>NC_090446.1:1324195731-1334195731 GCF_031143425.1 Pleurodeles waltl | reverse complement strand
CTGACTTTCGTGCACTGAGGCCTCCTAAAGCTATCCAAACTCTAGTGGTGGTTCCTCCGCTATGGCGGAGGAGCGTGACCCGCCCCGCCAGCAGAAAGCGCTGCAAATCCTTTAACAATGAAAGGATAATAAACTGAGTTTATTATCCTTTCAGTCAATCAATCAATCAAAAAAATGTGTAGAGCGCACTACTCACCCGTGAGGGTCTCAAGGTGCTGTTGGGGGAAACCAAGGGGGGGCAGGGAGGGTCACTGATCGAACAACCATGTCTTGATGTTCTTTCTGAAGAGCAGCATTGTTAAAGCGGCGGGGCATTGGGGATGACAAGCACTGAGGGGACTGCACTGTGCACTCCCCTCAGTGCGCATGTATGCTTGGCCATCTTGGGCTGGCCAAACACTCATAAGCACTGTGCTCTCTTCAGCCCCGCAGCACAGTGCCAGATTTCACTGTGTTGCAGGGCTGGAGAGAGCAGGTACAGGCTCCCAGTCTGCTTGGGAGCACCTTGGCTGGGCACTCCCAGCCAATCCTAACGCTGCTTTGAGCAGTGTCAGGATTGGCCGCAGGGCAGGCTGGGAGCCTGTGCTTCCCTGCTGCTGACGAGATGGAGGATCGGCGGCTTGGTGCGGCGGTAAGTTTAAAAAATATATATTTTATTAATCTCCCACCTGCCGCCCCGTGTCCTACAGCCCCCG
The DNA here is from genome assembly GCF_031143425.1 of Pleurodeles waltl. Lineage (NCBI taxonomy): Eukaryota > Metazoa > Chordata > Amphibia > Caudata > Salamandridae > Pleurodeles > Pleurodeles waltl. The sequence goes on along the minus strand of NC_090446.1, from coordinate 1,334,195,036 downwards.
CAAGCCTCAGTTTCTAGATAATGGGCCAGCTGCTCCCTTATCACATGAAACCTAAATGGAGTATGCACCCATGTTAACAATGCCAAAACCACCCGACATGTTTCTGGTTAAGCTGTAACATTGTCGAAATGGGAACATACTTCTGCATTTGAAGTACTTATGATTAACCTTACAATTGTTTCTTTTGCATTTTACTTTGTTTTAGTCCCACTGTGCTCTGGCATGTGCGGCAGTAGCTCCAGATGCCCCTACCCTCTTTAGGTCTTGTACCAGGGAAGCAGGGTTTTGAAAACTGGCATCTCACCTGGAATGCGATGCACTAATACTGCCTTTGTCAGGGTAATCAGCTGAAGCTGCCGTTCAATGTTGGGCTCTCCCATGCCATCAACTCATCTTCCTTCATGTTGTGAACGTATTTTGCTGTTTCTAATTATTTAATAACACATTTTCTAAACCTCTTTGTCGAATAATCTGGAGGCTTTTTTATGCATAAATTATATAATTGTGCTTAAATTATCTCGCCTGTCATTTATTGCCCCTAATAATAGCTAGTGTGAATGATTTCCATGAAAAGGAGTGAGAGAACTTTTGATAAAAGAATAGGAGGTTAAGCAGTAGTGCCAGGACCCTAGTGCAGACCCTATAAGCATGAATGTGTGAGCAAAGGAGGTTCACTGACCCGACTACCTGACTTGTCCGCTAGCCTTTTGACGTTGAGTCAGTGTGCATGACTAAATCATACTTTCCTCCCACCCTCTGTCAGATCAGTTAGAAGAAATTAACTGAGGTTCCCTTCCTTCCCGTCTTTCTATTTTCCTCCCTCTCTCCACGGTGTGAAATGTAGCAGAAGGCTCACAGGCGCATTCAGGTTTTCCTGCTCATGAATGAGAAACGAACATTGGGGCTATGAAATCTAAGCAAGAAATGCCTCCACACAAAAGAACCCCAGCCCATGCTATGTATCATGAGTATGAAAAAGGCATGTACAGAAATAGTGGGTGGACTCATGATGGGGAAAGAAGTCATTTTCTGAGGAAGGCGGCTTTGGTCTAGAAAGCTTGAAAAATTCGAGAAAATGATTGTAAGAGCCTCATGAGGAAGCTAATAAGTATAAATACGCGCCATGTTCATGGAATGAGCCAAGAGAAACTCCAAAACCAAATGTCACTTTGTGGACAGAGTTATGGCTTGTGCTCCCACTTCTCCAACTCTTGCTCCCTACCAACTACCTCGGACCACCGAGCCAACTCAAAAAGATGAAGAAAAAACAGGAGAAGGGTGTTCTGAATGTTCTAAGTTTCCCCACGGTGGAGGAAGACCTGGAGGCGCTTGGTGGCAATGCCGAGAAACAGTGTAATAATGTGCACGTGAGTGCAGTGGGACAAGCAACAGACAGTGAAGCGTTAGAGGACAATGCATGGCATGTAAGATTTGATGCCAACTTCACCTCCAAGAACTTGAATCCCAGACTCCAAGGCCCATATTTATACTTTTTTAGCGCTGCATTTGCATAATTTTTTGACGCAAAAGCGGCACAAACTTGCAAAATACAATTGTGGTTTGTAAGTTTGCGCCGTTTTTGCAAAAAAAAAGCAGCGTAAATGCGGCGCAAAAAAAGTATACATATGGGCCCAAGTTTGTTCTGTTACTAATAGGCACAGGATTGACCAAACCAACAATCCGACAATTAACTGAGACAGCTTGAAGCACAATGCAGAGCATATTTGCAGAGTTACAAACGAAGAACCACAATGAACAGCACTCCTCCTTTTCTAGTGATCCCAACAATGAGAAAATTGTCTCAGAATCCCTTGATGCCCTTCTCCCTTTAACAGAATACTCAGGCCCCAAGTAGAGAGTAACAATACATGCCCCATGGTCCCTGGCTGACCTAATTAACATAAAGAAACTGTTTCCCAGTATATGTGACAACTTCTCAAAATACTTCAAAACAGTGCAAATGTTTTTTGAATTGTGTAAGCTGAATTGGAAGGATGTGAATCAGTTGTTAAAATTAGTTGTGCCAATTGAAGTGAGAGATTGGTTACAATGGCTGTCCACCGTAGCTCCCCCGATGGCCCCTTTAACATCACCTTTGCCCTTGCCAGTATCCCAACTCATTCTGCCATCTAGCCAGCAGAGTGCAGTACAAGTTGATTGCCAGGAGAGGCTGGTTGTTAACTTCTCAGACTTCCTCAAAGCTGACCCTGTGCTGGACCAAATTAGTCATGAAGCTGGCTCATCTGGAAAATTGGACTAAAAGATTAAAAAGAAGCACAGCCAAAAACCCATAAAGAGCAAGCAAGCACATACTGTAGGATCTATAAATCCTGGAATAGATAGAAGATGGGCAGAAGGGGCCCTGTGGGGCGCTGATGGTCTTCTGGTGGGGCAGCTTATGCAGGAGTTAGATAAGAGAATGTGCTCAATTGAAGAGCGCTTAACAGCATTGAGTAGAACGTGGGGAAAGTCATACATTTGCTTACTCATGATCTTCCGATAAAAACTGTCTCTCTTTGAGTCGCTGACTTCATGAAGTTCTGCCTCGGCAGAGGTGTTGCCTGGGGTTCCCCCCACTTCTAATGGGATTACAGTATGCTTGGAGCCACAACGTAAGGCTGACCGCCATACCCCTCTACCTACCTCTGGATCCGCTACTGTGATTCATGGGGTTTTATCCACTGCACTAGCCATGGAACAATGTGAACAGAACAATATAGACAAAACAAGGCTGGTAGGGGTAGCGATAACTCAGGGATTAGTGGTGGTTGGGAGGCTGTTAACTTCCAGGTTGTAAAGTCTGGCAGGTCTAACAAGCAGGTAGGGGATTGCGAGCAAGGGCATGGAACTCTCCACCTTCCACCTGAAGATAGTCCTCTGGTGGCAGTAATTACAAATGTTCATAGCCTCAAGTCCAAGAGAATAGAATCTTTTACTGAACTGAAAAACTAAGTCCTACAATGGTTGCATGTAAATGCCATTCTACCCATATCCCTGAATTCTACAATATTAATGGTGAGGTGGGTGGCTTGGGTGGTTTTTTTGCATTAGCAATGTGAGGGGGATTGCATTGTAATAAATTTCAATTCTCCCTCAATTGTCAACCAGGTCTTTTCAAACTGCTGTAAGATTGGTTCAATGTATAGGGGTCCTTTCCGGCTTAGACTTGCAGCTTTCTACCCACAAACAGATCTAACAAGTCTTTTTCCCCCTGTGGGACCGCAACCTGGCCCAATAGAACATATATCCGCTAGCAGCCAAGGCGGAGGTTCATTCTTCAAAAGAAACGTCCAACAGAGGGCTCCATCTTTACTATCTGATGTGGATTGAGTCTTAGGTCTGGAGATACAGGGTTCTCTAAGTCCCCTGTCGAAACCTCTCTACTAGCGGGGGCGGTGTTGTGGGGTGGAGGGGAACATCCTTAGACCCAGCCAAGCGCAACGAGGTTAATTCCCAGATTGATAATAAAGACTTGTTACTGGGGCTCTCTACTCCTCCAGGGGCATGCGGGTTACATACTGAAAGTATGATTGGTGGTCCTCCAGCATAATCCCTTGCTATGATAGAGGATGCAGTCAAAATTGTAAGCTGGAACGTAGCAGGTCAAGGAGCCAAAATGTCGAATCCAGACTGGGGGATTTTGTAAACCAGCACACAATCTGTATTTTCCAGAAAACCTGGGCCTAAGAGCCCAAGTAGAGAGTTGGTTATAAAAGCTTCTGTATTCCTGTGACTAGGGTGTTCAGGGCCTTCAGGAGGCTTGCTAGTCTGGCTTAGCGTAATTCTTAAGTGTAAAGTCAGAGAAATGGACCTGGGCTCTGCCGATATTCAGGGCCTAGTTCTATCTATTATCAAAGAGTACCTGCTTCTGTTGTAAAATATTTATAACAGAAGCGTGAGAAAGAAGAGAGAATCTGAATCACTCTGTTTGTTAGATAACCTGCTTGCTAGTTTTGATAGAGCCTACTTTGTGTTGGTAGTTGGGGAGTTTAACACCACCTTTGAGCCTTATTCAGTGGCTCAGGAGCTTTATTGGGAAGAGGATTGTTTGTAGGGAATCCCGAAACTGGCCAAGTCCAGTAGGTGCAGATTGTCCAGGGCTGCATTGCAGGTGGTTGATATTACACTCATATGGCCTTCAGGCATGTAATGGCCACTCTCGTTCAGATGTCAACTTGGCTCCAACATTTAGACGAGGGATGTGTAGCAGCTGTTTAGATTATCTGCTCCTAGCTATTTGCCTGTGGGGCCATCTGGATGATATGGTGGTCCTGGAGCATGTTGAAAGTGACCATGATCCATTGATGCTCTCTGTCAGAAATCTGTTCTGTATTAAGGCTTTTGTTTCTGGGGATTTTGGGCAACAGTAGTGACGAACAAAAAACAATCTGTCAAGTGGGACGTGGTTGATTCTTCCCCCTCTACTATTGTCACATTGTACCATTTATTGGCCAATCACATGGATACTATACTTCAATACGGGATTGACCCTGAGAAGATCGTGGATGAGCCCTTTTAAATTGTATGACATTCTCAAAGGACTTTTTGTCAGAGATTAAGCAGGTGTAATGGGGCCGAAGCGAAATTGAGGGTGATACACCAAATCATGTAGGGAAGCTAAATATGAGTTATTAAGGGCCCTTAAAAGTTGGAACAGGTGTGTGATAAAGCAGTCTAGAAGGAGTTATAGGCTGGAGCTGACACAAGCGAAGAAGCAATGGGAGGAGAAACGTTGGGAAGCTCTTTTGGATTCAGTGAGGCGTAATGATCATGGAAGGTTTTGGAAGCTGGTATCAAACGATAGTGGGGCTTTGAAGCCCCTGATGGGGTCCTCAATTTAATCTGATGAATGGTTCCAACATTTTAGCACACTCTACTCGGGAATCCAGACCCGAAGTGGTGAAAGCCACTTGGGGGAGAGTATTCCTCTACTTGAGTTTACTTTAAGTGAAACATCTGTGGCAGTAGACTCACTTAAATGGGGCAAAGCCCCCGGTCTTGACAAAACACAGGGTGACCTCTACAAATTTAATCCCAAGACTGGGTACCTTACATTAACATAATTTGTAATGCAGTAGCTGCTGTAGCACCTATTTCTCACCCTTGGAAGGGGACAGAAATAGTTACTCTTTTTAAAAGGTTAACCCTAGTAATCCAGTACACTTCTGACCGATAAGTCTGATTGACAGTTTGCAAAATATTTTTGCTAAACAGATTTTGGAGCGATTGGTGGAGTGGATTGAGGAGAGAGGAGCTATTTCCAGCTTGCAGGCTGGATTTAGACCTGCAATTAGCGCAATTGATCAAGTAATGGGATTTATGTCAATTAGATGGAAGATTGTGGATATTGATGGAGGGAACCTGTCTGTTGCTTTTATTGATCTCCAAGCAACTTTCGATTTAGTTCCTGGGGGAAGCTGTGGGGCACACTGAGGAGACTGGGCGTTCAATCTGAACTTTTACATTTGATCTTTCGCCTACATGAAGGTACATTTGCTCAAATTAGATGTGGCAATTATGGCGCATTGTCTGACCCAGGTAACATTGAGAGGGGGGTGACAGGGTTGTTTTGGCCCCTAACCTCTTCCTCCGGTACATCAACAACTCCCTTCAGTATCTAAATAACTGCATGAATGATTCTCCTAGTCTGGCTGGTCGGAAAATACCGGTGTTCTTCTACGTGGAAGTTAGTCTTATTCTGGCAAAAACTCAGAGTGGCCTCCAGTACCTAATTGCTAATTTCTGTTTGTTCTGTTAAGACTATGGGCTTGAGGTTCATGTAGGAAACACAAAAATGATGGTCTGTAGCTATGGGAAGAAAAAGGAGAATGCCAAAATATCTATGAATTTTGTTGACCCCAAAAGAGTCATCGAAATTGACTACCTAGGGGTAAGATTAATGGATTCTGGCAGGTGGGACGCCCAAATTAGGAAAAGTTCCCTTATAGTATGTAATGGGGTGGGGGGAGCCTTAGGCTGGAAGGCTAACTTTGGCCAGTGTCCCCCATTAAACCCAGTAATTGGTATATATAAGTCCCAGGTTAGGGGAACCACCCTGTATAGTGAGTAACTGTGGGGCTCAAGTAACTTTAATATCTTTGATGTTAAGGTAAATTACTTTTTACAAATTATTGTGGGGAAGGGAAGGGACACCCTTAAGTTTAGATCTTGGGCTGCACACTATTACAGAGTCTGCAGCTGTAAAGCCACTACTTTATTTGATCCGCCTCTGGAAGACAGCAGAATTGGAGCCCTACGGGGAGGGTATAAGGGGTATAATGAGGCAAACAAATTCCTTGGAGAAGGTTATTTGTTTATGAAAGTTGCAATTAGCTTGGGCAGAGCTTGGTCTCCCTCCGTTTTGGGACGATCTGGAGAAGATTTCAGCTAATGCTGTTCCTCAAGTCAAGCAGAAATAATGGGAGAAGGAAACTGCCCACGTTTTTCAAGCAAGTGTAAAAGGCCGTTTGACAAGAGAATTTCTACTTGTTACGCAGGAACCACTGGCTGAGCCTTTTATGGATTTGATCAGATCAGCTTGTGCCCGCTCTCTGTTCTTACAGTTCAGATATGGCACTCTATCACTAGATGCTTACACTGCCCAATGCCTCTCCAAGGGTCAAGGAGATAGTAAGTGTAAACTATGTTTGGCCAGAGAAGAAACAGATGAACACTTTCTTTTCTTCTGCCCCAATTATGCAGTTCCAAGGAGAAAATGGATTGTACCCCTATGTAAAAATCTATTGCTTTTTGACCGTGTCAATGCCTATGGGATTTGTAAAAACGATTCTTGGCTGGTGGTAGTAACAGCTATTTCTAAATTTATCTATGGAATCTGGTCTATTCATTGCAGAGTACTTAAGGATCTTGGGAAAGTTGACTCGGAGCTATAGGCTATTACAGCTCTATCTGTATGTGTTGTTTGGCATGGATAAGGCCCTAGGGTGCTCATTATGACATTGGCTGTAAAAACCGCTTCCGCCGCAGTGACAGTCACCAAAATTCCACAACTGTGGCTACAATCCATCTGCCATATTATGAGCACTGCCTGACTTCCGCCACAGTAAGAGTGGAAATCCGGCAGTGGTCATGGTATTGGACAGTGGTAAGCTGGCGCTGCTACCACCAGCACCACCCGCCAGTATAACCCCGTCAGCCGTATTATGACAATTCAGATGGCCTGGCGTTCTGCTGGTGGGTGCTGCTGGCAGTAGCAGCGCCCCATCTCATTCCATGCCGGAAGACCTTCTCGCTCAAGGTAAGTCTGGCTTCCGACAGGGGAGGGGGTTCGTTGTGTGTGTGTCTGAGTGTGTTCATGAATGTGTGAGTGAGTGTGTGAATGCGTCTGTGTGTGTTGTGTTGTTTGCGTGGTTGTATGCATGTGAGTGAATGCATGTAAGAATGGTGAAGTGAGTGCGTGTGCGTGTTAGTGTCATCGTTGTAAGAATGTGTGTGAGCATGTCTGGATGTATGCATGTATAAATGTGTGTATGCCAGTGTGTGTATGAATGTCTGTATGCCAATGTGAGTGATTGGCTATATGCATGGTGCGTGTCTGCGGGTGTGTGCATGTATGGGGGTGGAGGGGTGGTGTTGAGTGTTGGAGGGGTGGGGAAGATGCCTACTAGTGACAGGGAACAAATTCCCTGTCACCGGTAGGGCTTACCGCCATGTTTTTTGTGGCGTTGTTAACACCACGAAGACCATGGTGGTCGGCAGGCTCCTAATGCTGTCGACTGTACTATGCCAGCCGCCTGGCTGGAGATACACATCTCCAGCACGGCGGCTCATACCGCCATGGCGGTATGAGTGGAGAAGTGGCAGGCTGGCTGCAGCCAACCTGCCAATCTCATAATGTGGCGGTATGTACCGCCAGCCTGTTGACGGTCCTACCGCCACATTAACACTCACCGCCGGGGTCATAATGACCCCCTAAGTGTTTTCCAGTCAGGCTGTCTGTAAAGTTGGTCTTCCTTTTCCGTTTATTGAATGTTGAGTCCCTTGAAGATCTCAGCTATGTTTTTAATTATATTCAAGGAGACAATTTATATTAATTTTGGCTTAATTGCTGTTGACATTTTTCTACTGCTTATTTATGCAGTGCTGGAATTGTGTCTCTGAAATTATGTTGGAGAACATGTAGCAGGATACAATGTGTGTACCTTTCAAGAAGTTGTTGAAAGTCGTCACCTGCCCCAAGTTCACTCAGCCCATGTGGCCAGTCTTTTTGTCCTGACACACCCATTTCCCAGCAGTGAAGAGACTGCGTACCTACCTCAAATTATGCTTTTGTAGTTAGTCATGATTTGGGCTTGTTGTTGATGTAACAGTGATTGTCAACATTTACAGGAACTTTCATCAAAAAATGGAATGCAAACTTTTTTGAATGTGTAATTGTTACTTAAGAGTGCTACTGTGAAATATTTTGCCATTTCAGTCCACACAAGATGAATTGTCCCTTGGGAATGCATTGGCTGACCAGGAGGTTAGAAAAGCTGCTTAAACCTATAATGGTAAAGCCACTACGTCTTACAAATATATGTTTTTCCTATGACTATACTGACGGATCCATATGTATTATCGGTGTGGGCATCTGATGCAGAGAAGTAAGTATTGAGGAATGGCGTTAGGTGACTGGTAGCGTAAACGTTTTACTCAGAAATTTGCAAATGTACTTTCTGTCAGGAATGGATATTTGTATTAAAGTTTTAGTTGTTTCTATATTTTGTTAAAAAAACTTAACTTTTCATGTTTGTTTTTGTAAAATTCAACAATTAGTGTATATTATTTCTAAAATTCAAGGGTGTATATTCTTCATACACATAGGTCAGACCAACCCATAATGGCCAATAGTGGTGTTTAGTAACATCCAAATTATTTGATTTTTTCCCTATGTCCAAAGGGACGGTATGATTTGTGCTGCAATGACCGATTGGTTTGCACCTGTAGCAAAGTGGCAGTATTATGTGGTATGACTGGGGAGTTTCACCATGTAATACTACCACAATACCTTGAAGTGGACCTTGGCTTCACACCAGTAAACCTTAGCTCAGTCCTGCTAGGGTGGCAAAGAGCAGTCAGGCTACTTAGAGGAACATGTGTAAAACATTTCATAACAGCAACATGGACGATAAGCAAATGACACAACTCGAAAGAAGTTCCACACCAATTTAGAAAAATAAATCCAATTATTATATAAATTTAGATACTAAAAAGAACTCTTTAAGTTACACATAAGAGGAATTGTGAATTTTTGTTGCATTAGAAAATGGGGTTTTTTCACAGTTTAAATGAGCTCCCGTTGAAGTCAATGGAGGAAATCAAAGCATGCACTTGGGCACTTGCAGGATGATTTCTGTGGAACCCACTTGGAATTAAGGTTCTGCAGGGCCCTACACCAAGAGTCAACAGTCAGCTTCTGGCCTAGGGAGTCTGGGTGCAGAGGTGCTTTGGCTGTCCTTGATGCTGAGGGGTCAAGGGCTGCTGGTGTGTGTGCACCACTTACCAAATGGGTATTTGGAGGTGGGCACACGCTCTACCCTTTGGATGCAGAGGTCTTTGGGGGGCCAGGAATCAACAGTTGGAACATTGCTACCACGTCTGGTGGCTCCAGGTGCAGAGGTGGCTTCTAGCTGTCAATATGGTAGCTGGTCACGCCAAAGATGCTTTGCTGCTCCTCCTGAGGTCACTCTCTTCAGGATGCAGAACCACAGGAGAGGGGTCATTGCTGATGTCAGTCTCTATGCTGGGGGTCTGCTCTGGAGTCGGTGATGTCCGAGTAGCCATCAGTTTCTGGATTGGCGACAGACAAGCCTTGGTAGCTGAAAAAGGTGGTCCACTGACACTTTGTCAGCTGGAGGTCATTCAGAAGGGAGTAGAAGCTAGAAACTTGGCACAGGACACACTCTCACTCTTTGGATGTTGAACATCGGGTTTCTCTAGGCTCACTCACACAAAGCCTGTTGGGTAGCAGTTCTTTGACTTCAGCGTGGTGTTTATTCCTGCAGTTTACAGGGGACTGGTACCACCAGACAGGGGAGTCTTTTTTGGCTTCTCTGTGTCCACTGGGGTTCCTCTGGTGGGGACCCATGAACCTACACCTGAGGCACACACCAGTCACTCAGTTCAAGTAATGTCTCGGTGGGTCACATCTGTGTCCTCTCTTTGCGCTGTGGCTGGAGTTCAGGTCCTGTTGTCGGTGACAATTACTTTTTTGGCCCTCTTCTTCTTTGCACGTAAGATCTGAGGGTCTGGTGTCAGGGGAGCACCTTAAATCCTAGTTTTAGGGGGCAGTAAGGGTGTGAGGGCCAATGGGCTGCTGGTCCCTGCAGCTAGTCTGCCACTGCAGTGACAACTTCCTGTGGGGTGATGTCACTTTCTACCCGGAACCCACTACTCCTAAGGGTTGCCAAGATGGCAGAACCCTTCCTCAGTTGTACAGACCTCCTGGTCCACCCTAAAGGTGTGGCTAGCCTTTTGGAGGTGTACGACTCCTGCATACCTAATTTTCCCACCTGTGGGGCTGGACAGGGCGGGAAGGCCTTTTTCCTCCACTGGGAGACAAGTCATTACATATCAAGAGCAGGGGAAACCTTTGAGGCTCACTGCCTTGATTACCTTTCACACTAGCCTTCCTAGGAGGTAGGAGGTGTAACCTCCTGCCTGCCCAGGCCCTTTGTCTCCATCCTGGGAAAGGGCTATCACAACCAGCAGGAGGGCAGACTCTTGTTTGTAGTGGCAGAGGCTCGAGAGAGCCCGCCAAAACAGAAGAGAGCTTGGTAACTTGGTGGGCACCCTCAAAGGGCACCTGGGCACACGCTAGTTAATCCTAAGCAGGGCATCATGCTTTCTTTAAAAAGCAAGTTGTTTGATACCAAACATGGGGGAATCGGCCGGGCTGTCACGGAGCTGGACATCTGGGAAGTGCCAAGGTGCCAGGCCATGTAATCCTAAGGACTGCCAGTTACTCGTGATAACATCACGTTTTAAATGCCAGCACAAGGTCATATGTGCTCATGCACATATGTCCTCACTCATAGAACAGTGCACCCTGCTTCCTGGGCTCTAGGAGGCCCGATTGATGGGCGACTGACCTGTCTCTGGGCAGTAAAGAGGGCTCTGTCTGCACTTAGTGTGGGCACGAGCAGCAGGCTCCTCGTGCAGGGTGACATGGCAGCTCTGCAGTCTTACTTTTATTCGGTCACACAGGGTGGCACAACCAGTGCTGCGGCACTGGTGACTCCTTTACTGTCCTGGCCCTGGGTACCACTGGTACCAATTAATAGGGACTTACACTGGTGATAAAATCCTTTCCAATTGGCCTATGCAATTCAACATATAGTTTAAGGGAAAGAGCTTAGGTACTGAGGTCTGGTTAGCAGGCCTCATTACACTAACAGGTAGAAAACAACAGCATCAAACAGCAAAATAGGGCCAGACTTGGGGGCCACTTGCAAAGAAGCCCAGTTTGCTACACAACCCCCTCCCAGCCAGCAAGCTCAGGTGACTCAGCCCACGCCTGGGAGAGTAATCCTGGCTTTTTATGTGAGGAAGAGGAAACAAGCTGGCTATTTCTTTGCAGGGCCTACTCTGCCTCACATCCTCCTTGTAAGTTCACTTCCATTGGGAAGGTGACCCATCTCAACAATGATAGGACCTATTTTAAAACTAACCTTTGCTATAGCTGTTTTATTTTCTTTTTCCCCTTTCACTTTGGATAGTGAGGTGCCCACCTCATCCATCCTATCCTAGGTAAGGTGCCGCCTAGGTCACCCACTGAGGTTACCCAATACTTCTGCAACCCCACTATGACCAGCAGGGTCAATGGGCCTAACTTGCTTTTGGCTGTGGGGTCTGCCATCCATCCAAGGGTATTACAGCCATGAAGGCCAGCACCCAGCAGAAGCTACTGACAGCTGTCAGTGTCCCAAATGAAATCGTTAGCTCTCCACTGACAGGTGGATGTGCCAACCTACAGGCTTCTTTGGGCTCCGGCTTTCCTTCAGCTTTTTCCGAGTGGAGGTTCACTACTACTTGCAGCAGGGAACCCCCTGCACTCTGCCTTCTGTCAGCTGAGAAGTCATCGCCTCCTGCTTGACAGCTGCCTGGGTGGGCAGGACTTCATGGGAGACAAGTGAGGACTCACCAGTGCCAGCTTTGGGTTCTGTCCCTACTAGAGCACAATCTCCGTGGCCTACTGGAACTTTGCTTAAAAGTGCCACACTTGCCTTCTTTTTTTTCTCTTGCTTAACTTTTTGGGCCTACTGCAGGGTCAGCATCACTAGGCACTTGGGGTGAAGTAGTGTACTATGCAATCACTTCCTTTGGCCTCAGACCAACCTCAGGGAGGACACTGCCAATCAGGCAGCCAAAGGGAAAGTCAGGACTGACAATCACCTTGTGCCTCCTAAGGAAACCCTATATAAGGAACACTACTAGATCCAGGGGTCTAATAGTCACCTCTCCTGGGACAGCCCTTATGTTCTTAGTTACTTGTCTTGAGACACCAGCCTGTCACGCACCATGGTATGACTCGCATAAGTGTCTCTTAGGGCAGTGACTGGGATCCCATTCACCTCTGTGTGATGAAAGTGTCTGCTTCTGCCTGGAATCACCAACTCACTCTTGGGCCCTAACTCTCAGTTTACTACTACCAGGATATCCTCATTCAAGCCAAGCAATTCCCAGCTTTCCTGAGATCCCAGTTTTTACTCTGGTTCCCCTTTCCTCTGGACTGGGAAAAGTTTCTGGGCCCACACTCCTGAGAAGTCTTTTAGAGATCTGAGGGCTTTTTACTTTGGTTGGTGCTACCCACTTACCCTGCTGGGAAGTTTTTGCACCCTTCTTGGAGTCACCCCCACCTTGGACCTTGGTGTGGGTTACCCTGGACCAGACCCACTTGTCAGCTATCTTCCCCAGCTCTCTGGGAGAAGACAACTCTGAGTCCACCAGATGCTATTGCAATTTGTCTTTATAACGATCAGTCAGGATATGCTCTTTCATTAAAGGAATATATAGCCCTTCATAAGTGTCAACGTTTTTGCCCTTTCTTCAGCCCTCTAGTGCTTTGACTGAGGAGTCAATGAAGACTACCTAAGTTTGGTCTTGACCTTTTCGGGAATCCCTACATTTGACTCTGTACAACTCAGTGGCGAGTCCAAACTCTTCAATGAGGACGGACCTTCCTCTTTTTGCAACATCTCTCAAATGCTGCAAACCAGTTATCTATATCATCACCTGCACTGTATGCTGAGACAATCCCTTTGGGTCAGATTAACTCTCACTTTCTTTAATTATACTGCTGCCACCATTTCTGGGAACTAGTCCCAGTCTAACCCTCCTCTCTTCTAGGGCTAGTCTCCTCTTTTCAAGCCCCAGCCTCCTTTCCTCCAGGGAGAGTTGGGGAAAATTGCTCTCAAGAGTCCTGCTTCTCCTATCAGTAGGGGGACCACTGGAGTGACTTTGTACATTCTCTACTGGTGAAAGAGATCTAGGAAAGGATAGAGTTTCAGGGTTTCTCTTACTTTCCTCTTCACTTACTTGGGACTGGGCATCCTCCTCCACTCCTTGGAGTTCTCCCTCTAGGAAGGAAGCTTCATCCCTATGTTCCTGTTCCTCAAATGAGGTGAACGCCTCTACAAGGTCCTCTTTTTTGGCTATGACATACAGTTTAAGGGAAAAAGCATAGGTACTGAGATCTGGTTAGCAGGCCTCAGTACACTAACAGGTTGAAAACAACAGCAGCAAGCAGCAAAAATGAGGGCAAAAGTGGCGGGCATCTGCAAAGAAGCCCAGTTTGCTACAGCACCTTTCTTTCCCTCTGTTGCCCAGGATTTCTGCCATTCCTGTGTCACTTGCCAAACTCAAAACATTGGGAAAGGATCAAGTCAACCCCTGCTGCCCACTCAATTCCTTGGGGGGCCCCTGTCCATTTGCAGATGGCTTTTATTTATATGCCCACATGCTGCTCCTACTATTATATTCTTGTAATTGTGTGCATGTTTTGAGGTTGGTTAAAACTTTCCCCTGTGTACGTTTTGAGGCTATGACTGTAGCTAAGAAGTTGTTGACAGACAACTCGTGTTGCCCCACCATCTTTCCTGTGACCAATTCACGCACTTTTTCCTTTCTATGTTTCGAAAAGTATGTAAGACCTTAGAAATAATACACATTTACCACTGTTTTTGCCACCTAGAATTTGATGGCAAGGTAGAGATGTGTAACTCTACTCTAAAGAATAAAATAGCTAAGCTATGTTCTAAACCCATTGCAGTGGCCCAATGCTCTGCACTTGGTATGCTGGTCAATATTATGTTATGAGCATTTGTACAGTGCATAGCTCACCCGGGAGGGTATCCAGGTGTTAGAATGAAAGGGCTGTGCCGGCGCTGACAGGATCTTAATGGAAAAGCCAGGTCTTCAGTTTCTCGTGAAATTCAGGCTCTTGAGCTAGCACCTCTGATGAGCAGTGGGAGGTTGTTCCATGCTTTAGGAGTCAGGTACGAGAAAGCTCAGCGTCCAGCTGTCTCTTCAGATGTGAGGGATGTGGGCAAGTAGGAGGCTAAGGTAGTGGTGGTTTCTGTTTGAGATGTGGAACTGGTGCAGCTGTTTAGGTATGTGGGGCCTAGATCATTTAGGACTTTGTACATGTGTGTGAGGAGCTTGAAGAGTGCACGTTTGTGGCCGGAGAGCCGGAGGAGGTCTTTGAGATGTATGTAGATGTGCGTGGGAGTTTGAGTGTGAGTGTGGGTGCTGCGTTTTGGATGATCTGGAGCCTCTTGGTGAGCTGAGTGGTAATGCTGACTTAGAGTTCATTGATAGTGTGCTAGTGATAAGAGCCTGACTGAATGTTCTGCGGGTGTTGAGCAGAACACATTTGAACGTTTTGTTGTCCACGCCTGTCCCTAGGTTCCTAGCTTGTATTGTGTGAATGGCCAATATGAGCCACTCCTTCACAGAGAACTGAATTAACCCCCCTATGAAGTTGTCATGGGTTGCCCCATGATGGTTCATACAAATCTTCCAGTGTCACCTGCTGCTTCAGTCCTACAACTGAATAATGATATAGTTTTGAACTACTGCAGGCAATTGATTCGCTATCTCTGCACTTGCCGTTCTCAGGTGCCCTACCAAAGCCTGCCACCATGTGCAGCCCATCTGTTGTGTTTTCGATAGGCCTGGGTGAAATTTAAATTAAGGTTCCGTAATTTGTGTAATTTCAGGAATTTAGTATACGGCTTTGCTTAATTATACACCATTCGTGGTAAAAACTGATAAGAACGCACCCTTCGTGGAATAATATTGTTCAAATGCACAGGAACAACAGAACATAAGCAGCTGTTGTTCACAATGTTTAACGGTTTTATTGCTATCCTTTTAGCGTGAAATGTGTCTTAGAATCAGACACTGATGTGAGGATGCATTTCTTTTTAAAATATACCATGAAATGACAGGTTTGAATTATGTTAAATTACACATAACTTTGCCGAACGTTTGTGTGATTACAGAAAAGCAAATGATGTGAATTATGCACACCCCTAGAGTTTGTGTAGGTGCATCAACGGGAGTCTGTCCTGAAGCCATTTCCCAGATGCTGCTCACCACCAACACTGCTTTGAAGCATAGAGAACTGCCCACCTGTATGTCATTGTAAGAGATGACCTGCACTTTCAAACGCCATTCCTGTTGCTTCTGTTATGTCTCCAGCTTTCATTCAATCACCGGCTGTCCCTCCTCTACCTAACCAGGCTGCAACCACAGCACAGAATAGGCTTCCAGCACCTGCATCCTTCAGCTTCAGTTTTCACAAGGTGCAGCCCCTCGTTCTCACCATTACCAGCTTTGTCCATAGTGGTTGCCTTGTAAACCTTTACCAAAGTCCCATTCTGGTTGTGGTTCTCCATCTTTGCTGCAAACCTTGTCCTCTGGATCTCTGTTTGGTACTTCATTGAAGTAAAGGGTGGCGCATGTGTTCAAACCCACTGCGCACCACCTGCTGCCCAGGTGCAAGACCTATGTTGTGTCTAACAGGACAAGAACCATTTGCATCTGCTGGAGGATATCATCAAAGTTTGAACCTTTCTAGCTGGATCTGCACTTACTTGCCCACTGATCCTCAAGGGAGTTTGTGAAAGATTCCAGTGCCCATTGTCAAGGAAGCACTGTATCTTGACTTATATGGGCATGACATAAAGGAGTTTAATGGCTATCCAACAGTGATCACTATAGAACATGACAGCCTCTGATTTCCTGATGAAAGTTTGTTCAGCTTGCTTATGCTACACATGGCTGGATCTCTGAGACCTGCACTAGCAGCTTCTTTATGGACCATATTGAATCGGACACTGTCAACAGCATTCCTTTGTTCCCTCATTTAACTTTTGAGTTGCTTGAGGTGTCCTCTATTTCAGCAGCAAGCCCACAGAGGAGTTTGCACTATATTTTGTTTGTGGTCAATTCGCTTATTCCTGGCTGTATTTTGACTTGTCTCTGACTTGCTGCCCTGCCTGTGTGGTGTCTGCCAGCTATCACACACCTGATCAGTTCCCTTACTGGCCAAAACTTCCCAGTGCTATCTCTGAAAACAACCGATTTGTTCCATCCTTTGTACTCATGTGCGGGGGTAGGGCAAGCTATCTCTGAAGTCCAAATCACTGCCTAATATTGTAGGAAGAGGAGGAGAATGCTACTACCATTTAATTGGCACTTGTTTCTGATCAATTAAACAATGGGTATCTTGCAAAACTGAATGACACTGGGTGTTGCCCTGGCTGCCAAGGGTGGTGTATGTGCCATAGTGGGCTCTGAATGTTGCACTCTTGTTTCCAGTACCTCACTTTGGATCCATGAACAGACTGACCACAGGAATTAATGGTATTTTCGGGAGATGGGGAATGGCATTTTGTAAATAATTCTCTCAGCATTAATTCTATTGGTAATCATTTACACCAATATATAATGATTCTTGTGAACTATCTGCTCAAAACCAATAAAGGCGCTGGCCACTCATTTTCATTTAAAATTGCTGAAGCTGGTGAAAGCAGTAACGATAAGCATATAACTGGATAATGTAATGATACTGAAAAAGAGGTGAAAAAGGGAGGAGGTTGTGAACTTGTTTTTCTGTTTTTTAATGACTAAATAATTAATTTGAATAACCTACGGCCATTTTGAATGACTGTTTTATACTAATGTAATTGATTTCTCTTGCCTCTGACATACTCAGACCTCATTGGAATGCCTGCTACTTTGAAGGATTCTCAATTAGGCTGGCTCAGCATCTGAGCAGTGTCATCTTCAGTATTTTAGGGGCTCTGGGCAAGGTACACTTTAGGGGCGGTTGTCCAGAGCAGTGTTGCATTTTGTTAACCATTTTGTGCTAATTGAGTCCCCATGATGCCAAACAAAATTGAATAATATTTTAAAGGCTGAGATGGAGAAAAAGACAGCAGCGTTTCCTGACACTAGAAAATGGTGGGGCATTAGCCCGTTTGGTGTCTACTGATAATGCACACATGGTGCTTTAAGTTTACAAGGAGACCAACAGGCGCACGGAGCTCTCGGGCATTAGGGTAATAAATGATTCAGAAACATACAAGGGCTTAGTGTGCGCTTTAACGGAGCATAATATACAAAAATAATCTCACCCCGGGGTCGGCAATCCTCTTTTCCTGGCGGGCTGACTCTTCAAAATCAACCTGCACCTCGTAAGCTGCCTGGCTGCACTGAAGCGCTGAAGTTGCTGGGCATGCAGAAAATGAAACTAGGCATCACGCAATCTCAGTGCCTAAAAGCACTGCTCTCATACCGTATATAATAGTAAAGAGCATAGGAGCAGTGCAAGCATTGGCTGGCACAGGTCAACACAGTGCTCCATTGGTGACTGATGGGGCTGTTTCTCTGCTTCCCAGCCTCCTTACTGCAATTACTGGAGAAGCATGAACTACGCATGTCAGGCTGGCCACAAGCAAAATACCGGCCACCCTGACATGCACAGTTGAGATACACAGCCCCAGATGGTCTCTGCAGTAAATGATGCATACGAGCACAGTAAGCCTTGCCATCCAGAAGACAGATAAAGTAGGTATTTGTGGGTTATGGCTCGCATGTAGTGGGTCAATGAGCCTAAACTGATATGGAGAAGCTGCCCCTGGAAATACAGCAATGCTAGACACAGAGAAAGTTCACTTTTCTAGGGAGTGCTAGCGCAGATATTTTAATAAAAATTATTAATGAGAGTTAATGTATTATGATTAATGGATTTGTGTAGAAATTATAATAACTTAGAAAAATAATGCACATGTTTGAAAATGTGATCACGATGCGTGGCCGCCAAAGTTCACGAAGTTTACTTACTAATAGTTGATTAATATGAAATAATGAGCATTTGGTTGACTAACATAGTAATATGTCACATTAAGGGTTATGCATTCTGTATTAGCTTTATTAATTGTAGGCCTTAACTTAGCGAAGGTCTTTGCCTAGTTGCCAACCTCATGTTAAGCTGTATTTCTTACCGTTTAATAAATGGCTGTTGTAGAGAGGTACATTGTGATTTTCCATTGTATTGTGTAAATGTGTTCGTAGCTGAGAATCTTTTTCACAGACCCGATTGCTAGAAGATACTGTTCTGGCTAAATGTAACATTATGTGTGTAAGGTGTGTGAGACTGACTTTTTCAGGGAGAGAACAATGGAGTTACTGAGTGGAATAGAAGCTGCAACAATATTGCTACCCGACGAGCCGGATGATGAGGACATTGCAGGAAAAAAACAATCAGCGACATGTGAACAGAATAGTAATGTAATGTAATGTAATTTGAGATTTATAAAGCACGTTCCTACTCAAAGAGCATCGAAGCGCTGGGAAGAAAGCAAGTAGTAAAAAATAGACATAGGATAAGAAAAATAACAGAAATGATGAAGACAGAAAAACATCCAATAGAAGAAACTGAAACAAACTAAATCAAAGACCCTGATCTTGATGTACCAAAAAAATTAACGAGGAAAGAGCCAAGTTTTCACCATTTTCCTAAATTTAATATAACCTGATTCTTGCCTAATATTCTGTGGGAGAGAGTTCCATCCTCTGGCTGCAGCTACTGTAAAAGCTTTGTCTCCCCATTTGGCTTTATGTGTGCGAGGGACCTGAATCAAGTGAACTTGGGAAGACCTCAAGCTTCTTTTAGGTACATGAAGGAGGAGTCTGGAAATCAGATACCGTGGTCCTATTCCATGAACTGCCTTAAAAGTAAGACAGAGCGACTTAAACTGGATACGCTGCGCCACTGGTAACCAATGTAATTTCCTGAGACTCTCTCTAACTGATATACATCGTGGGAGATTAAGAACCGCTCTGACAGCGGAATTCTGAACTAATTGGAGTCTTTTTATCAGCCCCTTATCCAGATTAAGGAACAGTGCATTACAGTAGTCTATCTTGGACATTACCAATGCCAGGATAGCAGATACTCTCCATTCATGTAACAGATAGGGGAAGATTTTTCTGAGTATTTTAATTGACCATAAACTGATGTTTACCACATGATTAATCTGTTTTTTAAAAGACAGATGTCCGTCGAACAAGATGCCTAGGTTTCTAGTAACAGTAGTGGGCACAGGGCAGTTACCACATTCAGAGGGCCACCACCGTGAGTTCCATAAATTCTTTCCAGGTCCAAAACATAAAACTTCAGTTTTGGTGGCATTCATTTTTAGCCAACTGGTCTTCATCCATTTACTCACTTCCACCAAACAATTACTAAACCGATCTGCAGCCTCCTCCCATGGCTGATTAATAGGAATAATAAGCTGGGAGTCATCAGCATAGGAAGATGGAATGAAACCAAAAGTACGAATTAGACTAGCCAAAGGTGCTACATACACATTAAACAATGTGGGGCTGAGGGAAGATCTCTGCGGAATCCCACATGGCAGAAGATAAGGTCTAGATTTGAAATCACCACAGCTAACTGTGTTCCATCTATTTGTAAGAAAAGACTTCAAAAGTTTAAGCGCCTTAACTTCTACTAGTGGTAGAATTCGTAGATTTGAAGTTTTAGTTTTATTTGGACAAAGTGTGAACATGAGATCCCTTGGCCAATAGGGACTTGGGAAGTAGTTTTAGGGAACTTAAACGGGACTACACTGAGAAGAAACCAGCATTTTTCATTTTGCCCATTTCCTATTTTCTTGCTGGCCAAAAGGTCATTATTTTCTTGTGCGCCTTGACAAGAGACATGCTTAACTCTAATGCTTAAGACTTTCCGTTTCTGAACTTTGATGCTGAATCCTGATGCCTTGCTGATCGACTGATGTCCTGACAATAAAGAATATATTAGCATGCCGATCCAATTGAGGAGAGGTAACCAATGTAATTTCCTGAGACTCTCTCTAACTGGGGGTTAGAAATGGGGCCTTTGGTTGACAGTCAGGTTACCCCCTGTTCAAACAAGGACCCTCACTCTAGTCAGGGTAAAAGAGAATCGCCCTCAGCTAACCCCTGCTTACCTCCTTGGTAGCTTGGCAGAGCAGTAGGCTTAACTTCAGAGTGCTAGGTGTAAAGTATTTGTACCAACACACACTGTAACTTAATGAAAACACTACAAAATGACACAACAACACAGGTTTAGAAAAATAGGAAATATTTATCTAAACAAAACAAGACCAAAACGACAAAAATCCGACATACGCATGTCAAGTTGTGAATTTTTAAAGATTAAACTCAAAAATAGCTTTTAGGAAACACAAAATGCTTAGATGAGGTGTTAACACAGTGTTGTGAAGGAGTTGTTTCCAACAATCTGACACCAGCGGCGCTGGACACGGAGCCGCGTAGACCCCCAGGTACAGTACTTTGGTGAAAAAATGAAAATGCGCTGATGCACAAAGTCGGGGATTGCGGAGTCTGTGCAAAACGTTGAATCCGGCAACTTCAAGGGGCATCGGTCACGGCGTGGTGCGACGACTTCCACGGATTTGCGGACTTCAGCGGGGCTGCAGCGATGTCGGGCCTGTGAAGGTCATCGCGTTCCAGCGAAGATCACGGAGTCGGTTGCAGGCGGCACCGGATTCAGCAGCGGCGTCGGCCCGGAGTCGTCCGAAGTCGATTTCCTTGAATTTTTCACCAGCTTTTCCTTTCAAGGGCCCAGGGACTGGATAGGGCACCACTTGTCAGAGCAGGAGTCTCTCCAGAGACTCCAGGTGCTGGCAGAGAGAAGTCTTTGCTGTCCCTGAGACTTCAAACAACAGGAGGCAAGATCTAAATCAACCCCTTGGAGATTTCTTCTCAAGATGGAAGGCATACAAAATAAAGTCTTTACCCTCTTACTCTGGCAGAAGCAACAACTGCAGGATAGCTCCACAAATCACAGTCACAGGCAGGGCAGCTCTTCTTCCTCAGCTCTTCAGCTCTTCTCCAGGCAGAGGTTCCTCTTGTTTCCAGAAGTGTTCTAAAGTCTGTGGTTTTGGCTGCCCTTCTTATACCCAATTTCTCCTTTGAAGTAGGCCTACTTCAAAGCAAAGTCTCTCTTGAATGTGAAATCCTGCCTTTCCCAGGCCAGGCCCCTCCAGACACTCACCAGGGAGTTGGAGACTGCATTGTGTGAGGACAGGCACAGCCCTTTCTCCTCCCTCCTAGCACACATGGCTCATCAGGATATGCAGGCTACACCCAAGCTCCCTTTGTGTCACTGTCTAGTGTGAGGTACAACCAGCCCAACTGTCAAACTGACCCAGAAAGGGAATCCACAAACAGGCAGAGTCACAGAAATGGTATTAGCAAGAAAATGCCCACTTTCTAAAAGTGGCATTTTCAAACACACAATCTTAAAATCAACGTTACTAAAAGATTTATTTTTAAATTGTGAGCTCAGAGACACCAAACTCCACATGTCCATCCGCTACCAAAGGGAATTTACACTTTAATCAGATTTAAAGGTAGCCCCCATGATAACCTATGAAAGGGGCAGGCCTTGCAACAGTGAAAAACTAATTTAGCAACATTTCACTGTCAGGACATATAAAACACATTACTATGGCGGTCATTACAACATTGGCGGTAAAAGCCGTTTACCGCCGTGCAGAAGACCGCCAACACACCCACGTGGCAGCAGAAATCTGCCACAGCTATTATGACCCACAGCTCAGAATCCGCCAAAATTCAGACACCCACACAAGTCCGCCACACCAAAGGTCAGTGATAAACTGGCGAAAACAAAACCTCCACTGTCATGCCAACAGAAATACGCCCACACTATCATGACCCACAAATCCACACAGTGGTCTTTCAACTGCGGTATTCCATTGGCGGTACACACCGCCGCACTCAAAATACACACACATATACAAAACACTACCACATTGGACAATTCAAAATACACACACCTGATACACATACACACACCACTCCCACACACCCATTACAATATAAAACACACACCCACATCACCCACAAACCCCTACGACCACAATTACCGAGAGAAGGCCAGAGAGAGACACTACAAACAACTACCAAGCATCCACAGGCACACAATACCATAACTTCCACGCACCTCACACAACACACCACTAAATACCACCCCACTTATCACTACACACACCACTCCGCACATCACCCACACCACCCCATGGCACGCCAAGGACACCCCAGGTTCTCTGAGGAGGAGCTCTGGGTCATGGTGGAGGAAATCGTCCAGGTAGAGCCACAGCTATTCGGATCACAGGTGCAGCACACCTCCATAGCGAGGAAGATGGAGCTATGGCGCAGAATCGTGGACAGGGTCAACGCAGTGGGACAGCACCCAAGCAATAGGGATGACATCAGGAAGAGGTGGAACGACCTACGGGGGAAGGTGCGTTCCGTGGTCTCAAGACACCACCTTGTGCCAGAGCCTTGAGACCCTCACGGGTGAGTAGCGCGCTCTACAAATTTCTTTGATTGATTGATTGTGGTTCAGCGGACTGGCGGCGGAACCCCTCCTCCTCCCCCACAACTAACAACATGGGAGGAGCAGGTCTTGGCAATTCTGCATCCTGAGGGCCTCGCAGGAGTAGATGGAGGAATGGACTCTGGTAAGTCAAATCTGAACTATTACATCCCCCACCCTACCTGCATGCCATCACATACCCCCACCCTCACCCTCACCCCATCACTCCAACTCCTCACAAATGTCCCAACATCACAAACCACACATCCTAACACCAATCCCTGCATGCATCAACAAAGCATGGACACCCATCACCAAAGCATGGCCACTGCACATACCCATACACCCCCCTAATCCACCAGCACACAAGGTCCCACACAGGAATGCAAACACTGGGGTACACGGTCACCCACCTATTACACACCATGGCACACACAGATGTAATAAACATCCTTTTATACCCCTGCAGAACCCCTACCCACCCTCACCGGACAGGAGGGTCCACACATGTCCACACTACCAACAGAAGAGGCCCACAGTGATAACAGCAGCTCTGTCCAACTGGATCTAGATGACCAGCCCAGCCCATCGGGGACCTTGGGACAGTCGGTTCCCCTGACACAGTCACACGCCACTACAGAGCTTCCCCCCTCTGGAAACACCAGCACCTCACCCACCCAGCGGGCCCATACCTCTGTCCCCAGGACATGTCAATCAGCAGTGTGTCCACCACTACAGGGAACCCAGGCTAACCCACCACCCCAACAACAACAGGGACCTGGGGGCAGTGGCAGTGGGCACACGGTCCAGGGGACGGAGGCCCAGGAACACAGGGAACTGGGAGGGCTGCTGTGCGACAGGGGGAGGACAGGCCAAGGGAACCCACTCTCCACGAGGCCCTCTCCAGCATCATGGGAGCCTACCACCACTCCCAGGAGACGATGGCAACGGTACTGGCCACGTTTCAGGAGACCCAGCGCCTGCAGGCGGAACAGTATTTGGGCTTCAGGGAGGAACTCAGATCTATCAATTCCACGCTCGGCACCATCGTACGGGTGCTGAAGGAAGTACTCAACACCAGGAGGGACACTGTGGCACAACAAGGGGCCCCTATCACTAGCATGGACGATGAACTGCCCACCACCTCTGCCGGCGCTAGTGGACAGGAGGCACCGCCACAGGACCAGCACACCAGCACCCCACCCCCTGCAGAGGGAGAACCACCCCGCAAACGGTCCCTGAGATCCAGGACAAAGACAGAGAACGATGCCAAGACCCTGCCAAGAAATGAGACCACCCTGAATGTCACCCTTCTGTCCTACTTTGTCACCCTGTCCATCCTCAAACTGCCCCAGCTCCACTTCCTATGCCCATTTGGGCAATGCACCTGTGAGACTAATAGACTGGACTCTGCCATGGACATTCCTCCACCATCACCCCTCACCATTTTACAACCCCCTCCAATATCGAGCATTTAAATAAACACCCTTAACGCAAAAAACAATCTGGAGTCAGTCTGTGATTTCGAAATAGTGTATTAGCAATTACAGTGACAAAATGCTCTTTCAAATGTAATGTCAACATACCTATGTCACACAGCTCTAGTCCATGAGGAAACAAAGCAGATGTCACACTGTGGAACCCACATCTGTGAAATCGTGTGGGAAAGTGACAACTCAGTGACCATACACTGGGTGAAAACGACAGACAGTAGAGAGGTAGTAGTGTTAAAGTACATGTAGTAGGCAGGTTTGTATTCTTACCTGTGTCTCAATGGAAATATTGCAGGATGCCGAGTTCTTGTTGTCGATGTCCTCTTCTTCTGCTTCCTCGTCTTCACTGTCCACAGGTTCCACAGCTGCAACAACATCGCCATCTGGGCCATCCTCCTGCAGAAAAGGCACCTGTCATCGCAAAGTTAAGTTGAGAAGCATACAGCAGGCCACGATGATCTGGCACACCTTCTTTGGTGAGTAGAATAGGGATCCACCTGTCATATGGAGGCACCTGAACCTGGCCTTCAGGAGGCCGAAGGTCCGCTCTATTATCGGCTATTGTTCGCCCATGGGCCTCATTGTAGCGTTCCTCTGCCCTTGTCCTGGGATTCCTCACTGGGGTCAGTAGCCATGACAAGTTGGGGTAACCAGAGTCACCTGCAAATGGTGAGGGACAACTGTTAGACACACACTAACCTGCAGGGATAACCCCAGACCCAGACAACCATTCCCACTGACTTGCTTCCAGGTGATCACCTAATAGCCACACACGGTGCCTGTGGAGTTGACCCATCACATAAGGGATGCTGCTATTCCGCAGGATGTAAGCGTCATGCACTGAGCCAGGGAATTTGGCATTAACATGGGAGATGTACTGGTCTGCCAAACACACCATCTGCACATTCATGGAATGATAACTCTTCCGGTTTCTGTACACCTATTCACTCCTGGGGGGGGGTACCAAAGCCACATGTGTCCCATCAATGGCACCTATGATGTTGGGGATATGTCCCAGGGCATAGAAGTACACCTTTCACTGTAGGCAAATCCTCCACCTGAGGGAAAATGATGCAGCTCTGCATGTCTTTCAGCAGGGCAGACAACACTCTGGACAACATGTTGGAAAACATAGGCTGGGACATCCCTGATGCTATGGCCACTGTAGTTTGAAAAGACCCACTTGCTAGGAAATGGAGTTCTGACAGCACTTGCACTTGAGGGGGGATTCCTGTGGGATGGCGGATAGCTGACATCCGGTCTGGCTCCAGCTGGGTACACAGTTACAGGATTGTGGCACTATCAAGCCTGTAGGTGATGATCACATGTCTTTCCTCCATTGTCGACAAGCCCACCAGGGGTCTGTACACCGGAGGATGCCGCCATCTCCTCACATGTCCCAGCGGACGGTGCCTATGAAGGACAACAGCGAGCACAGAGTCAAACAACTCAGAGGTATCTCCCACAGCTTACACAGAACACAAATCATAATCCGAAATCTGGCCTGTATGAGTGTTGAGGCAAGGCCTAGGTATGTGTGACGCAGTTAAAAATTAAGCCATGTGGGCTCCTGAAATGGCGGCTGCCTGACCTGTAAAGTGGGAGAATAGGATGTGAGGTAATTGCACTGGCGTTGTACACCGTCGCGGTAGGCGGTCGATGACCGCGGCGCAATTCTGCATTAGTTAACATTGGACCCTATGGGTCCCAGGAGTCAATGACGATGTACGCCGGCGGTGACGGTACGCACCACCGCGGACGTGACCGCCATTTTCTATCTGTGCAATTACTCGATACTTGATCTTCGACAGGAGAGGACCTACACTGCAAGTGCTGCTGTGACCTCGGTCTGGAAGAGACAATGGCTCGTGCGTCTGGGGAAAGAGCCCCTTCCTTTACATCGGAGGATTTGGAGAAACTCGTGGATGGGGTCCTCCCCCAGTATACGCTACTCTACGGTCCTCCAGACAAACAGGTAAGTACACTGGGAGCATGCTGTATGGGCTATGCCTATGCGGAGTGGGGTGGATGAAAGATGGGGGGGGAGATTGAGGCGTGCATGAAACGATGGTGAGTGCATGTGCATCTTGGCAAGGGTAGGGATGGGGACCAATTACTTTGACGGTCCATTTGGTAATAACTTTTCTTTTCCCCCTGTACAATTCATGTAGGTCAGCGCCCACCAGAAAAAAGATATTTGTCGTGCCATCGCCAAGGACGTCCGGACCCTGGGGGTCTATCACAGACGGAGCACCCACTGCCGGAATAGATGGGAGGACATTCACCGCTGGAGCAAGAAGACGGCGGAGGCCCAGCTGGGGATGGCCTCCCAACGTGGAAGGGGTGCGCGTCGCACCATGACCCCCTTGATGTTCAGGATCCTGGCGGTGGCGTACCCGGAGTTGGATGGGCACTTGAGGGCATCACAGCAGCCACAAGGGGTTGAGTACACTCTCATTCAGCTGAATTTGCGCGCAGTGGAGGTGTCTGGGTGGGGGAGGTGGGCTGTGGGTTTCCCTAGGCCAGGGCAAGTGTCCTAGTTAGGTCCCCTTGTTCTGGCAGACACTATGGCACCCCACCCCACCTGTGTACAGTGCCAAGAACACCTAGTCAGGCTCCTGTGTCATCCATCTGTGCAGATGTCGGCCATAGCCTTGTAGGCCATGTCCCAGTGATTGAACAGTGGAGTCCAAGTGCGCGGCCTAGTGCAGGGGGCTTCTGTGTCTGTCGTGTCCACCAACTGTAGCAGTAATGCATGCACTCAACATGTCTTTCTTCTGTCGTCCCCCCCCTTTTGTGGTCTCCCTGTTCTTGCGTGCATTAGCATCATCAGGCAGAGGAGCAGTGGCACCGGAGCAGGAGGGAGCTGCATCCCACATGGCCCTGGAGGGTGACACTACGGACTCGGAGTTCACCAGTGGGACAGAGGCCGAGGGGAGCTCCACGGCGGGGACAGGAGCTGACACCAGTGATATGGACTCGTCCTCTGATGGGAGCTCCCTTGTGGTGGCGGCAACATCTGTGTCCCCCGCATCTACAGGTACAGCCGCCACCCCCCCTACCAGCACCGCCCTCCCAGCAGCCCCTCAGCCTTTGCCCCGTGCCCGCTCACCCAGGAGGGTGGGCATCACCTTCACCCCAGGCACCTCAGGCCCTGCGCCAGTCAGCCCTGCTGCTCTCAGTGAGGAGGCCATTGACCTCCTCAGGTCCCTCACTGTTGGGCAGTCTACCATTTTGAATGCCATCCAGGGTGTAGAAAGGCAGTTGCAACAAACAAATGCATTCCTGGAGGGCATTCATTCTGGTCAGGTGGCCCTTCATCAAGCTTTTCAGACTCTGGCCTCAGCACTGACGGCAGCCATTGTCCCTGTCTCTAGCCTCCCCCTCCAACTTCCTACACCCAGAGCCAATCCCTTCACCTCAGCCTATCCCAAGCGCTCCTTCAGACCAGCATGCACACACGTCAACACACAAGGGAAGCTCTGGCAAACATAAGCACCAGACATCCCACAGGCACTCACGCAAGCATCACACACATGCAGACACACCAACATCCACTGCCTCCACTGTGTCCCCCTCCTCCTCGTCTCCCTCCTCCCTCCCAGTCTCGTCTACACTCACACCTGCATGCACTACATCTACAGCCACTACTTCCATCACCAGCACACCCACCATCACACCCCGCTCACGTGCAGTCACCACCCCCACTGCCATTCACACGTCCCCTGTGTCCTCGCCCAGTGTGTCTGTGACGCCACCTCCCAAGATATACAAACGCAGGCACACACCCACCCAACAGCCATCCACCTCACGACAGCCTCCAGCGCATGCACCTTCACCCAAAGTCACCAAACGAACACCTCCTACAACCACAACCTCTTCCTCCACTCCCAAACCCCCTCCAGCTACCCGACCCAGTGTTCCCAAGAAACATTTCCTGTCCAACCTTGACCTCTTTCCCTCACCTCCCCCACCCCGTCCGTCTCCTAGGGCCCGACTCTCCAGGTCCCAACCTAGCCCCTCAGCCACAACATCTCCAGGGCCAGTGGTGCCTGTAGCCATCGGAATCTGGAGTGCACCGGTCACCAGGGCAGCCAGTGTGACATGGAGCCACACCATGGACAGTCCCCCACCTGTGAAGCATCACAAATTGGCCAGTGCCTGGCGGGAGAGGGGGAAGACTCCAGCCACCAAAGCCGCTCCCAGGGGTACAGGTGGGAGTGTGGAGTCAGCTGCGACACCTTCCAAGGTGGGGAAGGGCCACAAGAAAGTCAGCAAGTCTGGGAAGAGCAGCACGGCGGAGAAGACCGCCATCATCCCCGCTGCCCAGGAAGCCACCGCAAGCACCAGCACCAGCCCAGCTGTCCAGGAGATGACCACCATCATCCCCGCTTCCCAGGAGGCCACCTCCACCAGCCCTGCTGCCCAGGAGGCCACCGCCATCAGCCCAGCTGCCCAGGAGGTGACCGCCATCATCCCCGCTGCCCAGGAGGCCACCGCCAGCACCAGCCCAGCTGGGCCAGACAGGACTGCCAGCACCAGCCCAGCTGGGCCAGACAGGACCGTCAGCACCAGCCCCACTGGGCCAGACAAAACCGCCAGCACCAGCCCCGCTGGGCCACGAAGGACCGCCAGCACCAGCCCCGCTGGGCCAGACAGGACCAGCAACAGCTGAGTCACTGCAAAGGACCCCACCACCACAAGCACCGCTGAACAGGGCACTGCTGCCACAAGCACCGCTGAACAGGGCACTGCCGCCACAAGCACCGCTGAACAGGGCACCGCTGCCACAAGCATTGCTGAACAGTGCACTGCCGCAACAAGCACCGCTGGCCCATGAGCGCCAAAGGCACTGACACTACTGAGTCCCTCATGAGCAGGATGAAGCACTCTGGCACCAAGCCCCCTCCAGAACCAGTGGAGTATCACATCCACTACCTCTGTCCTTGGCAGGATGAAGCACTCTGGGCACCAAGCCCCCTCCAGAACCAGTGGAGAAAGGCATCCACCACCTCTGTCCTTGGCAGGATGAAGCACTCTGGGCACCAAGCCCCCTCCAGAACCAGTGGAGTATCACATCCACTACCTCTGTTCTTGGCAGGATGAAGCACTCTGGGCACAAAGCCCCCTCCAGAACCAGTGGAGAAAGGCATCCACTTGAGAGACTGTGGCTTTGCACTCCCCAGGATGGAACAGTGGGCAAACCACCCACTGTAGAGACTTGAGAGACTGTGGCTTGGCACTCCCCAGGATTGAACAGTGGGCAAACCACACACTGTAGAGACTTGAGAGACGGTGGCTTTGCACTCCCCAGGATTGAACAGTGGACAAACCACCCACTGTAGAGACTTGAGAGACTGTGGCTTTGCACTCCACAGGATTGAACAGTAGGCAAACCACCCACTGTAGAGACTTGAGAGGCTGTGGCTTTGCACTCCCCAGGATGGAACAGTGGGCAAACCACCCACTGTAGAGACTTGAGAGACTGTGGCTTTGCACTCCCTAGGATTGAACAGTGGGCAAACCACCCACTGTAGAGACTTGAGAGACTGTGGCTTTGCACTCCCCAGGATGGAACAGTGGGCATGTGGCCCCCTCGTGGATTTGGCATCGTGTACTCAACCAGGTGAGGTGCCCGCCCTTTCCCTTCCCCCTGAGGTGCCTGTTTTATTGCTATCTGATGCCCCTGCAGTGTTCTCTCTCCGTCATGTTCGGGGATTGAGTGTGGGCCTCGCCCATACCGTGTGGGCCCAGTGTTCCACGGACTTCAATGGAGCACTACCTGGACTACTATTCTTGGTGTACATTTTGTTTATAGTATATATATATATATATATATTTTTGCGTACTGGATTTTTATATATTACTATGGTTACACTCATTTTCTTTGGTCTTTGCATTTTTCCGGGCGGGGTTGCGGGGTGTAACTGTAATGTATCATGCTGTATTAGTGTGTGTTGTTGTGGGTGAGGGTGGGGGTGTTGCTGTTTTTTCCCTCCCCTTTGTCGTAGGTGCAGTACTCACCGTTGTCTTCGCCGCTGGCGTTCGTGCTCCTGGTAGAGGAGCAAAAAGATAAGGGCTGGCAGGATCTGGAGCTCAGGCTCCATGGCGTCCGGATTCCTTGTGGGGTGTGTAGAGGTGAGCATTTTCCCTTCGAAGTCCTATTTCTGCCGTGTTTTTGTCTGCAGTGAATCCGCCCCGGAAAAGGTGGCGGATTGGTAGGTTGTGATACTGTGGGCGGTACATTGTCCTCCGCCTGTCTGTTGGCGGTGACCGCCAAGCCGTTTGTTTGTACCGCTGTGGTGGTCTGAGTGTTAAAGTGGCTGTCTTTGTTGGCGGTTTCCGCCACGGTCGTGATTCCATTTTTTTTTCTGTGGGCCTGTTTGCGGTTTTACCGCCGCTTTAACACCGACCGCCAGGGTTGTAATGACCACCTATATGTCCTACATTAATCATACACTGCACCCTGCCCTTGGGGCTACCTAGGGCCTACCTTAGGGGTGTCTTACATGTAAGAAAGGGGAAGGTTTAGGCCTGGCAAGTGGGTACACTTGCCAAGTCGAATTTACAGTTAAAACAGCACACACAGACACTGCAATGGCAGGTCTGAGACATGATTACAGAGCTACTTACGTGGGTGGCACAACCAGTGCTGCAGGCCCACTAGTAGCATTTGATTTACAGGCCCTGGGCACCTCTACTGCACTGTATTAGGGACTTACTAATAAAGCAAATATGCCAATCAAGGATAAGCCATATACATACACTTTTTGTAAAGGAGCACTTGCAATTTAGCACTGGTTAGCAGTGGTAAAGTGCCCAGAGTAACAAAAACATCAAAATCAGAGTCCAGCACACATCAACAACCTGGGGAACAGAGGCAAAAAGTTAAGGGAGACCACACCAAGGATGAAAAGTCTAACACGTGTCGCCCCCAGCTGAAAGTGGGGAGCACCTACCCAACCTCATGGGAGTTCTCATCACTGAGCCGGAAGAACCTGGATAGACCATCAGCATTGGCGTGCTCTGTACCAGGATGGTGTTCCATCATAAAGGCCATCTCCTGTAGGGAAATGGACCACCTCAACAGTTTTGGATTCTCACCCCTCATCTGCATTAAGCATCTGAGGGGCCTGTGGTCGGTCTGAACTCGGAAGTGAGTCCCAAACAAGTAGGATCTTAGCTTCTTCAGTGCCCAGACCACAGCAAATGCTTCACCTTCTATGGCACTCCACCTACATTCCCTGGGTAGTAACCTCCTCCTAATGAAGGCTACGGGTTGATCTGGGTCCTCTTCATTGAGCTGTGAGAGTACTGCTCCAATACCATGCTCTGAGGTGTCTGTTTGCACAACAAACTCCTTGGAGTAGTTAGCTGCCTTCAGCACAGGTGCTGTGCACATGGCAGCCTTCAGGGCATCAAAAGCGTTCTGGCAAGCCTCTGTCCAGATCACTTTTCTGGGTTGCTTCTTCAAAGTCAACTCAGTTAAGGGGGTAACAATGGCACCATATCCCTTAACAAACCTCCTGTAGCATCCCGTGAGACCTAAAAAAGGCTCTCACTTCAGTCTGGGTCTTGGGAGGCTCCCAATCCAGAATTGTATCAATCTTAGGCTGTAGGGGTGCCACCTGGCCACTCCCCACCTGGTGTCCTAAGTTCACTACCGAACACTGCCCTATTTGGCACTTGCTCACCTTAGTAGTGAGGCCTGCCTTCTGCAGGGCCTCTAATACTCTCCAGAGGTGTTGCAGGTGTTCCTCCCATGTGGAACTAAACACAGCAATGTCATCCAGGTAGGCGGCACTGAACCCATCCAGTCCTGCCAACACCTGGTTGACCAACCTCTGAAAGGTGGCAGAGGCATTCTTAATCCCAAATGGCATCACTTTAAATTGAAAGTGGCCATCTGGCATAGAGAATGCTGACCTCTCCTTGGCCCCCTCAGTTAAATCTGCCAGTACCCAGATGTTAAATCAAACGTACTGAGATACTTGGCAACGCCTAACCGGTCAATGAGTTTATCAGCTCCGGGGATGGGGTGTGCGTCAGTCTTGCTGACCGCATTGAGTCCCCAGTAGTCCACACAGAACCTGAGTTCTGGAGTGGCACCAGGTGCAGCAGCCTTTGGGACCAATACCATTGGGCTGGCCCAAGGACTGCTGGAGTGCTCAATAACCCCTATGGTAAGCATTATGGATACCTCATCCTTAATGCATGCCCTGACCCTGTCAGTCACCTTGTAAACCTTCTGTTTAATGGGTGTACAGTCCCCAGTGTCCACATCATGTGTGCACAAGTGTGTGACTCCTGGGATCAGGAAAAACAGTGAGGAAAACTGTCCCAACATGTGGCGACAGTCACCTTGCTGTTCCTCAGTCAGGGAGGGAGAGAGGATCACTCCCTCCACTGACCCATCTTTTTCTCCTGCAGACAGGAGATCAGGAAGAGGCTCGCTCTTCTCCTCTACCCCATCATCTGTTGAAAGGAGCATTGACAGCTCAGTACACTCAAAGTGTGGCTTGAGGCGGTTGACATGCAGGACCCTTAAAGGGTTCCTTGGAGATCGTAAGTCCACCAGGTAGGTGACTTCGCTCTTGCGCTCCACCACCTCAAATGGCCCAGTCCACTTATCCTGGAGTGCCCTAGGCTCCACTGGTGCCATCACCCACACTTTTTGTCCAGGTTGAAACTCTACCAGAGTGGCATCTGGTCATACCATTGTTTCATATCCTCCTGGCTTGCTTCCAGGTTCTCCTGAGCGAGACTCCTGAAGCGGGCAGTCTGGTTTCTCAAAGCCAGCATGTAACTGAATACATCATGGGGGGTTTACTAGGAGCCTTCTCCAAAGCTTCCTTAACCAGACTCAAAGGCCCCCTCACAGAGTGGCCATAAATCAGCTCAAAGGGACTAAACCCAAGTCCCTTTTGAGGCACCTCCCTGTAGGCAAACAAAAGGCATGGCAAGAGGACGTCCCACTTCCGCCTCAAGGGCTCTGGCAGGCCCATGATCATGCCTCTTAAGGTGCGGTTGAATCTCCCAACCAGACCATTACTTTGGGTGTGGTAAGGGGTGGTGAACTTGTAGGTTACCCCACACTCCTTCCACAGAGACTTCATATACGTGGATATGAAGTTGGTACCCCTATCAGATACCACATCCTTGGGGAACCCCATGCGGGTAAAAACCCCCATCAAAGCACGACCCACCACAGGGGAAGTGATTGATCTCAAAGGAATGGCTTCTGGGTACCATGTGGCATGGTCCACCAAGACCAGGATAAATCTGTTGCTTATGGCTGTCTTGGGATCCAGAGGCCCCACAATGTCAATGCCTGCCATCTCAAAGGGAGTACTGACAACAGGCAAAGGCTGGAGGGGAGCATTACATTTCCTCCCACTC
Organism: Pleurodeles waltl; assembly: GCF_031143425.1. Taxonomy (NCBI): domain Eukaryota; kingdom Metazoa; phylum Chordata; class Amphibia; order Caudata; family Salamandridae; genus Pleurodeles; species Pleurodeles waltl. Next base: position 1,334,161,220 of record NC_090446.1, on the reverse strand, counting down.
TTGCCACTTGCCTGACAAGTCTGACAAGACCTGCAATGTGCATCTGAGTGCCTGTGCACTAGGGGCCAGTAAAAGTGGGTGACAAGCCTCTCAAAGGTCTTGTCCTTCCTCAAATGACCAGCTAAAGGCACATCATGAGCCAACCCCAGTAGGAAGGCCTGGGGTACCACCAGCACCCAGGCTGACCCAGGCTCAGGAACCTTAGGTTCGCTATACAGGAGGTCATCCTCCCAAAAGATCAGGTGTAAGCCTGACTCCTTGCCAGCCACCTGGTCTGCAGCCTGCTGCCGCAAACCCTCCAAAGTAGGGCATGTCTTCTGTACTGCACAGAATGCTTCCCTGGTGGGCCTCCCTTCCTGCTGCCACTGTGACAGCTCAGGGACCTCCCCCAGTTCAGTCATCTGTTCCCCTGTAGGCTCTGGGGCATCACCCTCAGGTTCCGCCTCCCCCCGGACCGTGGTAACTTCTGGGGCCGGTTTCCCATGCCCCCTGCCCTTCCTCTTCTTGGCGGTCCCCTGGGCCACTGTTTCAGGCTACAGGGGCTCTTGATTACCCTGATGGGCTGCCATTGACAGGGTGGATAGGCATGCCCACCCAGGCAGACCCAACATCTCCAAGTGAGACCTGTGTTCCACCTCCTTCCAAGGGGAATCCTCCAGGTCATTGCCTAGCAAACAATCAACAGGCATGGTTGGTCTCACAGCTACCTTCAAGGAACCTGAGACCCCCCCCCCATTCAAAGGGAACCTGCGCCACTCTACACAGGCGCTCTGAGTTGTCCACTGCAACTACTTGGTGAAGTACCCGGGGATCTATCTGCTCTTCAGACACCAGCTGACTCCTCACTGAAGTCACGCTGGCTCCTGTGTCTCTCAGAGCCTCCACCCTCTGCCCATTAATGGTCACCCACTGGCTGTACTTCTCAGTGTTTTCAGCCAATAGGGTTCTCTGGACCATCTCACTGTCCGCTAGTGAGACTGAACTTCTTAGTGTTTTCAGCCAATAGGGTTCTTTGGACCATCTCACTGTCCCCTAGTGAGACATGGGTCATCTCAGCTGGTTCCCACCCACCTGAAACCAACTCCTCCCCAAGCGCTACACTGGCCAAACCCTGGGACGGCGCACCAGTGGGTGCCGGTGTACTTTTGAGGCATTTGGGGGTCCCCCCTCACATGACCCACCTGGTCACATGCATAGCACTTACGTGCCACTGGCTTCCCTTTGGAGAACCATGGCTTTGTTTCACTGGGGGGTTGGGAATCCTTACCCTGGGAATCAGTTTGGGGACCTTTAGAGAACTCCCCCTTTTTACCCTTACCACCCCTTTCTTCTGAGAGGGATCCTGCCCATCCTTGGCGTTAGATACCCCATACCTCTTCAGGACCCTGGTGCTCTCCCAGCGGTCCGCTTCCTGCGCAAGCTTCCTGGGGTCAGTCAGCTTGCTGTCAATCAGGTGCTGGCACAGCTCTGGATAACATAAACTGTACAAGTGCTCCCAAGCAATCAGATTGTAAAGCCCCTCATGCGAAGTTACCTTACTGCCCTTCACCCAACCATCCAGTGACCTGCATTAAGAATCAACACATTCCAACCATGTTTGGGATTCCTTCCTCTTGTAGGACCTAAACGTATCCTTGTACTGCTCAGGGGTAAGACCATACCTTGTCAGCAAGGCATCCTTCATGCTAGAGTAGGTGAGATTCTGAGCATCCCCTAAGGCTGTCAGTGTATCCCTCCCCTCTACCTCAAAGTGCTTCCACAGACCCGCCCCCCCAATGAGCTTCAGGGATCAGATTCATGTGGAGAACAGATCCATATCCCTTGAACCACAAGTATATGTCATCCTCCCTCTTGTAATCTTTCACAAGGTCTTTAGGAATGTGCACCCTCCTCTCAGGCTGCACTGTAGGGTTGCTGCCTTCCTCTCCTCAAGGGCTAGCCTTCTCTGCTCCAATTGGTACTCCCTTTCTGTCTGTCTGTCTTGTAACGCCTCAGGTGTCAGACCCTTAGATGAGACTCTGCTACCTGCCCCGGAGACCTTCTCCCTGGAAATAACAGGCCCACCCACAATACCATTGTGTACGGAACACTCTTCCTCCTCCTCCTCCTCATCTCCCTCATCCTCTGTGTGCCCTTCAGTGTGCTCTTGGCTATCACCCAGGCCCTCAGCACCTTTTGCAGCTCCTCCTTCCTGGATGAGCTCTTAACGGGACAGTCAAAACTTTTACAGAACTGCTTCAACTGAGCCTTGGTATAACTCTCCAATTTCTTAAGGTCAAAGTCAGCTCCAACTGATGCATCTCCAGCTGAAGATTCAAAAACAAGTGCAAAGTTCCAAAGGCAGAAAAACAAGTTCCCAAATAAAGTTCCAAAGAAAGTCAATCAAAGAATCAGCGAAAAAATGGAAGTAGAACAAAAACAGTCCCAAAGAGAAAAAATCAAAAGATCACCAAACAAGTAGGATGGGGTCACGTAGTGGTCTGCAATCACAATAGTAGAGTACACTTAATCACTGTGTGTCAAGTACAAATACAAGTCCAAATCCCAACCACTGATCACCAATGTTAGAAATTGGGTCTTTGGTTGACAATCAGGTTACCCCCTGTTCAAGCAAGGACCCTCACTCTAATCAGGGTAAAAGAGAATCACCCTTAGCTAACCCCTGCATACCTCCTTGGTGGCTTGGCAGAGCAGTAGGCTTAACGAGTGCTAGGTGTAAAGTATTTGTGCCAACACACACAGTAACTTAATGAAAACACTACAAAATTACACAACACAGGTATATAAAAATAGGAAATATTTATCTAAACAAAACAAGACCAAAGCAACAAAAATCCGGCACATAAGTCAAGTTATGAATTTTAAAAGATTAAACTCAAAAATAGCGCTTAGAATAACAAAATGCTTTGATGAGGTGTTACCACGCCGTTGTGACAGAGTCGTTTCCAACAATCCAACACCAGCGGCGCTGGACACGAAGTTGCATAGACCTCCAGGTACAGTACCTTCGTGAAGAAATGAAAACGAGCCGATGCGCGAAGTTGGGGATCGCAGAGTTTGTGCGAAACTTTGAATCCGCGCACTTCGAGTGGGGTCGGTCATGGTTTGGAGCGGCGACTTCCACGGAGTCACGGACTTCGGGGGGGCTGCAGCAATGTCAGGCCTGTGAAGGTTGTCGTGTTCCAGCGAAGATCACGGAGTTGGTTGCAGGCGGCGTCACCGGATTCAGCAGCGGAGGCCCGGAGTCGTCCGAAGTCGATTTCCTTGAATTTTTTATCAGCTTTTCCTTTCAAGGGCCCAGGGACTGGATAGGGCACCACTTGTCAGAGCAGAAGTCTCTTCAGAGACTCCAGGTGCTGGCAGAGAGAAGTCTTTGCTGTCCCTGAGACTTCAAACAACAGGAGGCAAGCTCTAAATCAAGCCCTTGGAGATTTCTTCTCAAGATGGAAGGCACACAAAGTCCAGTGTTTGCCCTCTTACTCTGGTAGAAGCAGCAACTGCAGGATAGCTCCACAAAGCACAGTCACAGGCAGGGCAGCTCTTCTTCCTCAGCTCTTAAGCTCTTCTCCAGGCAGAGGTTCCTCTTGTTTCCAGAAGTGTTCTAAAGTCTGTGGTTTTGGGTGCCCTTCTTATACCCAATTTCTCCTTTGAAGTAGGCCTACTTCAAAGCAAAGTCTCTCTTGAATGTGAAATCCTGCCTTTCCCAGGCCAGGCCCCAGACACTCAGCAGGGGGTTGGAGACTGCATTGTGTGAGGACAGACACAGCCCTTTCAGGTGTAAGTGACCACTGCTCCCCTCCCTCCTAGCACAGATGGCTCATCAGGATATGCAGGCTACACCCCAGCTCCCTTTGTGTCACTGTCTAGTGTGAGGTACAACCAGCCCAACTGTCAAACTGACCCAGACAGGGAATCCACAGACAGGCAGAGTCACAGAATTGGTATAAGCAAGAAAATGCCCACTTTCTAAAAGTGGCATTTTGAAACACACAATCTTAAAATCAACTTTACTAAAAAGATGTATTTTTAAATTGTGAGCTTAGAGACCCCGAACTCAACATGTCCATCCACTCCCAAAGTGAATATACACTTTAATCAGATTTAAAGGTAGCCCCCATGTTAACCTATGAGAGGGACAGGCCTTGCAACAGTGAAAAACAAATTTAGCAATATTTCACTGTCAGGACATATAAAACACATTCTATGGCGGTCATTACAACATTGGCGGTAAAAGCCGCTTACCGCCGTGCAGAAGACCGCCAACACACAGCCGCGAACGTGGAAATCTGCCACAGCTATTATGACCCACAGCACGGAATCCGGCAAAAATTCAGACACCCACACAAGTCCGCCACACCAAAGGTCAGTGATAAACTGGCGAAAACAAAACCTCCACCGTCACACCAACAGAAATACGCCCACACTATCATGACACACAAATCCATGCGGCGGTCTTTCAACCGCGATATTCCATTGGCGGTACACACCGCTGCGCTCAAAATACACACACACATACAAAACACAGCCACATTGGACAATTCCAAATACACACACCTGATACACATACACACACCACTCCCACACACCCAATACAATATAAAACACACACCCACATCACCCACAAACCCCTACGACAACAACTGAGAAAGAAGCAGAGAGAGAGACACCACCATCAACAATACTAGCATCCACAGTCACACAACACCATCACCCACATAACTTCCACGCACCTCACACAACACCCCACTACATATCAGCACACTTAACACCACACACACCACCCCACACATCACCCACACCACCCCATGGCACGGCAAATACACCCCAGGTTCTCGGAGGAGGAGCTCAGGGTCATGGTGGAGGAAATCGTCCGGGTAGAGCCACAGCTATTCGGATCACAGGTGCAGCACACCTCCATTGCAAGGAAGATGGAGCTATGGCGAAGAATAGTAGACAGGGTCAACGCAGTGGGACAGCACCCAAGAAATCGGGATGACATCAGGAAGAGGTGGAACGACCTACGGGGGATAGTGCGTTACGTGGTCTCAAGACACCACCTTGCGGTTCAGAGGACTGGCGGCGGACCCCCACCTCCTCCCCAACAACTAACAACACGGGAGGAGCAGGTCTTGGCGATTCTGCATGCTGGTGGCCTCGCAGGAGTAGATGGCGGAATGGACTCTGGTAAGTCAAATCTTAACTATTACATCCCCCACCCTACCTGCATGCCATCACATACCCCCACCCTAACCCACACCCCATCACTCCAACTCCTCACAAATGTCCCAACGTCAAAAAACACACATCCCAACACCAAGCCCTGCATGCAACAACAAAGCATGGACGCCCATCACCAAAGCATGCCCACTGCACAAACCCATACACCCCCCTAAACCATCATCACACAAGGTCCCACACAGGAATGCAAGCACTGGGTACACGGTCACCCACCCATTGCACACCATGCCACACATAGATGTAATAAACATCCTTTTATACCCCTGCAGGATCCCTACCCAACGCCACCGGACAGGAGGGTCCACACATGTCCACACCACCAACAAAAGAGGCCCACAGTGATGACAGCAGCTCTGTCCAACTGGATCTAGATGACCAGCCCGGCCCATGGGGGACCTCTGGACAGTCGGTTCCCCTGACACAGTCACAGGCCACTACAGAGCTTCCCCCTTCTGGAAACACCAGCACAGCACCCACCCAGCGGGCCCATACCTCTCTCCCCAGGAGACGTCAATCAGCAGTGTGTCCACCACTACAGGGAACCCAGGCTAACCCACCACCTCAACCACAACAGGGACCTGGGGCAGTGGCAGTGGGCATACAGTCCAGGGGACGGAGGTCCAGGTACAAAGGGGAACTGGGAGGGCTGCTGTGCGACAGGGGGAGGACAGGCCAAGGGAACCCACTCTCCACAAGGCCCTCTCCTCCATCATGGGAGCCTACCACCACTCCCAGGAGACGATGGCAATGGTACTGGACAAGTTTCAGGAGACCCAGAGCATGCAGGAGGAACAGTATTTGGGCTTCAGGGAGGAACCCAGATCCATCAATTCCACCCTGGGCACCATCGTAGGGGTGCTGAAGGAAGTACTCAACACCAGGAGGGACACTGTGGCACAACAAGGGGCCCCTGACACTAGCATGGACGATGAACTGCCCACCACCTCCGCCAGCGCTTGTGGACAGAGGTACTGCCACAGGACCACCACACCAGCACCCCACCCCCTGCAGAGGGAGAACCACCCCGCAAACGGTCCCTGAGATCCAGGACAAAGACAGAGAACAATGCCAAGACCCCCGCCATGAAATGAGACCACCCTGAATGTCATCCTTCTGTCCCACTTTGTCACCCTGTCCATCCTTAAACAGCCCCAGCTCCACTTCCTATGCCCATTTGGGCAATGCACCTGTGAGACTAATAGACTGGACTCTGCCATGGACATTCCTCCACCATCACCCCTCACCATTTTGAAACCCCCCCCCAAAATATTGCACATAAATAAACACCTTTGAAGCACAAAACAATCTGGAGTCAGTCTGTGATTTCGGAATAGTGTATTAGCAATTGCTGTGGCAAAAAGATCTTTCAATTGTAATGTCAACATACCTATGTCACACAGCTCTAGTCCATGAGGAATCAAAGCAGATGTCACACAGTGGGACCCACATCTGTGAAATCGTAAGGGAAAGTGACAACTCAGTGGGTGAAAACGACAGACAGTAGAGAGGTAGTAGTGTTAAAGTACATGTAGTAGGCAGGTTTGTATTCTTACCTGTGTCTCACTGGAAATATTGCTGGATCACCAAGTCCCTGTTGTCCATGTCCTCTTCTTCTGCTTCCTCGATTTACTGTCCACAGGCTCCACAGCTGCAACCGCCATCTGGACCATCCTCCTGCAGAAAAGGCACCTGTCGTCGCAAAGCCAAGTTGTGAAGCATACAGCAGGCCACGATGATCTGGCACACCTTCTTTGGTGAGTAGAATAGGGATCCACCTGTCATATGGAGGCACCTGAACCTGGCCTTCAGGAGGCCGAAGGTCCGCTCGATTATCCACTGTGTTCGCCCATGGGCTCATTGTAGTGTTCCTCTGCCCTTGTCCTGGAATTCCTCACTGGGGTTAGTAGCCATGACAGGCTGGGGTAACCAGAGTCACCTGAAAATGGCGAGGGACAACTGTTAGACACACACTAACCTGTAGGGATAACCCCAGACCCAGACAACCATTCCCACTGTCTTGCTTCCAGGTGCTCACCTAATAGCCACACACGGTGCCTCTGGAGTTGACCCATCACATATGGATGCTGCTGTTCCGCAGGATGTAGGCGTCATGACATGAGCCAGGGAACTTGGCATTCGCATGGGAGATGTACTGGTCTGCCAAACACACCATCTGCACATTCATGGAATGATAACTCTTCCGGTTTCTGTACACCTGTTCACTCCTGTGGGGGGGGACCAAAGCCACATGGGTCCCATCAATGGCACCTATGATGTTGGGGATATGTCCCAGGGCATAGAAATCACCTTTCACGTAGGCAAATCCTCCACCTGAGGGAAAACGATGTAGCTCTGCATGCGTTTCAGCAGGGCAGACAACACTCTGGACAACACGTTGGAAAACATAGGCTGGGAAATCCCTGATGCTATGGCCACTGTAGTTTGAAAAGACCCACTTGAAAGGAAATGGAGCACTGACAGCACCTGCACTTGAGGGGGGATTGTTGTGGGCTGGCGGATAGCTGACATCAGGTCTGGCTCCAGCTGGGTATACAGTTCCTGGATTGAGGCACGGTCAAGCCTTTATGTTATGATCACATGTCTTTCCTCCATTGTCGACAGGTCCACCAGCGGTCTGTACACCGGAGGATGCCGTCATCTCCTCACATGTCCCAGCAGATGGTGCCTATGAAGGACAACAGGGAGCACAGAGTCAAACAACTCAGAGGTACGTACCCACAGCTTACACAGAACACAAATCCTAATCTGAAAAGTGGCCTGTATGTGTGTTGAGTCTAGGCCTAGGTATGTGTGACGCAGTTAAAAATGAAGCCATGTGGGCCCCTGAAATGGCGGCTGCCTGACCTCTAAAGTGGGACAATGGGATGTGAGGTAACTGCGCTGGCATTGTACACAGTCGCGCTAGGCAGTCGAAGACCGCGGCGAAATGCTGCATTGGTTAACATTGGACCCTATGGGTCCCAGGAGCCAATGTCGATGTAAGCCGGCGGTGACGGTACGCACCACCGCGGACATGACCGCCATTTTCTATCTGTTCAATCACTCAATACCTGATCTTCGACAGGAGAGGACCTACACTGCAAGTGCTGCTGTGACCTCGGTCAGGAAGAGTCAATGGCTTGAGTGTCTGGGGAAAGGGCCACTGCCTTCACATCGGAGGAGTTGGAGAAACTTGTGGACGGGGTCCTCCCCCAGTACATGCTACTCTACGGTCCTCCAGACATACAGATAAGTACACTGGGAGCATGCTGTATGGGCTATGCCTGTGTGGAGTGGGGTGGATGCAAGAAGGGGGGGGCGATTGCGGCGTGCATGAAACAACGGTGAGTGCATGTGCCACATGGCAAGGGTAGGGATGGGGGCCAATGACTGTGACGGTGCAGTACTAATTTTTCTTTTCCCCATGTACAATTCATGTAGGTCAGCGCCAACCAGAAAAAAATATATTTGGCGTGCCATCGCCAAGGACGTCTGGACCCTGGGGGTCTACCACAGATGGAGCACCCACTGCCAGAAAAGATGGGAGGACATTCGCCGCTGGAGCAAGAAGACGGCGGAGGCTCAGCTGGGGATGGCATCCCAACGTGGGAAGGGTGCCCGTCGCACCATGACCTCCCTGATGTTCAGGATCCTGGCGGTGGCATCACAGAAGCCACAAGGGGGTGAGTACACTCTCATCCTGCAGAATTTGCTCGCAGTGGAGGTGTCTGGGTTGGCGATGTGGGCTGTGGGTTTCCCTAGGCCAGGGCGAGATAGTAGGCAAGGTCCCTCCGTAAGGCAGTCCATGTGTAGACCTCTGTAGAGTGCCAAGTACACCTAGTCATGCCCCTGTATCATCCATGTGTGCAGATGTCGTCCATAGCCTAGTAGGACATTTCCCAGGGATTGAACAGTGGAGCCCAAGAGCGCGGCGTAGTGCAGGGGGCTTCTGTGTCTTTTGTGTCCGCCAACGGTAGCGGTAATGCATGCACTGAACATGTCTTTCTTCTGTCGTCCCCCCCTTTTTGTGGTCTCCCTGTTCTTGTGTGCATTACCATCATCAGGCAGAGGAGCAGTGGCACCGGAGCACAAGGGAGCTGCATCCCACATGGCCCTGGAGGGCGACACTACGGAGTCTGAATTCACCAGTGGGATGGAGGGCGAGGGGAGCTCCACGGCAGGGACAGGAGCTGACACCAGTGACACGGACTCCTCTGATGGGAGCTGCCTTGTGGTGGCGGCAACATCTGTGCCCCCCGCATCTACAGGTACAGCCGCCACCCCCCCTACCAGCACCGCCCTCCCAGCAGCCCCTCAGCCTTTGCCCCGTGCCCGCTCACCCAGGAGGGTGGGCATCACCTTCGCCCCAGGCACCTCAGGCCCTGCTACAGTCACCCCTGCTGCCCTCAGTGAGGAGGCCATTGACCTCCTCAGGTCCCTCACTGTTGAGCAGTCTACCATTTTGAATGCCATCCAGGGTGTAGAGACGCAGTTGCAACAAACAAATGCATTCCTGGAGGGCATTCATTCTGGTCAGGCGGCCGTTCAGCGAGCTTTTCACACTCTGGCGTCAGCACTGATGGCAGCCATTGTCACTGTCTCTAGCCTCCCCCCTCCAACTTCCTCCATCCAGACCCAATCCCCTGTACCCCAGCCTATCACATGCACACCTTCAGACCAGCATGCACACACGTCAACACACAAGGGAAGCTCTGGCAAATATAAGCACCACACATCCCACAGGCACTCACGCAAGCATCACACACATGCAGACACACCAACATCCACTGCCTCCACTGTGTCCCCCTCCTCCTCGTCTCCCTCCTCCCTCCCAGTCTACACTCACACCTGCATGCACTACATCTACAGCCACTACTGCCATCACCAGCACACCCACCACCCCACCCCTCTCATGTGCAGTCACCACCCCCACTACAATTCACACTTCCCCTGTGTCCTCTCCCAGTGTGTCTGTGACGCCACCTCCCAAGATACACAAACGCAGGCACACACCCACCCACAGCCATCCACCTCACAACAGCCTCCAGCCCATGCACCTTCACGCAAAGTCAGCAAACGAACACCTCCTACAACCACAACCTCTTCCTCCACTCCCAAACCCCCTCCAGCTACCCGTCCCAGTGTCTCCCAAAAACTTTTCCTGTCCAACCTTGACCTCTTTCCCACACCTCCCCCACCCCGTCCATCTCCTAGGTCCCGAACTAGCACCTCAGCCACAACATCTTCGGGACCAGTGGTGCCTGTAGTCACCGGAATCTGGAGTGCACCGGCCATCACAGCAGCCAGTGTGGCACGGAGCCACAGCATGGACAGTCCCCCACCTGTCAAGCATCAAAAGTTGGCCAGTGCCCGGCGGGAGAGGGGGAAGACTCCAGCCACCAAAGCCGCTCCCAGAGGTCCCGGTGGGAGTGTAGAGTCAGCTGCGACACCTTCCAAGGTGGGGAAGGGCCACAAGAAATCAGGAAAGTTTGGGAAGAGCAGCATGGCGGAGGAGACTGCCATCATCCCCACTGCCCAGGAGGCCACTGTCATCATCCCCTTCTGCCCAGGAGGCCACCGCCATCATCCCCGCTGGGACTGAGAGGACCGCCAGTACAAGCCCCGCTGGGACAGAGAGGACCGCCAGCACAAGCCCCGCTGGGACAGAGAGGACCACCAGAACAAGCCCTGCTGGGACAGAGAGGACCGCCAGCACAAGCCCCGCTGGGACAGAGAGGACCGCCAGCAGCTGAGTCACTGCAAAGGAGCCCGCCGCCTCAAGCACCGCTGAACAGGGCACCGCCGCTCCAAGCACCGCTGAACAGGGCACCGCCGCTCCAAGCACCCCTGAACAGGGCACCGCCGCTCCAAGCACCGCTGAACAGGGCACCGCCGCTCCAAGCACCGCTGGCCCATGAGTGCCAAGGGCACTGACGCTTCTGAGTCTGTCACGAGCAGGATGAAGCACTCTGGGCACAGAGCCCCCTCCAGAACCAGTGGAGACTGTCATCCACTTGTGAGACTGTGGCTTTGCACTCCCCAGGATTGAACAGTGGGCAACCCACCCACTGTAGAGACTTGAGAGACTGTTGCTTTGCACTCCCCAGGATGGAACAGTGGGCAACCCACCCACTGTAGAGACTTGAGAGACTGTGGCTTTGCACTCCCCAGGATTGAACAGTGGGCAACCCACCCACTGTAGAGACTTGAGAGACTGTGGCTTTGCACTCCCCAGGATGGAACAGTGGGCAACCCACCCATTGTAGAGACTTGAGAGACTGTGGCTTTGCACTCCCAGGATGGAACAGTGGGCATGTGGCCCCCTCGTAGAATTGGCGTTGTGCACTCATCCGGCTGAGGTGCCCCCCCTTTCCCTCCCCCTGAGGTGCCTGCTTTCTTGCTCTCTGATGCCTCTGCAGTGTTCTCTCCGTCGTGGTCGGGGATCTTGTGTGGGCCTCGCCCATACCGTGTGGGCCCAGTGTTCCACGGACTTCATTGGAGCACTACCTGGACTACTAAGCTTGGTGTATATTTTGTTTAAGGTGTATATATATATATATATATATATTTTTGCGTACTTGATTTTAATATATTATAATGGTTACACTCATTTCCTTTTGTCTTTGCATTCTTCCGGGGGAGTTGGGGGGTGTAACTATAATGTATAAATATGTATTAGTGTATGTGTTGTAGTGGGTGAGGGTGGGGGTGTTACATGTGTGTGTCCCTGTTTTTTCCCTCCCCCTCCTCTGTGTCGTAGGTGCAGTACTCACCATGGTCTTCGCCGCCGGCGTTCGTGCTCCTGGTAGAGGAGCAAGAAGATGAGGACTGGCAGGATGTGCAGCTCTGGTTCCATGGCGTCCTGATTCCTCGTGGGGTGTTGGGGTGTGTAGAGGTGAGCGTTTTCCCTTCGAAGTCCTGTTTCTACCGTGTTTTTATCCGCAGTGAATCCACCCCGGAAAAGGTGGCGGATTGGTAGGTTGTGATACTGTGGGCGGTACTTTGTCTTCCGCCTGTCTGTTGGCGGTGACCGCCAAGCTGTTTGTCTGTACCGCTGTGGCGGTCGGAGTGTTAAAGTGGCTGTCTTTGTTGGCGGTTTCCGCCACGGTCGTAATTCAATTATTTTTTCCGCCAGCCTGTTGGCGGTCTTACCGCCGCTTTAACACCTACTGCCAGGGTTGTAATGAGGGCCTATATGTCCTACCTTAACCATACACTGCACCCTGCCCTTCGGGCTACCTAGGGCCTACCTTAGGGGTGTCTTACATGTACGAAAATGGAAGGTTTAGGCCTGGCAAGTGGGTACACTTGCCAAGTTGAATTTACAGTTAAAAATGCATACACAGACACTGCAATGGCAGGTCTGAGACATGATTACAGAGCTACATATGTGGGTGGCACAACCAGTGCTGCAGGCCCACTATTAGCATTTGAGTTACAGGCCCTGGGCACCTCTAGTGCACTGTACTAGGGACTTACTAATAAATCAACTATGCCAATCATGGATAAGCTAATTACATACACATTTTGTAAAGGAGAACTTTCACTTTAGCACTGGTTAGTAGTGGTAAAATGCCCAGAGTAACAAAAACAGCAAAATCAGAGTCCAGCACACATCAACAACCTGGAGAACAGAGGCAAAAAGTTAAGGGAGACCACGCCAAGGATGAAAATTCTAACAGTACCCATGTATATGTTATGCATGTTTGCTTTTTCTTCCTAGGTACCAGCTGCACTGTTTTGATAGAGCCATGGTTAGATGTTTTCCAAATTTGTGTTTACTAAATTGTTTTGCATGAAGCCCAGCATGCTGATGCTAATCTGATATTAGATAAGGATTCTCACTAATGAAAAGCCGAAGGCGAGGGCATTTAACAAGGGAGAGGGACTTTAATAGCCGGTAGAGCCCACTACGGCGGGTTCTAAGGCTATTAGAACATTCTGCCACACAGGGCAGAATGTTCTATTAAAAAAAAAAAATCACGGAGCCCGAGGGGATTAAAATCCCCTCGGCCTCCGTGAGGCTTTGTTCACAGCTGTTGCTGTGAACAAAGCGAACATTGGAATGTTGGCGCTGCGGGCTTTTACCGCCCAGTAAAAGCCTGCAGCACTCCATTGTTTTCAATGGAGCCTCCAGCATTCCAATGTTCTAATAGGGAATAAAGTTTGATGAATTTCTTTGCTGAACCTAAATGTATGTGATATCGTTTGCGCAATTGTTCTTGTTATTAATTTGCACTGTAACCTTAAAATGTGTTCTAGTTCAAGCTTTGATTAGATTCTGTTTCCTTCGCAGATTGTGATAGCCAGTGCTGTTTCTGTATGTGTATCATTTGATTTTGAGATTAATTTACATGACGTTAGCATTGTTAATATAGGATAATAGTCTAACTTTTTACTAAAAGCTGTGGTTATTCATGACTGAATGGTCATTGTGTGTGACAATTACTGACTCCATTGATTACTAATGTCATTGACTATCATTGGTTTTTGTTATTGATTGATTATGGATTATTGGTACGCATGTACTGGAGCTATGGTGAAATCATCTTAATTGCGAGTCCAAAGGTTCATCGACCTATTCGTGTCCCCTTGTAAGTTTAGTTATGAAGGTCAGATGCGCTAACAGAGATGGTAGCAGAGGTGATGGTTTGTCTCCTTAAGAGCTTACCATAGATGTCCAATACAGAATAACGGGTGCCAACAGAGATGATAGCAGAGATATTACTGAGACTTGGATTTTATTTTTCAATGATGTTAATTGGAGAGAAAATGTTTCCCTAAGTCCAGAAATGACTTTCTCAGAATCTCAGATCTTGCTAATGGTTGTTTGAGGATGTTCTCGGCATTCTAGTGACAGTGTGAATGGAGTAGGTTACGCTTGCACAGCTTATGCAAATCGCGGGTGAATTGTGAGGTTTGTGAGGGTTTAGGGAGTTTGCGTACTCCAAATGAAGTTGTAGAAGGAGTGTGCATACTCCGCAGTGTGAGAGTAGGGAAGTCGTTGAAGTTCACATGTGTGTGGCGCTTTGTGCTAAAAAATTGTCCACATGGTTGTTGATGTATGGACCCTGCATGGTCTAAGACTCTGGAGTATATTGAAAAGTGTATGAGACACTTGGTTTTGTGTTGGAATTTGTCTGGTTTAGTAGGTCGATCAGGTGTGGTCGACAAGTCAGAGTGCGAGTCAAAGGGAGTGAAATAATTTTTTGACTGAGATCTGGCGAGTCCTATGTGCACCAGGACAGACCCAATGATCAGTTGAGAGTAAAATTTGCAGGTCGATTTTTGCTTGCGAGTCAGGGAAACTGAGAACGAAGTAGTAGCTGTAAGTGCTGGAAGAGCCGTCAGTGAAAAATGTTACCTTTCCTGTAGTAAACCAGCAGATTTGGTTTTTGGGTTTTGATTAGTGCTCGCAATTTTTGCATTCGTTTTGTGAGAATCGAAGTTTGGGAGGACAAGCTGCGTACGTACGTGTCAGCTGCAGTACGTGTGAGTGTGACATCATTGGAGCAGAACTGGGATAGGTCGGTTAGTGATAAGGGTTGCGCACGGATTGGCAGCCGTTCGTGAGAGGCAATTGGTTGAGGAAGTAGGTGAAGGAAATTCTGGGATTAAAAGTCACTTCCTGATTTGATTTTGAATAACAAAAAGGTCAAAAAGATTACATTTTTCAAAGCTTTAAAGAGTGCTTTAAGGGGAGATACATATATTACAATGAGTATAGGCGAGCCTACACCCTTAGAAGGTACACCAGCTTACATTGTAATGGAAGAGAAGGGGGTCAAGCCATGTCTTCGGCTAAAGCAATGGTGCAAAGTGACAGAGAAAGATGGGAACTTCGCATTTCCAACAAATGGGACATTCAATTTGAGGGTTTTGGAGCATGTAAGGATGGTGTTATATGAATCGAAGCCCCTTCCGAGGCCAGCACAGTTTGAGGCATTAGTGATTTGGGAGTTAGTAGCCAGACAACAACAGCGAGAGAAATTCGAAAGGAGGATGAGAAAGGCAGAAAAGTCTTTAGCAGAGGCTAGGTGGGATAGTGATCAGAGAGTTTGAAGGATGGAGACTTTGCACAGAATTAAGTTGTTCCCAGCAATTACTAAGGACAATGAGAAGGAAGGAAGGAAGGAAAGCTATTAGAAAGACTAACAGAAGTCTGTCCGAAAGTAGGAAGGCTAGAAAATCTTCGACAATAGAGGAAGAATCAGATGACGAGGAGTTCATTTCGCAGTTACTGAGAGATCGTCCACCACCATATGCAGCACATGCAAGTGGTCCGAGTACCAGTTCTGATCCTATAGCCCGACACAGGTTAATGAGATAGTGAGTTCGATGCAGGTTAATGCTAGTCAAACACAGAGTACAATGCAGAGTGGTCTTAATGCACCTACTACTCCTATAGTACAAAATCAGGTGCAACCACCACAGGTTCAGAGAATTTACCCTGATGTTCCCGTTATGGAAAGTCTTCGAACTTAATGGTGCCTATGGAACAGGTGTAGCCAAGACCGATGTTGGTTCAGACAGAACCAACTCCACTTTTACTGCCCCAAGTACAGCCACAAGTCATGCCGAGGTTCACTCCAGTAACAGGGACACAGTCAGATATGTCTTCAATGATGAATCAGAACATGGGAGTTAATTTCCCACAGAGCGTAAGTGCCAGACCAACCCCAGATGCTATATCGTTACCTATTACTGTTGGTCTAGCCGTACCCCTATTTGCACAGAAGAATCCTACTCTAGGTGAGCAGGGTTCCATGTCCCAGAATATAATGAGGGGAAGACATAATGAAAATGCTCGACTAGTCTCTCCTGTGGGACAGACTTTTGATGGATTGAGATCATTTTTAGACCTTTGTCAATTTGGAACACTTCCAGACACTATGGTAGGGTCAAAGGTTAGCCAGAGTTTGAAATTGTTGACGCCACAGACCCCGAATGCAGTTGCATAATAGGTGCCACAAGTTCAGGCCAGTAACATTACGTTGCAAGGTTTGACAGCTCAGCAGTTGACTGAATGGTTAGACAAGCTGAATACCCCGCAGAGTGCTCTTAAGGGAGAGGAGTGTTTGAATTATGCTAGGCTAAGCATGGAAGTGGGTGAACTCATTGAGGGAACTATGGGCGTGAACAGGTTAGAATCCTACACAGAAGCAGAGTTGAGATATTTGTGCCTGAAGATTACGAGGGAGGTGAGCAATGTGCATCAGAAACTAGCAGACCTGGCAGATAAGTACGGCATATAAATAGAGAAAACTAAGCTTTTGAAAAGGAGTTGCAGATTAGATTTCGAGACTAAAGATTTTGAACATATTATATCTTCCGGAATGAAGGCACATCTTAGGAAATTGCTTCAAAGTGCCCAGACTTGGGGAGCATTAGACAAATGGGAAGGCAGATGGGTAAAGAAAAAGGGATTCTGTGGAGCTGACTGCAAATGTGCAGCAAAGCCCAGATCCAGTGAAGATTTTACCAATGAGAGAGATTCCAGGAGGGAATTTTGTTGATGTCCCTTGGAGCAGAAGTGGCATTCTATCATTTACAAATGATTATCCAAAATTGAGAGAGAAACTAGTAGTGTGGTATCAGCAGGCAGACAGGTTTGTGAAACTACAAAGTGCCTTTGGGAGGACTTGAACACATTACTTGACATAGTTGTTCCAGCTGATCTGAGGATAGAGTGCAAGAGGGGTGTAGATTGGCCAACAAGGGAACCAGAGAAAGACAAGAATACAGGTGGACCATCTCCTGAGATAATGAAATATTACTACAAGGTAAATGAGTTTTTGACACAGCAGCAGCAGGGAAACATGGTGTTTCAACCCCAGATGAGAGGTAGAGGTCATGGAGGTAATATGAATCGTGGTCCAGATTTGGGTACTGTAGGGGTCGAGAATGATGTGCAGGGAATGAAGAAATTATTGCCATGTCACTTTTGCGGAGCCATTGGAAATTGGAAACGGTAGTGTCCGATGATGGTGCAGGAAGGTGTTGTTCAACAAAGTCATGACATCAGTTCTTTCCAGAACATGAGAGGACTGAGAATGAGAGGTCCTAATCCAAATTTTAAAAATAATGTGAATCAAGTGCAGAATTTTCAACCCATGCAGCAGGTGCAAATGCCACGTGTACAAATGACAGAGTTGCAGCCAATGAAGCAGCAGGTTCCCATGGTACTGAGGCAACAAATTAAAATACTTCAAGCCCCAATGGAACAGCAACAGATGATGCTTTCTCAACAGGTCACAGGTCAGAGGCTTAGCCAAAGTAATAACACAATGCACCAATTTCCGTTACACAGTGAGAATGAAATAAACGATGGTTGGATGAGCGACAGTTCAGATGAGGAACCATGTGTACTTGCAACTTTCTTAGAAGTAGATCAGAGAGATCCCTATATGAAGGGAAAGGTTGTGGGTCACAGAGTTTCAATCTTGGTTGACACAGGAGTTACACGTTCTACAGTGAGGAGTGCAGAAGTTCCAAATTTGCCCCTTTCAGATAAAACAGTTAAGATTGTAGGAGTAGCAAATCAGTACAGATTACAGAACCAGTTCAGGTTAAATTTGACAACTTTCAGGGATTGCACAAATGTGTAGTCTACGATTCAAGTCCAGTATCCCTACTGGGAAGAGACTTGTTGTGTAAGATCAAGTGCTCGATTACTTGTTCAAAAAATGGAATTGCGATTCAGACGAATCGCTATGATGAAGATAACCAACCCCAGAGATAGAGAGTGAAAACACAAATGAGGAGTACCCTCTGACTGAATTTTTCCCGATGTTCACAGTGAAGGAGCTTCATCCTGATTTGCAGGGAATGGATAGAGAGAAAGTGTGGGATTTGACAGGAAAAGAAGTAGGTCTGATAAAGGGAGTTGAGCCAATTAAAGTTACTGTAAAACCAAATGCAGTTTTTCCTCAACTTCCACAGTACCACATGCCGCAAGATGTCCTTATGAAGGTCACACAAATAATTGCAGACTTTGAAAAGCAAGGGGTTTTTGAAGGAAGTATTGAGCAGCCCATGTAATTCACCGATAATGGGTTTGCAAAAGCCCTGTGAGAAAGTTCAAATTGTCCAGGATTTGAGGAAAATAAATGAAATTGTGGTCAAATGTTGTCCCATGGTGCAAAATCCAACTGTGATAATGTTCCGGATCCCATGTGATGCTGAGTGGTTCACTGTAATTGATTTGTCGCAAGCCTTCTTTTCTGTGCTTCTTCATGAGGACAGCCAGTTTCTCTTTTGTTTCGCAAATTTCAAGTTTATTGTTGGTGCAGAATTCCTCAAGGGTTTTCAGAGTCACCTTCCATAGTCAAGAGATGTCAGAATGTTTTTAGGGATGGTAGGCTACTGTCGCCAGTGGATTCAGAATTTTACAGTCATTTCAAGACCATTGTAGAAGCTGACCCACAAGGAAGTCACTAGTCCCATAGTGCTAGCCCCGGCTGGAATGAAAGCGTTCACTGATTTGAGAGAGAGTCTGTGCAAGCTCCAGCTTTGGGTATGCTTGACTACACGAAACCTTTCACATTGTTTTGTTATGAGTGTGATGCATGTTCTTTGTCTGTCTTGACGCAGGTCCATGGAGGTGTAAATCGCAGAGTAGCATATTTTGCAGCTACTTTGGGCCAAGTTGCAGCAGCCTTACTTGGTTGTTTGCGAAGGCATTGTGATGGGACATCGCCTGGCTATAATGGTCCCTGACTCTATGGAAATTCTACTTACAAGGACGAAAACCCAATATTTGACTGGTGCGAGATTGACCAAATATGAAACAAGTATTGTAGGGTCACCAAATATGTCATTGAAAAGATGCACAGTGCTGAACCCAGCAACCTTACTTCCAAATGAAAATGTTGAAATTGAAAAGATGGAAGACGTTGAGCATGATTGTCTTGAAGTAACTGATTTGTGCACAAAACTGAGACCTGACACTAAACATAATTGATTGGAAGAGAATGACCAAATTATCTTTGTTGATGGTTCTTGTCTGAGAGACAATACAGGGACACTGAGAGTAGGATATCTTGTGTGCACAATTATTGGTATTCTGGAAGCTTCCTGGCTTTGAGGAGTGTATTCTGCCCAAGTAGCGGAACTGGTAGCCCTTACTAGAGTGTTCCATGTTTCTGCTCAGCTGAAAGTTGCAATCTATACGGATCGCCAGTATGGATTTGAAATCGTCCATGATTTCGGCCAGTTGTGGTCTCAGAGAGGTTTCATGACCTCTTCTGGTTCACCAGTGAGAAATGGTGAAAGGATTAAAGAACTGTTACATGCTATCCAGATGCCTGAAAAGATTGCCGTGGTGAAATGCAGTGCACATCTGAAGTCACAGGACTTTGTATCATTGGGAAATGGATATGCGGATCAAGTCGCAAGGTTTTGCTCATTGAACTGTATATCGTTCAAGGAAAAGTGGGAATTGTTACCTGAAGAAGACGAAACATGTGTAAGTTTTGCACTGAAAGTAATTGACACCTTGGAGGAATTGAAAATGGTGCAGAATAATGTTGACCAGAGGAAAAACATGCATGGAGTAAAATGAAATGTGTGCAAAGACAAGATGAATTGTGGGTTTCAGAAGAGGGTCAATTGGTTTTGCCAAAAGGACTGTTGTCTCAAATGGCTAGGTATTATCATAGTCAGGCACATGTTGGTAGGGATGCCATGATTTGGTTGTTCAGACACGATTGATTCAACCCAAGGTTTAGACAGGTTGCTGAAGCAGTTTGGCATCGTTGTGTCATTTGCCAACAATTGAACGGTGGGAAAGGAACAGTGGTTAATTTGAGCCACTTTGGAAGAGCAGCAGGTCCATACAGCAGAATGCAGATGGATTTTATTGAGATGCCTGTGTGTGGAGGTTTGAGGTATGTGTTGGTGAATGTTTGCATCTTTAGTCACTGGATTGAAGCTTACCCTACATGAAGAAATGACAGTCTCACAGTAGCGAAAATACTGCATAGGGAATTGATACCATGTTTCGGAATTCCAATCCCTTTAGAATCAGATTGGGGAAGTCACTTTAACAATGAAGTAATTAAACTACTGTGTGCAGCATTGAACATTGAGCAGAAGTTGCATTGTAGTTACCACCCTGAAGTATGGCTTAGATACTGAATTAGCTGCTGAAGGAGCTATGACTCTTCCGAATCGTCTTGCTTTAGGCATTCTTTTAACAAAGGATGGCAGAGTTTGTAGAATGATTAATTGCTCATATATTCCTGATAATAGTAAAGAAATTAGAAGATTAATTACTAATCTGACTAATGAAAGTGCTGTTTTGAAAAAAATGAAAGAACCAGGCGTTTGGGAAAGCTTTGGCAAAGGTTTTGCTTCAGTGGGAAATTGGCTCAGCAACATTTGGAATGGGATTCTATTGAAAATCTTGCAAGGGATATTAATTATTGTGGTTTGCCTAATTGGAATATTGGGATTGTGTAAATTATGCAAAAGGATTAAATTGAAAAGGTCAAAGAATGATCTGAGGAGGGAAGAAAAGAAAAGGGAATTTTTTTCAGGGAAACGTAAAAAAAGGAACAAAAGTATGAAGGGATTGAATTGACACAATTTTAGCAGATGTAAACATTTATGGGTGAAAGTATGATGACACATTTATTCATCAGAGGAGGGATTGGTAGCGCAGGTGTTTTAATAAAAATTATTAACAACAGTTCATGTATTATGAGCAGTGGATTTGTGTAGAAATATAATAACATAGAAAAATAATGCACGCATTTGAAAATGTGATCAGGATGAGTGGCCGCCAGTGTTCACGAACTGTGCTAACTAACAGTTTATTAGTTTGAAATATTGAGCATATGGTTGTCTAACATAGTGATATGTCACATTAATGGTTATGCATTCTGTATTAGCTTTATTAATTGTAGGCCTTAACTTAGCGAAGGTCTTGGCCTAGTTGCCCGGCCTCATGTCAAGCTGTATTTCTTAACGTTTAATAAATGGATGTCCTAGAGAGTTAAATTATGATTTTCCATTGTAGTGTGTAAAGGTATTCGTAGCTGAGACTCTTTTTTGCATGAGAACCGATTGCTAGAAGATGCTGTTCTTGCTAAATGTAACATTATGGCGGTCATTCTGACCGCGGCGGTCGGCGGTCGCCGCCCGCCAAGCGGTTCCCGCCGAAAGACCGCGGCGGCCATTCCGGCTTTCCCGCTGGGCCGGCGGCCGACCGCCAGAAGACCGCCGGCCGGCCCAGCTGAAAAGCCCCTTCAACAATGAAGCCGGCTCGGAATGGAGCCGGCGGAGTTGCAGGGGTGCGACGGGTGCAGTGGCACCCGTCGCGATTTTCACTGTCTGCAAGCAGCGCCGCCATGGCGGATTCCCTGGGCCAGCGGGAAACCGGCGGGAAACCGCCGGCTCCCCTTTTCTGACCACGGCTTTACCGCCACGGTCAGAATCGCCCAGGAAGCACCGCCAGCCTGTTGGCGGTGCTTCCGCCGCCCTCCGCCATGGCGGTCATGGACCGCCAGGGTCAGAATGACCCCCTATGTGTGTTATGTGTCTGAGACTGACTTTCTCAGGAGGAGAACAATGGAGATACTGACTGGAGTAGAAGCTGCAATAATATTGTTACCCGACGAGCCGGATGATGAGGACATTGCAGGAAAAACCAAATAGCGACATGAGAACGGAATGGTGGTAGTATTCATAGATTTGAAGTTTTAGTTTTATATGGACAAAGTATAAACATGCAATCCCTTGGCCAATAGGAACTTGGGAAGTAGTTTTAGAGAATTTAACTTAACAGGACTACAATTAGAAGAAACCAGCGTTTTTGCATTCTGCATTTTGCCCATTGCCATTTGCCCATTGCCTATTTTCTTGCTGACCGAAAGGTCATTATTTTTGTGCGTCTTGATAAGAGACGTGTTTAACTCTAATGCTTAAAGACTTTGGCCCTCATTACAACACTGGCGGTCGGTGATAAAGCAGCGGTAATACGGCCAACAGGCCGGCGGTAAACAAAATGGAACTATGACCACGGCGGAAACTGCTCAGACAGACAGCCACTTTAACACACCGACTGCCACAACGGTATCAACAAGTACCACGGCGGTAACCGCCAACAGCCAGGGGGAAGACAATGTACTGCCCAAACTATTATGACAGGCCTATCTGCCACCTTTTCTGGGGCGTTACCAATGACATCAAAAGCACAGCGGAAACAGAACACAGAAGTGAAAGGACTCACCTGTGGAGACTCAGGGAACAACCATAACGCCATGGAGCCCGAGCTGCACATATTTTCAATGCTCGGCTACCTTTTTCTGCATTATGAACACCACGCCGGCGAAGACGACCACAGTGAGTACTGCCGCCTAGCACACAAGGGGGAAGGGAGGAAAAAGAGAGTGACACACAAACACGCAACACCCCCACCCCCAACACCATACACACAATCAGATGCACAAACATTACATATCCAACCCGTACCCCTCAGGAATAATGCAAGGACAAAATGATTTAAAGAAAGTG
Source organism: Pleurodeles waltl (assembly GCF_031143425.1). Classification (NCBI taxonomy): domain Eukaryota; kingdom Metazoa; phylum Chordata; class Amphibia; order Caudata; family Salamandridae; genus Pleurodeles; species Pleurodeles waltl. The sequence continues at coordinate 1,334,138,465 of NC_090446.1, read as the reverse complement.
AGTGTAATATGATAAAATAACATGAATAAGTGCATCAAAATACAAATGTATATACATATTTACAAATGTAGGGACACTGCCTAGTCCTCAATGTCCATGGGCCACATCACATAGGCCGAGGCACCACCTCACTCCTGCAACAACAAGGAGAGAACACTGCAGGGGCATCAGGTCGAAAATACACAGGCACCTCAGGGGGACAGGGAATGTGGGGGCACCTCAGCCAGAAGATGGTACAACACCACTGGTCCTGGAGGGGGCTATATGCCCTGTGTGATGTCCTGGGGAGTGCAGGGCCACAGTCTCTCAAGTGGGTGGTTGTCCATTGCTTGGTCCTGGGGAGTGCAAGGCCACTGTCTCTCAAGTGGGTGGTTTGCCCACTGCTTGGTCCTTGAGAGTGCAAGGTCACAGTCTCTCAAGTGGGTGGTTTGCCCACTGCTTGGTCCTGGGGAGTGCAAGGCCACAGTCTCTCTAGTGGGTGGCTTCTTCCACTGGTTCTGGAGGGGGCATTGTGGCCAGTGTGCTTCATCCTGAGAAGGATGGGGTGAGCAGATGGCTTCTTCCACTGGTTCTGGAGGGGGATTTGTGCCCAGTGTGCTTCATCCTGGGAAGGATGGGGTGAGTGGATGGCATCTCCACTGGTTCTGGAGGGGGCCTTGCTCCCAGTATGCTTCATCCTGGGAAGGATGGGGAGAGTGGATGGCATCTCCACTGGTTCTGGAGGGGGGCCTTGTGCCCAGTGTGCTTCATCCTGGGAAGGATGGGTTGAGTGGATGGCATCTCCACTGGTTCTGGAGGGGGCATTGTGCGCTGTAATGCAGATCCTGGGGAGTGCAAGGTCACAGTCTCTCACTTGGGTGTCAGACCCACAGGTTTTGAAGGGGCCAGGACGCACAACAGCCCATGGAGGCAGGACTACACACTGTCCACCGGCAGTGACGGCTGCTCAGTGGTGGCAGTGGCAGGGCTGGTGTCGTTGCTGGCAGTGGTGGGGGGAAGCTCCAGCTCATCCCCTGCAGCCTCAGATGGCTGCCCACTGGGGCTGCTGCTGCTGGCAGTGGTGCTTGTGGCAGTGCTGGCAGTGGTGGGGGGAGGCTCCAGGCCATCCCCTGCAGCCTCGGACGGCTGCCTACTGGGGCTGCTGCTGCTAGCAGTGGTGCTGGTGGTGGTGCTGGTGGTGGTGCTGGCGGCAGTGCTGGTGGCGGTGCTGGTGGCTGTGCTGGCAGTGGTGGGGGAAGCTCCAGCCCATCCCCTGCAGCCTCAGATGGCTGCCCACTGGGGCTGCTGCTGCTGGCAGTGGTGCTTGTGGCAGTGCTGGCAGTGGTGGGAGGAGGCTCCAGCCCATCCCCTGCAGCCTCAGACGGCTGCCCACTGGAGCTGCTGCTGCTGGCAGTGGTGCTTGTGGCAGTGCTGGCAGTGGTCGGGGGAGGCTCCAGGCCATCCCCTGCAGCCTCGGACGGCTGCCTACTGGGGCTGCTGCTGCTAGGAGTGGTGCTGGTGGCGGTGTTGGTGGCAGTGCTGGCAGTGGTGGGTGGAAGCTACAGCTCATCCCCTGCAGCCTCAGATGGCTGCCTACTGGGGCTGCTGCTGCTGGCAGTAGTGCTGGTGGCAGTGCTGGCAGTGGTGGGTGGAGGCGCCAGCCCATCCCCTGCAGCCTCGGGCGGCTGCCCACTGGGGCTGCTGCTGCTGGCAGTGGTGCTGGTGGTGGTACTGGTGGTGGTGCTGGCGGCGGTGCTGGTGGCTGTGCTGGTAGTGGTGGGGGGTGTAGGAGGCTGGAATGGCTTGTAGTGGGTACCAAGGGGTACACACCTTGCACCAGGCCCAGGTATCCCTTATTAGTGTAGAGGGGTGTCTAGCAGCTTAGGCTGATAGAAAAGGTAGCTTAGCAGAGCAGCTTAGGCTGAACTAGGAGACGAGTGAAGCTCCTACAGTACCACTAGTGTCATGTGCACAATATCATAGGAAAACACAATACACAGATATACTAAAAATAAAGGTACTTTATTTTTATGACAATATGCCAAAGTATCTCAGTGAGTACCCTCAGTATGAGGATAGCAAATATACACAAGATATATGTACACAATACCAAAATATGCAATAATAGCAATAGAAAACAGTGCAAACAATGTATAGTCACAATAGAATGCAATGGGGGCACATAGGGATAGGGGCAACACAAACCATATACTCTAGAAGTGGAATGCGAACCACGAATGGACCCCAAACCTATGTGACCTTGTAGAGGGTCGCTGGGATTGTAAGGAAACAGTGAGGGTTAGAAAAATAGCCCACCCCAAGACCCTGAAAAGTGGGTGCAAAGTGCACCTAAGTTCCCCAAAGAGCACAGAAGTCGTGATAGGGGATTTTCCAGAAAAGACCAACACCAGCAATGCAACAATGATGGATTTCCAGATGAGAGTACCTGTGGAACAAGGGGACCAAGTCCAAGAGTCACGATCAAGTCAGGAGTGGGCAGATGCCCAGGAAATGACAGCTGTGGGTGCAAAGAAGCTGCCACCGGATGGTAGAAGCTATGGATTCTGCAAGAACGACAAGGGCTAGAAACTTCCCCTTTGGAGGATGGATGTCCCACGTCGTGAAGAGTCGTGCAGAAGTGTTTTCGTGCAGAAAGACCGCAAACAAGCCTTGCTAGCTGCAAAGGTCGCGGTTAGGGTTTTTGGATGCTGCTGTGGCCCAGGAGGGACCAGGATGTCGCCAATTGCGTGAGGAGACAGAGGGGGCGCCTAGCAAGACAAAAAGCCCACTCAGAAGCAAGCAGCACCCGCAGAAGTGCCGGAACAGGCACTACGAAGTGGAGTGAACCGGAGCTCACCCGAAGTTGCACAAGAGGGTCCCACGACGCCGGAGGACAACTCAGGAGGTTGTGCAATGCAGGTTAGAGTGCCAGGGACCCAGGCTTGGCTGTGCACAAAGGAAATCCTGGAAGAGTGCACAGGAGCCGGAGTAGCTGCAAAACATGCAGTTCCCAGCAATGCAGTCTAGCGTGGGGAGGCAAGGACTTACCTCCACCAAACTTGGACTGAAGAGTCACTGGACTGTGGGAGTCACTTGGACAGAGTTGCTGAGTTCAAGGGACCTCGCTCGTCGTGCTGAGAGGAGACCCAGAGGACCGGTGATGCAGTTCTTTGGTGCCTGCGGTTGCAGGGGGAAGATTCCGTCGACCCACGGGAGATTTCGTCGGAGCTTCTAGTGCAGAGAGGAGGCAGACTACCCCCACAGCATGCACCACCAGGAAAACAGTCGATAAGGCGGCAGGATCAGCGTTACAAGGTCGCAGTAGTCGTCTTTGCTACTTTGTTGCAGTTTTGCAGGCTTCCAGCGCGGTCAGCAGTCGATTCCTTGGCAGAAGGTGAAGAGAGAGATGCAGAGGAACTCTGATGAGCTCTTGCATTCGTTATCTAAAGAATTCCCCAAAGCAGAGACCCTAAATAGCCAGAAAAGGACGTTTGGCTACCTAGGAAGGAGGATATGCTAGCAACACAGGTAAGAGCCTATCAGGAGGAGTCTCTGACGTCACCTGCTGGCACTGGCCACTCAGAGCAGTCCAGTGTGCCAGCAGCACCTCTGTTTCCAAGATGGCAGAGGTCTGGAGCACACTGGAGGAGCTCTGGGCACCTCCCAGGGGAGGTGCAGGTCAGGGGAGTGGTCACTCCCCTTTCCTTTGTCCAGTTTCACGCCAGAGCAGGGCTGGGGGATCCCTGAACCGGTGTAGACTGGCTTATGCAGAAATGGGCACCATCTGTGCCCATGAAAGCATTTCCAGAGGCTGGAGGAGGCTACTCCTCCCTTGCCTTAACACCTTTTTCCAAAGGGAGAGGGTGTAACACCCTCTCTCTGAGGAAGTCCTTTGTTCTGCCTTCCTGGGCCAAGCCTGGCTGGACCCCAGGAGGGCAGAAACCTGTCTGAGGGGTTGGCAGCAGCTGCAGGTGAAACCCCTGAAAAGGCAGTTTGGCAGTACCCGGGTCTGTGCTAGAGACCCGGGGTATCATGGGATTGTCTCCCCAATACCAGGATGGCATTGGGGGGGGCAATTCCATGATCTTAGACATGTTACATGGCCATGTTCGAAGTTACCATTGTGAAGCTACACATAGGTAGTGACCTATGTGTAGTGCACGCGTGTAATGGTGTCCCCGCACTCACAAAGTCCGGGGAATTTGCCCTGAACAATGTGGGAGCACCTATGCTAGTGCCAGGGTGCCCACACACTAAGTAACTTAGCACCCAACCTTAACCAGGTAAAGGTTAGACATATAGGTGACTTATAAGTTACTTAAGTGCAGTGGTAAATGGCTGTGAAATAACGTGGACGTTATTTCACTCAGGCTGCAGTGGCAGGCCTGTGTAAGGATTGTCAGAGCTCCCTATGGGTGGCAAAAGAAATGCTGCAGCCCATAGGGATCTCCTTGAACCCTAATACCCTGGGTACCTCAGTACCATATACTAGGGAATTATAAGGGTGTTCCAGTATGCCAATGTAAATTGGTGAAATTGGTCACTAGCCTGTTAGTGACAATTTGTACAGAGAGAGCATAACCACTGAGGTTCTGGTTAGCAGAGCCTCAGTGAGACAGTTAGGCTTCACACAGGGAACACATACAGATAGGTCACAAACTTATGAGCACTGGGGTCCTGGCTAGCAGGGTCCCAGTGACACATAACAAACATACTGAAAACATTGGGTTTTTACTATGAGCACTGGGCCCTGGCTAGCAGGATCCCAGTGAGACAGTGAAAACACCTGACATATACTCACAAACAGGCCAAAAGTGGGGGTAACAAGGCTAGAAAGAGGCTACTTTCTCACGGGGGGAAGCTCCAGCCCATCCCCTGCAGCCTCAGATGGCTGCCCACTGGGGCTGCTGCTGCTGGCAGTGGTGCTTGTGGCAGTGCTGGCAGTGGTGGGGGAGGCTCCAGCCCATCCCCTGCAGCCTCAGACGGCTGCCCACAGGGGCTGCTGCTGCCGGCTGTGGTTCTGGTGGCGGTGCTGGCAGTGGTGCTGGTGGTGGTGCTGGCAGTGGTGGGGGGAGGCTCCAGCCCATCCCCTGCAGCCTCGGACGGCTGCCCACTGGGGCTGCTGCTGCTGGTGGTGGTGCTGGTGGTGGTGCTGGCGGCGGTGCTGGTGGCTGTGCTGGCAGTGGTAGGGGGAAGCTCCAGCCCATCCCCTGCAGCCTCGGACGGCTGCCCACTGGGGCTGCTGCTGCTGGCAGTGATGGGGGGAGGCTCCAGCCCATCCCCTGCAGCATCAGACGGCTGCCCATGGGGCTGCTGCTGCTAGCTGTGGTGCTGGTGGCAGTGCTGGCGGTGGTGCTGGTGGCGGTGCTGGCAGTGGTGGGGGGAGGCTCCAGCCCATCCCCTGCAGCCTCGGATGGCTGCCCACTGGGGCTGCTGCTGCTTGCAGTGGTGCTGGTGGCTGTGCTGGTGGCGGTGCTGGTGGCAGTGCTGGCAGTGGTGGGGGGAGACTCCAGCCCATCCCCTGCAGCCTTGGACGGCTGAACCACCATGGTTGGAAAAGTTTCTTAGGGACATTGGGGCGGGAAGAGGTTGAAGGTTTGGGAGTGGAGGAAGAGGAAGTGGTTGTAGGAGGTGACTGTCTACTGTGTTTGGGTGTAGGTGCATGGGCTGGATGCTGTTGTGAGGTGGATGTCTGTTGGGTGTCTGAGTGCTTGCGTTTGTGTACTTTGGGAGGAGGGGGCACAGACACAGTGGGAGAGGACACAGGGGATCTGTGCATGAATGTGGGGGAGGTGACTGCCAGTGAGGGGTGTGTAGCGATAGGCGTGATGGTGGTAGTGGATGAGGATGTAGTGCATGCAGGTGTGAGTGTAGACGCTACTGGGAGAGAGGTGGACAAGTAGGAGGAGGGGGACACAGTGGAGGCAGTGGATGTTAGTATGTCTGCATCTGGATGGTGTTTGCGTGAGTCCCTATGGGACTTGTGTTGCTTGTGTTTGCCTGAACAACTCCTGTGTGTTGTCCTGGGTGCATGCTGGTCTGTCTGTGTGCTTGGGATAGGTTGGGGTTGAGGGGAATGGGATTGGGCAGAGGAAGTTGGAGGAGGGAGGCTAGAAACAGGGACAATGGCTGCCATCAGGGCAGAGGCCAGAGCCTGGATTGATCTCTGTTGAGTTGCCATGCCAGAGCGAATGCCCTCAGGGAATGCATTTTTTTGTTGCAAATGGGCTGCCAGCCCATGGATGGCATTCACAATGGTTGACTGCTCAATCGAGATAGATCGCAGGAGGTCAATAGCCTCCTCACTCAGGGCAGCAGGGCTAACTGGGGCAGGGCCTGAGGTGCCTGAGGCGAAGGAGATGCCCACCTTCCTGGGTGAGCAGGCACGGGTAACGTGCTGAGGGGCTGCTGGGAGGGCGGTGCTGGTATGGGGGTGGAGGCTGTATCTGTAGTTGGAGTGGGCACAGAGGTGTACGCCACCACTAGGGAGCTTCCATCGGAGGGGGTATCACTGTAAGAACTGTCCCCTCCAGTCTCCGCCATGTGCTCCCCTCGCCCTCAGTCCCACTGGTGCCCTCACCGTTGGTGGATTCAGCCTCCTGGGCCCTGTGGGATGCAGCTCTCCCTATCACTGGTGCCTCTGCTCCTCCGCCAGATGATGCTAATGCACATAAGGACAGGGTGACAAAACAAAAAGGGGGGGAGATACAAAGGATACCCTTGGTCAATGGCGGCAACAACACCACCGTTGGCGAACACTACACACACACACAGGGACCAGCCCTACGCACTAGGCAATGCACTAACAGTCACAATGCTAGTCAGCAGCCCATGAACAGGGATACCTAACGCCAATTGCAGCATACCTGACACCCACAGACACCTGCCCAGTAGTGGATGCCTACTAGCTTGGTTGGAGGAGGTTTACATCAGACCGTGCCCAGTATGGGCCCTAGCCTGCAATGTCTGGCCTGGCCTAGGGGCACCCACAGGCCCACATCCCCCACCTGGATGCCACCCACCACGCGCAAGTAGTATATTGGGGTGCTGTACTCACCCCCTTGTGGCTGCTGTGATGTCCCCAAGCGCCCATCCAGCTCCGGATAGGCCACCGCCAGAATACGGGTCATCAGGGGGGTCAGGGTTCGACGGGCACCCCTTCCTCGTTGGGAGGCCATCCCCAGCTGGGCCTCCGCCATCTTCCGTGCCCAGCGTCCCAAGTCCTCCCACTGTTTGCGACAGTGGATGCTCTGCCTGCCGTAGACCCCAGGGTCGGCACGTCCTTGGCGATGGCATGCCATATACCCTTTTTTTGATGGGCGCTGACCTGCAGAGAAATACACATAGGAAAAGGTATCAGTCAGACCCTCCTGCCAGTTACACTCATAACCCACCATAGCCCTCACATCCCCTTACACACAGACATTGCCCACCATACATGCAGCACGCTGCCTGGGGCCCTTCTACCAACCCCTCCCTACACGAGGTCCTCACACACAGCACTCCATGCATTCATGCCCAATGCATTGTGATCATAGTGTACTCACCTGTTGGTTTGGAGGCCCATACAGCATTCGGTACTGGGGTCAGACCCCATCCACCAGTCTCTCCAACTCCGCAACCGTGAAGGCATGGGCCCTTTCCCCAGTGACACGAGCCATGGTCAGTTCCAGACACAGGTCACAGCAGCACTTGCAGTGTAGGTCCTCTCCTGTTGAAGGTCAGGTAGCAAGTGAGAGAACAGTTAGAAAATGGTGGTCATGTCCGCGGTGGTACGTACCGTCACTGCTGGCGTACATCACCATTGGTCACTGTAACCCATAGGGCCCAATGGTATCCAATGAGGAGTTGCACGGCGGTTCTCGACCGCCTCCCGCAACGGCGCAGAACGTCAGCGGAATAAGCTCATTCTCACCTGTCCCTCCATACAGGACAGGAGGGTGCCATTTCAGTGGGGGTGGCAGTCCATGGCACCTAACTGCATCACAGCACACATAGGATCCATTTGGGCCTCTCCAACATTATACTGTTACAGTCATAACATGCAATGCAGTGTAATGTTTGGAAATATGGAATACTGACCAGCTGCTCACCGTTTGCCTCCTAGATTGCAACCGCTGCAGATGAATAGGAGATGGAGACATCCTCCTGTCTACAGGCCCCTGGTGGACTTGGCAACAATGCAGGACAGGCACATTATCGTCACCTATAGGCTGGACAGGGCCACAATCACAGAGCTGTGTGCCCAATTGGAACCTGACCTGATATCTGCTATCCGTCAGCCCACCGGGATCCCCCATCTTGTGCAAGTCCTATCAGTGCTCCATTTCCTGGCAACTGGCTCCTTCCAAGTGACAGTGGGCTTGGCAGCAGGAATGTCTCAGACAATGTTCTCAATAGTGCTGACCACAGTGTTGGCTGCCCTGATTAAACACATGCTCAGCTACATCATTTTCCCCCAGATTGAGGATTTGGCCACAGTGAAAGCTGATTTCTATGCAATGGGACATATCCCCAACATTATTGGGGCTACTGCTGGTACACATACTGTATTTGTTCCCCCGCCCCCAGAGAAATGAACAGGTGTTCAGAAATTGAAAGAGCTTTCACTCCATGAATGTGCAGATAGTGTGTCTGGTGGACCATTACATCGCCCATGTCAATAAAAAGTATCCTGGGTCTGTGCATGATGCCTTTCTCCTGAGGAATAGCAGCATCCCATATGTGATGGCTCAACTCCATAGGCACCGGGTGTGGCTAATAGGTGAGCCCTGGTTCCCACCCAATAGATGTTGGTGTATGGTGTGGGCCATATGGCATAATGTGTGGCTAACAGTTGTCCCTCGATATTTGCAGGCGAATCTGGTTACCCCAACCTCTCATGGCTACTGACCCCTGTGAGGAATCCCAGGACAAGGGAAGAGGAACGTTACAATGAGGCACATGGACGAACAAGAAGTATAATAGAAAGGACATTTGGCCTCCTGAAGGCCAGGTTTCGTTGCCTCCATCTAACAGGTGGATCCCTGTACTACTCACCCAAGAAGGTGTGCCAGATCATAGTGGCATGCTGTATGTTGTACAGCCTTACCTTACGTCGCCAGATGCCTTTTCTGCAGGAGGATGAGGCTGGAGATGGGCATGTGGCAGCAGTGGACCCTGCGGACAGTAAAGATGAGGAGGCAGAGGATGAGGATGAAGTGCAATAATACGACAATACTTCCAATGGCACACAGGTAAGACACTGTAAATTCACTTTAAATTGACAGTCTTGTGTTTGACATTGTCACTGGCAGGCTGATTTTCCCACTTCTATGGCCACTTACTGTACCCTTTGGCATCTCTATTTACAGATATTTGTGCCCCACTATCGCTCCTGGTGTGTTGACTGCAGCCAACTACAGATCATTCCTATGTATACATTACTGTACAGTTGTATTGCAGTGTTTAAAGCTTGTTAAACAAATACATAGTTCAATCATTTGACGGACTCCATATTTGTATTTATTCAAATGGTGTTTATTTAAGAGCTAATAAGTGGATGGGGATGTGCAATGAGCCGGGGTGATGGTGGAGGAATGTCCAAGATAGAGTCCAGTCTATGTAGATCACAGGTGCATTGTCCAAGGGGGCATAGGAAGTGGAGCAATGGCAGTTCAAGGTGGACAGGGTGAGAGAGTAGGACACAAGGGTGACAATCAGGAGAGTCTTATTTCCTGGAGGGGGTCTTGGCAATAGTCTCTGGCTTCTGCCTGGATCGCAGTGACCGTTTGCGGGGAGGCTCTCCTTCTGTAGGGGGTGGGGTGCTGGTGGCCTGTTGGTCCTATGGCGGGGCCTCCTGTCATCTAGTGGCAGCGGAGATGGAAGGCTGTTCATAGGTTTGGCTAGTGTTAGGGGCCCAGTGGTGTGCTACTGCCTCCCTCATGGTGTTGGCCATGTCTGCCAGCACCCCTGCAATGGGGACCAGGGTGGTGTTGATGTCCTTCAAGTCCTCCCTGATCCCCAAGTACTGTCCCTCCTGCAGCCGCTGGGTCTCCTGCAACTTGTCCAGTATCTGGCCCATCGTCTCCTGGGAATGGTGGTATGCTCCCATGTTTTGGTGAGTGCCTCCTGGAGAGTCGTTTCCCTGGGCCTGTCCTCCCCCTGTCGCACAGCAGTCCTCCAAGCTTCCCTGTTGTCCTGTGCCTCTGTCCCCTAAACCGTGTGCCCACTGCCACTGACCCCAGGTCCCTGATCATCCTGTGTTTGTGGTGTGCCCTGGAGTCCCTGTAGTGGTGGACACACTGCTGATTGACGTTTCCTGCGGACAGAGGTATGGGCCAGCTGGGTGGGTACTGTGCTGGTGCTTACTGAGGAGGGAGGCTCTGTGGTGGTATGGGACTGTGCCTGGGTAACCGACTGTCCGGAGATCCCTGAAGGGCCAGGTTGGTCATCCAGATCCAGGCATCCAGAGCTGCTGTCATCACTGTGGGCCTCTACTGGGGGTGGACTGGATGTTGCTGGCACCTCCTCTCCTGTGACATTGGGTGGGGGACCTGTGGGGATTTAAATGCAGTGTTATTGTTTCTGTGTGTGTCATCTTGTGCATGGGTGTGTTGCCCTCTATGGTTGTTATTGCTCTGCCAGCTTTGCCTTGTGCGAGTAGTTATTTGGTGGGCTAGGTGTTTCTCTCTAGTGTGCATGCTTTAGTAATGGGTGTCCATGCAAGTCTGTGATGGGGGTCCGTGCATTGGTATTACATGCAGGGATTGGTATTGGGAGGGGTGGGTTGTGATGGGGGTGTGTGGGAGGTGGTGGAGTGATGGGAGTGAGGGTGTGTGTTTTATAGTTGTGTGGGTGTGGTTTGTGTATGTGTGTCAGGTGTGTGTTATTCAAATTGTCCAATGTGGTGTTGTTTTGTTAGGCTGTGTGTATTTTGAGTGCGGCAGTATGTACCGCCAATGGTTTAGCGCCATTGAATGTCTGCCGCGGTGATTCGTGGGTCATAATACTGTGGGCGTAGTTCTGTTGGCGTAACGGTGTGGGTTTTGCTACCGCCAGTTTATCACTGACCTTTGGGCTGTCAGACTTGTGTGTGTGGCTTATTGTGACGGATTGCTATGTGTGTGTCATAATATGGGTAGCGGTAATTTGCTGCGGTGACGGTATGTTGGCGGCATGGCGGTAAGCGGTACTTACAGCCAATGTCAGGAGTACCTTTGTGTTTCTGAACTTTGATGCTGAATCCTGATGCCTTGCTGATCGACTGATGTCCTGATGACGAAGATTATTTTAGCTGATCGATCCAATTGAGGAGAGGTATTTTTGTACCCATGTGTATGTTTTGCATATTTGCTTTTTCTTTCTAGGTACCAGCCGCACTGTTTTGATACAGCCATAGTTAGATGTTTTCCAAATTTGTGTTTACTAAATTGTTTTGCATGAAGCCCAACATGCTGATGCTAATCTGATGTTAGATAAGGATTCTCGCTAATGAAAAGTCTGCCAATAGGGAATAACGTTTGATGAATTTCTTTGCTGAACCTAAATGTATGTGATATCGCTTGCGCAATTGTTCTTGTTATTAATTTGCACTGTAACCTTAAAATATGTTGTAGTTCAAACTTTGATTAGATTGCGTTTCCTTCGCAGATTTTGACAGCCAATGTTGTTTCTGTATGTGTATCATTTGATTTTGAGATTAATTTACATGACGTTAGCATTGTTAATGTAGTAAAATAAATATTCTAACTTTTTACTAAAAGCTGTGGTAATTCATGACTGAAAGGTCATGGTGTCTGACAATTACTGACTCCATTGATTACTAATGTCATTGACTATCATTGGTTATTGATGTTATTGATTGATTATGGATTATTGATCCATATGTACTGGAGCTATGCTGAGATCATCTTAATTGCGAGTCCAAAGGTTCATCAACCTATTCGCGTCCCTTTGTAAGTTTACTTATTAAGGTCAGACGCGCTAACAGGAGCACCTTGAATGATGGGGACCCTGGGTAATTGCTCACTTTTCCCATGCCCTAAAGCGTCTCTGCAGGTGAGATTTCCATTTTTTTGTATCTCTTTTCAAGATACTTTGTTGTTCTTTCAAGAAATTGAGGAACCTGTTAGTATTGTTTCTAAGGTTTCAGTTTCTGTCACATATATGCTGCTTCAGCCACCTATGTGAAGAAAATATATATAAGTTCCTTATATTAGAAGCTCAAATTGCTGGTGAACTGAAGCCCTGTCTTTTAAGATGAGGTATTGTTTTATTTTTGCTTAATAAATATGCTTGAGATTTGAAGAGCTCTAACATAATATAAAGAATTATCTTTGCACCCCGGCCAAGCATTTCCCCAACGATTAATGTGGGTCTTCACAATCACACCCAAGTTCTGAAAGAGTGCCATGCTTCTGTTTCAATATGTCTCAGAAAACATGCAAGCATTTATCATGGATGCAGATGCCTGGTGGCCTGACATTGGTGAAGTGGAAGATAGGAAGATCCCTTTTAGGAAATGCAGATCAACTCTGCTGTTTGCTCAGTTAAGGGATGATGCTTAGCATGTCATTAGCTGACCTCTAAGCAATCTCTTTACAGTGCTGCAACGGGCTGGGAGCTCCCTCAGCTTTGGCTGCGGTGAGGTGGAGGGGCTTTGTCAAGGAACAGAATATTTTCTCTTTCTAGAAAGCAAAAAAAAAAAATTGAAAACCCGCGCAACTGACCAAAGGCAATTGCATTTTCCATGTGCAAATCGACACTATGTAGAATTTTGTGTGCAGAAACCCATTTGAATGGTCGTATGTTCGACTTTATAAAGGTTTTTCGAAGCCATTGACTGTGGTAGTTTCTAAGATCACCCTCGGAACCCTTTGTGAATTCCTGGTGGTCGTAACTCTGTGCCCATGTGAGAGTGAGAGCCTGTGGGCCCTGTGTGCCCGGATGAACTTAACTTCTGACACCAAAGCCCATATTAAAGGGCTTTTGGAGCCGGGCAGCGCAGCAAGACACCTTGCTCCACTGCATCACCAGGAAAGTGCAGGAATGTACTGTATCTATGCGATACAGCACAGCCCATTCCTTTCCCACTGCGCTGGTACCCTTTTGCCTATCTCGCGCCAACGCAGGCACCCTTGCACCATGGTTCAAGGGTGTCTACGTTATAGGCAGGATTGTTTTTGTGCAGAAAGGAGCACCTTCCTGCACAAAAACAATCCTGGGAGGTTTTTCGTCTTTCTATGTGTGAGACAGAATGTAACACACATAGAAAGCGGAAAAAAGCATGGAGAAATAAAGATAGTTCTCCTCATTGCGCCAAAAGGTTTTGGCACATCCCCAAGTTTACAAGCTCTTGTAAATCTTGGGATGCATCAAAATCTATGGGTGTTGCATGGGAACATTCACTGCAACACCCATAAAACACCTCCCTTGTGCAGAGTAAGGCAATGCAGCAATTTGCACTGCCTTGCCTTACTCCATATCTGTGAGGCCATTTAAAGCCACACAAAGTAGCTTTTCGTGGCCCCCGTAGACACGAGTTCAAGGTTTGCGCCACCGTTCCATCACAAAAAGTGATGCAACGGCAGCACAAGGGGCTCATAAATATGTCACCAAGAGTGCAGAGTCTAGAGTTTGTCTCTGTGCACGGCTGCATTACAAACGTTATTAAACAATGAGTGTGGCGTTTATAAGATGGCTGTGGGTATGGCTACATTGAGCATACAATACAATATTTACGGGGTGAATCTTGGCACACTAAATACATCATGTTCCAATTCTGCCTTTACAGTCTCTGTGCCTGGCTGCATTACAAACCTAATCAAACAGTGAGTGTGGCGTTGATAGAATAGCTGCTGGTATGGCCACATTGAGCATACAATACAATATTTACAGGGTGAATCTTGGCACACCATACTTCATGCTCCAGTGCTGCCTTTCCAGTCTCTGTGTCTGGCTGCTATAGCCTCACAAAACCAATATTGCAGTTTTTACAGCATGTGAGAGCCAGTTCTTCAGAGTGGCATTAGAGAGCAGCAAGCAGCTGCTCCTCCAGAAGGCAGAGCAGGAAATACTTTTACCAGCGCTTTGGAAGGGAAAATAAAATCAATCAGAGTCATCATATTCAAAATTAATATATACTTTCTTTTTAGTAAGATAAAAACTACTCTGCACCATTTATTTTAGAACTAATGTTATACAACAATGGACATTAGGTAATAAGAACATTAAAACATTGTTTTATGTTCTAAAACTTTGGGCCTCATTTACAAGCCTTGTGGTACAGGGCGGCACAGCAAGTGCCTTGCTGTGCAGCCCTGTGCCACCGAGAAAGGGCAGAAATGTGCCGTATCTACGAGATACAGTGCACTTCTGTCCTCTCCCCCTGCACTGGCACACAAATTGCTGCCATCTACCAACGTAGTGGGAATTATTGTTTTTGTGCAGGAAGGAACACCTTCTGGCACAAAAATAATCACCAGAGGTCCTTTCCTCTTTCTATGTGCAGAAGTGTGGCACAATGGTTAGAGTGGCAGATCCTGAAGCAGAGATCTGGCTCAAGACCAGGGTTCAAGTCACGCTGCGGCAGGTCGTGGGCTCAATTCCCTTGGACCAGATAATTCTCGCCTCAGTGCCTAATCTAATTAATGGGTCCCACTCTGGGCAATAGCTTGCTTGATCTCCACAAAGGCCCCAACAGTGGGTTGCCCAGGAGTGGGCACCTCACAGGGAAAAGCCAGGAGGGGTTCCATAGTGGTATGAGTACAGTTCCTTGAGACCCTAACGGGTGAGTAGTGCGCTTTACAAGTGCAAAGTTTACAGTTTTATGTGTGCTGCAGAAAGCAGCACACATAGAGGAAAAAACATTGAGAAGTAAAGATATTTCTCCCCGTTGCATCATTCCTACGCCATGCCTGAGGTGGTGTAGGAATCTGACCTATTCCCAGACTTGTAAATGTGGGAATGCGTCAGATTCCTTTGGGTTCCCACGCAACACCTATGGAACGCCCCTTTCATGCAGTCATGTGTGAAAGGGGTTCATATTTAAAAGCCATGAAAACCCACACAAGGTGGCTTTGAGAGGCCTTGCAAATATGAACTGGCACACTGCGCCACCGGAGCATCAAAAAAATGAAGCTGTGGTGGCGCAGTGTGCTGCTAGGGCCCTGGAAATGCCCTTAATTTGGATGGAAATGCACAAATTTTACCGCTTCTGTGCCTTGGACGAGGTGACCTCGTCCAAGGCTACAGTTCCAGTGTGCCTTGGACGAGGTCACCTCGTCCAAGGCAAGGGAAGTGGGGGGAGCGCTAGCGCTCCCCCCCTGTGCACCCCACCCACCCCCCCAAGGCAGAGATGGAAGGGGAATCCCTTCCCCTTCCACCCCCGAACCCCCCACCCCCGTGACGTCAGCGCGCGAGCGCGCGCTGATTTGTCACAGGGTCTCCCCCATCGCGCTGGAAGCTCTGCTCAGCATTTCTCTTTCAATCACGTGGGGGAGGCCTGGAGAGGCTTCAAAGGGAAGGAAATGTATTTCCTTCCCTTTGAAGTCTCTCCAAGCGTTTCAAAAGCCGGATTGCTTGCAATCCGGCTTTTGAAACGCCCACTAGACACCAGGGATGTTTTTTTTTTATTGAAACTGGCATAAGGGAATTACCCCTTGGGCAAGGGTCGCTCCCAATGGGGGGCATTTTTTTGAAGGCCTTTTCTGCCCCCCCTGGTGGCAGATCGGCCTATTACTAGGCCGATCTGCCCCAGGGGGGGCAGAAACCTCTAGGGCACCAGGGATCTTTTTTGATTTTTTTTCTATTTTTTTTTTTTTAGGGGGCAAATATATTTGATGAGGCCAATCTGCCCCCAAGGGGGGCAGAAACCACTAGACACTAGGGAGTTTTTTTTGTTTTCGTGAATTTTACGCAAGGGGAGCGACCCCTTAGGCAAGGGTCGCTCCCCTGGGGGGGGGGGAATTATTTTAGGCCATTTCTGCCCCCCTGGGGGGTAGATCAGCCTATTTTGATTAGGCCGAACTGCCCCCAAGGGGGGCAGAAACCACTAGGCACCAGGGATTTTTTGTTTTTTGTTTGTTTTACAGATGGGGAGCGACCCCTTGGACAAGGGTCGCTCCCCTGGAGGGGAAAATTGTATTTAGGCCATTTCTGCCCCCTTTGGGGGCAGATCGGACATTTTTTGCTACGCCAATCTGCCCCCAAGGGGGGCAGAAACCACTAGGCGCCGGGTATTTTATTTTTGGCGCCAATGTCATGCAGGGGGAGCGTCCCCGTAGGCAAGGGTCGCTCCCGGGGGGAAAGGGGGGTTGGGGGGGCAAATTTATTTTAGGCCATTTCTGCCCCCCCCGGGGCACCCCATCTTGGATTCCCCTAGGTCTCTAGTTTTCAGAAATGCACAGGTTTGGTAGGTTTCCCTAGGTGCCGGCTGAGCTAGAGGCCAAAATCTACAGGTAGGCACTTTGCAAAAAACACCTCTGTTTTCTTTCAAAAAATGTGATGTGTGCACGTTGCGTTTTGGGGCATTTCCTGTCGCGGGTGCTAGGCCTACCCACACAACTGAGGTATCATTTTTATCAGGAGACTTGGGGGAACGCTGGGTGGAAGGAAACTTGTGGCTCCTCTCTGATTCCAGAACTTTCTGTCACCAAAATTTGGGGAAAATGTGTTTTTTTAGCCAAATTTTGAGGTTTGCAAAGGATTCTGGGTAACAAAACCTGGTAAGAGCCCCACAAGTCACCCCATCTTGGATTACCCTAGGTCTCTAGTTTTAAAAGATGCACAGGTTTGGTAGGTTTCCCTAGGTGCCGGCTGAGCTAGAGGCCAAAATCTACAGGTAGGCAATTTGCAAAAAACACCTCTGTTTTCTTTAAAAAAATGTGATGTGTCCACATTGCGTTTTGGGGCAGTTCCTGTCGCGGGCACTAGGCCTACCCACACAAGTGAGGTATCATTTTTATCGGGAGACTTGGGGGAACGCTGGGTGGAAGGAAATTTGTGGCTCCACTCTGATTCCAGAACTTTCTGTCACCAAAATGTGAGGAAAATGTGTTTTTTTAGCCAAATGTTGAGGTTTGCAAAGGATTCTGGGTAACAAAACCTGGTCAGAGCCCCACAAGTCACCCCATCTTGGATTCCCCTAGGTCTCTAGTTTTCAAAAATGCATAGGTTTGGTAGGTTTCCCTAGGTGCCGGCTGAGCTAGAGGCCAAAATCTACAGGTAGGCACTTTGCAAAAAACACCTCTGTTTTCTTTAAAAAAATGTGATGTGTCCACGTTGCGTTTTGGGGCATTTCCTGTGGCGGGCGCTAGGCCTACCCACACAAGTAAGGTATCATTTTCATCGGGAGACTTGGGGGAACGCTGGGTGGAAGGAAATTTGTGGCTCCACTCTGATTCCAGAACTTTCTGTCACCAAAATGTGAGGAAAATGTGTTTTTTTAGCCAAATGTTGAGGTTTGCAAAGGATTCTGGGTAACAAAACCTGGTCAGAGCCCCACAAGTCACCCCATCTTGGATTCCCCTAGGTCTCTAGTTTTCAAAAATGCATAGGTTTGGTAGGTTTCCCTAGGTGCCGGCTGAGCTAGAGGCCAAAATCTACAGGTAGGCACTTTGCAAAAAACACCTCTGTTTTCTTTAAAAAAATGTGATGTGTCCACGTTGCGTTTTGGGGCGTTTCTGTCGCGGGCGCTAGGCCTACCCACACAAGTGAGGTATCATTTTTATCGGGAGACTTGGGGGAACATAGATTAGCAAAACAAGTGTTATTGCCTCTTGTCTTTCTCTACATTTTTTCCTTCCAAATATAAGAGAGTGTGTAAAAAAGACATCTATTTGAGAAATGCCCTGTAATTCACATGCTAGTATGGTCACCCCGGAATTCAGAGATGTGCAAATAACCACTGCTCCTCAACACCTTATCTTGTGCCCATTTTGGAAATACAAAGGTTTTCTTGATAGCTATTTTTGACTCTTTATATTTCAGCAAATGAATTGCTGTGTACCCAGTATAGAATGAAAACGCACTGCAGGGTGCAGCTCATTTATTGGCTCTGGGTACCTTGGGTTCTTGATGAACCTACAATCCCTATATATCCCCGCAACCAGAGGAGTCCAGCAGACGTAACGGTATATTGCTTTCGAAAATCTGACATTGCAGGAAAAAGTTACAGAGTAAAACGTAGAGAAAAATTGCTGTTTTTTTCACCTCAATTTCAATATTTTTCTTTTTCAGTTGTTATTTTCTGTAGGAAACCCTTGTAGGATCTACACAAATGAACACTTGCTGAATTCAGAATTTTGTCTACTTTTCAGAAATGTTTAGGTTTCTGGGATCCAGCATTGGTTTCACGCCCATTTCTGTCACTGACTTGAAGGATGCTGAAAGCACAAAAAATTGTAAAAATGGGGTATGTCCCAGTAAAATGCCAAATTTGTGTAGAAAAATTGGGTTTTCTGATTCAAGTCTGCCTGTTCCTGAAAGCTGGGAAGCTGGTGAATTTAGCACCGCAAACCCTTTGTTGATGCCATTTTCAGGGGAAAAACCACAAGCCTTCTTCTGCAGCCACTTTTTCCCATTTGTTTGAAAAAAACTAAATTTCCACTGTATTTTGGCTAATTTCTTGGCCTCCTTCAGGGGAACCCACAAAGTCTGGGTACCTCTAGAATCCCTAGGATGTTGGGAAAAAAAGGACGCAAATTAGGCTTGGCTAGCTTATGTGGACAAAAAGTTATGAGGGCCTAAGTGCAAACTGCCCCAAATAGCCAAAAAAAGGCCTGGCACAGGAGGGGGAAAAGGCATGGCAGCGAAGGGGTTAAGGAACAGGTTTGCTAAATGCAGAGTAGAACCCTCTGTTTACATTAGTGTTTTCCTTCTGTCACGCATCCACAAGTTTTAGTTAAATGGACAATTCACACCTTATTACAGCTGGACGAGTCTCAAGCAAGAGGGTGACGTGCACTACACTTAACAGGGCCTTCTGGTGCATAGCGTGCTGTAAAATATCACATATTTTTTTCCTTTTCTTGCAATATAATTTTGTCAGCACTGCCACATAATTTGGCCCTCCATGGCAGCACAGTTCTATTGGCTGCCTAGAAATAGTGTGTCCTAAGGCACTTTCTGAAAGCATCTAGAGAAGGAGAGAACTAAAGCTCTAGATGTAGGAATTCCATAAAAGAAGAAATTAGCTTGAGAAAGCTTGCCCTCAAATTTTAGAAGAAAATTTTAAAGCAAATTTAAATTGAGAGTAGTTAGAAGGTGTTGATCTTTGCTTCATAGAGCTCGTTGCGTAAGCCAATAAGAAACGCTATTAGCAAGAAAGGAAGACGCAATGTTTTGATTGCATCTGGAAGGGAGACATCCAATTTTAGAATGTTTTTTGAGAGACAAACAGTGAAGGGCCCTGCTGGCTCAAGTGCAATTATCCCTTTGGCGAGTCACGGAATCTGATGTATGCACAAACGTGATTTTTAGATTAGATGTACCTTCCTAGGAGGCAATACAATATTCGAGATAGGAGTTAATGGTCACCTCACCACTTATGTGTTTATTTATTTGGGTTTCTGTAAGGTACTACAGACTAACCTGGGTAGCCTCAGAGCACTTACTTAATTGAAAGCAGCTGATAATCGAAAGAATTTGGTGATAAAGGAAAGGTCATAATCAAAGTATACCATGATAATATTATCCATTGATAGATATTGGAATCTATTGACCAAACAACTTCAGCAGGGGAATTTCCTTACATCCAGGTGTGGATCCTCAGAACAACTGTTTATATGGTGGACACAGTGGTATCATCCAAAAAGAGTATAACATAAACTGGAGTGTTGTCTGCACATGATTGTACTGCAACTAGTCAGTCATGAAACAGAGCAAACTAGCGTGAGTCTTTTACTGACTTTGGCTAGATAATCAGTTTCATGAAACAAACACAAGCAAACACTATAGGCAATGCAAAAATAATAAAAAATACGCAGATTACACACAGATTGAAAATCCCATGGAGAGTATTCTAGATTAAAAAAAGCCATCCTTCCTTATGCACAATTAATGGGAGCACATGGTCTGACTTGTCGCTGGGTTCTCCCTTCATCTAGAACAAAACGGCTCCACACAGTAGTCTGAAAGGCCCCCTGAATACTATTGAATTCCTAACGCCTTCACAATTGAGCACTGTCTACTCTAATGCAAACCTAGATATACATGCAAGAGGCCTCCCCCGGAGCACTGAGATATCCCCCAACACCAGCCAGAGAGATGGGCTGGGCAACAGGCCATAACTTGGTCCCATGGTGCAGACCACATCTCTCACCATCCCAAACAGCTAATAGAATGGAACAACCAGGCAAATGGGAAGGCAATCAACACTAGTGGCCATGACCATCCCAAAACACCTACAAAGTTATACGGTGTCAAACATTCTAAAATTCTAATGCTCCCCCTTTTGAGGTCAAATACAGTAACTAGTTATATGTGTTTTTCTATCGAAGATATGAAGGTGACCGAAAGATCCACTGCCCGCCATGAACCACCATGCTGTAGGCTGGTAGGTGTCATCTATCAACCAACCTCCTCACAAATTGAGCCATGAATTGAGTGAAAAAGTAAAACAGAGAGCACAAAATGCTCATTATCCTCAAGTGATAGATGAACCACATCAGTAAGAAAAAAACTCTCCCACCTAAAACATCAATGAGGTATAGAACTAAGACGATCAATTTAAGCATCTTTCTGTTCAGGTGCCTGAGTGATTTGTTAAGCACCTAACAGAGAGTCCCTCACCCCTACCGTTCTGTCTAGAAATCATGTGGGACCAGGCCGTGACTACCAGAGGGAAATTCTGGGTCAGCTGCGACAACCTAGCAACCAGCAATCAGCCAAACCCACGCTGGCCAAGACTTTCCAAATCATTAACTAGAAGAATTATGAAGGAAGCTGGTGACAGCCCCCTATGCAGAATCTTGTCAGCTGTGGGCCAGTGCTTCTCCAGGCGTAGACCTCAAATACTATGGATAAGCAGGGAATAAAAACACTGAATTTGGAATGCAAGGTCATAAACAGGTACGTGGGAAACATTAAACAATCAAAGCCACAGAAACGTAAACCAAACTCAAATGCAGACAGCACTTATAGCAGTCCGATTTCCATCCCCCGTCCTCTGTACAATTCCACCTTCTAGGCCAAACCGCATAGCCGAGGTTGTGCTGCCAATTCAAAATGAGTAGAAGGTAAAATGTGTTGGGTCCACCCCTGCTCTCACTGACACTTTGCTGGAGATCATTGAGAATTAGAACCTCGAATCGGGAACCTCACTAGCATGCAGAAACAATGTCCTAGCCACCCCTATCAGGTGCACTCTGACGTACGCTCTCCATGCCTTTACTGGGCTACGTGGATGTCAAGAGGAACTATTCAGTACTATGTGGTCCCTTTGCCACCCTGGCCTGTCTTTGAGAGATGAAGAGATAGCACAGGGCTCACCCGGGTCACAGAATGTTCTCGAGAAGTAGCATGCCGTGCATGCCAGGCTTAGATTTAGACACTAGTTCTTCCACCCTAAAAGGCCAAGGGCCTCATTACGAGTGTCCCATACAATTCCAATATGTAGTGCAGATTCTGATACTGCACAAAAACAACCCTGCCCATGTTTCAGGCACCCTTGCACAATGGCGCGAGGGTGCCTGCGTTAGCGCTAGGCAGCCCAAGTGCCCCAGTACATTGAGGGAACTGAACAGCGCGAGATCCTGGTAAATATGGTGCTGTTCCGCTCTCTACTATCCATTCACCGCAGCACAGCAACTTGCCTTATGTCAACTGTTAGTAAATATGCCATCAGGTTTCCATTGCTGAGGCGGAAGTGCCTGTGGTTGGAGGGTAGTGTCACTTTAAGTTCCACTTAAGGTTTGCATGAACTCTTCATCTCAGCAGAGCACAAGGTTCCTAGTTTTTCTCCGTCCTCTTCCGCTTTACCATCCACTGTCATCACTTGCATAGCTCTAAAGGAGGCAAATGAAGCCAACTCTCAGAATGCAGTAATACACTAAACACACCCTCAGGACTAATTAAACGACATAGTGATGGCATCTGCCAGCCCTATCCCTCTCCCCAGCAATAAACATTTTGAAGCAAGTGTTATCACTTTTTCAGAAATGCACAGTATTGGTTTCTGAAGTGCCGCACAAACAGCATCTCCCCTCACACAGCACAGGGCCCTGCATAATGTAACTATGCCAAGGCACTGAATTCAAGTTACTTTGTTCTAACCTGCTTAAATATATGTTGTTGGTCATTTTCCACCAAAAGGGAACACATTGAATCAGTTTGCAACAAAACTGGAAATACCACTTAGAGCAGTATTTTCAGCCCTGCTGACACCTAATGAATGAGGGTACCAGGATTAATGAAGGAGATTACTGGATAACTCTTCGTTGTCATCAGTGACACTATATTGTATCCATTGGCAATCAGTTAATAAGGTGCATCCAGGGACCTGAAGTCCTGGATCACCTTAATTGAATAAAATGGGCTGAGGCTGTAAACTGCAAAAATGTATTGGAGTCAGCTGGCAAACTTACTAATTAAACATTTTCAAAGAGCACAGCCTTATGCACTGATTAGAACAGTCCTACACATTATTTTTGGGTGCACACTTCAGTCTGTGCCAAAACTTAATTCCAAGATAGGCACAAATTGCAGCTGGGTTGGGAGTTAGGCATGTAAAGTTTGCCATGTTAAACGTGGCCCACATTGCGTGGATATTTTGCAGTCGATTCCGGCATGCGAACTATGCAGTTAGCACGATGCTCCGTTCGGAAACATGCAATCCGGAACTGGTTGTAAATTGTAGACCTGCTAATTAGCGTACCCCTTGCTAATGGTAATTAGTGGGTACGCAGTTTGCACCCGCAGTTTGCAGCCCATCGAAATCAGGCCTCAGTTGAGAAATCGTGCAACAGGGGTAGGAGGTACTTTGCTCGCAGTGAGTCACATAGCTGCTGGAGGTGCCTTGGTCACAGTGTATGTTTACCTGTGTCATCTTTTCTGTCTAAATTTGTACTTATGTCAAGACACATTGTTTGGTAGAGAGACTTCTGTTTCTATGAAACACTAAAAGTCCTCAAAGGCTTTTTCAGAGCAGCTAGAACACAGATAAAAGAATATTTCTTCGTGACCTGACTGCTAAATGTAGGTATGAGGGATGTACAATCTGTACTTTTCATTGAAGTGCTTTGTGCTGTCTGAGGTGGTTGTCTTTTCATAAAGATAGGGTAAAATTTGTTTTTATCTACCCGTATTTACTCTCTGTTTAAAAGAACATACACAGTGGAGTCTTCTGTTAACATTTAAAAGGCAGTGAATTTCGTTTAGTTAGTGTAAATATAACTAACATCTGGGCGCCTCATTGTGATACAAAATGTTGCCTTTTGTTAAGTGGTTGAGTACATAACTCTTGCGTCGAGTTTATTATTGAAGTTAGTAGACCTGCAGCTCTGGTAACATTATAAAGATATTTGGAGGCCTGGCCGCCCATATTGAACACCCAGGGCTCCATCAACACTGCACGGCATGGAGTGTGCCATAAAATATTCTGGAGCTTTTCCAACCATTTGAAATGCAGGTCTTGTCACTTCCCAAGACACAGGTTTCTCCTTTCCTTCTGAAGTCCTGGTGACATGCTTCCCCCTGGGAGATCTGAACAGTTTTCACCTTCTGAAATGCAGGCTTTAACTCTCTGAGGTTGACACGTTTTTGAAAACCATTATAGAACCTAGAAGAGAAATGTAAGGGTAGAAAAAAATTGCCTATTTAATTCCTCTTCAAAGAACACCAAATTACCAGATTTCTTTTTTTTCATTTTTTTTAATGATTTTGTTATTTAAACAATTAACATTTAACCGTAAACAGGTGTTTCGTGATCTTGGTAACACCTACATTCACTAATGTTGTAGCCGAACATAAATAAGTGAAATAGTCTTAGTGAGAGTAGGTAGTGCATTCTGATTAGATCATTTTATCTTACCACAAGGTAGAGACTTGGTAGGACATTGAAAAAGTAAATTAAATGCCATGCCCGGGTAGGACACACTCACACCTATAATGAATGTAATCATGCCTCTCCTAGTAGTGATAGTCAATCAAAGCATTTATAGAGCGTGCTACTCACCCGCGAGGGTCTCAAGGCGCTGAGAGGGGGGTGGGGTGGATAGTCTGTTCTTATCGTGTATTACAAGAGGGCTAAGTGTACAGGGCCAGATTACGGTATGGCAGCATTATCGGATTGTCTGAGGAGGCCCCAGGTGTCCCTTAGCCAGCCTGCGGGGTCTGTAGCTCTGCATATGATTCTGCCATTTCTCCACAGTAGGCAGTGTCCTTAAGTTAGTTCTTTAAAATAGCAGTCGGGCCCTTCTTTCTCGAGTAGAGAACTTGTCTTCGAGCCAGAAATTGTAGGACAGTTATTATCCTTCTTGTGGGCTTAGTAATGAGTTTAACATACCCTAAAAACATCAAACTATGGGAACAGTCGATATGTATGCTAATTATCTGGCCAGCAACCTTTGATATGTCCTCCCAGTACGCTCATATAGATGGACAATCCCAACCAGATGGATCAATTGAACAGTGGACACAACAAGGTGACCTAGTAGAGTCCATGGAATGGAGGAGTTTTGGAGTGCAGTATATTGTATTTATGATTTGTTTTACACTTTATCATTTTTCAAGAAACACAAGAAGTCACAATTTCAGAAAAAACCCATATATGACACTTCAAGGAGTAGACGAAAAAGCTAGAAGAAAGTGGGGGAAGTAAGGCGGTGGGAGAAAGAAAAACAGGACAACAATAAGGTTCAGAAACCCAGGAGAGGCATGACAACAAACTGAATACATCACATCAGGCAAACATAGTGTAAGCACATGCTAACCCTCAGTGGGGTGATCCAGCAGCGGAAGGAGTTCAGTCTGCTTCTTTATGGTCCTCTGCTTGGCGCGTGTTAAAACATTGCCTCTAAGTGGTTGCCAGATCTCATTGGGTCTGGAGTTCATTGGATGAACGGAGGTGTAAGGTTCGGAAGTGGTGTCACACTATCACATATCTGTCAGTCAAGTGGCTTAGGTACCACAGAGGTTTGGACCAGGCCCAACTAGTGGTAGAGAGGGTCTGTATTTCAGTAGGGTTCCTTGGCAGCCCTTGTGGTAGTATGAAAGGGAGAGGGAGAATAGGCACCTGAGCACTTTTGGGTTTGAGATATGTCTGCCTAACATCTGTGTGGTAATAATAGGCGAAGTGTGATTGAGCCACTAAATAATATAGTTGTCGACCAGGGACCCAAAAAACGCCTTGATCACGGGGGAGTATGCCAGTGTGTCCCATCGAATATGAGGCCGGCGACCAGCCCTTATGAGACGTATTAACAATCTCTGCAGTGTAACAAAAAAAATATTTGTTAATGCAATAGGGATATTAAAAAATAAATACAGGAGTCATGGTAGGATCACCATTTTAATGATGGATTTGTGCCCAGCTTTACCAATGGCAATTTAATCCAACGTTCTACCTGTGTCATGAGTTTGTCTATAGCGGGGGCCATAGTTGTGTTGGATCATGTTGGACCTGTCTCTCTGCACGTAATTGCCTAAATATTTGGGGGAGTCTGTGCACCATTGTAAGGAAAATTCGAGGTCAGAGGGTGTAGTGGTGTCTGAGTGGGAATAACTCTGATTTGTTCCAAATCACATTACTTCTCCAATGAGAGGGGGCGATTGGCAGGGGGTTCATGAACAAACAACAGGATATCTTCTGCATACATTATATTTATGAATTTAAAATGTAAAAGCTTGTGTCTATAGTTTATTGAGATGAATTTGGTTTGTGTGCAGCAAAAGGAACAAACCCCGAAACCTTGTCATTCAGAGCATTACTCAGTCTCATTCCCACTTCCTGTCGCAACGAGTTGTGTTGGAGGGGGTTGGGGTATTCCAGCCATTCTTCAAGGAAGGTGGGCTAGAAGACTGAGGGAGCATGTCAAACACTGTCACAGGAACGATGTCTGAGGCCTTTATCCGACTATCCCCTCTGAATTGATCCAAAGAAAACAATTTTCAGTCTCTGAAAAAAATGCCCCATTTGTGTTATTCCCACCTCTGCCAAGCTTTTTATGACCGCTTTAGCAAGTGGGGGTGGAGGGCTGGTTTATTGGAGGCTTTAAGTGCCAGTGAGTAGAAGAAGTCTAATCTTGTCTCTCCGGCCATGGTCCAAATTGATCATCAAGGGCATCTCACTATTTGCATCAATTGGAGAGGTTTAATAGATCTCAATGTGGTTACTGTTAGAAATGGGGTTTCTGGTTGGCTAGGGTATGCACCTCAGCCAGGCAGAACTTACCCACTCTAGTCAGGGCAAGGGAGTTACACGTCCAAGATAACCCCTGCTCACCCCCTTGGTAGCTTGGCACGAGCAGTCAGGCTTAACCCGGAGGCAATGCGTAAAGCGTTTGCACAACACACACATACATGTGACGCAATATCCCCACCACAAAGGAAACACAACACCAGATTATATGAAAATACACTGTATTGTACACAACGTAATTATTAGACCAACATCACATAACAGTACTATCCTGCTACCTTAGCAGTTGTCAGAACGTTACACATTAGTTACTCTGCAAACTAGCAGTAGTCACACATAACACACAGGTTACTCAGTATTCTGCAACATAAGCAGTAGTCAGGAAACACGTAATTACATTAGAACACTTGTCATAAGGATATCATAAAACGCCCATAGTAGGAACATTAGAAAACCTATGGCAAGTGAGGGAAACATATTAGCAAGTCATGCCCATAAAAGGAACATGTGCACACATATGTAAAATCATCATAGTACAGGCAGGTAATATAACACAATGAATAAAGTCTGTAAAAAGAACTTTAGAGTATCGGTATATTGGTCCCTTTAGAAAGTACCTGTTTTGATGAAGAGGCACTTCCAGTGCCTAAAACGAATAAATGGGGCCCCCGGCGCTCCTCTGCGCAAAATGGGGGCCTCCTGACAAATCTGGGAGCGAAGAGGGTAGCACACACCCCCTTCGTACTCCTAACGGGCCCCTCCAGGGGCCCGTGATCACTGGGGGCCCCCCTGGACCTCCACCGGCCCTCTTGAGGGGGGCCCACTCGCCCAATACTTTTGGGAAGGAGGGGGGCGCCACGCACCCCCTCCGATTCAAGTGCGGGCCCCTCCTGGGACCCGCAAACTTTGTGGGGCCCCCCCGGCCTTGTCTGGCTCTCCTCAACAGGGGGGGAGCCCAGAGAAGTTAGTGCTGGCCCACACAAGGGCCAAGCTGGGGACCGGCGGTGCGGGCGAGCCTCCGATGAGGCTCCCGTCCCGTCCGCTCGGTCGAGGACTTTGACCGGGCCCCTCCTGGGGCCCGCGATCCAGGCGCGGCCCACACGAGGGTTGCGGTGGGGCAGGGAGCCTCCGACGAGGCTTCTCCTCCTGCCCACCTTCACGCTGGATGCTGCGACCCGTCTGGGCTGCAGCCAAAGGCAGGCACCCAAGTAGGTGCCTGCTTGTGCCCCGGGGGCGCTCTCTAGAGCGAACCTCGCCCCGGGGGCACGCTAGGAGCGTGTTCGCTCCGACATTTTCATCTGAAGATGCCCCGGGGGCACGGAGAGGAGCGCGCCGGCTCCTCTCTTCCTCCTGGGGCTACCAACAGCGCGCTCCGACGCGCGTGAGATATTAAAGGGGCCCGGCTGCGGCGGTGATTACCAAGACCATTAAATCCTTCAGGTGCGATGCGCCAGCAAGGGGAAGCGCTTTTAAGCGCTTACGAAATCCCCTAAGGAGCGCTTTTCACAGCGCTAAGAAACTTATGCAGCCTGGGCTGCGGCGGTGATCTTCTTTTAGCAAAAGAAAAGTGCTTTCAAAACGCAATGGCCCCTCAGCAGCCTCAGTCATTAAAAGAATGCCTTGTTCCTCGTTAAAGCATTCTGCGTAAAGGTTTGAAGGATCGTAGCAGGGGTCAGGGGCCACAGCACCCTGCCCCTGGGAACAACTAAACAAGAAGGAGCACAGGGCTGGTGGGCCCAGCTACAGGCCAGCACAAGGGGTGCAGATGGTGGCAGTTCCTCCTAGTGACCAGGCAGGTCACAGGTCAGCACAGCAGCAGCAGTCCATGGCGGTTTCCTGGTGAGTCCATTCATCAGCGTTCTGTGTCCAGTTTCAAGTTCCAAGAATGTTCAAATTGTGGGGAAAATTCCCCTGTACTTATAGTCAGTTCTTACAGTGTTTTACAGTGGTAGGGAGAGGAGGTTCCAGCCAGTTACAACTGGTTCTGGGAGTGCCCCCTCTCTCCTTTCAGCACAGGCTCCAAACATCAGTGGGGGGTTAACGACCCTATTGTGTGAGGCCAGGACACAGCCTTTACAAATGTAGGTGTGCCCCGCCTCTCCCTTCTCTCAGCCCAGGAAGACTATTCAGTATGTAGATGCACCTCAGTGACACCTCCACCCTCCCTGTGTACAGGCTGTCTGAAAAGTATGCACAAAGCCCCAACTGTCACTCTGCCCAGACGTGGATTGGAGTCAAGCTGCAAAACACCAGAATCATAAGCACAGATAAATGCGCACTTTCTAGAAGTGGCATTTCTGTGATAGTAATAAAAAATACACCCACACCAGTAAGCAGTATTTATTATCACCATCACAACCATACCAAACACGCCTACGCTAGCCCTCATAAATCAGACAATACCCCTACACATAAGGCAGGGCATTTCTAATGCAATCCTATGAGAAGGCAGCACTCACAGCAGTGAGACACCAAGTTAGGCTGTTTGTCACTACCAGGACAGGCCATGCAATATGGCACATGTCCTGCCTTTCTACATACATGGCACCCTGCCCACAGGGCGTACTTTAGGGGTGACTTACATGTAGTAAAAGGGGAGTTCTGGGCCTGGCAAGTAAATTTAGATGCCAGGTCCCTGTGGCAGAAAACTGCGCACACAGGCCCTGCGCTAGCAGGCCTGAGACAGGTTTGAAAGTCTACTTCAGTGGGTGGCGCAAGCAGCGCTGCAGGCCCACTAGTAGTATTTAATTTACAGGCCCTGGGTATAGAGATACCACTGTACAAGGGACTTATAGGTAAATTAAATATGCCAATCAGGTATAAGCCAATCATACCAACTTTAGATGGGAGAGCACCTGCACTTTAGCACTGGTCAGCAGTGATAAAGTGCTCAGAGTCCTAGAGCCAACAGCGAGAGGTCAGAAAAACCAGGAGGAAGGAGGCAAAAAGACTAGGGATGACCATGCGTATGGCCAAAAGTCCAACACAACCCCCTACCAGCGGGCTCTACCCTGCCACTGATCCACCAACCTAGGGTCCGCACCCATAGGTTCTACAGGGGCTAGAGGCGAGGCTCTCCTCCCTCTACCCCTCCTTCTAGGATCCCGCCCTCCTCTCCTAGGAGGGGTATCACCAGAATCCACACTTGCTAGGGTGCTGGGTACAGCAGTCCTGCACAACTTTCTCGCCAGCCCAGGATCACTACCTGGCGACTGACCACCCAACCTAGGGACGACACCCTTGGGTTGCACCGGGGTCCAGGGCGGGCTTCCCCCTCCCTGACCCCCACTTCCAGAGTCCTGCATCTCCCCACCTCGGGAGAAGCCACCAGAAGTTTCACACAGGGGGGTGAGCACACTAACCGCCCCCCCAACCAGGTCAGAGTTTACCCCCTGAACCTGTCTATCTAGTCCAGGGACGACACCCTTAGACTGGACCATTGCCCAGCGAACCAGGACTTCCTTGGGAGCACACCTACCCCCTACCAGATCAGAGCTTACCCCCTGAATCTGGCAATCCAACCCAGAGTCACTACCCTGCGGTTGAACCACTGCCTGGCGCACCAGGACTTCCTTGGGAGCACACGTACTCCCCATCAGGTCAGAGTTTACCCCCTGAACCTGATCATCCAACCCAGAGTCACCACCCTGCGGTTGAATCATTGCCTGGCGCACCAGGACTTCCTGGGGGGCACACCTACCCCCCACAAGGGAAACACTTTCCCCAAGGGCCATACAAGAGTCTGGCTGGCGCAGGTCTCCTGACCTCTGCCCATCTGACAGAGTCTGGATTCCCCCCAGCCCAGAAATGGTCTCACCAAGGTCATTCCTGGGGGGCTCTGCACTCAGAGCTGACCCCTGACCCTCCAGGTTCTCCACTGGGGCCCGCAGCCCCCTCTCAACCCTATGTCTGGATTTCCGCCTCCTCCGCTGTAGAGCGAGACTACCAGACACCAGGACCGGCGGAACGCTATCACCAGCCACCCGCCTAAATCCTAATGACAAAATGGGATCCTTCTGAACAGCTGGCCCTACGGCACAGGTTAGGCTCACCTCCTGGCGTTCACTCATGGAACCTTCAGGGGCCTGGGACGGTATCTTGGGCACCTTGGGCCTCAGCCCAGCCCCATTCCCTCTCCTCAGAGACGGGACATGGGGTCCCTCACCCATCCCAGTCCACTGGGACCTACCTGGGACACTCCATTCCTTTCCCACCACACCTTGTTGGGAAACACCTAGACCACTCTCATTAGGAACACCCCCTAATGTCACACCAGACCCTCTGGTACGCAACCAGAAGTCTGCCTCCTTTGCAAGCTCCCTGGAGTCAGAGAGCTCACACACTGACAAGTGTTGGCGTAACTCTGAAAAACAACAACGAAACAGGTGCTCTCTGAGAATCAGATTAAACAGCCCTTCAAAATTGTTTACTGTGCTACCCTTCACCCATCCATCTAGTGCAATGCAGCAATCCTCCACAAACTCCTCCCAAGACTGGTGGGACAGTTTCTTACCACCCCTAAACCTTTTTCTGTATTCCTCAGGGGAAAAACCATACTTCACAATCAGTGCGTTCTTCACAGCGGAGTACCCCTCCCTGTCACTCTCTTCTAGAGTCAGTAGGGCATCCCTCCCCTCCTCAGGAATAAAACTCCCTAGGCCAGTTCCCCAATCCTTCTCAGGGATCCTGCGCTCTACCAGAGCCTTCTCATATTCCTTTAACCACTGACGTATGTCACCCCCCTCTTGGAACCTAGGTACCAGATCTATGGGTATGTGAGGAACCTCTTTGCTACAGCACTGTACATTGCTGCCACCACTGGACTCCACCTGCAACGCTGGTGAGTCCAGAACCTTCAGACTGCGCTCTAGAGCGAGTCTTTCTCTGGCAAAGGCCCTCTCTGCCTCTGCCATTCTCTCCTGTACTAAGGCCTTCTCTACCTCAGCCCTTCTCTCCTCAACAGCTAGGCGCGCTAACTGCAACTTCAGGTCCCTCTCTTCCCGCCTATCTCTTAGCTCATCAGGCGTCATGGAATGAGAGGTAGCCCTGCTTCTTACACTGGACCCAGCAAGGGACTCCCTATCACTGGGGCCTTCCCTGTCAACTGGCGTCCCCACCCGGTCATTCTCACCCTCCTGATCAGTCTCTCTACCACTCTCTAGGGATGAGGTCTGGGAGCCCTCCCATTGGGAACCCTCGCTACACTCAGGATCCTCTGGGTACCCCCTAAGCACACTCCCTCCCTGGGTAAATGTCACAAACCTTTCAAAGAAATTCAGAGATCTCCTGAGGTCCCCTTCTACAGGCAGCCCTCTCTCTCTACAGAACCCCTCTAATTCCCCCTGCGTATAAAACGGCAGGTCCTCTAAATCAAAGGTAAGCCCCATCTTGAAAAGGTACAAATAACTCAACTGTGACAACCACCATACCCAAGCGTGAGAACTGAAAACAGGAAAAATGACCAAAGAGAGAAAGTTAAGAGAAGCCAAACATGTGATGGTCTAAACGCAATCCTTGTAGTGAAATAATGAGTCACAATGGTATTGTGCAAGCGCAAGTCCTATCCTCACCGCTGACTTCCAATGTTAGAAATGGGGTTTCTGGTTGGCTAGGGTATGCACCTCAGCCAGGCAGAACTTACCCACTCTAGTCAGGGCAAGGGAGTTACACGTCCAAGATAACCCCTGCTCACCCCCTTGGTAGCTTGGCACGAGCAGTCAGGCTTAACCCGGAGGCAATGCGTAAAGCGTTTGCACAACACACACATACATGTGACGCAATATCCCCACCACAAAGGAAACACAACACCAGATTATATGAAAATACACTGTATTGTACACAACGTAATTATTAGACCAACATCACATAACAGTACTATCCTGCTACCTTAGCAGTTGTCAGAACGTTACACATTAGTTACTCTGCAAACTAGCAGTAGTCACACATAACACACAGGTTACTCAGTATTCTGCAACATAAGCAGTAGTCAGGAAACACGTAATTACATTAGAACACTTGTCATAAGGATATCATAAAACGCCCATAGTAGGAACATTAGAAAACCTATGGCAAGTGAGGGAAACATATTAGCAAGTCATGCCCATAAAAGGAACATGTGCACACATATGTAAAATCATCATAGTACAGGCAGGTAATATAACACAATGAATAAAGTCTGTAAAAAGAACTTTAGAGTATCGGTATATTGGTCCCTTTAGAAAGTACCTGTTTTGATGAAGAGGCACTTCCAGTGCCTAAAACGAATAAATGGGGCCCCCGGCGCTCCTCTGCACAAAATGGGGGCCTCCTGACAAATCTGGGAGCGAAGAGGGTAGCACACACCCCCTTCGTACTCCTAACGGGCCCCTCCAGGGGCCCGTGATCACTGGGGGCCCCCCTGGACCTCCACCGGCCCTCTTGAGGGGGGCCCACTCGCCCAATACTTTTGGGAAGGAGGGGGGCGCCACGCACCCCCTCCGATTCAAGTGCGGGCCCCTCCTGGGACCCGCAAACTTTGTGGGGCCCCCCCGGCCTTGTCTGGCTCTCCTCAACAGGGGGGGAGCCCAGAGAAGTTAGTGCTGGCCCACACAAGGGCCAAGCTGGGGACCGGCGGTGCGGGCGAGCCTCCGATGAGGCTCCCGTCCCGTCCGCTCGGTCGAGGACTTTGACCGGGCCCCTCCTGGGGCCCGCGATCCAGGCGCGGCCCACACGAGGGTTGCGGTGGGGCAGGGAGCCTCCGACGAGGCTTCTCCTCCTGCCCACCTTCACGCTGGATGCTGCGACCCGTCTGGGCTGCAGCCAAAGGCAGGCACCCAAGTAGGTGCCTGCTTGTGCCCCGGGGGCGCTCTCTAGAGCGAACCTCGCCCCGGGGGCACGCTAGGAGCGTGTTCGCTCCGACATTTTCATCTGAAGATGCCCCGGGGGCACGGAGAGGAGCGCGCCGGCTCCTCTCTTCCTCCTGGGGCTACCAACAGCGCGCTCCGACGCGCGTGAGATATTAAAGGGGCCCGGTTGCGGCGGTGATTACCAAGACCATTAAATCCTTCAGGTGCGATGCGCCAGCAAGGGGAAGCGCTTTTAAGCGCTTATGGAAATCCCCTAAGGAGCGCTTTTCACAGCGCTAAGAAACTTATGCAGCCTGGGCTGCGGCGGTGATCTTCTTTTAGCAAAAGAAAAGTGCTTTCAAA
Source organism: Pleurodeles waltl (assembly GCF_031143425.1). Classification (NCBI taxonomy): domain Eukaryota; kingdom Metazoa; phylum Chordata; class Amphibia; order Caudata; family Salamandridae; genus Pleurodeles; species Pleurodeles waltl. Next base: position 1,334,104,961 of record NC_090446.1, on the reverse strand, counting down.
ACGCAATGGCCCCTCAGCAGCCTCAGTCATTAAAAGAATGCCTTGTTCCTTGTTAAAGCATTCTGCGTAAAGGTTTGAAGGATCGTAGCAGGGGTCAGGGGCCACAGCACCCTGCCCCTGGGAACAACTAAACAAGAAGGAGCACAGGGCTGGTGGGCCCAGCTACAGGCCAGCACAAGGGGTGCAGATGGTGGCAGTTCCTCCTAGTGACCAGGCAGGTCACAGGTCAGCACAGCAGCAGCAGTCCATGGCGGTTTCCTGGTGAGTCCATTCATCAGCGTTCTGTGTCCAGTTTCAAGTTCCAAGAATGTTCAAATTGTGGGGAAAATTCCCCTGTACTTATAGTCAGTTCTTACAGTGTTTTACAGTGGTAGGGAGAGGAGGTTCCAGCCAGTTACAACTGGTTCTGGGAGTGCCCCCTCTCTCCTTTCAGCACAGGCTCCAAACATCAGTGGGGGGTTAACGACCCTATTGTGTGAGGCCAGGACACAGCCTTTACAAATGTAGGTGTGCCCCGCCTCTCCCTTCTCTCAGCCCAGGAAGACTATTCAGTATGTAGATGCACCTCAGTGACACCTCCACCCTCCCTGTGTACAGGCTGTCTGAAAAGTATGCACAAAGCCCCAACTGTCACTCTGCCCAGACGTGGATTGGAGTCAAGCTGCAAAACACCAGAATCATAAGCACAGATAAATGCGCACTTTCTAGAAGTGGCATTTCTGTGATAGTAATAAAAAATACACCCACACCAGTAAGCAGTATTTATTATCACCATCACAACCATACCAAACACGCCTACGCTAGCCCTCATAAATCAGACAATACCCCTACACATAAGGCAGGGCATTTCTAATGCAATCCTATGAGAAGGCAGCACTCACAGCAGTGAGACACCAAGTTAGGCTGTTTGTCACTACCAGGACAGGCCATGCAATATGGCACATGTCCTGCCTTTCTACATACATGGCACCCTGCCCACAGGGCGTACTTTAGGGGTGACTTACATGTAGTAAAAGGGGAGTTCTGGGCCTGGCAAGTAAATTTAGATGCCAGGTCCCTGTGGCAGAAAACTGCGCACACAGGCCCTGCGCTAGCAGGCCTGAGACAGGTTTGAAAGTCTACTTCAGTGGGTGGCGCAAGCAGCGCTGCAGGCCCACTAGTAGTATTTAATTTACAGGCCCTGGGTATAGAGATACCACTGTACAAGGGACTTATAGGTAAATTAAATATGCCAATCAGGTATAAGCCAATCATACCAACTTTAGATGGGAGAGCACCTGCACTTTAGCACTGGTCAGCAGTGATAAAGTGCTCAGAGTCCTAGAGCCAACAGCGAGAGGTCAGAAAAACCAGGAGGAAGGAGGCAAAAAGACTAGGGATGACCATGCGTATGGCCAAAAGTCCAACAGTTACGATGCAAAAGTCTTCTATGGTAACTTGGTCGTGTTCAGTGTGAAGAGGGGTGCCCAGCTACATCGATCAAACCAGTCAGTTGCCTAGTAAGGTTGCACTGCAAGGTCGTAGCATTCTAGGTTGGGTACCACAAAGCCGCCCCTCCCATACGGCAGAGCACCTATGGTCCATTTCAGCCTGGGATTTTTGCTGCCTCATTTTAGTTTGACAAATTGTATCCATAGGGTGGCAAAATGCTTTTTACTAAGGGGAGTAGCATATTGATCAATAAGTATAAATATTTAGGGAAAACTATCTTCTTATTGAAAGACATTCTAAAAATACCAGATTACTAATGGTGCATCATTATTGTACAGATACACCATCCCTGTGCTGTGCACTGCCACCAAACCCCCTAATCCACATTTCACGTAATGTTGACACCTGGAACAAACAGTGGGTGGGTGCAATTTGGGATTATAAAACGAATACAACATTGTGCTCTGTTCCCTAGTTTTAGAAGCTTAGATTCCTTGATGCGTAAACTGGATAATGTGTGAGATCAAAAAGGTGCAGACAGTAGAAAACCATAAAGTGGTACTGGTCGCAAAAACCATGGCCACCCATTACGCCCCTTCTCCACATGGACAACTCGGAATCGGGCGCAACTCATTTCTTTGAAGCAACAGGCTTTTCTCCTGGGCTGTTATTACGTCCGATATGTCTAACTAACTGAGAATGAGGCTCTATTCGTCTTAATATTAAACCCAAAATCCATGAACCACTGTAATCTCTCGTTCTCAGGAGGAATTTGTGTTCTTTTTACAGCTAACACAGAATAAACTGTTTACCTTTGGGCAGGAAGTACGCATTACTATCACACAAAGCAAGCTACACCTAGGTTAACCACTCTGCTACACACAACTGCAATTATGCACCCACCTCCAGCAAATGGGCTCGGGGTCCTGCGAGGCTTAGGTCTAACATTCTATAGGCTGCTCCTACGAGGAACTTTAAAGGAGTGATACACAACCCGCCACCTTGCCTGTCGTCCTTGGGCATGAGAATCAGGTCTAACATAGCGCAGGGCGCTATTACAGAGAAGCCATGGTGGAATTTTAACCACAGTCACAGTTCCTCACTCTAGGGAAAGACTTGTACCACAGAGCTGGACAGTAACAGCCTCTCACAGTACACATTCCCATTTTACATATCCTTCCTTGATGATGGTCAGACTTGGGACTCTAATGTCACAGGATCAGCCTGTGGCCTTAGGATGCTTTAAAAGAGGGCCTGTGAAGACCATAGACTACAGGACCACCCTTTGGAACATACTTTTTCTTGCAAATCATACACATTTGAGTTATCCATATTTGGCCGTAGGCTGCACCTCCGAATGGCACTGAACATTTACCGTCAGAATTTGCAACATAAATTAATATAAAAAAAGGAATTTGTTTGTAACTCACGTATGTGGACAGTAGGCCTGTTTGCATGCACTAACCCAGTGATACAAACAGGCCAGTGACCACAGTGTGTCTGTTTGGACACACTTTACACTCCTGAACAATAATGCAATACCACCGTTCGCATGAGTATCTGGCACATAAGATATAAAGCGGCAGGTTCACACTCTTCATGTTTCTCAGCACTATGCATTTGGTGCAAATCTCACAATGTTTACAGTTGGTTTCTGAGTCTGGCTACACTATGCACGATTCACACAGCGGAGTGGTTGGGGACTCATGTTGTGAATAAAGAAGACAACACTAATAATGCAGCTTAGGCAGTGGCTAATGTGTTAATAATAACGTGGCAGTGCCCAAAGCTCTCCTCTGAAACACACGGCTGCTGCATATAAATGTGCGAGCACAGAATACTGAGACAGCTTAATCTTAAAGCCATCCCGGCCCTCTTTGATCCATTTACAGCAACTCCCTGCCCCTTCAGCTCATTCTTGCAGCTTTCCTCTTCCACCTTTTGTGGCGCGTTTCCGTCTTTCTTTGCTCCGTGTTTCTCATATGTGTCTATTGCTCACGGCAATTAGCGCGATGCAGAACAATAATTGCCATGCCCCCAACTGGCAACCACCGGCTCAAATTAAGCACTGAGCTTAGGGCAACCCTTCTAAAACACTGCTCTGTGGGGAGAAGTGAGAACTGTATTGTCCTCATGCCCAACTCACTGAAGGCATTCCGTTTCCCAAGTGATAGGATCAGGTCACGGAGGAGGTAGCGCCTTAATGTTATCGCGCTGAATTTATATGGAAATGCAGTGGCACATTGTAGGATTTTGGATTGGCCGGCAGCGCTCCCCCTTTCTCCAGTAAGTATTAGGGGCAAACAGATCTACGAACAAAACAGTTAACAATACAAGATACAGCTTGCAATTTGTCACAAGGTACTGAATAAATTGGTGTCTAAATAGTATTTTTGATATAGCGCTCTAATGTCGGGGTAAGGGTTCAGTAGTGTTTAGCTAAAATCAGCAGTTCAATGTTCTCTGTTTTGTGCCAATAAAGCTAAAATAAGAGTAGGTGCGGGGTTTTAAGTGGAATGAAAAAACTGGGGGTGTCTCTAAAAGGGGTGTGGCCAATGTAATTAAGGGCGTGGCGCCCAACTGGTAATTTGCTTCTTCTTTCTGTCTTGCATCCAGATATATAATACAACAAGTAAGATTACACCTACAAAAAGCCAGCACTATTGGATTTGTCAATGATTGTTAGTTGCATAAGATAAATAATCAACAACTATGGCTTTGTTGTACAAAGTATTGAAAATGCTTCTGTTGTAAAATGATGAGACTGCGAAAGAACTATAACGAGTCTCTTTATAACGAGTCTCTTTGAAGTTACATCAAAGGCAGTGAAGGGTGGTACTGACGTAGAGTTACGTTTTTTTTTTCACCTGGAGGGTGAGAGTAAAAAGGGAAAGCCCAGTAGGGACCCATCTCAGCACCTGGTTTTTAGAACTGCCAGTGCTGAGCACCTGCAGGACTCGGCCACTTAAAGTCGTGGGCAGTTGGTTGCTTTCAATAGAAGTCTACACCGTTGTCGCTGTCAACCTGTGTCCATGTCAACTTTCCTCAATAAAAGATAAAGGGCCTGATTTAGATCCTGGTCGAGGGGGTTACTCCATTACAAACGTGACTGATATCCCGTCCACCATATTACAATCCCAAAATAGCCTATAGTGTTCATAATACACAGGACCGGATATCTGTCACGTTTGTGATGGAGTGACCTCTCCGCCAAAGTCTAAATCAAGCCCAAAGTCTTGCCTGCTTCTTCCTATGGGGTGATGATCTCTCAGAAGCTACCTTGTGTAAAATGCAAACCTCCACAGTGGAAAACTAACTTCCCCTTCGAGAGCATTAGAAAATAGTGTCTGCTTGCAGTACGCTGTCCAGGGTGCTGAACGGCTTACTTTAGCTGTCCATGAAGGAACCGCTAATGGTGCTGAGGTTGCAAATTCTTATGACTACTAGGGACGACACTTCTCTTCTGAAAATATGAAATTCTACAGAAATTTATATAAAACTTTTTAGCAGGAAAAAAACAATCTAAAAAAATACTTATTGTGGCAATAGTTGCCAACTGAGAATCGCTAATTTTTTATACAAAATATTTTGATCAAATACTCAGCAACAGGGCAATTTATTTGCAGTGGTCATTGTGTGACGCATGGAGACATTGTCCTCATTTTAGAGCTCTTGGGACTGTAACATGAACCTATGTGTTGGCACAGTGCAGAAAGGAGTGCCTGTTTTCTGAATTGCACTGTCTAAATCTATTAGTTTTGGTCCACTGTGCCACAGACAGGGACCACCCTGTCCAAATGAGACTTGGTCCTGCCCCAATACAAAACACCAGACCACACTGCCAGGCCAGGCCCTCTTTCAATGGGGAAAAAAGCAAACACAGACTGGATTCAGTCTAGTTGGATATCATCAGTAAGATGAAGTTTGAGACCCGAGGCACTATAAGCACAGAGTGCACATTTGCACAAACGTTTTAATTAGGGAGATCCACTGACGAAAAGACAAATGTGATGGATGGAATCCTTGCAAATGTCTCAGCCAGACACTTGGAGAGCATTACAGTCCATTGTATTTGCCCAATATGGCTGTTCAGACGGGCACAACCTTATGCAAATGGGAGTTTGTCCTGTTCCAATAGGAACAGAAAAATCTGAACTACCGGACCAGATCCCCTCTAAATAGAAAGATAAGCCCATCAGATTGGTTTCAGCGTAGGCAGGACTCAAAAGTGAGACGCAGCTTGATTCTTGTGGCACTGTCAACATGGACACATTTTTAGGTATAATTGTCACACACACTGTATCACACGAAGAAAAACAGAAGGTGATGCATGGAATTCTTGCAAGTCTCTGAATATTAGTAGCAAGACAATGTTAAAAGCTTTGGATTCAGTAAACAAGAAATTCCTGCCAAAAATGATACCTGGGGTCTATGTGGTCTTTATTCCATTAGCACTGAGCAGGTGATAACATTGCGACCTTGGACTTGCTATACTGTTAAAATACAAAAGGAATCGTAGCAAACCTGCTTTCATTTAATTCATTAGAAGTGAATCGCCCTTTCTTCAGTGATGCTGAGAAGGTTTGATAGGGAACAGAGATTAATAGCCTTTTATAACGGACAGAGGACAAGAGTGGTGGTTAACATATGAATCTCCAGGAGATTCATATTACAAACCAGCACTAAACGGACCTGCCTGCTCTCCCCCCAGTTGTTTGCTATGGTGATGAAGCAACTAGAGGTGACAATCATGGGTCAATTGAGTGTACTAGGGGCATTGAATGCAAATAAAACTCAGAATAAACTTTTTCAGTGGGACTGTCCCTGTTTTCTGCCTATGCTTGATCGCAGTCAGCCTGAACTTGTGACTTAAACAAATATGTTTTTGGGTATGTGGATGCTGGAGACCATAGTGGGTGTAGAAAGCTAGCCTGGTGTGTGGTGGGTACCTATGGTACTTACACCTTACACCAGGTCCAGGTATCACCTCTCAGTAAAGTGGAGGCAGTGTCTAGAAGCCAGGTGTTCTAGAGGTAGCTGTGTATGAGAAGCCAAGGCTTACCTAGGAGACATGCAAAGCTCATGCAGTACCACTACATTCACACAGTACTTATACACAAGAAAGAAAAACACTTGGTTGTACAAAAATAATGGTACTTTATTTTTGGAACACAGTATCAGAAAATACTAGATATGCAACCCTCCAATAGGGGGTAAGTAATCCAGAACAGCCTGCAAGGAACCAGCAATGAATTACCGAAGATGGAGACCTGTGAAGAGGAGGACCAAGTTCAGAAGTGTCTTTGGAGTCCGGGAGAGTAGGAGATACTACCACCCAGAGGTACCTTTTGGCGTTGGTCAACGAAGAAGGAAGACAGGTCAGCAAAACAGCACAGAAGCTGGAGAAAAGTTATTGATGCGTGCAAAAGGTGTCGCACGCTGGAAGCTGGATTGCAGATGGGTGTCAGTGAAGGTTTCCCACCAAGCCTTAACAAAGAGAAATTTGCGGTTGGAGGAAAAGAGGTGCTGCCGGGGACCAGCAAGGTCGAGGAGGACTCTACCCAGAAGGGGGAGTCACAGTCGACCCTCCGCATTGTGGAAGGCCCACAGGAACAGAGGCTGCACCCACAGGTGTCCCACAGAACAGGGACACAGAAGTCGCTGAAGCAGCCCACTCAGCAACACAGAAGTTGCTCCCAGGTCGCCGGAGAATTATGCAGAGGCCCAAGAGTTGCAGGAGGGAGTGCTGCGGGCTGGAGCTACACATTGCCTGAAGTTCCCCTTGGAGGTGAAGCAAACAAGCCTTGGCAGCTGCATGGGGGTACAGTATTGCGTGGAGTGGAAAGGACTTACCACCACCAAAGTGCGACAGCTCGTAGATAGGACCAATGGGACTACTCCAGACCACCACCCGTGATGCAGGACCCACGCCACTCAGGATGAGGGGTGATCCAAGCAGCCGGTCGTCGTTTCAGCTAGGTACCTGTGGATGCAGGGGAGTGATGCCTTCACCCCAGTGGGGATTCCTTCTTCTTTGCAGGCGGAAAAGTTGCAGTCTTCTGAGGATGCACGGTCAGGGAAATGTTGCAATGCTGGAAGGAATTCTGTATACAATGTTGCAGAAGAGTCTTCCTAGTGGATTTGCAGCTTGTAGGTTCCTGGAGGGTCCAGTCATTGTTCCGGAGGGCAGAAGTCAAGGCAGAGGTTGCAGAGGAGTCCTGCTGGAATCTTGCAAGCCGAATCTGAGGACCCATTCCAGAGGAAGACCCTATATAGCCCATAGAGAGGGCTTGGCCACCTAACCAGGTAACTACCTATCAGAGGGTGCCAGGTGATGTCACCTGCCTGGCGTGGCCAATCAAATGCTCCCAGAGTTCCCTGCCAACCTTGGAATCAAGATGGCGAACCCAAGGACCCTCTGGAGGAGCTCTGGGCATCACCCTTGGGGTGGTAATGGACAGGGAAGTGGTCACTCCCCTTCCCATTGTCCAGTTTCGCACCAGAACAGGGACTGGGGGTCCCTGAACCAGAGTAGACTGGTTTATGCACCAAGAGCACCAAATGTGACCCTTCAAAGCAAACCAGTGGCTTGGGGAGGCTACCTCTCCCAAGCCAGTCACACCTACTTCCAAAGGGAGAGGGTGTTACCTCCCTCTCCCAAAGGAAATCCTTTGTTCTGCCTTACTGGGCTTGATCAGATCAAGGAGCAGGAGGGCAGAAACCTGTCTGAGGGGTGGCAGCTGCTGGGTTGCCCGGAAAACCCTGTAAGACTGGTGGTAGCAATGCTGGGGGGGTCCTTTGAGGAGCCTCCAGAGTGCATGGAATCATACTTCCAATACTTGCAACAGTATTGGGGTATGATTCTGACATGTTTGATACCAAACATGCCCAGGTTTAGAGTTACCATTAATTAGCTGGACATAGGTAGTGACCTATGTCCGGTACACATATAAAATGGCATCCCCGCACTCACAAAGTCCTGTAAAATGGGGCTGGAGTTCGTGGGGGCACCTCTGCTAGTGCAGGGCTGCCCTCACACACATGTATCTGCATCCTGCCCTCTGGGCTGAGAAGGCCTACCACAGGGGTGACTTACAGTGACCTGGTGCAGTGGCCTGTAGTGAAACCGGGTGCATGCACCCGGTTCACGAAGACGGCAATGGCAGGCCTGCAGAACCCTTTGCATGGGCTCCCTATGGGTGGCAGATAACTGCTGCAGCCCATAGGGATCCCCTGGGATACCAATGCCCTGGGTACCTAGGTACCATATACTAGGGACTTACATGGGGGGACCAGTATGCCAATTGTGGGGAAAAAAGGTTACTAGCAACCAAATTTAGAGGAGAGAGCATAATCACAGGGGTCCTGGTTAGCGAGATCCCAGCGAACACAGTCAAACACATTGACAACAGGCAGAAAATGGGGATAACTATGCCAAGAAAGATGGCACTTTCATACAAAGAGTAACACAGATGTACTTTTTTATTACTGCAACAAGCTTTGAGGAATGATGTGCATAGGCGTCACTCTATATATTTGGGGGTGTTGTCAAGATGGCAAACCCAAGGACCCTCATTGATCACAATGAAGGCTCTTTCTAAGGTTGTTCCTCTTTTTACTGTGCTTCTGGTTCATGTCACTACAGGCTTCTTCACAGACCCTCAATGGCTGAAATGGAGACAGCACTTTAGTTTTCTAGACATTAGATTCTACACAGTGTAGCAAAGCACCATATGCACAAGGGAAATAAAAGACATATCTAGAGGACTGTCGCACATCCTCGTATTGAACTCGCTTCCTGAAGAAGAGCCTTCATGAGGATATCTAGACTCAACCAGTTCTGTGAGCCTTATAGGAACAGCAAAAAAATTACCACCATCATGTGTATGTATGGCAGATGCCACTTAGAAGCGCCCTTTAATGTTTATAATATAGATCTACACTTTTATCAAAAATATGTTGATGCAAAAATTGAGGGTGTGGGCCTATTGTTTCAAGACAGGGTATTTTAGTCCCTCGGACGGAAGATCTAAACTGGTACACCCACTTTACATATTGATTTGACTTGTTTGAGGGGGATGCAGTATTCCTAGGCCCCCAGAAAAGGTTGGTCTTTAGCCTGTAGTCATGCCTGCCAGCTAGAGCTGGAAGGTTTATGAAAGTGTAAAGCAGGCTTGTAATGTGAGCCAGCTAGCACTTTACAAGACAAAATAATCATGCAAGCTCTTACCTCAGAGGCTAGATATAAAGGCCCAGATTTATTGACACTTTCTATGTATGTACACCAGTCCATTGCCTTTTGGCCAGGCACACACTATAGAAATACCATATACAGACATAGATACTATGTGCTGGGTGTGTGTCACAAAAGTGATTTAAACAGGAACAAAGATTTGGATATGGATTTACTTTCCAGTGCAAAAACTTGGAAAGCTAGAAAGTAGACCTAAAGTAATGCAAAGTAGACTATCCGCTATGTTGCATCCAGTGGGTGTAAAATGGGTGTTACATGGGTGTTCCTATGCAACTACTCATGGGTTTGAGGCAAATTTCTATCTACTTAACAGGCAGACAGGGCTTTGCATCAAAAAATTACATCTTATTGAGGCTGGTGTATCATTACGCTTCACATGTGTGCTGTATGGTGCAGCACACATACAAGCCTAGAAAATTGTTCAATTATGTCTAAAAATAACATTTTGTCCTGGAAAGCTACACTTCCAGTACAAATCATATGCCAAACATCACACACACATCCTAGCATTATCGTGCAAGGATGCATGCATGGTGCAAGGCTGTCTAATGTGCACCAACACCGGGGTAGAGAGACACAAATCGATATATGTTTCTCTCCTTTTCATGCCATGCAGCAAGGGAGAGAAAATTGCTGTGTTGCATGAAAATTAGTAAATTTGGCTCAATGTATTGAACATATGCCTCTATATCCTAGAGCTGTCATTCAAGATCTACCATTGGTGGATGGTCGCCTTTTTTAACATGTTGAAATATAATGTAATGCAGCATTGGGGTGGTTTGAAGATATTGTGGGTGCGGGTTTTCCCATAGCTCTACTACTGGTCCTCTTCCATCTATCTGTAATGGACTTGGATGTAAAGCACGTGGGCATGTCATACGTCACCTTGCTTCTAGCAGAACATTGGCACTGGCATGGAAAACAGAAGGTACAAAGCTAAATCTCTTTGTAAAGTATGGTAGTAGTACCCTCTCTGCAATGATGCGTGGTAACAATGCTAAGTAGATGGCTGATTAGTGCTGTTCACTGCAGAGTGCTAGACAACAATACAAGCTGTCAGAGGCCTGGGGAGAGTGGGCAGGGATACACCCAGGATAATACACAGTATCTACTCCTGGTTACGGGTGGTGCAACACAACCACAAAATGTAATCCAGCAACGGCGATGCACTGCCCTGATCTCACAGCAATGTTTGCACAACAGTCTCTACAATCAAAGGTGGTACCATATAGAGATGAGAGGTGGTAGGAGAATCCCTAGTAATATACTTCTGTAGTGGTTTCCGCGATGTCCTGACCAAATCTGTCTAGAGTGCATATTCATGCTCATATAATTGACACATGTCCATGCCCACTTGTAGACTCAGCTCCCACTGACCTGCAGTAAAAAGCACAAATACTGCCAGATATGACAAGAAGGGCCTGCGAGAGGAAGATGGTTCTTCCCCTGCTTCTTCATCATTGAGGCCACTATGTGCACCAGACTCCTAGAGCAGGAGATCTCAGTGGCATCAAAGAAGTGCAAATGATGTTTGGTAAGCGGATACATCTTCTTTCTAAATCTGTACCATGCAGGCTAAGAATAACCTGATGCATACGCCCATCCATTGCCTGATGAACCCTGGTAAAATATGATTCGGCAAGCAACACGCATTATGAGTTTGCCCGCATTGCAAAGGGGAAACACGTGTGCAGTTAGCGTGTTACGTCTCATTTCAAGGCGTAGAAATCGGGAGAGCGTGTTTGTGGCGTACCTGTAAACTATATCACCCTGCGCAACTGCAAATTGTGGCTATGCTACTGCTGCACTTTTTTTCACTAGGCTTGGAATCATGCCAGTCATCTCTCATTCCTTTTGACAATTGCTCTCTGAACAGCTCTTCTTTGCAAATTTCCTGCAAGTGATATAAGCCTATAAAAAGATACCGTACTATGTTTTTTTCCTTCAGGATTCCCAAGTTCATATTTTGCCAACTACGTTTTTGCTTGACCACGTCCATATAGCCTGATATTGAAAAGGCCATCGGCCACAATTTTATGTAGTAGAAATTATATGTAACTTGCCAACTAGAATGTTCAACACTGTTCTCGAGGCCTAGCGCAACGACAACCTTTTGGTAAAAAAGTACGAAGCATAATTTAATTAATTTAAAAGGTAACCGACGCCCTGGCTGATTACCTTTCAATCCCAATACCTGTCCATTACAATGCTCGACCTGAGTCTGTCCTCGCTGGCAGAGCCCTCCGTCAACACGTCCTTTTCTCAGCCTGATTTCCTCTCCTCTCCTCTCTTTCAATTGCTCCTTAAATCAATCACAGGCTTATTTCTCCAGCACTGCTCTTGAGCAATTCAATTTAAAGAGCTTTATTGGCATAAAGTTGTGTTGTACAGATATTGCCTAAGTCGGTACACGGAAGGCAGGAGAGGGGAATTGAAGTCGTTAAAATAAATTCTCCAGCCTGCCTGTCTGCCAGGCCAGCTGTCTGCCTGCTTGCAGGGCGACGGCCAGCAGGGGGCAGCCTTGAGACGGAATGGCCTTTATGAGGTTCTTAGCTTTTAGCCACAGAAAGCCTAGATTCGTCTTTCGCACCTTAAAAAAGTGAAAAGCGTTTTACATTTTTTGACAGCTTAAAGAAATCTGACTTGTTTGTCTTTCGCCTGCTCCCTCTGTCACCCTCGTGGTTTTATGTCACAATATCTAGGACAAAAATGTTGCGCTACAAATGTATGGTAGCTAGAATATCGACTACAAAAATATCTTGAAGGTACGTATATAAATACCCTCAAGGTATGCAGGAGTTAAGAAAAGTAACTATAGTAATATTTAAGAATAGTAAGTCTGTACATATGGATATACATGGGAGAGGCACTGTATATTTTTTATTTTTTTATACACTTGCTTTCACGATATTTTTGAGTCTCCCCATCTATCCCGATTCCCGTAGCCCCGCCCTGTGTATTTTTGTCCCAACATACCTTCCTGTCTCCCTGTGCACATCTCCCCCTGCGCCCCCACCCCTTTCCTGTCTGACTCACTTTTCCTCTCCTATTCGCCACTTCACCAGCAATCTCTTCTTCTGCTGCTGTCTCTCTTAGGCCACATACACTTCAGGCACTGGAGGATGGCACCATCTGTGTAATCAGGACATGAGTGCCTTAGACACATGTTTGCATGACTAGCGATGCTGGTGCGCGTGAAGGTGTAGTGCGGTATGTGAACACTGCTACGAATGTGACTGGTTCGAAAGATATGTTTCCTCCATGTAGCTCCTGCTGGGGTAGAGCGGTTCTGCTAGGGAAAGTCCAACAATCACTGAAGAATACATAAACAAGGAAACAAAGAGGTGAAAGGTGGACAGTCCAGAGCAGAACAGGAGCATTAGTTGTAGTGGAACCTGGGACTGCAATATCACCCCACTCGAATATCAGGTATTACCACACAGTCATTTACCATGTGGTAACTTACAACCCAAATTTTACAATGCATTATACATTTACAAATGTACATTTACAACTGTGCTACAATTTGTCTTATCCAATTAATACTGCACCTTTTTGTATTATCAATTTGTAAATATGTAACAATTGGAGTGAGCTTAACACTCAATGATTAGTATAATGGCATTGTTATTAACTGTTCACATTAACTGTGGTATTGTACCTGGAACTATGAGAGTATGTCTTTGATGTCTATTATGGTATGTGTGTTTAAATCTATGTGCTTGTGCACACACAATCATTCAAAAAAGGCTATGAGAAAGCTGAAATGCATCACTTTTGCTTCACGAATATGGTTTGAAATCACAGTGGAGTCCCAGGTTCAGTGCTTTCTCCTTGCTCCAAGGCTATATACATAAATCATGTCAAATATCTACCCTCATATGTACAAGATACTAGTGACACTTTGAAAAGCACAGAGAAACGCATATCCCTCCTCCCTTCAAGGGAGGAGGGGTATATACTCATGTCACTAGATGTAACATTGTTATGTACAGTATACATCATGAGGATGGTCTTCAAGCTAACATATTTTTTTAGTGTGAGTCCCTTGGAGGTCTTTATACATACACAAATGTTGCTAAGCATGATACAGTGGTGTTTGAACAATAATTTCTTCTTGTTCAACAAGGAGGTGTTTCAGAAAAAACAGGAACAGAAATGGACACCTGTTTCACTCCCAGCTATACACATTTGCATATGGGCTGTAGGAAGGAGCAGGAGCGCCAAAGCAAACACTATGATAATTGGTCAGAGCATGTTATAATGTGGACATGTTACATAGACAACCTATCTGTAATCTGGATGGGTTCTGTGGACAGTGCCCAGGACTGTAGGAGAAAAAGTAATGTCAATAATCTTAATCTGCATTTCATCAGCATGATATGTGAAACAGAGGAAACTTTTTTGGACCTTCCAGTGTATGTTAAAAACAATGAGAGTGAATGTAAACTTTATAGAAAACTGACCGCAGGCAATACTACTTTTCATGGCAGCTGCTTCCATCCAGAGAAATTGAATTATAGCATAACATACAGGGAGACTTTATACGTGAGAAGGAATTGTAGTGAGGTGGAAGAGTAGATTAAAGTGCAAGTGAATTGATTCATGCAGAGAGGTTGCTCAAAAAAGAGAGTAGCAGCCGCTAGGAATCAGGCAAATCAGGGAAATTGAGAGACATGCCATTCAAGAGGGAGCCTAAATGGACAGTCACACCACACCAGATTAGGTTCATTGCTACATGCAGTGCAGAAGAGGGTGAGAGTGAGAGAAGTATCCACCAATAGTGGCATTTTATTAATAACAACACCATAATTGGTAAAACAAAATCCCTATTAGACCTGGGATAACTTACAGAAGGGTAAGGTCAATGATAGATGACCTAATTAAGCCAGGCCCAGAAACAAAGAAATTGAGAAACCAAATTGGTAAGGAAGAAGTTGAGGTTTTATGAAATGTAAGAAATGTAAGGCCTGTCTGTGTGGAATAAACAAGACAGAATGCACCTCCCCATTCCATGGAAGCCATGAAAATCTGTGGAGCACATCACTGTATGACTAAATTTGGTGCCTATGTCCTAATGTGCCCATGTAGAGTGCTATGTGGGAAGCACTGTCCTACAGGTTCATAAGAGAATATTGCTGCATCTGTGGAGAGTAAGGAACAAGGACACCAGCTACCTGGTGGCCAGCCACTTTGAGGAGTTGCACAGCAGTAATGACACGTTTTTTCAATACTTTGCTATTTACTCTATACCCAGGAACCATACAGGAAGTAGCAGTGAGAAAAAGTTAGGAAAGTTAGAGTTAAGTACATCGTGGAGCTTAACAGCAAGGCCCATGGTGCTCAGAACATCAAAGAGGATGTGTGCATGAAGCTATAATGTGTTCTAATCTTTCAGAATTAGGTTTTCTTTAATAGTATTCTGAGGGTACTAAGTTGGTGTAAGGGTCCTACTTGGGTGAGATGTAAAGAGCGTTGCAAAACAGGAATACACGAGCTCATCACGGTGAACACTTTGCCAATATGTTTTACAAATGAGCATAATCGTTTAACCTGAAGCTGGCTTGATTAGCCCATTGCTGGCCATGAATATCATTAGTGTAAGGATAACAAGAGTACCAATGTCCGATTGTGACGGAGTCAAGAGATATTTTGAGTTAAGCTAGCTAACGTCATGGATGCTAATTATTGGAGAGGTCACAGTGATAAGCCATCAGATGAAATTGAGGTACCACTAGTTAATTTTAATATGTACATGTAATTAATATTTCTACTTCATATTCTTTTTATGTTTAAACACTTATGAACACCTTATCTATGAAATGCACTGAGTACTTCCCAAGTATATATTTTGTCTGTGTCTATAAACTTTTCATCATATGTGCACTTTATAATGACATGCAAAATGGCGCCCGCTATGTGACCAAGGTCAGGTTCCATGGCTGAAATGTGTCATGGCAGACTGACAAGACAATAAAAATTACGATCACGGCTCTAGAGTGTTGGTGCCTGATACATATATACACACACACACACACACACACACGCATGTCTGTGTGTGTATATGGGTGTCTTATGCCATTTGAGAAAAAGACAAATGACTTACCTGCATGGTAAAGTGCTGTGTTGTAAGTCTACCTTTTAAATAGGCTGTGCAGTACTTGCTTGTTAAAAACTATGTGCTACAGGTCACGCGTGGAAAAGGTGATGTACCACCCAGTTGTCCGACCACAGTAGTCAGGACTGTAAAGATGCACAACCTCATCTATGTGCCGTTCCTGCCATTGATCTCCTCCAGACACAGAAAAACACATGTTTTCAGCTGATGTGCTTTGGCTGGGAACTCAACAACCCGTGAATAAAGATGTCTCCTTCGTGACACTGCTGAGTGGCATTGCTGCGGGCACTTCTTCCTGATCATTACCACTCCATCAGGCAGTAGCAAGCACTTTCACCATACTCTTCAGGGCACACTGGAGCCATACCTGTGTTGCAGGCAGTTGTTCCATTCAGAGTTGATGTTCATCCCCAGCAGCATGCCCAGTGCCACTTAGAGGTGCTGGCTCATGGATGTCTGTTGGCACGGTCAGGTGCAGCAATGCAGGAGTATGATGGTTTAGCACAGTTTGTGTAAATTAAAGAGTGGGGCTCAGATGCTCAGGATGCTGCACGTGGACTATTGTAGTCATCCACTGTGGCTCTGTACTGGGAAAACAGAGACTTGAGGGAAGATATGTGGAGGCAGTGCTAGGACAGCATGTGCCTGTAAATGTGAAAGCATAACTTGGTCAAATACTATTTCACGAACATCTGACTCACACATGCCCTTCTGCATTCCATGTCTTTGTATGCCACATTACCTATACCACTTGTCACTGCCAAGGCACTAGTCTATTAAAATAATTTTTACACCTGGAAACCTGACTCCTCATCATGTAACCAGCTTTAGTGGAGATGGGTCAAAAACTACAAGTGAAGCCTCTACCTTGCATCCAGAAAACCCAGGTAGGCAGTGCACATACATGTAGTTTTACCCACAAAAGTTTCTACTAAAAGGCATAATTTATGTGTCTGGCATCTGTGGTACATAACATTGCCATCCTTGGGATCAAGACCTCAGGCAGTCAAAATAGAGGTCTAAATTGAAAAGGCTTTTCCCCAGCACTCATGGAAAGCAATGCAAAGTGGTTCATGATGTTGACTGGAAAAGTGCAATTTTCACGACATAAAAACACTTTGCCCATTTTTCATGAAGAGGGCATTAATAGGTGGGAACAGTGCAAACAACCAAAACTTTGTACACAAACCCCAATTTATTCAGATAGGCAGACCGGTCTTTGCATAAGAAAATAATGCCCACTGGAAATAGGTGTAAACAAGGAGAAATGTGCTAATTTCTAAAAAAAAAAAGAAAAAAAAAAAAAAGAAATTGCGCCAGTGCAGTAGTGCATATCGCACATCCAATGAGTGAGTTTGTTTATTCTTAGGAATTTGTACTCGAATATTGTTGGACTTGGCCCTCTCTGCAGGATCATCCCCGAACTTGTTGCCAGTGTCCTCCTATTTTCTGAACCCATTTTTGTTGGCCTTAGGACTCTGTGCACTTTACCACTGCTAACAAGTGCTAAACTGCTTGTGTTCTCTCCTCTGAACATGGTAGAATTAGCTTACACCACATTGGGATATTTAATTTACTTGTAAGTCCCGACCATACTGTGATTTTGTGTTACACTAAAATGGCAGTTAAATAACTCAATACCATTTCAACATTTTTAAATTCTCCTTCATTGGCTCTTTTGCTTTTTCCAAATCTACCCTGATTGCTGCCCGATTGTCTGTGACCATACCTGCACTAATGGATTTGGACCTGGCCAACCTTGGAAGTTACATTGTGGTGGAGCTCAAACAGTTCTGTAAGGAAAGGGGACTGCAAATGAAGACGGGCACCAAAAAGTAGGAGCTTGAGAAAGCTATGAGGGCTGGGTGTCGGGCAGCAAAGTTAATGATTACAATGATTGCAATGGACTGTACAACTTGATTCTCAAAGAGCACATGCTCAATATGCATTTTACAGAGCTGCACCAGTACTTATTGGACAGCAATCTGACTGATCCCTGGAAGCTTTGCGAGGGGGCGGACCTCTGGGTCAGTATCAGTGTGTGCAAGAAGGTACCTGGGCTGTGACCCCAAGATAGGTGGTTTAGGGTCCCACGAACAGCATGAAGGGGTAGTTAAGGATGACCCAGGCTAGTCCAAAAGTAAGGCAGCTGGGACCTTTCTGAGAAACTGGGAGGAGGTTCTGGTGGGCAATGGTACAGGGTAAACCATTTTCAACCCCTTGCTTTGAGTGCTCCCAGTTAGAAGACAAAGCAGGGAGACTGTCTTTCCAAAGAAACACTAACTGGTAGGACTTCCACAAGGGTAGTCAATGAGGCCCTAGGGGGATGTAGCCCCCAGGGGGAGGTCACAGACCATGCCATGATCTCTTTCAGTTGGGAGATAGACTTAGAGGGTGAGCTTGCTATACCTGAGTGTGAACGTCATCTCTTCCACCAGGTGAAAGTGAATGGGATCCCTGTTAATGCTGTGAGGGACACTGGGCTAGTCAGACCATGATAGTGGAAAGGCTAGTTTCTCCAGAGCAATACATCACCTTGGTAGGTAGGGTTACTCAGGATTTTTTCATGCCATCGCCATGGTATCCTTGGAGTGAGTCAGAAAGTGATATTCTGGGGAATGCGTTGTCCCCAGTGTTAAAAGAGCTGGGATGGGCTTCAGCATAGAGTGCCATTGCAGTTCAATTTTCTGGGGTACCACTTCCACGTGAAGGGTACAGAAGAACAGAGGGAGGAACAGGGTCAGGGAGGACTCACCCCTGACTATTCTTCAACCTCAGGGTATATATCCTGGGCTGAGTGGCCAGTCTCAGGCTACTACCTCTGGACTGGTGGGAAGGAGAGTAGAAGTAGGGTGCCTAATACCTGTGGCGGTTGCCCCCACTCTGAGAAACTTCAGAGGTCAGGAAAATCCTTGCCAGCCTCAAAGCTGGAAGAGAGGCCTATCCAAAGCCCCTGCTTGGAGCATCCACCAGTCAGTGGACATTCCAGGGCCTGACTTTTGGCACTGAAAGCTGTCAGTGGGCTCTGTTGGTTGCTATCCATATGGGTTGTTTTTCCTTGGTTGGGGACAGAAGTCTGATCCAAGGTTTTGAATGGGCCACACCACTTTGTTAGCCATGGTGGTACTGTCTGCCTACTAAAATACATCTGTGACAAAGTTAAGGTTAGGTGCTGCACAGATGGGGTCCATAAGTCAAAAGAAGGGTTCCCCTTGGGTTAGTCCAGTGGCTCAGGAGAGTGTAGGGAGAGGAAGGTTTAGACAGAGGGACCGAACTGAGTTCAGAGACATGGAACTGACAAGTGCACCTGAATAACAGGGCCTTTGTCCATGTTCTGTCACCTAAGCAGGTCTGCCCTGCCTTTTGGCTGGAGTGGGGTCATGTTGGACGTATCCCTCTCTGAAGGGTCATTCCCAAACCATTTTCCCTTGCCCTCCTGCTTTCTGAACTTGTTTTTGTTGGCCGTATGACTCTGTGCACTCTGACACTGTTAGCCAGTACTATAGTGTGTGTGCTGTCTCCTTAAACATGGTAGAATTGGCTTACACCCAATTGGCAGATTTTATTTACTTGTACACTCTTAGTAAAGTGGTCCTACATGTGCCCATGGCCTGTAAATTAAATGCTACTAGTGGGCCTGAAGCACTGATTTTGTCACCCACTTAAGTAGCTCTCTAAACATGCCATGGCAGCCTGTGTGTGCAGTTTAAATCTTTTGCCAGGCCTAACCCTTCCTTTGTAATACATTTAAGTCACCCCTAAGGTAGGCCCTAAACAGCCGACAGGTCAGGGCGAAGTGTATTTAAAAAGTAAGACATGTATTTTTAAGTTTTACAATGTCCTGGTAGTGAAAAACTCTTAAACCCATTTTTCACCATTGAAAGGCCCACCTCTCGCATAGGATGATATTGGCATTACCTGTTTACAGCTAATAAGCTCAAACTTCCAAATGGGAGCAGCTAAACATTTCATGATTGGTGTCTTTAGAATTGTAAGGAAAATTCTCTTTTATGGTATGGTCAGACTTTGAATTACAATTTTGAAATTGCCACTTTTAGTAAGTTGGCGTTTCCCTGCCCTAATCCATTTAGTGCTTGCAGCCTCTCACTGGGTCACATGACTGGATATAGATGGCAGTTGGTCTTTGTGCATTCCTTTTAGGCAGCCACACACAACAGAGAGTGTGCCTGGATTGGCCACCACTGGCAGGATGGGAGGGTGGAATTAGGGTCAGCTCCACTTACACCTGAAGAGGCTGTGTCCTGCCTTCACACAAAGAAACCTGGTCTCGCACGATCATCTAGCTTCAAGTTGCGCATTGTTCTTTTTGGCACTATTTTCACTTAAACCTTTAAAATTGTATATCTCTGGTTCTACCAATCATAGTTTTAGCATTTTGGTCTTCTTTTATTTATTAAAATACACTCTATCGTCCTTATGTGTGTGGTGTTTTCACTTTATTAATGTTTAAAGTGCTTCATAAATATTTCACACATCACCTTTAAGTTAAGCCTGAATGCTATGCCCCAAGCTACAGGAGGGTTGAACACAGGTTGATTTGGAGTTTGCTTGTGACTTCACCTTCACAAGGACTGTGCTTGCTGCTTGAGTATGGTTTCACCCCCCTCAAACAGTTACCCAATTTCCTACAAATAATATCTCAGTACAAATCCTATGCACCTGCAGCATACACTCCCCTCTTCACCATGATGCATCATGTAAAGCAGCCTTGCTTGAGCATCAGCTCAGGAGATGAAATCACGAGCAGGCCAATCATTGCAGGTATGGCATTGCACTGGGTTTTCTCCCTTGTGCAATGCATCATATTATATCTGGTCCAAAACGAGTATTCTTGTGCAGCAGGAAGAGAGCGTCCCTCTTGCAGGTCAGCATGTGTGGTTTCTGGACGTAAGTGTCCAAAGGCACATGGGCCTAATTTCTGCAAATCAAAGGGGATACGTGCACTATCCAGATTAGCTCTTTGCCCAGTTTAGTTGTGGCTCGCAAAGCTTTGAAGGGGCGGGACGGTGCACGTGGGGGGGCGCATGAGTGGGAGAGAACAAAAACATTAAATTCAGGAAACAAAACTTACCTCCACGCCATGCCGCCGCTACTCTGTCTCCTCAGCAGGCACAGGCTCCCAGCCTGCCCTGCAGCCAATCCTGACGCTGCTCAGAGCAATGTTAGGATTGGCTGGGAGGGCCCAGCCAGGGTGCTTCCAGGCAGAATGGGTGCCTGCTCTGTTCAGTCCAGCAACACAGTGCGCCGGAGCCGGCCGGCCAAACACACATGCGCACATCCCCGTCATCCCACATGCACCCCACTCCCCCTTTCACAACAAAAGGATGAGAAACATAGTTTATTACCCTTTGGTTGGTAAAGGTTTGCAGCTTCTGCTGCTCACAGGGGTGACACTCCTCCGCCATAGCAGAGGAGCCGCCACTGGCCCAATTACTGCTTATACATTTCTGGATGGGAAATGCTGCTTTTAAGGCTAGGAACCACACAGCAAATACATCAGGTCAAGGTTTTACCAGCTCCCCCATCTAGTCAATGTAGAGGCTAACACTCTAAAGTGGTCCTAAATGTGACATTGTAGCCCTCTACAAAGTGTCTAACTAAATAGAGAAAACTAACAAGAAGTTATAAATGTAAATGTCCGTGTTATTTATATAATGCTTCATGCATGAGGTAACATTTAGGCTCTGCTATTGCCATGCAGCCCTGTCAAGTGCCACTATTTCAGGTTAGACTAATGCATATTAGAACACTGGAATGTTGGGGGCTCCCTTGAAGACAATGGAGTGCTCCGGGCTTCTAATGGCTGGTAGAAGCCCGGAGCTCCAACAGTCCAATGTTTTTCAACAGCAAACAGCTGAGAACAAAGGTGTCAGAGCCTGAGGGGATTTCTATCCCCTCGGGGTCCGTGAGGCCTTTTTTTTATTAAGTAGAACATTCTGCCTTCTAGTGGCGGAATGTTCTCATAGCCTTATAGCCCTATACCTAATGTAATACAATAACAAATCTTTTCCAATTTAAAATGAAATTGTTTTATTTATACTGATTATATATAAATAATGATGAATTTATAAGTATGCATAGTATATGTCTTTTACTAATAAGTATTTTAGATGCATTTTAGATTCCCTTGTGTTAGCATACTTAAGGTCTACAGAGCTTACAATTCACCATCATGTAAAAGTATTGAATCTTTTTTCATAACGTAAAGTCTTCTTTCAGATTTCGTTCCCATGAGAAGCACAGTTCCATTTGTAAAATTATATTGTCTAACTGTAGAAACATGTACCCATTTGACCTTGGAGGGTTTGTAATGCAGGAACATGAACTGAAATCATATACATGTGTTTTGGCCTGTTTGGAGTCACACTGAAAGGAGATGTTCCAATGACAGATTTGAGAAAATGTCGAACTGTTGCAACCTGAGGTCTGATGATTGATTCTAACTGGATGATGCCCCTTCATCGTAAAATGGAACAACAGCTTAGACAAATCAGTGTGCTTCATTTGGATTAATACAGTGCTGGGTATTCAAACTTTGAGGAGATTAGATCAGAACTTTGCTCAGAGCAGTCCTGTCTTGTTCAGAGACAGACACTTTACTGATGCTTGCAAATGCCTTGTTGACCAGGTGCTTTGCTGATGAAGATTCCCTCAATGCTGTATCCATTGGAGAGGTATCTTACTCTCTGCCTTTTGCCCTTGCCCCTTGAAATGGCCTTTTTAGGTTAGAAACTCCACTATGCTGACACTTTTTTATTTTATTGTACTTTTTTGTTAGTGTCTTGTAGCCTGAGGTATTTTTTTCTAAATTACTTTTTTCTGTTTTGTACTTTTGTATTTTGCCTGCATGTGTCTCTCCCCACACTTACTATATTATATGCAGTGAGGTACTTGTCATGATGCACCATTGACAGCACCAGTTTTCCTTGAGTGAGTGTGAGATGGTGGCTGGTATTTAGTGAATCCAAAAGGCCTACGGAGGATATATATCAACCAGGGGTTAGAATTGCTGGTCAAGTTTTACTCGTTGTGCAATTGTGAAAGCCATAGTTGGAGGTGTAGCCCTTACAGCTTTCTAAGTGTTTGAGTTCCTACCCATAGTGCGCAGACAGGTTGTTGGTTTTTGCTCACAATATTTTACATTAGGTTTGAGTGAGCAAATGTGTGAGAGACAATTGCAAATAGATTGCAGCTGCTGAGAAAAGTGAGTGTGACATCATTCTGTGCTGTACTGGTATAGGTCAGCTACTGTGAAGCCGCACAGGTATTGGTGGACACTACTGTGTTGCTATTGGTTGAGAACAGCTTGTGTAAAGGATTGTGGGATTTAATTTACTTCCTGATTTGATCAAAAATCATTGTGGTTAATTGAATTTGTGAAAAAAATGAAATTGTTCAAGGCATTAAGAAGTGCGTTAAGAGTTGATGTGTTTATTCCAGTTGGAGAGGGTGAAAAGGTAGCACTGAGGGAACACCAGCTTATAAAGTGTCAGAGACAAAAGGAGTTTCAGCATATGGCTTAAACAATGGCATAAAATAACTAAGAAAGAGGGTTCATTAGCTTTTCCTTGCTATGGAACATTTGATTTGAGAATTAAAAAAAAAGTGAGGAGAGTAAGGTTCGAATTAAAGCCTCCCCCAAAACACTCACAATTTGAAGTCCTTGCAAAGTAGTAGCAATCTTTATTGATCCTTTCAAGAAGATCATAAAAGATATACACATAACAATTTACACAACATACTATAAATAAATACACCAATTAATAGCACATATTATAAAAACACACATCGTACAGTTCCCTGATAAAACAGCAGAGCATTCAATCAACATCTAAAAACAGATACAAAAAGCCAACTCATAAAAAACGATAAAAGGCAGCACACAGTGAGTTAAAATAACATGTTTTTCCTCTGGGCTAAAATAGATATAGAAAACAACTAACTGAATAACAAATATCGTGATTGTTAAGTTGCTGAAGAAAGAACAAAGCAGCTTTACATTTTGTGAACTTATACCTGCGCAGCAAAGGCAGAAGAAGTCGCCTTGAATAAGGTTAATTATAATTACAAACAAACAAAAAATGCAATAATGATTGTAGTGAGTGCTCGCACATGGACAAATACAAATTTCGGCAGATGAATATTGCCCTAATGGAAAACATAACAGCCAGCGGATCGAGCTTAATTCAAATCTGGCCAAAAGAGTACACTCATACACATTCTAGATGAAAAGTAAGTAAGGCGCGATCCCAGTGGTCATCTGGATTACACAATATTCTCTCACAGATGGTTTAACCACCTCAAAGATCTCCTTGGAGGCCTGCCTAGTAGGCTCCATAAAGCACTTCTGAGGCAGGTTTTTTCTTTTTTTTGTGATAGTATCTGGATTGGCAAACAGGTGGGAGAACCCCAGTGCCAGAGTAGTATCTCTAACATACTTTAGCCATGGGCTTTTCACAATGTTCTCGCAATTGAGGCAATCTAAAAGACAGCCTGATTAATCTTGGTTTTTGAGTTAACCCATATTGAGCACCAAAGGGCCAATGGGGCTGCGCTAATAAGATCTTGGACGTACTCCAGCCCAAGTTTCTGGTGCAGAGAGAAATGTGGGTTTGAAGGGTAAACCCCCAACAGATGACAAAATAATCTATTTTCTTCAACTTGGAGCACCCTCACATCACAAAAACCCCATAACCCCATCCTGCATCCTGCAGGTGGGAGGCATTTCCTTTTATACATTTCCAAATTCAGAGCAACTGGTTTCCTGCCTATGCATGAGGCAAGCACAAGGGTGGGTCCGATAGACTGAGTGAAACTAGCAATCCTGTTACTGAGGCAAGACCATATACACCCATCATTAGAAAACCAAACCCAGATACGGGGAGACATTCATCCTATCCAGCTTCCTTCCATCGATACATAATGTGCGAGTTTTGGTGTTTCTAGTACCACACACAATGGTAAAGGTTTTGGAGGAGTTAGTTTCCAAATCAAGGCCCTACATAAATGTCACAAAGGATGAAATACAATTTTTAGGCTATTAGCTGTCCTGGCGAGGAGAACTGTGTCATCCGCATATAATATGGCGGGTATTGCCTTGTCCCCAACATACGGTACATCCGAACCGGCAGTAACCAAGGTCCTTTCCACGTTGTTAATATAAAGTAAAAATAAGATGTAGGCAAGTGTGCAGCCTTGGCATACGTCTCGAGTAACCTTGAAGAGGGGGATACCCTTTCCAGCTGTTCCAAGCCTAATGGAGGCTGACAGGTCCTAATGAAGTAACCTTAAAAAGAAGACCAGTGCCCCCTCGAGCCCAATCGACTCAAGAATGGCCCATAGCTTGGACCTGTTGACACAATCCAAGGCACTAGATAGATCCATAAATGCCAGGTGAATCGAGGAGCCCTGAGCATATTTAAATTTGGCCACACTAAGATGTAGATTGCGGCACTGCTCGATTGTCCCAAGGCCCTTTCTAAATCCATATTGTGCCGAAGAGAGAATATCCTTCTCATTCAGCCAGACATGGAGGTGCTCCAAAATTACTCTGCAACTATTTTTGAAGTGGAATCGAGGAGAGATATGAGACAGTAACACCTTTGGTCATGAACGTTACCCTTTTTAAAAATAGGGACAATAATTTCCTGGCACCACGAGGGTGGGGCGCCTACCAGTCAGATTGAGTTAAGCACACTCGTGCACACAGGAGTCCAAAACCCAGGATCCTCTTTAAACACATCAAGGGAACTCCATCCTGGCTGTGGGCCTTACTCCAGGGGCTATTCAGAATAGCTTTAAAAATATCTTCCCTAAAGAGGAGTCTGTTGCATTCTCAACCTCTACTGATGCCTCATCATTAGATGAGTAAACAGCAGAGAAATATGCAAAACAAGCCTCATGGGTGATATGGGCTGTGACTTTATCCGGGGAAGGTGCAGGAGATAGACCACCCCAGACCACCTTCCAAAATGCCCGAGGATCTTTCTTCTGGCAAGCTACAACAATGGCCTCCCACTTCGTATTCTTGACAACTGTTTTCCTTTTCTTCAATGCCGTGTATGGCTTTTCTACAGGCGGCAATGACACTCTGGACTCTAGGGGTCTGTTTTAAAGCCTAACACATTTTATCATTGGCTTCTCTACATTCTTTGTCGAGCTAAGAGTTAAACAAATTTGCTTAGAGTGAAAGATGGGCCATTAGCATCCTGGATACAAAGGTTTACCAAATCCTTATTACTACTGACAATCTGGGACAGAACTAAATTCATTCTGCTGACTGCCAAAACACCCTACGTCTTGCATCCTGAGTGAATAGCTCCTGTCTAAACCCAATAGTCACATGCGTCTGCTCCATGGGGGCAGCAGCCTGCACCAATAGTTCATAATGGTCACCAAAAACTGAAACCAAAACCTCGCCCCCTATATCTTAGTGGACATAGTCCGGGAAGTAAATACATAATCAATTGTAGATCAACTTCCCCTCCCATTAAAAGTAGTATTGGTTGGTGACACAGAACTGAAAACCATGCTCTCTAAATTAAACACCAACAACAAAGGATATAAGTGGCATTCTCTAGTATCCATAGCACCTTTTATTACAATGGGGTTGAATATAGTTGGTGTCAGCAAGCGCAAGTTTCCCAGTTCAGCATTAAAACCCATGCCAAAGTAAGATTAGAAGGTCTGCCAGCCTGTTACTCCTTTGCGGCTGTTAGAAATGTGGTGTTTGGTTGACAGTCAGGTTACCCCGTTCAAGCAAGGACCCTCACTCTAGTCAGGGTAAAAGAGAATCACCCTCAGCTAACCCCTGCTTACCCCTTGGTAGCTTGGCAAAGCAGTAGGCTTACCTTCAAAGTGATAGGTGTAAAGTATTTGTATCAACACACACAGTAACTTAATGAAAACACTACAAAATGACACAACACAGGTTTAGAAAAATACAAAATATTTATCTAAACAAATAAGACCAAAACGACAAAAATCCCCAATACACAAGTCAAGTTATCAATTAAAAATCAAAAAGAGTCTTTAAGTAGTTTCAAACACACACTAACACTGTTAGTGTGAAAAAGTACCTTGGGTGCGTCAAAAATAACCCCGCATGGGCGAGTGTGCGTCAAAAAGGGCTTGTGATACATCGATTCCACTCATGAGCGGGACCTTGCGTCATTTCTCCTTTCGTCGGGTTGGGGCGTGTAGTTTCTTCTCTCCGCAGGAGAGCGATGCGCTGATCCGGTCAGCACTCTCGGGTCTGGGCAGGCCTTGCTTTGTTTTTTCATGCCCAGTGGTGCTTGCGTTGGAAATCCAGCCGTATGATGATCCGAAAACCACGCAGCGCAGGTTGCGATCTCCCAGCCTCTGTCAGCGATGCGGCAGGTCGTCTCTTCAGCTCCGTGCGTCTATTCTTCGGTTGCGTTTCCGGTGAGCATAAATTCTCAGCCGCAGAGCTGGCGGTGCGTCGTTTCTTCAGCCACAGATCAGAGTTGCGTCGATCTTTTCCCCGCACGGCCTCTGTGCGTGGATTTCCTCCTCTTAGGCTACCAGCTTCAGGGTCCCAGGAACTGGATGGGCACCACAGGGCAGAGTAGAAGTCTCTCCAGAGACTCCAGGTGCAGACAGAGAGAAGTCTTTGCTGTCCCTGAGACTTCAAACAACCGGAGGCAAGCTCTAAATCAAGCCCTTGGAGAGTACTTCAAAGTAAAGTCTCTTTTGAATGTGAAATCCTGCCTTGCCTAGGACAGGCCCCAGACACCAGGGGGTTGGAGACTGCATTGTGTGAGGGCAAGCACAGCCCTTTCAGGTGTGAGTGACCACCCCTCCCCTCCCTCCTAGCACAGATGGCTCATCAGGATATGGAGGCTACACCCCAGCTCCCTTTGTGTCACTGTCTAGTGTGAGGTGCAACCAGCCCAACTGTCAAACTGACCCAGACAGGGAATCCACAAACAGGCAGAGTCACAGAAATGGTATAAGCAAGAAAATGGCCACTTTCTAAAAGTGGCATTTTCAAACACACAATCTTAAAATCAGCGTTACTAAAAGATGTATTTTTAAATTGAGAGCTCAGAGACCCCAAACTCCACATGTCCATCCGCTCCCAAAGGGAATCTACACTTTAATCAAATTTAAAGGTAGCCCCCATTTTAACCTATGAGAGGAACAGGCCTTACATCAGTAAAAAACGAATTTAGCAATATTTCACTGTCAGGACATATAAAACACATTACTGTGGCCCTCATTACAACCCTGGCGGTAAAGTCCGCTGACCGCCGTGCTGACGGCCGCAAACATAACGTGCCTGCGGCAGAAATCCGCTACGGCTATTATGACCTACACTTAGAAATCCTCCACAATACAGACACCCACACAAGTCCGCCACACAAAAGGTCAGTGATAAACTGGCGATAGTAAAACCCACACTGTTACGCCAACAGGAATATGCCCACACTATCACGACCCACGAATCAACGTGGCGGTCACTCAACCGCAGTAATCCATTGGCGGTACACACCGCCGCGCTCAAAATGCACACACACTTCCAAAACACAACCACATTGGACAATTCAAAATACACACACAGCAGGAGCGTAGCTGGAGACTCAATCCTGGTGCCAGCAAGAAACTTCATTTAAACTTAGCCTTAAATAGCTATAAGGAGGCTTGTTTCACAGCTAAATCAGACTTCATCATGCTAAAAATTAGAAAAGCGGCCAATTCCTCTAGAGAGTTATTTAGAGTTATTAATGCCCTTACCACCCCCCCTTGCACGTCCAAGCTGGAAAACTCTCAAGATTTTTGCAACAAAATATTAAAATTCTATGAAAGCTAAATTTTTAATATTTACTCCAGCTTTACTTAAGACAAGACTCAGGGGCATTCTCTCCCTACCGACACCACGGTATTGCTCCCCTCCGCCTCACCTAGAGCTATGTCTGATAATCGTAGGTTACTTTCTAAGTTCAACATGCCATCCCAAGATATAATTGGTAAGCTGCTTCATGAATGTAAATCTGGGTCCCCGTTAGATCCCTGCCCTCCGGCTATTCTGCAACTGGTTCCGGAGTTGGTGGCATCTGTGTTGGTCCCCATATTCCAGGAAGTCCTCACTTCCAGCATCTATCCCTCTGCTTGGAAAGAAACTACTATTATTCCCCTAAAAAAGAAGGAAACTGGGAAACATGATGATTTAACCAATCTTCGCCCCATAGCCTTGCTTCCTTTTCTAGCTAAAATGTTTGAAAAATACATCAACAGAGAATTGGTCAATTTCTTGTCAGATTCAGAGGGTTTTGACATTTCTCAACATGGATTCCGGAAGTTTCATAGTTCGGAATCTGCTCTTATCTCCTCATCAGACACTATTCACAGGCTGGTTGATGAGGGACAGGGTGTTTTCCTGGTCCTGCTGGACCTATCTGCAGCATTTGACACCATTGCCCCCCACATTTTTCTAGAATGTCTACATCAAGTAGGTATCAGGGATCAGGCCCTGAAGCTCATTGAATCCTTTCTTACTAACAGGTGGCCTACGGTAAGCAGTGGAGATTTTAGATCCCCTGCTTACCTTCTGCCCTGCGGGGTTCCTCAGGGTTCGTCGCTTAGCCCTACTTTATTTAATGTCTATGTGGCCTCTCTGGTAGAATTAATACGCTCGTTTGGCTTCATCCCAACCTCATACACAGATGACACTCAACTTATCATTCCTATCAATAAAGGCGTGGAGGTAGTTGCGGCCCATTTTCGTGCTTGTATGTTGGCGGTAAGCAGCTGGATGAAGGCCAACTGGCTAAAATTGAACTGCGATAAGACCGAGGTTCTCTGCTTTGGGATAAGTAGGGCACAGTGGTCCCCTAACTGGTGGCCCAACGAGTGTGGTACCCTGCCGTTACCTGGTTCCACTTCAAGGAATCTAGGATTTCTTTTTGATGACCATTTATCTTTTCAACTTCAGGTCAATCAGACCATTAAATCCTGTATGTGGATTCTGAGGATATTGAAGAAAATGTTCCCCTATATTTTAAAAGAATGGAGAATTACTGCTACCCTGGCCCTGGTCCTGTCCAGATTGGATTGTGGCAATGCTCTTTTGCTCAACATTGACAAAGGATCACTTAAAAAAACTGCAGATGATGCAGAACACAGCTGCTAGACTAATAATGAACTTGCCACGATCAGCCTCCGCTAAGGAGAGCCTTAGGAATCTACATTGGCTTCCAATAGCCCAACAGATTTCTTTCAAGGCTCTCTGTATCTCACACAAAGCCACTCACGGGATTGGTCCCAAGTATTTGACTACCAAATTACAGTGGCACCGATCTACACGACTGCTGCGTTCTGCCAGCACCTTTCAAATTCAAGTCCCCCGCACCAAGAAGGTGAAGTGGGAGGACAAAGCTGTTACTATCGCTGCTGCTAAGATTTGGAATTCTCTCCCATTGGATCTCAGGAAAGAGCACAATTACTTTATCTTTAGGGAACGGGTTAAGACCTGGCTGTTCCCTCGATAGCCTGTACTTTTCTCCATACAGACATTGTACTGCCTCACCTTAGTTAGCGCTTCGATGCCCCCGGGCCGGAATGCGCTTTATGAATACACTATACATACATACATACATACACACCTGATACACATACACACACCACACACTCACACCTCTATAAAACACACACCCACATTACCCACATTACCCACAACCCCTTAAACAACATTTGTGGAAGAAGCAGAGAGACACAAAAGCTATGACAACACCAGCATCCAGATGCACACAACACCATCACTCATACACCATCCACGCACCTCAAAGAACACACCCCAACACATCACCCCACACATCACAT
The DNA here is from genome assembly GCF_031143425.1 of Pleurodeles waltl. Classification (NCBI taxonomy): domain Eukaryota; kingdom Metazoa; phylum Chordata; class Amphibia; order Caudata; family Salamandridae; genus Pleurodeles; species Pleurodeles waltl. The sequence goes on along the minus strand of NC_090446.1, from coordinate 1,334,074,296 downwards.
CAACGATCACCTCACACATCACCCACACCACATCATGGAGCCTCAAAGACACCCCAGGTTTTCTGAGGAGGAACTCAGGGTCATGGTGGAGGAAATCATCCGGGTAGAGCCACAGCTATTCGGATCACAGGTGCAGCAGACATCCATTGCAAGGAAGATGGAGCTATGGCGGAGAATTGTCGACAGGGTCAACGCAGTGGGGGAGCATCCAAGAACACGGGATGACATCAGGAAGAGGTGGAACGGCCTACGGGGGAAGGTACGTTCCGTGGTATCCAGACACCAGGTAGCCGTACAGAGGACTGGTGGTGGACCCACCCACCTCCTCCCCCACAACTAACAACATGGGAGGAGCAAGTCTTGATGATCATGCATCCTGAGGGCCTCGAAGGAGTAGCAGGAGGACTGGACTCTGGTAAGTCATAGCTTTACTATTATATCCCCCCACCCTACCTGTATGCCATCACAAACTTCTACCCCTACCCTCACACCCATCACCTCAGAGATGCCCCACTTTCACAACCCACACATCCCAATACCAAGCCCTGCATGTGACAACAATGCATGGACACCCATCACAGACCTGCATGGACACCCATCACCACAGCATGTCCTGTAGAGAGACTCAGCCAGGGCACACAATTACCACTCACACAAGGGCCAAGGCGATATTGCAAGCACAGTAATAGAGGGAAACACACCCATCCACAAGATGGCACACACAGATACAATAACTATGCATTTACACCCCAACAGGACCCCTACCCAACATCACTGGATAGGAGGTGCCAGCCATATCCAGTTCCCCCACAGAAGAGGCCCACAGTAACGACAGCAGCTCTGCACGCCTGGATCAAGATGACCAGCCCGGACCATCAGGGACCTCTGGACAGTTGGTTACCCTGCCACAGACCCAAACCACCACTGAACCTCCCCCCTCAGGAAACACCACCACAGCACCCACCCAGCGGGCCCATGCCACTGTCCCCAGGACACACCAATCAGCAGTGTGTACACCACTACAGGGACCCCAGACAACCCCACTAACCCAGGACGTTCTGGGACCTGGGGTCAGTGGCAGTAGGCACACAGTTCAGGGGACAGAGGCACAGGACAACAGGGAAGCTGGGAGGACTGCTGTGCGACAGGGGGAGGACAGGCCCAGGGAACCCACTCTCCACGAGGCACTCTCCAACATCATGGGAGCAAACCACCATCCCAGGAGACCATGGGCACGGTACTGGCCAAGTTTCAGGAAACCCAGCGGCCACAGGAGGAACAGTACCTGGGGATCAGGGAGGACTTGAAGTCCATTAACACCACCCTGGTCACCATTGCAGGGGTGCTGGCAGACATGGCCAACTCCATGAGGGAGGCAGTGGCATACCACCGGGCCACTGACACCACCCCAAACGATGAACAGCCCTCCACGTCTGCCGGCGCTAGTGGACAGGAGGTCCCGCCATAGGACCAACAGGCCACCAGCATCCCACCCCCTGCAGAAGGAGAACCACCCTGCAAACGGTCCCTGCGATCCCGGCACAAGACAGAGAACATTGCCAAGACCCCCGTCAGGAAACAAGACTCTCCTGATTGTCACCCTTCTCTCCCACTATGTCACCCTGACCACCTTGAACTGACATTGCTCCACTTCCTCCCCATTGGACAATGCACCTGTGATACAAAGAGACATGACTCTACCATGGATATTCCTCCACCATCACCCCAGCCCATTGCACATCCCCCTCCACTTATTAGCACTTAAGTAAACACCCTTGAATCACAAAACAATCTGGTGTCAGTCTGTACTTTCACAAATGTATTATTACAACCTCTTTGACAAATAGCATTGTAAATGTTCATTTGCACATACCAAAGTATGAAAGTTGTTGGGCAGCAGTAAACATAGCAGACAGCAGAATGTGGTACCAGGATCTGTGAAAAGGAAAGCCATAGTGAACTGTCAGGGTCCATGCAGAGAGGTAATGAGGCAGACTTATACAATGTCCTACAGTAGATGAGCAGTGCCAGTCTCTTACCTGTGTCTCACTGTAAGTACTGCATGATTATGTTGTTTCTGTTGTCAATATCTTCTTCTTCTGCCTCCTCCTCCTCACTGTCCACAGGCTCCACAGCTGCCACAAGACCAATATCAGGCCCAACTTCCTGCAGAAAAGGCACCTGGCATCGCAAAACCAGGTTGTGCAACATACAGCATGCCGCAATGATCTGGCACACCTTCTTCGGTGAGTAGTATAGGGAGCCACCTGTTAGATGGAGTCACCGGAATCTGGCCTTCAGGAGGTCGAAAGTCCGCTCTATAATCCTCCTAGTTCACCCATGTGCCTCATTGTAGTGTTCCTCTGCCCTTGTCCTGGCATTCCTCACTGGGGTCAGTAGCCATGAGAGGTTGGGGTAACCAGAGTCACCTGCAAATGTCGAGGGATATCTGTTAGACATACACCAACCCTTAGGGACTACCCCATACCCAGACACCTATTCCTACTGTGTGGGGACCTTGGCCTCACCTATTAGCCACACACAGTGCCTCTGGAGTTGCCTCATCACATAAGGGATGCTGCTATTCCTCAAAATGTAAGCATCATGCACAGAGCCAGGATACTTGGCATTCACATGAGAGATGTACTGGTCTGCCAAACACACCATCTGCACATTCATTGAATGGTAGCTTTTGCGATTTCTGTACATCTGTTCATTCCTGCGGGGTGGGGGGGACAAATGTCACATGTGTACCATCAATGGCACCAATGATGTTGGGGATATGTCCCAGGGCATAGAAGTCAGCTTTCACTGTGGGCAAATCCTCCACCTGGAGGAAAACGATGTAGCTGCGCATGTGTTTCAGCAGGGCAGATAACAATCTGGACACCCCGTTAGAGAACATTGGCTGTGACATCCCTGATGCCATGGCCACTGTTGTTTGAAAGGAACCTGGCCAGGAAATGGAGGACTGACAGGACCTGCACTAGAGGGGGGATACCTGTAGGATGGCGGATAGCTGACATCAGGTCTGGCTCCAATTGGTCACACATTTCTTGGATTGTGGCACGATCAAGTCTGTAGGTGATAATGATGTGTCTGTCTTCCATTGTTGACAGGTCCACCAGGGGACTGTGCACCGGAGGATGATGCCATCTCATCATCTGCCCCAGCGGATGTGCCCTATGGAGGAGAATGGTAAGCAGAGGGTGATGTACCACATAAGTTGTACAAGTGTTTTTGCACTAATGTGATTTAATCGGTGTGTGGTGTTGTCTGTCGGTATTCCTGCCCAAATGTGCTGTGATTCAGTTAGGTGTCCTGCCATGTGCCACCCTGAAATGGCAGCTGCCTGACCAGTAAGGAGGGACAAGGGGAAATGAGGTAACTGCGCTGGCGTTGTGCAGTGTCGCGGTAGGCGGTCGAAGACCGCCGTGCAATTCAGCGTTGGTTATCATTGGGCCCTATGGGTTCCAGGAGCCAATGACGATGTACGCCAGCGGTGACGGTACGCACCGCCGCGGACGTGACCGCCATTTTCTAGCTGTTCACTCACTTGATACCTGACCTTCAAGAGGAGAGGACCTACACTGCAAGTGCTGCTGTGACCTCACTCTGAAAGCGACAATGGCTTGAGTGTCTGGGGAAAGGGCCCCTGCCTTCAAAGTTGGAGAGACTAGTGGATGGGGTCCTCCCCCAGTAAACCCTACTCTACGGTTCTCCAGACAAACAGGTGAGTAAACTGAGAGCATGATGCATGGGATATGAATGTATGGAGTGGTGTGGATGGAAGATACATGTTGAGGGGGGGTTGAGGCCTGCATGTGAGGATGGTGAGTGTATGTGTGTCAGGGCATGGGTGGGAACTGGTGGCCAATGAGTATGACAAACCGGACGGGGAGTAAGTTCCTTTCTTACTTTACCTTTCCTCTAGGTCAGCGCCCACCAGAAGAAGGGTATTTGGAGTGCCATTGCCAAGGAAGTGCAGACCCTGGGGGTCTATCATAGACGGAGCACCCACTGCCACAAGAGATGGGAGGACCTGCTCTGCTGGAGCAAGAAGATGGCGGAGGCCCAGCTGGGGATGGCCTCCCAACGTGGAAGGGATGCCCGTCGCACCATGACCCCCCCTGATGTTCCAGATCCTGGCGGTGGCAACCCCAGTTTTGGATGGGCGCTTGAGGGCATCATAGCAGCCACAGGGGGGTGAGTACAGTCTCAGTCAGCTGACTCTGCGCGCTGTACGAGGTGTCTTGGTGGGGGATGTGGGCTGTGGGTTCACCTAGGCCAGGGCGAACTTGATAGGGTAGGTCCATTGTTAGGCAGGCTCTGTGGCACTCCAACACCTATAGTGGTAGTGGCCATCTACAAACAGTCAGGCTCCTGTGGGTTCCAGGTGTGCAGCAAATGGGGTTAGGCATAGTCCCCCATGGGCAGGTGATTTTCAAACGAACTGTTAGTGCATGGCCTAGCGCATAGGGCTGCTCCCTGTGTGTTGTGTCCGCCAATGGGAATGGTGTTGCTTGCATTGACCATGTGTCTCCTCTGTCTTTCCCCTTTTTGTTTTGTCACCCTGTCCTTGTTTGCATCAGCATCATCTGGCGGAGGAGCAGTGGCACCGGAGCAGGAGGGAGTTGCAACCCACATGGCCCAGGAGGGTAAATGTATGGAGTATGAAGGCACCAGTGAGACGGAGGGCGAGGGGAGCTCCAGGACGGGGACAGGAGGCGGCACCAGTGACTCCTCCTCTGATGGGAGCTCCCTTGTGGTGGCGGGCACTTCTGCGCCCACCACAACAACAGGTACAGCCGGCACCCCCCATACCAGCACCGCCCTCCCAGCAGCCCCTCAGCGTGTTTCCCGTGCCCGCTCACCCAGGAGGGTGGGCATCTCCTTCACCCCAGGCACCTCAGGCCCTGCCCCAGTCAGCCCTGCTGCCCTCAGTGAGGAGCCTATTGACCTCCTGAGATCCCTCACTGTTGGGGAGTCAACCATTTTGAATGCCATCCAGGGTGTCGAGAGGCATTTGCAGCAAACAAATGTATACCTGGAGGGCATTCATTCTTGCATGGCGGCCCAACAGAGAGCATTTCCGGCTCCGGCCTCAGAACTGATAGCAGCCATTGTCCCTGTGTCCAGCCTCCCCCCTCCAACCTTCACTACCCAGGCTCAATCCCCTCCACCTCAGCCTATCCCAAGCACACCATCAGACCAGCATGCACACACATCAACACATAAAAGTGGCTCAGGAATACATAAGCACCACACATCCCACAGGCACTCACACAAGTACCATATCCATGCAGACACAGCAACATCCACTACTTCCACTGTGTCCCCCTCCTCCACATTCTCCACCTCCCTCCCAGTCTCGTCTCCACTCACACCTGCATGCACTACAGCCTCAGCCACTAACTCCCTCACCAGCACGCCCATCACCACACACCGCTCACGTGCAATTACCACCCCCACTATCATTCACACGTCCCCTGTGTCCTCTCCCAGTGTGTCTGTAAGCCCTCCTGCCAAAGTACACAAACGCCGGCACACACCCACTCAACAGCCATCCACCTCACAACAGCCTCCAACCCATGCACCTTCACCCAAACTCAGAAGACGTGCACCTCCTACAACCACTACCTCTTCCTCCACTCTCAAACCCCCTCCACCTTTCCTGGCTACCATTGACCTCTTCCCTAAACCTCCCCTCCGTCCTTCCCCTAGAGCCAGGTTGTCTAGATCCCTGACCAGCACCTCAGCCACCAAATCCTCATCCAATGTGGTCCCTGCAAGTCCGGGAGGATCGAAGGGGGCACCTATAAGGGCTGCCAGTGTGCCACCTACTGAAGCCAAGGACCAGCCTATTCCGCCACCTGCCAAGGTAAAGAAGGGGCCAGCATGCAGAAGCGAAAAGCCGTACCACCCACCCAGCAAGGCCTCATCCAGAACCAAAGAGGACAGTGCCAAGGTCCCAGCAGTGACTTCCAAGGTGGGGAAGGGACACAAGAGCAAAGGGAAGTCACCTCAGGGCATGGAGCCTCCGGGTGAGGGACTGGTATCCCCCCTTTTGTAAGACAGGTCAGCAACCTGTACCGTGGTGAACACCGCCGCAACCACCGCCACCTGCACCGCCATCTGCACCGCCACCTGCATGGCAGCTGCCACAACTACAGTCACCAGCATCATCCCAAGTGGGCAGCCTTCTGAAGCTGCAGGAGATGGCTTGGTGTCTCCCTCCACAAGTGCAGACACCTGCACCACCGGCAGCATCTCCGCCGCAGACACCGCCGCAACCACCACCACCTGCCCCGCGATGTGCCCAGCCAGTGCCACTACAGTGGACATCAGCATCATCCCCAGTGGGAAGCCGTCCGAGGCTGCAGGAGACGGCCTGGTGTCTCCCTCCACAACTACAGACACCTGCACTACGGGCACCACTGGCAGCATGTCCGCGACAGCCACCGCCACCTGCCGCGCGACATGCCCAGCCAGTGCCACTACAGCGGGCATCATCATCATCCCCAGTGCAGCCGTCTGAGGCTGCAGGAGACGGCCTGGACCCTGCACACACTACATGAAGCACCACCTCCAGCACTGGCACTACCAGCAGTTTGCAGCCTAAGTCGTCGATAGGAGGAGTGTGGCTCTGCCTCCATGGAGTATCATGCTACCTTTAACCGGAAAATCTTGTGGCTCAGACACCCAGGTGAGGGGATGGGAACTGCCACATCCCTGGTCCAGCATTACTGGGCACCAAGCCCTCTCCAGAACCAGTAGAGAAAAGCATCCACTACCCCAGTCCTTGGCAAGATGAAGCACTCTGGGCACCAAGCCCCCTCCAGAACCAGCGGAGAAAAGCATCCACTACCCCAGTCCTTGGCAGGATGAAGCACTCTGGGCACCAAGCCCCCTCCAGAACCAGTGGAGAAAAGCATCCAATTGAGAGACTGTGGCTTTGCACTCCCAAAGAGCAAGCACTAGGCAGTGAACCCACTTGATAGACTTGAGAGACTGTGGCTTTGCACTCCCCAGTACCAAGCAGTGGGCAGTGAACTCACTTGAGAGGCTTGAGACACTGTGGCTTTGCACTCCCCAGGACCAAGCAGTGGGCATGGAGCCCCCTCGAGGAGCAGTGGCGTCGTCCCATCATCTGGCTGAGGTGCCCCCCTGCCCTTTCTCCTGAGGTGCCTGTTTTTTTTCGACCTGATGCCCCTGCAGTGTTCTCTCCGTTTTGAGGCAGGTGTCATGTGTGGGTTTCGCCCATGCTTTTTGGGACCACTGGTCCACGGACATTTAATGGGACAGTGTACGTACTTGTGTACTTGCTGTAAATATTTGTATATACTGATGATTTCAAGATATCTTGGGCTATCTGACAGTTAGATTATTAGACTTGTTAAACTCATTTCATTTGGTCCTTGCATTCTTCCAGGGGTGACGGGGTGTATCTGTGATGTTATTGGATGTGTGTGTGTGTTGTTGTGGGTGGGGAGTGTGGGTGTTGCGTCGTGTGTCACTCTCTTTTCCCTCCTCCCCTCCCCTGTGTGCTATGTGCAGTACTCACCGTCGTCGTCGCTGCCGTCTTTGGTGTTCCTGGTAGATGAGGAGGTAAACCATCATGGGCAGGACCTGTAACTCAGGCTCCATGGCGTCCTGGTTCCTCTTGGGTGTCGAGAGGTGAGTGGTTTCCCTTCCAACTACTGTTTCCGCTGTGCTTTTGATGGCGTTGGTACCGCCCCCAAAAAGCTGGCGGATTGGTGCCTTGTAATAGCGTGGGCGGTACATTGACTTCCGCCTGTCTGTTGGCAGTTACCGCCATGGTGTTTGTTTCTACCGCCGTGGCGGTCGGAGTGTTAAAGTGGCTGTCTGTGTTGGCGGTTTCCGCCATGGTTGTGATTCCATTTTTTTTCCGCCGGCCTGTTGGAGGTGTTACCGTCACTTCATGACTGACCGCCAGGGTTGTAATGATGGCCTAAATGTCCTACCTTAACCATACACTGCACCCTGCCCTTGGGGCTACCTAGGGCCTACCTTAGGGGTGTCTGACATATAAGAAAAGGGAACGTTTAGGCCTGGCAAGTGGGTGCACTTGCCAAGTCGAATTTACAGTTAAAACTGCACACACAGAGACTGCAGTGGCAGGTCTGAGACATGATTACAGAGCTACTTATGTGGGTGGCACAACCAGTGCTGCAGGCCCACTAGTAGCATTTGATTTACAGGCCCTGGCACCTCCAGTGCACTTTACTAGGGACTTAGTAGTAAATCAAATATGCCAATCATGGATAAGCCAATTACATACACATTTTGTAAAGGAGCACTTGCACTTTAGCACTGGTTAGCAGTGGTAAAGTGCCCACAGTAACAAAATAAGTAGAATTAGAGTCCAGCACACATCAACAACCTGGGGAACAGAGGCAAAAAGTTAAGGGAGACCACACCAATGATGAAAAGTCTAACACGTGTCCCCCCCCTCCCCAGCAGAAAGTGGGGAGCAACTACCCAACCTCATGGGAGGTTTCATCACTAAGGCGGAAGAATCTGGACAGACCATCAGCATTGGCGTGCTCTGTACCCTGTAGGGAGTAGGGTCTTAGCTTCTTCAGTGCCCAGACCACAGCAAACGCTTCACGTTCTATGGCACTCCACCTATGTTCCCTGGGTAGTAACCTCCTGCTAATGAAGGCTACGGGTTGATCTAGGCCCTCTTCATTAAGCTGTGAGAGTACTACTCCAATACCATGCTCCGAGACGTCTGTTTGCACAACAAACTCCTTGGAGTAGTCAGGTGCCTTCAGCATAGGTGCTGTGCACATGGCAGCCTTCAGGGCATCAAAAGCGTTCTGGCAAACCTCTGTCCAGATCACTTTCCTGGTTTGTTTCTTAGAAGTCAACTCAGTTAAGGGGGTAACAATGGTACCATATCCCTTAACAAACCGCTTGTAGTATCCTGTGAGACCCAAAAAGGCTCTCACTTCAGTCCGGGTCTTGGGAGGCTCCCAAGCCAGAATTGTGTCAATCTTAGGCTGTAGGGGTGCTACCTGGCCAATCCCCACCTGGTGTCCTAAGTACACCACAGAACCCTGCCCTATTTGGCACTTGCCCGCCTTAATAGTGATGTCTGCCTTCTGCAGGGCCTCTAACACTCTCCAGAGGTGTTGCAGGTGTTCCTCCCATGTGGAACTGAAAACTGCAATGTCATCCAGGTAGGCGGCGTTGAACTCATCCAGCCCAGCCAACACCTGGTTGACTAACCTCTGAAAGGTGGCAGGGGCCTTCTTCATCCCAAATGGATTCACTTTGAACTGAAAGTGCCCATCTGGGGTAGAAAATGCTGCCCTCCCCTTGGCCCCCTCAGTTAAGGCAATCTGCTAGTATCCAGATGTTAAATCAAACGTACTGAGGTACTTGGCAGCTCCCAACCGATCAATGAGCTCATCAGCTCCGGGGTCAGCATTCTCTACCCCAGATAGACACTTTCAATTTAAAGTGATGCCATTTGGGATGAAGAATGTCCCTGCCACCTTTCTGAGGTTAGGGCATCTCCAGAATCCTGCGAGCCTGCATGCAAACCCAGGACAAGTTGGCCCAGATACACACCACCTTGCAGGAGACCCAAAGGCTGCAGGGGGAACCCACCAGGAGGCCATGCAGCAGTGGCAGGCAATCAGTGCCACCATGGTCTCCATATTAGGGGAGTTCAGGGAATTAAACAATATCCTGCGGACATCCTCCACCCAACAGCAGGCCCTACCCAGTAGTCAGACACCACCACTGCCATCAACATCAGCACCTGCTAATGGAATGGAGGCCCAGCAGGAGGACCCACAGGCCACTGGCACCCCTACCCCTGCAGCTGAGGGACCCCCACGTAAAAGAGGTCGCCCATCCAGACAGCCTGCATGACCTGAGGCCAAGATCAATCCCGCCACCAGGAAGTAATAACTCTTCTGATCTCTCACCCTTGTGTTCCACAGTTACACCCTGTTGGCTGTCCAAAACCAAATTCACATCATCCCAAGGCAAATGGATACAGGACCTGTGGAACATACAGGTGGACCACCCACTCTGATGATCACAGAAACCATGTCCCCACTCCTCTGAACTGTGATGTGAAACACTCAATACACACCAATGAGCACAAGAAATGGTGTATGTGTCTTCATTGTTTAAAGTGACATTTCTGTTATCAAGCAAGAATCAAATACACATATCTTGACTATGAGAATGTCAGAGTGAAAACTGTAGTAGGAATCTCCAGCAGGTGTGCAAGTACATCCATTTGGTAGTAACATCCAATAGCAAGGGTGCCAACAGGCATTTCAGCAATAAACTTGCAAACAGACATGTGACCTGAAGAGGAAAAAAAATGGGATAAGGCTCAATATTGTAAGCCATGAAGGCCATATTCATACATCAACAGCAGTATATCACTAACACAGGATGACTGCTGCAGCGGGTATTATACCACATATGTATAGGCCAGATTTGTCATTCACACACTAGTGTAGTTATGGTAAGATACCTCATAGGTGACATCCTCTTCAGAACACCTCCTTGCATAGTCAGAAACAGGTAGTTTCCAGACAGCAGCTGACAATACAACATGATAGGCCTACAGAACAGGACAAGTCCGATAAGTGTCCCCTACAAGCTAGAGAACCAAGATGGAATGCTGTTGTTCCCATACACACCTTGATGCATGCAAATACTGGCTACAGACTGGCTTCGAAAAACCAAAAGTACACTGTTCCATTAACAGAGAGGAAAAACAACTAGGGAGACCTGAATCATCAGGAGCGAGTGCCCTCAAGCATCACAATGGATGACTAGCATCATCATCGGGTAATGCTCCTCGCCAGGCCGGCAGTGCAACGCCTGACGGGCTCCCCACATAGGGGGGGCACTAAACCGTATTGTACCGATGGTAACTAAAGAGGTTGCACCATCTAAACGGACATACCTGCACTCAAGCACCCGTGTAAAAGGAGAGAATGAAGAAAATTAAGGATAAAATTGGTTGAACATCACTACATATATCATCATTTTAATCAATAGTCAGGGATGAAACCACAATTAAAAACACGTTTACATATGTGATGTAGTTATATGCAAGACACACCTCTTGTACATTGAGCGAACAGGTACTCTTCCTGTTTCTGTAGAACTGTTCATTGGTCCTCGGAGGTACCACGCCGATGTGAGTCTAATCAATGGCCCCAATTACATGTGGTTTGTAGTAGAAGGCTACTTTTGCAGTGGGCAATTCAGCACACTGTGGGAACCTAATGTACCTTAAGTAGGGGATCCAGTACATCCTGCAACACCTTACTGAACTGGGGCTGTGAAAACCCTGCATCCAGTCCCACTGTAACCTGAAATGAGCCACCCGCCAGAAAATGCAGGACTGACAACACCTGGACTATTGGAGGATGGGGATTTCTCAAAGCTGGCAGGAGGTCTGGCTTCAACTGGGTAGCCAGTTCCCTGATGCACAAACTGTTCAGTCGATAGGTCAGGATGATGTGGCGCTCTTCCATGGGATCAAGACCTACGAGTGGCCGGTAAACTGGTGCACTCCTCATCACTCCATTGTGGCAATATCTGTGCGGGGACACAAACAACAATCTCTCACAATGTAGTGCACCAAGTATGACGTACGACAGTCACAAAGTTTTGTTCATGCAAGTTGGCTGTCATGTAATGGGAAGACACATTACGCCACACTCCATTCCTAACCAGACAATGGCATGTAATCCCTGTGACAATGGATGTATACAGGTCATTTAAACATACCCTTCCTTGTGTTCCACTATACGGATCATGTATACTGACAACTGTAGTGACAAATGTGGTGATGTCACCAGACACTCACACATATGTCATTATCTACAATGTGTGTCCTAATGTATCAATTGTTGACGACATGCATGTAATTCAGCAATCAATCAAATAGTTTCTTAGGCACACTACTCACCCGGTAGGGTCTCAAGGTGCTGGGGGATGGGGGGTAGTGGCCAGTTACTGCTCGAAAAGCCATGTTTTTTGGTGCTTTCTGAATGTTAGTAGGTCTTGGGTCTTGTGTAGGTGGGTGGGGAGGGAGTTCCAGGTCCTGGCGGTGAGGTGGGAGAAGGATCCGCCGCTGGAGGTGGCACGTTGGATGCGAGGGACTGTGGTGAGGGAGAGGTTGGCGGAGCGGAGCTGGCGAGTAGGTATATGGAAGTTTACTCGTTCGTTGAGGTAGGCCGGTCCGATGTCGTGGAGGTCCTTGTGAGCGTGGACGAGGACCTTGAAAATGATCCTTTTGTTGATGGGCAACTCGTGTAGGGATCTGAGGTGGGTGGATATGTGTTCGTGGCGAGGGAGGTTGAGTCCTGCGGCTGCGTTCTGGATTCGCTGGAGTTTTCTTTGAAGTTTGGCTGTGGTCCCAGTGTAGAGGGCGTTGCTGTAGCCCAGTCTGTTGCTGATGAGAGCGTGGGTGACTGTCCTTCTTGTTTCTAGGGATATCCATGTGAAAGTCTTGCATAGCATGCGAAGGGTGTTGAAGCAGGAGGATGATATGGCGTTGATTTGCTGGGTCATGGAGAGGGATGAGTCCAGTATGATGCCAAGGTTCCAGCAGTGTGAACCCAGGACAGTCATGTTACTGACTAATATTGCAATTACCGTTCCGGCATGCATTGGACAGCTGTAAGTGACCTCGTCCCGCTGGCAGAAGTTGTCATGGCGGAAGGCTGCCTGAACCGCAGTGCAACTCCTCATTGGTTAACATTGACGTCTATGGGAGACTGGGACCAATGATGATCATCGCTGGCGGTGACGGTCATGACCAACCATTTTGTGGGCCACCTCACTAGACTCCTTGCATTCGGGCACGACAGACCTCCACTTTTCGTGTCGTGTACTGCTGTGTCCTGTATCTTGGAGCAATGATGGCACGCACTGCAGGGGATAGGGCCCCAGCCTTCACTACAGAGGAACTTGAGAAACTGGTGGAAGAGATCCTACCGCTGTATGGGCAGCTGTACGGCGCTCCAGTGCAACAGGTCAGTACAACGTCCTGTGTCCCACATGTTGGGTGGTGTTTGACGATGTATGTTTGTGCACATTGACATGTCATGACTGGTCATGTGTTTTGCATGCTCATGACATGTTTGGTATATTGGCAGTGTATGTGGTCCGTGTTTGTTGTGTGTCACCAAAGGTTACAGCTGTATTGGTATTAATTACATCATGTCCCCCATTTTCTGTATGTTTTCCATGCAGGTCAGCGCCCACCAGAAAAAAGGGTTATGGAGAGCCATCGTCAAGGAAGTGTGGACCCTGGGCGTCCATTGCCAGCAGAGCACCCACTGTAGGAAGCAGTGGGAGTACCTGAGATGCTGGGCCCGGAAGACCGCAGAGGCCCAGCTGGGGACAGCCTCCCAATGTGGGAGGGGTGCCCGTTGGACCCTGACCCCCCTAATGGCCTGGATACTGGCGGTGGCCTACCCAGAGTTGGATGGGTGCTTGAAGGCAGCACAACACCCACAAGGGAGTAAGTGTTGACTGTTCGGTGACTTCTGCATGGTTGTGTACTGTGACCCTCACTAGGCTTGGGATTTCCGCGCTCAGATGAGATTTAGGGAATGTATAGTCCTGGTTGTCACACCAATCATGTAGGGGTGTGACACGTTAGCTATGGTGAGCCATTCAGGAAAAAAGTGGTGGTACTGTGACACACGTTCACCTGTACGTATGGGTTGCTCAAGTATGCTATCATGTCACTGGCTGCATCCTCCATCTCTGCGTGTACTGTAGGAGTAGTACAAGGTGGTCATATTGGCACTGTATGTGGCTAATGACAGGCATGTTACGTGAACATTGCAATTGCTTCACTTGCTACATCAATGGACGTCTGTACAACATGTACCCCACACATTCCAGTCAGTTAGTTTGTGTGCTCAGTTCCTCTTAGCTTAGATTTGTCTCATCCCTTAATGGATGATATGTGGTTGGGTATATACGTGGGCTGGATTTTTGGATTAGTCATTTAGCCAGTTGATAGGCATGTAGTGGTCTTCATTCAGATGTTTAGGCTGCAGGGTTGAGTTAAACATTGATGAGTTTGTGTACCGTTTGCAAGACTCAGTTGTATCGATTGAAAAATGAAGGGGCTTTATTATGTATTGTTTGTATGTGAAGTGCATGTGTGTTATCACCATTTCCTTCCTTTCTGTTTCTCCCACCCTCCCTGTTTCTCCACCTCTGTCTATGTGTGCATTAGCATCATCTGGCGAAGGAGGAAGGGCACCAGCGAGTGGGGATGCAGCAGCCCACGGGACCCAGGAGGCTGACACAGCGAAGCTGAGGGGACCAGTGGGACGGAGGGCGAGGGGAGCACCACGGGGGAGATTTGAGCAACCAGAAAATCTGATACAGATTCCTCCTCTGATGGCAGCTCCCTGGAGGTGGCGGACCCATCTGGGACCACCCCACCACCATCCTTACCAGCACCACCCTCCCTGTAGCACCCCACCCAGCTGCCCGTGCCCACCCACCCAGGAGGGTGGGCGTCTCCTTCGCCGCAGGCACCTCTGCCCCTGCCCCAGTCAGCCCTGCTGCCCTCAATGAGGAGGCTACTGACCTCTTGGGGTCCATCTCTGTGGGGCAGACAACCATCATGAATGCCATCCAGGGACTGGCATCCCAGATACAACACTACGATGCATTCCTGGAAGGCATTCACAGTGCCTTGTCTGGCCTACAGAGATCATTTCAGGCTCTGGCCTCCTCGTTGATGGCAGCCAGTGTCCCTTCATCTTTCTTCCTCATTCCAGCTACCTGTTCCCAATCCACAGCCCCTCACCCTGCACCGTCTGAAGCACACCTACAGACCAGCATATACCCACTACAACCAACAAGGTGCACACAGACAGACATGGGCATCACAAATGTTCCCACAGGCATGCACACACACAACGCACATCTGCAGACACTACAACCAGACACTTCCCCCTCCACCTCTTTCCTTACAGTCACATCTCCACTCACACCTGCCAGCACTGCATCATCAAACACTAGTCCTTCTATCATTCCTGTCATACCCTTAATCACCACAACAGCAGATTCACAGACACATACCCCTCACACCACATCCGCACTCACCATGACTACCGTCTCTGCCACCTGCAGCACATCCACCTCACTAGCACACACCACCGCAACATTCACTCACACATCTCCCATTCCCTCTATCTGCATCTCTACCCCTTCCTCCCAATGAATGCACACGCATCCACTCACCCACCCAACATGTGTGTTCACTGCTATTGATTGTGTGTCATTGCTATATACAGTTCATGGTGTGTGTGTATGTGTAGTGTTGCACAACGTGCCTGTCTATGCCTGCATTGGGGTAATTGTGGTCTAGTTGTCGCTGTGTGGTTATGGAGTGTGTTGGTGTTGTTGTTGTGCGTTGTGATGTATATTTGGCACACGTCTGCTTGGCTTTGTATGTGTAATGGGTATTTGGCATTGACGTATTTTGCGTGTGCCTGTGTGTGGCCTTCGCTGTCTGTGTGTGGAATGTGTGTTATGTGTGGGAGTGTTTCACTGCCATTTCCTCCACTCTGTGCTAGGCATACTTACGGTTGTCGTCTTTGTCGTTGTCGGTGGTCCTGAAGGTGTATGGCAAGATACATTGCTGGGAAGACTAGCAGTTTGTTTCCATGGTGTCCGCAGACGCTTCTCTGTGCCTGGAGGTGGGTGTCTCCTTTTGTACTTTCTGTTTCCCCCAGGTTTTTCATTGCAGCCAGGCTGCCCCAGATATCGTGGTTGTGTGGTGACTCGGAATATGGTGTGCGGGACATTGGCTTCCGCCAGCCAGAAGTTGCCTTCCGCTGCCGGATGCTGCTCGTTGGCGGTGCTGGCAGTGAGTTGTCTGTGTTTGTTGGGTTCACCGCCTTACTCTTTATATGGCGGTCGTGGCCGGTGTGGCGGTCAGGTTACTGCCAAACTCAGAATGACCACTTCAGTGTCTGAGAGTCAAGGAGACAACATGTAGGAAATGATGTACATATTCCAAACTCAAAGTCAGACACACATTTTGTAGGAGCTAGGGAATGTAGACATGATTTTGTTTTTAAAAGCACATGGACCTTTATGTTGAATGGACAGGATTCAGCAATACCAGGTGTTTATTTTATGTGTGGGAAGAAAGCTTATAACAAGCTGCGGAAAGGATGATATGGAACATGTTACCTGGAAAGTAGTTTTTCCAAAAATGTATCATGTGGATCCAGTGAACCAATGAACCAGTTAGGGATAAGAAATCAAATTCCAGAGTTAAAAGAGGAGCAAGTGCATCAGAGGTAGTGGGTGATATATTTGGTGCCATAATTCCATCAATCGGAGTTATCTTGAATGAGCTGAAGATTAGGAAATTGTCAACAATAATAGACAAGCTATCTATTGACACTGTAGGAGCTACGTTATTGTTGGACACGTAAATGGTTGCTTTGAGAGCAATGGTTTTGCAAAATTGTCTTGCGTTAGACATATTACTCACAAAGGAGGGCAGAGTCTGTAAAAAGTTACATGTGTAACATTGTTCTACATATATACCTGACAATAGTGAATAGATAGGAAAGTATATTGCAAACTTGACTGACCTGAAAAGAGACTTGAAAAGTCTGCATGCCACAGGTGCATAGGAAGCTATTGCAAATGGTTTTTCAGCCATTGGAAAATGGTTTGGAGACGGGAAAAGGAATAGTAGGAACCATCTTGAGACCCTTGTTGACTGTGGCTTTGTGTATTACAGGTACACTTGGATTTTACAAACTGTACAAGATACTGAAGGAGAAAAGAGCAATGAACAGGCAGGTGAAAGAGGAGATAGAAATGGAGGAAAGGAGAAGCACTTCTTATTGTAATCTCAAGAAAATGGAGAATTACAGCAGACCTTATCAAAATAACACATCAAAATGATGACTGTCTCATTGAAATGAGAATTAGGCCTTTTTGTGATGGAGTATTTTGCAATCAAAGGAGGGACAGTTAGAACGTAAGTGTTAGCTCTGTCACTTGTGTCACTAAAATCATCAGACTGTGACAGGTTTAAGCTCATAAAAGTATATGAAAGAAAAACTAACGTAGTAAGCTGCACTGACACTCATCTTAAATGTGCAATTTGCTTGTATTTCACAGTTCAACATAGGTGCTTTTTTAATTTAATCACATGCTAGAAGGTTAAACTTGGTGTTAAAATGTAGTTTAGACTCTAATAGCTTATTTAGAAACTAATTTAGATTTCTTGCGTTTAATGAAAGATTTATGACTTTGAAAATATGTGCAAGTGAGAAAAATGCAGTAGTCAGCTATACCTAATGAAATGCAATAACAAAGTGTTTCCAATTTAAAATTAAATGTTTCACTTATACTGATGATATTATAAATAATGAATTTATAAGTTTGCATAATTTATGTGTTTTACTGATATGCATTTTTAAATGCATTTTATATTCTCCTGCGTTAGAATAACTAAGAGAGCTTGCAATTCACTGGCATGTAAAAATACTGAATTATTGTTTCATAATGTGAAGCCTTCTTTCAGATTTCATTCCCATGAGAAGCAAAGTTCTATTTGTAAAATGTCCATTGTGAAACCATACAAAGTTGTACCCATTTGGCCTTGGAGAGTTTGTAATACAGGAACATGGACTGAAATCGAATACATTTGTTTCGACCTTCTTGGCGTCACACTGGAAGACTTGGGAAAATGTTGAACTGTTGCAGTCTGAAGTCTGATGACTGATTCTGTTTGGATGATGCCACTTCAAAGAAAAATGGAGCGACACCTTGGACAAGTCCGAATGTTTCATGTCGATTAATATTGCACTGATTATTCGAACTTTGAGGAGATGAGATCAGAACTTGGCTGTCTTGGTCAGTGACAGACATTTTCCTGATGCATGCACATGTCTTGTGACCAGATGCTTTGGTGATGAACATTCCCTGAATGCTGTATCCCTTGGAGAGGTATCTTCCTCTCTGCCTTTTGCCCTTGCCCCTTGGAAAAAACTTTTTAGGTTAGAAATTCCACTATACTGATGCTTCTTATTATATTTTCTTTATAGTCAGTGTCTTGTAACCCGGGTTATTTTTCCTAAATTATGTTTGACCTTTTTGTATTTTTGTATTCTGCCCACAAGTGTCTCTCCCCACAAATGGATATTCAGGGAGCTATCAGGGGGTCATTGCTGTGGCAGGTGGGGTATCCCAAAGTGCAGTGTCAAGGTTCCGCAGGGCCTTCCTAGATGCCTTACTCACACACATGTCTCACTTCATATACCTACCAAGGAATGAGGCAGAAATAAACAGCACCAAGCTGGACTTTTACCGCATTGCCAACTTTCCCCATGGCATAGGATGTGTAGATGGGACACATATTCAAATATGCCCCCCTGCAAACCTGGAACATCTTTTCCGCAACAGAAAGTGTACCCACTCACTCAATATTCATATTCAGGTTGTTTGTGACGCCCATTATGTCATCACTGACATTGTAGCTAAGTTTCCAGGCAGTACCCATGACTCCTACATTTTTAGGCATAGTGGGATACATCAACGCCTGGAACGTGGGGAGTTTGGAGACGGATACCTCCTAGTAGAGCTACATACACCTTGCAGCCATACACACAGGTCACTGTGCACACCAACCTGGACTTTCTAACAGTGTACTTTTTGTGCCCAACAGGTGACAGTGCATATGCTCTAAGGCCATGGATTATGACTCCGTTTTTAACACCCAGCAATGAATGTGAGAGGCGATACAACAATGCACATAAGAGGACCAGGAACCTGATAGAGCGCACTTTTGGACTCCTGAAAGCAAGATTCCAATGCCTCCACCGCAGTGGAGGTGCCCTCCAGTATACCCCCATTACAGCATTCAAAATTGTGGTCGCATGCGCCATCCTCCACAACATAGCCACCCGACGTGGGCTACCTCTCACCCCTGCAGACCCAGATCCTGATGATGAAGAGCAAGAGCAACCACATCGCCATCATGGGGATCGGAGTATAGCTAATCAAGGCAGACTGAGACGGGAACACATCGCAACACAATACTTTGGAAGGTAGGTGTCAACTCCAACCATACTCACCTATTGACCAAAAACACCATTTGTTAAGTGGAACAGAAAAACTATTTAATTAGTGCAGAAATAGAACTATATACAAGTAATGACTGTTCATGGGCATGTAAATGCAAACCATGCAATGGGCACATTGATGTCATGTGCCACATCAACAGGGCCAGGGTAATGTCTATGTCCTTCTGCGGCTCCTGCCAGCCTGGCTGGTCCCTGGTGCTTCTGCTGTGCTCTGCCTGGTACTCCGGAGCACCCTAGTGTCAGTGGCAGAGACACTGCTCACTGTAGAGCCCTCGTCACTGTCCTGGGGTGTTTCCCCTGTGCCCCTGGACAGATGCCGTGCCTCCATTAGGTCTATGACGTGTGTGAGACATCCCAGGCCCCTAGCCACATCCCCTGCAAAATGGCCCATTTCGACCTGGAGGCCAACTGTCCTCCTCGACAGGCCTGTGGTGTTCATAGCCAGCCTGCCGATGGATGTGGCCATCCTATCCAGTCTGTGCAGGAGCTGACGGTCCCTGCGCCGCCCACCCTCGGCCTGGGCCAGTAGTCCTGCCGCAAGATCCCTCATGGCCAGGGCAAGGTCCCCAGTGTTTGTGGCTATCATGTCGATTCTTGAGTTAAGTTGCTGCATGCTGGCCTCGTTATTGCGGACAAAGCGGTGCAGCACACCACTAATCCTCCCTAAAATGTTATTTTGTAGGCGCTGACCACGCAGCAGCTGTGCCTCACTGTGGCTGGGAGGTTGATGGCCGGACGCAGCCTGCAGCCCTGATCTTCTGGACCTGCGTTGCCTGCGCAGCGGTGGCTGCCCTGTGTTTTCCACTGTCTCACTCCTGCCTGTTGCTGGCACAGCCTCCTGGGACACAGGTGCAGCAGGTGTGGATATTGCAGGGATGATGTTGGCCATGCAGGTGGGAGTGCTGGCGGGTCCTGAGCTGTCCTCATGGGGCTGGCTGCTGTGGGTTGTGGTGGTGTCTTGTGGGAGACCTGTGGGACATGGGGAACAGACTGTCAGTGTCTCCTATCTGTTGCACACTTCCAAATAAACATTTGCCTATGTACTGCCTACTTGACTACATTTCCCATAATGCATCATTCTTTGTGTTTCCTACCCTGAAATGGAGCTATCTTGGTTGAGCATGCCCCTGTCTACATGGTGGGTGGGGGTATGGCATTGATAGGGGTACAGGCATGTCACATGGTACTCACCGGTTGATGTGGTGGGCTCTGAGGTGTCCAGGTCCCCAAATCCGGATACTGCCTCCTGCTCCAGGGTTTCCTCCACCCTTTCTTCCAGGGGTGTGGGTGGTGGTACTGACGATGGTCCCCCTCCTGTGCCTCTCATCTCCCGGAGCCTTTCAGCCACCCTCTCCTTGGTCCGGGAGCAGAGGTCATACCACCTTTTTTTTATTTCATCTATACTCCTGTGGCTCACCCCCAGGGAGTTGATTTTATCCTGGATGTCCTGCCACAGCTGTCTTTTGGTGGCTTCAGGCACATTGAGGGCTGCCTTCCCAAATAATTCGTCAGTGCTGACAGCATTCATCTGTCAGCACCTCCAGCTCCCTCTCTGAGAACTTCAGTTTTCTCTTCCTTGGAGTGCCTTCCATTGCAGCTGCTGTTTCTCCTGTGTGCAGTTCAGCAGTTAAAAAGGGTGTGGTCCTCCCTCCTCCCAGGTGTATTTGAAAACTTCCTGGCTGTGATGTCATCATCATGTGCCAGGAAGTGTTTCCAGAGTGTTCTGGAGTGGTTTCTGGAGTGTTCTGCAGCACCTGTAAGCAATTAACAAGCTAATCGCAATTTGCGACACCCACTCGCAAATTGCGAGTTCGTTTTTTGCACGGTCGCAAAATGCGACCTTGCAATCGGCGGACTCGCTCACTGTGTTGCGACTCCGGGTGCGAGTCGCAATTTCGACACTGTTATTTTACCTGCATTTCGATTTGCGGCTCGCATTTTGCGAGTCGCATCAACTCGCAAATTGCGAGTCGCAAATTTTTTGTTTCCTACATCTGGCCCAAAGAGCTGCATCTGCCTGTGGTGGTTGGAGAGACTTCAGGAACGCAACCCATAGAGGCCTGTGTACATGATATAGGCATGATGCTGATATCTTTATATATGTTTCTGCAAGTGAAAGTTTTATGATCAACCAGCTATTTTGGATCGCCATGGTCTATATGTTGTTACAGTATATAAATGGCCTATTGTGATAGGTGCAAATGTATAAACTCAAGCTGTGGACAACAGATTACATAATTAAGATTTCTGAGATCAGGTTATAAGCTTCAGACATAAAGGGCCTGATTACAACTTTGGAGGAGGTGTTAATCCGTCCCAAATGTGACGGATATACCACCAGCCGTATTACCAGTTCCATAGGATATAATGGACTCGTAATACGGCTGGTGGTATATCCGTCACATTTGGGACGGATTAACACCTTCCTCCAAAGTTGTAATCAGGCCCAAAGTACTCTTATAAAGGCTATGCAGTAAAGAACACTATACCACGACGCATTAATGTACAGAAACCATTGACTCTGTGGTTGTTTTTGACTATGTACAGCACTTCTCTGCCTTTTAGCCTGGATTGCATTATAGAAATAGCATATATGTCCATACATACGCAGTTAGAAAAAAACAGTTCTGTTTATCCAGCCACGTATAACTAAGAATCAACGTTTTAAAATGTTGCTTTGTTTGATGATGTCTGCTTGACATTTGAGATGTGTTGTGACGTCATTCATTAGATGGCCTCCTTGAAGAGTATGATGGTTTATTTCCCCACATTACCCTTACACGCTGGATAAGGCACGTCGGCTTGCTCTTGTAGAGCTTGGCGTAAAACACAGATAAACTGATGGGGTTGATGTGCACAAAATGAAGAAACCAGGGTAAATGGAAGATGAAGATAGAGCTAAGATAAACTAAGAGAGAATTGGTGAAGAAATACTAGAGGGAGAAATGAAAGAATGAAATCAGGGGAGGGAATACAGAGAAGTGACTGAAGGAAAAAAGGGAAGAAATGAGATAGGAAGTTAGATTAGAGGTACAAAGACAGAGGATTGAACAATAAAAGGAAGCAAGAAATGTGAAGAAAGATAAAACAAAAGGAAATAAACAGGTATAAAGTCATAAAGTATAGTCAAGAGGGAGGAAGTAAAGAAAGCAAAACAAAATGGATTAAGGGCGAAAATGAATAAGGAGAAATGTAAGAATGGACAAAAATATGAACAAAAGGCAAATAAATTAGACGAATGTTCTTCAGTGCTAGCCATCTCTGAATATATCCTGCTGCCAGGAATCTGAAGACAAGGAGCAATCAGAGGTAAGAGGAGCAGGACAAGAGAGTGTGCGCCTTTTCGTCTGTGCAGCTCTAACAAGGCAAGTCCGTGTTTTTTAACACTAATGATGAAGAGAAAGGAGAGGCGGGATGCATTACTGGGCTCAAGTGGCTCCTAATCACTGCTGTTAGAGGGCAGGGACATGAAAGACTCAGACAAGGCACTAGCCAGGCTCAGGGGGCTGAGAATCAGAGGTAACATCAGAGAGGGCAGCCAGGGTCAGGGCTGACGCAGGCAGGGGTCTAGAGCTCTGCAGTCATGGGGAGATAGTGACAGAGAGAATAAGAGGGAGAGAATGAGAGCACGAGAAAGGGAGAATGAGAAAACGAGAGGGAGGAAGAGAATGAGAAAAAAAGAGAATGAGAGAGAATGAGACAGAGCAAGGGGGGAATAAGAAAAAAGAGGAAGGGTGAGATTGAAAAAGGGAGAATGAGAGAGAGAGAATAAGAGAAAGAGAGGGGGAGAGAGAGAGAATGAGAGAAAATAATAAGATAGAGAGAAAGAGAGTGGGAGGGAGGGAGAAAATGAGATTGAGGAAATGAGAGGGAGAATGAGAGAGGGAGAATAGGAGAGGGAGGATGAGAGAAAGTGAGGGAGAGATAAAGGGAGATTGAGTAAGAGGGAGAATAGGAAAGATAAGAGAGGGAGTAGAGAGTAAGAGAGAGAGAATGATAGCAAGAGAGAAAGAGAGAGAGGGAGAGAGAGAAAATGAAAGAGACAGAATAAGACAGAGGTAGCGGCAGCTCCTTTGCTATGGCAGATGAATGTCACCCCCCCCCCGCCAGCAGCAGCTGCTGCAAATCTTTAACAACGAAAGGATAATAAACTGTTGATTATCCTTTTGTTGTAAAAGGGGCGGGGCTATGGGGGGATGACCGCCATGGAGCAGGCACAGACTCCCAGTCGGCATGGGAATGCCCTGGCTGGGCGAACCAGCCAATCCTAATGCTGCTCTGAGCCTGTGCCTGTTAAGAGGATGGAGGAGCGGCGGAGCGGTGATCAAGGGTGTTTTTTTTAATTATTATTTTTATATTAATAATATTCCCCCCTGCCCGCCACGTGCCGCCCGCCCCTTGTAAACCCCCCGCCAGCCGCAACTGACAGAGGTAGAGAGAGAGGAAGAGTGAAAGATAGAATGTTAGAAAGAGAATGAGAGAGAGAGAAAATGAATGAAAGAGAGACACAATGAGTCCTGTGGGGCATACAGAGGAACCTGGAGCTATGTTGGGGGAACCAACAAGCACTGACTCAGGTATAGAGACCTGCATCCCTGCATGGGAAACAGACATAGGGCAGAGGTTAATGGGGCTCTGCAGGCAAGGTCAGACCAAAGCAGAGATGTCTGGAGCTCTGCAAGGTCTAACTTAGACAGAGGAAACAAAACATCTGCACTAAGGGACGTGGGTAGGGAGAGGGGCCGTAGCCCATCAAGAACTGATTCAGCAAAAATACTTTGCTCCAAATTTTTTGTGAATGGCACAAACATTGATGCCCCCTATGATAACAATCCCTGGCCCCTAAGCTCCACTTCTTCCAAGCCCCCCTTGTTGCATGTGATAAATAACTCTTTATGGGACCTAAAAGTAGCTAAGATTTAGCTGATGGTTGTCAGCACCACAATTTTTTCAAATGCAACTCTGATCATCATACCTTTTCCGTTGGGCACTGATTTTTAGGTCTCATCCTGGTTTGCTAAAGACATCGTGGGGATTTTGAAAAAGTTGACCTAGGAATGCATTCTGCCCACTGCTTTCCATTGGCTTTGTAACTCACACTTTCTGGTGTTCTATTTTTTGGCTTTATGTTCTTTAGGCTCCCCAGGATCAGTTTGTCCCTCCCGTTGCCTAAACCGTGCTTGCTGTATTCTTGAACGAACACGCTTTCTGTTAACAGGCCTTTTATCTTGTCACATTTGATATGCATTCAGACAGAGATCAAATTTCAGTCTCTCTCTTCGAGGGAGCCTGGTGTTTATTTTTCTTTATCTGACTTCAAAGTGAGAGATCTTATGTGACAATCCTGCTGATTACCCATGTAAGGTGAGAAAGGGAATTCTTTTCTTTCTAGTACACAACAAAAAAAGTAGATGAATTGTGCTGCTGTTTCATAATATATCAGAATTAGTACAAGTGAGGCACATTTTCTTT
Organism: Pleurodeles waltl; assembly: GCF_031143425.1. Taxonomy (NCBI): domain Eukaryota; kingdom Metazoa; phylum Chordata; class Amphibia; order Caudata; family Salamandridae; genus Pleurodeles; species Pleurodeles waltl. The sequence continues at coordinate 1,334,049,667 of NC_090446.1, read as the reverse complement.
GCAGTTCTGAAGTGTGGTGGAAACAAATATTTGAATAGGATCAAAACACATCAATACACTAGAAGAAGACATCTGCACGCAGTAAAACCGTATTTCGGTGCAAATGTAATGGCCATTTCAATTGAAATGTGTTTATGTAAAGGCAGCGCGCTACCACACCACTGAGACTTCACACTACGCCACTCAATTCAATCTAACTCAGTCAACCCTCCACTTCAATATACCCCACTCCATCCCAATCTACTGCGCTCCACTCAAATATACCCCACTCCACTCCAATCAATCACACTCCGATCTACCCCAATCCACCCCACTCCAATGTATCTAAATCCAACCCACTCCACTCCAATCTACCCCAATTCACTCCAATTTACCCACCTCCACTCCGAAGTTACTACACACCTCTTAACTCCACTCTAACCTACCCCACTTCAATTCACCACAATCCTCTCAAATCTACCCCACTCCAATCCAATCTAACCCACTCCACCCCAATCCCACCCACTCCGATCTATCCCACCCAATTCTACCCCAATCTACCCTACTCCATTCTACCCCTTCCCAATCTACCCCACCCCAGTCTACCCCTATCTTCTCCACTCCATATACCCTAATGCAAACCACCCCACTCCAATCATTCCTCTTCAATCTACCCACTCCAGACTACCTCACCGCAATCTACCCCACTCCACTGTAGTTTACCCAACTCTAATACAGCCAATCTATACCACTGTACCCTACCCCAATCTACCACACTCCATTCCAGTGTTCTCTACGCCACTTCACTCTTCCCCAATCTATCTCCTTCTATTCCACTCCAATCTATCCAGCTCCACTCTGCCCTCTCCACTCTAATCTACCCCACTTCACTTTGCCCCAATCTACACCACTACAATCCACCAAATCTACCCCGCTCCACTCTACCTCAGTCTACCACACTCCATTTCACTCTACCTAATCTACTTCACTCCACTTCACCCTAATCTTCCACATGCAACTCAAATCTATCCCACTCCAGTCCAATCAAACCCACTCCAGCAGCATTCACCCCACTCAAATCTACCCTTCCCCACTCCACCACAAACTACCCAATTCCAATCTATGCCATGCAATGTGCCCCACTTCCATCTACCCTGCTCCAGTCTACCTCACTCCAATCTACCCCACTCCACTCCAATTTACTCCAGTCTACCCCACTCTAAACTATTGCACTCCTATCGATCTCACTCCAATCTACACAACTTCACTCCAGTCTACCCCACTTCACTCCAGTCTACTACACCATAATCCACCCATTCCATCCCACTCCAAATGACCCCACTCCGCTCACTCTACCCCACTCCACTCTAATCTATTTCTCTCTACCCCAGTCTACTCCCCTCTACTCCAATCTACTCATCTCAACTCAGATCTACCCCACTCCCCTACAATTTACCCCACTCCAGCCTACCCCACTCCAATACAATCTACCCCAATCCACTGCACCCCACTCTTCCCCAATCTACCCCCCTCTGCTCCAATCTACCTCAATATATCTCACTCCACTCTACCACAATCTATCCTTCTCCAATCTACCCCACTCCATTCCAATCTATCCCATTTCAAACCACCCCATTCCAAACAACCCCACTCCAATCATCCCTCTTCCCTCTACCTAACTCCAAGCTATCCCATCCCATTCAAATCTACCCCACTCTAATCCACCCACTCTACCTCACTACACCCGAATCTCCAAACTCCACTCTTCCCCCACTCCGATCTCGACTTCAATCCAATCTATCCAACTCCACCCCATTCCACTTTACCCTACTCCTCTCTACCCCAAATCTCCCCCTCTCAAATCTACCCCTCCAATTCACCCAAACTACGCCACTCCACTCTACCCCAATCTACCACACTCCATTCTACTCTGCCTCACTCCAACTCACTTCATACTACCACATACACTCAGATCTACCCCACTCCACCACAATCTACTCCACCACAATCTACTCCACTCCACTCCTCAATCCAATCTACTGCATTCCAAACTACCCCACTCCAAACTACCCCAATCAACTCCACTCTACCACAGTCTACCCCACTGTACCCCAATCCACCCCACTCAAATCAACCCCAGACCACTCCAATCAACCCCTCTACACCTAGTCTATCTCACTCCACTCAATCACACTCCACTCTACCCAAATCTAACTCACTCCACTTCACTTCAATCTACCCCACTCCAGTCTATCACACTCCACTCAAATCTACCCCATTTCACTCCAATCTAACCTACGCCACCCCAGTCCAACCCACTCTACCCCACTCCAATCTACCCCACCCCAACCCACTTCACCCCATTCTACTCTACTCAAATCTAACCCACCCCAACCTAGCCCACTCCAATCTACCCTACCCCTATCTAGCCCAAACCTGATCTACCCCTCCTGTATATAGCCTGATATCTAGCCTGACCCCAATCTACTCTACCCCATTCTACCCCAATTTACCCACCCTACCCTACCCTACCCTGCAGCAATCTACCCCACCCTCTCCAATCCACCCCACTCTGCTCCAATCTACCCCACTCCAATTATCCCTCTTCAATCTATTCTACTCCAGTCTACCCCACTCCATTTCAATCTACCCTACTCTGATCCACCCAATCTATCTCACCCTGCCCTAAATACCCAACAACGGTCCACTCTTCCCCAATCTATTTCTCTCCACTCCAATACAAGCTATCCAACTCCACCCCACCCATTCTACTCTACCCCACTCCACTTTCTCCTACTCTACCCCACTCCAATGTACCCTGTCAAATCCACCCAATCTCCTCCACTCCACTCTACCTCAATCTACCACACTTCATACTTCTCTACCCAATCTTCCCCACTCCAATTCACTCCATACTACCACATTCCACTCAAATCTACAGCACTCAAGTCCACTCTAACCCACTTCATCCAAATACACCCCACTCTAGTCTACCTTACCCCACTCCTCACCAAACTACCCTATTCCAATCTGCTCATTCCACTCCGCCCACTCCAATCTACCCCAATCTACTCCACTCAAGTCTCCCTCACTCCACTCCAATCTATCCAACCCTAACTCAATCTACTCCACTCCAACCTACCCCATTCCAGTCTATCCAACTCCACTCCAACCTACTCCACTCCAATCCAGCCCACTCCACTCCAATCTACTGCAATCTACTCCACTTCTATCTATCTCACTCCAATCTACCCCACTCCACCCTAATCTACCCCACTCCAGTCTACCTCACTCCACTCTAATCTACCCCACTCTACTCTAATCTACTCCACTCCACTCAATTCTACCCTACTCCAATCTACTCCACTCTACTCTAATCTACCCCAATCCACTCTAATCTACCCCACTCCAGTCTACCCCGATCCACTATGCTCCACTATTCCCCATTCAATCCAATCTCATTCCTCTAAAATCTACCCCAATATAATCCAGTCCACTCTACCCCATTCCACTCCAATCTACCCCACTGCACCCCAATCTACCCCAATTCAATCTACACCACTCCAATCTACCATGCTAAATTACCCAACTCCCTTGCTCTAATCTACCCAATCCCCCCTACTCCATTCTACCCCACTAAGCCATTCTAGGCCAATCTACCCCACTCCACTCTATCACCAATCTACCCTATTCCACTTTACCCCAGTCTACCTCACTCCAAACTATCCCACTCCAATCTACCCCACCCCACACCACTGACCTTTAGCTATTCAGAACTGCTGCCACACTGGGGTACAACATGGCTAAAACATGATTGCATCAGTGTGACCTATTGACTTTACCAATACTTGTTTTACATGCACTGCCTTAAGTATAACCAATGCAAGGATTAAATCCTTCATTGCTCATTGCCATACTTTAGCAAATAATGACAAAACCAAAATATGGCTCTTTTTAAAATAACAAAAAAAATGTCAGCGGGATGAGTATGAAGATGGGTTGAATGTCTGGTTTTGAAAGGCCGTACATGTGCAGACAGAGTGCAGTTTAACTTGGGATAGTCTTAACAATGGCATCAATGATTAGAATAAAACCAGTCTGAACTCCACGTTACCCTCATGAGCATGTAAAGTGAACCTTGGTAAGAAGTGCAAGACGCTACTTCATTTCTCAGTACCGCGGGTATACTTTTACTAGCACTTTTCCAACCTCACTCAACACTGATGCCTGACTTTGATTGGGATTGAACCGTGACTTCTCATTATCTCTGCTACACTTCAGACTGAATTGCACTATTGCTTACTTCACTGGACATTCACACCGGTAATGACAGAGTACAGGCAGTTCCCAGCTGGGCTGCCATACTGTGCATTGGACACTTTTCAACAGGAATTATTGATGTGTAACGCACCACTGGTTGCAGTCATTACTAAAAATTGTCATAATTTATTTGGGATTTGGGGTCTGAGAAACAATAAGAATGCCGAGCAGCCCACCATAACAGACCGTGGCATTCATTTTTCACTGAAAGTGCTCTTGCCATGCAGACCAGAGCACTTTAGGTATTTATTGATGGTCTATCTGCCAATTTTAGAATGAACCCCATAGTCTTCAACATCAGTCATTTTTGTGACACTTTCGGAGTGTAAAGGAAAATAAACTAATGACATATTTGATAGTGTAACCATACATGCCAGGCTCAGTTTGAGAAAGACCACCCCAAGATCATTGTGTCTGTACCCGCAATTCGCCAGCAATGTCAGGCTACCTCATCAGAAACCCCGTTGCCTTTCTATTCCACAGGAATTCTCACAGACCTCAGGCATTGCTATTTCGGTAACATCACAGGCAGTAAAAGGCAACGGGGCTCTATGAATGGGGAGGGGATTTAAAACTTTGACCAAAAGGTTAGCCTGTGTGAGAGATATACTGGCAAACAAGTTTTTTTTTGCATAGATTCCTCATATAAACCTAATTCGTGTGTAGGATTGTTTTATTTTTATAATAAAATTACGATTTCACGAACGTCAGGTTTTACAAAACGTTTCTAGTAGTTTTGAGGCAAAACAACTTCCCATTTTCACACATACCTAACATCCACACTTCGAAAAGTGCTTTTATTCTGAAATTCGAATAAACAATTTACTAGCAACTCATATTAGTGAGCTACAATTCACTCTCATCTAACCTTCTTGATTAATCTAATAAAATCGGTATTTCTGTACCATACTCACTTTGGGTGCTCCCATTATAATTCATTTATTGCTGCGTGTGCCCTACTATTAACATTTTGTCACTTTAATCAACTTCAGTCAGCCTAACAAACTCAAATAATTAGTTTTTTTCTTTGAAATTCCATGGCTTAATTTTCACATGCTAACATGTGCATGTTCTATCAAACCACAACAGCATATTTTTCCATTTTTTCACACAAAAAAAACCATAAAAGTATGGACGGAGATTCACATCTCCACAGAACATAAATGTATGTTTTTCAATTCATAAATATTCCCAGGCATATATCTGGAAAGCTGTGTCCAGCGAAGGTTTCCAAGCATAGCACTGTGAGTATGACATCTCAACGGGGTCTTGGTTTTTGATTTGTGTAAATCTACAAAGAATACAATTACTGTATAAATGCTCATTTGTTTCTGTTTTTCCCCTGGAGGGAAAATATATATTTCCCCATGGAGAATCCCTTTCTGTTCGACCCTAGTAAAGCTAGGGGCATTATATTTCCCTTCTCATCCTTGGAGAGGATTTACTGCTACTCTTGGCTAGAGTAATTTTCCTACAATTTCCAGGGTGGGAAGGGGTCTGATTTCACTTTGTGAATTCTCACAAATATACGTCCGTGGGTGTTCTTGAACTCACAAGGCAAACTATACCTTGTAATGTATAGTGTAATGTGCACCCCCACCCGTCAGCTCCGCTCCACTAACCTCACCCTCGCCGTCGTCCCCCGCATTTGAAGAAAGACCTCCGGCGGCAGATCCTTCTCATACCTCGCCCCCAAAACCTGGAACACCCTTCCCACCACCCTGCGACAGACTCAAGACCTACTCACCTTCAGAAGACTCCTCAAGACCTGGCTCTTCGACCAGTAACAACAGCTCTACCCCCCAGCGCCTTGAAACCCTCATGGGTACGTAGTGCGCTTTATAAATCCTATGATTGATTGATTGATTGAATGTCCACTTCCCACCATTTGTTGGGAATTTCTTCTGCAGATTTATACGCACTTGTGGCACTAGTAACCCCATGTACACCTGTCAGGAAACTCTTGTGAATTGCTGGCAGAAGTAAATGGGAATTTGCAGCCCTAAACTTATTTTCATGTCTGACAATACTTGTATGAATAGGGCCACGCATATATTCCTCACTGACTCCATTTCTTTTCTTTCAAATTATCTCACTCTCCAGAGCAATTAATTTATTTAGGTATTTTATACCAAGCATGGTCTAACCTTAAAGTAACTTCGGTGTGTTTAGATGTACAGAGAGGTAAAAAGAAATTATTTATTATTGTAATTTAGTTAATTTATTTAATTTGGAAAATTCACTCTCAAGGACCCTCTTGAAAGGATTGAATGTCACTCAAGATAAAGTTGTTGTTAACTGCCAGAGATCCGACACAATGAAAAGTATTCTTGTCAAATCTATCTCAAAGACATGTTTCAACTTTTTTTATGAAAGTGTGGGGGCCTCATTCACAAGGCCTTTGGCGCAGGACGGCACATCAAGTGACTTGCTGTGCCGCTTTACACCACCAGGAAAGGGCAGAAATGTGCTGTATCTACAAGATCAGCACATTTCTGTCCTCTCCCCCTGCACTGGTGCACACATTTCTGAGATGCCCCAATTCTGGCACCTTTGCACCATGGTGCGAGGGTGCCTACGTTGTGGGGATGATTGTTTTTGTGCAGGAAGGGACAACTTCCTGCACAAAAACAATCAGAAGAGTTGTCTTCTTCTTTCTATCTGTGCTGCACACATAGAAAGAGGAAAAAAGGAAAGAAATAAAGATATTTATCCCCGTTGCGTCACTCTTACGCCACCCCTGAGCTGGTGTGGGAATCTGATGCATTCCCAGACTTGTAAATCTAGGAAGGCATCAGATTAATTCGGGTTCCATGGGTGTTGCATGGGAACACCCCAAAAAACACCATGGAATGCCCCTTTCACGCAGTGTTATGCGTGAAAGGGGTCCATAATTACAAGACAGTAAAAAGCCACACAAGGTGGCTTTGCGTGGCCTTGCAAATATGGGCTGGCACACTGTGTCATCTGAGTATAAAACAAAATGGCACACCAGTGGCACAGTGTGCCGCTACGACCCTGTAAATGAAGCCCACGGTGTTCTATGTTAGATTTAAATAGGTGCTTCAAACTTGCATACACCATCTTTGATTTTGAGGCTATTTTGCTAGTTGTGTGAGAGGCATACGTGGGTGGGATTCTGCCTGAGGTCCGAAGGGGTGCTCCAAACAGGTTGGACACCTGTAGCTAAGCACAGGAATAAAAAAATGCAAGAGAACAGTTGCATGTTGTGTACGCTTGCCTTCTTCGATTAAGAGGCTGTTCTGTGAGTTGTGTGTGGTTGACAGAGTGTGGGTTTATAGTGTGAGGTATGTGGGCTGTGTAGAAAGTGAAGTCTGGGGGGTTGTTCCAGTCAGGTAGGTGCGAAACTTTAACTGCTATTAAGCATGAAGGCAAGCAAGAAATTTCAACTGAGATAAAATGAGTCTGCAATTAGCTATTATTGTCAGGCAGAAGGGCAAGAATTTATATTTTTTTATGTGTTTGGATGGCACGGTGTGATTTTGTAGCCTGAACCAACTGGGAAACTTTAGATGACTTGTTACCATCGTGACATATGATCTTATAATATCGTTATGTCTGAAGAGTGTTGGGAGGATGTGGGGTGGACAGGTTATAGTAAGGTGAAAGTACTAGCCTCCCCTGAGTATCACCTGAGCAGAAGTGAGTCCTCAGTCTTCAATCGGATTGCAGGGGCACATCTACAAAACATCTTAATATTTCTGTTTGGATGAGTTTGCTGAATAAGAGACAGCTTGATTCTGTTCTAAGGCAGGGATCTAGAGCGTCCAGAATTTAACACAGAAAATGTATATGTTTCTGCCATTTGAAAGTGCTTTCATGGGTCAGAGAAGAGGAAGCAGACCAAAGGGTATAAATGGGAGATAACGTTTGCTTGTTTGTCGGGTCTTATGTTCCAATAAGAGGAATACAAGGTGCCTTGATCGTGGGAGAGGCAGTGGAACACATTCAAGGCTGCTTTGACCTGGTCATATCTTCACACGTTCTGGCCCACCATGGCAACCTGACTTTGTAATTTGTCAGTCAGACTCTTTCGGAAGACACCTGTAGATCACATAGCATTAGTCTACGCACAAAATGACCAGACATCTTGCCAGGTCAAAATGCTGGGTAATTTGCAGGAGCATGAGGATTTTACTGAGTGTAGAGTTGCTCAAGGACACCCTTAAGCAAATCTTTGGTTTGTGTGGGAAATTAAAACTTAGCATTGAAAACGTTTTTTGACTTTCTTATAGGTGAGTGGCAAAAGCCCCAGACCAGAGGGTCAGTTAACCGGTACAGAGGCAGGCCCGATTCACAAAAGTCACCCATAAGCATGTGAAGTACTACTCTGGTTATACTACTTTACACACTCATCAATGGAATTCACAAAGTTCTTGTCGTTGACCTATGCATACCCCTGCCCTATATGCCCTGTTTCCGTTCTATGTCACACATAGTTAGAACTCTTTTTACCTTAGTGCCACATTTTAGATGTAAATGTAGCAGTGGCAAGTACTAGTGCCTCAAAAATGGAGAGTATTTCTACAAAGCAGGAGAAGTGAATGGAAGATTATGGAGGAGCACAGGAGGGAAATACAAAAGCAAACATACAAAATGATAAGTCAGTTGCAATTCATTAAATTAAGACATACATCCACTCCATCAGTACTCAGCTCAAACAGGCTAAAATCTACTGCAGCTAAGTCTTGGAGAACGTCACACATCACACATGGCCACTTCAAGCGAATCATACATAAACCAATTGAGGCGGGGAATAACACTATCAGCATATAGACCTACACCTAGAAATGCGTTTTAAAAAATGACACATTTCAAACGTCAACATTACAGTCGCACATTAAAAATGTAGGGCCCGGTGGAGGACGAGGTAAGGACCCTTAAAACACAAGTGTCCGCACTCATATCTCGAACGGCAGAGCTGCACCGAAGGGCAGAAGATGCTGAAAACAGATCAAGGCGGAACAACCTCAGACTGGTTGGGCTCCCAGAAGACACAGCCACGGCGTCTCTTACCGAGTATCTGGAGAAATGGTTTCGCTCCTGGATTCCAAAGGACCGTCTCACCCCGTGGTTCGCTATTGAGCGGGCACACAGAGCCCTTCAGATGAGACCTCCACCAGGATCCCCGCCAAGACCGATAATTCTCTGCCTCTTCAATTTTAAAGACAGAGACATGATCCTACAGGAAGCATGCACCAGAGGAGATATCCTCTGCAATGGAGATAAAATCCTCCTCTTCCCTGACTACACACGAGATGTACAACAAAAGAGACGCTCCTTTCTAGAAGTCAAGCAAAAACTAAGAACAATGAACATCCAATACCGACTACTATTCCCTGCGAAACTGAGGGTAGTCTATGGCAACAGAACACACTTCTTCGAACAGCCAACTGCAGCATGGACATGGCTAACAGAAGAGTTGCCACTCAGAAAGACTGGAGAACAAACTGATTGGGCACTGAACGGAAACAAACTCAACCATCGGCCAAAACGTACAATCACTAAGGGACACTGCACGAGGTCGAGAAGACGCAGAGGGGGACGAGGTTCCCTCTCGCACTCCCCGTCGACGACGGCGGCTCCCACGCCTACTAGCCCGAGAGGTCACAGATCACCACAGACAGCTAATGGAAAAGAAGATGGAAGAGACTCAAAACAGCGGAGCCCGCCCCGGGCCGGGACCGACTCGCCGGGAACCACAGACCTATCATGCAGCCCGACTATATAACAAGGGGCCTGAGAGGGGTCTTTAGAAGGGGAGAGAGAGGAGAGGGAGAAAGGCGAGCAAATCAAAATACTAATACTGCCGACAAATAACGCCAGCAAATGCCTTCAATGCACTGATCCGACAATATGGAGGGGTCCACCACTGCTCAACCAGCTAGTTAGTTTAGTTTAGTTTGGAAAACCATCTCGCTGGGTTCAAGGCGCGATGGTAAGGGGTCAGGGCGACAGATGCTTCTGGGGGGAAGTATGGGGTGGGGAGGGAGTTGGGGGGATTCAAACGCTACACATAGTAGCAAAGGGTAAGATACTGTTCATTGTCACGTTGACAAACCTGTTGATTTTAAATATGGCAGAAATACAGGACAACCAACAAACAAATGGGGAAAAAGTAAAACAGCTCTCGAAGACACGTGGGGAGACCGGGGAGGGAGGCACCCTGTATCTAAAACAACCACGCCCGCAAGGCAGAGCCAAGGCAATCTCACAATCAAACCCTGATGCACCCAACACAGGCCATCTCATGGAATGTAAACGGGCTGCTAGATAAGATTAAACGCACAGCAGTGTTCACTTTCGCACATAGACACAAACCCGAGATACTTCTCTTGCAAGAAACACACCTAGCCGGAGAACACTGCCCCTTCCTATCGAGACGGGGATTTGATAGAGTATATCACGCCGGGTTCATGAGGGGTTCGAGAGGAGTAGCGATCCTTTTACACCGTTCCTTCCCCCTGAAGGTGATACAGACCTGGAAGGACAAACAAGGCCGATTCGTGGCCATTACTGGGACAATAGAGGGAATGACAATCAACATAATTAGTACATATATTCCCCCAACCTTACAACGAGGAACTATTAAGGAACTAACACAAATCCTCCTAGACCTACCCTCAGGACTGACTGTTTTGGGAGGCGACTTTAATGCAGTCCCAAACCCTAAATTAGACGTGGAAGGCCCAATAACCGCTCACAGATGGGAAATGGCGACGGGTTTTACGAACTGGATGACAGCAATGGGACTGAGTGACATCTGGCGATTGAGACACCCACGACACAGACAATACACTCACACCTCAGCAGCGCACGGCTCGCAATCCCGAATAGACTTGATACTACTACCCAGTGCAGACTGCGGTGCCACATCACATATTGAAATACTGGCAAGGGGCATATCTGACCACGCACCAATACGCATAGCTCTGGGTCAGGCCCGACGGGCAAACCGACCCATGTGGAGATTAAATGCTTGGTACCTACAAGACGAAGAATTCGTAGAACAACTACAAGAGGCACAAAATGAATATTTTGGCCTGAACGAGGGATCGGTGTCCTCACCTGGCATTTTATGGGCGGCAGGCAAGGCTGTCCTGAGAGGGTCAGCCAAAGGCCTGATAAGAAAGATAGAACGTCAAAAAACTCAAAAGATTGAGTCATTAGAGAAACAAGCAGCAGAGCTAGAACTAACGCAAGAAGAGAGCCCCAACGGAAGGAGCGCAAGACAGCTGTCCCTGATACGAGAGGAAATCAGAGATCTGTCCCTAGAAGCAGCAAAAGCTCTCTGGCGAGCAAGCACAGCCAGAATATATGGATGGGGGGACAAAACAGGGAAATTACTACACTGGCTGATCTCCCATCACAGAGCCTCAGACATTATTTCCGAAATATGGGATGGAGAAAAGGGCAAAGTCGAGAAACGCCAGGATATAGCAGAGGCCTTTGCCCGATATTACAAAACATTGTATAAGGCCTCAGACTCCATCGACCCAGCCCATGGCCGTAGACTACTAGACACAATCCCCCTGCCCAGTCTGCCCCCTACAGAAACGCAGATCCTAGATGAACCTTTGCAAGAAGAAGAGATAAGCAATGCCATCTCGGGACTGAGAGCTGGAAAAACCCCAGGCCCTGATGGCTTCCCAGCAGAATATTACAAGAAATACAAAAAGGAGCTGTTGCCACATCTAATGGCCCTTTTCGCAGAAGTAGAACAACAGGGGCGTTTCCCGAGAGGGCTGGACGAGGCCACCATAGAGGTGATTCCCAAATCTAACCCTCCATCTCCACACTGTGCAGACTATAGACCGATCTCATTGATCAACTGTGAGGTCAAGATCCTAGCCAACATACTCGCAACACGTCTCAAAAGAGTACTACCGCAACTGATCCACGCAGACCAATGTGGGTTTATGACAGCCCGCAGCACCCGTCACTGTATTCACCACCTCCATGTGGCCCTCGATGAAAGACATAAACTACCCAGAGACTTAGCGCTGCTCTTTATTGACTTCGAGAAGGCTTTTGACTCCGTAGACTGGAATTTCCTATTCATGGTGTTACAGAGGGCGGGATTGGGACCAAGATTCTATCAACTAACCCGAGCATTATATGCGGACCCCTCGACCCGAGTACAAATCAATGGAACCCAATCATCACTCTTTGAAGTCAGAAGGGGAACAAGACAAGGATGTCCGCTATCCCCCCTTCTCTTCGCCCTAACTATAGAACCCCTGGCCCAGATGTTCCGAACAGACCCGGAATATTGTGGCTGGAAATGGAAACACGCCACAGAAGACAAAATAGCTTTATACGCAGACGATGTATTAATTTATATGGGCACCCCAAGCACATCTGGCCCACGCAGTCTCCAACTCCTTAAGAGCTTTGCAACAGCCTCAGGCCTGAAGATGAACCCAGCCAAATCGGCTCTGGTCCCTCTGGCACATACTTGAGACTGCTTTGACTGGCAGGACACAATTCCCCTCTGCAGACTGAGCTTTAAATACCTGGGTGTCTGGGTAACCCTTCTACCGGAACTAACCTGGGCAAAGAACGTAGACTCGCTGTTAACACGAGTCAAGACAGACCTACAAAAATGGCAGACACTACCATTAAACATAATGGGGCGGACAGCCTTATATAAAATGATGATTCTACCCAGACTAACATATGCCTTTCAGAACTTCCCCCTCCCCATCCCACGTTCATGGTTTAGAACTCTAGAAACAGCGACACTACAATTCCTTTGGGGCGGGAACAGACACCGGGTAGCCACAAAACACTGCAAGAAGGAAACGCATGAGGGAGGCCTGGGGATGTCAGACCCATACCTATACTATTTGGCGACACAAATCTTAACAATACATGACTGGTTCAACGGAGGGTGGTCGGACCCGGCATACCAAATGGAATTAAACACCCTAGGCTTCCCGCGCATCTTGGATGCGTTATATGGTACACCTCTTCCCCAAGGTATGGGCGAGACAACCAGAGCCACCCTCCTGGCATGGCGGGTGGCACTGAGACACACCCAATGGAATGCAGTAATCACCCTAGAGACCCCGCTATGGAGAGGGAAATGGATGAACGCCACCGCCACACTGGAGGGATTTACAGAATGGGATAAACTAGGGATTTCACTGGTGGGGGACATATGGAAGGGTGAAACACTTAAATCCTTTCAGGAACTGCAGACAGAGTTCCAACTATCCCGAACACAATTTTTTAAATACCTCCAACTCAGACATGCCATAGGAACGCAGCTCCCCAAAAACCCACTACCGGAATTTAACCCCCTTGAAGCCAGAACTTTAATGGGAAACATGGGAGGGAAAGGGATATCACAACTATATAGAATGTTGATTAACAATACACCAGGAGACGCGAGCTCGATGAGGACGGGGTGGGAGACCTGGACCGGAGCTTTAGAGGACTCGGAATGGGCAGAAGCTCTAGAAGCCCCAAAAACCCTAGCCATATCAGCAAAACTGCGTACCATACAATTTTACTACCTACACAAAGCATACTTAGCGCCCAAAAGGCTTTCACAGGCGGGAATATGGCCGAACAGCCGCTGCCCCCGCTGCGACATGGAACACGCAGACTTCTTCCATATGGTCTGGTCTTGTCCGACATTGCAGATCTACTGGGAAAAAGTGCTAAATGAACTAAACAAGACAATAGGAACGAAACTCCAACTCTCTGCCTCCATGGTGCTACTAGGAATCATGGAGGGGAGATTAAGATCACGAACCAATCGAGCGTTCATCGGAACGGCTCTGCTGGTAGCCAAAAGAGACATAGCCGCGGCGTGGACTTCGCCTACCGGCCCATCCCTGCAGAAATGGAGAAAGGGAGTAGACTGGTGCGCAATCCAAGAGAAACAAATATATGAATCGAGAGGATGCCCCCGGAAATATGAACAAATATGGGGCCCATGGCTCGAAACACTGTCATAGACTAGATCGAACCCCCCTCCTCCTCCTCACCGAACGTGATCAAGGAACTATCTGTGCCTTCCCCCGAAAGGAAAAGAAAAACATGTCCATAGTAAATGTACCACAATTGAATTGTTCGGTTGTACCTGTGCTAAACTGTTGTTGTTGCCATAATTCTTTGAAAACAATAAAATATGGTTATAAAATAAAAAAAAAAAAAAAAAAATGTAGGGCCCGATTTAAAGTTTGGAGGAGGGGTATTCTGTCATAAACGTGACAGACATCCCATCCGCCATATTAGAAGTTCCATAGACTATAATAGAATTGTAATACAGCAGACGAAATATCCGTCCCATTTGTGATGCAGTAACATCCCTCCGCCAAACTCTAAATCACGCCCTTACTGTTTAAAAAATCAAGTGTGATTTTTTTTACACATTACCGACACCAATACAAAACATAGTCTCAAATGTATACATAACAGAAGCATGTAGTGGAAAAAAACATATGTACGCTTTTATGAAATTCTAAAAAGTATGCACATCACATCTGACATCACACACAGACAGATCATGGCACAAAACAAGTCTCAAATACGCACACACATGTACATACACAGTTATAAACACCACAATCAACACTCATTGAAATTAAACATTGAAAAAACACACAACAGTCAATTTCCATTCTGAATACACAACCTATTAGTTGTGTTTTTAGATGTGCACTGTGCATGCATAAAATGCAACTACATGTCTTAGAATTACACCTCTAGTATCCAACCATTTCCAAGTGGGACACGACACCTCTTCCTGATGTGTGACACCATTAGGGTGACTTCCATGGCTCTAGCTCTTAGCATGGTGTGCCCTTTACACTGCCACTTTGTCCAAGTATTTCATCTAGAATATGTACAGTCAGACAGGGACACAAAATAGGCACGGCACCAAAATAAAAGATGCCCCCTATTAGCGAACCAGCTAAAACAAGCGGCCTACTTTTGCAATTAGGCCAGTTTTGAACTTGTAGAGACACGCTATCTGGGTATTTTGCAAGGTATGGGAGACTGAATACATTTGTGTTTGCTGCAGGCAATGCTTGTGGTAATATCAGGGAAACCAACAGTAAAAAACAGGCCCACCTGGCCATAATCCAGCCCAGAAACTGCTAAAATCCTACCCACACCACGATCTGTTAGACCAGGCCATTTGGCACTGCCTGATTGCCCTATAAGCCAATCTGACCCTAGCTATGTAGCCTGACGCAGTGTCAGCAAATGTCATCAGAGTTCTATAGCAGCCATCTCAAATAGGAAGTTGCACAGCAGAAGTGCAGGAACAAGTCATTCCTGAGCCATCCTAAGAAGCAACAAAGCCATCGCTGAAGGGACATTTGTGGAGTCCCTCTGTTCTAAATGGAAGGTTCCAAGCACCACCTATTTTTTATCTGTCGCTGTGCCACACTTGCACCATCAGTGTGGGAACTGGGTTACTGGTTGAGGGAGGTGAAACCCTACTCAAGTAGCAACAGCAATTTCTATCTGTGTGAAGTCTCAAGCAACCCCAAATCAACCTGTGCTTAACTCTCTGGTAGCTTGGCACAAAGCAGTCAGGCTTAACTTAGAGACAGTGTAAAGTATATAAACAGCCCTTCAAATAGTAATAAATTGAACACACAATACATGAAAAGCCTCACGTCTATTTAGAAGAATGGAGTTCTTTTTAATAACTAAAACAAGACTAAAATCCGATAAGTAGAACAGGAGATATCATATTTTAAAGGTTTTAGCAAAAATTACGCCAAAAAAGCTTAAAGCGCCAATTGTGAATATCTAGTCGTGCTGGACGGCGACAAAGTCACTTGTTTAGGCTGACCTCGATAGAGCATGGTCTGGCCATAGAAGCCCAGTTAGACCCGCTTCACAGAGTACCTTAAATCCTGGTTCCAGAGCGTTGTGAGACCCCGCGTCAAGGATGCGTTGCTTGACGGCAGTTATGAAGAGCATTGAGCAGTGATGCAAAGGTCCTCCGTCATTGTTGAGGTTGCCATCAATGAGGGGCTTGCGATGCAAAGTCCTGAGTCAAAGGTACATCGTGTACTGACAGTTCCGAAGAAGTTGAGGGGCTGCGTTATGGAGCCCTGCATCATCATCAAGGATGCTATCGATGAGAGATATGTGATGCAAAGGACTTTGTCTAGGATGTGTCACACATCGGTCGTTCTGAGGAGACTGTAGGCCGGGATGTGCCGCACGGCAGCAGTTGTGATGTCGAGCTGTGAATTTATGGATCACCCAGCATCGGTTCTGCCCACAGGACCACAGCTGGGCTGGCAGAGCACATTCAGGTGCAGTTCCCAAGGTCCAAGACTGGGGTGACTCCACTTGGGGGGCAAAACTCCCAGTGGACTGAGTCCAGGTGCTAGGTTCAAGGTGGTCGGAGCCTTTTCTTTCCCTGAGGCTTTGATCAGCTAAGGTGTTTGCAGCCTTTTCTGTCCCCGAGGCCAGCCAACTAGCCCTTGGAGTCATTCTGGTGGTCCTGGGATCAAGATGCAGGTCCAGTCCTTTCACTCAGGCAGCAGGGCAGAAGGGCAACAGAGTAGCATTCCTTCTTTCAGAGCGGCACAGCAGTCCTTCTGAGTCTTTCACGGGTCCAGAGGTATTTTGAAGGGTGGGGTCTAAGGACCCATTATTTATACCTGGTGCCCACTTTGTAGTAGGAAAATGTTCTAGAGGTTTCCACCTCAAGAGGTGTTTGGAATTTCCTGCTTCCCTGCCCTGGCATCAGATTGTTAGGAGTCACAATAGACTAATGCCAAACCCCTTGTCAGTGTGTTCAGGCAGGGTCATTGTCGAGTGCAAGTATGGTAGGTGACAGCTCCTCCCCCTCATCAAGTCAGAGATGGACGATCCTGCCATCACGTTTGTGCCTTTTTTTCACTGTCTGGGAGCAATATATTAAGACCAACTGCCAGCTACACCGCATCACGTGACCAGGAAACAGGCAGCAGACACCAAATGGTTGGGACAAGAAGGTGCCAACTATCTACAAGTGACATTTTCAGAATTGTGGCTTGAAATCCTACTTTACCATTAAAGAGGGTTTTAAATTGCAAACTTTTAGACATCAAACTTGACATTCCTACCTGCTCACAATTGAAAATTATCATTTAGCATATGAAATAGGTTCAACCAATTTTATCCTATGGGAGAGTTAGGCCTTGAAATAGTGAAAAACACATGCAAGAGTTTTTCACTACCAGGACATGTAAAAGTTAAAAGTACATGTCCAACATTTTGAATACACTGCACCTTGCCCTACGGGCTGTTTAGGGCATACCTTAGGGTGACATATATGTATTAAAAAGGAAGGTTTAGACCTGGTAAAAGGTTTATTTTGCCAGGTTGAAATGGCAATTTAAATTTCACACCCAGGCTGCAATGGCAGCTTCAGACAAGTTTAAAGGGCTACGTAAGTGCGTGGCAGAATTAATGCTTCAGGCCCACTAGTAGCATTTAATTTACAGGCCCTGAGTATATGCAGTAACATTGTACTTGGGACTTACAAGTAAATTAAATGTGCCAATTGGGTGTAAACCAATTTCATAATGTTTAAAGGAGAGCGCCCACGTACTTTAGCATTGGTTGGTAGTAGTAAAGTGGATAAAGTCCAATGGCCAACAAAAGCGTGATCAGCAAACATGAAGGAGTAAGGCAAAAAAGTTTGAAGAAGACCACCGTAAGGCTGAGAGGTCTAACTGACACATTGAAGGAGAATGATTTACAGTGCATTCATCTTACTACAGACATCTGGAACAATTGTCAAGTTACAAACTGCTTGTGCATCACTGCACAATGCGTCTCCTTTAAAAGAGGCAAGCAAAGGCTAGTTGCTAGAACGACAATTACTGATGCCTTTTGAGTCATTCATCAGCACAATGTTTTCCATGGAGAAAGTACACACAGCTGCTATCCTGGATGAATTCCAAGAATAGCTTCAACCCATAGGTCTCATCATTGAATTAATTGCCAATGGAAGTAATATTGTCAAAGCCATAGCATATGGAGGATTGTTCAGAGTGCTATGTCTAGCTCATTGCATCAACCTGATTTTGTAGGGCTTCCTCAAAAAAAAAGGAATCGTCAACAACATATTGGTCACCAGTCACAGGATCTGCACACATTTCAGCCTTTCATTGAGAGCCCGGAAGTAGCTGAGGATCATTCAGTTTGCTAATAGAGTCCGGATCAATGACAGGAGATCCCAAGCCTTTGGCACTCAGGTTCCAAAGGTCTGTTTGAGCAGCAGAAGCCTATCAATCGTGTGTTACAAAGGAGAGGAGGTGCAACTGCCAAAACCATCACTTTGGAGGTTGACAAATGGGGGCTAATAGAGTGCCTTATGAGATATTTATGTGGGAGAATAGAAACTGGGATTGTACCATGAGCTACGCCATACCATTGCTGTACTTGCTGCAAAACCACTTGTGTAAGGTAGAAGAAACATATACCATTGTCAATGAAGAAGCAGCTGTTTTGGTCAACAATTTAATCCTTCATCTAGATACACACTTCAGCATCCTACAAGGGACTAAGTCCTCCAAAGAGTACATATGTACCATTATACTTGATCCATGGTACAAACATGCAATATCTACTTTCATTCTTTTTCAGTGCTGGATGTCTCAATTTATCAGAACTGGATCATCAAGAAAAAAGTTGAAATGGAAGATGAAAAACTGCAACTTTGAGGGCAAAGAGAAATTGAAGTGCTGCTTTCACCAACTTCTGGAATGCAGAATGGTGGCTTCAACATGCATGTTGCAAGGGCGATCGACTGGGATGAGGCCTCGAATGATTACCAGTGGCTGAAATAAATTCAAGCATTCTATCCATCATTTTTTGTATACTTATGTGTGTCACCGTAAAAGGGACAGGAATGCCTAGATGTAGGTCCCAATCATACTGTGCCACTGAAACCAAGCTATACCTGTTGATGAGGGTGAAACTGGTCCTGGGTTGCTTGTGTTCCGGCTCAGAGAGGACTTAGCCTGGCAGCTTGGCTGGACTGCTCCAACTGGAGAAGGGTCAAGACTGATTTACATATGGTTTGCATACAGCTGAGTCCAAACTGAGGTGCCATTGTGTGCAAAATACCGATGGACTGGGATGCACCCCTGAGTATCACATGCGGTTGAGATTAATTCAAGCATTTCATCCATCATTTTTTTTTGTATACCTTTGTGCAACATCAGTACCCACCACTGCTAAACAATTACCATTGCATGGCACACCTGCTACTAAATCAGCACCAACAGCCTCACTTGAACCAACCTTTGTTGTGGGTTTGCTTTTGGCAAGACCAGGATTCAGGCCAAGCAAACAGGCACAGGAAACTCAGACCAGCAAATGCCAATACCTATGACAATAGAGACAATGTCACAAAAATAACTAGATGGTCAAACTGAATTCTATATGGATCAAGAGCCATTGAACTATTGGCAAGGGAGAAATGAACATTGGCCAGAACTCAGCAGGCTGGCAACAAAATATATGGCATATTCTATAGTCAGTGCATCATCTGAGCAGGTTTTCCATGCAGCTGGTCCAATTGTCATGTTCAGAAGAACAAGTCTTTTTTCTCAAGTGGTGGAGAGACTAGCAATGATCAAAATAAATAAACAGTTAATCCCAAAAAATTATCAGGCTCCAAAAGACCTGACAGTGGATGAGGGTGGTTTCTCAGATATCTTAAGTATGGAGAGTGATCAATCGCCAAACAAAGTCCCCGTATACGAAGATGAACTCTACATTCTGGATTAAAAAGTAAAACAAATACACTACTAATACAACAGATAAAGTCTGCTGTAAGAAAAGAGAAGTTAAAAAACTCATTATTATTTTTATATTTGGTTTGCTAGAAATGTAAATAAACTAGAGTAAAATTGACCAGTGCACTAGGCACAGACATATAATCAAGGCCATATTATTTTGTTGACAGAGTGGTTGATGAACAAAGGCAACAAATTCAACCTTATGGTCAACAACAAACTTTGGAATGATCAATGGTCTCTAAGTCTACTGTGGATGGTTCTACTTCCAGAGGAACAAGATGCCACCTATTGTATTGTATTTTATTGTAATAGTATTTTTATAGCGCTTACTACCCCTGACGAGGCATCAAAGCACTTTTCGGCGAGTAGCACGCTACTCCGGAACCCAAAAGGAATTAGTGGTGGATTAGTATAGGGAAATATGAGTAAAGTTTTAGTATTATTATGAGTTAATTTGAGCTGCAGATATGTGAGTGTTAGTTGGATTAACTGGGGTAATGGAGGGGTGGAGGAGGGAAGAATCCAGAAGTGTTAATTGGGAGTTTATGGTAATAGGATTTAGGCTTGGGATGAGTAAAGGGGGGATGGAGGAGGGAAGAGTCTGTGGAAAGGGTTAGGGGGATCATGGTAGCAGGAGGGATTTGGATGAGTTAAATGTGAGATAAATGAGGGAAAATTTAGTAGGGTTGTTTCGGAGATCATGGTAGGAAAGTGAGGTTTGTGTGAGATAGATTGATCGAGAAATTACATATGGTGATGGGTAAACAAAGTGTGATATAAAATGAGAGCAGGGATTCATAAGCATCTGATATAATAACTTATCTAGGAGCTATGCAATGACCTATGAACATGTTAAGCATAGAATAACATACACATATATATATATATACACACATACACCCACACACACCCACACATATACACACATGAATACACACACATATGCACACATATATATACATATTTAAACCATGAGTAAATATACATTAAACAGGTTTAAAAAGTATGTGTGTAGTTTATTGTTATGACATAGTAGCGATACATATTTTCTAAAGAACTATATATAACTAGTATATACACATAATCAGATAAAAATATGTATCAACATAGGCATATGCAGTCCATAGCTGTTTGAATATGGTGGTTATCAAGGAAAGAGCCAACTCTTGAGTAGTCTTCTGAAGACAAGATAGTTATCTGTGGCTTAGCTGCTTGAACGGAGAAGGATGTACCACCTATAGTCTTTTTCTTGTATGGTGGTGTTCTAAGGTGTGGTACCAATCTTGAGCGGAGGTTTCTTTGTTGAATGTATTTGGTTATTTTGTTTCTGATAAAAAGCGGTCCTGTTCCATGTGTAGCTTTGTGGGTGATAACAGTTCTGATCATGCACCTCATGGGAAACTTTCATACTGAACTGCCAGGTCCCCTCCAGAATAGGACATCACTAACCCTAAACCAATTTCAGCCTATTTGGCCTCTTCAGCAGAGTGCAGCTCGAATCCTATGGCACATTGATGTAAGAGCATGTTTCTCGTTCCCAAAGCATCAAATGCGACAAAAACCAAGGTGATTGAGGGAATGCTTGAATTAACTTCAGCCGCTGGTGATCGCTTGGGCTGCATTCTAGTTCACTGTTCTCTGACCACCATTCCAACAGGAACAGTCCAGCCAAACTGTCAGGCCAGGTTATTTTTGTCCTCAGTGGCATGCCCCAGTGTGATTGGTGTGCCTAGATGTGGGTACTAAGCCATGGACCTCAAGCTTAAGAGGCCCATACAGGCCGAAACTGGTCTGGGGTTGATTGTGTTTCTGTTCAAAGGAGACTTACTATTGCAGGTCTGGCAAAATTGTTCCGATTTAAAGAGGAACAATGATGATTTGTATAGGACTATCTGAAGTGGTGTTGTGGGCAACATAAGCAATGGACTGGGATGAGGCCTGAGTAAGTTAAATGCCTAACCTTTTGTTTCTCTCCTCAGCAGTCTGTGAAGATTGAAACATATACACTACTAATGTGTGCAGCATTCATGTTAAAAAAAGACACATAAATATATACCACATTGGCCTGGAAACAGGGGGGTTGAATTAATGCCAAATGATTACTTTGATGGATGCAGGAGTATTAAGTAAACTCTGTATTTTAAATGATGGAGTGTTCATTCTGGGAGCACACTTACATGTTTCTGGGAGTGTTACTTTGATTAAGCTTTCATTAACTGCCTGCCGGTATCCCTTGGGTCGTCAGTGACCTCTAAATTTGACTTGACTCTTAAAACTCAATTTATGTTCCTTTTCTTAGTCAACAAGTCTGTCTCTTTTTAAAGAAAAACGAAATCTGATTCTCCCATCAGCAACATTTAGGAGGTGGATCCATCTTTAGCTACTTCTATTGGAAAATACTCACAGGGGCATAACCCGATAGGGAGTGGTAGGGCTTGTTTGGCTGTACTTCTCTAGGCAGCTCTGATGTTCACGGATTGGCTGGAAGTTTGATGGAACTGCAGCCTATGCTGCTTCCTCGTCCTTCAGGTCCCCTAGCCAGCGGAAGGCCACTGCAATGACATCAATTTTAGTATGGCACAGCTGAGTGCCTAAGTCCCACAAGGCGTTTCACCCTGGGCCTTCCTTAGATGGTACAAGCAGGCAAGTCTAAAGAAAGAAGAACATGTTATGAGCCACTCCAAGCACATAGTTGTTTAGTCACTCACACACGTTGGGGGTTCTTTAGGGCCAAAGAAATATGTGATTCAAGGTCCCTGGGATTTTTTTACACATAATTACTATTTCCAATATTTGGAAATCAATCGTTCCACCACCACCTGCATCGTTCATGAAAAAAGGTTTTTTGTTCATACCGATGATAAAAAATTTAAAAAATGAATTCATGAGGAGATGCTAATAAAAATTATAATAATAGTAACTGCAACAATACTAATAAAAATAATATATCTAATGGACCTCATCATCCCCTACCATACTCCCCTACCATACTCCCACCCTGCTATTAGTTATTTATCAGAGCAACAAAGATTGTTCCGTGGTTAGGGAGCGAGTGTGTGGTAAGTAAGGTCGATTTTAGGCCAGGACTTGAGCTAGGTTTAAGTTTGGCTACGGTTGGGTTTGGTAGTCAATGGAAAGTAGAAGACGGAGTGAATGGCATAGGAAGAAAATGATGAAGAAGACATGGGAGAAATCTGGCCTGTGCCAGGACAGGACAGGAGGTGTGGATGGGCAACACGCCTTTTCTACCAATTGATTTAAATACCGACAGGCAGAACACAAACATAGTAAGGTTGTTTAACTGAAAGGTGCTATGGACTCTGTTTACAGTAAAGGAAGGAATACCTTGTTAGGTTTAACCCCTTGAGTGCTAAGGGTGAAATGGACTTGCCCTCAGCACCATTGAGACTGGTTGTGCTGAGGATGAGACCCTCTCATAAGTGGCTACAAAATGCAGCATTTTTTTGTTAAGGAAGGAACTTGACTTACCACTCACCCCTCCTGTCACGTCATCCTGTGCACCATGAACCTGGTGGGGCTCCTTCTCCTCAACCTCATTCCCGTTTGCCTCTAGAAAACATACACCTATGTGTTAATATCACTACCAAACTCAGTATTTGCACAACTGAAAAACATAAAGAATTTGAAATTATAGTTAACCAAATTATCAGTTTGGAAGATTTAGTTCTACATTTTAAAAATCGAACGTAAAAAAATCAATGCAATACAATTTTAAACATAGGAGAAATTGATAGGAAAGGATCGGAAAACAATGAATAAGGGAAAGAGACGATGGAAAGAGTGAGGAGAATACTAGAGCAGGGGTATGGGAGAAGTTGTTGAAACAGTAATAAAAAAAAGGAAAAAGAACATAAAAAAGACAGAGGAGACCGGAGAAAATAAGGAGAGAAGGTAATGCAAAAGAAAGCAAAAGGAAGTCCGAGACACAAAAATAAAAGGGGTTGCTAAGAAAAATGCAAAAAAGAAAATATAGAAAGCCATGCTGTATAAAAGAGAAGTAAGTTTAATTTTTGTTAAAGAAAAGAAAAATAAAGAAACATGAATTACCAGCAGCAGACATGCCTTTGGTGTCCATGGAGGTGACAAATGTGGAGTCACTGACCTGGCCTGTGGTACCCCTGGTCTTCTTTGGCCGTCATGAAAGGCGGAAAAAAAAACCCTGATGGATAGTTTCCATCATTGTAAGGCATGTAAAAATGAACAGGCAAAAAAATCTGCTTTAGTAACTAATCGCGCACTCCCTTTACTCTCAATAATTTCAAAAATGTCTACTATGATCACACTAAAGCTATGTGTAAAGTCACAAACTTTTCACCTGACAGAGATAGACGCTGTGTACCGACAGAGGAGCCCTGGAGGATCCCCACCACTCTTGGATCATACCTCTCTTTCTGTCTGTTGCCAACCTAGATGACCCCCAATCAACACAGCAAACATTGTATTTAAACTGCAGTTGCGGACATGGCTTGACATCCTCTACACAGCCCCCCTTACATGACCTCTAGAGAGTCTAGACTCAGATTTACTGTTTTAAACGAAATTACACAATTTGTGCTCTGGCTTTGTCAAAACCACCTCACGTCTAGCCGCTGTCATTAAGATAGGCATGCTACCCTTTACGACGAAAACATAAAACGATTGCTAAATGCACATACATCATCATCTTGTTTGAAGTGCTGGCCTTATTTCTCTGAAAAATGAAACAATTTTATTCGCAACATTAAAACTTTGTCAAAACAACATTTAAACCTGATATAGATGAGACTTAAATCTATTGTGTTTTTCAGGGTGAGCATGACAAAATCACGATATTGTAGAGTTCACTGTACTCGATTGCACCCAGAAAATCTAAAAATGGCCAAGTTTTAGGTTGTCTTTTGCAAAGCGCTGGTGACACAAAGGATGGTATTCACCAATGATGTCCGCGTCCATCACAAGATTCACACTTTGACTCATAAATGTTATCCACGCTGGCGATTCATGCCCCAGGAAAGCAATAATTTAAGACATCAATTACACCTTCAGTACACTAGAATGCGGATCCATTTATTGATGATGCACTCTAAAATTAGAACTATATTAGATGTTCACTTACAATAAACTTGACAATTATTAAACACAATTATTTTTCTATCATTATCTTTAGTTTTATCATATGTTAAACTGTTGCGTCGATGATCAGCCATGGTGCTGTCCTGAACATGCGTCAACATGATTCTCATCAGAACATGCATCAACATGATTCTCATCAGAAAATGCATCAACATGATTCTCGTCAATAATGAAGTTTACACTACCCACTGGTTAATCTCTGAATCTAAGAACCCCAAAGGGTTTTCATTTTTTACTGCTACGAGCATCTTGTATCCTAAACTATCATGTATAAGTCTACAAAAAGTAAGTAATGGTGGGTTTGTGGCTTATGTTCAGACATTGATTAGTGACAACCATTTCTTGCAGAAGCTACTTTGACAACTTTCTTCATGAGGATATTCAAGATATTTTCATTGTTTCTGTACAATATGTTCTGTTTGTCAGCCATTGTGCAGTTTGGTGCTAAGCACTATGTCAGTGATCGCAGCTATTTAAACAATCTAATCACTTAAGCCTTTAAGCTTTGTAAGTAATATTGCTGTAGCATCTTTGAGAGTGTGTGGCAGAATCTGTTATGGCACACTTTTCCCAAAAGGAACGGAATGTGATACATATGCGGGGCTTTCAGAGATTCCCAGACTTTAGGCTCATAGTGGAAAAGTGTGGCTTCTCTATATGTGTTAGGTATGAAACTTTGAATGGTTTGTGGGATATGAGACAGAATAGATCTTTTCTAAAGAGTGCAACATCCACTGGATTCGCTGGCACGTCTAGTATGGGAGAGTAAGTTTACATGTTCTCAGGGTGCACTAGCACATTAGTCTACAACCTGCGTAAACTGATGGATGGACTACAGAATTGTTGTTTCATACAGTGAAGGAGACACAGTACCTTGCAGGTATTAAAGGGGCCCACTATTGCACACAGCTTTATTATTGCCATTTAAAATATGTGGACTGTCATTGTACATGCAGTGTGAGACAAACAAGGGGCTCTCTAGGTTTGGCAAGGCATGGATCCGAAGCCAGGCTGTGTAGTGTTCAAGAAGAAAGGGATCATACCATGGTAAACATGCCCTGATCTGCTTGCACATGAGACTTGTACAGGGAGTGTATAGATTTTTGGATACGCATTATGTGTATGAATGGATACGTTTTGCGAACAGTGTGAGACAATCATATATCTTGCAGAGCCTTCTGGGGTTGTCTTCTGAAACAGGATTAGACATGTGACCCTGAAGACGTGGGATGTTAGAGAGCAGATAGAGCTGTATGCCTATGAAAGTGACAATAATCCAGATACAGCAAGGGGCTATGAACAAAGGTAAAAGTGTGTGATATTTCCAGACTTGCTTGAGGAAGCTGTGATGATAAGAAATCATCTCAAAATATTGGACTGTAATCCCGCCGCAATGTCAGAACAAAAACAGAATTCAAGCACTGATCCAGGGTATATCATTTCAGTTATAAGGCACAGATTCTTGTATTTCTATTGGAACGTATAGCTCTTAATGGCAAAGTGAAGGGTTAGGAACCTGAGTCTAGTTTTCCATTCCTTCTCTCACAGTGACAATAGCACAACAATGGTCCTATCAATCAAAAACCAAGGAAGGCTCAGAAAATGTGTTGTGAAGAAGAGCAGTATACCCTCTGACCCTTATCCACAAGCTTAATAAACTGAGGTCCTTATTACGATTTTGGCGGTATTGCAACTGCCAGACTTGCGGTGGCAGTAGGACTTCCGCACTCCTGGCGGTCCGACCACCACATTACAACCCTAGAGGTCCGACCACCAGGTGAGGGCCGCCACTGCCAGGATCATGGATCCTGACGGGTTGGCAGCAGTCAAAATCATAGTCAGCCACGGTGATGCAGAGTTCAGCACCGCTGTACTGATCACAACTTCCCTTTCTGCCAGTCTTTTCATGGTAGGGTCCCCGCCATGAAAAGGCTGGTGGAAAGCCAGTGCTGGGGCCACAGGGAGGCCCCTGCACTGCCCATGACCATGTTGTGGACAGTGCAAGGCAGATAACGTGCATTCCAAGGGTGCTTGGGGAACCATCTGCATGATGACATTGGCCTCGGCTCACTGAGAAGCAGAGGCCAATGCCGCTGCACTGTTTCCACCGGGCAGACCAGTGGAAACCTACTAATACAGAGGTTTCCGCCGGTCAGCCCAGTGAAAAAATTGTAATAGGACCAGGTGGGAGACCCCCAGCTTTGCAGTGGTGTCCTCTCATGGGTCTGGTGGGCCAATGGTAGGCCTGCCAAACTCGTAATCAGGCCTCAAGATTTTAATTTCCTGGTATCTTGGGAGGTCATAACTCTACCATTCATTATCTTTTATTTTAGCTTCTTGTTTTAGTCAGAGCATTGGTTGCTAGTTTTTTGAGTTAACTTGTTGAATTGGCCTTTCGCTGTTCCTTTAATTTGCTGTATATTTGCAAGAGCAGTGTCAAGGAAGCTTGATGCTGGTACTGGTAGTGGCTGGGCTCTAGGTCTCACTTTTACTTTGCCTTGGTATTTGGTTCTGTTTTTCAGACTGCTTCCTCCAGTCAAAATCATTTGTTGCATTCAACCCTGCTGGGGCTCCTAAGGCAAACATGTCTGCACCAATCCACTCTGGTGCCACACTGAGTACCAGCTACACTGCAGGTCAGATGCTGTGCCACTAGGTATACACCTCTAAGATTTCTTATTCTCAGGAGGAACTACTTGGCCATAAACCATTACAGATGCTGATATCAGTAGCTCACAGAGTTCACATACCTCTGCTAAGCAGTCTACAAGAGCTAGAAATCCATGATCTGCTGCCTGCATACTTCTCCCCAACAGATGAATGCACATTGACAAACATTCACTCTTTAGTGAAACATAAGTTACTCACTGCTGAACTAACATTAGAGCATAGTTTGTATATCCTTTTCATCTCTGAGTCTTAGACCCATGATGACTCCAGCCCTGACTTGACTATCGCCATCTCCGACAATTCCAAAATCATCCTTCCTTCACGTCCACATAGAAGAGGAGGCAGGGTTGCCATTTTGTTTAGAAAGTCTCCATTGGCCTCACCTCTAAACCTTGACTCTGTCACTTCAATTGGGCTACCAGGTTTTAGGATCACTATCTCAGCCTCCTGCTATACCTCAGACATCTTATCTGTAGGAAGCTGGCATGGTGTGTGAGGAGCACCGAGGGTCTTATCACCTTATACCAGGTATCCCCTATCAGCATCGAATAAGCCAGGCTCTCTAGAGGAAGCTGTGGATGAGCAGCCAAGACTTATTTAGGAGGCATGCAAAGCATATGCAATACCACTGTAGTCACACAGCACTTACACACATGAAAGAACCAGACAGTGTTACAAAAATAAAGGTATTTCATTATGGTAACACAATCACCAAAATACTATATAGGCAATACCCCAACTGGAGGTAAGTAAGCAAACTATTCTAAACACATTAGGAGTAAGGAATTGGCAAAAAAGGAAAAAGAAAACAGTGAAAACAATAGTAAGTACTGAAGGCCCTGGGGGGACCAAACCATATACTAAGAAAGTGAAATATGAAAGTCAGGCCCCCATTCAAGGAAGTGGAGTCGGTAGAGGTGAGCTGGAGGAACTAAGAACCCCAAAAGGTAATTAACAGAGTGCCTCCCAGCAACCAGGAGGAGAGGTAGGTTTCTGGTTCACCCTAAGTCCACCAAAAGGACTTCAGAAGAGGATTTTTCAAGACCCAGACAAGACTGCAAGAAACTAAAGGTGGATCCTGGTAGAGGAAGGCCTGTAAAACGGAGACCAAGTCCAGTTCATGTTGGAGTGTGCAGTGGTGGCAGGAGCCACTACCCACCAGTCTGTGGATGCAGGAACAGTTTGACATTGGCAGAGACAGTCAGCAGTGCAGCAATGGAGCAGCTGAAGAGTTCCTGAAGTGATGCAGTCAATGTCCCAGACCGGAAGAAGGATTGCAGCTGGTCAGTGGTGTGGAAAAACCACCAACAAACTTTGGAAAAGACAAATGCTGTGGAAGAAGAAATGTGGAGCTGCTGGGGACCAGCAAGGTCCAGGAAGACTCAATCCACAGAGGGGAGTACCAGGTGACCCTCAGCAGCGAGGAGAGTCACAGGAAGAGGAGGCAGCCCCCACAGGTGACCTACAGGCCTCAAACACAGGAGTTGCGGAGAGGCCCACACAGCACACCTTGGAAGGAGTCCCACTTCGCAGGAGCAGTATGCAGAGGGCTGTGCTTTGCAGGGAAGAGAGCTTGAGGCTTGGGCTACACGGAGCCTGAAGATCCCTTGGAGGAAATGCCAACAAGCCGTGGTGCATGGGGGTACTGTCCTGCGTGGAGTGGCAAGGTCTTACCGTCCCTCAAGTTGGATAGCTGGCAGAGAGGACCAAGGGGACCACTCCAGACCACCACCCGTGATGCAGGATCCACGCAGCTCTGGAGGAGAGGAGATCCACCCAGCCAGTCACCGTTGCAGGTGGTACCTGCTGATACAGGGGAGTGACTCCTTCCCTCCACAGGAGATTCCTTCTTGCTTCTTGTGCAGACTGAAGACTCGCCACCCTTAGAGGTTGCACAGCCGGGGAAATGTTTCAGTTGCTGTAAGGAGCTGTAGAAACAATGCTGCAGTGCATAGTCTTTGCTGTAGATGCAGATTGTTGAGTCCTGAAGGGTCCATTTGCAGGTCCAGTGGCCAGAAGATTAAGTAAATGATGCAGAGGAGTCCTGCTGGAATCTCGCACGTCGAATCTAAGGACCCATTCAAGAGTGAGACCATAAATAGCAGAGAAAGGGGTTTGGTCACCTATCAGTGTGACCAACTATCAGGAGGGCGCTGTGCCATCACCTGCCTGATCTGGCCACTCAGATGCTCCCAGGAGCCTCTGCCCACCTTTGATTCAAGATGGCAGAATCCAGTGGCCACCTGCAGGAGCACTGGGCACCACCAATGGGTTGGTGATGGGCAGGGGAGTGGTTACGCCACTTTCCATTGTCCAGTTTTGTGCCAGAGCAGGGACCAGGGGTCCCTGGACTGGTGCAAACTGGTTTATGCAAGGAGGGCACCAAATGTGCTCTTCAAAGCATAGCAGTGGCTTGGGGAGGTTACCCCTCTTAAGCCATGTAACACTAATTTCCAAAGGGAGATGGTGTTGCCACCCTCTCCCAAAGGAAATCCTTTGTTCTGCCTGGGCTTGAGCTGGTCAAGCAGCAGGAGGGCAGAAACCTGTCTGTAGGATGGCAGCAGCATGGGCTGCCCAAGAAAACCTTGCAAACAAGTAGGAACAAAGATGGGGGTCCTCTAAGGAGCCCCAGAGGACCCCCAGAGTACATGGAATCATACAACCAATACTGGCAACACTATAGGGGTATGGTTCCAACATGTGTGATACCAAACATGCCCAGGTTTGGAGTTACCATTATGTAGCTGGACACAGGTATGACCTTTGTCCAGTACACAGGTAAAATGGCTTCCCTGCACTTACGAAGTCCAGGTAAATGGAGCTGAAGTTCGTAGGGGCACCTCTGCTCATGCAGGGGTGCCCTCACACACAGGTACCTGCACCCTTCCCTCTAAGCTAGGAGGGCCTACCATAGGTGGGACTTACAGTGTCCTGGTGCAGTGACCTGTAGTGAAAGGTGGCATGCACCTTTTTATGCAGCCTGCAAAGGCAGGCCTGCAGACATATTTTGCATGGGCTCCCATGGGTGGCATAATACATGTTGCAACCCATGGGGAACCCCTGTTGCCCCAATGCCCTAGGTACCTAGGTACCATATACAAGGAACTTATATGGGGGCACTAGTATGCCAATTGTGGGGTGTGCTAATCAGGAACAACGCAATTTAGGGAGAGAGAGCACAGTCACTGAGGTCCTGGTTAGCAGGATTCCAGTGAACACAGTCAGAACACACTGAAAGCAGGTAAAGAGTGGGGGTAACCATGCCAAAAAGAGGGTACTTTCCTACATAACCCCTCCCCCCCCAAACGAAGGACGATAAAGCTAACCTTGTCCAGATGAGTCTTCGTTGTGTAAGTGGAAATATCTGGAGAGCCCATCTGCATTGGAGTGGTTACTCTCAAGTCTATGTTCCACTGTATAGTCCATTTCCTGTAGGGATATGGACCACCTCAACAGTTAGGGATTTTCACCTTTTATTAGTTTAACCATAGAAGGGGCTTGTGGTCTGTTTTAATAAGGAAGTGAGTGTCAAACAAGTATGAACTCAGCTTCTTCAAAGCCCAAACCACAGCAAAGACCTCTCTTTCTATGGCTGACCAACACTTTTCTCTGGGGATCAACCTTCTGCTTATAAAAGCTACAAGTTGATCCTGGCCCTCTGTATTCAACTGTGATAATACTGCCCCAACCCCTACCTCAGAAGCATTTGTTCGTACTATGAATTGCTTGGAGTAGTCAGGGCTTCTTAAAATAGGAGCAGAGCACATGGCTTGTTTATGTTCCTTAAAAGCTTTTTGGCTGCTAACTGTCCACAAAACGTTCTTGGGCATTGTTTTGGAGGTGAGGTCATTAAGAGGGGCAAAAATGGAGTCATAGTTCTTAATGAACATCCTGTGATACCCAGTGAGGCCTAAAAGGCTCTAACCTGGGACTGGATTGTAGGGGCAGTCCAATCCAACATAGTTTGGATTTTCCCTTGTAGTGACTGAATCTGTCCTCCACCTACAAGTTGGCCCAGATATACCACCTTCTCCTGCCCTATCTGGCACTTAACGGCCTTGATAGTGAGGCCTGCTTTTTGCAAAGCCTCCAAAAAATTCCACAGGTGGACCAGGTGATCCCCCCATGTGGAGCTAAAGACAGCTGTATCATCAAGATAAACTGTACTGAAGTCTTCCAATCCTTGGATAACTGTATTCACGAGCCTTTGGAATGTGGCAGGTGCATTTTTTGACCCAAAGAGAATAACAGTGAAGTGATAGTACCCACCAATGGTAGAAAATGCTGTCTTAGGTTTAGCATACTCTGATAACTTGAACTGGCAATAGCCATCAGTCAGATCAAAGGTGCTTAGATACTTGGCAGATGCCAGTGTATCTATAGGCTCATCTGCCCTAGGGATAGGCTGAGCATCTGTTTTCGTAACAGTGTTGAGACCCCTGTAGTCTACATAAAACCTCATTTCCCTTTTTCCATTCTGGGAGTGTGGTGTTGGGACAAGTACTACAAGACTAGCCTAAGGGGTGTCTGAGGCCTCTATGACTCCTATGGCTAGCATCTTCTGGAATTCAGCCTTGATGCAGTCTTTGACATGATCAGGCTGCCTATAAATTTTGCTTTTAATAGGTAAGCTGCCCCCTGTGTCAATGGTGTGTTCAATCTGGGTGGTTTGACCAAGTGTCAGAGAGAACAGCTCTGAAAACTGCCCTAGGAGGTTTCTGCAGTCCTATTTTTGGGACTCAGAGTGGCAGTCAGAAAGCACTACCTCATTAACTGAGCCATCAGCTGCACCGTGGGAAAAGATGTCAGGGAGAGGGTCACTCTTCTTCTTGTCCCTCATCAGTTGCCATGGGCAGAGACATATCAGACTTGTCATAGTAGGGTTTAAGGTGATTTACATGAAGCAGGTAGCCTCACCCTTTTTCTCTACAATGTTGTGGAGACCACTCGCTTGTCCTGGCTGGTACACAGTCAGTACAGCCTTCTGGTCATGTCATTGTTTCTGCAACTCCTGGCTGGCCTGAAGGTTTTCAGTGGCCCTCTTCATGTACTCAGCCATCCTCAATCTGAGGCCAAACACATAGACCACAATGTCTTGCTTGGGGGGCTTGAGAGGCTGCTCCCAGCCTTCTCTAACAAGAGCAAGGGGACCCCTAACAGGGTGCCCACACAGAAGTTCAAATGGGCTGTAGCCAAAACCCTTCTGAGGGACCTCCCAATAGGTGAAGAGGTAACAGGACATCCCACCTCCTTCTGAGTTTTTCAGAGAGTTCCATTATCATACCCTTGAGAATTTTATCAAACCTCTAAACAAAGCCATTTGTTTGGGGGTGGTAAGGAGTAGTGAACTTGTACGTCATACCACATTCCTTCCATATGGCTTTCAGGTAAGCAGACATGAAGTTTGCACCCATGTCTGATACCACCTCTTTAGGATAACCCACGCTTGAAACGATACTAAGCAGGGCTTTGGCCACTGCAAGAGCTGTAGTGGTACTAAGAGGAATGGCCTCTGGGTACCTGGTGGCATGTTCCACTACTACCAGTACCAATCTGTTCCCAGAGGCTGCTGGAGGATCCTGGTGGGCAACAGTACCCACCCCAAACCTCTCAAACAGTACCCCGTCCATTGGAAATGACATTAAGGGGGACTTTGGGGTGCCACCTGTCTCGCCAGTGGATTGACAGGTGACACAGGAGCGACAAAACTCCTTTGTGTCTTCAGACACATGGGGCTAGTGAAGTGCCCCAAGTGACCTGCCAGAGGATTATCATGGGTTAAGGTCAGCAGAAACTCCCTGTACTTCAGAGGGACCACCAATCTTCGGGTGGCACCAGATTTGGGATCCCTTGACTCTGAGTACAGGAGACTGTCTTCCCAGTACTCTTTATGGGTGCCACTGATATCCCCTGCCTCTAGTGCTGTTGCTTGCTGCCTCAGGCTCTCAAATGTGGGGCAAGTCTGTGGTTCCCTACTGAATTCCTCCCTAGTGCCCCCCGCACACAAGAGCTCAGCTGTGTCAGCTTGCAGCTCCTCTGGTTTAGCTCCCACCCAAGGAGTGGATTCTTCTCCCTCAGGAATTGAATCCTCACTTGAGGCTGGAGCAGGGGGTACTTTCTTACCATTCCTGCTCTTGGGTTTAGGGAGCTCTTGGGCCATTGTTCCAGGATCCAAGGTGCC
Source organism: Pleurodeles waltl (assembly GCF_031143425.1). Taxonomy (NCBI): domain Eukaryota; kingdom Metazoa; phylum Chordata; class Amphibia; order Caudata; family Salamandridae; genus Pleurodeles; species Pleurodeles waltl. The sequence continues at coordinate 1,334,015,584 of NC_090446.1, read as the reverse complement.
TTGCTCTTTTTGCTTATTTGCCTGTGCTCTTGTGATGGCAAAGATATGCCCTGGCATGTCCAGCATTGCTTCATTGGCCTCCAGTTCCACTTCAGCCCAGCTGAAGTCTTCAAGTCATTCCCTAGTAGACACTCTACAGGTAGATCTGAGGAAACCACACCTTTCTTAGGACCAGTAACTACCCCACCCCTCCAGCTGAAATCAATAACTGATATGGGGTAGCACAAAGTGTTATTATGTGTTATACTACTTGTGACCAAGTAGGTGTTGCTCAAGGGACACAATGTTTTTCAGTCACCATAGTGACAGTGGCATCTGTGCCCCCATAGTCCTCAGCCTCAACACTATTTATCAAGGGATGCTGCTTGTCCTTACCCATGTTAAGGGGACAGACAGCAAGGGGTGGCAAAGTCAATGCCCCCATCAAAGACTAGCACTGCCTCAGTGGTCTCTCTAATCAGCCCAGACCCCACTACAGTCCCTATGGTGAGCCCAGCTACACTCCTAGACTGACTACTGTTAGTAGTCCCACCACTACTGCAAATTGCTAGGGACACTAGCAGTAGAAGTGGGGTTAGTAGTGGTGGAGAGCTTGGTGCCTTTCTTAGGACCAGAGCCGTCTCCTGCCCTATGGCCTTTGTTTTTACAAATATAGCACCAAGGCTTTCTAAAATTAGAGGAAGAGGAAGAGGTATTGTTCCCACCAGTAAAGGAGTTCTGTGGACGTAATGAAGACTCTTGATTTATCTTTGTCCCCACCCTTATCTTGATGCTTACCTGCTTCCTTCTTTTTGTGGTCATCCCCTGTGTGAGTCTTCCTACTCACCCTGGTACGGACCAACTTGTCTGCCTTTTTTCCCAATTCTTGGGGAGAGGTCAGATCAGAGTCCACCAGGTATTGTTGTAGCTGATCAAATACAGTTATTCAAAATGTGCTCTCTTAGAGTTAGGTTATACAAGCCCTGATAATCACTAACTTTGCTCCCATGAAACCAGCCTTCCAGGACTTTTACAGAACAATCCACAAAATCTACCCAATCTTGGGAGGACTCTTTCCTGGTCTCTCTGAACTTGATCCTATACTTTTCAGTAGTTGGATCAACCCTCATCTAACAGTGCTGTTTTTAAAACTGTGTAATTGTCTGCATCTTCTTCTCTGACAGTGAAGAGCCTGTCCCTATGCTTGTCAGAGAAGGAGAGCCATAAAATTGCTGCTCACTGCCTTTGGGGGACCCTCTGTACCTTGCAGGCCCTCTCTAAAGCAGTGAACCACTTGTAGATGCCATCACCCACCTTGTAAGGTGGGACTACTTTGTTTAAGTTTCTAGAGTCAAAAGAGTCCTCCCTGACCCTGTTGTCCCTGAAACTGAAACTGATGCCACAATGGGGTGCTAACCCCATACCCTGCCTTTCTCTCTCTACTGCCAAGGTCTCCCTGTCTAAGGACAGCTGTTGCTATTGCAGCCTCAGCTTGGCCTCCTCCAGTCTCAGTTGCCTGAGTTCCCTTTCTAGGGAATCCCCCCCGAAATGGAGCAGTGGGTCCCCTCAGATACTTAGGAGACATGAGAATGGGCAGAGGAGGATCTGTTTCTCCTATGGGGAACCCTCTGTACCAGCCCTCTGGGGGGAAAGGTGCGTCTACTTGTTTGACACCCCCTTCCCATTACCTGTAGTGCTTTTAACAGGACTGTGATGGTCCTCAGGTTCTCTCTGATCCTCCCTGGGTACTTCCTGACCCTCCTCAGTGTCTAAACTACTCTTTCCAGCACGGGGGGCACCAGATTCTGCTTCTTCCCCCCCCCCCCCCCCTTCCGGGTTGCTAGCATGTTCTTGGTCAGCCTGGAGAAGTAGGCCTAGAAGCACACTCTTATTGTGATTTCTCCCTTTCTCTCAGCATACATCTCCCTCAACTCTTGGAAAGTTAGACCTCTATATTGGGTGTCCAGGGCCTGTGAGGTGTGCTCTACTGAGGACATAATGCTTATCTAGAGTGGTGTAGGCGACCCTAACTACTCTAACTACTGGGATCCCAAAGAAATTTGAAGTAAGGGTTATGCTAAACCCTCAGCTTACCCAAACTTTGGAGACTAGATCTATGACACTAATGCCCTCATTATGACATTGGCGGTAAATCCCACTTACCGCCATGCTGACTGACGCAAAGATACTGCCACTGCAGTGGATTACCGCCACCCATATTATGACCCCCACATAGCAATCCGTCACTATACGGCCACACACACAAGTTCGCCAGCCCAAAGGTCAGTGATAAACTGGTGGTAGTAAAACCCACACCGTTACACCAACAGAACTACGCCCACAGCATTATGACCCACGAATCACAGCGGCGGACATACTGCAGTGCTCAAAATACACACACACAAACAAAACAGCACCACATTGGACAATTCAAACTGTGCACACCTGACACACATATACACACTAACAAAACAGCACCACATTGGACAATAAATTGTTTTCTAGCTATCGCGTCAAGAATTTTCAATTCTATTAAGGACACGGAGGCGAGGATTATGCTTTCTCTTTCTTTACTGACTTAAATAGCAGCCAATCAAATACAAGTAAAAGAAAAAACGACACATCCCAAGATGCCATAACATCCTATCACATGGTCCAGTCACTAGCCATGTCCTCTGTCATAAGTCCTTTGACCCTTGATGTCACTTCCTCTTTCTTTGGTCAGAACAGATAAGATCAACTTGAAAACGAAACTTCTTACGCCTTCCCGAAGTCTGGAAATATGAACATCTTCTCTTCCTGGATCTCCTTCTCCTGGATAGCTCAACATCGGAACCTCAACCGAGGCAAAATGTTACAACCAAACTTTTCCATGACAATAAGAATTTCAGGAATTCTTCTGATCAGAACCTGTAACAACAAACAGGCAGGTAATAACCCCACGAAATTGAGAATGTCTCAAATAAACTGATGTTTCTATAATTGACAATAAAACGGGAGGGATAATAACAATAATCATAAATATTCACAATAATTGATATTCAATATTCATTGTGGTTTTTAAACAAAGGGTGGGATAATGCTTGCCTCCGTGTCCTTAATAGAATTGAAAATTCTTGACGCGATAGCTAGACTTTTTTTTATTCTATGTCAGGACCGGAGGCTCCGATTGTGCTAGTTTAAAGCTGTTCTATTACCACAGTAGCTACATCCAATACAGGTTTGTGATAAAACTTACGAAAAGTATTTTCTGAAGACCAATCTGCTGCCTTCATAATGTCTTCCAACCGGGAACCCAAGGCAAAAGATTTAGAAGCCATAGCCCCTCTAGCAGAATGAGCCCCAAATATAGAGGTATCAATACCTGCTTCACTCATCAACCATCTCATCCATCTGGCCAATGTGGCTGAGGTAACTGGTTTAAAAGGTTTTTGCAAAGAAATTAATAATTGACCTTTAGCATCTTGCCTAAATTCTTCTATGACGCCTCATAATCCTTTAAACATTGAACTACACATAACTTTGAATTTTCAGTGTATATTGGATAGGATACTGACCTGTAATTTGTTTTAGTCCTTCTTGTCACAGAAAAGGTGACACCATCTGGAGAAAAAGTTCTACCAGCCAAATCCAGAGCTCTGACGTCTGAAACCCTTTTGCAAGAGATAAGACATAAGAGCATGGTCAGCTTAGCCGAAATCTGCTTACGGGACAAATACCTGTTGGTAGGCCAAGAATCTAAGAATTTTAGAATAATGCTAACATCCCATAATACAGAATATTTAGGTTGAGGAGGTTTAGCAAGATGTATACCTCTCAAAAGCTTGCAAATTAACGGATGTTCTCCAATGGGTTTCCCTTCTAGAAGAGAATGTCCTGCTGAAATAGCTGATCTAAAGTTATTAATCATCCGGTAAGCCAGACCAGAACTAGCTAGCTCCGTTAAAAAGTTAACAATCAGACCAAGATGCGCCTCCAATGGATTGGCGACCCTTCCATCACACCAACTAGACCATCTGCGCCAGGCTGAGTCATATCTTTTATGGGTGCTACCGGCCCAGGCCTGCTTAATGTACTTCGCAGCTTGCTTCGAAACGTCTGGGGTACTCCATCTAGACCTGAAATTAACCAGGCTAGTAGAGTCAATTTCCCTGACAAGACCAGTGGATGTTGAAGGCCCTCCGGACTCAATAGAAGATTCTGACGAGGCGAAATTAGAAGAGGAGAGGCACAAGCTAAATGAAGAGCTATGGGGAACCAAGGCTGTGCTCTCCAAAAGGGGGTCACCAGAATAATCTCTGTCTTCTGTCTCCTCACCTGAGACAAAACGCTGGCAATCATCAGAAATGGAGGAAAAGCATAACCTCGAAACTGGGACCAATCCTGAAGAAAGGCATCTGTCTTTATCTCACAAGGGTCTGGACGCCAACTGTAAAATTTTGGAATTTGACAATTGAGGCGTGAAGCAAACAGATCCACTTCACAACTGCCCCATTCCCTGACTATCTGAGAAAATATCAGAGGGTCCAATTTCCAGACGCTGGAATCCGACAGGTATCTGGAGTTCCAGTCCGCTATGATGTTCTCGTCCCCAGGAAGGTTTTCTGCTATGACTACTAGACGTTGAGTTAGGCAAAAATGCCAGAAATCCTTGGCAATCTCTGCCAGAATCTGGGACTTCGTGCCCCCTAATTTGTTGACATACCTCACTGCTGACACATTGTCCATCCGCAGGAGTATGCAACAATCTGTTTTCTGCGGGGAGAGACTCTTTATGGCAAAGGATCCCGCCAGAAGTTCCAGGCAATTGATATGAAGGGATTGTTCCCATTCCGACCATCTGACCCCCGTCACTAGGGAGTTGCAATGTGCCCCCCAGCCCCATCTGCTGGCATCGGATTCTATTACCACTTCTGGGTGAAAGCCGAAAATCGCTCTGCCATTCCAAGCTTCCATATGATGGAGCCACCATTGAATCTCCAATCTCACTTCGGCAGTCAATGGGATCTGTTCCGAATAACTCAGACCTTGTTGTAGATGTCTGATTTTGAGCCTCTGTAGTGCTGGATAATGTAGGGGTGCATGGAAGATCGCCTGAATAGATGAAGCTAACAAGCCCACTATTCTGGCTATCTTCCTCAAAGAGACGGTGCGACTGGAAAGTGTCGATCTCAGTTCCCTCTTGATGTTGCAAATCTTTTGAGAGGGAAGAAGAAGTTGACATAGAATAGAATTTATCTGGAACCCCAGGAACTCCATCACTGAGAGGGTTTCAACAGTGACTTCTGCACATTGATAAGGAAACCTAAATCTTGCAGAAGACTGATGGTCCAATGCAAGTGATCTAGAAGGACTTGAGGGGATTGGGCCATCAGTAGAATGTCGTCCAGATATATAATTAATCTGACTCCCCTGGCTTGGAGCCATTCCATCACCGGCCTCAGGAGTTTCGTGAAGCACCAAGGGGCTGACGACAGACCGAATGGAAGGGCACGAAACTCTAAACACTGTCCTTTCCATTGGAATTGTAAGAATCTCCTGTGAGGAGGAAAAATTGGAATCGACAGATAGGCATCTTTTAGGTCCAGCCGTACCATCCAATCTCCTTCCAGGAGGATATCTCTTAGCATGTGGATGCCCTCCATCTTGAAATGTCTGTAGAGGATCCACTGATTGAATTCTTTGAGGTTCAAAACAAACTAACCGGTGACCTCCTCCTTTCTTGTCTACAATGAAAATAGGACTGAGGAAACCGTAAGGATGAGGGGAAGTAAACTGGACTGCTCCCTTGTCTATAAGAGCCTGCACTTCTTTGTCTATAAAATTTTGATTTGTTAGAGAAAAACACATCTGTGTCGGAGGGGAGAGTTGCGAGGGGGTACTGATAAACTCTAGTCGAAACCCTTTGACCGTTTGAAGAACCCATGGATCTCCGGAGATCCGTTTCCAATGATCCACGCATAATGCTACTCTGCCCCCAAGCTTTACCGGAGAGTAATGGATAATGCTCACCTGTGAAGCTTGAGTCCTGTATGGCTCCTTGTTGCCCTCTGCGATGGCCCCTGCGGAAACAAGGACGTCCTCCTCTGGGGCAGGTGGGATAGAAGGTGGAGTCTTGTTCCCAGTACCAACCACCTCTGCCTCTCGGATAATAGTTTTGGGGACTAGTGTAGGATCAGCGGCTGGGCATACGTCCTCCATAACGACCGGCCCTGACAAAAAGGCCTCGTCTAAAAACCTTCTTGAGGGATATTTGGGCTTTGTCAAGGGAAGAAAAGGTAGAGCAGAACTTGGCCAAGTCTTTAATAAAGAATGATCCGAAGACTAGTTCTTCCGCCGAAGGGCCCGCTTCCGAGGATGCAAGATCCGACAATTTTGGATCAATGCGCAGTAGTACTGACTTTCTGTGGGATGCAGAAATAGCGCAATTGGAATTACCTGAAAGACAGATGGATCTTTGTGCCCAACCGATAAGGACATCCGTGTCCACAGTGGAGCCTGATTCTTTGGCCACATAGGCCAACTCCAGGATCTTGGTCAGCGGACCAGACAGATCCAACATTTTGTCTTGGCAACTACGCCAGGATCGATCCAGGCCTTTTTTGGGATCTTTCGTGAATTTTTTCATAAAAGTGACCATGGTAGGGTCTATCTCTCGTGTGTCAGATACCTTGCCTTCTAGGTCCGGTCTGGGGCATTCAGCTTTTAATCGAGATCTGACTTCTTTATCAAAGCTCTTACTTAAATTAGCTTGGACATAATGAGGCACTTCGGGTGGAGCAACCCAATTGGAAGCTCTGGGGTTTATTATTTCTGTGGGGTCGAAGTCTAAGACCTGGCAAGTAGGGGACGCTTTTTTAACCTTTTTACTAGGAATCAGGGGATCTGAGTCATCGGAGTCATCAGAAGAGGAATCCTTATCCGAGGAGGAGGGAGAGAAGGAGGCATCCTTCTTAGAGCTATAATTATGCTCCCCACTACGTTTCTTGCATAGTTTATCAAATGCGTCCGCATGAACATCACTAACCCCGGCTCCGGATTCTAAATTTTTTGATTTCTCCTAACTTTCTTAGGTTCAGTTAGTGGTTGTTGTTGCCCTTGCATCCAGCCCTGCGAACGGGCGTTGTCAAATAGTTGCCCCGAAAAGGGACCCAATGCTCTGACCAGGGCATCATTTATCGATTGTTGGACCCTGGTGTCAAGGGCTTCCACTAGATCTACCTATAGTTGATTGCCCAACTCCTCTGTATAATATTCTGTTTCCTGGTCATCCCACTGAGCCATGATCGGAGTCTTAAGGTAAAGTACCTTTAAGAAGTTAATATAAAACGTGTAGACCAAGAGTTATAAATGGGGGAGTGCAAAAACCCCAAATTTCAGGCTAGAAATGAAATGCCCTTAGTTGGAATGTGGAGGGAGCTGCCTGAAGGCACTCTCGGCCGCAGCCTAGTTTAATTTTTACAACCCAGTCAGTTTAGAAGCTGCTGGGCGTCAGGGAGCAAGTTGGGGAGGTTTGGGGGCCCCTGTACACACGCACTGCAAATCCAAGAGCCAATCGAAATTCAAAAGTGAAAGTGAATCGGCTCATGGAGACACGCGCGCGTGCGCGCTATAGGAAAAATAGAAAGGAGACTGCAAAAGCAGCTCCGCTCCCACTCCACTAAAAAAAACGGGCTTCCAAAAACTGGCAAAACGCCAGAATTCAAAAGTGCACGAGCGCTTAAATACACCTAAAACATAAGCACGCTGAATCGCGACGCCTAGAAAACCAAATAAACACTTTAAATAGTCAATAGATAACAAGAAATATCGGAGAGAAATAAATCGTGTACTTATCTGCTGCGAAGCAGCAAAGAAAGAGGAAGTGACATCAAGGGTCAAAGGACTTATGACAGAGGACATGGCTAGTGATTGGACCATGTGATAGGATGTCATGGCATCTTGGGATGTGTAGTTTTTTCTTTTACTTGTATTTGATTGGCTGCTGTTTAAGTCAGTAAAGAAAGAGAAAGAATAATCGGAGCCTCCGGTCCTGACATAGAATTCAGTCTACACACACCTGACACACATACACACACCACACCCACACCACTATAAAACACACACGCACATTACCTACAACCCTTTACCATTACAAACAAGTGTCACAAGAGAGATAGCAAGACCACAGGCAAGACCACAGACACACACCACCATCACACACCACCATCACCTATACGCCATCCACACATCCTACATCACACACCCCAACACAGCACCCCACACACCCTTACCCACACCACTCACAATACACCCATGGCACCGCAACGACGCCCCATGAGCTTAGGGTCATGGTGGAGAAAATCACCCAGGTAGAGTCACAGCTATTCAGATCACAGGTGCAGCAGACGTCCATTGCTAGGAAGATGGATCTATGGTGGAGAATTGTGGACAGAGTCAATGCTGTGGGACCGCACCCCAGAACAAGGGATGACATCAGGAAGAGGTGAACCACCTACGGCGCAGGGTACTTTCCACAGCAGCAAGACACCAACTAGCTGTACAGAGGACTGGCGGTGGGCCCCCACCCCCTCCCCAACAACTAACAACACAGGAGGAGCAAGTCTTGGCAATCATGCATCCTGAGGGCCTGGCAGGAGTAGGAGGAGGACTGGACTCTGGTCAATTATCTATTACTATCACCCCCCCCCCACCTGCATGCCATCACAAAACCCCACCTTTACCCTCACTTCCATCACTTCACCACCTCCCACATACCTCACCATCACAACCCACTCATCCCAATACCAAGCCCTGCATGCAACACCAATGCGTGGACACCCCTCACAGACCTGCATGGATACCCATCACTAAAGCATGCACATTAGAGAGAATCACCTAGCCCACAAAAGCACTACTCACACAAGGCAAAGCTGCCAGGGCAATAACAACCATAGAAGGCAACACACCCATGCACAAGATGACAAACACAGAAACAATAACAATGCATTTATATCCCAACAGGTCCCGCACCCAACGTCACCAGAGAGGAGGTGCCAGCAACTTCCAGTCCACCCCCAGAAGAGACCCACAGTGATGACAGCAGCTCTGGATGCCTAGATCTGGATGACCAACCTGGCCCATCAGGGATCTCCGGACAGTCGGTAACCCAGGCACAGTCCCATACCACCACAGAGCCTCCGCCCTCAGGAAACACCAGCACAGTACCCCCCCAGAGGGCCCATATCTCTGACCCCAGGACACGTCAATCAGCAGTGTGTCCACCACTACATTGACCCCAGGTCACACCACAAACACAGGATGATCAGGGACCTGGGGTCAGTGGCAGTGGGCACACGGTTCAGGGGACAGAGGCACAGGACAACAGGGAAGCTGGGAGGACTGCTGTGCGATAGGGAGAGGACAGGCCCAGGGAACCGACTCGCCAGGAGGCACTCACCAACATCCTGGGAGCATACCACCATTCCCAGGAAATGATGGGCCAGATACTGGACAAGTTGCCAGCAGCTGCAGGAGGGACAGTACCTGGGGATCAGGGAGGACTTGAAGGACATCCACACCACCCTGGTTACCATTGCAGTGGTGTGGCAGACAGGACCAACACGATGAGGGAGGTAGTTGCACACCACTGGGCCCCTGACACTAGCCAAACTGATGAACAGCCTTCCACCTCCGCTGCCGCTAGTGGACTGGAGGCCCGCCACCGGAACAACAAGCCACCAGCACCCTACCCCCTGCAGAAGGAGAACCACCCCGCAAATGGTCCCTGCGATCCAGGCAGAAGCCAGAGAACATTGCCAAGACCCCTGCCAGGAAATAAGACTCTCCTGAATGTCACCCTTGTGTCCCACTCTGTCACCCTGTCCACCTTGAACTGCCTTTGGTCCCCTTTTATGCCCCCTTGGACAATGCACCTGTGATACAAATAGACTGGGCTCCATCCTGGACATTCCTCCATCATCACCCCAGCCCCTTGCGCATCCCCCTCTTACCATTAGCACTTAAATAAACATCATTTGAATAAATACAAGTATAGAGTATGTTGAATCGTTTAACCATGCATTCGTTTAACAAGCTTTAAGCACTGCAGTATAACTGAACAGGAATGTATACATAGGAATGACCTGTAGTTGGCTGCAGTCAACACACCAGGGGCAATAGTGGGGCGCAAATATCTGAAAATAGAGATTCCAAAGGGTACAGAAAGTGGCCATAGAAGTGGGAAAATCAGCCTGCCAGTAACAATGTCAAATACAAAACTGTCAATATAAAGTGTAATTACAGTGTCTTACCTGTGTGTCATTGGAAGTACTATTACATTATAGCACTTCTGTTGTCTTCATCCTCATCCTCTGCCTCCTCATCTTTACTGTCCACAGGGTCCACTGCTGCCACACGCACATCTCCAGCCTCATCCTCCTGCAGAAAAGGCACCTGACGACGTAAGGAAAGGTTGTGCAACATGCAGCATGCCACGATGATCTGGCACACCTTCTTGGGTGAGTAGTACAGGGATCCACCTGTTAGATGGAGGCAACAAAACCTGGCCTTCAGGAGGCCGAATGTCCTTTCTATTATTCTTCTTGTTCGCACATGTGCCTCATTGTAATGTTCCTCTGCCCTTGTCCTGGGATTCCTCACAGGGGTCAGTAGCCATGAGAGGTTGGGGTAACCAGAGTCACCTGAAAATATCTTTAGATTTCTGAACACCTGATCATTTCTCTGGGGGGGAGGTGACAAATGCAATATGTGCACCATCAATAGCCCCAATAATGTTGGGGATATGTCCAATAGCATAGAAATCAGCTTTCAATGTGGCCAAATCCTCCACCTGGGGGAAAAGGATGTAGCTGCGTATGAGTTTAATCATGGCAGACACATTCTGTCAGGACTATTGAGAACATTGGCTGAGACATTCCTGCTGCCAAGCCCACTGTCACTTGGAAGGAGTCACTTGCCAGGAAATGGAGCACAGAGAGGACTTGCACAAGAGGGGAGATCCCGGTGGGCTGATGGATAGCAGATATCAGGTCAGGTTCCAAATGGGCACACAGCTCTGTGATTGTGGCCCTGTCCAGTCTATAGGTGAGGATTATGTGCCTGTCCTCCATTGTTGCCAAGTCCACCCGGGGCCTGTACATGGGGGGATGTCTCCATCTCCTATTCATCCGCAGTGGTTGCAATCTAGGGGGCAAACGGTGCGTAACTGGTCAGTATTCTATATTTCCAAAAACGACACTGCATTGCATGTTGTGACTGTAACACAATATTGTTGTATAGGCCCAAGTGGTGCCTATGTGTACTGTGATGCAGTTAGGTGCCATGGCCTGCCCCCCTGAAACGGTGTCCGCCTGTCCTGTATGGAGGGACATGTGGAAATGAGGTAATACCGCTGACGTTTTGTGCCGTTGTGGGGGGCGGTCGAAAACCGCCGTGCTACTCCTCATTGGATCCCATTGGGCCCTATGGGTTACAGTGGCCAATTGTGAGGTACGCTGGCATTGATGGTACACACCGCCGCGGACGTGACCACCATTTTCTATCTGTTCATTCACTTGCTACCTGACCTTCAACAGGAGAGGACCTACACTGCAAGTGCTGCTGTGATCTGTGTCTAGAACCGACCATGGGTCGTGTGACTGAGGAAAGGGCCGCTGCCTTCACCGCTGCCAAGTTGGAGAGACTGGTGGATGGGGTCCTACCCAAGTACAGAATGTTGTATGGGCCTCCAGACCAACAGATGAGTAAACTGTGAGCACAATGAATGGGGCATAAATGCATGGAGTGCTGTGGGTGAGGGCCTCGTGTGGGGGTGTTGGGGTAAGTGCCCTGGGCAGCGTGCTGCATGCATGGTGGGCAATATCTGTGCATAAGGGGATGTGAGGGTTTGGTGGGCCATGAGTGTAACAGTCAGGACGGTCTTACTGATACCTTTTACTATGTGTATTTCTCTGCAGGTCAGCGCCCATCAAAAAATGGGTATATGGCGTGCCATCACCAAGGACGTGCGGACCCTGGCGGTCTACGGAAAGTGGAGCACCCACTGTTGCAAAAGGTGGAAGGACCTGAGATGCTGGGCACGGAAGATGTCGGAGGCCCAGCTGGGGATAGCCTCCCAACGAGGAAGGGGTGCCAGTCGAACCCTGCCCCCCTCGATGGCCCGCATACTGGCAGTGGCCTATCTGGAGCTGGTTGTGTGCTTGGGGAATCACAGCAGACACAATGGGGTGAGTACAGTGCTCCAATATACTGCCTGCACGTGGTGGCATGGCATCCGGGTGGGGTATGTGGGCCTGTGGGTGCCCCTAGGCCAGTCTGGCCAGTGCAGGGTAGGGCCCATGTTGGGCAGGGTCTGAGGTCAACCTCCTCCAAACAAGCTAGTAGGCCTCCACTACTGGGCAGGGGTCTGTGGGTGCTGCAATTGGCGTTAGGAATCCCTGTCCATGGGCTGGTGACTAGCATTGTGACTGGTAGTGCATTGCCTAGTGTATAGGGCTGTTCCCTGTGTGTGAGTGTGTTGTGTACACCAACGGTGGTGTTGTTGCGTCCATTGACCAAGGGTATCCTTTGTCTCGTCTTCCCCCTTTTTGTTTTGTCACCCTGTCCTTATGTGCATTAGCATGATCTGGCGGAGGAGCAGAGGCACCGGCGACGGGGAGAGCTGCATCTCACAGGGCCCAAGAGGCCGAATCCACCAACGGTGAGGGCACCAGTGGGACAGAGGGCGAGGGGAGCACCACGGCGGAGACTGGAGGGGACAGTTCTGACAGTGATACCTCCTTCGATGGAAGCTCCCTGGTGGTGGCGGACACCTCTGTGCCCACCCCAACTACAGGTACTGCTGCCACCCCCATACCAGCACCGCCCTCCTAGCAGCCCCACAGCGAGTTTCCTGTGATCGCTCACCCAGGAGGGTGGGAATCTCCTTTGCCCCAAGCACCTCAGGCCCTGCCCCATTTAGCCCTGCTTCCCCGAGTGAGGAGGCTATTGACCTCCATCTCTGTTGGGCAGTCAACCATTGTGAATTCCATCCAGGGGCTGGCAGCCCATTTGCAACAAACAAATGCTTTCCTGGAGGGCATTGACTCTGGCATGGCGGCCCAACAGAGATCAATACAGGCTCTGGCCTCCTCCCTGATGGCAGCCATTGTCCCTGTTTCTAGATCACCCCTCCAACCTCCTCTGCCCAATCCCATTACCCTCAACCCCAACCTATCCCAAGCACACAGGCAGACCAGCATGCACCCAGGACAACACTTAGGAGTGGTTCAGGCAAACACAAGCACCACACATCATCCCACAGGCACTCACACAAACCCCATCCAGATGCCTCCACTGTGTCCCCCTCCTCCTCGTCCACCTCCCTCCCAGTAGCATCTACACTCACACCTGCATGCACTACATCCTCATCCACTACCACCATCAAGCCTATCACTACACGCCCCTCACTGGCAGTCACCACCCCCACTTCCATGCACACGTCCCCTGTGTCCTCTCCCACTGGGTCTGTGCTCCCTCCTCCCAAGGTACAGAAACACAAGAAATCAGACACCCAACAGCCATCCACCTCACAACAGCATCCAGCCCATGCACCTGCACCCAAACACAGCACACAGACACCTCCTACAACCACTTCCTCTTCCTCCACTCCCAAACCTTCTCCCTCTTTCTGCCCCAATGTCCTTAAGAAGCTTTTCCTCTCCACCATTGACCTCTTCCCTACCGCTCCTCCCCCCGTCCTTCACGTCAGGCCAGGGTAAAGAAAACCCAGGTAAGCACCTCAGCCACCCAGTCCAGGGGCACAGTAGTGTTGACAGCTACTGCAGGTGGGAGAGGATCCAGGGCCCCAGGCAGCAACACTGACAGGGTGCCTGCACCAGGTGCATCAAGGAAGGGCAAGGAAGCACCACCAGCTGTGACACAGAAGGGCAAGGAGGCACCACCAGCATCATATAGGAAGGGCAAGGAGGCACCACCAGCTGCAACAGGGAAGGGCAAGGAGAAATCCCCGGCTGCTGACAGGAAGGACAAGGGGCCTGCACTAGCAGGCAAGAAGGACATGAGGCCTGGTGCTGGGAATCATTCGGAGCCCCCACCACCAAACATGGTGGTTCAGCCGTCCGAGGCTGCAAGGGAAGGGCTGCAGCCTCCCCCCACCACTTCCAGCACTGCCACCAGCACCACTGCCAGCAGCAGCAACCCCAGTGGGCAGCCGTCCGAGGCTGCAGGGGGTGGGCTGTAGCCTCCCACCACCACTGCCAGCACCGACACCAGCACTGCCACTGTAACCACTGAGCAGCTGTCACCGCCGGCGAACAGTGTGTCCTGCCTCCATGGGCTGTTGTGTGTCCTGGTCCCTGCAAATCCAGTGGGTCTGGCACCCAGGTGAGAGACTGTGACCTTGCATTCCCGAAAATATGCATCACAGTGCAAAATGTCCCCTCCATAACCAGTGAAAGAAGCCATCCACTCACCACATCCTAACCAGAATGAAGCACACTGGGCACAATGCCCCCTCCATAACCAGTGGAGAAGCCATCCACTCACTGCATCCTCCCCAGGAGGAAGCACACCAGGCACAATGCCCCCTTCATAACCAGTGGAGACACCATCCACTCACCGCATCCTACCCAGGATGAAGCACACTGGGCTCAATGCCCCCTCCAGAACCAGTGAAGAAGCCACCCACTAGCGAGACTGTGGCCTTGTACTCCCCAGGACCATGCAGTGGGCAAGTCACCCACGAGAGAAACTGTGGCCTTGCACTCCCCAGGACCAAACAGTGGGCAAGCCACCCACTACAGAAACTGTGGCCTTGCACTCCCCAGGACCAAACAGTGGGCAAACCCCCCACTAGAGAGACTGTGGCCTTGCACTCCCCAGGACCAAGCAGTGGGCAAACCACCCACTAGAGAGACTGTGGCCTTGCACTCCCCAGGACCAAGCAATGGGCAAACCACCCACGTGAGAGACTGTGGCCTTGCACTCCCCCTGGACCAAGCAATGGGCATGTAGCTCCCTCTAGGACCAGTGGTGTTGTACCATCTTCCGGCTGAGGTGCCCGCCCATTCCCCATCCCCCTGAGGTGGCTGTGCATTTTAGACCTGATGCCCCTGCAGTGTTCTCTCCATGTTGTAGGAGTGAGGTGGGGGCTTGGCCTGGCCTATGTGTTGTGGCTCAGTGGCCCACGGACATTGAGGACTGGGCAGTGTCCCTCCATTTGTAAATATGTATATATGTTTGTAATTTAATGCATTTATTCATGTTTTTTAATTGTATTACACTCACTTTCTTCCAATCATTTTGTCCTTGCATATTCCTGAGGGGTACGGGGTGGATATGTAATGTTACTGCATCTGATTGTGTGTATGGTGTTGGAGGTGGGGGTGTTGCGTGTGTGTGTGTCACTCTCTTTTTCCTCCCCCCTCCCTTGTGTGATAGGTGGCAGTACTCACAGTGGTTGTCTTCGCCGGGGTTGGTGTTCGTAATGCAGGAAAAGGTAGACAAACATGGGAAATATGTGCAACTCGGGCTCCATGGCGTCGTGGTTGTTTCCTGTGTCTCCAGAGGTGAGTCCTTTGACTTCTGTGTTCTGTTTCCGCCGTGCTTTTGATGTCGTTGGTACCGCCCTAGAAAAGGTGGTGGATAGGCTGGTCATAATGCAGTGGGTGGTACATTGTCTTCCGCCTGGCTGTTGACGGTTACCGCCGCGGTGCTTGTTGCTATCGACGTGGCGGTCGGTGTGTTAAGGTTGTTGTCTCAGCGGTTTCCACCGTGGTCAGAATAAAAAAAAAATTACCGCTGGCCTGTTGCCGGTATTACCACCGCTTTATCACCGACCGCCAGGGTTGTTATGAGGGCCTAAGTGCAGCATGTACCTACTAGTTAGCAAACGGTCTTTCCTGTGGAAAGTACCTAGTGACAGAGTGGTAAGGTAATTGCAACTGCTTATCCCACCGCTGCACCACCAATGTATGAAGCTGGCCTGGTGTGTGGTGAGCATGTAGGGGGTAATCACCTTATACCAGGTCCAGGTATCCCCTATTAGTGAGGTGTAGTCAGTGTCTAGGAAGCCAGGCTCTCTAGAGGTAGCTGCAGATGAGCAGCCAAGACTTATCTAGGAGGCATGCAAAGCATATGCAATACCACTGTAGTCACACACCACTTACACACATGAAAGAACCAGACAGTGTTACAAAAATAAAGGTACTTTATTATGGTAACACAATCACCAAAATACTAAATAGGCAATACCCCAACTGTAGGTAAGTAAACACACTATTCTAAACACATTAGGAGTCAGGAATTGGCAGAAAAGGCAATAGAAAACAGTGAAAACAATAGTAAGTACTGAAGGCCCTGGGGGGGGGGGACCAAACCATATATTAAGAAAGTGGAATGTGAAATTCAGCCCCCCATTCAAGGAAGTGGAGTCGGTAGAGGTGAGCTGGAGGAACTAAGAACCCCAAAAGGTAATTAACAGAGTGCCTCCCATCAACCAGGAGAAGAGAGGTAAGTATCTGGTTCTCCCTAAATCCACCAAAAGGGTTTCAGAAGAGGATTTTGTAGAACCCAGACAAGACTGCAAGAAACCAAAGGTGGATCCTGGTAGAGGAAGACCTGTAAAGGAAGGGGACCATGCCTAGTTCAGGTTGAGTGTCCGATGGTGGCAAGAGCCACTACCCACCCATCGGTGGATGCAGGACCAGGTCAACAGTGGACGAAGACAGTCAGCAGTGTAGCACTAGAGCAGCTGAAGAGTTCCTGAAGTGATACAGTCAACATCTCATGCCTGAAGAAGGATTGCAGTCGGTCAGTGGTGTGGAAAAATCAAACAAGCCTTGGCAAAGGCAAATGCTGTGGCAGAAGAAATGCAGAGCAGACCAGCAAGGTCCAGCAGGACTCATCCCATGGAGGGGAGTCCTAGGTAACACTCAGCAGTGAGGCGAATCACAGGAAAAGAAGGCAGCCACTTCAGGTGACCCACAGACAGCAAGCAAAGGAGCTGCGGTGAGACCCACGCAGCACACATAGGAAGGAGTCCCACGTTGCAGGAGCAGCACACACAGGGCTGTGCTTCGCAGGGAGGAATGCTTGGGGCTGGGGCTACACAGAGCCTGAAGATCCCTTGGAGGAGATGCCAACAAGCCTTGGTAGCTGCAAAAGATGCAGTGCACAGGGGTACTGTCCTGCTTGGAGAGGCGAGGGCTTACCATCTCCCAAGGACAGCTGGCAGAGAGGACCTAGGGGACCACTCCAGACCACCACCATGGATGCAGGAACCATGCCACTCTGGAGGAGAGGAGATCAACGCAGCCGGTTCTCGTTGCAGTTGGTGCCTGCAGATGCAGGGGAGTGACTCCTTCACTCCTATGGAGATTCCTTCTTGCTTCTTGTGCAGACTGAAGACTCGCCGCCCTCAGAGAATGCACAGCTGGGGAAATGTTGCAGATGCTGGAAGAAGCTGGAGAAACAATGTTGCAGAGCAGGGTCATTGCTGTAGATGGAGATCGTCGGTTCCTGGAGGGTCCATTTGCAGTTCCAGTAAACAGAAGATGAAGTCAACGATGCGGAGGAGTCCTGCTGGATTCTTGCACTTCGAGTCTGAGGACCCACCCAAGAGGGAGACTCTAAATAGCCCAGAAAGGGGGAATGGTCACCTAGCAGGGTGACCATCTATCTGGAGGGGGCTGTGATGTCAGCTGCCTGATCTGGCCATTCAGATGCTCCCAGGGGCCTCTGCCCACCTTGGATTCAAGATTAAAGAATGAAGTGGCCACATGGAGGAGATCTGGGCACCACCCCTGGGGTGGTGATAGACACGGGAGTGGTTACTCCCCTTTCCATTGTCCAGTTTCATGCCAGAGTAGGGACCAGGGGTTTATGCAAGGTGGGCACCAAATGTGCCCTTCAAAGCATGAGAGTGGCTTGGGGATGCTACCCCTCCCAAGTCATGTAACACCTATTTTCCAAAGTGAGAGGGTGTTGCCTCCCTCTCCTAAAGGATATTCTTTGTTCTGTCTTCCTGGGCTTGAGCTGGTCAAGCAGCAGGAGGACAGAAACCTGTCTGTAGGATGGCAGCAGCGTGGGCTGCCCGGACAAACCCCTGCAAACTGGTAGGATCAAAGCTTGGGGTCCTCTAAGGACCCCCCCCAGAGAGCCTGGAATAATACAATCATTACTGGCAACAGTATTAGGGTATGATTCTGACTTGGTTGATACCAAACATGACCAGGTTTGGAGTTACCATTATGTAGCTGGACACAGGAAGTGACCTATGTCCAGTACACGGGTAAAATGTCTTCCCTGCACTTACGAAGTCCAGTGCAATGGAGCTGGAGTTCTCTAAAGGCACCTCTGCTCATGCAGGGGTGCCCTCACACACAGGTACCTGCACCCTGCCCTCTAGGCTAGGAGGGCCTACCATAGGGTGGACTTACAGTGACCTGGTGCAGTGGCCTGTAGTGAAAGGGTGCATGCACCTTTTCACACAGGCTGCAAAGGCAGGCCTGCAGACATATTTTGCATGGGCTCCCATGGGTGTACATGCTGCAGCCCATGGGGAACCCCTGGTGCTCCAATGCCCTGGGTACATTGGTACCATATACTAGGGACTTATATGGGGGAACCAGTATGCCAATTATGGGGTGTACTAAGTCAGTAACAACCAAATTTAGGGGAAGAGAGCAAAGTCACTGGGGTCCTGGTTTGCAGGATTCCAGTGAACACAGTCAAAACACACTGAAAGCAGACAAAAAGCGGGGGTAACCATGGCAAAAAGAGGGTACTTTCCTACATTGCCCTAACGCTCTCTTGGAATGGTCGTGAATTTCTGTAACTCCTTGACTGACTTTCGAGTTCTTTTTGCTTTTAGGCCATTCATATACCTTCTTGTTGCCATGAGAACTTTTTTTAGCTCTCTCTCATTCCATCCCTTCTCTAAAGGAATGACTATCTGAAATTCGGAATGAATGCTGCATCTGGATCCCTCAAGCTTTTGATACCATTATTCCTATTAAGCAAACATGGAATCAATGCTGTGGACCCACTGCCCCTTGGAAGAATTCTGGAGCTCTGAATATTCTGTTTACTGGCACTGTCAGAACCTACGAAATACTTGTGAGAATTGCATGTGCTTCCTATTAGGCCTCCTGCAATTCCCTAGCTGGCAACTCCCGTAGGTAACTTTTTAATACTGCCAACCCTTTGTCTAATTCAGTGTGCTCTATATACACGTCTCAGTCTCAACAACTATGTGACTCGCTGTCCAGCTATTCCATGACAACATTATAAAAGTCTGTTCTGATTTCCCATCTTCTGGGCTTCTGCTCTCAAATGACTTTTCTGATCCGATGATAATGCAGCTTTGAAAGCTCTCACCCGGATACGACCAGCGCTCTGATGACTTCCAACAAATCTAGCTTCTCCTTGGACAATTTCTCTTGAGTTTATTGTAATTTCTGTTATTCTCACTTATATTTACGTCTTCCCTCTCGTGCTCTTGGTTCCATCTGAGTGAATACAGTCTTTGTTGGGTGCACTATGGAAAAGCCATCAAGAAATGTCGTTGTAATGACAATTTCAGACCAAGCTCTCTTCTTCTGTTGACTATCAAAATACTTCAAAGAGACAGCAATCCTCAACTGTCATAATTTCTAGAACAAATAACATCATTAAACCAGTTCAATTTGGTGTCCTTTCTCTCCACGGGGAAACGTGTAAAACTGGTGATTGACGACCCAGATGGCTGGTGGATCAGCGCCCTGGCTTACTAGACCCCGACGGGACTCCAACGGGTGTCTCAGCATCTTTCTTTGCACCGTTGACACCCGGTGGGACTGTGGGACCAGGTGATTAAATGAAATACCTTCCATATTTCAGATCCCACTCTGAAAGTTAACCCTCCCCCTCTTTACAAATCCGGTTTCAACCCTTTATCATTTGCACTTCCTGGGCAAGCGCCACCCTTTTTAACGTCCATCTAGACCAGTGGTTTCCAACCTTTTGACTACTGTGGACCCCCCTTTATCAATGCTGGAACTCTGGGACCCCCACTGAATCATTATTGGGCCCAAGGACCCCCCCCCCCAATGTGTAATCACTAAAAGCTGGGGACCTAATCTGTTAATATTACTGAATTTTCGAAGCCTCCCTCCCCCGAGGAGGCTTTGCGGACCCCAGGGTTCCCTGGACCACAGGTTGGAAACCACTGATCTAGACAACAGCCTGCCTAAGACTGGCTGAGCGCAATGGGCGCAGGGCTGATAGAAAATCAACATGCTCGCCAGAATAGGCGCCCCGGGCGGAAGCAGGACATTATGAGCAATGCACAGCGCTTTGGACCGAGCACGCTTCTCCACCGGGAGCCAGTGCAGTTTACGTAGCAAGTCAGAAGCAAAGGCCACCCGCCTAGGGGTACATACGGCCACACTGTGTGGCACGCACTGTCACACAATGAAGCACTGCCAGGCCCACTGTGACACTAAAGGGCGGGTTCTATTACACTGGGGGAACCCTCACTCTAACAGTGGGGGGACACCCGGAGAGTTATCTGGGCGCCGCTGCAAAGCTTGCCCCTTGCTTCTCTTGCGAGCTTTCTGTGCCCCTTTCTTATTTCCTCTCACTCAGCCTCGTCACCACAACCCCAATCCTCTCCCTCTCTATCCCCTTTGCTTTCCTCACTGTGAAGAACCACTCTTCCCCTTCTCTCTCTTCTGGGAAATAATTGTCAGTTCACTTTCTCAGCTGCCAGAATTTCCCTTCCCTTGGACTGCAGATAAGCTTTGAAAAAGCGCTCTGATTTGTTCCCATGTCTCTCTCAGGCTGCACTGAATCGTCCCATTAGCACCCTTTGAACACTCCGAGGCACCTCGGGCTTTTTTGTTCCAGCCCCTGCAAATAAGGAAAAAGGGAAGCCAGCGCTTTTACATTTGAAAGGAAAAAGATTTTGCAGCCGTCCCCTGGGGTTGGTGGATCTTACTGGAGTGATTGGATTGCTGGAAGAGATGAGCGGTCACAGAAATAAACTCCAAAGAGGAAGAATGTCATTAGGAGATATTGTACTCTATGGAGGGCATTCAGATCTCATGGAACCTTCCTGGCAAGGGCACTGCTGCTGACCTCAAGGCACTATTATACGACATGCTGCCTTTGATTCAACTCCATGTTTTTTTGGGGGTAAAGAGGGGACGGGGCAGCCACAGCTGTAAAATAGCCCCATGTCGTGAGCACGGCGTCGAGCCAGCTCTGTTTTTTAAGTCGAGCACCACTCATCCTGGACTTGTAGGCCCAGACTTATAACTAGAAACGCGAAACTACAGGACATGACGTGCATAGTGCTACTGGATGACAATACAGGACTGAATGAAGGCCATATGGGGTCATTTGACTACAGTGACCACGGTAAGAGGGACAGTGAAATATAATGTTTAATATTGCTTAGACAAAAAAAACGGTATTTTAATGTTGCCACGAATTCTGAGCACAGCTGTCAACTGCCCATGTGATGCAGAACCTTTACGTTTCCTCTGTCTGTATGTTTTGTCGCTCATCCAAGCAATATATTTTTCTTTGCATTCTGGGACTGCCAGCCCTGATGGTACAATAGGATCCGCAGGACTACAAACCCCAGAATGAAAATAAATAATTGAACTCGATGAACTACTCAAGCATGGATCTGGGAAAGTTGAGCTCAGCTCATACCATTACTTTCAGCTAGTCCTTATTGTTTGGCTTACTGGGAGATGAGTCCTCATAACTAAACTTGTAAATCGTTAAACTAACATTTGATGCCGTCTAAAAATCTAGGAATAGAAGATGACCTGCATGATATATGGAGTCACTTGGTATAAATGCGTTTGAAACCTGAGAGCTAGGAATGACTCGATTGCTTACCACTAATCTCAATGCTGAGTCCTTCGCCCTCGTCCAAGCCCTTACATAAATGAGGTGTGTGCGCCTCTGTGATAGGCGCCCTCCTGCCCGTCTTAAACAAAAATGGTCTGGATCCTTGTGCTAGATACCACTAGCTCTCATCCAGGAGCCCTGATAACTCTTGCCACCACTCCTTCTGCTTTACAGAAGTTCACAAGATGTGGAGCGAGGACAGTGAACTCAGAGTAATGGGGTAAGTAAAAGTGATTGAGAGATGACCTCCTTGTCGGTTCCCCCCTCTCAGCTCTTACATACCTAAGGATGTATCAAAGCCATTTTTTGGGGTTCATCAAATAATAGCACACAATAATTCCAGTATACATATAACTTTAAGCTAAGAACTACAAGCACTAATGGGTTCATGCAGATGTTGGCACAGGGTATCTACAGTAAGTTGTTGGATGCTCCTCCATACCCACCTTGTAATTACAACTGCAATTACAATTAAATGAGGACACCAGCTTCAGAACAAAACCGGATCCACAGAGTTACGGTGATGAAGATACCAGAAACCCCAGCATCCCCCAGGAAGTTGGGGTGATTGCCACCAAGAGTTCTGTGGGGGCGAGATGGCTGGGGC
Source organism: Pleurodeles waltl (assembly GCF_031143425.1). Classification (NCBI taxonomy): domain Eukaryota; kingdom Metazoa; phylum Chordata; class Amphibia; order Caudata; family Salamandridae; genus Pleurodeles; species Pleurodeles waltl. The sequence goes on along the minus strand of NC_090446.1, from coordinate 1,333,993,092 downwards.
AAGGGTCTTGAAGGGAGTGTCCTAGGGTGCCTCGATCTCCAAAGAGAGATTCAACATTGGAGCAATGGAGTTGAGCCAAGGGCAGGACCAAGAGATGCTCTTCAAGAGACGGTCAGCAAAGTGGCACAGGTTCAGCCTCTATGCTCCATGGTCCACAAACACCCCATTATAGTCCATTGGACTCTAAGGGCAGAAGTAGTCCGGTCTGACTCCATCGTTTCTTGAGAGACCCTAGGATCGTGGTCAGGTCACAGACCCTCGGAGACCCTTTGTTGCACACATGCCGTAGCAATGCAGTAAGCCATCAGGCTAGCAGGATACCACTAAGATTGAAAAGCTGCAATAAACAATGAACAACCACTGCTGATGCAACCCCTTCCTCCAATGTTACAAGCAGAAAGATGCAGCCTCCAGAAGTCCTAAGGGTGAGGAACAGGACACCTGAGTGAACTCAGATGCAGACATCCCCAGGCAAATGGTCGTTGATGCAAAATGGGAAACCATCCCATATGCAACAAATAATAAAAACTCAATGACATTGACAGGATAGAGAATCAAGGGAATGAAGGAAAGGCATAGAGGAGAGAAAATCAAGGAAAAAATAACGTTCTGCTCCGGCGCAGACCTAGGTGGGGAACGGATAATCTCTATGGACCAGTTGCTAGATAGTGTTAACTCCATGTTCCTTCTAAACCAGTCTTCTGGGTTCTCAGTGGGTGCATCAGAGTTACCTAGGAACCAACCTCACCATAATAGGACCCTTTCCCGATGAACTTATTGAGCATTCCTATTGAGAAAAATCGAAAAAAATGTGCCCCCATTACTCGTAAAACTGACTTGGGAGGTCCACAGAATGCCTCTTTCCTTGCATCTTGTATCTTGTGACAGAGGACATACCTTTATCACCCTTAGGACTTAATAGTAGGCAGTTAGTGCCCCAAATTAGCACACAATGGTAGAGTGTTTATCTAGAAGACTCATCCTATTCTTAGAGGATTGACGATGTTTCCTGAAAATTTTCACCTCATCAAATCTGAATTGCCACATCTTTCCTGCAGCTGAGGCAACACTGCCTGTTGGAAGAAGAGCCAACTGCCCGCAAAGGATAACTTACCTGGGAATGATTAGAGAAACTGAGTAACCTGTGCCTTTAAATAAAAATCGACCCTCTCCTGAGGATTTTTAGTTAACTTTCTGTATTAGGATTACAACAATAACAGAGCCAACATGAAGCTAGGGACATCATCATTGGGCATCATCTTCTTCCTGAACTTTATCTCACAATCAGTAATGGTCAATATTTCATTGTTGAATCCAGCACACCCATTACTATACTTCCTGTGTTGCACTACAAGCCTACATTTAGAACTGCCAGGCTCTCTCATTCTCGTCATCCTAGGCGCCAGTATGTTGCTATATAATGAAAGTGATGTGGACCATAATAGTGGTGTTAAAGTTCGTCTAATTTTTGGTGGGAACAACAGCTTTTAAAGAGTTGCATGTACTCAGTCAAGTCCTACACAAAGTTGTAATCAGTTATCGCTGTTTTCACATACCGTTCCTTTGCTAATGGTCATTCCTGAACATTTTTGAGCCAATACTCTGACTAGGACCATTGAAACACTATTCTTGCTTTCATGACACAGGCCTAATGATATAAAATTGTGCTCAATTCCCTTTTTGTATGTCTACATTTTCACAGCTCAACTGTTACATGGACCTATTGTTTCTAATACACTTAGGGGCATATTTATACTCCGTCTGTGCCGAATGTGCGTCAAAATTTTTGACGCACATTCAGCGCAAACCTTGCCCCATATTTAAACTTTGACGCCCGAGCCCGCGGACTACAAAATTCCGCCGTGTGCGCCATTTTTTGGATGCGGGAACCCGCCTTGCGTTAATTATATGCAAGGTAGGCGTTCCCATCCAAAAAATGACTTAAACAGCCGTGCGTCATATTTATGCTTTCAGGCACAAAAGACGCACAGCCGGGAGGTGGAGCCGGAAAATAACGCACAGCCCGATTTGCGTCAAAATGTAACACCTGGGTCAGGGCAGGCGTTTAAATGGGGCAAACACACCTGTATTTAATAAGAACACACAGAAGCAACAGCAGAGCAGCAAAAGGGAGACATGGAGGTGCTTCTCATCCAGCGTGCATGCAGACTCAGAGCCCAGCAGCAACAACAGCAGCTACCACAACACCAGCAGGGACCCCAAAGGCAGCGCAGAAGGCTGGAGAGGATATTCCACACCAGAACAACCCTTCATGGCCTCAGGGAACATGACATCATCCAGAGGTACAGGTTAAACTGGCAGGCCATACAGCAGCTGCTGCCAAACATTGAGTCACAGTTGGCACCCACCTTGCTGACACCCGCACCATCCCAACAGAAACCAAGCTGCTTGCCGTACTTCACATGCTGGCAAGTGGCTCTTTTCAAACAACTGGTGCCCTGGTTGCCGGAATATCACAGCCATCATTCTCTGCCTTTTTGCCCAAAGTACTGGATGTCATCATTGGACTCACACCCGCCACATCTGCTTCCCTTACACACTGCAGAAGCAGCAGGAAACAAAACAGGGGTTCTACCTCATTAGTGGCTTCCCACACGTCCTTGGTGCAATCGACTGCACACATGTATGCCATGTGCCACCTTCTGCAACTGAACACCTCTACCGCAACAGGAAGCACACACATTCCATCAATGTGCAGGCCATTGTCGATCACCAAGGATTGATCACCAACATTGTGGCAAAATATCCTGGGAGTGTCCATGACTCATTCATCTTCCGTCACAGCACCATCAATCAACACTTCCAGGATGGACTGTATGGCAATGGACTACTTGTTGGTAAGTACAAAAACCTACTTATATACACACTGCACAGCAACCCTCTAGGAGACACAACACATACATCACAACAGCAACATGTCGACAGGAACACACTGAGGTTGTGACACCGCTAGCCATGTTTTTTAGGTCATCATTGAACCTGTCACACATCTGAAATTACTGTACAGCCTAATGTTAAGATGTCAATGATCACAACGTTTGGAGTGGGTTGCCTAAATGTCACCTTGCAAATTGTAAGCGTCTCAATAATGTTTACATTAATCCATTGCATAAGTCTAAAGGTATGGGATGTCCAGGGTATATTGATATGAACATGTTACCACCAATGTCAATTTTAACCTGTGTATGGAATTATCATCTCACCCCCAGTGAAGAGACAGGGATACATGTATCACAAGTCACAATGCTAGGGAGGGCACACTGTATTGCAAATCCCAAAACATACTGCTGACAACTGGTTAGCAGCCAAACACTTGTTCAGCCAAGGAAATAACACAATGTAGATGGTACATCCTACTAGCCTAGGATACGACATAATTACACAAAAGAGTCACAGACAACACAAAACAACTACTGCCATGAAAGGTGATTTCAATGGGGCTAGCTACAGCAACATGATCCCATTCATTTTCTCTGGCAGCTGATCAGGGGTATGGCATCCAGCCATGGATAATGACACCTATTGGCAACCTGAGTACTGCAGCAGAGCATGCCTCTAATGACGCACATAGGAGGACACGCACCATAGTAGAGAGGACCTTCGGCATCCTCAAGTCGAGGTTCCGGTGCCTCGACATCACTGGTGGTAGCCTCCTATATTCCCCGGAAATGGTCTGTAAGGTCATCCTAACATGTGCTATTCTGCACAACATTTGCATAAAAAGGAACATTCCCCTCCTGGAACCTGAGCCACACATGCCTGAAGAGGAGGAAGAGGATGATGGTGGCCTGCAACATGAGGGGGAACAACAAAACACGGCCGCTGGTTTACGTAGGCGGCAACATATCGTGAACAATTTCTTTTAAATATAATCACCATCACCACTTTATGAACTCATTTAAATAAACACCTATAATAATCACCATATCATGGTTTGGCTATTCATTTTTGCACACCTTTATCTCTAATTATCAGATTAAGAGTGTTGCCTCATGGAGCATTGCTGATATACCGATTAGGACACTGAAAACCCCAGAGCAAATCTGATGCGTACGATACAACGGTCACATACACACACACAGTAAATGACATATATCCTGTACATTTCACCTTTGAAGGGCAATAGCAGAGGACCACACCGATTTCACACATACATGTTGGAAACATGGTTCATCGCAGCATATGGCTCACAACTAAGACACCATCACTGAATAAGGGGAAAACAAGCCTCATACATGAGGTAGTTGATGTGCTTTTGCATCAGTAACCGGAATGTATGACCAGACCCTTGACAGCAGTAAGTCCAACTGCATCCAATCTTTGCAAGGACTCTCTGTGACTAGAGTTCCATATAAGCAGAACATAGACAGCACAAGTGCCACATATGTGAGCAGCATTGCGCACATGACATTCCATGTACATGTCAGCCCATTTCCTAACTCCTGACACACCCATGCACCTGGTCACAACCCAACTGTCTGAAGAGGTCCCTGGAATAGTAAGATGTGTACCCTGATATTCCCTCCTCTACTCACACAGCTTGTCAATAGCCAACCCAGTGTGCTACACCCTTTCCTATGGTATACCATTGTCATAGAACATCTGACTGCATGGAGGTCAGGTCAATTAATACACTGGCTTCTAGTTTCCAAGCCCTGTTAGCACCTGAGGATTGCTTCCCGTGTGAAAATGTCTGTTGGCCATTAGAATGCAAATCTCACCTACAGGACTTGTAAGAAACTGATGCAACCCACACTTGTGATCACCTCCATGCACACCACCCATTTCAACAAGCACTGCCCCTGCTGATGCCTGGAACAGCATAGGAGTTGCCATTTTGTCAAATACACCGTTAAGCATTGCTACTAATTAAGCCGTGTAACACAGCCCTTGGGTTCATTTGTCACCTTCAAAAACACAGGACATACACAGTTTTACATGTCAACTGTCTAGTTCGTCCTCCAAACAGTCGTAGTCAGACAACTGATTATGTAACTTGTTTAATTGCTTGATCCTGATTCACCCTGCAACCTGTCAGTCTGACTGGTATCTGTCTGTGCGTCACCCTAAAGTTTCCCTGTGGCTACATATGTACCACACTTGCGTTAGCAAACCTCTCATTCCTCAGAGGGTATTTGGGCATGTGCTTCATCAATGCATACCCAAATACATTGTATAGCATCATCTGCCTTTTAATTGTACCATATTAGTTAAATCCCCTGTGAATACCAAAATTCATGGCCCATCCCTTGTCTGGGTCTCATTGATGGATGAATGACAAAGTGTGACAGTGTCCCAGGGCCGTATGCAGGGATTGGGTACGGGGCCTTCAGCAGAACCAGCAACCTCTGATAATGTCCATGAAAAATCCACACATGTTAGGACCCTGACAGTTCACACACAGAATTACATTGCTCACAACATTTTGGTGGGCCGTGTGTGGTGAATAGCTGTGAGAATAATCAGCACAGAGGCTATGATTTTCCCAGATGTAGTGGGAATTGCAGAGGCTAACCTGTGTACAAATGTTGTAATGACACCTGCCGGAACATGACACCTGAGGCATTATCTCACTCAGCACACCAAGGTTGCCCTGTTGACAGTCTCATTACACGTCTTCAGTGACAGGGTGGGACCATCCCCATGTAGGTTCTCATGTCCACATCCACTTTACTCACATTGATCAACAAAGGGTACTCAGTAGATACAGGAAAAGCTGCCACTGACTCATGATGAGACCTGGACCTAACTGTGACAAATTACACCTCAAAAAATATACAGGTTCAACATTGGACCACACACATGAACAAGACACCTCTGTGCAATTGATTACTGGAAATATGTGTACACGTGCTGCCTCGTCTGCTGGTCCACCACAGCCACTGGAGAGTTGTGGCTCAGTTATATGACCTAAAGTGTGGCATCATCATACATTTGTGGATCACCTTTGGCTGTCTGGGCCAACTACATGGTACCCACTTCCTCAATGCATGTGTCTGACTCACTGTGGGATTCACCAACAAGTGCCTAGGAAGCTGTTACCAAAAATCTAGGACATAGTATGGTGAAAATGTGGACCATTGACATGAACAAGCGTCTGCCATCTATCTGGTGCATGCTTTGTCATCTGTGGTGTCCACGTTACCCAAAGTCTTGGAAGTGCACATAACGGATGTTGCTACATGTATGACTAACACATGTCCTCTCTCAGTTCCACAATGACTTGCATCTAAGGTTTGGACACATTGATTTCACATTCACACAAGCATACGTTCAATAATGCATCATGTGATGCACACACACTTGGTCAACAAATACATTAGTTGCCACTGCACACACATTGAGCCATAGGCATTGAGGTATTGTACATATGTGCGTCACATTGCTATCCTCTCCTGTTGCCAAACATGCCCAAATTGTGAAATACATATATGTAGGCCACACATATGGCCATCTAGTGCATCAGCCAACCGTCAAAATCCTGTTAAGGAAGTAGCGGGTGATGGTCCGCTGCAATATGATGTCTCACATGTGAACATACACCATCAACACCATAGTGGGTGCCATCAGCCTATCTCTGATGTGTCCCAAATGTAACATAACATAAAAACAGAAAAAATGCCCAAAACCAGTTCATGCACTGAAATTTTTACGTTGCTAGCGTTATGCGTCATTTTTTCCCCACAAATACTGTTTGTGTGTCATATTTTTTGACGCATAGGAGTGAAAATTAGGCCGCATCCAAATAATTGTACAGACTATTTACTAATATTTGGATGCGGGCTAATTTTCACTCCTGTGCGTCGAAAAATATGACGCACAAACTGTATGCGTGAAAAAATATGACACACAACGCGAAAAACGGCGGCCATTTTATGCAGGAAGTGATGTAATAGGATATCCTGTTTACAGATCATGTACAGTGGGCGTACTTTCACTTTCACTTTGCAGTCTGTGAATCTTCTAGACTGTGTGGCTGTTTACTGAGTGGTGTCCAGTGATTTTGTGCTTTTGTGTCCTGTGTGCTGTCTCAATTGTCATTTTGTGAAATAAATATTGTTGGTGTATAGTGTCCTACTGTGTTTTGTTTACATTTGTCCAGTATTCTAGTGTTTTTGTTGTTTGTGGAGTCTGTTGTGGGTAGTGCTAGTTTGGGGATAGTTGGGCTCTTTTAGTGGTTAAGTTTACTTTTCATCTGTTTTTGTACCCCTACTTTCCCCCTTTTCCCCTTTCTATTTCTTTAACCCCTATTCCCCTACTCATTTGCAAGATGTCTGGTAGGCCACGTCTTGGCAGGATGGGTGAAGAGGAGTTGGGGGGCTTCATATGGCTTGTGTGCCATTTCTTACCAATGATGCTCGAGGCAGTGAGCAGGGTGATACAGGGGTATCACACTGAGGCACGCAGAATCCGGTGGAGTAAGGTGCTGCATCACCTGCAGCACGTGTCTGCCAGCCAGAGGAGTGACCACCAGCTGAAGCACCGGTGGGCTGACCTCATCACCAGGGAGCAGGATCTCTTGGACCACCTGGGAATCGTGATTGGGGGCCCTGTTGGTGAGTACTAATCATGTAAATGTGCCCGATTAAATGCTCTGTAGTGACATCAGATGATTTGTACAATATCTGCCAGCTAACTTGCTGACTGTGTGTAATGCTGTGGAAACATACAGGGTACTTGATGCGCTATGGGAAGGATCACAATTGGTAGCTGTCAGGAAGCACGTGCTCTGCAAACTTACAGGATACTTTTCCATTAAGTAAATTGGTGCTGCCTTTGTGCCAGACAACCAAACAAAATAGGAGCCAGTCATGTCTATATAGGCCACATTTGCCTGAGAAGTAAAGATGTACTAAAATATTGGCTAACTTTGTTGACGCAATAGCTAGACTGACTTTAGAAACACTACATGATGCAGAAAATGAGTGCTGGCTTCACGTCAATTGATGATAGCAAAGTGGCCCAGACATATGTCTCATGTGAGTCTGGTGAGTGTGGAAGGAAAGTTCTATGAATGTTAGGGATTATTGTGGTGCTTCATCTTTTTGGATACATGTCAGATCAGGATTTGAAAACATCGTGAAAAGGTGTAAGGGGCCCTCAGCTAACATCTTAGACTGGTATTTGGAGTTAGTTGTGCCACATTCCAATTAGGGATGGCAGTCCAAAGGTATGCACATGGCTTCACATCTCCATGGTTGGTGCAAATCACCATTGCAGGCCACATCAAATGAAGAAACTGTAACAACAGGAGGGCTTACAAAAGTCCCTGCCCCTCTGTACATTGTACCTATGTGTATGAAATGTGTCGTGGCCACATAGGTTTTTTGACTGGTAATGCAGTCCTCAAGTAACCAGGCTTTGGATGTCTCTCTTCGATGCACATGATGAGACGATTACACTCCATTATTTTTCTGATCACTAATGACGGGGCATGTTTGCCACCACATGATAGTTAGGGCCAATGCATGTGTGCAGATATGTGTGTAACTGTCACAGGAGACCCATGCTATGTACATGTTGGCCGTGATATATCAGATGCAGTATCATCATGTCTGAATGGCTGTCATTTCGTTATTCAGCTTACACATTGTATATGTCTTTGAAATTGTTGGTCAGTGCACCGATTTTGAGCACATTTCTTCCTTCTATGCCTTACAGGTGGACCGGCACCCTACACTGTGGGAGAGGTGGCTACATTTGAGGACCCCGACCACTCAAGTAAGTGTTGATATGTCTGTTATGTGTTGTGTTTGCTGGTGATGTGTGATGGACTTGTGTGTGTTGAACGCATAGCAAGGTGTGATGCACTGGCCAATCATTTGTCTTGTTCCATGAGTGGGATTTCAGTTTCTCAAAATTTTTGAGTTGGCCCATGCTTATCCTATTGTATTATCTAGGGATTGTAGGTCATTCCTGTAGGCCCCACAATGAGTACTGGGGTGAGTCATGTGGATGACACTTGTATCAACAAGAGTCGCACTGGAAGTCAGCTCAGATTTAGTCAGCCTGTCAGACCCACATTCTCCCAGATTGGTACTGCAAATTGCTTTCCAACAGACTTCTGCTTCCCTATTCACCAAACTGTAGGTAGAACTTCCTAGCAGCATGTACTTCCACATGTAGTGCTACATGTCTGTGGCACTTGAGTGCAATGGCCTAGGTGTGCATGCTAATCATGATCATGGGTGTTCTTGCTACACTGTGTCTGGTGTAAGTCATGCCTTACTGGAAGTACATGTTGTGTACCAAGCTCTGCATGTCCAGACATGTGTGGCGCTATGATTGGTCACGTGTTTGCAGACTCCTAATTGTTGATAGACCTTACCTGTGGTGTGTGTATAGAGCCAAATACTTGTGGAGTTTTCTATACACTCCTCGGTGTCCATGTTGTTTGGAATTGTTAGTTGTTTCTCCACCACCCCCCTCAAACACAGGCATGGGTTTGTGAATAGGGTACCTAGGACTGATGCGACCAGTATGTTACACATACATGTGAATAAGTGACTGTTTGGTCGGAACCTAGTGTACACACTCAGGTATGGCACATGGGTACTATACTGGCAAGTCCAGTTACAACTTGCAGACCATGTGGCTTTAGTTTTGCATTCCGTACACTGACATTTGTAGCCCAGGTATTGGCGGAGGATATACAGCAGGATTGTTAGCTGATAACTGGCAGAACTCAGATGGCAAGTCAATGCCAGTTGTTACCCATCTCATAGGTTTTGGATGTGCTATGTGTGATGTGACCTTTGTAGGCTGGCCTGCCATGTACTTCCTCAGGGACATTCAATGATCTGTATGGAGATATGAGCTGTTACAAGTACAGTAGATGTATTGTCTGATTGACTTCTTGTGCCATTTCACACAATGCAGTTCCTAATGTAAATTATTTGCATTTGTCTTCAGAGCTGCAAACATGACTCCCAACCAGGTCCGTGAGTTACAGCCGCAGGCCATGAGATACCAGCATATCCTGCTGGTAGAGTTGGGGTTCAGGAGGATGGCCCGTCGATACCGCCATGAACGGGCCTCCGGGGCATGGAGGGCCTACCCACAGGGTGGCCCTACTTTGCCCACCACAGCCACCACCAGCACAACCACCAGTTCTACCCAGGTGGCCCCACCCACAGCTGGGACTGTTGTCCCTACGTCTGCTGTACTTCCAGGCCCCAGCATTGCAACAGCTGCAGGAGAGCCGACTGGCCTTGGCTCCACATGCACACAAACCTCCTCCGCCAGTACCCAGACTGCCCCAGCTCCAACAGTTGACCCTGCAGCATTCCACGAAATGGAACGGAAGATGGACCGTGTCTTGAGGAAGATAAGCAATCTGAGCCGGGATGTTCACCACATTAACAGGCGTGTGAAGTCCATAAAGTGGACCCTCCGGAGGGCCAACCTCTAGACTTTTTGATATGGACAGGATTCCCTCCCCTCCCTCCTCTTCCTTGTTCCCATACTTAGTGGGCTTAAGGGGATTAGTGTTAGGTTAGTATAGTCTGTTAGTTTAGTTAGTGTTAGTGGGTGGGGGGTCCTGATTCTTTCTATTTTTACTTATTAAGTGTGTGGGTGGGTGGGGGGCTATGTTGGTGTTCTTGTGTGTTTAATAAAAAAAAAAATATATATATATATATATATATATATATTTGTTTAGGATAGTATAGTGTTTAGGTTAGTATGTGTTGTCCTCCATGTGTCCCGACTCACAATGGGGGTGGCGGGTTGATGTTTAGAACATTTCGTTACATGTGATAAGTAAGTTTAGCTTAGGTTAGTTAGGGACAGTTGTGGGTAATGAGTAGTCAGGGTAGATTAGGGTAGGTAAGACTTTTCCCTCAGTTTCCTCTTCTGTGATTACCATTTAATAAATATATAGTTAACCCTGTACAGTATGTGTTAAATGCTACTTGATCATGGCCTTCGCATGCCTATGCTACAAACAAATCCAAACTGAGCTGTAAGATTGGCAGATACCCCAGAGCTACCTTGCAAAGATTCCACTGTTCGTTGTAACCACCAATCACAGTTAATATGGATCCCAACGTGTTTTTATCGCTAAGTATGTTTTCTACGTCACAAACAGTGCTTCCAGACTTGGTATTGGGGGAACAGTTTTAGGTCTGACTGCAGTGTGATGTTCAAGGACACCCTTATAAGATGAGTTGTCGTAAGCACTCTTGTAGTCTTGTCTTCATGACTCACATAGATCATTTGTGACACTGTTCAGCATGATTACCTATTTGGATGTAAACTCAGACAGCTTCATTCATTCAGTTTTTGTAGTGTTTGCTTGGATTTGTGTGCACTGTTATATGTGTTAATATTGCATGGTGACAACATTTTGCTGCCACTATTTGATGACTTAGATATCCCTTGAGGAAGCATTATTCTGTCCAACACAGCATGATGGTGCATGGTTTCTCACTTCATCAGATATTACCCTCAGGAAGGGCAGAGTATGATGCAATCATGGCCACTGTGCAGATTTATCTGACTACATAATATCAGGACAGTTGTATTGACAAGCTACGTAATTTGACAGTAAGCACATTTGAGTTATCTACTGCACAGTTGATGTGTCACATTACCCAGAGACAGATTTGTTGTGTAAGTGCTATTTATTGAAAAGTGCTGTAGTGCTATATGTACATTGTCCATGATTGTGAGTCCATTATAGTGACATCTTACATTGTAATCCTACACGAGGGGTTAAGGAAATGCTTTTGACATGCTGGGGTGATGTTTCAGACAGTGCAGAGGGACAGGATTTTCCAATGAGTAAGAGAGAGACAATCACTGGGCAGGCTGACAAGATATACAGTGGTTAGCAGAAAAGTCATTGAGTAGAGTTGTTGTAAGACTGGCATGTTACAAAGCGCTGGACCTTGGTAATAGTTGGCCATGTGGCAGGGACTAGTGCTTCCGGGTACTTTTCCATGTGAATGTGATCTGCTCCATGTCTTCTTCTTCTGATGTGTTGCCTCCTCTGTCCTTGTTGGTGGTGGTTGTGAAGGGGCAACACAAACCTCAGTGTTAGAAGACGTGGAGTCAGACATCCCGGTCGCTGCTACCTGTGAAGGTCTTAAAGGCAGTACTGCTGCAAGGAGGATCTGCTGATTCTTAAGAATAGCAGCCACATCACGATGGTAGGCAGCCAGGTCGGCCCTGAGGGGTTCAATGTTGCATTTGTGCACGCGTTGACAGGATTGCTGTTGTAGGTGTTGGGTCAAAACTGTATTAGAGCTGTGCTGATTTCCTTCAGGCTTTTTTGCTGTTCCTGCAAGATAGATGTTAGCGCTTGCATGGCTGCTGCCTGATCTGCAGATGAAATCATGCACGAGCGCACCCCCTCAAGGCTGGCTGCCATAGTTTGCATCCCAACCCGTACCTCATTGGCCAGCTCCCACTGTACTCCGACTATAGTTCTCTCAAAGCTGGTGCCTGTGTTGTCTGAGTCCTCAGATGTATTGGAGCTGGCAGGTCTTACAATTGGGGTTGTGGGTGGGTCCTCTGTGATTGCTGCTTGTTCTGTGCTCCTCCTTGTGACTGAAGGTGGTGTCTGGAGTGTTCCAAGGACCTCTTGGATGGTCTCCTGGGGAATGTTTGTCAGCTCATCATCCATGTCATCAGGGTATCCTGGGACAGGCATATCCGCAGGAGATCCATATTCCTCTGCAATGAAACTGGGTACAATTAGTGTGTCTGTGTTGTGGCATTAGTGATGTGACATGCCTGCCTTGTGATGAATTCACATTGTGATCTTGTTTCGTGTTCATTGCTCCAGTCTTTCAGATGGGCATTCTCCCAGGCGTATGGCCCACCTGCATGTCACATGTATAGTATTAAGTTATTGGACTTCTCTGCATCATCTCCTCTAGTATTGTTTTAGGCCAAATAGTGAATTCCCATCTTCTTGTCCTACTAAACCCTCCGTCTACATCCATTCTCATGGTGAGGCCTTTCACTGGCTGTGGGTGTTCTGATGGCACTGGCAGCACACTTAACAATCTGGACCTGCCCCACTCTCTGATCTTTCACATCCACCTAAATGTAGTTGACATGTAGCATATCCTATACATAGCATTGTTATGGCACAACATGGATGTTGGCATTGGTAATGTGTACAGCTGATGTTGGGAATGTGTGGTACATTGGATTGCCCTGATAATCGTAGCAGTGTCCTATTTCCTCCTCTGACTGTGCAGGTGTATGTCAGTGACCAGTTACATATGTCCTCCCCCTCAATGCTGTTGTCTGAGCAGTATGACATTTGGGATGTTACATCGTGACCCAGGCACATATGTGGCATGGGTATGTCCTTAGTGCTGTGTAGTTCCGATTGTTGTTGACATTGGCTGATGTTTGCGACAACTATGGGCATTGACATTTGACAGTACTGGGGCCTTTGTCTTTTTTCAGGGGATTACTGGAGCTGTCATCCTCAACCCTCTAATTTAGGTGTGTATGATTCATGGGGAAGTTACTGCCATTGGCTACTTAAGCTGCACACAGAGCGGAGGTGGTAGTGGCAACTGTTGTCGCAGTTACATTCCAGTTGTCTGTATGGCTAGAGGTTGTTAATAGGGCCCTAGTTAATGTAGGGGGTATGGTGGCTGACGTGTGCCGGGATGTCAGTTTGACGTTGTGCCCTTCCCTCTTGGCGTGGCTTTCCCTTTGCTCCATCGTTGGCATGGCAGCATGCCCCCATGGGACTGTTGTTGGTGTAGTGTAATGGTGTGCCCCAGCTTCTGTCTGTGCAGGCCATGCCCCCATGCCATCCCCCTTTACCCATACCACTCCATGTATATGTTGACTTCCATGCATTTTGTGGTCAGTACCCCCCCCCCAGTTGCAGTTGACATTAGTGCATTTTAATTCCCCATGCGACTTACCCTGCATGTGCGTTGTCTCCTGGTAGTCTGCCCTGTCCTGTCCTTGAATCCCTGTGACGATCTCCTCAGGGATGACAGCTGCGACCATCTCCTCCATGTGGTCAAGGGCCTCCTGGTGTGCTGGACTCCCACCTCCGGTCTGCAGTGCTGCCTTCCTGTTCCTGGCCGTCTTTTCCTTGGTCCTGCGCTTGCAGTCATGCCAGCGTTTCTTGCACTCGATGACTGCTCTGCGTTCTCCTGCCACACTGTTGATCTTGTCGACAATTTGTTGCCATATAGCCTCTCTCCTACTAATTGGCAATTTTGAGGTGACAAACAATTGGTGCTGGTGTTCCGTCACCTCTTTAACCAGAATTTCCTGTTCCTCTGCACTGAAGCGACACTTTCTTTTCTTCTTATAAGTGTCCTGGTTCTTGTGTGGGTCCTCCTGGCTGGTTCCTAGTCTGTTGTCATCTTCCTGGGGTCTGTAGAGGCATCTGGGATCCATTTTGTCTGTCCTCTGCTGAAATGGCAGTGTTTGCGGGAATCTTTGACGCTATTGCGTCAAAAAACGCTGCATATCCGGTTTGCGGTGTCGTAAATCGACCCACAGTAATTTCTGCCACGTTAACGTCGTTTTACTTTATGACTTGACGCTGCGGTGTACGTGAGAAAAAAAGACTCACACCTGTGGTTTGCGCCGCCGTGCGTCAAAGTATAAATTTGACGCCCGCACGGCGCACCAAAATGGCGTTAACCGGCGGTATTATTTTTTACACAAAACTGCGCTGGTGCAGTTTTGCGTCAAAAAGTATAAATATGGCCCTTAGAGTGAGCTTTCAGTCTAACCTCTTCAACCATTGACTTTTTTTGACCAGCCTCTTCCAATTGCTAGGGCAGGAGTTTTAATAAAAATATTAATGAATATTCATGTATTCTGAGTAATGGATTTGCGCAGAAAATGTAATAATATAGAGAAAAATAATGCATGCATTTGAAAATGTGTCCATGTGAGTGGCCGCCGGTGTTCATGAAGTATACTTATTAATGGCTTATTAAATTGAAATATGGAGCTTATGTTTGATTAATGTAATAGTACGTCATATTAGGGCTTATGCTTTATGTATTCGCTTTATTAATTGTGGGCCTTAACTTAGCTGAGGTCTTGGCCTAGTTGCACGACCTCATGTCAAGCTGTATTTCTTAGGTGTTAATAAAATGTCTGCTTAGAGAATTAAAATTGTAATTTTCCACTGTGCTGGCTAAACGTGCCCGTAGCTGAAAGTCTTTCTCATGAGAACCACTTGCTAGAAGACGCTGTACTTGCTAAATGTAACAATATAAGTGTAATGTGTGTAAGACTGACTTTCTCAGGAGAACAATGGAGACACTGACTTTAGTATAAGCTGCAACAATATAGTTGACGAGCCGGACGGTGAGGACATTACAAGAGAAGCAATCAGCGACATGTGAACTGTGTACTAGTAGAAATTATAGATTTGATATTTTAGTTTTATTGGACAAAGTGTGAACATGGGATCCCTTGACCAATAGGGACTTGGGAAGTCATTTTGGGAAATCTAACTTAACCAGACTGCACTGATGGAAGACAGCGCATTTGCCCATTTTCTTCTTGTCGAAAGGCCATTACTTTATTGAGCGTCTAGAGACGTGCTTTACTTTAATACTTAAAGACTTTGCGTTTTCCTGAACTTTGATGCTGAATCCTGATGCCTTGCTGACCAAACTGATGTTCTGATGACGAAGACTATTTTAGCTTGCCAATCCAATTGAGGAAAGGTATACCGTATGCATGTGTTTTGTTATGCCTATTTGCTTTTTCTTTTTAGGTACCAACCGCACTATTTTGATAGAGCCATAGTTAGATGTTTTCTAAATTTGTGTTGACTAAATTGTTTTGCATGAAGCCCAACATGCTAATGCTAATCTGGTGTTAGATAAGGATCCTCACTAATGAAAATTTGCTATACTGAGTAACAGTTGATGTTTTTCCTTTGCTGAATATAAATGTATGTAATATCATTTGCTCATTTGTTCTTGTTATTAATTTGCACTGTAACTTTAGAATGTGTAATTGTTCAAGCTCTGATTAGATTACGTTTCTTTCGCCGCTTTGGGCAGCCATTGATGTTTCTGTATGTTTATCATTAGATTTTTAGAGTATTTTAAGTGACATTAGTATTGTTAATATAGGGAAATAAATATTCTAACTTTTACTAAAAGGTGTGGTTATTCATGACTGAAAGGTCATGTTGTGTGACAATCACTGACTCCTATTGATTACTAATGCTATTGATCATAATTGATTATTGATTGGTTATTGATTATTGATCTGCATGTACTGGATCCATGTTGGGAACATCTTAAATGCGAGTCAAAAGGTTAATCGACCTATTCGCGTCCCCTTGTAAGTTTACTTATCAAGGTCTGATGCACTAACAGTCATTGGCTTGAAAATTTTGTCAATCACATCGTGGCTCATCCAAAGAAGTAACATTCTCTCACCTCATTTTATTAGCTGTTTGGGTGAGTCCTTCAACCTCCTGGGCACTCTCATTAAAATGCCTGCACAACTATTTTGGCATGGGAAAGGGACTATTTGACGAAACAAAAACCATCATGGGAAGATGTCCACATTCCACTTTACAAACAAATGCTCACTTGAATTTTGGTATAATCAAGTGTGTATAAACACAATAATGGGAGTGTGGTCAAGCTGAGCATAACGGAAGATACTGAGTTGTGAGGCTGTGCTCCAGGTCAGTCATCAAAGCAACCTTAAAAGCCGTCTGGCTCAACCATGCTCAAGCCATAGGGCTCCACTCAGGAAACACCAGGAGATGGCACAGAGAG
This sequence comes from Pleurodeles waltl, assembly GCF_031143425.1. Lineage (NCBI taxonomy): Eukaryota > Metazoa > Chordata > Amphibia > Caudata > Salamandridae > Pleurodeles > Pleurodeles waltl. The sequence continues at coordinate 1,333,976,320 of NC_090446.1, read as the reverse complement.
CCAGAATACAGAGCCTGTGAATCCCTTGTGAGCAGGAAAATGCCAAAGAAACTGCTTGTATTGGCTCCCATGATGACAGTTGCCATCTTGGTAGTGTAAGAGAGGAGTAGCATTAGGTGCTAGAGAAGTGTGATCTAGAAAAGCCAGAGGCTCAGCTAGAGTGGGGTGGGCGGGCTCTTCAACAGATAGTACTCTGCTGGCTCAACCCTTAAATACAACAGTGGAGCCACTGCAGGAAAATCCTTTCTAAAGAAGAGAAATGGGTGTAGGTGGCAGGCCCCTGCTATAGGTGACAATACCCAAATGACCCTGGCTGTGGGAAGTGCCATCAGAAAGTTCGAGCCTGAGAAGCCACCCACAGAATAATGCACCAGAGGCCTACAAGGACCTCATCAAACTGAGCACTGGGGTGGTGAGCTTCCATTTGAAGCCCATAGGGGCCTCTCAGGTCGAAGCATGACCCTCCCCGCCATGAGAACAGCAGTGGAAAGTGAAACCTGGGGTTTTACAGAAGCTAGAAAAGTGGGAGGGGCTGAGATTGACTTGTGTCAAACATGCATGAGTCTGTTTGAACTCTTGAAGCACCGAAACCTCAGGCCCTGCTTGCTTGGTGCCTCTGGCACCTGTAGCTGGCCTTACTACCATTGCACCAGTGACTTGGAATCATCGTTCTCTAGCTATTAAACAGGGGACACTGACAGAAAGGGGATGGAGAGTGCCCATAAGTGAAGTGTCCACAATGTGCCAGCTGGTACTGGTGGAGAACAACAACTCTCAGCAAAAGTATCTGGATTGATGGAATTGGTGCCAAATGGGGAAGCTGTTTGATCAACTGGGATTCATTTGTTAAGACCCAAGGAAGAAACTCTTTTTAAAGGCTGGATTGGTGCTGCACAGGGGTATTTTGCAGCCTTGCATGCACTAATACCCGTGGGGTTTAACAGAGAGGGACTGATCAGAGATTGCTAGGCCTCTGAGCCAACTTCATGGTGTAAGTCACGACACGCAAAACTCAGTGGCATGGTTCAAGGCAAGGACCGAAAATAAGGTTCAGTTGCTAACGGTGGTCCTTCTCTGCCACAAAAAGGGATGGTGTAGAATCTGGGAGGCTGGACCCAAACACTACCACCAAACTAATTTGGTGAATATTCATCATCAGACAGGACTGCCTATAATACTTCCAAAATATGGATCGATCAGCTCTGGAGCACAATCACTGAAGAAAGGGAGGCTATCCAGATATATGTATGTAACCTTGTCATCAGAGACCAGACAGATGCACCCATAAAAGAGCTGAGTCAAGCACATAGAGTTTATATGCAACAAGAGTAAATACTTCCCCCTTCACTTCTGGGCAAGGGCATGTATCCTTAAAGAGAAGGAAACCATCATGAGGTGAGTCAGAGAGAATGAAGCTGTTCTTTTACAGATAATCCAATATTAAATTATACCAAGACTTGTTGGTGCTGCCGCTGTGGAAACCAAGAGATTTCTGCCAAGTAACGTATTTTTCAGAGAGCGGAAGATCCCTTATCAGAGGTCATACCCCTTTGCTTCATATTTCACTAGAAGGCTAAACAGAGGACCTTGTGATAAAAACAGTGCTGTGCCTGCAAATCGAAGTAGATCAAGAAGCTGAGAAGAACCATGTCTAGTATGGCAGACAGTGCGTAAACTGAAAAAGCCTAGGCGAATGCACCCCTCAAACACTACAGTAGCAAAGGAGGGTGTGATCCAACACTTGAAGGGTATGAGAGTGTTTGAAGGGAATGAGAGTGCCTTGGTTCCTACAAAGGAGTTAGAAAAACAAGAAACTGAAGGTGGACAAAACGAGCAAAGAAAAGTCTATATTGCACCAACCCCTTGGGTTCACCGAGAGACTGGGAATGAATTTGAAATAGAAACAAGGCTGAGTTTGGGGCAGTCTAACCAATACAGGCCATCTGTAACTCTCACCATTCAACTCAACACAACATGCTCCAACTATTGGGCTGCCCTCTCCTTTAAGGCTAAATTAATTATTGTTCCAGGCTACTACCCTAGTAGGGATTTCCAGTTGGACTCTGTTAGTCAGTTAAAGGTTATAAACAGTCCTATGAGGAGGGAGAATGAGGGATGTAAATACATACATTGCCAGGGAAAAGGGAGCCAATATGGGGGTGAAGGACAGATTCTGCTTGCTTCTTCCCTGCATTCAAATTGCCTTCCCTGATTGTGAAAGGGGTAAACTCCCTGAATAAGCACCAACAAGCATGAAGCTCCATTATCTAACACAATCTGGATGTGGCCTTTCTCCAAGAAACCCACCTCTTGTGGGAAGACCAATTTCAGATGAGATACGAACACTACTTAAATCAACACTGGGTCATTGCCCCTACAAAGACAGTGTAGTGATCCTCTGCCAAACAAACATGGGAGACAAGAAGGTTCCCTCATTAAAATTCATCTCACTCTGTTAAACACTTACTATACTCTCTCTAACCTATATGTTCCAAACACAACCCAGGAGCCCTTTCTCCAACAACTCCTCCACAACCAAATGGGACATAAAAGGAGACTGTAAGAACATGCCCCTATGTGCGTTGTCTCCCCCATTTCATTGCTAAATTTTATCACTGATTTGTAGACTCTGCACACTAGAGCACTAGTGTCTAGTGCAAGTGCCCTGACACCTAAAACATGTAAAAATTGGGTAATACCTAATTGGCATATTTAACTTTCCTATCAAGTCATAGTATATGGTGCCTAAAATACAACCATGGCTGGAGAGTTAAATGTCACCTATGGAATACAGCACTAATGTGTGACCATGCTACCATGACTCCAGGCCTACCACTGTAGCCTGGCTGCTGTAGTTTTAGTGAGCCCGACTTGTCAAAATAAGTAAGTCACCCCTATGCAAGCCTTGCAGCCCACGAGGCAGGGTGCATGATTTTTAGAAGTAGGTCATGTAGGGATTTAACGTTAACATTCTTATAGTGATTACACCCAAAAGGTGTTTTCACCGTAGCAAGGCTGGTAGGCCCATAGTTTAACACATCAATAAATATTAATTCTGCTATCTCTGGATTGGGGCAAGCCAGATATATGATTAAATCAATATGTAAGATTTTACAAAGTTATATTTTCCCTGTTGAAGCTCCTCAAGGCTAATTTGCCGTAGCTCTCTCACAGTGACCTACTGTGTACTTTGTCCTGATGGGGAGTAAAAACTGCTAGCAGAGACAAAGTCCTAGGCATGGGTACGACCTGGGTATGGGAAGTGTTTTGTTCCTTTAACAGTAAGACTAGTTGGGTAATATCCAGGAACTTAATTTACTTCAATGGCGTCTCCCTTGTCATATGAAGAAGTCAAATGATAATTGCACATGGCCCTTCTTTTGTCCTCCTAGTAAAAAAGGCACCAAACCAAGCAGGGAGAAAGCTACACCCTAGTTTGAAGTGACCACAGAGGAGGGGGTGTTTATTACTGTGGCCACACCTCTGAGTGGGCAGACTGACTTTGCACAAAAGGTGATCATTTTCGATTTTAGGAGTGAGGGGCACTGTGTGATTGTTTGCAATAGGGCAAACTTGTACCCCATTGTTTAGGGAGGAACCAGAAGTCACCCCCACTCACAAGCTAGTGGCAAGCATAAATGTGGCATTTCTTGCCACCCTCCTCAGGACAATTTTCATTCCTGTGGAAGAATAGAAAAGAACAAGAAATTCTGCCTCTGACCTGAGAGAAGCCCTAAAGGACTGGACCTGCTTCCTCATGTACCCAGGGCAAAGTAGACTGCAAAGGACACTTACCTGGCCACCATAGAAAGCTATAAGAGGCCTTTCCCTGCAAATCCCAGCTGACTATTGCCAACTGGACCTGTCTCGGACCTTGCTGGTGGCCTCTCTTGGAGTGATTCATGACAACAAGTGCTGTTTGTGAGGTCCTGGAACCCTGGGCTGTGTCTAACTGGGCTTCTCCTAACAGCTCTGAAATCTGGGACTTAGAAAAATGTTATATCTCTAGACCTCTGAAGCACTGGGAGAAACCTGCCAAGCTGAGCCGCTCAAGGTGTGACCTTGCTGGGTTGAAGAAATAGGTTTCCCCCATTCAGACATTTTCCACAGCAGTAAATTGGTTTCAGATAGACCTCGGGAGAAGGTGTTCTACCTCCTGGAGCCCTCATGAGATACAGACCACAGGGAATGAGTCCTGCGGGCTAAAGCAGCAGGCGGATCCCACATGATCTGGAGTGCTGTCCCACGGCGTTGACCCTGTCCACGATCCTCCGCCATAGCTCCATCTTTTTGGCTATTGATATCTGCTGAATCTGTTCTCCAAATAGCTGAGGCTCTACCCGGATGATTTCCTCTACCATGACCCTTAGATCCTCCTCTGAGAATCTGGGGTGTCAATGTGGTACCATGGGTGTTGTGTGAGTTGTGTAGGTGAGGGTGTGTAGGGTGATGTGTTGGGGTGTGTGAGGTGGGGTGCATGGGTGGTGCATAGGTGTAGGTAAGTGTGGCTCTGGTTTTGTCTGTACTCATGGTGTCTGTCTCATGCCAATGGTTTGTAGTCGTAAAGAGTTGTGGGTAATGTGGGTGTGTGTTTTACAGTGGTGTGGGTGTGAGGGTGTGGTGTGTGTATGGATGTTATGTATGTGTTATTTAAATTGTCCAATGTGGTGTTGTTTTGAATGTGTGTGTGTATTTTGAGTGCAGTGGTATGTACCGTAAATGGTTTACCGACATTGAATGTCTGCCGTGGTGATTCGTGGGTCATAATGTGATGGCCGTTGTTCTGTTGGAGTAACGGTGTGGGTTTTGATACCACCAGTTTATCACTGACCTTTGGTGTGGCAGACTTGTGTCTGTGGCTGAACAGTGACGGATTGTTGTGTGTGTGTCATAATATGGTGAACGGATATCCGCGGCTGCAGCGGTATGTTGGCGGCAGTCAGCATGGCAGTCGGTGGGATTTACCGCCAATATCATAATGAGGGCCTATATGATTTGAGAGCCAGACTGATATCATTATATCACTCAAATCACATTTAATCAGGCTATACATTTAACTTTAAGGGGTCTGGTATGCAGGTTTGCTAATTTCCCCTCTCAGGTTAAATACCGGAATCCTTGTGGATTGAAGGAGGTGGGACAGTTCCAGCTACAAGTTAAATGTATGACATGGTAAGAGATCTATGCCCAGTGTGGTGACTCCTGCAAGCGATTTTTCCTCAGTTTTCAACAAATGGTTCATTTCTTGCGGTTTCATGACCAGGATCCTTTCCAAAATACGCATCCTGTGTTGTGCGTGCTTTACAGGTCTAAACTCTTGAGTATAGGGAACTGGTATAGGCTGTTACGCAACCAAGGGGAGCAGCAGCATCAGACTGATTTCCTAGAAAAAATCTGGGAGGCAACACATTGACCGTTTTCAGAGGATGACTGGCAAGATATGTCACTTGTAGGCCAAAAGGGCGGCAAATTTTAAAAGGACGGCATTTTTATCTTGATGGATGGGATATTACACACTAGCGGTCCTTCATAGAATGTTTCCCTTTGTAGATAGAGGACCCGTGTTTTTGGTGCAAGCAGCAGGGAGCAGGGGCCTGACTCCATATCTTCTATTCTTGCCTGATATTGGCACATTTCTGGTACCATCTTTTTTCAGCTTTGAGCCAGGTTCTCAGAGTTGAAATAGATTAGGAACCATCACTGTTTCTTTTTGGCTTTACTAGGCATGCTCAGGGCTCCATGTTGAGCAAATGGGCACAAACATTCTCGTCAATAGTATTCTCTATAGCTTGTTCTTTGATTTGACAGTTCTGGCGTACAGGGTTCCATCACACGATGACTGGTTGAAAAAAATGTCCAGAACAAGAAGGTTCGAGGAGACCTATACCAAAAGGGTGGGGTGGGGGGGGAGAGGTGTAAAGAAATGTTATTCTTCCTGGCACTATCTGGACTTAATCCAACATGACAGGTCGGTGTCTTATCAGTTAATTAACTGTAGGAACGCCATTTTCCACTTGTAAATTGGGAATAGTAGAATATGTAGGGAAGTAATATATTATTCATGGCACATTTTGTGGTGCCTATTTATTCTGTTTGCGCATGTTCATTTTATGAGAGCGATGATAGGTATTATCGGTCATTGCATCAGACTTTACAACTCTGGCACTCAGATAGGGTTCCACCTTACGATGATGGGATGGATGTTTTTTTAGCGGTAGCCACTTCTGGATCTTTTTAAAGTGAATTTGCACAAGCTGAACCCACCAGCAGACTGGTTTTCTATGGGGAAGGGGAAGTCTAATAGTTCTTCTGTCTGGGTCTTACTGCGTTTGTTCTGTGTTAGAAGTTTAGCATATGTTCACTTTATCAGATCTTGGGTATTTAATGTCAGAGATCTTGTTTTATCCTTTCATCTTTTTTGCGAATGTTGGTAAAAAAGAACAGGAAATTGTACTGGATATATGCATTTTGACTTTGGTAAAGTGAATTTCCAGAATCTGAACCCATCATGCAACTAGCTTTCAATGGAAATGGGCAAGTGGAATGGTGCTTCTGTGTGACTGCTTCAGTTTTGTGTATGCACTTTAGCATATGTTCCCTTTAACACATGTTCACTGTACTAGACCTCTGGTATTTAATGCCGGGTTCTCTTTTTATTTGTTCATCCTTGGCTTCTGCGGATGCTGTACAAAACGAAAGTGGATGTGAGGTATATTCTGACTTTGCTAAAGCAAATTTGCAGATTTTGAGCTCACCAGAAGATCAGTATTGAATTGAGATGGGAAGCTATAATGGTTTTACATGCTGTATTGCTCCTTTGTCAAAAGTTTTTTTTTCACTTATTATTGTAAATATTATTCATTTCTACAAAAAAAAAATACAGTCCTCCGCATTGCCCTAACTTTGAAGATAGAAATCTTGATAGGGCAAAGACACCCAAAGTACGTATTTGGGAAAATGAATTCTCTTGGAGCAAAATTTGAATTTCTCCCCCCTTGAGCTTTTCCTGCTAAAAGCAACAACTTCAACAGTACTTTGCTAAGCCTGCTTCCTTGACCCGCTGAAGGATTTTGTGCTACAGAAAAAAGACTAAGGTGGTCATTACAACCCTGGTGGACGGTGTTAAAGCAGCGGAAATACCGCAAACAGTCCGGAGGACAAAAAAAGGGAATTATGACCCTGGCGGAAACCGCCAACAAAGACAGCCACTTTAACACTTCGCCCGCCACGGCGGTACAGACAAGCAGCGCGGCGGTCACCGCCAACAGACAGGTGGAAGACAATGTACCGCCCACACTATTACAACCTGCCAATCCGCCACCTTTTCCGGGGTGGATTCACCGTGGATAAAAACACGGCGGAAACAGCTTTTGCTATGGGAAAACGCTCACCTTAACATATCCCACGAGGAACGAGGAATCCATGGAGCTGGAACTCCAAATACTCCCTGCCCTTGTGTTTCTGCTCTTCTACGACCAACAGCTACGTAGGCGCCGCAGACAACGGTGAGTACTGCACCTACGACATTGGGGAGGGGGAAGGCAAAAGTTAGGGGGACACACACCAAACACCCCCACCCCCACCCTCGCATATTACAACATACACACCAATGCATTCACAAAAATCACAGTAACAACCCACAATCCCCCCGGAAGAATGAATACACAAAGCGAAAATCGGTCAAACAATGTAATGTGCCAATATACATGTCATACAAAAATATACAGATATATATTTGAAAATCATTCAGAATTATATACAAGACGAGAAGTAGTGCAGATATGTACATAACAATGTCCGTGCACCATCAGTCCAAAAATACATGGGCGAGGCCCACAAACGATACCTGACCACAATCGGAGAGAACACTGCAGGGGCATCAGATAGAAATTCTACAGGCACCTCAGGGGGAAGGGAAGAGGGGGCACCTCAACCGGATGACTGCAAAGCCAGATCCACGACGGGGCTCCATGCCCATTCATGCCCTCCTGGGGAGTGCAAAGCCACAGTCTCTCAAGTCTCTACAGTGGGTGGGTTGCCCACTGTGCCATCCTGGGGAGTGCAAAGCCACAGTCTCTCAAGTCTCTACAGTGGGTGGTTTGCCCACTGTGCCATCCTGCGGAGTGCAAAGCCACAGTCTCTCAAGTCTCTACAGTGGGTGGTTTGCCCACTGTGCCATCCTGGGGAGTGCAAAGCCACAGTCTCTCAAGTCTCTACAGTGGGTGGTTTGCCCACTGTGCCATCCTGGGGAGTGCAAAGCCACAGTCTCTCAAGTCTATACAGTGGGTGGTTTGCCCACTGTGCCATCCTGGGGAGTGCAAAGCCACAGTCTCTCAAGTTGATGCAGGTCTCTACTGGTACTGGGGGGGACTGGTGCCCAGACTGGATGAGTCTCCCTGTGAAAGGTCGTATCCTGTCACTGTCCCAGCTGCACATGGGATAAGGATGCCTGATGTGGCGGGCCATTCATTCCTACCTGGTGCATTGCCCTGTTCAGCGGTGCTTTGCCATGACGGTCTTTGCCCTGTTCAGCTATGCTTAGCCATGGCGGTCTTTGCCCTGTTCAGCGGTGCATTGACATGGCGGTCTTTGCCCTGTTCAGCGGTGCTTTGACATGGCGGTTCAGGACAGTTCAGCGTGCTTTGCCATGGCGGTCTGTGCCCTGTTCAGCGGTGCATTGACCTGGCGGTCTGTGCCCTGTTCAGCGGTGCATTGACATGGCGGTCTTTGCCCTGTTCAGCGGGGCTTTGCCATGGCGGTTCAGGACAGTTCAGCAGTGCTTTGCCATGGCGGTTCAGGACAGTTCAGCGGTGCTTTGCCATGGCGGTTCAGGACAGTTCAGCGGTGCTTTGCCATGGCGGTTCTGATAAGGACATTGGTGTGTGGCATGACGTTTCATCATTGCCCAGCGGGGCTGTGGCAGCCGGAGCCCTCCAGGGCACTGACTCCGGTGGTGGCGGTGGTCTCCTGACCAGTGACGATAGTGGGGCTCTCCTGGGCACTGACTCCGGCGGTGGCGGTGGTCTCCTGACCAGTGATGATACTTGGGCCCTCCTGGGCTGTGACTCTGGTGGTGGTCTCCTGACCAGTGACGATACTTGGGCCCTCCTGGGCTGTGACTCTGGCGGTGGTCTCCTGACCAGTGACGATAGTGGGGCCCTCCTGGGCTGTGACTCTGGCGTGGTCTCTGGACCAGTGACGATAGTGGGGCCCTCCTGGGCTGTGACTCTGGCGGTGGTCTCCGGACCAGTGACGATAGTGGGGCCCTCCTGGGCTGTGACTCTGGCGGTGGTCTCCTGACCAGTGACGATAGTGGGGCCCTCCTGGTCTGTGACTCTGGCGGTGGTCTCCGGACCAGTGACGATAGTGGGGCCCTCCTGGGCTGTGACTCTGGCGGTGGTCTCCTGACCAGTGACGATAGTGGGCCCTCCTGGGCTGTGACTCTGGCGGTGGTCTCCGGACCAGTGACGATAGTGGGGCCCTCCTGGGCTGTGTCTATGGCAGTGGTCTCTGGACCAGTAACGACGGTGCTGGCGGTTGTGTCTCGACCGCCGGAAATGATAGCGCACTTCTCCGCCAAGACACTCACAACAGGCTGGGCAGACTTCCTCTGGCCCTTCCCCACCTTTGGTGGAGTCACAGCTGACTCTCCAATCCCCTTGGAACCCATGTCAGTTGTTTTCCCACCTGGAGTCTTAACACGGTCCCGTCGTCCACTCTCCAATTTTATTGCCTTTGCAGGGGGTGGGCTGCCAGTGCCTTGGCTCCGGGTCCTACTGCCTGCCCTGGTGGCCGGTGCACTCCAAAAACCTTGAACAGGCACCACTGGTATTGGAGGCTTTTTGGCTGAGGCGCTACGACGGGACTGATGAATTGGAGGGGATGGGGTGGGGGCAAAAAGGTCAACTTTACAGAGGGACAGTTTCTGACGAACACTGGGATGGGTAGCTGGAGGGGGTCTGGGAGTGGAGGAAGAGGAGGTGGTTGTCGGAGGTGTCACTTTAGGTGTTTTGGGTGCAGGTGCAGGTAATGGAGGCTGTCGTGAGGTGGATGGATGTTGGGTGAGTGATTGCCGGTGTTTGTGTACTTTGGGAGGGGGCGTCACAGGCACACTGGGAGAGGACACAGGGGACGTGTAAATGGCAGTGGAGGTGGTGAGTGCAGGTGAGCGGGGTGTGGTGCTGGGTGTACTGGTGCGAGTCCTAGTGGCTGTAGATGTAGTTCATGCAGGTGAGAGTGTAGACAACACTGGGAGGGAGGAGGGAGATGAGGAGGAGGGGGACACAGTGGAGGCAGTGGATGTTGTTGTGTCTGTATGTGGGTGAGGCTTGCGTGAGTGCTTGTGGTGTGTGTGGTGCCTATGTTTGCTTGAGCTACTTGGGAGTGTGGACTTGTGTGCACGCTGGTCTGTAGGTGTGCTTGGGATGGGCCGGGGTACAGGAGATTGGGTCTGGGTGGAGGAAGTTGGAGGGGAGAGGCTAGACAAAGGGACAATTGCTGCCATCAGTGCTGAGGCCAAAGATTGCAGGGTTCCCTGAAGGACAGCCTGACCAGAATGAATGCCCTCCAGGAATGCATTACCGTGTTGCAACTCTCGTTCTACACCCTGGATGGTATTCACAATGGTAGACTGCCCAACAGTGAGTGACCTGAGAAGGTCAATGGCATCCACACTGAGGGCAGCAGGGGTGACTGGGGCAGGGCCTGAGGTGCCTGGGGCGAAGCTGATGCCCACCCTCCTGGGTGAGCGGGCACGGGGCGAACGCTGAGGGGCTGCTGGGAGGGCGGTGCTGGTAGGGGAGGTGGCGGCTGTACCTGTAGAGGTGGGGGGCACAGATGGTGCCGCCACCACAAGGGAGCTCCCATCGTCGAACGAGTCCGTGTCGCTGCTTGGTGATCCGGTGGCCGACGTGAAGCTCCCCTCACCCTCCGTCCCACTGGTGCATTCAGAGTCTGTGGTGTGGCCCTCCATGGCCATGTGGGATGCAGCTCCCTCGTGCTCCAGTGCCACTGTACCTCCGCCTGTTGATGCTGATGTACAAAAGGACAGGGAGAGCAGACAAAGGGGGGGAGACAGAAGAAAGAGGGTTTTAGTGCACGGCATACCGCTACTGTTGGTGGACAAGGCAAACGCAGATGCCCCCTGCATTACGCCATGCTCCTGCCCTCCGCACATGCAATTTCTGGGATATGGCCAATATGGCAATGGTGGACATTGGCGCACATGGATGCCACAGGGGCAACTACACCTCGACTTGGCACTCTGCTGAGGTAGGGTAGAGTGCCACATGGGCTACATTACGGAGGGGCCTTGCCTACCTAACTCGCCCTGGCCTAGGGACACCCACAGCCCACCTCCCCGACCCAGACACCTCCACTGCAAGCAAAGTCCGCAGAATGAGGTTGTACTCACCCCCTTGTGTCTGCTGTGATGCCCTCAAGTGCCCATCCAACTCCGGGTAGGCCACCGCCAGGATACGGAACATCAGGGGGGTCATGGTGCGACGGGCACCCCTCCCACGTTGGGAGGCCATCCCCAGCTGAGCCTCCGCCGTCTTCTTGCTGCAGCGGCGAATGTCCTCCCATCTCTTACGGCAGTGGGTGCCCCGTCTCTGGTGGGCCCCCAGGGTCCGGACCTCCTTGGCGATGGCACGCCAAATGTCCCTCTTCTGGTGGGCGCTGACCTACATGACATGCACAAGGAAAGAGGAACAGTCATTACCAACTGCACCGTCGTTGTGAGTGGCCCCCTCCCTACTCTGGCCATGTTGCCCATTCATTCCCATGCATTAATGTTCTATGGACTCTGCCCCCTTCCCTCTTCCAACCAGCCCTCTCCACCCAGGCCTAGCCCATACAACGTGCTCCCTGTGTACTAACCTGTTGGTCTGGAGGACCGTAGAGTAGCGTGTATTGGGGGAGGACCCCGTCTACCAGTTTCACCAACTCCTGTGCAGTGAAGGCAGGGGCCCTTTCCCCAGACGCAGCAGCCATCGTCGCTTCTAGACCGAGGTCACAGCAGCACTTGCAGTGTAGGTCCTCTCCTGTCGAAGGTCAGGTATGTAGTGATTGAACAGATAGAAAATGGCGGTGACGTCCGCGGCGGTGCGCATCATCACCGCCGGCGCACCTGTTCATTGGCTCCTGGGACCCATAGGGTCCAATGTTAACCAATGCAGCATTGCGCCGCGGTCTACGACCGGCTACCGCGACGGTGTGTAACGCCAGCGCAGTTACCCCACAATCCCATTGTCCCAGTCTAGAGGTCAGGCAGCCGCCATTTCAGGGGCCCACATGGCTTCATTTCATACTGCGTCACACATAGCTAGGCCTACACTCAACACACATACAGGAAGGGTGATGTGAGTGGTGTAGTCTTGTGTGTGACTGTGGGTACATACCTGGAGGACTAATGACTGGTTCTTCGCTGTTGTCCTTCGTAGGCACCGTCTGCTGGGACATATGAGAAGATGGCGGAATCCTCCGGTGTACCGACCACTGGTGGACCTGTTGACAATGGAAGAGCGACATGTCATCGTAACCTACCAGTTTGACCGTGCCACAATCCAGGAACTATGTACCCAGTTGGAGCCAGACCTGATGTCACCAATCCGCCATCCGACTGGAATCCCCCCTGACGTGCAGGTGCTGTCAGTGCTTCATTTCCTTGCAATTGGGTCTTTTCAGACAACAGAGGCCATGGCATCAGGGATGTCCCAGCCTATGTTTTCCAACGTCTTGTCCAGAGTGTTGGCTGCCCTGCTGAAACACGTAAGGAGATACATCATTTTCCCTGAGGTGGAGGATTTGCCTACAGTGAAAGGTGACTTCTATGCCCTTGGACATATCCCCAACGTCATAGGTGCTATTGATGGGACCCATGTAGCTCTGGTCCCCCCCACAGGAGTGAACAGGTGTACAGGAACAGGAAGAGTTATCATTCCATGAATGTAGAGATGGTATGTTTGGCAGACCAGTACATCTCGCAGGTAAATGCTATGTTCCCTGGCTCAGTGCATGACGCCTACATCCTGCGGAATAGCAGCATCCCTGATATGATGGGTCAACTCCAGAGGCACCGTGTATGGCTTTTGGGGGACTCTGGTTACCCCAACCTTTCGTGGCTATTGACCCCAGTGAGGAATCCCAGGACCAGGGCAGAGGAACGCTACAATGAGGCCCATGGGCGGACTAGGAGGGTGATCGAACGCACATTCGGCCTCCTGAAGGCCAGGTTCAGGTGCCTCCATATGACAGGTGGATCCCTATTCTACTCACCAAAGAAGGTGTGCGACATCATCGCCTGCTCCATGCTCCATAATTTGGCATTGCGACGCCAGGTGCCTTTTCTGCAGGAGAATGATCCAGAAGACGGTGTTGTAGCAGCTGTGGAGCCTGTGGACAGTGATGAGGATGAAGCTGATGAAGAAGACAACGACAACAGGGAGTCAGTCATACAGCAATATTTCCAGTGACACACAGGTGAGAACATTTTCATTTTTAGCATTACATTAACTTTCACACGTCTACCTCTATCCTGTTTTTCTATTTAAGTCAACATTTGGTAACTAAGTTGTACCCTTCCATTACGGTTTCACAGGTGTGGTTACCTACGTGTCAACTGCTTGCATCCTTCAAGGGCTTGTGATGTGTGACATAGGTATGTTAGCTTTAGAATGGTACACCCATTATGACACTGTCATTGATAATACATTTTTACTAAATCACAGACTGACTCCAGATTGTTTTGTGTTTCAAGGGTGTTTATTGAAGTGCTTAGAAATGGGAGGGGGTCGTAAAATGAGGATGGGTGATGGTGGAGGAATGTCCATGGCAGAGTCCAGTCTATTAGTCTCACAGGTGCACTACCCATCTGGGCATAGGAAGAGGAGCTGGGGCACTTAAAGTATGGACAGGGTAACAAAGTGGGACAGTGGGAGGACAATCAGGGTGGTGTCATTTCCTGGCGGGGGTCTTGCCATCTTGCTCTGTCCTGTTCCTGGATCTCAGGGACCGCTTGCGTGGTGGTTGTCCGTCTGCAGGGGGTGGGGTGTTGGTGTGTTGGTCCTGTGGCGGGGTGTCCTGTCCACTAGCGCCGGCGGAGGTGGTGGGCATTTCATCGTCCTGGCTAGTGTCAGGGGCCCTTTGGAGTGCCACGGTGTCCCTCAAGGTCTGCTGTATGTCCTTCAGCACCCCTGCGATGGTGCCCATGGCGGAGCTGATGGTCCTGAGCTCCTCCATGAACCCCAAATACAGTTTGTCCTGCAGGCGCAGGGTCTCCTGCAACTTGTCCAGAACCGTCGCCATCGTCTCCTGGGAGTGGTGGTATGCTCCCATGATGGAGGAGAGGACCTCGTGGAGAGTGGGTTCCCTTGGCCTGTCTGCCCCCTGTCGCACAGCAGCCCTCCCAGTTCCCCTGTGTTCCTGTGCCTCCGTCCCCTGGACCGTGTGCCCACTACCACTGCCCCCAGGTCCCTGTTGTTGTTGGTGTGGTGGGTTAGCCTGGGTGCCCTGTAGTGGTGGACACACCGCTGATTGACGTGTCCTGGGTAGGGAGGTTTGGGCCCGCTGGGTGGGTGCTATGCTGGTGTTACCAGAGGGTGGAAGGTCGGTGTGGGGCTGTGCCTGTGCAAGGGGAACCGACTGTCCCGAGGCCCACGATGGTCCGGGCTGGTCATCAGGATCCAGTAGGGCAGAGCTGCTGTCGTCACTGTGGGCCTCTTCGGGGGTGGAGTGGTGTTGTCTGGACCCTCTGGTGTGGTGATGGTCCTTCGGGTTCCTGCAGGGGCATAAGACCATGATTATTGCATGTGTGTGTGTAATGGTGTGCAATGAGTGGGTGTTTTTGTACCCCAGTGCATGCATTCCTGTGTGTGACTTTGTGTGGTGATGGTTGGGGGAGTGTACTGGGTATGTGCAGTGGGCATGCTTTAGTGAGGGGTGTCCATGCTTAGTTGTGTCATGCAGGGCTTGGTGTTGGGATGGGTGGTTTGTGTCATGGGTACATTAGTGCGAAGTTGTAGTGATAGGGGAGGGGGTGAGGGAGGGGGTGTGTGATAGCATGCAGGTAGGGTGGGGGATATGATAGTTAAGATTTGACTTACCCATGTCCCATCCTCCACCGACTCCTGTGAGGCCCTCAGGATGCAAGATGGTCAAGACTTGCTCCTCCCAGGTTGTTAGTTGTGGGGGTCCGTCACCAGTCCGCTGTACCGCGATGTTGTGCCTGGAGACCGTTGAACGCACCTTCCCCCGTAGGTCGTTCCACCTCTTCCTGATGTCCTCCCTATTTCTTGGGTGCTGTCCCACGGCGTTGACCCTGTCCACTATTCTGCGCCATAACTCCATCTTCCTGGCTATTGATGTGTGCTGTACCTGTGAGCCAAATAGCTGTGGCTCTACCTGGACGATTTCTTCCACCATGACCCTGAGCTCCTCCTCGGCGAAGCGGGGGTGTCTTTGGCGTGCCATGGGGTGGTGTGGGTGATGTGTGGGGTGGTGTATGTGGTGATGAGTGTGGTGAGTTTAGTGGTGTGTGGTGTTTTGTGCGTGGATGTTGTGTGGGTGATGGTGTTGTGTGCCTCTGTGTAGTGGGGTTGTCTATTCTGTGCTCTCTCTCTGTCGCCTTCGTGTCTAAATTTTGGTCGTAGGGGTTTGTGGGTGATGTGGGTGTGTGTTTTATATTGTGTTTGATGTGTGGGAGTGTTGTTTGTATGTGTATCAGGTGTGTGTATTTGTAATTGTCCAATGTGGCGGTGTTTTGGAGATGTGTGTGTATTTTGAGCGCGGCGGTGTGTACCGCCAATGGAATACCATTCACACGTGGATTCGTGGGTCGTAATAGCATGGGCGTGTTTCTGTTGGCGTGGAGGTGGAGGATTTGTTTCCGCCAGTTTATCACTGACCTTTGGTGTGGCGGTGTTGTGTGGGTGTCTGAATTTCGGCGGATTCCAAGATGAGTGTCATAATAGCTGTTGCGGAATGCCGCGGCGGCGGCAGTGTATTGGCGGTCTTCTGCACGGTGGTAAGTGCCTTTTACCGCCAATGTTGTAATGACCCCCTAAGAGCCTGATTTAGAGTTTTACGGATGGGTTACTGCTTTACAATTGTGGCAGATATCTTGTCCCGTCCACCGTATTACAAGTGTCACATTGGTGACCTAGCAACCCATCTGCCAAACTCTAAATCAAGCTCACATTAAAATCTCTGACCAGGCCAAACCTGGTTGGTGTATTTGACCAGGGCTCACTTGTGGGCAGAACTAATATCATACCCAGGTCTCAGTCTATCGCAACTGTTCACTACCATGCCACTTTTTGGCATTACCTTTACTTCAAACTTTAAAAATGTTTACCTTTGGTTCTCCTTTTAGGATATTTGCCATTTAGTATAATTTTGTTTATTAAACATTTCTGTAGCTCTACAAAGTGGGGTTTTATTGTGCTGTGGTTTTGAATGCTTTACACATTTTCTCAAGCTTATGCCTGTCTGCTCTGTGCCATAGCTATCAAAGGGTGAGCTCAGGTTGAAATTACTTAAACCTTTAACTTGACCTAACATGATAGTGCCTTTATCACTTGTGGTGGACATCAATCCACCCCAACTAATAAACCATTTTCTCACAGAGACCCAATTGTTGGGGGCCACTTTAACCTTATCTGGGACCTCAACCTAGACAGGTAGTGCACAGGAACTTCGTCCATGTCTGGGACACTTCAAAGGGAGCTAACGGCTTGGATGTACTTCCTCCCCGGGGAAAAAGATTACTCTTATTTCCCTCATTTCGCTCATGCGCATGTCACATAGTGACATATCTACTATCTGCTGGTTTCACACTCACTGCTTCAATCCCTCACAGATGTGGCTATTTCAGGTATTTTAGTTTCAGATCATGCATTTTAGACTTTTCATTTCATCCTTGGCGTGGTCTCCCTTAACTTTTTGCCTATGTTCCCCAGGTTGTTGATGTGTGCTGGACTCTGATTTTGCTGTTTTTGTGACTGCTAACCAGTGCTAAAGTGCAAGTGCTCCTTTACAAAATGTGTATGTAAATGGCTTATCCATGATTGGCAGATTTGATTCACTAGTAAGTCCCTAGTAAAGTGCACTAGAGGTGCCAGGGCATGTAAATCAAATGCTGCTAGCACTGGTTGTGCCACCCACATAAGTAGCTCAGTAATCATGTCTCAGAGCTGCCATTGCAGTGTCTGTGTGTGCAGTTTTAACTCTAAATTCGACTTGACAAGTGTACCCACTTGCCAGGCCTAAATCTTCCCTTTTCTTACATGTCAGACACCCCTACGGTAGGCCCTAGGTAGTCCACAAAGGCAGGGTGCAGTGTATAGTTAAGGTAGGACATATAGTAATGTGTTTTATATGTCCTGACAGTGAAATATTGCTAAATTCGTTTTTCACTGTTGCAAGGCCTGTCCCTCTCATAGGTTAACATGGGGGCTACCTTTAAATATGATTAAAGTGTAGATCCCTTTGGGAGAGAATGGACATGTGGAGTTTGGGGTCTCTGAGCTCACAATTTGAAAATACATCTTTAGTAAAGTTGATTAAGATTGTGTGTTTGAAAATGCCACTTTTAGAAAGTGAGCATTTTCTTGCTTATACCATTTCTGTGACTGCCTGTTTGTGGATTCCCTGTCTGGGTCAGTTTGACAGTTGGGCTGGTTTCACCTCACACTAGACAGTGACACAAAGGGAGCTGGGGTGTAGTCTGCATTTCCTGATGAGCCATCTGTGCTAGGAGGGAGGGGAGGAGTGGTCAGTCACACCTGAAAGGGCCGTGCCTGCCTTCACACAGTGCAGTCTCCAACCCCCTGGTGAGTGTCTGGGGCCTGGCCTGGGCAATTTCACATTCAAAAGAGACTTCACATTCAAAAGAGACTTTACTTTGAAGTAGGCCTACTTCAAACAAGAAATTGGGTATAAGAAGGGCACCCAAAACCACAGACTTTAGAAAAACACTTCTGGAAACAAGAGGAACCTCTGCCTGGAGAATAGCTGAAGAGCGGAGGAAGAAGAGCTGCCCTGCCTGTGACTGTGGTTTGTGGAGCTATCCTGCAGTTGCTGCTTCTTCCAGAGTAAGAGGGCAAAGACTGGTCTTTGTGTGCCTTCCATCATGAGAAGAACTGTCCAAGGGCTTGATTTAGAGGTTGCCTCCTGTTGTTTGAAGTCTCAGGGACAGCAAAGACTTCTTGCTGCCAGCACCTGGAGGCTCTGGAGAGACTCCTACTCTGCCCTGTGGTGCCCCTCCAGTTCCTGGGACCCTGAAAGAAGAAGCTGGCAGCCGAAAGAAAAGGAAATCTACGCACAGAACGCCGTGCGGGGAAAAGATCGACGTGACTCCGATCTGCGGCTGAAGAAATGACGCGCAGCAGCTCAGTGGCTGAAAATCGATGCTCACCGGAAACGCGACCGAAGAATCGACGCACCGAGCAGGAGAAACAACGCCCAGCATCGCTGACGGAGGCTGGGAGATCGCAACCCGCGCTGCGTGGTTTTCGGATACTCGTGCCCCTGGATTTCCGACGCAAGTACCGCTGGGCGTGTAAGAATAACGCAAGGCCTGCCCGGACCCAAGGGTGCTGACCTGATCGACGCATAGCTCTCCTTCGGAGAGAAGGAACGATGCGCCCGACCCGACCCGACGAAAGGAGAAACAACGCAAGGTCTCGCTCGGGGGTGGAATCGACGCATCGCAAGCCCTTTTTGACACACACTCGCCCATGCTGGGTTATTTTTGGCGCACCCAAGGTACATTTTCACGTTAACAGTGTTAGTGTGTGTTTGAAACTACTTAAAGACTCTTTTTGATTTTTAATTGATAACTTGACTTGTGTATTCTGGATTTATGTCATTTTGGTCTTGTTTTGTTTAGATAAATATTTTCTATTTTTCTAAACCTGTGTTGTGCCATTTTGTAGGGTTTTCATTAAGTTACTGTGTGTGTTGGTACAAAAACTTTACACCTATTACTCTGAAGTTAAGCCTACTGCTCTGCCAAGCTACCAAGGGGGTAAGCAGGGATTAGCTGACGGTGATTCTCTTTTACCCTGACTAGAGTGAGGGCCCTGACTGTCAACCAAAGACCCCATTTCTAACAATGCAGATTTGGAGATGGTCTCGAAGTGGGGTCCTCTGGAGGATGCGTATGGGATCTTTCAGAGACCCAATACACAGAGCAACAATGGCAAAAGCAATACAGCACATTTTCAATGACAATGCTTCCTCAGATAGATCGCCTTTATGATTTGTGATGATTTAAGGTAACATCGCATGGCACAGCAAGCAGAATGGATATGAGACAGGCAGGGAAAATAGACTATTGGAGGACAAGCTCACAATGGCAATGTGAGCACTAGAGTTGCTAGATAAATCAAAACCGTCTAAAACGAGAGCACCAATTGGCAATGCTTAGAGGAGAGCACAAAGCCCATATTTTCAACAGAGCTGAAACTATACTATTCAAAGTGGGAAACTTCTTTTATAATAAAGTGACCCTAGTAGCCAATAAACTATGGGGCTCATTATGAGTTTAGCGTTCGGATGAACCGACCGTCAAACTCGAGGGGATGAGGTGGCAGTCAACCTGGCTGCCCCACCCACCCCGCTGTGTTAAGATGTTTCCACCGGGCTGACCCACGGGAACATCGTATTATGTCGCTCCCGCCGGTCAGCCCGGTGGGAACAGTGCTACGGAATTGGTCTTGGCTCCCTCTAGGGAGCTGAGCCCAATACCATAGAACACCAGCACTCGGGAATGCCTAGGGTGCTGAGCAGTGGGGCCCCTGCACAGCCTTTCCAACAGCCTTTCCATATTGGTTGAACCATGGCTGAGCACGAGTCAGACCGCTGTCAACCCATCAGAAACAATGTTCCTGGTGGGGACGTTTGTGACATGGCGGTCCAACTGCCAGGGTCATAATGTGGCAGTCAGACCACCTGGAGTGCTGCGGTCCGACTACCAAGGACCGCCAGACTCGTAATGAGGCCATATGTTTCCAAGAGACAAAGACTCACACTGAAAAGATAAAGAGACAGGGTAGCACATGGGTAATTTAGGGAGTACAACAACCAATTCCATTTCAGAGAATACATTCAAGTTCTTTATGAAAGTAGAAACAGACATAAAGAGGACCATGAGTAATACTTGTGATTATGCAAATGGGCACCACTGTTTGAGGAGCTGGAATACCCCCCTTGAGGTCGCTATAGAAATCAGGGATCCAGGAAGCCTTCAACACCATGCAGCCAAGTAATACCCTGCCACCAAACGGATTCCCCATCTGATCGCACATAACATTTTATCCACATTTAGGCTATCCATTGGCAGCTACATTGAACACATTTTGGCATATTTCAGGTCTTACCCCTGACCATGATCTTGGTGGATATCACAATAATACACATACCCTGGTCAAGCAGACTTTATAAGACAGAGATAGGAAAGTGATGGGTTCAGGTATGAAAGAGGTCCATAAAAAGAAAATGTCAGCACTCTTTCTGATCCTTAATGCTGAAAAGGTCTTTGATGGGATAGCAGGTATTTAATTGAGGTGGTCCATAGTCAAGTTGCATTTAAGGGAGAGGGTGAAAAGCTGGCTCATGGAGGGGTATAAGTCCCACATGGCATCAGTATAAGTGATCGGGCAGAGATCTCCCACTTGAGAGGAATGCAGCATGTATGTTGACTCTGTCCTCTACTATTTGCTCTTGTGACCAAGCCACATGTGATCAAAATCAGATCCTGTAGTGTAGAGCCTTAGGAGCATCACTGTTTGGGGTAAGAGGATCTCAGTTTATGCCTCTTCAAAGACAATGTTATTGTTAGATCTGTCTGCCTTGAAGTGGTCTTCCCCCAGATGTTTTGCCTTACTCCTCCATATTTTTATGATCTCATTTTTGTTGGCCTTAAGGCTCTCAGTACTTAGCCACTTCTAAAAGGGCTATGGTGCATGTGCTCTGTCTTTAAAATATGGTAACATTGGTTTTCTTCATTTGGCATATTTGATTTACTTTTAATTCCTAAGTAAAGTGGTACAACCAGTACCCAGTGCCTGTAAACTGTACATTAAATGCTACTAGTGGACCTGCAGCACTGATTGTGCCAACCACTTAAGTAGCCCTGAAAACGTGTCTCAGACCTGCAATTGCAACCTGTGTGGGCAGTTTTAAACTGCCATTTCCACCTGGCAAAATAAACATTTTTGCCAGGCCAGAGCTTTACTTTTCAATACTTATAAGTCACCCCTGGGGTAGGTCCTGAACCGCCCAGAGGACAAGGTGCATTTTCTTTAAAACGTAGGACATGTACTTTTAAGTTTTACATGGCCTCACAGCTACTCTAAGCCAATGCAGCGCAAAGTATCTCCAACACGGACCTCTCATTGCCCATGGGTGTGCGATGAATCTCGGTCCTGGACTCTGCAGCTCTTTGCAACCAGGATTGGTAGGGGCACGGGAGCTGCACCTGGTATCAAGACAGAATGACTGATTCACTGTCTGCGCTCGACCATCATTAGTAGGCAGAAAAGACGGGAAGGAGCCAAATGGCGTTTTCTCTGCAAGAAAATATTTGAAGAATCTGAACGCTGTTAAAGTTTTTTAAAATGTGCAATTTTAGGTAATAAATAATTTGTGCTTACCAATGATTTTTAGGATGAATTTAGTTGTAATAGATGAATGAATGATGTTGCACTTAAAACAATTTAATTATCATGTTTGGAAGTGTGATTATTAACAATCTCGAGTCTGATGTGTCCAATATTACTGGTCATGCTATGCTGAATCTGCAGGTTTGCTAATTGTTTATGCATAAAATGTGTATAAAACCCGTTTTTTGTGGGAAGCTAAGACAGACTTCCATTTTCCACATGACACTTAGGGGGTCATTACAACCCTGGCGGTCCAAGACCGCCAGGGCTGTTATGACGGAGGCACCGCCAACAGGCTGGCGGTGATTCCCAGGTCATTACGACCGCGGCGGAAGCGCCGCGGTCACACTGCCGGGGCCGGCGGTTTCCCACCACAATTGCCCCGGCGGTGATAATTCGCCAGGGCAGCGCTGCCCAGGAGATTACGAGTCTCCTACATCCCCTACCGCCCGCCTTTTCCTGGTGGTTTGAACCGCCAGGAAAACGCTGGCGTTACGGGGAGTCGCGGGTGGCCCCCTGACAAGGCCCCATGCAGCTTTTCACTGTCTGCCATGCAGACAGTGAAAAGCGCGACAGGTGTAACTGCACCCGTCGCACGGCCGCAACACCGCCGGCTCCATTTGGAGCCGGCTCTTGTGTTGCGGGCGAGATCCCTGCTGGGCCGGCGGGCAGAAACTAGCTTCAGCCACCCGCCAAGGTCGTAATGAGGGCCTTAGTCTGATTATTGAAGGATTTCCTTTCCCTATTAGAAATGATGTTGGTGTTTTTATGTATTTGACAGTTAGGACTTAGAGATCTTTTGAACAACTTCTGATTTCTGATTTTGTACTCTGTATCTTAGCCTTCATGTCATTAACGGCATTATTCTGTATTGCCAATTTGAAGATTATTGTAATAAAACTCTTTAACTTTTTATCAATCTAAAACTCAGTTATTGACTGGCCCCAGTCACTATTTCAATTATTGTGCTAGTTTTGTTGAGCCTGATGTTGCAGAGGGTGGTAACTCTTGTTGCTAGATCAAGGGTGCTGGAGCAGAGCTGACAGAGGTAAATGTTGGAGCCATTGAAACATTAGGGTTCAATGATATATTGGGGTTCGGGTCCCCCATTTGTCATTCCCTAAATTTATCTTGGTTAGGACACATTTATGTACTTAAAATTAATGTACTCTTGAGGGTCAACTACCTCTTCCAGTCTCTTCCGAAAAGCATTGCTATAGTAGATATACAAGTGCTACAGAGCAGATTGATGGACTTTGTATGGGGAGAAGGGCAACTGCACCGTTCAAAAAAATATCTTAATGGTGCTAGAGATATGAGCGGTCTAGTATGCCCAGACCTCCAGAGTCCTACTGGGTGGTGCATTTCCACATCCTCTCAGAGTGAATGGTAATAGCAAGAGAAAGTAACTAACCGAGCAACAGCAGCATTCGTTGTTGGATCTAGATAGGCTCTATTCACCCCAGTGCCTGTACAATGCTTACTTGGCCACTCCAATGAGGACAGGCTTGGGGGTATGGCATCAGGTAGTGGTGCAGGGGTCTAACCACATTTCTGTCACCAAATATCCAATCAATCACAGCCCATCTTTCACTCCAGCGTCGAAGGGAGAAGCATTCTCTGATTGTATGAGAGGTGATTGAAGAATGCTACAAGGTCTCTGCTGTAATGGCCACATCAAACCCTTCAAACACTGTAAGGTAGGTTTTGGCATTCTGAAACAAATGGCTTAAATCCTGACTAAGAAACTTGGCCCTACTCCTGCCTATCACAGTAGCTTGTATCCATTTTATACTTCTGAGTAGCAAAGAGATAGTAAAATTGCTGTGCCTGTAGAGGTCAGAGATTGACTTTGGAAGCTATGTGATGGGCAGCACAATGTGAGTCCCTGGGGACAGCCAGGGACAGGATCTATGAAAGCATTCCCCAAAGTAAATCAGCTTACAAGCTAATGTACCAATGGTACATGATCATTTTTCCAACTACAGCAGAGGAGTGCTGGCAGTGTGGCAAGCAGAGAGACACCTTCCTCTATATATGGAGAATATGTGTGATCACAGAGGCACATTGGAAGAAATCTTGGGGCTCATCAACCGACCCCTGGGCTTCCCGATTCAAGGGAACGTTTAGTTTCTCTGTCCTGGATGACCCTGGACTACCACTAATGGGGACTGGAACTAATTGGTTGGAGGACATGACATCTCATGAGTAGGTTCTAATTAATGCATATGTTGTGGGCTGCAAGACATCTTATGGTTGGAAGGTGCAGGTGTCCAGGCCCAGCTCTCCACCTATCATTGTTAGCCCTCAGCCAGCTCCAGGGATCACATTCTTCCGGGCCCTATCTCCTTTGCTGCATTCTTCTTCCTCTTCCTGCTTCTGTGCCACTCTCTTTTCAAGCCTCTTTGTGCTCTCTTTCCCACACTTTTTGCTGCCCCTGTTCTCTTTACCACCCTTGGTACTTCTGCTCCTGCCCATTTCCTGCCCATTTTTCTTACTCTCCACTTCAGTCTTTTCCCTATTACTTTGTTCTCACTTTACTCCTTCATTTTGTTTGCTCTCTGTTTGCTTTTAGTTTGCTTTTGCTGCTGCCCCCTTTAGCCCTTTTCCTGCTTTTTTCTCCTGCTGCTGTCTCCTCCCACCTCTTTCTCTCCGTCCTGACTTTTTGCCAGTCCCACCCACCACTTTCTAGTGTCCCTCTCACCTCCCAGGACCTAATTAATGGCGGCCACTGCACATCATGCAGCGGCCACATACAGAGGATATGCACAGTGGATGCTCTGCTGGTTTGCCAAAGGCACACCAAAGGCAAGCCCATCTACACCCATCTGTGCCTGGACCACGCCCAGTGCTAGGAACCCTGGTCCACCTGCCACCCACAGCTACACTTCCACTGCCCTCCACGCGCTCGACCCTGGACACTGCCACAAGCACTTCCATGGCACTGCACCACATTCCACAGTACCCTGTTCACCTGCACCCTGTGCCATTTCACCTGCCACAACATGCATGTCCCTGTGCTTCTCAGCAACACCCAGCCCACTCGACATGCAACACCAGCTACCCACCACCAGCTCACACGCATCTTCCTCAGCACTCGCTCACCCAGCAAACATACCACAGAGGTCTGGGACCTTATCGACACTCTCGCACCTGACAACATCTTCCTAACTGAGAACTGGCTCAATCTCGTGTCAGCATCTGACATCACTAGCACTATACCAGTAGAATACAGAATCACCCACTGTGACCGCATGAAGAAGCCAGGCGGAGTAATCGTCATCATCCACAGACAATCAAATGCACCACCACCATGGACAACACCATCCCAGCAATGGAACACCTCAACTTCGCTATCCAATATGTGTTCTGTCAATCAGGACTTCAAACCATCTTTCACCTCTGAAACCAATCTAATCATCTGCAGAGTCCCTCACAGCTCATTATTCAGTCCCTCCCTTTTCAACGTCTACATGCCCCCCCTTGCCAACATAGTCAGATCCATGTACTCAACATCAGGTCTGTAGTCAGAAGCTTATGTTATGGGGGGCAGGGACCTAGTAACAAAAACAATGAAAAATAAGTTTTGGGGAGGATGACGTGAGTTCTCCCAAGGAATTTTATATTAGACCTTGACCACCATTGTGAGCTTTCAAGTACAAAATAGTTTTAATGGAATTTTGTTATTATGATTCTATGCCACAAATATTCAGCTAGTATAGTAGAATATTGTAAATTTTAAAGCACATTGTGCTAAGAACAAATAAAAGGATGACAGAATTTTATAATGGAATCTACGTATTCATTTTACAAGAAATGTGTGGCAAGTCATATGTTTTAAAGCAATTTAGAGTGTAAATATAGTTAAAAACACAAAAGAACAGTTGTAGTAGGAAGGAAATAGGGGTTTTCTTCAAATACATTTTGTGAAGTTGAAGAGGATGTGGTATATTTTGGGAGAAGAGTATTGGTTAAAACATGCTGATTTTTAACAGAAATTGTGTTTTGGATCTGAGGATTTCTCCACAAGGGTACTTCAATAAATGTATGGCAGAAGATGTATCTGAGAAAATCCCTCTTAATGCATGACCACCCCATTTTCTGCTGACTGGAATTTTCTGTTATTTTTTAGCTCAGCCCATTGGGGTACTGCTGTACCCTCTGCAGTGTATGCGATCTGACTCCTTAAAACATAGTAAAATTGCCTAATCCCTAATTGCCTTATTAAACTTTCTAGTAAGGCCATCGTACATGGTGCAGGAAAATACAGCAATAGCACAGATATGTTAAATGCCACCTGAAGACTGTAGCACATCGTGTGCCATCCACTAGGCTGACAAGGAAAACATAGCTTCAGGCATACATTTGTAGTTTGTCTACTGCAGCTCTTAAAAGTGCAGACAAACCTGTCAATAACAATTTTTACATGCAGAACCCTACTTTTAAATAATATATGTCACTGCTAAATGAGCCTTGCAGAGGCACAAGGTAGGGTGTCTAGTATTTAAAAGTTGTACATTCAAGGATTTAGTGTCAACATGAATCCACAGTGACTAGTCCTTAAAAGCTATTTTCACTGTAAAGGGAAGTACCTGTCATAAGAGAAAAACTAAAGTTCAGATTATAATGATAACTCTGCTATCTTTCGTTTGGGACAAATAATCAGAATGATTCAACAGTTATTTTTAATGTTTATTAAAAATCCAATTCACTGGTGAGGTTTAATTTTTAATACAAGTTTGGGAAGAGTAACTTTTAATAAGTAAGACTTTGGGGGTTATTCCAACTTTGGAGGAGGTGGTAATCCGTCCCAAATGTGACGGATTTACCACCAGCCGTATTACGAGTTCCATAGGATATAATGGACTCGTAATACGGCTGGTGGTATATCCGTCACTTTACCGTCACTTTTGGGACGGATTACCACTTCCTCCAAAGTTGGAATAACCCCCTTTGTCTTGACTGAAATCCCCCATATGATAATAAGCATTTGTCTGCCAACACCTTGTCCTTTTCAGTGCTCATCCTAAATAAGGTGTGAAAACTGCTACTGGAGCAGAAACAATGGATTAGGCCTTTTGGTAGTAACACCTGGATGTTAGCTATATGATTCCTATCATGTCAGGAAGGGCAGCTGGGGAGGGTTGCTCATTCAGAGTTAAGTAAAGGGAAACCTGGGAACGGAAGCCCCTGTTCTGTGGGCCATCCATACCTGGCTTAGCACCAATCCAGTGGAAAGGTGAGCTGATCCAAGAACCAGTTTGGTGCAGTTGAGGAGGGGGGAACTGCTCATTTCTCTAACCACTCACTGGCTGGCATAACAGCTGCCTCCAATATCAGAATGATGCTGTTATGTTTTACTCAGAATGGTGTACTGTGGAATAGTTTTGCAGTAAGGCAACCAGGATGTGCTGCAATCATAAGAAGAGTTGCCCCTGGGAACTTTTACTCTTTGGTTAGGGTGTGTTCAGGATTCAGTACTACTCACTAGCTAGTGAATCCTACAAAGGTGGCCCATCACTCACAGCTCATCAAAGCACATATGGACTCGCAGAAGAACAGTTGATGACTGGACCTGCTGTTTGTGACCTTTGTGGAGACCTGAAAAGCTGGACCTGCTACTGTATATACCAAGGACTGTGAAGTGGATTCCAGTGGTCAGTTGACTGACCTCTTGTATGCTATATGGATAAAAATAGCTGTAAGAGGCATTTTTCCTGAAGTGACCAGCTGGCCAGTAAAACGTGAACCCTGCAGGTGGCCTCTGATTGAGTGAGTAGTGGGCCATGATGTCCTGAGAGCCTTAAAAGTGGCCAGAAAGTCTGCACCTCTGGAACTTCAGAAAGACCTCCCGACAAAGGTGTTTGACTTTGAGAGGAATTCGTTAGATAAAGCTTCAGGCTTTCCCTGCTATAGAATTTTGAGCTCCATTAAAAAATCCAAAGCTAGAAATTTTGACCGTACAAAAGCACAAAAAGAATCTGCCCAATGAGAGGATATCAGCCACTGCAAAATCTGAATTTTCCCTCTCATAGGTTTTCTCATCAAAAGGAGCAGCTTCAGGGACCTTGTCCAACAGCTGCCCAAATTTGAGAGGACTTCACCAGTTACAGCTTGCAGACTTACCTCGCTGGAGGATGTCAACTTCCATCCAAGAGACTAATTCAAAAGTTAATACCTTTGACTGAGATGATATACTTTGGGTTTCTGACCTACACTCAATTGCTGCCTGTCAACTCCAAACAGTGACTTCTGATTGGCACTTTACTTTTTTTGCTGCTTATTTCCTAAAACTTTAAAAAATGATTTCTCAGGTTCCCCTTATTGGATTTTAAATGTTTTGGTATCATTTTTCTAATTAGACTTTTCTATATTTTTAGACATTGGTTGTGCAATTTTTATTGTGCTGTATTTTGACTTTTTAGTTGTTAATATTGCTCAATACTTATTTCCCTTTTCTTAAGTGAAGTCTTTCTCATCTGTGCATTGCTACTAGGAGTTGAGCCCAGATTTATTTCTTGAACTTGTGTGTTGGCCCTGACAAGACTTTGAACATATTACTTGGGAGTGACTAACACACTCCCCAACTACTAATTAATTTTCTTACAGTGCACTGTTAACCAGAGTAAAGACTTAATAGTATTAGGCAGCTGTTGGACTGCACAGGTGAAATTCACTTCATGAACCCTTCATGTCATCAGCTTGTTAATAAAAAAAACTTTATTTCAGTGCTGTCAAACCTTAAATTGTTTAGGGCTAACACTTTTTATTAGTAGTCGTTCTTTTCATGAACAATGCCATCACTTCTATGTAAGGCTTTAACGCTTTTGTTCTAGTGGGCCATGAAATACAGCCTCAGTATCTCTCAGGAGAGCCATTATGCTTTATTAGGATAGTACAGCCATTCCTTAAGATAGTGGTTATTGCCAATATTACTCAGCATTACCACTTTTCTTGTAAAATGAGAATTGAAACTTCTTAGTAGGCCTTTCTCACATTATTGAGCAACACCAATGTTTTTAAAATGGGCTGCTATACTCTTTCATGGACCATGACAACATTCATAGGTAGTGTTGCTATAATTTACAGGTAAAATGTTGCCACTTCTCAGTAGGGTGTAAAAAGTTGTATGGCAGTACCAGTACTTCCCAACACAGTATCCATGTTATTATTAGACAATCACAGAAACTTATCTGCAGGGTTGCTATAATATTATGGGCCATTTCTGTGTCTAATGACTTCGTAGATTTGTGTCATCAACAGTCACAAGTTTAAATCAAAGCATGTGAACTCAGCCTTTCACCATCCTGACTTTGATCAAATTGGTTAATAGACAAAATCTGGGAATAGGTCCTATATCCGCCTCAAGTTTGACTGTGCACTTCAAACAGGAACATTATGTGACATTATCTCATCAGATCTGCATATTTTGATTAGACTCCTGTCACAGGATCTGTGAGGGAGTAGACACAGTTGACATCTGGCCCGTGGCATGAGGCTCACCCTCTGTCAGTCACTTCTTTTTTAGTTATATCTTTGAATTCTGGGACATAACATTTCCCACCAGTAGTGTTCAGACTGGTCGAATTGACCCCTATGGCATCAGTCTAGTTGGTAAATGTGGGTGAATGCTGAAAGTGGGGTACACACTTATACCTGAAGATTTGGGAAAAGCCAGAGTATGCATGCATATCTGAAGAATTAAAAATGTGCCTACCCTTAATCCACAGCACTTCAGGTTTTTGTTCTACTAAAAGAAAAATAATTGTATTTGTAAATTGCCATATCTGGCATTGATACTGGTCTTGAAGGCTGGCGTAAGATTTTGTTTCAAAAGTTGGGTCCTTTGCCTTGTTTGTGCACCCATGATTGCCTCCGAGAGTCTCCATGTCCTCATGCCAGTGTCCCCGTAGCATTGTCTATCAGTTTTGGATCGCTGGAGTAATCGTTTCCCCATTTCTATGTCCTTTTAGCCCCATATCCCCTTGCTGTTCCATTAGAATATTGTTTCAAGAATATTGTTGTATCATAACATTGTTGGCATAATTTCAAGGATCGAAGTATAGGCGAGGTAAAATACCTCCACATTTCTGTATATAGGAGCAGAGTTAAGAAAAGTAAATCTATTTTTAGGCACATCATAAATATTCTTGAAATTATATTGTGACATGCATCCTACACCATGCCATAAAGTCAGTACCATAATGTTGTTTTCCATGTTTGATACTGTCTCCATTTTACTGCGTCTATGTCCTGTTGTCCGAGTGACTCTTCCTGTGTCCTAACGTCGGTGTTACCTTGTCATTGTGCATTATCATTTAGTGCTCCATGTTACTGTCTCATTGCTAATGCCAGCGTTGCAGTTTCAGAATCCGTATTACAGGGTCAGAAGAGCCATGCAAATGAAATCTTATCAGTGTGTCTGATTCAGTGTCTTCTGTTGTTATCACATAGGGAGTGGCTCGGTGTCACATTTCAATGTCATCTCCCCTTGCCGTGTCCCCTTGTCAGTTTCCCTATGTCAGTTTTCCTTTGTCAGTGACTATGCACAGTGTTAATCTCTGCGTTTCACTCTTTCTGCGCCAGTGTCCTGATGCCAAAGTCAGAATCCCACAATCAATGTCCCTCTATCACCATTCGATTGTGTTATGTTCTTGTCCTCCCCTTGTCCCTGTGTCAATGTTCCATTGACAGTGTGCTTTTATACAAGCAAATATCTTTGTGTCTGTGTCTCTATATCTGGCCATGTCAGTCATAGTATGCGTATTTCAGTTTCAAAGTGCCTTCCTTTCAGTGGTCTCCGTGTTAAGGTCCTCGTGAGTGCCACAGAATCTCCATGCCAAATCCCATGTTTCCATTTTTTTCTCATATAGCACAAAGATGACCCAAGGGCATCAAAGCACTTTAGAAGAGAACCAGGAGTTACAATTTTTAGGCACAAGAAGATTAAGTAATTTTCCCAGAATCACAGAAAGTTGAGATGAGGCTGTCCTAGTTCCCTTCCCATTACCTTTGCTCAGCATCACCACATCAGTGACAATGTCCACTATGGTAGTTCCCTTGTTCCAGTGTCAGAGTCAGTGCCCTGATGTCAATATCCTTGCACCAACGTCAGTGCCTTCACCTAGATACTCGAAGTGAGAAAGGGCCACTGTTTTTTCATGATTTTTTGCTTATGGCTGTAGGAAAGTCCTCCTTTTTGCCCTGGTCACCCCCACAACTTTTGGACAGGTACTGGTGGTTACTGACTCTTGGCTGTGCCCTGGGTACTGCTTACCAGTCCCAGGGCCAGAGCTCTGTGTAAAGTGGATATGCAAATTAGGCTAATTATAATTGTCTAAGTTAACCTACCTATAAGTCCCTAGTATATGGTAGTGCATTTAGGTTTAGGGACCACATCATAGGTAGTGCACCCACAGGTGCACGGCTGAGGTGCCCAGTGTCCTTTTAAAGGCAGGCCTGCCTTGCTGGCTGCTTTTAAATTAAAGTTATATGCACATTCGACTTTGGAATTAAAAGTAGTTCCAAAGTCATAAACTACCTTATTCTTACATATAAGTCACCCCTAAGGTGTGCCTTATTTGCCCCTAGGGCTGGGTGCCATGTAACTAAAAGCAGGGACCTTATGAAAATAGTTTTATAAGCCCTGGTGAGGTAAAAACAGCCAAATTCGTTTTTCCCTCATTGTAGTGAGTGGCATTCATAGGCTAGAATGGTGAGACTTTATTTTAATTTTAAAAGTCCCCTTAAATGACAGATACAAAGAGTTTGGTATCAAATTAATTGTTATAAGAAATCCCACAACTTCCAGTTGTTGGATTTAATATAACTTGTTCAGGTAAAGAGTTTTCAACTTTACCTGAAAAGTTGCCAATTTCAGCCCTGCATTGTTTTTGCTGCTGTGCCCTGATTGGCCAGCCTCTGGCAGCCTGGCCAGGCTGCCTTGATGAGGTGTGAAGTGGCCTGGCTTCACACAAAGAGATGTGCCTGTGGGAGGAGATCTCCCCTCAGCAGATGGTGAGGCAGGAAGGGGGAGGGCTGCCAAACTGTTCTTCAAAGGCAGAGACGGACATTTGGAGCAACCCAGCAACACCCCCACATCCTGCAACCCCAGACAATTAGGTGCCCTCTTGATTAGATTAGGAGAGGGCAGGAGAGGGGTGTGTTTATGATTTTTAGCCACACCAGTGGGTGGGCTCAGCCAGATGTAACCTCCAAAAATAATTTGCGACCATGATGGATTTTTGAAGAATGTTGCCTCCTGGGACTGATTTTTGCCACACTTCCCAGGAAGTGGTCATCACAGGGGGAAGGACCCTGCACCTGATTGGAGAATCAGGACCCCCCTGTTTTTCACCCAGGAGCAAGGATAAAACTGACAGACCTGCACCCACACCTCAGATCCCCTTCAGATTCCAACAAGGAAGAACCAAAGGAGAAGAAGGACTGCCCTGCTGGACCCCTGGCCTGCACTGGAACCTGCACTCTGAAGGACTGCACCAGCTGCACACTTGGGCTTCACCACAAGGACTTTGCCTGGCTTCAACTGGTTCAAGGAGGGACTCCCTGTTTGCTACAGGTGAAAAATTGAAAACCAGAATCCCCTGCACCAACTCCTGAAGAAATCAACCAGCTGACCACCGCCCAGTGGCCAAAAAGGAGTTTGCGCCAGGTGCATTCTGGGAGTTATAGTCCACACCCCCAAGGATCATCTCAGAGCTTCTGGACCCTTGGGGTGAGCTGTGGACCCCAAAAGAACCTTAAAGGAACATCTGGCAGAAGATCCGGAAGTTTACAGAAGTTTGGAGAACTTTTGAAAAAAAGCTCCATAGAGGGACCGACCCGCCACGGCAACTCTAGCCGGCTTGCCTCAACCGCGACCCGGCCTGATCTGCGGGTTCATCCCGGTGAAGAAAATCTCCCAAAAAAGAGACTAAGGCGGTCATTCTGACTTTGGCGGGCGGCAGAGGCCGCCCGCCAAAGTCTCGCCGTCAGAATACCGCTGCGCGGTCAAAAGACCGCAGCGGTAATTCTGAGTTTCCCGCTGGGCTGGCGGGCGACCGCCAGAAGGCCGCCCGCCAGCCCAGCGGGAAACCCCCTTCCATGAGGATGCCGGCTCCGAATGGAGCCGGCGGAGTGGAAGGGGTGCGACGGGTGCAGTTGCACCCATCGCGATTTTCAGTGTCTGCTTGGCCGGTTTCCCGTTTCTGACCGCGGCTGTACCGCCGCGGTCAGAATGCCCAAGGATGCACTGCCAGCCTGTTGGCGGTGCATCCTCGGTCCCCGGCCCTGGCGGTAGTCTACCGCCAGGGTCGGAATGACCCCCTAAGTCCGAACGTACAAAGTTGACTGGGACCTCCCAGCCAGGGTATCCGAGGAGGGCTCCAAGGACGTCGGATCAAGATCCAGGTTTACCCCGGTCGAAGGATTTTCACCTCAAAAAAAGGGCTAAGTCCGAATGTAAAAATCTCCACAGAGGATTCCCGCAACACGTATCCGGAGAAGGGTTCCAGGAGGTCGGATTGGACTGGCAGGTTCGTCCCGCTGAAGAAAATCTTCAGAAAAACGACTAAGTGCGAAGGTAAACTTTTGACCGAGGCCTCCCGCGGCCTGTAGCCGAGCCGGGCCCCATCGCGGTCGGCCTTAAATTTTGACTTTGCCCCGGTCGAGGTGCAACCAGATGACCCAATTGGCGCTTTTTCTTTCTAGGCGCTAAAAAAACAATCATTCTTTAAAAATTCATATCTCCGGTTCCCCTTATCCGATTTTATTCGTTTTTGTGTCATTTTAAAGATAAAAATATAATCTATTTTTATAAATTGGTTTTGGATTTTTAAACTGTTTCCTGTGTTTTATTTAATGACTGTTTTGTGATATTTGAATGCTTTACACTCTGGGGGTCATTCCGACCCCGGCGGGCGGCGGGTGCCGCCCGCCGGGCGGAGACCGCCAAAAGACCGCACCGCGGTCAAATGACCCCGGCGGTTATTCTGACTTTCCCTCTGGGCTGGCGGGCGACCGCCAAAAGGCCGCCCGCCGGCCCAGCGGGAAAGGCCCAGCAACGATGAAGCCGGCTCCGAATGGAGCCGGCGGAGTTGCTGATGTGCGACGGGTGCAGTGGCACCCGTCGCGATTTTCAGTGTCTGCTTGGCAGACACTGAAAATCTTTATGGGGCCCTGTGAGGGGGCCCACGACACCCGTTCCCGCCATCCTGTTCCTGGCGGTATTTACCGCCAGGACCAGGATGGCGGAAAGAGGGTCGGAATCCCCATGGCGGTGCTGCAAGCAGCGCCGCCATGGCGGATTCCTTGGGCCAGGGTAAACTGGCGGGAAACCGCCGGTTGCCCTTTTCTGACCGCGGCTTAACCGCCGCGGTCAGAATGGCCCAGGAAGCACCGCCAGCCTGTTGGCAGTGCTTCCGCGGTCCCCGGCCCTGGCGGTCATGGACCGCCAGGGTCGGATTGACCCCCTCTGTCTCCTAAGTTAAGCCTTGTCGCTCGTTGCCAAGCTACCAAGGGTTGAGCTGGGTTTAATTTACTGAGACCTAACTGGACCTAAGTGGAGGTTAGTGGCCTATTGCTGAGTGTAAGTACTTACCTGCCCTTACCAATAACCCATTTTCCAACAATGGCGTAATAATACCTTAAAGCAATTTCACGCAACTATTGTTGAATAGATGGGGAAGAAGTGGACATTCAGTTAATTGAATGGCCTTGAAAAATAGTTAAGTACTTAAACAATTAGTAAATTATCATTGCTATTTAAAAGAGACATGTTTCACAATTATGAAAAAGGGATAAATTGAAAACATTGAGACAGCTAGCAAATTATTCACATGCACTTAACTGATGAATATATTAGATTTTGCAATGTTATTCGTGACTATCATATTCAGATCCCCATTTAGTTTTTACTTAGAGGAAAGAAAAATAATATTTCTTGTTTTACAACACAGAACAGTTCTCTCACATTATAATTTATTCTTTAATTAATGGTGATGGGTATAGCTTAATCCCTTGAATTTCTAACCCAGATTATTTCCACAGAGTTTAGAAATGCTAAAATAGGCTGGCCGGGCAGTGACAGGCACACCCTTGTGGCTACAGCCCTGCTCAATATTATATCCTACGCTGACAACACACAACTCATCCTTTCCTTCTCCGAAAGCTCCACCACCGTCAGAACCAACTTCCACCAATGCATTACCAGTATCGCCAATTGGATGAGGAATAACTGCCTTGAATTGTCTTGATCTTTGGCAACAAACTCCCCCTAGGGCCCCTCCTGATGGCCCACAGAACTGAGGCCCACTCCAATCCCAGCTGAGCACGCCAGGAATCTCTGTATCATCCTTGCCAGCAAACTCACCATGAGGTTACAATTCAACCCAGTGTCATCCTCCTGCGTCTTCATACCGTGCATGTTAGGTAAGATTTTCAAGTGGCTTCCTCAAAATGCTAGGCGCACCATCACCCAAGCCCTCGTCACCAGTCGACCAGACTACGGAAAAACCCATGGGAATTGAGGTCCACCTAGTTCAAAGACTTCAGACCATCCAGAACACCATAGCAGGATTAATCCTAGATCCCCCTAGTTGCTCCCAGATTGCCCTCCACCTCATAAAACTCCACTGGCTCCCGGTTCAGAGGAGATGACAGTTAAAGCTCCCTATCCATGCATTCAAGGCCCTGTACAACTCTGGACCTGCCTACATAGACCACCTCCTAAGATTCCACAAACCCTCCAGACACCTCCGCTCTGTCTCCCTTAAGCTGGTTCATACCCCCGCATTCAACACAGAGCAGGAGGACGCTCCTTCTCCTACCTCACAGCCAAAACTTGGAACAACCTCCACCTGCACTTCAGGACCTCCCCTACTCTAGAGGGTTCAGTGTCTTCGATTGAGACCCTGAAACCTG
Organism: Pleurodeles waltl; assembly: GCF_031143425.1. Taxonomy (NCBI): domain Eukaryota; kingdom Metazoa; phylum Chordata; class Amphibia; order Caudata; family Salamandridae; genus Pleurodeles; species Pleurodeles waltl. The sequence continues at coordinate 1,333,940,735 of NC_090446.1, read as the reverse complement.
CCAGTGCCTTGATACCCTCACGGGTGACAAGTCGTGCTTTGCAAGTCAACTGATTGATTGATTGATGGTCCTCTTTTGAAAAAGGAGGAACCACCACCTACCACCCTTTGGGTCCATAAAATGTGGCACATCATAGCAATGGAGGACCTAACTCAAAATTTGAGAAAGACACATATCACATTCACAGCGAGGTGGAAACCTATGCTGGAATACTACTCAAGGATTCTGCTTCAACTGGCCACACCTGAAGGCCATTTAAATATTTAGTTAAGAAAATAGGCTTGACTGCTTACACCTCTGAATCCTCAACATTTGTAAGCCACCTACAAGCATGAAAAGGCATGACAGATGGACAAATATTCAAAGTATAAGCCAACACCTTTTGCTTGATGCAGAGTCCTCTACACTTTCATGAATACATGCTACTTTGGCTAAGCGCTGGTGCCCAACACTACTAGACACTTATTAGTTTAATCTTAAGTAAATATGAGGGAGTATAGGGAAGGCACCTGTTGAATCCTGAGTAAACTGTATCGATCTGACAATTAAAAATGTTTGCCGAGTCATGATCACCCAACGGCCAGATTTGTCAGTTGTATCACATTAAAGCCAATAAAAAAGTTGAAGTAAAAGTACAGTATAATACTAATAAAATAACTTTTTGTCTTCAATCAATGCTATAATCTATATATAACAATAACACCTGGCAGTTATTATAACATTTACGTGACTATTCAAAATAAACCTTAAGTCAGTGTTTCCCAATCAGTGGGTCACAACATATTATGGGGATTGGTTTACATAGACTCCTCTCACTTTGTGGTCAGAGAAAGAAAAGTAAATTGAATTGTGTGAGTATCTTGCTGGGTACAGAGAGTGTACAAGCGAAGTTTGTAGTATTTAATTTTTTGTAACACACAACAAAATGTAAATATCTGTAAATAAACTGTACACAGTTAGCCAATAGGAAAGAAAATTGAAGCACACATTTTTATAATTCTAGGATGTGATGGACACAAAAATTTTAATAGGATCAAAACAAATAAAGTCACTTTACTTGGTGATGCACAAATTATAAATATCCACTTAAACCTGATTTCCACATATTATTATTTGTGTGCAATATATTGTTTTCAGTAATACTGTATGTGTGTGTAAATTTAGTGGGCATTCAACTGAAAATGTGTTGTCTGTAAGTGACAGTGCACTTCCACACAATCCTTTAGTTACATTAGAAAATTGCCACCTCATGTCCACTAAAGCTAGGTGTGTTTCAAATGTTTGTCATTTTCAAAAGTGGGTCATGGTTCTAAAAAGTTTGGGAAGCAATGTCTTAAGTACACTTTTTTAATTGGGGTTTGTAACACTTTCAGTGCTGAGATCTGCTGCAGGTCTGGTGTTAGCGAAACTTCTTTTGATTTTACTAAAGTTATATATATATATATATATATATATATATATATATATATATATATATATATATATATATATATATATATATGTATATATAATATACTTACTTAAAGGGGCTATTGGCCACCACTCTTCTTGCAATGGTCTGTTGTTGTGTCATTCACATTTTACTTCCTCCTACTACAGCGCAGAATGGGCAATAGGTCAGCATGCTTCAGTCACTGCCTAACAATGAGTTACTGTGTTTTGCTCTTTCATAATGAGCACACACACACACACAAGTAAGTTCCCTTCAGTACTAGCTTTTTTTGTTTTTACTTAATGATTTTTTTTAAGTGTTGCCTTTGTTTTTTGAGACTGAGGTGAAAGCAGGACCTTTCTATCTGAATGTGAGCACAGGCCACATTACATGCTTTATCAGTTCTTCTCTTGGCAATGCTGTTCCAAATTTCTTTTTGAAGTGTCCTTTGGTTATTGGACTGGTGGTATCCTTATTTATTTCCTTTATTTATTCTTTATTTCCTTCTTTCCATCTTTCCTTGCTTTTTTACATCATCTTTGCCCTTTTTCTTTCATTATTTTGGCCTTCTTTCTTTCCTCCTTTCTGGTTTCCTTGTTTTCTTTCCGTATTTCTCTCCCTCCCTTCCTTTATTTTATCCTCCTTTCTTTCATTCCTGCAGTCATTCATGTCATTCATTCATCTATTCTCTTTCTTTTGCTTCTTTCATTCTTCCTTCCTTCCTTCCTTCCTTCATTCCTTCCTTCCTTCCTTTCTTCCCTTTTTTTCATTCTTCCCTTTCTTTCATTCGTTTTGCTTTCCTTCTTTATTACTTTTTCCTTCTTTCTGCTTTCTTTCTTTCCTTCGTTCTCTTTTTCTTCTTTCTTTACTCATTTCCTTATTCTTTCTTTCTTTCTTTCTCTCTGTCTTTCTTTTTTCCTTTCCTCCCTTCTGTCTTTATTTCTTTCTTCCTTTCCCAAAGGCAGGAGGTTAGCAGCCAATTGCAAGACGATTTGTTTTTTTTAGGTCTGTGTCAGCCAACTGAAAGAAGATTGGCTTTTTTAGGTCTGTGTTTGCCTACTAAAATTATGTGTATGACATAGTTACTTATTTACAGCCACACATCATCCATTTGTCTTTGCTTGTGTCATTCATAATTTTCTCCAACCCACTCAAGCACGCATCAAGAGGCAATGCGTCAGCCCACTTCAGCTGCTGACTTCACCATGAGTTACAGCATACTGCTCCTTTACAATGAGGACACCCAAAGTAGTTCCCTTCAGTGCCACAGACCACTATGGTACTATGCACTTTTTTAGGACCAAAAAACATTTTCGCCTTTAGTCTGTTTTTTTTTTACTGATGAATACCCACTGTAGGGCTTGTACCTACAGCCTGTGGCAAGCCAGGAACATGCAGGCTTGTTAGGACACAGAGCATACAGTCTTTGAAATAAAGACACACCAACACTGTTCTGTTAACAATGGTGCCTGGTGTACGACTGACCAGCAACCGCACCTGACACCTTTTATTAGTCGCTGTGTGCAGCACGCGGGCCGGGCTACTTGGGGAACATCGATGGGGGTGCCATTTGGTCATCCATCTGCTGACTTGGAGATGAACAATATTACATTCCTTCTTAACTTTAACTAAACAAAACATCACAACAAAATCACAACACTTTACAAGTGTAGACATATCCTACAGAATGCCCTCAGCATAAACAATGTCCTTAGATTAGACAGTATTTGTGTCTGGTGGTTGGTGCTGGATTGCTTCACTGACAATATCTTGTGTGGTCACCATGGTCTCCTGATCCCTGGGGAGATAAGACAGGTGTATGACCTTCGTTGGGGGTCCCCGAGAATGTGACAGGAGATGTTCTTGCCGGGCCAGGATCCTTGGGGTCCCTTTCCTGGGCTGCAGCGTTCGGTGATGACAACATAGGGGTGTCACCTCCAGGCACATGGTCTGTAGACATGGTGTGGGTGGGTGATTAAAGTTTCTTCTTGCCGGCCTGAATAACAAGATGTTTTAGGTGTTTTCCTCATCGTGTCGCCTAGCGGTGATCATGGTACCTCTTTGTCGTGTGACAACCCAGGAATAACGCTTGAATGGCAGTCTAAATTTGCTTCCTGGATACCGGTCTTTAAAGAAAACAGTGTATCTAGGGTGAAAGCTAGACTTTGGAGCTCCTCTAGTAGTACTCGCTCAGTAATTGGTGCTTTTTCTCCTTTGAAATGTTAGTGCTTCGTACATGGGGAACGGAATCCATTCCACGGATGTGGAATTGTGTTGGTGACAACTCCCCATACTGGCATGTCTACTTGGGGAACATCAATGGGGGTGCCATCTGGTCATCCCTCTGCTGACTTGGAGATGAACAATATTACATTCCTTCTTAACTTTAACTAAACAAAACATCACAACAAAATCACAACACTTTACAAGTGTAGACATATCCTACAGAATGCCCTCAGCATAAACAGTGTCCTTAGATCAGACAGTATTTGTGTCTGGTGGCTGGTGCTGGATTGCTTCACTGACAATATCTTGTGTGGTCACCATGGTCTTCTGAACCTTGGGGAGATAAGACAGGTGTATGACCCTTGTTAGGAGTCCCCTAGGATGTGACAGGAGATGTTCTTGCCGGGCCAGGATCCTTGGGGCCCCTTTCCTGGGCTGGAGCATTCGGTGATGACAACATAGGGGTGTCACCTCCAGGCACATGGTCTGTAGACATGGTGTGTGTGTGTGTGTGTGATTAAAGTCTCTTCTTGCCAGCCTGAATAACAAGATGTTTTAGGTGTTTTCCTCATTGTGTCGCCTATCGGTGATCATGGTACCTCTTTGTCGTGCGACAACCCAGGAATAACGCTTGAATGGCAGTCTAAATTTGCTTCCTGGATACCGGTCTTTAAAGAACACAGTGTATCTAGGGGGAATGCTAGACTTTTGAGCTCTTCTAGTGGTACTCGCTCAGTAATTGGTGCTTTTTCTTCTTTGAAAAGTTAGTGCTTCATCAATGGGGAACAGAATCCATTTCAGGGATGTGGAATTGTGTTGGTGACAACTCCCCATACTGGCATGTCCTGGTGCTTGCCCTGTGGCGGAATGGGGAGTCTGCCGGTATTCCCTTAGGAACACATAGATGGCTCATTCCACTTGCTTTTGATTATTGTGAGCGATGTGTATCACTTTGTTAAGGGTGCACATGAAGCGCTTAACGTCCCCATTGGCTTGTGGCTGGTGTGGACTCCTTTCTCAGGGTAGATGCCCCAAGACTGTAGTTGGTAAAATTGTGGCTCCTAAATGGCGGTCCATTATAAGATTTGAGTTTTTCATGAGACATTGGCTCATTTTCTCTATTTTGGGGATGACTTCAGAGGCAGCTTGAGACCCTATAAGTTCTATGTCTGGGTATTTGGTATAGTCGCTGATCAAAATGAGGGTGTAGCACCTGTCAGAGAGCCACCCGAAGTCTAGGCTGGTGCACTCCCTGGGCTCCTGGTTCAGTGAGTATAAGGGCTGGTGCGTCCAGGGGCCTGAGACTTGGCACCATTTTCAAAATCTCATGGTAGCTTCCACCATCACAGCCAGCTGTGGCAACCAGACCTTTGTCCTGAGGCAGTTCTTAGTTTTTGCCATGCTTTGGTGGTCATGGTGGCCAAGTTGCACAGCTTACTCTGTCAGGCTGGTGAGGATTACCAGACGTGTTCCTCATAGCAAGCAACCACTTGTGTCAGTCATAGCAAACACCCACTGGCGTCAGTCATGAGCTAATGACGTACATTGAACAGTGAGTCTAGGGTCTTTTTTGCCTCTGGGGTTCTGTGGGATTGGTCTTCTTTGAGTGAGTGTCTCTTGCCTGACCAGATCACTGTAATGGCCAGTGCTCTGGTCTCAGTACGTTTGGCATCAATGGATAGAGGTAGTGGTCTTTATCTCTCCATAACGTTTCAAATGTATTCTTCTGTTTCCTCCATGTCCTCTGGTTCCTTTTGGGTGGGGACATGGGGGTGTTGAGACAGGCAGACGCTGGATTGTTGCCATCTCTTCGAGATTCCACCTGGCAGTCAACTTCTGCAACTGAAGCATCCACTTTTCTATGCTGGTGGGGGTTTGGATGCTGAGCCTTGAAACAGGGGTATGAGGGGCTTGTGATCTGTGGTGACTATGAAGGAGTGGCCATAGAAGTATAAATGAAAATGCCTCCAGTGTATGGCAATGGCCTCCCTCTCAATTTGCAAAAACCTCTGTTCCATGGCAGTGCCTGGTATATGCCACAGTGGTCCAGTCTCCCTGGGTTTGCATCAACCGTGATGGTGGTTGGTTTCAATGGGTCAAAGTATTGACAGAGTGGTGTCCTCTGAGAGGACTCTCTTTGTCTATTGGAATGCTTCTTCCTGCTCCACACCCATGTACATGGGGTTGTGACCTTCATGAGCTCTCTGAGGGGCTGTGTGATGCCTGTGAGCCTGGGTATGAACCAACCACAGTAGTCCACCAATTCCCAAGGAACTTCTCACTTCTGAAATACTGGGTGGGGCAAGGGCCTCCTGGTAGTCTCTCACCTTTCCAGGATCTGGAGAAACTACATTTGCTGAGAAAGTGTAGACAAAAAACTGATCTGTTACTTCGGGAATTCACACTTCTTTCTTTGGACTGTGAGTCCTGAGTCACAGATTCTCTGGACCACCCCCCGCAGGCACTTGTGGTGTTCTCTCACAGATTTGGCGAACATCAGGATGTTATCACTGGCAATGAAGATGCCATGAAACCTCATAAGTAGTAACTGGATGGTATTTTGACAAGCTTGATATTCTGAGGTTGAGTCACCAGTGGTGCTGGAGGCCCAAGTGGGTGAAGAACGCATTTATGTACCTCGAGTCAGGGTGTAGAGGCAGCTGATGGTATCCTGAGTGCAGATCAAATTTGGTAAACCTCTGTGCTCTTTTGACTTCCCCTATAATGCCATCAACAGTGGAGGGGTCAAATGGAGGTCGCACTTGATCACGACATTTGGAAGCTGCATGTCCATGCGGATGTGAATTGTTTAGGCTATTTTTGTTTCTTTGCTACTACTATTAGGTATGCCCAGAATGTGGGGCTCGTGCCTTTCTGGATGATCCCTGCACGTTCTAAGTTGTTCAGCTCTTCCTCTACTTTGGGTTTGAGATGGAATGCAATGCTCCGGTATCGTAGTGCCACTGGCTGTATGAATTGGTCACTGTGTGCAGTCGCACAACTTTGGGCTGGATTTAGGTCTTGGCAGAGGTAATACTCCATCACAAAAGTGAAAGATATCCGTCCACCTTATTATGATCTCCAGAAGATATCATGGGATCATCATAAGGTGAACAGGATATCCGTTACGTTTGTGACAGAGTATTCCTGTCTGCCAAAACCTGAATCAGGCATTTTGTCTTTCAGACAGCCAATTCCTTGGAATACACTCAGAAACCTAGCCAGTATGATTGACAGCTCCTCAATTTGCACACCAAATGCAAATGAGATTAGGTTCAGTGATAGATAGACAGTGATGTCCATGGTTAATACTGATGACTTGAAACTCCTAAGCATTGGCAGTGGCTGGGTTTGACCACAAAAACTCTGACTCTAGTTGTACAAGCATTGGGGAAAAGGTAGTGGATGATAGGTGTGCAGAGACGAGCTAGGCATGCAGGTGAGGTCAATACCATTTTATTCTTTGATAAAACCAGTCATAAGAACACGACCGACCAGGCAAAGAACCAGCTCCAACTGCTGGTCTTCTCCCCCAGCCCATTCCAAGAATAACATTCGAGGAACCCTTAATGATTCTGATAACAGAAACAACCTAACACATCTTTCCCCTTACAATTTATTGAACATAGATAAAACAAAAAGAAAAAACAAAACATAAATAAATAAGTGATTAACAATGAAATAGTACAATATCATCAGTAGTACATTACATGCTCGTTACACATAGTCCTGAAATTCTGCAGGAGATCTCCTCTCCTCTCCTCAGATGATCATGAAACGCATGTATTTCCAGCACATACAACATCACCCATATCACATTTCACTTGCCTATTGCGACCATACTGAGGTGACAATCTCTCTTTATTCCACCACTTATTATTCTCCAACTTGACTACATGACCTTTAACTTCCATGACTTTCTGAAGTTGGGAAAATGTGGATCGCCATTTTACCCAAAAACCAAGAAGCCAACCCTCAACACATCTCCTGGTTTGATAGATGAGGTATGAGCCCTCATCTGTTTTATTACACTTGCATGCTTCTTCTGTGATTACTTATGCCTCACTTTGATAGCCACCAGGTATCTCTCCTTCACAGAACCACCCATACATGGACTAGCCAAAATGGTTGCAGGCTCAAGTCCTTTGAGAAGGGTGAAGGGAGATACCGCAGTGACAGCACTAGGAATAGTGCCAATTGCCCACACACAGTAAATCCTTTATTTCTTTGCTCCAGTGCAATCCATTAGCAATAGATAACTACATGTTGTCCTTGATGACCCTATTGCATCTCTAAACCAGGACATTACTGAGGGAATGCTACAAGGATGTTTTATTGCGTTTCACACCCCAATGTGATAAAAATTGTTCAAAACCACTGGATGTAAATTGATCACCGTTATCTGTCACATCCTCTGCTGGTGCACCTTCTCTCATGAATACTGCTTGCAGGAACTCAATTAATTATGTGCAGTCAACTAATTTTGTACACATTCTACCTCAGATCACCATGAAAAATAATCTGTAAGTACAATACCATTCCTACAATTTCCCTTCATCCCATTTAGGGGGACAATAATATCCATGCCCAACTTGGACCATGCTCTATCAGGAAAAGTTACAGCATTCACAGGTCTGGGAATAGTGACTTAAGGCTTGTCACAAATGGCACATAAACTCCTTCACAAAATGCTCCACTTCCTTGTCTATACCAGCCCACCAAAACCTGTCCATAATCCTTCTCTTCTTGGTTCTCATTCCTACATGGCCCTCATGTGCCAAGTTTAACACTTTGCCATGAATTCCATTTGGTACAATTAAAGTATCTCCTCTTCTAGGCAACCAATCCACCACGTTCAAATCAGGAAAAACATGCTTGTAAGCATCCACATGTGTAGTGTATAAGACTTATCCTTAGGCCAGTTCTTGCCAATGAGACTCCTGATATCCAACAAATCGTTGTCAGCATCTAAAGCAGACTTCCACTCAATTTCAGTAATACACCCATCACTAACAGGGGATTTCACTCCTACTATGATAAAATCATTAACATCAGTATCAATAGCCTCCTTCACATCACTCAAAGGTAAACAAGACAGACATTCTGCCAAAATGTTTCTCACACCAGGAATGTACTCCAGCCGGTACTGAAACTCCGACAGTCTAAAATGCCATTAGGCAATGCGGGGCGTAGCATTGCAAGCACCTTTGATAGTGAATAGATTATTCAAAGGTTTGTGATGCACCCTAATAGTGAACTGCACTCCCCAGAGGTAGTTCCTAAAATGACTGACCCTCCACCAACAGGCTAAAGCTTCACGATCAACGACAGAGTTTGTGCTAACATCCCCTCTCAAGGCACTATACGCGAAGGCTTCCACTTCATCCTTGCCACTGCGTGTTAGCAACAGTACAGCCCCTAAGCCATACAGACTAGCATCAGTGACTATGATTGAGGAATCCTGTGTGTCCAGTGGCTTCAAAGGAATAGCCTTTGCTACCTTCTTTTTTATTACTTCAAAGTCATTATCTACCTCCTTATCCCACACAAATCTTTCATTCTTCTTGAGCAAATTTCTCTATTGCAAGTTTTCTCTACAATAAAGTGTGAATAGTATTCTAACATTCCAAAAAATGATCAAACTTGATATTTTTTTGATGGGAGCAAAAATTTCAGATATTGCCCTTACTAAACTCTCTTTTGGTGCTACACCTTTCTCAAAATCTAATAACCCAAATAGTCCAAACATTCAACTGCAAATTTGCATTAGTTTGCTCTTAATGTCAAGCCTTGAAAGGACCGAAAATGAGGGTGTCATCTTGAAAGCATCAAACGTTGGGTATACCCTAGCAAAACACCTCCACCACTCTCTGAAAAATAAAGGAGGCCGAAGCCAACCCAAATGGCATTTGTTTGAATCTAAATGCATCTTCTGGCATGATAAACAATGTTAAGTGCCTCAACTAATTTTTAATGCTATCTTGTGGTAGGCGGCAGTCATGTCTACAGTTGTGAAAACCTTGGCACCTTTTAAGGAGGCCAATATCTCTATTATATTAGGTAAGGGATGCCTGCCCACCCAAGTTCTTTCACTGAGATCCCGTAAGTCTACTCACATCCTCAACAACCCATTAGCTTTACTTTCTATTACAACTGGGATAGCCAGTCTGAACTTTCGATGGCCTTAATAATTGCCCTGATCACTCAAATTCTTAAGTTCCTTTTTGAGCTGCCCCAGTTTCTCTTGGAAAGCTTTTAGGAATGCTTTCACCCAAGGACACTCATTTATAGCTGACACACAATCTTCCTTCAACAACACCTGATCAGGACTGTTGGGTTGAGGATTATCCCTAAATTTCTTTGCTCTAGCCACCCTAATAGGCATGATCCATCCTTAGCCATATACATGGTAGCCTGTGTCTTGTTTCCTTTCAACTCCGGCATGGTATCAACTTCCACCACTACTTCTATGGATTTCCTCCATGCACAGCTGTTCTCACACAAGACCTTTTTAATGTGTTGTCTTTAAATCTTTCCCTTTCCTTCATGCCATTCAAAGTGAATAATGATCCTGAGTTAGCCATAATATTGACAGGAACATCCTCAATTTGCACACCATGAGATTAGGTTCAGTGTTTCAGCAGTGTGGCCACTCACTAGCATGCTGTGACCTACATCTGCCATGTAGATGGTGGTGTCCCCGTGTGATACTGATGACTTGAAACTCCTAAGTAGTGGCTGGGTTTGACCATACGCAAAACTCTGACTCTGGCTTTTGCATCGTAGGGTGATAGGCAATGCCTGATAGGTGTCTGCTGACATGAGGTCTTGGGAGGCTCCTAGGTCAATAGTCACAGGAACTGTGTGTTGGCCCACCTGGAGTTAGCACTGAGGAAGTGTTCAGAGTGTGGTGCTGGCAGGTCCAACGTAGCTGATAGTGTGTACTGTGTACTCAGCAATGTTGTCCTTGTCCATGTCTTCTGGTTTGCTCATTGCTTCAGCAACCATGTGAACTGTTTCCTTCGACGGTTTGAATCTGGTGGACCTGCAAACTTTGGTGAAATAGTCGTACTTGCCACATGTAATGCATTTCCAGCCTTTTCTGAGACAGTCATTCGGTCTGTGGGGATGCCCTTTGCAATATCCACATGGCTTTCGGTTCTACGGTGGTCCCTTAGGGAGCTCACTATTATGTCATGGTTGGATTGTGTTGATCGGTTCTGTCTTGATTGTCCTATGGAGAGTGGCTTCCATGTGTGATGCAGGAACCTTTGATAGTTCTTTTGATCTTCCTAGCATAAGGATGTCTCAGAGTGATTTTCCTGACTCTTGCAGTATGGCTTCTCTCAATCTGGTCCACGCACAGCATTGAATAATTTGACCTCTGATTCTGTAGGTGCTCGCAAGGCTCTTTGAGTTTGCCATGAAAAACTTTGAGCAAGACTTCTGGTTTCTGGCAAGCTTGTCTAAAAATGAACCTCTTGTAGTCCCTGTTTGCCACTAGCTCAAACAGCACATTTAGGGCTGCCACAAGTGTGGCATATGTCTTGGGCATCGCTTCTGTAAAGATTTTATACAATTTGTGGCTGTCCTCATCTTCCAAGTGTAGTAGAAGAGAACGGTGTCACTCCACTGCTATGTTTGCTGCTTCAAAGTAGAACTAGAGGCTCTCCACCCAATCCCGCCAATTGGGCGCTTGTGATGAGGGCATGCCCTCAATGATTAGTGGTTTTATGACAGGGACAACAGAAATGCTGGTGTGGTATCAGTGGTGTGTGACCATGTGGTTGGCCCTCATGGGACTCGCTGTCAGAGTGAGTACACAGCTTGCGACATGAGCACTATTCGACTGGCCGAGCCAGCTGCCTGGCCGAGGGACAGTTCACAGTCAGTGTAACTCAATAGGCTTTCCTTGAATGCCTGTCTCTTTTAGCCCCCAGTGGCTGCGGTAGGACTGGTGCCTAAGGGCATGTACTGCAGAGATTCAAGTTGCACCTTTCTTCTGGGTTTCAGGGCAATACAATCTGTAGATCACCCACCTTGGCAATGCTGGATGATGACCAGCACTGACCCAAGGTCAGGGGACTGCTTAGGCCTGCTGTACCTCATAGTCCTGGATGCAGGCCGTAGAGCTGAGGGCACTGCTTGATATTCTGAAGGTTGAAGAGTCTGGTGCGTAAAGTGGGTGCGTGCCTGGGCTCTCTGTGCCTTGCCGAGCAGCACTGCACGAGCACCACTGACGTTAGAGGTCACAGGGTGGACCGACGCATAGTTGGATGCGCTGTATTGGCAGGTAGGACCAAGGCACGGGTCGAGCTCTAGCCTCGTTGCCAATGTAGGGTTTGCACCTACAGCCTGTAATGGGTCAGGAGCGTGCAGGCTTGTTAGCACATGGTGCACATAGCGCTCAAAATAAAGACACCAACACAAGTTCTGTTAACAATGGTATCTGGCGTGCGACTGCCTAGCAACCGTGCCTGACTGGTTATGGGTGAGCGCAAGGCGTTCCGTCCATAAAGTAATCTCTCTTTGGGCTTCAAACCACACCCAGGTAACGTCATTCTCTTTCATTGGTTCCTGGGCTTGCTCTTTAAAATCTGCTTGCTTTCATTTGTGAAAGGCATGCATGCGTCATGCCTTTTCTGGTGTTTAGCCCACCTACACAGCACCGGTAAACTACTAGAAACATACGAGGCTCGATGTTGTGAGCTTGGTTTCTGGACTACTTTATCTGTTAATTTTCCCCGTCGCGCGATCGCACTGGGGTTTACATTGCACGATCGCGCTCCATTTTTTTCGTTTTCAATTTTAGCCCGATCGTGCTGCATTTTACATAGCACGATCACACTGTGTTTTTTTTCTTTTAATTTGTGTGGCAAGAAAAGTTAGGTTAGGATTTTACAACACAAATAGCTCCAACTCGAGCAAATGCGAGCCCCGTTGCATTGAAAATGCTTGTTTTATTAGTTGCTGTTTACAGCACATGCGCAGGGCTGGGGAACATCAGCCGGGGTGCCATCTGATCACCCCTCTGTAGACTTGAAGATGAACAGTATTACACTCATCATCTTCCCGAATCACAAAGATTTGCAAAATCCATGACAAAACAAAAATTGCCAAAAGGCTGGCAGACAACGTCAGACCTACTAGCTTTACCAATGCTTGTTCAAAATGAATCCTGAACAATAAATAGAGATAGGTTGAAATGACGGCATTCATCGCCCACATGTACAATCAGCCCTGCAATGCAGTCGCAGGAATCCTTGGTGTTAAAATGGCTGGCAGGTGCACAACCTGAACGTTACGCGAGCGATGGTGTTTCCCCCAACATTATGCCGAAATAGTTTTCCTCGTGTACTGTGTGGATTTCCGGAACACACAAAATATACATTTCCCACTTCGCATTGGGCATTTCTGATGTCTTTTTCGTAAAATTCATGCAAAAGTAGGTCGGCGGCAGCCGGCCTTTAAAAGAAAGAAGCTGCCTGCTTCTCTTTTGGTTTCTGTTGTGTCTGAGGTTCTGATTACAGGAATTTTTCTGTGAATGGGAGTGTCCGGGGATAGGCTTTTGAGCACTAACATCGCCGTTCACAGTTCTGCCGAGTTTTGTTGGGATATATCGGTTGAAGTCTGTGGTCAGCAGCACTGGTGTGAGAAAGGGAATGGGATGGCTCCATGTGTATATCTTTTCTTATTTGGATTACAATTATGACGTAACAAAGGCCCTCGCAGCAACAGGGGGGGGGGGGGGGGGGGGGGGCCTCACCTCAGTTCCCTGGCTTGAGAGCTCCTGAGGGAGTCCCAAGGGCGGCCTCTCCATGAACTTTGCAAAAACAGGGAGGGGGGTCAAGATTCGTTATGCCACTGAATTAAGGAAGGGGAGACATCATACTTGCTGCCAAGCTTGTGCTGAATAGCGTAGTCGTCATTTTTGTTAAGGAGATAAATCTTCCAGATCCGAAGCATAATAGCCACAGATAACTATCTTGTCTTCAGAAAACTACTCAAGAGTTGGCTCTTTCCTTCTTAACCACCATATTCAAACAGCTATGGACTGCATATGCCTATGTTGATAAATATTTTTTATCTGATTATGTGTATATTCTAGTTATATATAGTTCTTTAGAAAATATTTGTCGCTACTATGTCATAACAATAAACTACACACACACTCTTTAAACCTGTTTAATGTATATTTACTCATGGTTTAAATATGTATATGTATGTACATATATGTGTGTGTGTGTGTGTGTGTGTGTATATATATATATATATATATATATATATATATATATATGTGGGTGTGTACATTATTCTATGCTTAACATGTTCATAGGTCATTGCATAACTCCGAGATAAGTTGTTATACTAGATAATTATGAATCCCTGCTCTCATCTTATATCACACGTATCTACCCATCACCATATGTCATGTCTCTATCAATCTATCCTCCATTCCCACTCTGACTCATCCGAAATCCATTCTCCTACTTTCATCTCCTAAATAACTCTGCCTAAGCTCTTCCCTCCGCTTCCACATCTAACTCACCCAAATACCACTCTACTACCATGATCTCCCAAACAACCCTACTATATTCTCCCTCATTTATCTCACCCTGCTACTATGATCTCCCTAACCCTTTCCACAGACTCTTGCCTCCTCCATCCCCCATTTACTCATCCCAAGCCTAAACCCTATTACCATAAACTCCCAATTAACACTTCTGGATTCTTCCCTCCTCCACCCCTCCATTACTCCAGGCAATCTAACTAACAAACTCACATATCCGCAGCTCAAATTAACCCTTAATATAATACTGTACTCATATTTCCCTTTACTAATCCACCACTAATTTCTTTTGGGTTCTGGAGTAGCGTGCTACTCGTCGAAAAGCGCTTCAGCGCCTTGTCAGGGGTAGTTAGTGATGACGCAGAAACGAAGGTTTTACATTTATTAGCGCATAAACGTAGTGCCGCAATAATCAAGTGTGACTTTAACCGAACTAATAAAGATTGTACGGGGACAAATGTGCCCTCAGAGTAGTTCGCCAACATTTAGAAGCGTGCTTTATATAACGTGATGTATTAGAATTGTACTAATCTGACATAACAGTAAACGTGTGCCATGATTTGCTTGTTTGAAATGTTTTAACTTAGAATAACTTTAGTGGAGGCTTCGGCCTAGTTTGCCTTGCCTCACGGTTTAGATGCTCGTGTTTTTCAAATGTGCTAATAAACGTGTATTCTTGCTTGAAGCTGTACTTTTCCAGTGAGATCGGTTCACATGCTTATCTTTAAGGTTTCGTGCCAGCCTGGCATCTTCTTCTTTGCTCCAAGGTCAATCTGCAGGTGCGGACAATGGAAGCTCTGAAAGTGAGTTAATTGGTATAATATGTTGCAACTTACGTACCCGTCTCCAAGGATAATGTATGCCTAGGTAGAAGCTTGAGAACTGATGTTTTTGATTGGACAATTTGAAGCCAACCTATGAACCCTCCAATGGAAGACCCTAATGGATTTGAACTGTTGACTATTTAAACCTGGTGCACAAGAAGAAAGCAGCCATTACTCGCCACTTTAGCCATTACTCGCCACTTTAACCATTTTTCCTATCAGCCATTAGCCATTACCAGCTCCTTTTAGCCATTACCCGTCATTTGCAGGACATTGCAGCCATTATGGCCCATCTTGCCGACCTCGTCATTTTGCCATCTTCTACGATGCCAATTGATGTTCGACGCCATTTTGAATGAGACTTTGATGCTTTCTCTAATCGAGAGAAAGAGACTTTAAATAATTCTCGCCTTAGAGACTTTAACTTTGATTCGTCCCTTTGCATAAAGTAGTAGTTTCGTCCTTTATCTTGCCGCTGTGAGGCAATCGCCCCGTCCACCCTGCCCCTTTGCCCCGTCCCATGCTGATCGAAAACGATACCTGTGAGACGAAGACTTCCTTGAATGCTGATTGAATTTGGTAAATATGAAAGGAAAAATGTACAATTGCATTGTGTTTCTTTTTAGGTAACCAACTGCTGATTTTTGATAAGAACCCTAGTTAGGAGTTTTCCAAATTAATATTGCTAAATTGTTTTTTGCATGAAGTCCCACATGCCGATGCTAATTTGAGGTTAGATGAGGATTCCTTTTGTTGCACGATGCAATTTGAGACCTTGTTATGCTGACTAATGTATGCAATTAGCTCATTACAGATTATTGTTTTAGTGATTTGCGTTGCTATTATCGAATGCATTGTTATTCAAATGCTGCATAGATTGCATCTTTTCCGCCGTTATGGACAGCTATTAATGTTCATTTACATATATCATTTGGTGTTGAGACACATTTATATTGTGCTAGCTTTGTTAATATAGGGAAATAAATTCATTAACTTTGAATAAACTGGTGTGGTTATTCATGGCCGAAAGGTCATGGTTCGCCGAAATGTTTTCTGGATTAATTGTTAAGTGTTATGTTGATCAGGGCATTGCTTATGTTCGTTATTGATTATTGATTAGATTAAATTGACTAATCTCGGGTGAAGAGAGCCCCACTTGGTCAAAAGATTCATCGACCCAAGAGCGTCCAAAATACAGGTAATTTATTAGGTCGGAACGCTCTATCAATAGATGGTAGCAGAGGACGGTTACGTCTTTTGGGACCCTCACTCGAGAGATAACGGTTTCGCACTTTGGGACCCCACTCGAGAGGTATATGGTGTTGAATTAGATTTTTCTTGGGTAAAACAGATTGAGAGAATGATGATGCCCTAAGTCCCCCGCGACTTTCCCGGGATCTCGGAGCTTGCGAATGGAGAGAATGGAGGTGTGGAATCGGTGTTGGCGGTACTAGTGACGGTATGAGTGAAGTCAGGGTTTTGCGCTTGCACAGCTTATTGCCGCAGATTGTTTGAAAAGGTTGCGAGGATTTTAGAGAATAGCGGAGATGCGACTCCGAGTGTGAGAGTAGGGAAGTCGTCGAACTTCATGTGCATGTGGCGCTTTGTGCCGAAAAAGGTCCACGCGCTTGTTGTTGTTGAGACGGGCCCTGCGAGGTCAAGAGACTCCGGAGTATGTTGAAAAGTGTATGAGACACTTGTTTTATGTTGTGGTCTGGTCGGTTTAATAGGTTGACCGGGCGTGGTCAACGAGTCGGTACGTGTGTTAAGGGAGTGAAAGAAAACTTCGACTTCGGGCTTTGACAAATTCTAAGTGCACTAGAATAGATCATTGACAAGTTGAGAGCAGAGTCTGCGGGTCAGATTTGCTTGCGAAAGTGGGGACCGAGAAAGATGAAATAACTGCAGAGGCTAGTGAAAAATCCCTAAGGTCCTGAAGCGATTGTGTTACCCTTCCTATAGTAAACCGACAGATCTGTTTTATTATTATTTGGTTGCTCGCGATACATGCTAGAAGTTGTTACGAGAGGAGCTGAGTGAAGGAGGACAAGCCGCGAGGCTTTGTCAGCCGCAGTGTGTGTGAGTGTGACGTCACTAGGAGCCGCGCTGGGATAGGTTGGTTGCAAAGAAGGGCCGCGCACGGATTGGACGCAGTCCGTGGGGCTCGATTGGAAGGGGAAAGGCAAGCGAAGAGTATTCCGGGAATTAAAGTCACTTATTGATTACAAACTTTGTGAAATAAAAGACGAGAAAATGAAATTTTTTACAGCATTAAAGAGTGCGATGAAGGGGGAGTCTTACATTAAAGCGAGCGTAGGAGAGGAGACGCCGCCCGAAGGTACACCAGCTTACATTGTTATGGAGGAAAAGGGGGTAGCTCCGTGCCTTTGGCTAAAGCAATGGCACAAGTTGACAGAGAAACATGGGAGCGTAGCGTTCCCGATCCATGGGACATTCAATATAAGGATCCTAGAGAATTTGAGATTCGCGATGTACGACATGAAGGTACCTCCAAGGCCAGCACAGTTTGAGGCTCTAGCGATTTGGGAACTAATGGCTAGACAGCAACAGCAAAAGAAGTTCGAGACCAGGATAAGAAAGGTAGAAAAGACACTAGCGGACGCTAGGTGGGATAATGCACAGAAAGTGTGGAGGACAGATATATTGCAGGGGATAAAATTGTTTCCCGCAATTGCTAAGGAAGAAGAGGCGACAGGCAAGAAAGCTACCTGTAAGACAAACAGGAGGTGTTCCAAAGATAGAGAAGACGAGTCAGAGGATGAGGAGTTCATCATGCAATTGCTGAACGACCGTCCACCACCTTATGCAGAGAGTGAACGAGGTCCAAGTACCAGTTCTGCCCCTCTGGCACCGGTACAGAATAATGAAACTCCGAGTTCAGGAACGCCATCGGGATCTAAGGACCCGAGTTTACTGTTCACCCCGCAGATACCGCAGGTTAGGAGAATATATCCAGATGTGCCTATGTTGAAAACAGCAGAAAATTATCAGCCGCAGGTCCCAAGGTACTACAGCAGTGACAACAGTACGGGAATGATTCTAGATCCAACCGTAATGGGAGTACAGAATGGTCGCAACTCAACATTGGCACAAGCTGAATCAGCTCAGTTTTTGATGCCACAAAAGCAGATGCAGGGGGGAAACGCACATGCTCAGATGACGGGGAGTCAGATGGGCATGCCGGCAATGATGACCCATAGTGTGGGAATGAACATGCCTCAGAACCTGGGGAATGGACAGAACCCAGATGCGATATCCCTACCCATTACTGTAGGTCCACCAGTACCTTTGTACAGTCAGCCTAACCCAGGTATGAGCGGTCAAGGATCAATGGTGCAGAGTGGGATGGAAAGGAGGTGCATAGAAAACACTCCAGAGACAACTCCGATAGCGGCTCTGCCAACTGGATCTGGGTCCTTGATGGAGTTTAGTCCCATATGTGCTCAGTCAACAGTGGTGAGGTCGAGTCCCCCACTGATGATACCGCTAACATCGAACACTGAAAAGTTGCTGCAACCATCAATGGCGGTCGATGTGAATGCTACACTGATGGGGTTGAATGCGCAACAGCTGACACAGTGGTTCAACAGTCTGAATTCCACACAAAGCTCAGCCAGTGGGAAGGGAGAAGACTATCTGAATAGGGTCAGATTGAACATGGAAGCACAAGAATTGGTGGAAGGGACTATGGGGGTGAATAGGTTAGAGTCCTACTCGGAAGAAGAGCTGAGGTATCTGTGTCCGAGGATTACGAGAGAAGTGAACAAGGTACATAGAAGGTTGCAAGAAATAGACAAAAATGGGGTTGAGATAGACAAGACAAAACACTTGAGCAGGAGCTATAGATTGGATTTCGGGACCACAGACTTTGAACACATTAGGTCAGCAGGCATGAAAACGCACCTTAGAGAATTGCTGCAGAGTGCACAAGTGTGGAGGTGCTTAGACAAATGGGAAAGCAGATGGGCAAAGAAAAAGGAAAAGAAGAAAGACAGTGTCCCAGAGCACAATGAGAAAAGACCGCATAGTAGTGATGCAATAACCATGTTACCAATGAGGGAGACAGCAGGGGGAAAATTAATACATGTACCGTGGCACAGAAGCGACATTCAGTCTTTTACGGATGATTTTCCCAAACTGAGAGAGAAACCGATTGAATGGTATCAACAGACTGATAGGTTTGTGAAGCTTGCAAAATGTCTTTGGGAAGACCTGAACACCCTCTTTGAGATTGTGGTTCCGGCAGATTTGTGGGAAGACTGCAAAAGGGCTGTAGGTTGGCCGACAAGTGAACCAGAGAGAGACAGGGATACGGGTGCACCATCACCTATGGTAATGAGCTTGTACTATAAGGTGATTGAGCATTTGAAGACGAAGGTTGCCCCGAAAAATGTGGATTGGCAGAAGATTGATCGAACTGCCCAAGAGGCTAAAGAGTCGATTCACGGTTACTATGAGAGGTTGTTGAAGGCGTTCAAGAACTACAGTGGCACGGAAACAATAGAGGCGAAAGACATGCTTCATTTTGTGTTCAGATTTGTGGAAGGGCTGAGACCAGAGATAAGTCAGATGATAAAGACGCATTTGATTTGTTGGCAGTCGAAACCGATTGATGAGGTGCTGAATTATGTGAAATACTGTAGCGACGAAATTGAAGTGAAACAGAAAAGGTTGAAAGAGAAAGTGATGGTGATGCAACTTAAAGCAGCTCAGACAGGTCTGCAAGGGTTGCAAGGGTTCCAACAGCAGGTACCGCAGCCGCAGCCGCAGCCGCAGTGAAATATGGTGTTTCAGCCACAGGCGAGAGGCAGAGGCAGAGGAGGTTTTGGGAGTAATGGTCCGGATTTGAACACTGTTTTGACTCCGAATGGTGTGCAGGCATTGAAAAGGGTGATGTCGTGTCACGTGTGCGGAATTATCGGTCATTGGAAACGCGAGTGTCCGATGGTGGTGCAGGAAGGTGCAGGTGTTGGTCAGCAAAACAATTATGTCAATGCATTCCAGACAATGAGGGTACCGAAAATGAGAGGTCCAAACCCAAATTTTCAGACCATAAATCAACTGCAGGGATTACAGCCCATGCAGCCGCAGCAGATGCAGATGCCCCGTATGCAGATGACGCAAATGCAGCCAATGCAACAGCAGTTTCCTATGGTACCTAATCAGCAAATGCAAATACCTTTGGCACCAGTGAGTCAGCAGCAAGTGATGGTTCCTCCACAGGTCTCGGGTCAGGTGATGAATACAAATGGCACCGTACAACAGTTCCCATTACACAGTGAGAATGGAATAAACAATGCATGGGAGAGTGAAAGTTCAGATGAGGAGGGAAATTGTGTGCTTGCAGCATCCTTGGAAGTTGATCAAAAGGGTCCATATGTGGAGGGAAGAGTTATGGGTCATAGTGTTTCATTCTTGGTCGACACAGGAGCCACACGTTCCACTGTTAGGAGCATTGAAGTACCAGATTTGCCACTCTCAGGGAGATCAGTTCAAGTAGTGGGAGTAGCAAACAGGCACCTGACGAACCCAATCACAGATCCAGTACCAGTCAGAATTGGTAACTATCAAGGGTTAGATAATTTTGTGGTATGTGACTCAAGCCCGATAGCACTGTTAGGGAGAGACCTATTGTGCAAATTGGGATGCTCGATTATGTGTTCGCACGATGGAATTAGAATTCAGACGAGCAGTGATGGGGAAGAAGAGGACAGTGTAGAAGGGGAGGAGATGGAAACTGTCGATGAAAAATATCCTCTGATTAACCTTTTTCCGATGATAACTGAAGAAGATATTCCAGATGAATTACGAGAAACAGTCGGAAAGGAAGTGTGGGATATGACAGGAAAGGAGGTGGGATTGATGAAAGGAGTGGAACCAGTGAAAGTGACCGTAAAACCCAATGTAACCTTTCCCCAGACCCCACAATACCACATGGCACAAGACACCCTCATGAAAGTCGCCCAACTCATTGACGAGTTTGTAAAACAGGGAGTACTTGTGCTGAATAGCGTAGTCGTCATTTTTGTTAAGGAGATAAATCTTCCAGATCCGAAGCATAATAGCCACAGATAACTATCTTGTCTTCAGAAAACTACTCAAGAGTTGGCTCTTTCCTTCTTAACCACCATATTCAAACAGCTATGGACTGCATATGCCTATGTTGATAAATATTTTTTATCTGATTATGTGTATATTCTAGTTATATATAGTTCTTTAGAAAATATTTGTCGCTACTATGTCATAACAATAAACTACACACACACTCTTTAAACCTGTTTAATGTATATTTACT
Source organism: Pleurodeles waltl (assembly GCF_031143425.1). NCBI lineage: Eukaryota > Metazoa > Chordata > Amphibia > Caudata > Salamandridae > Pleurodeles > Pleurodeles waltl. Next base: position 1,333,919,367 of record NC_090446.1, on the reverse strand, counting down.
CATGGTTTAAATATGTATATGTATGTACATATATGTGTGTGTGTGTGTGTGTGTGTATATATATATATATATATATATATATATATATATATATATATATATATGTGGGTGTGTACATTATTCTATGCTTAACATGTTCATAGGTCATTGCATAACTCCGAGATAAGTTGTTATACTAGATAATTATGAATCCCTGCTCTCATCTTATATCACACGTATCTACCCATCACCATATGTCATGTCTCTATCAATCTATCCTCCATTCCCACTCTGACTCATCCGAAATCCATTCTCCTACTTTCATCTCCTAAATAACTCTGCCTAAGCTCTTCCCTCCGCTTCCACATCTAACTCACCCAAATACCACTCTACTACCATGATCTCCCAAACAACCCTACTATATTCTCCCTCATTTATCTCACCCTGCTACTATGATCTCCCTAACCCTTTCCACAGACTCTTGCCTCCTCCATCCCCCATTTACTCATCCCAAGCCTAAACCCTATTACCATAAACTCCCAATTAACACTTCTGGATTCTTCCCTCCTCCACCCCTCCATTACTCCAGGCAATCTAACTAACAAACTCACATATCCGCAGCTCAAATTAACCCTTAATATAATACTGTACTCATATTTCCCTTTACTAATCCACCACTAATTTCTTTTGGGTTCTGGAGTAGCGTGCTACTCGTCGAAAAGCGCTTCAGCGCCTTGTCAGGGGTAGTTAGTGATGACGCAGAAACGAAGGTTTTACATTTATTAGCGCATAAACGTAGTGCCGCAATAATCAAGTGTGACTTTAACCGAACTAATAAAGATTGTACGGGGACAAATGTGCCCTCAGAGTAGTTCGCCAACATTTAGAAGCGTGCTTTATATAACGTGATGTATTAGAATTGTACTAATCTGACATAACAGTAAACGTGTGCCATGATTTGCTTGTTTGAAATGTTTTAACTTAGAATAACTTTAGTGGAGGCTTCGGCCTAGTTTGCCTTGCCTCACGGTTTAGATGCTCGTGTTTTTCAAATGTGCTAATAAACGTGTATTCTTGCTTGAAGCTGTACTTTTCCAGTGAGATCGGTTCACATGCTTATCTTTAAGGTTTCGTGCCAGCCTGGCATCTTCTTCTTTGCTCCAAGGTCAATCTGCAGGTGCGGACAATGGAAGCTCTGAAAGTGAGTTAATTGGTATAATATGTTGCAACTTACGTACCCGTCTCCAAGGATAATGTATGCCTAGGTAGAAGCTTGAGAACTGATGTTTTTGATTGGACAATTTGAAGCCAACCTATGAACCCTCCAATGGAAGACCCTAATGGATTTGAACTGTTGACTATTTAAACCTGGTGCACAAGAAGAAAGCAGCCATTACTCGCCACTTTAGCCATTACTCGCCACTTTAACCATTTTTCCTATCAGCCATTAGCCATTACCAGCTCCTTTTAGCCATTACCCGTCATTTGCAGGACATTGCAGCCATTATGGCCCATCTTGCCGACCTCGTCATTTTGCCATCTTCTACGATGCCAATTGATGTTCGACGCCATTTTGAATGAGACTTTGATGCTTTCTCTAATCGAGAGAAAGAGACTTTAAATAATTCTCGCCTTAGAGACTTTAACTTTGATTCGTCCCTTTGCATAAAGTAGTAGTTTCGTCCTTTATCTTGCCGCTGTGAGGCAATCGCCCCGTCCACCCTGCCCCTTTGCCCCGTCCCATGCTGATCGAAAACGATACCTGTGAGACGAAGACTTCCTTGAATGCTGATTGAATTTGGTAAATATGAAAGGAAAAATGTACAATTGCATTGTGTTTCTTTTTAGGTAACCAACTGCTGATTTTTGATAAGAACCCTAGTTAGGAGTTTTCCAAATTAATATTGCTAAATTGTTTTTTGCATGAAGTCCCACATGCCGATGCTAATTTGAGGTTAGATGAGGATTCCTTTTGTTGCACGATGCAATTTGAGACCTTGTTATGCTGACTAATGTATGCAATTAGCTCATTACAGATTATTGTTTTAGTGATTTGCGTTGCTATTATCGAATGCATTGTTATTCAAATGCTGCATAGATTGCATCTTTTCCGCCGTTATGGACAGCTATTAATGTTCATTTACATATATCATTTGGTGTTGAGACACATTTATATTGTGCTAGCTTTGTTAATATAGGGAAATAAATTCATTAACTTTGAATAAACTGGTGTGGTTATTCATGGCCGAAAGGTCATGGTTCGCCGAAATGTTTTCTGGATTAATTGTTAAGTGTTATGTTGATCAGGGCATTGCTTATGTTCGTTATTGATTATTGATTAGATTAAATTGACTAACGGATTGGACGCAGTCCGTGGGGCTCGATTGGAAGGGGAAAGGCAAGCGAAGAGTATTCCGGGAATTAAAGTCACTTATTGATTACAAACTTTGTGAAATAAAAGACGAGAAAATGAAATTTTTTAAAGCATTAAAGAGTGCGATGAAGGGGGAGTCTTACATTAAAGCGAGCGTAGGAGAGGAGACGCCGCCCGAAGGTACACCAGCTTACATTGTTATGGAGGAAAAGGGGGTAGCTCCGTGCCTTTGGCTAAAGCAATGGCACAAGTTGACAGAGAAACATGGGAGCGTAGCGTTCCCGATCCATGGGACATTCAATATAAGGATCCTAGAGAATTTGAGATTCGCGATGTACGACATGAAGGTACCTCCAAGGCCAGCACAGTTTGAGGCTCTAGCGATTTGGGAACTAATGGCTAGACAGCAACAGCAAAAGAAGTTCGAGACCAGGATAAGAAAGGTAGAAAAGACACTAGCGGACGCTAGGTGGGATAATGCACAGAAAGTGTGGAGGACAGATATATTGCAGGGGATAAAATTGTTTCCCGCAATTGCTAAGGAAGAAGAGGCGACAGGCACGAAAGCTACCTGTAAGACAAACAGGAGGTGTTCCAAAGATAGAGAAGACGAGTCAGAGGATGAGGAGTTCATCATGCAATTGCTGAACGACCGTCCACCACCTTATGCAGAGAGTGAACGAGGTCCAAGTACCAGTTCTGCCCCTCTGGCACCGGTACAGAATAATGAAACTCCGAGTTCAGGAACGCCATCGGGATCTAAGGACCCGAGTTTACTGTTCACCCCGCAGATACCGCAGGTTAGGAGAATATATCCAGATGTGCCTATGTTGAAAACAGCAGAAAATTATCAGCCGCAGGTCCCAAGGTACTACAGCAGTGACAACAGTACGGGAATGATTCTAGATCCAACCGTAATGGGAGTACAGAATGGTCGCAACTCAACATTGGCACAAGCTGAATCAGCTCAGTTTTTGATGCCACAAAAGCAGATGCAGGGGGGAAACGCACATGCTCAGATGACGGGGAGTCAGATGGGCATGCCGGCAATGATGACCCATAGTGTGGGAATGAACATGCCTCAGAACCTGGGGAATGGACAGAACCCAGATGCGATATCCCTACCCATTACTGTAGGTCCACCAGTACCTTTGTACAGTCAGCCTAACCCAGGTATGAGCGGTCAAGGATCAATGGTGCAGAGTGGGATGGAAAGGAGGTGCATAGAAAACACTCCAGAGACAACTCCGATAGCGGCTCTGCCAACTGGATCTGGGTCCTTGATGGAGTTTAGTCCCATATGTGCTCAGTCAACAGTGGTGAGGTCGAGTCCCCCACTGATGATACCGCTAACATCGAACACTGAAAAGTTGCTGCAACCATCAATGGCGGTCGATGTGAATGCTACACTGATGGGGTTGAATGCGCAACAGCTGACACAGTGGTTCAACAGTCTGAATTCCACACAAAGCTCAGCCAGTGGGAAGGGAGAAGACTATCTGAATAGGGTCAGATTGAACATGGAAGCACAAGAATTGGTGGAAGGGACTATGGGGGTGAATAGGTTAGAGTCCTACTCGGAAGAAGAGCTGAGGTATCTGTGTCCCAGGATTACGAGAGAAGTGAACAAGGTACATAGAAGGTTGCAAGAAATAGACAAAAATGGGGTTGAGATAGACAAGACAAAACACTTGAGCAGGAGCTATAGATTGGATTTCGGGACCACAGACTTTGAACACATGAGGTCAGCAGGCATGAAAACGCACCTTAGAGAATTGCTGCAGAGTGCACAAGTGTGGAGGTGCTTAGACAAATGGGAAAGCAGATGGGCAAAGAAAAAGGAAAAGAAGAAAGACAGTGTCCCAGAGCACAATGAGAAAAGACCGCATAGTAGTGATGCAATAACCATGTTACCAATGAGGGAGACAGCAGGGGGAAAATTAATACATGTACCGTGGCACAGAAGCGACATTCAGTCTTTTACGGATGATTTTCCCAAACTGAGAGAGAAACCGATTGAATGGTATCAACAGACTGATAGGTTTGTGAAGCTTGCAAAATGTCTTTGGGAAGACCTGAACACCCTCTTTGAGATTGTGGTTCCGGCAGATTTGTGGGAAGACTGCAAAAGGGCTGTAGGTTGGCCGACAAGTGAACCAGAGAGAGACAGGGATACGGGTGCACCATCACCTATGGTAATGAGCTTGTACTATAAGGTGATTGAGCATTTGAAGACGAAGGTTGCCCCGAAAAATGTGGATTGGCAGAAGATTGATCGAACTGCCCAAGAGGCTAAAGAGTCGATTCACGGTTACTATGAGAGGTTGTTGAAGGCGTTCAAGAACTACAGTGGCACGGAAACAATAGAGGCGAAAGACATGCTTCATTTTGTGTTCAGATTTGTGGAAGGGCTGAGACCAGAGATAAGTCAGATGATAAAGACGCATTTGATTTGTTGGCAGTCGAAACCGATTGATGAGGTGCTGAATTATGTGAAATACTGTAGCGACGAAATTGAAGTGAAACAGAAAAGGTTGAAAGAGAAAGTGATGGTGATGCAACTTAAAGCAGCTCAGACAGGTCTGCAAGGGTTGCAAGGGTTCCAACAGCAGGTACCGCAGCCGCAGCCGCAGTGAAATATGGTGTTTCAGCCACAGGCGAGAGGCAGAGGCAGAGGAGGTTTTGGGAGTAATGGTCCGGATTTGAACACTGTTTTGACTCCGAATGGTGTGCAGGCATTGAAAAGGGTGATGTCGTGTCACGTGTGCGGAATTATCGGTCATTGGAAACGCGAGTGTCCGATGGTGGTGCAGGAAGGTGCAGGTGTTGGTCAGCAAAACAATTATGTCAATGCATTCCAGACAATGAGGGTACCGAAAATGAGAGGTCCAAACCCAAATTTTCAGACCATAAATCAACTGCAGGGATTACAGCCCATGCAGCCGCAGCAGATGCAGATGCCCCGTATGCAGATGACGCAAATGCAGCCAATGCAACAGCAGTTTCCTATGGTACCTAATCAGCAAATGCAAATACCTTTGGCACCAGTGAGTCAGCAGCAAGTGATGGTTCCTCCACAGGTCTCGGGTCAGGTGATGAATACAAATGGCACCGTACAACAGTTCCCATTACACAGTGAGAATGGAATAAACAATGCATGGGAGAGTGAAAGTTCAGATGAGGAGGGAAATTGTGTGCTTGCAGCATCCTTGGAAGTTGATCAAAAGGGTCCATATGTGGAGGGAAGAGTTATGGGTCATAGTGTTTCATTCTTGGTCGACACAGGAGCCACACGTTCCACTGTTAGGAGCATTGAAGTACCAGATTTGCCACTCTCAGGGAGATCAGTTCAAGTAGTGGGAGTAGCAAACAGGCACCTGACGAACCCAATCACAGATCCAGTACCAGTCAGAATTGGTAACTATCAAGGGTTAGATAATTTTGTGGTATGTGACTCAAGCCCGATAGCACTGTTAGGGAGAGACCTATTGTGCAAATTGGGATGCTCGATTATGTGTTCGCACGATGGAATTAGAATTCAGACGAGCAGTGATGGGGAAGAAGAGGACAGTGTAGAAGGGGAGGAGATGGAAACTGTCGATGAAAAATATCCTCTGATTAACCTTTTTCCGATGATAACTGAAGAAGATATTCCAGATGAATTACGAGAAACAGTCGGAAAGGAAGTGTGGGATATGACAGGAAAGGAGGTGGGATTGATGAAAGGAGTGGAACCAGTGAAAGTGACCGTAAAACCCAATGTAACCTTTCCCCAGACCCCACAATACCACATGGCACAAGACACCCTCATGAAAGTCGCCCAACTCATTGACGAGTTTGTAAAACAGGGAGTACTGAAAGAAGTGTTAAGCAGTCCATGTAATTCACCAATCATGGGACTAATAAAGCCGAGTGGAAAGGTTCGAATTGTGCAGGACTTGAGGAAAATAAATGACATTATAGTTAAATGCTGCCCTGTAGTACCAAATCCAGCTGTGATAATGTTTCAAGTCCCTTGCGATGCCGAGTGGTTCTCAGTCATTGACTTGTCACAAGCATTCTTTTCGGTGCCTCTTCATGAGGACAGCCAATTTCTCTTTTGTTTCAAATTCTTAGACAGAGTCTACAGTTGGTGTCGAATTCCTCAAGGGTTTTCGGAGTCACCGTCAATTTTCAATCAGATTCTAAAGAAGGACTTGGAAGCGTTAGAATTGCCATTCGAGTCAACCCTAGTACAGTACATTGATGACTTACTGATTGCATCTAAGACAGAAAGTGGCTGCTCAGCCGACACTATTGCTCTACTGAACCATTTGGGAAGGAATGGACACAAGGTGTCTCCTTCCAAGTTGCAGTTCTGTCAGAGGAAAGTAAAATACTTGGGTCATCAAATAGAGAAAGGGTCACGGAGAATAATGAAGGAAAGAATAACAAGTGTACTTCAAATGAGTCCACCAAAGACAAGGAGGGAGGTGAGGAAGTTTTTGGGGATGGTGAGCTACTGTCGCCAGTGGATTCCCAACTTTTCAACTCTAGCAAAGCCTTTACTGAAACTGACCCAGAAGGATGCCTTGGATCAAATTGGGCTGAAAGGAGATGAGATGGATGCTTTTATTGAATTGAAAGAATGCATGTGCAGGGCTCCAGCTTTAGGTATGCCTGATTACACAAAACCTTTCACATTGTTTTGTCATGAACGTGATGCATGTTCTTTGTCTGTCTTGACTCAAGCCCATGGTGGCATAAACAGACCAGTAGCGTATTTTTCAGCTACTTTGGATCCGGTCGCAGCAGCACTTCCAGGGTGTTTGCGCGCCGTAGCAGCAGTTGGTATCAGCCTCACTCAGAGTGAAGGAATAGTGATGGGACACCCAGTAACAGTCATGGTCCCTCACTCAGTTGAGATACTTTTGACCCGCTCCCGAACGCAACACATGACTGGAGCAAGACTCACAAGGTATGAGACAATAATTTTGGGCTCACCGAATGTGCAGCTGAAAAGGTGCACTACGTTGAATCCAGTAACCTTGCTTCCCGGTGAAAATGCTGAAATTGAGAACGCTGAAGACGTCGAGCATGACTGCCTTCAGGTGACTGAATTTTGCACAAAACCTCGACCTGACATTAAGGATACTAAGCTTGATGAAAATGACCAAATTGTTTTTGTTGATGGTTCATGTCTAAGAGATGGGATGGGAATTTTGAAAGCAGGATATGCTGTATGTACTGTAACAGGTGTCTTGGAAGCATCCTGGCTTCAAGGAGTCTATTCTGCACAAGTAGCAGAGCTTGTAGCCCTTACAAGAGCATGCCAACTGTCTACATTGATGAAGGTTACCATTTACACTGACAGTCAGTATGGGTTTGGAATTGTGCACGACTTTGGGCAACTATGGTCACAGAGAGGTTTCCTGACCTCTTCAGGGTCCCCAGTGAAAAACGGGGAGAGAATAAGGGAATTGTTACACGCCATTCAGATGCCAGCCGAAGTTGCAGTGCTAAAGTGTAGTGCTCATACAAAAGGACAGGACTATGTTTCTCTGGGGAATGCATATGCGGATCAAGTCGCAAGATTTTGTGCCTTGAACTATATATTGCTCAGGGATGAATGGAATTTGATAAGTGAACCAGAACTCGAACCAGCTGAAGCATTTGCCTTGAAGGTCGTGGATACAATGGATGAACTAAAAGCATTACAAAATAGCGTCAGGGAGGATGAAAGAGATTCCTGGATTAAGTCACAATGTACAAAGAGACCAGATGAGTTATGGGTTTCAAATGAAGGGAAATTTGTTTTACCGAATAGTCTCTTATCGCAGCTAGCGCGGTTCTATCATGGGCAAGCTCACCTAGGGAGAGATGCCATGATAAGATTGTTCAAAACTGATTGGTTTAACCCCAGATTCCGTCAAGTTGCAGAAGCAGTTTGCCATCGATGTGTCATTTGCCAGCAGATGAACCCAGGGAAGGGAACGGTTGTGAACGTGAGCCACATTGGAAGGGCGGGTGGCCCGTTCAGCAGAATGCAGATGGACTTTATTGAGATGCCTGTGCATGGAGGTCTGAAGTATGTGTTGGTGATTGTGTGCATTTTTAGTCACTGGATTGAAGCATACCCCACACGTAGAAATGACAGCCTTACAGTTGCAAAACTATTGTTGAGGGAGTTGATACCACGTTTCGGATTCCCGATCTCTTTAGAATCAGATAGAGGAAGTCACTTCAATAACGAGGTGATAAAGTTACTTTGCGCAGCGCTGAACATTGAGCAAAAACTGCATTGTAGCTATCGCCCTGAAGCCTCAGGACTGGTGGAACAAATGAATGGTACACTGAAATCAAGAATGGCGAAAATATGTGCATCGACAAATTTGAAATGGCCTGACGCATTGCCTTTGGTGTTAATGTCAATGAGAAACACTCCTGACAGAAAGACTGGATTGTCCCAGCACGAAATTCTCATGGGCAGGGCCATGAGACTTCCTGCAGGTCCCGCAAACGCGCTTTTGAATATTACAGATGATATGGTGTTAGACTACTGCAAAGGTCTGGCTGACGTGGTTCGCTCTTTCTCTCACCAGGTGGAAGCAACCACCTTGCCACCGATCCAAGGTCCAGGACACACACTGAAAGCAGGTGACTGGGTCGTGATAAAGAAGCACGTGAGGAAGTCGTGTCTGGAACCCCGTTGGAAAGGCCCTTTCCAAGTGATCCTGACGACCACTACCGCTGTGAAGTGTGCGGGAGTTCCCAACTGGATTCACGCCAGTCATACAAAGAAAGTGTTGTGTCCCACAGATGAGGAAGTTGAAGCGCTGAAACTGCCAGTTCCTGATAACAAAGTGCCGAGCGCTGAGACAGAGCAAAACAGAACAGAAAGCGAACAGGCAGGAACAGGAGAGAGAGAAATATTCTCTGAGGACGAAACAACCGATTCACTTGGGGAAGACCAAGGAGAAACCTCAGACAGCGACGAAGCAGCTGAAGGTGGCAAAGAGCCTGAAGCAGCTGAAGGTGACAAAGAGCCTGAAGCAGCTGAAAGTGATAAAGAGCCTGACGAAAGTAACGGTGACGAAGGGCTCGAAAGAGGTGAAGAAGCAGGAGAGCCTGATCAGAGGAGAGCTTTCCCAGAAGCAGACGGTACAGAAAAAGAAAAGGAAAACCTGATTGATTCCCCAGAAGGAGGGGACAAGACAGAACAGAACGAAACTGTTCAAACTTCTTCAGAAGAGATCGCAGGTCCATCAAGTGGACACAGTGCAAAGAGGAGACCAAGTATATCACCAATAAAACTAAGAACTAGAGAAAAGTTGAACGACAGAGAAAGGCCAAGAGTGAAAGAGAAAAGAAAGGAAGTGTCTGTCGTGGTACCGACATCAAGTGAAGGAAAAGACTTGGCCAAAGAGGAAAGTACCAGCGAGGCAGAATCAAAGAGAGATGCAAAATTGAAAAGGAAAAGGATACCAAACAGGAGATATTCCGGTCCAGAATGGGCATATGTAGTCAATGACGATTGGACCGACGAATTTGTATCTCTAAGCCTCGAGAACGAAGAAGAAGAGATACCAATAGAAAAGAAAAGTTTTATGGACACTGTTGATTGAAAGGGTGATAAATGACATTGCTTGCTACAATCTAACGTGATACAACCAGTTGAGACATTGCTAAACCGGATGAGACGTTTGTTAACTTGATAAGACTTTGATAACCTGATTGACTCTTAGACCCGATTTGAGACAACGTTGCTAACTTTGAAAGAAAGAAAAAAAAAAAAAAGACTGAGTTATTGCCGAATTGAGACTAATGCTGCTAACCGATAAGTGACTGGGCTTCTGAAGAAAACTGTGTGAGCATTGCGCTCGTTCAGCTTTGTAACTAATTGCTAAATCGTTTCTTTATAGGTGCTTAAATATTGTAAATATGCGTGTATAGGCTTGATAACTGCATGTGTACTAATAATAATGGCAATAGTGCTTGCAACGCGTGGTAAGGGTGAGAATGAGAAAATTGATGCTTCTACTTTTGCTCCTGTTACTGTCACATAACTAACCGCATTGAAAAGACTAGAATTAGATGAGAGACATTTGCATGATAAGAAGGAACTTTCGTATAATGTTTTCTATCGCCTACTAACAGAATATGTTGAGACTATGGATGCGAAAGATTGTTATGTGTGTACACAGATACCGACATCGGTAACGGAAGGGGTGACTTATCACCACATGCCTCTTACATACGGGATTACATGTAGTATAGTAACTTCTAGATTTTATGGTCAAACTAACATACAGTATTTTTATTCAAATTATGATGTTACCTTTGCATATGTTCCTATAATAACGCAGCTAAGCCAGATTGCTAAAGATTGGGATGCTAAAATAATGAGGGAATTTTTCGAGCCAATGCAACCTTTTGAGACAGCTCACGCTCATAGGGAAAACCTTACATGCTCACTCACTGCAGTAGAAATAAGCTTTTTAGATCGCACAGATGATAGAAGGGCACAAATGAATGCAAAATTAGAAAAAGAGCTAAGTAAGAGGACTTCAGTAGATAATTATGCTTTTGCCGCAATAAAAACTCAAGGGAGAATAGCTTTAGATGCTTGGCATGTAGGGAAATTTTGTATATATCGTGGTGAATCTTATTATGATAACATTTTCGTGGGAGCGAGTGAATGTAAACATACGTTTATCGTTAAGGCCAAATGGACATTCATGCTGAACGGACTTGACCCTGTCATACCTGGTGTATATTACATTTGTGGGCATAATGCCTATTATCGTCTTCCAAAGGGATGGTGGGGGAGATGTTATTTGGGTATAGTGTTCCCAAAGGTTTATCAACTGGATGACCTATCAGTGATTCCAAAGACGTCTGGATCTCATCGTATCCAGAAAAGAGAGACTGCAGCTGCTGTGGTAGGAGATATATTTGGAGCCATGATTCCTTCATTGGGAGTTGTGTTGAATTCCATCAAAATAAGAAAGTTGTCTACTATAGTGGATAACATGTTGACAAAGTTTTCAGGTGCTATAATCCTGATGGATGCTGAACTTGCAGCAGAAAGAGCTATGACTCTTCAAAACAGGCTTGCCCTAGACATTCTTTCAGCAAAGGATGGCGGCGTTTGCAAAATGCTTGGTGCGCGTCACTGTTGCACGTATATACCAGACAACAGTGTAAAGATTAAAACAATGCTTGCAAATCTAACAAAAGAGAGTGCAGACTTGAAGGAATTGAAAGAACCAGGAGTTTGGAAGAAGGTTGGAAAGGGAATTGCTTCAGTGGGAAATTGGCTTGGTGGCATTTGGAATGGAATATTACTAAAAATAATACAGGGAATACTAATAGTACTAATTTGCATCTTTGGGATTTGGGGAATAAAGAGGGGAATACTAATGATCATGGCAAGAATTAAGAGAAGGAAGGAAGAGAAAATGATGAAAAGAATGGCAGAAGAATACAAGGCAAGAACGAGGGGAACTAAAAGGCAAAGAGAAGTGACAGAATTTTAAATGGAATAAAAATGTGTGGGAATAGTTTTGTGTGATGACAAATAGTCATCAGAGGAGGGATTGATGACGCAGAAACGAAGGTTTTACATTTATTAGCGCATAAACGTAGTGCCGCAATAATCAAGTGTGACTTTAACCGAACTAATAAAGATTGTACGGGGACAAATGTGCCCTCAGAGTAGTTCGCCAACATTTAGAAGCGTGCTTTATATAACGTGATGTATTCGAATTGTACTAATCTGACATAACAGTAAACGTGTGCCATGATTTGCTTGTTTGAAATGTTTTAACTTAGAATAACTTTAGTGGAGTCTTCGGCCTAGTTTGCCTTGCCTCACGGTTTAGATGCTCGTGTTTTTCAAATGTGCTAATAAACGTGTATTCTTGCTTGAAGCTGTACTTTTCCAGTGAGATCGGTTCACATGCTTATCTTTAAGGTTTCGTGCCAGCCTGGCATCTTCTTCTTTGCTCCAAGGTCAATCTGCAGGTGCGGACAATGGAAGCTCTGAAAGTGAGTTAATTGGTATAATATGTTGCAACTTACGTACCCGTCTCCAAGGATAATGTATGCCTAGGTAGAAGCTTGAGAACTGTTGTTTTTGATTGGACAATTTGAAGCCAACCTATGAACCCTCCAATGGAAGACCCTACTGGATTTGAACTGTTGACTATTTAAACCTGGTGCACAAGAAGAAAGCAGCCATTACTCGCCACTTTAGCCATTACTCGCCACTCTAGCCATTTTTCCTATCAGCCATTAGCCATTACCAGCTCCTTTTAGCCATTACCCGTCATTTGCAGGACATTGCAGCCATTATGGCCCATCTTGCCGACCTCGTCATTTTGCCATCTTCTACGATGCCAATTGATGTTCGACGCCATTTTGAATGAGACCTTGATGCTTTCTCTAATCGAGAGAAAGAGACTTTAAATAATTCTCGCCTTAGAGACTTTAACTTTGATTCGTCCCTTTGCATAAAGTAGTAGTTTCGTCCTTTATCTTGCCGCTGTGAGGCAATCGCCCCGTCCACCCTGCCCCTTTGCCCCGTCCCATGCTGATCGAAAACGATACCTGTGAGACGAAGACTTCCTTGAATGCTGATTGAATTTGGTAAATATGAAAGGAAAAATGTACAATTGCATTGTGTTTCTTTTTAGGTAACCAACTGCTGATTTTTGATAAGAACCCTAGTTAGGAGTTTTCCAAATTAATATTGCTAAATTGTTTTTTGCATGAAGTCCCACATGCCGATGCTAATTTGAGGTTAGCTGAGGATTCCTTTTGTTGCACGATGCAATTTGAGACCTTGTTATGCTGACTAATGTATGCAATTAGCTCATTACAGATTATTGTTTTAGTGATTTGCGTTGCTATTATCGAATGCATTGTTATTCAAATGCTGCATAGATTGCATCTTTTCCGCCGTTATGGACAGCTATTAATGTTCATTTACATATATCATTTGGTGTTGAGACACATTTATATTGTGCTAGCTTTGTTAATATAGGGAAATAAATTCATTAACTTTGAATAAACTGGTGTGGTTATTCATGGCCGAAAGGTCATGGTTCGCCGAAATGTTTTCTGGATTAATTGTTAAGTGTTATGTTGATCAGGGCATTGCTTATGTTCGTTATTGATTATTGATTAGATTAAATTGACTAATCTCGGGTGAAGAGAGCCCCACTTGGTCAAAAGATTCATCGACTCAAGAGCGTCCAAAATACAGGTAATTTATTAGGTCGGAACGCTCTATCATTAGCGCTATATAAATACCATTACAATACAATATAATTACAATAGTAAACATAAAGATCTTTAAAGAAATGAGCACCCCTCACTGTGTTATCTAAAAAATGCCTTTTTTAAGGAATAATAATTACACATTGGATTACAAACTGCAAACGCGATCTAGCCCTTTTCGGAATGCCGTCCTCTTCAAAGGATATTAGACATATTTGTACGTCATTAGGTAATGTGAGCAACCGTGTTAATAATTATACTTCGTGCGTTGTTACATTCTGAGAATGCAGGGCAGTATTACTACCGTTGTCTTCTGTATCTTTGGAATAAATGTCTTGTGTGCTATTCATGGTATGGGATAAGACGCAGCCAGAAAAATATGGATAAACGAGGGACTCGGCAAAAATAAGTAACTGCAAACATCATTAAAGAAATAATGCCCACCTTTGCTGTGCTATTTACAAATGACGTTTTTGTGAAAGAAAGAATGGTTTCACTATTAAATTACGGATGGGAAGCGCCATCGGGCTGACTATTTACAAAACACTTCTCTTGCTTATACCAAATCTAGCAGTTCTGTTAATGATGTTAGGCTGCATACTTACAGTTTGATATATTGAGGTAGATAAGCCATTTAATTGTTTTTCTGTCACTTGATGAGCAGAGACGCAACGTTTTGGCAAGGCAAGCTTTCCAATACAGTTTTCTCCATCTGTTTAAATAACTCTGACTGGTGCTTAAATTGCCATTGGCATGACTAAACAAAGAGGGCGCATTCTTCATGCTGCTGCAGGTAGCCACCTTTCTGCTTGGTGCAGAAGGTCATGTCCCCTATCCTGGCATCCTTTCGTTTGGTGACCTCCCCGCCCCCACCACTCTCCATTGTCGTTCTGTTGCCTGGACCCGAGCTCCTCTTCCATTCCAGTTCCTGGCACACAATTGTTCCTGACTCTCTCCTCCAACCTGCATGACAGTAGAGGTGAAAAGCTCAGCACAAAGGGTTCCTGCACATTGCACCGCAATTGAGTGTTTTCATATATGAGGACACTTGCTGACAGGCTGACATCTGTTGTTGCCATTGGGGAGGTAACTTTGTGATATTGAGTGAAGGTTGAACTCAACCTATCATTGGTGGAACAGTATGTGACAAGTTTGTGTAGGTATGACTGCAGAGATCAGTTCCCAGGAGAATGAAGACGTGTCTCACGAGTGGACTAAGGCATCCACTACATCTGTGGTCATATATTCAAATTTCTGCTGATCCGCAGAGCCTTTCATCTCCGGGGCCAACTGGGAACCAAAAGCAGCCCTGACAACTTTTCTTAGGCCAGCCCCCACACTCGATTTGTGAGCAAGCCTGACCACTGAAAAGGGGGTTTATTTTGGAAAAGAAAAAGGCAACGCTTATGTATTTTACAACACGTTTTTCATCGTCGAGCCTTGTCCAATTATTGAGTAGATGGATGAGGGCTGGAGACAGGGCTGCATGGCTCAATGAATGAATAGGTGGATGGTGGGCGATGGGTGGATGAATTAATGCAAGAATGGGTGACGATGGCTAAATACTTTTAGATACATGGCACACATGTTGTCAATGCACTGAGCAAGGGTGGGTCCTTTGTTTCTCATTTTAGCTACAGCATTTGAAAATCACCTTTCCAAAATACCACTACCACCAATCCTTATGTTCCATGCATAGCCTGTATGTATTTAACACAGTGCACTGATTTAGCTCCTCAAAATATTGAACACACAGAACGTTACACATTCATCAAAAAAGGCCGAGAGAATGAAAAAAAACAAGTAGTGGCTGAATTGCACCAATACCTTGCATCAATCTCAGCTTCCACTTGAACACATCGTTTGTTCCTAGGCAATTACTTTCTTCACAATGCCCTCCTTTCCTTCGCCATCACAGTGGAGCACCTTGAACACCTTGAAACACGTCAGACCAGGATGTGCGCTGCATAAAAGCGAACGACTAATGTTACTCCATCTGTATTAACACCATAGGCCACGTATAGGGGACAAAAGCCATCTTTCCTCTTGGTTCACTAACAGTATCATCAAGACAATCGAGGTGGGGACATGAATGTTTCTAAGTTCATGATTGGAATTTGTCTCTTTTAACAATTACCACTCAAGTCAATGTTATAATTTAATATAGTCAACTGAAATGTGTTGCAAAGATCACATTATAGACAAAAATACTGATTTTAATTTTGAGCAGTCTTTATCATATATGTACGGGACTCTCAGAGCTGAGCAACAGCAGGCTTTCATTTTTTCCTCCCCTCTTCGTCCCTCATCCATGAGGGTCAGCGCTGCGTGTGGCGACTCTGCAAGACTTGAAAACAATAAGTCTTGTGGCCACCAATTTCTGCCACTGGCACCACGGAGTTCTGCCACTGCGCCGGCCATGGTTCGCTTCAACCCCACCTAAAATACAGATGCAGTATATAGCTTGAACTGCAGCGAGTGAGCTATGCTAACAAGCCCACCTTACTCAAGGAGGATTCCCCCAAAGAACGTTTTAAAAAGTTAGTTCAAACTGCATCTTACAGAACAATATTCACTTCCATTATTGGCATCACCTACGGCCATTGCATTTGGTGACATATATTATGTTGGAGATTATGCATAAAAGGTGTAGGGCACTTGTGGGACCTATACTCACACGAGACCGTGTTGTGGTTCAATACCACATGAGAGAGGCTGAAGAAATATTACCCCACTAGTGAGTGTGAGCCACTGGGGCTGAGAAATTGCACGAGGGGGGTTACGGACAGCTTAATGCCTGCTCATGCAGCAGTTAGTTCCTATCAGGAGTATCTGAGAGAGGATATAGTACACCGGTGGGGAAACCAGTACCCCAGTATTCTGAGTCTAGGGGTAGAGGGTCCTTGAACTGCATAGTGAGTAGGTATTCTATACCAGGAGTAAGTGCACGAGGATCATGGAGTTCCCTAGAGGCCTTGCCGCCCAGACCAGAGCAACTTTCAGAACGTCCAACTCAGAAGATACTGCAGATGAAGTTCTCTTCGCTCCAGGCCGCCTCTATGGGTAGTCCGGAAACAGGAAAAAAGTAAAGACCTGAACCGTGACCAGAAGGCATCGAAAGGGAGAGCGGCTGCTAGATTTTATAGTGTGCATTGAAGATGCTCTGCAGATGGCCCTCCCCACGGGAGGGGTCACGCAGACAGCCTTGGATGTCACCCACGCAGAGCAGGTGCTCCACGGGGAAACTGAAGATCAATTGATACTTCTCAGGCTTCGACTGGAGGAGCGGGAGAATCGTCCTTTCAGCTTTTTTCACCCCCTCCTGCGGGAGACTTGTTAGATCGAAGGACTTTTTTGTGTGCTTTTTGTGACCTTCCTGTGTGTTTCCCATTTCCCCTGCAGTTTTGTGTTTTTTTATGTCATTTATTCACTGTTTATGGTACATCCACTAATGCGTTTCATACAAAGCATCGAGATATCTCCTCTCCCCACGGACTGGGAGTGATTTTTATATAAAAATAATGATGATGGTTCAAGGGTAGTTGACGTGTATACATTGAACATTTTATTGACCAACAATCAGATATGGTTGCCATAGAACTTCAAACGAAGCACTTCCTTTGAGTGAAAATGGGCTAAGGGGCTGCAAATAAGAACGTTCTTTTCATCTTAGCCCTCTGCACCAGGATGAAAATGTGATATTATAACACATGCTTGCAAAATGCAGTGACAAACATTTATTCCTTTGCACATGAAGTAAGACGTGGTCGTTGTTAGAAGTTCGCATTACCATTCCTGTGTAATGTTTCTTGTTGATGATACAAATTGTTAAACTACCATAAGTAAGTGGCTTGTACGTGGCAACCCTCAGACAAAGCTGTAACCAGTACTGCAGAACCAAGGGGCAAACAGGGGGCAAATTAAGGAAACACAAAAAAAGTTATAACCCATTATTGCCCTGTGTGAGGAATTCTCTCTTGTGTATTTCATGTCGAACCCAATGTTCTTATGCTAACTTGTATGGGGGAGATCTTGCCTGCTTGAATCTGGTGACCAGATAAACCTCAGAGGCAGGCATGTGAGTGTGACTCACATTGAAGTTACCCCATGCTTCCTTTATTATGTACAGCATTGTCGCTACCAGGTCTGTAACGCCAGGAATGGCAAGATCCTAGTACTCTATTGTATTGGATCATTTGTATAGAGCTTTCCACCCTTGTGTGGGCCACTGAAGTGTTTGCTTAAATTGGTAGCACACTACACCATGTGGGGTATATGTTTGGAAGTGTGTTGTCTTTGTTTTGATCATGTGTGGGAAGTGTTTCATGTTGTATGTGAGGACCACCGAGGTGCCTGTGAAAGTAATAACAAGTCTTCCACACAGTGAGCCAAGAACCATTACTTTTTAGTTGAACATGCATCCTCATACAGAGTAGGATAAAAGGGACTGTCTCAATGGCTTCAGGTACAGAATTCTAACTTGAGGCCAGTAAAACACCAAGTCCACCCAGATAGCTGGGTCACAAAACAGCTGATTCTCATCAGCCCTCTAGTACTCTGAAAATGAAGATTCCTCCTCAGGTCTTCTAGATCCATGCCTGGACCAGGGCATCTCACTGTGGACTTTAGGGTGGGGGTTCTCACTTACGCTAGTTAGGAGCCAGGTAACTAAATGAGGGCGAATGTAATGTGAGGAAAATCAGCTTAAAATCTTCACTGGTGCCTTTTCTCTCTGAGAAGGACCTAGATACAAGGCTTGACTTGGTACTACATGCAACGCTCCACTCTACACACAAGGCTGATGAGAAGAGCGTCAGGTAGCCCATCTCCACTCACTGTGGTGTCACCATGCATCACTAAGTTACTGTCTGGTAAGGACTCCGAAGAGTCCAGCTCATGATAGTTTCCTACCTTCTAAGCGATGTCTGAGACAGCAGAGAAAGAGATAGACATGGATGACCCTGGAGAACCTGTGTGCTGGTGCCTCAAACTGACCCCGTACTGGCCCTTCCAGTTCCCTTGACTTGGAGTGTCTAGACCAGCATGCAGAAGACCCTTTCTCATATTTACCATCTCCAGAAGAACAATGTCTCCTACTGCTCTTGCCATCTCATCAGGGCCACAGCTACATCGGCGGGTAGTCCCTCCCAGCGGCTCCTCACTTTGTGAAAAACACTCAGAAACTACAATAACTATCTCACTTCAAACTTGTTTGGTTGCTTCACTGCAGACTGTCAACCAAAAACGTTTCCCTACAGGCACCATAAATCTCACTGGTTTCTGACACTTCATTTATCACGGACACACCTTCTGTGTCTCCAAGCTGTTCACAGACACATCACCTTGTCAACCTCCCGAAAGATTCACCAGCACTTTAAAAGCATAGAACCTGGCATCCATCTTTCATGGCATGTACGGCTCATATGTAATCTTCATAATGGAGTGGGAGGGTAGAAAAAATGGTGTATCGCCCCCTGTAAAAAATGCCCACATTTCAAGGATTTTGTAATCTTTGTTGTTGGTTAGAGAAAACTTGGTAGAATCCCAAAAGATTTGGCATATCACAGTGTTTCTCCTTAAAATAAAAAAAATTGTACTGGCAAGATGAAATGATGCCTCAGTTCTCTTCTCATCAATAATATCCCTTTTGGGAAGAGCCAGTAATTGTAGAGGACTTGCTCCCCAGTCTCTCCTCATACCTTTCTGTCACTCTCTCTCGGGGGTTTCTTGATGCCCGCTCTGCAACTCTCAGCTCCTAGGGGCACTTACACCCTGGTTACCAGCTGAGTCTTATGGTATTCTGCTGCTTCCTTCCTGCATGCACTGTCTTCTTGGAGAGCCTTGAAGGAGGGTCTGGCTGGCCATTGTGGCAAAGACCACTAACTCGGTGCAATCTTGGTGACAATGAAGCCCCATTTTACTGCAGGGTACCACTGCTATCTCATGAAGGGCTGACGAGATCAAGAGACCCCAGGGCGCATGTGATTTGCTGCCTCTATCGTCTTTGCTCATGACTCAGGAAACATAAAGATTGCAGCTCTCAATGGAAACGTTGTACCTTGGAGAGTAATAATTCTAAAAACACTAGGCTAATGAACGTATGCCCCTCCTTCAACTATTCAGAGTACACTGTGTAATTCCCGCTGTGTCTTTTCTCTTTTCCTTTGGACTCCATCATGCTATGGGCCTAGGGAAGCATCTATTTAGCACCTGTGACAGCTGCACACATTAACACCTTCAAACACACCATCCTTATAATGTGCGCACAGAGGCACTGGCATTATTTCAGTTGTCTCAATGGTGTTGCCCTGGCTTTTCTATATTTGTGACACCTTTAGCCACTGGCAGTATACTTTAGTTTGCCACTGACTTGCACACTCCTGAACTGTTGTGTAAGAATGTGGAGGGAAAATAAAGTATTATCATCATCAAATATACTGCCTGGAATTAAGGGCTTCTGGAAACACTATTAAGTCTCAGACTGAATCCTGAAAAACACATATTCAGCAAGCTGGGTGCCATACTACAAGGTTTGTTTCCATATATCGCCACCTTGTAGGTATAGTTAGGACTGGGTTTTGGTATAAAATTGATTTCCAGTTTACTAATAACTTTAGTGCTGTTTCACAAATCTTAACAAGACATTATAAAAAAGGTACATCCATGTCACCTCCTTCCTGGAGCGTTTTGGGGTGATCCATTAAGCAGGGATTATGAAATTTTTCATAGAAACTTTAGACACAGCTACAGCCAAAACGGCTGACCAAAATTACACCAAATTTGTCAGGAAGCTAGATTTTTACCTAAAAAGTGTCCTTTATGTGACACGTTCAGTAGTTTTTGAGAAATTAAAGTTTCAAATTTATACATACTTCATGCTGCTGTAGTGCCACAGGACTGGCTGATCAAAAGATAAGATCTGATTAGCTGTCTCACATCAACAAAGATGCTTGGCAGACATTTTAGGACTCAGAGACTAATCCCCATTTCCTGAAAAAAAATAACTCTGGGGCAGCATAAGGATACCCTGAAATGATAGGCCGTGGGGAAGGGGGGATGGATCTGAGAAGTAGTCCCCAGGACCAAAATTAAAAGTAGCATTTTTGCAGTGCTCCGTTAATACCATGGGACCATAGGAAGTACTTAACAAAAAACTTGGCAGGATGCCCCTTTCCCTGAGTAGGCTGGGGCCCATCGGGTTGTAGCAGTATAAAGGCTTTTTAAAAAAACAGAAAATAGAAATATTTTATTTCATGGAAAGGGTTGTGTGTGTGGCCCCTCCCTCCAGAGCCTTTCAGCAGGGGCCCGCCTTGAGTATGGTGTCCCACAGACCCACTCTGCCAGGACAAAAATGTTATTTAAAGTTTTTCCTCTATTTGCACACACACAGGTAGGGAACATTGGATTGCTCCTGCCCAGTTGGAGCAGAAATAAAAGCTGCTCCTGCTGGGCAGCGGCACATTGAAGAATGGCTAGCTCCCACCGACACCCAAGGATGGGTGCTGGCAGCCGAGTTAGCAGGGCCACAAGGACCTTGGTCGTCCCTCCCACTGCCCTTGACACAGAGCAGGGTTGTAGGTGCCTGGGCTGGACCCGGAGCACTCACAAATAAAAGCAAAAAAAGGGTGGTCATCTCCTGCCTTCACTTCACGATGGCTGTAGGCTGGGGAGCCGGCAGGGCTGTGGGAGCCACACATTTATTATTCACTGCTCCTTGGTAAGGATTGCCCCATCATCCCCTTTGTAGGTTATTTTCTATATGTTTTCCTGCTTTGTGGCGCCCCCAATCTTTACAGAGGAGCCACCAGTATGTTACAAAAATATTGTGGAGAGCTGTTGGTAGTGCAGCAGTCCCCACAAAAATATTAAAAGTCACCCTATTTTTCCTGGGATGTATAAAATGTGACCCCAGGAAAGGTGTTTATTAGCATTCCTATGGCTGGAGCTCTTGTTCATGGAAGGCGTACAAGGATTCCTTGTTGTTGTTGTTATGACGTCATTACTGGCCTGAAGATTGTAAAAGAAATACTTTAATATGTGCTAAATATTGTTGACAAAGCCAATAGGCTTTATATATGGATGTGGTGACTCCTTGACAAGGCCGATAGACTTACCTTGTATATGATGTGGTGACCCCTTGACAAATCCAATAGGCTTGCTTTCATATAATGATATGGTGACCCCTTGATAAAGACAATAGGAGTGCCATGTCTATTGATGTGGTCACCTCTTGGCAAAGCCAATAGGGCTACCTTTACACATATATTGATGTGGTCACCTGTTGACAAAGCCACCTGAACTGCATTTTTTAAAAGTGCACTCCTTTATATGGTGATTAAAGTGCTCATTACCTGACTGTGTTCAGGGGGTTGAGGGCAGGGCTTGTCTATCACAGACCAGTAAATTTATGGTTAGGTATGGTAGTAAGATCATACTTTGCATTAAAATACGCTATAAATTGGCAAACAATTAATTAGAGGTTAAAGTGACGTTATATTTAGGTAGGGTAATGAGATCTTAATTTATGCATAAATAAACATCAGAAGTAAAAAAAAAAAACTAAACTTAAAGTGACAGTATAGTTAGGTCTGGTAATAATATCTTACTTTACTTTGAAAAAAAGTTCAGTAAAAACGTCTGTTAAAAATACCATTTAAACTTAAAAAACTGAAATTCACCATTCATAAGTTACTGAGTAACTATAACTTGCTCCCCCACCATGCACTGCTTATGACCTAAAATATTACATCACTCATGACATTTTTAATGACAGCCTCCGTAAAAGGAAAATATAAAAAGCATATAAAGGTTTGCTTGAGGAAATCTGACAAAACCATTGTTGTTTATACAGTATTAGAAGCCCAGGTTCTGAGGAGTACACAGTGGATATTTACTGTGAGTAGTTTGTTACAATCTCTATGAAGTGCACAAGACACATAAAATAATAGATTTATTCACAAATCTTATGAGTGACACTTTGCTCAGCAATAGTGTCTCCAAACTGCAAAACCAGCTGGCCTTCCTTTCTATATCTGTGCCATGTCATACTACTGCTTTACACGTGTGTACATGTGTGCTTGTACTGTGCTATTTTTTTAACCCGTTAGCATACTAATAACAAAAGGGCTACTGTCATTCTGCCCATGTCCTGAGGCTAAGCTGACCTGAATTCTTAACATAATCTTTTTGGGGAGCCATGAATAGTAACCAAAATGACAGACAAATTTATGGAATCATATAACTTCTTCATATTTACACCTTTAACAAATATGCCTCCAAATTGTCAAGTATCCAGGTACTAAACACGTAAACAACAAAGGTATTACCTTTAGTGTAAAGTATTCTATGTATGCATAACAGAACTATATCCACATAAACAAGATCTAGATAAAGATTTTTCTGAACAGTTTTAGTCAATGAATTCCCATGTAAAAATATATTTTTACCTCGCCAAGAGTTTTGCATGGGAATAAATGAGTAGCTACTCAAATTTGAATGGCATCAGTTTTTCATACTTAATAGTTGGTGCCTGTGGTTTTCTCCAATAAACATATGGCTGTTCCAGCATGAGCATTTCTTTCAGATATAATATAGCCTTAGTAAAGCTTGCTAATTAAAGTGACATGTTAATCTACAGTGTTCAACAGAGTTAGGTACCCTGTGTTCCCAATGCTTCTTTTTCTTAGAAGGCTGACATCTCATGGCAACCCCATGTGATGTCTCTGGAAATTGAAAATCTTTGACTTGTGTGCACAAGTCAAAGGTTTTCAAATGTTGTATTTTCCGCAGTATCCGAGTGACGTAACATGTCAAGAAAAAACTGCCTGTTGTATCTTTTACAGAACTTCAGATTTCTGCCATGCGCACACCGGCTACTCTCATATAACTCCACAGTCATTCAGTTTTAACTGCTGGCTCATCTGTCAGAGTCCTTTGGATTAGAGCATCTATTAACGGTACTGAATGGAGGATCCTGGTGGTTCATGAGTATTCCTCTTTATCACTGGGTCCACCTCTCCCCTTGATATTGCTATTATCTAACATGAGAGGGGTCCCCGCTAGCTTTCCAAAATGAAAACTCAACCGTTGAACCAACTCACGTGAAAGTTCCTTAGCAGACATTGTGTGCTAGTTTCTCCAGTCTTCTAGTCTCTCACAACACCTGCCTCACATACAGCTTTCAGTAAGCTCAAACCTACACATTCAGTGACAGGATCACAGACACGCTGCAGCCCTAGAATGTTTACCTGATTGAAAACACATGTACTATTCATACAGACACATTCATGATCTGAATCTAGATCTAAACATCCACAAGTTTCCAATCAAGTATGTGATCTGATCTCACTCAGCCTGAAGCAAGATTAATGCACAGCATAGCTGTAGTCCAATTCTACTCCAACCAAGCAGCACAGTGACACAGATAACTTGATAGTATGAATTCTAGCCATTACACATTGTTTAACAATGTCAACAAAATATTCTTTTACGATTGCCCATGCCAAAGAAAGTCATATTTCTAATGTCACCCTATGTAAGGCATGTTGTGTGTGGCAGGGCTTTCCTGGTTATCCGTACATGACTGCGTGGAAGCCCAGCCTGATTGTATGTGAGGCACTAACTCTTTAGAGTGCATATGTAAAAGGCTTTGGGCTTAAGAAACTAACTTTCTGAGTAGTAAGGCAAACAAGTGAGCGTCAGATAGTCAAATAACTTTAGCTACAGGTTGACACAGTTGCGCTAACAAAAAAATTATACAAACACTGCAGAAAAAATCTTCCACTCATGGAAGACTTTATGTAATGATTAGCCTTTCAAGGCCATCCAGCCTTGCAATGAATAAGCTTGTAAGGAAGAAAAATATATGATAGTTCTTCCCTTACTTCTTCATAGAGAATGAATGAATCGAGATATGGGAATTTTGGGGGGAATAGACACAAAGACTGATCACACAATAAATAAGCTCTTATAGTAAAATACCAACAGCTATGTGTGACTACTATTTCCAGAGGCCTGGGTAAGTGGTCACATATATAGCTCCTTGCAGATGAGAGTTTGTATGGCAGGATTGTGTGAATCATAACACACTGAATCTGAATTAACTTAACTCGTTATAGAGGCGAGTGAACAACACCTGTCTATTCTCCTTTTCTCCAAAGGGGGTGTGACATACATTATCCTTTTGGGGCTAAGAAGATCTAACCAGGTGTGCCCCTGCAACCCCCCCTCCTCCAAACCAGAGCGGGATATTCATGGAAGAGGCTGATAACGATTCCAATGGTAAAAATAATGAGATAATCATGTCAGAAGGATTACAGATACTTCATGGTGTGGTACTTCCCCAGTGTAGAATTACCACATTGTGGAAAGTTTGGGAGGCTGGAGTCGAGCATAAAATGTGGTGTTGAATTCATTCTCCTTATATCACATGCTTAGCCTCTTCCTGACCTCTTTTTCCCATGCAAATATTGCCATTTTTTCCTGGTGAAATGTGTGTTAAGAAAACAAGCCAGGAGTTAGGAAATCTTCAAAAACATGTAATGCCATTTCAGGTACAAATTTTGTTTTGCACGCAAATCAAGATTATAACAAGACTTAGAAACAGCTCCACTGTGATAGTGGCAATGGTAATTTATGGATTAATAATATTATTGATAATATGGATTAATATTATACATTTATAATATTATGGATTAATAATATTATTGATCTGGATATTCGGAACAAAATATCTGCTGTTACTACATAAGCCTTGGAATGATGTTGTTGAGCAGGGCTAGTTGATCATGCCTCAAGTGCATGACTGTCTACTAGCTGGGAGCTGAAACCTGAGTCTTTTTTACATTTCTCTCCTACATAAGTAGCTTATCAGGAACTACAGTAAAGGAAACTTTTCTGCCATCCTACTGGAAATTTTAGATCTGCTTCAGCCAAGCTCTTAGTCCAGCCTCTAGCTTACCATAGAAGTTTAAAGACCATTATTTATATTCGAGGCACTTACACTGATGATCCAATGGGCTGCTATACCTGATATTATTATAAGATGATACTGATATACAACTGAAGCCTCTTCCAGTCTATAAATCAAGTAAAAACACACCATCAGGAATAATCCAGTGACAGAGCGGAAGAATATTAAGCATTAGGAACGAGGTAAGCCTTAGATTAACTGTTTATTAGAGTTCAATTTCGAATGCCCTGATGAAATGACTTTGTGGAAATTATGATGACCATATATGCAACACTTTGCTGGAGTCTTTCAGTGCCAACGGAGCAATCTGAGTAAATGACTGAGAACTAAAAACTAGTGAATGAGTCTTGTGGATATTTTTGTCAACTGTGATATGAACGTTTAAACAAGGACTTTTAGATCACAGATATAAGTTGTAGTGCCAATACCAAGTGGCATGTAACAAAGCCAGATAGTGCATCTTACATCACAACAATACAAAAGGTTTTGCTACTCCTTATGGAACACTAATGGAAATATTCAAATGCTTTCATGAAGAGAGAAGCAAGTATGACTCCCCCCATTTGTTCTTGTGCGGTTTGCCCCATCGCAGAACACATAGAAAATGGGTTAAAGTGTACATATTTCAGTACAATTTCAATAGAAAGATTGGCAAAATGCAATAAAGTTTACTGACAGCTAAAATATTTTTATAAGCAGTACGGCTTAGCCTTTTGTTGTTCACAATTTATGTAGCAACTTTCTTCATTTCTGCTTGCACTTGTTGCAGAATTCTACAATGCGAACTTATACATGTCTCAAAATCTAACACTTTAGACAACAGTCCTATCACTTGAGTAGTCAGATCTGAGATGCTCGAACCAGAGAGATACTGCTAAGGGCACTCTGACTTATAGGATCACACACAGCAGACATATGCCTTAGGCCACATTAATCTTACAGTCCCAATACAGCATTAGCAAACATGTTATAAAAGCTATCAATATACAAAAAAATGAAACATGATAGACCTGCCTACCTCAACCACCGCCTCTCCTTCTACACCCCCTCCAGGCAACTCCGGTCAGTGCAACTGGCCCTCGCTACCATCCCCAGGATCTGGAAGAGCATGGCTGCAGGAAGAGCCTTCTCCTACCTCGTTGCGCAGACCTGGAACACAATGCCGCTCCACCACAGGCAGTCCCCATCGCTAGCTCAGTTCAGGAAGGACCTCAAGACCTGGCTCTTCAACTGACCCACGTCCCCCAGCTAGCGCCTTGAGACCCCCTGGGTGATAAGTCACTCTTTATAAATGTTGATTGATTGGCTGATCGAATAATACTCATATCAAAAGAAACTGCATGGTATGGTTTGTTTGGCATGGAAATAACGCAACCTCATTTAACACTCAAAAACCTTCAAGTATATTTTGGAAGTGCACTAGTAATTTCCCATAATATTGCTCCCTCAAATACCGGTTTTGTGTTTATTTCATTTAAACATATTTATCCTTGCATTTCTATGTGAAGTGAACTGGTGCTTTTTGGTGGTAAGTTAGTGCTGTATCAGATCTTTGAAGTAAAAAAAAGGAATGCAAACAAATACAGCACAGAATATAGAATTAGGTAATTTAACTACTTTTAAAAGATTTGGAACAACTGTATTTGAAAAACATGTAATTAAGGGACAGATGTAGCAAAAAAGCAAATTGCGAGTCCGTGCGACTCGCAAATTGCAAGTAGCAATTTGCTATGCAGAAAGGTGTCTCAGACACCTTCTGCAACTCTCAATGGGGTTGCAAAGACCCACCTCATTAATATTAATGAGGTGGGTTGCAGTTTGCGACCCCATTGCGAGTATGGGCACTCACGGGGATGGTGGCCAGCTGGAGTCAGCAGACCACCATGTCCGTGACTGCTTTTTAATAAAGCAGTTTTTTTTTCCATCTGCAGCCCGTTTTCCTTAAAGGAAAACGAGCTGCACTTGGAAAAAAAACCAGAAACCTTTAGTTTCGGTTTTTTTCAGGGCAGGCAGTGGTCCATTGGACCACTGCCTGCTCTGAAAAAAAAAAAAAATTCCATTCACAAAGGGGAAGGGGTCCCATGGGGACCCCTTCCCGTTTGCGACTGGGTTACCATCCACTTCAAGTGGATGGTAACTGCGATTTCATTTGCAACCGCTTTCACGGTCGCAAATGAAATTGAATAGCATTGCGAGTCGCAAATAGGAAGGGAACACCCCTTCCTATTTGCGAGTCGGAAATGCATTTTGCGAGTCGGATCCGACTCGCAAAATGCATTTCTGCATAGCAGAGAGGCTTTTGCGCCTCGCAAACGGCGTTTTTTGCCGTTTGCGAGGCGCAACCCCTTTGCTACATCTGGCCCTAAGATATTTTAATATTGTCAGTTTGCATCTTTTGGAAATGCTTTAAAAATGAATGACTTTTTCGAAGAGTACAAAAACTTTTTCCAAAAATGTAGAAAACAGAGCAAATAAAAAAAACAATTTGCCCTCCCAACTTCTATCCACAGTATTGTATTTTCCAACTTCTTTTAATCTCTGTTTTGGTCCAGTAATGATGACTGCTTCAGTGCAATCTTCTGTAGAAAAGACAATGGTGGCATAGAGGATTCTTTAATTCTGCGTTTCGTTGTTAGAAAGGGATTACTCCTACTTCACTCTCTACTGCAGTGAGTCACCAACAGTTTCCATTTTAGCACTAGGTCTGAAAAAAAGCTTGCGAATACTACAAACAACAAGTTTGTGGGTATGCCCACAACCCATATCCGGAAGTTTATTTGGTCACTTGAAAATCTTTGTGTGCGTAAATCCTTCTAGAAATGTATAACCACTTTTGTGAATTATGCACATGTTTTACATTAGTAAGAAATACCACTTGTGTGCATTAGCTAAACTTGCAGGTGCAAATATACCCGTAGTTGAGACCTATGGCTTCAGTTTGAGTGCTCAGATATATATTTTATTAAATCGCTTTATTAGCAATTGAGTACAGAGTACAAATTCTGAACTCTGTGCAAACCTCTGTTGGAATTACAGGGTATTGTATAAACCAGATCCCTTGTTGAACTTTAAAAGGTGTGGAACATACCGATAAACTGCATATTATGCTCCATTTTGCATGGCTGAACTTGTGATAGACGCTAATTATATTACACCTGTTAAAATCGATATCTCAGGCTATTGAATTTGAATAGGTAAAACACTTATCACACCTTCTTCTGGGCCACCCCTAATGAGGGGTTTAGAGTCCAATGTAGAGTGGGGACACAAAAAGCAATAGACACCATCCTCCACCCAAAGACCAATGAACCCTATGAGACACCCAAAGAGGAACTAAACCGTATGGCACATGGAGACAAACGAACACTACCAGTCAAGAAGTCCAAAGAACTCCAAGAAAAGCTGTAAAAAATAACTATTTCGCCTTCTCTTGCACTCATTTGCCATTGTCAATACTTCATTTCTCACCCATTTATGTATTTCTTTCATGATTTTGGATAGCGTACTATTTAAGCACATGCTACAGACAACATTAACTTTCTGTTGGCCTGACCTATACTTTCCAATATACATCCACTGGGCTTTGGGGCAGCCCCTTTCTCTTGATTGGATTGCTCTGTTGTCTGTTCCCTTGCCTACTCCTCAGTCCATTGCTTTCCTCCATATTCTTGCGTTTTACCCAACCAGGAGCTTTGGGGTCTCGCACTGTTCTGACTGGATGAGTTGGATCCTTCCACTAAATACCTGTGGGACTCTTTTTCGGTCTGGTGTCAGCAACGACCTCTTACTGAGTACAAAGAGAAGGAGCTTGGGTCATTGCATTCGCCAGTTGGCTTCTTTGGATGAACTTCTATGAACTCCCCTGGTTGTCTTTCACGTGTTGTATACTTCCACAGAATTTCATGGACATTTATTTTTTGGACACAATTGCAATGGTGCTACTCAAAGACGATCTGACTGTGAATATACACATTCTTGGGTCTTTGGTCCTTACTACTGCTTCTCAAAATATCAGCTCCTTCTTTGCTGGGGCTGAATGCATTCACCGCCCCCCTCATGCTACTGCTCAATATAGAGCAAGAGTACCTTGCCCAGAGGCTGCCATTGGCAGCTCTCATTTCACCTTCTTCACTACTGAAGTCAACATAGTCCATGATGGTCTAAGGTTTAAGGCATTGATTGTAACACCATTGCGCACATCTGTTCAAATCTCACTGGAGGCAGCAAACTTTCTTTTCACTACAATTTCTATGCATTTTTATTTACCGATTCTACTGCTGCCAGCACATTTCTATAAAGTTCATTTTTACATACAAATTACACTGCTGTGGGCTTTCATTGTTCACCTCAGCTCATACTTGGCTTAGAAATCTTTCCACTGCCCACATGTCGAAACGTTAAATGAAGTGGCTTAAGCTATGGGAAAGCACTCTGGTAGCTGAACAGTGCAGCTGAATCAAATCTTGCTATTTTTTGTTATACAATCTGCAACTCTGCTATCTGACACTTTTATGATTTAATGGCCATGTAGAGAAAGGTATTACTATATAAGAAAGGAGTAACCCATACACCCGCAGGGACCTGCGTAAAATTCGTATCTCACAACAATTTCCAAGGGACATCATTAAAAAGAGCAATTTTATCAACCATCAAATACTTGAACTAATGTATTGCAATTATAAGTTAGCTATAAAACATGACATATTACCAACAGTGAAACAATAGATAGTGATTTAATCTCCTAACAATTCATTGACAGTAACATCCATTATGATTTACAAAGAAAAAGTGCAACGTGAACACAGTGCTTGTGAGGTTAGTGTTGACGGCGCAAAGTGAAAGACATAAGAGTTCAGAAATGGTGAAAGGTCTTGATAGTCAAATATTGTGCATGAGTAGATGAAAAGGTCAAACGTTTATGTATGCTTCATTGCATAATAAGCATCCTTTTTCAGCCGGAAAACTGTCAACAGTGTGTCTACCTTCTTCAGATTTTTAGGTCATCATCAGGACAAAAAGGAGCACAAAAAGGATTGATTGCTGCTTGGGCAAAAAATGAAAGGGGCAAAGAATGAAAAATTATTATAAAAAGAAAAATTATATCAGTCATTAAAGGCTAAAAAAGGGAGGTGATATCTCTTGTACCCAGGTAAGTTCCAATAAGATACTGTAAGAGAAAACAAAAAAGGGAATATGGGAATTATAAAATGGAAGAACTGTGCAAGCAGTGTCACAACGAAGGGGAAAAATATTTATGTACTTATGGAAAAATTCAAGAAAACAGGACCTGTCAAGGTAAAGGAAGAAAAATAAATGGGCACCAAGACTTGAGTCAATAGTGGCAAAAAAGAACAGGACATTTTCTGTTATGTAAAGAAGCCATGCAACTATTCACAATGGGTGCTGAGTGAAATGAAGTGTTTGTAATTTGGTCAATATTGGTACTCTCCAAAATAATGTATGATCTGGTTAATAGAAATCAGAGGATACTTGAATCAAAAAAGTATCAATATACGGACTAGTGAATAGAAGAGATCAGGTCATACCTGTAGGGATAAATCACAACAAGAAAACACGGCGTCCAGGAGCGGGACACATGGCGTATGCACAGTGAAGTCCTGATTCAGAATAAAAACATGGTGGCTAATGTAGTGTACGGCATGTGGTGTGCCAAAGAAAAGAACTAGTGCGCTCACTGTATTGCTTCGGGGGTCTTCATTGGTGAAAAACAGGCCCATATTTATGGGCTTTGTAGCACTGGGCAACCGTGGGAACTGATTTGCACTGCGTTACATTACTTGAGATTTGTGAATCCAGGCAGAGCAACACAAGGTGGCTTTGCGTGGCTTCATAAATCTCACTTCAGGTTTGCGAGGTGCCTGAGCGATGCAAACCAGGTCATAAATATGGCCCCCAAGCTGCAATGAAAACAAGGAGGTCTGCATAGCGTGTGGTGTACTGTGCCCTGAAAAACACGAGAAAGTTCACTGCACTGCTCTTAAAATATTAATGCAGGAAATACAAAATGCAGAACCGAACAACCACAACCAAAGGGGTAAAAGGGGGAGGAGGAAAACAGCAGGGATAAAAAGTCAATGAATGCAAAGGTAATAGAACACCAAAGGAAATTATTGAAAAGACTCAGTAAAACATATTAAATCAAAATGAATAACTATTGAAATAAATCATTACAACAAAGGAACATCACTTGAGAAAAAAACTAAGGAACTAATATAAAGAATAAAATCTCTCAGTGGGTTTACAATATAAAGTTGCGACAATTTCTCAGTTCTCCAATATCTGTATAGATAAATCCAGGAATGGCAATTTGTTTAATCTTGCTTCAAATGTAAAGGTTAAATGTGGATGGGTACTATTTAACCAGTTCATAAAGTTGGCTAAAGTATTAACATTTCCCCTCCAAATCAGTCTATCTTTTCCTTAACCAAATATGGTTATGGAGGGGATTATTGTGTATCAGAACAAGTTAGGTGTGAAACAAGCAGCAATAGATGTGCCCTCCCTTTGGAGGTAAAATGTATCTTAATAAAGAAAATAATTCTGCATGAGTGCAATTTCTAAGTATTCAATGGTGAAATCTGTAGCGACGCATATAGGTCATGTTCTTTTATCCAATAGTTTTTGGATAGTTTCAATATCCTCACGCTGTGGGACATATATATGTACATATATATATATTCAATATCTAATCCCACCAGAACATCCTTATTAGGGCCACAGTCCATGTCTTCTTCTTGACCAATAAGAGGCATGCTATCTCTGATGTAAGTATGGGTTAGAGGATCAAAACCCTTCATCATTAAATCTATGTATTTACCCAATAGTTCCAAGACTAAGCCACGGCCTGAGACAATAAGACAGCCCAGAGGGTTAGACATGTCTTTATGTGTCTTTGGCAATACATAAATCACTTGGATACACATGTTATTGTTGTTAATGAATTGATATTATTTTTTGGAAATGATCTCCACATCTAAAGCTGCGTGTTAACCCTCCTGATTTAAGACTGTTTTTGATTAAGGGGATTTCCAAGGAAAGGGCAATAGTGATCAGTATTTGTAAGCTGAGGCATAATTATGGTGTCATATTTATGTTGATCCATCACAATGCCACTGCCATTGTTGGCTGGCTTGATGATAAAGTCATTATTTGATTTCAGGGAAAATAAAACCTATTTCTCTTCATATGATAGATTATATGGTGGATATTCAAAAAATTGACTGAGTTGCATCACTTCCTGTAATACAATTTTTTCAAAGGTTAGAATTTCAGCTGGCATCATTGAGGAAGGAGGAGAAAAGGTGGAGGGAGTTTAAAGCAAGCTTACACTAGTTGACAGATCCCTAGGATTGTCTGCAAAAAATCATAGAGTCTAATGCATCTGATTTTTTTTTAAAGTTCTTCATGGAGTGCAAAAAAGGCACTCCATGTAGTTGGAACAAAGGGTAGACCTCTACTAAGAAGACTCATCTTATCAGAGGATAAGGGCAGATTAAATATTGGTATGGTGTCTGTAGTCAAACTTGAAATAGCTGAGGGTGTGATGGTGGGGGGTTTATATGTATACGAAGGGAGGTGGCATTGTTGTGGGTAGTGATTTAATGAGCATAATGGGAAGGTTTAAAGCTTAAACATCTTGGAAGCTGTGGGTTAGCATCTCGCTATCAACATAAAGCTTTTCTTTTAGTTAAACCCTAAAATACTTTTATGTTGAAGCTACAGTAACATACATTTCATCTTCAATAAAAAGGCTAAAGAGGCAGTAGTTCAGAGCCTTGCATGCAATGTCTGACCATGACTCTTTGGAGCTGCAGTCCTTACTCTGTGCGAAAATACACAAGCAGAAATGCAATTCCTTCCCACTCAAAAGTAACAGTTTTCATTGAAGATAAACATCTTGATTTAATATTTTACAGAATTATTCAGAAAAGTAATATTCCTTTGTAGCAGACTTCAAAATTCCTAAGCCAAAATTAATGGACTTATCAAGCTCCACCTTGTAATGCTTTACAAAAGTGATTTCCGGCAACCAGGTTGCTGCTTTGTAAATCTCTATTAAGGAGACACCAGTCTTCTCTGCCCATTTGGTGGCAAGCCCCCAAGTAGACCTTCCCCTACTCGGGTCAGGTAGTTGTAAGTGCATGTTATCATTATCTCTTACCGGATCCATCTACTAATAGTAATGGTAGATGGGTTTCCCCCCTGTTCTGTGGACCAAAAGCTGCCAAAAAAATGTGAGACTCCCTTTTAGTCTTTGTTACATCTAGGAAGACCAATAATGTTCTTTTAATGACCTAACCCAATGAAACGTGATACTCAGAGGAAAGAACTGGAAGGGCCACCTCATGGTGTCTATGCAATAGTGACTGTATCTTGAGACACAACTTTGTATCCAGTGTTAAGACTACCCTATCTGAAAAAAACCTGATATAGGGATATGAGGCCAGGAGGGCCTCCAACTCTCCTAATCATCTTTCTGATGTAATTGTCAGAAAAAAGAATACCTTAACTGTCAACCACTCAATAGGGGCTGAATCCAAGGGTTGAAAAGGAGGTTTCTGAAGATCTTTTAACAGTATTGGCAAATCCTGTGTAGGAACTTATAGGGACACGATTGGTCTCTTGATCCTAAACAAGATCTTGAAATGTCTAGAAAAGAATCCTGGACAATGTATTGGTATGTGAAAATATACATCATGGAAATATACCGTCATCATTAGATATCCTTTCGTCACTGATGCAATCACTTCTTGAAGGGAGGTCATCCTGAAGGAATTCTTTAGAACATGGGTGTTTAAATTTGTTAAGTTGATCACTGGACGATAAGATTGAATAGAAACCTAGTTTTTTTCTACAGTACTGGGGCTTCTGGTATTGCATCTTTCAACAGCAGTCCTTGCCTTTCAGGAGATAGTCCTTTTTTTCTCCCATTCCTTGGAATGGGGAGGGGGTCTGACAAAAATGTGGCTGAAGCTGATCTTTTAACTCTATAGACTAAGCATCTTTTACGACCGAAACCACCCACTTGTTGTTGATTTGGCTTTTCCACTTGTCAAGTATAGAAGTCTCACCCACTTTTCTCACTTGATAGAACTTTTGAATCTGATTTTTGAGTGTCTATGGTCTGGCTGTTCCACCCCCTGCAGCCCTCAACCTCAGACTCTGCCACTAAATAGAAGTGAAGTTTATGCTGCTTCTGCTAACTTGTTGGTGGGAAAAAAGATTTTCTTGCAGAAAAAGGTCTGAACGGTTGTTGAATCTTTTTTCATCTGCTGTCTTTTTAACCAAATCATTGAGTGCCTCACCAAACAGTCTGTTCCAAAAAAGGCACTTTCCAAATTAGGGCCCACTGAGAAGGGTCCAGTTTCCACAGTTTTAGCCAGAGTGACCTCTTCACTGCCACTGAAGCCCCTGCTGCAGTTGATTCTGACCATAGGAAGCCAAAAGTAGTGTCTGAAAAAAACCTTGTGAATAGTTCCATGGAAGGAGGATCTTCACTCACTTCTGTGCCATCAAAATGGGCTTGGAAATCCTTCAATACTGTCTGAAATGCATATGCACCATGTGGACTGGTTTTGATCACAACATTTGCTGCTGCAAAGTCTCATTTTATGGCACTCGCTACCTTTTTATCCACTAGATCTGGTAACAATGCTTCTTTAGAAACTAGAGATGATGGTGAAGCAATACTCATGAGAAATAAGTTTGCATTGGGAATCTGAAGAAAAGCTGTGTCAAATTGCTCCACTAAATACCTTTTATTAACAAAGCGAACAACTGATGAACTATCAACATCCTTCCATTGCTTCAGGACCACGTCTTTTAGAATATCATGAAAAGATATTTGATCCACGGAATGTTTCTTATATTGTGCAAAAACTTCTTCTTCAGCTCGGTCAGATAGAAAAAGCCCAAGCACTTCTAATGTGCACAAGCATCTGCTGGAAATGATCCTCTTGCACATATTTCCCTTCGGCCAGTCTCAATATCATCATTAGTATCTATGAACTGTTTTTATCACAGGCTTACTTAATGCAGATGGAACTGCTTCCTGTATCATGGATTTGAGGACAGTTCTAGACAAGGTCATCAAGCTTCACACTTCTTCTCCTCATGTACGTGGTACCTCTTTTGGGTGGATTTGCTTTGTTCCATTGTTGCAAATCAAGATGAGGAAGTAAAATAGCCATTAATCACTTGAATACTGCAATCAACAGTTTTCTGGAACAAGGTGTTTTTTTATAGTGACAAAAACTCATCTCTTGAGATTTTATCACTTTAAAAGGCCTCCCTTGCAGTGCCTTGCCTCTCTGAAGTGCTTTGTGCTCTGATTGAAGCAATGTGGGTTAGGATCCATTTTCTCCACTCTGAGGGGGAAACAATAGTAATTAAGACAGCTGCCCTTCATGAGAAAATCCTGTGTCCCAACCCACAACATGGATGCGGAGAACTGGTGTAACATGTCTGCACAAACCACCCCTCAAACAGTTAACATGCATGGAGTGCACTGGAGCTGGGTGCTTAAAACGAACATGCTCACAGACAGCTAATGCACTCGGAGAATGTCAGAGCAGCATTTCCCGAGGAAATGTGCAGTAGGCCATTTAACGCTCCCTGAGTGCATTAGTAATTTAAACTTTTAATTTTACAATATACCTGAAAAAATCTCCCTTGTGCTGTACAACATGAACCTAGCAAATATGTCTGAGACATAAGCGAAAAAACATTGTTGGAATGCCAGGAGGGGCATTATATGTGTCTCAGGGGTCATGCTCTATTGCACAAATTGTAGAAATGCTTTCTAGCCAACAGGTCGGACGATCCCTCAGAGATTAAAAACTTTTATGGAGAGGTTGGGTGTTGAGAAGGAAAAGGCCTCTTCTTGATAATGGGCGTGTACTGTGCCCTGAGTGCCCAACAGCACTAATGTCTTGATCCCTAGTGTTGATTTTTGTTGTAGGAAAACAAAGATCATGTGTGTGCACCATAGGATAGGCTTGCCTCACGGACTGCAGTCTTGTTAGACCTGGAGTGGAGCTCAAACCACTACCCTCACAGTGTCAGTAGGTTAATCAGTCATAAATGTTTATTTTGGAAAATAATTTCCATAAAACACACATACAAATACATACAACATTAGAAGAATCAAAAGTGTAAAAATCATAAAACCCAAATAAACATGGCTTTGAATAAGAGCAATTAAAACAATTAATTATCAAAACACAATCTTTTCTTTACAGTGCCCCTTAAAAATCCAGCCATGGACAAACAGATTCGTTGTGTTGTTAGTATCTGTAAGACTGTTAGTGCAGGTCTCGCCTGGGAAAAATTCATAACTGGAACAATAAATTTGTGACAGAGATCACAATGAAAAACACAGAAAAAAACATAATGAAGGGTGTAGTGTCTCAAAAAGTTGTCACAACGACAAGGGGTGACCACTCTTTAGGAAACGCGAGCAGTTGAGCTTTCATCCCCAAGTGGAATCTTGCTAGAAGGTAACTATGAAAACAACGATTGATTAAATAAATTGTGGCTCAGTGAGTAGGTGTGTTTTATGCATGACACCCACACTGATCCTGTATGCGGCTGTAAAGTCTTTCTGTCAACTTTTCTACAGAGGAGGAAATTCTCCTTAGTCCACTCCATGTGAGATTGTGTAATACATTCAGAGCCTGCAAACAACTCAGACTGCCGAAAAGCCTGACAACTCTTTTGTACATATTTCAGCCCTGCAATATTCTTACCATGATCCAAAGAGAGGCAATCACTCGAAAGTATCCAGTTAAACTCGAGTTCTGGGTTAACCCATATTCCCAGCCATTTAAAAAGAGTTTGAAGGGCAATTATCTAGGTAGCCCTTCCCTACCTCGTCATGGACAATGAAAAAGGATGTATCTCTTGGCAAGATCAACAAACGTTTCAAAAATGATTCTCCACCACGTGAAGCTGAGAACAATTAACATAGCACCACAATTTGCTACCATATAATACGCAGACTTACATTTTGCATCGAAGATCTTCGATAAGGTATGAATAGGTTTGTTCCCAAGTCTGGTAGCAAGATCAAAAATTGCACCCACTTTCCTGCTAAAGATAGTCCGTTTGGACAAAATGAAAGGATGCCAGGTTCCGTTCTGATCAAACAAAACCCCAACATATATAAATTGGGGGACCCTTGAGATTTCTACTCCCATTACAATGTCTTCTACTCTTCGTAGATCTTGGGCCCATGACATTATCATGCAAGTTCGCCAAATTAGTAGAAAGGTTAAGGGAGTACATATATTTTACAAATGTATCTAAAAGTCGTGAAAGACCCAGACCTGTCCTAGCTAGAAGGATAGCATCACCTGCATAAAGGAGAACTGGAAGATTGGGTAGATAAAGGCCCTCTTAGATGGCCCTTGAGATAATTCATATTTAATGCAAAGAAAAAAGTGGCCAAAATGCAGCTCTTTCAGAATCTCAGAGTGATAGCAAAATATTTTCTACTGTTCCCCTTCACATCGTACCTAACACAAGTGTACATATTCATATACAGGTCAACCAGAAAAAGAGCAAGCTCAGTGTCAAATCCCAAGGAGCTCATCAAAGGCCAGAGCTTGCTTCTATTAGCACAGTCAAATGCTGACAAGATATTCATAAACGCCACATTGGATACTTACCTGCCAAGCCACACTAAGCTTGTTAATAATTAGGTAAAGGTTCAGAGCCTCATCATTAGTGCTTTTCCCCTGTCTGAAACCATACTGAATATCAGAAAAAATCTCTTTCTGCTCCAACCATTCCTGCAACGGAGCTAAGATCACCTTCTCAAGAATTTTGACTGTAGAATCAGTATTAGTCTGTAACATTTTGGTCTGTCTTATCTCCCATTTTGAAAATCGTGATAATCACTGAGCACATCCATGACGAGGGGAATCCTGGTTTTGACTACAGCATTCCAGAACATAGTAAGCAAGGGTGCCCACAGATTATTGTTTAGGTTAAAAAAATCAATGGGAACCCCATCAGGGCTGGAGACCTTATTTCTTCAAATCCAGCCAATCGCATCTGTGACTGCCTCTGGTTCAAACCAAAGATTAGATTAATCAGAGACAATGTAGGTCCCCTCCTTCCCACCCACAGAGACCACAGGTCCATATATACCTCTAAAACGAGTCACCCATATATCTGGAGCTATAACATCATGGATGGCTGGTGACTTGTTTCTAGACAACAAAAGGTTGATTGACAATTTTCCAAAACTTGGAGCTGCAATTCAATTGGAATGCTTCTACCAGATCTTTCCAAGCTTCAGAGGGCAACACTGACTTCCTTTATTTAGTGACTGCCTTGTAAATCTGCCTGCATTCTGTCACTCTAGCTGCCACTCTCGGCTCAGAATGAAGGGCCCGAAACAAATCACGATGAGCAGTCAAACAACCGTCATCAAACTTACCGGGTGAGGCCCCCCAGCTGTTATCCCCCTGATGAGTGAGCATAACGCTTACTCTAGAACAAATACTGGAAAAAGTAGCGACCCGACCTTCCGCTTGCAGATCTACAGATAGACAAGCCTCAAAGTCCCCATAGCTATTCGTAACCAACTCTGTTAAAAAAGAAGACAGGCTTATCCTCTTCCAGCTAATCCTTCTCCCCTAAGCAACTGGCACCACATTGTTGCCCTTCAAAAATGAGGGGCGAACAGAAGATCCTAACACTTACCAATTTGTAGACCACAATCACACTTAACATCAATCAACAGATCTCCCTGTGGTTTATGCTTGAAGTTTAAGAAATGCTCCTCCACCTCGCTACATCGATCCCACCCACAGTTTTTAACACACAGGTACAAGCTGAAATCACTCACAATGATCACTGGGATAAACACACTGGAAACCCGCTCTTAATCGATCTAAACAAGCACCTAGGCCTACCAATTGTGCTGAAGCCTCTATTGATGTGTTAGGGTTATACAAATTCAACAGGACACTAATAGAATTAAAAACCAAACGCTTTACAACCAGCAGGTAACAAAACCCATTTCATAAAAAGAAGGGGTACATCCTAACCCATGGTGAACCAATGTGCCCCCCTTTACCCTTCTAGACAGAGAGAGATTAGCAGGGGGAATTAAGATGCAAAACACTCCATCAGAAGAGCATTAGAGACGTCCCAGGTTTCTTGACAACACTGAATGCTATAAATCTTTAAAAATTTTACCCACATTGGAATATTTAATTTGTCTATCACCCCAGAAATATTCCAGCTTAACATCTTAACTTCTCCACCCATATGTACTAAACCTGGTTCAGGAGCTCTGACCTCAGTATGTGTTACCTGTGGCCTGGAACCTGAAAGGAGTACTATACGTCAATGTACCCCATCAAGGGAGCTCCGAGCTGAGAACCTGTTTGCAGTTGATACTGCAAAATGGTTCATGGTAGAATCCACAACAATCTGCCAATTTTGCGGATTAAGGACTACATGCCCTGTCGGATGGAGGTAAATGAAGGTCAGGTGATGGGAAGAAATTCTGGAGCACCACATCAGGAGATTTCAGTAATCTATGAAATAAATAATCAACCAACTCTCTGCAGTGAAATGTCACTACCACACATTCCTCAGCTATCTTCTTCTCACATGGGCCTACCATGTCCACCCTCTTAGCCATCAACGTATGCCTGAATATTAGGGTGCCATAAGGGATTTGTCTTCTGTACTATGGACTATCTTTATAAACAGTTGCTCAGTGTTTTCAGTGCACCCCACAACCAGTGGGGGAACATTGGTAAGGACCATTACAAAAGGAGAGGCGTCTGGATGAATATCTAAGACAACTTTGCAAGGAGCAGAGTTTAAACTCTGCTGCAGGGTGAGTGGGGCCTACTAGGTTCCATCAAGGGTGCCGCCTTAGCACTCTTGTCTCTGGGTATCAGCACAGAGGAACCAGGAAGAGACTGTTCAACTTGGGATGTAATATTTTATGGTACTACATTACTGTGGATTAGTTCCGTGCTAGGCCCCAACAGTGACAAATAAGGATGGTCGTTACCTTTTTCCCTTTCAATTTATGACAAACACCCGGGTCACCCAGATGAGAGGTGGCTAAAGAAGCCACTAAATCCACATTAGGGGGGCAAGAGGACTAATGGCAACCTGCTTATCACTGATAGGGAGAGTTTGCTCTATAACCAAAAGCATCATCATAACAGTTTGAAACATTGATTAAACATGGCATTTGAGTTTGTCTGAGATAAGAGAAAGCAATTGCTCCATGTGAGGCATGCTTTCAGTCACAACTTTAGCAATGTTAGTTAGGCAGTACAGGTTCAAAACCCGCCATATCCGTGCCCACATCACAGAACAACCTTCTGGCAGTTATTGGATCAGAGTCCTGATCCATACTGTGCCTTGGTACATCCTTCTTTTTGCATTTACAAGCCAATGGGTCTAATACAGCAGAAGTTACAGTGATCTCTTGATGAATGTCCGCAACAGTCTGAAAAGTGAGTCTTACAGGTTTGTCTGGAAGGCCCCGGAAACTTATATTCCCCTGATTTCTCATAGTGGGGAGCCCAGTACACTACCCAAGCCAAGGTCCACCTCCACAGTAACAATCTCCTCAGCAAGGGCCTCAAACTGCCAAGGTCGAATACGCCATAAAGGATGATGAATTTCTAAGGACAGCCCTGTCCATGGACTCTTCACTGCAGTCAGCTTGCGCTTTACCATAACTGAATCCTTCCAAGAAACCCTTGAGCTAAAGAACCTTAGCTGAAACCCCAAGACTAGTAGAAATCCAGGGCTAAAACTCCACTCCAAAAGCACAGCACTAATAAGCCCAAAATATGACGATAGCAAAGGGTTCACTCACCCTGCAAACACAGTTCTTGGAGACAAGGTGAAAGAGGGTGGGGTTGGGCCCAGCCCAGCCTCCCTCAGGTTCAGATGGGCCAGCCTCCCTCAGGTTCAGATGGGCCTCCTGTTGGCCCGGTCTTTGGCCAGGCACGCAACCAGGTGTGTCCCATGAGGCAGGGGCTTAAGGCACTTAAATCCACCGGTGAGGTCCAGTAGCCAACTCCAAGTGGAAGTTCTCAACATTGAAGCCCAGGAGAGCCCGGGAAATAGAGTCCTGTCCCTGGCCTGGCCTGGTTTTGTGTCCCACGCAGTGAGGGCTTATAGTACCCTAAATGTGCCTGTGAGGTCCAGTACCCACCTCTTGGCGGAAGCTGTCAGCATTTAAGCCTCCGAGAGCCTGGGAAATGGAGTCCTGCCCTTGGCCTGTCCCGTATTTGTGCACCCTCCTCATGGTAAAATGTAACTGCCTGTGCCAGGAGTTAAGCAGCACAGGCATAGTGTTGGTAGCATACCGTGATCAGTAGGAGTGAACAGATCCTTTTTAACCTGTCACTGGAGTGAGGCCTACACACTCACTCACATCTTAAATGGACTACTGCTGTGTGCTTAACTCACCTTTGGTCTACATCAGGCTGGTGTGTAGTGCTGCATGATATACCTGCGCTGGGTATATGTATGCTTGGGGAGGGTGCCATACAGGGATAATGCATTACTGAGTAGTGCGTGCATGGTTTATGCATGTGCTGGAGGTGCATGTGCCTTTGAGTGGTACAGCAACTGAAGGATGTAGTGCTGTGCATGTATGGAGGATACAGTCCTGTGCAGTGCATGTATGCTGTGTACATTTACTGGATGTACATATGCCTGTGGGTGGTACAGTACATGGATGGCCCTGGAAACCATTTTGGGAGACCCAGGCCCGCATGGTGAAGCATCAAGTGGAGGTAGAGAGATCCCCCCACACCCAGTCAGATATGTAGATTGCTGCATTCCTGTAAGCTGGGTGGCACACACAATAAGGAGGGAGAACAGGACATCCCCTGTACACTTCAAAGGGTGCTCTTTGATTCAGTGAGTGGTCACAAGGAAAGGACCTAGGCACATGCCAGGAGATGGGAATAATAAGAGAATCACAGAAAAGTAGGGTTGGGAACCTGGAGCTAACCTTTTGAGACACATATCACTGTGGCTGACATCCACATGTGAACTTTAGTCACTCCCATGGCCTGTGTTGTTGGACTATGAGCTTCAGAGACTCTCCTACTGTGACAGACTGCTTTTTACGAGGATGAGGAAACAGAGAAATAGATACCCCAACATAAAACTTCAAAGACTCAGGCCCAGACAAATAACATTTGATGTCTGGAAATGTACTATAAGAAGAGGAGGGGGAGACCCCAGAAATGGTCATCTGCCAAGCATCCAGATGGGCTGTGTGAGGAGTGGAACTCCACAAGACTTTTGCCTGTGACCATGACTGGGAGTCAACACATGCTAGTCTCCCTGATGGGTGAGGGGACATCACCCAGGGAATCTAAGAACCGCCTGCCCTGGAGCTTTGATCACAGAACCTGCCTGCTTGCCAAAACCAGTGTGCACTGTGCAGAGGTGGAGAGCACTGAAGGGAGCAAGCTCCAGAGTGGAGCCCTGTCAAGTGGACTCCTGGTGTGAGGTGTGAGGAAACAGCTGCTGCATCAATCAGGAAACAGCTGCTGCATCAATCAGGTCACTGCATGTGTGCAGGATTGAATCAGTGACCCCTGAATGCCAGGAGACGGCTGCTGTGAAGATAGCCATGGAAAAGACTGACGTGCAGTAAAGGCTGAAGCCTTGACTGGTAAAGGAAGGTCCACCATGGTCAGTACTGCTGTCCGGTAAGGAGTGAAGTCTTGTGTGGTAGCTGTGCACAGCCATGTATGCCAGTAGGGGCTGCCGGGAATACTTGTGCTGTGTTGATCAAGCCAAAGCCCATAGACTGCGAGTGGTGGTGACCTGCAGGCCACCGGAAGCAATGAGGACTGCGACTGGTCTGACCTCATTGAGCATTGTCACTGAAGTTCGGGATCAAGGACCGGAGCGTCGGAATCACTACCCCCATGGGGAGCATGGAGACACTTACCCTGCAGGAAGAGTGCAAGAATCCTCCAATAGCTGCTGGAGCACGACCTCGCAGGAGAGAGAGCATGTGCCTGGAAAGTGCAGACAGTTCACCTTATTGGGACCTGAGCCACTGTGAGTGCTCACGTGGGGGCTTACTCCAGAATTGGGCACACTTCACTTATACTAGAGAGTGTAAGACTTGCTTCTGGCCTATCAGCTTCAGGGAAACTCGCTGTTGAAAGAACTGCAGCACTAGGACACTTTTGATTTTTGAATGTAAGTGTCAGAGTGGACTCTGAAGACACTGACTGCTAGTAGGTCATTCCTTGGGTGTTTTCAGCAGTGAATGGAGAATAACCACTATCGCTAACGCAAGGAGGGAGGGGGGCAGGGAATTGCCATTGAAACGCTAGAGCTCCGACTTCAAGTGGAATTGTGCTATTGCTTGTGAATGCAACCTCTGTGTGGTTAGCAGTGGAAAAAAAATAGTTCTCCTTTTTCATTAAAGTGAGTATTTGGCTGCACAATGATTTATTGCTGCTTCTGCGTGCATTTTGATTTGTGAGCCTGTGTCACTAATCTGAATTCACACCTCCACCTTGAGGTTGCTTTGGACTGCTGGACCATGTTTACCTCTAAGAGTGAAGTGCAGAGTTGGTTCTTGGCCCAGTTATTCAGAATCCATAGTAGGCTGGGCCCCAAGACATCAGAAGTAAAAGGACTCAATCCCCACGGTTGGGCCCAGTAGCCCTTGCATGCCCTGTGGCCCTCTGAAAAGTGTTCTGACAACGGGTTTTGGGATAATGGATGAGGAGACACAATGTATTAAGAGCTGTTGGCATATAACCCCCTCCAGTAAAAAAGGCATGATACGATCAGGACATGAGAGCAGGGCCACTGGAATTATGTGATTCTTCTGCAGGGGCAATTTCTGAATAACAATGGAATTGCCGCATTTATTAGATGATCACTATGGAGCCCAACTCTAGAACCAATACATAAATAATGGGTGCAACTTTCACCAGTTACGGTAGTAAAAAGTTATGCGGTAAAGGCGCTGAATTCCTCAACTCCCTAGCAGTCAGAATATATGGAATAATCTTGCTCTTCCCAAAAGAGTTTTCCCAGGCGATCTGAATTTGGCCTCTTAAAACAAGTTCTAGGGAGATAAGTGGCCTGTTTAAAGATGTGCCATAACCTGAGGTTTTGTTAGAAATCACTAACTCAAACGAGATGGTGGATTTTGATAATATTTGGAGGAATGTCTGAATACTTTGCAAGCATGAGAGCTTTGGACCTGTTTGCCTCCCAATCAATAACTGGCACAGCGATCCTACACCTGGATGATAACAAATACCTATACAGAGCCAAAACACAGTCCTAT
The DNA here is from genome assembly GCF_031143425.1 of Pleurodeles waltl. NCBI lineage: Eukaryota > Metazoa > Chordata > Amphibia > Caudata > Salamandridae > Pleurodeles > Pleurodeles waltl. The sequence goes on along the minus strand of NC_090446.1, from coordinate 1,333,874,430 downwards.
TTTGGAAACTGCTACTCCAAATTCCCAAACTGTAAGCTGCTGTTTTATTGCTTCAGAAGTCTACCAACATGGAATGTTGTCCACAATGGTTAAAAAGTATTCCAGACAAAGCATACAGACAGTGCAAGGAAGCAACAGAAACAATCATACACACTGTCTGCCTATGCAGACAAAGAGAAGAAGAATCTGCTGTTAAAGGCCTTTAATCAGTACTTACCTTTTAAAGAAATAAGTGTCACAGCCCTTGTCAGAAGAATACGGCAGCTTGCACCACCCATTGTGCTAATAATGACAATTCAGACTTTTTATACATTAAAAATGGCAATACCTGCCACCTAAGCTATTTTTATAGCTTTGGGCGGCAGATATTTTTAATGTATATAGAAATATTAAACAACTGCTGTTGTGTTCATCACAAACTTAGGCAAACAGCTACATCATGTGACTGGCTGTCATATGTCCCGGTGTTGACGATTAAGCACTGGTGCCAAGCATCAGAAACCACAGCCTCAAATGAAGGAATCACAGACACATCAGGACGCACTGATTGAATCATATGGTACTATCTCTTTTATCTTTAGTACTCATTTTCAAGAAGTACCATTCACTCCCGGTACCTGTCTAGTCCATCTCAGGGAAATTCCAAGAATTGGATGAGGTGGGCTCACTCACTTAGGCCCATAGTTATACTTTTTTAGCGCCGCATTTGCGTAATTTTTTGACGCAAAAGCGGCGCAAACTTACAAAATGCAATTGTATTTTGTAAGTTTGGGCCGCTTTTGCGTCAAAAAGCTGCGCAAATGCGGTGCTAACAAAAAGTATAAATATGGGCCTTAATGTGACATGCTTCACCATTGGCCACCTAATCCTACCCTGGTAAGATAATACTACCAGGCCGGACTCAACCTCAAGGGGGATTACCTTGAGGGAGTTCTTATAGATTACTTGACTGAATATTTCTCCGGGTTAATTGACTAAAAATACCTTGGGTAAACCACAAGGGTCCCTTTATTTGGTGGTATCTTGTTATCAAGAAAAATACTAATAAAATGTATTCAGGAGAATAAGGGGTACTATGGCCCCTGCGTCCCCCTATAGTGCCGACATGTTCCTGCCCTTCTGCAAAGCCTATACTAGGTCTCAGACATTCATTAGGGCTAATAGGATCCCTTTATTTTATACTCACCACTGGTGAGTATAAGTAAAAAGGCCTACCATTCCCTCAATAGGTCAAAGTAGGTACTCTAAGACAGCCTTGCTTCTTGGTCTGTGTGGGGTGGGCATCTTCTATTGTCACACATTTGTCAAGGATAACAGTATCCAGATTCCTACCATGCCCCCAGACAAAGCCAAATTAAGCACTAACTTTAACCAGCTAGCCATTCCAACATGCAGACAAACCATCATGTAAGCCCTTAGCCCAAAAAATGTCACTCTGAATATTAGATTCGTAAAATTTTGGGCCCTTGCAGACGAAAAGTTAAATAACATTCAAGGGAACGACACCCCAGGCTGGGAATAGTCACAAGAACGATCACATTTTAATGTCACCTAGGACATTAAATGAATTGAATGACTGATTAATAGTTAGAAGTGTTTTTTATTTATTTTTAGTTTTCTACATGCAAAGTTTTTTATTACTTATTCATGAATTAAATAAATGTGACATTTTCTACATACTCCATCATATCGGCTGCTGCATATTCTGAAGGATTTAACAAAAAAAGTTTTTTGTTTTTTGCTCAAATGGCTCAAAAGTTACAAAAAACGTTGCAACATGTTCCCACACATGCAACATGTTGGAAAGCTCTTCACAAGGATTTACGGGCCACCTTGCACTTGCTGATTGCTGTATTTTGCTCTTTAACTGGTACTAATGAGGTGAAATATTTGCCCAGACAGTGTTACCATGTGTACACATGACAAAATTCTGAAGTAATACTACGACAAAATATGCTACATTGTTCTCCATAATTTGTCCTTTCTGCCACATAATGCGATCCTACCTGGCACATAATTTGGTCCCAGTCCCCTGCTTTGGAAGTAGCCTCTTCCTGCTGCGTAATACTCCTGTTTTGATATTTTACATGTTGGCATGTCTATCATAACTTAATCGATTGATTTTACTTTGCCAAATAAGTTTACCACCTTTTGCAAACTGGTGTTTGGGTCCCATTACAGCGCATTTATTAAAGCTTCTGGCTAGAACCCATGGTTCCTAAGAAGTATTTCTGTATTATCAAGTAGTATGTTATCAATATTTGTAAAGCATCATCTGTCATCAGTGTAGCCTGGTCCAGAATCGAATTGAACAGACTCGCATAAAATGGAGTATGGCAAATGTTTGAATTGAATAAGGCCTGCAAAATACAGGAAACAGTATACACTTGTGTAGGACTACTGCTGCTCGAAGTGCAGTGAATGGTTTTCTTAGTCCACATCCCCACCTTCCTGTCTCTCTTCACTAGCTATGCATTGAGAATTCAACCATAGTGCACAACTACGGTGTTGAAGAAGTTATTGCTTTAAAACAGTTGTGCCCTCTTTGGCACTCTGACTGTTGATACCAGTTGATCTGCATGTGCTTGGAGGATCTGTGCTAGAGTTAGTAGCCCCAATCCTCCTGGCCTGGTAGCAGCAGCTGATGCCCACTTGATGTGCATTTTATGGGGACTGTAACATTTCTTTCCACCATCTCCACCTCTTGTGCTTACCTCTACTGCCCTAGCTGTAAATAGGCCTGTGTGAAATTTTAAATTGCACCCATGTAGTTTGGTAATTTTGCATTACAAATGTGCACATAATTACAGAGATTATGTCATTATGACACATCGTATAATGTCTGGAAGCGATTTTATTGTGAGATGTACTGTTCAAGTGATTTTATTTTTTTATTTGTGCAGCGTTTCAGGTAGATTTTTTACCAGAGCGGACTGTTAGGGTAATTTCTGAAAATGAAACTACAAATCCGAAAGTGAGTGGAAGTGCTTTGAATGAGAGTGGTAATTCCTTTTAATGTAGCAGTCAACAAACAAGTCAGGTAGATGTTTTATTTTATCCGATCTGACCATCCAGGTAATTTAATGTCAAGACCGGAGGCTCTTATTATGCTTATTTTCTTGCTTTATTTTCAATAGTAGCACAGTCAAGAAAGAAAATCACCAATCCCATCACGGCCAGAGGAAAGATCTCGGCCAATGGGAATAGAACAATGATCAGGATGGGCCAATCACTACATAACATAGTCAATATATACCTACTTAAACCGCAAGCAGTCCTCTTTTCTTGCTGCTCGCAGTCAAGATAAGTATATATTTTCTATATATCCTCGCATATGGTGCATGTTGTATTTAAAGTTTACGTGGATTTACAGGTATTCATATTGCGCTAGCTTCTTATTTCTATTGCCTAGCTCGTTTACACTGAACCAAGTGTTTTTTTCCCTTCCCCCTGCTTGTCGTTACGGTTGGTGTCTTCCGGGGCCCGTTGCGCCGCTTTTCTGCCACCAGCGTTCGAAAGCTTCCTTTTACCTCAGGAACGCTTCCTTTCTCGTCCTATTATTTGACGGAGCAATTTTAGCAAACGTCTGCCTAGAATTCTTTCGTTTTGCAGGCAACGTGCCCGGGTGTCTTCACTGACGCTTCGTTTGAGGATTGCGGTGTCGCTGGGTGTGTTGTCTTGCGTATTTCCCTTCAGAGGGGCACGGCCTTGCTTAGAACACGCCCGCTTTGGTGGTTACCTCAGGTTAACCCTTTATCTTCTGGTTTTGAGTCTCTTTTTCGTTTTTTTCCTAAAAGATGGATTTTTCTAATGCTTTTCAAGGCAATGACAGAGAGGAGGAGTTCAAAAATAATTTAAATGATTTTATTCAATCTTCTGTTGCAAAGGCAGTTTCGTTATCCATGAACAGGGTCACAAAAAACCTTGAAAAATCTGTCTTATCTCTAATGTCACAATCTACATTGGCCTTATCTGCGGGGGAATGCAGAAAGCACAAAGCCACGGTGGCTTCCAAAAGTCAACAAACCCCTAAAAAATCGGTGCTTCCGGATAGTGAGTCTATCTCATACAAGATTGAGAACGAAGTTCATCACAACCCTCCAACTAAGGAGGGGAAAGTTTCAGGAGAAAAAAAGTAAAAGGAAAACTAAGCACCTTGATAACAGTGCACAAAAGATTGTGATTTATTCCACCCAAGATACTGATGATGATGTTGACCCTGATTCTGATAACAATTACGATGACGATGATGATATCTCCAATATTTGGTCTGGTCCTCCTCCTAAGAAACAAAAAACTGTGGTTTTCAATGATACTCTGGCATCCAAATCTATTTTGGACTCGGAGGGTAATCCCATGTTTGATCCAAGTCTTATTCACCACCCTAATTCCACGGAATGGTTTCTGTCATCTCATGTTGGAGATTATATCTCGGCAAAGTTATGCATGCCCCTAGATAAACAGACAAGGATAAAATTGAAGGCTGAATGTCCAAGACCTACCTTTCCTCTACATATCACTGCTACTCCTTCCATTGACCCTTCTATGTTGACTTTCTTTACGAAGTTTGGCAAAGATCCACGCAAAGGGGTGGATAGAGCATGGTCTGTGTGCCAAGATAAAATGCTGGACGTAGTGGGCCCTTTGGCTCGAATCTTTGATTTAGCTGAAACTGCCAGATTAGACAATCTGGCCATTGTTTCAGAAGAATTGTCTTTATGGGTCCAAAGAGCCTTCTGTTTGTAGGGTAATGCCAATTCGGCAATGACTCATGAAAGGTGTAAAGGTTCACTCCTCAAACTGGATCCTAAGCTAGCAAACCTGGCGTCAATGAACCCTGGCATCAAAGCTGATGGTTTGTTATTTGGAGATTCCTTTCTCAAGGAACTGAGCAAATATGTTACAACTTTTGCATCATTGGACAAAGCCCAGAAATCCTTAAAGAAAGTGTTTACCAATTGTATTTTTGCCAGGGCTGGTAGAGGAAGGAGTTGCTTTACCGGCCGCTACCCAAGATCTCAGGGTTTCAGAGGCTCCTACAATTCGTCCTCACAGGACTTTCGCCCCCACTTCTATCCCCAGAGATCCAGAGGCTTCAGAAGAAGGATCCAACATTTCCACAGGTCCACACAACCAGCAAGTAAGTGTACCTTTTGGCCATCTTTCTGTATGAGGTCATCTAGAGTTTTTTCTTCACAAGTGGGAATCAATAAATTCAGACCCATAGGTTCTAAATACAGTTCAGGGTTATTCTATCGAGTTTTACGACACTCCTTTTCAAACACGTCGTCCCCTTTCATTAAAATTTTCAGCAGAAATAACTTCTCTGGTATCTCAAGAAGTTCAATCCCTTCTTCAAAAACACACGATTCAACACACTTTCCCACATCCTCTAGGCTTTTTAAGCTACATCTTCTTGGTTCTCAATAAAAACAAAAAGTTGAGACCAGTCATAAATCTCAGAGATTTCAACCGTTTTGTGGTATATCATCATTTCAAAATGGAGACCATCTTACATCTCAGAGATCCTCTCCAACAAAACGATTGGATGGTTCATTTGGATTTACAGGATGCTTACCTCACTATTCCTATTCATCCACACCACAGGAAATTTTGTTAATTTCAGTGGCAAGGAACAACATATCAGTTTTCCTCCCTTCTTTTCGGTATCTCTTCAGCTCCATGGTGTTTTACCAAATGAATGAAGCCTGCGGTAACCTATCTCAGGACACAGGGTATACGTCTCATCATCTATTTAGACGATATTCTGTTAATGGGTCAGAATCTTCAACCGCTTCTTTTGCAGATGCATCTCACTTGTTCTTTCCTGACGGACTTGGACTTCCTCATAAACAAAGAGAAATCAGTTCTCGTCCCGGCTCAAAAATTGGAGTTCCTCGGCTTTCTCATAAATTTGGTAGAAGCCACTCTTCTACTATCCGAGACAAAAATAAAAGCAATAAAATCAGAGATAACGCGCTCTTTACTCCTTCCTTCTGTCTCCCTCAGGTTACTTGCAAGAACTGTAGGTCTACTCTCCTCGTCAATTCAAGTGATCTTTCCCGGCCCTCTACATTACCGCGCTCTTCAGAGATTAATAATTTGTCATCTTCGCAAGTGTCTTGCTTTTTCAGATTCTATCCCCCTAGACCACTAATCCCGTATAGCAGTGGTTCCCAACCTGTGGTCCGGGGACCCCTGGGGGTCCGCGAAGCCTCCTCAGGGGGTCCGCAACTGCTTAGACAATTAAATAATATTACCAGATTAGGTCCCCAGCTTTCAGTAAAGACTCAGTGGGGGGTACCCAGATTCCAATAATGAGTCAGCGGGGTCCCTGGGTTCCAGTAATGATAAAGTGGGGGTCCACAGAAGTCAAAAGGTTGGGAACCACTGCCGTATAGAACTTCAGTGGTGGTTAGATGACCTCGACGCTTGGAATGGCAGGACTATCTTTGCATCAGCCCCAGATCTTGTGTTAGAATCGGATGCAAGTCTGACCGGCTGGGGCGCAAGGTGTGGTCAAATATCGACTGGAGGTACATGGTCTCCAGAGGAGTCTTCATTGAACATCAACTGTTTAGAGATGCTTGTAGGCTCCTTTGCGATCAAAAGCCTCGCAAAAAACAAAGTCCGATGTTCCATCCTGCTTCAAATGGACAACCTGTCGGCAGTCAGATACATCAATCATCTGGGAGGTACAAAGTTCAAACCTTTGGCGGAGCTAGCCAAAAGCTTTTGGGAGTTTGGTCTACATCAAAAGTTATCTGTTCGGGCGGAATATTTGCCGGGAAATCTCAATCGGGTAGCAGATTGGAATTCCTGATTTCTGACGATTCCAGCGATTGGAAGCTCCATCCTTCTGTTTTCAAAACTTTGCTTCACAAATGGGGACCTTTTCACATAGATCTATTTGTATCACGTCTAAATGCTCAACTGCCTCACTTTTTCAGCTGGAGACCAGACACCTTAGCATTAGCAATGGATGCCTTTCAACAAAATTGGTCTCAGTCAATCAATTATGCTTTTCCACCTTTTCTAATGATCAACAGGATCCTTTCTCAGGTATGACGTCAAAAGGCTTGTCTCATTTTAGTGGTTCCCCTCTGGTAATCCCAGGTATGGTATCCTCCTTTTCTGGAACTAGCCATGGATTTTCCGATTATTCTCCCTGTGTTCCCAGATCTCCTTCTCAACCTGGAGGGTTACCCACATAATCGGATTCTCAACAATTCTCTTACCCTTTCGGCTTGGAAGGTAACAGGTCTTCCCAATCTTATTCAGGAATTTCAAAGGAAGCTTTGGATTATATCTCTAAAACGTGGGCTCCCAGAACCACAAAATCTTATAAATCAGCATGGTCTTTATAGCTAGTGTGTGGGAAAATCTTGTGATCCCTTTTCGGCAGATATATCCCTAATCACTAATTTTTTATCAGCTCAAGCAAGTTCAGATAAGTCTTACAGAACCATCAACCTATATCGTTCTGCGATATCCCTTATCATAACCACTTCAATGGGAAACCAGTTGAAGAACACCTCCTTATTTGCCGTCTTTTAAAGGGAGTAAAATGTTCCAATCCGCCTACTCTGAAATATAGTCAGTTATGGGATGTTAATGTGGTTTTACAAATGTTTCTCTCATGGCCAGAAAATTCATTTTTATCTCTTAAAATGCTTTCTGTGAAACTGACAATGTTGCTATGTTTAGTTTCCATAAAACTTTTATCAGATGTCAAAGCTTTAGACATTTCTGGTCGTCATTTCACTCCCACAGGTATTCATTTTAAAATTTGCAGATGATCCAAAACAAATATTTCTACGTTTTTTTATCCTTATTTCCCAAATCAACCAAAACGGTGTGTAGGAAATTGTTTAAAAGTGTACGAACAAAAGAAAGTACATCTTAGAACGTCCTCTGTTTCCCAACTTCTCATCTCTTTCAAAAAACCTCATAAGCCAGTTTCATCTCCTACTCTAGCCCGCTGGGTTAAGTGGGTTATGTCCCTGACGGGGATTGATACTTCCAAATTTGGCGCTCATTCTTCCAGGGGTGCTATGACTTCTAAAGCCTTTTGGGCTGGATCTTGTATAGCGGACATTCTAAGATCGGTAGATTGGTCTAATGATAGTATCTTCTGTACCTTTTATTGTAAACCAATTGATACAGTTTCCTCTGTGGTGATTGATATGCTTTGAAGAAGCATAATAAGAGCCTCTGGTCTTGACATAAAATGTAGATTTTCCTAGTAATTTATGAAGGAAAGTCTTAATTTTATTAAAGATACAGAGGCGAGTATTATCCCACCGCAATATCTTACTAATCATATTTCTTTCCCACACGACAGTTTCATCTTCCGCTGCTCCAGCAAATAATGCATGAAGATCAGATTCTTCCTGTGGCCTCCACGTGGACTTCCTAAGTCACACTTTGTGCGCCAAAGAACTCTTGAACAAGCTGATTCCTGTTCTCCGATGCTGACCTTCACTGGATTCACCTTGTTCAAGACTGTTGTTCTTTGATATTAGCCATTCTGATAATTAGTTCCATTTTTCCAATGTTTTCTTCTTATTCTTAGACTTCTCGCTCAAGAAAAGAGGCCTGCTCGCAGTTTGGATAGGTATATATTGACTATGTTATGTACTGATTGGCCCATCCTGGTCATTGTTTTGTTCCCATTGGCCGAGATCTTTCCTCTGGCCGTTATGGGATTGGTGATTTTCTTTCTTGACTGCTATTGAAAATAAAGGAAGGAAATATGCATAATACTCGCCTCCGTGTCTTTAATAAAATTAAGACTTTCCTTCATAAATTACTAGGAAAATCCGGAAACCGACTCGAAATTACATTTCAAGTTGACGTTTTAGACCAATGGACTGATAGGGTCATTTTTTAAGTGCGAGATGAATTGTGTAGAATTTTGCACATTTTTGTGGGCATTTCGTGTAATTACACTACTGCACATTATGCCCAATTTGCCCACCCTTATTTGCACCATATATAAAGACACTACTCCTCTAAGCCACATGAGTCATGACACATGCAAACACTCGTCCATCCATTGCACTTGACAGGCGCACTGTGCTTCCCGTCCACAGTGTGCTTCATCACTTCATCAAGAGTATGAAGCTCTACAGATAAGCTGAATTTAAGGGCAACTACAGTTCACTGTACAATTTTTCATTGCACCATTGGGCTACAATGAGCCCCAGCGGGCCCAAGAGCTGAGCCAGAGCTAAGCTCAAGGCTCGAGCTTGGCTCGAGCTTTTAGTGATTCGCCCAACTCTAGCACCCGTTTGCGTGCGTGCACATCATGAGACACACATTTGCACTGGGGACCATCGTGGAATTAATTTTCTTTACTAGGAAACCAATTCAATCTACGTGCGTGCACATATGTAGATTCGTGCGCATGCATGCAGTTGGAAATAAGCATTGGGTTCCACTCCCAGGCAGCCCGCAGCTCCGCAGTAGCGCTGCGAGCTAATGACTTTACCAATGCTTGTTCAGCAAGTTGACTTAGAAGTGAAAGCTATAAACGTACAGGAAAACAAGATATTGGTAAATATTTGTCAACAAACGATAAGGATATATGATTTCTAGCTACGATAGAAATAGATCTTCCTGTGAATATATAACGAAATAAAGTAGCACGAACGTTCTCATAAAAATCAGGACACACAGAGCAGCTAACCTCGGCGACCTTGCCTTCAGAAGACACATTATAAGTGACACACCGAGGGACTTTATTAATATTAGTGCTGATGCACATTATTTCATCAAACGTGCCTACTGCTTTGTAACCATTTAGGAAAGAGAAGGCTGGAGCTGAGGGCCTTACAAATTTACCAATTCCAACTGCAGGGCATTTTGGCGCAGGAATCCCTACGGAATGCACTCTACTTTCAAAAAAAAAATCCCGATTTTTAGGCCTGGTGCCTTACTGAGAGTTGAAAGTATTGTGTAGTCGTTCTGAGATCAACCTTTAACTTCACAATCGCATGTAAATCAAACAGTTTCATTCTCCCAAAAGACTGCTCACAGGAGAGGACTCGGAGCTCTAATGATTAAAACTGAACAGTTCGCTGTTGCTGGTGGGAAAGCACCGGTGTGCCTAGTCACTCTGTGCGACACGCGCTATCAAAGTGCAATAGGGCACGAGGCACTACTGGGCATATAAAACCCAGACACTGACGACCACTACCAATTATCCAAACATTGTCAGAGTCCACCAGGCGCCTAATCCCAGGGCCATGCTGCAGAAAGGCTTCGGGGGTTTAGGTAAACATGAGAGCCAGTAGTAAAACCTCCACTTTATATTGACACGCTTTTTCGATTTTCTACAGCATTAAATGCCGTGGGAGTGGTTACACTCCCGCACCGCCACTGCGAGCTTCTGGCCTGGTGCACGTATTGACATCCCCAGCTCCCGGCCTCTCCACGCCTTGTCAGGCGCCCCCCGGGCAGCACACCAGGCCTTCGCAACCTGTTCGCTATTCCAGTGGCGTCTGTGCCAGTGCGGCCTCGGTGGGCCGCTCAGCCGGTGACAAGGGAGGCCAGCCGCTCCTGTGAGACTGCGCGAGAAGGTCAGCGACTGACTGACGGACGCGCGCGGCCTGCCCGGAGACGTGTGAAGGATTAACCACCCGGGCGACAGAATCCCCCGCCTCCCCAGGATAGTCTCCTCCTCGAAACATTTTAAGAAAAAAACAGATCGAGAGACCAGGTGGTGCATTCAGGCTGTCCAAATATTTCTTCCAATGAAATGTCTTCCTAAGAAGACCTGGTTTAAAGAAAACCTTTCACTGCAGGTTGATGCGGCATTCAGCTAAGCCAAGAAGGGGGGGAGGGACCGGAAGATTGGTGGTCCAGTGTACAGTCTCCCAGTATTGATAATCATAAAAAAAAGGGGTACACTGTTCCAAATCAGAAAACAAATCTAGAGGACCAATTCCTACAAGAGCGGGAACCCTCAAGCATCACAATGGATGACTGGTCATCCATTGTGATGCTTGAGGGTTCCCGCTCTTGTAGGAATTGGTCCTCTAGATTTGTATTTTATGATGCAGCATATAGTCACGTTGACAGGCCAGTGTTTAAGACCATGTTTACAGAAGACTGCAACAAAAAAAAATGAAATGTAGCAGATCTGAAATTTAAATTGAGGGCAACCATCTGCGATATATTAACAAAAAAAATCGCCAGGAAACAGATTATTCTGGTGGATGTTTGTCCGAGCGTCTGTTCAATAACGCAGCAGTGCTAAACAAGAATACAGGATTAAACTGACACAAAAATGAAATTCACTACGAGCACCAGACACTGATCTAAAGATGTACGAAATATGCAGATATTGCATAGACTCCAGTTTTCCGGCCTGTTTCAGGGTATACTGGACCCTTACACAAGAACAATTGTTTGCACTCCACAGGATGACTCTGTCGTGTCAATGCATTTGTAAGCCACACCACCAAATATTGTATGTATGTCTATACATGTACCACATATTTGTCGTGTATGTATAGACGCAGCTAGAATATGCTTGCTGAGTACTGTATACACACCGCCGAATTGAGGCCCATATTTATACTTTTTGACGCAAAACTGTGCCGGCGCAGTTTTGCGTCAAAAATATTACCGCCGGCTAATGCCATTTTGGTGCGCCGTGCGGGCGTCATATTTATACTTCGACGCACGGCGGCGCAAACCACAGGTGGGAGTCATTATTTTTTACGCACACCGCAGCGTCAAGTCGTAAAGAATAACGACGTTAACGAGGCGGAAATGACTGTGGGTCGATTTACGACACCGCAAACCGGATATGCGCCTTTTTTTTTTACGCAGTAGCGTAAAAAAAAACAGCGAACACTGCCATTTCACCAGAGGAGAGCCAAAATGGATCCCAGATGCCATTACAGACCCCAGGAAGATGACAGCAGACCAGGAACCAGCCAGGATGTCCCACACAAGAACCAGGAGACTTTTAAGAAGAAAAGAAAGTGTTGCTTTAGTGCAGAGGAGCAGGAAATTCTGGTTAAAGAGGTGACGGAACACCAGCACCAACTGTTTGTCACCTCAAAGTTGCCAATCAGTAGGAGAGAGGCTATATGGCAACAAATTGTCGACAAGATTAACAGTGTGGCTGAAGTACGCAGAAATGTGATCGAGTGCAAGAGACGCTGGCATGACTGCAAGCGCAGGACCAAGGAAAGGGTGGCCAGGAACAGTAAGGCAGGACTGCAGACTGGAGGGGGGAGTCCAGCACACCAGGAGGCCCTGGACCACATGGAGGAGATGGTCGCAGCCGTCATCCCTGAGGAGATCGTCACAGGGATTCAAGGACAGGACAGCGCAGACTACCAGGAGACAACGCACATGCAGGGTAAGTCGCATGGGGAATTAAAATGCAATAATGTCAACTACAACTGGGGGGGTATACCGACCACTAAATGCATGGAAGTCATCTAATACATGGAGTGGCATGAGTAAAGGGGCACGGCAGGGGGGCATGGCCCGTTCTGAGAAGACCTGGGGCACACCATTACACAACACCAACAACAGTCCCATGGGGACATGCTATCATGCCAACGATGGAGCAAAGGGAAAGCCACGCCAGGAGGGAAGGCCACAACGTCAAACTGACATCCCGGCACACGTCAGGCACCATACCCCCTACATTAACTACGGCCCTATTAACAACCTCTAGACATACCGACAACTGGAATGTAACTGCGACAATAGTTGCCACTACCACCTGTGCTCTGTGTGCAGCTCAAGTAGCCAATGGCAGTAACCTCCCCATGGATCATACACACCGTGAGGATGACAACTGCAACAATCCCCAGAAACAAGACAAAGGCCCCAGTACTCTCAAATGTCAATGCCCATAGTTGTCGCAAACATCAGCCAATGTAAACAACAATAGGAGCTACACAACACTAAGGACACACCCATGCTGCATATGTCAGGGTCCATCCTTTGCCTGGGTAACAATGCAACATCCCAAATGTCATACTGCTCAGACATCAGCATTGAGGGAGGGACACATGTAACTGGTCACTGAAATACACCTGCACAGTCAGAGGACGAAATAGGACACTGATACGATTATCAGGGCAATCCAATGTAACACACATTCCCCAACATCAGCAGGACACATTACCAATTTCAACATCCATATCGGATCATAACCTTGCCATGCATAGGATATGCCACATGTCAATTACATTTAAGTGGATGTGAAAGATCAGAGATTGGGGCAGGTCCAGATTGTTAAGTGTGCTGCCAGGGCCATCAGTACACCCACAGCCAGTGAAAGGTCTCACCATGAGAATGGATGTACATGGAGGGTTGAGTAGGAAAAGAAGGTGGCAATTCTCTATTTGGCCTAAACCAACACCTAGAGGTGATGAGGCTGACAAGTCTGATAGCTCAGTAACATACATGTGACACACAGGTGGGCCATAGGCCTGGAAGAATGCTCATCTGAAGGACTGGAGAAATTAACACAAAACAAGATCACAAAGTGAATTCATCAAAAGGCAGGCACGTCACATCAAAATTGCCACAACACAGACACACTAATTGTACCCTGTTTCATTGCAGAGGAAGATGGATCTCCTGCCGATATGCCTGTCCCAGATTTCCCTGATGACATGGATGACGACCCGATAAACATTCCCCAGGAGACTATCCAAAAGGTCCTTGACACCCTCCAGACCCCACCTTCAGTCACAAGGAGGAGCACAGAACAAGCAGCCATCGCAGAGGATCCACCACCACCCCAATTGTAAGACCTGCCAGCTCCAATACAGCTGAGGACTCAGACGACACTGGCACCAGCTTTGAGAGAACTGTAGTTGGAGTTCAGCGGGAGCTGGCCAAGGAGGTGCGGGTGGGGATGCAAACTATGGCAGCCAGCCTTGAGGGGATGCGTTCGTTCATGATGTCATCTGCAGATCAGGCAGCAGCTATGCAAGCCCTAACATCCATACTGCAAGGACTACAAGAAACTGTCAAGGAATTCACCACTGCAGTAAGGGAGTTGCCACAACACCTCACACCCCAAACCTTCCACTTCATGCACGAAGGCAATCATGACTCCCTCAGGGCCGACCTGGCTGCCTACCATCGTGATGTGGCTGCTATTCTCAAGAACCAGCAGACCCTCCAAGCTGCAGTACTGCCCGCAAGACCTTCACAGGCAGCAGCGACCGGGATGTCTGACTCCACGTCTTCTAACACTGAGGTGTGTGTTGCCCCTTCAAAACCAACAACAACAAGGACAGAGCAGGCAACACACACATCAGAAGAAGAAGACATGGAACAGATCACATTCACAAGGAAAATGACCCGGAAGCACTAGTCCCTGCCACATGGCCCACATTTACCAAGGTCCTGCGCTTTGTAACTTGCCAGTCTTGCAACAACTTTACTCAAGCACTGTTCTGCAAACCACTGTATATCTTGTCACCCAGCCCAGTGATTGTCTCTCTCCTACTCATTGCCAAATCCTGTCCCTCTGCACTGTCTGAAACATCAACCCCTGCATGTCAAAAGCATTTCCGTAACCCCTTGTGTTGGATCACAATGTAAGATGTCACTATAATAGACCCACAATCATGGACAATGTACAGATAGCACTACAGCACGTTTCAATAACTAGCACTTATACAGCAAATCTGTCTCTGGGTAATGTGACATATCAACTGTGAAGTAGATAACTGAAATGTGCCTACTGTCAAATTACGTAGCTTGTCAATACAACCGTCCTGATAATATGTAGTCAGAGATTTCTGCACAGTGCCCATGATTGCATCATACTATGCCCATCCTGAGGGACAAATCTGATGAAGTGGGAAACCATACACCACCATGCTATGTTGGACAGAAGAATGGTTCCTCAGGGGACAACTAAGTCATCAAATAGTGGCCGCAAAATGTTGTCAACATGCAAAAATAACACAATAAACATGCCACACTAATCTAAGTAAACACTAAAATAAGTGCATAAATGAAGGTGTCTGAGTTAACATACAAATAGGTAATCATGCCGAACTGTGTCACAAATGATGTATGAGGGTCATGAAGACAAGAATACAAGATTGCCAATGAGAACTCATCTTATAAGGGTGTGCATGATCATCACACTGCAGTCAGACCTAAAACTGTTTCCCCAATAGCAAGTCTGGAAGCACTGTTTGTGACTTTCAAAACACACTTATCAACAGAAACACATTGGGATCCATATGAACTGTGATTAGTGGTTGCAACAAAGGGTCGACACTTTGCAAGGTAGCTCTGGGCTAGCTGCCAATCGTACAGCTCAGTTGGGATTTGTTTGTAGCATAGGACACAGATGTTATAGTACAAGATTTATGTACACTGAATCCAAACCCACGATCAAGTACCATTCAACACATACTATTGAGGGTTAACCAAATATTTATTAAATGCTAATCACAGATGAGGAAACTGAGGGAAAAATCTTACCTACCCTAATCTACCCTGACTACTCATTACCCACAACTGTCCCTAACTAACCTAAGCTACACTTACTTATCACATGTAACAAAACGTTCTAAACATCTACCCCCCACCCCCCTTATGAGACGGGACAAATGGAGGACAACACATACTAACCTAAACACATACTATACTATCCAATACAAATATATATTTTTTTGGATTTTTTTTTTTTTTTGGGGATTTTTTTATTTTATTTTTTTAACACACAAGAACCCCAACATAGCCGGCCACCCACCCACCCACACATGTAATAAGTAAAAATAGAAACAAGCAGGCCCCCTCACCCCCCACCCACTAACACTAACTAAACTAACAGCCTATACTAACCTAACACTAAGCCCCCTAAGCACACTAACTATAAGAACAAGGAAAGAGGAGGGAGGGGAGGGAATCATGTCCATAGCAAAAAGTCTAGAGGTTGGCCCTCCGGAGGGTCCTCTTAATGGACTTAACCCGCTG
This sequence comes from Pleurodeles waltl, assembly GCF_031143425.1. Taxonomy (NCBI): domain Eukaryota; kingdom Metazoa; phylum Chordata; class Amphibia; order Caudata; family Salamandridae; genus Pleurodeles; species Pleurodeles waltl. Next base: position 1,333,858,446 of record NC_090446.1, on the reverse strand, counting down.
GTTAATGTGCCGCATATCCCGGCTCAGGTGGCTCAAATTGCGCAGAACTTTGTCCATCTTACGATCCATTCGGTTGAAGGCTGCAGGGTCAACAGATGGAGCAGTGGCAGTCTGGGTACCGGTGGAGGAGGTCTGTGTGGGTGTGGTGCCAGGCCTAGTGGGCTGTCCTGCACCGGTGGCAATGCTGGGGCCTGGAAGTCCAGCAGTTGTCGGACCAACAGTGGCAGCTGTGGGTGGGGCCACCTGGCTCGTATTGGTGGTTGTGCTGGTGGTGGCTGTGGTGGGCAAAGTAGGCCCACCCTGTGGGAAGGCTCTCCATGCCCTGGAGGCCCGTTCATGGCGATATCGCCGGGCCATCCTCCTGAACCCCGACTCCACCAGCAGGATGTGCTGATATCGCATGGCCTGGCGCTGAAATTCACGGACCTGGTCTGGAGTCATGTTTGCAGCTGTGAAGACAAATGCAGATATTCTACATTAGTAACTGCATTGTGTGAAATGGCACAGCAAGTTTATCAGACATTACATCTACTGTACTTGTAACAGCTCATATCACAATACAGATCATTGAATGTCCCTGAGGAAGTACATGGCAGGCCAGACTACAAAGGTCACATCACACAAAGCACATCCATAACCTACAAGATGGGTAACAACTGGCTTTGACTTGCAATCTGAGTTCTGCCAGTTATCAGCTAAGAATCATGCTGCATATCCTCCGCCAGACCTGGGCTACAAATGTCAGTGTACGTAAAGCAAAACTAAAGCCACATGTTCTGCAAGTACCAAGTGCCAAACCTGAGTGTGTATACTAGTTTGCAACCAAACCGTCACTTATTTACATGTATGTGTAACATACTGGTAGCATCTGTACTAGGTACCCCATTCACAAACCCATGGCCGTGTTTGAGGGGGGGTGGATACACAACTATAATTTGCCAACAACATGTACACCGAGGAGTGTATAGGAAACTCCACACATGTTTGTCTCTACAGACACACCACAGGTAAGGTCTATATACAATTAGGAGTCAGCAAACCCTAGAGCACTCATAGGGTCAGACATGTCAGGAAATGCAGAACTTGGTACACAACATGTAGTTCCAGTGAGGACTGACTTACATCAGACACAGAGTTGCTAGAACACCCATGATCATGAATTGCATGCACACCTAGGCCATTGCACTCAGGTTCCACAGACTTGTAGCACTACATGTGGAAGTACATGCTGCTAGGAGGTTCTACCTACTGTTTCAACATAACGTAGGTAAATAGGGAAGCAGATGTCTATTGGAAAGCTATTTGCTGTACCAATCTTAGAGAATGTGGGTCTGACAGGATGACTAAATTGGGGCTGACTTCCATTGCGACTCTTGGTGATACAAGTGTCATACACATGACTAACCCCTGTACTCACAGTGGGGCCTACAGGAATGTCCTACAATCTCTACATGATACCATTGGATACGCATTGGCCAACTCAAAACATGTGAGAACTACATTCCCACTCATGGAACAAGAGAAAAGCTTGCCCAACGCATCATACCTTGCTATGCGTCCAACTCACACAAATCCATAACCAGCAAACACAACACATAACAGACATATCAACACTTAGTGGAGTGGTCGGGGTCCTCAAATGTCGCCACCTCTCCCACAGTGTAGGGTGCTGGGCCACCTGTAAGGTATGGAAGGAAGAAATGTGCTCATAATCTGTGCACAGTGCAACAAATTCATAAACATATACAATGTGTAGGCTGAATAAGGAAATGGCAGCCATTCAGACATGATGGTACTGCATCTGATATATCACGGCCAACTTGCACATAGCATGGGTCTCCTGTGACAGTTACACACATATCTGCACACATACATTGACCCTAACTATCATGTGGTTGCAAATATGCCCCGTAATTGGTGAGCAGTAAAAAATATGGAGGGGGTCATTCCAACCTCGGCGGTAAAAGGCGCTTACCGCCGTGCAGAAGACCGCCAGAACACCGCTGCGGCCGCGGTAAACCGCCACAGTCATTCTGACCCACAACAGGCAAACCGCCAAAATACAGACATCCGCAAAAGTCCGCCACACCAAAGGCCAGTGAGAAACTGGCGATGACCAAACCTCCACCGTCACCGAAATACGCCCACACTATCACGACACACGAATCCCCGCGGCGGTCTTTCAACCGCAGTATTCCATTGGCGGTACACACCGCCGTGCTCAAAATACACACACACTTACAAAACACAGCCACATTGGACAATTTGAAATACACACACCTGATACACATACACACACCACTCCCACACACCCATTACAATATAAAACACACACCCACATCACCCACAAACCTCCACTCCTAGAGATTCGTGAACACGCACCGAGAAAAGACATCCGAGCACCCAGACGCCCAATTCACTGTCACCCAGCAATATTTGCACGCACTGCACACAACACAAAAATACACATCACCACACTTAGCACCACACAATCCACCCTACACATCACCCACACCACCCCATGGCACCGCAAAGACACCCCAGGTTCTCTGATGATGAACTCAGGGTCATGGTGGAGGAAATTGTACGAGTAGAGCCACAGCTGTTCGGGACACAGGTGCAGCACACCACCATTGCCAGGAAGATGGAGCTATGGAGCAGAATAGTCGACAGGGTCAACGCTGTGGGACAGCACCCAAGAAATCGGGACGACATCAGGAAGAAGTGGAACGACCTACGGGGGAAGGTGCATTCCATGGTATCCAGGCACAACATCGCGGTGCAGCGGACTGGCGGCGGACCCCCACCTCCTCCCCCAGAATTTACAACATGGGAGGAGCAGGTCTTGAACATCCTGCATCCTGAGGGCCTCGCAGGAGTAGCTGGAGGAATGGACTCTGGTAAGTCTCATATTCACTACTTCATCCCCCCCACCCCACCAGCATGCCAACTCATACCCCCACCCTCACCCCCACCCCATCACACCTACTCCTTGCAAATGTCTCACCATCACAACCCACCCATCCCAACACCAAGCCCTGCATGCGTCCACAAAGCATGGACACCCATCACCAAAGCATGCCCACTGCACATACACATACAACCCCCCCCCCAAACCACCGTCACAACAGCCCCCACAAAGGAATGCCACCCCTGGGGTACACGGGCACCCACCCATTGCACGCCATGGCACACACAGAAGCAATAACCATACTTTTGTACCCCTGCAGGACCCGAACGCCAGGTCACCACGCAAGAGGGTCCACAAATGTCCACTCCACCCCCAGAAGAGGCCCACAGTGAGGACAACAGCTCTGTCTCCCTGGATCTAGATGACCAGCCCGGTCCATCGGGACCTCGGGACAGTCGGTTCCCCTCAGACAGCCACAGGCCACAGCAGACCTTCCCCCCTCTGGGAACACCAGCACAGCACCCACCCAGCGGGCCCATACCTCTGTCCCCAGGACACGTCAATCAGCGGTGTGTCCACCACTACAGGGAACCCAGGCTAACCCACCACCCCAACAACAACAGGGACCTGGGGGCAGTGGTAGTGGGCACACGGTCCAGGGGACAGAGGCCCAGGGAAACAGGGGAACTGGGAGGGCTGCTGTGAGACAGGGGGGGGATAGGCCCAGGGAACCCACTCTCCACGAGGCCCTCTCCTCCATCATGGGAGCATACCACCACTCCCAGGAGATGATGGCGACGGTCCTGGCCAGGTTTCAGGAGATCCAGCTGCTGCAGGAGCAACAGTATATGGGGTTCAGGGAGGATCTAAGAAACATCAGTTCCGCCATGGGCACCATTGTAGTGAATCCTAGTTTGTTTTAGCGGGATAACAGGAGTTAGCTTAGCCGTAGGCTTGTAAACTCGTGCCCCCGTCACCCAGTGACTTTTAACCTACTTAGCTTGCTCTGTCTTAGTCCATTTAATTATTTATTTCCTTTAAAATGGCGGGCTTGTTTATAGTTAGGCCACTTGTTATGGGTTCTATTATCAGTGTCACTGCGCCAGGGCGTCAAGATCAAGCACGAAAGACAAACATACAGTAGGCATTCACACTTAGGGATTTTCCCTCTCTATACTTTCGAGGGATTGTTGATATTAATTGCCGTCCCAAGCATGCCTGTTATCTATTGTTATGAATAACACTTATGTCAAGGGACCTTGTAAATCTGTAGAAATACAACACACTTTTAGACAGATAATCAGAGGGATTCCAACCAGAGGGCATCGCCACCATTGCTGATACCGATGCTGCAGTCATCTTGACGCTGACCCAGTCTTCGTGTCCCTGCGGAGTCTGAGATACAGACCTCATTCCAAGGTAACGAGGGTTGGGGGCTCCTCTCATGGACATGGCTTTGGCAGATTAGGTTAAACAACCCAGCTCTCCTTTTATAGGTAGGAGGTTAGACTTACTCTCCTTAGGGTATTAGGGCTTATTCCATTTTTTACATATACATATATTTCTTTCATATATTGCATAATGGTGGGGGTCTTTATAACAATGACTCTCCTCTTCACAATACTGTTGCTTGGTATATTCATTATCCTAATCATTGCAGTTCATGCAACTTATCGCAAATTGCAGTTATGTTGAATAAAAACTGTTATAACTTCACTGCATCTGTGGTATTGCCTTTGTTTGTATGAGACATAATAAATCTGTGAGAAAAGGGTAATTTCCGTTTAACCACGACAACCCTGAGAGATCTTACTTTGAGTCCATGCGTAAGCGACTGCTACAAATCACCTTTTAATATTGTGTTTCTGGTGAGGTACTGCTAGTAAGCCGGTAAGGTTTGGACAACAGTTACAACTAGTTGTAGGAAGAAACTTAGTCACCTACAAACGAAAGTACTGTCATCCTGAGACCAGCAGTCTTGCTCAGAGCAAGAGTCCAAACTACGACATGGCGCCACCAACGATGGTGTTTAGGCACTAATTTACGGATACCCTGACTATCACTGTCTCACAGACAACAGGTACCCTCAGTACCATTATACGGAGACGTCCGTGGTCTTTGGGAGAATCCTCCTCAGCCGAACAGGTAACCCCTAATTAGACTGTAGGTTGTTCGAGCTCGAACTCACAAAAGGAAAAAACTTCCCCTATTTTGGTGTTCCGTTTCTCTAAACAACTATGGCTAATACCATAGACATTCCTGCAAATGCTAGACATGCACTTACACAACATTTATTAGCGCATGGCCTTACAGAAGAGGGCGGGGAGGTTACTTTGATTATAGAAGCAACTGAAGCATACCAAACTGAAACATTTTACTGTTGGGTTGCCTTTCCTGAGGCTGACCAACGAACGCACACATTTCACACATATGACATTGCGGACGTACCAGTACGATATGAAGCATACCAGTATCATGAAATATCGCTCACATATCAAGAGCATCAGAACTGGTTTGCAGGCGCCCTCCCACATGTACTAAGACGGGTGAGGCTAGGTCCTTTAAGTAATGAAGGGCCTACATGGCCCATGTTTGCCACATATACACCTCACCCGGGCATACAGAATATGCCGGTTGTAGATTTAAGAATATTATATAATGATTTAGTGGCATTATATATACGACTAGTTCAATTCGTAATGCGAACATTGAACACTACACCAGCGCGTCCAGCACCGCCAGTCGCTGGTGGATATCAATTGGCTACTGGGATTAATCCACAAACAGTACATACCATTATGGGTAAAGTGCCCTCGGAACGGGAAAAAATACCGTTCTGGATTGCTCAGAAAACAAATCAGCTGGAAGCTGTGTTCCCCCATACGGGGCCACAGGAAAAACATAGATTGCTCACTATGTGCTTGCCATTTGGGATGGTTCCCTCGGTGGATGATTGTGCCACTTGGGGTACAGTCTTCGCTGCCGTTTATTCTACCACACATGGGACCCCTACACTTGCCAATTTACCGGAAGTGTTAAAACAAATACAAAATGAGCATGGGGCTGCACCGGCCCTGGATCTGGGGATGAAATTGATGCGTAACGTTGACGCCGTCTCCTCGATAATATTAAGTAATATTAAAGGGGAAGCAGTAGCACTGGCGATACGCCAACGTCTCCGAGAAACTCCACATGTGGAACAGGAGAGACAGCTACCGAAAATAATATCAGATACCCATACTAGTATAGGACGGGATGGGTTGGGGGCCAACCCTAAAAAATTGGACATACCAAGTACCACCCATAAGGAAGGTACAAAGCACGCACAAGAGGGCTCTAAGAAGCGCTGGGACAAACAAAAAGATTTCAAAGACAGGAGAAATAAAAGAGCTGATTCTCCACATCCGGAGTACTCCGAAAGGAGGTATAATCTCAGGAATAGGGATAACATTAGAACTCCAGACAGATATACTGATTCACGTCCTTCTCGTTCCTTTCAGGACGCACCGGATAGACGTAGCGAGAGAGGGGGCCGTCAAGATCGACGTCCGGAATACGTGAAAGAAAAGAAAGACTCACCGCAGTCTACCATTAAAAAAGAAGAAAAGACTGCTCAGCAAAAGCCACAATTTAAAAAGAAGAAAGTGGCAGCACTGACTATTAAAAATGCCAGTAATATTGAGAACGCTGTTGAGGAACAAGAGGTGGGCAGTAACTCTGTTGGACAGCGCGGCAGAGGTCACGATATGTCGCCAGAGTCTGAAAGGTCATCTGGATGCGACAGCAACTAGCGATTACATCGCAGTTGAAACGGCGGATGGGCGCGTTCTCCCACCCGATAGGGTTTATGATTTAACAATTCAGATAGAGGGAGATGCGGAACGCATTATTAGTGTAATATTCTGGGATGAACTAACTAGTGATATCCTGTTGGCCGAGAGAGATTGGCCACCTGAACATGTCCGCAAGCTCCCGCATGGGGAAGATGTCATTTTGCCTTCTTTCTCCGATCTTGTTCCAGAGGCTGACAAAAAAGTTTATGCTGCTGAATGGGCTTTAGCGCAGGCACCTGCATTATACCGTAATCATGTAGGTTGGGACAAGGACTCTCCTTGTCATGTTATTCCCGTCCGGTCTACACCTCACCCGCAGCCACAATACCCTGTTAAACATGAAGCGAAAGCTCCAGTGATGGAGATACTGTCACAACTTGAATACCAGGGAGTAATTGAGCCTTGTTCATCGGCAATGAATAATCCGCTATTTCCCGTTGCGAAACCTGATCATTCATATAGAATAGTGGTTGATTACAGACACTTGAATAGTCATACACGTACATTTGCTATACAAAATTCGCACAGCGCTGATTAATAATATAGTGCGTAAAAAATACAAAACTACATTGGATAACTCGAATGGATTTTTCTGCCAGAATTTAGCACATGAAAGTAGGGACTTAAGTGCATTCTCCTTTGGCTCTCAGTAACGCTTTTGTCGTTTACCCCAAGGCTATAAAAACAGCCCAGGGCTGTTTTCGGCCCGTGTAACATCAATATTGCATGAGCTAGATCCCGAGGCATTATCATATGTGGATGATATCTATTCTGATGACACCCTTGACATTCATCTTGCAAGGGTCGATCGGATAATTGTGGGATTTGCTGCCTTCGGATATAAATTTTATTTTAGGAAAAGCAAGATAGCTTATCTTAGTGTATTGTTCCTGGGATATGAGCTATCAAATGAGGGGAAGAGCCTGGCCCTGCACTTTCTAGAAAAATGTGCTCAGCTACAGCCTCCAAACACGCTTAAGAAATTACAGTCATTACTGGGTTTCTTTAATTTTGGCAGAACCTATATTCCAGATTATGCAGAACGCATCAAACCACTATATGACTTAATACAACCACATTTTTCTAGCAGGCGATGGACAATTGAACACACACACATCCTTAGGGATATACAACGTGACATGCTGGAAGCTAGACACTTGTACACACGTGATAACAAAACGAACTTGGTCATCAGAATAATAGCTGGTGCTCTTGGGTTTACATATGTCACCTTTAATGAGGGTGACACAGTGCCTATAGCATACAAATCACATTTATACTCCAATGCAGAGAAACGTTTTGCTCCTACTGAAAAAATTCTGACAGCAGTTCAGATGGCTGTCATAAAGGAGAGACCACTTGCCCAGGGGAAGCGCATAATTGTTGTCTCCCCGGTGCCGGCCTTAGAGGCTGTCACTAAAGCGAGCGTTCCAAACGCTAAAGCATTACATCCACGCTGGATTCAATGGGCAACGTCTCTGACTGCCACTGATGTTGATTATGTGTTTGATCCAAGACTTCAGACACAAGAATTTCTCCAGTATGAACAGGAGTACCCCGCTCCCTTACACATATTGCCAATTGACAGTTATGATACCATCATTTATACTGACGGATCGGCACAACCGGCTGTGGGTACTAGACATCAGTACTCGGCGGCTTGCGCAGCCGTGTGCGGGATAATGGAAGACGGCGTTTCCCATCCTCATAATACCTACACTCAGACCTTAGGGGACTGCACAGCCCAGTTGGCCGAGCTTAAGGCTCTTCTTCTAGCGCTCGAACATTCAGAGCCAGGAACACTGACTTTGATTGTCTGTGATTCATATTACTGCGTCCAGTCATACAATGAAAACCTCAATCATTGGAAACTGAATGAGTTTAGAGATTCTAACGGGAACACCATTAAACGCAAAATGTTGTGGGGAAGGGTGGCTGATCTTAAGGATAAGCTGCCATGTGTCCATGTAGTTCATACATTGGGGCACCAGCGTGTAGGAATACATGTTGCCGGTAATACATTGGCTGATGAGGCGGCCAAAGCATCAGTAGCTGCGGCTTCTGTAGCTGCAGTGACTCGTTCTCGGACGAGGTTGGATAATGAAATACTGCTTGCCGTTAAAGCCTCGGCTGCAGGCAGGACTCTTCCGAAAGGATACCCTACGAACTATACCTATCATATCAGTGCACAGAATGTTGCTTTTGCAACAATTCCTGATGTTGGTGATCGAGTGATCCCAAATGAAGACCAAAGATTGGGGCTGATTACAGCTGCACATGAGGGTGTTGCTTCTGCACATGCTGGTATACAGGCCACTATCACCATTTTACAACAACGATACTGGTGGCCTGGTCTATGCAGACGGACTAAACAGTATGTCCTTTGCTGTGACATTTGTCAGCAAATTAAGGGCTCCAATATCAAACGCCCTCCGCAGACATCTCTCTTAGTGTCAGACAAGCCACTCCATTGTGTGTACCTGGATCATTGTGGTCCCTTACACCCTGATGGTGCAAACAAATACATTTTAGTGGCTGTAGATTCCTGTTCTAGATTCCTGTGGGTATGGCCACAGCGGTCGGCTGACGCCCGGACTGTTATAAAAGCTTTGCTGATCTTTATCGGTACATATGCGGTTGCAGCATTCCATTCGGACCAGGGCCCTGCATTTGCCTCTAAGGCTTTCAGGGACACCATGAGGACGATGGGTGTTGAACTCCATTACTCCTCACCATACCATCCCGAGGGAAATTCGGTCGTGGAGAGGCGGAATCGTGATCTAAAGCAGTCCTTAACAGCTCGAGTATTAGGTTCAGGCCGCAGTTGGTTACATCACCTATATGGGGTCCAGAGAGCACTGAATAATCTGCCAAGACGGTCCTTGGGGGGAAAGTCTCCATATGAGGTTCTCTTTGGGACACCTATGTATGTCCCCGATCTTGATGCCCCTGGTATGGTGGCAGTAGAAACACCATTTGACATAAAAGAACTTCTCGCTGTTTTACAGGAGCTTCAACAATTCTGTGATGAGAAATCATCTGCAAGTGCTGCCACCTTGGGAATAAGGGACTTGGCGAAAACTTCGACTGGCTGGATTCCTAACGTTGGGGATCTGGTTTGTGAGAAGATCGCTGTGAAAAAAGAGTTTGGTCCATCGTACAGAGCACCTGTACCGGTCTTGGGAATAAAAGGCACCAGGACTGTCATCCTTCCACCTTTGTCTGGTTCTAAATCAAACAGGTTCATCTCCATTGATGACATCAAATTACACCATGTGGCCGATTCTTCACAGTAGACCAGGAGGTCCGTTGGGTAGTTCCCGATCCCCTCTCACTACCCAACAGGACATCCCTCTACATAGTAGGATGACTATCGCTACTACTGACTATGCAACTATGTCAGCTGCTGTTCCAACACTTCCTCGACCATGGGGAGGGCAGAAAATGAACTTTTGTTGGTTCCAGTAACAACTTCGGAGAACACCCCGCTACAGGATTTGGCTGTATTTTACACGAACACTTCCACCACTAATAACGTTGTCTATCAAGAACTTCCAACAACAGTGAATGGGAATTCGATGGGTCCTGTATTTGCGGAGACTTCCTCTGGCTATTTTGTAGACATTGATGATTTTTCTTCAGATTCATCCTCAACTGTGACTGACAAACTTTCGAGAGGTAGCAAATTCTATCAATGGCTTAAAAAGAACTATTTGATATATCCATGGAACTATCTCTGGTTCTGTTTGACATTTATTGCGTTATTTTTTTGGATTGGTTTTGTGACTGTTTTCTTTTTACTAATTAATGGTCACTATATCGCTGATCGCTCCTCTGTGGAGCCTGTTGATGTACTTTTAACACCACACCATTCATCACATAAGGTCCGACGTGATTTGTCCCCTGTCAATATTACCGCTATTCCGATTCCTGATTGAATTGTATGGGACAAAGTTCCGTTCGATATATACGGGCCTACAGAGATAATTCAAATACCATACGTGTTCAAAATTTCTATGTCTGATGTTATTACACCTAATGTTGTTTCTGATGATTGGGATGTCCAAACGGTTGATTCGATGCTGACTGAAATGAAGGACTACTCCGCTTTTGGAAGTGATGATGTATATGATTATACAATGAATTATGGGGAAATGTTCTGCTATAACAATTGGGGACATCACTACCTACACCGTGCAACTAGATATAGGACTCTCTTTAACTACACACAATGGGAACACTGTTCAACACCGCAGGTGGCGAGTCCTACATTTTACAGTGACAAATTCACATACTTTTCTGGGCATGATACAAAGAAAGCTGAATCGTATTATTTTAAATTACCTCCAGCGCAATTTAGGAAACTTTTGCTAACAGATATAAAACTGATTTATTCTGATCCCTTTGTTTCCCGACTATCGATTGAGGGTTACGAATATTGGAAGAACACTATCGATTTGAAGAGTGTATGGGGAACACAAGATTGGCAAATACAGGGAAGGGAGGCTTTGTTTTGCGCTTGCTTAATTCCTGTGCAAATGATTTTTTTTAATGATACTGTTGAGCAGACTTCATGTCTGGGGTTAGCAAAAATTAAGGATCTAAACACGCCCAATATCCCTACTCCGACAAAATTTAGAGATTGGCAACGCTTTCTTGATATTTCAGAGGATAGGCTAGATGCATTGGTTAAGGCTGGTGCTTATAATTCTTCACTTTCCCGTCCCGGGGGATGGTTGGTATGGCCCACCGACACTGATGAGTGTCAGAAGCGTTTTTTGAACTCGTCAGGGGTTTTTTCCATTCATAGGCCAGACCCTCGCTTTCTATCTGGTCAACATAGTGGTATAATAACGACATACAGTGTGGGTAAGCTGTGCCAGCAATGGGTGCAGACAAACACTATAACAGCGGTAAAACAACACCTGAACACTCTTTCTGACAGCATAGATCTACAAGATTTCCTATTAGGTCCTAAGAAACAACGTTCAAAACGATTTTTATATGCTATGTATAATGAAATTTGGAAGCTTTCTCAAATTGAGGCTGCTGCACGTTTAAGGCAACTTGATAAGGAAAACTTAGAAAAAACATTGGCTGTTGTCGACAGTGGCATGAACACGCTATCCAACCGGATTTATTCACTGTCGAATATAGTGTCATCTGCTATTGATATCACTCAGACTGATTTGTCCCGGTTATATCATGGGCAAACACAGCTGCGTTCCATCATGCAGCTGGGTTGGGCATTACAGACAATGAGAAGTGGCCACATTCCATGGAAATACAGGGTGTGCAGAATTATTAGGCAAATGAGTATTTTGACCACATCATCCTCTTTATGCATGTTGTCTTACTCCAAGCTGTATAGGCTCGAAAGCCTACTACCAATTAAGCATATTAGGTGATGTGCATCTCTGTAATGAGAAGGGGTGTGGTCTAATGACATCAACACCCTATATCAGGTGTGCATAATTATTAGGCAACTTCCTTTCCTTTGGCAAAATGGGTCAAAAGAAGGACTTGACAGGCTCAGAAAAGTAAAAAATAGTGAGATATCTTGCAGAGGGATGCAGCACTCTTAAAATTGCAAAGCTTCTGAAGCGTGATCATCGAACAATCAAGCGTTTCATTCAAAATAGTCAACAGGGTCGCAAGAAGTGTGTGGAAAAACCAAGGCGCAAAATAACTGCCCATGAACTGAGAAAAGTCAAGCGTGCAGCTGCCACGATGCCACTTGCCACCAGTTTGGCCATATTTCAGAGCTGCAACATCACTGGAGTGCCCAAAAGCACAAGGTGTGCAATACTCAGAGACATGGCCAAGGTAAGAAAGGCTGAAAGACGACCACCACTGAACAAGACACACAAGCTGAAACGTCAAGACTGGGCCAATAAATATCTCAAGACTGATTTTTCTAAGGTTTTATGGACTGATGAAATGAGAGTGAGTCTTGATGGGCCAGATGGATGGGCCCGTGGCTGGATTGGTAAAGGGCAGAGAGCTCCAGTCCGACTCAGACGCCAGCAAGGTGGAGGTGGAGTACTGGTTTGGGCTGGTATCATCAAAGATGAGCTTGTGGGGCCTTTTCGGGTTGAGGATGGAGTCAAGCTCAACTCCCAGTCCTACTGCCAGTTCCTGGAAGACACCTTCTTCAAGCAGTGGTACAGGAAGAAGTCTGCATCCTTCAAGAAAAACATGATTTTCATGCAGGACAATGCTCCATCACACGCGTCCAAGTACTCCACAGCGTGGCTGGCAAGAAAGGGTATAAAAGAAGGAAATCTAATGACATGGTCTCCTTGTTCACCTGATCTGAACCCCATTGAGAACCTGTGGTCCATCATCAAATGTGAGATTTACAAGGAGGGAAAACAGTACACCTCTCTGAACAGTGTCTGGGAGGCTGTGGTTGCTGCTGCACGCAATGTTGATGGTGAACAGATCAAAACACTGACAGAATCCATGGATGGCAGGCTTTTGAGTGTCCTTGCAAAGAAAGGTGGCTATATTGGTCACTGATTTGTTTTTGTTTTGTTTTTGAATGTCAGAAATGTATATTTGTGAATGTTGAGATGTTATATTGGTTTCACTGGTAATGAAAAATAATTGAAATGGGTATATATTTTTTTTTGTTAAGTTGCCTAATAATTATGCACAGTGATAGTCACCTGCACACACAGATATCCCCCTAACATAGCTAAAACTAAAAACAAACTAAAAACTACTTCCAAAAATATTCAGTTTTGATATTAATGAGTTTTTTGGTTTCATTGAGAACATGGTTGTTGTTCAATAATAAAATTAATCCTAAAAAATACAACTTGCCTAATAATTCTGCACTCCCTGTATATTAATGGAAGTGAACTATTAGCTGCTTTTAATTTTTCCAGGGAACAAGAGACAATGGCTAAAAGGGAGGCTCGTTTCACCTTGCTTCAAGTAGAGAAATGAGATAAGTTGCCCTTCACAGTAGCAGAAAGTCCTTCAACTATTTGGCTCTTACACAGCATAATTAATTTACAGTTTTCGACCTTTCGTTTCACAAGCTGCCTAAAACATCTTGCAGTGGGACGATATGAACGGCTAGGAGATAGCTTTATTAAGGAAGAGTGGGAGTTACCCTTTGAGTATCGATGTCTGAACGGTGAACAGGAGGTCTTTCTTAGCGGAAGTGAATGTGAGACTACTGTTCGTCATTCCATGATATGCAAACAGGTGTCTCTTCACGGTCTTTGCAATGCGGGGGTCGCAAATTTGGCCTGTTTTCTGAAGGGTACTCCCGTCCCCTTGATTCGTTCAGTGTTTCATGTACTTTCCAATGGAAGTTATGTTCTACTGAGCGATGACAGCTGTTGCGGCTTACGACCTGGAATTGCCTACGCAATCTCAGTCACGAAGGTTGTTACGTGTTGTGGCCATGTTTTGTTTCCCCCCACACGAGAGATACAAGTATCAGAAATGTGGCCCCACATTGATACTATTAATGTGAACTATGACAAGTTGAGCAGACTGAAGGCGCTATTGTTTCAAAACCAGGTCGCCTTGACATCCGCAAAAGAGACTTATGCTCTCCAGATTGCGAGATCATCAGCCGAGATACAATCCCTTTTAAATACCGATTTCCCCAAACACTTTGGAGAGTTGGTATCCAGAATATTCAATGCTTCGAGCACTAATGGGATTGTTCATTTCTTTAAGGCTGTCGGGTCTGGTTTTGTGTCCATCTTCCAGACTGTCTTCGGAGTCATCCCATCAGCCATCCATTCTCTCTTTTCCAGCGTGTTTGGTGGCTTTCCAATTATTTTAGCTTTAATTGGCGGCCTACTACTGCTATTTTTTCTGATTCGCAGTGGTTGTTTTTTTCCAGCGACACAGAGCAATGGAGCCACTCCCGTCAACACCGCTGTGCCGTGAACGCATGGTTCGGATCTTCGGTACAGCTTTGCTGGTGGAACTGGAATTTGACTGGTCCTTGTCATTTCGGCCTCTACTATGGTGTGTACAACCGATGTTCCGCTGCATATGGTGTCTCTTTGAACATCTGCCTATGGTCTGTCTTGCTGTTGCACCTACATCTCCTGTGGACCACGAACTGCTGATGTCCCCGATGAGGGTTCATACACGGTCATGCCCCTTGAGACTACGGTTGCTCCACGAGGCCACCTATGAACCTTCTGTTATACAATCTAACATGGATGAGGACGCTGCGGCGAGTGTCGATACACTGAAGAATATGGCTCACTTCTGCTCTGTGGATCCGTTTGTCCGTCCAGCTCTCAATTTCACATCAGACGATGTTGACTCTTTTTTAAGATCCTTGAATGGTGACTTCGATGACATTCTTCAAGATCCTGCGTATAGCACATAATTTGATTAAATTTGCTTACCAGTTCCCGGTTCCAAAATATGCAATTATATTAAACATTTGATTTACTTGTCATGGTTGATATTAAAATATCTGTTTGTTTTTTGGACAAATTTTTACACACCGAAATTATTTTCTCTTGAGTTTTCGTTTTGTTTTTTGGCTTTTTAGTTCAGTGGCAGTTTTTTTTAGCATTTTGGATTTCTTTCCCTTCATCATACCTGTTACGGCAATGGGGAGGGTGTAGTGAATCCTAGTTTGTTTTAGCGGGATAACAGGAGTTAGCTTAGCCGTAGGCTTGTAAACTCGTGCCCCCGTCACCCAGTGACTTTTAACCTACTTAGCTTGCTCTGTCTTAGTCCATTTAATTATTTATTTCCTTTAAAATGGCGGGCTTGTTTATAGTTAGGCCACTTGTTATGGGTTCTATTATCAGTGTCACTGCGCCAGGGCGTCAAGATCAAGCACGAAAGACAAACATACAGTAGGCATTCACACTTAGGGATTTTCCCTCTCTATACTTTCGAGGGATTGTTGATATTAATTGCCGTCCCAAGCATGCCTGTTATCTATTGTTATGAATAACACTTATGTCAAGGGACCTTGTAAATCTGTATAAATACAACACACTTTTAGACAGATAATCAGAGGGATTCCGACCAGAGGGCATCGCCACCATCGCTGACACCGATGCTGCAGTCATCTTGACGCTGACCCAGTCTTCGTGTCCCTGCGGAGTCTGAGATAGAGACCTCATTCCAAGGTAACGAGGGTTGGGGGCTCCTCTCATGGACACGGCTTTGGCAGATTAGGTTTAACGAACCCAGCTCTACTTTTATAGGTAGGAGGTTAGACTTACTCTCCTTAGGGTATTAGGGCTTATTCCATTTTTTACATATACATATATTTCTTTCATATATTGCATAATGGTGGGGGTCTTTATAACAATGACTCTCCTCTTCACAATACTGTTGCTTGGCATATACATTATCCTAATCATTGCAGTTCATGCAACTTATCGCAAATTGCAGTTATGTTGAATAAAAACTATTATAACTTCACTGCATCTGTGTTATTGCCTTTGTTTGTATGAGACATAATAAATCTGTGAGAAAAGGGTAATTTCCGTTTAACCACGACAACCCTGAGAGATCTTACTTTGAGTCCATGCGTAAGCGACTGCTACAAATCACCTTTTACTATTGTGTTTCTGGTGAGGTACTGCTAGTAAGCCGGTAAGGTTTGGACAACAGTTACAACTAGTTGTAGGAAGAAACTTAGTCACCTACAAACGAAAGTACTGTCATCCTGAGACCAGCAGTCTTGCTCAGAGCAAGAGTCCAAACTACGACACCATCGTAGTGGCCCTGAATCAGGTAGTCACCACATTGCGGGACACTGTGGCACCACAAAGGGCCCCGACACTAGCATGGACCAAGAACTGCCTACCACCTCCGCCGGCGCTAGTGGACAGGAGGCCCCGACACAAGACCAACAGGCCACCAGAACCCCACCCCCTGCAGAAGGAGAACCACCCCACAAGCGGGCCCTGAGATCCAGGAAGAAGACAGAGTAAGATGTCAAGACCCCCGCCAGCAAAGGATACCGCCCTGATTGTCATCCCACTGTCCCACATTGACACCCTGTCCAACCCTAAACTGCCCCTGCTCCACTTTCCACAGGCATTTGGACAATGCACCTGTGAAACTGAAAGTCTGGACTCTGCCATGGACAATCCTCCTCCATCACCCCTCACCGATTTGCAACCACCCACCAATTTAGAGCACTTGAATAAACACACTTATTGCACAAAACAATCAGGAGTCTGGCTGTGATTTTGAACAACTGTATTAGACATGACCGTGCCAAAATGTTCATTTACATTGTGATGTCAACAAACCGCTGTCACACAGCTGTAGTCCATGGGGAAACAAAGCAGATGTCACGCAGTGGGGCCCACATCTCTGAAAACGGAAGGGAAAGTCACAACACAGTTACCATACACTAGGGGAAAAAGTCAGACAGTAGAGAGGTAGCAGTCTTCAAGTAAATGTAATATGCCGGTGTGTACTCTTACCTGTGTGTCATTGAAAATACTGCTGTATTACTGTGTTCCTGTTCTCTATGTCGTCCTCTTCGGCTTCCTCCTCTTCACTCTCCACAGGCTCCACAGCTGCTACAACACCACCATCTGGACCATCCTCCTGCAGAAAAGGCACCTGGCGTCGCAAAGCCAGGTTGTGAAGCATACAGCAGGCCACAATGATCTGGCACACCTTCTTTGGTGAGTACATTAGGGATCCACCTGTCATATGGAGACACCTGAACCTGGCCTTCAGGAGGCCAAAGGTTCGCTCGATCACCCTCCTAGTCCGCCCATGGGCCTCATTGTACCGTTCCTCTGCCCTTGTCCTGGGATTCCTCACTGGGGTCAATAGCCATGACAGGTTGGGGTAACCAGAGTCCCCTAATAGCCACACCCGGTGCCTCTGGAGTTGACCCATCACATACGGGATGCTGCTATTCGGCAGGATGTAAGCGTCATGCACTGACCCAGGGAACTTGGCATTAACATGGGAGATGTACTGGTCAGCCAAACACACCATCTGTACATTCATGGAATGATAACTCTTCCTGTTCCTGTACACCTGTTCACTCCTGCTGGGGGGGGACCAAAGCAACATGTGTCCCATCAATGATGTTGGGGATCTGTCCAAGGGCATAGAAATCACCCTTCACTGTAACCAAATCCCCCACCTCAGGGAAAATGATGTAGCTCCGCATGTGTTTGAGCAGGGCAGACAACACTCTGGACAACACCTTGGAAAACATGGGCTGGGACATCCCTGATGATATGGCCACTGTTGTTTGAAATGACCCACTTGCAAAGAAATGGAGTACTGACAGCACCTGCACTAGAGGGGGGATCCCTGTGGGTTGGCGGATGGGTGACATCCGGTCTGCCTCCAGCTGGGCACACAGTTCCTGTATAGTGGCTCGGTCAAGCCTTTATGTCAGTATGACATGTCGTTCCTCCATTGTCGACAGGTCCACCAGCGGTCTGTACACGGGAAGATTACTCCATCTCCTCAAATGTTTCAGCGGACGGTGCCTATGAAGGACAACAGCGAGCACAGAGTCAATCAACCCACAGGTACGTTCCCACAGCTTGCACATAACACGATTCCCAATGCATTGAAAGGTTAGTATGAGTGTTGATGCAAGGCCTAGGTATGTGTGACGCAGTAGAAATTAAGGCATGTTGGCCCTTGAAATGGCGGCTGCCTGACCTGTGAAGTGCGACAGTGGGATGTGAGGTCAATGCGCTGGCGTGGCACACCGTGGCGGTAGGCGGTAGAAGGCCGCGGCGCAAAGCCGCATTGGATAACATTGAACCCTATGGGTTTCAGGAGCCAATGACGATGTGCGCCGGCGGTCGAGGTACGCACCGCTGCGGGTGTGACCACCATTTTCTATCTGTTTAATCACTCGATACCTGATCTTCCACAGGAGAGGACCTTCACTGCAAGTGCTGCTGTGACCTCGGTCTGGAAGAGACAATGGCTCATGTGACTGGGGAAAGGGCCCCTGCCTTCACTGCGGAGGAGTTAGAAAAACTTGTGGATGGGGTCCTCCCCCAGTATGCGCTACTCTACGGTCCTCCAGACCAACAGGTAAGTACACTGGGACCATGCTTAGTGGGCAATGCCTGTGTTGAGTGGGGTAGATGAAAGATGGTGGGGAGGGGAGCGATTGAGGCATGCATCAAACGACAGATGAGAGCATGTGCCACATGGCAAGGGTGGGGATGGGGGGCCACTCACATCGAGCATGCAGAAGGTGATGACTATTTTTCTCTCCCTGTACATGTCACATAGGTCAGCGCCCACCAGAAAGTCGCTATTTGGCGTGCCATCGCCAAGGACGTCCGGACCCTGGGGGTCCACAACAGACGGGGCACCCACTGCCAGAAGAGGTGGGAGGACATCCGCCGCTGGAGCAGGAAGACGGCGGAGGCTCAGCTGGGGATGGCCTCCCAACGTGGGAGGGGTGCCAGTCGTACTTTGACCCCCCTGATGTCCCGGATCCTGGCGGTGGCCTACCCCGATTTGGATGGGCGCGTGAGGACATCACAGCAGACACAAGGGGGTGAGTACACTCTCATTCTGCTGACTTTGCGTGTAGTGGAGGTGTCTGGGTGGGGGAGGAGGGCTGTGGGTATCCCTAGGCCAGGACAATTTCTGTAGGCTAGGCCCCTCCGTAAGGCATGGCCCTGTGCCCCCGCCCCCCACCTCTGTAGGGTGCCAAGTACAGGTATCCATGGCCCTGTGTCATCTATGTGTGCAGTTGTCGTCCATAGGCTTGTAGGCCATGACCCACGGATTGCGTAGTGGACCCCAAGTGCGCGGTGTAGTGCAGGGGGCTTCTGTGTCTGTCCTCTCTGCCAACGGTGTCGCCAATGCATGCACTCAACATGTCTTTATTTCTCCCCCCCACCCTTTTTTGTGGTCTTCCTGTTCATGTGTGCATTAGCATCATCAGGCGGAGGAGAAGTGGCATCGGAGCACGAGGGAGCTGCATCCCACATGGCCCTGGAGGGCCATACAACAGAATCCGAATACACCAGTGGGACGGAGGGCGAGGGGAGCTCCACAGCGAGGACCCGTGCTGATGTCAGTGACAGCGACTCGTCCTCTGAAGGGAGCTCCCTTGTGGTGGCGGCAACATCCGAGCCCCCCGCAACAACAGGTACAGCCGCCACCCAGCGCAACAGCACCGCCCTCCCAGCAGCCCCTCAGCGTTTGCCCCGTGCCTGCTCACCCAGGAAGGTGGGCATCTCCTTCGCCCCAGGCACCTCAGGCCCTGCCCCTGTCACCCCTGCTGCCCTCAGTGAGGAGGTCATTGACCTCCTGAGGACCATCATTGTTGGGCAGTCTACCCTTTTGAATGCCATCCAGGGTGTAGAAAGGGAGGTGCACCAGAGTAATGCATACCTGGAGGGCATTCATTCTGGTCAGGCTGCCCATCAGCGATCGTTCAACGCTCTGGCCTCAGCAGTGACGGCAGCCATTGTCCCTGTCTCTAGCCTCCCCCATCCAACTTCCTCCACCCATACCCAATCCCCTGTACCTCTGCCTATCCCAGACACACCATTAGACCAGCCTGCACACACCTCAACACCCAAGGGAAGCTCATCCAGACATAAGCACCACACATCACACAAGCATTCACACAAGCAACATCCACATGCAGACATACCAACACCCACTGCCTCCACTGTGTCCCCGTCCTCCTCGTCTCCCTCCTCCCTCCCTGTCACGTCTACACTCACACTTGCATGCACAACATCTTCAGCCACTACGTCCATCACCAGCACACCCACCAGAACACTCCGCACACGTGCAGTCACCACCCCCACTACCATTTACACGTCCCCTGTGTCCTCTCCCAGTGTGTTTGTCACCCCCTCTTCCAAACTACACAAAGGCAGGCAGCCACCCAACCAACAGCCATCCACCTCACAACAGCATCCAGCCCAAGCACCTGCACCCAAAGACACCAGACAGAAAACTCCTACAACCACAACCTCTTCCTCCACTCCCATACCTACGACACCTACCCGTCCCTCTCTTTCTAAACTTCTTTTCCTTTCCAAACTTGACCTCTTTCCTACAACTCCCCCACCCCATCCATCTAGCAAGACTCCAGTCAGCACCTCAGCCACCACAAAAGCGGGCCCTGTGAAGACAGTCTGCCATGGACTGTGGAGTCCCCCACCCTCAAGGCAAGACAGCTCAGTAGGGAGCCAAGGCACGGGCAGCCCACCGCCGCAAAAACATGCAAAAATTGTCAGTGGCTGGTGCGAGAGGCCTAAAACACCTGGAACAAAAATCCCTACCATGGCTCCGGCAGGGAGTGTGGTGCCACCTGGCACACCGCCAAAGGTGGGGAAGGGCCACAGGCGACCAGGGAAGGCTGGGAAGGGCTGCACGCCGACAAGACCGCCAGCAGCCCAGCTGTGCAGGAGGGCCTGCATTCCCCATCCCAGGTGGGCAGGAGGACACCAATAGGCCCGGGACTGCAGCCCAGGAGGGCCCCACCAGCCCCATCCCAGGTGGGCAGGAAGGCGCAGCCAGCCACAGGTCAGGTGGCGAATGACCTCTACGCCATGGGCTGATCCGCTGAACTGGGCACTCATCTCAAGCACAGCTGCACTGGGCACCGCCGTCTCAAGCACCGCTACACTGGGCCCTTCATCTCAAGCACCGCTGAACAGGGCACCGCCGTCCCAAGCACCGCTGCACTGGGCCCTTCATCTCAAGCACAGCTGAACAGGGCACCGCTGTCTCAAGCACCGCTGCACTGGGCCCTTCATCTCAAGCACCGCTGAACAGGGCACCGCTGTCTCAAGTACCGCTGCACTGGGCCCTTCCTCACAAGCACCGCTGAACAGGGCACTGCCGTCTCAAGCACCGCTGACCAGGGCCCTTCAACTCAAGCACCGCTGAACAGGGCACCGCCGTCTCAAGCACCGCTGCACTGGGCCCTTCATCTCAAGCACCGCTGAACAGGGCACCGCCGTCTCAAGCACCGCTGCACTGGGCCCTTCATCTCAAGCACCGCTGAACAGGGCACCGCCGTCTCAAGCACCGCTGCACTGGGCCCTTCATCTCAAGCACCGCTGAACAGGGCACCGCCGTCTCAAGCACCGCTGCACTGGGCCCTTCATCTCAAGCACCGCTGAACAGGGCACCGCCGTCTCAAGCACTGCTGAACTGGGCACCGCCGTCTCAAGCACCGCTGCACTGGGCCCTTCATCTCAAGCACCGCTGCACTGGGCCCTTCCTCACAAGCACCGCTGAACAGGGCACCGCCGTCTCAAGCACCGCTAAACAGGGCCCTTCAACTCAAGCACCGCTGAACAGGGCACCGCCGTCTCAAGCACCGCTGCACTGGGCCCTTCATCTCAAGCACTGCTGAACAGGGCACCGCCGTCTCAAGCACCGCTGCACTGGGCCCTTCATCTCAAGCACCGCTGAACAGGGCACCGCCGTCTCAAGCACCGCTGAACAGGGCACCGCCGTCTCAAGCACCGCTGCACTGGGCCCTTCATTTCAAGCACCGCTGAACAGGGCACCGCCGTCTCAAGCACCGCTGCACTGGGCCCTTCATCTCAAGCTCCGCTGAACAGGGCACCGCCGTCTCAAGCACCTCTGCACTGGGCCCTTCATCTCAAGCACCGCTGAACAGGGCACCGCCGTCTCAAGCACCGCTGAACAGGGCACCGATGTCTCAAGCACCGCTGAACAGGGCCCTTCCTCACAAGCACCGCTGCACTGGGCCCTTCCTCACAAGCACCGCTGAACAGGGCACCGCCGTCTCAAGCACCGCGGAACAGGGCCCTTCATCTCAAGCACCGCTGGGCCCATTGGCGGAAGGGGCAGGGCCGCATCTGTGTCGGGCAGGGCTGCACGAAGCACTCTGGGCACTACTCCCCCTCCAGTACCAGTGGAGACTGATATTGACTTGTGAGACTGTGGCTTTGCACTCCCCAGGATGGCACAGTGGGCAGCCCACCCACTGTAGAGACTTGTGAGACTGTGGCTTTGCACTCCCCAGGATGGAACAGTGGGCAACCCACCCACTGTAAAGACTTGAGAGACTGTGGCTTTGCACTCCCCAGGATGGCACAGTGGGCAGCCCACCCACTGTAGAGACTTGTGAGACTGTGGCTTTGCACTCCCCAGGATGGAACAGTGGGCAACCCACCCACTGTAGAGACTTGAGAGACTGTGGCTCTGCACTCCCAAGGATGGCACAGTGGGCAGCCCACCCACTGTAGAGACTTGTGAGACTGTGGCTTTGCACTCCCCAGGATGGAACAGTGGGCAACCCACCCACTGTAGAGACTTGTGAGACTGTGGCTTTGCACTCCCCAGGATGTAACAGTGGGCAGCCCACCCACTGTAGAGACTTGAGAGACTGTGGCTTTGCACTCCCCAGGATGGCACAGTGGGCAGCCCACCCACTGTAGAGACTTGTGAGACTGTGGCTTTGCACTCCCCAGGATGGAACAGTGGGCAACCCACCCACTGTAGAGACTTGAGAGACTGTGGCTTTGCACTCCCCAGGATGGCACAGTGGGCAACCCACCCACTGTAGAGACTTGTGAGACTGTGGCTTTGCACTCCCCAGGATGGAACAGTGGGCAACCCACCCACTGTAGAGACTTGAGAGACTGTGGCTTTGCATTCCCCAGGATGGCACAGTGGGCAGCCCACCCACTGTAGAGACTTGAGAGACTATGGCTTTGCACTCCCCAGGATGGCACAGTGGCCATGGAGGCCCCTCGTGGAACTGGCGTCGTGGAATCATCTGGCTGAGGTGCCCCCCCTTCCCTTCCCCCTGAGGTGCCTGTAGTTTTGCTATCTGATGCCCCTGCAGTGTTCTCTCCATAGGAGTCAGGTATCCTGTGTGGGCTTTGCCCATGTGATTTGGGCCCAGTGGTCCACGGACAATGCCGGCTAAAAATGTCGGACTTTGATATATATGTAAATAATAGTTTTAGATGTGTGATATATTTTTAAGCCAGTGATACAATATATTCGACTGTTTCTATTCATTTCCTTTTGTCTTTGCATTCTTCTGGGGGGTTTGGGGGGGGGTAACTGTGATGTATTGCTATACATTGATGTGTGTGTTGTAGTGGGTGAGGGTGGGGGTGGGTGTGTGGCGTATGTGTGTCCCCGTAATTTTTTGCCTCCCCCCTCCCCTGTGTCGTAGGTGCAGTACTCACCGTTGTCTTCTGCGCCGGCGTTCGTGCTCCTGGTAGAGGAGCAGGAAGACAATAGCTGGGAGGATGTGGAGTTCGGGTTCCATGCTGTCCAGATTCCTCGTGGGGTGTAATGAGGTGAGCGTTTTCCGTTTTAAATGGCTGTTTCCGCCGTGTTTTTATCGGCGGGGCTACCGCCCCGGAAAAGGTGGCGGATTGGTGGGTTGTGATAGAGTGGGCGGTACATTGTCTCCCGCGTGTCTGTTGGTGGTGACCGCCGCGCTGTTTGTTTGTCCCGCCGTGGCGGTCGGAGTGTTGAAGTGGCGGTCTCTGTTGGTGGTTTCCGGCAGGGTCGGAATTCCATTTTTTTTACCGCCAGCCTGTTGGCGGATTAGCCGCCGCTTTAACACCGACCGCCAGGGTTGGAATGACCCCCGGAGTGTAATCGTCGCATCATGTGTAACCAAGAGAGACATCCAAAGCCTGGTTACTTGAGGACTGCATTACCAGTCAAACATGCCTTGTGGCCATGACACATTTATTGCACATAGGTCCAATGTACAGAGGGAGGGGCAGGGACTTTTGTAAGCCATCCTGTTGTTACAGTTTATTCAATTGTTGTGGCCCAGCTATGGTGATTTGCACCAACCATGGAGATGTGAGGCCATGTGCATACACTTGGACTGCCATCCATATTTGGATTGTGGCACAACTAGCTCCAAATACCAGTCTAAGATGTTAGCTGAGGGCACCTTACACCTTTTCACGATGTTTTCAAATCCAGAACTGACATGTATCAAAAAAGATCAAGGAACACAATAATCCCACACATTCATAGTACTTCCGTGAACGCTTTCCTTCCACACTCACCAGACTCACATGAGACATATGTCTGAGCCACTTTGCTATTATCAATTGACGTGAAGGCAGCACTCATTTTCTGCATCATGTAGTGATTCTAAAGTCAGTCTAGCAATTGCGTCAACAAAGTTGGCCTAAATGTTGGTACATCTGTACTTCTCTGTCAATAGTACCCTATATAGACATGATTGGCTCCTATTTTGTTAGCTTTTCTGACAAAAAGGCCGCACCAATTTCCTTCATGGAAAAGTAACCTGTAAGTTTGCTGAGCACGTGCTACCTGACAGCTAGCAATTGTGATCCTTGCCATAGTGCACCAATGATCCCTTTATATTTCCCCAGCATTACACACAGTCAGCAAGTTAGCTGGCAGACATTTTACTAATCCCCTTATGTCACTACAGAGCATTTAATCGTGCACATTAACATGATTCGTACTCACCAACAGTGCCACCAATCATGATTCCCACGTGGTCCAAGTGATCCTTCCCCCTGGTGATGAGGTCAGCCCACCGGTGCTTCAGCTGGTGGTCACTCCTCTGGCTGGCATACACACGCTGCAGGTGATGCAGCACCTTTCCCCACTGGATTCTGCACGCCTCTGTTGGATACCCCTGTATCACCCTGCCCCCTGCCTGGATCATGAGCGGCAAGAAATGCGTCAAAAGCCAGATGAACCCACCCAACTCCTCTTCCCCCATCCTGCCAAGACGTGGCCTACCAGACATACTTGGAAGTGAAATGGAATAGGGGTAAAAAAGAATAGAAAGGGGAAAAGGGGGAAAGTAGGGGTACAAAGACAGAAAAAAAGTAAACCTAAACACTAAAAGAGCCCAACTATCCCCAAACTAACACTACCCACAACAGACTCCCACAAACAACAAAAACACAAGATAAATGGACAAATGTAGACAAAACACAGTAGTACAGTATACACCAACAATATTTATTTCACAAATTGACAATACAGATAGCATACAGGACAAAAACAGCACAAAATCTCAGGACAACACTCTCTACACAGCCACACAGTCTAGAAGGATCATAGACTGCAAAGTGAAAGTGAAAGTACAACCACTGTACATGATCTGTGAACAGGATATCCTTTACATCACTTCCTGTATGAAGAGTCCTGCCTTTTCCGTGTTATGCGTCATTTTTTGTTTACCAAAACTGTATTTGCGTCATTTGTTTTGACGCACAGAAGTAAAAATTAACCCGCATCCACATAATAGTACATGGACTGTACAAATATCTGGGTGCGGGCTAAATTGTGCGTAATAAAAATTACGCAAATACAGTTTTGGTAAACAAAAAATGACGGATAACGCAAGGGATGTCAAAATTACAATGCATTAACTGGTTTTGAGCATTTTTACTTGTTTTTTGGTTATGTTACATTTGGGACACATCAGAGATAGGCTGATTGAAGACAGTATGGTGTTGATGGTGTATGTTCACATGTGTGACATCATACTGCAGCGAAACATGATCCACTACTCCCTTCACAGTATTTTTACAGTTGGCTGACGCAATAGATGGTCATAAGTGTGGCCTACATATATGTGTTGCACAAATTGGGCATGTTTGGCATAAGGAGAGGATAGCAATGTGACGCACATATGTACAATACCTAAATGCCTTTGGCTCAAATTGTGTGCTTTGGCAACTAATGTGTTTGTTGACCAAGTGTGTGTGTATCACATGAAGCATAATTGTACATATGCTTGTATGAATGTGACGTCCATGTGTCCAATCCTTAGATGCAAGTCTTATTGGAAATTAGCGAGAGCATGTGTTAGTCATACATGTAACAAACCCATAAAGTGTACTTCCAAGTTTTAGGGTCACGTAGACACCACATGTGACATAGCATTCACCAGATGGATGGCAGACGCTTGTTCATGTCAATGGTCCACATTTTCTACATCCTATGTCCTACAGTATTGATAAGAGCTTCCTAGGCACTAGTTGGTGAATCCCACAGTGAGTCATACACATGCATTGAGGAAGTGGGTACCATGTTGTTTGCACAGACAGACAAGGGTGAATCTCAAATGTATGATGACACCAAAGTTGAGGCCATAGAAGTGAGCCCCAACTATCAAGTGGCTGTGGTGGACCAGCATACAAGACAGCACGTGTCCACTTATTTCCAGTGATCAATTGCACATAGGTGTCTTGTTCATGTGTGTGGTCCAATGATGATCCTGTATATTTTTTGGGGTGTAATTTGTCACAGTTCGGTCCAGGACTAATCATGAGTCAGTGGCAGCTATTCCTGTATCTACTGAGTATCCTTGGTTGATCAATGTGAGTAAAGTGGATGTGGACATGTGAACCAACATGTGGATGGTCCCACCCTGTCACTAAAGACGTGTAATGAGACAGTCAACAGGGCAACCTTGGTGTGCTGAGTGAGATAATGTCTCAGGTGTCATGTTCCGGCAGGTGTCATTACAACATTTGTACACAGGTTGGCCTCTGCACTTCCCACTGCATCTGGGAACATCATAGCCTCTGTGCTGATTATTCTCGCAGCTATTCACCACACACGGCCCATCACTATGTTGTGCGCACTGTGATTCTGTGTGTGAACTGTCATGGTCCTGACATTTGTGTATTATTCATGGACATTATCAGAGGTTGCTGGTTGTGCTGAAAGCCCCGTACCCAATCCCTGCCTACGGCGCTGGGACACTCTCACACTTTGTCATTCATGCATAAATGCAACCCAGACAAGGGATGGGCCATGAATTTTGCTTTTCCAAGAGGATGTAACTCAAATGGTACAGTTAAAAGGCAGATGATGCTATACAGTGTATTTGTGTATGCATGGAAGAAGCCCATGCCAAGTGCCCCTTGATGAGTGAGAGGTTTGCTAACGCAAGTGTGGTACATATGTAGACACAGGGATACTTTAGTGTGACGCACAGACAGTTGCCAGTCAGGCTGACAGAATGCAAGGTGATTCAGGATCCAGCTACTTGACAAGTTACGTAATCAGTGGTCTGACTGAGACTGTTTGGAGGACAAACTAGACAGTTGACATGTAAAAGTGTGTATGTCCTGTGTTTTTGAAGGTGACAAATGAACCCAGTGGCTGTGTTACACGGCTTAATTAGTATCAATGCTTAACGGTGTATTGACATAATGGCAACTCCTATGCTGTTCCAGGCATCATCAGGGGCAGTGCTTTTTGAAATGGGTGGTGTGCATGGAGGTGATCACACGTGTGGGCTGCATCTGTTTCTCACCAGTCCTGTAGGTGAGACTTGCATTCTAAGGGCCAACAGACATTTTCACAGGGGAAGCAATCTACAGGTGCTAACAGGGCTTTGAAACTAGAAGACAGTGTACAAATTGACCTGACGTCCTTGCAGTCAGATGTTCTATGACAATGGCATACCATAGGAAAGGGTGTAGCACACTGGTTTGCTAATTTGGTCTGTGTGTGTGTAGAGGAGGGAATATCAGGGTACACATCTTAGTATTCCAGGGACCTCTTCCGACAGGTGGGTTGTGACCAGGTGAATGGGTGTGTCAGGAGTTAGGAAATGGGCTGACATGTACATGGAATGTCATGTGTGCAGTGCTGCTCATATGTGTGGCACTTGTGCTGTCTATGTTCTTCTTCTATGGGACTCTGGTCACAGATAGTCCTTGCAAATATTGGATGCAGTTGGACTTACTGCTGTCAAGGGTCTGGTCAGGCATTCCTGTTACTGATGCCAAAGCACATTGACTGCCTAATGAATGAAGCTTGTTTTCCCCTTATTGAGTGATGGTGTCTTAGTTGTGTGCCATATGCTGCGTTGGAACTTGATTTCAACATGTATGTGTGAAATAGTTGTGGTCCTCTGCTATTGGCCTTCAAAGGAGAAATGTACATGATATATGTCATTAAGAGTGTGTGTGTATGTGACCATTGCATGTTAGGCATCACGTTAGCTCTGGGATGTTCTGTGTTCTACTCAGTATCTCAGCAATACTCCATGAGGCAACACTCTTATTCTGATAAGTAGAAATGAAGGTGTGCAAAAAGGAATATCTAGACCATGATATGGTGATTAGAATAGGTGTTTATTTAAATTAGTTAACTAAAGTGGTGAAGGTGATCATATTCAAAAGAAATTGTTGACAATCTGTTGCCGCCTGCATATACCAGCAGCCGTGTTCTGTAGTTCCCCCTCCTGTTGCAGGCCAGCATCCTCCTCTTCCTCCTCTTCAGGCATGTGTGGCTCTGGTTCCAGGAGGGGAATGTTTCTTTTGATACAAATGTTGCGCAATATTGCACGTTAGGATGATCCTACAGACCATCTCCGGGGAATATAGAAGGCTACCACCAGTGATGTCGAGGCACCGGAACCTTGACTTGAGGATGCCGAAGGTCCTCTCGACAATGCTGCGTGTCCTCCTATGGGCATCGTTGTATGCACACTCTGCAGCTGTACTCAGGTTGCCAAATGGTGTCATAATCCATGGCTGGATGCCATACCCCTGATCAGCTGCAAGAGAAAATTAATGGGATCATGTTGATGTAGCTGGCACTATTGAAATGACCTCTCATGGCAGTAGTTGTCTTGTGTTGTCTGTGACTCTTTTGTGTAATAATGTGGCATCCTATGCTTGTAGGATATACCATCTGCATTGTGTTGTTTCCTTGGCAGAACGAGTGTTTGTCTGCTAACCGTTTGTCAGCAGTATGTTTTGGGATTTGCAGTACAGTGTGCCCTCCCTAGCATTGTGACTTGTGATACAGGTGTCCGTGTGTCTTCACTGGGGGTGAGATGATAGTTCCGTGCACAGTTGTGTGACAGGTTCAATGGTGACCTAAGAAACATGGCTAGCGATGTCACGACCTCAGTGTGTTCCTGTTCACATGTTGCTGTTGTGGTGTATGTGTTGTGTGTCCTAGAGGGTTGCTGTGCAGTGTGTATATAAGTAGGTTTTTGTACTTACCAACAAGTAGTCCATTGCCATACCGTCCATCCTGGAAGTGTTCATTGATGGTGCAGTGACGGAAGATGTATGAGTCATGTACACTCCCAGGTACTTAGCCACGATGTTGGTGATCAATCCCTGGTGATCGACTATGGCCTGCACGTTGATGGAATGTGTGTGCTTCCTGTTGCGGTAGAGGTGTTCAGTTGCAGCAGGTGGCACAAGGCGTACATGTGTGCAGTCGATTGCACCAAGGACGTGTGGGAAGCCACTGATGAGGTAGAACCCCTGACTTGTTTCCTGCTGCTTCTGCAGTGTGTTAGGGAAGCAGATGTGGCGGGGTGTCAGTCCAATGATGGCATCCAGTACTTTGGGCAAAAAGGCGGAGAATGATGGTTGTGATATTCCACCAACCAGGGCACCAGTTGTTTGGAAAGAGCCACGTGCCAGCATATGAAGTACAGCAAGCAGCTTTGTTTCTGTTGGGATGGTGCGGGGTGTCACCAAAGTGGGGGCCAACTGCTGTTCAATGTTGCGCAGCAGCTGCTGAATGGCCTGCCAGTTCAACCGGTTCCTCTGGATGATGTTGTGTTCCCTGAGGCCCTGAAGGGTGGTTCTTGGGTGGAATATCCTCTCCTGCCTTCTGCGCTGCCTTTGGGGTCCCTGCTGGTGTTGTTGTAGCTGCTGTTGTTGCTGCTGGGCTCTGCGTCTGTGTGCACGCTGGATTAGTATCACCTCCATGGCTCCCTGTTTCTGCTCTGCTGCTCTGCTGTTTGTTCTGTGTGTTCTGATTAAATACAGGTGTGTTTGCCCCATTTTAACGCCTGCCCTGACACAGACGTTATTTTTTTACGCAAATCGGGCTGTGCCTCATTTTCTGGCTCCGCCTCCCGGCCGTGCGTCATTTTTGCCCAAAAGCATAAATACGACGCACGGCCGTTTAAGCCATTTGTTGGACGGGAACGCCTACCTTGCATATAATTAACGCAAGGCGGGTTGCCGCTTCCAAAAAATGACGCACACAGCGGAATTTTGTCATCCGCGGACTCGGGCATCAAAGTTGAAATACGGGGCAACGTTTGCGTTGATTGTGCGTCAACATTTTTGACATTTGTGACACACAATCGGCGCAGACGGAGTATAAATATGCCCCTAAAAGAGCGCAAACGTTTCCCCAAAATATGAGTGCCCAATGCTGCAAGAATGTCTTTGACATGTGACTTATTAGCCATGCATTAACACACTTCATACATTAAGATGACTCTTATTAAACACCGTAACACCCCTTGTCTGCTGTAGGGGCTCCCATCTTGGCTGACCAGTAGGTGAGTGACAATGTGAGTTGACTGGCACATCTGACAAATGTTCACAGTCAGGCCAGTGGCAACTATGTAAGTGCCAGACACATACCTAAAGTGTTCTGAGTAGGTCACTAGCTGCCCCACCCCCACTATGAACATGTGTATCTGCCTTTTTATATGTTTGTGTTAACCAGTTTAGGTGTATAACTGGCGATATATTCAAGGGTCACATATAAAGGGGTTCAATTGGTGGGGCATGGGCTGCGGTATGCTTAAGTCACAGAGTTGTATTGATATACTAACTCAAGGCTGTCAAAAAAAAAGCTAAAGGCCAGAAAAGGTCCTGGTCCTTATAGATCACCACCAGAAATGTATCAGAAATCCCAACAGTGGTGGGCACTCATACTCTGTCACAGTTTACCTGCTCTTTCATAGAAAACAACTTTCCAAACTCGTGCATTTGAAGCATCATAGTACTCTGCAAAAACGGCCCTTCGAAGAAGGATTCAAAGATATTGTGTTCCTAATTGACAAGGCCTCCACAACCTGGGTAGAAACTTTTTACAGATGCAATCTGTGCTGCAATTCACATTTCTCCTAAGCATTCAACTCAGTGGACAGAGCAAGACCCTGAGATAAACTGAAAAATGGGAACTCGATAGTATCTTCTTGACATCATAAAATCTCTGCCTCTAACCCAGAGGGAGTTTACGATTTCTGGCAAAATATAAATACATGGAGCATTGGGGTATGAATTTAACACATTTAAATTCCACATGTGTGATGAGTCATAATTTCACCAGGCCCTGAGTTTTCTTCTATCCTTCTATTTATTTCTCCTATGGAGTTGTATCTCAGTTTGTTGTAAGCCTGACTCCCAGAAAGCTGTCAATATATTTCTTGTATATTTTCACTCTTTTTCATCACCACCATATTGCCCCTTTTGTCTGCTTCCTTAATTAGGTCAGGAACATGTGTGAGAGTCATAAGTGCCATCTTTTTGTCAAACGTAAGGTTATACTGAGTATGTTTTGATTTAAATATCACACTATCCTCTAACCTATGGGGGTCTTTAGTCACTACTTTGTGAAACTTATTGATGGTGTTGTCTGTTGGTAGAGAGGGAACAAAAGGGGATGTATTCCATAAACCACTGCTAATAGTTAGAATTGGTACTATTTCTAATTAAATCCAACAACTCAGGTATAGACGGTGTTGGTAACCCCCTGTCATCTAAAGATGGTAGTAGTTGTTAGCTGTAGGAATAGGACAGAAGCCTAAACCTTTGTTTAACACATTTATTTAATTCTGATTTAACCCCTTTCGCTGCTAAGCCTTCCCCCCCTCCTGTGCTAAACGTTTTTTGAATGTTTGAGGTAGTTCGTGCTTAGGCCCCCGTAACTTTTTGTCCGCATAAGCTACCCACCACAAATTTGCGTCCTTTTTCTCCGACATCCTGGGGATTCTAAAGATACCAAAAGTTTATGACTTCCCCTGGTGGGGACAGAGAAATTAGCCAAAATACTCACTAAAATATGGGTTTATTGTGAAAAATGGGAAAAAGTGCTGCAGATGAGAACATCTGTTTTTTTACCAGTAACTAACAACAACAAAGGGTTTGCAGTGCTAAAATCACCATCTTCCCAGCTTTCAGGAACAGGCAGACTAGAATCAGAACACCAAAATGTTCATCACAGTTTTGGCATCTTACTGGGGCATACCCTATTGTTTGTGCTTTCAACCTCCTTCCACTTAGTAACATAAATGTATATGCAAGCAATGGTGGATCCCGGAAAGCTATACATTTCTGAAAATTAGACATCATTCTGAATTCAGCAGGGGGGCATTTGTGTAGAGTCTTCAAGATTTTCCTATAGAAAGTAACAATGTACTGTTGCGTCCGCTGGACCGTTTTGGCTGTGGGGCTACATAGGGCTTGTAAGTTTACCAATAACCTAAGGTACCCAGGGCAATAAATGAGCTGCATCTTGCAAAGGATTTTCAGTGTGTACCGGGTATAAAACAATTTATTTGGAAAAATATAAAGAGTGAAAAATTGGCATTAAGGAAACCTATGTATTTCCAAAATGGGCGCAAGATATGGAGTTTAGAAGCAGTGGTTATTTGCACATCTCTGAAATTGGGGGTACTAGCACGTGAATTACAGAGCATTTCTCAAAATTACTTCTGTCTTACACACTGTTTTACATTTGGAAGGTGCAAATGCAGGGATAGACAATTGTTAATAACAGTTGTTCTGCTATTCTGTGTTCCCCGAAGCCTCCCAATACAAATTACACCTCACTTGTGTGGATAGGCCCAGTGCCCGCAACAGGAAATGCCCCAAAATAAAACATGGACATCACATTTTTCCACTGAAAACTGACAGATGTTTTGCAAAGTGCCTTGCTATGGATTCTGGACTCTAGTTCAGCCAGCATCTATGGAAACCCAGAACACCTGTACATTTTGAATACTAGGCACCTAAGAAAATCCAGGATGGGGTGACTTGGGGGGCTCTCACCAGGTTCTGTCACCCCGAATGCATTGCGAACCTCACATTTTTTAACTAAAAAAACATATTTTCCTCACATTTCGGTGATGCTAAGCTTGGGAATCAGAGGGGAGCTACAAACGGCCACCCAGCGTTTCCCAAAATCTCCAGATGAAAATGGTATCACACTTGTGTGGGGTGGCCTAGTACCCACGACAAGAAACAACACAAAATGCAATGTGGAAACGTCACATTTTTCCACTGAAAACAGACACTTTTTTTTGCAAAGTGCCTAGCTGTGGATTTTGGGCTCTATCTCAGCCAGCACCTAAGGACATGTTAGAAATGGGGTCTTTGGTTGACAGTCAGGTTACCCACTCTTCAAGCAAGGACCCTCACTCTAGTCAGGGTAAAAGAGAATCACCTTCTGCTAACCCCTGCTTACCCCCTTGGTAGCTTGGCAGAGCAGTAGGCGTAACTTGAGTGTGCTCTGTGTAAAGTATTTGTTCCAACACACACAGTAACTTAATGAAAACACTACAAAATGACACAACACAGGTTTAGAAAAATAAAAAATATTTATCTAAACAAAACAAGACCAAAATAACAAAAATCCACAATACACAAGTCAAGTTATAAATTAAAAATCAAAATAGTCTTTAAGTAGTTTTAAACACACACTAACACTGTTAGTGTGAAAATGTACTTTGGGTGCGTCAAAAATAAGCCTGCACCGGCGAGTGTGCGTCAAAAAGGGCTTGTGATGCGTCGATTCCAGTCATGAGCGGGACCTTACGTCGTTTCTCCTTTCGTCGGGTTGGGCGCGTCATTCCATCTCTCCGCAGGAGAGCGATGTGTCAATCCGGTCAGCACTCTCATGTCCGGGCAGGCCATGTGTTGTTTTTACACGCTCAGCGGTGTTTGCATCGGAAATTCACCCGATGTTGATCCGAAAACCACACAGCGCGGGTTGGGATCTCCCAGCCTCCGTCAGCGATGCTGTGTGTCGTTTCTCCAGCTCCGTGCGTCGATTCTTCGGTTGTGTTTCCACCGATCGTTGACTTTCAGCTGCGGAGTCAGCGGCGCATTGTTTCTTCAGCCACAGATCGGAGTCTCGTCGATCTTTTCCCCGCATGGCGCTCTGTGCGTGAATTTCCTCGTCTTAGGCTGCCAGCTTCTTTCAGGGCCCCAGGAACTGGATGAGCACCACAGGGCAGAGTAGGAGTCTCTCCAGAGACTCCAGGTGCTGGCAGAGAGAAGTCTTTGCTGTCCCTGAGACTTCAACAACAGGAGGCAAGCTCTAAATCAAGCCGTTGGAGATCTTCACAAGATGGAAAGCACACAAAGGCCAGTATTTGCCCTCTTACAATGGCAGAAGCACCAACTGCAGGATAGCTCCACAAATCACAGCCACAGGCAGGGCAGCTCTTCTTCCTTAGGTCTTCAGCTCTTCTCCAGGCAGAGGTTCCTCTTGTTTCCAGAAGTGTTCTAAAGTCTGTGGTTTTGGGTGCCATTCTTATACCCAATTTATCCTCTGAAGT
This sequence comes from Pleurodeles waltl, assembly GCF_031143425.1. Lineage (NCBI taxonomy): Eukaryota > Metazoa > Chordata > Amphibia > Caudata > Salamandridae > Pleurodeles > Pleurodeles waltl. Next base: position 1,333,823,420 of record NC_090446.1, on the reverse strand, counting down.
AGGCCTACTTCAAAGTAAAGTCTCTTTTGAATTTGAAAGTCTGCCTTGCCCAGGCCAGGCCCCAGACACTCACCAGGGGTTTGGAGACTGCAGTGTGTGAGGGCAGGCACTGCCCTTTCAGGTGTGAGTGACCACTCCTCCCCTCCCTCCTAGCACAGATGGCTCATCAGGGTATGCAGGCTACACCCCAGCTCCCTTTGTGTCACTGTCAAGTGTGAGGTACAACCAGCCCAAATGTCAAACTGACCCAGACAGGGAATCCACAAACAGGCAGAGTCACAGAAATGGTATAGGCAAGAAAATGCTCATTTTCTAAAAGTGGCATTTTCAAACACAGTATCTTAAAATCAGCTTTACTAAAGGATGTATTTTTAAATTGTGACCCAAAACTCCACATGTCCATTCGCTCCCAAAGGGAATCTACACTTGAATCAGATTTAAAAGTAGCCCCCATGTTAACCTATGAGAGGGACGGGCCTTGCAACAGTGAAAAATGAATTAAGCAATATTTCACTGTTGGGACATTTAAAACACATTACTATATGTCCTACCTTAACCATACACTGCACCCTGCCCTTGGGGCTACCTAGGGCCTACCTTAGGGGTGCCTTGCATGTAAGAAAAGGGAAGGTTTAGGCCTGGCAAGTGGGTACACTTGCCAAGTCGAATTTACAGTTAAAACTGCACACTCAGACACTGCAATGGCAGGTCTGAGACATGATTACAGAGCTACTTAGGTGGGTGGCACAACCAGTGCTGCAGGCCCACTAGTAGCATTTGATTTACAGGCCCTGGCACCTCTAGTGCCCTGTACTAGGGACTTACTAATAAATAAAATATGCTAATCATGGATAAGCCAATTACATACACATTATTGTAGAGTAGCATTTGCACTTTAGCACTGGCTAGCAGTGGTAAAGTGCCCAGAGTAAAAAAAACAGCAAAATCAGGGTCCAGCACACATCAACAACCTGGGGAACAGAGGCAAAAAGTTAAGGGAGACCACACCAAGGATGAAAAGTCTAACAGGACACCTAGCAAACCTGTGCATTTTTTTAAATTATACATATTGGGGAATCCAGGATGGGATGATCTGTGGGGCTTTCACCAGGTTCTGTTATCCGGAATCCTTTGCAAATCTCTCATTTAGTCTAAAAAACACATCTTCCTTATATTTCGGAAATGCAAAGTTCTGCAATCTGTGGGAAGCCACAAACGTTCATCCACCCTGCATTCCCGCAAGTCTCTGGATAAAAATGCTACCTCATTTGTGTGGGCAGGCCTGGTGTCCTTGACAGTAAACACCCCAAATCACAACATGGACACATCACATGTTTCCACTGAAAACTGACTTGCTTTTTGCAAAGTTCATAGCTGTAGATTTTAAGCTCTAGCTCAGTTGGCATATAGTGAACCCTAGCAAACCTGTACATTTTTTAAAATTAGACACCTAGGGAAAATCAAGGATGGGGTGACATGTGGGGGGTCTTCACTAGGCTCTGTCACCCAGAATCCATCGCAAAATTCAAAAGTTGTCTAACAAACACATTTTCCTCACATTTCAGTGATGCAAAGTTCTGGATTCGGAGGGTAGCCACAAACTTCCTTCCACCCAGCATTCCCCTAAGTCTTGCGATGAAAATACTGCCTTATTTGTGTGGGTGGGTCTAATGCCCATGACATAAAATGCCCTAAAACACAGCATGGATACATCACATTATTCCACTGAAATTTTACGCTTTTTTGTAAAGTGCCTTGCTGTGTATTTTGGGCTCTATCTCAGCCTGCACCTAGGGAAACTTAGCAAACCTGTATATTTTTTAAAACTAGACAAGTAGCAAAATCCAGGTTGGGGTGACTTGTGGGGCTCTCACCGAGTTCTGCCACCCAGAATCCTTTGCAAACCTCTATTTCCTCATATTTTGGGGGAAGCAAAGTTCTGCAGTCTGAGTTGAGCCACAAACTTCCTTCCACCCCGCATTACCCCAAGTCTCAAGATAAGAAAGCTGCCTCGGTTTTGTGGGTAGGCCTAGTACCCACAACAGGAAAAAACCCAAAATGCAACGTGGACACATCAAATTTTTCCAGTGAAAACTGACACTTTTTTTGCAAAGTGCCTAGCTGTGTATTTTGGGCACTAGCTCAGCCGGCACCTAAGGAAAGCTAGCAAACCTGTACAGTTTTGAACACTAGACACCCAGGGAAATCCAGGATGAGGTGACTTGTGGGGCTCTCATCAGGTCCCGTCACCCAGAATCCTATGCAAACCTCAATTTTTTTCTAAAAAACACACATCTTCCTAATATTTTGGAAATTTTTGAAAGTTCTGCAATCTAAGGGGAGCCACAAAATTCCTTCCACCCAGCATTCCCCAAATCTCCTCATAAAAATGCTATCTCACTTGTGTGGGTAGGCCTGGCGTCCATGACAGTAAACACCCCAAAATGCAACGTGGACACATCACATTTTTCCAGTGAAAGCTGACACTTTTTTGGCAAAGGCCTAGCTATGTATTTTGGGCACTAGCTCAGCCGGCACCTAAGGAAAGCTAGCAAACCTGTATAGTTTTGAAAACTAGACACCCAGGGAAATCCAGGATGGGGTGATTTGTGGGTCTCTCACCAGGTTCCATCACCCAGAATCCTATGCAACCTCACATTTTGTCTAAAAAACACACATCTTCCTAATAGTTTGGAAATGCAAAATTCTGCAATCTGAGGGGAGCCACAAAATTCTTCCACCCAGCATTCCACCAAGTCACTGGATAAAAATGCTACCTCACTTGTGTGGGCAGGCCTGGTGTCTATGGCAGTAAACACCCCAAAACACAACATGGACACCACATTTTTCCACTGAAAACGGACTCATTTTTTGCAAAGGTCCTAGCTGTAGATTTTAGGCTCTAGCTCGGATGACATCTAGTGAAACCTAGCACACCTGGTTTTTTTAAACTATGCACAACAGAGAAAATCCAGGATAGGGTGACTTGTGGGGCTTTCACTAGGCTCTGTCACCCAGAATCCATCGCAAATGATAAAATTGGTCTAAAAAACACATTTTCCTCACATTTCAGTGTTGCAAAGTTCTGGAATCTGAGGGGAGCCACAAACTTCCTTCCACCCAGGATTCCCCCAAGTCTCCCAATGAAAATGCTGCCTCATTTGTGTTGGTAGGTCCAGTGCCCGCGATAGGAAATGCCCTAAAACACAACATGGACACATCACATTATTCCACTGAAATTTTACACTTATTAGTAAATTGCCACGCTGTGTATTTTGGGCTCTACCTCAGCCTTCACCTATGGAAACCTAGCAAACCTCTACATTTTTGAAAACTAGACACATAGCAGACTCCAGGATGGGGTGACGTTTGGGGCTCTCACCAAGTTCTGTCACCCAGAATCCTTTGCAAACCTCTATTTTCTAAAAATAAACCATTTTCCTCATATTTCAGGGAAAGCAAAGTTCTGTAATCTGAGGTGAGCCACAAATTTCCTTCCCCCAGCATTTCCCCAAGTCTCTGGATAAAAATGCTGCCTCAGTTGTGTGGGTAGGCCTAGTACTCACAACAGGAAACATCCCAAAACGCAACGTGGACACATCACATTTTTCCTTTGAAAACTGACACTTTTTTTGGAAAGTGCCTAGCTGTGTATTTTGGGCTCTATCTCAGCCTGCACCTTGGGAAGCCCAGCAAACCTGTACATTTTCTAAATCTAGACACATAGCAGAATCCATGATGGGGTGACTTGTGGGGCACTCACTAGGTTCTGTCACTCAGAAACTTCTATTTTATAAAAAACACATTTTCCTCATATTTCGGTGAAGCAAACTTCTGCAATATGAGGTGAGCCACTAACTTGCTTCCACCCAGCATTCCCCCAAGTTTCTGAATAAAAAAGCTGCCTTGGTTGTGTGGGTAGGCCTAGTACCCACAACAGAAAAACATCCCAAAACGCAATGTGGACACATCACATTTTTCCACTGAAAACTGACACTTTTTTTGCAAAGTGCCTAACTGTGTATTTTGGGCACTAGCTCAGCTGGCGCCTAGGGAAACCTAGCAAACCAGTACATTTTTTAAAACTAGACAAGTAGCAGAATCCAGGTGGGGTGACTTGTAGGACTCTCACCAAGTTCTGTCACCCAGAATCCTTTGCAAACTCTATTTTAAAAAAAAAACACATTTTCCTCATATTTCAGGGGAAGCAAAGTTCTGCAATCTGAGGTGAGCCACAAACTTCCTTCCACCCAACATTCCCTCAAGTCTCCGGATAAAAAAGCTTCCTTAGTTGTGTGGGTAGGCCTAGTACCCAGAACGGGAAACACCCCAAAATGTAATGTGGACACATCACATTTTTCCACAGAAAACTGACACTTTTTTTGCGAAGTGGCTAGCTGTGTATTTTGGGCACTAGCTCAGCCGGCACCTAGGAAAACCTAGAAAACCTGTACAGTTTTGAAAACTAGACACCAAGGGAAATCCAGGATGGGGTGACTTGTGGGGCTCTCACCAGGTTCCGTCACCCAGAATCCTATGCAAACCTCAAATTTTGTTTAGAAACATATTTTCCTCACATTTCGGTGGTGCAAAATTCTGCAGTCTGAAACAAGTGACAAACTTTCTTCCACCCAGCATTTCCCCAAGTCTCCCAATAAGAATGGTGCCTCACTTTTGTGGATAGACCTAGTGCCCATGACAGGAAACGCCCCAAAACTCAACGTGGACACATCGTATTTTTCAATGGAAAACTGGTGGGTTTTTTTAAAAGTGCCTAGCTGTGGATTTTGGGCTCTAGCTCAGCTGGCACCAGGAAACCTAACAAACCTGTAAATTTTTTAAAACTAGACACCTAGCGGAAATCCAGGACGGGGTGATTTGTGAGGCTCTCACTAGGCTCTGTCACCCAGAACCCACCAAATACCTCAAAATTTGTCTAAAAACACATTCACCTCACATTTTGGCGATGCAAAGTTCTGAAATCTGAGGGGAACCACAAACTTCCTTCCACCCAGCACTCCCCCAGGTCTCCAGATAAAAATGGTACCTCACTTTTGTCGGTAGGCCTAGTGCCCGTGACAGTAAGCAGCCCAAAACACAATATGGACACATCACATTTTTCCACTGAAAACTGATGCATTTTTTGTAAAGTGCCAAGCGGTGAATTTTGGACTCTAGCTCAAACGCATTTAGGGAAACCAAGCAAGCTGTATATTTTTTAAAAGTAGGCACCTAGAGATATCTAGGATGGGGTGACTTGTGGGGCTCTCACCAGGCTCTGTCACCCACAATCCTTTGCAAACCTGAAAGTTTGTCTAAAAAACACATTTTCCTCACATTTCAGTAATGCAAAGTTCTTCAATCTGAGGGGAGCCACACACTTCCTTCCACCCAGCATTCCCCCAAGATTCTGGATAAAAAATCTGCCTCTCTTTATGGGTAGGCCCAGTGCCTGCAACAGAAAAGGCCCCAAAACACAACGTGGACACATCACATTTTTCCACTGAAAACTGACACATTTTTTCAAAGTGCTTAGCTGTGGATTTTGAGCTGTAACTCCGCCGGCACCTAGGGAAACCCAGCAAACATGTACATTTTTGAAAACTAGACAACTAGGGGAATCCAGGATGGGACGACCTGTGGGGCTGTCACCAGGTTCTGACACCCAGAATTCTTTGTAAACCTCAATTTCTTTTCTAAAACAAACACATTTTCCTCACATTTCAGTGACAGAAAGTTCTGCAATCTGAGAGGACCCACAAACTTCCTTCCACCCAGCATTCCCCCAAGTCTCCAGATAAAAATGCTACCTCACTTGTGTGGGTGGGGCAAGTACCTGTGACAGGGAAGGGCCCAAAACATAGTGTGCACACATCAAAATTATCCATCACAAAAACGACCTGTTTTTGCAAAGGGGGCACCTCTCTTTTCGGTTCCGGGCTTGGCAGTCATCTAGCAAAGCCTACCAAACCCAGACATTTGTGAAAACTAGATACCTGGGGCAGTCCAGGTTGGTATGGCTTGCATAGATCCACCAACATTTTCTTAAGCAGAATCCCCTGCAAATGTCAACTTTAGCTAAAAAGAAATCCCATTTTCCGCACATTTCTGTGTCGGATCCGTGCACCGGCAGACATTTCCAACTACCCAAAGTTCCCTTTAGTCTCTGATAAAAATGATACCTCACTTGTGTGGGTGCCCAAAGCAGAGTCATCTAAAAAACATATTTAAAAAAACTGCGCTTATGAACACACTTTGCCCCCCTCAATCTCCATACATTTTTGGTCCTTCTCTGTCGCAGGCACTTGGCTCACAAAGGGGAACGCTTTGTGGTAGGAAGTTTGTTCCGGCATGGTGATCCCACACAGAAGTGTGAGGAAAATGTGTAGAAACAGCCAGCCAAAATACAGTTCCCCCAGAGAGGAGCAAACTTTACCTAAGGGACCGCACCCCAGACAAACAAATAATGCACTGAACATAATCCCTGTTGTCCAGTGGTTTCTGCCCAGGGCAGATGGGCCTAAAAAAAAAAGGCAAATCTGCCTCCAAGGGGCTCAGAAATGGCCAAAATGCATATCACCAAAAGGGAGCAACCCTTCCTAAGCGGCTGTCTGGATGTGTCTAAAATAAAGAAGCTGAACTTCTATTCCTCTGGAGCAGTGGTTCCCAACTTTTTCACTTCAGTTGACGCCCACTTTATCATTACTAGAACCCGGGGAGCCCCACTGAATCATTCTTGGAATCCGGAGACCCCCCACTGAGTCATTACTGGAAGTCGGGGACCCCAGCCTATACATTGTTGATGATTTGAAACGCAAAATAATCCACAAAAAATACAAAAAATACAGAAACAAGCATTCATCAAACACATACACAAATGATAACGCATTTTATTTAATTTGCAAACAAATATAAATAAAAAAATAATCTTAATAGGAAGGAAGCTTTTCTAAATTCAATTGAAACCACACATCGCCCATACTGTATTCTGTTTGATCCATCTGCATTGCTCTCACAAATCGCTCTGAAGATACTAATTTTATTTTTAGCCTTCATTTTCAAATCCCTTGACATTTACAGTACGTTTTAAAATTGTCAATTGTGTTTTTAGCCACTTTATTTATATAGATGTTATTAATCTGATAATATTATTTAATTTTCTAAGCAGTTGTGGTCCCTTTGAGGAGGCTTTGCGGACCCCCATGGGTCACCGGACCACAGGTTAGGAACCACTTCTCTGGAGGTTCCCTGTTCCAGTGCCACATTTTCACTTGGGGTCTGTATGTATATAGTTTTCTTCTCATTTATGTTTTTATATTAAGGAGGTTTTGATTTCAAAAGGGGGACAATGTGCTGGGTCTAGTTTTTCGTGGGTGGAATGTGAAATGTTATGGGTGAAATGATGGGCTGCTGGAATAGGTAGAATGTTAGTGTACGAACCGCTTCAGTGAGTTCTTGCCTGTGTACTGCTTGGTCGGTCGTTTCTTATGTCCCTGGAATGAATCTCAGTTTTGAAGCTCACCTGCTCCCTGTCTTTTTGGACCTCTTCAGAAATGTTATGCTAACTATAGGGGTGTGAGCACTGTGCACACAGAGGAAATATAGATTTGCTTTGCACACCAATACCTTCGTAATGTCCACAGTAAGAACCCCTAACAAATTGGAGTAGGTGATGCACCCCCCTCGGTGCCTGTAACAAATTGTGGGCACAGCAATAGATGTTGTGATTTTACCTTGAGATACCCACTATTAAAACAAGGTCTTAGTCATAAGAGGGAGTGCAAAACTAAATTAGCATAAGTCACCTGGCTCCAGGCATTTCAGAGGCGATCGATGTTTTCAAACGTGTTTCCAGAAATAAATCTGGTTGTGGTTGGTAGTATTTGTAGCAAAGTTTTGGATTTGGCACATGGGAATAAGAGCCATGAAGAGTGGGTTTTAAAATAAGTTTGGTGCCCAGGATTGGATAGGGATGAGGAACATTTTGTGAGAGGATGGGTATCCTGTGCCGTCAATGACAAATCTTAAGTTACTATACACAGTGCTATGGATGCAGTACTGGTGCCAGGGAAACCTTGGGTTAAGCTAGGAATTATTATCATTGTTCCCATCACTGTGGTCAGTAAAAGTTCCAGACTTGAAAGTGTGCTCATGGATTATTTTTCATGGTAGCCTGAGGGAGAATTTGTACGGTCTGCCAACACAACATAAATTCTTGTGTTTCAGTCAGAAGCACTAAGAATGCTGGGAATTATGAGCTGTAGTTGTTTTAGGAAATATAAACTTCAAGTTTCAGAATTCTTAGTGCTGGTGCTGAGTTTGTCCTGATCATCATATGTCTTTGCTTTGACAAGAGGTCACATATTACGCATGGCCTGCCACTGAATTTATTTGTTTCCATATAGATGGGGCCACTGGAATAATTAAATTTTGAGACTTCTGCGTTTTCTGCTTAATTATGGATTTGATGCATTTGCCACATAATTCATCATTTGATGCATAATCTGCAAAAAAGTTTTCTAGCTCAAACGTTACTAAAAAACACAGCAACACGTTTCTGCATATTGGAAGCAAAAGTTGACAGGTCAAATGTTTGTTACTTATGTATTTGGGTGTTAAACAGGTACTAATGAGGTGAAACCTTTGCCTACTATGTGTTAACCTGTGTAAAAAGTGAATAATAAGGAAGTAATGCTATCACAAAATGTGCCACATTACGCTGCAAGATTTGCCTATACTTGCTGCTTAACTTAGTCTTCCCTGCCACATAATGTTGGTGATCCCTGCTGCATAATTCCAGCAGTTCTGCCCATACGTCAGTATGCCTATGGCAGTGCATGAAGAGAGCATACACATACCAGATCCTGCAGTCCACACAGGAGCTGTACTGATGCCTGAAATGCTCTAGCTCTGTGGGGCTCTCGTCTACAGGATGCGTGGTTAACCGTAGACCAGTAAGCCACAACTTAAGTATTAGAATTTGCAGACAGTTACTTCTTATAGGAATACTTGACAATCCTTTTAATTGTATTGTAGCATCTATATAGTGCTTTATATCAGGTTGCTACGTTAACTGCACTAGTGTCTCCCTTTCTGCACTTTGCAATACTGACATGGTGTCTTCCATTTGTACTAACTAAGTAGAACTAAATATCCTCAAGGATAGATAGACAAGTCTGCTAATATGCCAGGGTCAGCACACATGCACACATGTATATACTGTTGCACACATCTACACATATACTCACTGTTTTGCATTCGAGCAGAAGGGTCATAAAAGTGCTGAGGTCCCTAATTTAGGCATGTAACTCTACCCCTATTCTGGTGGTTCAGTAGTAAAAGACAGCTATAATCAATATACATTGGGTCCGTGACATACATGGACCCTGGTGCTAGTGCACCTATTACACTATCGCTAGCTATTCTCCTGAAGTCGATGTTTTTCCCTACTTTAGCAGCCACATTTTATTTCCAAAAGCAGAGGAGCAGCATGTCAATAGTCCCCAAGTGGCGCCAGGCTGGCCGATGGCCCAGCTACTGCTGAAATCCTGGAAGCAACCTGATTGCAGGTTCACTGTAACCCGTTAGAGGAGAAGACACCAGAGAGCGTCAGATCAACCATCCACCTGCCTTCCCTTGGAATGCAGAGTGGATGGAGCAGGATGTAAGTCTTGAGAACAGATCGAGAATTTAAGGGGTTTGTGTCCCACACCCTCGCACAACTCAGTGGCCACATCTCTCGAATCACAAACGAGAACAGCTTGCAGTGCTGATTCAAAGGAGGTCCAACCCAGCACAGAAAACGTGTTTGCTATCAGTGCTGCATTGTTTTGGGTGACTAGATCACTGTCCCAGGGATCCACCAGGTGCAGCATAGTTCTACATTGAAATCATGCCTTACCTTGGGCACAACACTGACTCTGACTCGAAGCCTTACAAGCAGTCCCCAAACAACAATGTAAGTCACCGACTGACAGTATATATTAGGGTGGTGTTCCAACCCACCACCCTCCACCCCCGCAAATATATGTCTGTCCAATGGTGGAGTGTTGAACACTGCAAAGGGCTTTGTTGATGGATCCTGTTGATTGATTCTGTCCCAGAAATGATGGTGTCCTGGTTGCAGGTTGTGCTGCATGTGCTGCATATCAAATTGTGGAAATATTGTAACTGTATATATGGGCTCAAAGTATCAATCTGGAATGGCCATGACTTCAGGCTCCTTCAGCTGCAACTGGGGTTCTTAACATCTGCTAGACCCCTGTTTAAAAATGGACAGTATGTTCAAAACTTTCTCAATGCACTGTATTTACCAAATAATGTGGTGGTAGCCAAATGTGTGGCATGCCAACACCTAGATGATGAGGTCTTTGGAAGAAATACCCTGGCTGATACAACCCCAAGGAAAGCAACTTTATCTTAAAATGCTAGTTTTGCAATGCATGTATTAAGAACTGATTTATTACTCTGTAATGTCTCTGAAAGAACTGTGTCTGCTGTGGGATCAGTCCTCTGAAAACGACAACCAATAATGAAGCAAGAATAAAATGTGAAAGGGATACTGAGGAGTTGCAAAGAGACATTGTTGAGCATGTGGTCGCACCAAAATTTCCACTTTCCAGCCTTACACGCTTGTTTCATGGAGTAGCCCATGTCAGGAGGGGATTGCATGTTGCGTGCTGCAGCACCCTTGTTTCACTTTGTGGTCCAAACTTATTGTTGCTCCTGTGCCACCTGTCAGTCCTAAAGCACCAGAAACACGATTAAGACCACAAGAGCTGCTTCCCCTCCCCATTGCGGCCCCTTTCGGCACCTCCAGATGGATTTTATCCTGATATGGCGGTGCACATCCCATTCTTATGACTTGTGGATAATTTTATGTGCTCGGGTCACGTGGAAGTTACTCTTGAGCAAGAGCTGATGACATCACAGTACTCAAGATTAGTGGTACCAAACCAGATTTCAAGGGCCTGAGTGGCGCATTTCATCTCAACCGTAGTGCAGGAGATTTACAAAGCCTGAGGCAACATCAGCACTTCCACTACGCATATCACCCAGAGTCAGCTGGGAAGGTAGAAAGGAGTAAGGGCACCATCAAGAAAAAGATTTGTTAAGAGTCATAAGTGAACTGGCCTAATGTCCTGCCTTTAGTGTAGAGCTATATGCAATTAGAAAGCTAAGTTGAGCCCCTATGAGATTGTTATTTGGCGTCCTATGATGTTTCCCTGAAACCCTCCAATCTGAGCTGCAAAGTTGGATTTACAACTGAATGATGATGCAGCTTTACAATATTGCAAAAGCTTATATGCTTTCCCTATAGTTTCTATTCACTATTCCAAGCAGCATTGTTTGAGTATTTAACTGAGGCATACCACTCTCTCCAGCATGAATACTGGCTTTTATATTTTAGAGCACCAGAGGAAGACTGCTCTGAACCCCATTTGCATGGGTCCTACGAAGTAGTGTTTATCACTAACAAAGCTGTTAAAATCTCTAGGTGTGGCATCGAGGATCCACTTCTTCTAGTGCAAGTGAGTTGCACTGCCCAGAGACCATATCCTCCTCTGTCTCAGGACTTGCGTCTAGTCTTGGGGTTGGGTCCTCTGCCGGAACCGTCCCTGTTACTGCTCTGCCTCCTACCAGTGGGCTTAGATACCAGAGACCACTTTATTTGTCTGCCCTTCCTTAGCCGCACAATGCTGTGTCCATCAATTCTCATTTTTATGCCTCCGTAAGCAGCCTTATTGTTCTGGTCAGCCACACTTGCTGCTGCCCTGAGCATCTGGTTGTCATTAGAATGTCTCATTGCTGTGGAATGGGAATTTATCAAAAGGCTAACTGTGCTAAACCCATCCTTAAGAGGAGCTGCTACTCTGTCTATGTGAACAACTCCCACGTGCTCTTAGTTGAGAAATGAACAATCAACCTCTCCTGTTACATGATCTGCAGTCACATGTCTGCCGATGTGGGGAAATGTGTGCCTTTGAAAATTGTCTCAATCTGTTCTACCATGAGCACAGACTACCAGAATGTGCCAGCATTTTTCCTCAGGTTTATCAAGGACTTGAAGAGTACAACAATCCCCTGGTCTGTTACAAAGCCAATCTTACTTTTCTTGCTTTTTTGTGAGAGTGGTTCTGCACAGACCACTGACCAAGATATTTTGTTTGAAAAAGGTCATAATAATTTGAAGAAGGGGCACATCTAGGGGTGTCTCCTCTGCTAGAGAGGAGGAGGGTCGCCCCCGCCAGCAGTAGCAGCTGCAAACCCTTTAATACAAAACGATAATAAGCTATAGGGCAGATTTATGGAAAGTGGCGCTGCACCGAGTGCAGCACCACTTTCCCTGCGCCCCTTAGCATCTCCTACCGCCAATATGTGTGTGGCGTAGGTTAGGGGGCAAAAGTGTAATTTTCTATGATGCTACTGATGTACTCTACAGGAGGAGCACCAAAATACTGGCGCTACTCCTGCAGATTACATAGGGGCCTATTCTAAAGAATGGAAGCCCCCTTTTAACGCCTTCTCTTGAGGGGAGCAATCACTTAAGCAAGGGTTGCTCACTTGGGGGGGCATTTTTTTAAGGCCTTTTATGCCACCTTGGGGACAGATCTGCCTATTTTAATTAGGCTGATCTGCCAAGGGGGGCAGAAACCACCAGTCACCAGGGATCTTTTTTTTTTTTTTTTACAGATGGGGAACGGCCCTTAAGCAAGGGTTGCTCCCTTGGGGGCAATTTTATTTTAGGCCATTGCTGCCCACCTTTCGGGCAGATCGGCCTATCTTTATTAGGCCAATCTGCCCTCAAGGGGGACAGAAACCACTACACACCAGGGATTTTTTTTCTTTACTATTTTAAGTAAGGGGAACGGCCCCGCGGCCAAGGGCTGTTCCCCATGGGGGCACATTATTTTAGGCCATTTCTGCCCCCCTTTTGGGCAGATTGGCCTATTTCTATTAGGCCCATCTGCACCCCAGCGGGGGCAGAAACCACTTAGGTCCCAGGGATTGGTGTGTGTGTGTGAGTGTCTCTGATCACATATATTTAAATTCCTTGCAAACACCTCTCTAGTTGTAACAAATACAAATTCATGCCATAATGTGAAAGATGCACTCTACTTCCTTGACAAAAGTCAACATTCTTGTACTTTTAAGTCTGCATGCTTAATCCTGCCAAAACCCTCCTCTCTACAGAAAGTCCTAATTTCTCTATAGGTCGTCTGTCTAGCTTTATCAATGGCTACCGGCCCTGTGTGCGTCATGCCAAGTTCGCCTGGGAATGAACTCAACAAGACAGTGCCAAAGCTTTTTCAACCAACAAATAATTGTTCCCAAGATGAATCTCCTGCACATTAGGGTCCCGCTTATTCCTCAAAAACCTGTTCAAACTTGGCAGCAACTCCTTTCATCACATACCTCTGTATCCCTGCCAACTACAAGAAAACAACTCAGTGTCAAAACCTAAGTTGACCCCGTGGCCCCTCTTTGCTGCTAGTCTCTCTGCCCACTCAACAAGAGAGTTACCCATGACCCCAATGGCTAGATCCTCGAATTCTGGATCTAGAACCGAACCTGTAACAAAACATAACAGTAAACAAAGGTAATATTGTACCATGATCTTAACATTCCTCCCCTTCATTTCTCATGTATCTCCTACAACAGTCAGCGGAACACCTTCCCAGCTGCTTGGTTACAACCTCTCCTTCTTGTCTCTGTTGCTATCCCAGTTCAAAAGAGTGTGTCCGTACTCCCCTGCTGGCCCCCTAATTCAACCGGTGCCTTTCGCAAAACCGCTAGCAGCTGAAATGCCATCTCACCTAGACTGTCCCAGTGCAGAAATATCTCCTCACTACTTCTCCCCTATTGGCCTGCAGCTTGACCCGCTACCCCCAGTACACTGGACAGATTACTTTTAAAGGATAGGGCCATCAAATAATCCTTCTACTTGCTGCCCTCTGATCTGTCTTGGACTCACTTAACAATATGACCAACTGGGTCTCGCCTCACATATCATCATTCCATTGTACCCTATTTCACACCCTACCCTCAACAATTACCCAACCTAAAGCCCCCCAAAAACATACTTGTCATAAGTATTGTAAATAACTCTGACTCCTCGGTGGCCCTGCAAACTGCTAGCAGCATTCGAATAACCTTGCAAACAATTGCCACATCAACAACTTTCTTCGAGGTTCCACACAGCCCAATTCCCTGTCCCAGCCTCTTAAAATTCTCTTCCCCAGCTCTCCAGCAGATGAATTATAAATTAAAATCCTTTTTAATGGTAAAGTCAGATTTTAGATTCCAATTATGAAAATACCACTTTTAGAAAATTTTCCAGCCTAAATGTTACAGTGTCTTTCTAGGAGTTCCCTGTTCTAGACATGTTAAGGATACCCCCATCAAGAATGTGTATTGGGACCAGAGAGTGAACAATGGAACCCAGGTGTAGCTGGGAATGGGTTTTTGTGATAGGGTGGCTGGGGAGGGACAGTACCCTGCCCTGATTACATTGCAAAGGACCTTGCCCACAGCACACACAAAGGAACCTGACACAAAGCCTGTCCCTGCCTTTGTCTCCCTAGACAATTTGGAGCCAGGACCAGGGGGAGAGAAGGAATTGACAAGAACCAGTTTTGGAGGCAGGTCAGGGAATTCCCTAACACAAAGGCGGCCACAAAGTATAAAAATAAGCACTTTTAAACCACTTCTAGACTTGTGCAAGATTCAGAAGAAGGATTGCCCTGCTGCCAGAAGGACTGCCCTGCTGCTGGAAGGATTGCCTTTCTACCTGGAGAAGGAAGATTGTACCTCCCTGCCTAGAACCCAGGCTGCTCAGAGTGACTCAAAGGGTCAGTTGGCTGATCATCTGTTTGAACCACTGGAACAAGCTTGAGGATGTCTCCTCTGACTAGCTGCAGCAGGACCTGTCGGAGCCCTGCTGCTGGCCTTTGCTAGAGTACCTCCCTGGGGTGCCGGATCCCCAAGAAGTACCCCTCCCCCACCCCCTGGGTCCTGGACCCTTGACTGTCACCCTTCTAAAGAAAATGGTGACAATCCTAAAGTTTGATCTCCTCACAACTGTGAACAATCCTGTTCACATCAAGACTCGACCGCCCATGACGACTGCCACCCTAAGGCTCCAGCCAGACCTGCTCTTCACATCCTCAGTGATTGTCCCCGATGCCTGTTATATGAGATCTGCACTTCATGCTGACAGCGCCACCCTGTGAAGACTGCCAACTCAAGGCCAACTCTTCATGTGAACCGCAGCAGCCCTAGACGACCACCAATGCAAAACTCCAACTACAGCCAGATCTTCACACTACAGCAATGACTGTCCACAAAGGTGCTCAACCTGCTCTTCTCTCTGACAGCCTTCTTCTCGCATCCTCCTCCAACTAGAGCAAAAGACTCGTGCTAGGACTTCATAAGGTACTCACCTGCTGCCTGTATCCAGCCCATGCTCCATCGCGGTCAGCCGAAACTTGTGACTTTCCCCTGGTTCAGCGTGACCAGATAACTGCAAGTGGCACTTTGTACTTCTTAGTACTATTCTTTTTACTTCTTGGTACTATGTTAATGAAACACTTCGAAATTCAGTATCTCCGGTTTTACTGACTGAATTTTTGTCATTCTGGTATGATATTATTTTTTATGGTGTTGTCTTTGCACTTTGATATTGTTTGTGTGCTACAGAAGTACTTTACACATTTCCCACTAAGTTAAGCCTAACTGCTTTGTGCCAAGCTAGGATTGTGCACAGGTTAAGCTACTGACTTCTGTGTTCACCCTGGCAAGGATTATGACAGTTACCTGAGTATGGCTTTCACTCCTTTCAACTAACAACCCACATTCATACAGGGAACAATTGACACCCCTGTTGTGTGCTTCGATGACGTTTTAATCAGTCTACGATTCCCATTCAGTTCACACCCTCGCCATGAGTTCAGTATAACGTTGTTTGGCCCACCAAAACAGAGGCAGGCACAAACACTATTGCTTCAATGGTGGTCCAGGTGAATTCCCAGCTCACTGTATCAAAACACATATACAACGATTGATTCTAGGGTATCTCTGAGTCTTTCAGTGTATTCAACACATCTAAGATTGTACATGATCCTCCTTCCCGGCACAAAGCCTGACTGATCTTTATGGAGAAGTGTAATTATCACCTCCAGTATTCTTTTCCCTAGGCAAGCTCCTTATCTACTTTTGGGTTCAAAATTATCAAGTCCTCTTGGTGGAAAAAAATAGTTTTCGCAAGGCTCATAATAGACCTTGAATACCTTGGCTAACATCATCCTAGATAAGGCCTGATGTATTCTAGCAGGGGTGTCGTGTGCCTGGAGTTTTGTTTTTTGTATTGTCAATAGTGTTTCCTTGAGTTCCTGTTTTGTGAGAGAGACCTGCAGCTGCGTTCTCTGTTCATGTGATTGCCTTGACGTACCCTGGGCATTCTAATCTTGGCTGCATAGTACCATATGTTAATACTTGACATAGTGTCACTCTGGCTATATACATTACCCAGGTATTCTGTAAATTGCCCATTTATTTCTATCATAGAGATGACATTGGGCTCACCCTCCGGCTATAATCTCCATATGTGTGTTTGGTGTATTTTCCTTTTTAGCAAAGAGGCTAACATTCAACCCAACGTTTCTCCCTTTCTATGTAATCTTTGTCTGCATTATGTGTTAGTATGTTTCACCAAAGAAGTCCTTTGGTATCTACCATTTAATTCAATAGCTAAGTCTTGAATACCATCTCTTCTTCTAAATATAACAGTGTTTTTTTCCCCTATCTCGGAGCATATGTTCCAATTGAGTCTTCATCCCAATAACTCTGAATATAGTCCCACGTCTTCTGGTTTCACATTGTGCAATTCTATTTAATTCCATTTCAATAATCAAGTTACTTCCTTTTCCAAATAAATCTCCCAATCTAGCAATAGTGCACACCTTAATCTCTATCTTCACAAAGCCTGACCACCACCATGCTTGCCTAATAATGGCTTTCGGGCACACCACAAACCACACTTTGCGGCCCCTGGAAAAACGTTTGCGAGTATCCATGTCCTACAGTAATTTTATTAAGACGATGTAGAAATATCTTCTTTTCACTGTTTTCTTTTTGTTTCAGTCTCTGCTATCAACATGGCTTTCTTGATTTATTTGAATCTGAATCCCCTGTCGTTTTAGGTCAGTATATACTCCATATCTTTTTGGTTTTATATTAACTCACGTACACTTCAGGAAACTACCTTTAATTATAATCCGACCATCTGCTGGTTAGAATCCATTGATAAATAACCCCAGTCTAGTTTTCCCACTGCCCTGTTTCTGCTCAAGCTACATTCTATCTCTTGAAATAAAATGAATCAGTTTGTCATCTCCCCACCCCCCACATTATTGCAGGGTTTAATTTCAATCAAACATAAATGATAACCTAAGCACCTTTTCAGTAGATGCAAGCCCCTTCTACATCGTTAAAAGAGCACTTGGGCTCACAGACCCCTCCCTTTGCCTAATATATAACACTCCAATCCCCACACCCTCTAAGCCCCCCAGGTAAAGTACAATAGGTACTAGAATTTTTTTTAGCTTTTCTAAACTCCTTAACTTGCAGGTAGTTGAGTCGTGACAGTCACCTCCCAACAAATGGTGCGAGGTTCTCCCAAACCAGCCAGAGCCCACCAAATGTCCTACTTTTAAACCCTTCAAATCACTTCAACAATCTCAAATCTCACCCAGGTTCTAGCTTGCCGCAGTACACTTTATACACCTTTGTCCCTTCCAAAGTGTTACTGCTCACACAGGATACTTCCATGGTTACATGCTTCTCATCCTCACAATGCACATCTTCCTTCCGCCTCTGCCTCCCTCCAACTCTTAAGACGACATACAACAGGCTGCTTTCTGTGTTGTGTGGCAGGGCATGTATTATGCTGTAGGGTGAGTTCTGTAAGGAATTTAAATTATTGTCCTGTGTTTGTGTCAGCATCATTGCTCACACTGTCCATTGTATTCTACAGAGTCTGGGCATGTCCAGGACAGCTCAGCGATTCTTCTTCCACTCCTATTCTGGGATTGAGATTTCCCTCAACAAGATAGTCCACCTCTTTCTGAGCGGAAACCGGTCGGCCGTGCCCCATCCAGAACAATTTATCTCAAATCTCAAGCCAGGAACACACCTCATCTGACAACCTGCAAGCGTGCTTTATGCAGCAAAGTGTGTTGTAAAGTACACACTGGAATATGAATTGAAGTAAACCAGTGTTCTTTATTTAACTGTTGCGGCACCTCAGCAACACTTTGCTCAGAAGTGTCCCACAGGAAAAATGCCACATCACAAACTGCCAACATTATCTAACATTCTACTCTAGCCAGGAGGACTGAACCATGGGGTAAGGGAGGAAGAGTCAAGGAAAGAGTGAAAAGCAGATTCAGGCAAGGGTAAAATAGGCAAAGTTACAGCAACATGTATTGTAAATTAAGAACTTTCTGCTTTTGTTTAACTTCAGCAAGTGTTTTCTTTGCATCTGTTCTTTCTTTGTGTAGTCAGGAAATATGGCAATTTTAGGACTCTCATAGCTGGGATGCCTTATCAGTACAAATGACTTGGTATATAAAGGGGGTCATTCCAACCTTGGCGGTCGGTGTTAAAGCTGCGGCTAAACTGCCAACAGTCTGGCGGTAAAAAAAATGGAATTCCGACCCTGGCGGAAACCGCCAACAGAGATCGCCACTTCAACACACCGCCCGCCACGGCGGGACAAACAAACAGCGCGGCGGTCACCGCCAACAGACAGGCGAGAGTCAATGTACCACCCACCCCATCACAACTTACCAATCCGCCACCTTTTCCGGGGCGGTAGCCCCGCCGATAAAAACACGGCGGAAACAGCCATTTAGAACGGAAAACGCTCACCTCCATACACCCCACGAGGAATCCTGACAGCAAGGAACCCGAACTCCACATCCTCCCAGCGATTGTCTTCCTGCTCCTCTACCAGGAGCACGAACGCCGGCGCAGAAGACAACGGTGAGTACTGCACCTACGACACAGGGGAGGGGGGAAGAGAAAAATTACGGGGACACGCATACGCGACACACCCACCCCCACCCTCACCCACTACAACACACACATCAATGCATAGCAACAACTCAGAGTTACACCCCTCAAACCCCCCGGAAGAATGCAAAGACAAAAGGAAATGATTCTAAACATTGGAACATATTGTATCACTGGCTTAAAAATATATCACACATCTAAAACCTTTATATACATACATTTTAAAGTCCGATCATTGTAGCAGGCATTGTCCGTGGACCACTGGGCCCAAATCACATGGGCAAAGCCCACACAGGATACCTGACTCCAACGGAGAGAACACTGCAGGGGCATCAGATAGCAACACTACAGGCACCTCAGGGGGAAGGGAAGGGGGGGCACCTCAGCCAGATGAGTCCACGACGCCAGATCCACGAGGGGCCTCCATGGCCACTGTTCAATCCTGGGGAGTGCAAAGCCACAGTCTCTCAAGTCTCTACAGTGGGTGGGTTGCCCATTGTTCCATCCTGGGGAGTGCAAAGCCATAGTCTCTCAAGTCTCTACAGTGGGTGGTTTGCCCACTGTTCCATCCTGGGGAGTGCAAAGCCACAGTCTCTCAAGTCTCTACAGTGGGTGGGTTGCCCACTGTTCCATCCTGGGGAGTGCAAAGCCACAGTCTCTCAAGTGGATAACAGTCTCCACTGGTCCTGGAGGGGGACTGGTGCCCAGAGTGCCTCGTGCAGCCCTGGCCGACACAGATGCGGGCCTGCCCCTTCCGCCAATGGGCCAGCGGTGCTTGAGATGAAGGGCCCAGTTCAGCGGTGCTTGAGATGAAGGGCCCAGTTCAGCGGTGCTTGAGACGGCGGTGCCCTGTTCAGCGGTGCTTGAGACGGCGGTGCCCTGTTCAGCGGTGCTTGAGATGAAGTGCCCAGTTCAGCGGTGCTTGAGACGGCGGTTCCCTGTTCAGCGGTGCTTGAGACTGCGGTGCCCTGTTCAGCGGTGCTTGAGATGAAGGGCCCAGTTCAGCGGTGCTTGAGACGGCGGTGCCCTGTTCAGCGGTGCTTGAGACGGCGGTGCCCTGTTTAGCGGTGCTTGAGACGCCGGTGCCCTGTTCAGCGGTGCTTGAGATGAAGGGCCCAGTTCAGCGGTGCTTGAGATGAAGGGCCCAGTTCAGCGGTGCTTGAGACGGCAGTGCCCTGTTCAGCGGTGCTTGAGAGGGCGGTGCCCTGTTCAGAGGTGGTTGAGATGAAGGGCCCAGTTCAGCGGTGCTTGAGATGAGGGGCCCAGTTCAGCGGTGCTTGAGATGAAGGGCCCAGTTCAGCGGTGCTTTAGACAGCGGTGCCCTGTTCAGCGTTGCTTGAGACGGCAGTGGCCAGTTCAGCGGTGCTTGAGATGAAGGGCCCTGTTCAGCGGTGCTTGAGATGAAGGGCCCTGTTCAGCGGTGCTTGAGACGGCGGTGCCCTGTTCAGCGGTGCTTGAGACGGCGGTGCCCTGTTCAGCGGTGCTTGAGACAGCGGTGCCCAGTTCAGCGGTGCATCGGATGAGTGTCCAGCTCAGCGGATCCGGCCATGGCATGGAGGTCATTCGCCACCTGACCTGTGGCTGGCGGTGCCTTCCTGCCCATCTGTCGTGTGGCTGGTGGGGCCCTCCTGGGCTGCAGTACCGGGCCTGTGGGTGTCCTCCTGCCCACCTGGGATGGGGCTTTCGGGGCTCTCCTGGGCTGCAGTATCGGGCCTGTGGGTGTCTTCCTGCCCACCTGGGATGGGGCTGGCGCAGCCCTCCTGGCCAGCTGGGCTGCTGGCGGACTTGTCGGGCGTGCTGCCCTTCCCAGCCTTCCCTGTTCGCCTGTGGCCCTTCCCCACCTTTGGCGGTGTGCCAGGTGGCACCACACTTCCTGCCGGAGCCATGGTAGGGATTTTGGTCCCTGGTGTCTTCGGCCTCTCGCGCCGGCCACTGACAATCTTCGGATGTTTTACCGGGGGTGGGCTGGCCGTGCCTTGGCTCCTTACTGAACTTGCTGCCCTTGAGGGTGGGGGACTCCACAGTCCATGGCACACTGTCTTTACAGGTCCCGCTTTTGTGGTGGCTGAGGTGCTGACTGGAGTCCTATGAGATGGACGGGGTGGGGGAGTTGTTGGAAAGAGGTCAAGTTTGGAAAGGAAAAGCATTTTAGGAACAGAGGGACGGGTAGGTGTAGTGGGTATGGGAGTGGAGGAAGAGGTTGTGGTTGTAGGAGTTTTCAGTCTGGTGTCTTTGGGTGCAGGTGCTTGGGCTGGATGCTGTCGTGAGGTGGATGGCTGTTGGGTGGGTGGCTGCCTGCGTTTGTGTAGCTTGGAAGAGGGGGTCACAGACACAGTGGGAGAGGACACAGGGGACGTATAAATGGTAGTGGGGGTGGTGACTGCACGTGTGCGGGGGGGTTCTGGTGGGTGTGCTGGTGATGGACGTTGTGGCTGAAGATGTTGTGCATGCAGGTGTGAGTGGAGACGTGACAGGGAGGGAGGAGGGAGACGAGGGGGAGGGGGACACAGTGGAGGCAGTGGGTGTTGGTATGTCTGTATGTGGATGTTGCTTGTGTGAATGCTTGTGTGATGTGTGGTGCTTATGTTTGGATGAGCTTCCCTTGGGTGTTGAGATGTGTGCAGGCTGGTCTGATGGTGTGTCTGGGATAGGCAGAGGTACAGGTGATAGGGTATGGGTGGAGGAAGTTGGAGGGGGGAGGCTAGAGACAGGGACAATTGCTGCCATCAGTGCTGAGGCCAGAGTGTTGAACGATCGCTGATGGGCAGCCTGACCAGAATGAATGCCCTCCAGGTATGCATTACTCTGGTGCACCTCCCTTTCTACACCCTGGATGGCATTCAAAAGGGTAGAATGCCCAACAATGAGCGTCCTCAGGAGGTCAATGACCTCCTCACTGAGGGCAGCAGGGGTGACAGGGGCAGGGCCTGAGGTGCCTGGGGCGAAGGAGATGCCCACCTTCCTGGGTGAGCGGGCACAGGGCAAACACTGAGGGGCTGCTGGGAGGGCGGTGCTGGTGCGCTGGATGGCGGCTGTACCTGTTGGTGCGGGGGGCACGGATGTTGCCGCCATCACAAGGGAGCTACCTTCAGAGGACGAGTCCGTGTCACTAATGTCTGCACAAGTCCCCGCTGTGGAGCTCCCCTCGCCCTCCGTCCCACTGGTGTATTCTGAATCCGTTGCATGGCCCTCCAGGGCCATGTGGGATGCAGCTCCCTCGTGCTCCGATGCCACTTCTCCTCTGCCTGATGATGCTAATGCACACATGAACAGGAAGACCACAAAAAAGGGGGGGGAGAAATAAAGACATGTTGAGTGCATGCATTGGCGACACCGTTGGCGGAGAGGACAGACACAGAAGCCCCCTGTACTACGCCGCGCATTTGGGGTCCACTACTCAATCCGTGGGACATGGCCTACAAGCCTATGGACGACAACTGCACACATAGATGACACAGGGCCATGGATAACAGTACTTGGCACCCTACAGAGGTGGGGGGCGGGGGCACAGGGCCATGCCTTACGGAGGGGCCTAGCCTACAGAAATCGCCCTGGCCTAGGGATACCCACAGCCCTCCTCCCCCACCCAGACACCTCCACTGCGCGCAAAGGCAGCAGAATGAGGTTGTACTCACCCCCTTGTGTCTGCTGTGATGTCCTCATGCGCCCATCCAAATCGGGGTAGGCCACCGCCAGGATCCGGGACATCAGGAGGGTCAAAGTACGACTGGCACCCCTCCCACGTTGGGAGGCCATCCCCAGCTGAGCCTCCGCCGTCTTCCTGCTCCAGCGTCGGATGTCCTCCCATCTCTTCCGGCAGTGGGTGCCCCGTCTGTGGTGGACCCCCAGGGCCCGGACGTCCGTGGCGATGGCACGACAAATGTCTATCTTTTGGTGGGCGCTGACCTATGTGAAATGTACAGGGGGAGAAAAGGAGTAATCACCTTCTGCACCCTCAATGTGAGTGGCCCCCCATCCCTACCCTTGCCATGTGGCACATCCTGTCATCCGTCGTCTGATGCATGCCTCATTCGCTCCCCTCCCCACCATCTTTCATCCACCCGACTCAACACAGGCATTGGCCACAAAGCATGGTCCCAGTGTACTTACCTGTTGGTCTGGAGGACCGTAGAGTAGTGCATACTGGGGGAGGACCCCATCCACGAGTTTCTCCAATTCCTGAGCAGTGAAGGCAGGGGCCCTTTCCCCAGTCGCATGAGCCATTGTCTCTTCCAGACCGAGGTCACAGCAGCACTTGCAGTGTAGGTCCTCTCCTGTCGAAGATCAGGTATCGAATGATTAAGCAGATAGAAAATGGCGGTCACGCCCGCGGCGGTGCGTACCGCGACCGCAGGCGCACATCGTCATTGGCTCCTGAGACCCATAGGGTTCAATGTTAACCAATGCTGCTTTGCGCCGCGGTCTTCGACCGCCACGGTGTGCCACGCCAGCGCATTGACCTCACATCCCATTGTCACACTTCACAGGTCAGGCAGCCGCCATTTCAAGGGCCCACCTGGCTTACTTTTAACTGCGTCACACATACCTAGGCCTTGCATCAACACTCCTACAAACCATTCAATGCATTGGGAATTGTGTTTTGTGCAAACTATGGTTACGTACCTGTGGGCTGATTGACTCTGTGCTCGCTGTTGTCCTTCAAAGGCACCGTCCGCTGGGACATGCGAGGAGATGGAGGAATCTTCCCGTGTACAGACCGCTGGTAGACCTGTCGACAATGGAGGAAAGACATGTCATACTGACATACAGGCTTGACCGAGCCACTATTCAGGAACTGTGTGCCCAGCTGGAGCCAGACCTGATGTCACCCATCCGCCAACCCACAGGGATCCCACCTCTAGTGCAGGTGCTGTCAGTACTCCATTTCTTTGCAAGTGGGTCATTTCAAACAACAGTGGCCATATCATCAGGGATGTCCCAGCCTATGTTTTCCAAGGTGTTGTCCAGAGTGTTGTCTGCCCTTCAGAAACACATGCGGAGCTACATTGTTTTCCCTGAGGTGGAGGATTTGCCTACAGTGAAAGGTGATTTCTATGCCCTTGGACTTATCCCCAACATCATAGGTGCCATTGATGGGACCCATGTGGCTTTAGTACCCCCCAGCAGGAGTGAACAAGTGTACAGAAACAGAAAGAGTTATCATTCGATGAATGTACAGATGGTGTGTTTGGCAGACCAGTACATCTCCCATGTTAATGCCAAGTTCCCTGGCTCAGTGCATGACGCCTACATCATGCAGAATAGCAGCATCCCTTACGTGATGGGTCAACTCCAGAGGCACCGTGTGTGGCTAATTGGTGACTCTGGTTACCCCAACCTGTCATGGCTACTGACCCCAGTGATGAATCCCCGGACAAGGGCAGAGGAACGGTACAATGAGGCCCATGGGTGAACTAGGAGGGTGATCGAGCGGACCTTCGGCCTTCTGAAGGCCAGGTTCCGCTGCCTCCATATGACAGGTGGATCCCTATTGTACTCACCAAAGAAGGTGTGCCAGATCATCGTGGCCTGCTGTATGCTTCACAACCTGGCTTTGCGACACCAGGTGCCTTTTCTGCAGGAGGATGGTCCAGATGGTGGTGTTGTAGCAGCTGTGGAGCCTGTGGAGAGTGAAGAAGAGGAAGCTGAAGAGGACGACATAGACAACAAGAACACAGTAATACAGCAGTATTTTCAATGACACACAGGTAAGAGTCCAACCTGTCATATTACATATACTTAACCCCTACTACCTCTCTACTGTCTGACCTTTTCCCCCTGTGTATGGTAACTGAGTTGTGACTTTCCCTTCCAATTTCAGAGATGTGGGCCATACTGCGTGACATCTGCTTTGTTTCCCCATGGACTACAGCTGTGTGACAGTGGTATGTTGGCATCACAATGTAAATATGCATTTTGGGACGGTAATGTCTAATACATTAGTACAAAATCACAGCCAGACTCCTGATTGTTTTGTCGAATAACTGTTTATTTCAGTGTCCTATATTGGTGGGTGGTTGCAAGTCGGTGAGGGGTGATGGTGGAGGATTGTCCATGGCAGAGTCCAGAGTATTAGTATCACAGGTGCAATGTCCAAATGGCTGTGAAAAGTGGAGCATGGGCAGTTTAAGAATGGACAGGGTGTCAATGTGGGACAGTGGGATGACAATCAGGGAGGTATCCTTTCCTGGGGGAATCTTGGCATCTTACTCTGTCTTCTTCCTGGATCTCAGGGCCCGCTTGCGGGGTGGTTCTCCTTCTGCAGGGGGTGGGGTGCTGGTGGCCTGTTGGTCCTGTGGCGGGGCCTCCTGTCCACTAGCGCCGGCGGATGTGGTAGGCAGTTCTTGGTCCATGCTAGTGTCAGGGGCCCTTTGTCCTGCCACAGTGTCCCGCAATGTGGTGACTACCTGATTCAGAGCCCCTACAATGGTGGCCAGGGCGGAACTGATGTTTCGTAGTTCCTCTCTGAACCCCAAATACTGTTCCTCCTGCAGAAGCTGGATCTCCTGAAACCTGGCCAGGACCGTGGCCATCGTCTCCTGGGAGTGGTGGTAGGCTCCCATGATGGAAGAGAGGGCCTCGTGGAGAGTGGGTTCCCTGGGCCTGTCCCCCCCCTGTCGCACAGCAGCCCTCCCAGTTCCCCTGTTTCCCTGTGCCTCTGTCCCCTGGACCGTGTGCCCACTACCACTGCCCCCAGGTCCCTGTTGTTGTTGGGGTGGGGGGTTAACCTGTGTGCCCTGTAGTGGTGGACACACCGCTGATTGACGTGTCCTGGGGACTGAGGAATGGGCCCGCTGGGTGGGTGCTGTGCTGGTGTTGCCAGAGGGGGGACGGTCTGCTATGGGCTGTGGCTGTCTGAGGGGAACCGACTGTCCCGAGGTCCCCGATGGGCCGGGCTGGTCATCTAGATCCAGGTCGACAGAGGTGCTGTCCTCACTGTGGGCCTCTTCTGGGGGTGGAGTGGACATTTGTGGACCCTCCTGCGCGGTGACGTGGCGTTCGGGTCTGCAGGGGTATAAAAGTATGGTTATTGCATTTGTGTGTGCCTTAGCGTGTAATGGGTGGGTGCCCTTGTACCCCAGTGCTGGCATTCCCTTGTGGGGGCTTTTGTGACGGTGATTTGGTGGGGGATGGGTATGTGCAGTGGGCATACTTTGGTGATGGCTGTCCATGCTTTGTGGTCGCATGCAGGGCTTGGTGTTGGGATGGGTGGGCTGTAATGGTGAGACATTTGCAAGGAGCAGGATGTGATGGGGGTGAGGGTGGGTGTATGAGTTGGCATGCTGGTGGGGTGGGGGGGGTGAAGTAGTGAAGATGAGACTTACCAGAGTCCATTCCTCCAGATACTCCTGCGAGGCCCTCAGGATGCAGGATCGCCAAGACTTGCTCCTCCCATGTTGTAAATTCTGGGGGAGGAGGTGGGGGTCCGCCGCCAGTCCGCTGCACTGGGATGTTGTGCCTGGATACCATTGAACGCACCTTCCCCCGTAGGTCGTTCCACCGCTTCCTGATGTCGTCCCTATTTCTTGGGTGCTGTCCCACAGCGTTGACCCTATCGACTATTCTGCTCCATAGCTCCATCTTCCTGGCAATGGTGGTGTGCTGCACCTGTGTCCTGAAGAGCTGTGGCTCAACCCGTACAATTTCCTCCACCATGACCCTGAGTTCATCCTCGGAGAACCTGGGGTGTCTTTGCGGTGCCATGGGGTGGTGTGGGTGATGTGTGGGGTGGATTGTGTGGTGATGTGTATTGGTGTGTTGTGTGTAGTGCGTGGAAATATTGCTGGGTGAAAGTAAAATGCGCGTCTGGGTGCTCAGTTCTCTTTTTCTCAGTGCGTGGTCCCGATTCTGTAGAAGTGGGGGTTTGTGGGTGATGTGGGTGTGTGTTTTATATTGTGTTGGGTGTGTGGGAGTGGTGTTTGTATGTGTATCAGGTGTGTGTAGTTTGAATTGTCCAATGTGGATGTGTTTTGTAAATGTGTGTGTATTTTGAGCGCAGCAATGGAATACCGCGGTTGAAAGACCGCCGCGTGGATTCGTGTGTCGTGATAGTGTGGGCGTATTTCTGTTGGCGTGACGGTGGAGGTTTGGTCATCGCCAGTTTCTTGCTGGCCTTTGGTGTGGCGGACTTTTGTGGATGTCTGCATTTTGGCGGTTTGCCTGTTGTGGGTCAGAATGACCGTGGCGGTTTGCCGCGGCGGTATGTTGGCGGTCTTCTGACAGCGGTAAGCGGCTTTTACCGCCAAGGTTGGAATGACCCCCAAAGTCTCTAGCCCTGTAGTTGAGGGCTTTTAAAATTAATGGGCAAAGAAAGGATCACGGCTGTGGGGTCTGGGAGCTATATTTTCTCTTATTGACAATCATAGGTGACAGTGCCTGCGGTTTGAGCACTTGGAGGATCCATTTCTCTCGGAACTTTGCTGTTGATGTTTCTTCGCACCCTTCCAGTATTTCCATGAATCTGAGGTTATTACATCTAGACTGCCCAATAAATTTAGTCATTTTATCCATCTCATCCATCAATGTGCAAACTTCTGTCTGAAGGGTTGTGACGTTGTCTTCTATTGTTTGCACTCTGTTATTTTCCACAAAACCCCCAACAGGTTGATTTTGATTGTGACCATTCGATTTTATTCTTCACTGATCCCCCTCGAGCTCTGATTTACTAAAAAAATCAGCTGTTCTGCATTCTTCAGGATGTCTCGCACATCCTGTCACTGGAAGAATTGGGTTTGGGTGTGTTTGTCTGGAGCATTGCTACCCTGTGCTATGCAGAGTCATGTACGGCCGCCAACATACCGTGACGTGGCGGTATTCCACTACTTGTATTATGACCCACACTAAGAAATCCGCCACTATACAAGTCAGCCAGACCAAAGGTCAGTGATAAACTGGCGGTACCAAAACCCACACCGTTACGCCAACAGGAATACGCCCACAGTATCACGACCCACGAATTACCGCGGTTTCAACTGCAGTAAACCATTGGCGGTGCACACCCGCCGCGCTCAAAATACACACAGACTTACAAGACACCACCACATTGGACAATTCAAACTACACACACCTGACACACATACACAGACCACACCCACACACCCACACCACTATAAAACACACACCCACATTACCCACAACCCCTTACAGTGAAAAAAAAGATAGCAAGCAGAGAGAGACAAGCCAGGAGCACCCACTCAATCAGAGGCACAATACATCATCACCCATACACCATCCACACACCTCACAACACAACACAATACCCCACACATCACCCCACACATCCTCACACATACCACTCACACCACATCCATGGCACCCCAAAGACACCCCAGGTTTTCAGAGGAGGAGCTAAGGGTAATGGTGGAGGAAATCATCTGGGTAGAGCCACAGCTATTCGGATCACAGGAGCAGCAGATGTCCATTGCAAGGAAGATGGAGCTATGGCGGAGGATTGTGGACAGGGTCAACACCGTGGGACAGCACCCCAGAACTAGGGATGACATCAGGAAGAGGTGGAACGACCTACAGGGGAAGGTACGTTCCGTGGTTGCAAGACACCAGGTAGCCATACAGAGGGCTGGTGGTGGCCCCCAACCTCCTCCCCCACAACTAACAACATGGGAGGAGCAAGTCTTGGCAATAATGCATCTTGAGGGCCTCGCAGGAGTGGCAGGAGGACTGGACTCTGGGAAGTCAAATCTTTACTACTATATCCCCCCCTACCTGCATGGAAGTCCATACCCCCACCGTCACACCATCACCCCACCACCTCACATACACCCCACCATCACAACTCACCCATCCCAGTACCCAGCACTGCATGTAACACCAATGCATAGACCCCCATCACAGACCTGCATGGACACCCATCACCACAGCATGCCCAGTAGAGAGACTCACCTAGCCCACAAAATCACCTCGCACACAAGGCAAATCTGACAGGAAAATCACAACCATACAGGGATACACACCCATGCACAAGATGGCACACGCAGATACAATAACACTGCGTTTTCAGCCAGCTACATCCAGTCCCCCTCAGAAGAGGCCCACAGTGACAAAAGCAGCTCTGCACGCCTGGATCAGGATGACCAACCTGGCCCATCAGGGACCCCTGGACAGTCAGTTACCCTGCCACAGTCCCAACCCACCACAGAGTCTCCCCCTCAGGAAAAACCAGCACAGCACCCACCCAGCGGGCCCATATCAACGTCCCCAGGACACGTCAATCAGCAGTGTGTCCACCACTACAGGGACCCCAGGCAAACCCACAAACCCAGGACGATCAGGGATCTGGGGTCAGTGGCAGTGGGTACACGGTTTAGGGGACCGAGGCACAGGACAACAGTGAAGCTGGGAGGACTGCTGTGCGAAAGGGGGAGCACAGGCCCAGGGAACCCACTCTTGCAGAGGCACTCTCCAACATCCTGGGAGCATACCACCATTCCCAGGAGACCATTGGCCAGATACTGTAGAAGTTGCAGGAGACCCAGCGGCTGCAGGAGGGACAGTACCAGGGGATCAGGAAGGACCTCAAAAACATCCACACCATCCTGGTCACCATTGCAGGGGTGCTGGCTGACATGGGCAAGACCATGAGGGAGGCAGTGGCACAACAACGGGCCCCTGACACTAGCCACACCGAAGAACAGCCCTCCACCTCCGCTGGCGGTAGTGGACAGGAGGCCCCACTACAGGACCAACAGGCCACCAGGACCCCACCCCCTGCAGAAGGAGAACCACCCTGCAAACGGTCCCTGCGATCTAGGCAGAAGCCAGAGAACACTGCCTAGACCCCGTCAGGAAATAAGACTCTCCTGATTGTCACCCTTCTGTCCCACTCTGTCACCCTGTCCACCTTGAACTGCCATTACTCCCCTTCCTATGCCCCATTGGACAATGCACCTGTGATACCAAGAGACTGGACTCTACCCTGGACTTTCCTCCACCATCACCCCAGCCCATTGCACACCCCCCTCTACGTATGAGCACTTAAATAAACACCCTTGGAACAAATACAAATCTTGAGCCTATCAAATGATTGAAATATGTATTAGTTCAGCATTATCAAAGCATTGCAAGTCATATGTACTGTTAAATATACTTTGGAATGGCCTTTGGTGGGCAGCAGTACACATAGCAGGAGCCAGAGTGGAACACAGAGATCTGAAAATGGAGATGGCAAAGGGTACAGTAAGTGGCCATAGACAAAGGGAAATCAGGCTGCCATGTACAATGTCCAAAAGAAAACTGAAAAGTTAAGTGAAGTTACAGTGTCTTATCTGTGTGTCACTGGAAGTACTGCTGTATTATATTACTTCTGTTGTCAACATCTTCTTCCTCTGCCTCCTCTTCCTCACTGTCCACAGGCTCCACCACTGCCACAAGACCATCTTCAGGCTCATCTTCCTGCAGAAAAGGCACCTGGCGTCTCAAGGCCCGGTTGTGCAACATGCAACGATGATCTGGCACACCTTCTTGGATGAATAGTACAGGGATCAACCTGTCAGACAGAGGCACCGGAACCAGGCCTTCAGGAGGCCAAAGGTCCTTTCAATAATCCTCCTTGTACGCCCATGTACCATTGTAATGTTCCTCTGCACTTGTCCTGGCATCCCTCACTGGGGTCAGTTAGACACACACTAACCCTTAGGGACAACCCCATACTCAGACACCTACTTATACTGTGTGTGGACCTTGGGCTCACCTATTAGCAACACCCGGTGCCTCTGGAGTTGGCCCATCGCATATGGGATGCTGCTATTCCTCAAGATAAAGACTTCATACACAGAGCCAGGATATTTGGCATTCACAAGGGAGATGTACTGGTCCACCAAATACACCATCTGCACATTCATAGAGTGATAGCTTTTTCTATTCCTGTAAACGTGTTCATTTCTCCAGGGGGGGGGGACAAATGCAACATGTGTACCATCAATGGCACCAATGATGTTGAGGATATGTCCCAGGGCATAAAAGTCAGCTTTCACTGTGGCCAAATCATCCACGTGGGAAAATACAATGTAGCTGCGCATGTGTTTCAGCAGGGCTGACAACATTCTGGTCAACACGTTGGAGAACATTGGCTGAGACATCCCTGATGCCATGGCCACTGTAGTTTGGAAGGAACCACTTGCCAGGAAATGGAGCACTGACAGGATCTGCACTAGAGGGGGGATTCCTGTGGGCTGGCTGATAAATGACATCAGATCTGGCTCCAATTGGGCACACAGCTCTTGGATTGTGGCCCGATCAAGTCTGTAGGTTAGGATAATGTGTCTGTCCTCCATTGTCGCAAGGTCCACCAGGGGTCTGTACACCAGAGGATGTCGCCATCTCATACTCAGCCTCAGTGGTTGAAGCCTATGGAAGAAAACGGTGAGCAGAGGGTCATATTCACACATCAATTGCACTAATGATGATTTTTTTCCTTTACAGAACCAGTATGTGAATCCGACAGTCAGTTGCTGTGCCAGTTTCTGCTGCGATGTAGTTAGGTGCCATGTCTTGTGCCCCCTGAGATGGCGGCTGCCTGACCTGTGAGGAGGGACAAGTGGAAATGAGGTAATTCCACTGGTGCTGTGCTCCGTCACGGTAGGCGGTCCAACACCGGCGCGCAACTTCGCATTGGTTATCATTAAGCCCTATGGGTTCCAAGAGCCAATGGCGATGTACGCCGGTAGTGACGGTACGCACTGCCGTGGACGTGACTGCCATTTTCTATCTGTTCACTCACTTGCTACCTGACCCTTAACAAGAGAGGACCTACACTGCAAGTGCTTCTGTGACCTGTGTCTGGAAACGACAATGGCTCATGTGTCTGGGGAAAGGGCCCCTGCCTTCACTGCGGAGGAGTTGGAGAAACTGGTGGATGGGGTCCTACCCCAGTACACATTACACTACGGTCCTCCAGACAAACAGGCGAGTACACTGTGAGAATGATGCGCGGGCCATAAATGTATGGAGTGCTGTGTGTTTGAGCCACATGTAGTGGGGGACTGAGGGGTCCTGGGCAGACTGCTGCATGTATGGTGGTCAATGTCTGTGTGTAAGGGGATGGGAGGGATATGGTGGGCCATGAGGGTGACAGTCCGGACGGTATGACTAATCCTTTTTCTGCTGTCTTTTCCCTGCAGGTCAGCGACCACCAGAAAAAGGGTATTTGGCGTGCCATCACCAAAAAGGTGCAGACCCTGGGGGTCTTTGAAAGGCAGAGCACCCACTGCCACAAAAGGGGGGAGGATCTGCGCCGCTGGGCAAATAAGATGGCGGAGGCCCAGCTGGGTCTGGCCTCCTAACAAGGAAGGGGTGCCCATCGCACCATGACATCCCTGATGTTCCGCATCCTGGCGGTGGCCCATCCAGAGTTGGATGGACGCTTGAAGGAGTCACAGCAGCCACAAGGGGGTGAGTACATATTCTGAATCATGACTTTGTGCACTTTAAGAGTTACCTGGGTGGGGGATGTGGGCTATGGGTGCCCCTAGGACAGGGCGAAGATGACAGGGTAGGTCCCTTGTTGGGCAGGCTCTGAAGCACTCCTACCCCAACAGTGTTAGTGGGAATCTACTACTGGGCAGGGTCCTGTGGGTTTCAGGTGTGCAGCTAATGGCGGTAGGCATTGTTCCCCATTGGTTGGTGACTATCTTAATAACTGGTAGTGCATGGCCTAGTGCATAGGGCTGCTCCCCTTGTGTTGTGTATACCAACGGTAGTGGTGTTGCTGGCATTGACCAAGTGTAACCTCTGTCTCGCCCCCCCTTTTTGTTTTGTCACCCTGTCCTTGTGTGCATTAACATCATCTGGCAGAGGAGCAGCGGCGACGGAGGGAGCTGCATCTCACATGGGCCAGGAGGCTGAATCCACCGAGGGTGAGGGCACCAGTGGGATGGAGGGCGAGGGGAGCACCACGACGGGGACGGGAGGGGGGACCACACACAGCGACGACTCCTCTGATGGAAGCTCCCTGGCGGTGGCGGACACCTCTGTGCCCACCCCAACAACAAGTACAGCTGCCACCCCCCTACCAGCACCACCCTCCCAGCAACCCCTCATCATGTTTCCCGTGCCCGCTCACCCAGGAGGATGGGCATCTCCTTCGCCCCAGGCACCTCAGGCCCTGCCCCAGTCATCCCTGTCAGTGAGGACTATTAACCTCCTGAGATCCCTCACTGTTGGGGAGTCAACCATACTGAATGCCATCTAGGGTGTCGAGAGGCATTTGCAACAAACAAATGCATACCTGGAGGGCATTCACTCTGATGTGGGGGCCCAACAGAAAGCATTTCAGGCTCTGGCCTCAACACTGATGGCAGCCCTTGTACCTGTCTCTAGCCTCCCCCTCCAACTTCCTCTACCCAGACCCAATCCCCTCAACCCCAGCATATCCCAAGCACACCCTCAGACCATCATTTACCTAAATCAACACACAGAAGTGGCTCAGGCAACCACAAGCACCACACTTCATCTCACAGGCACTCACACAAGCACCATCCCCATGCAGGCACACCAACATCCACTGCCTTGACTGTGTCCCTCTCCTTCTCATCATCCACCTCCCTCCCAGTGGCATCTCCACTCACACCTGCATGCACTACATCCTCATCCACTACCTCCATCACCAACACGCCCGTCACAACACACTCCTCAAGGGCAGTCACCACCCCCACAACCATGCACACGTCCCCTGTGTCCTCTCCCAGTGTATCTGTGACCACTCCTCCCAAAGTACACAAATACAAGCACCCAGCCATCCACCTCACAATAGCATCCAGCCCAGGCACCTGCACCCAAACTCAGCAGACAGACACCTCCTACAACCACTCCCTCTTCCTCCACTCCCAAACCCTCTCCTTCTTCCCGCCCCAGTGTCTCTAAGAAGCTTTCCTGGCAAACATGGACCTCTTCCCTACCCCTCCTCTCCCCATCCTTCCCCTCGGGCCAGGGTGTCCAGAACCCAGGCCAGCACCTCAGCCACCAAGTCGAAGTCCGCTGTGGTACCTACAACTCACAGAGGCTCAAAGGCGGCACCCGTCAGCCCAGCCAGTGTGCCACCAACCCCTGCAAAGGACAAAACCATTCCGCCACCTGCCAAGGTGAAGAAGGGAACAGCATGCAGCAAGGGCAAGGAGCACAAACCACCCAGCAAGGCCTCCTCAAAAACTCCAGCTGCCAGACCCAAGGTCACACCACCATCTGCCAAGGTGAGGAAGGGGCAGAAAACACCAGGGAAGGCACTTCAGCCGTCAGAGGCTGCAGGTGAATGCCTGGTGGCTACCAGCACAACCGCCAGCCCTGCCACCTGCACAGCGGCCAGCACCGTCAGCAGCCCGGCCACTACCACCGCCACCTGCACCGCCACCTGCACCGCCACTAGCACCACTACTGTCAGCAGCAGCAGCCCCAGTGGGCAGCCGTCCGAGGCTGCAGGAGAAGGGCTGGAGCCTCCCTCCACCACTGGCAGCACCAGCACCTGCACCATGGACAGCACCACTACCTGCACCGCCGCTAGCACCGCCGCAAGCACCACCACCTGCACTGCTAACAGTAGTCCCACTACCAGCAGAAGCAACCACAGTCTGAGGCTGCAGGAGAAGGGCTGGAGCCTCCCACCACCACTGGCAGCACCTCCACCAGCACCGGCACTACCACCAGTTTGCAGCCTTAGCCGCCGCAGGATGGAGTCTAGCCCTGCCTCCATGGACTATCATGCAACCTTTTCCCTGCAAATCTCATGCTTCAGACACCCAGGTGAGAGACTGTGACCTTGCACCATCCAGGATGAAGCACTCTGGGCACAAAGACCCCTCCAGAACCTGTGGAGATATGGACCCACTCACCCTATCCTTGGCAGGATGAAGCACACTGGGCACAAAGTCCCCTCCAGAACCAGTGGAGATATGCATCCACTCACCCTATCCTTGGCAGGATGAAGCACACTGGGCACAAAGCCCCCTCCAGAACCAGTGAAAGAAGGCATCCACTCACCCTATCCTAAGCAGGATGAAGCACACTCGGCACAAAGCCCCCTCCAAAACCAGTGGAAGAATGCATCCACTCACCCTATCCTTGGCAGGATGAAGCACACTGGGCACAAAGCCCCCTCCAGAACCTGTGGAGATATACATCCACTCACCCTATCCTTGGCAGGATGAAGCATACTGGGCACAAAGCCCCCTCCAGAACCAGTGGAAGAAGGCATCCACTCACCCTATCCTTGGCAGGATGAAACACACTGTGCACACAGCCCCCTCCAGGACCTGTGGAGATATGCATCCACTCACCCTGTCCTTGGCAGGATGAAGCACACTGGGCACAAAGCCCCCTCCAGAACCAGTGGAAGAAGGCATCCACTCACCCTATCCTTGGTAGGATGAAGCACACTGGGCACAAAGCCCCCTTACGAACCTGTGGAGATATGCATCCACTCACCCTATCCATAGCAGGATGAAGCACACTGGGCACAAGGCCCACTCCAGGACCACTGGAAGAAGCCATCCACTTGGAAAACTGTGGCCTTGCACTCCCCAGGAGAAGGCAGTGGGCAAACCACCCACTTGTGAGACTGTGGTTTTGCACTCCCCAGGACCAGGCAGTGGGCAAACCACCCACCTGAGAGACTTGTGAGACTGTGGCTTTGCACTCCCCAGGACCAAGCAGTGGGCAAACCATCCACTAGAGAGACTTGTGGGACTGTGGCTTTGCACTCCCCAGGACCAAGCAGTGGGCAAACCACCCACTAGAGAGACTATGGCTTTGCACTCCCCAGGACCAAGCTGTGGGCAAACCACCCTCTAGAGAGTATAGCTTTGCGCTCCCCAGGACCAAGTAGTGGGCAACCCACCCACAAGAGAGACTGTGGCTTTGCACTACCCAGGACAAAGCAGGCGGCAAACCACCCACTTGAGAGACTGTGTCCTTGCACTCCCCAGGACCAAGCAGTGGGCATGGAGCCCCCTTGAGGAGCAGTGGCGTTATTCCATCTTCCGGCTGAGGTGCTCCCCCTTCCCCATCCCCCTGAGGTGCCTGTGTGTTTTTGACCTGATGCCCCTGCATTGGTCTCTCTGTATTGACGCAGGAGTCAAGTATGGGCTTGGCCCATGATTTTTTGCCCAGTGGTCCACGGACATTTTAAATGGAAAATGTACCGTCTTATGTACACATTGTATATTTTTGTAAATACTTTTTTTCTATTTATTACGTATATCTGCCTATTTCTAAAATATCACTGTTTAACTCAATTCCTTTTGTCCTTGCGTTCTTCCAGGGAGTTACGGGGTGTAAATGTAATGTTGATGCATATGTTTGTGTGTATGGTGTTGTGGGTGAGGATGGGGGCGAGAGTGTTGCATGTTGTGTGTGTGTGTCACTGTCTTTTTCCTCCCCCCATCCCTTGTGTACTAGGTGCAGTACTCACCATGGTCGTTGCCGACTGGTGTTGCTGGTAGATGAGGAGGTAGACTAGCATGGGCAGGACGTGCAGCTCGGACTCCATGGCGTCCTAGTTCTTCGTTGAGTGTCGAGAGGTGAGTGTTTTCCCTTCCAAGTCCTGTTTCCGCTGTGCTTTTGATGGCGTTGGTACCGCCCAGGTAAATCTGGCGGATTTGCAGGTTGTGATGGGGTGGGTGGTACATTGTCTTCTGCGTGTCTGTTGGCGGTTACCGCTGCAGTGTTTGTTGCTACCGCTGTGGCGGTTGGAGTGTTAAAGTGGCTGGCTGTGTTGGTGGTTGCCGCCATGGTCGTGATCCCATTTTCTTTACCGCCGGCCTGTTGGCGGTATTACTGTCGCTTTAACACCGACTGTCAGGGTTGTAATGAAGGCCTTTATCTTTCCTCATGTTTTCTTCTATTTGATAAATCAGGTATTAGCCAAGGTTTCAATGACAGTGTTGAGGGCACCACAACAGCCCTACTGTCCACGTAATGACCTCAGCCAGCCATGGTGTATATAGGAATCATATGTCACAAATTCAAGTTGGAGGGCCTTTGTACCCCTAGGTCAGTCCCTTGAGTCCCCACTGGGAATCTCTACTACAGCAAGCCGTCTAACCATACACCCAGATCATGGGAACCAGCAATTTTTCCAACTTGCCACATTTATGTTAGTGCAATATTTTCTTTTAATAGGACTTGCCAACCACAGTGGGGAACCACATCCACACCCTTAAGCTCTTTTCAGTTGATACGCGATGTTGAATCAAAATATAATCTAAGTGTTATGGTGCTCCAGCTGTATCGACGTGCATTGTGCTGTCACAGTGTTGACTTCTATGTAGCATACACTGGTTTTGCTGGATTTTACTAAGTAGCCTGAAGCTTCCTGCTGGAAAGTCTTGTTAGGTCACTCCTGACCTTTCATTCATTACTAAGGATTGATACCATTTCAGGCATCGTTGACCTCGTCCTGATGATTACACTTTTTAAATCAGCCTTTGTGTCAAAGCATTGATGATATTGACTACTTCATCTTCAGTAAAGGACTCCTTGAGGGTCAACAGTAGGATGTCCTCTAGTCTATCGTTATAAAATGACACACATTTTATTTGTTTTCTTGTGCCTTAAATTCTTTATTTTCACGTCTGACACACTTGAACAATCCACCTGCCACTTTAGTTTTTTCTGTAGCACTTCCCTTTATATCATTTCTATACAATATCATGTTAATATGTGTTTTGGGTCCTTTTTTGTAACTTTTAGCGTAGGCTAATTCATTTATGTTAGTGTAGGTTCTGGATTATTGAAATCCCATTAGGTGCATTGTGTTTCCCCATCGAATCGTTCATTATTCATTAACAGTGACAAAAAAGGGACCAGTATTCCTTTCTCATACACAGAATACCCATTTTCCTAGGGATTTAAGATAGCCTTAGTTTTCGCTTGATATGTTGAACTGGACCAAAACAGTTTTTAGAGGGGTCATCAAAACCAAGA
Organism: Pleurodeles waltl; assembly: GCF_031143425.1. Classification (NCBI taxonomy): domain Eukaryota; kingdom Metazoa; phylum Chordata; class Amphibia; order Caudata; family Salamandridae; genus Pleurodeles; species Pleurodeles waltl. The sequence goes on along the minus strand of NC_090446.1, from coordinate 1,333,785,416 downwards.
GACTGCGATTAGCTCGATTTTAGTTGTCTTCTGGAGGACCAGTCACAGGGGTTTTTAAATTCAGGCACTACGTTGTTTGGATTTTTGCCTCTGTACTTCGTTGTTCCTAATGGTAATTTGAATCTGAAATGCATAATTTATATTTTACAACCAAAAACAGTTAGTTGCTAGAAAGAAGGCTTTTCTCTGTTTAACCTATAAAGAGAAACTGGTCTACGTTTTAAATGCAATTTTATGAGAAAACATTATGTGGCACTGAATTTAATTATTGTTTGCATTAAAGAACTAGTACTACTGCAGCTTATAAATACATTTTATATACCTAAGATGCTAAGTATATCTTGGAACCGAAATTACAGAAAGCTTTTATGACTAAATATTTAGTGCAAAAACATAGAACAGTTGAATATATCACTGCATTTCCACAACTGCTTTTAGTGTCTGAAGATGCGAAAGAAGCAACCTTTCTCCTACTTATTTGACAGTGGTACTGCGACGTTACATTCGCATTTATCTGGCAGATTGGGGTATAACACACACAAAGCACCTTTAGCATTGCACTCATTGCGGTGTCAATGGCTATGAATTCTTGTTTTGAATTTCCCTTGTTTTTTGAGGTGTCACAGACATAACATTCTGTATTGTCATGCCGCAGAATTTACTGCCAAACAGGTTATGTATTTTAGGGTAGAAAATAAATATTTTGTGTGACCTTTGCTAATTCCTTACACATATAGCCCTCCTTACCAAGGCCTGCCATCCAGAATAAAGGTGCAGGGTAGAGATGCGCTTATGCAGGTTATCACAATTAAACAGACATCCGTGTCTTATATGCAATTATTCAAATGAAACGTCTAGAATAATGTCATTAATCTAAAATCAGAATTATTTGCAAATAACTTAAAACAACCATAGACTTCAACCAAAATGTGGAACAATCACAATGCAGGTGCAATGGATACATTTATAATATAACTTTCCACCTGCCATATTTATGATGAGTATGGACAATCCACATTTCAAACATTCCACGTTGGTAGAGTCTCGGTGGATCTTGATGTACTTTTGCTGTTCTTGTGTGAACTGACCCTGTGATTTCTTTCTGGTCTTCGGGGGACAGTATTTGATGACATCATAGAGAGTAGAATTGAACTGAAAGAACACAGACTTTGTCCCCAGAATCCTCTTCCGTGGTGTGTATAATTTAAGACAATCCCAAAGCTCCTGACTGGCTGCTCTCACTTGCTTTAAAAAAAGAAAAAGACAAAAAAAAACAAGGTATGTTATTTCTATAGTTTTACATAGGAAATGTTAAGTTCAATTCTACCCCCGATATTCTGAGAAATAAATGAAGATAGGTCCTTGTTGGGATGGAAAAATCCCCCTGCATCTATTGGACGAGAGTGCACCCATGCCCTAAGTTCCCTATGATGGGTTCTGTTTTTTTTTCTCCATTTTTTGGCCTCAGCACACACAAACATCATGCATACACACCGAGAGTCCTTTGTGGCATGAGTGAGACACAGAGCTGAACTCTGCAGTCTGGAGGGACCCATTATATGTGCCCTTCATTTACTGAGCATGACTACCGCTCAATGAGGAGGACTAACAGTCCTGTTAGAGAGCAAATGTTATAAATAAATATGAGTAACCAACGTTAACACATAATGGGGGTGATTCTAATCTTGTCGGGTGGCGGGAGCCGCCCGCCAAGCGGGAACCGCCAGAAGACCGTACCGCGGTCAAAAGACCGCGGCGGTCATTCTGAGTTTCCCGCTGGGCTGGCGGGCGACCGCCAGAAGGCCGCCCGCCCAGCGGGAAACCCCCTTCCACGAGGATGCCGGCTCCGAATGGAGCCGGCGGAGTGGAAAGGGTGCGACGGGTGCAGTTGCACCCGTCGCGATTTTCAGTATCTGCTATGCAGACACTGAAAATCTTTGTGGGGCCCCACAACACCCGTTCCCGCCAGCCAGGTTCTGGCGGTCAAAACCGCCAGAACCAGGCTGGCGGGAAGGGGGTCGGAATCCCCATGGCGGCGCTGCCTGCAGCGCCGCCATGGAGGATTCTTCAGGCCAGGGGAAAACCGGCGGGAAACCGCCGGTTTCCAGCCTGTTGGCGGTGCATCCGCGGTCCCCGGCCCTGGCGGTCAATGTGTATTAACTGGCCTAGCTTAGAGAAATGTGTGTTAGAAAAATAAAACGTGCATGTTTAAAATGTGACTGACATGGTGTCCGCCACTACAATTTCTATGTGAAATTGTAAATTACTGAGAAATGTGTTTTGATGAATTATAACCATGTGCACTGACAAAAGAAAATATTAATGTACTATAAAATGAATGGTTTGAAATTATTATGAATTTCTTTATTTCTTCATACATTAGCCTTAGTGAAAAGGCCTACGTTTTAGTGTTTTTCCAGAAGCACAGTGTTGAATAGTTATGCTGACTTTATTGAAATGCTTTGCCAACATTGTTTTAGTAGATATCCTGTTAAATGCTCACAGTGGAAAGCTGCTGCTTTCTCAGTTCTATTCATTTCATGCTTCTTTGTGATAAAAATTGCAAGTTTTAACAATTTTTCTGGAAGGAAATAATGCTGGCTCAATGTCATGTTCTGTGCTGTTTGTACTATGGAATAATTTGTGGAAACTGCTGACCGTAGAGGAGTGTCAACATGAGCCTATCCTGACAAAGGAACAAAGAAAGATACATCTGAAGCTCAGACGAAGTTGGTTAGTCACAATCACATCTCATAGTCTTGTCCAATATCAGCTTAGCTTTGAGACGTAAATTTAGCAAAGTTTTTGGTGATGTAGTTCAATTCACATTTGATTCTGTTTAGATTCTGTTCAGGGCTGTTATTCAGTTGTTGTCGCTGTTATTCAGCTCTTGTCTTGCTACTTATGGTTCTAACAGTTCAGATACCTTAGGCCCAATATTACTGAACTGTTGCCCTTTTTCATGTTCCTGATGATGACCACTGAAGACCTGCTGTGCCTGTGCTCTGCCAATAAAGATATTGCTGGCTGCTGTCTCATTTAAGAGAGGAATAACCAATGTGCATTTGTTTTTCATTTGTAGGTTTTCCCTTTGGAAAATCCAACAGCACATTTTTTTAGCACCATAGTTAGATGTTTTCCAAATTAATGTTTGTCTTATTTTTCATTTTTGCATGTGACAAAGTCCAGCACCACACATGCTTTTCAAATTAGAGTGGTAGCTAGGGTGTCTGACCCAACAATTAGTGTAAATGTTTATTAATTGATCCTGATTGCTTCTAGTGCACTGCTAATGAAATCTGTTTCTGTTTCTCAAATAATTCTGTTGTTATTCTGTACAATTCTTTTGCAGTGTTTAATGGTAAATGCTCTGATAAGATTGAGATTCTTCAGACACTTTGGACAGCCTGTGTTGTTTCTGTATTGCTATCATTTGGTTTTGAGCATCATTTACGTGATCTTAACATTGTCAATTTAAGGGCAATAAATGTTTAAACCTTACTAAATGGGTGTGGTGATTCTTGGTCACATAGGTCATGATGTGTATACATTGATCCTTCATTGCATATTTTGATTATTTATGGCTATATTAGTTCTCATTGTTAAATTGGATGATCTTATTACTCCTGTCTGAGTCAAAAGATTGGAGTCGACCTCTGAGGGTAGTAGAACAATAGGAGGTCACACCCACTCAATCATTGCAGAATGTTGATCCTAGTAGTGGGATACCTGTCACCTGTGCTGGGAGAGTGGTACACCAGCCTCCCCTGATCAAACTAGTCTATCAGTCCCCTGCAACTAGGTCCTTCACTACATTTGCATGGGATATGAATGTAGTTGTTTAACATGCATCATCAGTGTAAAATATAATTTCTTGTATCTTGGAGTATGGCTGACTTTGGAATACCTGTCTCGCACAAAATGGTTCCGGAATTTCCAAGGTTGAATAAATGCACATGTCCTTAGAACAGTGGCTCGTCTGTCTCATGTAACAGCTAACTAGCTGAGCCAACTTTACACATGTGCCAACTTGTGTGCAGCACCAACAGGCATTCTTGAACTGGCAAAAGTGGCACATGCCATGTAGATTGGCAAATAGTTTCAGGCACACCTCAATGCATGTACTCAAAGCTTAGCAAAGGTCAGGGGCAAGGGCTGACTTTCACTTGTTTATGCAATCAAGCATTTATGTAGAGTCAGACCATGCTACACAGCAGATGATATGCAATATTTTGAGGCTACCAAGTCTGCACTTGACAGGGTGATCACTGACACATAGGGCCCTATTCACAAAGGTAAATTTAGACCAAAAGTCTCTTCTTAGACCATAAGTCTAATTTTGGACCTGAAGTCTAACTTTACTCGTAGTAAACTTAGGGGCATATCTATAAGCCCCCAGCACCCTCTTACCGCCTCCATAGTGTAATTTGTTTACGCTAATGCGCCACTAAAGTGGCTTTTTCCACACCCCATATTTACAAAGTGGTGCAATACATGCATTGCGCCACTTTGTAAACCTTTGTGCCACACCTCTGCACCAGGCATAATGTATGCAAGGGAGGGCGTTCCCCCATGAAGGGGGCCAGAAAAATGGCTCCCATTGTTTTCAATGGGGTTCTGGCTGCTTTGCAGGATTAGCGTCAACATTTTTTACTCTAATCCTGCAAAGCGCCAAACTAGCGTAAAAAATGTTGATGCTAGTTCCCTAACTATCGCCATGGTGGGCTGTATCTTAAATATGGTGCACGCATGGTTGAGTTAGGGGGACACTAAGGGGCACAAGGAAAGTGGCACTGCACTAGGTGCAGCGCGACGTTTCTTAAATTTGGCCCTGAGGCTTTTGGTCTAAGTTTACCTTTGTGAATCGGGCCCATGGCTTTGGGGCAGACAGCTCCATCCACACCGTGTTCCATCTCCACTTGTAGACTGACTTGTGAAGAAGACTAGATAGTGAGGACAGGAAACCCTTGTCCCAATATCTGTGAGTATCTTGAGCTTCTGTCCTATAATTCACATGTACACCTTTTATGTCCATTGAGAATCTGGACAAGATCTTTAGGTTTTGCTTAAGGTTAGGCTTTGTCACTGTAGTAGGGTATACCACCCACAAATGTGACAGATGTCAAAGTGTGAGATATGTCTGGACATCAGGGATAGTACACATTCTATTGGGAATGGAAGTCAGGTGGAATTGGTCAGTGAGATCAAAGGTGGACAAGTCAGCATTTGCTTCCGATACTCATGTGCCTTGCCATGATTTGGACATAAACTACATAAAGTTCTCACTTCCATTTCAGTGGATCTGGCTGGCCAAGAAGACCATGGAGAGGACTGGGGACCGAGGAGAGCTACTCGGGGATGACGGCGGGCACGACCTCTATCATCTACTGAGGAAGAAGAGGAGGAGGAGGAGGGACTTGTCCCATCTAGAGGTAGGGGAAGTGCCCCCACATGGACAGACGCAGACGACAATGCCAGGGAAGAGACTGTAGAGGGGACCTTGATCTGGAGATCTCTAGCTGGGGGGGAGGATGTCACCTCTCCCCCTTACGTTGGCCAGCCAGAGGTGTCCCCAGAGCTGCAATCTCCATCATCTGTGCCTGGCTCTGTCCCCTCCCTAGAACATGAGGCCCCCATGCCAACAGCACCTCTAGCTGCCACTTCTGCCACCAGTCCCCCTCCATATCCCTGCCCTAGTCCCACTGGGAGCTCCGTTGTCCCCGACACCCTACTTCCCTATTGTGCTACCGAAACCCCTCCCTGTTTATGACCCCTGTGGCTGCATCCCAGAAAGAGATGGTGGCATCTGAGGGGGAGCAGGTCAACAGCTCTCAGCTCATACAGCAGTAAATAGAAGAACAGCATAAGACCCAAGAGGTGTTGACACATTCCCTGGATTCCATCAATGCCACCCTGCCTTCCTTGGGTGAAGCCATGATTTCTGCCCTGTCTCAGCGTCCCTCCACACACTACCAGCCATGTGTCCCCCTGCTATTCCTCCCACTCTGTTTCTCCCCTACCCCTCATATCCCCCATCTGTCTCAGACCCATGGGGTGTCAGGTCCTCCTATGGCCAGCCAGGAAGCGGTCACAACGCCAGGGGATCTCATTGTCATAGAGAAAGAGGATTGCCAGAATGACAGTTAACTTGACATTTCATTTGGACTGGACTTTTCTTTATCCCCCCGTAAAAAGACTGTGTTCCACGAAACTTCCTAATGTGTTTTATTTATTTTGCCCAACCCCCTCCATGTTCCCTGCCCCTATTCTGTGAAGAGCTATATTTATTTTAGTTTTTCCCTTCCCAATGGATGGTTGTTTTTTACATTACATTTTATCTTTTAAAAAAAGGAGAAAGTGTGTCATGTAGTTTACTGTCTGTGCTGGAACCATAGTATCGAAATCTACGACTGGAGTTGGTTAGCTATGGGTTCCACATGACCCTACTGTACAGAGATGGTCCTAGGGATGAACCTGACTTACCTGCATTATTGACACATACATGACCTTTGAATATTATCAACTAATGTCCAAGCGAACTTAAATGTGCAAAATTTAATGTATTTACATAGTGCTGTGCACGCATATGTCAAAGTGTGGGATCTCGGCTGCATCTTCTCAGTTTTGGTGGTGAGGACCTTTCCAGTGTTGTGCATTTACTGGAGTACTTAGTTGCAGGTGGGTGGGGTGCCTGTCCAGTGTGAGGGTCTGCTTGGACAGCAGGTGTCTGAGCCTGCCCAGTGTGGGGGTCTGCCTGGACAGTGGGTGTCTGACCCTGTCCAATGTGGGGGCCTGCCTGGACAGCGGGTGCCTGAGCCTGTCCAGTGTGGGGGTCTGCCTGGACAGTGGGTGTCTGAGCCTGTCCAATGTGGGGCTCTACCTGGACAGAGGGCTTCTGAACCTGTTTAGTGTGGGGGTCTGCCATGACAGGGGTGTCTGAGCATGTTAAATGTGGGGGGTCTACCAGGACAGGGGGTGCCAGGGCCTGTCCAATGTGACAGTCGGCCTGGACAGGGGGTCTAGAAGCCGCACAGGGAGAGTACGTGACAGCGCATTTGAGGGTGTATTCAAGGTGAGTGTTCCCATCGTGGATTTGGGGGTGGGGCTGGTGCAGGTTTCCTAACCAGGGATTGGAAATGGGATGGTGAAATTAGATGTGTAAGCTCCCCTCCATGCATTGACTGTAAAGGATTTGCTATCATTTTGAGTATCCCCCTCCATCATCTTCATAGCCAATGCATGGTGTCTTGCACTCTCTTCCCTCTGTATGGCCATGATGTCATTCAGCCTTTTCCCCATGTCTTGCCAAGATCTATCCATTGTCTCCAACCCCTGGGTCATTCTGTGCACCAACTGTGGGAGTTGGTGCATGTCCTGCAGTGAGGCAGACATATCAGACAGTGTATTCCCTATGTCACAAATATCCTGCCTCACATCTGACTGCTGCTGGAAAAAATCTTCTTCCCACTCTCTCACATGTATATCTACCAGTCCATTCTGCCTGGGACGCCCTCTGATACAAAAAGCAGGCCCGCAAACAGGGTGGTGGTGACAAGTGAGAGGCTGTCAGGAGTAGATATGTGCCTAGGGGTTACGTGCTCCTCACCAAGGCTGGCATGTTCCTCAGATGTTGGAGAGAAGGCCTGGGATACAATGTCAGAGTAGGAGTAGGGGAACCAACATGTCTGACCTGGATGTAAGGGCTGTGAAGAGGTGAGCTGTGAGTTGGGGTTTGTTGGGAATGGACAATCCTCTGATGCGGGCTTTGTTTGTGAGCAGCATGGGCCAAATGGAGTGGTCAGGAGACTGGTCTTCACATTATTTGGATTCAGACCCTGCTCTCCCTCCTACTCCTCCCCCTTCTGTGCTGTTCTAGAAGCTGACAAGGTAACTTAGAACAGGAGTGGGTTCGCAAGTCAGATTCCCTGTCACACGTTACTGGTAGTTATTCTTGTCATCCGGACTCAGAGCTTCATCATCACCACCTGTGAGACAGGGTTTGCAGAAGGATAAGTATGTGGCTTACAACGTGATGAGGTGCAACACAGCTATTGTTAAAAAATGTCTTAAATTTAACGGATGATCCACATGTGACCTGGTTTCTGTGCCCCTTCACATGATAGCTCACACTGTGGCATTGAGGTGTTTAATGCAGATGTGAAATGCCTAAGCAAACTCACCAGTTCCAGCCACATATCTGTGTGGTACTGAGATCCCCCTACATGTCAGTTGCTGGACCGGGCTCCTTGAGTGTGCAGCAGAAGAACTGGTCTGTGATCCAGCAACTTTGGAGAGAGGGAACACCATGATTACTATTCTCCATGTATTAAATGTAATTATGCACACCTGACATAAGCATCACCAATCTTTTAGGGTACATTTTGCACACCAACTACAGGAGAAATCCATAATTAAATTGTTCTTGTTCAAGGATGGGGTAGCAATGCGTCACTGCGCCACATGGCACACTTACCTGACAGACGGATGGCAGTGGGTTTGACTGCTGCAGCCAGGATGTCTGCTCAACCCCTGGATGGGGTCATCCTTATCACTGCTGTTGTTCTGGCAGCAGCTGTAATGTAACATAAATATCCATTACTGATAGCAAAGGATGATGGTGATTCCATATGTCCATGTAACAGATATGGACCAGTGATCTACAAGTTACACCCAGCCCCTGAACAACCATGTTTCACACTAATAGACAAACATGTAATTGGACGTCACTGAAAGCTATAGGACGGGAATGACTTGGGTGATTGGCACTGGCAATTTTTGCTCATCAGATTTTGTCATTACATTGAAAGGTACATGTTTGATATACACAATTATCAACCAAAGTATGGGTAACATTTATACCCCTCCCTTCAACAGGACACCATTGCTAATTATGGACTTTGAGGAAAGCCATCTCTGCTGTGCACTTTACCTTTGGCTTGTATTTTCAAATGTGCGTGTACAACTTCATGTTCTATGTTACCTGACACTGTATACCGTTGTGTTCAGCACACATCCTGTGGTCCTCTATTCATTTGTGATATTGTTGGCAAAGGAAGATTGACAGTATTTAAGGAACCCACATCTTGCACAAGTGGAAAAGCTGGGCTGTTCCCTAGATTTACTATTTTCACGATGTGCTGTTCGACCACTAGATGTCTATGCTTCCCCTCCTATACACCCAACTTGTCACCCACTTCCATACTCCCAAAATGCAAGCCTGCTGATATCAGTACACCGCTCACCAATAACATGACTTTAGCAGTTGTCTCCTGGCAACTTGTCAGCAAGTATCCATGCCAGGAAACTAGGAACAGGTTGTGACTCCACCTCTCCATTATGGAGTTGGGGACAACTTAAAAAGCCCCCCAAGGCCCCAGAGAATCACTCTTTGAGCAATTCCAGCTTCAGTAAATCATGTCTATAAGGCCACAGCAAGCCACTTTGCATGGTTTGAAGTGGCCTGTGTGGAGTGTGTCAAGGGTGGACCAATCACTATGTTGCCTCACCCTCCACTTGAATGGCATTCCATGAACAATAGGAACACTTGTGACAGTTACTCAGCGTGACAGAGCCATGTATACCTGGGAAGGCATAAACACCTTACACCCCGTGAGGTGAGTCATTGTGGCTTGTCACATGTAGACCTCCAGGACTGACCATGCAAAAATTAACCATATGAACCCTTAGGTAGGTAATGTACACATACAAATTTCGTAGACATATCATTGGTCAGGTTGGTGTGTGAAATACTGTTATGAGCCATATATAAGCATATGGGGATGAGTGAGAACAGTGACAGTAGACAGACACCACATACTGCTGACATTTATAACAGCTTTAGGAGCAAATGCTTTTTGTGAAGCCATTTTCATGTATCCTTACCAGTGTCTGATATCTTCCCAGTGTGTGGTGCATGACCAGAAGTCACACCCATACATGTTGCAGAGGTCACTGCAGGCTGTACTTTTCTAGACAACGTCACAGGGTGTACAATGATAGGTGTTCAGTTGACATAGTAGTTGACATGTGATACACAAACAAAATTCCCTTCACAGGTTTGGCACAGTTCATGCATTCCATGTACATTAACTATGATTTGACTGGTAAAAGTGTATCAGAGAATGCCCTCCCACGAGCCATATTTATGTTTGTGATGGTGATATGGGTTGTTGTCCTCCACGACGTTGTTTCCCTGATGTTGCAGGGACCTGAGCTCCAGTGTGTGACTGTTGTATGTGGCAACAGAACAGAAAGGTTATCAGACATGTCCAAGATATTTGATTATGTGCAACCTGTGACATGAATACACATTTGCATCTACATGCTAACAGCAGTAGTAAATGTATGAGGGACCTTTTCCATTGCCCTATGCCAGTGTGAAGTGTTTGAGGCAGGAGTGATCACTCACTGTTTGGGACTGAGGTATTGTACATTTCTATTGAGATCACAAAGGATTCCAGTCCGTGTAGTGTAATGGGCTAGCTAGACATGAGGGGCAGATTCACCATGCAGATAGCACTTATTTGGGAAACCATTCATAGTCACATTTAATGAATATCACAAACATTAGTCATTTGGTGTCATTTTTAGTTACATTGGAAAATACCTGATACCACATTGTAGTGATCATTCACAGGCAGCCATGGAGCATCTACGGGTCTAAGAGGTAGAGGTCATCCCTCTCAATTGGGGTGAGTTCGAGGTGGGCTCCAGTTTGTGCACGTGGGAGAGCCCTGGCCACCTCTATCCTGGTGTATGTCTCCTTCACCCTCCTCTTCTCGTTCTGCTACTTCTTCTTGACGTCATTCACGGTGTGGATATCCTCCCCAATGCAGTGACAGCCATGGCCAACTGCCACCATAAAGCATCCTTTCATGAGGAACTGCTGCTGTAGGGCTGGAGACCATGCAGTCTCTTGTAGTTCCTCACAATAAATTGTAGGATCATGGTGGTCTCCTCCTCTGTGTAGTTTATTTTTCCCACTAGTAGGCAGCATGGCTTCAGTATATGCAGCACAGGCAGGCACAGTATGGTACTTTGGAACCCAGAGCCTTGCTTGTGTGATGCTTTTATCTGTTTTTTGGAGCTGGGTTGCAAGTGGGTTTGATTATGTGCAGGTAGATTTGATTACACTGATTACGTCCGTGGTCCGAATGATCCAGCCTGAGTGCAGATGATCTGGCCTGAGTGTGGACATAAAGTTACTAATTGTAACATACCTTTGTGAATACCAAGAAGTCATAAACTTACACTTTTGGTCTAAACGTAGACCACAAGTATAAGTTTACCTTTGTGAGTCGGGCCCAAAGTGTATTGACTTCCCTGTATGCTCTCAGGGTTTGGCCTAATGTCTATGGGACTGGGTGCAATCTCCAGATTTTAGGTGCAGAGACGAACTTCCCTGGATTCATTTAATGTGCACCAGGTGGATAAATAATTGTTTTTTTCCTTTGTTCATGTTCACATCTTTGTAACACTGAAACAGACTGATTCATGGGAGCAATGCAGGTTTGATGGTGTAATATCTTGCCACCATCAGCACAATAACTGACCATACACATCTATGAGATCACTGGCATCACTCTAGTCTTATGGCAGATCAATAGATTTCCAGTTGAGGATGCCACGTTTGTGGTTCGTTGTTAATGTTGCTGAGAAGAAGAAAATGAGCGGTGAGATTTCAGTAACTTCTTCTTTATTTGTAAGGTGAGTCCCTATGAATCAGTGACTGTGGCACCTCAGCCATATCTCAGCAGTCACTGACTGGAATTTGACCAGGATTCCATGACACACTAGAATTGTTAAGATCTCAAGGCACAACATATCCCTCCATTTTAATATTTAACAATTATGACAAACCATTACAATAAAATGAGCATTACTTTACAAAATAGCATAAGCAACAATGACTACAAGAATAAATAACCTAGAACAAGGGAAAAATATGGCTAGACAAGGTCTAGGCCATTGCACAGCTTCTACAAGATATCAACAATGAAACATATGCATTACATAAGCATTAAAACCATAATAAATAAATAGTTACAACATCAAACAGAAAAAACATAAGCAAACAGGCTGAAATAGGAAAGTCTTGTCAAGATAAAATCCTTAAATTTGTCTAGTAAATGGTAAATGATAATAAACAAGTAGGATGAGAAGCCCCAGACATCTCACACTATTCCTTCTCCTCAGTAGTTCTCACATGATTACATATCAACTACGCTTTATCATCCAGAACCACTACTACCATACCTTATTCCAAACATGTCCATCACTAATCAGCACTGCATGAGACATAACTTGCACCACCCATATGGGAGGAGAGTGATTTGACACACCCCTCAGGACATAACCTGGTTTCTTTATTCTCACTCAACTTCCACATTTTACATGTACCTCCTTCATATGACTTAGCACTACCATACCTAGCTTGAACCTTTGCCCTGGCATCCACAACTTTTCTCAACTTGAAGGCATCAATGGTTTTAAACCCATCCAATCTCTATTCAGCCTGGTTCCAGAAACACGCCCTCTCAATAAAGCAAAGGGAGTAACTAATGTAGATTAATGGGGTGTCATATGTACAGTCCAAAGCATTTTCTCTATTAAACGTTTCCAATCAAGTTTATTGATTAATGCTATGTGTACCTGGTCCTTCAGTGTAACCTTTCAACCCGTCCATTACTCCTAGGATGGAACAATGAGGGACGCGTGTGAATGATACCCCACTCTGAAAAATCTTTTCATCTCTTCAGAAAACAATTGTGTGCCACTGTCTATGACAATATTACTGGATAAACTTCCCTATTGAAAATCTTCTGCAAAAATTATATTACAGTATTGTGTTTAAATATCATTCACAAAAACACTTCCAGCTATTACAACATATAGGCCCTCATTATGAACTTGGCGGGCGGGATCTGACCGGGGATCTCGGCCGCAACACAGGAGTCGGCTCCAAATGGAGACAGTGAAAAGCTCACGAGGCCCTGTCAGGGGGCCTCTGCACTGCCCATGCCCCCCCAGGGGCCCCGCGACTCCCCGTACCACCAGCCTTTTCCTGGCGGTTCAAACCGCAAGCAGCGCTGCCCTGGCGGATTATCACCGCCGGGGCAAATGTGGTGGGAAACCGCCAGCCCCGGCGGTGCAACCGCCGTGGTTACGCCGCAGTCGTAATGATCTTGGAAGCACCGCCAGCCTGTTGGCGGTGCTTCCGTCAAAACAGGGTTGTAATGACCCCCCATAGTCTGATAATACCAATGCATACTTAGAGAGCTCTCCTCTGACCATAATAGGCCCTGAAATATCAAATGCCAATTTGGACCATGGTATCATGACAATTTCCACTGAAACCACAGGAGATGGTTTGGTAGCTTGAGTCTTGTCACTAATGCTACAACTTTCAGAGTCACATGCAAAACATTTAATTGATTTATCAACACCAGGCAACTAAAATTCTTCTCTTATCCAACACTTCATTAATCGAATGCCCAAGTTTCCTTCATGGGCCAACTCAAGAACCCTTTTCCTCAAACTCACTGGTACCCTTAACTATTAATTTATATGCACCAGTCCTTCCACACTCGTCAACTCTGAAGCAACATGTTCATAAGGAACAAAATCCAGAGGTAAATTTTTCACCAGAGACCACTCACTCACCACCCAAATTTTGACTTAAGACAAAATATTGTCCTGTTAAAAATTATCACTCCATTCCTGTTCTGTAATGGCACCACCGCACATTCTCAAATTTTGGCTTGTTTCACACACCACAATATCTTCTGCAATCCCATCACCATTGTCAACTAATGGCATCCTGGATACATAATCAGCCACTACGTTCCTCTTGTCAGACACAAATTGGACTCAATACTGATATTCTTGCAAATGATCCTGCCATTTAACCACCCTGAGAGTAGGTCTTCCCCACCTTTAGTGCTAAATACATCTACAAGTGGTTTGTGGTCAGTGCATAATGCAATCGGTATGCCCCACACAAATATTCTGAAATGTTAAGTATCCCACCACAACACCATAGCCTTGTTGTGAGGTTATTTTAGCATTTTATTTAGGCACATTTACTTTAGCTTGGGTCTGATGCCTGTGCCCTCTCACCTAGTTACTTCCAATTTTAATTCTCTTATTATTTTATCAAAGGCTTAATTTTAGTGGTGATGTTTTATTATTTTATTTCAGTTGCCCTTCCACGCGGAATCTTTATTAATTTCTCTGCACAACATTTCATATTGTGCTCACTCCAAGGCTATACAAAATATTTTACTGGGTATTGCCTGTCCAGAGAGTGCAATGTCTACCTTGCATAGACAAGATGCATTACCATGTGTGGGCACTTTTCAGAACACTGCTATGTTTTATTATAAAACAAAAGGCTGTCTGAAACTAAGGCAGAGGGGACATTCCAGTCAGCTTGCCATCTCATGCTGCACTTCATTATAGTTTCTGCTGAAACCTTAGGCTTCCTCTTTTGTCTACAAGGGAAGATTGCAGCAGACTAACAGACCTCTTTGTTCCTTCTAAGGCAGCTATGGGGATTGGGGTTCCTTCAAGGGAGTAGATGGGCGGATCAGGGCTAACACTGCTAATGCGCTCATGTAGAAACCTAGTTGTGCAGGTAGGCATTAGAAATTGGGACTCTAATTGGCAAAAGTATGCACCGTGTCCAAGTAGGGACCACAATCCTAGTCGGGGTAAGTCACAACACAAGCTAAATGATGCTGTGCTTACCCTCTGGTAGCTTGGCACAGAGCAGACAGGCTTAACTTAGAAGGCAATGTGTAAACTATTTGTGCAATATCTCGTACAGTAACACAGTGAAAACACAACACAAAGTACTGCACACCAGTTTAGGAAAATAGATAATATTTATCTGAATAAAATAAGACCTAAACAACAAAAATCTAATATGCACAAGTCAAATTATTACTTTTTAAAGGTTTAGATGGTTCTTAATCTATAAGATTCAGTGGTTGTAACTTTTTAACACACAGTACCTGGTATGCGTCCTCAACCCTCTACTTAAAACTTACACCTATCAAGACATTATGTGAACCCTCTCTCTCTTTCAATACCAACAGCATTTTGTTTAACCTCTCATATTTCTCTGTCACATTCTTTCCAAACATTAAAATGTTATCTTAAAAATATAATACCCCATCTAAACCCTGGAACATTATTATCAAGAGTCTTTGAAAAACTGAAGACGCTGATGCTTGACCAAAAGGCATTCTTTTGCAACAGAAAGTGCCAGGAGTCATTGGTTCAGACTATCTGATGGTATGCTGCTAACACATCAAGAGTGGTAAAGATGACACCTCCCTTCAGAATGTGCAACACTTCATTTATATTAGGTACACGTTCACAATCTACCCAATCCACCAAAATGTTATCATTACCATTGAGATTGGGTGATTCCACCAAGCAAGGACTATGAGAGCCAAGCAGTCCGATCCTTCAATAGGCTCCATAATATCAAGTTCACATGAGTGATCTAGTTTTTTTGTAGCTCTTTTTTTAGACAGAGGGCTATCTTGTTAACTTTGTAAACCACAGGTACAGCACCATCCTTGAGACCCCCGTTGTGTTGGAACCTTCAAACTCACCCTTAACCTCAGTCTTTGTCCCACCATATGATAAAACTCTTTCCTTAAGAAGGGTTTAAGGTCATGGGCTGAAACTTAAAAAAAATCTCTAATCCAATTATAGAAAACGGCGACCCATAATCTGCCATCACTTGGACTTTTGTGCTATTGAGATAGGTGTTGCAATGTGAGGGTTCCTTCTAGCTTGACCCAGCACATTTACATGGCAATTACAATTCTCATTATCATAATTCTGTTATCATCACTATGTCGTACACCAACACTTGTGAGACTGAGCACTACATCACCTCACCATCACTTCCACATTCATCCAACTTGGACACAAACAGTTTTTGTAACATGCCACATACTCTAGAAAAGTGTCCCTGTTTGTTACATTTATAGCACACTTGGGACACGGCTGGACAATTTTTTGCCAAAGACACTTGATGTTTGCTACTACAGCTATAACACATCACAAATTTATTCTTCTGAGCATTGACATGCTGGTCACCACATTTAGGCTGAACTTTAGTCTTAGGAATTATCCCATCATCTTTTACTGGGTCTTAACGTTGATGACAGCACTGCACTGGAGAGAGTAAGGAGCACTAGCAGACAATAACTTATGGAAATAAGCTTCTGAGTTCTTTATGGCTCTAGCAATGTCCACAGCAGTGACCAAATCTAGATTGTCAGTAGAAACTAGACGTTTCTAAATTTTCCTATTGGAAATGTTTTATATCAATTGGTCATGGCTGATCTCATTGTACATGACATATTAGTTGCACTTAATGACCAAGGTCTTTAAGGCTGAAACAAAATCATACATTGATTCATGCGGTAGTTGGAACCTCTGTAAACTTTTTGCTGCTGCAATGCCACATTTATGCATGGTAAAAAAACACTCATCCAGTGCCTGAAGTATTGTTGCTACTCATAAAGAACATATGTAGGTTCCCCAGCTTCCTCCTGATGACTTTCTACCCTTATGTCAACCAAGGGTAACATTTTTAATATCATACTACCCTCAGGGTCTAAATTATGCATCAACAGTGATTTTTTGTTTTGTTTGTAAAGATGTCACTGTCAATTGCATCAAGATAGGCTTCAAAAGCCTCTTTCTACAGCAACCACTGCAAAGGTGGTTTGCCTGGAGTTGATAACAATGGTATGGGTGGAGCTATACCTTCCATACCTTATCATTCATTGGAGCACAGGTAAAGTAACAAATAATAAAGACACTGTTCAGTATAATTGCCTGATACAATGAAGAAAAGTAGTCAATCTAGAGGTGAATAAAAGTGTGAGAAAGATGCATGCTCTAAAAATGGCAACTTATAAATTCTATGCAAATGTCATACAAGTCGCCTGATTTAAAAATAGCAGCTAGAGTGACATCTCACATATAATAGTAAAAGTCGGCTTCCAAAATTACAGCATCAAGCGTTGTACTATGTTGTGTCACAAAAGTTGCAAGACTCAAAATGGCGGTTGGATTTTATGTGTAAAACCAGATCAGGAGGGCATTCAGCAACCTTGAAGTGACCCAAACTTAAAGGCAAGTCAGTGCATTCAGTCGGCGCTGCAATTTGATGCAGTCGATAGTCCTAAGTACACTGTGTAGGCTAGGCAGACAAACAACAAAGGAGACACAGGCCTCGGAAGGCACAGCAAAGGCACAGGTTGCAAGCCAGCAGTTGAGGTAGAATCGCAGCTATGGATCCCGCATGTCATCCCTGAAAAGAAGATAAGAGGAGAGGTTAAAGTAACTTCTTTCTTGGTCAGGTAAGTACCCATGATGCAGCAACCATCAGCACCGTAACCATGTCTTAACGGTCACCACCTGGAACTCCACCAGCATTCCATGACACACTAGAATTGTCAGGTGGTCCAGGAACAACAGCTGCATTCAACAGTAGAGAAGTGTCCATGTTCAATCATATTTTGTGGAGATAAATTGCACACATACACCAATCTTAATTGACCTGAGATTGCAAAAGGTTTGAGTGTCAGTAGAGTGAAGTGGGCGAGGGATGGATCACTCAGGTTTTCATTTGTAAGTTTGCTGGAAAAAGAGCAGTTTTTGGATGTATCCATTTGTCGGTTTGCTGGAAAAAGAGTACTTTTGGATATATCAGTACTACCTGTCTTTCTGGGGATGACAAGGAAGACTCAGTACTGCCACGTGGGCTGGCTTAAGTGAGAGGCAACGTTTGTCATGTTTCTGGGATATTTGTGTAGGCGATACATATCTTTGGAATGGTACATCCTCTTTACTTGTAAGTCAGATTTAACATTACTCTTTCAGAAATGCCACTTTTAGAAAGTAGGCATTTCTCTGCTCTTAGTGTTCCATATGCCTTACACCTTGTTGCTAGTATATGCCTTGGCTGGATGACAGCTACTCTTGTGCATTCCATCCAGGCAGCCACAAACACAGGACACGCAACTGCATTTGCATTCATCTGCATACTGATGGGTGTACCTCAGCAGGAAAGGTGGAGGGCCTCTCATTTACACTTCAAAGGGTAGTGGCCTGACCTCACACAAAGGACTGAATATGCCCCCACAAATATCCTGGCAGACAGGACTGGGCTGAAAGGGAACTGGTGTACTTCAAAACCACTCTTTTAAGACTCTACCACTTCAAAGGAAGATTTGAATGTAAGTACTTGGTCTCTGACTCTGTCAAATCAGACACTTCTGGACCTGGAATGCAACTTCTGTCAGAAGAACTGCTGGACTGCTTTTCTGCTGCTCCCTGACCCTGCTGGAAGGACTCTACCTTTCCCCCAGAGTGATCTCTAAGGCCCTTCTGGTTTGCCCCCTGTTCTCCTGTTGTCTCTGGGACATCAAAAACGGTCCTGGAGCTGCTGGACTCTGCTCTCTGTGAGTCTCACCCTTTCCTGAGGTGCCCTCTCCAGGCTCTGGGCCTCAGAAGTTGGTTCTGTAGCTGAGTTCCGCAAAAATCGATGCATCGCCCCGAGTCTAGTAGAAAAATAGGCACATCTCCGATGATGATGTACTAACTGCCCAACAACAGCATATGCACAGCCTGCGCAGTTCCCCAGTAACGCTCTGCATGGCCCCACTTCGATGCATCTCAATCATCTCAATGAAACGCACTGACAATGCAGTGACCCGACTGCATGGAAAATACCAACGCATCTTGCCTAACGCGTAGGTGCTTTGCTCCATTCATAGTACTGTTTCAGCCGACCTTGTGTGCGTTCTGTACCCTCCAGCGCGGTCGGCCTGAACCGCCCTTTTGACCACTAGTGACTTCTAAGCACAGTTTTCACATTTTTAAAAATTCATATCTCGACTTCCACTGAATGGATTTTTGTCCTTTTGGCCTTGTTTTAATCACATAAACATTTGCTATTTTACTTGAGTCTTTCTGTGGTATTTTCATTGTGTTACTGTATGAGTTATTGCACACATACTTTAGACATTGCCTTCTAAGTTAACCCTGCCTGCTCTGTGCCAAGCTACCAGTGGTGGAGCACAGGATAATGTAGGTTGTGTTGTGACTTACCCTGACTAGGATTGTGGTCCCTACTTGGACAAGGTGCATACCTCTGTCAACTAGAGACCTAGGGCCAGATGTAGAAAAATCAGATTTTCCAAATCGGAAATTGCGAGTCGGTGCGACTCGCAATTTCTGATTCGCAAAATCGGATGCAGAACAGTGTCTCAGACACTGTCTGCGAATCTCAATGGGGTCGCAAAGACCCACCTCATTAATACTAACATTTTTGAGACAGCAGACCTTCATGTCTGTGACTGCTTTTTAAATAAAGCAGTTTTTTTTTGTAGTGCAGCCCGCTTTCCTTAATGGAAAACAAGTTGTAATACAAAAAAATAGCGAAACCATTTGGTTTCGGTTTTTCAGAGTAGCCAGTGGTCCATTGGACCACTGCCTGCTCTGAAAAAATCATTAATTGCAACATTCACAAAGGGGGAGGGGTCCCATGGAGACCCCTTCCCTTTTGCAAATGGGTTACCACCAGTGTGACACTGGTGTTAACTGCGAATTGCTTTGCAACCGCGTTCGCTGTCACAAAGCAATTCTGCATCGTGGTGTGAGTCGCAAATAGGAAGGGAACACCCCTTCCTATTGCGAGTCGCATTCCCATTTTGCAAGTCGGTACCGACTTGCAAAATGGGAATGTTCATCACGATGCGCGTTTTGCATTGCACAAACCAGTTTGCGCCATGCAAAACGCCACCTACATCTGGCCCCAAGTTTTTAACAGCAGCAACAATATACAATTCATGACAAAAATGTTGTTGCTAATGAGACTTTAAAATATAGGGGTACAACTATATGTCACTGACCTAGATGCCATAATATCTGTCCAAGTGGCTAATGGTGTATACATACAAGTATACAGAGATATAGAGAAGGTTACTATATTTTAGTAAGGTTATGCAAGATGGTATTTGCACCGTCCAAGTGTACAAACTATAAACAGGATAGCAGAGTAAATACTAAAATCTTTACTAGGAAATACAAAAGTGGACTGATCAGAGTTGGTAGGAAAGCTGGGACAGGAAAACTTTCAGTTCACTTTTGAATGTTTCGTATAAATGGAAAGTCTTTATTGCTGTGGTGATAAATCTCTTAACTATGGGCACATTCTTAGGAAAAATTGACTTAGAGTCTTTTTCTTTGTGAACCTATGAGTTTCAAAAGGAAGTGAATTAGAACTCCATTGGTATTTAGATATTCCTAAAATATGAAATTTCTGAGCATGGTAGTTGGTAGATCCATCTTGGATTGATTTATGAGCAATGTATACCTGCATGCTGCAGTGTGGAGACAGGCCTTTAGTGAGGTCTGATGGGACTTAGAAAAACCTAATAGTAAAGAGCTGCTGTAGCCTATGTTTGACAGAAGAAGAGACTGGATCACTGTTGGTCACCTCCTGGAATGCTGGGTTTAATTTCTCAATGAAGTCTAATTTAGATCTGAGAGGGTCTTGCTAAGGCTTTCAGGGGCAACCCACTGAAGAGAAAAACAGCTCTCTGTACTCTGTCCCACATCACTAACAATCACTAGTAATGATCATTCTAGAACGTTGCTTTGTTTGATGATGTCTGTTTGTAGTTTGAGATCTGTTGTAACATAATTCACTGGATGGTCACTTTAATGCTGGCCTGTAGGTTTAAGTTTTTGTCCATCATAAAACTGAGCGACTTGGGACAGTTCATAATGTGTAGACTACAGGCCAGTATGTTGTACAGGTTTAACTGGGCCTAAAATGGAGCGGGTCATTGCAGAGGGGCTACCAGGTGGAATCTGACATTGGGTGGATTGAGTTTAAGATGATAGACTAACATCCATGACAATGCTTTTAGTAGGATCTGAGAGAGTGTAACACTGTCTTCTGTGGAGAAGATTCTCATGTAGGTTTGAGCGTAATCACACATTGGAGGAGACATCTTCAGAACAGTGCTATGGGTTTCTTCATATAGAGTGAAGAAACTGGGGAGAGGATTGATTCTTTTTCAACACCTTTTTGAAGACAGGAAGTTTAGGAAATACAGTCAAACAGTTTTAGGTGAAGACATCTATTTTCTATTGTAGAGAGGTTACTTTAGCTATTACACAGGCACGTTATTTTAGCCAAGGCCTGCAGCTCGTGTCCGTTCACTTGGAGGCATGTATTTTTATTTTTCTGTTATTTTAGCAGAAGCCTTATTTTAGTGGAGATGTTTTTAATATTTTATCAGCTTGTCCTTTTACATGGACTTCTGTTATTCTTTTCTCTTCTAGACATTTTCATTCTGTGCCTCATTCAAGGTGATAAGTTACAAATTATTGCTGGCACAAAGCGTTCATCATGTCCCCAACTCTCATATACAGAAATATATGTATTGTCATATCAGGGAAGTTTTCTCACAACACCAGATGTTTTATTATAAAATGCCTCACTGCCCTCTACATGATAGAGGGGAATTCCAACTAGTTGCCATTGTACACTGCACATCACCTTTGCAGTTTCGGCTGAAACCTGATAGAGTCTATCCCTCCATGTGGGAGAATTAGCAGTAGACCAACAGACCTCTTCTTTACCTACAATCACAGGTATGGGGAATGGGGTTCTCCTGGGGGGGCTGATGGGCAGATTAGGGCTAATACTGCCATGCTCTTGTAGAGAACCTTGGTAGTGCAGGTAGGGATTTTAGAACTATTGTTATGATAGTAAGGTGGGAATTTTCCTATGTTTCACTTAACTTGTCACTGCCTTGCTTTTATTATGTTTTATCATCCTAATAATCACAATACATGCCTTTTTACAGAGTGCAGTTGTGTCAATATAACTTATTGAACCTAGTCCTGCTTCTGTTTTGCCTTTGTATGTGTGAGACATATGTGACTGGGAGAAAGGGGTAAGATCTGTTCCACTACGATTTTCCTGAGAAATCCAGATGACATGCTAAGGACTGCCACAATCACCTTTCACTCATATGTACTGGTGAAGTGCTGCTAGCTGGCCGAAACTGTTAGGGCAATAGTTGTCACATGGCACAGGATCAGACTCAGTCCCCCACGCCCGGTGGTGCTGCCTCCCAAATCCAGCAGTCTCATTAATATAACAAGAGTCTTTACAACACTATGGATGTGATTCCATATTACCAATTCTTAAGTCAATCATTTTAAGAAGGGGGCACGGCTAACTGAGACAGGACGAGGCGTTGCCTTCATCCAAGAATGCTGAATATATTTTCCATTTATCTGAGTACTGCTGTTTCTGTACTGAATCTTGTGTTTGATTGAAGTCTGACCGGAGATAATCAAGAAAGTTTTTATTCAGGAGGTTCTTAACACAATAAATTCTTTAAATTGAGTTGCTCCACACAGATTTCCAGAACTTTGGACAGGAAGGGTAGGTTGTATACTGGTCAAAGTTACCCAGACAGTCTTCCAGGACCTGATTTATTTACTAAAGAGGAAAACTGATTAATTTCTACTTCTTCGTGAAATAGACCTTGATCAAGGTAAGATTTGGCTCAGTTCACAAAAGATTTACTGAGGTGCTAGTATCTCCAAAATGTGAGTTCGCCAAAGGATAAGCGAGAGAAAGGTTTGAACCTAGAGATGATGCTAAACCTTTCAGTGTCAGTTACTTCTCTAAACCCATGTTGTTTTTTGAGTTTTAGAAAGCTTAGCTAGCTTGTATAATGTGGCACAGAGAGAGTTGGTTTATTTTGTTTTACTTTGTCTTCATATAATGTTGCAAAAATCCGGTACTTATCAGGGGAGTTGATTGTCTTTAGAATGATTGGAGTAATTGTTGTCTGTTTCACTAGTTCAACTAACTTGTTTGTGTTTTTGCAAGGTGTACCTGTGACCTGAGAATCTTGGCTTTACCATCAAAGATTTGCTTCTGATAATTCTTACATACTTTGAAATTTTCAAGATCATCCAACATGGCACTTAGGGGGTTATTACAACTTTGGAGGAGGTGTTAATCCGTCCCAAAAGTGACGGTAAAGTGACGGATATACCACCAGCCGTCTTACGAGTCCATTATATCCTATGGAACTCGTAATACGGCTGGTAGTATATCCGTCACCTCCTCCAAAGTTGTAATAACCCCCTTAGTCTTCAACTTTGTTCTGTAAAACTGAGGGATTGCCTTAATTAATTTGGAAAATATATACAAGGCAATACTTTGATGTGCATGTCTTTAAAACTCACCACTTACAATACAAACTTCCTCTTTAGTCTCAATTTCTAACACACTTCTTTAAGACTACAGTTTAACTCTGCTAAAGCTGTCTGTTCAACGAAGGGGAAGCACACCACAATTATACCCATAAGTGGTAAGAAGTACTTGTAGGACCACTTCCTGACATTTACCTTTTGTAACCTACCATACATAACCACTATCACTGACGCTTAACCTGATGTTGTGGTTTGACTCAAGTTGTGTCTATGGGACTTCTAGTAATTGCTTAAGTACTGAAAACTTCTACAGAAAGCACTTGTGTTTAACTAGAGGGAAAATCTAAAAGTCACCACTTCTTTAAAAATAGTGAGACCTAATGGCTTTGCCTTGGCTTTTGTTAGGTCTGGGTTAATAGTGCAGCTATCAGCAAAAGTAATGTGATCATCCTAAAAAAGAGCTTTCAGAAATACTACAGAGATGGGTTTTAGCTGCGCCCACATGTTGGTTGGCAAAAGTACATATTTTTATTAGGCAGAAGTTGTATGCTTCTGCAGAAAAAAAACTGCTTCCCCTCCACACAGCTGCTATTATTTTGTTTATTTATCCACTGTTGGAGCCAGCAGCAGTATAGCTGCTTGAGCATGTACTTTCAGGGACACACAACATTGTGATTCTGTGAAAGTGTTTTAGATAAGTACATAATTTATGGTGTTTGGTTTTCTCTGTCTGGTAGAAGCAAATATGTGAGGAGGGTAGTCATGAGGACTGTATCACAGGCTTAGCACCTACCCCTTTCATCATTAACTTATACTTCACAGTACAGTGTTGTGTTTGTGAGAAGTATGGGATGCCCAGGGCTATACTAATGTACATGGAGTTTTAGGTCTGTGTTGACACTGCAACTGCCCTCTTACCTTAAGTGATCAACAAAAAATAGCTTTTAAATTACTACTTAGAGAGGGGCTTAGGCTCCACCCACATGTTGGTTACCCTAAGTAAAGGATTTGATAAGGTTGAATATGTGCTCCACTAAAAAGAATGCTTGTATTTTATTTTTGAGCTTGTGATAAAGCTTATTCTTGATACAGGTGGACTGAGTTGGTATAGTGACAAGCCACTGATAATTGCTATAGACCTGATCTGCTTATTTTGAAATGTTATGGTAAAGGTACTTGGCCTTTCATGTTGATTGTGAAAGCATATTTTAAAGTTAGTAGGCAATTAAGGGTAGAGTGTTATTACTCTGTGTTAAAGCCTACAGATAGGTATTTTGTTTCATGGAATTTCACAGGATACCATAGTAGGCAAGGGTTGTGGTGCTGGTTTACCCCTATGACAAACCATGAGTACAGAAGTGTTACAATGTCTTTTAGGCCCTCCATGGAGATATAGTATTTTTGCTTTGCCAACAGTAATTTTGTATACTATGTAATTTTATGACTGTATACCTGATGTTTCACATGTGGGAAGGCTTACACTCAGTACAAGAGGCATCAGTTGGTTTTGGTGACAAGCCATTGACAGCAGCTAGAGATCTGATTCATTCACTCACAACATGTATGATGAATTCAGTAGACCTTGATTCTGAAAAGCATATGTTAAAGTCAATAGACATCTAAAGGTGGAATGTTATTTCTCTATTAAAGCCTGCAGATTGGTATTTATTACATGAAATATCAGAGATCACCTTTGTAGGAAAGACGTTTGATGTTAGTTACCACCTCTGACAAACCCTAGGGGAAGAAGGTTTTCACTTTAATAATTCTTGCTAGAATCTCTTTTTAAATGTCTACTGGGCTCTTGTAATAAATAAATCCTTAAATAATACATACATCTCTGTATATAAATCCATATAGATAAATAGACAGCCTTTGGGTCGGCTCTGTTCTGCCATTGGCCCGTGTGAGTGCCATTTTACACTCTGCTTCATACCATAACAGCAAACTTCATATGGTAATAGTTTACTCCACATCAGTCATTGACTCCCTTGCCCCATGAATGACAACATTTTCTGATTGAATGTGTACATCCAAGTGAACATGAGTTCCCTTCAATGTGAGGGGTGGTTGATTGGTCAGTCCTGTAGTATTCAGTTTTCTCATTTTCTAGTTCTCTTTCCATTCTTTGCTTCTCCTCTTTTTAAGAGGATACTACAGTGCCCCAGACAGTGGTAACGGGCTGTCTGCTTGCTGTCTGCTTGCCGCTCATTTCATCTGCAGTGTGCCGCATCCCACACAATCACTTCCCCTAAATCAGGTGACCATTATGCAATGCTGTAGTCCACTGTTTATCAATGTTGTACCATCCCAAGATGGCCCACACATTGGTTCTAGAAGTGGCGGTCATGTGGAACTGTAAAACAACAAAAGACTATTTACAATACCTCTACAAATACAGACACCCGCTGCTATGTTTAGTTTCATTATTGCAAGCATATATCTGCTGTGTTTAAACCATTTAAACAGCAACATGTTTTCTTTTTTCCACTTACATTCTTTTAATTTGTCTTGGCTGTGTGTTGAGCTTGTGTGTGTTTTATTGTGGTTGTGTCAGAGGGTAAATACAAGAATGAGTTAGTGGATGGATGGATAAATGGATACAAGAGTGCAAGGATGAGTGACAGAGTGAGTGTATGAGGAATTGTTGAGTGCCTAACCCCATCAATGATACAAAAACACTTTCATTCATAAACTAGATCTATTGGCATTGCCAATTCTTGTTCTGCTCTTGGGAGGGAACAAAGGTGGCACCCAGAGGTTGATTGATCCCCCATCTGCTTTTGCTTGTTCTTTAAAGAAGAGTGTCTCGGCCAAAAGGAATGCTGCCAAAAAGTCTAATCACAGATCATGTTTCTAATCTCACACATGAGGCTGAAAATCCCACTTAAACCTGAAATAGCAATTTTAGCCACATCTTTTGACTTTAAGGATTTACAGATTACATTAAAACACATCACAGTTCACCTCCGGTTCATTGCGTTTCCAATTTGTGTCAGCTTAAAGCTATTAGGCCAGTATACACACCATTTGCCTTTCCCATATAGGCAGCCATTTTGGGTGCCTGTTATCTAATTTCTCTGTAAAGTATGTGTGTGAGCGTACTCATCCTGTTTATAGCCCTTTCTCTACTGCAGTGTTTGGATAACAACCCCCACCATTCTGATTGACACCTAGTGTACAGCTAGCCATTGTATTTGGCTGCAAACTTTCCTGCCTTCCACCTGCCTGTTTCTAATTTTCCGGTATCCTATTTCCCTCCACCTCTCCTGCCTCATCGCCCAGCTCCCCGGAGAAAGTGCTCCTGATAGATTTGCCAGAACCATCTGCTCAGCTTGTTAGGCTCTTAATTAACAAGTAATTAGCTGCTTAAATATTCACAGCGCTGACTGTTCACGCTAGGAGTGCTAAAAAGGGTCCCTGACGAAAGGGAAGCCGGGTCGTCCTGCACTATAACCTTCACAGCTGGGACAGGAGGGAAAACCCTGGAAGCACCTCCGAAACCTATTATGGCTGACAGCTGGCAGGGGAAGGGTGAGGTGAGTCACGGCCCGCTTTGCTCGAAAGGAGCGGGGTGGCTGCTGCGCGCAGGGGGGGACACCTAATATGTAATAAAATTAAATTAAAGATAAAAAACGCTTACCTTTTCGGCGCAGTCCCGTGCCGCGCTCCGCTTCTCTGCTGGCTCCCAGCCTGCCCGGCAGCCAATCCTGACACTGCTCAAAGCAGTATCAGGATTGGCTGGGAGTGCCTTTGCTGGGCGCTCCCAGGCAGACTGGGAACCTGTGCAGGCTCTCTGTGTTGCCGGGCTGGAGAGCGCATACCGCGCATGTGTGTTTGGCCGGCCTGAGCCAGCCAGCCAAACATACATGCGCAATGAGGTTGAGCACTCTCCCTCACAGCTCCTCACCCCAGATGCCCCACCCTTTTCACAACGAGGGGATAATAAACATAGTTTATTGATAGTTGATAGTTTTGCAGCTTCTGCTGCTGGGGGGGGGAGTGATGCTCCTCTGCCCTAACGGAGGAGCCACCCCTGTGAGGTGGTAACCTTAGGAGAAAGTCAGAGGTAATCTTCAGGTTCACCACAGTTTCGTCTGTCACATCAGCATCTCCCGACTCTTTTGACAGCTGGCACTGCCACATTTAGTAAGTTGATAACCTCAACTATATTCATTTTATCAGTCACTGTCTCAGCTGCCCACTGCACATGTTTGGATGGAGGGCTTAGGTATTTCCATCCATCCACACTCCCAGTGTGCATAGGAGGCAGGGAAGAGGTTCTACTTTACATGAGTGTGGTGTTGTATTGGCAATGCAAGAAAAGCCATCTCCACTTACTGGTCTTTAGCTGCTCCTCTCATTGCATAACTATGCCTGACTCCCCTACAGCTATTGGCTACTCACAGATTGGTTGTGGTCTATAGTGTGGCGGTATAGACGAGCCCTGAAGCTAGCCCTGGCATCCCTGGAAACTTACAGTCTCATGAGTCTCTATGTTGACAAGGTGTTAGTGCCATGTCACCCTCCACACTGATACACACCAGCCAACTCACAAAGTGCTGCCATGAGACACATGGGGGGTCATTACAACATTGGCGGTATAAGGCGCTTACCGCCGTGCAGAAGACCGCCAATACACCGCCGCGGCCGCAGTAGACCGCCACAGCTATTATGACACACATCACGGAATCCGCCGAAATTCAGACACCCACACAATACCGCCACACCAAAGGTCAGCGATAAACATGCGGAAACAAATCCTCCACGCCAACAGAAACACACCCATGCCATTACGACCCACGAATCCACGCAGCGGTCTTTCAACCGCGGTATTCCATTGGCGGTACGCACCGCCGCACTCAAAATACACACACAGCACCAAAACACCGCCACATTGGACCATTACATATACACACACCTGATACACATACACACACCACTCCCACACACCCAACACAATATAAAACACACACCCACATCACCCACAAACCCCTACGACCACAATTCACAAACGAAGGCCAGAGAGATAGCACAGAACAGACAACCCCATCAAACAGAGGCACACAACACCATCACCCACGCAACATCCAAGCACAAAACACCACATACCACTACACTCACCACACTCATCAACACATACACCACCCCACACATCACACACACCACCTCATGTCACGCCAAAGACACCCCTGCTTCTCCGAGGAGGAGCTCAGGGTCATGGTGGAGGAAATCATCAGGGTAGAGCCACAGCTATTTGGCTCACAGGTACAGCACACATCCATAGCCAGGAAGATGGAGCTATGGCAAAGAATAGTGGACAGGGTCAACGCTGTGGGACAGCACCCAAGAAATAGGGAGGACATCAGGAAGAGGTGGGACGACCTACGGGGGAAGGTGCGTTCAACGGTATCCAGGCACCACATCGCAGTACAGCGGACTGGCGGCCGACCCCCACCTCCTCCCCCTCAACTAACAACATGGGAGGAGCAAGTCTTGTCCATCTTGCATCCTGAGGGCCTCGGAGGAGTCGTTGGAGGAACGGACACTGGTAAGTCAAATCTTAACCATCGTAACCCCCACCCTACCTGCATGATATCACACACCCCCACCATCACACCCTCACCTATCACCCAAAAATCCTCACCTATCTACCCATGACACCAACCACCCATCCCAACCCCAAGACCTGCATGACATAACTAAGCATGGACACCCATCACCAAAGCATGTCCACTGCACAGACCCAGAACACCCCCCAACCATCAGCACACAAGCCCGCCCACAGGAATACCTGCACTGGGGTTCACGCACACCCAACCATTGCACACCATGAAACACACACATGCAATAATCATGTACTTATACCCCCGCAGGAACCCGAAGGAAGGTCACCACTCCAGAGGGTCCAGACAACACCACTCCACCCCCAGAAGAGGCCCACAGTGACGACAGCAGCTCTGCCCCACTGGATCTTGATGACCAGCCCGGACCATCGTGGGCCTCAGGACAGTCGGTTCCCCTTGCCCAGCCACAGCCTAACACCGAGCTTACACCCTCTGGTAACACCAGCACAGCACCCACCCAGCGGGCCTAAACCTCCCTACCCAGGACAGGTCAATCAGCGGTGTGTCCACCACTACAGGGCACCCAGGCTAACCCACCACCCCAACAACAACAGAGACCTGGGGGCAGTGGTAGTGGGCACACGGTCCAGGGGACGGAGGCCCAGGAACACAGGGGAACTGGGAGGGCTGCTGTGCGACAGAGGGAGGACAGGCCAAGGGAACCAACTCTCAACGAGGCCCTCTCCTCCATCATGGGAGCATACCACCACTCCCAGGAGACGCTGGCCACGGTCCTGGACAAGTTGCAGGAGACCCTGCGTCTGCAGGAGGAACAATATTTGGGGTTCAGGGAGGAGCTCAGAACCATCAGCTCCTCCCTGGGCACCATCGTAGGGGTGCTGACGGACATTCAAAAGACCTTGAGGGACACTCTGGCACTTCAAGGGGCCACTGACACTAGCCACGACGATGAAATGCCCACCACCTCCGTCGGCGCTAGTGGACAGGACGCCCCGCCACAGGACCAACACACCAGCACCCCATCCCCTGCAGACGGACAACCACCACGCAAGCGGGCCCTGAGATCCAGGAACAGGACAGAGCAAGATGGCAAGACCCCCGCCAGAAAATAAGACCACCCTGATTGTCCCCCCACTGTCCCACTTTGTTACCCTGCCCAAATCTGAACTGACCCAGCTCCACTTCCAATGCCCAGATGTGCAATGTACCTGTGAGACTAATAGACTGGACTCTGCCATGGACATTCCTCCACCATCACCCATCACCATTTTACAACCCCCCTTCATTTTTTTGCACTTAAATAAACACCCTTGAAACACTAAAGAAAAATGGAGTCAGTCTATGATTTCTAAATCTGTATTATCAATTACAGTTTCATAATGGGTTAGCCATTGGAAGGCTAACATACCTATGTCACACATCACAAGCCCTTCAAGGATGCAAACAGTTGACACTTAGGTTACCACATTTGTGAAACTGAAATGGAAGGGGACAACTCAGTTAACAAATACTGAGTGAAATGTCGGTACAGGATAGAGGTAGATGTGTGAAAGTTAATGTAATGGTAAAAAAGAAAATGTTCTCACCTGTGTCTCACTGGAAATATTGCTGTATGACTGACTCCCTGTTGTCGTTTTCGTCTTCCTCAGCTTCATCCTCATCACTGTCCACAGGCTCCACAGGCTCCACAGCTGCTACAACACCGTCATCTGGATCATCCTCCTGCAGAAAAGGCACATGGCGTCGCAATGCCAAGTTATGGAGCAGGCGATGATGATGTCGCACACCTTCTTCGGTGAGTAGAATAGGGATCCACCTGTCATATGGAGGCACCTGAACCTGGCCTTAAGAAGGCCGAAGGTGCGCTCGATAACCCTCCTAGTCTGCCCATGGGCCTCATTGTACCGTTCCTCTGCCCTGGTCCTGGGATTCCTCACTGGGGTCAATAGCCAGGAAAGGTTGGGGTAACCAGAGTCCCCCACTAGCCATACACTGTGCCTCTGGAGTTCACCCATCATATCAGGGATGCTGCTATTCCGCAGGATGTAGGCGTCATGCACAGAGCCAGGGAACATAGCATTTACCTGCGAGATGTACTGGTCTGCCAAACAGTCCATCTGGACATTCATGGAATAAAACTCTTCCTGTTCCTGTTCACTCCTGCGGGGGGGACCAGAGCTACATGGGTCCCATCAATGGCACCTATGACGTTGGGGATATGTCCAAGGGCATAGAAGTCACCTTTCACTGTAGGCAAATCCTCCACCTCAGGGAAAATGATGTATCTCCTTACTTGTTTCAGCAGGGCAGCCAACACTCTGGACAACACGTTGGAAAGCATAGGCTGGGACATCCCTGATGTCATGGCCACTGTTGTCTGAAAAGACCCACTTGCAAGGAAATGGAGCACTGACAATACCAGCACGTCAGGGGGAATTCCAGTCGGATGGCGGATTGGTGACATCAGGTCTGGCTCCAACTGTGTACATAGTTCCTGGATTGTGGCACGGTCAAACCTGTAGGTCACGATTAAATGTCTCTCTTCCATTGTCAACAGGTCCACCAGCGGTCGGTACACCGGAGGATTCCGCCATCTTCTCATATGTCCCAGCTGACGGTGCCTACGAAGGACAACAGTGAAGAAACAGTCACTATTCCTCCAGGTATGTACCCACAGTCACACACAAGAGTACACCAGACAATAAACCCTTCCAGTATGTGTGTTGAGTGTAGGCCTCAGTATGTGTGACGCAGTTGAAAATGAATCCATGTGGGCCCCTGAAATGGCGGCTGCCTGACCTCTAAACTGGGACAATGGGATTGTGGGGTAACAGCGCTGGCGTTGCACACCGTCGCGGTAGGCGGTCGTAGAGCGCGGCGCAATGCTGCATTGGTTAACATTGGACCCTATGGGTCCCAGGAGCCAATGAACAGGTGCGCCGGCGGTGATGATGCGCCCCGCCGCGGACGTCACCGCCGCAGACGTCACCACCATTTTCTATCTGTTGAATCACTAGATACCTGACCTTCGACAGGAGAGGACCTACACTGCTAGTGCTGCTGTGACCTCGGTCTGGAAGCGACGATGGCTGCTGCGTCTGGGGAAAGGGCCCCTGCCTTCACTGCACAGGAGTTGGAGAAACTTGTGGATGGGGTCCTCCCCCAGTACACGCTACTCTATGGTCCTCTGGACCAACAGGTTAGTACACAGGGAGCACGTTGTAGGGGCTAGGCCTGGGTGGACAGGGCTGGGTGGAAGAGGGAAGGGGGCAGAAGTCATACTACAGTAAAGCATGGGAATAAATGGGCCACATGGTCAGAGTATGGAGGGGGCCACACACATTGATGGTGCAATTGGTAATGACTGTTCCTCTTCCCTTGTGCATGTCATGTAGGTCAGCGCCCACCAGAAGAGGGACATTTGGCGTGCCATCGCTAAGGAGGTCCAGACCCCTGGGGCCCACCAGAGACGGGGCACCCACTGCCGGAAGAGATGGGAGGACATTCGCCGCTGCAGCAAGAAGACGGCGGAGGCTCAACTGGGGATGGCCTCCCAACGTGGGAGGGGTGCCCGTCGTACCATGACCCCCCTGATGTTCCGGATCCTGGCGGTGGCCTACCCGAAGTTGGATGGGCGCTTAAGGACATCACAGCAGACACAAGGGGGTGAGTACAACCTCATTCTGCGGACTTTGCGTGCAGTGGAGGTGTCTGGGTGGGGGAGGTGGGCTGTGGGTGTCCGTAAGCCAGGGCGAGTTAGTTAGGCAAGGCCCCTCCGTAATGTAGGTCATGTGGCACTCTACCCCACCTCAGAAAATTAGCAAGTTGAAGTATAGTTGCCCCTGTGGCATCCATGTGCGCAGATTTCCACCATTGCCATGTAGGCCATATCCATGAAATTGCATGTGCAGAGGGAAGGAGCGCAGCGTTGTGCATGGGGCTGCTGCGTCTGTCTTGTCCGCCAACGATAGCGGTATGCCATGCACTAAAACTCTCTTTGTTCTTTCTCCCCCCCCTTTTCCTGCTCTCCCTGTCCTTTTGTACATCAGCATCAACAGGCGGAGGTACAGTGGCACCGGAGCACGAGGGAGCTGCATCCCACATGGCCATGGAGGGCCACACCACAGACTCTGAATACACCAGTGGGACGGAGGGCGAGGGGAGCTTCACGTCGGCCACCGGATCACCAACCAGCGACACAGACTCGTCCGCCGATGTGAGCTCCCCTGTGGTGGCGGCACCATCTGTGCGCCCCACTTCTACAGGTACAGCCACCACCCCCCCTACCAGCACCGCCCTCCCAGCAGCCCCTCAGCGTTCGCCCCGAGCCCGCTCACCCAGGAGGGTGGGCATCACCTTCGCCCCAGGCACCTCAGGCCCTGCCCCAGTCACCCCTGCTGCCCTCAGTGAGGAGGCCATTGACCTCCTCAGGTCACTCACTGTTGGGCAGTCTACCATTGTGAATGCCATCCAGGGTGTAGAAAGGGCGTTGCAACACGGTAATGCATTCCTGGAGGGCATTCCTTCTGGTCAGGCTGCCCTTCAGCGAACCCTGCAATCTCTGGCCTCAGCACTGATGGCAGCAATTGTCCCTGTGTCCAGCCTCCCCCCTCTAACTTCCTCCACCCAGACCCAATCCCCTGTACTCCAGCCCATCCCAAGCACACCTACAGACCAGCATGCACACAAGTCAACACACACAAGTAGCTCAGGCAAACATAGGCACCACACATCCCACAGGCACTCACACAAGCCTCACGTCCACTGTCTCCACTGTGTCCCCCTCCTCCTCTTCTCCCTCCTCCCTCCCAGTCTCGTCTACACACACACCTGCATGCACCACATCTACAGGCACTAGGACTCGCACCAGGACACCCAGCACCACACGCAGCTCACCTGCACTCACCACCTCCACTGCCATTTACACGTCCCCTGTGTCCTCTCCCAGTGTGTCTGTGACACCCCCTCCCAAAGTACCCAAACTCCAGCAATCACTCACCCAACATCCATCCACCTCACGACAGCCTCCAGTGCCTGCACCTGCACCCAAAACAGCTAAAGTGACACCGCCTACAACTACCTCCTCTTCCTCCACTCCCAGACCCCCTCCAGCTACCCATCCCAGTGTTCGTCAGAAACTGTCCCTCTGTCAAATTGACCTTTTTGCCCCCACCCCCCCTCCAATTCATCAGTCCCGTCGTAGCGCCTCAGCCAAAAAGCCTCCAGTACCAGTGGTGCGTATTCCAGGTTTTTGGAGTGCACCGGCCACCAGGGCAGGCAGTAGGACCCGGAGCCAAGGCACTGGCAGCCCACCCCCTGTAAAGGCTCCGAAATTGGAGAGTGGACGACGGGACCGTGTCAAGACTCCTGGTGGGACAACAAGTGAAATGGGATCGAAGGCGATTGGTGAGTCAGCTGTAACTCCAAAAAAAAGGTGGGGAAGGTCCAGAGGAAGTCTGCCCAGCCTGTTGTGAATGTCACGGCGGAGAAGTGCGCCATCATTTCCGGCGGTCCAGGCACAACCGCCAGCACCGTCGTCACTGGTCCAGAGACCACCGCCAGAGTCAGTGCCCAGGAGGGCTCAAGTATCGTCACTGGTCCAGAGACCACCAGCAGAGTCAGTGCCCAGGAGGGCCCAAGTATCGTCACTGGTCCAGAGACTACCGCCAGAGTCAGTGCCCAGGAGGGCTCAAGTATCGTCACTGGTCCAGAGACCACCGCCAGAGTCAGTGCCCAGGAGGGCTCAAGTATCGTCACTGGTCATGAGACCACCGCCAGAGTCACAGCCCAGGAGGGCTCAAGTATCGTCACTGGTCCAGACACCACCGCCAGAGTCAGTGCCCAGGAGGGCTCAAGTATCGTCACTGGTCCAGAGACCACCGCCAGAGTCAGTGCCCAGGAGGGCTCAAGTATCGTCACTGGTCCAGAGACCACAGCCAGAGTCACAGCCCAGGAGGGCTCAAGTATCGTCACTGGTCCAGACACCACCGCCTGAGTCAGTGCCCAGGAGGGCTCAAGTATCGTCACTGGTCCAGAGACCACCGCCAGAGTCATTGCCCAGGAGGGCTCAAGTATCGTCACTGGTCCAGAGACCACCGGCAGAGTCAGTGCCCAGGAGGGCCCAAGTATCGTCACTGGTCCAGAGACCACCGCCAGAGTCAGTGCCCAGGAGGGCCCAAGTATCGTCACTGGTCCAGAGACCACCGGCAGAGTCACAGCCGGGGAGGGCTCAAGTATCGTCACTGGTCCAGACACCACTGCCAGAGTCAGTGCCCAGGAGGGCTCAAGTATCGTCACTGGTCCAGAGACCACCGCCAGAGTCAGTGCCCAGGAGGGCCCAAGTATTGTCACTGGTCCAGAGACCACCGCCAGAGTCAGTGCCCAGGAGGGCTCAAGTATCGTCACTGGTCCAGAGACCACCGCCAGAGTCACAGCCCAGGAGGGCTCAAGTATCGTCACTGGTCCAGACACCACCGCCAGAGTCAGTGCCCAGGAGGGCTCAAGTATCGTCACTGGTCCAGAGACCACCGCCAGAGTCAGTGCCCAGGAGGGCTCAAGTATCGTCACTGGTCCAGAGACCACCGGCAGAGTCAGTGCCCAGGAGGGCCCAAGTATCGTCACTGGTCCAGAGACCACCGTCGGAGTCACAGCCCAGGCGGGGCCAGGATGCCACAGCCCCGCTGGGCAATGATGGAACGTCATGCCACACACCAATGTCCAGTGTGGAAATCGTCATGCCACACACCAATGTCCAGTATGGAGATCGTCATGCCACACACCAATGCCCAGTGTGGAAATCGTCATGCCACACACCAATGTCCAGTATGGAGATCGTTATGCCACACACCAATGTCCGTATCAGAACCCCCATGGCAAAGCACCGCTGAACAGGGCAAAGACCGCCATGGCAAAGCACCGCTGAACAGTCCTGAACCGCCATGTCAAAGCACCGCTGAACAGGGCAAAGACCGCCATGGCAAAGCACCGCTGAACAGTCCTGAACCGCCATGTCAAAGCACCGCTGAACAGGGCAAAGACCGCTGAACAGTCCTGAAACCCCATGTCAAAGCACCGCTGAACAGGGCAAAGACCGCCATGGCAAAGCACCGCTGAACAGGGCAATGCACCGGGTAGGAATGAATGGCCCACCACATCAGGCATCCTTATCCCATGTGCAGCTGGGACAGTGACAGGACACTACCTTTCACGGGGAGACTCATCCAGTCTGGGCACCAGTCACCCCCCAGTACCAGTATGGACCTGCATCAACTTGTGAGACTGTGGCTTTGCACTCCCCAGGATTGAACAGTGGGCAACCCACCCACTGTAGAGACTTGTGAGACTGTGGCTTTGCACTCCCCAGGATGGTCCAGTGGGCAAACCACCCAGTGTAGAGACTTGAGAGACTGTGGCTTTGCACTCCCCAGGATACATCAATGGGCATGGAGCCCCGTCGTGGATCTGGCTTTGCATTCATGTGGCTGAGGTGCCCCCCCTTCCCTTCTCCCTGAGGTGCCTGTAGTGTTTCTATCTGATGCCCCGGCAGTGTTCTCTCCGATTTTGGTCAGGTATCTATTGTGGGCCTTGCCCATGCATTTTTGGACTGCTTGTGCACGGACATTGTTTTGTACATATCTGCACTACTTCTCGGATTGTATATGTAAATATGAGTGATTTTAGAATACATATATTTGTATATTTTTGTATGACATGTATAGTGGCACATTACAAAGTTTGACCGAAATTTGCATTGTCTTTGCATTCTTCCGGGGGGATTGTGGGTTGGTACTGTTCTTTTTGTGACTGCATTGGTGTGTATGTTGTAATATGCGAGGGTGGGGGTGGGGGTGTTTGGTGGGTGTCCCCCTAACTTTTGCCTCCCCCCTCCCCCGTGTCGTAGATGCAGTACTCACCGGTATCTTCTGCGCCTATGTCGCTGTTGGTCGTGAAGGAGCAGAAAGACAAGGGCAGGTAGTATTTGGAGTTCCGGGTCCATGGAGTCGTCGTTCCTCTTGGGATGTGTAGAAGGTGAGCGTTTTCCCATAGCAAAAGCTGTTTCCGCCGTGTTTTTATCCACGGTCAATCCGCCCCGGAAAAGGTGGCGGATTGGCCTGTTGTGATACTGTGGGCGGTACATTGTCTTCCGCCTGTCTGTTGGCGGTGACCGCTGCGCTGCTTGTCTGTACCGCCGTGGCGGGCGGTGTGTTAAAGTGGCTGTCTTTGTTGGCGGTTTCCGCCAGGGTCATAATTCCCTTTTTTTGTCCGTCTGACTGTTTGCGGTATTACCGCATCTTTAACACCGTCCGCCAGGGTTGTAATGACCACCATGGTTTCTGCACCCATAACACAGCCACTTAGTAAAGGTCACCATTCACACTGAGGTATGTGCAGAGGCCGTAGCTTGCTCAATAAGACTGGGATGTGTGAGCATCAGATTTCTCAACACTCACAATAGGATATCTTGTTAGAACACACTACATGAGAAGAACGACATGAGGGGGCTTAAGGGACAGTGGAAAAAGAGGGGCGGGCGGATTGTTAGGGCCACTTATGACACAATTTTTCAACATTTTTTAAGGACTTCAAAACAGATATGAGAGTAAGTGTGTTTGTGTATTTTTGGCATTGTGGGCATGTAAAATTCCTATATGAAATCCCACAGACATTTCACCATACCTGACTGAAAGCACTAGTACCCAACTAATAGTAAAGAATACATTTTTTAGGGGCAGTGTGACACCTCAAACACCCCCTTTGAAGCTATGCCCCTGAGTATGTGTGACTGTCTGGGGTCCAAATCTCCACCCACTCTTCAAGGCCCAGCGCCCACCAAGGCACTATCCCTAGTTGTTCCCTGTACAATCACAGGTCTGTCATCAGCATAGCAAAGAAGTGAGGCAATATCAGAAAGTTAACCTGTAAGTTTAGGGGGGCTTTTAGGAATGCAGAGGGCAAGAAGGTGATCACTTGCATGGGTACAAGCATGCATATGTGAATTAATGTCCGTATAGGTATATGTGTGTGTATGTGAGGACGCATATTTAGAAGCGTATCTGTGCATGCATGTTTGTTAATTGATTTGAAATGTGTTTAATTGTTCCCAGGAATATTTAGCAATTGAATGTCATATGGGGTGATAATCATGAGACGCTAAGTCATTGGCTGGCGTTTAGGGAGATTCTGGATCATATCAAAATATAGACTGGTTCATAATGGGGACAAAAGGCCACATCATGCCATTGACTGCTCTTTGAGGGGAATCCTGGGAATCATTCACTGACGTATGGAGGGATATTTTAGTTGGCTCATGGACGTTCCTGGCGAGGGTTGGGGTGTAGGGTAATGTCATGCCAATGTGGGAAATATGGTCCATAGTGTGCCAAGGCATATCAAGACATTCATTGAAATATGGAGGAGGTGCTTGAAGCACATCAAGGCACTAACTGCAAAGTCATTGAAACTTTGGTCCAAATCATGGAATTCTCTGGTTAATGGGATAAATGTTTGCGCTGCATCATGGAAATTCCGAGGAATACGAGGATATGGGACACATCATGCCATTGATGGGGTTAGGGTGCATTGCTGACGACATCTTAGAATTGACTTACATATGAAGGGATACCTAATATAGCATTATGGCCTGATTTAGAATTCGGCATAGGGGTTACCCTGTCACAATAGTGACGGATATATCCCTTCCTCCAAAATCGAAATCCATTATGTTCTATGGAATGTAGATTTTGGCAGACAGGAAATCCATGACGTCTGCCGAGTTCTAAATCAGACCCTAAATATCTAATGCAGGGAGGCCTGGTAAATAACATAACACTGACTGGCATACGCAGTGCTGCTTGATGTACATCATTCCATTGGGAAGTATCTTTAGCCATTAACAGGCTTGTCACTAGGATACTAGAGACACGTGCTGGCATTGACAGCCTGCGAGCTATGGCTCTTACACATTATAATTTAACTAGAACATGGGGATACCTGGGATACATAATATGGCATAGAGCGGTGTCCAGGAAGGTGTCTAGGGTATGTCAAAGGACTGAGGGGCCTATATTGTAGATCCTTGGGGAACATCATGGTGCATAGTGGTTTACTGGATTTGTTTGCATCATAGTATTGACTAGCCTATGAGGGGGCACATGGGACACATCATACCATTTCAATGAGGATGTTTTGTGCATTATGACATTGACAGACATATGAGAACTGACTGAGGCATATCAGAGCATTGATTGATGAATGGGGCAGTACTTGGTGCAAATCAGGCCATCAATAAGAAAATGGGTGGACATATTGGGGACCTCATGCCATTGACTAATAAATAGACAATATGTTGCATTGACTAGCATCTGGGTAGGTGTCCCCAGGTACACAATGGGATTGACTGGCATGTGGGGGGCACCTTGGGCAAATAATTCCAAAAACTTGTATGCCTTGCATTGGGCACCTAATGGAATTAACTGATATAGGAAGATAGATGGAGCATGTCATGGCACTTATGGAATTAACTTGCACTTCATGACAATGAGTATCCTATAAACATTTGTTAGAAATTATAGTGAAAACTCTGAAACCCCACAAACAGGGTGATGTAAATATGTGTATGTACACGTGCTGTAAAGAATGTGCAAGTGTGGGTAAGCTAAAAAATACAACAGTACAGAGTGCTCTGGAGTACTGCCATAGCTACAATTACTCCGTTGCATCCTTGCTTGAAGCATAACCGCCTCGCACCCACAGTATTTTTGTAGGATTGTTTACGATTCTCCTGCAGTAGATAGCATGTTCACATAAAAGTGCTTCTAGCAGCTAGATTCGTGCTACACCAGGTACCTAAAATAAGGATTATCTTGGTGTTACAGCATCATGTCCTTCATTGCCCCGCGCTGGTTACCTGTATGCACATCTGGATTTATATTGATACCCTTTTATGCCCTTATTATCTACTGCCTGATAATGTGCAATCTGTGCAACTTTTCATTGTCCATCCTTCCCCTTTCCTCTCGCTTTCAAGTAGATCACCTGTCTTTTTATTTTCAGGGTTATATACTCACGAGGGTAGAATGGGAACATATGCATAGGTGAAGGAAGGTGTTTTACACATTGAGAAAAATGATCAGAGGAAGTGCCAAGTTACATTCCAAAATTATTTGCATTGCCTCTGTTATCCATGGGTTTTTAAACAAATGTACAAATGTGTTTGGGACCTTATGCAATTAAATCCACTGTTCAGTGCCATTATTTGTGAAGTTTTTCTTGACATTTAAAGCGCCTGAATACCGTCTCTGGTGATTAGTGTGCTATACAAATAACAACATAGGGCTAGATGTAGAAAAGACTTTGCGACTCGCAAACGGCAAAAATCGCCGTTTGCGAGTCGCAAATGCGTCTTTGCTATGTTGAAATGCATTTTGCGAGTCGGAACCGACTCGCAAAATGCATTTCCGACTCGCAAATAGGAAGGGGTGTTCCCTTCCTATTTGCGAGTCGCAATGCTATGCATTTTCATTTGCGACTGCGATTGTGGTCGCAAATGAAAGCGTAGTTATCATCCACTTGAAGTGGATGGTAACCCAGGCGCAAATGGGAAGGGGTCCCCAAGGGACCCCTTCCCCTTTGTGTCTGGCAAAAAAAATAATTTTTCAGGGCAGGCTGTGGTCCAATGGACCACTACCTGCCCTGAAAAATACCGAAACAAAAGGTTTCGTTTTTTTTTTCAAAGTGCAGCTCGTTTTCCTTTAAGGAAAACGGGTTGCACTTTGAAAAAAAAAGACTGCTTTATTTAAAAGCAGTCACGGACATGGTGGTCTGCTGTTCCCAGCAGGCCACCATCCCCGTGAGTGCCCTGAATCGCTATGGGGTCGTAAATTGCGACCCACCTCATTAATATTAGGCCAATTTCTTTAGAAAATTATTCAGTAAGATAATTATGCAGACTAATTATGCAGACCTGTGTTTGTCAACAATCCTTTCGCAACACCATCTCTATTTTGCAACTTCCAGCAGTGTTTCTTCCCTGGAACCACATGTGGCAGTACCATAACTGCGAGAGGGCAACTTGTGCAGGTTTATGTCCCACCTGTATGAAAGTTCTTCATCCGCCACTAATTCATGCACTGAGATGAGCAACTGTCCCTGGCTGGTGGAAAGTAAATACTGGAACTGAATATGATAGTAGACCTTTTTCGAAGCACACTGGAAATATTCTACCATGGAGGGTATGAATTAATGCACAGCACCGAAAAGCATAGACTGTCACAAAGACATCTAGGAGTGGTGCCTCTGTGTGCCATGCATAGCTGCCATGTGCCTCATATCGTGAGGCACATTTAACCAGCTGTTTTAGCCAATATAACTGCGCATGCTGGGAAGCCAAGACCCATATTGCAGTAGGGAAATGAAAACTAAAAGCTCCAGTATACAATAATTTGTTTGGTTAAAAATAGGTAAGGCTATATAAAGGTTCATACATGGTGGCTGATGAAGGAGTTACAGTTGAATGCGATATTTATCAGTAAAGGTTCACCACTAGGGCTTCTTGGCGCTAAGACTGAAAGAATGAAAACTGAGTGAGCCCAATAGTTACGTAAACTAGATAAAACAGTGCATTTTTAAGTCTTTACAAAGGGAATGATGATTCGAGATACTACGAAGCAAAAGCAGTTTCTTTTTCTATAGTTTGGGGGCCAAAACAGAGGATTCCCCGCCTTCCAGGTGGGAGCATCTATAGCGAGGATTCGCTGCCATTGATAGAGCGTTCCGTACTAATAATTTACCTGTATTTGGACGCTCTTTAGGCCGATGAATCTTTTGGCTAAGTAGGACTCTCTTCACCCGAGACCAGCCAACTTAATGTAATCGATAATCAATAACGAACATAAGCAATACCCTGATCAACATAACACTTAACAATTAATCCAGAATACATTTCGGCGAACCCTGACCTTTCAGTCAGGAATAACCACACCAGTTTATTCAAAGTTAATGAATTTATATCCCTATATTAACAAAGCTAGCACAATATAGATGTGTCTTAACACCAAATGATAAACGTAAATGAACATTAATAGCTGTCCATAACGACGAAACAGGTGCAATCTATGCAGCATTTGAATAACAAGGCATTCGATGATAGCAATGCAAATCACTAAAACTATAATCTGTAATGAGCTAATTGCATACATTGGTCAGCACAACAAGGTCTCAAATTGCATCGTGCAACAAAAGGAATCCTCATCTAACCTCAAATTAGCATCGGCATGTGGGACTTCATGCAAAAACAATTTAGCGACATTAATTTAGAAAAACTCCTAACTAGGGCTCTTATCAAAAATCAGCAGTTGGTTACCTAAAAGAAACACAATGCAATTGTACAATTTCCTTTCATATTTACCAATTACAATCAGCATTCAAGGAAGTCTTCGTCTCACAGGTACCGTTTCTCGATCAGCATGGGATGGGGCAAAGGGGCAGGGGTGGACGGGGCAGTTGCCTCACGGCGGCAAGATAAACTACTACTTCATGCAATGGGCAGTTCAAAGTTAAAGTCTCTAGGGTAAGAATCATTTAAGTCTCTTTCTCTCGATTAGAGAAAGCATCAAAGTCTCTTTCAAAATGGCGTCGCAGCAAGGTGGGCCATAATAGCTGCAATGTCCTACAAAATGGCGGGATGTCCAATAATGGCCACTTTCCTCTCGTGCACCTGGTTTAAATAGACAACAGTTCAAATCCAGTAGGGTCTTCCATTGGAGGGTTCATAGGTTGGCTTCAAATTGTCCAATCAAAAACAACAGTTCTCAAGCTTTTACTTAAGCATACATTATCCTTGGAGACGGGTACGTAAGTTGCAACATTTTATACCAATTAACTCATTTTCAGAGCTTCCATTGTCCGCACCTGCAGATTGACCTTGGAGCAAAGAGAAAAATGCCAGGCTGGCACGAAACCTTAAGATAAGCATGTGAACGATCTCAGTGGAAAAGTACAGCTTCAAGCAAAAATACACGTTTATTAGCACATTGGAAAAATACGAGCATCTAAACCCGTGAGACAAGGCAACTAGGCCGAAGCCTGCACTAAAGTTATGCTAAGCTAAAACATTTCAAACAAGCAAATCATAGCACACGTTTACGATTATGTCGGATTAGTGCACTTCTAATACATCACGTTATATAAAGCACGCTTATAAATGTTGGCAAACTACTCTGAGGGCACATTTTGTCCCCGTACAATCTTTATTAGTTCGGTTAGAGTCACACATGATTATTTCACACTACGTTTATGCGCTAATAAATGTAAAACCTTCATTTCTGCGTCATCAATCCCTCCTCTGATGACTACTTGTCATCACACAAACTATTCCCACAAATTTTATTCCATTAAAATTCTGTCAGTTCTCTTTTCCTTTTAGTTCCCCTAGTTTTCGCTTTGTATTCTTCTGCCATTCTTTTCATCATTTTCTCTTCCTTCCTTCTTTTAATTCTTGCCATAATCATTATTATTCCCCTTTTTATTCCCCAAATTCCAAAGATACAAATCAGTACTATTAATATTCCCTGTATTATTTTTAGTAATATTCCATTCCAAATTCCCCCAATCCGATTTCCCACTGAAGCGAGTCCTTTTCCAACCTTCTCCCACACTCCTGGTTCTTTCAATTCCTTCAAGTCTGCACTTTCCTTTGTTAGATTAGCAAGCATAGTTTTAATTTTCACACTGTTGTCGGGAATATACGTGCAACAGTGGCGCGCACCAAGCATTTTGCAAACGCCGCCATCCTTTGCTAAAAGAATGTCTAAAGCAAGCCTATTTTGAAGAGTCATAGCTCTTTCCGCTGCAAGTTCAGCATCTATCAGGATTATAGCACCTGAAAACTTTGTCAACATGTTATCCACTATAGTAGACAACTTTCTTATTTTGATGGAATTCAACACAACTCCCAATGAAGGAATCATGGCTCCAAATATATCTCCTACCACAGCAGCTGCGGTCTCTCTTTTCTGGATTTGATGGGATCCAGATGTCTTTTGAATCATCGATAGGTCATCCAGTTGATAAACTTTTGGGAACACTATACCCAAATAACATCTCCCCCACCATCCTTTTGGAAGACGATAATAGGCATTATACCCACAAATGTAATATACACCTGGAATGACAGGGTCAAGTCCGTTCATCATGAATGTCCATTTGGCCTTAAAGATAAACGTATGTTTACACTCACTCGCTCCTACGAAAATGTTATCATAATAAGATTCACCTCGATATATACAAAATTTCCCTACATGCCAAGCATCTAAAGCTATTCTCCCTTGTGTTTTTATTGCGGCAAAATCATAATGATCTACTGAAGTCCTCTTACTTAGCTCTTTTTCTAATTTCGCATTCATTTGTGCCCTTCTATCATCTGTGCGATCTAAAAAGCTTATTTCTACTGCAGAGAGCGAGCAGGTAAGGTTTTCCCTATGAGCGTGAGCCGTTTCAAAAGGTTGCATTGGCTCGAAAAATTCCCTCATTATTTTAGCATCCCAATCTTTAGCAATCTGGCTTAGCTGCGCTATTATAGGAACATATGCAAAGGTAACATCATAATTTGAGTAAAAATACTGTATGTTAGTTTGACCATAAAATCTAGAAGTTAC
This sequence comes from Pleurodeles waltl, assembly GCF_031143425.1. NCBI lineage: Eukaryota > Metazoa > Chordata > Amphibia > Caudata > Salamandridae > Pleurodeles > Pleurodeles waltl. The sequence goes on along the minus strand of NC_090446.1, from coordinate 1,333,740,892 downwards.
TATACTACATGTAATCCCGTATGTAAGAGGCATGTGGTGATAAGTCACCCCTTCCTTTACTGATGTCGGTATCTGTGTACACACATAACAATCTCTCGCATCCATAGTCTCAACATATTCTGTTAGCAAGCGATAGAAAACATTATACGAAAGTTCCTTCTTATCATGCAAGTGTCTCTCATCTAATTCTAGTCTTTTCAATGCAGTTAGTTCAGTGACAGTAACAGGAGCAAAAGTAGAAGCATCAATTTTCTCATTCTCGCCCTTACCACGTGTTGCAAGCACTATTGCTATTATTATTAGCACACATGCAATTATCAAGCCTATACACGCATATTTACAATATTTCACTCTACTGTTTTGTGTAGCCATGATCTGTATAGAATCAGAGAGCTAGAAGCACCTATAAAGAAACTATTTAGCAATTCAGTTACAAAGCTGAACGAGCGCAATGTTCACACAGTTTTCTTCAAGAGGCCAGTCACTTATCGGTTAGCAGCATTTGTCTCAATTCGGCAATAACTCAGTCTTTTATCAGTTCAGCAAGTGTCTTATCCGGTTTAGCAATGTCTCAGCTGGTTGTATCACGTTAGATTGTAGCAAGCAATGTCATTTATCACCCTTTCAATCAACACTGTCCATAAAACTTTTCTTTTCTATTGGTATCTCTTCTTCTTCGTTCTCGAGGCTTAGAGATACAAATTCGTCAGTCCAGTCGTCATTGACTGCATATGCCCATTCTGGACCGGAATATCTCCTGTTTGGTATCCTTTTCCTTTTCAATTTTGCTTCTCTTTTCGATTCTGCCTCGCTGGTACTTTCCTCTTTGGCCAAGTCTTTTCCTTCACTTGAGGTTGGTACCACGACAGACACTTCCTTTCTTTTCTCTTTCACTTTTGGCCTTTCTCCGTCGTTCAAATTTTCTTTAGTCCTTAGTTTTATTGGTGATATACTTAGTCTCCTCTTTGCACCGTGTCCGCTTGATGGACCTGCGATCTTTTCTGTGGAAGCTTGAACTGTTTCGTTCTGTTCTGCCTTGTCCCCTCCTTCTGGGGAATCAATCACGTTCTCTTTTTCTTTTTCTGTATCGTCTGCTTCTGGGAAAGCCCTCCTCTGATCAGGCTCTCCTGCTTTTTCACCTCTTTCGAGCCCTTCGTCACCGTTACTTTCTTCAGACTCTTTATCACTTTCAGCTGCTTCAGGCTCTTTGTCACCTTCAGCTGCTTCAGGCTCTTTGCTACCCTCAGCTGCTTCAGGTTCTTTGTCACCTTCAGCTGCTTCGTCGCTGTCTGAGGTTTCTCCTTGGTCTTCCCCAAGTGAGTCGGTTGCTTCGTCCTCAGAGAATATTTCTCTCTCTCCTGTTTCTGCCTGTTCGCTTTCAGTTCGGTTTTGCTCTGTCTCAGCGCTCAGCACTGTTTTATCAGGCACTGGCAGTTTCAGCGCTTCAACTTCCTCATCTGTGGGACACAGCACTTTCTTTGTGTGACTGGCGTGAATCCAGTTGGGAACTCCCGCACACTTCACAGCGGTAGTTGTCGTCAGGATCACTTGGAAAGGGCCTTTCCAACGGGGTTCCAGACACGACTTCCTCACATGCTTCTTTATCACGACCCAGTCACCTGCTTTCAGTGTGTGTCCTGGACCTTGGATCGGTGGCAAGGTGGTTGCTTCCACCTGGTGAGAGAAAGAGCGAACCACGTCAGCCAGACCTTTGCAGTAGTCTAACACCATATCATCTGTAATATTCAAAAGCGCGTTTGCGGGAACTGCAGGAAGTCTCATGGCCCTGCCCATGAGAATTTCGTGCGGGGACAATCCAGTCTTTCTGTCAGGGGTGTTTCTCATTGACATTAACACAAAAGGCAATGCGTCAGGCCATTTCAAATTTGTCGATGCACATATTTTCGCCATTCTTGATTTCAGTGTACCATTCATCTGCTCCACCAGTCCTGAGGCTTCAGGGCGATAGCTACAATGCAGTTTTTGCTCAATGTTCAGCGCTGCGCAAAGTAACTTTATCACCTCGTTATTGAAGTGACTTCCTCTATCTGATTCTAAAGAGATCGGGAATCCGAAACGTGGTATTAACTCATTCAACAATAGTTTTGCAACTGTAAGGCTGTCATTTCTACGTGTGGGGTATGCTTCAATCCAGTGACTAAAAATGCACACAATCACCAACACATACTTCAGACCTCCATGCACAGGCATCTCAATGAAGTCCATCTGCATTCTACTAAACGGGCCGCTCGCCCTACCAATGTGGCTCGCGTTCACAACCGTTCCCTTCCCTGGGTTCATCTGCTGGCAAATGACACATCGATGGCAAACTGCTTCTGCAGCTTGACGGAATCTGGGGTTAAACCAATCAGTTTTGAACAATCTTATCATGGCATCTCTCCCTAGGTGAGCCTGCCCATGATAGAACCGCGCAAGCTGTGATAAGAGACTATTTGGCAAAACAAATTTTCCCTCATTTGAAACCCATAACTCACCTGGTCTCTTTATACATTGTGATTTAATCCAGGAATCTCTTTCATCCTCCCTGACGTTATTCTGTAATGCTTTTAGTTCATCCATTGTATCTACGACCTTCAAGGCAAATGCTTCAGCTGGTTCGAGTTCTGGTTCACTTAGCGAATTCCATTCATCCCTGAGTAATATACAGTTCAAGGCACAAAATCTTGTGACTTGATCCGCATATGCATTTCCCAGAGAGACATAGTCCTGTCCTTTTGTATGAGCACTACACTTTACCACTGCAACTTCGGCTGGCATTTGAATGGCGTGTAAAAATTCACTTATTCTCTCCCCGTTTTTCACTGGGGATCCTAAAGAAGTCAGGAAACCTCTCTGTGACCATAGTTGTCCAAAGTCGTGCACAATTCCAAACCCGTACTGACTATAAGTGTAAATGGTAACCTTCATCAATGTAGACAATTGGCATGCTCTTGTAAGGGCTACAAGCTCTGCTACTTGTGCAGAATATACTCCTTGAAGCCAGGATGCTTCCAAGACACCTGTTACAGTACATACAGCATATCCTGCTTTCAAAATTCCCATCCCATCTCTTAGACATGAACCATCAACAAAAACAATTTGGTCATTTTCATCAAGCTTAGTATCCTTAATGTCAGGTCGAGGTTTTGTGCAAAATTCAGTCACCTGAAGGCAGTCATGCTCGACGTCTTCAGCGTTCTCAATTTCAGCATTTTCACCAGGAAGCAAGGTTGCTGGATTCAACGTAGTGCACCTTTTCAGCTGCACATTCGGTGAGCCCAGAATTATCGTTTCATACCTTGTGAGTCTTGCTCCAGTCATGTGTTGCGTTCGGGAGCGGGTCAAAAGTATCTCAACTGAGTGAGGGACCATGACTGTTACTGGGTGTCCCATCACTATTCCTTCACTCTGAGTGAGGCTGATACCAACTGCTGCTACGGCGCGCAAACACCCTGGAAGTGCTGCAGCGACCGGATCCAAAGTAGCGGAAAAATACGCTACTGGTCTGTTTACGCCACCATGGGCTTGAGTCAAGACAGACAAAGAACATGCATCACGTTCATGACAAAACAATGTGAAAGGCTTTGTGTAATCAGGCATACCTAAAGCTGGAGCCCTGCACATGCATTCTTTCAATTCGATAAAAGCATCCATCTCATCTCCTTTCAGCTCAATTTGATCCAAGGCATCCTTCTGGGTCAGTTTCAGTAAAGGCTTCGCTAGAGTTGAGAAGTTGGGAATCCACTGACGACAGTAGCTTACCATTCCCAAAAACTTCCTCACCTCCCTCCTTGTCTTTGGTGGACTCATTTGAAGTACACTTGTTATTCTTTCCTTCATTATTCTCCGTGACCCTTTCTCTATCTGGTGACCCAAGTATTTCACTTTCTTCTGACAGAACTGCAACTTGGAAGGAGACACCTTGTGTCCATTCCTTCCCAAATGGTTCAACAGAGCAATGGTGTCGGCTGTGCAGCCACTTTCTGTCTTAGATGCGATCAGTAAGTCATCGATGTACTGTACTAGGGTTGACTCGAATGGCAATTCTAACGCTTCCAAGTCTTTCTTTAGAATCTGATTGAATATTGACGGCGACTCAGAAAACCCTTGAGGAATTCGACACCAACTGTAAACTCTGTCTAAGAATTTTAAACAAAAGAGAAATTGGCTGTCCTCATGAAGAGGCACCGAAAAGAATGCTTGTGACAAGTCGATGACTGAGAACCACTCAGCATCGCAAGGGACTTGAAACATTATCACAGCTGGATTTGGCACGACAGGGCAACATTTAATTATGATGTCATTTATTTTCCTCAAGTCCTGTACAATTCGGACCTTTCCACTCGGCTTTATTAGTCCCATGATTGGTGAATTACATGGACTGCTTAACACTTCTTTCAGTACTCCCTGCTTTACAAATTCGTCAATGAGTTGGGCAACTTTCATGAGGGTGTCTTGTGCCATGTGGTATTGTGGGGTCTGGGGAAAGGTTGCATTGGGCTTTACAGTCACTTTCACTGGTTCCACCCCTTTCATCAATCCCACCTCTTTCCCTGTCATATCCCACACTTCCTTTCCGACTGTTTCCCGTAATTCAGCTGGAATATCTTCTTCAGTTATCATCGGGAAAAGACAAATCAGAGGATACTCTTCATCGACAGTTTCCATCTCATCCCCCTCTACACTGTCCTCTTCTTCCCCATCACTGCTCGTCTGAATTTTAATTCCCTCGTTCGAACACATAATCGAACATCCCAACTTGCACAATAGGTCTCTCCCTAACAGTGCTATCGGGCTTGAGTCACATACCACAAATTTATGTAACCCTTGATAGTTACCGATGCTGACTGGTACCGGATATGTAATTGGGTTTGTCAGGTGCCTGTTTGCTACTCCCACCACTTGAACTGTTCTCCCTGAGAGTGGCAAATTTGGTACTTCAATGCTCTTAACAGTTGAACGTGTGGCTCCTGTGTCAACCAAGAATGAGACACGATGACCCATTACTCTTCCCTCCACGTACGGACCCTTTTGATCAACTTCCAAGGATGCTGCAAGCACACAATCTCCTTCCTCTCCTGAACTTTCACTCTCCCATACATTATTTATTCCACTCTCACTGTGTAATGGGAACTGTTGTACGGTGCCATTTGTATTCATTACCTGACCCGAGACCTGTGGAGGAACCATCACTTGCTGCTGACTCATTGGTGCCAAAGGTATTTGCATTTGCTGATTAGGTACCATGGGAAACTGCTGTTGCATTGGCTGCATTTGCGTCATCTGCATACGGGGCATCTGCATCTGTTGCGGCTGCATAGGTTGTAATCCCTGCAACTGATTTATGGTCTGAAAATTTGGGTTTGGACCTCTCATTTTCGGTCCCCTCATTGTCTGAAATGCATTGACATCATTGTTTTGCTGACCAACACCTGCACCTTCCTGCACCACCATTGGGCACTCGCGTTTCCAATGTCCGACAATTCCGCACACGTGACATGGCATCACCTTTTTCAATGCCTGCACACCATTCGGAGTCACAACAGTGTTCAAATCCGGACCATTATTTCCAAAACCTCCTCTGCCTCTGCCTCTCGCCTGTGGCTGAAACATCATATTTCCCTGCAGCTGCGGCTGCGGTTGCGGTACCTGCTGTTGGAACCCTTGCAACCCTTGCAAACCTTGCAGACCTGTCTGAGCTGCTTTAAGTTGCATCATCATCACTTTCTCTTTCAACCTTTTCTGTTTCACTTCAATTTCGTCGCTACAGTATTTCGCATAATTCAACACCTCATCAATAGGTTTCGACTGCCAACAAATCAAATGCGACTTTATCATCTGACTTATCTCTGGTCTCAGCCCTTCCACAAATCTAAACACAAAATGAAGCATGTCCTTCGCCTCTATTGTTTCCGTGCCACTGTAGTTCTTGAACGCCTTCAACAACCTCTCATAGTAACTATGAATCGACTCTTTAGCCTCTTGGGCAGTTCGATCGATCTTCTGCCAATCCACATTTTTCGCGGCAACCTTCGTCTTCAAATGCTCAATCACCTTATAGTACAAGCTCATCACCATAGGTGATGGTGCACCCGTATCCCTGTCTCTCTCCGGTTCACTTGTCGGCCAACCTACAGCTCTTTTGCAATCCTCCCACAAATCTGCCGGAACCACAATCTCAAAGAGAGTGTTCAGGTCTTCCCAGAGACATTTTGCAAGCTTCACAAACCTATCAGTCTGTTGATACCATTCAATCGGTTTCTCTCTCAGTTTGGGAAAATCATCCGTAAAAGACTGAATGTCGCTTCTGTGCCATGGTACATGTATTAATTTTCCCCCTGCTGTCTCCCTCATTGGTAATATGGTTATTGCATCACTACTCTGTGGTCTTTTCTCGTTGAGCTCTGGGACGCTGTCTTTTCTCTTTTCCTTTCTCTTTACCCATCTGCTTTCCCATTTGTCTAAGCACCTCCACACTTGTGCACTCTGCAGCAATTCTCTAAGGTGCGCCTTCATGCCTGCTGACCTCATGTGTTCAAAATCCGTGGTCCCGAAATCCAACCTGTAGCTCCTGCTCAAGTGTTTCGTCTTGTCTATATCAACCCCGTTTTTGTCAGCTATTTCTTGCAAGCTTCTATGTACCTTGTTCACTTCTCTCGTAATCCTGGGACATAGATACCTCAGCTCTTCTTCCGAGTAGGACTCTAACCTATTCACACCCATAGTCCCTTCCACCAATTCTTGTGCTTCCATGTTCAACCTGACCCTATTCAGATAGTCTTCTCCCTTCCCACTGGCTGAGCTTTGTGTGGAATTCAGACTGTTGAACCACTGTGTCAGCTGTTGCTCATTCAACCCCATCAGTGTAGCATTCACATCGACTGCCATTGATGGTTGCGGCAACTTTTCAGTGTTCGATGATAGCGGTATCATCAGTGGGGGACTCGACCTCACCAGTGTTGACTGAGCACATATGGGATTAAACTCCATCAAGGACCCAGATCCATTTGGCAGGGCCGCTATCGGAGTTGTCTCTGGAGTGTTTTGAATGCACCTCCTTTCCATCCCACTCTGCACCATTGAGCTTTGACTGCTCATACCTGGGTTAGGCTGAATGTACAAAGGTACCGGTGGACCTACAGTAATGGGTAGGGATATCGCATCTGCGTTCTGTCCATTCCCCATGTTCTGAGACATGTTCATTCCCAAACTATGGGTCATCATTGCCGGCATGCCCATCTGACTCCCAGTCATCTGAGCATGTGCGTTTCCCCCCTTGCATCTGCTTTTGAGGCATAAAAAACTGGGTTGATTCAGCTTGTGCCACTGTTGGGTTGCAACCATTCTGTACTCCCATCACAGTCGGATCTATAATCATTCCCGTACTGTTGTCACTGCTGTAGTACCTTGGGACCTGCGGCTGATAATTTTCTGCTGGTTTCAACATGGGCACATCTCGATATATTCTCCTAACCTGCGGTATCTGCGGGGTGAACAGTAAACTCGGGTCCTTAGATCCCGATGATGCTCCTGAACTCTGAGTTTCACTGTTCTGTACCGGTGCCGGAGGGGCAGAACTGGTACTTGGTCCTTGTCCACTCTCTGCATAAGGTGGTGGACGGTCGTTCAGCAATTGCATGATTAACTCCTCATCCTCTAACTCCTCTTCTCTTCTCAACTTTTCCTCGTCCTCTCTATCCTTGGAACACCTCCGGTTTGTCTTACAGGTAGCTTTCTTACCTGTCTCCTCTTCTTCCTTAGTAATTGCGGGAAACAATTTTATCCCCTGCAATACATCTGACCTCCACACCTTCTGTGTATTATCCCACCTAGCGTCCGCTAGTGTCTTTTCTACCTTTCTTATCCTGGTCTCGAACTTATTTTGCTGTTGCTGTCTAGCCATCAGTTCCCAAATTGCTAGAGCCTCAAACTGTGCTGGCCTTGGAGGTACCTTCATGTCGTACATCGCAAATCTCAAATTCTCTAGGATCCTTATATTGAATGTCCCATGGATCGGGAACGCTACGCTCCCATGTTTCTCTGTCAGCTTGTGCCATTGCTTTAACCAAAGGCACGGAGCTACCCCTTTTTCCTCCATTACAATGTAAGCTGGTGTACCTTCGGGCGGCGTCTCCTCTCCTACGCTCGCTTTAATGTAAGACTCCCCCTTCATCGCACTCCTTAATGCTTTAAAAAATTTCATTCTCTCGTCTTTTATTTCACAAAATTTGTAATCAATAGGTGACTTTAATTCCCAGAATACTCTTCGCTTGCCTTTCCCCTTCCAATCGAGTCCCACGGACTGCGTCCAATCCGTGCGCGACCCTTCTCTGCAACCAACCTATCCCAGCGCGGCTCCTAGTGACGTCACACTCACACACTGCGGCTGACAAAGCCTCGCGGCTAGTCCTCCTTCACTCAGCTCCTCTCGTAACAACTTCTGGCATGTATCGCGAGCTACCAAAAAAATTATAATAAAACAGATCTGTCGGTTTACTACAGGAAGGGTAACACAATCGCTTCAGGACCTTAGGGATTTTTCACTAGCCTCGGCAGTTATTCCATCTTTCTCGGTCCCCACGTTCGCAAGCAAATCTGACCCGCAGACTGCTCTCAACTTGTCAGTGATCTATTCTAGTGCACTTTAGAATTTTGTCAAAGCCCGAAGTCGAAGTTTTCTTTCACTCCCTTAACACACGCACCGACTCGTTGACCACGCCCGATCAACCTATTAAACCGACCAGACCACAACATAAAACAAGTGTCTCATACACTTTTCAACATACTCCGGAGTCTCTTGACCTCGCAGGGCCCGTCTCAACAACAACAACCACGTGGACCTTTTTATGCACACAGCGCCACATGCACATGAAGTTCGACGACTTCCCTACTCTCACACTCGGAGTCGCACCTCCGCTATTTTCTATGAAGTTCGACGACTTCCCTACTTCTACACTCGGAGTCGCACCTCCGCTATTCTCTAAAATCCTCGCAACCTTTTCACACAATCTGCGGCAATAAGCTGTGCAAGCGCAAAACCCTAACTTCTCTCATACCATCACTAGTACCGCCAACGCTGATCTCACACCTCCATTCTCTTCATTCGCAAGCTCCGAGATCCCGGGAAAGTCACGGTGGACTTAGCCCATCATCATTTTCTCAATCTGTTTTACCCAAGAAAAATCTAATTCAACACCATATACTTCTCGAGCGGGGTCCCAAAGTCTAAACCGTTAATTCAACACCATGTGTGTCTCGAGTGGGGTCCCAAAAGTCTAAACCGTTAATTCAACACCATGTATGTCTCGAGTGGGGTCCCAAAAGTCTAAACCGTCCTCTGCTACCATCTACTGATAGAGCGTTCCGTACTAATAATTTACCTGTATTTGGACGCTCTTTAGGCCGATGAATCTTTTGGCTAAGTAGGACTCTCTTCACCCGAGACCAGCCAACTTAATGTAATCGATAATCAATAACGAACATAAGCAATACCCTGATCAACATAACACTTAACAATTAATCCAGAATACATTTCGGCGAACCCTGACCTTTCAGTCAGGAATAACCACACCAGTTTATTCAAAGTTAATGAATTTATTTCCCTATATTAACAAAGCTAGCACAATATAGATGTGTCTTAACACCAAATGATAAACGTAAATGAACATTAATAGCTGTCCATAACGACGAAACAGGTGCAATCTATGCAGCATTTGAATAACAAGGCATTCGATGATAGCAATGCAAATCACTAAAACTATAATCTGTAATGAGCTAATTGCATACATTGGTCAGCACAACAAGGTCTCAAATTGCATCGTGCAACAAAAGGAATCCTCATCTAACCTCAAATTAGCATCAGCATGTGGGACTTCATGCAAAAACAATTTAGCGACATTAATTTAGAAAAACTCCTAACTAGGGCTCTTATCAAAATCAGCAGTTGGTTACCTAAAAGAAACACAATGCAATTGTACAATTTCCTTTCATATTTACCAATTACAATCAGCATTCAAGGAAGACTTCGTCTCACAGGTACCGTTTCTCGATCAGCATGGGACGGGGCAAAGGGGCAGGGGTGGACGGGGCAGTTGCCTCACGGCGGCAAGATAAACTACTACTTCATGCAATGGGCAGTTCAAAGTTAAAGTCTCTAGGGTAAGAATCATTTAAGTCTCTTTCTCTTGATTAGAGAAAGCATCAAAGTCTCTTTCAAAATGGCGTCGCAGCAAGGTGGGCCATAATAGCTGCAATGTCCTGCAAAATGGCGGGATGTCCAATAATGGCCACTTTCCTCTCGTGCACCTGGTTTAAATAGACAACAGTTCAAATCCAGTAGGGTCTTCCATTGGAGGGTTCATAGGTTGGCTTCAAATTGTCCAATCAAAAACAACAGTTCTCAAGCTTTTACTTAAGCATACATTATCCTTGGAGACGGGTACGTAAGTTGCAACATTTTATACCAATTAACTCATTTTCAGAGCTTCCATTGTCCGCACCTGCAGATTGACCTTGGAGCAAAGAGAAAAATGCCAGGCTGGCACGAAACCTTAAGATAAGCATGTGAACGATCTCAGTGGAAAAGTACAGCTTCAAGCAAAAATACACGTTTATTAGCACATTGGAAAAATACGAGCATCTAAACCCGTGAGACAAGGCAACTAGGCCGAAGCCTGCACTAAAGTTATGCTAAGCTAAAACATTTCAAACAAGCAAATCATAGCACACGTTTACGATTATGTCGGATTAGTGCACTTCTAATACATCACGTTATATAAAGCACGCTTATAAATGTTGGCAAACTACTCTGAGGGCACATTTTGTCCCCGTACAATCTTTATTAGTTCGGTTAGAGTCACACATGATTATTTCACACTACGTTTATGCGCTAATAAATGTAAAACCTTCATTTCTGCGTCATCACCATGCAGAGGGAAGCAGTGAGGAGAAGGCGCAAGGGAAGGTAGGATAAAATAGAGGTTTGCACATCCGTTGCTTCTATGTCACATAAACAGTGTCCCGTGGGTTAAACTTTACTCAAGATCTACAGCCCAACATCCACAATCTCTCAGCCCAGATCAATTTGCAAATGCAGTGTATTATTGCATCAACATAGAACAGCGTCATTGCTGCCAATATACATGACACCATACATCAATCACGTAGTAGATGGTCACACCTTCAAATCAGGGCACTGTCACTATTACATCCCTACGGCACAGAAGTTTCACAGTGTTCGGCTACCTCCTCCACGGGATTTGCTGGAAGTGTTCTACTAACAGAGGATTCTAGACAGACGCAGCTGTCCTGAAGAGACCCAAGGCTTAATTCCATTACGGTGGAAACTTTCTCATTTCCTCAGGATTATGATGCCCACTTGAGTCAAAATCACAATGGACCCAGGTCAAAAACCTCACACACCATACCACCATACCACCGCCACACATTGCTAAAGGCCGTATGCAGCATCTTGAACCGAAGGTACTTACGCAGGCTCAATGGAGCAAAAGAGGGAAATCCGGGGAAGATGGCAAACACCAAATCAGGTACGCCAGAAATTGGCATTCTAGAAATAGTCCAGGCACAAACTAAGATGTCAGTTAGGTAAGCATTAAGTTTTAGGATGTTCTGAGTCACTCAAGATTATATAGCCAAGGCAAGAATGGAAAGTGTGTTGAATCTACTTACAGGTGGTCAGATATGTGGATAATTTGTGTGTTATCTGTACAGGACATACATTCTATACCACAGGATCTAAAATATATTGCTAAGAGGCGTCATGTACAAGTTAAACAGGATATGTGATAATAAAGATCCCTGGGTGGGGGCGCACCAGATCTGAGTAGGTGCAGATCGGTGTTTGACTCCAACCAGAGAGAAAAAATGAAAACCATTCAAGGGAGGGACTACCTCTTCTAGATGCTGCCAACCTGTTGATAAGAGTAGAGTATTCAACTCTTGTCCAATAAAAAAAGACAGCAGAGACATCCAATCATAAAGGCAGCAGAGATGTCCACTAAAAAAGGCAGAAGAGGGGTCCAATAAAAAAGGCAGGAGAGGCATTCAATAACAATGGACAACATGGAAAGAAGAAACCTTTCCCTTCTTTTCTGGAGAAGTAAGAGGGAGTTGTTTTGTGTATTAGATCATCAACATGCTTTCCTTTCATTAGTCTTGGTATAATGAGTGTCACTTTACTACAGTTCATTGTAAATTATAAGTAATTCTCTCAGAACATGGAAAAAATTGGTTGTATGCAGATTGTATCTAATGCCTATGGCAGACTTATAGGACTTTATGTGCCATCCATAGCATAACATGCAAAGTTTTAGTTATACACCATTCTATCACATAATCTATTTTTGTTTTAATAATGCACCAGGTTAAAGAAGTGAATCTCCTCATGCTGACCTACCTTGTCAGCAGTGACCACATGGCTGCCCAACAAACGCATGCATTTATTTAACAATCTTATATCTGCATTCTGTCATAAAATTAGTTGGTATATGATTTCAAAGGTGGAAGTTCCCATTACTTAGCTATTTCTAGATTTTCAGATAAGGCCCCTTTTAAAACAATTATGATACTGATTGAAGGGGGTGAAACCCTACTCTTCAGACACCAAACTTGATTTGTCCACCTGCTCCCAACTGGAAGTCTCAGCTTACTAAATGTAATAAGGAAACTCCATTGTTAAACTATCTGAGAAGCAGGCCTTGCAGTAGTGAAAAATAAGTTTAAGAGTTTATCACTGCCAGGACATGTAAAACTTAAAACTATGTGTCCTACTTTTTAAATACACTGCACCCTGACTTCTGGCTGTTTAGGGCCTACTGTAGGGGTGCCAAATGTATTAAAAAGAAAGGTTTGGGTCTGACAAAAGGTTTATTTTGCCAAGTCGGAATGGCAGTTTAAAACTGTACACACAGTCTGCAATGGCAGGCCTGAGACATGTTTAAAGAGTTACATGAAGCCTTTAAAGATGTCATATTGTATCACTTCTGGCAAATGAGATGCAATGCTTTTGTGCCCTCTGGTTGGAACTGGTTTCCCATATGTCTCTGTGACTAGTGAGAAGATGCGGGGAAATCAGCAAGAGTTCTGATTATTACTAATATGGCTAAGTATGTTTAGGGACAGGTACATTAAATTTAAATCACAGAAGTGCTAATTGAGTTTTTCAGCCCTTCAAAGTTGATAGAAGGAGTAATATTTCCTAACAATTGTGGCGAGTGCTTCGAAAATTGTTGTACTGTCAGCATCTGTATCCCTCCCTGGTCCATAATTATGGCTATGAAGCGCTTTCTTAATTTGTTTCCTCTTGTTCTATTGTGTGGATATTTCCATGTACTTGTTAAGTATTTGTCTAGTTAATTATTGGCTATTAGCAATGTTGCATGTTTTTGTGACCCTGCTCACTCATGTTTGCTATAACAAGGCTGCTGTATTCTTGAAACTCTCTTGGCTTCTAAGACACGTCCAGCATCGATTTGGCCAGTTGTTTGAGCCTGACAGGCCCAGCTTCTCCTTCTGGGCCATCTTTGACCCTGGGGCTGTTGCCCAGCAAGCTGGCTTTCTAGCTGCCATGCCAAGCATTTCTGAGGGCAAGAAAGCACGTGCTACGAAGTCAGCCCTGGTAGGGCCCTATCTCGGCCCCATTCTGCAGCAAAAAAACACCTGCATTGTCCGAAGAAAAGATTTGATTAGGATCATCTGTGCCCTTTGGCAGATGGTAGAGGTAAGGTGTGCAACTGCAGATTCAGTTGTCCAGGGAGAAGAGGGGGCCCTAAGGAGAAACCTTTTGTCCTCCTTGATTACACTTTTAGTTGGAGTGATGCAAACCAGTGGAAAACCTCTTTGTGCATCTGTCATGGGTGCTTCAGGCCGGAGACTACCCTGCTGTGATGGGTACAGGCTGTCACGACAGCAGCCTGGATAGAACTTTTGAAAGAAGAACCACTGGAAACCGATTCTGCAGCATGTACACTTTTGGAAAATGTCTTCATAATGACCCTGCAATTATTTGACTCCACTATGCCATGTTTGACCACAAATAGTAGTTGAGCGAAAGCAAAATCGCTGAAGGGTGGTACATTCTTATACTAGATCAGGGTGAGAAGCCCAAGCCAAAGTCGCCAAATACGTTCCTTGAATCACAAAATGGAAAACCGTTTAAAGGCGTGCTCCCTGTGACACTGGTCCTAATGTTTCTGTTAGCATACTGGCCATGCTCGTTGCCTCTTAAATTAATATCATTAATTAAAAACACAAATACATGTGTGGAAGATTTGGAGAACGGATTACCACTCAAAAGCAGAGAAGTGCAACACGAAAAGGTTGCAGAACAAGCAGCACTATTCAGTATGACACCTTTCTTGGGTGAGTTTTTGGCATAATATGGTCGGGAGCTTGCTTTCAAGTTGAGAGTGAGTTTTTTTTAGTGCAGCTGAGAAACCTATAGTGTATTTTTTCAATTACAGAAATCAAGAAAGCGAAGGGTGCTGCTGCACCACTTGCATGTTACATAGTGCAGCACATGAATGCAAGACTAAGATAGCTCAGTTGGGTCATGCATCAATGGCAGAGGTTACCTTGTAACTGTCAACCTCGCGCACCACCTGGAAAAAAAAAGCAGTTCTATTATACAGATATTTGACCAACAAGGGACTAAGGGCCATATGTACAAACACATTTTCCCATTGACACAGAATGGGAAAAACCCTTTGCTACATCTGGCCCTAAGTTATTCCATTGCCAACCATGATGTGGAACCCTTCATTACTTTATTATGTGTATTTGTAAAGCACACTATCACTCACAATGGTATCCTGGCACTGAACTGGTGTTTGTGCCTAGCCTAGCTTATGGCAGTGATGAGCAGGCATGGTCCATAGTTAAGGGTGGAGGAGCCATGCTCCCCACCTTTTTCCAAACAAAGAATGCTTGTCAGGCTGAACAAAGGTGAGCCTGACAGACGCTCTTCATATTCAGGTCAAGCCGCAAGGCATTGTAGGTGACTGCCTGAGCCAGATTTTGCCACTGTAAAGGTTTCACAGCCCTGTGGGCATGATCTTCTCAGCCTGGCAAAGCAGTGAGAGGTCTCACCCATAAAGACAAGGGGCATGTCACTGATAGACTTAGACCTGGGCACTTCAGTTTTTAGACCTGAAGTGCCCAGGACCAATTCTCCATTAGTGACATCTCGTCACAGAGTAGGGTGAGTCAGCAAGTCTCACTAATCTCAGCCCACTGTGAAGAGTAGGAGAAGATTTCCTCTTCTTGGCTGACCCATGACAAGGTCAACCAGTTAGAGGGGCCAGTAGTCCCTTTACCAAAGCCTCCAGGAACCACACTGGTGTCCCACCTACCACCGATGTCACTGTTGCAGCCTGGTAACGTTTTTTTTTATGTTAGTTGCATGTGTGTATGAATGAATTTATGTGTTTTTGTATGTGTGTGTGCTGGAAATGGGTATGTGCATCTGTATGTGCTTGCAAATGGTGGGTGTACATGTGTGTGCTTTTAAATGGATGGGTGTGAGTAAGTGCATGTAGACGAGTGTGAGTAAGTGTGTGCATGTGTGGCTTGCCCACCCTCCTGCTCAGACAATTTACCGGCCACCAATGGTGGGGATTAGCAGAAACGCCAGGTCTTCAGCTTCTTGTGGAATTCAAAAACCGAGGAGGAAGCTCTGCTATGTAGTAGGAGGTGGTTTCACACTTTAGAAGTGATGTATGGGAAGGCCTAGCCTTTGGACCTGTTTCTGTGTATGCGTGGGATGTGTGAGAGTAAGAGTCTGGTGGAGCAGAGGTGTCTGGGTGGTTAGTGGAATGAGATGTGACTGTTCAGGTAAGGAGGGTCTAAGTTGTATAGTGCCTTGAATGTGTGAGTGAGGAGGTTCAACAGTGCACGTTTATGTATTGAGAGCCAGTGGAGCTCCCTAAGGTGTAGTGTGAGAGGCTGAAAATGAGCCTGACTGCTAAACTCTGGATAGTTTGTAGTCTTCTGGTGAGTTGCTTGATGATTCCGATGTAAAGGGTGTTTCCATAATCCAGCTTGGTGATGAGGAGGGCACAAGTGGCGGTTTTTCTGGTATTGCTTAGGAGGCTTTTGGAGATCTTCCTAAACATCTTTAGGATGTGGAAGCAGGATGCATGCATTGACATATAGGGTCATGCCCAGTTTGCTGTCAATAATTATCCCAAAGTTCCTGGTGTGGTTGGGAGTAGGACAGAGTTTGGTTGGCTACCATCTGGATTCCAGTGGTGAGGAGTTCTTGCTGAAGATCACCACTTCTGTCTAGTCTTTTTTTAACTTGAGACACTAGGATTTCATCCATTTGAAGTTTGTTTTTGGTTTAGGGGCCTATTCGAGGATGGAGCGTGCGTAGGCGTAGGAAGGGATGTTGATGTCATGTGCACTGATGATGGCCAGAGGGCTCATGTAAGTATTGAATAGGGTAGAGCTGGGGAACAAAGCCTGAGGCACTCCACAGATCAGCTGGTTTCCATGGAGTATGGTGCCAGGCTGGCAACTTGGGATCTATCCATGTCAAAGGAGCTGATCCAGCGAGTGAGGGTCCTTGGATGCCAATTTCATGTTGATTTTGGATGAGGATGGGGCATTAGATTGTGTCAAATGCTGCATAGAGGTCCAGGAGATTGAGTGCTGTGTATCTCCTCTTTCCAGAATCATGCTGATATTGTCTGTGGTGGTAATTAGATGTTTCTGTACTGTGGTTGGGCCTGAAGCTGGCCTCCATGGTGTTGGTGATTGCTGAGGTGGTTGATGAGGCATCTGTTGATGAGGCTTCTCCAAAACCTTGGACAGGTGTTGTAGGAGGGACATCAGTCTGTAGTTAGTGAGCATGGCTGGGTCAGTGGAGTGTTGCTTGAGAAGGCGAGTGACAGTTGGGTGTTTCCAGGCCTCAGGGAATGTGGAAGAGTTGATGGAGTCATTATGGATGGGTATGAGAGCTTTGCTGATAAGTAGGTAGTCGTTTGGTGAAGGCATCAAATGTAGCCCACGAGTGGATGAACCTCATGGTGGCAGCAGCCTAAGTTGTGGTGGAGGTGGCCCATGAGGTCAGGGTCCATATTTGTAATTCAAATTCATAGATGCATGGCATCTGTTTAAACTCTTTCCAAGACAGACACCTCAACTGGATTGTTCCCAATTAGGTCTGGGGGAAAACAATTGTGGATTTGTTTGCGTCCCCTCAGAATTTTCTCCTACCTCTATTTTGTGCAAGAAAGAAGAAGAGTGGGGCTTGGAGGGTGGATGCACTCTTGTGCAAACATCTGGGATCTGAGACAAAAGCTTCGCCACGATCCGTAGAAAGAATGCCCGGCGTGCTCTCTGACGTGGTTGAGGTCTCCACAGTGCATGTGCCCCACTAAATGCCATTCTGGTAGGGACTAGCAACCCGACCGGGTGCTGCTAACATACAGCTTTGCAGCCAGGATCCGCACTTGGGAGAGACACCGCTAATCTTTAATCTGCCGCCTCTCCATTTTGTAAATATAGAATGACTCTGTAATCGGTGTTCTGCGTGTGACTAGGGGCCAGATGTAGCAAAATGCTAATTTGCGACTTGCAAATTGCGAGTCCCTGCGACTCGCAATTTGCAACTCGCAAATTGGTATGCATTACGGTGTCTCAGACACCGTCTGCGAGTCGCTATGGGGTCGCAATGACCCAACTCATTAATATTAATGAGGTGGGCCGCTAATTGCGGCCCCATAGCGAGTCTAGGCACTCGCAAACATGGAGGCCTGCTGTCGTCAGCAGACCTCCATGTTCGTGACTGCTTTATCAATAAAGCAGTTTTTTTCTTAAGTGTAGCCCGTTTTCCTTAAAGGAAAACGAGCTGCACTTAAGACAAAAAACGAAACCTTTAGTTTCGCTATTTTTTCAGGGCAGGTAGTGGTCCCTTGGACCACTACCTGCCCTGAAAAAATTGTTTTGGGTCCATTCGCAAAGGGGAAGGGGTCCCATGGGGACCCCTTCCAATTTGCGAGTGGGTTACCATCCACTTGAAGTGGATGGTAACTGCGATACCATTTGCGACCGCATATGCGGTCGCAAATGGTATTGCATGCCACTCTGAATCACAAATAGGAAGGGAACACCCCTTCCTATTTGCGATTCCGAAATGCATATTGCAAGTCGGTCCCGACTCGCAATATGCATTTCTGCATAGGAAAATGCGATTAGCGAGTCGCAAACGGCAATTTTTGCCGTTTGCGACTCGCTAATCGTTTCCTGCATCTGGCCCTTTGTTCTCCGTGTGTCTGAAAGGCACAACAGAAACAGGATGTATTGGTGTGAAGATGCGTATTTACACTGATCATTTTTCCAAATTGGTGTGTCCGAGAGCCAGGACTGTCTGCCTCATAATGAATGTAAAGGAGGGGGCGAAGAAGGTAATGCTTTGTCTCTTTGAGTCCTCCTGCTCAAATGGTTCAATCTTGACACCGAACAATGATCGACTGGTAGATTAAAAAACATTTTAAAAAAAAAAATGGAAAGCGGTTGGGAGAGAGTTTGAAGCAACGAGGAGGGCGGGGAGAAGCAGAGGGGCGAGGAATGGCAATATACCTTTGGATGAATGGGGCAGAAGCAGCCAGAAAGTAATGTGCACTGTAGAGGCGTGGGGTGGCTGTGTGCACAGAAGCACACAGAGCTTGACAGTGACACAGAGGAGGAGTGCATACAAGGTAGACAGATGGAAAACACTAGCTTCTCGAAGAAATATTAAAAAAGAGTTCCCAAACAGAGAATGGGGAATAGAAGGAGCCAGTCAGTTACGTGGTAAACAGGCATTGCTCTACAGAAGGGACATAGACATGCTGGAAGGGATAAAACAAATGAAGCCAGCAAATAGAAAGCAACCAATACATTTTATATACACATTCTAGTGTTTGCCCAGCATCACAAAATTGATCAAGTGGGAGGCTAGGATTCAGACACAGTGTTGCTGAGGTCTTGAACTTAGCAACAAGTCCACATCTGACCTTGACCCCTTCCTCACATTCCTTTAGCCAGGTATTTAGATGTAATACTTTGAGGCAACAAGCATTCCAAGGCTGGTTTTACCCTTGTTGGGGATTGTCAATATGGTGTAACCCAGTAATTCTAGCACAGTGAGTGTGGGATCCATGTCTGGGCAAACCTTGCAACTTAGGACTTTACATCAAACACACAAAAGCTATAACCTACTGATGAGCCTTAATCAGTATGGAACCAGTGTTGGGTTGCTTCTGTTCCATTTCATGGAGTACATAGCCTGGAAGTTCGGGCTGGACTGTCTCTATTGGAACATGATCAAGACTGATTTGCATAAGGCTGGGTCCAAACTGAGGTGAGATGGTGGGAAAAAGAACGATGAGTTAGAATGCTACCCCAAGGAATTGCTAGTTGTTAGCCTTATTGCAGGTTTTCTTTCCATCATGATTTATGTGTTTGGTGTATGACTAATAGCCTGTGTGTGATATGTAATTCACACTTTCAAATCAGTGGTGTAACACAGGCCCCTGCTGCCCCTGTGGTGCAGAGGGGTCTCCAAACATTCAAGGGCCCCAATTCAGCCCAAGGTCAATGAATATATGCGAGATATAAGAGAGCCAAGGGACCCTCTTCACATTCTGCAAGGACTAATCATTTTCCGTTATACCACTGATTCAGATTCTAGCCTTCACGCCAGCCCTCCAACATTTTAAGTTGAGTAAAACATCAAATCGCTGCTTGGAGGACTTAGAAACAGGAAAGGTGTGTTATAAAGTAATATTAAAACCACTAGCAAACCCAATAGGTCCAGCTTAAATGTGCTGACGTATGCAAGCAGTGTTTATAAATGAATCTGTTTGCATGCATTAACACATTGAACCGAGCTCCATTGAGTTTGCACTTATCAGAAACCCACCATGTGAGCCAGTGGGTGTGTTACTGGCCCAACCCTGTACACCTGGGGCTGTGGAGAGCGAGGGCACTCTGGGGCTATGAAAACCTGTGCAGGTCGAGGGATATATAGACAATCACCGATGTTCATGAATTCACTGGTCTGCAGGCAGTGTGTTCAGAGGAAGCCACTTACTGTTTCTCCATGCTGGTGACCGACAACCTACTTCTTAAAAGGCTGGTGCTTTGGGTTCTATGGCTAAACGTATACATGCCGAGCATCTTAGAATGGTGGACATCTTAGAATGGGGGTTTCATTACCTTCTTTAGAAAAAACATATTCTAAGATGGACCCCATCTATCTTTATATCTGTACATAGCTCGCATCTCAAGGAGGGACTGTGATGGTGGGCTGTCACCAGTGGATGCTATCTGATTCCCAGAAGCACATGCAGTGGGAGAGCACCTGACTGGGTTGCACTCAGCATCCACTGTCTGGCAGTGCCTCTGGGCAGGAGCTTTAGAGATGCTCAGTTGGTTTGCGAGAAGCAGAATGTAAAACTGTTAGGTACTGCTGTGGCGTGATACAAAATTTGAACAGCACTTCATGTAATTAATGGCTGAAGAGGGCTGACCCACATCCTTCTCTCTGTGCATTTCTTATGTTAGGACTTAGATAGGGCAGACTTAAAAACAACTCACAGAGCCCGACCTGTTAGCAGGACTTTTGGCTAAAAATTACTGTTATGTGTTTGTGGGGCGTCACTCGGGATGTCAGGTGCTGTGCTGAGATGTTTCATGGGAAGAGTTACTATGGATCACAAGCTTAGGTCAATTATGTTTGAAGGGGTGCAGCCTGTGGTGTCTGGGGCCACCAGGTTGGGACTCTAGTGTTTAGTGTGCTGGGTAAGTTACATGTTAATCAGGATTTGTTAATCATTGACTGAGCAGTGGCACTGACAAGCAGATACATGTGTGACATTTTGGGACTGTAAGGGGCAGGCCACTTAGGCATGGGGTATTTTGGTGGTGCTAAGTGGCAAGCATCCACGTGAGGAGCTGTGTTAGCAGTGGACCAGTGGAAGGACAACTGTGTATGAGTTGGTCAGTAGCTTTCTCTCTCGGTAAAGTTTCCAGATGTAAGGGCACCTCCTACCTGTAGCCACTGTGTTGCCTAAAACGTATGATAATCATATAGAAGCAACAAATGTCTCCTTGAAGGGTCACGGATGGGGAAAAAAGCTGTATGGCATACAATACTTACAGGCAAACAGGATAATCAAAGTAGAGAATTGAATAGAGACCGGAATAGAAGAGGACCAGATGCAGCAGAAATAGAGTTCCAAGAGATAGAGCTGGGTTCCTGGAGATCCAGCAAGAATTCCATGAAACGGAGCAGGATTCCAGGTAATAAAGCAAGAAAAACAGGAAACCAGGCAAAAATAATCTGGAGGGGAACTCCCCACCACTGGAACACGTGCAACACATGGGAGTTCCAGCTCCTTTTATATCGTTAACAGGAAGAAGGTGAAAGAGAAAGCAGAATGTTATATACAGGATGTGGTGCCACCATGACAGATCGGGGTTTAACCATTTTATAGACTGCAGAGGTTTTCGTTATGGTTTAAGATTAATCAAAGATGGCACTTCCTGTTTGGATTTAAGATACAAGTTGGAGCCTGGGTAAAGACTTTTGCTGCGGAATCCACACCGACCCAGTTCTGAAGGGTGTGTATGTTGACCGAGGAGCAACCTTCCACTGACTCCAGATGGCAGTCCTTTGTTGTGCGTTACACCCAATTGTCTCTAGCAAAGTGTTATAGATAGACGCAAAGCAGTAGAAGGCTGTCGGAGGTGGGTGTTCAGGGTGACAGCATGGATATGTGGTATCAGCTGGATGTTTCTGTGATTCAGGTATGCATCTGTCTAACAAAGTGAAAGAAGGAATCAGTTGTCTTTAAAGGCCAAGAAGATCAGACCTGCATTCCTGCAGCCCTTGTGTGCCAGCCAAGAGTGAGGTTAGTGCCCAAGAGAGTCCTGGATTGTACCAAGTACTTCATTAGCCTTTGTTGCCCATCGTCCTTGGCACCACCATACTTGAGCTGACTTCAAGAGAAGATTCAAGAACATGTGAAGGTGCTGATCGCAAAGAAGTAGCTGAGCATGCTACGTCACCCATAACAGTGAGGTTTTCATACTGTACTTCAGTGGCGGCCGGCAGCTTTAGAAGGGAGGGGGCGGGCAGGGCACACACACTCATTCTTTCACACACAGACACGCATGCACGCACATCCATTACCAACACTCATACCATTCAAACATGCATGCACGCACCAAACATTCATTTTAAAACATCACACACACTTATTCTTTCACACACACACGCACGCACATCCATTAACAACATTCATACCATTCAAACATGCACGCATGCACCAAACATTCAATTTGAAACATCACACACACACACTTACCTTCGGCCTCCAGGTCCCAGGAGGGTTGGGACTGCTGCCTTCCCTCATTGGCTGACCCAAGGTCAGCCAATGAGGGAAGGCAGCAGTCCCAGCCTCATCACAGAGTGGGATGAGGTCAGTGAGACTGCTGACCCCACCCCACTCTGTGACGAAGTGTCACTGATTGACACTCGCCCTGGGCACTTCAGGGCTTAAACTGAAGCGCCCAAGGAGAGTGTCAATTGGTGACGCTTTCCTCGTCACCCAGGGGAGGGCCTCGAGGCACCTTTGCTGGGCCGAGGAGGTCACACCCATAGGAGCTCAGTCAGCCAGGAGTCTGCGCAAATCGCGCATATCTGTTCCTGGCTGACTGGCCTGAACATGAAGAGTGTCTGTCAGGCTGACCTTTGTTCAGCCTGACAGACACTCTTCACGGGGGGCAAAAGTTGGGGAGGCGTGGCCCCTCCGCCCTAAAGGACAGGCCGCCACTGCTGTACTTATTTCAGATTTTACAAGAATGCAGGATGATGTGAGCTAAGATAAAAATATGGTCCTCGCATGAAGGTTTTACACACATCCTTGAAGGTCAGGAATGGATAACATGCAAGGCGGGTAGTTGGAGGTACGTATACTAGATAGAATACTGTTAGGGTGGGACTTTCGATGCATGAATAGAAGCAGCAATATCAGTCCTTATCCTACACTAGCTCAGGTGCCTGGCAACATTGTTCCTCTCTGCCCCTTGGTTCATCACCAACTTCTTTCATGTACTTTTGCCTTGTTTTCCCATTTTCAGTTCCCTTGCCACTTTCTTTGGGTCGCAGTTTCATTTAGTTTTTGCTGAATATGGAATCCTACCTCTTGTGACTTTAGTTGACCTTGGTTTACCTCTCTGAACTTCCTGGCTTCAGATCTGGTTACTGGTTTGGACACAGAGCTCAGCAGTGCTGGTTTAACCGAGAAAGGGGTAAGTTTATTACTGGCTTCAAAACATGTGTGTAAGACATTTGTATTTTAAGAATACGGATTTGATTGTGGTGTGTTCTCTTTCCAAAGTGAGGAGAGCGATGGCTCGACGAAGGTCCTCAACCACTATTCAGTGCCTTTTCTTACCAGTGTCTACGGTGTCTATCCTTCCCTCCCCTCTCCTGTTTCCTAGTTGAGATACTTTCTTACACTGTATTTCAGTTGAAACAGGTGGACGAGTGGGATTCTCATCGTTTGCCATTTTGACACTCTTTCTCCCCCAATCCCTGCCAACATCCCAGTAATTCCCCGGACAGGGAAATGTCCTGTAATTGTGCTCCTCAAAATTTCTCTGCATGAAGCACTACATACATTTCTTGGAATCACTGGGAGGTGTTGTTGAAATACTGGGAGGTGCCCTGGCAGTGCCACACTTGTCCGTCTTCTGTTGGAATTGTCTCTGCCATGTATTCCCTATTTATTCAAATTATTAAAAAGACACAGATTCTAATACTGTTGATACTGCCTATGGTACCCAATATTTTCTGAGCATATCTGGGACACATGACCACAACAGGATCTAAAGGAACCCTCGGCCTAGGGGGACTGGAACGAACACCCTTATCCCTACGCAGGCACAGCTAGTGCAGGTATTTGAATTAGAAATTATTAATGAGTATTTATGTATTTTGAATAATGAATTTATGTAGAAAATGAATAACTTAGAAAAATAATGCACACGTTTGAAAATGTGACCTCAAAGAATGGCCACCAATGTTCACGAAATGTGCTAATGATTAATACTTATGAAATATTGAATACATACTAGAATAATGTAGTAATATATCATATTCAGGGTTATGAAGTATGCTCTAGCTTTATTAATTGTAGTCCTTAACTTAGCGAGTGTCTTGGCCTAGTCTTGCCAGACCTCATGCAGAAGCTGTATTTCTTAGTGGTTAATAAAAATGCTGACGGAATTAATTAAACTGTGAAATGTCCATTGCCTTGTTAGAACTGCCTAACAGAAGCTTTTCATGAGAACTGACTGCAAGGCGATGATGTTCCTGCTAGCGAAACAACTTACGTGTATTGTGTGTGGGACTGACTTTCCCAGGACGAGAACAATGAAGACACTGACTGGTGCTGAAGATGCTACAATATTGTTACCTGACGAGCCGGATGATGAGAACATCGGAAGGCGGACCAATCAACTGCATGAGAAGAATGAAATATTAGAATTCATAGATAGATTTGGTATAGAAATATTATTGGGTAAAGTATGAATGCATAATTAACTGACCAGTAGGGAATTAGGGGATGGTTTAGGTGACTTTGATATAACAACGCGACAGAGGAGAATTATTCAGAGATACTTTAGGAGAGACGGACCTTATTCAGATTTGAGAACTAGAGAGACTTAAGAGAAGAGACTTTGGAGAGGTTTGAGATTCATTCTTTCATTGGGCTCATACTCTCTGACCAAGAGCCTGATGCTTTGCTGATCGAATGATGACCTGAGGACGAAGACTGATTCTGCTTTGCTGACCCATACCGAGGATAGGTAGATATGATGAAACGTGACTGTTATGCATTTTATGCCTTTTCTTTCTAGGTACCAACTGCGCTGTTTTAACAGATCCATAGTTAGATGTATTTCTAAATTCATGTTTCTAAATTGTTTTGCATGAAGCCCAACATGCTGATGCTAATCTGACGTTAGTTAAGGGCCCTCACAAATGACTGACAAATTACAGGGTCTAATGATTGATGAATTACCTTGCTGAATTTTACGTATGCCATATCTTTGGCGCAGCTGACTCTGCTGTTGATTTGCTTTAGAATGTGTTGTGTTTCAAGCTTTGATTAGATTGCGCTTCTTCCGACGCTTTGGACAACCAGTGTTGTTTTTATCTGTGTTTCATTTGATTTTGAGATTAATCTACGCAACTTTAGCATTGTTAATATAAGGGAAATAAACTTACTAAACTTCCATTAAAGGTGTGGTAATTCATGGCTGAAAGGTCATGGTGGGTGACATTTACTGACTCCATTGATTATTCATTTTATTGATTGCTAATGATTGTTAATTATCGTGTATTGATTGTTGATTATGTACTGGAGCTATGGTAACAACTTTTTAATTACGAGTGAAAAGGTTCATCGACCTATTCGCGTCCCCTTGGAAGTTTACTTATTAAAGTCTGACGTACTAGCAGTTGTGGTAGCAGACTGATGGTTTATCTCTTTAGGAGCTTGCCATAGATGTCTGGTACAGTGACAGGTGTTAATGGTTATGGTAAGAGACTGATGGACAGGTGCCTCCGGTTACGGTAGCAGTTTGAAGTTGGTGCTTTCGAAAATTCAGTATTATCGAGATTTCGATTTTGTTTTTCAATGATGATAATTGGAGAGAAAATGATGTCCTCTTAAGCCCAGAAATGACTTTCCCAGATCCTGGATCCTGCTAATGGTTGTTGGGGATTTACTTGTCATTCTAGTGATAGAGTGAATGAAATAGGTCGCGCTTGCACAGCTTATGCAAATCGCAGGTGAATTGTGAGGTTTGTGAGGATTTTAGGGAGTTTGTGTACTCCAAATGAAGTTATACTAGGAGTGTGCGTACTTCGCAGTGTGAGAGTAGGGAAGTCGTCAAACTTCATATGTGCGTGGCGCTTTGTGCTAAAAGAAATTGTCCACATGTTTGTTGATGTACAGACACTGCATGGTCTAAGACTCTGAGTATATTGAATAGTGTATGAGACACTTGGTTATATGTTGTAATCTGTCTGGTTTAGTAGGTTGACCGGGCGTGGTCAAAAAGTCAGTGTGTGAGTTAAAGTGGGCGAGAGGAAATTTCGACTGAGATTTGGCGAGTTCTATGTGCACCAGGACAGAACCAATAATAAGTTGAGAGTAAAATTTGTGGGTCAAATTTTGCTTGCGAATCTGGGAGACCGAGAAAGAGGAATAGCTGCATGCGCGAAAAGAGCCATCAGTGAAAATCCGTAAGGTTTCTGAAGCAACTGTGTTACATTTCCTGTAGTAAACCAGTAGATTTGGTTTTGGTTTTTGATTAGTGCTCACAATATTTTGCATTAGTTTTGTGAGGATTGGAGTTTAGGAGGAGAAGCCGTAAGACTTTGTCAGCGGAAGTACGTGTGAGTGTGACGTCATTGGAGCCATGCTGTGATATGTCCGTTAGTGAGAAGTGTTGTGCATGGATTGGCAGCCGTCCATGAGAGGCAATTGGTTGAGAACGTGGGTGAAAGGAATCTTGGGATTAAAAGTAATTTCCTGATTTGATTTTGAATAAACAAAAGTAGAAAAGATGAAGTTTTTCAAAGCGTTGAGAAGTGCTCTAACGGGAGATAAGTACATTACAGCGAGTGTAGGGCAGCCTACACCGCCAGAGAATACACCGGCTTACATTGTAATGGAGGAGAGAGGTGTCGCGCCAATTCTTTGGCTAAAGCAATGGTGCAAGTTGACAGAGAAAAATGGGAACTTAGCGTTTCTCATGAATGGGACGTTCAATTTGAGGATTCTGGAGCAATTGTGGATGGCGCTATATGAATATAAGCCCCTTCCTAGACCAGCACAGTTTGAGGCATTAGCAGTTTGGGAGCTGGTAGCTAGACAGCAACAGCAATTGAAATTTGAGAGAAGGATGAGAAAGGCAGAAAAGACTTTAGCGGAGGCTAAACTGGGATTGTGAGCAGAAGAGATGGAGATCAGAAACATTTCAAGGAGTTAAGTTGTTCCCAGCGATTACAAAGAAGGATGAGAAGGAAGGAAAGAAAGCGACTAGGAAGACTAATAGAAGTCCGTCAGAAAGTCTGGGAGCTAGAAAGTCTTCTACAATAGAGGAGGAATCAGATAATGAAGAGTTCCTTACACAGTCATTGAGAGACCGACCACCACCATATACAGTACACAAGAGTAGTCTTAGTACTAGTGCTGATCCGACAGCTCCGACACCGTAACTGGGACCGCGAGCCCAGTGCAGGTTAATGATAACCTGACACCGAATGTGGTGCACAGTGGTCCTAATGTGATGACTACTCTTGTAGTGCAGACACAGATGCAAGCTACACAGATACAGATAATATATCCTGATGTGCCCATTTTAGAAACTAAATATATAATAGGAATGTACAAGATTTGAGGAAGTAGCGCATTATGAAACAAATTGGAGATCCAATAAGACTTTAGATTATTTGTAATTCTATGTACTCACAAATTCATGTTACAAATGCAATACTATACCTGCGGATATGAGGGAAGGTTTAAGGAGGGATGGATAAAATATTTACGTTTAGATTACTGTTTGGAGAAATGCAGTCCTCTCTCCAAGACTAGAGGAGGCGGATATAAGAATAGGGAAAGAAAGAACGGACTCCGTTTAGAAGGCCAATGGCATACTCGCAGGCCATTGGATACGCTTCGCATCACAGGCTGTAGAGGCATCCAAAATACAAGGGATATACCGATGAAGAACTATTGAGAGGTAAGCGGAATGGAGTTATCAGGTATTAAAATCAAGGTCTGTTATAATCAAACGATAATTAATTATGGCTGGTTTCATTATACAGAGGATACAACTTGTGATACTGAGATTTACATAAACGGATAATCAGGAAGACAGTTACATAAGAAAAGACTATATTGAGATGTAACAATGGAGGACAGGTAGCTTCCTTCTTGGTCTAGTGTGGATTCAACACGAACAAAACTAATAAACCTCCAGTCAGGGGTACGGGCATCCACAGGTGTGAGCATGCTTTACAATAAATAATGGTGACATCTGGCTTGGGATGTAAGAGTATATCACTTTAGATAAAGAGGTGTAAAGTTTAGGATATATGGAGTTTAACATCCACAAATGAATGTAAATATGTATAGTACTAATTAATTAGGGTTTCCACCTAAAGCACATGAATTAAATTAAATTAATGTAATATGCTGTATGATAAAGGACAGAGGGGATTTATGTTATTTTAGCTTGGATATGTACTTAAAGATTGTATACTATATATCATTTACAGCCATAGAAAGCCCTGAGGAAGCCGTTGAGTAACACCCTAGATGAAACATGTGTTGGCGGCTTGGCTAGAACAGAAAACAAAAAAAGAATAAAAGAAGAATATTTGGCGAATATCGGGACTCATTTTATTGACCTTTGTTATTCCATTTACTTGGATTAGACGAGTGCTAAGTGTATTTGGTTTTGAGGATAACAATTGTTGATTGTTATTAAGCTAGGTTTTGTTTTGGTGAGGTTTTCTTAGGAGGAGCACCGTTGGTTGGAGATAGAGGCAACATACTATTGACATATGAGTGAGCGCCAGACCCCGTAATAACCACCCTAATAGTGTTAGCCCATTTTAGAAACTACTTCAAACTTAGTGGTGCCCACAGAGCAGGTGGTTCCGAGACCAATACTGGTCCAGACTGAGCCGACTCCAATTTTGTTGCCCCAAGTGCAGCCGCAGGTAATGCAGAGATTTGCGCCAATGATTGGCTCCGGTGATGAATCAGAGTATGGGAGTTACTCTCTGTTATAAATGGGGTCTTTGGTTGACAGTCAGGTTACCCCCTGTTCAAGCAAGGACCCTCACTCTAGTGAGGGTAAAAGAGAATCACCCTCAGCTAACCCCTGCATACCCCCTTGGTAGCTTGGCAGAGCAGTAGGCTTAACTTCAGAGTGCTAGGTGTAAAGTATTTGTACCAAAACACACAGCAACTTAATGAAAACACTACAAAATGACACAACACAGGTTTAGAAAATTTGAAATATTTATCTAAACAAAACAAGACCAAAATGACAAAAATCCGACCTACACAAAAATAGCTCTTAGAAACACAAAATGCTTCGATGAGGTGTTAACACGGCATCGTGACGGAGTCGTTCCCAACAAGCTGACACCAGTGGCGCCGGACACGGAGTCACATAGACCCCAAAGTACAGTACCTTTGGCTAAGAGTGAAAACAAGTCGATGCGCAAAGTCAGGGATCGCGGCGTCTGTGCGTAACGTTGAATCCGCGCACTTCGGGTGCCGTTGGTCACGATGTGGTGCGGCGACTTCCATGGAGTTGCGGATTTTCAGCAGGGCTGCAGCGGCATCGGGCCTGGGAAGATCACGGAGTCGGTTGCAGGCGGTGTCACCGGATTCAGCAGCGGGGTCGGTCTGAAGTCGTCCATAGTCGATTTCCTTGGATTTCCACCAGCTTTCTTTTCAAGGGCCCAGAGACTGGATAGGGCACCACTTGTCAGAGCAGGAGTCTCTCCAGAGACTCCAGGTGCTGGCAGAGAGAAGTCTTTGCTGTCCCTGAGACTTCAAACAACAGGAGGCAAGCTCTAAATCAAGCCCTTGGAGATTTCTTCACAAGATGGAAGGCACACACAGTCCAGTCTTTGCCCTCTTACTTTGGCAGAAGCAGCAACTGCAGGAGAGCTCCACAAAGCACAGTCACAGGCAGGGCAGCACTTCTCCTCAGCTTTTCAGCTCTTCTCCAGGCAGAGGTTCCTCTTGTTTCCATAAGTGTTCTAAAGTCTGTGGTTTTGGGTGCCCTTCTTATACCCAATTTCTTCTTTGAAGTAGGCCTACTTCAAAGTAAAGTCTCTTTTGAATGTGAAATCCTGCCTTTCCCAGGCCAGGCCCCGGACACTCACCAGGGGGTCGGAGACGGCATTGTGTGAGGACAGGAACAGCCCTTTCAGGTGTAAGTGACCACTCTTCCCCTCTCTCCTAGCACAGATGGCTCAACAGGAAATTCAGACTACAACCCAGCTCCCTTTGTGTCACTGTCTAGTGTGAGGTGCAACCAGCCCAACTGTCAAACTGACCCAAACAGGAAATACACAAACAGGCAGAGTCACAGAAATGGTACAAGCAAGAAAATGCTCACTTTCTAAAAGTAGAATTTTCAAACACACAATCTTAAAATCAACTTTACTAAAAGATGTATTTTTAAATTGTGAGCTCAGAGACCCCAGACTCCACATGTCTATCCGCTCCCAAATGGAATCTACACTTTAATCAATCAATTTAAAGGTAGCCCCAATGTTAACCTATGAGAGGGACAGGCCTTGCAACAGTGAAAAACGAATTTAGCAATATTTCACTGTCAGGACATATAAAACACATTATTATATGTCCCACCTTAACCATACACTGCACCCTGCCCTTGGGGCTACCTAGGGCCTACCTTACGGGTGTCTTACGTGTAAGAAAAGGGAAGGTTTAGGCCTGGCAAGTGGGTACACTTGCCAAGTCGAATTTACAGTTAAAACTGAACAGACATACACTGCAATGGCAGGTCTGAGACATTATTACAGAGCTACTCATGTGGGTGGCACAACCAGTGCTGCAGGCCCACTAGTAGCACCAGTGCACTTTACTAGGGACTTACTAGTAAATCAAATATGCCAATCATGGATAAACCAATCAACAGTACAATTTACACAGAGAGCATATGCACTTTAGCACTGGTTAGCAGTGGTAAAGTGCTCAGAGTTCAATAGCCAACAGCAACAGGTCAGAAAAAATAGGAGGCAGGAGGCAAAAAGATTGGGGATGACCCTGCATAAGCAAAAAAGTCCAACAATCTCCCACAGAGTGTAGGTGCCAGAGCAGTCACGGATTTTTTGTTCATGACCCTTGGAGTAGAGGTGACATTCTATCATTTCGGAATGACTATCCAAAACTGAGAGAAAAGCCAGTAGAGTGGTACCAGCAGACAGACAGGTTCATGAAACTTACGAAGTGTTTGTGGGAGGACTTGAACACCTTACTGGAGATAGTGGTGCCAACTGACTTATGGGTCAAGTGTAAGAGGAGTGTAGATCGGCCAACAACTGAACTAGAGAGAGATAACAATATAGGTGCACCGTCTCCTGAGGTAATGAAATACTACTATAAGGTGATTGAGTTCCTGAAATCGAGGATTTCGCCCCAAAATATTGATTGGCAGAGGATTGACAGGACAGTACAGGAAGCAAAGGAGTCGATACATGCATTCTATGAGAGATTGTTGCAGGCATTCAGGCAATATAGTGATACAGAAACAATTGAGCCGAAAGACATGCTACATTTTGTGTTCAGATTTGTGGAAGAATTGATGCCTGAAATTGGTCAGATGATTAACAGTCATTTGTTTTGCTCGCAAGCAAAGCCGATTGATGAGATATTGCAGTATGCGAAATACTGCGGTGATGAGATTGAGTTGAAGCAGAAAAAGTTGAAAGAGAAAGCGATGGTGATGCAGATTAAAGCAGCTCAGTCAGGAGTGCAAGGAACTTTTGTGCAACAGATGCCACAGAAGCAGGGAAATGTCATGTTTCAGCCCCAAATACGAGGTAGAAGTCATGGAGGTAATATGAATCGTGGTCCCGATTTGAATATTGTAGTGGTTCAGAATGATGTGCAGGAAATGAAGAAGTTATTGCCGTGTCACATTAGTGGAGCGATGGGACATTGGAAGCGGGAGTGTCCGATAATGGTGCAGGAAGGTGTTGTTCAGCAGAGTAATTACATCAATTCATTTCAGAATGTTAGACGACCGAGACCAAGGGGTCCTAATCCAACATTTCTGAATAATGTGAATCAAGTGCAACATTTTCAGCCCATGCACCAGGTGCAAATGCCCTGTGCACAAATGTCACAGTTGCAGCCCATGCAGCAGCAGGTTCCCATGGTACCTCGACAGCAAATGCAAATACCTCAAAGCAACAGATGATGCTTTCGCAACAGGCCACAGGTCAGAGACAAAACAGAAGTAGTAACACAGTGCACCAATTCCCGTTACACAGTGAGGATGGAATAAATGGTGAATGGACAAGTGATAGTTCAGATGAGGAGCCATGTGTGCTTGTGACTACTTTAGAAGTAGATCAGAGAAGACCCTATGTGAGAGGAAAGGTTATGGATCACAGTTTCATTCTTGGTGGACACGAGAGCTACACGCTCTACAGTGAGAAGCACAGAGGTTCAGAATTTGCCCCTTTCAGGTAGAACAGTTCAGGTTGTGGGGGTAGCAAACCAATATCTGACAAACCGGATTACAGATCCAGTGCAAGTCGAGATTGGCAATTTTCAGGGACTGCATACGTTTGTAGTCTGCGATTCAAGCCCAGTATCCCTATTGGTAAGAGACTTGGTGTGTAAGTCAATATGTTCGATTACTTGCTCAAATGACGGAATTGAGATGCAGACAAATAGCGATGATGAGGAAGACCAAGCCCCAGAAATAGGGGGTGAAAATACAAGTGAGGAGTACCATTTCATTGAGTTTTTCCCAATGTTCACAGTGAAGGAGCTCCATCCTGATTTTCAGGGAACAGCATAAGAGAACGTGTGGGATTTGACAGGAAAGGAAGTAGGTCTAATTAAAGGGGTGGAGCCAGTCAAAGTTACCAGAAAGTTGAATGCAGTTTTCCCTCAACTTCCACAGTACAACATGACACAAGATGTTCTGATGAAAGTGGCTCAGATTTTGTGAAGCAAGGGGTTCTGAAAGAAGTATTGAGCAGTCCATGTAACTCACCGACAATGGGTTTGAAGAAGCCCCGTGGGAAGATTCGGATTGTTAAGGATTTGAGAAAAATTAATGAGCTTGTGGTCAAATGTTGCTCCGTACTGACCAATCCAGCTCTGATACTATTACAGATTCCATGTGATGCAGAGTGTTTTACGGTAATTGATTAGTCACAAGAGTTCTTTTCTGTGCCTCTTCATGAGGATAGGCAATTTCTCTTTTGTTTCAAATCCTGGATCGAGTCTATTGCTGGCGTAGAATTTCTAAAGGGTATACAGAGTAACCTTCCTTGTTCAACCAGATCTTGAAAAATAATTTGGAGTTATTTGAATTGCCTTTCCAATCGACTTTGGTGCAGTACATTGATGACTTATTAATTGTGTCCAAGACAAGGGACGAGTGCAAGTATGATACGATTGCCCCATTGAACCATTTGGGAAAGAATGGCCATAAAGTGTCTCCACTGAAATTGCAGTAATGTCAGAAAGTAGTAAAGTATTTGGGTCACCAAATTGAGAAAGGGTCAAGGAAAATATCCAGAGAAAGGATTACAACTATACTGCAGATAAGTCCCCTGACCACATTGAGAAATGTCAGAAAGATCCTGGGGATGGTAGGCTATTGTTGCCAATGGATCCCAAATTTTTCAGTCATTTCAAGACCATTGCAGAAACTGACTCATGAGGAAGTCACAGATCCCATAGTACTAGACCAGGATGAAATGAGAGCGTTCACTGAGTTGAGAGAGAGTTTGTGCAGAGCTCCAGCGTTGGGTATGCCTGACTACACAAAGCCTTTCACATTGTTTTGTCATGAGCGCAATGCATGTTCATTGTCTGTCTTGCCACAGGTCCATGGAGCTGCTCGTCGCCCAGTAGCCAGTACTTTGGACCCAGTTGCAGCAGCCTTACCAGGTTGTTTGCGTGCAGTTGCCACAGTTGGTCAAAGTCTTTCACAGTGTGAAGGCGTGGTGATGGGATGCCCTTTGACTGTAATGGTCCCTCATTCTAATGAGATTTTACTAACAAGGACGAAAACCCAATACTTGACTGGTGCTAGGTTGACTAGATAAGATACGAGTATTTTTTGGGTCATCAAACGTGACACTGAAAAGATGTACAGTGCTGAACCCGGCAACCTTACTTCCGAGTGAAAATGTTGAAATAGAAAAAGAGGAAGATGTTGAACATGACTGCCTCAAAGTAACTGAGTTGTGCGCACAAATGAGACCTGACATTAGAGATACCAGATTGAAAGAAAATGACCAAGTAATTTTTGTTGACCGTTCTTGTCTGAGAGACAAAAAAAGGGACATTGAGAGCAGGATATGCTGTGTGCACGATTAAAGGAACCTTGGAAGCTTCCTGGCTTCGAGGAGTGTATTCTGCCCAGGTAGCGGAATTGGTCGCCCTTACTAGAGCGTGCCATGTTTCTGCTCAGTCTAGAGTTTCTATCTATACAGATAGCCAATATGGATTCAGAATAGTTCATGATTTTGGTCAATTGTGGTTGCAGA
This sequence comes from Pleurodeles waltl, assembly GCF_031143425.1. NCBI lineage: Eukaryota > Metazoa > Chordata > Amphibia > Caudata > Salamandridae > Pleurodeles > Pleurodeles waltl. The sequence continues at coordinate 1,333,706,517 of NC_090446.1, read as the reverse complement.
GAGGTTTCCTGACCTCTTCTGGTTCACCAGTGAGAAATGGTGAGAGAATAAAAGAGCTGTTCCATGCAATACAATTGTTTGAAAAAATTGCTGTGGTAAAATGCAGTGCACATCTGAAGTCGCAGGACTATGGTGGTCATTCTGACCCTGGCGGTCTTTGACCGCCAGGGCGGAGGACCGCGGGAGCACCGCCGACAGGCCGGCGGTGCTCCAATGGGGATTCCGACCGCGGCGGTAAAGCCGCGGTCGGACCGGCACCACTGGCGGGCTCCCGCCAGTGTACCGCCGCCCCATTGAATCCTCCACGGCGGCGCAGCTTGCTGCACCGCCGCGGGGATTCCGACCCCCCCTACCGCCATCCAGATCCCGGCGGTCGGACCGCCGGGATCCGGATGGCGGTAGGGGGGGTCGCGGGGCCCCTGGGGGCCCCTGCAGTGCCCATGCCACTGGCATGGGCATTGCAGGGGCCCCCGTAAGAGGGCCCCTACATGTATTTCACTGTCTGCTGTGCAGACAGTGAAATACGCGACGGGTGCAACTGCACCCGTCGCACAGCTTCCACTCCGCCGGCTCGATTCCGAGCCGGCTTCATCGTGGAAGCCTCTTTCCCGCTGGGCTGGCGGGCGGTCTGAAGGCGACCGCCCGCCAGCCCAGCGGGAAAGTCAGAATTACCGCCGCGGTCTTTCGACCGCGGAACGGTAATCTGACGGCGGGACTTTGGCGGGCGGCCTCCGCCGCCCGCCAAGGTCAGAATGAGGGCCTATGTGTCATCGGGAAATGGATATGCGGATTATCGCAAGGGTTTGTGCATTGAACTGTATATCGTTTAAGGACAAGTGGGAACTGTTACCTGAAGAATGACGCAACATGTACGAGCTATGTATTGAAAGTAATTGATTCCTTGGAAGAATTAAAATATTTCCAGAATAATGTTGATAAAGAGGAAAAACGTTAATGGAGTAAATTGAAATGTGTTCAAAGACTAGATGAATTGTGGGTTTCTGAGGAGGGTCAATTAGTTTTGCCAAATACCCTGTTGTCTCAAATGGCAAGGTACTATCATGGTCAGGCACATATTTGGAGGGATGCCATGGTTCGTCTGTTAAGATTGATTGTTTCAACCCCAAGTTTAGACAAAGTTCCTGAAGCAGTTTCCCATCGTTGTGTCATTTGGCAACAGTTGAATGCGGGGAAGGGAATGTGGTAAATTTAAGCCACATTGGAAGGACAGGAGGTCCATTCAGCAGAATGCAAATGGATTTTATTGAGATGCCTGTGTGTGGAAGCTTGAGATATGTGTTGGTGATTGTTTGCATCTTTAGTCACTGGATTGAAGCCTACCCTACACGAAGTAGCGAAACTGCTGCTTAGGGAACTGATACCGAGTTTCGGGTTTCCGATCTCTTTAGAATCAGATAGGAGAAGTCACTTCAATAACGAAGTAATTAAATTACTGTGTGCAGCATTGAACATTGAGCAGAAGTTACATTTTAGTTACCGCCCTGAAGCATCAGGAGTAGTGGAGCAGATGAATGGTATCTTGAAGTCAAGAATTGCAAAGATGTGTGCAGCTACAAATTTGAACTGGCCTGATGCGTTGCCTTTAGTGTTGATGTCAATGAGAAACACACCTGACAGGAAGACAGGACTGTCACCTCATGACATCCTCATGGGCAGAGCAATGAGGTTACCAGCAGTGCCAGCAAATGCACTTGTCAACATTGTAGATGATATGGTGTTGGATTACTGCAAGGGTCTGATTGATGTAGTCTGCTCTTTTTCACAGCAGGTAGAGGCCACTACACTGCCACCGATCCATAACCCAGGGCACAACCTGAGAGCTGGGGCCTGGGTTCTCGTCCGAATGCACATGAGAAAGACGTGTTTGGAGCCTCGCTGGAAGGACCACAAGTGGTCCTAACAGACTACTACAACTGTGAAGTGTGCAAGGATCCCGATCTGGATTCACGGAAGTCACACAAAGAAAGTGGCATGTCCACTGGATCATGAAGAAACGTTGTTGAGAGTACCAACAACAGTGAGACAAGTCTCAGGGCCGGAAGACGAACAGAGAGGAACTGAGACCGGATCTGAGCTTGTTGAGGATGGTTCAGTCACTCCTGTGCGAGACGAGGAGAGAGACCGCCAGGGGAGTATCGGAGAAGATATCTCAACTGAGGCAGCAGGAGAGCCAAAACAGAGGAGGGCTTTCCCAAAAGCAGATGATCCTGAGAGACAAACAGAACAATTGCCAGACCCAAAAGGGGAAGGAGTTGAAGTGAATCAAGGTCAAAGTGATCTAGCTCCTCCTGAACCAGTTGCAGATCCGTCAAGAGAAAACACAACAGAGCAAGAAAAGGGTTCAAGTTCAATCTTGAAAAGAATATTGACAGAAAATCTACTGAAAGGAGATAAGTGGCCGAAATCGCAAGTGGAGAGAAGGAAAGAGATGGTTGCCAAACCAACAATCGAGGGAGAAGTAGGTACTACGAGGAAAGAAGGTCTAAGTGAAGGAGAGCTGAATGATGATCGAAAGTTGAAGAGATACAGAATTGCAAGCCGAAGATACGCAGGTCCTGAATGGGCGTATGCAACTACAAACGAATGTCAGCAAGAGTTTATGTCTTTTTGTTTTGATAGAGAAGTTCCAGGTCAATATTTTGAGGTGACGTGAAGAAGGTAATGAACTAAACTGTTGAAACAATCTGAGAGAACATTTTTGAGAAAGAGACTATTGAAAGTAACCGGAAAAGACATTGATAACCTGATTTGACTTTTTGAAAAACTGATTTTGACAAAGCTGCTAACCGATTTTGACAAGGAAGAAGGGTTCCTAGAAGTGAAACTGAACTGCTGAAAGAAGAGTTGTCTATTTTTGATTTTTGCTGCAAGTCTTCTAAATTCCTTCTGCTTTCTGATTCTTTACAGATCATGGCTGACTTTAATAAACAGGGTAGAAGTGCTAAGCGCTGTAAATATATGAGCATTGGTTTGGCAATTATGTGTGGGGTATTGTTTGTGGTGTTGATTGTGGGGATGTCTGTTCCTGATGCAAAAGGAGCCAACCATACTTATGCTTTTTGAGATGACTACTGGACTAATGGCATTAGATGAGTTTAAGTTAGATGAGAAATATTTGCATGATTATACTAATGCACAGGAAGAACTTTCCTCTAATGTTTTCTTCGCTTATTGAGTGAGTATGTTGAAACAATGGATGTGAAAAATTGTTTTGTGTGTACGCAGATTCCTTCATCAGTTGAGGAAGCAGTCACCTGTCATAGTTTGACTCTAACCTACGGGATAAGTTTTAGTCTGTTATTAACAAGGTTTTATAACCAGGAGTATATTCAATACTTCTATTCGAATCATGATCTTGTGTTTTAATTTGTTCCTGTAATTAGGTATTTGAGCAAAGTAGCTAAGGATAATGACATAGTATAAGTTAGAGGATTCTTTGAACCTACATTGACGTTTGGCACAGCATATGCACATAAAAATAACTTGACATGCTTGCTTACACTTTTAGAGAAGAGCTTCTTAGATCACACTGATAACAGAAGAAAGGCGTTAAAGGAGAAATTGGAAAAAGGCTTAGAGAAAAGAACATACAAGAATGATTATGCTTATAGTGCAATTAAAAAGCAAGGAAAGTTAGCTTTAGATGCACAACATGTAGTGAAGCTTTGTATATATAGGCCTAAATCTCGGAGCTGACACACTACTTGTGGGTACGAGAGAATGCAGGCATGTGTTTTTGTTTCAGAGTAAATAGACTTTTATGTTGAATGGACAGGACCCTGCAATTCCAGGGATTTATTATATTTGTGAACATAATGCTTATTACCGTCTTCCAAGAGGATGGTATGGGACATGTTATTTGGGAATACTTTTCCCAAAGATTTATCAAATGGAGGATTTGAACAAGTTTTCGAAAGTGACTGAATTACATCATAAGAGACAGAGGAGGGAGTCCTCTTATGCTATAGTGGGAGATCTATTTGGTGTGGTGATTCCTTCAGTGGGAGTCATCCTGAATTTGATTAAGATTCAAAAGTTGTCTACTATTGTGGATAACATGCTGACAAATTTTTCAGGGGCTATATTCCTGATGGATACTGAATTAGCTGCGGATAGAGCTGTGACTCTTCAAAATCGTCTTGCTTTGGACATTCTTTTAGCGAAGGATGGCGGAGTTTGTACAATGATTAACTCTAGGCATTGTTGCTCATTTATACCTGACAATAGTAAAGAGATAAGAGATTTACTTACTAATCTGACTAATGCAAGTGCTGATTTAAAGGAATTGGAAGAACCAGGTGTTTGGGAAAAGGTTGGCAAAGGGTTTGCTTCAGTGGGAAATTGGCTCAGCAACATTTGGAATGGGGTTCTATTGAAAATATTACAGGGAATATTAATTGTCATGGTTTGTCTAATTGGTATATTGGGATTATGTAAATTATGCAAAAGAATTAAATTGAAAAGGTCTAAGAATAATCAGAGGAGGGAAGAAAAGAAAAGGGAAAAATTTAGCAGGGAAAATTCAAGGAGAAGGCAAAATTATGAAGAAATTGAATTGTAAATGTTCGTAGGTGGTAATTAGTGTTATGACACATATAGTCATCAGAGGCGGGATTGCTAGTGCAGGTATTTTAATTAGAAATTATTAATGAGTGTTTAAGTATTTTGAATAATGAATTTATGAGGAAAATGAATAACTTAGAAAAATAATGCACAAGTTTGAAAACGTGACCTCGAAGAATGGCCACCAATGTTCACGAAATGTACTAAATAATGTGTGTATGTATGTATGTATATAGTATTTATAGAGCGCGTTCCGGCCAAAGGGCATCGAATCACTAACTAAGGTGAATGCGTGCACGCACTAAAGAGAGAAGGGTAGGCCAGATCAATGCTAGCATGGAAAAAGCCACGTCTTAACCAATTTTCTGAAAGTTAAGTAATTGTGCTCCTTTCTTAATTCCAGAGGGAGCGAGTTCCAACACTTTGCAGCGGTTACTGTAAAGGCTTTATCGCCCCATTTTGCCTTAAAGGTACGGGGAATCTGAATGTTGTAAGTTCCAGCTGACCATAAATGCCTCTTTGGTCTGTAGCAATACAGTATGGAGGTCAAATATTTAGAGCCGATCCCATGGGCAGATTTGTGGGTCATACAAAAAGTTTTGAAAATAATCCGCTGGGCCAACGGGAGCCAATGTAGATATTTGAGGCTATCTCTAACAGATGCTGATCGTAGAAGGTTCAGGATCAATCTGGCGGCCGTGTTTTGTATCAACTGAAGTTTATTCAGGGATCCTTTATCCAGGTTAAGTAATACCGTGTTACAGTAGTCAAGTTTAGACATAACAAGAGCTAGAATTACTGTAATTTTCCATTGTCTTTGAAGATATGGAAAAACTTTTTTTAGCTTTTTCAAAATCCACTTGCAGGATTTTACCGTGTGGTTAACCTGTTTTTTGTAGGATAGGCAATCATCAAAAAGAATTCCTAAATTTCTCATGGTGGTAACAGGATCAGGAAAGGTCCCGCAGTCTTTTGGCCACCACCGCAGGTTCCACTGCTCCCTACCGTTTCCAAAACAGAGGATCTCAGTTTTATTGCAGTTCAATTTCAGCCAAATAGGCTTCATCCAGTTGTTAAATGCTTGCATGCAATTGCTGAAACGGGCCGCCAGTCCACCCCATTCTTGTTAAGTGGGATGATCAGTTGCATATCATCTGCATAAGAAGTTGGGATAAAGCCAAAGGAACGTATTATCTTGGCCAAAGGGGTGACATACACATTAAATAAGGTGGGACTGAGTGAAGAGCCCTGCGGCACACCGCAGGGCAGAAAGTAGGCAGGAGATATGAAATCTCCACAACTAACTGTCATCCGCCTATTGGTTAAAAAGGATTCCAGGAGCTTAAGGGCTTGTCTTCTGAGACCTTTCTGATGTAAACGTGCAAGAAGAATATGAGGTGAAATGGTGTCGAAGGCCGCTGATAAATCCAATAAGATCAAATAGGCCCCCTGGCCCTCGTCAACCATTCTCCGAATAGAGTCAGAGGAGGAGATTAGAGCAGATTCTGTGCTGTGTGATTTCCTAAACCCGTGTTGAGAGACATCTAACCCTCCTGATTCTAGCAAAAAATTGACCAATTCTTTTTTAATAAGCTTTTCAAAGATCTTTGCCAGAAAAGGAAGCAGAGCAATAGGACGTAGATTATTTAAATCTTGACTGTTTCCAGTTTGCTTTTTCTTGAGGGGGATCACAACGGTCTCTTTCCATACATCAGGAAAAATGCCTGAAATGATAATTTCCTGAAAGATAGGAATTAAAATGGTGGCGACCAAATCGGGAACCAATTGGAGAATAGCAGGAGGACAGGGGTCCAAAGGGGAGCCCGACTTGATTTCTAAAATCAATTTACTAATACTATCCTGGGAGGGAGTTTGGAACTTAGATAGCATGTAATGGCTAGTTTGGGAGTCTAATTGTGGCATGATAGAGAAATCTGCCTTTCCCTCATAGGGGGTAAAGTTCGCATGAATGTTTAGAATTTTGCTTTCACAGAATTTGGCTAATTTGTTGCAAAATCCTTGAGAATTCTCCAAGTCGGGCATAATATGGGGAGCAGATAGAGCATTGATAACTTTGAAAATCTCTCTGGAGGAGTTTGAGGCCTCTTTAATTCTTAAGGTGTAATATTCTGATTTCACTTTAAAGCTGGCTTCCTTGTAAATGTTGAGAGCGCTCTTTAAATTATCTTTCTCCTTTAAAATGGGACTGAGTCTCCAGGGACGCTCCTGTTGTCGATATTTCCTCTGAAGGAGTTTCAGGTCGTGGGAGAACCAAGATTGACCGGGCTTCTTAGCAACAAGTGGGGCACAAACCTTGGGAGGGACTAAGTGATTTACGGCCATTACAATTCCCTGGTTGAAACAATCAAGTGGGAACAAAGAGAACGTGTTAATCTCGTTCCAGCCGTGTTTTAGCGCCGGTCTCGGGTATTCACCTTTAATGTTTTTCCAATGCCTTATTAACTTGCTGTGGGGTTTAGTTGCAGGGGGAAGTTGCCTATGAATAAATTTAAAGATCAGAAGAGAACGATCCGTCCAATTTAAGGGGGTAGTCCTGAGTTCTAGCTGATCCTCGGTGCGAGCAAAGACCCCGTCTAAGGTATGTCCGGCTATATGAGTAGCAGTTGATACCTTTAATACCCAGTCCAAGGATGACATAAGGTTGAGAAATTCAACAACCGAGACATTATTGATTTCCTCAAAATGGATGTTGAAATCTCCTACTATAATGGCTTTCGAGGACATAACCAACAGGGTCCGGGAGGACGATAAATCAATAGTCCTTCCGAGATTATAGAATTGTGGTACAACATTTTAAAAAACACAGTTTCACAAACATCAGAAAGGAAGTTGGTGCAGTTCCAGCTACACGTAAAATCTGAGCTGCAAATAATGGCCAAGCCTCCTCCCATGCCCGTTGTCCTGTCTAGCCTGTAAAAGGTGTAGCCCAGGGGAGTGGCCTCAATAAAGTCTGGGGCAGATTCCAGTCTTGCCCAGGTTTCCGTATTAAACAGGCAATCAATATTGTAGGAATGGATAAGCTCCCTAATTTCAAATTTATGTTTGGGGAGCGATCAGGCATTAATAAGGGCGTAAGATATCTGTCTCCTACATGCCTCATAATTACCAGTATAGCTATTTCCCGACTTGGCTCTCCTGTCATGCTGAGCTCTGTTCTCCTCCAAAGTGAGAGGCACTGGCATTTCCCATTTACATAACCTGCATTTCCAGGAAGCTGGTTTGCCAGGGGCCACTTTTTGAGGGCACGGATTCCCTGCAAAGCTACAAAAGTCTGTAGGAGTGAGGGCATCCAAACAGGAAGTATGGATATTGTCCTCTGCCCCCGGCCCCGTTCGGGCACGGATGGGAGCAGAAGGGCTTGCCTTTGGCGCACCAGCGGTGCGCCAGCAGCGCGCCCGCTGTGCACGGCCACGTTTGTACAGGCATAAATAGTGTCTGGACCGCTAACCAGGTCGATGCGGTCCAGGTAAAAAAAAACGGAAGTAGGGCTCTGACAGACCCTACGTTCTGTGCAAGGCCGTAAGACCCCCAGCAATCGAACTTCCCAACACCCCAAGGTAAAGTCAAAAACGGCGATTAAAAGCGCCTAATTTCAAAAAAAAATTGCGGCGTTTTTAAAAGTGATTGTAAGCACATCATAGACACATAAACCATGAAAGTTTTAAACTGGTTCGTAAAAAGTAAAAGTAAAAATAGCGGCAACACGCGCTCACCTCTGTTCGTGCGGACGCGTTAGTACAGGCATAAATAGTGTCTGGACCGCTAACCAGGTGGATGCGGTCCAGGGAAAAAAAAACAGAAGTTGGGCTCTGACAGACCCTACCTTTCGTGCAAGGCCGTAAGACCCCCAGCAATAGAACGTCCCAACACCCCAAGGTAAAGTCAAAAACGGCGATTAAAAGCGCCTAATTTGAAAACAAAGTGCAGCGTTTTAAAATGTGATTGTGAGCACATCAAAGACACATAAAACATTAAAGATTAAAACTGGTTCGTAAAAAGTAAAAGTAAAAATAGCAGCAACACACACTCACCTCTGTTTGCGCGGCCGCGTTAGTACAGGCATAAATAGTGTCTGGACCGCTAACCAGGTGGATGAGGTCTAGGGAAAAAAATCGGAAGTCGGGCTTTGACAGTGACAGACCCTACCTTCCGTGCAAGGGCGTAAGACCCCCAGCAATCGAACATCCCAACACCCCAAGGTAAAGTCAAAAACGGCGATTAAAGGCGCCAAATTTACAAAAATAAAATGAAAATTGCAGCGTTTTAAAAAGTGATTGTAAGCACATCAAATACACATAAAACATTAAAGATTAAAACTGGTTAGTAAAAAGTAAAAGTAAAAATAGTGGCAACACGCGCTCACCTCTAATGATTAAGACTTATGAAATATTGAATATGCAGTAGACTAATGTAGTAATATGTCATGTTAAGGGTTATGAAGTATGCTCTAGCTTTATTAATTGTAGGCCTTAACTTAGCGAGTGTGTTGGCCTAGTCTTGCCAGGCCTCATGCAGAAGCTGTATTTCTTAGTGGTTAATAAAAATGCTGACCGAATGAATTAAACTGTGAAATGTCCATTGCCTTGTTAAAAGTGCTTAACAGAAGCTTTTCGTGTGAACTGACATCAAGGAGATGATGTTCCCGCTAGTGTAACAACTTATGTGTAATATGTGTGAGACTGACTTTCCCAGGACAAGAACAATGAAGACACTGACTGGCGCTGAAGATGCAACAATATTGTTACCTGACGAGCCGGATGATGAGAACATTGTAAGGCGGACCAATCGACTGCATGAGAAGAATGAAATATTAGAGATTTCATAGATTTGGTATATAAATATTATTGGGAAAAGTATGAACGTACGATTAACTGACCAATAGGGAATTAGGGGATAGTTTAGGTGACTTTGATATAACAACGAGACAGAGGAGAATTATTTGAGATACTTTAGGGGAGAGAGACCTTATTCAGATTTGAGAACTAGAGAGACTTAGGAGAAGAGACCTTGGAGAGGTTCGAGATTCATTCTGTCATTGGGCTCATATTCTCTGATCAAGAGCCTGATGATTTTCTGATCGATTGATGACCTGAGGACGAAGGCTGATTCTGCTTTGCTGACCCATACCGAGGATAGGTAGATATGATGAAACGTGATTGTTATGCATTTTATGCCTTTTCTTTCTAGGTACCAACTGTGCTGTTTTGACAGATCCATAATTAGATGTATTTCTACATTTGTATTTCTAAATTGTTTTGCATGAAGCCCAACATGCTGATGCTAATCTGATGTTAGTTAAGGGCCCTCAGAAATGACTGACAAATTAGATGGACTAATGATTGATGAATTACCTTGCTGAATTTCATGTATGCTATATCTTTGCGGCAGCTGACTCTGCTATTGATTTGCACTGTAGCTCTAGAATGTGTTGTGGTTCAAGCTTTGATTAGATTGCGTTTCTTCCGCCGCTTTGGACAACCAGTGTTGTTTTTATGTGTTTTATTTCACTTTGAGATTAATCTACATGACTTTAGCATTGTTAATATAAGGGAAATAAACTTACTAAACTTTCATTAGAGGTGTGGTTATTCATGGCTGAAAGGTTATGGTGTGTGCATTTACTGACTCCATTGATTATTGATTTTATTGATTACTAATGATTGTTAATTATCCTGTATTGAATATTGATTATGTACTGGAGCTATGGGAAGAACTTCTTAATTATGAGTCAAAAGGTTCATCGACCTATTCGCGTCCCCTTGTAACAGGACCATGCCCCAGGGGGACAGTCGGAGCCCCATATTTTAAGCATTCAGGGACCCCAGCTGGTCATTCTCTTAACTTTTTGTGTCAAAGGCTATAGAGAGGTAGGCCACTCACAGCCCTAGCAAACTCTCCAGGACCAGCTTCCATAGCTAGCTCCAATGTGCAGTGAGCCAGGGATTTCGGAGATTGCACGATCGCTCGATGACAAGGCGCCCTTACCGGGACGGAGAGTGCAATTTACCCAGGATAAGTCATGAGATTGTGAAGACGAGCCTCCAGAGCTGTCTGCACGTCTTTTGTGTGATTGATGCCGAAGAATGAAGCGGGTCATGGTTCTAAGAATGTTTACATGTTCGTGCGCATTAGTCTGGAGGGAATGTCCTCTCCTCGCGGTATGTGTCACTAACCAATCAGAGGAGCGTAATAGCGACTTGGTCCTCCAGGCGGAAGCAATCATAAAATGTAAATTGCTCGTTATCTCTTGCATACGGCTTAAATAAAATGCTGAACTCAAGCTAATGCAGGTGTATTATTGAATTCGGAGGTGCTTGTGACGAGACCCTTTTATATACCATCTTTTCTTTACGACCTCCCCCAAAGCCGCTTGCCGATTTATCCAGTTTTGCCCTGAATCTGAACCGAATACGAGTGGCCTCTTAATTCTGATGGGGCAACAGTAACCGACCCCATTGCAATTATGAGACAAGGAGGATCCCCGCAGATCTCTTCACTTTGACACCTGAAAACAACCGAAATCTCGGATGGAAGCCTAGGAAAAAGTAGGATAAATAGGATTCAGATTCCCCCGTTAATTTCTCATTTCTTAATGAACCGTAAGGGTCAAACTCACAATGGTTCGGTTCTTTTCTACTCCCAGAGTTCCTGGGGGGTGGTGATGTCCGATAGGGGGAGGGGGAGTGTTGAGGAAACCCTGACCTATTTTCCAGGCCACTCCGAATGAAGAATTCAGGGATTACAAATTGGCAGAAAAACATCCTGCTATGTACCGCGCCTCTGGGGTTATAAATATTGCGGGCGCCAGTAATTCTGAGGTGTGGGAGGAATACAATGGGGTCATGAGTTGGTTGTAGTGCCCCACACCCCCCCCCCCCGATAAATGAGGAATTACAGAGGGAATCGTGAACACTGCACCCTGTCGTAACAATTATTCCTCATTTCCCCCTGTATTTCACTCATGCGTTTGTCCTGCTTTAAACAGGTGACGTTTCTAGTTGAAAGACTCCTGACTCACAATGTTTCAAAGAGAGCTGTAATTAGGGTGGACAACCATCTTGTTTTCTGCATGTTTATCCCACTTTTGACTTGTCTGTCCTACTGCACAAAATGAATCGTGCTGGGACACCAAAAGTCTGGCCTTTTGACACTCACTGGACAAGAAAGAGAGGACTGCAGCAGCCAAGCTCAAGAGGCCTGACAGTGTGTCCTGCTCTCACTCTTACATCCCAATATGAGCTGTAAACGAGGTACCTGTTGGAGACTGGACATAGGAGCTACAGCACAGTAGAGCTCCAGCACAATGCAGCTTCAGAAGCATGGGCAGCTTTAGAACTGCAAATACAGAATTCAGCCACTTCTCGTTAAATACCCCTGAATGTGTGAAAGAACATCATGGTGGGACCCTGTACTAGGAAATTTAGTTTTATGTTTCTTTCTTTCATCAAGCATGTTTCAAAGTGAACACATACTGTCAGAATTGGGACAGAGGCGCATGGAGAGTATGATTTACCGGACTGCAACACACCACAACTTGCTCAAAAGGCTATATTTGTATCTCTATAATGCACTTTGGTAAATGTACAGTGAGATAGGACAATGCTCTCCTCTCCCAGGAGATAGCAAACCATACACTTACAAGCAAGTTACAGATTCTAGATACTCCAAGACATGCCTAAATGGAGAAATGATTGCCCAAGAACACATACTATGACCAAATGGGGAGGCAGGATTAAAAACCATGTCTCTCAGTTCCATAGTTTCAAGTAGCCCATTGGCCCACAACTGAATTAGCAGTGATTCTGATGGTAAGTTAAGGGACTACCCTTCTGTGGGAAGTTGCACTGTGTTCTGGGCACTGTCCAGATTTAAAACTCTGTTTATTTCCAGGATATTTAGGTGAAGTGGTTCCTGGGACTGAAAGGTCCTCTACATAGTAAAGATGTGTATCCCTGCCATGAGTGCCCAACTGTACTGCTGTCTGGTGACGACCAGAGCCTTAGGTCACCAGTCCCTCCTGGCATACGGGACTGCCGCAGGAATTATGATCTGGGCGCAAACTATCCTGATGTGATCACCTTCACTATTGTGGCCCCTTCTAGCATTTGGGGTCACTGATATTGACAGTTACAAGTCCTGCACTACTGGGCCAAAATCAATTCACCTGTGTCCCCATCTGGCATATGGGGTTCACCGCGGCACAGTGGTGCAGCCTGGTCCTTCTTATACAGTGCTTCTGATACAGCTCCCAACAAAGCAGCCCTCTCCTGGCATACAAGGGTTGCAGAGTTGATACCGCACACAGGCCTGATTGGTGCACAGCCTTCCACCTCACCCACTCCCCACTGGACTTCACTCCCTCCAATGCTCTCCTCTCCCTCACAGAGCACACTGGTCTTGGAAAGCAGCCAGGCATTGTTGCCCCAGGCTCCAGGGCAGGTGATCTCCTTGTCCTGTGTGATGTCTCGTCACCCAGCAGGGAGGCTAGAAGGCCTTGGCCCTCAGTCTTGGTCATAGGTAGAAGTCTTGCAGAAATTCTACATCTCACACAGCTCTTTTGGCTACTTGGCAGATGACCAATTTTGGGAGACTCAACCACCCCTGCTTTCTTGTCCTTTTCCAGACACCAAATGTGAGTCAGAGTTTGAGTCTTTGAAGTTTTATATTGAAGTTGTGCTTCTTTTGATGTGGACACTTCTCTCTTTCCTCTTTTCCTCATGAAAGATGTCTGTCACAGCAAACAAGACTCCGAAGCTGATTGTTCCACAAAACAGTCAAAGAATGTACCAAGATTCACACCTGGATGTCAGTCACAGTGATATGTACATCAAAAAGTTAACCCCAGCCCCCCAGCTCTACTCTTTATGATTCCCTTACCAGTGCTGTCTCCCTTTCTGAGATGTGTCTATCAAAGAGCAGTCTTTTGAAGTGTAAAGGTTATCTCTTCCTTTTCTATATAGTGGGTGTCTCTCCCAGCTCACAGGAATGTAGCAACACACAAATCTGTTGTGGGGAAATCCTCTCCTCCTTGTGTCTTCGCCAGGCAGGCCAGGCCTTCCCAAAATGGAACCCAGGGTCCTCCTTATAATATACTATTACAAGCAATCTGACTGGGCCTGATTTAGATCTCGGGGGATGGAATACTCAGTAACGAACATGATGGATATCCCATCAGCCATATTCCAATCTCCAAAGGATATAATGGGTTTGAATATGGCGGACGGAATATCTATCACATTTGGGACAAAGTATTCCCTTCCATCAGGCCCTTAGTGTACATTTACAGCTCAGTTACTGTTCAGAACTAACACTTCTATGCATTGAACCCTTACATGTATACAAGCCTTCAGTACACACACTCAGTTGGCACGTACTGTTCAGCACTGAAGTTTTTCTTCATTTGACAAGGGTATGTTATTTACAAACACATACACTGCTAGCACATACACACTCACCATGTGCTTACTGCACAACACTTAATCCTTCATGCGTTGTATTTCGCGCAAGCACACATACTCCTAGCACATGCTTTCATTGCACACACACTGCACAGCATTAAATCCGTCATGTCATGTATTCCTCACATGCATAAATAAACTTAGCGAAAGCACTAATCCCCCATGTACCACACACTACAGCACTAACCTTTTTGTGTACCCTTCTCAGGTACACATACAACCATGTAGAGTCACAGCACTCCACACGTATCTGATTTAGGCTAGGTGAGCTAAGCACACAAAAGAGGAACTTTTAAAATGTGAGTAAGCTTGTAGGCCTCACTCCAATGGCACAGGGTGAAAAATTCCTGTTCACTACTACTGATTACTAGTGTTAAAACCAGGATTAGATATGGTGTCTAAGTTGGATGCCTAATGCATATTGACTGGCTCACAGGTTGTTCTGTTGCAGGATAACCTCAGTAACTATCCACCTTTTTTAAGGGGTCTTGTCAAGGTGTATTTATAGCACTCAATGCCTATATTGAGCCTGTTTCTCAGCTGCCCCAATATTTTCATATAATGAGAAAAAAAAAAATACATTCCAAGACCTTTTCTTTTGGTCCTGTGATAGTAGGTGGTTACTGCTAGGGCCATACAAAGTTTAAATTAGGCCTGCTTGACTGGTGATGTGAATCATTCAGTCTGCACATCAATATTTGTGCGTTGGCTGAATCAGTGTTGAGAATGAAACATCAGTGGTGACGTTTTAGCCAACATGTCATTTTGAAGCTGATAAGCTAGCTGGTGGCTACCTTAATATCTGGCAAACCCTTGAGGGTGGGTTGCCACTTTGCCACGTGCAGGCAAGGAGCCCAGGCCTGCTGGCTGGTGCACTGGCCTGCGGGGACCGGACTTTCCAGGCAACATCCATGGCTTACCTCTGCTTTCACTGAGTATTACTAGAAGCTGAGTTCAGCTCAGAGGAGCCCCAAATTCTTCCCAGTCTTATGTCACCCTGCCTTGGGTTGAGAAGGAGGATATGCACAGTGGCTGGAGCCCCGGTCTGGGGGACCAGGACTCACAAGTGAAAGTATATGGCTTCTCCTGTCTCTCACTGTGGATTACTGTAATTTTTCAGCCCGGAGAAGCCCTAGATTCTTTCTTAGTCCAACACCATGCTGCCCTGGTTTGGGAAGGTAGGTATGCCTAGTGCTGGAGTCCCAGCCTGGGGGACTGTGCCCACCAGGCAAAAGCTATGGCTTCACCTGCCTCTCACTGGGGATTACTGGAACTGTACAAACCCGGAGGAGCCCCAAACTTCTCTCCGGTCTGATGCCACCCTGCCCTGGGTTGAGAAGGAGACTATGCACAGTAGCTGGAGTCCCAGCTTGGGGGACCCTGCCTCACAGGTGAAAACTATGTTTTCTCCTGTCTCTTGCTGTGAATTACTGTAACGTTTCAGCCCAGAGAAGCCCTAGATTTTTTCTCAGTCCAACATCACCCTGCCCTGGTTTGGGAAGGTGGGTATGCCCAGTGGCTGGAGCCCCAGCCTGGGGGACCATGCCTACCAGACAAAAAACATTGCTTCACCTGCCTCTAACTGGGGATTTCTGGAACTGTACAAACTCAGAGGAGCTTTAAACCAATCCCTAGCCTGACACCACCATGCCCTGGGTTGAGAAAGAGACTATGCACAGTGGCTGGAACCCTGGCTTGGGGGACCAGGCCTCACAGGTGGACGATATGGCTTCTCCTGCCTCTGACTGGGGATTACATGAACTGTACAAACCCAGAGGAGCCCCAGATCTGATACCACCATGCCCAGGCAGGACATGTGAAAGTTAGGCCTCCTAAATAAAAACCAATGCTTTACCTCCCTCTCACTAGTGTTTCCTGGAACTATTCATCCTGTAGGAGCCCCAGACTCTTCCCTGCCAAACCCACCCTGCCCCTGGAAGACTAGGTCGGTCTGCCTTTTGTCTGGAGCCCCTTCTGGGGGAACAAGACTCCCAGGTGAAAGCAGTGGCTTCAGCCGCCTCTCACATGGAGTTTACTAGAACTGTTCAGCCTAGAAGAGCCCAGATTCCCCGGTTTGACACCACTTTACCCTGTGCAGCAGGCTGGATGGCTTTTCCTGGATGCTGAAGCCTCGGCCATAGGAGCCAGGCCTCAGAGGTAAAAGACTTGGCTTTGCCTGCCTTGCACTGACGGTTAGTAGAACTATTCAGCCAGGAGGAGCACCAGACTCCTACCTGGTCCAAGGCCACTATTCCCTTGGTAGGCTAGGTGGCTCTGCCTGGTGGCTGGAGTGCCTGTATGCAGGGACCAGGCCAACCAGTGAAAGCCAATGCTTCTTCCACCTATCACTGTTTGATTGTTGTAGTGGGTTGGCCTGGAGGATCCCTCGGACTCCTTCTGTTCTGACAACACCCTGCCCTGGAAAGGGAAGTCCTCTCTGGTCAGACACTGGGGGACCGGGTCCTTTTAGGCGTAATGCTGGCTTCCCCCCATCTCTCACTGGTGATGTTTTGAGCTGGTCAGCCCTGAGGAGAACTGGATGCTTCCATGGTCCAACACCACCGTGTCCAGAGTATGGAACATTGCACTCCTGCCAACCTTGCTATTTTGTCCTGGATGCACAAGCATAATATCAACCTTTTTGGAACTCAGATCTGGTTAGCCAAGGTGGTTACATTTCTCTGTCTTACTCCTTCTGGGCCTATCAAATAAATGACTTTCAGTGACTATTAACCCCCAAAAAGAAAGGATTATAGACCCCATGAGGAACAACAAGCTTGCAGGTAGCCACTCCGGCTGACCATCGGTCATATGTTGGCTTGCCATCTACCAGGTGGCTCAGGCCAACTAGCGACCAGATGGTCTGGCTGAGCTGTGAGCAGAGTCCACAGCAGCCAATGATCAAAGCAACCATGCAATTTGAGGCCGGTACTCAGGAGGCCCACCCATCAGCTTACTACTGATCAGTAAATGATCAGAGTACAGAGCAGGCTAGACAATCCCTGAAAAGGCCACCCTGCATTGGGATTTCAGCTTTGCATCTCTGCATACTCTCTGAGAAGGCAGACTCAGAGAAGAGGCCTGTCAGACAGGGCTGAAAGGCAGCTGTGGACCCCGGTGGTCCAGGGCAGGTCAGCTTAGATCCTTGCAGTGCTTGGCACAGACAAATGGATGACAAACACGTCCCTAGTTCCTGTACCCTACAAATCTGGAGGAAAGCAACCTGCCTTTCTTATAATCCATGCATATCAGGTGACAAAAGAGGTTGTCTGAACAAGGGTAGCTGAACTCCTGGGGATCTGACTGGGCTCAAAGAGCCAAATAAGCCCTCATTAGGATGTTCAGAGCAGTACAGCCATCTGGGCACACCATGCATTGTTACTACATATGTGACCAGATGTCTAGATTTGAAGCAACAGCTGGACTTGATGGGCAGTCATAGGGTCACACTGTGTCTTATGGAACAGATTCCTTTTACCGTTAGAAGAGCCAGCCTGGCATAGAGGGACTCCACAGGCTGGATTCTTACAGCCGTAGGTGGGCCTCAGGCCCAGGCCTGTGGGGGGCCTCACTAAATTCTGACCTGGAGTCCAGATGCACCTTTGTATCCTGGCAGAGCAGGGAAGCCCTCATGGAGCCTGAAGGACCCCGTCCCAGGCAGAGAGGCCCAAAGGAAGGCACCTGTGGCCAGGGGCTTCCACTCCTGGGTCAGCTAGACCTCTGTCCTAGGGCCATGTCAGTGTTTCCTAAACTGCTCAAGCAAGGGAGTCATACCTGGACCTGCAGGACCACATCCTAGGTACTTGGAGACACGATGGGCCAGAGAATGGAGCCTAGGACTAAGGGGCTCCACCTACGGGCCAGCCAGAGCTATAACCTGTGGCTCGGTCAGAGCTTCCTTATGAAGCCAAGCAGGGAAGATCTCCCCAGGTCGAAAACCCATCCTGGGCACTCTGAGATGGGACATAGTGGGTTGGCATACAGACCTCAGGTGTTGGACATGGCATGGGACATTTTCTCCCAGTATTTGCTGACTCCCTGTGCATGACTTGAGGACTCTGAGCACTTCTCCACTGTATGGCAGTGGGAAAGTGCATCTCCCTTCCTACCTATGTTAGGAAGGGGCAGATATGGGCATCGTTGAAGTGCTGTACCGAGGAGGACCCTGTAAAAAAGGTATCCCATATACCGGGGCAGGTATAGCCCTGGCTACTTGAGGGCCATTACACTGTGCGTGCTACCCCCTCGAAGACCCGGTCAACCATGACTTAGGCCCAATGGGATTGGCTGGCGGGGGCGCTAGTGCGCCTCTGTTCAGGATGGCAGCCCCTATGTGGTGGCCAACCTTGAGCCAGCTTTACACCTCACATGGAGGGCCCGAAGATGGAAAAAGTGATAGGCACAGGGCAGGGCAAGTATACAAAGGGTAGTCTGCTTTGGTAGGGAAGACCCTCACGTGGGTGTCCCCTACCTAGGGGGGGGGTTCGACCATGCCCATGGGGTGGGCCGGTATCCTATTTGTGGCTTTTAGGCCCTCGACATTGCCCCTGTAGGTGCAGGCTGAAAGTGCGCATACATGTTCTCTACTGGATAAGAGGTGGCATGGGCGGGACCAGCCATGGCAGGCCTCTGGGTGGGCACTTGCACTAGAGGACCTTTGGAGGCATGGAGTCTGGCCCAATAGGCCAGAGTGTGCCAACCTACACAATGGTGGTTTAATGTATATTGAGTCTGGCATAGCTGGCCTCACAGTGAATATCTGCACCCATAGTGAGTCTGGCACTACTTGTGTGCGCATACTGGCACATAGGTGGTTTTCCATATACATATTGTTTCTGGCAACACATGACAGGGTGTGCACACTTGCACAAGGGGATTCTAAAAATAGGGGCTGAGGCTGATAGTGCAGGCCAGTGTAGACGCCCTTACCCCCTTGTGGTGGCTGTAACCTAAGGCCCTCATTATGACATTGGCGGTAAATTCTGAATACCGCTGCGGTGATGGCCGCCAACATACCGCGCGGAGGCAAACATCCATCCACCAGATCATGACATAAACACACACCAAACCAACAGAAACCAGCCACAACCACAAATCCGCCAGACCCAACGAATGCGATAAACTGTTGGAACTAGCACCCATACCGTTATGCCCCCAAAACAACAGGCTCCAAATAATGACCCACGAATAACCACAGCAGACATTCAACGGCGGTAAACCATTGGCGGTGCAAACCGCAGCAGCGGAAATGGCCACCCAAAAACAAAACAAGAAAATAGTGGCCAGAACAAGAAAACCGACACCTGACACAAATACACATACCCCATACACCCACCAACAGCACTATAAAACACCCCCCCACATCATCCACAAACCTTTGCAGACATGAGAAGACCGCTACACCTTGCCACGCCAGTCCCAGAGATAACTGCACACACACACCACAACTACCCATTCAACCATCACACACCATACACCACACACTTCACCTCATCACTCATCACCCTCTGCATGACACACACACCACACAACACCCATGTCCATACAAAGGCACCCCCATTTCACTGATGAGGAGTTGTGGGTGATGGTGGAGGAAATAGTCAGGGTAGAGCCACAGCTGTTTGGAGCACAGGTACAGCAGGTCTCCATTACCAGGAAGATGGAGCTATGGTGAAGGATCATGGACAGACTGAACGCCATGAGAACAAACCCACACATAAGGGATGACATAAGGAATAGGTGGAGCGACCTACGGGGGAAGGCACGTTCCAATGCAGCACAGCACCAGCTCGCCATCAGAAGGACTAGCAATGGACTCCCACCTCCTCCCCCACAGTTGACAGCATGGGAGGAGAAAGTCTTGGTAATACTGCATACTGAGGGCCTCAATAGAGTACCCGAAGGACTGGACACTGGTGAGTCACCATTACCAACCCACCACCACCCATACCTGCATGCCTTCACATGGGAGTAGCTGGAGAGGCTTGTGGATGGGGTCCTGCCCATGTATAGGCAGTTGTATTGGCCTCCAGACCAACAGGTGAGTACATCATGGGTACCTTGGATGTGACATGTAGATGTTTGTGTGTGCTAGCAGTGTGTCATTTGGGGCGGTATGGCTCCAGGCAATGTGTATGCAGAGGTACGGGTCATGTGTGTGCTTGATGGGGGGCAAATGCAGTATGTGAGCCATTTGCTTGATGGCCTGGATTGTATGGTTCATGATGTCCTTCTGTCTGTGTTTCCTCTGCAGGTCAGCGACCATCAGAAGAAGGGGTTGTGGCATGCCATCGCTAAGGACGTGCGGGCCCTGGGGGTCCATAGCTGGCAGAACACCCACTGCAGGAAACAGTGGGAAGACCTGAGAAGCTTGACCCGGAAGACTGCGGAGGTCCAGCTGAGGACGGGCTCCCAACGAGGGAGGGGTGCCCGTCGGAGCCTGATCCGCCTAATGGCCCGCATACTGGTGGTGGCCAATCCTGAGTCGGATGGGTACTTGAGGGCAGCACAGCAACCACAAGAGGGTGAGTACAGAGTGTGTGGTATTAATTTTTTGTTGCCTGGCATGGGATTTGGGTGCAAGAGTCTAGTTAGTGGATGCCCCAATATGCTGGTTTAGCCATTCCTGCGTGGTCTTGCTTAGCTATGTAGGGTGGTATGCATTTTTGGGATTGCTAAGTAGCTAGCATGCCATGGCAGACAGGGCTTAGTTGGTCCCAGTGCAGATGGTAGTGTATGGGTTCCTTCCTGCTGTAATACCTAGGCAATGGTTTGTCACTGTGGTCCATACTGCGCAATGTAAGTACCAGGGAGTGATTGTGATGTGTACACATCTGTGCTATTGGTTCTGTGACTGACCCTGTTCCCCCTTTCTTTCTCCACCACCCTCTCTCCTTTTGTCATCCTGTTGATGTGTGCATTTGCATCATCTGGTGAAGCAGCAGGGGCACCGGCGAGTGAGGGAGCTGCAGCCCACGGGACCCAGAAGGCAGAGTCCACCGACACCGAGGGGACCAGTGGGTTGGAGGGCCAGGAGAGCACCACAGGGGAGACTGGAGCTGATACTACTGACTCAGATTTCTCCTCTGATGGAAACTCCCTGGTGGTGGCGGACCCCTTTGGGACCACACAAGCTACAAGATCTTCTGCCACCCCGTACCAGCACCACCCTCCCAGTAGCCCCCCTCCACCCAGTTGCCCGTTCACCCAGGAGGGTGGGCATCTCCTTCGCACCACGCACCTCAGGCCCTGACCCAGTCAGCCTTGCTGCCCTGAGTGTGGAGGCTATTGACCTCCTGAGATCTATCTATGTATGGCAGTCAACCATAGTGAATGCCATCCAGGGGCTGGCGTCCCAGATGCAGCAATGCAAAGCCTTCTTGGAGGGCATTCACAGTGGCTTGGTGGCCCTACATAGATCGTTTCAGGCTCTGGCCTCCTCTCTGATGGCAGCCAGTGTCCCTGTTTCTTCCACCCCCCTCCAACGACCTCTTCCCAGTCCCTGTCTCCTCTCCCCCAACCCATCCCAAGCACACATTCTGACAAGCATACACCCAAAACAAGAGACAGGATTTGCACTGACAAACACAGGCACCAGACTTCTCACCACAAGCACACACACAGCCAATACACAGATGCACACACAAAAACAGCCACTGCCTCCACTGTCTCCCCATCCTCCTCCTCCCTCACAGTCACATCAGCACTCACACCTGCATCCACTACATCAACAGTCCCAGATCTTGCTACCTGTACAGCCTTGCCTACAGACACCACAACAGCAGACCAGCAGACATGCACCCCACACACCACATGTGCCATCACCACCATCACCACCTCATGCAGCACACCCACCACACTTGCAGACACCACCACAACATACATCCACACGTCCTGTTTTTCCTCCCCATCCCGTCTGCCCTCCCTCCAAAGACACATAAACGCTCCCACTCAGACACCCAACAGCCATCCACCTCACACACGCACACTGTCCATGCACCTGCACCCAAGTCCGGCACACCTCCTCCTACAACTACTTCCTCTACCTCCACTCCTATTCCTCCTCCCACAGCCCGCCCCACTGGTCCTAAGAAGCTTTTCCTTTCCCACCTTGACCTCTGCCCTTCCCCACCCCACCCCCCTCCTGCCCGTAAGAGGAGAGTCCCCTCCCTCCAGTCCAGTCCCTCCACCTCTCATTCTACTCCTGGTTGTCCCCCTAAAAGATTCCCCGCCACTATGGGGAACAAGAGTGACACACCGGCCCCTCCGTCCCAAGGCCACTCCTCTGCCCCTACCCAGAAGGTCAAGGACCCACCCCCTCCCAAACAGAAGGACCCACCTCCCTAGAAGCCTCCCCCACCAAACCCCATCCTCCCCCTGCACCCTGAGGTGCCTGACTGCTATCTCCATGATGCCCCTACCCAGGGTAGTGCTTAGATTGTCAGGAGTCAAGTTGGGCCTTGGATGTTGCTCTGTGGCCATTTGCGAACTTTGGACTGGCCAATGGCCCTGCCTGTGAATATGTTTATAATTATTTATTTGAATTTACGCTTGTTAGAAATGGGGTCTTTGTTTGGCAGTCAGGTTACCCCCTGTCCATGCAAGGCCCCTCACTCTAGTCAGGGTAAAGGAGAATCACCCTCAGTTAACCCCCGCTCACCCTCTTGGTAGCTTGGCATGAGCAGGTAGGCTTAACTTCAGAAGCAATGTGTAAAGTATTTGTACCAACACACATAGTAACTCAGTGAAAACACTACAAAATGACACAACACATGTTTAGAAAAATAGATATTTATCTAAACAAATGAAGACCAAAATGACAAAAAAACAATATACACAAGTCAAGTTATGAATTTTCAAAAGAATAAGAGTATTAATCCTTAGAAAACAGTGAGAATGCTGTTATTTCATAAAAGTACATGGGTAGAGTCAAAATCAAGCTGCATAGGCGATTGTGCTTTGAAAAAGGCCAGCAATGCATCGATTTCTCACTCGCAAGCACAACTGTGCGTCATTCCTCCTCTGGTCGGGTCAGCGTGCGTCATTTCTTTTCTCCCGCAAGAGAGCGATGTGTTGATCCAGACAGGCATCTCGGGTCCGGGCAGGCTTTGTGTTGATTTTCCGCGCCCAGCGATGTTGCATTGAAAATCCAGTCACTTGTTATCCCAAAACCTCTCTGTGTGTGGGGTTTTGCATTGTTAGCAGCCTCCGTTAGCAGGTGTTGCGCATCGTTTCTCCAGCCACATTGCGTCAGTCTTCCATCCGCGATGCAGGTGGGGCCTTGATTTTAGCCCCGAAGCCGGTGGTGCGTCGTTTATTAGCTGTGTCACGCAAGGTGCATTGGAAATTTCCCCGCACAGCGGTCTGTGCGTGAATTTTCAGTTCTTGTCTGCCTTCACCTTACAAGGGCCCAGGAACTGGATAGGGCACCACTTGGCAGGGCAGGAGTCTCAGCAGAGAGTCCAGGTGCTGGCAGGGGAAGTCTTTGATGGCCATGAGACTTCAACAACAGGAGGCAAGCTCAGTTCAAGCCCTTGGAGATTCTTCTCAAGCAGGGATGCACAACATAGTCCAGTCTTTGTCCCCTTTCACAGGCAGAAGCAGCAACTGCAGGATAGCCCAACAAAGCACAGTCACAGGCAGGGGCAGCACTTCTCCTCAGCTCTTCAGCTCTTCTCCTTGGCAGCGGTTCCTCTAGATTCCAGAAGTGATCTAATCTTCAGGGGTTTTGGGTCTTCTTCTTATACTCCTTTCTGCCTTTGAAGTAGGCCTACTTCAAAGAGAAGTCTGTTGTTTTCAAGATCCTGCCTTGCCCAAGCCAGGCCCCAGACACACACCAGGGGGTTGGAGACTGCTTTGTGTGAGGGCAGGCACAGCCCTTTCAGGTGTAAGTGACCACTCCTTTCCTCCCTCCTAGCACAGATGGCTCATCAGGATATGCAGTCCACACCCCAGCTTCTTTTGTGTCACTGTCTAGAGAGAGGTGCAAACAGCACAACTGTCAAAGTGACCCAGACAGGGAATCCACAAACAGGCAGAGTCACAGAATAGTTTAAGTAGGAAAATGCCTACTTTCTAAAAGTGGCATTTTCAAACACACAATCTTAAAACCAACTTCACTAGAAGATGTATTTTTAAATTATGAGCTCAGAGACCCTAAGCTCCATAAAGGGAATCTGCACTTTAATAATATTTAAAGGCAGCCCCGTGTTAACCTATGAGAGAGATAGGCCTTGTAACAGGGAAAACCACATATGGCAGTATTTCACTGTCAACACATATAAACCATATTAGTATATGTCCTGCCTTAAACATACACTGCACCTTGCCCATGGGGCTACCTAGGGCCTACCTTAGGGGTGCCTTACATGTAAGAAAAGGGAAAGTTTAGGCCTTGCGAGTGGGTACACTTGCCAAGTGGAATTGGCAGTTTAAAACTGCACACACAGACACTTCAGTGGAAGGTCCGAGCCATGTTTATAGGGCTACTAATGTGGGTGGCACAACCAGTGCTACAGGCCCACTAATACCATTTGATTTACAGGCCCTGGGCACCTATAGTGCACCATACTAGGAACTTACTAGTGAATCAAATATGCCAATCAGGGAAAGTCAATTGCACATACATTTTACATAGGAGCACTTGCACTTTAGAACTGGATAGCAGTGGTAAAGTGCCCAGAGTAACAAAAACAGCAAAAACAGAGTCCAGCATACATCAACAACCTGGGAAACAGAGGCAAAAAGTTAGGGGAGACCACGCCAAGGATGTCAAGTCTAACAATGCTCATTATTCAACATGATTACAGTAGTTGGACCAAAGGTATGTGTCCTAGCTTTCTTGCTCCTGGGTTCTGTTGCTGTTGATTTACTCTGCAGATTGTTCTGGGTGTGTGGTGTGTGTGTATGGTGCGTGTTGTGTATGTGTGTGTCACTCTCCCCTCCCTCCCTTGTGTGCTAGGCGGCTGTACTCACCGTCATCATCTTTATCGGTGTTGGTGCTCCTGGAAGGCCATCGCGTGGTACAGCACTGGGAAGACTTCCAGTTCTGGTTCCATGGCGGCCGCGGACTCCTCTGTGTTCCTGAAGGTGAGTCTCTCCGTTTATATGATGTGTTTCCACCAGGCTTTTGGTGGCAGTGCTAAAACCCCGGAAATCCTGGCGGTCTGCTACGTCATGATATGGTGGGTGGATACTTGTTTTCCCCCTGCCTGTAGGTGGCTACTGCCGTAGTCAGTGGTCGTACCACACTTGTGGTTGGGGTGGTACATTGGCTGTATTAGGGAGGGATCACCGCCACGGTCATAAATTGTTGGTCATTACCGCCAGCCTGGCAACAGTACTACCCCCATTGCCGGCGTGGCGGTCACCCGACTGCCAGTGTCATAATGACGGCCTAAGTGTCCAGCATGCCTCTGCAGACTTGTAGGTACAGAAGGGTGCATGTGCCCAGGGGCTTGGAACACCCGTGCATGTTCGCACTGCCCATGAGAGCTGCTCTGCCCATAAGGTAACATGGAGCAAAGAGTCTTATTAGGTCTGGCTGCAATAGTGGATTTCAGAGGAGCATCCTCATGATGTTTGGTATCATTGGATTCAGAGTGAGAAAGCCCCTATAATGGTAAAAGCTGTTTTATTGTTAATGCCCTAGAAATGCCGCTTCTAGGTAGTGGGCATTTCTAGATTCTAAAATTCTTTGTGTGTCCTGTAAATTCAGCTTCATTCCACTGGGTGCGGGGGAAAAGCACATCTGTGCATTCCCCCAAGTGACAGCCATAAAACATAGGCATCCAGACCAACAGACCCCTGCCATTTAGGGCCTGAGATAGATCTATTGAAGGGAGAGGTTTCTGACACTTGGCCTCTCGGAGACACAGCACGGCCCCACTAAAGATAAGGATCTACATTCCACGTCCTTTGGGGTGGATGGGGAGGAAATACAGGGGCTACATCTGTGGTTCAAAGGAAGAACCTTTGAACAACCTCTAACTTCAAAGGCACAGTATAACCAGGGGTACTATCTTTCAGCAAGGCAGAGTTGTTTCTTCAGCAAAGTGGGACCTGGGCTGCTGGACCACGTGGTATGCACTACCAGAGGAATCTGTTGTGCGTAGGAGAAAACTATCTGAGGAAGAGATCCGTGCACCCTTCATGTATTGTGGCTGGCCTGAGCCGACTGCCTGCCTTTGTAACCCATGTGTACTCTCCAAAGACAGGTTGGCTGCCCCCTGTTCTCTGCAGAGGTCTCAGGGACATCAAAGACCTCCGGCAAGGGATTTACATTGTCTGCCGTTACCATCTGTAGAGAAGTACCCTCTCCTGCTTCTACATCATATGCTGGACTCCAACGGGCAGCAGCGGTGTGAGAGTCAGTTAAGTGTTGTGTCTGGAGACTGGAATTCCATGGTGTGAGCCTGCAAGTAAGGCCTGAACTTCAGGTGAGTGGCCTTTCATCGTGGGGACCGCTGCATGCCAAGACATCTTGTGGTGTGAGTGGGATTACCGGTTGCGGGAGCCCGCGTGGCCCGCTGTTGTCAAGTGAGCCATTTCTCTCATGTAACCCTTAGCTGCACACGTATTGCATGCTGTGCTCCGTTCCTAGGTTGCAGCCCTCGGAGGTCAGAGTCGAACCAGAGTTATGCTAAACCCTGTCTTGTATGGTACTGCTGAACTTTCGTCTAAGTGTGTGACACGGAGTCAGGTGTAACAAAAGTCATCGCGCCACATACATTGTGCCTCATTCCAGGGAAGTACGGAACCTAAGTTCTTTGTGTGACCGGATGATCTAGACTGACTCAAGTCATTGATCGTTAGATGCTGTGCCTCATTCCAGAGAGGTGCGAATTTGTGTTCTTCGTGGGAGCATCCGGGAGTATCGGGTGCGGTTCAAGTCATCATGCACCAGACTGGTGTCTCTTCCTGAGGTGGCACCACATTGGGAATTGTCTTTGGAGCGATTATATGGTAGGGGCGATTCAGGTCATCGGCCCCCTGACGTTGTGCCTCATTTTTGTGGAGGTACAGCAATGAGCACTTTTCACATGGGAGCGTAACCGTCTGGTGCAACTCAAGTCTTTGTGCACCAGACGCAGTGCCTCCTCGGAAAGTGGATGCAGACCTAGTAACTTATTGTGTGCAACCAGAATTGACGAGGGCAACTCAAGTCAACATGCACCAGCACGGCTCAGCTTGTGCAAAGTATTTTCAGTGTCCTTCAGAGTGTTAGTGTAAAGCTGACTGTCCTACCTTATCTTCTAATGGGCCTAGTAACTTTCGATTTACCTGTCACTTTTAATAAGTGGAAATAATCGCTGGCTGATTGACAGGCTACTCGTCATAAAATACATAGGCCCTCATTTCAACGTTGGCGGGCGGCAAGCGCCGCCCGCCAAGTTGAAACCGCCGTGCAGCCGCCAATGCGGCCGCACCCCCACAGTGTCTATTTGGAGATCCCCGCTGGGCCGGCGGGTGGAAACCTAGTTTCCGCCCGCTGGCCCAGTGGGGATCTCGGCCGCAACAAGGGAGCCAGCTCCAAATGGAGCCGGCAGTGTTGCGGCGGTGCGACGAGTGCGGTTGCACCCGTCGCGGTTTTCACTGTCTGCTATGCAGCCAGTGAAAAGCTCTATGGGGCCGTGGCAGGGGGCTCCTGCACTGCCCATGCCAGGGGCCCGCGACTCCCCTTTCCGCCAGCCTTTTCATGGCAGTTCATACCACCATGAAAAGGCTGGCGGGAGGGGGACTCGTAATCCCCTGGGCAGCGCTGCTGGGGGATTACAACCGCTGGGACCAACATGGCAGGAAACCGCCGGTCCCGGCGGTGCGACCGCGGTCCTAATCCCATGTGAAGCACCGCCAGCCTGTTGGCGGTGCTTCCGTCAAAACAGCCCTGGCGGTCTTTGACCGCCAGGGCTGTAATGAGGGTCATACTCACTTGATCATCAGTGTGATATTAATTTCTATAATTCAATATTAAGTACAACACATAATCACCTCCATACCGCATGAGACATTCCAAAGATACAAGAGTACACTGAAGACCAGCACCCAGGTGAAAGTAATTGCCATCACACATCCAAACTCTTGAAGCTGCACCAAACGTAACAGCTTCTTCTTCAGTCTAAAAAAATGGGTTTGTCAGAGGAAAAACTCAGCAATAAGTACTAACAACATTTAATGGGAAACCTATCTTTTAAAATGTCTCTATAAGAATGTACTCTTGCTTGTGAACATATTGACTACGGGCATATTAATATAAGGAACACCTTTTTTTACGAATTTATCACACTTTATGAAACATTGGAGTCTAAAGGCCCACGCCAAAGGACAACTTCAACAATTTTTGGTAAGGAATTTGCAACAAGAATATTCGGTGTTAGACATTGCCACCTGAAGGTTTGTATAAACTGAATGAGGCACGGGATTTAAGAATAAAACATACCTCTTGTAAAGAACATGACCCAAAAAGACAAACTCTGCTTAGCTGTGGGGGCTAGCAGCAAATGTGTAATGCTATTCTGACTTTTGCGCCTAAAAAACATTTCTTGCTAAGTTTTCTGTACTGCCAAAAGAATTATCTTAATGCTACAACAGTGTCCCTTAGTATATGAAAATGTGAGTGCAAAGGTAAATGAGGTGTCCACGAGGATGCAGTGGTGAAGTTGAGTGGCGAGATTTGATTGGCTGCGTGGGTGAGGTAGTTGGATTAGGTGAAAGGTCTCGGTTTAGGGGTCCGGCATGGGGAGTTAAGGAACAGATTGGTCCTTGTGTATTGTCTGTGGTCTACAACTGGGTGAACCAACTATAGCTGGCCACTGTCTTATGCATTCAATATGCAATAGAATACTTACTAGTAGATTTTAACATATTTCTCCACACAATGTAATTTGGTTTGGCTGTTGAGGCCAGACTAAGGGGCATATTTACAAGCCCTTAGCACCTTCTTGTGCCGCCCTTGCGTCATTTTTTTATGCTAAGGCGGGGACAAGGAGGCCTTTTCCCCACGCCAGATTTACAGAGTGGTGCAATGCAAGCATTGCGCCACTTTGTAACCCCTTGCCCCACATTATGCCTGCAACAGGCATTATGTATGCAAGGGGGGCATTCCCCCAATAGGAAGCCCAGAAAAATGGTGCAGGGAAATTTACAAAAGTTCACTGCACCGTTTTTCCCGTCATTTTTAACACCTGCCCAAAGCAGGCATTAAAGTGACGCTCCCATTGTTTCCAATAGGCCTCCCCACGCATTGCTGGACCAGCGCCATAATTTCTGTCGCTTGTCGACCAATGCGCTATAATAGAGTTTTCATAGGATGAAGAGACAAAAACAGATTAATTTAGGGTAGGTTGAATTAATGGAGGTTATGGTCATTGTTCGGAATTGTTCTTTATATCCTTTCAAATGTTATATTTAGAATGTTTACATGAAATGATGCTTGAAATTTATTCTGGGGATACAGGGGGTGTTTTATGATTTTTGTGATTGATTACTATCTCTACTTGGGTGGCGCTGTAGCATTCCATTTTTGCCTTCAGAACTGTTTGAGTGTTCTGTTCAGATAACAATCCAGAGGGCCGAAAACGTTCATAGTCTAGACTGCATCCAACACTGAAAGAGAAAAGTCTTCCATTGCCTGAATAGTTCTAAGACAGTAATCCTAATATTTGGAGATAAAGAGACTGCCTCTCTGCCATTCCAGTAACTATTATAAGACCTACTGCACTAACACGTTGGAGAAGTAAAAAAACTGTGGGGTCTATTTTCACTCAGTTTTTCACTTCACTCGTCAAATCAACACTAAGGTTTCACATGGAACTATCGTTTCTTCACAAAACCATATCTTTCCTACTAACCTTTCATCAGATTCAATTTATGAGAGGTCCCAACCTCATCTCCCTAGTTGCTTGATTATGTAGAATTATGCAGATGTATTTGTATCCCGGGGGCAGCTTGCCCACAATAATTATCAGAGAAGCAAATTACCAAACACCTGATAGCAGCCATCCTGCCTCCAAGTAATAGTGCAGATGTGCAATATGTGTTTGTTTGCTGAATGAGTGCTAATCCAGCAGAACCTTGGAGGCAGATGCTCTGTTTGGAGGTCATGCAGTTTTCAGCATTGACAGAAGCCATTTTATGGTAAGCTTAGATCTATGTTCTGTTGTCTAGTTTGAATTGCTAGCTTTGGATTGGGGAGTGGATACTGTCTGGCCTTCGGCCGCACCTAGGTAGTAATTTGTTTTATACAGAAGCTTTATTTTTTCCTCAATAGTTATATTTGAGTCTTCTTAATAAAATACCTGCTTTTGGTCCTGAGGTGTGCATAGTTGTGTTAGTCTGTATTTTAATGTATTTTCCTTGTTTCATAAGTGCATGATAGTTGGGGGCATATTTACAAGAAAGTGGTCCATCGTGGAACATCAGTCCCGACGTGCAACGTTTCTTGCATACCCCTACCACCACCTAATGACACCATGGTTGCACCATATTTACAATATGGCACACCATCACTTTCGTCAGGCCAATAGCGTCAACATTTTTGATGCTATTGTGGGGCTTTGCTGCGATAGCGTAAAAAATGTTGACACTAGTGCAGCAAAGTGCAAGGAGGCCCATAGCTTACTATGGGATCACCATTTTAACGCCTGCTTTGAGCAGGTGTTAAAAATAACACCAGAAATGGCACAGTGAAATGGTGTAAATTTCATGGTGCCATTTTAAGTGCCTCCTACCACTCAAACGCCCCCCTTGCATACATTATGCCTGATGCAGGCATAATGAACCCAAAGGGGTGCACAGTGGCGCAATGCATGCATTGCACCACTTTGTAAATACGGCGTAGCAAAAATGCCTGCTTAACACCACATGAGCGTAAAAAAACATGAATCTAATATGGTGCAAGGAGATGCTAGAGGCTTGTTAATACGCCCCTTTGTTACCTGGGACTTTTGTTTTAACTTTTTCATCTACCACTATATTTGCATGTTTTTTGTGTCTTTTGTGTTACTGATTAAACTGTTCCTGGTTTTAGTTACTCCCATACTTACATGGTGATTTGGTATGCAAGTGCATCAAACTCTGAGCCACTGTTTTTTTAGTTAGAGCAGCCTCAACTCCTGTGTTGTGTGGGATTGCAGTTTGTTAACCATGTTTCTACCATAGCTAGAGCCTGATTTACTAAAAAGTGGTGCAGCGTGGTGCTGTATTTACTAAAATACGCCGCACCCCTGTGTTTCCCTCTGTGCTAAATTTAGCTGCCAGCACCAATGCGGGCATCCTTGCACCATACTTCAAGAGCGTCTGCGTTCAGGGGATTGATTGTTTATGTGCAGGAATGTGTCCCTTCCTGCACATAAACAACTTACAATGGCGATTTGGCTCTTCTATGTGTACTGCATGAGGCAGCACACATAGAAGTACCAAATCATCATTTTGTAATGATTGTTTGTGTGCAGGAAGGGACACCTTCCTGCTCATAAACAATCATTCATGGCCTTTGCTCTTTCTATGTGTGCTGCAGAGTGATTTGTGATTTGTTGAAGCATTGATCATACCATGCTGACTTTCAAAGTTTTGGGCTTCACATGTACCTAGAAGGTAATTTTTAATATATAGGGGAGTTTGCTCTTTTCCTACTGGATTATGTTTGGGTCTTATCAATGTAAGAAAACTATCTATAAACCCTTGTATTTGGGGGTGAGGCAGAAGACTTTCACTGACCCCTAGGGATGTTGCCCTATTTTTCACAGATTTTGCTGCACATTTGAGACTTGGGGCCTGATTTTGAGTTTGGCGGACATATTACTGTCCACCTTATTACAAGTTCAATTATATCCTATGGCATTTGTATTAATGGAGACTGGCTATCCATCACATTTGTGATGGAGTGGTCCCTCTGCAAAACTCCAAATCTGGCCCTTGGTCTATTTATGATTTTGCCTAATATTCTGCATTGTTCTTGTTAGTGAGAGCCTTTATGGCAATTACTTTATGCAGTTAACCGAAACTATTGCTGTATTTTACTATTTTTGTATTGCACCTTTGAATTTTGTAATACACCTTCATGTTTTTTCAATATTTCGCTTTGTAAATCACTTTTTCAGTCAGCCCTTTCTTTATTGACTGTATTTTGAAATGCTGTTTCGAACCTTCTCTCTGGGACACATTGCCTCATGATTTGAGGTTAACACCATCCATTATCCACCCCACATCTGGGCGTGTTGATGAAATGCAGATTTTCTAGAGGACAGCACACCCACAGGCCCATACAAAGAGATCCGGTGACCATTCTGTTTTCAGGATACATGCCCAGAGGCACACACCATCTCTGTCTCTTGGGGCCCGTATAGCCCTTCGAAGGAAGGGTCAATGTTTATAAATGGGGCACGCATGTTTAGGGAGAGGTGTGCTATGATCTGGCCTCATCTCTATAGAGGGAGAGAGTGTCCTTTGAGGGAATGGCACTGTTGAAACTAACATCCTTGGCTTGGTTATCCCCCAACCTTTTGCCTTCTATCCTCCTATTTTTGCCGACTTTGTTTTTGCTGGTCTTTGGATTCTGTCAACTTACTGCAAACCGGTGCTAAAGTGCGTGTGCTTTATCCATTTCACATAGTAAAAATGGCTTACCCCCGATTGGAAAATTTAATTTGTTTTTAAGTCCCTAGTAAAGTGGTACATGTGCCCAAGGCCTGTAAAGTAAATTCTACTAGTGGGATTGTTGCACTAGTTGTTCCACACGCTTAAGTAGCCCCTCTAAACATGTCGCAGGTCTGCCACTGCAGCCTATGTGTAGGCAGTTTAAAATGCCATATTGACTAAACCTTCTTTTTTACTACGTGTAAGTCACCACTAGTATAGGCCCTGAACATTCAAGTGGTCAGGGTTCAGAGCCTTTAAAAATCTGAATATGTACTTTTGAGATTTACATGTCCTTGTAGCGAAAAACTCCTTAATTTTGTTTTTAACCAGTTCAAAGCCAACCTCTTCCATAGGACAGCAGTGGGTTACCTTAGTACTAACTTTAAATTGGGACCAAGTATAAATAGAATGTCGAGTTTGGAGTCTCAAGAATTGTAATTTAAAACTCTCTTTAGTTGTAATTTCAGATTTAAGTAAAGATTCTGAAAAAGCCACTTTTAGAAAGTTGGCATTTTCATGTCACAACCAATTGGTGCCTGCATACTGTATCCTGGGTCACATGACTAAGTGTAGCTGGCAATCAGTGAGACAAAGTAGAAATAGTAGTTGGTAGAATGGGCCATCTCTGATATGTTGGGGGTGAGATGCCACCTACCACACTTGCACATAACAAAGCCTCTGCCTGAACACACTCACAGAGTTTGTCACTTGTCTTTTGTGCCCCGAGACAAGTTGGGTTAAAATGGCAGGAAAATCCAAGCATCTCTAAGGGTTGGAAACCTCCAGAACCTTCTCCTACTTCAAAGCTGGCACCAGGTATAAATATTGGACCCACAGACCCAACTCTTCAGTACACCTCTGGACAGTGGAATGCTCAGAAGGACTGCTGTGCTGCTCTGCAAGAAGGACTTCTACTCTGTTCTCCTGCTGGCCTGCTGACTGAGTGAAAAGCATTGGACCTGCTTCTTGAACCCACGGACACCAGAGTGACTCTAAGGCCTAGTTGCCAGCCTCTTCAGCAGAGCTTCATGGACAGAAAAGGCTCCAACCACTTCAAACCCTGAACTTGGACTCTTTCTTCTGTGAATCCTACTTCCCAAGTGGTGCCACCCCAGTCCTGGACCCTTGATAGTGATCCTGAAGGTACTGTGCCAGCCCACTGTGGTCCTGTGAGCAGAATTAATACAGTGCAATGCATCTCCTTGCAACTACGTTGGAACCGCTGCTGTTCAACACATCTCCGACACAGGACCTTGCATTGCAGCCCTGTGGTTTTCCCAGAACTGCTTCTGTGCCTATGCATCTTTGACACAGTACTTCTCGTTGCATGCCCTTTATTTACGGCATCCTTGATGATGATGCAGTACTCTGCATTGCAGCCTCGCAGCTTTCTCGGAACCGTGCGTGAAGCATCTTCCATGCAGGATCTTGCAAAAATCCACAACCAGGATTTAAGGTACTTTGTTCAGCGGGCCTAACTTAGTACCTGTTTTCAGCCCACACTCCATCGTGGTTGGCCTGAACTTGTGAATTGTCCCAGTCTGGCGACCAGATAACCTCAGTTGCCGCTTTGTGCTTTTAGGCACTATTTTCACTGAAATCTTTAAAAATGCATATCTCCAGTTCTACAGATTTTTGTCCTTTTGGTCTCTGATAATTTATTAAATTGTACTCTATTTCACTAGATTGGTGGTGGATTCTTCTTGTGTTTTTTTGTGTTTGTTACTGTTGTGAGTGCTGCATAAATGCTTTACACACTGCCTGTAAGTTAAGCTTGAGTGCTTTTGTGCCACGCTATCGGAGGGCTAAGCACAGGTTATTTTGGGACTTGTTTGTGATTCACCCTGACATGAATTGTGGGTGTTGCTTGAGTAGTGTTTCACCCCCTCAAAGAGTAACTCAATTTCCTACAGGCACGTGCAAACATCTGTGTCTGTGGGGTAGTTGTAATAGAGGCTTGCTCCATCTCTACCTTCGAGGAAGGTCCCATACATACAAATAGAGCGTGTTGTGTGTTTGTGGTGGGAGGTAGGGGAAGGGCAGACAGTGCTAAAACTCTACCTACCCTCTGCATAGATGGAAGACTCCAATTTCAGGCTCCATCAACCTGGCTTCGCTCAGAGCACGAAAACAATTACAGATGCAAATTAGCTTCTATTTCTGTAGACTCAAATCCTCCAAGCGCTGGGCTTTGCTATCATACAACAGCAGTCTTGACTACATTTTTCAAGTAATTCTCTCAACCACTGATGATTCACAGAAGCTACTAAACTTTGAAACGAACGGAAGGAGTATTAGCTCTCCGGTGACAGTGATAGTGGCCGCGACTGACAGAACAATACCATCTTTTACCATTTTGTGTGTGTTTTTAATTACTTTTGCTTGATTGCTTATAAATAATTAGTTATCTATGCCTACTGGAATACATTTAAACCAGATTAACACATATAAGATATCATATAAATCTACCTTAAGGCTAATTCTATAACCTAGATTGCATCTACACAAAGTCGACTGTTGCTAGTGAGCCCGTAGTTGATTGAAAATAGTGCCACCGAATATTTCATTTTGTTGTTGTTTCAATTCAATCGCATACCACATCCTGCTCCTGCATATGCCACAATTTTGAGCTTGTTCAGCTGGTTTATCTACTTATCTATCTATCTATCTATCTATCTATCTATCTATCTATCTATCTATCTATCTATCTATCTATCTATCTATCTATCTATCTATCTGTCTATCTCTCTCTCTCTCTCTCTCTCTCTATATATATATATATATATATATATATATATATATATATATATATATATATATTATTTATATGTATAAGCTTAAAGTGAAGTTATAGTTAGGTAAAACGTTCAGTAGTGACAATGTAACTTATTGTTATCAGAAGTAACTATGGCTCGTGCCCTAAAGTAACTGTAACTTGTGCCCCTGCAATGGCGGCTCCTACTTTATGGTGGAGTAGTGTCACTTCCCTTTCATTAGATGCAAACATGAAAAATAACATGATAATACGATGATTTTATCATTATTTTATTTTTCTTCATGAGATGAGTGTTAGGGGTGGGGCCATGATGAGCACAGAAGGAGGAGTAGTGGGCACTGCTGTAAGTGCTCATGTTGGTTTGGCCGGCTGTCTTAGGACAGCTAAACCAACATGCGCACTGAGTTATCTCCAACCCGAGCTGCACTGCTGGGTGGAGAACAGCAGGCATAGGCTCCCAGTCCCCCTGGGAGCACAACACCAGCCCACTCAGACCAATCCCTGTGCTTAGCTCATGCTGGGTAACAGCATGAAAGAAGCATGGAGCCTGTGCACTAGCAGCAGAGGAGCTCCAAGGTGGCAAGCAGCAAGGCAAGTGTTTTTATTTTTTTTATTGTTATTGTCCCATATGCTGCCCCACCACTTTTGTTAATTACCAGCCACTACATCATCCCTGTCATGCACAGTTTCATCATAAAATCTTTTTTTAGTGAATATCTAAGGTTTTCACTAATATTATCAGTGAAGATATAGGTGTCATCCCAAGCACCATGGGAAGAGAGCAGGTTCTGACATCTGGATGCCCCACCCCCTTTTCTGTATGGCCATGTTCACCGGCTTACCAAGCACATCTTGACCCAGAGAATTGTTCATGCCGTGATCTCCTTGAGATGAAAAGTGCTTCAAATTGCCAAAGCTATATTTAATTCTTTCTACAGCTATCAAGAACAGATTTCTTTAGCTCTCTTTCTAGGACCACGATAATAAGAATGTATGATCTGCCTGTGATTACACCAGCCTTCTATTAAAGAAAAAAAACTTTCCTCCCAGCCTCCAGCGTGAGCATGGACTCGCTGTTCTGTGTCTTGTCCCACATCGATGGCAACAACACCGTCCCCATGGGCCCCCTTGATTCAACATTCGCTCAATTCTAAGCAGCATTCGATACAGCAGCTCGCCAAAATAGGAGAAAAACATTTGAACACACCATCCCCAAACTCAGGAACCCTTATATAATCTCTTTAACAACATGCATTAAATTCATAGCTCACTGGGTCATCGATAAAGCCACAAAAGCTCACAAACCCATCTAGTTCAAGCTGTCCTGCAGTGGTTGTTCTCATAGCAGCCACTCATTAAGCAGCTGGTCCTGGAACCTACCAAACCCAGAGAAAAGAATAAAAACCTTATACTCATTTGCTCTGTTTCTATAGAAATGCCTCCAACCCTCCAACCTCCACTGGCACCATCTCTTAACCTTCAGGTTCAGGTCAGTAGAGATGGTGTCCATACTTGGCCAACAGTTATCGAAACTAGCAAAAAGTGATTTTTCATGTGTTTGAGCAGTCAGAATAAATTGTTATTAATAATGGTGCTGTTAGGGAAAGAGTTATAATTTTGACAAAGACAACTTTCCCTGCACACAGCTAGATACCGGCACTCAGGATTAAACATTGCACCTTAAATGGGGCACATGGTAGGACACTTAAGTTTTTAGAATGTTTGTCGAATATTAGATGCATTGACCACATTTTTCTAAATAGAACAAGAGGGTTCTGGTGCATTGGTCTACGATCTGTTTCTTTATTATTTTTTTGGCTTTTTCAGCATTGACAGATGGTTTTCGCATTGGCTGCACAGAGATTGCTGTATGGAACATACTGTACGCCCTGCTTCTGATTGTACGCTGGGACTCCGATTAAAAGTGCTTTCTGCAAAATGGCTTCTATTCTGGCTTCTGCAGATGAGCAAATATGAGACACGGTTAACATGGGCGTTTGTGTTTCAATTAATTTCTAACCTTGCCTGAATTATTTTGCACAATAGCTTGTTAGTGAGATTTGTATGCACATCCCTGTGCATCACATAATAATAATCTATCCAGGTTACAGCTAGGAATCCGAGTAGTGCTAGTTCCACTTGGTGGTTGGCTTAATGGAATGGTAGATATTTGTGGTGTAATGAAGGGTGGAAATTGGTACCCTTTGTCGCAGTGTTAATTTGATGGATTAATGATTGGCCTGGACTAGCAATTAAATTACT
This sequence comes from Pleurodeles waltl, assembly GCF_031143425.1. Classification (NCBI taxonomy): domain Eukaryota; kingdom Metazoa; phylum Chordata; class Amphibia; order Caudata; family Salamandridae; genus Pleurodeles; species Pleurodeles waltl. The sequence continues at coordinate 1,333,668,780 of NC_090446.1, read as the reverse complement.
AGAAGATTTCTCAAGATTGGATCGTAATTAGGGTATTCAGTGACCTGATGGCCAAGAGAAGAGACTTGTTTTGTTGCTGTTTCTGCCCAGTAGTAGAATTGTGCTTTTGGTCTCTTGGTGCACGATAACCTTTCCCTCTTACAGTAAAATACGTTATTTAAACTTTCCTTGAAGCTAGCTTGTCTTCTGGCTGTGTTTTCTAGGTGGATGTACATCTGATTATCAATCGTAGACATCTGAAATTGTAAGTGATAACAATCGATTACTTTTTTTTATTGAAGTGTATTAAACTTTTCCAGCTACACCACGTTAACAGAAATCATTTAGTTGTATAGTAAATATTCGTGTGGTCATGGTACATTACCATATATTGCAATGTAATCATATTCTCTGTGTATCACACTCGCTTAAGCTCTTCGGCACACATTTGTTATGTTATTCTGGAGAACCCCCCCATCTCCACCTCTGCATACCAGTAGGGCCGCTTCTCCTCAAAGAGCACATGTTTGTATCTATAAGTCAACGTATTTACGCCAAACTCGGATAACATGATTTTAGCTATATATCAGATTCCATTTACAAGGGCTCAGTGTCAACAATGGTTCCACATCCTGTCTCATCATGTCATCCCCTGTAGTGGCCTAAGTCTCTTGTTGCTTTTGAAAGGATAAATAGGTAATGAATGGTCCCAGGATATCCTTTGGTCTCATTTTGGGTGACTTAAGCTCCCATTAGGTTTGAAGCTGTTCTTGACAGTACACAGTGTCATGTATCCAGCACTTTGTCTGAGGAGATCGCCGGCAACCCTAATGCATAGCCTACAGTTGTCTGGCTAAGATAGGTAGCAGGGCATTTAGATGTTGAAACCCTTTCGATACCCCAATAGTGCTGTCAACAGAGTCCTTTGTACTTGAAAAAAAAGTGCTCTGATCCAGAGTATTGAATACTTATGCATAGAAAGCAGCCACACCATGCATACCCATGATTGATGCAAAATGTCTGCATCTAGCTCACCACTTCGCCTACATCGGGTATTATCCAGCAGGCCCATTACCCCCTCATGGGGTCCTCCTCATCCTAGTCCTAACCAAATGAGGCTTGTCCTCCACTCGACAGGAGTAACATGGTAGTCCTTTTTCTATTTTATTTTTTATTTTTATTTTTTATATACAAGTCCTCCCCCCACCTCATCCTGTTTTGTTCCCTGCACCGAGCGGGTGAGTATGCTTGTGGTACTTTCCTTGGTATGTATATTTCTGGCGAGCTATGTTCGGTGCTTTTGTTTGCTTTCTTTGCGTTTCTTTTGGGGTCCATGCTGCGAGGGCGCACAGCAATGTTCTATTTCCCCGCTCTGACGTGCTCTCTGTCCATGTGCTGAGCTGGGACAGGGTCCTCTGATGGCATCCGGAGTGTGGCTGGTGCGTGGGCCAGTTTGACGGCTTCCCCGTTTTGGCCTGTGCCTCGTCTCATTCACCTTTTTGCTATTTCTATGCAATTCAGTCTTACGAGGCGAGATCTGGTTGCCCTGGATACCCTTGGTGCTTCTGTGTCTGTTGTTGGCTGCTTTTCCTGGTGGCATTATGGCTCAGCGTGTGGGGAAATTTGACCATTCCCAGGTTTATGGGCAGGAGGCCGCTTAGGAACTTCTGCATATTTCAAGGGATGATTTGCATTCCTTGGTTAAAAAGGCTGTGGATGCTGCCTTAAAGGAAAATACCTACCTGCTAAGCGTCAGTGCTTAGGTGAAGATGCTGATGATCAAGATGACTGTAAAGGGCGCTATATCCAGTTTGATCAAGTAAAGGAGTTTTTTCCCATATCAGGAAGCAGTTGGAATTTCCTGCTCCGCAACTGGCTGCGGTGGACTTTTTATCACAATACAATACTTCTCCTTCTGACTGCTTGCCATTCCATGAGGTTATTAACAATCTGCTGCTTAAGAAGTGGAGTGATATTGATAAGGCTTCATAAACATTAACTGCTGGAAGGTTTTGAGGGTAAATTTCCTCAACTCCCGAAGGCGAATACAACTTTGGCATCTATGTCCTCTTTTTCCGCCTTGGCTTCTGAAGATGCTGTCCTCTCTGATGTGGCAGATAAACAGGTGGAGTATGCCTTTAAGCGGGCTTATGCTGCCTCTAAATATGGTATCCACACCAATGCTTATGCTGCGTATGCCACTCAGGCTCTTCTGAAAGACTTTCATGCTTTGTTTGATTGTCTTCAGGCTCATGCGGACCCTTCTGACTTGTTGGCGAGTATGGAACTTTTTGTCTCAATTCCTATCTGATGCTAGTTTTGATAGTCTTTGGGCCTCCACTGCTGCTGTTGGAGCTTCAATTGCAGACAGGTGCTCCTTGTGGTTGAAGTCTTGGAAGCTGGAATCAGGCCAGCATTCCCTCATTTGTAGTCACCTTTTTTGGGACAAAAGTTGTTTGACCCTGATCTCAACGACATGGTTGAGAAGGCTGCTGAGGAAAAGGAAATACTTCACCCTTTCAAACAAGGGATGGATAAGAAGCAAGGGTTTTTTAGACGTGGTGCTTTTCAGTTAATGGATTGTCAGCCCTTTCGTGGACAGGCCCGTGGTTGGGGGGGGCCATCTTCTATAATAAAGCCCAACCCTCTTCCTCTGGTGCCTCTTCTGTCCAGCTGCAGAAGTGACTATATGGCAGTATGGGGTTGCCTCAAGACTTCTCCTCCACAATGGAAACAGGTGGTGTCCGACGCCTGGGTTCTTTCAGTAGTGGAACATGGTTATCGGATCCCATTCCACCTTCATGATTCAGAATTACTCCTTCTCCAAGGCATTCCAAGCAGTTATGCAGTCTCAAGGTGGGCATTAAGTTGCTGTTGCTGAAATGAGCAATTGTTCGGGTTCCGGAATATTTGCAGGGTTTGGGGTTTCTACTTGACCCTGTTTTTGGTCCCAAAACCAGACGGTTCATATCACCCCATCCTCAACCTCAAGTCTCTGAACAAGTTTCTGCTTGTGGAACATTTCAGGATGGTGTCCCTACAGTCCATCATTTCTCTTCTAATAAAGGGGACTTTCTAAGCCGCTCTGGATCTCCAGGATGCTTACTTCCACGTGCCAATACAAGTGAAGAGTCAACCTTTGCTGCGGTTTGCAGTCTTCGGCTAGCACTTTCAGTTTCATGTCCTCCCTTTCGGCTTGGCTACATCTCCCTGAGTGTTCACAAAGGTATTGGCCACTTTTGTTGCTTTTTTTGCATTTGAAAGTTGCTGTACTTTATCCTTATTTGGATGATTGGTTGCCTAATGCTCCGTTTTTTTTGAAGGGTCGACATAATGTGGAGTTGGTGCTCAGGGCCCTGAACGAATTTGGTCTCCTGGTGAATCTTCCGAAGTCTCACCTTGGTCCCTCCCAGTTGAAGATGTTCATCAGCACTCATCTATATACTCAGCTGGGTGCTGCTTTTTTCCAGATGAGACTTGTTGACTCCTTCACACAGTTCTGCAAGGTGCTGGTTGAGAATGCAAGGCCTGTTGGTGGCCTCCACTGCTGTGTTCATCTGGGCATGGTTTCATTTGAAGCCTGTTGTGAATCACATCCTCACACACTGGGATCCCAGCTTCAGGGACTACAGGGTCCTGATTCATCTCTCAGATCAGCTCATCCCTTCCTCACACACACACACACACACAGTGCTGAGCCCTTTTTGGGCTATTTGGGGTAGTTCACACTTAGGCCTTCATATCTTTTTGTCAACATAAGCTATCCACGCCAAATTTGTTTCCTTTTTTTCCAACATCCTAGGACTTCTAAAGGTACCCAAAGTTTGTGGGTTCCCCTGGAGGAGACCAAGAAATTAGCCAAAATACAGCTATTATTTTGTTTTTTTCAGAAAAATGGGAAAAAAGGTCTGCAGAAGAATGAATGTCTTTTTCCCCCTGAAAATGGCATCAACAAAGGGTTTGTGGTGCTAAAATCAGCATCTTCCCAGCTTTCAGGAACAGGCAGACTTGAATCAGAAAACTACACTTTTCAACACAATTTTGGCATTTTACTGTGACGTACCCCATTCTTACTATTTTTTCAACCTCCTTCCAGTTAGTGACAGAAATGGGTGTAAAACCAATGCTGGATTCCGGACACCTAAACATTTCTGAAAAGTAGACAATAGTATGAATTCAGCAAGGGGTCATTTGTGTAGAACCTTCAAGGTTTTCCTACAGAAAGTAACAGCTAAAATAAAAATAAATTGAAATTGAGGTGAAAAAAGAGTCATTTCCAGCAACATTTGCTTCTATACCTTTTGCCAGCTACGGGAGATTTTTTAAAGCAATATACCGTTACGCCTGCTGGACTCTTCTGGTTGTTGAGATATATAGGGATTGCAGATTCATCAAAAACCCTAGGTACCCAGAGCCAATAAATGAGCTGCACCTTGCAATGGGTTTTCATTGTATACCGGGTGTACAACAATTTATTTGTTGAAATATAAAGAATGAAAAATAGGTATCAAGGAAATCTTTGTATTTACAAAATGGGCACAAGATAAGGTGTTGAGAAGCAGTGATTATTTGCACATCTCTGAATTCCGGGGTCCCCATACTAGCATGTGAATTACAGGGAATTTCTCAAATAGACTTCTATTTTACACACCGTCTTACATTTGGAAGGAGAAAATGTAGAGAAAGACAAGCGGCAATAACACTTTTTCTTCTATTTTGTGTTCCCCCAAGCCTCCCGATAACAATGCTACCTCACTTGGGGTGAAGGCCTAGTGCCCCCGACAGGAAACGCAACATAGACACATCACATTTTTACATTGAAATCTCAGGTGTTTTTCGGAAAGTGCCTAGCTGTGGATTTTGGCCTCTAGCTCAGCCGGCACCTGGGAAAACCTACCAAACCTGTGCATTTTTGAAAACTAGACACACAGGGAAATCCAGGATAGGGTGACTTGTGGGCCACTCACCAGGTTCTGTTACCCAGAATCCTGTGCAAACCTAAAACTTTGGCAAGAAAACACCTTTCCCTCAGACTTCGGTGATAGAAAGCTCTGGAATCTGAGAGGAACCACAAACTTCCTTCCACCCAGCATTTCCCCAAGTCTCCTGATAAAAATAGTACCTCACTTGTGTGGATAGGCCTAGCGCCCACGACAGGAAGTACCCCAAAACACAACGTGGACACATCACATTTTCCCAAAAAAAACTGACCTGTTTTTTGCAAAGTGCCTAGCTGTGGATATTGGCCTCTAGCTCAGCCGTCACCTAGGGAATACTAGCAAACCTATATATTTTTGAAAACAAGACACCTCAGGGAATTCAGGATGGGGTGACTTGTGGGGCATTTAACAAGTTCTGTTACCCAGAATCCTTTGCAAACCTCAAAATGTGGCAAAAACACTTTTTCCTCACATTTCAGTGATGGAAAGTTTTGGAATCTGAGAGTACCCACAAATTTCCTTCCACCTAGCATTCCCCCAAGTCTCCCAATAAAAATGGTACCTCACTTGTGTTGGTAGGCCTTGTGCCCGCAACAGTAAATGCCCCAAAATGCAACATGGACACATCAAATATTTACATTGAAAACTGACCTATTTTTTGCAAAGTGACTAGCTGTGGATTTTGGTCTCTAGCTCAGCCGGTACCTAGGAAAAGCTACCAAACCTGTGCATTATTGAAAAACAGACACCTAGAGGAACCCAGGATGGGGTAACTTGTGGCACTCTCACCAGGTTCTGTTACCCAGAATGCTTTGCAAACCTCAAAATGTTGCAAAAAAAACCTTTTTCCTCATATTTTGGTGACAGAAAGTTCTGGAATCTGAGAGGAGCCACAAATTTCCTTCCACCCAGCATTCCCTCCAGGTCTCTTGATAAAAATGGTACCTCACTTGTGAGGGTAGGCCTAGTGCCCGTGTCAGGAATGGATCACACAACGGTCAATGTTAGTCAATACATGAGGGTAACTGTTGACCCTGGGGTGATCCATTCCTGATGCAGGCACTAGGTACAGGCACTCAAGTGGGGTAGCGTTTTTATCAAGACAGGTAGGGAAACACTGGGTGGCAGGAATTGTGTGGATCCCAGCATATTCCTATAGTTTGTGTGACAGAAATGCAAGACAAAATAGAGTTTTAATTCAAAATTTCACCTTTGCAGGGGATTCTGGGTAGGAAAACTTTAGGGAATCCACACAAGCCACACCTCTGCGGACTCCCCCGGGTGTCTAGTTTCTAGAAATGTCTGGGTTTGGTAGGTTTCCCTGTTTGGCCACCAAGCCCGGGACAAAAAACGCAGGCTGTTTTGTGATAGATAATTTTGATGTCTCCACAATCCGATTTAGGCAGTGGAATTTGGGGCTGAACTAAATTGGGGAGTTTCCAAGAGAGCACTCTCTCTGTGCTTGCTGCCACATGCACCTGCTCTCTGGGTTGGGCTAACCTGCTATTGTCCCACTGCACAGACAGTGCTTGCGAAGGGACAGCAGGACTGTCCTCATCACCCCCCTCGGAATCACTGGAAGTTGGACAAATCACTCCCAGAGTCTGTGCCATTGTCCTATCCCTCAGATGCTGTCTCAGGATCTGCTGTCTCAGTCTCTGATCCTAGGTCAGAGCTGTCCTCTATAACCCGAGTTAGGGCTTGAGCAGCAGTCATCCAACAAGACATCATCTCTGCTACTGGCTAAACTCTCGCTCTAAAACACTAGCCCACGTAGACAGTCACAAAATTGCAGGGGTGTGTGTGATGCGTGCAACAGTAAAGGTCAGTCACCTTACCTTCGCTTCTTCCCTCAATCTGCACATTCTCTCAAGACACTCGAAAAAACAAAAAAGACACAGTATTCCTTCCCCTTGTCACATACCAATCGTCACAGTCTTTCAAGCCTCTGGCGCCCAGTCCAACAATCATTATTGGTGCTCCCACTGCCATTACCTCCTCCTCGGATTCCCTCACTACCATCCAGCAAAAGTGCCCTTCATCTCTCCATAGCCCCCATTGCACATACCTTTCATTTGTATTATAGCGCAGGTAATGTCTGGCTTTACGGATACACTCAGCTATTTACATAAAATACAGATTTGATCTTTGCAGTAGGCATATAAACCTTCTGCGCTACTTTATGGCATCCAAACTGCCACTAGACAAAAGTCAGATCCTTTTGTAGGAGAAACATCATCACAATAGAAACTTCACTTTTTTATTGCTGCTTAAAAGCTGCAGTTGAAACGCGTCAGTTGAAGTATGTACATTGCTTTGAAGACTCAATCTGCAAGGGAACTGGTGGAGAATATATATATATATATATATATATATATATATCTGTATATATATATATATACGTAAAGATATCACTTTTATATGTGGATGTGGTTGACATGCATTGACAAAAGTGATCTCTCTTTCTATATATATATATACTGTATACATTTCTATATTTATATAGATATACATATCTATATATAGATATATAGCTATTGATTGATATAGATATATATATCTATATATAGATATATCTATATAGATAGATATATATATAAAGAGCTATATATTTTTTAATAGCTGTATGGTTTCCCTGGGGGCCATGCAACTATTAAAAGCAATTGCCCCCACACGGGGTCAGCCCTGCTCACGGCGACCCCCTGTCAATTTCATTTTTTTCCCATTATTTTAAAATTATTTTTGGGGCAATTGTGCGCCCCAGGGGTACACTGGCATTTATTTGTTTAAATGTCCCCCCTGGGGGGCGGCCCGTTTTTAGAGGGCTGACACTGTCAAGTGAATTACCTGGTGTCTAGTGGGGTTTCCTGGCCCTGGATTGCACTGCGACTGCGATCCAGAGCCAGGAAACCATTTCAGGAAGGCCTAGCTTGGGCCTGTTAAACCCACCAGAGCAAGAAGCGCCCTTACCTCCTCTTCCTGCTTCGGTGCGGAAAACAGATTGTGACGTCAGCGCGCATCGCAGCACGCTGATGTCACAAGGGGGCAGGTGGGGGGCAGGGGGAGACACAGAAACTCTTCTGTGTCCCCCGATGGGGGATTAAATAAAAAAAAAATCTTTTTAAACCCCTCCTTGGTGTCAGCCACTGGTCGTGACCGGCACCAGGGAGGTAGTGTGGACATTGGCCAGTGGCCGACGCCTGCACTAAAGAGGTTAAAGTCTTATAAAAAGCACTGGGGGTCTTTTTCTTCTTGGTGCAGTACCTGTTCCGTGGATCCTGCTTGTGTAGCTCCTTTTAAGATCCTGGACTTTTTATGAGATGGATTTTTGAAGGGTTTGGTCCCCAGCACTCTTTGTGCTCAGTGGGCTGCTCTCTGCTCTGGTCGCTCTTTTTCAGATACCTTGTCTGTGTTGTCTCCCCTGGTGTTAAGATTACTTAGGACCTTCAGGTTGCAGCGGCTTCCTGTCCTACAGTTAGTTCCTTTATGTGATTTGACCATTGTCCTCAGGAGGTTGCTTGGGGCACCATTTGAGCCTCTGGAAGAGGCTGATTTAATTTTGCTGTCAGTTAAGGTGATTTTCCTGCTGGCCATTACCTCGGCCAGAAGGTTGGGTGAATTGGGTGCCTTATGGCTGTTTTTCTATACTTGAAAGTCTTCCTGGATCGGGTTGTGCTTCGGTTGGATCCTATATATATTCCTAAGCTACCTTCTTCATTTCATTTTTCACAAGAGGTTGTTTTGCTCGTTTCGTTTGATTCCTCTTTATCTCTTCTCTCTATCCTGGATGCCAGGAGGGCTCTTCTGATCTATTTGGATTGTACAAAACCATTCAGGTTGTCTCAGTCCCTTTTTGTTGCTTATGGTTCTGCCTCCAAGGGTTCCAAGGTTCCCACCCAGACTCTAAGTAGATGAATAAGGCAGGCTATCACCTGCGCTTATAGTGCGGTGGGGGATTCTCTTCCTAAAGATATCCAGGGAAGGTCCACTTGGGCAGTGTCCACTTCCTGGACGGAGGCTGTGGTGTTTCCCTTTTGGAGATTTGCAGGGTGGCCACTTGGTCGTCTCTTCGTACATTCCTCACTCATTATCGTCTTTCTGTGTGAGGATCTTGATGGCCATTTTGGGTCTGCTGTTTTGCCTACTGCTGCTAAGTAGTCATGTTTACTTCAATAAACATGTTTGCTTATTTATTTTGGTGCAACTGTGTTTACTTTCTACTTGGTTACTTTCTAATTTGGGTAGGAGTGGGACGAGGAGGACCTCATGAGAGGGATAATGTTCCGTTACTTACTGGTAATCTTCATTACCTCAAATAGGGGTCCTTCTCGTGCCGGTCCTCTTCCCTCCCTCCCTGTTGCATCTTGTTTGGCTCTGCTTGGTAACATACAGGACAAGGCAGGGGGGATGGGTTGTATTAAAAAAAAAAAAAAAAATAGAAAAAGGAGTACCGTGTTACTCCTATCGGGTGGAGGACAAGCCTCATTGGGTTAGGACTGGGATGAAGAGGACCAGTAAGTAACCAAACATTTTACATAGTGAAGTATGAGTGAGGTATGTTCTTTGGGGGTATCTAATGTATATCAACTGTAATCTGTAATTAGGTGAGACTGCACTTGTCGGGGTGCAATGGTACAGCCATTGTTTGTCTGTAACTTCAGAGTTTAGATCAAATTGTCACGGGGGTCTCACTTAAGCCTTACAGTGGCTTTCTTCTGCATGATTGCATATAAACAGGTAATAAGGCACTGTGAAGGTGAAGATCCCCACATTTTCTCTAGTGCATGGAATGGTAGGGGAGCATCAGGATATGTATTATACACTGTTCTGCAAGTGTTGTGAAGTCTATGGACCATTAAAGACATATAACAGTGAACAGATGGGATTCTCTCTAATAATATGTATTGTGAGGAAGGTGCCATCTAGATATAACTTCCCTATTGTGGTCAGCTGCAAGTGCCTCATTTGGAGACAGACTTTGTTATCTGAAGTCAGTTGAATGCTGTATTCTGTATGGTAGGGATCATACTTACAAATAGGCTGTCCAAATTTACCTGCTGACAGAAGCGATTCCAAGCCCATATCGTCCATCTCATTGTCTACTTCGGTTTTAGGGTTCCCCATAAAGGAACATATAATTTTATTGAGTGGGTATGGTGCCACGTTATCGGTCATGCAGCTCAAACATCATGGCGAGGTGCCAACAGTGAGCAAACTGGGCCTGGGTGCCGTAATATTATAACTCTAAATCCAGTACCCGTAGTCCTTCCTGCTCAAATGGTAGTGTAAACACCTCCCATGCAACTCTAGGCTGCCTGCCCGCCCACGATAAGCTATGTGATTTGACCAGAGGCAATTAAAGATGTCTCTAGTAAGTGGGATTGGGATGTTTACAAAAAGGTGTGGGAATTTGGGGGGGAATTACTATCTTGGCAATTGTGATTCTACCTGCCAGAGATATCGGCAGTCTGGACCAAACAGGCACTTTCACCTCCAATGACATCAGTGTCGTCCCATAATGCTTGAGCCATATATCATCCAGGTCCCTACTTATCCATATTCCCAAATATTTGACAGCAGTGTGAGACCATCACAGCCAGGGCCAGACTGGCCTTAGAGGGCATCAGGTGTTTTCCCGGTGGGCTGGAAAGGTGATGCAAACTCAGTCCCCAAAACAGCAGCAAGCTCGCGTTTGCCCACCCTTTATGAGGTCTTAAAACTGTGAATGGTACCTTTGTAGTCACAGTTTTAAGACCTCACTATGCGTGCAAAGGTACCCCCAAGGATCCCACCCTCACGGGCTGGTCAGAAAATGTTGCCAGGGCTGCTTTGGGTTCCCAGTCCGGCTGTGATAGCAGCAGAAACTTGGGGGCAACATTAATGGTGGCCTGGGTAAGGGGAAATATGTCCAACTTAGCCCAATTTATAGTTATCCCCATAAGATGGCCATATTTAATGAATTCCTAAAGTATTGGCAAAATATTGGTTGCAGAGTCTCTATCATACAGCGTGAAATCATCTACATACACGGATATTTCTAGCCTTCTAGTGCTGTAGTCTGGGCCTCTGTCTGAGTGGTACTGACACAATCAGGTGACCTGGGGCTCCATAGGAATCACAAACAATAAAGGCAACAAGGGGCAAGCTTGTCTAGTGTGACTGTTTATGGTGAACAAAGGACTCACTGCCCCAATAATACGAAGGCATGCTGTGGGCTCATTGTAGAGATATTCCAGGCGTTGGTGACTGAGACCAATATGCTCCAGGAGCATGAAAAGATTTTTCCATTTAAGGAAATCAAATGCCTTAATAGTGTCTAGGAAAATGGAAACTGCCCTCGCCTGGGGATCTAGAGAGTGCAAAAGTGGTGTGCATATTGCGAGAAGATAGTACAAATCCCTACTGGTCAGAACGGATAATGTCAGGTAGGAGGAGGGCCAAGTTATTAGTTTAGCTAGAATGTAACTGTCCACATTTACTTCAAAGAGAAGTCTATAGGAATTGCCTCTCTCAGGTGGGTTTATCAGGTTCAGTATAGTGACAATTAGGTGGGTGGCAACCTAATGGTGTGTAGGACTTCTTAATATACTGCCGTTAAATGTAGTGCTAGTATGTGCACATACCCTTTATAGAATGAAGGTGGTAGGCCATCCTATCCAGACACCTTGTCTCATGGCACGCTGTGAATCACCTGCTCTTTGTCTTCTGCTGTAAAAGGGACATGATAGTATTATCTGTATGCATCATATAACCAGAGTAGCTGTTTGGAATCAAAGTAATCATAGATATGTTCCCAGGTAGGCCTGGCAGTGATTTGATATAGATTGCTATACAAGCATAGGAATGTTTGAGCAATGTTGTCAGTGTTACAATGAGTCACATCCGGCTCATCTATGAGCTGAATAAAAAAATCACTTGACCAAGTTTTGCAAAGCAGCCTAGCTAGCATTTTCCAGTCCCATCTCCTTCCCCATATTTTCTGGCTGTCACTTCCTTGCTTTGGTAATGGGTTTCACTAATGGCTACCTCATCATACTTGGTTAATTTGCATTTGATACCCACTAGTACTTTTGAGTCATCAATCGCCAAATATTCTAATTCCAAGGTATGGATATCTCTAGTGTGGCTAATTGTGTTTGTAGTGCCTTTAGGACCCACTCCCCAGTTGTGTAGTAATGCTGGCATCCCTAATAACTACTTTAAATTCCTCCCAAAGTGTAAATGCCAAAGTAACTGATTGTAGATTAAGAGAGAAGCACTATAGGATTCCTGTTTTGATTTCTTCTCTAAACTGATAATTTTGGAGTTCATCTGGTGGTAGTCTCTTTAAGAACACCCAGTCTGGCACACCCTCAAGTGTTAATTCCACCTATATCGATGCATCTAGTAAGGTGGTATACCCAAATAGTTCTATCGCTGATATCCCTAGTAACCAACCAGTAATCTATACATGACTACATCGTGTGTGTATGTGTGATGCACATTCCTTCATTGATACCAGTATGTTGAAGTCTCTGAAACGTAAACTAAGACATAGGCCATACCCATTTAATATAATGTTATTTAGCTGAAGAACAGCCTGCAGGTGTGGTCGTCTAGTGGTACTGGACCTGACCAGTGCTGCATCCAGGACAACAAGTCTCCACCCCAGATTATTACTTCAGGGCCAAGGCTTAGTATTTGTCTTCATAGCTCCAAATAGAATTCCAAGCTCTCAGTGCTGGGCCCATACAGGGAGGCAACTATAATAGTCTATCCACTGAGCACTCCACTCAAGACCACATACTTGCTCTCCCTGTCACATTAATGGTACACCAGTGGGTCCCTTTGCAGGTCATCTCTGCCACCCCTGGGTACAGGCCAGCATGGATCCACATGAGACTCAGCTATCCATCCAGTCTGCACTTCTAACTGTGTGTGATTTGTGAAATGCAGCTCCTGTAGTAATCCCACATCTGTCTGTGGTGGTCTAAGAATGTAAATACCTGCAGGTGTGCATGGTTCATTCATCCCACAAATGTTCCAGGACAAAAAGTAAGCAACTCTGGTAATCATCATAGAAGCTCCTCAGGGTCGGGTCACTCAGTCGCAGAAGAGTGTAGCAAGTCACTGCCAAGTCTGTCTTTTGAGATCGGTACGTTCAGAAAGAACCACAGTGTACCAAAGCATATCATGACTAACATTCCCTCCCCCACCACTCAAATGTCCCACCTTTACTGAAGAATTAGATCTCTTACCACCCTTCCTCCCAACTTCCCAACTAGGATAATCAACAAAAACAAATCTCAGACTTCATATGAGATACATCCCTAGTGTAGCCATATGGCCAGCCAGAGGAATGCTCTGTCTCATCAAGAGATGGGTGGCTGCGGTAATTTTATCAGGACCTGTAGTGGCAATGCTGAAAGGTGAACTCTGTGCACCCGGGGGAGGGGCAGGAGGAGCCCAGCAGACATCCCTTCTCCCATGGAGCCTCAAGTGGGGAGAGCTGTTGCCTTCTGGCTCCAACATATGATACCAAAATATGCAGCCGATTGCATCAAATGGCCTCTAGCTCTGTTGCTAGGTGAAGAAGAGCACCAACTGCAATCAATCAATCAATCAATCAAGTACTTGTAAAGCTTGGATAATTACCCGTTAGGGTCTCAAGGCACTGGGGAGGGAGGAGCAGTAAGTGAAGGTCAGAGGGGATCAGGTGAAGAGCCACGTTTTGAGGTCCTTTCTGAATTGTGAAAGCGTGGGAGATCTTCTGAGGTGGATAGGGAGGGAGTTCCAGGTCTTGGCGGTGTGGTGGGAGAAGGACCTTCCTCCGGCTGTGGCCTTCCGGATGTGTGGGACAGCGGCAAGGGTGAGGATGGCGGAGCAGAGGTGCCTGGTGGGCATGTAGAAGTGGAGTCTTTGGTTGAGGTATTCTGGTCCGGTGTTGTGGAGGGCTTTGTATGCATGCGTGAGAAGTTTAAATGTAATTCTCTTGTCTATTGGGAGCAGGTGCAGGTCCCCCAGTAGGGCGGACGTGTGGCTGTGTCTGGGTATGTTCTTGATGAGACGGGCGGAGGCGTTCTGGGTGCGTTGTAGTCTTTTTTGTACCTTGGTGGTGATTCCGGCGTAGAGTGCGATGCCATAGTCCAAGCGGCTGCTGACGAGGGTTTGGGTGACTGATTTTTTTGGTTTCGGTAGGGATCCATTTGAAGATCTTCCAAAACATGCGCATGATGCTGAAACAGGCGGAGGAGACTGCACTAACTTGACGGTTCATAGAGAGTGATGAGTCCAGGATGAATCTGAGGTTGCGGGTGAGGGCGGTGGGGGTCAGATCGCTTCTGAGGGCCATGGGCCACAAGGAGATGTCCCACGCTGAGGGGTTGTTGCCGATGACGAGGACTTCTGTTTTTTCGGTATTTAGCTTGAGGCAGCTCTCCTTCATCCTGGCTGCAACGGCCTTCATTCCATTGTGGAAGTTGGCTTTGGCTGTGTGTGGGTCGTTTGTGAGGGAGATGATTAGCTGTGTGTCGTCGGCATATGAGACAATGTTGAGTGTGTGGTGTCTGGCGATGGTAGCTATGGGGCCATGTAGATGTTGAAGAGAGTGGGGCTCAGAGAGGAGCCTTGTGGGATGCCGCAGATGATCTTGGTGGCCTCTGAGGAGAAGGGGGAAGTCTGACGTTTTGGGTTCTGTCGGAGAGAAAGACCAAGGAAAACTGCAAAATGCTGTTTTCCTTGGTCTTTGAAAATGCTTGCACTGTAGATGGAAAAAACTGATACCTGCTTCAAGCATTTATGAATGAATACATTGTGGAGGTCCATGATTTCAGAGGTCAGACATTCCTGCTACGAGCAGAACTTCACTGGTAGGCTTGGGGCTTTAATTGTGGCCCGGTCTGGTAGCTTAGTGGACTACTTCAGGAATCTGTGTTTACCTTCATCGTCCCAGATTTGAATCCTGATGGATCCACTTAGCCTTTCATCCTTTCTTGTTCAATACAATGAGCACAATTTAGTTGAGTAACAATAAACATCTATTATTCACAGCACCTACCCGCCACTGGGTGAACGTGCGCTCTACAGAGACATGTCATGTTTAGCATGTCAGCTTTCTTATCTCCTGACTTTAGTGGGGTTGACTGTAGAAAATGAGACTTTTATAAGCCATAGTTTGACTGGGAAACTATTTCTAATTGCTGCATGGCTGGGTAGCTCCCTGATCATTTTTAAATATTTTCACTGGAATGAGCGGGTCGCACATTAATGAGGTTGTTCTTCTCACCCTCTACTTCTGTCCCAAGTATCCCCCACCTACGGGCTTTCAATAAGTCCTGTCAGCAGTATTTTCTCCATTTCAAGGGACAGTATCTTCCACTGTCTTGCTGTATAAAGTAGAATTCTAATAGTTAACCACACAGGAAACAATAAGCTGCCAGAGTCAACCTTAGTTAATAGCTAATTTTGAAACATATTCATATTTGTCTTCGCAGTTTCAGCTTCAGGTAAACAAATCACGGGCCTGAAAACTCCGCTATATTTTTGCCAGTGTGTCAGTTTCATTATATTTGTGGTGCATCAAGAGATTATTGGGGTTACATCTGTAGACTTTATGTACACCAAAGGTAATTATGACCTTCTCAAAGACAATAACTGGCAGGTTTCGCCCCTCCATGTTTTTATGCCTATGTTGAGTAAGGCTGTTGGACAAACCGGTTAGAGAATCTCTTACATCTGCAGGTGACATAGAAAAGTCCTCAGAATCAGAACGCACACAAATATTGACTCCTATTAATCTTTTTTAGATTATATATTATACATGTTATGCAGCATTCTCTACAAGAATAAATCCCAATTCAGCGTATGACAGGAGGAGGTACACCCACAAAAATGGCAGTATAGTTGAATAAGGAGTTTAAAAATGTAGTTACAAACAGCATGGGTCAATTCATAATTGCAGATAATGTACTTAGGCAGGTGTAACTTTCAAAACGTTTGAAAACTCTTGGAAATGTGCAATTGTCACAGCTTCCCAGGAGCACTTTTGAGACTATTGGAGAATTCTTGTAATTTTTAACTCTACACCAAATATGGGTGTAAATCAGTTGAAAGCACTTTACACTTTTTTTTAATAGATCCAATACTAGCAATCAGTCGTCGCCCCACATGGGCAACAAAAAATTAATATGCAACTTTAGCCAAGCTACACACTTAATACTGTGTTCATAATGTCCAGTTATTGTGTTTTTCTAGTACTCTTTCACTTGATCCGTCTTTCATCAATATTATGTATGGTTTGATGATGTAAATGGATAAACACTTTCCAATATCTGGCATACATTTAACCAAGTTAAGCCAACACTTGTTTCATCCATATGGCGTACAGCTAAACAGGACTTCATCAGGCTTAACTGTGATCTTCATATGGATATAAGCGAACCAGTGTGCAAACCTCCCAATTTCCAGCAAGCAAGCCACATCCACCACATCTTCTTTCTTTAATATCGATATGGCAGCCATGTACTCCGGCGAGTGGTATCTCCAGGAAAGAAACAAAGGCAGTGTCCCTGGTCTCATGTCTAGACATTGGTAGGGTGGCACTTTATGTAAAAGTGTTCCAGGTGTATATTGCTAAGTAAATTTCGGTATTACATACTAAATACTATTAGGCCAAATTTTGAGCTAAGGCTAGTTTTAAACCACCTGCACAGTGCATTAGACTCCATTCGTTGTTTTGTTTTGTCTTCTTTTTCTATTTTTTGCTGTTTTTCCAATAAGGAATCCTGCCCTCCCAACCTCAGCCATTCCTACCCTAAATGACCCGAAACTCCCCAATTTGACAGACATCCCTGTCAACATAGCTTCTCCTTCTAGGAGGTCCATATTCTCTTTACTGAGGTGTCAGTAAATATTCTGGGATGCTCCTTTAACCTCTCCAATTGGACTCTGGGTATATTTGGATCTACCTATTTTGTCATTTCAACTCTTCTACAGTGTGCAAATTTCTGAACTGCACCATCCCTGCTCTGGGTGGACTCCGTAGGCCCATATGTTGTAGCGTCATAGAGATCCCTGATCACAGGAGAGGATAGCACACCGAAAACACCCTTATTCCTCCACCAGGTACACAGAATACATGCTGCATGAAGCACATCCTATTCTTCTCACATGCCCCTATAAACACTTGCATGCAGACCAGCAGTGAAAGGTTCACTATGTCAGGATTTCATGCATCTTCCCCACAGTTTCCTACAAAGGCCACACTATAACCACACATTTCCAATCAAACATACAGGTCCGCCTTAATTGCTCTGGCCATTTAGAGCCCTGTGATGCGCCACAAGTGGCAATTGCAAGCTATACAAATGCCAGATATATTGCATTTATATCCTGGAGGTGGGTAAATATCTATCACATATCTTCTCTTCTCTCCTTTTTCTATTGCCTTTCCACTAAGGTGTGTAAATATCTCTATTTTATTTCTGCTAACGCCTCCCACACTTTTGCAGTTACATTAAGTGGGTTTGTCAACGTCTGCATCAAATTTCCTCTTTCCTAATGCATTTCCACTAATTAAGTAAGTAAATGCCTCTTTCATATCTCGTTTACTTTCTCCTGAACTTTCAGTAATGAGCTGGTAAATTACTCCATTATATCTCCCTCTCCCTCCTCCGCTGCATTTCCATTCACCAGGTAAGAAGATGTCTGTACCTTACATTCTCCATTCCTTCTCTATTGCTTTTCTATTCTCAAGGTAAGTAAATGTCTAAATCAAATCCCACTCATCCACTGCATTTTATTCGTAAGATATGAAAATGTCTGCCTTGTACCTCGTCTCCCTCTTTTGTTTTCCCCTTTCATGATTATGTAAATGTCTCTATCGCACCTCTCCTCTCCCCTCCATTACATTTATACTTTTGGGACCTATCAATGTCTGTATTACACCCCTCCTCTTTTCTGGGCTTTACAGATGTGAGCCACTTCTGCATGGGGGTGGGAGGTGCGAGCAGCATCTTGACAGGATAACTAACATAGGCGCTGGCTGACAAGTGGGCACAGCGGCATAAACTGTCTATAATCAGAGGCTGCCTCAGAGGGCCTTATTATTGCAGGCTGATCCTACCTGTCAGTCAGCTCTCTGTCTTTCAAAGACAGCCTTTGGTTTATTGATGGGAAGGGGCATCTCTGGGGAGGAGCCGCGATACCTTTCGCCTCATGCAGCGGGTCCCTTCCTGTCTCTACCAGTGGCCTCGCCCGTGGCTTCCTAGGCACAGAGAGAGAGTTGCTGAGGAGGGCAGGTGTGTGAGACACCATGGGCCAGTGTGGACCAGTTAAAAGAAGGCACCTCCCAAGTCATGAAAGACGTCTGTGGCGTATGTAGGTCACCGACTTTGGTCGGTTTACCAAGGAGTAGTTATTACCATTTCAACATCACATAGATGTTCACGGTAGCTTCACTGTAGCAGACAGGTGACGTTTTACCTTAATTACTTTTATGGGTCCAGTTCCTGAAGAGAGAAACACTAAGGGCCTGATTCTAACTTTGGAGGACGGTGTTAAACCGTCCCAAAAGTGGCGGATATACCACCTACCGTATTACGAGTCCATTATATCCTATGGAACTCGTAATACGGTAGGTGGTATATCCGCCACTTTTGGGACGGTTTAACACCGTCCTCCAAAGTTAGAATCAGGCCCTAAGTCACATTCTAAAATATACTTTCAGGCTTAGACATTTAGGGCATGCTTAACAGCACGTAGCGGGTATGGAGACAAAAAGATTCTTTGTGGATGTCCAACTTTGGTCCAGAATGTGTCAGATGTCTTGATATCAATATAAGATAAACTTGGACACAATGTACTTAGGAGGGAATCGTATAAATTGTCATTGTGTGCCTTCAAATTCTGGTCTGGACCCAGAACTATTGGTCGGCATTAAGGCATATAATATATGGGATTCTGCAATCCTTGTATTAAAAACCTGTCTCTAATTTCTTTATAATCAGTAACTTGTGATGCACCCTGTCGCCTGGGCGGTTGCAGTCTGTCTTCATAATGCCTGCTGGCAGCAGCCAAGGGCAAAGGCAGGTCAGGTCACAGAGCAAAAATGAAGCATCTGTATAGGGAACAAAACAAAACTTACTTTTCTTTTTTCTGGTTTTCTAGCCTTATAGTGACAAGCAGAAAGGATATAAAGCAGCTGTATAGGGAACAAAACAAAACTTACTTTTCTTTTTTTCTGGTTTTCTAGCTTTATAGTGACAAGCAGAAAGGCGATATTAATGACAACATTTTTTTACACTCCTTAGGTAAATATAGAAAAGTTAGAATTGATCTGCATATTTCTTCACGTTCTGAGCTACTGTACTATAAAACAGTTGACTTGTATAAAACTGATTTTAAGATATTTTTGAAACAAATATCTAACTTTTTTTAATGTTTTATTTTGCATAAGAAATTAAATTTTTATTCTTCATGTTTGCAAGCATGCGCTCTCTTTCTTATGAAAGAGTTACACACCAAGAATGTAAGTGGTTTGTGGGAAAGGTGAGGGTGTGACCATGTATTATAAGGAATAAAATACCCTCTGCTGTGCATGATAAGGATATTACAAGTTATCTTGGAGTTTCATAATGTTATACAGGAACTCATCCTTTGACCTCGTTCCTCTATATGGTCATGGGACTCCTCAGTAACTTGCAATGTCCTTATAATATTTGTCCCATATATATTTATTTGTATTTATTATTACATTATGCTACACTACCACAGAAATGACATCACATAACAATTATGACGGTGCATTATACAATATTCTCTCTGCAGCATTTTCAGAATACAAATTCTTAATAAAACATGACCTAGGCTCCAAGTAAGATGGTGGTGGGGTAGGATGCTCCTCCCCAAGCCGCTGCACTCCGGGACTATAGAGCACAAAATGCAAGCCCCTGAGTGGTGGAGGTGGCCTTGAAATGGCCGAACAACCTCCGAGAGAACCAAAGCTGCCTGCCCAGGTGAGAGGAAGCAGGGCACTCATTGGGATGCAAGTGACTATGTGGCGGACCAGCAGGCTGATCATGCAGGAGAGGAAAGGCACCCTGACTCAGGCACAGCAGCCGTGGGGCAAACTTACTGGCCTGAGAAGATATCCCAACAAACTGAAATTGGAAAAGGGTATGGCCTAGTTGCAACCGACCACGGGCAAGCAAAGGAGTGGACCTCTGATTCCCAGTATATCGGGAGGTTGTATAGAGCGCTGGAGGTGCGTAGGCATAATGGTGGCGAGCACGATGGTCAGAGCAAACCTGTTGGGGAGTAGTGAGTTGCAGTGACACAACGCTAGCATGTATAGATATAGACTAACCCTCTGCACCGAACAGGGACCTCTCTAACACTTTGGAGAGATGAGAGACCCATAGCAGCGAGG
Source organism: Pleurodeles waltl (assembly GCF_031143425.1). NCBI lineage: Eukaryota > Metazoa > Chordata > Amphibia > Caudata > Salamandridae > Pleurodeles > Pleurodeles waltl. The sequence continues at coordinate 1,333,648,455 of NC_090446.1, read as the reverse complement.
CTGGGAGGGCCCTTGCGGCCCACTAATTCCGAAGCGCACTGCAAGCTTCAAAGGGGGGCTGTGCCCAGTGCCAGAAGGGGACATAGACAACAAAAGCCCAGATCCCCTGTTTGGCCCTGAGAGTCATACCATGAGCACCCTAAGTACAGACAGACTAGCTCCAGTACTGTCAATCAACACCCACAACAGACCATGGCAGGGAAGGGGCATTCCCTGGCAAAAGAGGACCTCAAAGCATGCCTTGCTGAGATGAAGGAAGACCCGGAAAAAACCTTTTACAAAACCCTACAAAACTTGTGTGTCGAAATGGTAAAAGATGTGGTGGAGATAAAAACTGATTTGCAGATGCTGGGCGAGCGAACTGAAAGAGCAGAGGAATTTATAGCAACAGCAACGGAAGCAGACCAAATGATTACTTCCACCTTATGCCACCTTGAGTCCCAAGGGACCTGCCTGGTGAACAAATGAGAGAACTTGAAAAACAGATCAAGATGAGAGAAAATTCGCATTATCAATCTAAAAGAAGGAACAGAGGGAGGCAATATGATCAAATGTGTTTAAGAGCTCTTTAGAGTCGTCCTGCAGGTTGATACAGACCTGTCTATTGGCATAGAACAAGTTCACAGGGTGGAACATAAAACACCAGAGATGAAAGAGGCACCACAGGATATTGTGGTCAAACTCACAAGCTTCCACATGAAAGAACGTATAATGATGATGGCTCGCAGATCAAGGAAAATTCCTCATGAAGCTAGTGAAGTACCCACTTTCAGGATCTCTCACTGACTATTCCTCAGAAATGCAAAGCCTTCAAAATAGTGACTATGGAACTTAACAAAACACAAATGAGGTATCACTGGCTTATTCCGGAGGTCCTTCAGTTCATGTTTTAAAGCTCAGAGAAAACAGTAAAAACTCTGAAGAGGTCAGTAGGGTCTAGGGTATCCTGGCCAAGAGCTAAGAGGAAACCACCATCCAGGGGTGACAAACAATGGACCCTATCACTGACCCCTCTAAGGGGTTGGATTCTCAATGAGAACCTGCCAAGCCAAGAATGAAGGCGTAGGCTGGACTACAAATAGACATGCAACTTGCACACAGGAAAAGCCCTCTCAGGGAGGTGTTAATAAAAGATCAAGCTGTGGGAATAGACCCTGCAGAAGGGGAAGCACAGGGCACAGAGGGGGAAATAATGACCATGGGGGTATAAAGTACCAGTGCTACTGCACACACCCTATTGAGCCAGGGGGCTGAACGAGATACCTAACTGAGAGCATGGGGAGGCCAGGGATTAGAGGGGACACCACCACTATTTCCAATTGCCAGACACACAACCACGCACTTTGCTTACCAGCCACAATCTTGCTGATCAAATCCACATAGGACTAAGGGTACCCCGTACTCATAAAGGGGACACTTTAGTTATGATAGTTCTCTCAGTTTTGTTTCAAGATACTCAATATAGCAAACTAGTTTCAGGGGACAAAACGTAGGCACTATTGTCCCTGTAGCTACTGTACTGCAACACCATTATATACATCACCTTGAATGTACAGGATCTGAACTTGTCACAAAAACAATGCTTTGTCTGGTGTATCTGAACCAACAACAGGCTCATATTATCTTCTTGCAAGAGACACATCTCTTGAAGTAGGACTAGTTTAGAATGAAATACAAAAGATACCCAACTGTTAGAAATGGGGTCTTTAGTTGGCAGTCAGGTTGCCCCCTGTATAAACAAGGACCCTCACTCTAGTTAGGGGAAAGGAGAAACACACCCGGTTAACCGCCGCTAACCCCCTTGGTAACTTGGCACGAGCAGAAAAGCTTAACCCAGAGATAATGTGTAAAGTATTTGTACCAACTCACACAGTAATACAGTAAAACACTACAAAATGGACCCTACATAGGTTTAGAAAAATAGCTAATGGGGGGGCGTGGTCTGGCCACGACTAATGATGGTGTGGCAGGTGTTGGGGGAGCAGGAGGGCCTCGGGCGGCAGGCAAGGTCAGATGGGTACTTCCTTGTGTCCCAGGGTAGTCTCAGCGGTAAGGCAAAGTTTGGCACCGCTTGTTAGGCACAGTCTCGGGTAGTCTCTGGTGTTATCTCCCGGCTTCCCTCCTTTTTTCCTGGTCGGGCAACAGTGGAAACCCAGGTAGCCTCCTGGACTGACAATGGCCAAGAACACATGCACCTCCGTAGCAAACTAACGGACTTGGAGGATAGAAGCCGCAGGAACAACATCTGCCTAATGGGACTCCCGGAGGGCATGGAGGGCACGGACCTGACCTCCTTCCTCTGGGACACACTCCCTAAGCTAACAGACACAACATTCGACCCTCCTCTAGAATTTGAAAGGGTGCACAGACTGGGTCCAAAGAGACAGGACGGAAAGGGACGTTCCCGCTCAATCATAGCCTGCCTCCTGCGCCATGGTCAAGCTCGCCAACTACTACAGACAGCCCGGGCACAAGGCCCACTGAAGCTGGGCACTACAGAAATCCGACTCTCAGCTGACTTCTCCAAAGAAACTGTAGACCGTAGGAGAGCTTTCCTTTCTCTCCGCCCGCCTCCGCCACCTGGACGTGAAATTTGGCCTGTTCGAACCGGCCAGAATGTGGATCACCAAAAACGGCGACTCAAGAACCTTCTTCGACCCGGAGGACCTGAGAACATTCCTAGACAAACTTCAAGAACAGGCACACCCTATGGAAACGACAACTCTGCCCCTCCAGGACATACGAGGTACACCCTCGGAAACCAACCACCCTGAAGCCATCTTCAACCCAGAGAGAGGAACAACCATGGATCTCCAACCCAGGGGAAGTGACTTAGAGAGACTCACAAAAAGCCACGACGACAGGGGTCAAGTACTACAGGCGGTGGCGATGTACACCCAGATGTCGGACAGAGAAAAATCCCGCTCCCCCCTGAAGCCCACAGCTGCCCCCATCTGAGGCAGACCGGACACCAGCACCTTTCCCCCCCCCGCCCCTCCTCGGAGCCCTCGGACTCATGGTCATGACGAACACTAGACTATTGCGGTTGAACCTAGGAGACCCGGAGGCGGAGGAGAAGAACAAACGGAGAGATGAGTACCTGATCTTGTGAACTCATGGGTCACCCCAATACTATGGGTCTCTGCCCCAGATTGGCCCGGCGCGAAGTAGCAGCGCTACTGATGCTTTTCCCTACTCCCTCCTCCTCTCTCTTTTCTCCTCTCTCCTAACAAACACCCCTTTTTCACACATCACTCCCATATGACCAGACTTGTCTAGCAATGGGCCAGCGCGCAACCTCTCTCTCCCCCCCCTCTCGGCGCGGCGGGAACTGCAACATGGCCTGGCTCTGCCCTCCCCCCCAAGCCCCCCCTTGTCCCGAGGGGGTTTCAATGGGCGGCTTGTTTGTTTGTTTGTTCGTTTGTCTGCTTGTTTGCTTGCCTGCTGGCTTCTCTTTCCTGTTTTAGTGGGGAGTGACACGGCCGACCCATGGAGTGTACTAGAGTAACGTAGGTTTGAGACGCGGAGTACGTAGCGATGTAGGTAGAATAAACCCCATAAAACTCGCCCTCACGGCTCCCCCCTGGCTACTGTCAGCCATCAACTATGGGCGTAGCGGACCCACACACACCTCCGTATGGAAACAAAATAGGACCAAAGGGGACCTGGGCGCCAGATGCGCGTTGCCTCTCTGGCCGCGTGGCCCGCTGGACGGGCAGCGGAGCTCGACGGACTTGGGTTTTAGACCCGCAGGTCACAGTTCGAGAACACCGGGACTTGTGTCCCGTTTTTCTTTATCTTTGTTCTTGTTTTTCTCTTTCCCTTTCCCTCCCCTCATTACTACACGCGCTTATAGCCTCTCCCACCCCCCACACCACTCTCTCCACCCCCACTTTTAGAGGTTCATTTTTTCCTCCCTTCCCCCCCCCCTCTATCCCTCCCAGTTCCTCTTTCCTCCATCCTTGACGCCTACTCCCTCCCCCCCGGGTAAGCCCCTCTAAAAGATCTCGATGCCTGACTCAAACAAGGTAGCACCCTTACGGATCATGTCATGGAATGTGAATGGCCTTACCCACTTCATAAAAAGGAAACAAATCCTGACCTACCTTAATGACAAACGAACCGACATTGCCCTCTTACAAGAGACGCACCTGGACAGACTGGAATCTGACAAACTTTGACGGACTGGGTAGGCACGGTCCTATTTAGCTGCAATCCACCCTCACCCAACACAGAGAACACCCCGAGGAAATGTGGGGTGGCACTATTAATACGTAAAACCCTCCCCCACAGGATCATCAAATCATGGTCCGACCCTGAGGGTCGCTACGTATTTGCTAAGCTAAAGATAGGAGACTCCTCGGTATGCGTGGGCTCCATTTACGCACCAACGGGACCCAAGCGCCTTTTCTTTTTACAAATCAATCGGCTCCTGACGGAGATAGGAGCATCTCGCTATGTAATATGGGGGGACTGGAACATAGCTAGGGACGCAGTCCTGGACAGAACGGGACCCCTTGACACAAGCAATAACGCAGACACAGCCCTACAGACTGATGTCCTCTTGGACAACGGCCTCGTGGACCACTGGAGGCTGACCCACCCGACGGAACGAGAATTCACTTTCATTTCGCCGGTACATGGCACTCAATCCCGACTCGACTACTTCCTCCTGTCCGATAGCCTCGTGGACCACGCCCACGATAATACCATAATGGAGGGTGGCCTCTCAGACCACTCTCCGATTAGTGTGGCTATCTATTTAGGACTAGTATCCCCGGGCCGCAAACCCTGGAGGTTCGCGGTCTATCGCTACCGATTCCCACAAGGTAAACTACAGCTACAAGATCATGCAGCCACCTTTGCTCAGGACAACAAAGGTACAGTTGAGTCCAACCGCATACTGTGGGCCGTAGCCAAGGCCACGATACGCGGACGACTCATGCGAGATGCGGCGCTGGCGAATAGAGACAGAAAGGAACAACAGGCGGCACTAGAACTGGATATTCGTCGTCTTACCAGACAATATACTACGCACCCCTCTCTATCAGGGCGTCGAACATTGGAACGCGCCCAAATGGCCCTCAATGAGCTATACACCACACGGACACGGGTCGTAGTCTCCTTGAAGAGGAAATAACTAGACAGGAACTAGAGAGCGTCATCTCCAGCCTCCCCTATCACAAATCGCCCGGGGAGGACGGTTTCCCAGCGGAATTCTATAAATGGGCAGGAAAAGAGGCAATAGATATCCTACACGAAGCTTTAAACAAAGCCTATTCCACGCAGACGTTAGGCGCCATATCCAACAACGCAACGATAGCTGTTATACCGAAACCTGGGAGGGACCCCTTGCTATGCGGCAGCTACCGGCCTATATCTCTTTTAAACGGTGACGTTAAAATTTTAGCAAGCATCTTGGCAAATAGGCTGCGCAAAATCATCCCATCCTTAATTCACCACACGCAGGTGGGGTTTGTACCGGGACGCACCTTGTGTCATACCTTATGGGCCGCGAAAGACTTGCCGGAGACCGCATTAGCTCTATCTCTAGACGCCGAAAAGGCGTTTGATCGCATAGAATGGCCCTACCTATTCACAGCCCTAGAGAGATTTGGATTGGGAGACAAATTCATCTCAATGGTACGACTACTCTACGACCAACCAGAGGCAAGAGTCAACTGTGGGGGCTTCTTCTCAGACCCCTTCCCAATCCGCAGAGGCACACGACAGGGCTGCCCTCTCTCCCCTCTCTTGTTCTTACTTGCTATGGAGCCCTTGGCCGCAGCTATCCGATCTTCTCCCCTTATAACTGGCCTAGCACTTCCTGATGGCCTATCCAAAATTTACCTGTACGCCAATGACATCCTGTTAACACTTATGGATTTAGAAAGCCATATACCGGCCCTCTTGGATGTCATCGACGGATTCGCAGCACTGTCCGGTTACCGCGTCAACTGGGACAAGAGTGAAGCCCTCCCCCTCTCGCGGGTGACTACAAAAGCCGCACTCCTAGGCTTTTCATTTCGGTGGACGCTAAAATACCTCAAATACCTGGGAGTGCTAATAAACCCGATGATGGCGCATATGGTAGCGGACAATATCGACCCCCTCATTGCACGGATAAAACTCGACTTCGCCAAATGGACCCACCTGGGCCTGTCCATGTGGGGCCGTGTACAAGCGACCAGAATGGTCACGGTGCCTCACTTCACCTATATCCTGGGACTCCTCCCTTTACAAGTGCCCCTTCACACACTATGACGCATAGACTCCCTCATCAGATCATTTGTATGGGGCCCCATGCGGCCACGACTATCACCCGCCAAGCTCATAACCCGCCGCTCACATGGGGGTAAGGGACTCCCATCAGTGGAGCACTACTCGCTAGCATTACAATTATCACAACTGTCCCACACCACGCTCGTGATGGATTGCGGTGGAAAGGCGACTACTATCCGCAACGAAGGGCTTGGGGGACCTTATCGCGACGAGCTCCCATCGAACAGCCCAGTGAACCCTATCTTGAAAGCGACTAGAGCAGCATGGCGAAGGGCCCACAGATTATTCGGGGTGCACGCCCTTATCCATTAAGTGGTATTCACACCCTCTCTCAGATACTGGAGAACGAGGCGATCAAACCCTTCCCAAGGCTAAGGGAAGAATTCGGTCTGCAGCCAAACCAAGAATGGAGATACCAGCAGCTCAAACACTGCATCTCCCAAAGGATAGAAGCTACCCGATGGGGGTCCCAACCCTCGCCCATAGTGACCTACCTGCAGCGGTGGGCACAACAAAAGGGAGTCATGTCTGGTCTCTACGACCTAATCACCAAACAACTTTACTCCCAACCCCTCCTAGATAAACTGGCAAACCCGGTTACAGCAACCCCTAGATCCAACTGAATGGAAGGACGTCCTGGAAGCCCTGGACAGAGGAACCTGCGAAGCACGATTAAAGTTCTGCCTTTTTAAGGTCTTACACGACTGGTACTGGTCCCCGGCCAAACTGCACAAGATTGGTCTTCTACCGCATGTGCAATGCTGGAGATGCCCAGAGACACACTGCGACTTAAACCATATCTTAATTGACTGTCCAACGGTCCGACCACTGTGGGACGCGGTGAGCTCCACCTTGGCCGAATCACTGACACTCCCGTCACCACTCCCCCCTTCCTTAATACTCATACAAGACACGACGCCCTACCAGACCTCTCCAGGCCGCAAAGAAGACTGCTACACACAGCACTAGCCACTGCAAAGATCTGTATTCTCCGTCATTGGCGGTCCGAAATCTCCCCAACCCCGGAGGAATGGATCATAGCCATGACCCGCACGGCCACATATGAAAGAATTATCTACAACCTCCAAGATCAAGCCCAAACCTTTACCCAGGTATGGGCCCCCTTTCTGACTGGGGGTGGGACGTAGTAGGGGTAGTAGTGCGTGATATGGGGAACGTAGTACAGAGCGCGGAGCGCGTAGAGCGTGATACGTAGAACACAGCGCGTAGTTGGTGGATTGCACACCACCCTTTCCCCACCCCTCCCCCCCTTTACAACATCCCCCACAGACTTCTCCCCAAGTACCGCCGATAGGACATTCGTATTAAAGGAAAAACAGGCAGAGCACGGCCAAAGGCTTTAAGCCCCACCCTCCTAATGTATCGCCCCCCCCCCCCTCCGCCATCAACTCAACATCGCTTCAGGGTACGATACCGCCTGTCATGGCGACCCCCAGACTCGGTATGGACCCAGACATTTAACGACCGACATCCGACCCAGGCGGCGACACGGCACAGAGCTTACCCACTTACTTGCCTACTTACTTACTTACTCCCAGACAGACAGGCGCCCGACCCTTATGCCTTATGCCCATGCCACTAGGCTGTCCTGGCTAGCTTGCCTACCCGACCAAAACTGTTTGTATTCCACACTATTCTACAACCCCACCTCCGAGAGTCCTACAACTTTATAACCTAATAGCCTCACAACTCCACAACCACTGTAACCCGACATAACCAGGCCTAGCGCCCTTACCCGACTTTACACCTCACACTTTTCTTTCATTTTCTTTCCTAACGCCTTCCCTGTCCCCTGCGTGATTTGATACAATATATTTGCGTTTGATAATATTCTATTGATCCACCCATTTCCCCCCGTTCCACTGTTTATTGATCATTGTACACAACCATTGAAAATTGTTGGGGCTCCGACCCCATTTGAGTTTTGTCAATGTTCATAATTAAACCTTAATAAACAAAACAAAAAAACAAAAAATAGCTAATATTTATCTGAGTAAAACAGGACCAAAATGAAAAAAATCCAAAATACACCAGCAAAGTTAAGAATTTTTAAAGATGAAACTTCAACATAGTGCTAGGAAACTCAAATGCTTAGATTTGGTGATATCACAGTGTTGTGACAGAGTTGTTCCCAACAATCTGACGCTAATGGCACTGATCATGGAGTCGCACAGACCCCCAGGTACAGTACCTTGTGAAAATGAGGAAACAAGGGGGTGCACGGAGTCAGGGATCGAGACAACGCTGGCCCCGGTGCGGCATTGGTTCCGGTGCTGTGGAGCGAAGGAGTGGAGGTGTTGTTGCAAAAAATCAGGTCCTTGCTGTGTAGACGTGGAGGTGAGGTGGGATCAGTGTGAAACGTTGGATCCACACATTTCCCGCAGGGTTGATATCTGGTATTCACGTCGTGGTGCGGCGAAGTCGGGTGTCACGTACGTTGGTGACATGGCACTTCGGGGCTTCGCGGAGTCGCGGACTTCAGCGAGGCTGTGGCGCCGTCAGGCCTGCGGGGTCTTCGCACTCCAGCAAGGACCATGGCTTTACCTGCATGTAGTGTCACGGAATTCGGCAGCGGCACCAGTCTGGAGTCGTCCAAAGTCGGTGCACTTGTTTTTTTGCGGATTTTCACCAGCTCCTCCTTTCAAGGGCCCAGGGACTGGATTAGGCACCACTTGGCAGGTTATGAGTCTCAGCAGTGAGTCCAGGTGCTGGAAGAGGAAGTCTTTGATGGCCCTGAGACCTACGAACAGGGACCAAGCTCAGTCCAAACTCTTGGAGATACCTCTCAAGCAGGAATATACCACAAAGCCCAGCCTTTGTTCCCTTTCTCAGGCAGAAGCAGCAACTGCAGGATACCCCTTTATGCCTTTGAAGTTGCCCAACTTCAAAGAAAAGTCTCTGTTGTTTACAGGATCCTGCCTTTCCCAGGCCTGGCTCCAGACACACACCAGGGGCTTAGAGACTGCTTTGTGTGAGGGCAGGCACAGCCCTTTCAGATGTAAGTGACCATTCCTCCCTCCAGCACGGGCCAAGATGGCCCATCAGGATATGCAGGTTACACCCCAGCACCCTTTGTTCCACTGTCTAGTGGGGATACACAAACAGCCCAACTGTCAGTCTGACCCAGAGAAGGAATCCACAAACAGGCAGAGTCACAGAATGGATTAGGCAAGAAAATGCCTACTTTCTAAACGTGGCATTTTCAAACTAACAATCTAAAAACCAACTTCACTAAAAGATGTATTTTTAAATTGTGAGTTCAGAGACCCCAAACTCCACATTTCGATCTGCTCTCAAAGGGAAATTGCACTTTAAGGACATTTAAAGGCAGCCCCCATGTTAACCTACGAGAGAGATAGGCCTTGCAACAGTGAAAAACGAATTTGGCAGTATTTCACTGTCAGGACATGTAAAAACACACCAGCACATTTTCTACCTATCTAGACTAGTGTTTAACTTCTAGACCTGAAAAGAGAAGATGCATTCATCTGTGTGTGGGTGAAATGCTGCCAGCAGTCTATCATGCCCAGTTCTTCCAAACATGCTTTCAGTTTATGTGAAGTCGCTTTTTGTGGCCTGTATGTTGTATGACGATATTTCCAGTTCTGGGTACCATAACAGATTAAAATCCCCTTCCAAAATGAGGCTCCCTTTTTCTGGCCCCTCTAGGGTAGATGGCATACATTGTAGAAAGGCTTTCTGATGGGTGATCAGCCCATATATGTTGATGATTGTGTGAGGGAGTTGGCTATCAAAACTTGCAATAATAGGCTTCTGCCTTCCTTGTCTTTCTGCACCTGTTGTTTTTGTATAGGGAGGTTTCTCTTGATGAGGATCACTACCACTGCTGTTTTCTGTTTTCCCTGAGGCCCAGAACTTTGTTGAGTGTTAGACCTGGCATCCTTGGCGTGGTCTCCCCTAACTTTCTGCCTCTACTTCCCAAGTTGTTTCTGTGTGCTGTTTTTGTTACTCTGTGCACTTTACCAGTGCTGACCAGTGCTAAAGTGCAAGTGCTCTCTATGTGAAATTGTATGTGTAATTGGCTTTTCCATTATTGGCATATCTGATTTACCAGTAAGTCCATAGTAAAGTGTGCTAGATGTGTCTAGGGCCTGTAAATCAAATGCTGCTAGGCGGCATGCAGCACTGATTGTGCCACCTACATGAGTAGCCCTGTAAACATGGCTTATACCTGCCACTGCAGTGTCTGTGTGTGCAGTTTTTTAAACTGCTAATTCGGCCTGACAAGTGTACACAATTGCCAGGCCCAAACCTTCCTTTGTATACATGTAATGCACCACTAGGGTAGACCCTAGGTAGCCCCATGGGCAGGGTGCAGTGTTTGTTGGAGAGCACTTCTGCAGCAAAGCAAGAGAGCAGCAAGACAGCAGGGCAACAGCAAGGCAGCAGTCCTCTGTAGAAAGCAGTCAGGTGAGTCCTTTAGGCAGCCAGGCAGTTCTTCTTATCAGGGTGCAGGTTCTGGTTCAGGTTTCTTCTCCAGGAAGTGTCTGAGGTGGTAGGGCAGAGGCCCTGTTTTATACCCAAATGTGCCTTTGAAGTGGGGGAGACTTCAAAGAGTGGCTTAGAAGTGCACCAGGTCCCCTTTCAATTCAATCCTGTCTGCCAGGGTCCCAGTAGGGGGTGTGGCAGTCCTTTGTGTGAGAGCAGGCCCTCCACCCTCCCAGCCCAGGAACACCCATTCAAAATGCAGATGTATTCAAGTGAGGCTGAGTTCCCTGTGCTTGGGGTGTGTCTGAGTGAATGCACAAGGAGCTGTCAACTAAACCCAGCCAGACGTGGATTGTAAGGCACAGAAAGATTTAAGTGCAGAGAAATGCTCATTTTCTAAAAGTGGCATTTCTAAAATAGTAATATTAAATCCAACTTCACCAGTCAGCAGGATTTTGTATTACCATTCTGGCCATACTAAATATGACCTTCCTACTCCTTTCACTTCAACAATGTATGAGGGCAGCCCCAATGTTAGCCTATGAAGGGAGCAGGCCTCACAGTAGTGTAAAAACGAATTTAGGAGTTTTACACTACCAGGACATGTAAACTAGACAGGTACATGTCCTGCCTTTTACCCACACAGCACCCTGCTCTTGGGGTTACCTAGGGCACACATTAGAGGTGACTTATATGTAGAGAAATGGGAGGTTTAGGCTTGGCAAGTACTTTTAAATGCCAAGTCGAGGTGACAGTGAAACTGCACACACAGGCCTTGCAATGGCAGGCCTGAGACAAGTTAAAGGGGCTACTAAAGTAGGTGGCACAACCAGTGCTGCAGGCCCACTAGTAGCATTTAATCTACAGGCCCTGGGCACATATAGTGCACTGTACTAGGGTCTCACAAGTAAATGAAATAGTCCAATTTGGTGTGATCCAAGGTTACCATGTTTAAAGGGAGAGAGCATATGCACTTTAGCACTGGTTAGCAGTGGTAAAGTGCGCAGAGTCTAAAAACCAGCAAAAACTGTGTCCAAAAAGTGGAGGGAGGCAGGCAAAAAGTTAGAGTTGACCACCCTAAGGCTGTCAGGTCTAACACCGACCTATAGCACTGCTCAATACTGATGTGAGGATTTTCACTAAAATACTGGCCTAATGCTTAAGCAAAATTCTGCCAGCCCTGGTGGAACTGGACCAGATGGGGTATGTGAGGCACAGATAATATGTAGAATGGTGCCCATATAGTAGAAAAATGTAGAAAAAAACAGATACCTGCCATCTTGGCATCCCTATACACAGAGAAAGCATTTGATAGAGGGATCTGGAACTTTCTTTGAGCAATCTTAGACAGAAGAAATCTCGGGCCCAATATTAAATGCTGGATTATGCAGACCCAAAGGCCCTTACCAAGGTCAATAGGAGGGCCTCGGATAAGTTCACACTGCGGAAAGGCACATGTCTAAGCTGTCCCCTTTCCTACTCCTGTAAGCTCTTTCAATAGAACCATTAGAGATATGAATTAGACCTCATCCAGAGATAAAGGGAGAGTTATTTGGCGGCGAAGAGCATAAAATCAGCATATTTGTGGATGACATCTTTTTGACCTTAACAGAACCAGCCACCTCCCTAGAGAAAGTCTATATGTGCCTGAGAGAGTTCAAATAGTCTTGGAGTTCAAGGTGAGAATAGATAAATCAGAGACACTCAATTTGTCTCTCCCTCCTGCACATGAGAAACGCATGAGGAGAGAAATGAGCAAAACAGGCACTATAATACCTAGGCTTCCACATCACCAACTCAATGGATACTTGGACTAAAGTTAACAGGCTTAGACTAAAAGCGCAAATTATCAATGACTTAAGAAGGTGGAAGGGGCAATTTATGTCATGGCTATGGACGATCAACGAGGTGAAAATGAATATTCTTCCCCGCTACTGTATGTGTTTCAAACAATTCCCACGGCCGTACCTAAAAACGAGCTACAATCCCTGCAAAAAAACAATACGAATGCCATTAGAGAAAGAATGTTTGACACTTCTTGACATCCCCAAATATTGCTAAGTGTCCCCCTTTTGCATCTTAGTAGAATAATCGATGTGCAACTCTGAAAAGAGCTGGCTTTTTAGGGACCATGCAGTAGCGAGGAGAGGTGTATGGGACCTGCTCTGGATACTCAAACCTCAAAGACCTAGAATGCTCTATGCATCTGAAGTCACCAAAACACTGGAATTTGGTACGATGTGTACATGACACAAGGGCCCATATTTATATTTTTTTAGCGCCGCATTTGCGCCTCTTTTTGACGCAAAAGCGGCACAAACTTACAAAATAAAATTGTATTTTGTAAGTTTGTGCCACTTTTGTGTCAAAAAATGACGCCAATGCGGCGCAAAAAAAGTATAAATATTGGCCACGGTCTCTACACACCAGTGGCACTATACACACCAATACATGCAATTCCTAGCTTCATTCCTGGCCTAGACACTGGAAGGTTTCAGAACTGAAAAACAGGGAACGGGGGTACCTCACAATAAGGGACATATATCATAAAGGCAAGCTAATTTCATTTAATTTAACGAGACCAGAAAAGATTTTAAGCTGTCTGAAATGGAAAGACTACAGTACACTCAAATAAGTCATTTGGTCATGCAACCCGCTATCAAAGCTCAGGTAAATAGAAATCTCATCCCATTTGAAAAACTGCTGGGTTCCTATGACACCACAAAAGGGCTTATAGGAGCACTATATAAAATCTTGTTAGACAAGCTGGCAGGGCCACAGTGGACCTATAGAGAGACATGGGAAAGTGAATGACGCAGGCCTATGGAGATAAAGGCCCTCTTTCTGACCCTGGCGGATTGAATCCGCCAGGGCCGAGGGCAGCGAATGCACCGCCAACAGGCTGGCGGTGCATTCATGGGCATTCTGACCGCGGCGGTAACGCCGCGGTCAGAAACGGGAAACCAGCGGTCTCCCGCCGGTTTCCCGCTGCCCATGGGAATCCTCCATGGCGGCGCAGCAAGCTGCGCCGCCATGGGGATTCCGACCCCCTTCCCGCCAGCCTGGTTCTGGCGGTTTACACCGCCAGAACCTGGCTGGCGGGAACGGGTGTCGTGGGGCCCCTGGGGGCCCCTGCAGTGCCCATGCCAATGGCATGGGCACTGCAGGGGCCCCCTAACAGGGCCCCACATTGCTTTTCAGTGTCTGCTTAGCAGACACTGAAAAGCGCGACGGGTGCCACAGCACCCGTCGCACACCTTCCACTCCGCCGGCTCCATTCGGAGTCGGCATCCTCGTGGAAGGCGCTTTCCCGCTGGGCTGGCGGGCGATCTTTTTCAGATCGCCCGCCGGCCCAGCGGGAAAGTAGAAATGCCCCCCGCGGTCTTCTGACCTCGGGGCGGTGTTTGGGCGGTTTCCGCCCGGCGGGCGGCGTCCGCCGCCCGTCCGGGTCGGAATGAGGCCCAAAATGTGTACCTCACTATGGCAAGCAATTCACAGGAACTCCAAGAGACTGTAACATAGACAGATAGTGTAAACTACTCATGGGATGGTACCCCAGGACCATCAGACTCAAGCCTATGGGCCTGATTACGACCTTGGTGGAGGGGATTACTCCGTCCCAAAAGTGACGGATATCCCGCCCGCCATATTACAAGTTCCATTATATGCTTTGGAACTTGTAACAGGGGAACGGGATATCCTTCACATTTGGGATTTAATAATCCCCCTCCGCGAAGGTCGTAATCAGGCCCTATGTGCCTATCAGTGTCAGATTGCTGCTAGCATTGTGGAGCAGATGAGGGCCCGTTTATTCACATCTGGTGGACCTGCTCGAAGATCCAGAAAGTTTGGAAAGAAATCCTGAGTGTACTAGAAAAAACAATCAGAACTGCCAACAGAGGTGTGGTTACACAATCTGTGGCACACAATGGCCCTGGAGAAACTAACATATCATTTGATGGACAACAGTAAAAACTTTGAGAATACTTGGGCCCCCCTGAAGTACCTCACCTCCATACCAATGTCGCGGTCTATCTCAAGGTATGCTGCTCTGTTGGGCATGGGTTCCACCTGATCACTTTGAGAAAGCACTTGAGCAAGGGACACATTAGTGAGGGTGAGAAATGACTCACATATAGAACAAGAGGTGGATGGTAAGGAGCCTGAGAGTGTGTGATGTGGGGTTGAGGCAGGAGACAGAGAGATCGAGGGGAAATATCCGTTGTTGTTTTTTTTACATGTGACACAATGTACAAGCGAAACGTGGCCACGTGTGACACAATCTATAAGCAGGTACGTGGCCATTAAACATGGTGAGTTGACAAGACTTCTCCCATGCCCTGTTATGTAGCAGAATAATGTGTTTACAAAATAGCAATAAAATTAGTCATACAAAAAAATGACCTAGTATTTTTCTTAGTTCAGCGTTTAAGGTAGGGCAGACAAATAATGCATGAGTCGTATCTTGGGGGCACAATTTAGATAATGGAACACGTCAAAGCTCACTATTTATCATCTTAAATTACAGATCTTATTCTTATGTCAGTCTACAATTTTTTTTAATGTAAATAAAACCTTCGGACTCTTAGCTCTAAAGTAGCCTTCAAGGCACAAAACAATCTTTTGATCACCCTTAAAATAACCATTCGGGCTGAAAGAGTTTGTTTGGGTGAAACTGCAGCAGTGAAAGCAAGAAGGAAACAAGCATTTGCAATGCAATAGGTTTTTAGTTTACTCGAGTTAGAGCTCTTAGCGTTGTAAATTCCTAACTGGACTTTTACTGCCACATAAATTAAAAAATTAAAAGTAAAACAGTTGACATAAGCAAGGCAATTCGAAGCGCCATAGCCGCCATGAGCGTGAGTGCAAAGGAGAGAGACAAAAGGAAAAAGAAGTTCGCTTGCAGTCAAACGTATCGGCAAATTTGCAATTATCAATGTAACAGGGTCGATGGCCAAAGCGGTAACAAAACTGCCCCAAGGAGGGACAAACGTAAAGTATTTACTACTGATAACAAAAGACTTTTCAAAGGCAAGCTCATGAACGAGTGATAGTGATGGGCATGCAGTGGATGTGGTTAAAAGCTAAAAGCCTGTGCGCTCGACCTAAAAATAGTAAAAGAAGGAATGTCTGATGAAGAAAAAAGAGAGGAATGAAACAAGGGAAGAAATAACCAAGTTTTTGCAAGTTTGAAAGAGGAGGTAGCAAGAGGAAGAGGAAATAAAAAAAAAGGGGGAGGAGTATAAATGAACAGTTGAAAGAAAGAACAAAACTGTTAACCTGTGGATTTTAAGAACTGCAAAGAGAAAAGTGGGGGAGAAAGAAAACATTGAGAGTAAACAGAGGAAAGGATAGAACTGAGTGACATATGTAAAATAGACCCTCCCAAATAAAGATGGCAGCTAAGAATATATTTAGTTGGCTCTCCCACATCCTCAAACAGAAGTCAGAGTGTGAGGGGGCTGTACAGCAGGAGGTGCATAAGCAGAGCTGTATGTGAACCCCAATACAGCAATATTGGGGCGCTTCAGATCAGGATTGGGGGTGTAGACAGAGCTGTGTCCTAGACTGGTGCTGGAATAACAGAAAGGCAGCAGGTGAGGAATGAGAAACGGAGCACTGTGTAATTCTTGGTATTGGAATTATGGGGCGCTGCAGGTTAGGGATGAGGTGCACTGACAGAGTTGTATGTGGGCTGTAGTATCTGAATAGTAATGGGCACACATGGTCAGAAGTGAGGTATGTTAATGGAGCTATGTGTGAACCTAGTACTGGCGTGCCAGTGTTGCCAAGTGTTAGCCTGGAGGTGCCCTGGTGAAGTTGTGAGTGGGGGCCAGTATGGGAATGGCATTGCCTCTGAACCACAGGAGCGAGGAGTCCTGAAGGGCATGTGTGTGAGCCATAGTACTGAGAAGAAATGTGCACTGAATGTTATAATTCATGGATTGTGGCGGAGCTGTGGTGGATCCATCAACAGTGGCGTTGGATGTTAGACTTGAGGTGCACTGGCTCAGCTGTGTTTTGCTCTTTTGGGTCCAGTATTGGCTTGGCAGTGGGACTGAATATTAGAATTGAGCTGCTGTAAAGGAACTGCATGTGAGCAGGATCCCAGTATGGGAAAGGAAGTGACCTTGCTGGGTCAGAACTGAGGTGCACTAATGGAGCTACGCCTGAGGTCCCAGTACTGGAACAGCAGAGTGTACTGACTGTAAGAACTGAGGTGCTGTGGCAGACAGCGTTGTGTGGGGTTCTGGCATGGCTGAGGGGCTTAGAGTGTGTGGACGGAGGTACACTGATGGAGCTACGCCCAAGGTCCTAATACTGGAACGTCAGTGTGTACTGACTGTAAGAAGTGAGGTGCTCTGGCAAACAGCATGTATGGGCTTGCACAGGCATGGCTGAGGAGATTGGAGTGTGTGAATTGAGGTGCATTGATGGAGCTGCGCCCGAGGTCCCAGTACTGGAGCAGCAGAGTGTACTGAATGCACAAACTGAGGTGTTATGGCTTCCAGCGCGTGTGGGGTTCTTGGCACTGGCCCAGCTGAGACTTGGAGTGTGTGAACAGCGGTGCACTGTTGGAGCTGCGCCCGAGGTCCCAGTACTAGAGCAGCAGACTGCACTGACTGCAAAAACTTAGGTGCTCTGGCAGACAGCACATGTGAGGTTCCTGGCACTGACATGGCTGAGGGCTTGGATTGTGTGAACTGTGGTGCACTGATGGAGCTGCACCCAAGGTCCCAGTACTGGAGCAGCAGACTGTACTGACTGCAGGAACTGAGGTGCTCTGGCAGACAGCGTGTGTATTCTTTAAATAAAGCATCACAAATCAGCATGTCTGAGTCTTTCTTCTATAACCTTCAGCCACATAAAATGCAGCAATAGACCCAACCACTAAGGGTCCCTGTGCTTAAAAACCTGAGAGCAAACCTTTCAGTGTTAAGAGTTTTTTAAATAATGTGGCAGAGTCTTCCCAGGTCCGCTATTCATTGGCCTGTGAGGCATAGAAGCAACTTAGAAATAAATTCTGGTAGGGATGGAGGGGGCTGCTGTGCCTCCTGCAACCCCTACAACCCTCCAAAATTTAATCAATAGTGCTCCTGGGGCACCGTAAAAGCTGAGAGCGATAAATGATTGATGAGCAAGTCCAGCCTCTCGCTGCATGTTATTCTCCTTTTTTTCATCTCAGATGCCCGTGCCTGCTGGGCACCCAGGTGCAGCCAGTCTGCTAATTGTTTGGAGCCATAAGGGGAGCCCCAAAGCTCCAGAAGCCCTGAAGTCTCCCCAGGTGTGGACTGGCTGCTTGTGATCTTCTCCCACCATGTAGAACCAAATCATCTTATACTCCTGCTGTGGGAGCAACTTGGTGTAATTCTCCTGAAGTGGCAGGAGAAGCAAGTAGGTGCTGGGCCTCTTTGGGCTTCTTCTCTGAGTCCCAGGAATGGAGTTCTGGGACCCACTGCTGCGCATCCACCCCAACAGGGCCTCTACTTGTTGTTCTAGACCCCCAAGAATGGGGTCCGGGCCTTTCCATATATGTTCTGTCAAGGGGGGTGTGATCCCAGGCTGGGCTTAGTAGGACTCCGGGAAGGGGGCCTCGTGTATGATCCTTCACTAGACATAAGTTATTAATAAAGCTGTACTGATCCCCATGCATTAACCCACCCTGGGGGTATTTTAGAAAGTAGTGGAGGAGCCCTGTGGATCCGTCCCTTGCACATGTCAAAGATCCTTAAAGCTGCTTAACCCCAGCCTGTTGGTCGATTTCCTTGATCTTGGACTTGTTTTACTCCTGGTAATGCGTTCTAGCCACCTAGAGCAGTCTCAACAGGCATCCGGGCCTCAAAAAGGGTGCCCTGAAGAAGGCTGGTTTCACTAGCTCCCTGTGCACCTTTGCCTGGCTCTTGGTGCTCCTCTCATCCTGCTGGAGTGCAGATGTCCATGCCTTCCCCCAGTGCTCTTCAGAGTTTCTAAGGGGGCCAGCATCACTGTTCCTGGAGAGACACCCTGTAATCCTGGGGTCAGTTGAAATCAGAGTCCTTAGTCCACCAAGGCCTCATGTGGCTTGTCCTTCCAGCTGTTGATGGTGTGGCAGCAATCGCCATCCAGGTACAGGAGCTTGTGTCCTTCAGATTCTGGGATGCCACTTTTATGTCTGCCAACCTGTGGGCGTTGAACACCTCTTTATCTAACCTTAAAACTGCTTCTGGCCTGTTCCTCCCTTTCCCCAGGGTTTGGCCGCAGCCTGACTAGTTGAAAAAAGAAGGCAGGGACAGACATGGTGCCAGGTTCCTTTGGGTGTACTAGTGGCAGATTCCGTTAAAGTGTAATCAGGGCAGGGCACAACTCTACCCCTGTCATCGTGTCATGAAGACCCACTACACCTGAGCTCATTTGTCTTCTGTTTGGCCTCAGTACACATTGCCAAGTGGAAGAGCCATTACCAGTCCAGGCAACTGGTCACTCACAGAAAGGCCCTGGAAACTTTAAGCAGGGGAATGTCAATTGTCTAAAAGTATAATTTCCACAATAATTTAAAATCCAACGCTACCTTTAAAGAGGATTTTAAATTACAGTTAAAATGACTGGCAGAACTATTGGTCTAGCTGCCACCAATCCAAATTTATCATGTAATAAGTGCAAAAATGTATCCCAGTGACTCTCTATGGAAGCAGCCAGCCTTGCTACAGTAAAAATCATTTTTGTGGGGATATTTCACGGCAAGGACATGTTCAACATTAATGTCTACACAGCCTAATTTTATATATCATATACCCTGCCTTTATGGGCAATAAGGCCTACTTGGGGTGACAACTTATTATCTAAAAGAAAGGTTTACACCTGTCAAAGCAGGTATTTTGACACATCAACTTTGCAGTTTAAAACTGCCACAGACAGGTTAGCTGTGTGCAACTACCAGGCTGCTCTCGACTGCAGTCTCTCATGTGCAACCTGCATCCATGCACACGTGTGTGCATATGTTTTCATATGTAACTAGTCCAGTGCTTCTTACCTTGGCTGCATCACAGTGGCCTTAACTTAAAAGTTGCAGACTGGCGGTAAATACACACAGTGAAATTACCATTAGAATACCATAAGTGAGACTTGAGTAGTGAGACTCACCCACAGTAAAGGTCCAAAAACTGGATGATCAAAAGGAGAAAAAAAAACTGGTGTAGTAAACGGACAGGACCCATTTGCAACACAGATTAGGTAGCTCAGCCAGTTCAGTGACGGCAACGTACTATGGCAGTGGGTTGTGTGTACTGCATGCTCCGGTTCCATGACGAAAGTGTTTATATAGATAAGGACATTTATAAAGCACATTTATACAACACATGCTATAAGGACTGGCCTGTCAGTGTCATTGGCATCTAGTAGCTAGCGCTGTACTTCAGCTGTATGTGATGTGTTAGGTGAGTACTGCAAGGTGTCTGTATTAGTTAATTAGATTAAAAATTAGATCCAAGAAATTTATTTTGCTTAGATTCTTTATTCATCTTCATACACGAAGAAGAGCACAGCCAAAGCATTTTGCCCAAAGTTGAGCATGACACTTCTGAAGCACAAGGGTCGTGTTAGACTAAATATTCAATGGCCACAATACCCTGTTCACACAATACATGCCTCAATAATTGCCAAAAATAGTAGTCAAAACCGTGTTTGGCTAAACGTCCATTCTCATAATCGCAAATCTGCCGGATGTTTTGTGCATCATGAGTGTCACACATGGTTGGTTGCTGCCTCGTTTACGTTCACCTTACTAGTTCTGATTGACTTTTCTTGAAATGGCTCCTTTATAAGATTTATGCCCTGGTGAAGCTAAATTTTGGGCAAAACGCCTTGGCTGTGCTCCTCTTCGTGTATGAACATGAATAAGGGGTCTAAACAAAATACATTTCTTGGATTAACTTTTTGAATCTAGTTGACTGTGTTCAGTACTCTGTGTGTTGCCTCTCCGATGTAATATAAATTGCTTTAATGTTGGGTTATTTGGTAGCTATCCTACAGAGGTGGGCAGCAAGTGGGCGTATTTAGGAGGACTCACTGGTTGTGCGGTACATTGGTCCTTAGCTATCTTTTTCTCTGTTGTACTAAGTACTATAAGATGTGACAGAGAGGGTTCACCACTGGCGCCTGCTTAGTCAGCTACTTGTACTTGTCTCAACACTTGTTTGATCACTTGTGCATTTAAGGAATTGCTTAGAATAAGGCACATTATACAAAGAGGTATCCTTTCGTGGGAAAACATGCTTTTCTGTGAATGGCAACATTGTGCACCTGCTGTCGGTGTGGCTAGCGAGTCCTTGAACTCAGTGGCGTAACAATAACCCCCGCGGTGCAGGGGGCTCCCTGAGCTTCAGGGGGCCTCCAGGCACTGTGCACGGGCCTCTGGCCTGAGGGCTCCTGACTGGGGCCGGCTTTAGGGCAGTACAAACGTTGCAGTGATCTTGGTGTGGGAGCTGTGTGTTGTAATGAATGGCCCCAACGCAGATGATGTCTTCCTTACGTGTTTATTAAGTACACAACATTAATGTGACCTCCACCTCGGCCAGCTTGAAGTAACCGGCCACAGGCGGAATCTCTAGTTACTAAGACACCGTTCCTATAACAACCTACCAACATTCTATTCTAACCAATTACACATTATAACATATCATCCCCCTTTACATAATAACACCCTTTTGATTTAAAACAAAAGTACATTCACAAACAACACATAACTAAAATAGTTTGACATTCCACTTAAGGTATGTACCACTTTAAATATAACTATCTTACATAATCTTGCAAATACGAAGGAGGACGTCTTTGTCTCTGCTCCCTAGCAGGCAAACGTTCCTCCCCAGCATTTTGTACACAACTTGGAACCACTCGGGAAGATCCGGAACATTGTTCCACACCTGGAATAATACCAGGAGATTCAATCCCTGATGTTTGGAAAGAAGGCACACTACCCTCTACCAAACCCCTAGAGAAAGATGTGGCACCCTTCTTTAAATCCTGTGTTGTTTCGTCACTGGATCTACCAACCTCAACATTAAATGTTAAAGGATTTGACCCAATCTCTTTAGTAGAACTCCGGCATTCTGAAATTACTCCTTCATTCTCACCCAACACTGACCCCTCACATTCACACCTCTGTGTACCAAACCTTGAGTCTTGCGCACCAAACCTAGCTACCCTCCTAAAATTCCACTTTTCACCATTTTCTAACACAACATGCCATCTGCCAATATGCTTAACTTGAAACGGCCCACAAAATTTGTTCAAACCTCCAACGCACCGTCCCTATTTTATTTTTACCCAATCACCAGGACTTATTTTTTTAATGTGTTTCCTTTCACCCTCCTGACATTCCTGCTCCACACCATTTCCTTCAAGCAGAGATTTAATCCAAAACGGTGTTAATTTGGTACTAGGTTTCCTGCCCCGCATCAACTCAAAAGGTGAAGATACTAGCGTGTTGTGCACCGTAGACCGATAAGCCCACACCAAATCACTCACAACTTTTCCTACACTTAGTCTATTCGCCAAAGCTAGTTGAATGGCACCCTTAACCAACCTATTAGCTCTTTCTACAGTGCCATTTCCATGAGGATTATAGAGAGAAGTGCGTGCATGTTTCACACCACATTCATTTAAGAACTGTTTTATACGATCCGATGTAAGTTGAGTACCATTATCAGTGACGAGGCAATCAGGATAACCTTCCTCACTAAAAATCTCAGATAACACCCTTATTGTAGAGACCGTCGTCACCTCCGCCATAAACTTAACTACTAACCATTTAGTATTCAAATCAATCAAGACAAACGCAAACCTCTGACTATAACTCACACCTGCAATTGGACCAATAAAATCACCACAAACAGTATGCCAAGCTATGCCTGGATCCCGCATGGTTCCACACACAGTTTGTTTGCCCACCTTCAACCTTTTCTCACTCTCCATGCATTCAGAAAACCTTTCCACCCAGTTTACCACATCATCGTCCATTCCTGGCCACCAAAACTCAGCCCTGAGGCGTTTTTTTTACATGGTTTGTCCTAAATGTCCTTCATGGGCTATATCAAATAACATTTTCCTGACACCTACCGGAGGTATCAACCTTTCTCCCCGTACTAAAACTCCTTTGCCCAAGATAGATAACTCGTCCAAGACTTTACCATAAGGTCTAAAAGCTGGGGGTAACATACTCTCTCTCCTTCCTCCTTCAACTATCATTTTGACTACTCCCTTCAGCACCTCATCATGTGTAAAAGCTCGTTCCCACTCTTCTTTACTCACCGCCCCCAAGGTCCAATGAGTTACATCACAGACACTCGCAACTGCACCTTCACTCTCGTGTTTCAATACACCTTCTCCATCAACTACCTCCCAACCTAAAGGTAAGCGTGATAAACAGTCTGCCTGCACATTCTTCCACCCTAGTATGTATTCTAGGTTGTACATATATTCCTGTAAACTTGCAGCTAGTCGAGCCAGTCTTGCAGAACACTTGCCAGCACCACCAGAAGACAAAAGGTTTGTGGTCGGAACGTAGAGTCTCTCTCGTTCCCCATACATAGACTCTGAAGTACTCCATTCCCCAAGCTGCGGCCAAAGCTTCTCTCTCAATAACGGAGTAATTGCGCTCAGAATCCGTTAAAGAACGCGAAGCAAACGCAACAGTCTTTTCACCTGTTGGGTGTATTTGTGCTAGCACAGCCCCTATACCACATGCACTCGCATCCACTGTAATTGTAAATCTTTTGCCAATGTCAAAAGGAGTCAATATACCAGCGCAGCACACCTCCTCTTTAATGGCCTCAAAACACTCTTGTTGCACGTTGGACCATGAAAATCTTGCCCCTTTCCTTAACAACACTCTCAAAATTTCAGTCATAGAGGCAAAGTTCTTCACAAATTTAGAGTAATATTCTAACATTCCTAAAAAAGACCTCAATTGATCTTTGTCCTGCAGTGGTGGGGCCAATTTAATGGAATCAAGTAAGTTGTTTTTAGGCTTGATACCTTCCCCCGAAAGAGTATGCCCGAGATATTCTATCTCCCTGACTAAGAACACACATTTCTCCTTCCTCAAAGATAACCCAGCATTAGAGATTCTGTCCAGAACCTGCTTCAAGGTGAAATTGTGATTCTCCACAGTGTCTCCAAAAATTAAGATATCATCCTGGAAAAATAGAACATTTTCCAATTCACGGAATACATCAGTCATTACTCTCTGAAACACACTAGCCGCTGAACATAACCCAAAAGGCATTCGTGTAAATTGGAACGTGCCTTCCATGGTTATGAAGGAGATTAAGGATTTAGAGTCACTGTGCAATTTGATCTGATGATATGCATGCTTCAGATCTAGTTTCGTGAAGAATTTTCCACCCTTCAGTAGAGTCAAAGGTTTGTTGATATTTGGGAGTGGAAAATTGTCTGCAACAACACACTGATTTAGGCTCCTCAAATCAACGCAAAATCTCAATTTGCCATCAGCTTTGCGTGTGATAACCACTGGAGAAATCCACTCTGACGTCTCCACTGGCTCAATTATTCCCCTTTTTAACATGTCACATATTAATTTGTGGACCTCCTCTCTTACCAGAACAGGTACTCTTCTAACTTTATGTTGAACAGGAATCGCCCCATGTTTCAATTTAATCTTATGCACATACCCTTTGAGTTCAACCATTTCCTCACGAAACACTTTGTCTGCACCCCTAATAATGTCTTCCAATGTCACCTCCTGAACAACCATAACGGGATTCTCCGCACGTGGATTTATAATGATGTGTAAATCGTATTAATGAGCCCACCCGAGGATCGGCGGACCTGCTTCTGCAACATATACTTTCCCTTGAATGATCCTTTCACCAAAGGTGATGTCAGCTACCATACAACCTATAATATAAATGTTTTCTCCCTGATACCCACCAGGGTTGATGTCTTTCGGCAATAACTTAATGTCTGGCCACTTGGACCTGAATAAACCCTTAGGTATGATGGTATAAAGAGACCCAGAGTCAACCATTAAGTGAATTGCCTGTCCCTTAATAAGAAATTCAGCTGTGGGTCTTTGTTTCCTATTGCATTCATCCTCAATTATTAATACTCTGTCTGGGCATTCATTCAACCTATCATCAGATCCTTCTGATAACACTGCTACTCTCATCTTTGCAGTACTTCGACACCTCCTGGCAAAATGTCCTTTTTGGTTACACTTCCTAAAATCCTTTCCCTTCGCAAAACAATTTCTTGCTCCAGTAACGTGGTTGTAGCTACCACAATTATTGCATGCTTTCCCAGTTGTTTTTACACTCTGACCACCTTTACTACTTTTGTATGCACTTGTACCACCTTTGCTGCTAAAAACTTCACTTTCTGTATGTTGACCGATGACTGACACACCAGTTTTTTCCTCCCTCTTGTCCATTACCCTCATGCAGTATTCAACTCTTCTATTACCTTAGCTATCTCAATGGCATCTTTTAGAGTAGGATTCTTATCAGCCCACAACCTTTCCTGTATTTTGCGACTGTTGCACTGTACTATAAGTTGATTGCGTATCATCTCCTCAGTCATTGAGCCAAACTGACATTTTAATGATAACTCTCTTAACCTAGTAACAACGTCATCAATCGACTCCCCAGGACGTTGTGGCTGAGTATAAAATTTGTGTCGTCTAATCACAATATTTCGACCCTTTGCAAATCTAATTTCTAAGCGTTTACAAGCATCAGAATAAACATCTACGTCAGGTTGATCTTCTTGAATGGGTAACGCCGATAGATACTTAAAGATGTGTTGCCCTTCCTTGCCCAAAGCATTTAATAAAATAGCCTTTTTCCTCCCAAGAGAAAAGTTACGCTCATCTATTGCTTCTAAATAGTTATCAAAAACATCTATCCATTCTTCCCATTCAAGCGAAGGCTGACCTGGTTGAGATAAAAACAGTGGTGGTGGCGCAATGGCATGCAAATCCATGTTGATATTGACACTCAAATAAATATATCAAAGTAGTCTACCCCGTACTGTACGTTGTGCCCTGCAATTACACAAAAAAACACAAGAAAAAATAAATAAAATAAAACGTAATCAACAATGCACCTATTATGCATTCCACAAGTCAAACTTAAAATCTTAAGCTTTTCAGTTTGTGACCAGCTTAAGTTTATGTCAAGTCGACAGTAAGGTCCTTTCTTCTAATGTACACGTGCTGGAACTAGGTCCTTTCCTCTAATACCGTAGCGCCGGAAACACTTGCCGTGAAGACTTCATGGGATGAAGCACGACCACCAGATGAGACCGCACTCCACACCGTGTTCAAAGTGTTTTACCGTGAAAGACAGTTCAGCGAGCGGCCGCCGTGAAGAGCTGAGGTGAGTTACAGACTCCAGTCTCACCCGCTGCAGATTGCGCTGCCTCACGCAGCCAGTCTCGCGCGCTGCGCTGAAAAATAACAGTTACCACTGCGCTGTAATTACCGTTGGCTGTGTTTCACCTCACACACAATACCTACACTGTATTGTAACAAGGCGTAGATTCAACTAAGTCCTTTCTTTTCCTTTTTTTGGACTCCCGATGACCACGGCCTATAATTTCCGTTGGTTTCTTCCGACAAACCTTAGCTTTAGGTACTATCCACAACACGGATGTGTTTCACCTCACACACAATACCTACACTGTATTGTAACGAGGCGTAGGTTCAACTGAGTCCTTTCTTTTTCCCTTTTTTGCCACTGCACGCTCCTTTCTTTTTCCCTTTTTTTGCCACTGCACGCTAGTCCGCTTACTTCTTGAGGATAGAGGTCACACCACTCCTTGGCCGTAGCAGCTGGCTCCAACTCGTCGCCAAATTCATGTTGTAATGAATGGCCCCAACGCAGGTGATGTCTTCATTACGTGTTTATTAAGTACACAACATTAATGTGACCTCCACCTCGGCCAGCTTGAAGTAACCGTCCACAGGCGGAATCTCTAGTTACTAAGACACCGTTCCTATAACAACCTACCAACATTCTATTCTAACCAATTACACATTATAACACTGTGTTTAAACATAACTTATGGCTTTAGAAGCAAGTAAACGTGCTTGTGCATTCAGCAGTTTTCAGGCAACAATAAAAATGGCAATTTAACTGGTGAGTAAAGGTGTTGCTGGTGAGCGATCCCAATTTTGTCTAGTGGCAGTTTTTTCTCATCATAAAGTAGTGCAGAGTGATAATGTGCCTGCTGCAAAGAACTTGTACCATGCAGATCACAAAACTGTGAGTGATCTATGAGTAGCGCTTCAAAAAGGAAAAATACATGTGTGTCAGAGAGGGGCTATAAAGAGGTGAGAGGCACTATTGGAGAGTTATAGAGAGAGAATTCATGGAGAAGGAGGCCATGGAGGTGTGCCAAAAAAGACTGACGCACCAGGCATCACCAGCATTAAAGCTAGCCCTGCGTGAGGGGCCCTCTTCATGTATTTTGCAAGGGGGGCAAATTTGGTTACGCCACTACTTGAACTACAGGGACGTTTCTCATGCAAGATCTGTAACTCATCAGTCCTACTGAGTATCAAGTTTGGCTTACATGTTTGTCACTGAAAATTCTGTATTCTTTTTTGCCTTTTTATTAAATCATTTACATTTATTTACATATAGTTTGACCTACACCATAGTCACAAAATATTCTACTCTGGTAATACAAATGTGCCACTACACCAAAGTGTTGTACAGATAAAACCTCCTGGAATTGGAGCGTTGTATGGTTTGCACCTGGATTCAAACTGGGTATCAAATCTGGATTCTGGTTTCAATATCCATTCCAGAACGGGACCTGTGTTCGAGAGTTACCCGAGCGAATCGTCCCGATTGTGGCCCAGTGCACTGTACTGACACTGAGATGTATGCAGTGGTGCCATGAGTCACTCAGTGTGTGCTTTACTGGGTGGAGCAGCAGCTGGCAGGTGGGAAGGAGGGATTGCATATTCCATTACATTGCTTACCACGGGCAGGCAGCAATCTCTTTTGTACTTGGGGGAGCAGTGTTTGGCACCTTAATGGCAGAATCACTGGCTCAGAACAAAGATACACTTAATACCTCACTTCACAAGTTAGCAAGTGTTAAACTCAGACTTGAAAGTTGTTCGACTTTCTCTAGCTCTATACCTCATTAAGGTATGTTCAACTGTGTGTTCTCTGTAGGAATGGCGGGTATGTCTGTGTATTCCTCAAAAAACGACCATTTATATAAGATAACATACATATCAAATCTTTTGGCACTTCATAATAATTGTTTATCATTATCCGAGAGACAACAAACGATTGAGATAAAACATGCATGGATCTCAACTATCTTACATGTGGCATGAAGCTCTTGCAGGATGTCCATAACTAACATCTAAATTGTGACCTGCAAGTTATACAAGTGTGGATCTGTAACGAACATATTGAATACGACTGTGATGTATATGTTGCATACAGTGCTCTGCAGCAGGCATATTAACACGCTGGGAAATTTTATGATGATTCAGACCTATGTTCCGAGATTACATACAGCTCTCTTTAGTGTGTTATCTTACCTGTATTATTTACCCTCTATGCTAGGATCACCAAGAAACTGACCAGAAAACTACAAAGCAGGGACCACTTTGCATACATGATGCAAGGCTCTCATAAATATGCCCCAGAGTTTATAAAAATATGCATCACTGACCATGCTTCTCAAGATGCTGCCCCACAACAATCCACACCCTTTCTGTCAGCACCTCCAACCGACAATCAGTGGTTTCCCAAGGTGAGCTTACTCCATTTGCAGCACTGATGATGGCAATTTTTTAACATGTTTGCATTTGCACTAACTTTAGGGCCCGAGTCTCCACTCTCTGAAGAAAAGCACAATGGCTGAATCCAGATATTCAGCATAATGCACATAATCAATCAATAATGCTTGTTCTCTGGTTAATTAAAGCTATACTAGAATACAAAATGAAGCATAATTAATACAGTTACAAAACTACTCAACCACTCGTTTTATCCCTAATTTACATAGCTAGTGCAGTAAGCGAAATCGGCCCATGACATAATATAGTCACTCAATCGTTGATTTCAAATCAAACATTTTAAGAAAAGCATAGTTAGTACATTTCCATGATTACCCATGTTGGTCATTTCTTCCTTTTGGCAGCCAGCGGTTAACCCCTTAGCTGCTGGGCCTTCCCCCCCCCCCAGTGCTGAGCCCTTTTTTGGCTATTTGGGGTAGTTCGCGCTTAGGGCTTCATAACTTTTTGTCCACATAAGCTAACCACGCCAAATTTGCGTCCTTTTTTTCCAACATCCTAGGGATTCTAATGGTACCCAGAGTTGGTGGTTTCCCCTGGAGGAGACCAAGAAAATAGCCAAAATACAGTGAAAATTTAGTTTTTTCCAAAAAAATGGGAAAAAAGGGCTGCCGAAGAAGGCTTGTGGTTTTTTCCCTGAAAATGCCATCAACAAAGGGTTCCTGGTGCTGAAATCACTATCTTCCCACCTTTCAGGAACGGGCAGACTTGAATCAGAAAACCAAATTTTTCAACACACATTTGGCATTTTACTGGGACATACCCCATTTCTACTATATTTGGTGCTTTCAGCCTCCTTCCAGTTAGTGACAGGAATGGGTGTGAAACCAATGCTGGATCCCGGAATGCTAAACATTTCTGAAAACTAGACAAAATTCTGAATTCAGCAAGGGGTCATTTGTGTAGATCCTACAAGGTTTTCCTACAGAAAATAACAGCTGAAATAAAAAAATATTGAAATTGAGCTGAAAACAACAGCCATTTTTCTTTATGTTTTACTCTGTAACTTTTTCCTGCGATGTCAGATTTCTGAAAGCAATATACCGTTTTGTCTGCTGGACTCTTCTGGTTGCGGGGATATAAAGGGCTTGTAGGTTCATCAAGAACCCTAGGTACCCAGAGCCAATAAATGAGCTGCACCCTGCAGTTGGTTTTCATTCTATACTGGGTATACAGCAATTCATTTGCTGAAATATGAAGAGTGAAAAAGAGGTATCAAGAAAACCTTTGCATTTCCAAAATGGGATCAAGATAAGGTTTTGAGGAGCAGTGGTTATTTGCACATCGCTGAATTCCGAGGTGCCCATACTAGCATGTGAATTGCAGGGCATTTCTCAAATAGACGTCTTTTTTACACACTCTCTTATATTTGGAAGGAAAAAATGTAGAGTAAGATAAGGGGCAATAACACTTGTTTTGCTATTCTGTGTTCCTCCAAGTCTCCCGATAAAAATGATACCTCACTTGTGTGGGTAGGCCTAGTGCCCGCGACAGGAAATGCCCCAAAACACAACATGGACACATCCTATTTTTTTTATAGAAAACACAGCTGTTTTTTCCAAAGTGCCTACCTGTAGATTTTGGCCTCTAGCTCAGCCGGCACATAGGGAAACCTACCAAACCTGTGCATTTCTGAAAACTAGAGACCTAGGGGAATCCAAGGAGGGGTGACTTGCGGGGCTCGGACCAGGTTCTGTTACCCAGAATCCTTTGCAAACCTCAAAAAGTGGCTAAAAAAACAAGTTTTCCTCACATTTCGGTGACAGAAAGTTCTGGAATCTGAGAGAAGCCACGAATTTCCTTCCACCTGGCGTTCCCCCAAGTCTCCCGATAAAAATGATACCTCACTTGTGTGGGTAGGCCTAGCGCCCGCGACAGGAAACGCCCCAAAGCGCAACGTGGACACATCCAAATTTTTGGAAGAAAACAGAGGTGTTTTTTGAGAAGTGCCTACCTGTAGATTTTGGCCTCTAGCTCAGCCGGCACCTAGGGACACCTACCAAACCTGTGCATTTCTGAAAACTAGAGACCTAGGGCAATCCAAGGAGGGGTGACTCGCAGGGCTCGGACCAGGTTCTGTTACCCAGAATCCTTTGCAAACCTCAAAAAGTGGCTAAAAAAACAAGTTTTCCTCACATTTCGGTGACAGAAAGTTCTGGAATCTGAGAGGAGCCACAAATTTCCTTCCACCCGGCGTTCCCCCAAGTCTCCCGATAAAAATGATACCTCACTTGTGTGGGTAGGCCTAGCGCCCGCGACAGGAAACGCCCCAAAGCGCAACGTGGACACATCAAATTTTTTGGAAGAAAACAGAGGTGTTTTTTGAGAAGTGCCTACCTGTAGATTTTGGCCTCTAGCTCAGCCGGCACCTAGGGAAACCTACCGAACCTGTGCATTTCTGAAAACTAGAGACCTAGGGCAATCCAAGGAGGGGTGACTCGCGGGGCTCGGACCAGGTTCTGTTACCCAGAATCCTTTGCAAACCTCAAAAAGTGGCTAAAAAAACAAGTTTTCCTCACATTTCGGTGACAGAAAGTTCTGGAATCTGAGAGGAGCCACAAATTTCCTTCCACCCGGCGTTCCCCCAAGTCTCCCGATAAAAATGATACCTCACTTGTGTGGGTAGGCCTAGCGCCCGCGACAGGAAACGCCCCAAAGCGCAACGTGGACACATCAACATTTTTGGAAGAAAACAGAGGTGTTTTTTGAGAAGTGCCTACCTGTAGATTTTGGCCTCTAGCTCAGCCAGCACCTAGCGAAACCTACCAAACCTGTGCATTTCTGAAAACTAGAGACCTAGGGCAATCCAAGGAGGGGTGACTCGCGGGGCTCGGACCAGGTTCTGTTACCCAGAATCCTTTGCAAACCTCAAAAAGTGGCTAAAAAAACAAGTTTTCCTCACATTTCGGTGACAGAAAGTTCTGGAATCTGAGAGGAGCCACAAATTTTCTTCCACCCGGCGTTCCCCCATGTCTCCCGATAAAAATGATACCTCACTTGTGTGGGTAGGCCTAGCGCCCGCGACAGGAAACGCCCCAAAGCACAACGTGGACACATTGGGAAGAAAACAGAGGTGTTTTTTGAGAAGTGCCTACCTGTAGATTTTGGCCTCTAGCTCAGCCGGCACATAGGGAAACCTACCAAACCTGTGCATTTCTGAAAACTAGAGACCTAGGGCAATCCAAGGAGGGGTGACTCGCGGGGCTCGGACCAGGTTCTGTTACCCAGAATCCTTTGCAAACCTCAAAAAGTGGCTAAAAAAACAAGTTTTCCTCACATTTCGGTGACAGAAAGGTTTGGAATCTGAGAGGAGCCACAAATTTTCTTCCACCCGGCGTTCCCCCAAGTCTCCCGATAAAAATGATACCTCACTTGTGTGGGTAGGCCTAGCGCCCGCGACAGGAAACGCCCCAAAGCGCAACGTGGACACATCCAAATTTTTGGAAGAAAACAGAGGTGTTTTTTGAGAAGTGCCTACCTGTAGATTTTGGCCTCTAGCTCAGCCGGCACATAGGGAAACCTACCAAACCTGTGCATTTCTGAAAACTAGAGACCTAGGAGAATCCAAGGAGGGGTGACTTGCGGGGCTCGGACCAGGTTCTGTTACCCAGAATCCTTTGCAAACCTCAAAAAGTGTCCAAAAAAACAAGTTTTCCTCACATTTCGGTGACGGAAAGTTCTGGAATCTGAGAGGAGCCACACATTTCCTTCCACCCGGCATTCCCCTAAGTCTCCCGATAAAAATGATACCTCACTTGTGTGGGTAGGCCTAGCGCCCGCGACAGGAAATGCCCCAAAACAGAACGTGGACACATCACATTTTTTCATAGAAAACAGTGCCTACCTGTGGATTTTGGCCTCTAGCTCAGCCGGCACCTGGGGAAACCTAGCAAACCAGCACATTTTTGAAAACTAGAAACCCAGGGGAATCCAAGATGAGGTGACTTGTGGGGCTCGGACCAGGTTCTGTTACCCAGAATCCTTTGCAAACCTCAAAATGTGGCTAAAATACCACGTTTTCCACACATTTCGGTGACAGAAAGTTCTGGAATCTGAGGGGAGCCACAAATTTCCTTCCACCCAGCGTCCCCCCAAGTCTCCCGATAAATATGATACCTCACTTGTGTGGTTAGGCCTGGTGCCTGCGACAGGAATAGATCACACAACGGTCAATGTTGGTCCTTACGTGAGGCAGCTGTTGACCCTGGGGTGATCCATTCCTGACACAGGCACTAGGTGGAGGCACTCAAGTGGGGTAGTGTTTTTATCAGGACAGGTGAGGAGTCACTGGGTGGTAGGAATGTTGTGGATCCCAGCATATTCCTGTAGTTTGTGTGAAAGAAATGCGAGAAAAATAGAGTTTTTTTTCAACATTTCAGCTTTGCAGGGTATTCTGGGTAAGAAAACTTTGGGGAATCCACACAAGTCACACCTCTGTGGACTCCCCCGAATGTCTAGTTTCCAGAAATGTTTGGGTTTAGTGTGTTTCTCTATATGGCCGCCGAATCCAGGACCAAAAACACAGGTGCCTGCCTTACAAAACCAGTTTGTTTTGCCATAGACAATTTTGATGTCTCCACAATATGATTTGGGTGGTGGAATTTGGGGCTGAACTAAATTGGTGAGATCCCAAGAGAGCACTCTCTCTCTGCTTGCCGCCGCATTCACCTGCTCTCTGGGTTGGCCTAACCCACTATTACCCAGTTGCACGAACAGCTTGCGAAGGGACAGCAGGACTGTCCTCATCACCTCCCTCATAATGTACTGGAAGAGGAGTTTTCGAATGGGACTCCTCTGACTGAAAAATCACTCCCAGAGTCTGCGCCATTGTCCTATCCCTCAGATGCTGTCTCAGTATCTGATGTCTCAGTCTCTGATCCTATGTCAGAGCGGTCCTCTATAACCCGAGTGCAGGCAGCAGTCATCCATCAAGATGCCATCTCTGCTATTGGCTAAACTGTTGCTCTAAAACACTAGCCTACGTAGACAGTCACAAAATCGATGGTGTGTGTGAGATACGTGCAACAGTAGAGGCCACCTTACCTGCGCTTCTTCCCTCAATCAGCACGTACTTTCAAGACACTCAAAAAACACCTTGTCACATACCATTCATCACAGTCTTTAGCACCTCCTGCGCCCAGTCCAACAATCATTATTGGTGCTCCCACTCCCTCCTCCTCGGATTCCCTCATTACCACCCAGCAAAAGTGCCCTTCATCTCTCCATAGACTTTACTAATGTACTCAGCTATTTACATAAAATACAGATGTGCTCTTTGCAGTAGGCATATAAACCTTCTGCGCTTCTTTATGGCACTAAAACTGCCACTAGACAAGTCGGACCCTTTTCCCCCCAGGGAAACCACACACATATTGACAAAAGTGATGTATATATGACAGCCAACCACCTGAAACTCAACTCAAGCAAAACCGAAATAATCCTCTTTGGCCCTCACCAAAAAAACCTGGGACCCCCCATGGTGGCCCACCACGCTAGGCCCTGCACCCACCCCCGCCAACTACGCACGCAACCTCAGCATCATCCTAGACTCCTCCCTCTCTATGACCCAACAAATCAACGCTCTTACCTCCTCATGCTTCAACAAACTCCGTATACTGAAAAACATTCAAATGGATCCCCACAGAGACCAGAAAAACTGTCACTCACGCACTCATCAGCAGCAGGCTTGATTACAGAAACGCCCTCTACGCCGGCACCACTCTAAAACTCAAGTGCAAACTACACGCATCCAGAACTCAGCAGCACGACTCATCCTCGACCTCCACCGACACGAACACATCTCTCCACACCTCAAATCCCTCCACTGGCTCCCCATTGACAAAAGGATCACCTTCAAGATCCTCATCCTCACACACAAATCACTCCACAACACAGGCCCTGCCTACCTCAACGAGAGTCACCTTCCACACCCCCACACGAAACGTCCGTTCAGCTGACCTCTCTCTCGCCTCTGACCCCCGCATCAAACACACCACCACCGGGGGCAGATCCTTCTCCTACATTGCACCCAAAACATGGAACGCACTCACAACCCACATTCGCAAGACCCAAAACCTACTTCTTTTCAGGAAGGGCCTAAAAACCTGGCTTTTTGAACAGTGAACCTCCTAGCCCCTTTCCCTCCCCCCCGTCCCCCCCCAGCGCCTTGAGACCCTCACAGGTGAGTAGCGCGCTTTATAAATCTCTTTGATACAGATCTACCTATATATATATATATATATAAATATA
This sequence comes from Pleurodeles waltl, assembly GCF_031143425.1. Taxonomy (NCBI): domain Eukaryota; kingdom Metazoa; phylum Chordata; class Amphibia; order Caudata; family Salamandridae; genus Pleurodeles; species Pleurodeles waltl. Next base: position 1,333,613,633 of record NC_090446.1, on the reverse strand, counting down.
TATCTACATAGATATATCTATAGATATATCCATGTACCTAGATATATCTATCTACATATATATATATATATAGATATATACATATATTTTTTTTTAGTTGTTGTATGGTTTCCTTGTGAAGTGAAATCCCTGGTGTCTAGTGGGGTTTCCTGGCCCCCGATCGCAGCTGTGCTGCGATCGGGGGCCAGGAAACCGTTTCAGAAGGCCTCATAAGAAAGGGGAGAGTCTCCCCTTTCTTACGAGGCCTTTTCAAAATGTTTCCTGACCCCCCCGATCGCAGCTGTGCTGCGATCGGGGGCCAGAAACAGTTTCAGAAGGCCTCGTAAGAAAGGGGAGACTCTCCCCTTTCTTACAAGGCCTTCCAGAACGTGTAAAAGGCCGTTTTCCCCATGAAAGCAGGAAGCGGCCGCAAGGCTGCTTCCTGCTTTCATGGGGAAAACACTTTTGCAACGTCAGCGCGCCTCGCGGCGCGCTGACGTCACAAAGGGGCGGGTGGGGGGCGGGGGGAGACACGGTAGCTTCCGTGTCTCCCGGGGGGGGGGGGAAAAAAAAATAAAAAATCCTCGGGTGCGATGCACCCGAGGATTTATTAATGCCCTTCCTGGTGTCGGCCACTGGTCGTGACCCGCACCAGGGAGGGTGTGTGGGCGTCGGCCAGTGGCCGACGCCCGCACTTAAGAGGTTAATAAAAAAAAAAGTGTGTCTCCCAAGGACGTGACAAAGTTCTTAGTTATATTTACTCCAAAGGATTTTCTGATGAATCGTCTTATCCATACAGTTCTTAATAACGTCTCTGTTTAATTTGGGGAATGGTTTAACCCAAATCAAAACCCACAGTAAAAGATGTGATAATTTAATAATATCTTTTAAGTAACTGAGATCAAGTTCTTCCTGACAAAGGGCATTTTGAGACAATCCTAAAAGTTTTCTATTAAACCTATTTCCTCTATTTGAAGAGATGACATGTGTGTGTGACCCCTGACATCCAATCTATGCAAGCTATCAAAAGGCTTTCATTTTTTATGGTTTCTAAAACAAATTTCAGTGGTTTATTGCCCATCCTTCTAGCAAAGTAAAAGAAAAAAAACAAATCTTTATGGATTGGATCAAAATGGATTATTTCCCACTGCTACACAAAACAATGGGTAGATCATAGATGGCTGAAACTCTTTCTAACGCATGATTTTTCTAATTACAAAAATCTAGATTTTACAGATGGAGGAAGCATAGTCAGTATATAACGTTTTAGCCAAATTAATGTCTAGATCAAGATCATCCTTGTATGACACACAGCCTTCAACCAGTCTCTTAAGCTTATCCCGTTTGCAGTGCAAAGCATTTGACTGAATCATCCACATATTTTAAAACATTTTTGTTATTAGTACTATCAACATCCCATTTATAGTCCACTAGGGGACATCAATGCCCCTTATTGGACTATAAATGTTTCTAAAGTGAACAGTCTACTTCTTCTCTGCAATGTGAACTTTAAGAATTGTATTCAGAAGGGTAAATTTACAAATAGAAATTTACTCAGTGTAGATGTTAATCATATCTGGGCATAGATTTATACCCAAATGTAGACTTACATGTCTCCACCACCTGAAACCAGCATAACACGTATCAAGTTGCTACTATTAACTTTTCACATGTAGGCACAGATTTATGCCACCTGACGGAGATGGCCCTATAGTAAAGTATATGTTAATAATAAACGTTTTTGGTTCTTAAAAATATGTATTTTAATGTAAAATAAAAATGTAACTTACACTGAAACAATTATTATTAACTTAGAAATAATAAAGTTACAGCTTAACTCCTAAAAATAAATATTAATTCAACTTTAAATATTCTGCCTAAAATATTTCAATAATTAAAATACATATTAGTTTAATTTATAAATATTTTTAACAAAATTATGCAGTGCTAGACTTCTCCAAGTCTGTGCTGCAGTGCCTTTGTGACTGTTTTGTGACCTGTTCAGCTGTTACAACTTCAGAAGTATAGTTTTTGAATAGCAAAGGGCTTACTCTATTGTGAACAGCAATAGGCTTACTCTTTTGAGGGTATGTGTTTTTGCATAGCTTTCATTAAACCTCTGCTTACCCCACCCTACACCGTTTGTATTTGTAGTAAGAATTCCCCAGTGTTCAACCACTTCCTCTGCTCCCTCTACAACTACTATAAAACAGAATACTTAGCTGTGTGGGGATCTCCACACAGAAAAGTTTGGAGAGGTCGAGGCAGAGAACTCAGTCCATAAGTGAATAGCATTTTGTAGTACATGTGTACTGCCACTGTAATACTACTTCATGTACTATGAAATGTAGATTGTGAACAGCTCCCTAAATGAGGGAGCATTCAATTCTCTGAATAGAGGACTGTTATTGATCATATTACCATAGATTGGAGCTTCCCGCATGTTAATAGATCTATTAGCTAAATGAGCACAAGATAAAGAGTCGGTTTCTTTGTGGATATCTTCTGTTTCACTATACTTAGTTCTGTTTGCGCAGACTCATTATCAATGACACCTACAGTACGAGCAAGAACATTATCAACTGTGAGCGAGGACCTATAATTATGTACCTTGATTAGGTTGTAGAGGTTGAGTAGAATGGCGTAGAAGCCTTTTTCTACCCATATTTGTGAAATCAGAAAGAAAAGAGAGAGTATGCAGCACAAACGGGTCCTTGGCTGGGGCTCCTAGAGTGCTACTCAGTGCCTTCCCTCCTCCTCCTACTGGCAAACAAGAAAAGGAAGCCTCGGAACATCTCTAGGTACCTCCCAGCAATTCCTGCAGTCTTTGGGCACACGTTTTGCTGATTTGACGGTAGTGCTCAAACAAACCTTAAAGTAGCCTAAATCTGAGCTGAGTTCTGGACTTGGTGCACTATCCTTTAGATCCAGTGAGTTTTGTTAACAATAGAGAATTCACCTGTACATTTTTGCATGGCTCGCTAGGATCTCCAAGACTTCTGGTCAGTGGTGCTGGAGCAATTTTCAGAGTTGGGGTGCAGCACATGAGCCACGTCCATTCAGCAGGAAATTGGTGAGGGTGTAGTATGTAGCTTGTGGTGCATTTTGGGCACACTTGTGCAAATATGTAACTAAAACATGGTGCGGGGGCACACTGTTGTTTACAGACAGAGCATTTTCCAATAAAATGGCCACTAAATCTACACCGAAATACAGTTTTACTGCTAAAACTTTTAAGTGCACAAACAATAATGTGTAGAAATCTGGTTCCATCAAATATTTAGCATGTGTATCACCAAGTGTCTTGATTTGTTTTGATCCTATTAAATTATTTGTTTTCATCACACTTTGAAACTGAAAATGTGCTTAATTTGTGCTTTCCTAACTGCTAATATATCTTTATATATTTGTATAGTTCAATTACATGAATTTACATTTTGTTGCGGGTTAGAAACAAAACTCATCCTACAACCTTTCCTTTCACACTCCCTGTGCCCCATCAAGATTATCACATAGTTCACTTTACAAAACCCACTCACTTTGCAGTCAGAGAAAGAAAAGATAATGCCAGTGTCCATGATAAGTGAATAAGCAGCACTTTGCCAGAAGAGGCAGTCTGTTTGTCTCCTTCTTTGAACACACAGCATATGTGCCAAGGTTAAAATAAAATTAAATGCATCTTTATTTGTCATTCACCTTTTGAACTCCAACATAGATATTTTGAGCATGCTGCTGCTACCGTCCCACACCCCTCCTTCCAGCGCCTATGCCTCTGGTTTTGCATTACAGAGATTTCTGGGTATGTATAAACAGGGAACAGGGTCTGCTTGTGGTTTGGGCGAGCTGAGTCGACCCAAGGTGTCAGTCTTAAGAGGGATGCATTAAAGTTATACTAACAGCAGCGCCCCTCTCATCTGGTTCCAGTGATTGTTAGAAGTGATGTTAATCCTTTATTAATCAACTGTAGGAGATGTTTTTAACGCCCCCGCAGCCCCCTTCCTTGCCAAACCTTATCCCTCTCACCAATGTGATGGAGCTACGCTGTGGGTGATTCAGGCGAGTTGGGGGAGGTCAGGAGATTTTGTGTTCAGAGGCCAGTCATTGTGCAGCCAGGGACTGACCAGTGAACACAAAACGGGGCCCCTGGGCCCTATTTTGTCCACTAGCAGCAGCTAGGTAGCCACATTTCTTTCCTCCAGGGCGCTAACCTGGCAAAGACCCGCTCTGATAAACAAAGGTCCTTATGCTCTTCTAAAGGCACCATTTGTGATATGAGACATAGGTTGGCTGGCACACAATATACACGACACTAGGTATGTCACGCACTTGATGTAAAGGCACATATTCTCAGTGGAAACCTGAAGGAACAAAGTCTCCTTCCAATCACATCTAATTAACAAATGAAAACCAGAGATGTGTGTAAAGACTGGAAAACAGAGAGCGATCTCTGGGCAGACCTGGGGCTTTTCCTGTCTCTATCCATTTTGGTCAGGTTCGTTGAAGCTGAAAGTGACAGACAAGGGTCTTTATAAGCAGTCTTGTCATGGGCAGTGAGGCACCCCCTCCCGCTCTTCCCCTCTACTGTGCAACGAGCAGACCAACCATTTCACTTGACAGCTTGGTACGTTCTGAGCCGATGAGGTCTCACTCTTGCTATTAATTAGCTGTTTGAAATGTTTTCTATTAAGTTACAGGGTTCTGACATAGCACTGTGCTTGCTAATTAATTGGCCTCTTGGCGCTTGGAGTAGGCAGGTCTGGGATTATGTGTTAGCTCAAAGAAAAATCTCAGAGGGAGAGTGGGAGTGCTGACCGTTCCTGGCCTGCGAAGGTTTTTAAAGTGGTTTGAAGAGTGCTCAGTAGAGAGGTGGGTCCAGAGACTGCTGGCCCAGCCTTTATGGACGTGGCAGAGGCGTAACGCAGGCCCATGCAGCTCCTGCAGTGCAGGGATGGCCCAACCCTTCATTCAGCACAAGTTCAATGAATATCTGTAAGATATGGCAACTTGAAAACCCCTCACCACGTTCTGCAGGCGGGCCACACCATTTTGTATTACACCACTGGTATGTGGTAAATATCCTGGGTTGTTTCTCTAGTTCTTCTTCTTTTGCTCCCTGCATGTTCCTGTTTCTTCATTCGGGATCTGGTCTGGCATCGTCCTAAGTGTACTGTGGGCTGAGGTTCCTTGGTTACTGTCCCCCCATCTGGTAGCTTGGCCCAATGGCCTGATTACTTACCAGTAATCTTCATTACTTGCAGTCCTACTCGTCCTTGACCCAATCATAGCACAATGAGGTAGTATACAATCACAGAACAGGAAACAAAACAGAAACAGTTTGTTAACCCCACTCACCTTCCAGCTAAGGGCTATAATACAGTAGTGTCACCTTTATACTTCCTGAAATGCCAAATAGCACAAAGGCCTGATATTGGAAGGGTGGGTGAGAAAGATGACTGGGTCAAGGAGGAGTAGGACTAATAATTATTAAGATTACTGGTAATCAGAGAATTACCTCCATGTCCCTCGTTTTCGACTCAGTCATAACACAGTGAGGTATACCAAAACAAACCTCACATGAAGGCCTTTGAAATGCGTAACTAAAATCAAGGACTACACAGCATATGAAGCACACCCAAGTGAAGTTAATGTAATTTCCATCAAATTACACAGGAAGAGAGGCACCAACTGCCTACAATACACCGCTGCCAAAATGTAAATGACCAGTAGTGACATAATTGAGCCTATAATGGCAGATGAATGTGCACTCAGAAGCCCAAATTCCTCCCCAACAGATCTCCTGCAGGGACACACCTTTAAAAGTGGGTCACAAGGCTGTCACTCCATGAGTGAACTGCACTTGGACATTAGGCGGAAGAGGCGAAGCAGATTCCTGATAGGCGAGGCGATAGTGTCTTTAATCCAATTTCCACGTCTTGCAAGACCAAAAGTAACAAATAGACTGTCAGTAGTCCTAAAAGCAGCAGATCTGTCAACATACACAGACAATGCACATTTTACATCCAATGCATGCAACATACGCTCCTCATGTGAATAAGGAGAAGGACAGAGGCAGGGAAAAACCAGCTCCTGAGAGGAACGAAATGCAGAACGGACTTGGGAACAAGTCCTGAATCCAGCCTCAACACCACAACATCCTCCATAAATCGAAAAAAATTGAGGTGATGACCGCAGTGCGGAAAGCTCTGCTAAATGCCTGGCAGATGTGATAGCCGCTAGAAAAGCCACTTTAAAAGAAAGATTTGTCAGAGCTACTGAAGACAAAGGTTCAAAGGAGGGGACTGAAGAGCAGGAAGATCCAATGACAATCCCCATGGAAGAACTGAAGACCTGACTGTAGGAGAGGACAAAGAAACTATGAAATTACCTGGACACCAATAGCCCAGTGTTGGAGGCAAAGGATGAAAAATCCCTGAACGCCCTGATAGCTGCCTGTTGAGTCTTCAAAGTGGAGAGGGCATATCCTTTGTTGAACCCATCCAGGAAAAACTGGAGGACAGAAGAAATTGAACAAGTGGTAGGTGACAAAGCATGAGGAGAACATCAAGTGTCAAAAGTAGCCCAGGGTTCAGGGTAAGAAGAAAGCATAGAAGTCCTTTGAGAACACTGAACCACCGAAATCCGGTGAGTGAGCAAACCATGCCACTCTAGAGTGCGCCATTCAACCTCCAAACTGCTAGTGTTAGAAGGACCAGCAGGGGCGGACTGAGACTTCAACAGGGACAGGACTTGCTGTAAGATCCGAGAAGGTAACACTGCCATGTGTTTCAATAATGGGAACTATGCCCTCCTCAGCCAGTAAGGGAGGATTACCACCACTTGCGCCCTCTCCAGCTCGACCTCCAGCAGAAAAAAGGCCAAGGAGGAATGGCATAAGCAACATTGGAGGCCACCAGAACGACTAGGCATCCACTCCCTATGCCCTATTTCCAGGGCCCTGCAGGAGAAAGTTTGTAGAAGGGCATCGGTTGTGGGTGCAAATAAATCGACTGCTGGACATCTGCACTTTTGGTAAATTAGGTGGAACACTCTGGTTAAAAAGGCACAACATCTGAGAGGATGGAAACCTATGCCTCAAGGCATCCACCCCTACATTGGCCCTACTCCTGATGTGCTGAGCAGATATGGATTGAAGTTGAAGTTCTGCCTAACTTGCTTGAGCACATGCCATCTGATTGTGGGACTGGCTGTTAGTGCCACCCTGATTGTTGATAAATGCCACTGTCACAGTGTTATCTGACCAAACCAAAACACTGCAACTGAACAGCTAGGGCTCGAAATGCCAAAGGGTCCACTGCTGACAGTTCCTTCCAACTGGAGGACCTCAATGCCTCTGCTCTGTCCTTAGAAGCCTGAACAGAACACTGCCCCATCAATGCTCCCAACCCAAGTCACTGGAGTCTGTTGTTATCACTGTTGGAAGGGAAGGATGCATTGGCAACCCTTTCACGAGGTTCGTGGGAGCCAACCACCATTGAATGCTGTGGCCAATGTCTGCAGATGCAGGGGCCTCCAATGACATAGACTGAAATGCATAAGTCACAAACCTGTGTTGGTGCCACAGCAATGGTCATAGATGCAACCGGGCCCATAGTGAAGACAGAGGCTGCCATGTGACCCTGTACTTCCATCTACTGAAACAAAGCGGCCGTCATCCAGGACAACAGGGAGTTCAGTAAAGATTGTAAATGAATAATCCTGCATTGCAGAAGAAACGCCCTCCACAGGAGGGAGTCGAATTCCCCACTGATTAATATTTGGTGTGTCGATAACTTGAGATTGCATTTGGGAACATTCAACGGAAACCCATGGCTTGTTAGTGTAGTTATGGTCAACTCTAGATGTTGTTGCATCACATGAACAGATGTGGCTTGGAGTAGTCAATCGTCCTGGTATGGAAATACTGAAATTCCCAGAAGATGAAGATGAGCCACCAAATGTGCCACCACTTTGGTAAACTGCCAATGCTGTCCCATTAGAGAGAATCAGAGGTACTGCTGGAATTCCAACGACATAGAAATATGGAGATTAGCATTCATGAGATCCAATGTGGTCATCACCGTACCTGCTTGAAATAAAAAAAATGATCCTTTGCAATGTTTCTATTTTAAATTAAATTCTCCACACAAATCTGTTGAGTGTTTTGAGGTTAATAACAATCCTGAAAATCCCTGTCACCTTTGGAGCAAGGAACACAGTAGAATAAACCCCCAGTCCCTGCTGCTTTCTTGGAACTGGAACAAACGTTTCCTTCAACCAAAGGGAATGAATTCCATCCATCAAGGCCTTCCGTTTCATTGGCTCCCTTGGTTGTGGCATTTTAACTGTACCCGACGATGGAGGAAGGGACACAGTCTCAATCTGGTAACCTTTCTTCAGAATGTTCAATACCCATCTGTCTGGCATGGTGCATTTCTCCAGGAAATGATAAAGCCTCCCACCAAGCTCTGGTTTTTCACCAATTGGCACCACTGATGTGGCATAGTCAGGAACACTGACTAGGTTACCTGGATCCTTTTGGGACTTCTTCTGAAACATCCCTCTCAGAAACCCTTCCCCTAGAATTTAAGGCCTCCGTCAGCTATCCGCTGTCTCCTGGTTGCTTGTCGAAATGACTTTGAGGAGGACAAGAATGCCAGTTTAGTCTGATGCTGTTTCTGAAATAAAAAGGAATGCTTCCTCTCCTTAAAGACCTTATGAAGCTTTTCTTCCAAATCCTTCCCAAACAGGCGTATGCCCGAAAATCACACCATCAAAGCCATAGACTTCTCTGAAGAATCAGTGTTCCAACCTTTAAGCAAAAGGTTGCTTCTGGTAACAATGGATGATCCACATGACAGAACAGAAGCCCTGACTGATTTAAAGGCAATATCAAATGAAACATAGTTTGCCTTTCCATGGATTCTAACAGCTGAGGTCAGTGTTCCCCCTCCTGTCTTGTTGTGAACAAACTCTTAAAGTCAAACAATACAAATTGAGCCACAAATGCACCATACATGCCAGAACAAATGGCCAGATGGAAACCAGTATAAGCCTTCTTTAAAAAGGAGTCGATTTTCTTGTCTACCCCATCTTTAAGAATATTTTCTTCTGCCATTGATGGGTGCCCTACGGGACTGGCCACAATTGAATCCACTTGTACAGTCTCAGAGGGTTTAGACTCCATCTCCCTCAAAGGGTAAAGCTTTGACATAAAACGGGGCACAGAAATGTGTTCTGGATCCTTTCATTCATTCAACAGAATGTCCATCCAAAAGGGATGATTAGGCAGATACCTGCTCACCTGCTCCCTAAACTGCGGCAATACAGTATCTTTGGAGGTGCTGGCTACTTCTTTATCTAGAAAGCCCATATTTTCACTAACATGGGCAAGAAGATCTGGTAACATCCTTGGAGAAATATTTCCCCTTCTGCTCTGGTGTGCCCGAGGAAGATTGGGGCAGACCTGGAAATATCAAAATACAAGTCTGGCACACTTCCTACATGTGACACCGATTTCTTCTTCTTCTGTGAGGCAGACAAAGTCTCCAAAATTAATTGCTTAAGTCTTTGTCCCTCCCCATTTTTCTGTTGCCTATTGGGATGTGGCACAGGCCTACCTTCCCCTTGAAGATGAAGAGGACGAGGAGGGTAGTGGGGAGCAATGTCTCTTTTCCCCAACATGCTTCCCTATATTAGTCTCAACAGCTACTGTCCGACACAATCACCAGCTCTAATCACAATGGTCAACTATTGACCGCTTTAAAGCTCCACCAAAAATGCGGCCGAAACTGCATAGCACCTGAAAAAGAAGTGCATGACTGACAGCTGCTAATGCGTCCATTACTTACCGATAATGGCATTACTTCTAGTCCTACTCCCTCCCCTTCCTTATTAACCAACAAGACCCCTTGCCTCTCCAAGACCCCTCCCTTCCTAAAATAAAACAACCCATGCCACTTCCCCCTCCTGTATGGTAACAAGCCAACCAGAAACTCAGTTGTCCTGTACCAGGAGGGTAGGAGGGAACTGTAAGGAAGGTGAGGGAGTAGAACTAGGAGTAATGCCATTATCTGTAAGTAATAACGCCTTAGCTCCCATCCCTCCTTCGCACTACTTATTAAACAATGAGACATACAAGTAAAAAAAGAAACATACATCTTAGTTGCAGTATCCCAAACTTTAATAAAGCGCACAGAGAACATATAGAAACACCTCTATTCTCTCATAAAGGACAAAACCCTGAGACCCAAAACATTATCCTAATGTTCCAACTCAGCAATCCGATAGTGTCGAACAGAGGTGGAGGAAGTAGATCAAGTTGACTCTCTACAAATCTCCACCATGGAAGCCCCCTGCAATTCAGCCACCTTTGCTGTCATACCTCACATGGACCGCTCCTGAGTCCCTGGATGAGGAACCACACCCTTCAAGTCATAAGCCAAAAAGACCTGAGACCGCATCCATCTATTCAAAGTAGCAGTAGAAGGCTTCTCTCCTTTCTTAGCAGGACCAAAATTCACAAACACAGACTCCCCTTTCCACAATGAATTAACAACTTCCAGGTACCCCAGCAAAGCCTGTTGTACGTCCAAACAATGTAACCTGCACTCCTCATCAGAGGATGGGATGGGACAAAAAGCAGGTATGATAACCTCCTGGCTCACATGGAAAGCAGAATTGACCTTAGGGACAAAAGAGGGAACCGGAACAAGAACAATCCTATCTGGAAAAACCTTGCAGAAAGGGAATTTACAAGACAAAGCTCCTATCTCCTCCAAGCATCTGGTAGATGTAAGGGCCACCAAAAAACAAGTCTTAAATGTCAAAAGCTTCTAATAAACATCCTCAAGAGGCTCAAAGGGAGGCCCAGTCAACAACTGGAGATTCCAACTAGGGAAAGACTAAACGGGTCTAGGAAACAAGTTTAACAGACCCTGAAAAAACCTAGGCATCAGTCCCCCTCATCCTTCAGATTCTGCCAAGGACCACAATATGCCTGAAACACCACCCATTACACCCTTAACGTGGCAACCGATAAACCCATGCTAGCTCAATCCTGCAAAAACTGCATAACCAAAACAAAGAGGCCACCGTAGAAGTCTCTTGTTTCCTCAAACACCAAGAAGAAAAGGCCTACCCATACCTAGCATAAGAATGTAGAGTGGATGATCTCTGAGAAGCCTGCAAAGCCGCAACCAGCAGATCAGGAACCTCCAGATTCATCAAACCCCTCCGTTCAACCTCCATGCCAACAAATGCAACCTCCTCAAGGACCCCAGAGAGAGAGTTGGAAAAACTAGAGGAGAAGGATGTACTCGAAGAACCCACTCCGGGTCGCTCTTCAACAGCTATAGACAAGGGAACCAAATCGGCCGAGGCCAATGTGGAGCTACGAAAACCACCAGAGCCCCCTCCCTCGGGACTCGCACCACGAAAGCCCTGACCAACTGGAAGGCATATAGGAGTCCCTGAGGCCAACAAGTCAACCCATCCACCGCCCAAGCCAGAGGGCACTGACTCTGGAAACAGAACCTCCCCACCTTCACATTCCTTGGGGAAGCAAACAGGTCCATCATTGGAAAACCTACCTCCCACCAGAAGACCGAGCAGAGATGGGTGTAGGGAGAAATCCTTGGAGGATGTAATTTCTCTGCTCAACAGACCTGGCCTGACATTGTCCACCCCGAATGTACAGGGACAGAACAGAAACCAGAAATTCGGAGTCCTGGACCTGGTACCCACACTGCCTGTTGATGTAACCTTGGCAACCAGATTGTCCATTCACACCAGCACTGCCTTACCCCTCAGCAACCCCTGAAAATGAGCCAGAAGAATGGTCTTCAACTCCCTCCAATTCAAGGACCTCAAAGACTCCTGGAGAGACTAAAACCACTGAACCTGCTCTGACCCCAGCCACGCCCCCACCTGGAGAGACTGGCGTCTCTCATAACAATCACCAGAGTTGGAGAAGACAGGGGAATCCCCTTGACCAGATGCGCCCTCTCCAGCCCACCACATCAGTTCCCTGTGGGCCTGTTCTGCCAGTGGGATACACTCCTGAAGGCTGAGAGTCCCAGGAGACCATTGGGAGAGAATCCAGTTGACCAGACAATGCAGGTGAAATCTGGCACAAGGAACCAGAAACACAGCTGTTGCCAAGTGGCCCTGCATCCTCAACAACTCCAGCATCCTGGGAGCAGCCTGAGTTACTAAAGAAAGCGCCTGATCCTGAAGGCCAAGCAAGTGCCTCTCTGACAATATCACCAACCATCTGAGAGTCATAAAGTGAGCCCCGATGAACAACAAGTCCTGAGAAAGATCCAAATCTGACTTTACCCTTGTCACATGAACCCGCAACTGGGACTCGCTTGAGGCCTGAACCAAGAGATTGTCCAAATAAAGATGCACCAACACCTTTTCTGCATGAAGAATTACCCTCATAGGACCTTTGTAAACACCTAGGGTGATGACTTGAGCCCAAAGAGAAGAAGACAAAACAATAAATGTTCACCCCCTGTCTCACACCTTTGGAATTTGGAAAGGGCACGGTGACAGGGATGTGTAGATAGGCATCCTGCAGCTCGATGGATGTCAAAAATGCTCCTGGACAAATCAGCGGGATAATTGCCTGCACAGTCAACATCCGGAAACAAACAGTTGTGATCAATGAATTGACCCAATTGAGATCTAGCACAGGGCGAAAAACCCCAGACACTTTTTGAAGCTGAATCTAGATGGAATCTAGATGGAATAAGCCCCTTCTCCTTGTTCTGCCACCGGAACCCTGGAGATGGCCCCTTTCTCCAACAACTCTTGGACTCCATCCAATAGGGCCGACCTCTTTACCCTGGAAACCAGAACCTGCGTCGGCCGAACACCAGTATCTGGAGGAACCTGATCAAACTCTGTAGTGTAGCCATTTGTAACAATGTTCAGTACCCATTTGTCTGAGACATCATGCAGCCAAACATGCAGAAAATGGTGCAGCCTCCCTCCAACTGGCAATGCTCCCCCCGGGAACAGTGATTGTCAGGAGCCCTTCTTGGAGGCCCCCTTTGGAGCAGGAACAGAACGTTTTGAAGAAAATCCGGGCAGAAGCCTCCTTTTCCGAGAGCAAGAACACTGGGACTCATACTTAGGAGAGGACTTATAGGCCTTCCTCCATCTTTTTCCAGTTGAGGAACCCCCTTTCGGAGGCAAAGCATGTTTTCTCTCCTTAAATGCCTTAGAGATCATGGCTGGCAAACTGTTCCCCAAAGTGTGCCTGACCCTTGAACGGGATCCTCATGAGGGCGGCCTTTTCCCCTGGGTCTGCCTTCCATTGCCTAAACCACAGAGAACGTTTGGCTGCACTCAAAGCCCCTGAGGGCCTAGCGGATGTGCGTATAATATCAGAGGAAATATCAGCTAACAACATTGCCTGTCATTCCATCACCACCAATAGGTCAGCACACTCAGACCCCTCCTGAACTGCCACAGACAGTTTACAAAGTCCTGCACCAAGGATTGGGCAGAATAGGCCAAGAAAAGACTTGTTGTCAATGCCAAATTCTCAGCCACAAATGTCTTCTTTATACCAGAATACACCTACCGATCAGTGGCATCAGCAGGGAGTACAGCCTTTCGACTGACGGCTGTCTTTCCAATTAAAGTAGCCAGGTGTGAATATAGATGAACAGAATGAGGAAGGGCATCCTCCCCTTCAAACAAATACAGTTTCTTGGACGAACCGTGGGACCTCAATTTTATCCACATCCTTCCATTCATGGAAGACCATATCCTTCAGGGGACCCTGGAAGGGCATGTCAAAATGAAAAGGTCTAAAATACTGGGGAAACAAGGTAGACTCTGGCCCTCATTTTGAACATGGCGGCAATCACTGGCAACCTCTGTGGCGACGGTGAACAGAAGACCGCCAGTGCCGGTGAACAGCACACCGCTGTATAATGATGCCAAAAAGTCAAACCTCCAAAAATCCTGCAACCTCCAGCCACCACCAGGGCCTATGATGGCGGAAAGGCTGAACACCTCACCCCGCCACCACCGTGCAGACAAATCCTCTGCCCACCAAATAATGATGCACAAATAACCTTGGCGGATAGTGGATGTCGAACGACCATTGGCGGTACGGACCGCCATGGCCAGGAATGGGACCCAACAACAAATGCACACATTGGTAAGTTTAAAACCCACACACCTGACACACATCCACAACACTATAAAACACTCATATATACACCCCAACAATCCTTTGCAACGCCAATTCCACTAATGAGACTGACAACACTACACGCATACACTTAACACAACATAACAAATGTCACACACACAAATACACTACCAAAACCCATACACTCCCCAAACCCCATCACAAGACACAAACACACAACAGCACCCTCACCAATACACCCATAACACCACAACACACACCACAGCACCCCCTAAGCACCCCCGCTTCACAGATAGGGAGCTAAGGACCATGGTGGATGAAATACTCAAGGTCAAGCCACAATTATTCGGGGCACAGGTGCAGCAGACAACCATCGCCAGAAAGATGGAGTTATGGCAGACGAATGTCAACAAGATCAACGCAGTGGGAAACCATCCACACCCAATGGATGACATCCGCAAGAGATGGAACGACCAGCGCAGGAAGGTGAGGTCAATGGCATCCAGGCACAACATCGCGGTACAGAAGACTGGTGGAAGACCCCCACCTACACCCTGACTACACTGACTGGGAGGAGAAGGTACTGGCCACCCTGCACCCGGAGGGCCTCACTGGACTCACTGGAGGACTGGACTCAGGTAAGTCAACTACAAATTACTTCTTATCCACCACACCTGTAATTCATGTACCACCCCACCCCTCCCACTAACACCAGGACCACATCCCCACCCAGGCTACAAAACCCACATCCAGTCACCCTGCATGACCACAATCCCACTAGCAGGCCCCCATCTTCCCCCTGTGCACAGTCATCTACCCCTGCAAGGATTCACAATGGCACTCCAGCACCCACAATGAACCTCCACCCCCCAAGCAAAATGAAAGGATAATTCCATGAAAGGACCCTGCATGGCACAACAGGGGAATAAAAGCACAAAATAGAGCAGAGCTGTGCATCCATTTCCGAATTAGTACATGTAACATACATGTACATTCCCCCCCACAGGCACCACCACCCATGCCACCCGGACGGAAAGGCCAAGGATGCCAGCGCCCCACACGGAGACAGAGGCCCCACTCAGGAGACTGGAGAGGGATGTATGGATAGTGAGGAATACCCGTCACACAGTCCTGGACTGTCTCCCTCCAGCAGCCCCACCCAGGATACCATTGACAGCCCTACCACCCAGCCACCACCATCAGCTCTGGCCAAACGACCCCACGCCAGTGTCTCCCAGTCACAGGCTAGCGGACCACATGTACAGAGGCCAGAGTCTCCACCCACCAACAGGCAGGATGATGATGGCCCCAGTGCAAGTGGGACTGCCAGACCCGTGCAGGGGACACAGGCACAGGGGGCAAGGGCCAATGGGAGGGCATCAGTGGCCCAGGGGGAAGCCAAAGGATAAATGCTTCAGCCCAGGAGGTGATCTCAGAGGTCAAGATCCTGGCCATCCTTGAGCAGAATCAAAGGCTGCAGATAGCACACCACCAAGAGGCCATGGAGCAATGGAAACAACTCAATGACACCATGGCCACCATTGCATGGGTGCTGCTGCCACGTAGCCTGCCACCTAGCCAGCCAGAGATCTCCACCCACCTGCAAGCCCCTACTACTAGCCAGGACACTGCCCTGCCATCTACATCTGCAGCAGCTATTGGACTGGTGGCACTGCCAAAGGACACACAGGAGACCAGCACCCGTAGCCCTGAAGCCCAGCTACGGTCACTCAAATGTGCCCTAAGACCCAGAAATGGCACTGGGACACCTGCCAAGACCAAGGCCCCGCTAAGAGGTGACTCTGCCCTGAACTGTCTCCCATGTGTGCCACTGTGCTACCTTGTTGACCTGCCAATACCAACACACCATCTACCAAGAGACAAATGGACCAATACCCACTGCCACCAATAGCTGAGCCCATGCACCAGAGTATGGATATACACCATGAGCCCACTCCATATCACTGTACAGCGATATAACAAATTTGTGACACTATATAAAAACATCTGCACCAAACCGTGTATCCTGTCATTATGAGTTTACAATTGTGAGTGTGTATGCATTAGCCAGTCAATTTCATATTCATACCTTTATTGCAGGAGGGGATCCCACGCACTGTAGTGTCTGAAGTAAGTCACAATGTACACAATATTGGGTTCCCTGGCACATGCTACTTCAGTCTTCAGTTAACAGTGTCAATGACTACAGACACCACATCACCAATCACATGAGTCAGACTGACACTATGCAGTGAAGACAACAGCATCTGTGAACAGTCATTGGCAGTATAGGTGGATCAGCTGGCTCCTGGAGTTGATATCTTCTCCCTTATCATCCTCACCATTACTCTCAGCCCCTCTCTGAGGTTGCAGGTCTGGTTGGACAGCACCCTCCTCCTCTAGAAGGGAGATAGCTTTCCTCATAGCCAAGTTGTGCAGCATGAACCAGGCCCCAGTATTCTACACACCTTCTCAGGACCATAGCACAGGGATCCCCCAGAGAGATGGAGGCAACGAAATCTAGCCTTCAGGAGACCTATAGTGCGCTCAATCACCCTCATAGTACGTCCATAATTCCTCTCTGCATCTGTCCTGGGATTCCTCACAGGTGTCAGGAGCCATTGCAAGTTGGGGTAGCCAAAATCACCTGCAAAAGTGGACGTAAACAGGACCATAACGAACTGACTGCACATACATATTGGCAGGCTGTCACCTATGTACAGAATCATTGTCATACACACTCGCCTATGAACCATCCTCTGTCCCCTTGTAATTGTCCCATCAATTGTGGTACACTGCTGTTTCTCAGGACAAAGGAATCATGGACTGATCCTGGGAACCTAGCATTGACATGTGATATGTACTGGTCAGCAATACACACCAATGTTATGTTCATGGAGTGGAAGTTCTTTTGATTCGTGTACATCTGTTCATTCACTCTTGGGGGTATGAGCGCAATGTGGGTTCCATCAATGGCACCTATCACATGGGAGATATTAGCAAAGGCATAAAATCCAGACTTGATGGCAGGAAGTTCAGCCCTTTGGGGGAACTGAACATATGTCTGCAGGTGTTAGACGAATGCATCCAGGAATTTGGACAGGATGAGGCTAAACATTGGCCGTGAGAACCTTGCACCCATGCCCACTGTCACTTGAAATGAGCCCGTAGCCAAAAAATGGAGTACAGATAGCACTTGCACTTCAGTAGGGATGGCATGCTGATTCCGATTAGCCTGTCTCAGTACAGGATCTAGTAAAGCACATAGGTCATGGATTGTTCCACGATTGAGTCTGTAGGTGACAATGATGTGACATTCATCCATGGTTTCCAAATCAACAAGAGGCCTGTACACAGATGGGGTCCTCCCTTGCCACATGGGTCTGTACCGATGGGGGAGGAAAGAACACGTATGAGGGGCACACATACACATGGTGTTACTGTATTAATGGATGTGCAAAACGTAGGTTACACACACAGACGTTATGTATGATGTACAACGTCAGGCACATGTGTGCAGAGTCAACTCTGTTGTAATAGCATTCCAGTGTGGACACATTTCCTAAGATGGGTGCATGTGAGGATCAGACACTCATGTAAGCAAGCGACTAAGGTCGGAGACTTGAAGGCCCTGAATGGGGCCCCTGGTCAGGATATGTTTACGTGGTGGTAGCAAGATGGCAGCTTCCTGATTTCCAGGTTTGAGGTAGTGAAAGTGACATCATTCCGCTGGCGGTAGTTGTCATGGCGGAAGGCGGTGTTCACCGCTGTGCACCCAATCACTGGATTGCATGGTTGTTAATGGGGAACCTGGGCCTATCATGATCGCCGCACACAGTGACAGTGCACACCGCAGCAGAACATATGCCATGTCGTCATACCCTTGACACTTGACTCCTGATTCCCATGCAGGGCGGCAGTACTCCACTGAGTGTGCTGCTGTGTCCTGACTCTGGTCCCTAAAATGGTGCGAGTCACAGGGGAACGGGTCCCGGCCTTCAAAGCAGAGGAGCTTGAGAAGCTGGTGGATGGGGTCCTACTCCTGTATGCCAAGTTGTGTGGACGACCAGAGGAGCAGGTGAGTTGACGGCTGTCTTCCTTGGATGTGTGTGATGGTAGTGGATGCCTGTATGCATGTGTGTTCGATTTGTAACTGCACAGTCATAGATTGTGTGGCATGTACTGTTTGTGAGTTGGTAACATGACTTTTTAAAATGTCGGTTCCATAGGGGACGACATGTCATCTGTATTAGGAGCACACTTGATTTCTATTTTTCTGCTTTGTGTTTCCCTTGCAGATCAGCGCCCATCAGAAGAGAGGACTGTAGCAAGCCATCGCCAAGGAAGTGCAGACCCGGGGGTTCTCTAAACCGGCGGAGCACCCACCGCAGGAAGTGGTGGAAGGACCTGAGGTGCTGGGCCAGGAAGACCACTGAGGCCCAGCTGGGGAAGGCCTCCCAACGAGGAAGAGGTGACCGTCGGACCCTGACCCCCTAATGGCCTGCATTCTGGCGGTGGCCTATCTGGATTTGGATAGGTGCTTCAAGGCAGCACAGCAGCCACAAGGGGGGTGAGTACCAACACTGTTGTAATACTACTTTGATGGATGTGTTTTGGTGCTGTGGTATGTATGCTGTCTAGTGCCGGGCACTGGGACAGGTATGTTCCTGCAGTCCTGCCCCCTCATAGACCTGAGGATGGTGTGGGGCAGGTCCCAATAGGCCCACGGGGTTCACCTTTCTGTAATCTTGGATGCTCCGTGGGCTCATTGACTAGTGGGTGCATTGGCTGGGCATGGTCCTACAGTTGTGTACTCCACACAGTTTCTCAGGTCTGTGATTCCTGTGGGTAATGGTGTGTATTCTGGGTAGTGGCCACTAGTCAGGGGCACAGTCATGACTATTGTTGTAGGTGCTGCATGTAGGTGTGTGACCTGGATGGGAGTGTGTGTGAGCCAGGGATGTACATTCATTCAGGTATTCACAGATTTCTTTCTTGTTTAGTTTTCCCACCACTGTGTACATTAGCATCATCTGGTGAGGGAGCTGAGGAACCGGCGAGTGGGGATGCAGCAGCCCATGGTTCCAAGGAGGCAGAGTCGGCGGACGCCAAGGGGACCAGTGGGTTGGAGGGCAAGGGAAGTACCATGGAGAAGGCAACTACCACTAGTGACTCTGATACCTCCTCTGATGGGAGCTCCCTGGTGGTGGTGGACCCTACTGGGCCCACCCATTCTATGTCATCTTCCGCCACACCCCATGCCATCTCTGCCCTCCCAGTTGCTCCCCACCCAGTTGTCCGTGCCCAACCCAAAAAGGAGGGTGGGTGTCTCCTTTGCCCCAGGCACCTAATTCCCTGCCCCAGTCAGCCCTGCTGCCCTCACGGAGGAGGCTAATGATCTCCTGAGGACCATATCTGTAGGGGAGACAAACATTGTGTATGCCATCCAGGGGCTAGAATACCAGATGCAGCAATGCAATGCATACCTTGAAGGCATTCATGGTGCCATGTCTGGCCTACAAAGATCTTTTCAGGCTCTGGCCTCCTCTTTTACGGCAGCCAGTGTCCCTGGTCTTTCTGTTCCCCCCTCTCACCACCTCTACCCCTTCCAGCACCCCACTCCCTTCACCCATCCCAAGCACACGTCCAGAGAGCCATGCACACACCCCAACACACAAGAAGCACACAGACAAACACAAGCACCACACTTCCCACCACAGGCATACACACACCCAATATATAAAGGCACACACAACATCCACTTCACCTACTATGTCTACCTCTCCCGCCTCCCTGTCTGTCACCTCAACATGCACACCCACAAGCACTGCACCCTCAGTCACTGCTGCTGCCCCCATTCTTGCAGTCACCACAACATCTGACATCCAGTCATCCACCCTGTTGGACTTTTTGGTTATGCAGGGTCATCCCCAATCTTTTTTCCTTCTGCCCCCTACTTTTTTCTGACCTGTTGCTGTTGGTTTTTTAACTCTGAGCACTTTACCACTGCTAACCAGTGCTAAAGTGCATATGCTCTCTGTGTAAATTGTATTTTTGATTGGTTTATCCATGATTGGCATTTTTGATTTACTAGTGAGTCTCTGTTAAAGTGCACTGGAGGTGCCAGTGCCTGTAAATCAAATGCTACTAGTGGGCCTGCAGCACTGGTTGTGCCACCCACATAAGTAGCTCTGTAATCATGTCTCAGACCTGCCATTGCAGTGTCTGTGTGTGCAGTTTTAACTGTAAATTCGACTTGGCAAGTGTACCCACTTGCCAGGCCTAAACTTTCCCTTTTCTTACATGTCAGACACCACTAAGTTAGGCCCCAGGTAGCCCCAAGGGCAGGGTGCAGTGTATGGTTAAGGTAGGACATGTAGTAATGTGTTATATATGTCCTGACAGTGAAATATTGCTAAATTCGATTTTCACTGTTGCAAGGCCTGTCCCTCTCATATGTTAACATGGGGGCTACCTTTAAATCAGATTAAAGTGGAGATTCCCTTTGGGAGCAGATGAACATGTGGAGTTTGGGGTCTCTGAGCTCACAATTTAAAAATACATCTTTTAGGAAAGTTGATTTTAAGATTGTGTGTTTGAAAATGCCACTTTTAGAAAGTGAGCGTTTTCTTGCTTACACTGTTTCTGTGTCTCTGCCTGTTTGTGGATTCCCTGTCTGGGTCAGTTTGACAGTTGGGCTGGTTGCACCTCACACTAGACAGTGACAAAAGGGAGCTGGGTATAGTCTGCATTTCCTGATGAGCCATCTGTGCTAGGAGGGAGGGGAGGAGTGGTCACTTACACCTGAAAGGGCTGTGCCTGTTGTCACACAATGCAGTCTCCGACCCCCTGATGAGTGTCTGGGGCCTGGCCTGGGCAAGGCAGGATTTCACATTCAAAAGAGACTTTACTTTGAAGTAGGCCTACTTCAAAGGAGAAATTGGATATAAGAAGGGCACCCCAAACCACAGACTTTAGATCACTTCTGGACATCAAGAGGGACCTCTGCCTGGAGAAGAGCTGAAGAGCTGAGAAGTGCTGCCCTGCCTGTGACTGTGCTTTGTGGAGCTATCTTGCAGTTGCTGCTTCTGCCAGAGTAAGAGGGCAAAGACTGGACTTTGTGTGCCTTCCATCTTGTGAAGAAATCTCCAAGGGCTTGATTTAGAGCTGGCCTCCTGTTGTTTGAAGTCTCAGGGACAGCAAAGACTTCTCTCTGTCAGCACCTGGAGTCTCTGGAGAGACTGCTGCTCTGACAAGTGGTTCCCTATCCAGTCCCTGGGCCCTTGAAAGGAAAGCTTGTGGAAATCCAATGAAATAGACTTCGGACGACTTCGGACCGACGCCGCTGCTGAATCTGGTGACGCCGCCAGCAACCGACTCAGTGATCTTCGCTGGAACGCGATGACTTTCGCAGGCCCGACGCCGCTGCAGCCCTGCTGACGTCCGCCACTCCGTGGAAGTCGCCGCACCACGTCGGGACTGACGCCACTCAAAGTCCGTTTCCAGCGCCGCTGGTGTCGGCTTGTTGGGAACGACTCCGTCACAACGCCGTGTTAACACCTCATCGAAGCATTTTGTGTTTCTAAGCGCTATTTTTGAGTTCAATCTTTAATAACTCATTCCTTGACTTGTGTATGTCGTATTTTTATCGTTTTGGTCTTGTTTTGTTTAGATAAATATTTCCTATTTTTCTGAACTGGTGTTGTGTCATTTTGTAGTGTTTTCATTAAGTTACTGTGTGTGTTGGTACAAATACTTTACACCTAGCACTCTGAAGTTAAGCCTACTGCTCTGCCAAGCTACCAAGGGGGTAAGCAGGGGTTAGCTGAGGGTGATTCTCTTTTACCCTGACTAGGGTGAGGGTCCTTGCTTGAACAGGGGGTAACCTGACTGTCAACCAGACCCCATTTCTAACACACCCCATACACCACATCTGCACTCACCACAACTACATTGACAGACACATACAGCACACTCACCAGACCTGCTGACACCCAGACAACATCCATGTACACTGGCAGCCTGTCTTGTCCTACTGTGCCCAACCCCGTACTCCCAAAGCACTCAAACTTTTGCAGCCACCGACACAACACACATCCACCACACATCAGCACACTTTACAGGCACCTGCATCCACGTCTGGCACACCTACACCTGGTACAAGCACTCCCTCACCTTCACTCCCAGACCTTCCTCCTAATCCCCCCCAACTGCCCCTAAAAGCTTTTCCTCTCCCATGTTGACCTGTTTGAACCCACTGGCTCACCCCATCTCATCCCTAAACGTGCCTATCTCCTTGCCCAGTCCACTCCTTCTATGTCCAAGTCCACCCCAGTCTGCCCTTCCCATTCCTGTGCCCAGGGAGGAAGAAGCCCCGTGTTGCCCTAGGTCCCTCTGCCACCCCCAGTCCAAGCCCACTCCCCCACCTTCTAAGGACAAGCCCAAACCCCATACACCTCCCAAGCCTAAGCCCAAGCCCCCTCTTTCAGACATAAGTCCCCACCCCGCACCCTCCTGCTACTGTTCCCTGAAATGCCTGGCTGCCCCATTGATGTCCCTTTACAGTGGAGTACCCTGTGCACATGTGGGAGTCAAGTCTGGATTATTTAGGCCCTTCAGGGTATTCAGAATGGACTGGCCAATGGCCTTATTTGGACATTACATTTTTCTAGTTTAATTAAACTTTGAGTGCCCAGTGGTGCTGTTGGCACAATATGGTGATGTGGTTCATCGTTTCATTGTGGGGGTGTGGTGTGCACGTGTGTGCACTTTGGTGCAGGTCTTTGTTGCCTTGTGTTGGGTAAGTACATCTTATTCTGGTGTGTATGGTGTAAAATGGTGGGAGGGGTTGGGATTGCGTTGCAGGGTGGGTGGGGTGGGTGTGTAACTGTGCCCCTTCTTCCCATGTGTACTAGGTTGTGGTACTTACCGTCGTCGTCTTCGTCGGCTGTCAGGGTCGTGGAGGTATATGGCAAGGAGCAGCACTGGCATTATTTCCAACTCTCTCTCCATGTCTGCATTGGTGAATTGTGTGTACCTCCGGTGAGTGTTTCCTTTTATTTAGTTCATTTCCACCACGCACCCGGGAACTGACAGCGGTCTTGTGCTTCATTATTTGGTGGGTGGGTGGATCCTTTCCGCCGGCCTGTGGGTGTCAAACTCCGTCCTAGTCGTCACTCCAATGATGACGGTGTGTGGATGGACTGCTACTTATTTCTCATGTGCTTCACTATTTGGCGGTCTGGACCGCCAGCTTGTTGGCGGTAGTTACCACCACCGCTGGCGGGACGGCGTTTGCCGCCATGTTCATAATGACCACCTCTGTCTCTGCTGACTGAAAAGAAGTAAACCCCAGGTTCTCACTCACATGAGCCAGAAAGTCCCACATCTCCTCACATACTTTCCACCTGAAGAAGTAGAAGGAGCCTCAAAATCCGAGGCAGATGAACCATAGTCCGCCATCAACGTCTGAGACCTGGATGACCTCCCGAGCCATGCTGAATGAGCCTGACGAGCCCTCATCACTGCCACCTTAATCATGTCCTGCACCTCTTCCCTAAACATGAGATGCGCACTCTCCCCTCCAGGACTCCGGGCGTCCGGAGACCTCTTCTGTAGGATAGATACCTCTTCCTCCCGTGAGGAAGAAGTGGTTGACAGCAGGTTTCCATTTGGCAGACCTCTTGCCTTCCACGGTAACACAGAAATGCCCAAACACTACTGCCCACCTTAAATAAGGGGCACAATCCCATCCCTGAACCAATGGGGAAATGCCAGCAAAACCACAGCGGCCACCAATCACGGAAACCCGGTTTTACCCCCAAAATGGAAAAACACAGGCACAAAAAACCCACTCCCATACAGACAGTGAAGGAACGCTTCTGAAAACACATCCTGCCATGGCGAGGTGCCGACCCGGAAGCTCAGTCCCAGCCACAGCAGGGCCACCTGACACCGTTTTAGCATCTACCGGCCACATTCCGTGGAGAACTGCGCTACCAAGCAAGAAAGCAGCCAAGCTAGGAGACAACCCCCAGACCCTGCAGTGGAGAAGGAAGAAAAGTAAGTCTCCTGGGAGATAAAAAAGAACAGGAGGGAGAAGGGGCCCTATTGGTTAATAAGGAGGGCAAGAGAGGGGTAGGAGGTAATAAATCAAGCTGTCAGTTGCTCCGCAGCCCCTAAGTAATACGGGCCCAAAACAGAACATAGAAACCACCCCCGCGCAACGTTTTGAGCTCAGTTGTGCATCACCTCGTCCAACTCCCTAAGGCAGCAATGGAAGCACAAAAGCGGGAGCCATTGGGCAACACAATATAAACCCGGGCTTCACTGCGCCCATGTTCTAAAGACCATACTTTTTCCTGAAAGCTACCAGCATCAAAGTGTATAAGGGTGGAGGAGCATCCCCGCCCCCCGCCAGCAGCGGCAGCTGAAAACCTTTCCCTCAAAAACTATCATAAACTGTGTTTATGATCGTTTTTTGGGGAAAGGGGTGAGGCCACGGGGTGACGTGCAATGCGCATGTATGTTTGGCCAGCCGTCACATGCGCACAGGGCTCTCTCTAGCCCAGCAACACAGGCTCCCAGTCCGCCTGGGAGTGCCCTGGCTTGGCGCTCCTTGCCAATCCTGACAATGCTTTGAGCAGCGTCAGGATTGGCCGCAGGCTGGCAGCCTGTGCCTGCAGTCAACAAGGGACAGAGGAGTGGCGCACGGCTGAGGAGGTAAGTGTTTTTTTTTTTAAATATTATTTATTTAATGTAATTCTTCCCCCCCCCGTGCGTGCTGCCCGCCCCTGCTGTTTAGTGTGATTCGTGACTGGCCACCACACAAGAAAGAACAAAGGTGTGCATGCGTCTCGAAACCAACAGCCCTCACGAATACCCCAAGCAACATCTCGGAGGCCATGTTGTAGTGCTCACCTGTAGTAAAAAGTCTAGGGAGGCCAAAACGCATCCCGACACCTGCTGTGCCCCCATAGGGTGCCAGAGTACCCAAAGCCTGGCAGAGGGAATGCGCCTGTGATTTACAATTGTGATGGAGATAAAAGCCCTTCAGTTACTCTACGTCTCCCATTCCTTGTTCCAGGCAGGAAACAAAACAGATAGTGCTAAGCTGAGGCTGGTATATTATAGCCAGGGCCACTGGAATTATGTCATTGTGCGCCCGCTGTGTTTTTTTGCATAATTATGCCACATAATTCATTACCTGCTGCATACTATGCAGATTTAAACAAAAAAAAGATTTTGTTTCTAGCTCAAACAGTTCAAAGGTTACTAAAAACTCAGCGACTTGTTGCTTCCAGCGAAACGCCCTTTGCAAAACAAATTGACTGGTCAGTGTTCTCTTGGCAAGAATTGTATTTGGTGTTAAACCCGTACTGAGGTGCAATCTATACCCAGACATTTTTAGCAAGTGTAAGACTCAGAAAATAATGAAGTAATACTATTACAAAATATGCCACATTATGGCGCATAATTTGCTTTTTCTACTGCATAATTTAGGTAAACCTGCCGCACAATTTTGCCCTCCACTGCCGCATAATTCCAGTGACCCTGAATATAGCCCTTGGCTAGAGGGTAGGTGGAGTTAGCGAGCGCTTCCTGTTTTGTTTCCTCTTCTGTTATTGGATGTAGAGGTAATGTCAGTATGAAGGGGCACACCTGTACCCTTTATTTATTTAGATTGTTCTTTAGTGTGGATGTGAGGCAAGAGGGTGATAGGACACTTTACATAATTATATGGATATGATATCTTAACAAAGGTTACATTTACAATGGTCCAGGATGTAAAGAAAAAGAGTACATAATTATATCATTTTAGAAGCGTACGGCTCTCTACATACAGTACGGTAGTTCAAAGCATGGATTTGTAAGTGCAGAGGTCCATGCAGGCAGCCAATGAATGGGCTGTAGCAGAGCTCTGAGCAGGACAGAGGCAGGATGGGTAGATATGACGTGTGCTAGGAGCGCGTGCAGGAGTCTATCGAGGTTTGGTAAAATTTTCCAGAAGTAGGCCATTTTCAGGAGATTTTTGAAACATGTGAACGATGGTTCCAGTCTGATTCTTTACAGATGTTCGGAGAAAAATCCGAAAAGAGCAGATAGAAATGGAAGCTCTGTTGCAGTGGGGTGTTTGGAAGGCGTCTTTGTTTATCTGAGAATATTTGTTTTTAGGTGTTATGGCTAGGTGCTGTGGTTTTCTAGAAGACCGTCAAAGTCGGGTGGATCAGAATGTCAACAGGCTTCAGGGAGATGCATTTCTTGATGAGGGCCAAAGTCCTCTTCACACTTATCATGAGCAGTTTAAAGAAAAACATTAATTGTACTCACTGACAACAGTCCCCTTCCAGTGCGCCAAACCCGTGTTTCCTCCGTGTGTTTGAAAGTCTTCGCATTTCAAATCACTGAAAAGTGGAACTATACCTTAAAATGTGGAAAGATGCATGTGACCTTCCTTTCACATTTCTATATGTGATACGCTCACACAATCAAGATGCCTTTCCAGCGCACTAGTAGAAAAAGGCGAATATCCACCTTCTAGAGAACATGACACCGCATGGACTGACAATCCATAAATCAACTGCCTTTCAAATCACTTGTGATCTGTACCGCTACCTTTGACCTTTACTGTGTCAGCTGCCTTTTGCTATGTTCGCGCTATACAATATAATATATACATACATAGAGGATATAATCACAAACCTCAGATCCCTGGACGGAAAGCTGCACTCATGGCTTACTGTGCACTAACTTTATTGTAGCACAAATACTATATATATCATCATACATGATCAATGATGTTCGTTTACTGAGATCAATATGTATAAATTATGGGATAAGAGGTCATAGCTCATTAAAGCATTCTTTTAATTCCTCAGTATAGGTTTTATTGCATGGTTGGTATGATGAATATTTATAAGTGCATGCATAATTTCCTTAATGTAGGCTCACACAAAATCTCTGCATTCTCTGCAGCGACAGACACAACATTTTAAAGACATGAATGCGAAATGAACACGTATGTGGCATCCTACACATACAGGGAGTGCAGAATTATTAGGCAAATGAGTATTTTGACCACATCATCCTCTTTATGCATGTTGTCTTACTCCAAGCTGTATAGGCTCGAAAGCCTACTACCAATTAAGCATATTAGGTGATGTGCATCTCTGTAATGAGAAGGGGTGTGGTCTAATGACATCAACACCCTATAACAGGTGTGCATAATTATTAGGCAACTTCCTTTCCTTTGGCAAAATGGGTCAAAAGAAGGACTTGACAGGCTCAGAAAAGTCAAAAATAGTGAGATATCTTGCAGAGGGATGCAGCACTCTTAAAATTGCAAAGCTTCTGAAGCGTGATCATCGAACAATCAAGCGTTTCATTCAAAATAGTCAACAGGGTCGCAAGAAGCGTGTGGAAAAACCAAGGCGCAAAATAACTGCCCATGAACTGAGAAAAGTCAAGCGTGCAGCTGCCACGATGCCACTTGCCACCAGTTTGGCCATATTTCAGAGCTGCAACATCACTGGAGTGCCCAAAAGCACAAGGTGTGCAATACTCAGAGACATGGCCAAGGTAAGAAAGGCTGAAAGACTACCACCACTGAACAAGACACACAAGCTGAAACGTCAAGACTGGGCCAAGAAATATCTCAAGACTGATTTTTCTAAGGTTTTATGGACTGATGAAATGAGAGTGAGTCTTGATGGGCCAGATGGATGGGCCCGTGGCTGGATTGGTAAAGGGCAGAGAGCTCCAGTCCGACTCAGACGCCAGCAAGGTGGAGGTGGAGTACTGGTTTGGGCTGGTATCATCAAAGATGAGCTTGTGGGGCCTTTTCGGGTTGAGGATGGAGTCAAGCTCAACTCCCAGTCCTACTGCCAGTTCCTGGAAGACACCTTCTTCAAGCAGTGGTACAGGAAGAAGTCTGCATCCTTCAAGAAAAACATGATTTTCATGCAGGACAATGCTCCATCACACGCCTCCAAGTACTCCACAGCGTGGCTGGCAAGAAAGGGTATAAAAGAAGGAAATCTAATGACATGGCCTCCTTGTTCACCTGATCTGAACCCCATTGAGAACCTGTGGTCCATCATCAAATGTGAGATTTACAAGGAGGGAAAACAGTACACCTCTCTGAACAGTGTCTGGGAGGCGGTGGTTGCTGCTGCACGCAATGTTGATGGTGAACAGATCAAAACACTGACAGAATCCATGGATGGCAGGCTTTTGAGTGTCCTTGCAAAGAAAGGTGGCTATATTGGTCACTGATTTGTTTTTGTTTTGTTTTTGAATGTCAGAAATGTATATTTGTGAATGTTGAGATGTTATATTGGTTTCACTGGTAATAATAAATAATTGAAATGGGTATATATTTGTTTTTTGTTAAGTTGCCTAATAATTATGCACAGTAATAGTCACCTGCACACACAGATATCCCCCTAACATAGCTAAAACTAAAAACAAACTAAAAACTACTTCCAAAAATATTCAGCTTTGATATTAATGAGTTTTTTGGGTTCATTGAGAACATGGTTGTTGTTCAATAATAAAATTAATCCTCAAAAATACAACTTGCCTAATAATTCTGCACTCCCTGTATATATATATACATTTAGGGAAGTTTGTACCTCACTTCTGACTAGAAATTAGACCCATCCTTACTCAAGTGATGAATGGTATATAAAAGCGGTGACATCTATTTTTGCAGTATCATTGCACGGGATAAAAGGATAGTGGCCTTTGCTGGTTGGTTAGTGCTATACAAAATTGAAAAATAATTTGTTTAATCATGAATGGGAAGTGTGGTTGGTCCTGCGTCTTTTCAAGTGGAATTCAAGCCCATGGATGAGTGCATCCTGTGTTCGCCACAAGACATATCGGCCTAAATTACATGTTGGGTGCCCTGTCTTTGTGCCATGGTAAACCCATAACTAGATGCCCCCACAGTAAACAAAGGCAGTGCACCTGCTTACAAAAAAATGCAAACTCTGATGGTGTGTTAACGCACCCACCTGCAGGATGAGGCATTGGGACACTCAGACCTCATGTCCCTTCCTCTATAGGTGCCCTCAAATACATCCAGAAGTGGGTCCTGTAGGCTGAAGTCGGTCTGGGATTGGTGGTGTTCCTGTCTGAAGAGGGCTTGGCCTGGTCGCTCAGGCTGGATTGTTCCTATTGTAGCAGGAAAAAGACTGATTTGCAGATGGCTAGTCTCTCTTTAGAACTGCATAGTGGGTGAAAAACATTGGGCTGGGGATTGCCAGTGGATGAGATTATTTCATATATTTCTGCCATCACTTGTTCATTGCTGTTCACGGCATAAATGTAATGGATATCCCCAGATCTGGGTTCCTTGCTCACTGTGCCATAGGACTCCCTCTGTACGCCACTGACAAGGCCTAAGTAGGCTAAAGCCAGTTTGGTGTTGCCTGTGTTCTCATTGGAAGGGCAATCTGACCTGGCAGTTTGGCTGGATGGTACCTATTCGAGAAGGATCAAGAGTATTTGAAGCTAGCAGGACCCTGTCTATAGTGGCAGAATGGGTAAAAAACAATAAAATCAAATGCATCAAGAGTTATCACTAGTGGCTTAAATTATGTTTGAGCATTCCACCCATCACTTAGGGCCTGATTACAACTTTGGAGGATGGTGTTAATCCGTCCCAAATGTGACGGATATACCACCTACCGTATTACGAGTCCATTATATCCTATGGAACTCGTAATACGGTAGGTGGTAAATCCGTCACATTTGGGACGGATTAACACCGTCCTCCAAAGTTGTAATCAGGCCCTTAATGTTTATTGCTGTTCACGACCTAAGTGCGGCAGTTATGCTTTGAAATTGGCCTTGTGTTTGCATTGATACAGGACCTCACTAACAAATCCTAAGTAGGCTGAAACTGGTCTGGGTTGCATGTGTTTGCATCTGGAGTGGACCTAGTGGGCAGTCCAGGTTAGACTGCATCTGTTGGAGTGAAAACGATAGAATGGAATTTGGCCTGAGTGTTCGCCAGTGGCAAGCATTTCATACCTCATTTATTGTTTGTTGCTGTTCATGCTCTTATTGGAAAGGGATGCCCAGACTTGGGGACCATTTTCACTGTCCCACAGGACTCAAGCTAAACCTAACTGACGAGGCCTACATGAATAAAAACTGCACTGAGATTGCTTCTGTTCCTGTATGGAGGGAACTTGAGACAGCAGGTTTGGGCTGGACTCCTGTTTTTGGAGCAACATCATGACTGAAATGCATATAGCTGATCTCTGCCTAGAGTGGCATAGTGGGAGAAAAACGATGGGTTGGAGCTATCATGAGTAACTAAGATTAATTCAGTCATTCCATTCATCACTTGTTCTTCCTTGCTATTCCCATTTGAAGTACGATGAGGGCACAAAGGCAACATGTTCTCTCAATTGCATGGGAGAAGGAATGTCCTATTGTGATCATGCTGACAGAGAACATGCCCAGCGCAACCTGTATCACACAAGGGGCTGCACAAAACTCTGTGGCCCTTTTTAGAATACCATAGTGGTCATGGTCCCCACCAATAATTTGTTATTGAAATTCAACATAGGGTGGTGTGGAATGGAAAATTTCGTTTTTGTATGTAATCAGTTTTGCAGCTGAATTTAGGGTACCTTTCAATAGACTGTTTGAAGAGCTGGAAAATCTGTGAGAATGGAGAGCCCATATTCTAGTTTCAAAATTACCAATTCCTCTACAACCTGTTTAAGGCTTTCTTACCCTTGACTCCAGTCCACAACTCACCCAATCAGAAATGTTCAGGGTGTTGTCTAAGTGGACAACTGTTGAGGGCCCTCACCTTCCAGAAGGGCCCCTAGTGAAGTGATCAGGTTCGTCACAACTCCTGCATAATAGTTGTGCATTAAAAACAGATCATTTTTAATAGGTGGGCATATTGAGTTTCCAAAAGCTTATTGTGCGTGTCAGGCCTGGCCAACCATAAACCTTGTGATCTTAGCCAGTTATTGCCAATTAAATAAAAACAATTGTCTCAAATCTAGTTCCTCTATTGTACTGCCCTCTCTTTCTCACTCATCCATTTTTCCCAATCAAAATCACCTCTATCCATCTCCTTTTTCCTCTCTGTTGCTCTATTTACCGCACTCTAAAACATTGCATTTCTCTGTACGTAATGTTGCAAGGCCTGTGTGCTCTGGTTTTAATGTTATACAATACTATACATTCATTATAAATTGAAAATTGTTCTAAAAAAAGAGGCACCACATTCCGTGCTTCCTAAATGCTGCCATGTTCTATCAGATCTAAATCTTTTTAATTATCTGTTTTAGGGAGTTTTCTGGCTATGACTAATTGAATGGCTCCTGGCCATTAAATATAGATGTTTCTGTTGTTGATAGTTATGCAGTATATCTGTCTCAAGTGAGTTTCTGAATCACAGGGTTGGAGCAGCAGAAACCAGATTCAGGCAATTATTCAGTGGTGTTAAACATGTGATAGGCTTTTTGCCTCTCCACCCAAACAATACAGTGAGACATCGAGCACAGTGATAATGCTACAGGAAGACAATTGATAGGCTGCTGTTTCTAGTAAGGCATTCAGTACTAGATTTCTGTTAGTGGTTTCAGATGGTGGGTTCTGGCACTCATTTTTGGAGACCGGGGGTGATTTTTGATCATCAGACTTTAACCAAGGGCAAGAGAGAAAGAAAAGAAGAAAAGGGAAAAAGTATGCAGAAGGGCAACATAGAGAATAAAATAAGTGACTATGGGAAAATGCAAGTTATAGGAAATTAGAGTAAGTTGAGAGGGTGAGACCCCCACCTTAAAACTTAATCACAACCCTTGTTCGGGTGAGCCACCGAAGTTGCTGAATAAACCTTTACTTAACCCTCTGGAAGCTTGGCAGAAAGCAGTCAGGCTTAACTTAGAGGCAATCTGTAAATTATTAATGCAGTACCCGGACAGTAATAAAGTGAACACACAACACATGAAGAATCACACACCAAATTAGAAAAATTGTAGCAAATAAAATGACATCAAAATAACACAACTTCAATGCGGAGAACCAGAGATATGCGTTTTTAACGTTTGAATTAAAAACTGTGCCAAAAGACACAAAGTGCCAACAGTAGTTCTCTGGTCACACTAAACCAGGTCCAAATAAAAAGTTAAGGCAGAGCTTGATGGATCGCTGGTTGGATACAGGGACCAGGTTCGTCCCGGTGGAAAGTTTACCTTAGGTCTTGGAAACTTTTATGGAGGAAAACGGGTTTTTTGGCAGGGGAAGCTGAGTCTGATGTGGGGTTCAATGACAATGGGCTGCTGAAGAGTGGATCTTAGTGCGATTGCCAACAAAAGCAGGAAAGCTTTAAGCTGATGGAGTCTGAAGTCCTTGCCCAGGGAGGCCTCAACACTGATCGGATATTACTCAACATTGATCTCAGTGAAGCCCAATATGTTCAGTTCTCCAGGTAGAAAGTTGGAAAAACGTTTTGGGGAGAGGAGGACACTTTAGTACCAGCCATTGGCCCAGGACCTGAGGGGCAACAACTTGGCGGTTAGGATTCACTAAAAAAGAGGCCAGGAGCAATATTCAAGATAGGTCAGCTGGGACTGGTCAACAGCACAGTTTCAGGAAGGGAAGTTTCTGTGATCTTGTTGTGTCCCTGTAGCTCAAACAGGCAGTCAGCCAACTGTCCCTTGGAGTATGTCTGGGGTCCTCAGTTCAAGGCAAGCATGTCTAGTCTTTCTTCAGGTTTCAGATAGTCCACTAGTGTTCTGAGAAAAGGTCTGTAGGGTCCATGGTTATGCACAGTGCAACTTATAGGTGGAAGAGAAGACTTTGTCCAACCCCTAAACCAGATGTGGTCAGTTCCCCCCATCCCGCTGGGTTTGTTGCCAGCCTGACTAGAGAAAGAAAAGGGAGGCAGGCCTAGCCCATGACAAGCTAAGCATCCTTTGAATGTCAGAAAGAGTCCGGTCACAGGCCCCAGGCCATCCTGTCATGGGACTCCCCCTGCCCTACACTCAGAAGCCTTTGCCCACTTTGAGGGAGCAATACGCATTCTACCATGCAGGTCAACTGACAGCTAGAAACTGGCAAGAAAACATTTTGGTTTTATGCAGGAAAACTGCAACTTTTGAAAATAGTAATATAAAATCTGACTGATCATTAAGTTGGATTTTCAATTTCTATTAAAATAAGTTCTTGAACTGTTCTTCTAGGTAATCCTAAACTGATGTTAGCTTCCCCTGAAGCTACTATTCTAAACCAGTGTTGATCTATAGGAGATTCAGCCTTGCCACAGTGAAAACCAACTTTTGAAATGTTTCACTGTCAGGACATGTAACACATTAATTATGCATGGCATGCTTTTAAAGTACCATTCTCCTGTCCTCTGGGCATTAAGGGCATACCTTAATGGTGACTTATAACTATTAAAAATAAAGGTTTAACAAGAGGTTTGTTTGCCAGCTCTAAATGGCAGTTTAAAGCACCACACCCAGGCTGCATTGGCAGGCCTGGAGACATGTTTTACAGTGTTACTTTAGTAGGTAGCACAATAGGTACAGCAGCCCTCTAGCAGCACTACTTTGCAGGCCTTTGGTACAGGTGGTACCATTACCTTGTAACTTACAAGCAAATGAAATGTGCCAATCTGGTGAGTACCAATTTTAATGTTTGAAAACTAGAGCACAAACACTTTAACTCTGGGCAGTAGGGTTAAAGTGCGTAGAGTTTTGCTATGTCACTGGAGTGAGGCCTACTAGCCCACTCTTGTAATGTTACATGGCTGTGTACTTATCTCACCCTTGGTCTGAAACAATTTAGTGTAGCACACAACAGTGTGTAACACTTGTGTGTGAGGGCTGAGTTGCATATGTGTGTGCATCTGTGGATGGTTCAGAACATGGAGGCTGTGGGCTCATGTTTGGAAGCACAGGCCTGGAGATGCTGGGGAGGTGAGGACTGCATCCCCAGATAGGAGGTGTGGATTGCTGAATATTCCTGAGGGCACACACACTGAAGGGAGAAAAACAGTGCAGCATTTGTGCATATCAAAAGGTTCTTTGATTCCTTGTGTTCATTGTCAGGGAGATAGTGGGACTGGTAAAAGTCGATTGCTGAAGGGATAGTTCTTGGTCCAGTTACTCAGGACCCATAGTACGCTGGGCCCCGAGACATCAGGAGTAAAATGCCATAACCCCCACAGTTGTACCCAGTAGCTCCTGCTTGCCCCATGACCTTCTGAAAGATTGTGACAGCAAGGATGAAAAAGAACCTGCAAGAGTGAGGTAAGAGACAGGGGTCTGAAGACCGCCCACCTCGAAATGGGGCCCATAGTCTTTCAGGTAATACACACCTCGAAACCTGCTTTATCTCAAAGTAGGGTGAAGGCAAGTGTTCTGTAGCAGGTGATGCCATTAAAGCCAATGGAGACGAACCATTTTTAGGAGGATGGTGAGGGAATTCAGTGCCTGTGACT
Source organism: Pleurodeles waltl (assembly GCF_031143425.1). Taxonomy (NCBI): domain Eukaryota; kingdom Metazoa; phylum Chordata; class Amphibia; order Caudata; family Salamandridae; genus Pleurodeles; species Pleurodeles waltl. The sequence continues at coordinate 1,333,579,005 of NC_090446.1, read as the reverse complement.
CAACAAAGTCAATGTGAGGATGAGAATGATTCCCATGCGGGTACCATCCTTCAAATGAGAGTGAGTTGAGACCTAAGGTAAATTCCAAGCTTCCTGTACTAACTGTAGAGTTCCACATGTATGGTCTTCAGTAAACACTGACTCTCAATTGTATGCAGAGCAAACTCCTTCACTTCCAGCTCGCACGTAGAGAGAAGAGTGCATTACAAGTAACAACATATACCCTGCTATCTGGAACATATACCCTGCTATCTGGAGGCTTCCTTTGCAAACTGGAGACTCCCTCTGCAAACTGGAGACGGTACCTGAAAACTGGGGACTTTCCCTGCAAACTGGGGAGTTCCCCTGCAAACTGGAGACTTCCCTGGAAAACTGAGGCTTCCACTGCCTATTAAAGACTATGCAAACTGGCATTGCCGCCTGCAAACTGGAGACTTCCTCTGCAAACTGGAGACTTGCCCTGCAGACTAGAGACTTCCCCTGCAGAAGAGAGACTTTGCTGCAAACTGGAGACTTCCCCTGAAAATTGAGGCTTCCATTTTTACGCTGCTAATTAAAGACCCCAGCGAAAACTGAAGATTCCCCTAAAAACCAAAGATCTCTGCGGTAAATGGGAGGCATCCTTGAGATTTGAATACACTGAAGGAGTCCTTGTGAACTGATGGCCTGTGTTCCTCACACCACTGTTCGCCAGAACACATGCTAACATCCTTCAATCCTTGGCTTCTCTGATTAGGCTGTCAAGAAGAGTGCGCGTTCTTTTGTGAATACAATTATCTGTGGCTGTCAGACAATGCACAGGGCTGCTGAAACCCAAGTCGCTAGTGCTGCTTACATTGCTTCATGAGATAAAGTGCCTTGGAGAGAGAACACAGAGTTTGGTGTTTTTGTACCTTACCTCCCACCAGATTCCAAAATTGCAAGTCCCATGGACTCAGGGTGAGGTTAACTGGCAAAACAATGATCCTTCAGTTCCTAGTACAATGAGTACCATTGAACTGAGTAATAGTAAGATAAGCTTTTGATAGCGCTGCAGAGCTGCAGGTTTAGTTTCCAAGTGCTGCATTAAACACGGCTTGTATCCTGAGACCTGCGTCCTTTGTCTTAAGAGGAAGAATCAAAGGAAAGGGAGAAGTGGTGTGATGAAGAAAGAGACTGTAAAGAGATGGACTGGTCATATATAAATCTGGGAACGTACCAAAAGGCCCCAGTCCCAGAAAAGCCTGTAGGCAGGGGTGTAACGGAAGGCGCTGCAGCCCCCGTCTTACGGGGATCTTAGAATCATTAAATTTCAGAGCGGGGTGGTGGGCATGGATGCTGTTGGCTGGCTGCAAAAAAGGAGCTGAGAAGATGCAGCGAGCAGGCAGCATCCCCAAAATAATCACCTGGGCCCGTATTACAAATATGGTGCACTTTCCATGTTTGCACCACGGCGCACCTCAAAGCAGGTGCACTGGGTGCAAAGATGAAAAGTGCACCCTATTAGCAAGAATGTGTAATAGAAAAAGGGGTAAATCCCCATAACCTGGGAGCCCGTTGTAGTAAGACAATAGATAGAAAGTGGTCCCCAAGGGGGAAGTGTAGCCTTCGACTTCCACGGCAATAATGTTCCCTCGAAGAAACCCTTCTTGCAGACAAGGATTATTCATACATCTAATGCATATTCATTTCAGGGGAACAACCTCAAATTCAAAATGACAGTTACTATTTTCTTAAGGGTGCTCCTCTTTAATGACAGCGCAGTGTGAAAAGTGACAAGTGAATAAATAGTGCGCTGGTGATATGTACAATTCTATATCCATGTGACTGAAAAGAGATAGTATGATAATTCTAGAGACACTCGTTTCCTGATTGTCAACAAATCCACATTCCAATTACAAACAGTCCACATCTGAAAATTGTTGGGGAGAAGTTTTTTTTTTAAGGAAACAATTGCCGTGGAAGTCCAAGGCTACACTTTCCCTGTGGGGACCACTTTCTGTTTACTGTTTATCAGGAAGAATGGGCTGCCCTTGAGGCAACCAGGAACTCCTGCTGCCCCCAGGGTAGCGCATTCAAGAGACCTACAGAGCAGCTGCTTGTAATGCGGCTCTGTGTTTCTATATCTATGCAGCAACCCACCAACTCTTTTAAAAGGAATTAGAGATCCCCTTGCAGGAAGGTGCTGTGAGTGACTGGGACATTGGACCCCCTTTCATCCCTTTAGAGCAGGGGTCTTCAAACTGTGGGCAGACCCCCATAGGGGAGCATCAAGTGATCCTGGTGGGGGTGTCAGTCTCTGGCCAAAAGAAGCAGTATGCTGATAACAGGGCTTTGTTTTAAGCTGAGAAAAGATTAGCACCAAACAGCTCTGTAATGAGCCATCATTAACATGTTTTGTCATTTATATCCAACCTGGGTGTATGTGTCTATAGAGAAAGGACTCAAACCCCCCACCCCCAGTAATCACACTGTGGATACTTTTACACATTAGTAAGACTTGCCTGACCAGAATGGTATGTTTGGCATCATGTATTTGATTGCATTTTTAGAACATTAACAGATCTTAATTGCAATGTTTAATAAGCCTACATATATTGAAAAATTGCCAATTTAATAGTATAATTGTGAAGAATTCATAGGGAGCCCCGATTATTTCTTCTTTCACTGGGGGGGGGTGCAGCATTAAAAAGTTTGAACACCACTGCCTTAGAGGGCTGCATTTAGAAGGCGCACTGAAAGTGAGCCACCTTTTTGTGGCGCACTTTCAGTGTCCCTTCTAAAGGCATGTTTGCCTCTGCGATCACGTTATTAATGCTGCGCGGATGCAGAAGCAAAGAGATTTCCTAATTTGCATGGGGGAACTCTCCATGCAATTGACACAACACACTCTAATGATAGCACTGGCGCTATATGTGCACCAGGGGAAACATCCTAAACAATGAGTTGTCAAAAACGCTAACGTTTCCCATGCAAGCGGAACAACGCTTGCGTGAACAACAACTGCATTTTTCTCTGCCTTAAACGCGCATGTGCCAAACTAACCATATGCGTGGTGAAGGCAGAGAGCAGTGTTGTGGATCGGGAGAGGACGCAGTGAGGTAAGTGGGGCTTGGGCAGGGTTGGGGATAGTTTTTAGGGGTGAGGGGTGAATTAAGGGTTTAGGTTGGATGGGGGTCAGGGTAGTTTTTTTTTTAGGGTTGGGGAAGTTTATTTTTTAGGGCTTAGGGCGGGTGGGGGTGTCAGGCTAGGTTTTTTTTAAGGGCGGGTGGGGGTTTGGGATAGGTTATAATTTACAGTGGAATGTTTAAGGAAGGGCGGAGGAGAGGAGGAAGGATCGGGAGAGGACACGGTGAGGTAGGTGAGGTTGGGGCAGAGGTTGGGCAGGTCGTTTTTAGAGGTGTGTTAGATTTAGTGCTTATTATGGGTCGGGGTAGTTTATTTTTTATGGGCAGGGTGGGGGGGTTGGAGTAGTTTATTTTTAGGGCTTAGTGGTGGGGGTGTCGGGGTAGTTTAGTTTTTAGGGATGGGGTGGGGGGTTGGGGTAGTTTTTTTGTAGGGCTTAGGGTGGGTGAGGGGGCCGGGTTAGTTTCGTTATAAGGAGTGACGGAAGGTTTTAGGGCTCAGGGTGGGTGGGGTGTAAGGGAATTGTATTTTTTATGAGCAGGGGTGGGTGGTTGGGGTAGTTTATTTTTTAGGGCGTGGGTCGGTGGTTGCGGTTGTTTATTATTTAGGGGTGGGGAAGGTTTAAGGAAGGGTGGGAGGTGAGAAGAAAGTATGGGAGAGGATGTGGTGAGGTAACTGGGGCAGGGTTTGGAGAGGTAGTTTTTAGGGGTGGATGGGGGGGTCGGGGTAGTTTATTTTTCAGGGGGGGTTGGAGTAATTTCTTTTTTTAGGGCTTACAGTGGGCGACCATCAGATAGTTTACTTATTAGGGGTGGGGGAAGATTTTAGGGCAGAGTGCGGGTGGGGGTGTTGGGGTAGTTTAGTTTTTAGGGACTGGGTAGGGGGTTGTGGTAGTTTTTTTTAAGGCTTAGGTTGGGAGGGGGTTCGGAGTAGTTTAGTTATTGGGGTGGGGGAAGCTTTTAGAACTCAGGGCGGGTGGGAGGTGTTGGAGTCGTTTATTCTTTAGGGACAGGGGTGGGGGAAGGTCTTAGTGCTCAGGGCAGGTGGGGGGGTGTCGGGGTAGTTTAGTTTTTAGGGGGAGGAGGGGGTTGGGATAGTGTTTTTTTAGGGCTTAGGGTGGGTGGAGGGGTCAAGGTAGTTTAGTTATTAGGGGAGGGGGAAGGTTTTATGGTTCAGGGCGATTGGAAGTTGTCCGGGTTGTTTACTTATTAGGGGTGGGGATAGTTTTGGGTCTTCAGGGTCTTAACTTTTGATTGTTTTTTTTTTTTATTTTGTCACCCTAAGTGGGAAGGGTATGCCCAAACACGGGTCCCATGCTCAATGCGCCACTGAATGCAAGCTAGCCTGGCTTGTAAAGGGGGATACCCTGAAAGCAGTCCCAGGTTGCTTGTTTTTCTGGTCCAGGGAGGACCTCGCTTGGCAGTTCAGGCTGCACACTTCTCCTGGGGAACAGAGTCAAGACTGACTTGAATATGGCTGGATCGAAAGTGGGGTGGTGTGGTGGGAAAAAAAATGATGTCCTAAACCCAGATCTTTGTGAAGGGGGTGAATGTTTGTATTGTTCAGCATTCCATCCATCATCTGTTCTTTTTGCTTTTGTGGCCCTAAGTGAGAAGGGTATGCCCAGACGTAGGTTCCTTGCTCAATGCGGCACTGAATGTAAGCTAGCCTGGCTGATGAAGGGGGATACCCTGAAACCTGTCCCAGGATGTTTGTTTTCAGTCCAGGGAGGACCTGGCTTGGCAGATTGGGCTGGATTGTTCTAATGGGGAACAGGGTCAAGACTGATTTGCATAGAGCTGGGTATAAACTGGGGTGGCATGGTCGGCAAAAAAGGATGGATTGAACCCAGATCTTCATGACTCTGTGAATGCTTGCATTGTTCAGCATTCTGTCCATCATCTGTTCTTTTTGCTTTTGTCGCCCTAAGTGGCAAGGGTATGCCCAGATGTGGGTCCCGTGTTCGCTGCACCACTGGATTCAAGCTAGCCTGGCTGATGAAGGGTGATCCCTGAAACCATTTTGAGGATGCTTGTGACCGGTCCAGGGAGGACCTGGCATGGCAGTTCAGGCTGGACTGTTCCCATGGGGAAAATGGTCAAGACTGATTTGGATATGGTTGGGTCCAAACTGGGGTGGCGTGGTCAGCAAAAAAATGATGGATTAAACCCAGGTCTTTGTGACTGGGGGTGAATGTTTCCATTGTTCAGCATTCCGTCCATAATCTGTTCTTTTTGCTTTTGTCACCGTAAGTGGGAAGAGTACAGGGAGTGCAGAATTATTAGGCAAATGAGTATTTTGACCACATCATCCTCTTTATGCATGTTGTCTTACTCCAGGCTGTATAGGCTCGAAAGCCTACTACCAATTAAGCATATTAGGTGATGTGCATCTCTGTAATGAGAAGGGGTGTGGTCTAATGACATCAACACCCTATATCAGGTGTGCATAATTATTAGGCAACTTCCTTTCCTTTGGCAAAATGGGTCAAAAGAAGGACTTGACAGGCTCAGAAAAGTCAAAAATAGTGAGATATCTTGCAGAGGGATGCAGCACTCTTAAAATTGCAAAGCTTCTGAAGCGTGATCATCGAACAATCAAGCGTTTCATTCAAAATAGTCAACAGGGTCGCAAGAAGCGTGTGGAAAAACCAAGGCGCAAAATAACTGCCCATGAACTGAGAAAAGTCAAGCGTGCAGCTGCCACGATGCCACTTGCCACCAGTTTGGCCATATTTCAGAGCTGCAACATCACTGGAGTGCCCAAAAGCACAAGGTGTGCAATACTCAGAGACATGGCCAAGGTAAGAAAGGCTGAAAGACGACCACCACTGAACAAGACACACAAGCTGAAACGTCAAGACTGGGCCAAGAAATATCTCAAGACTGATTTTTCTTAGGTTTTATGGACTGATGAAATGAGAGTGAGTCTTGATGGGCCAGATGGATGGGCCCGTGGCTGGATTGGTAAAGGGCAGAGAGCTCCAGTCCGACTCAGACGCCAGCAAGGTGGAGGTGGAGAACTGGTTTGGGCTGGTATCATCAAAGATGAGCTTGTGGGGCCTTTTCGGGTTGAGGATGGAGTCAAGCTCAACTCCCAGTCCTACTGCCAGTTCCTGGAAGACACCTTCTTCAAGCAGTGGTACAGGAAGAAGTCTGCATCCTTCAAGAAAAACATGATTTTCATGCAGGACAATGCTCCATCACACGCGTCCAAGTACTCCACAGCGTGGCTGGCAAGAATGGGTATACAAGAAGGAAATCTAATGACATGGCCTCCTTGTTCACCTGATCTGAACCCCATTGAGAACCTGTGGTCCATCATCAAATGTGAGATTTACAAGGAGGGAAAACAGTACACCTCTCTGAACAGTGTCTGGGAGGCTGTGGTTGCTGCTGCACGCAATGTTGATGGTGAACAGATCAAAACACTGACAGAATCCATGGATGGCAGGCTTTTGAGTGTCCTTGCAAAGAAAGGTGGCTATATTGGTCACTGATTTGTTTTTGTTTTGTTTTTGAATGTCAGAAATGTATATTTGTGAATCTTGAGATGTTATATTGGTTTCACTGGTAATAATAAATAATTGAAATGGGTATATATTTGTTTTTTGTTAAGTTGCCTAATAATTATGCACAGTAATAGTCACCTGCACACACAGATATCCCCCTAACATAGCTAAAACTAAAAACAAACTAAAAACTACTTCCAAAAATATTCAGCTTTGATATTAACGTGTTTTTTGGGTTCATTGAGAACATGGTTGTTGTTCAATAATAAAATTAATCCTCAAAAATACAACTTGCCTAATAATTCTGCACTCCCTGTATGTCCGGAGGTGAGTCCCATGCTTGCTGCACCACTGGATTCAAGCTAGCCGCGATGATGAAGGGTGATACCCTGGAACTGATCCCAGGATGCTTGTTTCCGGACCAAGGAGAACCTGGCTTAGCAGTTCGGGCTGGACTGTTCTCATGGAGAAAAGGGTCAAGACTGACATGCATATGGCTGGGTTGAAACTGGGGTGGTGTGGTGGGCAAAAAAATGATGGATTAATCCCAGATCTTTGTGACTAGGTGTGAATGTCTGCATTGTTCAGCATTTTGTCTGTCATCTGTTCTTTTCACTTTCTATAAGGGACATTTTCAAACACAAAATTTTAAAACTACCCTCACTTAAAGATGTATTTTTAAATTGTGAGTTCAGAGACCCCAAACTCCAGATCTCTATCTGCTACCAATGGGAAATTACACTTAAAAGATATTTCAGGGCAATCCCCATGTTAATCTATGGGAGGGATAGGCCTTGCAATAGTGAAAAATGAATTTGGCAGTATTTTACTTTCAGGACATGTAAAACACACCAGCACATGTCCTACCTTTGAAATACACTGCACCCTGCCCATTTGGGCTACCTTCAGCCTAACTTAGGGGTGCCTTACATGTAGTAAAACGGAAGGCTTGGGCCTGGCAAGTGGGAGCACTTGCCAGGTAGACATGGCAGTTTAAAACTGCACACACAGATACTACAATGGCAGGTCTGAGACATGTTTACAGGGCTACTAATGTGGGTGGCACAATCAGTGCTGCAGGGCCACTAGTAGCATTTGGTTTACAGGCCCTGGGCACACAAGGTGCACTATAGTAGAACTTACTGGCAAATCAAATATGGCAAATATGCCAATCATGGACAGCCAATCATAATCACAATTTATACAGGGAGCACTTGCACTTTAGCACTAATCAGCAGTGGTAAAGTGCCCGGAGTACCAAAACCATCAAAAACAGATTCGAAAAAATAAGAGAAAGAGGGCCAAAAGTTTGAGGATAACCTTGCAAAAAGGGCAATTTCCAAAGCTAGCACACAACAAAATGTAATTTCCACAATTGTTGCTTGTGAGCTATACAATTTTATCCAGTAAAACTGCATGTCATGACGAAATATGTGGCCATTTCCATGTAAAATGTGCTGTCTATAAATGAAAGTGTGCTACAACACAATGTTTTAGTAAGATATTTGAGACAGTGTGCTCCAAGGGGTGACACTAGCTACATACCACACCTATACCTCTTCTGCTGAATGGAGGAGGCTCATTTGCTGTACTAGTTCTTTGTGAAACACTTGGGGTTTTCACAATCCCTATGATGTCAATGATGTTGCATTGCTGACAGAACCCTTCAAACTGACATTGTTGCAGTACCACTGCGAGTAGGCCTGCCAAGTGTCATTAACAGGGTCGGACTGGCCAAAAGGGCAATATGGCAGTGCCTGAATGGCTGGTCTGACAGGTAAGTGAGTGGGATGGGACTTTTTTGGGCTATTTTTGGGCCTGTTTTATTGTTTTTGATTTTCCTGCAATTGTCACAAATTCTGCCTGGTGCAAGCAGAAATGTGTGGTGTGTCATACTTTCCAAAACACAAGTACAGCAAGTCTTTACATTTTCAAAAATGCCCAATTTACAAACAAAGGCCACATTTTTAGCGATCTCATGCTCTAATGGAGCCACTTTTATATGGTGCCCGGGCCTATTTTCTATCTAAGTCTGACCTTGGTCATTATCTATGCGTTATCTAGGCATGTGTGCCCTATATCCAGATCATTGCAAACTTGATGATAAATCACGCATTTCTGTAATGGTGCTTTTTGTGAAGTCTGCAGCCCGATAAAAGGTGCTCTAGAAGCAGCCCTGTGTCCCATGATAATCAACTGTTCGTACTTTCGAGACAATTGGGCTTTAGCAGTTCCCCACACTTCGGACTTTGTTCTTATGCTGTGTGAAGCGGCAGGCAGCACACAAGGAAAGCTAGTAATGGCAGCCAACCGGCTTGGACCCTGAATCCACATCTGCCATCTTGACTGTGGCGGAGGTGTCTGCTTGAGTTCAACCAATGGAACTTAGAGCTGAAACCTAATGTCAGACTGTAGACAGTGATTTTGCTCAGGTAAGAGAGCTGCCTGCAGCTATTTCCATGCAGCGTAATTTGGGGTGACAGACACCCAGATTCTTAAGTATGGGTTGAGTGTTTGTGTCACTGGGGCTAGTAAGCCAAGGTCCTTGATCGACTAGCAAAAAGTAAAACAAGAATTTAGCATTTGTTTGAACTGTCTCAAAAATACAGAGACATGCACTTCTAAGTGCTGTCGAGCTGCAATGTTATGTGTGACTTTCAGAAACTGGCACTTTGGTCAGCACCTCTATGAGTTATGGGAGATGAAGTTTCATTTTAACCATTATAATAAGGATGAATTCCAAAATCCAAGCATGCTCTTGGATAAAAATAAATGGAAGGAACCACTTGCCATCTTTATTGAGACTGACAGTTTCTGTGTTTTTAATAATAGGATCAATGTACAAAAATGTCCTCGAAAACATTTACACCTTTCTTTTAAAGTTCACAGCAAAGTTTATAACAAGAAGAGAAAAAAGGAATAATTAATTATCCTTAAAAAAACTATTAAACCAATGATTTTATGTGTGAGAGCCCCTCTTTGCAGTGCTTTGCCGAGGGAGTGTGGAGGAGGGGGGTGCAGGTTTTGTTACCCACTTCCTATAGGATTCGGAAATCGGTAAATTTCAGGAAAATCCCTTGCGGTTCCTTTGCCCATATACTTTTTATTGCTTGATAAGCACGAGGGTAGCCGACATATGACTCAGTCATTTCTCCAGCCAAACTGATCTCTCAAAGGCACTACCATGCTGGGGAATCTCCAAATATCCGCATAGGCCAGGCCTCCGTTGGGCCCCGATGAACAAACTATGTCGTGTAAAAGAGCAAAATAGGCAAGACTGTTGGGAATTATGTAACCAGAGAGAACCGAAAAATGCAGCGGGGCTAATTAAATTATGCATCAAGGCAAGACAAATTAGGTAGCACAAGTTGATTTTGCAGTGCATTTTGTGAAATTATAATCTAGTTATTTCGAGCCTACAGTTATTGATGCATAAAGGATAGCCTTTGTTAAAAACAGGCTCATATGCAAATTGTTTACATCAATAGACAAAAGTTAAGGAAGACTGCAACGTGCTTCATTGAGTATTCCTTTGAGCTACTGTTGTAGGGGTTTGCAAATTTCGAAGCAGGTGTTAGTTTATGCATGGAGTGTAGCACATAATATGCGACCGAATCAAATAATTTCATTGCCACTGAATAAGGGCCACCTCCATCTCATGTGGTGTCGTTTATGAGTTATGTTCATTTCCTTATGTAAGGTTAAGGCATGATGGTAGTGTTTATATGGCTCTGGTACAATGTTTCCAAGGGTAAACTGTAGCCCCTATACTCCAAACAGCGGGTATGCCTTAGTTCCTCATAGATGAGCCCTGATTTAGGAATAGTGTTCCTTTCCTCGCAACGGGCACTGAATTCCTCTTTATGCCCTTGAAATAGCTTCACAGTTGAAGTCAAAGTACATAGCAGAGGTTTAAATACCGACGTGTGTGACTCGCAGCCTTTCAGCATTCTGAGATCGACAAAAAGAGGGCCATTAAGTAGAGCTTTAGAGAACAAGACCTGTTAAACACAGAGCTGTGAATCACCAGGATGAAAAAGTAAGCACTATATTAGGTCTTTCATATTTGTGCAGCCCATACAATCGCATGTTCATATATATATGATTTGAATGTCTGAAACCTAATGTAATGTCTACCCGCTGCAGCTCTAGGAGTTCTAACTGCAAGTGTTGCAGGTTGAACACTGGAGGTATGATGGAGAAGTGTCATTGTGCCCATCAACCAGAAATTAGGGCCCAGATTTATTAAGGGTTTTGCATCGCCACTGCCCCGTGAAAGGGAACGCAGGGCGATGCAAAACCTCGAATGAGATTTACCAAGCCTCGCAAGCCCATCTTGCATGGCCCTGCGTGGTTTGGTAAATCTGGAGTAATGCAAGGCAGTTCTAGTCGTTGTCTTGCATTACTCTGCATGGTGGGGACAGTACATGGGTTGAGCGTGGATGTTTCCACGCATCCACCCATGTATTCAGAAGCATTCCCAGATTTCCTTAGTAGACCTGGGAGTGCATCAGAATTGTACACTTTCTCACTAGGTGCGCAACGAGGAGCAATATCTTTATTTCTCTTCGTTGTTTTCTCTTTCTAAGTGTGCTGCATTCTGCAGCACACATGGAAAGAGGAAAATGCCCTTAAGGATTATTTTTGTGCAGAAAAGTGTCCCTTCCTGCACAAAAACAATCCTGCCTGTAATGCAGGCACCCTTGCTCCATGGTTGGAGAGTGCCTGCATGGGTGCTAGGCAGCATATTGTGCACCAGTACAGGGAGAGGACAGAAATGTACCATGTCTTGGTAAATATGACACATTCCAGCCTTTTCCCTTTCACACAGCGCAGTGAAGCTCAGCAACACAGCCCTATATGTGTGTCGCAAACAATAACACAAGTTTTCATCTAACTACTGCATAGTGTTTTGTCATCTGGAGTCATCGGCACTTGATTTTATGAATGCTAATTTTCTTTGAAGCAAAGCACTGCCCTCAACTAGATTTCAACAAATTGCACTATAACTGGCATCAGACAAACTTTGCATGGAACAAACAGCCAGTCCTCCGAGCTCAAAGACTGCTAAAGTCAGCCAGTTGCTCCGGAATGAGCTGATATCTCCCACCACCTCTTAAAACCTTAGTTTTGTGGGATTATCCTGAAATGCCACAGCCTGAGCTCGTTGACTGATAATGTTGAACTAAGAGTATTTCTATTACCCAAACCTGCACTTCCGGGACCCAAGATTGACAGCATAATTATTGCATTCATCCTTGGCTCAGCTCCACCTGTAATGATTTTCATTCCCGTAGCTCTGTAGCTGTGAAGGCAGGTATCATGAAGCATTATAACCTTGGTGACCTTGAACTGATCCTACTAAACAGTAGTTATGGGACAGATTGTAATAGGGAAGGTTCTAAGTTCCTCACGAGGTATGGGTAAAATTGGCCTTGCACGGTTCTCATGGACATTGTCTTCATTTATGATGTTTATGTATTGCTGACTGTACCACAGAAATTTGTGCTGCTGTTATTAAATGAGAAGATAAATAAAGGCCTGATTTAGATCTTGGTGGTAACGGTCCCACCGTCAAGTTGTCGGCTGAAGTCCCATCCGCCGCCGTGACAGTCCACCTGCTGTATTTAGATACTGATGGTCCCATAGATGAAAACCCACATTCAAATCGCCATCTTGGCCAAGAAACACTACCCGTGTCGATGGCGGGAGAGGGAAAAGTAGATGCCGGCGGGACCCCAGCCACCCTTACCGCCATGCAGATTTGGATGTGCCTTACCGCCAAGAAAAAGTGGTGGTCTGACCTCCACTTCTGAGTTGGTGGATTGCGGGGTGGAAGGGGTGAAAACTCAACTTTTTTCCTCATTCCACCTTTTTCTTTGACTGGACAATACCTGCCATCACTGCTGCCACCGACCTACAGAGAAAACATGACCCTCCCCCCGTCGCTGGAATAAAAGGTAGGGATGCCGCATTGCCAGGGTACGTTGGGTGGGCACTGCACAGGAGGTTGGGACCACTGCAGGCATTTACATGTCACAGTAATTTTTTAAGATCACTGCGACATGCATATGTTGGGAAGATGATTGTGTCATGAATGGCAGGAGACACACTGGCACAACATTCATATCACACACATACACATCTGTCATTGTGGTGTCATCATTAATTGCAAAATGAATTCCAGCACCACAATAACGGTACACTCACACTGGACAACAGTTTCCATTTGTGCGCATTGCAGGGGGACCTGTACTGTAGGTTTGTGCTATCTGTTGTGTATGTGTCTGTAAGTGTATATGTGTGTATGTGGATTGGCTGTCTGAGGTGGAGGGAGCTGGAGTGGGTGGCTGTGGTTGTGTCTGTTTGTGTGTTGCTTGCATGTGAGACTGATAATTTTGTGTTGCCGTGTGACACATTCAGATGAGTGTTGTTGTTGTGTGGCAGACGTTGTTGTGATGTGTGTAGGTGTGGTTGTGTGTGGGTGTGTTTGTGTAGCTGAGTGGGTAGTTTTGTTGGTTGTTGTGGTTGTGTTGTGTGGGTGCAGTGTTAATGGTGTGTGTATGTTGTGGCGTGGATGTATGTCAATGTGTGTTTTTGGCATGTACAGGTTGTGTTGTGTTGGAATGGCAATTGATTATTGTGTGAATGTGGTGTGTTGTGTAGTGTGTAATGCAGGGGTACACATATGACAAAGGGACAATGTGTGCATGTCTCACTTACCTCTCTTCCATAGCCCCTGCCATTTTATGAAGTCCATTGGGTCCCGCCGACGTCTCGCTCAGTCAGAAATCCGTCGGCAGTCAATCCGCTTGCAGAGCTGTAACATCTAAATACGGCGGGCGGAACACCATTGACTTGACAATCTTTTCGGGTTCAACGTGGCTTGATAGTAACACCGCCAAGATCTAAATCAGGCCCTAAAAATTTTTTAAAGTGACATGCCATTATTAAATAATACTGTTAAATTATAAAATGAATTATTTCCTCTTTTTTGGGAAGAATGTGTAATCAGTACTGGTAACTTTCGTGGCAAGATTCAAAGGTATCACCCAAGGTACTATCATGGGGCAGAATTTGACTCACACCGGTCAATGCATGAACGGCGATATCAAACATTGTGACTAAAAGCTGAAGGAGCTCTTTGATAAGATAAACTTGCACTTGATGAAAAGCCTAATTGCACATGTGCTAATAGCACATGACAAGACCAGCGGCTAACCTTTTTTTTAGTGGTCAATCCCAGTCCATTATGGACCTAACATATATTCAGGAGACTACTTTGCCTGTTGCTCAGGTTCACAATCCTTGATCGCACCGACAACAACCATTTGATAAAAATCCTATTTGTAAACAAAATTTACTTGCAGGTAGCTGCATACCTCAACTGCGCTTGTTCTGCTGCACACCGGTTGGTGTGGAAAATTTGAGTTTAAAGCTTTGAGAAAATGTTTCCACATTATTTACATATGTTTTGTCCACTTCCGAATAAAAATTAGAAATGTATGTTGATGTTGTACTGGGTAGAAGAGACAGGTTCGAGACGGATTTTTATTTAAAAATATTGTGCCAAAAATGCGCTGGGTTTAAGTGTGCTGATCCCTTGGAAAGAACGAATGGATAAGGCACGCGCTCCGACCGTGATTGATGGTGTTATCGTTCCACACCTACTGACGTACCTCGAAGAATTATGCAGAAGAATTCTTATTTTTGGAAAAAAACATTATTGTAACCACGGTTTCTTTCGCTTCCTTCAAATTGCAATCATGTAGAATGCAGGCCCCTTGGCTGTTCGTCATCTGTCTCCAACTGTCCCCCCTTCACCCTCTAATCTCCTTCCTGAACAGCCAGGGAAATAATGATTTTATTGATTTTTTTTTTCTATTTTGAACACTAGCTTGTCACCGCTAACGTTTGTTTAATAAATCATTTGGCAGCGCCATGTGCTGTAACTAATGACGAGGGGTCCTTTTCCTCCTGTGAAGCAAAACACTTCCAGGAGTATAATCAGTTTCCCTAAAGTGAGCGAGTCGCGCGCACTTTTGCCGGTGACTGAAAGGCATATATTCCCCAGCCACCCCTCTTCACCAAATAGGGTGACCACGTCCCTCCTGGTCACTAAGGACACTATTTCCAGTCCTGGGCTTTATGGACACACACTGCCACCTAGACTCCATGACAGCCCGCACAGCTCTTCCCATGCTCGGTCCGCACAGCTCCGCCCAGACTGCTTTTCGCACTGATGGTAGATGGTGTTGGCTTGTGATGTCCTACGACAATCTTTCTGACGCAGGGGTGTCGGAAAGATCTCTGGGATCACATAGCCCTACCTGCACATCCTTTGAGTTAGCATGGCTTTAGGAGCAAGCAAGGCCTTTTTACAAAAAAGCCAATTTTAAGATTGTTTGCATATCATAAATTCATGATAACCTGAAAGGTCTGTAAAAAAGGGAAAAAATCATTCATGTCAGCCAAGCATACACACACATACAGATATGGACAGCAAAGGTGATGTGTGTTCTTTCTAGTGCATGTAAAGCTTATTCAATGAAAAACTCTGCTACATACTGTGCCTGACTAATTTCCAACCAAAAAATGTCAGACCTGCGACCTTATATCAGACTACCCAGCAAAACTTAAAAGACAAAAAAAACAGGCAAATCCCTAGGTGATGCAAGACCCCAAGTCGTGGAATGACGCCAGAATCTTCTAAACCGACTTTGAGGGCAGAGCCCTACTATTTGCGATTTGAGATGCTCCTAAACAGTGTTATTAAGACTGGAGTTTGACCTGACAAGGTCCTGAGAGGGGAAGTTGACTGTTACTTTGTCATAGTGTCCTCAGCTGTTTCCTAAATTGGAGCATGACTAAAGAAGTACTGATGGATACTAATGTGCTTGCCCATGCATCTCAAGTCTCATAGGCCCATATTTATACTTTTTGACGCAAAACTGCGCCAACACAGTTTTGCGTCAAAAAAATTAGCGCCGGCTAACGCCATTCTGAAGCGCCATGCGGGCGCCGTATTTATTGAATGACGTTAGCCGGCGTTAGCCACCGGCGCCGTTTGGTGTGCGTTAAAAAAAACGACGTACACCAGGCAGCGCCGGCGTAGGGGGATATGGAGCTTGGGCGTCAAGAAATGGGGCAAGTCAGGTTGAGGCAATTTTTTCGCCTCAACCCGATTTGCGCCATTTCTTTTCACTCCTGATAGAGCGAACCGTAGTAACAATTTACCTGTGTTCGGACGCTCTTTAGGCCGATGAATCTTTTGACTAAGTGGGAACTCTCTGTACTCCTAATCGATCAATCGCATCAAATCAATAATCAATAACGTACATAAGCAATACCTTGATCAACATAACACTTAATGATTAATCCAGAATACATTTCGGCGAACCCTGACCTTTCAGTCAGGAATAACCACACCAGTTTATTGCAAAGTTAGTGAATTTATTTCCCTATATTAACAAAGCTAGCACGATATAAATGTGTCTCAACACCAAATGATAAACATAAATGAACATTAATAGCTGTCCATAACGTCGAAACAAGTGCAATCTATGTAGCATTTGAATCACAAGGCATTCGATAATGGCAATGCAAAGCACTAATACGATAATCTGTAATGGGCTAATTGCATACATTTAGTCAGCATAACAAGATCTCAAATTGCATCGTGCAACATGTGGAATCCTCATCTAACCTCAAATTAGCATCAGCATGTGGGACTTCATGCAAAAACAATTTAGCAACATAAATTTAGAAAACTCCTATCTAGGGATCTTATCAAAAATCAGCAGTTGGTTACCTAAAAGGAACACAATGCAATTTTACAATTTCCTTTCATATTTACCAATTACGATCAGCATACAAGGAAGTCTTCGTCTCACAGGTACCGTTTCTCGATCAGCATGGGGCGGGACAAAGGGGAAAGGGTGAACGGGGCAATTGCCTCACGGCGCAAGTTAAGACTACTACTTCATGCAAAGGGACAAATCAAAGTTAAAGTCTCTAGGGCAAGAATCATTAAAGTCTCTTTCTCTCGATTAGAGAAAGCATCAAAGTCTCTCAAAATGGCGTCGCAGCAAAGTGGGCCATAATAGCTAAGAAATGACGCAATGTCGGGCAATAGCTGGTAATGGCTACCTT
Source organism: Pleurodeles waltl (assembly GCF_031143425.1). NCBI lineage: Eukaryota > Metazoa > Chordata > Amphibia > Caudata > Salamandridae > Pleurodeles > Pleurodeles waltl. The sequence goes on along the minus strand of NC_090446.1, from coordinate 1,333,562,237 downwards.
CTTCTCGTGCACCTGGGTTTTATAGACAACAGTTCGAATCCAGTAGGGTCTCCATTGGAGGGTTCATAGGTTAGCTTCAAATTGTCCAATCAAAAACGACAGTTCTCAAGCTTTTACTTAAGCATACATTATCCTTGGAGATGGGTACGCAAATCGCAACATTGTCTCCCAATTAGCTCACTTTCAGAGCCTCCATTGTCCGCACCTGCAAGTCGACCTTGAATTAAAGAGAAAATATGCCAAGCTGGCACGAAACTTTAAGATAAGCATGTGAACAGTTTCTGTGGAAAAGTACAGCTTCAAGCAGAAATACACGTTTAATAGCACATTGGAAAAATACGAACATCTAAACCGTGAGACCAGGCCACTAGGCCAAAGCCTCCGCTAAAGTAATGCTAAGCTAACGCATTTCAAACAAGCAAATCGTAGCACACGTTTATGATTATGTCAGATTAGTGCAATTCTAATACACCACGTTAGATATAAAGCACGCATATAATGTTGGCAAACTACTCTGAGGGCACAATTTGTCCCCGTACAATCTTTATTAGTTTGGTTAATGTCACACATGATTATTTCACACTACGTTTATGCGTTAATAAATCAAAACCTTCATTTTCTGCTTCATCAATCCCTCCTCTGATGACTACTTGTCATCACACAAATTTAGCCCACAAATTTTATTCCATTAAAATTCTGTCAGTTCCCTTTTCCTTTTAGTTCCCCTAGTTTGTGCTTTGTATTCTTCTGCCATTCTTTTCATAATTTTCTCTTCTTTTCTCCTTTTAATTCTTTCCATAATCATTATTATTCCCCTTTTTATTCCCCAAATTCCAAATATACAAATTATCACTATTAAAATTCCCTCTATTATTTTTAACAATATTCCATTCCAAATTCCCCCAATCCAATGTCCCACTGAAGCAAGTCCTTTTCCAACCTTCTCCCACACTCCTGGTTCTTTCAGTTCCTTCAAATCTGCACTTTCTTTTGTTAGATTAGCAAGCATAGTTTTAATTTTCACACTATTGTCAGGTATATGTGTACAACAGTGTCTTGCACCAAGCATTTTGCAAACACCTCCATCCTTTGCTAAAAGAATGTCTAAAGCAAGCCTATTTTGAAGAGTCATAGCTCTTTCCGCTGCAAGTTCAGCATCCATCAGGATTATAGCACCTGAAAACTTTGTCAACATGTTATCCACTATAGTAGACAACTTTCTTATTTTGATGGAATTCAGCACAACTCCCAATGAAGGAATCATTGCTCCAAATATATCACCTACCACAGCAGCTGCGGTCTCTCTTTTCTGGATACGATGGGATCCAGATATCTTTTGAATCATCGATACGTCATCCAGCTGATAAACCTTTGGGAACACTATACCCAAATAACATCTCCCCCACCATCCCTTTGGAAGACGATAATAGGCATTATGCCCACAAATGTAATATACACCTGGAATGACAGGGTCAAGTCCGTCCATCATAAATGTCCATTTGGCCTTAAAGATAAACGTATGTTTACACTCACTCGCCCCTACAAAAATGTTGTCATAATAAGATTCACCTCGATATATACAAAACTTCCCTACATGCCAAGCATCTAAAGCAATTTTCCCTTGTGTCTTTATTGCAGCAAAATCATAATTATCTACTGAAGTCCTCTTATGTAACTCCTTTTCTAATTTCGCCTTCATTTGAGCCCTTCTATCATCCGTGCGATCTAAAAAGCTTATTTCTACTGCGGAGAGTGAGCAGGTTAGATTTTCCCTATGAGCGTGAGCCGTTTCAAAAGGTAGCATTGGCTCGAAAAATTCCCTCATAATTTTTGCATCCCAATCTTTTGCAGTCTGGCTTAGCTGCGCTATTATAGGAACATAAGCAAAGGTAACATCATAATTTGAGTAAAAATACTGTATGTTAGTTTGACCATAGAATCTAGACATTACTATACTACATGTAATCCCGTATGTAAGAGGCATGTGGTGATATGTCACCCCTTCCTTCACTGATGTCGGTATCTGGGTACACACATAGCAATCCTTCGCATCCATTGTCTCAACATATTCTGTTAGTAAGCGATGGAAAACATTATACGAAAGCTCTTTCCTTTCATGCAAGAGTCTCTCATCCAGCGCTAGCCTTTTCAATGCGGTTAGTTCAGTGACAGTAACAGGAGCAATAGTAGAAGCAGCAATAGTCTCATTTTCACCCTTTCCATGTATTCCAAAAACAATTGCCATTATTATTAGTACACATGCAACTACCAAGCCTATACACACATATTTACAATATTTCTTTCTATTGTTTTGCGTCATGATCTGTATAGAATCAGAGAGCTAGAAGCACTTATAAAAGAAACTTATTTAGCAATTCAGTTACAAAGCTGAGCGAGCACAATGTTCACACCGTCTTCTTCAAGGGCCAAGTCACTTATCGGTTAGCAGCATTTGTCTCAATTCGGCAATAACTCAGTCTTTATCGGTTTAGCAAATGTCTCATCCGGTTTAGCAATGTCTCAGCTGGTTGTTTATTTCACGTTAGATTGTAGCAAGCAATGTCATTTATCACCCTTTCAATCAACACTGTCCATAAAACTTTTCTTTTCTATTGGTATCTCTTCCTCTTCTTCGTTCTCGATGCTTAGAGATACAAACTCGTCAGTCCAATCATCATTGACTGCATATGCCCATTCAGGACCAGAATACCTCCTGTTTGGTATCCTTTTCCTTTTCAATTTTGCTTCTCTTTTCGATTCTGCCTCGATGGTACTTTCCTCTTTTGTCAAGTCTTTTTCTTCACTCGAGGTTGGTATCACGACAGACACTTCTTTCCTTTTCTCTTTTACTTTTGGCCTTTCCCCGTCGTTCAAACCTTCTCCAGACCTTTGTTTTACTGGTGATATACTTAGTCTCCTCTTTGCACCGTGTCCATTTGATGGACCTGCGACCTTTTCTGTAGAGGTTTGAACTTTTTCGTTCTGCTCTGCCTTGTCCCCTCCTTCAGGGGAATCGATCACGTTCTCTTTTTCTTTTTCTGTATCGTCTGTTTCTGGGAAAGCCCCCTTCTGATCAGGCTCTCCTGCTTTTTCACCTTTTTCGAGCCCTTTCTCACCGTTACTTTCGTCAGGCTCTGTATCACTTTCAGCTGCTTCAGGTTCTTTGTCACCTTCAGCTGCTTCAGGCTTTTTGTCACCTGCAGCTTCTTCGTCGCTGTCTGAACTTTCTCCTTGGTCTTCCCCAAGTGAGTCGGACTCTTCGTTCTCCAATAATATCTCTTTTTCTCCTGCTGCTGCTTGTTCGCTTTCAGTTCGCTTTTGTTCTGTCTCAGCACTCGGCACTGTTTTATCAGGCACTGGCAATTTCAGCGCTTCAACTTCCTCATCTGTGGGACACAACACCTTCTTTGTGTGACTGGCGTGAATCCAGTTGGGAACCCCCGCACACTTCACAGCGGTAGTTGTCGTCAGGATCACTTGGAAAGGGCCTTTCCAACGGGGTTCCAGGCACGACTTCCTCACGTGCTTCTTCACCACGACCCAGTCACCTGCTTTCAGTGCGTGTCCTGGACCTTGGATCGGTGGCAAGGTGGTCGCTTCCACCTGGTGAGAGAAAGAGCGAACCACGTCAGCCAGTCCTTTGCAGTAGTCTAACACCATATCATCTGTAATATTCAAAAGCGCGTTTGCGGGAACTGCAGGAAGTCTCATAGCCCTGCCCATGAGAATTTCGTGCGGAGACAATCCAGTTTTTCTATCAGGAGTGTTTCTCATTGACATTAGCACTAAGGGCAATGCGTCAGGCCATTTCAAATTTGTTGATGCACATATTTTCGCCACTCTTGATTTCAGTGTACCATTCATCTGCTCCACCAGTCCTGATGCTTCAGGGCGATAGCTACAATGCAGTTTCTGCTCAATGTTCAGCGCTTCGCAAAGTAACTTCATCACCTCGTTGTTGAAGTGACTTCCCCTATCTGATTCTAAAGAGATCGGGAATCCGAAACGTGGTATCAACTCTCTCAATAATAGCTTGGCAACTGTAAGGCTGTCATTTCTACGTGTGGGGTATGCCTCAATCCAGTGACTAAAAATGCACACAATCACCAACACATATTTCAGACCTCCATGCACAGGCATCTCAATGAAGTCCATCTGCATACGACTAAAAGGACCGCTTGCCCTCCCAATGTGACTCGCGTTCACAACTGTTCCCTTTCCTGGGTTCATCTGCTGGCAAGTGACACATCGATGGCAAACTGCTTCTGCAGCTTGACGAAATCTGGGGTTAAACCAATCAGTTTTGAACAATCTTATCATGGCATCTCTCCCTAGGTGAGCTTGCCCATGATAGAACCGCGCAAGCTGTGATAAGAGACTATTTGGTAAAACAAATTTTCCCTCATGTGAAACCCATAACTCGTCTTGTCTCTTTATACATTGTGATTTGATCCAGGAATCTCTTTCATCCTCCCTGACATTATTTTGTAATGCTTTTAGTTCCTCTATTGTATCTACGACCTTCAAGGCAAATGCTTCAGCTGGTTCTAGTTCTGGCTCACTTATTGAGTTCCATTCATCTCTCAGTAATATACAGTTCAAGGCACAAAATCTTGCGACTTGATCCGCATATGCATTTCCCAGAGAAACGTAATCCTGTCCTTTCGTGTGAGCACTGCACTTTACCACTGCAACTTCAGCTGGCACTTGAATGGCATGTAACAATTCCCTTATTCTCTCCCCGTTTTTCACTGGGGATCCTGAAGAAGTCAGGAAACCTCTCTGTGACCATAGTTGTCCAAAGTCATGCACAATCCCAAACCCGTACTGACTATCAGTGTAAATGGTGACTTTCATCAATGCAGACAGTTGACATGCTCTGGTAAGGGCTACAAGTTCTGCTACTTGTGCAGAATAGACTCCTTGAAGCCATCCCGCTTCCAAGACACCTGTTACAGTGCATACAGCGTATCCTGCTTTCAAAATCCCCATCCCATCTCTTAGACATGAACCATCAACAAAAAGAATTTGGTCATTTTCATCAAGCTTAGTATCCTTAATGTCCGGTCGGGGTTTTGTGCAAAATTCAGTCACCTGAAGGCAGTCATGCTCGACGTCTTCAGCGTTCTCAATTTCAGCATTTTCTCCAGGAAGCAAGGTAGCTGGATTCAACGTAGTGCACCTTTTCAGCTGCACATTCGGTGAGCCCAGAATAATCGTTTCATACCTTGTGAGTCTTGCTCCAGTCATATGTTGCGTTCGGGAGCGGGTCAAAAGTATCTCAACTGAGTGAGGGACCATGACTGTTACTGGGTGTCCCATCACTATTCCTTCACTCTGAGTGAGGCTGATACCAACTGCTGCTACGGCGCGCAAACACCCTGGGAGTGCTGCTGCGACCGGATCCAAAGGAGCTGAAAAATACGCTACTGGTCTGTTTACGCCACCATGGGCTTGAGTCAAGACAGACAAAGAACATGCATCACGTTCATGGCAAAACAATGTGAAAGGCTTTGTGTAATCAGGCATACCTAAAGCTGGAGCCCTACACATGCATTCTTTCAATTCAACAAAAGCATCCATCTCATCTCCTTTCAGCTCAATTTGATCCAAGGCCTCCTTCAGGGTCAATTTCAGTAAAGGCTTCGCTAGAGTCGAGAAGCTGGGAATCCACTGGCGACAGTAGCCCACCATTCCCAAGAACTTCCTCACCACCTTTCTCGTCTTAGGCGGACTCATTTGAAGTACACTTGTAATCCTTTCCTTCATTATTCTCCGTGATCCTTTCTCTATCTGGTGACCGAAGTATTTCACTTTCTTCTGACAGAACTGCAATTTGGAAGGAGACACCTTGTGTCCGTTTCTTCCCAAATGGTTCAACAGAGCAATGGTATCGGCTGTGCAGCCACTTTCTGTCTTTGATGCAACCAGTAAGTCGTCGATGTACTGTACCAGGGTTGACTCGAATGGCAACTCTAACTCTTCCAAATCTTTCTTTAGAACCTGATTGAATATCGACGGTGACTCAGAAAACCCTTGAGGAATTCGACACCAACTGTACACTCTGTCTAGGAATTTGAAACAAAAGAGAAATTGGCTGTCCTCATGAAGAGGCACAGAAAAGAATGCTTGTGACAAATCAATGACTGAGAACCACTCGGCATCGCAAGGGATCTGAAACATTATCACAGCTGGATTCGGTACAACAGGGCAGCATTTGACTATGATGTCATTTATTTTCCTCAAGTCCTGCACGAGTCGGACCTTTCCACTTGGCTTTATTAGTCCCATTATCGGTGAATTACAGGGACTGCTTAACACTTCTTTCAGTACCCCCTGTTTCACAAATTCGTCAATGAGTTGGGCAACTTTCATGAGGGTATCTTGTGGCATGTGGTATTGTGGGGTCTGGGGAAAGATCGCATTGGGCTTTACAGTCACTTTCACTGGTTCCACTCCTTTCATCAATCCCACCTCTTTCCCTGTCATGTCCCACACCTCTTTTCCGACTGTTTCCCGTAATTCGGCTGGAATATCTTCTTCAGTTATCATCGGGAAAAGGCAAATCAGAGGATACTCTTCATCGACCGTTTCCATTTCATCCCCCTCTACTCTGTCCTCTTCTTCCCCATCACTGTTTGTCTGGATTGTTATTCCTTCGTTCGAACACATGATCGAACATCCCAGCTTGCACAATAGGTCTCTCCCTAACAGTGCTATCGGGCTTGAGTCACATACCACAAACTGATGCACCCCTTGATAGTTACCGATGCTGACTGGTACCGGATCTGTTATTGGGTTCGTCAGGTGCCTGTTTGCTACTCCCACCACTTGAACTGTCCTCCCTGAGAGTGGCAAATTTGGTACTTCACTACTCTTAACAGTTGAACGTGTGGCTCCCGTGTCCACCAAGAATGAAACACGATGACCCATTACTCTTCCCTCTACGTACGGACCCTTTTGATCAACTTCTAAGGATGCTGCAAGCACACAATCTCCTTCTTCTTCTCCTGAACTTTCACTCTCCCATACATTGTTTATTCCACTCTCACTGTGTAATGGGAACTGTTGTACGGTGCCATTTGTACTCATTACCTGACCGAGACCTGTGGAGGAACCATCACTTGCTGCTGACTCATTGGTGCCAAAGGTATTTGCATTTGCTGATTAGGTACCATGGGTAACTGCTGTTGCATCGGCTGCATTTGTGTCATCTGCATACGAGGCATCTGCATCTGCTGCGGCTGCATAGGTTGCAATCCCTGCAATTGATTTATGGTCTGAAAATTTGGGTTTGGACCTCTCATTTTCGGTCCCCTCATTGTCTGAAATGCATTGACATCATTGTTTTGCAGACCAACACCTGCACCTGCACCTTCCTGCACCACCATCGGGCACTCGCGTTTCCAATGACCTACAATTCCGCACACGTGACACGGCATCACCTTCTTCATTGCCTGCACACCCGTTACAATAGTGTTTAAATCCGGACCGTTATTCACAAAACCTCCTCTGCCTCTGCCTCTCGCCTGTGGCTGAAACGCCATGTTTCCCTGCAACTGCGGCTGCGGTTGCGGTACCTGCTGTTGGAACCCTTGCATCCCTTGCAAACCTTGCAGACCTGTCTGAGCTGCTTTAAGTTGCATCATCATCACCTTCTCTTTCAGCTTTTTCTGTTTCACTTCAATTTCGTCGCTACAATATTTCGCATAAGTCAAGACCTCATCAATCGGTTTAGACTGCCAACAAATCAAATGCGACTTTATCATCTGACTTATTTCTGGTCTCAGCCCTTCCACAAATCTAAACACAAAATGAAGCATATCCTTCGCCTCAATTGTTTCCGTGCCACTGTAATTCTTGAACGCCTTCAACAACCTTTCATAGTAACTATGAATCGATTCTTTTGTCTCTTGGGCAGTTCGATCAATCTTCTGCCAATCCACATTTTTCGCGGCAACCTTCGTCTTCAAATGCTCAATCACCTTATAGTACAAGCTCATCACCATAGGTGATGGTGCACCCGTCTCCCTGTCTCTTTCTGGTTCACTTGTCGGCCATCCTACAGCTCTTTTGCAATCCTCCCACAAATCTGCCGGAACCACAATCTCAAAGAGAGTGTTCAGGTCTTCCCAGAGACATTTTGCAAGCTTCACAAACCTATCAGTCTGTTGATACCATTCAATCGGTTTTTCTCTCAGTTTTGGAAAATCATCCGTAAAAGACTGAATGTCGCTTCTGTGCCATGGTACATGTATTAATTTTCCACCTGCTGTCTCCCTCATTGGTAACATGGTTACTGTCTCGCTGCTCTGCGGTCTTTTCTCGTTGTGCTCTGTAGCACTGTCCCTCCTCTTATCCTTCCTCTTTACCCACCTGCTTTCCCACTTGTCTAAGCACCTCCACACTTGGGCACTCTGCAACAATTCTCTAAGGTGTGCCTTCATGCCTGCTGACCTCATGTGTTCAAAATCTGTGGTCCCAAAATCTAACCTATAGCTCCTGCTCAAGTGTTTCGTCTTGCCTATGTCAATCCCGTTTCTGTCCGCTACTTCCTGCAAACTTTTATGTACCTTGTTCACTTCTTTCGTGATCTTTGGACATAGATACCTCAGCTCCTCTTCCGTGTAGGACTCTAACCTGTTCACACCCATATTCCCTTCCACCAATTCTTGTGCTTCCATGTTCAGCCTCATCCTATTCAGGTACTCTTCTCCTTTCCCGCTATCTGAACTCTGTGTGGAATTCAAGCTGTTGAACCACTGTGTCAGCTGTTGCGCATTTACCCCCATCAGTGTAGCATTCACATCGACTGCCATTGATGGTTGCGGCAGCTTTTCAGTATTCGATGTTAAAGGTATTATCAGTGGGGGGCTCGACCTCACCAATGTAGACTGAGCACATATGGGACTAAACTCCATCAAGGGTCCAGATCCATTTGGCTGAGCCGCTATAGGAGTTATCCCTGGAGTGTTCTCTATGCACCTTCTCTCTGTCCCATTCTGCAGCATTGATCCCTGACTGCTCATACCTAAGTTAGGCTGACTATACAGAGGTACCGGTGGACCTACAGTAATGGGTAGTGATATCGCGTCTGGGTTCTGTCCATTTCCCATGTTCTGAGGCATGTTCATCCCCATACTATGGGTCATCATTGTCGGCATGCCCATCTGACTCCCCGTCATCTGAGCATGAGCGTTTCCTCCCTGCATCTGCTTTTGGGGCATCATAAACTGAGTTGATTCAGCCTGTATCATTGTTGGGTTGTGACCATTCTGTACTCCCCTTACTGTTTGTTCTAGAACCATTCCTCCACTATTGTCACTGCTGTAGTATCCTGGCATCTGCGGTTGGTAATTTTCTGCTGGTTTCATTATGGGCACATCTGGATATATTCTCCTAACCTACGGTATCTGCGGGGTGAACAGTATACTCAGGTCCTTAGATCCCGATGGTGCTCCTGAACTCTGGGTTTCACTGTTCTGTACCGATGCCGGAGGGGCAGAATTGGTACTTGGACCTTGTCCATTCTCCGCATAAGGTGGTGGACGGTCGTTCAGCAATTGCATTATTAACTCCTCATCCTCTAACTCCTCTTCTCTTCTCAATTTTTCCTCGTCCTCTCTATCCTTGGAACACTTCCTGTCTGTCTTACAGGTAGCTTTCTTACCTGTCTCCTCTTCCTCCTTAGTAATTGCGGGAAACAATTTTATTCCCTGCAATATATCTGACCTCCACACCTTCTGCGCATTATCCCACCTAGCATCCGCTAGTGTCTTTTCTACCTTCCTCATCTTTGTTTCAAACTTATTCTTCTGTTGCTGTCTAGCCATTAATTCCCAGATTGCTAGAGCCTCAAACTGTGCTGGCCTTGGAGGCACCTTCATGTCATACATCGTGAATCTCAGATTCTCTAGGATCCTTATATTGAATGTCCCATGTATTGGGAACGCTACGCTCCCATGTTTCTCTGTCAGTTTGTGCCATTGCTTTAGCCAAAGACACGGAGCTACCCCTTTTTCCTCCATTACAATGTAAGCTGGTGTGCCCTCGGGCGGCGTCTCCTCTCCTACGCTCGCTTTGATGTAAGACTCCCCCTTCATCGCACTCCTAAATGCTTTAAGGAATTTCATTTTCTCGTCTTTTATTTCACAAAGTTTATAATCAATAGGTCACTTTTATTCCACAAAATTTGTAATCAATAGGTGACTTTAATTCCCGGAATACTCTTCACCTGCCTTTCCCCTTCCAATCGAGTCCCACGGACTGCGTCCAATCCGTGCGCGACCCTTCTTTCCAACCAACCTATCCCAGCGCGGCTCCTAGTGACGTCACACTCACACACACTGCGGCTGACAAAGCCTCGCGGCTAGTCTTCCTTCACTCAGCTCCTCCCGTAACAACTTCTTGCATGTATCGCGAGCTACCAAAAAATAAAACAGATCTGTCGGTTTACTACAGGAAGGGTAACACAATCGCTTCAGGACCTTAGGGACCTTTCACTAGCCTCGGGACCTTTCACTAGCCTCCGGCCGCTATTCCGTCTTTCTCAGTCCCCACATTCGCAAGCAAATCTGACCTGCAGACCTACTCTCAACTTGTCAATGATCTGTTCTAATGCACTTAGAATCTTGTCAGAGCCCGAAGTCGAAGTTTCTTTCACTCCCTAACACGCTTACTGACTTGTTGACCACGCCCGATCAACCTACTAAACCGCCCAGACCACAACATGGATCAACATACTCCGGAGTCTCTTGACCTCGCAGGGCCCGCCTCAACAACAACAACCACGTGGTCCTTTTTATGCACAAAGCGCCACACGCACATGAAGTTCGACGACTTCCCTACTCTCACACTCGGAGCCGCACCTCCGCTATTTCCATGAAGTTCGACGACTTCTCTACTTCTACACTCGGAGTCGCACCTCCGCTATCCTTTAAAAGAAAAAATCCTCGCAACCTTTTCACACACCCTGCGGCAATAAGCTGTGCAAGCGCAAAACCCTAACTTCACTCATACCATCACTAGTACCGCCAACGCTGTTTCCACACCTCCGTTCTCTCCATTCGCAAGCTCCGAGATCCCGGGAAAGTCGCGGTGGACCTAGCCCATCATCATTCTGTTAATCAGTTTTATCCAAGAAAAATCTAATTCAACTTCTCGAATGAGGCCTCAAATGCGTAACCGTTAATTCAACACCATGTATTTTAATAGTACAGGGTCCCAAAAGACGAAACCATCCTCTGCTACCATCTACTGATAGAGCGAACCGTAGTAACAATTTACCTGTGTTCGGACGCTCTTTAGGCCGATGAATCTTTTGACTAAGTGGGAACTCTCTGTACTCCTAATCGATCAATCGCATCAAATCAATAATCAATAACGTACATAAGCAATACCTTGATCAACATAACACTTAATGATTAATCGGAATACATTTCGGCGAACCCTGACCTTTCAGTCAGGAATAACCACACCAGTTTATTGCAAAGTTAGTGAATTTATTTCCCTATATTAACAAAGCTAGCACGATATAAATGTGTCTCAACACCAAATGATAAACATAAATTAACATTAATAGCTGTCCATAACGTCGAAACAAGTGCAATCTATGTAGCATTTGAATCACAAGGCATTCGATAATGGCAATGCAAAGCACTAATACGATAATCTGTAATGGGCTAATTGCATACATTTAGTCAGCATAACAAGATCTCAAATTGCATTGTGCAACATGTGGAATCCTCATCTAACCTCAAATTAGCATCGGCATGTGGGACTTCATGCAAAAACAATTTAGCAACATAAATTTAGAAAACTCCTATCTAGGGATCTTATCAAAAATCAGCAGTTGGTTACCTAAAAGGAACACAATGCAATTTTACAATTTCCTTTCATATTTACCAATTACGATCAGCATACAAGTAAGTCTTCGTCTCACAGGTACCGTTTCTCGATCAGCATGGGGCGGGACAAAGGGGCAAGGGTGAACGGGGCAATTGCCTCACGGCGGCAAGTTAAGACTACTACTTCATGCAAAGGGACAAATCAAAGTTAAAGTCTCTAGGGCAAGAATCATTAAAGTCTCTTTCTCTCGATTAGAGAAAGCATCAAAGTCTCTCAAAATGGCGTCGCAGCAAAGTGGGCCATAATAGCTACGAAATGACGCAATGTCGGGCAATAGCTGGTAATGGCTACCTTCTTCTCGTGCACCTGGGTTTTATAGACAACAGTTCGAATCCAGTAGGGTCTCCATTGGAGGGTTCATAGGTTAGCTTCAAATTGTCCAATCAAAAACAACAGTTCTCAAGCTTTTACTTAAGCATACATTATCCTTGGAGATGGGTACGCAAATCGCAACATTGTCTCCCAATTAGCTCACTTTCAGAGCCTCCATTGTCCGCACCTGCAAGTCGACCTTGAATTAAAGAGAAAATATGCCAAGCTGGCACGAAACTTTAAGATAAGCATGTGAACAGTTTCTGTGGAAAAGTACAGCTTCAAGCAGAAATACACGTTTAATAGCACATTGGAAAAATACGAACATCTAAACCGTGAGACCAGGCCACTAGGCCAAAGCCTCCGCTAAAGTAATGCTAAGCTAACGCATTTCAAACAAGCAAATCGTAGCACACGTTTATGATTATGTCAGATTAGTGCAATTCTAATACACCACGTTAGATATAAAGCACGCATATAATGTTGGCAAACTACTCTGAGGGCACAATTTGTCCCCGTACAATCTTTATTAGTTCGGTTAATGTCACACATGATTATTTCACACTACGTTTATGCGTTAATAAATCAAAACCTTCATTTTCTGCTTCATCACTCCCAACCCCCATAGAAATGACTCCTGTCTTAGCAAAGACAGGAGTCATGCCCCCTTGCCCAATGGCCATGCCCAGGGGACTTCTGTCCCCTGGGCATGGTCATTGGGCATAGTGGCATGTAGGGGGGCACAAATCAGGCCCCCCTATGCCACAAAAAAAAAAAAAAAAAAACACTTACCTGAACTTACCTTAATGTCCCTGGGATGGGTCCCTCCAGCCTTGGGTGTCCTCCTGGGGTGGGCATGGGTGACAGGGGGTGTCCCTGGGGGCACCTCTGGGCTCCTTCAGAGCCCACAGGTCCCTTAACGCCTGCCTTTTGCAGGCGCTAAAAAACGACGCAAAAGCGGCGGTACGTCATTTTTTTTTACCCGCCCACTCCCGGGCGTGATTTTTGTCCAGGAGTATAAATCCCACGCACATGCCTCGGAGTCGATTTTTTAGACGGGAACGCCTACCTTGCATATAATTAACGCAAAGTAGGTGTCCACGCTAAAAAATGACGCTAACTCCATGGACTTTGGCGCTAGACGCGTCTAACGCCAAAGTATAAATATGGAGTTAGTTTTGCGTCGAAATTGCGTCAAAAAAAACGACGCAATTTCGACGCAAACGGAGTATAAATATGCCCCATAGTATCCTAGCAGATGTGCTGAGAGGCCTTAGACCTGGTCCGATTCATTCAATTACTCTGATGTTGTTCCTCTTACACATATTTTTTTTCTTATTGGTGTGTATGTTCACTGGATGGATCCAAGCTTACACCATCGCCCAAGCTGATGCTGTCACTGTAGCCTAGAGACTATGATGAAGCTTCGTTCCCCGTTTCTGGATCCCACTCCAGATCGGAACTGATAAAGGACCTCTATTTGTGTTCTCTGCAAGCCAGCAACTTTGCAAAACCTTAGGGATCTCACAACATTTTCAACCTCGGAGAAAGCTGACTGCTTCAAAATAAAGTGTCTAAGAGATGTGAAGAGGCAAGAATTAAATGACCTGATGCCTTCCTTAGCACTTATGTTAATTTGGGCCACCTCTAACCTAGTGCTAAGTCAGCTCTGTTTGGAATATTGATGTGCAGACCGATGATTCTTCCTTCTACCCCTCCAGCATCTCCAGCTTATGTCACTTAGAATTTATCAGATGATGTGACTCTAGGATATTGAAAACAACTGATTTGCTGTTTTAAAAACTTAATTTTCCAGGTTCAGGCTGGACTGATGGCCAGAGTGACCAAAGTCTGCCACATTGTACAGTGTAATGACTAGGTACATGTTAAGAACCACATGCGAATGTTGTTGAGCCTCCTAACAAGGTCCCTTCCACTTCCTTCTCACCATCAACAAAGCCATCCAGTGCAGAGGACTGCCTTCCTGGATCTACGCCTCACACTTCAACCGGACCCTAAACCTGGACCCCTGAACTGTAAGGCAACAGAGCAGCTGACAGAAGCGCTCCTCCCTCTGTCAGTGCATTTCGAGAACTTCATCAGGAAAAAGTAACTGCACAGAGCACACTACTCAATTCTGGATCGAACACACAATCTAAAAAATCAACACTCCCCTGCAGGTCATGGATCAGTATAAACGTGACCTTAATCTTCCTTCGTGTTGGCTGTGCCTTCGTGCATCTATTGATTCGAGCGGACGTGTGCTAATGATCCCTGTTGCTCTCAGCGGGAGGGGCAATGTGATGAGCTACACCTGCATTGGCACTTTAGCCCTGAATATAATAATTCATCTTATGTTCATTTTATGTCTCTTACACACGAATGATCTCCGAAGCTGAAAACAACAGTATAATCGTGGGACAATTTGAATGAAATGTGTATGTGCAACAATTTCCTTTTCTGTGTTTACTTAAGATGAGATTCCAATCTTCTCTTCTGGTGTCCTGTTTGTAGCAATCAACCATATGTGTGGCTACCCAAGGACAGGTCTGGATGCTGTTTTCCTGATTAACTTGTGCCTTTTGTCAGACCATTTGGTACGTGGCCTCCTGCTCTAAGTAGGAGAGAGACTAGAGACATTTTGGCATCTGCTCAATTCTTTGCCATCTGTTAGACTCCATTCAGGGGGCCATGGGGCAAACAGAGGCCACATGCCTCAATCATGGTGGTTGAGATAATTTGCCTTTGATTTTCTGGGGTACATCCTAGTACATCTCTGCAAACTGGGCTGAGTATAATCCCTTTAGCAAATGGCTCTCAGTGGTAGTGATGGCAAGTAGTTACAGACTCCTTAAGAGGTAGTGCTTGGTGCTTGAGGTCAGGACTCAACAATCACAAAACAGTGAAATAACATATTGCCAAGAAAAGTAGTTTACTACACACCAGAATGGAATACTACACCCACAGTATATGGAAGATACAAAGTAGTGTCTTGGGTGCTGAGGTCAAGCTTTACATCTACTCTCTGCCTCTCCCACGCCCACCCCCTTTTTTGGTATCAGCAGTTTTCTCCTGGGATTAAGGCAATTAGCTGATTATGCCTCAATGCCACCCTTTTTCTTATGTTGCACTCAGACTCTCACAGTTCAATTGCTCAGTTGTTACTTAGTTCAGTTGCACACTTCTTTCCACCCTTGGTGGATCAAAGCATTCGAGCAGATGCCCAGGTTCTTCTCCGCTTGCCTGCTCTTTCCTGCTTCTGGGAAGGAAAGCGTATGAACTGGCATCTGTGTTGGGGTTTTCTCATTAACTGCCTGCCCACTAGACGTGCTCTTGGTGATGTTGCTGCTACATGCGTGTGAGGAATGTAGGCTGTGATGATTGTAGTAGGGAATATTGAACTTAAATAATCGACGGGACAGACTATTGTTACAAGATAGTTTGTTGTCTAAGAGTCAGGGAGGTTTCCATTAGGTGGCTGGTGAAGTTGAGAAGATGAAGCAGAGGCTTTGGACTTTGGAGTGTGTTGATTTGGTGACATGCTGCACCACACTGAGTGTATCAAGAAGGCTAAGGAGGGTGTTTATTGTTTTGTTCTTGCTTAAATTGGGTCCGATGTTGCAGTCATTGAAGATGGTCATGCAGCAATTTCACATGGATGGTGTAGTGAGGTGGATTGAGAATTTATCTATAAATGTTTTGTTGGTCCAGGATTAAGTGGAAGGTGGCAGACTGTTTTGTGGAGGATAAGTATTGTCTTGTTAGATGCTTCATGGAATTAAATGTAACTTGCTTCCCTAAGGTTCAGGACCAGGAGGACTTATGAGTGACCGTGATGCCTCCTCCATTATGTGTGTTCTCCCACAGGTTGGGTGACTGTCTGTGGGAACAAGGATGTCCAGGGTGTGTATGGATTTGGAATGAACCACATTTGTGTGTGTGAGTGTGAAAGTGCATTACGATTGAGATAGATTATGAGGTTTTAGACTTCTGGGGCTTGGAATACAACAGAGTGTGTATTAATGAGCATGGGTTAGAGTTGTGTGCTAGGTAGTGTAAGGGTATGTGGTGGTTAGTGGGATGTACATGGGGCTGAGTCTGTAAACTGTGATGATGAGGTGTGTGCTGATGTGATCTAGATGTGTCTGAGTGTGATTATGGGGATGGGTGCTTAAGGGTGCTGAGCAAGACACAACATGAGATTTCAGGTGTTTGTTTTCTGACCCCAACAAAACAGAATATTTACTTGTCTGCTCCTAACTGAGAATGTCTAGTCAGAGGGACACACTGAGAAGTTGACTGAAATTGTGGAGGAGGCAAGAGATTTTGTCAGGAAACCAGTGTTGTCACTTCCTGTAGAGATAGATGCTGCAAAATGCAATGATGTTACATTCTGTTGAGCTGCATGGTGAAATCTGCAGTGTTGTCCTTCCTACAAAGAAGGATACTGATGGTAAATGGAGTGATGTTACTTCCTGTAAAGCCGAATACAGAGAACTACAGTGATTAATTTGATGTTGGGATGGATGCTGGGAAGTGTAGTGAGTTCACTTTCTATAGAGATGGATGCTTAGTCTAATGGTGGGCATGTTTTAACTCATGTGTTTAAGTTCCATGGCTTCTGTGATTGAGTCCATTTTCATTAGGGAACCGTTATTTTGCAAATTTAAAAAATGTCCCAATGTCCTAATTTTTAGGCAAGCTGTAATGGGGAAATTCACCCCAAACTGGTGAATTCTCATTCTGCTCCTCCAGCATCTGGAGCGTTTGGAGTTTTAATGTTGGGGACAGAGGTCGAAGTGGGCGGGATCAGAGGGGCATGATGTGCCTATCCTTTTTTGATTTAGGAAAAACTATTCCCCTACTTTTCATAAAAAGACAACCGTCCCAGGACAGTAAATTCCAATAGTTTAAATGCTTCAGCTGAAGTGTCATTCAGTGAGTCACATTTGCAGTGAAACAAAAGCCAGGCAGACAGGTAAACAAGCCTTCCTGTCAGAGAGACTGCTTGCATGAAAGGAATGCAAATGTGTGCTAGCAGTTAATCTGCAAATGTAAAGGGTAATCTCCAAATGTAAAGGATGCTTTGGAGCCAGCACTGGCTTTAATTGATCGAATCACTCAAAGCTTTGTGATGACAAAGATGTATTCCTTTTGAGTGGTAGTGCAAAGAGCTAACTTTTGAGCTGAGAAATGCGTGTTTTTAATTGTAATTATATAGCGCTTACTACTCCTGGAGATGCTGAAGGGACAGTAATGTAAAAAAAAAAGTATTACGTACAGTGTGGGTATTACTAACATCTATATTTTGGACGCACCATTTTATCTTAAACCTTTTTGCGCATTTTGTAGCAGTCTATCTTATACTGTGTATAATGCAAGTCAAAAACAATGAGTTACATATTCATAGTGCTTTCTGTCAAAGGCTGTGACCTTGTAGCTCTAAACATACACAAGTCACTACAAGACCTCTGCAGTGAATGAACTAATAGAAGTTTCGCTGTGCACTATAGTGCATTTCCCACTGAGTAGCAACTTTTTTATTGATTTTTCATTTAAGCTGCATGTTATTTTATATGTAGCTGCCTGACAGTGAAAGACCAAACACACTTACAGAATATTTTGTTTTCAGTCACACATTTCACTCCGCCCCCATGCTCACTGACCCCAGGCCCCACTGCACGCAGCCTCACAGTTCCTACACGTTTTTTTAATAAACTTTGACCGCTGATTGGAAAAGACAGTAATAAAAGATGAGCAGTTAAATATTCTACTTCTGGACTTCCGACCTCATTAGGCGCCTCGCACCATGTTTTGGAAGGGTGGGCAAATCAAGAGTCAAACCTCTCAATGCTCAATTCTTCCCGCCAAAACCACCCCCTCATTTGTATTTAATTGTGACAATCACATTATCAGGGGACGCCTGAAACATTTGCGGGTGCCTTCCAGCTCAGTCAAGATGGATATTCCAGCATCCGTAAGGAAGAAGCAACGTGAGCCAAATATGCAAACAAGGTTTCGCTGTTTGCATATTGATGAGATGTTTTTCTGCTCTGGCACTTGCCCGCCATATGTTAAATGTGCACACCTCTAATCTCCTGCTGCAAATCACCGCCTGACTGATGTGCTCGGGGTAAAGTCATCGTTCTGCTGTCCTCTTTCACTTCATATTTTCATTTACTCTGCACTTCATGATCGCTAATAGAGTGCCTGTCTGGAGAAGTGTGCAGGGAACCATGCAGCGCAAAGGGAGGCCTTGAATCTATGGGTGATTCTCTGCCCCATGACCAAATGGGGTTACCAGCACGTCAGAACGACTCTGTAGGTCATCTCATTCCACGTGCCATCCTGTGATAACCAGTCAATAAATATTATTCGCATTCCACGAAGTGAGCTGCCACTGAATAACAGACATTTCTTGTTATCCAACTCAAAGGTACTCATTTTATCTCCCACAAGAGGATAAAAGACTGAGTGGACCCACCAAGATTAAAACCTGTGACTGTGAAGCCAGAGAGATGCTTGCAGAGGATGCATAGACCCACTGAGATACCGAACGCTGAAGTGCAACATATAGATCATATTAGACCGTGTAACACGCAGGCTGCATATAAATGTCTGCAGTGGAATGCTGGCAATGGGCTGGAAGCAGTACTTAATTTGTGGCAGTGTTTTCCGGTGCTCAGCAATGGCATTTATTTCTAAACACCAGCACCTCCCATGGGATTACATAAAAAAGTGGTGCTGTGTGTTTAAACGTCTGAGGAATTTGTCAATGCAATGTTCATTTAAAAATGCTAAAAGTAGAACATAGGTAATGCCGGTGCTGGCATTCGCTAGCAGTGGCTGGAGTGAACTCCTATGAAGTGCCTTGGGCCCTGGCACTTACTTTTTTACAAGTTAAGCACTGGCTGGAAGGGCGCGGATTGTTGAAGGGACAGTGATGTCGATGACTGTATTCCGTGGCTGGGTATAATGAACCCAGCAGCAATCCTATGCGGTGTTGTTCGAGCTGTCAGTACCTGGGAAGATGTGGAGGATGTCGGCTTAGGGGCGGTCCTCAGAGACATAAGGCTCCATGCACCTTGCCTCCACAGACTTTGGCAGGGGTCCACCTCTGGTACACAGGCACTGAGAGTCCTGAGGTAGTGAGGAGCATGTGTAACTCTTGTCAGTGAGGAAACAAATTCACTTCTTTCATAAAATGTGGCAAATGGGGGTTCAGGATCTTGTTTTCTGGAATTAGGGGCCAGATGTAGCAAAGGGTTTTACCCATTCTGTCCTTATGGGAAAATGTGTTCGTACATATGGCCCTAGATGTTTTACGTCCGGAATATCAAGTTTCAGAGCTCTAGATTTGAGTCAGCATGAGTAACTCTTCTGCTACTGGTTTGACTCTTTCCATTCTGGTACTTATAGAATTACATTAACCAACATACATGTAGAATTATAATTCACATAAGGCTACATGTACCAAAGTTCGGATTTGCGGCTCGCAATTTGCGAGTCGTAAATTCGAATGTAGTATAGTGTCATTGACACTAATAGCGATTCGCAAGGGGGTCACAAATGCCCACCTCATGATTATTCATGAAGTAGGTCGCAATTTGAGACCCCCTTGGGAATGGCGGCCCTCACAGGGATGGTGGCCTGCTGGAGACAGCAGACCACCATGTCTGTGACTGCTTTTAAATGAAGCAGTTTTTTTTTTTTAATGCAGCCCGTTTTCCTTAAAGGAAAACAAGATGCATTTCAAAAACAAAAAATGAAACGTTTTTGTTTCATTTTTTCAGTGACATGCACAAAGGGGAAGGGGTCCCATGGGGACCCCTTCCCGTTTGCGAATGGGTTAGCACCAGTGTGACACTGGTGCTAACTGCAATTGTTTTGCGACTGCATTTGCGGTCACAAAACAATCATACATGGGACAGCGAGTCGCAATTAGGAAGGGAACACCCCTTCCTAATTGCGAGTCACAATCCAGTTTTGCAATTCGGTAAAAAGTTTACAGAATCGCAAAACTGGGTCTGTACATGGGGGAGTGCATTTTCCACATCGCAAACAGCCAGATTCGCTGTTTGCGACGTACAAAATCCTTCGTACATGTGGCCCATAATGCAAAGAAAACAATCTTTGACTGTGCAGCAAGGATAAAGAATAGTAAAAAAAAAGAAAAAGAAAACATTTGAAGTGAACTACTGAGTCCTTTTGTAGGGATGTGCACCATGCATGCACATACCCTTAAAATGACACAGGCCCTTTTTAATTTTAAATTCCTCATCTGATTTGAATCGGTAACTAAAAAAGAAAAACCCAAGCCTGGGAGGGATGCAGAAGCAAAATAGCGGACATAGCCAGCCTGGAATGCAGAATGGGGACGCAGGAAGTGAAAGCAACATGGTGGTGTGTGTGTGTGTGTGGGGGGGGGGGGGGGGGGAGGTGAAAGAACACAGAAGGGGCAGAGAAGCACGCGGGGGGCACAGAAACATACGGTGAGACAAACCAACAGAGATGGGGGAGGAACACGAGGGATGGAAATAACACGGGAGGAGCAGATAAGCAGACTGCAAGACAAAGCAACACGGAAAGGGGGTATTGGGGTGAGCACAGAAGTACATGGCAAGACAGAGCAACAAGGAAACTGGGGGCGGGATGCAGATAAGCACACGAGACAGAGCAACACAGAGGTGGACGGAGGGGAAGCACAGAAACATACACCAATACAGAGAAACATGGAGACCGGAGATATGGGATGGAGAAGCTCACAGTGAGACAGAGCAACCTGAGGATGGGAGGGGGAGGTCACACAAGAACATGGTGAGACGGAGCAACACTGGGATGAAGGGGCAGTGGTGTAAATGGAGGGATAGAGAAACACAAAGACAGTGGTAGACAAGTACACGAGGAAAATAGGTGGAAAACACACACTCTTGTAGAGTGCTTAACTAAAAAGAAAAATTAGCTCCCAAATAAACCAAGCAGCTTGGGGACACAGTGATGCATCCATTACTGAAAGGGAACGACAAACCCATGATGGGGAAGGAAAGTCCACACAAATAAGAAGCAAGCAAATGAAAGTAACATGGAGGCCAAACACAGGGAAATAATGGCAGGCTTTAAGTTCACTGTAAGCTAACAAAATGTCTCACAATAGACAGAGTAGATCAGCTAGTCATCCTTGGCAAAGAGCTAGCCTAGTGCTCTGAAGGATGTGCAAAATGTATGGTATTTCACCGCCCCATCTATGAAGCACTAACATTGTCTGACCTGTAACTGTACAGCAGAACTGCTGGCAAGTGCTGGCACTGTCCCTACTAAAAGCATAACACCCCTAATAAGTAGTACCAGAACTATCCATGACTATAGTCACAGACTTGATGGATGGCACTTTCTATTGTGCGTATTTACAAATGGTTGTATATGTATCAGGAGTAAAACATTTTTAAGGTAACACGATTTAGGTTCCCTGGATATTGAATCAATTCTGTTGAATACTTCGCATGTTGAAAAAAATCCCTACATCCTTTGTTTACAGTGTCACATAGATCACTTGTTACCTTATAATGAAAACAAACTCTCTCCTTTCCACTCACCAGGTCGTAATCAGTAGGGTGGCGCTAACTTTACAGCCGCCCTGGCTGATTACGGCCTACACCACTGTCAGCCCGTCAGGAGGATTGTTGCCGGTGGAGATGGCGGTCGTTTGGCGGTCCAAGAGCCAAATTCTTAATTTGGTGGTCAGATTGCCCAAATGGCGGAAGCCATGACCGCCACCAGAAGTCTGGCGGTCTGTTGATCACCAGACTCGTAATGAGACCTCTTCCTTCTGTCCAATATCCCTACTTATCTCCTACTGCCTTGCCTCTATACGTACTCTACCTTAACGCTCTATCCATACCTATACTCTAGTAGCTTTTCCCCTGTCTGTACCCTAGTACCATTACCTATATGCTAGTGCCCCTGTCATTACCTTAATACCACTACACCTGTCTATACCTAGGTACATCTATTTATACTTATTTCGTAGTAAATCTAGCAGTACCCTAGTTCTACATCTTCCTGGCCAATGACTTTACTCCTACCTAGACTCATACATTTTTTCCTATAATACTCTAGTACCTATATCCCAAATTATATGCTTCCATCCCTGCCTGCACTCTGGCACATTGACCCACTGTGTACCTTAGAGTGCCTCACCCTTTATCTGTATATAGTACAAATATACCCTAGCATCTGTTCTCTTTTCTATACCCGTCCGGGTATATCTACACCTGCCTGTGTATTACTACTTTCACTGCCTGGATCCCAGTACCTCTACACTTATGAACAGTATTCCCTTTTACTTCCATGCCTGACCATACCCTTGTAACTCTATGCCTGCATATAGCCTTGTAGCTCTACCCATGCCTATAACCTAGTATTTCCACCCCTGCCTAGTAGTTATTCCACTCCTCATCTAATAATCATTCCCACTTTCTCGCTACCTGTTTGCTTGTGTCATTTTCTCATTCCCTATTTCCAGTTTCTCTGTTGTTTAAATTTGACTCTTCAAATTTTTGAAGTACAAGGGTTTTCCTCAATGTGGAAATTCAACATATTGGAGTTTTACCTGCCTGAAGTTGTCACATTTATGCACCTGGAATTCATATTTATTGTCAAGGTACATACCTTGAATAGAAAATTAGCCATTATATGTGTAACTATATATCGTTACCTTCATGATAATTTGGCTGCTGATGCTCTGTGGCTACAATAATTATGTAGCACAATTGTTAAAACTGTATTGCTTATACACAAAGGTAAATTTACACATGAGTAAATCTACACACATAAATGTACTCTTACATTTAGTAGTACATTTAGTACTTTTGGCTACTCACCATTTCTGAGTGTTAATTTACTACCAAATGTAGACTCACATGTCTCCACCCTGTAAAACAGGGTGCTGACCAAAATGTACAAGTGTAAAGTTACTACTGTCAAAAAGGACCCAAGAATAAGTCCAGCAAAATAAATGTCCAGTAATTTAATTGAATGAATTAAAAAAATAATTACACTCATTTTACTTATTTCAACACATACGTTTTTGTAATTTATAATATCTAATAGGTAAAGACAAACATTTTAGGTGGGATGTCTTAAATAAACTTTTAAACATTCTTTTTAATTGAATTCAATATATTTAAATATATTTAGAACTCAATTTTTAATTCAATATTGTAAAGTTACCACTTCTCACTTTTGAAATGTAGGCAATGTTCACCATCACCTGGGCAGAAATCTAATTTTGGTAAGGTATAGTGAGAATCTAAGAATGCAATTCAATAAAAAAATACGTTTATGTTAAATTTTAATGTACATTAATTTATTATATCTATTTGATTTATTTAGTGTTAAAAAGATGCAATACTATTAAGCTAATTTTGAATTAAATATTTAATTATTAAAATATATCAAAATAAATGTAAATTCATTTTTAAACATTTATTTGAACAATCTCACTTAAAGCAGAACGTTTATTTTTGTTTGTGATTCATTCAAAATTAAAAAAGTATGTACATTAATTTAATAATTTCTTTACAAAACTTTAAATTACATTTATTTTTGTACTAAAAAAGGTATAGAAATATTTCACCATAAATAATATTTATTTTTGCACACTTGTCATTTGCTTTGGATGGTACTGAGCTGAGATGAAGGCTCCTATAATGCAATATGCATGTCAAAACACAAAAGAATAATGCATGCTGTTCCCCATGGGCAAGAGTGGTGAAATTATATATAACTGTGATAGTAATGTTCATAGTTGCCGGTGTATGTAGATTGCTGCACTGTATATTCAGTTTGAACCACTGTTGTGCTTTCTACAAACCTTTAATGGGCTAAATCTGTTCTATGTAACTTGTCTGTGTTCAAATGGTCATCCTATGTCACCTAATTGTTAACCAAAATAAAAATTGAGTTAACAAAAATATTTATTTTTAATTCATTCATATATATTATTTAATATTACATTAATCATACATATATTTTTTTAAAGAGAAAGTTTAAATAAAGTATTCTATTTTAACAATATTTTCTGTGGTGTTCTATTTTAGGTCCAGGACTCCATGATTTCCATGCAGTGTGTTGCAGTACCAGTGGTTGACCATGTGTGAATAGCAACTGGCTTACTCTTTTATGGGTGGGTTTCTGTGCCCCCCTAACTCCCTGCTGACTCCTCCCTTAAACCTTCAATTTATTAGTAAGTATTTCCCCATTTCCAGCCACTCCCCCTGGTCCCTCCCCATTTACCAATTAGTAATCAACCTACAAATGTGAAGATATGCCTAAAGACAAGATGAGAGGTGGAAATTTATACTCGTAGGTTTGCAAATTGCATTTTGCATTAAGTACAGTAGTACTAATATACTAATGTAGTACTACTGTACTTACTACAAGATGCAGTTTATGAATAGGGCCCTCAGTGTTCTGGTACAAAACCTATAATGTAATTCTATGCATGTGTGTTAATTCACCAAAATACCCGGGGTAGTGGAAGTGACATCACAGGAATTAAAATTATATGGCCTGTGACCTGA
Source organism: Pleurodeles waltl (assembly GCF_031143425.1). Classification (NCBI taxonomy): domain Eukaryota; kingdom Metazoa; phylum Chordata; class Amphibia; order Caudata; family Salamandridae; genus Pleurodeles; species Pleurodeles waltl. The sequence continues at coordinate 1,333,537,437 of NC_090446.1, read as the reverse complement.
TTTTTTACCAGGGAGGCATGTCACATGATCTTAACATAACAACAATTGATGTTACTGTAGTTCCATAATGATAGCATGATTAGTATAACTGCATAATGCAAACAAATGTCTATTTTAGAAACCACCCATACCGTGGTGATGAATTGATCTTTGAAAGTTCTAGGCACAATAGTTACCCTGAATTATAGCCACAAGCAAAGTGAGTAAACCAGACCTCTTTTAGGGGGTTTCTCCTTTCCCTGAGAAAACAATTGAAACAAATAGGTTGAAATTGTGCTTTTTAAAGTACAATGATGTCATACATTTGCTGTGATTGTATGGGTGCTGAAAAGGCACAAATTAAAGATTCAAATCCTTTCATGGTGTGAATGAAACTTGACGTTCCACAGGACCTTTACCAAACTGTTTCAAATTGTGGTATCAGTGCACCCATTGTGCCTCCAGTGTGCCCATGCAAGCATTTTATCATGTAGGCCCCAATATTCCACAGTTGGCCCTTTGTATAATTTGTTTTTTTTAAAAAGGACAGCATGCATTTTTGGAATATATGCTGTCCGTATATCATGGTGACCCTTATTTCAAAACCTCAGTATGCCAGATCCAGCATTTTGTCATGGCTGCCATTGGATCCAATATCCTTGGTTGTCCACCTTTACACCAAAAATACTTTCATGATACTAGTACCAGCATTCTGCCACTGGTGTCCAAATGACAATAAATTCCTCAAGTATGCCAGTATTTATGCACAGGTGCCCCATATGGTGTGAAATAGCTCCAATATGCCAGTATCAGTGTTTTACAATTGATACACTTTATGTGAAGAATTACCTCCAGTGTGCCAGTGCCAGCATTTTGTCACACATGTCTGTTATGCTAAGAATTGCTGCATGCATGCAGCCTCAGTATTTTGCCCTGGCTATCTCTATGATACAATAATTACTTTCAGTATGCAAGAACCAATAACAGACTTGCATGCATCACTTCACATATTCTTGCTCACACTCACTGATCTACTTTCAAGGGCCCAGAACTGGGTTGGCATCACTTGGCAGTTCAGGCTCACAGCTGGCAGAGTCCAGTTGCAGTGTTGGGTTAGTTGGAAGTCTTTTCTGTCCCTGAGACTTCATAAAATGTGTCCAATCAGCTGACTCTTAAAGTCACTATGGATTCTGGGTTGGAAAGATGCAGGTCCAGTCCTTCTCACCCAAGGAGGGCAGCAGTAAGCACAGCCAGGCAGCAGTTCTTCCAGAACAAGAGTGTAGCAGAGTCGCAGCCCTTGTCTTACGAGTGTATAAGTGTAAATCTTATGGTGCTGTTCCAGCAGAACCACCGCATCTCCCTTGTTGCGTGGACAGAACCGGTGCACCTCTGCTGCTGCATGGATAAAACTGGCACATCCCTTTCGGAACCAGCAGAGCGGCGCCTTCTTCAGCGCAAGGTCCCTGCATCCCTGTCGACAACAGCCTCGACAACAAAGTTGAACTTGGCATTGCAGCCACTGCGCTCTTCAGAATCAGCGCATCACCTTGACATCAACGCAGCCAGAACCCGCACCCAAACTCCATCACATCTTGGTTCCAAGGCATTGCCACTCCTACGTGGGGAACTTTGAGGCACCTCCCTGACTGCATGGGGAAAATCGACGAATCTTCTCAACAGCTTGTTTTGAACTAATGCAGTGCTCCTGCACTAGGATTTTAAGGTACTTTGGTTCAGCATGCCCAACAAGGTCCCTATAGCTGGCCTGCACTTTATGACAGTGGGCCTGAACTTTTGACTTTGACCAGATATCGCAGGTTGGCTCTTTTTGCTTCTAAGCGCTATGTTACAGTTTATTCTTTAAAAATTGATAACTCAATTTCTACATATTGGACTTTTGTTGTTTTTGTCGTGTTTAATTTATTAGAATAATTTCTATTTTTCTAACCAGGTATGATATCTTTGTGTGGTGTTTCCACTGTTTTACTGTTTGAAGTGCTGCACAAATACTTTATACATTGACTCTTAAGTTAAGCCTAACTGCTCTGTGCCAAGCTACCAGGGGGTGAACAACAGTTAATTTAGCGTGTGTTTGTGACTTACCCTGATCAGGATTGTGGTCCCTGCTTGATCAAAGTGCATACCTCTGTCAGCCAGAAACCCAACTTCTAACAGTCTTCATTTTAATAGCTACATAAACAATACTCATATATTTTATCCTATTGTTACAGGGGCACTTCCAACAAGCACTAGAAACAATGTGATTCCACGTGAACCTTTTTCCAAGATAGGTTGAGGTACCCAGCTGCGCAGGTTTTCCAAAATGTTGTTCTTGGACGGATAAAAGATGGTTTGAGCATCTCTTGTCCTCTGGGTTTTTTTAAGTGGCCCAGTACTGTGGACCCCAAACTTGAAACAAAGTACAATGTTTGAGCACTTGGCTCTCAGCGTAGTGAGGTACAGCAGTTCAAGACTTACTAAGGGAAGGTGCTATGAGTTAGATACTTAGAACTCAGAATTCAACACACAACACTTAATAAATCACTGTCCAAGCAAGGATTTTGAATGTGAAAAAGAAAAGCCAATTATTACACACAAAGCTAGATATAATGCAAAATTAACTAGTCAACGTAGCATTTGGGAATGCCTATGCTGATAACCTCCAAAGGATCTCACAAGCTATTGGGTGAGCACAATAAAGAAATGTCACACAAGATCAATTAGCCAAGTACATGTACTCTGAACCCTAAGCCAGAGGCATCTTTAATTATCTTTGTACAGTAAGCCTGGAACCTTAAAAACACTATGCCCTTCCACCTCATGCACCTAGTACAACATGAGGAGTATATTATAAGAACGTCAAGCCCACCAACTTTGTCAGACTATCATCATTTTACCAAACTGCACATCATAAGCCTTTCCCTTATATTACATTAGAAACTTGAAAATATTGTTTGTATTGAAGGTGTTATTAAAATATATAGTGAATTTAACACATTGATTTTGAATTGCACCTCTGCACATATAATTCAGTAAAACAGTGAGCAGTTTCTCTCAGAGTCTTATACCTGCATCTACACAGGCCCAAACCAAAGACCTAGCTCCTGAAAATCTCTGAACAAAAGCTCCGGATCCAACAGAACTTATCTGGATGCAAAATGTCTCCCAGGGTCAGTTTTTATGAGCGCCAGGAGACTTATAACAGCCTCTACAACATAACTGGGGCTCTTGTGAGGAGTATGGGGTGCACATTTGCTGCTCCTGGATGATCCCCAGTAAGGTCTCACTGTCTTGTGGTGCTACTGCCCTTATAGGGATCTGCACAGACTATGCAAATTTATTGAAAGATCATAGGAGCCTTATGGGGATTTCCTTAGGTTCCTTAGGTGTGGCTGCAAGGTTATGGCCACTTCCCTTTGTATTTTACCAAGTTGTGCCAATGAATTTTTCCAGCCAGCACAAAAACAGAATTTTCCATCCACAAGGGCCTTTCCTCATGGTTGTTTTTGTGGATGGCTCCTGATAGTGTGTTCCAGCCAGCAGGAGTGTTTCCGAACTCTAAACTATTATTTCTTCTGTGGGCTTTGAGTTGAAAACAGATCTCTCTTCATCAAGGAAGGTTTCCAGGGACCTGCCCTTCTGCCACTAGCTTACTGTGGCACCTTGGCCTTGAGACATGCAGCAGCAGCCCCGCATGGCACACAAGACATGCAGCAGCAGCCCCGCATGGCACTCAAGACAGACTACACTGTTTGCAATAACCATTCCACATTCCACAGATGTCTAAGTGAATTATATCCTTCACGGTCTCCAGCAAGTGTGTCTTGTACTGTCCCCCAGAGGGAGTGGAGAAGCCAGTACCATTGGCCTTGAGGACAGTGTCCACAGAGTCTCAGAAAGAACACAACTAGAGACTTCTCCAGGCAAATGTGAGTCTACACTGTGGGTCTTCCCTTCAAGTCATTGATAGACATTTCCTAGGTCTGGTCGATAGGCTGCCTCACCTGCAGCACAGCTCTTGGGAACTGTCAAAATTGGGTAATTAGTCTGTGTTCTGAAAAACATCGCCCTATGACTTAACTTTGTCCCTAACTAAAGCTGCAAGACTTCCTTCCAGAGGTACCACAAGTGACTGGTGCTAGACGTTTGCTTGTTACACTTTGTCCCTTAGATAAGGGGATGACTAGGCATGTCACTGAGTGTCAGCTAATCACCAGACTTTTCCCCTACCCATTCCTTTTCTAGGATAAGGCTAATCCCAACAAAATTAACCCATTGTCCAGGGGTAGCTTTGAACTGCCTAATGGGCAGCAGAGTAATTACCTTTTCCCAGCCAGGCATTTTAAATCCTGAATCTCATTAAAGCTAGCTCAGCAAAATATTATGAAAACCAAAGTACATGACAGTATAAATATGGGCAAATTATTATTTTATTTGTTTTCAGAACATTTGTAAACATTTGAAAAGTCATGTCAGTCATTTCTTTATAGTGAGCCTAAACAAAATTAGTAGTTAGTGCAGTTTTCACACAAAGGCCCTCATTCTGACCCTGGCGGTCTTTGACCGCCAGGGCGGAGGACCGCGGGAGCACCGCCGACAAGCCGGCGGTGCTTCAATGGGGATTCCGACCGCGGCGGTAAAGCCGCGGTCGGACCGGCACCACTGGCGGGGTCCCGCCAGTGTACCGCGGCCCCATTGAATCCTCCGCGGCGGCGCAGCTTGCTGCACCGCCGCGGGGATTCTGACCCCCCCTACCGCCATCCAGATCCCGGCGGTCGGACCGCCGAGATCCGGATGGCGGTAGGGGGGGTCGCGGGGCCCCTGGGGGCCCCTGCAGTGCCCATGCCACTGGCATGGGCATTGCAGGGGCCCCCGTAAGAGGGCCCCTACATGTATTTCACTGTCTGCTGCGCAGACAGTGAAATACGCGACGGGTGCAACTGCACCCGTCGCACAGCTTCCACTCCGCCGGCTCGATTCCGAGCCGGCTTCATCGTGGAAGCGTCTTTCCCGCTGGGCTGGCTGGCGGTCTGAACGAGACCGCCCGCCAGCCCAGCGGGAAAGTCAGAATTACCGCCGCGGTCTTTCGACCGCGGAACGGTAACCTGACGGCGGGACTTTGGCGGGCGGCCTCCGCCGCCCGCCAAGGTCAGAATGAGGGCCAAAGTGTCAATACAGTGAAGCACTCAACTTAGACTTTAGTCAAAATAGAATATGGTATTTACTATTTGATACCCTATCAATTTATTATGTTTATTCTGGACATAACCAATATATTTAGGGCCCCATTCTCAGGAACTGGGGTTACACAGCTAGTCCTCAATGTCAGTCCCCAACACCCTCCCTAATATACCCTGGAAATGTGAAAAAGGACCACTTACCAAGTATATACAGAGAGAGGAAGAGAGGGGCAGGAGAAAACAGTGCATCTAGACTAGATTCAACAGGAGCTACAGACTCTGGTTCACATCTGAGGAGGTACGGCAGCATGCCAGAAGGTTTCATCAAAAGGTGGGATTGGGTAACAACTTAAGGCTGTAATACAGGAAAAGATATCACATTGTCAGACCCAGTCTTTTGTGAACCACTACTCCAAATCAGCGTACCCAGCACACAGACTGTTGAGGTCTTACCTGCTTCTTCAAATGTAAAGGTACTGATGGGTGGGAGGGTGACTGGGATACAACCCTCAAACACAGATGAAACAGTATGGGATCCAACAGCCCAAAAAAGTTAAGAGAAATAAAAAAGTGCAGAAAATAACACCCACCATGAACGTGAGGGAAATCAAAGGACTCAACAAAACATCCATGAATGATACAGTAAGCCAGACGCAAAAACGTATGAATAAGATGGTATCTTAAAACACATTAGAAGTTCCTAGGTAAGCTGTCTAGTTCTGACTCTGCCTTTATATCTTTGGAAACTTTCATGTGCTAACTCTTCCTTGGCCTCTCTATCTCCTGTGCCCCACAACTGTTCTATGCCGCAGTCTCCACAGGCCATTCATAAACCTCTTCTATACCTATTGTTCTGTTTTTCCAACTAAGTATTAATGTTAAATCCTTTTTCTGTCTAATAAAAGAAGGTTACTGAATCTGTTGGGATGGAGTGTGAATCCTTACACCCAACTGTGACAGGCTAACTGTGTAAGATCGGAGGCTGAGTCAGACAGTAGTCTTCCTTACACAGCTTGCACACATGATCCTATGTACCTACAGAGCTTTTTACTCCAATTGCACCGGAGTGGGCCTTATTATAAAAGGTGCTTATGGACACTTATTAGTAAAATCCATTTTAACAGAAGCTTACAGTAAGCAAATCTGAAATAGTGAGACTCACTCATATCAGGGGACCAAAAAACAGTGGTTAACAATCAACAGATCTGAGGGAAATTTACAGATCAGAACACCTTCTTCACAGTCACCATCCAACATGGTAATTCGCATCAAATATAGCTCTTCCTCCCCGATTTCTACAGGTTTTTTTTTTCAAATTCCTTGTCATTTTCCACTAAAAAGTTCCAGCAACTTTTATCTTCTCAATTGTGTCCTGAGAAAAAAATGATATAGGAATGCTACAAGTGATAATACCATATTTGTGGACTGGTGATCCAAATGGTAACATCAGTTTCTACCCAAGTAGGCAATTAAGATATCCAGAATGAATGAGGTGGACAGGCAGAACTGAGAATGTTGAAAGATGGCAATGAGTCGTATTTCTCTTTGTAGATTTATCATGTGTCTCTTTTAAATAGCTTTTTTTAATTTGCATTTATATGAGCATCAGCTAGTTCCATAAGTTTATGTGTACTTCATTCATATAAAAAATGTTGTTTTCCATTTGTTAGTATTCATGTATTGATTGATGAATGAATGTTAAATCTGTGTCGAAGGTTCTGACAAGCTTTAGCATGTGTTTTTATTTTATGTTGTAGCGTTTGGGGGCCTCATGTTTGACAATACCAATCAGTAATTCATCCTCTTTAAGTTCCAAGATAATCTCTGGCGTCCACCACCACCAAGAATCAAGTTCTGTTTGACCTTGGCAAATCTGTTGTGAACAAATCAATGCTATAGGGATATCAACTTACAGTGGTCACTCAGCTGAAGGGTACTGCTTCATTCCAGCCATTGAGTAGACTTAACAAGATCTTTAGTAATTTCACAACTGGACTACTTTAATGTGGCAAAAACTGGCTGACTAAAAGAATACAATACTTACAGAATCAAGCAAGCAAGCTTTGCTTGACATGTGAAAGCGCAAATTGGTAAAGTGCCATAACTCACATGGGACGTAGTTTACTTTTTGTGGTATCTGGTACGATGGAATGTGAAGATGACACATTCCTGTGAAACTATGCTCGGCAATAGCTGTTCCGTGAGAGAATGTTTGGGTTTGAATCATAGAAGCTGGGTGGCAGCTTGAAGGTAGATGCCTGGGATAGTTCTCCTTATCTTGAACTTATCACTAAAACTTTGAGAATCTGCATATCGTGAAGACTGTCCTTGGTGGAGGAGTTATACCAGTGGAGCAGCATAGATTTTTCTGCAACCACTGATGTCCCAATCCTGACCTATATCTATTCATAACGACAATATATTGTAAAGTGACTAATGTAAAGTGGTGCACTCAACATCAATATTGAAGTGCATTCACTGTAGTGTTAGGAGAAGTATATATTGTGGGTGCCTTAACCTTATTAAATTAAGTATAATAATTGAATGTAATTTTATAACCATCCTTGTGTCATTTGAATATACATTACATTTAAAATGATAATTTATGTAATGTATACACTAATGTATTAAGTTTAATGTTGAAATGTACTTCTCAATCATATCTAGACTCATGCATTAAGGTGTGCTGCATTATTTTAACTGTAACATGAAATACTGATTGAGAGAATGCAATTGACATTTATATAACTGTAGAAATGAATATGTCCGCAGTATAATATGAAATCAAATGTGCATTGTTGAATAATGTTTAAAGTTGACTTAACTAAGCCCGAATTTCTTCAACATTAGAAACTGTCCCTCATTTTTCTGCTAACATGCCACTTCATTGTGTAAGAGCTTGACCACTCACCTAAAAGGCAGGTTGTCTGCAGGGGCTATGACTGTTCCCCCGTCCTTCCAGGACACCACTCGGCAGCTGATGTAATACGGGAGACCCGGCAAGTGTCCCCAAAAGGGTGGGGGAATTGGATGAGAGAGAGAGAGAGAGAGAGAAGAAAGATATTGTCTCTGCTGCCGGGTACAGCCGGGCTCCCGATGCTTTGGGGTGCATGTAGTTGCTGTCAGCGTTAGTTGTTGAGTGTCCAGAGCTATAAGGGAAAGGACAGGGATGAGTGAAGTGTTGAGGGCACTCTTGTACATTATTTATGCACACAGTCTGTTATCTCAGCTAATCACCTGTCACTCAACACATTCCTTGTATTTCCTCTCCACTCAATTGGGCTTACAGGAATGTGCCACCATTGCCTGGATCCTCTCTCAGTCTCACACTGCTTAGGGTAATCACTCTTGGTGTAGTTGTTCACACTGAAAACCTATAGCACATGAACATACAACCAAAACTCTTTCCAAAAAGGATAAACATACACTGATTATGCAATCAAGTGAAAACCTGCTGTTTCTGTTTTTGAGGAATCACTAATATCAATTCTAGACAATATTAAAAGTGTTCCAGCAAAATGAAGATCGTTATCATTACAAGCGACACACACGTAATTAGCAAAGTCACACACATATGAAGGTTGTTCATCTCACAACACTCTCTTTGCGTGCTGTCGTTTCCGATTTTAGAATGACTCAATATGGCAGGCTACAGATGCACAATAAATGTCAAAGCTTTAAGCATTTCCGTACACTCACTTAATCAACCTCATTGCTTTTGTTCTTTCTTGAAAATAAGGCCATTTAGTAACACACTGAGGTTCTTAATCTAAAAAAAAAAATCGCTCAACAGAGCGTGCTTCCTCCACTTAGCTTACGTAAACAGCTGCTAGCACGCAGATTCTGAAGAAGTTGTTTCCTCTCTTGTTGTCCAGCAATGTTACAGAAGCTTTGCAGGAAATTCCCAGGAGCGGGCTCTCTATCTCAGCTTCAAGAAGAACCGGAACAAAGCCAAGCGCTGACTAATACCTGTGAGGCTTTTTATAGTTTGTGCAGAAATGAGTCATGAGTAATGAGTCATGATTACCACATGGCTCTTGAAAACAGGAGTGCTGCCTAACAATCAGAGAAGGCAGCTGTCCAACAACGTGCAGGTGCTCAGGTGATTCAAATTAACCTTGAAGTTGCTACAAAGAACCTCGTTGAGTTTGAGTAAACAAGCCTTGATAAAATCAAGCAACACTGGGTAAACAAGCCTTGGTAAAACATTACACCTTAACATAACTACCCCAACAGAACATGATCAAACCGTCAACCCGATGGTAGTTTATTACACATGATACAAAAAGTAGATAAAGGTGAGGTAATCACAATACATTGCAGGTGCGTTCGCATGAAATGTTATTTTGGAAATAGATGGGCTATTGTTTACTAATAGAGGGTCTGAAAGAAAAACCTTGAAGGGAGAACACATAGAGACTAAGAGTGAGATGAGTGTGCCATATCATGCATGTTGCAAATGATGTCCAAAGAAGCAAGGACAACAACGTTCTCAGGAGAGGTATGAGTAAAGGAGCTGATGTTGCAAGTTACACCATGGTAAGGAGAATATACTGGGGCTTGTGATGGTGTGACCAAGAAGCTGTTTCCTATTTGTATTTTGTGGTTTTAACTAGAGCCTTCCTACTGATTGATTGTAGGACACTTTCCCCGGGACTTGGAGAGGTACAGAACTCTGACTTTCTCCTTTGTCTCCATGCTTTGCTGAGTGTGGCTTAGGCTTACACTCAACTCTATAAGAAGACTCTTGACTGAGCCTCTGAAATGCTGATACCATCTTTTCACTTTCCCAATTAATTTTGCCTTATTTCTGCCCCTCACCTTTGGTCTTTATGTTTTCTAGTTAGATTTTTCTTTTTGCAATAGCTTAGGCTTCTAGGAGATTTACCCTAATAACCCATAGTTCAACTTATTGAGATGATTTTAACTTGCAATGTGTAATTGATCAGTGATTGTTTTCCACGCACCAGATCCTACTTTTTATATTTTGTATTGGGGTGACTTATTTTTTTGTTTGTCTTATGCTAGTTCGCTTACATTTCTTCAGAAGATTTGGTTACCCAATTGATATTCTATATCTGTACAGTATGTTTTTGAAATTTGTTTACATTAACCTGAGTGCTCATTTGTAGTTACATTAACTTTATTTCCGATTTGGGTTTTCAGTGTATGGCCGAATTGGTAACACTGTAAATTAATGTTGACATATTGTTACCTAACATCCTAGTTAATAGTCCTGCGGGGAAAACGATTGTTGACCTCATGAAAAGAGCATACACATACAAATGCCTCCTCACCTTTCTAAACTTTGGAGTATGAAACGGGATTTAGACCGGCTTCTTTGTAGACCAAGGAGGTGCAGAGTTATATAATCATGGAGAAAGTGGCATCCAGGCATTTGGAAGCCTGGTGGGACCTTGGTGGAATCAGATGGGTGTATTTAGAGAAAAACAGAATCTCTTATGAGAACTCTATTCCCATAGGCCAATCCTATCTCATTCCCTATCCAAATGGTGCCTCACCACATTCAAGTCGTGCACACTTCCTCTTCTGGGGCATTTGAGGAAGAGTCAGTATATCAGTGCACCTACACAACAAAATAGTGCCTGGTGACTTCTCATGTTCATGGGGTTTGTCCGCCGCCTTGAGTTTGTAAACTTGGCTTTTCCCTTACTGCCTTTTTTTATTTTCCCCATGTTCCTTTTTGGGTCCTGCCCTTCGTTGTAACTTTGTTTTGTTGTTCTTGCATTTTATGCCTTATCTGTTATGGAGGTCTCTAATTTTCCTTTCTGTGGAACCAGTCTTCTGCTTCACATCCTCTGAATAAGCAGGCACTGTGACTCCGAGGGTGTGTGTAATTTGGGTTTTGAATACTGAGAAATGATTCTTTTACCAATGTCTGCCTTCTTCTAACACTGTCACTTGCCCTTTTAGAAGCTGATAATTTCCCTCTGTGTTTCTTTCTCTTCCTTCCTGTAGTGTGTACATGGTTTATAATTTTATATGTTATTGTAATAGTATATTTTTCATGTTTTATTGTATGTAAGCATGATGTTTATGTTCATTCCTTTAACTTTTCTTGAGTCGTTAAGTAGAACCTTGCTTGAGGTTCTAGATCTCATGGGAGGTACTTGCGCTCTGGCTTTCATCCTGTACGGACGCCTGTGCCTGCCGTGGACCCGAAATAAATACAGCGCTTGGTCGTTCTAGATTTAACCTCTGTGTTTGGAGATTTTGCTTTACTGGAGACTGTTTCCCTTTCTTTGTCATGCCCCTTCCTACATTATATGGTACCAGAAGTGAGGCGACTGTCAGAAGGGGATAGCGCCAAGGAAGTAGTGACGGGTTCACGACCGGCACCGTTTGCTGATTTCATTGGTGTTGTTTTGAGTACCTTGGACAGCGTTACTTTTCAACAACGCCATTTCCAAGTGTTGTGCTGTTCTGAGGAGGCTTGAGCCCTATCGCTACTGAATCATTGGTTAGAGGTAGGATCGCGAGCACATGCCTAGAGGTGCTTATAGTGACGTTGTTACACACGTGTTTGTGGTTGCCAGGATACCCACGCCCATCATCGCCTGCACGCGTGTTGTGGTTGCCAGGACATCTACGTTCACGTCTGCACACGTTTCGTAGTTGCCAGGATATCTACGCTGCACGCTTTGAACGCGCGCACCACGCTGCATGTGGTTGCTAAGAAACTGTACGCGCACTTTGTAGTTGCCGCTGAGAGGCTGTACGCGCTCTGTGGTTGCCAGAAGGAACTGCTTTTGGTGTGGTAAAGTATTTTATTGCTTCTACGAACAGCATCGCAAACCTTTAACATCCGTCAAAAGAAAAAAAGAGTTGAAAGCTTGTGCAAATGCCATCAAATCACATTGTTGTTCAACCGCCACCGTTTTTACCAAGGGCAGGAAAGCCAGAAATTAAGTGGAGCGAGTGGTTAAGAATTTTGAAAACTATTTAATCGCAATTGATGCCAATGATTATTCACCATCAAGGAAGTTAGCTCTTCTGTTCAATCATCTTGATGTGGCTGGACAATGGGTATTTGATAAGCTGTCTGCTATTTCGCCACCAGCTGGTGACAACATTGGTGGTGATAATATTGTGTGGAATGTGTACATTGAGGGAAAGAAAGGATTGAAAAACAGTATTCTGACAAGTCTAATGTGTTGCTGGAGAGGTTTAACTTTGCAATGTGTAAACAGGCTGTTGATGAATCTGTAGATGAATATGTGGCTAATCTACGTGCACTTGCTGCAAAGTGTGATTTTGGCAGCAATGTGGATTTGCACATTAGGGATCAGTTTGTCTTTCATTGTCATTCTAAAAAAATTCAAGAACGCCTATTAGCATGTCGCAATCCTTCTTAGGGTGAAACTGTGGACATAGCTAAGGCTGTAGAGAGGCCCATTGTTACATCAAGAGTGGTATGTGGGCAGAGTGTGCAAACAGCTGTTAATCAGGTGCTTGAAGATTCGGAAGTCTGCTACATTAAGGATAAGACTGTCAAACAAAGCAAAAATTATTTGTCCTGTTTTCAGTGTGGTTCACGTAATCACATTAGTAGTAATCAGTCTTGTCCGGCATTGGGCAAGAAATGATTAAAATGTCAGAAAGTTGGCCATTTTCAAGCAGTTTGTAGACAATTCAATCGCAACTATAAACCTGTTCATAGTGGAGTAAAAATGAAAGTTAACGATGTTTACACTAAGGATGAAAATTTGGTCCAAGAGTGCACAGGGAGATTATCCAATGTCATATTGACTGTAGACATTCCTATTGATGGTGGGGTGAATGTAGTCAGGAACATCAGAGGACCGATTTGTCAGGCAATCATTGACTCTAAGGAGATTTCTGTTATGGCTGATTCAGGTGCACCTGTCACCATATTTGCAGATGCGACATATGGTAAACTCTGGCCGGTAACTAAAGTATTACAATATGCTGACATCAATCCCCAAGCTTTTGGGGATCATGATATTGATTTATTAGGATACTTTACTACCTCTCTATCTATCTTGGGGAGTTGCATTGTGACTAAAGTTTATGTGGCATTGAATCGAAGAGACATTATTGGATGGTGAGATCTAGCCAGATTGGGCATTGTGCTTCGTCCTGGGTGCGATACTCCAATAACTTTAAAAGATGTACTAAGAGTGAATCTGATGAATTTAGGTTACCTACCATCACTACTGATATTGTGGCAGAGTCCTTCATAACAAAGTTTCCCAGTGTATTTGAAGATAAAGTTGGCACGGTAAAGGGTTTTGAGCATTGTATTAGAGTCAAGGATGGGGCTGTCCCTGTTTTACATAAAGTCAGACCAGTTCCCATTTCTGTGAGGGGACAACTGAAATCTCTTCTTGACAAATTGGTTGATGATGGTATTATAGCTCCCACCGACTCTTGGGAATGGGTTTCACCTGTTGTTTTAACCAAGAAAAGAAATGGTGATTTAAGGTTATGTGTGGATCTCAGATCATTAAACAAGAATATACTTGTGGATTGTCACCCTCTTCCACACATTCAAGAACTAATTTATAGTCTGGGTAATTCGAAAATTTTCTCTACAATAGATTTACATTCCGCATATCACCAGATTTCTCTCAGTTGGAACTCCCAAGAACTTACTACATTTGTAAGTCCATTTGGTGCATTTAAATATCTCAGGCTGCCTTTTGGTTTAGCATCTGCGGCGAGTGTCTTTCAAAAACTGATGGATTCTCTGTTTGGACATTTAAGCAAAGCATGTCCCTTTCAGGATGACATCTTCATACGTACTGAAAGTATAGAAGAGCATAGAGTTTTGCTTGACAAAGTATTCTCCATTCTCAAAAACTGTGGTATGACTATTAAGAGTGAGAAATGCAAATTTATGGTTGAGAGTGTGGAATATTTGGGTCACACCATATCTGCAAAAGGCATTAAACCTAAACAAGGGAACTTGGAAGCAATTAAAAATGCTCCTTCTCCTACTAACAAGGATGAGCTACGCTCATTTCTTGGACTTTGTGAGTATTACTCAAATTTTTTTAACAGTTATGCGTTGATGGTACAACCTCTCAGGTCTTTGCTAAAGAAAGGTAGCAAATTTTTTTGGGATGATCAAGCAGTTCATGCGTTTGCTGCCATCAAACAAGTTGTTTTGTCTGCTCCAGCTTTAAAATCTTTTATACTTTCGGCGAAGTCCTATATAACAGTGGATGCCAGTCTCCAAGGTTTGGGTGCAGTTTTTGGGCAATGGGTGGATGGACAGGAACATACTGTTGCTTTTGTGTCTAGGGCTCTCTCAGAAGCTGAAAGCAACAATAGCACCATAGAGAGATAGGCTTTAGCCCGCGTTTGGGCAGTGCAAAAATTTAAGACGTATATCTGGGGTACTTGCTGTGTTATTTATACTCATCACAAGCCTCTCGTGTTTCTCATGAGTGGTAAGGGTCTAGGAAAAGCATCTGCCAGACTAGTAAGGTTGCTTTCAAGGTTACAAGAGTATAACTTGGATGTCAGGTATTTGGCTGGTGGAAAAAATGTTCGGGCAGACTGTCTTTCACGTCTGCCACTACCATTTTGTCAGTCGAATACTGAGAATGAGGACACTGAGTGCGTGTTGGGAATTTTAGATGTGGCTTCTGCATCGGAAGGGTTATTTTCTGAGCAGGATTGGAACTTAGCTATGTCTAAGGATGTGTTATTGTCAGAGGTGTTGTATAATATTAAGCACGGTTGGCCCAATAAAATAAAATACAAAGGTCAACTTAGCATGTATTGCCAGTTGGCCACTGAATTGTCTTGTGAAAATGGTGTTTGTATGAGGGGTTCTGTTTGTATTTCTCCTAGTGATCCGAGACCCATTCTGATCAGGGCTGCGCATGAAGGTCATCTTGGTGTCTCAGCCACTTGCAGGAGACCAAAAGAGAAATATTGGTGGCCAAGCCTTGACAGATTTGTGTCAGATTTTGTTGATAAGTGTTCTTCTTGTATTGTGTCTGATAAGCATTGGAAGTGTTGAACAAAACCTCTGTCTACAGTTCCTTTTCCAGATAAAGCTTGGGAAAGTGTTGCTGTTGATTTTTCAGGGCCCTTCCACTTGTTACCTAGGTATATGAAGTACCTGATTGTTGCTATAGACTATTTTTCAAAATGGATCTATTATACTTTCATTGAGCATGCTGATACAGAGTCTGTCATCTTGTTCTTATCTCATCTCTTCCTTTTAGAAGATCCGCCATCAGTTATTGTCACTAATAATGGTGTACATTTTACGTCTACTAAAATGGAAACCTTTATGAATAAGTTTAATATCAGGCATTCATAGTCCAGCCTCAAATGGTTTGGTTGAAAGGGCCAACCGTATTCTGAAAGATGGGGTAGAAACAGCTTTAGCAACTAATTGTAATGTAATTGATTTCCTGAAAAGAGAAAGTATGGGCATATTTGAATACTCCACATTCTACCACAGGAGTTTCTCCTTTTGTTCTTCTCAGAGGTAGAGAGTCCAGATCCAAACTACTTCCAGCCTGGATGGCTCCATTGTGTAGTAAAGGTGTGGATGTGGATTTGAATGAGTTGAGGCACAGATTTTATGAGAAACAGGTGTCACAGAAACATGATTTTGATACCAGGAAAAGTATGAATGATGTTGTATTTAACGTACATGATTGGGTTTTGATTAAAAAAAAACACATAAGGTGTCTAAAGCAGAATCAAAGTTTTCCAAACCTGCAAAAGTGATTAAAGTAACAAAGACCTCTGTTCTTTTAGAAGGTAAAGGGTGGTGGAACAGAAACAGTATTGTTCCTATATCTAATTTGCAGGCAGAGATCTTCAGACGTACGTACTTAGGAAGAGAAGACAGTGCCAATTCTAGTAGCATGTTCCTTGAGGATTTTCTGATGAAACAAACAGAGAACAGGGGAACTAATCAAGAAGATTGTGTCAATTCAAGTCTGGTGGAGAACTCATGTTGTATCAATGGAGCTGATGCTACTACTTCACTGGCTGCAGAACCTGTACGCACATGTAGTCACAGACTGGTCAAGCTTCCACCCAAATTTGATGATTT
The DNA here is from genome assembly GCF_031143425.1 of Pleurodeles waltl. Classification (NCBI taxonomy): domain Eukaryota; kingdom Metazoa; phylum Chordata; class Amphibia; order Caudata; family Salamandridae; genus Pleurodeles; species Pleurodeles waltl. Next base: position 1,333,521,210 of record NC_090446.1, on the reverse strand, counting down.
TGTCATGGGTTAAATATCCTTCCTCTTTTTGTTTGTTATAAAGGAGGGAGGTGATGTACGATGTACATGCGTTTTTAATTTTATATGTTATTGTAATAGTATATTTTTCATTTTTTATTGTATGTAAGCATGATGTTTACTTTCATTCCTTTAACTGTTCTTGAGTCGTTAATTAGAACCTTGCTTGAGGTTCTAGATCTCATGGGAGGCACTTGCGCTCTGGCTTTCATCCTGTACGGATGCCTGTACCTGCCGTGGACCCGAAATAAATACAGTGCTTGGTCCTTCCAGATTTAACCTCTGTGTTTGGAGATTTTGCTTTACTGGAGAGTGTTTCCCTTTCTTTGTCCTACACTTCCCTTGCCACATTTCCCCTGTTTCCTCACAGTCATGCTCATTGGTTTTACTACATATCTACAGAGAACCGTGAGCCATAGGCTACAGAGCGGCAGGTGATCTGTCACATTCATCACGTAAAGCCACCAATGAAAACACTACGTTGGCTGTCAGTAGAAGAGACAATCAAGGTTAAAGTGCTTTGTACTGTACATAACGTTTATTGGAACAAACATGCCAAATCATATCCCTCGCTAGTCTACAACCTAGTAAGGAAATCCTGCTCAGCCTCAATGTATTGGATTAAGCAACAAACATCTGAGAGATTAAACTACTGAGGGCTGACACCAAGTACATGTGCTTACGCACACGCATAAAGTCATATTATTGATTCTGATCTTTGACCAGGACACATAAATGGTGATAGTGAGTGAGGAATATAAAACAGGGGTCATGCCCCGCAGCAACCTGATTCCCGCTAATACTTGACTTGCATTATGAACTGAACAGCACGCAGAAGTAACTGTGAGGTGACACACAGCACTACATAAAACTACAACATAGACAAATAAATTATTTGTATTTACGAATATATCTTTTTGCAACCTTTACTCATATATCAGTATGGTATTGCTATTACGAATATATATTTAATGTACTGTACAATTTACAATTTTTCTAATAGTAAGCTTGATTAATATGCTAATTACTCCAGGATTACTACTCCCAATCGTCATGCTTTCCAAACACTTTTAGAATGTTGTAACTGACGTTTTTCTAGGTAAAACAGTACTAAGATGATATAAAACAAAACTAAATACATGTTTACTTTAAGAATATGGAAATAATCTGAAGAGAAAATAAAGACAGGACGCTGTTCGTTATGCTTTACTGTTATACAGGTATTCCTAGAACGCTGGGAGCTATTTCTTGAATCCAAGTTCCACATTTACCGTTGTTCAATGTTCCGCCAGCATTCCACTTCAGTTGATGTGGGGCTGCCTGCCCTTGGCTATTAACTCAATAAAAGTGCTATGTTCTCATAAGGAGCCTGTCAAGTTCTGAATGCTGTCACATCGCGATCATATACATTAAGAGTTGTCTTGCACTTTGTCTCATTTATCCGCTAATTTTACAACTATTTCGTGATTTTAAGAGGTTGTCTGATCAAAGAGGTTTGAATGCTTGAAGCTCAGAGCTTGTTCTGGCGCTTCCATTTGCCCTCTGTTTGACCCTTGAAGCCATTTTAGTTTATGTTGTGTGAAACAATGACAGATGGTTCTCTGTGAGGCATGCACTAGAGTGGATTGTTGCGTGTATGCTCACTTCTTGAGAGCAGTATAAAAACTATATCACAGCGATGAGCCCATCAGTCAATCTACCGCTCATCATTTCATTTTTCAATGGAAAGGCAAACAAGGCTGGCAGCTTGTACCTACTATACCCTGTCACCTGAGCGTGGTCGATGTGCTTGTGCTCCTGTTGAAGACTGTACTTTCCAGAGCTCTCAATCTGGCGTTGTTTATTAACATTAAAACTACTATAAACATGCATAAGTAGTTGAATGTGATTCTACTTAAAAATAACAAACTTAGGTCCTCATTATGACCTAAGCGGTAAATGCCACCTACCGCCACGGTGACGACCTCCAAAAGACCGTCGCCGTGGCTACCTACTGTCCGCCATATTATGACCAAAGCCGGAATTCTGCCAGAAGGCTGGCAGAATTCGGCTACAGTCATAGCAGCGGGCGGCGGTAAGGTGGCGTTGCTGCCAGCAGCAGCGCCACGCCAATAGAACGCCGCCAACCGTATCATGACACATGATACTGCCTGGCGGTGTTCCGCTGGCGGACGCTGCTGCTGGCAGGAGCGCCGCATCCTGTTTCCTGCAGGAGGCCCCGGCAAGCAGGTAAGTCGGGTGCTCCGACAGGGGAGGGAGGTAGGGGTGTTGTGTGTGTGTGGGGTGTGTGTGACTGTTTTTGTGTGCATGCATGCGGGTGTGAGGCGTGTGGAATGTGTATGTGCATGAATGGGTGTGAGTGTGCGTGTATGTTGTGTTGTGTGAATGCATGTGTGCTAGGATGTATGTCAGTGTGTTGATGTGTGTGTGTATGAATGTATTCATGCGTGGGTGAATGTGGGTATGTGTGTGTGTATGCATGTGTATGTCTGTGCGTGTAGGTGTGTGTATGTTGGGGAGTTGGGAAGGGGAGGGAAAGGGTGAGGGAGGGCTCTGGGGAGGGGGCAGGGGAGACCCCTATCAGTGCCTGGGAAGGAATTCCCTGGCACTGATTGTGCCGACCACCATGGTTTTTGTGGCCATAAGATTGCCACGAAAACCATGGCGGTAGGCAGAGTCAAAACCCCAACGGTGGGACTGTGACGGCCGCCTGGCTGGTTTGACAAGGGCTAACTTCCATTTGTCTGGTACAGAAGCCGAGAGTAGTGAGTGATTGTGTATAGAATTCAAGATTGGAATAATGATCTCAATAGCTTTTTTTTTAAACAAATGGAGGACAAGTTTGGGTGAACCTAATTTGAAAGAAGAGAACAGTGGATCCTAACCCATGTGATCCTCTTGAGCTCCATCCCTTTGCTCAAAGATATCAGCCAGCCTGTCACAAAGTTCTTGAGAAAAATCAGGTTCATATGTGCAACTTTTAGGTTGGAGAAATAGCACAAGAGTCATTTTTTGCTGCTTCAGTATTTGCAGAAAGATATTCTTGCCATGAACTTTTGTTGGGTTTTCTTACACTGCAATGTAAATGTAGATTTAGTAGATTTAGGGCCTTATTAAAAGTTGAGTAATAAATTACATTTTTTTTCTGTGCTCTGAGGAAACGGAATTTAACTGGTATGATAAAGTCAGCAATTGATATATTTTGTATGCACAGAGTTTTGTGAGTGCAGTAATTACTAGTCCTCGTTATTTTTCACACCCAGAAACAGCACAAATGCACCACTTTTGGCATTTTGAGCAGGAAACTAGGTGGAGGCCAATACCTGAGAAAAACAGCTCATAACAACCTGGACAAGTGTGTCCAGCTCATTGGACACCCAAAAAACAGAGGACTGCACCTTGAGGCCATCATTCATCCGAAATTCATTCAATAAATACCCAGAAATATATGTGTTACGATCCAATGCCATCCTCACAACAAAAACACCAACAAGTTTAAGGACAGCTGGCAAACAAATCTTATTGACCCCAAATAGTTGGAAAATATGAATTAAGTGATCCAGAGTTGGAGGTGTTGTCAGACCCTGTATTCGACAGGCTCATGAGACATCTAATGCTCAAAACACCCCCAAAACACAATTGTGTTTGTTGAAGGGCGTACAGTGAAGATAAAGGCAGTGTTGAGTTCCCCACATGAATTGAAGGATGTTAAAAAGTGTTATAATGGCTTTAATAGAAGGGTGCAACCTTTGTGACAAAACATAAGAAGAAGAGCCTAATAACAGGTAAGAACCACCACCAACAATATTACATGAAATCAATCAGGGGTCTCAAGGCTCTGCAGCTCAGTTGAAGCGCTGGATGGCCGGTCCAGTCGAAGAGCCAGGTCTTGAGGTCCTTCCTGAATTGAGGTAGAGAGGGAGATTCCCTGAGATGAAGAGGAAGAGAGTTCCAGGTCTTAGCAGCGAGTTAGGAGAAGGATCTTCCTCTGGCTGTGGTCTTGTGGACCCGTGGGATGGTGATCAGGATCAGGTGAGTGGACGGAGTCGTCTGGAAGGCATGTGGCAGGCATGGCGGTGGTTGAGGCAAGCAGGTCTGATGTTGTGGAGGGCCTTGTAGGCATGCGTAAGGAGCTTGAAGGTGATTCTTTTGTTGATCGTGAACCAGTGGAGGTCTCTCAAGAGCCCTGCGATGTGGCTACGGTGAGGGATTTCCAGGATAAGTCTAGCGGCGGCATACTTGATTCTTTGCAGCTTCTTTTGGAGCTTCTGGGAGGTGTCGGCATAGAGTGCACTGCGTAGTCAAGCTTGCTGCTGATGAGTGCCTGGGTGACTGTTCTTCTGGATTCGACAGGGATCCTCTTCAAGATCTTTCAGAGCAGGTGGAGCTTGTGGAAGCATGAGGCCAAGACGTTGTTGACCTGGTGGTTCACAGAGAGCGAAGAGTTGAGGATGATGCTGTGGTTATGTGCATGGTCGTTCGGTGTGGAGGGGGCTCTGAGCACTGCAGGCCACCAGGAGTCGTCCCAGGTAGAGGGTGTGGTCTCCAAAACTAGGACTTCTGTCTTGTCAGAGTTGAGCTTGAGGCAGCTGTCTTTCTTTCAGGTGGTGTTTGCCTTCATCCCATTGTGCAAGTTGTTCTTCACAACTGTAGGTTGGTTGATGAGGGAGAGGATCAGCTGAGTATCAGCGTAGGAGAAGATGTTGAGTCTGTGGTTTCCGACGAGGTCTGCTGGCAGAACCATGTAGATGTTGAAGAGGATGGAGCTCAGGGAGGAGTCCTGGGGGATGCTGCAGCTGATCTCTGTAGGTTTGGATGTGAATGGTGGGAGCCTGATTCTCTGGGTTCAGCCGGTGAGGAAGGAGAGGATTCATTTCAGGGCTTTGCCGTGGATGCCGGCGTCATGAAGTCTTGTGCAAAGGGTGTGGCGAGAGATGGTCGAAGGTGGCCGAGAAGTCTAGGAGGATGAGGATGAGGACTCCAGTTTCACCTCGGTCGAGGAGATTGCAGATGCCATCTGTTGCGGCGAGGAGAGCAGTCTCAGTGCTGTGGTTGCTTCTGAAGCCAGATTGGAAGGGGTCCAGGATGTGTTTGATCTTGATGAATTTGGTGAGTTCAGCGATGATGGCTTACTCAATTACTTTGGCTGGGAAGGAGTGCAGAGAGATGGGTCTGTAGTTCCTGAGGTCTGTCGGGTCTGTGCAGGGATTCTTCAGCAGGGGGTTGATCTTCAGGGAAAGTAGAGCATGGTGATCGGTCCATAGCAATTCGAAGGTGTGGCTGACCGATATGTTGATGCTGGTGGAGAAGATGGGGTCGAGCATTTGTCCTGCTTACTGCGTTGTGGAAGTGACTAGTTGTCTGAGTCAGATGCTGGTGAAATTCTCCAGTAGGGATGAGGTTTTGAGATCACTGAGGTTGTCCATGTGGAAATTGAGGTCGCTGAGGATGATGTAGTCTATGGCGAGGACGTGATGTGCAATGAAGTCAGCTTTGGATTTCCTGAAGTGGGGTTGGCGTCCGGGGGGTCTATAGATGAGGGTGCCGTGTAGGTTGGTCTGGATCTGGAAGTGGATGTGCTCCATGACAGGCGCATGGTCGTCGGTGCTGGTTTTGAGGCTGAGGATCTTCTTGTGTACGAGGGCGATGCCTCCTCCTGGTGGGTTGGAGCAGTCCTTGTGGATTATCTTGTAGCCGTTGGGGATGGCGGTGGTGAAGTCTGGTGCAGAGGTGGGGTTTAGCCAGGTCTCTGTGATGAATGCAACATCGGGGCGGTGGAGTCAAGCATGTCCCAGATCTCTACAGCATGTTTTTTAGGGAGCATGTGTTGAGCAGGATGCAGCTGAGGTTGTTGTGTCTAGTTCTTGGGGACCATGTGATCGGTGAGGCTGTGCAGCGGCAGAAGAAGGCGCTGTTGCAGCAGCTGAAAGATTTGTGCGTGTCGGTTGGTGATGCATGGTGGCAGGCGGACTTTCATCCAGTGTTGAGGGTGTGGAGGGAGCTGGCGTCATAGCGGTGAGGGGTGCAGGGTCTAGGGTCCCTGGTGCTTGATGTGGTTCAGGCACGGACGGGTGCAGACGGGCTTGCCTTTGGCATGCTTTTTGCACATCAGCAATGCACCCGCTGCATGTGGCTGGACAGGGGACACCATTAAGTGGTGGTGGGGGGGGTGCTGATCAGCTGGGAGGCAGGAAGCTGTGCTGGGAGGGTGGAAAGTGTAACAGGAAGTGAAGGGGCACAGAGAACGGCGCAAAAGGGCACAGAAGAGAAATAACGGTAAGAGAAATACAAGAGAAATAGCACAGAACGAGAAATACAGTAAAAAGATAAAAACAGGAAAATTAACACAAAGACAGGAAAACAGAGACAGCGACAGTCAATACTAACCACTGGACCACCAGGAATGAGGCGAAGGCAGGAGCCCGCAGGTGGAGGAGGGCCTCAAACCCTACAACTGGAGCACAAGGGGGGGGGGGCACAGAACTACCAGGTGGAGTGGCGGGGGAGCAACGCACGCTGACAAGGTCAGTGAGGTGTGAGTAAAGAGTCCTGAACACCTTGGACGCGCCTTCAGTAGAAGACATGACAGGAGGGCTGGTGAATGGTGGTAGACCATAGAAAGATAAGAGAGTTGAACAGAGATACCAAAATAGGAGTCTGCAACATATAATGGAATATGCAAGTACATCTATGTATGGTGATTATTGTATAGAAATTATATGTAGTGGAAATCAAGTGTCCCACTAAATAATTCACCATGGTCTCTTACAAGTTGATGTATATATCTGTGTGGAAACACATTATTTAAGGACTCAATAATGATCCGTTACAAACTACATAGCTATAAAAAGCCTCAGAATAGTGGTAAAATAAACAAGAAAGGATAGTTTAAACAGAATGTCTTAAAATGATGCCTGTAATTTCCCCTCAGATTCATTATCTAACAAAGTTAAAAGGAATCAAGTGACCATTCCATAAGATCTGGCTAGCAAAAAGGCTCCTAGGAGCTCAACATTAAATTAAACCATGCCACAATCGCTGAAAAATGTTTTATCATAGATGACTCAAATAGTGGAGAACCTGCCTGTTCAACACATCTGAGATATCCGTCTACAGCAGCATCAGCTCTTCAAGCAATACACAAAGCACTGGTTTAAAGGCTTCTAAGGAATCAGCGGCTTATGGGCCTGTTCCACCAAGGCACACTACACCAACCACGAGCAAGTCTAAGCCTACCATGCTATACAAGGCCATGACTATCGGCAAGAACCATTCCTCTGTTTCATCAAAAAGTCCCAAACCCTAGTAACATCCTTCCACTTTCAAAGGCAACCGTCCTAAATTATAGCAAGTCCAAAACCTGAGCACCGTCACAGATAGAAGTACTCAAACATGGTACTCACACTTGGCACAGCTAAGATAAGTGGTACATCTGATCAAGCAAATGCCACAGAGATGGTATCCACTGACAGCCATATGATACATACATTGACCACATCAACAGCCACAGTCATTGGAACCTTGGCCTCTACGACCACAGCCTCAACTGAGAAATGCATTACAAGTGACATTTTAGAAAATACCACTCCAGACACTGATGCAAGCAGTCCCGGTCTTTGTGCTGTTACCTGCATGCGTGCTATGACTTCATCAGACACGCCCATGTCGTCTATAGCATCACAGATCAAATCACTGACAATGTCATATCATCAAGATAAATGTACACATTGGCATGGCGTGGCCAAACATAATGAAATATTAAATATTTGTGCCTCTTCAAAACTCTGCAGAGGTCGAATCCCACGACAGGCTTGAAGAAATGGTCCTCTTGATAGTTAAGTATGAGAATGTTTTAAACGTGATTGAAGCTTTCAATGAGCCATAAGGACAATCTAAAACACATTCGGAATGGAATCCAACACAGTCGTCTAGCAATCATGAAACAGCAGGAATGTTTGATGCTATAGAAGAAAATATTAGTGAGCATCACCATCAGAACACAACATATCTACTCGCATCATTAGCCGAGAGAAGGTACAGGATAGACTACTGAAAACCTATAGCAAACATATACAAAGTTTGTCGGCCATAGAAGAAATAAGAGGCATCCTGCAGAAGGAAGAAATTGAAAGCATAGAGAATATACCAGAGGTGGCAAGCAAGCACCAAGACATGTGCTCTAATTCGACAAACCGCATCAGTTCTTACATTACATTGAATGATGTTTGGAGGTCACGCAAGCACAAACGCCTCGTTTACTATCCCAGGAAAATTGCTGGAGGGGCTGGAGATGGTACTGTCTCAGATGACACCATTCACAGACAGTGACACTGCCACACTATCCACTGTGCTATCACCTCCAATGACCTCACTATCCTCAGAGGTTTCCCCAGAATTCGACAAAAGATGATCTGCATGTAAGGTTCGTATGGTGAGCCAACAATAGCACTGATACCCCCAAGGACATTCATAAGTCATTACCTGCTGCTATTTTTTTCTGTTTGAATTTACAATCTTGAAAGTTAATTGAAAACCATTTTTGAGAATAGAGATTATGGTGCATCCGTTGAAATATAAACGTCTCATTAGCACCTTGGCTGGATCTGTAATGGTGTGAGTAACCATCGTTTCAGGGGAAATCCATCATCACCTGTAGAAATTACATTGGCATGTGTAGGTTTTGCTGTACATGCTGTTTTATGGCATTAAAAAAGTCCGTTTCACGTTGAAGTTTGTTACACTGTCATTCAACGTTGTAACTCATGTTCATTGAACCAACAATATGTGTGTGTGTGTGTGTGAAAGGTGCATCCAGCCTGGCAGACATATTCTTGCAGCTTTTTTTCAATTTGAACCATGTGTATGATACCTAACTACGTTAACCATAAGGCATCTGCATGTTCAGAATTTTTTCTTAGTGCTTATTTTTAAATGGTTTAACATTAAAATGTATGTATTTGTGTCTCTTGGGCACAAATATATACATATGTAATTGAAAAGTAATGGTTATGGGCACACCTTCATAGTATCCAGGTATAATAGGGTGGTAAGTTTTCATTTTGTTGGGAAGCAGTGCTTAATTTGGGCCGATGCTTACCAGTGCTCGTCACCAGCACTTAACTCTTAGCACTGGCACTTATAACATTCCACCACTAGATGGCACTGCTTACCTGTTTTTAAGGTGAACACAACAACTGTGTTTAGTAACGCAGCATACATTGCAAATTGATAACACCAACCATCCGTGCCTTTTTTTTTTTTAGACCTTTGGGTGTCCTTGAGAAGTTTAAATTGTCTCACCTGGTATTAGCATTTGGAAGCAATGGCAGGGGAAATGAATGGTGCATGCTGCAGTGGCCTTTTGAGGAGGGTCCTGGTCCTTCCTCTTTTTTTTTTTTTGTTTACAAGTAAAACACTGTTGGGAAGGCAGCTTCTATGCAGGATCTTTCCATCATGAGTTTAGCCGCGGTCCTTTCTACAGCAGGGTGGAAAAGTAGCATAAACTTTTCTTTTATTTTATCTGCTGTACAATGTGCTGTGCCATGATGCACAGCAACTTCTCCATCACTAACTTCAGTCAATCAATTGAATTGTATTTATAAAGCGTTGTGTGTCACCCGAGTGGGGATCAGGAGCTGAGAGCATGGGTGGGTGGGTGCTCCATAGCGGATGGAGTTCATGAGTGTGTTTGTGTTCGATGTGGTGAGCTGTTCCTATGCCATGAGAGGGTGGTCATTGGCCGAGGTGGGAGGGTTGCAGGGGTGGTCTGTTGGTTGGGTATCAAAGTTTCTGTAGATGGTTTCCATCTTGTTTTGGAAGTGGTCAGTGAGGGCGTCGCAAAGTTCCTATGGAGGGGAGGGATCAAGTTTTAAATGGCTCGAGGGTGGCTGAACTCATCGACAATGATAAAGAGCTCCTTGGTTTGGTAGGTGCTGGTCTTGGTTCAGTGTGTCAGGACCTCGTTCTTTGTGGCTTTGAGCTGGTGGTGATAGTTGTTGAGGGCTGCTTTGAAGGTGGCCCAGTCATTGTTGTTTCTGCTGGTCCACCTCTTTCTTTCAAGTTGTTTGCATTTGCTTTTTGCCGCACTGAGTTCTGGGGTGTACCAGCAGGCTCGTCTATTTGGATCGGAGATGGGAGTGACTAGGTCAGTGGTGCTGATGATTCATGAGTTGAAGTTCTCTACTGCCTAGTTCTGGTCTGTGGAGGTGTCGGGTTGCGTGGTGTTGAGGGCGTGTTTGCAATGGTGTTGAGTGACCTTGGTCCAGCTGTGTGATGGAGCACTATGGTTGTTGGGGGTGGTGCGGCGAGGGTACAGTGATGGTGAAATGTACAATGGAGTAGTTTGACCAGATGAGCTCTGTGGTGTGGCTGTAGCTGATTCCGCTACTGGATGTGATGATGGGGTCCAGTGTGTGCCCTGCTTTGTGCGTGGGGTCTGTTACCATTTGCTTGAGACTGGTGTTGTCCATTCATTCGAGGAGGTCTGTAGAGTTAGTGTCCTTGGGGTTGTCCAGGTGGAAGTTAAGATTCCCCAGGAAGAGGTGGTGTTTAGTTTAGATGGCGAGTGGGGTAATGAATTCGGTGATGGCTTCGCTGATGTGAGTTTGGGGTCCTGGAGGTCTGTAGGCGAGACTGACTTTGATGGATGTGTTGTCATCGAGGTGAAGCTGGAAGTTCACATGTTACATGATTGGCATGGTCTTGTCGTCTGTGGGGGTGCAGGTAACGGACTCTTTGTGAATGATGGCGCTGCCGCTTCCATGTCTGTAGGTGTGGTTGCGCTGTTTCATCTTGTAGCCGATAAGGGAGCGGTGGCGATGTCTGGTGCAGAAGTGGGGGTGAGCCAGGTCTCTGTGATGAAAGTTACGGCTGATGGGAGGGTGGAGATAGTGTCACAGATTTCTGTGGAGTGTTTGCAGAGTGATCTGGCATTGGGCAATATACAGCTGAGTTGTTCTGGGTGGGACTTGGCTTGCAGGGATGGCTTGGTGTTGGTCACTGCAGTGGTGGTCGATCCTGGTGTGGAGGTGAATCACAGTGAATGCAGATGAAGGGTCCTTCTGTGGAGCGAGGAGATGCAATGTAGCAGTTGTTTGGTCCTGGGTTCCGGGCAATGAGGTCTGCGTCAGAGTATCTGTAGGAAGGTGGAGAGCCAGGTTTCCTGGTGCTGGGCATAGTCCAGACACGGACAGGTGCAGTTAGGCCTGATTTGGCACGCCAGGGGTGCGCACTGTGCTGCAGCCTTCATAAATAGGTCGGTGGGCTGGGGGGCACGGCGCTAGGGAGGCAGGAAGCGCAGGATGGGAGCTGGAGGAGTACTGCACAGGCAAAAAGGGCAGGAAACAAAATGGGAGGGACACCCGGCACAGTGGTGCGGTATGTATGCCAAAGTTGGACTCCAGTACATCCTCTAGGGAGTCTAGCAAATGGTGAATGGTGCCTATGTCAAATTAGTAAGTAGAAAGTACCTCTTCTTGTGCCACGTTCAGTAGATTAAGCCATTTCTTCCGAATCCTTAGCCTCCCCCCAACCCCCAGGTCTTTGAGCCCATAGATGTTGCAACATTCCGTAGGTCTGTGTATGGTCCAGCATAGCAATATCCCAGTAGGGGTGCATCCATGGTGCCGATCAGCAAAACCATGTACTGCCTGCAGCCTCTGGTAAACAGATCTTTTACCTCCACAGTGTACGTGCTGATGGATGTGTGGCAGGCCTCTGAGATGTAACTTTTATGTACTTGTTTGAGGGTGTTATGTTACACATTTGTATGTGCTAGCTGCCTTTTGAAAATGCTCACGTGTATGCAAGATGTTTGCTGATACGAATATTCTGTTTACCTTGGTGTAATTTCCTATCTGCTATGTACTGGTGCTCAATTTATGCTGCTTTAAAAAAAATAGTCACTTGTGATTGTGTTTTTAATTTTCACATGCGGTAACAATGGCACTCGATAAAACAAGCTGTCGACATTTAATGCAAGGCTATACTTTTCTAACGCATTACGTTTTAATGATGATTTTTACATGATGTGATGTTTAAAGCAGGTGTTTTTTTCGGACATGTAATTGCACAGAATGCTTTTTAAATGTTTTTTTTCCCCAATTTGCTCATTTACTCGTAATGCGGGCTTAAATATGTGAAGGAAGTGAGGAAGCAGGTTGACCAGCAGCTGTTTCCCTGAGCTGAAGACAGAAATACAGGATGCAACACGCTGTTGTTTAGAAGCAAAAGGAACACAAACCAGTATCCGAGACAGAATGTGCACAGGATCAATCACCCCATAAGAACACAAATACTCATCACCACGGACTCAGCATCACCTCTCTCTACCAAGATACCCAGTAATAAAACATTAAAGTTCCTCGAAGAAATAGGATCACCCTTTGAGCCAATAAAAGGTAGGTTCCATTCAATGCCAGTACATAAGAAAGTATATATTTTTTTTGAATATATTTTTATTAACAATTCGCTGTTTTACATTACATAGATACAATTACATTGATGGGTGTATTTTGTTCGCGTCTTACATTTTACCTATAAGAGACATATCTTTATATGGAACGCCGTGCATATGTTATGTCTTGTTTTTTATTCGTTCTGATCTTTCTTAGATTCGCGTTTCCCTTAGCTCTGGTGTTCTAGTGCTCTTGTCCTTAGGTGTCCTACTCATTGTTATTGTGTGGCACCCTAACGTTTTATGTGTCTGCATACTAGCTTTAATTCTTCATTGAACTATGTACAAGCTTGGGGGCTGTTCGTAGGTGGTGTTTATGTTGTCTAGGAGGTCTCGCATTGGGGGTTCTATTATTATGGGGGGCGGGTTTCTGTCTTCGATCGCTTTCCTATTGCCCTTTTGTGTTCACTGTCACTCAACTCCCTTCTGACCACTGTGTCATTCGTTTGCTGGCGGTATGTTCGACTACTTGTTTCTCTGGAGTTCCTTACCCCTCTCCCAGCGGTGGAACTATTGGGAGCTACCGGCGTCTCGGCACAATACCCTCTCAGGGTTCTATTTCTGTAGATTCAGCACTAGGAACTTTGGGTCCTTTCACTATGTCTTCCCATCTTATCACTAGGTCTTCCCATTCTGGGGCTATGGGAGTCTGTCTGATGTCTTTTGCTTCCTCCGCTTTCAGGACCTGCAATTCGGCTCTGATCCATTTCGTGACATTGTTTTTCCATTCAGCTAGTGAGGGGGGGCTGGGGGCCTTCCAACCCCTCGTAATTAGTCTTTTGTAGAGGGCCAGGGCTAGGTCTAGAAAGCGATTCCCAATCTCTCAATCATATGTGCTATTATTCGAGTTGTGTCCAGTGTTCCGTGGGAAGTGAGCAGGTCCATTTGTCCCTTTCCCACCGTCCACCCGGACACCCATTGCAGTTGAGACGCTAGATAATATGCCTCGAAGTCGGGCACCCCCAGACCACCCATACGCGACGGTCTACATATAGTTGTTAGTGCTATGTGCCTGCGGCCCTCGTCCCAAATTAGTTCTCGGAGCAAAGCGTCAGTTCCCGGAACCACAACGGGGGGATCCATAACAGTAAATTGGTGAAATAGTAAAGGAGGCGGGGGAGCATGACCATTTTGGACAATGCCACTCTGGCCATTATTGTTAGTTTTAGTGATCGCCAGAACCCAACCGAAGCGCACAGAGAGCGGAGCGTCTTATCTAGGTTGCCATCCCGAAGGTCATCCAATTCATGGAATATTTGAATGCCCAGATATTTAAAGGTCCGTGGGGCCCAGTTCACGTCCCTCTGGCATGTCTCGGGGGGTATGCAGTCTGGTAGCATGGGAAAATACAAATGTCTTGCCTCGGTTGAGGCGAAGCCCCAATATCTCCCCAAACTCCTCCAGGATCCTCAGAGCCCATGGGAGACCACTGGTTCCATCTCTTAGATACACTAGAATGTCATCAGAGTATAAGGAGATAGTGTGCTCGTTTGATCCCCATTCAATTCCTTTGCCCACTCCCTCTTGATGTATCTGGGCCGCCAGTGGCTCAATTGCCAGTGCAAATAGCAATGGGGATAGGGGGCATCCCTGCCTGGTTCCCCGATATACCGGATATGTGTTGGATATTGTTCTGCCCGTCTTTACCCTGGCTAGTGGGGATGAATATGGTAGGTCCACCCATTTAACCCAGTCCTCCCCTAAACCCATTTTAAGCATCACAGCTCTGAGGTAGTCCCATCTGATCGAGTCGAAGGCCTTCTCGAAATCAACTGCCAGTAAGACCCCCTCAGGAGGTTTCTCTTCTCTTGGCATATATAAGATAGCCGAGATTCACCTTAAGTTTAGTGAGGTGCTGCGGCCAGGTATATAACCGTTCTGGTCTGCATGAACCAATGTGGTCATAAGGGGGAGTAATCTGCTAGCCAGGATCTTGCTAAGAATCTTAAAATCGCTGTTTAGCATTGACAGTGGACGAAAGTCAGCCACTGATGCCTCCCTGTTTTTTGTCTTGGGTAGTGGTACCACCAAGGCCTCCCGCAGCGTGCACGGCAGCTCCCCCTGGCGGAGAGCCTCCACGTACACCTCCGCCAGCTGGGGCACCAGTAGTGTCTTATATTTTTTATAAAAGTCCATTGGGAGGCCATCTGTACCGGGTGTCTTCCCGGGAGCCAATAGCACTATGGCCTCGTTTATCTCTTCCATTGTCACGGTACCCCCGGGCTATCTCTCTCTGCCAGGCTTAAGGCTGGGAGAGAAATTCGCTGCAGATGATTCTCAAAGGTCTCCACCCCAAGGTCGCCAGGTTTCCTGTACAGGTGCATATAGTACTCCTTAAATGCATCGTTAATTGGGCCTGGACTACGTCTACATATTACTTCTTTGTCTTGTACACTCGTTATGGGCTCCCCACCCCCACCTGGGCGCACCAACCATGCCAATAGTTTCCCTGACCTGCCCTCCTCTGATTGTACTGATGCCAGGTATTTTTGCACGCTATGGCATCTAAGCTGCTCCTCAATCCGGGAGTGCTCTCTGCGGGGTTGTCTATACTCCTCGTCTCCTTGATCTTCTAGTTCCTGTCTCAGCTCCCCTGCATGTATTTTCTTCTCTAAGGTGGATAGTTCTATTTCAAGTGTGCGCTTCACCCCCACTGATTGACCCAGGCAGAAGCCCCTCGTCACCACCTTGAGTGTTTCCCATTCTGTGGCCCTAGATAGGGTGGATCCATTATTGATCTTAATATGTTCTGTCAGGTGGCACCAAAGGGTGTCTCTATATGTCTGGTCCTCCAGCACCCCAGGGGACAGTCTCCATGAGGGTACTGGGGGCCTGTCTTCCGAAACTCTTAATGTCAACAGCAAGGGGTTATGATCTGACAGTGTGCGGGCAAGATACTCAGAGCGGGTCATATAGCACGCAAGGCCCGCCGTGCATGTCATTCTGTCAATTCTAGTGTGCAGCCGGTGGAGGCCTGAATATTACGAGTAGTCTCTGTCTTGTGGATGATGCTCCCTCCAGATATCCACCAGCCCCCAGGCGTCCAGCCACTCACAAAGTTTTTTGGCTATCCTAGTAGACACAGCGCCCTGTAGCGGGGGGACTGATCTGTCCATGTTGGTGTCTAGTATTGCATTAAAGTCCCCTCCCACTAGTCGTTCTCCTGTACATTGCCGGGTAAGATGGCTCGACAACCTTGTTAGGAAGGGGACCTGGTCCTGGTTGGGGGCATAAATGCAGCTCATGACAATCGGAATACCATGCAGCCTCCCTTCCACTATCACGAATCTGCCCTCCCGGTCTATATTGGATGAATCTATTCTTAGTGGGACCCCAGCCCTGACCCATATCAACACCCCTCTTGCATAAGCTGAGTACTCCGTGGCAAACACCTGTCCCCTCCATCTGCGCCTCAATTTCTCCACCTCCCCAGTTACTAAATGGGTCTCCTGCAGCATTGCCACCTGCACACCTCTTCTCTTTAAGTAGGTGAAGATTTTATGCCTCTTGACCGGTGTGCCCATCCCCTTAACATTCCATGTTAAGAGATTGTTGTCTGCCATTTTAATATAGTAGTCTGATGACCGCGCCCTTGGTTCATCCGGGCATCCGGTTTACACCTTTCCATGACCAGACCTATGTGATCGCTGTACCATGCCACCCACTCAGCCATGTTAACCTGTAACCACAAACCCCAACTCCCCCACCCTAGGGCGCCTGCTAACCTGCAGGTAGCCCATAAAAATGTGCAACAGTGCAACTTGTTCAACCATGTAGCTACAGTTCTCGCCAGCCTAATTGGACTAGCGAAGTACTGATTCGGGAGGCGGCCAGGTCCGGAGGGGCCTCACATTCTCCTGCCGTGCCCTAGCACTAGGGCCTTCCGTATCATATTTATCCGAGTTCATCAGCGGTTTGCGGTGTTACCCTGGGAGCTTGCACCGCGCCCCTCAGGACCCCATCCGAGGACAACACTGTCTCTTATGAGTCTTCTTCTGAGCCCCCCGAAGGGGAAGCTCCACCCCGACCCGGGCCGCCGCCTCCAAGGCCGATCTCTTGCCTTTTTCTTTTTGCGTTTGTGTTGGCGCCAGCCTCGGGCGATTCCCGGGCCTCCGTGCCCCCGGGGCCGGCGAGTCCGGCCCCCAGCCGCACCCCCACCAGCGGGTCGCTCAGCCCGGGGGCCTCGTTTCTCAAGCCACTCCCAAGCCTCTTCCGGCGTCTGGAGGAAAGTGGTTTTCCCCTCTAGTATCACTCTCAATCTGGCCGGGAACAATAACGAATATTGAATCCCTTCGTCCCTGAGGGCCCTTTTGACTGCCAAAAAAAGAGGTTAGTTTGTTCTGAACATCTAAAGTGTAGTCCGGGAATAGCGTCACCTCTCCGTTCGCTACTCTAAATGGGCCTTTCTCTCTAGCCTTCTGTATAAGAGTATCTCTGTCCTTGAAATGCAGCAATTTGGCAATCACTACACGGGGCGGTCTGACAGGGACGAGAGGCCTCGAAGGCATCCGGTGTGCTCGCTCCAGCGTGAAGAAGGGTGAAAGGCACCTGGGCGCAACCGTTGTACTAAGCCATTCCTCCAGGAAGTCCACCATGTTGGCTCCTTCGGCCGCAAGATCTTCCTGTTTTGGCCCGATGTCTGCCAATGTGGATTCCGTTTCCTTGACCCTGTCCGCCAGCTTATGGCGGTCTGCTCTCAACAGGCCTACCTAGACCGCTACTTGGTTGATGTCACGTTGTAGTGTGGTCTTTGTGTCTTCAATCGCTCCTAATATTTTGTCTAGCGTTTCCTGCACGTTGGGATGTGAGTGGGACTGTTCTTCCATTTCTTTGCGCCCTGGCGGCGACCCAGGATCCATGTTTTTCTTCTTGTGTCGAGCCTTGGGGGGCATCGGCCTTGAGGATGGGGGGGCCGTCCCCCAGGACGCAGGCCCGATTCTATGGGCAGACTCTCCTTGTTCCGAGGTACTGTACCTCGGCGACCGCAGGCCCGGACCCGATCTCAGATGAGTGCCGGTCAGGCCCTCCTCGGGTCTCCTGCTATCCTCGGCTTTCTTCCATGACGCCTCGGACGCTATTTTCCCGGGTGCGCACCTCAGAGCAAAGCGTTCCTCAGATCCCGCCGCCGATCCGCAGCCCACCAGGAGCCCGTCATTGTTACTTCACTGCTTGAGATGTCGGGGTCGCCCGCCTCTCTTCACTCCCCGGAGGGGGCAACCTCCTCGATCCGACGTTATCTGTTTTGATGCTTTGGTGCTGCCTCTCTGAGCACGCATCCGGTGCCCCGTATTAGGGTCGGGCCTCACCAGGCCCCCTGTCTCGTTCACAAGGCTGCCGCTTCAACTTCGGCCCGAGCGGTGCAGTCACTGCGTGGTCTTGATCTACTCACTTCACCCCCAGGGGCCGGTGGCTCTCTCTTTCAATCCGCTGCCAAGGGGTCCTCAATTTTGCCCCACGGCACAGGGAAGCGCGCGCCCGCCCCAGCCGAGGCCTCCGGGCGATCTGTCAGCGCCGCACCCGGCTCCTTACGAGCAAGTTGCGGTCCAGGCCCAGATCGGCGCAGACCCGTTCCTCTTCGCTCCTGCTCCGCCCCCGGCCTCTGGGTATTCTATTAAGCGCAGCCGCTCGCGGCGATCTTGGCTGCCGCTGCATTCACCCCGAAGCCGCCGTACCTCCACGGGGGCCCAGGCCGCCCACCGCTCCCGCTCACCTCAAGGGGGTTCGTTCTTCCGTCCCGATTTCGGGACTTCTGTGCACAGGGCCACCTCAGCTCCCGTTTCAGCCTGAGCGGTCGCTGGCTCCGACCCAGGTCTGCATCCGAGTCCCCGGCTCCGGCTGAGCGGCAGGCCACGGGCCCAGGAGTCCGTCAGCTCGCTCCGGGTCCGCGTGACAGGGCCTAGACAGCACACCGTGGCCCCCCGACAGGCTCCCTCAGGTCTCCACCGCGTTTCCAGCCCCGATTGCACCCGGGCCGGCTCAGTATAATCGGATAATTGCAGGCCCCTCCGGAGCGAGGGGATTATGCGTGCACCATCTTCGGCACCTTGGCCACGCCCCGCCAGTACATAAGAAAGTACTTGCTATAATACAGCGCCATTCAATGCACATGTGCAGCAGTAGCTGGGGATCTCACAAGCTACATTTTCTACAATTCTGGTTTTCGATGTAATTTTGACCACAGCATCACAACATCTCAGGTTCACAATATCAGGCTTCAACACGTATCAAGTCAGGATAGCAACTATCCCAAAGCCAATATCCCATAGATCACAAATGCAATAGATTGCTCATGTCACATTTGTAACCCCTGAAGATATGGCACTCTTTTTCTAGAAAAGGAAACATAGGCACTTGTTAAATTTTCAGGCAATGTACCATTGATCACCATTGTGGAAGTGGTGTGTACGGTCAAACTTTAGTCATAGATATGTACAATATACATGGGTAAATTTGCATTTTGTTATAAGATGTCTGAGTACAGCATGAGTAAAAGCCCCTAAAGAAACCAGCATAGGTGAAAAAGGTTAATCATTTAGATCATGACTGAGAACTCTATATATGTATATACTCTATATATTGGATGCCTGCAGCAGAAGAAACATACAACACTACTCAAAAGAAAACAGAGTATTGTTAGTAGTCTGTAAGAAGAAGACGGGGGGAGGGGTTCAGATACAGGCTTTAAAGTTTCAAGAAGAGGGTGATGAAGAGGTGAGCATTAATTGTATTTAACGATTTGCACTCTCAATAGTGGTAATTAGGGATCTGTCTGTGTTCTGTAGAGGCCATCTTTGGTAATGGAGAGGATTAATAAGCAACTAATTAATGACAATTAAGGAGATGTTTTCATGGTTTAGAAAGCACTTTGAATTCTTTTTATGACAGCCTGGGCACTTCTAATATGTGTTTTCAGCTTTGCTAATGATATGACTCTTGCTTGACATGTTACTTACTCTTTTCCAGTCCTTAAGTGGGTAGAATGAAGTCAGGATTGACATTTTCATGTAGCAGGGAAAAATAAAGAGAAAACAGCCGGAGTACAGAGGCACTGTTTGTTTCCCATATTAAAGGCAGGCATACACCATGCCTGACTGGACTTTTTGTACCTCAGATGAGGCCCTTTCTTCCTCTGCTGGACTGTCCTTTTATGCCTTGTACAGGTGAGGCTCTCCGCGCTCTCAGTGCCAATGGAATGATATGCCGAACACAGTACCCTATTAAGGCTCATTAGCAGCTGCAAAATGCCTGGGCTATGGGGTCTGAAGTGCACCATAGTTTGCTTCAGCTAGATGATTATCTTTGGTGGGACTACTTTTAAAGTTGATTGTTGAGACTATTGGTAAGACCAATTGCCTATTCAGTGATTAATTAGTAGCATACAGAATGCCAGTTCCTAAAAAGGGTAACCTTGAAGATCAGAAAATCTTCTGACTACTGTCCAAGTTTTGGCCTCATCAAATATCTGTGCCAAATTACTGGCTGAGGAACGGTTGCATTTGGCGCAGTGGGAGATTTCCCCCTGAGGGTGACTGGGTTCAGAAAGAAACTACACTCTGTGTATTACAGTGAGACTATTGTCCACAACTAAATGAGCCTTGAGGAAGGCATTTGTGGATTTTAGCACTTACCAATCATGGCTATTGCTGAGAACTCCTGCAATGGGTGGCCCAAATAGACAGGTCATACAGATCAGTGAATTATAGTAGGGCAACTAGTTGGCCGCACCTGGGACCTTGCATGAATTTACTTTCCCTGAAAACAAATGTCTCACTGGCTGTTTTGATTAAACATGTGCTTCTGCAATCCTATCAGCAAGACTAACTCACAAAGAAAATATTTTGTTACTCTTGGTACCACTCACAAGTCATAAGTCTATAACGAGTGTCTGGCCATCACCAGAAAAGACTGAACTCTGGATGCGTAAGTCTTATTTGAAGATGGCATGCACTAAGCCCTAACTAGTGGAAGAGAGACAGGATCTCTTGGAAGTGGCATAATCTTCACGATTTCTGCTTATATTCCCTGCATTGCCCTTTATATTTTCCATAAATATATTCATTTAAGTGCACATTTTTCATTTATAAATGCATACTGCATTTAGCATTGTTTGAACATGTATACTGTATCACATTTGCTTTATTACAGGTTGATAGTGCCTCAGTATTAGATCTGTCAGCCTGAGTATGGTCTTACCCACAACTTTTTGCCGTCACCCTTCCAATTTTAGCTGAATTCATTTTTGTTGGCCTTATGACTCTGCGCTTTACTACTGATATTGAATGCTTAAGGGCTTATGCTAGCTCTCTAAAACATGAATGGCCTCCAGTATAGTGAGCATAAGATACCTATGCAGGAGGCATCACATGTGTTGGTGGTCCCCAATGTTACAAGGCCTTCCTAATGGGAATGGCGCATGAGATACCTTTGGCAGGACAAATGGGGCAGGGCAAGACCTTTACAAGGCTTGTCTCCCACTTGTATTGGCCCCAGATGAAGACACCCTCACATACATTCTGCAAGACCTGTCCCACTGGCCAGGCCAGTGGGGAAACAGGGAAAATGATTAAGCCTTTTCTGAATTCCTTATCTGTTGTTGGCACCACATTTGAAAGGGTGCTCAGCGACATTGTTGAATCATTGGACCCGAAAACCGCCCTGGGCAAAAGATTTATCCTGGTTTGGGTGGGCCATGCCACTAGGTACCAGTAGGCAACCCCTCTGAGAACAGTGACTGCACCTGCGTGGCTAAGGCCCTGATGGGGATTTTCACCTGAGTGGGGTTCCCCAAGGAATTTGTTAGCTGGCGGGGCACCAACTTAATGTCAGCCTACATGAAGTCAATGTGGGAAGAGTGTGACATACATACATGTTCTCCAGATCCTAGTTGGCTTTAGCGGATTTGAACTCTTCTAAGGCCACCCTGTTGGGGGTCCTCTCAGTCTGCTTAAGGAGAGGTGGTGAAGCAGCCACACAGGAGGTGAAATGCAACACAATGTCTGCAACATCCCACTCATTTCTAAATCCGAAGCTTGCTTCATATTTGTGAGCGGTGGATTTCCTAACTTTTTGGTGCCCCCAGCATAGCTCTTGGCATAGGCTGTTTATTGCTGGAATTTACAAAGCTAGAGGGAATGTGGGTCACCAGCCTCTATGTAATAAGCATCAGTGATTACTACTCTCCATCCCTGTACTTGTAAAGAGTGTCAACAGCCAGTGTCCTTCATTATTTGGACTCCATGCCTAAACCCCTCTATTTATTGCATGACATCGGGAAAATCTCTTTTTGATATTGTGATAACCACAAGGAGGTTATGAGGAAGGCTGATGAAAGCTAACAATGCTTTACCAGCTTTTTTTTAAACCACCTGTGTGGATAAACAAAGGGTCTTCACTTACAATGATAACCCAACAGGGTGCCTGGTTGTGGGGCAACTAGTCACATTGGTGTTAATGACTTACAGTTGATGCTAATTGGATGAATCATTAACCGTGAACGTCCATTGTTTCTATCTAGCCCTTGTAAAAGGGCTTCACAAGTTTTACAGATGAGAAAATGCTCTGCTTCTACTTTGAATGATAGATAAGTGGGGCCCATCTGGATTCACCACCATATTTGAGCTCCATCAGGTGTTCAAATACATTGTGATACATTTAATTCAATATATTCAGCGTTCTGGATGGCAGCAATTTGCCTTATTTGAGAACATTGCAGCAGCTATTGTTCTCTGAGATCCTCTCAGGAATTAAATCAGCAATGTCGCAAAAGCAGAGCAAGATGTTGAAAGTTACACTGAATACTATTTTGAGAGAAATTGCTGCCTTAGACACTGAAATGGTTACTTTTAATTCTACGGTGACAGAAATCTCAGCTGAGATCAAATCCATGTTTTCTGACTTTACTGTTGTATGTACGTTCATGGATACTACTGACTGGAGAGTAAAAGACCTGAACAGGCAAGTGAACCAGCAAACAGACTGCAGGGCTGAGAGTTGACAACTGAAGAACAAAAAAACAGACCTTGAAGACAGTTCACAGAGACATAACATATGAATATATGGAGCCTCAGAAGAGACAGAGAAAGGTGACTTGTTCTTATTTCTACAGACTTTTTTGCCCCGTATACTAGATGCACAATTTCCCATCCCGTTAAAATTCAAACAAACACATAGAATTAATCCACAACAAGCTCAGGCCAAAATAATTAGACAGTCATAATAGCATGTCTGTTGTGGTATGAAGTATCAACATGTTTGTATGATTCCTCAACTTGCTAAAAAAAAAAAAACAGTGGACCAAACTTGTATGAAGGCTAACAGGTTACCAAGCTGCCAACTACTCACATGGCACAGCTATAAAAAGGAAACATTTTCTTGCACTGAAACATAAACTACACCAGAATAATATTCAGTATGGATTCTGAACCCTGCAACAACGCTTGTGACTCTGAATTTGTGAAAGGGACCATGAGAATACTACATTGGCTACGTATTGATGCGAGAATTACATTTAAATCATTATGTCTGGCACACAAAGCTATCAACCGCAAAGGCCCTTCCAAGATTATAGGCTTCCTCTCTCCATCTCTACCGACCAGGTCCCTAAGATCCACTCATGGCCGTCTACTGAGAATCCCAAGAATCTAGAGGGCCAGATGGGGAGGTAGATCATTTGCATACCTGGTCCCACAACTTTGGAATCCAATGCCTCCCACGCTCAGACATTTGGAAGAGGAACCCCATTTCAGGAAAATGCTTAAGCCTGGCTTTTGCCACAGTATGCTCCGAAAGAGTCCACTGTGACTGCCCCCGCTGTTTAGCTTCTCTCTCACCTAGTGCTGTGAAGCCTTAGAGTAGCCATGCTCTGTTTGTTAAGTTTTAAGAAGAAAGTTTATTGAAAAATCATACAGTATACAAGAGAAAAAATAAATAAATATATAAATACACTTGCTAATAGAAATGAGATTAATACAACAGCAGTTCAATTCCTGAAAAAAACATGTACCAAAAGAAAATAATTTAAATATATTAATAGTCTAAAACCAAAGTATATATGCATATAATAAAAATATTATAAGAGATATTTAAATATGAGTATGTACATTAAGATAGGGAGAAAAAGAAAAACAACAATTCATGGTGGTTTAGAGACCTCCTCATTTCTAGGAAAATGATTACATGCAGAATAAGCCAAAAAGTTTAAGTAACTTGTGATAGGTAACCATAGCATGTCTCTCTTAATAGCAAGGGATACAGGGGAGACATAAGCTCTATCCAGCCTATGATTGTAGCATACACCATACCACCAAGCTTGAAAGGATAATTGAGATGTATCCTTCCAATTTTTCGTAATTTGCTGAAAAGCAACAGCCAGTAATAAATCCAACAATATAATAGAGGTTTTGGGAAAATGAGACCAGTCAGCTGCAAGGCTACCTAGAAATATGTTGGCAAAACTCATGGGAATTTGAGTTTATAAAAATAGTATTAATGTGACTTCATACTTGAACCCAAAATTGAAATGTGTAGGAACATTCAAAAAGCATGTGTATAAGTCCAGAGATCGGCGTTTTACAGGACCAACAGGAGTACGGGAGGTTAGAATTTATTTTCTGTAAAAAAGAAGTTGTAATTAATAACCTATTATATGTAAAGAACAAAGTTTGAATTGCGTTAGCTGCTCTAGAAGACTTCCGTATTTTAATCCACACTCTATTCCACAAAGAAGGTGAAAGTGAAATATCCAGATCCGTTTCCCATTGTATTTCTATTACAGACTTAGGTCTATCTTCAGGAAGAGCTGTAAGAGTTTGATAAAGACAAGAAGCTGATGTGGATTTTAATAACAAATTCCTAATTGGAAGAGGACGGACTGAAGGTGTTTGCTGAACTGGAAAAGATTGATATAAAGTATTTATAATGTGTATTAGAGCATCATATTTTTTTAAAAAAAATTTTGGAAGTGAAAAAAGAGATTGTGCCTGTACAAAAGAAAGTGGGGAATCATTTTTAAATAATTGATATACCCACCGTAGCCCCTTCAAATGTCACGATTTCCAATAGATCAATCAAAAAAATGTATGGAGTGCGCTACTGACCCGTGAGGGTCTCAAGGCGCTGGGAGGGAGGATCAAAAAGGGGGGGCAGGGAGGGCCACTGTTCGAACAGCCATGTGTTGAGGCTCTTTCTGAAGAGTAGGAGGTCTTTGGTTTTGCGAAGGTTGGTGGGGAGGGAGTTCAAGGTTTTGGGGGCGAGGTAGGAGAAGGACCTGCCTCCTGTGGTGGTACGTTGGATGCGGGGGACTGTGGGTAGGTCGAGGTCGGCTGATCGGAGGTTGCGTGTGGGAGTGTGAAAGTTCACTCTTTCGTTGAGGTAGGTTGGGCCGGTGTTGTGGAGGGATTTGTGAGCGTGGATAAGGATCTTGAATGTGATTCTCTTGTCTATGGGGAGCCAGTGAAGGGATCTGAGGTGTGGTGAGATTCGTTTGTGGTGGGGGAGGCCAAGGGCGAGGTGTGCGGCTGTGTTCTGGATTCTCTGGAGTTTGCGTTTGAGTTTGAGTGTGGTGCCGGCGTAGAGGGCGTTACCGTAGTCTAGTCTGCTGCTGATGAGTGCATGGGTGACTGTCTTCCTGGTCTCTGGGGGAATCCATTTGAAGGATTTTTTTAGAGTGCAGAGTGTGTGGAAGCAGGAGGAGGTTAGGGCATTGATTTGCTGTGTCCTGGAGAGGGAGGAGTCTAGGATGATGCCGAGGTTGCGCGTGTGGTTTGCGGGGGTGGGTGCGGTGGGCCACCAGGAGTTTTCCCATGTGGTTTTGTTGGGGCCGAAGATGATGATCTCGGTTTTGTTGGAATTAAGCTTGAGGTGGTTAGTAGTCATCCAGTTGGCAGTGTTGAGGAGAGCAGCGTGTAGGTTGGTTTTGGCAGTGGTGGGGTTGCGGGTGAGGGAGAGGATGAGTTGGGTGTCATCTGTGTAGGAGAGGATAGTGGTTCCGTGTGCTCGGAGGATGTTGGCTAGGGGGATCATGTAAATGTTGAAGAGTGTGGGGCTGAGGGAGGACCCTTGGGGGACTCCGCAGATGATCTTGGAAGTGGAGGAGTGGAAAGGTGGCAGACGGACTCTCTGGGTCCGGTCGGTGACGAAGGAGGTGAGCCAGTCTAAGGCTTTGTGGCAAATTCCTATGTTGTGGAGGCGTGTGCGGAGTGTGTGGTGGCAGACGGTGTCAAAGGCTGCGGAGAGGTCTAGGAGGATTAGTGCGACGGTCTCGCCCTTGTCGACTTTGGTCCTGATGTTGTCAGTGCATGCGATGAGGGCGGTTTCCGTTCTGTGGTTCTTGCAGAACCCTGATTGTGAGGGGTCAAGAGTGCTGTTTGCTTCGAGGAAGTGGGATAGGTGGGTGTTGACTAGTTTCTCTGCAACCTTGGCGTGGAAAGGGAAGAGGGAGATGGGGTGATAGTTGGAGAGGATCTCCGGGTCGGCTTTGGTTTTTTTAGGAGAGCGGTGATTTCCGCGTGCTTCCAGGGGTCTGGGTAGGTGGTGGAGTCGAAAGAGGAATTGATTATGTTGCGGAGTATGGGGGCGATGGTTGGGCTGGCTTTGTTGTATATGTGATGTGGACAGGGGTCGGAGGGGGATCCGGAGTGGATGGAGTTCATGTTTTTTTTGGTTTCTTCGTGTGTCGTGGGGGTCCAGGTGGTGAGTGTGGTGGGGGCTGGGTTGGGTGAGTGAGGGGTGTGTGCGGTGGGTGTGTGTGGTATGAAGCTGTTGTGGATGTTCAGGATTTTGTGGTGGAATTGGTTGGAGAGGGCAAACCATAGGGGCTGTGTGTGTGAGGGGTCTATGTTGCTGGCTTTGGGTTTGGCAAGTTCATTAATGATGGTGAAGAGTTCTTTGCTGTTTTGAGTGTTGTTGTCAAGTCGTGTCTTGTAGTGATCTCTTTTGGCGGTGCGTATGAGTTGGTGATGGGTGCGAATGGTGGTTTTGAGTGTGGAGAAGTTGGTTGTGTTCTAGTCGTCATATTTTCTCCGCTTGGCGGCATTTGCGCTTGGAGTCTTGGAGTTCGGGGGTGAACCATGGGGTGTTCTTGATGTTGCGGGTGGCAATGTGTTTTCTGAGGGGGCTAGTGTGTCTGCGCAGGTGGTGATCCATTTGGAGAGGTTGTGTGCTCCTGTGTTGGGGTCGTTGGTGTGGGGGGGGTGTTAGCCAGTTGGGAGTTTAGTAGTTCTGTGGGGATCTTGTCCCACATGCGGTAGGGTGTGGTGTGTTGATGGTGGTGTGTGGGGGGTTTGGTGAAGGAGAAATGGACGCAGTGGTGGTCAGTCCAGAGGAGTTTGGTGGTGTGGGCATAGACTATGTGTTGGCTTGATGTGAAAATTGCGTTGAGCGCGTGTCCTGCTGAGTGGGTGGGTGCGGTGACCAGTTGTTTGAGTCCGAGGTTGGTGAGGTTGTCTATGAGGGAGGTAGAGTTGTGGTCTTGTAGGTTTTCCAAGTGAAAGTTGAAATCACCGAGGAGGATGTAGTCTGTGGAGGTGAGGGTGTGCGAGCTGATGGTGTCGGCGAATCGTGTCGCAGAAGGCGGGGCGTGGTCCTGGTGGTCTGTAGATTAAAGTACCTCTGAGGGGGGAGTTGTTGTTAATGTGGATCAGGAAGTGCATGTGTTCTGTGTTGTCGATAGTGTCTTGAGAGCTGGTGGTGATTTTGATGGTGTCCCTGTGTAGGATGGCGATGCCACCCCCTGGTCTGTTGAGGCTGTCTTTGCGTTGGGAGTTTGTATCCCTTGGGGGTGGCGATGGCTATGTCGGGTTCTGAGGAGGGGTTGGTCCAGGTCTCTGTGAGGAAGGCGATGTCAGGTGAGTGTGATGTGATGAGGGCCCAGAGTTCTATGGCATGTTTGTGAAGGGAGCGAGTGTTGAGGAGCAGGCAGTTGAGGTGGTTGTGGTGGGCGGTATTGGTGTGGTGCATGAGGGTGTTGTTGCGGGGTGTGTTCTGGTTGTGGGCTGGTGTATGGCGGGGTTGGTTGGTGGGGGTAGGGGCAGAGCAGGTGAGTATTGCGTTGGGGGTGTTGTGTTTGTTGAAAGGGGGGTCGCTATGGTTGGTGTGTGGTGTGAGGGATGTGGAGCAGGAGAAATGACAGGTGTGGCAGGTGAAGGTGCCATGAGTGTGTGTGGGACTGGAAGGGGTGCACGTGGGGCGGGGGCCTGGGTTGAGTGAATGGAGGGTGAGGGGGGAGTAGGTTTGTCTGAGAGGGACAGGGGGACTGGCGCTGGGCGCGGTCTTGGCGCGGATGGGCGCAGACGGGCTTGCCATAAAATGAGGGTAGGGTGGGAGTGGCAGCTGGGAGGAGGGAGGGCTGGTCGAATGGGAAGGCTGGGGGGGTGGGGCCGCAGAGGAAGGCAGCGGCGGGAAACTGGCACAGAACAAAGACGGTGAGAAGGAGGGGGGAGGCGGGAGGGGCTGCAGGGGAAGGCAGCGGCAGGAAATTGGCACAGAACAAGGACGGTGAGAAGGAGGGGGAGGCGGGAGGGGCCGCAGGGGAAGGCAGCAGCGGGAAATTGGCACAGAACAAAGATGGTTCTATTATTCAAATGAATGAGGCCATTGTACCAAATTGACGAATTTAGATACTTCCCTTTATCATCATTGTGCGAAGCAAAAACAGGCTGTAAAATTCGACAAGAGTTATTCAAAATCGGAAGAGAGCTAGAAGCTGGTTTATTTGACGGAGCAATTATCTCCGGAAATGTAAAGGGAGCAACAAAAGACTTTTCAACGTCAACCCATAAGGGTAAAAAAATAGAATCATCATCCTTCAATAAACAAGAAGCTTTCTAAAGACAAAAAGCCATATGATAAGAGCAGAGATTCGGAAAATTAACCACTTTATTGAGTTTAGGGTTCATTAACTTTTGAAGAGACTTTCTGGGTTTCTTATTATTCCATAAGAATTTCATTAAAAGGGAATTCAACTTCCTAAAATAAGGATTTGGAATATTATTTGGAATGTTTGACAAATAAAAGAGAATAACGGGGAGTAACATCATTTTGAGAGGATCCAATCTACCCCACCAGGATAAAAATAGAGGGTTCCATTTAGAAACGAAAGAGTTAGGATCAGGAAATAATTGTGAAAAATTAGAAGAAATTGTATGTTTAAAATAGCGTTTAAACCACAGACCTAGATATTTAATTTTATCATTATTCCAATGAAAATTTAAGGATTGAAAATCTTCAGGAAAACAAAATTTATTTAGCAGGAGTATTTCACATTTGTCTTTGTTTAACTTATATCCTAAAATAGAAGCAAAAAGCTGTACTTCGGACAGAAAAGAAGGAACTGAAGATTTCGGATTTGATATAAAAAGTAAGATGTCATCTGCATAAGCCAAAAATTGTATCTGTCTTTCCCCATAATGGAAACCATGCAAATTTGGATTAGTTCTAAGTTTCAATAAAAAAGGATCTAAGGCAAGAACAAACAAAAGCGGTGACAATGGACAACCCTGATAAATTCATCTATGGAGTGAGAACGAGGGAGAAATAAGACCCTTTAGAAAAACAGCTGCTTTAGGAGAGGAATATAATAACAAAATTAAATTTATGAATTCAGCTCCAAAGCCAAAACAGGAAAGTGTTGAAAACATAAAAGACCAATTAACCAGATCAAAAGCTTTTTCTGCATCTAGAGCTATTGCAGCTAGAGAGACTTTATATGCCACTGACTTACTTAAGATACTAAAAAATAGGGGCGTGTTGTACGATAATCGGCGTCCTTTAATAAAACCAGACTGTTCTTTACCAATTAACTTGGGTAGGAGCAATTCCAAATGTATAGCAATAATTTTAGCAAACATTTTATAGTCCAAATTTACTAGAGATATAGGTCTATAATTCTTACAAAGCTTTGGATCTTTATTATCTTTTGGTACAAAAATTATTAATGCTTCCTGGAAAGACCCTCCAGAGGATTTCGCTTCAACAAAATGGGTAAAAAGCTTAAATAACCTTGGAACCAATAATTTAGAAAACCTCAAATAGAATTCAATAGTAAAGCCATTAGGACCTGGGGCTTTACTTTTTTAATAAGTTTTAGTGCACTAAGAATATCATCAATATAAATATCATTATCAAGCTCAGAAAAATCAGAAGTGTGAAGTGCAGGTGGGTTAATGGTAAGCAAGTATTGATCAATAAGATCCTGAACTGCAACAGAATCAGGGGTATACAATTGTGTGTAGAAACGAACAAATTCATCTAAAATTTCTTCATTCTTATGTAATAAAAGATTGGAGGAGTTATAAAAACATTCTGGGGGTCATTCCGACCCTGGCGGTCAAAGACCGCCAGGGCCGCGGATGACGGAAGCACCGCCAACAGGCTGGCGGTGCTTCCTAGCCCATTCTGACCGCAGCGGTAAAGCCGCGGTCAGAAAACCGGGGCCGGCGGTTTCCCGCCGGTTTACCCCCGGCTGGGCGAATCCGCCAGGGCAGCGCTGCAAGCAGCGCTGCCTTGGGGATTCTGACCCCCTTCCCGCCAGCCTGTTTCTGGCGGTTTTCACCGCCAGGAAGAGGCTGGCGGGAACAGGTGTCCTGGGGCCCCTGGGGGCCCCTGCACTGCCCATGCCACTGGCATGGGCAGTGCAGGGGTCCCCTAACAGGGCCCAGGACGGCTTTTCACTGTCTGCTTAGCAGACAGTGAAAAGCACGACGGGTGCAACTGCACCTGTCGCACCGCCGCAACACCGCCGGCTCCATTCGGAGCCAGCTCCTGTGTTGCGGCCCTCATTCCCGCTGGGCCGGCGGGCGCTAACCTGCTTAGCGCCCGCCGGCCCAGCGGGAATGTTAGAATGAGGGAAGCGGTATTTTGGCCGTGTGGCGGCCAAATGGCGCCGCCCGCCAGAGTTAGAATGAGGGCCTCTATCTTTGTTCTATCTTTTTTGATTTTAAGATAATTTGCTAAAAGTTTTCCTGATTTATTTTGGCCCCCATAATACTTAGCGCTAGACCTAAGAAGATAAGAATTAGCGATATCAGTCGCATTTTTATTGAAAGTGAATTTATCTTGAAGTAAGTCATTAAGACCACTTGTAGATTTGGAGGAGTAAGAAAGATTCTGTAATTGTTTGATGCGATTCATTAAATTAAGCAATTTCTTTTAGCTGTTTTCTTTTTGTTGGCAACATAGGATATAATAAAATCCCTAGAGGCCGCTTTGAATGTATCCCAGATAATTTGAACCGATATCTGAGGGGTATCATTATCTACAAACAACAAATTTCTCAAACAGCTGAGTAAAATTATTATCGAGAAGTAGTGAATTGTTAAGTCTCCATCTGTTACTTGGCGGATTGTGTGCGATAAGATCAAGGTCCATGCTTACAGGAGCATGATCTGAGATTAATATGGAACCAATCTCCGAACTCAAAACATGTTGTACAAGAGGTTGTGAGACAAACATATAATCAAATCTTGATTGGGAAAAACGTATTGGGAAAAAAAGGAACATTCCTATAGTGTGGGATTACACAATCTCCAAACATCCATTAATGCTCTTTGTTGAATCATGGAGGTAAACTGAGAAAAGATGGTGGATCGAACAAATCAAGAAGTGGATTTGGGATCAAGAAACGGGTCCATAACCATGTTACAATCACCTCCAAAAATCAAATATTCATCTGAAAGAATCATTAACTTAGCTAATATTTCATTCCAAAAGAACTTATCAGGTTAGGTTGGCGCATAAACATTAAATATGGTGAGAGGTACTTTATTAATATTCATTGAAACTATAACCCATCTACTCTGCTCATCAGAATTTTGAGAAATATCAGTAATGTTCAAAACCTTATGACACAGTATAGTAACCCAATTTCTTTTCCCGGTACCCGGAGATGCAAAAACGTTTCCTACCCATTGTCTTTTAAGTTTAGCTACCTCATCATCTGTTAGGTGAGTCTCTTGTAACAGAGCAATATCAGCTTTCAATTTTGAGATATCTGTCAAAACTCTCTGGCGTTTTATTGGGGATCCCAAACCTTTCACATTCTATGAAAGAAGTCTAATTGTCATTTATTATATAGAAAATGTAATGTGACTATGAAATTAATGCATATAAATCACTTATCAATATGGAGAAATTGAACCAAAAGAAAACATTTGTTATCCAGAAAAAAACAATATAGCTATGAGCATGAGAAAATAGAAAGAATATCAGAAAAGGAGGAAAAATTAAGAGCAAAAGAGGTAAACTAAGAGAGAACAAAGAGAACAAAATAAAGAAGAAAACATGAAAACTACATAAAAAAAACACAACGAGTAATAAAAACATACCTATAAGACAAAAAAAACAACGTGAGGGTGGTGAAACCACAAAGGAAGACGACGTAACCTTCACTCCACGACCGCAGACACAAAGGGAAGAGGGACCCAGTCACATAGGTTGCTACCACAAAAGACGGCAATGTAAATGCATGAAAATCTAAAAAGAGAGAAACATATAAAACAATGAAAAACGTGGACAATTGAAACAATTTAAGATTTCAAAAAACAAAAATGGGATATCCATTAAACAAGAGGATAATTGTAAAACAGAGAAAACAAAATAATACAATATTCAAGTCTCTGATATTTTGGAAGTGTTCATTGTGTCGCTCCTACAAGACTCAATAAAACGCTGAAGTAAAACTGGGTCTTCATATGTTGTGGTCTTATTATTGTAGGTCACCTTGAACAAACGTGGATGAAAGAGACCCTACCGAGCATTAAGTAACTTCAATGCCGGACGCATATCCAGAAATTTCTTTCATTTGTCCGCTGTTGACTTAGCATAGTCTTGAGCGAAAAAAAGAGTGGAATCTGACCACGTGATCCGACCTTTAGCTTTTGCTGCTCTGAGACCTTTAGCAGGTCTATATACTCCAGAAAATAAAGTATTATTCCTCTTGGTTTCTTTGATGTTGAAGCCAAATGTGAGGGATGACGAAGTCTGTGTGCTCTTTGTATATTCAAGACAGGTGAAGTAGGGAGATCCAGAATCTTGGGCAGAAATGTTTAAAAGAAAGATAGAGAATCTGAGCCCTCAATTCCTTCAGGTAAACCATAGATACGTAGATTTTTCCTACGATTTCGATTTTCTACATCCTCTACATGTTTTTTTAACATAGTAACTTCAGACTGCAGAGACTGAATAACCGTGACTGAATCCTCAAGCACATCCACTCTTCGTTCCACACGAGAGACTCTGTTTTCCACAAGAGACCATTTGTCGTCCAATAATTGTAATTGTTTGTATCCTCCATATAGGATTTAAGCGCTCTTATTTCTTCAAGGAGTAACTCCATAGAAATGGTATCAACAACTTTAAGAGGAGATGGAGGATCCTTTTAGCTCTCTTATTCGAGGACATCGGAACCGTTACAGGAAGCTTGGATGATACTTTATTAATAGCAGTAGGAGGAGAAATAGGCGTAGAGAGTGTAGCATCCAGAGTAGTAGACCCGGCGTTCTCCATATTTGATAAAGGAGCAAATGAGTTTGACAAATAAATATTTTCAGAACCATTATTGCTCTGTACTTTGTTGCTAGTCAATTGAAGGTTCCTAGATCTGCCCATAAGCAAAAATTAATAATTCTGCCCATGATATATTAAAGCATGTATTTTATGAAGGGAGGTTCATCTAAAAAAGTAGAACAGCCCAAAATTCTCCTTAACCTGGACCAAATCATCCAAAAAGGAAAATACGGTGAATAAAGAGTCTAAATATACATCCATAAACCAAAAAAGGGCAAAAAGAAACACTCAGAGCTCGATAAATACAGCAAAAACTGAGTCATGAGGTGAAAAGTGAAAAAACAAAATGGCGGTCACCATAATTTTGTCAGAGAAATGTAAGTCAGTGATAAAAGCCGCGAAAAATAACTTTTACTGCATTTCAAGGGGAACTATGCTGTCCAGGCATATTCCCCTAACTTTTCCTCTCTTCAGCAGCATTAAAATCTTCCAAAGGAAGCTAACCGGTTCCCTGTGACTCCGTTGCGATCACGGAGCTCCGGTGAAGGCGGCCATCTTCTATGGTGCCAAGCCACTCCCCCGGGTAGCCATGCTCTTTAAAAACACATAAACATAAACTCTAAATGGACAGACATCAGAATTTTCTGATCCTAAGAGTTGGTGGACTATGTGGACTCCATACTAATGGAGTTCAACAGTTCTCGGGGGAATGAAGAGTACCTAGTCATATGCCCTCTCAAGGGAGGAGACCAAACAAAACAATTTGAATTTATGGAATTTATAAAGCACATACAACCACAAGGCATCTGAGTGCTGGTGAAAGTCAGCATGAGGGTGAAATGTCACTAGTCCCCGCTCTCAGGAACAAATTGCCATATATTAATATGACAAAAATAGCCAGGTTTTAACCTGCATACGAAAATATGAGTAAGGTTCCAAAACCCTGATCGACTCAGGGAGAGTATTCCAGAGCCTAGTGACCATTATCAAGAATGGAAGTTCCATTTGTTTCAGAAACACAATATCCATCACAGACTTTCAGACCAAGACATAATTCACAGAGTGGTAGACATTAATAAAAAGAGACAATTCTCTCTCCCTTCTAAAGTACAGCATGGGAGTGGGGCTGCAAAACCTACAGGCAAAGCATCCTAATATTGTTAAGGAGAGAAGAGGCTTTGATGTTTTGATGTTTTAAATGTGAAAGGCCTTTGTTGTTTCATGGCTGTATGCTAAGGGTTTCCATATGCTAATTTATAAAGTTAAAATGGAGACCCATTGCACATTTGACATAACTGTGCAATAGGAGTTTCTACCTCTTACTTAACTGGCAATGTTTATCATTAAGACATAGTGCATGACCTTCCCTCTGTAGGAGAATGGTTCCATATTGTTTCATTTATAATATTAGACTTTATATTTAACTTGGAACTCATAAGAGCTCTCCCTTCCCCCACAGATAAGTATTGATATTTATACCCTTATCTCATTAATTATCTGCTCAAATCTCTGGGACATCTACAGTGGCCTGAGGAAGAAGCAAGGCTACCAGTTAAAGGTTAAGTATCATTTGCACGGGAAGAACAGGCAAAATACAGGTTCTTATTTTCAGTAGCCTTTTAGATTACTAAGCACCTTTATATGTCCAGTACACAGAATGGTTATTGTTATTCAATACCATTTGCCTTTGGGATAGAACTCCTGTTTTGTTTATGTTTTGTTTATCTGTAATTCCTTTGTCCATTTATACTCATTTGTTGAAGACTCTGAATTTGCAGACACTTGATACTTGCCTTTCTGTACTAATATGGCTTATGGTATGTCATCCTGGATGCCTACCAACATACTGTCTAAGATGCCTGCTAATATACTATTTCTGAATGTCAGGGGTATAAATATTTTGTGAAACAGAGACAGATCTGACATTACCTGAATCATAAGACTATTGACATTTTCCTGATGCAGGACGCATACACACCACCTAATGAAGCAGACAATGTAAAAAAAGACTGGGTGGGAAAGGTGGTGAGTATTTGCTGCACTAATCTGAAAACAAATAATCTGGTGCAGGCATCCAATTAAGCTAAAAGCTGTAGGATTGAAATGCTCATGAATAAAATATCCCCCCACACAGTACATTACACATGGAATTAGCCCTAAGGGGAGGTATGTCTCCATGAATAGAAAGACAGTGGACCAGATCCTCATTTTGGGATTGGTTTATTCCCCTAACCAGGTTGAAGCTGCATTCCTTGCATATCTATCCAGCCTAATAACTGAATTGGGTTAGGCTCTTGACATTATAAGAGGTCAAAAAGACAGAACCAACACAGCAGACAAGGCGGTCCTACATGATGTCATGTGAAACGTGCTGGTAGATGATTTGCATTTTTACACATCCATTGGCCAATTACTATATTTATTATTCATAAGTGCAAAGCACATCATCTTGAATAAATTTTTCTTCTGACACGGGGATCTCCCCTACAATCCCCATTCCATACAGGCATCTTATGAGGAGGTCTCTGTGACCACTGCTGATTCCATTTTGCATTCACCTGGAACGCAACTGATGTTGAGTGTGACACTAGAGGATGAACACTTGTAAATAGAAACTATGTGAAGAGAAGCAGTGTATAAATTCACACAATGTAATTTAAAGGGTAGAGAATAAAAATTCAGTGATTTGTAAAAGATGCTTTAAGCATCGGAACGGTGACTCAGAGAGGTCTCATTGTGACGTATTTTGTTATCAATAGGAAAACATTTCTAGTAAAGAGGACAACACTTGAAAGTGACGGCTCCAAAATGACAGAGGAATATGATAAAATTCCACTCCCCAGCTGATAGGTAGACTAGAGTGAAAGTAAAAGTAGGGCCATTACAGGCGGGGGTAGAAAGCTGGAAGGATGCTCGCAGAGCCATACACATCTACACGAAGAGGTACTCCTGGAACACCTATGGAATGGTACGATTCCATTCGACCTGCAAGTAAAAACATTCATGTTATTTTCATCAGGGACCCAGAATTTCTTGGTGACATCAGCTGCAAAGGAAGAAAATGGTCCAGAGATTGGATGTATCTAACTATAAAAACTGAACACCTAAGTGAGAAGCTACTGGAACAGATTCAAGAACTGGAAGACTCCATTAAAACTAACTCAGCTATTGCAGACGCAAAGGGCCTGCTATCTTGGATCAAAAAAGAGATTATTAATTTCAAGACCAACACTGAGACCTTCAAACAAAAAAATCTTCAAAAAGACATTATCAACTTCTCAAAAGACCAGTTATACCCATATTTGACAAAATATTTCTACATTTTGGAAAATACAAAATTCCCTCCTCAATATCAAGGAAGAAGAAATGAAAAATTACTAGTTTTTCAGACTGTTCATCATACTCCGATACAAATAACAGTGACTCCAAATCTTCAACTAGCTAATCTAAGGGTCTATCTAGGGGACATTTTTTTAGGAAGAAGACCAACGAGAAGGAGAGGCAGGAGATGGATGAACTCCAGACAAGGACCCGGGGAGATACGCACCAGGTGACAAGTGTACAGATGGGGGAGTGACAACTGATTGTCATTTATAACCTTTCAAAGGTAATATTGGATACTTATGGACAGAGTCTACTTGTTAAAGGTATGTCATTTGTACCTACAAAAAGACCTGACCACACAAAAACTCGCCTGGAAATCATACAATTTGTTTGCAAAATGTAATTAAAAAACAACTTCTCTGGAGAAGAAGAAAAACCAATGAGCGGCTTCTCTAGCCTATGAAAACCATCTGCCTTTTTTCTTCCAATGAGTAACATGCCCCTGGAACTTATTACTTTTGAAAAAGTAGTCCTTAGAGAGCTGGACAAAGTTGAATCTATAAACAGATACATACAGAAGGACAACACTCAACAGACTACAAAACAAAGAAGACATTATTATAAAACTAAGGGCGGAGCAATTGACATCCTTGTTTGCTCCTACTATGAACAACAAAGTTTCCAGCAAATTCATCAGCAATCCTATTACCGTCAAATTCAGAGAAGAGATAAAATCTCTAGTAGAAAAGGGTATGGATATGGCTGGTGGACAGAAAAAGAATATACATTTCTCCTGAACAAAGACCCTAGGACTCCAGTAATAAATACACTTCCAAAAATTCATAAGGAGTAACACAATCCTCTAGATTGACCCATCATCTCATGGATGAACACGATACTGGGACCATTGGCCAAATATGTGGATGTATTTCTAAAATCCTTGATACACAACTTACCACGATACCTAAAGGACACCACTGATGTGTTAAAAAATTTGAAACAGTTTACTTTTGATCAACATCAAGACTTCTTTTTTACCCTGGATATCACCAGCTTATATATTATTATCCCACAAGAAGCAGGATTAGAAGCTATTGGATCTTTTCTGGAGATCACGCCATGACCTCATGATGTACCATCACGGTTTATACTTGACTTAGCTCAAATCTGTCTGAAAAGGAACTTCTATTTTAACAAGAACTTTAACCTACAAAGGAACTGCGATGGGTGTCCCTTCTCTCCAGAAATGGCTATTATGTTTTTGGCCAAATATGAAGAAAATTGATATATGGAGAGAACCCCTACAAGGACATCATATTGTGAAAGCAGTTTATAGATTATATCTTCTTGATATGACGTAGGAGCGAAAATGAGCTCCAGCAATTTGTAGAATTGTTGACAGATACAAAATTTACATCACATTGGATCAAAGAGGAAATACATTTCCCAGATATCACCATAAAATATGAAGAGGGTGACATTTTCACTACATTATACACGAAATCTACAGATTGAAACAGTTTTCTTTGTTACTCCCACCACCACCAGAGAAACTTTCGGGATAATGTACCATATAGTACATTTTTACAAATCAGAAAAAACAGCTAAAAAAAAGAGGATTACATCACCAATGCACAACATTTGATTTCTAAGCATAAAGCTCAAAATTATTCTTGCAAGCTACTCAAGAGGGTCATGAAAATGGCTTGGTATACACCGAGGGAACCACTACTGGAACAGGTTGAAAAAAATACATCTGATCATCTAGTATGTGTTACCACTTTTAACTCTACCATGTGAAAAAAAATCGTAAACATGGGCAAATAGTTTCAGCCTTGGAGCTTTTCAAGGAAATTCCACTCTTTGCCCTAGGAAGAAATAGGAATTTGTGAGACAGAGTGGTCCACTCAAACACTGAAAGAACCCCCCCCCCCATATAATCTACGGAATCTACTAGGGCTACGATCTATCACTGGCCAAAGAAGATGCAGAAATTGCCTCGCATGTGAATCCACAATCAAAGGCAGTGAATTCCAATGAAACGTCATATCAATTCAACACACCGGATTCTATAACTGTAGATCTAAGAACGTCATCTACTGCATCCTAGGCCCATGCAAATAGGCTTATATTGGCCAAACTAGCCAGGACGTTTGCCATAGGATCCGTAACACAAATCATAAATTAGGTGTCGCAACTGGGCAGCCCCATACACAGGTTTAACACTTTGTGGATCTAAAACACACCATTCAAGACCTTAAATGAACAGTGCTAAGGAAAGTACAATCCAGAAATTACAGGTCTCTATTGAAAAAAGAAGCTTTTATGATCATGAAATTAAGAACAGCGTAGAGCAGCCTGAATGAAATGTCAGAAATAGACAGTATATATTGAACTTCAGTGGCGACCGAGTACGTGTCTTTCTTATCCGTGTGACCTGCACATTTAATGACAGGCATCCGCTCTTTGCACAACATGATTCCTCCTCCAAGGGTTTCTGATGCACCTTGAACAAAGTTGGTTTCAGATGCCACCTCATCTTGCTTTTCCAACTACTTGAAATAATATAGGGCAGCATCCCCCTTCATCAGGAAAAAGTTTTTTGAATGACTCGTTGCTTGAATCTGGAGACATAGCCACTGATTGCGGCAAATACTATACTCACTAATTAGCTCTTCATTACAAAATCAGGCAGATTGTTCGGTGTGACCCGTTTTTTTGTTTATGTAGGCCACCCGAGCAAGTTATTGTATGTGGTAATCACTCGTTATTTCAAGAAACAGACACTTGTTCCCCCACCCCACATCAAAATCTATATTTCCCAGTGCAACATTCCGCTACAAGTAGTTGCTTGACTGAAGAGACAGGGACACTGATTGGGGTAATCACCTACATACATCAATTATACACTACAAACATCAGGTAGAGGCATGAGGGTGGATGATTCCTTGTGACCCGTTTTCTGTTCTTTGTTTGTGCTAGTGGAGGCTGCCCGAGTAAGTTATTGTGTGTAGTAATCAACCGCTCGTTTTTGACCCCCTCTGTATGGTAAACTACATCTCCCAGTATGCAATATTTTGCTACAAGTATGATTCGCACACATCTCCCAGCATGCTAACTACGTGATGTCACACCATCCGGGTGACGCTGTTGATGGTGCTGTGGACAAATACAGCATGTCGGCCCGTCTAGCATTTAACAAGATGCGGAAGTAGGACGCTGATAACCACACAACCCTAGCAGCAACCACTACACAATTTCTTTTTCTAGCTAACGCGTCAAGAAATGTCAATATAATGAAGGACACCGAGGCGAGGATTATGCTTCTCCTTCTTTGCTGTTTATTAACACAAGCTCACAGCAGCCAATCAGATTAAAGTTAAAGAAAAACTACATTTCCCAACTGTATTGAACACAGTCTCAATACCAATCACCGTGAACATCGTCCATAACTGTGGCGATCCTTAAAACTCTTCCTCTTTCTTTGCGATGAGGGAAAAACAAAATCTTAAAACACGATGAGCATAGAAGCAGAAGATCCAGGACTGAACCCAGACAAGTGACAGCACTTCCAGAGATGGCTGCTGGACTGGTCCGAATCGGCAGAACATCCATTCTTCGTCAACCAGACTTTTGGTTGGGAACTAGAGTAACAAGGAAAAGAAATAGATCTTAACTTTCTATAGAAAATCGCTATAAAGCCAAAACTGCACATGACTAAGTAATCAAGCAAATCAGTTCAATTCATGTATACATTATTTATAAAATTAAGAGACAGTGCAAATCCACGTATGAAAACATTAGAACATTCTTACTCATGTAACACCATAATGAGGAAGGGATATCGAAATGCTTGGCAGGGATAATCCTCGCCTCCGTGTCCTTAATAGAATTGAAAATTCTTGACACGTAAGCTAGAAATTGTTTTATTCTATGTCAGGACCGGAGGCTTCAGATTATGCTTGTTTAATGCTGTTGGAAAACAATAGAAGCTACATCAGAAACCGGTTTGTAATAAAATGTTTTGAATGTAGATTCCGATGACCAATCCGCTGCTCTCATTATATCCTGTAACTGTGTACCCAGGGAAAAGGATTTTGATGCTATTGCCCCTGTCACCGAGTGAGCCCCAAATTTGGAAGTGTTAACGCCTGCCTCTGACAGAATCCATCCCACCCAATGAGGCAAGGTAGTGGAGGAAACTGGCCGAATGGGCTTCTGTAAAGCGATCAACAGTTGACCCTCTGGAGATTGCCGAAATTCCCTGGTACGGTCCTCATACTCTTTTAAACAGTGTACCACACAAAGCTTAGAATCCTCAGGAAAGCTGGGAAAAGATACTTGCATGGAAAACGTCTTCATTCTTCTGGAAATGGCAAACATGACACCTTCTGGTGAAAAGTTATGTTCAGAAATGTCTAGTGCTCACACATCTGATACTCGTCTACACAACACTAAGCACAAAAGCATCGTCAGCTTAGCGGAAAGTTGCTTCCTGGATAAATCGGCATTGCAAGGCCATCGTCGTAAAATATTTAAGATGTTAACATCCCACAATACTGCATATTTTGAATGGGGAGAATTGGCCAAACAGATACCTCTCATCACTCTTCTTACCAAGGGGTGTTCTCTCACTGGTTTGCCGTCAAAAAAAGAATGGCCTGCCGAAATGGCTGACCGATAATTATTAACTGAAAATAGCTAAGACTGTCAGAAGCCATTTCTGCTAGGAAATTGACTATAGCAGCAATGGGGCCCCCCACGGGATCCAGACTATGTGTGTTGCACCAACCCAGCCATCTACGCCAAGCGGAAGAGTAGCGTTTGTGAGTGGAGTCCGACCATGAAGCGGCAATGAAGGCAATAGACTGTTCCGAAAGTTCAGGCAGGTGCCAGCGTTGCTGGAAATGTGCCATGCCATGAGTTGCAGTTTGTCCTGACTGAGAAGAGGATGAACCTACCCTGCTGGGTCCAAGAATAATTCCAGAAATTAGGGATTAAGATCTGGAAGGTCCCTGGACATCTCCAGAAGTATGGGAAACCAGGGTTGGGCTCTCCAACAAGGACTAATCGAAATCAACTCCTTCCTCTGTTGTAAAGTCAGCGTTGCGACCCTCAAAATCATTATGAAGGGGGGAAAAGTATACAAGAGGGAGCCCACCACCTTTGGAAGAAGATGTCCGTGGCTAGAGCCATAGGATCCGGTCTCCAGGAGAAGAATCGAAGGAGTTGATGTGAGAAACAAGATGCAAATAAGTGTATTTGACATTGACCCCATTTCAGTTGAAGGGCCTGGAACACCGAAGGATGGAGTTTCCACTCGCTGGGATTCCCGAGATGTCAGGAGTTCCAGTCCGCTATTGTGTTGAGCTGACCTGGAAGATACTCCGCCATCAACAAAATCTGGTTTGGAAGACAATAATGCCACAGGTCTTTCGCTATCTCCTCTAGAACCTGTGATCTCGTTCCGCCCAGCTTGTTGACGTAACGGACTGGGGAAACGCTGTCCATGCGAAGCAGAACGCAACAATTCGACAGGGAGACAAAGTTTTTATGGCGAAGGAGCCTGCCAACAACTCCAAACAGTTTATGTGGAGAAAAGACTCCTCTCTTGACCAGCGGCCTCATGTGGAAAGGGAATTGCATCTTGCTCCTCAGCCCCACCTGCTGGCATCTGACTCCAGAATAACAGCCGGATGAGAGCCGAAGATGGCCCTGCCATTCCACGCTGATGTGTGGTCTAGCCACCATTAGAGCTCGCTTCGCGTCTCCGGGGTGAGATCGATGAGGTCTGATTAAGATAGACCCTTCTGTAGATGGTGGATTTTTAAACGTTGAAGCAGTCTGTAATGAAGAGGCACCGGAAAAATGGCCTGTATAGAGGAGGCCAGGAGGCCTACTATCCTGGCCAGGACTCTGAGAGAGATTTTGTCCTTGAGGAGGGTGGATTTGATTTCCTTCTATATTGAGTGTAATTTCCTCAAAGGAAGCGAGAGAAGAGACGACGTAGAGTCGATCTGGAAACCCAGGAATTCTATTTGACGAGGCGACGTTAGAGCTGATTTCTTGGCATTGATCAGAAAACCCAGATCCTAGAGCAGACCGAATGACCATTCTAAATTGAGTATTAGAGTCTGAGGATACTGAGCCATAAGTAAACTGTCATCCAAATAGAGGATCATTCAAACTCCCTTGGACCAAAGGTGCTCTGCCATTGGGCGCATAACTTTGGTGAAGCACCAAGGAGCGGATGAAAGACCGAA
Source organism: Pleurodeles waltl (assembly GCF_031143425.1). NCBI lineage: Eukaryota > Metazoa > Chordata > Amphibia > Caudata > Salamandridae > Pleurodeles > Pleurodeles waltl. The sequence goes on along the minus strand of NC_090446.1, from coordinate 1,333,478,652 downwards.
AGGGAGCACTTTGAATTGGAAACATTGCCCTTCCCAATGGAATTGGAGGAATTTCCGGTGGGGAGGAAAAATCTGAATTGTGATATAGGCATCCTTGAGGTCCAGATGGACCACCCATTCGCCCTCCCTGAGAATGACTCTGAGAAGAGCCAGTTGTTGAACTCCTTCAAATTTATCACCAGACGAGACCCCCCGTCTCTTTTGTTTACTCTAAAGATGTTACTGCAAAACCCCGACGGGTCTGGTTGCGCTAGGGCAACTGTGTTTTGAGCAATAATTGGTGTATCTCTTGACGGATAAACCCCTGATATAACTGGGAAAAAAGGATTGGTTGTGGTAGAGACGGCTGCTGGGGATCCCCAAAAAATTCAGAATGAAAACCTGCCACTGTCTCTAGAACCCATAAGTCTGATGTCAAAAGTGCCCACTTGTGTAGAAACAATCTGGTTCTGCCCCCCAATTGTACTGTGGAAGGGGAGATCAGACTTACCTTGCAAACCAGGAGTTGTAATTACTTCAGTAGTTGCCCCTGTTACCTCCGGCACGACCTGCCCGTGTCCTGGCGGGGTAGAAGGTATCCCTGGAATGGGACTGATATCCTCTGCCTGCGGGGGCGTCCCCTTGTTGAGGGCTACGAGTGGAAGAGCGACCAGACAGATGCCCTCTACCTCTGCCGGCCATCGCAAAAAGGCGGTTCTGGAATACCTTGCTCATGGAGGTCTGTGCTTTGTCGAGGGCCGTAAAAGTGTGGACAAACTTGCCCATATATTTGACAAATCTGTCTCCAAAGAGGAAACCATTGGCTTGCTGGCCAGGCTCCACGTTGGCGAGATCCGCTAATTTAGGATCTATCTCCAATAGGATGGCCCTCCTCCGCTCCATAGATATGGCGCAGTTTGCGTTCCCAAGCATGCATAATGCGCGTTGGGCCCAATCGGCAAGGATGTCTGGATCTATAAGGGTGCCTGATTCTTTTGCATGCAGTGCCAGATCTAAGATCTTGCATATAGGACCTGCCAGATCAAGGACTTTGTCCTGACAGGACCCTCAAGATCCGTCGATGCCATTCTTGGGCTCTTTGGCTGAATGTTTGAGAAAGGTTGCCAGATTAGAGTCTAAGTCAGGCATCATGGCCACCTAGTCAGGGATATCAGGCAAAGGGCATTCCGACCATAGCCGATTTCTCACCTTCTTGTCCAGGGCCTTCCTCAAGTGTGAATGGGCGTACTCAGTCACTGCGGGGAGGGGAGTCCAGTCTGAGGAAGGGGGTGTACAATGGCATCGGGATCAAAGGTAAGGGCTGACGCAGGGTCTACAGAATCGGAGGGAGGAGGTGGAAGAACCTGTTCGTTAGAGGAATGGTGATGGTGTTTGTGAGGATGTGCGTGATCGTCGGAGTCAGACCCAGTGGAGCGCCAGTCTTCACTGGCGTCCTCAGGAGGGGGAAAAGAAAGGACTTGGGTGCTGGTAGAGGGACACGCCGAATACTGAAGGTCTGCCGGCGCAACTTGAGAAATTCGCGCCATGGGGGCTGAGTGGGGCCATTCACGGCTTTGAGGGGACCGCTCCTCAGATTCGATGGGTCTAGAGTTATTCTGTCCAAAGGGAGGGACCATCAGGGCATACCTTTTACGCTCTCGGTTGCAGGGCAGCCTCTAAAGCTCTGTTGACGGATTGCGTCACAGAGGTGTCTAGAGCATGGACTATATCCTCCGCAAGGAAGAGGTCCTCCTGGTCCTGGGTGAGAGAGGTGTCTTCGCGGTTCTGTCCATCTGTCATGTCTGCCTGCGTCAGTCAGACATGAGTTTAGGGAAACAACGGAAAAGGAACAAAAATCTGGCAGTGTCACAAAAGAACCCTGTATGGTAGTACCAGAGAATAGGAAGGGGAAGCCCCTTAAAGCAGGTAGCCCATAGTGATGAGGCACGAGATGTAGGAAAAGAAGCTCCTGCTTCTACCTTCTTCTAGTATACTTTCATGCACAATTTCCCCTCAGGAACAAAGTCCCTGTTGTGGCCTGGTAACTGCCCTGGTGAATGGGCATTAGGGGAATACCCTGCTCAACCACCGAAAAACACGCACGGAAGCTGACTCCGTCCTGCCGAGTCTCGTAGCATAGTTGCGCTGACCAGAATTCAAATCTGGTAGTTGACCAGCAGCGCGAAGTGCACGTGCGGGTAGCGAGGCAAAAAGAGGACTATCGTCCTCACTAAACCAGTTCCCCTGTGCCTCGCTGCACCCCCACCGGGTGCCCAATAATGTAAGCGGCCGAAACGCGATACCGAGACGCGCTGCCGGAGTGAAGTGGCACGTGTGTGCTAGAGCTGCCGTCACTCCGGCAGACGAAAATCAAAAACACACGGTCCGCGCAGCTCAGGGAATTCGGACACCCGCGTGCCAAATCCCATGACAACAATAAATGCCTAAGCAGGGCAAAAGCTATGCCACCACAAGAAAATGAGAGCAATACTTATCTGTGCAAATGCAGCAGCAAAGAAAGAGGAAGAGTTTTAACATCTCTGTTGTTATGGACAATGTTCACGGTGATTGGTATTGAGACTGTGTTTGATACTGTTGGGAAATGTAGTTTTTCTTTAACTTTAATCTGATCGGTTGCTGTGAGTCTATGTGATTAAACAGCAAAGAAGGAAAAGCATAATCCGAAGCCTCCGGTCCTGACATAAAATTCAGACGCTGTTGTTACCCGGTACATTTGACTTCTAAGCCTCCACGAAACTCGAGGATTTAGCTGTGGGTACTTGTAACTATACAGTCCTTATTTGGTATATAATTCCACTTTTCCATTATTTGTTGCCTACTCAAGTCACCTTGGTGTCTCCATTATGTCAATGTGGGTATACCCTTTAATCTACTCCAAAATACCTCCTAACAAGATAAGTTGTTGCCTTAAAAAATTGGATTTTGATCCATTCAGCATGTCCAGATGATAATAATGAGTAGTGCCCTGATGGTGACCTCCTTTGAATCTGACCCCACACCTGCTGAGGTCGAAATGCATCAGTGATTTTGGGTGTGGGAGTGGTTTATAGGCCTTTCCCTAACCTACTAATAAGAGTCATTCAACAAAGGCCTTGTGGAAAAGCAAAGGACAGTGGCATAGAGGAAATTTGGCCCTAATTTGCTATTCCCACTCCTCACCGCACTTATTTGGGATAATTATGAAATGTTACAGAAGCTAATCCCACCATTACGTTTGAGGGGTGACTTTAGAGACTGGTATTTTGTTGTTCTGGATGGAAGTTGATTATTTTTCCACTTATGTTTTGATTTTGTATGTTTATGTGTGTCTGTCTAAGAAAAGATATGGAAGTGATTCATCAGTATATGTTTTTTGTTCACCTTTCATTTGTAACCATGTTGTGTGGCATGAAGTAATTTTGTGTATACTGTTATTTGCATTGAAAAGACATGAATAAGATATAATTAAAAACTACACACAGGATTAATGTGATGTTTTGTGTACATCTTTGAAGAAGTGGGGGTTATATATTTTAGTTTGTTTCACACTTCATTCCTACCCCACCCAGGCTCTATAGGATCAAACCCCAGTCTGCATGTAGGGCACCTTCCAGCTATGACAGAGGGAGCCACAAGGGGCAGTCTTGTGATTGGTTGCCCTGTGGGAAATTTCCTTACGTCCCATTAAGATATTGCAGAGGCGTTTGCCTCTTTACATGAGACCTTGTATGCCTCACAATGTGAGACGATACATGATGGAGAAGATGAATTATTGAATTGTCTTTCTATTCCCTTTCTCATGTGTGAGAAACGAACATTGCTGGAGGATAAAATCGCTTTAGAGGCAAACAGTGGCACCATCACCAACCTACTGAAATGTAGCTCACTAGAGAAGGACTGTTTCACTGGTGAATTTTACAAAACCTATAAATCCCTGGTGACCTTAATGTTGTATGAAGCATTCAGGGAAGTGGAAATAAGGGCTTTTGGGGTTCAGTATCTAACCAGAACATTGTAACATTGCTACCAAAGGAGAACAAACAATTACTGGACTATGGGAGTTACAGGCTCATGTCAAGAAATGCAGATAAATTATAGTCCAAATCCTTGTGACATATCCTATCACTACTTCAGATATCTCAGGTAGGATTTGTGCCTGGGAATCCTCCAGAAACCATCTGAGGACACTACAGCATCTTTTGTGGGCTTCTAAGAACTCAAAGGGGGGAACTCTCGCCATTTCACTTGATGCTGAGAAAGCCTTTGAATATGTAATGCCATTAGACTTGATCAAAGTGCTCGGCAGGTCTGGTCTGGGCCAGAGACTTATTGAGAAGGTCAGGCAGTTATACTAAGTGCCAGTAGCGCATCTCAGCTGTGGTGATGTCTTGTCCATTATTATATAATGAAATGAGGTACAACACGGGGAAGATCATTCTCCTAGTTATCATTTCTCCTGCCATTAGAATCCTTGTCTATTGCCATTAGAACATTTCAGCAGAGTCAAGGCATCCCCTTTCAGAGCAGTCCCCTTAAAATTATTTGTATATGTGAATGATATTCTAATGACAATAACAAATACATATGTGTACCCACCTGCAGTAATATCCTTCACTGATTTCTTCTCCAAGTTCTCTGGATATAAGGTGGGGAAAGCATTAGGTGATGCCCAGGTCCTATGTCACTACTAGGCCCTGTGTTAGGGGTTATAACTTTAAAAAAGTACCTAAAGCATGAAGTATATAATATTTGTTCTCAATAAAGGGCTGACCAATATGGTGGAGAATGTTTTGTTACCAATTAGGGACAGAATGTGTGCACATTTTGAGAGGAGGACCTAATTAGTCGCAATGGACCTGAACACTAGCAGTTAAAATGGTGATTGCGCCTCATTATAATTATGCTTTTGGGGTGCTTAACTCTCTTAATTCCCAAACACTGCCTATCTTGAATATTCTAGAATATAAAATCATTTATATGAGGAGACAGACAACCAAGGCCTCACACATGTCAATTTATATATACATGCAGACGGTGGAGGTTTATACTACATGGAGCACTATCTCTTGCAATTGACAAATTGGATTTTGGATGTTACTGACTCTCCATTGGGTAATTATAAAAAAGGATATTCTGTCATGTGATTGTATACTAGATGCCCAAATTTAAATCACTTACAACTTCAGACTGATAATTGAGTGATTAGAGCTGTACTGACTATATGGAAATCTGCTCACGACCTTCTGAAAAGTAGACCTTTGCTGTATACTTCAGCCCCTCAACGGTATAACTATGGCCTAAAGATAGAGGACACTTTTGTCTCATGGACTGGTAAGAGGATGGCTATTATAGTATCTTAGACCAATTAATATCTACTGATACTTTTAAAACCTTTCAAGGTCTTCAAACTGAGTTTGGGCTAGACCGATCAAAACCATAGAAATATACTCAATTAATGTATTGCCTTCGGCATTGGCTTGCTAAAGAGTGCTAGATAATTCCATAATAATTGTATAACTGGCTCATATGGACCATTAATAGAACATATGCATTCTGCCCCATCAAAGAAACTACAAGAGACTCCTGGGAGATAGTGGTACAACTCAACTATTATTCAGAGGCATGGTTGGCAACGTTATTAACTCATGTCATTCTGCTGAAGCAAGCCAAATTGTAATTGACCAACTTTTTAAAGATTCTCCATAACTGAGATTACTCCTTATCCCCCCCCCCCTGAGAATGGACAGGGTAGTTCTGTTATCGCACAGTGCATGTTGGAGGAGTGGGGTAGCCTGTGGTTATATGAACTATATATTAAGGAACTAGATGACCTCCTGTAAGGCCTCCATTTGGTTTACTCTATCAGAGCTGTGTAGGTTGCACGCTGTACCCTCTATACAATTAGTACTCCTCCATGATGTGTCAGATTATGTGGTTCCAACCAAACCCAGACACAGGCGGCTGGCGACATCACTTGCAGCAGCGAAACCTGTATCCAAAGACACCGGAGGACACAGTCCCTACAAACTCATATGGACTGTTGTCTGAGCTGACACCAATGCCTGCCTCGCTCCACACTACTTTCAGTTCAGTCAGGTCTATTGGTGGGGTGTCTGTTTTCTTCAGCAGGACATGACACAGCATGCAGGAATGGGATGGTAGCCCATCTCTTTGTACAAGGTCTACAATCCTTGGCCTTGGCTGTTTTGCTCAGACATGGCTGACCTGCTGGAACTGATATGGTTCATGCTTCTTTTCACAAAATGGGATTTCAAAGCCAAATGGATGTGCTTGGCTTTACAAACAATACTACATAGAGGAGAGAATCGGGACAGCAATGTAGGAGGAACTTTCAGGAATCCAAATCTTTGGAGCATCCTGCATCCTTAGGGGATGCAGACAACTAGTGGGACCCTCAGCCTAGAGTTAACCCACTTCTTTTGTAGCCAAGAGAACATTCACATTTCCTGCAATGAAGGGTAATTGGGAGGCCAGTTATGACATACAATAGATTCACCAAGAAGACCAGTATGCAGTCCCCCTCTGGTTCACACAAAAAGGATTGCATTTCACTGCTATTATCAACTGTCACTAAGAGCTTGTAGTGTCATGGCCTAGTCATGTGGGCAGCAGCACCAATGTTAAAAGGAGTACCACTTATTAAGTACCTTTATCACCCAACATAGTGTAGCAGTTGGTTGGTTAGCAACAAGCCAAAATCATATAAATCACTTGTCAGGAGACCCTTGATACAGGTCTCCCATACAAGAAAATATAAAGGCTCGACCAGCATGATAATGAAGGAGAAAGTTGTCACAAGGACAATGCGCCAGGGACATTTAAGACCTGGCAGCCCTCCCCTTGTAACAGCCCAGTTCAGTGTTAATGGAGCAGAGGATTCCAAGGGTATGAGTCAGCTGCAATGCCAGCATGCTTACCACCAAAGGGAACCACATGCCACCTCTGCTCCTTGACTTGAACTATGGCATAGGCTGATAGGTCCTTTATGACTCCATTGCTCAGGAACCACTTCCCTCAGATACCAACATTGATAACAGAATGGGAGCACTTAGCATCCATACAAAAGTTATCTACATAAACATTTAGGTCCAAATTTATACTTTTTTAGCTCCGCATTTGCAATGCTTTTTGAAAAGCGGCACAAACTTACAAGATACAATTGTATTTTTTAGTTTGCGCCGCTTTTGTCTCCAAAAATGATGCATATGCGGCACTAAGAAAGTATAAATATGAGCTTAATATGGAAGTGTTGATCCATGCTAATCCAGATGAATATAACTCTTCTTTATTAGGTCCAACATTGAACTGGGGCCATGTGTGACCCAGCCAATGCAGTTTGTCCAAAACTGACTTCACCAGGGCTGTAATTGAAAACCTATATAAAATACTTCAGTATTTACATAAATAACATCCAGCTTATCACAAATGTATAAACATGCATACAAAAATGACTTACACAATACATGAATACCCACAAGAACCCTCAACCTTAATATAAAAACAATGCAATTTGTGCCCAAAGATCTATACACTATAACTACTGATACCCCACAGTATTTGTTCTGACTTATCCATCTTCTGGGAATAATATTACATAGCAAACCAATTTAATTCATAATTATCATAAAAGCTCTACACATTCACAGAGCAAATTACACACAAAGATTCTTTTGGTGAGTAGCAAGAATAATTATCCACCAACCTAATGTACCTATACATAAGTCCTTCTTGAGGATATCACAGTCCTCTTATGTTATGAGTTTTCATAGAAAATTGCATTATATCACCCAAAAATTAAATCTATACTCCCAAAGAATTTCTATACGTTTACAAAATTCATTGTTTGCTGGGATTTTCATAATAAGCAACATTAATGCTTATCACTCAATTTTTGTATTAATGCATGTATTATTTATAAGATGCTCACTATCGTCACCCCAGCAAAAAAACATCATGAAGTGCTGTGTTCTCCCCGATGAGGGCCTAAATACAAACAAACACAAGAAAAAAAACCTTTAATAATAGTTACCTAGTAAGGCTGCATAAGACAAATAAACTTAAACCCACAAAGTGTTAGGCCTGTTGTATTATCTCATTATATACACACCACTGTACAAGAAATGTCACCCATTTACCACTTGGCCCATTCTTAATCCTCCTTTTAGACTCCCATTACCAACAAAACTTATTCATATTTCTCAAAACAATTAGGAAGTAAATTACCACAGCAAAAAAACATCAACACTATTGTATACACATATCCCCTCATTCCATACATTGCCTGGAGTAATCAAATGCTTATCCACTCCCAATGACCTACAAATCACCCATTATAAGTGTGATAGTGTAGATAACAAATACCATACAAAATCTAAAACTATGCACGTTGACATCCAAAATGTGGTTCCTTTCTGGTCCGGTATGCAAAACAGCCTGGAGAGAAACAAGGCGTCCAATCAAAAACATGCCTTCCAAAATCTTTCTTTCCAAAGAGGGATGACATAAGTTCTTAACATAGGGTTTCTTCCTGACCCAGCAAACGTGAATGTATAGAAGAAAATACCACACACCATCCAAAAAAGGGGCATAGTTACAAGACTCTTAGCGCCGCCATAATGTCATTTTTTATGCTGAATCGTCACTAATGTGGCTTTTCTGACTCCCAAACTTACAAAGTAGCTCAAGGCTCTAATTGTGCCACTTTGCCACCCCTTGTGCCATATTATGCCTGTGTCAGGCATAGTGTATGCAAGGGGGGTGTTCTGGTGCAGGGAGGCCCTGAAAAAATGGTGCAGTGAAATTTACATTTCACTGCACCATTTTATCCCTCATTTTTGTCTCCTGCTCAGAGCAGGCCCTAAAATGACGCACCCATTATATTCAATGGTCCTCCCTCAGCTTTGCTGCACTAGTGTCAACATGTTTTACACTAGTGTAGCAAAGCTCCACAATAGTGTCAAAAAATGTGACGTTATTGTGCTGACGACCACCATGGTGAGCTGTATTGAAAATACGGCGCAACTATGGTGTCATTAGGTGCCGGTGGGAGGAGGGGATTGGAGCAGCAAGAAAATTGGTGCATTATCTATGATGCCGCACTTTCTTGAAGATACGCCCCTGCGTTAAGAAAGCACCAATCATAGAATAGTGTTATCTGACTCGCTGTGGCGCTAAAATTCCACCACCACACATGGCAATATACCTGTATCACACTTCAGTAGTTCCATTATACAATTTAAATTGCCTATACCTTCTTCATAGGGAAGCATTTACACACTGCGCGCGGCACTAAAAGAAAACATTTTTATCTCACGTGAGTCAACCCTTCTTTTTGACCAAAAAGAGTAGGCAGAAAAAAAAGAAACAAGCTCGACCAGTTTTAACACTGAAATACACTCTGCTACCAGCAAACATGACAGTTTGGGTGAGAGTCATAAGACAACATTCACACACTTGAAGCATTTACACACTCCACGCAGCACTAAAAGAAAAAATCTTTATCTTGCATGAGAGAAGCGTTGGGATTGGGTGGGGAGAAGAGGAACAAAGCATGAAGAACCAAGGCAGCAGAGCGACACAACACTGAGGCAGCAGGTAACTTTTTTTTTCATTATTCTTGGTCCGCGTGCTGCCCCCCACCCTTTCCTGGCAGCAGCCAATACTGCAATCACCTCTAGGTCTAACAATTTCAAATCTATAGTTAAGCCCCCATATCAGTATACTGTAGCATTCAAAATAATTTAAACAACCAGACACACATTTAAATCGCCTTCAGCAATATTATCTGATAATACACACATACCTAAAATAAACATTATTACACCTATCACCCACATTCCTAAGAAGACACCTACAAAGTACTCATATTCACATCTTCATAAAAAATAATGATGCTCATGTTCCAGATTCATCCCTTAAACAACAGTCCTTAATTTGTTTATTCATCTAGCCTCCTGGTCTTTTTCTATTTATTGAATACCATGGAATTCAAAGTCAAGACTGCCAGGATGGCAATTCTTCATATGTTGAGTCAATGGTGACCGTACATCCCCATTCAGAACTGCTCTGCAATGCTCCTTCATTTTCAATTCAAGAGACCTTTTAGTACTCCCTATTGGGACCTTTGAGCAATTACAAACAATGGCATGAATCATGAACATGCTGTTACAGCTAATAATCTGTTTATACAATACATTCTTTGAGTATTATACTTAAATTCCGTAGTTTATTTAAACCATAATGGCATATAATACATTCTCCACAGATATAGAATCCCTTTAGTGGAACAGGTAACCAATTACTCTGTCGGCCAATTGACGGTTCAAGATAATTCCTTATTATTTTATCCCTTGATATTTCAAGATAATTTCTTAATATTTTGTCGCTTAATGTTTGACTCATCACACATTCAACTCTTCCCTTTGGCACCCTGCACAGACAGTGAAGTACCACCAGGACCAATAGGAGGTGTGCCCCGTGCCCTATATGCTGTAGTGGTGGAATGGGCAAAGGTTCAGTAAATGGAAGAGGAGTAGAAAGAATCTTCTGCATTCGGGTCTAATGTTTCCCATCAGCTCATTGTGTGGTTATTTTAGCATTTCATGTAGGCACATTTATTTTAGCTAGGTTCTGAGGTCTGTACCCTCTCACATAGTCACTTGCCATTTATTCTTTTTATTTTAGAAGGGCTTCATTTAGTGGTGATGTTTTATTATTTTATATCAGTTGCCCTTCCACGCAGAATTGTTATTCATTTCTCTGCATGACATTTCATCCTATGCTCACTCCAAGGCTATACACAATAGTTTACTGGGTATTGCCGGTCCAGAGAGTGCAATGTCTACCTTACACAGACAAGACGCATTATCATGTCTGGGCAGTTCATCGACATGTTTTATTATAAAACTGCAAGCTGCCTGAAAAGAAGGTATAGAGGACATTCTAGCCAGCTTGCCATCTCATGCTGCATGTCGTTTCAGTTTCTGCTGAAACCTCATGCTTCCTCTTTGTCTACATGGGAGAATTGCCAGTAGACTAACAGACCTCTTCTTTACCCCTAACACGCGTATGGGGATTGGGCTTCCTTCCCGGGATGAGATGGCGGATTAGGGCTATTAGTGCTATTGCTCTCATGTAGAAACTTAGTAGTGTAGGTAGGAATATTAGGGACACTATTGTTACAATATGGTGGGACTCTTCCTGTGTTTCACTTTCTGGTCACCGCTGTAATGGTGTTGTGTTTCATTATCCTCCTAATCTCAATTCATGCTTTTTATGAAGAACGTGATTTGCTTCAATAAAAACAATTGAACCAAGACCCTGCCTCTGTTTATCTTTTCATGTACAAGACTTGTATAGCTGAGAGAAAGAGGCTTGATCTGTTCTACCAAAACTTCCCTCAGGAGTCTGAATGTCATGCGATAGGCTGCCACAAATCACTTTGTTGTGTGTAGGTTCGGCGCGCGGTGTTGCGTGCCGAACCCGAACTGTCGCGCGGAGCCGGCGGTTGCGTCTTTTGGCTTGGCATTCTGCGAGGGACGGTTGAGGAAGGCAGAAGGAGGCCAAGAGATGCGACAGCGGCAGCCTTTTCAAAACATATGGAACTTATTTAATAAATACGTTACACCTACTAGAACGTCTCCTGCCTCGAGTATAACATTGGATTTTTGGCGACGAGCTGGTTTCTTCCTACGCGGTTAGTGAGATTACATCCAGACAACATCCTTTGTTCTGTCTTCGTGCGGAGCGTCTTCCACATCGATTTCCTGAAGAAAATAAGGGGGTTATTACAACTTTGGAGGAGGTGTTAATCCGTCCCAAAAGTGAAGGTAAAGTGACGGATATACCACCAGCCGTATTACGAGTTCCATAGGATATAATGGACTCGTAATGCGGCTGGTGGTATATCCGTCACTTTACAGTCACTTTTGGGATGGATTAACACCTCCTCCAAAGTTGTAATAACCCCCTAAGTGTATTCTGGGTACTTTTCTGTGGAGGATCGTGTGTCAGCAGTTGTATTGGTGGTATAGAACGTGTATTTACTTGTACTGTGGATGGCCTTTTCAGGCGCCATCTTGGAAGTACTTTGTGCTTGAATCTCTATTGAAATATATCACCAGTGGAATATTATTGCTACGTAGTTCACATCACATTGTCCTTGATTGCCACGTCTGGTCTTAAGTAATGCTCCTCCTCCACCACCTTTCTTGGAAACTCCTTGTGCCCCTCCCATTCCATGGAGACAATGGTTTGATGGTTTTGAAACCTACCTGGGTGCTATAGGAGCCTCTCGTTTTCGCCCTGAAAGAAAAAAATGTTTGCTTTTACATTCGTTGGGGTATGAAGGGAGAGAAATCTTCAAACACTTACCTGACCTACCGCAAATTGATGAAGAACTTGATGAATATTTGATGACTACCAAAAAGTTGTCCACAAGATTTGATGTATTGCCGAGTCTAGTAGTTTTGTGGCACAAATTCTTCAAGCGTCAGCAACTTCAAAGTGAGGATGTTGATGCATATGTCAGTGCACTAAAACAACTGGCTTCTAAGTGTGAATTTCTGGATTTTCAAGACCAGCTGATAAGGGACCAGTTCATTGGTCATTCTTCGAATAAACACATTCAGCAGAAATTACTCACCATGGGAAATCCAACGTTGGATGAGGCTATCAAAGTAGCCAAGAGTGTGGAGCTGGCCCAGATCTCTCTGATGGAACTCTCTTCTAGCTCCGCTGTGAAGGACTCTGATCCTCTTCATGTCAGTGTTGTTACAAAAAGGGGCGCAGCAAAGAATGCTGAGCCGAAGAAAAGTGACAATCCTTTTTTTAGGTCTTCGAATATTTGTTTTAGATGTGGAAACATGCCCCATTTCAAGGACGGCAAGACTTGTCCGGCAAAGAACGTTGTATGTAGGAAGTGTGGCAAAGTTGGTCACTTTGCAAAAGTCTGTCAATCCACAAGTAATAAGCAAGCTAATGTAACTTGTGTAGTGGAGGATAATAAGGAAAATAGAGAGGAATCTTTCGTAAAGCCTTTCAAGACATGATTGTTGTGGTCACAGATAAAGTTTTAGGGGTCAAGGAACAAAACCAATGTATAGATCCCATGGTGGATATTCGGGTTGGGGATAAATGGCTTCGTTTATTGGTGGACTCTGGTGCACGTATTACTATGATTTCATCGGATTTGTTCCATAATATTTGGGGCGACAGAAAGTTATTCCCTCCCGATAGGTCACCGGTCTCTTATGAAGGCAGTGAAATTGAGTTAGAAGGTTACATAGAAGACAGTTTAGTGTTCAAGGGTCGGAGGATCTTTGGTAAAATCTATGTGGCCTACAAGAGTTTGAACATTTTGGGGTGGTACCATCAGGGTCTGTTTGGTATGGTGCTGAAACCCGGAACAAAAGAACAAGTTTTGGTGGTGGAGAATGCAGATTCCAAAGCACCGTTTGAAGATGAGTTTCCTGGTATTTTTGCCCAGGGTTTGGGAAAGATTTCTGGTTTCAAGCATAGGATAAAGGTAAAGGATAGGGCCATTCCGGTTAGACATAAAGTCAGGTCGGTGCCGTTTAGTTTAAGAGAAGATCTTAAAGCTGAATTGAACAAACTTCAACAGAATGGTGTAATTGAGCCTAATGAGTCCAGTTTGTGGCTTTCACAATTGGTGGTTGCCTGAAAACGTAATGGAGACCTACGTTTATGTGTGGACCTCAGGAGTCTCAATAACGAAATATGGGGAAACTTGTATCCCTTACCCAAGATCAGTGACCTACTCGAAGGGCTCAGGGGTTCAGTGTGGTTTTCAAAGATTGATCTGGCATCTGCGTATCACCAGGTTGAGTTGGATGAGGATTCGCGCCATTACACAGCTTTTAATTCACCGTTTGGCACTTTCCAGTTTAGCAGGATGCCATTCGGGTTGGCCTCTGTGGCGTCAGCATTCCAACGTATCATGCACAAAATTTGGGGGGAACTTCAGGGTATTCTAATTTTTCAGGATGATGTGTTGATTCACACGATGGGTTTGGAAGATCACAATGAGAAAATTAGATCAGTGTTTAAGATTTTTCAGTCCGTTGGCGTCTGTGTAAAGAAAGAAAAATGTGAGTTTTACAAGAAAAAGATAGAATTTTTGGGCCATTGTGTGTCTGGGGAAGGTATTACACCTCGGCCTGGGCTAGTAAAGGCGATTGTAGATTCTCCTAACCCTAAGGACAAAGATGAGTTGCGATCTTTTGTTGGTCATGTGTGAATACTACTCAAAGTTCATTTCCAACTATGCTAGCAAAATGAAAGTCTTGTCTAATATGCTCAAAAACAAAGTACCATTTAAATGGGACAGTGAGTGTTAAACGATTTTCGAAAGGGTGAAGCAAGAGTTGGTGGACGCCAGACCATTGAGTCCTTACGACCCCAGCCAATTGTGCACCATCACGGTTGATGCTAGTAGGTATGGGTTGGGGGCAGTGTTGTCGCAAGGTATGGGAAAAGACGAGAAAGTCATTAGTTATGCTTCTAGAGTTTTACGTGATCCTGAACTGAATTATTCAGTGATTGAAAAAGAGTTGCTAGCATGCTATTGGGCTAGCGAGAAATTTAGGAGTTATGTGTGGGGCAGAAACTATGTAATTCAAACTGATCATAAACCGTTGGTCTACATTTTAAATGGGGATAAAATTAACTACACGACCCCTCATATTGCACGCCTCACCACAAAATTGTTGCAGTATGACTTTCAGGTCAAGTACATTCCAGGGAAAGATAATTTCACAGCAGATTTTCTATCTCGTCTACCTATCAATGAAGAAATTAATGTTGATTTGGAGGATGATGTGGAAGATTGTTTTATAGGAGCTGTTGATGCTGATGAGTCCAAGGTGTGCACGGAGACTGTGTGGAGGATGGCTGAAAGCAGTGATGAGGTGTTGTCCATTGTTAAGCAGCATATAATCAATGGCTGGCCTAAAGAAAGACATTTGAATGCAGAAGTTCAACCATATGCCAAGGTGGGCGATGAATTGTCAATTGAAAACTGTATTATTTTGAGGAATGATAAATGTGTACCCCCGTGTGAGATTCGTACAAGGTTGGTGGATCATGCTCATGAGGGTCACCTTGGCGCCACTATGACTAAGAGACATATTAAAGCACACTATTGGTGGCCTTCTATGGACAGGGATGTAGAAAGAGTGGTTGGTGGATGCGTTGTGTGTAATGGTGCAGAAAAAGGGTTAAAGGTTGTAAAACCACCATTACAACCCATATTTTTACCTGACAAGGCTTGGGTTAAAGTTGGGGTCAATATGGTTGGACCTTTCAATTTTCTCCCCAGTCAGATGCGTTATGCTTTTGTACTAATGGACTACTTCAGTAAGTGGCCAGAAGTGTGTTTCTTTGCCAAGCCTACAGCTGGTAGTGCTATTCAGTTTCTCAAAGAGATTTTTTGATGGGAAGGTTTTCCGGAGACCTTGATCTCGGATAATCGTGTACAGTTTGTGTGCAATGACATGAAAACATTTCTGAGAGAGTCTGGTGTGAAACATTTGAAGAGTTCTCTATACCATCCTCAAACGAATGGTTTAGTAGAGAGAATGAATAGGGTGGTTGTGGAGTGTATCAAGTGGGCTAAAGCGAGTAAGCTGGATGTGGAAGAAGCAGTGAATTCTATGTTGTGGTTCTATCGTACCACTCCACATTCAGTGACAAAAATCTCTCCTTTTGAACGGTTCAAGGGAAGACATAGCACGTCAAGACTGTTTCCAGCATGGTTAGCCAAAGTTGTGTCTGGTAAATTTCCTGATTCTGTGAACAATGACTGGGTGTTGGGTGAAGTAAAAAAAAATCAAGATAAGGTAAAAGCTAGGTATGACCTGAAGAATTCTACAAAAGAACTCTCATTTCAACCTGGAGATCTGGTGCGTGTCAAGTTACAGACATTTGTGAGGAAAGGGGAGGCCTGCTATGGAAGTCCAGTGATGGTGAAGAAAGTGTGTGGTAATGCCATCATGGTTAAGGGTGGTCAATGGTGGAATATGGGTAAGGTTGTTAAGGTGAAGGATGTCAGTCACTGTGGAATAGAAAGAGGTAGCATCTCTGGGACAGGTGTCAGACAATAATTTGTTAGAACTCCACACCTTGAGGAGATCTGTCCGTGAGAAACGGGTACCGATCAAACGCAGGGAATATCATAGATTTTAGCAAGTATGTTTTATTTATTGTCATCTCAAGGACACACTTATGTGGTTGTTAAATGTTATGTAATGTTCTTATGTAATTTTTCCTTCTTTATGAAAGTTGTTCTAATTAAAAAAAAAAAAGTAGATAATATGTTGTGTGTAGGTTCGGCGCGTGGTGTTGCGTGCCGAGCCCGAACTGTCGCACGGAGCCGGCGGTCGCGTCTTCTGGCTTGGCATTCTGCGAGGGATGGTTGAGGCAGGCAGAAGGAGGCCAAGAGACGCGACAGCGGCAGCCTTTTCAAAACATATGGAACTTATTTAATAAATACGTTACACCTACTAGAACGTCTCCTGCCTCGAGTATAACACACTTCTACCTTTGGTAGTGGTGAGGTGCTGCTAGCTAGGCAGAAGGGTTAGGCTGGCAGTTGTAACAGAGTATGGGATCAGACTCAGTCCCCCATACTTCGTGGTGCTGCCGCTCAAAATCCAGCAGTCTTGTTACTATAACAGGAGTCTTTGACACACAGTAAGTGATATCACTCGATCTCCAGTCATCCACCTGCACAGGAAGTGACATCACTGGATCTCCCATCATCCACCTGCATAGAAAGAGACATCATTGCACTGCTACCCCCTCCCAGGACCTAATTAAGGGCAGCTGCAACATAAATATACAGCAGGCATGCTTCTGGCATACCGAAATCAAGCCTGTCTGCACCTGTTGCTGTACGGTCTGCACCCAGTGCCAGAAACCGTGGTCTGTTCACTCCCTAGTGACGTTCCGCTGCACTCCTCCAGTCGCTTGACCTAGAATGTCACTCCCTCTGCTGCCACTGTGCTGCATCACACACACCACCTTAGCAGCCTTCACCCTCACCCACTGCGGTTCTCTTCCAGTCACCTCCCAACACACCCCATGCAAGCACCAGCAATGCTAGCAAAACCCTCAACCAACACCACACACCACAGCAAACCTGCATGCAAACACTCACTTGCATGCATACTACTCAACACATTATCTCTCAGCAAACACACAACCAAAATCTGGGACATGCTGAGCAGCAGCGCACTTGACCTCCTCTTCCTCACAGAAACCTGGCTCAGCTCCACATCGTAGTGGCAATCCCAGCAGGCTACAAGAATGCACAACAGGGCCATCATCATGAGCCAGGAGCAGGATTGGGGTCATCTACAAGGCTTTATCAAGCGCTAAACATCCACAGAGCGCGCCACTTCATTCATGGAACATCTGCACTTCAAGCTACATATCTCTTACAACGTTGCCCTGAATGGAACCCTAACCTACTGACCATCTGGTCCGTGAACCACCTTTGCCAGCTTAATCACTGACTTAATTGGTCTCCATGACCATTGACTCCAGAGCCTACATACTCCTTGGCGACCTGAACCTCCACCTGGAAGACTGAACAAACCCCAGCTCCACAGCACTCCGCAAAAGCCTGAATAACATTTGACTTAGCCAGCTTGTCACATCAACATCAATTTCAGGACACACACTGGACCCAATCTTCATCACCATCAACAGCATCAAATACAGCATCACTTTGCTGCTCACATGGAAAGGCCATGCCATCATCTACTTCCAAAACAAGACACTGCAAATCAACAGACCCACCAGCATCAATCTGCCATACCACAGCTGGGGCAAAGTCTCGAGAGCAGACTGGATCAACACCATCGGCACTGATCAACCCAACCCCACAACAATCTAAGTGAGGAAATCACCAACTTCAAGAAATGGATCAAGAACTGTGTAGACTTCCTCGCACCTATCAAACCCAATAAGCAAAGAAGGTTGAATAAGCAGTCCGGCTGTTACACAGAGGACTTTCAAGATGTCAAGCAACACTGCATACAGCTAGAGAGAAAATAGAGAGCTGGCCATGAAACCACTGACAGAAGCACTTACAAGGCTGCATTCAGATGCTACCAGCAGCAACTGAGAGACGCTAACTAGAGAGTGCTAGTTGCTCGCATTGAATGCAGCTCCAACAACTGCAGGAAATCTTCTCAATCATCAAAGATTTTACCACACCTTCAGCCTCCGTCAACAACATCACACCCTCCCAAAAACACTCGAACGACCTGTTAAAATTCTTCCAAAAAAACAGCAACTTCACACATCAACCCGCCCCCAGCAATGTCATCCCCAACATACTCATCACAAACCAAGACAGCCACCTGACCAAATGGACAGTCCTCACCAGAGACGACGCATTGATGATCAGGCAGACCATACACTCACTGACCCCGTCCGATCCATTTCTACAACCTGGAAGCATCGCTGATCACCACCACCCTCACTCGCATCATCAACACCTCCATCATATACTCTACATTCCTGAAAGACTGGAAGCATGCGTTGGTCAACGCCCTTCTCAAGAAGTCATCAGCTGACTTGAACCAAATGAGCAACTTCTGACCGATCACCCTGCTCCCATCCCCAGCCAAATTGATAGAGAAGGCCATCAACAAGCAACTCACAACCCACCTTGAACTACACCACCGACTGGACAATACTCAAGTAGAATTCAGAAAGAACTACAGCACCGAAATAGCACCCCTCACAACCACTGATGACATCCATACTGATATGGACTGAGGAGAAAAAGAGGCCCTCATCCTGCTCGACCTCTCCGAGGCATTCAACATAGTATCCCACAACACACTTATCAGAAGTTTGGCATCCAAGGACCTGCACTCAAATGGATCTGTTTGTCCTCACGGAAAAAACCCAAAGAGTCAGACTGCCACCCTTCACATTAGAAAACAATAACCTAATTTACAGAGTCCCACTGGGATCGTCCTTCAGGACAACCCTGTTCAGCATCTCTATGACACATCTTGCCAACCTCATCTGATCCCAGGGCATCAACATCATCTCCTATGCTGACAACATGCAACTCATCCTCTCCCTGACAGGCAAGACACACACCACCAGAATCAACTTCACCAACTGCATGAGAATTGTAGCAGAATGGATGAGTACCAACTGCTTGAAGCTTAACTTCAACAAGATGGAAGTACTCCCCTCCTTGTATCCCTTGGATGCCACCTGGTTGTTGATGGATCTAGGACCAACACCCACAACCACCGACCACAACAGGAACCTGGAGATCAAACTGGAAACAAGCTCAGCGTGACAGCACAAGTCAATTCAGTGAGCACTACCTGTTTTGAAATCCTATGCACACTATGTAAAATATTCAAGTGGCTGCCACAGAACACCATATGTACCATCACACAAGCACTTATCACTAGCAGGTTCAACTACGGCAACACACTGTCACCAGAATCTCCAAGCAACTCCTAGACAGACTCCACACCATACAGAATGAAACTGAAACACTCATACTTGATCTCCCACGCCTCACCCAGCCTCAGAGAGGTCCCCTGGCTCCCCATTCACAAATGCAGCCAATTCAAACTTCTCATGCACACGTACCAAGCCTTACACTGGTCCAGCATACCTCAAAAACCTCATACACTTTCACCAGCCTAACAGACACCTAGCTCAGCCTCATTCGCACACATCCCTCTCATTCACAAGAGCAGAACAGGAAGTTGTTTGCTCTCTTACATTGCACAAAACATATGGAATGGCCTTCCACAACGCATCAAAGCCTCCACCTTGCTTCAAGAGTTCCGCATGAAACTGAAGACCTGACTCTCGAATTACTCTGAGGGGATTAGTGTGCATATACAAATAAACATAACATAACATGGATCACTGCACTGTGGAAGAAATGAAGGGGGCTTTGTTTGACATACATAGATACATTTTAGTACTCACACTCCATTATAGTCATTTTTACTACCTTAATGGCTAAACTGTCCTGGGCTTTCATTGAGCATTTTGCAGTTTTCCCTGCCCTTTCCCTCACTTCTCTATTCAGATAAATATTTGTGCGTGTGACTTCTTCCAATTCTTTCACATCTTGTTCCCAAGTTTGTGTTATCCCTTTTTGGAC
Organism: Pleurodeles waltl; assembly: GCF_031143425.1. Taxonomy (NCBI): domain Eukaryota; kingdom Metazoa; phylum Chordata; class Amphibia; order Caudata; family Salamandridae; genus Pleurodeles; species Pleurodeles waltl. The sequence continues at coordinate 1,333,458,476 of NC_090446.1, read as the reverse complement.
ACCCACCCAAACTCTCTTCATCTTGCCTTCCTTACTTGTTTGCATTGCTTTATGTCACACACACATTTTAGCACTCAGCCATGACACATTCCCAGACTTATAGTGAGAAGGCGGCACACGCCTTCTGTGTAAATTATCATAACGAGTTGAGTTTGCAGTTGCAAAATGTGTTTTTAGCAAAACACAGAATGTGTTAGGGGGAGTCCAATGATGTGCCCATAGTGCTTGATAACAAAGTGAGTGCGCAGGTGGTATGAGTGCAGAGCGATGGGAAAATGCAATGCTCAGTCTTTATAAAGAAGTGCAGTGGCAATAGGTCTGTTGTAGGAGCTGCTGGATGCTGGTGTTTCTAAATACCTAGATTGCCTAGTCTTGATTTCCTATCTCTTTAAATCTATTTTTGGAGGTTGATTCTTTTCATCCATGCTTTCTCCTTTCGCCACTGTTTTTATCTTTTTCTTCATCCATCTCTTTTTTCCCCCTTGTTCTGGAGCAGAGTCTGATGTTGAAAACTATGTCTAGGTCCTCCGAAATGAGAGCCGGTGCCCACCATCTCCAACCCATGCCTCGAATGAAGCCCTGTAAAGTGCCGTCCTCGCCTTGGGCGCAGAGCTGCTGCGGCCCTTGGCTTGCGGTGCTATTCAAGCGTTCATTACCGACAAATGCTTCTGGAATCTTTATTACAGTGAAAAGAGGCGAGTAGTGATTTAAAAAGAAAAGGCATAGTTTTTTATAGGGAAGAATGAACAGTCTTCAATATCTGTCTGCGGAAGCATATCGTGCAAGCCCTCGAAACCGCAGCCCAACGTGAAGAAAAGCACAGATGGTGATATTTATTCACCGCCATCATTTTTACAGACTTCAAGTATCTCTTTCCAGCCTAAAAGGGCTCCGGGGCATTCGAAAATATCACAATTTACACATGTAAACAAAATGCAAACGAGCAAAAAATCACACATCAACGGAAGAAAATCTGCTGGGAATATTACTTCTAGAGGGGTAGACGCAAGTCAAGCGGAAACTGAGGTTTAATCAGAGCCATTTCTTTATTAAACATATTTTTGTAGCACTAACATTACACCTCGAACAGCTTCCGAGCACTGCAGACAGAGCAAATAAACACAAAATGAGTTCACTTGTTTTAACAGTTTAGGGACAGAAACTTTACATAGCTGTGGGCCCTTGAGCCTTAGTGAGCTGTTAAGTTGACTAGACTTTCTCGGGCTTAACACTTCATACTATTTCATAAACATTTTAATGAGTACGGGAAGTAGTCCTACAGGTGTACTCTCATATACACTGTTACATACCTTTCTGAAACTGCCCTGAAACTTAAAACTCCCTATGTGTGTTTGTAGTCATTTTTGAAAACTATGTTATTACCATTTTTAGATACTTTGGGGCAAATTCATACAGGCATGGGAGTATGTTTAAAAGTAATACAGGAGTATTACTTTACATACTCCAAAATGTCTTTGCATACCTGGCCTCCATATATTGGAAATTTCATTGTAAGTCAGATGCAGCTGATTTCTGTTCTCAGTACTCTGTGCTTGTATTTATTTACTGAGCCTGTCATCTTGACAAGAAAAGCTTTGCTTTAACTGGACTAACTTTACATACTAACAAGCCAGCCTATTCATGAAAGAACATAAAAGTATGAACGCTGATTTACATTTATGGTTGGACGTATTATAAACGTTCCCAGAAAAAAACGGGGAAAGCTACACTGGGCACAGATTCCTTAGTGTACTTCTAGGAATATCACGTGGCATTTCTCAGGGGATAATATTCCTCAGGTGTGGAAATCAATGTGGCATAGATTTGAGCATAGGGTTAATGAAACCCGCAGTGCAAATGCAATTTTTCAATTTTTCATTTTTGTTTCTACAGAGAAATCAGTTTTCCTTGTGGAGAAAGCCATTCTCCAAGATCCCCACCAAAAATTGGGGTCAATTGCCCACTCTGACGCCCTTAACTGGAGTAATTGTCCAAACATTTTCAGGGTGGGAGAGGGTCCGATCGGAGTTTGTGGATGCCCACCCACTAAACTGCTTGTTTGTGTATGTTTGCCAACTTACACTTCTCACTCATGCATGGGAGTCGCTACTGAGGATCCATTTACAGATAAGCAGGAGTCCTTTTGTGAACTACGGGCACATGTGCTTTAGGTGTATTCAACCATAAACACACATTTAAGTCAGAAACTACCTTTGTTAACAGAATCCATAGTGTTTAAGAAAAACAAGGAATTGCGGGGGAAAAGAAGAAGTAGAACAGAACACACTTGAATAAAAGTAAATATCATTAAAGTCTATGTGTGGTAATTGAGTCTGGATCAGGTCATCATAGCAGTAAGGCTTAGTAGACTCCCATAGGAAACTGGTAGGGTTTGGTAGTGGGGACTGCATTTCCATGAGCTGGTCTTTAATATCCATCTTGAAAGGATTTTCCCTATGCCGAAGAATTTTTGTAGACCATCCATATTCTTAAAAGTCTTCAAGAGAGGAACTTTTACATTTTTCGAGAAAGCTTCTATTCATAGAGAAAACAAAAATAAATGATGAGGGGACTGTATTGACTTTTGTTCCGAACTATCTTAATTTCTTGTGCAAGAATGTCATTAATCACTATTTTATGTAATGACACGTTATTGACTATATACTCCAAAATCTGCTACTGGTATGACATCAGAGTGATTTCAGAAGTTTAAGGTTGACTTTCAGGCAATTCTGAAGTTTCTATTGTAGACTGGAGACTGATTTGGCTTGTGCAAATTAGCAATGGGCGGAATGTTTTATTCCGCCCATGGAATTGGTGAATTTTGGAGACTCAGCATTACACTGGTAAACCAGAGTTCTGGCCACATTCTAGCAATTGCTGTGTGGTGGAAAGTTTTCCCACAAGGCTCCAGAAATGCAAAAAAGATTTGGCATCCCCTACAGCCATTTTCTAAAGCAGACAGTTGCAGGTGGCTATAGTCAGAAGGATGCTTATCAAGTAGATTTGCTGCTGCTCGAGTAGATTTCCTACGTGAGGGGCACCAAAATCAACTTGAATGGTCATGCATTCTTGTGCGGTGCATGGTGCCATTCGCACTGATTTTTCAGAGCTGTTCGCAATACTGGCACTAAGTTACAGCACAACATCTATAGTCCACTCATTTGGCACTGAGTTTTTATATAACTCTCTGGAATTCTGCAGAGCGAAACTCTGCAAGCTTCTCCCACCCCTGGTGAAAATGGATTATTAGTGGTCTGAATTGGAAGATGCCTATGTTAGGGGACTGTTAGGGGGGGTCAAATTAGTTAAGTTGTGGGTGAATGTTCTTGCTGATACATATTTTTTTAGTAAACTGAGAATGCGCTTTCCTAACATTAACCCTTTTCTAAACATCAAAACATGGTTGTTTTAGTATTGTGCCAAACCTCATACATTATCCGGATTCATCTTGGCTGCCATTAACTATGTACATATTATTTTATTTCAGCACAATGTGTGTGTGTGTTTTCCCTCTCTTACACTGTGTAAATGTCTGATGAGGAAAAAGAAGCACAGAACCCCAGAATTGAGTGCCCCACCAGTAGCCAGAGGCTCAAAGTAAGCACTGGAGTGATCTTCCTAAGTAATATGGGTTGTAAAATTCTGATCATGATATGTGCAAATATATTGTAAGAAGTGACCAATAGATTAGTCCATTAGGATCAAACAAGAGTAAGCCCAAAAGCTGTGAGAGAAACTGTCAAACAGATACATGAAATAATTGGTTTCACAGGGAAAGATGATTCACTGAACGTTTTAATAAATACTAATGCAGAAAGAGTATTTATCAGTCTAAATTAGGAATTCCTGTGGTGTACTTTAAAGAAAATTAACTTCAGAGGAAAATCTGGAAATGCTTGTGTGCAAAATACAGTGGTAGTTCACAAAAATAAACATTACTCTAGTTATATTTGATTTGATTATAGGTTGTTTATGGAAATATTGACTACAGAAACAGCCTGCTACAAAAATATGTTCAAAATAACTAGGCCCAAAAAATCCACAAGATAAGCGCATATAAGTAAGTATAGATTCACTATTTTTAACTCCACATCTACATATAAAATTATAATTTGTAGATGTGAAGTTAAGAATAAAAAATATATAATTACCTAAATTACTATTACTTACCTATATGCATATATTTATGTGCAAATAAAACAACCATCGAACTCCGAGTCGTTCTCAAGTTTAGGTAGAGAACAGCTCCTTTATATGGAACACCCTACACACCACTACCATAGAGTATTCGTGACAGAGGCCTTCAAAGCGAATGAATGCCTGACCCCTCCAAACATCACTCAAATGATCTATTCCGATCGGTGTCCAACCTGAGAATCCTGTGAGGTATATCCAGGCTAAATACACCCTGACTATTTAAAAATCTTGCAAGTCCTAAAATGTTAAATGTGATTCATAGAGGGAATCACAAGTGTTTTTCATTTTTACTGCGCAAGACAAGGAGACATAAATTGGTAGATTACTTCCCTCAGCATTTTTCCTTCAACTTTGAACATCAAGAACACAAAAGATTTTACTGTTCTTGATACTAAAAAATGTACACACTTCTAGCGTCAACATTTGTGCTGCAAGGTAAAATATGTTAACTATCACTGTTGCATTAAACTTTGTACCTATTGGTCATCAATCCAGTGACCAGGAGTCACTTTGTACTTCCTATGTTTACAATTTTTCTCTGCAAATTCTCCTTTTACTTCCCTCAGGATTATCTTGATCCTCTTTGCCTTAGTGACTTTCCTCTCTACACTGCATCAGGGAGAAACCATCTTCAAGGAACTGCGAGTGGCCTAGCAGTAGTCGTTTATTTGATTCCCATGGTGTTTATCTGTAAAAGGAAATTATTTTCCATTCCTCTAGTCTTAGCTCCACCTCCTACTCTCAGGTCCTTATTCACACACTGGCCTGCTCCTGCTCCTTTTCTTTAAGCTGCCCTCTTCTTCCCATGCCCAAAACAATACTTTTATCTCCTACATCCTTTTCCATCCTATCGCCTTGTGTTGGCCATGCCCCTTATCTAACTACCCTCTGTCTTCTCCCACATTAGCCCCATCACATTGTCTCTCATCCTAATCAATCAGGGCAGCTTGAGTTCTGTTGCCTCTGTCCCCTGCCACATTTACTTAGGTCAGCACTTCCCACATTCCCTAACAAGTTTCCTCAAACTTCACTCACACTTTTGGAATTTTTGTTTCACACCATGGTGCCACAGTTGACAATTGATTTGTGGCTTCAGAGCAGTTTCATGAAACTTATTAAAAAGAGTTCATTGAATCAACTGTGCCCAAAAGAGTATCCCATCCCTTAATCTCCACAGTTTCCATCCCAGGCCATCTGGATCATTCAATCAACGACCATTATTAGTGGAAAACTACAGTCAGGTCTGTTTGCCTGAATGATTGTATTTTAATGAGAATATCACCACACACTGATCCCACTCATCTTTCTTTTCTTCTATCAATATTATACTCAAAGCAGTCTGCTTTGCCACAGGGCTACCACCAGCATTGCACCTCTCTCTAAAACGTTGCTGATATATCCACATAAGGATGTTGTGGTCCAGACTAATGGCACGCCTGCATATCCCTCCTTTCAGGAAACGTATATTGCAAACACTGGTCCATGGCCACTTTGAATTCAGGAAGAATGCAAAGACCTACTGTTCCTAAAAAGATGACTTGCGTATCCTCAGAACACGTCAGAATGATGGTATGTTAATCTTTTCCATACTCAAGCTATCCCACGCCCCTCCACTGCACTCAAGGTACAAAAACGTGGCAAGGCATATTGATCGGACCCCCCTACTAACAGAAATCCTCATCCTGATAACCAAACTCCAGCATCTTGATAGCTACTCACTCACCTACTAGCGGAAGGTGTAAGTATAAACAAAAGATCACCTATCTGCTTTAAGGCCCTCTGATTCAAGGCATGTGTAAGTGCAGCCACAAATCTGCATCAGCATATTCTGAGCACCCCTTTAGGCCGCAAGCACAACACACATAAGAACAGATTTGAAAAAAGTGGTACATCACCAAGTGCAGTACCACTTTACTTGCTCCCCTTAGCGCCCCCTACCGCCACCATGTGTGTGCCCTATTTAAAATACAGTGCACCATGGCGCCTGGGTAGGGGGCAATAGCATCAGAATTTTTAATGCTATTGTTGTACTGTTCAGGGTTAGTGGCAACATTTTGGTGCTAACCTTGAACAGTACATAGGGGCCTATCGTAAGCAATGGTGTGCCCCCTTTTAATACCTGCTCTAAGTAGGCGTTAAAAATGCTGAAAAAAATGTCGCAAAGAAATCTTTTAGATTTCTTTGTGCCATTTTTTCACCCCCAACGGGGGAACGCCCCCCTTGCATACATTTTGCCTGGCATAGGCATGATGTGGTGCAAGGGGTCACAAAGTTGGGCAATGCTTGCATTGCTCCACTTTGTAAATTTGGCATTGCGAGTTTGGTCTTGTTGGGCCACATTAGCGTAAAGATAATTATGCTAATGTGGCGAAAAGAGGCACTATGCCCTCTTAAATCTGGGACAAAATTATTCCCAGATATACCACTTGCTTCCATTGACATACAGTGAGGAGAGAAGCCTCCTGCTTGAAAGTTGTTAAGTTTGTGTAAAATGCAACTGTGTCTTTCTTCCACCTCTTTAATGCGCTCTGTGCTTAAATGCAATACAAGTACATCGCAAATCATTTGGACCTCTCCTCTGAATCTTACTTTAAACACTAAAAACTCTCCTCACAGGTCCACAAGTCTGACTACATCTATTTGCTGAATAAGAATAGCTTAATTGAAAAGGAAGCCCTGGCACACTTACTATATGTCGATAGAGCTGTGGGTTCTCCCCAAATGCATTTACAGGCATAATAATGTCTGGCAGTGTTTAATTTTTAAAATAATATGTGCCATGGACCATACTATTGCTCAGGAGGTCACTGCAGCTTGCACCACCATCTGCTCAGTACCAGTGCTACCTATTAACCATCACTTTTCTACAAGGGTGACAATTTTATCTATTCAAAGACACCCAAAGCTGAAAGGATGACTCTGATGTGCTGGTATTATCTTTTTAAAAAAGCACTGAATTGTTAAACTGCGTCCTCCTCAAAAAACAGTCAGCGCCATCAAGTGTTTGGCTGTGCTAAATAAATACCAGTGATAACAATAAAGTACAGTGGCACAAATTAAGCACTGCTCTGGTGTATCTTTGTATGCACAGTGAATGTCTGGGCAAAGTTTTCATGGCCCCGTTGTGATCCTTTCTTGTCGCCGACATTAGGATCAGACACACAAGTGGGGTACTTTGGTTGTCAGGAGAAGTGTTCCTCATAGAACTTCATTGGCTCTGGAACGTTCTGTGTGGAAAATAAATAAATGATTCAAGCCAAAGTTTAAGATTTGCAAGGAAACCCTGAGGGAATTATTCAAGTCACACTACCATGGACTTTCCTTGATGTCTGTGTTTGGTACCTCAGCTACATCCTTTGTCAAAATATGTCATTTTTTTATAGGAAATGCTGTTTGTTTACACATTGCATTTTCTCAACTTTTGGGTCAATGGAGCTAGGATCAGCCACACAAAAGGGGTAGCATTTTTATCTGGATATGTGTGGGAACTCTGGGTAGTAGGAATTCTGTGTATTTGTGTTTTGGAAATGTATAGGCTGGGCAAAGTAGGGGGCATATTTATACTCTGTTTGCGCCGGAATTGCGTCGTTTTTTTTACGCAAATCCGACGCAAAGCTAACTCCATATTTATACTTTGGCGTTAGACCCGTCTAGCACCAAAGATCTTGGAGTTTGCGTCATTTTTTAGTGTGGACACCTACCTTGCGTTAATGATATGCAAGGTAGGCGTTCCCGTCTAAAAAATGACTCCAAGGCATATGCGCCTTATTTAAACTCCCGTGCAAAAATGACGCCCCGGAGTGGGCGGGTCAAAAAAAATGACGTCCAGCCGCTTTTGCGTCATTTTTTAACGCCTGGTCAGGGCAGGCGTTAAGGGACCTGTGGGCTCGGAAGGAGCCCAGAGGTGCCCTCCCATGCCCCCAGGGACACCCCCTGACACCCTTGCCCAAACCAGGAGGACGCCCAAGGATGGAGGGACCCATCCCAGGGAACTTAAGGTAAGTTCAGGTAAGTATTTTTTTATTTAGTTTTTTGTGGCATAGGGGGGCCTGATTTGTGCCCCCCTACATGCCACTATGCCCAATGACCATGCCCAGGGGACATATGTCCCCTGGGCATGGCCATTGGGCAAGGGGGCATGACTCCTGTCTGTGCTAAGACAGGAGTCATTTCAATGGGGGTTGGGAGTAAAAAAAAATGGCGCAAATCGAGTTGAGGCCAATATTTTGCCTCAGACCTGACTTGCCCCATTTTTTTACGCCCAAGCTCCATTTTCCCCTACGCCGGCGCTGCCTGGTGTGGGTCATTTTTTTTGACGCACACCAGTCAGCTGTGCCGGCTAACGTCATTCCATAAATAAGGCGCCCGCATGGCGCTTTGGAATGGCGTTAGCCGGCGCTAAAATTTTTGACGCACAACTGCGTTGGCGCAGTTGTGCGTCAAAAAGTATAAATATGGCCCTAGGTTTTTAAAGAAGAGTAGCACAATCAAAACCAGGACACACAATAAACCCTAACGAGAGGCATCAATTTTCTCTTTCGCAACAGCAGAACAAAAAACTGACCTACTCATGACCGATATATAGCTAATGCGATGGCTACTTTCAAGTGTTTAGTACGCCTGTGCATACCTTAAAACTTACAGATGAAAAGTTTGTCAGCTATTTCCAGTTTTTTCCTGATGTTTTCCAAAAACTCTTGCTGAATGAATTAAGAATTTTGTATAGTTTTAAAAGGTGTATAGCTTTCTATGTTCATCCATAGGCTTCACACCTGTTTCAACCACAAACCCGCAAGTAGGTTGAAACCACAAAAAATAGGAAAAATTGACTAATACTAAGAAAAAATTTAAAATTGTGGTTGAAATGCTTATTCCTGAAATCTGTGAATTTAGTGATCTTCGCAGTGCAACCTTTTAATTCATGCCATTTTAGAATAAAAATATGCTTTCTTGCAGCGTATGTTTCTCAATTTTAAAATAACCTAAGGGTTATATTTAAGAAACTGCAGTACAGCAAGTCACCTTGCTGCACTGCGTTGCGTCACTGGACCTACATAAAATAAGTGCTTCCTCCTCTTTATCAAAAATGGTTGTACAGCCTGCACCCCTATAGGACTGCCCACACTCCTCCATGAGAAAAATAGAAAAAAAAAAAAATATGAAATATAAAACACAACCACAAAAAAAGACAAAAAATTAAAATAGAAAAGAAATCTAGCAGAAGTCAGATGACAATAGGCTGAAAAATTGAGCGAGAAATATGTTTTTAAAGAAGAGTAGCACAAACAAAATCAGAGCATGCAATAAGACCTAAAGGTAGACATCAATCTTCTCTTGCAGAACAAAAAGCTGACTTACTTATGACAGATATACAGGTAATGTGGTGGTAACTCGTACACGTTTAGTATGCCTGTGCATACCTCAAATACTGTTTCCTCACAGATGACTAACCATTCAATAAACTTGAGTGAAAAGTAAGTGAACATTTTTCTCTTATGTAGGAATGTTGAAAATGCAGAGCCGGTGATAGACAAGCATCTGGAAAAGCTTTGTGTAGAACTTCACATTTTATTACAGTTTTGGTAAGTAATAGATCATGTTTGTTTGCGAAAAACGCAGCAACTTGACACACCCTTGTGTTAGTTAACATTGTTGAGGGGCATATATGGTTGCAGATTTATGGCCATCAATTGGAGGACTGCTAGCAGCCTTTCTGTAAAGTCCCTTGCCATTGAATCCAGACTATCATAAAACTTCACAATTCAGTCAGCCAAGTTTCAGCTCCAAGATCACATCATTGATAACCATCTCCTGCATGACTACCAGTCTGGTTTCAGATCATGCTGCAGCATTGAGACCACTATCTGACATATGGTATGCCACTTTGACTACAGATGACCTCGCCTCTTGATATTGCCATACATGTCTCCTGCCTTCAGTAGAGCCGACCATCCCACCCACATATGCATACTGTAGTCTGAAATAGGATTCACCAGCAATACCCTGGACTGGTTCTCCTTCTACATTTCCAAACAACACAAGATTTGTAATATGTGCACCTCCGGGTCACAAAAGATCCCTATCACCAGTGTAGTTCCCCAGGGTTCCATTGTCTCCTGTCATTTACAGCCAGTACATGGAGCTGCTTGGTGCTTTACTCACAGATAGCAGCATCAAGATTGACGTTCAACTTCCTTACCTTTGGTAACGATATATCTGGTAGAGACATCTTCTAGTTGCAGATTCCTTACCTTAAAGTTTTCCCCCAGGCGTCAGACTGAATCCAGAAATTTTTTCTTCAAGCAATACCTTGTGCGTCAGTAGGTGGCATTGGTCACCCCACGGGTGTCGTTGGCGTCATAATGATGTAAGGGTAGTACATAGATGCTGCCTCAGCGCAGTGATGTCAGTTTCTTTTCACAACTTTCCATGCCAAAGCGCGGAGCCGCAAAGAACACTGAAATTGGTGCATCAGTGCAAAGGCTCTGAATGGGGAAGCCCTGTCCCTAGAAATCAATTTGCAAGTGGGGAGGCTGGGTGCGTTGGTAAGGAATCTGAAACAAGAATATGTCTCTAACAGATATTTTGTTGCCAAAGGTAAGTAACTTGTACATCTGCTAGAGACTTCTAGTTGCAGATTCCTTACCTTAGAATACATACCCCCGCAATGCCATCCTCGGAGGTGGGCTGTGAACCAAGATCCTACTAGAATGTCCTGTAGGACCGAACAACCAAAGTAGCCGTCCCTACGGACGGACGTGGCCATGCTCAATAGCTCTGGATACCATCCTATCTGTGCCCAGTCCGAAACCACCAAGATTACTTGGGCCCGGTCGGTCTTGATCTTCTTGAGAACTCTAGACAGAAGTGGTATAGGTGGAAAGGAGGCCGGAGTTCCACTTGAGACGAGAAGCATCTCAGAGAGAGTGCCGCCTTGAAAACTCCAAAGCGCAAAACAGCTGGCATTGCATGTTCTCTGCGGAGGCAAACAGATCTAACCAAGGCTCTTCCCACTTCTGAAAGAGACCTTGCGCCACCTCCGGATGGAGATGCCATTCGTGATCGGCTATGCATCGACGGCTGAGTTTGTCTGCTCTGGCGTTCAGAGAGCCTGCCAGATGTTGGACCACTATGGTGATGTTCTGATGTGCCAGCCATGTCCAGAGGCATAGCACCTCCTGACAAAGGGTCCAGGACCCTACTCTGCCCTGTTTGTTGCAGTACCACATGGCGGTAGTGTTGTCCATGAACACCTGCACTACTTTCCCTTTGAGAGAGGGAAGAAATGCTTTCAATGCAAGCCTAATCGCCTGGAGCTCCAGAAGATTGATATAGAGCCCAGACTCTGCTGGCCACCAGAGGCCTCTGATCTCCGCCTCTCCCATGTGGCTGCCCCATCCCAGAAGTGACGGGTCCATCAGTATGGATAGATCTGGTTGGGAAAGGGAGGGGGATCTGCCGTTGACACAATGCTGAATCCAAAGCCACACTGCAGGTCTTTTGAAGTCCCCTCCGAGATCTGAACCATGTTGGAGAGATTTCCCTGATGCTGTGCCCACTGAAACTTCAATTCCCACTGCATAGTCCGCATATGCCATCTGGCATGTGTTACTAGCAGGATGCAGGAGGCTATGAGGTCCAGCAGCCTCACAGTCAGTCTCACCGAAACCCAAGATAGAGGCTGAAAGATCAGAATCATAGCCTGAACATCCTGGACTCGCTTTTCGGGACGATAGGCCAGAAACTGCACTGTGTCCAGAACAGCTCCGATGAAAGGGAGCATCTGAGAGGGAGTCAGGTGTGACTTTGGCACGTTTATAGTGAACACCAGCGTGTGCAGGAGGTTCGCCGTAGTCTGAAGGTGGGAAACGACTTTCTGGGGAGAGTCCGCCTTCAACAGCCAGTCGTCGAGGTAGGGTAAGACTAAAACTCCCAACCTGGGCACATGAGCTGCAGCCACCACCATCACTTTTGTGAACACCAGAGGGGTGCTGGTAAGGCTGAAGGGGAGCACGGTAAATGGAAAGTACTCGTGATCTACCACGAATCGTAGGTAACGTTTGTAGGCAGGCAGGATGGGAATGTGGAAATAACTATCCTGCAAGTCCAACACTACCATCCAGTCTCCTAGGTCCAAGGTAGACAGAACCTGAGCCAGGGTGAGCACCTTGAATTTCTCCTGCTTGAGGAAGAGATTGAGGACCCGAAGGTCTACGATAGGACGTAAACCCTTGTCTTTTTTGGGCACCAGAAAGTAGCAGGAATAACAACCACGACCTACTTCTGGGGTGGGGACCCACTCTATAGCTCCCTTGGCCAAGAGAGCTGCGTATTCCTGCCAGAGATGTGCCAAATGATCCTCCAGTATGTGGCTGAATGATGGAGGTATTGCTGGTGTGGCAGATTCGAAGCGGAGGGAGTAGCCCCTTCGAACTATCTGAAAAACCAACCTGTCTATAGTGATGAATTCCCAGTGAGACAGTTGATGGCAAATCCTGCCGCTAACTGGATCAGAGTGAGGGGATTGACTAGGAGGGTTTAAAGGCTGCAGCAGGGTCAGAGGTGGACTGGGCAGGTCTCTGGTTCTCTGTCCCACGACCACGTGGGATTCTGCATCTCCGGCCATGCAGCAGCTGAAGATCATGGGTGGCACGGTGGCTGGGAAATGGATGCAACAGGGAGCCCCTTCCGTGGCCACGAAAGAGGCGAAAGGCTGACTGTTGGGGATGAGGGGCAGTGGAAAGGCCGAAGAACCGAGCCATAGCCTGGGAGTCTTGAACCTCTCCAGAGCCGAGTACGCCTTGTCTCCAAAGAGACGGGAGCCATCAAAGGGCATCCTCTGAGAAACCAGATGTACGTAACCAGGCGTGGTGCCTCAAGGCCACCGTCGTCGCAACCGATCTACCTAGAGAGTCAGTCGTGTCCAGCCTACATTTGATAAGGAACTTTGCTGCGTCTCTCCCATTGGTGACAGCTTGGTAGACGATAGCATAGGCCTTCTCTGGGATCTGCGGCAGAACTTGCGGACCGTATCCAACAAAGATCAAGTATAGCGGCCCAAAAAGCGTGCTGTGTTCACTGACCACAGCGTGAGACTGGAGGAAGAAAACAACTTCTACACAAATTGTTCCGGCCTTTTTGATTCCCTAGCTGGGGGTGTGGAAGAGAATGAGGATGCCTGGATGACAAGGCTCTCTGGCGTGGGGTGCTGGGACAGGAATTTAGGGTCGTTCGGGGCGGGCCGATGGTGGCGTGCGATAGTCCTGTTCACAGGAGCCCCTTTGTTGGGTCTTGACCAAGAACCCAAAAGGACATTGGTGGGGGCTTCATTGAATGGAAGAAGAGGCTCAGATGTGGAAGCCCCTTGTTGAAGCACCTCCGTCAGGAAATTAGACCTGACCTGAACAGTAGGCAGTAGGCAGCTCAAGGCTGAGGACCTCAGCCGCCCTACTGACCACCGTGGAATAAGTTGCTCTCTCCGCCATAGCCACGGCAGGAGGAGACAGCATGCCAGTGTCTGGAGAGGCATCCAGACCACTGGCCTCGCCCAGCCCCTGTGCCCAGTCCAAGTTAGGTTAATTCTGGTATTCATAAGGGTTCAGGGACCCACTCAATCCTTCGCTGAATTCAAACCCATAAGAAGAAGTGTCAGAATCCAACATGGGGTGAATAGGCCTCATCAAAGAAGGTGGCAGCATCTGCCCACGCCGGTCCGACTCTGAGTCATCGGAGATCGGGTCGACATCGATGGTGGGCACCACAGACGTTGGGAGCGTTGACAATCAAACCAGTGCCGGGGAAGGTTTTGATGGTATGACCGGAGCCAGTGCGGATCCAAAAGCGGATCTGGAGGGGATTTCAGTAGCTGCAGCTGCCGGCGCAGAACTTGAAGCCCCCCCAAATGAAGCCCTTGGGCCCGAAGGCACCGTAGCTGGGTCGGACTACCCAAAAATGAGGCACATGGCCGCGTAAAACTCCCTTAATTGGGCAGGGGTCACCCCGGCTACTGGAAACTTGGGGAGGCGCGGACCCAGAGGCAGGCTCTGAAGACGGAGGCCTCAAGTGTCGACGCCCCTCCCACGTCACATCAGCCGAGTGATGGGCTGAAGTCTAAGGTTAACGGGATTTCTTCAACTTCTTTTTCAAGAAACAGTGCTTTTATGGTCCAAATCTCTCATCCTTCAGAATGCCCTTTCTGAGCCGGATGTGGGTTATCGATTGGGGTATGGACCAATATGCCCCAAATAAAGTCTTAAAACTGTAAAAGTTGCAAAATCCAGAGTACATCCAAGTGTAATATTCCTAACTTGTAACGTATGGTAAAAATGGAGTATAGAATTATCACACAGAGTCAAGGTGTTAGGTTCAAAGTAGTTTATTGATGCTCTTTTGAACAGGAGGTCGTAGGCATTTGATCAGAGAGCCTTCTTCTTCTTACCTTGACCAAAGACTTTGAAGAAAACGAGTGGTGGTGGCTCTGCGACCGGTCTCAAGACCTTCCCCTCGAGAAAGACCAGGACCTATGAGGAGTAGAGCGCCAGGCCACCATACGCTTGAGGGACCGCTCCCTCAAGGCCTTCGGGTGCATGGCCTGGCACTTGAAGCATGACTTCGGGTTGTGGTTGCACTCCAGGCACAACAAACAGACCCGATGCGGATCCGTCACTGTCATCATGCAGTGACAGCCCTCGCTTGGTTTGAAACTGGTCTTCGGGGATATCCCTCGATGCACCAAAAGGTCGAAAAATTTGTTGAAGTCGGTCAAAAATTGACCACGGGTAGCTCTCTCCGGATCAGCGCATGGCGCAGAAAGAAAAGAACTGAAGCCACTGCGCTGAGGCAGCGTCTATGTAATACTCCCAATGGCAACTACGACGCCAATGGCGCCCGTGGAGTCGACCGATGCCACTTACTGGCGCGCAAGGGTATTGCTCGAAGAAAAAATCTCCACATCCAGTCTGACGCCTGAGGGAAAATTCTATGGTAAGGAATCTGCAACTAGAAGTCTCTATCAGATCAAAATGTTGATGATAAACAACTCTGTTTAAAAGTCTTCCGTACTTCAGATACCCAGCACCTCAAATATTGCTTGCATATCATTCAGACCTGGAGGCCCAGCACTTACCTGATGCTCATCTCAACCAAGACAGAAGTCCTAGCATTTACTAAGAACAACAAATGAGAAACAGTACAGACTTCGTTCAATGAAATAAACCTTGATGGCTTTGAACCCCCAACTTTCACTGAATTGTCACTTGGATTCATCCTGGACACCAACCTCACCTTCAAGGAACATATCGCCCAAAAAAAAACAGCCTGGTAAAATCAACTAATTTCTTCCATAAAGCAACATCAGAACTGCTTTTCAGAACTTTGTACTATAGTGGTAATGTTCTATTCCCTTGAGTCCCAGACCCCATACTGGTACCCTTTAGGGGCATCCTGCATCCTGCAGCATGTCTCATCCAGGGCCTGAAGAAATATGATTACATTACCCCATCCTAATGAAACCATTAGCTGCCCTTGCCAGCCCCCCAATCTTCTACAAAGCCATCACAACCAGCACCCCCATTTATCTTGCAGACCAGCTCACAATTTCTGGTGGCTCTTTGCCCACCTACACCCAGGATACCATCAGAATTCATACTATGAAGTGTAAAAAAGAAAAAACAAACAAGATAGCATATATGGATCTGGGATTTGCAACAATATCCTTGTGTTCATCGGGACTGCTCCAGAAATGCTTCAATTTAGGAAAGAGTTGAATACTTACCTTTTTAAAGAACACTACACTACAATGCAGTAACCGTCCACAACCCAGATTTTTCTACTATTACTCTTTGACTTTATGCTTGTCTTTTACTGTGTACAGAGCTCTGCTGCCTTTTGGCTAGCTTTTTGCTATAGACATACCACATACATGCTTATATACTTGTGCTTCAGAAGATTCTTGCATCTTGCACTTGCACTTCCAAACTCCCAGAATTGCTGAATGTTTTCTCCCTAAGTTCTGCACCACTGAAATCTAATAGTATTTCCTTTGCAAATGTGCTGCCAAAAGCCGTCATCCAGTTTGAAAATGCACAGGTGTGGCACTGTTTGGTTATTGGGGTTCCTAACATCCATGAACATCCTTGAATCCTTATTCCACTTTTGGTTCATTGCAATTGTGGACACACAAGAAATATTGGTCATCCGGGGATTTCTAGTGTTGTTGATGTCTTTGAGATGTTGCCTGAATTGGCCATGTCTGCTAGTGCGAGACACCAGAAACATTCTCTAAGGAGAGTCTGGTTTTAAAGTCTTAAAGTGTGATGTGTGGTTCCAGTCATGTGCTCTGTGTGCTATATTCTGTCTTAGAACCTCCTGCCACAGTTATCTCTGAAGCCCAACTTTTTGGCATTAATATGGGTTTTTGCTCTGGTAATTGCTCTATGTAGCCAGTAAGAACCTGGTAGGGCAATGTAAGTCCCAATATGGGTGATGGTGATTGACTGCTCGGAGAAAAGAGGAAAATATGATTGAAACAGTGATGAGGTCTAGTGTTACAAAGCAAGATGCATTTTTTCCAGTCGTGTAGGATGCTCAGTCATCTCACTCTATTGACTACACATGTTGCATCCTTGGTGCAGCTCTCTGTCTCTTCTGGGAACCACATACAGGGGGTCATTCTGACCTCGGCGGTAAAAGGCGCCTACCGCCGGTCAGAAATCCTCCATAATCCCGCCGCGGTCGCGGAAACCCGCCACGGTCATTCTGATCCGCAGAAGGCAAACCTCCGAAAATCCGACCGCCACAACAGACCGCCAGACCAGCGGTCGGCGGAAAGGTGGAGGTGACCAAACCTCCACCGCCACGCCAACAGAAATACGCCCATGCCATTACGACCCATGAATCCACGCGGCGGTCATTCAAACGCGGTATTCCATTGGCGGGACACACCGGCGCGGTCAGAATACACACAAACGAACAAAACTCAGCCACATTGGACGATTTGAATCCCACACACCTGATACACATACACACACCACTCCCACACACACAATACAATATAAAACACCCACCCACATCACCCACAAACCCCTACGCTTAAAAATTCGTAAAGAAGACAAGAGCGAGACACCAGCATCCAAAACATAACAGCCACAGCCACTCAACACCATCACCCACACACTATCCACACACAAAACAACACACACCACCACACTCAACTCACTTAAATACACATACTCCACCCCACACATCATACACACCACCCCATGGCACCCCAAAGACAACCCCGCTTCACAGACGAAGAACTCAGGGTCATGGTGGAGGAAATCGTTCGGGTAGAGCCCCAGCTGTTCGGCACACAGATACAATACACCAGCATTGCCCGGAGGACGGAGCTATGGCAGAGGATTGTCGACAGGGTGAACGCAGTGGGACAGCACCCCAGAAATCGGGAAGACATCAGGAAGCGATGGAACGACCTACGGGGGAAGGTGCGTTCCATGGTATCCAGGCACAACATCGCCGTGCAGAAGCCTGGCGGAGGACCCCCACCTCAACCCCCACAATTCACATCATGGGAGGAGGAAGTCTTGAACATCCTGCATCCTGACGGCCTCGCAGGAGTCGGCGGAGGAATGGATACTGGTAAGTTGAAGCTTCAATACTGCTTCCCCCCCACCTGCATGCCAAATCAGACCCCAACCCTCACCCCCATCCTCGAACCCCACCCTCACCCCCACCCCCATCCTCACCCCCACCCCCACCCTCACCCCCACCACCATCCTCACCCCCACCAACATCCTCACCCCCACCCCCAGCACACCTATTCCCCGCCAATGTCTCACCATCACAACCCACACATCCCAAAACCTAGGCCTGCATGCGTCCACTAAGCATGGACACCCATCACCAAAGCATGCCCAATGCATATACACATCCCCCCCACAAGCCACCCTCACCAAAGCCCCCACACACGAATGCCAGCACTTGGGGACACGAGAACCCACAGATACACCCATATGCCACACATTTAAACTATAACCATACCTCTATACCCCTGCAGGACCCGACCGTCAACACACCGCGGCGGAGGGGCCAGAATTATCCACACCCCCCACCCAAGAGGCCGTCAGCGATGACAGCAGCTCTGTCGACCTGGACACCGATGACCAGCCCGGACCATCGGGGACCTCTGGACAGTCGGTTCCCCTCACACAGGCCCAGGCCACTACAGACCCAAACCCCTCTGGGAACACCATCACAGCTCCCACCCAGCGGGCCCATGCCTCTGTCTCCAGGGCGCGTCAATCTGCGGTGTGTCTACCACTACAGGGCACCCAGGATAACCCACCACCCCAACAACAACAGGGACCTGGGGGCAGTGGTAGTGGGCACACCGGCCAGGGGGCAGAGGCCCAGGGAAACAGGGCAACTCGGCGGGCAGCTGTGCGACAGGGGGGGGAGGAGAGGCCCAGGGAACCCACTCTCCACGAGGTCCTCACCACCATCATGGGAGCATACAACCGCTCCCAGGAGACGATGGCGACGGTACTGGCCCGGTTCCAGGAGATCCAGGTGCTGCAGGAGGAACACTATCGGGGGTACAGGGAGGACATCAGAGCCATCAACACCACCCTGGTTACCATGGTAGGGCTGCTGCAGGACCACGTAAACAGCAGGGCGGACACTGAACAACACCCAAGGGCCCCTGCAACTAGCCTGGACCAAGAACAGCCATCCACCTCCGCCGGCGCTAGTGGACAGGAGGCCCCCGCACAGCAGCAGCCCACCAGACCCCCACCTCCTGCAGGAGAAGAACCACCCCGCAAGAGGGCCCTGAGATCTCGCAAGAAGACAGAGTAGGATGTCAAGACCCCCGCCAGCAAAGGATACCACCTGATGTCATCCCACTGTCCCACATTGTCACCCTGTCCATCCTTGAACTGCCCATGCTCCATCTCTCCACAGGCCTCTGGACAATGCACCTGTGTGACTGTTACTCTGGACTCTGCCATGGACATTCCTTCACCATAGCCCCCACCCACTTGAAACCACCCATCCCATTTTGAGCACTTCAATAAACACCTATTTTGCACCAAAATATCAGGAGTCTGGCTGTGATTTCAATAGATTGTAATTGACATGACAGTGCAAATATGTCCTTGTACATGGTGAAGTCAACAAACAGCTGCCACAAAGCTGTAGTCCATGGGGAAACGAAGCACAGGACTCGTAGTGGGGACCCCAGATCTGAAATAGGGAGGGAAAAGCCAAAACTCAGTCATCATACACTGGGGCAAATAGACAGGCAGCAGAGATGCTGCAGAGTAGTTAACATTTACTAAATTATCTTTGAAATGTTACCTGTGTCCTATTGGAAGTACTGTTCAATGATTCTGTCCCTGTTGTCTGTTTCAGCCCCGTCGTCTTCCTCCTCGTCACTCTCCTCAGGTTCCACCGCTGCCACAACACCACCGTCTCGACCATCCTCCTGCAGGAAAGGCACCTGGCGGCGCAAAGCCAGGTTGTGAAGCATGCAGCAGGCCACGATGATGTGACACACCTTCTTAGGTGAGTACATTAGGGATCCACCGGTCATATGCAGGCACCTAAACCTGGCCTTTAGGAGGCCAAAGGTGCGTTCGATCACCCTCCTAGTACGCCCATGGGCCTCATTGTACCGTTCCTCTGCCCTGGTCCGGGGATTCCTTACTGGGGTCAGTAGCCACGACAGGTTGGGGTACCCAGAGTCCCCCACTAGCCATACACGGTGTCTCTGTAGCTGTTCCATCACGTAAGGGATGCTGCTATTCCTGAGGATGTAGGCGTCATGCACTGACCCTGGGAATTTGGCATTTACATGCGAGATGTACTGGTCAGCCAAACACACCACCTGGATGTTCATTGAATGGTAATTTTTTCTGTTCCTGTACACCTGCTCCCTGTCTCTTGGGGGAACCAAAGCCACATGGGTCCCATCAATGGCACCAATTACGTTGGGAATATGTCCAAGGGCGTAGAAATCACCCTTCACTGTAGCCAATTCGCCCACCTCAGGGAAAATGATGTAGTTCCTCACGGATTTCATCAGGGCAGACAACACTCTGGATAACACCTTCGAAAACATGGGCTGAGACATTCCGGAAGCAATTCCCACGGTTGTCTGAAATGACCCACTTGCCAAGAAATGTAGTACTGACATGACCTGCACCAGAGTGGGAATCCCTGTGGGTTGGCGGATGGGGGACATCAGGTCGGGCTCCAGCTGGGCACACAGTTCATGGATAGTGGCACGGTTAAGACGGTAGGTCAGGATAATGTGGCGTTCTTCCATTGTCGACAGGTCCACCAGCGGTCGGTACACGGGAGGATTCATCCGTCTCCTCGCCCAACCCAGCGGACGGTGCCTAGGAAGGACAACATGGAGCACACAGTCAAGCAACCCACAGGTACGTACTCACAGCTAGCACAGTATACGATTCTCTATGCAGTGAATGGCGTGTCTGAGTGGCTATGCAAGGCCTAGGCCTGTGTGACGCAGTTGAAATTGAGCCATGTGGGCCCTGGAAATGGCGGCTGCCTGACCTGTGAAGTGTGACAATGGGATGTGAGGTCAATGCGCTGGCGTGGCACACCGCGGCGGGCGGCGGGCGAAGACCGCGGCGCGAAGCCGCATTGGTTAACATTGAAGCCTATGGGTTTCAGGAGCCAATGGCGAAGGGCGCCGGCGGTGGCGGGACGCACCGCCGCGGTACGCACCGCCGCGGACGCGACCGCCATTTTATATCTACTTATCCACTTGCGACTTGAACTTTCACAGGAGAGGACCTATACTGCAAGTGTTGCTGTGACCTCGGTCTGGAAGGGACAATGGCTGCTGCGACTGGGGAAAGGGCCCCTGCCTTCACTGGAGAGGAGTTGGAGAAACTTGTGGATGGGGTCCTCCCCCAGTATGCGCTACTCTACGGTCCTCCAGACCAACAAGTGAGTTTAATTCAATATGGATTTGGGGCCACTGGCTGGCTTGGGGGCCTGGCGGGGATGGGGGCATGTTGGGGCTGGCGGGGGGCCTGGCGGGGGGCCTGGCGGGGATGGGGGGCATGTTGGGGCTGGCGGGGGGCCTGGCGGGGGGCCTGGCGGGGGGCCTGGCGGGGATGGGGGGCATGTTGGGCATGGCGGGGGGCATGGCGGGGGGCCTGGCGGGGATGGGGGGCATGTTGGGCATGGCGGGGGGCATGGCGGGGGGCCTGGCGGGGATGGGGGGCATGTTGGGCATGGCGGGGGGCATGGCGGGGGGCCTGGCGGGGATGGGGGGCATGTTGGGCATGGCGGGGGGCCTGGCGGGGATGGGGGGCATGTTGGGCATGGCGGGGGGCATGGCGGGGGGCCTGGCGGGGATGGGGGGCATGTTGGGCATGGCGGGGGGCATGGCGGGGGGCCTGGCGGGGATGGGGGGCATGTTGGGCATGGCGGGGGGCCTGGCGGGGATGGGGGGCATGTTGAGCATGGCGGGGGGCATGGCGGGGGGCCTGGCGGGGATGGGGGGCATGTTGGGCATGGCGGGGGCCTGGCGGGGATGGGGGGCATGTTGGGCATGGCGGGGGGCATGGCGGGGGGCATGGCGGGGGGCCTGGCGGGGATGGGGGGCATGTTGGGCATGGTGGGGGCATGGCGGGGATGGGGGGCATGTTGGGCATGGCGGGGGGCCTGGCGGGGATGGGGGGCGTTGGGCCACTGGAAAGGAAAATGCTGAGAAACTTGAACGTGGTATTTCTCCCTCCCTTTACGTGTCACATAGGTCCGCGCCCATGAGAAGATCGGGATTTGGCGTGCCATCGCCAAGGAAGTCCGGGCCCTGGGGGTCCACCATCGACGGGGCACCCACTACCCACTGCCGCAAGAGGTGAGAGGACATCCGCCGCGGGACCAAGAAGACCGCCGAGTCTCTGCTGGGGATGGCCTCCCAACGTAGGCGGGGTGCCTGCCGTCAACTGAGCCCCCTGATGTTCCGGATCCTGGCGGTGGCCTACCCTGAATTGGATGGGCGCGTGAGGGCAGCACAGCAGACACAAGGGGGTGAGTACAAGCATTATCTACTCTGTTGTCGCGCAGTGGAGGTGTCTGGGTGGGGGAGGAGGGCTGGGGGTCCCCCTAGGCCAGGGCGATATCTGTAGGCTGGGCACCCCCGTAAGCCCCTGTGTCCCCAGCCACCACCCTCAGTAGTTTGTCAGTACAGCCATCCCTGGGCCGTGTCATCCATGGGTGCAGTTGTCAACTCTAGGCGTGTAGGCCATGTTCCACGGAATGCGTAGCGTACCCCAAGTGCGCAACTTAGTGCAGGGGGCATCTGTGTCTGTCATGTCCGCTAACTGTACCGGAGATCCATGTACTCAATATGCCTTTATTTCTCTCTCCCCCCCCCTTTTTGTTTGTCTTTCTGTGCTTGTGTGCATCAGCATCATCAGGCGGAGGAGAAGTGGCATCGGGGCAGGAGGGAGCTGCATCTCACATGGCCCAGGAGGGCCATGCCACAGAGTCAGACTGGACCAGTGAGACGGAGGGCGAGGGGAGCTCCACGACAGGGACGACTGGACCCTGCAGCGACACGGACACGTCCTCGGAAGGGGGCTCCCTTGCGGGGGTGGCACCATCCGTGCCCCCCGCCATTACAGGTACAGCCGCCACCCAGCGCACCATCTCCGCCCTCCCAGCAGCCCCTCCGCGTTCGCCCCCTGCCCGCTCTGCCAGGAAGCCGGGCATCTCCTTCGCCCCAGGCACCTCAGGCCCTGCCCCTGTTACCCCCGCTGCCCTCAGTGAGGAGGTCATTGACCTCCTCCGAACGCTCATTGTTGGGCAGACTACCCTTTTGAATGCCATCCAGGGGGTGGAGAGGGAGGTTCATCGCAGCAATGCGTACCTGGAGGGCATTCATTCGGGTCAGGCTGCCCATCAGCGATCGTTCCAGGCTCTGGCCTCAGCACTGACGGCAGCCATTGTCCCTGTCTCCTGCCTGCCTCTACTAACTCCCTCCTCCCAGTCTCCTGTTCCTCTGCCTGTCCCACCCACACCATCAGACCAGCCTGCACACACCTCAACACCCAAGAGAAGCTCATCCAAACATAAGCACCACAGATCACGCAGACATTCACACACGCAACATTCCGATGCAGACATGCCAACAGTCACTACCACCTCTGTGACCCCCACCTCCTCGTCTCCCTCCTCCCTCCCTGTGACGTCTCACACCTCCATTCACCTCACCATCAGCCAGTGTTTCCATCACCAGCACACCCTCCACTCCAGTCCGCACACGTGCAGTCACCACCCCCACTGCCATTTACACGTCCCCTGTGTCCTCTCCCACTGTGTCTGTCACCCCCTCTTCCACACCACACAAACGCAGCCACCCACCCACCCAACAGCCATCCACCTCACGACAGCCTATCCCTCCTGAACCAGCACCCAAAGACAGCAAACGTGACTCACCTACAACCACATCCTCTCCCTCCACTCCCATTCCCACTGTACCTACCACTCTCCATTGTCCCAAGAAGCTCTTCCTCGCCACTACTAACTTCTTTCCTGACCCTGAGCCCCCCCCTCCTTCTCGTCGGGGTAAGAAGAGCACCTCAGCCACCACCAGCCCTGCAGCCCCCTTGACAAGGGTGCAGGGGTATTGGAGCCCGCCAGCCCGCATGTCTGGATCTTCGCCCAGCAGCAAGGGGACAGCCAGCCCACCCCCTGGGAAGAGGAGCAGAAGGCAGAAGGGGCGCCGCAGGAGCCCGCCTTCTACATCCCCCCCGGACACCACCCAGAGACAGTCACCAGCCACAGCTCCAAAGGGAGGAAAGGGCCACAGGCCGACGACTAAGGAGGGCAAGGGCAGCAAGTTGGAGAGGTCAGGCAGCAGGCCTGCTGCCCAGGAGGAGCCCACAACCCCCATAGCCGCTGCCCCGGGAGGAACCGGCACAGCTGCCCCGGGAGAGCCCACCACCCCCATAGCCGCTGCCCAGGGAGGACCCAGCCCAGCTGGCCAGGAGGGCCCCACCACCCACAGCCCAGGTGGGCAGTGAAGGAGCACCATCCCCGCTGCCCAGGAGGGCACCACCAGGCAATTAGCAGTTGGCCATAGACCG
Source organism: Pleurodeles waltl (assembly GCF_031143425.1). Taxonomy (NCBI): domain Eukaryota; kingdom Metazoa; phylum Chordata; class Amphibia; order Caudata; family Salamandridae; genus Pleurodeles; species Pleurodeles waltl. The sequence goes on along the minus strand of NC_090446.1, from coordinate 1,333,434,147 downwards.
TCCGCCGTCTCAAGAACCGCTGAACTGGGCCCTTCAAGGCAAGGACCGCTGAACTGGGCCCCGCCGTCTCAAGAACCGCTGAACTGGGCCCCGCCGTCTCAAGAACCGCTGAACTGGGCCCCGCCGTCTCAAGAACCGCTGAACTGGGCCCCGCCGTCTCAAGAACCGCTGAACTGGGCCCTTCAGGGCAAGAACCGCTGGCCCTTTGGCAGACGTGGCAGGGCAGGATCTATCTCGGGCAGGGCTGCAGGATGTCCTCTGGCCAACTTGCCTCCTCCAGTGGCAGTGGGGTCTGTTATGGACTGTATGGACTATGGCTTTGCTCTCCCCAGGATGGCCCAGTGGGCAGGCCACCCACTGTATGGACTGTGGCTTTGCTCTCCCCAGGATGGCCCAGTGGGCAGGCCACCCACTGTATGGACTGTATGGACTGTGGCTTTGCTCTCCCCAGGATGGCCCAGTGGGCAGGCCACCCACTGTATGGACTGTATGGACTGTGGCTTTGCTCTCCCCAGGATGGCCCAGTGGGCAGGCCACCCACTGTATGGACTGTATGGACTGTGGCTTTGCTCTCCCCAGGATGGCCCAGTGGGCAGGCCACCCACTGTATGGACTGTATGGACTGTGGCTTTGCTCTCCCCAGGATGGCCCAGTGGGCAGGCCACCCACTGTATGGACTGTATGGACTGTGGCTTTGCTCTCCCCAGGATGGCCCAGTGGGCAGGCCACCCACTGTATGGACTGTATGGACTGTGGCTTTGCTCTCCCCAGGATGGCCCAGTGGGCAGGCCACCCACTGTATGGACTGTATGGACTGTGGCTTTGCTCTCCCCAGGATGGCCCAGTGGGCAGGCCACCCACTGTATGGACTGTTTGGACTGTGGCTTTGCTCTCCCCAGGATGGGCCAGTGGTCATGGAGTCCCCTCGTGGATCTGGCGTCGTGTACTCAAGTGGCTGAGGTGCCCCCCCTTCCCTTCCCCCTGAGGTGCCTGTCCTATTTTCTTTCTGATGCCCCTGCAGTGTTCTCTCCGTGGAGTTCTTGTCGTGGGACTGGGCCTTGCCCCTTTGCACAGGACCCCTGTGATCCACGGACAGTGGTTGGACTACATTTAGTAGCTGTATATATTTTGTACATAGTTTATTTATTAATTGGGATTACTGGTGTACATATTTCAATATATCTGCCCGTTTATGATCTCTTCTTTTGGTCTTTGCATTATTTTGGAGGGGGGTGGTTTGTGGGTTGTGACAGTGATCTGTGGGAATGCATTGATGTGTGTGTTCTAGTGGGTGTGGGTGGGTGGGTGTGTGCCGGTAATCTTTTCCCTCCCCTGTGTCGTAGGTGCCGTACTCACCGATGTCTTCCGCGCCGCCGGGCGTGCTCCTGGTATATGAGCAGGAATAGGAGTGCGGGGATGACCTGCAACTCTGGCTCCATACTGCCGGAATCTCGCGTGGAGTGCGTAGAGGTGAGCGTTTTCCCGTTCGTAGTCTGTTTCCGCCGTGTTCTTATCGGCGGTGCTCCCGCCCCGGAAAAGGTGGCAGATTGGTGGGTCGTAATAGGGTGGGCGGTACTTTGTCTGCCGCCGGGCTGTTGGCGGGAACCGCCGCGCTGTTTGTTTGTACCGCTGTGGCGGTCGGAGTGTTAAGTTGGCGGGCTGTGTTGGCGGTTCCCGCCAGGGTCAGAATTGCATATTTTAGACCGCCGGCCTGTTGGCGGCTTGGCCGCCGCTTTATCACCGACCGCCAGGGTCAGAATGAGGGCCACAACAGTCTCTTACGTAAACAAAACAAGTGCATGGAATGCATCTGTCTGCCAGGAGTCCTAGCACTATTTTACTGAACGGAAATTTATTGTCAAATTTAGATGGCAGTGAAGCATTGTCCGTCCGGGTACTCTGGGACTTCAGCATTTGGAGCCATCACCAAGCTAGGTGAGACAGTTCTCAGGTCTTTTCATTTTGCCACAATAGGAAGACTTATGCAGGAGTTGATCAGTGTTCAGTTTGCTTCTTTTCTGCTTCTTTCCTGGACCTCTCTCATCTGTTTCCTTTTTGCTTTCCTGTGTCATATAGACTCGGCCTGTCAGTTTATGGGGGAGGGGGGATATTTTTGACTCCTCACAAGTTAATGTTTGCATTTTCCACATTCATAGCAAAATCTTCTTTCCTATCTCGTCATGGATCCTGCATTTTTAACCCTCAGCCTTCCGGGCCCCTGCCTTCACTGGTGGTCTGGAAGAGTGAACACCTAATGTGTCCTTTTCTTCTCACTTTCTCAATCAATCTCTCTGGCCTTGTGTATTACTACTGCTCTCTATATCATCATTTGTTCCTGCATACCAGGAGGGAACAGAAATGTCTGATGGTTGCATCTTCTTGTCAAGCAGCTGTTGAGTTGTGAGTTGTGGCTCAGACACAGTTAATAATTTGATTTGCTCCATCTTGAAGCACCGAGGTCCTCCTAAACCAATCTCAGCTCTTCCTGCAAAAGAAAAGCAAAATTAGTAGCCGGAAAACCTCTCCAGCCACTGCTGCTGAGTTTTGTATGCCTATTCATGCTGGCAAAATATTGTACCTTGACTCCTGTAAATTGAGACTATGAATTACATTTAAGTAAGAAAAAAAATGAATGGATTATCTCCGTAGTAAAGAGATAAAGTATTATATAGGCCCTCTAGGATGAAAGAGCAAATCGAATAAAGCTAGGCAGGTGATTTCTCCCCATTAACTGGACTTCTGTGAATTTATTATATTGGACACGCAAATTGGAAGATAATGTAACTGCTTATGGTAAACAACATGGGTTGGACAGGACAGAAAAGTTAATTTGGCCCCATTAGCGAATCAGATAGATAAAAAGTGTTGCATATTTTTCGAACTGAAGCAGTTCTAAAATTATAAAGACATGGTGTGTAGGTGTTTTTGCAAGGCATGGGAGACTGCATGCATTTGTGCTCTCTGCAGGCAATGTCCAGGGTTATAAAAGGGAAATGGACAGAAAAAACTGCCGCAGAAGACTATAAGGCAGGCCCACAAAAGGTTAAAACAAGCATTTGCAATGCAACGGGTCTCGCGTTTGCTCATGTTAGAGCTGATAGCATTGTAAACTCCTAACCTGACTTTTCACCTATCGGCAAAAGTGCATTTATATACGTAACCCGAAAAAGTGCAATTAATTATGTAAAGCGCTCGACTTCTGCCAAGCGAGATCGCGCTAGTAAATTAGAGAAAAAGTAGTCCACGAGCCCGATGGAAAACAGCGAGCCTCGCATAGTTTCTGTACTTGGTAGCTGCACTCAAGGAGGGCTAGCCACCGGAAAAGGCATGACTTATGCATGCCTTCGGCTAATGAAAGCAAGCAGATTTTATTAGGCAAGCCCACGAACCAATGAAAAACACCTACATGACGTCGACAGGGCTCCGAGCCCTTTTCTAAACACTAAAGCGTCTCGCTGCGATAAGCATGCGCGAGCGCATGCAACGCAGGCTCGACCCTAAAAAATGGCTGACTCACTGATCTGTCAGACCTGCCCTTCAGACACTATGAGATTGCCCTAGACTCCTAGAGGATAGACATGGACGTCATTTGGAAGTCGCTAAAGGTGCCAGCTGCGACCCCTGCCTTGCCCCTGGCACTGCCCTTGCAACTTCTGGCCTATAATGAGCCATACTTTCTTTCTATTGATACATTTTAGATGGGAAATATATTTATTTCACTTTGCATCTTGCTTTAGAATGCACTTATTTTGGGAAATGGAGACAGTCCTAAGTGCATGTGGTGCACACACTAATGAACTGAAATGTTGTCTGGCAGCCATATAAAAACACCCTCATGTCAGTGATCTGCCTGACTGAACTTGCTCATGCAGTGCAAGGTCTCTCTCTGTGCTGATATAATGCAGCGAGGGACCCCAGGTGACGGGCTTTCTCTGGAGGTTGCTGCCTTCTGCTAAATGTAAATTTTACATTTAAATGGCCAGGCAGGTACTACATGTCTTGCTTGTAGCCTTGGCTCCTACTAGTATCCATTGCAAAAATAAACAATTATTTATAAGGGCAATGGGTCTAGTTTTGACCGGTGAGCTTGTGCTTTTACCATAGCGTGTGTTCTCTGGAAATTCTTTTTGTAAATCATTGCGCGGAGGCATTTTAAAAAGGCAGCTGACTAAGCATGCGCACAAGTGTATGGAGGGTCGTACTTTTCCAAATGTGTTTTTGTAATACAGGTTCGCAGGGACCACTGAATTGGCCATCTGTCCAAGCACATACCGGCACACAGTCTATTTCTGAGTGGCTTTTGTGGTGGTGTTTTATGGAAACAATTTGGAAAGAGAGGAAAATAAGAACTTACATTTAGTAAAGTGAGCCATGCTCTGGTGAGGGAGATCATTCGAGGGCATCACTGCATTTCAAACACCTGACACAATGTAGCAGGACCTAGAGCCAACATGTTTCCATGCCAGACTTGCCCTGGGAAAATATCGGGATCCTCTGACATCAATTCCTGTGATGTCATTCTGGTCAAAGTTTGTGTGATGTCACTTCTGCTACCTCTGGCTTTTTGGTGAATCGACTTCCATGAGGATAGTCCGACTTTGTCTGACTCGTATTATAAGAGCATCAAAATATGACCTCTGCATCTCAACCCTTAATAAGAGAATACTAATTTAGGTAACAAAAATACTCTTCAGACCTAAGTAAAGTAAATCACGTAAATTTCTTTGCCATCCTTTATGGGAAAATAGGTACATCTGGGACCATATATGCGAATATACAGACTGATCCACCATGAGCCGCCTTTAAAACAATGCACTATTTTATAAATACGAAATAGTCACTGCCAACTTAGTTTCCAAAAGACAACAAACTTCCCCTTTATAAATCCTCGCTGAACGTTTTGTTGCTTGCATGGAAGAATTTAGTCAGTGATCGCTCAGAGCTGGAAACATATTAATTGAGTATGGGAGACGCGTTTTTTAAAACAAAAAAAACGAAGGGCTCAGCAACAGCCTAGGTCTTTGTCAGTTATGTTCTGCCTGGCTGGTCAGCCTTGAAGTGCCGATGGGATGATGGAAATACAAAGCAGACGGTTTGCTGGGTTTTTCCGTATATGCAGTTGCACTTTGTGTGATGATGTTTGTGTAACTGTGTTATTTCTGGGGCTACTGCCAGGCCTGTGCCGGTTCACAGAGCCAGGTCAGAGAAGCATATATGACCTGTGTGGCTTTTTCCTGGTCTCACTGAATCACTTGTACACATCTTTAGTTCCACCCTGGGTCGCTTATTTCTAAGCCCTTGGGACCTGGGGGCCCAGGATTGAATCCTGGCCTCGGCGCCAGACCCAATATCGTGTGATTCTGGGCAAATCCGTTAATCTCCCTCTATCTAAATGTGTATAAAATGTATTTGTGTAATCCCACTCGATGTGCACGATGTACGATCGTCTCCCCAACATCGAATGTAATGAAATGATATAATCAGAATTCAATGTCCCAAGTTTAACGCTAAGTATCTGATTTGACATTACCACTACATGTATGTTGTGAGCCGTCCTCCCCATGGACACCAACTAGACAGAAGCACCCTTGTTTCCGTCGTTCATAGCAGTGACACGTGTCTGATAATTAATTCAGGCGCTCTCGGGAATTCGGGACTTCATGGCAAGGTATATATTAGACCTGCAAGGAATCTGCTTGAGACCGCTGAAATACAATGTGCATCCAGCTTCTGGGCACAGAGATGCTGGGCCACAGCCGTAAACAAGCATTTATGTAGTTGTTTATTTCTGTGCGTTGTACAGTGCTATTATGGCACTGTCACCCTCTTGGGAGCACTTTAAGGTGCTGTATAATATCCAAAACAAAAACAAAAAAAACTGTGTCATTCAGTTAATGCAAGTGGGCGCACCAGACACTTTACATCACTCATCAAGAGTTAGAAGGGTGGTGAGGGGAGGGTATGAAGCACCTATACTGTTGAGACACACACATTCATAGATGGTAAAAGGGCATCATGCCCACCATAAAGCCCATCTCAGACACTGCTGGAGCATCAAAGAACCCCTCAATCTCCGGCTTTGCCCTGGCTTCCCTCCATCTCCTCCTGGTCACTGTGAGTCATGGTCAGAAGTTACGCTCTTTGTTACCAACAACTTTTTACCTGCTAGACTTTGTCAGCAAGGCAAGCCAAGGTTCTCGGGTATTAGGCACAACAAAAATGTAATTTAGTTGACGTCAAGACTACCAATTTGCTGTGTAGCTGGTTCACTCATCACAAATAATGCACAAGTCAACACTTACTTTTCTCTGTTGAAATCTGGAATGTGAAAAGCCACATAAAACAAAACAAATCCAAATCAGATCCATTGGGGTCAAATCCCAACTCAGACAAAGGCACAAACAATAGGGTAACAATTACACACATACGACCAAAGAATCCCAGACAACAAAATCATAAAATCCAGCCAATACTGCACCAATTGTTTAGACTACTAACCACCAAGAATTCAGTGAACCACCCTGGGTACGCTCAGAATCAGTTCAGCAAAAGAAGGGTCGACACCCCTCAATGCGTGAGCCACTTACCCAAGATGTGGCCCTATATATTCCTGGCCTGTTGATATACCTCTGTAAAAAATTGTTGTGCAGAGACTTTTGATTTGTGTTTTTGTATCATTAGAGAAGTAATGTAGTTTGGGAAGACATAGCTGATTCGAGCCAAATTTTTCTGAGCAACATTTTTAAAAATGGCAGATGTGTTGCAGTGATGATGTACTATTTCAGGAACCATGATACCTACATTCTTCATTTTGGTGTCAAAATAGGTTTTGGGAGCCAGGTAGTCTAATAGAAACAGAAAATAACCCCTAAGAGCAACCCTTCAGGGTCGGGGTAGTTTTAGGTTTTAGGGGGGGTGGGGTTGGGGTAGTTTAGGTTTTAGGGACGGTGTGGGGGTCGCAGTAGTTTTAGGGGCAGGGGTGGGGGGATCGAGGTAATTTTAGTTTTATGGTGTGGGGGTTGGGATACTTTAGGTTTTAGGGGTGGGGTCGGGTAGTTTTAGGGGCGGGGTGGGGGGGCTCACAATAGTTTTAGGGGCAGAGTGGGTGGTCAGGGTAATTTTAGTTTTTAGGGGCGTGGTGGGGGTCGGGGTAGTTTTAGTGGTAGAGTTGGGGGGTCTCAGTAGTTGCAGGGGTGGAGGGTCAGGTGGGTTGCATGCTGGAACCATGCATGCCATTCCACGCATGCCTTTACCAGGAATGCCTTTACAATGAAAAATCGTTGTTCAGGCATTCGTGGTAAAGGTATTAGTGGTAACAACGCAGTTGTTGTTCCGACCGCGTTGTTCTGGCCTGCGTGGTTCCAGCATGCGTTGTTCCGACGTACATTCACTTGAACACAGTATGCGGTGCTGTGGATTTCTCATCAGCATCATAGCGGTCCTCGAGTTACAAAGCAAGCATGAATGGCAGTTACGAACTATAGACACACATTAGACACACATTAGGGAAAATGGCATCAGTTGTTAGGTAAAATTAATAGTGCAAAAGTTGAAGTCAATTATTAAAACACACATCAACCCGTGAATATTCAACATTGCATACATTTTGCTACTGAAAAAATATAATTAACCTCAAAGGTCAACTTCAAAAGAACAATTTCAACTCGTATGGAAAGACTATCTGGATCTGTATGATTTCCAGTCACCAGTTTAGCCTCTTTGGCATTCTACACTAAGCATCACTTGTATGATACTGAAACAATCTCCCAAGCACAGTATAATAATATTTTTGGAGGGAAATTAAACATAATATACTTTTAATGTGGAAACTATGTTTAAGACTTTAGGTGAAATCATGACAGGATAGTGTATTATGCTGTTTAATAGTAAATATTTTTTTTTATAAATTGAACAATTTGAATTGATGTCATTAATAATGTACCTCATACAAAGTCAAAACATAAGTAGATATTAATGTTAACTTGCTCAACAGTAGTAGTAAAGGTTCATATTAAAATGTGCTTGACAAGTCATAAAATGTACTAGGATTGTTAACATTTTAAACTGATGTACGCAAATCACCTGAAGCTGTTTATTTTATACTTGTAATGCTATAATGTAGCCTCTTGTGGTTTTGGTCAATCATTTTCTTGTCATTGAACAAAGGATTCTCCTGGACACAATCTGGAAAGTGGGGAGTCAGTTCTGTCCACTGGTGGCCTCTCTGACCCTGAGAAAGTCCTGATGGTTTAGCCTTCAGGAAAGGCCTCCGCCTCCTCTTTGGCTAATGCAACTATTTACAACTGCAAGCTCCTAATTTTTTTTGTTACTTTTTGTTAGAAAACCCTCTCTTTAAAAAGAAACCATAAGCATCTCCTGCTGGCCCAATATGATAAAAATATGTCTGAATAACTAGATGTTCAAGCATGGCAAAGAGGACCAACCTGAAGGCCGTACCAGGTGCTCCAGAAGCAAGTATTTGACTCCTCGATAGGTGTGCAAACTAACTAGTGCATGGATGGAAAAAAAAAAACACCTCTCTGCGCGCATTGGCTAATATGAGATCGGCTTAAGCAGACATGGCACAATTTTACAGCATGGTGAACCGGCTCTGTCAACCCACAAACAAATCCCCTATAATCCAGCACAAAATCTGCCACTACGTTCCCCAGTAGAGAGGAGACAGTACTGAGGTAACTGTGAAAGGACCAAAACCAACCGCTTGCATATTGGAGCTGCCCTGGGGCCAGGAACACAAATTGGGCCTACGACTCCGAGGTGTGCGGCAGCCCTCACACCCAGCAGAAGGAGAGAGCAGCGGCTCCGACCCAAGGAACACACCTGGCAGACCAACAGGGACAGAAACGAGCCCTCCGATCGACAGCCTTGCGCGAGCGGCGGGCCGGATATAATAAGACGAGGCAGAACTGCCGCTTGTAAACAGAGAGAGTCTGAAGGAGACCACCGGAGGGAATTACAGTGCGCCAAGCAAAGCGGGACTGCAGGCAGACAAACCCAAATGTTGGTGAGTGGGATGCGTGGCCGCAGCAAAATTAGAGGGGTCCAGAAAGGATCATAAAAGCTGAGCTTACCGGAGGTGGAACGCTTGACACAACAGAGGGCTGGAGACATCAGGCGCACGTAGCAGGCAAAGTGGATGGTGCAGCCTGTGACGCCAAGAGCACGAGACGTGAGCGGCCCGAGGGATCACAACCTCGGAATGTGCCGGAATGGTGGTGCTCTACCCAGGTGGAGCTGCAGCGTGTGCACAGGAGAACACAGTGCCGCAGACAGCATTATCACAGGCATAAAGAAACAAGGAGAAACACTGGTGCTGGACTGGGCAAGTGAATGCAGGGAGCTGAACGCCAAACCAGAAAGATTGAACTATTGCGAGGCACGAGGATAATACAGATCTCTCTTGCCCCGTGGCAGGTAGGGTGGCCACCTGGCATTGAGGCAAATTCTGGACAGGTCTGTACACATTTCAGGACAAAGAGTCAACATTTAGGACACAAATTCAAGAACAAACGTCAGTTTTACAGACACCCAAGAGAGGCCAGACCCTATTACGTTATCAGTGCATTTATTTACTCTTTTTTAACACAGCACTATTTATTCACTGTGGTCATTTTATGATTGCCTCCTGGTATGCTACATTCAGGTGTCACATTACGTCCTTGTTCAGTAGTAAATTAATGCCCTTCAGCACTGTGTCAAGGCCATCACCCCTACCCAAATCTACCCAATCTTTCTTAAAGAGAAAGTAACAAAACATTTTGATTATGTTTCTGAACATTTTAAAACCTCTGGCAAACAGTTTTGGAAAAATTAAGGTAATTGACCTTATGCTAGTTTAAACAAATTGAAAAAAAACATCTGGCTCACCCCAACCGCCCATGGACTTTCAACCTAAAAAAATAGTAATGAGGCAGGACAGATGGTGTAGGCGACAGTGAGGTACCCACAACCTGTCTGTATTTTCACAGCACTAGAGTGAATGTCTGGGATTTATCGCAGAACTGGGTGCCCATACTACCAATCAAAGAGAATAAAAGAGGAGGATGAAATTGAGATCAAATGGGAGGTTGTTGCTAAGAACCGGATAAACAAAGAAGGGAAGAACAAGGTGGGACAATTCCAAAAATTAGACAAGATGGGTCTACCAAGACTACCAGAAGGTATTTGGTACCTGGGGAGTTGCCTCTTTAGACAGGAGAGAAACAGAAGAGGTACTGTCAAGTGGTTGAACAAGCAGCACCCACTCACCTTGGCAAACCCTTCTGGTGAAATAGTCCGATGTTCGTGCTTGTGCAGGATGAGCAGAGGCCAGACTCCCTGCAAGGTTGTGCACAGCAATTGCCTGCTTTGTCCATGTCTGAAAATGTTTTTGAAATTGAGCAAAAGCCAAACCAGTTATCTGAGTTATCCCTAAATGTCAAGTACACATAGAATCTTCAAAATATTTGGGATGTAAATTGCACAAACAGAATGTAAAAAGTTAAGATGTAATTAGTGTTTCTTTAACATATGGCACTGTTTTCCTTTTCATATACAATTAGACCTCAGATTGAACTGGGAGTCAGTAACATTTCGATACCTAGTGATTAATATCTACCATTCTCCAACTGGTTTGCAGGATGGAAATCTCGGCAGAGTGCCACAGTCCCTCCAAGCCCAGCTTGCTTTTTTGGTCTTCTCTTCTGCTTTCTGTAGTGGGCCACATGGCACTAGTGAAGATGGTGTGCTAACCCGATGATGGTATGTAGGAAGCTGGCCTTGTGTGTGGTGGGTACCTATGGTACTTACACCTTATACCAGGTCCAGGTATCCCCTCTCAGTGAAGGGCAGGCAGTGTCTAGAAGCCAGGCTCTCTAGAGGTAGCTGTGGACGAGCAGCCAAGGCTTATCTAGGAGACATGCAAAGCTCATGGAATACCACTACAGTCACACAGTACTTACACACAAGAAAGAAAACACTTGGTTGTACAAAAGTAAAGGTACTTTATTTTTGGAATACAGTATGAGAAAAACCTAGAGAGGTAACCCTCCAATACAATAGGAGGTAAGTAAATACACTATCTATCTATCTATCTATCTATCTATCTATCTATCTATCTATCTATCTATCTATCTATCTATCTATCTATCTATACATACACATACTAATAAACAGTAAGAGGCATACAAAGGTTAGAAAACAGTGTAAAATAGCTATAAGCAATAGTGACCCTAGGGGGATCCCAAACCATATACTAAGAAAGTGGAATACGAACACAGGGCCACCACCTTGGTAAGTAAATAGTTTAGAGGGGGGCTGGGAGTAATAGCAAACCACACAGGTAAGTAATGCAGTACCCCCCAGCGACCAGGAATACAAGAGTAAAACATTGGATTTACCCAAAACCACCCCAAAGGATGAAAAGAAGAAAAATACCTAGAACAGCCTGCAAGAAATCAGCAGTGGGTTACTGAAGATGGAGACCTGTGGAGAGAGGGGGCCAAGTCCAGAAGTGTCTGAGGAGTCTAGGAGGAGTAGCAGATACTACTCACCCAGATGTACCTTTTGGAGTTGGTCGACGAAGAAGGAAGACAGGTCTGCACTGCAGCACAGAAGCTGGAGAAGAGTTCCTGACATGTGCAAAAGGTGTCCCACGCTGGAAGCTGTATTTCAGATGGGTGTCGGTGAAGGATTTCCACCAACAAGCCTTGGCAAAGGCAAATTTGCTGTTTGAGAAAAAGAGGCGCTGTCGGGGACCAGCAAGGTCCAGGTACACTCTACCCAGGAGGGGGAGTCACTAGGGACTCTCCACATTGTAGAAGGCCCACAGGAGTAGAGGCAGCACATACAGGTGTCCCACAGGACAGGGACACAGAAATCACTGAAGCAGTCCGCGCAGCACCAAAGAAGTTTCTCCCATGTCGCCGGAGGACCACCCAGAAGCCCAGGAGTTGCAGGAGGGAGTGCTGAGGGCTGGAGTTACACGTTGCCTGAAGTAGTCCTTGGAGGTGGAGCAAACAAGCATTGGAAGCTGCAAAGGACGTGGTTCATGGGGGTACTGTCTTGCATGGAGTGGAAAGGACTTACCACCACCAAAGTGCGACAGCTGGTAGAGAGGACCAAGGGAGACTCTCCAGGCCACCATCTGTGATGCAGGACCCACGCCACTCAGGATGAGGGGAGATCCATGCAGCCAGTCGTTGTTGCAGCCAGGTACCTGTGGTTACAGGGCAGTGATGGCTTCACCGCAAGGGAGAGTCCTTCTTCTTCTTGTGCAGGCTAAAGATTTGCAGTCTTCTGAGGATGCATGGCCAGGGAAATGTTGCAAAGCTGGCAGGAATTCTGGATACAATGTTGCAGAAGAGTCTTCCTCAGCGATCTGCAGCTGGTAGGTTCATGGAGGGTCCAGTTCCGGCTCTGGAGGCCAGAAGTCAAAGCAGAGGTTGCAGAGGAGTCCTGCTGGAATCTTGCAAGCCGAATCTGAGGGCCCACCCCAGAGGAAGAACCTGTATAGCCCAAACAGGGGTCTTGGTCACCTAACCAGGTAACCACCTATCAGAGGGTGCCTCTGATGTCACCTGCCTGGCTTGGTCACTCAGATGCGCCTAGAGGTCCCTGCCAACCTTGGAATCAAGATGGAAGAACACAGGAACCCTCTGGAGGAGCTCTGGGCACCACCACTTGGGTGGTGATGGACAGGGGAGTGGTCACTCCCCTTTCCATTGTCCAGTTTTGTGCCAGAGCAGAGATTTGGGGCCCTGAACGGTGTGGACTGGTTTATGTACGTAGGATACCAAATGTGCCCTTCGAAGCAAACCATTGGCTTGTGGAGGCTACCCTTCCCAAGCCAGCCACACCTATTTCCAAAGGAAGAGGGTGTTACCTCCCTCTCCCAATGGAAATATTTTGTTCTGCCTTCCTGGGCTTGATCAGAGCAAGCAGCAGGAGGGCAGAAACCTGTCTGAGGGGTGGCAGCAGCTGGGCTGCCTGGAAAACCCTGTAAGACTGCAGGTAGCAATGCTGGGGGTCCTCTAAGGAGGCCCCAGAGTCCACGGAATCATACTTCCAACACTTGCAACAGTATTGGGGTATGATTCCGACATTTTTGATACCAAACATGCCCAGGTTCAGAGTTACAATTATGTAGCTGGACATATGTAGTGACCTATATCCAGTACCCATATAAAGTGGCGTACCCACCCTCACGGCCAATACATTGGAGCTGGTATTCGTGGAGTACCTCTGCTAGTGAAGGGGTGCCCTCAAACACAGGTACCAGCACCCTGCCTTCTGGGCTGAGAGGGCCTACCATAGGGGTGACTTACACTAACCTGGTACAGTGACCTGTAGTGAAACCAGGTGCATGCACTGGGTTCATGCAGACTGCAATGGCAGGCCTGCAGAAGACTTTCCATGGGCTCCCTATGTGTGGCAGAGTAACTGCTACAGCCCACAGGGATCACCTGGAACCTCAATGCCCTGGGTACCTATGGACTTAAATGGGGATACCAGTATGCCAATCGTGGGAATAAAAAGTTACCAGCAACCAAATTTAAAGGAGAGAGCACAGTCACTGGGTTCCTGGTTAGCAGGATCCCAGTTAACACAGTCAAACACACTGGCAAACAGGCCAAAAGTGGGGGTAACCAAGATAGAAAGAGGCTACTTTCCTACATAGTATTATTTTGCAAACCTTCCTCAGCTCGTACTTCTTTCCTTCTTCAGACATGCCACACATCTGATTTGCTCGCTGGGCACCGTCAGGTAGCTCTTTCTACAGCTACCTGTGACTGCGTGTGGATTAGGCCTTCTGGACTTAGAACACTAGTATTCAGCTGCACAGGTTCAATGGGTGGCTTGCTGACTTTCTGCCCGCCCCCTGCATGAAATAAGGTTTATCCATAAAGACGTTTTAAGGAGGGCTTACTGCATTGCTCATTGTTTCCTACTGACCATTCTACAGATCACCATCTGGGGTTATCTTGCTTTGCTAGAACCTGTAAACTCACTGACATGAAGAAACCCTGTGCTCCTGCACTGCCTTTGGTAAGCTTTCCCACTCGCACAGGACGGCTGTGCTCAGAGCAACTCCATCAGTTGCATGCTGCAGGTGTCTTCCCATTGGGGGATTTGTTTCTGGACAACCAGCTGCTAAATTTCCAAACCCTTGTGGCAGACTACTATCTTCACCCCGCTCAACTACTTGCTTAAAACCACCTTAATCAATCATTAAATGCTCTACTTCATGTCTGCCACCTAGCACTAACTCTACATGAGGTGGGCCAGAAGCTCTACACCGTAGGGACTGGTGGCAAATTGATAGAATGGGTGTACAGATCTTTCCTGCAACATTGAGACCACTCCAGGTCTTCTCGTCATACAAATTGTGATTGATGTGGCCAAACCTCTGCAAGTTACAAACCTGACTAAAATATTGGACTTTCCCCATAAAGTATCCCACTGATGTCACTTTAAGTACATTCATAGAGCTTGCCATTTGCCTTGTGGTTTGTAACTCACATTTCGTTGCTTTCAATTTGCTGGTTTTATTTATTTTAGTGATATAAGAAGAAAAACCCCTTGGAGGGAAATATCATATTCTAACACCACACTGTTCTTGTGTCAAACATACACACACACATCATTAGTGTGACTTAAAGAAACCTGGTATCAGATATTTTAATATCATTGCGATTTGGTGCCCTGTCCCCTTGACGGATAGGTGGATTGTGGGGCCCTTTCTCTTCTTTTATTTGTTTAAGGCTATGCAGCTTGAGTTTGTTCCTTCCCTTGCCCAAACCTTATTTACAGTATCCTTCCGAGTGCTCCCTTTCTATAAACAGACGTGTAAATCCTGTTCTTATCTCATCATATTTGCTGTGCTTTCAAATAACAAGGTCAATTGTCAGGCTCTGTTTTCAGTGGGAACTTAGGCCCTCATTACAACCCTGGCGGTAAATGGCACCTAACGTCATGCTGACGGCCGCCAACATACTGTGAGCGCAGCGGTAATCCACCACGGGTATTATGACCTACACATAGAATTCCGCCACAATACAGACACCCACACAAGTCCGCCAGACCAAAGGTCAGTGATAAACTGGCAATAGCAAAACCCACATTGTTACGCCAACAGGAACACGCCCACAGTATCACGACCCACAAATCACCGCAGTGGTCTTTCAACCGCTCTAAACCATTGGCGGTACACACCGCTGTGCTCAAAATACACACACACTTACAAAACTACACCACATTGGACAATTCAAAATACACATGCCTGACACACATACATACACCACACCCACACACCCTCAATACCCCTTACAGCCAAAAAAAAGAGAGCAAGCAGAGAGAGAGACAAGCAAGGCGCCCCCACTCAATCAGAGGCACATAACACCCTCACCCATACACTATTCACACACATCACAGCAAACACCACAACACATCACCCCACACATCACCCCACACATCCTCACACATCCTCACACATATCACTCACACCACATCCATGGCACCCGAAAGGCACCCCAGGTTTTCAGAGGAGGAGCTAAGGGTCATGGTGGAGGAAATCATCCGGGTAGAGCCACAGCTATTCGGATCACAGGTGCAGCATACCTCCCTTGCAAGGAAGATGGAGCTATGGCGGAGAATTGTGGGCAGGGTCAAAGCCGTGGGACAGCACCGCAGAACTAGGGATGACATCAGGAAGAGGTGGAACGACTTACGGGGGAAGATGCATTCCATGGTCGCAAGACACCAGATTGCTGTACAGAGGACTGGCGGTGGACCCCTACCTCCACCCCCACAACTAACAACAAGGGAGGAGCAAATCTTGGAAATACTGCATCCTGAGGGCCTGGCAAGAGTAGCAGGAGGACTGGACTCTGGTAAGTCAAATCTTTACTATTACATCCCCCACCCTACCTGCATGCCATCACCCACCCCCACCCTTACCCTCACTCCCATCACTCCATCACCTCTCATATACCCCACCATCACAACCAACCCATCCCAATACCAAGCCCTGCATGCAACACCAATGCATGGACACCACTCACAGACCTGCATGGACACCCATCACCAAAGCATGCCCAGTAGGTAGACTCACCCAACCCACAATTTCACCACCCACACAAGGCCAAGCCATCAGGGAAAGCACAACCATATAGGGAAACACACCCATGTACAAGATGGCTTACGCAGATACATTAACAATGCATTTGCATCCCAACAGGACCCCTACTCAACGTCACCGGAGAGGAGGTGCCAGCTACATCCAGCCCCCCACTGAAGAGGCCCACAGTGACGACAGCAGCTCTGCACGCCTGGATCACGATGACCAACCTGGCCCATCAGGGGCCTCTGGACAGTTAGTTCCCCTGCCACAGTCCCAACCCATTACAGAGCTACCCCCTGCAGGAAACACCAGCACAGCACCCACCCAGTGGGCCCATGCCACTGTCCCCAGGACACGTCAATCAGCAGTGTGTTTACCACTACAGGGACCCCAGAAAACCCCACAGACACAAGACGATCAGGGACCTGAGGTCAGTGGCAGTGAGCACATGGTTCAGGGGACAGAGGCACAGGACAACATGGAAGCTGGGAGTCTGAGGATCCAGAACTGGGCACAGAGATCTGAAAATAGAGAATCCAAAGGGAACAGTCAGTGGCCATAGACATAGGGTAAGAGGCTGCCATGTACAATGTCCAACAGATTACTGAAATGTTAAGTGAAGTTACAGTGTCTTACCTGTGTGTCACTGGAAGTACTGCCGTATAATATTTCTTCTTTTGTCAACATCTTCTTCCTCCTCTTCATCACTGTCCACAGGCTCCACCGCTGTTACAAGAACATCTCCAGGCTCACCCTCCTGCAGAAAAGGCACCTGGCGTCTCAAGGCCAGGTTGTGCAACATGCAACATACTATGATGATCTGGCACACCTTCTTGGGTGAGTAGTACAGGGAGCCGCCTGTCAGATGAAGGCACCGGAACCTGGCCTTCAGGAGGCTGAAGGTTCTCTCAATTATCCTGCTTGTACGCCCAAGTGCCTCATTGTAACGTTCCTCTGCCCTTGTCCTGGCATTCCTCACTGGGGTCAGTAGCCATGAGAGGCTGGGGAAACCAGAGTCACCTGCAAATATAGGGTGACAAATGTTAGATCCACACTAACCCTTAGGGGCAATCCCATACCCAGACACCAACTTATACTCGGTGGGGAACTTTGGCTCACTTATTAGCCACACCCAGTGCCTCTGGAGTTGGCCCATCACATATGGGATGCTGCTATTCCTCAATATAAATGTGTCATGCACAGAGCCAGGATATTTGGCATTCACATGGGAGATATACTGGTCCGCCAAACACACCATCTGCACATTCATCGAGTGATAGCTTTCCCTATTCCTGTAAACCTGTTCATTTCTCCGGGGGAACGACAAATGCTATATGTGCACCATCAATGGCACCAATGATGTTGGGGATATGTCCCAGGGCATAAAAGTCAGCCTTCACTGTGGCCAAATCATCCATCTGGGGGAACACGATGTAACTGCGCATGTGTTTCAGCAGGGTAGACAACACTCTGGTCAACACGTTGGAGAATATGGGCTGAGACATCCCTGATGCCATGGCCACTGTAGTTTGAAAGGAACCACTTGCCAGGAAATGGAGCACTGACAGGACCTGCACTAGCGGGGGGATACCTGTGGGCTAGCGGATAGCTGACATCAGGTCTGGCTCCAATTGGGCACACAGTTCTTGGATTGTGGCACGATCAAGTCTGTATGTGATGATAATGTGTCTGTCCTCCCTTGTTGCAATGTCCACCAGGGGTCTGTACACTAGAGGATGCCGCCATCTCATAATCTGCCTCAGTGGTTGAAGCCTATGGAAACGAATGGTGAGCAGAGGGTCATATTTCAACATATCTTGCACTAATGTTGCTGAATTTACTTTACAGAAGCAGTATGTGAAGTCGAGAGTCAGTTGATGTGCCAATGTCTGCTGTGACGCAGTTAGGTGCAATGCCCTGTGCCCCCCTGAAATGGCAGCTGGCTGACCTGTGAGGAGGGACAAGTGGAAATGAGGTAAGTGAGCTGGCATTGTGCACCGTCGCGGTAGGCGGTCGATGACCGCAGTGCAGATTCGCTTTGGTTATTATTGGGCCCTATGGGTTCCAGGAGCCAATGGCGATGTACGCCAGTGATGACGGTACGCACCGCCGCGGACGTCACCGTCATTTTGTAACTATTCACTCACTTGCTACCTGACCATCAACAGGAGAGGACCTACACTGCAAGTGCTGCTGTGACCTGTGTCTGGAAGTGACAATGGCTGGAGTTTCTGGGGAAAGAGCCCCTGCCTTCACTGCAGAGGAGTTGGAGAAACTGGTCGATGTTGTCCTACCCCAGTACACATTACTCTACGGTCCTCCAGACAAACAGGTGAGTACACTGTGAGCATGATGTGTGGGCAATGCATGTTTGGAGTGGCGTGGATGTATGCCACATGTTGGAGGGGTGCTGAGGCGTCCTGGCATGAGTGCTGCATGAGAGGTGGTCAGTGTATGTGCATCAGATCATGCGTGGGAACTGGTGGGCAATGAGTATGACGGTCCGGACGGGGTAGTAATCACTTTTTCTGCTGTCTTTTCCCTCCTGGTCAGCACCCACCAAAAAAAGGGTATTTGACGTGCCATCCCCAAGGAGGTGCGGACCCTGGGGTCTATCACAGGTGGAGCATCCACTGCCGCAAGAGATGGGAGGACCTGCGACACTGGACCAACAAAACGGCCGAGACCCAGCTGGGGCTGGCCTCCCAACGTGGAAGGGGCACCATGACCCTCCTGATGTTCTGCATCCTGGCGTTGGCCTATCCGGAGTTGAATGGGCGCTTAAAGGCATCACAGCAGGCAAAAGGGGGTGAGTACAAATTCTGAAAGCTGACTTAGCATTATCTAGCGGAGGAGCAGAGGCACCGGCGACGGTGGGAGCTGCATCCCACATGGGCCTGGAGGCCGAATCCACCGGGGTGAAGACACCAGTGGAACGGAGGGCGAGGGGAGCTCCACGACGGGGACAACAGGGGAGACCACTGACAGCGACTCCTCCTCCGATGGAAGCTCCCTGGCGGTTGCGGACACGTCTCTGCCCACCCCAACAACAGGTACAACCGCCATCCCCCCTACCAGCACCGCCCTCCCAGCAGCCCCTCAGTGTGTTTCCCGTGCCCGCTCAACCAGGAGGGTAGGCATCTCCTTCGCCCCAGGCACCTCAGGCCCTGCCCCAGTCAGCCCTGCTGCCCTCAGTGAGGAGGCTATTGACTTCCTGAGGTCCCTCACTGTTGAGCAGTCAACCATACTGAATGCCATCTAGGGTGTTGAGAGGCATTTGCAACAAACAAATGCATACCTGAGCACACCCATCGCAACACATCCCTCATGAGCAGTCACCACCCCCACAACCATGCACACATCTCCTGTGTCCTCTCCCAGTGTGTCTGTGAGGCCTCCTCCCAAAGTACAGCCATCCACCTCTCAACAGCATCCAGCCCATGCACCTTCACCCAAACTCAGCAGACGTACACCTCCTACAACCACCCCCTCTTCCTCCACTCCCAAGCCCTCTCCATCTTCCTGTCCCAGTGTGTCTAAAAAACATTTCCTTGCAAACATTGACCTGTTCCCTACTCCTCCCCCCCCATCCTTCCCCTCAGGCCAGGGTGTCCAGAACCCAGGCCAGCACCTCAGCCACCAAGTCAGCGGACGCTGTGGTCCCTGCAAGTCCCAGAGGATCAAAGGGGGCACCCGTCAGGGCAGCCAGTGTGCCACCAGCACCTGCAGAGGACCAACCCAATCCGCCACCTGCCAAGGTGAAGAAGGGGACAGCATGCAGCACGGCCAAGGAGCACGACCCACCCAGCAAGGCCTCATCCAAACTCAAGCTGCCAGTGCCAAGGTCCCAGCAGCATCTGCCAAGGTGAGGAAGGGGAAGAAAACCCAAGGCAAGGCACTTCAGGCCTCGGAGGCTCCAGGTGAGGGACTGGTGCCTACCAGCAGTACTGACATGCCTGTAACCTGTAGCGCGACAAGCACCGCCACAGGCAACGCCACCTGCACCGCCACCTCCACCGCCACCTGCACTGCTGCTGCCACAACAACTGTCAGCAGCAGCATCCCCAGTGGGCAGCCGTCCGAGGCTGCGGGAGACGGCCTGGTGTCTCCCTCCACCACTACCAGCACCTGTACCACAGGCAGCGCCAGCAGCATCCCCACCGCAGGCACCACGGCAAGCACCGACACCTGCACTGCCACGTCCACCGCTACCTGCACTGCCGCTGCCACAACAACTGTCAGCAGCAGCATCCCCAGTGGGCAGCCGTCCGAGGCTGCAGGAGACGGCCTGGAGCCTCCCACCACCACTTAAAGCACCCTCACCACCACCGCACTACCACCAGTTTGCTGCGTTAGTCGCCGCAGGATGGAATTTGGCCCTGCCTCCATGGAGTATCATGCTACCTGTTCCCTGCAAATCTCATGTCTCAGACACCCAGGTGAGGGAATGTGAACTGCCACACGCCAAGTGCAGCATCACTGGGCACAAGGCCTCTTCCAGAACCAGTGGAGAAATGCATCCACTATCCCATATCCTTGGCAGGATGAAGCAGACTGGGCACAAGGCCCCCTCCAGAACCAGTGGAGAAATGCATCCACTGTCCCTATCCTTGGCAGGATGAAGCAGACTGGGCACAAAGTCCCCTCCAGAACCAGTGGAGAAGCCATCCAGTTGAGAGACTGTGGCTTTGCACTCCCCAGGACCAAGCAGTGGGCAAACCACCCACTAGGGAGACTGTGGCGTTGCACTCACCAGGAGCAAGCAGTGGGCAAACCACCCTCTTGAGAGACTTGAGAGACTTGAGAGACTGTGGCTTTGCACTCCCCAGGACCAAGCAGTGGGCATATAGCCCCCTCTAGAAGCAGTGGCGTAGTACCATCTTCCGGCTGAGGTGCCCCCCCTTCTCCTTCCCCCCGAGGTGCCTGTGTGTTTACGACCTGATGCCCCTGCAGTGTTCTCTCCGTTTTGAGGCAGGAGTCAAGTGTGGGCTTCGCCCATGATTTTTGGCCCAGTGAGCCATGGACATTTGCAAAGGACAGTGTACGGCCTTCTGTACATATTGTAAATATTTGTATATACTGTTTTTCTAATCATTAACTATATCTGCATATTTCAAAATATCACTGATTGAACACAATTCCTTTTGTCCTTGAGTTCTTCCGGGGGGTAATGGGGTGTAAATGTAATGTAGATGCATGTTTTTGTGTGTATGGTGTTGTGGGTGTTGCGTGTGTCTGTCACTTTCTTTTTCCACCCCCCTCCCCTGTGTGCTAGGTGCAGCACTCGCTGTGGTCGTCGCTGCCGCCTTTGATATCCATTGTGTATGAGGAAGTAGACCAGCATCGGCAGGACCTGCAGCTCGGGCTCCATGGCAT
This sequence comes from Pleurodeles waltl, assembly GCF_031143425.1. NCBI lineage: Eukaryota > Metazoa > Chordata > Amphibia > Caudata > Salamandridae > Pleurodeles > Pleurodeles waltl. Next base: position 1,333,412,651 of record NC_090446.1, on the reverse strand, counting down.
CCTGGTTCTTCGTTGAGTGTCCAGAGGTGAGTGGTTCCCCTTCCAAGTCCTGCTTCCGCCGTGCTTTTGATGGCATTGGTACCACTCCAGAAAAGCTGGCGGATTGGCGGGTTGTGATAGGGTGGGCGGTACATTTTCTTCCGCCTGTCTGTTGGCGATGACCGCTGTGGTGTTTGTTGCTACCGCCGTGGCGGTCGGTGTGTTAAAGTGGCTGTCTGTGTGGGTGGTTTCCGTCGTGGTCGTGATCCCATTTTTTTTCTGCCGGCCTGTTGGCGGTATTACATCCGCTTTATCACCGACCGCCAGGGTTGTAATAAGGGCCCTAGTGTTTTCTTTTCTTTCTCTGACTGCAAAGTGAGAGGATTTATGCGACAATCTTGCTGGATACTAGGGTTAAGAAAGAGATTTTTCTATCACATGACAACATTTAAATAAACTTCAGAATATATCAGAATTAGGAGTACAAATGAAGTACATTTTTGTTAATTCTGAACTGTGCTGGAAACAAATACCTTTACATGATTAAAACAAATCATTGCATTAGGTGATGCAATTTTCACACATCAATATCTGTTCACTGCATAGTTTTATTTGGAAAACTGTGTGTCTGTGCAATGTAATGGTCATTTCAATCAAAAAGGTGTTGTCTGTAATGGCAGTGTGTTACCACACCATGCATACTCCAGTCCACTTTGCTCTGCATCGCTACACACCACTGCACCCTACTCTGCATCATTCCACTTTACACCACTCCATGCCACTGCACAGTGGGACACTGCACTCTTCTCCACTCTTCTCCACTCCACTCTATGCCACTGCACTTTATGCTACTTCACACTACGCCTCTCTACTCTATTCTCCACCCCTCTACTGTATGCCAATGCACTTTACACTTCTCTACACCACTGCGCTCTGCACCTCTGCATGCTATACCACTCCAGTCTAAGCAACACCAATCTAGTCCACACAACTCCACTCTATGCCACTCTGCAACACTGCAGTGTACGCCACTGCACTCTGTTAATACACTCTGGGGGTCATTCCGACCCCGGCGGGCGCTGCCTGCCGGGCGGAGACCTCCAAAAGTCCGTACCGCGGTCAAATGACCGCAGCGGTCATTTTGACTTTCCCGCTGGGCAGGCGGGCGACCGCCAAAAGGCCGCCCGCCCGCCCTGCGGGAAAGCCCCAGCAACGATGAAGCCGGCTCCGAATGGAGCCGGCGGAGTTGCTGGTGTGCGACGGGTGCAGTGGCACCCATCGCGATTTTCAGTGTCTGCTTTGCAGACACTGAAAATCCTAATGGGGCCCTGTTAGGGGGCCCCATGACACCCGTTCCCGCCAGCCTCTTCCTGGCGGTGTAAACCGCCAGGAACAGGCTGGCGGGAAGGGGGTCGGAATCCCCATGGCGGCGCTGCTTGCAGCGCCGCCGTGGAGGATTCCCTGGGGCAGTGGAAAACCGGCGGGAAACCGCCGGTTTCCCTTTTCTGACCGCGGTTTTACCGCCGCAGTCAGAATTGCCCCTGAAGCACCGCCAGCCTGTTGGCGGTGCTTCCTCCGTCCCCGGCCCTGGCGGTCCATGACCGCCAGGGTCGGAATGAGGCCCTCTATGTGTCAGAGTCACCAGATCCTCGGGGTCCGTGCACGTTCCCAACACTTCCACCACAAGACATCTCCAATACACTGATTAGATTTATCACAGAGTCTAAGAGAGTCCAAGTGGGGAAAAGGGGATTAGGATGGGAACAGCTGGGAAGGAGACCTGTAGGAAGCAAAAGGTTAAAACACAACATCAAAATTACATCTCATGAAATCAGTATCATGCTACAACTCTAAGCTTCGTCTTTTCCGAAAAACATGAACAACCCTAGAATAATCCTAAAACTGACTAGGCTTTAGATGACCGAATACCTGAGGAGGAAACAGGAAAAGTTAAATAGGACTTTCAGATTCAAGTACTTTCTTTAGCATGAGAATCAGGAAACACTCTGAGCAATTTCTAAACAACCATATGAATCTCCTTTTAGGAATACATATCAGGAACACACAGAATTACATCTAGAACTCTGGTATTGTGTTGTGTTCATCTCAGAAAAAACATTGGGAAGTAAATTGCGCACACTGCAGATTTTTATATGAGTATTAAACACCATAAAGGTTTGTGCACCATGAAATCACACAACGTAGATTCAAGGAATAAATCACGCGACGTGTCAACTTGAAATGCTACCAAGAAAATGTCTTAGAATGGTAGCGCACAGTAACTTACATTATTTGTACACGAGGAAAGAATTGCGCGTCTTGCTGATTCAAATGCCACCATACAAAAGCCAAGAAATGGTAGCGCACAATGAATAACATGAAAAAACACTCAAGGAAAGAATCGCGCATGTTGCCGATTCGAATGCCACCATGTAAATGCCAGAAAATGGTAGCGCACAATGAACAGCATGAATTACACACGAGAAGTGAATCGCGCGTTTCGCCGATTCGAATGCCACCATGTAAATGTCAAGAAAAGGTATCGCGCAATGAACAACAAAGTTAAATGCTCATGAAACGAGTTGCATGTTTTGCCAACTTGTAAAACATCATGTAAATGTCAAGAAATATCAGCGCGCAATGAACAATAATGTAATAACGAAGTCAAATCTTTATGGAATAAATTGCGCGTCCTCCCTATTTGCAAACCACCATACAAATGTCAAAAAATGGCAGCGCACAAGTAATCTGTTATTCATTTAAGAATTAAAATCAAGAATATGAAGATTCTCAATTACAGTGTTGGGAAATGTCCAAACACCGTCTTACCGCCTGGAAACAGTGATCACCAATGAGAGATGAGAGCAGAAGACTGGAAAATCCAAATAGGCCGCCGGGACAGGAGCTCAGGAAGAAGCTGCTGCTCTGCAACGGGACCTCTGAATAGTGAGCACTGGAAATTGGGCTGACTCTCTTTTATAGAGTCTTGGCCCAGCCTAGAACCACGCCCAGGCATGTTGCAGGGAAAGTCTCCAGAAGGCCCTGGAAAGGGACCACACCCTAACACACTCTGAATGTCTGCAGCAACACATTGTAAATGTACAGTATTTATAAGCACCTTAAAAATTAATCTTTTGGATGGAATTCTGCAATGCAAAAGGTTAAACAATAACATATCATCACAATGCATAAATTACTTTATCTTGCTAGTGTTGGGTTTTTGCATTCTAGATGCCCGTAGAGCTCGCACTGTCCTGGTGTTGACACTATGCTAGTGCTCTTTACTCTATAACACTCAACTCTATGCCCCTGCACTCTACATCAATACACTGTAGTCACTCTAATGTACTCTATGCCATGGCACTCTACACCACTTTACTCTATGCCATCACACTGTATGCAACTCCACTCTACCCTGCACTTCTCCACTCTATGCCACTTCACTCTACTGTGAAACAATCTACTTTATGCCACTGCATTCTACCCTAAACCTATCCACTCTATGCCACTGCACTCTACTCTAAAACAATCTATTCTATGCCACTGAACTCTATGCCACTATGCCCCACTACTCTCGAAACCACTGCACTGTTCTTCAATGTACTCTACACCAATGCACTGTAAACAACTGCACTATACCCCACTGCACTCTGACACTCTACTCTGCACAAATAAATAAGGTACACTGTTCCACAGGGAAACCACAGGTTGAAAGGGCACTCTTAAAAGTAGACGTCAAGGCCTTCACACACCCAATGTATGTCATGCTTCATCATAGGGCTTGCTCCTTGTCGAGCTGGCGCTGCAATGTCCGATGGGCCCCTCGAGGGGGCTCTTTGCCAGAGATCGTTTTTGAATGTGTGCCATGGTTAGGCATAGGGGTAGATTCAGACCTACGAGGAGAAATGAAAAGCTGGAGAAAGTGAATTCAAATTGGCTCTAAACCCTACCATCAATTTGTTTATTCCATGCAAAGTGTTCAGATCAAAGTTAAAAACACAGGGAGTGATAAAGGAGATGATGTTCCTCTACTCTATCAGGAAAGAAATAGGGAAAAGGAAAATTGATCCTGCAACCCTAAATGATGGTAGACATGTTTCACACCTATGTTGTCCATGTGGATCAGCTGGCATTTCTTGAGGACCAAAAAACAAAAATAACTTCTAAGCCTCACTGAAGAACTCAAATGAATGTGGGGTATGTGAAAGAAATATAACTTACATAAAGAGCTACAAAGAAAAACGTAAGTAGGTTTGGACCTGCGGAAATATAAGGGGGGAGAAAAATATATACAGTTACTAATGTCACAACATCAACATACAAATAGTGCAATGACACACTGTGGTTACATGCACACATGCTAAGAGTCAGAACAAAATATGTCCTGACTCAGCATGACCCCCACCAACTCCATACGTGAATCACCATGAGAAGCTGAAGATAATTAAACTTGATTTCTTACCCTCCTAAATTAGGGAAAGGGCCTCTAGGGAAAATGTGAGCCGAGATACTACCGTGGCCCTGAAAATAAAAAAAACACATGAAACAATGTATGGTTATGTGGCAAAGTTGCTTTAAATCACAGAGCATCTGGGGGATGTAAATTAACTCCATAAATATGCAATAAATAAAAAGAACATCAACTGCCATCCAAGTGAGGCAACCACACTGGATATGTATTGGAGGTAAATAATCTAATTATATCAAATTGTGATTTGTGGAAAGATCACTGTCACAATTATGAAATGGAAAAATCAACTACTCTACTCTGCAACACTGCCCTGGCTGCCACTATACTCAACTATACTCAACACCACTCTACTCAATACTACTGCATTCTGCACCAATACACTCTGTTCCACTGCACTCTATATCACTCTACGTCACTGCACTTTACAGCACTATATACTGCTGTGCTACACTGTTCCACTCTCCACCACTCTGCGTGACCGTACTCTATGCCACTCGACCCTACTCTATGCCACTGCACCACTCTACACTACTGCACTCTCTGCCACTCTATTGTATGCCACTGTACTCCACTGCACTCTCTGCCTATCTACTCTGCCCCATGCCACTCTATGCCATTGCAGTCTACACCAATACACTCTACACAACTGCACTGTACACCACTGCCCTTTACTCTGCACCACCGTACTCTACGCCACTGCTCTCTGTACCACTCTACACCACTCTACACCACTGCACTGACACTCTACTCTAAAATATTGCACTCTCCGTCACTGTACTCTACACCAATTTACTCTGTACTACTGCATTCTATGCCACTGCACACTACAGCACTAAACTCTACTCTGCACCACTCCACACTACTCCACTCTTCGCCACTCTACGCCACTGCACTCTATGCCACGCGAGTCTACTCTGCACTCTGCCACATCATCACTCTACCACTGTGCCACTCTATACCACTATGTCACTAACCTTTAGCCATGATGGACAGCAGCCAGTCTGGTGTATAACATGGCTAAAACACAATGGCAAAGTTAATAACTCTTGTGTAGACAAGACCTATTGGCTTTGCCAATATTTGTTAGTACTATGAGGTACCGAGGTCCCTGAAAGAACTGTGAATGTGTAAGTCCTTATTTTAAACATGCATTACACACATCATAATATAGTCAGCTACAAAATGTGCAAATACATTTTGGTTAAATAAAAAAAAAAACTCTGTCTAAAATACAGATTTGAATAATAAACAGTTAATACCCAGTACTAACATTTTTTTTTTTATAAAAGTCCAATAAACCCACACACTCCACAACTCACCTTGGAAGATCCTTACAGTACCTCTCTAAAAGAAAAAATCTTTGTCATCAGAAAGCTTCAACTGCCTCCTTTGATTAAAGTCAATGCAGGTTTCCAAGTCCCTTTACATTTGCAGATTTTCCTGTCGCGCACATTTGCATTTCTTTAGGAAAGGAGACACCCTGGCAAGAGGGCCTTTTCTGTCTGCCCCTCCCTCCTTCAGAGCACAGGAGACTCCCTGCCTTTCAATCCAGCTGAGGAAACTGATCTTCCCTAATTACATTTTGTCCTTTAGGTGAAAGGCTTAAATTATGGACAAATACTGTCAGTTAAGCCTTTCATCATGGACAATGGATATCAGGGTGAAATTATGAGAAGTCCATGAAAATTACAGATGGGTGTGGTCACTCTAGTGGAGGGCACCTGAGTGTCATTATACTGGTGTACTGGCAGTGGAATGTGGGGAGCCAGGGAGAAAACCGACAGACCGCACGGCATTATGACTGGCAGGCAGTGGCGATTACACCACAGCCCCCACAAAACAAACTGCAGAAACCCTTGCAATGCCTGGTGGAAAGGGAGCACGAACAGGGCAGCAAGGGAAGCTGGACAAGTACACAATAGATGGAATAAAGAAAATAGGAGAGTCTGGAGACATAACTGAAGAGGTCCCTTTGAGAAGAGGAAGGCCACACACTCACAGGCATAATGGCGGTTTTACAGGGATTGCGAGGGTCACTCAAAATTAAAATTTACACTGTCGCCACAGAACTGACACTAGTTAGAGCAAAGCTTAAGAAAATGAATACGCGAGTGCAGGCAGTAGAAGCTTCAATAGACACACTAATGATTGACTCATGCCTCCTAAAGGAAAAGGTTGCAGAGCTACAAAGGACCTCAGACACCCTCAGCACCAACTTTGAAGACATGGAGGTGAGGTCCAGGCACAATAATATCTGCCTGGTGGGAGTACCAGAGAAGGCAGAGGATGATGCAATCTACCTGTTCGGAGAGGACTTAGGCCCTCATTACAACCCTGGCGGTTGGTGGAATAGTGGAGGTATTACTTCCAACAGGATGGTGGTACCTACCTCCACTATTATGACATTGGCGGTTCGGCCAAAGCCAAACCGCCAATGTACCACACCGACCGCCATGGCGGTAACAACCACCGGGCTGGAGACTTCAGTCTCCAGCCCGGCGGTCGTCACTAGGCTGCCCATGGCATTATGACCCCGCCCACTGCCATGGTTTCAGTGGTTTCGGTACCGCCACTGAAACCATGATGGTAGGCACTAACAGGGCCACGGAATTCCTTCCCTGGCACTGATAGGGGTCTCCCCCACCCAACTCCTCCTCCCCTACCTTCCTCATCCCTCTCCCGACCCCCCCACATTTACACACATACATGCACATACATACACACCCATACACACACGCATACACACATTCTCCCATGCATTCAAACATTCATGAACACTCACAGCAACACTCACGAACATACATCTAGGCACACACGCAATCTCACAACACAACATGCACGTACACTCACACCCACTCATGCACACACGCATTACACATGCATGCACGCATTCACACACAGTCACACACACCCCCACTCACGCACACAACACCCCCTGTTTCCCTCTCCAGTTGGAGAACCCGACTTACCCTCTTGCAGGGGGTCCTCCGGCAGGAGACAGGACACAGAGCTGCTGCCAGCAGCAGCGTCCGCCAGCAAAACACTGCCAGGCTGTATCATAGAACATGATACAGTATGCGGTGTTTTGCTGGCATGGCGCTGCTGCTGGCAACATCGCCACCTTACCGGCATCCGCCGCAATGACCATCAATGGAATTCCGCCAGCCTTCTTGTGGTATTCCGTCTATGGTCATAATGGCATGGACGTCGATAGCCACGGAGACGGTATGTTGGCGGTCAAAGCCGCCAACGTTGTGATGAGGGCCTTAATATTTATCGTGTTCCAGCCCAAAGGCTTATCAAAGTACATCTCAAGGGAAAGGGCGCATAGAATCCCAGGGGTCCACCCAAAGCCAAGAACAATAATTGCCCATATATTCAACTTTCAAAACCGCTGGGGCTATAAATTGGCGGCTCATGCCAGCAATCCTACTAACTCAAGAGGGGTTAGAATCATGGTCATGGTTAGGAAATCATTGCCCCTAACAGTCCTCAGATGTGGCCAGGCACACAAGGGTTATTTGTGGTGCTCACAAATAGATGTGGGGGGTAAACTATAATTTTTTTCCCCGTGTATAGCCTGCCTCACCTACATGAACCCACTTTTGGCAGCCTTGGGCACTCTTCTTCTGAAATTGCTGGAAGTTTAACTGGTCCTAAGAGGTGATTTTAACCTAGCTCTAGATGACAAATTTGACCAACACCACCCTAGATGACCATCAAAGGCCCACCGATCACTGTCAGACTTTCTCAAAGCCCTAGGTCTAACTGATGTGTGGCACACCAATATCCACATGATCAGCAAATCACCTGTCAATCCATGGTAGTCTCTCTTGTAAAGACTCTTTGCTCACATATTCGTACTTGATACATTTCTTAACTCTGGCACAACACATGGCCCATGGCAAAACAGACCACTCTCCCACATGGGTGAGGTTTTAATTGGGTGGGGGGAGGACTCAGTGCACCGCACTATTACACTCAATGCTTGGTACCTGAAACAACCTAAAATCAAAAAAGAACTCAGGGTCGCCACTGATCAATATTTCGAGGAAAATGAAAACACAGTTGACTTGGATCAAATATTGTGGGAAGCCTACAAGACAGTTATCCGGCTGGCTCATCATGGGACACAAAAAAAAAAAAAGGGCCAGAAGGCATATTTTTGGTAATCAAACAGAAGGAGTACAAAGACTTGGCAACAGAGGCGGCTCACCGGATGCAAAGGGCTACACAAAACCTGCTATAATAGGTGGGAGACAATGCCGGAAAGTTGTTGGCCTGGCTGGATAAAAGGAGACAAGCAAACAGGTGGGTGTTGGAAATTTGGACGCTGGACAGTGCACTGGTAAGAGGGAGAGAGAAGGTTAGCTGAAGCCTTCACAGAGTATGACACCCAATTGTACTCTCCTGCAAAAACATCAGTGACAGAGGATTTCCATGGATTCCTCGCCAGCATTCATTTGACCACATTGAACAAACAGAGACGAGAAGCTCTGGAAGAAGAAATTACAGTCAAAGAAATTGCAGCGGCTTTGCAGGGCTTAGCCTTGGTAAAGCGGCAGGCCCAAATGTTATCCCAATTGAGCTATATAAACCATTGACTCAAAAACTAGCCCCACATTTACAAAGATGTTTGCTGACAGTTATCAAAAGGGCATACTACCCACAGATCAAAGACTTGCAACAATAGTGGTGTAAATAAAGTTCTGGCTAAGGTTCTTGCCAATCGTTTGATAAAAATACCTATGGATCTGGTACACCTGGACCAGTCAGACTCAATGCCACAATGCAACACAGCACCACATTTAAAGTGTCTCCACATATTATTAGGAAGAGTGCCCTACTTACAAGAGTGAGCTCCTCTCCCTAGACGGCTCAATGGAAAGGACATATTTATTTGAGGTCCTGAAGAGGATGGGTTTTGGTCCAGGATTTTTAAGTGGGTTTATCTCCTCTACACAGAACCATTGGTGCAAGTCAAAGTAAATGGAGGGGGTCTTGAAAATGTTTCCACTACAGCTTGGTATGCATCAGGGATGCTCCCTTTCCCCATTGCTCTTTGCTCTGACTCAGGACCCCCTGGTCCGAAGCCTGCGGTGGTCTGAAGGCTGACAACAGAATCTCGCTATATGCAGATGACGTCCTGCTGTGTGTCACAGACCCTGACTCAACACTAACAAGACTAATGCAAATGTTCATACATTTGGTCAATACTCAGGATGTACAATAAAGTGGGGAAACTCTCAAATCTACTCCCTGTGAGGGGGACCCACTGTGCCTATCACATAACTGTGGAGCGCTGATAGCCAAAACAGTCTTCTACCATCTGGGACTATTCATCACCACAGAGCCAATTTCCTGGTGGGAAAAAAATTAATTCCACCACAGGAACGATTAAAAAGAGACATCCAGCACTGGAGATCTCTCCCTCTCACACTGTTGGGCCAAGCAGCCCTTTTTAAAATAATGTCATTGCCCAGATTGTTATACCTGCTGCACAACAACCCATACCTGATACCAGGATCCTACTTCAAAGATATGGAGAGAGAGGTAGGCACTCTACTTTGGGATGAAGATCTGGTATGCATTGTACAACATGAGCTGATGAGGCCTACCAACTGGATAAGTTGCAAATGCAGCAAGGGGGGTGGTATTGGGAGCTCTCTATGGACCTTGGCATTGTGGGCGATTTAAGGGACCCACAAAAATAGTAGTAGATCTATGGCATGCGGTCACACTCAAATTAGGTTGGACCACGCTGCTTTGGGACACAACAATATTTGTGACCATGAGGTTATTACCAGGCTTCACCAAATAGGACCTACCGGGCATCTCCAAAGTAGGGGACCTCTGGAAGGAGGGGGAAGTAGTCACTTTCACAGAATTACAACAGAAATATAAAATTTTGTCAATGGAAATGTTCTGATATTTACAAATTAGGCACGCACTAAAATCACTACTGCCAAAGGCGGTGATATTAACAGAATCGCCCCTCCCCCCGTTAAAGATAGGATATTAGAGGAACACATGCCTAACAAAGCAATATCACTGGCCGATAAAATGATTCTAAACAATATACCAGATGGACTGACACCTCTGAGAGAACCTTGGGCAGCTGATTTGAGGAAATTAGAAGATGATGAGTGGCAGGAGGCTCTTGCCTCACCTAGAGAAATAGCCATACGCTCTGGCTTTAGACTGGTCCAATTTAAAATACTACACCGTACTTACTATGCTCCCACAGTACTGGCGAAGATAGGAAGAGTAGCGAACACTGAATGCACGTGAGCTTGTGTACAAGAAGGAACATACACTATGGGCCTGCCCCCACATCGAAACCTATTGAGGGGAGGTAACTTCATGCCTGCGTGAGGTATTATATGATGAGTCTAACCCCGTCGGCGAAATTATGCCTCCTGAATCTGTGAGAGGGAATAAAATTAACCCATATACCCTGTACTGCGTGACACTGGGATGGGCTATTGCGAAGAGGAATATTGCTAAACTATGGAGATCCGATCGACCACCCCAGCTGAAAGACTGGAAAACAGACATGGACTGGTGAATGCAAGCTAAACAGGTGATATATGAAGGCCCGGTTTGCCCTCCCAAGTGGACAAAAATGTAGGGACATTGGAATGCATACAGAGGGGACATATGCCAAACTGTGGGGAGAGAGAGGTAATGTGGGAACTGTAAAACAAGTGCAGGGGAAGGAGAGATACGTCAGGGTCGATGGGGTTCTGGGTGGGGGAGGAATAGACACCGTTATGAAGCCATGTTGAGACGTAATATCTGTTTTTTTCCTCCAGAATATTGTATCTGAAGATGCACGTGTTTGTTTACAAATTAATGCCTATTGGAAGGTGGCATGCTTCTCATTAAATTTTGTGCAGTATGGCAGTTATTAACATGTATAGATAGTCCTACATTTGGTTTCCAAAATGTCTGGACTTAGAACAGTGCGTGTATTTTTCCAACAAAATGACACTGTATTTATGTGAGATAAGATGTGCCTTAACGCAACCCACACTTAGAGATATGCAAAGCTGGCAGCTTCACTTTCAACCATTTCTTCAAGTGTTTTTGCGCATCCTACAAATCGTGAAATAAGCTGATATTGCATGTGGGGCAGCCAAACCGTATCCTTTTGCTTCTAGAAGGGGGGTATTGTTCAGGCAAAAGCAGCATGCGTTAGAAGTGTGGTTCTGAAAGGGGGGTAAGTCTGGACAGAGTCAGTCATGTAGCAGCCTTGTATCTCTAAACCTCATTTAAGGCTTTTGTAGACAGTGACCTGTTAGGTGGCTGCTTCAGAAAGTCTGGGAACAGACAGTCACACAGCAGCTTAAATGATTGGGTTGGGGCACAATCAGTGGCACGTGAGGGATGATTCTAAAAGTAAAATAGGACTGGCAGTCATATGTCAGGTATGACAGATAGGGTTTATCAGTCACTTGTTAGGCTTGTACCTTTTGAAATGCAAGTAGGATTTTACAAACCATGTCAAATTTCGGTGTCATGCCCTGATAAACCAGGGAGGGCTGAAGTAAGATAGTTCCTTTGAAAGGTGGAGTGAGCTGAGGTAGATTCGGAGACTTGGTAGGTTTGTCCCTCGGTGAGATAGGAAGGGGTGGGGAAGAATCAAGGCCTAGAGGGTTGCAACACAGCGAGTCAAAGACTATGCCTGTTCCTCTGAAGGGAAGGAAGGGCTAGGACAGGTTTCAACATATTAGGTCAGCACCTCTTAAATGGCAAATAGAGTTTTACGTTAAGCTTCTACCTGGGAATGGCTGATTGCGATAGGGAGGGTCACTCATTCCTCAATTATGCGTCCTACTCATGTGGACTGCGCTCATATCCTTAAAGGCAGATTTTCCTAGCTTTGGTGAAAGAAAGTCTTGATTTTTTATGACACTGAGGCAAGTATATGCATTCTCTTCTTGCTGTAATTAATTACTCCGCAGGCAAGACAAAACTATGCAAACCGTGGCCACTTGTAACAAAACTACAAATGAGGTCAGAAAGAATCACAAATGCAAAAAGAACAAGTGATGGACGAACTGCTGAAAAATATCAAACATCTACCATCAGGAAGAAGACATTAGCTGAGATTGAGCATGTGAAAGATACTTATCTTGACTGTGAGGAACAAGAAAAGAGGGCTTGTTGATTGCAGTCAAGAATGGTCATGTATGCTGACTGTCCATTTGTAATTCTTTATGAACTATTTTGTAGTTTTTCCATAAAGGTTCATGAGTTATGTACTTTTGTCTTGGTTGCGTATAAATTAAGACAAAAAAGGCTACATAATAGTAGCCTCTGGTCTTATAATAAAATCCTCTCAAGACTTAGCCAGTGCCCCTAATATGCCCCCAAACTTAGAGGGTTCTGTTGTTAGGTTGAATATACCCTCCTCCCTCACCCACCCGGCGACTTCGAGTCTTTTGATGACCTGATGCATGGAACATGGTTGTGGCCAGTGTGCTCACCTTCGCATTCAGTATGCTTTTCTGTTTACACCACGTCCCACGAGATAACCAAATCACTAGAGAGTAGCAGTCATGTTGAGCTCGGTGCTGTGTAAACCACGCCTGCTCTGGCAAACACGGTTGTTCTCAATCTTACCTGGGTGGCTCCATCCCGAAGCAGCTGCGCTGGACAGCTCCCTGCAGGACTCCTCCTCCAGTCGATTTGGTTCAGCACTGGACAGCTCCCTTCAGTCGGTAGCAGCAGCAGTTCACGTGAGAGAGCTTTAGAGCCTGTGGGGGAAAAGAAAAGGAACTTTGAACCTGCATAAAGCGGTGACGCGCGAGTGCTTATTTAAAAGGCCTGAGAGAATATTGACCTTAATACTTGAGATGAGGTTCCGAAGACTGAATTTAGCGCAGCAAGCAAGAGCAATACGCCTAAGACATTTAGGGAAACAAAACACCTTATGTTAAATTGTGCATGAGATTTTGAATTGCGATGAACAATGTTTTCTTTATCTGGTTAATGGCACCCTGGAAAAGAAATCATCAAGTAGCAGCTCTGAGAGCAGTTATTACAGCAGATGAGGGAATTCAAGAGGATTAACTCAGGACTCATTGACTGAATTATTTGTTTGGGAGTCTCACAAGTTAGAAATTTTATTGTTAGATATCTAGTCTTAGGTGTGGTCTTCCCTGAAACATTTTGCCTGCTTTCCTCCACGTTTGCTGAATTCTGTGCACTTTACCACTGCTAACCATTGCTAAGGTGCTTGCGTGCTCTCCCTAAAACATGGTTTGATTGGCATATATTCAACTGGCATATTTCATTTATTTATACATTTCACTACATGTGCCCAGTATATTGAATGCTAGTAGTTGACCTGCCAAACTGCTGGTGCTACCCACTTAAGTAGACCCTTAAAACATGTCCCAGGCCTGCCATTGCCTAGCCTGTGTGTCGACGTTGCATTTAAAACCCCTTCCTAAGCTCTAATATCCCTATTATTACATAAAAGTCACCCCAAGGGAGGCCTTTGGAATGGTGCTGTGTAATTAAAAAGTAGGACGTACTTTTAAGTTTTACACGTCTGGGTAGTAAAAAACTTCCAAATTTGTTTTGCAAATTCATTTTGCACTACTGTGAGGCCGACCCCTCTCATACAATAATATTTGGGATTCCTTATTAAATTTAATTTATTAAGCTCTAATTCCTGATTGAGAGGAGGTGGACCTGTCATGTTTAGTACCTATGGAATTGTAGTGATAGGTCCTCTTTAATGGCGGAGTCAGATTTATTTTTACAATTTTGGATATGCCACTTTTAGAAAGTTTGCATTTTCCTGCTTTCAGCCCTGTGGGCTTGCAGTATGTCTCTTATCGCTTATTTGGGGTGGGTGACAGCTGGGCTTTGCGTAGTCCCTCTTGACAGCCACGCACAAAAGGGAGTTTAGGTGTACCTTGATGGGCCATCCTGACAGGATGGGAGGGAGAAGCTGACCACAGCCTCACACTTACACCTGAACAGGCTGTGTCCAGTCCCCATACGAAGAGCTTCATACCCACCTGAGGTGAGTCTGATGCTAGGACAGGAAAGGAAGACCTCTGTGCACTTCAAAGACTCTTTTGAAGTCTTCTCCACTTCAAAGGCACCAGTGGGTACAAGAAATGGCCCTCAGACCCTGCCACTTCAGTACACTTCTAGACCTATGAATACCCTGCCAGGAAGAAGGATTGTTGTGCTGCTATAAGGATTGCCACTCTGCTGGACTACTTCTCTTGAAGAACTACTGCCTGGCTGAGCTGCACTGCTTGCCTGGGTGAGAAGGACTGAACCTTCAAAACTCCACCCCAGAACCCAGAGTGATTCCATGGGTCAGTTGACACATCTCCTGCTTGGACATAAAAGACTTCAAACCAATTTACTGCTGCACCTGTGCTATGTGTGATTCTGCCCTGCCAAGTGTTGCCCCAACCCCCCAGTCCTGGACCCTGGAAGTACCAGGGAGCCAGACTTTGGAACTCTCTACCTATGAATATTCGTATGATGACCCAGGAGACAGAATTTCGGAAAGCCATTAAAACCTGGCTATTCTAACTAGTAAGTTCCCCCCTCTCTAGAGAAGTCTAGGATTCCTCCAGTCTGTCTAAGCTCTTAGTCTGATCAGCACTACGAGGCCTCCGGGTAGTTGGCGCTATTTAAGACCCAATAACATAACATAACATAACTAAGGCGCTTGTTCCAGCAGAACCACCTCATCTTCACCATTGCAGGTACAGAACTGACACACTGCTTTCGGAACCAGCACTGCAATTTTTCCTTCAGCACATGGCCCCTGGTTCTCCATCAATGACAGCTTCAACAAAGCCGAACTCCGCATTGCAGCCACTGCGTTCATCTGAACCAGAGCATCACCATGACAATGACATGGCAGGCACTTGCACCTGAACTCCATCACATCTGGGCTCTGACATATTACCACCACTGTGTGGGGAACTTTGATGCATCTCCTTGACTGCGTGGAGAAAATTGACACATCTCCCCCACTGCAGGGAGCAACACAAGTGCATTGCTTCTGCTGCACCCTGCATCTTCTATGCCCACGAAACCAGGATTAAGGTACTTTTGTTCAACGGGTCTCATTGATTCCTTCGCCTGCGCTCTACTGCAGTCTGCCTGAACTCTTGACTTTGTCCTGGTTGGTGCGACCAGATATCCATGATTGGTGTTTCTTGCTTCTAAGTCCTATTTTACAGTTTAATCTTTAAAAATTCTGAACTCAAGTTCTATTTATTGGATTGTTGTCATTTTGGTTTAGTTTTATTTATTCAATTAAGTTCTATTTGTCTAACCTAGTGTCCTTTTGGGTGGTGTTTTCACTATTTTACAGTTTGAAGTGTTGCACAAATACTTTACACATTGCCACTTATGTTAAGCCTGACTACTCTATGCCAAGGTATAAAAGGGTGAATGCAAGTTAATGTAGGGTGTGTTTTTGACTTACCATGACTAAAATTGTGGCTCCTGCAGGACAAGGATGCATACCTTTGTCAACCAGAAACCTAATTTATAACAGTTATATATTGTGTTGCAGGGAAAGACATTTAATTTGGAAATTCCCCATTAAGAAAGAAGCCCAGAGAGATTCTTGAGGGAGAAAGAGAGAACATGAGGTAAAAGGAATGCACTAGAGAATCATCTGTCACATAGAGTGCTAGCTAATAACTTTTTTTTCTTACATGTTGAAAGCTCTAGTCTGAGTGGCAGGTGACAACTAAACTGAAGCCTGACACCAGAACATTGAGTCCGTCTCTCTCTACTCATTCCCCTTACCCTTGCTGTGGAACCCATGACTACTGGTTCCTAAGGCTGCCTTGGTGGGAGATCCTGTGAGGAATTAGAAGCAAGCAGCTGGCAGATCAACCTCACTTCCACTGGCTTAAGTTTGTTCTTCTTGGACTTTGACATCTGTGCCTATAAATTTCAGGTAAAACAATGCTAAGGTGTAGGAAATTGGTGACTGGTTGAAGGGGTGAAACTCTACTCAAGCAGCAACCACAATTCTTGTCAGGGTGAAACACAAGCAAGCTCCAAGTTAACCTGTGCTCATCCATCTGGTAGTTTGGCACAAAAGCTTTCAAGCTTAACTTAGAGGCAATGGGTAAAGTATTTATGCAGCACGTCAAAAAGTAATAAAGTGAAAACACAACACCAAAAGGATACCACACCAATTTAGGAACCTAGAGTATAAAGTAATGAATTATTTGTCACCAGAAGGGCAAAGATCTCACCAGGAGACCCGGAGATATGCAATTTTAAAGATTTAAGGTAAGTATAGTGCCTGAAAGCACAAAACACCACTTATGGTTATCTGGTCATGCAAGACTGGGTGAAAGTCAGATTATCAGGCACACCATGATGGAGTGTGGGCTGGATACAGGAACCAGGTTACTCCCACTGAACGAGTTACCTTCAAAAGTCTAGCAAAAAGGATACAGTTTGTGGTGGAGGAGGTTACAAGGCATAGGGGAGAGTGTTGCAGATGATCATCACTGTAGTGTGAAAAGCAGACTGGGAATTGCAGGCAGTTGTCACTGTAGTGCAAACATCCTTTCGATGGTCTTTCCTGGAGGTTCCCATCAGCAGTCACCATGGGCTGTTGATACTGTACAGCCAAGTGTAGATCTTGTATTGCCGGTCACCGCTGGCGGTCGCTGTAGCGCAAACAGTCTGGTTCACCAGAAGAGGTGTAGGTCAATTGGGTACATAAAATACTACTGGCTCACCCCCTTCCAAATGGGTCTTTCTGAGGCACCAGACTTTCTCATCAAGGATGAGCGCTGGCACTGCCCTTCATGTTTGCCTTTTCCCTGCTCTATAGAGTAAAATGATTGCTCAACTTTCAAATGACACACAGACACCCACACAAACACAGACACATACTCTCAGTCAGGCGGGAATGCCAAGACATGCAGAACCCACATCCAAACCACAATACACAACCACATATCACAGAGTGGGCAGGCAGAATCGCAGGGCAGACAGGTAGGCCCAAACAGGGTTGTCAGACACTGGGAGGGTGAACACACTTACAGGGTAAGGGAACATTCAATGGTGCAACCGAAATGACATAGGATTATACCCCATTCCATTCTACTGCATGGTGATCATCCAGAGCATCTGAATAGATGCTCCAAGACTGCAGCTACTCAACTTCACCCCTGTGCCCAACCCTACCTGGTACCCACTAAATTTGGTAGTACAAGATAGACTGAAAGGAAAGATTGACTGGGTTTGGACAGCACTTCATGCACCCTCCCCCTATCCACCCTCCTTCCTCCCCCCGACTATGCATCTTTATCCCAGTGCAAGACCCTTGCTCAACCATAATCCTTACAGCAGCCTCAGAGCTGAGAGGATTATGGGTTATATCAGGCACTGTCCAGCGAGGCTAGGGGTTGTGAAATAAGGAGAGTCCCACTGGCCCACAAAGAAGGGGTGTGGAGGTCCCTCTGTATTGGAGAGAAGTGGAGGCAGTTATAATCAAAAACGGGAATTAATTGACATAGGAGGCAAGCAGGAATGAGGCCAGCCTGGTAGCAAGGGCAACGGACAAAGGGCAGGCAAGAAAAGCAGAAGGGAGGTGTTAGCCAGTCAGAGAGGAGAAAGGCCACTGTGAGGGAAGATGGAGTGGCAAATATGGAAGTAATTATTATGTGGCAGGATTCAGTGTGGAGAGAAACATGGTGAGAAAACGGGGAGGCAAAAAGAGCTGGCTTGGAGGAAGAAAGATAACCAGGGTGGAAGGCAGATACTGGTCCTTTCTGGGGACCTGTTTTATGACAGGAAAAACAAGACTATGCTGGCTGTATTGCAGCAGCCGCAGTGGACATGTCTTGTATCGCACGGTTGCTTCACGACTGTATTGCTCGGTATAACTCTAGCGGCGATTAGTCCCACACATGTCCCATTCCACCATTCATGATACACAGGACTCAGGCAGCGTACAGTGGTGAGGGGAATGGGACAGAGCATGATGGACAACCCACAGACCAAGAGGAAGCGAAGAAAGCACCAGGTAGCTGTGGGTCGATCTCAAAGACTAGCTGTGCCTCACTGTCGTGTCATGTTTTATACTCTGGAGCTGGCCTCTATGTTTGCTGTAACCATAGCCATGGCTCGTGGGTTGCTATGTTTAGAATGTATTCCATTGATGTCCTGAGCCAACATTTCAGACAGCGTCAGCTGTGCTCTGTGGATGCTGGTCGCTGAGGGACACTTTAGCAATAACTTCTAATTACTCTACAATAAATCTTCAAAAACTCACTTGAAGGAAACTGTGCAATTAGCTATTGCGTCTGGTGGGTGAGTTCAAGAAGCAATTGGGGATATGATTTGGTGTTATTACAACACTCCACACTCTACAACAGGAGTTACCCCTTTTGCATTATTGAAAGGGAGACATTAATTTAATTAATTATCTCCTAAATGGGTAATTGAGAAATCTGATCCTGACAAGGGCATTCCAAGTTTTGAATCCATTAAACATAAAGGGGAAGTTTCTCAAAGTAAAGCTAAGAGCAGACATGATAAACTTAAAAAAGTGAGAGATGTGTAATATAAATTAGAAGAGTGAGTAAGAGTAAGGAGACCATGTAGAAAGAAAGGGTTGGACAGAAGAGTGCAAGACAGTGTGAAAGTAGTTATGCCCTTTGCCATCTCTGAAGAGACAGAGGCGAGTGCGGATAGGTTGGATGAAGGGACTTGCAGCGGTGATATATGTGGTGCAAGTAGAACTGAAGATCTAATTAAGTCTGATAATGAGAAAGGAACATTAGAGGTCAGTACCACGAATATTGGAGATACCAAGCAGGCAGAGAATCTGGATTCTAAGCAAGAAGAGATTAAGGATAGGTTGCAAATATCCAGAAGAACAGTTAATAAACCAAAATATTTAGAAGACTTTGTAGTGTATTGAATGTTACTTAGTGAGTATCATTTTGATATGGTTCTAGGTTATTTATTCATATATTGGGGAGGATTGGTGTTATGTTCATTGTAATTTCCCTTCATATTTTTGGGTTTATTGTGTTTTCCATCAAACGTTTGTGGTTTAGCCAAAGGGGGAGGTGTGTTGTGTCATGTTTTGTGCTCCGGACCTGTCATCTGTCATCTATGTTTGTTGAAACCATGGCCATGACTCGTGGGTTGCTATGTTAAGAACGTATTCTATTGATGTCCTGAAGTGACATTCCAGAGAGCATTAGTTGCTGCTGTGCTCTGTAGATGCCGGTCGTTGAGGGTAGATTTAGCCATAATTTCTATTTACTGTACAATAAATCTAAAAAAGCACACTTCTCGTCTGGATCCTATTCGTGCGTGCAACATACTGCTTCTCAAACATGGCTGCCAAGACAAAGCTCCTTCTGCCAAAGGCTCCATTTTGTTTGAGACTAATGTTCCGCCTTACTTACGGCAGTGGGGATGTGGGGGCAGTTTCAGTAAAGCCTCCATATGCAAGGGTTCCAGGTACTGTGGGCGAAGGGTTTATTTCTTGAAAGAATACCCTCCAATAATGCCATGTAATACATCATTCACATGCTAGTCGGTAGGATGAAATATAGGCAGGAATCATGGTGGAAAACGTGTAATGCTGGAAAGCTCAATAAAAGGACTTTACTCCATAATTATCTTCCAGGCGCGATTAATGCATGAGAGGAGACGAGGATCAGAGGGAAGAAAAAGAACAGAGAAAGAGGGATGACGCAGGAGCAGGTATAGAATGCAAATGCATTCCCTTTGTGCCCACAAAATTGATTTTTTCCAATATATTAAGAACGAGAAAGAGAAAGATCAGGTCATAAATTCTTCTCTTTCTTTTTTTCGCACCCTTCGTTTGTGAGAAGACAGGAAATGAAATCCTTTGTGTGCTAATGGGCGCGAGGACGAGAGAACGGAAAGAGACTGATGCAGCCTTATCAGAGAGCGATGAACAACCATGCACATTGCCAGTGGATGTTGCCAGAACATTTCCCTTAGATCATTCCTTGACCAGGTGCCTGGGCTGATGAGGCTTTGGTCAATAAACTGGAAATGCATGCACTATAAAGGAGTGCACATGCATATGTGGGAGTGGGAGAGCAGGTGGAGCACTGCCCGTAAAATTCAAAAGCATTCGTCAATCAGTAAAATCCGGGAATATTTGATGTTTTACCTGTCATTAATTTGCTGATAGTGCCACTTGTGCAGAATGATAGAACGGCTCCAATGAGTTTATCTCTTTTACACTGAAGATTGCCGGACTCATCAACAGTGTGAGAGTTTGCTCTGCGTTGCACCTCATCTGTAGGAGAGGACTAATGACTGCCTATTGCAGTCTTTTACACTCTCTCGGTCAGTGTGCCTGGATGTGAATTGCTGTATTTCATGTCTTTGCAGTCCTAGTGAATAACCAGTAGGGACAGCTCTTGAGTTTGGTTTTCCTCGGTAGTGAAACTATTCCTGCAGTGTCTGCTTTTTCTCACTGTAAGGTTGAAAGAGGCATGGGGTCACACATATTCATAGCTAATTCTGAACAACAACGAGCACCCTTAAAGATAGGTCTGTTGTGTTGACAAAACAGAAAAAGGATTGAGGATTAGTCAAGGAAACTTTGCAGCTTTCTTTCGACTAGCTATCCTGAGCAGGAAAAACACTAATGCACTTGTTCGCAAGGCCTTTTGTCCAGTTACTGGGGGAAATGGGGATTAGTGAGCAACATCTGGTTTAATCGTTTATTTAGGTTTTTTGCATCACTTTTATCTGTTGCCTTTCTGCTATTTCAGATGTTGTGGCTTTCTGTATAAAAGTCTGAAAACTTAAACCATCATATCCACTGGCCCTTGTTTTGCATTCTATTATTTTCTCAAGAAAGAAACTTATGCTACTACAATATAACGCAAGACAAATGTGCAAAACAGCTAACAAAAGCACCGAGGAGAAAGACATTGGTACAGTGTAAATGCTCAGTTGAGGGCAGAGAAATAAGATAATGATATTTAGTAACCATATTGTAGGCTAAAGCCCCAATAGGTTATTTCAAAGCTATTGAATCTAGGTGTACCTCTAGATTTATAAAACAAATATTCAATAAGGGCTGGCAGAACCGCGATCCTCTGAGATTCAATATTATGTTCATTTTGACTTGTTGTTGTATGAGATGTGGGTTTTGAAAATTGAGTAGAAAATATCGTTATATCGTAATATTAAGATATACAGCCAGCACGAGTGTCAAACTGCTGCTGTGATATGCAGGAAAAGAAAATGTTCAGAATATCTGGCTTGTTTTCTATGATTTTACATCATTTTATGGGCTTGAAGGGAGGTTCTATTAGCAATCTAGATCGAAAGCTTTGATGTAGTGAGAAATCTTCTGTTTTCTAAATGTTTGTGTTAGACCTGACGGCCTTAGGGTAGTCACCCCTATCTTTTTGCCTGCCTTCCTCCCCTTTTTGGACACTGTTTTTCCTGGCTTTTAGACTCTGCGCACTTTAACACTGCTAACCAGTGCTAAAGTGCATATGCTCTCTCCCTTTTTAAACATGGTAACTTTGGATCACACCTGATTGGACTATTTAATTTACTTATAAGTCCCTAGTAATGTGCACTATATGTGCCTAGGGCCTGTAGATTAAAGGCTGCTAGTGGACCTGCAGCACTGGTTGTGCCACCCACTTAAGTAGCCCCCTTAACCTTTTCTCAGGCTTGCCAATGCAAGGCCTGTGTGTGCAGTTTCACTGCCACTTCGACTTGGCATTTAAAAGTACTTGCCAAGCCTAGAACTCCCCTTTTTCTACATATAAGTCACCCCTAATGTGTGCCCTAGGTAACCCCTAGAGCAGGGTGCTATGTAGGTAAAAGGCAGGACATGTACCTGTGTAGTTATATGTCCTGGTAGTGTAAAACTCCTAAATTTGTTTTTACACTACTGTGAGGCCTGCTCCCTTCATAGGCTAACTTTGGGGCTGCCCTCATACATTGTTGAAGTGGCAGCTGCTGATCTGAAAGGAGGAGGAAGGTCATATTTAGTATGGCCAGAATGGTAATACAAAATCCTGCTGACTGGTGAAGTCGGATTTAATATTACTATTCTAGAAATGCCACTTTTAGAAAGTGAGCATTTCTTTGCACTTAAATCTTTCTGTGCCTTACAATCCACGTCTGGCTGGGCTTGGTTGACAGCTTCTTGTGCATTCACTCAGATACACCCCAAACACAGGGTACTCAGCCTCACTTGCATACATCTGCATTTTGAATGGGTCTTCCTGGGCTGGGAGGGTGGAGGGCCTGCTCTCACACAAAGGACTGCCACACCCCCTACTGGGACCCTGGCAGACAGGATTGAACTGAAAGGGGACCTGGTGCACTTCTTAGCCATTCTTTGAAGTCTCCCCCACTTCAAAGGCACATTTGGGTATAAAACAGGGCCTCTGCCCTACCTCATCAGACACTTGCTGGAGAAGAAACCTGAACCAGAAACTACATCCTGCCAAGAAGAACTGCCTGGCTGCTCAAAGGACTCACCTGTCTGCTTTCTACAAAGTACTGCTGCCTTGCTGTTGGCCTGCTGCCTTGCTGAACTCTTGTCTGGCTGTGAAAGTGCTCTCCAAGGGCTTGGATAGAGCTTGCCTCCTGTTCCATGAAGTCTCAGGACCAAAAAGACTTCTCTTTTTCACTTGGACGCTCCGTGTGCCGAAAATTTAGACGTACAGCTTGTTCCGCAGCGAGAAAAACGCTGCACACCGACGCTGATCGACACAACGCTCTTGGGACGATCGGAAACCCGACGCATGGCTTCGCAAGGACAACGCCGCCCGACCTCTAGAGGAGAAATCGACGCGACGCCTGCCGTGAGATTGTAATTTCGACGCGCAGCCCCGCGAACGACGCGCAGCCGGAGAACAAGCAGGAAAATCCACGCACAGACCCGGGACATCTAGTAATTCCCGCGACCCACAGAAAGAGACTGTTCGCGCACCGGAAAACGACGCACGACTTCCCCGCGTGGAAAATAACGACGCAAGTCCGTGTGTGCTGGTGAGAAATAGACGCACACACCCTTTTTCCACGCACCTCTTCCTTTGTGGCCCTCTGAGGAGATTTTTCCACTCCAAACCAGGTACTTGTGCTTGAAAGAGACTTTGTTTATATTCTAAAGACTTAAGAAACTTTATATCACTTTTCAGGGATATCTCTACAATTTCCCATTGCAACTTTATTCTTTTGACCTACAATTATCCTGATAAATATTCTATATTTTTCTAAACACTGTGTGGTGTATTTTTGTGGTGCTATATGGTGGTATTGTATGATTTATTGCACAAATACTTTACACATTGCCTTCTAAGTTAAGCCTGACTGCTCGTGCCAAGCTACCAGAGGGTGGGCACAGGATAATCTTGGATTGTGTGTGACTTACCCTGACTAGAGTGAGGGCTTTTGCTTGGACAGGGGGTAACCTGACTGCCAACCAAAAACCCAATTTCGAACAGTTTGATAATATGGATTTACTACATGCAAATGTTGTTTAATTAATTGCCTCTTCTCATTGTATGTTGGGTGATCAGAGCAGATTGACAGGATATCACTAATCTCATATGGACAGTCTGGTACCAGAATATTATTACCTGAATATCACCTGAAATACATTTTGAATCTTAAATATTGTTTTGAAAAATATTGTTTCTTTGAAGTTTATGACAGAAAATCTCCGTTCAATGGAATGATATTTTTGTAGATTATAGTTAGGTCAAATATTTATATCAGACCATATATCTGTATAGAAAATGCTGTAGATAGTAGTATTCCCTCCAACAACAATACACGTTGCACAGGACCTTGAATTCAATTCTTGTTCTACAGAGTCCGAAAGCTGATAGGTATTCTATGATTGCATTTTTCCACGTTGATACATCGCTGTGCTACTATGTTTAAGATCCTCTGGAGTTTTACGATATGTTTCTTTGTAAGACTCTCACAAATGTTACTATAATTGACCATTTGTGTAAGACTTAGGGCCTCATTACAGTCCTGGCAGCTGGCAGTACACAGGCGGTAACACCGCCAACAGGCTGGCGGTGTAGAGGCAGTGTATTATGACCATGGGGCATTAGCCACGGCCATACCGCCGGCCCCTCCACTTGACCACCAGGCTTCCGCCAGGCGGTCATAATCCCCAGGGCAGCGGTGCGAGCAGCTCTGCCTGGGGATTATGAGTACCCAACCGCCAGCCTGTCCATGGCGGTAAACACCAGCATGGAAAGGCTGGTGGTAAGGGGGACTCGGGGTGCCCCTGGGGGCCCCTGCACTGCCCATGCACCTGGCATGGGCAGTGCAGGGGCCCCCTTGCACAGCCTCATCGCGCATTCCACTTCCCGAATTTTAGGCAGTGAAATGCGCAACAGGTGCTGCTACACCCGCTGCACATCAACTTTGCCGCTGGCTCTATTATGAGCCGGCTGCAATGTTGATGTGACTTTTCCACTGGGCCAGCGGACGGAAACACTGTTTCCATCCGCTGGGCCAGCAGAAAAGTCATAATAGGGAGCCACAAATACCACCAGCACTGGCGGTATAGTGGCGCACGGTGCTTCAGCGGTCTTTTTGTAAGCCTGCCGAAGTCGTAATGAGGTCATAATGCCCTGAATAGATCAACATGGTGATCTAGCAGAATTAGCTGGAGGACGTTCCACAGTGGTTTTAGTACAATGTTGCAAACATAACAGCATTGACGTGACCAACGTAGTTAAAAGAGAGTTTGGAGTGGAGCAGCATACCTAAGTTCCTCCAAGTATGACATAGAGGGAACAAGTAAATGTCATTGTGGCCTGAAGTGAGTTCCAATCTTAAGGTTCTATTCTATGGATCCAGTACAGCATAGTCTGCCATACTTCACCAAAATAAATATCTGCTCTAGGCAAACTGTGGTGCTTGATTTACTCTACATTGACTAGTTTTCCAAGAAATGTCTGCTCATTTGATATTGTTGTTACCTACCCAGAAGTGTGATTCTCCTCCTACTATGATTCTCCCATCTCTGAATTTTAGATTAATAAATTATTCTAAGATGGATGCATTCAGATCCGGTTTCATTAGGGTTTATTGAACTCCGAACCTGATAGAGGTGAAGGGAGCTTTAATGGTTTCAGTGCATGATAATTCAATTCTTTAGAGATATTAACATTCACAACATTTCCTCTGTTGGAACATCTGTTCCTGGCAACCTTCTTGTAATTCTTTCTGCCAAAGCACTTTATCTAGAACCGTAGGTGAAATGTCTGATGCATATTTTATGTGACACCCAGAAAGTGGAATACAGGCATTTTAGTTACATCACATAAGTCACATAGACTCAAGGGCAGAGCATTTCTTAGGCCTGTTTTGATGGTGGTTTCATTGAGGGTTTAGCATCTGTCCGGCGATATAGTGGTTATAGAGCTTATTGTGTTAGTTGAAATTTGACGCTGATGCTTATTTTCAAAGGTCCCTCTTTTGGGGAAGTTGTATGCGGATGATTTCCTGTTGGTTAAGTGTAATGCTTTGCACGTTCAGTGGGCCTTTAGGAGTGTTTGAATTGTAGATGCTGCTCTTCCACCTTATTGTAAATAACTAACCCAACTTTGTAAAATTTTATAAGATGAATGTGGCTAAGATATGATTTTGAGTGCTTGATCATGGGCTACTCTTTGGTGAGGTTTAAATAGTTGATTTTTGCTACTGAAGTTGTATCAGGATGTAAAAGTGTTTACAGTGTTTTACAGCTCTCCTCACTCAGTAGAGCTATTCTGTTGTAACCCATGTGTTATCACAAACTCAGATAATGTGAATTCAAAGGTGTTGTAGTGGGCCAATTTATTTTTGTTTATTTAGTAGAGATTTAGATTGGGGGGGTATAACACAGAGGGCTAGACTTACTAGAATGTGGTGCATCGGTCCCACTACGCTACTTTTTTTGCGTACCCCTACCTCCACCTAACAAGATCCTGGTTGCACCTTATTTACAATATGGCGCACTATGGCACACGTACAATAGCGTCACATTTTTTTTACACTAGTGCAGCAAAGTGCAAGGAGGCCCCTTGATTACAATGGGTGCATTACTGTAACGCCTGCATTGGGCAGGTTTTGAAAATTGCGCCAAAAATGGCGCTGTGAAATCTCGTAGATTTCACTGCGCCACTTTTGTGGGCCTCCTAACGCTGGAACGCCGCCCCTTGCATTCATTATGCCTGATGCAGGCATAATGTGGCTCGAGGGGTCTCAAAGTGGCGCAATCCATGCATTGCACTACTTTGTTAATATTGCGCAGAAAAAATTGCCTCCTTGAGCCTCATTATCAACAACAAAATGATGCTAATGGCACAAGGGCCTTGTAAATCTGCCCCATAGTTTGCTTGGAGGGCACATTGTTTGAGTTGAGGGAAGATGGTATGGGTGTCTATCTACTCCTCTGCTTCTGCTGTAGTTGTCCAATATTTATCGGTAAAAAGAGCTTTTGGTAACAGTGTTTTATCCTATATAAAGTGGTCTCAGGTTTGCCTCCCGTAAATTTGAATTGTGCCTTTTTTGGTGGCCATATTCTATTTGTGGCTGGGGTGGATGCCAGTGGCTGTCGATCAGTTTTTTGGGTAAGACTTTCATCTGCAGTTGTTCTTGCGTAACTTCCTGTAGCTTTGTCCGAATTTATGCAAGTTTTCCTCACTGGCCTTACAAGAACCAGTGCTGAAAATACTGTTCTGGCTGTGTTGAAGGGTTTTCAATGTATGAGTGATGGCCCTAAAAGCATTGCCCAGAGGTGTAATGTAAAAGCTTCGATGGAGGAATGTTTTCCATTTGTATGGGCCTTTGGTGTAGAACAGAATAGCAGGTTGGTCATTTAGATTCCAGATGTTAGTTTATAGGCATAATCTCAGGGTTTCCTGTAAGAAACACATTTAAATTTAATTTCTAATGTGCATTTTTGGAAACCTGACGGTTCCGGTTTGCTAATGTAGGCGGCATTGATTACTTGATATGATGCAAAGATAGTAGAAAAATATGTGACCCAAGGCATCCATTATGTCCCAGTCTAGTGGATGAGGTATTTGTCACTCGTGATAGCAAACAATCAGGTAAAATTTGGGCCTTTTGATTTATGAGGATTCTATTAGTTTGAGTTTCTTGCATCTCTCTCTGACATCTTCCTGTAAATCTTCCTCGAAGTTACTGCTACGAGCTTTTATCAGTGTAAGGCAAGTGTACTTTTTTATTCTTGCATTATGATAGCCTACAACAACAGCGTGTTTAAAAAACAGAGTACAATATACCGATTAAAAAGGGAAAATATGCAAAGTACCTGTCACGCAATGTAAAGTGAATGAATAGTCCAGCATTTATTAACCCAAATCAACAGCGTTTTAATAAAGGAATCAAAATCTATGGTTCGCTTTTATGAAATTGGGTCTGACTTTCATATTTGGGTTTGTAACTTCTGCATTTTAGCCTTGTTTATACTTTGTGCCTGGACAGCAAGTCGATACAAAATAAGGAGGTGCTACCCAAACTAGCAAAACAATTGGTGTGCCTCTGTGAAACAAGGCAGCTCAGGGTATTTAGGCTTTAAACAATGAGTAGTGGAATTAATCTTGTAGGAAGCTGGCCTGGTGTGTAGTGGGTACCTAAGGTACTTAGATCTTATACCAAGTCAAGGTATCCCCTATTAGTGTAGTGTAGGCAGTGTATAGAAGCCAGGCTCTCTAGAGGTAGCTGTGGATGAGTTACCAAGGCTTATCTAGGAGACATGCAAAGCTCATGCAATACCACTGTAGTCACACAGCACTTACACACATGGAAGAAAACACTCAGTGTTACAAAAATAAAGGTACTTTACTTTAGTGACACAATACCAAAACACTAGTTAGGCAACTCTCCAATAGGAGGTAAGTAAACACACTAAATATATACACTTGGTATCAGAAATAGGCATAGAAAGTGATAGGAAACAGTGCAAATGCAGTTAGACAATAGTGACCCTAGGGGGAGCCCAATTCATGTACTAAAAAAATGGAATTCGAACACAGAACCCCCACCTAGGAAACTGGAATGTGTAAAGGGGAGCTGGGGGTACTAGGAAACCCCAAAGGTAAGTACCACAGTGCCCCTAGCGACCAGGAAGAAGGGAGTAAATTACTTGATTTTCCCCAACCCACCCAAAAGGAAGGACATGAAGAAAATGTAACACCCAGACAAGACTGCAAGAAACCAGCAGTGAATTCCTGAAGAGGAAGACCTGTGGAAGAAAGGGACTAGTCACAGAAGAGTTCAGAAGGAGTAGGAGCTACTACCCACCCAGCTGTGGATGCAGGAGTTGGTCGACGGTAGGATGAAGACGGTCAGAAATGAAGCCCTGGAGCAGGTGAAGAGTTCCTGGAGGATGCAGTTGAGATCCTATGCCGCATGGATGATTGCAGTCGGTCAGTGTCATGGAAGAACCACCAACAAGCCTTGGCAAAGGCAGTAGTGATGGTGAAGTAAAAGTGGAGCTGCCAGGGACAAGCAAGGTTCAAAAGGACTCAACCCATGGGGAGAGTCCTAGGGGGACCCTCAGCAAGGCAGAGAGTCCAAAGAAGAAGAGACAGCCCCCACTGTAGACCCACTGGTCGAGGAACCAGGAGTCACAGAAGAGCTCATGAAGCACTACTGGAGAAGGGTCTCACGCCGCAGGAGAAGCATGCAAAGGGCTGTGCATCACAGGAAGGGGTGCTGGGGGCTAGGGCTACACGGAGCCTGATGATCCCATGGAGGAAATGTAAACAAGCCTTGGCAGCTACAAGAGAGGCGGTGCACGGGGTACTGTCCTGCGTGGGAAGGCAAGGGCTTACCTCCACCAAAGTAGGACAGTTGGCTGAGAGGACCAAGTGGACTACTCTGGATGACCACCTGTGGTGCACGATCCATGCATCTCAGGATGAGAGGAGATCCACGCAGCCGGTTGTTGTTGCAGTTGGTGCCTGCGGATGCAGGGGAGTGACTCTTTCACGCCAATGGAAATGACTTCTTCC
This sequence comes from Pleurodeles waltl, assembly GCF_031143425.1. Lineage (NCBI taxonomy): Eukaryota > Metazoa > Chordata > Amphibia > Caudata > Salamandridae > Pleurodeles > Pleurodeles waltl. The sequence continues at coordinate 1,333,383,152 of NC_090446.1, read as the reverse complement.
TTCTCATGTAGACTGAAGACTTGCCACCCTCAGAGGATGCACAGCTGGGGAAATGTTGCAGAAGCTGGAAGGAGCCATCAAAACAATGTTGCAAGCAGAGTCTTTGTCGTGGATGCAGGTTCCTGGAGGGGCCAGTCGCGGTTCCGGTGGCTAGAAGTTGAAGTAGAGGTTGAAGAGGAGTCCTGCTGAAATCTTGCAAGCCGAATCTGAGGACCCACCCAAGAGAGAGACCCTAAATAGCCCTGAAAGGGAGATTGGTCACCTAGTCAGGTGATCACCTATCAGGAGGGGGCTCTGACGTCACCTGCCTGACCTGGCCACTCAGATACTCCCAGAGGTCCCTGCCAACCTTTGATTCAAGATGGCAGAACCCAAGGACCCACTGGAGGAGCTCTGGGTACCACCCCTGGGGTGGTGATGGGCAGGGGAGTGGTCACTCCCCTTTCCCTTGTCCAATTTCACGCCAGAGCAGGGATTGGAGGTCCCCGAACTGGTGTAGACTGGCTTACGCACAGAGGGCACCAAATGTGCCCTTCAAAGCATACCAGGGGTTTGGGGAGGCTACCTCTACCAAGCCATGTAACACCTATTTCCAAAGGGAGAGGGTGCTATCCCCTCTCCTAAAGGAAATCCTTTGTTCTGCCTTCCTGGGCTTGGGATGTTCAAGAAGCAGGAGGGCAGATACCTGTCTAAGGGGTTGCAGCAGCTTGGGCTGCCTGAAAACCCATAGACGTCTGTTAAGAGCAATGCTGGGTGTCCTCTAAGGAGCCCCAAAGTGCATGGAATCATACTTCCAATACTGGCAACAGTATTGGGGTCTGAGTTTGACATGTTTGATACCAAACATGCCTAGGTTTGGAGTTACCATTATGTAGCTGGACATAGGTAGTGACCTATGTCCAGTACACACATAAAATGGCGTCCCCGCACTCACAAAGTCCATGAAAATGGCACTGGAGTTCGTGGGGGCATCTCTGCTAGTACAGGGGTGCCCTCACATACAGGTACTTGCAGCATGCCCTCTGGGCTAGGAGGCCTGCCATGGGGTGACCTACAGTGACTTACCCTTTTACACAGGCTGCAATGGCAGGCCTGCAGACCATTTTGAATTACCTCCCCATGAGTGGCATAATATCTGCTGCAGACCATGGGGTTCCCCTGGCACCCTAATGCCCTGGGTACCATATACTAGGGACTTACGGTATGCCAAATGTGGGGTGAAAAATAATTATTTGCCAAGTTAGAAGGGAGAGAGCATAATCACTGGGGTCCTGGTTAGCAGGATCCCATTGAACACAGTCAAACACACTGACAACAGGCAGAAAATGGGGGTAACCATGCCAAGAAAGGGTACTTTCTTACAAATCTCATTTAGATACCCATAGTGGCAATGTCACAAAGGATAACGAGACTGGATCTTTTCACAGGGTCTTCAGAAAATGTTAGTTTGTGAGATTTTTCATTGATTAAGTGGCACCTTTGGCTTGCGGTAAGAAATATAAGGGGGACTGTTTAAGGACCATGGCTGCAAAATTGTCCAGATTCAGAGGTGTTTTTCTAGTTCCCCAGGTACTGAGCCTTTATTGACCTGTATTTCTGATGAGCCAACTGCATGCAGATATGTTTGCTAGCCCGCAGGTGTGGGGTTCTAATAGGCTAGTTGATAAAGGATGAGGTCTACCAGGGATACATCATTGTTCAATACCTTGATATCTACTGGTTGCAGATGTGAATTGATTTTGTGGGTGGATCCCTACACACTCTTTAAAATGAGTGTCAAAGGAACATGGAGCACAGAACATTTGTCAAGGAAGTCTTGTGGTTTGGGTTCCAGGGGAGACATTATGTTTATCTGGACACGTTCTCAGCCTACTTGACTTGGGTTGAAAACAGGCTGTGTTCCAGAAGAGACAGGCCACAATTGTGGCAACAGGGCAGCATTGGGGTTTCCCCTGTTGTGCACAAAATAAAATCAGAGCTCCCTTTTTTAAATAAAGGGAAGTGCACAAACTTGATGCGTTTTTTTAGCCTAGTAGAGGCTGACTATTACTCAAGAGTATCATGGCACACTGTAACCAGCTTACCCATGAAACCGAGAAGGGAAGATATACATTTGGTGATAAGATGTTTTGTGAGTGCCTTTCTAAAAGTGAGAAAATGTTCTCTCAGAAATAGATGGCCTAGAAATCGTTCAAACGTTTAGGTCCAAGGAATCTAACTGGTCAACCACCCATACATGGGTTATGTATTAGACAAATTTTCAACAATGAATGGCCATTAGATGTAAGGTTGTGAATGGGAGTATAGCTATCCAATAGGAATGTCAGGCAAGACTGATGAGGATTGCAATAAGCTTTATGGATCAGGCATAGATATTTTAACTATACCCTCACTTTCATTGATACTCATTTGTGAGGTCCAGGAGCGTACAGCAACATGCCAATGTTTGTACCTGACTGTTAAGATTGATGATAAGTTGACAATCATTTATGATCAGATGGGGTATATCCAAAAGGTTGGACGAGCTTTGCTAGTGGCCAAGCATACATATTGAAGCACAAAGAGAATCAAAATAGAAGATATCTTGACACAGTTCCAATTCTTGTGATTTAATAAGCCCTGACTCAAGATTAAATGATGGTTGTTGGCAATGTTCCCTTTCTGCAGGGCCACTCTGAGTTTTTTGCAGAACCATATTTTCACTGGCCATAGAACTCTGTGCACTTTACTCCTTTTAACCAGAGGAAATTGCTTGTGCTCCTTCTTTCAACATGGGAAAACTGCCATACTCCTAATTGGTATATTTAGCTTAGTTATAAGAGCTTAGTAGTGGAGTCTTCAAACAGAGGGGTGGGCCCGCTGGGGGGGGCTTAACTAATTCCAGTGGGGAACACCATGCTCTGGCTAAATGAAGTATCATGCTGATAACAGTGCTTGGTTCTAAGCAAAAAAATTGATTAGCAGTCAACCGCTCTGTGATGTACCATCACTAACATCTTTTGTCATTTATATCTGACTGGGAGTATGTGTCAAAAGAGGAATGGACTCGAGAATCAAACTGTGTATACTTTTACACATTAGAAAGGCCTAGTTGACCAGATTAGTATGTTTAGCGATCATGCATGTGATTGCATTTTTAAAATAGGTAACAGAACTTAAATGCAATGTTTAAATAATTCTAGTCATACTTCAACCTTGCTATTTTATTAGCAAAATTGTGAAACATTCTGGAGAAAGTCTATTTATTTTTACACTGAAGAGTGGCATTAAAAAGTTTGAAGACCACTGCTTTAGTATCTAATGCTGAAAGTGTATCCAGGGCCGGTAAGTTAAACATCACCAATGGACCAATGGGCTGCGGCTCTCACTGTGCCACCCACTGCAGTGTCAATGCAAACTTAACTGCTGGCCTGACACCAGTAGCCTGGCTGTGCAGGTTAAACCTGCAAATTCGACCTATCAAAATAACCCCTTTGATAGGCCTAAACAGGAGAGGTTGGAGAGATACAATGACAAATAAGTGAAACAGGGTATAAAGACAGATATACAATAGAGAAAACAAGAAGAGAGAGAAACAAAAAAGAATGGATTAATGAGAGACAAATGTGAAACGTTAGAGAAGAAAGAAAAACAGGAACAAAAGAAATGAACAGTATAAACAAAAAAAAAGAGTAACACGAAAATGCGTTAGTGATTAATTGGCAAATGTCAGTGCTAATCACATACCAATAAATTTCTTACAAATTGCGGGCTAGGTGCAGCAAGACATTGGTAAAGTCAGGTATGAATCAACCTAGTCCAACTGTCGCCTGCATAGGTAAGGATATTTATCTTTCAGGGCTTTGCGGTGGAACAGGCCTGTCAGCCAGCCAGTCAGGGAGCTTTAAGACGGCTAGGCAACGCATGGCCTAAAGTCACAGAGAAAAAATACTGTACACGGTCTCCTAACGAATGGGTATGTTTTCTAAATAATAGAATAACACAGAGACAAAATGAACTACAGTGAGCTCTATAAATAACTTATTAATTAATTAAGAATATATTATTATTGTCATATCGTTAGCTATTTACATAGACACCATTCCACATGCGTCAATGCATCCAGCAGACTGCTTTCAGGAGTGTGAATTAGGGGTTAGTACTTAATTGGCTATCAAAGAACTAAAAACAGGATGTGCTATTACATTTGCAACAGTGATACCGCGATAACAAAAACGCAAGAGTCTGTGTTCCCTTCTTTCTTACAAACTATAAAAAATTAAAATAATACATAAAAGTCAATTACATATTTTACACAGGACCTTAAGCAGCGAGCAAGCTCATTACAGTGGGACTGTGCCAGGACATATTCCCACTGTTTAACTGGTTAACTAAACCCAGATTCCCTGCCTAGCTCCCACTAAGACGCTAGACACTATTGAGTAGGTTGCAAATAGCGGGTGGAAATGGCTCACTGGCTTTTTGCCCATCTAACTGGTGTACTAATCAGTCACATCGTAAAACGTGTATTCGTAGAAGGTTGCTAAACCTCCTACCTAATAGATGTTAGTTAGGCAGAATCGTTTTAGGGAACCCGTCCTCCCCCCGCCCCTTGCAGATGGAGGAATATGGGCCTCTGAAAGACATTGAAAAGAAGTACAGGGAGTGCAGAATTATTAGGCAAGTTGTATTTTTGAGGATTAATTTTATTATTGAACAACAACCATGTTCTCAATGAACCCAAAAAACTCATTAATATCAAAGCTGAATATTTTTGGAAGTAGTTTTTAGTTTGTTTTTAGTTTTAGCTATGTTAGGGGGATATCTGTGTGTGCAGGAGACTATTACTGTGCATAATTATTAGGCAACTTAACAAAAAACAAATATATACCCATTTCAATTATTTATTATTACCAGTGAAACCAATATAACATCTCAACATTCACAAATATACATTTCTGACATTCAAAAACAAAACAAAAACAAATCAGCGACCAATATAGCCACCTTTCTTTGCAAGGACACTCAAAAGCCTGCCATCCATGGATTCTGTCAGTGTTTTGATCTGTTCACCATCAACATTGCGTGCAGCAGCAACCACAGCCTCCCAGACACTGTTCAGAGAGGTGTACTGTTTTCCCTCCTTGTAAATCTCACATTTGATGATGGACCACAGGTTCTCAATGGGGTTCAGATCAGGTGAACAAGGAGGCCATGTCATTAGATTTCCTTCTTTTATACCCTTTCTTGCCAGCCACGCTGTGGAGTACTTGGACGCGTGTGATGGAGCATTGTCCTGCATGAAAATCATGTTTTTCTTGAAGGATGCAGACTTCTTCCTGTACCACTGCTTGAAGAAGGTGTCTTCCAGGAACTGGCAGTAGGACTGGGAGTTGAGCTTGACTCCATCCTCAACCCGAAAAGGCCCCACAAGCTCATCTTTGATGATACCAGCCCAAACCAGTACTCCACCTCCACCTTGCTGGCGTCTGAGTCGGACTGGAGCTCTCTGCCCTTTACCAATCCAGCCACGGGCCCATCCATCTGGCCCATCAAGACTCACTCTCATTTCATCAGTCCATAAAACCTTAGAAAAATCAGTCTTGAGATATTTCTTGGCCCAGTCTTGACATTTCAGCTTGTGTGTCTTGTTCAGTGGTGGTCGTCTTTCAGCCTTTCTTACCTTGGCCATGTCTCTGAGTATTGCACACCTTGTGCTTTTGGGCACTCCAGTGATGTTGCAGCTCTGAAATATGGCCAAACTGGTGGCAAGTGGCATCGTGGCAGCTGCACGCTTGACTTTTCTCAGTTCATGGGCAGTTATTTTGCGCCTTGGTTTTTCCACACGCTTCTTGCGACCCTGTTGACTATTTTGAATGAAACGCTTGATTGTTCGATGATCACGCTTCAGAAGCATTGCAATTTTAAGAGTGCTGCATCCCTCTGCAAGATATCTCACTATTTTTGACTTTTCTGAGCCTGTCAAGTCCTTCTTTTGACCCATTTTGCCAAAGGAAAGGAAGTTGCCTAATAATTATGCACACCTGATATAGGGTGTTGATGTCATTAGACCACACCCCTTCTCATTACAGAGATGCACATCACCTAATATGCTTAATTGGTAGTAGGCTTTCGAGCCTATACAGCTTGGAGTAAGACAACATGCATAAAGAGGATGATGTGGTCAAAATACTCATTTGCCTAATAATTCTGCACTCCCTGTATTTGGCAGCCACAAACGCTGCATTTTTGGAAACTGCAGGCATTGTGACCACAAAAAAAAACAATTGCACCTAAGGCACTTAATTCCATGTGGGCAAAAGGTGGACCAGTAAATAGTCTTAATAGGCAATTGACATGACTCCTTCAGATCTCTGTTGATGTACACCTTTTTCTTTCTTTTTTTATTTCAAGAGAAACACAAAAAGGGTAGACATTTTTATGATAAAGTGCAAGTTTGTCAGTAAATAACAAAGTACTTATTCTAAATACATAAGAAATTAGATTTCATAATATCACTGTGTAGCAGCCAAGTAAATACCTAAATACGTCCAGAGTAAATGCGAAAATGGATCAAAGCCCAGTCCTCATGTTCCCCTCCTGATACCATTCAATGAGTGGATCATAGACAACCATGCTCTGATAGGTTGGCAAGATACACAATAACTTGCGACCATATGTACAAAGCACTTTTGAGGTCACAAACTGCAAAAAAAGTTTTTGGGTATGTACAAACACCATTTGTACATTTCAACAGAATAGCAGTTTGGGTTTGCAGATTGGTATTTGGAAGGGGCGTGCTTAGGACTTCCCCTCCAAATACTGATTTGCAATAGCATGTATTAATGTTTTGTGACCAAAGTATAGTCTCCAAATATTCATTTTCTACTGAGTGCTGAAAGGTAGTGGTAATGCATAACAAATGGTAAGGGTCCCCATGAGACCCCTTTTCCTTTGAGAATGTAAAAACAAATACTTTTTAATAGCACCACTGCCTACTCTTAAAAAATTTATTTTTAATTTTCATTTGTTTTCTTTTGAAACACCTCCTGATATGCTTTAAGGAAAACAGGCTGCATTTCACAGAAAAAATGATTGCTGTATTTAAAATCACCCACAGGCATGTGGGGTCTATCAACCCCAGCAGGCTGCAGTCCCTATGATGGCAAACTGCGACCTACCTCATTAATATTCATGAGCTATGCCAAATTACAACCAACAAGGAATCACTCATTTTAATTTAAAACTTTCATATAATAGTGATTTCCTAATTGCAATTCACACAAAATCCTTGGTCCTCTGTGTATAATTTTGTAAAATTAACATTTCTAGGCCACAGGGGGTAACACATTCTGTGGGCCAGCAAAGTGAGGCCACTGGCATCATTGTCCCCAGACTACGATTCATGGTGTCTTGGGGGGAGTACAACAGTCCCAAGACAAGGAGGTGCAGAGTAAGCTCATGTTGGAAATTCACAACCATAATGACAAAATGAGCTCCCTGACTGGGGTGCTTTTCAATAAATATCACCACATGTGCAGGGCTTTTCCACTACCATCTGCCCCTGTCTATGGTCCTTCTACATCTTAACCAAGTACACCAATGCCAGCCACAGACAGGGAGGCCCTGCCACATGAGGAGCCTGCTCCTCCCACCCCAGGCCCTGCATCCGTGCTTCCCACCTCCCCAGAGGAGATGGTCATCCAGACCAGCAGGAGAGGATGGAAATACCTCCACCACTACCTCCAAGAGACTTAGGTGGTCATTATGACCACCAACAGCGTGGCAGTGCAGGACCGCCAAATTATGAAGGCAGCTAGTTCACCACCTGTAACCGGCAGTCCACCTAACACCGCCCACGGTATTTTGAGTATCCTTACCACCAGGGATTCTGTGGCGGCAGCCCTGCCACGAAATCCCTGGCGGTAAGGATACTGGTGACAGGAATACTCATTCCTGTCGCCACAACAGGACTCCTCAAAGCCCCCTCCATGTAGAAGCCCTCCCCATCCCCATCCCCGATCCCATCAGAAGCGCCCACACTTCCCCAAGCAGCAATGCCCCCCCGTTCTGACCCCCCACCCCCCCTGATCCCTGTTCTGAACCCCCGCCCACCTCCATCCACGCACGCACACACCACACTTACATACATACACGCACACATCCATGCTCACGCATTCACACACACGCATGCACACACGACCACAACACCCTCCTCCCCCCTGCACATAGGCATTCACACAACCACACAGACACTTGCACACATGCACACAAACACACACAAACACACACAAAAAACCCACCCCCTCCATTCACACACACACAGACACCCCCATTCATGCACAGAACACTCAACACCCCCCCAACCGCCTGTCGGACGATCACCTTACCTGGTGGTCATTTGGGAGGGAACGGGGTCCATGGAGCTTGCTCTGCCGCCAGTGCCCTGCCAACACAACACCGCCACGCTGTTTACAATGTTGTAATATGGTTGGCGGTGTTGTGGTGAAGGGGGGGTGGCGATGGAGCAAGCTCCACTAGACCACTGACCTCCAGTATGGCTGCTGGCGGCTTCCCGCCAAACAGTGGCAGAGAGCAGCCTGGCGGTCTGAAGACCGCCAACACTGGTGGTCACATGGCAGCAGTGACTTCAGCGGTCTACGGAATAGACCGCCACAGTCACAATGAGGGCCTTAGATCCTAATTTTCCCTAGTGTGTGATTAACATTCACTCTGTGGACTATTTCAGGGACACATTTACCTTTTTTGAGGACGTTTGTATTTTGTACATTGGACTCCAAACATTTTTGCCTCTACTACTATACTTTCATCCATGACGATAAACTCTTTTTATTGTTTTGTTCATTTTTTCATTGTTTGAAACACTTTTCAGTTCCTTTGTTTCATGTAACTAAATGATATTGACACAAACTCCAAAACTGGTGTTGTATTTATTGTGACATTTAATTTTTCATGTCTTTCTTCCACTATCATTTTGTAAAATCTATTGAACAAATAGTTGCAAAGGAAACTTAGATATGACAAAGAGGTAAGGTGTTACCCATTTTATTCAAACAAAACAATTCAAAATCCCATTGTATTGGTGTCATACATTTGTAGGTAAACAAGTCTTTGATGAAATCAGATCTGATTTTCATAAAACATGCTTAACCCTAATAGTTTGTGTGATTTAGAGGTTGACACTCCAGGACCTTGACACCATGGAAGAAAGGGAATATTACATGGGATCAAATTAAATAAGCAAACTATTTTTGATGCATTACCTCAGCTGGAGCCAGACATTCTGCCCTCACAATAGGAATCCTACATCAACAACACCAATAGTCTACATCATGGCAGTAACAACATGTTTGGCCATAATTACTATTTCAGGACACTGTGGCAGTATCTGCAATGTCACAGCCACCATTCAGTGGTGTGCTAAAAAACGTTCTTTCAGCCATAAGGAGACACATCAACAGCTTCGAACACTGAACACGAATTGAAGATTTAGCCAATGTGAAGGAAGACCAGTATGCTATGGCTTGACATACACATGTGGCTAGAGAAAGTGAATATGCACATATTGCATTGATGGCAACATCCCACAGAAAACAGATGTGATACAATCTCAAGAACATCCACTCAATCACAGTACAAGTTGTTTCGGTACAAGATCTGTTCATCCCAAGTGTGTGTCAGCCCCAGGATCAACACATGTTCAGTTTGTACTTTCCAACAGCAACATATCACTGCAGATGTCACAACTTTGAAATGTCCAAATGAAGATGACACGGTGAAAGACCCTGAAACATAATAACAAGGGAAAAGTAACTATTTCACATATACAATTTGATTCAAATGATGTTAGGAGGACACATATACTTAGCACAAGCAAAGTTTATCTATGTCAATAAACACAGTAGTCAATATAGGGAAACTGATCCACAAACGTCTTTGCCTTGGACTTTCCTGAACTGACCATTCCTACTAGATTACCATAGCAGACTGATATGTTCACTATGTCACAAGTTGTTCTGACATTGGAGGTTACAATATGTAAAGGTATACTTAAACTCAGGTGAAAAAGTGTTCAATAACATCTTGACCCAGGTCCATTCCTTCTTCTTCACCATTGTCATCTTTACTGGGCATTTCAAAAACCTCACCCAGCAGCTCTTCATGTTGTGCAACATGCAGCAGGCAACTGTGATTTTGAACACCTTATCAGGTGAGTAGAGGAAGGCTCCACTGGTTTTGTATAGTCACCTAAACCTGGCCCTCAGGAGCCTCAAAGCCCACTCCACTGGCCTTGGTGTTCTTCCATGGGCCTCATTGGAGTGGACTGCCTCTAGCATTGTTGGATTCCTGAGTGGTGCTAACAACCATTATCTGTTAGGATAAACTGAGTCTCCTACATAGAAGCAATATTTCAATAGATTAATATCATATCAATCCATACAAGGATTAAAGCAAATAATCATCAAATCATATTGAACTTATCAACAACCCAGGCCCTTTCAGCTCTACGTTGTGACATTTGTAGGTGTATGGTGCTGTTCCATAGTACAAAGAAATCCTATTTTGACCCAGTAAAGCAGGCATACAAGCTTGTACAAATCCGCTAAGCAGACAGCTTGCACATTGATGTTCTTCCTATTGTGGTAGACCTGTTCCCTTGCATGTGATGGCGCCAAGGCAATTTGCGTGCCATCTCTTGCTCCAACCACATGTGTTAGGCTGCACAAAGCATAAAATTCTCCCTTTATAGTGGCCAAATCCTGTTGCCTTAGGAACTGGATGTAGCTGTTGATATGTCTCAGCATTAAAGAAAGGACTTCTTGTAGCACACCACTGAAAGTTGCTTGGGGCATGTCTCCAGATATTGCCACAGTGTATTGGAAAGATCCCGTGGCCACAAAATGAAGTACTGTCATGAGCTTCACTATTGGTGTTATTGCTGTTGTATTCCTATTGTGAGGCATGAGATCAGGCTCCAGCTAGTGACAAAAAAACCACAATAGTTTGCATATTTAACCAAAAGTTCTTAATAACATCTCTTTCCACCACGGTGGCCAGGTCTGGAAATAGCTTGAAGACTTGAGGCCGTCATCTTCTATCCATGCCTGTGTATAAATGTCTGCATGTATGGAAAAGAAAATTTCAGCTTAAATGGTCACACCATACCAACATCAACACACATCTTGCATCTTGGTAGCATTAGGAATCTTATTGTCTCATATATATACATATTATCACAATATTTTTTACTTTAACACTTTTTTACATCTATTATGTGCAAATGATACATTTTAAATGTATTAATTTCACATATTTTTAAAATGTTTCTTAAAATACCATCAATGAAGGCATTACTTCCCCTGTGACACTATCGATGTCAAATACAGTCACGGTTCACTTTTTGATGTGTCATATCTTGCCAAAAACATTGTCAATTATATATACACTAGCCTCCATTTTTAGTGCTGGTGATGCACTAACAATTTAAAAATATACAGCTTCACATCCTAAACTTGTGGGTGCCTGACCTTGCCATCAGAACATTGGCTACCCAACGGCCGGCCGTGGAAGTTGAGCACATAGTAGGTGGAACACTCCATGGCGGACCCTGCCATAGGCTAAGGTGTGTCATGGCTATGCACGAAAGCCAATGGCTGTGTTCGTCTCTGTCATGGATAGTGTCTGCCAAGTACTTGTATACAGTGTATTGACAAAAAGCTCACTTGCCTCCTCACACTGCAGCTGACAGGACCTCCTTGTTTTTAGCTGCTGTTTCCGACCTCTGGGAGCCAGGATGTCAGGCAAAGCAGGTGATAGGTCCCCTGCCTTTTCTCCTGAGGAGCTGGAGCTCCTCACCACGGAGGTCCTGTCCCTGTACAGCCAGCTGTATTGGAACCCAGAGGAACAGGTACATGTTTGAGTTGGAAATGTTAGACAAAGCAACTTGTTCCCTCTTTGTCCACAGGCTATTTTGTCCCCTTTTGTTCATACGTGAAGTGTTGTGATTGGAGAAAATTAAAACAAATGATTTAGCTGGGTACAGGGTGTTGTTTGAGGATGTTAGAAATGTCTGTGCATTGAAATGAAAAGTCACCTGTAAGAATTAGCTCAGTTTTCAGTGCATGTTACTCACAATTCCAGGTTTTATGAGACAAAATGAAGGACCTTTACTTTCAGTGGCAAGTAGGCACTGTACCACTAGTTTAAGTGGAAACATACAGCCCAGGTCAAAATGGGAAAAATCTTAAGTCCCAGTAGAATCTTTCAAGTTATGGAGTTGTCTGATGCTGTTCTGTCAAGTGAATGTACAGGCCATATTTTGGAACTGGAGTATCTTTATGGGGTTTTTTTTGTTTGAATTTCTTTATTAGGGTTTACACAAGAGATATGCATTACATCAGTATAAGCCTGGGATGCGTTACAGTTTGTCTTTAACTGGACAATGCAGCTTTACAATAATCTCCTTCTTAATGCCTGGTGACAAGGATTAGTAAGGGGGAGGTGAAGGAGAGCATTGGATTAAGGGTCTAGTAGATTGGCCAGGTTCATAGGGAGGCAATAAGGGAGGGAAAAAGGGGGGAGAGGGGAGATAAATAGGACAGGTATTACAAACAACCTTAGGCAACTTGACATGAAATAATACAAACATGGTGCAGGCCAGAATAGTCTTCATCACATTACCATTAAGTCAAACTAAATAGTGGCATTGCTTCATTGTTCATTGTAGGTGGCAGGCTGGTATGGGAAGAGTATCACTCATTCTCATTAAGGATCCAGGAACAGTTGCAAAGCTCAGAGTTATAGGGCATTAAAGCACATTAATTTAAGGCATGTGATGAACTGTATGAGGGTGTGCCATATAACTTGAAATTTCGAGCCTGTTTTGGTCAAGATGTGTGAAGTCTGTTCCATGGCTAATACCTGCCATAGCCGGGTAAACCATTGGGCCATGCTTGGTGTGGTTGTTTGTTTCCAAGCCACTGCAATCAGTTGTCTGGCTGCATGGAACATATAACTAGTTAGCGTCCATCCGGCCGGTGCCATTGTTTTGAGAGTTGTATCTTTATGTTTTAACCACTTCAGTGCTGTGGATGTAATGGGTACATACGTTACATTCTGGCTGTGACCTGCTGGGGAAGCACAATTGCTCCCTCTGTGGGCCACGGGCAGGGATGGCAGCGGAATCGCTTCCGCTGCCACTCCTGACCCCCCCCCCCCCAGTGGCATCTGATGACATCAGTGTGCACCATGCACTGAGGTCACAGCCACACTTCCCTGATTAGTTTTTCCTCTAGAAAAGGGAAATCAGAGGGGCATCCAATAAAAGGAAAGGCTTTTCCTTTCCTTAGATGGCTCTCTGAGCATTCCTGCTACACGATCGCATGGTGATTGTGCAGCAGGAATGGCCATTGGACACCAGGGAATTTGTTTTAAATGCTTGATTGAATTAGGAAGCAACCCCTTGGGGAGGGTCTCTCCGTTTTGGGGAGCATTATGTTTGCTGTTTCTGCCCCACTTGGGGGGCAGAAATCCACTAGACACCGAGGATTTATTTATAAACTTATTTTGATAATTGGGGGCGGCCTTTTGGGCAAGCATCGCTCCCTCTTTGGGGCAATATTTTAGGGTTGTTTCTGCTCCTTTGGGGGCAGATCTGCCATATTTTTAGGCTGATCTGACCCCAAGTGGGACAGAAACTCACTAGGCACCAGGGGTATTTGTTTTTTGTTTATTTTATATAAGGAGAGCAGCCCCTTAGGCAAGGGTCACTCCCCATGGGGGCATTATACTTTAAGCCATTTCTGCCCCCCTTGGGGGGCAGATCGGCCTATTTTTATTAGGCCCATCTGCCCCCAAGAGGGGCAGAAACCACTAGACACCAGGGATTTTTTATTAATATTATTTTACATATATATATATAGGGAGTGGCCCCTTAGGCAAGGGTGGCTCCCAATGGGGGCATAATTCATTAGGCCATTTCTGCCCCCTTTGGGGGCAGATCAGCCTATTTTTAGGCAGAAACAACTAGGCACCAGGGATTGTTGTGTGTTTTTTTGTTTGGGGGCGACCCCTTGGGCAAGGGCTGCTCCCCATAGGGCACATTACTGTTGGACATTTCTGCTCCCCTTGGGGGAAGATTTGCGTGTGTGTGTGTGTTTTGTTTGGGTGGGGCGGCCCCTTGGGCAAGGGTCACACCCCCACCTTGGTTGGGGGCATTCATTTTGGCCATTTCTGCCCTCCCTCAGGGCAAATCAGCCTATTTTTATAATGCCAAAACCCCACTAAACACCAGGGAAGTTTTTTGTTTTTTTTAAACAAGGGTTGGGGTATGGCCATACACCCACCCCAAAGAAATGGGGACAAAGTCGTTCTGCCCACCCTGGGCAGATAGGGTAATTAAGCCCAATCAGCCCCCCGGTAGGGGGCAGAAAGCTCACTAGATGCCAGGAACTAAAAAAAAGATACAGGGGTGGGGTTATACCCCCACCCAAACTGAAGGGGATAACAGTCTTTCAGCCCCCCTCCCCCCCACTGCAAACTAAAGCATCTCATCTCAATGGCAAGCAAGAGGGCATTTGACTCTTTTTTTGGTTTTGATTTTACATATGGGCCAAGGGAGCTTGGCTAACTCCCAATATTGTCCCACTTGGAATAGCAAGCATCTGCACTTTTTGGACTTTGGTACACTTCCACTTAGAAAACTCATCAGACCTAGACACATCTGAAAACTAAATATCTGGGTGACTCCAGGGTAATGTGCTTCACATGCATCCAACACCATTTTCTTACCTATAATGCCCTGCAAACCTCCAACTTGAAATAACACATTTTACCTACTTTTTTGTGATGGAACCTTCTGGAATCTGCAGGAATCCACAAATTTCCTACCACTCAGCATTGTTGGATCTATACCGATAAAAATTCTGCCCCACTCGTCAGCCTAAAAATGTTTGAAAAAAAATACTGCTCTTTTGGACCTGCTCTGGTTCCCCCTCAATTTCTACATGTTTATGGCGCTTCCCTGTCACAGGCACTTGGCCCACCTACATAAGTGAGGTACAATTTTTATCAGGAAACCGAGGGGAATGCTGGGTAGTAGGAAATTTGGGCTTGTGCAGTAATCCCACACAGAAATGTAAGGAAAATGTTATTTTTTTGTAGCTAAATTTGAGGTTTGCAGGGGTTTCTTGGTAAGAAAATGCTGGGGGGTTCATATAAGTCACACCTCCCTGGTCTTCCTGAGGTGTCTAGTTCTCAGAAATGTGTGGGATTGGTAGGTTTCCCTAATGGCTGGTGACCCCAGGACTTAAAACACAGGTGCCCCCTTTGCAAAAACAGGTAGTTTTGTGATAGATAATTTTGATGTGTTTATGTTGTGTTTTGGGCCCTTACCTGTTGCGGGCACTAGGCCTACCCACACATGTGAGGTACCATTTTTATTGAGAGACACAGGGGAATGCTCGGTGGAAAGAAGTTTGTGGCTCCCCTCAGATTCCAGAACTTTGCATCGTTGAAATGTGAGGAAAATGTGTTTTTAGACACATTTTGAGGTTTGCAAAGGATTCTTGGTAACAGAACCCAGTGAGAGTCCCAAAAGTCACCCCATCCTAGATTTTCCTAGGTGTCTAGTTTCTAAAAATGTATAGGTTTGCTATGTTTCCCTAGGTGTCGGCTGAGCTCGAGGCCAAAACCCACAGCTAGGCACTTTGCAAAAAAACACGTCCGTTTTCATTTGAAAAATGTGATCTGTCCACGTTAAGTTTTGGGGTGTTTCCTGTTGCGGGCACTAGACCTACCCACACAAGTGAGGTACCATTTTTATCAGGAGACTTGGGGAAATGCTGGGTGAAAGGAAGTTTGTGGCTCCCCTCAGATTCCAGAACTTTGCATCGTTAAAATGTGAGGAAAATGTGTTTTAGCCAAATGTTGAGGTTTGCAAAGGATTCTGGGTGACAGAACCCAGTGAGACCTCACAAGTCACCCCATCCTGGATTCCCCTATGTGTCTAGGTTCTGAAAATGTATAAGTTTGCTAGGTTTCCCTAGGTGTCAGTTGAGCTTGAGGCCAAAATCCACAGCTAGGCACTTTGGAAAATACACATCTGTTTTCATTGGAAAAACGTTGTGTTTTGGGGCATTTCCTGTTGCAGGCTCTAGACCTACCCACACAAGTGAGGTACCATTTTTATTGGGAGACTTTGGGAATGCTAGGTGGAAGGAAGTTTATGGCTCTCCTCAGATTCCAGAACTGTCCATCACCGAAATGTGAGGAATAAGTGTTTTTTCTTGCCACATTTTGAGGTTTGCAACGGATTCTGGGTAACAGAACCTGGAGAGAGTACCACAGGTCACCCCATCCCGAAATCCCCTGGGTGTCTAGTTTTAAAAAATTTACAGGTTTGGTAGATTTCCTTAAGTGCCGGTGGAGCTGCAGCCCACAAACCACAGCTAGGCACTTTGCAAAAAACATGTCAGTTTTCAATGGAAAAATGTGATGTATCCATGTTGCGTTTTGGGTCGTTCCCTGTTGTGAGCACTAGACCTACCCACACATGTAAGGCACCATTTACATCGAGAGACTTGGGAGAACACAAAATAGATGAAAGAGTTTTATTGCCATTTGTCTTTCTCAACATTCTTGCCTTCGAAATGTAAGACAGTGTATATGAAAGAAGTAATTTTGAAAAATGCCCTGTAATTTACATGCTAGAATGGGGACCCCCAAAATCAGAAGTGTGCAAATAACCACTGCTTCCTTACTCCTTATCTTGTATCCATTTCGGAAATACATAGATTTCCTTGATACTTAATTTTCACTCTTTGTATTTTACCAAATGAATTGTTGTATAACCGGTATACAATAAAGACCCATTATAAGTTGCAGCTCATTTATTTGCTCTGGGTACCATAGGTTTTTGATAAACCTACAAGCCCTACATATCCCCACAACCAGAAGGGTCCAGGATATGTAACAGTACATTACTTTCACAAATATGCCACAAATGGAAAAAGTTACAGATGAAAACAGAGACAGCAGTGGCTGCTTGTTCAACTCAATTTCAATATTGTTTATTCCAACTGTTACTTTCTATAGGAAAACATTACAGGATCTACACAAATGACCCCTCACTGAATTCAGAATTGTATCTACTTTCCAGAAAGGTTTAGCTGTCTGGGGTCCACCATTGGTTTCATACCCATTTATGTCACTAACTGGAAGGAGGCTGAAAGCACAAAAAATAGTAAAAATGGAGTATGTTGAAGTAAAACGTCAAAATTGTGTTGAAAAATGTGTTTTTTTGATTCAGGTCTGCCTGTTCCTGAAAGCTGTGAAGATGGTGATTTAAGCACACAAACCCTTTGTTGATGCAATTTGCAGGGAAAAAACAAATGCTTTCTTCTGCAGCACTTTTTTACCATTTTTCCCCAAAACTCACATTTTAACTGTATTTTGGCAAATTTCTTGGTTTCCTCCAAGGGAACTCAGAAACTCTGGGTACCTTTAGAATCCCCAGAATGTTGGGAAAAAAGGATGCAAATTTGGCAGGGATAGCATCTGTGGACAAAAGGTTACGAGGGACCAAGTGAAAACTACCGCAAAAAGCCAAAAAAGGCTTGGCACAGGAGAGGGAAAAGGCCTGGCAGCGAAATAATTAAACATGTCATGGTGCCACATATAGGGAAAGGTATTTCCTGTGCTGCCAGTCTCAATGACAAAGGCCCTCAATCAGCCATGTGAGTATGTCCCATTACTGCACACACATGTTCATACATAACCCAAAACCATGCTCTAGCTGACACATAGCAGCCCTGCCATACTGCGGTTTGCCTCTATATGTGGTACAAACCATAGGATCTGACTCTTAGAAGGCTAGGCATGAAGAAAATGTAGCTGTGCATATGGTTATGTGCAAATAATGTACAGGTTGTTTAGCCTTTAGTAGCTCAAAATTAGTTGAACTAATCTGGAGTGGTTCTCACTATCTAAAAAGCTTCCTATCCCTGGCTTAGTTGGTGTTTGTATCCTGTATTGGTAACATGAGGAAACAAAATTGTTGAGGATACTCCACAGATCACTACAAATTAGTGTTTCTTAGGATCTTTGAATTGTTTGTAGATAATCTGTACTGACTGTTCTGGGAATGCCAGTGAGAGCTGCTACTAAACTGTGTTACTGCACTACAGACAAACAAAATCACTCAAAACCTTTTTTGTTGTTATTTGTTGTCATCCATACAGGTCAATGACCATCAGCAGTGTTATTTTGAAGGCCATCGCAAAGAAGGTGTGGACCCTGGGGGTCTTTCAGTGGTGCAGTCTGCATTACAGGAAGATGTGGAAGGACCTCCGATGCTGGACCAGGAAGCCAGCAGAAGTACAGCTCAGCCAGGCCTCCCAACGAGGGAGGCACATGCACCGCAGCCTGACCCTCTTAATGACCTGCATCCTTGCGGTGGCCTACCCAAAGATTGATGGGTAGTTGAATGCCCATCAGCAGCATAAAGGTGGTGAGTTGTTGTATGTAGCTAATCTTAACCTTTTTTATTTACAGCAGTGTTGTTTGGCATCAACATGATGGATGACACACATTCAATGCAGGCGAGTATTTCTGGAGTTGTAATTTTTTTAGAGGGTGTCTGATGCTATGTTTGGTTTATAGTTTTCTGCTAAAGTCTGTTACTAGATTCCTCATCACAAGTCAAGTACTGTTTTGAGCAGACACATTGCTGCATGCGAAAAAAGGGGTACCTGCATTTTCTTGATGTTATGAGAGACATTTGTACCAAACATGCCCCATTCGAGGATTAGGTCAGGTGTGATGCTCCATCACAGATGTGAAAAGGTAATGTAAGCCCTATTACTGGTGACATGGCATAGTAAGAACTTGAGACAGTTTCTGTTTCAGACTTTACAATGGTAAGTTGGTACACTGAAAATATGATCATAAGCATCTACAATAAAAGGACTGGAAACATGTGTACAGTGGTATCATTCCTTATCTGAAATCTGTTAGAAATATGTTTCAATAGCAAAATTCAATTCATTTCATGTAGACAGTAGCAAATTGTCATGAAGCCCCAATCCTTCCCAAATGTGCAAGTAAGCCAGTCTGTGCCATGCAGCGTGCATTTTCATGCCAGATTGTATTGATTGACACAGACAGGAATGTGTCCACATTGGTGACAGTTACATGTACCCCAAATTACATGTAAGTGTCCGTAGTAATGTTCAGATGAGAAAGCAATTATGGTTAGAAAATTGATACTTAACAGGACAATTGAGATGGAAGGTTACATCACATAGATGTTGGAGTGACCCATCTTGACAAGTCAATATCAGGCCCAAAACATGTCTCTTTTAGAAATGTGGAAATGTTTTTGCTCTGTACTAAATTGGTTTAGGAATGTATCCAGGCCTATGTAAATACTGATGGAGTCAAAAGCATGTGTCATGCAGAGAAATAAAAGTGGATAAGAGACAAAAGGCATAGATGATATGGGAGCTAGCATGGGGACTTTCTAGACTGTGAGCACATGGTTTGTGGAATTGTTCCCTACATGTGTGAAATGCTTGCATGATTAAGAAGCCACGTTTGAGTGCCTTGAAGCTTGTGTAATATGGAGACTTGGCAAATGCTTTGTGAGCAAAGTTCATGGTCAATCAATTTACACAGATATCTCAAACTCTTGCATCTGTCTTTACAGTATCCTCTGGGCAAGGCAAAGGTGAAAGCGGACATGTCAGAGAGGAAGAAGCTGGGCACTGTAGTCCTGGTGCAGACACCACCAACACTGAGGTACCCAGTGCCCCGGAGGGTGAGGTGACTGGTGCAGATGCCACGAGGGACTCATCATCATCATCTTCGAAGGCCGCTACAGATGACCAGCCACCCACATTTCAATCTCCACCCACCCTCATGTTCCCTCCCAGTTGACCATAGTCGATCCCTAAAAGGGGTGCCATCACCTTCACTGCAGGCATCTCCCCCACCTCAATCTCCCAGGCTGCGCTCAGTGAGGAGGCGGTTGATCTTTTGTGGACTAGCACTGTAGACCAGACCGCACTACTGAATGCCATCCATGGGCTTATTGGTCAGAGTACCCAGATGATAGCTTGCCTGGATGGCATTCACAGTGCCCTGTTTGGCCTACCGCAGTCATTCCAGGGTCTGGCCTCCTCAGTGACCACAGACTCCCACCCACCCACCCCAACCTCCTGCCCCAACTCTCACCTCTTCCTCATCCAAAATCCCTCTACCAATCTCTATCCAGCACACAAGCACACCTTTACACACACCCACTCAAACACAAATTAGCAGCACATCCTAACCTACAGACACAGTAAGAAAAGCAGACACAAGACACACACATGCAGACACCACACCCCCACCACAAGCATACCCACATAAATCACACCCATCGCAACACAAACATCCATATTCACCACCAGCACACCTACAGACACCACACCCACCACAACACAAAACACACCACCTACCACACCTACACCCACACACCACACCCACCACAACACAAACACCCACGCCCCCAGATGCCACACTCACCACAACACAAACACCTATGCCCACCACTGCCACACCCGCAGTCACCATACCCACCATGACACACACATGTAACAGCATACCCACAGGCACCACAACCACAAACAGTACCTCCACAACAGACACATCCACGTACACACATACTGTACACAAATGCCCACACTCACCCACATACACCAGACCCTCAGGCACCCACACTATCAACAGGCACATGCACCACAGACACTGCTATTTCTTCTTCCTCCCAACCCCAACTCCCTCCCAAACACCCTAGCATTTCCCGTAAGGAGAATGTGTTGTTTTCCCTGGCCCTTACCCCTTCCTTATCCCAGACCACCCCTCCCCATTGGAAGTACACCCCACCCAGATGTCGAGGTACCCCTTCTACACACCAACCCACCCCTTCCACATCCCAAGCCCACCCCTCCCAAATCCAAACCCAGTCCAGCCAAACCTAAGGACCCCCCCCCCCCCTTAATATTGTTGAGATGCCTGCTCTCTGCCCCATAGAGCACAGGTTGTATAGTTTAGATAATTCTATAATGCATACATTAGTGTTGTACATTTGTAATGGAAATGTCAATTTTGGTGCAAACATTCATCATGTTACTGAACACTTACACCAAAATCATGTGTTTCTGTTATTGTGACTGTAGAATGCTTGTGTGTTTATTTTTACATGATGTGTCAATAATATACATGTATGCATTACACAGAGAACCTGACACTTTACAGTTAATTGACAACTAATGTTAGTCATAAATTACACAAACCAAGGGAACATGTGACCTCCATAGATCTCTAACATGTTTGCAGTTTGGAGGTAAGATTGGTTATACATTCTGTGTATACCCACTTGTAGCATTTTGTAGAACAATTGTTTAATTACCAATGGTTTGAGTAGTTCCTATTGGGTATACTGTTCATATATATAATATGGTAGTATATGGAAAAGTATTGCACACCCCTTTATGGACACATTTCGATTTGTGATTGCTGTGACTTTTTGAGTAGGTATCCATTGCCATGGAGGCCGTTAGTACCAGATTTGTGGGTGTTACTAATATCTTGAGTTGTGTTTTTAAGAATTTTTCTAAATGCAACATTACACATACCCATTGGACATCATTGTAGTGTTGCTTGCTACTAATTGTTAAACATGCCCAAGTCCAGTGCTACTGTACAGAGACAATTCTGAGGATGACAAGTAAAACAGTGACTTATCTTCTGTTCTGGTGACGACGGGGTTGATTTTCGTCTTGGTCCACAAGCAGCAGTTGAGGTAGTAATGGTACAATCAGATTCATGGCGGCAAGAGGTGGAACAATTTGAAAAAAGGTGAGTTTCAGGCTTATATCCTTTCCACTCCGTCAACTCAGGTGTGGCAGCTCGGCTGCCACAGTTAGGTTGGTGGGAATGCTCATTGTGATTGGCTTGGTGATAAAAGGGGCTGGAGTCCCGCCTCTAGCTGCTTTTGCCTATGGTGCTGTCGACGCGGGTGGTGATTCATGGCTGGGACGGCGGTTCATCGGCGGTCTTTCGTCTGTGGGATCGCCAACATCTAAATTGCACAGGCAGACCGCTAAGGTCAATGGGCGAGAAATCCTACAGTATTTTGACGGTGGGCCTGTTACCGCTAAGATCTAAATCAGACCCTAATTTATGTGGAAGAAAAAGGCAAAATTATGAGGTGGCACATTTTGTGAGAGTATAACATCACAATTTTATCATTTTTATTAATCTTAACTGTTTGTGCAAAGTTTTTATCTAATTAGTACTAGTTTAATACACAAACAAAGCAGTAAGCAACAGAAAGGTGACCAGTCAACCTTTGGGGAGGATCTTCTATTGTGCAGCCGCACATGCTGCAGAGCTTTTAGTAACTTTTGAGCCGTTTGAGCTAGAAATACCATCTTGTTTGTTGCAATCTGAAGGTGGTGCGGTAGATGATGGATTAGATTGAAAAGGTAACAAGTTCATAAGCATGCTGAAACCACTATAGCCACAAAATTGCATAATTCTAGTGGTCCTGATTATTATGCCATGGAACAATATGCATTGTGCAGCAGGGGGACTAAGTGAAAGAGATGCACCTTGTTTCCTTGAGTCTAGAGTTGAATCCAACAATAACAAGGAAGCTACTTCAGAGAGTCTCCGATAGTCTAAATAAAGGAATCCTACCACATCACATGGCCTGCAGTAGTCCTGCCACACCATTTGTAGGCCTGGCATTAGTCAAGACACTTTGATTGTATAAATAAATATTATAACCTTTTTTTTTATAACAATATGTATAATATGCCTTCTTAAGGGACTTTCATTCAGCCCTCTTACAGCCCTCTTCATCCATCAGTCTGCTGTTGTGTCATTCACACTTTCCATCCACCCACCAGAGAATACAGCGTGGGATACAGAGTTAGCCCATTCAGCTATTGGCTTGTCTTACTTTGATTAACAGCCTTATGCTCTTGAAAAATGTGCACATCCACAGAAAAGTAGTCCAGCTCAGTGACATGGACTACTCGTGCAAAGTTAGCATTTGTATTTTAAAAAAATCACAAAACATAAACATTGGCAACTCCAAAAAGCCAGCAGCTTGTGCCAGATCTATTGGTTTGACAATACTTGTTACCCACTAGAACTTGATGTTAATGGAAGTCAGAGCTTTCCTGTCTCTGACTAATCACAAAGCCTCTTATTTTGGTTCACAAAACAAGGAAGCCAAAGTAAAATCTTTGCACATGAAACAAGATTATATGACAAAGCTGTGCAGAAATCTCACACATCGACCCTAGGTTCAGGAGTAGATTTATCCCATGTGAATTTGTTACAGA
The DNA here is from genome assembly GCF_031143425.1 of Pleurodeles waltl. Lineage (NCBI taxonomy): Eukaryota > Metazoa > Chordata > Amphibia > Caudata > Salamandridae > Pleurodeles > Pleurodeles waltl. The sequence continues at coordinate 1,333,359,756 of NC_090446.1, read as the reverse complement.
GTTTACCTACAGATGAATGGGGAATATAGTGAAGTGGTCTGTTTGATGCCTCTTGTCTCTAATATCTTCCCCCATTCGGGCACTCTGTTGAGCATTGCTTAGATGCCAGAGTTTAACAGGTATTATATTTAATTTAGATTTATGCGTAGAGCTATTATGGTGCAACTACAAACTGAGCAATACAATTTCATTGCAGCGGGTGTTTTCTCCTCTTAAATATTGAGAGGGAAGGTCACTTTTTAAGATATCGCTGGCAAGGATATTTTGATAGGCGCATCCCATGCTTCTTTTTACTCCAATGTTGAACCCTTCATAACCATCGAATGAATGAGCGAAAAGAACAATGAAGACCAACTGCTACACGTAATGGAACCCTGGAGCTAAGAAGGAAACGCAAAACACCCTGCCACAGCGTGGGGCCTAGTTGGAGAAGAGGGAGGTTCTCAAGGCGTCCAGGAAGACCAGATGGTCCCCCAGAAAGTGACTAGTCAACCAAGGGAATTCTAGTTCTTGGATCCAAGATGAGGAAAGGAAGGACCACCCGCCCATGCCCTCCTGATGCAGGGCGCTACAAGAAGCCTACGAGAAGCTGAAGTAAGGCAATGCCTGGGTGCATAGGGAGAAACGGTGCCTGAAGGCAGGGCCATCACAAGGGGTGGGAGCGCAGACGGGGCCCGGTGTCCCAGGCATCCCTTTTTAAAGGACTTGCACTGCCACTGCTACCTTTATTATATGATGTAGTCACGATGAGATTGGTGTCACCAGAGGCCATTAGAGGGCACTGAGTACTGTCTGTTCCTCGAAATGTGGACGGACGGTGTTTTCCCTGCAGGGGCCCACATGACATGGCCCGGGATGTGAGCGGTCTCTGCACCCAAGTTATGCCTGTATTTTAATACCTACTCAGGAACCCATTTTCTTTGCTTTGATTAAGACCCAATGCATCCAGCTATGTACTTGGCCTGCTGATAAAGAGTCACTAAGGAAGTGACGTAGAATGGATGCTGGCAAAGTTACAGACTGTTTCTGACAAGTACAGAGTCAGTTGTATGGGTTGCTCAGGCCGTTAAGTTAATGGATTAACATTGGCCCAGCTCCCATTGGACTTGCTTTAGATATGACCACATAAAATTTATATGGAAAAAAATGGGCCTTATTACTTTTCTGTGAACTTTGGAACTGGCGTTTTATGTTTGATTCTTTCCCTTTTCCTTTGTTTGTTGTTTAAGATTTCATCAGACATTTATACCGTTCCAGTCCTAGAGACTCACTAGAGACTCCTAGACTAGACTCCTAGACTAGACTCCTAGAGACACTGGTGGCAGGACACTGCACATTTCTCTACCACCTGCCATGGATGTATTTGACTAAAATAATCTCAGCTCCCCTCTGTGGGATTATAATGTATGACATTAACGAATTATTGCTTATAATGAAGTAACAATTTATAGTGAAACGAATTACTGTCGAATCAACTGCTTTGGGTTTCCTTCATCTGCTGGATATGTTATGAATAATCTTCTACAAGAGGTACCCTCTATTTGTGTTGGGAAAAATTAAGAAATGCCTAGGCATAGGATTTTTTTATTGGTTGCCCTTCATATACAAAACCTATGCTGGACAGCAGGCATACACCTGTGCAGTATGGTGCAAAGGTGTGTGTGATGGGCGAAACAGTCTTAAAGAGTGCCACCGCAGGTGCAGAGAGTAGAAGCAGGTCACATTTAGTAAATGTGACTCTTGCCTTCTCTCTACCCCACGCCCAATGTTGTGTTGCGGTGTTTAATATTAAATCTATCCCTTGTTCTTTGCTACTTGCAGGTAAAGATGTAGGCTTCAGCCATTTTATGGATCTGTCTCCCTTGCCAAACTCGACTCTGAGAAGTTTTATTATGCTGGATTGGGCTAGGAGCAGTGCTCATGGAATTGGGATGTCTAAGCAGCACATAGCCTGGAGCGGTTTTGCCCACAAGTGGGATCTGCATCTTTGATCGTTGATGGCCAGGCACGCATCCCACCTTGATTCTTTACCAGACACTGATATATCGCTATTTATCACATTCCCTATTTGCACCGCCTGCGTGTAGCAACATGCTTTTAAAAACCAGCCATTGGTTGCATACAGACCTTAAAGAACAATTGGGACAGAGTAGAGCCCTGAGGTACTCCACAATTCAAGGCTTGTTGAGGTGAGAGGTGTGAAGAGGTGGCGAGTTTGCTTTTACTTAACAAACAAGGAGAGAATTCAAGCTTCTTTGTTAGCAATGCTGGAAGTCCTCTCCCATTACTCTAGTAACAAGGGGTCTTCAAAGGTCCAACAGAGTCCACACTGTTGTCTTGGCTTCTTCTTTTCACAGATGTTGCTCTTTAGTGTTTGCTAGAGCACATAAAGCCCCATGCTCTGGACAAAGGCATAGCCAGTGGGTGCCCAGGAGCTAATGGGCCTCCAGAAGTGTTTGTAGCTGCTTACAAAATGGCCTCCCATGGATTACTGATGAAGGGTATATTAGAAGGCACATCCTTTCTTGTCAACACCTCTCTGGGACAATAAAGAGGAGTTCGAAGCCTCCAACATGCTCTTGACCAGTCTTGGCTCATTTCCCTGTTGGAATTTAGTTATGCTGGACAACTGGGATACCATGTCTCCAAAACTGGGCTTGCATTTAACAACCTAATGCATTCTGGGTGTTGCTGTCTTGTTGCACTTCATCCATGCCAGTTAGATAAAATGATCAGTGTAGGAGGCTGGGTCAGTTTATGTTGTACACCTATGGTGTGGCACCCTGTACTGAGTCCAGGCAACCCTTAGTGATAGTGAATAGGTGTCCATATAGCAGAAGCTCTCTATGGTAGCTAGGGCGAGCAGCTAAAGCTTATCCAGGAGGGATGTAAAGCACTTAAAATACCACAGTAGTCAGGCTGTAACTTATTCACAAGAAAGAATCACACCAGTGTTGCAAAAATAAAGAATACTTTATTACACCACTATTACTAAACTGCAATTGGTATAGCTTCCATTGGAGATATTCCATACAATTATACACAGAAAATAACCAGCAAAAATAGCAAATAAATATGCTGGGCCCTAGGGGAGAGACAAACCGTATACTAAAAGAATGGAATGTGAAAGTGGAACTCCAACCAAGCTAAGTGCGATGGTTAGATAGGGGCTGGGGCCAGTTAGAAACATCAGACGTAAGTACAGAAGGTGATGCTAGCAACTAGGAGTAAGTTGGTTACCCATCCAGTTGTCCCATAGGCTAACACAGAAATCAGTGGTTGGAGACCGTGGAATTCAGGACCCTTCCAAGTGGACCCCGAGGAAACCAGCAGGCAAAAGGATACATGGAGAGTGCTCCTACCCCAGGATACCCACACCAGGGACCCAGATGCAGAGGGGAGAAGGAGCTCTCTCAGAAGGCTGTGGGTGCCTCAGATTTTCCAGCTGTTGTCACGACCAGGGGACCAGGCCGGTGGAACCCAAGGATGGATTGCGGACATAGAGGAGCTGACAAGGAAGGGAACAGAATCCAGCACCCAAGGAGGTGCCCAGGTGGTGCAAATGGCAATACCCACCCTCCTGAAGATAAAGTTCCTGCACGTCAGTGGAAGAAGAAGTCCAGCTGTGGGATCCAGGAGTTGATGAAGATCCCAGGAGTCACCTACGAGCTGTCTCTCGACTATCGCTGCTTTACCGGAGCGTCCGTGACCAGCCAGGTCACCATCAAGCACTGGTAAGTAAAAATGGAAGCAGAAGGGACATTTGCAATGTTGTGGGAACCAGCAAGATCCAGGAGACTCTACCCAAGAAGGGGAGTCAGAGCTGGCCCTCAGCACACAGGAAGGCCAACAGAATTTGATGGAGCCCCCACAAGTGACCCACAGGCACTGTACAGAGTGCTGGGGGTTGGGGCTTCTTGGAGGAGGAAGATCTCCTGGAGGAAGAGTCACCAAACATTGGCAATTACAACAGTTGTGGTGCACAGAGGAGCCAATTCATTGGCAGGTGCAATAGCTCACAGTCTCACCACTTGGAAAGAAGACAAGTAGCACCCAGAAGAGGCCACAGACTCACCGCCTGTGTTGCAGGATGTTCAGACGTCCAGAGAGAGCAGATCCCACCAACCAGTCGACTATGCCTTTTAGTGCCTATTAATGCAGGGGAGTAACTCCTTCACAACCAAAGGAGATTTCTTTTTTGCTTCTAGTCCTTGTGACCCTGAAGGATTGACAGTTTTGAATGTTGCAGAATTCTTGTCAGGTCCAGAAAAACAATGCTGCATTGAGAGCCTTTCCACCAGAAGCAGACTTGTTTGGTTCCAGGCAAAGACCATCTGCGGTTCCAGAGGCTAGGGGCAGAAGATATCTTGCAGAGAGTTCCTTGTATAGTCTTGCTCAGTGAATCTAAGGACCCACCCGCGAGGGAACCCTTAAATAACTCTAAAAGGAGGTTGATCGCTCTCTGAGGTATCCTGGATGTCACCTGCCTGGCCTAACCAACCAGATGCTCCCAGGGGCCTCTGCAAATCTTGTTTTAAAGATGGCAGAATCAAATGGCCACCTGGCAGAGCTCTGGGCACCTCCCTAGGGAAGGACCTGGGCAGAGGGGTGGTCACTCCCCTTTCCTTTGTGTATTTTTGGTCAGAGCGGTATCCAGGGGTTCCTGAACTGGTGTAAACGGATTATACAAGGAGAGCACCACATGTGCCCTTCAAAGCAGTCTGGTGGTGCTCAGATGCCACCCCACCTCAGCCTAGAGACACCTAATACACAGGGAGAGATGGTCACACCTCTCAATTGCAGGAAATCCCCTGTTCTACTCATTTGGCCTAAGCATGGATCATCAGCCGGAGCGCAGAAGAGTGTCTGGGTTCAGCAGCGTGGGTTGGCAGTTAGACCCTTGTAAGGTTGCACAGGCAGAACCGGGGGATCCCGAAGGGAACCCCCAGAGTACATGGCATCATGCAACTAACACTAGAATCAGTGTTGTTGCATGAATCCCACATGTTTGATACCAAACATGGGTAGGTTCAGAGTAGCCATTAAGCAGTTGGACCAATCGTGTTGACCAGTGTCCACTACATACCTTAAGATGGCTTCCCCACACTTACAGAATGCAGGAATTGGTGTGGGGTCTGTAGGGGTACCTAGCTTATGCAAGGGATACCCTCACACTTAGAGACATGCACCAAGCCCTTGGGTTGAAGGACCTACCAGAGGGTTGACTAATAATATCTAAGTGCAATGGTAAGGTTTGGCAGTGAAGGGGTGCTTGTATCCTATCACACAGGCTGCAATTGCAGGCCTGCAGTCATAGTTTGCATGGGCTCCTATGGTGGCATAATACATGCTGCAGTTCATGGTGCCCCAATTCCCTGGGAACCTAGGTACCATATACTATGGACTTATAGGGGTGCACCATTATGCCAATTGTGGGTGTAAAACGTAACAAACAAATAGGTTTATGGGAGAGAACACTGTCACTGGGGTCCTGGTTAGCAGGATCCCAGTGAACTACAATCCAAGCATGCAGACATCAGGCAAAAAGTGGGAGCAACTATGCCAGAAAGATGGCACTTCCTTACAATCAGATTTGAATGTTTGTTTAAAGAGTTTCTATAATGCAATGAAGTTGTAACACTAAAGTAGGACTCACAGGAGCTTCAACTCACCCAATGATGCTATCTACTGTCCCAGCCTGCTGCAGACTTGCAACAGCCCCTTGTCTCCGTAACCAACAACTCATGCCCTTATACCAAGAAGATGCCAAGAGAGCCCACACTGTAGGCCCTGGTCCCGGAAACCTCTGTGGTCATCCATCAGGCTGTATCATCTTCTGCCTGCTGGCATTTGTTGGCAAGTGTTAGCATGTCTGACCTTAATAAGTAAACTCACAAGGGGATATGAATAGGTCGATTAACCTTTTGACTCACAATTAAGATGTTCTTACTGTTAGAAATGGGGTCTTTGGTTGGCAGTCAGGTTACCCCCTGTCCAAGCAAGGACCCTCACTCTAGTCAGGGTAAAAGAGAATCATCCTCAGCTAACCCCTGAGGCCCCCTTGGCACGAGCAGTAGGCTTAACTTCAGAATGCTAGTTGTAAAGTATTTGTACCAACACACACAGTAACTTAATGAAAACACTACAAAATGGCACAACACAGGTTTACAAAAATAGAAAATATTTATCTAAACAAAAGAAGACCAAGAAGACAAAATACCACAATACACAAGTCAAGTTATCAATTAAAAAGTAAAAATAGTTTTCATGTAGTTTTAAACACACACTAACACTGTTGGGGTGAAAATGTACCTTGGGTGCGTCAAAAATAACCCTGCATGGGTGAGTGTGCATCAAAAAGGGCTTGCGATGCGTCAATTTCACTCACGAGCGAGACTTTGCCTCGTTTCTCATTTCATCGGGTCGGGGCACGTAGTTTCTTCTCTCCGCAGGAGAGCGATGCGTCACTCCGGTCAGCAGTCTTGGGTCTTGCATTGTTTTTACACGCCCAGCGGTGCTTGCGTCAGAAATCCAGCCGCATGATGATCCGAAAACCACACAGTATGGGTTGCGATCTCACCAGCCTCCGTCAGCGATGCTGCGCGTCAATTCTTCGGTCACGTTGCAGGGGAGTGTCGATTTTCAGCCGCGAAGCCGGTGGCACGTTGATTTTTCAGCCGCAGATCGGAGTCGGGCCGATCTTTTTCCCGCATGACGTCCTGTGCATGGATTTCTTCCTCTTAGGCTGCCAGCTTCTCCTTTCAGGTGCTGGCAGAGAGAAGTCTTTGCTGTCCCTGAGACTTCAAACAACAGGAGGCAAGCTCTAAATCAAGCCCTTGGAGATCTTCACAAGATGGAAGGCACACAAAGTCCAGTCTTTGTCCTCTTACTCTGGCAGAAGTAGCAACTGCAGGATAGCTCCACAACGTACGGTCACAGGCAAGGCAGCTCTTCTTCCTCAGCTCTTCTCCAGGCAGAGGTTCCTCTTGGTTTCCAGAAGTGTTTTAAAGTCTGTGGTTTTGGGTGCCCTTCTTATGCCCAATTTCTCCTTTGAAGTAGTCCTACTTCAAAACAAAGTCTCTCTTGAATGTGAAATCCCGCCTTACCCAGGCCAGGCCCCAGACACTCACCAGGGGGTTTGAGACTGCATTGTGTAAGGGAAGGCACAGCCCTTTCAGGTGTGAGTGACCACTCCTCCTCTCCCTCCTAGCACAGATGGCTCATCAGGAAATACAGACTACACTCCAGCTCCCTTTGTGTCACTGTCTAGTGTCAGGTGCAACCCAGCCTAACTGTCAAACTGACCCAGACAGGGAATCCACAAACAGGCAGAATCATGGAAATGGTATAAGCAAGAAAATGCTCACTATCTAAAAGTGGCATTTTCAAACGCACAATCTTAAAATCAACTTTACTAAAAGATGCATTTTTAAAATTGTGAGCTCAGAGACCCCAGACTCCACATGTCCATCCGCTCCCAAAGGGAATCTACACTTTAATCATATTTAAAGGTAGCCCCCATGTTAACCTACGAGAGGGACAGGCCTTGCAACAGTGAAAAACAAATTTAGCAATATATCATTGACAGGACATGTAAAACACATTACTGTATGTCCTAACATAACCATAAACTGCACCCTGCCCTTGGGGCCACCTAGGGCCTACTTTAGGGGTGCCTTACATGTAAGAAAAGGGAAGGTTTAGGCCTGGTAAGTGGGTACACTTGCCAAGTCATATTTACAGTTAAAACTGCACACACAGACACTGCAATGGCAGGTCTGAGACATGATTACAGAGCTACTTATGTGGGTGTCTCAACCAGTGCTGCAGGCCCACTAGTAGCATTTGGTTACAGGCCCTGGGCACCTCTAGTGCACTTTACTGGGGACTTATTAGTAAATCAAATATGCCAATCATGGATAAGGCAATTACATACACATTTTGTAAAGGGGCACTTGCACTTTAGCACTGGTTAGCAGTGGTAAAGTGCCCAGAGTAACAAAAACAGCAAAATCAGAGTCCAGCACACATCAACAACCTGGGAAACAGAGGCAAAAAGTTATGGGAGACCACATTAAGGATGAAAAGTCTAACACTTACCATAGCTCCAGAACATAATCAATTACCAACACACTGTAGTCAATAATCAACAACAATCAATAACATCAATAATCAATGGAGTCAGTAATTGTCATGCACCATGATCTTTCAGTCATGAATAACCACACCTTTTAGTAAAAGTTAGAATATTTATTTCTGTATATTAACAATATTAAGGTCATGTAGATTAATCTCAAACCCAAATGAAACATATACAAAAACAGTACTGGCTGTCCAAAGTGGCAGAAGAGATGTAATCTAATCAAAGCTTGAACTACAACACATTCTAAAGTTATGGTGCAATCAGTAACACAGTCAACTGCGTCAATGTAATCACATATATTAAGTTTAGCAGTGAAATTCATCAAGCATTAATCCCTGTTAGCACAATTTCATTAGTGAGGATACTTAACTAACACCAGATTGGCATCAGCATGTTGGGCTTCATACAAAACAATTTAGTAACACAAATTTGGAAAAACATTTAACTATGGCTCTATCAAAACAGTGCAGTTGGTACCTTGAAAGAGAAAGCAACTATGCATAAAAATCAAGTCTATTGAATTGTACCTATCCTCAGTGTGGATCAGCAAGCAGAGTCAGTCTTCATCCTCAGGATATCAGTCGATCAGCAAGGCATCAGGATTCAGTAACAAAGTTCAGAAGATGCAAAGTCTCTAAGCATTAAAGATTAGCACGCCTTTGTGAAGATGCACAAGAAATATTGACCTTTTGGCCAGCAAGAAAATGGGCAATGGATCTGTCTTTTCTCAGTGTAGTATTGTTATATTAAAACTACTAAAACTACTTCCCAAATCCCTATTGGTCAGCTAATCGCGTGTTCACACTTTGCCCAGTAAAACTAAAACTACAAATCTATTAATTCTACTAGTACTCTGTTAACATGTCGTTGATTGGTTTGTCTTGCAATGTCCTCATCATCCTGCTTGTCAGGTAACAATATTGTTGCAGCTTCCACTCCAATCAGTATCACCATTGTTCTTCTCCTGAGAAAGTCAGTCTCACATGTATTACACACAAAGGGGGTCATTACGACCCTGGCGGAAGGCGGAGAAGCGGCGGTAAGACCGCCAACAGGCTGGCGGTCTTTTTTTTTGCATTATGACCATGGCGGTTACCGCCATGGTAATCTGCCGGTTCTCCGTTCCGCCCACCAGGGCGGAGACGACCGCCGGGCTGGAGACCAGGGTCTCCAGCCCGGTGGCCGTCACTATACCGCTGCCGGTATTTTGACCCGGCTTACCTCCATGGATTTCATGCAGTTTTAAACCGCCATGAAATCCATGGCGGTAAGCACTATCAGTGCCAGGGAATTCCTTCCCTGGCACTGATAGGGGTCTCCCCCACTCCCACCCTGACTCCCTCCCCTACCCCCCCACCACACCTGCCACCCCCAAAGGTGGCAGGACCCCCCTCCCCACCCCCCAACATAACAACACTCATACACACACAACACGCACGCAGACACCACCAACACACACACGCACACACACTGACATACATGCAAACATCCACACACACAGTCAGAAAAGCAAACCCACATTCACACATACACGCACACATCCATACAGACATAACTACAGACATACACGCACTCATTCCCATACACACAACACCCCCACTAGCATACATGCATTCACACACCCTATATAAAACGCCCAAAACGATGAGCAAACAGTCTCCAGCATTTCCTGGATGGTACGTATGACTGTCAGGTTGCCCCCATGCCATGCATGAATATGATGGCTTCAGCCAGTTTTGAGTTTTAGCAGACGGCATTTTCCCCCGCACAGAATTACCATGATAAGAGTGTAACTTAAGGCCCAGAAATGTAATACACTGCTAAAAAGGCAGGACAGCTTTGGTGAGGCCTTGGCCTCTAACATCTTGCAAGGCCCTCGCAGGCTCTTTTCTGGTGCATGAAGATTTCGTTCAAAAGAAGAACACTGGACACTTTTCGAGGCAGTGCCAGTGTGTGAGGCCATCTAGCGGCGGCTGGAGTTACCTGGTTTATCGTGGTTATAACATTAAAGCGGTCTGCCTGCATTTGTCATTTATTAAAAATATGTAGATGTGACAACGCGGGACATGAGCTGAACTGGGCCTGGGGCACATGGCGTCAGCTGCCCCTTCCCTTGTGACGGCCCCGGGCAGCTAATAAAAAATCCAGGCCTCCAAACAGTCTCCTGAGCCCGTTTTGCAAACGTTTGCGCACTTTCGGCGTTATTATATATTCTTTGCAAGCCTCAAATCAGATGGTGACAGAAACACTCTGGGAATAAGCCACCTGCTGGATGCGTTCAACGTCGCTGCATATTTTATCGCGCTTCGTGTAATCCGGGAGGAATGAAGGATTCGTAGCGAAGGATAGACGCGTCCACCTTTGCCCTGTCTCGGCAGGAGGCAGTGTTTCCAATCTTTATTATTCAAAGCGATCGCTTAATTGTATTCTGATAAGACCAGGTGAATCCGCGAGCTCGTCAGTCCGTCTAGACGCTCAGTCAGTAAGCACCGTGCGTGGGCTACTTACTGTGCGTGTGTCAGAAAGTCACCAGCTCATGCAGTCTGCGTATTTTTAACATTTGTCATATGACCACTGATAGAGCGGTCCGTACTAATAATTTACCTGCGTTCGGACGCTCTTTAGGTCGATGAATCTTTTGACTAAGTGGGATCTCTCTGTACTCTTAATCGATCAATCACCTTAAATCGATAATCAATAACGAACATAAGCAACACCTTGAACAACATAACACTTAACAATTAATCCAGAATACATTTCGGCGAACCCTGACCTTTCAGCCAGGAATAACCACACCAGTTTATTGCAAAGTTAGTGAATTTATTTCCCTATATTAACAAAGCTAGCACGATATATATGTGTCTCAACACCAAATGATAAACATAAATGAACATTAATAGCTGTCCATATCGTCGGAACAAGTGTAATCTATGTAGCATTTGAATCACAAGGCATTCGATAGTGGCAATGCAAAGCACTAATACGATAATCTGTAATGGGCTAATTGCGTACATTTAGTCAGCATAACAAGATCTCAAATTGCATCGTGCGACATATGGAATCCTCGTCTAACCTCAAATTAGCATCAGCATGTGGGACTTCATGCAAAAACAATTTGGCAACATCAATTTAGAAAAACTCCTAGCTAGGGTCCTTATCAAAATCAGCAGTTGGTTACCTAAAAGAAACACAATGCAATTTTACAATTTCCTTTCATAATTACCAATTCCGATCAGCAATCAATGAATTCTTCGTCTCACAGGTATCGTTTCTCGATCAGCATAGGGCCGGGACAAACGGGGCAAAGGTGAACGGGGCAATTGCCTCACGGCGGCAAGATAAGATTACTACTTCATGCAAAGGGCAAATAAAGTTAAAGTCTCTAGGGCAAGAATCATTAAAGTCTCTTTCTCTCGATTAGAGAAAGCATCAAAGTCTCTCAAAATGGCGTCGCAGCAAAATGGGTACGAAGTCAAAATGGCGGGATGTCCGAAGATAGAGAGAGCTTCCCTCTCGTGCACCTGGGTTTTATAGACAACAGTTCAAGTCCAGTAGGGTCTCCATTGGAGGGTTCATAGGTTAGCTTCAAATTGACCAATCAAAAATGACAGTTCTCAAGCTTTTACTTAAGCATACATTATCCTTGGAGATGGGTACGCAAGTTGCAACATTGTTTCTCGATTAGCTTACTCTCAGAGCCTCCATTGTCCGCACCTGCAAGTCGGCCTTGAATTAAAGAGAAAATATGCCATGCTGGCACTAACTTTAAGATAAGCATGTGAGCAGTTTCTGTGGAAAAGTACAGCTTCAAGCAGAAATACACGTTTAATAGCACAGTGGAAAAATACGAACATCTAAACCGTGAGACCAGGCAACTAGGCCAAAGCCTCCGCTAAAGTAATGCTAAGCTAAAATATTTCAAACAAGCAAATCGTAACACACGTTTATGATTATGTCGGATTAGTGCAATTCTAATACACCATGTTATATAAAGCACGCGTATAAATGATGGCAAACTACTCTGAGGGCACATTTTGTCCCCGTACAATCTTTATTAATTCGGTTAATGTCACACATGATTATGTCAGCACTACGTTTATGCGTTAATAAATCAAAACCTTCATTTTCTGCTTCATCAATCCCTCCTCTGATGACTACTTGTCATCACACAAATTTAGCCCACAAATTTTATCCCATTAAAATTCTGTCAGCTCCCTTTTCCTTTTAGTTCCCCTAGTTTGCGCTTTGTATTCTTCTGCCATTCTTTTCATTATTTTCTCCTCCTTTCTTCTTTTAATTTTCTCCATAATCATTATTATTCCCCTTTTTATTCCCCAAATTCCAAATACACAAATTATCACTATTAATATCCCTTCTATTATTTTCAATAATATTCCATTCCAAATTCCCCCAATCCAATGTCCCACTGAAGCAAGTCCCTTTCCAACCTTCTCCCACACTCCTGGTTCTTTCAGTTCTTTCAAATCTGCACTTTCTTTTGTTAGATTAGCAAGCATAGTTTTAATCTTCACACTATTATCAGGTATATAGGTGCAGCAGTGACGTGCACCAATCATTTTGCAAACGCCTCCATCCTTTGCTAAAAGAATGTCTAAAGCAAGCCTGTTTTGAAGAGTCATAGCTCTTTCCGCTGCAAGTTCAGCATCCATCAGGATTATAGCACCTGAAAATTTTGTCAACATGTTATCCACTATAGTAGACAACTTTCTTATTTTGATGGAATTCAGCACGACTCCCAATGAAGGAATCATGGCTCCAAATATGTCACCTACCACAGCAGCTGCGGTCTCTCTTTTCTGGATACGATGGGATCCAGGTGTCTTTTCAATCATCGATATGTCATCCAGCTGATAGACCTTTGGAAACACTATACCCAAATAACATCTTCCCCACCATCCCTTTGGAAGACGATAATAGGCATTATGCCCACAAATGTAATACACCCCTGGAATGACAGGGTCAAGTCCGTCCATCATGAATGTCCATTTGGCCTTAAAGATAAACGTATGTTTGCATTCACTCGCTCCTACAAAAATATTGTCATAGTAAGATTCACCTCGATATATACAAAATTTCCCTACATGCCAAGCATCTAAAGCAATTTTCCCTTGTGTCTTTATAGCAGCAAAGTCATAATTATCTACTGAAGTCCTCTTATGCAGTTCTTTTTCTAATTTCGCCTTCATTTGAGCCCTTCTATCATCTGTGCGATCTAAAAAGCTTATTTCTACAGCAGAGACGGAGCAAGTAAGGTTCTCCCTATGAGCATGAGCCATTTCAAAAGGTTGCATTGGCTCGAAAAAGTCCCTCATAATTTTGTAATCCCAATATTTTGCAGTCTCGCTTAGCTGCGCTATTATAGGAACATAAGCAAAGGTGACATCATAATTTGAGAAAAAATACTGTATGTTAGATTGACCATAAAACCTAGACATTACTATACTACATGTAATCCCATATGTAAGAGGCATGTGGTGATAAGTCACCCCTTCCTTTACTGATGTCGGTATCTGTGTACACACATAACAATCTTTCGCATCCATAGTCTCAACATACTCTGTTAGTAAGCGATAGAAAACGTTATACGAAAGCTCCTTCTTATCGTGCAAGAGCCTCTCATCCAGTGCTAGTCTTTTCAATGGTGTTAGTTCAGTGACAGTAACAGGAACAATAGTAGAAGCAGCAATAGTCTCCTTCTCACCCTTTCCATGCATTCCAAACACAATTGCCATTATTATTAGTACACATGTTAGTACCAAGCCTATACACACGTATTTACAATATTTCTTTCTATTGTTTTGCGTCATGATCTGTATAGAATCAGAGAGCTAGAAGCACTTATAAATGAAACTACTTAGCAATTCAGTTACAAAGCTGAACGTGCACAATGTTCACACCGTCTTCTTCAAAAGGCCAGTCACTTATCGGTTAGCAGCATTTGTCTCAATTCGGTTTAGCAATGTCTCAGCTGGTTGTTTGTCTCACGTTAGATTGCAGCAAGCAATACCCTTTACTTCCGTTTCAATCAACAGAGTCTATGAAACTTTTCTTTTCTATTGGTATCTCTTCTTCTTCTTCGTTCTCGATGCTTAGAGATACAAACTCATCAGTCCAATCATCGTTTACTGCATATGCCCATTCAGGACCGGAATACCTCCTGTTTGGTATCCTTTTCCTTTTCAATTTTGCTTCTCTTTTCGATTCTGCTTCGCTGGCACTCTCCTCCTTCGCCAGGTCCTTTTCTTCACTTGACGATTGTTCCACAACAGTCACTTCCTTTCTTTTCTCTTTCACTTTCGGCCTTCCTCCTTCGTTCAAACCTTCTTTACCCTTTTCTTTTATCGGTGAGATACTTAGTCTTCTTTTTGCACCGTGTCCATTTGATGGACCTGCGACCTTTTCTGTAGAGGTTTGAGCTTTTTCGTTCTGCTCTTCTTTGTCCCCACCTTCAGGGGAATCAGTCACGTTTTCCTTTTCTTTTTCTGTATCGTCTGTTTCTGGGAAAGCCCCCTTCTGCTCAGGCTCTCCTGCCTTCTCACTCTCTTCGAGCCCTTCGTCACCGTTACTTTCTTCAGGCTCTGTATCACTTTCAGCTGCTTCAGGTTCCTTGTCACCTTCAGCTGCTTCAGGCTTTTTGCTACCCTCAGCTGCTTCAGGCTCTTTGTCACCCGCAGCTTCGTCGTCGCTGTCTGAACTTTCTCCTTGGTCTTCCCCAAGTGAGTCGGACTCCTCGTCCTCCAATAATATCTCTTTTTCTCCTGCTGTTGCTTGTTCGCTTTCAGTTCGCTTTTGTTCTGTCTCAACACTCGGCACCGTTTTATCAGGCACTGGTAGTTTCAGCGCTTCAACTTCCTCATCTGTGGGACACAACACCTTCTTTGTATGACTGGCGTGAATCCAGTTGGGAACCCCCGCGCACTTCACAGCGGTAGTTGTCGTCAGGATCACTTGGAAAGGGCCTTTCCAACGGGGTTCCAGACACGACTTCCTCACGTGCTTCTTTATCACGACCCAGTCACCTGCTTTCAGTGCGTGTCCTGGACCTTGGATCGGTGGCAAGGTGGTCGCTTCCACCTGGTGAGAGAAAGAGCGAACCACGTCAGCCAGACCTTTGCAGTAGTCTAACACCATATCATCTGTAATATTCAAAAGCATGTTTGCGGGAACTGCAGGAAGTCTCATAGCCCTGCCCATGAGAATTTCGTGCGGAGACAGTCCAGTTTTTCTATCAGGAGTGTTTCTCATTGACATTAGCACTAAGGGCAATGCGTCAGGCCATTTCAAATTTGTTGATGCACATATTTTCGCCATTCTTGATTTCAGCGTACCATTCATCTGCTCCACCAGTCCTGATGCCTCAGGGCGATAGCTACAGTGCAGCTTTTGCTCAATGTTCAGTGCTTCGCAAAGTAACTTCATCACCTCGTTATTGAAGTGACTTCCCCTATCTGATTCTAAAGAGATCGGGAATCCGAAACGTGGTATTAACTCCCTCAATAATAGCTTGGCAACTGTAAGGCTGTCGTTTCTACGTGTGGGGTGTGCCTCAATCCAATGACTAAAAATGCACACAATCACCAACACATATCTTAAACCTCCATGTACAGGCATCTCAATGAAGTCCATCTGCATACGACTAAAAGGACCGCTTGCCCTACCAATGTGGCTCGCGTTCACAACCGTTCCCTTTCCTGGGTTCATCTGCTGGCAAGTGACACATCGATGGCAAACTGCTTCTGCAGCTTGACGAAATCTGGGGTTAAACCAATCAGTTTTGAACAATCTTATCATGGCATCTCTCCCTAGGTGAGCTTGCCCATGATAGAACCGCGCAAGCTGTGATAAGAGACCATTTGGCAGAACAAATTTTCCCTCATGTGAAACCCATAGCTCGTCTTGTCTCTTTATACATTGTGATTTAATCCAGGAATCTCTTTCATCCTCCCTGACATTATTCTGTAGTGCTTTTAGTTCTTCTATTGTATCTACGACCTTCAAAGCAAATGCTTCAGCTGGTTCGAGTTCTGGTTCACTTATTGTATTCCAATCATCCCTTAGCAATATACAGTTCAAAGCGCAAAATCTTGCGACTTGATCTGCATATGCATTGCCCAGAGACACATAGGCCCTCATTCTGACCTTGGCGGTCGGCGGAGAGGCGGCGGTCGGACCGCGAACAGACCGGCGGTCAGAAAAATGGCATTCTGACCGCGGCGGTCACCGCCGCGATCGACCGGCACTTCCCCACTCCGACCGCCACGGCGGTCATGACCGCCGGGCTAGAGTTTGCGCACTCCGGCCCGGCGGTCGTCCCAAGACCGCCAACGGTATCATGACCCTGCTTACCGCTGCGGTTTCTGGCGGTCGGGAACCGCCATGCGAACCATGGCGGTAAGCACTATCGGGGCCAGGGAACTCCTTCCCTGGCACTGATAGGGGTCTCCCCCACCCCCCACTACCCACCCGAGTCCTCCCCCCACACCCTCCACCCCCCTGCCACCCCCCAGAGGTGGTACGAACCCCCTCCCCATCCCCACCCCGACATGCACATACATACACCCCGACATGCACACACCCCCAACATGCACATATACACACCCCCTACACACACATACACAACGGGGACACATACCCGCACACATACATGCAGACATGCGCACCTGCCGAACAGCACACATTACCCATAGACACAGCAGCACCCCCCGCCCGCATACACGCACTCACACACCCCCTCTACACACTCACACGCACACCCCCATGCACGCCCACATCACACAACACCCCCCCTCCCCCTCCCCCTCCTCCTCCCCTCACGGACGGTCAACTTACCTTGTGCGTTGGTCCTCCGGGAGGCGACGGGAGCCATGGGGAGGTGACCGCCAACAGAACACCGCCAACAGAAGACCGCCACACAGATATGTGGGTCGTAATTCTGTGGGCGGTGTTCTGCTGGCGTGGCGGTGGAGGTTGACCAGTCTCCACTTTTCCGCCGACCGCCAGTGTGGCTGCTGGCGGTTTCCCGGCGGAACGCTCCCAGCGGTCGGAATGCGCACAGCGGCATACCGCCGCGGTCGGCGGTCTTCACCGCGGCGGTAACTCGGCGGTCTCGCGAAAAGACCGCCAAGGTCAGAATGAGGGCCATAGTCCTGTCCTTTCGTGTGAGCACTGCACTTTACCACTGCAACTTCAGCTGGTACTTGAATGGCATGTAACAACTCCCTTATTCTCTCCCCATTTTTCACTGGGGATCCTGAAGAAGTCAGGAAACCTCTCTGTGACTATAGTTGTCCAAAGTCATGCACAATCCCAAACCCGTATTGGCTATCAGTGTAAATGGTGACTTTCATCAATGCAGACAATTGACATGCTCTAGTAAGGGCTACAAGTTCTGCCACTTGTGCAGAATAGACTCCTTGGAGCCATCCTGCTTCCAAGACCCCTGTTACAGTACATACAGCATATCCTGCTTTCAAAATTCCCACCCCATCTCTTAGACATGAACCATCAACAAAAAGAATTTGGTCATTTTCATCAAGTTTTGTATCCTTGATGTCCGGTCGGGGTTTTGTGCAAAATTCAGTCACCTGAAGGCAGTCATGCTCGACGTCTTCAGCGTTCTCAATTTCAGCATTTTCTCCAGGAAGCAAGGTAGCTGGATTCAACGTGGTGCACCTTTTCAGCTGCACATTCGGTGAGCCCAGAATAGTCGTTTCATACCTTGTGAGTCTTGCTCCAGTCATGTGCTGCGTTCGGGATCGGGTCAAAAGTATCTCAACTGAGTGAGGGACCATGACTGTTACTGGGTGTCCCATCACTATTCCTTCACTCTGAGTGAGGCTGATACCAACTGCTGCTACGGCGCGCAAACACCCTGGGAGTGCTGCTGCAACCGGATCCAAAGTAGCTGAAAAATACGCTACTGGTCTGTTTACGCCACCATGGGCTTGAGTCAAGACAGACAAAGAACATGCATCACGTTCATGACAAAACAATGTGAAAGGCTTTGTGTAATCAGGCATGCCTAAAGCTGGAGCCCTGCACATGCATTCCTTTAATTCAACAAAAGCATCCATCTCATCCCCTTTCAGTTCGATCTGATCCAAGGCATCCTTTTGGGTCAATTTCAGCAAAGGTTTTGCTAGAGACGAGAAGTTGGGAATCCACTGGCGACAGTATCCCACCATTCCCAAAAACTTCCTCACCTCCTTCCTTGTCTTTGGTGGACTCATTTGAAGTACACCGGTAATTCTTTCCTTCATTATTTTCCGTGACCCTTTCTCTATCTGGTGACCCAAGTATTTCACTTTCTTCTGACAGAATTGCAGTTTGGAAGGAGACACCTTGTGTCCATTCCCTCCCAAATGGTTCAACAGAGCAATGGTATCGGCTGTGCAGCCACTTTCTGTCTTTGATGCAACCAGTAAGTCGTCAATGTACTGTACTAAGGTTGACTCGAATGGCAACTCTAACTCTTCCAAGTCTTTCTTAGAACCTGATTGAATATGGACGGTGACTCAGAGAACCCTTGAGGAATTCGACACCAACTGTATACTCTGTCTAGGAATTTGAAACAGAAGAGGAATTGGCTGTCCTCATGAAGAGGCACAGAAAAGAATGCTTGTGACAAATCGATGACTGAGAACCACTCAGCTTCGCAAGGGATCTGAAACATTATCACAGCCGGATTCGGTACGACAGGGCAGCACTTGATTATGATGTCATTTATTTTTCTCAAATCCTGTACAAGTCGGACTTTCCCTCTTGGCTTTATTAGTCCCATTATCGGTGAATTACATGGGCTGCTTAATACTTCTTTCAGTACTCCCTGCTTTACGAATTCGTCAATAAGTTGGGCAACTTTCATGAGGGTATCTTGTGGCATGTGGTATTGTGGTGTCTGGGGAAAGATCGCATTGGGCTTTACCATCACTTTTACTGGTTCTACTCCTTTCATCAATCCCACCTCTTTCCCTGTCATGTCCCACACTTCCTTTCCGACTGTTTCCCGTAATTCTGCTGGGATATCTTCTTCAGTTATCATTGGTAAAAGACAAATCAGAGGATACTCTTCGTCAACTGTTTCTATCTCATCGCCCTCTACACTGTCCTCTTCTTCCCCATCACTGCTCGTCTGTATTGTTATTCCCTCGTTCGAGCACATTATCGAACAACCCAACTTGCACAATAAGTCTCTTCCTAACAGTGCAATCGGGCTTGAGTCACATACTACAAACTGATGTACCCCTTGATAGTTACCAATGTTGACTGGTATCGGATCTGTTATTGGGTTCGTCAGATGCCTGTTTGCTACTCCCACCACTTGAACTGTCCTCCCTGAGAGTGGCAAATTTGGTACTTCACTGCTCTTAACAGTTGAACGTGTGGCTCCCGTGTCAACCAAGAATGAGACACGATGACCCATTACTCTTCCTTCTACGTACGGACCCCTTTGATCAACTTCTAGAGATGCCGCAAGCACACAATCTCCTTCCTCTTCTGAGCTTTCACTCTCCCATACATTGTTTATTCCACTCTCACTGTGTAATGGGAACTGTTGTACTGTGCCGTTTGTGCTCATTACCTGACCCGTTACCTGTGGAGGAACCATCATTTGCTGCTGACTCATTGGTGCCAAAGGTATTTGCATTTGCTGATTAGGTACCAAAGGTAACTGCTGTTGCATCGGCTGCATTTGCGTCATCTGCACACGGGGCATCTGCATCTGCTGCGGCTGCATAGGTTGTAATCCCTGCAATTGATTTATGGTCTGAAAATTTGGGTTTGGATCTCTCATTTTTGGTCCTCTCATTGTCTGAAATGCATTGACATCATTGTTTTGCTGACCAACACCTACACCTGCACCTGCACCTTCCTGCACCACCATCGGGCACTCGCGTTTCCAATGACCTACGTTTCCGCACGCGTGACACGGCATCACCTTCTTCATTGCCTGCACACCCGTCACAACAGTGTTCAAATCCGGACCATTATTCACAAAACCTCCTCTGCCTCTGCCTCTGGCCTGTGGTTGAAACGCCATGTTTCCCTGCAACTGCGGCTGCTGTTGCTGAAACACCATGTTTCCCTGCAACTGCGGCTGCTGTTGCGGTACCTGCTGTTGGAACCCTTGCATCCCTGGCAACCCTTGCAGTCCTTGCAGACCTTGCAAGCCTGTCTGAGCCGCCTTAAGCTGCATCATCATCACCTTCTCTTTCAGCTTTTTCTGTTTCACCTCAATTTCGTCGCTACAGTATTTCACATAAGTCAAGACTTCATCAATCGGTTTCGACTGCCAGCAGATCAAATGCGATTTTATCATCTGACTTATCTCTGGTCTCAGCCCTTCCACAAATCTGAACACAAAATGAAGCATATCTTTCGCCTCGATTGCTTCCGTGCCACTGTAATTCTTGAACGCCTTCAACAACCTCTCATAGTAACTATGAATCGATTCCTTAGCCTCTTGGGCAGTTCTATCAATTTTCTGCCAATCCACATTTTTAGCGGCAACTTTCGTCTTCAAATGCTCAATCACCTTATAGTACAGACACATCACCATAGGTGATGGTGCACCCGTCTCTCTCTGGTTCGCTTGTCGGCCAACCTACGGCTCTTTTGCAATCCTCCCACAAATCTGCCGGAACCACAATCTCGAATAGAGTGTTCAGGTCTTCCCAGAGACATTTTGCAAGCTTCACAAACCTATCAGTCTGTTGATACCATTCAATCGGCTTCTCTCTCAGTTTGGGAAAATCATTCGTAAAAGACTGAATATCGCTCCTGTGCCATGGTACATGTACTAATTTTCCCCCTGCTGTCTCCCTCATTGGTAACATAGTTACTGTATCACTACTCTGCGGTCCTTTCTCATTGTGCTCTGTGGCACTGTCCCTCCTCTTATCCTTCCTCTTTACCCATCTGCTTTCCCACTTGTCTAAGCACCTCCACACTTGGGCACTCTGCAACAATTCTCTAAGGTGTGCCTTCATGCCTGCTGATCTCATGTGTTCAAAATCTGTGGTCCCAAAATCCAACCTATAGCTCCTGCTCAAGTGTTTCGTCTTGCCTATGTCAATCCCGTTCCTGTCTGCTACTTCCTGCAAACTTTTATGTACCTTGTTTACTTCTTTCGTGATCTTTGGACATAGATACCTCAACTCCTCTTCTGTGTAGGATTCTAACCTGTTCACACCCATATTCCCTTCCACCAATTCTTGTGCTTCCATGTTCAGCCTCATCCTGCTCAAGTAATCGTCTCCTTTCCCACTGTCTGAACTTTGTGTGGAATTTAAACTGTTGAACCACTGTGTCAGCTGTTGCGCATTTACCCCCATCAGTGTAGCATTCACATCGACTGCCATCGATGGTTGCGGCAACTTTTCAGTGTTCGATGTTAATGGTATTATCAGTGGGGGGCTCGACCTCACCAGTGTTGACTGAGTGCATACGGGACTAAACTCCATCAAGGACCCAGACCCAGTTGGCTGAGTTGCTATCGGAGTTATCCCTGGAGTGTTTTCTATGCACCTCCTTTCCGCCCCATTCTGCAGCATTGGTCCCTGACTGCTCATACCTAAGTTAGGCTGACTATACAAAGGTACCACTGGACCTACGGTAATGGGCAGTGATATTGCATCTGGATTCTGTCCATTTCCCATATTCTGAGGCATGTTCATCCCCATATTATGGGCCATCATTGCCGGCATGCCCATCTGACTCCCCGTCATTTGAGCATGAGCGTTCCCTCCCTGCATCTGCTTTTGAGGCATCATAAACTGAGTTGATTCAGCTTGTGCCATTGTTGGGTTGTAACCATTCTGTACGCCCCTTACGGTTGGATCTAGAATCATCCCTCCATTGTTGTCACTGCTGTAGTACCCTGGCATCTGCGGCTGATAATGTTCTGCTGGTTTCAACACGGGCACATCGGGATACATTCTCCTGACCTGCGGTATCTGTGGGGTGAGCAGTAAACTCGGGTCCTTAGATCCCGATGGTGCTCCTGGACTCTGCGTTTCACTGTTCTGCACCGATGCCGGAGGGGCAGAACTGGTACTTGGACCTTGTCCATTCTCTGCATAAGGTGGTGGACGGTCGTTCAACAATTGCATTATCAACTCCTCATCCTCTAACTCCTCTTCTCTTCTCAACTTTTCCTCGTCCTCTCTGTCCTTGGAACACTTCCTGTCTGTCTTACAGGTAGTTTTCTTACCTGTCTCCTCTTCATCCTTAGTAATTGCGGGGAACAATTTTATTCCCTGCAATACATCTGACCTCCATACCTTCTGCGCATTATCCCACCTAGCATCCGCTAGTGTCTTTTCTACCTTCCTCATCCTTGTTTCAAACTTGTTTTTCTGTTGCTGTCTAGCCATGAGTTCCCAGATTGCTAGGGCCTCAAACTGTGCTGGCCTTGGAGGCACCTTCATGTCATACATCGTAAATCTCAAATTCTCTAGGACCCTTATATTGAATGTCCCATGTATCGGGAATGCTACGCTCCCATGTTTCTCTGTCCACTTGTGCCATTGCTTTAGCCAAAGACACGGAGCTACCCCTTTTTCCTCCATTACAATGTAAGCTGGTGTGCCCTCAGGCGGCGTCTCCTCCCCTACGCTCGCTTTGATGTAAGACTCTCCCTTCATCGCGCTCCTGAATGCTTTAAGGAATTTCATTTTCTCGTCTTTTAATTCACAAAGTTTATAATCAATAGGTCACTGTTATTTCACAAAGTTTGTAATCAATAGGTGACTTTAATTCCCGGAATACTCTTCACCTGCCTTTCCCCTTCCAATCGAGTCCCACGGACTGCGTCCAATCCGTGCGCGACCCTTCTCTCCAACCAACCTATCCCAGCACGGCTCTTAGTGACGTCACACTCACACACACTGCGGCTGACAAAGCCTCGCGGCTAGTCCTCCTTCACTCAGTTCCTCCCGTAACAACTCTTTCATGTATCGCGAGCTACCAAAAACTAAAACAGATCGGTCGGTTTACTACAGGAAGGGTAACATAATCGCTTCAGGACCTTAGGGACTTTTCACTAACCTCGGCCACTATTCGATCTCTTTCACCAGCCTCGGCCGCTATTCGGTCTTTCTCAGTCCCCACGCTCGCAAGCAAATCTGACCCGCAGACCTACTCTCAACTTGTCAATGATCTGTTCTAGTGCACTTAGAATCTTGTCAAAGCCCGAAGTCGAAGTTCCTATCACTCCCTAACACACGTACCCACTCGTTGACCACGCCCGATCAACCTACTAAACCGCCCAGACCACAACATGTATCAACATACTCCGGAGTCTCTTGACCTCGCAGGGCCCGTCTCAACAACAACAACCACGTGGACCTTTTTATGCACAAAGCGCCAGACGCACATGAAGTTCGACGACTTCCCTACTCTCACACTCGGAGCCGCACCTCCGCTATTTCTATGAAGTTCGACGACTTCTGTACTTCTACACTCGGAGTCGCGCCTCCGCTATCCTTAAAGAAAAATCCTCACGACTTTTTCACACACTCTGCGGCAATAAGCTGTGCAAGCGCAAAACCCTAACTTTACTCATACCATCACTAGTACCGCCGACGCTGTTTCCACATCTCCGTTCTCTCCATTCGCAAGCTCCGAGATCCCGGGAAAGTCGCGGTGGACCTAGCCCATCATCATCTTGTCAATTATTTTCATCCAAAAAAATCTAATTCAACTTCTCGAATGAGGCCTCAAAATGCGTAACCGTTAATCCAACACCATGTATTCTAATGGTACAGGGTCCCAAAAGACGTAACCGTCCTCTGCTACCATCTACTGATAGAGCGGTCCGTACTAATAATTTACCTGCGTTCGGACGCTCTTTAGGTCGATGAATCTTTTGACTAAGTGGGAACTCTCTGTACTCTTAATCGATCAATCACCTTAAATCGATAATCAATAACGAACATAAGCAACACCTTGAACAACATAACACTTAACAATTAATCCAGAATACATTTCGGCGAACCCTGACCTTTCAGCCAGGAATAACCACACCAGTTTATTGCAAAGTTAGTGAATTTATTTCCCTATGTTAACAAAGCTAGCACGATATATATGTGTCTCAACACCAAATGATAAACATAAATGAACATTAATAGCTGTCCATATCGTCGGAACAAGTGTAATCTATGTAGCATTTGAATCACAAGGCATTCGATAGTGGCAATGCAAAGCACTAATACGATAATCTGTAATGGGCTAATTGCGTACATTTAGTCAGCATAACAAGATCTCAAATTGCATCGTGCGACATATGGAATCCTCGTCTAACCTCAAATTAGCATCAGCATGTGGGACTTCATGCAAAAACAATTTGGCAACATCAATTTAGAAAAACTCCTAGCTAGGGTCCTTATCAAAATCAGCAGTTGGTTACCTAAAAGAAACACAATGCAATTTTACAATTTCCTTTCATAATTACCAATTCCGATCAGCAATCAATGAATTCTTCGTCTCACAGGTATCGTTTCTCGATCAGCATAGGGCCGGGACAAACGGGGCAAAGGTGAACGGGGCAATTGCCTCACGGCGGCAAGATAAGATTACTACTTCATGCAAAGGGCAAATAAAGTTAAAGTCTCTAGGGCAAGAATCATTAAAGTCTCTTTCTCTCGATTAGAGAAAGCATCAAAGTCTCTCAAAATGGCGTCGCAGCAAAATGGGTACGAAGTCAAAATGGCGGGATGTCCGAAGATAGAGAGAGCTTCCCTCTCGTGCACCTGGGTTTTATAGACAACAGTTCAAGTCCAGTAGGGTCTCCATTGGAAGGTTCATAGGTTAGCTTCAAATTGACCAATCAAAAACGACAGTTCTCAAGCTTTTACTTAAGCATACATTATCCTTGGAGATGGGTACGCAAGTTGCAACATTGTTTCTCGATTAGCTTACTCTCAGAGCCTCCATTGTCCGCACCTGCAAGTCGGCCTTGAATTAAAGAGAAAATATGCCATGCTGGCACTAACTTTAAGATAAGCATGTGAGCAGTTTCTGTGGAAAAGTACAGCTTCAAGCAGAAATACACGTTTAATAGCACAGTGGAAAAATACGAACATCTAAACCGTGAGACCAGGCAACTAGGCCAAAGCCTCCGCTAAAGTAATGCTAAGCTAAAATATTTCAAACAAGCAAATCGTAGCACACGTTTATGATTATGTCGGATTAGTGCAATTCTAATACACCATGTTATATAAAGCACGCGTATAAATGATGGCAAACTACTCTGAGGGCACATTTTGTCCCCGTACAATCTTTATTAATTCGGTTAATGTCACACATGATTATGTCAGCACTACGTTTATGCGTTAATAAATCAAAACCTTCATTTTCTGCTTCATCACCAGTGCTTGAAATGGAAATAATAAAGTGCAGGTACTCTGTGCTAGAGTACCTGCTTGTTTCTGAGAAGTGCAGGTACTCCCAATTAAAAGTATTACGTTTTCCTTGAGATGTGCCGGTACTCCCCCGCTCAAAATAGAAAAGTGCCGGTACTCAGTACCGGCAGTACCGGCCCATTTAAAGCACTGCATATGACTATATGTTCTTACGGCGCTTACCACTAGGTATGTGCCTGCTTTAGGCACATTAGAGAACTCACGCACATGGTATTAAAGTCATCTGCCCAGAATCACAAAGCTTGGCTAAGCAGGACATTGTAGCTCAGTTCACCTAGTTCCAATGTTCATAACTTAGCTTCTAGAGCACACATTTGATATTGGTGGTCGTTTACTGCCACTTTTTCCTCACCTTCCCAAGTCTGCATCAGTCCACATTCCCTACGTGCGTAGCCCGTTCCCCTCTGCTAAATCTCTAAGAAAAGCTGACAGTGTGTGCGATGGCTTAATCGAGGCATCTGTCCAGTGACGAGCAAAGCATAGGGAATGCATCAGGTAAATTGCACGAACTGGGCTGTTGACTGTATAGACTCCAACGCTGGACATGAACACGGACTCATTCACCACAACAACCCGTAATCGAGTAGTTTTTATTATGCAATAATGCAGCCGCAGAACTTTCTGCAAATTGAAGTATTTGGAGCACTTGCTAATTAATAAACCGTCTGCTCCAAACTTTGCACATTTGAACACAACATTTTTTTGGAGATGGACTGAATCAAAAGTAAAAAAAAAATACTTAAAAATGGCAGACAGGACCCAATGCAACGTCAACCACTATGCAAAGACGAACTGGTCATTTTTCACTATCAGTTGCTGTTTTCATGTATTAAACAGGCAACTATTTTTGCCCAAATATTATCAATGTCCCAAAGTGATGGAATTGGACAAAGGCTTTTAACTTCAGCATGGAAAAACCTCTTACATAATTAAATGAAATCCAAAAATGATAGAAAGAATGATTCTCTCCTTGTTTTGAAAATACTTCTCATTGTTCATGTATACTTGTCTTTCCACATAATCCTTATGTGAAAGCATAATTTATATCATCCTAGGTGGCACTCTCATCTACAGACGTCGGGGACGGGCACCAACCTCTCTAACACAATCACAGACTTTGCTGTTCCACTTTTCCCCATTGCTAATAATTAGATCCTACTTGAAGACCTGAACTGACAACTTGAAGACCAAGTCAATCCCAACTTATGATCAATCATTGAAGGCCTTACAAACCTGGGACTCACCCACTAAGTAAAAGGACCTACCCACGTCACCTGACACCTCCTGTATCCTATTTTCACCAACTTTGACAACATCCAAGTCAACAAGCCCATACCAGTCTTCTAGACAGACAACACCCTCGTCAAGTTCAGCATTCCCATCCCGGTCCAATGCACATGCACCTCACCAGACCAGCCTGCTTAAATTGGAACAGCCTCAATGACAAGCAACAGAACACTGCTTTCAAAACCCACTGACTGGAACACAGCAACAGCCTCTGCAAAGGCATCAAGAATTACAACAATTGTATCATCTCTTGTGTCGACTCCATGGCCCTCCTCAAACACAGCAACCATTTGCAGATGCGGTGGTGGGCACTCTAGACAGAGGAGACATGGAGGCCCACATTCTCCTAGATCCCTGTGCAGTATTTGACATAGTCTCCCACCCCATCCTCCTTCAATGTCTACACAACATCGGAATCCAAGGAAATGCTGTCCAATGGTTCTGATTCTTCCAGAGTGGAAGGGCACAGTCAGTCAGCCTGGCACAGTTTGCTTCGGATGCCCATGACCTCATCTGCAGAGTTCTGCATATATCCTCCCTGAGTCCACCCTTTTGAATGCATACATGAGCCATCTAGCCAGCATCATTTGCTCTCATGACATCATTGTCCTCTCCTATGTCAATGACATGCAACTCATTCTCTTCCTAACGGACAAAACAGTGCTGCTACTGCTCTATAACCACTTAGTACACCATTCAGTCCAAAAGTTTGGCAGCCACCAGTGCTCACTTTATTTGATATGGCCCCTATTGTCTACAGTGCCTCCTGGTGAGACAATAAGGCCCTCATTACAACCCTGGCGGTCGGTGTTAAATCCGCCAACAGGCCGGTGGGAAAAAAAATGGAATTACGACCGTGGCGGAAACCGCCAACATAGACAGCCACTTTAACACTCCGACCGCCATGGCGGTACAAACAAACAGCGCGGCGGTCACTGCCAACAGACAGGCGGAAGACAATGTAACGCCGACACTATTATGAGAGACCAATCCGCCACCTTTTCCGGGGCGGAACCAACGCAAACAAAAACACGGCGGAAACAGGACTTGGAAGGGAAAACACTCACCTCTCCACACCCCACGAGGAACCAGGACGCCATGGAGCTAGAACTCCAGATACTCCCTGCAATGGTATTCCTGCTCCTCTATCAGGAGCACCAAAGATGGCGGCGACGACCACGGTGAGTACTGCACCTACAACACAGGGGAGGGGGGAGGGAAAAGAGAGTGACACACAGACGCAACTCGCAAAACCCCCACCCCCACCCTCACCCACAACAACATACACACAACTACATGCTGCAACATTACATTTACGCCCCCCACCCACCCTGGAAGAACGCAAGGACAAAAGGAAATGAGTTGAACGATTGTAATCATGAAAAAAACAGTAGTCAAAACTCAAAATACAGTATATACAATTATGTACACCAACTACACAAGTCCGGATAGAGCACCAATTATTGTCTGTGGACCACTGGGACCAAAATACATGGGCGAGGCCCACACATGATACCAGACTTCAAACGGAGAGAACACTGCAGGGGCATCAGATCGAAATGAAACAGGCACCTCAGGGGGAAGGGAAGGGGGGCACCTCAGCTGGATGAGTGCACGACGCTACTGCTCCACGAGGGGGCTCCATGCCCATTGCTGTATCCTGGGAAGTGCAAAGCCACAGTCTCTCAAGTCTCTCCAGTGGGTGGTTTGCACACTGCTTTATCCTGGGAAGTGCAAAGCCACAGTCTCTCAGGTGGATGCCTTACTCCACTGGTTCTGGAGGGGGCTTTGTGCCCAGAGTGCTTCATCCTGCCAAGGACTGAGGTAGTGGATGTATCACTCCACTGGTCCTGGAGGGGGCTTTGTGCCCAGAGTGCTTCATCCTGCTAAGGCCTGAGGTAGTGGATGTGATACTCCACTGGTTCTGGAGGGGGCATGGTGCCCAGAGTGCTTCATCCTGCCAAGGACTGAGGTAGTGGATGTATATATGCTCAGTGAGTGCTGGCTGTCCATATACTTAAGGACCCAGGTAATATCTGCATACATGTCCATCAAGCAACGGCTACAGTAATGGCTACGGAAACATCCTCCTAGCAGGCCCCTCAATCAAATACACAAGAGAGTAATTTTGAGTGTGTGTTGTTAGCGTTAGTGTATCGACCTGTGCATGAGATTCTCTCTTAAATATAAACTCCTAGCAGAAGATTCAGAGAATAGAGTGACAATGGCAGGAATGAGATTACTTGATCTGTTTTTAGTACAATAAACCCACTACCAGTGCCTTAAAGTGACTGTGGAAGGGGCTTCAGTACCATGCATTTGATGTTGGCACCCATACAAAACTGCCTTTGTTTTGAATGTCTTTTTTTCACTAATGTTCATAAATCTCATGAACCCTACTCTGTTCATTTGGAATCCATTGCTAGATGTTAACCAATGGCTGCCTGCTTATTGCCATATGGATGATGCTCAGTCTAGGAAGGTGGATCTTACTACTCATCACAATAATAGATACACAGATGCATAGGATTTTTAAATTGATTTTGCTACCCATATGTTAGGGATTCAATGATGTAAAAAGGTCTCACTAATTAGTCATTTCACATGGTTAAATATCATGTGGCAATATAGCATGGTCCATAATGTCTGAATTATTATGTGTGCAGAATATCTAGTTATAACTGTATCTTTCATGGGGAATATTGTTTGCCGTGCTGAGACTATGAACTACACTGTGCATTCTACCTTTTGTATAATGATCAAAGTGGCAAAATGGTGAGTGTATATATTGTTGGTATGTTAGATAGGTTAATACATTTTATAATTTTGATATTGACAGTTGCAGTTTCTGTGCTTTGTTCTTGGTTTTATATGCCTAACTTTTAACACTTAGGGCCTTATCTGCTGTAGTCAGTCACCCAATTTCATCCACATTTGGGCTGTTAATTCCTTCAGACAGAGAACTCAAGTCACATGCTTAACTACTGATCAGCGTTCATTTGTTAAATGTTGTATTGCGCTACAATACACTCATGATAGACCTGCTAAACATATGTTAAGATCTGATGTCAGTTCTTGTGATGTCACCTCCTGTGAGGTCATGGGCCATGATGCCACCTACTGTGATGTTATGTGCCATGATCTCACTTTCATACTACCTAACTTGGTTAGTCTCACAGTTCTGTTTTAGGACTTGAAAACTGCCTAGATGCATTGTATTCTTTTACAATTTTTGTCTGCTAATTATTTTCCCGGACTCATTACCTGATGTTAGGATAAAATAAGCCACACAAACCAGCACAATATTTCCCATTAGGGTGAAGGCTTCTTAAACCGTTTGTTCACATGTAATGGCACGCTTGTATGTCAGAAAACACTGCTCAAGATAGTGACGGCACACACCCACATCCCCAAAAATGCCTTCAAACATATCGTCAAGACATGGGTTTAACACAGGCCCCTGCAGCCGTGCAATGCAGGGGGCCACAACCCTCCAGTGGCCCCTCTAACCTTTCAAGCAGCTCCCATTCAGCCGAAGGCCAAGAAATATCTGTACTTTATTGTACGCTCAGGGACCCCTCTTCACATTCTGCAGGGGACCCCATCATTTTGTGTTACGCCACTGCTTCGAGGTAAGTATATGTGTAGGGAAGAATAACTTTACTATTCTTAACTCCCTATCCACCTACATTGATGTTACATTGGCAGTCAATATTTTGGATGCCAAATAAATGCAGAATGATATTTCGCCCATGATAGCATAACACAGTCTGGGATAGTCAAAGTGAGTGCAAAATACTTTGGTGAGACTCTTCATTCAAAGTTGTAACTATAACTCTTTGGCAATACCCACTGAACACAAAGTAAGCAATAAACACATTTTCTGAGGAAAAATATTCAGGATGACATGTAAATTAGACACGAGTAAACAATGAGTGTGCCTTTTGTCCTCAGTTATCACATATATTCGCTATTCCAGTGAATGTGCTTAATGCGCCTTCTTAGAAACGTGAATATGTTTGCCTATTTTTATTCCAGTTATGGTGAAGTGATGTTGAGTGAAGCCTACAGAACTGGTCATAGGTCATTGAAAAGCCCATGAAATGGCATTAGTTTCTGTAGCTTGCTTTGTGTAGCTATAGAAAGTAATCTTTCACTGCTTCCTTCTGCATCATGATGTATAGTGCAATCCTATTTTATACATTCATGACACTTTTGAGAACTAAATTTACATTGTTTAAATTCGTATCCCCTTGAACTTTGTGGTATAGATATTTTTCTGAATTATATTGCTGTTCTAAGAATCATGAAGTAAAATGTATGACTGAAAGATAAGATTTTTTATCAGTTAGAATCATGTGCTGGTGTTAAGCCATAGAACTCTCTTGGCTGTTTCAACGACTCATGGTAAGTCATTTTTTGTATACATTTTAAATTATTCTAATTCTTAAAAATTTTAACATTGCAAATATTTGCTTGCGACTCCCTGTGAATGGTTGCTTTTTCTTTCAAAAAGGTTTTTGGGGCTTGTCATCAGAGATTTGATATGCATGTAACTTAAGCTCGAACCCATATCAAATAAAATATATCACTTAACTAATTATGCCATAATTTTGTTTTTGGTGCAAAGGTTTTTTTGTGGCCAGAATTTGTTATGTGCAAATCATGTGTTTGCACCTGTGATTCACCACTTATGAAGGTGAAATCTGTGCATATCTAAGGAGCAAAAAGAAAAACACGGGCTGTTGCACATCTCGGAATGGATAATAGTATGCCAGAGGAAAGTCAAGACATCCGATCTCTGAATCTGGTGCAAATTGGACATATATTGTTTTGTACACCCCAGTGAGAATGCGGTTTAGTGGGTGCACCAACTACATCTCCATTTTGTCATACCGTCATGAGCTGGGCCTAAATTGGGAATTACAGGTAGTAGTACTGTAACAAATCTGTAAGATACATTCCAACATGAGAGGTTTGCTTAAGTCACAAAGTGGGGCGTCCTGTACTTTAGGATGGAACGTGGTATAAATAATAAATGGTAGTCTTCTATATTGAAAGAGCATAGCTTTGCTGTGCTACTATGTCTCTGGGAGAATAACGTGAAAGGGTGATCATTTTCTGGTGGTCACAAGTTGGTGGCCAAATTTAGTATAACATTTAATATGATTAATTTAATTCCTGCACTGCAGAGCATAAGATAATTTTCAAGGTGGAACTGCAGATCTGCAGTTCCAACTTGAAAATCTTTTTTTGTTTTTCAAATCTGTGGGGCCGCGGGGGAGCCTTTAGACCCCCATGGTCCCAGCCGGCTCCTGTCTCCTGGACTTTAAATAGCAGCTCCATGCTTCCGACAGCAATGTTTTTATCTCTTTCCCTGCACACATATTTGCATGCACGTAAAGAGATGAAAACTCCCCTACCAGCAAGCGGGAGCTCTTTGACAGCTTCCGCTTGCTGAAAGCGGAGATATGTTTGCTTTTGCTTTGTGGGAGCTGTCACCTCCAAGCAAAAGCAAACAGCTACCTCCTGAGGGTGGGCACGTCAGGAGGTAGCAGGAGCTGGCCCTGGGGGGTGGCCATCCCAAGGGCAATCTATGGCTCCAGAAGGGGGGCATTCTGCCCTCCTCCAGCATTTATTTTACCCCCAGGGAGGTGGTGGTCTCCGGGGTCTGCGACGGACCCCCTTCATTCACCTTCCTGAGCCCCGGGGAGGTAGTGGTCCCCGAGATCAGGGGTGACTGAGTGGCCCCCATAAATGTTCTTGATTCCCCCGGGGAGGTGTTGATCCCTGGGGCATGGGGGGGCTGTGCGCCCCCCATACAATACAATCATTGCCCTGGGAAAGTGGTGGTCCCCTGCACCAAGGGTAGGGGGTAGGGTAATGGGTGCCTTGATCCCTTTTTTTTTTGAGTGTTGGCTGAAGCAGATGCTCAAAATGGCTGCCAACACTTCCTGGTTGAAGTGTTGGCAGCCAATCTGATCTATACACAAGATTGGCAGTATTTGTGAACTTGTCAGAACCCTAGATACACATATTTGGTTTTCATTTAGTGTTTCAAAAACTACTGAACAGATTTACACCAAATAACAAAAAACACTCTTTCTGGACAAAGAGCTACCTTCCTTCCAAATTTCCAAATTTGGTGTAATTATGTCCAGGAGTTCAGGCTGTAGTCATGTCTAAAATCTCGATGGGAATTAAAATGGGAAACACACATTTTTGACCCCCTTTTTCTCAGCCCCCGCTTAATGGATCACCCGAAACTTTCCATGCACAAGATTCTAGGGAGCACTTTTAAAAAAAACATTTCATGAAGATTTGTCAAATTTTGCCAAAGATATAGGCAAAAACCATGCTGAGGAAGTCAACAGATATGAAGTAGGTGAGAAGAGCAATATTAAAGTGACATCTAGAATTACGCAATGATAATACAATAGATATTAAACCGACAGACAAAGTAGGTGACATCTTGATAGTGGAAAGATCAGTCATATAGAGGAGCTGAAAGACACAATTATACAATACAAAATGCACTGACACATTCAACAGTACCAATATAGGGATTAAGAGTGATAAGGAACCAAATATTCACATGGAAAGCAGAAGGGTTGTTACAAGGTACGAAAATGAAAAGGTTTATTCAAGAGATTTTCAGTTTATTACCGAAGACAGAATATGGTTAATGAACCAATGTAGAGAATTAGCTTAAAGTTTAACCTGTGGTCCAGGGACCTATAGGGGTCCAGGAAACATACTTAGAGGATACACAACTGCTTAGAAAATTACATGATATGAACAAAGTAATATAGGGTATATAAATAAAGAAGCAACATTGAAAATTGAAAATTGTAAAATGTTCTCCAATTCTGATGAAATTTGAAATTAGAGGCTACAAATGAATTATTAATTATTGTGTGCAAATACATCAAATAGAATATTATATAGATGATGATTAGCCTCAATTGAATTTAGAAACGCTCCAATCTTTCCATTAGAATTAAAATATTGATGCTTTTTTAATTTGTTTGTGAATTAAATAAAGTATTTCATAACTTGTATATTTGTTTGATGAATGTGTGTTTCTGTATTTTTTGGGTTCAAATCATTTAAAAAGCTTATGCCGAGGTCCCCGGCTTCCAATAATAACTCCTTGAGGGTCTCTGGCTTCCAGTAGCGACTTAGTGGGGGCCCTCGGGTTCCAGTAATGTTTACATGGGGTCAATAGAAGTCAAGAGGTTAAGAATCACTGCCAAAATGCTTAGCCAAATGCTGCATGAAGTTCGGCAACTTTTTGTAAGTCATAAGCATGAGACAGACTGATTGGAGTGGAGTGGAGTGGGTAGATTGGAGTTGAGTAGATTGGAGCAGATTTGGATAGAGTGGTGTGGGGTAGATTAGGATGGTGTGGGGTAGATTGGAGTGGGGTAGACTGAGTTAGACTGGAGCAGGGTACATTGGATGCGGGCGGATTAAATGAGGTAGACTGGAGTAGGGTACTTTTGGGTGGACTGCGGTAGGGTATATTGGAGTGGGCTGAATTGGGGTGGGGTGAGTTAGGATGGACTGGAGTAGAACTGAGTGGCATGTGGTAGATTAGAGTTACCTGGAGTGGGGTAGTTGGGGAAGAGTGGAATGAAGTGTGGTAGATTGGGGTAGAGTGGGGTGAATTGGAGTAGGTCAATTGGAGTGGGGTAGATTGGGTAGAATGGAGTTGAGTGTAGTAGGTTGGGGTAGGGTGGTAGCGAGGTAGATTGTGTGGATCAGAGTGATAGCTGGAGTGGGGTAGATTGGGGTAGAGTGGACTAGTGTAGATTGGAGTGGAATGAGGCAGAATGCAGTTGGATACATTGGAGTGGAGTGAGATAGATTGGGGAATAGTGGAGTGGGGTAGACTGGAGTGTAGTGTAGTGGGGCAGATTAGGGTGGTATGGTAAATTTGGAATGTAACGGGGTAGATTGAGTGGGGTAGATGGGAGTGGGGTAGATTGCACTGGGGTAGATTGGAGTGAGGTAGATTGAAGAGGGATGAATGGTGTGGGCTAGTTTGGAGTGGGGTGTATTGGAGTGGAGAGGGGTAGAATGGAGTAAAGTGGGGTGGGGTACATTGCAGCGGGGTAGGGTGGAATGGGGTGAAGTGGGGTAGATTGGGGTAGAGTGAAGTGTAGATTGGACTGCAGTAGATAAGGACAGATTAGAGTGGGGTAGATTGGGAAGGGATGTATTGGAGTAGGGTAGATTGGGGTGGAGTGGGGTTCGGTAGATTTGGGTAGATTGGAGTAGGCTAGATTGCGGTAGATTTGAATGGAGTATGGTAGAATAGTGGTATAGAGTGGAGAGAAGTTGGGTAGATTGCAGTGGAGTTTGGAGTGGAGTAAATTGGACTGAGATAGATAGGGACAGGGTGGGGTAGATTTGAGTGGAGTGCAGTAGATTGGGGTGGAGTGGGTTTGATTGGAGTGGGGTAGGGTTGATTGGGTTAGCCTGACTGATTAGGGGTAGATTGGACTGGAGTGGGGTAGTTTTGCATAGAGTGGAGTGTGGTAGATTGGAGTGGAGTGGGGTAAATTGGGATAGAGAGGAGTGGGATAGATAGGAGTGAGGTAGATTGTAGTGGAGTGGGGCAGATTGAATTGTAGTGGAGTGGGTTGGGTAGAAGGGGTTTTAGTCGGGTAGATTGAGTTGGAGCTTTATAGAGTGGGGTTGATTGTGGTGGGGTGGGTAGATTGGGGTGGGGTAGACTAGAGTGGAGTGGGGTAGATTTGAGTGCGATAGAGTGGAGTGGGGTAAGTGGTGTGGAGGGGAGGGGCATAGAGTGAAGTGGCATGTTGTGTCATTGAGTGAGTGGTGTACATTGGAGTCACGTGGAGCCTAATGGCATGTCGCAGTGTCTTAGAGTGGAGAGGGTGTAGAATGGAGTGGCATGTTGTAGAGTGGAGTGTCATAGAATGGAGTGGTGTGACAGAGTGCAAGGGCATAGAGTGGAGTGGCGTAGTGTGGAGTATGCATGGTGTGGTAGCGCACTGCCTTTACAGAAACACATTTCAATTAAAATGACCATTACATTTGCACCAAAATACGGTTTTACACACAAATGATAATGTGTGCAAATGTCATAGCCAACGGCCATATGTACAAACTCATTTTGCATTTCCTAATGCTGCAATTCTCAATGTTGGGCCAATAGGATATGCAAAATGCCATTTTGGTATGTATGAAAGGCAGTTGCAATGGTGCAAAACTTTTTTCCAGTAGAAAGCGCATTTTGGGAATCGCAAAATAGGAAATCGCAAAAAATTATTTTCAAATAGCGAATCACTAACTGCATGTACAAAGCATTTCCTAATTGCAAATAGTTGCAAAATTGCCATTTAGGAAATGCAATTACCATCAATCTGGATCTGGTGGTAACCAGGTACAAGCTATAAAACGACACCCAAAATGTATCTGGCCTTTCAGAATTGTGGCCCAGTTTGTTTTGGAGAGGATGATAAGGATTTTAAAGTGAATTAGAGGAAACAGGAGAGAATATTTAGGGAGAGGGTCACCCCGTTTGAACAGAGGAGGAGATATTTGAGGGGTATAGACTCAGTAGTAAAGTAATCCTGGAACTTATGGTGAGTTACACCTCAACTACAGACCATAACACTCTGGAGCAGTGCAATCCCATCTCATGTGCAGGTATTGTGTTACCTACACCTCCTAACATCTGGCAGTTACCAGGGGGCAATAGCAGTGGTGGGGGCGGGTGTCACAAAATATTTTTTCAGGTTCTTCCACAGGTTCCTGAACATCATGGTTAAGAAGGTTAACCAATATTTTTATCCAAATACTCCCCAATCCCTCAATATCTGCAACAGACCAAACTAATGTTTTACCTGGTAGCACAGTTCCTCTATGTCATAATGTCACTAGCTGTGTTGATGAGACACATATTGCCATATTGGAATACAAAACTGACTCTCACAGGGTGAATTTAGCAATGGTTTCTTACTTGATAAGAGAATAGTTGACTTCAAAGATACAGTGGGCTGAACTGTGTGTGTAATTTGACCTAGTGGTATACCTTTTCATGCCCTTAAGGCGATAGTACACATGCCTTGCATCCCTGGATTCCCAAATCATATCTGACTCCTAGAACAAGAAGTGAGAGGAAGTTCAACAGGGCACCTAAGACAATGCCCTCCATCATCATCATCGGACCTTTCGAATACTGAAATCCAGGTTTCACTACCTCCACAAGACTGACGGAGCACTGCTGTACAGACCTGTGACATGCTGTAAGATCATCACCACATGTGCCATACTACACAACATTGCCATGAGGAATTGTCTGCGCAACATCACCATTGAGGAGGAATCTGACTCAGATGATGACTTATCACCACTATTTGTGCAGCAGAATGGGACAAGTGTAGCACAGGGTCATGCACAACACACAGAGATCACCAACAGCTATTTTTGAGATAAGAGTCATTAAAACATCTAAGACATGGACATCCCACAGGATGGCAATGCATGGTGCATAACAGAAAGGTCACCTTTTATTCTGCTTGTTACAAATACGTTACATTCCTAAAGCAGCTGTATCCATTGAGAATGTAACATTGTGCAAACTAAGCAAAAAAGAATGCCATTAAGAACAGTGGACTCATGACTCAGTTTTCTGGGTAGTCACTGCTTCCGGCCTCTGGGTTTGGGTGCCTTGTCAGCATCACTGACCTGTGGGATTAGAGACCTGTCAGACCCAGAAGTGTTCTTGAGTGTACACCTGGTACAGGATGCATACTGCATATATGTGGCACTGATGCTAGAGCTATCTTCACTCTCAGGTGGTGGCAATATATTGGGGACAGGGAGGTTGTGGGTCTGTATGTTCTCAAGGGCACTGATGCTAGAGCTATCTTCACTCTCAGGTGGTGGCAATATATTGGGGACAGGGAGGTTGTGGGTCTGTATGTTTTCAAGGGCTGCGGTCACCTGAACTAGCCCATGGGAAACATCTTGACAGCAGAGTCCCATGTTATTCTTATGTTGACAGTTTTCCTCTTCAGAGCTGTTGTGGCTACTGCCAATCGATTTATGGAAAGGGTGAAGGCATCACAGCATTCAAAGTACTGTCTGTGTCTCAGCACTCGTTGCTCTTTCACCATAGCAGCAATCCAATGGTCCTGCCCCATCTGAACTTGTTGCATCGACCACGACATATTGAGCAGATGACTATTGACAGTCTTAATCTGTTTTGTTTGCAGGTGCTGCAGAGAGAAAATAGACTTCTCCAGGCCCCCAAACACAGGACCTGTCTTTTATGTTGTCTGACACATTCTGGTTGTCTACCACATGCTGATTGCCGATGGTAGCTGGCTGGCCCATATGATGTCCGTATGTCCTGCCCAGGGTGTCCCTGCTTTGGGTTTGTCCCTCATCACTGTCCACAGGGGCTCGAGGTGGTGGAATGATTGTTCTCCCCTAGCGTTGGACTACTGGGCATAGGTGTCGTCGATGTGGTGGCCTCCATTTTGACGTGTGTGTCAGTAGCTTCTTCACCCACAATTGTTTGTGACACATCCTGGGTGTGATCAGTGGAAAATGTGTGTGTATTGTTAGTGTAAATAAATGGTTTATGTCTATTTACAACATTGTTGTAACAGTGCTTCATGTGTGTGACATGATGGTGATGGACAGGCCTGTCTAGTGTAGTCTTCACCCCAGAGTACGGCATGCACCTTTGGTGTACTACAACTCCCACGATGCATTGCCAAGGTAGTGCAAGCATCTCAATATAATCAGATCTGCTCTGATGTTCTATTTTGAGGAATTACAAACATTATGTTATGTGGAGTAAGTAAAGGGGAGGGAAGTTCACTTACCCTGGCAGGTGCCTGCAGCTTTAGAAATGTCAATGTCAGCCACTCCCACCACACTTTCCAGTTCCAGTGTCCCCTCGATGAGTGTCTCCAGGGGAGTGGAAGTGGGTTGTTTTGAGAGTCCACCACCTGTGCCACGACCCTCCATCATCCTGCTGGCCACCGTCTCCTTTGTGCAGGATCCCAGGTCATACTACCTTTTGCTGATTTCTGGGATTGTCCTGTGTTATGCCAAGGGAATTCGCCTTCTCCAAGGTGCTGTTCCATTTATTGGTCTTATGGCTCTCAAGAACAGAGAGAGAGGTTGTCCTGAATAGCTGGTCTATATGGGCCTGTTAAGAGTTCCAGCTCCTTTTCAAAGAATTTGACCCTCTGCTTTCTGCTCCCAGATTCCTTCTCCTCGTCTTCTTTGGACGTGGTGCAGTGCATTCACAGGTATTCCCTTGGCAGTAGTCAGACGGGTCCACTCCTCCCTTCCAGCCCCTTCCTAGGCGTCCGGGTTGTGGCCACACCCTGTATTTGTAAACTTCCTAGTCTGACATTATCATTCTGCATCAGGATGTGACTTTTCCTAATTTGCGATTTCCTATTAGGAAATTGCATTTTTGCAATTTCCAAAATTATGAGTTCCTAATTCCTAACTGCTATTAGTGGAATCAGCAGTTGAATACGTATCATTTTGCGAATCCCTAATAGCAATTTCAATGGATTAGCTATTTGGAAATCACAATTTCAATGTTTTGTACATATGGCCCCTTGTATATTGATATGTTTTGTTCATATTCAAATATTTGTTTCTACCATACTTCAGAATTACAAAAAATGTGCTTCATTTGAACTAATTCTGATATATTATGAAACATCAGCACAGTGCATTTTTATTGTGTGCTATAAAAAAAAGTAACATCCCTTCTTGTCTTACATGGGCACTCAGCAGTAGTGTCAAATAAATTCACTCACTTAGAAGTCAGAGAAAGAAAAATAAACACGAAGCTGCATGGAAAAGAGAGCCTGACATTTAACCTCTTTCACTGAATGCACAGCTGATGTGACAGATAAGAACAAGAGTTTATGGCCTGTATACAGAATGCAAGTCTGTGAAAGAATACAGTAAACACAGTTTGGGCAACAGGATGGTCAAACTCAAGCTTGACAGCATAAAGCAAATAAAGCCAGCAAAAAGAAAGCCAGAAAATGTGAGATAGAGAACACAAAGCCAATGGTAAGCAAAAGGTAGAATGCATTCCTATGTCTGTTTTCTGAATGTTCCACGAAATGTCTTGAGCAAACCAGGCAACTGTGCTATCTAGTAGGCTATGATCTGAAAATGGTGTCTGGAATGCATAATGAATCTCAGTCACATTAGAATCTGGCTTTTCACTCCAAATAATATGATAAAAAGGGGCAAGAATGGGGTAGGGCAGAAGGGTAAAGAAAACCACAATCCTACATATGGAAGAGTGGCACTGCACGACCTGCACGGCCCAGCCACAATGGACAAAATGTTCAACATTGTGTCGCATGTGGGGTGGGGCTGCGGTGGAAAAACTAATAGCAGATAAAGTCATACAAGACTATTTCACATCATCAACGCACCCCCTATCCCCTACTGTTGAGACCCAAGAGAATCCACTGTGCGGAAGAGGCATGAGGTGGGGTTGACTGCCCATTTACCTGAAAACACATGATTGTTCAAAGGCTCCTGTGCTCCTCTCCCCAGTTTCCTTCCTGTATAATTTATTGTAGATATAAAGCTGTGTGACAGATCACCCGCAGCACAGCAGGGAAATTTGACCATCCTGATTTCCTGAGGGGAATTTTTCTAATGTTGCCGCTTCTCTCTTTTTGTTGTATTCATTTTTCATTTGTCATTTGTCTTCTTCCGTTTTTTTTTTTCGCGCTTCCCGCCGTTTAGTGTTCACTTTATCTCATTCAAGGCAGTATATAATTACATAATTCTCTTTTCACTGCCCCACCTCCCCATCTCCTAGCCTCTCCTTCCTAAACATATGTATATAATGTATGTATATTTGCTTTGGTGGTATAGTGGTAGTCGGTATTGTGACAGGTCATTATTGTAGTTAATATTGTTACATACATATGGGACCCCAAAATATTTTACTTTCTAAATTTTGAAAGTCTTCTCATGACTTATACCACTTTCTTCTTTTCACCCTGGGTAAAAGAGCGGTACACCGACACTGGAATTTAGTTTTTTTTTTTCATTTAAATATCAAACCAACATCTAGAAGTAGGCCCATTGTGGTACTACACTATGGAGAAATTCATTACTCAACAACTGAAGGAAATTAGAAGACTTTTTTATTTATTCCTAAAAGGCGGTAAACGTAGTTCCTCCCTCAAATCATGGAGTAAGTTGTTCCATTAGGTTTACCATGACCAGAAAGATCTCCCTTCCTGCTTTTACACTGTATGTGTTTTAGGGGCTGCCAGAAGCCCTTAACCTCCTGACCTTAGAGCCCTTCCTGAAATATAAAGTGCACAGCATTCTGCAGACAGGGAGGAGAGATTTCTTGACTTAAGGCAGAAATTTTATACCTAAGTCTTTGTGCCTCTGGTAGCCAAAGTAGTGGTAATAATTACAGATCTTTCATACACCATTACTCTGATACTGCATAAGCAATCCCAGTCCAATGTATCTCCCAGGTTCTCTACATTTTGCAAGGTTGAAATGAAACAGTTTTCCATTCTGAAATATTTCAATTCAGGGATATGTCTCTCAGCTTGTAATCACTCGTGCTGATTGTTCAATTGTTATGTCCTCATCAGAGACCTCTAATTGATGTTCAATACCTTTAGTGAATTTGAATGATTACTGGTACTTCATTAAGCCGGTGAGTCAAGGGTCCCCGTCAGTGATGCTCTATGGCTCTGAGCCGCAAAAACAAAACGTATTCTTTTCATATCATTCATGCAAGTGGTTTAAGTTACTCTGTAGAGCAGAAGCATGACTCAGGCATCTAAACATCACTCTTATTTCTAAGGTTCCCCAGCTTGAGAAGTCACTACCTTTTCTCAGTGCTTAATTTCAGCCGGTGGGTGCTTGTAGGGCCACAGCACCTGTTTTTAGGGACCGACGCTTATTTTTCCCCATTAGACATTTACCAAT
The DNA here is from genome assembly GCF_031143425.1 of Pleurodeles waltl. Taxonomy (NCBI): domain Eukaryota; kingdom Metazoa; phylum Chordata; class Amphibia; order Caudata; family Salamandridae; genus Pleurodeles; species Pleurodeles waltl. The sequence continues at coordinate 1,333,317,885 of NC_090446.1, read as the reverse complement.
AGCAAGAGAGGGAAAAACTGACAAACTTGGAAGACACAAGAAGTGAAAGACTGAAAACTCGTCACAAAGGGAGAAGGCAGGAACCTGCCAGAGTGAGATAAAAGGGGAAGAAGTGTCTGGTATTGGATTAAAGAGAATTGCGGTGAACTGAAAAGTACACCGCTTTGGTTGTTAACGTGCTGACATTTTATTGCACCGACTGAAGGCTTTTTGGGTGTTAGCACTCATTCATTTGCAAATTAAGCACAGCCTTCTCTGTTGCTTTTGCTAGAAAGGAAACTTTTTCAATAATCTTGCAGCTGCACCTTTTCAATGGGTCTAAGAAGACATGGTACCAGAATATCGTGGCCCAAATATCATTCACCAAACATATTCTGTCTTAAATATTGTTTACAAAAATATCACCCCATTTGAGTTATTAATAGAACATCTAAATAAAATGGAGCAATATTTGTATAAATTACATTTAGGCCAAGATATTTATATAAGACAATATTTTTGTAATCAATGTTCTGACACACAACTGCGAAATAAGGGTAAGCTTAATGATGTGTTAAACAGTTATATAAAATCCATGGAACAACAAGTAATGATAATGTTAGCCAGAGCCAAAGACAAAGACAGCTACGTTCTGAATACAAGCCCTCATTAGGGGTTTGGCAGGCAGAAAGGGGTGCCTGCCAAACTCCCACAGGTCAGGAGACTGCCAGTGCAGTCTCCTTCTTGCTGGCCCTATTATGAATTTCCCGCTGGCTCAGTGGGAAATGCACAACAACATTGACACCGGCTTGTAATACGGCCGGTGGCAATGCTGTTGTACGTTGGGTGCACCAGCACCCGTCACACAAGTCACTGTCTGCAAAGCCAAGTGGATGGGCAGTGCAGGGGCTCCCCTGAGGCACCCCATCTCTGCCAGCATTTACATGGCAGTAAAACCGCCATGTAAATGCTGGCAGAAAGAGGAGTCATAATCAGCGCTGCCCTGGCAGATTGGGACCACCAGCACTGCCAGGCCATCTGGCGGCCGAAAAATGGCAGTGCCAGCAGGTACTTTTGTGTAGTGTCATGGGCAGAACGACACATTGCCGGTGGTCCAACCATGACCCTGGCTGCCTGGTGACCGCCAGGGTCATAATGAGGCCCATAGATTCTAGAAGTAATAAGATCCTACTTACAATTAATAGGTTTACAATGAAAAGTGTCAGGAAGTGGGTTATTAATTTGGCAAAGAGCTTATTCCACTTACCTAATAAATCCTTTATTTGATTAGACTTCAAAACTTTTCTATGAGAACAATGCTTAATCCTGGTAGATGTCGCCTCAATAACAAGCAATTCCCCAGATACATTTTGGGTTCAGGCAGCACCAATGAATATTTGAGTTAAGAACGTAACAGAATAAATTTCCAAACCAATTCAGAAAACAGCAAGCGAAACGTAATGGACAAAATAACACAAAAAATGGTTAAAATGGATTAGGAGAATCGTAGATGTGACTTTTTAAGGAAAATTCTGAAAGACAAAGCTCCATGAAATGGCAGCGTGCCAGTCAAAGGTAATAGTCACAGTAAGCCAGGACCGTCATGTGTTCACATTAACTGTAGTGAACTGAGGGTAGGGAAAGCCACAGTGGTACAAAGAGTTATATTAGGACTTAGTTACTTTTCTGGTTCTCAGTTTCTTCCAGGAGGATAAAACAGAATACAGAAGTCAGGTAACCTGTCACCAAGCTCCTGATGAAGGTTCAGTTTTGGCGCTGAATGTTCTGAGCAGTGCAATGTCAGATTGTGTAGCCTTCGAGTTTGCTTGTTTGGATTTGTATGGTGGGAAGTATTAGTGAGTTTAAGACTGTTGTTGAAAGATGTAGTGTGAAAAAGTGTGTTTACTTGTTCCAAGTGTGCTGATTGGTCGGTATTTAAGTTTATCCATACCTATACTGTATATGTATTTATAAAGAAATCATTCGATGCAAACTAAAACCGACCTTAATACTGATTATAGTCAGAGACCAAAGTCATGGTCTATGGTGTGCCTGGTGTCTATTTGTTGTCAATACCTTTTTACCATATATCTAAACCTTTTTACCATATAGCTCTATGAATGTCGTAGTTAGTTTGAAAACAACAACGACTATCATAGACACCATACAGGGTCTTTGATCTAGCATGGCACAGAAAGTACGTAAAGGCCCTCCCAATGACAATTTATGTGTGCTTATATATATTTTTATATAACAGGTTATTGTAGGAAAACATACACATATCTGGAAATTGTGTGTAGTCTAATGTGTTACGATGTGGAGTGCTATTGCGCAGAGTCAGGTTGGAGTATCAGAGGGCACAGCCACTGTGGATATGGTCAAACATCTGCAGTGACGGGGTGCGTAGTGTAGGGGTGTTTGGCATTGGAGGGCTGTGTCAGGGTGCAGAGTTCTAGGTTCATCATTTCCAGGATGTGCAAAGTCAACATGCATGGGATCATGATGTGTACTGTAAATTTGCACTGTAATCAGTTGTTGTCTGGGTATTTAATATCAGGTTGAAAGGGTCATGTGGCACTTTGACAATTGACTGTGTCATAGTGGGTATTGCCAATGTGCATTTTGTCATGGTGGGCAGTGTTGGTGTGTGGTAGCAATGTCAAAGGGCGTTCTGAGTGTATGTAGGGCCATAGCATGCAGTGTCAAGTGATGATGTGTGCCGGTGTGCAGTGTCAATGTCGGATTTGGTTCTCCAGAGTGTGTTATTTCATCAGCCATTGAGCTAGGAAACTCAGGGATCCCATCATCAGGAATCAAGAGATCAAACAGGAAAGTGGAACCATGTTTGTTTCTTCGGATACACCTGGGAAGCAGGACAAGGGAACAATAGTTAAGTAAAGACAGGAGTTGGGAGTCTAGAAACAGTTAAAAAAAATTAATAATAATATACATACAGTCGCCATGCACAGTTTTATCCTAAATACTTTTACAGTGAATGTTACATTGATATTATCAATGATGTTATCAAAGATGTCATAAGTGATGTAATATGTCGGGTAATTAGCAGTGCATGGTGAGTGTGCGAGTTATAGTTACCTTAGGGCACGAGTTATAGTTACTTTAGCTAACTATAACTTTAACTGCAGAATTTCAATGCTTTTTTTCAAAATCAATTCAGATCTTAACTACAAAGTCCCTGTAACCTGAATTTCTATGGCTCTTTTAAAGTAAAGTAATTTTAATTACTATACGGCCAACCCACTATAATTACCGAACCTCACGCCACGCGGAGCCTTTGGCCATGCGCAGCAGGGGTTGGCCACAGAGCCTGGCCTGCGGCCAACCCCCTATAACCACCCAACCATGTGCCAGGCACAGCCCTTGGCCATGCACAGCACAGGGTTGGCTACATGCATAAGTCTCTGAGTGGGTCTGTGGGTGTGTGAATGAGTACCTCAGTGGCTATGTCAGTGGGTGCATGGGTCTCTGAGTGGGTCTGTGAGTGGGTACATGAGTCTCTGGGTGGATGTGTGAGTGGATGCATGACTCTAAGTAGGTCTGTGAGTGGATGCATGACTGTCTGAGTGTGTCTGAGTAAGTATGTGATTGTGAGGGTCTGTGATTGTGTACATGAGTGTCTGAGTGAGTCTGTGAGTGGGTGGGTGAGTGAGTGCCTGAGTGGGTCTGTGAGTGGGTGCGTGAGGTTATGAGTGGGATTGTGAGTGGGAGTGCTACTATGAGTGAATGAATTAGTGTATGAATGACTGTGAATGTTTTTTTGTTGTAGTCGATATTCGTAAATTTGTTGTGATGATACAAGGGAGCCATGCTGAGTGTCGTGACGTGCTTGGGAATATCGTGCGTTGTGGAAAAAAATATTTTTAAGGACGAATTTTGACCCTCACAGATTCCTATATCACATCTCTGGGGTCAAGGTACCTCCACCCCTGACCCCTTATGCTAATTTTAATTATATTTTTCAGCCTGGGGGACCGTGTCCCATTATCTAAAATGGCAGCTGCAACTGTCTAGTCTGGTTGTGGCCAGCCAATCACAGCATTCCTGTTGGCACATGCATTAGCAAATACATCGTGGTCACCGCAAAAAACGCGCAAAGGATCTGTTGCCCTAGATATACAAACTTATTACCTCTTTAATTTCTCAAAAACTACTGAACGGATTAACACTAAATATGCAAAAGCATAATCTGCGTACCGAAACCTACCTTTCTGCCAGATTTGGTGTAATTCAGTCCAGTGGTTCAGGCTGTAGTTGTGTTGAAACCTCATATGAGAATTAACATGGGAAATGCATGATTTTTTGCCCCCCCCCCTTTTTCTCAGACCCTGCTTGACAGATCACCCCAAACCTTACCGTGCACAACAAGAATTACCGGGGCACTTAAAAAAAAAAATTCCTGAAGATATGTCAAACAGTGCCAAAGATACAGGCAAGTCAAAAAATGCATTTTCTAAGGAAACATGGTCCTAACTATAACATATATATATATATATATATATATATATATATATATACATATATATATATATATATATATATATATATATATACATACACACACCACACACACATATATATACATATATTTATATAACTAAAAAACAAAAGTTTAAAGGATGTTATAGTGAAGTTCGGCTTTTACACACACAAACCAATAGAAATTCAGCAGTTATAATTATACTTATCTCGAGAAACTATAACTTGTGCCCTAAGGTAATTGTAACTAACCCCTGACATGCACAGTTTTCTCATCAATAATTGAATTGGAAATGTTACAGTGATATTATCAATGATATCACCTAAGATGTCATGACTGATGTGGGATAAGTAGCAGCGCATGGCGAGGGAGAGAGTTAGTTACCTTAGGGCACAAGTTATAGTTTCTTGAGATAAGTATAACTATAACTGCTGAACTTTTTGAGTTCACTAAGGCTAGGGCCCAGGGAATGGGGTTCCTGAGGCTTAAATTGGCATGGGGAGGGGGCCACATGCACCAACTCCTCCAATGATTTATATCAATCCTCCCCAAGGACCTAGCCTACCCAGGGGCATATAAAAAGAACCACGGGAAACTGGGTATGACCCCCAACACCAGTCTTAGGGCGGTAGGGTATTCCTACCCTGTCCCCTTGTCTTTTTTTATGCTTTTTCTTGGGACTTGCCAAGTCCAAGCCCCTAGATGACTGCAACATCTTCCTGGTTGAAGTGGCAGCAGCCAATCAGATCTCTTTTTGATACCTGTCGGATTTGGTGACCCTCTGCGTCCTGAGGTATACATAAATCTTTTTGCATTTATTAAGTCCAAAACTACTGAATGGATTTACACCAAATTACAAAAGGCACTCTACCTGGACCAAGATCTAGGTTTGGTGTTTTTCGGTTCAGAGTTTCAGGCTGTAGTCGTGTTCAAAATCCCTATGGGAAATTGTATAGGTAAAACAAGTTTTGGGACCCCAAAGTTTTCTCAGCCCCCAGCTCGACGAATCACTTCAAAAAACTTTCAAGACAGCAGCTGATGTGAGTGGCAAACTAGTGTTGGAAATTTCCTGAAGATTTGTCACAGTTATGAGCAAAACAAAGAATGGTTTTCCTATGATAACTAGGTCCTAACTATAACTACCTGCTGGAAACCACCAGTGTGTATATATATATATATATATATATATATATACACACACACACATGTGTATGTATATAAGTTATTAGCAAACAAAAAAAATTCATTGCTATGGTAACTAGGTCCTAACTCCAGTGGTGACTGCCACTGTGTTCCTTGAGGGAGAAGCTGGCAGCCAAGTGTGAAACCAAGTGACTTGGCAATCTGTGAAAATTGGGGTTCTAGTCATGAAAAATTCATATCATTAAGGCTGGTTTGTACTGTATCTTCTTTTTTGTTATACACAAATAACAGGAACTCTGACTTGGTTTGATTTAGCTTCAGTTAGATGCTGGACATCCAGGTCCAGATGATATGCAAGCAGTGTTTGAGGCATTGGTTGTCTGGAACAGAGGAGATTTTAAGTACAGTTGTATATATTCAGCATATTGGTTAATCTTTATGCTGTTATATTTGAGTAGAACACCAAGCAGCTTCATGTAAAGGTTGAAAGTGATAGAAGACAGTAAGGATCCTTGGGTGATAAGGATCTTTTGTGACCTAGAGGTTCCCATGTGAACAAACTGTTGTTGGTTAGACAGGCAGGAGTAGAACCGGTAAAAAACATCGCTGGCAAACCCCATTCTAGACTCTAGGGTACGTATGAAGGTGGGAGGATCAAATGTGTCAAATGCAGCTGAGAGGTCCAACAATATCAGGAGGCTCGGGTCAGCTTCATCTGTGTTTAATAGGGCATGTCTATAATGTATAAACTAGTGGTCTCAGAGCTGTGGCCCTATCTGAAGCGAGACTGGTAGCCGTGCAGGAAGTGGCTAGCATTAAACTGAGTTTGAAGTTGAACATAGACTATCTTTTCAATAAGCTTGCTGATGAATGGTAGGTGAATGATGGGCTATTAATTGCTAATGTCATCAGGGTCTGGTGTCGGTTTTTTGGGGATGGGAGGATTCCTCCTTTCTCTCTTGAGCAAGGGAGGCATTGACAATGGTAGGTATGGATAACAGAGAGCTTTGAGAAAGGACATCATCTTTGAGGCTTTGAGAGAGTTGAGCATGGAAGTGAGCTCTTTAAGAGATAGGGCTTTGAAGGCTTCTAATTGTAGGATTCTACTGAAAGAGGTTTGTGTACAAGATGAAGAAGGCTTGATGTCATCCATGTGCTATCAGATAAATTATATTTTTCACTGAAGATGTTGATGGCATTGCACTTTTTGCGGGGTCAGGAATAGGTTGGTCTGGCAGGGACTTGATGCTGGGCTTGATAGTCTGGAACAACATTCTGCTTCTGTTGGCGGTGGTTCTGTTGCTGATAGCTTCATTGATAGTCTGGTATTGTACTTTACTTTGACTAATTTGATATTGCCATTGCAGTACCAATATATAACCAAACATGCCACAATGCCCAATGCAATACTATATATAATATGATGAGAATGTTAATTTAATGTGGGTTTACCCTGCAGCAGTTAGAGCAGATGTAAACACAATACACTACTAAAATCAAAGCTTCTGTCTACATACTGTGCAATGTTTGCAACACCTGTTTGGTTGCAAAGCTCCATTGCTTGCTAACATCGGACCGTATCTAAAATAGAACCAAAACAAGCTGCATCGATACAGAAATACTAGGTTCGCACACAGCAAATGTTGTTGAATCTGTCTTAAATGGATTGATCAAAATAGAGAATCGTAACCTTCCAGCCCAAATGGCATACTTTGTATCTCTTGTCTCACTTAAGAAATGTTCCCAAATGTAAATGTTTGTGAACAGTTAAAGAGGGTGACAGAAAGGGAATAGAACAAAATTGGCGGTGTCATGGGTAGATGCAAGGCAAGAGGGCAGTGTCCCGGAGTTTGTATATGTAGCCACGTTTGGGGAAGAAGCTCGCCAATCTAGATGGTGTTGTAAGTCACACTGGGGACCATTGACTGGGGGCACATGTTACTCACCGTGGAACACAGAGGCTGGTGGTTCCAGCTAGCAGGATGGTCAGTTCGTAGCTGACTTTCTGCACATGGCAGGTCAAATTAAATTACAAATAAATGGATTGAAGTAATACAGTTTGGTGCAGAGATGTGTATCCTCTCTTGTTGATGGTAAATGGACCCCAAGTTCTGAGGACTGGCTTAGGAGCTTCTGCATAGGGTAAGCTTAACAGCTGTACCATAACAGTCGGGGAGAGTCTCAGCAGGGTCACAGCTCTAGTCCTAGGAAGTGGGAAGCATGCAGGCTCCATAGCAAGGGTCCAGACTGGCCTAAATTCAGGAAACAGCCAGCTCCTGGGCAGGTCCATTTTAAGTTGGGCAGTTGGCTGTGTTATATTCTTGGCATTATTAACAAGTAATCTTGTGAGGAAAATCGGCGTCAGAAGAGCGTTAAAATAAACACACCACACGCATTGTTATTCGGTGCCTAACTGCCGTTCTAGCACGAGCACTAGAATCTTTATTACTGGCTCCCTGTCGTCATAAAAACAAACAATCGAAACTGAACATTGAGAGGGGTTTCTACGCGACCGCAGACCAGCGGCTCGTGTAGATTACCCCTCCCGAAATAAACTATCGGTAGTAAACATAACATTCCTCCTTCACTCAAAATAAAATAACAAGTTAACACAAAACAAAACAAAAAAAAACACTGCAATGCATTAAAAAAATTCCTGAATACTCTAATCGCACACATAGTCTTTCATTTTAACAGGAGCTGATATTCGGGAACGCAAAGTATATCTATCCCTGCCTCTTCTCGGCACAGTGCCAATCGGGGAAGAACTGTCTAAAGACTTGCTCGTAGGCTTCTCTGTGACAATAACATCATCAGATGATTCAGTCTCATCCATGGGCAAACACAGATCCGCAGCAGGGAGCCTGTCTTGTGCTGGAGAACCCTGAGTCATACATTCCTTCGGCAGGACAACAGGTGTACTCAAAACTGGCTCCCGAGAATCATGTATGGGCAAATAATAGGGTTTAAAGAAAGATATATTCCTAGTCACTATCTCCTTGTCTCGTTGGGCAGTGACCATTGTGCCTTTCACATTCACAACTGTCCAAGGGCTAGCTTCAAATGGGAGCTTGAACTTGCCTCCTGCATGTCTATTTTTTACTAACACCCAGTCTCCCACTCTCAAAAGTCGCACCCAGGCTCTCCTCTTCTTAGACATCCGATCATTCAGCACCTGACGACTTCGCAAACGACTGGAAACTTGATCATGAAAACCACTCGAAGCATTCACTTGGGGCAACGTATCTCTCATACCCTGTACACGACACACTTCACTGGGAATAGCACCAGTGGTGCCATGGGGAGTCAGGCGGTACTCCCTTAGAAACTCAAACAGAGCACATTCTACATCCTTTTCCTGAGACACTGCAATTCTTAGCACCTTATTTAAAGTTCTCATAAATCGTTCAACTTCCCCATTAGCTTGAGGCCAGAGAGGGGTGATTTTTCAATGATGAATATCATGTGACACTAAATATTCTGAAAACTTATGGCTCGAAAACGGAGGTCCATTATCTGTTCTCAGCTCTTTGAATATGCCATGGGTGGCCATGATTTTTTCTAAACATGGCACAACTCGATCGGTAGTAGTAGAGGTCAAGACCTCCACCTCTGGGTATTTGGAGAAATCATCTATGGCAACTAGCATATGGCGCCCATCAGGAAGACTGCCTAAATCCACACTCACTCGATGCCATGGAGTGGGGGGAATTGGTTCTGTTATGATCGGAGCAGGCAAATCAGCAGGTCTGAGGATTTGACAAGTGTGGCAATGTTGGATCGTCTGTTCTACCCTAGCGTCCATGCCAGTAAACCATACTTTACTTCTCAGTCTTGCTTTGGTCTTTACAATCCCCTGATGGGAGATGTGAGCTAAATCAATCGTTCGTTGCTGCAATGCTTCAGGAATCACCAAACGATGACCTCGCAGTAAGCACTCTTCCGGTGTCACCACCAACTCTTGGCGAATATTATGCAGGGAAGACAAAGTTACTTTGGCTTGTGTCGTTCTACGACCCATGTCTTGTTTTAGTAAATGCCACTTTCCATCACGAACACACGATATGGCCAACTGTAGCACTTCATCTACTCGGGTGGCCTCTTGAATTTCCTGGATTGAAATGGGACGTGGTCTTGACCGTTCCACCACCAATCTTACGTATTCTTCCACCTCCTCCGATTCCTTTTCCTCCTGAGTAGTGAGGGGTCTGGTGTGTCTAGACAGATAATCTGCCGGGTTTTGGGCTCCTGGTCGATACAGCACCACAAATTGATATAGCTGGAGGATCCATTTTTCTATCCTGGGTGGGGGTTGGGATGTTGACTTATTGAACAGGGGTATCAAAGGCTTGTGATCAGTATTTACTGTGAACGGATGGCCATAGATATACAAATGAAAATGACGACAGCCCCAATGAACCGCCAACGCTTCTTTTTCTATGTGAGAGTAGCGTTGTTCTGTGGTCGTCAAAGCTCTACTCACATAGGCTACCGGGGCCCATTCACCATCTGTTCCTTTTTGAGATAAAACTGCTCCCAATCCTACGGGACTGGCATCCACAGATATCTCGGTGTCTTTAGAAGAGTCAAAATACACCAACGTGGTGTCTGCCGACAATGCCCGTTTAGTCGCTTGAAAAGCATCGTCCTGGCGAGCCGTCCACTCCCACGGAGTGTGAGTTTTCGTGAGTTCTCTTAACGGCGCCGTGAGAGACGTCAGATTAGGAATAAATCTTCCGCAGTAGGTCACCATTCCTAGAAAACTGCGAACACCTGTGACGGAGGTAGGAGGACGTGCCACCTGTATGTCAGCCACTTTTCCTGGATCAGGCCTGACCCCTTGTGTCGAGAAATGATAGCCAAAGAATGCGATATCTTGTTTCAAAAATTCGCATTTCTCCCTGTGTAGTGTCAGTCCATTTTGTCTAAGTCTGTGGAAAGTAGCACGGAGTCTTTTGAGATGCCCTTCCACAGTAGGGGCATGCACAAGAATATCATCACTCACATTGATGACCCCTTCAAGCCCAGCTAACACACCACGAATCGTGTCCTGAAACACTTCTGTGGCACTAGCAATGCCAAAACTGAGACGCTTGTACCGCCTCAGCCCCACATGAGTTGAAAATGTTGTTATGGCCCTTGATTCAGGAGAAAGCAACAGTTGGTGATATCCGGCCCGAAGGTCCATTTTAGAGAACCACCGTGACCCACTTACCTCTGCCACAATGTCATCCACCGTTGGTGTGAGGTGCCGCTCTCTCCGAATGGCCACATTTGGCAACCTCATATCCACGCATATGCGCACCTCACCTGGTTGTTTTGGCTTTCGAGTGACAACTATGGGTGACACCCATGGTGTCGGCCCTTCAACTTTTTCAATAATGCCAGCTTTTTCCAATTTGGCCAATTCCTCTTCCACCTTTGGCCTCAGGTGAAATGCTATGCGTCGATGTTTCAGGGCTACAGGTTCAATCGTTTTGTCGATGTGTAGTTTCACTTGTCGCTCCTTCAAACAACCAATGCCTTGGAAGATATCTGCATATTCTTCTTCCAGACTTTCTACGGCACCCACATGAACACTGAAAGCAAAAGTGACTAGTTCCAGTTCCTCAGCCGTGTGACAGCTCAGTAACATCCCTGTTCCAGTTTTTGTGACACACACCTTTGCTCTGGTAGCAGTGTCCTCATGTACGATGTCTGTCGTGAACACACCTGCCAAAGGAATTGGGGTTGCCGACCCAAATGCATATACCTGCACAGTGATGGGCCGAAGTTGGGGACGATTTGGAAGCTGCCGGAATACCGACTGTGCCAGTATATTTATCGAGGCCCCAGTGTCAATGAGAGCAGGCACTTGATGACTATCAATTTTCACTGTGCACCTTGGAATTCTCTTCGCCCTACCATTGCCTGGTTGTGTGGTGTGAATAATATACACTGTGCCTTCCGGTTCGTCATCATCATCCATGTCTAGAACCTCATTCTGTTGTTGGATGGTTTGAGCTTCATGTATCATTTTCCGTCCCCCTGGCTTAGGCTTCTTAGCTGACCTGCATACTTTCGCAAAATGGTTGAGACGTTGACAATTTGTACATTGCTTCCCCATTGCTGGACATTTTCCTTGGTGCGGATACACTCCTCCACACATGTAGCAGGTGCGACCCCCTCCCTCAGATTTATTCTTTTCTTTTTTCTTTATAGGTGTCGCCGCCACCACTGCGTTCACAGGTTCTGTCTTTATAGGTTTTACAAGTGCTGACTCCATATGGGCCGCCCTCACACGTGACAATTCCTTGGAGCGCCCCATTGTAAGTATGTCCACCATTGACGTGCCTGGGACTTGTAAGATATGTTCCCTGAGCTTGGTAGAGTGACAGCCTTGAATAAACTGCGCACGAATCTCGTCAGCTGTATCAGGTAACGTACATGTGCTCGCTAACTCCCTGAGTCGAGCATAGAAGACATCTACAGACTCTTCCGGAAGTTGCCTGGCTTGCCTGAGAAGGAAACGCTCATAGTCTGGATTCGCCAATGGCTCGAAATATGCTGTAATTGCACGTTTCATAGTTTGATATGTGAATGGGGGACCATCTTCTACCACCGATTTGCTAACCTTGTGAATCGCAGGCCCTCCCAAATGTAAAAGCATCGGCCTTCTTCTTTCAGGGTGTATTGCTGCTGCCTCAAAATAGTTCTCCAAACGCTCCACCCATGTTCTCCATTTGGCAGTATGTGCTGATGGAGGACCATCAATTAGGAATGGTTCCAACGCCGGGAACGAATTCATGTTGCTGACAGTGTGTACTTGCCAAATATGTACCACTTGCAACTGACGTTGACGTCCACTCAGTAATCTAAAGTGTCCCAAATACTCTGTGTTGTGTTCACAGGCACCTAGTTATTTATTATTATTTTATTTTTTCATCAAATGTGCAGTCCTACTGCCACGCCATGAAAACCTTGAATATAGGTTTATTTTTCCATTTCCTCACCTGCACTGCCTCAATGTTGTATCTTCTCCCTGCTCCTGTCACTCATCAAGAGTCCAGTGGCTGCAGCCTCTGTCTGAATTTCTTGAATAGCGCTCCCCCACGCACTTTCCTCTAATCTCCTGATGGGGGCGTGGTTGTTTTCTTCTTCCTTTCTCTTTTCCTTTTTTTTTTTTTTAACAACAATTCTCCTGATGAGTTGAACTCACGTCAGCTCCTTCTGCCGCTGAGCGATTTAGAAACACGGCCGACTGCCCATGCTTCTACAGAGTCTACCACTTGAGAGACTCACCTCCTGAGTTTCTGCTCACCGAACACCTCAAAACGATGTCACATCAGCCACGCACCCGCCTGTTACACCAACACCACAGGCCACTTGAGGTGAGAAAACAAATCTAAACTGGCATTGATTGGGGTGCGAGGGTCGTATCCCGTCCTTCGTCGCCAATTTTGTTATATTCTTGGCATTATTAACAAGTAATCTTGTGAGGAAAATCGGCGTCAGAAGAACGTTAAAATAAACACACCACACGCATTGTTATTCGGTGCCTAACTGCCGTTCTAGCCGTTAGAATCTTTATTACTGGCTCCCTGACGTCATAAAAACAAACAATCGAAACTGAACATTGAGAGGGGTTTCTACGCGACCGCATACCAGCGGCTCGTGTAGATTACCCCTCCCGAAATAAACTATTGGTAGTAAACATAACATTCCTCCTTCACTCAAAATAAAATAACAAGTTAACACAAAAAAAAAAAAAAAAACACTGCAATGCATTTCAAAAATTCCTGAATACTCTAATCGCACACATAGTCTTTCATTTTAACAGGAGCTGATATTCGGGAACGCAAAGTATATCTATCCCTGCCTCTTCTCGGCACAGTGCCAATCGGGGAAGAACTGTCTAAAGACTTGCTCGTAGGCTTCTCTGTAACAATAACATCATCAGGTTTTGACAATCAGACTGGGGTAAAATTGTGCCTTCTCAGCGATGTGTGTGGGATTCCAGAAGCCTCTATGTGCAGGGGCTCAGATGAATCCTGCAAGGGGTTCTTTGCTGGTGTTCCTCTAAACTACCACTAAGTGTAACAAGGGCAAGAACACAAAAATATATGCAAACATTTGTAGGTAACTGTTTGAAATGGGGTATTTGGTTGACAGTCAGGTTACCCCCTGTTCAAGCACGGATCCTCACTCTAGTCAGGGTAAAAGAGAATCACCCTCAGCTAACCCCTTCTTACCCCCTTCGTAGCTTGGCAGAGCAGTAGGCTTAACTTCAGAGTGCTAGGTGTAAAGTATTTGTACCAACACACACAGTAACTTAATGAAAAACACTACAAAATGACACAACACAGGTTTAGAAAAATAGGAAATATTTATCTAAACAAAACAAGACCAAAACGACAAAACTCCACCATACACAAGTCAAGTTATCAATAAAAATGCAAAAAGAGTCTTTAAGTAGTTTTAAACACATACTAGTGCTGCTAGCGTGAAAATGTACCTGGTGTGCGTCAAAAATAACCCTGCCCGGGCGGGTGTGCGTCAAAAATAACTCTGCACGGCGGTACGTGAGTCAGAAATCCAACTGCACGATGATCCGAAATCCCCGCAGCGCAGGTTGTGATCTCCCAGCTCCATCAGCGAAGCTGCACGTCGTTTCTCCTGCTCCGTGCGTCGATTCTTCGGTCGCGTTTCCTGCAAGTGTCATTTTCTCAGCTGCGGAGCCGGTGGTGCGTCGTTTTTTCAGCCGCAGATCGGAGTCGCTTCAATCTTTTCAGCGCACAGCGCTCTGTGCGTGGATTTTCTTGTCTTAATGCTGCCAGCTTCTCCTTTCAGGGTCCCAGGAACTGGATGGGCACCACAGGGCAGAGTAGGATCTCTCCACAGACTCCAGGTGCTGGCAGAGAGAAGTCTTTGCTGTCCCTGAGACTTCAAACAACAGGAGGCAAGCTCTAGATCAAGCCCTCGGAGATTTCTTCTCAAGATGGAAGGCACACAGTGTCCAGTCTTTGCCCTCTTACTCTGGCAGAATCAGCAACTGCAGGATAGCTCCACAAAGCACAGTCACAGGCAGGGCAGCTCTTCTTCCTCAGCTATTCAGCTCTTTTCCAGGCAGAGGTTCCTCTTGGTTCCAGAAGTGTTTCTAAAGTCTGTGGTTTTGGGTGCCCTTTTTATACCCAATTTCTCCTTTGAAGTAGGCCTACTTCAAAGTAAAGTCTCTTTGGAATGTGAAATCCTGCCTTGCCCAGGCCAGGCCCCAGACACTCACCAGGGGGTTGGAGACTGCATTGTGTGAGGGCAGGCACAGCCCTTTCAGATGTGAGTGACCACTTCTCCCTTCCCTCCTAGCACAGATGGCTCATCATGATATGCAAGCTACACCCCAGCTCCCTTTGTGTCGCTGTCTAGTGTGAGGTGCAACCAGCCCAAATGTCAAACTGACCTAGACAGGGAATCCACAAACAGGCAGAGTCACAGAAATCGTATAAGCAAGAAAATGCTCACTTTCTAAAAGTGGCATTTTCAAACACACAATCTTAAAATCAACTTTACTAAAAGATGTATTTTTAAATTGTGAGCTCAGAGACCCCAAACTCAACATGTCCATCCGCTCCCAAAGGGAATCTACCCTTTAATCAGATTTAAAGGTAGCCCCCATGTTAACCTATGAGACGGACAGGCCTTGCAACAGTGAAAAACGAATTTAGCAATATTTCACTGTCGGGACACATAAAACACATTACTATATGTCCTACCTTAACCATACACTGCACCCTGCCCTTGGGGCTACCTAGGGCCTACCTAAGGGGTGTCTGACATGTAAGAAAAGGGAAGGTCTAGGCCTGGCAAGTGGGTACACTTGCCAAGTCGAATTTACAGTTTAAACTGCACACACAGACACTGCAGTGGCAGGTCTGAGACATGAATACAGAGCTACTTATGTGGGTGGCACAACCAGTGCTGCATGCCCACTCTAGTAGCATTTGATTTACAGGCCCTGGCACCTCTAGTGCACTTTACTAGGGACTTACTAGTAAACCAAATATGCCAATCATGGATAAATCAATCAACAATACAATTTACACAGAGAGCATATGCACTTTAGCACTGGTTAGCAGTGGTAAAGTGCTCAGAGTTAAAAGACCAACAGCAACAGGTCATAACAAATAGGAGGTAGGAGGCAAAAAGATTGGGGATGACCCTGCATAAGCTAAAAAGTCCAACAGTAACCCAAACATATGTGCATCGATACTCGTCGCAAAGTCCTTTATCATAATCTGTATTCACTAATGTATGCAAAATGTTATTCAAGTGATGATAATGCATAATTTACAAACAATATAGGTATTAAACAAGATACTCACGAAGGCCCCTCTAAACTCTGAGTCCATTTTAAATTAGAACAGTAGACGGATTTTCTGTATTAACTCAGGCACCCATGATAAATGATAAATTACCTGCCACCTGCCAGAGCTCAATCCAAGGGTGCAGAGGGGTTATCCACTTAGGACTAGGCATGAGTAGGCCATTGGGGGGTCTTCTCGCCTCATGGCTCTCCCAAAGGGTGACAGTGAGGGCACCAGTCTGGGGGCTGGAGGGTGCTAATGACTTAGAGACTGTGAAGTGTTGCTAGATAGCAAAAATCCTAGGTACTACTTCGAGGAGAAAGGAATAAAATGGCCAGGACACCAGCTGCTTCGATTGTCTAAGATGTACGTTCTTTCAGTCACAATGGGCAGTATTATACTGGGTAGTATGTCTGTACAGTCACTGGACAGCCACTGGTTCTGCAAGCCATGGACAGTTTCATGGTTTCATGGTGTGCAGCTTCAAGGTGTGCAGTGAAAGCATCTCCAGGCTAGAGTAGGCATGTATTCTAGAGTGGAGTATCCATGTGCATGCCATTGCATGCAAGTGTGTGCGGACTCAAGGTGGGATTTGTTAGGGTGTGGAGAATGCACAAGATCAGTATGCAGTGATAAGGTGAGCAGTGCCAGTGTGCATGAACGAGTAAAAGAACTAGTGAGAAAGAGAACTAGAGAGAAAGAGAGAGAGACATCTTATGTTTCTGGAAATGTGTCCATTATCATTGCACTACACACATATTAAAAATCGTTGATCTTTGGCATGCCAGTTCAAGCTAGACCTAAGAAGGAAAGGAGGAGGTCTAATTCAGGAAAGAATGCAAATGATAAGGAGGGAAGGAAGAAAGAACTACTTGCTCGAGAAAACAAATGTATAAGAGCAGAAGAGAGAAGAATGAAATTAAGAATAATCAATTTCTTGGACGACAATTGACCACAATGCTAGAGACTGCAGAAGTGGCATCGCGGAATTTGATTACGTAAATGGCATCACAGGAAGTGACATAATGTGATATTTGACCGTGGATCGTCCTTGGAAGTCAGTGTAGTAAAAAAGGGTCAGAAGACAAGCAGTCCCACCCCCATAAGGGTGGGCTAGTCTTTGTTCTCGTCAGTGATTTTGTCACTTCTGAAGCCAGGTGTTGCAAGGTGTAAACCAGGAGTCGCAGCTGCAACCCCTGCCAAGCCTTAAATGACACACATGTCAAGCTTACTGTTTTCTCAGGTGATACAGTGCAGTCACCGAAGATGCTGCACTGCGTTGTATGAAAGCAAGAGACGAGAAGAGCACCATGTCTACAAAAATACGGTGTTGCTTGTTTCTTCCCAAAAACTGCTGCACAATCGGTCTGTCTAGTACCGCACACGCACCTTTGCACCATAGTGCAAAAGGTGCCTGCAATAGTCAGGCAAAGGTTTTGTACTGTAGAGGTGTCGCTCAAGGGCACAACACTGTGCTCATACTTACTTTGAAACTTTTCTCACTTTGTATGTGTGTTTTGCAGTACAGCTGAAAAGTTGGCGAAAGGGACACTTTTCTCCTTCTTTGCACCTGCTTCAAGGAGCCATCTTTTTTTACGGAAAGCCCAGTTTATAATGATTGGTTGGTTGTTATTTGCATCACAGACCATGGGTAATTTCATGGGAACACACATATACCATAGTGAAGTAACTAACAGAAAGCACTGTTTTGTGTTATGTTTGGGCAAATTCATAGCTAGAAAGTAAATAATAAATCAACACTTTGAAAGAGTTAAAGGAAGAAAGAGGGGTCAAAAAAAAGTTGGAAGAAAGAATTAAGTAAAACAGAAGGTAAGAACATATAAAGTAAGGGAAACGTAGTTATAAATGACTGACAGACTCAAATACTCTGATTTAGTGGTCCTGCACGTGATTGTCACTAGAAAGCAAAAGGTGTAAAGAGCTTTTCTTCTCAAGGCCCAGAATGGAGCAGGATGGTGAAACGAGGAATTTCATGGTAATCCTCGCCTGACAATCAGAAGAAAATCCCTCGCCTTCTCCAGCCGCTGCCCTTCGACCTGTCTGCTTTATGTGACGGAATACTGAGTAGGTATCTCCCTTCGAAGCTCTCTTCCGCTGCTGCCCTCTCTTGCCTCCGCGTTCTCCGCTCCCAGCTGTCAGGGTAACGCGCTGGTCATATCGTACACCATGCCGAAACGGAAAAAAGAAAACCCGCACGAATCCACTGGGAAACCCTCCTCTGCTGTCAGAGAAGACTGCATCGAATTACCCCAAGAACTCTGATCCACCTAGACTTCTGTCTAAATCTTTCTCAAGGGAAACCTGGCTAAATCATATAATTGGGAGGGAGGGTGGGGGCGTGGGGGTGTTCTTCGGGGCGAAGAAAGCGAGAGAGAGAAAAAAAAAATGAAAATCCAACCCTCTGTCCTGCACCTCATTTAAAGTTAGGCAAACAGATTTCAGAATAGTGTTATTGAAGCCTATGAACTGGTGGTCCATCGGCTAGAATGGCTTTGTGTCAATTCGTTCCTGCGCATCCTTTGTTGAGAGTGCCATGCTATGGGGATACAAGTCCCTGTATAGGGGAAAAAGTCCCTGTATGTCAGAATCATAACAACACATAAAATCAAGTCTATGGCACACACTGCAAACTAAATCACCTCATGGATCAGCTTGTACTCTCAACGGTGGGCACAGGCACTGTTGCCAGGACTCACCTTCGATGTAGCCGGGCTAGCTGGGATTAGTCACATATGCATTCAGGAGTTACGCAGCAGATTGGAAATTATAAGGCTTCAAACTCAGTGAAGCTGCCAGTTCTTGCAGTGTCTGGAATTTTGGGGCACACTAATTGTTTGAGGCGAGCATACTATGTTTGCTATGGGGCGAGGGGGATTTGGAGAGTAGAAGGGGATTTGGTGGGTCTTGATTGACTTCCTTAGGAAAGAATTAATGGGTGTCCTCTGACCTCCGAGGCGAAACTGTTCCAGAGCTTGGACTAGGAAACACATCACCTTTGAACTTCTAGGGCAGAGGAAAACTTTGAAGGTGATTCTCAAAGCATATGGCACGTGGCCAGATCGAAGGCAAGGGAAAAATCTTTTTCTCAGGCCTGCAGCCAGCCTCACTTCTTTGTTGTGGAATTTATGGTCCTACTCTCTAATTTTTCTGGAGACCCATTGTATAATACTTTGGCTTGATCCAATAAAGAGTTTGTGATGATGGTAGTGAGGGCTGCATACAATGCCAAGTCAATAAATATACTTTATCACCTGTCAGAGTTGTCTAGTTTCAAAGAAAGCACAGTTTGTCACTGTCCCCATCGCTGTTGAAGTATACCAGGGGGTTGTTGACATCGGTGACCAAGTCCAAAGGAGGTTGTTGATGTTACAGGGAGGCAGCATGTGGTCATGTAGTCTGACCCTAGGGCGATGACCTCAATCTAGAATTGGTGGACGATGGGGATCATTCATTCCTCTATGTATGTGTGGATGGTGGCAATGTGTGCACATATAGTCTTAGTCCGGAGACTTTCTGGAGAAATGAGATGTTGTGGACAGAGGAGAAGAACATTACATAGTCTCCGAGAGCAGCAAGAGAGGTGCAATGAAGATAGTGAAGTGGAAGGGAAGCAGAAGAGAGTACTTTGCTACCCAGAAAGAAAATGGCAAATGGTATGAGGGTTCGAGCAAGAATATCAATCAGTTGACGTAGAGTGTAAATCATGGGTTGCTGTTTTGAGTTTGTCAATCAAGTTAGTGATGATGGTGTAAGGATCCGACACTGCCTAGCTACATTAGCCTTCACCTACTTTGGTAAAGGGCAAACTCTACCTTCATCAACAGATCACATTGATAAAAAGCGCAAAGTACAAGATATGCCAGGCATAGAGGTGTATACGAGAGACATACTTTATAAAACATACACATAGTAAAATAACACAGTATTTTGACATTTTTAAAGTAGCCTGGGGAGAAGTTTGTATTTCTCCCTTAACTACACTGTTTTTGACATAGTACTTGACCTTCCAAGCAAAAAAGACTCGTGTTTGCTTACAGGCAAATGTACGTGACCTATAATGTTAATGATTTTATAGCATCATATGTTCACACTGTTAATGACCATTTCACTGAAAATCCAAAGGCGTCTGAAATTGATATGGTGAGAGTTTTTAAACTACTTTTTTTAAAAAGACTTTACAACCAGCCTTCACCAGTTCATTACACAATTGCTTGCCTGGAGGAAGCATCAATTGAAGTGAATTTGATCTTCACCCTATTTTGGAAAATAAAGCTTAGAATGTTGCACTTATTAGGGACGTCTTATTTCAAGTGCGAAGAGGGGCAAATTAAACAGGTCTGCCATCTTTGAATTTATGGGAAGTTACCTGTGAGATTTTTGTGTCAGAAACGAACTCTCTCATTGTTAGAAATGGGGCCTTTGGTTGGCAGTCATGTTACCCTCTGTCCAAGCAAGGACCCTCACTCTAGTCAGGGTAAAAAATATTTATCTAAACGAAACAAGACCAAAACAACAAAAATCCACAATACACAAGTCAAGTTATCACTACTTCATGTAATTTTAAACACACACTAACACTGTTAGCGTGAAAATGTACCTTTGGTGCGTGAAAAATAACCCCGCAAGGGCGAGAGTGCATCAAAAAAGGCTTGCTATGCGTCGATATCACTCATGAGCGAGACCTTGCGTTGTTTCTCGTTTAGTCGGGTTGGCGTGTGTCGTTTCTTCTCTCCGCAGGAGAGCGATGCATCAATCAGGTCAGCACTCTCGGGTCCGGGCAGGCCTTGCGTTGTTTTTACATGTCCAGCAGTGTTTGCATCTGAAATACAGCAGCACGATGATCCGAAAACCACACAGCGCTGGTTGCGATCTCACCAGCATCTGTCAGCGATGCTGTGCGTCATTTCTCCAGCCCCAGGCATCGATCTTCCGGTCGTGTTGCAGGCGATTTTTCAGCCGCAGATCAGATTTGCGTTGATCTTTTCCCTGCACAGCAGTCGGTGCATAGATTTCTCACTCTTGGGCTGCCAGCTTCTCCTTTCAGGGTCCCAGAAACTGTATGGGCACCACTTGGCAGGGTAGGAGTCTCAGCAGAGGCTCCAGGTGCTGGCAGAGAGAAGTTTCTGCTGTCCCTGAGGCTTCAAACAACAGGAGGCAAGCTCTAAATCAAGCCCTTTGAGAGTTCTTCAAAAGATGGAAGGCAACACAAAGTCCTGTCTTTTTCGTCTAGCACAGGCAGAAGCTGCAACTGCAGGATAGCTCCACAAAGCACAGTCACAGGCAGGGCAGCTCTTCTTCCTCAGCTCTTCAGCTCTTTTCCAGGAATAGGTTCCTCTTGGTTTCCAGAAGTGTTCTAAAGTCAGTGTTTTTGGGTGCCCTTCTTATACCCATTTTGCCCTTTGAAGTAGGCTTACTTCAAAGGAAAGTATCTCTTGATTGTGAAATCCTGCCTTACCCAGGCCAGGCCAGGCCCCAGACACACACCAGGGGTTTGGAGACTGCATTGTGTGAAGGCAGGCACTGCTCTTTCAGGTGTGAGTGACCACTCCTCCCCACCCTCCTAGCACAGATGGCCCATCGGGAAATGCAGACTACACCCCAGCTCCCTTTGTGTCACTGTCTAGTGAGAGGTGCAGCCAGCCCAACTGTCAAACTGACCCAGACAGGGAATCCACAAACAGGCAGAGTCATAGAAATGGTTTAAGCAAGAAAATGCTCACTTTCTAAAAGTGCCATTTTCAAACACACAGGCCCTCATTCCAAGCTTGGCGGGGGCCATTCTGACTTTCCCGCTGGGCCGGCGGGCGCCCGCCAAGGGAGCGCCCGCCGGCCCAGCGGGAAAGGGCCTGCAACACAGAAGTGGTGTTGCAGGTGTGTGACGGGTGCAGTTGCACCTGTCGCGCTTTTCACTGTCTGCTAAGCAGACAGTGAAAAGCATACTGGGGCCCTGTTAGGCTGCCCAGTGGCATGGGCAGTGCAGGGGCCCCCAGGGGCCCCAGGACGCCCGTTCCCTCCATCCTGTTTCTGGCGGTGCCATGGAGGATTAGCCCAGCCGGACCCGGTTTTCCGACCGCGGCTTTACAGCCGCGCTCGGAATGGGCACTGAAGCACCGCCAGCCTGTTGGCGGTGCTTCCGTTGCCCACGGCCCTGGCGGTGGCCCACAATCTTAAAATCAACGTAACTAAAAGATGCATTTTTTTATTGTGAGCTCCGAGACCCCAAACTCCACATGTCTATCCGCTCCCAAAGGGAATCTACACTTTAATCATTTTTAAAGGTAGCCCCCATGTTAACCTATGAGAGGGACAGGCCTTGCAAGAGTGAACCACTAATTTAGCAGTATTTCACTGTCAGGACATATAAAACACATTACTATGGGGGTCATTACAACATTGGCGGTAAAAGGCGCTTACCATCGTGCAGAAAACCGCCAACACACCGCCGCGGCCGCGGAATTCCGCCACAGCTATTATGACCCACATCTCGGAATCCGCCAAAAGTCACACCAAAGGTCAGTGATAAACTGGCGAAAACAAAACCGACACCGTCACACCAACAGAAATACGCCCACACTATCACGACACACGAATCCACGCGGCGGTCATTCAACCACGGTATTCCATTGGTGGTACACACCGCCGCGCTCAAAATACACACACTTTTACAAAACACAGCCACATTGGACAATTCAAAATACACACACCTGATACACATACACACACCACTCCCACACACCCAATACAATATAAAACACACACCCACAACACCCACAAACCCCTACAACCAAAAATTCAGAAAGAAGGCCAGAGAGAGACAGCACCAGCAAGAACAACAGCATCCACAGGCACACAACACCATCACCCACACAACTTTCACGCACCTCACACAATACACCACTACATATCAGCACACTTATCACCACACACTCCACCCCACACATCACCTACACCACCCCATGGCACGGCAATGACACCCCAGGTTCTCGGAGGAGGAGCTCAGGGTCATGGTGGAGGAAATCGTCCGGGGAGAGCCACAGCTATTCGGATCACAGGTCCAGCACACCTCAATTGCAAGGAAGATGGAACTACGGCAAAGAATAGTGGACAGGGTCAACGCAGTGGGACAACACCCAAGAAATCGGGAGGACATCAGGAAGAGGTGGAACGACCTACGGGGGAAGGTGCATTCCGTGGTCTCCAGACACCACCTGGTGGTTCAGCGGACTGGCGGCGGACCCACACTTCCTCCCCCACAACTAACAACATGGGAGGAGCAGATCTTGGCGATTCTGCATCCTGAGGGCCTCGCAGGAGTAGGTGGAGGAATGGACTCTGGTAAGTCAAATCTCAATTATTACATCCCCCACCCTACCTGCATGCTATCACATACCCCCACCTTCACCCTCACCCCCAGCACCCCAACTCCTCACATATTTCCCAACATCACAAACCACACATCCCAACACCAAGCCCTGCATGCAACAACAAAGCATGGACACCCATTACCAAAGCATGCCCACTGCACATCCCCCCCTAAACCATCATCACACAAGCTCCCACACAGGAATGCTAGCACTGGGGTACACGGTCACCCACCCATTGCACACCATTACACACACAGATGTAATAAACATCCTTTTATACCCCTGCAGGACCCCTACCCAACGTCACCGGACAGGAGGGTCCAGACATGTCCACACCACCAACAGAAGAGGCCCACAGTGATGACAGCACCTCTGTCCAACTGGATCTAGATGACCAGCCCGGGCCATCGGGGAAATCTGGACAGTCGGTTCCCTTCACACAGGCACAGGCCACCACAGACCTTCCCCCCTCTGGAAACAACAGAACAGCACAGCACCCACCCAGCGGGCCCATACCTCCGTCCCCAGGACACGTCAATCAGCTGTGTGTCCACCACTATAGGGAACCCAGGATAACCCACCACCCCAACAACAACAGGGACCTGGGGGCAGTGGTAGTGGGCACACGGTCCAGGGGACGGAGGCCCAGGAACAAAGGGGAACTGGGAGGGCTGCTGTGCGACAGGGGGCAGACAGGCCAAGGGAACCCACTCTCCACGAGGCCCTCTCCTCCATCATTTGAGCCTACCACCACTCCCAGGAGACGATGGCAACGGTACTGGCCAAGTTTCAGGAGACCCAGCGCATGCAGGAGGAACAGTATATGGGCTTCAGGGAGGAACTCAGAACCATCAGCTCCACCATGGGCACCATCGTAGGGGTGCTGAAGGAAGTACTCAACACCAGGAGGGACACTGTGGCACTACAAGGGGCCCCTGACAGTAGAATGGACGATGAACTGCCCACCACCTCCGCTGGCGCTAGTGGACAGGACGCCCGCCACAGGACCACCAAACCAGCACCCCACCCCCTGCAGAGGGAGAACCACCCCGCAAACGGTCCCTGAGATCCAGGACAAAGACAGAGCACGATGCCAAGACCCCCGCAAAGAAATGAGAGCACCCTGATTGTCATCCTACTGTCCCACTTTGTCACCCTGTCCATAATTAAACTGCCCCAGCTCCACTTCCTATGCCCATATGGGCAATACACCTGTGAGACTAATAGACTGGACTCTGCCATGGACATTCCTCCACCATCACCCCTCACCATTTAACAGCACCTCCAATATTGAGCATTTAAATAAACACACCTAAAGCACAAAATGATCTGGAGTCTGTCTGTGATTTCGAAATAGTGTATTAGCAATTACAGTGACAAAATGTTTTTTTAAATAGTAATGTCAACATACCTATGTCTCACAGCTCTAGTCCATGAGGAATCTAAGCAGTTGTCACACAGTGGGACCCACATCTGTGAAATCGTAAGGGAAAGTGACAACTCAGTGACCATACACTGGGTGAAAACGACAGACAGGAGAGAGGTAGTAGTGTCAAAGTACATGTAGTAGGCAGGTTTGTATTCCTACCTGTGTCTCACTGGAAATATTGCAGGATCACTGAGTCCCTGTTCTGCATGTCTTCTTTCTCTGCTCCCCCCTCATCACTGTCCACAGGCTCCACAGCTGCAACAACACCGCCATCTGGACCATCCTCCTGCAGAAAAGGCACCTGGCGTCGCAAAGCCAAGTTGTGAAGCATACAGCAGGCCACGATGATCTGGCACACCTTCTTTGGTGAGTAGAATAGGGATCCACCTGTCCTATGGAGGCACCGGAACCTGGCCTTCAGGAGGCCGAAGGTCCGCTCGAACACCCTCCTAGTTCGCCCATGGGCCTCATTGTAGCGTTCCTCTGCCCTTGTCCTGGGATTCCTCACTGGGGAAGTAGCCATGACAGGTTGGGGTAACCAGAGTCACCTGCAAATGGCGAGGGACAACTGTTAGACACACACTAACCTGTAGGGATAACCCCAGACCCAGACAACCATTCCCAATGACTTGCTTCCAGGTGCTCACCTAATAGCCACACACGGTGCCTCTGGAGTTGACCCATCACATAAGGGATGCTGCTATTCCGCAGGATGTAGGCGTCATGCACTGAGCCAGGGAACATGGCATTCACATGGGAGATGTACTGGTCTGCCAAAAATACCATCTGTACATTCATAGAATGATAACTCTTCCGGTTTCTGTACACATGTTCACTCCTGTGGGGGGGACCAAAGCCACATGGGTCCCATCAATGGCACCTATGATGTTGAGGATATGTCCCAGGGCACAGAAATCACCTTTCACTGCAGGCAAATCCTCCACCAGAGGGAAAATTATGTAGCTCTGCATGTGTTTCAGAAGGGCAGACAACACTCTGGACAATACGTTGGAAAACATAGGCTGGGACATCCCTGATGCCATGGCCACAGTTGTTTGAAATGACCCACTTGCAAGGAAATGGAGCACTGACAGCACCTGCACTTGAGGGGGGATTCCTGTGGGATGGCGGATTGCTGACATCAGGTCTGGCTCCAACTAGGTACACAGTTCCTGGATTGTGGCACGGTCAAGCCTGTAGGTGGTTATCAAATGTCTTTCCTCCATTGTCGACAGGTCCACCAACAGTCGGTACACCGGAGGATGCCGCCATCTCCTCACATGTCCCAGCGAACGGTGCCTATGAAGGACAACAGTGAGCACAGAGTCAAACAACTCAGAGGTACGTACCCACAGTTTACCCAGAACACCAATCATACACAAAAGGTGGCCTGTATGTGTGTTGAGTCTAGGCCTAGGTATGTGTGACGCAGTTGAAAATGAAGCCATGTGGGCCCCTGAAATGGCGGCTGCCTGACCTCTAAAGTGGGACAATGGGATGTGAGGTAACTGCGCTGGCGTTGTACACCGTCGCGGTAGGCGGTCGAAGACCGCAGCGCAATGCTGCATTTATTTAACATTGGACCCTATGGGTCCCAGGAGCCAACAACGATGTACCCCGGCGTTGAAGGTACACACCGCCGCGGACGTGACTGCCATTTTCTATCTGTTCAATCACTCGATACCTGATCTCCGACAGAAGAGGACCTACACTGCAAGTGCTGCTGTGACCTCGGTCTGGAAGAGAAAATGGCTCATGCGTCTGGGGAAAGGGCCCCTGCCTTTACATCGGAGGAGTTGGAGAAGCTCGTGGATGGGGTCCTCCCCCAGTACACGCTACTCTACGGTCCTCCAGACAAACAGGTAAGTACACAGAGAGCATGTTGTATGGGCTTTGCCTGTGTGGAGAGGGCTGGATGTAAGAAGGAAGGGGGCAGAGTGCTGCGTGCATGAAAGACGGTGAATGCTTGTGCCACATGGCAAGGGTAGGGATGGTGGCCAATCACTTTGACGGTGCAGTTGGTAATGACTTCTCTTCTTCCCCTGTACATTTCATGTAGGTCAGTGCCCACCAGAAGAAAGATATCACCAAGGACGTCCAGACCCTGGGGGTCTACCACAGACGGAGCACCCACTGCCATAAAAGATGGGAGGACATTCGCAGCTGGAGCAAAAAGACGGCGGAGGCTCAGCTGGGGATGGCCTCCCAACGTGGGAGGGGTGCCTGTCGCACCATGACTCCCCTGATGATCAGGATCCTGGCGGTGGCCTATCCGGAGTTGGATGGGCGCTTGAGGGCATCACAGCAGACACAAGGGGGTGTGTACACTCTTATTCTGCTGACTTTGCGCGCAGTGGAGTTGTCTGGGTGGGGGAGGAGGGCTGTGGGTTTCTCTAGGCCAGGGCGAGTTCCGTTGGCAAGGCCCCTCCGTAAGGCAGGCCATGTTGCACCCCAGCCCACCTCTGTAGAGTGCCAAGTACACCTAGTCATGCCCCTGTGTCATCTATGTGTGCAGATGTCGTCCATAGCCTTGTAGGTCATTTCCCAGGAATTGAACAGTGGAGCCCAAGAGCGCGGCGTAGTGCAGGGGGCTTCTGTGTCTGTCGTGTCCGCCAACGGTAGCGGTAATCCATGCACTCAACATGTATTTCTTCTGTCGTTCCCCCCCTTTTTGTGGTCTCCCTGTTCTTGTGTGCATTAGCATCATCAGGCGGAGGAGCAGTGGCACCGGAGCCCGAGGGAGCTGCATCCCACATGGCCCTGGAGGGCGAGACTACGGACTCAGAATTCACCAGTGGGACGGAGGGCGAGGGGACACAGACTCGTCCTCTGATGGGAGCTCCCTTGTGGTGGCGGCAACATCTGTGCCCCCGCATCTACAGGTACAGCCGCCACCCCCCCCTACCAGCACCGCCCTCCCAGCAGCCCCTCAGCCTTCGCCCCGTGCCCGCTCACCCAGGAGTGTGGGCATCACCTTTGCCCCAGGCACCTCAGGCCTTGCCCCAGTCACCCCTGCTGCCCTCAGTGAGGAGGCCATTGACCTCCTCAGGTCCCTCACTGTTGGGCAGTCTACCATTTTGAATGCCATCCAGGGTGTAGAAAGGCAGTTGCAACAAACTCATGCATTCCTGGAGGGCATTCATTCTGGTCAGGCAGCCCTTCACTGAGCTTTTCAAACTCTGGCCTCAGCACTGATGGCAGCTATTGTCCCCGTCTCTACCCTCCCCCCTCCAACTTCCTCCACCCAGACCCAATCCCCTGTACCTCTGCCTATCCCAAACACCCCATCAGACCAGCCTGTACATACCTCAACTTACAACGGAAGCTCAGGCAAACATAAGCACCACACATCCCACAGGCACTCACGCAAGCAACACACACATGCAGACACACCAACATCCACTGCCTCCACTGTGTCCCCCTCCTCCTCGTCTCCCTCCTCCCTCCCAGTCTCGTCTACACTCACACCTGCATGCACTACCTCTACAGCCACTACGTCCCTCACCAGCACACCCACCAGCACACCCAGCCCACGTGCAGTCACCACCCCCACTACCATACACACGTCCCCTGTGTCCTCTCCCAGTGTGTGTGTGACGCCCCCTCCCAAGATACACAAACGCAGGCACACACCCACCCAACAGCCATCCACCTCACGACAGCCTCCAGCGCATGCACCTTCACCCAAAGTCACCAAACGCACACCTCCTACTACCACCACCTCTTCCTCCACTCCCAAACCCCCTCCAGCTACCCGTCCCAGTGTGTCCCAAAAACTTTTCCTGTCCACCCTTGACCTTTTTCCCACACCTCCCCCACCCTGTCCATCTCATAGGTCCCGAAGTAGCGCCTCAGCCAAAACATCTCCGGCACCAGTGGTGCCTGTAGTCACCGGTATGTGGAGTGCACCGGCCACCAGGACAGCCAGTGTGGCACGGAGCCACAGCACAGACAGTCCCCCACCTGTGAACCATCAGAAGTTGGTCAGTGCCCGGCGGGAGAGGGGGAAGACTCCAGCCACCAAAGCCGCTCCCAGGGGTCCCGGTGGGAGTGTGGAGTCCGCTGTGACACCTTCCAAGGTGGGGAAGGGCCACAAGAAACCCAGCAAGTCTGGGAAGAGCTGCACGGTGGAGAAGACCGCCATCATCCCCGCTGGCCAGGAGGCCACCGCCAGCCCCAGCCCCGCTGGGCCATGAAGGACCACCAGCAAAAGCCCAGCTGGGCCATGAAGGACCGCCAGCAAAAGCCCTGCTGGGCCATGAAGGACCGCCAGCAAAAGCCCTTCTGGGCCATGAAGGACCGCCAGCAAAAGCTCTGCTGGGCCATGAAGGACTGCCAGCAAAAGCCCTGCTGGGCCATGAAGGACCGCGAGCAAAAGCCCCGCTGGGCCATGAAGGACCGCCAGCAAAAGCCCTGCTGGGCCATGAAGGACCCCCAGCAAAAGCCCCGCTGGGCCATGAAGGACCGCCAAATCAAGCACCGCTGAACAGGGCACCGCCAACTCAAGCACCGCTGAACAGGGCACCATCAACTCAAGCACAGCTGAACAGGGCACCGCTGAACAGGGCACCGCCAACTCAAGCACCGCTGAACAGGGCACCGGCAACTCAAGCACCGCTGAACAGGGCCCGCCAACTCAAGCACCGCTAGCCCATGAGCGGCAGGGGCACTGACACAACTGGGTCCGTCACGAGGTGACTGATGCACTCTGGGCACCAGTCCCCCTCCAGAACCAGTGGAGAGATCCATCCACTACCTCTGTCCTTCACAGGATGAAGAACTCTGGGCACCATGCCCCCTCCAGAACCAGTGGAGACATCCATCCACTACCTCTGTCCTTCACAGGATGAAGCACTCTGGGCACCATGCCCCCTCCAGAACCAGTGGAGACATCCATCCACTACCTCTGTCCTTCACAGGATGAAGCACTCTGGGCACCAGTCCCCCTCCAGAACCAGTGGAGAGATCCATCCACTACCTCTGTCCTTCACAGGATGAAGCACTCTGGGCACCATGCCCCCTACAGAACCAGTGGAGACATCCATCCACTACATCTGTCCTTCACAGGATGAAGCACTCTGGGCACCAGTCCCCCTCCAGAACCAGTGGAGAGATCCATCCACTACCTCTGTCCTTCACAGGATGAAGCACTCTGGGCACCATGCCCCCTCCAGAACCACTGGAGACATCCATCCACTACCTCTGTCCTTCACAGGATGAAGCACTCTGAGCACCATGCCCCCTCCAGGACCAGTGGAGACTGTTATCCACTTGAGAGACTGTGGCTTTGCACTCCCCAGGATTGAACAGTGGGCAAACCACCCACTGTAGAGACTTGAGAGACTGAGGCTTTGCACTCCCCAGGATTGAACAGTGGGCAAGCCACCCACTGTAGAGACTTGAGAGACTGTGGCTTTGCACTCCCCAGGATTGAACAGTGGGCAAGCCACCCACTGTAGAGACTTGAGAGACTGTGGCTTTGCACTCCCCAGGATTGAACAGTGGGCAAACCACCCACTGTAGAGAACCGAGAGACTGTGGCTTTGCACTCCCCAGGATTGAACAGTGGGCAAGCCACCCACTGTAGAGACTTGAGAGACTGTGGCTTTGCACTCCCCAGGATTGAACAGTGGGCAAACCACCCACTGTAGAGAACTAAGAGACTGTGGTTTTGCACTCCCCAGGATTGAACAGTGGGCAAACCACCCACTGTAGAGGCTTGAGAGACTGTGGCTTTGCACTCCCCAGGATTGAACAGTGGGCAAGCCACCCACTGTAGAGACTTGAGAGACTGTGGCTTTGCACTCCCCAGGATTGAACAGTGGGCAAGCCACCCACTGTAGAGACTTGAGAGACTGTGGCTTTGCACTCCCCAGGATTGAACAGTGGGCAAGCTACCCACTGTAGAGACTTGAGAGACTGTGGCTTCGCACTCCCCAGGATTGCACAGTGGGCAACCAACCCACTGTAGAGACTTGAGAGACTGTGGCTTTGCACTCCCCAGGATGTAACAGTGGGCATGTGGCCCCCTCGTGGATTTGGCGTCGTGCACTCAAGCGGCTGAGGTGCCCCCCCTTTCCCTCCCCCTGAGGTGCCTGTTTTCTTGGTATCGGATGCCCCTGCAGTGTTCTCTCCGTCATGGTCGGGGATCTTGTGTGGGCCTCGCCCATACCGTGTGGTCCCAGTGTT
This sequence comes from Pleurodeles waltl, assembly GCF_031143425.1. Taxonomy (NCBI): domain Eukaryota; kingdom Metazoa; phylum Chordata; class Amphibia; order Caudata; family Salamandridae; genus Pleurodeles; species Pleurodeles waltl. Next base: position 1,333,286,922 of record NC_090446.1, on the reverse strand, counting down.
CCACGGACTTTCTTTGTGCAGTACCTGGACTACTATGCCTGGTATTTATTTTGTACATGGTGTATATATATATATATATGTTTCTGCCTACTTGTTTATAATATATTCCGATGGTTACACTCATTTTCTTTGGTCTTTGCATTCTTCTGGGGGGTTTGGGGGGTGTAACTGTGATGTATTGATATGCATTAGTGTGTGTATTGTAGTGGGTAAGGGTGGGGGGGTGGGGGTGTTGCGTGTGTGTGTCCCTGTTTTTTCCCTCCCCCTCCCCTGTGTCGTAGGTGCAGTACTCACCGTGGTCTTCGCCGCCGGCGTTTGTGCTCCTGGTAGAGGAGCAGGAAGACAATCGCAGGTAGGATTTGGAGTTCCGGTTCCATGGTGTCCTCGTTCCTCGTGGAGTGTGTAGAGGTGAGCGTTTTCCCTTCGAAATTCCTGTTTCCGCCGTGTTTTTATCCACGGTGAATCCGCCCCGGAAAAGGTGGCGTATTGGCCTGTCATAATAGTGTGAGCGGTACATTGTCTCCCGCCTGTCTGTTGGCAGTGACCGCCGCGCTGTTTGTTTGTACCGCCGTGGCGGTCTGAGTGTTAAAGCGGCTGTCTTTGTTGGCGGTTTCCGCCACAGTCATAATTGCAATTTTTTTACCGCCGGCCTGTTGGCGGTCTTACCGCCGCTTTAACACCGTCCGCCAGGGTTGTAATGACCACCCATATGTCCTACCTTAACCATACACTGCACCTTGCCCTTGGGGCTACCTAGGGCCTAACGTAGGGGTGCCTTACATGTAAGAAAAGGGACGGTTTAGGCCTGGCAAGTGGGTACACTTGCCAAGTCGAATTTACAGTCAAAAACTGCACACACAGACACTGCAGTCATGAGTCACTCTGAGACATGATTACAGAGCTACTTATGTGGGTGGCACAACCAGTGCTACAGGCCCATTAGTAGAATTTGATTTACAGGCCCTGGGCACCTCTAGTGCACTTTACTAGGAACTTACTAGTAACTCAAATATGCCAATCGTGGATAAACCAAACAACCATACAATTTAGACAGACAGCATATGCACTTTAGCACTGGTTAGCAGTGGTAAAAAGTTCAGAGTTCAAAAGCCAACAGCAACAGGTCAGAAAAAATAGTAGGCAGTAGGCAAAAAGATTGGGGATGACCCTGCATGAGCAAAAAAGTCCAACACGACCCCCTACCAGCTTAAAGCCAGGAGAGAACAATTAATACCATTATGTACTTCCTTGATTGGGGCGATAGAACAGGGACCCATGCCCACAACAGCAGGGGCACGTTCCAGTTCTACTCCTTCCTGACTCCAGTTGGATCCCTCTGTTCATACTCTCAGGGCCCACTAAGCTAACCCATGGGGAACCCTTCTCTACATCTGCAGATACCATCTGTGCAGCACCTAACTTTACTTTGCTCACAGATGTATCCCAGTGGGCAGATAGTACCACCAGGGCCAACACAGTGGTATGGCCCACTCCACCCCCGGGGTATGACTCTTGTCCCAACCCCAGGGGCAACTCTGTCCACCAGGACAGCAAGCCACAGTGACCCCTGACAACTGTCTCTCCAACCACTGTCACTTTGGAGACTGGGGGGCGGTAGCCCCAGGTGCCTGGCACCCTTTGACCACTCTCCCTTCCACCAGGTCAGGGATGACAGTCTGACCCTGGTCCCCCCCTCTGGGGCTCTGTACCCTCCCTCCAGGAGCGGCACCCCCAGAGTCCAAAATTGTCAGGTTGCTTGTAGAAGAAGTCCTGCACAATTCTTCCACCAGTGCAGGGATGTTAACTGGCAACTGGTCCTCCAACCTTGGGTCTGTACCTTCAGGTTGGGCCAGGGGTGAGGCTTCCCTTCCCTACCCTCCCTTCTATGGTCCTGCACCCCCAACTAGGAGTGTCCCCCCCAGAAGACAACATGGTAAGGGCACTGTTAGCAGTAGCCCCTTCCTCCAGGTCAAGGGGGACACCCTGAACCTGGCCTTCCAATCCAGGGTCTGTACCCTTAGATTGCACTGGGGTCATGGGCAAGTCTCTCCGTCCCCTGCCCCTACTCCTAGGGTTCTGCACCGCCCTCAGAGAGAGTACCCCTAGAAATCACACCAGGGGGGGTGATTGGGCCAACCGTCCCCCCTTCAGGTCAGGGTTTATCCCTACACCTGATCCTCCAGTACAGGGTCTGTACCCACAGACTGGACCACTGCCGGGCAACCCAGGTCTTCCTGGGTGCATACCTACCTCCCACCAGGTCAGAGTTTACCCCCTGAACATGATGATTCAATCCAGAGCCACCACCATGCGGTTGAACCATTGCCTGGCACACCAGGACTTCCTGGGGAGCACACTTACCCCCCACCAGGGACACACCGTCCCCAAGGGCCACACAAAAGTCTGGCTGGCGCAGGTCTCCTGACCCCTGCCCATCTGGCAGAGTCTGGATTCCCCCCAACCCAGAAAGGGTCTCACCAAGGTCATTCCTGGGGGCTCTGCTCTCAGAGCTGACCCCTCACTCTTCAGGTCCTCCACTGGGGTCCACAACCCCCTCTCAACCCTTTGTCTGGACTTCTGCACACCCTCACTAGGAGTGGTACTGCCAGACACCAGAATGGGTGGGACGCTGGCTACAGCCACCCCCCCTCAAGATCACCTAACTCTGTGGGGTCTCCCTCACCACATGGCCCTACGGTACAGGCTAGGCTCCCTTCCTGGTGTTCCCTTATGGAACCCTCCAGTACCTGGGACTGGATCTCGGGCACCCTGGGCCTCAGCCCATCCCAATTCCCTCTCCTGTGAGACAGGACATGGGGTCCCTCACCCATCCCACTACACTGGGACCTACCTGAGACACTGCAATCCTTCCCTACCTCACCTTGTTGGGAAATACCTAGACCACTCCCTTCAGAAGCACTCCCAAATGCCTCTTCAGACTCTCTGGTACTCACCCAAAGGTCTGCCTCCAGTGTAAGTTCCCTGGGATCAGAGGAAAATAAGGACTAGACATATGCTCTCCAGCAATTACATCACTCAACCCCTCACAAGAATTAACCAAAGTACCCTTCACCCAACCATCCAGTGACTCAGCCTTGAAAAAGCACCCCACATCATCCTCCTGATACTGATGAGACAGTACCTGATTGTCCCTGACACTCAACCCACGCTCTTCTGGGATGTCTCCACACTCCATAACTAGGACTTCTACTGGGGGGAACCCCTCTCCCTGTCACTCTCACCTAGAGTCAGTAGAGTGTCTCTCCTACCAATAGGAATATGACTCCCCATGCCAGTTCCCCAATCCACCTCAGGGACCCTGTGCATCACTGGAGCTACCTCGTACCCCTGAACCTCCAGGTGTGTGTTAACCCCCTCCTTCAAGTAGAGCACCACATCTCTGGGCATGTGCACTTCTTCAGTAGTACTGGATACAAGATTTTTGCTGTCACCATCTGAACTGGACTCAGCCCTTATGGCTTCCAGCTCTTCACAGCTCAGCTCTTGACAGCTCACCTCTTGAACTGCCAACCTTTCTTTTTCCAGGGCTAAGGCTCTCTTCTCCTCAGCCCTTTCAAGCTCTGCATCTAGCTCTTCTAGGCTCTGGATTTGAGCTAGGAGCCAATCATCTTTTTCTGTTCCCTACGCAGGGCCACTGCCCTCCTCCTCAGAGTAGTCCTCCTCCTCAGACTCATCTGGTGGTGTTGCCTGACAATGTTTCAACTCATACTGAAACAGGGCTGGCTCAAGATCCTCCCTTCTGGACTTCTTATTCATAGCCAGTCCCCTTTCCAAGCATAATGCTTTAAGCTGACACTTTTTAAAGATGAATAGGTGCCAGAAGTTGACTTCCATTCTGCAAAGGCTTCACAACCAAAAACCAGAGTCCCAAGATATCAACAATTTATCCAGGAGGACATCAGAGAACAAAAAGCAGAATCACAAGACAAGTAGTATGTAGTCATGAAGTTGTCTGAACTCAAAACAGTAGTGTACACTTAATCACTGTATGTCAAGTACAAATACAAGTCCAATCCCATCCGCTGATCACCAATGTTAGAAATGGGGTCTTTGGTTGGCAGTCAGATTACCCCCTGTCTAAGCAAGGACCCTCAGGGTAAAAGAGAATCACCCTCAGCTAACCCCTGTTTACCCCCCTTGGTAGCTTGGCACGAGGAGTAGGCTTAACTTCAGAGTGCTAGGTGTAAAGTATTTGTACCACCATACACAGTAACTCAATGAAAACACTACAAAATTACACAGCATAGGTTTAGAATAATTGAAAATATTTATCTAAACAAAACAAGACCAAAACGAAAAAAATCCATAATACACAAGTCAAGTTATCACCAAAAATGCAAAAAGAGTCTTCATGTAATTTCAAACACACACTAATGCAGTAAAAATGTACCTTGGGTGTGTCAAAAATAAACCTGCACGGGCCAGTGTGCACCAGAAAGGGCTTGCGATGCGTCACTATCACTCACAAGTGAGACCTTGCGTTGTTTCTCCTTTAGTCGGGTCGGCGTGCGTCATTTCTTCCCTCGCACTCTCAGGTCCGGGCAGGCCGTGCATTGTTTTTACACGCCCAGCAGTGTTTGCGTCAGAAATCCAGCCGCACGATGATTCGAAAACCACGCAGCACGGGTTGTGATCTCGCCAGCCTCCGTCAGCAATGCTGTGCATTGTTTCTTCAGCCCCGGGCGTCGATCTTCCGGTCACGTTGCAGGCGAGCATCGATTTTCAGCCGCAGATCGGAGTCGCATCGTGCCGATCTCTTCCCCGCACGGCAGTCACTGCATTGATTTCGCATTCTTGGGCTGCCAGCTTCTCCTTTTAGGGTCCCAGGAACTGGATGGGCACCAATTGGCAGGAGAGGAGTCTCAGCAGAGGATCCAGGTGCTGACAGAGAGAAGTCTTTGCTGTCCCTGAGGCTTCAAACAACAGGAGACAAGCTCTAAATCAAGCCCTTGGAGAGTTCTTCACAAGATGGAAGGCAACACAAAGTCCAGTCTTTGTCTTCTAGCAGAGGCAGAAGCAGCAATTGCAGGGTAGCTCCACAAAGCACAGTCACAGGCAGGGCAGCCCTTCTTCCTCAGCTCTTCTCCAGGCAGAGGTTCCTCTTGGTTTCCAGAAGTGTTCTAAAGTCTGTGGTTTTGGGTGCCCATCTTATACCCATTTTGCCCTTTGAAGTAGGCTTACTTCAAAGGAAAGTCTCTCTTGATTGTGAAATCCTGCCTTACCTAGGCCAGGCCTCAGACACACACCAGGGGTTGGAGACTGCATTGTGTGAGGGAAGGCACTGCCCTTTCAGGTGTGAGTGACCACTCCTCCCCATCGTCCTAGCACAGATGGCCCATCAGGAAATGCAGACTACACCCCAGCTCCCTTTGTGTCACTGTCTAGAGAGAGGTGCAACCAGCCCAACTGTCAAACTGACCCAGAAAGGGAATCCACAAACAGGCAGAGTGACAGAAATGGTTTAAGCAAGAAAATGCTCACTTTCTCAAAGTGGCATTTTCAAACACACAATCTTAAAATCAACTTAACTAAAAGATGTATTTTTAAATTGTGAGCTCAGAGACCCCAAACTCCACATGTCTATCCGCTCCCAAAGGGAATCTACACTTTAATCATATTTAAAGTTAGCCCCCATGTTAACCTATGAGAGGGACAGGCCTTGCAACAGTGAAAAGCAAATTTAGCAGTAATTCACTGTCAGGACATATAAACACATTAGTATATGTCCTACCTTAACCATACACTGCACCCTGCTCTTGGGGCTACCTAGGGCCTATCTTAGGGTGCCTTAAGTGTAAGAAAAGGGAAGGTTTAGGCCTGGCTGGTGGGTACATTTGCCAAGTCGAATTTACAGTTAAAAACTTCACACACAGACACTGTAGTGGCAGGTCTGAGACATGATTACAGAGCTGCTTATGTGGGTGGCACAACCAGTGCTGCAGGCCCACTACTAGCATTTGATTTACAGGCTATGGGCACCTCTAGTGCACTTTACTAGGGACTTACTAGTAAACCAAATATGCCAATCATGGATAAACCAATCAACAATACAATTTACACAGAGAGCATATGCACTTTAGCACTGGTTAGCAGTGGTAAAGTGCTCAGAGTTAAAAGACCAACAGCAACAGGTCATAACAAATAGGAGGTAGGAGGCAAAAAGATTGGGGATGACCCTGCATAAGCAAAAAAGTCAAACACTCAGAGGGGGTCATTACAACCTCGGCGGTCTTTCAAAAAGACCGCTGAGGCTGCGGGAGCCAGAATACCGCCATTGCCGGCGGTATTCCTGGCTCCCTATTATGACTTTTCTGCTGGGCCAGCGGAAAAGTCACATCAACATTGCTGTCGGCTCGTAAGAGAGCCGGCGGCAATGCTGATGTGCAGCGGGTGCGAAATTCGGGCAGTGAAATGCGCGACGGGGCTATGCCTGGGGGCCCCTGCACTGCCCATGCCAAGTGCATGGGCAGTGCAGGGGCCCCCAGGGGCACCCCAAGTCCCCTTACCGCCAGCCTTTCCATGGCGGTGTTTACCGCCACGGACAGGCTGGCGGTCGGGGACTCATAATCCCCAGGGTAGCGGTGCTTGCACCGCTGCCCTGGGGATTTTGACCGCCAGGCGGAAGCCTGGCGGTATGTTGGAGGGGCCGGCGGTATGGCCGTGGCTATTGTGCCACGGTCATAATAGCTGGCGGAACACCGCCAGCCTGTTGGCGGTGTTCCGCCAGCTTACCGCCGACCGCCAGGGTCGCAATGACCCCCATAATTTGGTAAATCTAGGTTATACTAAACGTACCTACATAATATTTTAGTTTATGTGTGTGACTGGCCCTCTTTAGGCTTAAAAAATCTGCAGTAGGGAAACTATGGTTCCCTATAAATTGCATAGCTAAGGTCTAATCCATTTGTATCAGTTCTAGTTTTACAAGGTAGGTAATATTCACTTATTTTTTATTTAAATTAATTTTATTTTAAAATTAGGTCAAAAAATATATAATTTGTAATTTATATTTTAATTTTTTTGCTTTATATTATTGTATTTTTAAAGTTGACATATGTTTGTGAATTTTAATATTTTTAACATTGTTGCAATTATTAATAGTTTGAATTTATTTTTAAAAAAAAATTCAGTTGTTATTTTTTAAGCATATATATACTTTTAATTTTAGTGTAATAATTTAAATATACGTTATAATTGTTTGTAGTTATATTAATATTTTAAACTTTATGTTAAATAAGTTATATATAATGTGATAGATGGATAGATAGATAGATAGATAAATAGATAGATACCTCTTTTGACCATATTCTGGTCACAATATGTTTATCAATATTTTTGTACTTTACATACAAAGTATGTAAACTCAATATTTTTGTTGTTAATATTTTTGACACAATATTACTGTGTTGCAATGCTTAAGTCCTCAATATTTTGTCATACAACCAATCAAGGCGGACTTCAAAACACATTGAACTCTTTTTTTTGCTGCCAATAAACTTTTCACTTTGGAATACCCATTCAGGTGTGCTGCCTTTTTAGTTAATTGTCACTGAAAAAGTCTGTGGAGATTGTGGAATTAGTGGTTAGGGCCTGGACGCACACCGCCCCACCCAACGAGGTGGTCTTTACCAATTCCCACAATGTTTATCTATATATATATATATCTATATATTTATATATATATATATATATATTACCTAGTGGCGGTCGCCACCAAGTATTTATAGTTAGGACCTAGTTTCTACAGAAAAATATTTCTTTGACTTGCCTATATCTTTGGCACCGATTGATGAATCTTCACTAAATTTTATTTTCCAAAATATTTTGATGCTCACTTAAGCTGCTGTCTAGAAAGTTTCATGGTGGTCAATCACGTGGGGGTGAGAAAAAGAAGAGGGTCCTAAACAAGTTTTCCCCATGTTAATTCCCATAGGGTTTTTGAACATGACTACAGCCCTAACCGCTAGATGGAATGACACCAATTTTGGCAGAAAGGTAGCTGTTAGTTCAGAAATCATCCTTTTTGTTATTTGGTGTATGGAAATCGGTTCATAGTTTTCGAGATATTAAAAGAAAATCAAATTTGTATATCTAGGGACGTGGATCCTCCGAGGATCCGAGAGTCTCCCTGCTGAAATCAGATTGGCTGCGAATACTTCAACCAGGAAGTTTTGGCAGCCATCTTGGGACTCACCTTCAGCCAAGTCCCAGAAAAAAGCTAAAAACAAAAAATAAAGAGCCAGAGTAGGGACACCCAGGCCTCTTAGCTCTGGTGCTGGGGTCTCAGAAAGACCCCGCCATGACAAAAAAGCATTTACATTTTTTTTTACCAAAAGTTGTGGCAAATCCGTGACTCCGGCGAAAATTCAAAAAATAAAACAAGCACGGGTTCCTGCGCTTGTTTTGAAAAAAGCCCCCTGAGGGCCAGGTCCCATGGGCATTATTTAAGAAAAAGAGGAATCACACGGGGCCCCCCTCCTAAGGCTCTTGGAGACCAGGGGACCACCACCACCCCAGGCCTTTATTTATAAAAAAAATACTGTAGAGAGAGGCAAACGGGGCCACCTCCTAAGACTTCATAAGCCCCAGGGACCATCACCTCCCAGGGTCTTTATTAATAAAAAAGGAGGGGGCACATGGGGCCCCCCTCCTGGGCCTCATAGAAATAAGAGGAAGGACCATGGTTTGGTGGAGATGTACAGCTTTGTAGTCTTGTTGGCCTCTCTATAGGAGGATTCATGTTATCACAGAATTTTGGATAAAGATGCATAAGTCACAATCACATTGCCAAATGCACACAAGGTCGCTGGAGACATTTCCTTGTGACCTACTAGGCAGCTGAAGTGTAGAATACATACTGGACATTTACCTAAGGAAGCAGAAAGAACTCAACTTGGGTTGATATTTTGTGCAAAACTGTGGACTCTTGTTGGATAAAAGAGCAGGTGAGGTTCCTCTTCGTCACTCACACAGCTACTGATACACCCACACAGACACTCACAGAGCTACTCACAGATGCACTCAGACATTTATTCAGACGATGCACCCATTCACAGACCCACTCAGAGACTCATATACTCAATCACAGACCCACTTAAACCCTCACGCAAGCACTCGCAGACCCACTCAGACACTCACACACCCACTCAGACACTCATGCACCCACTCACAGACCCTCTCAAACATTCATGCACCTACTCACAGGCCCAGTCAGGCTAATCCACCCACTCACAGACCCACTCAGAGACTCATGCACTCACCCATAAACGTACTAAGAGACACGTACCCGCACACAGACCTACTCAGATACTCACGCACCCACTCACAGACCAACTCGGACCCTCATGCACCCATTCACAGACCCACTCAGACACTCATGCATGCAATCATGCACACACTCAGACAATCACGTACCTACTCGGAGACACACTCAGGCAGTCATGCATCCACTCACAGACCTACTCAAAGAGTTATGACAAACCCATTGAGGTACTCCAGCACACATTCACAGACCTACTCAGAGACTTATCCATGCAGGGTTGGGTAGGTATAATGGGTTAGCAGCAGGGCCTAGCCTGTGTCCAACCCTCACTGTGCACGGGAAGAGCCTGTGCGTGGCAGGGGGTCGGCCAGAGAGTCTGCAGCCAGGCCCTGCAGCAAACCCATGTGGTGCATAGCCGAAAGACGTGTGTGGCGTGGGGTTAGGGAGTTATAGCGGGTCGGTGGTTGGATTAACAAATAGTAATTAAAATTACTTTGTGTAAAAAAAAAAATGAGACATTCACTGAAAAAACAAAGGTTACAGGGATGTTATAGTTAGGAAATAGAATTTTTCTCGCCATGACCTGCTAATTGCCCCACATATTACATCACTCATTACATCTTTGATAACCTCATTGTTAATCTCAATGTAACATATGCAGTAAAATTATTGAGAAGAAAAGCGTTCAGGGTGGGGGCACACCTTATAGTTACCTTAGGGCACAAGTTATAGATACCTGAGCTAACCATACCTATAACTACTGAATTGCTATGGTTTTGTGCAGATCCTACCTATAATGTTCCTGTAACCTTTTTATTTTTTTATTTTTTTATTAATGTTATATATCTATGCATAGATTTTCAGTAGTTAGTTATAGTTAGGTCTGCTTTTCCATATACACAACATGTTTTGGTTTGCTGATAACTTTGCTCCCATTTAATGAATCTTCACAAATCTTTACAAAAAAATCATGCAACTCAGCTCCTTCGTGGAAAGTTTTGGGGTGATCTGTCTAGGAACTGTGATTTGATGTAAATCTGTACAGTAGTTTTTGAGAAATTAAGGGTAAAAATAATTGTATAATTGAAAGGTTGGGCTCGCGAGAGTCCTGCGTAGGTCCTGCTGGAGCGCAAATTTAAAAATGGAGCCCTGTGATTGGTTCCAGAGTCCTGTTTTTCTCTGTGAAATCAAGAGGCTCCCACAAGTCTCACGAGTTACAGTTCTTTGATTGACTGGTTGTTGGAATGTTAGAAATGCAATTGCAGCCATTACTGTTTACGGTGAAACATTTGGGTTGTTGTGGAAGCGAAATAAAAAAGCTGCATAACAGGGTAGCAGAAAAGCAAGCTGTCCTCCTAGATTCAGAAAGGAGGCTTCTAAGGAATAATTAACATGAAAAAAGTAAAAGTATAGTGTTTTGAACTAATTTTTATGATCTCGTAGGACTTTCACAAGTTTGTGAATAGTAAAAAGGGGTACATGAGTTCTGAATACACTCTTTTAGTAGGAATGCATATTGTGGTCATTGTTTTTGAGAGGAATCATTTTAGAGATAAGTACTGTAATGAGTAGATGGTTTACTCCTATTTTCCAAAATAAAGTTATGATCTTGCGAGACTTTTGCAGGATTGTGAACAAAAAAAGAAGTAGGTGATCTTTGAATAGACCATAGTATGCACACTTGTAGTATTAATGAAGGAAGCAGCATTAATGGATATAGGGTGTACTATTTATACCCATCGACTTTGTAAGAGTTGCACATCAATTATCAGAGAAGGGCATTAGCAGGGAGGACAGTCCCTCTCCACTCACTACTACTTACATATGTCATCCGAGAGAGAGGTCCCAGCGGATAGGCCAGTCTCTCTCTCTAAACCCTACTGCACACACCCCCTGAGACAGAGCCTTGAAAGAAGAGGCTAGTCTATGTACGCACCACACTAAACTAACCCGTCATCTGCGAGAGATGTCTGACTGGAGTTGCTAGCCCATGTAGATACCCTAATACGCTCACCGGTCATCTGAAAGAGAGGTCTGACAGGAGAGGCTAGTCTCTCCCCACATACTACTATTCACACCTGTCATCTGAGAGAGGTTTGAAAAGACAGGCCCGTCATTCTCCACATACTACTACACTCCTCTGTCATTTTAGACAGAGGTCTGAAAGGAAAGGCTAGTCCATCCACACACTCTTCTATGCACACCTGTCATCTTTGAGAGGGGTCTGACAGGACAGGCCAATTCATGTAAACATCCTAATATGCATGTGTTATCTGAGAGAGAAATCTTACAGGGAAGGGCAGTCCCTGTCCACTCACTTTTGCGCGCACCTGCCATCTGAGAGTGAGCTCTCAGTGAAGAGGCCAGTCTCTCTCTCCACACACCGTACTATGCTCACCCGTCGTCTGGGAGAGTTCTGACAGGAGAAGCCAGTCCAGGCACACACCTTGCTACACTAACCCGTAATCTGAAAGAGAGGTCTGATAGGAGAGGTAGTCCATGTACACAACTTACTACGCACTCCTGTTATCTGAGAAAGACTTGCCCATGCAGACACCCTTCTGTCCACACCTTTCATGTAAGAGAGAGGTCTGAAGGAAGAGGCTCTTCACCCCTCAGGGACACCCATCATCCAAGAGAGGGGTCTCACTGGAGAGGCCAGTCCCTCCATACACACTACTACATACATGTGTCATCTGAGACAGAGGTTTGTATGGAAAGGCCAGTCTCTCCCCACACTCTACCACATTCACCTGTCATGTAAGAGATAGGTCTAAGCGGAAAGGACATTCTGTCGCACATACTACTATTTCCCTATAATTGTGTTGCGATTCTGTGAGACTCTCACAAGAGTAGCTCACAAGCTTCAGGGAGTGAAGCTTGCTGCATGGATATGTACGGTCTTGGGAGAGGCTCGTGAGACCTGAGGGGAAATTACTGAGCTTGACACTAGAGTTTTTTACAGTCCCACAAAGCCTGTCATGAGAGGCTCATGGAAAATCACTGGGCCTGCCACAAGGTGTTTTACGATCCTGTGAGTCACTTGAAATTGTATGGGGGAAAGTAAAAAACTGGTCCAAGTGTCAACCAATAGTTACCATTCCCACTGCATGGTTGAAGAACTGCTGTGATGTCATTGGGTGCAGAACCAGGGATAGCTCAGATTGTTGTTGGTGATTTAGAGGAGAAGGTAGCCTGTTGGAGTTGTGCTCAGAACAAGAGACTGATCTTGGAACTGAGACAGATTGGAGTCTTAAGCTGTATCTAAGAAACTGCTCTAAGTTCACGTAATTAGAAATATACCCCATGAACTCTGTTGATAAGTGTCAGTAAGTGCACTACTGGTGGTAAAATTATTCTATACAAGGTTTAGTGAGTGGAAAGCTGTTTGTAGAGGTGCATGTTTATTAATATAGGTTTTGAGAGGTAGACTTTAGATTCTGGAGAGATATCACCAAGTATTGGATGTTGTGTTAAAAAATTAAATGCTCAATCTGTATGTAGTTGTAAGTAAAAGAGGCAGTGTTAATAAAATAATAAAACAAAGCATCTGCAATCTGTTAATACAAGGCCCATGATTTTTATGAACACTTCCTATGCACATATTGTACCACTAAGAGATGTTTGAGTGTTGATATTGCCATTTCTTGAGTAAAACCTTGTGCTCACTGTTAGGAAAGGTGTATAAAGAGGAATGTGTTAGTTTACAAAATGTAGTGTTTGAGGCTGTGCATTTTGTTTGTAACATGAAGGAACAGGAAGTTACTGGTGCAGTACATATACATATATGTTTGTGGGTGACAAATGTAGAAATCTTCAGAGAATGTAGTGATGTGTCATTGTTATCAATAGCTCATCAGTATGTAACTTTGTATTTTTTAGTTCTTTCGTCTTTTGTATGGAGGAAATAAATAATAGAAGCTCTGAAAAAAGCAAGACCATGTCACACAATTTAGGGAGGAGTAAAACAAAAATTGCTTACTTTGGAATAAAGATGGAATGGTAACTGTGTGAAAAGTCAGGAAACAAATAATTGCACTACTGATGTTGTTATTACTGCATATGGCAAAATGTATACCATTGGAGAAGCTTGTTCTGTGTAGCTCTACTCCACTTGATTTTGATGACAGAATGATCTACTTACTTAAGCAGCATTAAGGAGGCTTACTGTCTGCTTGAGCATTGAGTACCTGGGCAGGCGCAGTGTCACCAGGCCCAAAGGATAAGAAAACCCATGAGGAGTTATCAAGCGCTGCAGCACGGGTTATCTCAGCCTGACCAAAGTGTTGAGGGTGCATAGCCCTCACGTGTTGCCTCATGTCAGTGGTAATGACACAAAAGAGTATGGGGTTCACTTATAATAAGGAGCTGCACCCAGGGGAAGGTTCCCTGGTGCTCCTTAAACTCCCTTGATGAGTGGATGGTGTATGAGTGCTGTGAAGGATCGTGAAATGATGCTGGGGGGTGTTTCCTTTACGGACTAGGTGGTCATGTCAGTGGTACTCATGGTGTGGTCCTTGTTCTTGCTGCCCCTGCTTGACTCCTTTTTCTTTATTATACTAACCAGCCAAGATAAATAGTGATTTGTAAAGTTTGTTGTTTTTACTGTTGTTGCAGTTTATTAATGATGTTATTGTTTATGTTGTTAAATTGATTTTCAAATAAAATATTTGACATTACTACTGATTTATTTTCTTAATAGCTTTTAAAGATTTGAAAATTAATAAAGGGGGTCATTCCAACCCTGGTGGTCGGTGTTAAAGCGGCGACCAACCCGTCAACAGGCAGGCGGTCCAAAAAATGGAATTCTGACCGTGGCGGGAACCGCCAACACAGCCCGCCACTTTAACACTCCGACCGCCACGGCGGGGCAAACAAACAGCGCGGCGGTCACCGCCAACAGACAGGCGGCAGACAATGTACCGCCCACCCTATCACGACCCACCAATCTGCCACCTTTTCCGGGGCGGGAGCCCCGCCGATAAAAACACGGCAGAAACAGATCACGAACGGGAAAACGCTCACCTCTATACACTCCACGAGGAATCTGGACAGCATGGAACCCGAATTAAACATCCTACCAGCGATTGTCTACCTGCTCCTCTACCAGGAGCACGAACACCGCCACAGGAGACAACAGTGAGTACTGCACCTACGACACAGGGGAGGGGGGAGGAGAAAAGATTATGGGCACACACATACGCGACACCCCCCCCCCCAAATCCCCACACACCAATGCAGAGCAACAAGTCAGATTTACACCCCCCAAACCCCCTGGAATAATTCAAAGACAAAATAAAATGATCATTAAAATAGAAGTATATTAAAGCATATTTGAACTTAAGTGAAATATTAGATTATTAAAACAAATAAATCACAACATGAAGAATATGAACATAGTCCAAAAGTCCGGCACATATTGGCTACATGCCATTGTCCGTGGGCCAGTGTGCATAAACACATGGGCAAAGCCCACACACGAGACCCGATTCCATTGGAGAGAACACTGCTGGGGCATCAGATAATAAAACCACAGGCACCTCAGGGGGAAGGGAAGGGGGGGCACCTCAGCCACATGAGTCCACGACGCCAGATCCACGAGGGGCCTCCATGCCCACTGTACCATCCTGGGGAGTGCAAAGCCACAGTCTCACAAGTCTCTACAGTGGGTGGATTGCCCACTGTACCATCCTGGGGAGTGCAAAGCCACAGTCTCACAAGTCTCTACAGTGGGTGGATTGCCCACTGTACCATCCTGGGGAGTGCAAAGCCACAGTCCATCTGGTGGATTACAGACTCCACTGGTTATGGAGGAGGCATGGTGCCCAGAGTGCTTTGTGAAGCCCTGCCCGACACAGATCCGGCCCTGCCAATGGGCCAGTGGTGCTTGAGATGAAGGCCCCAGCGGAGCGGTGCTTGAGAGGAAGGGCCCAGCGGAGCGGTGCTTGAGATGAAGGGCCCAGCGGAGCGGTGCAGAGACGGCAGGGCCCAGCGGAGCGGTGCTTGAGAGGAAGGGCCCAGCGGAGCGGTGCAGAGACGGCGGGGCCCAGCGGAGCGGTGCTTGAGATGAAGGGCCCAGCGGAGCAGTGCTTGAGAGGAAGGGCCCAGCGGAGCGGTGCAGAGACAGCGGGGCCAAGCGGAGCGGTGCTTGAGATGAAGGGCCCAGCGGAGCGGTGCAGAGACGGCGGGGCCCAGCGGAGCGGTGCTTGAGAGGAAGGGCCCAGCGGAGCGGTGCTTGAGATGAAGGGCCCAGCAGAGCGGTGCAGAGACGGCGGGGCCCAGCGGAGCGGTGCTTGAGATGAAGGTCCCAGCGGAGCAGTGCAGAGACGGCAGGGCCCAGCGGAGCGGTGCTTGAGAGGAAGGGCCCAGCGGAGCGGTGCTTGAGATGAAGGGCCCAACGGAGCGGTGCTTGAGAGGAAGGGCCCAGCAGAGCGGTGCAGAGACGGCGGGGCCCAGCGGAGCGGTGCTTGAGATGAAGGGCCCAGCGGAGCGGTGCTTGAGAGGAAGGGCCCAGCAGAGCGGTGCAGAGACGGCAGGGCCCAGCGGAGCGGTGCTTGAGATGAAGGGCCCAGCGGAGCGGTGCTTGAGATGAAGGGCCCAGCGGAGCGGTGCAGAGACGGCAGGGCCCAGCGGAGCGGTGCTTGAGAGGAAGGGCCAAGCTGAGCGGTGCAGAGACGGTGGGGCCCAGCGGAGCGGTGCTTGAGATGAAGGGCCCAGCGGAGCGGTGCTTGAGAGGAAGGGCCCAGCGGAGCGGTGCAGAGTCGGCGGGGCCCAGCGGAGCGGTGCTTGAGATGAAGGGCCCAGCGGAGCGGTGCAGAGACGGCGGGGCCCAGCGGAGCGGTGCTTGAGAGGAAGGGCCCAGCGGAGCGGTGCTTGAGATGAAGGGCCCAGCGGAGCGGTGCAGAGACGGCGGGGCCCAGCGGAGCGGTGCTTGAGATGAAGGGCCCAGCAGAGCGGTGCA
Organism: Pleurodeles waltl; assembly: GCF_031143425.1. NCBI lineage: Eukaryota > Metazoa > Chordata > Amphibia > Caudata > Salamandridae > Pleurodeles > Pleurodeles waltl. The sequence continues at coordinate 1,333,270,678 of NC_090446.1, read as the reverse complement.
GAGACGGCAGGGCCCAGCGGAGCGGTGCTTGAGATGAAGGGCCCAGCGGAGCGGTGCTTGAGATGAAGGACCCAGCGGAGCGGTGCTTGAGAGGAAGGGCCCAGCGGAGCGGTGCTTGAGATGAAGGGCCCAGCGGAGCGGTGCAGAGACGGCGGGGCCTAGCGGAGCGGTGCTTGAGAGGAAGGGCCCAGCGGAGCGGTGCTTGAGATGAAGGGCCCAGCGGAGCGGTGCACAGATGGCGGGGCCCAGCGGAGCGGTGCTTGAGAGGAAGGGCCCAGCGGAGCGGTGCTTCTCACGGCGGGGCCCTGTTCAGCGGTTCTTCTCACGGCGGGGCCCTGTTCAGCGGTGCTTCTCACGGCGGGGCCCTGTTCAGCGGTTCTTCTGATGGCGGGGCCCTGTTCAGCGGTTCTTCTCACGGCGGGGCCCTGTTCAGCGGTGCTTCTCACGGCAGGGCCCTGTTCAGCGGTTCTTCTCACGGCGGGGCCCTGTTCAGCGGTTCTTCTCACGGCGGGGCCCTGTTCAGCGGTTCTTCTCACGGCGGGGCCCAGAGGAGCGGTGCTTCTCACGGCGGGGCCCTGTTCAGCGGTTCTTCTCACGGCGGGGCCCTGTTCAGCGGTGCTTCTCACGGTGGGGCCCTGTTCAGCGGTGCTTGTCTTGTGTTCCTAGGGAACCAGATCTGGCCAATCATTCCTGCTCAGTCGCCATCCGACCTATCGCTTGCGGGGCCCTCCTGTGCTGGACTCCTGGGCCCATGGGTGTCCTCCGTCACACCCCAAATGGGGCTGGTGGGGCCCTCCTGGGCAGCTCGCCTGCTGCCGGACTTCTTCGCCCTGCTGCCCTTGCCCTCCTTGGATGAATCTCCGGGGCCCTTGCCTCCCTTGGAAGTATCTCTGGGGCCCTTGCCCTCCTTGGACGAATCTCTGGGGCCCTTGCCCTCCTTGGAAGAATCTCTGGGGCCCTTGCCTCCCGTGGTGGATGGGCCAGGTGACGGTGCAAGCCTGGTGTCCTTGGGGCAGCCGTCTCAGGCCTGTCGCGCCGGCCCTTCACTTTTTTGCTTCTTTTCCCAGGGGGTGGGCTTTCTGTCCCCTTGCTGCTGGCCGATGTTCCTGCCCTAGGAGCTGGTGGACTCCAATAGCCCTGAACGATGGTCCTAGTAGGTGCAGGGCTTGTGGTGGCTGAGGTGCTGGTTGGACTCTTACGAGATGGAGGGGGTGGGTCAGTTGTTGGAAAGAGGTCAAGGTTGGAAAGGAAAATCAATTTAGAAAGACTGGGACGGGTAGTTGTAGTGGGTATGGGAGTGGAGGAAGAGGATGTGGTTGTAGGAGAGTCAAGTGTGCTGTCTTTGGGTGCAGGTGCTTGTGACGGAGGCTGTTGTGAGGTGGATGGCTGTTGGGTGGGTGGCTGCCTGCGTTTGTGTGGTTTGGAAGAGGGGGTGACAGACACACTGGGAGAGGACACAGGGGACGTGTAAATGGTAGTGGGGGTGGTGACTGCACGTGTGCGGACTGTTCTGGTGGGTGTGGTGGTGATGGACGTACTGGCTGATGGTGGTGTGCATGCAGGTGTGAGTGGAGACTTCACAGGGAGGGAGGAGGGAGACGAGGAGGAGGGGGACACAGTGGAGGCAGTGGGTGTTGCTGTGTCTGCATGTGGATGTTGCTTGGGTGAATGCTTGTGTGATCTGTGGTGCTTATGTCTGGATGAGCTGCCCTTGGGTGTTGATGTGAGTGCAGGCTGGTCTGTAGGTGTGTCTGGGATAGGCAGAGGAACAGGGGAGTGGGACTGGGTTGAGGAAGTTGGAGGGGGGAGGCTAGACACAGGGACAATTGATGCCGTGAGTGCTGAGGCCAGAGCGTTGAACGATCGCTGATGGGCAGCCTGACCCGAATGAATGCCCTCCAGGTATGCATTGCTCCGATGCACCTCCCTTTCCACCCCCTGGATGGCATTCAAAAGGGTAGACTGCCCAACAATGAGCGTCCGGAGGAGGTCAATGACCTCCTCACTGAGGGCAGCAGGGGTAACTGGGGCAGGACCTGAGGTGCCAGGGGCGAAGGAGATGGCCGGCTTCCTGGCCGAGCGGGCACGGGGCGAAAGCTGAGGGGCTGCTGGGAGGGCGGAGCTGGTGCGCTGGGTGGCGGCTGTACCTGTTTTTGCGGTGGGCACGGATGGTGCCGCCACCACAAGGGAGCTCCCTTCCGAGGACGTGTCATTGTCGCTGACGTCTCCACGGGTCCCCGTTGTGGAGCCCCCCTCGCCCTCCGTCTCACTGGTTAAGTCCGAGTCGGTTGCAGGGCCCTCCGGGCCCATGAGAGATGCAGCTCCCTCGTGCGCCGATGCCACTTCTCCTCCGCCTGATGATGCTAATGCACACATGAGCAGGAAAACCAAAAAAAAGGGGGGGAGAGAAGAAAGAAAGACATGTTGAGAAGCATGCATTGGCGGCACCGTTGGCGGAGAGGACAGACACAGAAGCCCCCTGCACTACGCCGCGCACTCGGGGTACACTACTCAATTATTGTGACTTGGCCTACAAGTCTATGGACGATAAATGCACACATAGGTGAGGCCGGGCCATGGATGGCTGTACTTAGCACCCTACAGAGGTGGGGGGCGGGGGCACAGGGCCATGTCTAACGGAGGGGCCTAGCCTACAGAAACCGCCCTGGCCTAGAGATAGCCACAGCCCTCCTCCCCCACCCAGACGCCTCCACTGTGCGCTAATATAGCAGAATGTGCTGATACTCACCCCCTTGTGTCTGCTGTGATGTCCTCACGCGCCCATCCAAATCGGGGTAGGCCACCGCCAGGATCGGGGACATCAGGGGGGTCAATTGACGACTGGCACCCCTCCTACGTTGGGAGGCCATCCCCAGCAGAGCATCGGTGATCTTTCTGCTCCCGCGGCGGATGTCCTCCCACCTCTTGCGGCAGTGGGTGCCCCGTCTGTTGTGGACCCACAGGGCCCGGACTTCCTTGGCGATGGCACGCCAAATGTCGATCTTCTGATGGGCGCTGACCTATGTGACATGGACAGGGTGGAAAAAGAAATATCATCACTTTTCTGCATGGTCGATGTGAGTGGCCCCCCCTCCCCAACCTTGCCATGTGGCACATGCTCTCATCTGTCGTGCGTTGCTATCCTCATACGCTCCCCTCCCCACCATCTTACATCCACCCCACTCAACACAGGCATAGCCCATACTACGTGCTCCCAGTGTACTTACCTGTTGGTCTGGAGGACCGTAGAGTAGCGCATACTGGGGGAGGACCCCATCAACGAGTTTATCCAATTCCTCAGATGTGAAGGCAGGGGCCCTTTCCCCAGTCGCAGCAGCCATTGTCTCTTCCAGACCGAGTTCACAGCAGCACTTGCAGTATAGGTCCTCTCCTGTGGATGATCAGGTCTCGAGTGATTAAGCAGTTAGAAAATGGCGGTCACGCCTGCGGCGGTGCGTACCGCGGCGGTGCGTACCGCGACCGCCGGCGCACATCGTCATTGGCTCCTGAGACCCATAGGGTTCAATGTTAACCAATGCTGCTTTGCGCCGCGGTCTTCGACCGCCTACCGCCACGGTGTGCCACGCCAGCGCATTGACCTCACATCCCATTGTCACACTTCACAGGTCAGGCAGCCGCCATTTCAAGGGCCCACATGGCTTAATTTCTACTGCGTCACACAGGCCTAGGCCTTGCATTGCCAATCATACAAGCCATTCAATGCATAGCGAATCGTGTACTGTGCAAGCTGTGGTTACGTACCTGTGGGTTGCTTGACTCTGTGCTCCATGTTGTCCTTCCTAGGCACCGTCCGCTGGGACTTGCGAGGAGATGGAGGAATCCTCCCGTGTACAGACCGCTGGTGGACCTGTCGACAATGGAAGAAAGACATGTCATACTTACATACAGACTTGACCGAGCCACTATACAGGAACTGTGTGCCCAGCTGGAGCCAGACCTGATGTCCCCCATTCGCCAACCCACAGGGATTCCCCCTCTGGTGCAGGTTCTGTCAGTACTCCATTTTTTGGCAAGTGGATCATTCCAAACAACAGTGGCCATATCATCAGGGATGTCTCAGCCTATGTTTTCTAAGGTTTTGTCCAGAGTGTTGTCTGCCCTGCTGAAACACATGCGGAGCTACATTGTTTTCCCTGAAGTGGCCGATTTGGCTACAGTGAAGGGTGATTTCTATGCCCTTGGACATATCCCCAACATCATTGGTGCCATTGATGGGACACATGTGGCCTTGGTTCCCCCCAGTGGCAGTGAGCAGGTGTACAGGAACAGAAAAAGTTATCATTCTATGAATGTCCAGGTGGTCTGTTTGGCTGACCAGTACATCTCCCATGTAAATGCCAAGTTCCCTGGGTCAGTGCATGACGCGTACATCATGCGAAATAGCAGCATCCCTTATGTGATGGAACAGCTACAGAGACACCGTGTGTGGCTAATAGGTGACTCTGGTTACCCCAACCTGTCGTGGCTACTTACCCCAGTGAGGAATCCCAGGAAAAGGGCAGAGGAACGCTACAATGAAGCCCATGGGTGAACTAGGAGGATTATAGAAAGAACATTCGGCCTCCTGAAGGCCAGGTTTAGGTGCCTGCATATGACAGGTGGATCCCTAATGTACTCACCAAAGAAGGTGTGCCATATCATCGTGGCCTGCTGTATGCTTCACAACCTGGCTTTGCGACGCCAGGTGCCTTTCCTGCAGAAGGATGGTCCAGATGGTGGTGTTGTAGCAGCTGTGGAGCCTGTGGAGAGTGAAGAGGAGGAGGACGACGGGGACGACACAGACAACAGGGACACAGTGATACAACAGTATTTTCAGTAGCACACAGGTACGAATCAACCCCGCCATTTTACATTTACTTAAAGTCTCCTGCCTCTCTACTGTCTGAGTTCCCCCCCAGTTCCTGTTAACTGAGTTGTGACTTTCCCTTCCGTTTTCAGAGCTGTGGGCCCCAATGCGTGACCTCTGCTTTGTTTGCCCATGGACTACAGCTGTGTGACAGTGGTATGTTGTCATCACAATGTAACTGAACATTTTGGCACCGTTATGTCTAATACATTTGTTCAAATTACAAGCAGACTCCAGATTTTTTAAGTGCAAAAAGTGATTTAATTCAAGTGCTAAATTTATGGAACATGATTGTAAAACGGGGATGGGTGATGGTGGAGTAATGTCCATGGCAGAGTCCAGTTCTCAGTCGCACAGGTGCATTGTCCATATGCCTGTGGAAGGATGGAGCAGGGGCAGTTCAAGGTTGGACAGGGTGACAATGTGGGACAGTGGGATGACATCAGGGGCTATCGTTTGCTGGCGGGGTCTTGCAATCCTACTCTGTCTTCTTGTGAGATCTCAGGTTCCGCTTGCGGGGTGGTTCTTCTTCTGCATGAGGTGGGGTTCTGTTGGCCTGTCGTTGTGTGGGGGCCTCCTGTCCACTAGCGCCGGCGGAGGTGGTAGGCTGTTCCTGGTCCAGGCTAGTGACAGGGGCCCTTTGTGGTGCCACATGGTCCCGCAATGTGGTGACTATCTGGGTTAGGGCCACGACGATGGTCCCCATTACGGAACTAATGTTCCTCAGTTCCTCTCTGAACCCCATGTACTGTTGCTCCTGCATGACCTGGATCTCCTGGAACCTGGCCAGTACCGTAGCCATCGTCTCCTGGGAGTGGTGGTATGCTCCCATGATGGAGGAGAGGGCCTCTTGGAGAGTCGGTTCCCTGGGCCTGTCCCCCCCCTGTCGCACAGCAGCCCTCCCAGTTCCCCTGTTTCCCTGGGCCTCTGTCCCCTGGACAGTGTGCCCACTACCACTGCCCCCAGGTCCCTGTTGTTGTTGGGGTGGTGGGTCAACCTGGGTGCCCTGTAGTGGTGGACACACCGCTGATTGACGTGTCCTGGAGACAGAGCCATGGGCCCGCTGGGTGGGAGCTGTGCTGGTGTTCCCAGAGGGGGTTGGGTCTGGTGTAGCCTGTGGCTGTCTGTGGGGAACCGACTGTCCTGAGGTCCCCGATGGGCCGGGCTGGTCATCATGGTCCAGGGAGACAGAGCTGCTGTCATCACTGAGGGCCTCTTCTGGGGGTGGGATGGACATCTCTGGACCCTCCGTGGCGGTGTGGTGGCGTTCGGGTCCTGCAGGGGTATAAGAGTATGGTTATTGCTTCTGTGTGTGGCATTTCGTGTAATGGGTGGGTGGCCGTGTCCCCCAGTGCTGGCATTCCCTTGTGGGGGCTTTTGTGACGGTGGCTTGTGGGGGTGATGGGTGTGTGCAGTGGGCATGCTTTGGGGATGGGTGTCCATGCTTTGGGGAGGCATGCAGGGCTAGGTTTTGGGATGGGTGGGTTGTGATGGTGAGCCATTAGCAAGGAGTTGGTGTGATGGGGGTGGGGGTGAGGGTGGGGGTATGATTTGGCATGCAGGTGGGGTGGGGGGAATGAAGTAGTGAAGATTTGACTTACCAGAGTCCATTCCTCCGCCTACTCCTGCGAGGCCCTCAGGATGCAGGATGTGCAAGACTTCCTCCTCCCATGCTGTGAATTCTGGGGGAGTAGGTGGGGGTCCGCCGCCAGTCTTCTGCACCGCAATGTTGTGCCTTGATACCATGGAACGCACCTTCCCCCGTAGGTCGTTCCACCGCTTCCTGATGTCGTCCCGATTGCGTGGATGCTGTCCCACAGCGTTGACCCTGTCCACTATTCTTTGCCATAGCTCCATCGTCCTGGCAATGGTGGTGTGCTGCACCTGTGCCCCGAAGAGCTGGGGCTCTACACAAACTATTTCCTCCACCATGACCCTGAGTTCTGCGTCAGAGAACCTGGGGTGTCTTTGGGGTGCCATGGGGTGGTGTGGATGAGGTGAGGGGTGGTGTATGTGTTGTAGAGTGTGGTGAGTGTGGTGGTGTATGGTGTTTTGTGCGTGGAAAGTGTGTGGGTGATGTGATTTGCCTCTGTGTGATGGTGTACTCTATGCTGTGCTCTCTCTCTCTGTCCTTCACTTGTGGTCGTAGGGGTTTGTGGGTGATGTGGGTGTGTGTTTTATACTGGATTGGGTGTGTGGGAGTGGTGTGTGTATGTGTCTTAGGTGTGTGTATTTTGAATTATCCAATGTGGATGTGTTTTGTAAAGGTGTGTGTATTTTGACCGCGGCGGTGTGTACCACCAATGGAATACCGCGGTTGAAAGACCGCTGCGGGGATTTGTGGGTTGGAATGGCATGGGCGTATTTCTGTTGGCGTGACGGTGGAGGTTTGGTCATCGCCAGTTTCCCACTGACCTTTGGTGTGGCGGATTTTTGTGGATGTCGGGTTTTTGGCGGTTTGCCAGTTGCGGGTCAGAATGACCATGGCGGTTTACCGCGGCCGCGGCGGTGTTATGGCGGCCTTCTGGCCGGCGATAAGCGACTTTTACCGCCGAGGTCAGAATGACCCCCAAAGTCTTTTACTGTTGACTTTAAGTGGCACTTCATTCTTCAAGAACTGTAACTGTTCTCTTGCTTATATATGTATGCTTAAGGTACAATAGAGAGGTTAGTGCTTCTCCCCACAGTAGAATAAAGATTGTTTATACAAATGGAAGGTTTGGTACAGAGGCACATGTGTTCTCATGTGTGCCCTACTGTCTGCAAGTGGAGAGAGGAGTTCTTGTGCATATCTTAATATTCTAGTGAGAAGTTTGAGCGCAGTCCTCTGTCTTTGTGTGCACCGATCTGCATATGTCTGTCCCCATGAGGAGAGGTCCGAGAGAGAGGTGAGTGTGTCCTTACATTCAAATGTGTATACTAGTTGTGCACTACATAATTGTCAACAGAGAGGATACTTCATTCTAGGCTCTACTAATGACATTCAGTTTCATGACAAGAGGTATGAGCTGAAACAGCAGTCTCTACCCACATCACATTTTGTACGTGTTACTCTGGGGAGATCTCTCAGCTGAGAGGGCAGTGTGTTTTCATATCATAGTCTCTAAAGTTGTTATGCAAGATGTAACTATGAGTATAAAGGTAAGTTCATCTGTATACTTTACCTGTACTCCTTTCATAATGGTAAGATGTGACAGCAACGTTAAGGCACTTTTCACACCCTAATTTGCACAAGCATTATCCAAGAGACATATCACTTCTACAAGGAGTTGTTATGCAAGGGTCTTGTCTCAGGAAACAGGGCAGTTTCTCCCCACAGCCTACTATGAATACCTGTCACCATGAGAAAAGGCATATTTAGAGAGATACAATTTTCTCAAACACTACCAGACGTACTTCTCACCCTGGTAAGATGTGTTATCAGAGTGATGACTTCCTTTCCAGACAGCACTACATATCACTGTTGCTCTTAGGAGAGGTATGAGAACATTTGCCACTGGTTCACTACACTGTACAGGATATCCAGGTTTTTGTGGAGATAGCTGTTAGTGCAGAAGACAAAGTTTCTCTGCTCACTACTGTATATATCTGTCAGGCTGAGGAGAGCTGTGAGTGGACAGGGAAATCATTTCCCACACACTAACAAACATGATTATTTTCCTGGGGAGAGATGACATCAGCCAGCATTAGAAGCTTGAAATGCCACCAAAATTTATGTTGAGACACAATCAGAATCTGAATGATGACTTTGACTCTTTCAGGGCTTTTTAGCAACCCTGGGTCTCCAGCCTGGCACGTTGTTTCTTACATGTATATACATGAAAAGCTAAGCAAAGATCTCTCTCAGCAAAACTTTGTGGTTATCAAAAATATGCAATTCAAGGTTCTTTTGGACAATGCTGCCAAATAAAGTAGTTCTTCACGCCAATCGTAATAGGAACTATTCTTTTAGTGTCTTTTTCCAGGTCCTATTGTGTTGTCAGCACTGTCAGGGCTGGACTATGTGGCAGTGTGACCGGTGCAGCTGCACCTTTCTCTGAGCTAAGGGGGTGCTTTGTTTAGAAATAAGTTATGGTTTCAAAAGTAACTGCTGCAGAGTTCCTTGTGTGTCCAGCAGTTGTTAGGCAACATAGAAATGTCAGAACAACTCTAGTGATTAATGTTTGTGCTGGAGAGAGATCGATTTGTCATCTGATAAAGTGGAACAGAGCATTAATATGCCTGCTGCAAAGAATGTGTATGCTGCAGATCACAGAACTGTATTTTATGTAGAAAGCTCAGTGGGTTAGTGCTTTTCTCACTTAGATGCTTTTATTTCATGCAGCTCATTAGTTACAGTCCTAATATAGCATAGTACCTACCAACTGCCATCAAAGAACGGTATGCAAACTGCAGTGTGATAGTTAAAATGTTACGTTTCCCCCCCTGTTTTTCATTATCCTAATGTTGCTAAAAAAGGGTTTGTTTGGCTAGAAATACATTCTTTTTAATAAAGCCAACCCCAAACATCGAGGTACGTTTTAATTCTGGAGTTTGTGCTTCGCCAGACCCAACACTTTTAAAATATCCTGCCTGCTAGCATGGATGGCATGTGATTCCTACATCTTGTAAACTGCATTGATGTATGTAACATTTCCTATAGACTGATTTACACATGTATGATTAATTCGCTCTGTATAATATGAATGTGATGTAAAGTGCTCTGACACCCTACACTGGTATGAGTAGCACTATAAAAACAAATTAAATACATGCGAGAGAGGGGCTATGGAGATATGATGGGCACTGTTGGAAGGTGGTAGTGACTGTATTCGTGGAGGAGTTCACTGGTGTGAGCGTCAAAAAAGATATACGCACCGGTCACCACCATCGCTACAGGCAGTCCTGACCACAGTGCAGAGAGACATCAACTCTTCCACTGGACTACTCAAAAGACTTCTCAGGCTAGAGCAAAATTATCAAGTGCTGTTTGCTCCCATATATATCCAGTGCAATGCAGTTATTTGGCCTCCATGATAAATTTAGTGTGGCCTTCTGAGGCGTTTCAATCAAGAGGTGTCAAGTATGATGGTGACATTAATCCCGAGTGTAATGCCAGTTTTAGTTTGCACAATGATAGATCTTTCCTTGACGAAAGTATATTTTGTTTGCAATAAAGATTGATATGGGTTAGTGTTCATTGAGAGAAAAAACAATTTGTATGAATTACGTAAGGTTGGGACCTCTTCCTGGATACCTGAAACCACGTCATTGTGTGTACATTTATGCTATGTCAGTCACAGTTTTGTTAGAAGTTGCAGAATTAAAGGCCTGGAGAGAGGTAAATGCCAGTATCATTATACAGTTCCAGACCAGCATCTAGATATACAGGAAGAATGTGAGGCTGGTTGATATATAGCTTTTTTGCTAACCATGTATTAGATAAATGTACATGGAAACATGTTACTGTTTTATTTACATCTGCACCATAGCGCCATTTACAAACTATATGGAAAAAACAATAAATTACATAAGAACCAATAGTGGAGCAAGGAATAGGACCATTGTGCATATTGTATGTCATTGTATGTCAGGATTGTTCAAGAATAAATGAAGGATCAGAATAGATAAAATAATATTTCACATCAACCCTTAGGTACAGGGATCTGGATGCAAAGGAAGAACATTTTGCACAGTCAAAGAAAGACCAGGTCAGTAGATAACTTTGATGCACCATGACACAGTTACACAATGGGGAAAGATTTGAAATATATGTCTTTGGATACTATAACCTTAGGGCTAACAGACATGTTAGTGTTTCTTTTCTATAGGTATATTTGTGAACTTTGTGTGTGACCATCAATGCCATTTCCACTGTGAACATTAGTGTGTATTGGGAGCGTGCCGAGAAGTAAACCACAGTCTCTTAATAAAGTTGACAAAGATTGGTCCCCATTGGTCGTGTGGACCTTTGTTCGTTGACATGTAGCATTGAAAAGGAGTCAACATCAATAATACATTTCAGACTTGTGAAACTAATGTGACTCCACAATAAGGATCAGGAATCAATGACTGTCGTTATCAAGGATTTATTTCAAATTATTGATCAATCCAATATATAGACTTGCCAGAAATATGTTCAAAAGATACAGCAATACAGCTGCCAAGATGACATATCTCAACAGTTTCAGCCATAGAAAAATATGATACAAAATAGTAACAGTCACAGGAAGACAGAAACAGAGAATAAGAAATAGGTGTTCTATAAAGAAACTTCTGTTTTCTCTCCTAAATATCAGATATTGTCCAATCAAGGTTCTAATTAGAGAATTAGGACGGTTTAAAGGGGTCTCAGGAAATTCAGGCGGGTCTCAGCATAGCAAAGACTTCAGTAGAAGTCATCAGAAAAAATGTAAATGTTAGCATAAAGCTTCACACTTGCAGAAATAAAGGGACGCTGAGAGATCTGTACTCCTCAAATTCTAAAGCAGTGGTTCCCAATCTGTTGTCTGGGGACCCCTGGGGGTCCGCAAAACCTCCTCTGGGGGTACACGGCTGCTTAGAAAATGTAATAATATTAACAGATTAGGTCCCCAGCTTTCAGTAATGACTCATTGGTGGGTCCCCAGATTCCAATAATGATTCAGTGGGGTCCCCAGGTTCCAGTACTGATAAAGTGGGGGTCCACAGAAGTCAAACGGTTGGGAAACACTGCTCTAAAAAAATCTGTCCTGACCTCGAACGCTGGTGAAAGCAACAGAAACTTCAACAACATTGGGATCGTGTGCATTTGCAACATCACCTAGATTTCCCATCTGACCGAAACTTAGGCAATTGATGCAACCTTGACATCCCAAGCTCCTGGTAAATAATGAGTTGAAGGCTTCTTCTGCTCGTTAGTCTCCACGCTCCTAGCCAAGTTTTGTCTTCTCGCGCCTCACCATCAGTCATCTAATACATACAATACTACTTTCTCTAGCTAACAAAAATCCTGAAAACACACCCTGCAAGGGAAGAACATGCTGACAACGCAAAATGCATTTCACAACGCAAAATGCATTTCAAGACGAGGCTTTTAGTCAGGCTAATTTTACCTAAGCAGTACATTTGCACTTCTAATACATGAATATACATGCACGTGCCAGTTACAATTAAATGCTAAACGTGACTAAAAGAATAGATGTCTACATATGCAACTATAACAAAGTGTAAATGTAAAATGTGAACAATCAATACATGTAAGCATTTTCAACTGATCATTAGTACACACATGTACAAATCTCCAGTTTTTGCAGTGATTACATTTTACTAATATGTTTAAATGTTTCACATATGTTGAAATTATTAAGATACACAGTGAACATAATGTTGAATATAAATGCAAAATTAAGCAATGGTGACATGCAAAGGATGGAGTCGAAATTTCTCCACACCAGTATGAATTGTAGCAAAATCTTTTATGAACATATCTAGTGCATCTGCTTTTAGCATAACCCATAATTGTTTTCAAACCTTTTTTTAAAATGTAAAAGTTGTCTTTTTTTAAATTGGGGGAAAAATGTTGACCATCAAGGACAAATGAATCCCCCACTTCTTCCTGCTTTGTAGTTTTTAAGAGTATGTTTGGAGAGAATGCACTTAAATTCACACCACAGGAGCACCTGCAGGGTCCACCTGATCTCTAGCATGTATTCACAGTCTCCTACTCTGCTGTATTGACGGAAAGACCAGCCCCATTTGATATTCTGGGCCTTTGAATTTGTGAGGATGCACTAGACACTTACTAGCATGTCTCCAACTGCCGAACTTTGCTAATATAATCCAGAGGTGCTTTACAGTTCACTGAATATTGTTTAAATTGAAGATATATGTGAAATTTGTTGCTGAAGGTAGATTTCAGAATGTGAATCCATTGTGTTGCCCGATCCCTCCTGGCTAGCGCTACGTCTATGGTTCTGCTGTTGCCCCCACTTTCTAGCCCTGTTGCTGACCTTGAACTGTCTTGACGCCCCCTGCTACCCCAAAAAGTCCTGCATCATTGAAGAGACCTCTACCCTTAACCACAAGATTGAGACGGGCTGCTGAAAAATCAACCGCCAAAATCTGCTGCACCACACATATCTTCCCAAGGGATTGACCATTTCAGGGTCCAAGGGATCTGGTGGTGACTCTGCCTGGCATGCACGTTCCCTCTCTGCACTTAGTTTTGTTGCTTTTGATCCATTTTCTTCCTCTTCTTTTGATCTGCCATGTGTGGTGGCCAATTACCTCTCCAATGACTTTTGTGTTCTAGATGCAGCATTGTGGCTCCCTGGGTCTTTCACAGCACCCAGAAGTTGGCATATTTCCTTTGTGTCTTCAAGAACTGACATGAGCCATGTTTGCCTTATTTTATAGGTATGCAACTATTGTGTTCTGCTGCAGTTGTGATTTCTTTGTGCTGTGTTGGTTTATATGTTTGCAAACATCTATGCTTACAAACCTTAACAACTACCTCTGCTGCAAAGACGAATGGTGTTTTGGCAGAAAGACAGTGATCCTAACTTATATTACTGTATCTGCTTAGTATTCATGAACATTGTGTTGTCCTTTTTTACTCAGAAAATCAAAGAGTCATGTGTGAGATCAATTTTCTGTTGTGGACTTGGTGTTATGAGCACTAATTGCAAGGCACCTTGAGCTTCCTCTGTGTAAGCTCATAGCCCCCTAAATGTACCTGCTTTAAAGAACTTGGTCTGATATAATCCATCTGGATATTGGACGTGTATTGCGTTGTTTTATTACAAAAGGCATGTTCTGGGACATTTGTGGATCTTGGCATATGTGTGTGTAGTCACTACTAAATGTGTAAAAAAATTAGGGGCATATTTAGAAAAAAGAGGCACATCACTCCTGATACACCACTTTTCTTGCCTTGCCCTGCGCCACTCTAATGACACCATGTGTGTGCCGTATTTACAATACAGCGCACCATGGTGCACGTTAGAACAATAGCGTCACAAATGTTCACGCTGTTGGGGTGCTTTGCAGGATTAGCGCCAAAAATGATGGTGCTAATTCTGCAAAGTAAAGGGAGGCCCATAGACAAATATGGGTGCGTCATTTCAACTCCTGCCTTATGCAGGCATTAAAAAATGACTCAAAAAATGTTGCAGTGAAATCTTGTAGATTTCACTGTGCCATTTTTTAGGCCTCCCCTTGCATACATTATTCCTGGCGTAGACATAATGTGGCGCAAGGGTTTCAAAATGTCGCAATGCAAGCATTGCACCACTTTGTAAATATGGTGCATTAGAACTGCCTACCTAACACCACATTAGCACAAAGAATTATGCTAATGTGGTGCAAGGAGGCACAAGGGGCTTGTAAATATGCACCTAAGTGCTTTGCTCTGAATCCTATTGAATGTTGGTGTACCGAATACCAAGGTTGGGTCATTCACCTAATGCCTCTTTAATACACCCCAGACACTCCATGACTCCTTATCTCACTGTTGCAGATTATTTTCATTTCTTCTTTCTCTCATCAAGTTTTTCAGTCTTTCTCTTCCTCCTTCTTTCACCTTTGTCTGTTTTCCTCTTTTTTCCTCTGGGTCAAAGTCTGATGAGGAAAAATAAGTGCTGGTCCCCACAAATGAGTGGCAATACCCACCAGCTACAACCATTGTTTAAGAAGAAGCACTGCATGCATTTTTTATTGTTATCCATATGTGGGCATCCTGTAATGGTGTATAAAGTTCATGGTATGCTAGACATACATAACCTATGAGAGCAAGGCCCAGATTTAAGAAAAGTGGAGCTTCACATTGTGAAGCACCACTTCTCTTGCGCCCCCCGCACCTCCCTAAAGCCACCATGTGTGCACCTTATTTAAGGTACGGAGCACCATGGCGGTATTAGGAACAATAGCTTTGCTCCACTAGCATCAAAAATTCTGACGCTAGTAGAGCAGAGTGACGGAGGCTCATTGATTCCAATGGGTGCGTCCATTTAACGTCTGCTTTCAGCAAGCTTAAAAAATGATGCAAATAATGGCACAATGAAATCTTGTAGATTTAATTGCGCCATTTTTGTGGGCCTCCTTTCCCCAGAATGCCCCCTTTGCATACATTATGCATGGTGCATGCATAATGTGGTGCAAAGGGTTGCAAAGTGGTGCAATGCATGCATTCCGCCACTTTTTATATAAGGCGCAGTGTTTTTAGCAATCTAAAGCCACATTAGCGTCAGAAAAATGAAACTAATGTGGTGTTAGATAGCGCAAGGCCATCCTTAAATTTGGGCCTAAGTTTTTTAATTTAGGCTGTGACAATACATGATCCACTGCAACTAAGGCTGTGATGTGAAAATGCAGGACTGTGATTAATCCAGCAATTGTGGTATAGCCATGGAGCTGTTTATGCTGAGTTCATTGTAGTGTCTGCTATGATTGCGTAGATCATAACCTTGTGGAAGAGTCTAAGAGCAAGATGTACAAAGCTATTTAGCAGTCGCAAATGACACACCTTGCCATTTTCAACCACTAAATGGCCTTGTACCATGTACCAACCATATTTTGTGAGTCTGTAACATATTACCGACTCGCAAAATACAGCTTGTGACTCGCTATTAGGAAGGGGTGTGCAAAGGGCGTCCCTTCCTAATAGAGAGTTGCACTGGTATGTGGGAATGTTTTGCGACCAGAATGCGGTCGCATAACATTCGCAGATTGCCACCAACTTCAAGTTGGTGCTAACCATCCGCAAACAAGAAGGGGTCCTCAAGGGCCCCCTCCCCCCTTGTGAATGTGGGTGCAAACATTGGTCTCATGGATCACTGCCTACTCTTCAAAAATGAATAGAAAACTTTTCAATTTTGGTTTTTAATGCATTCCATTTTCCTTTAAGGAAAATAGGCTGCTTTACAAAGAAAATTGCTTTACTGAAAAAACAATCACAGACATGGTGGTCTGCTGACCCCAGCAGGCCACCATCTCTTTGACTGTAACCATTCACGATGGGTCCCAAATTGCGACATGCCTCATGAATATGGATGAGGCAGGTCCATTTGCGACCCACTGCGAATCGCTAATTGTGTCTGAGACACATTAGTACATCATAGTTAGTGATTTCTTAATTGCGAATCGCAAACCAGAATTTTTGTACATCTGGCCCCATGTATCTTTCTTGCTGTAGTGTAGAATTCATAAATTTTTGTACATTATATTGTAGTGATGCCCCATTCCCCTAGTCAGTATTTGTGTCTTTTTCGTTCTTTGTTCTTGCAGAATCATTGCAAGGCTAGAAAATGAAGAACTCATCACCTACATGATGATTATTATGAGTAGAATAACTGTAAATGGGTTTTTGAGGGTGGAACAAGTCTCTTGACATGGTTTGTAAAATCACTTTTGTTTTTTAACTCCTTCAGATGTGCTTTAGGTATATGTTGGTTTCTTTTGATTCACATGTTCCACTTATCTTTTGAAAAAGCTACATTATAAATGCATTTCTGCTGTAATCATATGGAGTCATTTAGAGACTCGAAGTGCTATTTTGTGCTCTTCGATGCATGCTATAAATGAGTCTGTAAGTAGGTATCTCGGCGCTTTACAAAGTAGAGAAATAGGCTTACCAAATGGATCTAGTGGTATTTATCCGTCATTGCCTCGTATGATTGGAGGGAAATGTGTAACATTGTGTGCCGAAATTGACCACATTTAAAAGTGTGAACATTTTAGGCATCCCTCAAAGTCAATGTGTTGACTTTTCATCCTGGGTACAGACTTTAACATTGAGAAATCCACATGGTTCTACAAAAGGCGTGGTTTGTCACATAATTTTCTTTCTAAACACTTGGGCAGCATAGGAATAATAAACGAGTTCGCAGAAAAACTAAGAATTTTGTAATTTCCACCTCACGAGAATGTTAAAGGTTGATTTATTGTGTCTTGTGGTACGGTGAATGCTCAGGAAATTGCTCTCCACTGTAAATATGCATCCGGAAAGGCAATCCTGAGTTTTATACAATGTAGCTCAATTGATTGCATCTGCAAAAACGCTGTTATCCTGTTAGAAGAGCTTTAGACCAATATCTTGCTGATTTTCAGGGCCCACAGAGAAAGTGTAAGTGCTTTGAAAAACAAGCTTAAAAATAGAAGATTTATTGGACATGTTTAGTTCTGGCATGTCAGCACATATGTCTGCAGACCTATTGTTACCAATTCTTTGAGCTATAGATGGATTTTTGCTCCACCCAAATGACGATTACGTTCCTGTCTTATGCAATTGGCTGTTTGGTATACCATTCTTTCTCCTGCGGAGTGGTTGAATTACCTCCTATTAAATTATTTATAACATATAGAAAACATGTGTCTTGTACCAGTCTGACTTCCCCATTTTCTTTCCTTTTGTGTCTTTTAATACAAAAAAGTCAACCCTAGGGACAGCCCAGAGACCATGGCGCAATGTATTTAAAAATTAGGATATGCACATTTTAATTGTATACGTCTCGGTTGTAAAAAGCTCAAATTAATTTTTCACCACTGCAAGGTCTCTCTCTCCCATAGGTTAACATTGAAATTGCCTTTATACACTTTATAAGCATAATTTCCAAATGGAAAGAGATGACCCTTTCAATTTTAAAAAGTTGGTATTTTCTTGCTTTAGCCATTTGGTGCCTACAACCTGTCTCAGGTCACATTACTTGGTGCAGTTGCCAATTGGGTTTTTTGTATTCCCCCTAAACAGCCACACACAATGGAAGCTTAGATGTGATTTGATGGGCCATCCTGGGCAGGACGGGAGGGAGGAGTTGGGCACAATCTCACTTACTCCTGAATAAGCTGTGTCCTGTCCTCACACAAAGGGATGCATACCCCCTGTAGTTAGTTTAGAGCCAGGGCAGGATGGAAGGACATCTGTGCACTTCATAGGCATGCCTTTGAAGTCTTTTCCACATCAAAGGCACTAATTGATCTAAGAACTGGACCTCAGACACCACCACTTTAGTACACTTCTGACTTGTAGATACTCTGGCAGGAAGAAGGGCTACTGTGCTGCTGAAGGACTGCCACTCTGCTGGAATGCAGCTTTGCTGACATGTTGCCTGCTGCCCTCTTGACTGGGAATGTGAAGGACTGGACCCACATCTCTCCAACCCAGATTGACTCCCAGGGCTTGTTGGCTGTCCTCCTGATCTGAAGTCTCAGGGACATAAAAGACTTTCAACCCCCCTGCTTCTGCACTTGGACTCTGCCATCTGTGAGTCTATCCTGCCTGGGCCCTTGTAAGAGGGCCTAAGGTGCTTCTTAGGAACAGAGGCATCTTATCTGCTTAGTGGTCCATCCTGAACAGAACCGACCTATCTCCCCAGCTGAGCTGCGCATCTTCAAGCTGAACCGATGCATTACCGCTGATGTGTGGATTGGACCCAGCACAGAAGACTCGCATTGCTGCTGCATCTTGGAATCGCCTTTGGAGCCACTACTGTGCAACGCTTCTCTGGAGCAGGTCCTCGCATCACTCGTTGAAGCCAGACTCGACAATGATGCAAAAGGTCCCCATCACAGCTTCACCGATCATCAGAACTGACGTATCACCTTGGCTGTGCAACGCATCCCCAAAACCTGCTTTGCATTGCAAACCCTGTCAATGGGACTCTTGACATAGGCGTATCGGAACCACGCACTGCAGCCTTGACTTGGATCCATGCAATGATCCACGCCCGGGATTAAGATACCTTGTTCAGCGGGCCTAACAGGGTCCCTGTAGCCAGTCTGAGCTCCATCGCAGTTGGCTTTAACTTTAAACTTCATCCAGGTACGGTCTGACCAGATATCCCCCTTTGGTGCTTTTTGTTTTTAATCACTATAGTACAGTTTATTCTTTAAAGTTCTAATGATTGGATTTGTGCCATTTTGGTCCTGCATTTATTAAATTAAGTTCTATTTTTCTAACCTGATGTGAGATACTTTTTGTGTGATGTCTTCACTGGTTTACTGTTTGAAGTGTTGCACAAATACTTCAAACATTGCCTTAAAGTTAAGCCTGACTGCTCTGTGCCAAGCTACCAGAGGGGAAGCACAGGTTAGTTTGGGGTTGCTTGTCCCTTACCCTGACAAGAATTGTAGTCACTGCTTGACCAAGGATCACACCCCAGTCAACCAATAACCCCATTTCTCTCACTGCCACACCTAGTTTACTTTACAGCACAGTAGCGAACAGGAAAGGGGACAAAGTAGCTGAGAGGAAAGAGGAAAGGGGAAGACAAAAAACAATGAGTGTTTCGTGCCTCAGCCCCCACAGCTACAATAAATGAGTGATTACAATCCACAAACACATTTCATATACAATGTATGTCTTGTTATACTATCCACAGAGCAAAACAAGTGAACCCAAGATGGCCGCAAATCAAGCAGTTTGTTTCACTGAGCTCTACAGAAACGTATCAGTCTAGATTAGTGGGTTTTCGTTGCTATCCATGACCTTCTCTCCCTTTCTGTCCTCTGAGAATGCACAGGGATGTCTCCCTGCCATTGAAATGTTCTTGTATGCTCTGTTTTGCAGCTACCTTCTAGGTTTTGTGAGCCTGCTGATATGTTGATGGTGTCAGTTGTCAGCTTTCATCACTTCCAGCCTCTCTGTTACTAGTCTCCACCTCCAGGTATGCCTTGATTCGATCACTGGACCAGAACCGGAGAGGGTTTACCCATTTCACCCCATGACACCTGGAAATACAACTAAAACACAAAAATGTGGTAACTGTGGGGACAGATTATTGTACAATCTAATGGCTCAACAATGCAATCAATTTTTACAAGATATTGAAGTTAATTCCTCCAAAATCAATTCATAAGTCTCCAATACCTGTTTATGGAAACATTTACACTCTGCATTACCATTTTGTAAGTCTCTGATTTTGATATTGCAACATAAAGATAGAAATGATGACACATACTGTGTATACACAAATGTATATACAATCACAATATATATATATATATATATATATATATATATATATATATATATATATATATATATATATATCTCTCTAAAGCACTTGTCTATTTGGTTGAGGGATTTTTCAGTTCCTCCTTCCTTCCTTATTTTCAGAAGTGGGTGGTCACATGAAACGTTCAAATGTTGCTTCATCTAGAGGTAGCCATAAAGTCTAAAGAGTTGAGGGCATCAGCGCCTAGCCATTCCTCCTTACGACTGTACTAGTAGTGGAATAATATATCTTGTGGGGCTCCTCCTAAGCATAAAGTTGACGCATTTCGGCCTTTATACCTTTCAGGCCTCCACAGAACCTGGAATGCAAAAGGAACCAAAAGGCTGAAATGAATAAATAAAAAAATAAAAACACTTAACATCTAATATATACAAATACACCACAAATGATACATTTCAACTGTATACTGCCGCGGACCTAATATGTCATAAGTATTGTGAAGTCTGAAAGTTTACGAAATGAGAAATTACAATATACAATGTGGAAATGAAAACCTAACTTGTGGAAAAAGTGACAACTGCTACATATTGGGAACATGCTGGTGACAACTACTCTTGGAGAACGAAGACACAGATCAGAGCAGCCACCTCCATAGACTCGGAAAAGAGGTCTGTGGTTGCAGATACATACACGTTCCACATGCAATCTATGCCATCAAAAACATTAGCCTGGTTATGAACTTCATGTAATGCATACTGGTGTTGTGAGCATTGAAATGTAGATTTTCCTAGTAAGTTATGACGGAAAGTCTTAATTTTATTAAAGACACGAAGACGTTCTGAGCTTGGCCGTGCGTTCCTCGTAACATTTAAGACATTGTCCTACGCATAATTTAGGTTGATTGGGGAAATATGGATAAAAAACTGTATGCAAATTAGTTTTGGTACGTTTGTTAATAGAAAATAAAACCCCTGCAGGGGCGAACTGTCGAGAGGAAATATCCAGAGCTTTAACGTGAGATAACCGTTTAATGGAAACTAGGAAAAGCAACATAGTAACCTTGGCAGAAAGCATTTTCAAAGAAATCTTAGAATTATTTTGCCAAGATAAGAACAAATTCAATACTACATTGACATCCCATAGCTTTGAGTATTTAGGCAATGGAGGAATAGAAATTTGTACTCCCTTTAACAGGTGGCAGAGTAGAGGGTGTTCTCCTACGGGTTTCCCATTGATGTAAGCATGATGCATGGAAATTGCCGACCTATACAGATTGATCATCCTGTATGACTTACCTGCACCAGCCTGTGCGGCCAAGAAATTAATTACATAGTTTATGTCTGTTGAAACTGGATCGAGGTCCCTTCCCATACACCAGCTTGACCAAAGAGACCAGGCGGAATTGTATGCCTTCCTGGTACCTGGAGCCCAGGCCTTGTTGATGAGGTCCGCAGCTTCTTCCAAAATTGGAATGGGAGGTCGGGAAGACCCAACACTTTCCAAGCAGAAAGCTGGAGAGATTTGTTGATGACAAGGGGATGAGGGTTCTCTAAAGGGTCCCGAGAAGGGAAGGGAAAAGGGAGAGAAGAATGGGGAAGTCGATTGTCAATTCCAAGAGAGGGGCAAACTAAATCTGTGATTGCCAAAAGGGTACCACCAGCACTACGGTTGCTTTCTGGCGTCTGACCTGGGCCAAGACTCTGGTGATCATTATGAATGGAGGAAAGGCATAGTTGATCGCTTTGGACCAGTCCTGAAGAAAAGCGTTCAAGGCTAATGCTGAGGGGTCCGGGCACCAACTGAAAAAGATAGGTAGCTGAGAATTGAGGTTGGAAGCGAATAGGTCTATGCCAAAAGTACCCCATTTGTGAAGAATAGAATGGAAAACCGAGGGATGAAGCTTCCAATCGCTGTAATCTCTGAGGAAGCGCGAGTGCCAATCCGCCATTTGGTTCAGAGACCCTGAAGGATATTCTGCTGAAAGAGATATCTTGTTGAGAAGGCAAAACTCCCATAGGCTTTTTGCCAGGTCTGCTAACGGTTTCGATCTGGTTCCACCTAGATGGTGTATGTAACGGACAGCCGAAACATTGTCCATGCGGAGGAGGATGGTACACTGCAATCTGTAATTGCCAAGCTTTTGATTGCAAAGGACCCCACAAGCATCTCTAAAGAATTGATGTGCAATTTGGACTCCTCTAGCGACCATGTACCTCCAGTCGAGATTGGACCACAGCGGGCGCCCCAACCCGTCAGGCTTGCATCGGACTCTAACACAAGATCGGGGGCTGATGGAAAAATAGCCCTGCCGTTCCAGGCATCTAAATGGTCTATCCACCATTGGAGTTCTAGATGAGATTCTTGATCGAGAACAATCATCTCCGAATAGGAAAGTCCTCTTCTGAGATGACGGATTGTGAGCCTCTGAAGAGCCCGGTAATGCAGCGGACTGGGAAAAATGGCTTGAATCAAAGCAGACAGAAGACCCACTATCCTGGCCAGAGCTCTGAGAGAAATCTGAGATCTGCGGAGTGTTTTTAGAACCTATGTCTTGATGGCATGTACTTTTAGTTGAGGGAGATGGAGAGTGGAGGAAGAGGAATCTATCTTGAACCCTAGGAAGTCTATCCTTTGAGATGGGAGAATGTTTGACTTTGCTTCGTTGAGAAGAAAACCTAGTTGGGAAAGAAGGGAGCAAGTTATTTGCAAATGCGATAGAAGAGTGGAACGATCCTGATGTAATATGAGAATGTCGTCCAGATAAATCAACAGTCTGATGCCCAAAGATCTGAGATGAGCTGTGACCGGTTTCATTAACTTGGTGAAACACCAAGGTGCTGAAGACAGGCCAAATGGAAGGGAAGAAAACTGGTACGTCTGACCTAGCCATTGGAAATGGAGATACTTTCTGTGATTTGTATGAATGGGGACTGAAAGGTACGCATCCTCAAGGTCCAGACGAAACATGGAATCGAAGGTAAGAAGAATGTCCCTTAGATGTAGAATGGTCTCCATTTAGAAATGTCGATATACGACAAACTGGTTGAAATTTCTGAGATTTATAACAGGTCTGAATTTCTTGTTTTTCTTCTGAACCA
Organism: Pleurodeles waltl; assembly: GCF_031143425.1. NCBI lineage: Eukaryota > Metazoa > Chordata > Amphibia > Caudata > Salamandridae > Pleurodeles > Pleurodeles waltl. The sequence goes on along the minus strand of NC_090446.1, from coordinate 1,333,247,801 downwards.
AGAAGAGAGAACTGAGAAAACCAGGGGGATTTATGGGAGAAATTTGAATGGCTTGTTTTGTAAGAAGGGAGACGACTTCCTCTGAGATCAGAGCAGACATCTCCGTGGAAAAACATAGAGGAGGGGGAAGGTAAACCTGGTAAGGATTTGAATAGAACTCTATTTGATAACCCAGAATTGTGTCGAGAACCCATGGATCTGAAGTTAGGGTGCGCCATTTTTTAATAAAATAACGAAGCCGACCCCCAATTGGAGGAAGGCCAGAAACATGGCTTACCTTGATTGGTGTTGGACCAGAATCCACATTGACCACGACCCCTGTAACCTCTGCCTTGTTGGGGGTAGAACTGGGGTTTGTAGGATTGAGTCCCATAGGAGGAGTATGAGGAGCCTCTGTTTCTTTGGAAGGATCGGCCGGTAGAGCGGCTCCTGCCTGTACCGGCCCTGGCAAAAACACGCTGGTTGAAGACCTTCTTGATGTTCTGTTGCGCCTTGTCAATAGAGGCAAACGTGGAAACAAATTTTCCTAGGTCCTTAATGAAAGAATCGCCGAATAGGCGTCTTTCGGCCTTAATTCCGGGATCCATGGTTGCCAGATTAGACAATTTGGGGTCTAATTTAAGGAGCAGTCCTTCTCTCCTTTCATGAATAATGGAGGCATTCGCATTGCCTAGGAGACAAAAGGCTCTTCGAGTCCATAAAAAGTTCAGCAGGATCAATTTCTGCCTCGTCCATTTTTGCAGATTCTGCCAGGTCCAAAATACGGGACAAGGGCCCCACTAAATCCAGGAGTTTATCCTGGCAGTTTGACCAGGCCTTGTCTACCCCTTTACGAGGGTCTTTCCCAAAATTGGAGAAAAAAGTAAGGTTGATCAATGGATGGAGTTGCAGTGATATTGGAAAAAAGGGACGGTCTGGGACACTCCGATCTTAATTTGGCTCTCGTCTGCTTATCCAGGGGAAGCCTTAATCTGGAAGCACTGTATTTGCCCACGTGGGATGAAGGGGTCCATTCTATGGAATTGGGGTGGTGAAGGAGAGAGGGATCAAACATGGGGTTACCATCCGAATCAAGAACAGTTTGGGCCAAAAAAGGGTCAGAAACCTCCAACTTAGGCTTTTTTGAAGGGGAAGCCTGAGATTGCAAACCCCATATATCCGAGATGTCATCCGCCTCATCCGCATCACCGATATTATCCTCAGTATCTGATATGTGAGAAATCACAATCTGTTTTGGCCCAGAGACAGTATGCTTTGTCTTGGATTTACATTTCCCAGAAATAACTTTTGAATTTGCATCCTGGGAAGGAGGCCTGGGAGGAAACTCGTCCTCAGTCATGGGTGAAGAAACTTCACAAGTCAGAAAAGCGCCATTGGATGGTTTTTGCACATACAAATCCTTTAATTTTCTTTTTCTGCTATCCCCGCAGAATGGGACAGAAAGGATTTGTAGACCATGTTATGGACAGTGGTCGCAATATTTTTGGACATTTTGGTCATATTGGCTGAAACAGCCTAGGCCACAGCCTCATTAATAAAGGCTCCAATTTCATTGGAATCAGGTAAGGAAGAAGAGTCCTGACGTTCCATTTTTGCAAACGAAACAGGAAAAAACAGGAAAAAACAGAGCAGAATCTGTGAAACCCAATTCCCCGTACTGAAGGGGTTAAACCAGGAAGTGCCGGCTAAAATTTAAGTACACGCCCCCAAGGCGTGTCTGCCCGATGAGTAAGTGTTTTGAGGGCAGAGAAACAAAGCAGGGGAGCGGCAAGGCTGACAATAGAAAACCGAGGCAGCCGGAGTGAAGCGAAACACGCGAGCGCCGAGATAATGGCTGTGGAACGGTAGGCAGCGTTGCCGTTCGAACGTTAAGGAAGAGGCAGTAAATTGCCTCAGGCGGCGCGTGAGCGTGAGAAAGTAAACAGGGTTCACGAACCCCCGGGGAAAAGTAAACGCCCGGGAGCGTTGAAGCCTGAGATAGCGCACTAAACACACAGGTGCAAAGGGAAACAGTCTAGCGGTAGCAATAGCACTTAAATCATCATATGAATAGGGGAAAAACATGAGAGAAAAATAAAACGTCACTTATCTTGCCTAAGAGCAGCAAGAAAGAGGACTGGTCGCAGTCAAGCTTAGTGATTATGTATGTCCTGACATTGTGATTGGTGCGTTAGTTATTACTTCTTGACCTCCCATTGGCTTTCCTGTTTTTCAAGCCCCATGGGAGTTGTAGTTTCTTGACTGCTGCTGTTAAAATAAAGCAAGATAGAGAAGCATAATACGATCCTCCGGTCTTGACATAAAATTGTTATACTATCGACTATAAATTGAATAAAAGTGCTGTGGAGGAAGTGGTGTGCATAAGAGTCCATGCTAGTGTATCCAAATCTAGTCCTGAGATAAATATCAACCAGTTAATGCCGCGGAATCAAAAACCATGAACTCCCAAGGAACTAATCCAAAGGATTACACAAATTCAGTAAAATATTTAGCATGTTCCAACTTTGTCCAAACTGAAAACCAGGCACAGTAAGATATTTACCTAATGTAAACACTCCAAGGGGTAGGCTTCCTGTGAAAAAAAAAGAACACGAGAACCGTCTCGTAAGAATCCATTTCCAAACTTATGCTAGGAAACTAGTGAGGAGTGCTTAAAAAATCACCTCAAGTGAAAAGATCACTATATCCTTGATCATGCTCTTTGTATTCATTCCACTGATTCAAGGGGAAATGGAATGCATCTGCAAGACGCTATAGTAAGACAGAGTTGTTAAACGGAGTGATGGTGTGGAGCATGCTGGGACAGGGCACGTAACAAATATGTAACCATGGTGGCCATTATGATTGTTTACTTACGTGAACCTGCGGGTGACATTTATTGCAGTGTGGCATGGTTGGGTTCCACTGCCCAGCATTCTGTTGGAGGACAACTACTGTTCCAGAGGAGCAAGACAGACCCGTTTCCTGTAACTTGAAGCTTGAACACTAAAGAAGTGAATATAGACATTCTGCTACCTGTTTCATCATTGTGTGCATGCAGGATTGATACACAACAATTGGTGACCAGCTGATTCGGATTTTAAACCACTTAGCTGCATTATACTTTATTTGTGTAATATTGCCTAAGCTGAAACTGCAATATGAAGATAAGTTGAACAGTCATTATCTGCATTCATAGCACAGTTTGTCTACACCTAGCTACTGGCAGGTTGGGACAGAATTGGAGGTAGTTTGAGACATTTTGGTACGAAAAGAAGTTTGCGAGAGAAAACACTGCAGTGAGAAATTTTTCAAAGGAGGCCTAATCGCAAACCATGTTTGTGCCAACATTGTGCGGGTGCCAGACTACAAATGTACCCACATCAGTGCTCCTCTACAGAGGAGCACAAGCCTTTGCAGAAGTTAGATTTGCTTATTCAAAGGTTAGAGGTAACGCGTCTTCTTTCAGCAGTGTGTGGCAACACATCATTCAGCCAGGAGTTCATGTGCAGAGTACCCCTTGTGCAGCGTTATTGATCATCTGTGTGTTATGCATGCAACGTCAGAAGCGCGTTGCATGTCAAGTCATGCTGCGTGATTTCTTATCGGATTTGGAAGCATAGACAGCTGAATGACTGGTTACCGCACAGCTGTATGCATCATACCATCCAGTAACTTACAGGACGATTGTGATTGTTACACAGTAAACAGGTGAGAGTGACCACACCACTTTTTTTTCACAATATCAAATTTAATTGATATTAAAGGAGGAAAGGGGAACTTATAGTTATAAAAACTGATACAGCTTAGTCGGAATGTTTGCTGTTTATTTGACTTTTTGAAGTTATTTACAACGTTGGAACCTTGTGATTTTTACATCATGGCACAACTAGTAGTCCTCCACATGCATTTTAGGTTTCTGCTACAGAACTTTCAATGAAATGGGTGGAGTGAAAGGACTATTTTATAAATTATGTCAATGCAACTGATGAGGCAAACAAAATGTCAGCTGAGCAAAAGGTAAGAATTCTCTTACACTTCTTGAGTCCTGTAGGATTGAAAACATACATTAGAATGCTGAAAGTTACAATAGGTGGGGATGTAAATGTTTTTGCTGCAGCAGCGCTACAAGATCTGAATAAATATTTTGCACCAACAATATGTTTTGGCATTACCAGGTATACATTTTTTCAGAGCAAGCAGGGAAGAGGGGAATCTGCTAATGATTACGTGGTGGATCTAAAGAAATTGGCAATTGACTGTAAATTTGGAGTAATCCACGATGACGTGATAGGAGGTCAACTGGTTATGCATGCCTGTTATCCTGCCATACAGGAAAGCATGTGGATTCATGGTGATTCCCCACTTGAGGATGTACTGGTGATAGTGCGCAATGTGGAAATTTCAAGGAAGTATTCCACAGAGCTAAAACAATCTGACAAAGAAATGGACAAAGACATGGAATGCATTTGTAAAGTAGTAACTTGAAAACTGGAGATGTAATAAATGGCTAATTACAAGGAGAAACGTGGGCGCAAAGAGAGGAGATGTTATCATTGTGATTGTAAAGAACATATAGCTTATTCAAAATTATGCCCTACACTGAAGCACAACTGTAGCAATTGTAACATCATTGGCCACTTTTCAGGTGTGTGCAAGAAAAAAAGAACAGTGTGAAGTGCATTTCTGAAGACAAAAACCAAGGTGGAAGTGATGCAGAAGAAGAAACTGTGAAGTTGGACAGTTTTAGAAGTTTACAGAAGATGTTTGTGATGAACACAAATGAGAATAGTGCCAAAGGCAAACCTGTATGTGAAATGACAATGGGAGGTGTCTCCATCAGGATTTATGCAGATTTAGGATCGCCTTTCACTATTGTAAATTAAAATGAATTGACGAATACATGTGTAGAGAAGACTGCAAAACACTTATTAGCTTCTGATATTAATCCAGAGAGCTACTCTGGTGAGAGGATTGACATGTTGAGTTTCAAGAGCTGTCCTTTTCTTTCAAAGACAGCACACTAAAGATATGTATGGTGAAACATAAGACCAATGGAACTAGGATGGCAGGATTAAGGGAATTTACACATGGTTTTGCATCCGAACAGTGAAGAAAAAGTGGTGGTGGTGGATGAAGGACACTCGGTAAGCATTGCAATTGAGAAACAAATTTCTGAAGTTTTCACCAAACATTTGGATGGATTTGAACATGACATTTTCCTCAAATGCATTGCTTACCTAAGGTACATAAACTAAGAGCGGTGCCAATGATGGTAAGAGAAGAAGTCTCTAAGAAATCAGGCAAGCTGGTAGAAATGGATGTGATTGAGTCTATAGAGAGCACCAAATGGATGTCCCTAGTGGTGACAACATGCCACAGAAATGGCAAAATCAGACTGTGTGGACTTATGACATCTAAACAGTAACAATGTTGATGATAGTTTTCCTCTGCCTAAAGTCACAGAGATGGTGTCATGTTTGAAAGGTACTACTTGGTTTTTGACTAAAGACCTCTCAGCGGCTTACCATCAGATCCTTTTTATATAAAGGTCTAGGAAATTCACAGTGTTCGTCACACTATTTGGGTGTTTTCAATTTAAAAGTATTGTGCTTGGGTTGGTATCAGCGGCAGCTGTTTTTCAGCAGTCGATGTACAGGTTGTTTGGAAAGGAGTAAGGAGTGATGTTTTTTTTCAAGACGATATAATAGTGTTTGGGGAAAGCAGAGAAAAACATGATGAGAGTTTGCAGAGAGTGTTGGGAGTGCTAGAAAGCAAAGGGCTGACAGGTGAGCTAAACAAATGTAAGTTTGTACAAAGAAGTGCAATATATTTGGGGCATGTGATCAGTGAGGAGGTGGTAAAACAAAAACCTTCATTGATCAATGCCATTACTGATGCATCAGCACCTTAAAACAATGATGAGGCAAGGTCATTTTTGGGAATGGTAGAGTAGTTTGCGTAATCCATCCGAACTTTGCAAACAAGCATTATATCATAAGACAGTTACCCAAGAAGAATGTGAAATTTGTGTGGGATTCACATTGTGAGGCGGAATTTAATAGAATCAAAGGTGATATGGGTAAGTGGCTACCTTAGGTAGTTTTGACCCTAAATGAGACTGCTTCTTAACCATTGATGCTAGTAACAAGGGGTTAGAGGCAGTACTATCACAGAAGGATACTATGGGTAACAAGAGTATCATCTTGTTTGTGTCCAGATCCTTGTCACTAGCTGAAGAAAAATATCTCATTATAGAGGAAGAGGCCCTAGAGTGTGCCTGGGAACATTTTTGTGCATTTGTGTGGGGTAAAACGGTTATCCATTCAGTGTGATTATAAGCATTTCATTAAATTACTTACCTGGGAAGGAACTGCGACTGCGCCTGCCAGTATTGCAAGGTTAACAGTGAGGATGAAGCTGTCCAGGATGCCTTACCCACTAGACAAATGTGAAGATGATCCTTGGAATGATTGCATTAATACATGACTCTGGAGAATCACCAATTAAGAAGGAGTACTGGGAGAAGGAACGGAAGCAGGATGCTGTGTTGCAGTTGATTTTCAAGTATATGTATGAGGGGTGGTCCAAGAAGGATCAATTGTCAGAGGTTTGCAGACCTTTTTGGGAAGTTAGATCAGAGCTGTCTGTTGACAAAGATTTGATTTTTAGTGGAAGTGAGATCATTCCTCCTCGTGGGCTGCATGAGGTGATTTTGGAACTTTGTCACAAGGGACATTTTGGTGTTGTGAAGACAAAATCAGTTGTTAAAGAATTATTCTGGGGGCCTGGATTTGCTAAGGCAGTGGAAAGGTTTGTCAGGACCTGTGAAATTTGTTCTTCTGCTGACAAAACCTTGCGCGCATTAAGACCACACGTGAGTCAAAGTCTCATTGCAAACCAATCTTGGAAAAGTGTGGCAGCGGATTTGTTGGGTCATATAGAGGAGTTGCAGGAGTATGTGATAGCGTTTATGATTCTTTTCTGCAATGGCCCTAGAGTTTTTAGACAAAGCATTTTAGTCAGAGGGGATTCAAGCAGTGCTATTGAGTGAAAATGGTGTACAATTTGTCTCAAATGCAGCAAAGACATATTTTGAAAAAATAGGAGTGAGACACAAAACAACGTCCCTTTACAATCCTATTGGGAATGGCACTGTGGAAAGATTTAACAGAGTGATCAAGGGAGATATTCAGAGTGCATTTAAAAAACTGTGCGATTGGCTGTGAGAAAGTCATCCTTTTAGCCCTGTTTGCCCCCATCTTTTCTGACTGATATTGGTGGTAACTGACTTTGACTGTACCCTGGGCTCTGCTAACCAGGCCTGGTGCTAGTGCTCTGATTAAAACGGTATATGATAATTAGGTATAATTACAATTGTCAATGACAGACCCCTGTAAGTCCCTAGTATATATTAAGGCCAGGGGGACTCAAACTACTTATAAGTCCCTAATATATTATAGGGCAGAGGGCTTAGAGGCCCAGTAGATTTTCTGTACTGGAATGTGCACTGCTGTGTTGCCTGCTGTCATTTTTAAAGGCAGCCTTGGTTTGCAGACTGTCTTTAAAAGTAAAATATATGCAAATTGGACTTTGGAATTAAAGGTACTTCCAAAGTGGTAATCTACCGTATTTTTTTTAAAATGAGACACCTCTAAGGTCCCACCTAGGTGACCCAGGGGTGGGGTGCTATGTAACTATAAGCAGGTACATTATAAAATATGTTTTATTTCCCCTGGTGAAGGAAAAAATGCCCATTTCATTTTCCCCATTCTAGATACTTAGCTGCATAAACTAACATTAGGATATTTGATTTTAGAATCAATAAAAGGAGTGGACTCACTGAAATCAATAGGTTAACAGAGCTTCCGTGCACCATCTCCCTCAAGAAATCCCCAGCCTGGAGTAGGTCCAGTGAACTTTTAAGGAGTTGGAACGTGCATTTTGGGAATTGTAGTTCCATACTTCAAAAGGACCATCTTAGACCCTCTGGACCATTGGATTTGTGTTTGGACAATTTGATTCCTCAAAGGGAGTTCCAGAAGTTTGGAGCAACTTTTGGAAAAAGCTCCATAAGTCAACCAAACTGATGTTGAGAGTTGAGCCAGCTACTTTCAACCAATACCCGGCCTTAATTTCAGGTGAGCCCACTGAAAGCTCTGCAGTTCCAGACATCTAGCATTTGACTGAGGCCTCACGGAGAAGCAATCTGAAATTGGCATTGAAATTGGCCTGCTGGAGGGGACTGCACGACGTAGAGAGAAAATCCACCAGAAAGGTTTTTAAGTTTGAAGGTAAAATTTTGACCGAGGCCTCCCTCTCAGTGTATCTGAGCAGAGTTCCATCGCTGTTGGTGTAAAATTGTGACTTGATATTTGTCAAGATCGACAAGATGATTCCAGTTGGTGCTATTAGTTTTTAGGCACTAGACAGCACATTTTTTAATTCATTCTTTAAAAATGTATTTCTCTGGTTCCCTAAATTGGATCGTTATAATTTTTATGTCTTTTTAAAGATAAAAATATTTCCTATTTTTATAAATTGGTGTGGGATTTTTATTGTGTGTTGTGTCTTACTTATTTAATGTATTGGTGAATTTGAATGCTTTGCATACCTGTTTGCCAACTCACAGCCAGCTACCAAGGGTTAAGCCAGGGGCTAACGTATTGAGACCTTGACTGGACCTTATATTGCGTTGGTGGCATTACTGCTATTGGGAGGTGCATACTTACCCCTACTAATAATCCAGCTTCCAACATTGGCTTATTGCTGTACAGAAGAATGCGTGGGCATATAAGGTCACTCGGAACAATGCTACAGGTTTGAGTTTGTTCGTAGCTTTGCTTTGAGAAGGCCTTGCTTTCTTAAACTCATGCGAATTAATTTTTCATATTGCAGACAGCGCAACATAGATATGTTTGTTTGCTAATGGTTTGCTGTGGTGTGTTTACTCCAACAACGATTTGTTGTACCACTGATTACAAAGAGAATCAAGATATTGCTATGGGTGCAATCTCTTATTAATTATGCGGGTAACCTTTACTACTATGTATTAAATCCTAACATTCTAATTTTTTGGTCACTAAAGGGTTTATCTAACTTATGCGAACATATGCTGTGCTACATATAAGTATACTGGCGATGGTAATTTGACTTATGGTTTTATGTTTTTTTCTTAAGAATACTTTTCAGTAGAAATTTGATCTACATATGGATGCCTTCCATATTGTGGTATGTTTTGTTGTGTAGTTTCTCTGCATGGTTTGAGGTCTGGTATACATTTGCTATTGGGGATTGCGGTAAACTAACCCTTTTTACATACCTTTCTTACTAGTTTACATCTGATATATCAATCTGTGATCTTTGGACACTATATTACGCAGAGCGCACATATTCCATCCGTAGACCACACTTCACTGCACCTGGATTGAGCACTTTGGATAATAGAGGTTAACAACATCTTACAATCCTTTTTGTTCGTTTCCTATAATCCTTTATTTGGGGATCACTTATTTTCTTCATTGGAAGTATAGTTCTCTTTCCCATTGTTAATACTGGTTTGTCGAAAACATATTCATCTTCACAAATTTCTGTTATCGTCTTTCAATATTCTTTCACGTATCAACTTTTACAGCCTTGAAAAAGTCTTGAAGACAAAACATATGTCAGCTGTTGTCATTGGGCCCATCAGATTGTGGGAAAAATAAATCACAAATAAAAACAAGACGTGTCCAGAATACTTATTCATTTGCCTCAGCAACTACAAAGTTCGCCGACTATTTGGGTGTGCCTTGGTCTTTGGAAACATATACTAGGGACTTACTAGTAGATCAAATACGCCAATCATGGATAACCAATCATAATCACAATTTACTGATGGAACACTTGCAGTTTAGCACTGATCAGCAGTGGTAAAGTGCCCACATTAGCGAAACCAGCAGAAACAATATCCAGCACACAGTCAAAAATACAGGAGGCAGAGGCAATTAGGCAGGGGAACCACACCAAGGATGCTAGGTCTAACAGATACTATACTTTTATCATTAAAGTGTGCACCAACTCTATGTAGACCCACTTTAATTTTAGTGTGAGCTTTGGGGTACTGCCTCGTATCAGAGCAGTAACAAAACAACCTGACGCCTTATGCACTAAGGATTGGTAGTTCCATTTACAAATTATTGTCTACTGTAATTATATCATAAGTGCTACTGAACCTACAATATCTCTTTTTGGGACACTTTCCCAGTTCCCCCTTCCAAAGGTGTGCCTAAACTGCTCCACTGATCCCACAAGCTCTGTAGCTTCCTAAGACAGTGGCATTTTTGATGCACAAGGTGCCTATGGGCAATCTTAAAAATACCTTTATGAGCCTCTCAGTCATGGACCCACAATAGATGCACCTACACCGACTGCACATGTACTGCGCATTGTTGAACAGCTTAAGAGGTGTGTGTTCGATCTTTTAGCTCTAAATAACACAGTGTCAGCCTTGATTTTAGCAAACCTCTCCTTGGTCTCTAACATAAATTGACAAATATGTCCATTACATCTAAATTGACAAACGTATCCATTATATCTTGCTTTTACAGCCACACTAGAGACTGACCCACTCATGTGTGACTCAAAATAATCATTATAAAATATCATTATTGCCATAGGCAATCTGAAGACTGGTGACCCTGCAGACCTTAAATTTAATGATTATTTTCAAGAGCACGTATTATGAATAACTATTACACATAATATTGCGCTAATAAGATTGTGAGCCATTTTGACACATATTGTAAAGTCCTGTAAATTTGTCTTTCTCACTACAAGACATTCCTAGTGAGATGGAATTTTAATTTTTGTGATGCTATTTAATCTGCACATTGTAATCTTCCACTTATGCAAACCTAGTGTGGGACAATACACCTTGGAGTGAGCACTTCTTTAAGCCACTAGCTACAGAGAATTAAATAACTTGCTATACTATGTTCCCCAAGTGTGTTTCACTTACAGACTTGATAAATTTGCTGGCACTGCTTGAAGCCTGCTTGCATCAAATATGGGTGAGCTGAGTGACTGTAAACTGAGATTGTACTGGGACAGATTGTTCGCTTATATGTTTTCTGGCAATAACTTGTTAATCTTTTCCCTAAAATATAAAATTATTGATGAAAGGTTCTAACATTTTAAGAGCCACTATAAGTTAAATCATTTCACCTCGTAGGCTGCAGAGACTGAGAAAATGCAATGTTTCTTCTTCTCCTCCATGCTTCGTTAATTTGAAAAGCAATCTTTCATGGTCGATCCAAGGTAGACGTTTATCTTGGTGAGGTTCCTATACATTTTTGCCCGGATTTATTAAGGTCTTGCATTGCCCCTGCATCACACCAGGCAACGCAAGCCAGCACAATCCCTTAACTGTGACCTACGAAGCCACATAAGCCACCTTGTGTGGCTCTGCATGGTTTAGTAAATTCAACATAACAGAAGTAGCACATTTCACTGCCTTGTATTACCTTGCTGTCGGGAGGTGTTCCATGAGTGGAGTGTGGGCATTCACCATGGATTTTGGTGCATTCTCAGATGTACAAAGAGATGTAAACCTGGGAATATGTCATTATGGTACGCATCCCAGGCCCAGGCATAACAAGGAGAAATATTTATATAGCTCCTTGTTACTTCATTTTTCTATGTGTGATGCATTGCGCATCAGGCATAGAAAAAGGAAAATGCCTTTAAGGATTGTTTTTGTCTAGGAAGGTGTTCCTTCCTGAACAAAAACAATCTCGCTCATAATGCAAGCACCCTTGCTCAATGGTGTAAGGGTGCCTTCTTTGGCTGTAGGCAGCACTCGGTGCGCCACCACAATAAGGCAATGGAAATAAGCGTTATCTTTTTAAATATGTCACATATCTGATGTTTCCCTTTCACACAATGAAGTTTGGCAAGGGTGTAGTGCATTGCGTGGAATTTTAGTAAATCTGCCCCTAAATGTTTTGCATTAACATGACTTTTATGCATAGCAATGCTAATGCTGATGTAGAAAGAAAATATGATATTCATATTTAGTTTTACTAATGCCAATGTACACCTGAATTTCAAAATGAGTTAACGTTGGTTGCCATCTTTGCTTTGTGATATATGAACATTTTGTTTCTTGGCAAATTGGGGTTCTAATATGTTGAAAGACATGTTTTCTTTCTTTCCCTTGTGAAGAAATAGTTTCTTTTCTTTGTGATTATGGTGGAATGTTGTTTCAATGGATAGCACATTGAAGTGACACCTGCATTGTGAAAAATAGTACATGCACCTTATCTTGCTACATAACGTGTAAGTTTGAAGGCCATGGAGAAAAGCTTGTATTGTCAGAAACCTCGAGAACCTATCTAGTGTATAATTGTATGATTATGCTTTAACCTGATTGGACAGTATTTTGAGAACTGCATGCAGTTGAGTGTTTGTGTGTCTTTATAGGAAAATAGAGCAGAACAGAGCAGGAAATTTTAGAGTGCTTGTATTTTCCTTTGAGGTGACCCCTTACTGCTTCATCCCTTGCTTCGTAAGATTTGATCTAATTTGATTTCCTATTTGTAGGAAACAGGCCTGGTGTGTGGTGGGTACCTAAAGTACTTACACCTTATACCAGGTAACCCCTTTTAGTGAAGTGTAGGAAGTGTCTAGAAGCCAGGCTCTCTAGAGGTGGTTGTGGATGAGCAGCCAAGGCCTATCTAGGAGGCATGAAAAGCTCATGCAAAACCACTGTAGTCACACAGCACTTACACCCATGAAAGGAAACACTCAGTTGTACACAAATAAAGGTACTTTATTTTTGGAACACAATACCACAAATTACAAGCGAGGCAACCCTCCAATGGGATGTGAGTAATACACTAAATATATACACTAATAAACAGCAATAGGCATAGAAAAGTTCAGAAAACAGTGCAAATCGCAATAACCAATAGTGACCCTAGGGGGAGCTGAAACCATATACTAAAAAAATAGAATGCAAACACAGGACCCCCACCTAGGTAAGTGGAATGTGTAGAGGGGAGCTGGGAGTACTAGCAAACTACAGAGGTAAGTAACACAGTACCCCCCAGCGACCAGGAATGCAGGAGTAAATTACTGGAATTTCCCTAAACCACCCAAAAGGAATGAAAAGAAGAAACAAAGACACCCAGACAAGACTGCAAGAAACCAGCAGTGGATCCTTGGAGAGGAAGACCTGTGCAGAGAGGGAACCAAGTCCAAGAGTCACAGTGAAGTCCAGGAGGAGTAGGAGCTACTAACCATCCAGCTGTACTTGCAGGAGTTGGTAGATGGTGATGAAGATCAGGTCACTACTGCAGCCCTGGAGCCGGAGAAGAGTTCCTGAAGAATGCAGAAGATGTTCCACGCTGGAATGAAGATTACAGATGAGTGTTGGTGCAGGAATTCCACCAACAAGCCTTGGCAAAGGAAAATTTGCAGTCAGTGGAAAAGTGGAGCTGCCGGGGACCAGCAAGGCCCAGGAGGACTCAACCCAGGAGTAGGAGTCAGATCGGGTCCTCAGTGACAGAGGCTACCCACAGGATCAGAGGTAGCACCCACAGGAGTCCCACAGGACAGGGACACAGAAGTCGCCCATGCAGCACTGGAGAAAGGGATCTCACGCCACAGGAGAACCACGCAGAGGGCTGAGTATTGCAGGAAGGAGTGCTGGGGGATAAAGCTACACATCACCTGAAGATCCCTTAGAGGAGATGCAAACAAGCCTTAGCAGCTGCAAGAGACGCAGTGCTCGGGGTTACTGTCCACCTTGGACAGCTGGCAGAGAGGACCATCGTGCGGACTACCCCGGACCACCACCAGTGATGCAGGATCAACGCAGCTCAAGATGAGGTGATATCCACGCAGCCGGTCATCATTGCAGCAGGTGCCTGCGGATGCAGGGGAGTGACTCTTTCACTCCTACGGAGATTCCTTCTTTCTTCTAGTGCAGAATGAAGACACGTCACCCTCAGTGGATGCACAGCTGGTGGAAATGTCACAGTTGATGGCAGGAGCCCTGGAAACAATGTTTCAGAAAAGTTGTTCTTCTTGGAGGCAGATTGTCGGGTCCTGGAGGGTTCAGTCACAGTTCCGGAGGCCAGAAGTCAAAGTGAAGGTTGCAGAGATATCCTACTGGAATCTTGCAAGCCGAATCTGAGGACCCACCCCAGAGAAAGACCCTAAATAGCCCTAAGGGTGGACTTGGTCACCCAGCCAGGTGACCACCTATCAGAAGGTACCTCTGACATCACCTGCCTGGCCACTCAGATACTCCCAGAGTTCCGTGTCAACCTTGGAAACAAGATGGCAGAACCCAGGGACCCTCTGGAGGAGCTCTGAGCACCACTCCTGGGGTGGTGATGGACAGGGGAGTGGTTACTCCCCTTTCCATTATTCAGTTTCGCACCAGAGCAGGGACTGGGGGGTCCCTGAACTGGATTGGACTGGTTTATGCACAGAGGCCTTCAAAGCACACCAGTGGCTTAGGGAGGCTACTCCTCCCGAGCCAGTCACACCTATTTCCAAAGGGAGAGGGTGTTACCTCCCTCTCCCAAATGAAATCCTTTGTTCTGGCTTCCTGAGCTTGATCAGATCAAGCAACAGGAGAGCAGAAACCTGACTGAGGGGTGGCAGCAGCTTGGGCTGCCCAGAAAGCCCTGTAAGGCTGGTGGTACCAATGCTGGGGGTCCTACAAGGAGCCCCCAGAGTGCATGGAATCATACTTCCAATACTTGCAACAGTTTTGGTGTATGATTCCAATATATTTGATACCAAACATGCCAAGGTTCGGAGTTACCATTATGTAGCTGGACAAATGTAGTGACCTATGTCCAGTACACGTGTAAAATGTCATCCCCGCACTCACGAAGTCCAGGAAAATGGAACAGGAGTTCATGAGGGCACCTCTGCTAGTGCAGGGGTGCCCTTACACTCAGGTACCTGCACCCTTCCCTCTGGGCTGAGAGGGTCTACCGTAGGGGTGAGTTACAGTGACCTGGTGCAGTTACCTATAGTGAAAACGGGTGCATGCACCCATTTCATGCAGACTGCAAAGGCAGGCCTGCAGAACCCTTTGCACGGGCTCCCTATGGGTGGCAAAATAACTGCTGCAGTCCTTAGGGATCCCTTGGTACTCCCATGCCCTGGGTACCTGGGTACCATATACTAGAGACTTACATGGGGGGACCGGTATGCCAAATGAAAAAAGAAAAAGAAAAAGGTACAGTTACCGAAATTTACAGGAGAGAGCATAACCACTGGGGTCCTGATTTGCAGGATCCCAGTGGACACAGTCAACCACACTGACAACAGGCAGGAAATGGGGGAAACTATGCCAAGAAAGAGGATACTTTCCGATACTATTAATTAAAGCATATGCATTTTGAGTACAAATTGCTGTTAACCTAATTTTAGCACTCTGTAGAACATTACATTTAATAGACTTACATGGTTTGATACTAAAATATTCTTTGTCCTTTTTGGGGAGCCTAATGTGCTTCACATAATAATGAATATATTGATTTGTGGACAACTCAGCTGCAGAACACCAAAATCCTCAGGGGGTTAACATTGGTTCTGGTCCACACAGAGAAGCGCTTAACGGTTTTTGAATTAGCATAAAGAAAAGCGCTCGCAATCTCTCACTCATCAAAGTTCCTGTGGATCCTCTCTTGAAGGGTGTTCAACCTGACCTTTTCTGCAGGGTCATCCTCAAACTTTTTGACTTTTATCCTCCACTGCTTGCTGAATTTGTTTTTGTTGGACTTAGGACTCTGTGCACTAGTGTTAAAGTGCTAGTGCTCTCTCCCTAAAACGTGGTGAATTTGGTTTATATTCTACTGACATATTTCATTCTCTTGTGAGTCCCTTATAGAGTGGTATACAATATACCCAGGGCCTGTATATTAAATGATACCAGTGGACCTGCAGCACTGATTGTGCCACCCACTATAGGAGCCCTCTAAACAAAGCTTTGGCCTGCCATTGGAAAACCTGCATGTTCAGTTCAAAACTGCCATGTCAACCTGGCAAAATAAACCTTTTACCAGGCCTAAACCTTCCATTTTAATACATGCAGGTCACCCCTAGGGTAGGCCTTGACAGCACAGAGGGCAGGGTGCAATATTTGTAAAAGGTAGAACATGTGCGTTCATGTTTTACATGTCCTTGTAGTGAAAAACTCCCAAAGATGTTTTTCACTACTGCAAGGCCTATCTCCCTGGTAGGATAACATTGGGTTTACCTTATTAAAATGTAAAAGTGTAATTCACAATCTGGAAGAGATACGTTTTTCGAGTTTGGTGTTTCTGGAATAATAATTTTAAATTACAATTTATAGTGAAGTCGGATTTTAACTTGTAATTCTGAAAATGACACTTTTAGAATGTTGCAATTTCTTACTTTAGCCATTTGGTGCCTGCTGCCTGTCTCTGATCACATGTCTGGTGTGGTTGACAGCTGGGTTTTGTGTATTACACCTAAACAGGCACACACAATGGGAGCTTTAGTGTGATGTAATGGGCCTTGATGGGCCATTTTGGCAGGATGGGAGGGAGGAGCTGGCCACAGCCTCACTTACACATGAATAGGCTTTGTCCTGTCCCCACACAAAGGGCCGCATAACCCCCTGTAGTGAGTCTGGAGCCAGGGAAGGAAGTGCAGGACCTTTGTGCACTTGATAGACCCTTTTTTAAAAGTCTTACCCCACTTCAAAGGCATCGCTGGGTATAAGAACCGGCCCTCAGCCCCCTACCACATAAGTACACTTCTGGATCTGTGGATACTCTGTCAGTAAAAAGGACTGCTGTGCTGCTACAAAGACTGTCACTCTGCTGGACTGCTGCTCTGGAAGAATTGATGCCTGGCTGTGCTGTCCTACTGTCTGCTGCCCTCCTTATCTGGGTAAGAAGGAACGGACCTGCATCTCTCCAACCCAGAACCCAGAGTGACTCCAAGGGCAAGCCGACTGGTCTCCTGATCTGACGTCGCAGGGGCATAGAAGACTTGCAACCATCCAACTCAACACTGCAATTGGAGTCTGCCAGCTGTGAGCCTGACCTGCCAAGTGATACCACCCCAGTCCTGGACCCCTGGTGGTAGATCTAAGATGCTGCTCCAGCAGAACCACTGCATCTCTAGCATTGCATGGGCAGATCAGTTGCATCTCTGCCAGTGCGTGGGCAGAATTGGCACATCACATTCGGAACCAGCACTGCAGTGTTTTCTTCAGTGCAAGACCCCTGCATCTTCATAAAAGGCAGTCTCGACAACGACGGAAAACTCTGCATCGCAGCCAATGGACTCATCAGAATCAGTGCAGAAACCCAATTTTAACAAATGGATCAACAGCTTCTCCATGTTTTTGTGAGAGGTCTTGTTTGTTACAAAGCCCTGAAAACATGGAGAACAAGGAACATTAGGATATGTTGTGGCGGATACTGGTTAATCATACTGTGTAGCATTAGTGGTGAATGTTTGCTCTAATGAAGGTGACATAACCGTTAATATGTTAATTGAACCAGCACTTTATAGGATATAATGATATACATATTTTTTAAGTGAACTTTTTTTTATTTATATATGTCATGTATATGTTATAGAGAATCTCGTTTTAAGAAATAAATGCTTTATTACTAATACAACTTCAAATAGCTGCTCAATGCTCTATTGTTGATATGCCAACGTCCTGGACCCTGAATCCCTGGTTACACAACCTACACACGTTTCTAACTGCCCCTAAATAAACTCTAAGTCTATATGATAACATCCTTTAGAGAATGTACCTGATAATTGAATCGGTCTTTTTCTGCAAGGGCATTTCATCAGAGATCTCATGTTAACAATACACACGCACAAATACATACAAAAGGTACAGAAGCATAGGTGTTTGGAGGACCACATTCAGCCGTTGGCTAGTGCCATTTTTAGGTTGAGCGTTAGCGTTCAGCCTGCTGTATATTAAAGTATACAATAGAGTGAGTTCCAGCGTTCTCATTTGTTAGTTGCAGTGTCCTTCAAAAATCCTTGCTAGTGGTCAGTTCTGCCTCTTTGCCCTGCCTTTTTTCGCTTTGGGAACAGCACAAAGTACTGTGTAATTACGCTATGTCCTGTTTATCTCTTCTGTAAGTGACTTTTTTTTTGGCATTTGCCTGTTTCACCTCAACAGTGTGGGTGCCTGTTCAGTTACTCCTCCCCACCAGCTCCCTCTGTAAACATAAACCAACAGCAGAGGGGGGCTTTTCCAGGGCCAGCTCACCCTTGCTCTATTTTCAGTCTGTGTGGCAATAAAAGTCCAGTCAGTAATTTACAACGCTATGAGCTCTAACTCGAGCAAACACAAGACTATTGCATTCCAAATGCTTGTTTTCCTGTTAATGTTTTGTTCTATGTGCACACTTTATTTGTAGCTCCTGTGTTTTTAGCTCTCGTTTGCTTTGTTAAAGGTGTGTATGTTTTTTTTGTTGGCTTATTCTATGTGTACCATGTTAACGCTGTTGTAATGTAATAGCCAGAGTTATAGGGTTGCTTTATTCTAATTATTTAGGGCATTTAAAAACATGCTTCCTTGCTGTTTGTTTGATGTGCCAAAAGTGTTTTTTGTAATTGCCTTTGTTGTTGAAGTTGCTGTAAATTTATGTGTGCTTATATGTCCGTTGTATTGTAATTTTTTGGGGGGATTTAAAGTCATGCTTGCTTGCTGTTTATCCGGTGAGCCCGTCGTTTTTTTTTTAATTGCCTTTTTTGTTAAAGTGGATGTAATTTTATGTGTGTTTATTTGTTGTGAAAAGTACGTTAACGAAATTAGGAAGGTTGTGTGTGGTTTTTTTTTAGTAACGTCTTTTGTGTGGGTGTAATTAAAATGTTAACATCGTGATCAATATTTAATGATTCATCAGCTTCTAAATGTTATGATTTTCCTAAAAAATAAACGACTGGAAACACTCAAATGTAATGCTATTGCTTAAAAATTAATGAAAACGTTAGCCTTGATTTTAATATATAATGATTTATTTGCTTTGTAGCAGGATAAGAGATTAACTTTATTTGTCGGTATGTTTATATGTTGTTGAATGTGTTTAATTGGTAGTTGAAATGCTGTGTGGCTTTGTATTTAATGTATTTATTTGCCGCATAATTTATTATGTTTAGGCTTAAAATACATTTTGCTGTAAATAAATAAATTAAAGAAAAATGCCACGCAACCTTCTGAAGGCCAAGGTAGAGCTTTTAAAAACAAAGTTAATTTTTTATCCTGCTAGAACACAAATACATTATTGACACTGAAATGCGATGTTGACGTTTTCATTGTTTTTTTAAATGCTGATGTTGCATTTGTGTGCTTCTAATATTTTGCTTTCTAGGTAAAATTAACATTTATTTGCTTTGTAGCAGAATGAAAGATAGACTGTACTTATAGGTATGTTTATATGGTGTTAAATGTGTGCTATTGGCATTAGGTAGGTCACTCGGCTATTTTAATTAATTTATTTATTTATGGCAAAATGTGTTACAAAGTTAACCAAAACATAATATGTCATTAAAAAAAAAAAAAAAATACAAAGGCACAGAACATTTTCACTGTCATTTAAACATTTCAACATCTTATAAATATGCCTACGAACAAAATTCTACATTTTATTCTGCTACAAAGCAGTTACATCTTACCATTTCCCTAGAAAGATTAGAAACACTTTAATGCAACATTAACGTTTAGAAAGGATTGAAAACGTCAACCTTGTTTTTTCACATTTAGGGGCATATTTATACTCTGTTTGCGCCGGAATTGCGTCATTTTTTTTTACGCAATTCCGACGCAAAACTAACTCCATATTTATACTTTAGCGTTAGACGCATCTAGCGCCAAAGTCCATGGAGTTTGCGTCATTTCTTAGCGTGGACACCTACTTTGCGTTAATGATATGCAAGGTAGGCGTTCCCGTCTAAAAAATTGACTCCGAGGCATGTGCGCCGTATTTACACTCCCGGGCAAAATTCACGCCCGAGAGTGGGCGGGTCCAAAAAAATGACGTCCGGCCGCTTTTGCGCCGTTTTTTAGTGCCTGGTCAGGGCAGGCGTTAAGGGACCTGTGGGCTCGGAAGGAGCCCAGAGGTGCCGTCCCAAGCCCCCGGGGACACCCCCTGCCACCCTTGCCCACCCCAGGAGGACATCCAAGGCTGGAGGGACCCATCCCAGGGACATTAAGGTAAGTTCAGGTAAGTTTTTTTTTTTTTTTTTTTTGTGGCATAGGGGGGCCTGATTTGTGCCCCCCTACATGCCACTATGCCCAATGACCATGCCCAGGGGACATAAGTCCCCTGGACATGGCCATTGGGCAAGGGGGCATGACTCCTGTCTTTGCTAAGACAGGAGTCATTTCAATGGGGGTTGGGAGTCGAAAAAAATGGCGCAAATCGGGTTGAGGCGAAAAATTTGCCTCAGCCTGACTTGCCCCATTTTTTGGCGCCCAAGCTCCATATCCCCCTACGCCGGCGCTGCCTGGTGTACGTCGCTAATTTTTTTTACGCAAAACTGCGTTAGCGCAGTTTTGCGTCAAAAAGTATAAATATGGCCCTTACTGACTTATCTGCATTGTAGCAGAATAAAAGATTAACTTTATTTTGAGGTGTATTTATGCGGTGTTAAATGTGTCTAATTGGCAGTTGTGGGCTTTTACCTGTCTGTGTGAAGCTCAGCATCCACGCATTCAGCCATATCACTCACAGTCTTTCTGGAAGAAACATTCACAGATGCTGGTTCTAAGAAAGATACAAATCTTTATGGCTGTGTAAATTCTCTCTTTGTTCAAGATTAGTGGTCTGCTACTGTAACACATTGACAGACTATTTAACTATTTCACACCACTCCAGACTTCCTGTTTGTTATCTGGTGTTGTTCCGTGGTTCGTTTCAAACGTAAAAATAAACGCAGATAAATTATTCACTTTTAAATGCGATGTTGGGGTTTTCATTATTTTTTAAACATTGGCCTTGTCTTTGTGTGTTTCAATAGCTTTTTTTCTAGGTAAATATTAACATTTATCTGCTTTGTAGCAGAATGAAAGATAGGTTGTATTTATAGGTATGTTTATATGATATGATGTTCAATGTGGGCTATTGGCATTAGGTAGGTCGTGTGGCTATTTAATTTAATGTATTTATTTACGGCAACATTTGTTGCAACTCTAACTAAAAAACAATATGCCGTAAAAACATAATCTACCATTTATGCTGCTATAAAGCAAATAAATGTTAAGAGTTGCCCTAAAAAGAACAAACATTAGATACACTCAAATGCGACTTTAACATTTAAAAAGCATTAAACACTTCAACCTTGCTTTTCACATTTTATGAGTGATCAGCTTTTTAGCAGGATAAAACATGAGCTTTACTTTTAGTTATCTTTATAGGGTGCTAAATGTGTTTAATTGGCAGTAGAAATGCTGTGTGGCTTTCTGTTTAATTTATTCATGGCATAATATGTTATGTTTAGCTTTGGATCAAATTTTGACATAAATAAATACATTAGAAACAAATCATGCAAGCTTTCGAAGACTGAGTTTGAACACTTAGAAACAGATTTCATCTTTTATCCTGCTATAAGGCAAATACATTATTGACTGTTAAAGTGCCGCTCTATAACTTCCAGCAGATACTCCCCTTTACACAGCAGGGGAGACATTGATACTTGGAGCTTACAACTATATAAAAGACTACCTGAGTCTCACTCCCAACAGGACACAACTTTAATTAGATGCTTAAAAACATTTGCTTTGTAGTAGGTTTCAGGGGAGCTGATGAGAGTTCTTCTGTAATGTATTTACTGTCCAGTGGCTGGGGGCATGAGGAACTATAGTGCCTAGAAACGGACTTCATCTATAGCTGAACAGTATATGCAAGTTTAGTTGCAATAAGTTTACATATATGCATTTGCTTGATATGTATAGTATTTCAAAACAGGACAAACAAAAATGGCTTTTATAAAAGTTTGCATCTAATTTTAAGTCCTGGGCACGGCTAGCCATTGTAACTAACTAGGTGGTATACTAAGTACTTGGGAGAGTGTAATGTAGGCGCAACAGGGAAAAACAATGAGCGTTGTAGTGCTTGCCTTTGAGGAGTTGCAATCACTTGTCTCCGTGCTTCCCCAGTAGCTGGAGGCTTATACTCCCATCTCCCTGGTGAGTTAGGCTTGTCAGGAGCTAACTTTCACTCTTCATCCGCAACTTGGGCTGCCCACTGCATGAGTATTGCCATAATGCTTTACAGGGCATTTCTTTACAAAATATGTTCTCCCATAACTCATTACACAATGTGCTCTTTATGTATATATCATCTCTGGGTCCCCCGACTATAGTAAGAGAGACTCCAAAATAATAATATAAATCAATAAAATAAATATTAGCAACATTTTCAATTTGTACTTCAGATAGAGGAAAAAGGTAAATTGAAATGCTTTAGTTATGTACAGGGCCACTAATTTGGTATGGCAAAATGACCTACTTATGCAGCAGAGTTGACCATTTTATATGTCAAGAAAAGTCCACTTATGCATTTACAACACCAATAGCTCTAACTCGAAAAAATGCGAGACCTATTGCATTACAAATGCTTGTTTTAGGACTTGCCACTGATGGTTCTTAATGGCACAGCTATTCATGAAAGGTTACCTGGAGCTCCAAGTAGTTTCCCTCTTGCAACAAGTATGTCACTCCACCACCCCCTATTGCTGTTTCTGTGCCCCCCCAGGCCCCCAGTGTTCACCCCTCCCATTTCAGGATTTGACCCCGCCACCACATTCTGTCTGGCATTGGTGCACTCATATTTTTGTCTCTACCAATGCTCTTTGAATTGCTTCACAAACACTGGCAAAGTCAAACCATTCCAAAATGGCCATAGTTCATGTGCGTGCACATACAGCAGCGATCTTGTAATAGACTTTCTTATGTTTATTTGAAACTCCATTATAAGCCAGTGCACATGCTTGTACATGCATAGTAGACATCTTGTAATGGAGTTTATTTTATTTTTTCACAAAGTTCTTTACAATATGGATGTCCTCATTCATTCAGGTAGCAGAAAAAAATAGGCCCAGTAGCAAAGAAAAGACCTATTAAATTTACCAATGCTTGTTTCAGTTTTTGCCGTACAAATATGAAGTCTTGGCTGTTGTCGTTTTGAAGAAGGGATTCCATCTTTTGCTTTGACCAAAAGAAGTACATGATCAAGCACACATTGTCTGATACTCAGGCATCAACCATTCCTGCAATCAAAATCTTTCACTGTTTTCTCATGCTGGAATCTCTGCATGTTTCTTGTCTGATATCCTTTCAAATGTATTCCTATAAAACATAGCTCTCTTTTATTTTTGTGGTAGCAGGAACTCATTGAACACCTCCCACAATCGCTTCTCTTGTCCAACTCTCATTCTCTTATGTGCTTTCCCTTTCACCACATTCTACCACCTGTATGGTCATACACACCCAGAATTTGTCAACAGATTAGAAAAACCATGTCCTTACAAGGCTGCAAATCTCCCAGCTAGGGTGACCAGATGTTCTGGATTTCCCAAGACATTCCTGGATTTTAATAAGTTTCTAGGTTTTTGAGATAGGATCGGGTGAGCATGGGCTCTAATTACAGTGCTGTACACGACAATGTTTTCACCAGCCTTCTTAGCACGCCATAGACAAATGTCTGCCTGTTTTGCCTTGCCTTATTTATGCAACACAACAGGATTACAAATTGGTCAATCATTGTTACAGGAGCCCATCAATCAAGGACAATTCTTTCCCTGGAGCTCAACAGCATAGGGGATTGGGTGCTTTTTCTCTGAATGGTAATATCTCAGTCCCCCAGGGTCCCTGATCACTGACAACATTTAGTCCTACTTTTATGCCAGTAGCCGTTCGGGGGTTTTGATTCTGAAAATATGGCCACTCTGCTCCTGCTTTCTCATTACAGGTTCTGTTGCTTACACCGTGTTACTCAGCCCTACTCTCTTCCAAGCTCTCTCGAGCCCCCCATCTTCCCTAAAGTCCTACAGCAGAAGTGGCATCAATAGTAGCCAGTTCCACCTTCCATCTTCCTTAGGTGAAACGATAAAGGCTGAAAGTCGCATGACATCAAATGTTATAGCAGTGTGAGTAGCAGTCGCGCGAAGGTCTCGTTTGACGTCGTCGGGCCTTTCAACCTTGAATGCTTGCTTTGTGCAGCTACAAAGGGGGGATGTGATCCACAGTCTGCTCAAAAACTCCTTTTTATTCACTAGGAAGCATCGCTGATCAGTTTGCCGCCTTCCGCTCCAAGCTATTAAAAGAGTCTAGGCGCACTCGCTGCCAAGACTTGCTTTCAATCGTGGCAAACTTTGAAGGACGGGCCTTTTGCCTCTGACGGCGCCGTGGCATATGCCCCTAATTACCCCGCAGCGACTGGAAGCTTTCTACAGAAGTGGATAATTGGTCGTGAGTTTGACTTCCAAAAGCACTTCCTTTTTTCCAAGTAACTCCTGTCTGACATTTCCCAAGGGCAAGGAAAAAAAGTGGTGGTATCGCCCAGTTTTCTATTTTCCTACTTTGCTTTTTGGAACTCTGGTTCAACTTTTCCTACTTATGCGAAATTCTCTATTTGCACAGGGTCAGAATTCTGATTAGGGTGGTATCCTTCTTTATATATAACAGGTCAAACCTGTCGGAATTTAGCAGGGGAACAATGTGCGGTATTTACTGAACGATGCAGATTTTAGTGCGTTAAACACCAAAATCCGCATGTTTATTGATAGATTAATTATTTGCACTTTTATATAGTGACCCAAAGGTATTGGATCATTTTACATAAACACAAGATAAATTACTTAGTCACTTTTTTTTTTTTAGGCACGAGGAGATTAAGGCCCTCATTATGACATTAGCGGTAAATCCCACTTACTGCCACGCTGACTGCCGCCAACATACCGATGCCGCAGCGGAAATCCGTTGACCATATTATGACACACACACACCAATCCGTCACTATTCAGCCACATACACAACTCCGCCACACCAAAGGTCAGTGATAAACTGGTGGTATCCAATCCAACATTGTTACGCCAACAGAACAACGCCCAATCACATTATGACCCACGAATCACCACGGCGGACATTCAATGGAGGTGAACCATTGGCGGTACATACTGCTGCACTCAAAATACACACACACATGCAAAACACCACCACATTGGACAATTCAAACAACATACACCGGACACCCATACACACACCACACAACTATAAAACACATACCCACATTACCCACAACCCTTTAAGAATATAAACCATTGGCACAAGACAGACACCACGACCACAGACAATACCAGAGCCACACACCACCATCACCTATACACCACCCACGCAGCCCATACCACACACCCAACACATCAGCCTACACACTCTCACCTACACAACTCACACAACACCCATGGCACCACAAAGACACCCCAGATTCTCAGAGGAGGAGCTAAGGGTCATGGTGGAGGAAATCATCAGGGTAGAGCCACAGCTATTTGGAGCATAGGTGCAGCAGATCTCCACTGCAAGGAAGATGGAGCTATGGCGGAGGATCGTGGATAGGGTCAACTCCCTGGGACATCACACAAGAACCAGGGATGACATCAGGAAGAGGTCGACCTCCGGGGGAAGGTGTGTTACTCAGTCGCAAGACACCAGCTCGCTACCCAGAGGACTGGTGGTGGACCCCTACCTCCTCCCCCACAACTAACAACATGGGAGGGGCAAGTCTTGGCAATCATGCATCCTGAGGGCCTGGGCGGATCAGCAGGAGGACTGGACTCTGGTAAGTCAACTTTCAACAATTACCTCCCTACCTGCATGCCATCATATATTGCCACGATGCACAAAGTCACACACAGAAACAATAACACTGCATTTACATCCCCACAGGTAACCCAGCCAATGTCGGTGGTGAAGAGGTGCCAGCACTATCCAGTCCCATAACAGAAGAGGCCCACAGTGATGACAGTAACTCAGGTCGCCTGGATCTGGATGACCAACCTGGCCCATCAGAGACCTCTGGACAGTTGGTTACCCAGACACAGTCACACACCACCACAGAGCCTCCCCCCTCAGGAAACCCCAACCACGGCACCCACCCAGCATACCCATACTTCTGTCCCCAGGACACGTCAATCAGCAGTGTGTCCACATCTATGGGGACCCCAGGGCATGCCTCATACCCAAGACAATCAGGGACCTGGAGTCAGTGGCAGTGGGCTCACAGTTCAGGGGACAGAAGCACAGGACAACAGGGACACTGGGAGAACTGCTGTGCGCCAGGGGGAGGAGAGGCCCAGGGAACCGACTCTCCAGGAGGCACTCACTGAGATCCTGGGAGCATACCAACATTCCCAGGATACACTGGGCCAGATCCTGGCCAAAGTGCAGGAGAACAGGCAGCTGCAGGAGGGGCAGTACCAGGGGGTCAGGGAGGACTTGCAGGACATTAACACCACCCTGGTCTTCATAGCAGGGGTGCTGGCAGACATGGCCAACATTATGAGAGAGGCAGCCTCACAACAGCAGGCCCCTGCCACCAGCCAGAAATCTGAACTGCCTCCCACCTCCGCTGCCGCTAGTGGACAGGAGGTCCCGCCACAGGACTCACAGGCCACCAGCACCCCTCCCCCTGCAGAAGGAGAACCACCCCGTAAACGTTCCCTGTGATCCAGGTAGAAGCCAGAAACTATTGCCAAGACCCCCGCCAGGAAATGAGACTCTCCTTATTGTCACCCCTGTGTCCCACTCTGTCATCCTGTCCACCTTGAACTGCCATTGCTCCCCTTCCTATGTCCCCTTGGACATGCACCTGTGCACCAAATAGACTGGAACAATACCCCGACTTTCCTCCATCATCACCCCATCCCAATGCACTTGCCCCTCTTCTTCATTACACTTCAATAAACACCCTTTGACAAAATACAAGTATGGAGTATGTCAAACTTATTTAAGTATGTATTCGTATAACCATGTTCAAACATTGCAATTCAAATGTAAAGTAATGTTCAAATCGGAAAGACCTGTAGTTGGCTGCAGTGATCGGACCAGGAGCGATAGTGGAGCACCATCATCTGCAAAACGAGTTGCCAAAGGCTACAGTAAGTGGGTATAGAAGTGGGAAATAACAGCATGCCAGTGCCAAAGATATACAAATAATTGTCAATGAAAAGTGAAGTAACTGTCTTAGCTGTGTGTCATTGGAAGTACTGTTGAATCACTGCAGTTCTGTTGTCCTCATCGTCACCCCCTGCCTTCTTATCCTCACCGTCCACAGGGTCCACTGCTGTCACACAGCCATCTCCAGCCTCCTCCTCCTGCAGAAAAGGCACATGGCGTTTCAGGGCCAGGTTGTGCAACATGCAGCATGCCACGATTATCTGGCAGACCTTCTTGGGTGAGTAGCACAGGGATCCACCTGTTAGATGGAGGCACCAAAACATGGCCTTCAGGAGGCTAAAGGTATGTTCGATAATCCTTCTTGTTCTCCCATGTGCCTCATTGTAACGTTCTTCTGCCATTGTCCTGGAATTCCACACAAGGGTCAGTAGCCATGATAGGTTTGGGTAACCAAAGTCACCTGCAAGTATCGAGGGACAACATTTAGCCACACACTATCCCATACAGCCCACACCATACCCATACACCAACATCTACTGGGTGGCAACCAGGGCTACCCTATTAGCCACACTGGTGCCTCTGTAGTTGACCCATCGCATTTGGGTGCTGCTGTTTCTCAGGATAAAGGCATCATGCACTGACCCAGGATACTTAGCATTGACATGGGGGGTGTACTGGTCAGCCAAGCACACCATCTGGACATTCATTGAGTGAAAAGTCTTTTGATATCTGAACACCTGTTCATTTGGGCAGGGGGATGTGAAGGGGGAACAAATACAATATTTGTACCATCAATTGCCCCAATGATGTTGGGGATATGTCCCATTTCATAGAAGTCAGCTTTTACTGTGGCCAAATCCTCCACCTGGGGGAAAACAATGTAGCTTCACATGTGTTTAATCAGGGCAGACAACACTCTGGTCAGCACTATTGAGAACATTGGCTGTGACATTCCTGCTGCCAAGCCCACTATCACTTGGAAGGAACCAGTTGCCAGGAAATGGAGAACAGATAGGAGTTGCCCAAATGGGGGGATCCTCTCTGATGGGTGCCATTGTCCCTGTTTCCACCCTCTCCCTACAACTTCCTCTTCCCAATCCCATTCCTCTCAACCCCAACCTATCCCAAGCTCACAGACAGACCAGCATGCACACAGGACAAACACAAAAGAGTGTCACAGGCAAACACAAGCACCACACTTCAACCCACAGGTACTCACACAAACACCATCCAGATGCAGACATACCAACATCCACTGCCTCCACTATGTCCCCCTCCTCCTCCGCCTCCCTTCCAGTTGCGTCTACACTCACACCTGCATGCACTACATCCTCATCCACTACCGCCATCACCACCACACCTAGCAGAACACACACTTCGCTGGAAGACACCACAACAGCCATACACATGTCCCCTATGTCCTCTCCCACAGTGTATGTCCCCCCTCCTCCCAAGGTACACAAACGCAAGCACTCAGACACCCAGCAGCCATCCACCTCACAACAGCATCCAGCCCATGCACCTGCACCCAAACATAGCAGACAGGCACCTCCTACAACCACTCCCTCTTCCTCCACTCCCAAACCTTCTCCCTCTTCCTGCCCCAATGTCCCTAAGAAGCTTTTCCTCTACACGACTGACCTCTTCCCTACCCCTCCACCCGTCCTTCACATCTGGCCATGGTGGCAATAACCCAGGCATGCACCTCAGCCCTCCAGTCCACGGGAACAGTAGTCTCCACACCCACTTGTGGTAGGAAAGGATCCAGGGCACCAGGCAGCCTCAAGGAAAGGGTGCCTGTCCCTAGTACTGCCAGGAAGGACAAGGAGCCTGCCCCTCGTAATGCCAGGAAGGGCAAGGAGCCATCAACAGCTGCTGCCAGGAAGGGCAAGGAGCCTGCCCCTAGTGCTGTGAGGAAGGGCAAGGAGCCATCAACAGCTGTTTCCAGGAAGGGTAAGGAGCCTGCCCCAAGGGCTGCCCGGAAGGGGGAGGAGCCATCCCCATCTGCTGGGAGCAAGGGCAAGGGGCCTGGTGCAAGGACTCAGTCAGAGCCCCCAACAAGAACCATGGTTGTGCAGCCATCCAAGGCTGCAGGGGATGGGCTGGAGCCTCCCCCCACCAGCACCACCACCACCAGCAGCAGCACCACCACCACCAGCAGTGGGCAGCCGTCCGAGGCTGCTGGGGATGGGCTGGAGCATCCCACCACCACCACCAGCGGCAGCACCACCACCACCAGTGGGCAGCCGTCTGAGGCTGCAGGAGATGGGATGGAGCCTCCAGCAGCACCACCACCACCACCAGCAGTGGGCAGCTGTCCGAGGCTGCAAGGGATGGGCTGGAGCCTCCCCCCGCCACCACCACCAGCAGCACCACCACTACCACCCGTGGGCAGCCATCCAAGGCTGCAGGGGATGGGCTGGAGCCTCCCACCACCACCAAAAGCAGCAGCACCACCACCATCAGCAGTGGGCAGCCATCCGAGGCTGCAGGGGATGGGCTGGAGCCTCCACCCACCACCACCACCAGCAGCACCACCACTACCACCAGTGGGCAGCCGTCCAAGGCTGCAGGGGATGGGCTGGAGCCTCCCCCCACCACCACCAGCAGCAGCAGCACCACCACCACCAGCAGTGGGCAGCCATCCGAGGCTGCAGGGGATGGGATGGAGCCTCCCCCCCCACCCTCAGCAGCACCACCACCACCACTGAGCATCCATCACCACCGGCAGACGGTATGTAATCCTGCCTCCATGTGCTGCTGTGCGGCCTGCCCCCTGCAAATCCTGTGGGGATGACATCCAACTGAGAGGCTGTGACCTTGCACTCCCCAGGATCAAGAGCACAGGGCACGATGCCCCCTCCAGAACCAGTGGGTATGGCACCCCATCCTCCCCAGGATCAGAAGCACAGGGCACAATGCCCCCTCCAGAACCAGGGCTATGATACCCACTCACCCCAGCCTCCTCAGGATCAGAATTACAGGGCACGATTTCCTCTCCAGAATCAGTGGGTATGACACCCACCTCACCCCATCCTCTGGATCAGAAGCACAGGACACGATTCCCCCTCCAGAACTAGTGGGTATAACACCCAATCACCCTGTAGTGTAGCCATTTTTTAATGTAGCTTTTGCGCGTTTGCTTAAAGCATTAGGCCTCTGTGCACTTTGTCCTAGATGCATTTTATTTAGCCTCGCACTGTTATTTTACAATAACCAGTTTCACGGTCTTGTTTTATTTTCTTCTATCACACTGTTTAGCTTACTTCAGCACTGGAGTTCTCAAACAATACATTCTTGCTCGCTCTGTGCTTCAGTCAAGGATACAGTCTGGTACATTGCCGATAGACGTGGTAGAAGTTTAGTCTTTAGGGTTCGTAGAAAGTACACATTCTTACGTAGGGACGTTTCTTAGAACACCGGCGTGTTAGTTATAAAAACACTTCCTAGTCCTGGTACACGTAAGAGGGAGATTCCGACCAGGGAACCACAACTAGACGCTGACTGCCCTGTTGCAGATGCTGATCCCGATCACAGGCCTTTGCTCAGGTATGAGGGTTGATGTCCTCCCGGGGGAATCTGAAAGGCAGGCTTAGAGCTTAACATGCTGTGCTCAAAATAGAATTTAGAAGAAAGAACATAATCTAGTAGCACTATGATAGCGTTATTCTTATGTTTCACTCTCCTCGTTACTATTTCAATCCTACTGTGTTGTATGGTTCTGGTGATTGCGGCTCACGCCTTGTTATCTAAAATGCAGTTGTTTTATTAAACCAATCTTTAAAACTCAAACTGCCTTTGTCATTTATATATGGGATCACACTGTGTATGAGAGAACTGGTTGGGATCTGAGTGACCACGACTTCCCTGGGAAGCACTAAGATGTCATGCGCTCGGCTGCCCAATTGTCTCTTCCCTTTGGGTGAGATGAGGCATTGCTAGTTAGCCGGAGCTCAACCCGGATTTGGGGTGACAAGGGTCCTTCGCCGTGGGTTAGACTTAGTCCCCCACACTGTGAATGATCCTGCCACCCAAAAATCCAGTAGTCTCATTAGGATAATGAGAGCCTACGCGACATGGCGCCGCCAACGATTGATCTGGCTCTAATTTTCGGGTCCACCAGTCTCTCTCGGTCTCATATATTATAATGATCCCTCAGTTCCTTTAACGGAGACGTCCGTGGCACTGAGGACTTCCACCACCTCGATATAGGTAACCCTAGATATAGCGGATGGTTGTTCAAGCTTGAACCTTAAAAGGAAAGACCCGTTTTTGGTGTGCCTTCTCTGAACCATCGCTGTTTTTCTAATGGTGAATCCCCAGGTAACACAAATAGCTCTTAATATGAGACCGCCACTCACGGCACATTTGCTTGCACATGGTCTTACGATCCAGGGGGGGGTCCAGTCACGTTTGTGGTGGCCGCCCATGCAGCCTATAGAACAGAACTTTTTTACTCTTGGGTCACATTTCCAGCAGTTGATGGGAATACAAATACATTTCACACAGATACGGTTGCGAACGCGCCTGGCCAGTACAGGGCGTACGCATACCTAGAGATACCCCTATCTTATCAAGGACATAATAATTGGCTTGATGGCGCCCTACCCCATACAATATTGCCTGTAAGGTTAGGTCCACTGAGTAATGATGGTCCGACCTGGCCTTTATTGGCCACATATACACCACATCCTGCGGTTGCAAACATGCCGGTGGCTGAAGTTCGTTGTTTATATACAGACTTAACGGCTACATATAGACGCTTAGTACAATTTGTGATGCAGACACTAAATACAAACCCAGCGCGTGCTGCTCCAGCACAACCACATACAGTAGCTCCAGGTATAAACCTGGTGACTGTACACTCTATCATGGGTAAAGTTCCAGCAAAACGGGAGGAGACTCCATTTTGGCTGGCACAGAAAATTAATACGCTGGAGGCGGTATTTCCCCATACGGGACCTCAGGACAAAGTTAGAATATTAACTATGTGTTTACCATTTGGCATGGTTCCCACAGTGGAACATTGTAATACATGGGGCATGGTGTTTGCCGTGCTCTACACAACAGCACACAGTACACTGACATTGGCAAACCTACCGGAAGTGCTTAAACAGATTCAGGATGAATACAGGGCTGCCCCAGCCTTAGATTTGGGAATGCAACTGATGGGCAATTTTGCCACGGTTTCTTCAATAATACTAAGTAATCTTAAAGGGGAGGCAGTTGCACTAGCGGTGCGTATGCGTCTTCGTGACATCCCGCAACTATATCAGGAGCGGGAACTGCCTAAGATAATAGCGAAAACATATTCCAGTATCGGTCGAGATAGCCTAAGGGCTAGACCACAGAAACCACAGTTTCAAGGGAAAATTAGTAAAGATAATACTAAACAGCAACCTGAGGGTAATAAAAAGCGCTGGGAGAAAAAACAACAGACACCTAAAAAAGAAAGGGGAGAATCTCCGCGAGCGGAGACCCCGCAGACTAGGTATAATCTCAGAAATAGAGATAACTTGAAAACGCCTGATAGATATCAATACACTGATACACGCCAATCTCATTCCTTTCAGGACTCATCGGAAAAGAGAAATGAGATAGGTGGGCGGTCATTGCGGAGAACAGAGTACGTGAAACCAAGACAGGAATCACAACGCTCTTCAGAGGTTTCTGAAAAGAAGGAAGAGAAACCGATACAACAAAAACAACAGTTTAAAAAGAAAAAAGTGGCGGCAGTATCAGTTAGACATGCCACACAGGAAGAGAGTTCTCTTGAAGAACAAGACATGGGCCCTATCACTGCTAGACAGCGCGGCAGAGGTCACAATAGTTCGCCGGAATCTTCTAGAGCATCTGGAGGTGAAAGCAACTGATGACTTCATACAAGTTGAAACAGCAGATATGCGTGTCTCTGAACCCGGTAGGGTATATACAGTGACTTTACAATTGGAAGGAGACATTGAACGCACTATAAATGCAATCTTTTGGGATCGTGTAGTCAAGATATATGACATTTTTCTGGCTGAACAGGATTGGCCGCCTGACTTTGTTCGCACCTGCCCAGTTGGGGAGGAGGTTATTAAACCTTCGTTCTCACCACTTGTTCCAGGGGAACTCGCAGAGTCCTATAGCATCAAATGGGCTCTAGCATAAGCACCTGCCTTATATAGAAATCACGTAGGGAGGGATAGGGATTCTCCATATCATGTAATTCCGATTAAAGGTGAACCTCAGCCACCACCGCAATATCAAATAAAACCTGAAGCAAGGGCACCGGTGAGAGAAATACTTACGCAATTAGAATACAAGGGAGTAATTGAACCCTGTGTCTTACCGATGAATAATCCCTTATTCCCTGTAGCTAAACCGGACCATTCATATAGAATAGTCTTAGACTACAGACATTTGAACGGACATACACGTACATATGCTATACAAAATTCACATAGCGCCGCACTGATGAACAACATTGTGCGGAAAAAGTACAAAATTACTTTAGACATCTCGAATGGTTTCTTCTGCCAGAATATAGCACCCGAAAGTAGGGACCTCACAAGCTTTAGTGCATTAGGCTCCCAGAAAAAATTCTGTTGTTTGCCTCAGGGGTATAAGAATAGCCCGGGACTGTTTGTGGCTCGTGTGACTGAAATTTTACACGGGTTGGACCCTGAAGCATTGTCATATGTAGATGATATATATGTCACGGATGACGAGTTACTACAACATTTGAGATGGGTAGCCCGCATTGTTGTTGGGTTTGCCAAAATCGGCTACAAATTTAACTTCAAAAAATCAAAAATTGCCTTCCTCAGCGTCATATTCCTGGGATTGAAGCTGTCAAATGAAGGTAAGAGCCTAGCGCCACAATTTTTTGAAAAATGTGCACAATTGCAACCACCTAATATGATTAAGAAACTCCAATCATTGTTGGGCTTTCTAACTTTTGGCAAAACATACATTCCTGATTATGCTACACGCATAAAACCTTTATACAAATTAATACGTGCTGATTTTTCAAGCAAATTCTGGACAATTGAACATACACATACTCTTCGGGAGTTACACGCAGATCTCCTAGCTGCAAAACATTTACATACACAGGAAAATAAGATGCATTTGGTCATCAGGGTGATAGCTGGGGCCATTGGGTTTACGTATGTCACATTTAATGAAGGTGAGACAGTCCCGGTTGGATACAAGTCCCACTTGTATTCAGCTGCTGAACAACGATTCGCACCAACAGAGAAAATTCTCACTGCTATGCAGATGGCTGTTTTTAAAAGAACGACCTCTTGCCCAGGGTAAACGCATTATAGTCGTTTCCCCTAATCCGGCCCTAGAGGCTGTTACAAAAGCGAGTGTTCCTAAAGCGAAAGCACTGCACCCGCAATGGATACAATGGGCTGCGTCTTTAACAGCCACTGATGTAGATTACATTTTTGACCCAAAATTACAGACTCAGGAATTTCTGCAATATGAAATTGAATATCCAGTTCCCGCTGACACGTTACCTATTGATCACTATCAAGTAGTCATGTACACCGATGGCTCTGCGCAACCAGCGGTGGGGACAAAACACCAATATTCTGCTGCATGTGCAGGAATGAGCGGCCATATGGAGGGGGAGAAATTCTCCCCCCAACATATTTATACACAAACCTTAGGGGACTGTACGGCACAATTGGCGGAGCTGAAAGCTCTATTGATGGCACTAGAACATACGGATCCGACACAGTTCACACTGATTGTTTGTGATTCGTATTATTGTGTCCAGTCTTTTAATGAATACCTACATTACTGGCGCTTGAATGGGTTCAGAGATTCAAAGGGCAACACCATAAAACACAGACTACTGTGGGGGAAGGTAGCAGACCTGAAGGAGACCCTACCCAAAGTCCATGTTGTACATACTCTTGGACACCAGCGCGTTGGAATACATGTTGCTGTGAATACTCTGGCTGATGAAGCCGCAAAGTCGGCAGTGGCAGTTGCCACTGTAGCCGCAGTGACTCATTCGAGTTCCAAACCAGACACAGAGATTCTGGCTGCCATAAAAGCTACGGTTGATGGCACGCCTTATCCTAAAGGATTTCCTCATAGATACCAATAATTTATGGGAAGTATGCTGAATGCTGAGGGTAAAATTCCAGGCGTAGGCGTACGCGAGATCCCCAATAAAGTTGTAAGACCTCAATTGATTAATGCAGCGCATGAGGGGGTGGCATCTGCACATGCTGGCGTGGCCGCCACAATTTCGCTATTACAGGACGTTACTGGTGGTCTGGTCTCTATAAAGAGACTAACAGTATGTCCTTTGTTGTGACATCTGTCAACAAATTAAAGTTTCAACAGCTAAGCACCCGCCGCAGACACCCCTCTTAATATCAAACAGACCATTACAATGTGTGTACTTAGATCATTGCGGTCCACTCACACCAGATATTGCATACAAATATATACTGGTGGCTGTTGATTCTTGATCCAGATTTGTGTGGGCATGGCCACAGCGTTCAGCTGACGCTCAAACTGTTATTAAAGATTTGCGTTTCTTTGTCGGTACATATGCAGTTGCGGCGTTCCATTCGGACCAGGGCCCTGCTTTTGCCTCAAGGGCATTCAGGGACACCATGGCTTCGTTGGGGCTCCAGCTCCAGTTCTCGTCTCCATTTCATCCTGAGGGAAATTCTGTTGTGGAGCGTTTAAATTGCGATTTAAAGCCATCCTTAACAGCAAGAGTCTTAGGTACGAGTCGTAGTTGGCTAACTCACCTGTATGGAGTACAGAGAGCACTGAATAACCTGCCTAGAAGGTCCCTGGGGGGTCGTACTTCATATGAGTGCCTGTTCGGAACACAAATGTTTGTTCCGGATCTAGATGGTCCTGGTGTGGAGGCGGCGGAAACGCCTTTTGACATAAATGATTGTGTCACTGTTTTGCAGGAATTACAACAGTTCCGTGAAGATAACTCTTCTAAAAGTGCTGCCTCCACAGGAATTAAGGATGTGCAAGTAACACCTACTGGTTGGATTCCCAGAGTTGGGGATCTTGTGCGTGAAAAGGTCGCAGTGAAAAAATAATTTGTCCCTTCTTATTGAGCACCAGTCCCTGTGTTGGGGACACACGGAACAAGAACTGTTATTTTATCACCATTGCCAGGTGGCAAAATCGCTTTGTTTCTATTGACAATGTCAAGTTACAACATGTGGCCGATTCTGCACAGCAGACCAAGAGGAACGTCCAGTAGTTCCCGAATCCCTCTCACTACTGGGGAAGATGTTCCGTTCCAAGTTACCAACACTGTTGCCTCTCTGAGTTTGGGGAGGGTGGAAGATGATCTTGCATTAGGTCTACTGACGACAAATAACTTGGAAACATTTGATCGAGTCACCATGACTACTGAATTTGCGGATGGTGCTATCTCCAGTGTTCCACCGAGAGAAACACCAACTCCTCCATTGAATACGGTGGTACCTTTTACACGAACTGCCTCTGGGTACTTTGCCAACAACAACGATAGTCTATCGGACTCGTTTACCTCTTCAACCACTGACCCAGGTCCACGTAAGCTGATTTGTTGGCTTGAAGATACGTATTTTATTTTTCCTTGGAACTATCAGTGGCTCTTATTGACTATGTCAGCATTTTTTCTATGGATAGGGTTTGTCGTTACCTTTTTTCTGTTGATACATGGTCATTTTCTTCCTGAGAGATCAGCGGTTGAACAGGTGGAGGAGGTATTGAAGCCACATTTTTCATCACATAAGGTTCGAAGAGACTTGTCCTTTGTGAACATTTCTGCAGTACCAATTCCGGATGGGATTGTGTGGGATAAAGTAATGTTTGATATATACGGTCCCACTGAGATAATTCAAATACTGTATGTTCTAAAGTTATCTATGAATGATATAGTGATACCAGGCATTGTATCTGATGATTGGGATGTGAAGACAGTTGATTCCATGATGACTGAATTACAATACTATACTGTCTATGAGACGGAAGATGTTTACCAGTTTAAAGATAAACATTGTTTAGAGCATGTCTCATTCCCGTCCAAATGATTTTTTTCAATGAAACAGTACAACAGACTAGCTGTTTGGGCTTAGCAACGATTAGAGAATTGAACATGCCTAGTATACCTGTCCCTACAAAAATTAATGATTGGCAGAAATACATAAATGCCACTTTTAGTGAGCTTACAGACTGGGTCCAGAATGGTACATTTAACACTTCATTGACACATCCGGGCGCGTGGTTATTGTGGCCTATAGACACCAATGGGTGTCATCAACATTTTGTCACCTCCTCTGGGGATTTCAGGACGAGTCGGGCAGACCCTCGCTACATATCACCTGAACATGCTGAAATTATTACTACATATAGGGGGTCATTCTGACCCTGGCGGTAAATACCACCAGGGCGAGGTTGGCGGTAGCACCGCCAACAGGCTGGCGGTGCTCCGCCTGGCATTCTGACCGCGGCGGTACAGCCGCGGCCAGAAGCGGAAAGCCGGCGGTGTACCGCCGACTTTCCGCTGCCCATGGGAATCCGCCATGGCGGCGCAGCTTGCTGCGTCGCCATGGAGATTCTGACACCCCATACCGCCATCCTGTTCCTGGCGGTTCGCCCGCCAGGAACAGGATGGCGGTATGGGGTGTCGAGGGGCCCCTGGGGGCCCCTGCAGTGCCCATGCCAATGGCCCCCATAAGAGGGCCCCACAAAGATTTTCACTGTCTGCTGTGCAGACAGTGAAAATCGCGACGGGTGCCACTGCACCCGTCGCACCCCTTCAACTCCGTCGGCTCAATTCTGAGCCGGCTTCCTTGTTGACGGGGCTTTCCCGCTGGGCCGGCCGGCGGTCTTCTGGCGGTCGCCCGCCAGCCCCGCTGGAAAGCCAGAATGACCGCCGCGGTCTTTTGACCGCGGAGCGGTCTTTCGGCGGGAACCGCTTGGCGGGCGGCGACCGCCGCGGTCAGAATCACCCCCATAGTGTGGGAAAATTGTGTCAACAATGGTTAAAATCATCCTCGCTAGATGCAGTCAAGACACATCTTACTCTCCTGTCTCATAACACTGACTTGCAAGATTTTTTGTCAGGCCCGAAGACACCATGTAGGAAGCATTTCTTGTACGAAGTGTACACTGAAATATGGAAACCTTCCCAACAAGAGGCTGCAGCCCGGTTAAGGCAAATAGATCAGGAAAATTTGAAAAAGGCATGTGGCTAATGGAATTCACACCTTGTCTGACCGAATATATACCATTGACAACATTGTTTCTTCTGCTATAGACATTATACGATCTGATATGTCTTCTTCATATCATGGACAAAGTCAAACAAGGTCCATTATGCAGTTGGGTTGGACACTTCAGACATTGAAGGCGGGTCGCGTTCCGTGGCAGCACATCAGTGCCAGGGAGATATTTTTTTCCTTTCATTTGACACAACAACAACAACTGGTGGCTAAGAAGGAGGCGACTTATGTCATGCTTAACATTGAAAAATTGGAACGATTGCCTTTTACAGTGGCCGAGATTCCCTCATCTGAGTGGTTGATACACGGGGTTATTAATCTGCCTATTTCTACACTACAATTCACTTCTTGTTTAAAACATGTTACGGTAGGCAGATATGAAAAGCTAGGAGATAGTTATATACATGAGGTGTGGGAACTTCCCTTCTTGTACAAATATCTCAATGGCATGAGAGAGGTTTTTCTTAGCGGTAGTGAATGCGAGACTTCAGTCAGCCATTCGATGGTTTGTAAGCAGCTGTCCTTGCATGGGGCATGTAGTGCCTCGGTTGCGAACTTGGCTTGCTATCTGAAGGGAGATCCGGTCCCCTTGATTAAACGCACATTCCAGGTGCTTTCAAATGGCAGCTACGTCCTCCTCAATAGTGGAGACTGTTGTGGCATGCGGGCCGGAATAGTTTACGTTGTTTCGGTCACCAAGGTCGTTACTTGCTGCGGGAATGTGTTGTTTAACCCCACTAAATTAAGGGAGGTAGCAGATATCTGGCCTCACATTGCTACTTCCAAGGTGAATTTCGACAAGTTAAGTAGACTAAAGGCTTTATTGTTTCAGAAGCATGTGGCCCTTATATCTGCACGCGCGACCTACGCACTTCAGGTGGCAAAGGTCATCAGCAGAAATACACTCCCTGTTAAATACCAACTTTCCGAGCCACTTTGGTGAACTCGTGGGACGTATATTTAATGCGTCCAGCACAGCTGGATTGGCACATTTTTTCAAAGCCATAGGTGTTGGTTTCATTCACACCTTCTCTTCCATATTTGGTTTAATACATTCGGCTATTCATTCAATTTTTGGAAGCATTTATGGGGGATTTCTGATCACTTTGGCTTTATTAGCCGGCATTTTGCTGTTGCTGTTGTTTTTCCGCAATGGCTGTCCCGCCGCAACAAGGGCGAATGTGGGCGCTCCCATCAGCGCAGCTGTGTCGTGAACGCATGATGCAGCACTTTGGAGCAACACTCCTGGGACATTTGGAGTGTTACTGGTCTCTGTCATTCAGACCGGTTTTGGATTGTGTGCAGCCCGTGTTTCGGTGCTGTTGGTGCTCTTTTGAACATGCACTAGATGTCTGTCTCTCACAGCAACGCCCCACAGTGGTTGATGCTGATCTGGTGATGTTCCCGATGAGAGCATATTCCCAGACATGCGCGCTGCCGCTGCGTTTGCTTTGTGAGGCTGATTACGAGATACCCTTCCTGGAGGAAGTTGATATTAACTCGTTTACGGACTGTGTACGGGATGCCGCCTTGGTTGATTCTGGGGCTTTGGAACACACCTGCTCCTTAATAGTCTTTGGCGTGGATTTTCCGGTCTTGTCATCTGCCGAAGTGGAGAACCTCCTGCTTTCCATGACTACTGTTTGAATTGGATTTGGTCTAAATTGACACTGTTACATGAATTTGGCTCTTAGCCGCATGCCTATTTTCAAATTTAGGATTACTGTGCTTTGGTGTCCTCTTGACTTGTTGAAATTATATAAGGTTTTAGTTAATTGTTTTTAACTTAGGGCATTTTTTAGCTTCGGCTTAAACCACTTTCTACCGACAAGGGGAGGGTGTAGTGTAGCCATTTTTTAATGTAGCTTTTGCGCGTTTGCTTCAAGTACTAGGCCGCTGTGCACTTTGTCCTAGATGCATTTTATTTAGCCTCGCACTGTTATTTTACAATAACCAGTTTCACGGTCTTGTTTTATTTTCTTCTATCACACTGTTTAGCTTACTTCAGCACTGGAGTTTTCAAAC
The DNA here is from genome assembly GCF_031143425.1 of Pleurodeles waltl. NCBI lineage: Eukaryota > Metazoa > Chordata > Amphibia > Caudata > Salamandridae > Pleurodeles > Pleurodeles waltl. The sequence goes on along the minus strand of NC_090446.1, from coordinate 1,333,207,358 downwards.
AATACATTCTTGCTCGCTCTGTGCTTCAGTCAAGGATACAGTCTGGTACATTGCCGATAGACGTGGTAGAAGTTTAGTCTTTAGGGTTCGTAGAAAGTACACAATCTTGCATAGGGACGTTTCTTAGAACACCGGCATGTTAGTTATAAAAACACTTCCTAGTCCTGGTACACGTAAGAGGGAGATTCCGACCAGGGAACCATAACTAGACGCTGACTGCCCTGTTGCAGATGTTGATCCCGATCACAGGCCTTTGCTCAGGTATGAGGGTTGATGTCCTCCCGGGGGAACCTGAAAGGCAGGCTTAGAGCTTAACATGCTGTGCTCAAAATAGAACTTAGAAGAGAGAACGCAATCTAGTAGCACTATGATAGCACTTATGTTTCACTCTCCTCGTTACTATTTCAATCCTACTGTGTTGTATGGTTCTGGTTATTACGGCTCACGCCTTGTTATCTAAAATGCAGTTGTTTTATTAAACCAATCTTTAAAACTCAAACTGCCTTTGTCATTTATATATGAGATCACACTTTGTATGAGAGAACTGGTTGGTATCTGAGTGACCACGACTTCCCTGGGAAGCACTAAGATGTCATGTGCTCGGCTGCCCAATTGTCTCTTCCCTTTGGGAGAGATGAGGCACTGCTAGTTAGCCGGAGCTCAACCCGGATTTAGGGTGACAAGGGTCCTTCGCCGTGGGTTAGACTTAGTCCCCCACATTGTGAACGATCCTGCCACCCAAAAATCCAGTAGTCTCATTAGGATAATGAGAGCCTACGCGACAACCTCATCCTCCCCAGGATCAAGAGCACAGGGCATGTTGCCCCCTCCAGAGCCAGTGGGCAAATCACCCACTTAAGAGACTGTTGTCTTGCACTCCCCAGGACCAAACACAGGGCATGTTGCCCCCTCCATAGCCAGTGGGCAAATCACCCACTTGAGAGACTGTTGCCTTGCACTCCCAAGGACCAAGCACAGGGCATGTTGCCCCCTCCAGAGCCAGTGGGCAAATCACCCACTTGAGAGACTGTGGCCTTGCACTCTCCAGGACCAAGCACAGGGCATGTTGCCCCCTCCAGGACCAGTGGTCGCCTGTCATCTGCCGGCTGAGGTGCCCCTGAAGTGCATGCCAATTTTCCAACAGATACCCCTGCAGTGTTCTCTCCGTGTTGCTGCAGGTGACATGTGGGGCCTTGGACTTTGGCCTGTGGCCCATGCACATTGAGGACTGGGCAGTGTCCCTTGAACTGTACATATGTATATACCATTCAATTTAATTTTCGTTTTCTACTGTGTTGGACTTTTTTGCTTATGCATGGTCATCCCCAATCTTTTTGCCCCCTGCCTCCTATTTTTACTGACCTGTTCCTGTTGGTTTTTTAACTCTCAGTACTTTACCACTGCTAACCAGTGATAAAGTGCATATGCGCTCTGTGTAAATTGTATTGGTAATTGGCTTATCCATGATTGGCATATTTGATGTATTAGTAAGTCCCTAGTACAGTGCACTAGAGGTGCCCAGGGCCTGTAAATCAAATGCTACTAGTGGGCCTGCAGCACTGGTTGTGCCACCCATATAAGTAGCTCTGTAATCATGTCTCAGACCTGCCACTGCAGTGTCTATGGGTGCAGTTTTAACTGTAAATTCGACTTGGCAAGTGTACCCACTTGCCAGGCCTAAACCTTCCCTTTTCTTACATGTCAGACACCCCTAAGGTAGGCCCTAAGTAGCCCCAAGGGCAGGGTGCAGTGTATGGTTAAGGTAGGACATATAGGGCCTGATTCTAACTTTGGAGGACGGTGTTAAACCGTCCCAAAAGTGGCGGATATACCACCGACCGTATTACGAGTCCATTATATCCTATGGAACTCGTAATACGGTAGGTGGTATATCCGCCACTTTTGGGACGGTTTAACACCGTCCTCCAAAGTTAGAATCAGGCCCATAGTAATGTGTTTTATATGTCCTTACAGTGAAACATTGCTAAATTCGTTTTTCACTGTTGCAAGGCCTGTCCCTCTCATAGGTTAACATAGGGGCTACCTTTAATTCTGATTAAAGTGTAGATTCCCTTTGGGAGCGCATGGACATGTGGAGTTTGGGGTCTCTGAGCTCACAATTTAAAAATATATCTTTTAGTAAAGTTGATTTTAAGATTGTGTGTTTGAAAATGCCACTTTTAGAAAGTGGGCATTTTCTTGCTTATACCATTTCTGTGACTCTGCCTGTTTGTGGATTCCCCGTCTGGGTCAGTTTGACAGTTGGGCTGGTTGCACCTCACACTAGACAGCGACACAAAGGGAGCTGGGGTGTAGCCTGCATATCCTGCTGAGCCATCTGTGCTAGGAGGGAGGGGAGAAGTGGTCACTCACACCTGAAAGGGCTGTGCCTGCCCTCACACAATGAAGTCTCCAACCCCCTGGTGAGTGTTTGGGGCCTGGCCTCGGCAAGGCAGGATTTCACATTCCAGAGAGACTTTACTTTGAAGTAGGCCTACTTCAAAGGAGAAATTGGGTATAAGAAGGGCACCCAAAACCACAGACTTTAGAAACACTTCTGGAACCAAGAGGAACCTCTGCCTGGAGAAGAGCTGAATAGCTGAGGAGGAAGAGCTGCCCTGCCTGTGACTGTGCTTTGTGGAGCTATCCTTCAGTTGCTGCTTCTGCCAGAGTAAGAGGGCAAAGACTGGACTTTGTGTGCCTTCCATCTTGAGAAGAAATCTCCAAGGGCTTGATCTATAGCTTGCCTCCTGTTGGTTGAAGTCTCAGGGACAGCAAAGACTTCTCTCTGCCAGCACCGGGAGTCTCTGGGGAGACTCCTACTCTGCCCTGTGGTGCCCATCCAGTTCCTGGGACCCTGAAAGGAGAAGCTGGCCGCCTAAAGACAAGAAAATCCACGCACAGAGCACCGTGCGGGGAAAAGATTGACGCAAATCCGATCTGCGGGTGAAAAAAAGACGCGCCGCTGGCTCCGCAGCTGAGAAATGATGCTCGCAGGAAACGCGACCAAAGAATCGACACACGGAGCAGGAGAAACGACGCGCAGCATCACTGACGGAGGCTGGGAGATCACAACCTGCGCTGCGGGATTTTCGGATCATCGTGCGGCTGGATTTTCGACTCATGTACCGCCGTGCAGAGTTATTTTTGACACCCACCCGTGCGGGGTTATTTGTGATGCGCACCAGGTACATTTTCACTCTAGCAGCGCTAGTGTGTGTTTAAAACTACTTAAAGACTCTTTTTGCATTTTTATTGATAACTTGACTTGTGTATGGTGGATTTTTGTCATTTTGGTCTTGTTTTGTTTAGATAAATATTTCCTATTTTTCTAAACCTGTGTTGTGTCATTTTGTAGTGCTTTCATTAAGTTACTGTGTGTGTTGGTACAAATACTTTACACCTAGCACTCTGAAGTTAAGCCTACTGCTCTGCCAAGCTACCAAGGGGGTAAGCAGGGGTTAGCTGAGGGTGACTCTCTTTTACCCTGACTAGAGTGAGGGTCCTTGCTCGAACAGGGGGTAACCTGACTGTCAACCAAAGACCCCATTTCTAACATACTGTATTTATATTTTTACACTCACTTTCATCAATTCCTTTTGTCCTTGCATTATTCCTGAGAGGTACGGGGTAATAATGTTTTATTACTGCAGCTCACTGTGTGTATGGTGTTAGGGGTGGAGGGGGTGTTGTGCGTGTGTGTGTCACTCTCTTTTTCCTTCCACCCTCCCTTGTGTGCTAGGTGGCTGTACTTACTGTGGTAGTCTTCGTTATCATTGGTGTTTGTGATGGAGCAGAACGTAGAAAATCATTAGGAAGATCTGAAGTTCAGGCTCCATGGCAGCGTGGTTGTTCCCTGTGTCTCCAATGGTGAGTCCTTTCACTTCTGTGATGTGTTTCTGCCAGGCTTTTGATGTCGTTGCTACCACCTTGGAAAAGGTGGCGGAATGTGGTAGGCCAGGAGCCCGAAGGATGGATCAGAGGCCTGCCTGAACAGAGCATGTTCTTGTAAAGGAGACTTGGGCTTATAAGAGTCTAGTGCAGAGAACCTGAACAGCTACACACCCAGTGCTGACCTACCTGTGAAGTAACCCTACAACCAGGACTCCAAGGACAGTTGTCCATCAGTTGGATAGGGAAACATTAGGGCCTCTGGTGGATGATTTCATTGGCAGACCTTGTCACTCACCATTCTAGAAAGAGGACTGTAGTAACATTGTGTGTAGGTGACAGAAAGTAGGAGACCAAGAAGAACTGTTAAGTGGCAGCATGCTAAGGTCATCACATCACCACTTTCAGTCTAGAGTGGTTGTTTCCAGCCTGCCAGTCTAGTGTTTAGGTATTTCAAGCAGGTTCCATAGTAAAACATTTCCAGTGAGCGTCCCTGCAGCTTGGAGTGGGCTCGGTAGCAAAGGTAGGCCTTTCCTACCACCGAAGAAGGGACAAAGCTGATAAGGGCTGATGTACCACAATGTTTGTTGGTGGCATTTTGTCTCAAAGATAGTTAATAATAACCCATTGAAGAGTGGGGACCTGTTGTTATATAAGACACACTCTCTAGCACTCATTGTCCTCAATATGAGAGGCTGCTAGGGCCTGATGTGGAATTAATTCCTTCCAAGTAATGGTTATTGATCATGTCCAGTAAACACTAGTAAAGTAAATATTGAATACCAAAATATTGTGACGTATGTAAGGTAAACCTATACGTACCTAGATATATTGCCTTCACAACATTTTGTTACTTAATGTTTATGATGAAGTATCTTTTAATATAAATATTTTGCCTGCAGTATTTTGGCATACAACTGACGAAGCTCACAATTTTGGATTTCTTTACAGCTGACCAAGCAATGCTAAGGAAGGCGTGCATGACTGGTGTCCTGTAGCATTGTCTCTGAATGGAGTGAACACATGCTCAGGGGTCACTGTTGTGAGTAAAAGTGTAATGGAAGGAGCTCTCATTGACATAGAAGTGCTAGAATGGAACTCATGTAGAAAGAATACTGCTGTGGAAAGCTGAAAGCGTGCACTGAGGGGAACTGGACCTTACATTGCAGGGCACAGATGGGAGGGATATGACCGCTGTACATGGCTTTGAGGAATCACCATTTGAAGGAGACCTCTGGAAGTAAGCTGGTACTGTAAGGAAATGTAAACTAGGAGCTAACATAACTACAGTGTATTGTACTGCAGACCGGAGCTCACATTGAAAAGATTCATTACTACTGATTGGAGCATTGCACTCTGGGTCCACGTGTGCAGTGCTGTCATTTTGGTATGCAAGCTCAAGGATGAGTGATGCGGGAGCACAGGGCAGAGAAAGGGCAGGTCATGAATGGACATGAATGAGTGAAGACACACTCCCAACTCGCTCCAGCACGTGCTGCTCAATTCAGTGGTACCATACAATGGAGAATATACTGTAGGCCCCCGCTGAGAGGGCTCTTTCGCTAACAGATCTTAACTGTGACAAAGCTCACTATGGACCTGGCACTATTGAGAGCGCGTCTGACCTCATTTGACTTATTAATGTTATTTGATAAGGGGACCCGTTAGAAGTTCGATAGACCTTTTGACTCGTTTAAGATGTTAACAATCTAAGTCCATGCATATCATAAATATAATCAATCCCAACAATAAAATTCTCTGGAATCAGTAACTTTCACACACCATGACCCATTAGGTCACAAATAACCACACCTTTTATATCAGTTAGAATGGTTTTTTCCCTGGATTAACAATGCTAGTATCACTTAAATTAATCTCAAAACCACAAGATACAAGTATAAAAACAACACAGGTTGACCGAATCTTCTAAAGAATCTCAACTTGACTAAAGCATTGATAATTAATCCCTCTACAGCCAAAGTACAAACCAAATAATAAGAGTAATTGCGCAATACAGATGACATACATTTGAATTCAGCAATTGAGCAACATCAAATAGCGATTTAGTTAGATGGAGGAAACTTCACTAACTTCAGATTAACATCAACATGTTTGGGCTTCATGCAAAAAGATTTAGTCAACATGAATTTGGAAAAAGCAGCAGTTGGTACATAGAAACAAAAGACAATTCAACAGTAAAGACATTAGCAATTTGATTATACCATTCCTTATGGATCAGCAAGCTGTGATAATCTTCGTCAGGCGGACATCAATTCGATCAGCATCGGCACCAGGACATGGAAAACTGTAATGGTTCAGAATCGGAGACTCTAAGCTCTCCGAACAATTAGAATGGCCTGTCTAGAACAGTATCAGAAATCTAAGCAAATTAAGGTTAAAGATCAAAATTCCCTAAGCAAGAGAATCAATGGTGCAATGAGCTCTGAGCATTGAGCGCAAAGGTCAGTACCAGCATTGAGCATAAGAAGGAAGTGGACAAGTGATAGTGAGCAGGAACACTGAGTGCGGTCCGGTTAAGTTAAAAGTTTCCCTACATTGCCATTGGTCAAAGAATCATGCCATAGCCATTAGTCCAATAAAATTAGTATTTCAAATCTAAGATACAACTAAATAGTCTTTCATATGTTGATGATTGGCTCCTCTTCTGCGCACATCGTTCGGCCCGTCAAAAACCAATTTTAATATCCTTCCGTCAGTACATCCATTCTTAGTTCCTGGGAACATCGCTTTCTCACGCTTCGACTTAACATTTCTAACAGTTTAGAACATTAAGGTTTTCTACACACATATCCTCACGAGAAAACATTTTGCTACTACTAAGACTTAGTCAACCTTCAGTTAGAACAATACATCTTTATTATTCATAAAACATGAAATCATATTTTATTCTGACATTGCAATTTTAATATAAGGCAGTGCGTTATTAAGGCCTAGACCTCGCTAACATGAGGCCTACAGTTAATTTAAGCAAATATATAGCTGTTAGAAATGGGGTTTCTGGATGGCTCGGGTATGCACCTCAGCCAGGCAGAACTTACCCACTCTAGTCAGGGCAAGGGAGTTACACGTCCAAGATAACCCCTGCTCACCCCCTTGGTAGCTTGGCACGAGCAGTCAGGCTTAACCCGGAGGCAATGTGTAAAGCGTTTGCACAACACACACAACACATGTGATGCAATATCCCCACCACAAAGGAAACACAACACCAGATTATATGAAAATATACTGTACTGTACACAAGGCAATTATCAGACCAAACATCACATATCAGTACTATCCTGCTACCTTAGCAGTTGTCAGAACGTTACACATTAGTTACTCTGCAACCTAGCAGTAGTCACACATAACACACAGGTTACTCAGTATTCTGCAACATAAGCAGTAGTCAGGAAAACACGTTATTACATCACAGCACTTGTCATAAGAATATCATAAAATGCCCATAGTAGGAACATTAGAAAACATATGGCAAGTTAGAAAAACATATTAGCAAGCATGTCCATAAAAGGAACATTTGCATACACATATGTAAAAACATCAAACACAGGTAGGTAATGTATGAATCAAACAAAAGTCTGTGGAAAGAACTTTGGATTGTAACTATATTGGTCCTTTAAACAGTACCTGGTTGGATGAAGGCACCTCCAGTGCCTAGAAGGTGAACAATGGGGCCCCCGGCGCTCCTATGCGCAAAACGGGGGCCTCCCTTATACTCTGGGGTCAGAGGAGGGTGACATGCACCTCCTCTCTTTTATGGACAGGCCCCTCCGGGGACCGTGATTACTGGGGGCACCCCAGAGCCTCAACCGGCCCTCACGAGGGGGGCCAAAGCCAGCAAAAACAACTCAGGGCAGGAGGGGGGCACCAGGCACCCCCTCCGGTTTAATGACAGGCCCCTCCCGGGACCCGCGATCTCTGGGGGCCCCCCCGGGCCTCCACTGGCCCTTCCACCAAGGGGGGGGCCCACAATAATGCCCGTTTTACCTAGCAGCAGAAAAGGAGCGTCCTGCTCCTAACGCAGAGGCCAGGGGGAAGGGGGCACTCCCCGTGCCTTCCCCTGGTCCTGCTGTGAAGCCACAAGAAGATCAGACCCCTCCTGGGGGCCGAGCAGACACTCACCTGCACCCGATGTGGTGCATGAGTGTTCTTCCAGCTTACTGGGCCGCTGCGGTGATCTTATTTAAAGGGGCACAATGCAGCAAGGAGCCTCCGAGCTCCCAAGGCTTCATAAGCGCGCTGCAATCAGCGCTGTGGCAGCCGCCACCACGGAGAAGCACCCCTCGTGAAGAAATGGATGCAGGGGTCAGGGGCCACAGCACCCTGCCCCTGGGGAGCAGAATCGTAAGACAAGGTCCTCAGGTGGAGGGCCCAGCTACAGACCAGCACAAGGGAAAGGCAGCAAGTGGCAAGTCCTTCACAGTGACCAGGCAGGTCACAGGTCAGCACAGCAGCAGCAGTCCATGGCGGTTCCTGGTGAGTCCTTTCAGCCTTTGGTGTCAAGATGATTCCAAGAGTCTCCAAATTGTGGGGAAAATTCCCCTGTACTTATAGTCAGTTCTTACAGTGTTTTACAATGGTAGGGAGAGGAGGTTCCAGCCAGTTACAACTGGTTCTGGGAGTGCCCCCTCCCTCCTGACAGCACAGGCTCCAAACATCAGTGGGGGGTTAACGTCCCTATTGTGTGAGGCCAGGGCACAGTCTTTACAAATGCAGGTGTGCCCCGCCTCTCCCTTCTCTCAGCCCAGGAAGACTATTCAGTATGCAGATGCACCTCTGTGACACCTCCACCCTCCCTGTGTACAGGCTGTCTGAAAAGTATGCACAAAGCCCCAACTGTCACTCTGCCCAGACGTGGATTGGAGTCAAGCTGCAAAACACCAGAGTCATAAGCACAGATTAATGCGCACTTTCTAGAAGTGGCATTTCTGTGATAGTAATAAAAAATACACCCACACCAGTAAGCAGCATTTATTATCACCATCACAACCATACCAAACACGCCTACGCTACCCCTCATAAATCAGACAATACCCCTTACACATAAGGCAGGGCATTTCTAATGCAATCCTATGAGAAGGCAGCACTCACAGCAGTGAGACACCAGTTTGTCACTACCAGGACAGGCCACGCAACTTGGCACATGTCCTGCCTTTCTACATACATGGCACCCTGCCCATAGGGCTATCTAGGGCGTACCTTAGGGGTGACTAACATGTAGTAAAGCGGGGAGTTCTGGGCCTGGCAAGTAAGTTTAGATGTCAGGTCCCTGTGGCAGAAAACTGCGCACACAGGCCCTGCGCTAGCAGGCCTGAGACAGGTTTGAAAGTCTACTTCAGTGGGTGGCGCAAGCAGCGCTGCAGGCCCACTAGTAGTATTTAATTTACAGGCCCTGGGTATAGAGATACCACTGTACAAGGGACTTATAGGTAAATTAAATATGCCAATTAGGTATAAGCCAATCATACCAACTTTAGATGGGAGAGCACCTGCACTTTAGCACTGGTCAGCAGTGATAAAGTGCTCAGAGTCCTAGAGCCAACAGCGAGAAGTCAGAAAAACCAGGAGGAAGGAGGCAAAAAGACTGGGGATGACCCTGCGTAGGGCAAAAAGTCCAACAATAGCATTTAATTGTAAGTATAACACACTACTACAAATTTCACATTCATATGTTCTGAATAATCATTAATATGCATTTAGTAAAACTTTACATAGTATGTGGTGGCCATTCAAGTGGGCACATTTTTGAGTTGCACATTATTTTCTATATTAATTAATTTTCTATGCAGATTCAAAATACAGAATACATTAAATATTTAATAGTAATAATTTCAGCACTCACAATTCGTCCTCTTATGACTAAATATGTCATCACACCTACATTTCTTCAAAAAAGTTTTTTTTTTCACCAAAATTTGGCCTCTTTTACATTTTTATATATTCTTTCCCTTTTTGAATTTTCCCTAAACAATTTTTCCATTCTAATTTCTTCCCTCCTCTAATCTTTTTTCAATCTTTTCATTTTAATCATGTGACACAATTTCCATATTCCCTATACCCCAATTAGGCAAATCACAATAATCAGAATCACTTCTATTGTCCTCAATAATATCACGTTTCCCAGGTTGCCAAACCAATTCCCCACAGAAGCAATTCCTTTGCCAACATTTTCCGATAAACTTGGTTCAGTTAGTTCTTTCAAGTCAGCTTTATCTTTGGTTAGATTGTTAATAAGGCCTCTAATTTCTCTACTATTATCAGGTATATACGAGCAACAATGTTGCGGACTCAGCAGTTTACAAACTCCGCCCTCCTTGGCAAAGAGGATGTCTAAGGCAAGGCGCTTCTGAAGAGTTATTGCTCTTACCACAGCCATCTCTGTATCCAGAAGGATAATGGCTCCTGAATACTGTATCAGCATGTTGTTCCCAATAGTAGACAGCTTTCAAATCTTTATGGAATTCAAAGTAACTCCCAATGAAGGAATCATTGCTCCAAAAATGTCTCCAAAAAAGCCAGAAACGGATTCTTGATTTTGTCTTTCATTATATAATTCAGTCATTTTAGGTAAATTGTTCAAGTCTTCAAGCTGGTACATTTTTGGGAAAACTATCCCCAAATAACATGAGCCATACCATCTTCTAGGAAGACGGTAATACGCATTTGGTCCACATATGTAATAAACTCCCTGAACCACTGGATCCCGTCCATTTACTCTGAAACAGGAACGCATGCCTGCATTCACTCATTCCCACAAACACCAAATCAACTTTAGATTTAGGTCTATATACACAAGGCTTTTCTACATGTTGCGCATCTAAAGCTAATTTCTCTTGTGTTGTTATGTCACTAAATGCATGATCATTTCCTGGTGTTCTTATCGCTTACCCTGGGTCTATTTTTGTTTTTAATGCCTTTCTTCTATCCTCTGTGTGCTCTATGAAGCTTTTTTCTATTGGTGACAGCAAGCAGGTGAGGTTATTGCGGGGTGCAAAAACTGTTCCAAATGTTAATGTATGTTCAAAGAACCCTCTCACTATTACTATGTGATTGTCATTAAGGAACTTAATGCAGATATCTAATTATGGGAACAAACGAAAACACAACGTAATAATTGGAATAGAAAGAGTGGATATACTCCTGGTTATAAAATCTTGTTAGTAACAGACTACAACTTATGCCATAAGTAAGGGGTAAACTATGATAGGTCACTCCTTCCTCAACTAATGCAGGAATATGTGAACAAACATAACACTCTCTCGCATCCATTGTGTCAACATACTCACGCAATAAGTGATAGTAAACATTAGATGAAGGTTCTCCTTGGGTGTCATCTACGTGCAGATATTTCTCATCTAACCTAAACTTATCTACTTCTGTGAGTGCGGTAGTTGTCTCTAAAGCTGAGGTATGGGTGGCCACACCCCGGTCAAGAACAGTTGCACCTACAATCAGCACCAAATAAAATATCATGCATACAATTGCCAAACTAATACCCAAATATTTACAGCTTCTTCTCTTTTTACCCTGCTGGTTATAGTTACTCATGGTCTGTAAAAGAATCAGAAAGTAGAAGCAAGGAAAAATACATAGCTATGCAGCAAAAATCTAAACAAAATCTTCAGTCTTCTGCAGTTATTTACAGTTTTCAGCCTTCTTCCGGGACTCTTGTCAAAATAGGTAATTATGTCAAAATCGATCTAGCAGCTTGTCAAATCAGGTTATCAAAAGGTCTCTTTCGGTTAATTTCAACAGTCCCTTTTTCTCTTTTCTCTGAACTACAGGTTTACAACAGTTCAGTTCACCAGTTCCCTTCACATGCCAAAATACTGACCTGGGATATCTCGATCAAAACAAAAAGACAAAAATTATTTCTGCCACTCACTGGTAGATACATACGCCTATTCAGGACCCACATACCTTCTACTTGCAACTCTTTCTTTTCAGCTCTCGATCTCCACTTAATTCACCATCACTCAAGCCTTCCTTTCTTGTGGTATTGACTTCTTCCTCGATTGTTGTTACTGTAATTGCTTTCTTCACTTTTGGTTGTGATTTTGGCCACTTATCTCCTTTCAATGACCCTTTCGTCCCTGCAAAAATGGTGGCTGGGGAGGCTCACGGTATTTTCATTAGTAACGTCCACTCGTGTAGCCAGGAAATTCTCTTTCAAGACTTGAAAGAGAATTTCTTGGCTGCACGAGTGGACGTTAATAATGAAAATACCGGGAGCCTCTCCAGCTATAATTATTGCACGGCTGGTCCACTGACTTGAACTAAAGAAAGACGCCATAATTTGGATTTTGGACATGTTCTAAGTAATATAATACAAATACTGTGAGCCTCCCCAGCCACCATTTTTGCATGGCTGGCCCATTAAGGAAGGGCGTCACAGTTTGGAAATTAAAGAAATTATGCAGACTTCACCACATAATAACTGATATTGTAGAATACTCTGACCAAAAGACCATAATTAATTATTGGAATCTCTAGGTGCTACCCAAAGGAAATATCCCCAGTCCTGATGATGATCCCCTATCGATTTATGTCCAGTAATGGAGTTGAAACGTCGACATGAAATTGAAAGTGGATTATAATTTATAAAAATCCTTTGTGACTTCAGGGCTTCCTGGATTGACAGAGCCTTCAGAAGTCCATATTGTTCTTAACCACCTTCTGTACATACTGTATATAACACTATCACTTTCCTTCACAATATTCACCCTCACTTTGTTTTAACATAGGAGCACCTACTATCGTAGATACTTTATTAACAATTTGTACAATGTTAAATTTCTTTAAGAAAGCAAAAAAATGAAATAATGTACGATTTATGGAACAAATAAATTGGATTTACATAATTGTCAAACATACAGCTTACCGTGGAAGTCTACGACTACTTCCCCCTTGCATTGACCATATATTTACCTTGTTTATTGCCCTGATCATAAGGGTTAGAGGGCTTTGCCTCATTGCCTTAAACCCCATGTTATCTCTCAGGCAGGAGCCATCAACAAAGACATTTGGTGACCCCAGGATGACTGTGTCATATTTGGTCAACCTGGCACTAGTCAGATATTGTGTCTTGGTTCAGTTAAGTAAAACTTCAATGGAGTGAGGGACCCTTATTGTTAAAGGGTGTCAGATCACAATGCTCTCACTCTGAGTGAGGCTCTGTTCAACTGCTGCAACTGAATGCAAACAGCCTGGTAAAGCCACAGCGACTGGGTCCAAAGCAGCTGAAAAATATGCTACTGGGCGATTTACACAGCCATGTACTTGAGTCAAGACAGACAAAGAATATGCCTCACGCTCATGACAAAACAACATGAAGCGTTTTGTGTAATCAGCCATACCCAAAGCTGGGGCTTGACACAGACTCTCTCTCAATTCCGTATAGGCTTTCATACAGGCTTGGTCGAACACTAGAGGATCAGTAACCTCCTTGTGAGTCAGCTTCTGCAAGGGTTTTGAAATGACTGAACAATTTGGAATCCATTGGCAGCAGTAGCTCACCATTCCCAAGAACATCCTAACATCTCTCTGATTGGCTGGGGGATTTATCTGCAATATGGCTGCAACCCTTTCTCTGGATATTTTCGGAATTCCTTGCTCAAATAGGTGACCCAAATAATTCACTTCTTTCTGACAGTACTGTAATTTCGTTAGAGACACTTTATGTCCATTCTTCCCTAAATGATTCAGAAAGGCAATAGTATCGTACTTGCATTTGTCTTTTGTTTTGGATGCAATCAACAAATCATCAATGTACTGTACCAATGTCGATTGGTAAGGCAGTTCCAGTGACTCTAAATTCTTTTTCAAAATCTGATTGAAAATGGAGGGTGACTCTGAGAATCCCTGCGGGATTCTACACCAACAGTAGACTTGACTTAAGAATTTGAAACAGAAGAGAAATTGGCTATCCTCATGAAGAGGGACAGAGAAGAATGCTTGTGACAGGTCCACTACGGTGAACCATTCAGCATCGCATGGGATTTGACACATAATTACTGCCAGATTGGGTACCACCGGGCAACATTTAACCACAATGTCATTTACCTTTCTCAAATCTTGAACAATTCGAAACTTCCCACATGGTTTTCAGAATCCCATTATTGCTGAATTACATGGACTGCTCAACACCTCTTTCAAAACACCTTGGTCTTCAAATTCTGCAATTATTAGGGTCAGACCTTCAATCGTCTCTTGTGTCATATGGTACTGAGGAATCTGGGGAAAAACTGCATTTGGCTTGACTGTAATTTTAACTACCTCAATTCCTCTTATTAGCCCAATATCTTTTCCTGAAAAGTCCCACACTTTCATCTTGACAGTTCCCCGGAAATCAGAAGGAATTTCTCTCACAGTAAAAACTGGAAAGAAACTAATCAGAGGGTATTCCTCATTCACGGTGTCACAATTTGCTTCTCTGAGTAAGTCATCTTCATCATCACTGTTTGTCTGAATTTCAATCCTGTTGCTTGAGCAAGTAATTGAACATTTTGTTTTGCACAACAAATCCCTTCCCAGTAGGGACCCAGGACTCGAGTCACAAACAACAAATTTGTGTAATCCCCTAAAAGTGCCAATTTTGACCGAGACTGTTTCGGTAATTGGGTTTGTCAAATATTGGGTTGCAACTCCTACAATCTGACCAGGTTTGGAACTTTTGCAGTTCTCACTGTACAGCGTGTAGCTCCAGTGTCAACCAAGAATGAGACTTTGTGACCCATCACCTTTCCTTTAGCATAGGGACTTTTCTGATCTACTTCTAGTGATGCGGCCAACACACATTCTTCCTCATCCGAGCTCTCACTCACCCAGTCATCGTTTCTTCCATTCTCATTGTGTAGGGGAAATTGGTGTACAGTATTATTATTATGGTTAAACTTTTGACCTGTGACCAACTGAGAAAACATTACTTGCTGCTGCTCCATTGGGGCTTTAGGTATTTGAATTTGCTTTCTAGGTACCACTGGGACTTGAGGTTGCAGCTGTTGTGTCTGTGGTATCTGTAATTGGGGCAACTGCACCTGCTGCATGGGCTGAAAACCTTGCATCTGATTCATGTTATTTTGAAAGTTTGAATTTGGACCCTTCATTCTTGGCCCTCTCATGTTTTGAAAATTGACATCACTCATTTGCTGAACAGCACCTCCCTGACTTACCATCGGGCACTCCCGTTTCCAATGCCCGAGGCCTCCGCAAGCATGACACCACAACATTCTTTTCATTCCTTGCACTTCGTCTTGTACTACTACCGTGCTCAAATCCAGACCATGATTTACACTTCCCATTCTTCCGCGACCTCTTCCTCTGCCTTGATTTTGAAACGGTACGTTTTCCTGTCGTTGCTGTTGTGGAAAATATCCATGTAACCCTGTTTGTGTTGCTTTAATCTGCATCAAAATTGCTTTCTCTTTCAACTTTCTCTGCTTCAACTCAGTCTCGTCACTTCAGTACTTCGCATTCTGCAATACTTCAAATGACTCGTAATCATCTGGCTAATTTCAGGTCTTAATCCTTCAACAAATCTGAACACAAAATTAATCATATCTTTCAGCTCAATTGTCTCTGTACCACTGTAATGTTTAAATGCCTGCAACAATCTCTCATAGTATGCATATACTGACTCTTTCACTTCTTGGGCTATCCTATCTATGTGCTGCCAGTCAATGTTTTTGGGTGAAATCCTTGTTTTAAAAAATTTGATCACCTTATTGTAATATTTAATTACTACCGGAGATGGTGCACCAGTTGCTGGATCTCTCTCTGGTTCCTTTGTTGGCCAATCTACACTCCTTTTGCATTCCACCCATAAGTCTGCAGAGGCTACTATCTCTAACACAGTGTTTAAGTCTTCCCACAGGCATTTCGCAAGCTTCACAAACCTATCCATCTGTTGGTACCATTCTACAGGTTTCTCTCTCAGCCTGGGGTAATCATTTGTAAATGACAGAATGTCACTTCTGCTCCAAGGGATATGGACAAAGTTATCTCCTGGAATTTCTCTCATCAGTAATATTTTTACTGGGTCCTCAGCTTGCTGCATATTTGCAGGTAAAGTTTCAGAATCCCTTTTTCTTTTATCTCTTTTCTTCACCCATCTTCCTTCCCATTTTTTTCCAATGCTCCTCTTGTTTGAATGTTTTGTAGCAATTCTCTGAGGTGCCTTTTCATTCCTGGAGTTCTCATGTTTTCAAAATCTTTTGCGTCAAATTCTAACCTGTAAGTTCTCTTCAAATGTTTTGTTTTCTCAATGTCTATATCATATCTATCTGCTATATCTGCCAAATGTTGATGTGAGATTCCCGCTCTTTTGTAATTACTGGGCACAAGTAACACAGCTCATTTTCTGTGTATGACTCATGTCTGTTTACCCCCATTGTTCCTTTGATTAGTTCCTCTGCTTCCATCCCAAGTCTAGTATTGTTTAATCAATCAATCAGAGAATTTATAAAGCGCACTATGTACCCGTCAGGGTTTCGAGGCGCTGGGGGGGGTGCTGCTAGCGTTCGAAGAGCCAAGTCTTGAGGAGTCTCCTGAAGGTGAGGAGGTCCTGGGTCTGGCGTAGTGAGGTGGGGAGAGAGTTCCAGGTCTTGGCGGCGAGGAAGGAGAAGGATCTGCCGCCAGAGGTCTTGTGCTGGATTCGGGGGACGATGGCGAGGGCGAGGTTGGCAGAGCGGAGTTGACGTGTGGGGGCGTAGAAGTTGAGTCTGGTGTTGAGGTAGGTGGGTCCGGTGTTGTGTAGCGCCTTGTGAGCGTGGGTGAGGAGTTTGAAGGTGATCCTTTTTTCCACGGGGAGCCAGTGGAGGTCCACCAGGTGGGGGGAGATGTGACATTGGCGGGGTATGTCGAGGATCAGGCGGGCGGATGCGTTCTGGATACGCTGGAGTCGTTTGATGTCTTTCGTTGGGATGCCTGTGTAGAGTGCGTTGCCGTAGTCAAGTCTGCTACTGACGAGGGCTTGAGTAACAGTCTTTCTGGTTCCTGTTGGAATCCACTTGAAGATCCTGCGGAGCATGCGGAGGGTGTTGAAACAGGAGGAGGAGACGGCGTTGACCTGTTTGGACATGGTGAGAGCGGAGTCAAGGATGAAGCCGAGGTTTCTTGCGTGGCTGGCAGGGGTGGGTGGGGGGCTGAGGGCTGTGGGCCACCAGGAGTCGTTCCAGGCCGAGGGGGTGCGTCCGAGGATGAGGACTTCCGTCTTGTCGGAGTTGAGCTTCAGGTGGCTGTTGTTCATCCACTCGGCGATGGATTTCAGTCCTTCGTGGAGGTTGGTTTTGGCGGTGAGCGGGTCTTTGGTCAGGGAGAGGACGAGCTGGGTGTCGTCGGCGTAGGAGATGATGCTGAGGTTGTGTTGACGGGCCAATTGTGCGAGGGGGGCCATGTAGACATTGAACAGCGTCGGGCTAAGAGAGGAGCCTTGGGGGACGCCGCAGATGAGGTTGGTGGCTTTGGAGCGGAAAGGGGAGAGTCGGACTCTCTGGGTTCTGTCGGAGAGGAAGGATGAGATCCAGTTGAGGGCTTTGTCTTGGATGCCGGCTTCTTGGAGACGGGTTAGTAGGGTGCGGTGGCATACTGTGTCGAAAGCGGCTGATAGGTCGAGGAGGATGAGGGCTGAGGTTTCGCCGTTGTCCATTTGTTGTCTGATGTCATCTGTGGCGGCGAGGAGTGCGGTCTCAGTGCTGTGGTTTCGTCTGAATCCAGATTGAGAGGGGTCTAGGATGGAGTTGTCTTCTAGGAAGTGGGCGAGCTGTGCGTTGACGATCTTCTCGATGACTTTCGCTGGAAAAGAGAGGAGAGAGATCGGTCGGAAGTTTTTGAGATCGTTGGGGTCAGCCTTGGGTTTCTTGAGGAGGGGTTGGATTTCTGCGTGCTTCCAGCTGTCTGGGAAGGTGGCGGTGTTGAAGGAGAGGTTGATGATCTTGCGGAGTTTGGGGGCGATGATGGCGTCGGCTTTGTTGAATACGTGATGTGGGCACGGGTCCGTGGGAGAGCCTGAGTGGATGGAATTCATGGTTGTGAGGGTTCCGGCGTCGTCTACTTGGGTCCAGGTGGTGAGGCGGTAGGCGTGGGAGGAGTCGTCGGGGGTGGGGTCTGGCGGAGGTGTGGTGTTGAAGCTGTCGTGGATGGCTGTGATTTTCTGGTGGAAGAAGGTGGAGAGGTCGTCGCAGAGTTTTTGGGAGGGAGGGACGTCGTTGATGTTGGCGTTAGGGTTGGAGAGTTCCTTCACGATGCCGAAGAGCTCTTTACAGTTGTGGGCGTTGTTGTTGAGGCGTTCTGTGAAGTGGGCGCGCTTGGCGAGTCGGATCCGTTGGTGGTGATCACAGTTGGCGTCCTTGAGGGTAGCAAGGTTGTCGGGTGTGCGCTCGAGGATCCATTTCTTCTTGAGTTTCTGGCAGGTGCGTTATTAGATGGTCAGTTCGTCTGTGAACCAGGCTGGTTTTTTCTTTTCTTGGTTGGCGGTGGGTTTCTTGAGTGGAGCTAAGGTGTTGGCGCAGTCGAGGATCCATTGATGGAGGTTGATGGCGGCGGCGCTCGGGTCGGTGGGGTCGGGTGGTGGGTTTTTGACGAGGGTGCTGGTTAGTTGGTCTTCGGTGACTTTTCCCCAGCGGCGGTGAGGCGGTAGAGGGATGCGGTGGTGTTCGGTGTTTTTCTTGAAGGTAAAATGGACGCAGTGATGGTCGGTCCAGTGGAGTTCGGAGGTGTGGCTGAAAGAGATGTGGTTGCTTGAGGTGAAGAGGGGGTCAAGTGTGTGTCCGGCGATGTGGGTGGGAGTGTTGACCAGTTGACGGAGTCTGAGGTTGAGGAGGTTGGTGGTCAGTGATGCGGAGTTGGCGTCGTTGTTGTTTTCCAGGTGGAAGTTTAGGTCTCCCAGGAGGATGTAGTCGGGAGAGGCGAGGGCGTGGGTGCTTGCGAGGTCGGAGACGGTGTCGCTGAAGGGGGCTCTTGGTCCTGGAGGGCGGTATATGAGGGTTCCTCTGAGGGTAGTGTTGGGGTCCGTGTGAATCTGGAAGTGGAGGTGTTCGGCTGTCTTGAGAGTGTCGTCTGTGTGGGTGTGGATCTTGAGGGAAGATTTGTGGGCGATGGCTATCCCTCCTCCGATTCCGTTGGTTCGATCTCTTCTGGTGATCTTGTATCCGTCCGGTATGGCGATGGCGATGTCAGGGGCCGAAGAGTCGTTCCACCAGGTTTCGGTCAGGAAGGCCACGTCTGGGGCGGTGGTGTCGAGCAAGTCCCAGAGCTCGATGGCGTGTTTTCGTGCGGAGCGTGTGTTGAGGAGGATGCAGTGCAGGTGGTTTGTGTTGGTTGTTGCTGGCTTCGTTGTTCTGTTGCAGGAGAAGTTGCAGGTGCGGCAGGAGAAAGGTCCTTTGGTGTGCTTCGGGGTGGCCAGGAAGCACTCTGTGGAGGGGCCAGGGTTGAGGGCTAGGAGATCGCTGGCTGAGTATCGGAAGCAGGAGATGCGGGGGGCGTGAGGACCAGGGGGGGTGGCGCTGGGCGTGGTCCAGGCGCAGACAGGCGCAGACGGGCTTGCCTCTGGCGCGCCTCCGGCGCGCCAGCGGCGCTCCCGCTGCGCGGACGCGCAGCGCCAGCCATTAAGAAGGGAGGGGGGAGGGAGGAGCAGCTGGGAGGCGGGAGGCGGGAGGCGGGAGGGAGCGGCGAATGGGGGCACGAGGGGGGCGGGGCTGCAGGGAGGCAGCGGCAGGGAGCGGAGAGCGAGGGGGAGCGCACAAGGGGCGAAAACACCAAAACAAGGCACAAAAAAAAGTCGGGCACAATTTTCAAAAACAGTCACAATATGAAAATGGTCACAGAAATACACTAATGGCACAGAATACAATCGGGGACACAGCAATCAGAGGGGCACAACGGGGGCAGAAGCGCAGGAGGCGAGGCGCTTGGAAAATAGTAAAACGCACTAAAGGGCGGCGAAAAGTGGCACAATCAGAAGGGGCACGGCGGGGGCAGAAGCGCAAGGGGCAAGGCGCTGAAAATAGAGGAACACTTACAGGACGGCGGAAAAAACGGCACACGGGTCAAGTGAAGCCTCGAACACGCTAGCAGCAGCGTGGGCGGGGGTCAGAGGCAGGAGACAGCAGGTTGGTGCTGCGGACGTGGGGGGCGAGCTCAAGACCTAAAACAGGTCACAGGTCGCTCACTCGCAACGCGCAGCGCCAGCCATTAAGAAGGGAGGGGGGAGGGAGGAGCAGCTGGGAGGCGGGAGGCGGGAGGGAGCGGCGAATGGGGGCGCGAGGGGGGCGGGCCGCAGGGAGGCAGCGGCAGGGAGCGGAGAGCGAGGGGGAGCGCACAAGGGGCGAAAACACCAAAACAAGGCACAAAAAGGTAATTTCTTCCACTAGAATCACCTTGAGAGCTACTCAGCCTTTCCAACCATTTGTTTAATTGTTGGGCTGTCAAACCTTGTAATGAAATGTTGTTGGGCTTGGTATTTGGCAACTGCTGAAACTTAGGTTTGGAGTCTCTGGTGTCACTAAGCTCAGGTTAGGGCTATGTATTACCTCGCCTCAGTATTTGGGGAGCTCTGTAAGGACTTAAGTCTATTAATGGTCCTGCTCTATCAAGTGTTACTCTCACGCAGGATAATAATCTGGCATTCTCTTCAAGTCTCTCTCCAGATAAGTTCTGGTTCATGACTCACTGTCCGCTAGTCTCACTGTTTCTCTGTGCAAAAAATGGTATGACTGGACCAATGGTTACTGGTACTGACACTGTGTCTGGACTTGGTCTGACATTTGGGTCTCGTGAGTGCATTATTCCTGTACTATGACTGATCAGTGCAGGCATCTCGGTCTGTGATCCTGTTTTAGGGGTATACCTTGGAATCGTCCGTGACTGCACTGAAGGCATTAAATGCGGAGTTGACTCTATCTGAACTAATGCTGGTTTTGAAGAAACTTGTCCTGTAAGCACTATCAGGTTCGTTGAAGTATCTAAAATGGGTAAATCTGGATAAATTCTGGGAATGTTCAACTGTGGCCTTGGATTTTGAACTACTGAAGTAGTAGTATCAGTAGTAGTAGTAGCAGTAAAACACTCTATTTGGTTGTATTCAGCAACCATAAAAGTACATTAAAACATATAAAACAATTTCAAAGTTAGCATAAAATAGACTCATAAGTAATTCCATAAATAACATACATCAATAAATAACAATTAGAGAATACCAATAGGCATCCTATGTACAAGGAACGTTTCAATGTAAACAGCAACAAAAAAAAAGCTTTGCTCATCGCTCAGTGTAAACACAGTTTTAAAGTGCGTTTGTTGAGTAAAATCTTATTAAGGCTAAACAGGAAAAAGAAAACGTAATCCGTTAAAATTATGCAGAGCAGCTAAAACTTGAGTGTAAGCCCTTACAGAATTTCTAAGTACAGTACATGCACGATTATCTAAAAGCACTTTCTGGCTTTCAATACCGAGCATAGATATTTTGTGCGACCATAGCAAATTTCGATTGTTGGAAGTGTTTGAAGATACAAGTAACCTTGACGGTATTGTCTTATGTGCAAAGATCTTTAAAATTGTATTACAAATTGCTTCATCTGTCTAACATACAATTTACAAAATAAAACTATGTGTATTGTACTTTGAGCTGTGATTGAATCACAAGAACTGTTTTCTAAGGTAGCACTCCAGTCGTTCATTGTAGGGAATACTAGGCAGGCAATGAAATGTATCAAGTCTTAAACGAGTGAGGACGAACTGATGCCTAGGGTTCATAACATACATTAGGTAAGGTTCCATGCCATCCACAATCTGCATCAGTTGGTTCCTCAGGACACTGGGTTTTTGTGCTTCGATAGACCACCTGAGATCTGCCAGGCAAGTGAGACACTCCATTCTCAGTTCTTTCCTACTTAGTGTTTCCATCATTTCTGGAGTTTCATAGTAGTCTGGGTGGCCCAGTTGCTTAAAAAAGTTCTTAATGTACATCAGCTAGGGGATTCTCAAAGAATGGCTTAGGTTTAAATCATCTTTTAATATGGCTCGGTTAAGGCTTGCATGATCCAACGACCAGACTTTGGGCCATTACAAAACTGGTTGTACCCTTATTAAATCTGTAATGTTTGTGGCCCGCAGTTCTGAGTGACACACAAATGATGAAGTGGTTTTTGGGACTGTTTGCAGCGCATTACACTTTGTGTGTCTCCATTTCCCCACCCCATGCATGGTAGTAGGAACACATTTAGCACTTACTATAGATTTTTAGCATGTCTTTTGGGGTAATTGTACCTATTCGCTTAGCAAGGTTTTTCTTGGCCATGTTGGTTTGAACAAGCTGTAATTTCCCAGTGCTAATGCATTGCAACAAGGTGCCTTTGTTGTCAAACACAATTCCCAAGTATGAGAATGTTACTGTAGCGTTAATTTTCTCTCTGTTTATTGTAATGGGACAGCTCTTAGCAGTGTGTGTGTGCATTTCATTACGTATGTTTTGAAGAGGTTAACTCTAAGTCCTAAGTCTGACATAAAATTAACAAACGTTGCCAAATGATGCTGTAGGGCTAATGGAGTTCATGTCATGAGAACGACATCATCGCCGTACAAAAGGGCTGGGGTTGCCCGATGACCAATTTGGGGTAGGTCCTTACATTTATTAACTAGCACTAACTCAAGATTGTTTATATTTAAAGAAAATAGGAACGGTGCTAGTATGCAGCCTTGTCGTGCCCCTGCATTTATATTAAATGGTCTGGTGCACTTCCCTTGTGCCCCGAACCTGACCTTTGCTCTGCTTCCAGAATATAACTCCCTTATAAACTGAATTATTGTTACATCTACCCCCAGGACTTTCACGATAAACCATAATTTGCCATGGGCAACACAATCAAAGGCTGAGGACAGATCTACAAAGGCCATATAAAGACTTCCCTTCTTAATCTTGGTGTATTTCCCGATTAGGATGTTTAAATTTAGGCCCTGTTCCACCGTTCCTATCCTGGGGCGAAAGCCATATTGCAAATCCGACAGGATTTTGTTTGTTTCCGTCCACTCCTGTAGTCTGTTCAGAATAATCCGTCCAGCTATTTTTGTGAGGAACCAAGAAGCGAGATAGGCCTGTAGCAGGCAGGGTTGTGGCGATTGCCCTTTTTATATATTGGCATTATGATAGACTATCCCTAGGTTGAAATGAAACCTAGGGAACAGCATGCTCTCAGAACCTGGGTCAGTAAAGGGCCCCAGGGTGCAGTGTTGGACTTATATATGTCCACTGGGACACCATCTGGGCCTGGTGCTTCCCCACCCTTACTTGAATTAATAGCTCCAATGACCTCTTCTATACTAAATGGTGGTGTAATAGTGAGGAAGTTGTCTTTACATGTGGCTGCATCCGAAGGCAGAGCGCCTTGGTCCTGGTCTATTTCGGAGCTATATATTTCTGAAAAATGGATAATCCATTCCTCTTCCATAATGGTGACTTCTATTCTAGGAGATTCAGTTGCCCCCCACAGCAGAGAATATACTACCTTCCAGAATGTTCCGTTGTCATTTTTAAGACTCGCGTTTTCAGGCCTCTTTTTTTTATGCGTTCTTTCCGGTTTTTAACTGCATTCTTGTACTCCTGTCTAAGTGTGCTGATCTTATTCTTACATCTATGTGTCTTGTTTAGGGCTTTCTTAAGTTTTTTATGAGCCCTATTGCATGAGGAATCACACCAACCTTTTTTTTCTGGGATCCCAGCGTTCCCCCACTGATGCTAAGACTCTTTTTTTATGCCATGTGTAATTGCAGTGTAAGCGCTAATTCGTTATTGTGGGTGTGCATCATCCTCGAGGCAGACCCCCAAAGGCTTCAGCGTGGTGGCTAATTAACTGCTTTGTGAAGCCTTGTGGTTCAATCTGGGACCAGCATAAGGAATACCCATTTCTCGATGCCAGTTCTATGTTGCTAAGCAGTTCTGGGGATTCCTTATGCAGCCGTTTGCCTAGGGGGTACGATAAGCTGTATGCTCCGAGGGTAATGATCACTAAACTCTATTTCGTGTGTCTGTTGATTGCGCAAGCTAAGAGAGAAATGGTTGGATATTAGTATAAAATTGATTATAGTGCATGAACCTCTGCCATTGTAGGTAGGTTTAAATTGCGGTTTGCTGGGAACTATTTCATTTAAGAAAGACAGGTCAAACCTATACATCGTACCGTTTAGGATATTCCCATAATGATTATGTATAAAATGAGCTTGACCCCTATTTTAATTAGGCCGCAGACTTTTTTCGAAAGTTCCATGCATAAGTGTATATAAAAATCACAGCCCCATAAAATGAAAGTCTCTCTCCTGGGGTCGTCACACACTATTCCTAGGTCGTCTTGCATTTGCCTAATTATATTTGAGGTTTCGCACAAGGGAGCAACATTGTAAAAGTTTGTGATCACTAACTGGGACGAACTTTGTATATTGCATACACTCATTTGGTAGCATGGGTTAGAAATTGGCATAGTCACCTTTATCAGTTTGAGTTTGTTTGGTGCAGAGCCCCCTATTTGGCCTCCTGCGTCTAGGGGGGATGGCAGGAGTATGATATGTCCTGTATACATTTATGTGTACGGGGTTCATGAGCCAGGTTTCCTGGAAGTACAGGCATCAGAATGCTCCTGTAAAGTCCGCCCTACTCCGTGTGTGTTGGCAGTAGCCGGATTTGCTTCAGTAAGCGCAAGGGAGGGAAGTTTAATATAAGAATGATCGGCTTCTCCCTTTTCTTGCTCTGTGAGGCTAATATTATGCTGATCATACACAGTTTCCAAAGATGCAACCCTGCTACTGGCCCCCGGGAGGTCACTTCTCAGACTAATACTATACCGATCATACATGGTTTTCACAGATGTAACCCCTCTACTGGCCCCAGGGAATTCACTCCTCAGTCAGTCCAGTACTTCCAGAGATGAGAGGACTTGAAATCTGTTGCGAATAGGTACAAAATTATTGCAGTCATTTGTTTCTCCTTACGATGGCAACCGGGTTCCAGGTTGATTTTGCCCTGTTTTCCTGGTAGAAATAACCAGATCGTAACAATGAAATGTCATGGGAAGATATTTGCTGTGCACTTAATCTTTTTAGGATTCTTTCTACCAATCTTGGAGATTTAAAGAGAGTACCACACAGTCTCCCATTAGTGATTTCCAACTCCTATCTACCCATTGACTCTACTCAGCATCTTTATATCTTCAAAGAGGGGACCGACCATGCAAGGTTCCATTAGGGATCCTATTCAGTTTAGAGATTTATTCCTCAATGCAGTCCATGATTACCGGTTTTGGTTGGGTATAGTGAGGACTTTTGCCAAGGTGACTACATAAGGAGTCACAGCTGGAGGAAGGTGTAAAATGTCGCTTGGGAGGATGGGTGTATCAGAGAGTGAGTGAAGCATGTTTTCCCTCCCAGGATTACTTGGGCTTGTATGCACTACCGTGGGCTGAGGTGCCCTGCATGTGCGCTCCTCGTTTGTGTGCTTCTCAGTACAGGGTTACTTTGCTAAACCTGCAATTGACAGGGGTTGTGAGGCAACTGCGGGGCATGAATTTGAATGGATTATGCCATTAGATTGGGTGGTTATAGAGGTTAAGTCAGCCAACCAGATCATTAGTAAGTCAAGGATAGTCACCACATTGCTCTCTACTTGGATTAAGCGCTTTAGTAGGTTAGCGAGTGACAATTTAACTGTAAGTTCTAGGGCTTTAATTGTATCTAGAATATTTACATGTGGTTTTGATGCATTTTCAGTTGACTTCTGGTCTGGAAGGTATTCCTTGTGATGGTTTTTGGTTAGCGCCTGCCCAGCAGGTGGGATACTTGTTTCACCTTTGCTACCAAGTTGAGCTTTCGTTATATTTAAGTCTAAGTACTGAAGTAGTAGGTCTACTAGGACTACTCTGTATTGGTTCAACTTGTCTTGGTGCTGTAGGGTCTACATTAGTGTTTGGGCCTTTCTCATGTGCTGCATATGGTGGGCGATGATTCCTCAATAACTGTAAAATTAACTCATCATCATCTGAGTCTTCGTTGAGAGTCAAAGACTTTCTAGTCTCTGTTGAGCTCTGCTATTTACCCTCAGAAGGACCTGTATCCTTCTTTCTGGTACTTTTTCCTGCTTCGTTTTCATTGTCTTGTGTAATTGCAAGAAACAATTGAATTCCCTGTAAAGTCTCAGATCTCCAAAATTTTTGATCACTATCCCACCTAGCCTCCGCTAGTGTCTTTCTCATCCTTCTCTCAAATTTTAACTGCTGTTGCAGTCTAGCTACCAGTTTCCAAATTGCTAACACTTCGAACTGTGCTGGCTTAGGAGGGGGTTTCAAATCGTAGAATACCCTCCTCAAATTCTCTAAAATCCTCAGATTAAATGCCCCATGGATAGGAAAAGCTAGGCTCCCATCTTTCTCTGTCGCTTTGCACCAGTGTTTTATCCAAAGGCATGGTGCAGCACCCTGCTCTTCTAATCTAACATTTGCGGATGTACCTTCTGGTAGAGCAGTTTCTATTGTCGCTGGAATATACCTCTCCTCTTAGGGCACTCTTTAAAGCTTTAAAAAATGTAATCTTTGAGATTTTACGCTACTTTCAATAAAATGAGGAAGTGACTTTTAATCACAAAATCCTTTTTGCTGACCTTCTGAACCAATGATGCTCCACGATTATCTACCAATCCATGCGCAACCCTTCTTACAAACCAACTTATCCCAGTGCGGCTCCAATGACGTCACACTCACACGTACAGTGGCTGATAAAGATTAACACGAACTAATGCTAAATTATTGCGAGCACTTTAATAAAAAACAAAAACCCAATTTGTCTGTTTGCTACAGGTAGGGTAACACAGTTGCTTCAGAAACCTTACAGACAGATTTTTCACTCAGGGCTCTCGCTCTAGCAACTACTCTTTCTTTCTCAGTTTCCCTGATTCGCAAGCAAAATTCGACTTGCAAATTTTACTCTCAACTGATCAGTGGATCTGTCCTGGTGCACATTGCAAAACCGATTTCATTCACGCTGTCACTAGAAAGGCGAGAACATCCTCAAACAAGCGTAGGCAAACTCCAAGTACCTGGGAAAGTCATCATAGGCTTTTAGGGACTCTTTTTCTCTCTACTTTGTATCACTGAATTTGAAAATCTTACCAAATTCTGCAATCAAATTTAGACCTCTTAATCATTTACACAGGGACCCTATGGTGATCTCCTAGGGAGACTAACCATGGACTATTCTTAAGGGTGTGCTCCTAAAGAGACAAACCATCCTCTGCTAACATTTCCTGAGAGCGCATCGAACCTTATTTAACTTATTAAAAAATTTGATAAGGGGACGCGTTAGAGACTCAATAGACCTTTTGACTCATTTAAGATGTTCACACCATAAGTCCAGGCATATCATAAATATCATGAATCCCAACAATAAAATTCTTTGGAGTCAGTAACTTTTACACACCATGACCCATTAGGTCACAAATGACCACACCTTTTACATAAGTTAGGATGTTTATTTCCCTTGATTAACAATGCTAGTATCACGTAAATTAATCTCAAAACCACATGATATAAGTATAGAAACAACACCGATTGACAGAATCGTCTAAAGAATCTGAACTTGACTAAAGCATTGATAACTAATCCCTCTACAGCCAAAGTACAAACCAATAATAAGAGAAATTGTGCAATAGAGATGACATACATTTGAATTCAGCCACAGAGCAACATCAATAGTGATTTAATTGGATGCAGGAAACCTCAATAACTTCAGATTAACATCAGCATGTTTGGGCTTCATGCAAAAAGACTTAGGCCCTCATTACAACCCTGGCGGTAAATCCCACTTACCGCCGTGCTGACGGCCGTCAAGATACCGTGGCCGTGGCGGAAATCCGCTACAGGTATTACGACCCACATCATACTCTGCCACAATACAGAAACCCACACAAGTCCGCCACACTAAAGGTCAGTGATAAACTGGCGATAGCAAAACTTACACCGTCAAGCCAGCAGAACTACGTCCACACTATCACGACTCACGAATCAACGCGGCGGTCATTCAACTGCGGTAATCCATTGGCGGTACACACTGCCGCACTCAAAATACACACACATTTACAAAACACAACCACATTGGACTATTCAAAATACACACACCCGATACACATACACACACCACACCCACACACTCACAACATTATAAAACACACACCCACGTTACCCACAAACCCTTCCAACGAATTTTTTGGAAGAAGCACTGAGAGAGAGAATAGCAAACACAACACCAGCATCCACAGGCATACAACACCATCACTCATACAACATCCATGCACCTCAAACAACACACACCAACACAACACATCGCACAGCACAACAAACACCACCTCACACATCATCCACACCACATTATGGCACCTCAAAGACACCCCAGGTTTTCTGAGGAGGAGCTCAGGGTCATGGTGGAGGAAATCATCCGGGTAGAGCCACAGCTATTCGGATCACAGGTGCAGCAGACATCCAGTGCAAGGAAGATGGAGATATGGCGGAGAATTGTCGACAGGGTCAACACAGTGGGACAGCACCCCAGAACACGGGATGACATCAGGAAGAGGTGGAACGTCCTACGGGGGAAGGCGTGTTCCGTGGTATCCAGACACCAGGTAGCAGTACAGAGGACTGGCGGTGGACCCCCACATCCTCCCCCGCAACTAACAATATGGGAGGAGCAAGTCTTGGCAATCATGCATCCTGAGGGCCTTGCAGGAGTAGCAGGAGGACTGGACTCTGGTAAGTCATATCTTTACTACTATATCCCCCCCACCCTACCTGCATGCTATCACAAACTCCTAGTTCAACCCTCACACCCATCACCCCAAAACCCCACTGATACCCCACTATCACAATCCACACATCCCAAAACCAAGGCCTGCATGTCACACCAATGCATGGTACCCATCACCAAAGCATGTCCAGTACAGTTACTCACCCAGGCCCCAAAATCACCAATCACACAAGGGCAAAGACAATAAGCTAAGCACAGGAGTAGAGGGTAACTCACCCATTGCACAAGATGGCACACACAGATACAATAACTATACACTTACACCCCAACAGGACCCATACCCAATGTCACCGGACAGGAGGTGCCAGACATATCCAGTCCCCCCACAGAAGAGGCCCACAGTTAGGACAGCAGCTCTGCACGCCTGGATCAAGAGGACCAGCCCGGCCCATCAGGGACCTCGGGACAGTCGGTTACCCTGACACAGTCACAAACCACCACTGAACCTCCCCCCTCAGGAAACACCACCACAGCACCCACCCAGCGGGTCCATCCCTCTGTCCCCAGGACACGTCAATCAGCAGTGTGTCCACCACTACAGGGACCCCAGGCAAACCCACCAACCCAAGACAATCAGGGACCTGGGGGCAGTGGGCACACGGTTCAGGGGACAGAGGCACAGGATAACAGGGAAACTGGGAGGACTGCTGTGCGACTGGGGGAGGACAGGCCCAGGGAACCCACTCTCCACGAGGCACTCTCCAACATCATGGGAGCATACCATCATTCCCGGCTGCAGGAGGAACAGTACCTGGGGATCAGGGAGGACTTGAAGTCCATTTACACCACCCTGGTCACCATTGCAGCGGTGCTGGCAGACATGGCCAACACCATGAGGGACACAGTGGCACACTAACGGGCCACTGTCACTAGCCTGAACGATGAACAGCCCTCCACCTTCGCTGGCGCTAGTGGACAGGAGGCACCGCCATAGGAACAACAGGCCACCAGCACCCCACCCCCTGCAGAAGGAGAACCAGCCCACAAACGATCCCTGAGATCCAGGAACAAGACGGAGAACATTGCCAAGACCCCCGCCAGGAAATAAGACTCTCCTGATTGTCACCCTTCTGTCCCACTATGTCACCCGGACAACCTTGACCTGCCATTACTCCACTCCCTATGCCCCCTTGGACAATGCACCTGTGATACCAATAGACTGGACTCTACCATGGACATTCCTCCACCATCACCCCAGCCCATTGCACAGCCCTCTCCACTTATTAGCACAGAAATAAACACCCTTGAATCACAAAACAATCTGGAGTCAGTCTGTACTTTCACAAATGTGTAATTTCAACCTCTCAGAAAAATAGCAATGGCAATGTTCATTTTCACATACCAATGTTCAACATTTGTTGGGCATCTGTAAACATAGCAGAAGGCAGAAAGTGGTACCCAGATATGTCAAATGGAAAGACAAAGTGAAATATCAGGGTCCATACACAGAGGTGAAAAGGCAGAATCATGCAATGTCCTACAGTAGTATGATATGAGAGAAGCAGTGGCAGTCTCTTACCTGTGTCTCACTGTAGGTATTGCCTGAGGATGTTGTTTCGGTTGTCTATCTCTTCTTCTTCTACCTCCTCTTCTTCACTGTCCACAGGCTCCACAGCTGCCACAAGACATCAGACCCATCCTCCTGCAGAAAAGGCACCTGGCGTCGCAAAGCCAGGTTGTGCAACATACAGCATGCCACGATGATCTGGCACACCTTCTTCAGTGAGTAGTATAGGGAGCCACCTGTCAGATGGAGGCACCGGAACCTGGCCTTCAGGAGGCCGAAAGTGCGCTCAATTATCCTCCTAGTTCGCCAATGTGCCTCATTGTAGCGTTCCTCTGCCCTTCTCCTGGGATTCCTCACTGGGGTCAGTAGCCATGACAGGTTGGGGTAACCAGAGTCACCTGCAAATATCGAGGGACAACTGTTAGATACACACTAACCCTTAGGGACAACCCCATACCCAGACACCTATTTCAACTGTGTTGGGACCTTGGGCTCACCTATTAGCCACATATGGTGCCTCTGGAGTTGCCCCATCACATAAGGGATGCTGCGATTTCTCAAAATGTAAGCGTCATGCACTGAGCCAAGATACTTGGCATTCACATGAGAGATGTACTAGTCTGCCAAACACACCATCTGCACATTCATGGAATGGTAGCTTTTGTGGTTTCTGTACACCTGTTCATTCCTGCGGGGGGGCACAAATGCCACATGTGTACCATCAGTGGCACCAATGATGTTGGGGATATGTCCCAGGGCATAGAAGTCACCTTTCACTGTGGGCAAATCCTCCACCTGAGGGAAAATGATATAGCTGCGCATGTGTTTCAGCAGGGCAGACAACACTCTGGACAACATGTTAGAGAACATTGGCTGTAACATCCCTGATGCCATGGCCACTGTTGTCTGAAAGGACCCACTGTCCAGGAAATGGAGTACTGACAGGACCTGCACTAGAGGGGGGATTCCTGTGGGATGGCAGATAGCTGACATCAGGTCCGGCTCCAACTGGGCACAAAGTTCTTGGATTGTGGCCCTATCAAGTCTGTAGGTGATAATGATGTGTCTGTCTTCCATTGTCGACAGGTCCACCAGGGGTCTGTATACCGGAGGATGACGCCATCTCATCATCTGCCCCAGCGGACGTGCCCTATGGAGGAGAAGGGTGAGCAGAGGGTCATACACCACATAACTTGCACAAGGGTGTTTAGAACAATCGTGATGTAATCGTTGTGTTGCGATGTCTGTCCGTATTCCTGCCTAAAAGTGCTGTGACGCAGTTAGTTGCCCTGCCATGTGCCCCCCTGAAATGGCGGCTGTCTGACATGTAAGGAGGGACAAGGGGAAATTAGGTAACTGCGCTGGCGTTGTGCAGCGTCGCGGTAGGCGGACGAATACCGCGGCACAAATCAGCATTGGTTATCATTGGGCCCTACGGGTTCCAGGAGCCAATGACGATGTACGCCGGCGGTGACGGTACGCACCGCAGCAGACGTGACCGCCATTTTCTAGCTGTTCACTCACTTGATATCTGACCTTCAACAGGAGAGGACCTACACTGCAGTCTGAGTCTGGAAGCAACAATGGCTACAGTGTCTGGGGAAAGGGCCCCTGCCTTCACCGCAGAGGAGTTGGACAACCTGGTGGCTGGGGTCCTCCCCCAGTACACGCTACTCTACGGTCCTCCAGACAAACAGGTGAGTACACTGTGAGCATGATGGATGGGACATGAATGTATGGAGTGGCGTGGATGGAAGATTCGGGGAAGAGGCAAAGGCTAGCATGTGAGGATGGTCAGTGTATGTGTTTCTGGGCCAGGGTGGGAGCTTTGGGGCCAATGAGTAAAAAGAACCGGACGGGGGAGTAAAATCCATTCTTACTTAACTTTTCCTCTAGGTCAGCGTACACCACAAGAAGGGTATTTGGCGTGCCATCGCCAAGGAAGTACAGACCCTGGGGGTCTATCATAGACGGAGCACCCACTGCCGCAAAAGATGGGAGGACCTGAGCCGCTGGAGTAAGAAGACGGCGGAGGCCCAGCTGGGGATGGCTTCCCAATGTGGAAGGGGTGCCCGTCTCACCCTGGCCCCTCTGATGTACCGGATCCTGGCGGTGGCATATCCTGAGTTGGATGGGCGCTTGAGGGAATCACAGCAGCCACAAAGGGGTGAGTACAGTCACATTCAGCTGACTCTGCACGCTTTATGAGGTTTCTGGGTGGGGGAAGTGGGCCGTGGGTTCTCCTAGGCCAGGGCAGACGTGCCAGGGTAGATCCATTGTTAGGCAGGCTCAGTGGCAATCCAACCCCAAAAGTGGTAGTGGCCCTCTACACCCAGTCAGGCTCCTGTGGGTTCCAAGTGTGCATCAAATGGGTCTAGGCACCATCCCCCATGGGCATGTGATTTTCCCCTGAACTGTTAGTGCATGGCCTAGTGCATAGGGCTGATCCCTGTGTGTTGTGTCCGCCAACGGTGGTGGTGTTGCAGGCATTGACCATGTGTCTCTTCTGTCTTTCCTCCCCTTTTTGTTTTGTCACCCTGTCCTTGTGTGCATTAGCATCATCTGGCGGAAGAGCATTGGCACCGGACCAAGAGGGAGCTGCAACCCACATGGCCCAGGAGGGTGAATGTACGGAGTCTGAAGGCACCAGTGGGACGGAGGGCGAGGGGAGCTCCACGACGGGGACAGGAGGAGACACCAGTGACAGAGACTCCTCCTCTGATGGGAGCTCCCTTGCGGTGGTGGGCACATCTGTGCCCACCGCATCAACAGGTACAGCCGCCACCCCCCTACCAGCACCGCCCTCCCAGCAGCCCCTCAGCGTGTTTCCCGTGCCTGCTCACCCAGGAGGGTGGGCATCTCCTTCGCCCCAGGCACCTCAGGCCCTGCCCCAGTCAGCCCTTCTGCCCTCAGTGAGGAGCCTATTGACCTCCTGAGATCCCTCACTGTTGGGCAATCAACCATTCTGAATGCCATCCAGGGTGTCAAGAGGCATTTGCAACAAACAAGTGCACACCTGGAGGGCATTCATTCTGGCGTGGCAGCCCAACAGAGAGCATTTCAGGCTCTGGCTTCTGCACTGATGGCAGCCCTTGTCCCTGTGTCCAGCCTCCCCCCTCCAAGTTCCACTACCCAGACCCAATCCCCTGTTCCTCAGCCTATTCCAAGCACACCATCAGACCAGCATGCACACTCATCAACACACAAGAGTGGACATGGCAAACATAAGCACCACACATGCCACAGGCACTCACACAAGCACCATACCCATGCAGACACACCAACATCCACTGCCTCCACTGGGTCCCCCTCCTCCACGTCATTTTCCCTCCCAGTCTCATCCCTACTCACACCTGCATGCACTACATCCTCAGCCATTACCTCCATCACCAGCACGCCCATCACCACACACCGCTCACGTGCAATCACCACCCCCACTACCATGCACACGTCCCCTGTGTCCTCTCCTAGTGTGTCTGTGAGCCCCCCTCCCAAAGTACACAAACGCAGGCACATACCCACTCAATAGCCATCCACCTCACAACAGTCTCCAGCCCATGCACCCTCACCCAAACTCAGCAGACGTACACCTCCTACAACCACTACCTCTTCCTCCACTCCCAAACCCCCTCCATCTTCCCATCCCAGTGTGTCTAAAAATCTTTTCCTGGCTAACATTGACCTCTTCCATACACCTCCCCACCGTCCTTCCCCTAGGGCCAGGATGTCCTGATCCCAGCCCACCACCTCAGCCACAAAATCCTCGAGCACTGTGGTCCCTGCAAGTCCAGTAACATCATGGGCGGCACCCATAAGGGCTGCCAGTGTGCCACCTAGTGAGGCCAAGGATCACCCTATGCCGCCACCTTCCTAGGTGAAGAAGAGGCCCACATGCCATAGGGAAAGGCTGCACCAACCACCCAGCAAGCCATCATCCAAGACAAAAGAGGACAGTGCCAGGGTCCCAGCTGCGACTTCCAAGGTGGGGAAGGGACTCAAGGCTAAAGGGAAGTCAGCTCAGGGCACGGAGCTTCTGGGTGAGGGACTGGGGTCACCCCTTCTGCAAGACAGAACAGCAACCTGTACGGCAGTGGCCAACGCCGCAAACACCGCCACCTGCACATCTGCTGCCTCTGCAACAGTCCCCAGCATCATTCCCAGTGGGCAGCCGTCCGAGGCTGCAGGAGATGTCCTGCTGTCTCCCTCCACAGGTGCTGACACATGCACCACCTCCACCATCTCCGCCACAGACACAGCCGCAACCACCGCCACCTGCCCCGCGACGTGCTCAGACAGTGCCACCACAGCTGACATGAACATCATTCCCAGTGGGCAGCCGTCTGAGGCTGCAGGAGACGTCCTGGACCCTGCATAGACTACATGAGGCACCACAACCAGCACTGGCAGTACCAACAGTTGGCAGACAAAGTTGCCGCAGGGTGGAGTGTGTCTCTGCCTCCATGGAGTATCATACTACCTGTTCCCAGAAAATCTTGTGGCTCACACACCCAGGGAATGGAAACTGCCACACACCATGTGCAGCACTCTGGGCACAAAGCCCCCTCCAGACCAGTGGAGAAAAGCATCCACTAACACAGTCCTTGGCAGGATGAAGCACTCTGGGCACAAAGAACCCTCCAGAACCAGTGGAGAAAAACGTCCACTAACACAGTCCTTGGCAGGATGAAGCACTCTGGGCACAAAGCTCCCTCCAGAACCAGTAGAGAAAAGCATCCACTTCCCCAGTCCTTGGCAGGATGAAGCGGTCTGGGCACAAAGCCTCCTCTTGTGGCGCAGTGGCATCATCCCATCATCCGGCTGAGGTGCCCCCCTCCCCTTCCCCCTGAGGTGCCTGTTTATTTTTGACCTGTTGCCCCTGCAGTATTCTCTCCGTTTTGAGGAAGGTATCATGTGTGGGCTTCGTCCATGCATTTTAGGACCACTGGTCCACGGAAAATGAATGGAACACTATCCGGACTTGTGTAGTTGCTGTATATTTTGTATAAATTGCTATTTTACAAACCTGTTGCCTTATCTGGATTTTCAATGATTACACTTGTTACAATCATTTAATTTGGTCCTTGCATTCTTCCAGGGGCTGACGGGTGTAAATGTAATGTTGCTTCATGTATTTGTGTGTATGGTGTTGTGGGTGAGGGTGGGGGTGTGGGTGTTGCGTGTGTGTGTGTCACTCTCTTTTTCCTACCTCTCACCCCTGTGTGCTAGGTGCAGTATTCACTGTGGTCGTTGCCGCTGTCTTTGATGTTCCTGGTAGAAGAGGATATAAACCAACATTGGTAACACCTGTAGTTCGGGCTCCATGGCGTCCTGGTTCCTCGTGGATTGTCGAGAGGTGAGTGGTTTCCGTTCCAAGTACTGTTTCCGCCATGCTTTTGATGCCGTTGGTACCGCCATAGAAAAGCTGGTGGATTGGTGACTTGTAATACAGTGGGCAGTACAATGTCTTCCACCTGTCTGTTGGCGGTTACCGCCACGGTGTTTGTTTCCACCGCCGTGGCGGTCGGAGTGTTAAAGTGGCTGTCTTTGTTGGTGGTTTCCGCCATGGTCGTGATCCCATTTTTTTTACTGCCGGCCTGTTGGCAGTACTACTGCTGCTTTAACACCGACCGCCAGAGTTGTAATGAGGGCCTTAGTCAACATGAATTCGGAAAACATCTAACTATGGCTCTATCAAAAGCAGCAGCTGGTACCTAGAAACAAAAAACAAATCAACAATAAAGACATTAGCAATTTGATTATACCTTTCCTTATGGATCAGCAAGCTGTGATAATCTTCGTCAGGCGGACATCAGTTCGATCAGCATCGGCAATGGGACATGGAAAAGGGTAATGATACAGAATCAGGGACTCTGAACCATTAGAAAGAGATGTCTAGAATAGGCAGGATTTAGCATCAGAAATCTAGGCAAATTAAGGTTAAATATCCAATTTCTCTAAGTAAGAGAATCAAAGGTGCAACAAGCTCTGAGCATTGAGCACAAAGGTGAGCACCAGCATTGAGCATAAAAAGAAAGTGGACAAGTGAAAGTGAGTAAGAACCCTTATGCGGTCCGGTTAAGTTAACATTTTCCCTACATTGCCTTTGGTCAAAGAATTATGAGATAGCCATTAGCCCAATAAAATTAGTATTTCAAATCTAAGATATAACTAAATAGTCTTTCATACGTTGATAATTGCCTACTCTGTTTTTGCGCACATCATTTGACCCGTCAAAAAACAATTTTAATATCCTTCCGTCAGTACATTCATTGTTAGTTCCTAGGAACATTGCTTTCTCACGTTTCAAATTAACATTCTTAAAAGTTTAGAACATTCAGGTTTTCTATATACATTTCCTCACAAGAAAACATTTTGCTACTTTAAGATTTAGTCAACTTTCAGTTAGTACAATACATATTTATTATTCATTAACATGAAATCATATTTTATTCTGACATTGCATTTCTAATGTAAGGCAGTGCATTACTAAAGGCTAGACCTCGTTAACTTGAGGCCTACAGTTAGTTTAAGCAAATACATAGCATTTAATCGTAAGTATAACACACTACTACAAACTTCACATTCATATATGTTCTGAATAATTATTAATACTCTTTCAGTAAAAAATTAAATAGTAGGTGGCGGCCATTTAAGTGGGCACATTTCCCAGTTGCACATTATTTTCTATGCAGATTCAAAATACAGAATATTTATTAGTAATAATTTCAGCGCTCAGAATATGACAGTACTTGTCATAAACGCTTGTCGTGTTCTAAATTTACTGTGGTACCTTTATTGCTTCATAATAGAGTTGCAGCAGGAAAGGTCTTGGGAATGAGTATCATTGCTTGCAGTATGGCGTTTGTTAGACTTTTCATCCTTGGCGTGGTCTCCCTTAACCTTTTGCCTCCGTTTCCCAGGTTGATGTGTGCTGGACTCTGTTTTTGTTGCTCTGGGCACTTTATCACTGCTAACCAGTGCTAAAGTACAAGTGCTCCTATACAAAATGTGTATGTAATTAGTTCATCCATGATTGGCATATTTGATTTACTAGTAAGTCCTTAGTACAGTGCACTAGAGGTGCCAAAGGCCTGTAAATCAAATGCTACTAGTGGGCCTGCAGCAGTGGTTGTGCCACCCACATTAGAAGCTCTGTAAACATGTCTCAGACCTGCCACTGCAGGGTCTGTGTGTGCAGCTTTAAACTGTAAATTCGACTTGGCAAGTGTACCCACTTGCCAGGCCTAAACCTTCCCTTTTCTTACATGTAAGATACCCCTAAGGTAGGCCCTAGATAGCCCAAGGGCAGAGTGCAGTGTATGGTTAAGGTGGGACATATAGTAATGTGTTTGATATGTCCTAACAGGGAAATACTGCTAAATTAATTTTTCACTGTTGCAAGGCCTGTCCCTCTCATAGCTTAACATGGGGGCTACCTTTAAATATGATTAAAGTGTAAATTCCCTTTGGGAGCAGATAGACATGTGGAGTTTGGGGTCTCTGAGCTCACATGTTAAAAATACATATTTTAGTTAAGTTGATTTTAAGATTGTGTGTTTAAAAATGCCACTTTTAGAAAGTGGGCATTTTTTTGCTTAAACCATTTCTGTGACTCTGCCGGGTTTGTGGATTCCCTGTCTGGGTCAGTGTGACAGTTGGTCTGTTTAAACCTCTCTCTAGACAGTGACACAAAGGGAGCTGGGGTGTAGTCTGCATTTTCTGATGAGCCATCTGTGCTAGGAGGAAGGGAAGGAGTGGAGGACTTACACCTGAAAGGGCTGTGCCTGCCCTCACACAATGCAGACTCCAACCCCCTGGTGTGTGTCTGGGGCCTGGCCTTGGCAAGGCCGGACTTCACAAACAAGAGCGACTTTCCTTTGAAGTAAGCCTACTTCAAAGTGAAAAGTGGGTATAAGAGGGGCACCCAAAACCGCAGACCTCTGGAACCCAAGAGGAACCTCTGCCTGGAGAAGAGATGAAGAGTTGAGGAAGAAGAGCTGCCCTGCCTGTGACTGTGCTTTGTGGAGCTATCCTGCAGTTGCTGCTTCTGCCTGTGCTAGAGGACAAAGACTGGACTTTGTGGTCTTTCTTCTTGTGAAGAACTCTCCAAGGGCTTGAATTAAAGCTTGCCTCATGTTGTTTGAAGTCTCAGGGACAGCAAAGTCTTCTCTCTGCCTGCACCTGGAGCCTCTGCTGAGACTCCTGCTCTGCCAAGCTGTGCCCATCCAGTTCCTGGGACCCTGAAAGGAAGAGCTTGCACACCAAGAGTGAGAAATCCACGCACCGACCACCGTGCGGAGAAAATATCGAAGCAACTCCAATCCCCGGCTGAAAAATCGGCGTGTGGCCGGCTTCCAGGCTTCACGGCTTAAAATCAAAGCTCACCTGCAGCGCGACTGACAGATCGACGCACGCGGTTGGGGAAAAGACGCGCAGCATCGCATGACGGAGAATGGTGAACCACGCTGCGTGTTTTTCGGATCATTATGCGGCAGGATTTCTGACACAAACATCGATGGATGTGTGAAAACGACGCATGGCCTTCCCGGACCCGAGAGTGCGGTTCAAATCGATGCATCGTTCTCCTACGGAGAGAAGAAACTACGCATGCCAACTCAAGGAAAAACGACGCACAGTCTCGCTCGCTCGTGAGTGATATTGACGCATCGCAAGCCGTTTTTGATGCACACTCGCCCGTGCAGGGTTATTTTTGACGCACCCAGGTACATTTCCACGCTAACAACATTAGCGTTGTTTTCAAAATTACATGAAGACTCTTTTTGGTTTTTAATTAATAACTTGACTTGTGTATTGTGGATTTTTGTCGTTTTTGGTCTTGTTTTGTTTAGAAAAATATTCTCTATTGTTCTAAACCTGTATTGTGTCATTTTGTAGTGTTTTCATTGAGTTACTGTGTGTGTTGGTACAAATACTTTACACCTAGCACTCTGAAGTTAAGACTGCTGCTCGTGTCAAGCTACCAAGGGGGTCAGCGGGGGTTGGCTGAGGGTGATTCCCTTTTACCCTGACAAGAGTGAGGGTCCTTGCTTAGACGGGGGTAACCTGACTGCCAACCAAAGACCCCATTTTTAACATTGGTGATCAGCGGTTGGGATTGGACTTGTATTTGTACTTGATATACAGTGATTAAGTGTACACTACTGTTTTGAGTTAAGACCAGTACGTGACCACATACTACTTGTCTTGTGATTTTTGTTTTTCTCTTTGGGACTTCTTTTTTGTTCTACTTCACGTTGATCCCTTGATTGACTTTGTTGAAACCACATTTGGGAACTTGGGGCCAGATGTAGGTAGGTAAAAATTTGTGACTCGGAAATAGCGCCTCCATGCGAATCGCTATTTCTGACTCGCAAATCCAAATGCCAGAAAGACTCGGCATTCCAAATTGCGAGTCGCAGAGGTGTCGCACCGCAATTTGCGACCTCCGTTTTTAGCGAGGTCGCAATTTGCGCGAAGGGTGTGGTCTGGTGTCGCAAATTACGACTGACTCGCAAATTGCCTGCAGGTGGAACAAAACAGATGGAATACCCACTTCCTGGCTCTCAGTGATGACATCAGAACCAGGAAGTCACCAAATAGAACTGGGAGGAGGGAGGAGCACACCCAGCCCAAACTGCAGGGCTACACCCAGGTGAGAGGAGCTGCAGCAACAATGGAGAAGGAGACACCCAGTGCTGGCAGGAAGAGAAAAATCAAGTTCTCTGACAAGGAGTTCGGGGTACTAACTGAGGAGTGCTGCCTGCACCATGACCAACTCTTTCGCAAAGCAGCTATGAGTGTCCCTGACACCCAAAAAAAAAAATATGGCAAGACATCCAGGACAAAATAAATGCCACTGGGGTAAGCCACCGCACCCTGGATGAAATTAGGAAAAGGTGGTATGACCTTCGCTCCAGGACCAAGGAGAGGGTTGCGGAGTGAATGAGGGAGATGCAGGGCACTGGAGGAGGCCCATCCACCGTTCCACCACCTACAGCACTGGAAACCATGGTAGAGACAACACTGGAGCCAGAGACTGTACTGGGCATAGGAGATGTGGACGGTTCGGCGTCTGGCACATCAAAAAGTAAGTACCAAAATATATGCTCTGACACCCACAAATGCACTATACACACAATCCCAGTACACAGTAGCAGGCATCTCCAGACTAGCTCCATTCCAGTCTAGCAACCTCTAGAATAGTGCATTATGGGCAATGTAGTACAGTAGTCCAAATATAGGCAAATGTTTATTATGAGGCAAAACACAGAAGTGCGAGACCAACAATGTATCCCCTATGTCCCACAGGTCTCCCACAAGGCCCCCCGTCAGCGCAAACGTGCAGGGAGAGGAACATGGGCCAGACCCACAGGAGGAGGCTGCCACTGATACAGCAGGGCACTGCAGGACACCACCACCCATGGAAATGCCACCGGAGTCCATGGACGACCCTGTGCTGGATATGGAGGCAGCAGTGGTAGCACCAGGGCCAATGCCTACAGAGAGGCACACACAGCCATCAGCAGGCGCAGTGCACAGACTCCGCAGCAGAGTGCAGTCTGTGCACAGTGAGGATGTTGCAGATGTTGAGTTTGCGGGACTTGAGGCATCCTTAGTACAGGGTCAGCGCCTGCAAAATAGACAGTTGAGGTCAATTAACCGGAACCTAACAAGACTGCAGACCACTGTGACCCATGGGCTGGCTAATGTGGACAATCAGTTCCAAACAATGAACACGCATCTGGGGAACCTGACACAATCCATTGACTTATTGGTCAGGGAACTGGTGGCTGACAGGGCACAGACACTGCAGCCCGTTTCGACAGACTTACAGCATCCATTGGGCACCTGGCAACAAACACAACCTGCCTGTCAAGGCGCGCTGTCAGCCTGCAGATAGAACTGGGTCATTTTGCTGGTGATGTGGCACGGGGACTTGGCCGCATCAGCCATGCGGTTGATATCATGGAGACCATACAGGCTGCAAGGGGCACAGGGGATACCTCGGAGGACAGCAAGGAGGGCTCTACAATCAGCAGTGTGTCTGCCACTGATGCACGTGTGCTGCGGAGTAGCAGTGCACGGCAGGGCTCAGGGGACCCACCTGGAATGAGCCACGGTGGCCGCAGTTGGAGGAGGCTGTGAACCACTGACGTACTAGTACTGAGGCACATGAAAATAATGGGGGTCATTCTGACCCTGGCGGTCTTGGACCGCCAGGGCAAGAATGACGGAAGCACCGCCAACAGGCTGGCGGTGCTTCATTTCCCATTCTGACCGTGGCGGTAAAGCCGCGGTCGCACCGCCGGGGACGGCGGTGTCCCGCCGATTTTCCCCCGGCGGTGATAATCCGCCAGGGCAGCGCTGCCCTGGGGATTATGACCCCCTTACCGCCAGCCTGTTTCTGGCGGTTTACACCGCCAGGAAGAGGCTGGCGGTAAGGGGTGTCCTGGGGCCCCTGCACTGCCCATGCCAATGGCATTGGCATGGGCAGTGCAGGGGCCCCCTAACAGGGCCCCAGACTGCTTTTCACTGTCTGCATGGCAGACAGTGAAAAGCGCGACGGGTGCAACTGCACCCGTCGCACCTCCGCAACACCGCCGGCTCCATTAGGATCCGGCTCCTGTGTTGCGGCCTCATTCCCGCTGGGCCGGCGGGCGCTAACATGGTTAGCATATTATGAGTATAACGTAGTTTATTCTCCATTGACATAGCAAACATAGGAATGGAAATCTTAAATTCAAATATACAACATACAATATATTTCAATTTAGATATTTATTATAGCTAATTAAACATTCAGTTCGCACATAATATAATCAACATAGAATCAACCCCAAAAAATAATATAATACAACCCCCTACCCTAAATGAAACATACATATATGAAAACATAAATAACATAAATAACACACCAGTAAATACGCAAAAATAAACAAATAACACAGAACCAACAAAATCACAAAATAGTATACATACAAATTTACAACCGCCTCATACATGAGAGGATATTTAAACAGCACAATAAAGTTACTGCTTTGATGCTACAATTATGCGTTGTAGTTTGGATTGTATAAAATTCAACATAATAACAGCCAATTCTAGGTTATAATTTCCTGATTCAAATTCTCGTGTTACAGGCCTCATACATATTCAGGCATAGGGATAGAAGCATCGCAAATGAGGGCAGACAGAGACGGAACCACATTGCAACCCAATACTTTGGCAGGTACGTGGCAACCATGACCACACTCACTAATGTCAGACACACATAGCCCAGTTGTGTAGTCAAACAAACAAAACCTTTTTATTGCTACACTATAATGTTGTTTGAAATGTGCAGTATGCAACAGTCTGGTATTGTAAACAGTCAAATCACATTGTATTATATTTTATTTTTTGGTTGATTCTATGTTGATTATGTTATGTGCGAACTGAATGTTTAATTAGCTATAATAAATATCTAAATTGAAATATATTGTATGTTGTATATTTGAATTTAAGATTTCCATTCCTATGTTTGCTATGTCAATGGAGAGTAAACTACGTTATACTCATGGTATTGCTTCCCTGTGTGTTACTCTCTGTATCTAGCTCAGGGACCCTGTTTAGATACGAGGATTTGCTAACATGGTTAGCGCCTGCCGGCCCAGCGGGAATGTTGGAATGGGGGCTGCGTTATTGCGGCCGCATGGCGGTTCCCGTCTGGCGGGCGGCGGTAGCCGCCCGCCAATGTTAGAATGACCCCCAATGTGTCTGATTTGACTGTTTACAATACCAGACTGTTGCATACTGCACATTTCAAACAACATTATAGTGTAGCAATAAAAAGGTTTTGTTTGTTTGACTACACAACTGGGCTATGTGTGTCTGACATTAGTGAGTGTGG
This sequence comes from Pleurodeles waltl, assembly GCF_031143425.1. NCBI lineage: Eukaryota > Metazoa > Chordata > Amphibia > Caudata > Salamandridae > Pleurodeles > Pleurodeles waltl. The sequence continues at coordinate 1,333,164,222 of NC_090446.1, read as the reverse complement.
TCATGGTTGCCACGTACCTGCCAAAGTATTGGGTTGCAATGTGGTTCCGTCTCTGTCTGCCCTCATTTGCGATGCTTCTATCCCCAGGCTGTCGGTGTGGTAGCTCTTGCTCCTCATCCTCCGTGTCTGTGTCTTCAAGGGTGAGATGTAGCCCACGTCTGGTGGCAATGTTGTGTAGGATGGCACAGGCGGCAACTATCTTGCATGCTGTTTCTGGGGCATACTGGAGTGCTCCTCCACTTTTGTGGAGGCATCGGAATCTTGCCTATAACAAGCCAAAGGTCCTCTCGACTACAGTTCTGGTCCGCCGATGTGCAATGTTGTATCACCTCTCGTTCTGATTGCCAGGTGTTAGGTATGGGGTGAGTATCCATGGTCTCAGGGCATATGCACTGTCACCTGTTAGACAAAAGAGGCAAATTTAGCAGGGCATCACAGGGTTACACAGTGACCTGTATGTAAGGCTTCGGAGTGTAGTCACCAATACCTAATAAATATCCTTCTCCAAACTCCCCACGTGCTAGGCGTTGGTGTATCCAACTGTGCCTGAATATGTATGAGTCATGTGTACTCCCTGGATATTTAGCTACAATGTCAGTAATGACATAATGGGCATCACATACCACCTGGATGTTTAGTGAGTGGGTACAAATTCTATTGCGGAACACATATTCCAGATTTGCAGGTGGGCAAATTTGTATATGTGTCTGTCCGCACACCCTATTACATGGGGGAAGTTGGCAATTCTGTAGAAGTCCAACTTGGTGCCGTTCATTTCTGCCTCATTCCTGGGAAGGTATATATATCTGTACATGTGTGCGAGTATGGCATCTAGGGAACGTCTGAAGAATGGTGAGAGTGCATTTTGGGATACCCCACCTGCCACTGCAATCACCACCTGATAGCTACCCGAGGCCAAGAGGTGCAGTGAGCATAGCACTTGCACATGTGTGGGGATGGCGCTGCCACGCATTGTCTGGGATTCAAGCTGAGGTTTCAGCAGTTCAATTATCTCTAAGATAATAGCACTGCTCAGTCTATATTTGTCATAAATGTCCTCCTCAGTTTGTTGAAATAGTGTCTGCCTGGTTTGGTATATCCTCTCCTGTCTCTGCCTCCTCCTCCTCTGCTGGGCAGCCTGGACTCTCCTCCTCCATTCAATCATGTACAGTTCAGCCATTTTGAGTAGCCCAGATGCTTTCTGGGTCTCCTTTTATACTTTGGTTCTGGTTACCACCTGCTCTGAATCAGTGGTAATCTGGGTGTGCAAAACTTGGTTTTTGCGACTAGTTGCAAATTGCGACTGGCTTTTGCATATGGATTGCGACTCGCAATTTGCGACTTCCTGATTGCGGGTCACAAATTTTGCGAGTCAGAGCTGGGTCGTATCGCTATTTGGTGATTGGAAATTGGATTTTTGCATCCCATTTCGGATTTTGCGGGGTTGCAAATAGTGATTCGGGCCATTTGCGACTCGCAAAACTTTGCTACATCAGGCCCTTGGTTTTCTGCCTTTGGAATTTTGCACTTGTTTTTAACCCTTCATCATGTCTCAATCAGGTGATACATCAGTTAGAGCTGCTTTTGACATAGAGAAGTTGGAGAGCTACACTGTGGCTCAGTTGAAGCAGTTCTGTAAGGATTTTTCCTGTCCCATTAAGAGCTCATCCAAGAAAGAGGAGGAGCTACAAACGGCGCTGAGGGCCTGGGTGAGAGCCAAAGAAGCTGAGGGGAACACAGAGGAGAAAGAGGAGGATCAGGAGGAGGAAGAGATGGAGGAAGAGGAGGAGGTGCAATCCATTCATAATGGTATAGTGGGTGGGCCCATTATATCCAGGGAGAGAGTCTCCAGGGCAAGTAGCAGTGTGTCATCCAAGGTTCTGACTCCTGAAGAGTTACAGGACAGACAGGTAGAGATAGAATACCAATTGGAGTTGAAGAAGCTCAGTCTAGAGATGGAAGAGAGAAGGATGGCCATTGAGGAAAAGAAGATACTGCTGGCTCATGAGCTTAGCTTAAAAGAGTTAGATCATAGGAGCCATTCTAGTAGAGATGGTGGCAGCAACAGCACAGTGCAGCCTGAGAGGAGGGTGCACATTCCTAAAGACCTTGTGAAGGATTACAAATGGGAGGATGACATATACTTGTGGTTCAACTGGTATGAATCTGCTCTCCACATGAATCTGGTACCTGAAGATCATTAGGGGGCGGGTCTGTGGAAGCACTTTGAGGTAGAGGGGAGGGATACACTGACAGCCTTAGGGGATGCTCAGAATCTCACCTACACTATCATGAAGGATGCCCTACTCACAAGATATGGTCTCACCCCTGAGCAGTATAGGGATAAGTTTAGGTCCTATATGAAGAAGGAATCCCAAACATGGTTGTAATGTGTTGAATCTTTTTGCAGGTCACTGGATGGTTGGGTGAAGGGTAGTAAGGTAACAACGTATGAGGGGCTTTACAATCTGATTGCTTGGGAGCACTTGTATAGTTTATCTTTTCCACAGCTGCGCCAGCACCTGATTGACAGCAAGCTGACTGATCCCAGGAAGCTTGTGCAGGAAGCGGACCGCTGGGAGAGCATCATGGTCCAAAAGAGATATGTGGAGACCATAACAATGGTGGTCAGGGTCCCTCTCAGAAAAAAGGGGAGGAGGGTTTTAGGGTGAACAGGGCGAGTTCTCTAAAGGGCCCAAACTGATTCCCAGGGAGAAGATTCCCAACCCCCCAGTGAGAAGAAGTCATGGTTCTCCAAAGGGAATCCAGTGGCAGGGGACCCCCACATAAATGTTATGCATGTGACCAAGTCGGTCACGTGAGGGGGACCCCAAACTCCCCAAGAGTACACCAGCACCCACTGGTGCACAGCCCCAGGGTTTGGCTAGTGTAGCGCTTGGGGAGGAGTTGGTTCCAGGTAGGTGGGAGCCAGCTGAGATGACCCTTGTCTCACTAGGGGACAGTGAGATGGTCCAGAGAACTCTAGTGCCTGAGAACACTAAAACGTGCAGGCAGTGGGTGACCATCAATGGACAGAGGCTGGAGGCTCTGAGAGATACAGGAGCCAGTGTGACTATAATGAGGAGTCAGCTGGTGTCTGAAGATCAGATTAATCCCCCAGTACTTCACTAAGTAGTGTCGTAGTTTGGACTCTTGCTCTGAGCAAGACTGCTGGTCTCAGGATGACAGTACTTTCGTTTGTAGGTGACTAAGGCCCTCATTCCAACCCTGGCGGTCTCTGACTGCCAGGGCGGAGGGCAGCGGAAGCACCGCCAACAGGCTGGTGGTGCTTCCTGGGCTATTCTGACCTCGGTGGTAAAGCCGCAGTCAGAAAAGGGGAACCAGCGGTTTCCGCCGGTTTTCCGCCGGTTTTCCGCCGGTTTTCCGCCGGTTTTCCCCTGGCCCAGCGAATCGTCCATGGCGGCGCTGCTTGCAGCGCCGCCAGGCTGGCGGGAACGGGTGTCGTGGGGCCCCTGGGGGCCCCTGCACTGCCCATGCCACTGGCATGGGCAGTGCAGGGGCCTCCTAACAGGGCCCCACAAAGATTTTCACTGTCTGCTTAGCAGACAGTGAAAATCGCGACGGGTGCCACTGCACCCGTCGCACCCCTGCAACTCCGCCGGCTCCATTCGGAGCCGGCTTCATTGTTGCAGGGGCTTTCCCGCTGGGCCGGCGGGCGCTCTTTTGGAGGGCGCCCGCCAGCCCAGCGGGAAAGTTGGAATGGCCGCCGCGGTCTTTTGACCGCGGGGCGGTCATTCGGCGGTGACCGCATGGCGGGCGGCGCCGCCCGCCGCGATCAGAATGACCGCCTAAGTCTCTTCCTACAACTCGTTGTAACTGTTGTCCAAACCTTACCGGCTCACTAGCAGTACCTCACCAGAAACACAATAGTAGAAGGTGATTTGTAGCAGTCGCTTACGCATGGACTCAAAGTAAGATATCTCAGGGTTGTTGTGGTTAAACGGAAATTACCCTTTTCTCACAGATGTATTATGCCTCATACAAACAAAGGCAATAACACAGATGCAGTGAAGTTATGATAGTTTTTATTTAAAATAACTGCCATTTGTGATATGTTGCATGAACTGCAATGATTAGGATAATGAATATACCAAGCAACAGTATTGTGAAGAAGAGAGTCATGGTTATAAAGACCCCCACCATTTTTGCAATATATGAAAGAAATATATATATACATATATATATGTACAAGATGGAATATGCCCTAATACCCTAATGAGAATAGGCCTAACCTCCTACCTAAAGGAGAGCTGGGTTTGCTAAACCTAATCTGCCAAAGCCATGTCCATGAGAGGAGCCCCCAACCCTTGTTACCTTGGAATGAGGTCTCTATCTCAGACTCCGTAGGGACACAAAGACTGGGTCAGAGTCAAGATGACTGCAGCATCGGTATCAGCGATGGTGGCGATGCCCTCTGGTCGGAATCCCTCTGATTATCTGTTTGAAGTGTGATGTATTAATACAGATCTACAAGGTCCCCTGACGTAGGTGTATTCCAAAACAATAGATAGCAGGCATGCTTGGGACGGAAATTAATATCAACAATCCCTCGAAAGTATAGAGAGGGAAAATCCCTTAGTGTGAACACATACTGTTTGTTTGTCTTTCGTGCTTGATCTTGACGCCTTGGCGCAGTGACACTGATAATAAAACTCATAACAAGTGGCCTAACTATAAACAAGGCCGCCATTTGAAAGGAAATAAATAATTAAATGGACTAAGACAGAGCAAGCTAAGTAGGTTAAAAGTCACTAGGAGACGGGGGCACAAGTTTACAAGCCTACGGCTAAGCTAACTCCTGTTATCCCGTTAAAACAAACTAGGATTCACTACACCCTCCCCATTGCCGTAACAGGTATGATGAAGGTACAGGAACCAAAACGCTAATAAAGCTACCTCTGAACTAAAAAGCCATAAACAATCTAATAAATGATGCTGATAATAAAACAACTGCTGTGTGTTAAAAATATTTTAAAACAAATTTGTCTAAATATACATACAGAGACGTTAACATCAACCATGACAAGTACAGCAAACATTTAGTATAATTGCATATTTTGGAATCGGGAAATGGTAGGCAAATTCGTCAAATTATGTGTTATACGCAGGATCTTGAAGAATGTCATTGAAGTCACCAGTCAATGATCTCAAAAATGAGTCAACATAATCTGAAGTGAAATCTATTGCTGGACGGACAAACGGATCCACAGAGCAGAAGTGAGCCACATTCACTGGTGCATCGATACTCGTTGCAGTGTCCTCATCCATGTTAGATCGTATAACGGAAGGCTCATAGGTGGCCTCGCGGAGCAACCTCAGTTTCAAGGGGCGTGACCGTGAATGAACCCTCATCAGGGACATCAGCAGTTCGCGGTCCACAGGAGATGTCGGTGCAACAGCAAGACAGACCATAGGCAGATGTTCAAAGAGACACCATATGCAGCGGAAGACCGGTTGTACACACCAGAGTAGAGGCCGGAATGACAACGACCAGTCAAACTCCAGTTCCACCAGCAAAGGTGTACCAAAGATCCGAACCATGCGTTCACGGCACAGTTGGGTTGGCGGGAGTGGCTCCATTGCTCTGTGTTGCTGGAAAGAAACAACCACCGCGAATCAGAAGAAATAACAGTAGCAGTCCGCCAATTAAAGCTAAAATAATTGGAAAGCCACCAAACACACTGGAAAAGAGAGAATGGTTGGCTGATGGGATGACTCCGAAGACAGTCTGGAAGATGGACACGAAACCAGACCCGACAGCCTTAAAGAAATGAACAATCCCAGTTGTGCTTGAAGCATTGAATATTCTGGATACCAGCTCTCCAAAGTGTTTGGGGAAATCGGTATTTAAAAGGGATTGTATCTCAGCTGATGATCTCGCAATCTGGAGAGCATATGTCTCTTTTGCAGATGTCAAGGCGATCTGTTTCTGAAACAATAGCGCCTTTAGTCTACTCAACTTGTCATAGTTCACATTAATAGTATCAATGTGGGGCCACATTTCAGATACTTTTATCTCTCGTGTGGAGGGAAACAAAACATGTCCACAACACGTAATGACCTTCGTGACTGAGATTGCGTAGGCAATTCCAGGTCGCAAGCCGCAACAGCTTTCATCGTTCAGTAGAACATAACTTCCATTGGAAAGTACATGAAACACTGGACGAATCAAGGGGACGGGAGTACCCTTCAGAAAACAGGCCAAATTTGCGACCCCCGCATTGCAAAGACCGTGAAGAGACACCTGTTTGCATATCATGGAATGACGAACAGCAGTCTCACATTCACTTCCGCTAAGAAAGACCTCCTGTTCACCGGTCAGACACTTATAGTCAAAGGGCAAATCCCACTCTTCCTTAATAAAGCTATCTACTAGCTGCTCATATCGTCCCACCGCAAGATGTTTCAGGCAGCTCGAGAAACGAAAGGTCAAAAACGGTAAATTAATAATGCAGTGCAAGAGCCAGATAGTTGAAGGACTCTCTGCTACCGTGAAGGGCAACTTATCTAATTTTTCTACTTGAAGCAGGGTGAAACGAGCCTCCCTTTTAGCCATTGTCTCTTGTTCCCTGGAAAAATTAAAAGCAGTGAATAGTTCACTCCCATTAATGTACTTCCATGGAATGTGGCCACTTTTCAGTGTCTGTAATGTCCAACCCAGCTGCATGATGGAACGTAGCTGTGTTTGCCCATGATATAACCGGGACAAGTCAGTCTGAGTGATATCAATAGCAGACGACACTATGGGCCTGATTCTAACTTTGGAGGACGGTGTTAAACCGTCCCAAAAGTGGCGGATATACCACCTACCGTATTACGAGTTCCATAGGATATAATGGACTCGTAATACGGTAGGTGGTATATCCGCCACTTTTGGGACGGTTTAACACCGTCCTCCAAAGTTAGAATCAGGCCCTATATTCGATAGTGAATAAATCCTGTTGGACAGCGTATTCATGCCATTGTCGACAACAGCTAATGTTTTTTCCAAATTCTCCTTATCTAGTTGCCTTAAACGTGCAGCAGCCTCAATCTGGGAAAGTTTCCAAATTTCATTGTACATAGCATATAAAAAACGTTTCGAGCATTGTTTCCTAGGACCTAACAGAAAATCCTGTAAGTCTATACTGCCAGAAAGAGTGTTCAGGTGTTGCTTAACCGCTGTTAACGTGTTTGTCTGCACCCATTACTGGCACAGCTTACCCACACTGTATTTTGTAATTATACCTGTATGTTGACCTGATATAAAGCGAGGGTCAGGCCTGTGAATGGAAAAAAACCCTGAATAGTTCAAGAAATGCTTTTGACACTCATCAGTGTCGGTGGGCCATACCAACCATCCGCCGGGACGGGAAATTGAAGAATTATAGGCATCAGCCTTAACCATTGCATCTAGCCTGTCTTCTGAGACATTAAGAAAGTGTTGCCAATCTCTAAATTTTGTCGGAGTAGGGATACTGGGCGTGTTTAGATCTTTAATTTTTGCTAACCCTAGACATGATGTCTGCTCAATAGTGTCATTTAAGAAAATCATTTGCACAGGAATCAGGCATGCTCGAAACAAAGCCTCCCTACCCTGTATCTGCCAATCTTGTGTCCCCCATACACTTTTCAAATCAATAGTGTTTTTCCAATATTCGTAACCCTCAATCGAGAGCCAGGAAACGAAGGGATCTGAATAAATCAGTTTTGTATCTGTTAGCAAAAGTTTTCTAATTTGTGCTGGAGGTATTTTAAAATAATACGATTCTGCTTTCTTTGTATCATGCCCAGAAAAGTATGTAAATTTGTTGCTGTAATACTTTGGACTCCCCACCTGTGGTGTTGAACAATGTTCCCATTGTGTGTAGTTCAAGAGAGGCCCATATCTAGTTGCACGGTGTAGGTAGTGATGTCCCCAGTTGTTATAGCAGAACATTTCCCCATAATTCATTGTGTAATGATATACATCATCACTTCCAAAAATGGAATAGTCCTTCATTTCAGTTAGCATGGAATCAACTGGACATCCCAATCATCAGAGACAACATTAGTTGTAATAACATCAGACATTGAAATTCTGAACACGTATGGTATCTGAATAATCTCAGTAGGCCCATATATATCGAATGCAACTCTGTCCCACACAATCCCATCAGAAATTGGTATAGCTGTAATATTGACAGGGGACAAATCACGTCGGACCTTATGTGAAGAATGATGTGGTGTTAAAATTTCATCAACAGGCTCCACAGAGGAGCGATCAGCAATATAGTGACCATTAATCAGTAAAAAGAAAACAGTCACAAAACCAATCCATAAAAATAATGCAATAAATGTCAAACAGAACCATAGATAGTTCCATGGGTAAATCAAATAGTTCTTCTTAAGCCATCGATACAGCTTACTACTTATCGAAAGTTTGTCAGTCACCGTTCAGGATGAATCCGAAGAAAAGTCATCAATGTCAATGAAATAGCCAGAGGAAGTCTCTGCAAACACAGGACCCGCTGAATTCTGATCCACCGTTCATGGAGGTTCTTGATAGACAACGTCATTAGTCGTGGAAGTGTTCATGTAAAATACAGCCAAATCCTGAAGCGGGGTGGTCACCGAAGTTGTTACTGGAACCAATAAAAGTTCATTTTCTGCCCTCCCCATGGTCGAGGAAGTGTCTGAAACAGCAGTTGACATAGTTGCATAGTCAGTAGTAGTGATGTTCATCCTACTATGTAGATGGATGTCCTGTTGGGTAGTGAGAGGGGATCGGGAACTACCCAAGGGACCTCCTGGTCTACTGTGAAGAATCGGCCACATGGTGTAATTTGATGTCATCAATGGAAATGAATCTGTTCGATTTAGAACCAGGCAATTGTGGAAGGATGACAGTCCTGGTTCCTTTTATTCCCAAGACCGGTACAGGTGCTTTGTATGATGGACCGAACTCTTTTTTCACAGCGATCTTCTCACGAACCAGATCCCCAACGTTTGGAATCCAGCCAGTCGAAGTTTTCGCCAATTCCCTTATTCCTAAGGTGGCAGCACTTGCAGATGATTTATAATCACGAAATTATTGAAGCTCCTGTAAAACAGTGAGACGTTCTTTTATGTCAAATGGTGTTTCTGCTGCCACCATACCAGGGGCATCAAGATCAGGGACATACATAGGTATCCCAAAGAGAACCTCATATGGAGACTTTCCCCCCAAGGACCGTCTTGCAGATTATTCAGTGCTCTCTGGACCCCATATAGGTGATGTAACCAACTGCGGCCTGAACCTAATACTCGAGCTGTTAAGGACTGCTTTAGATCACGATTCCGCCTCTCCACGACCGAATTTCCCTCGGGATGGTATGGTGAGGAGTAATGGAGTTCAACACCCATCGTTCTCATGGTGTCCCTGAAAGCTTTAGAGGCAAATGCAGGGCCCTGGTCCGAATGGAATGCTGCAACCGCATATGTACCGATAAAGATCAGCAAATCTTTTATAACAGTCCGGGCGTCAGCCGACCGCTGTGGCCATACCCACAGAAATCTAGAACAGGAATCCACAGCCACTAAAATGTATTTGTATGCACCATCAGGCTGTAAGGGACCACCATTGTCCAGGTACACACATTGGAGTGGCTTGTCTGACACTAAGAGGGATGTCTGCGGAGGGCGTTTGATATTTGAGCCCTTAATCTGCGGACAAATGTCACAGCAAAGGACATAGGGGGTGATTTTAACCTTGGCGGACGGCGGAGGCCGTCCGCCAAGGTACCGCTGTGAAATGACCGCACCGCGGTCAAAAGACCGCGGCGGCCATTTAAACATTTCCGCTGGGCCGGCGGGCGCTCTCCGAAAGAGCGCCCGCCGGCCCAGCAGAAATGCCCCTGCAACGAGGACGCCGGCTCAGAATTGAGCCGACGTAGTTGCAGGGGTGCGACGGGTGCAGTTGCACCCGTCGAGTATTTCAGTGTCTGCAAAGCAGACACTGAAATACTTTGCAGGGCCCTCTTACGGGGGCCCCTGCAGTGCCCATGCTATTGGCATGGGCACTGCAGGGGCCCCCAGGGGCCCCGCGGCACCCCCTACCGCCATCCTGTTCATGGCGGGTTTCCCGCCATGAACAGGATGGCGGTAGGGGGTGTCTGAATCCCCATGGCGGCAGAGCGCGCTCCGCCGCCATGGAGGATTCAATGGGGCAGCGGTAAACCGGCGGGAGACCGCCGGTTTTCCCTTTCTGACCGCGGCTGAACCGCCGCGGTCAGAATGCCCTCGGGAGCACCGCCAGCCTGTTGGCGGTGCTCCCGTGGTCGGTGACCCTGGCGGTCACCAGCCACCAGGGTCAGAATGACCCCCATACTGTTTAGTCAATCTGCATAGACCAGGCCACCAGTATTGTTGTTGTAGAATTGTTATAGTGGCCTGTATACCAGCATGTGCAGAAGCGACACCCTCGTGTGCGGCTGTAATCAGCTCTAATCTCTGGTCTTCATTGGGGATTACTCGATCACCTACCCCAGGAATCGTTGCATAAGCAACATTCTGTGCACTGATATGGTAAGTATTGTTCGTAGGGTATCCTTTCGGAAGGGTCTTGCCTGCAGCCAAAGCTTTAACGGCAATCAGTATTTCATTATCCAACCTCGTCCGAGAACGAGTCACTGCAGCCACAGAAGCCGTAGCTACTGATGCTTTGGCTGCTTCATCAGCTAATGTATTGCCGGCAACGTGTATTCCTACATGTTGGTGTCCTAATGTATGAACTACATGGACACATGGTAGCTTATCCTTAAGATCAGCCACCCTTCCCCACAACATTTTGGGGGTGATTCTAACCTTGCCGGCCCAGCGGGAATGAGGCCGCAACACAGGAGCCGGCTCCTAATGGAGCCGGCGGTGTTGCGGCCGTGCGACGGGTGCAGTTGCACCCGTCGCGCTTTTCACTGTCTGCCATGCAGACAGTGAAAAGCAGGCTGGGGCCCTGTTAGGGGGCCCCTGCACTGCCCATGCCAGCAGCATGGGCAGTGCAGGGGCCCCCAGGGGCCCCAGGACACCCCTTACAGCCAGCCTCTTCCTGGCGCTGTAAACCGCCAGAAACAGGCTGGCGGTAAGGGGGTCATAAACCCCAGGGCAGCGCTGCTTGCAGCGCTGCCCTGGCGGATTATCACAGCCGGGGGAAAATCGGCGGGACACCGCCGGCCCCGGCGGTGCGACCGCAGCTTTACCGCCGTGGTCCGAATAGGGAATGAAGCACCACCAGCCTGTTGGCGGTGCTTTCGTCATTCTTGCCCTGGCGGTCCAAGACCGCCAGGGTCAGAATGGCCCCCTTTGTGTTTAATGGTGTTCCCTTTAGAATCTCTAAACCCGTTCAGTTTCCAATGATTGAGATAATCATTGTATGACTGGACGCAGTAATATGAATCACAGACGATCAAAGTCCGGGTTCCTGGCTCAGTATGTTCGAGCGCTAGAAGAAGAGCCTTAAGCTCGGCCAACTGGGCTGTGCAGTTCCCTAAGGTCTGCGTGTAGGTATTGTGAGGATGGAAAACTCTGTCTTCCATTATCCCGCACAAGGCTGCGCAAGCCGCAGAGTATTGTCGTTTAGTACCTACAGCCGGTTGTGGCGACCCGTCAGTATAAATGATGGTATTATAACTGTCTATTGGCAAGATATGTAGAGGAGCGGAGTACTCCTGTTCATACTGGAGAAACTCTTGTGTCTGAAGTCTTGGGTCAAACACATAATCAACATCAGTGGCGGTCAGAGACGTTGCCCATTTAATCCAGCGTGGATGTAATGCCTTAGTGTTTGGAACGCTCGCTTTAGTGACAGCCTCTAAGGTCGGCACCGGGGAGACAACAATAATGCGTTTCCCCTGGGCAAGTGGCCTCTCCTTTATGACGGCCATCTGAACTTCTGTCAGAATCTTTTCTGTAGGTGCAAAACGTTTTTCAGCATTGGAGTATAAGTGTGATTTGTATGCTATCGGCACTATGTCACCCTCATTAAAGGTGACATAGGTAAACCCAAGGGCACCAGCAATTATTCTGATGACCAAATTTGTTTTATTGTCACATGTGCATAAGTGTCTAGCTTCTAGCATGTCCCGTTGTATGTCCCTAAGGATGTGTGTGTGTTCAATCGTCCATCGTCTGCTAGAAAAGTTGGGCTGAATTAAGTCATAAAGTGGTTTGATGCGTTCTGCATAATCTGGAATGTATGTTCTGCCAAAATTAAAGAAACCCAATAATGACTGTAATTTCTTAAGTGTGTTCAGAGGCTGTAGCTGAGCACACTTTTCTAGGAAGTCTGGGGCCAGGCTCTTCCCCTCGTTTGATAGCTCATATCCCAGGAACAATACACTAAGAAAGGCTATCTTGCTTTTCTTAAAATTAAATTTATAACCGAGGTCTGCAAATCCCAAAATGATCCGATCGACCCTCGCAAGATGAATGTCGAGGGCGTCGTCTGTGAGATAGATATCATCCACATATGACAATGCATCGGAATCAAGCTCGTGCAAAATTGATGTCACACCGGCTGAAAACAGTCCTGGGCTATTTTTATAGCCTTGGGGTAAACGACAAAAGCGTTCTGAGAGCCAAATGAAAATGCACTTAGGTCCCTACTTTCATGTGCTAAATTCTGGCAGAAAAACCCATTAGATATATCCAATGTAGTTTTATATTTTTTACGCACTATATTGTTTATCAGTGCTGTGCTGTGTGAATTTTGTATAGCATATGTGCGTGTATGATTATTTAAGTGTCTATAATCAACCACTATTCTATATGAATGATCTGGTTTTGCAACGGGAAATAGTGGATTATTCATCGCCGATGTACAAGGCTCAATCACTCCCTGGTACTCAAGTTGTGACAGTATCTCCGTCACTGGAGCTTTTGCTTCATGCTTAACAGGGTATTGTGGCTGCGGGTGGGGTGTAGACCTAACGGGAATAACATGACAAGGAGAGTCCTTGTCCCACCCTACATGATTACGGTATAGTGCAGGTGCCTGCGCTAAAGCCCATTCAGCAGCATAGGCTTTTTTGTCTGCCTTCGGAACAAGATCGGAAAAAGAAGGCAAAATGACATCTTCCCCATGTGGGAGCTTGCGGACATGTTCAGGTGGCCAGTCTCTCTCGGCCAGCAGGATATCACTAGTAAGTTCATCCCAAAATATCACACTAATAATGCGTTCCACGTCTCCCTCTTTCTGAATTGTTAAATCATAAACCCGATCCGGTGGGAAAACGCGGCCATCTGCTGTCTCAACCGCGATGTAATTGCTAGTTGCTGTCGCATCCAGATGATCTTTCAGACTCTGGCGACATATCGTGACCTCTGCCGCGCTGTCCAACAGAGTCATGGCCCACTTCTTGTTCCTCAACAGTGTTCTCAATACTACTGGCATTTTTAACTGTCAGTGCTGCCACTTTCTTCTTTTTAAATTGTGGCTTTTGCTGAGGAGTCTTTTCTTCTTTTTTAATGGCAGACTGTGGTGAGTCTTTTTTTTCTCTCACGTATTCCGGACGTCGATCTTGAAGGCCCCCTCTCTCGCTACGTTTATCCGGTGCGTCCTGAAAGGAACGAGAAGGACATGAATCAGTATATCTGTCTGGAGTTCTAATGTTATCCCTATTTCTGAGATTATACCTCCTTTCGGAGTACTCCGGATGTGGAGAATCAGCTCTTTTATTTCTCCTGTCTTTGAAATCTTTTTGTTTATCCCAGCGCTTTTTAGAGCCCTCTTGTGCCTGCTTTGTACCTTCCTTATGTGTGGCACTTGGTAATTCCAATTTCTTAGGTTTGGCTCCCAAACTATCCCGTCCTATACTAGTATAGGTATCGGAAATTATTTTCGGCAGCTGCCTCTCTTGTTCCATATTTGGAGTTTCCCGGAGACGCTGGCGTATTGCCAGTGCCACCGCTTCCCCTTTAATATTACTTAGTATGATTGAGGAGACGGCGTCAAAGTTAACCATCAATTTCATCCCTAGATCCAGGGCCGGTGCAGCCCCATGCTCATTTTGTATTTGTTTTAACATTTCCGGTAAATTGGCCAGTGTAGGGGTACCATGTGTGGTAGTATAAACGGCAGCAAAGACTGTACCCCATGTGGCACATTCATCCACTGAGGGAACCATTCCAAACGGCAAGCACATAGTGAGCAGTCTATGATTTTCCTGTGGCCCTGTATGGGGGAACACAGCTTCCAGCTGATTTGTTTTCTGGGCAATCCAGAACGGTATTTTTTCCCGTTCCGTGGGCACTTTACCCATAATAGTATGCACTGTTCGTGGATTAATCCCAGTAGCCAATTGATAACCACCAGCTACTGGCGGTGCTGGACGCGCTGGTGTAGTGTTCAATGTTCGCATTACGAACTGAACCAATCGTCTATATAATGCCACTAATTCATTATATAGTACTCGTAAATCTGCGATCGGCATATTCTGTATGCCTGGGTGAGGTGTATATGTGGCAAACATAGGCCATGTAGGGCCCTCATTACTTAAAGGACCTAGCCTCACTCTTCGTAGTACATGTGGGAGGGCGCCTTCAAACCAGTTCTGATGCTCTTGATATGTGAGCGATATTTCATGATACTGGTATGCTTCGTACCGAACAGGTACGTTCGCAATTTCATATGTGTGAAATGTGTGCGTTCTTTTGTCAGCCTCAGGAAAGGTGACCCAACAGTAAAATGTTTCTGTTTGGTATGCTTCAGTTGCCTCTATTATCAGCGTAACATCCCTGCCCTCTTCTGTAAGGCCATGCGCTAATAAATGTTGTGTAAGTGCATGTCTAGCATTTGCAGGAATGTCTACGGTATTAGCCATAGTTGTGTAGAGAAACGGAACACCAAAAATAGGGGAAGTTTTTCCTTTTTATGAGTTCGAGCTCGAACAACCTACAGCTTAATTAGGTGTTACCTGTTCAGCTGAGGAGTATTCTCCCAAAGACCATGGACGTCTCCGTATAATGGTACTTAGGGTACCTGTTGTCTGTGAGACAGTGATAGTCAGGGTATCCGTAAATTAGTTCCTAAACACCATCATTGGTGGCACCATGTCGTAGTTTGGACACTTGCTCTGAGCAAGACTGCTGGTCTCAGGATGACAGTACTTTCGTTTGTAGGTGACTAAGGGCCAGATGTAGCAAAGGGTTTGCGCCTCGCAAACAGAGAAAAACACCGTTTGCGAGGAGCAAAAGCCTCTTTGCTATGCAGAAATGCATTTTGTGAGTCGGATCCGACTCGCAAAATGCATTTCTGAATCGCAAATAGGAAGGGGTGTTCCCTTCCTATTTGCGACTCGCAATGCAATTCAATTCCATTTGCGACTGCGAAAGCGGTCGCAAATGGAATCGCAGTTACCATCCACTTGAAGTGGATGGTTACCCAGTCGCAAACGGGAAGGGGTCCCCATGGGACCCCTTCCCCTTTGTGACTGGAAAAAAAAATACTTTTTCAGAGCAGGCAGTGGTCCAATGGACCACTACCTGCCCTGAAAAAATCCGAAACTAAAGGTTTCGGTTTATTTTTCACAGTGCAGCTCATTTTCCTTTAAGGAAAACGGGCTGCATTTTGAAAAAAAAAAACTGCTTTATTAACAAGCAGTCACGGACATGGTGGTCTGCTGTCTCCAGCAGGCCACCATCCCCGTGAGTGCCCATACTCGCTATGGGGTCGCAAACTGCGACCCACCTCATTAATATTAATGAAGTGGGTCTTTGCGACCCCATTGCGAGTTGCAGAAGGTGTCTGAGACACCTTTCTACATACCAAATTGCGACTTGCAATTTGCGAGTTACAGGGACTCGCAAATTGCAAGTCGCAATTTGTTTTTTTGCTACATCTGGCCCCATGTCTCTTCCTACAACTAGTTGTAACTGTTGTCCAAACCTTACCGGCTCACTAGCAGTACCTCACCAGAAACACAATAGTAAAAGGTGATTTGTAGCAGTTGCTTACGCATGGACTCAAAGTAAGATATCTCAAGGTTGTCGTGGTTAAACGGAAATTACCCTTTTCTCACAGATGTATTATGTCTCCTACAAACAAAGGCAATAACACAGATGCAGTGAAGTTATGATCGTTTTTATTTAACATAACTGCCATTTGCGATAAGTTGCATGAACTGCAATGATTAGGATAATGAATATACCAAGCAACAGTATTGTGAAGAAGAGAGTCATGGTTATAAAGACCCCCACCATTTTTGCAATATATGAAAGAAATATATATATATATATGTACGAGATGGAACATGCCCTAATACCCTAATGAGAATAGGCCTAACCTCCTACCTAAAGGAGAGCTGGGTTTGCTAAACCTAATCTGCCAAAGCCATGTCCATGAGAGGAGCCCCCAACCCTTGTTACCTTGGAATGAGGTCTCTATCTCAGACTCCGTAGGGACACGAAGACTGGGTCAGCGTCAAGACGACTGCAGCATCGGTATCAGCGATGGTGGCGATGCCCTCTGGTCGGAATCCCTCTGATTATCTGTCTGAAGTGTGATGTATTTATACAGATCTACAAGGTCCCCTGACGTAGGTGTATTCCAAAACAATAGATAGCAGGCATGCTTGGGACGGCAATTAATATCAACAATCCCTCGAAAGTATAGAGAGGGAAAATCCCTAAGTGTGAACACATACTGTTTGTTTGTCTTTCGTGCTTGATCTTGACGCCTTGGCGCAGTGACACTGATAATAAAACTCATAACAAGTGGCCTAACTATAAACAAGGCCGCCATTTAAAAGGAAATAAATAATTAAATGGACTAAGACAGAGCAAGCTAAGTAGGTTAAAAGTCACTAGGTAAAGGGGGCATGAGTTTACAAGACTACGGCTAAGCTAACTCCTGTTATCCCGTTAAAACAAACTAGGATTCACTACAGTAGTTGCAGTGGACAACAGAGCACCTGTGCAGAGTGGTGCAGGTTCCCTATGAATGGGGAGTGGTCTCAGGTTCTTTGAAGGTAGCTGTGAGTCCAATCATGTCTGTAGATTGTTTGCTAGGTAATGACCTGGATGATTCCCCTTGGAAGGCGGTGGAACACAGGTCTTGGAGATGTTGGGTCTGCCTGGGTGGGTATGCGTATCCACCTGGTCAATGGCAGCTCCTCAGGGTGGTCCAGAACCCCTGGAGCCTGAAACAGTGGCCCAGGGGACCGCCAAAAAGAGGAAGGGCAGGGGGGCGCGGGAAACCGGCCCCAGAAGTTCCCACGGTCCAGGAGGAGGCAGAGCCTGAGGGTGACGCCCCAGAGCCTACAGGGAAACAGGTGGCTGAACTGGGGGAGGTCCCTGAGCTGTTGCAGTGGCAGCAGGAAGGGGGACCCACCAGGGAGGTGTTCTGTGAGGCACAGAAAACTTTCCCTATTCTAGAGGGACTGCAGCAGCAGGCTGCAGCCCAGGTGGCTGGCGAGGAACCCAGTACTCACCTGATCTATTGGGAGGACGGCCTCCTGTATAGTGAGCCTAAGGTTCCTGAGCCTGGGTCAGCTCGTACGCTGGTTGTACCCCAGTGCTTCAGGGCCTTCCTAATGGGGTTGGCTCATGATGTGCCTTTGGCAGGACATCTGGGGCAGGTCAAGACCTACAAGCGACTTGTCTCCCACTTCTATTAGCCCCAGATGCACAAGCATTCTGCTGCACACTGTAGGTCTTGCCCAACTTGTCAGGCAAGTGGCAAGAGTGGGGGGAAATGTAAGGGTCCCCTCCAACCGTTACCTGTTGTCAGTACTCCCTTTGAGAGAGTAGGTATTGACATTGTGGGGCCTCTGGATCCCAAGATAGCCATGGGCAAAAGGTTCATCCTGGTCTTGGTGGACCATGACACCCGGTACCCAGAAGCCATTCCTCTGAGGTCAGTCACTTCCCCTATGGTGGGTCGTGCACTGATGGGGGGGGTTTTACCCGCATAGGGTTCCCCAAGGAAGTGGTATCTGATAGGGGTACCACTTTCATATCAACGTACATGAAGTCTCTGTAAAAGGTGTGTGGGGTAGCCTACAAGTTCACCACCTCTTACCACCCCCAAAGTAATGGTCTGGTTGAGAGATTCAACCGCACCTTGAAAGGCATGATCCAGGGCCTGTCAGAGCTGTTGATGCGGAAGTGGGACGTCCTCTTGCCATGCCTTCTGTTCGCTTACAGGGAGATGCCGCAAAAGGGACCTGGGTTTAGTCCCTTTGAACTGATTTTTGGCCACGGGGACCTTTAAGTCTGGTAAAGGAGGCTTTGGAGGAAGCTCCTAGTAAACCCCGCCAGGATGTATTTAGCTGCATACTAACTTTGAGAACCCAGACTGCCCGCTTCAGGAGTCTCGCACAGGAGAACCTAGAAGCAAGCCAGGAGGATATGAAACAGTGGTATGACCAGAATGCTACTCTAGTCAAGTTTCAACCTGGTCAAAAAGTGTGGCTAATGGTGCCAGTGGAGCCTAGGGTGCTCCAGGATAAGTGGACTAGGCCATTTGAGGTGGTGGAGTGGAAGAGTGAAGTCACCTACCTGGTGGACTTGCAGTCTCCAAGGAACCCTTTAAGGGTCCTGCATGTCAATCGCCTCAAGCCGCACTTTGAGCAGACTGAACGGTCCATGCTCCTTGCAACAGATGATGGGGTGGAGGAGGAGAGTGAGCTTCATCCTGACCTCCTGTCTGCAAGAGAGAAATGATGGGTCTGTGGAGGGAGTGATCCTCTCCCCCCTCCCTGACTGAAGAGCAGCAGAGGGACTGTTGCCAGGTGATGGGACATTTCACCTCACTGTTTACCCTGATCCCCGGGGTCACACACTTGAGCACACATGATGTGGACACTGGGGCAGTCCACTCATTAAACAGAAAGTTTACAGGCTGAATGGCAGGGTCAGGGCTAGCATTAAGGAGGAAGAATCCAAAATGTTAACCCTAGGTGTTATTGAGCATTCCAAAAGTCCTGGGGCCAGCCCAGTGGTATTGGTCCCAAAGGCTGCTGCACCTGGTGCCACTCCAGAACTCAGGTTCTGTGTGGACTACCGGGGACTCAATGCTGTCAGCAAGACTGACGCACACCCCATTCCCCTAGCTAATGAGCTCATAGACCGGTTGGGAGCAGCCAAGTACCTCAGCATATTTGACTTAACGTCTGGGTACTGGCAGATTGCCTTAACAGAGGGGGCCAAGTAGAGGTCAGCATTTTCTACCCCAGATGGACACTTTCAATTTAAAGTGATGCCATTTGGGATGAAGAATGCCCCTGCCACCTTTAAGAGGTTAGTGAACCAGGTGTTGGCTGGGCTGGATGACTTCAGCGCTGCCTACCTGGATGACATTTCTGTTTTTAGTTCCACATGTGAGGAACACCTGCAACACCTCTGGAGAATGTTAGAGGCCCTGTAGAAGGCAGGCCTCTCTATTAAGGCAAGCAAGTGCCAAATAGGGCAGGGTTTTGTGGTGTACTGGGGACACCAGGTAGGGAGTGGCAAGGTGGCACCCCTACAGCCAAAAATTGACACCATTCTGGCTTAGTAGCCTCCCAAAACCCAGACTGGGGTGAGGGCCTTTTTAGGCCTCACTGGCTATTACAGGAGGTTTGTCAAGGGGTATGGCACAATTGTGACCCCCTTGACTGAACTGACCTCTAAGAAACAACAAAGAAAGGTGATCTGGACAGAAGCTTGCCAGACCGCTTTTGATGCCCTGAAGGCTGCCATGTGCACAGCACCTGTGCGGAAGGCACCTGACTACTCCAAGGAGTTTGTTGTGCAAACAGACACCTCAGAGCATGGTATTGGAACAGTACTCTCCCAGCATAATGAAGAGGGCTTAGATCAACCCGTAGCCTTCATTAACAGGAGGTTACTTCCCAGGGAACGTTGGTGGAGTGCCATAGAACGTGAAGCGTTTGTTGTGGTCTGGGTGCTGAAGAAGCTAAGACCGTACTTGTTTGGGACTCACTTCCGGGTTCAGACAGACCACAGGCCCCTCAGATGCTTAATGCAGATGAGGGGTGAGAATCCAAAACTGTTGAGGTGGTCCATTTCCCTACATGGGATGGACTTTACGGTGGAACACCGCCCTGGTACAGAACACGCCAATGCTGATGGTCTGTCCAGGTTCTTCCGCCATAGTGATGAGAACTCCCATGAGGTTGGGTAGTTGCTCCCCACTTTCAGCTGAGGGGGACATGTGTTAGACTTTTCATCCTTGGCGTGCTCTCCCTTAACTTTTTGCCTCTGTTTCCCAGGTTGTTGATGTGTGCTCAACTCTGTTTTTGCTGTTTTTGTTGCTCTGGGCACTTTATCACTGCTAACCAGAGCTAAAGTGCAAGTGCTCCTATACAAAATGTGTATGTTATTGGTTCATCCGTGATTGGCATATTTGATTTACTAGTAAGTCCCTAGTACAGTGCACTGGAGGTGCCCACGGCCTGTAAATCAAATGCTACTAATGGGCCTGCAGCACTGGCTGTGCCACCCACATTAGTAGCTCTGTAAACATGGCTCAGACCTGCCACTGCAGTGTCTGTGTGTGCAGTTTTAAACTGTAAATTCGACTTGGCAAGTGTACTCCCTTTTCTTACATGTAAGACACCCATAAGGTAGGCCCTAGGTAGTCCCAAGGGCAGGGTACAGTGAATGGTTAAGGTAGGACATATAGGCCCTCATTCCTCAATCCGCCAGAAGACCGTACCGCGGTCAAAAGACCGCGGCGGTCATTCTGAGTTTCCCGCTTGGCGGCGGGCGACCGCCAGAAGGCCGCCCGCCCGCCCAGCGGGAAACCCCCTTCCACGAGGATGCCGGCTCCGAATGGAGCCGGCGGAGTCGAAGGGGTGCGACGGGTGCAGTTGCACCCGTCGCGATTTTCAGTATCTGCCACGCAGACACTGAAAATCTATGTGGGGCCCTGTTAGGGGGCACCTGCAGTGCCCATGCCAGAGGCATGGGCACTGCAGGGGCCCCCAGGGGCCCCACGACACCCGTTCCCGCCAGCCAGGTTCTGGCGGTGAAAACCGCCAGAACCAGGCTGGCGGGAAGGGGGTTGGAATCCCCATGGCGGCGCTGCTTGCAGCGCCACCGTGGAGGATTCCCAGGGGCAGCGGGAAGCCGGCGGAAGCACCGCCAGCCTGTTGGCGGTGCTTCCTCCGTCACCGTCACCGTCATAGACCGCCAGGGTAGGAATGACCCCCATAGTAATGTGTTTTATATGTCCTAACAGGGAAATACTGCTAAATTTGTTTTTCACGGTTGGAAGGCATTTCCCTCTCATAGGTTAACATAGGGGCTACCTTTAAAAATGATTAGTGTAGAAGTGAAGTGTAGATTCCCTTTGGGAGCACATAGACATGTGGAGTTTGGGGTCTCTGAGCTCACAATTTAAAAATACATATTTTAGTAAAGTTGATTTTAAGATTGTGTGTTTGAAAATGCCACTTTTAGAAAGTGGGCATTTTTTTGCTTAAACCATTTCTGTGACTCTGCCTGTTTGTGGATTTCCTGACTGGGTCGATTTGACAGTTAGGCTGGTTGCACCTATCTCTAGACAGTGACACAAAGGGTGCTGGGGTGTAGTCTGCATTTCCTGATGAGCCATCTGTGCTAGGAGGGAGGGGAGGAGTGGTTACTTACACCTGAAAGGGCTGTGCCTGCCCTCACACAATGCAGTCTCCAGCCCCCTGGTGTGTGTCTGGGGCCTGGCCTGGGCAAAGCAGGACTTCACATTCAAAAGAGTCTTTACTTTGAAGTAAGCCTACTTCAAAGTGCAAAATGGGTAAAAGAGGGGCACCGAAAACCACAGACTTCAAAACACTTCTGGAACCCAAGAGGAATCTCTGCCCGGAGAAGAGCTGAAGAGCTGAGTAAGAAGGATTGCCCTGCCTGTGACTGTGCTTTGTGGAGCTATCCTGCAGTTGCTGCTTCTGCCTGTGCTAGAGGACAGAGACTGGACTTTGTGTGCCTTTCTTCTTGTGAAGAACTCTCCAAGGGCTTGAATTAGAGCGTGCCTCCTGTTGTTTGAAGTCTTAGTGACAGCAAAGACTTCTCTCTGCCAGCACCTGGAACCTCTGCTGAGACTCCTGCTCTGCCAAGTGGTGCCCATCCAGTTCCTGGGACCCTGAAAGGAGAAGCTGGCACACCAAGAGTGAGAAATCCACTGACGAACCGCCGTGCGGGGAAAAGATCAACGCAACTCCGTTCTGTGGCTGAAAAATCGACACACTGCCGGCTTTGTGGCTGAAAATCGACACTCGCCTGCAGCGCGACAAAAGATCAAAGCACCCGGCTGGACAAACGGTGTGCAGCATCACTGATGGGGGCTGGTGAGATCGCAACCCACGCTGCTTGGTTTTCAGATGATCGTGCAGCAGGATTTCCAATGCAAACATCGCAGGGCGTGTGAAAACGATGGAAGGCCTGCCCGGACCCGAGAGTGCGATTCGAATTGACACATCTCTCTCCTGCAGAGAGCACAGCGACTCGACTGAAGGAGAAACGACGCACGGTCTTGTTCATGAGTGATATCGACGCATCGCAAGCCCTTTTTGACACACACTCGCCCGTGCGGGGTTATTTTTGACACACCCAGGTACATTTCCATGCTAACAGCGTAAACGTTGTGTTAAAAATTGCATGAAGACTCTTTTTGGTTTTTAATTGATAACTTGACTTGTGTATTGTGGATTTTTGTCTTTTTGGTCTTGTTTTGTTTAGATAAATATTCTCTATTGTTTTAAACCTGTGTTGTGTTATTTTGTAGTGTTTTCGTTGAGTTACTGTGTGTGTTGGTACAAATACTTTACACCAAGCACTCTGAAGTTAAGCCTGCTGCTCGAGCCAAGCTACCAAGGGGGTTAGCGGGGATTAGCCGAGGGTGATTCTCTTTTACCCTGACTAGAATGAGGGTCCTTGCTTGGACAGGGGGTAACCTGACTGCCAACCAAAGACCCCATTTCTAACAGCATGCAGCATGGTAAAGAATACAGAGAAACAGAAACTAAAGGAATGACCGCACGATTAGAACATCTCGTCTTGTAGTGCATCCTTGTGGAGGCCAGGACATATTGCAACGTAACTTTAAAAACTGAGGCCGTGAAGGTGAACGTTGTACCCCTATACTTGTGCAAACTCTTTGACTACTGAGATGGGAAATATCTTTGCACTTAGGGTTTGCTGCATTTTATCTCCCATGTGCAGCAAGGTAGGAGAATTTCTTTTTGGAGACGAAGTTTGTGCTAGCAGGCAGCCTTTCTGTTTTTTGCATTCTTGTTTGTTATAGATTTTCTTAACGAATATTGTTTTTATAAACTCTGATAGACTTATAAAAATACTAAGATTGCCACTGTGAAACTGAAGTATTCTTTGAAGATACTTTTCATATTAAATGGGAGATATATTGAACCTGTGAGTATAATGAATTAATTTGGAAAAAGACCAATTGTTGTATAGAATGAACATGGTTTTAAGCTTAGAGAGTAATCCTAATAAAATAACGGTGACTGTAATAGGGGCAACATATATTAAGAGAAATATTAGTCTCAGTATCTGTTCTGGCAAACAATTTTAATTTCTTTTAATATGCAGGAGTAGTCTAAAATGTCTTAAAGGTAACATAGCTGAGAACGAGAGAATAGTCCTTTTCAGGTAAAGATTTATTTAGTTAGTTTATTTTCAGGAACAAACATGTGTTGGCCAAAACGACTAACATGTATATTCTTTTTTCAGAATATCTGGAATCCTTAAAATGAAAGTTGCATTGACAGTAAGAAAAAGAGAGACACCTTGTACCAACTATTTTTCTGTCATCCCAATTCCCTTCCCCTAGGGTATTTCTGATTGTATTTGCTCTGGGTAACCAGAAAATAAAAGTGGTAAACTGAAAATAACTTCTGGAGCAAAAATTGTGGGACTTTCACAGAAGGAAATGTAGTGAATATACAGAATCGTGAATCACTGTTGGAATGGTGATTCACACTGTAAAGCACCACTGTGAGTCATCTAGCACTGATGAAGTCCTAACTGTGAAACATAACATATTGAAAGACATTAGCGAATGGGCACTAACACTGTTACAGCACTGTTGTGATAGAAGTTTACGTTGTAGGACATCAATAGGAGGGATCTTAGTTTGACAGGGTTCTCATGAGAGAGTGACGGCACCACAAGAATACCCTTGAGAGTAAGCTCATACTTGTAACAGTGCTGAGAGGGAGTTCACACTGAAAGAATACTGCTGCAGGAAGGCCAGTGTCAAGCAGCAGCTGGAAGGGGCATTACACTGCTATTGTACTGTTTAGAATGAGCCCATAGTATCACAACACAGCTGGAGAGTTCTCACACTGATTCGGCCCACCTTGGTCAGAAACAAATGGATGATATGGAGTGCAGCCCAGAATAATTATCAGTGGCTGTGAATGGTGCTTCCATATTGCGATCCCATGTTGTCTTTTTATTGAATACGCCAATGTGGGATGGTTATGCGGCCCAGATGTGGGTCCCGTAACTCGCTGTGCTATAAGACAAAGTTTATTTCACGAATGAGTCCCAACAAGGCTGACATATGTGTGGACCTCCCTGTGCTTCCGTTGGAAGGGCTGTGGCCCTCAGGATAGCACGTCTTGGAATGGGGCCAACACTTATTTGCATACAGCCGATCAGTGCCTGTAATGGCACATTGAAAACAAAAACTATAGACTGCAGTGCAACCAGTGGCTGAAAGTAATGCAAGGAATCCACCTATCACTCAGTCTGTAACCATAAGAGGGATGGGTATGTTCATATACGAATTCAATGGCTTGCTATGACACAGCGCTCCAGCTGCACCTCACAGATGAAGCCCAACATGCCTGAAGTATTTCTAGGGCTGCGTGTTAGTCTGTACAGAGGCAATACAGTGCTGCGGTATATCAGTTTGAGTTGCAGTGTTCCCTTCGAGGCAAAGCTAGAAATGACCTGCTTATGATTAGTCCCAATCTGTTGCGGTGTGGTAATTAAATCACTCCATCCATCATTTTTGAACTGATCATCCTGGAATGGCATTGTGCAGGATCTCCCCCATTGAAATACTTGAAAAAAAGTAAATCATGTAGTACGTTAGAGAATATTTATTTACAAAAGTTAGCTAAAACGATACCTTGTATGAAGGGACATTTAAGTGAGGCTGACCCTCACTAGGGACGTCAGTCATCAATCTTCCAAAGACAGTTTGGTAGAAATGGTTGCAAAACCCCGCATTTTGATTATAATTTCTATAAACCTTCATAGGTATTAGAGACAGTTAAAATCGAGGCGTGCAATTTTAAATTGGCTGATCGTTTTTAGAAGTTTACCGCAGGTTCCTTTACTTCTTCATTCTGCTTACTTTAGAATGTTTTCCTTCTCTTTCCAAGTACATTGTGTCACATTTTATACCTTATAATTTGCTTTTAAGGACTATGGGCCGGATCTTCAAGAAAGTCGGGCATCGGCCCCGATGCGACACTTTTCTTGCGCCAACCCTGCCCCACCTAAAGACACCATGGTTGTGACGTATTTACAATACGGGCACCATGGCGCTCATTTCCACAAGAGCGTCATACTTTATGACGTTATTGTCACACTTTGCTGGATCAGCACCATAAATTATGGCGCTAGTGCAGCAAGGCACTAGGGAGGCTGCTAGGATACTATGGGCCCTTCATTTTAACACCTGCCCCAAGCAGGCGCTAAAAATGACGGAAAAAATGTTGCAGTGAAATCTTTTGTGGCCTCCCTGGCACAGGTATAATGTGGCACAAGGGGTTACAATGTGGGGCAATGCTAGCTTTGCACCACTTTGTAACTATGACAAAGGAGAATGGCCTCCTTAACGCCACATTAGCATAATAAAATGACTCTAGTGTGGCGCTAAGAGGCGCTAGGACCTTGTAAATCTGGCCTTAAGGTTGCAAAATTGAAAGCTAGACAGCCCTCACAGTCTCAGCTCGTAGACTGGCAGAGCAGAGGGGCGGCTCAAGTTGTAAATACCTTACAGGTTGGGATCAGCCTTACATGCTCAGGCCTTGGATGCTCAGGCCTGTAATAAAAACTTTCAACAATGTAAATCATGTAATGTCTCCACACGAATCAAAAAGTAACAGCCATCGCAGAAGTTGTTCTTTGGCACAGGGCTGTAACTTTCAGCAGTTCAGCGGGTGAAGTGACACCAGGGCCTACAGGCACTGCCCCCAGTTGCTTGTGTTGTCCTGTTCTCACAGGCATATTTATCGTTGTCTGTTGCCTGAAGGAACCAGACCAGAGGCCAACACCAGAGGCCAACGAAGCAACTCTGAAGTACTGCCCTGAGAAGCTTTCATGATTGTCTACATCACTGAGATTGTAAGGATTTAGAGCGCCATTCGGTCCTGCTTCTCCTGCATAGCTTCTGCGCTCTGTCATAAGGTGATGAAAACTAAGTTCAGCCTGAAGGTGGGGCATATGAAATGCAGGCCATTGGTAAAAGAAAATGGCATTACAAACGATGGGTGCTGAAAATTGCAAAATGTCATTCTTCAGGTGATGTTTTGGTACATTGTAATGCTTAAAGAAGTGACAGACAGTGTGATTCTTGTAAAGCATTGTGTGATACCAAATGCCACTATTACATATTATTCCATTCAGAGGCAGAAATAGTGATCCTACTGGGATTCTTGGAAACATGCTTAAAGAATTAGGGGTTACTCCCAGTTGAATGAGTTAAGTGAAAGAAGATTGCATTGTGCTGTCTATGATGTTCCTGCATCGTGTGATGGCATCTTGAACTTCTGCTGCGGATGTGTATGAGGAAAGTCTGTATTACTACTATCTCTCCAGTGCATTTTCAAAGTATAAAAGAAATGTGCAATGTGCTGTATTTAATCCCTGCACTGCACTTGCCTCTGCACTGCACACAGGTAAGTGCTGGATTTACTACAAAAGTGTAAATTACTACAAAACTCCAGTCTGTGAATATGGAAAAGTAGTAAGTTTACTCAAACGTGTAAACCTTAGGTACTCACAAACATTTTCTCAGGGGCCATAAAGTTTGGTATGTGATGTGACTGAGGGCCTCATTGATGACAGCAGGGGTGGCTGTCCAGGGGGGATGGTTGGAGGGGGGATGGTAGTTGGAGGGGGGGCTGGTGGTAAGGTTGATGTAGGGGAAGTAAAAAATATACATATAGTGGCTGAATTGTATACTGTGAAAGCAGACAACCTGGGAAATAACCCTGGCTTCCCCACTTAAATGAATTGTGTGATCTTAGCAAATTGTTTTATTTCACTTCCTCTTTTATCTTTATAATCACATATCAGGACATTGAGATGCATGACTTCAGTATATATGCTGTAAGCACCCTCTCCTGTGTTTGATTTAATAAACTGTGTTTCTCTCCTGTAATAGGAACTTAGGTCACCTAAAGAGTGCAAATAGCAACTGACTTGTGTCTTAGGGCCAGATGTAGGAACGCAAAAAATTGTGAGTCGGAAATAGCAACTCCATGCGAATCGCTATATCCGACTTGCAAAACAATATTCTAGTAAAAATCGCTATTCCAAATAGCGAGTCGCATCGGAGTCGCACCGCATTTTGCGACCTCGCTTTTAGCGAGGTCGCAAATTGCACAAAGGGTGTGGTCCGGTGTCGCAAATTGCGACTGACTTGCAAATTGCATGCAGGTGGAATTTAACTTTTGAAATACCCACTTCCTGGTTCTGAGTGATGACATCAGAACCAGGAAGTAACCACATGGAACAGGGAGGAGGGAGGAGCCCACCCAGCCCAAACTGCAGAGCCACACCCAGGTGAGAGGAGCTGCAGCAGCAATGGCTACACAGGACAAGGAGACACCCAGTGGAGGCAGAAAACGCAAAATCAAGTTTTCTGAGAAGGAGTTGGATGTGCTGACCGAGGAGTACTGCCTGCACCATGAAGAATTATTTGGCAAGGCAGCAATGAGTGTCCCTGACACCCAAAAAAAGAAGATCTGACAGGACATCCAGAACAAAATCAATGCCATTGGTGTCAGCCACCGCACCCTGGATGAAATCCGCAAAAGGTGGTATGACCTTCGCTCCAGGACCAAGGAGAGGGTGGCGGAGCGCATGAGGGAGATGCATGGCACTGGAGGAGAGCCATCTACTGTTCCGCCCCCTACAGCAATCGAAAGCATGGTGGAGACAACTTTGGAGCCAGAGGCTGTAATAGGCATTGGAGACATAGACAGTTCTGCACCATGAACATCAAAAAGTAAGTACCAAAATAAATGCATTTACACCAGCATATGCACTATGCACACAATCACAGTACACATCAGCAGGCACCTCCAGAGTAGCTCCATTAACAGTTTTGCAACTTATGGAATAGTGCATTATGGGCAATGTAGTACAGTAGTCAAAATATAGGCAAATGTTTATTTTGAGGCATCAAACATATGTGCGATACTGACAGTGTATCCCCTATGTCCCACAGGTCTCCCACAAGGCCCCCCTATCAGCGCCACTCTGCAAGGAGAGGAACATGGCACAGACACACAGGAGGAGGCTGCCACAGACACCACAGGGGAGTGCAGGACAACACCACCCGTGGAATTGGCACAGGAGACCATGGACGATCCTGATCTGGGTATGGAGGCAGCCATTGGGACACCAGGGCCAATGCCTATGGAAAGGCAAACACATGGATCATCAGGCCCGGTGCGTAGACGACGCACAATGCAGTCTGTGCGTAGGGAGGATGTGTCCGATGAGGATTTTGTGGGAATTGAGGCATCCTCATTGCAGAGTCAGCGCCTGCAAAATAGACAAATGAGGTTAATGAACCGTAACCTCTCAAGACTGCAGACCACTATCACGCATGGGCTGGCAAATGTGGACAACCAGTTCACAACAATGAACACTCACTTGGGTAACCTGACTACCTCCATAGACAATTTGGTCAGGGAACTGGTGGCTGACAGGGCATAGGCAGGGCACAGGGAGCGCAACACTGCTGCCTGTTTAGACAGGCTAGGTGTGTCCATAGGGTGCCTGGCAACCAATACAACCTGCTTGTCAAGGTGCACTGTCAGCCTGCAAGTAGAACTGGGGCATTTTGCAGGAGATGTGGCACGAGGACTTGGCTGCATCAACCATGTGGTGGATCTGCTGGAGACCAGACAGGCTGCAAGAGGCATTGGGGATACCCCGCAGGACAGTGAAGAGGGCTCCACTGTGAGTAGTGTGTCTGCCACTGATGCACGTGTGTTGCGGAGAAGCAGTGCACGGCAGGGCTCAGGGGACCAGGCTGGAGTGAGCCATGGTGGCCGCAGTCGCAGGAGGCTGTGAGCTACTGACACGTACTGTTACAGAGGCAAATGGACATAATGTGTCAGATTACACTTCTTTTTTCCATTCTGTAGTATAGTTCACAATTATTTCAACATTATAGTCCTGCAATAAAAGGGTTAGTTTGTTTGACTACACAACTGGGCTATGTGTGTCTTACATTAGTGAGTGTTGTCACGGTTGCTACGTACCTGCCAAAGTAGTGGGTTGCAATGTGGTTCCATCTCTGTCTGCCCTCCATTGCAATGCTTCTATCCCCAGGCTATCGGTGTGGTAGCTCTTGCTCCTCATCCTCCGAATCTGTGTCTTCAGGGGTGAGATATAGCCCACGTCTGGTGGAAATGTTGTGTAGGATGGCACAGGTGGCAACTATCTTGCATGCTGTTTCTGGGGCATACTGAAGTGCTCCTCCACTTTAGTGGAGGCATCGTAATCTTGACTTCAACAAGCCAAACGTCCTCTCGACTACAGTTCTGGTCCGCCGATGTGCAATGTTGTATCGCCTCTCATTCTGATTGCCAGGTGTTAGGTATGGGGTGAGTAGCCATGGTCTCAGGGCATATGCACTGTCACCTGTTTGACAAAAGAGGCAAATTTAGCAGGGCATCACAGGGTTACGCAGTGACATGTATGTAAGGCTTCAGAGTGTACTCTCCAGTACCTAATAAATATCCTTCTCCAAACTCCCCACGTTCTAGGCGTTGGTGTATCCCACTGTGCCTGAATATGTATGCATCATGTGTACTCCCTGGATATTTAGCCACAATGTCAGTAATGACATTATGGGTGTCACATACCACCTGGATGTTTAGTGAATGGGCACATTTCCTATTGCAGAACACATATTCCAGATTTGCTGGTGGGCAAATTGGTATATGTGTACCGTCCACACACCCTATTACATGGGGAAAGTTGGCAATTCTGTAGAAGTCTAACTTGGTGCTGTTGATTTCTGCCTCATTTCTGGGAAGGTATATATATCTGGACATGTGTGCGACTATGGCATCTAGGAAACGTCTGAAGAATCGTGAGAGTGCACTTTGGAATACCCCACCTGCCACAGCAATCACCCCCTTATAGCTACCCGAGGCCAAGAGATGCAGTGAGCATAGCACTTGCAAATGTGTGGGGATGGCGCTGCCGCGCATTGTCTGGCGTTCAAGCTGAGGTCTCAGCCGTTCAATTATCTCTAAGGTAACAGCGCTGCTCAGTCTGTATTGATCATAAATCTCCTCCTCAGTTTGTTGAAATAGTGTCTGCCTGGTTTGGTATATCCTCTCCTGACTCTGCCTCCTCCTCCTCTGCTGTGCAGCCTGGACTCTCCTCCTCCATGCAATCACGTACAGTTCAGCCATTTTGAGTAGCCCAGATGCCTTCTGGGTCTCCTTTTATACTTTGGTTCTGGTTACCACCTGCTCTGA
The DNA here is from genome assembly GCF_031143425.1 of Pleurodeles waltl. Lineage (NCBI taxonomy): Eukaryota > Metazoa > Chordata > Amphibia > Caudata > Salamandridae > Pleurodeles > Pleurodeles waltl. The sequence goes on along the minus strand of NC_090446.1, from coordinate 1,333,133,509 downwards.
ATCAGTGGTAATCTGGGTGTGCAAAACGGGCTTTGTGTGACTAGTCGCAATTTGCGACTGGCTTTTGCATACGGTTTGCGACTCGCAATTTGCGACTTCCTATTTGCGGGTCGCAAAATCAGGTCGCAATTTTTGCGAGTCGGTAATGGGTCGCATCGCTATTTGGTACTCCGAAATGGGATTTGAACACCCCACTTCGCATTTTGCGGGGTTGCAAACAGCACTGCGAGCCATTTGCGACTCGCAAACATTTGCCACATCTGGCCCTTAGTTCGTTATTGGTATTGCTGTCAGTGTGGGGGAAATAATGAATGTTTCTAGATCCAAGTTTGAAAACTATCACTTTAAAAAAAACTCTCAATGCACTGATAATCATATGTACTGAGGTGAAATGGTTCTTCTTGTTAATGAAATATTCTTTTCGAATTGGGAAATACTTTGGGGGTCATTCCGACCCTGGCGGTCATGGACCGCCAGGGCCGGGGACCGCGGATGCACCGCCAACAGGCTGGCGGTGCATCCAGGCCAATTCTGACCGCGGCGGTAAAGCCGCGGTCAGAAAAGGGAAACCGGCGGTTTCCCGCCGGTTTTCCCCTGGCCTGAGGAATCCTCCATGGTGGCGCTGCAGGCAGCGCCGCCATGGGGATTCCGACCCCCTTACCGCCAGCCTTGTTCTGGCGGTTTTGACCGCCAGAACCTGGCTGGCGGTAACGGGTGTTTGTGAGTCAGACTCTGCATGTCTGCAAAATGCCATATACTTTCCCCCTTAAACTAAAGCTACCCCACAATATTCCATAAATTAATTCCACAATTATAGAAAAGAGGAGTATTCTGCTACTGGGCAAGAGTGACAGCTGATCATGCCATCAATATCCACAAATTGGTAAACATACTATCATTGTGTCAGGGGTGGGTTTTCAAACAAATTGAGATGCTCCAACTATCGGTGGGGCTAATTATGCCCTGGGCGTCCTAGGAGAAGTGGAACACGTGCACACACATTCAAGTACACAGGCAATTGTGCACTCCAGGGCCAGCCTTTGACATGGCCAAGCTGGGCACAAGGCAAAAATACCAATCGAGCACACCAACCTTCAGATGGGTGCATGGACATCTCTGCATTAAGGTCATGCAAACAGCAGCTCTGACTTGGTTCCAGTGATTACACTTAAGCTGCTTTTAATATTTTTTTGACATGTCCAAAGTCCAGTACTGAACACACCATGACTGCCCTTTTAGTTCCGCTGCCATCTCATTCTCACCACCTTCACCACCACACACCAATAGCTCCCTACCCTGTACCAACAACTCGGCACCTGGGTGGCAGAACTAAGAAGTAGGTCATTCAGATGAGTTGGGGAAGGAGTGGATATGTTTGAGTTTATAGGTCAGCCACTGTTCTCGGTGGCGTAAAGCAAAATTATGCTCCCCCTGCAGAACAGGCTCATTCAGTCCGTCCCCTACCCCCGATTGCACTGCAGGAGCCGGGTCGGTAAAGCATAGAGGCTTTTATTTCTTATTCCATGCCATTGCACGACTCTGCTGTCCTGCAATGGCAGGGCTTGGCGAGTGAAGTGGGGGGCCTCCAGAACAAGAAACCCTAGGGGCTACCCCGCACTGCGGGGCTGCAAGGGCCTTGTTACAACTCTGGCTGTTCTGATGTAATCAGTTGAGAACTAGCCAGTGAGCCCACATCCCTGTGGCCTCATTTTATTCACCAGCAGCAATGAGGGTGTCAAATTTCTTCTCATCCGGGGTGCCCTCTTGGGTGCACGCCGTGCCCACCCCACAGCAATCGATCCTTTTCTTTAATTACTTATTCCCTCCTCAACCTCCGATTGCGACCATCCGGATTCCGTCTTCAGCAACTTGTTTTTTCAGGATAATGCGTCTTCGCTAAATCTTATCAGAACTGGCAGTCTGGCGTTCTAATCATTCAGTTCCCCCATCTGTTTCTGCCCCCTTGGAGTGCCTGTATTTCCTTGCTTTCCCTGAAACTTTAACCCCTGCAAATATTCTAACAAAAGAGTATTTACTATTCTAATTCCAATCCTCCAATATATGTGTACGTGGGAAAGTGTTTTTGAGTATTGCTATACTTTCGAAAAGGGGGAGATTAAAAGTACACGCCAGTCAGTGTGCATGTGTGACACGCTCATGCATGCGCACTAAAGTCTGAGGGGCACAGACAGATGGGGAGGTTAAATAGATGGAACATGGGCAGGCCCAGCACTGCGTGAGCACAGAGAGTGCGATTAGCTGTACCTTCAGGGCCTGCTGCACCACAAACCAACAGCTGCGTAGTAATTACCATAACGTAGGCTCTCCTGTGCTGTTAATCACATTGTGCGTGTGAGTGAGTGGCAGAGCTTAGTGGCTTCATGCCTCAATGGACCTACTGAGCATATTTCAAAAAGACATAAATGGATATTTGTGGATAGAAGTAGGCATGGAGTGCATTGGGAATGTAAAAGGACAACCATAGCTCTGACACTGCAGTGATATGCCGCTGATACGGCACTGCTAAGAATAAACACATACTGTTAATGCCCTGCTGTAGGGTGCTCACATTGATAAAGCCTGGTGTGAGGGTAATCACCCTGTATGGCACCACTTCCTACTGCCAAGGCACCTCTGGAAGGAAGATCACACATAAAGATTCCTTCAGAGAAGAAACAAACATTAACAGAGTGCTGCTATGAAGATGAAAACACTGAGGCCCGTATTTATACTCTGTGTTGAATTAGCGTCATTTTTTACACTCATTCAACGCAAACCTCACTCCATATTTATACTTTGGCGCTAGACCCGTCTAGCGCCAAAGTTATGGAGTTAGCGTCATTTTTTTACTGTGAAAACCTACCTTGCGTCAATGAGATGCAAGGTGGGCATTCCGGGGCCAAACAGTACTCAAAGGCCCTAGCGCCTTATTTATCCTCACGTGCAAAAATCATGCAAGGGAGGAGGCGGGCCTTAAATAATGGCTAAGCCTGCTTAGCACCATTATTTAACGCCTAGGTCAGGGCAGGTGTTAGGGGTCCTGTGGGCCTTTTTTCCATGGTCAGAGACCATGGAAACAGCCCACAGGTGCCCTTCCCTGCCCCCAGGGACACCCCCACCCGCACTCACACCTGGAGGACACCTAAGGATGTGGGGACCCATCCCAGGTAAGTCCAGGTAAGTTTTTTAAAATGTTTTTCTAAAGTGCCATAGGGGACCTAACTTGGGCCCCCCTACATGGCACTCTGCCCAATGGCCATGCCCAGGGGACAAAGGTCCCCTGGGCATGGCCATTGGGCTGGGGGGCATGACTCCTGTCTTTTCTAAGGCAGGAGTCATGTCCATGGGGGTTGTGCGTAAACAAAATGACCCTAGTCAGGTTAGAGTATTTTTTTACTCTAACTTGACTAGCTCCATTCTTTCCTGCACAACCTCCAGTTTTCCCTACGCCTCCCCTACCCAGTTAGCATCTAAAAAAATTACGATAACCGGGCCAAACGTTGGCTAGTGTCATAGCTTAAATATGATGCCAGGCTGGTGTCCAGGAAAGTCGCTAGCCGGCGCTATACTTTTTTTACGCAAACCTGCGCTAATGCAGGTTTCCATGAAAAAGTATAAGTATGGGCCTGAATGGCCCTGTTATGCCCAGGAACAGCATGAAACAGCTTTTTTTGCATTTTTGGTCATAGAATGAATTTTCTGAGAAATGTATGGCCCCAAGAAAATAAGCTGGTCAGAAAAATGGGGTGGCAATACCTGGTATTTTATTAGCATTACTAGGTGGTATCACTGCTAGATTTACCATTCATTTAATTCTGGGTCCTGAAATGGGGAATAACATGCAAGTCCTCAAATTACCGGGCTGTTTAGCACAAGTTTTTCCACTCTCATTTTCCAGCTGGTTTTAGCAGAAGAAAAGTGAGAGTGGACATGTAGGCCAAATTACAATATCGCATCTGGTAATACCTGTATTTGTGTGGCGTAGTACTTTCAAAGAAAACCTGCTGAATGTGAATAAATAAGTATTAAAGGAACAAGTTATGTTGATTTTATACTTTGAATGTTGAATTATAGGAGAACTGTAAAACACAGTGTTGGCAGGGAGTAGCACGGTGTAAAATAGGGATAATTTCCAACATGTTATAATTATGGGTGGGTGGAAGTCGTGGTGTTTCACACCGTGGAATTCTGCAGTTACATAAAAACTGCAAAAGGTTCCATGGAGTTCTGTCAATGGGCAGAAATATGCATGTTACGCTGCTCGCACTGCAGTTTAGTGCCAGTAGCACAAGCATCGCTGAAATATCAGTGCAAACTCTTCAAAAGGTGCAAAAGAGAATGCGACCATTCAAGCTGATTTTGCTGCCATTTGATAAGAAAATCTACTTGAGCAGCAGAACATCTTCCCAAGAAACAGCCCTCTGACCGCCGCATTACAAAATGACACTGAGGTATGCCAAATCTCACTCAAGCTCTCATTTCTGAGAGCTTAAGGAAAAACATTCCGCCACGTGGTGATTGGCAGAATTTGGCCAGAGCTCGGTGTTATAAAAGTAATGCGGAGTCACCAAATTTTGCCAATTCATCAAGCAGAATAAACGATTCTGCCCACCCCTAGTTATGAATTGTAACTGATGAACATAAGGCAATACTTCCTCAGTACTGCTGGAAGGGAGCAGTCACCAACAGTGCCCTGCTGAGATTGAGCATATGTTGACAGAGTCTCAGAACCCAACTATGAAGGCAATTACAGTAGATGGCGCCTTTTAAAAGGTGTTCTCTGACAGTCCTCTGCTGACAACTAGGGGCAGGCCAAACTCCTTTTTTTATGAACATTTTTGATAAGCGGGTGATAAACTGCAGACAATTCTGCCATTTCTGCATCTGCATGCCCTAGATTGACAAAAAGAGAGGAACACAGGCAAAATGCCCTACAGAACAATAATTCCTCTTTCTGTGCGCTTAGGATTGAATGGAACAAGGACTTCTTGTGCCACCCAGCATTTGCCCATCTCTGGCAGTGCTACAAAAAAAAGAGTTTCCCAGCATGACAGCTGGTTTGTGGAGTCTGCCTGCTGGTGTACCAGGTGGTCCCTGCAAGCAGTTGGGCCACACTGATTTCCCGCTAGGGAAGATACTTTGAAGTCAGGGGTCTGGGCAATGTATGCACACCTCAGTGTCATTAGCAGTAAGTTAAATACATTGGATTGGCCTTCTTGTTGTTTCTAAAAACAACAATGCTTTTATCTTATGGCTTTTTTTCCACCAAGGGAGCAGCAGATCAGCCCTAACACCACTCTGCAGGTGGAAAAAATTGCACATTTTCACTTATTTCATGGAAAATTAGCTCACCTTTAATAGCAGCAATCCCACATTGCCCTTGCAATACCTTGCGGAAGCCAACACTGACCGGTCCCTGTTGGAAGGAAGTCCACAATGACAGGAGATTTTTGGGAAGTGACAAAGTACTCAGCAAGGTAGACAGCAAGCTTCATAATGTGTGGAGTGTGAATTTTAAAGTGCACTTGTGCACAAATGATGAGAGACACTCAAAAGATAAATAAAATGTGAAGTTTGTGAAAACTCTAAGAAGTGATGTGATGCTGTGTGGTTTGTTCCCTAGTGATGTGCTTAGTTGCTAAATGCTTAGCTTCCAAATTTACCTGTGGGCAAAGTATTGCTCCTTGCTCCCTACTTCACACAATTGTCCTCACTACCCCTCCACCATGTTGCCATCATCAGATCTCTGCAGGGGCGACTCTTCCTTTAGGGCAGAGGAGCGTCGCCCTCCATTTTTTATCGTTTTTTGGTAAAGTATTTACGAATGTTTTATGATGTATAACTTGTGTAAATAAGCGTCGCGATTCAGCGCGCTTCCTTTATTTAGTGTAAGCGCCCTCGCGCTTAATAATTTTGGTATTTTTGCAGATTTTTGGCCCGTTTTTGGTGGAGTGGGAGCGGGAGCTCGACTGCCCTCGAGCAGTCTTATTTCTATTTTTATCACGCTTACGCGCACGCATGCATTATCGAGCCGATCTCTTTCCAAATTGAAAATCGATCGGCTCGTGTATGCTGCGTGTGTGTCTGTAGCCTCCCTTTACAAAATATTGCTCCCTGACGCCCAGTAGTTAGTAAAAACTATCTGGGTTGTAAAATATAGATTAGGCTTCTGCCTAGAGTGCTCTTCAGGTAGCTCCCTCCACACTTTAATTAAGGGCTCCTTTTCTGGCCTGAACTTGGGGTTTTTGCGCTCCCCCAATTAAACTCTTGAGTTTTAGTAGTTTTCCTCCTCATTATTCTAACTATCTTTGAACCATGGCTCAATGGGATGAGCAAGAAACCGAGGACTATACTGAGGAGTTGAGTAATCAACTTGAGGTTGATCTGGTGGAAGCCCTTGATACCAGGGTCCAACAATGAGTTAATGATGCTCCCCTGAAAGCTCTGGGCCCTTTTTCTGGGCAAATATTTGACCTCGCCCGATCCCAGGGTTGGTCGCTAGGACAACAAGAACCCAAAAAGGTTCAAGATAAAGCCAAGAATCTGGAACCAGGAGCAGAGGTCAGTGCTATTCATGCTGACGCTTTCGAGAAACTGCGGAAAAAACGCAGTGGTGAACACAGCTACAGTTCGAAAAAAGGAACTCCCCTTTCTTCCTCTTCCTCTGATAAGTCTTCTTCCTCGGATGACTCAGATGGGTCTGACGATCCGGTACCGAGCAAAAAGAGTAAGAAAACGCCCCTTCCCCTTCAGGTCCTAGACTTTGATCCTACTGAAATTATTCATCCCAGATACTCCAATTGGGTTCCCCCTACCGAAGTAGTGCAATATGTGCAAGCCAATTTACGAAAAAGCTTCGATAAGGAAGTTAGATCACGCTTGAAGGCGGAATGTCCCAGACCTGATCTGGAAGGCAAGTTATCTGAAACTCCAGAGATAGACCCCACCATGGTCACTTTTATGAAGAAGTTCGCTAAAGATCCCAAAAAAGGCCTAGACCGCTCATGGCGCAGCTGCCAAGACAAACTATTGGACCTTTCAGGACCCTTGACTAAAATCCTAGAGCTGGCATGTGTAGCCAAAGAATCTGGTTCTCCGGTAGACACCGATGTTCTTATCGGGTGGACACAAAGAGCTGTGTGCCTTCTAGGTAATGCTAACTGTGCTGTTTCTGCTGAGCGAAGGAAATCAGTGCTTATGAGAATCGACCCTAAATTATCAGATCTTGCGTTTTCAGAAGCGGGACCTTCGGCCGAAGGACTGCTCTTTGGATCTTCATTCATTAAAGATCTAGCTAAGTTTTGCTCCACCTTTTCCTCGCTGGACAAATCACAGATGGCCCTTAAAAAGGTGTTCAAACGAGGCCTTTTTGGCAGGGCCGGTCGTTACGGGGGATGTATGTCCGGCCGCAGCTCCTTTTCCAGTCCCCAAAACTACTACCCAAGAGGCAGAGGTGGTTGGTACGGAGATCAAGACTCCACCCTCTACCCCACGCGACCCAGAGGAGGTCGACCCCGTTTCCGTAGGGGCTATCGCAGAGGACAACAAGGAGCCATTCAAGACTCAAGTTTCACAGGTGAGCATCATTCACTTTTCTCAGGTCAGACTTGGGGGCAGAATTGCATCTTGCTTAGCATATTGGAAACGAATCTCAGGGGATCCATGGGTTCTACAAACAGTAGAGGGATTTCGACTGGAGTTTGTCAGTACCCCCAAACAACTCTACCCCTCTGTGCTAATGTGTTTTTCCCAAGCAAATCAAGATTTCATAGACAAAGAAGTGCAAGCTCTCTTAGACAAAGGAGCAGTGCAATTTGCTTCCCCGCACCCTCTCGGTTTCCTCAGCCCTATTTTTGTGGTAGACAAGAAGGGAGGAGGTCACCGATTAGTCTTAAACATAAAAGATTTCAACCAGTGGATTCTGTACAGGCATTTCAAGATGGAAGGTATCCACATGTTAAGAGACATTCTGCTAGAAGGAGATTGGATGGTACGTCTGGATCTAATTGATGCCTATCTGTCGATTCCAATTTTCCCTCCCCACAGAAGATTTCTTCAATTTCAGTGGAAGGGTCAATGCATGGAGTTCCTGGCACTCCCATTCGGTCTATCGTCAGCCCCTTGGTTCTTCACGAAGCTATTGAGACCAGTGATGGAATGCCTCAGAACCAAGGGTGTCAGATTGATTATATATCTGGACGATATTCTGCTGATGGCTCAGTCCCCGCAAGTCCTAGTTTCACACTTGGATTGGACCATCAGTCTCCTACAAGATTTAGGTTTCCTGATCAATGTACAGAAATCATTGTTGAAACCCTCACAGATAATAGAGTTTCTGGGCTTCCAGATAAATTTCACGTTATGCCAGCTGTTCCTTCCATCTCAGAAGATACGCAACATCAAGAGAGAACTGAGATCGGTTTTAACCTGTCAGACAGTATCCTTGAGGAATATAGCCAGAATAGTGGGCTTATTAACCTCTTCTATTCAGGCGATATTCCCTGCTCCCCTGCATTACCGGGCACTCCAAAGGCTGAAGATCAGACACTTACAACAGGGTCTGAGCTATTCAGAACAAATCCCATTGACGACCGAGGTAAGATCGGAGATTCAATGGTGGCTTCATCATATGGAAGCTTGGAATGGCATAGCGATTTTCGGTTCTCGCCCGGAAGTAGTGATAGAATCAGATGCCAGCAGATGGGGATGGGGAGCTCGTTGCAACTCCCTAGTGACGGGGGCAGATGGTCAGAATGGGAACAATCCCTTCACATCAATTGTCTGGAACTTCTAGCGGGTTCATTTGCCATAAAGAGTCTCTCCCCGCAGAAAACAGATTGTTGCATACTATTACGGATTGACAATATATCGGCTGTGAGGTATGTCAACAAACTGGGAAGCACGAAGTCCAGAATCCTGGCGGAGATTGCCAAGGACTTTTGGCATTTTTCCCTGTCTCAGCGTCTAGTGGTCATAGCGGAATACCTTCCTGGGGATCAGAATATCGTAGCAGACTGGAACTCCAGGTACCTATCAGACTCCAGCGATTGGAAGTTAGATCCTCCGATTTTTGCTCAGATAGTCAAGGAATGGGGCAATTGCGAAGTGGACCTGTTTGCATCACGTCTCAATTGCCAAATTCAAAGATTTTACAGTTGGCGTCCAGACCCTTACGCATTGAAGACAGATGCTTTTCTTCAGGACTGGTCCCAGTTTCGAGGCTATGCGTTTCCTCTTTTTCTTATGATTGCCAGAGTTCTGGCTCAAGTGCGGAGACAGAAAACAGAGATTGTTTTGGTGACTCTGTTTTGGAGAGCATAGCCTTGGTTCCCCAGTGCTCTTCATTTAGCCTGTGCCTCTCCTCTTCTGATTCTTCCTCGTCCGAATCTTCTTTTGAGTCCAGAGGGCCTTCAACATCCTCTGATCTTGTCAGGGAAGTTAACACTTCTAGTCTGGTTAATTTCAGGTCTAGGTGGCATACCCCAGATGTTTCGCAACAAGCTGCGGACTTCATTAAACAGGCCTGGGCCAGTAGTACCCATAAGAGATATGATTCAGCCTGGCGCAGATGGTCTAGTTGGTGTGATGGAAGGGGTGCCAATCCAGTGGAAGCACATATTGGTTTGATTGTTAATTTTTTAGCAGAACTAGCCAGCTCGGGTTTGGCCTATCGGACGGTCAATAATTTTAGATCTGCCATTTCAGCAGGACATTCACAGTTAGAAGGCAAGCCCATTGGTGAACATCCATTAATTTGCAAGCTTTTGAGGGGTATACGTCTTTCTAAACCTCCTCAGGCAAAATATACTGTTTTATGGGATGTTAATATTATATAAAAATTCCTTGATTCTTGACCTGCCAACATATATTTATCTCGCAAACAGCTTTCAGCTAAGTTAACCATGCTATTATGCCTTGTCCCTTGTAAAAGAGTATCAGACGTCAGAGCTTTGGATTTAGCAGGTAGAACTTTTTCACCAGAAGGTGTCTCCTTTTCGGTGACAAGAAGAACCAAAACGAATTGCAGGTCAGTATCATATCCGGTTTATACGGAAAATTCAAAATTATGTGTGGTTCAATGTTTGAAGGATTATGAAATTGTCACAGAAGAATTTCGACAGGATTCTAAAGGTCAATTGTTGATTGCTTTGCAAAAACCTTTTAAACCAGTTTCCTCAGCTACTTTAGCTAGATGTATGAGATGGTTAATGAGTGAAGCAGGTATTGATACCTCTGTTTTTGGGGCCCATTCTGCTAGAGGGGCTATGGCTTCAAAATCATTTGCCTTAGGTTCTCGGTTAGAGGATATAATGAAAGCTGCAGATTGGTCTTCAGAAAATACTTTTCGTAAGTTTTATCATAAACCTGTATTGGATGTAGCCAGTGTGGTGATGGAACAGCTTTAAACTAGCATAATCCGAGCCTCCGGTCCTGACATAGAATAAAAAGAATTCTAGCTATTGCGTCAAGAATCTTCAATTCTATTAAGGACACGGAGGCAAGGATTATCCCTCTCTTATTATATGTATGCAATATTTATTGTTTAATATCTATATCTGATGTGATATTGTTATTTAACCCTCCCATTATTTGCAATTAAAGTTTGAGATAACGTATATTTATGAGATATTACCTACATGTTTATTGTTACAGCTTCTGATCAGAAGAACGCCTGAAAGTCATATCTTCAAGGAAAGTTTGAGTTATATGTTCTACCGGTTGTTTCTCCGGCATGGAGCCTCCAAGTTGCGGTTTCTTCAGTATGGAGAAGAAGTTTATGACTCCGGATTCGGGATGGCGTAAGAAGTTTGCGTTTTCAAATTGACTGTATCTGTTTAAACAAAGAAAGAGGAAGTGACTTCATAGGTCAAAGGACTTATAGCAAGGACATGGATGGTGATTGGACCATGTGACAGGATATTTGGTGTCCTGGGTGTTGTAGTTTTTTCTGTTACTTGTATTTCATTGGCTGCTGTTTATGTCAGTAAAGAAACAGAAAGCATAATCCTCGCCTCCGTGTCCTTAATAGAATTGAAAATTCTTGACGCGATAGCTAGAAATTTTTTTATTCTCAGACAAAGCTGGCTGCACTCAGGAGATATGCTCAGTGAAGTGACCTGAAGTTTCTGGACTATGAATGCATAACTAGAACCTCTGCCCCCTCCTACTGTTTACTACTACTTACTGTGGAATACTGCAATACCTACAATCAAAATCACACAGGAACATGCCCAAAAACCACCTAACAGTGTTGCTAGTTTGTGATGTACAAATGTTTTTCAACAATCAAAGGTATCAATTTTTCAAGGTTGGTTACTACTGCCCAAATTATTATTGTGTGATTCGCTGACCTCAGAAGAATTGAAGACTGCATTTGGCTTTGCCACCATTCATAGTGGACAGCTGTAGATCACAGCGGATATCAGGGGAAAACGTTAACTAAATGAGCTATCTTTTCAACTTATTGTAAGGGTGTGTCATTAAATGCTTTAGTGTCACGCAAGGAGCAGCTATAACAGCAATATCTCAAGTGTTCAGTTGAAGTTGGTGTAATAATACATTTATAGGTAGTTTTATCAGGCAGTCTTATTCTACCCAGGACACAATCCTCTATCAAAAGGATTTCATTTACAAACCCTGCACTCAAATATAATTGTTGTTTTGAAGCTCCTTTTGTATTGCTCTTCCTGCTCCTGTAAGAACACAAAGTGCATTTTGGGTGATGGGTAGCAGGCTAATGCATAGGTCAAACTTGGTTGATAGAATGTGGCTTCATAGTGTGGTCTGTGAGGGAAGTAATTTGCTGTCAAGTGAGACCCCCAAGTGTGCTGTTTTCATGCCACATATTGCTGTGCTTAAGCATGGACTGGAGAAGAAGAGTGAGATATGGTGTCACATACAAATACCATTGTAGTGTATACTTAGAACAATGTTGGTTTATAGGATGGTGTACGGGGGGAGTGCTTTGGTGTTGTGCATGATGCTCTTAATATGTTGCAGCTGCGCATAAGCATGGAATGTTGCAAATAGAATTTTGAGATAAAGGAGCATATGACGATAACTACCACCTTTGTTTGGGTGGCTGATTCTACTTTGTGGGGTTGATGCAGTCTTGTAATGGTTGATATCAGGGAGTTATCAGTTGTAGCATAGCCAAGTCTTTGGTGCCTCTCCAGAATTCCCATTGGTTCTGGATGTTTCTTTCCTGGCAGAGAATTCCAGATTGTTGGTGTCTTAACCAGAAGGGGTAACACAAACTTCCTTCATTTCAAATGCTTACAAAAAAATTGGCTTTTTAAAATAGAGCTGGTGTATTAATAACTACTTTCTGCTGGAGTTTATTTAGTTTTTAGGATATCATGTGTTTTTCTAGTGACATCAAACATCTGTACAAGAAGTGGCATCACTGTATTTCTCATAATCCATCTGCCCAGGAAGTGACATCAATGGATTTCCCAATGGCCCACTGGATAACGACCAACTGTCTGAAGCTGAACACTGGCACTTCAATATGGGACTCCACCTCTTGGCCCACAGAGCTAGGACCAACACCCACTTCCACCACCCATGCCAAGGCCCTTGAGATCGTCAACAGCAAATTTGACATGACCGCCTAAGTCAACACCATCACCACCTCATACATCCACACCCTGAATATCCTCAGCAAGATGTTTAAATAGCTCCCAATCAGCATCATCAAAACCGTCATGCACATCCTCATGACAAGGATGCAGGAATAGGGGAACATTCTCTATGCCACGATCAACAGTAAAAACTCAAAATCAGACTGTGGACCATTCAGAATTTGGTAGGCAGAATTACTCTCAACTTCCTAAGCCGCACTCACATCACACCACAATTGAAGGACTCCACTAGTTCTCCATATTCAAAGGGGCACTAATCAAACTCCTCAACTACACTTTTATGCACTACATAACACTAGCTCAGCATACTTAAACAACCACATCTACTATCACACACCTTCAAGACACGTCCGATTGTTGTACACTTCTACTTGCACAAATTGTACTCATGCGAAAAGCCAGATCCGGGGCTCAAGTGAAGTAGCCTCTGACCCCGGTCTGGATGTCTCCCCCACTCCCTCCACCTTGCTCCTCATGTCTGCTGCCCAGCTGCAGCACACAAGGCCACCCATTTAATCCTGTGGTCTGCCTGGACTGACTCACCACCTTGTGTAATTGCTGTAATTGCTGTTAAGGTAATTGGTTTTTGTAAAGTGTTTTTTTGGAAAGTGTAATTATAGTCTAATTTTTCTGGACCCTTAGTTGTCCCATTCTGTTTGGCCTCCTTGCTGTACCCTGTTGTTGCCCATCATATGTTTGTCTATTTTTTTCTGCTGTTTTTTTCAATACTTCACCGCCACCCTCCCACCTCCCAGCCAGCCCCTGCTACCTCCCAGGACTACTTATGGTGGCTGCTGCTTGACCTCCAGTGAGTAGCCTCTGACCCTGGTTTCAGCACTCTCCCCCGCTGCCTTTGCCTTGCTCCTTGTGTCTGCCGCCCAGATGCAGCACACAAGGCCGCCTGTTTGATCCCCCGGTCTGCCTGGACTGACTCACCACCTTGTATATTTGTTGTAATCGCTGTTTCAGTAATTGTTTTTTGTAAAGTGTTTTTTGTAAATTGTAATTATAGTCTTGTTTTTCTGGACCTTTAGCTGCCCCGTTCTGTTTTCCATCCGGGCTGTTCCCTGTTGTTGCCCGTCATATGTTCCGGACATTTTTTCCCTCCCCCACCCACCATCTTCCCACCTCCCTGCCAACCCCTACCACCTCCCAGAATTACTTATGGAGGCATCTGTGCAACTGCACAGCGGGCGTGCCGCCGGCGCACTAAAGGCAAGCTGGTCTACGCCTGGACCACGCCTAGCACCAGGAACCCTAGCTCTACTCACCCCCACAGATACTGCTCAGTGGATCTCTGAACTATCGACCCCGGATGCAACAACAACTGCTACCCCTCATCACCCAGCCACAGAGCGGGATCTTTCACCTGCACCCACTGCCAATACTCCTCCACCCGAGGACTGATCACCATCACTGCCACCAACACCTCCCTATCTCTGCCGACAAAGACAGTCTCAGAACAAATCAAGTGCATCCTGTTGGGAAACCCCAAAGACTCCTCCATAAGACCAACATTCTTTAAGGTCTACATGACACCACTCGCAGACACTGTGAGAACGCACAACATCAGCATCTTCTTCCTACTATGATGACACACAGCTCGTCCTCTCACTCTCAACAGACCCCATTACGACGATGACCAACTTCCACAAATAAATGAAGAAAGTATCTGCCTGGATAAAGGACAACTGCCTGAAGCTTAACACTGACAAAATGGAGGTTCTCATCTTTGGCAGACACTCAACCCTCTGGAACAACTCCTGGTGGGTAGCAGATCTTGGACCCACCCCCACACTGAAAGATCACGCCCACAATCTCGTCATCATCCTCGACAGTGAACTCTCCATAAAACACCAGGTCAATGCCTTCTTCAACATGCCCCGCAAGATCTTTAAGCGGCTCCCCATTGGCATAAGAAAGACAGTGATACAGCCCCTCATCACCAGTCAACTGGACTACGCCAATGCACTCTATGCAGGCACTACCACCTAAGTCATGCAAAGGCTCCAGACGGTCCAGAACGCAGCTGCCAGAATAATTCTCAACCTTCCCAAGAGAACACACATCTCCCAGCACCTGAGGACCTCCATTGGCTCTCGATCCAGAAAAGATGCCGCTTCAAGCTCCTGACCCATATCTACAAAGCCCTCCATAACCAAGGACCTGCCTCCCTGAAGCACCGCCTTCAGTGCCACCAACAGACCAAGAAACTCTTCTCAGCACACATTATTCTCGCAAAGATACAACGCATACCCCAATGCTGTGCCAGGGGACACTCCTTATCCCACGTTGCTCCTAAAGCCTGGAATGTCCTCCCCCTCAACCCCTGCACCACACCCTTGCTGACCCACTTCAGAAAGGGACTGAAAACCTGGCAGCAAGCAACTGGATACCCACTCGGGTGACAAGCTGAACCATATAAATAACGCTTGAATAACACCTTATCAAGCTTTCTCCGACATCACCCCTAAAGCATGGAATGACCTACCACTACAGAGAAGAGCCTTCTCCTCACTTGTTGAATTCCACAAAAAGCTGAAGACACATTATGCTCTAGGTTTGGCTAGACTCACACCTGCTCAATGCCAGGATACTCTCCTAGGTGATAGTGTGCTTTACAAATCTGTGTAACATAACATAGCATATAATATAGCATAACACTTTGAGACTGAGCACTCAATAGGTAAAACAGCATAAGGGATCACAGGAAGGGGAGGAGGGGTGCAAGTCTAAAGTGCAAGGCTCGAGTCCATGTGTATCACTGAAGTGCTGCTGGATACTGGTCCTCTATCAGGGCACTGATATAAATATCATACAACCTTCCTGTATGTCTCCATGGACTGCTTTATATGGGCAGGCGCTCTCAGCTACTCTGTGCATCCACTTCTTAAATTTGAAAGACAGAGTGGCAGCACTTCTCAGCTGTGGTGCAATATGTTTAATGATACAGTACTGGCACTTGTAGCAGCAGGCACTCGGGAATCAGCATACAAGTGAACCCAAGCCCGAAATGCCTTACAGCGCATCCTTCCTGTGGAGAAATCACCAGGTATTCATCGTAGTCTGTCCACCACTGCATCAACCCTTCATCCCCTCCCCTCCTTTCAGTCCCTTTGGGAAGCCATTATTAGGCTTTGGCTGGAGGACATTTTACAGGAGGTCATGAAAATAAGGCTCGCTGGAGCGCACAAGGCTCGTCTTGGCCCTCGTGAGCGCACGGACCTGTGTTAGACGAGACTCGCACCAGAAGTTTTTTGATGAAAGGGGATGAAGGATTCGCTTGGAAACCTCTGCTGCTCGCGCACCTGAGGCCCTGGCGCGGAGAACAGCCGGGAGATTGGTATGAAATTGGGCCGACGCGCATCTGATTCACTTGGCGAGCTTACACCTGTTCATTAATTGGCAGAGGCTGCCCCACCCCCTCACTCTTTGGATGAGATGCGGCCTGGTAGGCCTCCCAAACACACGTAGCCGAGTCTAATTGCTTGTCTGTTTGCAGGTCTCAGGAAAAGTTAAATACGCGAGTCAAGTGAGTGTAAGTGAAACATGCAAACAAACAAGAAAATGGTGCGACTGACAGCAGCACACGCGTCATGGGGAGGAAGGGGGAGGGAAAGGGAGAGCTCTATGGGAGGAAAGGAAAAATAAACAAGTCGATGAAAGAAGCAGGAGGGAGTGCAGGGGTATCGAAGGGAGGGAAAGAAGAGGAGAAGGAATTTATCGAATGAGGGTAAGAGTGAGGGTTGGAATTAAAAAAGGGATGGAGAGAGGGAAAAGTGGGGGTGAGGAAGACAGAAGGATGTTATTAAGGAGAGGAAGGCAGAAAGGAAATAAAGATGAACTCATGTATTGAAGGAGGAAGGTACAGAGGAAGGAAAAAAGACCGTTTTGAAAGGAAGGCTAAAAGGAATAAGGGCAGGAAAAGGAAGCGATTTATGGAGGGAGGAAGGAAGGAAGGAACAGAGAGAGGAGAGAAGGAGCTTATGAGTGAAAAAGAAAAGGAAGGAGTGGAGGAAGTTATGGAGGGAAGGAAGTTTCGAAGAATGGAGGAAGAAAGGAGGGGTAAAGCAAAAGAAGGGAGGGAGGAGTGGAGAAAAGATAAAAGAGACGATAGAGGAAAGATGATAGCAAACAGAACTGGAGAGGAGGGAGGAGAGGACACTGAATGGAATAACAAAACTGATGGATAGATTCAGAAGCATTGAGAAGGCAGCGAGAATAAAAGAAAGGGGGAATGAGAAAAAGGAGACGGACGGAGCTAGGAAGGTGCAGTAGTTGGGATGGGAGAAGTGGAGAGAGTGAAGAAAAAATAGGGAGAGGGAGAAAGAGAGGGCGAGGGAGATAGAGAGAAATGAAGAGTGGAAACAGCTAGAAAGTAAAGAATTGATAGAGTCAGAATGGGGCAGAGGAGTGGGGAAAGGAGAAGAGGGAAGGAAAACGTAGAGAGAAAGATAACAAAGAAGGCAACGGGGTTTAGAAGAAACCCAGTAAAAGCCGCAGAGGGAGAAGGAAAGGAGCCAAAAGGGAGAGAAGGAAAAAGGAAGACAAGTAGAAGGTACAGGCTTAACGGAGACTGTGGAAGAGCAGTCACTTCATTTCATTCTGTAAGGATCGCTTCCATACTTTTATTTTAAATATTTAAATATCTTTATTGTGAAGTTACTTTAGTTATTTGTAATACCATTCATGCTATTGATTATTAAAATGTGTTTGCTTACAAAAAAAGGCAAAGTATGAGAGCGGCTAACAGAAGCGTTAGGTGAAAATGAGAAAAGAATAAAGGAAGTTAATTAGGCACGAAGGTGAAAGTTAAGAAGAAATAAAAGAAGAGAAGTGCCTGTGCCATCATTACCTAAATGAGAATTAGGCAACCGAACACCCATGGTACAAACCATCGCGCGGAGGGCACAAGAAGATGTACGAACAGAACCAAAGTGGGCTCCCAAGAGATCCTTACCTCATCTCCCACTTGCGCTTAGTATGTTGTTATCCCAACCAGTTCTACTGCACTAGGTGTGGCTGGTGTGTATATGGGTTGCCAAGTCTGCTCATGCCTCAGGAGTAGTGAGTCTTGGTAGACTGAGGGCCTGATGGAGATTGTGATGGAGTAACTCATCTGCCAATATCTAAATCAGGCCCGAGTCATCAAAGGAAGGACTGAGGATGAGAGCCTGGTCAAACCAACTGGACCTATTTGAACAGAGAACATGTGCCAGATCTGCATCTGGCTCGCAAGGCCTCTTGTACCTTTCATTGGAATCCAGCTCTAAGCATAGAGAGCAGACAGACTCTCACAGGATCCTGCGAACTGATGGCAATAGAAGTAGAAGAACATTCAGGAAAAAGAGTGCCTATTAAAATGCTTGCATCACCGGTGATTGATTCCACTTCTGTGTGACCTGCCCTGAAGGACTGGTAGAAGAGCTCATTGTGCCTTTGTTCATAAGGAAAGAGCTAGCATGGCCTACAATGCTTGGGTGCCAAATATCCATGCTGTGAACTATAAATAAGAGCCTGCTTGTATTAAAAGAGTACACATGCCCATCCATATTATTTGGGATGAAACTCAGGCTACCATCTTTAACACAGACACTTTTAAAAATTTGATTATGCATTTCTAAAGCTCTCATGCATAGAGAACTCCTTGCGCTAGGATTACTAAGGAAGAACAACCTAATGAGAGCAAAAGAGGACCAGGATCAGACAGAGTTAACAGAACAAAAATCTTTTTAGATGTTTTGGTAGTTCCTCATAGTTACAACATACACCAAAAGACTGAGGGAGATACTATTTTTCAGCAGAGGACCGAAGATTCTAAAACAGCTGTCACCACCGCAAGTCTTATTAAATGGAGGCATCTTCAGTAGCATTTGCTCAGATTTTAAAGATTTCTAGGAGATGTATGGAGGGACGACATTGAGAGAGAAATCTGGGGTCTGATTGATATTTACCCCAGTGGATCGTTCGAAGAATTTTGAACCCAATTCATTCTTTCACCAGAAACCAGCAAAGAGCTTACAGGGCTTCTGAGACATGATTGAAATGTCTGAGTCTGCAAGCATGATTGAAATGTCTGAGTCTGCAATCCTGTTCCTCAGGATTTTGAAGTCTCTGAAGTTTATTGATTGTCTTATCAGAGAGCCCCAAATAGGTTGGATTGCTGTAGTCAAGGTGGCAGACAGCAAATGCCCCCACCACTTTGGGATATAAAGTAGGTGGCAGGAAATAGAGGGTGGTGTGGAGTAGATTTAGCTGTGTAAAGCCAGTATTCCACAACTTTTGTATCACCCTGTCAAGAGTTAGCTTGTGGGTAAAAGTGACACCTAGATTCTTCATCCAAGAAGTCAGCTCTAACAAAGTGGCCTCACTGAAGAGGACAACGTCTCCGCCGTGAACAAGTAGTGTCAGGAGTAGCGAACTAGGGAGAAAGTTCTTCTGTACTTTTGGATCAGCTCCAGGTTTATGTATCAGAGCTTTCACTTTATTTCAGGGTATCCTCCTGGAGGACAGGGACATATTGATCAAGCTGCACATAGAATATCGGAATGTGGAGGATGGAGAAGGAGCAAGGAGATCTTATATCCTTAAAGTGAGCAGGGAGCTGTAGATCTCCGAAAGTGACACAATAGTAAGAGTTTTGAGAGTCTCCAAATTAGTTTGGTCTTGAGTTTGAGGGTCAATGGTAGATCAGAGGAATTTGCCCGATTGATGTTCTCCTAAATATAATCTATTTTGTTAACCAAAAAAGAGGACAGATTATCACAAAATTCATATGTAACCCTTCTCTTCGAGGTGTGACAAGTTAGTATGAAAACGTACCTGGAAAACAACTCCCTATAAATGATTTATCCTTCAGAAATAGGTAAACTAATACAATAATATTTAGCCTCATGCAATGTTATCCTATAATTTTCAGTGTTCATAGGCTAAATGCTCTGTTTTCTGAGTAACTACTGCATCAGTAGGGTGTTGGGGGGGATCCTAGTTCCAGGGTAAACCTTTTATTGAGATATTTAGCTGGTGTAAATGCCAAAGGGCACCACCGAGCTGAAGTATACTGAATGATGACTTGACAAAGAAGCCCATCTACTTGGCCTTCACACTTTATACAGATTATTGCAACTGATAGCGCTTTGCCTGCCAGCTCGGCGTTAAAATGACATCATCTCAAAAAGGCCACACTGGGCCACTATCCACACATCCAGCTTCAAGGGATGAGCGTTCACAGTAAAAAGAATTTGATGATGGTCTGATCAACTGACATGTAGATGAAAACTGACAAAACGGTCTCTACCTTTTGGACCAATCCAGACGAGAACACAAGATCGAGTGTGTACCCTCTATGGTGAGTCGGACCCTCCCTCCATGATAAAGCCCCTCTACTTCCAATTTTTTATAAGGCAACACACACGTGGGTGATCTCTAGTGACAGGACAGACATTAAATATTCCCAATATGTTCTAAAACTGATCTATATGTCTCGCCAATGTATGTGCAGAGCCATATGGGCTGATTAGATGTAAATTAGACTCAGAATAGTGTCTCAGAAGGCAAGCAGACCTTGAGAGGTATCTGTGTAAGAGCTAACTAGTCTTTGAAAATTATGCAGCGCCTCCCCCACAACCCTTGTGTGTCAGTTAGTGAAATAAAAAAATGTGATGTGATGTGATAGCAATGATAAGGTCACAGCCACATATGGAACACCTGCCTTGTGACCCCTGATAAAATCTGGTGCCCCTCAACGATGCTTGAATGCTTTGACCAGGCTAAGGTTAAGCCCCTGCCCTCTTGCTATATTGCCCATCTGTTTTGCCTCACTAGTCCTAACATGGTAATCCAGCCTTTTTTTAAATCTTGAGTGACAGATCAATGTAGTTCTAAGAGAATGCAGCTCCCCTCCCAAGTAGAGAAAGGGGGTATCTTCAGATAAGCTTACTCCTGATCGTAACAACTGTGTATACTTAGTGCAGAGGGACGGAGATGTGTCTGTCCAAACACTCTCCTGGTGTGCCCTCTGCATGGCTTTACTAGGGGCCAACTGCTCACTTACACACCCCATTCCAAGATTAAAGTGTGAGCTAGCAAGTAACATCAGTTCGCTCCTAGCCTTCCTGAGCTGGGAAGGGAAATAAAATGCTAAATCTGCCAGGGCGTCCACACACTAGGAAAGATGATAGGCTAAAAATAAAAAAAAGTATGAGTTTCAAAAGCATAACATTGAAGGAATTGGTATTTACAGTCAGACTACATTAAATCATGTCAAAACTGTGAAATCTGCAGTGCTCTTAATGGAAGAAATAGTAAACAATGGTAGAGAACAGTGGAGCGACCACTCCTAAGTAGTAGTTGTCTGATTTTCGATACATTCCCTCCCAAGAAGAGACTGCGAGCTGGAAGGTAGCCTCCCCTCATTTCTGCCCTTCCTAAGATGGTGGCAGGGAGGGCGGGTCGCCCTCTCAAGGCAGCCACTCGTGGTCTCCCAAAAATAATAGGGAGAAGGAATGAAGAGCAAATCAGCTGAAGTGTACACATACAGGGACAGACACAAACATGAAAAGAAAGCCCCAGAGGTGAAAGTGAGAGGGTGCATGCCGTCAGACAATACCACATAACCAGTGCTTTAAATGGGCCGGTACTCACAGGTACTGAGTACCGGCACTTTTTATTTTTACCGCTGTGAGTACCGGCACTTCTCTGCCTGCAATGAGAGTACCGGTACTCATAAAAGGCTCGTTGCTGCTCGTGCTTCTGAGCTCGAGGCTCTGAAAGTGAAGCCTGCCTGGACGACACTGTGACAGCCAAACTGCCTTTGTAGCCCCGAGCTGAGCCACTGCTGAACTATTCAGCATAGTCTAATTTGCATAATGTCCGGTTGCCCAGGATCACACACTATGTTGGAGGACGGAGCATGGCCCATTAAGGCCCTGCACTGTCAATCTCGTTCAAACTATCTCGTGAATTTGTGAACACACTGAATCCAGGAAGCCCAATAACAGGTGCAATTAAGAAAGCCACAAGCCACGGAGGTAAGTAGTTTAAAATGGCTTTCATCCCACCGGAGTCTCTTGCGTGAGTGTCTGTGTGTTGGCTTGCTTGTGTGTGCCTGGCTTGTGTAAGAGAAAAGCAACGGAAAGAGGGAGAGAATCTGGACACTCAGGATATATTTTAAAGAAAATATGTGGAATGCTGTGTGTGTTCATGTCTGCTTGTTTATTTCTGGGTGTACGTGCACTCAAGAATATTTAGATATTGTGCCAAATGCAAGCATAAAGTACGCCATTAAAAAGCTGAACATTATTACAAAACAAGGAATATCATCATGTTTGGCCTACATTTTGTGTGACGAGTTAACCTATTCTATTAATACATTTCTCACATGGTTCGGTGTAGTCTGCAACTCGTACAGAAGTAATTATTAATCCTGCGATTCCAGTCAGTTTCCAGGGGCACACCGATTATTAACTTGCTGGGGCCAATAGTGCTGCTGTTGATGGCTTGGATGCATTCCTGGTTTAGGGATTCTTCCATTTTGATTTAGTGCCTATTCCCAGCAGGTCTTCACGCCACTCACTATTAACAAACGTAAAGGTAAAAGGCCTTCCCCATTTCACCTTTTAAAGAAAGGCTGGCCCCGAAAGGCACTCCTATCACACCTTATTTACAGTGTGCATTCACACCCAGTCTGGGCCTCTTGCAGTGGTGCAAAAAGTGGAGGGGGCCTCCCTGTAAAGAACATGGAGGGCCCCCCTCCAGACTAACCCATGCCAGGTGCTGTGCTGAGTGGGCCTCCTGGAGCTCAGCCCCCACGTGCACTGCCGGGTGTGCGGGGGACTTTGTTGCGCCAGTGGCCTCTTGAGGTGTTTTGGTCCACCCCTGCTGGGCATTTTCAAATTCAGCAACTAGAGAAGAGAACTAGGGGCACTTTCAGTTAATTTATTTTATAAATCAACTCAGTATTATATCAGTTGAACTGCAACTTCATGCCAATCACTAGTACAATCACTACATCTGGCTAACAGTGAACATATTTTCTGTGTTGTGTTGAGGATACACCTGCCTCTACATCAGGTACTGTCAAATCTACTTCTTAGCGAAACTGGTAAACACGTAATAAGATGCAGGGTCAATTCCCTGTACATAATGTTGGTGCATTAGTAGCACTTATCTCAATACACAGTGCTGGCCCAGTCCAGCTAAATAAAAAACGGTACGCAAGATCACTCAACATTGTGACATTAGCACAAAAATTGGCCCTATTATCACAAAGCACTCACACACATTATTACAGCACTTGTCCAATATATAGCAATGACATATGCATACTGTCTTATCAATGCCCAATATGCCACAGTACTGGGATCACATAATACTGGCCTAGAACACTGTCCATGTCTAATATCACACACAGTGATGTTGAGAGTGCACCGTTCAAGATCTGTTAAATTTGTTCCAAGGATCCTTTGCCATGGTCATTCAACCTAACCTTTCCCTTTAAATGCAATGGACTGTATACATATTTCTGAGGGCAGTGATGTTAATTAATATGTATGTAGTGTGCCACATGTGCAGAGGGAATCTGCACGTATGGTGTGTTTAGGACCACTGTCATGGGCAATGCAAGAGCAATATGAATACTGGATAGATGTATCATCATGTCTCACCCTTAGCCCCGCCTCTAGCCCCACCCAACAGCCACACCCATAACTCATTTTAATGAGTACCTGCACTTATTTTTTCCCATTTAAAGCACTGCACATAACTACTCTAGAATCCGTTGGGGCTGACAAGCTCGCCATCTCCTGTGGCTCTCGGTCTATTCCATGGCCAAAACACCATCACATTGAAGACAAAACAGTGCAAACAAATAAGAAAACAATCAACAGCTTTCTCCGTCTAAAAACCCATGAGGTTGAATGATTTCTCCGTAGCCGTAAGAACCCCCCCCCGCTGCAGTTCAGGAAAGAGAACAAGACACCTCTCTATAAAAAACATATATCACAACAAAGTAACTGTCTCGTTCCGCTCTCAGAATCTAGCTACCCATCCAATCAGTCGTCGGAATAATCTTTCCTCTTACCCTAGGTAATTTAGCTAGGTTTGTGCTATAGAAATACCACATATATTTATACATGCATACAAACCAGGGCAGTTGGGTCAAGTATGGGCAGGAGGTGGATAAAGGCTGATCCAAGCTGGCCATACATGCATTTTTGCTATGAAGATGGGGTGGAGCAATAGCATACTCAGAAATAATCCCCACATGTCGAAAATACACAAAGCAAAACCTATCTATTACATATTTAAATTCTGGCTGTAACACTGGTACACAGACCAGGAAGAGTACTTTAAAAACATACACCTGACAAAGGCAAGTAATAGTTTGTGGAAACCAGGATAAATGCAAGGACTAGGAAGTTTCCCTGGTTACATTAGCAGGTGGGGAAATTGGCACCTTAGATGGCATGCTGATAATTCTTCTGCACATGGGTAGAGTGGGGAGCTTCTGAATACAATTGGTTTTGCCGCTTCAGCCCACCACCACATTTACCCGTTTGAAGGACTCTGCACAGCAGTACAGCAGCACAGGTCGAAGTACAGAAAGAAAAGTATGGAACCTTTGATCCTGAGTGCAATGGGGAGGGGCCAGCGAGTGGGGGGGGAGGGGTCAGGGCGGGGTCAAAGATGAGGCTAAAATAACAAAATATTCAATTAATACTGGTCACTGCATTTAAATATAATGCACACATCTCAAATGAAAAATAAATGCAACTTAAATTCATCTGTGAGAAATGCATTTTTCTGGTAGGACAGTTCAGTTCGCCACCCTGGGTAAACAGTAATGTGTATTTACAGTGCTAAGAAGTCCAAGCCTGTGACAGAAAGCACAGTGAAGTAAGTCATTCGTTTAAAACATGTAGTACAGACAGTATGACAGCTTGCAAACAGGCTGTCGCAAAATATGCAAAACAGATTTGTTTATATGTTTCCAGTGCTTTCATAAGTTATGCTTTTAGTGATGCGCTGATTGTAGCTATTGCACACATTTTTTTGTGTCCTTTAAAATGACAAATTCCATATTCTGTCAATCAGTTAAAACCTACACTGGCTTCTTAGCATCCTCCAGATTTGCAAACAAACAAAAGGCATATATTTACATTTTTTCAGGCTCCCCAGAGGGAAGGTCTGTTTCTTTAGCTGCTTCTTTCTCTTGCTTCACAGTAAAGGAGACGCTTCTTCTTCCCTTTCAAGCTGCAGCATCTCAACTACTCAGAGACAGTGATTGTTAAATGAAAAGTATGGGAACTGTTTTGATCAAGTTCATAACATTTGGGAATGTCGTTCTCTCGTCGCCCTGCCCACTTTGACTTCTGGATACAACAACATTCATGAA
Source organism: Pleurodeles waltl (assembly GCF_031143425.1). Taxonomy (NCBI): domain Eukaryota; kingdom Metazoa; phylum Chordata; class Amphibia; order Caudata; family Salamandridae; genus Pleurodeles; species Pleurodeles waltl. The sequence goes on along the minus strand of NC_090446.1, from coordinate 1,333,108,471 downwards.
ACGATTTCCTCACTCAACATTTCAGCAAGTAATAAGGTTGCCAGAACTATGGTATTGCAGAACAGGTATCCAACAAGATGCATCACCAATTGTTGGTGCATTGGAGTTTTCCAATCCGAACCAGAGGGAGGCACAGAGAAAGTGGATTCCAGTAACATACTCTTGAGGAAAAAGGGCTCGAACCACGTCGGATGCTCGCTCTGTTGAACAACTTGCTGGTTTAGGTATGGTCAATACTTAAAACGTCTCTATTTCCAGAAGTGTTTCCATTCCAATAACCAGAAATCGCTGTATACAAAATGTAACCTGCACAAATACTCCCTCTAAAGATTGCCCGTCATTGTTTGTGATGTTTATCTTCCTCCTGCATGCTCTACAGAATCTCTTAGACGGTCTTAAATGAGCATCTGAACGCCGAAACAAAACTCCGTCCTTATTTGTTCAAGGGACACAAGGGTTCTTTGGTGTTTGGCCCTGATGTGTGGACGTCTCTGCCAGGAATGCTACTCCCGTCTTCAGATTTGGACACTGTGAAAAGACTTATCAAAAGTTGTCTGCTTAGCTGTTGGCATGACTGGTGTTACATCAAATCAGCTATAGCGAATGCTTGGCGCTTCACGTCTATCTAGCAAGAGTTTGTAGCTTTTCCAGGAACTATCTTTTAACTCAAACCCCAGATTTATACAACTATGAGGAGAGAGTATAAGGCAAATACTATGATGGTGATCTGAGTCAAGGGTGCACAGGATGGCTGCTCTCACAAAGCTCTGAAGACTCCCTTGTTGAGAGCCACCTAGAGAAGGAAAAGACACATTAATAGAGGGAAACTTGGGGGCCAAGAGATGCTCCCCAAAGACGCGCAGGGAACTTGGAACACTGGCAATTGTCTGGTCATTCTGAAACTATCCACTCACTGTTCATTTTCATGCAGATTTCTATTGTTACACCCCTGTAGAGAATTAGTGTTGAAGTGGGAGGAAGATGTTCGGATTCTAGGCAATAGTGCAAATTAAAATACCCTCAGCAGGGGCGGTGGAAAATAGGGGGATCTCGCTAAATCCCAGTTCCACCAGCTATTTCTGGGCCAGATCTGGAATCTGGCCATCACAAGAAACATGTTACATTTGTCGTGGTGTAATTTTCCGACATCAGGACATAATTCAGCAGCGCATGCACATTGTATGCATTCCATTTGGAGCAGCAACCTGCAGGAAGTGAGGAGGCTTTCTTGGTTTACATTATAGCTGGATCCAAACCAAGGAGTAATACAAAGGGCAATCAGCTCTCCTTCTGTTCAGTTATTCTCCTGGCTGCAAGCTTTCTGGAGACAACACCAAGACTCCAAAGCAATGGAAGGAAACAAAGGTATGCAGCCCGTTATCACTTCAGAAGTACTTAAGAGAAACTATGATTTGGAGGCAGGTTTTTAACTTTATCCACTCCCTATGTAAGAGATATATTTGTACAGTAAGAATGCAAGATGTATCTGTGTAACTGTACAAATATTAATTTAGATGGCACCTACTATTTTGTATTTCATTCTTCTGTAGTGCTACTTATCCAAGTGTAGAGTGTCAGAGAGCTTTACATCACACAGAAATGTGCAATAAACCATAAAAGTGTGTCAATTAATGTAAATCAATGTTACCCAAGACAATGATCGTAATATGATATAGTAATCACATATCATCCACATTTGTAGACATAATAAGAGTGAATGCCAGGGAGATACACAAGTCAGGGTATAAAACGTAATGCAGTGATTGTGGTTGTCTGTACTAAAAAGACTTTGGCCCTCATTACAACATTGGCGGTAAGTGCCACTTACCGCCATGCTGACTGCTGCCAACATAACGCAGCAGTATACCGCTACGGGTATTATGACCCACAAATAGAAATCCACCACTATACAGACACATACAAGTCCGCCACACCAAAGGTCAGTGATAAACTGGCGGTACCAAAACCCACACCGTTACACCAACAGAACTACACCCACAGCATCATGACCCACGAATCACCACAGCGGTCATTCAACGGCGGTAAACCATTGGCAGTACAAACCGCCGCGCTCAAAATACACACACACTAACAAAACACCACCACATTGGACAATACAAAATACAGACACTTGACACTTATACACACACCATACCCACACACCCACACCAATTTAAAACACACACACACTACCCACAACCCTTTATGCCCCAAAGATTTTGGCAAGTGAGAGAGAGAGGCAGGAGCACCCACTGAATCTGAGCCACAAAACACCATCACCCATACACCATCCACGCACCTCACAGCACACACCCCAACACATCACCCCACACACCCTCACACACACCACTCACACTACACCCATGGCACCACAATGACACCCCAGATTTTCTGAAGAGGAGCTAAGGGTCATGGTGGAGGAAATCATCCGGGTAGAGCCACAGCTATTCTGATCACAGGTGCAGCAGACTTCCATTGCTAGGAAGATGGAGCTATGGCGGAGAGTTGTGGACAGGATAAACGCCATGGGACAGCACCCCAGAACAAGGGATGACATCAGGAAGAGGTGGAATGACCTACAGGGGAAGGTGCGTTCCGTGGTAGAAAGACACCAGGTAGCTGTACAGAGGACTGGCGGTGGACCCCCACCTCCTCTCCCACAACTAACAACATGGGAGGAGAAAGTCTTGGCGATCATGCATCCTGAGGGCCTGGCAGGAGTAGCAGGAGGACTGGACTCTGGTAAGACATATCTTTACTACTTTATCCCCCCCTACCTGCATGACATCACAAACTCCTACCCCTACCCTCACCCCCATCACTCAACCACCTCACATATACCCCACAATCACATCTCCCTCATCCCAATACCAAGCCCTGCATGCAACACCAATGCATGGACCCCCATCACAGCCCTGCATGGACACCCATCACCACAGCATGCACACTAGTGACAATCACTTAGCCAAACCAATCACAACTCACACAACCCAAAGGTGCCTTGCTAAAAACAACCATAGAGGGAAACATATCTGTGCACAAGATGGCACATGCAGAAACAATAACACTGCATTTACATCCCTACAGGACCCCCCACTCAACGTCACCGGAGAGGAGGTGCCAGCCACATCCAGTGCCCCCCCAAGAAGAGGCCCACACTTATGACAGCAGCTCTGCACGCCTGGATCAGGATGACCAACCTGGCCCATCAGGGAGCTCTGGACAGTCAGTGACCCAGCCACCTTCCCAAACCACCACAGAGCCTCCCCCCTCAGGAAACACCAGCACAGCATTCACCCAGCGGGCTCATCCCTCTGTCCCCAGGACACGTCAATCAGCAGTGTGTCCACCACTACAGGGACCCCAGGCAACCCCACAAACACAGGATGATCAGGGACCTGGGGTCAGTGGCAGTGGGCACACGGTTCAGGGGACAAAGGCACAGGACAACAGGGAAGCTGGGAGGACTGCTGTGCGACAGGGGGAGGACAGGGCCTGGGAACCAACTCTCCATGAGGCACTCACCAACATCCTGGGAGCATACCACCATTCCAAGGAGACCATGGGCCAGATACTTGCCAAGTTGCAGGAGACTCAGCGGCTGCAGGAGGGACAGTAACTGGGGATCAAGGAGGACCTGAGGGACATCCACACCACCCTGCTCACCATTGCAGGGGTGCTGGCAGACATGGCCAACACCATGAGGGAGGCAGTGGCACACCAACGGGCCCCTGACACTAGCCAAACCGAAGAACAGCCCTCCACCTCCGCCGATGCTAGTGGACAGGAGGCCCCGCACAGGAACAACAGGCCACCAGCACCCCACCCCCCGCAGAAGGAGGACCACCATGCAAATGGTCCCTGCGATCCAGGCAGAAGCCAGAGAACATTGTCAAGACCCCACCAGGAAATAAGACTCTCCTGATGGTCATCCTATGCCCCCTGGACAATGCACCTGTGATCCACATAGACTGGACATTACCCTGGACTTTCCTCCGTCATCAACCCAGCCCATTGCAATGCCCCCTCCACTTATGAGCACCTAAATAAGGAGTCTGTCAATTGTTTCATAAATGTATTAGTTACACAAACTGTAAACATTGCAATTCAAAAGTACTGTAATATGGGCATAGGTATGACCTGTGGTGGGCAGCAGTAAACACACCAGGAGCCAGAGTGGGGCACAGATATCTGAAAATAGAGATGCCAAAGGGTACAGTAAGTGGCCATAGAAATAGGGAATTCAGGCTGACATGTTCAATGTCCAACACAAAACTGCAATGGAAGGCGAAGTTACAGTGTCTTACCTGTGTGTCACTGGAAGTACTGTTGAATTAGTGTGGTTCTGTTGTCCACATCTTCTTCCTCTGCCTCCTCTTCGTCACTGTCCACAGGCTCCACCGCTGCCATCCCCAGGCTCATCCTCCTGCAGAAAAGGCACCTTGCGTCGCAAGGCCAGGTATGGAACATGCAACATGCAACGATGATCTGGTACACCTTCTTGGGTGAGTAGTACAGGGATCCACCAGTCAGATGGAGGCACCAGAAGGCCAAAGGTGTGCTCATTGATCCTCCTTGTTCGCCCATGTGCCTCATTGTAACGTTCCTCTGCCCTTATCCTGGCATTCCTCACTGGGGTCAGTAGCCATGATAGGTTGGGGTAACCAGACTCACCTGCAAATATCGAGGGATACCTGTTAGCCACATACTCACCCTTAGGGCCAAACCCACACCCATATACCTATATCAACTGGGTGGGGACCCTGGGCTCACCCGGTGCCTCTGGAGTTGAGCCATTACATATGGGATGCTGCTATTCCTCAGGATATAGGCATCATGCACAGAGCCAGGATACTTGCCATTGACATGGGAAATGTACTGGTCCGCCAAACACACCATCTGCACATACAGAGAGTGAAAGCTTTTTCTATTTCTGAATGCTTGTTTATTTCTCCGGGGGCTGGGGGGACAAATGCAATCTGTGTACCATCAGTGGCACCAATGATGTTGGGGATATGTCCCAGTGCATAGAAGTCAGCTTTCACTGTGGCCAATTCCTCCACCTGGGGGAATACGATGTAGCTGCGCATGTGTTTCAGCAGGGCAGACAACACTCTGGTGAGCACGTTTGAGAACATAGGCTGTGACATCCCTGATGCCATGGCCACTGTCGCTTGGAAGGAACCACTTGCCAGGAAATGGAGCACTGATGTGACCTGCATTAGAGGGGGGAATACCTGTAGGGTGGCGGATAGCTGAGATCAGGTCTGGCTCCAATTTGGTACAGAGTTCTTGGATTGTGGCCTTATCAAGTCTGTAGGTCAGGATAATGTGACTGCCCTCCATTGTCGTAAAGTCCACCAGGGGTCTGTACACAGGGGGATGTCTCCATCTCCTATTCATCCTCAGTGGTTAAACTCTAGGGTGAAAAACGGTGAGCAGAAGGTCAAATTCACACATATTATAACAGTAATATGCATTTTGTCCTTCACAGAAACAGTATGTTAACTCAAAAGTCAGTTGATGTGCCATTGTCTGCTGTGACACAGTGAGGTGCCATAGCCTGTGTCCCCCTGAAGTGGCAGCTGTCTGACCTGTGAGGAGGGACAAGTGGAAATGAGGTAATTCCGCTGGCGTTGTGCGCCGTTGCAGTCGGCGGTCCACGACAGCCGCGCAACACCGCATTGGTTATCTGTGGGCCCTATGGGTTCCAGGAGCCAATGGCGATGTATATAGTGGTGCACACTCGCAACGTAGCGTTTCCTAAGCATGAAACGCCGTATCTGGATCGCTTGTAACTCTAGGAGCCTTGAAGTGCACGGCTATCAATTAATGAGTTTTTAAGAACCAAGGAACATGATGTATGTTTTTTTGGTGGACTGCACAGTCTTAATAAGGACATTACTTATCTTTTGAAGCAACTCAAAATTATATGAGATTAGCCCTGAAGAAGTCGTTGGGGACTAGAGGACACTCCCATGACGAAACACGTGTTGGCTCGAAGTGTATTTTCATGAAGGATGCTGTTAATCTGAAGATGTGATCCAATAAATCTTGGATAGGATTGGACTTTATAGAGTCTGGCGTGATATTTAAGATTGCGTTCATTTGAACTTTACTCACTTGAGTTTTGACCTATTTGATATGTGATTAGGAAACTTTGAGGAAAAAAAAGGGGGGGCCTCACATTGTGCTAATTATTGTTGGGTTCCTTTGAACCTTCAAGGGATGTGTTTTTTCCCTTGTGTAGGTAACCCCTAATGCTATATTTGGCCAAATAGTCTCCTGAGCGCCATTAGTCCCCTGTTATCACACCCCATTTCTTTTCATAGCCAATGGCGATGTACGCCGGCGGTGACCGCCATTTTCTATCTGTTCACTCCCTTGCTACCTGACCTTCAACAGGAGAGGACCTACAATGCAAGTGCTGCTGTGACCTGTGTCTAGAAGCGACCATGGCTCGAGTGTCTGGGGAAAGGGCCACTGCCTTACCTTCAGAGGAGCTGGAGAGACTGGTGGATGGGGTCCTACCCCAGTACCGTTTACTTTATGGTCCTCCAGACCAACAGGTGAGTACACTGTGAGCACGATGCATGGGGCATGAATGAATGGAGTGCTGAGTGTGTAAGCCTCGTGTGGGGGGGGCTGAGGGGTCCTGGGCAGAGTGCTGCATGTATCGTGGTCAATGTCTGTGCATAAGGGGATGGGAGGGTTATGGTGGGCCATGAGTATGACAGTCCGGACGGTATGACTAATTCCTTTTCTGCTGTATTTTTCCTGCAGGTCTGCGCCCATCAGAAAAAGGGTATTTGGCGTGCCATCGCCAAGGAGGTGTGGGCCCTGGGGGTCTTTGATAGGCGGAGCACCCACTGCCGCAAACGGTTGGAGGACCTGTGCCGCTGGGCAAGGAAGACGGCAGAGTCCCAACTGGGGGTGGCCTCCCAACGAGGAAGGGGTGCCCGTCGTACCCTGACCCCCCGTATCCTGGCGGTGGCCTATCCAGAGTTGGATGGGCGCTTGAAGGCATCACAGCAGCCACAAGGGGGTGAGTACAGATTCAGAATCATGACTTTGTGCGCGTTAAGGTATTTCCTGGGTGGGGGATGTGGGCTGTGAGTGCCCCTAGGCCAGGGCAAACATGGTAGGGTATGTTCAATGATGGGCAAGCTCAGATGCACTCCAACCCAATAATGTTAGTTGGCATCTACTACTGGGCAGGGTCCTGTGGGTTTCAGGTGTACAGCTAATGGCGTTAGGCATTGTACCCCATGGGCTGGTGACCAGCATTGTAACTGGTAGTGCATGGCCTAGTTCATAGGGCTGTTCCCTGAGGGTTGTGTACGCCAACGGTAGTGTTGTTGCTGGCATTGACCAAGGGTATCCTCTGTCTCCCCCACCCCTTTTTGTTTTGTTACCCTGTCCTTGTGTGCATTAGCATCACCTGACAGAGGGGAGAGGCACCGGTGACGGAGACAGGTGCATCCCACATGGGCCTGGAGGCCGAATCCACCGACGGTGAGGGCACCAGTGGGACGGAGGTCGAGGGGAGCACTACGACGGAGACAGGAGGGGACACTACCGACAGCGACTCCTCCTCTGATGGCAGCTACCTGGCAGTGGCGGACACCTCTGTGGCCACCCCAACTACAGGTACAGCTGCCACCCCCTGTACCAGCACCGCCCTCCCAGCAGCCCCTCAGCGTGTTTCCTGTACCTGCTCACCCAGGAGGGTGGGCATCTCCTTCGCCCCAGGCACCTCAGGCCCTGCCCCAGTCAGCCCTGCTGCCCTCAGTGAGGAGGCTATTGACCTCCTGAGATCCCTCTCTGTTGGGCAGTCAACCATACTGAATGCCATCCAGGGTGTAGCAGGGCATTTGCAACAAACAAATGCATACCTGGAGGGCATTCACTCTGGCGTGGCGGCCCAACAGAGAGAATTCCAGGCTCAGGCCAACGCACTGATGGCAGCCATTGTCCCTGTCTCTAGCCTCCCCTTCCAACTTCCTCTACCCAGTCCCAATCCCCAGCCTATCCCAAGCACACCTTCAGACCAGCAATCACCCAAACCAACACACAGAGTGGCTCAGGCAAACACAGGCACCACACTTCATCTCACAAGCACTCACACAAGCACCATCCACATGCAGACACACCAACATCCACTGCCTCCAGTGTGTTCCCCTCCTCCTCGTTGTCCACCTCCCTCTTAGTAGCGCCTCCACTTACACCTGCATGCACTACATCCTCATCCAGTACCTCCATCACCAGCACGCCTATCACTACACACTCCTCACTGGCAGTCACCACCCCCACATCCATGCACACATCCCCTGTGTCCTCTCCCACTGTGTCTGTGACCCCTCCTCCTAAAGTACACAAACGCAAGAACACAGACACCCAACACAAATCCACCTCACAACAGCATCCAGCCCTTGCACCTGCACCCAAACACAGCAGACTGACACCTCCTACAACCACTCCCTCTTCCTCCACTCCCAAACCTTCACCCTCTTCCCACCCCAGTGTCCCTAAGAAGCTTTTCCTCTCCAACACTGACCTATTCCCTCCCCCTCCTCCCCCCGTCCTTCACCTCAGGCCAGGGTGGCCAGAACCCAGCCCAGCACCTCAGCCACCCAGTCCAAGGCCACTGTGGTTTCTGCAGCAAAGGCAGGTGTGAGAGGCTCCAAGGAGGCACCCGTCAGCCCAGCCAGTGTGCCAGCACCACCTGCCAAGGCCAAGAAGAGTCCGCCACCTAGCAAGGGCAAGAAGGGGACACCAGCTAGCAAGGGGAAGGAGGCACCACCAGCCAGCAAGAAAAAGACACCAGCTGGCAGAGGCAAGGAGTCACCACCATCTGCCAGGGGCAGGAAGGGGCACACAACACCAGCCATGGCACTTCAGCCGTCCGAGGCTTCAGGTGAAGGCCTGGAGGCTACCACCACCACTGCCAGCACCACCACCTGCACCGCGGCCAGCACCGCCACCTGCACCGCCGCCAGCACCGCCACCTGCACTGCCACCAGCACCGCCACATGTACCTCCACCAGCAGCACCACTGCCAGAAGCAGCAGCCCCAGTGGGCAGCCTTCCGAGGCTGTAGGTGAAGGCCTGTAGGCTACCACCACCACTGCCATCAGTGCCACCTGCACCGTGGCCAGCACCGCCACCTGCACCGCCGCCAGCAGCACCACTGCTAGCAGCAGCAGTCCCAGTGGGCAGCCGTCCGAGGCTGAAGGTGAAGTCCTGGAGGCTACCACCACCACTGCCAGCACCGCCACCTGCAGCGCAAATGGCATCCACTGAGCAGCCGTCACCGCCGGCGAGCAGTGTGTAGTGGTGACTACATGGCCTGCAGTGTGTCCTGGCCCATGCAACACCTGTTGGTGTGACACACAGGTGAGAGACTGTGACCTTGCACCATCCAGGATGAAGCACACTGGGGACAAGGCCCCCTCCAGAACCAGTGGAAGAAGCCATCCACTCACCCCATCCTTGCCAGGATGAAGCACACTGGGCACCAGACCCCCTCCAGAACCAGTGGAAGAAGCCATCCACTCACCCCATCCTTGCCAGGATGAAGCACACTGGGCACCAGGCCCCCACCACAACCAGTGGAAGAAGCCATCCACTCACCCCATCCTTGCCAGGATGAAGCACACTGGGCACCAGACCCCCTCCATAACTAGTGGAAGAAGCCATCCACTAGAGTGACAGTGACTGTGGCTTTGCACTCCCCAGGACCAAGCAGTTGGCAAACCACCCACTAGAGAGACTGTGGCTTTGCACTCCCCAGGACCAAGCAGTGGGCAATCCACCCACTAGAGAGACTGTGGCTTTGCACTCCCCAGGACCAAGCAGTGGGCATGGAGCCCCCTCCAGGCCAGTGGTGTTGTACCATCTTCCGGCTGAGGTGCCCCCCTATTCCCTATTCCCCTGAGGTGCCTGTGTGTTTTCGACCTGATGCCCCTGCAGTGTTCTCTGCATATTGATGCAGGAGTCAAGTGTGGCCTTGGCCTATGTGTTTTGGCCAAGTGGGCCACAGACATTTTGGAGTGGGCATTGTCCCTCCTTTTGTGTATATTGTACATACTGTTTCTTGATTTGAGTATGTTTTTTTCTAAGACTGTACCATTACACTCATTTTATTCCATTCTTTTTGTCATTGCGTTATTCCTGAGGATTACGGGGTGTATATGTAATGTTGTTGCATCTGTTTGTGTGTATGGTGTTGGGGGTGGGGGTGTAGCATGTTGCATGTGTGTGTCAATCTCTTTTTCCTCCACCCCTCCCTTGTGTGCTAGGTGCAGTACTCACTGTGGTCGTCTTCGCCTGTGTTCATGCTCCTGGTGTATGAAAAGGTACACCAGCATTGGGAAGAAGTGCAGCTTAGGCTCCATGGCATTGTGGTTCTTCCTTGAGTGTCAAGAGGTGAGTCGTTTCCCATAAGAGTACTGTTTCCGCCAGGCTTTTGATGGTGTTTCTATCACCCCTGAAAAGCTGGCAGATAGGCGTGTTGTAATGCAGTGGGTGGTACATTGTCTTCCGCCCGGCTGTTGGCGGTTACCGCCACGGTGTTTGTTGCTACCGCCGTGGAGGTCGGTGTGTTAAAGTGGCTGTTTTTGTTGGCTTTTTCCACCGTGGTCATGATTCCAATTTTTTTACCACCGGCCTGTTGGCAGTGTTACTGCCGCTTTATCACCGACCGCCAGGGTTGTAATGAGGACCTTTATTTATTACTTCCCAAAGGAACCTTTCTTTGCAATCCTAGACTAAGAACAGTTTGCATTCAGCTCCTTGATGCCAGTAAATAGATATCTGTGCTATATTAGAATGCTTGCTACTTATGACCTGGGAGTAACAAAATGATCTCAGTATCAGCAACAGTAACCCACTAACCTATCTAAATAAAATGCAAATCTGTGATCGGCATGTTACACGATGTGCTTTGCAGGAGGCACATTAACCCTCTATGCTACTTTATGAGTCAACACTGTATCTGGACACAATGCAGAACTCCCCCAAAACTTTGTTAACCACCAGAGTTACCTTACCCCCCATTGTAACCCCCTCAAAATTCCAGGGCACACAATGATCTCTGCAGCAGGTGCCCTAACCTTGTAAGATTATTTTAAAATGCAATAAGTCAAATGAGATCACCGAAATCATTTCACAATGGCAACCATTGTGTTATCATGTTCATTCAGTAACAATTTTGCCAGCTCCACCACAGTTTTCCTTGAAGACAAAGGCTATCTCCCACTCCCAGACCATTTGGAACCACAGTGGCCTCTTGGAAAAGCAGGGCCAAACTGGGAACCCGAAGCAGCTGTGGCAATTTCATCAAACCAGCCATCCCCCTTCCTGCCGGAGGGAGGGTTCAAGTGATGAAGCACAGACGCTTTTGTTACTGGAGGCCAATATTGTAACACCGCTGCAAAAGAGTCCCCCACCACTGCAAACCTGGCACTCACCCTTTCAGCCTCCCGGGAAAACGCCAGATGACCGCTACGGCCAGTCCGGTCCTTTTAGGGATCAAGACACGGGGTTGCGCTGTGTCACTTAGAAGGTTTTTGGGGCGCTTTACAATACATCTTTTGGGGATCCTGTTTATAATTTTACTGCCCGTTTTCTGCTAACTGAAGCCCACATGATTGCAAACTATCAGAAACAGGGTTGAGAGAAAAACCGTTGAAATATTTCTTTTAAGGGCCCGAAAATTCATTAAGATGCCATTGGGCAAAGCGAGAGAAACTCAGAGGTAGTAGTCGGCAGAGAAGAGAAAGGCTGAGGCATGGAGAGAGACAGACCTGAGCTAGATAAAGATCAACTATGCTTTGCCTGGGGATCCCCTGGGAAGGTGGGTGCCCTGGGCGACTGCCCACTTCCCCATGCTTTAAAACGTCTCTAGGCTGCGGGGGCCACATGCGACTAACTCTTCTAAGCCTAGTGGATATTTAAGAGCCAAAAACTGCAAGGAAGTCTACCAATTGTTCCCACTGACCCCCCCCCCCCCTCTGAAAACGAGATGCGATGAGCCGCATCCTCGTCCGTGACGCGATCTTTGTCACTTTAACCCCTTCTGTGCCGCGGACGTAGTGGTTACGTCCTGCGGCACAGTGCTGCTGTGCCGAGGACGTAACCACTACGTCCTCGGCACACAGCCCAGAGGGAGCGCTCTCGCTCCCTCTGTGGGGTTCCCCCCCACCCCCCCAAGTCAGGGATGGAAGGGGAAGCCCTTCCCCTCCCACCCCCGACCCCCCCAACCCCCCCTGTGACGTCAGCGCGCGAGCGCGCGCTGATTAGTCACAGGGTCTCCCCCATCGCGCTGGAAGCAGAGCTTCCAGCGCGATTGAAAAAGAAATGCTTTTGCATTTCTTTTTCAATCCCATGGGGGAGGCCCCGAGAGGCTTCAAAGGGAAGGAAATGTATTTCCTTCCCTTTGAAGTCTCTCACAGGTTTCAAAAGCTGGATTGCTTGGAATCCGGCTTTTGAAACCCCACTAGACACCAGGGATTTTCTTTTTTTCTTGAAATTGGCAAAAGGGAGCGACCCCTTGGGCAAGGGTCGCTCCCAGGGGGGCATTTTTTTAGGAAGGCCTTTTCTGCCCCCCCTGGGGGCAGATTGGCCTATTATTAGGCCGATCTGCCCCCAGGGGGGGCAGAAACCTCTAGGCACCAGGGACCATTTTTATTTATTTTTTTTTTTGTGATGAATTCTTTTTTTTTAGGTGGGGAGCGATCACTTAGGCAAGGGTCGCTCCCCTACGGGGCAATATATATTTAGGCCATTTCTGCCCCCCTTGGGGGCAGATTGGCCTATTTTGATAAGGCCAATCTGCCCCCAAGGGGGGCAGAAACCATTAGACACCAGGGAGTTTGTTTTTGCGCGCGAATGTCACGCAACAAAGCGACCCCTTTGGCAAGGGTCGCTCCCAGGGGGGGCAATTTTTTGGGAAGGCCTTTTCTGCCCCCCCTGGGGGCAGATCGGCCTATTATTAGGCCGATCTGCCCCCAGGGGGGGAAGAAACCTCTAGGCGCCAGGGCAATTTTTTTTTTTGTGTTTTTTTTTTTTGTTCTTTTTTTTTTTTTAGAGATGGGGAGCGACCCATCAGGCAAGGGTCGCTCCCCTGGGGGGCAAATTGTATTTAGACCATTTCTGCCCCCCTGGGGGCAGATTGGCCGATTTTAGGTCAATCTGCCCCCAAGGGGGCAGAAACCACTAGGCACCGGGGATTTGTTTTTTGGCGCCAATGTCACGCAGGGGGAGCGACCCCGTAGGCAAGGGTCGCTCCCGGGGGGGGGGGTGTGCCGGTTGGGGGGGGCAAATTTATTTTAGGCCATTTCTGCCCCCCCGGGGGACAGATCGGCCTATTTTTAGGCCGAACTGCCCCCGGGGGGGGGCAGAACACTCTAGGCGCCAGGGCAATTTTTTTTGTGTTTTTTTTTTTTGTTGTTTCTTTTTTTAGAGATGGGGAGCGACCCATCAGGCAAGGGTCGCTCCCCTGGGGGGGCAAATTGTATTTAGACCATTTCTGCCCCCCTGGGGGCAGATTGGCCAATTTTAGGTCAATCTGCCCCCTAGGGGGCAGAAACCCCTAGGCACCGGGGATTTGTTTTTTGGCGCCAATGTCACGCAGGGGGAGCGACCCCGTAGGCAAGGGTCGCTCCCGGGGGGGGTGTGGGGGTTGGGGGGGCAAATTTATTTTAGGCCATTTCTGCCCCCCCGGGGGACAGATCGGCCTATTATTAGGCCGAACTGCCCCCGGGGGGGGGGGCAGAACACTCTAGGCGCCAGGGCAATTTTTTTTTTGTGTTTTTTTTTTTTGTTGTTTCTTTTTTTAGAGATGGGGAGCGACCCATCAGGCAAGGGTCGCTCCCCTGGGGGGGCAAATTGTATTTAGACCATTTCTGCCCCCCTGGGGGCAGATTGGCCAATTTTAGGTCAATCTGCCCCCAAGGGGGCAGAAACCACTAGGCACCGGGGATTTGTTTTTTGGCGCCAATGTCACGCAGGGGGAGCGACCCCGTAGGCAAGGGTCGCTCCGGGGGGGGGGGGTGTGCCGGTTGGGGGGGCAAATTTATTTTAGGCCATTTCTGCCCCCCCGGGGGACAGATCGGCCTATTTTTAGGCCGAACTGCCCCCGGGGGGGGCAGAACACTCTAGGCGCCAGGGCAATTTTTTTTTTGTGTTTTTTTTTTTGTTGTTTCTTTTTTTAGAGATGGGGAGCGACCCATCAGGCAAGGGTCGCTCCCCTGGGGGGGCAAATTGTATTTAGACCATTTCTGCCCCCCTGGGGGCAGATTGGCCAATTTTAGGTCAATCTGCCCCCTAGGGGGCAGAAACCACTAGGCACCGGGGATTTGTTTTTTGGCGCCAATGTCACGCAGGGGGAGCGACCCCGTAGGCAAGGGTCGCTCCCGGGGGGGGGTGTGGGGGTTGGGGGGGCAAATTTATTTTAGGCCATTTCTGCCCCCCCCCGGGGGACAGATCGGCCTATTATTAGGCCGAACTGCCCCCGGGGGGGGGGGGGGGCAGAACACTCTAGGCGCCAGGGCAATTTTTTTTTTTGTGTTTTTTTTTTTTGTTGTTTCTTTTTTTAGAGATGGGGAGCGACCCATCAGGCAAGGGTCGCTCCCCTGGGGGGGCAAATTGTATTTAGACCATTTCTGCCCCCCTGGGGGCAGATTGGCCAATTTTGGGTCAATCTGCCCCAAGGGGGCAGAAACCACAAGGCACCGGGGATTTGTTTTTTGGCGCCAATGTCACGCAGGGGGAGCGACCCCGTAGGCAAGGGTCGCTCCCGGGGGGGGGGGGTGGGGGTTGGGGGGGGCAAATTTATTTTAGGCCATTTCTGCCCCCCCGGGGGACAGATCGGCCTATTTTTAGGCCGAACTGCCCCCGGGGGGGGGGGGGGGGGCAGAACACTCTAGGGGCCAGGGCAATTTTTTTTTTTTTTTTTTTTTTTTTTGTTGTTTCTTTTTTTAGAGATGGGGAGCGACCCATCAGGCAAGGGTCGCTCCCCTGGGGGGGCAAATTGTATTTAGACCATTTCTGCCCCCCTGGGGGCAGATTGGCCAATTTTAGGTCAATCTGCCCCCTAGGGGGCAGAAAACCACTAGGCACCGGGGATTTGTTTTTTGGCGCCAATGTCACGCAGGGGGAGCGACCCCGTAGGCAAGGGTCGCTCCCGGGGGGGGGGTGGAGGTTGGGGGGGCAAATTTATTTTAGGCCATTTCTGCCCCCCCGGGGGACAGATCGGCCTATTATTAGGCCGAACTGCCCCCGGGGGGGGGGCAGAACACTCTAGGCGCCAGGGCAATTTTTTTTTTGTGTTTTTTTTTTTTTGTTGTTTCTTTTTTTAGAGATGGGGAGCGACCCATCAGGCAAGGGTCGCTCCACTGGGGGGGCAAATTGTATTTAGACCATTTCTGCCCCCCTGGGGGCAGATTGGCCAATTTTAGGTCAATCTGCCCCCAAGGGGGCAGAAACCACTAGGCACCGGGGATTTGTTTTTTGGCGCCAATGTCACGCAGGGGGAGCGACCCCGTAGGCAAGGGTCGCTCCCGGGGGGGGCGGTGGGGGTTGGGGGGGCAAATTTATTTTAGGCCATTTCTGCCCCCCCGGGGGACAGATCGGCCTATTATTAGGCCGAACTGCCCCCGGGGGGGGGGCAGAACACTGTAGGCGCCAGGGCAATTTTTTTTTTGTGTTTTTTTTTTGTTGTTTCTTTTTTTAGAGATGGGGAGCGACCCATCAGGCAAGGGTCGCTCCCCTGGGGGGGGCAAATTGTATTTAGACCATTTCTGCCCCCCTGGGGGCAGATTGGCCAATTTTAGGTCAATCTTCCCCCTAGGGGGCAGAAACCACTAGGCACCGGGGATTTGTTTTTTGGCGCCAATGTCACGCAGGGGGAGCGACCCCGTAGGCAAGGGTCGCTCCCGGGGGGGGGGTGGAGGTTGGGGGGGGCAAATTTATTTTAGGCCATTTCTGCCCCCCGGGGGACAGATCGGCCTATTATTAGGCCAAACTGCCCCCGGTGGGGGGGCAGAACACTCTAGGCGCCAGGGCAATTTTTTTTTTGTGTTTTTTTTTTTTGTTGTTTCTTTTTTTAGAGATGGGGAGCGACCCATCAGGCAAGGGTCGCTCCCCTGGGGGGGGGCAAATTGTATTTAGACCATTTCTGCCCCCCTGGGGGCAGATTGGCCAATTTTAAGTCAATCTGCCCCCAAGGGGGCAGAAACCACTAGGCACCGGGGATTTGTTTTTTAGCGCCAATGTCACGCAGGGGGAGCGACCCCGTAGGCAAGGGTCGCTCCCGGGGGGGGGGGGTTCGGGTTGGGGGGGGCAAATTTATTTTAGGCCATTTCTGCCCCCCCGGGGGACAGATCGGCCTATTATTAGGCCGAACTGCCCCCCGGGGGGGGCAGAACACTCTAGGCACCAGGGCAATTTTTTTTTTGTGTGTTTTTTTTTTTGTTGTTTCTTTTTTTAGAGATGGGGAGCGACCCATCAGGCAAGGGTCGCTCCCCTGGGGGGGCAAATTGTATTTAGACCATTTCTGCCCCCCTGGGGGCAGATTGGCCAATTTTAGGTCAATCTGCCCCCAAGGGGGCAGAAACCACTAGGCACCGGGGATTTGTTTTTTGGCGCCAATGTCACGCAGGGGGAGCGACCCCGTAGGCAAGGGTCGCTCCCGGGGGGGGGATGGGGGTTGGGGGGGGCAAATTTATTTTAGGCCATTTCTGCCCCCCCGGGGGACAGATCGGCCTATTATTAGGCCGAACTGCCCCCGGGGGGGGGGGGGGCAGAACACTCTAGGCACCAGGGCAATTTTTTTTTTGTGTGTTTTTTTTTTGTTGTTTCTTTTTTTAGAGATGGGGAGCGACCCATCAGGCAAGGGTCGCTCCCCTGGGGGGGCAAATTGTATTTAGACCATTTCTGCCCCCCTGGGGGCAGATTGGCCAATTTTAGGTCAATCTGCCCCCTAGGGGGCAGAAACCCCTAGGCACCGGGGATTTGTTTTTTGGCGCCAATGTCACGCAGGGGGAGCGACCCCGTAGGCAAGGGTCGCTCCCGGGGGGGGGATGGGGGTTGGGGGGGCAAATTTATTTTAGGCCATTTCTGCCCCCCCGGGGGACAGATCGGCCTATTATTAGGCCGAACTGCCCCTGGGGGGGGGGGGGCAGAACACTCTAGGCACCAGGGCAATTTTTTTTTTGTGTTTTTTTTTTTTTTGTTGTTTCTTTTTTTAGAGATGGGGAGCGACCCATCAGGCAAGGGTCGCTCCCCTGGGGGGGCAAATTGTATTTAGACCATTTCTGCCCCCCTGGGGGCAGATTGGCAAATTTTAGGTCAATCTGCCCCCAAGGGGGCAGAAACCACTAGGCACCGGGGATTTTTTTTTTGGCGCCAATGTCACGCAGGGGGAGCGACCCCGTAGGCAAGGGTCGCTCCCGGGGGGGGTGGTGGGGGTTGGGGGGGCAAATTTATTTTAGGCCATTTCTGCCCCCCCGGGGGACAGATCGGCCTATTATTAGGCCGAACTGCCCCCGGGGGGGGGGGGGGGCAGAAACCTCTAGGCGCCAGGGGAATTTTTCTTTTTTTTCTTTTTTTTTTCTTTGTTTTTTTTTTTTAGAGATGGGGAGCGACCCATCAGGCAAAAGTCGCTCCCCTGGGGGACAAATTGTATTTAGGCCATTTCTGCCCCCCTTGGGGGCAGATTGGCTGAGTTTAGGTCAACCTGCCCCCAAGGGGGCAGAAACCACTAGGCACCGGGGATTTGTTTTTTGGTGCCAATGTCACGCAGGGGGAGCGACCCCGTAGGCAAGGGTCGCTCCCGGCGGGGGAGGGTGGGGGTTGGGGGGGCAAATTTATTTTAGGGCATTTCTGCCCCCCCCCCCCTGGGGCCGGCTGAGCTACAGGCCAAACACCACAGGTAGGCACCTTGCAAAAAACACCTCTGTTTTCTGTGAAAAAATATGTTGTGTCCACGTTGTGTTTTGGGCCATTTCCTTTTGTGGGCGCTAGGCCTACCCACAGAAGTGATGTACCATTTTTATCGAGAGACTTAGGGGAACGCTGGGTGGAAGGAAATTTGTGGCTCCTCTCAGATTCCAGAACTTTCTGTCACCGAAATGAGAGGAAAAAGTGTTTTTTGGGCCAAATTTTGATGTTTGCAAAGGATTCTGGGTAACATAACCTGGTCAGAGCCCCGCAAGTCACCCCATCTTGGATTCCCCTGGGTTTCTAGTTTTCAAAAATGCACTGGTTTGCTAGGTTTCCTCAGGTGTCGGCTGAGCTACAGGCCAAAATCCACAGGTAGGCACTGCTTTTTATAAAAAAATGTGATGTGTCCACGTTGTGTTTTGGGCCCTTTCCTTTCGTGGGCGCTAGTCCTACCCACACAAGTGAGGTATCATTTTTATCGGGAGACTTGGGGGAACGCTGGGTAGAAGGAAATTTGTGGCTCCTCTCAGATTCCAGAACTTTCTGCCACAGAAATGTGAGTAACATGTGTATTTTTAGCCAAATTTTGAGGTTTGCAAAGGATTCTGGGTAACAGAACCTGGTCCGAGCCCCGCAAGTCACCCCTCCTTGGATTCCCCTAGGTCTCTAGTTTTCAGAAATGCACAGGTTTGGTAGGTTTCCCTAGGTGCCGGCTGAGCTAGAGGCCAAAATCTACAGGTAGGCACTTCGCAAAAAACACCTCTGTTTTTTTCCAAAATTTAGGATGTGTCCACGTTGCGCTTTGGGGTGTTTCCTGTCGCCGGCGCTAGGCCTACCCACGCAAGTGAGGTATCATTTTTATCGGGAGACTTGGGGGAACGCTGGGTAGAAGGAAATTTGTGGCTCCTCTCAGATTCCAGAACTTTCTGCCACAGAAATGTGAGTAACATGTGTATTTTTAGCCAAATTTTGAGGTTTGCAAAGGATTCTGGGTAACAGAACCTGGTCCGAGCCCCGCAAGTCACCCCTCCTTGGATTCCCCTAGGTCTCTAGTTTTCAGAAATGCACAGGTTTGGTAGGTTTCCCTAGGTGCCGGCTGAGCTAGAGGCCAAAATCTACAGGTAGGCACTTTGCAAAAAACACCTCTGTTTTTTTCCAAAATTTAGGATGTGTCCACGTTGCGCTTTGGGGTGTTTCCTGTCGCCGGCGCTAGGCCTACCCACGCAAGTGAGGTATCATTTTTATCGGGAGACTTGGGGGAACGCTGGGTGGAAGGAAATTTGTAGCTCCTCTCAGATTCCAGAACTTTCTGCCACAGAAATGTGAGGGACATGTGTTTTTTTAGCCAAATTTTGAGGTTTGCAAAGGATTCTGGGTAACAGAACCTGGTCCGAGCCACACAAGTCACCCCTCCTTGGATTCCCCTAGGTCTCTAGTTTTCAGAAATGTACAGGTTTGGTAGGTTTCCCTAGGTGGCGGCTGAGCTAGAGGCCAAAATCTCCAGGTAGTCACTTTGCTAAAAACAGCTCTGTTTTCTGTGATGTGTCCACGTTGTGTTTTGGGGCATATCCTGTCGCGGGCGCTAGGCCTACCCACACAAGTGAGGTATCATTTTTATCGGGAGACGTGGGGGAACGCTGGGTGGAAGGAAATTTGTGGCTCCTCTCAGATTCCAGAACTTTCTGCCACAGAAATGTGAGGAACATGTGTTTTTTTAGCCAAATTTTGAGATTTGCAAAGGATTCTGGGTAACAGAACCTGGTCCGAGCCCCGCAAGTCACCCCTCCTTGGATTCCCCTAGGTCTCTAGTTTTCAGAAATGCACAGGTTTGGTAGGTTTCCCTAGGTGGCGGCTGAGCTAGAGGCCAAAATCTACAGGTAGTCACTTTGCTAAAAACAGCTCTGTTTTCTGTGATATGTCCACGTTGTGTTTTGGGGCATATCCTGTCGCGGGCGCTAGGCCTACCCACACA
The DNA here is from genome assembly GCF_031143425.1 of Pleurodeles waltl. NCBI lineage: Eukaryota > Metazoa > Chordata > Amphibia > Caudata > Salamandridae > Pleurodeles > Pleurodeles waltl. The sequence continues at coordinate 1,333,088,553 of NC_090446.1, read as the reverse complement.
AGTGAGGTATCATTTTTATCGGGAGACTTGGGGGAACGCTGGGTAGAAGGAAATTTGTGGCTCCTCTCAGATTCCAGAACTTTCTGCCACAGAAATGTGAGTAAAAGGTGTATTTTTAGCCAAATTTTGAGGTTTGCAAAGGATTCTGGGTAACAGAACCTGGTCCGAGCCCCGCAAGTCACCCCTCCTTGGATTCCCCTAGGTCTCTAGTTTTCAGAAATGCACAGGTTTGGTAGGTTTCCCTAGGTGCCGGCTGAGCTAGAGGCCAAAATCTACAGGTAGGCACTTTGCAAAAAACACCTCTGTTTTTTTCCAAAATTTAGGATGTGTCCACGTTGCGCTTTGGGGTGTTTCCTGTCGCCGGCGCTAGGCCTACCCACGCAAGTGAGGTATCATTTTTATCGGGAGACTTGGGGGAACGCTGGGTGGAAGGAAATTTGTAGCTCCTCTCAGATTCCAGAACTTTCTGCCACAGAAATGTGAGGGACATGTGTTTTTTTAGCCAAATTTTGAGGTTTGCAAAGGATTCTGGGTAACAGAACCTGGTCCGAGCCACACAAGTCACCCCTCCTTGGATTCCCCTAGGTCTCTAGTTTTCAGAAATGTACAGGTTTGGTAGGTTTCCCTAGGTGGCGGCTGAGCTAGAGGCCAAAATCTCCAGGTAGTCACTTTGCTAAAAACAGCTCTGTTTTCTGTGATGTGTCCACGTTGTGTTTTGGGGCATATCCTGTCGCGGGCGCTAGGCCTACCCACACAAGTGAGGTATCATTTTTATCGGGAGACGTGGGGGAACGCTGGGTGGAAGGAAATTTGTGGCTCCTCTCAGATTCCAGAACTTTCTGCCACAGAAATGTGAGGAACATGTGTTTTTTTAGCCAAATTTTGAGATTTGCAAAGGATTCTGGGTAACAGAACCTGGTCCGAGCCCCGCAAGTCACCCCTCCTTGGATTCCCCTAGGTCTCTAGTTTTCAGAAATGCACAGGTTTGGTAGGTTTCCCTAGGTGGCGGCTGAGCTAGAGGCCAAAATCTACAGGTAGTCACTTTGCTAAAAACAGCTCTGTTTTCTGTGATATGTCCACGTTGTGTTTTGGGGCATATCCTGTCGCGGGCGCTAGGCCTACCCACACAAGTGAGGTATCATTTTTATCGGGAGACTTGGGGGAACGCTGGGTAGAAGGAAATTTGTGGCTCCTCTCAGATTCCAGAACTTTCTGCCACAGAAATGTGAGTAAAAGGTGTATTTTTAGCCAAATTTTGAGGTTTGCAAAGGATTCTGGGTAACAGAACCTGGTCCGAGCCCCGCAAGTCACCCCTCCTTGGATTCCCCTAGGTCTCTAGTTTTCAGAAATGCACAGGTTTGGTAGGTTTCCCTAGGTGCCGGCTGAGCTAGAGGCCAAAATCTACAGGTAGGCACTTTGCAAAAAACACCTCTGTTTTTTTCCAAAATTTAGGATGTGTCCACGTTGCGCTTTGGGGTGTTTCCTGTCGCCGGCGCTAGGCCTACCCACGCAAGTGAGGTATCATTTTTATCGGGAGACTTGGGGGAACGCTGGGTGGAAGGAAATTTGTAGCTCCTCTCAGATTCCAGAACTTTCTGCCACAGAAATGTGAGGGACATGTGTTTTTTTAGCCAAATTTTGAGGTTTGCAAAGGATTCTGGGTAACAGAACCTGGTCCGAGCCACACAAGTCACCCCTCCTTGGATTCCCCTAGGTCTCTAGTTTTTAGAAATGTACAGGTTTGGTAGGTTTCCCTAGGTGCCGGCTGAGCTAGAGGCCAAAATCTACAGGTAGTCACTTTGCTAAAAACAGCTCTGTTTTCTGTGATATGTCCACGTTGTGTTTTGGGGCATATCCTGTCGCGGGCGCTAGGCCTACCCACACAAGTGAGGTATCATTTTTATCGGGAGACATGGGGGAACGCTGGGTGGAAGGAAATTTGTGGCTCCTCTCAGATTCCAGAACTTTCTGCCACAGAAATGTGTGGAACATGTGTTTTTTTAGCCAAATTTTGAGGTTTGCAAAGGATTCTGGGTAACAGAACCTGGTCCGAGCCCCGCAAGTCCCCCCTCCTTGGATTCCCCTAGGTCTCTAGTTTTCAGAAATGCACAGGTTTGGTAGGTTTCCCTAGGTGGCGGCTGAGCTAGAGGCCAAAATCTACAGGTAGTCACTTTGCTAAAAACAGCTCTGTTTTCTGTGATATGTCCACGTTGTGTTTTGGGGCATATCCTGTCGCGGGCGCTAGGCCTACCCACACAAGTGAGGTATCATTTTTATCGGGAGACGTGGGGGAACGCTGGGTGGAAGGAAATTTGTGGCTCCTCTCAGATTCCAGAACTTTCTGCCACAGAAATGTGAGGAACATGTGTTTTTTTAGCCAAATTTTGAGGTTTGCAAAGGATTCTGGGTAACAGAACCTGGTCCGAGCCCCGCAAGTCACCCCTCCTTGGATTCCCCTAGGTCTCTAGTTTTCAGAAATGCACAGGTTTGGTTGGTTTCCCTAGGTGGCGGCTGAGCTAGAGGCCAAAATCTACAGGTAGTCACTTTGCTAAAAACAGCTCTGTTTTCTGTGATATGTCCACGTTGTGTTTTGGGGCATATCCTGTCGCGGGCGCTAGGCCTACCCACACAAGTGAGGTATCATTTTTATCGGGAGACGTGGGGGAACGCTGGGTGGAAGGAAATTTGTGGCTCCTCTCAGATTCCAGAACTTTCTGCCACAGAAATGTGAGGAACATGTGTTTTTTTAGCCAAATTTTGAGGTTTGCAAAGGATTCTGGGTAACAGAACCTGGTCCGAGCCCCGCAAGTCACCCCTCCTTGGATTCCCCTAGGTCTCTAGTTTTCAGAAATGCACAGGTTTGGTAGGTTTCCCTAGGTGGCGGCTGAGCTAGAGGCCAAAATCTACAGGTAGTCACTTTGCTAAAAACAGCTCTGTTTTCTGTGATATGTCCACGTTGTGTTTTGGGGCATATCCTGTCGCGGGCGCTAGGCCTACCCACACAAGTGAGGTATCATTTTTATCGGGAGACATGGGGGAACGCTGGGTGGAAGGAAATTTGTGGCTCCTCTCAGATTCCAGAACTTTCTGCCACAGAAATGTGAGGAACATGTGTTTTTTTAGCCAAATTTTGAGGTTTGCAAAGGATTCTGGGTAACAGAACCTGGTCCGAGCCCCGCAAGTCACCCCTCCTTGGATTCCCCTAGGTCTCTAGTTTTCAGAAATGCACAGGTTTGGTAGGTTTCCCTAGGTGGCGGCTGAGCTAGAGGCCAAAATCTACAGGTAGTCACTTTGCTAAAAACAGCTCTGTTTTCTGTGATATGTCCACGTTGTGTTTTGGGGCATATCCTGTCGCAGGCGCTAGGCCTACCCACACAAGTGAGGTATCATTTTTATCGGGAGACGTGGGGGAACGCTGGGTGGAAGGAAATTTGTGGCTCCTCTCAGATTCCAGAACTTTCTGCCACAGAAATGTGAGGAACATGTGTTTTTTTAGCGAAATTTTGAGGTTTGCAAAGGATTCTGGGTAACAGAACCTGGTCCGAGCCCCGCAAGTCACCCCTCCTTGGATTCCCCTAGGTCTCTAGTTTTCAGAAATGCACAGGTTTGGTAGGTTTCCCTAGGTGGCGGCTGAGCTAGAGGCCAAAATCTACAGGTAGTCACTTTGCTAAAAACAGCTCTGTTTTCTGTGATATGTCCACGTTGTGTTTTGGGGTATATCCTGTCGCAGGCGCTAGGCCTACCCACACAAGTGAGGTATCATTTTTATCGGGAGACGTGGGGGAACGCTGGGTGGAAGGAAATTTGTGGCTCCTCTCAGATTCCAGAACTTTCTGCCACAGAAATGTGAGGAACATGTGTTTTTTTAGCCAAATTTTGAGGTTTGCAAAGGATTCTGGGTAACAGAACCTGGTCCGAGCCACACAAGTCACCCCTCCTTGGATTCCCCTAGGTCTCTAGTTTTCAGAAATGCACAGGTTTGGTAGGTTTCCCTAGGTGGCGGCTGAGCTAGAGGCCAAAATCTACAGGTAGTCACTTTGCTAAAAACAGCTCTGTTTTCTGTGATGTGTCCACGTTGTGTTTTGGGGCATATCCTGTCGCGGGTGCTAGGCCTACCCACACAAGTGAGGTATCATTTTTATCGGGAGACGTGGGGGAACGCTGGGTGGAAGGAAATTTGTGGCTCCTCTCAGATTCCATAACTTTCTGCCACAGAAATGTGAGGAACATGTGTTTTTTTAGCCAAATTTTGAGGTTTGCAAAGGATTCTGGGTAACAGAACCTGGTCCGAGCCACACAAGTCACCCCTCCTTGGATTCCCCCAGGTCTCTAGTTTTCAGAAATGCACAGGTTTGGTAGGTTTCCCTAGGTGGCGGCTGAGCTAGAGGCCAAAATCTACAGGTAGTCACTTTGCTAAAAACAGCTCTGTTTTCTGTGATGTGTCCATGTTGTGTTTTGGGGCATATCCTGTCGCGGGTGCTAGGCCTACCCACACAAGTGAGGTACCATTTTTATCGGGAGACTTGGGGGAACATAGATTAGCAAAACAAGTACTATTGCCCCTTGTCTTTCTCTACATTTTTTCCTTCCAAATATAGGAGTGTGTGTAAAAAAGACATCTATTTGAGAAATTCCCTGTAATTCACGTGCTACTATGGTCACCCCGGAATTCAGAGATGTGCAAATAACCACTGCTCCTCAACACCTTATCTTGTGCCCTTTTTGGAAATGCAAAGGTTTTCTTGATAGCAATTTTTTTACTCCTTATATTTCAGCAAATGAATTGCTGTATACCCGGTATAGAATGAAAACGCACTGCAGGGTGCAGCTCATTTATTGGCTCTGGGTTCCTCGGGTTCTTGATGAACCTACAAGCCCTATATATCCCCGCAACCAGAGGAGTCCAGCAGACGTAACGGTATATTGCTTTCGATAATCTGACATTGCAGGGAAAAGTTACAGAGTAAAACGTAGAGAAGAATTGATGTTTTTTTCACCTCAATTTCAATATTTTTCTTTTTCAGCTGTTATTTTCTGTAGGAAACCCTTGTAGGATCTACACAAATGACCCCTTGCTGAATTCAGAATTTTGTCTACTTTTCAGAAATGTTTAGGTTTCTGGGATCCAGCATTGGTTTCATGACCATTCCTGTCACTGACTGGAAGGAGGCTGAAAGCACAAAAAATTGCACAAATGGGGTATGCCCCAGTAAAATGCCAAAATTGTGTTGAAAAATTGGGTTTTCTGATTCAAGTCTGCCTGTTCCTGAAAGCTGGGAAGCTGCTGAGTTTAGCACCGCAAACCCTTTGTTGATGCCATTTTCAGGGGAAAAACCACAAGCCTTCTTCTGCAGCCACTTTTTCCAATTTTTTTGAAAAAAACGAAATTTTCACTGTATTTTGGCCAATTTCTTGGCCTCCTTCAAGGGAACCCACAAAGTCTGGGTACCTCTAGAATCCCTAGGATGTTGGAAAAAAAGGACGCAAATTTGGCTTGGTTAGCTTATGTGGACAAAAAGTTATGAGGGCCTAAGCGCGAACTGCCCCATTTAGGCAAAAAAAGGCCCGGCACAGGAGGGGGAAAAGGCCTGGCAGCGAAGGGGTTAATACAGAGCGGGCGTTTACCCGGTGTCATCATTTGCATGCCTGGTAGCAGCTGTGCTCAGAGGGCGGTTCCGCTGTCACGATGCCCATCACAAATGAGCTGGTCATTAAATGTTCCCCTTCACCGAGGGGGCGGGGCTATCCGGTTTCGCGGCCCACTCAAAGGAGGGTTGTCACAAAGAAAGGACTCACAAAACGCTGTCAAGACACCTGCTAATTTGACAAGGGTAGAAACGAATGATTTATATCAGCCTACGAACTGGAAAAGCAATTAGCAATCAAAGGACCCATGAGGGGAGCTGGGGAGGGTCGATCTCGGAGAGGGAATCTGCGGTGGAAAACATTTTGAAACTCCCTGACTGCACACAATATCCAAGCGGTAAAGAGACCTCGATTTAGCTGTCACGACGCGGACATGTCCCCTGTTTGATGCCCGTGACTTATCTGGGTTTTTCGCAGCAGCTTTCTTGGAGTGTGTTCTATTTTTACAGATGCCACTGCGATGCCAAACAGAGCGAAGTGGGGTTGTCAGCGAGCAAACTGGCTGCAAACCGCAGAGGTCCCGCGTGGGCCTGGTCGGCTCGATTGTGAGGTTCTGGGAAGCAGTTGCATTAAAGGAAAAGTAAACTCGCTGCACAGGAGATTGTTTCCAACTGCTGTGTCTATTTCAGTACTGGACTCTTTAGTACAGCTCGTTTACCTTTCTCTGCCCAAACTAGAAAGCAGGCCGAGCCTTTTCGCAACATTCCTTTCTGTGTTGCATTGTGGGTAATCTGTAAGGTCGCCGTGAGCGTTTTACCCCGAAGTGAGAGCAGAGAGGAATGCGCTCTGCCTGAGCTAGGAGAAAAAAATTAAGAGCATCTTATAAGAAACCCTATTTCTTTGAATGTCCAAAATAAGGAGCATTCTTTTTCGTTATGGAGTTGAGAATACCGAAGAGAAAAACACCAGAAAAAGGGAGATTGGGAGACTAGAAAACAACACATGAAACAAGGCTAAGAGGAAAGGGGAAATGAATATTGGAGGAGGAAGAGGAGGCACTAGTGTAAAATAGGTAAAAAGGTACTGAACTATAGATGGAGGTAACTGTACTGACCTACAGGCATCGATAGACCATCTAGTGTTGGTTAGATTTAGGTGGGAGTACCGATGCTAGGACAGGGACATAAAATGGACACCCCAGCAACCGCAGTGGTGAGGGGGCCCCACTCTCCTATCCATGAAGGGCCCCCCAACTTGTCAGCCCGGCAAATGTTCTCTTAAATTGACACTGCGCTGTCGGTGGTTGAAGAGAAACAAAATAACGTGTTTCTCTTTCAAGTCAGGGCCTGCAATGTCCCTTTAACAGATTGGCTGCACCCTCTCAGAGAATCCCACAAAGAAACGAAGCTTTGGATACATAGTTACTCTGAAGGAAATATTTGAAGCTAATTTTGTAAATAACTTTGCTTTTTTAAAATACGTTTAGCATTATTGACTGGATGCTGTAATTTAGTTTGCCTTTATTAGTAGAACTTGTGCTTCAAAACATGATTAATATGCACGTGAGGCCTTTTGTAGCCCACAAACCATTGTTAACTTAATAGCTAGAAAAAAAAGTCGATGACTGTAGGGACAGGACCAGGGGCCTAGAAGACCCCATGTGCTAAGAAAAAAAAAAAAAACATAATGCACTATTCAGATCATGTGCCATATACTAGCCAATATTTCTACTTGGTCCAATTGTGAAAGTTAAAAAAAAAAAAAACATTTTTTTGCTCCTTTGATACTTGTGGCTGTGGAAAACCCATAATTGTTAGCCAGTAACAACAATTCTGTTTTGTTTGTTGTTTTGTGCATGTGAGAACAGCATCCATTTAGGGAAATATTTGAACAGATCGGTGTCCAGTCATCACATTCAAGGTCCTTATATTGTGCTACTATTTTCTGTACATTAGGTGGGGACTACATTTTCCTGAAGACAACAACAATAACTTCACAACTAATGTAGAGCTGTGCTGCTCGCATGGTAGGTCGTAACTCAAGTTCTCTTTTAGGATGTTTTACTTCCTTGATGCTCTCCTTATGTCACACAGGGCCTGATTACGACCTTGGCAGAGGGGATTACTCCATCACAAACGTGACAGATATCTCGCCCTCCATATTACAAGTTCCATTATAGCCTATGGAACTTGTAATAGGGCGGGCAAGATATCCGTCTCATTTGGGACGGAGTACATCCCTCCTCCAAGGTCGTAATCAGGCCCATAGTTTTTGTAAAGCACAGATTCATCAATTCCTTGGACATCTGACACTGTTGCAAATAGCTCAATGTAACTGCCACTTGCAAATGATGGCCATTTGCAATGGAAGGGTCTCTGCATAATTGTCAGGTGTGGAGACCTTTGGACTTACAAGTAGAACTGTGATTGGTTGCATTGTGGGTCATGTAAAGGCTTAAATGAGGGTCCTCTGAAGTATGTATATGATTGTGTATTTGTGAGAATGCATGTTTTTTGTGAGGGTGCATGTCAGTGTGTGTGTGAAAGAGATCTACTGTGTAAATGTGGATTGTTGGTGATGACTGTGCACATTTTGACCAAACCTGTGATTTTTCAATCAAGCACAATCATCATTTCATAACGAAAAACACAAAATCGCAGCACAATATCATCTTCATCAGAAAGGTTGGAGAAGCACTTCCTCCAGAAAGACATTTCTTGGCTGTACTTTCCACCGTGCACACACTGTTCTGATCCAGCTTCACAATAGGATGAGCAGGAACCAGCACAAGAGTGCATGGATACATGGACGTTTTTGTAAATTATGTGATCTCTCCAAATGACATTTTTCAAGTGCTCTTGCTGTTTTCATACTTTTCGTTTCCAACTGGTTTAAACATATTTTACTAACACGAAACTGCACAAAAAACTATTGCTAACCAGAGATCTGTCTAGGAGGACACTAAATAACTTAGAATGATTTTTACCAAACCTCAGGGTACACGTGCATCTCTCAAGTCACAAAGTGAAATACATTTTCTAAAATTTGTACTTCAAAACTGCCTGATTTAATAACATTTCCGAGAAAATTCCAAGCTTACAGGAAAGTGTCTTGCCCACAACACTGGCTGCAAGGAGAAACATGCTTTTTGTTGCAATATAAATAGTATATATTACACTGTACCCCAGAAGTAAACCCGCCTGTATAAATCAGTTGCCAGGACAATACATGTCCAGTGGCAGACAACATAACAGTCAACATATTTGGCATCATATTTGAGAGCCTTGTCATCATGTGTGCCAGGGATGGACAGTACAACAACATCCAAATATAGTGAATCTGTACATTACAAGCTGTCGGGCAAACTGCAGAGCTCTAATGAAAGAAAACCAGGCAAATGAAAATATAAAGGATGCTGCTGAAAAGAAGCAGTTCAGTCCTCATTCTCTACCTAGAATACATGAACCAAATGCATTTCTGCCTTTTTGACTTTGATGTATTTTTATTTCTGAAGGGTGGTAAGCTCAGAGTCCAACATCTGATTGAGGTTACAACAAAATCCAAAAATGTTGAGGGAAATGCTTCCAACATTGCATTTGAGCATGGAGGTTATATCCTCCATGCTTAGTTCCACCTTTTTTTATTATTATGTTGCCTGTTACAATAGGGAGGACCTTCTATAAGCTGCCCAGTGTGCCATCACTCCAAAAGGTATAACAAAACACTCCTGAATAATTCATTTTTGAAATCATTTACGTTTAGATTTTTTTATTTTTATTTTTAGAGGTCGATCAGCAGGATCCAAATCATAATAATGTTACTAAATGAAGATAAGTCTGTGTAAGATAAATTAAAATCAATAGACATATTCTTGTGCCTAAGTTACGATATGTATACTGGTGTATTTGGTGAAATATACTAAAGATTGTTTGCAACATTAACATCAGACACCCGTAGAGTTATTTGAACTTCACATTATTACACAAAGTACATTCACAATCAGATACAATTTATATGGCAGGTCACATCAATAGGAGTACACAAAAAAGAACATTGAGCTCACTGAATATTTTGTTTTAAGGACAGTGATTTAGTTTAGTGGCTCAGTGGCCACTGTGCTAGGATATATGCAGTGGCAGAAGGTAATTGGGTATAGGAACAGGTAGAGGTGCCACAGAATTAATATATGTTTGAGGTATAGATATAGCCAGAAGTAGAGGTACTTAATATGTAGCACTAGCGGTAGACAACATAATTCAAGAAAAATTATGGTCTGATTCACAAAGATAAATTTACATTGATAGCTATATATCTATGTGTAAATCTCCATCTAGATCCAATTCAGCCACGTGGGCAGAGATTTACACCTTCCCATCCTATTCCACAGTGGGATGGGGAAATGGTCAACTCAGAATGCAACTGTTAATTTAAAACCATCTTTTCTTTTACCCTCTCTTTCCTGAGTTGTATGTGATACCCTTGCATTATCTAAGAATGGCCTTTTGTATAAGTGACCTATTTCAAGGCTTTACATCAAGCACACAAAAGATAATGGAGGAATGCTTGCAATAAGTCTAACCACTGGCAGTCATTCAGGGTAGCATTTCAACCCATTTTTTTTTTTTTACCCATCATGCCACCTCAGTTTGGAACCAGCCATACGCAAATCAGTTTTGACCCTGCTCCCATAGGACGAGTCCAGCCTGAACAGCAAGGCCCGCCCCTCTCTGAACCAAAGCACAAGCAACCTAAGACCTGTTTCACCCTGATTGGGACAACTCAGCTAGGTGTAGCTTGGTTTCAGTGGCACAGTATGCAACGGACGCACGTCTGTGCAGACCTGTGGCCAGTTAGGGCATTAAACATACACACAAAGGGTGATGAGAGGAATTTTTGCATTGTCTAACCACTGGCAAATGCTTGGGGTAGCATTCCAAATCATCTTGTTTTACTCATCATGTCACCTCAGTTTAGACCTAGCCAGATGTAAATCAGTCCTGACCCCACTCCAATAGGAATAGTCCAGGCCGAACTACCATGCCAGGTCCATTATTAAAGCCAGCACTAAGAAGAAACAAGCAGATATATTTGCTTGCTGTGAAGTCTGCTAAACTTAAAAAAAAAAAAAACTTGGGCAGTATACTTTGTGCCAGAACCCATAGGTTTGGACTGTTTAAAATCAATTCAGAAATCAAAAAACATTTTTACGAAGAGGTGGCATATATGAAAGAAATGTGTAGATGGAAGAACAGAAAAGATCTAACTTTTTTTCTTTTTTTAATTGTGCGTACATTATGAAATACAGAAACTGTGGTTGAACAGTGTTGGAGAAACAGGTGGAAAACGAATTCATTTCTCAGTGAATTACATGCAATTTCCTTTATATTTTATGTAATGCATAAGGTAATTACATGCTTATTAAATATGAACGAAAAGGCTTAAAGTTATACATTTTATGTAAACGCCTATTTGCACGTTAAAATGTATACGCATAAATGCTTTTCATTGTCAATTTGCCTAGTATTTCTTAATTAATTTATCATCGATCTTGTTTTAATCACTTACATATTTTCTTCTATGACAGTTATTTTGGCATTAAATCATTGGAAGAGGTGGGGATGTAGCTTTTCGTTTCTTTCAATACCTGATAACTGCAATTCTAGTTCACATTTTGTAAGGAGGGCTCCATTGCTTGCTTTATCTTTCACACTGAACGCTAATCGGATGCCATGTCAAAAAGGTTGACACACACTCCCCACGAATCAGACTTCAGGATTTCTGCCCATTTGCAAGTTTCACTGTTGCCTTTTGGGCTTTTTCTAGTGTGTTTTTATAGATTTTATAAGGCACGGGCGATCTGTGGTTAGAGAATTTATTTTTACATAAAGGATTCTGCGGCCCCCTTAAGTGGAAGTTGAAAGTTAACCAAAAATGAGAATCTCACTCTTTCGCCGCATCCTCCTCTCACCTCCTGTCTTTTCCATTGCTGCCATGTTTTCCCCAGATCCAGGGGTTTGCAGGGGCCATCTTTCTGTGTTAGAGGTGAACTTGGCTGTTCTCCATATAGACCAGGATCCTGGAGACAGTGGTCTTGCCAAGACTGTCTCATTAACTCTTATTGTTGTTGGCTTATGACATGAAAGATTTGTACACAAGCACAGCGTAACATAATGAAGACGGCATCCACTGTCTGTTAAAAGAATGCCGGAAGAGGTAATCTGTGATGCAGGGGTTAGCTGGTCTTGGAAGTCCTCAAGTTTTTAATGTTACTGATGCCCTTTGGACAGGACATATGAAACAATCACTGTTATGATGGAGACAATTAGAAACTGCAACAATGACGGGTTACTAAGTAGCCTGAAGTTGCAGGCAGTCTAACACTAATGCATTTGTTCCTGAACTGCTGTTCTAATTTCTGCTGTAGCACAGGGTGTTTTGTTGTGTGTGCTGTGGTTGGAGAACAAAATGTAAAGAAAATCAGAAATAAAAATGTTCTCTCGTCTAATTCTTTAGAATGCAGTCCAAGGTTACTCTTATGCATCAGTACAAGGGAGCCTCACTCGACTCATGGGTACAGTTAAAGACTACAGAGGAGGGCAGAATGTGCTATGGCAGAAATAATTTGGATAGGGGTGGTGGTGTTGGAGTATGATCAATCAATCAAATCAATCAATCAAGGATTTGTTGAGCGCGGCCACTCACCCGTGAGGGTCTTAAGGCGCTGAGGGGTGAGGGGGTAGGGGTGCTGAGGATCAGTCGAAAAGCCAGGTCTTGAGGTCCTTTCTGAACTGCGATCGGGTGGGGGACTGTCTGAGGTGGATGGGGAGGGTGTTTCAGGTCTTGGCTGCGACATGGGAGAAGGATCTTCCTCTGGCTGTGGTCTTCCAGATGCGGGGGACGTTGGTGAGGGCCTGGTCGGCAGAGCGAGCTGTCTGGTGGGGGTGTAAAAGGAGAGTCTGTGGTTGAGGTAGGCTGGTCCGATATCATGTAGGGCCTTGTAGGCATGGGTCAGGAGCTTAAAGGTGATTCTCTTCTCGATAGGCAGCCAGTGTAGGTCTCTCAGAAGGGCAGAGGTGTGGCTGTGTCGTGGGCGTTCTTGAAGAGATGGGCGGAGGCGTTCTGTTTGCGTTGCAGTCTTTTTCGGATCCTGGCGGTGGTTCTGGCATGACGTGTGTTTCCATAGTAGAGGCAGCTGCTGACGAGGGCCTGGGTGACTGTCCTTTTGGCTTCAGCAGCGATCCACTTGTAGATTTTACGGAGCATGCGCTTGGTGTGGAAGCAGCTTGATGGGATGGCGCTCACCTGTTGGTCCATAGAGAGTGATGAGTCTAAGATGAAGCTGAAGTTGGGGGCGTGGTTGGTGGGGTAGGGGCGTTTCCATGGGCCACCAGGAGTCGTTCCAGGCGGAGGGTGTAGCGCCAAAGATGAGGACTTCTGTTTTGTCCAAGTTCAGTTTGAGGCAACTGTCTTTCATCCAGAAGGTGACTGCTTTCATTCCTTAGTGGAAGTTGATCTTGGTGGTGGTCGGGTTGTTGGTGAGGGAAACAATCAGTTGGGTGTCGTCGGAGTAGGAGACGATGTTGAGTGTGTGGCTTCTAACAATGGCAGCCAGCAGGGCTATGTAAAGGATGAAGAGGGTGGGACTCGGAGATGATCCTTGGGGGACGCCGCAGCTGATCTTGGTGGCTTCCGAGAGAAAGGGGGGGAGCCAGACCCTCTGTGTTCTGCCGGTGAGGAATGAGGAGAGCCATTGCAGTTCTGAGTCTCAGATGCCGGCATTCTGGAGACGGGTGTGTAGTGTGTTGTGGGAGACCATGTCTAAGGCGGTAGAGAGGTCCAGGAGGATGAGGTCGACGGTCGAGGAGGGTGCGGATGTCTTCTGTGGCTGCGGGGAGGGCGGTCTCAGTGCTATGGTTGCTCCAGAATCCTGACTGAGAGGGGTCTAGGATGTTGTTGGCTTCCAGGAAGGGGGTGAGTTGTGTGTTGACTGCCTTTTCTATGACTTTGGCTGGGAAAGGGAGCAGGGAGATGGGCAGGTAGTTCTTGGGGTCTGTTGGGTCGGCGGAGGGTTTCTTCAGTAGAGGGTTGATCTTGGCGTGTATCCAACTCTCTGGGAAAGTGGTGGTTTTGAGAGGGCAGTTGATTGTATGTCGGAGTTTGGGTGCGATGATGTTGCTGGCTTTGTTGAAGAAGTGGTGGGGGCAGGGGTCCATGGGTGCTCCTGAGTAGATGGTTGCCATGATGTTGCGGGTCTCGTCGGTGGTGTTGTTCCAGCGAAGGAGGGTGGTGCTTTGGTCGGTGAGCTGGTGGTGGGAGTAGTGGGGGGACCCTGGAGGGTGAAGCTGTTATAGATGTCTGCGATCTTGCGGTGAAAGTAGTTGGAGAGGTTATCTCATTGTTCTTGTGACGGGGAGGTTGGTGGTCTCAGAGTTGGGATTGGTGAATTCTCTTATCGTGGTAAAAAGTTCTTTGCTGTTGTGGGCGTTGTTGTTGGTGCGTTGTTGCAAGGCGAGTTTTTGGGTGGTCCTGATGAGCTTGTGGTGATGTTTGACGGAGTTTGTGAAGGTTTCGTGGTTTACGGGGGTCTTGTCGGTGCGCCATTGCCTCTCTAGACATCTGCAGGCCCGCTTTGATTCTTTGGGTGCGGGGGCAAACCAGTTGGCTTTCTTGGTTGTGCCTCTATTGTAGGGTGTCTTGACGGGGACGAGGGTGTTGGCGCAGTCGGTGATCCATTTATGGAGGTTGTGGGCGGCAGTGCTGGTGTCATCGTCGTCGGCTTGGGGGGGTGTTGCGTTGAGGCTGGTGGTTAGTTGGGCTTCGGTGACCTTGTTCCAGCTTCTGCGGGGAATTTGGGGTGTGTGGTGGCGATCGATGGGCTTGCTGAAGGTGAAGTGGATGCAGTGGTGGTTGGTCCTTTGAAGTTCGGTGGTGTGGCTGACGGCGACATGATTGCTGACAGAGGAGATGGGATCCAGTGTGTGTCCGGCCGAGTGAGTGGGTGTGGTGACGAGTTGCTTGAGTCCAAGGTTGGCAAGGTTTTCGATCAGGGTGGTGGAATTGCAGTTGTTTGGGTTTTTCAGGTGGAAGTTGAGGTCCCCCAGGAGGATGTAGTCCTTAGATGCGAGGGCGTGGGTGCTGGCGAGGTCAGCGATGGAGTCGCAGAACAGGGGGCGGGGTCCAGCAGGTCTGTAGATGAGGGTCTCTCAGAGTGTGGTGTTGGTTCCAATCTGGAAGCGGAGTTGCTCCATGCTGACCGGTGAGTTTTCGAAGTGTGTGGAGACGCGAAGGGCAACATCTGAGGAGGTTGAGTCAAGGAGGTTCCACACCTCGACGGCGTGCTTGTGTACGGAGCGGGTGTTGATGAGGATGCAGTTGAGGTGATTGCCTTCTGCTCCTTGGGTCCTTGGGGTGGTGCTCTGGAGGCTGGTGAAGTTGCAGCTACTGTAGGTGAAAGGTCCCTTGGTGTCTCTCTGAGAGGCGAGGTGGCAGGTGGGCGATCTGCCGGTGTTGACAGCGAGGAGGTTGCGGGCATTGTAGGAGTGGGTGGTCCGGGGGCCAGGGTTCCTGGCGCTGGGCGCAGACGGCTTGCCTTTGGTGCCAGCAACGTGGCCGCCATAAATAGCGGAGGGAAGCGGGAGGGCAGGAAGCAGGTATGGTGCTGAGGAGGGGGCGGGGGAGAGTGCGGGAACAGAGAAGAGTAGCGCTGGTAGTGGGGCTGAAGCTCAGTAGCAAGGGTCTGTTAGCAGGTGAGGGCAGGTCAAACTAGCCCAAGGGTCAGTGCGGCTGCTGTCCCAACCGTGCAATGGCTGCCATAAATAGCAGAGGGAAGTGGGTGGGCGGGGCCGCAGCTGGGAGGCTGGAGGGCGGGAAGCAGGTACGCTGCTGGGGAGGGGGCGGGGTGGGTGAGAGCACGGGAACGAGTGAAGAACAGGGGCAACAGACCGTAGAAGCGCTGGCAGAGGGGCTGAAGCTCAGTAGCAAGGGTCCGCTAGCAGGTGGTGCCGGCCATGGGGGCAGGTCATACTATCCCAAGGGACAGTGCGTGGTGGGAAAAGTTACTAGACATTTTTGGTGCAGTTGAATATACCCAACAGGCAAGTTCATGCGAATCTCTCACCCACAGGGCAAGCCTAGCCCTGAGTCTTTGGGGCAGCTCCACATTCTCAGAATGTGGCAGAAAATATGTGCTGTAAATATGCTGATGTTTAATCTAGATGCTTCTGAAGCACAGAAAGGCACCTTAGCCATACACTTCGGGTCAAGGTCCAGGTTAAACCTTTTCTGAACTTGGGTTTAAAGGCAAAGGAATGGTAACCCTCTTTTACCTGTTTGGCACTTTTCTGAAGCACACAAGCTTCTTCAAAATGCGATGGGAGTAGGACAAGGGTCAGGATTTCAAGCACCATAAAGGTTAATTTGAAATTTTACGAAGCCAGCTACTCAGAGAAGGTGTGACTTTCATAGGCTCCCTTACAGACTAAATTAAAGCAAACTGTCTAACAAGTTGTGTATTCTAGCCTCAAGGCAGATATCATATAAACAACACCTTACATGGTCAAAGATGATGCCAGCAGTGACTAAAGGCTGAAAAAGCAGGGGTGAAATGCAGGCTCCTGCAGACCATGTGGCGCAGGTGGCCACAACCCTTTGGGGGGGGCCCAAGTCATCCAAGAGCTTCCATTCAGCTAAATGAATATCTGTGAGATATAGTAGATTCCAGTCCCTTTTCGTATTCTGTATGCACCAAGCCACTGAGAGAAAGGTCAAGGCCATAAGTTTTGTACTCTAGCAGGAAGTTACCATATTGCAACCATATTGCTCAGTAGTGATGTTATCCATAAAGTGATTAAATCTTACCACTGACTCATGAAGTGGAAGAAGGTCCTTCTATGGAGTCTACATAGATTGTACATGAAGGCTTGTAGCCTCCACCGCAGAGTACACTAAAAAGTTATGC
This sequence comes from Pleurodeles waltl, assembly GCF_031143425.1. Lineage (NCBI taxonomy): Eukaryota > Metazoa > Chordata > Amphibia > Caudata > Salamandridae > Pleurodeles > Pleurodeles waltl. The sequence continues at coordinate 1,333,072,010 of NC_090446.1, read as the reverse complement.
CTCAAAATAGACACTAACAAGGTGTTTCCCCTAATGAGCAGGCAAGGGCGAAGAATTCCCTTAGGTCAGAATGGGAGATGTTAGTGTGTCTGCCAGAAATCTAGCAAGCGCTTGAGCCTGGCAACCTTCAGGAGAGCCCTGAGACACCACCAAGTGGAAAGTGACAATGGAAACTTTTCAGGGGAAAATGGAGGATGTGACCGCTGCAAAACACGGGTCTACACATCTGCCCTATGGGCATTCACTCTCATTCTCTAGTCTTTCTTTGGATTGCCTCTTGTCTTCTCTGAACTTTCTCTTACCTTTATCGACTTTGCATCTCTCTACCTTGCAATCTCTCTCATTTTCTTTTGCATCATGTCTTTTATATGTGTTTGTCTAGCTCTTCCTCTGACAATATCTAAGTGCCAAATTTATGAAAGGTTTTGCATCACCCTGCACCACGCAAGGGGACACATGGTAACGCAAAACCTAAAAGGAGGTTTACCAAGCCTCGCAATGCCACCTTGTGTGACCCTGTGTGGCTTGATAAATCTAGAATAAGGCAAGGCAGGGCAAATCGCTGCCTTGCATTACTCTGAAGCAGGAAGATGTGCATTGGTGGAGAGTGGGTGTTTCACTGCATCCACCCATGGATTGTGATTCATTCCCAGATTTACCGTGAGTAGCAGACCTGGAAATGCATCAAAAAGCTACGCCTTTCTCACTGTGCTGAACTGTGCAGCACACGTAGAAAGATGAAAATACTTCTGAGGATGGTTTTTGTGCAGGAGGGTACCTCTTCCTGCACAAATTTAATCCTGCCTACAATGCAGGTACCCTTGCATCATGATACAAGTGTGCCTGTGTTGGCGCTAGGCAGCAGTTTGTGCACCATCGCAGGCAAAGAGCAGGAATGCAGCATACAATGTTAAATATGGTGTGTTTCTGCTCTCCCTTTCACACAGCACAGTGAAGCAAGGTGGTTTGCTGTGGTATGTGAATATTTGTTAAATATGGCAGAAGTCTCTCATTCTTTTCTATGATACTCTTACCCATCTATCTCCTGCTCTCACCCCTTCTCATATAAGATTAGTCTGTTTCTATCATACTCCCCTGTCTCTCTCTGATTTCCTAACCTTTTCCCACCAATCCTATCTGAGATTATCTTGTTTCATTTCTCTATTTTGCTATCAAGCTTGTTGTTTCTCAGTACCCCACTTTCCTTCTGCCCCCTCCTCCTCATTTCTAAATATTCCTCCCTCTCACTCTCTGCCATTATCAGTCCCACTCCCTTTCTCCTCTTTGGTCCTCTCAATCTGGCTGTCTTTCCCATTCTCTTTCTGCTGCCCTGTCTGTGCTGCTCTATTTTTGTTCCTCTCCTCCCTTCTTTTCATTGACAGTCCTGCTCTGTCTCCCACCTTTCATGGGGCTGTCAGTCCTGCTCTCCCTTCTTATGACTGTCACTTGCTTTCTATAGCTCTATCACTCTTTGCCTCCCTCCCTCCCTCTTCATGACTCTCAGTCCCATCCTTTCTCTCTCATGTTCTGACTGCCTGTCTCACATCTGCCTTTTCTTGTAGCTGTCAGTCTTGCTCTCTCGATTCTCATGACTGCCAGTCTCACCCCCCTATCCCCTCTCATTGTGGCTGTCAGTCCTGCTGCCCCTCGCTCTTCTGCTTGTGGCTGTCAGTCCTCCTCCTCTTTCACCCTTCTCCTTGTGCCTGTCAGCCCCTTTCCTCCTTCCCCACTCTCCTTGTGGCTGTCAGCCCTGCTTCTCCTTCTCCTTGTGGCAGCCAGTCCTGCTCCCCTCCCCCTCCTTGTGATTGTCAGTCCTGCCCCCTCTCGCCACTTTCCTTGTGACTGTCAGTCCTGCTACCCCTTACCACTCTTTCTGTGACCGTCAGTTCTGCTACCCCTCACTGCTCTCCTTGTGACTGTCAGTCCTGCTTCCACTCGCTCCTCTCCTTGTGACTGTCAGTCCTGCTTCCACTCGCTCCTCTACTTGTGACTGTCAGTCCTGCTTCCCCTCGCTCCTCTCCTTGTGGCTGTCAGTCCTGCTCTCCCTCACCCGTCTCCTTGTGACTGTCAGTCCTGCTCCCTCTCACCATTCTCCTTGTGGCTGTCATTCCTGCTCCCCCGCACCACTCTCCTTGTGACTGTCAGTCCTGCTTCCCCTCGCTCCTCTCCTTGTGGCTTTCAGTCCTGCTCTCCCTCACCTGTCTCCTTGTGCCTGTCTGTCCTGCTCCCTCTCACCATTCTCCTTGTGGCTGTCAGTCCTGCTCCCTCTCACACCTCTCATTGTGGCTGTCAGTCCTGCTCCCTCTCGCACCTCTCCTTGTGGCTGTCAGTCCTCCTCTCCCTCACCTGTCTCCTTGTGACTGTCAGTCCTGCTCCCCTTCCCCCCTCTCCTTGTGACTGCAAGTCCTGCTCCCTCTCTCTTTGTGACTGTCAGTCCTGCTCCCCCTTGCCCCTCTCCTTGTGACTGTCGTCCTGCTCCCCCTCACCCCTCTCTTTGTGGCTGTCAGTCCTGCTCCCCCTTCCCCTCCCACTCTCCTTGTGGCTGTCAGTTCAGCTCTCCCCCACCCCTCTCCTTGTGGCTGTCAGTCCTGCTCCTCCTCTCCCTGATGCAAGAGACTATAATTGAAGAGTTTTGGAACACTACTTGCAGCTCTAATGATCACAGGGCGGCGGGAGTTCTCCACTGGGAAGAGCACTCAGTATGTTTTAATTTTTATTACTCTTGAACACAGTGGGCCCCCATCAGCACCAGGCAGCTAATAGAGATTGACAGGAGCCATGGAAACAGCCTGTGATGCACTCTCTGCTCCTGTTTGTAAGTATAATGTTTGTGTGTGCTGGGAGAGAGAGTGAGAAATCGAGGGAGAAAGTGATAGGCATCTAATAAGGAAACTAGTATTATGGAAGTTTAAGAGACGAATTGGGAGGGATTAGTGGAAGGTTGGGGCAAATGAAGGTACAAGAGAATATGAGAAAAAAGGGACCTCAAGACAGGACATAGGCAAGCAACTGTGCTGTCTCGAGTTTGCAGCACATTAAATACACTTGGTGTCAGAGACTGAGGCAAGCGCTTCTCACTCCTTATCCTTAGGTCTCACCTAGGAAATCATGTGTGCTATCTGTTGCAAGACATGCAGTTAGCTCACGGTGGCCTTAGATATTGCCCACTGATTATGATTGGTTGAGTTCTTTGTCACTCTCATTTGCTTACTGCCTATTTGTCAGCTTCCATAGGCTTTCTTACCACTTCTTGTGTTTCGCCCTTTCCTGGACTGTCGATGCATTACTTGTGTCCTTTCACTGCTCATTATTTAGGCTCTTTTTTTTTTCTTTCTGTTTAAGCACTCTATAGGAGTGTTATTCTTTCTGGCCCTCTCTAAGTTTCCATTCTTGCTTCTATTCTTGTTTTCATGCCATCACCTTGTCTTTTGCCCACCCACATTATCAACTTACTGCACTAGACCATGATGCATGCCGTCTGTTGTCAGCCTGCTTTCCCAGCCCCTTCCTGCCCGCTCTCCATTGTCAGCTTGCTGCCCCATCTCCTCCCACCCCCTCCATTGTCAACTTGGTTCTCCAGTCCCATCCACCCATACTCCATTATCATCTTGCTGCCCCAGGCTGTCCTGTTTGCCCTTCATTGTCAGCTTGCCCTCCCCTTCCCTCCCTCCTGCCCTCAGAGGTGTAGCTTGTGCAGCATGATTGGAGTGGGGGAGTGTGAGCTTCAGATTTCTCAAAAATCATGCTGGGAATTCTCATTAAAACACATTATATGAGAAGAAGGACATGGGGGAGAGGGGAGTTAAGGGACAGTGGAAGGAAAGAGGAGTGTGGATTGTTAGGGGCACCTAAAATCAATATTTTTCAAACAAATCAACATTTTTTAAGGCCTTCAAAACATAGATGAGAGAGTGTGTGTTTTTGTCAGTGTGGGTATGTAAAAATCCCAGATGAAATCCACATTATCCGACTGAAAGCACTTGTACCAAACTATTTACTACAGAATACATTTATTAGGGGGGTGAAACACCCCAAATACCTCCCTTGAGCTACACCTCCACCAGCCCTCCATTGTCAGGTTGCTACCCTAGCTCCTTCAACCGGCTCCGTGTTGTCAGCTTGCTGACCCATCTTCTTCCCCCACCCTAAGTTATCAGCTTGCTTCCCTGCTCCTACTGCCCTCCCTCTGTTGTTTGTTTTCTCCCCAATTCCCTTCTGCACGTGCATGTCTATGTGCTTCCCCATCCCCTCACACCCACCATTATCCATGTGCTTTCCCCTCCTCTCCCGTCCCCTTCATTGTCAGCTTAGTTCCCCAAATGCACCCACCCACTTTCCGTTGTTACCTTTCTGCCTCAGCCCCTCCCTTGGCTTGCCCTCTGTTGTCAGCTTGCTGCCCCATCCTTTGCTGACGAATCTTCATTGTCAGCTTCCGGCCCCATTCCGTTTTGCCAACCAGGAGAAGGAGGAGGAAGCAAGGGGAAGAAGGTTGGATGGAGAAAATGGGAATGAAGGATAGAAGGAAAAGGGGAGAGGGATGATAAATGGGATGATGGGAACAGTCACATGCAGAAGAAAGGAGTGAAAAAGGGAAGAAGGAGAGAATGAGGAAGAGACAGAAAGATTGAAGGGCAAAAAAGGAAGTGGGAACAAGAGAAAGAAGGGTGTATATAAAGAAATGGAAAAAGCTGAAAGCACAATAAAATGCATGTACTATAAAAAGTAGGAAGAGAGGAGAAGCAGTCATTCATACTTACTACTGAACAAATGACAGGTGGTCCCTCTAATGATTTTTGCCTTACTAAAACTGTGTCTTCCTAGCTTAAGAGAAAGAATAGGAGATGTAAAAGACTAGCCTATTAATTTGTAAAATAATAAGTGCAAGGTCCCAAAGATTTTCTTAGGAGCCTACTGCTAGTGTTCTAACCATTCAATCGCCTCTGTCTGTCAGTGTCCTCCAAGGGTGGCTACATTACTGTTTTTCCCCTGAAACTCAGAGGACAATTTACTATTCTTACTCCAGTCCTCAAATATTTGGGGAAAGAGCTTGTGAGCATTGCCATACTTTTGGAAAACCAGGAGATTACAAATAAGTCAGTCATTGTGTATGCTCATAATACATTAGGATGCGATCCGAAGACCAGGTGCAGCAAGGAGTTGGCTGCCCACTGTAGGTTAGGTTGTGTGTCGTTCATGGCGGGGGTTGGCATTGTTACTTAAGGTAATAAAATATTTCTTTACAGTAATAAAATAACCTAGAAATTCACAACAAAAACAAAGGTTAAAGTGACATTATAGTTAGATGTGGTAATAATATCTTACTTTGTATTAAAACAAACTCAGAAATTCACTGAAAAAAAGGTAACAAGAGGCATTATAGTTAGGTGAAAATGTCAATTTAAACCACTGAAATTCATCAAATGTAGTTATTTCAATTAAGTATAATCACTCCTTTGCCATGCACTGCTTTGTGACCTTACCTTTTACATCACTCATAACATGTTCTATTACATCATTGATAGCATCACTGATGACATCTGAAATGACATCATTGATGGCAACACTGTGCATGGCAGGGGCATGAGTTATAGTTCTTGAAAAAACAATAACATGTATATATGTTTTTTCAAAGAGTTCACCAACCACTTGTCTGGGATGGAAGATGTGGCACACCAATCCCTTGTACCACTGTTCAATGGCACTAAACAGCACAACACATTTCGGCTGTACAGTAGCCTTTGCCATGTTACGGGATACTGGGGGCATATGGGGTTTGATAGAGGAGGGGGCGCATGGGGCCCCCCTCCTTGGGCTTTAATAAGCCCCGGGGACCACCACCTCCCTGGGGCGATTGAAATAATGTGAGCGGGGGGCACGTGTCCCCCCCCCCCCCCATGCCCTGGGGACCACCATCCCTGGGGCAAAATGAAGCAATGGGACCGTGGGGGAGGCCGTAAAAGGGCTTGTAAATAATAAAATAAAACTGTAGGGACCACAGGGGAGTCCTTGAGGGCTCCCCAGCGGTCCCTGAAAGCCCATAAAGGGCTAACAAATAGGAGTAAAACAAAAAAAAAAAAATGAATTGCTCAGTGTGAAGGTCACAGACCTTCACACTGAGTGTTAAGGGTTTGAGTCCAACTGGACTCGTTTCCCTCTTTTTTAATTTTTAATACAAACTTTTAATGCTCAAACTGAAAGGTAATATTACTCTTTTTAAATGACAAATACATTTTTCTTTTTAATTTGTGCAGAAATATCACATTCTACGTATATCATATATCAAAGCCTAAAACAATTTGTCTCTCCCTCTCACATTCTTTCTTTCTCTCTCTCTCTCATTCACACACCCACTCAGACACATAGGTACCAACTCAGAGACCCAATCAGACACTCAGGCACCCACTCATAGACCCACTCAGACACTCGTGCACCCACTCATTGACCCAGTCAGACCTCATCCACCAACTCACAGACGTACTCAGTTATTCACCCACTCAAAGACCTACTGAGACTCTCACACACCCACTCACAGACCCCTGACACCCTCATGCATCCACTCACAGACTTGTGCATACACTTATGTACTCAGTAAAACACTGATGTATTCACTTTCACACCCAGACAGACACTCTCGCAGCCACTCTCACTCCCAGATACGTCCTCTCACAACTATTCTCACACCCACAGAGGCTCCGGCCGAAGGGCCATGCGCAGTATTGAGTTGGTTGGTTAGGGAGGTTGGCCGCACGGTCTGGATACAGACCAGGTATTTCAGGCAACCTCTGCTGTGCACGGGTGAAGGCTGCGCATGGTGTAAGGGTGGGTGCTTATAGGGGGTTGGCCAGGCCCTGTGGCCAACCGTTACTATGTACAGCCTTCAGCCGTGTGTGGCGGTGGTTAGATTATAGTAATGAATATTTCTATACTTAAAAAAAAAAAAACATAGAAATTCACAGAATAAATCAAAGATTACAAGGACGTTATATTTAGGAAATACTTGTTTAAAAAACCTTAGAAATTCACTGAAAAAAAAACAAAGGTTACAGGGATGTTAAAGTAACATTCTGAATTTACTCGGACAAAACCCAAGAAATTCAGAAGTTATAGTTAGTTATTTCACGTAACTATAACTCACACCCTAAGGTAACTATAACTCACGCCATTGTCATGCACTGCTAATTACCCTAGATATTACAACACTCATGAAAACTTCTATAATGTCATTAAAATATAAGTGAAACATTTCCAGTCAAAATATTGAACAAAAACTCTGCATAGCGGGGACACGGGTTGTAGTTACCTTAGGGTGTGAGGTATAGTTACTTGAAATACCTCTAATTATAATTGCTGAATTGCTTACGTTTTGTACGAGTAAATTCAGAACGTAACTATAATGTCCCTGTAACCTTTGTTTTTTTCAGTGAATATATTAACTTAAAAAAACAAAGGTTACAAATAGTTAGATTCTGAATTTACTCGCACAAAACCATGGAAATTCAACAGTTATAGTTAGAGTTATTTCAAGTAACTGTAATTTGCGGTCTGAGGAACCGGAGTGTTTGCTCTGACTTGGCAGGAGCTGTCAAAGCTTCCGCCAAATCAGAGCAAACAGCTGTGTCCCAGCAATGAGCACCCTGGCACATAGCAGGAGCTGGCACTAAGTGGTTGCGGTCTCCAGGGCCACTATTGGCTCCACAAGGGGGGCCACAGGGGCTCCCTCCAACATTTTTATTACCATCAAGGAGTTGGTGGTCCCTGGGGCAGGGGGTCTGCAACAGACCCCCTAGCTTATTTAAATTTGGCCACAGGGAGGTGGCGGTCCTTGTGGCTGTGGGGGCTAGCAGCTTCCTTCTTTTAATTAGATGTTGGCACCGGGGAGGTGGTGGTATCAGGGGCTGTGGGAGGGCCTGGCTGCCCCTGCATTTCGTTATATATTCTGACTGAGGAAGTGGCGGTCCCCAGAGCTACAGGGGGGCGAGTGGACCCCTCTGCATTTGATTAGATGGTACCCCCGTGGAGGTGGCAATCCCTGTGTATTGTTTGTATACTAGCACATCCAAGAGCTTAATTTCAGTAAGATGCTGTTGCTTCCAATATTTGGGTATAATCATTACATCCTTCAATATCAAGTTTGCAATAACCAATGCTTGCTAAATGTTTCATTTATTACACCAATGCTTGCTGATTATGCACATTGTATCCCGCCTGCTAAACTTGTGCCAACTGTAACTGCCACAACATGTGCTTTTTACAATGTGATCTGTATTGAACATGTGCCACAATCAGGAGGATAATTGCTCATTTCCTTAACAAGCAACTAACTGCCTTTCCACCTGCTCCAGCTGTAACTGCCAAAACATGTGCTTTTCACAATGTGAGTTGTATTGAACATGTGCCGCAATCAGGAGGATAATTGCGTATTTCCTTAACAAGCAATCAACTGCCAAAAGGCACATGTGCACATTTTATTATTTAAGGATGCTTGTGATTGGCTTCATACCTATTGCTCTGCCCACCTGTTTCAAGTCAAGTCACGTTACTTGTGCTCCAGCCTGCCTCCAGTCGAGTTCCAGTGGAAGTCAAGTTCCTTGTTCTCCAGCCTTCCTCCAGTCGAGTTCCAGTGTTCCTCGTTCTATAACCAGCTTCCAGTCAAATTCAAGCATTTCTTGTCCTCCAGGCAGCCTCCAGTTGAGTTCTGGCGATCCTCGTCTTCCAAGGAGCTTCCTGCAGTATCCCAGCTTTCCTCTTCCATCTTCTGCCGACGATCCAGTATTTCCTGTAAAAGAGAGAAAATAAGAAAGGTGAAAAAATCCAGTTTGTATACTTCTGAAATTTTCAAGCAAGTAACTTCATTTCAAGATAAAAAAAAATATTAATTGCTTAAATGAAACAAAACAGAGTTCTATATTTTAAATTATTTATGACAATAAGAACTAGTGTGATTTATCATTTGGGTGGGACTCCAAGATATACCACTAAACAGCCATTAAGGAAAGACGTATTTCCTCTAACAAGTGCTTCTCTGAGAACTTGGTGATTGGAAATAGAGCAAGTTTATCAAAACTATTATTGAACACAAAGAAGCCCTTTAGTCAAGTTGATAGTTTTTGAATTTGGACATTGCTTCAGAGACTCTGAAAGTATTGTAAAAAGACTTGTTCAGCCTTATAGAAACGTATGCACAATGTGTCAACAATAACTGACATTATGCAATATATAATTTCGGAATAGTTTATGTAAGTTCAGTGTATGAATGAAGACATTCTTTTGAAGTCCAGAATCCTAAAAACCAAGGATCCAGTATTTTGAGAAATCAGAAGACCTGATGCCCAACACGACATGCAGTTCAGGGCTCAGCAGTCCAATTCTGCAGCCCACGAAGCAGAAGCTGGTATTTTCTCTTTTTCTCTTCCCAAAACCACCTTCCCCTTGAGTACTTGTGGGAGGGCAATGTACTCTTCATCACAGTAATATTAGTCCTCACCGGGATTGGGGAATTGTCATCATCCCATCGGAATGCCTGGAATTCAGGCGACTGGCACGCACAGAACACCGTTGCTCTGGTGGAGTCAGGAGCCCCCGTATTTAATACTGTGTTTGGCCACTACAAGACGGTGGCTCCCAGAGCTGCAGAGGGGCTGGGAGGCCCCCCACATTTGATTATATCTTCTGCCCTGGGAAGTGGTGGTCCCTGGGGTTTTGGAGGGCCAGACGGCCTCCCAAATTTTATACTGTTTGGCCCCAGGGAGGTGGGAGTCCCAAGGGCTGCAGGAGGGCTGTGCCACCCCCCTGCATTCAAAATGTCATTGCCCCCTGGGACCTTGCCCACCCTGGAGCTGTTTATAAAACAAGCCTGAACATGTTTTTTTTAAAAATGTTTCCCCAGATCCGCTGTGACTCCTGCCAAAATGATTTTTTTAAAGTGCTTTTTTGTTCTTTGGAGCCTCTGCCACCCGCCAAACTCAAAATGAGGGCCTTAGTGATTGACGAGAGTCAGAGGCTGAACACATATGGAAAATGTAGGTTTGTGTGTCTTTTCACTATGTCTATATGTGTTGCAATGATGTTTTTTAAAGGAGATGGGACACCGTGCTAGTTGGCTTTGAGAAAGACAATTCTTTCTAAACGCGTCTGCCGACGTGACTAAAAGTTTTGGACTACAACTCTTTTGGAGTGAGGACATTTCTGTGTTTTTACAAGAATACGTACTATGTGATATATATATATTTTGTTAGACTTTTCATCCTTGGCGTGGTCTCCCTTAACTTTTTGCCTCTGTTCCCCAGGTTGTTGATGTGTGCTGGACTCTGGATTTTGCTGTTTTTGTTACTCTGGGCACTTTACCACTGCTAACCAGTGCTAACGTGCAAGTGCTCCTTTACAAAATTTGTATGTAATTGGCTTATCCATGATTGGCATATTTGGTTTACTAGTAAGTCCCTAGTAAAGTGCACTAGAGGTGCCAGGGCCTGTAAATCAAATGCTACTAGTGGGCCTGCAGCACTGGTTGTGCCACCCACATGAGTAGCTCTGTAATCATGTCTCAGACCTGCCACTGCAGTGTCTGTGTGTGCAGTTTTAACTGTAAATTCGACTTGGCAAGTGTACCCACTTGCCAGGCCTAAACCTTCCCTTTTCTTACATGTAAGGCACCCCTAAGGTAGGCACTAGGTAGCCCCAAGGGCAGAGTGTCGTCTATGGTTAAGGTAGGACATATAGGCCCTCATTACAACCCTGGCCGTTGGCGAAGAAGTGGCGGTCTTACCGCCAACAGGCTAGCGGTAAAAAAATTGGAATTATGACCCTGGCGGTTACCGCCATGGTCATCCGCCACTTCTCCGAACCGACCGCCATGGCGGAGACGACCGCTGGGCTGGAGACTTGGGTATCCAGCCCGGCGGCTGTCACAAGACCACCGGCGGTATCATGACCCGGCTGACCGCCATGGATTTCATGGGGTTGGGCACCGCCATGAAATCCATGGCGGTAAGCACTATTCCCAGCCATTGCCTTTCTGTACAATTCAGACACCAATATCTTATCCCTTACAGAAATTTCTACATCTAGGAACTCAATACTACTCGAATCTATGTGTTCAGTAAATCTTAAATTGAATTCATTAACATTCAAATCCCGCACAAATTGGATAGCTGTTTTCTCATCACCCCTCCAAATTACAAAAATATAGTCAATAAAACAACACCATAGGACCACATTGTCCTAAAACTGGGTGATCTTGTCTGACAACTGTTCCTCCCACCACCCCATGAACAAATTTGCGTAGCTTGGGGCGAAACAGGTGCCCATAGCTGCCCCTGCAACTATTTATACAAATGATTATCAAAGATAAACAAGTTGTTTTTGAGACAAAACTCAATCATCGTACACAACATTTCTGAATGAAAGAAGAGTGACAATGACCTCGCTCTGAGGAAATGTCTGATAGCTTTAACCCCCAAACCATGATCTATACTGGTATACAGACTGGTAACATCTAGGGTTAGTAATAGATAATCATCTTCCCATTGGATGCCCTCAATGATTTTCAAGAAGCGTGTAGTGTCTCTCACATAGGATGGTATTGACTCAACAAAGGGATGTAAAAAATAGTCAATATATTTTGATGTATTTTCCAAAAGGGATTCCATAGCCGAAACTATGGGTCTACCTGGTGGGCTGGCTATATCTTTGTGTATCTTAGGGAGAAGGTATAGTATTGGAATCTTTGGATGATCACACTTGAGAAAAAGGAATTCTTACCATTCTATCATTCCCTGATCTCTCCAATCAATCAGCATGCCGTAATATTTCTCATTCATTGATTTAACATCTTCCCAACTCACTTCTTCATAGCATTGAGTATTACTAAGCTGCCTCATTCCTTCCGCCACATATTCAGTGGCATCCTGAATAACCACATTGCCCCCCTTATCCGACTGTCTAATGACAATAGTATGATCTTTCTTCAATTCTTGGAGAGCCTGCCACTGTTCACCAGATAAATTCCTATTTTTCACATCCTTCACACTATACCTCCATTTCTTCAACTGTTTGCTCATTTCCCGTTCAAAGACATCAAGGGCATCACAATGAATAGCGGGAACAAAGGTGGATTTGGGTTTGAAATTACTTGGACATGCATTATCCAGGGCAATGCCTAATCCCCCCAAATTTAAAAGAGGATCATCATGGGCATCCACCCCATCACATAGGTCCGTTATTTTCAATATCAGAAATGCATAGGTTGCTCACTTTTTTTTCTCAGCGCCACTTTCGACCTTAGTATGGTACCACTTTTTTAATTTTAATTTCCTAATGAACTTGAAGGTATCAATCCTATTTTGAGTATAATTAAAACAACCTGTTGGGCAAAATGACAGACCCAGAGATAAGAGGTCCTCCTCAACAGCAGACAGCACTCTACTGGAGAGATTGACAACATTAATAGTTTTTACTTGTGTGCACGTGTTACCACTCCCAAGGGCCTTGCATCGTCTCCTCCGGCCCCTCTTCTTGGCCTGTCTGTTCCTTTTCCTCTTCCTCTGGCTCCTCGCCCCTGCCCCTCTGAGGGTAAGTTTCCTTGTGTTGTTCCGTCCTTCCCTGGTTCAACAGTCTAAATTGCTTTAAAAAATTCAATCTATCCTTTTCTTTATCTGATGTCGAAACCCTGAATAGAACTGTGTCTGGCACATCAGAGAGATTTCCATCCGAAATATCACTCTCCTCCTGTTCCTCCACCGGTTTATTCACTAGTTCACAATCCATCACATTTGACTCAGTAGTATCCTCACTGTACATATGATCATATTTGCGTTGAAAAGTTAGAATACGACCAGCTTGACAGTCCTTAAAGTCCCGTATAAACTTCCTTTGTTTCTTGCTGGTAATCTCTTCCTCAAGTTTCAAAAGTTTCTTCTCTAAATTCTTCAGTAATCTAAAGTAAGAGGAAGATATTTGTAAACAAGGTCATAAACAATAGGAAACCTTTCAAAAGAGCTTCTTTGAGTGAGTATGCCCACTTGGGCACTATAAGGCTCAACGATATTGACTAAGATATGGGTGTAAGAAATATGTGTTTACCTAAGAAATATTTAATTTGAATTGAAAAACATATATACATTTTCTAGCCTATGATTATAAATGAGCTTTTTGAGTTCTCTTGTATTTTCAAAATAAGCTTTTTTGGTATTTTTACAATAAGGTTTTATCTGTTTGTTTAATAATATCATGACGAACATTATGATAATTACTATGAGAAACTTGATGAATTAGGTCTTTGTGGTATAAATTACTATAAATTACTGTGTATGTAGGTTTAAATGAACACCTTAAAGATGGCTGCCGCTGTATATGCTTAATGGTGGGTGGATTGAGGTGTTGTCCGTTTCCTATGTCTATGATGAATTTGGATTATTTATTTGAAGCATTGTAGTAACAATCTATCCATGAAGAAGGCTGTTGCCGAAACGCGTTGGATGTTTTTGCTGAAATAAATTGATTTCTCACATCGGAGGTGTCCTGGCTCTCCTGATATATTAAGGGAGTGTTGGAGGTTATTCGGGGCGTCTCGGAGCCCAGCCAGGACCGCTGTGTTGAGCTCCTGCATTCCGAGACTTGTGTGTTTATGTGAGATATATATATATATATATATATATATATATATATATATACACTCTGACAGTTACATATTTCTTTATATACAGACTAAACAACAATACATATTTTTCTATTGTGGGTGATATGTGTGATATGTTTTAATGATTAAATAAAGTTTAATTTAGAATTTAATTTTTTGCATTTTAAATTGTGCATATTTTTTAAATAACTTGAGTTGAAGTAAACTTGTGTTAAAAAATGATATATTATATGCATATTTCTAACTGATTCTTTTAAAATGTAAAATGTGTTTTATTTATTTAATTACACACAAATATTGTTCATGTTTCTGTAGGGAAAAGCTATATTAAATTATTTGAAAAAAGAATTCACTTATAGGATAACGTTTGATAGTACTATTTGGAAAAAATATGTTTTTAATGTTATTTTTCCAATATTGCTTTACACTGTACCTAAAGTAGATATTTTGGCCAACTGTAGCATTATTTTTTAAAATACTGTATTTTTAGGTCTCACCTATCAGAGTCTGGTTGGGAAAAACATATAGAATGGGCTGACAATATGCCCATTGCGTTCCATTTCCTGACTCTATTTCTCTCATTTACTTGCTTCTTATTCAAACATGTGTCTTCCTCTTCTCCTGTTTGCCCCTCAAACATCCACCCCTTGAGTGTGTTGGTCCTCAGCCCTCCCAGTGTGTTTGTGAAAACACAGCAACAGGGATATCTTTGCTGGGCTGAAGAGCAGACATTAATGGTTGTTTTTGTTTTATATCCTCCATCCTACATATTGCATAAAAACGAGGCTTTCTCACACCAAGGTTTGTATGGCACTGGGTAAAGGTACATCTGCTACACTCACTCAGCTGGCATCTGAAGTAGAAGGTGTACTTAGCATGACATGCCCCCTGGTGGCCGATAAATCTGCTCTGTGGGTCACTACAGAGCACCAAATATGATTGAATTGTGTGTAAAGTAAATTGCGTCTACGTAAGGGGTTCCGTTTAAATACTCTTACTTCCGTATTCTTTTAAAATTCTATTCGGTTTCCCTTAGTAAAACATATTTGAAAAATAAACCAAACCATTTATAAAGACCGAAAACATTGAATTCAATGTACAGTTTTGAGATATCATGAGATGTCTTTATTTTCCTCCAGTTTTTTTAAAGGTTTTCTCTTTTAAATTTTTACACAGTACTTTACAGGGAGACATTAGCATAGCTCAGCAGTCGCGATACGATGCTGACACCTATTGGCTTGCGAAGACTTGTTGTAGTAGATATTTTGGTAGTAGATATTTTGTACTTACCATATTTTTTCTGCTAGTGTTTTTGTTGTCAGTACTTTTATACTTTAAATTATACGTATTTAAAGTCATTTATGGCAACAATATTTTAAAATCGATATTTTGATAGCACAATATTTTTGTGTTCTTTACTGTGACATATAAGCAGGTTTACGTTAGTTCGCAAGTTAGCACAGTCACAAGAAGTGTGTGTCATCACCAGCCAGCGTGACGCATAAAGTCATCCTCATCTTTCCGATGCCAATGCCGTTTCCTGATTAATGTAACACTGAATACACATGCTTGCCAACGAAGACATTGTCCATGCTCTACATAATCAAGTGCGAGGCCTTCAGGCACATATTTAGCTTATGAGGATCTATCCACAAAGTACCTGATCTTCAGAACCTTTACTAGGAGCTGATGAAAGAAAAGTCGAAGTTCAAAACTATAAGAATTGTACACAAAGCTGTTATCGGTGATACCCCAAGGAAAGACAAGCGTATTCAATTACGGTTACGGCTCAATTATGTCCTAGCATCTGTTTTCCTCACTGTCCTATGGGCATACAGATAACATGCATTGATCCCGCAACAGGCTAGTCAGACGCAGAAGTGTGGACTCCAATTCTTATTTCTATCTTTCTGGTTTCATATATTTCTTCCTTCACCTTTTTCCTCACTCACTACGTTAATAGATCATCACTTCCTTAAATCCGTATTTCTTTCTTGCTTCTTTGTTCTGTACACCAGTCAAACAGTTTGAGGGCTTGTAGCATGTGAGCATTTGCTTATCACATTTGTGACTTGATTAGAAGTATTGACAATTTATTTTCAAATGGGTAAGGACTTTAATTGAGTATTGGCCATAATAGTTAGGAGTAAGGCTATGAATATACGAAATAACAGGGACCCCCAAATAATAGGGACCCTGAGTATAACCCACACGGCCCAGGTGACCTATACACATGCTGCCACTAGAGAGAAATGGAGCTCATGAACTGTGACCTGTGGATGAAAATGGACAAGACAGTAGATACTGTGTTCTTCTGTAGGATTAGGAAGAATGTGAGGATTGATTTGGGATGGTCATACTAGTGTGATAACTGCATACTGATGATTGTAAGCTTTTTGCCCGGGTAAGACGTGGCACAGGAGCATTCCCTCCTCCTTGCCACTCACAATGGAAGGCACAAAGGTTTTTAGATCCCTTGGCCTGATCTTTGCTGTCCTAATTCTCTACACTCACATTTTTGTGGCGCTGTGCCTATTGTCCCCTTAAGTGGCAGGTACCGGAATGCCAACACATTGTGAAATAACAATCACAGTCTATTTCGTCTCATTAACATTATTACAGCAGGCTGGGTTGCACCCTTACAGCTTATTTTATGGTATGAAACTGCCTGCAATGCAACACAAATCTGCCTCTTTGAGACTTTAACCTGCTATGTGGTTCACAATGGAAGATTTTCCAGAGGGCATTGAAACATGTACTTGTGAAGTACAACACCAGCTCATGTGGAAGAGTTTATGAAGTTGGGTAGGAATGGGAGCCTGATGGGTAGGTTGGTAATTCGTGTCGTAGATGTCTGGGTGAAGTACTGAGGTGCTGTTTACTCTTTCTGCGAGCACCAACCCATTAGAAAAGATGTGAGTTACAGCAGTGGTTCCCAACCTGTGGTCTGGGGACTCCTGGGGGTCCGTAAAGTCTCCTCAGGGGGTCCGTGACTGCTTAGAAAATTAAATAATATTAACAGATTATGACCCTCATTTTAACCTCAGCGGTCTTTTTAGAAGACCGCCGAGGTTACTCCGGGCTGAAGACCGCCAGTGGTGCCGGTCTCCCTTCCACCGTATCATGACTGCCGGCAGCACTCCGCCCTTTTTCAGACGGAGAGCCACCAGCAGCCATACTGGCGGTCGACGGTGAAGTGGAGGCTGCTCCACCTCCACCGCCACGTCATAAGAACACCGCCCACCGAATCACGTCCCAGGATTCAGCGTGGCAGTGTTCTGGTGACGGGGTGCTGGCGGTGGAGCAGCCTCCATGGATCCCGTTCCCTCCCGGAGGATCACCGGACCAGGTAAGGTGATCGTCCATTAGGGGAGGGGGGTGGAGGGGTGTTGTGTGCGTGCATGGGGGTGTGCGTGTGAGTGTGTACAGGGGTTGTGTGAGTGCGTGTATGCATGCGGGGGGTGTTGTGTGTATGGGAAATGTGTGTGTATATGTCTGTTTGCGTGTATGTGTGCTTGTATGTGTATGAGTGGTGTGAGTGTGCGTGTATGGGGGTGGGGTGTGAGTGTGGATGTTTCTGTGGGGGTGGGAAGGGGGTCCTGCTACCTTTGGCGGGTGGTAGGGGGTCGTGGGTGTTGGGGAAGGATTCGGGGGAGGGGAGAGGGGGAGACCCCTATCAGTGCCAGGGAACGAATTCCCTGGCACTGATAGTGCCTACCGCCATGGATTTCGTGGCGGTACAAAACCCCACGAAGTCCATGGCGGTATGCGGGGTCCTGATACCGCCGGCGGTCTAGTGAAGGCCACCGGGCTGGAGACCGAAGTCTCCAGCCCAGAGGTCGTCACCACCCTGGTGGTCGCAGAGTAAAAGTGGTGATTTTGCATGGCGGTAACCGCCATGCTTGTAATTCCATTTTTTTTCCGCCGGCCTGTTGGCGGTATTACCGCCACTTCTACACCGACTGCTAGGGTTGTAATGAGGGCCTATGTCCCCAGCTTTCAGTAATGACTCAGTGAGGGGTCCCTGGATTCCAATAATGATTCAGTGGGGTCCCCGGGTTCCAGTATTGATAAAGTGGGGGTCCGCAGAAGTCATAAGGTTGGGAACCACTGATCTATAGTATCTCAGTCAAGGCTGATTGGACTAAAAATATTAATCCTGATTGATTCAGTTTTGTATTGGAGGCAAGACATCAGGTTGTCAGGGAGATGTTGGGAAGAAGCAGAATTAGATTGAAACTGATCCATTATTGCGATATATTGAAGAGTGCTTTGGTGGAATTAAAACAGAAAGCAAGAGAGAGAACGACAGATTAAGATGAAATAACACAAAAGCAAAAGAAAGTCAATAAAGAAAGAGGGAGAAAGTGAATGGAAATGACAATCGAGAGAGAAATAAAGAAAGACAATGGACAAACAAGCAAATGTAATGAAGCTAACACTGCAAAGCATAACACAAAAGCATATCCAAAATATGTATAATGAATTAATGAGAAAGAAGGAAAAATAACGTGGTGTAAAGAGAAACAAAGGACGCTGATACAATGAAGGAAGACAGAGGAAACAGGAATAGAGTTGAAAGGGTAATAATTAAAAAGGAAATGGAGAAAACAAAGCAAACTGCGAAAATGATGAAGGAAGAGCATAGCCAATGGAAAAAAATAATGAGCAATTTAAAAAAGAAAGAAAACATATGAGAGGGAAAATAGAAGAGTGAGTAAAAGAGGAAAACAAAAATAAAAAGAAATAGGCAACAAGTCATTTGGTGACTGTATTCAGAGGAAAGAATCGCACAGGATGTATTTTTGTGAAACTGAAAATCACAAAATATGATCTACATGCCTGCTTTACCTCAAAGTACCTCGGAAAGACATTTTTTAAATTAAGGAGTGCTGTCAATGAGCAATCATTAAAGAACATTGCCTAGGCGCCTATCTCTGAGGAACAGCTGTGGAAGAAGTGCTTTTTGCCAAAAACGAGGTCACAATACTGCACTTAAAAACCATACTGAAGAGCGTTCTTCTTACAGACATAACACATTAGATGAAGCAGCTGAAACATAAAGCTGTCTTATTAGCAAGCTTTGCGTGAGAATACATAGCCAGTTAGATAGCTCAGTGGAATAAGTTCCATCCTACGTTAGCCTTACTTATGTCACAATTTGCATAGACCTTAGGGCAGTATATTCCCCTTTGGGTAAATTGATAGGTAAGAAAAATAGATTCAGAGTGAAGAAAAGAAGGACTAAAATCTAAGACTTGGTGAAACCATTGGATGAAACCGGTGTAATGAGAGTTGGTGCAGCTATAAATACTGCAGAGCACTAGAATGTGCCTCACATATTATGATGACGACGCCCGGCCATTAGCAGAAAACACTTCCTAAATGAGTATTATTGAACGCAGCAAAGAGAAACTCTCAAAACTAACATGTTGGGGCTTTTGGTCAGTGTATCATTAACACCTAAATGGGAACACATTGGACAACCTCAACATCCAGGAACTGTTTACAAAGTCAATAGGAAAGAAACGCAAACTCATCAGGGATGCATTCATAGTACAGAATGTTACTCAGAGAATGCATCAAAGCTAGGAACGCCACATGAGACAGAAAATGCTGCTAACAGGCTGTAAAACGGTTTCTGTTGATGTAAATCGATTACTGCAGGGGAGAAATGGGTTATCCTCAAGTTATGGGATCGTGAATGACCTTGTTGTACAAATACCCAAAGATATCTAATGGGAAAACAGGTTTGTCTTTGTACGACTGAACTCGGGGACCAGCCTAACAGCTTGGCCAATTATATTGAGATTCATTGGCATGGGCAACAGAGTCTTTGCTCTTGGTAGATGGATGGCCACAGACTCTCTCGACCAGCATTTTTAAAATCCTGAGATAGAACGAGGAAGTAATTTAGTTTTGGTGTCCTGTAGAAGCCGTACAAGAAGAAATTGTGGAATTACTCCACAAAAAAGACATCTGTGTGCAATGCTAAACCTATATTACTGTGAAGTCAATTGGGCCCACTTTACAAAGGGCTCATGCAAGAAGATGGAAATCTGATCTTTAAGGATTGTGCCATGTATGATGGAAGATGTCAGAGTGTTATGGTATTTACAAAGTGTCCCAGAATTACTATTGCAAATGTACAACAGTGGAAGAATTTCAGGAGTACTTCTGTGCACAATATGTATGCCTGCAGAATTTAAATATAGGCCCTACTGATCTAATTAAGAAATATCTGAACTCACCACCAATTACAAAAGCAATGAAGGCATGAACATTTGTGTACAGACCACCAACAATAGTTACTACTTAACTCTGGCTAACTTTTCAACTCGATTACATATAGCTTTCTGAATTACTTGGTGATGGACTAGGTCATATTACCTCTCACATTTTAATCATTAATGTAGAGCATTGTGTTTGCATCAGCATTGCCCTTTTCTTGTAACATTCAATTGTGGTTTCTTGTTACTGATCGAGTGTTGGAGAGGTTCCCATATTTGATCGACCTTCTACAAGAATTATGGGGGTCATTCTGACCCTGGCGGTAATTACCGCCATGGCGGAGGTTGGCGGTAGCACCGCCAACAGGCTGGCGGTGCTCCGCCGGGCATTCTGACCGCGGCGGTACAGCCGTGGCCAGAAGCGGAAAGCCGGCGGTGTACCGCGACTTTCCGCTGCCCATGGGAATCCGCCATGGCGGCGCAGCTTGCTGCGCCGCCATGAGGATTCTGACAGCCCATACCGCCATTCTGTTCCTGGCGGTTCACCCGCCAGGAACAGGATGGCGGTATGGGGTGTCGTGGGGCCCCCGTAAGAGGGCCCCACAAAGAATTTCAGTGTCTGCTTTGCAGACACTGAAATTCGCGACGGGTGCAACTGCACCCGTCGCACCTTCCCACTCCGCCGGCTCCATTCTGAGCCGGCTTCCTCGTGGGAAGGGTGTTTCCCGCTGGGCTGGTGGGCGGACTTTCGGCGGTCGCCCGCCAGCCCAGTGGGAAAGCCAGAATGACCGCCGCGGTCTTTTGACCGCGGAGCGGTATTTCGGCGGGAACCGCTTGGCGGGCGGCGACCGCTGTCCGCCGCAGTCAGAATCACCCCCAATGTTTCTTCTTTGCGATATTTATCTATATGAAGTGACCTTAACAGGAATGATTTTGCAATAATGATAGTAAAATTCTATCATGCCACCTTTCAATAAGTCCCTTTCCCCAGTGGGGAGTAGGGAGGCACACACACACATGCACACTCACTTACACACTTTTATTCACACGCAGACACATGCACAGACACACATTCATAACACTCTTTCACAAATACACATACATTTAAACATACACACATACACCAAACAGTCAATAAAAAAACAACACTTACCTGCACTGCAACTGAGGAAGAGAAGTCTCAGTAGTGCCAGGAGGGTTGGGACCATGGACGCCATTTACGGGCACCAGGGGTCGCAGCTGCGACCCCTGGCATTGCCTTTGTTGCCACAGGCCTCAGAGCTGGAACAATTAGTGCCACAAACACAGTGGTAGCTGGCATTACCAGCGTCAGACTCCAGCCTCCCCTTCTTCTGATTTTTATTATATTAAGAGTGATCAATAATCTATCATTCACTATTAATATAATAAAAAGGTGGAACAGCAGGAACCTTCACTGGCATCTTAGGTTAGTAAATTACAATACTTTTCAGTATATGTTATGTTAGTGCATGTGGGTGAGAAAGAATTTAGGTGATAGAGCGTGCCTATGCGTGAGCAGGTATGTGACTGTGGAATAGTGTATGTGTGTGTTAAAGTACGTGAGAAAGTATAGGTGAGTGAGAGTTAGAATGAAGAAGAGAGTCTAAATGAGTGAATCAGCATGAGAGTGAGTGCATGCATTGTGATGTCATGAGGGTTAAGATCATGTGACCACTTCCTGTGACATCATTGAGGTCTAAGGGTGTATAATGTCCCTTCAGCTACCCCTGGCATTTGGGTGAATGTACACCCATGGTTGTGACTGCTGCCTCCCCTCATTGGCTGACATTAAATCAGCCAATGAGGGGAGACAGCAGTCCCTACCTCATCACAGAGTAGGGTGGGGGTCAGAGAGACTGCTGATCCGACCCAATCTGTGAAGAGGTGTCAGTGATAGACACTCGGCCCTGGGCACTTCAGGGCTTAAACTTGAAGCACCTGCTACTAGGCTATCACTGACGCTCTACCTCATTAGGAGAGGGAGGGCCTTGAGTACCTTTGCTTAGCTAAGGAAGTCACGCCACCAGGAGTTGTGACCTCCTCAGCCCAGCAAATTTCAGCTCAGGCAAACAGGAGCCTGCACATTTAGCAGGTCTACCTCTTGGCTGCCTGATCTAAAAATGAAGAGTGTCTGTCAGAGTGAATTTTGCTCAGCCTGACAGACACTCTTTATGTCTAAAAGGTGCAGGTTGCGGCCGCTGCTGTCCTTCTCAAATCTTCACAAAGCTGGCCCTAACTCTTTCAGCATTTTCTACCCACACAAGAAACAATACTCTAGCAAACATTGAATGCACGCTCATAAGTGAGCTCCATGAAATGCTCATTGCTGACCAGCACCATCACACACCACCCTTAATATTGATCTCTTCTCTTACAACACCACTTTGGACTGATCTATTTGCAAAAGAACTAAAAACATATAACAATAATATAATCTCCTGTGGACTTGAATTTTCTTTTTTCCTTATGCTCTTTGGAGGCAATCTCTTGAATTCATTCTTCATCAACAGCAAGATCATGATCCAAGCCACATGTGAGAGCCTAGAATAGTTTGACCAATGTTTCCTGACTCTCCTCCGATATCTCTTTCTCATTTAAACTGTCTTCTCCCCATCTGTCCACACACTCTTAACACTTAACGGACCACCCCCTCAACCTTCATCTCGTTCCCTTCACATGTTCCCGTTCCCTCTCATGATGCAATATGTCATGTTATGGTTATGTTATATTTATGTCATGTTTATGTTATATTTATATTCTGTTTATGTTATTGTTATGTTATTTTTATTGTAATATTATTGTTATGTTATGTTGTGTTATGTTTGTGGTATGTCTAACCCCTTCTGTGCTGGCGATGGAACCATTCCGTCCTTGGCACACGAGCAGGAAATCTCCCTAATGCGGGCACCAGAGGGATTTCCTTTGTGCTAAAACAGCCTCAGTGGGTGGAGAAGAACTTCGCCAACTCTTGACGCTGTTTTATGATTTTCAGGGAAATGCTGATCAGTCCACGCGGCGAGCTGACGTCATTTGTCTGAAAGCAAAAGTTGAATGAGCTGATCAGCTCATTTCAGTTTCTCTGCATCGGTGCTCGTGGGGCTATCTTAGACCCATTTTTTAGGCCAGTTCAATCTTTCCGCCCCCCCTGAGGGCAGATGGCGCAATAGCCCCCAATCTGGCCCCCAGAAGGGGGGGCACAAAGCCTTTTAAGCACCAAGGCTATTTGTTCATATGTAGGGGTGGGGCTGCCCAAAATGGGCATGTCAAAGCCCCCACTCACCCCAAAATCTATAGAAATAGTGTTTCTGCCCGATGGGGGATAGATGGGGTAAGTACCCCAGATCTCCTCCCCCAGGGGTTGGGCAGAAAGCCCATTAGACAACGGAGTATTTTGTTTAAATAAAAGAGTGGTGCAGGCTGCCCACAATGCGCAATGCCATGCCCCTCCATGTATATAAATGGGGACAAAAGTCTTTCAGCCCCCCCGGGGGGGCAGATGGGGGCAGTATCTCTAAGGGCAGAAAGCTCACTATGCACTAGGAACCTTTTTTTAATAAATAGGTGTGAGGGCTGCCCAAAATGGGTCATCCAATGCCCCTACCCCTCCCAAACACAAATGGGCACAGTCATTCTGCCCCCCCACCCCTAGGGGGTTAGTAACACTGATCTGCCCTCCAGCGGGGGCAGAAAGCCCACTAGAAGCGAGGGATTTTAGTTTTATTCTGTTTCGTGTAGGGGTGGGGGCTGCCCAGAATGGGCATGGTAATACTTCCCCAAAAAAGGGCCACAGTCTTTCTGCCTCTGGGGGGGGGGGGGTGGGGGGGAGGATAGATGGGGATTATTACCCCCTATCTGCCTCGGGGGGGGGGGCAGAAAGCCCACTAAACACCACAGAAGATTTTTTTAAATAAAAAAGGAGTGAGGCATGGTCATGCCCCCACCCCCACCCCCAAATACATGGGGACAAAGTATTTCTGCCTCCCTGGGGACAGATGAGGTAATTACCCTTGATCCACCCCCACCCCCCAGGGGGGCAGGCAGCTAACTAGACACCAAGGAATGAACAAAAAAAATGAGGGTTAAGGGCTGCCCAACACTATAGGCACAGTTATGCCCTCCATCCCAACTGAAGGAGGTAAAAGTCTTTCTGCACCCCCCCCCCAACCCCCCCGGGCAGACTAAGGCATCTCATCCCTGTGGCAAGCAAGAGGACATTTGATTCTTTTGGTTTTTGATTTTACATGTGGGCCAAGAGAGCTTGGCTAACTCCCAATATTGTCCTACTTGCAATAGTGAGTGGCTGCACTTTTTAGACTTGGGCACGCTGCCACCTGGAAAAACCTACCAGACAGAGACTCTCCTGAAAACTAAACATCTGGGGAAGTCCAGAGTGGTGTGCCTCACATGCACCCCCCACCATTTTCTTACCCACTATGCCCTGCAAATGTCCAACTTTGCCAGAAATCATGCATTTTCCCTATATTTCTGTTATGGAAGCTTCTGGAATCCACAAAATTCCTACTCCCCAGCAGTGCCCCAACTGTACCGATAAAAACTCTGCCCAACTTGTGTGGGTGCCCAAAGCATAGTCAGCCTAAAAGCATATGAAAAAAACTGCCTTTTTGGACCGCTTTGGTTCTCCCTCAATTTCTACACTTTTTAGGGCCTTCCCTGTCACAGGCACCTGGCCCATTTTCACAAGTGAGGTATCATTTGCATAGGAAAAACAAGGAAAATTGTGGGTGGTAGGAAATTTGTGCCAGCACGGCGAACCCCAACAAATGTGAGCAAATGTGTGATTTATTTTTTAGCTAATTTTGAGGTTTGCAGGGGATTCTGGGTAAAAAAACCTTGGGGGATCCATGCAAGCCACATCTCCGTGAACTTCCTCGGATGTGTAGGTTTCAAAAATGTCTGAGTAAGGCAGGTTTCCCTAGATGGCTGCCGAGCCCAGGACCAAAAACTCTGGTGCCCTTCTTGCAAAAACAGATAATTTTGTGATGGATCGATACCTATTTTTCACTCTTTATATTTTACCAAATTAATTATTGTATACCCGGGACACAATGAAAAACCATTGCAAGGTGCAGCTCAGTTATTGGCTCAAGGTACCCCGAGGTATTGGTGAACCTACAAGCCCTATATATCACTGCAACACAGTAGCACCATGTCACAGTGGACACAAATGGCTGTTTTTTTCCAACTCAATTTCAATATTTTTTCACTTCAACTGTTACTTTCTATAGGACAACCTTGAAGGACCTACTGAAGTGACCCCTTACTGAATTCAGAATTTTATCTACTTTTCAGAAATGTATAGCTTTATAGGATCCACTATAGGTTGCACACCCATTTCTACCACTAACTGGACATAACTGGACACAGGTTAAAAAGTGCAAGGCCCCCATAACCTTTTGTCCACATAAGATATCCATGCCAAATTTGTGTCCTTTTTTCCAGCATCCTGGGGATTTTGAAGATAATCAATCAATCAATCAATCAATAATTTATAAAGCGCGCTATGTACCCGTTAGGGTTTCGAGGCGCTAGGGGGGGGGGGGGGTGGTGCTGCTATCATACGAAGAGCCATGTCTTGAGGAGTCCTGGGTCTGGCGTAGTGAGGTAGGGAGTGCGTTCCAGGTCTTGGCGGCGAGGTAGGAGAAGGATCTGCCGCCAGAGGTCTTGCGCTGGATTCGGGGGACGATGGCGAGGGCAAGGTTGGCAGAGCGTAGTTGACGTGAGGGAACGTAGAAGTTGAGTCTGGTGTTCAGGTAGGTGGGTCCGGTGTCGTGTAGAGCCTTGTGTGCATGGGTGAGGAGTTTAAAGGTGATCCTCTTGTCCACGGGGAGCCAGTGGAGGTCCCTCAGGAGGGGAGATGTGACATCGGCGGGGTATGTCGAGGATCAGGCGGGCGGATGCGTTTTGGATGCGTTGGAGTCGTTTGATGTCTTTTGTTGGGATGCCTGTGTAGAGTGCGTTGCCGTAGTCGAGTCTGCTACTGACGAGGGCTTGGGTTACCGTCTTTCTGGTTCCTGTTGGAATCCACTTGAAGATCCTGCGGAGCATGCGGAGGGTGATAAAACAGGAGGATGAGACTGCGTTGACCTGTTTGGACATGGTCAGGGCGGAGTCGAGGATGAAGCTGAGATTTCGTGCGTGGTTGGCTGGGGTGGTAGGAGGGCCTAGGGCGGAGGGCCACCACGAGTCGTTCCAGGCCAAGGGGGTGCGTCCGAGGATGAGGACTTCCGCCTTGTCGGAGTTAAGTTTTAGGCGGCTGTTGCTCATCCATTCGGCGATGGATTTCAGTCCCTCGTGAAGGTTGGCTTTGGCGGTGAGAGGATCTTTGGTCAGGGAGAGGACGAGCTGGGTGTCGTTGGCGTAGGAGATGATGCTGAGGTTGTGCTGGCGGGCCAGTTGTGCGAGGGGGGCCATGTAGACGTTGAATAGCGTTGGGCTTAGTGAGGAGTCTTGGGGGACGCCGCAGATGAGGTTGGTGGCTTTGGAGTGGAAAGGTGAGAGTCGGACCCTCTGGGTTCTGTCGGAGAGAAAGGAGGAGATCCAGTTGAGGGCTTTGTCTTGGATGCCGGCTTCGTGTAGACGGGTTAGTAGGGTGCGGTGGCAGACTGTATCGAAGGCGGCTGATAGGTCTAAGAGGATCAGGGCTGAGGTTTCGCCGTTGTCCATTTGTAGTCTGATGTCATCTGTGGCGGCGAGGAGTGCAGTCTCTGTGCTGTGGTTTCGTCTGAACCCGGATTGGGAGGGGTCTAGGATGGAGTTGTCTTCTAGGTAGTGGGCGAGCTGTGTGTTGACGATCTTCTCGATGACTTTTGCTGGAAAAGGGAGGAGGGAGATTGGACGGAAGTTTTTGAGATCGTTGAGGTCAGCCTTAGGTTTCTTGAGGAGAGGTTGGATTTCTGCGTGCTTCCAGCTGTCCGGGAAGGTAGCTGTATTGAAGGAAAGGTTGATGATCTTGCGGAGTATGGGGGCGATGGCGACGTCGGCTTTGTTGAAAACGTGATGTGGGCAGGGGTCAGATGGAGATCCTGAGTGGATGGAGTTCATGGTTTTAAGGGTTTCGGCAGCGTCTACTTGGGTCCAGGTGGTGATGTGGTCGGCGTGGGAGGAGTTGTTGGGGGTGGGGTCTGGCGGCGGTGAGGTGTTGAAGCTGTCGTGGATGGCTGCGATTTTCTGGTAGAAGAAGGTGGAGAGATCGTCGCAGAGTTTCTGGGATGGAGGGATGTCGTTGACGTTGGCGTTGGGGTTGGAGAGTTCCTTCACGATGCTGAAGAGTTCCTTGCAGTCGTGAGCGTTGTTGTTAAGGCGTTCTGTGAAGTGGGAGCGCTTGGCGAGTCGGATCAGTTGGTGGTGTTTCCGGTTGGCTTCCTTGAGAGTAGCAAGGTTCTCGGGTGTACGCTCGAGGATCCATTTTTTCTTGAGTTTCTGGCAGGTGCGTTTGGAGGTGGTTAGTTCGTCTGTGAACCAGGCTGGTTTTTTATTTTCTTGGTTGGCGGTGGGCCTCTTGAGTGGGGCTAGGATGTTGGCGCAGTTGAGGATCCATTGTTGGAGGTTGATGGCGGCGGAGTCTGGGTCGGTGGGGTCGGGTGGAGGGTTTTTGACGAGGTTGTTGGTGAGTTGGTCTTTGGTGACTTTTCCCCAGCGCCGGTGAGGCGGAAGAGGGGTGCGGTGGTGTTCGGTGTTTTTCTTGAAGGAGAAATGGACGCAGTGATGGTCGGTCCAGTGGAGTTCGGAGGTTTGGCTGAAAGAGATGTGGTTGCTTGAAGTGAAGAGTGGGTCAAGGGTGTGGCCGGCGATGTGGGTGGGAGTGTTGACCAGTTGACGGAGTCCGAGGTTGGGGAGGTTGGTGGTCAGTGATGCGGTGTTGACGTCATTGTTGTTCTCCAGGTGGAAGTTAGGTCTCCTAGGAGGATGTAGTCTGAAGACGCGAGGGCGTGGGTGCTTGCGAGGTCGGAGACGGTGTCGCTGAAGAGGGCTCTTGGTCCTGGAGGACGGTATATGAGGGTTCCTCTGAGGGTAGTGTTGGGGTCCGTGTGAATCTGGAAGTGGAGGTGTTCGGCTGTTTTGAGGGTGTTGTCCGTGTGGGTATTGATCTTGAGGGTAGCTTTGTGGGCGATGGCTATTCCTCCGCCGATTCCGTTGGTGCGATCTCTTCTGGTGATCTTGTAGCCGTCAGGGATGGCGATGGCGATGTCAGGGGCTGAGGAGTCGTTCCACCAGGTTTCGGTCAGGAAGGCTACGTCTGGGGCATTGCTGTCGAGCAGGTCCCAGAGTTCTATGGCGTGCTTTCGTGCGGAGCGTGTGTTGAGGAGGATGCAGTGCAGATTGTTAGTGTTGGTTGTAGCTGGCTTCGTTGTTCTGTTGCAGGCGAAGTTGCAGGTACGGCAGGAAAAAGGTCCTTTGGTGTGCTTCGGGCTGGCCTGGAAGCACTCTGTGGAGGGGCCAGGCTTGAGGGCGAGGTGTTCGCTGGCCGAGTAATGAAGGCATGGGGCGCGAGGGCCAGGGGGGGTGGCGCTGGGCGCAGTCCAGGCGCGGACGGGCGCAGACCGGCTTGCCTCTGGCGCCCCTCCGGCGCGCCAGCGGCGCGCCCGCTGCGTGCGTCCGCTGCGCGGACGCGCAGCGCCAGCCATTAAGAAGGGAGGGGGGAGGGAGGAGCAGCTGGGAGGCGGGAGGCGGGAGGCGGGAGGGAGCGGCGAATGGGGGCGCGAGGGGGGCGGGGCCGCAGGGAGGCAGCGGCAGGGAAAGAACTGCAAGGGGGAGCGCCCAAGGGGCGAAAACAACAAAAACAAGGCACAAGAAAGTCGGGCACAAATTAGAAAAACAGTCACAAAAATACACTAAAGGCACAAAATACAATCGGGGCACAGCAATCAGAGGGGCACAACGGGGGCAGACACGCAGGAGGCAAGGCGCTTGAAAACAATAGAAAAGCACTTACAGGACGGCGAAAAGTGGCACAATCAGAAGGGGCACGACGGGGCCAGAAGCGCAAGGAGGCAAGGCGCAGAAAATATAGAAAACACTTACAGCACGGCGGAAAGCGGCACACGGGTCAAGTGAAGCTTACTAGAGCCCACTAGACACCAGGGGTGAGGCGCAGGAGGATGCCTGCGGGTGGAGGAGGGCCTCGAACACGCTAGCAGCAGCGTGGGCGGGGGTCAGAGGCAGGAGACAGCAGGTTGGTGCTGCAGACGTGGGGGGCGAGCTCTAGACCTAAGGCAGGTCAGAGGTCGCTCACTCGTGACGCGCAGCGCCAGCCATTAAGAAGGGAGGGGGGAGGGAGGAGCAGCTGGGAGGCGGGAGGTGGGAGGGAGCGGCGAATGGGGGCGCGAGGGGGGCGGGCCGCAGGGAGGCAGCCGCAGGGGGAGAACTGCAAGGGGGAGCACCCAAGGGGCGAAAACAACAAAAACAAGGCACAAAAAAGTCGGGCACAAATTAGAAAAACAGTCACAGAAATACACTAAAGGCACAAAATACAATCGGGGCACAGCAATCAGAGGGGCACAATGGGGGCAGATGCGCAGGAGGCAAGGCGCTTGAAAACAATAGAAAAGCACTTACAGGACGGCGAAAAGTGGCACAATCAGAAGGGGCACGACGGGGGCAGAAGCGCAAGGAGGCAAGGTGCAGAAAATATAGAAAACACTTACAGGACGGCAGAAAGCGGCACACGGGTCAAGTGAAGCTTACTAGAGCCCACTAGACACCAGGGATGAGGCGCAGGAGGATGCCTGCGGGTGGAGGAGGGCCTTGAACACGCTAGCAGCAGCGTGGGCGGGGGTCAGAGGCAGGAGACAGCAGGTTGGTGCTGCGGACGTGGGGGGCGAGCTCTAGACCTAAGGCAGGTCAGAGGTCGCTCACTCGCGACGCGCAGCGCCAGCCATTAAGAAGGGAGGGGGGAGGGAGGGAGCGGCGAATGGGGGCGTGAGGGGGGAGGGGCCGCAGGGAGGCAGTGGCAGGGAGAGAACTGCAAGGGGGAGCGCCCAAGGGGCGAAAACAACAAAAACAAGGCACAAAAAAGTCGGGCACAAATTAGAAAAACAGTCACAAAAATACACTAAAGGCACAAAATACAATCGGGGCACAGCAATCAGAGGGGCACAACGGGGGCAGACACGCAGGAGGCAAGGCGCTTGAAAACAATAGAAAAGCACTTACAGGACGGCGAATAGTGGCACAATCAGAAGGGGCACGACGGGGGCAGAAGCGCAAGGAGGCGAGGCGGCGAAAATATAGAAAACACTTACAGGACGGCGGAAAGCGGCACACGGGTCAAGTGAAGCTTACTAGAGCCCACTAGACACCAGGGATGAGGCGCAGGAGGATGCCTGTGGGTGGAGGAGGGCCTCGAACACGCTAGCAGCAGCGTGGGCGGGGGTCAGAGGCAGGAGACAGCAGGTTGGTGCTGCGGACGTGGGGGGCGAGCTCTAGACCTAAGGCAAGATACCCAAGGTTTGTGGGCCCAAATAGCCAGGAAAGGGCTCAGTCCTGAGGGGTGGTGGGGGACTAGCAGCAAAAGGGTTAAGGTTATGTTATGATTATGTTATGTAATTTTATGCTATGGTTATGTAATGTTATGTTATTGTTAGAAATTGGGTTTCTTGTTGGCAGATATTTGCCGGTTGTCCAAGCAGGAACCACAAACCTAGTCAGGGTAAGTCACAAACATTCCCTAGGTTAACCTGTTCTCACCCTCTGGTAGTTTGGCACAGAGCAGTCAGGCTTAATTTAAGAGGCAATGTGTTAAGTATTGTGCAACACTTTAAAAAGTGAAACTGTGAAAAATACCCCACAAAAAGATACCACAGTTGGTTTGAAAAATATAACAAATAACCAATAAAACAGGACCAAAACAACAAAAATCCGATAAGTAGATCTTGAGATGTTAATTTTCAAAAAATAAACTGTGAAATAGCACTTAGAAACAAGAAGCACCAACCAGGGTTATCTGGTTGTGGTAGACTGGGACAAAGTCAAGAGTTCAGGCTGAGCAGGCTAAGAGGTCCCAGTGAGGCCTGCTAAACAAAAGTACCTTAATTCTGGATGCTTGATGATGAAGATGTGGAAAGCAGACTGAAGTGATGAGTCGGTGTTGATCCCCACAATGGAGGCGATGCATCGATCCTTTCTGCGCACTGGTGAAGATGCGTCAATTTTCTCCATGCAATAGCAGCACTGTATCAAGTTCGAGATGCAGCGATTCTGAAGGTGATGCGCTGAGGTGAATCCATGCTGGACAGGCGAAACGTCGGTTCCAATCACGCAATGAGGTTGATGCACTGGTTCTGATCCACATAACTGGGTTGATGTGCCGGTTCCGATCAGCAGTGTGGCAGCGATGCATTGGTTCTGTCAGTTGCAGCTCTTTACACTCACTTCCAAGAGTCTAGGAATGGATTGGTGCCACTTTGCAGGCAACAACTCTCAGATGGTAGAGTCTAGGTACTGTAGGTAGATGAGCTGGAAGTCTTTTGTGTTCCAGAGCAGTACAGCAGTTCTTCTGAGTCTACCACAGGTCCAAAGGTGTACTGAAGTGCTGAGTCTGATGATGCATTAATTATAACTTGTGCCCACTTTTAAGTAAAATAAGGTTCTGGAGTTTTCCACTTCCAGAGGTGTTTGGAATTTCCTACCTCGCTGCCATGGTCCCAGCTTGTCTGGGGACACAAATGACTAGTGTCAAATCTCTTTGTGAGCGTGCTGGGCAGAGCTTTTGTGATGTGGAAGTGTGGTAGGTGACAGCTCCCCCCTCATCAAGTCAGAGATGGCCCAGCTACTATTACCCCTTGTCACACTGCCTGGGAGCAATACACAAAGACCAACTTCCAGCTACACATGTAGTCATGTGGCTCAGAATACAGGCTGTCGGCACCAAATGGCTGGGACAAAAAAATGGCAACTTTCTGAAAGTGGCATTTTCAGACTTGTGACATAAAATCTGACTTTACTATTAAAGAGGGCTTTAAACTTTAAATTAGAATTATTTAGACACCAGGCTCAATACCCCTATCTGTTCTCAATTGAAAGTTATCACTCATTAAATGTAATAAGGTAATCCAATGTTATCCTATGGGAGAGGTAGGCTTGCAGTAGTGAAAAGCAAAAAAGAAGTGCTTTCATGGCCAGGACATGTAAAAAGTACATGTCCAACTTTTTAAATATGTTGTTTGGGACCTACCCCAGGGGTGACATATGTATTAAAAAGGAGCTTTGGTCTGTTTACCAGTCAAGCATTTGCTTATTACATTTGTGAATTGATTAGAATTATTGACGATTTCTTTTCAAATGGATAAGGACTTTAATTGTATATTGCCCAAAATAGTTAGGAGTAAGGCTATGAATATGCAAAATAATAGGGACCCCCAAATAATAAGGACCCTGAGTGTAACCCACGCGGCCCAGTTCATCTATACACGTTCAGCCACAAGAGAGAAATGGAGCTCATGAACTGTGGCCTGTGGATAAAAATGGACAGGACAGGAGATACTGTGTTCCTCTGTAGGATTAGGAAGAATGTGAGGATTGATGTGGGATGGTCATGCTATTGTGATAACAACTGGATACTGATTGTAAGCTAGTTGCCCGGGTAAGGGGTGGCAAAGTGACATTCCCTCCTCCTTGCCACCCATAATGGAAAGCACAAACGTTTTTAGGTCCCTTGGTCCGATCTTTGCTCTCCCCATTGTCTTCACTCACAGTGTGTCATTTTTGTGGCACTCTACCTATTGTGTCCTTAAGTGACAGGTACCGGAATACCAACACATTGAGATTAATGTGCAATAACAATCACAGCCTATTTTTTCTCATTACCATTATTGCAGCAGGCTGGTTTGCACCCTCACAGCTCATTGCAAGGGCTGAAACTGCCTGCAGTGCAATACAAATCCGCCTCTTTGAGATTTGACCTGCTATCTGGTTCACAATGGATGATTTTCCAGAGGGCATTGAAACATGTACTTGTGAAGTACAACACTTGCTGGTGTGAAAGAGTTTATGAAGTTGGGTATGAATGGGAGCCTGATGGGTAGGTTGGTAATTTGTGTTGAAAATGTCTGGGTGAAGTGCTGAGGTGCAGTTTCCTATTTCTGCAAGCATAAACCCACCAGAAAAGACATGAGTTACAGTATCTCAGTCAAGGCTGACTGGAGGATTGGAAGAAAAATGTTAGCCCCGAGTTGTTCAGTTTCTTAATGGAGGTGCTAGAGCAGGTGTTTTAATTAGAAATTATTAATGAGTGTTTATGTAATTGGAATAATTCCATTTGTAGAAAATGAATAGCGTAGAGAATGTGGCCTCGTAGAATGGCCAACAGTGTTCACGAAAAGTACTAATTGATGATTAATGCTTATGAAATATTGAAAGTGTACTAGATTAATATAGTAGTATGTCATAATAAGGGTTATGTAGTATGCTGTAGCTTGTTAATTGTAGGCCTTAACTCAGCGAGTGTCTTGGCCTAGTTTTGCAGGCCTCATGTAAAAGCTGTATACCTTAGCGGTTAATAGAAAATGCTGACAGAGTGAACTAAACTGTGAAATGTCCATTGTCTTGTTAAAAGTGCTTTACGGAAGCTTTTCGTGAGAACCAACTAACAGGAGATGATGTTCCCGTTAGAGTAACAGTTTGTGTGTAATGTGTGTGAGATGTACTTTCCCAGGACAAGAACAATGAAGGCATTGACTGGAGCTGAAGATGCAACAATATTGTTACCTGACGAGCCGGATGATGATGACATTGTAAAGTGAACCAATCAACTTCATGAGAAGAGTGAAATATTAGAATTCATAAATTTGGTTTAGAAATATTATTGGGTAGGGTATAACTGACCAATAGGGAATTAGTGGATAGTTTAGGTGACTTTGATATAACAACGCGACAGAGGAGAATTATTCAGAATTACTGTGATTTTGAGAGAAGAAGAGACTTTAGAAGTGCTTCGAGATTCATTTTGTCACTGGGCTCATACTCTCTGACTGAGAGCCTGATGTTTCGCTGATCGATTGATGACCTGAGGACGAAGACTGATTCTGCTTGCTGACCCATACCGTGGATAGGTAGATCTGACGAAATGTGACTGTTATGCATTTTATGCCTTTTCCTTCTAGGTGCTAACTGCGCTGTTTTGTTAAATCCATTGCTAGATGTTTTTCTAAATTTGTGTTCTAAATTGTTTTGCATGAAGCCCAACATGCTGATGCTAATCTGACGTTAGTTGAGGGTATTCAAATAGACTGACAAATTTCGGGGACAAATGTTTGACAGATTATCTTGCTGAATTTTATGTATGTGATATCCTTATTGCAACTGATTTTGCGATTGATTTGGATTGTAGCACTAGAATGTGTTGTGATTCAAGCTTTGATTAGATTGCGTTTCTTTCGCCGCTTCAGACAACCAGTATTGTTCATATATGTGTTTCATTTGATATTGTGATTAATCTACATGACTTTAGTATTGTTAATATATGGGAAATAAGCTTCCTAAACTTTACTAAAGGTGTAGTTATTCATGACCAATCAGTCATGGTGCGTGACATTTACTGACTCCATTGATTATTGATTTTATTGATTACTAATGATTGTTGACTATCTTGGTTCATGTACTGGAACTATGGTGAGAACTTCTTAAACGAGTCAAAAGGTTCATCGACCTATTCGCGTCCCCTTGTCAGTTTACTTATTAAGGTCTGACGTGCTAACAGAGGCAATACATTAGGCTGTCAGGGAGATGTTCGGAAGAAGCAGAAATACATTAAAACGGATCCATTATTGCGATATATTGGAACGTGCTTTGATGGAAGTAAAAAATAAAGCAAGAGAGTGAACAATAGATTAAAGAGTGAACGATAGACTAAGATGAAATAACACAAAAGCAAAAGAAAATCAATAAGGAAAGAGGTGGAAATGACACATGAGAGAGAAAGAAAGACAATGGACAAACAAGCAAATGTAATTAAGATAATAGTGCAAAGCATAACATATAAGCATATCTAAGATATGTATAATGTATTAATGAGAAAGAAGGAAAAATAACGTGGTGGAAACTAAAATAAAGGAAACTGGTAAAATAGAGAAAAGAAGAGGAAACAGGAATAGAGTTGAAAGAGTAATAATAAAAAGGAAATGGAAAATGCAAAGCAAACCGCAAAAATAATGAATGAAGAGCATAGCCAACGGAAAAAAATGAGACAATTTTAAAAAGAACAAAAATATATAAGATGAAATATAGAAGAGTTTAGGATAAGTAAGTAAGCAAGTCGCTCACCCTGCATTCAAAGGAAAGAATGGTACAGGATATATTTTTGTGAAACTTAAAATCACACACATGAAGCCAATGAGCAATTAGGAAAGGACATGACATAGACGCCTGTCTCTGTGGAACAGCTGTGGAAGCAGTGCTTTTTGCCAAAATCGAGGTCACCCTTCTGCACTTAAAAACCTTAATGATGACGGTTCTTCTTCCAGACTTAACACGCGGGATCAAGCAGCTGAAAAATAAAGCTGTCTTATTAGCAAGCTTTGGGTAAGAATATACAGCAAGCTAGATAGCTCAGTGGAATAAGTTCCATCCTACATTGTCCTTACTTATGTCACAATTTGCATAGTCCTTGGGTGGTATATTCCCTTTGGGTAAAATGATAGGAAAGAAAAATAGATTCAGAGTGAAGAAGAGGAGGGACTAAAATTTAAGACTTGCTGAAAACCATGGAATGAAACCGGTGTAATGTGAGATGGTACAGCTTTAAATACTGCAGAGCACTATAATGCATCTCACATGTTATGATGGAGACACAGGTCATTAGCTGGAAACCCTTCCTAAATGAATATTATTGAATGCAGCAAAGACAAACTCTCAAAACTAAAATGATGGGGCTCTAGGTTGGTGTATCATTAACACCTAAATGGGAACAAATTGGACAACCTCAACATCCAGGAACTGTTTATAAAGTCAATAGGAAAGAAAGGCAAACTCATCAGGGATGTATTCATAGTACATAATGTTTCTCAGACAATGCATCAAAGCTAGGAACTCTAAATGAGACAGAAAGTAGAGCTAACAGGCTGCAACACGGTTTCTGTTTATGTAAATCGCTTACTGCAGTGGATAAATTAACTATCCCCAAGTTATCAGATCGTGAATGACCTTGTTGTACAAATAGCCAAGAATATCTCATGCGAAAACCAGTTTGTCTTTGTATGACCGAACTTGGGGACCAGCCTAACAGCTTGTCCAATTATATTGAGGTCATAGGCATGGGCACCAGGGTCTTTGCTTTTGGTAGATGGATGGCCACTGACCCTCTTGACCAGCATTTTTAAAATCCTGAGATTGAGGAAGTAATTTAGTTTTAATGTCCTGTAGAAGCTGTACAAGAAGCAATTGTGGAGACACCTGTGTGCAATGCTAAACCTATATTACTGTAAAGTCACTTGGGCCTACTTTACAAAGGGCTTGTGCAAGAAGATGGAAATTTTATCTTTGAGGATTGTGCCATATGTTGGAAGAAGTCAGAATTGTATAGTATTTACAAAGTGTCCCAGAATTACCATTGCAAATGTACAACAGTGGCAGAATTTTCAGAGTACTCCTGTTCACAATATATATGCCTGCAGAGTTGAAGTATAGGTCCAATGGATCTAATTAAGAAATATCTGAACTCGCCACCAATTACAAAAGTAATGAAGGCCTGGACATTTCTGTACAAACAACTGATTAGGGTTACAAGTTAACTCTGGCTAACTTTTCAACTCGATTACAAATAGATTTCTGAATTACTTGGTGATGGACTAGGTCATATTGCCTCTCACACATTTTAATCATTAATGTTGAGCATTGTGTTTGCATCAGCATTGTCCTTTTCTTGTAACATTCAACTGTGGTTTCTTGTTACTGATCGCGTGTTGGAGAGGTTCCAATATTTGATCGACCTTCTACAAGAATTATGTTTCCTCTTTGCGATATTTATCTATGTGAAGTGACCTTAACAGGAATGAATTTGCAGTAATGATAGTAAACTTCTATCATGCCACCCTTCAATAAGTCCCCTTCTCCAGTGGCGACAAGTGGGGAGTGGGGAGGCACACACACACATACACATTCACACCCTTCTATTCACATGCAGACACATGCAGACAAACATTCATAACACACACTCACAAATACACATACATTTAACCCCTCGAGTGCCGTCGACAAGCTGGTCTCGCCCTCAGCCATGGTCGCAGTATGCCGAGGACAAGACCAGCTCGTCCTGCACCCAGCTCATGGGGGGAGAGTGCTTCCCCCATGAGCCAAGGGGCAGGGATAGAAGGGGAATTGCTTTCCCTTCCACTCCCAACCCCCCCAAATCTAATGACATTAGCGCACAATCGTGTGCTAATGTCATTAGAGGCCGCCAGACACACTGGAAGCCATTTGCTTCCAGCTCATCGAGGGAAGAGGAGGTAAGTTTCTCCTCCAACCGGGGTTAGTTCCCTAAAAAAGGCATTGGGGTAAAGGAAAAGTTCCCTCAATGTCTCTTTCAGCATTCTTGCATTCTTTTAGCATTCCTGCTGCCCGATCGCGATACAATCAGGCATCAGGAATGCCCACTAGACACCAGGAATTTTTGTCTATATTGTAGTTTGTTTGTATTATGTTGCAGGGAGCGGCCCCTTGGGCAAGGGTCGCTCCCCCTAGGAGGCCAATATGTTTTACGCCATTTCTGCCAACCAAGGCTGGCAGATCAGCTGATTATTCTTATGCCGATCTGCCCTCAAGGGGGGCAGAAGCCACAGCGACGCGAGGGATGTTTTGCTCTTTGTTTTTTTTGTGTGTGGGGGGCAGCCCCTTGGGCAAGGTTCAGCTCCAAAAGGGGGTAAAGCACTGTTGGCCAGTTCTGCTCCCCTTGGGGGAAGATCAGCCTATTTTATTTAGGCTCACTTAGCACCAGGGATCTTTTGTGTGTGTGTGTTTTGTGTGTGGGGTGGCCCCTTGGGCAAGGGTCGCCCCACAAAGGGGGAAATATATTTTATGCCATTTCTGCCCCCATTGGAGGCAGATCATCCTATTTTTTTTAGGCCCACCAAGATGCCAGGGATTTTTTGTTTGTTTCCTTAGTTGTTTTGTGTTGGGGGGCACCCCTTTTGGCATGGGGTGCCCCCCCAAAGGGGGCAAAGCACTCTTGGGCAGTTCTATTTTTTTTAGGCCCATCTGCCTCCAAGGGGGCAGAACCCACTTAGTGCCAGGGATTTTGTGTGTGTGTGTGTGTGCGCTTTGTGTTAGGGTGTAGCCCCTTGGGCAAGGGTCACTCCCCAAGGGGGGGGCAATATTATTTACACCATTTCTTCCCCCTTGGGGACAGACTAGCCTATTGTTTTTAGGCCCATCTGTCCCCAAGGGGGCAGAAGCCACCAAGATGAAGGGATTTGTTTTTGTTTCCTTTGTTTATTTTGAGTTGTGGCCCCCCCCTTGGCAAGGGTCACACCCCCCCAAAGGGGGCAAAGCACTGTTGGGCAGTTCTATCGGCCTATTTCTTTTTAGGCCCATCTGCCCCCGAGGTGGGTAGAAGCCACCAACACGCCAGGGATGTTTTTTTTATGTTTCCTCTGTTTTTTTGTGTTGGGGGGGGGCTTTGGCAAAGGTCGACCCCCAAAGGGGGCAAAGCATTGTTAGACAGTTCCCTTGGGGGAAGCGCAGCCTATGCTTTTGAAGCCCCCCTGTCTCCAAAGAGGACAGGATCCACTTAGGCACCAGGGGAAAATTTCTAAATGCTTGGTGTCGGGGTGTTTGTCAACCGATGAAGTATTTGCATTTGTGATTATATCAGTTTATTTCTCCTTTTTGTTCTAGTTCAAAGCTTTTGCTTCCTTTGCTGTTGCTCCTTGTGGTTTTGCCAGTGGTTGACCTGCAGTTTGCGTAGTTGCATGTTTTAGGTAAGTAAAAACAATTTACTCCAAAGGAGTATTGCCATGCATGAATGACATGTTTGTAGGTGGTGTACTAAATACAGGATTGTTTGTGAAATTGTCCTTAGATTTGTGCACAATGATATTTGTGTTGTCTTATGTCTAATTTGCTTTTCGTTTTTGGTGGGATATCATTGGTGATTGCTGTATCTATGCAGAGTAGTTGCTGGTGAGTCCAGCTTTTTCAGGCAAGTGAGAGGTATAGTTTTTGAGTACATAACTCTTTGTGATAAAGCTACACTTTGTTTATGACTTATTTTAGAGTGTTCTGATTGTTGTTGGCGCATTTGTCAAGTTACACTTCTGTCTTATCCAGGTGACTGGTTGACACATGTTCGGTATAAGTCAATAAGGACGCTCAATGAAGGACCACAAGCCAATTATAAATACAATTTGGCTTTACTAGAATTTCAGGTAAATGTAGGCATTTAGCACATTAACAATAGTGGAACAAGAATAGCAATGAAAAGCATCTATTTATAAATAAGTACACTACAAAGAGCATCTATGTATACAATATGAGCAAAGAGTTCATTGACTGATATAATCTTGGAATAACTGTATACCAAAATGTGTTACACTACGATGTTCAGGAAGTAAAATATAAATGAGTTGAATACTTCAGATAAGCTTTGATTTACTGCACACCAAAATGCATGTTTCAATTACTGCAGCAGGCTCACACTACGATGTTCAGAAAGCAAAATATAAACAAGTTGAATTCTTCAGATTAGCTTTGCTTAACTGCATACCAAAATGTATGTTTCAATTACTGTAGCAGGCTCACACTACGATGTTTAGAAAGCAAAATATAAACAAGCTGAATACTTCAGATTATAAACAAGGTGCAAGCATAATAATCAATCATAATAATAGAGCAGAGAAACAAAGGCCTTTCATCCCTGTGTGGAACTTAACTTAGTCCACGAAGTGCTGGGAAGCCCTCTACCGCCTGCTTGGACCTCTCTCCCCCTCAAGCATCACAGTCTCTGAACAGCAAAACAGGGAGGCAGTGCTGGGCCATGGCAGCTTTTACAACCCCATCTGCGAGCTTCAGATCCCTCACCCGCACTTCAGTGCTTAAATAACTCGAAGCTTGGATTCTATCTCTTTCTGGCATTTCCTAGCTATGTTATCAGCACTTGGCTGCTCTGCCCTTCCCCAGCCTTTGTTTTCATTCCATCTTCTCCCTGTACTCTTGTTCTCAAGGTTGAGACGGAGTCTTCTACACAAACAAGCTTGAAAATAATATCATGAACTTTTCCACATTGTTCGGTGATTTCAGAAGGCAATCCGCTCATCTACACTGCTCAAGCTAATTAACCCTTCCCGTCACAATGTCTTCTGCACCTTTCCCTACACTGAGCAACTTCTTAGAAAGGATCATGGCTTGCCTCAGAGTGACCACTCAGCAGGTTGTTGGTATGCTTTTTGAGTCGTCTTCTGACCATGATTATGAGACTGAGGGCCTGATTACAACTTTGGAGGAAGGTGTTAATCCGTCCCAAATGTGACGGATATACCACCAGCCGTATTACGAGTCCATTCTATCCTATGGAACTCGTAATACGGCTGGTGGTATATCCGTCACATTTGGGACAGATTAACACCTCTTCCAAAGTTGTAATCAGGCCCTGACTCTGTATGTGAGGCAGAGGAGGAAGTGGCAGAGGAGGAAGTGGGAGATTCTGGCAGTGAGTTTTCTGTCCGAGAGGAATCTTCTGATGAGGAAGCCACTCAGTGCCTATGAAGGCCCTGTTTTAGAGGAGGACACTGATGTGCTAATAATGCAGCAGCCTGGGTCTGAAAGGTTTCCCATTGGAAGACCTGACACCTGGGTTGCCATAAACATGGAGCAGTCCCAGTTGCCTGCCTTTACTAGTCTC
Source organism: Pleurodeles waltl (assembly GCF_031143425.1). NCBI lineage: Eukaryota > Metazoa > Chordata > Amphibia > Caudata > Salamandridae > Pleurodeles > Pleurodeles waltl. The sequence goes on along the minus strand of NC_090446.1, from coordinate 1,333,031,275 downwards.
CCAGGGTGTAGAGTGAATACGGAAAACTTTTTGTCAATTTCTTTGAGTTGTTTATGGACAATGTATTTTTGGAAGAGATTGTTGAGTGGACTCATTTGTATGGGGAGCAGTATTTGAGGGACAACGCTGCCAGACTTGAGACTCAGTCTAGAGCTGCCCAGTGGATTCCACAAATCTGGAAGAGTTGAAAAAGTTGCAGGGTTTGACTTTTTTGATAGGGTTGATCAGGAAGCTGTCACTGTCTTCTTATTGGTCTACTATTTGCTTGATGGTAACGGCTATATTTCCTGCATCCATGGCTCGAAATCAGTATTTGCTTCTTCTTCGGATGCTGCATTTTGTTGACATTGCTTTAGCCTTGCCACAAGATCACCCTAATTGTGACCGTCCTTTTAAGATTAGGCCTGTCCTAGATCATTTTGTAGATCAGTTTTTAGAGGTGTATGTTCCAGGCAAAGAAATATGTGTGGACGAGTCTTTGTTCCTGTTCAAGGGGCGTTTGGTTTTTAAGCAGTACATTCTTAGCAAGAGGGCACGGTATGGAATTAAAATGTATATGCTGTCTGAAAGTAGTACAGGATATGTGTATAATTTCTGAGTCTACACTGGTAAGGATTCCTTAGTGTGAAAATTGTGCATGAACTTGGTAGACGACTGTTTAACAAAGGTCACCATTTGTAAGTAGATGCCTTCTACACTGGAGTACAGTTTTCAAAGGAATTGTTCAAAGTGGACGCTGTTGCATGTGGCACAATCCGTTCTTACCAGAAAGGCTATCCAAGGGAGCTTGTCTATAAAAAACGTGAGAGGGGACAGTGCAGTGCCTTGCGTAATTACGAGCTTCTAGCTCTGAAATATGCAGACAGGAAGGATGTGTACATGCTAACTACCACCCATGATGAGAGTACTTCCCCTGTAACTGTTTGGGGTCAGGTTGCGGGTTGCGGAACTGCACAAACCTGCGTGCATTTTGGACTACAATAAGCACATGGGTGGTGTTGATAGAGTAGATCAGAGGTTGGAACCTTACACTGCTCTTCGTAAGTCTTACGCGTGGTGTAAAAAGTTGGCCATCCATTTGTTTCATTTGGCAAATTTTAATGCTTTTATTGTGTTCAAGGATTGTTCCCCAGAATGAAGTTTGTTACATTTCAGGAGTCAGTGATTGAGAGCCTTATTGTGGTGGAACAGGCAAGAGTTCCTAGAGTACTAGTGGTGGAGGATGTGGCTAGATTGAAAGATCGCCACTTTCCTGATCACATTCCTCCCACTTGCAAAATAGACTTGCCCACTAAGAAATGTAGAGCCTGTGCCCGAAGAGGTATCCGGAGGGAGAACCAGATGTGCTGCCCGGACTGACCTTCAAAGCCTGGGCTGTGCATGGCAGGCTGTTTCAGGAGTTACCACACACAGAAGAATTACTGGGAACTACCGTGAGCGTAAACAGCCTGTTTTATATTTTCATATGTTCAGTTTCACAGTTGGCATTACTGTCATGTATTCAGTTAGAGCGTTTGTTTGTAGTTTTGTACTTATTTATAATTAGTTAGTGGTTATTTTGTTGTTTACAAACAACAAATTGATGGCGGTGTACATGGAGTGGCGCTTGGCTGGCGGTGTGCGTGGAGTGGCGCTTGGCTGGCGGTGTGCGTGGAGTGGCTCTTGGCTGGTGGTGTGCTTGGAATGGCGCTTGGCTGGCGGTGTGTGTAGTGGCACTTGGCTGATGGTGTAAATAGAGACTTGCTGTTGGCCACTGCAACACACTGCCAGCCAAACGCCAGTCCACACACTCCCATCAGCTGCTGTGATTGCTGTATCAGGCATGTGGGCACAAAAAGTGATGGGCCCTTGAATGGCACTGTCTGTTGATGCGAGTCTTGTAATGTGCTGGGCCCCCGGCTGGTGGCGTGAGTGGTCTTGTGCATGTCATGTATGAAAGGTGTGTGAATGGACTGTAAAGCGGTTGGTGCCTTGACACGGCTTTACAGCTCACGAGCTGTGAGTCATTGGTTCCGTTTTTGGGCCTTTCAGTTATTAACAGTGCATTTCATTTTTGTGAAATCTCTTATTAATAACATTTTATCTACTGAACCATCACTCACCCTCGTGCCAAATCCAACCAGTATGTGTGGTCAACATGACAAAACCTGCTCCACTGTAATCAGGTGTCACAGCACACCTGTGACATGCTAGATTTCTCGGTGGGACCCCGATAATGAAGCATGCCACCAACTTGGTTGGTGGGTGAGGGGTCTTTTTAACATAACCTAAGTGCATTTCTTTTCACAATTTTAGTGTTTCGAACATCACAGAAGGATATGTATACATCAAAATGATCTATTACAAACCTACCTCTTTTTCGGGGGGGGGGGGCACCTGCGTTTTTAGCCCCAGGTGCGGCGGTCATCTAGGAAAACCTACCACACCCAGACATTTTTTAAAACTAGACACCTGGAGGAGTCCAGGGATGTGTGGCTTTCTACCAGTAACTGGACATAGGTTAAAAAGCGTAAGGCCCCCATAACTTTTTGTCCACATAAGGTATCCATGCCAAATTTGTGTCCGTTTTTTCAGCATCCTTAGGGATTTTGAAGGTACCTAGGGTTTGTGGACCCAAATAGCCAGCAAAGGGCTCAGCCCTGGGAGGCAGTGAGGGGCTAGCAGTGAAAGGGTTAAGGTATTGTTATAATTATGTTATGACATTTTATGTTATGGTTATGTAATGTTCTGTTATTGCTAGAATTTGGGTTTCTTGTTGGCAGAGATATGGCAGTTGTCCAAGCAGAAATCACAATCCTAGTCAGGGTAGGTCACAAACACTCCCTAGGTTAACCTGTTCTCACCCTCCGGTAGATTGGCAGCAGTCAGGCTTAACTTAAGAGACAATGTGATAAGTATTTGTGCAACACTTCAAACAGTGAAACTGTGTACACCACCACACAAAAAGATACCACAGCTGGTTTGAATAATATAGCAAACAACCAATAAAACAGGACCAAAACAACAAAAATCCAATAAGTAGAACTTGAGATATGAATTTTCAAAGAACAAACTGTGAAATAGCGCTTAGAAACAAGAAGCACCAACCAGGGTTGTCTGGTTGTGCTAGATCGGGACAAAATCAAGAGTTCATGCTGACCAGGCTTCAAGGCCCCAGTGAGGCCTGCTAAACAAAAGTACCTCAATTCTGGCTGCTTGATGATGAAGATGTGGAGAGCAGATTGAAGTGATGATTCTGAGGTGATCTCCACACTGGAGGCAATGCATTGATCCTTTCTGTACAGTGCTGAATATGCGTCAATTTTCTCCACGCAACAGCGGCACTGCATCAAGCCCGAGATGCAGTGATTCTGAAGGCAATACGCTGCGGTGAATCCATTCTGGACAGGCGAAACGTTGGTTCCAATCATGCAATGGGGTTGATGCGCTGGTTCTGATTCAAGTAACTGGGGCGATGTGCCAGTTCCGAGCAGCAGAGCGGCAGAGACTCATTGGTTCTGTCAGTTGCAGCTCTTTATACCCACTTCCAAGAGTCTAGGACTGGATTGGCACCACTTTGCAGGCCACGACTCTCAGATGGCAGAGTCTAAGTACTGTAGCTAGATGAGCTGGAAGTCTTTTGTGTCCCGGAGACTTCAGAAAACAGGAGGCAAGCCAATGAGCCCTTGGAGTAACTTTGGTTTGGGTTGGATTGATGCAGCCCCAGTCCTTCTTACTGCCAGGCAAGGAGGGTAGCATAGAGCAGATCAGCACAGCAAAGCAGGAGTCCAGCAGAGTGACAGTCCTTTCAGCAGCACAGCAGTCATTCTGCCTGGCAGAGTTTCCACAGTTCCAAAATTGTACTGAGTTGGTGGTGTCTGAGGTCCATTACTTATACTCACTTGTGCCTTTGAAGTGGGGGAGACTTCAAAGAGATGCCTTTGAAGTACACAGAGCCCCTGTCCTTCCTGCCCTTGCTCCAGACTTACTACAGGGGGGTATGCAGCCCTTTGTATGGGGACAGGACATACCCTGTTCAGGTGTAAGTGTCAGCTTCTCTCTCCAATCCAACCCAGGATGGCCCATCAGGCTGTGGATGGCCCTTCAGTCACACCTAATCTCAAGTTGTGTGTGGTTCCCTAGAGGGAATGCACACACTCAGCTGTCACCTACCCCAGGTGTGTATTCAGAGACAGGCAGAAGGCACTAAGGGGGTTATTCTAACTTTGGAGGAGTGTTAATCCGTCCCAAAAGTGACGGTAAAGTGACGGATATACCACCAGCCGTATTACGAGTTCCATAGGATATAATGGACTCGTAATACGGCTGGTGGTAAATCCGTCACTTTTCTGTCACTTTTGGGACGGATTAACACCTCCTCCAAAGTTAGAATAACCCCCTAAATGGTTAAAGTAAGAACATGCCAACTGTCTAAAAGTGTCATTTTCAGATAACAATTTAAATCTGACATCACCATTAGTTGTGATTTTAAATTGTGAATCCAGAGACACCAAACTTGGGGGTCCCATCCCTTCTCAATTGGAAATTACATTTATAAAATGTAATAAGTTAATCCCAATGTTATCCTATGGGAGAGATATGCCCTGCAGTAGTGAAAAATGAATTAAATAGTTTTTCACTAATAGGACATGTAAAACTTAAAAGTGCATGTCCTACTTTTTAAATAAACTGCACCCTGAAGGGTTAACTTGTCAGCTTGAACTGGCAGTTTAAAACTGCCTACACAGGTCTGCAATGGCAGGCCTGAGGCATGTTTGAAGAGCTACTGAAGTGGGGGGTACAATCAGTGCAGCAGGACCACCAGTAGTATTTAATTTACATGCCCTGGGCACAGGTAATGCACTTTACTAGGGACCTATAAGTAAATCCTGATTTGCAGAGCATTGCCAAATCCCCCGTCAAGGGTGTGTCATGCAGTGGCAGTTCAGAGGAAGCGGTAAAGCTGAGATATGAAGTCCTTCATTGCCACTGACGATGTCATTGATGAGGAGCTTGAGATGCAAAGGCCTTTGTTAAGGATGTATTGTACAGCGACCACTCTGAGGAGACTGCGGATTGTGATGCAAGGTCCGGTAGCGGGGCTGCATCGCACTGCACTGGTTTCAATGCAGCTGCTCCAAAATGCATCACATTGCTTTGGTTCTGCCTGCAGAAGCACAGCTGGGCTGGCAGAGCACCTGCAGGCCCACTTCCAAAGGTCCAGAACTGTGGTGGCATCCCTTGGAGAGAAAGACTCACAGCACGTAAAGTCCAGCTGCTGGGTTCAGGATGGTTGGAGCCTTTTCTGTCCATGAGGGTCTGATCAGGACCATCCAACTAGCCCTTGGAGTCACTCTTGTGATCTTGGGATCAAATTGCAGATCCAGTTCTTTTTAGGTAGTAAGACAGCAGGCCAGTAGGATAACAGAGTAGCAGCCCTTCTTGCAGTGCAGTACAGCAGTCCATCTGGGACTTCCACAGGTCCAAAGGTGTACTGAAGAGCTGATTCTGATGATGCATTATTTATAACTTGTGCCCAATTTGAAGTAAAATAAGGTTCTGGAGGTTTCCACTTCCAGAGGTGTTTGGAATTTACTACCTCGCTGCCATGGTCCCAGCTTGTCTGAGGACACAAATGACTAGTGTCTAATCTCTTTGTGAGCCTGCTGGGCAGAACGTTTGTGATGTGGAAGTGTGGTAGGTGACAGCTCCCCCCTTATCAAGTCAGAGATTGCCCAGCCTGCCAGCTACTATTACCTTTTGTCTCACTGCCTGGGAGCAATACACAAAGACCATCTTCCAGATACACCTAGTCATGTGGCCCAGGATACAGGCTGTGGGCACCAAATGGTTGGGACAAAAAATGGCAACTTTCTGAAAGTGGCATTTTCAGGCTTGTGACATAAAATCCGACTTTACTTTTAAAGATGGTTTTAAATTAGAATTCTTTAGACACCAGGCTCAACATCCCTATCTGTTCTCAATTGAAAGTTATCACTCATTAAATGTAATAAGGTAATCCAATGTTATCCTATGGGAGAGGTAGGCTTGCTGTAGTGAAAAACAAAAATGAAGAGCTTTCACGGCCAGGACATGTAAACGTTATAAGTACATGTCCAACTTTTTAAATACGCTGTTTGGGGCCTACCCCAGGGGTGACATATGTAATAGAAAGGAAAGTTTGGGACTGGAAAAAACGTTATTTTGTCAGGTTGGAATGGCAGTTTAAATTGCACACACAGGCTGTAGTGGCAGTGACATGTTTAAAATGGGACAATCGGTGCTGCAGGCTCACTAGTAACATTTATTTTCAGGCCCTGTGCATATATAGTGACCGTTTACTAGGAACTTACGAGTAAATTAAATGTGCCAATTGTGAGTAAGCCAATCTCACTGTATTTCAGGGAGAGGGCACATGCACTATCAGTGGAAAAGTTTGCAGAGTCCTTAAAGCCAACAAAAACGGGTTTAGACAACAGGAGAGTGAAGGCAAAAGGTTTGGGGATGACCCTGCATAATGGGCAAAGTCCAACACTTATGTTATTTTAGGATATTTTACTTTAATGTTAGTTAATAAAGTTCTATGGCGTGCTCTTAGCAGTAGATTGAAAGAGGAGGACAAACAGATTAACAGTGTGTAAGAGTGAAAAAAAGAGTTTTACATTTTTTCCATGAAACACAAATGGAAGTTTGTGTTTCTTAAATTTAAAGGATGTGTATTCTAAAGTTAAGGGATACGATAAGGAAAAGTAACGACTTCTGAAAAGTGGGTGTATGGATATTATGTGTTTCTAATAGGAGATCCAAACAATGGATTAGAGATCTGAAGAACGTTAATACTCCAATTTCAGAAGTAGCACATGTATTACAATCCATCCCTCAAGAACACGAGGTCAGTGAGCTCACAGCTCGGTAGAGTGAAAATATGACCAGGGTAATGGATATGATGGACCCAAAATATTTAGAAAAATATTCAGACAAAAAACTTAAAAAAATAGTGCATTGTTCCTCAAAAATGCTAAAGAAGGGTAGTAAAACTGTCTGAGCATGTCAGCAGTTTTAGTCTCAAAACCACTCTTTGAAGAACATGGCACAATTGAAAGAAAGAAATGTAAAAATATTTATTTTTAAGCCAAATCGACCTTTTATATAAGAAGGTACACCAATCAAACCCCCTGAAAAGGCTATTTGAGATACTAAAAACTAGACGGGGCAATAAACACCTCACTTGAACCGTGAGTAAATCTTAACCTTCCTTGATAAGAATGTGAACAATAAAGCACTCTCCCTGACATTTCTCTTCAGACCCCTAGGATGACTTCGCCACCATATAAAAAGCTGCAGCATCTTGGATCTCCTTCAGATACATTAGTCCTTAGTATTGCTTTAGGCAGTTCTGAGAAACAAAATAGCTAGGGCCCTCATGTGCCGGGAGGTTGCTCGCAGTTCATGGTCACTATACTTATTTAGGGCAAGCATTCTGACATTCACAGGCCAGATGCCCTAAGGCACATGCTCTGCCGGCAGCCATTCAACCGGCAGAGCCAGCTGAGACACTGCTGTCAGATACAAAGCATTTTTTCTGCTTCCTAATGGGGTAGACAACCTTGAATGTTGCGGGTGCAGGGCATCAGCCAGTTTATTGCAGATGTCACATGTGTGCTACATTCCAAATAACCCCCAAAGATCTTAACATAGCACACAAGAGGACAAATCATTAAGTGGGGAATATATACTTATTCTTACCAGGTAAAGTAAACCATACTGACAAGGTGAAAACACAGAAACTTACACTGATGTCATAGTTCTCATTTTTAAAAGATATATTTATTGCAGGGAAACAATTTTGCATCACAATAAGCAGCAGTTTTCTTAACAGGTGAATAGGGATTTTCAAGAACCCGAAGTACTTTTCCTCCTTTATGGTCTGATTGCACTTTGTTCCTGAGTAAACTTAAAAGGCCTGATTCACAAACTGAAAGTTTATTACAACCATTCAATAATGACATCATATTAAAAAAGTAGCGCGTAATTTGTCTATACGTTTCTTGGCTTATTTCTAGTTGTTGGCTTCACAATAGGAGTTCAAGTTATTTACAGTGTGCTGGAGACCTGCAGAGGTATAGTCCAAAATAATTATGCATTGGCTGTAGGAAAGCCATCCTTTTTGCCCTGATCACCCCCATATTTTGACTGATGCTGGGGTTTACTGATTCTGGAATTTATCTGGACTCTGCTAACCAGGCCCAAGCCCAGTGCTCTGTCTTATAAAGGTATATGGTAATTGGGATAATTCTAATTGACCAAGACAATCTATCTAGAAGTCCCTATTATATGGTAGGACATGTAGATTTAGAGACTCAAGTGACTTAATGCACATAAGTGTGCACTGCTGTGGTATTTAGTGCCATTTTAAAGCCAAGCCTGCCTTTCAGGTTGGTTTTAAAATAAAGCTATGTTCAAACTCGACTTTGGAATTAAAAGTATTTCCAAAGTCAAAAACTACCTTCAAAAGTCAAAAACTACCTTTTTATAACACATAAGTCATGCCTAAGGTATTCCCTAAGTGCCCTAAGGACACGGTGCCCTGTTATAAAAAGCATGTACAATGTAAAATATGTTTTATATGCCCTGGTTTCCCTATTGTAGTGCTGCTAGCACCATAAGCTAACATGGGTAGGCTTTATTAAAGTTAGTAAAGTCTAACATTTGAATGGAGCTAGCTAAACATAACATTCGAAACACCAAAATAATGTTTAAAATAAATCCAACAACTTGTCAATGCCGGATTTATTATAGATATCACAGGTAAGTAGTTTTAGAACCTACCATCCTGATGTAACCTAAAGCAGCTCTATAGCAGCCTCTTCTGATTGGTCAGCCTTTTACAGGCTGAGCCAAGCTGCTACCTGAGTAGGTGTGAAAGGTCTTGGGCTGTAACGATACAGCCATTTGGAGGGATGAGATTTGCTTTCTGGAGTCGTTATAGTAGAGGGTGTTAACTTTACTCTGATTTGTTGTGGTGTCCCCCATCTTGCCAACCCAGAACGGAGGTTAAATATGTGAGAGCTGCAGGAGTTCCTCAGATCACTACCTGGAACATCAGAAGAAGGACTGCCCTGCTGGACCCTTGGACTGCACCACCGAATGGTTCCACTCAGAAGGACTGCACCTGCTGCACTCACAAGGCTCCACAAAAAAGTAACTGCACCTGATTCAAAGGAAAAAGAGTGGACTTCCTGATCAGCAACAGGTACAATAGAGCTGGAAGACGTCACCTGCCAAGCTAAAGAGAGGATTGCCCCAGCTGGCCAGATCAGCTGGAGGTTTCCTGGACTGTGCAAGTGCACTGTGGGAAATGGAGTCCTAGATCCCAAGAGGCAACCCAGAGTCTCTAAACCCTTGGCTGGAGCTACTAGACCCTTGTTTTCCCAAAGGAACAAGAAACTACAAGATTTAAAAGTTTGCAAAAAAGCTCCAGGAGGAAACTGGTTCAATGTCGAGAGTCAAGTCACTGATGCTAACTTGAAGACTGGAACAACCTTGCTGGTTCATCTTGCTGAAAAGCTCCAGGCAGAGCACAATTTGATGTTAAGAGGGAAGCGGTTAACAACCACTTCGAGACCCTCCTCACCATCGATGCATAGGATTCAAAGCCCGACTTTCCACCAAGCTGTAGCAGACCACTGTCGTTGACTTGAACTTTGGATCTGAGATACCTGAGGACCCGCCGATGAGCCTGATGTCGAGAGAAAAGCTCCAAGAAAAAGACTAAGGGGGTTATTACGAGTTTGGCTGTCTCATGACTGCCAAACTTATGATGGCAGTCGGAACCCCCACACTCCTGGTGGTCTGATCACCAGATTACAACCTTGGCAGACAGACCACCAGAGTACTGCCACCACCACCACGATCAAAGATCCTGACGTAGTGTCGGGAGTAAAAGTCGTGGTCAGCCACAGCAGTGCCGAGTTCGGCACTACCATGCTGATCACAAGTCCTCTTTCTGCCAGCTTTTTCATGGTGGGGTCCATGCCATGAAAAGGCTTGCAGAAAGCCTGTGCTGGGGGAAACAAGGGGGGCGGGAGGGGACTGCTGCACTGCCCATGACATGAGCAGTGCAGGGGGCCCTCGCCAACTCCCTCAGACTGTGCGCATTCTGAGGGTGCTGTTGTGCCATCGCATTGGCTTCGGCTCCCTCAAGCCGAGGCAAATCCTGTGGTCTGACTGGCAGCAACATCGTAATACGGTGTTTATGCTGGTCAGCCCAGTGGAAAGATCATAATATGACTAGGGGGGAGGCTGCTGGTATGACGGCAGCCTTCTCAGCGCGGCTTTGGCAATCAGCTCATTCTTATTGTCAAAATTATAATGAGGCCTTAAGTACGAAGTTAAACCTTTGACCATGACTTAGCCCTCAACCTATACGACCGGCATCGCTGTCTGCCTCAAACATTTACTTTGTCCCATTCCAGCATGACCAGATAGTCACAAATAGTGCTTTAGTTTTTAAATTAATCTTTAACAATTCATATTTCCGGTTCTCTTCATTGGATTTTTGTCATTTTGGTGTCATTTAAAGATGAACATATTCTCTAGTTCAAAGATAAACATATTCTCTAGTTTTATAAATTGGTAGCAGATTTTATTTGTGTTGTCTCTTTTACTTATTTACTGTGTTGGTGTTATTAAATGCTTTACACACACCTGTCTCCTAAGTTAAGCCTGACTGCTTGTTTGCTAAGCCTCCAAGGGTTGAGCATTGAATAATTTACTGAGAGTTGACTGGGCCTATTATTGATTATGGTATTATTATTAGCTGAAGTTGAGTACCCCCACCTACTAGCAATCAGATTTCTGACATTAACAAATTGACTTACACATAAAGCATGTCCATTTAGCTAAAGTGGACATTCTCTTGGGTTGATTAGGGTCCTCTCTATATCCACCATGAATCAACTAAACCAAAATCGGACCAGGACACATTCTTTTTTCATTTCTCTGTTTACCAATATTATGTTAGAGTGCCATTGGTCCCCATTTTCACTTCTATCGAATTTCTGAACTACAATAATAATATTGGTTTTCATAATCTGTCAGTGATACCCAACTGGTGTAGTTTAGCCCACAGCAGTTGTCTGTCAATGCAATCTAAAACCTTTTTGAAGTTGAAACATTTATAAAGACTTCTTTCCTTGTCTATTGTTTATGAATGAGTAAAGATGATGAACTTGTCAGTGGTCCCAATCTCTTCCCTGAACCTTCTTTGGAAGCAAGGGAATCAGGTTATATTAGAACACCTATTTTCAAAGGACATCGAAGTTCAGTGAAGCATAATATTAGGATCCACATCCAAGAGGTTTATGATCCTATAATTTAAAGGCTCTAGTTTATTACTTTTTTTTGTAGATTGACTACATGTACGTTCCTTGGCATGATGCAGGAACTGTGGAGCACGAAGTAACAGCCTTCAAAGACCCTTTTGAATGTCTCCAGCCAGTACACTAGGTTTCTTTTGACAACGGATGTTGGTGACCCAATTGGTCTAAGTATTGCATTCTTTCAGCTTTTGTTTATTATTCTAAGCAGATGTACATGATTGCTCCATCCCAGTGCATATTAGCCTTCCTCTTTTAGTTGCTTCCTTGATCTTTTGGTTATGGCGAATGTGCTCTGATCAATATCATATGGAAAATTGTCTTCCTTTTACAGTCTTCAGCTCATGTAATGATTTTACATAATCTTCACATTTAGTAGCATTTATGTAGTTGCAACCGGAAGTACTGCTAGGGATGTAAATTGTATTCATCCACCTCCGAAATTCACTCGTGTTCCAGGCAGAGTAGGATTTGTGGAGGAACACCTAATGCTTTTCTTTGGCTATTTTCTTAGTCTCCAAAATCATTATTGTGTATCTATTACTTTGCTGCTTAAATCTCCTTCGTGAACTTCTAGATTTTACCTATTTTTTACCTATTTTTGTCATCAATCTTATTTTGTTGAGTAGTTTAACTTTTTCTTGTATTAGGTCGGTCATAAAACCATGGTTTGAAGTTTACCGAAGTGTTCCGTTTGTGGCCTTGCACATATAATTGTAGAATTAATTTCACTTTATCCATAGTTTCACTACAGGCAGAGGCATTCTAGGTGTTGCTAGGGTTTTTTGGACAGTTACCAGAAAGCCAGAAAGATCTGTGCTACGTTCGTCATGCGTATCTGTAGCTCTTTTTCCAAATTTTCACACTATTTTATCAGTTTACCTTTGTACACAGCGACCTCTCTTCCTGTGTCGCTCCGGCACAGAGCTGTGCATTTCTTATTGATTAATCTCATTGGTTCAGTGAGGGGAAACAGTCTTTATCCCGAAAGCCCGAACAACGAGAAGCCTTTACAACAAGGCAAAGGAAAATACCTTTACAATGAAAAGCTTTTACAACAGAATTGCTTACAAACCGAACATTACTTTACAGCGGATGCTGTTCATAACTAAAAGTGAAATAAATGTAAGTATATTTAAGGTAAGTAAAAAGCTTTTAAATATATATATATATATATATATATATATATATCTCCCAAACACGAAAAGCCCAGGCACCAGTCCATGTTAAAATCCAAGTACTTTATAGCATTTCTGAGCAGCAAGACAAAAAATCCTGACGTGTTTTGGCAACAGCATGCCTTGTTCACAGGTAAGTAAGAGCAGGTGTGAGTGATCAAGTGCTTTTTAAATACACAGTCATGTGGCTTCAATAACCAAACTCCAACTCCCATAATGCACAGTTCCATATAAATAACTTCCTGAGCTGGAGCGCTTAGTTTCCATTCCTGTGAACAAGGCATGCTGTTGCCGAAACGCATCAGGATTTTTTTTCTTGCTGCTCAGAAATGCTATTAAATGCTTGGATTTTAACATGGACTGGTGCCTGGGATTTTCGTGTTTGGGAGATATTTTCTGTGGGATGCTTCGCCCCAGTAACCCAGGCCACCCTGCAGGGTCTGTAGTCCCTTACTGAGCAGGAGGTGACAATGATAGTTTTATGGAAGGGGCCCAACCCGCTCACCTTCATGCAAACAAGGCATTTATCAGAGAAATATATTGTGATGGAGGTGAGCAAGGGAAAGGCGGGAGGTAGTGTCCCTCTCCTCTTACTTTTCATGTATTCCCTGTATTGCTGCTATCATGCTGGGCAGCAATTGTAAAAGCAAGTGGACTATCAAGTAATGGATACCTAATGCACATAAGAATATTTGTATAGTGAACTGAAGTGCCTGTGGCGCTATTGCAGATTTATGGAAATCAAGCGCTCCAGCTCAGGAAGTTATTTATGTGGAACTGTGCATTGTGGGAGTAGGAGTTTGGTTATTGAAGTCACATGACTGTGTATTTAAAAAGCACTGGCTCACTCACACCTGCTCTTACTTACCTGTGAACAAGGCATGCTGTTGCCGAAACGCGTCAGGATTTTTTGTCTTGCTGCTCAGAAATGCTATTAAATGCTTGGATTTTAACATGGACTGGTCTCTGGGCTTTTTTTTTGGCCGATTTTTGGGCTGATCTGCCCCCGGGGGGGGGGGGGGGCGAAAACCACTAGACACCAGGGATTTTGTTTTTATTGTTTATTTTGGGGGCAACTCCTGTGGCAAGGGTCCTGGGGAGCTTTTTTTTTTCTGTTTCGGCCCCCCCCCGATGGCAGACCAGCCATTTTTTGGACGATCTGGCCCGGGGGGGGGGGGGGTGGAAGCACACTAGGTGCCAGGGATTGTGTTTGGTGTGTGTTTGGGGGCACCCCTTGGGCAACGGTCGCCCCCCTAAGGTGGGGAAAATTTGTATTGCCCATCTCTGCCCGTAATTTTGTAGGGCCATCTGCCCCCAAGGAGGGCAGAGACCACCAATACGGCAGGGATTTTTTTGTTTTGTGTTGTGCTGGGGGTGCCCCCTTGGGGAAGGGTCGCCCCCTGAAAGGGGGCACAGAGGTGTTGCCCATTTCTGCCCCCCTTGGGGTCAGATTGGCCAATTCTTTTACGCCCATCTACCCCGAGGGGGGCAGGATCCACTTAGGTACCAGGGACAACTTCTAAGTTCTTGGTGGTGGGGTGTTTGTCAACTGGCAAAGTATTTGTATTTGTGATTATAACAATTTATTTCTTCTTTTTCTTCTAGTTCAACGCTTTTGCTTCCTTTGCTGTGGATCTTTGCGGTTTTGGCAGTAGTTGTCCTGTTGTTTGCATAGTTGCATGTTTTAGGTAAGTGAACGCAATTTACTCCAAAGGAGTATTGTTGACATGTTTGTAGGTGGTGTACTAAATGCAGTATTGTGTGTTTGACATTGTCCTTAGATTTGAGCACAGTGGTGTTTGTGTTGTCATATGTCTAAATTGCTTTTTTCTTTTTTCTTTTTAGTGGGATATCATTGGTGATTGCTGTCTGTGCAGAGTAGTTGCTTGGTGAGTAGCTATTTCAGGCAACTGTGTGGTATAGTTTTTTGTAGTACATAACTCTTTGTGATAAAGCTACACTTTGTTTATTACTTATTTTAGTGCTAGTTGTTGTTGGCAATCCATTTGTTGTTAGGATCATGGCTAGCCGCAAAGTGACCGCTCAGCAGGTTGTTCGCATGCTCTTTGAGTCGTCTACAGACCATGATTACGACACTGACTCTGCATCTGAGGCAGAGGAGGAAGCAGGAGATTCTGGAAGTGAGTTTTCTGTCCGAGAGTATTCTTCTGATGAGGAAGCTACTCTCAGTGCAGATGAAGGGCCTGTGTTAGAGGAGGACATTGATGTGCCAAGAGTGCAGCAGCCTGGGGCTGCAGGGTTTCCCATTGGAAGACCTGACACCTGGATTGCCCCAAACATGGAGCAGCCACAGTTACCTGCATTTACTGGTCTCCCAGGGTGTAGAGTTAATACGGAAAACTTTCTGCCTGTCCATTTCTTTCACTTGTTTATGGACGATGTATTTTTGGAAGAGATTGTGGAGCTGTGAGAAAACAGGGCTGATTGCAGAGGCCCCATAACTTTTTGCCCCCATTTTCCTCTTTTTGCTGGTGTTTTCCTGACTTTGATGGTGCCCTGGGTACTGCTAACCAGTCCCAGGGCCTGTGCTCTGTGTAAAATAGATATGCAAATTAGGCTAATTATAATTGGCTAAGTTAACCTACCTATAAGTCCCTAGTATATGGTAGGGCATGTAGGTTTAGGGACCACAGCATAGGTGGTGCACACCTAGGTGCACTGCTGAGGTGCCCAGTGTCATTTTAAAAGCAAGCCTGCCTTGCTGACTGCTTTTAAATTAAAGTTATATGCTAATTCGACTTTGGAATTAAAGGTACTTCCAAAGTCTTAAACTACCTTAATTTTACATATAAGTCACCCCTAAGGTGTGCCCTATGTGCCCCTAGGGCTGGGTGCCATGTAACTATAAGCAGGGACTTTATAAAAATAGATTTATAAGCCCTGGTGAGGTAAAAACAGCCAAATTCGTTTTTCCCTCATTGAAGTAAATGGCCTTCATAGGCTAGAATGGGCAGACTTTATTTTAAATTTTAAAGTCTCCTTAAATGTTACATACCAAGAATTTGGTATCAAATTAATTGTTGTAATAAATCCCACAACTTCCAGTTGTTGGATTTAATATAACTTGTTCAGGTAAAAAGTTTAGACTTTACCTAAAAAGTTGCCAATTTCAGCTCTGCATTGTTTTTGCTGCTGTGCTCTGATTGGCCAGCCTGCAGCAGCTTCTGCCAGGCTGCCTTGATGAGGTGTGAAGTGGCCTGGCTTCACACAAAGGAATGTGCTTGGGGGAGAGAATCTCCCCTCAGCAGATGGTGAGGCAGGAAGGGGGAGGGCTGCCAAACTGGTCTTCAAAGGCAGAGAAGGACATTTGGAGCACCCAGCAACACCCCCACATCCTGCAACCCCAGACAATTAGGTGCCCCCTTGATTAGATTAGGAGAAGGCAGGAGAGGGGTGTGTTTATGATTTTTAGCCACACCAGTGGGTGGGCTCAGCCAGATGTAACCTCCAAAAATCAGATTCATCCATGTTGGATTTTTAGAGACTGTTGCCTTCTGGGATGGATTTATGCCACACTTCCCAGGAAGTGGTCATCACAGGGGGACGACCCTGTACCTGATTGGAGGACCAGAACCCCCCTGCTTTTCACCCAGGAGAAAGGATAAAACTGGCAGACCTGCCCCCACACCTCAGATCCCCACCAAATTTCAAGAAGAAGGAACTAAAGGAGAAGAAGGACTGCCCTGCTGGACCCCTGGCCTGCACCTGGAACCTGCACTCAGAAGGACTGCACCAGCTGCACACTTGGGATTCACCACAAGAAGGACTTTGCCTGGCTTCAACTGGTTCAAGGAGGGACTCCCTGTTTGCTACAGGTGAAAAATTGCTAACCAGAGTCCCCTGCACCAACTCCTGAAGAAAGCGACCAGCTGACCACTGTCCAGTGGCCAAAAAGGAGTTTGCGCCAGGTGCATTCTGGGAGTTGAAGTCCGCACCCCCCAAGGACCATCACAGAACTTCTGGACCCTTGGGGTGAGCTGTGGACCCCAAAAGAACCTTAAAAGAACATCTGGGTGAAGCCCCAGAAGTTTGGAGAAGATTTGACAAATTTTGTGAAAAAGCTCCAGAGAGGGACCGACCCGCCGCGGAAATTCTAGCCGGCTTGCCTCAACCGCGACCCGGCCTGACTTCGTGGTTCGTCCCGGTAAAGAAAAACATCCGAAAAAGAGACTAAGGGGGTTATTCTAACTTTGGAGGAGGTGTTAATCCGTCCCAAAAGTGACGGAAAAGTGACGGATTTACCACCAGCCGTATTACGAGTCCATTATGTCCTATGGAACTCGTAATACGGCTGGTGGTATATCAATCACTTTACCGTCACTTTTGGGACGGATTAACACTCCTCCAAAGTTAGAATAACCCCCTAAGTCCGAAGGTAAAAAGTTGACTGGGACCTCCCAGCCATCGTATCCGAGAAGGGCTCCACGGACGTCGGATCAAGATCCAGGTTTACCCCGGTCGAAGGATTTTCATCTCGAAAAAACGACTAAGTCCGAAGGTAAAAATCACCACCGAGGAAACCCACATCGCGTATCCGGACAAGGGCTCCAGGAGGTCGGATTCAACTGGCAGGTTCGTCCCGGTGAAGAAAAAACTTCAAAATAAAGACTAAGGCCCTCATTCTGACCTTGGCGGTCGGCGGAGAGGCGGCGGTCGGACCGCGAACAGACCGGCGGTCCAAAAAATGGCATTCTGACCGCGGCGGTCACCGCCGCGATCGACCGCCACTTTCCCACTCCGACCGCCACGGCGGTCATGACCGACGGGCTGGAGTTTGCGCACTCCGTCCCGGCGGTCGCCCCAAGACCGCCACCCGTATCATGACCCTGCTTACCGCCGCGGTTTCTGGCGGTCGGGAACCGCCATGCGAACCATGGCGGTAGGCACTATCGGGGCCCGGGAATTCCTTCCCTGGCACTGATAGGGGTCCCCCCCACCCCCCACTGCCCCCCCGAGTCCTCCCCCCACCCCCTCCACCCCCCTGCCACCCCCCAGAGGTGGTACGAACCCCCTCCCCACCCCCACCCCGAAATGCACATACACGCACCCCGACATGCACGCACCCCAACATGCACATCTGCACACCCCCATGCACGCACACATCACACAACACCCCCCCACCCCCTCCCCTCACGGACGATCAACTTACCTTGTGCGTTGGTCCTCCGGGAGGCGACGGGAGCCATAGGGACGTGACCGCCAACAGAAGACCGCCACACAGAAATGTGGGTCGTAATTCTGGGGGTGGTGTTCTGCTGGCGTGGCGGTTGACCAGTCTCCACTTTCCCGCCGACCGCCAGTCTGGCTGCCGGCGGTTTCCCGTCGGAACGCTCCTAGCGGTCGGAATGCGCACAGCGGCATACCGCCGCGGTCGGCGGTCTTCACCGCGGCGGTAACTCGGCGGTCTTGCGAAAAGACCGCCGAGGTCAGAATGAGGGCCTAAGTCAGAAGGTAACTTTTTAACCTAGGCCTCCCGCGACTTGTAGCCGAGCAGGGCTCCATCGCGGTCGGCCTGAAACTTTGACTTTGCCCCGGTCCTGGTGCAACCAGATGACCCGATTGGCGCTTTTTGTTTCTAAGCGCTAGAAAAATAATAATTCATTAAAAATTCATATCTCCGGTTCCCCTGAACCGATTTTAATCGTTTTTGTGTCATTTTAAAGATAAAAATATAAACTATTTTTATAAATTGGTTTTGGATTTTTAAACTGTTTCCTGTGTTTTATTTGATTACTGTTTTGTGATATTTGAATGCTTTACACTTTGTCTCCTAAGTTAAGCCTTGACGCTCGTTGCCAAGCTACCAAGGGTTGAGCTGGGATTAATTTATTGAGACCTAACTGTACCTAGGTGGAGGTTAGTGGCTTGTTGCTAGGTGTAGGTACCTACCTGCCCTTACCAATAACCCATTTTCCAACAGGAGCAGACAAATGTGTATGCAGAGCAATATTTGCGGGACAACGCTGCCAGACTTAAGCCTCAGTCTAGAGCTACTCATTGGGTTCCCACATATCTGGAAGAGATGAAAAGGTTTTTAGGTTTGTCTTTTTTGATGGGGTTGATCAGGAAGCCGTCACTGGCTTCTTATTGGTCTACTAGTCCCTTGATGGCAACTGCTATATTTCCTGCAACTATGACACGTAATCGGTATTTGCTTCTTCTTCGTATGCTGCATTTTGTAGACAATGCTTTAGCCTTGCCACGAGATCACCCTGATTGTGACCGCCTTTTTAAGATTAGGCCTGTCCTTGATCGTTTTGTGGATCGGTTTTCAGAGGTCTATGGCCCAGGCAAAGAGATAAGTGTGGACGAGTCTTTGGTCCTTTTCAAGGGGCGTTTAGTTTTTAAGCAGTACATTCCTAGTAAGAGGGCACGGTATGGGATTAAATTGTATCTGCTGTCAGAAAGCAGTACACGATATGTGTATAATTTCTGGGTCTACACTGGTAGGGATTCCAGTATTGACCCTCCTGGTTGTCCGGCCACTTTTGGAGTTAGCGAAAAAATTGTGTGGGAACTTGCTAGACGGCTGTTTAACAAAGGTCACCATTTGTACGTAGATAATTTCTACACTGGAGTGCAGTTGTTCAAGGAGTTGTTAAGGGTGGACACTGTTGCTTGTGGCACAATCCGTTCTAACCGGAAAGGCTATCCAAGGGAGCTTGTCTGAAAAAAACTTGAGAGGGGACAGTGCAGTGCCTTGCGGAATAATGAGCTGCTAGCTCTGAAATTTTCAGACAGGAGGGATGTGTACATGCTATCGACCATCCATGATGAGAGTACTTCCCCTGTGGCTGTTTGGGGTCAGGTTGCGGAAGTGCGCAAACCTGCGTGCATTTTGGACTACAATAGGCACATGGGTGGTGTTGATAGAGTAGATCAGAGGTTAGAACCTTACACTGCTCTTCGTAAGTCATATGTGTGGTATAAAAAGTTGGCCCTACATTTATTTCATTTGGCAACTTTTAATGCCTTTATTGTATACAAGGATTGTTCACCTGAGTCAAGGATGACATTTGTTAAATTTCAGGAGTCGGTGATAGAAAGCCTTATTGTGGTGGAACCGGCAAGAGTTCATAGAGTAGAAGTGGTGGAGGATGTGGCTAGATTGAAAGATCGGCACTTTCCAGATCACATTCCTCCCACTCCCAAAAAAGACATGCCCACAAAGAAATGTAGAGTATGTGCCCGGAGATTAATCTGGAGGGAGAGCCGGATGTACTGCCCCGAATGCCCTTCAAAGCCTGGGCTGTGTGTTCCCGGCTGTTACAGAAGTTACCATACCCAAAACAAATTCTGGGAAATACCTTGAGCGTAAGCTGTCTGTTTTATATTTTCATATGTTTCACGGTGGCATCTGTTGTGTATTTAGTTAGAGCTTTTGTGTTTGTAGTTTTGTGCTTATTTTATAATTAGTAGTTTCTTTGTTGTTTATAAATAAAAAAAAAGTGATTGCGGTGTGCGTGGGGTGGCGCTTGGCTGCCGGTGCCAGCCGAACGGCAGTCCACACTCCCATCAGCTGGTGTGATTCTTGTATCAGGCATATGGGCGAATGTAAGTGATGGGCCCTTGAGTGGCGCGGTGTGTCGATGTGAGTGTTGTAATGTGCTGGGCCCGTGGCTGGCGGTGTGAATGGTCTTGTGCGTGTCATGTATGAAAGGTGTGTGAATGGCCTGTAAAGTGGTTGGTGCCTTGTCGCGGCTTTACAGCTCACGAGCTGTGAGTCATTGGTTCACTTTTTTGCCTTTCACTTATTAGCAGTGCATTTCATTTTTGTGAAATCTCTTGTTAATAAAATTTGATCCACTGAACCATCACTCACCCTCGTGCCAAATCCAACCAGTATGTGTTGTAAAAAAAGACAAAACCTGCTCCGCTGTAATCAGGCGTCGCAGCACACCTGTGACACGCTAGGTGCCTCGGGTGGGACCCCGATGATGAAGCATGCCACCAACTTGGTTGGTGGGTGAGGGGTCTTCTTCACATAACCTAAGTGTGTTTCTTTTCACAATTTTAGTGTTTGGCACATCACGGACGTATGTGCACACATCAAAGTGATATATTCCAAAAATGCCTGTGTTTGGGGGGGGAGGGCCCACCTATGTTTTTGGTCCAGGGTGCGGCTGTCATGTAGGGAAACCTACAAAACCCAGAAACTTTTTAAAAATAGGCACCCCAAGGAGTCCAGGGAGGTGTGGCTTGCGTGGCTCCCCCAACTATCCCTTCTATCCCTTCAGGTTTTGGGCCTTATTCTGTTGCAGGCACCTGGCCCACCCACACAAGTGAGGTATCATTTTTATCGGGAGACTTGGGGGAACGCTGGGTGGAAGGAAATTTGTGGCTCCTCTCAGATTCCAGAACTTTCTGCCACAGAAATGTGAGGAACATGTGTTTTTTTAGCCACATTTTGAGGTTTGCAAAGGATTCTGGGTACCAGAACCTGGTCCGAGCCCCGCAAGTCACCCCATCTTGGATTTCCCTAGGTCTCTAGTTTTCAGAAATGCACAGGTTTGGTAGGTTTCCCTAGGTGCCGGGTGAGCTACAGGCCAAAATCCACAGGTAGGCACTGTTTTCTTTAAAAAAATGGGATGTGTCCACGTTGCGTTTTGGGGCGTTTCCTGTTGCGGGCGCTAGGCCTACCCACGCAAGTGAGGTATCATTTGTATCGGGAGACTTGGGGGAACGCTGGGTGGAAGGAAATTTGTAGCTCCTCTCAGATTCCAGAACTTTCTGCCACAAAAATGTGAGGAGCATGTGTTTTTTTAGCCAAATTTTGAGGTTTGCAAAGGATTCTGGGTAACAGAACCTGGTCCGAGCCCCGCAAGTCACCCCTCCTTGGATTTCCCTAGGTCTCTAGTTTTCAGAAATGCACAGGTTTGGTAGGTTTCCCTAGGTGCCGGCTGAGCTAGAGGCCAAAATCTACAGGTAGGCACTTCGCAAAAAACACCTCTGTTTTCTCCCAAAATTTAGGATGTGTCCACGTTGCGCTTTGGGGTGTTTCCTGTCGCCGGCGCTAGGCCTACCTACGCAAGTGAGGTATCATTTTTATCGGGAGACTTGGGGGAACGCTGGGTGGAAGGAAATTTGTAGCTCCTCTCAGATTCCAGAACTTTCTGCCACAGAAATGTGAGGAACATGTGTTTTTTTAGCCAAATTTTGAGGTTTGCAAAGGATTCTGGGTAACAGAACCTGGTCCGAGCCCCGCAAGTCACCCCTCCTTGGATTCCCCTAGGTCTCTAGTTTTCAGAAATGCACAGGTTTGGTAGGTTTCCCTAGGTGCCGGCTGAGCTAGAGGCCAAAATCTACAGGTAGGCACTTCGCAAAAAACACCTCTGTTTATTTCCAAAATTTAGGATGTGTCCACGTTGCGCTTTGGGGTGTTTCCTGTCGCCGGCGCTAGGCCTACCCATGCAAGTGAGGTATCATTTTTATCGGGAGACTTGGGGGAACGCTGGGTGGAAGGAAATTTGTAGCTCCTCTCAGATTCCAGAACTTTCTGCCACAGAAATGTGAGGAACATGTGTTTTTTTAGCCAAATTTTGAGGTTTGCAAAGGATTCTGGGTAACAGAACCTGGTCCGAGCCCCGCAAGTCACCCCTCCTTGGATTCCCCTAGGTCTCTAGTTTTCAGAAATGCACAGGTTTGGTAGGTTTCCCTAGGTGCCGGCTGAGCTAGAGGCCAAAATCTACAGGTAGGCACTTCGCAAAAAACACCTCTGTTTTTTTCCAAAATTTAGGATGTGTCCACGTTGCGCTTTGGGGTGTTTCCTGTCGCCGGCGCTAGGCCTACCCACGCAAGTGAGGTATCATTTTTATCGGGAGACTTGGGGGAACGCTGGGTGGAAGGAAATTTGTAGCTCCTCTCAGATTCCAGAACTTTCTGCCACAGAAATGTGAGGAACATGTGTTTTTTTAGGCAAATTTTTAGGTTTGCAAAGGATTCTGGGTAACAGAACCTGGTCCGAGCCCCGCAAGTCACCCCTCCGTGGATTCCCCTAGGTCTCTAGTTTTCAGAAATGCACAGGTTTGGTAGGTTTCCCTAGGTGCCGGCTGAGCTAGAGGCCAAAATCTACAGGTAGGCACTTCGCAAAAAACACCTCTGTTTTTTTTCAAAATTTAGGATGTGTCCACGTTGCGCTTTGGGGTGTTTCCTGTCACCGGCGCTAGGCCTACCCACGCAAGTGAGGTATCATTTTTATCGGGAGACTTGGGGAAACGCTGGGTGGAAGGAAATTTGTAGCTCCTCTCAGATTCCAGAACTTTCTGCCACAAAAATGTGAGGGACATGTGTTTTTTTAGCCAAATTTTGAGGTTTGCAAAGGATTCTGGGTAACAGAACCTGGTCCGATCCCCGCAAGTCACCCCTCCTTGGATTCCCCTAGGTCTCTAGTTTTCAGAAATGCACAGGTTTGGTAGGTTTCCCTAGGTGCCGGCTGAGCTAGAGGCCAAAATCTACAGTTAGGCACTTCGCAAAAAACACCTCTGTTTTTTTCCAAAATTTAGGATGTGTCCACGTTGCGCTTTGGGGTGTTTCCTGTCGCCAGCGCTAGGCCTACCCACGCAAGTGAGGTATCATTTTTATCGGGAGACTTGGGGGAACGCTGGGTGGAAGGAAATTTGTAGCTCCTCTCAGATTCCAGAACTTTCTGCCACAGAAATGTGAGGAACATGTGTTTTTTTAGCCAAATTTTGAGGTTTGCAAAGGATTCTGGGGAACAGAACCTGGTCCGAGCCCCGCAAGTCACCCCTCCTTGGATTCCCCAAGGTCTCTAGTTTTCAGAAATGCACAGGTTTGGTAGGTTTCCCTAGGTGCCGGCTGAGCTAGAGGCCAAAATCTACAGGTAGGCACTTCGCAAAAAACACCTCTGTTTTTTTCCAAAATTTAGGATGTGTCCATGTTGCGCTTTGGGGTGTTTCCTGTCGCCGGCGCTAGGCCTACCCACGCAAGTGAGGTATCATTTTTATCGGGAGACTTGGGGGAACGCTGGGTGGAAGGAAATTCGTAGCTCCTCTCAGATTCCAGAACTTTCTGCCACAGAAATGTGAGGAACATGTGTTTTTTTAGCCAAATTTTGAGGTTTGCAAAGGATTCTGGGTAACAGAAACTGGTCCGAGCCCCGCAAGTCACTCCTCCTTGGATTCCCCTAGGTCTCTAGTTTTCAGAAATGCACAGGTTTGGTAGGTTTCCCTAGGTGCCGGCTGAGCTAGAGGCCAAAATCTACAGGTAGGCACTTCGAAAAAACACCTCTGTTTTTTTCCAAAATTTAGAATGTGTCCACGTTGCGCTTTGGGGTGTTTCCTGTCGCCGGCGCTAGGCCTACCCACACAAGTGAGGTATCATTTTTATCAGGAGACTTGGGGGAACGCTGGGTGGAAGGAAATTTGTAGCTCCTCTCAGATTCCAGAACTTTCTGCCACAGAAATATGAGGAACATGTGTTTTTTTAGCCAAATTTTGAGGTTTGCAAAGGATTCTGGGTAACAGAACCTGGTCCGAGCCCCGCAAGTCACCCCTCCTTGGATTCCCCTAGGTCTCTAGTTTTCAGAAATGCACAGGTTTGGTAGGTTTCCCTAGGTGCCAGCTGAGCTAGAGGCCAAAATCTACAGGTAGGCACTTCGCAAAAAACACCTCTGTTTTTTTCCAAAATTTAGGATGTGTCCACGTTGCGCTTTGTGGTGTTTCCTGTCGCCGGCGCTAGGCCTACCCACGCAAGTGAGGTATCATTTTTATCGGGAGACTTGGGGGAACGCTGGGTGGAAGGAAATTTGTAGCTCCTCTCAGATTCCAGAACTTTCTGCCACAAAAATGTGAGGGACATGTGTTTTTTTAGCCACATTTTGAGGTTTGCAAAGGATTCTGGGTAACAGAACCTGGTCCGATCCCCGCAAGTCACCCCTCCTTGGATTCCCCTAGGTCTCTAGTTTTCAGAAATGCACAGGTTTGGTAGGTTTCCCTAGGTGCCGGCTGAGCTAGAGGCCAAAATCTACAGGTAGGCACTTCGCAAAAAACACCTCTGTTTTTTTCCAAAATTTAGGATGTGTCCACGTTGCGCTTTGGGGTGTTTCCTGTCACCAGCGCTAGGCCTACCCACGCAAGTGAGGTATCATTTTTATCGGGAGACTTGGGGGAACGCTGGGTGGAAGGAAATTTGTAGCTCCTCTCAGATTCCAGAACTTTCTGCCACAGAAATGTGAGGAACATGTGTTTTTTTAGCCAAATTTTGAGGTTTGCAAAGGATTCTGGGGAACAGAACCTGGTCCGAGCCCCGCAAGTCACCCCTCCTTGGATTCCCCTAGGTCTCTAGTTTTCAGAACTGCACAGTTTTGGTAGATTTCCCTAGGTGCCGGCTGAGCTAGAGGCCAAAATCTACAGGTAGGCACTTCGTAAAAAACACCTCTGTTTTTTTCCAAAATTTAGGATGTGTCCACGTTGCGCTTTGGGGTGTTTCCTGTCGCCGGCGCTAGGCCTACCCACGCAAGTGAGGTATCATTTTTATCGGGAGACTTGGGGGAACGCTGGGTGGAAGGAAATTTGTAGCTCCTCTCAGATTCCAGAACTTTCTCCCACAAAAATGTGAGGGACATGTGTTTTTTTAGCCAAATTTTGAGGTTTGCAAAGGATTCTGGGTAACAGAACATGGTCCGATCCCCGCAAGTCTCCCCTCCTTGGATTCCCCTAGGTCTCTAGTTTTCAGAAATGCACAGGTTTGGTAGGTTTCCCTAGGTGCCGGCTGAGCTAGAGGCCAAAATCTACAGGTAGGCACTTCGTAAAAAACACCTCTGTTTTTTTCCAAAATTTAGGATGTGTCCACGTTGCGCTTTGGGGTGTTTCCTGTCGCCGGCGCTAGGCCTACCCACGCAAGTGAGGTATCATTTTTATCGGGAGACTTGGGGGAACGCTGGGTGGAGGGAAATTTGTAGCTCCTCTCAGATTCCAGAACTTTCTGCCACAGAAATGTGAGGAACATGTGTTTTTTTAGCCAAATTTTGAGGTTTGCAAAGGATTCTGGGTAACAGAACCTGGTCCGAGCCCCGCAAGTCACCCCTCCTTGGATTCCCCTAGGTCTCTAGTTTTCAGAAATGCACAGGTTTGGTAGGTTTCCCTAGGTGCCGGCTGAGCTAGAGGCCAAAATCTACAGGTAGGCACTTCGAAAAAACACCTCTGTTTTTTCCAAAATTTAGAATGTGTCCACGTTGCGCTTTGGGGTGTTTCCTGTCGCCGGCGCTAGGCCTACCCACACAAGTGAGGTATCATTTTTATCGGGAGACTTAGGGGAACGCTGGGTGGAAGGAAATTTGTAGCTCCTCTCAGATTCCAAAACTTTCTGCCACAGAAATGTGAGGAACATGTGTTTTTTTAGCCAAATTTTGAGGTTTGCAAAGGATTCTGGGTAACAGAACCTGGTCCGAGCCCCGCAAGTCACCCCTCCTTGGATTCCCCTAGGGCTCTAGTTTTCAGAACTGCACAGGTTTGGTAGGTTTCCCTAGGTGCCGGCTGAGCTAGAGGCCAAAATCTACAGGTAGGCACTACGCAAAAAATACCTCTGTTTTTTTCCAAAATTTAGGATGTGTCCACGTTGCGCTTTGGGGTGTTTCCTGTCGCCGGCGCTAGGCCTACCCACGCAAGTGAGGTATCATTTTTATCGGGAGACTTGGGGGAACGCTGGGTGGAAGGAAATTTGTAGCTCCTCTCAGATTCTAGAACTTTCTGCCACAGAAATGTGAGGAACATGTGTTTTTTTAGCCAAATTTTGAGGTTTGCAAAGGATTCTGGGTAACAGAACCTGGTCCGAGCCCCGCAAGTCACCCCTCCTTGGATTCCCCTAGGTCTCTAGTTTTCAGAAATGCACAGGTTTGGTAGGTTTCCCTAGGTGCCGGCTGAGCTAGAGGCCAAAATCTACAGGTAGGCACTTCGAAAAAACACCTCTGTTTTTTCCAAAATTTAGAATGTGTCCACGTTGCGCTTTGGGGTGTTTCCTGTCGCCGGCGCTAGGCCTACCCACACAAGTGAGGTATCATTTTTATCGGGAGACTTAGGGGAACGCTGGGTGGAAGGAAATTTGTAGCTCCTCTCAGATTCCAAAACTTTCTGCCACAGAAATGTGAGGAACATGTGTTTTTTTAGCCAAATTTTGAGGTTTGCAAAGGATTCTGGGTAACAGAACCTGGTCCGAGCCCCGCAAGTCACCCCTCCTTGGATTCCCCTAGGGCTCTAGTTTTCAGAACTGCACAGGTTTGGTAGGTTTTCCTAGGTGCCGGCTGAGCTAGAGGCCAAAATCTACAGGTAGGCACTACGCAAAAAATACCTCTGTTTTTTTCCAAAATTTAGGATGTGTCCACGTTGCGCTTTGGGGTGTTTCCTGTCGCCGGCGCTAGGCCTACCCACGCAAGTGAGGTATCATTTTTATCGGGAGACTTGGGGGAACGCTGGGTGGAAGGAAATTTGTAGCTCCTCTCAGATTCCAGAACTTTCTGCCACAGAAATGTGAGGAACATGTGTTTTTTTAGCCAAATTTTGAGGTTTGCAAAGGATTCTGGGTAACAGAACCTGGTCCGAGCCCCACAAGTCACCCCTCCTTGGATTCCCCTAGGTCTCTAGTTTTCAGAAATGCAGAGGTTTGGTAGGTTTCCCTAGGTGCCGGCTGAGCTAGAGGCCAAAATCTACAGGTAGGCACTTCGCAAAAAACACCTCTGTTTTTTTCCAAAATTTAGGATGTGTCCACGTTGCGCTTTGTGGTGTTTCCTGTCGCCGGCGCTAGGCCTACCCACGCAAGTGAGGTATCATTTTTATCGGGAGACTTGGGGGAACGCTGGGTGGAAGGAAATTCGTAGCTCCTCTCAGATTCCAGAACTTTCTGCCACAGAAATGTGAGGAACATGTGTTTTTTTAGCCAAATTTTGAGGTTTGCAAAGGATTCTGGGTAACAGAACCTGGTCCGAGCCCCGCAAGTCACCCCTCCTTGGATTCCCCTAGGTCTCTAGTTTTCAGAAATGCACAGGTTTGGTAGGTTTCCCTAGGTGCCGGCTGAGCTAGAGGCCAAAATCTACAGGTAGGCACTTCGAAAAAACACCTCTGTTTTTTTCCAAAATTTAGAATGTGTCCACGTTGCGCTTTGGGGTGTTTCCTGTCGCCGGCGCTAGGCCTACCCACACAAGTGAGGTATCATTTTTATCGGGAGACTTGGGGGAACGCTGGGTGGAAGGAAATTTGTAGCTCCTCTCAGATTCCAGAACTTTCTGCCACAGAAATATGAGGAACATGTGTTTTTTTAGCCAAATTTTGAGGTTTGCAAAGGATTCTGGGTAACAGAACCTGGTCCGAGCCCCGCAAGTCACCCCTCCTTGGATTCCCCTAGGTCTCTAGCTTTCAGAAATGCACAGGTTTGGTAGGTTTCCCTAGGTGCCGGCTGAGCTAGAGGCCAAAATCTACAGGTAGGCACTTCGCAAAAAACACCTCTGTTTTCTCCCAAAATTTAGGATGTGTCCACGTTGCGCTTTGGGGTGTTTCCTGTCGCCGGCGCTAGGCCTACCCACTCAAATGAGGTATCATTTTTATCGGGAGACTTGGGGGAACGCTGGCTGGAAGGAAATTTTTAGCTCCTCTCAAATTCCAGAACTTTCTGCCACAGAAATGTGAGGAACATGTGTTTTTTTAGCGAAATTTTGAGGTTTGCAAAGGATTCTGGGGAACAGAACCTGGTCCGATCCCCGCAAGTCACCCCTCCTTGGATTCCCCTAGGTCTCTAGTTTTCAGAAATGCACAGGTTTGGTAGGTTTCCCTAGGTGCCGGCTGAGCTAGAGGCCAAAATCTACAGGTAGGCACTTCGCAAAAAACACCTCTGTTTTTTTCCAAAATTTAGGATGTGTCCACGTTGCGCTTTGGGGTGTTTCCTGTCGCCAGCGCTAGGCCTACCCACGCAAGTGAGGTATCATTTTTATCGGGAGACTTGGGGGAACGCTGGGTGGAAGGAAATTCGTAGCTCCTCTCAGATTCCAGAACTTTCTGCCACAGAAATGTGAGGAACATGTGTTTTTTTTTAGCCAAATTTTGAGGTTTGCAAAGGATTCTGGGTAACAGAAACTGGTCCGAGCCCCGCAAGTCACTCCTCCTTGGATTCCCCTAGGTCTCTAGTTTTCAGAAATGCACAGGTTTGGTAGGTTTCCCTAGGTGCCGGCTGAGCTAGAGGCCAAAATCTACAGGTAGGCACTTCGAAAAAACACCTCTGTTTTTTTCCAAAATTTAGAATGTGTCCACGTTGCGCTTTGGGGTGTTTCCTGTCGCCGGCGCTAGGCCTACCCACACAAGTGAGGTATCATTTTTATCAGGAGACTTGGGGGAACGCTGGGTGGAAGGAAATTTGTAGCTCCTCTCAGATTCCAGAACTTTCTGCCACAGAAATATGAGGAACATGTGTTTTTTTAGCCAAATTTTGAGGTTTGCAAAGGATTCTGGGTAACAGAACCTGGTCCGAGCCCCGCAAGTCACCCCTCCTTGGATTCCCCTAGGTCTCTAGTTTTCAGAAATGCACAGGTTTGGTAGGTTTCCCTAGGTGCCAGCTGAGCTAGAGGCCAAAATCTACAGGTAGGCACTTCGCAAAAAACACCTCTGTTTTTTTCCAAAATTTAGGATGTGTCCACGTTGCGCTTTGGGGTGTTTCCTGTCGCCGGCGCTAGGCCTACCCACGCAAGTGAGGTATCATTTTTATCGGGAGACTTGGGGGAACGCTGGGTGGAAGGAAATTTGTAGCTCCTCTCAGATTCCAGAACTTTCTGCCACAAAAATGTGAGGGACATGTGTTTTTTTAGCCACATTTTGAGGTTTGTAAAGGATTCTGGGTTACAGAACCTGGTCCGATCCCCGCAAGTCACCCCTCCTTGGATTCCCCTAGGTCTCTAGTTTTCAGAAATGCACAGGTTTGGTAGGTTTCCCTAGGTGCCGGCTTAGCTAGAGGCCAAAATCTACAGGTAGGCACTTCGCAAAAAACACCTCTGTTTTTTTCCAAAATTTAGGATGTGTCCACGTTGCGCTTTGGGGTGTTTCCTGTCACCAGCGCTAGGCCTACCCACGCAAGTGAGGTATCATTTTTATCGGGAGACTTGGGGGAACGCTGGCTGGAAGGAAATTTGTAGCTCCTCTCAGATTCCAGAACTTTCTGCCACAGAAATGTGAGGAACATGTGTTTTTTTAGCCAAATTTTGAGGTTTGCAAAGGATTCTGGGGAACAGAACCTGGTCCGAGCCCCGCAAGTCACCCCTCCTTGGATTCCCCTAGGTCTCTAGTTTTCAGAACTGCACAGTTTTGGTAGGTTTCCCTAGGTGCCGGCTGAGCTAGAGGCCAAAATCTACAGGTAGGCACTTCGTAAAAAACACCTCTGTTTTTTTCCAAAATTTATGATGTGTCCACGTTGCGCTTTGGGGTGTTTCCTGTCGCCGGCGCTAGGCCTACCCACGCAAGTGAGGTATCATTTTTATCGGGAGACTTGGGGGAACGCTGGGTGGAGGGAAATTTGTAGCTCCTCTCAGATTCCAGAACTTTCTGCCACAGAAATGTGAGGAACATGTGTTTTTTTAGCCAAATTTTGAGGTTTGCAAAGGATTCTGGGTAACAGAACCTGGTCCGAGCCCCGCAAGTCACCCCTCCTTGGATTCCCCTAGGTCTCTAGTTTTCAGAAATGCACAGGTTTGGTAGGTTTCCCTAGGTGCCGGCTGAGCTAGAGGCCAAAATCTACAGGTAGGCACTTCGAAAAAACACCTCTGTTTTTTCCAAAATTTAGAATGTGTCCACGTTGCGCTTTGGGGTGTTTCCTGTCGCCGGCGCTAGGCCTACCCACACAAGTGAGGTATCATTTTTATCGGGAGACTTAGGGGAACGCTGGGTGGAAGGAAATTTGTAGCTCCTCTCAGATTCCAAAACTTTCTGCCACAGAAATGTGAGGAACATGTGTTTTTTTAGCCAAATTTTGAGGTTTGCAAAGGATTCTGGGTAACAGAACCTGGTCCGAGCCCCGCAAGTCACCCCTCCTTGGATTCCCCTAGGGCTCTAGTTTTCAGAACTGCACAGGTTTGGTAGGTTTCCCTAGGTGCCGGCTGAGCTAGAGGCCAAAATCTACAGGTAGGCACTACGCAAAAAATACCTCTGTTTTTTCCCAAAATTTAGGATGTGTCCACGTTGCGCTTTGGGGTGTTTCCTGTCGCCGGCGCTAGGCCTACCCACGCAAGTGAGATATCATTTTTATCGGGAGACTTGGGGGAACGCTGGGTGGAAGGAAATTTGTAGCTCCTCTCAGATTCCAGAACTTTCTGCCACAGAAATGTGAGGAACATGTGTTTTTTTAGCCAAATTTTGAGGTTTGCAAAGGATTCTGGGTAACAGAACCTGGTCCGAGCCCCGCAAGTCACCCCTCCTTGGATTCCCCTAGGTCTCTAGTTTTCAGAAATGCACAGGTTTGGTAGGTTTCCCTAGGTGCCGGCTGAGCTAGAGGCCAAAATCTACAGGTAGGCACTTCGAAAAAACACCTCTGTTTTTTCCAAAATTTAGAATGTGTCCACGTTGCGCTTTGGGGTGTTTCCTGTCGCCGGCGCTAGGCCTACCCACACAAGTGAGGTATCATTTTTATCGGGAGACTTAGGGGAACGCTGGGTGGAAGGAAATTTGTAGCTCCTCTCAGATTCCAAAACTTTCTGCCACAGAAATGTGAGGAACATGTGTTTTTTTAGCCAAATTTTGAGGTTTGCAAAGGATTCTGGGTAACAGAACCTGGTCCGAGCCCCGCAAGTCACCCCTCCTTGGATTCCCCTAGGGCTCTAGTTTTCAGAACTGCACAGGTTTGGTAGGTTTTCCTAGGTGCCGGCTGAGCTAGAGGCCAAAATCTACAGGTAGGCACTACGCAAAAAATACCTCTGTTTTTTTCCAAAATTTAGGATGTGTCCACGTTGCGCTTTGGGGTGTTTCCTGTCGCCGGCGCTAGGCCTACCCACGCAAGTGAGGTATCATTTTTATCGGGAGACTTGGGGGAACGCTGGGTGGAAGGAAATTCGTAGCTCCTCTCAGATTCCAGAACTTTCTGCCACAGAAATGTGAGGAACATGTGTTTTTTTTTAGCCAAATTTTGAGGTTTGCAAAGGATTCTGGGTAACAGAAACTGGTCCGAGCCCCGCAAGTCACTCCTCCTTGGATTCCCCTAGGTCTCTAGTTTTCAGAAATGCACAGGTTTGGTAGGTTTCCCTAGGTGCCGGCTGAGCTAGAGGCCAAAATCTACAGGTAGGCACTTCGAAAAAACACCTCTGTTTTTTTCCAAAATTTAGAATGTGTCCACGTTGCGCTTTGGGGTGTTTCCTGTCGCCGGCGCTAGGCCTACCCACGCAAGTGAGGTATCATTTTTATCGGGAGACTTGGGGGAACGCTGGGTGGAAGGAAATTTGTAGCTCCTCTCAGATTCCAGAACTTTCTGCCACAGAAATGTGAGGAACATGTGTTTTTTTAGCCAAATTTTGAGGTTTGCAAAGGATTCTGGGTAACAGAACCTGGTCCGAGCCCCACAAGTCACCCCTCCTTGGATTCCCCTAGGTCTCTAGTTTTCAGAAATGCACAGGTTTGGTAGGTTTCCCTAGGTGCCGGCTGAGCTAGAGGCCAAAATCTACAGGTAGGCACTTCGCAAAAAACACCTCTGTTTTTTTCCAAAATTTAGGATGTGTCCACGTTGCGCTTTGTGGTGTTTCCTGTCGCCGGCGCTAGGCCTACCCACGCAAGTGAGGTATCATTTTTATCGGGAGACTTGGGGGAACGCTGGGTGGAAGGAAATTCGTAGCTCCTCTCAGATTCCAGAACTTTCTGCCACAGAAATGTGAGGAACATGTGTTTTTTTAGCCAAATTTTGAGGTTTGCAAAGGATTCTGGGTAACAGAACCTGGTCCGAGCCCCGCAAGTCACCCCTCCTTGGATTCCCCTAGGTCTCTAGTTTTCAGAAATGCACAGGTTTGGTAGGTTTCCCTAGGTGCCGGCTGAGCTAGAGGCCAAAATCTACAGGTAGGCACTTCGAAAAAACACCTCTGTTTTTTTCCAAAATATAGAATGTGTCCACGTTGCGCTTTGGGGTGTTTCCTGTCGCCGGCGCTAGGCCTACCCACACAAGTGAGGTATCATTTTTATCGGGAGACTTGGGGGAACGCTGGGTGGAAGGAAATTTGTAGCTCCTCTCAGATTCCAGAACTTTCTGCCACAGAAATATGAGGAACATGTGTTTTTTTAGCCAAATTTTGAGGTTTGCAAAGGATTCTGGGTAACAGAACCTGGTCCGAGCCCCGCAAGTCACCCCTCCTTGGATTCCCCTAGGTCTCTAGCTTTCAGAAATGCACAGGTTTGGTAGGTTTCCCTAGGTGCCGGCTGAGCTAGAGGCCAAAATCTACAGGTAGGCACTTCGCAAAAAACACCTCTGTTTTCTCCCAAAATTTAGGATGTGTCCACGTTGCGCTTTGGGGTGTTTCCTGTCGCCGGCGCTAGGCCTACCCACTCAAATGAGGTATCATTTTTATCGGGAGACTTGGGGGAACGCTGGCTGGAAGGAAATTTGTAGCTCCTCTCAGATTCCAGAACTTTCTGCCACAGAAATGTGAGGAACATGTGTTTTTTTAGCCAAATTTTGAGGTTTGCAAAGGATTCTGGGTAACAGAACCTGGTCCGAGCCCCGCAAGTCACCCCTCCTTGGATTCCCCTAGGTCTCTAGTTTTCAGAAATGCACAAGTTTGGTAGGTTTCCCTAGGTGCCGGCTGAGCTAGAGGCCAAAATCTACAGGTAGGCACTTCGAAAAAACACCTCTGTTTTTTCCAAAATTTAGAATGTGTCCACGTTGCGCTTTGGGGTGTTTCCTGTCGCCGGCGCTAGGCCTACCCACACAAGTGAGGTATCATTTTTATCGGGAGACTTAGGGGAACGCTGGGTGGAAGGAAATTTGTAGCTCCTCTCAGATTCCAAAACTTTCTGCCACAGAAATGTGAGGAACATGTGTTTTTTTAGCCAAATTTTGAGGTTTGCAAAGGATTCTGGGTAACAGAACCTGGTCCGAGCCCCGCAAGTCACCCCTCCTTGGATTCCCCTAGGGCTCTAGTTTTCAGAACTGCACAGGTTTGGTAGGTTTTCCTAGGTGCCGGCTGAGCTAGAGGCCAAAATCTACAGGTAGGCACTACGCAAAAAATACCTCTGTTTTTTTCCAAAATTTAGGATGTGTCCACGTTGCGCTTTGGGGTGTTTCCTGTCGCCGGCGCTAGGCCTACCCACGCAAGTGAGGTATCATTTTTATCGGGAGACTTGGGGGAACGCTGGGTGGAAGGAAATTCGTAGCTCCTCTCAGATTCCAGAACTTTCTGCCACAGAAATGTGAGGAACATGTGTTTTTTTTTAGCCAAATTTTGAGGTTTGCAAAGGATTCTGGGTAACAGAAACTGGTCCGAGCCCCGCAAGTCACTCCTCCTTGGATTCCCCTAGGTCTCTAGTTTTCAGAAATGCACAGGTTTGGTAGGTTTCCCTAGGTGCCGGCTGAGCTAGAGGCCAAAATCTACAGGTAGGCACTTCGAAAAAACACCTCTGTTTTTTTCCAAAATTTAGAATGTGTCCACGTTGCGCTTTGGGGTGTTTCCTGTCGCCGGCGCTAGGCCTACCCACGCAAGTGAGGTATCATTTTTATCGGGAGACTTGGGGGAACGCTGGGTGGAAGGAAATTTGTAGCTCCTCTCAGATTCCAGAACTTTCTGCCACAGAAATGTGAGGAACATGTGTTTTTTTAGCCAAATTTTGAGGTTTGCAAAGGATTCTGGGTAACAGAACCTGGTCCGAGCCCCACAAGTCACCCCTCCTTGGATTCCCCTAGGTCTCTAGTTTTCAGAAATGCACAGGTTTGGTAGGTTTCCCTAGGTGCCGGCTGAGCTAGAGGCCAAAATCTACAGGTAGGCACTTCGCAAAAAACACCTCTGTTTTTTTCCAAAATTTAGGATGTGTCCACGTTGCGCTTTGTGGTGTTTCCTGTCGCCGGCGCTAGGCCTACCCACGCAAGTGAGGTATCATTTTTATCGGGAGACTTGGGGGAACGCTGGGTGGAAGGAAATTCGTAGCTCCTCTCAGATTCCAGAACTTTCTGCCACAGAAATGTGAGGAACATGTGTTTTTTTAGCCAAATTTTGAGGTTTGCAAAGGATTCTGGGTAACAGAACCTGGTCCGAGCCCCGCAAGTCACCCCTCCTTGGATTCCCCTAGGTCTCTAGTTTTCAGAAATGCACAGGTTTGGTAGGTTTCCCTAGGTGCCGGCTGAGCTAGAGGCCAAAATCTACAGGTAGGCACTTCGAAAAAACACCTCTGTTTTTTTCCAAAATTTAGAATGTGTCCACGTTGCGCTTTGGGGTGTTTCCTGTCGCCGGCGCTAGGCCTACCCACACAAGTGAGGTATCATTTTTATCGGGAGACTTGGGGGAACGCTGGGTGGAAGGAAATTTGTAGCTCCTCTCAGATTCCAGAACTTTCTGCCACAGAAATATGAGGAACATGTGTTTTTTTAGCCAAATTTTGAGGTTTGCAAAGGATTCTGGGTAACAGAACCTGGTCCGAGCCCCGCAAGTCACCCCTCCTTGGATTCCCCTAGGTCTCTAGCTTTCAGAAATGCACAGGTTTGGTAGGTTTCCCTAGGTGCCAGCTGAGCTAGAGGCCAAAATCTACAGGTAGGCACTTCGCAAAAAACACCTCTGTTTTCTCCCAAAATTTAGGATGTGTCCACGTTGCGCTTTGGGGTGTTTCCTGTCGCCGGCGCTAGGCCTACCCACTCAAATGAGGTATCATTTTTATCGGGAGACTTGGGGGAACGCTGGCTGGAAGGAAATTTTTAGCTCCTCTCAGATTCCATAACTTTCTGCCACAGAAATGTGAGGAACATGTGTTTTTTTAGCGAAATTTTGAGGTTTGCAAAGGATTCTGGGGAACAGAACCTGGTCCGATCCCCGCAAGTCACCCCTCCTTGGATTCCCCTAGGTCTCTAGTTTTCAGAAATGCACAGGTTTGGTAGGTTTCCCTAGGTGCCGGCTGAGCTAGAGGCCAAAATCTACAGGTAGGCACTTCGCAAAAAACACCTCTGTTTTTTTCCAAAATTTAGGATGTGTCCACGTTGCGCTTTGGGGTGTTTCCTGTCGCCAGCGCTAGGCCTACCCACGCAAGTGAGGTATCATTTTTATCGGGAGACTTGGGGGAACGCTGGGTGGAAGGAAATTTGTAGCTCCTCTCAGATTCCAGAACTTTCTGCCACAGAAATGTGAGGAACATGTGTTTATTTAGCCAAATTTTGAGGTTTGCAAAGGATTCTGGGGAACAGAACCTGGTCCGAGCCCCGCAAGTCACCCCTCCTTGGATTCCCCTAGGTCTCTAGTTTTCAGAAATGCACAGGTTTGGTAGGTTTCCCTAGGTGCCGGCTGAGCTAGAGGCCAAAATCTACAGGTAGGCACTTCGCAAAAAACACCTCTGTTTTTTTCCAAAATTTAGGATGTGTCCATGTTGCGCTTTGGGGTGTTTCCTGTCGCCGGCGCTAGGCCTACCCACGCAAGTGAGGTATCATTTTTATCGGGAGACTTGGGGGAACGCTGGGTGGAAGGAAATTCGTAGCTCCTCTCAGATTCCAGAACTTTCTGCCACAGAAATGTGAGGAACATGTGTTTTTTTTTAGCCAAATTTTGAGGTTTGCAAAGGATTCTGGGTAACAGAAACTGGTCCGAGCCCCGCAAGTCACTCCTCCTTGGATTCCCCTAGGTCTCTAGTTTTCAGAAATGCACAGGTTTGGTAGGTTTCCCTAGGTGCCGGCTGAGCTAGAGGCCAAAATCTACAGGTAGGCACTTCGAAAAAACACCTCTGTTTTTTTCCAAAATTTAGAATGTGTCCACGTTGCGCTTTGGGGTGTTTCCTGTCGCCGGCGCTAGGCCTACCCACACAAGTGAGGTATCATTTTTATCAGGAGACTTGGGGGAACGCTGGGTGGAAGGAAATTTGTAGCTCCTCTCAGATTCCAGAACTTTCTGCCACAGAAATATGAGGAACATGTGTTTTTTTAGCCAAATTTTGAGGTTTGCAAAGGATTCTGGGTAACAGAACCTGGTCCGAGCCCCGCAAGTCACCCCTCCTTGGATTCCCCTAGGTCTCAAGTTTTCAGAAATGCACAGGTTTGGTAGGTTTCCCTAGGTGCCAGCTGAGCTAGAGGCTAAAATCTACAGGTAGGCACTTCGCAAAAAACACCTCTGTTTTTTCCCAAAATTTAGGATGTGTCCACGTTGCGCTTTGGGGTGTTTCCTGTCGCCGGCGCTAGGCCTACCCACGCAAGTGAGGTATCATTTTTATCGGGAGACTTGGGGGAACGCTGGGTGGAAGGAAATTTGTAGCTCCTCTCAGATTCCAGAACTTTCTGCCACAAAAATGTGAGGGACATGTGTTTTTTTAGCCACATTTTGAGGTTTGTAAAGGATTCTGGGTAACAGAACCTGGTCCGATCCCCGCAAGTCACCCCTCCTTGGATTCCCCTAGGTCTCTAGTTTTCAGAAATGCACAGGTTTGGTAGGTTTTCCTAGGTGCCGGCTGAGCTAGAGGCCAAAATCTACAGGTAGGCACTACGCAAAAAATACCTCTGTTTTTTTCCAAAATTTAGGATGTGTCCACGTTGCGCTTTGGGGTGTTTCCTGTCGCCGGCGCTAGGCCTACCCACGCAAGTGAGGTATCATTTTTATCGGGAGACTTGGGGGAACGCTGGGTGGAAGGAAATTTGTAGCTCCTCTCAGATTCCAGAACTTTCTGCCACAGAAATGTGAGGAACATGTGTTTTTTTAGCCAAATTTTGAGGTTTGCAAAGGATTCTGGGTAACAGAACCTGGTCCGAGCCCCGCAAGTCACCCCTCCTTGGATTCCCCTAGGTCTCTAGTTTTCAGAAATGCACAGGTTTGGTAGGTTTCCCTAGGTGCCGGCTGAGCTAGAGGCCAAAATCTACAGGTAGGCACTTCGAAAAAACACCTCTGTTTTTTCCAAAATTTAGAATGTGTCCACGTTGCGCTTTGGGGTGTTTCCTGTCGCCGGCGCTAGGCCTACCCACACAAGTGAGGTATCATTTTTATCGGGAGACTTGGGGGAACGCTGGGTGGAAGGAAATTTGTAGCTCCTCTCAGATTCCAAAACTTTCTGCCACAGAAATGTGAGGAACATGTGTTTTTTTAGCCAAATTTTGAGGTTTGCAAAGGATTCTGGGTAACAGAACCTGGTCCGAGCCCCGCAAGTCACCCCTCCTTGGATTCCCCTAGGGCTCTAGTTTTCAGAACTGCACAGGTTTGGTAGGTTTTCCTAGGTGCCGGCTGAGCTAGAGGCCAAAATCTACAGGTAGGCACTACGCAAAAAATACCTCTGTTTTTTTCCAAAATTTAGGATGTGTCCACGTTGCGCTTTGGGGTGTTTCCTGTCGCCGGCGCTAGGCCTACCCACGCAAGTGAGGTATCATTTTTATCGGGAGACTTGGGGGAACGCTGGGTGGAAGGAAATTCGTAGCTCCTCTCAGATTCCAGAACTTTCTGCCACAGAAATGTGAGGAACATGTGTTTTTTTTTAGCCAAATTTTGAGGTTTGCAAAGGATTCTGGGTAACAGAAACTGGTCCGAGCCCCGCAAGTCACTCCTCCTTGGATTCCCCTAGGTCTCTAGTTTTCAGAAATGCACAGGTTTGGTAGGTTTCCCTAGGTGCCGGCTGAGCTAGAGGCCAAAATCTACAGGTAGGCACTTCGAAAAAACACCTCTGTTTTTTTCCAAAATTTAGAATGTGTCCACGTTGCGCTTTGGGGTGTTTCCTGTCGCCGGCGCTAGGCCTACCCACGCAAGTGAGGTATCATTTTTATCGGGAGACTTGGGGGAACGCTGGGTGGAAGGAAATTTGTAGCTCCTCTCAGATTCCAGAACTTTCTGCCACAGAAATGTGAGGAACATGTGTTTTTTTTTAGCCAAATTTTGAGGTTTGCAAAGGATTCTGGGTAACAGAAACTGATCCGAGCCCCGCAAGTCACTCCTCCTTGGATTCCCCTAGGTCTCTAGTTTTCAGAAATGCACAGGTTTGGTAGGTTTCCCTAGGTGCCGGCTGAGCTAGAGGCCAAAATCTACAGGTAGGCACTTCGAAAAAACACCTCTGTTTTTTTCCAAAATTTAGAATGTGTCCACGTTGCGCTTTGGGGTGTTTCCTGTCGCCGGCGCTAGGCCTACCCACACAAGTGAGGTATCATTTTTATCAGGAGACTTGGGGGAACGCTGGGTGGAAGGAAATTTGTAGCTCCTCTCAGATTCCAGAACTTTCTGCCACAAAAATGTGAGGGACATGTGTTTTTTTAGTCACATTTTGAGGTTTGTAAAGGATTCTGGGTAACAGAACCTGGTCCGATCCCCGCAAGTCACCCCTCCTTGGATTCCCCTAGGTCTCTAGTTTTCAGAAATGCACAGGTTTGGTAGGTTTTCCTAGGTGCCGGCTGAGCTAGAGGCCAAAATCTACAGGTAGGCACTACGCAAAAAATACCTCTGTTTTTTTCCAAAATTTAGGA
Source organism: Pleurodeles waltl (assembly GCF_031143425.1). Lineage (NCBI taxonomy): Eukaryota > Metazoa > Chordata > Amphibia > Caudata > Salamandridae > Pleurodeles > Pleurodeles waltl. Next base: position 1,332,992,139 of record NC_090446.1, on the reverse strand, counting down.
TGTGTCCACGTTGCGCTTTGGGGTGTTTCCTGTCGCCGGCGCTAGGCCTACCCACGCAAGTGAGGTATCATTTTTATCGGGAGACTTGGGGGAACGCTGGGTGGAAGGAAATTTGTAGCTCCTCTCAGATTCCAGAACTTTCTGCCACAGAAATGTGAGGAACATGTGTTTTTTTAGCCAAATTTTGAGGTTTGCAAAGGATTCTGGGTAACAGAACCTGGTCCGAGCCCCGCAAGTCACCCCTCCTTGGATTCCCCTAGGTCTCTAGTTTTCAGAAATGCACAGGTTTGGTAGGTTTCCCTAGGTGCCGGCTGAGCTAGAGGCCAAAATCTACAGGTAGGCACTTCGAAAAAACACCTCTGTTTTTTCCAAAATTTAGAATGTGTCCACGTTGCGCTTTGGGGTGTTTCCTGTCGCCGGCGCTAGGCCTACCCACACAAGTGAGGTATCATTTTTATCGGGAGACTTAGGGGAACGCTGGGTGGAAGGAAATTTGTAGCTCCTCTCAGATTCCAAAACTTTCTGCCACAGAAATGTGAGGAACATGTGTTTTTTTAGCCAAATTTTGAGGTTTGCAAAGGATTCTGGGTAACAGAACCTGGTCCGAGCCCCGCAAGTCACCCCTCCTTGGATTCCCCTAGGGCTCTAGTTTTCAGAACTGCACAGGTTTGGTAGGTTTTCCTAGGTGCCGGCTGAGCTAGAGGCCAAAATCTACAGGTAGGCACTACGCAAAAAATACCTCTGTTTTTTTCCAAAATTTAGGATGTGTCCACGTTGCGCTTTGGGGTGTTTCCTGTCGCCGGCGCTAGGCCTACCCACGCAAGTGAGGTATCATTTTTATCGGGAGACTTGGGGGAACGCTGGGTGGAAGGAAATTCGTAGCTCCTCTCAGATTCCAGAACTTTCTGCCACAGAAATGTGAGGAACATGTGTTTTTTTTTAGCCAAATTTTGAGGTTTGCAAAGGATTCTGGGTAACAGAAACTGGTCCGAGCCCCGCAAGTCACTCCTCCTTGGATTCCCCTAGGTCTCTAGTTTTCAGAAATGCACAGGTTTGGTAGGTTTCCCTAGGTGCCGGCTGAGCTAGAGGCCAAAATCTACAGGTAGGCACTTCGAAAAAACACCTCTGTTTTTTTCCAAAATTTAGAATGTGTCCACGTTGCGCTTTGGGGTGTTTCCTGTCGCCGGCGCTAGGCCTACCCACGCAAGTGAGGTATCATTTTTATCGGGAGACTTGGGGGAACGCTGGGTGGAAGGAAATTTGTAGCTCCTCTCAGATTCCAGAACTTTCTGCCACAGAAATGTGAGGAACATGTGTTTTTTTAGCCAAATTTTGAGGTTTGCAAAGGATTCTGGGTAACAGAACGTGGTCCGAGCCCCACAAGTCACCCCTCCTTGGATTCCCCTAGGTCTCTAGTTTTCAGAAATGCACAGGTTTGGTAGGTTTCCCTAGGTGCCGGCTGAGCTAGAGGCCAAAATCTACAGGTAGGCACTTCGCAAAAAACACCTCTGTTTTTTTCCAAAATTTAGGATGTGTCCACGTTGCGCTTTGTGGTGTTTCCTGTCGCCGGCGCTAGGCCTACCCACGCAAGTGAGGTATCATTTTTATCGGGAGACTTGGGGGAACGCTGGGTGGAAGGAAATTCGTAGCTCCTCTCAGATTCCAGAACTTTCTGCCACAGAAATGTGAGGAACATGTGTTTTTTTAGCCAAATTTTGAGGTTTGCAAAGGATTCTGGGTAACAGAACCTGGTCCGAGCCCCGCAAGTCACCCCTCCTTGGATTCCCCTAGGTCTCTAGTTTTCAGAAATGCACAGGTTTGGTAGGTTTCCCTAGGTGCCGGCTGAGCTAGAGGCCAAAATCTACAGGTAGGCACTTCGAAAAAACACCTCTGTTTTTTTCCAAAATTTAGAATGTGTCCACGTTGCGCTTTGGGGTGTTTCCTGTCGCCGGCGCTAGGCCTACCCACACAAGTGAGGTATCATTTTTATCGGGAGACTTGGGGGAACGCTGGGTGGAAGGAAATTTGTAGCTCCTCTCAGATTCCAGAACTTTCTGCCACAGAAATATGAGGAACATGTGTTTTTTTAGCCAAATTTTGAGGTTTGCAAAGGATTCTGGGTAACAGAACCTGGTCCGAGCCCCGCAAGTCACCCCTCCTTGGATTCCCCTAGGTCTCTAGCTTTCAGAAATGCACAGGTTTGGTAGGTTTCCCTAGGTGCCGGCTGAGCTAGAGGCCAAAATCTACAGGTAGGCACTTCGCAAAAAACACCTCTGTTTTCTCCCAAAATTTAGGATGTGTCCACGTTGCGCTTTGGGGTGTTTCCTGTCGCCGGCGCTAGGCCTACCCACTCAAATGAGGTATCATTTTTATCGGGAGACTTGGGGGAACGCTGGCTGGAAGGAAATTTTTAGCTCCTCTCAGATTCCAGAACTTTCTGCCACAGAAATGTGAGGAACATGTGTTTTTTTAGCGAAATTTTGAGGTTTGCAAAGGATTCTGGGGAACAGAACCTGGTCCGATCCCCGCAAGTCACCCCTCCTTGGATTCCCCTAGGTCTCTAGTTTTCAGAAATGCACAGGTTTGGTAGGTTTCCCTAGGTGCCGGCTGAGCTAGAGGCCAAAATCTACAGGTAGGCACTTCGCAAAAAACACCTCTTTTTTTTTCCAAAATTTAGGATGTGTCCACGTTGCGCTTTGGGGTGTTTCCTGTCGCCAGCGCTAGGCCTACCCACGCAAGTGAGGTATCATTTTTATCGGGAGACTTGGGGGAACGCTGGGTGGAAGGAAATTTGTAGCTCCTCTCAGATTCCAGAACTTTCTGCCACAGAAATGTGAGGAACATGTGTTTATTTAGCCAAATTTTGAGGTTTGCAAAGGATTCTGGGGAACAGAACCTGGTCCGAGCCCCGCAAGTCACCCCTCCTTGGATTCCCCTAGGTCTCTAGTTTTCAGAAATGCACAGGTTTGGTAGGTTTCCCTAGGTGCCGGCTGAGCTAGAGGCCAAAATCTACAGGTAGGCACTTCGCAAAAAACACCTCTGTTTTTTTCCAAAATTTAGGATGTGTCCATGTTGCGCTTTGGGGTGTGTCCTGTCGCCGGCGCTAGGCCTACCCACGCAAGTGAGGTATCATTTTTATCGGGAGACTTGGGGGAACGCTGGGTGGAAGGAAATTCGTAGCTCCTCTCAGATTCCAGAACTTTCTGCCACAGAAATGTGAGGAACATGTGTTTTTTTTTAGCCAAATTTTGAGGTTTGCAAAGGATTCTGGGTAACAGAAACTGGTCCGAGCCCCGCAAGTCACTCCTCCTTGGATTCCCCTAGGTCTCTAGTTTTCAGAAATGCACAGGTTTGGTAGGTTTCCCTAGGTGCCGGCTGAGCTAGAGGCCAAAATCTACAGGTAGGCACTACGCAAAAAATACCTCTGTTTTTTTCCAAAATTTAGGATGTGTCCACGTTGCGCTTTGGGGTGTTTCCTGTCGCCGGCGCTAGGCCTACCCACGCAAGTGAGGTATCATTTTTATCGGGAGACTTGGGGGAACGCTGGGTGGAAGGAAATTCGTAGCTCCTCTCAGATTCCAGAACTTTCTGCCACAGAAATGTGAGGAACATGTGTTTTTTTTTAGCCAAATTTTGAGGTTTGCAAAGGATTCTGGGTAACAGAAACTGGTCCAAGCCCCGCAAGTCACTCCTCCTTGGATTCCCCTAGGTCTCTAGTTTTCAGAAATGCACAGGTTTGGTAGGTTTCCCTAGGTGCCGGCTGAGCTAGAGGCCAAAATCTACAGGTAGGCACTTCGAAAAAACACCTCTGTTTTTTTCCAAAATTTAGAATGTGTCCACGTTGCGCTTTGGGGTGTTTCCTGTCGCCGGCGCTAGGCCTACCCACGCAAGTGAGGTATCATTTTTATCGGGAGACTTGGGGGAACGCTGGGTGGAAGGAAATTTGTAGCTCCTCTCAGATTCCAGAACTTTCTGCCACAGAAATGTGAGGAACATGTGTTTTTTTAGCCAAATTTTGAGGTTTGCAAAGGATTCTGGGTAACAGAACCTGGTCCGAGCCCCACAAGTCACCCCTCCTTGGATTCCCCTAGGTCTCTAGTTTTCAGAAATGCACAGGTTTGGTAGGTTTCCCTAGGTGCCGGCTGAGCTAGAGGCCAAAATCTACAGGTAGGCACTTCGCAAAAAACACCTCTGTTTTTTTCCAAAATTTAGGATGTGTCCACGTTGCGCTTTGTGGTGTTTCCTGTCGCCGGCGCTAGGCCTACCCACGCAAGTGAGGTATCATTTTTATCGGGAGACTTGGGGGAACGCTGGGTGGAAGGAAATTCGTAGCTCCTCTCAGATTCCAGAACTTTCTGCCACAGAAATGTGAGGAACATGTGTTTTTTTAGCCAAATTTTGAGGTTTGCAAAGGATTCTGGGTAACAGAACCTGGTCCGAGCCCCGCAAGTCACCCCTCCTTGGATTCCCCTAGGTCTCTAGTTTTCAGAACTGCACAGTTTTGGTAGGTTTCCCTAGGTGCCGGCTGAGCTAGAGGCCAAAATCTACAGGTAGGCACTTCGTAAAAAACACCTCTGTTTTTTTCCAAAATTTAGGATGTGTCCACGTTGCGCTTTGGGGTGTTTCCTGTCGCCGGCGCTAGGCCTACCCACGCAAGTGAGGTATCATTTTTATCGGGAGACTTGGGGGAATGCTGGGTGGAAGGAAATTTGTAGCTCCTCTCAGATTCCAGAACTTTCTGCCACAAAAATGTGAGGGACATGTGTTTTTTTAGCCAAATTTTGAGGTTTGCAAAGGATTCTGGGGAACAGAACCTGGTCCGAGCCCCGCAAGTCACCCCTCCTTGGATTCCCCTAGGTCTCTAGTTTTCAGAACTGCACAGTTTTGGTAGGTTTCCCTAGGTGCCGGCTGAGCTAGAGGCCAAAATCTACAGGTAGGCACTTCGTAAAAAACACCTCTGTTTTTTTCCAAAATTTAGGATGTGTCCACGTTGCGCTTTGGGGTGTTTCCTGTCGCCGGCGCTAGGCCTACCCACGCAAGTGAGGTATCATTTTTATCGGGAGACTTGGGGGAACGCTGGGTGGAGGGAAATTTGTAGCTCCTCTCAGATTCCAGAACTTTCTGCCACAGAAATGAGAGGAACATGTGTTTTTTTAGCCAAATTTTGAGGTTTGCAAAGGATTCTGGGTAACAGAACCTGGTCCGAGCCCCGCAAGTCACCCCTCCTTGGATTCCCCTTGGTCTTTAGTTTTCAGAAATGCACAGGTTTGGTAGGTTTCCCTAGTTGCCGGCTGAGCTAGAGGCCAAAATCTACAGGTAGGCACTTCGAAAAAACACCTCTGTTTTTTTCCAAAATTTAGAATGTGTCCACGTTGCGCTTTGGGGTGTTTCCTGTCGCCGGCGCTAGGCCTACCCACACAAGTGAGGTATCATTTTTATCGGGAGACTTAGGGGAACGCTGGGTGGAAGGAAATTTGTAGCTCCTCTCAGATTCCAAAACTTTCTGCCACAGAAATGTGAGGAACATGTGTTTTTTTAGCCAAATTTTGAGGTTTGCAAAGGATTCTGGGTAACAGAACCTGGTCCGAGCCCCGCAAGTCACCCCTCCTTGGATTCCCCTAGGTCTTTAGTTTTCAGAACTGCACAGTTTTGGTAGGTTTCCCTAGGTGCCGGCTGAGCTAGAGGCCAAAATCTACAGGTAGGCACTTCGTAAAAAACACCTCTGTTTTTTTCCAAAATTTAGGATGTGTCCACGTTGCGCTTTGGGGTGTTTCCTGTCGCCGGCGCTAGGCCTACCCACGCAAGTGAGGTATCATTTTTATCGGGAGACTTGGGGGAATGCTGGGTGGAAGGAAATTTGTAGCTCCTCTCAGATTCCAGAACTTTCTGCCACAGAAATATGAGGAACATGTGTTTTTTTAGCCAAATTTTGAGGTTTGCAAAGGATTCTGGGTAACAGAACCTGGTCCGAGCCCCGCAAGTCACCCCTCCTTGGATTCCCCTAGGTCTCTAGCTTTCAGAAATGCACAGGTTTGGTAGGTTTCCCTAGGTGCCGGCTGAGCTAGAGGCCAAAATCTACAGGTAGGCACTTCGCAAAAAACACCTCTGTTTTCTCCCAAAATTTAGGATGTGTCCACGTTGCGCTTTGGGGTGTTTCCTGTCGCCGGCGCTAGGCCTACCCACTCAAATGAGGTATCATTTTTATCGGGAGACTTGGGGGAACGCTGGCTGGAAGGAAATTTTTAGCTCCTCTCAGATTCCAGAACTTTCTGCCACAGAAATGGGAGGAACATGTGTTTTTTTAGCGAAATTTTGAGGTTTGCAAAGGATTCTGGGGAACAGAACCTGGTCCGATCCCCGCAAGTCACCCCTCCTTGGATTCCCCTAGGTCTCTAGTTTTCAGAAATGCACAGGTTTGGTAGGTTTCCCTAGGTGCCGGCTGAGCTAGAGGCCAAAATCTACAGGTAGGCACTTCGCAAAAAACACCTCTTTTTTTTTCCAAAATTTAGGATGTGTCCACGTTGCGCTTTGGGGTGTTTCCTGTCGCCAGCGCTAGGCCTACCCACGCAAGTGAGGTATCATTTTTATCGGGAGACTTGGGGGAACGCTGGGTGGAAGGAAATTTGTAGCTCCTCTCAGATTCCAGAACTTTCTGCCACAGAAATGTGAGGAACATGTGTTTATTTAGCCAAATTTTGAGGTTTGCAAAGGATTCTGGGGAACAGAACCTGGTCCGAGCCCCGCAAGTCACCCCTCCTTGGATTCCCCTAGGTCTCTAGTTTTCAGAAATGCACAGGTTTGGTAGGTTTCCCTAGGTGCCGGCTGAGCTAGAGGCCAAAATCTACAGGTAGGCACTTCGCAAAAAACACCTCTGTTTTTTTCCAAAATTTAGGATGTGTCCATGTTGCGCTTTGGGGTGTGTCCTGTCGCCGGCGCTAGGCCTACCCACGCAAGTGAGGTATCATTTTTATCGGGAGACTTGGGGGAACGCTGGGTGGAAGGAAATTCGTAGCTCCTCTCAGATTCCAGAACTTTCTGCCACAGAAATGTGAGGAACATGTGTTTTTTTTTAGCCAAATTTTGAGGTTTGCAAAGGATTCTGGGTAACAGAAACTGGTCCGAGCCCCGCAAGTCACTCCTCCTTGGATTCCCCTAGGTCTCTAGTTTTCAGAAATGCACAGGTTTGGTAGGTTTCCCTAGGTGCCGGCTGAGCTAGAGGCCAAAATCTACAGGTAGGCACTACGCAAAAAATACCTCTGTTTTTTTCCAAAATTTAGGATGTGTCCACGTTGCGCTTTGGGGTGTTTCCTGTCGCCGGCGCTAGGCCTACCCACGCAAGTGAGGTATCATTTTTATCGGGAGACTTGGGGGAACGCTGGGTGGAAGGAAATTCGTAGCTCCTCTCAGATTCCAGAACTTTCTGCCACAGAAATGTGAGGAACATGTGTTTTTTTTTAGCCAAATTTTGAGGTTTGCAAAGGATTCTGGGTAACAGAAACTGGTCCAAGCCCCGCAAGTCACTCCTCCTTGGATTCCCCTAGGTCTCTAGTTTTCAGAAATGCACAGGTTTGGTAGGTTTCCCTAGGTGCCGGCTGAGCTAGAGGCCAAAATCTACAGGTAGGCACTTCGAAAAAACACCTCTGTTTTTTTCCAAAATTTAGAATGTGTCCACGTTGCGCTTTGGGGTGTTTCCTGTCGCCGGCGCTAGGCCTACCCACGCAAGTGAGGTATCATTTTTATCGGGAGACTTGGGGGAACGCTGGGTGGAAGGAAATTTGTAGCTCCTCTCAGATTCCAGAACTTTCTGCCACAGAAATGTGAGGAACATGTGTTTTTTTAGCCAAATTTTGAGGTTTGCAAAGGATTCTGGGTAACAGAACCTGGTCCGAGCCCCACAAGTCACCCCTCCTTGGATTCCCCTAGGTCTCTAGTTTTCAGAAATGCACAGGTTTGGTAGGTTTCCCTAGGTGCCGGCTGAGCTAGAGGCCAAAATCTACAGGTAGGCACTTCGCAAAAAACACCTCTGTTTTTTTCCAAAATTTAGGATGTGTCCACGTTGCGCTTTGTGGTGTTTCCTGTCGCCGGCGCTAGGCCTACCCACGCAAGTGAGGTATCATTTTTATCGGGAGACTTGGGGGAACGCTGGGTGGAAGGAAATTCGTAGCTCCTCTCAGATTCCAGAACTTTCTGCCACAGAAATGTGAGGAACATGTGTTTTTTTAGCCAAATTTTGAGGTTTGCAAAGGATTCTGGGTAACAGAACCTGGTCCGAGCCCCGCAAGTCACCCCTCCTTGGATTCCCCTAGGTCTCTAGTTTTCAGAAATGCACAGGTTTGGTAGGTTTCCCTAGGTGCCGGCTGAGCTAGAGGCCAAAATCTACAGGTAGGCACTTCGAAAAAACACCTCTGTTTTTTTCCAAAATTTAGAATGTGTCCACGTTGCGCTTTGGGGTGTTTCCTGTCGCCGGCGCTAGGCCTACCCACACAAGTGAGGTATCATTTTTATCGGGAGACTTGGGGGAACGCTGGGTGGAAGGAAATTTGTAGCTCCTCTCAGATTCCAGAACTTTCTGCCACAGAAATATGAGGAACATGTGTTTTTTTAGCCAAATTTTGAGGTTTGCAAAGGATTCTGGGTAACAGAACCTGGTCCGAGCCCCGCAAGTCACCGCTCCTTGGATTCCCCTAGGTCTCTAGCTTTCAGAAATGCACAGGTTTGGTAGGTTTCCCTAGGTGCCGGCTGAGCTAGAGGCCAAAATCTACAGGTAGGCACTTCGCAAAAAACACCTCTGTTTTCTCCCAAAATTTAGGATGTGTCCACGTTGCGCTTTGGGGTGTTTCCTGTCGCCGGCGCTAGGCCTACCCACTCAAATGAGGTATCATTTTTATCGGGAGACTTGGGGGAACGCTGGCTGGAAGGAAATTTTTAGCTCCTCTCAGATTCCAGAACTTTCTGCCACAGAAATGTGAGGAACATGTGTTTTTTTAGCGAAATTTTGAGGTTTGCAAAGGATTCTGGGGAACAGAACCTGGTCCGATCCCCGCAAGTCACCCCTCCTTGGATTCCCCTAGGTCTCTAGTTTTCAGAAATGCACAGGTTTGGTAGGTTTCCCTAGGTGCCGGCTGAGCTAGAGGCCAAAATCTACAGGTAGGCACTTCGCAAAAAACACCTCTGTTTTTTTCCAAAATTTAGGATGTGTCCACGTTGCGCTTTGGGGTGTTTCCTGTCGCCAGCGCTAGGCCTACCCACGCAAGTGAGGTATCATTTTTATCGGGAGACTTGGGGGAACGCTGGGTGGAAGGAAATTTGTAGCTCCTCTCAGATTCCAGAACTTTCTGCCACAGAAATGTGAGGAACATGTGTTTATTTAGCCAAATTTTGAGGTTTGCAAAGGATTCTGGGGAACAGAACCTGGTCCGAGCCCCGCAAGTCACCCCTCCTTGGATTCCCCTAGGTCTCTAGTTTTCAGAAATGCACAGGTTTGGTAGGTTTCCCTAGGTGCCGGCTGAGCTAGAGGCCAAAATCTACAGGTAGGCACTTCGCAAAAAACACCTCTGTTTTTTTCCAAAATTTAGGATGTGTCCATGTTGCGCTTTGGGGTGTGTCCTGTCGCCGGCGCTAGGCCTACCCACGCAAGTGAGGTATCATTTTTATCGGGAGACTTGGGGGAACGCTGGGTGGAAGAAAATTCGTAGCTCCTCTCAGATTCCAGAACTTTCTGCCACAGAAATGTGAGGAACATGTGTTTTTTTTTAGCCAAATTTTGAGGTTTGCAAAGGATTCTGGGTAACAGAAACTGGTCCGAGCCCCGCAAGTCACTCCTCCTTGGATTCCCCTAGGTCTCTAGTTTTCAGAAATGCACAGGTTTGGTAGGTTTCCCTAGGTGCCGGCTGAGCTAGAGGCCAAAATCTACAGGTAGGCACTTCGAAAAAACACCTCTGTTTTTTTCCAAAATTTAGAATGTGTCCACGTTGCGCTTTGGGGTGTTTCCTGTCGCCGGCGCTAGGCCTACCCACACAAGTGAGGTATCATTTTTATCAGGAGACTTGGGGGAACGCTGGGTGGAAGGAAATTTGTAGCTCCTCTCAGATTCCAGAACTTTCTGCCACAGAAATATGAGGAACATGTGTTTTTTTAGCCAAATTTTGAGGTTTGCAAAGGATTCTGGGTAACAGAACCTGGTCCGAGCCCCGCAAGTCACCCCTCCTTGGATTCCCCTAGGTCTCTAGTTTTCAGAAATGCACAGGTTTGGTAGGTTTCCCTAGGTGCCAGCTGAGCTAGAGGCCAAAATCTACAGGTAGGCACTTCGCAAAAAACACCTCTGTTTTTTTCCAAAATTTAGGATGTGTCCACGTTGCGCTTTGGGGTGTTTCCTGTCGCCGGCGCTAGGCCTACCCACGCAAGTGAGGTATCATTTTTATCGGGAGACTTGGGGGAACGCTGGGTGGAAGGAAATTTGTAGCTCCTCTCAGATTCCAGAACTTTCTGCCACAAAAATGTGAGGGACATGTGTTTTTTTAGCCACATTTTGAGGTTTGTAAAGGATTCTGGGTAACAGAACCTGGTCCGATCCCTGCAAGTCACCCCTCCTTGGATACCCCTAGGTCTCTAGTTTTCAGAAATGCACAGGTTTGGTAGGTTTCCCTAGGTGCCGGCTGAGCTAGAGGCCAAAATCTACAGGTAGGCACTTCGCAAAAAACACCTCTGTTTTTTTCCAAAATTTAGGATGTGTCCACGTTGCGCTTTGGGGTGTTTCCTGTCACCAGCGCTAGGCCTACCCACGCAAGTGAGGTATCATTTTTATCGGGAGACTTGGGGGAACGCTGGGTGGAAGGAAATTTGTAGCTCCTCTCAGATTCCAGAACTTTCTGCCACAGAAATGTGAGGAACATGTGTTTTTTTAGCCAAATTTTGAGGTTTGCAAAGGATTCTGGGGAACAGAACCTGGTCCGAGCCCCGCAAGTCACCCCTCCTTGGATTCCCCTAGGTCTCTAGTTTTCAGAACTGCACAGTTTTGGTAGGTTTCCCTAGGTGCCGGCTGAGCTAGAGGCCAAAATCTACAGGTAGGCACTTCGTAAAAAACACCTCTGTTTTTTTCCAAAATTTAGGATGTGTCCACGTTGCGCTTTGGGGTGTTTCCTGTCGCCGGCGCTAGGCCTACCCACGCAAGTGAGGTATCATTTTTATCGGGAGACTTGGGGGAACGCTGGGTGGAGGGAAATTTGTAGCTCCTCTCAGATTCCAGAACTTTCTGCCACAGAAATGTGAGGAACATGTGTTTTTTTAGCCAAATTTTGAGGTTTGCAAAGGATTCTGGGTAACAGAACCTGGTCCGAGCCCCGCAAGTCACCCCTCCTTGGATTCCCCTAGGTCTCTAGTTTTCAGAAATGCACAGGTTTGGTAGGTTTCCCTAGGTGCCGGCTGAGCTAGAGGCCAAAATCTACAGGTAGGCACTTCGAAAAAACACCTCTGTTTTTTCCAAAATTTAGAATGTGTCCACGTTGCGCTTTGGGGTGTTTCCTGTCGCCGGCGCTAGGCCTACCCACACAAGTGAGGTATCATTTTTATCGGGAGACTTAGGGGAACGCTGGGTGGAAGGAAATTTGTAGCTCCTCTCAGATTCCAAAACTTTCTGCCACAGAAATGTGAGGAACATGTGTTTTTTTAGCCAAATTTTGAGGTTTGCAAAGGATTCTGGGTAACAGAACCTGGTCCGAGCCCTGCAAGTCACCCCTCCTTGGATTCCCCTAGGGCTCTAGTTTTCAGAACTGCACAGGTTTGGTAGGTTTCCCTAGGTGCCGGCTGAGCTAGAGGCCAAAATCTACAGGTAGGCACTACGCAAAAAATACCTCTGTTTTTTTCCAAAATTTAGGATGTGTCCACGTTGCGCTTTGGGGTGTTTCCTGTCGCCGGCGCTAGGCCTACCCACGCAAGTGAGGTATCATTTTTATCGGGAGACTTGGGGGAACGCTGGGTGGAAGGAAATTTGTAGCTCCTCTCAGATTCCAGAACTTTCTGCCACAGAAATGTGAGGAACATGTGTTTTTTTAGCCAAATTTTGAGGTTTGCAAAGGATTCTGGGTAACAGAACCTGGTCCGAGCCCCGCAAGTCACCCCTCCTTGGATTCCCCTAGGTCTCTAGTTTTCAGAAATGCACAGGTTTGGTAGGTTTCCCTAGGTGCCGGCTGAGCTAGAGGCCAAAATCTACAGGTAGGCACTTCGAAAAAACACCTCTGATTTTTCCAAAATTTAGAATGTGTCCACGTTGCGCTTTGGGGTGTTTCCTGTCGCCGGCGCTAGGCCTACCCACACAAGTGAGGTATCATTTTTATCGGGAGACTTAGGGGAACGCTGGGTGGAAGGAAATTTGTAGCTCCTCTCAGATTCCAAAACTTTCTGCCACAGAAATGTGAGGAACATGTGTTTTTTTAGCCAAATTTTGAGGTTTGCAAAGGATTCTGGGTAACAGAACCTGGTCCGAGCCCCGCAAGTCACCCCTCCTTGGATTCCCCTAGGGCTCTAGTTTTCAGAACTGCACAGGTTTGGTAGGTTTTCCTAGGTGCCGGCTGAGCTAGAGGCCAAAATCTACAGGTAGGCACTACGCAAAAAATACCTCTGTTTTTTTCCAAAATTTAGGATGTGTCCACGTTGCGCTTTGGGGTGTTTCCTGTCGCCGGCGCTAGGCCTACCCACGCAAGTGAGGTATCATTTTTATCGGGAGACTTGGGGGAACGCTGGGTGGAAGGAAATTTGTAGCTCCTCTCAGATTCCAGAACTTTCTGCCACAGAAATGTGAGGAACATGTGTTTATTTAGCCAAATTTTGAGGTTTGCAAAGGATTCTGGGGAACAGAACCTGGTCCGAGCCCCGCAAGTCACCCCTCCTTGGATTCCCCTAGGTCTCTAGTTTTCAGAAATGCACAGGTTTGGTAGGTTTCCCTAGGTGCCGGCTGAGCTAGAGGCCAAAATCTACAGGTAGGCACTTCGAAAAAACACCTCTGTTTTTTTCCAAAATTTAGAATGTGTCCACGTTGCGCTTTGGGGTGTTTCCTGTCGCCGGCGCTAGGCCTACCCACACAAGTGAGGTATCATTTTTATCGGGAGACTTGGGGGAACGCTGGGTGGAAGGAAATTTGTAGCTCCTCTCAGATTCCAGAACTTTCTGCCACAGAAATATGAGGAACATGTGTTTTTTTAGCCAAATTTTGAGGTTTGCAAAGGATTCTGGGTAACAGAACCTGGTCCGGGCCCCGCAAGTCACCCCTCCTTGGATTCCCCTAGGTCTCTAGCTTTCAGAAATGCACAGGTTTGGTAGGTTTCCCTAGGTGCCGGCTGAGCTAGAGGCCAAAATCTACAGGTAGGCACTTCGCAAAAAACACCTCTGTTTTCTCCCAAAATTTAGGATGTGTCCACGTTGCGCTTTGGGGTGTTTCCTGTCGCCGGCGCTAGGCCTACCCACTCAAATGAGGTATCATTTTTATCGGGAGACTTGGGGGAACGCTGGCTGGAAGGAAATTTGTAGCTCCTCTCAGATTCCAGAACTTTCTGCCACAGAAATGTGAGGAACATGTGTTTTTTTAGCCAAATTTTGAGGTTTGCAAAGGATTCTGGGGAACAGAACCTGGTCCGATCCCCGCAAGTCACCCCTCCTTGGATTCCCCTAGGTCTCTAGTTTTCAGAACTGCACAGGTTTGGTAGGTTTCCCTAGGTGCCGGCTGAGCTAGAGGCCAAAATCTACAGGTAGGCACTTCGCAAAAAACACCTCTGTTTTTTTCCAAAATTTAGGATGTGTCCACGTTGCGCTTTGGGGTGTTTCCTGTCGCCAGCGCTAGGCCTACCCACGCAAGTGAGGTATCATTTTTATCGGGAGACTTGGGGGAACGCTGGGTGGAAGGAAATTTGTAGCTCCTCTCAGATTCCAGAACTTTCTGCCACAGAAATGTGAGGAACATGTGTTTATTTAGCCAAATTTTGAGGTTTGCAAAGGATTCTGGGGAACAGAACCTGGTCCAAGCCCCGCAAGTCACCCCTCCTTGGATTCCCCTAGGTCTCTAGTTTTCAGAAATGCACAGGTTTGGTAGGTTTCCCTAGGTGCCGGCTGAGCTAGAGGCCAAAATCTACAGGTAGGCACTTCGAAAAAACACCTCTGTTTTTTTCCAAAATTTAGAATGTGTCCACGTTGCGCTTTGGGGTGTTTCCTGTCGCCGGCGCTAGGCCTACCCACACAAGTGAGGTATCATTTTTATCGGGAGACTTGGGGGAACGCTGGGTGGAAGGAAATTTGTAGCTCCTCTCAGATTCCAGAACTTTCTGCCACAGAAATATGAGGAACATGTGTTTTTTTAGCCAAATTTTGAGGTTTGCAAAGGATTCTGGGTAACAGAACCTGGTCCGGGCCCCGCAAGTCACCCCTCCTTGGATTCCCCTAGGTCTCTAGCTTTCAGAAATGCACAGGTTTGGTAGGTTTCCCTAGGTGCCGGCTGAGCTAGAGGCCAAAATCTACAGGTAGGCACTTCGCAAAAAACACCTCTGTTTTCTCCCAAAATTTAGGATGTGTCCACGTTGCGCTTTGGGGTGTTTCCTGTCGCCGGCGCTAGGCCTACCCACTCAAATGAGGTATCATTTTTATCGGGAGACTTGGGGGAACGCTGGCTGGAAGGAAATTTGTAGCTCCTCTCAGATTCCAGAACTTTCTGCCACAGAAATGTGAGGAACATGTGTTTTTTTAACCAAATTTTGAGGTTTGCAAAGGATTCTGGGGAACAGAACCTGGTCCGATCCCCGCAAGTCACCCCTCCTTGGATTCCCCTAGGTCTCTAGTTTTCAGAACTGCACAGGTTTGGTAGGTTTCCCTAGGTGCCGGCTGAGCTAGAGGCCAAAATCTACAGGTAGGCACTTCGCAAAAAACACCTCTGTTTTTTTCCAAAATTTAGGATGTGTCCACGTTGCGCTTTGTGGTGTTTCCTGTCGCCGGCGCTAGGCCTACCCACGCAAGTCAGGTATCATTTTTATCGGGAGACTTGGGGGAACGCTGGGTGGAAGGAAATTCGTAGTTCCTCTCAGATTCCAGAACTTTCTGCCACAGAAATGTGAGGAACATGTGTTTTTTTAGCCAAATTTTGAGGTTTGCAAAGGATTCTGGGTAACAGAACCTGGTCCGAGCCCCGCAAGTCACCCCTCCTTGGATTCCCCTAGGTCTCTAGCTTTCAGAAATGCACAGGTTTGGTAGGTTTCCCTAGGTGCCGGCTGAGCTAGAGGCCAAAATCTACAGGTAGGCACTTCGCAAAAAACACCTCTGTTTTCTCCCAAAATTTAGGATGTGTCCACGTTGCGCTTTGGGGTGTTTCCTGTCGCCGGCGCTAGGCCTACCCACTCAAATGAGGTATCATTTTTATCGGGAGACTTGGGGGAACGCTGGCTGGAAGGAAATTTTTAGCTCCTCTCAGATTCCAGAACTTTCTGCCACAGAAATGTGAGGAACATGTGTTTTTTTAGCGAAATTTTGAGGTTTGCAAAGGATTCTGGGGAACAGAACCTGGTCCGATCCCCGCAAGTCACCCCTCCTTGGATTCCCCTAGGTCTCTAGTTTTCAGAAATGCACAGGTTTGGTAGGTTTCCTTAGGTGCCGGCTGAGCTAGAGGCCAAAATCTACAGGTAGGCACTTCGCAAAAAACACCTCTGTTTTTTTCCAAAATTTAGGATGTGTCCACGTTGCGCTTTGGGGTGTTTCCTGTCGCCAGCGCTAGGCCTACCCACGCAAGTGAGGTATCATTTTTATCGGGAGACTTGGGGGAACGCTGGGTGGAAGGAAATTTGTAGCTCCTCTCAGATTCCAGAACTTTCTGCCACAGAAATGTGAGGAACATGTGTTTATTTAGCCAAATTTTGAGGTTTGCAAAGGATTCTGGGGAACAGAACCTGGTCCGAGCCCCGCAAGTCACCCCTCCTTGGATTCCCCTAGGTCTCTAGCTTTCAGAAATGCACAGGTTTGGTAGGTTTCCCTAGGTGCCGGCTGAGCTAGAGGCCAAAATCTACAGGTAGGCACTTCGCAAAAAACACCTCTGTTTTCTCCCAAAATTTAGGATGTGTCCACGTTGCGCTTTGGGGTGTTTCCTGTCGCCGGCGCTAGGCCTACCCACTCAAATGAGGTATCATTTTTATCGGGAGACTTGGGGGAACGCTGGCTGGAAGGAAATTTTTAGCTCCTCTCAGATTCCAGAACTTTCTGCCACAGAAATGTGAGGAACATGTGTTTTTTTAGCGAAATTTTGAGGTTTGCAAAGGATTCTGGGGAACAGAACCTGGTCCGATCCCCGCAAGTCACCCCTCCTTGGATTCCCCTAGGTCTCTAGTTTTCAGAAATGCACAGGTTTGGTAGGTTTCCCTAGGTGCCGGCTGAGCTAGAGGCCAAAATCTACAGGTAGGCACTTCGCAAAAAACACCTCTGTTTTTTTCCAAAATTTAGGATGTGTCCACGTTGCGCTTTGGGGTGTTTCCTGTCGCCAGCGCTAGGCCTACCCACGCAAGTGAGGTATCATTTTTATCGGGAGACTTGGGGGAACGCTGGGTGGAAGGAAATTTGTAGCTCCTCTCAGATTCCAGAACTTTCTGCCACAGAAATGTGAGGAACATGTGTTTATTTAGCCAAATTTTGAGGTTTGCAAAGGATTCTGGGGAACAGAACCTGGTCCGAGCCCCGCAAGTCACCCCTCCTTGGATTCCCCTAGGTCTCTAGTTTTCAGAAATGCACAGGTTTGGTAGGTTTCCCTAGGTGGCGGCTGAGCTAGAGGCCAAAATCTACAGGTAGGCACTTCGAAAAAACACCTCTGTTTTTTTCCAAAATTTAGAATGTGTCCACGTTGTGCTTTGGGGTGTTTCCTGTCGCCGGCGCTAGGCCTACCCACACAAGTGAGGTATCATTTTTATCGGGAGACTTGGGGGAACGCTGGGTGGAAGGAAATTTGTAGCTCCTCTCAGATTCCAGAACTTTCTGCCACAGAAATATGAGGAACATGTGTTTTTTTAGCCAAATTTTGAGGTTTGCAAAGGATTCTGGGTAACAGAACCTGGTCCGGGCCCCGCAAGTCACCCCTCCTTGGATTCCCCTAGGTCTCTAGCTTTCAGAAATGCACAGGTTTGGTAGGTTTCCCTAGGTGCCGGCTGAGCTAGAGGCCAAAATCTACAGGTAGGCACTTCGCAAAAAACACCTCTGTTTTCTCCCAAAATTTAGGATGTGTCCACGTTGCGCTTTGGGGTGTTTCCTGTCGCCGGCGCTAGGCCTACCCACTCAAATGAGGTATCATTTTTATCGGGAGACTTGGGGGAACGCTGGCTGGAAGGAAATTTGTAGCTCCTCTCAGATTCCAGAACTTTCTGCCACAGAAATGTGAGGAACATGTGTTTTTTTAGCCAAATTTTGAGGTTTGCAAAGGATTCTGGGGAACAGAACCTGGTCCGATCCCCGCAAGTCACCCCTCCTTGGATTCCCCTAGGTCTCTAGTTTTCAGAACTGCACAGGTTTGGTAGGTTTCCCTAGGTGCCGGCTGAGCTAGAGGACAAAATCTACAGGTAGGCACTTCGCAAAAAACACCTCTGTTTTTTTCCAAAATTTAGGATGTGTCCACGTTGCGCTTTGGGGTGTTTCCTGTCGCCAGCGCTAGGCCTACCCACGCAAGTGAGGTATCATTTTTATCGGGAGACTTGGGGGAACGCTGGGTGGAAGGAAATTTGTAGCTCCTCTCAGATTCCAGAACTTTCTGCCACAGAAATGTGAGGAACATGTGTTTATTTAGCCAAATTTTGAGGTTTGCAAAGGATTCTGGGGAACAGAACCTGGTCCGAACCCCGCAAGTCACCCCTCTTTGGATTCCCCTAGGTCTCTAGTTTTCAGAAATGCACAGGTTTGGTAGGTTTCCCTAGGTGCCGGCTGAGCTAGAGGCCAAAATCTACAGGTAGGCACTTCGAAAAAACACCTCTGTTTTTTTCCAAAATTTAGAATGTGTCCACGTTGCGCTTTGGGGTGTTTCCTGTCGCCGGCGCTAGGCCTACCCACACAAGTGAGGTATCATTTTTATCGGGAGACTTGGGGGAACGCTGGGTGGAAGGAAATTTGTAGCTCCTCTCAGATTCCAGAACTTTCTGCCACAGAAATATGAGGAACATGTGTTTTTTTAGCCAAATTTTGAGGTTTGGAAAGGATTCTGGGTAAGAGAACCTGGTCCGAGCCCCGCAAGTCACCCCTCCTTGGATTCCCCTAGGTCTCTAGCTTTCAGAAATGCACAGGTTTGGTAGGTTTCCCTAGGTGCCGGCTGAGCTAGAGGCCAAAATCTACAGGTAGGCACTTCGCAAAAAACACCTCTGTTTTCTCCCAAAATTTAGGATGTGTCCACGTTGCGCTTTGGGGTGTTTCCTGTCGCCGGCGCTAGGCCTACCCACTCAAATGAGGTATCATTTTAATCGGGAGACTTGGGGGAACGCTGGCTGGAAGGAAATTTTTAGCTCCTCTCAGATTCCAGAACTTTCTGCCACAGAAATATGAGGAACATGTGTTTTTTTAGCCAAATTTTGAGGTTTGCAAAGGATTCTGGGTAACAGAACCTGGTCCGAGCCCCGCAAGTCACCCCTCCTTGGATTCCCCTAGGTCTCTAGTTTTCAGAAATGCACAGGTTTGGTAGGTTTCCCTAGGTGCCAGCTGAGCTAGAGGCTAAAATCTACAGGTAGGCACTTCGCAAAAAACACCTCTGTTTTTTTCCAAAATTTAGGATGTGTCCACGTTGCGCTTTGGGGTGTTTCCTGTCGCCGGCGCTAGGCCTACCCACGCAAGTGAGGTATCATTTTTATCGGGAGACTTGGGGGAACGCTGGGTGGAAGGAAATTTGTAGCTCCTCTCAGATTCCAGAACTTTCTGCCACAAAAATGTGAGGGACATGTGTTTTTTTAGCCACATTTTGAGGTTTGTAAAGGATTCTGGGTAACAGAACCTGGTCCGATCCCCGCAAGTCACCCCTCCTTGGATTCCCCTAGGTCTCTAGTTTTCAGAAATGCACAGGTTTGGTAGGTTTTCCTAGGTGCCGGCTGAGCTAGAGGCCAAAATCTACAGGTAGGCACTACGCAAAAAATACCTCTGTTTTTTTCCAAAATTTAGGATGTGTCCACGTTGCGCTTTGGGGTGTTTCCTGTCGCCGGCGCTAGGCCTACCCACGCAAGTGAGGTATCATTTTTATCGGGAGACTTGGGGGAACGCTGGGTGGAAGGAAATTTGTAGCTCCTCTCAGATTCCAGAACTTTCTGCCACAGAAATGTGAGGAACATGTGTTTTTTTAGCCAAATTTTGAGGTTTGCAAAGGATTCTGGGTAACAGAACCTGGTCCGAGCCCCGCAAGTCACCCCTCCTTGGATTCCCCTAGGTCTCTAGTTTTCAGAAATGCACAGGTTTGGTAGGTTTCCCTAGGTGCCGGCTGAGCTAGAGGCCAAAATCTACAGGTAGGCACTTCGAAAAAACACCTCTGTTTTTTCCAAAATTTAGAATGTGTCCACGTTGCGCTTTGGGGTGTTTCCTGTCGCCGGCGCTAGGCCTACCCACACAAGTGAGGTATCATTTTTATCGGGAGACTTAGGGGAACGCTGGGTGGAAGGAAATTTGTAGCTCCTCTCAGATTCCAAAACTTTCTGCCACAGAAATGTGAGGAACATGTGTTTTTTTAGCCAAATTTTGAGGTTTGCAAAGGATTCTGGGTAACAGAACCTGGTCCGAGCCCCGCAATCACCCCTCCTTGGATTCCCCTAGGGCTCTAGTTTTCAGAACTGCACAGGTTTGGTAGGTTTCCCTAGGTGCCGGCTGAGCTAGAGGCCAAAATCTACAGGTAGGCACTTCGCAAAAAACACCTCTGTTTTCTCCCAAAATTTAGGATGTGTCCACGTTGCGCTTTGGGGTGTTTCCTGTCGCCGGCGCTAGGCCTACCCACTCAAATGAGGTATCATTTTTATCGGGAGACTTGGGGGAACGCTGGCTGGAAGGAAATTTTTAGCTCCTCTCAGATTCCAGAACTTTCTGCCACAGAAATATGAGGAACATGTGTTTTTTTAGCCAAATTTTGTGGTTTGCAAAGGATTCTGGGTAACAGAACCTGGTCCGAGCCCCGCAAGTCACCCCTCCTTGGATTCCCCTAGGTCTCTAGTTTTCAGAAATGCACAGGTTTGGTAGGTTTCCCTAGGTGCCGGCTGAGCTAGAGGCCAAAATCTACAGGTAGGCACTTCGAAAAAACACCTCTGTTTTTTTCCAAAATTTAGAATGTGTCCACGTTGCGCTTTGGGGTGTTTCCTGTCGCCGGCGCTAGGCCTACCCACACAAGTGAGGTATCATTTTTATCGGGAGACTTGGGGGAACGCTGGGTGGAAGGAAATTTGTAGCTCCTCTCAGATTCCAGAACTTTCTGCCACAGAAATATGAGGAACATGTGTTTTTTTAGCCAAATTTTGAGGTTTGCAAAGGATTCTGGGTAACAGAACCTGGTCCGAGCCCCGCAAGTCACCCCTCCTTGGATTCCCCTAGGTCTCTAGCTTTCAGAAATGCACAGGTTTGGTAGGTTTCCCTAGGTGCCGGCTGAGCTAGAGGCCAAAATCTACAGGTAGGCACTTCGCAAAAAACACCTCTGTTTTCTCCCAAAATTTAGGATGTGTCCACGTTGCGCTTTGGGGTGTTTCCTGTCGCCGGCGCTAGGCCTACCCACTCAAATGAGGTATCATTTTTATCGGGAGACTTGGGGGAACGCTGGGTGGAAGGAAATTTGTAGCTCCTCTCAGATTCCAGAACTTTCTGCCACAGAAATATGAGGAACATGTGTTTTTTTAGCCAAATTTTGAGGTTTGCAAAGGATTCTGGGTAACAGAACCTGGTCCGAGCCCCGCAAGTCACCCCTCCTTGGATTCCCCTAGGTCTCTAGTTTTCAGAAATGCACAGGTTTGGTAGGTTTCCCTAGGTGCCAGCTGAGCTAGAGGCCAAAATCTACAGGTAGGCACTTCGCAAAAAACACCTCTGTTTTTTTCCAAAATTTAGGATGTGTCCACGTTGCGCTTTGGGGTGTTTCCTGTCGCCGGCGCTAGGCCTACCCACGCAAGTGAGGTATCATTTTTATCGGGAGACTTGGGGGAACGCTGGGTGGAAGGAAATTTGTAGCTCCTCTCAGATTCCAGAACTTTCTGCCACAAAAATGTGAGGGACATGTGTTTTTTTAGCCACATTTTGAGGTTTGTAAAGGATTCTGGGTAACAGAACCTGGTCCGATCCCCGCAAGTCACCCCTCCTTGGATTCCCCTAGGTCTCTAGTTTTCAGAAATGCACAGGTTTGGTAGGTTTCCCTAGGTGCCGGCTGAGCTAGAGGCCAAAATCTACAGGTAGGCACTTCGCAAAAAACACCTCTGTTTTTTTCCAAAATTTAGGATGTGTCCACGTTGCGCTTTGGGGTGTTTCCTGTCGCCGGCGCTAGGCCTACCCACGCAAGTGAGGTATCATTTTTATCGGGAGACTTGGGGGAACGCTGGGTGGAGGGAAATTTGTAGCTCCTCTCAGATTCCAGAACTTTCTGCCACAGAAATGTGAGGAACATGTGTTTTTTTAGCCAAATTTTGAGGTTTGCAAAGGATTCTGGGTAACAGAACCTGGTCCGAGCCCCGCAAGTCACCCCTCCTTGGATTCCCCTAGGTCTCTAGTTTTTAGAAATGCACAGGTTTGGTAGGTTTCCCTAGGTGCCGGCTGAGCTAGAGGCCAAAATCTACAGGTAGGCACTTCGCAAAAAACACCTCTGTTTTTTTCCAAAATTTAGGATGTGTCCATGTTGCGCTTTGGGGTGTGTCCTGTCGCCGGCGCTAGGCCTACCCACGCAAGTGAGGTATCATTTTTATCGGGAGACTTGGGGGAACGCTGGGTGGAAGGAAATTCGTAGCTCCTCTCAGATTCCAGAACTTTCTGCCACAGAAATGTGAGGAACATGTGTTTTTTTTTAGCCAAATTTTGAGGTTTGCAAAGGATTCTGGGTAACAGAAACTGGTCCGAGCCCCGCAAGTCACTCCTCCTTGGATTCCCCTAGGTCTCTAGTTTTCAGAAATGCACAGGTTTGGTAGGTTTCCCTAGGTGCCGGCTGAGCTAGAGGCCAAAATCTACAGGTAGGCATTTCGAAAAAACACCTCTGTTTTTTCCCAAAATTTAGAATGTGTCCACGTTGCGCTTTGGGGTGTTTCCTGTCGCCGGCGCTAGGCCTACCCACACAAGTGAGGTATCATTTTTATCAGGAGACTTGGGGGAACGCTGGGTGGAAGGAAATTTGTAGCTCCTCTCAGATTCCAGAACTTTCTGCCACAGAAATATGAGGAACATGTGTTTTTTTAGCCAAATTTTGAGGTTTGCAAAGGATTCTGGGTAACAGAACCTGGTCCGAGCCCCGCAAGTCACCCCTCCTTGGATTCCCCTAGGTCTCTAGTTTTCAGAAATGCACAGGTTTGGTAGGTTTCCCTAGGTGCCAGCTGAGCTAGAGGCCAAAATCTACAGGTAGGCACTTCGCAAAAAACACCTCTGTTTTTTTCCAAAATTTAGGATGTGTCCACGTTGCGCTTTGGGGTGTTTCCTGTCGCCGGCGCTAGGCCTACCCACGCAAGTGAGGTATCATTTTTATCGGGAGACTTGGGGGAACGCTGGGTGGAAGGAAATTTGTAGCTCCTCTCAGATTCCAGAACTTTCTGCCACAAAAATGTGAGGGACATGTGTTTTTTTAGCCACATTTTGAGGTTTGTAAAGGATTCTGGGTAACAGAACCTGGTCCGATCCACGCAAGTCACCCCTCCTTGGATTCCCCTAGGTCTCTAGTTTTCAGAAATGCACAGGTTTGGTAGGTTTCCCTAGGTGCCGGCTGAGCTAGAGGCCAAAATCTACAGGTAGGCACTTCGCAAAAAACACCTCTGTTTTTTTCCAAAATTTAGGATGTGTCCACGTTGCGCTTTGGGGTGTTTCCTGTCGCCGGCGCTAGGCCTACCCACGCAAGTGAGGTATCATTTTTATCGGGAGACTTGGGGGAACGCTGGGTGGAGGGAAATTTGTAGCTCCTCTCAGATTCCAGAACTTTCTGCCACAGAAATGTGAGGAACATGTGTTTTTTTAGCCAAATTTTGAGGTTTGCAAAGGATTCTGGGTAACAGAACCTGGTCCGAGCCCCGCAAGTCACCCCTCCTTGGATTCCCCTAGGTCTCTAGTTTTCAGAAATGCACAGGTTTGGTAGGTTTCCCTAGGTGCCGGCTGAGCTAGAGGCCAAAATCTACAGGTAGGCACTTCGAAAAAACACCTCTGTTTTTTCCAAAATTTAGAATGTGTCCACGTTGCGCTTTGGGGTGTTTCCTGTCGCCGGCGCTAGGCCTACCCACACAAGTGAGGTATCATTTTTATCGGGAGACTTAGGGGAACGCTGGGTGGAAGGAAATTTGTAGCTCCTCTCAGATTCCAAAACTTTCTGCCACAGAAATGTGAGGAACATGTGTTTTTTTAGCCAAATTTTGAGGTTTGCAAAGGATTCTGGGTAACAGAACCTGGTCCGAGCCCTGCAAGTCACCCCTCCTTGGATTCCCCTAGGGCTCTAGTTTTCAGAACTGCACAGGTTTGGTAGGTTTCCCTAGGTGCCGGCTGAGCTAGAGGCCAAAATCTACAGGTAGGCACTAAGCAAAAAATACCTCTGTTTTTTTCCAAAATTTAGGATGTGTCCACGTTGCGCTTTGGGGTGTTTCCTGTCGCCGGCGCTAGGCCTACCCACGCAAGTGAGGTATCATTTTTATCGGGAGACTTGGGGGAACGCTGGGTGGAAGGAAATTTGTAGCTCCTCTCAGATTCCAGAACTTTCTGCCACAGAAATGTGAGGAACATGTGTTTTTTTAGCCAAATTTTGAGGTTTGCAAAGGATTCTGGGTAACAGAACCTGGTCCGAGCCCCGCAAGTCACCCCTCCTTGGATTCCCCTAGGTCTCTAGTTTTCAGAAATGCACAGGTTTGGTAGGTTTCCCTAGGTGCCGGCTGAGCTAGAGGCCAAAATCTACAGGTAGGCACTTCGAAAAAACACCTCTGTTTTTTCCAAAATTTAGAATGTGTCCACGTTGCGCTTTGGGGTGTTTCCTGTCGCCGGCGCTAGGCCTACCCACACAAGTGAGGTATCATTTTTATCGGGAGACTTAGGGGAACGCTGGGTGGAAGGAAATTTGTAGCTCCTCTCAGATTCCAAAACTTTCTGCCACAGAAATGTGAGGAACATGTGTTTTTTTAGCCAAATTTTGAGGTTTGCAAAGGATTCTGGGTAACAGAACCTGGTCCGAGCCCTGCAAGTCACCCCTCCTTGGATTCCCCTAGGGCTCTAGTTTTCAGAACTGCACAGGTTTGGTAGGTTTCCCTAGGTGCCGGCTGAGCTAGAGGCCAAAATCTACAGGTAGGCACTAAGCAAAAAATACCTCTGTTTTTTTCCAAAATTTAGGATGTGTCCACGTTGCGCTTTGGGGTGTTTCCTGTCGCCGGCGCTAGGCCTACCCACGCAAGTGAGGTATCATTTTTATCGGGAGACTTGGGGGAACGCTGGGTGGAAGGAAATTTGTAGCTCCTCTCAGATTCCAGAACTTTCTGCCACAGAAATGTGAGGAACATGTGTTTTTTTAGCCAAATTTTGAGGTTTGCAAAGGATTCTGGGTAACAGAACCTGGTCCGAGCCCCGCAAGTCACCCCTCCTTGGATTCCCCTAGGTCTCTAGTTTTCAGAAATGCACAGGTTTGGTAGGTTTCCCTAGGTGCCGGCTGAGCTAGAGGCCAAAATCTACAGGTAGGCACTTCGAAAAAACACCTCTGTTTTTTCCAAAATTTAGAATGTGTCCACGTTGCGCTTTGGGGTGTTTCCTGTCGCCGGCGCTAGGCCTACCCACACAAGTGAGGTATCATTTTTATCGGGAGACTTAGGGGAACGCTGGGTGGAAGGAAATTTGTAGCTCCTCTCAGATTCCAAAACTTTCTGCCACAGAAATGTGAGGAACATGTGTTTTTTTAGCCAAATTTTGAGGTTTGCAAAGGATTCTGGGTAACAGAACCTGGTCCGAGCCCCGCAAGTCACCCCTCCTTGGATTCCCCTAGGGCTCTAGTTTTCAGAACTGCACAGGTTTGGTAGGTTTTCCTAGGTGCCGGCTGAGCTAGAGGCCAAAATCTACAGGTAGGCACTACGCAAAAAATACCTCTGTTTTTTTCCAAAATTTAGGATGTGTCCACGTTGCGCTTTGGGGTGTTTCCTGTCGCCGGCGCTAGGCCTACCCACGCAAGTGAGGTATCATTTTTATCGGGAGACTTGGGGGAACGCTGGGTGGAAGGAAATTTGTAGCTCCTCTCAGATTCCAGAACTTTCTGCCACAGAAATGTGAGGAACATGTGTTTTTTTTAGCCAAATTTTGAGGTTTGCAAAGGATTCTGGGTAACAGAACCTGGTCCGAGCCCCACAAGTCACCCCTCCTTGCATTCCCCTAGGTCTCTAGTTTTCAGAAATGCACAGGTTTGGTGGGTTTCCCTAGGTGCCGGCTGAGCTAGAGGCCAAAATCTACAGGTAGGCACTTCGCAAAAAACACCTCTGTTTTTTTCCAAAATTTAGGATGTGTCCACGTTGCTCTTTGTGGTGTTTCCTGTCGCCGGCGCTAGGCCTACCCACGCAAGTGAGGTATCATTTTTATCGGGAGACTTGGGGGAACGCTGGGTGGAAGGAAATTCGTAGTTCCTCTCAGATTCCAGAACTTTCTGCCACAGAAATGTGAGGAACATGTGTTTTTTTAGCCAAATTTTGAGGTTTGCAAAGGATTCTGGGTAACAGAACCTGGTCCGAGCCCCGCAAGTCACCCCTCCTTGGATTCCCCTAGGTCTCTAGTTTTCAGAAATGCACAGGTTTGGTAGGTTTCCCTAGGTGCCGGCTGAGCTAGAGGCCAAAATCTACAGGTAGGCACTTCGAAAAAACACCTCTGTTTTTTTCCAAAATTTAGAATGTGTCCACGTTGCGCTTTGGGGTGTTTCCTGTCGCCGGCGCTAGGCCTACCCACACAAGTGAGGTATCATTTTTATCGGGAGACTTGGGGGAACGCTGGGTGGAAGGAAATTTGTAGCTCCTCTCAGATTCCAGAACTTTCTGCCACAGAAATATGAGGAACATGTGTTTTTTTAGCCAAATTTTGAGGTTTGCAAAGGATTCTGGGTAACAGAACCTGGTCCGAGCCCCGCAAGTCACCCCTCCTTGGATTCCCCTAGGTCTCTAGCTTTCAGAAATGCACAGGTTTGGTAGGTTTCCCTAGGTGCCGGCTGAGCTAGAGGCCAAAATCTACAGGTAGGCACTTCGCAAAAAACACCTCTGTTTTCTCCCAAAATTTAGGATGTGTCCACGTTGCGCTTTGGGGTGTTTCCTGTCGCCGGCGCTAGGCCTACCCACTCAAATGAGGTATCATTTTTATCGGGAGACTTGGGGGAACGCTGGCTGGAAGGAAATTTGTAGCTCCTCTCAGATTCCAGAACTTTCTGCCACAGAAATGTGAGGAACATGTGTTTTTTTAGCCAAATTTTGAGGTTTGCAAAGGATTCTGGGGAACAGAACCTGGTCCGATCCCCGCAAGTCACCCCTCCTTGGATTCCCCTAGGTCTCTAGTTTTCAGAAATGCACAGGTTTGGCAGGTTTCCCTAGGTGCCGGCTGAGCTAGAGGCCAAAATCTACAGGTAGGCACTTCGCAAAGAACACCTCTGTTTTTTTCCAAAATTTAGGATGTGTCCACGTTGCGCTTTGGGGTGTTTCCTGTCGCCAGCGCTAGGCCTACCCACGCAAGTGAGGTATCATTTTTATCGGGAGACTTGGGGGAACGCTGGGTGGAAGGAAATTTGTAGCTCCTCTCAGATTCCAGAACTTTCTGCCACAGAAATGTGAGAAACATGTGTTTATTTAGCCAAATTTTGAGGTTTGCAAAGGATTCTGGGGAACAGAACCTGGTCCGAGCCCCGCAAGTCACCCCTCTTTGGATTCCCCTAGGTCTCTAGTTTTCAGAAATGCACAGGTTTGGTAGGTTTCCCTAGGTGCCGGCTGAGCTAGAGGCCAAAATCTACAGGTAGGCACTTCGAAAAAACACCTCTGTTTTTTTCCAAAATTTAGAATGTGTCCACGTTGCGCTTTGGGGTGTTTCCTGTCGCCGGCGCTAGGCCTACCCACACAAGTGAGGTATCATTTTTATCGGGAGACTTGGGGGAACGCTGGGTGGAAGGAAATTTGTAGCTCCTCTCAGATTCCAGAACTTTCTGCCACAGAAATATGAGGAACATGTGTTTTTTTAGCCAAATTTTGAGGTTTGGAAAGGATTCTGGGTAACAGAACCTGGTCCGAGCCCCGCAAGTCACCCCTCCTTGGATTCCCCTAGGTCTCTAGCTTTCAGAAATGCACAGGTTTGGTAGGTTTCCCTAGGTGCCGGCTGAGCTAGAGGCCAAAATCTACAGGTAGGCACTTCGCAAAAAACACCTCTGTTTTCTCCCAAAATTTAGGATGTGTCCACATTGCGCTTTGGGGTGTTTCCTGTCGCCGGCGCTAGGCCTACCCACTCAAATGAGGTATCATTTTTATCGGGAGACTTGGGGGAACGCTGGCTGGAAGGAAATTTGTAGCTCCTCTCAGATTCCAGAACTTTCTGCCACAGAAATGTGAGGAACATGTGTTTTTTTAGCCAAATTTTGAGGTTTGCAAAGGATTCTGGGGAACAGAACCTGGTCCGATCCCCGCAAGTCACCCCTCCTTGGATTCCCCTAGGTCTCTAGTTTTCAGAAATGCACAGGTTTGGTAGGTTTCCCTAGGTGGCGGCTGAGCTAGAGGCCAAAATCTACAGGTAGGCACTTCACAAAAAACACCTCTGTTTTTTTCCAAAATTTAGGATGTGTCCACGTTGCGCTTTGGGGTGTTTCCTGTCGCCAGCGCTAGGCCTACCCACCCAAGTGAGGTATCATTTTTATCGGGAGACTTGGGGGAACGCTGGGTGGAAGGAAATTTGTAGCTCCTCTCAGATTCCAGAACTTTCTGCCACAGAAATGTGAGGAACATGTGTTTATTTAGCCAAATTTTGAGGTTTGCAAAGGATTCTGGGGAACAGAACCTGGTCCGAGCCCCGCAAGTCACCCCTCCTTGGATTCCCCTAGGTCTCTAGTTTTCAGAACTGCACAGTTTTGGTAGGTTTCCCTAGGTGCCGGCTGAGCTAGAGGCCAAAATCTACAGGTAGGCACTTCGTAAAAAACACCTCTGTTTTTTTCCAAAATGTAGGATGTGTCCACGTTGCGCTTTGGGGTGTTTCCTGTCGCCGGCGCTAGGCCTACCCACGTAAGTGAGGTATCATTTTTATCGGGAGACTTGGGGGAACGCTGGGTGGAGGGAAATTTGTAGCTCCTCTCAGATTCCAGAACTTTCTGCCACAGAAATGTGAGGAACATGTGTTTTTTTAGCCAAATTTTGAGGTTTGCAAAGGATTCTGGGTAACAGAACCTGGTCCGAGCCCCGCAAGTCACCCCTCTTTGGATTCCCCTAGGTCTCTAGTTTTCAGAAATGCACAGGTTTGGTAGGTTTCCCTAGGTGCCGGCTGAGCTAGAGGCCAAAATCTACAGGTAGGCACTTCGAAAAAACACCTCTGTTTTTTTCCAAAATTTAGAATGTGTCCACGTTGCGCTTTGGGGTGTTTCCTGTCGCCGGCGCTAGGCCTACCCACACAAGTGAGGTATCATTTTTATCGGGAGACTTGGGGGAACGCTGGGTGGAAGGAAATTTGTAGCTCCTCTCAGATTCCAGAACTTTCTGCCACAGAAATATGAGGAACATGTGTTTTTTTAGCCAAATTTTGAGGTTTGCAAAGGATTCTGGGTAACAGAACCTGGTCCGAGCCCCGCAAGTCACCCCTCCTTGGATTCCCCTAGGTCTCTAGCTTTCAGAAATGCACAGGTTTGGTAGGTTTCCCTAGGTGCCAGCTGAGCTAGAGGCCAAAATCTACAGGTAGGCACTTCGCAAAAAACACCTCTGTTTTCTCCCAAAATTTAGGATGTGTCCACGTTGCGCTTTGGGGTGTTTCCTGTCGCCGGCGCTAGGCCTACCCACTCAAATGAGGTATCATTTTTATCTGGAGACTTGGGGGAACGCTGGCTGGAAGGAAATTTGTAGCTCCTCTCAGATTCCAGAACTTTCTGCCACAGAAATGTGAGGAACATGTGTTTTTTTAGCCAAATTTTGAGGTTTGCAAAGGATTCTGGGGAACAGAACCTGGTCCGATCCCCGCAAGTCACCCCTCCTTGGATTCCCCTAGGTCTCTAGTTT
Source organism: Pleurodeles waltl (assembly GCF_031143425.1). NCBI lineage: Eukaryota > Metazoa > Chordata > Amphibia > Caudata > Salamandridae > Pleurodeles > Pleurodeles waltl. Next base: position 1,332,962,776 of record NC_090446.1, on the reverse strand, counting down.
TCAGAAATGCACAGGTTTGGTAGGTTTCCCTAGGTGCCGGCTGAGCTAGAGGCCAAAATCTACAGGTAGGCACTTCGCAAAAAACACCTCTGTGTTTTTCCAAAATTTAGGATGTGTCCACGTTGCGCTTTGGGGTGTTTCCTGTCGCCAGCGCTAGGCCTACCCACGCAAGTGAGGTATCATTTTTATCGGGAGACTTGGGGGAACGCTGGGTGGAGGGAAATTTGTAGCTGCTCTCAGATTCCAGAACTTTCTGCCACAGAAATGTGAGGAACATGTGTTTTTTTAGCCAAATTTTGAGGTTTGCAAAGGATTCTGGGTAACAGAACCTGGTCCGAGCCCCGCAAGTCACCCCTCTTTGGATTTACCTAGGTCTCTAGTTTTCAGAAATGCACAGGTTTGGTACGTTTCCCTAGGTGCCGGCTGAGCTAGAGGCCAAAATCTACAGGTAGGCACTTCGCAAAAAACACCTCTGTTTTTTTCCAAAATTTAGGATGTGTCCACGTTGCGCTTTGGGGTGTGTCCTGTCGCCGGCGCTAGGCCTACCCACGCAAGTGAGGTATCATTTTTATCGGGAGACTTGGGGGAACGCTGGGTGGAAGGAAATTTGTAGCTCCTCTCAGATTCCAGAACTTTCTGCCACAGAAATGTGAGGAACATGTGTTTTTTTAGCCAAATTTTGAGGTTTGCAAAGGATTCTGGGGAACAGAACCTGGTCCGAGCCCCACAAGTCACCCCTCCTTGGATTCCCCTAGGTCTCTAGTTTTCAGAACTGCACAGTTTTGGTAGGTTTCCCTAGGTGCCGGCTGAGCTAGAGGCCAAAATCTACAGGTAGGCACTTCGTAAAAAACACCTCTGTTTTTTTCCAAAATTTAGGATGTGTCCACGTTGCGCTTTGGGGTGTTTCCTGTCGCCGGCGCTAGGCCTACCCACGCAAGTGAGGTATCATTTTTATCGGGAGACTTGGGGGAATGCTGGGTGGAAGGAAATTTGTAGCTCCTCTCAGATTCCAGAACTTTCTGCCACAAAAATGTGAGGGACATGTGTTTTTTTAGCCAAATTTTGAGGTTTGCAAAGGATTCTGGGGAACAGAACCTGGTCCGAGCCCCGCAAGTCACCCCTCTTTGGATTCCCCTAGGTCTCTAGTTTTCAGAAATGCACAGGTTTGGTAGGTTTCCCTAGGTGCCGGCTGAGCTAGAGGCCAAAATCTACAGGTAGGCACTTCGCAAAAAACACCTCTGTTTTTTTCCAAAATTTAGGATGTGTCCACGTTGCGCTTTGGGGTGTTTCCTGTCGCCGGCGCTAGGCCTACCCACGCAAGTGAGGTATCATTTTTATCGGGAGACTTGGGGGAACGCTGGGTGGAAGGAAATTTGTAGCTCCTCTCAGATTCCAGAACTTTCTGCCACAGAAATGTGAGGAACATGTGTTTTTTTAGCCAAATTTTGAGGTTTGCAAAGGATTCTGGGGAACAGAACCTGGTCCGAGCCCCACAAGTCACCCCTCCTTGGATTCCCCTAGGTCTCTAGTTTTCAGAACTGCACAGTTTTGGTAGGTTTCCCTAGGTGCCGGCTGAGCTAGAGGCCAAAATCTACAGGTAGGCACTTCGTAAAAAACACCTCTGTTTTTTTCCAAAATTTAGGATGTGTCCACGTTGCGCTTTGGGGTGTTTCCTGTCGCCGGCGCTAGGCCTACCCACGCAAGTGAGGTATCATTTTTATCGGGAGACTTGGGGGAATGCTGGGTGGAAGGAAATTTGTAGCTCCTCTCAGATTCCAGAACTTTCTGCCACAAAAATGTGAGGGACATGTGTTTTTTTAGCCAAATTTTGAGGTTTGCAAAGGATTCTGGGGAACAGAACCTGGTCCGAGCCCCGCAAGTCACCCCTCCTTGGATTCCTCTAGGTCTCTAGTTTTCAGAACTGCACAGTTTTGGTAGGTTTCCCTAGGTGCCGGCTGAGCTAGAGGCCAAAATCTACAGGTAGGCACTTCGTAAAAAACACCTCTGTTTTTTTCCAAAATTTAGGATGTGTCCACGTTGCGCTTTGGGGTGTTTCCTGTCGCCGGCGCTAGGCCTACCCACGCAAGTGAGGTATCATTTTTATCGGGAGACTTGGGGGAACGCTGGGTGGAGGGAAATTTGTAGCTCCTCTCAGATTCCAGAACTTTCTGCCACAGAAATGAGAGGAACATGTGTTTTTTTAGCCAAATTTTGAGGTTTGCAAAGGATTCTGGGTAACAGAACCTGGTCCGAGCCCCGCAAGTCACCCCTCCTTGGATTCCCCTTGGTCTTTAGTTTTCAGAAATGCACAGGTTTGGTAGGTTTCCCTAGTTGCCGGCTGAGCTAGAGGCCAAAATCTACAGGTAGGCACTTCGAAAAAACACCTCTGTTTTTTTCCAAAATTTAGAATGTGTCCACGTTGCGCTTTGGGGTGTTTCCTGTCGCCGGCGCTAGGCCTACCCACACAAGTGAGGTATCATTTTTATCGGGAGACTTAGGGGAACGCTGGGTGGAAGGAAATTTGTAGCTCCTCTCAGATTCCAAAACTTTCTGCCACAGAAATGTGAGGAACATGTGTTTTTTTAGCCAAATTTTGAGGTTTGCAAAGGATTCTGGGTAACAGAACCTGGTCCGAGCCCCGCAAGTCACCCCTCCTTGGATTCCCCTAGGTCTTTAGTTTTCAGAACTGCACAGTTTTGGTAGGTTTCCCTAGGTGCCGGCTGAGCTAGAGGCCAAAATCTACAGGTAGGCACTTCGTAAAAAACACCTCTGTTTTTTTCCAAAATTTAGGATGTGTCCACGTTGCGCTTTGGGGTGTTTCCTGTCGCCGGCGCTAGGCCTACCCACGCAAGTGAGGTATAATTTTTATCGGAAGACTTGGGGGAACGCTGGGTGGAGGGAAATTTGTAGCTCCTCTCAGATTCCAGAACTTTCTGCCACAGAAATGAGAGGAACATGTGTTTTTTTAGCCAAATTTTGAGGTTTGCAAAGGATTCTGGGTAACAGAACCTGGTCCGAGCCCCGCAAGTCACCCCTCCTTGGATTCCCCTAGGTCTTTAGTTTTCAGAAATGCACAGGTTTGGTAGGTTTCCCTAGTTGCCGGCTGAGCTAGAGGCCAAAATCTACAGGTAGGCACTTCGAAAAAACACCTCTGTTTTTTTCCAAAATTTAGAATGTGTCCACGTTGCGCTTTGGGGTGTTTCCTGTCGCCGGCGCTAGACCTACCCACACAAGTGAGGTATCATTTTTATCGGGAGACTTAGGGGAACTCTGGGTGGAAGGAAATTTGTAGCTCCTCTCAGATTCCAAAACTTTCTGCCACAGAAATGTGAGGAACATGTGTTTTTTTAGCCAAATTTTGAGGTTTGCAAAGGATTCTGGGTAACAGAACCTGGTCCGAGCCCCGCAAGTCACCCCTCCTTGGATTCCCCTAGGTCTCTAGATTTCAGAACTGCACAGGTTTGGTAGGTTTCCCTAGGTGCCGGCTGAGCTAGAGGCCAAAATCTACAGGTAGGCACTACGCAAAAAACACCTCTGTTTTTTTCCAAAATTTAGGATGTGTCCACGTTGCGCTTTGGGGTGTTTCCTGTCGCCGGCGCTAGGCCTACCCACGCAAGTGAGGTATCATTTTTATCGGGAGACTTGGGGGAACGCTGGGTGGAAGGAAATTTGTAGCTCCTCTCAGATTCCAGAACTTTCTGCCACACAAATGTGAGGAACATGTGTTTTTTTAGCCAAATTTTGAGGTTTGCAAAGGATTCTGGGTAACAGAACCTGGTCCGAGCCCCGCAAGTCACCCCTCCTTGGATTCCCCTAGGTCTCTAGTTTTCAGAAATGCACAGGTTTGGTAGGTTTCCCTAGGTGCCGGCTGAGCTAGAGGCCAAAATCTACAGGTAGGCACTTCGAAAAAACACCTCTGTTTTTTTCCAAAATTTAGAATGTGTCCACGTTGCGCTTTGGGGTGTTTCCTGTCGCCGGCGCTAGGCCTACCCACACAAGTGAGGTATGATTTTTATCGGGAGACTTGGGGGAACGCTGGGTGGAAGGAAATTTGTAGCTCCTCTCAGATTCCAGAACTTTCTGCCACAGAAATGTGAGGAACATGTGTTTTTTTAGCCAAATTTTGAGGTTTGCAAAGGATTCTGGGGAACAGAACCTGGTCCGAGCCCCGCAAGTCACCCCTCCTTGGATTCCCCTAGGTCTCTAGTTTTCAGAACTGCACAGTTTTGGTAGGTTTCCCTAGGTGCCGGCTGAGCTAGAGGCCAAAATCTACAGGTAGGCACTTCGTAAAAAACACCTCTGTTTTTTTCCAAAATTTAGGATGTGTCCACGTTGCGCTTTGGGGTGTTTCCTGTCGCCGGCGCTAGGCCTACCCACGCAAGTGAGGTATCATTTTTATCGGGAGACTTGGGGGAATGCTGGGTGGAAGGAAATTTGTAGCTCCTCTCAGATTCCAGAACTTTCTGCCACAAAAATGTGAGGGACATGTGTTTTTTTAGCCAAATTTTGAGGTTTGCAAAGGATTCTGGGGAACAGAACCTGGTCCGAGCCCCGCAAGTCACCCCTCCTTGGATTCCCCTAGGTCTCTAGTTTTCAGAACTGCACAGTTTTGGTAGGTTTCCCTAGGTGCCGGCTGAGCTAGAGGCCAAAATCTACAGGTAGGCACTTCGTAAAAAACACCTCTGTTTTTTTCCAAAATTTAGGATGTGTCCACGTTGCGCTTTGGGGTGTTTCCTGTCGCCGGCGCTAGGCCTACCCACGCAAGTGAGGTATCATTTTTATCGGGAGACTTGGGGGAACGCTGGGTGGAGGGAAATTTGTAGCTCCTCTCAGATTCCAGAACTTTCTGCCACAGAAATGAGAGGAACATGTGTTTTTTTAGCCAAATTTTGAGGTTTGCAAAGGATTCTGGGTAACAGAACCTGGTCCGAGCCCCGCAAGTCACCCCTCCTTGGATTCCCCTTGGTCTTTAGTTTTCAGAAATGCACAGGTTTGGTAGGTTTCCCTAGTTGCCGGCTGAGCTAGAGGCCAAAATCTACAGGTAGGCACTTCGAAAAAACACCTCTGTTTTTTTCCAAAATTTAGAATGTGTCCACGTTGCGCTTTGGGGTGTTTCCTGTCGCCGGCGCTAGGCCTACCCACACAAGTGAGGTATCATTTTTATCGGGAGACTTAGGGGAACGCTGGGTGGAAGGAAATTTGTAGCTCCTCTCAGATTCCAAAACTTTCTGCCACAGAAATGTGAGGAACATGTGTTTTTTTAGCCAAATTTTGAGGTTTGCAAAGGATTCTGGGTAACAGAACCTGGTCCGAGCCCCGCAAGTCACCCCTCCTTGGATTCCCCTAGGTCTTTAGTTTTCAGAACTGCACAGTTTTGGTAGGTTTCCCTAGGTGCCGGCTGAGCTAGAGGCCAAAATCTACAGGTAGGCACTTCGTAAAAAACACCTCTGTTTTTTTCCAAAATTTAGGATGTGTCCACGTTGCGCTTTGGGGTGTTTCCTGTCGCCGGCGCTAGGCCTACCCACGCAAGTGAGGTATAATTTTTATCGGAAGACTTGGGGGAACGCTGGGTGGAGGGAAATTTGTAGCTCCTCTCAGATTCCAGAACTTTCTGCCACAGAAATGAGAGGAACATGTGTTTTTTTAGCCAAATTTTGAGGTTTGCAAAGGATTCTGGGTAACAGAACCTGGTCCGAGCCCCGCAAGTCACCCCTCCTTGGATTCCCCTAGGTCTTTAGTTTTCAGAAATGCACAGGTTTGGTAGGTTTCCCTAGTTGCCGGCTGAGCTAGAGGCCAAAATCTACAGGTAGGCACTTCGAAAAAACACCTCTGTTTTTTTCCAAAATTTAGAATGTGTCCACGTTGCGCTTTGGGGTGTTTCCTGTCGCCGGCGCTAGACCTACCCACACAAGTGAGGTATCATTTTTATCGGGAGACTTAGGGGAACGCTGGGTGGAAGGAAATTTGTAGCTCCTCTCAGATTCCAAAACTTTCTGCCACAGAAATGTGAGGAACATGTGTTTTTTTAGCCAAATTTTGAGGTTTGCAAAGGATTCTGGGTAACAGAACCTGGTCCGAGCCCCGCAAGTCACCCCTCCTTGGATTCCCCTAGGTCTCTAGATTTCAGAACTGCACAGGTTTGGTAGGTTTCCCTAGGTGCCGGCTGAGCTAGAGGCCAAAATCTACAGGTAGGCACTACGCAAAAAACACCTCTGTTTTTTTCCAAAATTTAGGATGTGTCCACGTTGCGCTTTGGGGTGTTTCCTGTCGCCGGCGCTAGGCCTACCCACGCAAGTGAGGTATCATTTTTATCGGGAGACTTGGGGGAACGCTGGGTGGAAGGAAATTTGTAGCTCCTCTCAGATTCCAGAACTTTCTGCCACACAAATGTGAGGAACATGTGTTTTTTTAGCCAAATTTTGAGGTTTGCAAAGGATTCTGGGTAACAGAGCCTGGTCCGAGCCCCGCAAGTCACCCCTCCTTGGATTCCCCTAGGTCTCTAGTTTTCAGAAATGCACAGGTTTGGTAGGTTTCCCTAGGTGCCGGCTGAGCTAGAGGCCAAAATCTACAGGTAGGCACTTCGAAAAAACACCTCTGTTTTTTTCCAAAATTTAGAATGTGTCCACGTTTCGCTTTGGGGTGTTTCCTGTCGCCGGCGCTAGGCCTACCCACACAAGTGAGGTATGATTTTTATCAGGAGACTTGGGGGAACGCTGGGTGGAAGGAAATTTGTAGCTCCTCTCAGATTCCAGAACTTTCTGCCACAGAAATGTGAGGAACATGTGTTTTTTTAGCCAAATTTTGAGGTTTGCAAAGGATTCTGGGGAACAGAACCTGGTCCGAGCCCCGCAAGTCACCCCTCCTTGGATTCCCCTAGGTCTCTAGTTTTCAGAACTGCACAGTTTTGGTAGGTTTCCCTAGGTGCCGGCTGAGCTAGAGGCCAAAATCTACAGGTAGGCACTTCGTAAAAAACACCTCTGTTTTTTTCCAAAATTTAGGATGTGTCCACGTTGCGCTTTGGGGTGTTTCCTGTCGCCGGCGCTAGGCCTACCCACGCAAGTGAGGTATCATTTTTATCGGGAGACTTGGGGGAACGCTGGGTGGAGGGAAATTTGTAGCTCCTCTCAGATTCCAGAACTTTCTGCCACAGAAATGAGAGGAACATGTGTTTTTTTAGCCAAATTTTGAGGTTTGCAAAGGATTCTGGGTAACAGAACCTGGTCCGAGCCCCGCAAGTCACCCCTCCTTGGATTCCCCTTGGTCTTTAGTTTTCAGAAATGCACAGGTTTGGTAGGTTTCCCTAGTTGCCGGCTGAGCTAGAGGCCAAAATCTACAGGTAGGCACTTCGAAAAAACACCTCTGTTTTTTTCCAAAATTTAGAATGTGTCCACGTTGCGCTTTGGGGTGTTTCCTGTCGCCGGCGCTAGGCCTACCCACACAAGTGAGGTATCATTTTTATCGGGAGACTTAGGGGAACGCTGGGTGGAAGGAAATTTGTAGCTCCTCTCAGATTCCAAAACTTTCTGCCACAGAAATGTGAGGAACATGTGTTTTTTTAGCCAAATTTTGAGGTTTGCAAAGGATTCTGGGTAACAGAACCTGGTCCGAGCCCCGCAAGTCACCCCTCCTTGGATTCCCCTAGGTCTTTAGTTTTCAGAACTGCACAGTTTTGGTAGGTTTCCCTAGGTGCCGGCTGAGCTAGAGGCCAAAATCTACAGGTAGGCACTTCGTAAAAAACACCTCTGTTTTTTTCCAAAATTTAGGATGTGTCCACGTTGCGCTTTGGGGTGTTTCCTGTCGCCGGCGCTAGGCCTACCCACGCAAGTGAGGTATAATTTTTATCGGAAGACTTGGGGGAACGCTGGGTGGAGGGAAATTTGTAGCTCCTCTCAGATTCCAGAACTTTCTGCCACAGAAATGAGAGGAACATGTGTTTTTTTAGCCAAATTTTGAGGTTTGCAAAGGATTCTGGGTAACAGAACCTGGTCCGAGCCCCGCAAGTCACCCCTCCTTGGATTCCCCTAGGTCTTTAGTTTTCAGAAATGCACAGGTTTGGTAGGTTTCCCTAGTTGCCGGCTGAGCTAGAGGCCAAAATCTACAGGTAGGCACTTCGAAAAAACACCTCTGTTTTTTTCCAAAATTTAGAATGTGTCCACGTTGCGCTTTGGGGTGTTTCCTGTCGCCGGCGCTAGACCTACCCACACAAGTGAGGTATCATTTTTATCGGGAGACTTAGGGGAACGCTGGGTGGAAGGAAATTTGTAGCTCCTCTCAGATTCCAAAACTTTCTGCCACAGAAATGTGAGGAACATGTGTTTTTTTAGCCAAATTTTGAGGTTTGCAAAGGATTCTGGGTAACAGAACCTGGTCCGAGCCCCGCAAGTCACCCCTCCTTGGATTCCCCTAGGTCTCTAGATTTCAGAACTGCACAGGTTTGGTAGGTTTCCCTAGGTGCCGGCTGAGCTAGAGGCCAAAATCTACAGGTAGGCACTACGCAAAAAACACCTCTGTTTTTTTCCAAAATTTAGGATGTGTCCACGTTGCGCTTTGGGGTGTTTCCTGTCGCCGGCGCTAGGCCTACCCACGCAAGTGAGGTATCATTTTTATCGGGAGACTTGGGGGAACGCTGGGTGGAAGGAAATTCGTAGCTCCTCTCAGATTCCAGAACTTTCTGCCACAGAAATGTGAGGAACATGTGTTTTTTTAGCCAAATTTTGAGGTTTGCAAAGGATTCTGGGGAACAGAACCTGGTCCGAGCCCCACAAGTCACCCCTCCTTGGATTCCCCTAGGTCTCTAGTTTTCAGAACTGCACAGTTTTGGTAGGTTTCCCTAGGTGCCGGCTGAGCTAGAGGCCAAAATCTACAGGTAGGCACTTCGTAAAAAACACCTCTGTTTTTTTCCAAAATTTAGGATGTGTCCACGTTGCGCTTTGGGGTGTTTCCTGTCGCCGGCGCTAGGCCTACCCACGCAAGTGAGGTATCATTTTTATCGGGAGACTTGGGGGAATGCTGGGTGGAAGGAAATTTGTAGCTCCTCTCAGATTCCAGAACTTTCTGCCACAAAAATGTGAGGGACATGTGTTTTTTTAGCCAAATTTTGAGGTTTGCAAAGGATTCTGGGGAACAGAACCTGGTCCGAGCCCCGCAAGTCACCCCTCTTTGGATTCCCCTAGGTCTCTAGTTTTCAGAAATGCACAGGTTTGGTAGGTTTCCCTAGGTGCCGGCTGAGCTAGAGGCCAAAATCTACAGGTAGGCACTTCGCAAAAAACACCTCTGTTTTTTTCCAAAATTTAGGATGTGTCCACGTTGCGCTTTGGGGTGTTTCCTGTCGCCGGCGCTAGGCCTACCAACGCAAGTGAGGTATCATTTTTATCGGGAGACTTGGGGGAACGCTGGGTGGAAGGAAATTTGTAGCTCCTCTCAGATTCCAGAACTTTCTGCCACAGAAATGTGAGGAACATGTGTTTTTTTAGCCAAATTTTGAGGTTTGCAAAGGATTCTGGGGAACAGAACCTGGTCCGAGCCCCACAAGTCACCCCTCCTTGGATTCCCCTAGGTCTCTAGTTTTCAGAACTGCACAGTTTTGGTAGGTTTCCCTAGGTGCCGGCTGAGCTAGAGGCCAAAATCTACAGGTAGGCACTTCGTAAAAAACACCTCTGTTTTTTTCCAAAATTTAGGATGTGTCCACGTTGCGCTTTGGGGTGTTTCCTGTCGCCGGCGCTAGGCCTACCCACGCAAGTGAGGTATCATTTTTATCGGGAGACTTGGGGGAATGCTGGGTGGAAGGAAATTTGTAGCTCCTCTCAGATTCCAGAACTTTCTGCCACAAAAATGTGAGGGACATGTGTTTTTTTAGCCAAATTTTGAGGTTTGCAAAGGATTCTGGGGAACAGAACCTGGTCCGAGCCCCGCAAGTCACCCCTCCTTGGATTCCTCTAGGTCTCTAGTTTTCAGAACTGCACAGTTTTGGTAGGTTTCCCTAGGTGCCGGCTGAGCTAGAGGCCAAAATCTACAGGTAGGCACTTCGTAAAAAACACCTCTGTTTTTTTCCAAAATTTAGGATGTGTCCACGTTGCGCTTTGGGGTGTTTCCTGTCGCCGGCGCTAGGCCTACCCACGCAAGTGAGGTATCATTTTTATCGGGAGACTTGGGGGAACGCTGGGTGGAGGGAAATTTGTAGCTCCTCTCAGATTCCAGAACTTTCTGCCACAGAAATGAGAGGAACATGTGTTTTTTTAGCCAAATTTTGAGGTTTGCAAAGGATTCTGGGTAACAGAACCTGGTCCGAGCCCCGCAAGTCACCCCTCCTTGGATTCCCCTTGGTCTTTAGTTTTCAGAAATGCACAGGTTTGGTAGGTTTCCCTAGTTGCCGGCTGAGCTAGAGGCCAAAATCTACAGGTAGGCACTTCGAAAAAACACCTCTGTTTTTTTCCAAAATTTAGAATGTGTCCACGTTGCGCTTTGGGGTGTTTCCTGTCGCCGGCGCTAGGCCTACCCACACAAGTGAGGTATCATTTTTATCGGGAGACTTAGGGGAACGCTGGGTGGAAGGAAATTTGTAGCTCCTCTCAGATTCCAAAACTTTCTGCCACAGAAATGTGAGGAACATGTGTTTTTTTAGCCAAATTTTGAGGTTTGCAAAGGATTCTGGGTAACAGAACCTGGTCCGAGCCCCGCAAGTCACCCCTCCTTGGATTCCCCTAGGTCTTTAGTTTTCAGAACTGCACAGTTTTGGTAGGTTTCCCTAGGTGCCGGCTGAGCTAGAGGCCAAAATCTACAGGTAGGCACTTCGTAAAAAACACCTCTGTTTTTTTCCAAAATTTAGGATGTGTCCACGTTGCGCTTTGGGGTGTTTCCTGTCGCCGGCGCTAGGCCTACCCACGCAAGTGAGGTATAATTTTTATCGGAAGACTTGGGGGAACGCTGGGTGGAGGGAAATTTGTAGCTCCTCTCAGATTCCAGAACTTTCTGCCACAGAAATGAGAGGAACATGTGTTTTTTTAGCCAAATTTTGAGGTTTGCAAAGGATTCTGGGTAACAGAACCTGGTCCGAGCCCCGCAAGTCACCCCTCCTTGGATTCCCCTAGGTCTTTAGTTTTCAGAAATGCACAGGTTTGGTAGGTTTCCCTAGTTGCCGGCTGAGCTAGAGGCCAAAATCTACAGGTAGGCACTTCGAAAAAACACCTCTGTTTTTTTCCAAAATTTAGAATGTGTCCACGTTGCGCTTTGGGGTGTTTCCTGTCGCCGGCGCTAGACCTACCCACACAAGTGAGGTATCATTTTTATCGGGAGACTTAGGGGAACTCTGGGTGGAAGGAAATTTGTAGCTCCTCTCAGATTCCAAAACTTTCTGCCACAGAAATGTGAGGAACATGTGTTTTTTTAGCCAAATTTTGAGGTTTGCAAAGGATTCTGGGTAACAGAACCTGGTCCGAGCCCCGCAAGTCACCCCTCCTTGGATTCCCCTAGGTCTCTAGATTTCAGAACTGCACAGGTTTGGTAGGTTTCCCTAGGTGCCGGCTGAGCTAGAGGCCAAAATCTACAGGTAGGCACTACGCAAAAAACACCTCTGTTTTTTTCCAAAATTTAGGATGTGTCCACGTTGCGCTTTGGGGTGTTTCCTGTCGCCGGCGCTAGGCCTACCCACGCAAGTGAGGTATCATTTTTATCGGGAGACTTGGGGGAACGCTGGGTGGAAGGAAATTTGTAGCTCCTCTCAGATTCCAGAACTTTCTGCCACACAAATGTGAGGAACATGTGTTTTTTTAGCCAAATTTTGAGGTTTGCAAAGGATTCTGGGTAACAGAACCTGGTCCGAGCCCCGCAAGTCACCCCTCCTTGGATTCCCCTAGGTCTCTAGTTTTCAGAAATGCACAGGTTTGGTAGGTTTCCCTAGGTGCCGGCTGAGCTAGAGGCCAAAATCTACAGGTAGGCACTTCGAAAAAACACCTCTGTTTTTTTCCAAAATTTAGAATGTGTCCACGTTGCGCTTTGGGGTGTTTCCTGTCGCCGGCGCTAGGCCTACCCACACAAGTGAGGTATGATTTTTATCGGGAGACTTGGGGGAACGCTGGGTGGAAGGAAATTTGTAGCTCCTCTCAGATTCCAGAACTTTCTGCCACAGAAATGTGAGGAACATGTGTTTTTTTAGCCAAATTTTGAGGTTTGCAAAGGATTCTGGGGAACAGAACCTGGTCCGAGCCCCGCAAGTCACCCCTCCTTGGATTCCCCTAGGTCTCTAGTTTTCAGAACTGCACAGTTTTGGTAGGTTTCCCTAGGTGCCGGCTGAGCTAGAGGCCAAAATCTACAGGTAGGCACTTCGTAAAAAACACCTCTGTTTTTTTCCAAAATTTAGGATGTGTCCACGTTGCGCTTTGGGGTGTTTCCTGTCGCCGGCGCTAGGCCTACCCACGCAAGTGAGGTATCATTTTTATCGGGAGACTTGGGGGAATGCTGGGTGGAAGGAAATTTGTAGCTCCTCTCAGATTCCAGAACTTTCTGCCACAAAAATGTGAGGGACATGTGTTTTTTTAGCCAAATTTTGAGGTTTGCAAAGGATTCTGGGGAACAGAACCTGGTCCGAGCCCCGCAAGTCACCCCTCCTTGGATTCCCCTAGGTCTCTAGTTTTCAGAACTGCACAGTTTTGGTAGGTTTCCCTAGGTGCCGGCTGAGCTAGAGGCCAAAATCTACAGGTAGGCACTTCGTAAAAAACACCTCTGTTTTTTTCCAAAATTTAGGATGTGTCCACGTTGCGCTTTGGGGTGTTTCCTGTCGCCGGCGCTAGGCCTACCCACGCAAGTGAGGTATCATTTTTATCGGGAGACTTGGGGGAACGCTGGGTGGAGGGAAATTTGTAGCTCCTCTCAGATTCCAGAACTTTCTGCCACAGAAATGAGAGGAACATGTGTTTTTTTAGCCAAATTTTGAGGTTTGCAAAGGATTCTGGGTAACAGAACCTGGTCCGAGCCCCGCAAGTCACCCCTCCTTGGATTCCCCTTGGTCTTTAGTTTTCAGAAATGCACAGGTTTGGTAGGTTTCCCTAGTTGCCGGCTGAGCTAGAGGCCAAAATCTACAGGTAGGCACTTCGAAAAAACACCTCTGTTTTTTTCCAAAATTTAGAATGTGTCCACGTTGCGCTTTGGGGTGTTTCCTGTCGCCGGCGCTAGGCCTACCCACACAAGTGAGGTATCATTTTTATCGGGAGACTTAGGGGAACGCTGGGTGGAAGGAAATTTGTAGCTCCTCTCAGATTCCAAAACTTTCTGCCACAGAAATGTGAGGAACATGTGTTTTTTTAGCCAAATTTTGAGGTTTGCAAAGGATTCTGGGTAACAGAACCTGGTCCGAGCCCCGCAAGTCACCCCTCCTTGGATTCCCCTAGGTCTTTAGTTTTCAGAACTGCACAGTTTTGGTAGGTTTCCCTAGGTGCCGGCTGAGCTAGAGGCCAAAATCTACAGGTAGGCACTTCGTAAAAAACACCTCTGTTTTTTTCCAAAATTTAGGATGTGTCCACGTTGCGCTTTGGGGTGTTTCCTGTCGCCGGCGCTAGGCCTACCCACGCAAGTGAGGTATAATTTTTATCGGAAGACTTGGGGGAACGCTGGGTGGAGGGAAATTTGTAGCTCCTCTCAGATTCCAGAACTTTCTGCCACAGAAATGAGAGGAACATGTGTTTTTTTAGCCAAATTTTGAGGTTTGCAAAGGATTCTGGGTAACAGAACCTGGTCCGAGCCCCGCAAGTCACCCCTCCTTGGATTCCCCTAGGTCTTTAGTTTTCAGAAATGCACAGGTTTGGTAGGTTTCCCTAGTTGCCGGCTGAGCTAGAGGCCAAAATCTACAGGTAGGCACTTCGAAAAAACACCTCTGTTTTTTTCCAAAATTTAGAATGTGTCCACGTTGCGCTTTGGGGTGTTTCCTGTCGCCGGCGCTAGACCTACCCACACAAGTGAGGTATCATTTTTATCGGGAGACTTAGGGGAACGCTGGGTGGAAGGAAATTTGTAGCTCCTCTCAGATTCCAAAACTTTCTGCCACAGAAATGTGAGGAACATGTGTTTTTTTAGCCAAATTTTGAGGTTTGCAAAGGATTCTGGGTAACAGAACCTGGTCCGAGCCCCGCAAGTCACCCCTCCTTGGATTCCCCTAGGTCTCTAGATTTCAGAACTGCACAGGTTTGGTAGGTTTCCCTAGGTGCCGGCTGAGCTAGAGGCCAAAATCTACAGGTAGGCACTACGCAAAAAACACCTCTGTTTTTTTCCAAAATTTAGGATGTGTCCACGTTGCGCTTTGGGGTGTTTCCTGTCGCCGGCGCTAGGCCTACCCACGCAAGTGAGGTATCATTTTTATCGGGAGACTTGGGGGAACGCTGGGTGGAAGGAAATTTGTAGCTCCTCTCAGATTCCAGAACTTTCTGCCACACAAATGTGAGGAACATGTGTTTTTTTAGCCAAATTTTGAGGTTTGCAAAGGATTCTGGGTAACAGAGCCTGGTCCGAGCCCCGCAAGTCACCCCTCCTTGGATTCCCCTAGGTCTCTAGTTTTCAGAAATGCACAGGTTTGGTAGGTTTCCCTAGGTGCCGGCTGAGCTAGAGGCCAAAATCTACAGGTAGGCACTTCGAAAAAACACCTCTGTTTTTTTCCAAAATTTAGAATGTGTCCACGTTTCGCTTTGGGGTGTTTCCTGTCGCCGGCGCTAGGCCTACCCACACAAGTGAGGTATGATTTTTATCAGGAGACTTGGGGGAACGCTGGGTGGAAGGAAATTTGTAGCTCCTCTCAGATTCCAGAACTTTCTGCCACAGAAATGTGAGGAACATGTGTTTTTTTAGCCAAATTTTGAGGTTTGCAAAGGATTCTGGGGAACAGAACCTGGTCCGAGCCCCGCAAGTCACCCCTCCTTGGATTCCCCTAGGTCTCTAGTTTTCAGAACTGCACAGTTTTGGTAGGTTTCCCTAGGTGCCGGCTGAGCTAGAGGCCAAAATCTACAGGTAGGCACTTCGTAAAAAACACCTCTGTTTTTTTCCAAAATTTAGGATGTGTCCACGTTGCGCTTTGGGGTGTTTCCTGTCGCCGGCGCTAGGCCTACCCACGCAAGTGAGGTATCATTTTTATCGGGAGACTTGGGGGAACGCTGGGTGGAGGGAAATTTGTAGCTCCTCTCAGATTCCAGAACTTTCTGCCACAGAAATGAGAGGAACATGTGTTTTTTTAGCCAAATTTTGAGGTTTGCAAAGGATTCTGGGTAACAGAACCTGGTCCGAGCCCCGCAAGTCACCCCTCCTTGGATTCCCCTTGGTCTTTAGTTTTCAGAAATGCACAGGTTTGGTAGGTTTCCCTAGTTGCCGGCTGAGCTAGAGGCCAAAATCTACAGGTAGGCACTTCGAAAAAACACCTCTGTTTTTTTCCAAAATTTAGAATGTGTCCACGTTGCGCTTTGGGGTGTTTCCTGTCGCCGGCGCTAGGCCTACCCACACAAGTGAGGTATCATTTTTATCGGGAGACTTAGGGGAACGCTGGGTGGAAGGAAATTTGTAGCTCCTCTCAGATTCCAAAACTTTCTGCCACAGAAATGTGAGGAACATGTGTTTTTTTAGCCAAATTTTGAGGTTTGCAAAGGATTCTGGGTAACAGAACCTGGTCCGAGCCCCGCAAGTCACCCCTCCTTGGATTCCCCTAGGTCTTTAGTTTTCAGAACTGCACAGTTTTGGTAGGTTTCCCTAGGTGCCGGCTGAGCTAGAGGCCAAAATCTACAGGTAGGCACTTCGTAAAAAACACCTCTGTTTTTTTCCAAAATTTAGGATGTGTCCACGTTGCGCTTTGGGGTGTTTCCTGTCGCCGGCGCTAGGCCTACCCACGCAAGTGAGGTATAATTTTTATCGGAAGACTTGGGGGAACGCTGGGTGGAGGGAAATTTGTAGCTCCTCTCAGATTCCAGAACTTTCTGCCACAGAAATGAGAGGAACATGTGTTTTTTTAGCCAAATTTTGAGGTTTGCAAAGGATTCTGGGTAACAGAACCTGGTCCGAGCCCCGCAAGTCACCCCTCCTTGGATTCCCCTAGGTCTTTAGTTTTCAGAAATGCACAGGTTTGGTAGGTTTCCCTAGTTGCCGGCTGAGCTAGAGGCCAAAATCTACAGGTAGGCACTTCGAAAAAACACCTCTGTTTTTTTCCAAAATTTAGAATGTGTCCACGTTGCGCTTTGGGGTGTTTCCTGTCGCCGGCGCTAGACCTACCCACACAAGTGAGGTATCATTTTTATCGGGAGACTTAGGGGAACGCTGGGTGGAAGGAAATTTGTAGCTCCTCTCAGATTCCAAAACTTTCTGCCACAGAAATGTGAGGAACATGTGTTTTTTTAGCCAAATTTTGAGGTTTGCAAAGGATTCTGGGTAACAGAACCTGGTCCGAGCCCCGCAAGTCACCCCTCCTTGGATTCCCCTAGGTCTCTAGATTTCAGAACTGCACAGGTTTGGTAGGTTTCCCTAGGTGCCGGCTGAGCTAGAGGCCAAAATCTACAGGTAGGCACTACGCAAAAAACACCTCTGTTTTTTTCCAAAATTTAGGATGTGTCCACGTTGCGCTTTGGGGTGTTTCCTGTCGCCGGCGCTAGGCCTACCCACGCAAGTGAGGTATCATTTTTATCGGGAGACTTGGGGGAACGCTGGGTGGAAGGAAATTTGTAGCTCCTCTCAGATTCCAGAACTTTCTGCCACACAAATGTGAGGAACATGTGTTTTTTTAGCCAAATTTTGAGGTTTGCAAAGGATTCTGGGTAACAGAACCTGGTCCGAGCCCCGCAAGTCACCCCTCCTTGGATTCCCCTAGGTCTCTAGTTTTCAGAAATGCACAGGTTTGGTAGGTTTCCCTAGGTGCCGGCTGAGCTAGAGGCCAAAATCTACAGGTAGGCACTTCGAAAAAACACCTCTGTTTTTTTCCAAAATTTAGAATGTGTCCACGTTTCGCTTTGGGGTGTTTCCTGTCGCCGGCGCTAGGCCTACCCACACAAGTGAGGTATGATTTTTATCGGGAGACTTGGGGGAACGCTGGGTGGAAGGAAATTTGTAGCTCCTCTCAGATTCCAGAACTTTCTGCCACAGAAATGTGAGGAACATGTGTTTTTTTAGCCAAATTTTGAGGTTTGCAAAGGATTCTGGGGAACAGAACCTGGTCCGAGCCCCGCAAGTCACCCCTCCTTGGATTCCCCTAGGTCTCTAGTTTTCAGAACTGCACAGTTTTGGTAGGTTTCCCTAGGTGCCGGCTGAGCTAGAGGCCAAAATCTACAGGTAGGCACTTCGTAAAAAACACCTCTGTTTTTTTCCAAAATTTAGGATGTGTCCACGTTGCGCTTTGGGGTGTTTCCTGTCGCCGGCGCTAGGCCTACCCACGCAAGTGAGGTATCATTTTTATCGGGAGACTTGGGGGAATGCTGGGTGGAAGGAAATTTGTAGCTCCTCTCAGATTCCAGAACTTTCTGCCACAAAAATGTGAGGGACATGTGTTTTTTTAGCCAAATTTTGAGGTTTGCAAAGGATTCTGGGTAACAGAACCTGGTCCGATCCCCGCAAGTCACCCCTCCTTGGATTCCCCTAGGTCTCTAGTTTTCAGAAATGCACAGGTTTGGTAGGTTTCCCTAGGTGCCGGCTGAGCTAGAGGCCAAAATCTACAGGTAGGCACTTCGCAAAAAACACCTCTGTTTTTTTCCAAAATTTAGGATGTGTCCACGTTGCGCTTTGGGGTGTTTCCTGTCGCCAGCGCTAGGCCTACCCACGCAAGTGAGGTATCATTTTTATCGGGAGACTTGGGGGAACGCTGGGTGGAAGGAAATTTGTAGCTCCTCTCAGATTCCAGAACTTTCTGCCACAGAAATGTGAGGAACATGTGTTTTTTTAGCCAAATTTTGAGGTTTGCAAAGGATTCTGGGGAACAGAACCTGGTCCGAGCCCCGCAAGTCACCCCTCCTTGGATTCCCCTAGGTCTCTAGTTTTCAGAACTGCACGGTTTTGGTAGGTTTCCCTAGGTGCCGGCTGAGCTAGAGGCCAAAATCTACAGGTAGGCACTTCGTAAAAAACACCTCTGTTTTTTTCCAAAATTTAGGATGTGTCCACGTTGCGCTTTGGGGTGTTTCCTGTCGCCAGCGCTAGGCCTACCCACGCAAGTGAGGTATCATTTTTATCGGGAGACTTGGGGGAACGCTGGGTGGAGGGAAATTTGTAGCTCCTCTCAGATTCCAGAACTTTCTGCCACAGAAATGTGAGGAACATGTGTTTTTTTAGCCAAATTTTGAGGTTTGCAAAGGATTCTGGGTAACAGAACCTGGTCCGAGCCCCGCAAGTCACCCCTCCTTGGATTCCCCTAGACCTTTAGTTTTCAGAAATGCACAGGTTTGGTAGGTTTCCCTAGTTGCCGGCTGAGCTAGAGGCCAAAATCTACAGGTAGGCACTTCGAAAAAACACCTCTGTTTTTTTCCAAAATTTAGGATGTGTCCACGTTGCGCTTTGGGGTGTTTCCTGTCGCCAGCGCTAGGCCTACCCACGCAAGTGAGGTATCATTTTTATCGGGAGACTTAGGGGAACGCTGGGTGGAAGGAAATTTGTAGCTCCTCTCAGATTCCAAAACTTTCTGCCACAGAAATGTGAGGAACATGTGTTTTTTTAGCCAAATTTTGAGGTTTGCAAAGGATTCTGGGTAACAGAACCTGGTCCGAGCCCCGCAAGTCACCCCTCCTTGGATTCCCCTAGGTCTCTAGTTTTCAGAACTGCACAGGTTTGGTAGGTTTCCCTAGGTGCCGGCTGAGCTAGAGGCCAAAATCTACAGGTAGGCACTACGCAAAAAACACCTCTGTTTTTTTCCAAAATTTAGGATGTGTCCACGTTGCGCTTTGGGGTGTTTCCTGTCGCCGGCGCTAGGCCTACCCACGCAAGTGAGGTATCATTTTTATCGGGAGACTTGGGGGAACGCTGGGTGGAAGGAAATTTGTAGCTCCTCTCAGATTCCAGAACTTTCTGCCACAAAAATGTGAGGGACATGTGTTTTTTTAGCCAAATTTTGAGGTTTGCAAAGGATTCTGGGGAACAGAACCTGGTCCGAGCCCCGCAAGTCACCCCTCCTTGGATTCCCCTAGGTCTCTAGTTTTCAGAACTGCACAGTTTTGGTAGGTTTCCCTAGGTGCTGGCTGAGCTAGAGGCCAAAATCTACAGGTAGGCACTTCGTAAAAAACACCTCTGTTTTTTTCCAAAATTTAGGATGTGTCCACGTTGCGCTTTGGGGTGTTTCCTGTCGCCGGCGCTAGGCCTACCCACGCAAGTGAGGTATCATTTTTATCGGGAGACTTGGGGGAACGCTGGGTGGAGGGAAATTTGTAGCTCCTCTCAGATTCCAGAACTTTCTGCCACAGAAATGAGAGGAACATGTGTTTTTTTAGCCAAATTTTGAGGTTTGCAAAGGATTCTGGGTAACAGAACCTGGTCCGAGCCCCGCAAGTCACCCCTCCTTGGATTCCCCTTGGTCTTTAGTTTTCAGAAATGCACAGGTTTGGTAGGTTTCCCTAGTTGCCGGCTGAGCTAGAGGCCAAAATCTACAGGTAGGCACTTCGAAAAAACACCTCTGTTTTTTTCCAAAATTTAGAATGTGTCCACGTTGCGCTTTGGGGTGTTTCCTGTCGCCGGCGCTAGGCCTACCCACACAAGTGAGGTATCATTTTTATCGGGAGACTTAGGGGAACGCTGGGTGGAAGGAAATTTGTAGCTCCTCTCAGATTCCAAAACTTTCTGCCACAGAAATGTGAGGAACATGTGTTTTTTTAGCCAAATTTTGAGGTTTGCAAAGGATTCTGGGTAACAGAACCTGGTCCGAGCCCCGCAAGTCACCCCTCCTTGGATTCCCCTAGGTCTTTAGTTTTCAGAACTGCACAGTTTTGGTAGGTTTCCCTAGGTGCCGGCTGAGCTAGAGGCCAAAATCTACAGGTAGGCACTTCGTAAAAAACACCTCTGTTTTTTTCCAAAATTTAGGATGTGTCCACGTTGCGCTTTGGGGTGTTTCCTGTCGCCGGCGCTAGGCCTACCCACGCAAGTGAGGTATAATTTTTATCGGAAGACTTGGGGGAACGCTGGGTGGAGGGAAATTTGTAGCTCCTCTCAGATTCCAGAACTTTCTGCCACAGAAATGAGAGGAACATGTGTTTTTTTAGCCAAATTTTGAGGTTTGCAAAGGATTCTGGGTAACAGAACCTGGTCCGAGCCCCGCAAGTCACCCCTCCTTGGATTCCCCTAGGTCTTTAGTTTTCAGAAATGCACAGGTTTGGTAGGTTTCCCTAGTTGCCGGCTGAGCTAGAGGCCAAAATCTACAGGTAGGCACTTCGAAAAAACACCTCTGTTTTTTTCCAAAATTTAGGATGTGTCCACGTTGCGCTTTGGGGTGTTTCCTGTCGCCAGCGCTAGGCCTACCCACGCAAGTGAGGTATCATTTTTATCGGGAGACTTGGGGGAACGCTGGGTGGAAGGAAATTTGTAGCTCCTCTCAGATTCCAGAACTTTCTGCCACAGAAATGTGAGGAACATGTGTTTTTTTAGCCACATTTTGAGGTTTGCAAAGGATTCTGGGGAACAGAACCTGGTCCGAGCCCCGCAAGTCACCCCTCTTTGGATTCCCCTAGGTCTCTAGTTTTCAGAACTGCACGGTTTTGGTAGGTTTCCCTAGGTGCCGGCTGAGCTAGAGGCCAAAATCTACAGGTAGGCACTTCGTAAAAAACACCTCTGTTTTTTTCCAAAATTTAGGATGTGTCCACGTTGCGCTTTGGGGTGTTTCCTGTCGCCAGCGCTAGGCCTACCCACCCAAGTGAGGTATCATTTTTATCGGGAGACTTGGGGGAACGCTGGGTGGAGGGAAATTTGTAGCTCCTCTCAGATTCCAGAACTTTCTGCCACAGAAATGTGAGGAACATGTGTTTTTTTAGCCAAATTTTGAGGTTTGCAAAGGATTCTGGGTAACAGAACCTGGTCCGAGCCCCGCAAGTCACCCCTCCTTGGATTCCCCTAGACCTTTAGTTTTCAGAAATGCACAGGTTTGGTAGGTTTCCCTAGTTGCCGGCTGAGCTAGAGGCCAAAATCTACAGGTAGGCACTTCGAAAAAACACCTCTGTTTTTTTCCAAAATTTAGGATGTGTCCACGTTGCGCTTTGGGGTGTTTCCTGTCGCCAGCGCTAGGCCTACCCACGCAAGTGAGGTATCATTTTTATCGGGAGACTTAGGGGAACGCTGGGTGGAAGGAAATTTGTAGCTCCTCTCAGATTCCAAAACTTTCTGCCACAGAAATGTGAGGAACATGTGTTTTTTTAGCCAAATTTTGAGGTTTGCAAAGGATTCTGGGTAACAGAACCTGGTCCGAGCCCCGCAAGTCACCCCTCCTTGGATTCCCCTAGGTCTCTAGTTTTCAGAACTGCACAGGTTTGGTAGGTTTCCCTAGGTGCCGGCTGAGCTAGAGGCCAAAATCTACAGGTAGGCACTACGCAAAAAACACCTCTGTTTTTTTCCAAAATTTAGGATGTGTCCACGTTGCGCTTTGGGGTGTTTCCTGTCGCCGGCGCTAGGCCTACCCACGCAAGTGAGGTATCATTTTTATCGGGAGACTTGGGGGAACGCTGGGTGGAAGGAAATTTGTAGCTCCTCTCAGATTCCAGAACTTTCTGCCACAAAAATGTGAGGGACATGTGTTTTTTTAGCCAAATTTTGAGGTTTGCAAAGGATTCTGGGGAACAGAACCTGGTCCGAGCCCCGCAAGTCACCCCTCCTTGGATTCCCCTAGGTCTCTAGTTTTCAGAACTGCACAGTTTTGGTAGGTTTCCCTAGGTGCCGGCTGAGCTAGAGGCCAAAATCTACAGGTAGGCACTTCGTAAAAAACACCTCTGTTTTTTTCCAAAATTTAGGATGTGTCCACGTTGCGCTTTGGGGTGTTTCCTGTCGCCGGCGCTAGGCCTACCCACGCAAGTGAGGTATCATTTTTATCGGGAGACTTGGGGGAACGCTGGGTGGAGGGAAATTTGTAGCTCCTCTCAGATTCCAGAACTTTCTGCCACAGAAATGAGAGGAACATGTGTTTTTTTAGCCAAATTTTGAGGTTTGCAAAGGATTCTGGGTAACAGAACCTGGTCCGAGCCCCGCAAGTCACCCCTCCTTGGATTCCCCTTGGTCTTTAGTTTTCAGAAATGCACAGGTTTGGTAGGTTTCCCTAGTTGCCGGCTGAGCTAGAGGCCAAAATCTACAGGTAGGCACTTCGAAAAAACACCTCTGTTTTTTTCCAAAATTTAGAATGTGTCCACGTTGCGCTTTGGGGTGTTTCCTGTCGCCGGCGCTAGGCCTACCCACACAAGTGAGGTATCATTTTTATCGGGAGACTTAGGGGAACGCTGGGTGGAAGGAAATTTGTAGCTCCTCTCAGATTCCAAAACTTTCTGCCACAGAAATGTGAGGAACATGTGTTTTTTTAGCCAAATTTTGAGGTTTGCAAAGGATTCTGGGTAACAGAACCTGGTCCGAGCCCCGCAAGTCACCCCTCCTTGGATTCCCCTAGGTCTTTAGTTTTCAGAACTGCACAGTTTTGGTAGGTTTCCCTAGGTGCCGGCTGAGCTAGAGGCCAAAATCTACAGGTAGGCACTTCGTAAAAAACACCTCTGTTTTTTTCCAAAATTTAGGATGTGTCCACGTTGCGCTTTGGGGTGTTTCCTGTCGCCGGCGCTAGGCCTACCCACGCAAGTGAGGTATAATTTTTATCGGAAGACTTGGGGGAACGCTGGGTGGAGGGAAATTTGTAGCTCCTCTCAGATTCCAGAACTTTCTGCCACAGAAATGAGAGGAACATGTGTTTTTTTAGCCAAATTTTGAGGTTTGCAAAGGATTCTGGGTAACAGAACCTGGTCCGAGCCCCGCAAGTCACCCCTCCTTGGATTCCCCTAGGTCTTTAGTTTTCAGAAATGCACAGGTTTGGTAGGTTTCCCTAGTTGCCGGCTGAGCTAGAGGCCAAAATCTACAGGTAGGCACTTCGAAAAAACACCTCTGTTTTTTTCCAAAATTTAGAATGTGTCCACGTTGCGCTTTGGGGTGTTTCCTGTCGCCGGCGCTAGACCTACCCACACAAGTGAGGTATCATTTTTATCGGGAGACTTAGGGGAACGCTGGGTGGAAGGAAATTTGTAGCTCCTCTCAGATTCCAAAACTTTCTGCCACAGAAATGTGAGGAACATGTGTTTTTTTAGCCAAATTTTGAGGTTTGCAAAGGATTCTGGGTAACAGAACCTGGTCCGAGCCCCGCAAGTCACCCCTCCTTGGATTCCCCTAGGTCTCTAGATTTCAGAACTGCACAGGTTTGGTAGGTTTCCCTAGGTGCCGGCTGAGCTAGAGGCCAAAATCTACAGGTAGGCACTACGCAAAAAACACCTCTGTTTTTTTCCAAAATTTAGGATGTGTCCACGTTGCGCTTTGGGGTGTTTCCTGTCGCCGGCGCTAGGCCTACCCACGCAAGTGAGGTATGATTTTTATCGGGAGACTTGGGGGAACGCTGGGTGGAAAGAAATTTGTAGCTCCTCTCAGATTCCAGAACTTTCTGCCACAGAAATGAGAGGAACATGTGTTTTTTTAGCCAAATTTTGAGGTTTGCAAAGGATTCTGGGTAACAGAACCTGGTCCGAGCCCCGCAAGTCACCCCTCCTTGGATTCCCCTTGGTCTTTAGTTTTCAGAAATGCACAGGTTTGGTAGGTTTCCCTAGTTGCCGGCTGAGCTAGAGGCCAAAATCTACAGGTAGGCACTTCGAAAAAACACCTCTGTTTTTTTCCAAAATTTAGAATGTGTCCACGTTGCGCTTTGGGGTGTTTCCTGTCGCCGGCGCTAGGCCTACCCACACAAGTGAGGTATCATTTTTATCGGGAGACTTAGGGGAACGCTGGGTGGAAGGAAATTTGTAGCTCCTCTCAGATTCCAAAACTTTCTGCCACAGAAATGTGAGGAACATGTGTTTTTTTAGCCAAATTTTGAGGTTTGCAAAGGATTCTGGGTAACAGAACCTGGTCCGAGCCCCGCAAGTCACCCCTCCTTGGATTCCCCTAGGTCTTTAGTTTTCAGAACTGCACAGTTTTGGTAGGTTTCCCTAGGTGCCGGCTGAGCTAGAGGCCAAAATCTACAGGTAGGCACTTCGTAAAAAACACCTCTGTTTTTTTCCAAAATTTAGGATGTGTCCACGTTGCGCTTTGGGGTGTTTCCTGTCGCCGGCGCTAGGCCTACCCACGCAAGTGAGGTATAATTTTTATCGGAAGACTTGGGGGAACGCTGGGTGGAGGGAAATTTGTAGCTCCTCTCAGATTCCAGAACTTTCTGCCACAGAAATGAGAGGAACATGTGTTTTTTTAGCCAAATTTTGAGGTTTGCAAAGGATTCTGGGTAACAGAACCTGGTCCGAGCCCCGCAAGTCACCCCTCCTTGGATTCCCCTAGGTCTTTAGTTTTCAGAAATGCACAGGTTTGGTAGGTTTCCCTAGTTGCCGGCTGAGCTAGAGGCCAAAATCTACAGGTAGGCACTTCGAAAAAACACCTCTGTTTTTTTCCAAAATTTAGAATGTGTCCACGTTGCGCTTTGGGGTGTTTCCTGTCGCCGGCGCTAGACCTACCCACACAAGTGAGGTATCATTTTTATCGGGAGACTTAGGGGAACGCTGGGTGGAAGGAAATTTGTAGCTCCTCTCAGATTCCAAAACTTTCTGCCACAGAAATGTGAGGAACATGTGTTTTTTTAGCCAAATTTTGAGGTTTGCAAAGGATTCTGGGTAACAGAACCTGGTCCGAGACCCGCAAGTCACCCCTCCTTGGATTCCCCTAGGTCTCTAGATTTCAGAACTGCACAGGTTTGGTAGGTTTCCCTAGGTGCCGGCTGAGCTAGAGGCCAAAATCTACAGGTAGGCACTACGCAAAAAACACCTCTGTTTTTTTCCAAAATTTAGGATGTGTCCACGTTGCGCTTTGGGGTGTTTCCTGTCGCCGGCGCTAGGCCTACCCACGCAAGTGAGGTATCATTTTTATCGGGAGACTTGGGGGAACGCTGGGTGGAAGGAAATTTGTAGCTCCTCTCAGATTCCAGAACTTTCTGCCACACAAATGTGAGGAACATGTGTTTTTTTAGCCAAATTTTGAGGTTTGCAAAGGATTCTGGGTAACAGAACCTGTTCCGAGCCACGCAAGTCACCCCTCCTTGGATTCCCCTAGGTCTCTAGTTTTCAGAAATGCACAGGTTTGGTAGGTTTCCCTAGGTGCCGGCTGAGCTAGAGGCCAAAATCTACAGGTAGGCACTTCGAAAAAACACCTCTGTTTTTTTCCAAAATTTAGAATGTGTCCACGTTTCGCTTTGGGGTGTTTCCTGTCGCCGGCGCTAGGCCTACCCACACAAGTGAGGTATGATTTTTATCGGGAGACTTGGGGGAACGCTGGGTGGAAGGAAATTTGTAGCTCCTCTCAGATTCCAGAACTTTCTGCCACAGAAATGTGAGGAACATGTGTTTTTTTAGCCAAATTTTGAGGTTTGCAAAGGATTCTGGGGAACAGAACCTGGTCCGAGCCCCGCAAGTCACCCCTCCTTGGATTCCCCTAGGTCTCTAGTTTTCAGAACTGCACAGTTTTGGTAGGTTTCCCTAGGTGCCGGCTGAGCTAGAGGCCAAAATCTACAGGTAGGCACTTCGTAAAAAACACCTCTGTTTTTTTCCAAAATTTAGGATGTGTCCACGTTGCGCTTTGGGGTGTTTCCTGTCGCCGGCGCTAGGCCTACCCACGCAAGTGAGGTATCATTTTTATCGGGAGACTTGGGGGAATGCTGGGTGGAAGGAAATTTGTAGCTCCTCTCAGATTCCAGAACTTTCTGCCACAAAAATGTGAGGGACATGTGTTTTTTTAGCCAAATTTTGAGGTTTGCAAAGGATTCTGGGTAACAGAACCTGGTCCGATCCCCGCAAGTCACCCCTCCTTGGATTCCCCTAGGTCTCTAGTTTTCAGAAATGCACAGGTTTGGTAGGTTTCCCTAGGTGCCGGCTGAGCTAGAGGCCAAAATCTACAGGTAGGCACTTCGCAAAAAACACCTCTGTTTTTTTCCAAAATTTAGGATGTGTCCACGTTGCGCTTTGGGGTGTTTCCTGTCGCCAGCGCTAGGCCTACCCACGCAAGTGAGGTATCATTTTTATCGGGAGACTTGGGGGAACGCTGGGTGGAAGGAAATTTGTAGCTCCTCTCAGATTCCAGAACTTTCTGCCACAGAAATGTGAGGAACATGTGTTTTTTTAGCCAAATTTTGAGGTTTGCAAAGGATTCTGGGGAACAGAACCTGGTCCGAGCCCCGCAAGTCACCCCTCCTTGGATTCCCCTAGGTCTCTAGTTTTCAGAACTGCACGGTTTTGGTAGGTTTCCCTAGGTGCCGGCTGAGCTAGAGGCCAAAATCTACAGGTAGGCACTTCGTAAAAAACACCTCTGTTTTTTTCCAAAATTTAGGATGTGTCCACGTTGCGCTTTGGGGTGTTTCCTGTCGCCAGCGCTAGGCCTACCCACGCAAGTGAGGTATCATTTTTATCGGGAGACTTGGGGGAACGCTGGGTGGAGGGAAATTTGTAGCTCCTCTCAGATTCCAGAACTTTCTGCCACAGAAATGTGAGGAACATGTGTTTTTTTAGCCAAATTTTGAGGTTTGCAAAGGATTCTGGGTAACAGAACCTGGTCCGAGCCCCGCAAGTCACCCCTCCTTGGATTCCCCTAGACCTTTAGTTTTCAGAAATGCACAGGTTTGGTAGGTTTCCCTAGTTGCCGGCTGAGCTAGAGGCCAAAATCTACAGGTAGGCACTTCGAAAAAACACCTCTGTTTTTTTCCAAAATTTAGAATGTGTCCACGTTGCGCTTTGGGGTGTTTCCTGTCGCCGGCGCTAGGCCTACCCACACAGGTGAGGTATCATTTTTATCGGGAGACTTAGGGGAACGCTGGTTGGAAGGAAATTTGTAGCTCCTCTCAGATTCCAAAACTTTCTGCCACAGAAATGTGAGGAACATGTGTTTTTTTAGCCAAATTTTGAGGTTTGCAAAGGATTCTGGGTAACAGAACCTGGTCCGAGCCCCGCAAGTCACCCCTCCTTGGATTCCCCTAGGTCTCTAGTTTTCAGAACTGCACAGGTTTGGTAGGTTTCCCTAGGTGCCGGCTGAGCTAGAGGCCAAAATCTACAGGTAGGCACTACGCAAAAAACACCTCTGTTTTTTTCCAAAATTTAGGATGTGTCCACGTTGCGCTTTGGGGTGTTTCCTGTCGCCGGCGCTAGGCCTACCCACGCAAGTGAGGTATCATTTTTATCGGGAGACTTGGGGGAACGCTGGGTGGAAGGAAATTTGTAGCTCCTCTCAGATTCCAGAACTTTCTGCCACACAAATGTGAGGAACATGTGTTTTTTTAGCCAAATTTTGAGGTTTGCAAAGGATTCTGGGTAACAGAACCTGGTCCGAGCCCCGCAAGTCACCCCTCCTTGGATTCCCCTAGGTCTCTAGTTTTCAGAAATTCACAGGTTTGGTAGGTTTCCCTAGGTGCCGGCTGAGCTAGAGGCCAAAATCTACAGGTAGGCACTTCGAAAAAACACCTCTGTTTTTTTCCAAAATTTAGAATGTGTCCACGTTGCGCTTTGGGGTGTTTCCTGTCGCCGGCGCTAGGCCTACCCACACAAGTGAGGTATGATTTTTATCGGGAGACTTGGGGGAACGCTGGGTGGAAGGAAATTTGTAGCTCCTCTCAGATTCCAGAACTTTCTGCCACAGAAATATGAGGAACATGTATTTTTTTAGCCAAATTTTGAGGTTTGCAAAGGATTCTGGGTAACAGAACCTGGTCCGAGCCCCGCAAGTCACCCCTCCTTAGATTCCCCTAGGTCTCTAGTTTTCAGAAATGCACAGGTTTGGTAGGTTTCCCTAGGTGCCGGCTGAGCTAGAGGCCAAAATCTACAGGTAGGCACTTCGCAAAAAACACCTCTGTTTTCTCCCAAAATTTAGGATGTGTCCACGTTGCGCTTTGGGGTGTTTCCTGTCGCCGGCGCTAGGCCTACCCACTCAAATGAGGTATCATTTTTATCGGGAGACTTGGGGGAACGCTGGGTGGAAGGGAATTTGTAGCTCCTCTCAGATTCCAGAACTTTCTGCCACAGAAATGTGAGGAACATGTGTTTTTTTAGCCAAATTTTGAGGTTTGCAAAGGATTCTGGGTAACAGAACCTGGTCCGATCCCCGCAAGTCACCCCTCCTTGGATTCCCCTAGGTCTCTAGTTTTCAGAAATGCACAGGTTTGGTAGGTTTCCCTAGGTGCCGGCTGAGCTAGAGGCCAAAATCTACAGGTAGGCACTTCGCAAAAAACACCTCTGTTTTTTTCCAAAATTTAGGATGTGTCCACGTTGCGCTTTGGGGTGTTTCCTGTCGCCAGCGCTAGGCCTACCCACGCAAGTGAGGTATCATTTTTATCGGGAGACTTGGGGGAACGCTGGGTGGAAGGAAATTTGTAGCTCCTCTCAGATTCCAGAACTTTCTGCCACAAAAATGTGAGGAACATGTGTTTTTTTAGCCAAATTTTGAGGTTTGCAAAGGATTCTGGGTAACAGAACCTGGTCCGAGCCCCGCAAGTCACCCTCCTTGGATTGCCCTAGGTCTCTAGTTTTCAGAAATGCACAGGTTTGGTAGGTTTCCCTAGGTGCCGGCTGAGCTAGAGGCAAAAATCTACAGGTAGGCACTTCGAAAAAACACCTCTGTTTTTTTCCAAAATTTAGAATGTGTCCACGTTGCGCTTTGGGGTGTTTCCTGTCGCCGGCGCTAGGCCTACCCACGCAAGTGAGGTATCATTTTTATCGGGAGACTTGGGGGAACGCTGGGTGGAGGGAAATTTGTAGCTGCTCTCAGATTCCAGAACTTTCTGCCACAGAAATGTGAGGAACATGTGTTTTTTTAGCCAAATTTTGAGGTTTGCAAAGGATTCTCGGTAACAGAACCTGGTCCGAGCCCCGCAAGTCACCCCTCTTTGGATTCCCCTAGGTCTCTAGTTTTCAGAAATGCACAGGTTTGGTACGTTTCCCTAGGTGCCGGCTGAGCTAGAGGCCAAAATCTACAGGTAGGCACTTCGCAAAAAACACCTCTGTTTTTTTCCAAAATTTAGGATGTGTCCACGTTGCGCTTTGGGGTGTGTCCTGTCGCCGGCGCTAAGCCTACCCACGCAAGTGAGGTATCATTTTTATCGGGAGACTTGGGGGAACGCTGGGTGGAAGGAAATTTGTAGCTCCTCTCAGATTCCAGAACTTTCTGCCACAGAAATGTGAGGAACATGTGTTTTTTTAGCCAAATTTTGAGGTTTGCAAAGGATTCTGGGGAACAGAACCTGGTCCGAGCCCCACAAGTCACCCCTCCTTGGATTCCCCTAGGTCTCTAGTTTTCAGAACTGCACAGTTTTGGTAGGTTTCCCTAGGTGCCGGCTGAGCTAGAGGCCAAAATCTACAGGTAGGCACTTCGTAAAAAACACCTCTGTTTTTTTCCAAAATTTAGGATGTGTCCACGTTGCGCTTTGGGGTGTTTCCTGTCGCCGGCGCTAGGCCTACCCACGCAAGTGAGGTATCATTTTTATCGGGAGACTTGGGGGAATGCTGGGTGGAAGGAAATTTGTAGCTCCTCTCAGATTCCAGAACTTTCTGCCACAAAAATGTGAGGGACATGTGTTTTTTTAGCCAAATTTTGAGGTTTGCAAAGGATTCTGGGGAACAGAACCTGGTCCGAGCCCCGCAAGTCACCCCTCTTTGGATTCCCCTAGGTCTCTAGTTTTCAGAAATGCACAGGTTTGGTAGGTTTCCCTAGGTGCCGGCTGAGCTAGAGGCCAAAATCTACAGGTAGGCACTTCGCAAAAAACACCTCTGTTTTTTTCCAAAATTTAGGATGTGTCCACGTTGCGCTTTGGGGTGTTTCCTGTCGCCGGCGCTAGGCCTACCCACGCAAGTGAGGTATCATTTTTATCGGGAGACTTGGGGGAACGCTGGGTGGAAGGAAATTTGTAGCTCCTCTCAGATTCCAGAACTTTCTGCCACAGAAATGTGAGGAACATGTGTTTTTTTAGCCAAATTTTGAGGTTTGCAAAGGATTCTGGGGAACAGAACCTGGTCCGAGCCCCACAAGTCACCCCTCCTTGGATTCCCCTAGGTCTCTAGTTTTCAGAACTGCACAGTTTTGGTAGGTTTCCCTAGGTGCCGGCTGAGCTAGAGGCCAAAATCTACAGGTAGGCACTTCGTAAAAAACACCTCTGTTTTTTTCCAAAATTTAGGATGTGTCCACGTTGCGCTTTGGGGTGTTTCCTGTCGCCGGCGCTAGGCCTACCCACGCAAGTGAGGTATCATTTTTATCGGGAGACTTGGGGGAATGCTGGGTGGAAGGAAATTTGTAGCTCCTCTCAGATTCCAGAACTTTCTGCCACAAAAATGTGAGGGACATGTGTTTTTTTAGCCAAATTTTGAGGTTTGCAAAGGATTCTGGGGAACAGAACCTGGTCCGAGCCCCGCAAGTCACCCCTCCTTGGATTCCCCTAGGTCTCTAGTTTTCAGAACTGCACAGTTTTGGTAGGTTTCCCTAGGTGCCGGCTGAGCTAGAGGCCAAAATCTACAGGTAGGCACTTCGTAAAAAACACCTCTGTTTTTTTCCAAAATTTAGGATGTGTCCACGTTGCGCTTTGGGGTGTTTCCTGTCGCCGGCGCTAGGCCTACCCACGCAAGTGAGGTATCATTTTTATCGGGAGACTTGGGGGAACGCTGGGTGGAGGGAAATTTGTAGCTCCTCTCAGATTCCAGAACTTTCTGCCACAGAAATGAGAGGAACATGTGTTTTTTTAGCCAAATTTTGAGGTTTGCAAAGGATTCTGGGTAACAGAACCTGGTCCGAGCCCCGCAAGTCACCCCTCCTTGGATTCCCCTTGGTCTTTAGTTTTCAGAAATGCACAGGTTTGGTAGGTTTCCCTAGTTGCCGGCTGAGCTAGAGGCCAAAATCTACAGGTAGGCACTTCGAAAAAACACCTCTGTTTTTTTCCAAAATTTAGAATGTGTCCACGTTGCGCTTTGGGGTGTTTCCTGTCGCCGGCGCTAGGCCTACCCACACAAGTGAGGTATCATTTTTATCGGGAGACTTAGGGGAACGCTGGGTGGAAGGAAATTTGTAGCTCCTCTCAGATTCCAAAACTTTCTGCCACAGAAATGTGAGGAACATGTGTTTTTTTAGCCAAATTTTGAGGTTTGCAAAGGATTCTGGGTAACAGAACCTGGTCCGAGCCCCGCAAGTCACCCCTCCTTGGATTCCCCTAGGTCTTTAGTTTTCAGAACTGCACAGTTTTGGTAGGTTTCCCTAGGTGCCGGCTGAGCTAGAGGCCAAAATCTACAGGTAGGCACTTCGTAAAAAACACCTCTGTTTTTTTCCAAAATTTAGGATGTGTCCACGTTGCGCTTTGGGGTGTTTCCTGTCGCCGGCGCTAGGCCTACCCACGCAAGTGAGGTATAATTTTTATCGGAAGACTTGGGGGAACGCTGGGTGGAGGGAAATTTGTAGCTCCTCTCAGATTCCAGAACTTTCTGCCACAGAAATGAGAGGAACATGTGTTTTTTTAGCCAAATTTTGAGGTTTGCAAAGGATTCTGGGTAACAGAACCTGGTCCGAGCCCCGCAAGTCACCCCTCCTTGGATTCCCCTAGGTCTTTAGTTTTCAGAAATGCACAGGTTTGGTAGGTTTCCCTAGTTGCCGGCTGAGCTAGAGGCCAAAATCTACAGGTAGGCACTTCGAAAAAACACCTCTGTTTTTTTCCAAAATTTAGAATGTGTCCACGTTGCGCTTTGGGGTGTTTCCTGTCGCCGGCGCTAGACCTACCCACACAAGTGAGGTATCATTTTTATCGGGAGACTTAGGGGAACGCTGGGTGGAAGGAAATTTGTAGCTCCTCTCAGATTCCAAAACTTTCTGCCACAGAAATGTGAGGAACATGTGTTTTTTTAGCCAAATTTTGAGGTTTGCAAAGGATTCTGGGTAACAGAACCTGGTCCGAGCCCCGCAAGTCACCCCTCCTTGGATTCCCCTAGGTCTCTAGATTTCAGAACTGCACAGGTTTGGTAGGTTTCCCTAGGTGCCGGCTGAGCTAGAGGCCAAAATCTACAGGTAGGTACTACGCAAAAAACACCTCTGTTTTTTTCCAAAATTTAGGATGTGTCCACGTTGCGCTTTGGGGTGTTTCCTGTCGCCGGCGCTAGGCCTACCCACGCAAGTGAGGTATCATTTTTATCGGGAGACTTGGGGGAACGCTGGGTGGAAGGAAATTTGTAGCTCCTCTCAGATTCCAGAACTTTCTGCCACACAAATGTGAGGAACATGTGTTTTTTTAGCCAAATTTTGAGGTTTGCAAAGGATTCTGGGTAACAGAACCTGGTCCGAGCCCCGCAAGTCACCCCTCCTTGGATTCCCCTAGGTCTCTAGTTTTCAGAAATGCACAGGTTTGGTAGGTTTCCCTAGGTGCCGGCTGAGCTAGAGGCCAAAATCTACAGGTAGGCACTTCGAAAAAACACCTCTGTTTTTTTCCAAAATTTAGAATGTGTCCACGTTGCGCTTTGGGGTGTTTCCTGTCGCCGGCGCTAGGCCTACCCACACAAGTGAGGTATGATTTTTATCGGGAGACTTGGGGGAACGCTGGGTGGAAGGAAATTTGTAGCTCCTCTCAGATTCCAGAACTTTCTGCCACAGAAATGTGAGGAACATGTGTTTTTTTAGCCAAATGTTGAGGTTTGCAAAGGATTCTGGGGAACAGAACCTGGTCCGAGCCCCGCAAGTCACCCCTCCTTGGATTCCCCTAGGTCTCTAGTTTTCAGAACTGCACAGTTTTGGTAGGTTTCCCTAGGTGCCGGCTGAGCTAGAGGCCAAAATCTACAGGTAGGCACTTCGTAAAAAACACCTCTGTTTTTTTCCAAAATTTAGGATGTGTCCACGTTGCGCTTTGGGGTGTTTCCTGTCGCCGGCGCTAGGCCTACCCACGCAAGTGAGGTATCATTTTTATCGGGAGACTTGGGGGAATGCTGGGTGGAAGGAAATTTGTAGCTCCTCTCAGATTCCAGAACTTTCTGCCACAAAAATGTGAGGGACATGTGTTTTTTTAGCCAAATTTTGAGGTTTGCAAAGGATTCTGGGGAACAGAACCTGGTCCGAGCCCCGCAAGTCACCCCTCCTTGGATTCCCCTAGGTCTCTAGTTTTCAGAACTGCACAGTTTTGGTAGGTTTCCCTAGGTGCCGGCTGAGCTAGAGGCCAAAATCTACAGGTAGGCACTTCGTAAAAAACACCTCTGTTTTTTTCCAAAATTTAGGATGTGTCCACGTTGCGCTTTGGGGTGTTTCCTGTCGCCGGCGCTAGGCCTACCCACGCAAGTGAGGTATCATTTTTATCGGGAGACTTGGGGGAACGCTGGGTGGAGGGAAATTTGTAGCTCCTCTCAGATTCCAGAACTTTCTGCCACAGAAATGAGAGGAACATGTGTTTTTTTAGCCAAATTTTGAGGTTTGCAAAGGATTCTGGGTAACAGAACCTGGTCCGAGCCCCGCAAGTCACCCCTCCTTGGATTCCCCTTGGTCTTTAGTTTTCAGAAATGCACAGGTTTGGTAGGTTTCCCTAGTTGCCGGCTGAGCTAGAGGCCAAAATCTACAGGTAGGCACTTCGAAAAAACACCTCTGTTTTTTTCCAAAATTTAGAATGTGTCCACGTTGCGCTTTGGGGTGTTTCCTGTCGCCGGCGCTAGGCCTACCCACACAAGTGAGGTATCATTTTTATCGGGAGACTTAGGGGAACGCTGGGTGGAAGGAAATTTGTAGCTCCTCTCAGATTCCAAAACTTTCTGCCACAGAAATGTGAGGAACATGTGTTTTTTTAGCCAAATTTTGAGGTTTGCAAAGGATTCTGGGTAACAGAACCTGGTCCGAGCCCCGCAAGTCACCCCTCCTTGGATTCCCCTAGGTCTTTAGTTTTCAGAACTGCACAGTTTTGGTAGGTTTCCCTAGGTGCCGGCTGAGCTAGAGGCCAAAATCTACAGGTAGGCACTTCGTAAAAAACACCTCTGTTTTTTTCCAAAATTTAGGATGTGTCCACG
Source organism: Pleurodeles waltl (assembly GCF_031143425.1). Taxonomy (NCBI): domain Eukaryota; kingdom Metazoa; phylum Chordata; class Amphibia; order Caudata; family Salamandridae; genus Pleurodeles; species Pleurodeles waltl. Next base: position 1,332,928,601 of record NC_090446.1, on the reverse strand, counting down.
TTGCGCTTTGGGGTGTTTCCTGTCGCCGGCGCTAGGCCTACCCACGCAAGTGAGGTATAATTTTTATCGGAAGACTTGGGGGAACGCTGGGTGGAGGGAAATTTGTAGCTCCTCTCAGATTCCAGAACTTTCTGCCACAGAAATGAGAGGAACATGTGTTTTTTTAGCCAAATTTTGAGGTTTGCAAAGGATTCTGGGTAACAGAACCTGGTCCGAGCCCCGCAAGTCACCCCTCCTTGGATTCCCCTAGGTCTTTAGTTTTCAGAAATGCACAGGTTTGGTAGGTTTCCCTAGTTGCCGGCTGAGCTAGAGGCCAAAATCTACAGGTAGGCACTTCGAAAAAACACCTCTGTTTTTTTCCAAAATTTAGAATGTGTCCACGTTGCGCTTTGGGGTGTTTCCTGTCGCCGGCGCTAGACCTACCCACACAAGTGAGGTATCATTTTTATCGGGAGACTTAGGGGAACGCTGGGTGGAAGGAAATTTGTAGCTCCTCTCAGATTCCAAAACTTTCTGCCACAGAAATGTGAGGAACATGTGTTTTTTTAGCCAAATTTTGAGGTTTGCAAAGGATTCTGGGTAACAGAACCTGGTCCGAGCCCCGCAAGTCACCCCTCCTTGGATTCCCCTAGGTCTCTAGATTTCAGAACTGCACAGGTTTGGTAGGTTTCCCTAGGTGCCGGCTGAGCTAGAGGCCAAAATCTACAGGTAGGCACTACGCAAAAAACACCTCTGTTTTTTTCCAAAATTTAGGATGTGTCCACGTTGCGCTTTGGGGTGTTTCCTGTCGCCGGCGCTAGGCCTACCCACGCAAGTGAGGTATCATTTTTATCGGGAGACTTGGGGGAACGCTGGGTGGAAGGAAATTTGTAGCTCCTCTCAGATTCCAGAACTTTCTGCCACACAAATGTGAGGAACATGTGTTTTTTTAGCCAAATTTTGAGGTTTGCAAAGGATTCTGGGTAACAGAACCTGGTCCGAGCCCCGCAAGTCACCCCTCCTTGGATTCCCCTAGGTCTCTAGTTTTCAGAAATGCACAGGTTTGGTAGGTTTCCCTAGGTGCCGGCTGAGCTAGAGGCCAAAATCTACAGGTAGGCACTTCGAAAAAACACCTCTGTTTTTTTCCAAAATTTAGAATGTGTCCACGTTTCGCTTTGGGGTGTTTCCTGTCGCCGGCGCTAGGCCTACCCACACAAGTGAGGTATGATTTTTATCGGGAGACTTGGGGGAACGCTGGGTGGAAGGAAATTTGTAGCTCCTCTCAGATTCCAGAACTTTCTGCCACAGAAATGTGAGGAACATGTGTTTTTTTAGCCAAATTTTGAGGTTTGCAAAGGATTCTGGGGAACAGAACCTGGTCCGAGCCCCGCAAGTCACCCCTCCTTGGATTCCCCTAGGTCTCTAGTTTTCAGAACTGCACAGTTTTAGTAGGTTTCCCTAGGTGCCGGCTGAGCTAGAGGCCAAAATCTACAGGTAGGCACTTCGTAAAAAACACCTCTGTTTTTTTCCAAAATTTAGGATGTGTCCACGTTGCGCTTTGGGGTATTTCCTGTCGCCGGCGCTAGGCCTACCCACGCAAGTGAGGTATCATTTTTATCGGGAGACTTGGGGGAATGCTGGGTGGAAGGAAATTTGTAGCTCCTCTCAGATTCCAGAACTTTCTGCCACAAAAATGTGAGGGACATGTGTTTTTTTAGCCAAATTTTGAGGTTTGCAAAGGATTCTGGGTAACAGAACCTGGTCCGATCCCCGCAAGTCACCCCTCCTTGGATTCCCCTAGGTCTCTAGTTTTCAGAAATGCACAGGTTTGGTAGGTTTCCCTAGGTGCCGGCTGAGCTAGAGGCCAAAATCTACAGGTAGGCACTTCGCAAAAAACACCTCTGTTTTTTTCCAAAATTTAGGATGTGTCCACGTTGCGCTTTGGGGTGTTTCCTGTCGCCAGCGCTAGGCCTACCCACGCAAGTGAGGTATCATTTTTATCGGGAGACTTGGGGGAACGCTGGGTGGAAGGAAATTTGTAGCTCCTCTCAGATTCCAGAACTTTCTGCCACAGAAATGTGAGGAACATGTGTTTTTTTAGCCAAATTTTGAGGTTTGCAAAGGATTCTGGGGAACAGAACCTGGTCCGAGCCCCGCAAGTCACCCCTCCTTGGATTCCCCTAGGTCTCTAGTTTTCAGAACTGCACGGTTTTGGTAGGTTTCCCTAGGTGCCGGCTGAGCTAGAGGCCAAAATCTACAGGTAGGCACTTCGTAAAAAACACCTCTGTTTTTTTCCAAAATTTAGGATGTGTCCACGTTGCGCTTTGGGGTGTTTCCTGTCGCCAGCGCTAGGCCTACCCACGCAAGTGAGGTATCATTTTTATCGGGAGACTTGGGGGAACGCTGGGTGGAGGGAAATTTGTAGCTCCTCTCAGATTCCAGAACTTTCTGCCACAGAAATGTGAGGAACATGTGTTTTTTTAGCCAAATTTTGAGGTTTGCAAAGGATTCTGGGTAACAGAACCTGGTCCGAGCCCCGCAAGTCACCCCTCCTTGGATTCCCCTAGACCTTTAGTTTTCAGAAATGCACAGGTTTGGTAGGTTTCCCTAGTTGCCGGCTGAGCTAGAGGCCAAAATCTACAGGTAGGCACTTCGAAAAAACACCTCTGTTTTTTTACAAAATTTAGGATGTGTCCACGTTGCGCTTTGGGGTGTTTCCTGTCGCCAGCGCTAGGCCTACCCACGCAAGTGAGGTATCATTTTTATCGGGAGACTTAGGGGAACGCTGGGTGGAAGGAAATTTGTAGCTCCTCTCAGATTCCAAAACTTTCTGCCACAGAAATGTGAGGAACATGTGTTTTTTTAGCCAAATTTTGAGGTTTGCAAAGGATTCTGGGTAACAGAACCTGGTCCGAGCCCCGCAAGTCACCCCTCCTTGGATTCCCCTAGGTCTCTAGTTTTCAGAACTGCACAGGTTTGGTAGGTTTCCCTAGGTGCCGGCTGAGCTAGAGGCCAAAATCTACAGGTAGGCACTACGCAAAAAACACCTCTGTTTTTTTCCAAAATTTAGGATGTGTCCACGTTGCGCTTTGTGGTGTTTCCTGTCGCCCCGGCGCTAGGCCTACCCACGCAAGTGAGGTATCATTTTTATCGGGAGACTTGGGGGAACGCTGGGTGGAAGGAAATTTGTAGCTCCTCTCAGATTCCAGAACTTTCTGCCACAAAAATGTGAGGGACATGTGTTTTTTTAGCCAAATTTTGAGGTTTGCAAAGGATTCTGGGGAACAGAACCTGGTCCGAGCCCCGCAAGTCACCCCTCCTTGGATTCCCCTAGGTCTCTAGTTTTCAGAACTGCACAGTTTTGGTAGGTTTCCCTAGGTGCCGGCTGAGCTAGAGGCCAAAATCTACAGGTAGGCACTTCGTAAAAAACACCTCTGTTTTTTTCCAAAATTTAGGATGTGTCCACGTTGCGCTTTGGGGTGTTTCCTGTCGCCGGCGCTAGGCCTACCCACGCAAGTGAGGTATCATTTTTATCGGGAGACTTGGGGGAACGCTGGGTGGAGGGAAATTTGTAGCTCCTCTCAGATTCCAGAACTTTCTGCCACAGAAATGAGAGGAACATGTGTTTTTTTAGCCAAATTTTGAGGTTTGCAAAGGATTCTGGGTAACAGAACCTGGTCCGAGCCCCGCAAGTCACCCCTCCTTGGATTCCCCTTGGTCTTTAGTTTTCAGAAATGCACAGGTTTGGTAGGTTTCCCTAGTTGCCGGCTGAGCTAGAGGCCAAAATCTACAGGTAGGCACTTCGAAAAAACACCTCTGTTTTTTTCCAAAATTTAGAATGTGTCCACGTTGCGCTTTGGGGTGTTTCCTGTCGCCGGCGCTAGGCCTACCCACACAAGTGAGGTATCATTTTTATCGGGAGACTTAGGGGAACGCTGGGTGGAAGGAAATTTGTAGCTCCTCTCAGATTCCAAAACTTTCTGCCACAGAAATGTGAGGAACATGTGTTTTTTTAGCCAAATTTTGAGGTTTGCAAAGGATTCTGGGTAACAGAACCTGGTCCGAGCCCCGCAAGTCACCCCTCCTTGGATTCCCCTAGGTCTTTAGTTTTCAGAACTGCACAGTTTTGGTAGGTTTCCCTAGGTGCCGGCTGAGCTAGAGGCCAAAATCTACAGGTAGGCACTTCGTAAAAAACACCTCTGTTTTTTTCCAAAATTTAGGATGTGTCCACGTTGCGCTTTGGGGTGTTTCCTGTCGCCGGCGCTAGGCCTACCCACGCAAGTGAGGTATAATTTTTATCGGAAGACTTGGGGGAACGCTGGGTGGAGGGAAATTTGTAGCTCCTCTCAGATTCCAGAACTTTCTGCCACAGAAATGAGAGGAACATGTGTTTTTTTAGCCAAATTTTGAGGTTTGCAAAGGATTCTGGGTAACAGAACCTGGTCCGAGCCCCGCAAGTCACCCCTCCTTGGATTCCCCTAGGTCTTTAGTTTTCAGAAATGCACAGGTTTGGTAGGTTTCCCTAGTTGCCGGCTGAGCTAGAGGCCAAAATCTACAGGTAGGCACTTCGAAAAAACACCTCTGTTTTTTTCCAAAATTTAGAATGTGTCCACGTTGCGCTTTGGGGTGTTTCCTGTCGCCGGCGCTAGACCTACCCACACAAGTGAGGTATCATTTTTGTCGGGAGACTTAGGGGAACGCTGGGTGGAAGGAAATTTGTAGCTCCTCTCAGATTCCAGAACTTTCTGCCACAAAAATGTGAGGGACATGTGTTTTTTTAGCCAAATTTTGAGGTTTGCAAAGGATTCTGGGTAACAGAACCTGGTTCGATCCCCGCAAGTCACCCCTCCTTGGATTCCCCTAGGTCTCTAGTTTTCAGAAATGCACAGGTTTGGTAGGTTTCCCTAGGTGCCGGCTGAGCTAGAGGCCAAAATCTACAGGTAGGCACTTCGCAAAAAACACCTCTGTTTTTTTCCAAAATTTAGGATGTGTCCACGTTGCGCTTTGGGGTGTTTCCTGTCGCCAGCGCTAGGCCTACCCACGCAAGTGAGGTATCATTTTTATCGGGCGACTTGGGGGAACGCTGGGTGGAAGGAAATTTGTAGCTCCTCTCAGATTCCAGAACTTTCTGCCACAGAAATGTGAGGAACATGTGTTTTTTTAGCCAAATTTTGAGGTTTGCAAAGGATTCTGGGGAACAGAACCTGGTCCGAGCCCCGCAAGTCACCCCTCCTTGGATTCCCCTAGGTCTCTAGTTTTCAGAACTGCACGGTTTTGGTAGGTTTCCCTAGGTGCCGGCTGAGCTAGAGGCCAAAATCTACAGGTAGGCACTTCGTAAAAAACACCTCTGTTTTTTTCCAAAATTTAGGATGTGTCCACGTTGCGCTTTGGGGTGTTTCCTGTCGCCAGCGCTAGGCCTACCCACGCAAGTGAGGTATCATTTTTATCGGGAGACTTGGGGGAACGCTGGGTGGAGGGAAATTTGTAGCTCCTCTCAGATTCCAGAACTTTCTGCCACAGAAATGTGAGGAACATGTGTTTTTTTAGCCAAATTTTGAGGTTTGCAAAGGATTCTGGGTAACAGAACCTGGTCCGAGCCCCGCAAGTCACCCCTCCTTGGATTCCCCTAGATCTTTAGTTTTCAGAAATGCACAGGTTTGGTAGGTTTCCCTAGTTGCCGGCTGAGCTAGAGGCCAAAATCTACAGGTAGGCACTTCGAAAAAACACCTCTGTTTTTTTCCAAAATTGAGGATGTGTCCACGTTGCGCTTTGGGGTGTTTCCTGTCGCCAGCGCTAGGCCTACCCACGCAAGTGAGGTATCATTTTTATCGGGAGACTTAGGGGAACGCTGGGTGGAAGGAAATTTGTAGCTCCTCTCAGATTCCAAAACTTTCTGCCACAGAAATGTGAGGAACATGTGTTTTTTTAGCCAAATTTTGAGGTTTGCAAAGGATTCTGGGTAACAGAACCTGGTCCGAGCCCCGCAAGTCACCCCTCCTTGGATTCCCCTAGGTCTCTAGTTTTCAGAACTGCACAGGTTTGGTAGGTTTCCCTAGGTGCCGGCTGAGCTAGAGGCCAAAATCTACAGGTAGGCACTACGCAAAAAACACCTCTGTTTTTTTCCAAAATTTAGGATGTGTCCACGTTGCGCTTTGGGGTGTTTCCTGTCGCCGGCGCTAGGCCTACCCACGCAAGTGAGGTATCATTTTTATCGGGAGACTTGGGGGAACGCTGGGTGGAAGGAAATTTGTAGCTCCTCTCAGATTCCAGAACTTTCTGCCACAAAAATGTGAGGGACATGTGTTTTTTTAGCCAAATTTTGAGGTTTGCAAAGGATTCTGGGGAACAGAACCTGGTCCGAGCCCCGCAAGTCACCCCTCCTTGGATTCCCCTAGGTCTCTAGTTTTCAGAACTGCACAGTTTTGGTAGGTTTCCCTAGGTGCCGGCTGAGCTAGAGGCCAAAATCTACAGGTAGGCACTTCGTTAAAAACACCTCTGTTTTTTTCCAAAATTTAGGATGTGTCCACGTTGCGCTTTGGGGTGTTTCCTGTCGCCGGCGCTAGGCCTACCCACGCAAGTGAGGTATCATTTTTATCGGGAGACTTGGGGGAACGCTGGGTGGAGGGAAATTTGTAGCTCCTCTCAGATTCCAGAACTTTCTGCCACAGAAATGAGAGGAACATGTGTTTTTTTAGCCAAATTTTGAGGTTTGCAAAGGATTCTGGGTAACAGAACCTGGTCCGAGCCCCGCAAGTCACCCCTCCTTGGATTCCCCTTGGTCTTTAGTTTTCAGAAATGCACAGGTTTGGTAGGTTTCCCTAGTTGCCGGCTGAGCTAGAGGCCAAAATCTACAGGTAGGCACTTCGAAAAAACACCTCTGTTTTTTTCCAAAATTTAGAATGTGTCCACGTTGCGCTTTGGGGTGTTTCCTGTCGCCGGCGCTAGGCCTACCCACACAAGTGAGGTATCATTTTTATCGGGAGACTTAGGGGAACGCTGGGTGGAAGGAAATTTGTAGCTCCTCTCAGATTCCAAAACTTTCTGCCACAGAAATGTGAGGAACATGTGTTTTTTTAGCCAAATTTTGAGGTTTGCAAAGGATTCTGGGTAACAGAACCTGGTCCGAGCCCCGCAAGTCACCCCTCCTTGGATTCCCCTAGGTCTTTAGTTTTCAGAACTGCACAGTTTTGGTAGGTTTCCCTAGGTGCCGGCTGAGCTAGAGGCCAAAATCTACAGGTAGGCACTTCGTAAAAAATACCTCTGTTTTTTTCCAAAATTTAGGATGTGTCCACGTTGCGCTTTGGGGTGTTTCCTGTCGCCGGCGCTAGGCCTACCCACGCAAGTGAGGTATAATTTTTATCGGAAGACTTGGGGGAACGCTGGGTGGAGGGAAATTTGTAGCTCCTCTCAGATTCCAGAACTTTCTGCCACAGAAATGAGAGGAACATGTGTTTTTTTAGCCAAATTTTGAGGTTTGCAAAGGATTCTGGGTAACAGAACCTGGTCCGAGCCCCGCAAGTCACCCCTCCTTGGATTCCCCTAGGTCTTTAGTTTTCAGAAATGCACAGGTTTGGTAGGTTTCCCTAGTTGCCGGCTGAGCTAGAGGCCAAAATCTACAGGTAGGCACTTCGAAAAAACACCTCTGTTTTTTTCCAAAATTTAGAATGTGTCCACGTTGCGCTTTGGGGTGTTTCCTGTCGCCGGCGCTAGACCTACCCACACAAGTGAGGTATCATTTTTATCGGGAGACTTAGGGGAACGCTGGGTGGAAGGAAATTTGTAGCTCCTCTCAGATTCCAAAACTTTCTGCCACAGAAATGTGAGGAACATGTGTTTTTTTAGCCAAATTTTGAGGTTTGCAAAGGATTCTGGGTAACAGAACCTGGTCCGAGCCCCGCAAGTCACCCCTCCTTGGATTCCCCTAGGTCTCTAGATTTCAGAACTGCACAGGTTTGGTAGGTTTCCCTAGGTGCCGGCTGAGCTAGAGGCCAAAATCTACAGGTAGGCACTACGCAAAAAACACCTCTGTTTTTTTCCAAAATTTAGGATGTGTCCACGTTGCGCTTTGGGGTGTTTCCTGTCGCCGGCGCTAGGCCTACCCACGCAAGTGAGGTATCATTTTTATCGGGAGACTTGGGGGAACGCTGGGTGGAAGGAAATTTGTAGCTCCTCTCAGATTCCAGAACTTTCTGCCACACAAATGTGAGGAACATGTGTTTTTTTAGCCAAATTTTGAGGTTTGCAAAGGATTCTGGGTAACAGAACCTGTTCCGAGCCACGCAAGTCACCCCTCCTTGGATTCCCCTAGGTCTCTAGTTTTCAGAAATGCACAGGTTTGGTAGGTTTCCCTAGGTGCCGGCTGAGCTAGAGGCCAAAATCTACAGGTAGGCACTTCGAAAAAACACCTCTGTTTTTTTCCAAAATTTAGAATGTGTCCACGTTTCGCTTTGGGGTGTTTCCTGTCGCCGGCGCTAGGCCTACCCACACAAGTGAGGTATGATTTTTATCGGGAGACTTGGGGGAACGCTGGGTGGAAGGAAATTTGTAGCTCCTCTCAGATTCCAGAACTTTCTGCCACAGAAATGTGAGGAACATGTGTTTTTTTAGCCAAATTTTGAGGTTTGCAAAGGATTCTGGGGAACAGAACCTGGTCCGAGCCCCGCAAGTCACCCCTCCTTGGATTCCCCTAGGTCTCTAGTTTTCAGAACTGCACAGTTTTGGTAGGTTTCCCTAGGTGCCGGCTGAGCTAGAGGCCAAAATCTACAGGTAGGCACTTCGTAAAAAACACCTCTGTTTTTTTCCAAAATTTAGGATGTGTCCACGTTGCGCTTTGGGGTGTTTCCTGTCGCCGGCGCTAGGCCTACCCACGCAAGTGAGGTATCATTTTTATCGGGAGACTTGGGGGAATGCTGGGTGGAAGGAAATTTGTAGCTCCTCTCAGATTCCAGAACTTTCTGCCACAAAAATGTGAGGGACATGTGTTTTTTTAGCCAAATTTTGAGGTTTGCAAAGGATTCTGGGTAACAGAACCTGGTCCGATCCCCGCAAGTCACCCCTCCTTGGATTCCCCTAGGTCTCTAGTTTTCAGAAATGCACAGGTTTGGTAGGTTTCCCTAGGTGCCGGCTGAGCTAGAGGCCAAAATCTACAGGTAGGCACTTCGCAAAAAACACCTCTGTTTTTTTCCAAAATTTAGGATGTGTCCACGTTGCGCTTTGGGGTGTTTCCTGTCGCCAGCGCTAGGCCTACCCACGCAAGTGAGGTATCATTTTTATCGGGAGACTTGGGGGAACGCTGGGTGGAAGGAAATTTGTAGCTCCTCTCAGATTCCAGAACTTTCTGCCACAGAAATGTGAGGAACATGTGTTTTTTTAGCCAAATTTTGAGGTTTGCAAAGGATTCTGGGGAACAGAACCTGGTCCGAGCCCCGCAAGTCACCCCTCCTTGGATTCCCCTAGGTCTCTAGTTTTCAGAACTGCACAGTTTTGGTAGGTTTCCCTAGGTGCCGGCTGAGCTAGAGGCCAAAATCTACAGGTAGGCACTTCGTAAAAAACACCTCTGTTTTTTTCCAAAATTTAGGATGTGTCCACGTTGCGCTTTGGGGTGTTTCCTGTCGCCGGCGCTAGGCCTACCCACGCAAGTGAGGTATCATTTTTATCGGGAGACTTGGGGGAACGCTGGGTGGAGGGAAATTTGTAGCTCCTCTCAGATTCCAGAACTTTCTGCCACAGAAATGAGAGGAACATGTGTTTTTTTAGCCAAATTTTGAGGTTTGCAAAGGATTCTGGGTAACAGAACCTGGTCCGAGCCCCGCAAGTCACCCCTCCTTGGATTCCCCTTGGTCTTTAGTTTTCAGAAATGCACAGGTTTGGTAGGTTTCCCTAGTTGCCGGCTGAGCTAGAGGCCAAAATCTACAGGTAGGCACTTCGAAAAAACACCTCTGTTTTTTTCCAAAATTTAGAATGTGTCCACGTTGCGCTTTGGGGTGTTTCCTGTCGCCGGCGCTAGGCCTACCCACACAAGTGAGGTATCATTTTTATCGGGAGACTTAGGGGAACGCTGGGTGGAAGGAAATTTGTAGCTCCTCTCAGATTCCAAAACTTTCTGCCACAGAAATGTGAGGAACATGTGTTTTTTTAGCCAAATTTTGAGGTTTGCAAAGGATTCTGGGTAACAGAACCTGGTCCGAGCCCCGCAAGTCACCCCTCCTTGGATTCCCCTAGGTCTTTAGTTTTCAGAACTGCACAGTTTTGGTAGGTTTCCCTAGGTGCCGGCTGAGCTAGAGGCCAAAATCTACAGGTAGGCACTTCGTAAAAAACACCTCTGTTTTTTTCCAAAATTTAGGATGTGTCCACGTTGCGCTTTGGGGTGTTTCCTGTCGCCGGCGCTAGGCCTACCCACGCAAGTGAGGTATAATTTTTATCGGAAGACTTGGGGGAACGCTGGGTGGAGGGAAATTTGTAGCTCCTCTCAGATTCCAGAACTTTCTGCCACAGAAATGAGAGGAACATGTGTTTTTTTAGCCAAATTTTGAGGTTTGCAAAGGATTCTGGGTAACAGAACCTGGTCCGAGCCCCGCAAGTCACCCCTCCTTGGATTCCCCTAGGTCTTTAGTTTTCAGAAATGCACAGGTTTGGTAGGTTTCCCTAGTTGCCGGCTGAGCTAGAGGCCAAAATCTACAGGTAGGCACTTCGAAAAAACACCTCTGTTTTTTTCCAAAATTTAGAATGTGTCCACGTTGCGCTTTGGGGTGTTTCCTGTCGCCGGCGCTAGACCTACCCACACAAGTGAGGTATCATTTTTGTCGGGAGACTTAGGGGAACGCTGGGTGGAAGGAAATTTGTAGCTCCTCTCAGATTCCAGAACTTTCTGCCACAAAAATGTGAGGGACATGTGTTTTTTTAGCCAAATTTTGAGGTTTGCAAAGGATTCTGGGTAACAGAACCTGGTCCGATCCCCGCAAGTCACCCCTCCTTGGATTCCCCTAGGTCTCTAGTTTTCAGAAATGCACAGGTTTGGTAGGTTTCCCTAGGTGCCGGCTGAGCTAGAGGCCAAAATCTACAGGTAGGCACTTCGCAAAAAACACCTCTGTTTTTTTCCAAAATTTAGGATGTGTCCACGTTGCGCTTTGGGGTGTTTCCTGTCGCCAGCGCTAGGCCTACCCACGCAAGTGAGGTATCATTTTTATCGGGCGACTTGGGGGAACGCTGGGTGGAAGGAAATTTGTAGCTCCTCTCAGATTCCAGAACTTTCTGCCACAGAAATGTGAGGAACATGTGTTTTTTTAGCCAAATTTTGAGGTTTGCAAAGGATTCTGGGGAACAGAACCTGGTCCGAGCCCCGCAAGTCACCCCTCCTTGGATTCCCCTAGGTCTCTAGTTTTCAGAACTGCACGGTTTTGGTAGGTTTCCCTAGGTGCCGGCTGAGCTAGAGGCCAAAATCTACAGGTAGGCACTTCGTAAAAAACACCTCTGTTTTTTTCCAAAATTTAGGATGTGTCCACGTTGCGCTTTGGGGTGTTTCCTGTCGCCAGCGCTAGGCCTACCCACGCAAGTGAGGTATCATTTTTATCGGGAGACTTGGGGGAACGCTGGGTGGAGGGAAATTTGTAGCTCCTCTCAGATTCCAGAACTTTCTGCCACAGAAATGTGAGGAACATGTGTTTTTTTAGCCAAATTTTGAGGTTTGCAAAGGATTCTGGGTAACAGAACCTGGTCCGAGCCCCGCAAGTCACCCCTCCTTGGATTCCCCTAGGTCTTTAGTTTTCAGAAATGCACAGGTTTGGTAGGTTTCCCTAGTTGCCGGCTGAGCTAGAGGCCAAAATCTACAGGTAGGCACTTCGAAAAAACACCTCTGTTTTTTTCCAAAATTTAGAATGTGTCCACGTTGCGCTTTGGGGTGTTTCCTGTCGCCGGCGCTAGACCTACCCACACAAGTGAGGTATCATTTTTGTCGGGAGACTTAGGGGAACGCTGGGTGGAAGGAAATTTGTAGCTCCTCTCAGATTCCAGAACTTTCTGCCACAAAAATGTGAGGGACATGTGTTTTTTTAGCCAAATTTTGAGGTTTGCAAAGGATTCTGGGTAACAGAACCTGGTTCGATCCCCGCAAGTCACCCCTCCTTGGATTCCCCTAGGTCTCTAGTTTTCAGAAATGCACAGGTTTGGTAGGTTTCCCTAGGTGCCGGCTGAGCTAGAGGCCAAAATCTACAGGTAGGCACTTCGCAAAAAACACCTCTGTTTTTTTCCAAAATTTAGGATGTGTCCACGTTGCGCTTTGGGGTGTTTCCTGTCGCCAGCGCTAGGCCTACCCACGCAAGTGAGGTATCATTTTTATCGGGCGACTTGGGGGAACGCTGGGTGGAAGGAAATTTGTAGCTCCTCTCAGATTCCAGAACTTTCTGCCACAGAAATGTGAGGAACATGTGTTTTTTTAGCCAAATTTTGAGGTTTGCAAAGGATTCTGGGGAACAGAACCTGGTCCGAGCCCCGCAAGTCACCCCTCCTTGGATTCCCCTAGGTCTCTAGTTTTCAGAACTGCACGGTTTTGGTAGGTTTCCCTAGGTGCCGGCTGAGCTAGAGGCCAAAATCTACAGGTAGGCACTTCGTAAAAAACACCTCTGTTTTTTTCCAAAATTTAGGATGTGTCCACGTTGCGCTTTGGGGTGTTTCCTGTCGCCAGCGCTAGGCCTACCCACGCAAGTGAGGTATCATTTTTATCGGGAGACTTGGGGGAACGCTGGGTGGAGGGAAATTTGTAGCTCCTCTCAGATTCCAGAACTTTCTGCCACAGAAATGTGAGGAACATGTGTTTTTTTAGCCAAATTTTGAGGTTTGCAAAGGATTCTGGGTAACAGAACCTGGTCCGAGCCCCGCAAGTCACCCCTCCTTGGATTCCCCTAGATCTTTAGTTTTCAGAAATGCACAGGTTTGGTAGGTTTCCCTAGTTGCCGGCTGAGCTAGAGGCCAAAATCTACAGGTAGGCACTTCGAAAAAACACCTCTGTTTTTTTCCAAAATTGAGGATGTGTCCACGTTGCGCTTTGGGGTGTTTCCTGTCGCCAGCGCTAGGCCTACCCACGCAAGTGAGGTATCATTTTTATCGGGAGACTTAGGGGAACGCTGGGTGGAAGGAAATTTGTAGCTCCTCTCAGATTCCAAAACTTTCTGCCACAGAAATGTGAGGAACATGTGTTTTTTTAGCCAAATTTTGAGGTTTGCAAAGGATTCTGGGTAACAGAACCTGGTCCGAGCCCCGCAAGTCACCCCTCCTTGGATTCCCCTAGGTCTCTAGTTTTCAGAACTGCACAGGTTTGGTAGGTTTCCCTAGGTGCCGGCTGAGCTAGAGGCCAAAATCTACAGGTAGGCACTACGCAAAAAACACCTCTGTTTTTTTCCAAAATTTAGGATGTGTCCACGTTGCGCTTTGGGGTGTTTCCTGTCGCCGGCGCTAGGCCTACCCACGCAAGTGAGGTATCATTTTTATCGGGAGACTTGGGGGAACGCTGGGTGGAAGGAAATTTGTAGCTCCTCTCAGATTCCAGAACTTTCTGCCACAAAAATGTGAGGGACATGTGTTTTTTTAGCCAAATTTTGAGGTTTGCAAAGGATTCTGGGGAACAGAACCTGGTCCGAGCCCCGCAAGTCACCCCTCCTTGGATTCCCCTAGGTCTCTAGTTTTCAGAACTGCACAGTTTTGGTAGGTTTCCCTAGGTGCCGGCTGAGCTAGAGGCCAAAATCTACAGGTAGGCACTTCGTTAAAAACACCTCTGTTTTTTTCCAAAATTTAGGATGTGTCCACGTTGCGCTTTGGGGTGTTTCCTGTCGCCGGCGCTAGGCCTACCCACGCAAGTGAGGTATCATTTTTATCGGGAGACTTGGGGGAACGCTGGGTGGAGGGAAATTTGTAGCTCCTCTCAGATTCCAGAACTTTCTGCCACAGAAATGAGAGGAACATGTGTTTTTTTAGCCAAATTTTGAGGTTTGCAAAGGATTCTGGGTAACAGAACCTGGTCCGAGCCCCGCAAGTCACCCCTCCTTGGATTCCCCTTGGTCTTTAGTTTTCAGAAATGCACAGGTTTGGTAGGTTTCCCTAGTTGCCGGCTGAGCTAGAGGCCAAAATCTACAGGTAGGCACTTCGAAAAAACACCTCTGTTTTTTTCCAAAATTTAGAATGTGTCCACGTTGCGCTTTGGGGTGTTTCCTGTCGCCGGCGCTAGGCCTACCCACACAAGTGAGGTATCATTTTTATCGGGAGACTTAGGGGAACGCTGGGTGGAAGGAAATTTGTAGCTCCTCTCAGATTCCAAAACTTTCTGCCACAGAAATGTGAGGAACATGTGTTTTTTTAGCCAAATTTTGAGGTTTGCAAAGGATTCTGGGTAACAGAACCTGGTCCGAGCCCCGCAAGTCACCCCTCCTTGGATTCCCCTAGGTCTTTAGTTTTCAGAACTGCACAGTTTTGGTAGGTTTCCCTAGGTGCCGGCTGAGCTAGAGGCCAAAATCTACAGGTAGGCACTTCGTAAAAAACACCTCTGTTTTTTTCCAAAATTTAGGATGTGTCCACGTTGCGCTTTGGGGTGTTTCCTGTCGCCGGCGCTAGGCCTACCCACGCAAGTGAGGTATAATTTTTATCGGAAGACTTGGGGGAACGCTGGGTGGAGGGAAATTTGTAGCTCCTCTCAGATTCCAGAACTTTCTGCCACAGAAATGAGAGGAACATGTGTTTTTTTAGCCAAATTTTGAGGTTTGCAAAGGATTCTGGGTAACAGAACCTGGTCCGAGCCCCGCAAGTCACCCCTCCTTGGATTCCCCTAGGTCTTTAGTTTTCAGAAATGCACAGGTTTGGTAGGTTTCCCTAGTTGCCGGCTGAGCTAGAGGCCAAAATCTACAGGTAGGCACTTCGAAAAAACACCTCTGTTTTTTTCCAAAATTTAGAATGTGTCCACGTTGCGCTTTGGGGTGTTTCCTGTCGCCGGCGCTAGACCTACCCACACAAGTGAGGTATCATTTTTATCGGGAGACTTAGGGGAACGCTGGGTGGAAGGAAATTTGTAGCTCCTCTCAGATTCCAAAACTTTCTGCCACAGAAATGTGAGGAACATGTGTTTTTTTAGCCAAATTTTGAGGTTTGCAAAGGATTCTGGGTAACAGAACCTGGTCCGAGCCCCGCAAGTCACCCCTCCTTGGATTCCCCTAGGTCTCTAGATTTCAGAACTGCACAGGTTTGGTAGGTTTCCCTAGGTGCCGGCTGAGCTAGAGGCCAAAATCTACAGGTAGGCACTACGCAAAAAACACCTCTGTTTTTTTCCAAAATTTAGGATGTGTCCACGTTGCGCTTTGGGGTGTTTCCTGTCGCCGGCGCTAGGCCTACCCACGCAAGTGAGGTATCATTTTTATCGGGAGACTTGGGGGAACGCTGGGTGGAAGGAAATTTGTAGCTCCTCTCAGATTCCAGAACTTTCTGCCACACAAATGTGAGGAACATGTGTTTTTTTAGCCAAATTTTGAGGTTTGCAAAGGATTCTGGGTAACAGAACCTGTTCCGAGCCACGCAAGTCACCCCTCCTTGGATTCCCCTAGGTCTCTAGTTTTCAGAAATGCACAGGTTTGGTAGGTTTCCCTAGGTGCCGGCTGAGCTAGAGGCCAAAATCTACAGGTAGGCACTTCGAAAAAACACCTCTGTTTTTTTCCAAAATTTAGAATGTGTCCACGTTTCGCTTTGGGGTGTTTCCTGTCGCCGGCGCTAGGCCTACCCACACAAGTGAGGTATGATTTTTATCGGGAGACTTGGGGGAACGCTGGGTGGAAGGAAATTTGTAGCTCCTCTCAGATTCCAGAACTTTCTGCCACAGAAATGTGAGGAACATGTGTTTTTTTAGCCAAATTTTGAGGTTTGCAAAGGATTCTGGGGAACAGAACCTGGTCCGAGCCCCGCAAGTCACCCCTCCTTGGATTCCCCTAGGTCTCTAGTTTTCAGAACTGCACAGTTTTGGTAGGTTTCCCTAGGTGCCGGCTGAGCTAGAGGCCAAAATCTACAGGTAGGCACTTCGTAAAAAACACCTCTGTTTTTTTCCAAAATTTAGGATGTGTCCACGTTGCGCTTTGGGGTGTTTCCTGTCGCCGGCGCTAGGCCTACCCACGCAAGTGAGGTATCATTTTTATCGGGAGACTTGGGGGAATGCTGGGTGGAAGGAAATTTGTAGCTCCTCTCAGATTCCAGAACTTTCTGCCACAAAAATGTGAGGGACATGTGTTTTTTTAGCCAAATTTTGAGGTTTGCAAAGGATTCTGGGTAACAGAACCTGGTCCGATCCCCGCAAGTCACCCCTCCTTGGATTCCCCTAGGTCTCTAGTTTTCAGAAATGCACAGGTTTGGTAGGTTTCCCTAGGTGCCGGCTGAGCTAGAGGCCAAAATCTACAGGTAGGCACTTCGCAAAAAACACCTCTGTTTTTTTCCAAAATTTAGGATGTGTCCACGTTGCGCTTTGGGGTGTTTCCTGTCGCCAGCGCTAGGCCTACCCACGCAAGTGAGGTATCATTTTTATCGGGAGACTTGGGGGAACGCTGGGTGGAAGGAAATTTGTAGCTCCTCTCAGATTCCAGAACTTTCTGCCACAGAAATGTGAGGAACATGTGTTTTTTTAGCCAAATTTTGAGGTTTGCAAAGGATTCTGGGGAACAGAACCTGGTCCGAGCCCCGCAAGTCACCCCTCCTTGGATTCCCCTAGGTCTCTAGTTTTCAGAACTGCACAGTTTTGGTAGGTTTCCCTAGGTGCCGGCTGAGCTAGAGGCCAAAATCTACAGGTAGGCACTTCGTAAAAAACACCTCTGTTTTTTTCCAAAATTTAGGATGTGTCCACGTTGCGCTTTGGGGTGTTTCCTGTCGCCGGCGCTAGGCCTACCCACGCAAGTGAGGTATCATTTTTATCGGGAGACTTGGGGGAACGCTGGGTGGAGGGAAATTTGTAGCTCCTCTCAGATTCCAGAACTTTCTGCCACAGAAATGAGAGGAACATGTGTTTTTTTAGCCAAATTTTGAGGTTTGCAAAGGATTCTGGGTAACAGAACCTGTTCCGAGCCACGCAAGTCACCCCTCCTTGGATTCCCCTAGGTCTCTAGTTTTCAGAAATGCACAGGTTTGGTAGGTTTCCCTAGGTGCCGGCTGAGCTAGAGGCCAAAATCTACAGGTAGGCACTTCGAAAAAACACCTCTGTTTTTTTCCAAAATTTAGAATGTGTCCACGTTTCGCTTTGGGGTGTTTCCTGTCGCCGGCGCTAGGCCTACCCACACAAGTGAGGTATGATTTTTATCGGGAGACTTGGGGGAACGCTGGGTGGAAGGAAATTTGTAGCTCCTCTCAGATTCCAGAACTTTCTGCCACAGAAATGTGAGGAACATGTGTTTTTTTAGCCAAATTTTGAGGTTTGCAAAGGATTCTGGGGAACAGAACCTGGTCCGAGCCCCGCAAGTCACCCCTCCTTGGATTCCCCTAGGTCTCTAGTTTTCAGAACTGCACAGTTTTGGTAGGTTTCCCTAGGTGCCGGCTGAGCTAGAGGCCAAAATCTACAGGTAGGCACTTCGTAAAAAACACCTCTGTTTTTTTCCAAAATTTAGGATGTGTCCACGTTGCGCTTTGGGGTGTTTCCTGTCGCCGGCGCTAGGCCTACCCACGCAAGTGAGGTATCATTTTTATCGGGAGACTTGGGGGAATGCTGGGTGGAAGGAAATTTGTAGCTCCTCTCAGATTCCAGAACTTTCTGCCACAAAAATGTGAGGGACATGTGTTTTTTTAGCCAAATTTTGAGGTTTGCAAAGGATTCTGGGTAACAGAACCTGGTCCGATCCCCGCAAGTCACCCCTCCTTGGATTCCCCTAGGTCTCTAGTTTTCAGAAATGCACAGGTTTGGTAGGTTTCCCTAGGTGCCGGCTGAGCTAGAGGCCAAAATCTACAGGTAGGCACTTCGCAAAAAACACCTCTGTTTTTTTCCAAAATTTAGGATGTGTCCACGTTGCGCTTTGGGGTGTTTCCTGTCGCCAGCGCTAGACCTACCCACGCAAGTGAGGTATCATTTTTATCGGGAGACTTGGGGGAACGCTGGGTGGAAGGAAATTTGTAGCTCCTCTCAGATTCCAGAACTTTCTGCCACAGAAATGTGAGGAACATGTGTTTTTTTAGCCAAATTTTGAGGTTTGCAAAGGATTCTGGGGAACAGAACCTGGTCCGAGCCCCGCAAGTCACCCCTCCTTGGATTCCCCTAGGTCTCTAGTTTTCAGAACTGCACGGTTTTGGTAGGTTTCCCTAGGTGCCGGCTGAGCTAGAGGCCAAAATCTACAGGTAGGCACTTCGTAAAAAACACCTCTGTTTTTTTCCAAAATTTAGGATGTGTCCACGTTGCGCTTTGGGGTGTTTCCTGTCGCCAGCGCTAGGCCTACCCACGCAAGTGAGGTATGATTTTTATCGGGAGACTTGGGGGAACGCTGGGTGGAGGGAAATTTGTAGCTCCTCTCAGATTCCAGAACTTTCTGCCACAGAAATGTGAGGAACATGTGTTTTTTTAGCCAAATTTTGAGGTTTGCAAAGGATTCTGGGTAACAGAACCTGGTCCGAGCCCCGCAAGTCACCCCTCCTTGGATTCCCCTAGACCTTTAGTTTTCAGAAATGCACAGGTTTGGTAGGTTTCCCTAGTTGCCGGCTGAGCTAGAGGCCAAAATCTACAGGTAGGCACTTCGCAAAAAACACCTCTGTTTTTTTCCAAAATTTAGGATGTGTCCACGTTGCGCTTTGGGGTGTTTCCTGTCGCCAGCGCTAGGCCTACCCACGCAAGTGAGGTATCATTTTTATCGGGAGACTTGGGGGAACGCTGGGTGGAAGGAAATTTGTAGCTCCTCTCAGATTCCAGAACTTTCTGCCACAGAAATGTGAGGAACATGTGTTTTTTTAGCCAAATTTTGAGGTTTGCAAAGGATTCTGGGGAACAGAACCTGGTCCGAGCCCCGCAAGTCACCCCTCCTTGGATTCCCCTAGGTCTCTAGTTTTCAGAACTGCACGGTTTTGGTAGGTTTCCCTAGGTGCCGGCTGAGCTAGAGGCCAAAATCTACAGGTAGGCACTTCGTAAAAAACACCTCTGTTTTTTTCCAAAATTTAGGATGTGTCCACGTTGCGCTTTGGGGTGTTTCCTGTCGCCAGCGCTAGGCCTACCCACGCAAGTGAGGTATCATTTTTATCGGGAGACTTGGGGGAACGCTGGGTGGAGGGAAATTTGTAGCTCCTCTCAGATTCCAGAACTTTCTGCCACAGAAATGTGAGGAACATGTGTTTTTTTAGCCAAATTTTGAGGTTTGCAAAGGATTCTGGGTAACAGAACCTGGTCCGAGCCCCGCAAGTCACCCCTCCTTGGATTCCCCTAGACCTTTAGTTTTCAGAAATGCACAGGTTTGGTAGGTTTCCCTAGTTGCCGGCTGAGCTAGAGGCCAAAATCTACAGGTAGGCACTTCGAAAAAACACCTCTGTTTTTTTCCAAAATTTAGAATGTGTCCACGTTGCGCTTTGGGGTGTTTCCTGTCGCCGGCGCTAGGCCTACCCACACAGGTGAGGTATCATTTTTATCGGGAGACTTAGGGGAACGCTGGTTGGAAGGAAATTTGTAGCTCCTCTCAGATTCCAAAACTTTCTGCCACAGAAATGTGAGGAACATGTGTTTTTTTAGCCAAATTTTGAGGTTTGCAAAGGATTCTGGGTAACAGAACCTAGTCCGAGCCCCGCAAGTCACCCCTCCTTGGATTCCCCTAGGTCTCTAGTTTTCAGAACTGCACAGGTTTGGTAGGTTTCCCTAGGTGCCGGCTGAGCTAGAGGCCAAAATCTACAGGTAGGCACTACGCAAAAAACACCTCTGTTTTTTTCCAAAATTTAGGATGTGTCCACGTTGCGCTTTGGGGTGTTTCCTGTCGCCGGCGCTAGGCCTACCCACGCAAGTGAGGTATCATTTTTATCGGGAGACTTGGGGGAACGCTGGGTGGAAGGAAATTTGTAGCTCCTCTCAGATTCCAGAACTTTCTGCCACACAAATGTGAGGAACATGTGTTTTTTTAGCCAAATTTTGAGGTTTGCAAAGGATTCTGGGTAACAGAACCTGGTCCGAGCCCCGCAAGTCACCCCTCCTTGGATTCCCCTAGGTCTCTAGTTTTCAGAAATTCACAGGTTTGGTAGGTTTCCCTAGGTGCCGGCTGAGCTAGAGGCCAAAATCTACAGGTAGGCACTTCGAAAAAACACCTCTGTTTTTTTCCAAAATTTAGAATGTGTCCACGTTGCGCTTTGGGGTGTTTCCTGTCGCCGGCGCTAGGCCTACCCACACAAGTGAGGTATGATTTTTATCGGGAGACTTGGGGGAACGCTGGGTGGAAGGAAATTTGTAGCTCCTCTCAGATTCCAGAACTTTCTGCCACAGAAATATGAGGAACATGTA
The DNA here is from genome assembly GCF_031143425.1 of Pleurodeles waltl. Classification (NCBI taxonomy): domain Eukaryota; kingdom Metazoa; phylum Chordata; class Amphibia; order Caudata; family Salamandridae; genus Pleurodeles; species Pleurodeles waltl. The sequence continues at coordinate 1,332,908,161 of NC_090446.1, read as the reverse complement.
TTTTTTTAGCCAAATTTTGAGGTTTGCAAAGGATTCTGGGTAACAGAACCTGGTCCGAGCCCCGCAAGTCACCCCTCCTTAGATTCCCCTAGGTCTCTAGTTTTCAGAAATGCACAGGTTTGGTAGGTTTCCCTAGGTGCCGGATGAGCTAGAGGCCAAAATCTACAGGTAGGCACTTCGCAAAAAACACCTCTGTTTTCTCCCAAAATTTAGGATGTGTCCACGTTGCGCTTTGGGGTGTTTCCTGTCGCCGGCGCTAGGCCTACCCACTCAAATGAGGTATCATTTTTATCGGGAGACTTGGGGGAACGCTGGGTGGAAGGGAATTTGTAGCTCCTCTCAGATTCCAGAACTTTCTGCCACAGAAATGTGAGGAACATGTGTTTTTTTAGCCAAATTTTGAGGTTTGCAAAGGATTCTGGGTAACAGAACCTGGTCCGATCCCCGCAAGTCACCCCTCCTTGGATTCCCCTAGGTCTCTAGTTTTCAGAAATGCACAGGTTTGGTAGGTTTCCCTAGGTGCCGGCTGAGCTAGAGGCCAAAATCTACAGGTAGGCACTTCGCAAAAAACACCTCGGTTTTTTTCCAAAATTTAGGATGTGTCCACGTTGCGCTTTGGGGTGTTTCCTGTCGCCAGCGCTAGGCCTACCCACGCAAGTGAGGTATCATTTTTATCGGGAGACTTGGGGGAACGCTGGGTGGAAGGGAATTTGTAGCTCCTCTCAGATTCCAGAACTTTCTGCCACAGAAATGTGAGGAACATGTGTTTTTTTAGCCAAATTTTGAGGTTTGCAAAGGATTCTGGGTAACAGAACCTGGTCCGATCCCCGCAAGTCACCCCTCCTTGGATTCCCCTAGGTCTCTAGTTTTCAGAAATGCACAGGTTTGGTAGGTTTCCCTAGGTGCCGGCTGAGCTAGAGGCCAAAATCTACAGGTAGGCACTTCGCAAAAAACACCTCGGTTTTTTTCCAAAATTTAGGATGTGTCCACGTTGCGCTTTGGGGTGTTTCCTGTCGCCAGCGCTAGGCCTACCCACGCAAGTGAGGTATCATTTTTATCGGGAGACTTGGGGGAACGCTGGGTGGAAGGAAATTTGTAGCTCCTCTCAGATTCCAGAACTTTCTGCCACAAAAATGTGAGGAACATGTGTTTTTTTAGCCAAATTTTGAGGTTTGCAAAGGATTCTGGGTAACAGAACCTGGTCCGAGCCCCGCAAGTCACCCTCCTTGGATTGCCCTAGGTCTCTAGTTTTCAGAAATGCACAGGTTTGGTAGGTTTCCCTAGGTGCCGGCTGAGCTAGAGGCCAAAATCTACAGGTAGGCACTTCGAAAAAACACCTCTGTTTTTTTCCAAAATTTAGAATGTGTCCACGTTGCGCTTTGGGGTGTTTCCTGTCGCCGGCGCTAGGCCTACCCACACAAGTGAGGTATCATTTTTATCGGGAGACTTGGGGGAACGCTGGGTGGAGGGAAATTTGTAGCTCCTCTCAGATTCCAGAACTTTCTGCCACAGAAATGTGAGGAACATGTGTTTTTTTAGCCAAATTTTGAGGTTTGCAAAGGATTCTGGGTAACAGAACCTGGTCCGAGCCCCGCAAGTCACCCCTCCTTGGATTCCCCTAGGTCTCTAGTTTTCAGAAATGCACAGGTTTGGTAGGTTTCCCTAGGTGCCGGCTGAGCTAGAGGCCAAAATCTACAGGTAGGCACTTCGCAAAAAACACCTCTGTTTTCTCCCAAAATTTAGGATGTGTCCACGTTGCGCTTTGGGGTGTTTCCTGTCGCCGGCGCTAGGCCTACCCACTCAAATGAGGTATAATTTTTATCGGGAGACTTGGGGGAACGCTGGGTGGAAGGAAATTTGTAGCTCCTCTCAGATTCCAGAACTTTCTGCCACAGAAATGTGAGGAACATGTGTTTTTTTAGCCAAATTTTGAGGTTTGCAAAGGATTCTGGGTAACAGAACCTGGTCCGAGCCCCGCAAGTCACCCCTCCTTGGATTCCCCTAGGTCTCTAGTTTTCAGAAATGCACAGGTTTGGTAGGTTTCCCTAGGTGCCGGCTGAGCTAGAGGCCAAAATCTACAGGTAGGCACTTCGCAAAAAACACCTCTGTTTTCTCCCAAAATTTTGGATGTGTCCACGTTGCGCTTTGGGGTGTTTCCTGTCGCCGGCGCTAGGCCTACCCACGCAAATGAGGTATCATTTTTATTGGGAGACTTGGGGGAACGCTGGGTGGAAGGAAATTTGTAGCTCCTCTCAGATTCCAGAACTTTCTGCCACAGAAATGTGAGGAACATGTGTTTTTTTAGCCAAATTTTGAGGTTTGCAAAGGATTCTGGGTAACAGAACCTGGTCCGAGCCCCGCAAGTCACCCCTCCTTGGATTTCCCTAGGTGTCTAGTTTTCAGAAATGCACAGTTTTGGTAGGTTTCCCTAGGTGCCGGCTGAGCTAGAGGCCAAATTCTACAGGTAGGCACTTCGCAAAAAACACCTCTGTTTTCTCCCAAAATGTTGGATGTGTCCACGTTGCGCTTTGGGGCGTTTCCTGTCGCTGGCGCTAGGCCTACCCACACAAGTGAGGTATCATTTTTATCGGGAGATTTGGGGGAACATAGATTAGCAAAACAAGTCCTATTGCCCCTTGTCTTTCTCTACATTTTTTCCTTCCAAATATAGGAGAGTGTGTAAAAAAGACATCTATTTGAGAAATTCCCTATAATTCACATGCTTGTATGGTCACCCTGGAATTCAGAGATGTGCAAATAACCACTGCTCCTCAGCACCTTATCTTGTGCCCTTTTTGGAAATGCAAAGGTTTTCTTGATAGCAATTTTTTACTCTTTATATTTCAGCAAATGAATTGCTGTATACCCGGTATAGAATGAAAACGCACTGCAGGGTGCAGCTCATTTATTGGCTCTGGGTTCCTCGGGTTCTTGATGAACCTACAAGCCCTATATATCCCCGCAACCAGAGGAGTCCAGCAGACGTAACGGTATATTGCTTTCCATAATCTGACATTGCAGGGAAAAGTTACAGAGTAAAACGTAGAGAAAAATTGATGTTTTTTTCACCTCAATTTCAATATTTTTCTTTTTCAGCTGTTATTTTCTGTAGGAAACCCTTGTAGGATCTACACAAATGACCCCTTGCTGAATTCAGAATTTGGTCTACTTTTCAGAAATGGTTAGGTTTCTGGGATCCAGCATTGGTTTCATGCCCATTCCTGTCACTGACTGGAAGGAGGCTGAAAGCACAAAAAATTGCAAAAATGGGGTATGCCCCAGTAAAATGCCAAAATTGTGTTGAAAAATTGGGTTTTCTGATTCAAGTCTGCCTGTTCCTGAAAGCTAGGAAGCTGCTGAGTTTAGCACTACAAACCCTTTGTTGATGCCATTTTCAGGGGGAAATCCACAAGCCTTCTTCTGCAGCCACTTTTTCCATTTTTTTTTTTTAAAACGAAATTTTCACTGTATTTTGGCCAATTTCTTGGCCTCCTTCAAGGGAACCCACAAAGTCTGGGTACCTCTAGAATCCCTAGGATGTTGGAAAAAAAGGACGCAAATTTGGCTTGGTTAGCTTATGTGGACAAAAAGTTATGAGGGCCTAAGCGCGAACTGCCCCAAATAGGCAAAAAAAGGCCTGGCACAGGAGGGGGAAAAGGCCTGGCAGCAAAGGGGTTAAAAGGTAATATATATACACACACACCCACACACACATATAAACAAAAATAAGTAACAAAAATAAAAAATAATATGTATTTATGTTGTTGAAATATAAATATATATAAATATATACCTTTGCCACAATAGCGTTTCCCCGAAAAATTTATATATATATATATATATATATATATATATATCACCAACTTCTTGTTCATTATATATCTGGGAGTAGAATGGAGACAACAATAGGAGACCTCTACACTGCATAAGCAGGTTCTGGTTTAACATGGATTAGCTGGCTATAGGAATGGTTCTTTGCATAGTCAGCCCAGGAATTGGTGACATTAGCAAAAAAAATAACTTCTCTTTATTTTCTGCATAGGTATTTTAGAATGTGAAGTTGAGTTTCTAGTCAGGTGAGAGCAGTAGGCTTCACATGTATGAGTGAATTATAAACACTGACAGGCAGGGAGTGTTTTAATAGCTGTGGCGAAGGCCCCAAACCCGATCGTAGGGAGGCCCGAAACATGTTGGCTTACTGAGGGGTCTCTAGGACCATCATTTTCTTAAGAAACCCAGGATATATTGTTTTTATTCATATCTTTGGTACCCTTTAATAAAGGAGTTCCCTTGGATATATCAGTGTTTTTTTTTGTTGTATTATCTGGATCCCTTCTTGTATCCAGTTGGTAGTTTATCTGAGAACTCCCAAAACGATTGGTTGAGTCCGCCCTGGTAGCACTGTCTGACCATGGTGGGGCCAGACTGCCAATGATGAAGCATGCCATTATTAGTGGGTGAGGAGTCTTCTCCATTTCTTTGGAATGTCCCTAGTGTGACTATAACAGTGGTGCTGTCTCAAGTTTAGTGCAAACCCTCTCATTCTTCCTCTTTTTTCCCCTTGGATCTTATGGCCCAGTTGCTATAGTGTGTTACATTTTTTGATTTGGGAGAATGCAGCTAGGTGTCTATCTCTCGCTCTTACATTGAGTGGATTGACTTAGGGATTTCCCTTATGACAATGTCCTCCCTTGTCAGGTTGAAGTGTATTACATTTAAGTTGAAGTCCTGAGTTAGTATAATACCAATGTTTAACCTTGTTGCTAGCAAATTAGAAAGGTATTCTGTAAGTTGTTTCCATGTTTGGGCAATGTTGCCCAATCCAGGGTTGAGATATCTCTTTAATATGAAGGTATCAACTTTTTCAGTTTTGATGCTTAGATTAGTTTTCAGAAAAATTCCAAGACTGCCTTTCAGTCTGCCATTTACTGCTAGGCTATGGAATGTTTCACATCAGCTTTCCATGTCTCTTGTAAAGACGTGATGTCAAGATTAGATAAGTAACCTCCTGCATCATTTTGTGCAACTGGTTCTATCTTGCTATGTTCCATGAACACATTTCAGCTTGTCTGTTTTGTAGAGCCCATCTAGCTGATGATTCACAAACTGTATTTTGTAGTGAATAAAGTAGTACTACAGTAGAACTACTTACTTGCCACAAAATGCAATTCACAAACCTATGTGTAAATTTCCACCTACACCGCTCCTAAATTTTGTATGGTGAATCCTTACACAGGTAAGTTTAATACTTAGTAGTAAATATATGTGAGACCACGGGGAGTGGCAGGAAAAAGGGAAATACTTATCACTAAATGGTTGGGGTTTAGGTAGGAAAAAGGAGGGGGGGGTTGGAGTGCTAAGGAAGGATTTGTGGTTGGACAGACACTCATCCACAAAAGAGTAAGCCCATTACTATTCACAAACTGCACTTCTAAAGTTACACAAGTCAAAATGTACAGAAAATAGTAGTAAATGTAATCAATGAATCTAAATGTATTACATTAATTTTAAATTATTCTTTAAAGATTTATTTTTAAAAAATCCCACCTAAAGCAAAATGTGTGTATTTACTTAATATGCATTAATAATTACAAAAAGTTATTTATATATTTAAATTAATGTAGTTATTTCTTAAAAAAATAGTTACAATTAATTGTAAATTAAAAAATAAAATATGTAAGTTTTGTTTAGATATTTTTTAACATTAAATTTAATTAATAAATATTTTTAAAAAGTCAAAATAAACCTTTCTTTAACATTATTGGTTTCTGAGTTAGATTTTAAGTCCCTGTCTCCATTACTTTTCTATGAAAGGGTGTTGCATTGCCAGTGGTTAGCCTTGTGTAGGGATGAACGTACTCCTGGGTCCTCTTTGTTTTTAATACCTTTTCACACATAAAAGTCGGCACATCCCTTGTAACAGGAAGTGGAGACAGGTTAGTCTATGCTTGCTAGTAAATTTACACTTAGAAATGGTGAAGAGCCAAAAATAGTAAGTTAACTACAAAGTGCAAGAGTAAATTTACAGGTGTTGATTTTCACGTGTGTAAATTTGCCTTTGTGAATAGGCCCCAAAATGTCTCCCATATAAAACATTTACATGCCTATTTGACTGCCACACTCCATTGAAGTTATACTTAATATCAGAAAGCTGCAACCCCAACTGTAAAAAACAAAACAGAATAAGGTCAGAATTGGCCTCCGAAAACATGTTTGAAAACACAGCTGGAATGAAACTGTGAGAATAACAAGGACCACATTTATTGTGATATGTTGTTACCAGTATTATATAGCACACAAACCATTTGTAAGCTTTCGTAGTGCTCTCAGAGCTGTTGACTGCACATACAAGTATGTCCTTTCTTGAATGCAACATAGGGTGGCATACAAGGGTGGCTGAGCTGCCTTGAGCCTGCCCTGCCCTCTAGTGATACTGCTTTGGACTTTATCTACAGCACATTCTTTTTAAAACACTACATATTACAGGTTGGTAGCTTTTTTCATACTGTACTCTTTCTTTACATTATGAGTGTACAAATTAATTTGTCATTGAAAAGTAAAAAGGTATGAAGCAATAGGATAACCTCGCCATGCCTGACATAGGTACATAAGACATTTGGGTACATTGCGGCTCAATTCCAACCTTTCCTGTTGTCTAAACTGTTGCATATGAATTCTACAGACATCGCAAGACACCTAATGTGAAGCTCTTTAGCTAATCCAGTCATATTTTGTGAGTTGATAGTTGTACCTCATGGAGTTGAGCTTTTCCTACTACTAATTGTACTGTACTTGCTGTGTCTCAATGAGGCATTCCTGCTGCCTATATTGTACCTCGTGTTATTGTTTCAGAGACTTATCACTGCTTACACTTGCAGTACTTGTCCTCATATTGTGAGAGAAGCTTGCACTGTTGGTGCTTGTGCTTAGTTAGACCTGAGTGGTAGAAAACCTTTTATGTACACCGTTCTTTGCCAATAACACCTGTTCCTAAGTGTAAAAGAGAGATTCACACTTGATGTCCATTCTAATATGGGTCTTCTTACTGTGACTGCAAGCAGCTATCAGGTTATGACTATAGCGACCATACTAAGACTTTCTGAAACTACCAAAGAAATCGAATAGTACTCAGACTGAAACCATATGCTACTGTCAAAATGCGTGTATAACTGCTCTTCTGAAAGTGCAACTAGTGTTCCTTTTAAATTACTTTTCATATTTGATAGTTGTTAGCAATAACCCACTAAAAGTATAGTAGTCCTGCTCACATGCACAGATGTTTTCTTATTTAAAAAAGAAAAATTGGTCTGGCATGGGAAGGAAGGTGAAGGGAACAAAGGGAAGAGAGGAATTTTCAAATTGCACAATCTGGTATGCTCTGAAACAGCAGCAGTCAGATAAACAAAGGCCACTCCAAAAATAATTTTCGACTACATTGGCAGGGGACAGGGACTGATAAAGCTGAAATGCGCTCACATCAAAAGTGTCCTTCAATCACATAAGGTTCTAAATACAAAGGCAATGTTGAAGACATTATAAAGTGTAAACAAAAACACTGGCCAAGAAGATAACTACCTTGTGTGCGGATGTGCTCCTCATGCAAGAGCAAAATACACTCACTCAAAGTGGAGTTAACCAGTGGCTTACGTAGGCTGACCAAGTGGCCCATGCTGTAATTGGTGGAAGCAATGTGTAAATGACACAAACACAGACCAATGGATGAAGAGAGATGGCCCTGTAAATAAGAATATTATAAGGATAATTTTAATAAAATAACAAGGTCTTTATTAATGCTATTAATTTCGAGAGATGGTGTAAGGGCTCAATACTAAGAAATGCAACTAGTGCCCCATTAATCATATAGCAGTCTTGTCCATAAGTGCTCCTTCTATACTTTTCAAAGTACAGCATCCCTGCTGAGAAGTGTTTATGCTGTTGCGTTACATGTAAAGCAGCCTTGCTTAGTGGTGATGGTAGGGACTGAATTATGGTTCAGCAGTAATGTTGCAAAGTCATAGCGGTCTCATTTAGATTTCAGACCCTGTTTTCTGCTGTTTTCATTATATCCACTTCCTCAATACTCAGGCTGCCAAAAGTATCCCGTTCAGCTGCTCCACCTCACAAAACTTGACACACAACAAATCTTCAACTCCTCATTTCACTACAGTTTTTCATTGTAAAACAAAACAGATCTTCTGGCTTTACTATTGCTTGTTAAGGAATTACCCTACAGTACCAAAGGGTTTAAGCGCAAGACAGCGGACAAAGTGAGTTGTGCACTTTGAAGTGTCTGAACGCAACTACTCCAGTCCTCCATGCTGCCAATCGGCTGCAGAAGACATGCCCTCCTTGCTCTGTCACAGGCTGGTGCTTTGGTTAAAAATAAAATGGCAATTAAATCATTTCATTGCCATTATATTTTTAACACTTAGGGCCTCATTACAACCCCGGGCGGTCACCAACCTCCAGGGTTAAAGTGGCATTCGGTACGAATCGCCATATTATGACTGCGGCAGTAGCACCGCAGTCACATTGCCGGGACCGGCGGTTTACCGCCATGGATGTCCCAGCAGTCAGAATCCACCAGGGCAGCGGTGCTTGCACCGCTGCCCTTGGGATTTTGACTCCCCTTACCGCCAGCCTGTCCATGGCGGTAGACACCGCCATGGAAAGCCTGGCGGTAAGGGGAGTTGTGGGGCCCCTGGGGGCCCCTGCACTGCCCATGCACTTGGCACGGGCAGTGCAGGGGCCCCCAGGCACAACCCCGTCACGATTTTCACTGTCTGCCTGGCAGACAGTGAAAAGCGCAACAGGTGCTGCAGCACCCGCCGCACCGCCACATTGCCGCCGACTCCATTAGGAGCCGGCTGCAATGTTGCAGCCAACATCCCCGCTGGGCCGTCGGGTGGAAACTCTGTGGGGACGTCCAAATGCGGATGGGGGGTTTCCGGCCTCATGGGCGGCCAACTGGCGGTTCAGCCTTGGCGGTCGGCCTCGTCAGCATAGTTCATGGGTTGTGATTCTGAAGTAGAGGGCGTTTCAATAGTCAACTCTACTTGTGATAAGAGCCTGGGTGATTGTTCATCTGGTATTAAATCGGATCCACTTGAAAATCTTGTGTAACATTCGCAGGATGTGGAAGCATGATGAGGCAATTTCATTGATCTGTCTACTCATGGGGAGTTTGGTGTCCAGGGTGATCCTGAAATTCTTAGCATGGCTTGTAGGGGCAGCTGCGGGCCAAGTTCAGAGGGCCAGCAAGAGGCGTCCCAATGATGTGTGCTTGTTGCCAAAGATAAAGACTTTGGTTTTGTCTGTGTTGCTGTGGAGGCAGTTTGTTTTTCATCCGAGCAGTGACTTTGCACATGTAGTTGGCACAGTGCACTCCCCTCAGTGCTCGTCATCCCCAATGCCCTGCACCTATTAATACAAAAGGATAATAAACATAGTTTATTATCGTTTTGTGTTAAAAGGTTTGCAGCTGCTACTGCTAGTGGCGTGGGTGGCGCTTTTCCGCCCTAACGGAGGAGCTGCGCCTGACTCTGTCTGCCGTATTCTAAATTTGGCCCTTGGTCTCTTAGAGGGGATATGAGTGTGCTTCTTAGTTTTCTAAGTTCACTTGAGTGTTTTTCTTGAGGGGGGAGGGTCTTGAGTGTGTTTCTCAGTTTCAGGTGTATGACCTATGTATGTGTTTCCATAGGAAATCAGAGGCCCTCATTATGAGTATGGCGGTCTCTGGACTGCCACGGTGGAGGTTGCAGTTTCACCGTTGCAGGCCCGGCAGTGAAGACCGCCACACTACAAGTAGGGCGAAGGCAACTGCAGAACGCAGCCAGGTTTCCGTCCGAACCGCCAGTGTGGATGGACCGTCACAGCCGGTGGCAGGCATTTCCAGGCTGGCGGCCAGGCAGTTGGAGGGGGAAGTCTTTTGGGCTGGGCTTGGAGGGGGTCTCTTTATGCTTGCCCTTGGATGGTGCAGGTTTATCCTGGAGGGGGAGGGTTGGGCTTGGCTTTGGTAGTGGAGGGAATTGGCTTGGCCTTGGAAGTGGAGGGAGTGGGCTTGGCCATGGGTTTGGGAGGGGCAACTGTGGACTTGGTGGGGGTGGAAGTCTTATATGGGGGAGGGGCATGGTGATAACCAGGTGAGGCCTGGTAGGTGGAAGGCAGGGGTCTAGGAAGCATTGCAGGGTGCTTAGGGGAACAGGTACTGGGACAGTGGTGGGGAACAGGTAAAACTCAGTCAGGAAACGTTTCCTAGGGGCACAAGGTAGGTCGTTGGAAGGACGTTTGGGAGTGGAGGGAGAGGGTATGGTTGTGAGGTATGTTCGTGGAGGTGCCTTGGATGCAGGTGTGTGGGTGGATGCCATGTGTGTGCTGGGTGACAGTTGGGTAGGTGAGTGTAGGCGTTTAAATGTACTGGGAGGAGAAGGGAGAGGAGATGCAAGTAGATGGCAAGGGATGTATGAGTGAATGTTGGGGTGGTGTCTGCAGGTAGCATGGATGTGCTGCGTGTGTGGGTGTTAATAGTCGTGGTGAGTGCGCATGTGGTGTAAGGGGTGCATGTATGGGCGTCTGATATTGTGGTGACGGTGCCAGTGTGGGCACAGGTGCTGCCTGCAGGTGTGAGTTGTGTCCTGACTGTCAGGGGTGAGGTGGTGGGGGAGTCGGTGTTGGGAGTGGACGTTGGCATGTAGGGATCTGAATTTGGTTTGTGTGCATGGCGGTGATGGGGTTTGTGTTGCTTGTGTCTGTCCTTCTGTACCATGTCTGTTGATGTGGATGCATGCGGGTCAGTAACTGTGCCTTGGATGGGTGAGGGGAGAGGGATGTGGGTTTGGGAACAGGTAGATGGAGGGGGGTCTGAAGAAGAAGGGACACTCACTGGCTGCCAACAAGGAGGAGGCCAGAGCTTGAAACGATCTCTGCAGGCCAGACAGGGCACCGTGAATGCCTTCCAGGAACGTATTGGTCTGCTGCACCTGGGATGACAGTCCCTTGATGGAATTCACAATGGTTGTCTGCCCCACAGAGATGGACCTCTGGGGGTATATAGCCTCCTCATTGAGGGCAGCAGGGCTGAGTGGGGCAGGGGCATAGGTGCCTGCAGCAAAAGAGACGCCCACCCTCCTGGGTGAGTGGGCACGGGCAACTGGTGAGGAGCTACAGAGAGTGTAGTGCTGGTAAGGGGGGTGGCAGACAAGGATGATGCTGAGATGGTCCCAGATGGGTCTGCCACCACCAGGGAGTGTCCATCAGAGGAGGAATCCGAAGATGTTGTTGTTGATCCTGTCTCCCCCGTGGCACTCCCCTCGCCCTCCATCTCACTGGACCCCTCAGCTCCCCACTCGCCGGTGCCCCTTCTCCTTCACCAGATGATGCTGATACACACAAAGACAGAGGAGGACAGGGAGGTGGGTGGGTGAGAGAGACAGGGTGCAATCGGTCAATGCCAGCACAACAGTTACACAGAGTAAGCATATTATCTACTACTGATGCCATGCAGTGACAACCCATGGCCTCACCTACACATGCTACAACAATGGAACACCATGGGGGTCACCACAGCAATGCACATGTATCCCGCTGAAGATGAAAGAGATGCAATCGTATACATGATGAGAGGCATACCCACCACACCTGCCCAGGACCTGCCTTCTTCACATACTCATAGGAGGAGACTGTTCCTAGCCTACACAACCAACAGAAACCAGCATGGATAGTTGGCATGCCAACTAGGCCATAGTCAAATTGCACAGCTACATCTTGGCCCACCTTGCCTCACTACACATACAGTACCCAGTACCTAGCAGCAGATTGAGGACCCAATATTCACCCCCAGCACAGTGGTTTGCATCAACTGACTACAATGGCCTTACACCACATATGCCATGACCCAGTTGGCTTGTGCTGCCTAGCACATCTTTGGAGTAGCTGACAGCACAGATACCACATTAACACTAACTGCATGGCCATACATCTATGATGCCAATCCTGCCCGGCTGTCACATACCCATAGTGGACATATCATAATGGAGAGTGTGTAATCACCCCCTTGTGGCTGTTGTACTGACCTCAAGCACCCATCCACCTCAGGGTAGGCCACTACCAAAATGCAGGACATCAGGGAGGTCAGGGTCCACCGGGCACCCCTTCCACGTTAGGATGACATCCTCAGCTGGGCCTCTGCGGTCTTCTGGGCCCAAAGTCTCAGGTCCTCCCACCTCTTTCTGCAGTGGGTGTTCTTCCGGGCATGGACCCACAGGATCCACACTGGCTTGGTGACGGCACGCCAAATCCCCTTCTTCTGATGGGCGCTGACCTGCATGGGTGACACACAAAGAAGGGAAAACTGTCATACAGGGGTAGGACCCTCATCCACAAGCTTATCCAATTACTCCTGGGTGAAGGCTGGGGCCCTATCTTCTGCTGGACGTGGCAACTTGGCTACCAGAGTCAGAACACAGCAGCACATGCAGCGGAGGTCTTCTGTGCACAACTGTCAGGAGTCAAGTGAGCAAGAGCACATAAAATGGCATAAACAGCCACTGCGGACAAAACTGTCAATGCTGGTGGCGATCACCATTGGCTCCTATCTCCCATAGGCAATCATGTTAACCAATGAGGACTTGCACGGCGCTTTAGACCACCTATCGCCATAACCTGTTACACCGGTGAGATGAGCTCACTTTCATCTGTCCAGTGCATGCAGGACAGGCGGCTGCCATTTTACATGTCCAACGTGTATTGAGGGTGCATTTCAGGTGCGTCATGGGTGGCATTTTGTGAACTGTGCACAGCTCTACTATGTCCACACAGTCAATGCTGCACATAATGATTTCGACTCCCTCCTATTTGCAGGTACGGTGGAGGTTTGAGGATGAGGAATGCTACATTGTGTAGGCCACTAGTCGAACTTGCCACACTGGAAGAGCGACACGTCATACAGATCTATCGTTTGAACTGTCAGACGATCGTAGAACTGGTGACCCAGTTGGAGCCAGATCTGTTGTCTGCCATTCGTCATCCCAATGATGTACCTCCCACAGTACAGGTGTTGTCAGTCCTCCACTTCCTTGCCTCAGGATCCTCCCAGATGACTGTGGGTTTAACAGCAGGGATGTCACAGCCCATGTTCAGCCACGTCCTGAGGGATGTCTTATGTGCCCTGCTACAACATATGCACAGCTACAACAGGTTTCCAAATTGTGCCGATGTGGCCACAGTAAAAGCTGCCTTCTATGATCTATGATCTTACACATGTCCCTCATGTGGTAGGGGCCACAGATAGCACCCACATTGCCCTTGGGCCACTCAGGAGGAGTGAACAAGTGTATAGAAACCATAAGAACTTCTATTCCACCAATGTGCAGGTGGTGTGTCTGGCTGACCAATATAGCACACAAGTGACGGCCAGGTTCCCTGGGTCTGTGCATGACTCCTACATTCTGTGGAACAGGACTGCCCCACACACGATGGCACCACTCCAGAAGGACCGGGCCTGGCTCATCGGTATGTATCCCTGCATATGTGTGCTCCTCTGCTCTCAACACTCTTCACAGCCTGTACTACACCCTCCTGGTCTTGACATGGGTCTTACCTCTGTGCACACAGGTGACTCTGGCTATCTCAGCCTTCCCCGGCAAATGACACCGTGAGGCATCCGACTACAGCTCTGGAATACAGTTACAATGAGGTCCATGGCTGGACAAGACGGGTGGTTGAGGGGACCCTTGGCCTGCCGAAGGCCAGATTCCGATGTCTGCACATCTCTGGAGGTGCCCTACTCTACACACCACAGAAAGTGTGCCAGATCATTGTTGCTTGCTGCAGCTACACAATCTGGCCCTAAGATGTCACATCCCATTGCTGGATGCAGAGGAGGTGGCAGCTGAACCAGTGGCTGATGAAGGAGACATGGAGAGTGATGAGGAGGAATATGATGAGGATGCAGCTGACTCCAGAGCAGAACTGATACAACAATATTTCTACTGAGATACAGGTATGTGTCATATACATGGTATGTGTCCTGTTCCACCATCTGCCTTGTGCCATGGTACTACCTGATGTCTGTAATAACAGGAGATATTGGAACTCTGACTCTGGGTGGGTTGAGGGGGAGGATTACATGCAGCCATGTGTTGGGTACGTATTGTGCACAGGTCAGTGCTAACCTCATTCAGTTGTTGTGTTGCTGCACTTGTGACATTTATATGCAGGACCATTGTTCCCTGAACTGCCAGATCCAATGCAACATGTGTGCTACTCTAGATGGTTTCCTCTGTATTGCATCCTGGTCTGGGATTCAACATTGGGAGGCGGTGCAACATCACTGTTGGTGGCAGTTTGCACTGCCTAACGGGTGGCTCTGTTTGCTGGGTGGGAGGGACCATTTGGGTGGTGTGCCTTGGGAATGTGGGTTTGTTATGGTCATATGTTTCTTGACTTGACGTGCCATCTCAGCCTTGGCTTTCTGTAGTTACAGTGCATGTGTGTAGATTTGGCATATGTGACGGCTATATGATTGATGCCCCTGTCTTGTTCTACTTTCAGGACATTGTTGTGGTGCACTCTGGACCCTGCCTCACCTGTTTCCTCCCTTGACCGATCTCTGCAGCCACTGCCTGCTCCACTGTTGTCCTTGCTACATATTGCTCCCCCTCTGTCAGTCACACATACATTTGCAGGAAATTGGGTTAACTGTTGCACATGTGATGGCAGTATCTGTCGTACTCATGGCAATAAAGACGTAGGATGTAACTATGCTCAATGGTGTTTATTTGGGAGGTACAAGTACAAAGGGTGATGAGTGGGGTTATGGTGGGTGGGATCATCGGAGTACTTAGCCCAGCTGTGGGAAGTCGAGGTCCGATATGTTGGCCTTGGGAAAACGGAGAGATGACAGTGGACAGTCAACAGGGCACACAAGGGAGAATGTTCAGGAGAGGGTCACTTTCTGGTGGTGGTCCTGGTCTTGGCATCAGTACCGGCAGGATGTCCGGTTGAACGTCCTCGCTTGTGTGGGGACTCATCGGCTACAGGGGTAGGGACTGCTGGTGTCCTGCAGATACTGTGGCAGTGCCTCCATTCCACGAGCTGCCGCTGACTTGGAGGGCTCAGATGGGATGTGGCTAATGGAAGGGGCCTGCTGGTGGGAGATGGACTCACGCAGGATGGTGGTGAGTTCCTTCAGCACCCCTGCCATGGGGGCCATGGTGGCATTGTGGGTCTGCCATTGCTGCATGACCTCCTGATAGAATTCACTCTGCAACCTCTGGGTCTCCTTCACAGTGGCGAGGATCTGGCCCATGGTGTCCTGGGTTTAGTGGTATGCACCCAGGATTTGGGAGAGGGCCTCCTGGGCAGTCAGTTGTTGTGGCTGCCCAAGCCTTAGACCACTGCTCCACTCCCACTGCCCCTAGCCCCCTGTGCCTGTGCCCCAGGTACAGTGTGCCCACTCCCAGTAGCTCCAGGGCCTTCATTGTGTAGCATGTGTGCCCTTGACTCTGGCCCCTGTACTGTGGGGCACACTTCTGATTGTGAGGACCCTGGGGCACTGGTTTGGGGAGAAGGGCTTGGCTGGGCTGTTGTAGCCACATGGGAGGGGGAGTCCAGGGTGGGGCTGATGGGAGTGTAGGGTCCAGTTGCCCCAGATGGCCCAGGCAACTCGTCCCCATCCACACATCCGATAGGGGCCTTCATCCCGGGGGGGGGGGGCTGTCTGGCTCTGGCATCCTCTGCTGGGTGGCAGTGGCAGGGTTACCTGTGGATGGAAAGAGGGTGAGTTTGTATGTGGATGTGTAGTTGCCATTTTCATGGTGTGGTGCATGCAATGGCTCGAAATGCTTCCCAATGATGTAATGACAGCTGCAGCACTACAGACATTGATTTGGGTATGGAAACTGTGCCATGGTTTCCATGTGCCATGGTGTTTTGTGGATGGTGGTTGTCATTGCTGTCATTGCCATGTGTTGGGAGGCAGATGTAACAACCAGTAGGTGTGGGCTATGACATGGCTGTGCAAGCAGGTGTTCCACTTGGAAGGGGAACAGTGAATTTTGGCTGTATGGGGTGTGATGCATTGTTGGAGTTGTGGTTCTTCACATTATGATTGTTATCTGTGCATTAGGTGGAAGTGTGTGGGGATGGTGGGAGAGGGGTGGTGTTGCATGCAGGGGAGGGGTGTGGGGTGATTGTGGGATTGCAATGGTGTTGGATGGGAGGGATAGGCAAGTGGTGGGTGGTGGGTAGGCGTACTGGGTAGGAGTAGTTGGTGCCTGGGGGAGTATTGTTTACTTACCAGTGTTGAGACCTCCATTGATACCAGTGAGGCCCCCCGGATGCATGATTTCCAAGACCTTCTCCTCCCAGGATGTTAAGTCAAGGGAAGGAGGCGGGGCCCACTGCCAGTTTTGTTGAGGGGGATCTAGTGCCTGGACGCCATGGAACGGATCTTCCCTCTGAGGTTGTTCCACCTCTTCCTGATATCCTCCATTGTGCGTGGATAGGTGCCGACTGAATTGACTCTGTCGACGATCCTCTGCTATAACTCCGTTTTCTAGGACACTGATGTTTGCTGGACCTGGACTCCCATCAGTTGTGGCTCTACTCTGACGATCTCGTCCACCATGACCCACAACTCATTGTCTGTGAAGCGTGGGTGCTTCTGGTGTGACAGGTTGTGGGGGTGTGTGCTGTGCACGTAGGCTGTAGGGTGACTGGTGGTGTGGGGGCGTTTGGATGGGGGTGCTGGTGGGTTGTGGTGTGTGCAAAGTGTGCAATGTGGAGGTGTTTGTCCGGTATGGCGTGTGCTTCTGGGCTTGTGTCTCTGTGGCTGGTCATGACAGTCCCAAGGGATTGTGGGTGTGTGTGTGGTGGGTTGTTATATGGTACCGTGAGCAGGTGTGTGTGATGTGTGTATGTGTTTCAGGTGTGGGGCATTTGAACTGTCCAATGTGGTGTTGGCTACTATTGGGGGTGCCTTTTTGTACTGTTGCGGTGCAGACTGCTGTTGGCTTACCGCTGTGCATGTTCCACTGTGCTGAAAACTGACTCGTAATAGCGCAGTTGGAATGGGCTCGGCGTGGCGGGCCCGGTGGTTGGTCAGTCACCATTTTGCTGTCATGTGGCCTGGCGGTGTTGGTTTTGTGGCTGTATTTGGTCAGTTTGGTCTTTGTGACTCGCAATACAGCGGTTGCTGTTCCGTCACCACTGGCAGTATGGTGGCGGCATTTCGCATGGCGGTCTTGCCCGAAACCCGTCAAAGTCATAATGAGCGCCAGAGTGTTTCCCCAAATTTCCTTAATTGTCACTTTGGTAAGGCAGTTAGCCTTGGTCCTTTGTACATCTGCACAGAGTATGAATCAGAAAATGTTGAAATAAAAAGGCTTATTCCTTGTTTGTTGTGGTCAATGCCCTAAGTGTGTCCAAATGAGGGTCCCATGTTTGCTGTGCCACAGGACTCAGAATATACCTCAGTGCTTAATTTATAAAAACATAATGCCAGGGACCAGTATATACCTCAGAAGGTCACTGCAGCTTACACCGTCAACTGTCGCCCTCAGTGCTGCAAATGCCAGTACCAACATTACCTGCTAACCATCACACTGCTACAAATGTCACAGTTCGGAATATTACAGGTCACCCAAAGCAGTAAGACTGCCCTGGTACTACTCTGTTTACAAATAGATATACAAAGTTGTGATGTGTTGGAATGTCTTAAAAATATGCCATTGTTAAGAAACAAATGTCAGTGCTGATCTGAAAACACTGGCCCAAATTAAGCACTGATATATGTTCCTGAAGAGGTCTAAATAGGCCAACACAAGTCTTGAGTTGCTAGTGTTCTCAACTGAAGGGGACTACGCTTGGCAGTTCAAGCTGAACATTTTTACTATTGGATAAAGACCAAGGCTGATTTGCATATGGCTAGTCTCTGACTAGAGTAGCACAGTAGGCAAAAAACAAATCAATGGAAAGCGGACCCACAAGAGGCTGAGATTAATTAAATTGTTCCTTCCATCACTTTCTTGGTTCTTATCACTTTAAAAAGAGGCCTGGGCCTGATCATCAACCTGCCCACACCGCAGAAGTCAAAATATTAGACGTGCAGGATAAAAAGTGGCTCCAAAAGATTGATTCCTAGCATTGTTGTATTTAGTGTCAGTTTTAGGGGTAATTTATGTATGTGACTCGCTTATTTTTATATGTGACTTGTGTTTATCTTCTCCCTTCACCCAATACCAGTTCAATAATGTGCAAACTTGATTGACAACTAATGTGGTGTCTGAGCTCTCTCAATGGCTGCAAGATCACAATCGTAATTCTAAACCTGAGTTTAAATTGAGAAATGAGTACGTTCTGGGAATTGTTGTCTTTGGCAGTTGGAATAAAGCACGGCTTAGAACAATTAGACCTGCTTAAAGTTACATGCAAGGATAAATTCGAGAGCTCTTGCTTAAAAACATCCAAATATTTAATTCGAAATTACAGCACACCAATCATTATTTTGAGCATTTGGTTTTAAAAAATATGCGACCTAACATAGGAAAACAATTAGGCTTGAACCGCTTACGGGAGCACAATAAATTGTTAGAATCAGATACTAAACGCAACGACTGTATATGATTGCTTGACTTGAAGAAATGCACTCTTTCTACCAGTGCTGCAGTTAAGCACATGCAGAAGAGTATTTCATCTATCTCTACGCCATCGGGCCCGACATTTAATTTCAGCTGAGAAGTAGGTATCTGGCAATAACGCACGCGATTTAATGGTTATTTATTTATTGAAGAGTTCCTTAATATGCTGCTAACATCATCAGAGGGGTGGCTTCTCAGACGTGTAAAGCGTGGAACCACCGTGAAAGTGAGCCCAGATGGTAGCGGCACGATTTGTAATATATAAAAGACATAAAACATAAAATAAAACATCCAAACTGAGAAGTACCAACTCAGCAATAAACGCTTTAGTGGAAGCAAAGGCCCAAAGATGGTGCGGGTTTGTGCATGCATGCTATAAAGTAGGGGCCTGAACAAAGATGACACCGGGCCCTGGAGCTGGTTACGTTATTCACTTTAATACATAAGCCCAACAGCTCACTATTTCTACACTACCTTTTTCGCCGCTCCGGGCTCATATTTAACTATTTTGTGCAACTCATCGCAGCACTACCACGGCTCCTCTCAGAGGAGGGGTGGGACCACTCTGACACAAACTACGGTTTACCTGAATATAGGCAAACACTACACATTCCAATAGACCCGATTCAGGACGGATTCTCCCTTTTTCGATCTTTGAAGCCCAAACTGTGTTTCTTTTAGATGTCCTCTGCCCCCCATCACAAGATCTTGCCTCTCCTTCAGTAGAAGTCAATGGGTGAAATGCATTTTCCGATTTTTTTTTAAAATCTCCCTCTTCCAGGACCAAGTTCGTATAACAGAGGAACGAAGACAATGTTTAACGGGTTTAAAAGATCACATTAAATGTCACAATGACTATGCCAAAAGAATCCCATCAGCACATCAAACCTTGAGTCAACAGTCACATGATACACGACTACCAGAGTCATTTGCATGTGTTCCACGCTAGTGCATGTATACAGCCAAGAAAAATATAGTGATGGCTTACATTTTGCAATGTTTATGTTCATAACCCTTTCTGTGATGGTAGTAGCAAGCACAAAAGATGTAACACGGGCCAATAACTTGTGCAAAATGGGTGCACATGCTTTCTGAGTGCATTATCTGCCATTATCAACACCAAAGGCAAATGTAAATTGTGCAAAGTATTTTATGCTATCAATTGTTTTTTAATGAGTCTCAATGTCCTCGTCTATTGAGGGACCAGATGAAAACGCAATCAGATTAAGTATAATGAAATGCCTGTTTTTGTATGACCACCCCCAAAGTTTTGAACTGATGCTCGGCTCTGAGAGTGCACAGAGGCCTTCTAACCACACTTCTGTGCCAGTGATCTGACACTACAAAATATGTTTCATTGGCTTATACCCAATTGGTTTAGCTTTAATTACTTATAGGTTCCCAGTGTATGGTACCAGGGGTACCCAGGGCCTGTAAGGTAAAGTGTCTCACCAAGGCAGTAGCACTTATTGTGCTACCCTGGATTTGACCAAGTGAAAACATGTCTCCCAGTCTGCCACTGCAGAATAGTTTTAAACTGCTAACTTGACTTAGCCATTTAAACTAAGGGCAAAGCCTGAACCTTCATTTTTAATATATATAAGCCAGCCCTACAGCAAATCCATTGGGTCCTACGGCAGGGTGTGGTACATTAGAGTTGGACATGTATTTTTATATGTCCTAACAGTAAAAATCCCAAATTATAATTTTTACTACAGAAACATTACTAGCCTCGTTGCCGAATACAGGGTTACAAGCTAACAACTCTGCTATAGTAACTTCTGAATGGGACTACTAAAACTGATCCTTCAAGGTATCAAAATAATTGTTACATCAAACCTGACTTGGGCCCTCATTCCGAGTTTGGCTGGCGGCAATAGCCGCCAGCCAAACGGGAACCGCCACTTGGCCGCTCCGCGGTCAAAAGACCGCGAAGGCCATTCTGGCTTTCCCGCTGGGCCGGCGGGTGCCCGCCAAAGGAGCGCCCACCGGCCCAGCGGGAAAGGCCCTGCAACAATGAAGCCGGCTCCGAATGGAGCCGGCGGAGTTGCAGGGGTGCGACGGGTGCAGTTGCACCCGTCGCGATTTTCACTATCTGCAATGCAGACAGTGAAAATCTTTCTGGGGCCCTGTTAGGGGGCCCCTGCACTGCCCATGCCAGTGGCATGGGCAGTGCAGGGGCCCCCAGGGGCCCCATGACACCCGTTCCCGCCATCCTGGTTCTGGCGGTGAAAACCGCCAGAAACAGGCTGTCGGGAAGTGGGTCGGAATCCCCATGGCGGCGCTGCAAGCAGCGCCGCCACGGAGGATTCTCCCAGCCGGGGGTAATCCGGCTGGAAACCGCCGGACCCGGCTGGGCGACCGCAGCTGTACAAAAGGAAGCACCGCCAGCCTGTTGGCGGTGCTTCACCGCCAGGGTCAGAATGACCCCCTTGGTGTTCAAGTCAAATTTAATGTATGTTTTTTAAGAAGTGCAACTTTTAGAAAGTTGTCACTCTGTTACCCAAGCCTTCTTGTGGCCACTCATAGATGCTGGGCACAAGACAGCCTACTGCCCTCCTGGGGAGAATTGCAAATGACTCCCAGGAGCAAGAACAATAGAGACTTGCCATTGGAAGAGGTGTCATATCTCCATGAGCTCACCAAAAGGCAAGCTTCAAAGGTGAAGCTGCCTTTGAAGGGCAAATGGTGGACAAACAAGAGAGGGTCTGCCCTTTTGTTCAGGTTGATGGGTTATCAGCGTGGCCAGGGAAGGGGGAAGCAGTCACCAAACTAGTTTTTCCACGGACATGTAGCCTTCAGTTAGTCACACATCTAGGGTGGGTTAGCAGGCTCCAGACACCGAAAGAGGGAGTCATGAAACAGGTGCTCATGACCCTGACCCATGGCCTCTGCCTGGCAGACTTAGGCAGGATGCAGAGAAGAGGGACAGCATTAATGACATACCCACCTTCTCCTTCCAGCTGGATCGCTTCCTAAAACCGACTCCAGTAGAGAAGGATGTCCCCTGACGGCCACAAGTGTGGAAGACTCAGGATCTTTTAAGGAGATGTGTCCAAGGGAGAAACCTGATTGGTTAAAAACAGAACTCAATCTGGAAAAGCGGCTGGGGGCCGAGAGTGAGAGAGTGACGGCATTTGTGGACACAGAGGGAGAAAAGCATGACACCAAAGCAAGAAGCTCTCACAATAAGAGGAGAGAAGCCCACTCCGAGACAGTGGTAGTGGAAGCACCAGAAGCATCAGACCGGCAAGAAGGACACTGCTGTCCCACCAAGTTCTAGGAAGATTATGGCTGGGCCAGGTGCATACCCAGTGTCTGGGAAAGGTGGGGTGGAGGGGGAGGGAAAGGTTCCTCCTAAAGAAATTACGGGCACAAAACTAACTGCCTTTGATAAATTAGCTTTGGGTTTTCTTTTTTTCTTCCTTTCGTTTGTTTTCTTGTTTTTCTGTCACTCCATCTCTGTTTGAATTTCTCTCCTAATGAATGATATCTAACCCTCACGAAGCAAGAACCGCACCTTAGTATCTTATACTCGTTCGGAGAAATAGCCTAATTCCCTATAATACCTATAAGTGGTGGTGGAGATACAAGTTAATCCAAAGTAAAGACGTGGTGAGAATATGATTAAATGAAAGTTGAGAAACTTACCTGAGCCATCTTCTTCCTCTGAGGGAAAGTGGAAGAACGGCTGTCCTGGATCCCTAGAACTGAAGTGTTTCTGAGGAGAAAGATGAATCAAAGACTAAGAAAGAATCCAAAAGGCAAAACATACCAAAGAGAACCTTAAGAAAAGAGAAAAATAAAATCATTCATTTAGCACCATCCCAGTATTCAGTGCTCCTTATTAAGTGATCCTGCAATAGAGGGGTTCTGTCATCTTGGGAGTGGGCAGCTTGGGAGTGCACTCTGGGATAGCCAGATGCCACACATTGCAGGATATCGTCATCATGCAGGGAAAATCCTAGTAGCTCATTGGCTAGCAATCACTCCATACCCCAAAGACACTTCCTGGTCATAAATATGTCTCTTTTGGCACCCAGACCTCAGATAACATTTGGACTGGAGAGAGGACCAAGGAAGAACTGCCCTACTGTTCCTTGGAACTGACATGAGAGGCTGCACCAACTGTACCAACCACTGGACTAGTCAATCCTGAGCCCCAGAGAAAAGTGGTGAACTTTAAAACTCAGTTGGCTGATGTCCTGTTACAGCACAAGGGCCACAAAAGTTGAAGAAGCCTGTTTTGGCCAGACAGTAGCCACAATTGCTTGATCGGCATTGATAGCCAATGTGCAGCCTGGACGACCAAGTCCAGACATTCAAAAGTTGTACCTGAGGTTAACAGACCTAGGAGAGTTGCCAAAGAGCGATTTGTTTTCCCAAGACGCACACTAGCCTTCATTAAAGGGAATCATTGGTTTCACTGAGACTAGAGGCCAGTAGCAACTGCACTTTTGCTGGACCAAAGAGGACTTCAAGGGTCATTGACTCCTGTGGCTGAAATCCTTCCACATGGACTATGGACCCCTCGGTCCCAGGAAGACCCCCATCAACCTCACAGCATCCTGAGTATCTAACAGCATCTTCAGCATCCTGTATCCCTTGCATCAGGACTATTTTATTAAAGTCTATGGTGCTTCACTCATGAAACCTGGAATTAGACTTGAAACCGCATCGGTAACAAGGTAACTGTACTACTACTCCTCACTAGTCCCCATGATTTGCCCCGTGTTGGAATTAGTCTCCCAAAGCAGGCTGAAGTAGCTGAACACAACCCTTTAAAAGTTTTACAAAGTTTCCAAGCTTTGTGGTTACCAATGCTTGTTCGTATTTTGAGTGCAAAGCTGTGATTTATGATTTACTTAAAACTTCATCTCCAGAACCCTCCAGTGGACTTTTCTCAATTTGGTGTCTAAAAATTCCTAAAAGTAAGATCTATATTTATAAATTAATGTTGGCTTTTGTTTGTGTTGTGTGAGTTTCTTATTGCATTATTTTGGTACGGTACTTCTAAATGTTAACATTTGTTCCTTTATTTAAACCTGACTACTCATAGCCACAGCTGCAGAGGGTTGAGCTAAGGATTAGCAAATGAGTTTGACTAAACCCAAGTCAGTAACACAAGTGCATTCCACAGTGAGCTTGCACCATATCATACACCACTTCCCTCACTTTACGTAACAACTAAGCTCCAGACCCTTACAATTAGAAAGCCCTTCTGCCCAGGAAGGTGGATGTGGAGCATACTCCGTTGCCATTGTTTTTTAGGCACTTTAAGGAGCTTGATATGTATCTGTATGCCATCCCTATTTTTGTCACTTTTTTTTTTAACCTGGATTTTTCTGTGTGCTTTGATTCTGTGCTCTTCATGGGCCTATTAAACAGACCCCAGAATATACCTGTTGTTGTAAAACATGATGAGCAAAATGTAATATTTTTACAAGCAGGGAGCACAGCAACCAAAGGAGCCTGCAGTTCAGCACCATATCAATAAAGATATGTCATTGCTGCTGTCATTCCGTGCTCTGGGGTACTTTAGGCCTTGCACTACACACACACCCTTGCACTATGGTGGAGTAGAAGAGGTGTAGAAGTGGGAGTATAGGTGGTGGGTCAAGAAAGCTAGGGGTACAGGGTGCAGACAACATATGGAAAAGGAACTATCTTGTAGACTCACAGTTACTGCCTTAATGTTTCAACAGAGAAGTGCAGTGGGAGGCAATAAGGTGCAAAGCGGACAGTTTGGAAACTGAGTAGTGAGTTGGAGGATCAAGGGAAGTACGACAATTGAGTCAGGAGCTGACTCACACTCGGACCCCAAAACACAGCCAACAACTACATCTAATATGGAAGTATCACTGCCAGCTCCCTCCTTTATCTCACATTACTACCTCTTATCTACCCTGACGACCTTGCATCTCAACTCAGCTGCTTCCAATCATTTTGCAATCACTTCCCCAGAAATCCTCAATGGCCAATCCTACAAATCCAAAAGACCTATCTGTCAACACACTTGGAGCTGTCTTACTCCCATATCCTGCTCAGAAAATGAGCCAGCATCATCACAGAAGCCCACACAATTTTGATCTGCACCACATCTTGTAAGTTCATAATCAATACCTCAAGCACCGTGCCTCATCCCCTTCACATACATCCTCACAAACTCAATTAATAGTACTTCAAACACAAAACCCCCCAAAACACTCATTCAAACTTACATCCCACATTCCTGTATCCACCAAGTCACTCACACAAGCACTGAGCACAGCATACTGTTAGAAATGGGGTGTTTGGCTGGCAGTCAGGTCACCTTATATCCAAGCAAGGACCCTCACTCTAGTCAGGGTAAAAGAGAATCACCCTCAGCTAAAAATAGAGAATATTTATCTAAACAAAACAAGACCAAAATGACACAAATCCACAATACACAAGTCAAGTTATCAATTAAAAAGCAAAAAGAGTCTTCATGTAATTTTAAACACACACTAACACTGTTAACGTGAAGATGTACCTTGGGTGCGTCAAAAATAACCCTGCATGGGCGAGTGTGCGTCAAAAAGGGCATGCGATGCGTCGGTTTCACTCACGAGCGAGACCTTGCGTCGTTTCTCCTTTCGTCGGGTCGGGCGCGTTGTTTCTTCTCTCCGCAGGAGAGCGATTCGTCGATCCGGTCAGCACTCTCGAGTTCTGTGCGTGGATTCCTTCCTCTTAGGCTGCCAGCTTCTCCTTTCAGGGTCCCAGAAACAGGATGGGCACCACAGGGCAAAGAAGGAGTCTCTTCAGAGACTCCAGGTGCTGGCAGAGAGAAGTCTTTGCTGTCCCTGAGACTTCAAACAACAGGAGGCAAGCTCTAAATCAAGCCCTTGGAGATCTTCACAAGCAGGAAGGCACACAAAGTCCAGTCTTTGCCCTCTTACTCTGGCAGAAGCAGCAACTGCAGGATAGCTCCACAAAGCACAGTCACAGGCAGGGCAGCTCTTCTTCCTCAGCTCTTCAGCTCTTCTCCAGGCAGAGGTTCCTCTTGGTTTCCAGAAGTGTTCTCAAGTCTGTGGTTTTGGGTGCCCTTCTTATATCCATTTTCTCCTTTGAAGTAGGCCTACTTCAAAGCAAAGTCTCTCTCAAATATGAAATCCTGTCTTGCCCAGGCCAGGCCCCAGACACTCACCAGGGGGTTGGAGACTGCAGTGTGTGAGGACAGGCACATCCCTTTCAGGTGTGAGTGACCACTACTCCCCTCCCTCCTAGCACAGATGGGTCATCAGGAAATGCAGACTACGCCCCAGCTCCCTTTGTGTCACTGTCTAGTGTGAGGTGCAACCAGCCCAACTGTCAAACTGACACAGATAGGGAATCCACAAACAGAGGCAGAGTCACAGAAATGATATAAGCAAGAAAATGCTCACTTTCTAATAGTGGCATTTTCAAACACACAATCTCAAAATCAACTTCACTAAGATATGTATTTTTAAATTGTGAGCTCAGAGACCCCAAACTCCACATGTCCATCAGCTCCCAAAGGGAACTTACACTTTAATCATATTTAAAGGTAGCCCCCATGTTAACCTATGAGAGGGACAGGCCTTGCAACAGTGAAAAATGAATTTAGCAGTATTTCACTGTCAGGACATATAAAACACATTACATATTATGTCCTACCTTAACCATACACTGCACCCTGCCCTTTGGCTACATAGGGACTACCTTAGGGGTGCCTTACATGTAAGAAAAGGGAAGATTTAGGCCGGGCAAATGGGTACACTTGCCAAGTCGAATTCACATTTAAAACTGCACACACAGACACTGCAGTGGCAGGACTGTGCCATGTTTACAGAGCTACTAATGTGGGTGGCACGGTCAGTGCTGCAGGCCCACTCGTAGCATTTGATTTACAGGCCCTGGGCACCTCTACTGCATTGTACTAGGTACTTACTAGTAAATCAAATATGCCAATCAAGGATAAACCAATCAACCATACAATTTACACATAGAGCATATGCACTTTAGCACTGGTTAGCAGTGGTAAGGTGCTCAAAGTTTAAAAGGCAACAGCAACAGGTCGAAAAAATAGGAGGCAAGAGGCAAAAAGATTGGGGATGACCCTGCACAAACTCAAAAGTCTAACACATACCAACCATCAAGCCTAGAACTCATAGAAAATCGCCACCCACCAAAAATTGTCCAAACTAATTACCAGATCCCACACATCTCCCCTTCTCAATGCACTCTCAAGCACTTCCATAACACTTCACACCATTCCCACACCCCTGCCACATATGCTCCTCTGATAGCACCACAAAAACACCCTCACATCCACCACACAAATCTAAATCATATCTCACTGTCCATGACATGGGAATCCCACTGATAACACACACCATTTTATATCCCTTACCTCAGCCTTTTCTGTATGGGCTCTATATCACTCCCAAAGAACCACAACACCCACCCACCACTTACTTCACATGCAAGGCAATCCACCACCATCGCTCCAAAAAAGAAATTCCTGGGTCATTAATCTAAGTAAATGGATCTGGGGCATTGGCGGAAACACATGAAAAAGGGTGCTAAATGATTCCCTAGAAATGGTTTTTGGATTGACTTAAGCCTGAAAGATTCAGCTGTGCCTGTTACGTACACAACTGCCTCGGGATAGTGCTATTGTCACAGTATGGTTGGGGAGTTAGAAATGGCTGTAGGATGGAGGCCACTTAAGAAAAGTAAAGAACATCTTTATAGGCCTTTAAATATATGCAAGCGTTTTGCTCTCTTTTGCTCAAAAGTTAGCTATTGAAAAGCTGGGAATAAGTAGATTGGTGAGTTGAGCACGTACCATTTAAACTGTGTCACGTGCAGGCTGAAGCACCGTTTCCAAAAAGACAGCTCAAGGGGCAGAATTTATGCACGTTACAATTGGTTTTCATTGTATACCGGGTATACAGCAGTCCATTTGTTAAAATAAAAAGAGTGAAAAATAGGTATCAAGGAAATCTTTGTGTTTCCAAAATTGGCACAAGATAAGGTTTTGAGAAGCAGTGGTTATTTGCACATCTCTGAATTCTGGGGTCCCCATACTGGCATGTAAATTACAGGGCATTTCTCAAATAGACTTCTTTCTTACACACTGTCTTACATTTGGAAGTAACAAATGTAGAAAGACAAGAGGCAATAAAACTTGTTCTTCAATTCTGTGTCCCCCCAAGTCTCCCAATAAAAATGGCACCTCACTTGTGTGAGTAGGCCTAGTGCCCGCAACAGGAAATGCCCCAAAACTTCACATTTTTCTAATGATTTTTGCAAAGTGCCTAGCTGTGGGTTTTGGGAAACCTACCAAACCTATACATTTTTGAAAACTAGACACCTAGAGTAATTCAGAATGGGGTGACTTGTGGGGCTCTCACCAGGTTCTGGCACACAGAATTCTTTGCAAACCTCAATCTTTGTCTAAAAATACCTTTCCCTCACATTTCGGTTTTGGAAAGTTCTGGAATCTGAGAGAAGCCACAAACTTCCTTCCACCCAGCATTTCCCCCAAGACTCCCGATAAAAGTGGTACCTCACTTGTGTTGGTAGGCGTAGTGCATGCAACAGGAAATGCCCCGAAACACAACATGGACACATCACATTTTCCCAAAGAAAACAGATATGTTTTTTGCAAATGGCCTAGCTGTGGATTTTGGCCTCTAGCTCATCCGGCACCTAAGGAAACCTAGCAAACCTGTACATTTTTCAAAACTAGATATCTACAGGAGTTCAGAATGGGGTGACTTGTGAGCATATCAGCAGGTTCTGGCATCCAGAGTCCTTTGCAAACCTCAAAATTTGGCACAGAAAACACTTTTTCCTTAACTTTCGGTGATGGAAAGTTCTGAAATGTGAGAGGAGCCACAAACTTCCTTCCACCCCGCATTTCCCCAAGTGTTCTGATAAAAATGGTACCTAACTTGTTTTGGTAGGCCTAGTGCCTGCAACAGGAAACGCCCCTAAACGCAACATGCCCACATCACATTTTTACATTCAAAACTGACAAGTTTTTGGGAAAGTGCCTACCTGTGGATTTTGGGCTGTAGCTCAGCCAGCACTTAGGGAAACCCACCAAACCCACACATTTTTCAAAACTAGGCACCTAGGAGAATCCAGAATGGGATGACTTGTGGGGCTCTAATCAGGTTCTGGCACCCAGAATACTTTGCAAATCTCAAAATGTGGCAAAAAACACTTTTTCCTCACATTTCGGTGAGGGGAAGTTCTGGAATCTGAGGGGAGCCTCAAACTTCCTTCCACCCAGCATTTCCCCAAGTCTTCCGATAAAAATGGTACCTCACTTCTGTGGGTAGGCCTTGAGCCCACGACAGGAAATGCCCCAAAACACAAAGTGAACAGATCACATTTTTCTAATGAAAACTGAGCTGTTTTTTGTAAAGTGCCTAGCTGTGGATTTGGGCCTCTAGCTCAACCGACACTTAGGAAACCTACCAACCCCACACATTTTTCAAACCTAAACGCCCAGGGGAATCCAGGATGGGATGACTTGTGGGGCTCTCACCATGTTCTGTGTACCAGAATCCTTTGCAAATCTCAAAATGTGGCAAAAACACCTTTTGCTCACACTTTGGTGATGGAAAGTTCTGGAATCTGAGGGGAGCCACAAACTTCCTTCCATCCAGCATTCCCCAAGTCTCCCGATAAAAAATGGTACCTCACTTGTGTGGGTAGACCTAGTGCATGCGGTGCTGGTTTGCGTCAAAAAGTATAAATATGGGCCTTACTTCTGTTATGTTCCAAACAATCAAATTATGAAAAGAAACGTCCTTAGGTTATGCTAAAAAGACCCCTCACCCACCAACCTAGTTGATGGCGTGCTTCATCATTGGGGTCCCACCCAAGACACATAGCATCCCACAGGTGTGCTTTGACGCCTGATGACAGCGGATCGTGTTTTTCCAGTTTAGTATTTTACCACACATACTGGTTGGATTCGGCACGAGGGTGAGTGATGGTTCAATAGATAAAATTTTATTAACAAGAGATTTCACAAAAATGAAATGCACTGTTAATAACTGAAAGGCTGAAAAACTGAACTAATGACTCACAGCTCGTGAGCTGTAAAGCCACGTCAAGGCACCAACTGCTTTACAGTCCATTCACACACCTTTCATGCACAAGACCATTCACGCGGCCAGATGCGGCCTAGCACATTACAACACTCACATCAACAGACAGCACCATTCAAGGGCCCATCACTTTCATACGCCCAGATGCCTGACACAGCAACCACACCAGCTGACGGAGTCTGTGGACTGACATGTGGTTACCATTGTGTTATAGTGGCCAACAGCAAGTGACTATTTACACCGCCAGCCAAGCTCCACTCCACGCACACCACCAGCCAAGCGCCACTCCACGCACACCGCCATCACTTTTTTTTAACAAAAAACAAAACCCTAACTAATTATAAGTACAAAACCACAAACACAAAAGCTCTAACTAAATACATGACAGTAATGCCAACCGTGAAACTGAACAAAAAATATAAAACAATATAGAACAGCAGTTTATGCTCACGATAGTTCCCAATAATTCTTTTGGGTGTGGTAACTTCTGAAATAGCCAGCCACACACAGCTCAGGCTTAGAAGGGCAATCAGGTCTTTACATATGAGTCTCCCTCCGGATACCTCTTCAGGCACAGACTCTACATTTCTTAGCGGAAAAGTATTTTTGGGTGTGGGAGGAATGTGATCAGGAAAGTGACAATCTTTCAATGTAGCAACATCCTCCACCACAGCTTTTCTAGGAACTCTTGCTTGTTCCACCACAACAAGGATCTCTATCACGGGCTCCTGAAATTTAACAAATTTAATCTTTGACTCAGGGGAACAATCCTTAAACACAATAAAAGCATTAAAAGTTGCTAAATGGAAGAGATGTATAGCCAACTTTTTATACCAAACCTAAGATTTAAGAACAGCAGTGCAAGGTTCCAACCTCTGATCTACTCTATCTACACCACCCATGTGCTTATTGTAGTCTAAAATGCATGCAGGTTTGTGCACTTCAGCAATCTGAGCCCAAACAGTCACAGGGAAAGTACGCCCATCATGGATCGTAGTCAGCATGTAGATATCCCTCCTGTCTGCAAATTTCAAGGCTAGCAGCTCATCATTATGCAAGGTACTGCACTATCCCCTCTCAAGTTTTATTTACACACAAGCTCCCTTGGATAGCCTTTACGGTTACAGCGGATTGTACCACAAACAACAGTGTCCACTCTGAACAATTCCCTGAAAAATTGCACTCTAGTGTAGAAGTTATCTAGGTACAAATGGTGACCTTTGTTAAAAAGTCGTCTACCAGTTCTCACACAATTTTCTCACTAACTCCAAAAGTGGGTGGGCAAGCGTGGGAAAGGGGATCAATACTGGAATCCCTACCAGTGTAGACCCAGAAATTATAAACATATCCTGTACTTCTTTTAGACAGCATAAACATCTTAATTCCATAATGTGCCCTCTTGCTATGAATGTACTACCTAAAAACCAAACGGCCCTTGAACAGGACCAAAGACTCGTCCACAGCTATTTCTTTCCCTGGAACATAGACCTCTGAAAACTGATCTACAAAATTATCAAGGACAGGCCTAATCTTAAAAAGATGATCAGAATCAGGGTGATCTCGTGGCAAGGCTAAAGCATTATCAACAAAATGCAGCATCCGAAGAAGAAGCAAATACCAATTATGAGTCATGGTTGCAGGAAATATAGCTGTTGCTATCAAGGGACTAGTAGACCAATAGGAAGACAGTGACAGCTTCCTTATCAACCACATCAAAAAAGTGAAACCCAAGAACTTTTTCAACTCTTCCAGATTTGTGAGAATCCACTCAGTAGCTCTAGACTGTGGCCTAAGTCTGGTACAGTTGTCCCTCAAATACTGCTCAGCTTACAAATTATTCTGCTCAACAATCTCTTCCAAAAATACATCATCCATAAACAATGGAAAGAAATTGATAGGCAAAATGTTTTCTGTATTCCCTCTAAACCCCAGGAGACCAGTAAAGGCAGGTAACTCTGGCTGCTCCATGTTTGGGGTAAGCCAGAGTTCAGGTCTTCCAATAGGAAGCCTTTCAGCCCCAGTCTGCTGCACTATTGGCATATCAGTGTCCGCTGCTAAAACAGGCACTTTATCTGCACTGAGAGTGGCTTCCTCATCAGATGATTCCTCTCAGAAAAGATCATTAACTGCCAGAATCTTGCACTTCCTTCTCTGACTCAGATGCAGAGTCAGTCTCACAATCATGGTCAGAAGACAACTCAAAATCATACCAACAACCTGCTGAGCGGTCACTCTGCGGCTAGCCATGATCCTTTCTAAGAAAAGTAACTTAAAGAAAGTGTAGCTTTATCAAAGAGTGATGTACTAAAAAACTATAACACTCACTTGCCTGAAAAAGCTAGACTCACCAGCAACTAATTTGCACAGACACAGCAATCACCAATGATATCCCACTAAAAAGGAAAAAGAAAAGAAAAGAAAATTGCAAATAAGACAACACAATTATCGTGCCCTAATCTAAGGACAATTTCACACACAATCCTGCATTTAGTACACCATTTACAAAAATGTCATTCATGCATTGCAACAATACTAATTTGGAGTAAATTGTTTTTTCTTACCCAAAACATGCATCTATGCAAACTGCAGGTCAACCACTGCCAAAACCGGAAGGAGTCACAGCAAAGAAATCAAAAACTTTGAACTAGAACAAAAAGGAGAAATAAATCGTTATAATCACAAATGAAAATACTTCACCAGTTGACAAACATCCCACCACCAAACAATTCGAAATTTTCCCTGGTGTCTAATGGTTTTTGCCCTCCTCGAGGCAGATGGGCCTAAAAAAACTAGGCGGATCTGCCCATGGGAGGGCAGAAGTATCCAACAGTTATGTGCCCGCTTTTAGGGGGGGGTGGCGACCCTTGCCCAAGGGGCTGCCCCCCCCCCCCCAAAACAAAACGGAAACAAAAACAATCCCTGCCGCCTTAGTGGATTCTGCCCCACTTGGGGGCAGATGGGCCCAAAAAAGTAGGCCGATCTGCCCACAACGGTGTCAGAAGTGGGCAACAGTTGTGTGGCCTCTTTGGGGGGCGAGCCTTGCCCAAGGGGCCGCTCCCCTGCACAAAAAAACAAAAGGAAAAAATCCCTGGTGTCTCTGTAGCTTCTTCCCCCCTTTGAGGCAGATGGGCCTAAAAATAATATGCCAATCTGCCCCCAAGGGGGGCAGAATTGGCCAACAGTCATGTGCCCCCTTTGGGGGGTGACCCTTGCCCAAGGGGTTACCCCCCCACACACAAAAAAACAAAAGCAAACAATCTGTGGCGCCTTAGTGGCTTCTGCCCCCTTTGGGGCCAATCAGCCTAAATATAATAGTGGGAAGAAATGGCATACAACATTATGGCCCCCTAAGGGGAGCAACCCTTGCCCAAGGGGCCGCTCCCCCCAAATGAAATTGACACAAACATAAATCCCTGGTTTCTAGTGGGCATTCCTGCTGCCCGATCACGCAGCGATCAGGCAGCAGGAATGCTGAAAGAGACATTGAGGGAAAGGAAAAGCCTTTCCTTTCCCCCGATGCCTCTTTTAGAGGAAACCCCCACCGGCCGAAGGAGAAACTCAACTGTTTGTCCGAAGATGCACTGGAAGCAAATGGCTTCCAGCGCATCTGACGGCCTCTAAGAAAGTCAGCGTGGGGTGCATGCTGACATCATTAGATGCCCGGGTGGACGTTGGAGGTGGCAGGGGAAGTGCTTCTCTTGCCGTCCCTGCCCGGGACAGGTTGGAGGGAGGCCCACAGGGCAGCGCTAGCGCTTCAACCATGGGCCAGGTGCAGGACGTAATGGTTATGTCCTCGACAGATAGCGCTGCAGCCGAGGATGTAACCATTATGTCCATGGCACCCAAAGGGTTAAGTGCTTCACATGAATCTGTGTTGTGTATATCATGGAGCCTGGTTGAAACCAGATTTACAAAAAACAGAATGTGATACAATACACTATTTTTACCTTATGGATATTTACAACTCGAGTGACAGACAAAGGGATTTGCTTTCATTCACATTATTTTCAGTTATGTGCTGTAACCTACATTGCAACCTACATATTTGCAAGGTCCATGGTCTAATATTTTAAAATTTTAAAAATGAAAGCAGTTTCTTAAATATAAAGGCAGGACAAATGAGCACAGCATGCCACCTGCTCCTATGTCTATGTGCTATTGTTTAACAGAAGAAAAATATCACTCTCAACATTTGAAAAACAGATTAAAATAGAAAAAAAACATAGCCATATTTGCATAATATAAACTTGAAACTCGTGAACTTCTTTATATCAAGGGACAGATGGCAGGCTCTTAGAATTTGCCTTCTTCCAGAAAAAAACATAAACATACAAAAATAAATGTCTTCTACTTTTGTCCTCTTATCCCCGTCTCCAAAATGGTGTGGAACAGGAGACCATTCCTTTGCTTTTCATTTTCCCATCACAGTAACATTATTTTTACACATTGTAGGTCTGTGAGACTCTAGATAGCTGGAACATACTTTAACAAGTGCTGCCAAATCCAAAACGTCTGGTTGATACTGCCAGTCTTTTGACTTTGCCAGTGCTCATTTTTATCATATTTTATTTGTAACAGTTTATTGTTTGTTGACTTTCCCAGGCCCCGCTGTTGTGACTTGAATTGTTGCTATCCATTCTCTCCTTAGTTACCAGTTCCCTGTTGCTCAGTCAGTGTGTGTTTGATGTCTCAGAATGTTGACGAGTGCCTGGTTGATGTGAATGGTCAGTTTGTGAAAGTGGGCTGAACAGCAAGGATGCTGCTCCTGGTGGAGCGTTACCTGTAATCTGCAACTAAGCTGAATAAACCCACATTTTATAATCTACAAAGGATCTATGATTAATTGCAACACTGGTGACGACTGGAGAAAGAATCTAAGTGTGAGAGGAAATTGAAAAGAAACTGAACCTACAGAAGAAACTAAAAGGAAGACTAAGAGAAAAGGAAATCTAAACCTGAAGTAAAGAACAATACATTGGAATCCCCACCAGTGTCTTTCTCATCAGACACCCTGCAGTTAGCAGAAGTCTTGGGAATTTGACTGGCTTAAATGTAAAAGTTAATTCTGATTTATTTTGACTTAAGTGTCAACATGGTTAGAGATGTCATATACCACATTTTATCGCTTTGGCAAAACATGCTAGTGGGGTGTGAACCGTCAGCGAGATTAACAAAGAATACAGCATTTCTAATGTGAAATTAACCAGCATCAGCCACTTGAGGAACTAAAGTACAGCTTTATTGGCTTGCCTGAGTATGAACCAACATGGAGCCAGCATTTGATAAGACGTCACAGCGATAGTGTATTTTGGGAGGATTTAAACCCATTATGGTGAGAGCTCATACTTTTGTGCGAGGGTTCTTTTTCAAGAAATGCACTTAACCGGCACCTGTGATTAACCTGCGCGCTAGTGAATTGAGGAGGACTTGCCTAACGTCATTGAGGCTCGAGCTGCATGTAACGATCGCTGCATGTTAGTGCCAGCTTCTCCTTAGGGCTTACTCTCACTATAGTGCGCGCTGTAGAGGTCATGCAGCATCTGGGAGCAATCGCCTTTTGAAACCGACATTAAGCAACAAACACCACTCTGACATGACAAGCTCAATTTACCTAGGAAACCGACACCACGCATCTGCGGCCATCCTCCTCAATTGGGATGTTTTCATTGTGCTACTGTGACCTATAAGGAGTACTTTTAATATTATAGCAAAGCACCTGCCATCTGTTCATCAAGGATTGTGGCAGCAACTACTGTCCAGTCACTGTTCCATGAGAAAGGAGTAAAAGGTGATAGACACACCTTGGGACTTTATGTCTATTGTCATTGATTAGCAGCAAACTTAACAGTGATGAATTTCTTACTTAAAAATTGATGTTTGTTTTCAAAGTACTCGCAAGTATACAGCAGACTCTCCAGTGTAAGCTACCCGATCATAGAGTATAAACTTGTGTGCACATTTTCCACAAGAAAGATGATGCCTACATTGGAAAAGTTCTAAGGGGCATATTTATACTCCGTCTGCGCCGATTGTGCGTCAAACATTTTGACGCACAATCAGCGCAAACGTTGCCCCGTATTTAAACTTTGACGCCCGAGCCCGCGGACGACAAAATTCTGCCGTTTGCGTCATTTTTGGGATGCGGCAAACCGCCTTGCGTTAATCATATGCAAGGTAGGCGTTCCCGTCCAAAAAATGGCTTAAACGGCCGTGCGTCGTATTTATGCTTTTGGGTAAAAATTACGCAAGGCAGGAAGGCGGAGCCAGAAAATGACGCACAGCCCGATTTACGTAAAAAAGTAACACCTGGGTCAGGGCAGGCTTTAAAATGGGGCAAACACACCTGTATTTAATCAGAACACACAGAACAAACAGCAGAGCAGCAGAGGAGCAACAGGGAGCCATGGAGGTGATACTAATCCAGCGTGCACGCAGACGCAGGGCCCAGCAGCAACAACAGCAGCTACAACAACACCAGCAGGGACCCCAAAGGCAGCGTAGAAGGCAGGAGAGGATATTCCGCCCCAGAACCACCCTTCAGGGCCTCAGGGAACACAACATCATCCAGAGGTACCGGTTGAACTGGCAGGCCATTCAGCAGCTGCTGCGCAATATTGAACAGCAGTTGGCCCCCACTTTGGTGACACCCCGCACCATCCCAACAGAAACCAAGCTGCTTGCCATACTTCGTATGCTGGCAAGTGGCTCTTTCCAGACAACTGGTGCCCTGGTTGGCGGAATATCACAACCATCATTCTCCGCCTTTTTGCCCAAAGTACTGGATGCCATCATCGGACTGACACCCCGCCACAACTGCTTCCCTAACACACTGCAGAATCAGCAGGAATCAAAACAGGGGTTCTACCTCATCAGTGGCTTCCCACACGTCCTTGGTGCAATCGACTGCACACATGTACGCCTTGTGCCACCTGCTGCAACTGAACACCTCTACCGCAACAAGAAGCACACACATTCCATCAACGTGCAGGCAATTGTCGATCACCAGGGATTGATCACCAACATCGTGGCTAAATATCCTGGGAGTGTACATGACTCATACATCTTCCGTCACTGCACCATCAATGAACACTTCCAGGATGGACGGTAAGGCAATGGACTACTTGTTGGTAAGTACAAAACCCTACTTATATACACACTGCACAGCAACCCTCTAGGACACACAACACATACACCACAACAGCAACATGTGAACATGAACACACTGAGGTCGTGACATCGCTAGCCATGTTTCTTAGGTCACCATTGAACCTGTCACACATCGGAAATTAGTGTACAGTCTAATGTTAAGACGTCAAAGATCACAACGTGTGGAGTGGGTTGCCTAAATGTCACCTTGCAAAATGTAAGTGTCCCAATGACCTTTACATTAATCCATTGCCTAAGTCTAAAGGTATGGGATGTCCAGGGTACATTGATATGAACGTGTTAACAACACTGTCAATTTTAACTGTGCATGGAACTATCATCTCACCCCCAGTGAAGACACACGGACACCTGTATCACAAGTCACAATGCTAGGGAGGGCACACTGTACTGCAAATCCCAAAATATACTGCTGACAAACGGTTAGCAGACAAACACTCGTTCTGCCAAGGAAACTACACAATACAGATGGTACATCCTACAAGCATAGGATGCCACATTATTACACAAAAGAGTCACAGACAACACAAGACAACTACTGCCATGCAAGGTCATTTCAACAGTGCCAGCTACATCAACATGATCCCAATCATTTTCTCTTGCAGCTGATCAGGGGTATGGCATCCAGCCATGGATTATGACACCATTTGGCAACCCAAGTACTGCTGCAGAGCGTGCCTACAACGACGCCCATAGGAGGACACGCAGCATTGTCAAGAGGACCTTCAGCATCCTCAAGTCAAGGTTCCGGTGCCTCGACATCACTGGTGGCAGCCTCCTATATTCCCCGGAGATGGTCTGTAGGATCATCCTCACATGTGCAATATTGCACAACATTTGTATCAAAAGAAACATTCCCCTCCTGGAACCAGAGCCACACATGCCTGAAGAGGAGGAAGAGGAGGATGCTGGCCTGCAACAGGAGGGGGAACTACAGAACACGGCTGCTGGTATACGCAGGCGGCAACAGATCGTCAACTATTTCTTTTGAATATGATCACCTTCACCACTTTAGTTAACTAATTTAAATAAACACCTATTCTAATCACCATATCATGGTCTGGCCATTCCTTTTTGCACATCTTCATCTCAACTTATCAGAATAAGAGTGTTGCCTCATGGAGCATTGCTGAGATACTGAGTAGGACACTGAACATCCCAGAGCTATTGTGATGCCTAACATACAATGGTCACACACACACACACTCTTAATGACATATATCATGTACATTTCTCCTTTGAAGGCCAATAGCAGAGGACCACAACTATTTCACACATACATGTTGAAATCAAGGTCCAACGCAGCATATGGCACACAACTAAAACATCATCACTCAATAAGGGGAAAACAAGCCTCATTCATGAGTCAATGTGCTTTGGCATCAGTAACAGGAATGCCTGACCAGACCCTTGACAGCAGTAAGTCCAACTGCATCCAATATTTGCAAGGAATATCTGTGACCAGAGTCCCATACAAGCAGAACATAGACAGCACAAGTGCCACACATATGAGCAGCATTGCACACATGACATTCCATGTACATGTCAGCCCATTTCCTAACTCCTGACACACCCATGCACCTGGTCACAACCCACCTGTCGGAAGAGGTCCCTGGAATACTAAGATGTGTACCCTGATATACCCTCCTCTACACACACAGACCAACATTAGCAAACCAGTGTGCTACACCCTTTCCTATGGTATGCCATTGTCTTAGAACATCTGAGTGCAAGGACATCAGGTCAATTTATACACTGTCTTCTAGTTTCAAAGTCCTGTTAGCACCTGTAGATTGCTTCCCCAGTGAAAATGTCTGTTGGCCCTTAGAATGCAAGTCTCACCTACAGGACTGGTGAGAAACAGATGCAGCCCACACCTGTGATCACCTCCATTCTCACCACCCATTTCAAAAAGCACTGCCCCTGATGATGCCTGGAACAGCATGGGAGTTGCCATTATGTCAAATACACCGTTAAGCATTGATATTAATTAAGCTGTGTAACACAGCCACTGTGTTAATTTGTTACCTTAAAAAACACAGGACATACACAGTTTTACATGTCAACTGTCTAGTTTGTCCTCCAAACAGGTTCAGTCAGACCACTGATACGTAACTTGTCAAGTAGCTGGATCCTGAATCACCTTGCATTCTGTCAGCCTGACTGGCAACTGTCTGTGCGTCACACTAAAGTATCCCTGTGTCTACATATGTACCACACTTGCGTTAGCAAACCTCTCATTCATCAGGGGGCATTGGGCATGGGCTTCTTCCATGCATACACAAATACATTGTATAGCATCATCTGCCTTTTAACTGTACCATTTGAGTTACATCCTCTTGGAAAAGCAAAATTCATGGCCCATCCCTCGTCTGGGTTGCATTTATGCATGAATGACAAAGTGTGACAGTGTCCCAGGGCCGTAGGCAGGGATTGGGTACGGGGCTTTCAGCACAACCAGCAACCTCTGATAATGTCCATGAATAATACACAAATGTCAGGACCATGACCGTTCACACACAGAATCACAGTGCGCACAACATAGTGATGGGCTGTGTGTGGTGAATAGCTGCAAGAATAATCAGCACAGAGGCTATGATGTTCCCAGATGCAGTGGGAAGTGCAGAGGCCAACCTGTGTACAAATGTTGTAATGAGACCTGCTGGAACATGACACCTGAGACATTATCTCACTCAGCACACCAAGGTTGCCCTGTTGACTGTCTCATTACACGTCTTTAGTGACAGGGTGGGACCATCCACATGTTTGTTCACATGTCCACATCCACTTTATTCACATTGATCAACCAAGGATACAGGAATAGCTGCCACTGACTCATGATGAGTCCTGGACCGAACTGTGACAAATTACACCCCAAAAAATATACAGGATCATCATTGGCCCACACACATGAACAAGACACCTATGTGCAATTGATCACTGGAAATAAGTGGACACGTGCTGTCTTGTATGCTGGTCCTCCACAGCCACTAGATAGTTGGGGCTCACTTCTATGGCCTCAACTGTGGTGTCATCATACATTTGAGATTCACCCTTGTCTGTCTGTGCAAACAACATGGTACCCACTTCCTCAATGCATGTGTATGACTCACTGTGGGATTCACCAACTAGTGCCTAGGAAGCTCTTACCAATACTGTAGGACATAGGATGTAGAAAATATGCACCATTGACATGAACAAGCGTCTGCCATTCATCTGGTGCATGCTATGTCACATGTGGTGTCTACGTGACCCTAAAACTTGGAAGTACACTTTACAGGTGTTGTTACATGTATGACTAACACATGCCCTCGCTCATTTCCAATATGACTTGCATCTAAGGATTGGACACATGGATTTCACATTCATACAAGCATATGTACAATTATGCTTCATGTGATACACACACACTTGGTCAACAAACACATTATTTGCCAAAGCACACAATTTGAGCCAAAGGCATTTAGGTATTGTACATATGTGTGTCACATTGCTATCCTCTCCTTATGCCAAACATGCACAATTTGTGCAACACATATTTGTAGGCCACACTTATGACCATCTATTGCGTCAGCCAAACGTAAAAATACTGTGAAGGGAGTAGTGGATCATGTTCCGCTGCAGTATGATGTCACACAAGTGAACATACACCATCAACACCATACTGTCTTCAATCAGCCTATCTCTCATGTGTCCCAAATGTAACATAACCAAAAAAACAAGTAAAAATGCCCAAAACCAGTCAATGCACTGTAATTTTGACGCCCCTAGCGTTATGCGTCATTTTTTGACTACCAAAACTGTATTTGCGTCATTTTTTTTTACGCACAGGAGTGAAATTTAGCCCGCATCTACATATTTGTACAGTCCATGTACTATTATGTGGATGCAGGTTATTTTTCACTTCTGTGAGTCAAAAAAAATGACGCAAATACAGTTTTGGTAAACAAAAAATGACGCATAACGCAAAAAAGGCGTGACTTTTCCTACAGGAAGTGATGTAATAGGATATCCTGTTTACAGATCATGTACAGTGGTTGTACTTTCACTTTGCAGTCTGTGATCCTTCTAGACTGTGTGGCTGTGTAGAGAGTGTTGTCCTGAGATTTTGTGCTTTTTTGTCCTGTGTGCTATCTGTATTGTCAATTTGTGAAATAAATATTGTTGCTGTATACTATACTACTGTGTTTTGTCTACATTTGTCCATTTATCTTGTGTTTTTGTTGTTTGTGGGAGTTTGTTGTGGGTAGTGTTAGTTTGGGGATAGTTGGGCTCTTTTAGTGTTTAGGTTTACTTTTTTTCTGTCTTTGTAACCCTACTTTCCCCCTTTTCCCCTTTCTATTTCTTTTACCCCTATTCCATTTCACTTCCAAGTATGTCTGGTAGGCCACACCTTGGCAGGATGGGGGAAGAGGAGTTGGGGGGGTTCATCTGGCTTGTGACGCATTTCTTGCCGCTCATGATCCAGGCAGGGGGCAGGGTGATACAGGGGTATCCAACAGAGGCACGCAGAATCCAGTGGGGAAAGGTGCTGCATCACCTGCAGCGTGTGTATGCCAGCCAGAGGAGTGACCACCAGCTGAAGCACCGGTGGGCTGACCTCATCACCAGGGAGCAGGATTTCTTGGACCACCTGGGAATCATGATTGGTGGCACTGTTGGTGAGTACGAATCATGTTAATGTGCACGATTAAATGCTCTATAGTGACATAAGGGGATTAGTACAATGTCTGCCAGCTAACTTGCTGACTGTGTGTAATGCTGGGGAAATATAAAGGGATCATTGATGCACTATGGCAAGGATCACAATTGCTAGCTGTCAGGTAGCACGTGCTCAGCAAACTTACAGGTTACTTTTCCATGAAGGAAATTGGTGCGGCCTTTTTGTCAGAAAAACGAACAAAATAAGAGCCAATAAGGTCTATATAGGGTACTATTGACAGAGAAGTACAGATGTACCAACATTTAGGCCAACTTTGTTGACGCAATTGCTAGACTGACTTTAGATTCACTACATGATGCAGAAAATGAGTGCTGCCTTCACGTCACTTGATAATAGCAAAGTGGCTCAGACATATGTCTCATGTGAGTCTGGTGAGTGTGGAAGGAAAGCGTTCACAGAAGTACTATGAATGTGTGGGATTATTGTGTTCCTTGATCTTTTTTTGATACATGTCAGTTCTGGATTTGAAAACATCGTGAAAAGGTGTAAGGTGCCCTCAGCTAACATCTTAAAATGTTTGTTGGAGTTAGTTTTGCCACAATCCAAATATGGATGGCAGTCCAAGTGTATGCACATGGCCTCACATCTCCATGGTTGGTGCAAATCACCATAGCTGGGCCACATCAAGTGAATAAACTGTAACAACAGGATGGCTTACAAAAGTCCCTGCCCCTCCCTCTGTACATTGGACCTATGTGCAATAAATGTGTCATGGCCACAAGGCGTGTTTGACTGGTAATGCATTCCTCAAGTAACCAGGCTTTGGATGTCTCTCTTGGATGCACATGATGAGACAATTACACTCCATATTTTTTTATGGTGACCAATTACGGGGCATATTTGTAACCACATGATAGTTAGGTCCATTGTATGTGTGCAGATATGTGTGTAACTGTCACAGGAGACCCATGCTATGTACAAGTTGGCCGTGATATATCAGATGCAGTACCATCATGTCTGAATGGCTGCTATTTCCTTAGTCAGCCTACACTTTGTATATGTATATGAAATTGTTGCGCTGTGCACAGATTTTGAGCACATTTCTTCCTTCCATACCTTACAGGTGGACCAGCACTGTACACTGTGGGAGAGGTGGCGACATTTGAGGACCCCGACCACTCCAGTAAGTGTTGATATGTCTGTTATGTGTTGTGTTTGCTGGTTATGGACTTGTGTGAGTTGGACGCATAGCAAGGTGTGATGCGTTGGGCAAGCTTTTCTCTTGTTCCATGATTGGGAATGCAGTTCTCACATGTTTTGAGTTGGCAAATGCGTATCCAATTGTATCATGTAGGGATTGTAGGACATTCCTGTAGGCCCCACTGTGAGTACAGGGGTTAGTCATGTGTATGACACTTGTATCACCAAGAGTCGCAATGGAAGTCAGCCCCGATTCAGTCAGCGTGTCAGACACACATTCTCTAAGATTGGTACAGCAAATAGCTTTCCAATAGACATCTGCTTCCCTATTTACCTACGTTATTTTGAAACAGTAGGTAGAACCTCCTAGCAGCATGTACTTCCACATGTAGTGCTACAAGTATGTGGAACTTGAGTGCAATGGCCTAGGTGTGCATGCAATTCATGATCATGGGTGTTCTAGCAACTCTGTGTCTGATGTAAGTCAGGCCTCACTGGAAGTATATTTTGTGTACCAAGTTCTGCATTTCCTGACATGTCTGACCCTATGAGTGCTCTTGGGTTGCTGACTCGTAATTGTAGATAGACCTTACCTGTGGTGTGTCTGTAGAGACAAACATGTGTGGAGTTTCCTATACACTCCTCGGTGTACATGTTGTTGGCAATTTATAGTTGTGTATCCACCCCCCCCTCAAACACGGGCATGGGTTTGTGAATGGGGTACCTAGTACTGATGCTACCAGTATGTTACACATACATGTGAATAAGTGATGGTTTGGTTGCAAACTAGTATACACACTCAGGTTTGGCACTTGGTACTATACTGGCAAGTCCAGTTACAACTTACAGACCATGTGGCTTTAGTTTTGCTTTCCGTAAACTGACATTTGTAGCCCAGGTCTTGGCGGAGGATATGCAGCATGATTCTTAGCTGATAACTGGCAGAACTCAGATTGCAAGTCAAAGCCAGTTGTTACCCATCTTGTAGGTTATGGATGTGCTTTGTGTGATGTGACCTTTGTAGTCTGGGCTGCCATGTACTTCTTCAGGGACATTCAATGATCTGTATTGTGATATGAGCTGTTACAAGTACAGTAGATGTAATGTCTGATAAACTTGCTGTGCCATTTCACACAATGCAGTTACTAATGTAGAATATCTGCATTTGTCTTCACAGCTGCTAACATGACTCCAGACCAGGTCAGTGAATTTCAGCGCCGGGCCATGCGATATCAGCACATCCTGCTAGTGGAGTCGGGGTTCCGGAGGATGGCCCGGCGATATCGCCATGAACGGGCCTCCGGGGCATGGAGAGCCTTCCCACAGGGTGGGCCTACTTTGCCCACCACAGCCACCACCAGCACAACCACCAATCGGAGCCAGGTGGCCCCACCCACAGCTGCCACTGTTGGTCCGACATCTGCTGGACTTCCAGGCCCCAGCATTGCCACCGGTGCAGGACAGCCTACTAGGCCTGGCACCACACCCACACAGACCTCCTCCACCGGTACCCAGACTGCCACTGCTCCATCTG
Source organism: Pleurodeles waltl (assembly GCF_031143425.1). Classification (NCBI taxonomy): domain Eukaryota; kingdom Metazoa; phylum Chordata; class Amphibia; order Caudata; family Salamandridae; genus Pleurodeles; species Pleurodeles waltl. The sequence goes on along the minus strand of NC_090446.1, from coordinate 1,332,863,848 downwards.
TTGACCCTGTAGCCTTCAACCAAATGGAACGTAAGATGGACAAAGTGCTGCGCAAGTTGAGCCACCTGAGCCGGGATGTGCGGCACATTAACCGGCGGGTTAAGTCCATTAATAGGACCCTCCGGAGGGTCAACCTGTAGACTTTTTGCTATGGACATGATTCCCTCCGCTCCCTCCTCTATCCTTGTTCTTATAGTTAGTGAGCTTAGGGGGCTTAGTGTTAGGTTAGTATAGGCTGTTAGTTTAGTTAGTGTTAGTGGGTGGGGGATCCTGCTTGTTTCTATTTTTACTTATTACATGTGTAGGTGGGTGGGGGACGTGCTATGTTGGGGTTCTTGTGTGTTTAAAAAATAAAAAATAAAAATCCAAAAAAACAAAAAAAATCTTAAAAAAAATAAAAAAAAATATATATTTGTATAGGATAGTATATTATGTGTTTAGGTTAGTATGTGTTGTCCTCCATGTGTCCCGTCCCATAAGAGGTGTGGGGGGTAGATGTTTAGAACATTTCGTTACATGTGATAAGTGTAGCTTAGGTTAGTTAGGGACAGTTGTGGGTAATGAGTAGTCAGGGTAGATTAGGGTAGGTAAGATTTTTCCCTCAGTTTCCTCATCTGTGATTAGCATTTAATAAATATTTGGTTAACCCTTAATAGTATGTGTTGAATGGTACTTGAACGTGGGTTTGGATTCAGTGTACATCAATTTTGTACTATAACATCTGTGTCCTATGCTACAAACAAATCCCAACTGAGCTGTACGTTTGGCAGCTAGCCCAGAGCTACCTTGCAAAGTGTCGACCCTTCGTTGCAACCACCAATCACAGTTAATATGGCTCCCAATGTGTTTCTGTTGATAAGTGTGTTTTGAAAGTCACAAACAGTGCTTCCAGACTTGATATTGGGGAAACAGTTTTAGGTCTGACTGCAGTGTGATGATCATGCACACCCTTATAAGATGAGTTCTCATTGGCAATCTTGTATTCTTGTCTTCATGACCCTCATACATCATTTGTGACACAGTTCAGCATGATTACCTGTTTGTATGTTAACTCAGACACCTTCATTTATGCATTTTTTTTGTGTTTACTTAGATTAGTGTGGCATGGTATTTGTGTTATTTGTGCATGTTGACAACATTTTGCGGCCATTATTTGATGACTTAGTTATCCCCTGAGGAAGCATTCTTCTGTCCAACACAGCATGGTGGTGTATGGTTTCCCACTTCATCAGATTTGTCCCTCAGGATGGGCAGAGTATGATGCAATCATGGGCACTGTGCAGAATTCTCTGACTACATATTATCAGGACGGTTGTATTGACAAGCTACGTAATTTGACAGTAGGCACATTTCAGTTATCTACTTCACAGTTGATATGTCACATTATCCAGAGACAGATTTGTTGTGTAAGTGCTATTTATTGAAACGTGCTATAGTGCTATCTGTACATTGTCCATGATTGTGAGTCCATTATGGTGACATCTTACATTGTGATCCAACACAAGGGGTTATGGAAATGCTTTTGACATGCTGGGGTTGATGTTTCAGACAGTGCAGAGGGACAGGATTTGGCAATGAGTAGGGGAGTAGGGGACAGACAATCACTGGGCTGGGTGACAAAATATACAGTTTTTTGCAGAACAGTGCTTGAGTAAAGTTGTTGCAAGACTGGCAAGTTACAAAGCGCAGGACCTTGGTAAATGTGGGCCATGTGGCAGGGACTATTGCTTCCGGGTCATTTTCCTTGTGAATGTGATCTGTTCCATGTCTTATTCTTCTGATGTGTGTGTTGCCTGCTCTGTCCTTGTTGTTGTTGGTTTTGAAGGGGCAACACACACCTCAGTGTTAGAAGACGTGGAGTCAGACATCCCGGTCGCTGCTCCCTGTGAAGGTCTTACGGGCAGTACTGCAGCAAGGAGGGTCTGCTGGTTCTTGAGAATAGCAGCCACATCACGATGGTAGGCAGCCAGGTCGGCCCTGAGGGAGTCATGATTGCATTCGTGCATGCAGTGGAAGGTTTGGGGTGCAAGGTGTTGTGGCAACTCCCTTACTGCAGTGGTGAATTCCTTGAAAGTTTCTTGTAGTCCTTGCAGTATGGATGTTAGGGCTTGCATAGCTGCTGCCTGATCTGCAGATGACATCTTGCACGAACGCATCCCCTCAAGGCTGGCTGCCATAGTTTGCATCCCCACCCGCACCTCCTTGGCCAGCTCCCGCTGTCCTCCAACTACAGTTCTCTCAAAGCTGGTGCCAGTGTCGTCTGAGTCCTCAGCTGTATTGGAGCTGGCAGGTCTTACAATTGGGGTGGTGGGTGGATCCTCTGCGATGGCTGCTTGTTCTGTACTCCTCCTTGTGACTGAAGGTGGGGTCTGGAGGGTTTCAAGGACCTTTTGGATAGTCTCCTGGGGAATGTTTATCGGCTCGTCATCCATGTCATCAGGGAAATCTGGGACAGGCCTATCGGCAGGAGATCCATCTTCCACTGCAATGAAACAGGGTACAATTAGTGTGTCTGTGTTGTGGCAATTTTGATGTCACGTGCCTGCCTTTTGATGAATTCACTTTGTGGTCTTGTTTTGTGTTAACTTCTCCAGTCCTTCAGATGGGCATTCTTCCAGGCCTATGGCCCACCTGTGTGTCACATGTATGTTATTGAGTTATCAGACTTGTCAGCCTCATCGCCTCTAGGTGTTGGTTTATGCCAAATAGAGAATTGCCACCTTCTTTTCCTACTCAAGCCTCCGTGTACATCCATTCTCATGGTGAGACCTTTCACTGGCTGTGGGTGTACTGATGGCCCTGGCAGCACACTTAACAATCTTTCACATCCACTTAAATGTAATTGACATGTGGCATATCCTATGCATGGCAATGTTATGATCCGATATGGATGTTGACATTGGTAATGTGTCCTGCTGATGTTGGGGAATGTGTGTTACATTGGATTGCCCTGATAATTGTATCAGTGTCCTATTTCCTCCTCTGACTGTGCAGGTGTATTTCAGTGACCAGTTACATGTGTCCCCCCTCAATGCTGTTGTCTGAGCAGTATGACATTTGGGATGTTGCATTGTTACCCAGGCACAGGATGGACCATGACATATGCAGCATGGGTGTGTCCTTAGTGCTGTGTAGCTCCTATTGTTGTTTACATTGGCTGATGTTTGCTTCAACTATGGGCATTGACATTTGAGAGTACTGGGGCCTTTGTCTTGTTTCTGGGGATTGTTGCAGTTGTCATCCTCACCCCCTAATTTAGGTGTGTATGATCCATGGGGAGGTTACTGCCATTGGCTACTTGAGCTGCACACAGAGCAGAGGTGGTAGTGGCAACTGTTGTCACAGTTACATTCCAGTTGTCAGTATGGCTAGAGGTTGTTAATAGGGCCCTAGTTAATGTAGGGGGTATGGTGGCTGACGTGTGCAGGGATGTCAGTTTGACGTTGTGGCCTTCCCTCCTGGCGTGGCTTTCCCTTTGCTCCATCGTTGGCATGACAGCATGCCCCCATGGGACTGTTGTTGGTGTTGTGTAATGGTGTGCCCCAGGTCTTCTCAGAACGGGCCATGCCCCCATGCCGTGCCCCTTTACCCATGCCACTCCATGTATTAGATGACTTCCATGCATTTAGTGGTCGGTATCCCCCCTGCTCACAGTTGACATCATTGCAATATAATTCCCCATGCGACTTACCCTGCATGTGCGTTGTCTCCTGGTAGTCTGCGCTGTCCTGTCCTTGAATCCCTGTGACGATCTCCTCAGGGATGACGGCTGCGACCATCTACTCCATGTGGTCCAGGGCCTCCTGGTGTGCTGGACTCCCACCTCCAGTCTGCAGTGCTGCCTTCCTGTTCCTGGCCATCTTTTCCGCGGTCCTGTGCTTGCAGTCATGCCAGCGTTTCTTGCACTCGAAGACTGTTCTGCGTACTTCAGCCACACTGTTAATCTTGTCGACAATTTGTTGCCATATAGCCTCTCTCCTATTGATAGGCAACTTTGAGGTGACAAACAGTTGGTGCTGGTGTTCCGTCACCTCTTTAACCAGAATTTCCTGCTCCTCTGCACTGAAGCGACACTTTCTTTTCTTCTTAAAAGTGTCCTGGTTCTTGTGTGGGTCATCCTGGCTGGTTCCTGGTCTGCTGTCATCTTCCTGGGGTCTGTAGTGGCATCTGGGATCCATTTTCGCTCTCCTCTGGTGAAATGGCAGTGTTCGGTGTTTTTTTTACGCTATTGCGTAAAAAAAAACGGCGCATATCCAGTTTGCGGTGTCGTAAAACGACACACAGTCATTTCCGCCGCGTTAACGTCGTTTTGCTTTACGACTTGACGCTGCGATGTGCGTCAAAAGTAATGACGCCCACCTGTGGTTTGCGCCGCCGTGCATCAAAGTATAAATATGACGCCCGCACGGCGCACCAAAATGGCGTTAGCCGGCGGTAATATTTTTGCCGCAAAACTGCACCGGCGCAGTTTTGCTTCAAAAAGTATAAATATGGGCCTAAGTGTTCCTGTGAAACTATAAGCATCCAAGTGTTAAAGAGTGAAGAGAGGTTTCTGAGGAGAGGTCACTCACCAGGGACATTAAGCGTTACTGCTGGACATAATTCTGTACCTTATATAATGTGTTCATAATGTCATGCCAGTTTATCTCTGTGTACTGTTCTTAATTTGCTACTGTGTTTTTATTTCCTCCCTAAGTGTATTTTGTTTAATACAAGTCTGGATCAGTTGCATGTGTATATTTTAAGAGTCCTCGGTATGTAAGTGTGTCCATAGTGCTGCGTTGCAGGGTTGAGTACCCTAATGTTGTGTTTCAGGATCGTGTACCATAATGTTGCATTGCAGGGTCATGTATCCTAGTGCAGGGTTCAGAACCCTAGTCTTGCATTGCTTGGCTGTGTACAGTAGTGCTGCATTACAGGATTGAGTACCCTACTGTGCCTTGTAGGGCCCTGTACCCTAGTGTTTCATTGCAAGGTTGAGTACCCAAATGTTGCATTGCAGGGTTGAGTACTCTAATGTTGCATTGCAGGGTTGTGTACCCTAGTGTTGCATTGCAGGGTTGTGTACCCTAGTGTTGTGTTGCAGGGGTGTGTACCTTAGTGTGTGTTGCAGGGACCTGTACCCAAATGTTGCATTGCAGGGTTAAGTATCCTAGTGTTGCATTGCAGGGTTTTGTTACCTAGTGTTGTGTTACAGGGTCGTGTACGCTAGTGTTGCGTTGCAGGTTTGAGTACCCTAATGTTGTGTTGCAGGGTTGTGTACTTTAATGTTGCGTTGCAGGGTCATGTACCCTAGTGTTGCAGGGTTGACAACCCTAGGTCTTGCATTGCTTGGTTGTGTACTGTAGTGTTGCATTACAGGGTTGAGTACCCTAGTGTGCACTGCAGGGTCGTGTGCCCTAGTATTGCATTGCAAAGTTGAGTACCTGAATTTCATTGCAGGGTTGAGTACTCTAGTATTGCATTACAGGGTTGTGTACTGTAGTATTGATTTGCAGGGTAGAGTACCCTAAAGTTGCATTACAGGGTCAAGTACCCTAGTGTTGCAGGGTTGAGTACCCTAGTGTTGCATTGTAGGGTTGTGTACTCTAGTGTGCGTTGCAGGGTTGAGTACCCTAATGTGCATTGCAGAATCGTGTACACTAGTGTTGCGTTGCAGGGTTGAGTACCCAAATGTTGTGTTGATGGTGGTGTTGTGTTAATGAGTAGTTTCACCCCTTGTTACAGTGTGTTGCAGAAGGGGTGAATGTGGTGTTGTGTTGATGAGTATGTTGCATCTCCTTGTTAAAGTGTGTACAGCAAGGGGTGAGTGTAATTGAATTGCATTATGTGATCATTACTGTATCTGATAAGACTGTTTATCATTTGTTTCCATATTTAGTCATTTTTATTTACTGATTTGTTTAGCTTCAATTTGTACTACCGTCTATTGGTCCTTATGGTAAAGGACAATGTTATTTCCATCATTTGTTTTCTCTAAGGAGAGGAGATATGTTTTGACTTGAATTGTTGCGATGCATTCTCTCCTTAGTTACCAGTTCCCTGTTGCTCTGCTAGTGTTTGTGTGAGGTTACAGAGGGGGTCATTCTGACTCCCGCCGGCCGCGGTATCCGCGGGGCCGGCGGGAGCCGCCAGAATACCGCTGCGAGGTCGCTGGGTATTCCCAGCGGGAAACACCCTTCCACAAGGATGCCGGCTCCGAATGGAGCCGGCGGAGTGGAAGGGGTGCAACGGGTGCAGTTGCACCCGTCGCGATTTTCAGTGTCTGCATGGCAGACACTGAAAATCTTGGTGGGGCCCTCTTACGGGGGCCCCTGCAGTGCCCATGCCATTGGCATGGGCACTGCAGGGGCCCCCAGGGGCCCCACAACACCCCATACCGTCATCCTGTTCCTGGCGGCCGAAACCGCAAGGAACAGGATGGCGGTATGGGGGTCGGAATCCCCATGGTGGCGCAGCAAGCTGCGCCGCCATGGAGGATTCCCCAGGGCAGCGGAAAACCGGCGGTACACCGCCGGTTTTCCATTTCTGACCGCGGCTGTACCGCCGCGGTCAGAATGCCATTGGGAGCACCGCCAGCCTGTTGGCGGTGCTCCCGCGGTCCCCGGCCCTGGCGGTCCATGACCGCCAGGGTCGGAATGACCACCAGAATGTTGATGAGTGCCTGGTTGGTGTGAATGGTCATTTGGTGACAGTGGGCTGACCAGCAAGGATACTGCTCCTGGTGGGGCGTTACCTGTAACTTGTAACTAATCTGAATAAACCTACATCTTATAATCTTCAAAGGATCTATCCGTAATTACAATACTCACCAATATAAAAAAGTACATTGTTAAAAGCAAAAATATTTTTTGGTTTAAAAAACCACCTGTTTTTATAGTATTCCCTGTCACAATAGGGTCCTATATGTCAGTATGTGCTTTCACTGAAACAGCAGAATGCCGTCACTCAGAGTGAAGTTAACTAATGGCTGAAGTAGGCTGGCCCATGCTGTATGCTACGGTGGTCAGAAATTAATTGTGAATGACACAACACAAACAAATGGAGGAAAAGGGCTGGCTGTAGGCAGCAAAATGTATGTCATGCATATAGTTTTAGTAAAATTAAAATATCCTAGCAAACACAAGACCTCAAATGTGTATGTTGCCTCTGTATTGACTTGTTAAGAGCCATCAGGTCTCAATGTGTATGAACTGGTCTCTTTTTTTCCTCTGTCTAGTACTAAGTAGAAGAGGCAGTAGAGTTAGAAAAAATAAACTCTTCAAAGCTTCAGGGGGACCTGCCTCTATGCAAGAGTTAGTGGTCTGCAGTCCTCCCCAACATAGACACACCTGATGTGGAGTTTCTGGACCCCACTACCAACCTCAGATAACATTTCTACGTGGGTTTGGATGACTCACACCCCTCAGGATTCCCCGCATTGCATTTGTGATGGGGGGAATGCTCCTTGATCATCACCCTGTAGTTTTTTTACCTGATTACTAAGCCCCAATAAGAAAACTGATGATTTCTGCTTTCTAGTGAACAGGTATGCACTTATCTCCAGTTCTGGATGTGATCAGGAACCCTGTCATATTCATGTTGCAGACTAGGAACCTCCGATAATCCTTCTCTGCTCCAGGAAGCTCTTGTGGTCTAAGTGGTGCTACAACAGGATTCTCAAATCTTGCTGAAACGTGAAATCTGAATTTCATGGTTTAAGCACTAGCAGCTTTCAAATGGTAATCTCACAGGATTTCTTGTCTTCTCGCTAGAGTTGGGAAAACTTGAAATGGGAATGGATCCCTCACCCTATGATTGTGGTTGTCATTAAACTGTTTAAATCCTCCTCAGCGTCAATTGGAGAAGTAGACTTTACATGCCACAAGATGTAAAAAAGAGCTTCCCCTCCATGGATTAGGTATCAGCGATTGAGTTGCATATGTGAGTCTTACTCACTATTTTAAGCATTGGGGCTGCACTGAAAAGTTATCCCAAACTATCCCACTGTCATTCCACCTGATCACCACACCATCAATGTAACCTGCACCAGCATGCACACAGGCAACTGCACCCCGACCAGTTCTTGTGCCAGTGCGAACATAGTGTGAGATTAAGGGACATGGATATCCACAACAGTGGGCTGTAACTCATGGGAGCCAGTGAGACATTGAAAAAGGAGCACAAACATCAGGACAACATTTATCAGCAATAGAACAGGGAGGCATTGGCTTTGGCACAAGGAACTATATATACGTAGAAGGGGAAGACATACATTGGATTCAGGAAATGCAGATGTTGTGACAGGGATACAGACACTGGGAGAAGGAAACTTAAGCAGTGAGATAGGGAACCACAGACATTGAGTTGTAGAATGAGGGAAACATTGACACCTAGTCACAACATCAGATATCACCACGAAAAACAAGGACATTGAGACATGGACACACAGACATTATGCAGAAGAAAACCGACGGTTAGACAGATTAATAGGGACACTGGATCTGTTAAACTTGATCTTTGGGAAAATAGAAAATAGCATATAATATGCACAAGCACATGAAAACTGAACTCAGAAACAGGGACGCTAATCAAGGAAACATATTTCTGAGCCTTGGAACAAAGTGACCCGGATAAAATAACAGGCTACAAGGAGAGTGGGACAAGGAGACACAGAGACTAGTCCATGGATACACAGGCATGGAGAAACACTAGCACACAAAAAATTATGGACAGGAAAGCATGGATAATGGGATGTGGAGTATGGCTATTGGGATAGGGAAGCACTGACATTTGATTTTGAAAGCATAAGCTACTAATACGAGGTACACCTATTATGCAACAGGGATCACAATAAATGGGACATGGCTACATAAACAATAGCACAGGAAGACATGCACAGTGAGACAAATATACGTGAAAAGAGAAAGAGGGAAAAGCTAGCATACTGCCATAGGGAAACACAGACAGTAGGACATTCAATCAGGAACACTTGGATAGAAAAACACACAGACTGGGATAGGGAAGCACAGAGACAGGTAGAGGGAAACAGATAACATAATGTGATTGACAAACAGCTGATCATTTTCAAGAATCACAAAGATGAATATGAAATGTATTAAATCATTTATTCTCCGAGATATGAACTACAACCGACCTCAGACAGAAGCAGAAACAACTGTCTTGCCTGGAATCATTCCACACCTTAACAACCATAGAATGTCATGGCACATTGGAAGGCTGTGACATCACAGTCACATAACTCTTAAAGCTACATTAATTACAAAATGTCTCCTCTCAGAATGTAATAATATAAAGAAATTGCAAGTGCTTTAATTTATATGAAATGCTTTTAACACAACTATTGTACACTTGGACTTCCATTTCTTCGAGATGGAAGAAGGAAAAGAAATATATTAAGAACTGCACACGTAATCCTCATATTTCTTTGGTTTCATTCTAGCATGGGCACAACACCTTTCACTAAGTCTTTCAGCATTATTTTTATCACCTTGGAATGATTTTATATATTTGTTCCATTCTGCTATTTCTGCTTCGGTACACTTGGGGGGTCATTATGACCCCGGCGGTCGGTGATAATGTGGCGGTAGTAACGCCAACAGGCTGGCGGTCCATACCGCCACATTATGACATTGGCGGGTTGGCTGCAGCCAACCCCCCAATTTACCATGCCGACTGCCATGACAGTAGCATCCGCCGGGCCGGAGATAAGAATCTCCAGCCTTGTGGCCGCTATTATACCCCCAGCAGCACCATGACCCTGCCTACCGCCATGGTTTTCGTGGCAATCACAACACCACGAAAACCATGGCGGTAGGCCCTACCAGTGACAGGGAATTACTTCCCTGTCACTGGTAGGAGGCTCACCCACCCTCCAAACACTCCCCAGACGCCCCCTAACCCCCTCAATCCACGCCCTCCTTCAGATCCACCCATTCACGCACGCTCGCAGACACGCACCACGCATACACACACTCACTCACACAGGCAAACACGCATTTATTCACGCATCCATCCATTCATTCTCGCTCATACGTACACACATTCACACTGACACGCAGACACGCATTCACATTTCCATTCATACACGCATTCTCACACATGCATACACACTCGCAAGCAACACTACACACACATTCACGCACACACTCACACATTCATACACACAACCCCCCACACACAAACGCAACATCCCCCTCCCCTGTCGGAAACACAGCTTACCTGCATCCAGGGGGTCTTGCGGTAGGGAACAGGACGGGGCACTGCTACCGCCAGCATCGCCCGCCAGCAGAACACTGCCAGGCCGTGTTATTTTTCATAATTCAGCTGGCGGCGGTCTAACATCATCCTCCAGTGTGGCCACAACCAGATTTCCGTCCTTCTTGTGGGGGAAATCCGGCTGTTGTCATATTTTACGGACGGATGTTAGTTGTAGTGACGGTCTTTTGCCGGCGGTCGCTGCAGTGGTAGGAGGCATTTACCGCCAATGTCTTAATTAGGCCCTTGGTGACTTCCCCGGTACTCCCTCACTTGCCACCGCCCACACAAACTCCATTGTTCTGCACATCGAGCACCTTCTTGGGACTGGATCACTTTGATTCCCCCTTCTTGACGTTGGTTCACATTCACACTCTCACCCACTTTTCCTTCTTGAATACTATTCTTTTTAGACCTTCATTATGTTTATGTCTATACTGGTCTTGATATTGTTTCATCCTTGATTCCAAAAAATGCTGGCTTAAATGTAATGTAATTGTTCTATTCATTCATGCTGACACAACTTCTGCACATGCTACCCTTCCTTTCAACAAGTAGAGTCTCCTTCGTCTCAGAATGTGGGGTAGTCTTATAGCTCTATATCGGATTTCTTACTTCTTTCTTCCAACACAAACCTTTACCCAATGCCATTTGAATACACTGACCCAGAACACAGTTAAATCTCTTGACCAAACCATTTTCTCAAAGATATACTGTAGCTTTTAACTGTTTTATACCTTCCTGCTTGAGAAACAATTCAAATTCTTCACTGATAAATTGTGGTACATTATCAGTCACCACTATTTCTGAACATCCTTCCCTCCGAAAGACCTCTTCACAAAATGCCACTATATTGTGGGATTTGATATCTTTAACAAAAGCTGCTTCAGTAATAATCCACTAAAACCATGGCAAATCTATTGTCATGTCCCAAACAATCACAGGGACCACAAATATTGATTGCCACCCTTTCCCATGCTCTTTTTGGGAGCATAACAGGAGTAATGGGTGTTTCTGATACCTTATGGATTTTATCACTACGTGCACATGTCTCACAATTATTACGAACATATCGTTAAATTTGCTTATCCATTCCTGCAACCAAAAATCATCCCGTGCTTTCCTCTTCATCCCAAAAAATCCTCCATGTCCTTGGTGCAACACCTCTAAAAGCTATGGCGCAGAGTAACAGGTGCTACCAGTCTATCGCACCTCCTAACTAAGCTGTCAACAATTGGCAACTTTTCCCATGCAGGTAGGTATTCATTTAACTTTTTCCTTTCTTCCTAAGTCAGCTTAGAACTATCAGGCAGTTTTTCAAAGAGCAAATTCAAAGCAGTATCTTTTGATAATTCACTCATCCATTCATCCTTCAATATGGCTCCTCTGCAAGCAAGACCAAATTCTGTCACCACCCACTCATCTTCACTGTTACTTAAATCACGATCCCAAGGTAAATGAGACATGTAATCTGCATTGATGTTCTTGTGGCTCAGTACATAATTCACTGTGAAGATATACTTTTGCAATCTACATAACCACTTTGCTCTACGAGGTGTGGGTTTACCCGCTCCTTTAGTAATGAACAAATCAATTAATGGACGATGATCAGTCCTTAGTTCAAATTGTGTTCCCCAAATAAATGTTCTGTAGTATTGCAAACCCGACCAGGAGCTAAAACCTCTTTTTGAATAACGGAATACAAGGCTTCTGCTCCCTTCAACGTTCTTGAAGCAAATGCAACAAGTCATTAGCCTCCCTTTAAAACCGCCCCTAGTCCATAACAGCTAGCGCCCAGCAATGGACCTTTTCTCTGGATTAAAAGGCACTGGCACATTGTCATTCACTATTGTCAATTTTATACTTTCAAATGCGTGCTCACCAATTTCCGACCGCTGAAATTTTGCTCCTTTCTTCAATAACATACAACGTATGTGCCGTGTCAGAGAAATGCTCCACAAACTAAGAATAATATTCTGCAAGTCCAAGAAAAGATCTGTTATTCTTTATCGTACTGCAGGAGCATTCTCTAAAGCCATAATCAACTTCAATTTGGGGTTTATCCCTTCCTTAGCTAATGTGTGTCCTAAATACTAAATTTATTATTTCTGGAACTTACACTTATCTAATTCCATTGTCAATCCTACCTCTTCCAGCCATTTTAGTACTTCTCTCAACACCACATGATGATGTTCTTCATCTTCACCCCACACCAAAATATCCTCTTGAAAGAATAACACCATAGATGATCCCTGTAACACACCATGTTTGACACTTTGAAACACAGCAGATGCCGAGGCCAACCCGAAAGGCATGTGTTTAAATTGGTACGCTCCCTCAGGTGTTATGAAAGATGTTATGTCCCTAGATTCTGATTGTAATAGGCACCTTATGAAAGGCACTAAAAAGATCCAGTGTAGTGAAATACTTAGCATTTCTCACATTCATCAACATCTCATTAATTTTGGGACGGGGATGCCTATCCACCCAAATGTTTTCATTCACATCGTGACGATCCACACACATTCAAATTGTTCTATTAACTTTCATTGTCCAAACTCTAGTGCTTAGCCACTCAGAGATCTCAATTGGCTCAATGATTCCTTCTGCGCATAAACAATTCCTCAGACAACTGTCCCCTTAAAGCCAAAGGTACATTTCTGACCTTATGCACCCTTGGCACTGCACATTCTTTCAAAACAATATGATTTTTTTCAAAGATGTGTACTTCAACTGTAAAAACTTCGCCTGAATTCTAAGATTGTTCTAGTAATCATTAGATCTCATAATAGTTCTTCTTTTAAGCTTTTAAACTTGCAAGGAACAGATAGTGTTCTCAACACAGCCCTATATTGTTTTATAGCCTCATCTGGTAGCTGTGGATATAAAAAACAAATTGTGTCATTCCACCACAATGCTTACTTTTCGGCCATGATTTTTCTCTAACCAGGTCTTGCTTTAGGGCGGTGCAACCGGTGCAGCTGCATCGGGTGCTGACCTGGATGGTTAGGGCAATGATCTCAGGGGGCCCTGTATTTAGCAATAATTACGAAAGTTGCAATTTAAAAGCACCTGTTGAAAAGTTCCTTGTGCATCCAGCCTTCAAGAAGCAATAAAAATGTCAAGGTAACTCTTGTGATTAATGTTCCTTCTTCAGCGAGAGATCGCTGTTTTGTCACCATTAAGTAGTGCAGAAGGTTAACATGCCTGCTGTAAAGAACATAATTATATTTTATGTGGATATTTGAGTGGATTAGTAACACCAGCCTTTACAAGCACTTTAAAACAAATGAAATGTACGTGAGAGGGGCTATGAGGAGATGAGGGTCACTTTTGTAGTCTTGTAGTGAGGGATTCTGAAGAGGTGGTCATGGGATGTGGGGCACCAAAAAGCTGCTGCACCAGGCACCACAAATGCTAAAACCGGGCCTGCCTCTAACAGCATATTCATCATTAGGCCCTTCCTCCACGTCTGACCCATCCCCTTTGCCACCTTCTCCACCTCGCAGCACAGGTAACATTAAGGACTTTCCCTCTTAATGTACCAAGACTATTTTTCAATAACCTAACTTTCTCTTTGTGGGTAAATCATCCCTGCCTATGGACTCTAAATACATCTCAATTAACTCCTTCCAATCCTCCCATGCCATACTTGCGTGCTTTGGATCCTTTAAAAACTTTGGAGGAGCAGTAATCATCCATTATTACTGTAAAATATATAAAATGCCACAAAATATATTAAGAATACAATAAAATGACACAACAAAAGTAGCCACCGTTGTCAAATGGTAACACAAATAACTAACATAAGAAAAGTAGTCACGGCTGTCATAAGCTTCTTCTCTTGGTACTCCAAGTAAATATAGACGAAATCAGTGTCCTCTTCCTGCTGGCTGTCCTATGCTGGTATATCAGCTTTAATATTTTCCTTGTATACTCTCCTGCTCTGGGAAAACACCGATGAAGGTTACAAGTAAATGCGTGTTGTGCGCTCATTCTCCTGCAACAATTTACTCTTAGCAGACTACTTCAGCTACACACGCACAGTCCAGTTAAATACCTGTGTGCAGTGAGGTTCGTGCAGGGCAGAGGCTTCACTTCTTTATTACGCAGCAGTGAGTACCATAATTTCAGTGGCTGCTCGAATTCTATACTTGGGGCAGGGGCGGCTCCTCCATTAGGGCGGAGGAGCGCCCCCCCGCCAGCAGCAATAGCTGCAAACCTTTTACCAAAAAACAATAATAAACTGTGTCCTTTTTTGGTAAAAGGGGCAGGGCCACGGGGATGACGAGCAGTGAGGGGGAGCGTTTGGCCGACCCGAGACGACCGGTCAAACACACATCCGCAGTAGCTCTCTCCAGCCCAGCAACACAGTTGCCGGGCTGTAGAGAGCCTGCACAGGCCAGGATCAGGATTGGCCACAGCGCAGCGTCAGGATTGGCCACAGGGGAGGCTGGGAACCTGTGCCTGCAGCCAGCAGAGTAGCGGATGGAGCGGTGCGGCGGCGATGGAGGTAAGTGTTTTTTTTATTTTATTAATTTAATTTTTATTTACCCCTCTTTCCCCCACGCTGCCTTGCCCTTTCTGCTCACTGCGAGCCGCAAGTGACTCGGGCCACACAGCAGCACTTGTGCGCATCCGATGAGTCTTGAGCAGCCTGAACAGCTATTCAAAGATTGCTGTGGTGTGAGCTGAATAACATCCATAAACAGAACAAAAAATAAACAAATTGACTTATGTCTCTACCTCGCTCCACTGCTCAGGCACTTTCCAAACAGGTCCTCTTCTTCTCCTCAAATTCTGCTTCCAAAACCGCCTGCACATCCCGCTGGCACTATTAATCGCCACTAGATTAACTTGATGAGGTTGGTGTAATAAATCTTCTTGTGGATCTCATCCAAGGTCACCACTTTTAAGAATCAGAAAGATGAATATGGTATGTATTAAAGGATTTATTCTCCAAGATATGAACTACAACCGACCCTAGGCAGGCCCAGAAACAACTGTCTTGGCTGGAATCATTCTACACCTTGACAACTATAGAATGTCATAACACATTGGAAGGCCGGGACATCAAAGACCACATAACTCTTAAAACTACATTAATTACAACAGTCATCAGGAGAAAAAAATAATTTTGTGAAAGTAAATGGCAAGACTTTGAAAAAGCTGCTACAAAGAACTATATGAAGAAATGGTGGAGGTTGGTGACCATGAGTACAGAAAGTGCTGAAACAACCATCAAAGCTAAAGTCCAGAGTGCCACGTGGGTGGTACCTGAATTTGCAATATTTTTGAAAGACAAAAATCAATAGAAGGCATCAGAAATTACAAAATCACCCTGTAGCATTCATTAATTCCAGCAAAGAGACGGTGGTTAACTAGTTGTCAGAACAGCACATACAAACTGGACAAACACACTAAAGAAGGTACAGCACAGTGAAGAAATCGAATTACACATTAATTCTGCAAGGAGCACCAGCTCTGATGGATGCAGTCATAGAATTGTATTTTTCAGTTCAGTGCTACAAACCTAATCTTCCCATCCTCCTGGAAGAACAGCATACTGATTGTCAGAAACTGGAGTACCACTTGTAAGGGATGGGAACCCACTTCTAAGAATAATCACAATCCTTTTCAGGGTTACCCACCCTACCACTAAATAAATGTGTGTTTAACCCTGTGGTAGCTTGCCACAAAGCACTCAGGTTTAACTTTGAGGCAATGAGTAAAGTATGTGTGCAGTACTCAAATAGTGGGAAAGTGAAAACACAGCACAATAGAAGTAGAGTAAATGTATTAAATAAAATGACAAAAATCCAATAAGTGGAACAAGATGTATGAATTAAAATTTGAATTAAAACTAGTGCCATAGAACACAAAGCACCAACCATGGTTATCTTGTCACGCTAGATGGGTCAAAGGCAAAAGTTAAGGCAAACAGCAATGGACCGTGGGCCGTACACAGGGATCAGGTTCACCCTGGTGGAAAGTTTATTTTTGGACTTAGAAACTTTCATGGAGAAAAAGTGGTTGTCTGTGAACCAGGAGCGTGGCACAATGGATCTAATGTGGGTCTCAGTGAAAGCTGGTTGCTGAAGACCAGGGTTACTATGCAATTGTTGACGAAGGCGAGAAAGCTCTGAGTGTCAACCCTCATAAAGCCCTCTGTCTACAGACTTAGAAACCATTCTGGAAGTCAGATCCCTTTATGCAGGGCAAATCAGCAATCTGAGGTCAACTAGTTATTTGGGGTCAAGAGCTGTGGCTTTGATAGCAATCCCGGTCTCCATTGTATCTCCAGGCAGAAAGTTGGCAAAAACATTCTAAGTCCCACTTCTTGCAGTTTGGGAAAAGGAAGAGTACAATCTGACACCAGCCAGGGTCCAAGACCTGGGGGTACCACTTGGGGTTAGGACTCACTCTACCAGAGACCAGCAGTAGGGTCCAGGGCATGTTCAGTTGGTACTGGTGAGCTTGGCAGTTTAACAGAAAAGGCCTCTGGAAGCTGGTTGTGTCCCTGTATCTCAAACAGGAGGTCAACCAACTGACTCTTGGAGTCAATTCAATCCAAATAAGCTGTATTTCAGCAGTTAGTACCACAAAAGCACAAAACATACACAAAAAAGCCATCACATTTCACATACATTAAAAATAAGTTAAGACAAGGATAAAATCGATACAATAAAAAATACCACTGGGTCCAGGGCCTAAGCATAAAATTGTGCACAGAATACTCTGGCACCATGTACATAAAAAATATTAGAAGTTATAAATCTGTGAAAAATGCAATAGTTTGTTCAACGATCAACACCAAATACAGTACTAAGAGTAGAAGCACTTTCCTAGATGATTTACAGAGTCAATTAATTGCAAGATTTCACGATTTTAGACCACAGATCCAACATAATCACTACACAGCTTCTTTGGCCCAAAAGCACAGTAGTATTATGAATACACACATTAATTAACAATTAATTTCATGAACTTCTGATGAACCATGTCTGTCATTGGGAAGGCAACCTGCAATTATGTAAAATTATACATACAATGCAACTTCACATGAAGAAGATAACATCTTTACTCTATTGGTCCACATAGCTCCAAGAAATTTAGTGACAGCAGTAACTAAAACATGATTTATAATTGATTTAAGAATTCGTAGAGCTATAGCAGTCCTGCAGATACCCAGCAGCCTTCAGACAGGTGCAAGCCACTTCCTGCGAGGGATTACATAAACAGGGCAGACAAAAAATACATGGAGCAATTTTTCATTAGGGGCATTACAAGCTGGGCAGACAGTAGTTTCATCAGATGATCAACTACTAGTGAAAGATCTTAATGGTAGGGTTCCTACACGAAACTGGAAGTGCAGCTTCCTGTCCTTAGGAGTCATGATTATGATTCTAAATGCCTCATAGCTGCGCGTATCCTTCAGATCAGCAAAAGAATGAGACAGCTTAGAATGAATTGCTACATGCAGTTCTTCAGAATCTACCATCTTCCAATACTCATTTTTAAAGTCAATCTTTGTGGGAAAGGCAGCAGTAGTTGGGCTATCCCAGAGCTTGCACCATCCAAGCGAATACAGTGAAGCCTTAAAATATCTAAGCCAGGGGACACTAAGAGAGCGATCAGCTTCAACTACAGCCTGAAGGGCTTCAGTGTATGAGGCAAGCTCTGGAGTAGTCCAGAGCCATCTCCAGTACAGGAGAGGACGTAAGCGGGCTTTAGGGCCTATTCCCTTAATGTCCAACCCTTAAAAAGGGGGAACCACTGGGTACTCCATGGTAGAGAAACAAGTTTCCTTAAAAAGGTATTTTCGACTATAGATATTTCTTGAGCTTTAGCATAGCCACATAGCTCTGCACCATATAAAGTGTAACTAACAGCTTTGGTCTCATAGATCTGAAGTGCCGGGTGGATCGGTTTGGACATATGAGGTGCTAAAGTCCCTGACTAGAACCCCAGTGTACTGTTTTTTGCTTCAGCAACCCCTTGGTGATATGGGATTTCCAAGACAGATTTTTAGATATTGTTAAGCCAAGGTAACCAAAAGATTTAGGCCCTCATTCTGACCTTGGCGGGCGGCGGAGGCCGCCCGCCAAAGTCCCGCCGTCAGGTTACCGTTCCGCGGTCGAAAGACCGCGGCGGTAATTCTGACTTTCCCGCTGGGCTGGCGGGCGGTCGCCTTCAGACCGCCAGCCAGCCCAGCGGGAAAGAGGCTTCCACGATGAAGCCGGCTCGGAATCGAGCCAGCGGAGTGGAAGCTGTGCGACGGGTGCAGTTGCACCCGTCGCGTATTTCACTGTCTGCGCAGCAGACAGTGAAATACATGTAGGGGCCCTCTTACGGGGGCCCCTGCAATGCCCATGCCAGTGGCATGGGCACTGCAGGGGCCCCCAGGGGCCCCGCGACCCCCCCTACCGCCATCCGGATCTCGGCGGTCCGACCGCCGGGATCTGGATGGCGGTAGGGGGGGTCGGAATCCCCGCGGCGGTGCAGCAAGCTGCGCCGCCGCAGAGGATTCAATGGGGCCGCGGTACACTGGCGGGACCCCGCCAGTGGTGCCAGTCCGACCGCGGCTTTACCGCCGCGGTCGGAATCCCCATTGGAGCACCGCCGGCCTGTCGGCGGTGCTCCCGCGGTCCTCCGCCCTGGCGGTCAAAGACCGCCAGGGTCAGAATGACCACCTTAATCTTTTCAAGTGGCGTGCCTCCAAGAACTATCTTCCCTTTGTAAAATTTATGGGGGTTAAACATCATCAGTTTAGTTTTGGAGGTATTGATCTCCAGTCCCTGAGAGAGACAGAAATCCTCAAATCGATTTAGGAGTTTCTGTAGACCACTAAGAGGCTTGAAGATTAGGAAAGTGTCGTCTGCAAACAATACAGGAACTTTAAGCGCACCTATACATGGTGCATCTGCCTCCACCATAGCTAAAAAGGGGACAATGTCATTGATATACAATGAAAATAAAGTTGGAGCAAGGACGCATCCATGTCGTACTCCCCTTTGTACTGGGATTTTGTCAGTAAGCTGCCCCTGATCGCCCCCCCCTGACAAGTGCATAAGTATCCTCACGGAGGTGTACTAGTAATGAAAGCAGGTGGGGAGGCATTGCCAAGTCAAAGAGAACTTCCCACAGCCTGATGTGAGGTACTAAATCAAAAGCAGATTTTAGATCCATGAAAGCAACATAAAGATTTCCTTTGCCAATTAAGACAGTTTTCCAATATAGAAGCAGGAATCTGAAGACTTGGTCAATGGTGGAAATTATTTAGGCGAAACCCATCTTGCAGAGGGCTGAGAATGTCACATTCAGATATCCAATCCTGGATCTTCCCCAAAAGGCAGTAGCAGAAATAGTTTTTTGCACACAGCCTGATAAGCTGTTAGGCCTAGAGTTACAGGGCAAGGATCTATCACCCTTTGTATGAATGGGTACAACAATGGCACCCTTCCATGAATCAGGGATTGGTGCCCCTGCCTCTATTGCATTAGATAGAATAAGGGTGTATCTGGACCAGGCATCTATGTCAGTCAAAAATAAATCTGCCGGGACACCATTCTGATCAGCTACCCTACCGCGCTTGAGGGTGCCTAATGAATGCACAACATCAGAAAGCATGAATAAATGTAGAGTTGGAGAGTTGGGTGGTTGATCAATAATGGCGGGAACAGCCCAGTTCTGTTCAAGCAGCGCCCTCAAACAATCCTTAGAGTATAGTTGACTGAAATGGTTAACCCACTCTGATGGAACAATAATACTCTGGACACGCAACACACCATTATCAGGGCCTTGCACGGGCAAGGACCAAAATCTTACACAATCCTTATCAGGTGCAGCTTCATTCAGTGCAGCCCACCATTTCTCATCCTCCATATGCTTGGCTTTATCAATAGCAGCCAGGTAAGATTTTCTGCCTATATGGATAGAGGCTATATCCTTCATTTTGATAGCTTTGATCAGTTGTTTTTTTAAGGCCCGGCAGTCCGTATTATACCAAGGATGTTTCCCTTTGAGTATTTTGCCACCAAAGTTACCACCTACCATGAAATGGGCCGAAATACTTTCAAAACAAAGAACATGACATATAATCAATTGCATATTATTAGTTGTGTAGACCGCTTCTAGTTGTGCCAACCAAGACCTCAAAACAGCATTGACAGAACTTAAAATATCAGACCGCGCTACTAATTGATGCCACTTCAAATGTCTTTTGTCATTGGGCATGCTAATGTCCATTAGTGGTATAGTGGGAATGCTAGGCACAGACAATTGGTCACATACAGCAAGCATTTGGAAAGATAGTGGGTTGTGGTCACTCTCTATCCTCTCCACAACTATCATGTCAACAACTAGAGGCCACAATCACAAGTCAACTAAGAAATAATCAATTCTGCTTGTGATGTAAGTTTTGTAATAAGTGTTAAAGCCCTTAGCATCTGATTTAGTTCTGCCAATAAGTGCTCTAAGCCCAGATTCCTTAGTCAAGGCTTTGACCCGCACAGCTGCTTGTGACCACCTATTGGTAGGAGGGATGTCTAAAGATCGTACACACCACATCCGATCTTCCTCATGCGTGGAGCCGAGATCATCCCAGTCTAATGGCTCGAAAGTGACGTTGAAGTTGCTTTCTACAATGATTTTTAAATACCGGGGGCACTGCCTAAGAAATGCTTCCGGCACGAGGACCGTACTGGAGGACAAACCCCCCCTAACCTCTTTTGCATAGATATTAATAATAATTACTCTGGGCTTTGACCCCAATGATAACTGAATACCTTATACATCAAGAGAGTCAATGGGTAACTGTAATATTCAACAGTTTAATGTTGTTCTAACCCATGTGGTTAGACCGCCAGAGGGTCTAGCTCTCTTGTTAGGAAGCACTGCAATGTGAAAATTCAGAAACCTAGACCGAAAGAATGGATCCAGTGCCCATGTTTCTTGGTAAAGGCAGATATCGTTATTCTCAATAAATTGGTCAAAAGCTGGCGAGGAGGTAGTAGAACTTAAACCCACCACATTCTAGCAGACAAGACGTACCCCATCATAATGAGATGCCGGTTGCAACATAGATATAATCGTGGCACCATTGACTGGGCAATTAACTGACTGATTTAGCAATGTCTGGCAAGAGCTATCAAAGATAGGAGAACTAATAGACTCAGTGGCAGGAACAGGGAGAGCCCTAATGCCAGGACCGGCTAAAATATGCAAAGCGGGAACCAATGGTGAATTGACTGGAGCAATCTCAGATGAAGCACTGAGTCAGTCATTGTCATTTAAACCTGATGAACTACCCCTTGAATGAGCATTATGATGCATACAGAGCCTGGGGCATTTGAACTGGATACAAGAGTTCATTGGTGGACATGTTCTCGTATCTAATGCCACCAGATCATCTACCATACCCTTGTCCCTCAGTGTCACCTCGATCACATCATAAGGTGTAGCAGGATCTGGTCTCCTGACTGCCCTAGTTATGTCCTCGCGGATCACAGACCGACAACCTCTCACATAACGTATCCAATGAATTTCCTTGTTTTTAGTGGCTTCTCCACTCTCTCTAGATGCAGCAGGGTGTAGCTTGGGTACATTGACCATCAAAACAGTATTTGTAAATTTGGGCCAAACAAAAACAGAATCTCCCACACAATTAGAGATAGCATTATCTACAGGCCCAAAGGGTTGGCAGTAGTCTGATAAGCTGATAGGCCTAGAGTTACAGGGCAAGGGTCTATCACCCTTTGTATGAATGGGTACAACAAAGGCACCCTTCCATGAATCAGGGATTGGTGCCCCTGCCTCTATTGCATTAGATAGAATAAGGGTGTATCTGGACCAGGCATCTATGCCAGTCAAAAATAAATCTGCCGGGACACCTTGACCATGCCTGTGTCACTACAATTGGAAGCCTGGCAAACATTCCCTATCCTCCCGCCTGCTGGCCATTTGCCGACACAAGGAGCCAAACTAGCAGTAACAGAGCCAGGCACGGGGATAAGATGTGTCATCACGGCCGATGGAGTCATCTGCCTAACCATAGAGATTAATGTGGATACCATAGATTTGAGCTCAGCCACTTCAGCCTTTAAATCTTGTCTATGAGAAAGATGTTGGACTCAGCCATGTTGGGGGTAACAGTTGTGACTATGGTCTCACCTGCTATAATATTGGTGACAGGATCGTCATGTGTGTCCAAGATGTCTCTTAGAGGATTGAAACGATTACTGGGAAGCAGGACATTGATGTTATCAAGTGACAAATTATTTTCCCGCGTTGGTGTAGTGCGAGTGGCATGACCCACCCCCCTTTCCATTCATGCGCACACCCCTGCAGGTCTCGTACTTTTAACATGTTAGGGATTGTCTTGCATTTAACCCCCAAATTTATGGAAGGACACACACCCTGAGTATTTTCAGGGGCATTGTCAGGGGGGGAGGTCAGTATTTCTTCCCATTCAACTAGAATATTATCAATCCTTGTCATCACACAGTTATCTGCTTCATGCTTCCTGTTTTTACGTTTTTTGTTCTGCACTGTCCCAGCCCCGCCCACTGCTGCCTTTCTTTTACCCATATGCGATATCACTTGTCAAGTCTAATAAATAGATAGGCCCGACAAGGCATGCTAAATCAATAACCCTCCTGCCAAAATACAACAGCTACAGCTGCAGCCTATGAGGCCAATTTGATGATGCAAAACGAATCAGAAATGTTAGAGGGGTGCCCGGTCCAGCCTCCTTCGGGCTCTGATGGGCGTGGACAGGCCCACTCTTTGCCCGGGCGCGGCCCACGCACGTCCTGCGGAGCTGTGATCTCTGCAGCACTTTATATCGCTCATCGTTGGTACAAGTGTGAGCAGCTGGCCAGGTAAGATGGCCGCCTCCAGGGGCCTAGAGCAGTCTAGGATGTGTAGTCCCCCGGGCAAAGTTCAGCGCATTCCGTTCAGCGGTGATCTCAGTAGCGCTTTAAAGCGCTCGTCGTTGGTGCAAGTGTGAGCAGCGGGCAGGTAAGATGGCCGCCTGCAGGGGACAAGAGCAGTCTGGGATGTGTAGTCCCCCAGGCAAAGTTCAGCGCGTCCCCTGCGAGTCACTTCTGGGGTCCTGGGCTCAAAGCAAGCAGGTCCAGTCTTCCTTTGGATGATTCAGACAGGGGGAAGCCCTTCTTCTGATCCTTCACAGGTCAAGAAGGGTTAGGAATGTGCTGAAGGCAGGTCCGTGGGGGTCCACTTTTATGCCTAAACCAGCCTTTGGATTGAGGGCAAGCCTTTAGCCACCCCATAAACCACTTCTAGTCAGTTCCTCCACTCCCACTGGATGGAGAGACAAAGCGCAGGCAGGCCTAGGTGTCAGCACTATCTGCCAATATGAAGATACCCATCTTTTTAAGCACAGGCCCCAAACTAGGGGGTCTTTGTCTACTGTCTGGGAACAATACACATCTTACCACAGGGGAGCCATCAGGGGTCAGGTAACAGCTAAACACTGTCAGGAAAGCCTTTTGGTTTTAAATTGAAATTGACAACTTTCTAAAAGTGCAATTTCCAAAACAGTAATATAAAATCCTACTTGAACATTACATTGAATTTTACATACTACTGATTCATTGAACCATTTTCATAGCTAATCCCAGACTGAATTTAGCACTCATTACAGGCAATAGCGTATGCCAGTATTAACCTGTGGGAGAGCCAGTCTTGCCATAGTGAAAAACTCTTTGAAAGTTTTTCACTGCCAGGACATGTTAAACATTATATTTGCATGACCAACTTTTTAAATGCCAAGCACTCTTCCCTATGGGTATTTAGGGCTTATCTTAGGGGTGACATATAATTATTAAAGAGGAAGGCTTAGGCCTAGTGAAGTGTTTACTTTGCCAGGTCAGAATAGCAGTTTGTAACTGTACTGAGGCTGCAGTGCCAGACCCGGAGACATGTTTACAGTGCTACCATAGTGGGAGGCATAATGAGTGTTGCAGCCCAGTAGTTGCATTTAACTTACGGGGGTGGGGATATGTAGTACTATGTACTGGGGACGTCTAAGTAAATTAAATATGTTAATCAGGTATATATCAATTTTACCACAGTAAAAGGGAGAGCACAAGCACTTTACCACCGTTTAGAAGGGGTAAGGTGCACAGAGTTCTAGAGCCAACACATATAGGGTCCAATAAAAAGGCAAAAATTAAATGGTGACCCTGTAGGAGGGGCAAATTTCCAACACTGATTTTCCTCATTTTTTAAAAAGCAGATGTGACTGACCCATGGTCCTACAGACCCATAAGCATTATACATTTGGAAACAAAGATATTCATAAGAATCATGTAAAAGGAATGAATCAACATAAGGAGAAGGAGGAAAGAGTGCTCTCCCAGGTACAAAGTAGATTTTGGGATGACTACTCTCCCTTGGATCAATCATTAATCTAACAACTTCTAATCGAAAAATATGCCAACAGGAAAAAGGTTCCTCTCTATACTGCCTTCTTAGACATTTCCTTTGCTTTCAGGATTGTCCAATTAGAAGTTGGGCATGAATGCTTACCTGATTCGTTTAATTTCAGAGCTCTACCACTTGGCATCAACTCAAGGTCTGATATAGTAAATCAGGACAACTGTCCATAAATGTGCAGAGTCACACTGCATCAAAACAACGATCCTTGATAGCCCCAACACTGTGCAGGGAGATAATACAAGAGTTCACCAAAATTAATGACATCCACACTACTGTATGCTGATGATTCTGTACTGTGGCAATAAATGGGGATGCGTCAGAGCTGTTTATAATTCAGAAGAATTCAAAAGAAAATATTCTGTGAGAACTTAGGAATAACCATCAGCACAGAAAAACACAAAGCTAAGTTGTGGGGTGCACAAACATTAGCTGCAAGCAAGGAGTTCTATATTTGAGAGTTCCTAAGAAAAAGTGAAATAATTGCAATATCTAGGAATCACAACATCATCACCACCAGGTTTGTCTGAAAACCTTAAAGAAAGTGGGTGCCAATTTTGAATGGCATACTAACAGTCTTTATTGGCAATGGAGTCCTCAAGTAAATGAAAAAAATCTATCACTCAAAGTGCAGGGCCGTCTAAGGAACAGAACTCTAGGGCTTTAGTAGCTACTTCAGAAAGCAGATACAACACAAAGGAAGTTATGGAAAAAAGCTATATTCAAACTCTACCTTGTGCCCTGCAAGCAGAATGTGGCGTTGACGCACAATCTCTCAGAGCTTGGAAGAGAGAGATGTGCCATGCCCTAACACGAAACACTTCCTTAGGAGACAATCTAATCAACAGATGGTGCATTGAAAAGTTAGCATCTGAGCCAGTACATCCCCACAAAATATTAATTGACCAGTAATCAGGACTCTGAGAGCTAGCTCATCTTCTAGACAAGTCAAAAGTTACATGTTCCTGAAAGTTATGTTTAAAGCACCAAGTGGATGCAACCTATATAAAATTTGCCTTGAAGAAAGGAAAGCTGAAACTAGCAAAGCCATTCACCCCGGATTGAACTATTTGACCACACTGGAAAATAGAGAAGAGAGAAAGAGGTTCTCACTTTATAGATTCAATTTGTTACCAATCAAACAGAACAAGGGAAGAAAAAATAAGAGTCTATCCAACAGATACTTGTGTGACGATTGACAGATCCAATCGAAGGCTCAGCTGATACTGTCCAGCTAGACATGGAAGAGTCTTAGGTCAAAGTTTCTCAGAAGAATATTAGAAGCAGCAGAAATAGCAAACAAGATCTTAAATGTTTTGTACTACCATATCAGTGTAGGATAGTGTAAGGATACTCAACGACTCCAGGGATATTAGGAGAGGTAAAAAAAGATACAGGAACACAATGACTGGCTTGTGTTTCCAAGCTCTCCTGTGTGCAGTCCATGCAAGATGTCCTGTTGTCAGCATGCTTGTAAAGGTAATGCACAGTAATACTTTCACATGTCCCTTCCCACATGCAGAGGGGAAACACTTAACTGCACATAAGAGCAACATGGATTCCACGGCACTAAAGCCCTGCAGCCCCCAATCAATTTACAATGTTCATTTAATCCATGGTAGGGATACAGCCAAGCAGGTCTATAAAACAAGATGGGTAGTAAAGGTGCAATAGTGAACAGAAATAGAAAAGAAAAGGATAAGGGAACTGAGAGAGAGTTGGCTAAGGGTACAGGAGAAGTGATGGTGTTAACCAAAAGTAGCATCTGATTACCAGAATCAATGTCCGCATCATTTAAAGTGTTTGTGCTATAGCTTTGTGTGAGTTATTAATGACAGAACCCTTTTGGGTCCAAAAAGGAAGCCCCATGTGTGACATAGTCATTGGCAGGTACCCAGGCTGCGGATGAGATAGGGGATAAGTAACCTGAAGATTGACAGTGCTCTCTCAGAGAGTTTACTGTGGCCAAAGTAAGCTGCTTGTGTGTGCCACGTGTGCCTCCATGAAAGTACAGAATCAACATTTGCCGTATGAGGAGTGGAGGAAAGTGCCCCTTTTGGACATGGTCACCCCAACTTTTTGCTCACAGGTATTGAGGTTTTTCAACTGAGGTAAACTAGGTGCCTGCTAAAAAGGTCATCAGTACCAGTGCTCTTTCTCTAAAAACAAGTAACAATGTGTGCAATTGGCACCCACTTCTATAACCTGGTAAATCCCTAGTTACCAGTGGTAACAAGGCCTGGGTAGTGGATAGCGTACCTAAGGGGTGCAGGACATATTGTGTCACCCTCATGGACCCCCAAAACAAGATGCATGCAGCTGCCATAGTCTGCATGTCCTTGTGCAAGCAAGGTGAAAACCCAACATGGCACACCCATTGTGTACCATGCCCGAGTCACTGCATCAAAGTATATGTATGTCACCCCTACAGCAGACCTTCAAGCCCTAAGTAAGGGTGAATTATATTTGATGTGTGGTTCTATCTATGATGGACGACCCGAAGTGGTCATTCAAGGAAGAGTTTCACCATCTTGTTTTTGGTGGAACTAGGCCTTCTGGGATAAGGATATGCCCACTCCCCACAGGAAGTGGTCATATATGGTGAGTAGTCAGCCCAAGGGTAAGTAGCCCATTAGCTACTACTCTACACTCCCCTAAACACCCTTAAATTGAGTAGGTTTGGTGTGTCATCAGCTGCAGAGCTTTTTCAAGATGTCCTCCAACGTATCATTCAGCCTGTCATGAATGCTTTCTACTGTAGTGATGACATCTTCATTTTATGAACTACAGAGAGGGAGCAAGATAAAGCTCTCAAGAAAGTGTATTGTTTACTTGTTGATACAGGTGTAATGTTGAATACTGAGAAGTGTTTATTCTATAAAAAAGTTAAAGTTATTTGTCCATATCTTTTCTTATGGGGCATGACACCCGATCCAGCTAAAGTGCAAGCGTTATCAACTGCCAGTCCCCCACATGATGTTTCCATGTTATGTTCATTCCTTGGCATGGCCAGTTACTGTTCCAGATACATACGAGAGTTTGCCACAGTGAATGCTCCACTGAAGATCAGATTTATCGGACACAAAGAAAAAGAGGACACATTAGAGCCGAAAGCATGAGAACTGTAGATGACTAGCAAACCTTTGGTGTAAAACCCTGCCTGCCTACCTGCTCCTGTCCCGACAATCTCAACATCACAACTCATCCTGCAGCTGTGGGGACTCCAAAAGCCTTAGTGGCTCTTTAGCACATTGCCAGCCTGTTAGCATCTCTCTTGGAATGGAGGAGCCACTTCCCTGCTTCCTACAGGCACGAACCGCAATGTACAGTCTGTTGTTCTGCTGACCACCGGGTCCACCGACACAGCAGCCATCCAGGAGGCGGTCAGCATGCTCCAAGAGAGCTGTCTAGTCTCCCTCCAATTGGAGCTGAGCTGCACCAGTACCTAAGAATTTTGCTGGTGAGGGGGTAAAACAAGTTGTAAAGAATATGCCATGAGCTGACAAAGTTACATGCCGTCAAGTTAAAGAAGCCTTGAATCTCAAGCCCAATCCAATGCCGAATGTAGTCTACAAAATGTATATTTACAACGAGAACACTAGAGAGGTGGTGAAACCATAGACACATTTGTTGAGTGACTGAACGCACTCAAACACTGTACGTTCAATTAATTTAATGATGAGGAAGTAATATGTCTCAAAGTGATTGACAGATGCCTGTAACATTCATTCAGACGATGAATGCTGACAGAAACTCTTAGTCTGGAGCAAGTTCTCATGGCTACTAGAGCTGGAGAGCGTGCTGATCGACAAGTTGCTGACATGGAGGCCACAGGTGCACAAAGTGAGTCAGTCATGAACATGAAAAGTAAGCAGAAGCACAAGGCTGAAGGACACAAAGTGATGTCTCCATGAAAAAATAAGTTGTGTTTCTGGTGTGGATTTTCATTTCCACACGAAGGTAAATGTCCCACCATTGGACAGATATGCAAAGGTTGTGGGAAGGTGAACCATTTTCTAATGGTTTGCAAGAAGAAGGGAAAAGTAAGTTTGTTTCAGCGAGAATACAAAATGGCTGCGCAAACATTCCAGAAGCGTCATTCGACACATGCCCACAAGGCCAAGCAACAACACGGGTTGAGATATACCAACACCAAACAAAGCCTATCATCATCTAAATCATTGTCAAAAACTTCTTCAGTATTATTATCAAGTGAAAGTGAAGAAAATGGTTGTGCAATGTTGATGTTTACTTCAGAAAAATCTGGGTATGTTGGACTGGCCACATGTGTAGAAAAATACTAGTCAAAGAAAAGTCTACATGAAAAAGCACCAAAGTCATTCAAAAATTGTCTGAAGATTACACTGAAAATAAATGGTAGTTCAATCCCTTTCATTATCGACAGTGGTGCGTCGATAAACATGCCTGAGGAGAAATATAATGAACTATCTCCATTGCCACGATTGATTTAATCAAAAACTACGCATATAAATGGGCTGCATTGACGCCATTGAAAAGTCAAGATTCATTTGTAGTAGCGATGAAACACAAGAAGACAAAAGCACAAGTGCCCATTCATGTAATTCCATGTACCGCGTCAAGTGCCTGTTTACTCAGTTTCAGCACAGCTGCTGATATGGGACTGATCTCAGTGAACTACAACATAAATGCCTATCATGAAATAGTAAGTCAGTTCCCTGTATTGCTTCATGGGTTAGGAAAATTTAAGACTATGAAAGTGCAATTGCATAATAATGAGGATGTGTGTCCTGTTGCTCAAAGACACAGATGAATTGCATTTCATTTACAAGAAGCTGTTGAAAAGGAACTCAAATCATGAGTTAAACATGATATCATTGAGAGTCCTACTGGTCCAACGCAATGGATTTCTCTCATAGTGGTAGTGTCCAACAAAGAAAGTGAAGGAGCTGTACGCATCTGGTTGGATATGCATCAAGCGAACAAAGCAGTTGAAAGAGAATGACATCCAGGTCCTCACTTTGCTGACATGATAAAACAATTGAATGATGTGAAGGTCTTCTCTCCCTTTGATTCAAATCAAATATATCAACAGTTGGAACTCAAGGAGAACTGCAGGTACATTACAACCTTTTCTACACATATTGCTCTATTTTGTTATAAAAGACTACGTTTCGGTGTGTCATCAGCTGCAGAGCTTTTTCAAGATGTCATTCGATATATCATTCAGCCTGTCATGAATGATTCCTATGATAGTGATGACATATTCATTTTAGGAGCTAAACAGAGGGAACACGGTAAAGCTCTCAAGCAAGTGTATTGTTTACTTGTTGATGCAGGTTTAACGTTGAATGCTGAGAAGTGTGAATTCTGTAAAAAAGCTAAAGTACTTTGCCCATATCTTTTCTGATGGGGTATGACACCCGATCTAGCTAAAGTGCAAGCGTTGTCAACTGCCAGTCACCCACAAGGTGTTTCCATGTTATGTTCATTCCTTGGCATGGCCAGTTACTGTTCCAGATACATACGAGGCTTTGCCACATTGAGTGCTCCATAGAGAGACTTGATGAAAAAGAATGTTTCATTTAATTGGTCACAATCATGCGAGCAAAGCTTTAGAAGAATCAAACAAACTGTTGAGACCGCTACTAAAATGGCATATTTTAATCCAAAGCTCCATGCAGGAGTTGTTGTTGATGCTAGGACACTCGGGTTAGGTGCAATCCTTGCACAGTGCAGCAGACACCCAAATGCTTGAAAACATATTGTGGCATATACAAGCAAAGGTTTGTCGCAAACTGAACATACTTATTTACAATCTGAGAAAGAAAGTTTAGCAGTAGTGTGGGCTTGTGAACCATGTGCACTTATATGGAAACCCTTTTACACTTGTGACAGATTATCAAGCATTGTTGACCATCTCTGGCAATCCAAAGGCCAAGATGCCTTCTCACATTATACGCTGGGGTCTGCGATTACAAGAATACAACTGTGCAATTGTGCACCATTCAGGGAAAAATCAAAACACTGCTAACTACTTCTCCAGAGTGCCTATACAGTGTCAAGGAACCCTTTCCAAGATGGCTGAAGCCTACATATATTTCATTGTGAAATCCAAAACACCACCTGCCATTTTGCTGGAGCTAATTGTCGCTGCCATGAGTCAAAAAAGTGACATGTTAAAACTGAAAGACATTATTACACATCGGTCTTGAAACCAGCAAACTCGACCTCTTGCCAGTGACAGTGAATACAAGAAACTTGAAGATGACAAAGATGAACTGTCCATGACTCAAGAAGGCATTATCCTGAGGGGGTTGACAATTGTTATTCCAGAGAGTCTGCTACAACAGATAATTGAAGCAGCCCATGTGGACATAATGGAATTGTTACCACAAAATGAGCTCTCCGAGACTGAGGCCCTCATTCTGACCTTGGCGGGCGGCGGAGGCCGCCCGCCAAAGTCCCGCCGTCAGATTACCGTTCCGCGGTCGAAAGACCGCGGCGGTAATTCTGACTTTCCCGCTGGGCTGGCGGGCGGTCGCCT
This sequence comes from Pleurodeles waltl, assembly GCF_031143425.1. NCBI lineage: Eukaryota > Metazoa > Chordata > Amphibia > Caudata > Salamandridae > Pleurodeles > Pleurodeles waltl. The sequence continues at coordinate 1,332,832,605 of NC_090446.1, read as the reverse complement.
TCAGACCGCCCGCCAGCCCAGCGGGAAAGAGGCTTCCACGATGAAGCCGGCTCGGAATCGAGCCGGCGGAGTGGAAGCTGTGCGACGGGTGCAGTTGCACCCGTCGCGTATTTCACTGTCTGCGCAGCAGACAGTGAAATACATGTAGGGGCCCTCTTACGGGGGCCCCTGCAATGCCCATGCCAGTGGCATGGGCACTGCAGGGGCCCCCAGGGGCCCCGCAACCCCCCCTACCGCCATCCGGATCCCGGCGGTCGGACCGCCGGGATCTGGATGGCGGTAGGGGGGGTCGGAATCCCCGCGGCGGTGCAGCAAGCTGCGCCGCCGTGGAGGATTCAATGGGGTGGCGGTACACTGGCGGGAGCCCGCCAGTGGTGCCGGTCCGACCGCGGCTTTACCGCCGCGGTCGGAATCCCCATTGGAGCACCGCCGGCCTGTCGGCGGTGCTCCCGCGGTCCTCCGCCCTGGCGGTCAAAGACCGCCAGGGTCAGAATGACCACCTGAGTCTTGTTTCCTCATCTCGATGAGAGAGTTAAAAAAGAGTTGAAGGCCTGTTATCTAAGCAACTACCTGTCATCAGAAACTCCTCAACACACCTCAAGCATGACAGAGTTGCCAAATCATGTTTGGGAAAGAATTGCTGTTGACTTTTTCAGTCATCTTGAAAATGGACATCACCTAATGATGACTGTTGATGAATACTCCCATTTTCCATTGATAGGTGATTTCTCATCCATCAGTTCATAGAGTCTTCAAGGGGTTATACAGCATCTTTGTAACATGGGGTGTTCCTGTGATCTTCAAATCTGACAATGACCCACCTTTCAACAGTCGAGAAGTCAAAGATTTCCTCAGTCATCTCAATGTGAAGCATCAGAAGAGCACACTTCTTTGGCCACAGGCCAATGGCCTTGTCGAATATTTCATGAGTACATTGAAGTAAGCTGTTCAACATGCTGGATTGGAAACGCTTGACATTAAAACTGTCTTGAGTTTTATCCTGCAAGCTTACCTTTTGACCATACAACCACAGATGAAAGCTCTGCAACTTTGATGTTCAAGAGCGCCATGACGACCAAGTTAGCTCAATGGACCAATAGAAGATTAAGGGGGTCATTACAACATTGGCGGTAAAAGCCTCTTACCGCCGTGCAGAAGACTGCCAACACACCGCCGCGGCCGTGGAATTCCGCCACGGTCATTATGACCCACAGCTCGGAATCCGCCAAAATCCAGACACCCACACAAGTCCGCCACACCAAAGGTCAGTGATAAACTGGCGATAACAAAACCGACACCGTCACGCCAACAGGAATACGCCCACACTATCACGACCCATGAATCCACGCGGCGGTCTTTCAACCGCAGTATTCCATTGGCGGTACAGACCGCCGCGCTCAAAATACACACACATTTACAAAACACTACCACATTGGACAATTCCAAATACACACACCTAATACAGATACACACACCACTCCCACACATTCAATACAATATAAAACACACACCCACATCACCCACAAACCCTTACGTCAACAATTGAGACTGAAGGGCAGAAAGAGACACCACCATTTACAAACTAGCATCCAGAGGCACTCAACACTATCACTCACACAACATCCAAGCACCTCACACAACACACCACTAAATATCACCCCACACATCACAACACACACCACCCCACACATCACCCACACCACCCCATGGCCCCGCAAAGACACCCCAGGATCTCTGAGGAGGAGCTCAGGGTCATGGTGGAGGAAATCATCCGGGTAGAACCACAACTATTCGGATCACAGATGCAGCACACCACCATAGCTAGGAAGATGGAGCTATGGCGAAGAATCGTGGACAGGGTCAACGCAGTGGGACAGCACCCAAGATCACAGGATGACATCAGGAAGAGGTGGAACGACCTACGGGGGAAGGTGCGTTCCGTGGTCTCAAGACACCACCTTGCGGTCCCCCACAACTAACAACATGGGAGGAGCAGGTCTTGGCTATACTGCATCCTGAGGGCCTCGCAGGAGTAGCAGGAGGAATGGACTCTGGTAAATCAAACCTTTAACTACTTCATCCCCCACCCACCTGCATGCTATCACATACCCCCACCCTCCCCTCACCCCCATCACTCCAACTCCTCACGTATGTCCCAATATCACAAACCACACATCCCAAACCCAAGCCCTGCATGTAACACCAAAGCATGGACACCCATCACCAAATCATGGCCACTGCACATACCCATACACCCCCCCTAAACCATTATCACACAAGGTCCTACACAGGAATGCAAGCACTGGGGTACACGTTCACCCACCCATTGCACACCATGGCACACACAGATGCAATAATCATGCCTTTACATCCCTGCAGGACCCCTACCCAACGTCACTGGACAGGAGGGTCCAGATATGTCCACTCCACCCACAGAAGAGGCCCACAGTCATGACAGCAGCTCTGTCCAACTGGATCAAGATGACCAGCCCGGCCCATCTGGGACCTCGGGACAGTCGGTTCCCCTGACACTGGCACAGGCCACTACAGAGCTTCCCCCCTCTGGAAACACCAGCACAGCACCCACCCAGCGGGCCCATACCTCTGTCCCCAGGACACGTCAATCAGCAGTGTGTCCACCACTATAGGGAACCCAGGCTAACCCACCACCCCAACAACACCAGGGACCTGGGGCAGTGGTAGTGGGCACACGGTTCAGGGGACAGAGGCACAGGAACACAGGGGACCTGGGAGGGCTGCTGTGCGACAGGGGAGGACAGGCCCAGGGAACCCACTCTCCATGAGGCCCTCTCCAACATCATGGGAGCCTACCACCATTCCCATGAGACGATGGCAACGGTACTGGCCAAGTTTCAGGAGACCCAGCGGCTGCAGGAGGAACAGTATTTGGGCTTCAGGGAGGAACTCAAATCCATCAATTCCACCCTGGGCACCATTGTAGGGGTGCTGAAGGAACTCGTGAACACCAGGAGGGACAATGTGGCACAACAAGGGGCCCCTGACACTAGCCTGGACGATGAACTGCCCACCACCTCCACCGGCGCCAGTTTACAGGAGGCACCGCCACAGGACCACCACACCAGCACCCCACCCCCTGCAGATGGAGAACCACCCCGCAAACGGTCCATGAGATCCAGGACAAAGACAGAGAACAATGCCAAGACCCCCGCCAAGAAATGAGACCACCCTGATTGTCATCCTTCTGTCCCACTTTGTCACCCTGTCCATACTTAAACTGCCCTAGCTCCACTTCCTATGCCCCTTTGGACAATGCACCTGTGAGACTAATAGACTGGACTCAGCCATGGACATTCCTCCAGCATCACCCCTGACCATTTTACAACCCCCTCCACTATTGAGCACTTAAATAAACACCCTTAAACCACAAAACAATCAGGAGTCTGTCTGTGCTTTCGAAAATGTGTATTAGCAATAACAGTGGCAAAATGCTATATCAAATGTAATGTCAACATACCTATGTCACACAGCTCTAGTCCATGTGGAAACAAAGCAGATGTCACACAGTGGGACCCACATCTGTGAAATCGTAAGGGAAAGTGACAACTCAGTGACCATACACTGGGTGAAAATGACAGACAGATGAGAGGTAGTAGAATTAAATCAGATGTAGCAGGCAGTGTTGTCTTCTTACCTGTGTCTCACTGGAAGTATTGCAGGATCACCGTGTTCCTGTTGTCTATGTTCTCTTCTTATGCTTCCTCATCTTCACTATCCACAGGCTCCACAGCTGCCACAACACCTCCATCTGGACCATCCTCCTGCAGAAAAGGCACCAGTCGTCGCAAAGCCAAGTTGTGAAGCATACAGCAGGCCACGATGATCTGGCACACCTTCTTTGGTGAGTAGAATAGGGATCCACCTGTCATATGGAGGCACCGGAACCTGGCCTTCAGGAGGCTGAAGGTCCTCTCTATAACCCTCCTAGTTCGCCCATGGGCCTCATTGTAGCATTCCTCTGCCCTTGTCCTGGGATTCCTCACTGGGGTCAGTAGCCATGACAGGTTGGGGGTAACCAGAGTCACCTGCAAATGTCGAGGGACAACTGTTAGACACACACTAACTCATAGGGACATCCCCAGACCCGGACACCTAGTCACACTGTATTGGGTCCATGCCCTCACCTAATAGCCACACACAGTGCCTCTGGAGTTGCCCCATCACATACGGGATGCTGCTATTCTGTAGAATATAAGCGTCATGCACTGAGCCAGGAAATTTGGCATTCCCATGGGAGATGTACTGGTCTGCCAAACACACCATCTGCACATTCATCGAATGGTAACTCTTCCGGTTTCTGTACACCTGTTCACTCCTGTGGGGGGGTGGGCGCCAAGGCCACATGTGTCCCATCAATGGCACCTATGATGTTGGGGATATGTCCCAGGGCATGGAAATCACCTTTCACTGTAGGCAAATCCTCCACCTGAGGGAAAACGATGTAGCTCCGCATGTGTTTCAGCAGGGCAGGCAACACTCTGGACAACACGTTGGAAAACATAGACTGGGACATCCCTGATGCTATGGCCACTGTAGTTTGAAAAGACCCACTTGCTAGGAAATGGAGTACTGACACCACCTGCAATTGAGGGGGGATTCCTGTGGGATGGAGGATAGCTGACATCAGGTCTGGGTCCAACTGGGCACACACTTCCAGGATTGTGGTACGATCAAGTCTATAGGTGATGATCACATGCCGCTCCTCCATTGTCGACAGGTCCACCAGCGGTCTGTACACCGGAGGATGCCGCCATCTCCTTACATGCCCCAGGGGACGGTGCCTATGGAGGACAACAGCAAGCAGAGAGTCAACCAACTCTAAGGTACGTAAACACAGCTTAATTGGAAAATTTTAGCAAATCGACATATGCCTGTATTAATGTTTAAGCAAGGCCTAGATATGTGTGATGCAGTCCAAAATAATGCCATGTGGCCCCCTGAAATGGCGGCTGCCTGACCTGTAAAGTGGGACAAGGGGATATGAGGTAACTGCGCTGGCGTTGTACACCGTCGCGGTAGGCGGTTGGAGACCATGGCGCAATCCTGCATTGGTTAACATTGGACCCTATGGGTCCCAGGAGCCAATGACGATGTACGCCGGCGGTGACAGTACGCACCGCTGCGGACGTGACTGCCATTTTCTCTCTGTTCAATCACTTGATACCTGATATTCGACAGGAGAGGACCTACACTGCAAGTGCTGCTGTGACCTCAATCTGGAAGAGACAATGGCTTGTGTGTCTGGGGAAAGGGCCCCTGCCTTCAGCACGGAGGAGTTGGAGAAACTAGTGGACGGGGTCCTCCCCCAGTACACGCTACTCTATGGTCCTCCAGACAAACAGGTAAGTACACTGTGAGCATGCTGTATGGGCAATGCCTGTGTGGAGTGGTGTGGATGAAAGATAGGGGGTGAGAATGAGGCGTGCATGAAACGACGGTGAGTGCATGTGCGTCATGGCAAGGGTAGGGATGCGGGCCAATGACTGTGACGGTGCGGACGGTAATATCTTCTCCTTTTCCCCTGTACTATTCCTGTAGGTCAGCGCCCACCAGAAGATGGACATTTGGCGTGCCATCGCCAAGGAAGTCCGGACCCTGGGGGTCTACCACAGACAGAGCACCCACTGCCATAAAAGATGGGAGGACATTCGCCGCTGGAGCAAGAAGACGGCGGAGGCCCAGCTGGGGATGGCCTCCCAACGTGGGAGGGGTGCCCGTCGCACCATGACCCCCCCTATGTTCAGAATCCTGGTGGTGGCGTACCTGGAGTTGGATGGGCGCTTGAGGGCATCACAGCAGCCACAAGGGGGTGAGTACACTCTCATTCTGCTGATTCAGCACGCATTGGAGGTGTCTTGGTGGGGGAGGTGGGCTGTGGGTTCCCCTAGGCCAGGGCGAGTTTAGAAGGCAAGGTCCCTTCTTAAGGCAGGCCCTGTGGCACCCCACAGGTGTACAGTGCCAACTACACCTAGTCAGGCTCCTGTGACATCCATGTGTGCAGCAATCGGGCATAGCCTTGTAACCCATGTCCCTGGGATTGATTAGGGAACTCCAAGTGCACGGCGTAGTGCAGGGGGCTTCTGTGTCTGTAGTGTCCGGCAACGGTAGCGGTATTGCATGCACTCAACATGTCTTTCTTCTGTCTTCCCCCCCTTTTTTGGTCTCCCTGTTCTTGTGTGCATTAGCATCATCAGGCGGAGGAGCAGTGGCACCGGAGCAGGAGGGAGCTGCATCCCACATGGCCCTGGAGGGTGACACAACGGAGTCTGAATTCACCAGTGGGATGGAGGGCGAGGGGAGCTCCACGGTGGGGACGGGAGCTGAGACCAACGATACGGACTCCTCCTCTGATGGGAGCTCCCTTGGGGTGGCGGGTCCATCTGTGCCCCCCGCATCTACAGGTACAGCTGCCATCCCCCCTACCAGCACCGTCCTCCCAGTAGCCCCTCAGCGTGTGTACCGTGCATGCTCACTCAGGAGAGTGGGCATCTCCTTCGCCCCAGGCACCTCAGCCCCAGTCCCTGTCACCCTTGCTGCCCTCAGTGAGGAGGCCATTGACCTCCTCAGGTCCCTCACTGTTGGGCAGTCTACCATTTTGCATGCCATCCAGGGTGTAGAGAGGCAGTTGCAACAAACCAATGCATACCTGGAGGGCATTCATTTTGGTCAGGCAGCCCATCAGCGAGCTTTTCAGACTCTGGCCTCAGCACTGATGGCAGCCATTGTCCCTGTCTCTAGCCTCCCCACTCCAACTTCCTCCATCCAGACCCAAACCCCTGTACCTCAGCCTATCCCAAGCACACCATCAGACCAGCATGCACACACCTCAACTCACAAGGGAAGCTCTGGCAAACATAAGCACCACACATTCCAAAGGCACTCAAGCAAGCATCATACACATGCAGACACACCAACATCCACTACCTCCACTGTGTCCCCTCCTCCACGTCTTGCTCCTCCCTCCCTGTCTCGTCTCCACTCACACCTGCATGCACTACATCCTCAGCCACTACGTCCATCACCAGCCCACCACGCTCACGTGCAGTCACCACCCCCACTACCATTCACACATCCCCTGTGTCCTCTACCTGTGTGTCTGTGAGCCCTCCTCCCAAACTACACAAACGCAGCCACACACCCACCCAACAGCCATCCACCTCACGACAGCCTCCAGCCCATGCACCTTCACCCAAAGTCACCAAACGTAAACCTCCTACAACCACTACCTCTTCCTCCACTCCCAAACCCCCTCCATCTACCCATCCCAGTGTTCCCCAAAAACTTTTCCTGTACAACCTTGACCTCTTCCACTCACCTCCCCCACCCCTTCAGTCTCCTAGGGCCCGCCTCTCCAGGTCCCAATCCAGCACCTCAGCCACAACATCTGCGGGACCAGTGGTGCCAGTAGAAACCGGCTTCTGGAGTGTGCCAGGCAGCAGGGCAGCCGGGCAGCCAGTGTGGCAAGGAGCCAGAGCACGGACAGTCCCCCACCTGCAAAGCACAAAAAGTTGCCCAATGCCAGACGGGAGAGAGGAAAGAAATCAGCCACCAAAGCCGCTCCCAGGGGTACTGTTGGGAGTGTGGAGACAGCTGCGCCACCATCCAAGGTGGGGAAGGGGCACAGTAAAACCGGCAAGTCTGGGAAAATCTGCACAGCGGACAAGACCGCCACCAGCACCACTGCCCAGGACACCGCCGCCACCAGCACCACTGCCCAGGACACCGCCGCCACCAGCACTGCTGCCCAGGACACCACCGCCACCAGCACCGCTGCCCAGGACACCGCCGCCACCAGCACCGCTGCCCAGGACACCACCGCCACCAACACCGCAGGCCAGTGAGCGCCAAAGATTCCGACGCTACTGAGGCCGCCACGAGCAGGATGAAGCACTCTAGGCACAAAGCCCCCCCCAGAACCAGTGGAGAAAGGCATCCACTACCTCTGTCCTTGGCAGGATGAAGCACTCTGGGCACAAAGCCCCCTCCAGAACCAGTGGAGAAAGTCATCCACTACCTCTGTCCTTGGCAGGACGAAGCACTCTGGGCACAAAGTCCCCTCCAGAACCAGTGGAGAAAGGCATCCACCACCTCAGTCCTTGGCAGGATGAAGCACTCTGGGCACAAAGCCCCCTCCAGAACCAGTGGAGAATGTTATCCACTTGAGAGACTGTGGCTTTGCACTCCCCAGGATTTAACAGTGGGCATGGAGCCCCCTCGTGGATCTGGCATTGTGCACTCATCCGGCTGAGGTGGACACCCCCTTCCCTTCCCCCTGAGGGGCCTGTTTTATTTCTATCTGATGCCCCAGCAGTGTTTTCTCCGTCTTGTTCGGGTATCTTGTGTGGGCCTCGCCCATGCCTTTTGGGCCCAGTGGTCCACGTACTATGATAGTGGAATACCTTGGACTTGTATTCTTGGTGTATATATTTGCTTATATTGTACATATCTTTATATATGTATATATTTTTGATTACTGTATTTGGATATATTACAATCATTTGACTCATTTCCTTTTGTCCTTGCATTCTTCCAGGAGGGGTGGGGGGGGTAACTGTAATGTATCATGATGTATTAGTGTGTGTGTTGTCATGGGTGAGGGTGGGGGTGGGGGTTTTGCGTGTTGCATGTCACTGTTTTTTTCCTCCCCCTCCCCTGTGTAGTAGGTGCAGTACTCACCATGGTCTTCGCCGCTGGCGTTCGTGCTCCTGGTAGAGGAGCAGGAAGATGAAGGCTGGAAGAATCTGAAGTTCCGGTTCCATGGCGTCCTGGTTCCTCGTGGGATGTGTAGAGGTGAGCGTTTCCCCTTCCAAGCCCTGTTTCCGCCGTGTTTTTGTTCGCGGTGAATCCGCCCCGGAAAAGGTGGCGGATTGGCCTGTTGTAATTTTGTGGGTGCTACATTGTCCTCTGCCTGTCTGTTGGCGGTTACCGCCATGGTGTTTGTTTGCATCGCCTTGGCAGTCGGAGTGTTAAAGTGGCTGTCTATGTTTCCGCCACGGTCGTAATTCCAATTTTGTTTTCCGCCGGCCTGTTGGTGGTTTTACCGCCGCTTTAACACCGACCGCCAGGGTTGTAATGACCCCCTAAGCACTGAGGAAGAAACCCGTACCAAAGACTTGGGGACATATTTACAAGCCCCATGGTGCAGGACCTTGCTATGCTGCCCTGCGCCACATGGCAAGGGCCTAAATGCACACTATTTAAAAGATATTGTGCATTTCTGTCCTTTCCCTCTGTGCTGGCACACAAGTTGCTGCATAGCACCAACACAGGCACCCTTGCACCATGATGCAAGGATGTCTGCATTGTTAGGATTGTTTTTGAGCAGGAAGGTACATCTTCCTGCTTAAAAACAATCCAGAGAGGCATTGTCCTCTTTCTATGTGTGCTGCAGCATGCAACACACACAGAAAGAGGAAGCAACTAGGAAATCCATGTATATCTCCTTGTTGCCCTTGCCCAGGGGTGGCCTACAGTTTTTACGCATTCTCAGGCTTACAGATTCTTGTGGATCTGAAAATGAATCAAAACCTATGGGTGTGGAGTGGAAACACCCACCGCAACACCCATGGTACACCTCCCTGATGCAATGTAATGCAACGCAGCGACATGCGCTGCATTGCCTTACACCATATCTACAAGGCCATGAAAAGTCACGCAATGTGGCTTTGTGTGGCCTTGTAGAGATGGGCCTGCACTATGCACCACCGGTGTGTGACAAAAAGTGATGCAGCAGCCGCACACGAGACTTGTAAATATGCCCCTTCGATCGTAAATGAAAAATGAAGGCCTATGAAGACAAGCGATGACATGCAAAATACATTGTTTTCACTAGAGGAGATGGAGAGCTTGTCCGTCAGTTGGGAGAACATAAGTCTGATGCTCCATTCAATGCTGAGTCATTCCATGTTGTAACTAGCAAAGGACACACGGTGACATGGCAGTGTCCTGGAAAGTCCATTACGCGAGATTCCTTGCATTTATGACATGTAGCTCAACACTCATCAGATACTGATGTCAACGTAGAGACTGGTTCTGAAAGGACAATGAAAAAACCCTGACTGCTGTTACTACTACATCGCCAACGCAGATCATGGACACTTCTATTGCCGATTCCCAGTTTCCAAACACCGGATTAGGATGAGTAATCAGAGCACCATGAAGACTCATCAAAGAACTATGATTGTGTACATATTTGTAAAAAAAAAAAGTAATTTTTTTAAACAGACGGGGAGATGCAGTTTTGAATTAATGAAGGAAGCCTTTTGGCTCCTGATGGACTCCGTAGAACTGTGACGTAAGTGTTAGAGCATGGTGAAGTGACAGCAGGTTTATACTGTTGAGTATGTGGTTACACGCTGATGAATAAAGACGTGTAGTACCCAGTTCCATAGGTGGGGTAGTCGTTGGTGGGTACCCAGGCTGGGGAAGACACTACACATGCCAGCTGGCTAGTCTTCCTCATAGAGTTCATTAGCCTCGGATAGTTCTTCAATGGACATGAGCTTACAGGTACCCCAATACAGTATGCGCAAAAATATAATGAGTTGCAAGTTTCAGCAGTGTATAATACTGGACTCCTTGATGTCAGTAAACACATAGGGTTGTCGGTTATAATTAGACTCATCTTTACTACTGCTTTTAAATTTAATGAGCACTAAACTCTCTTGGCAGAAATTGTAAGTTGAGTTTGGCATTGTCTTTTGGCATATAGGCCCTCATTATGACACTGGCGGTAAATCTCGCTTACCGCCACGCTTACGGCCACCAACTTACCACCGCGGTGGGGGTTATCCATTCACCGTATTATGACACACACACCCCAATCCGACAGAATACAGCCACATACACAAATCCGCCAGACCAAAGGTCAGTGATAAACTGGCGGTCCCAAAACCCACACCGTTACGCCAACCGAACAACACCCATCATATTATGACCCACGAATCACCATGGCGGACATTCAACGGTGATAAACCATTGGCGGTACACACCACCTCGCTCACAATGGACACCCACATAAAAAACACCACCACATTGGACAATTCAAACAACACACACCTGACACCCATAAACACACCACACCCACACACCCACACCACTATAAAACACACACCCACATTACCCACAACCCTTTACAAATACAAGTCATTGGCACAAGACTGACACCAAGACCACTGTGACAACTAGAGCCACACACCACTCACACCCATATACCCCTCACGCATTCCACATCACACAACCCATTCACATTAACCCAACACACCCTCACTAACACACATCACACAACACCCATGGCACCACAAAGGCACCCCCGTTTCACTGAGGAGGAGTCAAGGGTCATGGTGGAGGGAATCGTCATGGTAGAGCCACAACTATTTGGAGCACAGGTGCAGCAAATATCAATAGCTATGAAGATGGAGCTATGGCGGAGAATCGTGGACAGGGTCAACGCTGTGGGACAGCACCCCAGAACAAGGGACGACATCAGAAAGAGGTGAAATGACCTGTGGGGGAAGGTACGCTCCATAGCAGCAAGACACCAGCTCGCTATAAAGAGGACTGTCGGAGGACCCCCACCTCCTCCCCCACAACTCACAGCATGGGAGGAGCAAGTCTTGGCAATACTGCATCCTGAGGGCCTGGCCGGTGTCGAAGGAGGACTGGACTCTGGTAAGTCAACTTTCAACAATTATCACCCCCCCCATACCTGCATGCCATCACATACCCTCACCTTCACTCCCATCACTCCACTCCATCCCACACACCCCACCATCACATCACACTAATCCCAATGCCTAATGCCAAACCCTGCGTGCTGTACCAATGCATGGACACCCCTCACAGCCCTGCATGGACACTCATCACTAAAGCATGCACAGCATAGGGATACTAACAATCCCACCATACACCAAGATACACAAGTAAAAGCTGCCAGGGCAACACCAACCATAGAGGGGAAGCCAGGGATGTACAATATGTCATACACATGAAGCATAATACATAACTTACATCCCCACAGGTACCCCAGCCAATGTGACTGGAGAGGAGGTGCCATCACTATCCAGTCCCCCTACAGAAGAGGCCCACAGTGATGATAGTAACTCTGGTCTTCAGGATCTGGACGATCTTCCCGGCCCATCAGGGACCACTGAACAGCCGGTCCCCCAAGCCCAGTCACAGACCACCACAGAGCCTCCCTCGTCAGGAACCAACATCACAGCACCCACCCAGCATCCCCAAACCTCTGTCTCCAGGACATATCAGTCAGCAGTGTGCCCACCTGTACAGGGACCCCAGGCTCCACCTCACACACAAGACAATCAGGGACCTGGGGTCAGTGGGAGTGGGCACACGGTTCAGGGAACAGAGGCACAGGCCACCAGGGACACTGGGAGGACTGCTGTGCATCAGGGGGAGGACAGGACCAGGGAACCGACTCTCCAGGAGGTGCTCTCCAAGATCCTGGGGGCCTACCAACATTCCCAGGACTCGATGGTCCCAATCCTAGACAACATGAAGGAGAACAGTCGGCTGCAGGAGGGACAGTATCAAGGGATCAGGGAGGACTTGCAGGCCATCAACAACACCCTGATCTCCATAGCAGGGGTGCTGGCAGACATGGCCAACATTATGAGGGAGGCAGTGTCACACCAGCGGGCTCCTGCCACTAGCCAGTCCTCTGAACAGCCATCCACTTCCGCTGCCGCTAGTGGCCAGGAGGCCCCGTCACAGGACCAACAGGCCACCAGCAACCCTCCCCCTGCAGAAGGTGAACCACCCCACAAACATACCCTGCGATCCAGACAGAAGCCAGATACACTTTCCAAGACCACAGACAGGAAATGAGACTCTCCTGATTGTCCCCCTTGTGTCCCACTCAGTCACCTTGTCCACCTTGAACTACCATTGCTCCCCTTCCTATTTCCCCATGACAATGCACCTGTACTACAAACAGACTGGAACAATGCCCTGGATTTTTCTCCATCACCCCATCCCATTGCACTTTACCCTCTATATATTAGCACTACAATAAACACCCTTGGATAAAAATCGACTTTGAGTATTTCATATATTTTAAATATGTATTGATTGAAACAGCAACAGCCATCGCAAATGAACTGTATATAGAATGAGCATAGAATTAGTGACCCGTAGCTGGCTGTTGTGATCACACCAGGGGAACTTGTCAAATCACCAACATCTGCAAAATGAATATCCAGAAGTAACAGTAAGTGGGCAAAGAAGTGGGAAATACCAGCATGCTAATGCACACAGAATACAACCAAAGCCATTGAAATGTAAAGTTGTACTGTCTCACCTGTTTGTCATTGGAAGTACTGACGGATCACAGATGTTCTGTTGTCCACATCTTCATGCTCTGCCTCCTCATCCTCACTGTCCACAGGGTCCACTGCTGCCACAGGGGCATCTCCGGTCTCCTCCTCATTCAGAAAAGGTACATGGCATCTGAGGGCTAGGTTGTGCAACATGCAGCATGCAGACCTTCTTGGGTTAGTAGCACTGGGTCCCACCTGTCAGATGGAGGCACTGGAACCTGGCCTTCAGGAGGCCAAAGGTCCTTTCAATGATCCTTCTGGTTCACCCATGTGCCTCATTATAACGTTCTTCTGCCCTTGGCCTGGCATTCCTCACAGGGGTCAGCAGCCATTATAGGTTTAGGTAACCGGAGTCACCTGCAAATATTGAGGGACAACATTTAGCCATACACTATCCTATATGGCCAACACCATAGGCATACACTAACTGTGTGGGAACCAGGGCTCACCTATTAGCCACACCCTGTGCCTCTGGAGTTGGGCCATCACATTTGGGATGCTGCTATTCCTCAGGACAAAGGCATCATGCACCGACCCAGGATACTTAGCATTGACGTGGGAGATATACTGGTCCGCCAAGCACCCCATCTGCACATTCATGGAGTGGAAACTCTTACGATTCCTGAACACCTGTTCATTCTGGCGGGGGGAACAAATGCAATATGTGTTCCGTCAATGGCACCAATTATATTGTGTGGAGGGACAGGTGGAAGTGAGGTAATGCTGCTGACTTTGTGAGCCGTGGGGGTAGGCAGTCGGGAACCGCCGTGCAATTTCTCATTGGTTATAATTGGGCCCTATGAGGTACAGTGGCCTCTGGTGATCTAAGCCGTGGACATGACAGCCATTTTCTATCACATTCATCACTTGTTTCCTGACCTTCCATAGGAGAGGACCTACACTGCATGTGCTGCTGTGACCTGTGTCTGGAACCTACCATGGCCTGTGAGACTGGGGAAAGGGCCCCAGCCACCACGTCTGAGGAATTGGAGCGACTGGTGGATGGGGTCCTACCCCAGTATGGACTGCTGTATGGGCCTCTAGACCAACAGGTGAGTACACTGTGTGCATGATGCATGTGGCGTGAATGCATGGAGTTGTGTGTGTGAAGGCCCCGTGTACCGGGGGTGGGTGGATGTCCCCTTAGCGGTGTACACGTTGTGTGCTGGGCTCTGTGTGTGCCAATGGTGATGGAAACAGGTATGGTGGGCTATTTGTTTTACTGGCTGAACTGTTTGTCTAATAGTGTTCTCCTGTCTGTATTGCCTCTGCAGGTCAGCGCCCATCAAAAGAAGGGTATATGGCGTGCCATCGCCAAGGATGTGCAGACCCTAGGGGTCTATGGCAGATGGAGCACCCACTGTAAGAAACGGTGGGAGGACCTGAGACGCTGGGCACGGAAGACCGCAGAGGCCCAGCTGTGGATGGCCTCCCAACGAGAAAGGGGTGCCCATCGGACCCTGACCCTGACCCCCCTGATGGCCCGCATACTGGCGGTGGCCTATCCTGAGCTGGATGGGTGCTTCAGGGCATCACAGCAGCCACAGGGGGGTGAGTACAGTGGCCTTCATTGAAGCTCACGGCTGGAGGGGTGGTATCCGGGTGGTGGTTGAGTGTCAGTGGGTGCCCCTATGCCAGGCCAGACATAGCAGCGTAGGTCCTCTGGTGGCTAAGGGTCTGAAGGGGAAATACTGCTTACCTAGCTTGTTAGTGTTTAGTACTGGTCAGGGTTCCGTGGGTCCCAGGTGTGCAGCAGTTGGCAGTGTGTATCCCTCCTCATTCCTTATTGAGTAGCCATTTCACTGGTAGTGCAATGCATAATATGTAGGCCTGTTCCCTGCGTGTGAGGGTGCTGTGTACACCAGCGGTTGTGTTGGTGCAGTCATTGACCCAGTGTATCCTTTGTCTCTCTCCCCCCTTTCTTGTTTTGTCATCCTGTCCTTATGTGCATTAGCATCATCTGGCGGAGGAGCAGAGGCACCAGCGACAGAGGGAGCTGCATCCCACAGGACCCTGGAGGCAGAGTCTACCAATGCTGAGGGCACCAGTGGGATGGAGGGGGAGGAGAGCACCACGATGGGGACTGGAGTGGACAACACAGACCCTGATACCTCCCCCGGTGGGAGCTCCCTGGTGGTTGAGGACACCACTGTGACCACCCCTGCTGCAGGTTCAGCGGCCACCACCCGTACCAGCAACGCCCTCACAGTAGCCCCTCAGGGAGTTGCCCATGCCCACTCACCCAGGAGGGTGGGCATCTCCTTCGCCCCAGGCACCTCAGGCCCTGCCCCAGTGAGCCCTGCTGCCCTGAATAAGGAGGCTACTGACCTCCTTAGACCGATCTCTGTAGGGCAGTCAACCATTGTGAGTGCCACCCAGGGGCTGGCAGCCCAGATGCAGCAATCTACTGCATTCCTGGAGGGCATTCACAGTGGATTGGCAGCCAAACAGATCGATTCAGGCTCTGGCCTCTTCTCTGATGGCAGCCATTGTCCCTGTTTCAACCGTCCCCCCTCCAACTTCCACTTCCCAGTCCCATTCTCCTCAACCCCAAACCATCCCAAGCACACAGCAAGACGAGCATGCACACAAGACAACACCCAAGAGTGTCACAGGAAAACACAAGCACCACACTTAATCCCACAGGCACTCACACAAACACCATTCATTTGCAGACACAGCAACATCCACTATTCCACTGTCTCCCCCTCCTCCTCCTCCTCCTCCTCCACCTCCCACCCAGTTGTGCCCACACTCACACCTGCATGCACTACATCATCATCCACTACCAGCATCATCACCACACCAAGCAGAACACACACCTCACTGGCAGACACCTCCACAACATCCATGCACACGTCCCCTGTGTCCTCTCCCACTGTGTCTGTTCCCCCCTCCTAAAGTACACAAACGCAAGCACTCAGACACCCAACAGCCATCCACCTCACAACAGCATACAGCCCATGCACCTGCACCAAAATACAGCAGACAAACACCTCTAACAACCACTCCCTCATCCTCCACTCTCATTACTCCTCCCTCGTCCTGCCCCAATGTCCCTAAAAAGCTTTTCCTTTCAGGGTAGCAAGGACCTCAGCTAAACAGTCCACGCGCCCAGTGGGAGCAGCACCTACTCGTGGTGGAAAGGATTCCAGGCCACAAATACTGAAGGGGAAGGAGCCTGCACCAGCCACAAAGAAGGGGAAGGAGCCTGCACCAGCCACAAAGAAAGGGAAGGAGTCTGCCCCACCCACACAGAAGGGGAGCCAGCACCAGCCACAAAGAAGGGGAAGGAGCCTGCACCAGCCACAAAGAAGGGGAATGAGCCTGCACCAGCCACAGAGAAAGGGAAGGAGCCCGCACCAGCCACAAAGAAGGGGAAGGAGCCTGCACCAGCCACGAAGAAGGGGAAGGAGCCTGCACCAGCAGCTGTCATGGAGCCCCCACCACCAACCGTGGTTGTGCAGCCATCAGAGAGTGCGAGGGCTGAGCAGGAGCCTCCAACAACCACCACCACAGTGCAGCCATCGGAGGGTGCAGGAGCTGAGCAAACCCTCCGATAACCACCACAACAGTGCAGCAATTGGACGGAGCAGGGGATGAGCAGGAGCCTCCCACAAGAGCCACCACAGTGCAGCTGTCACCGCCAGCGGATGCCATATAGTCCATCCTCCAAGGGCTGCTGTGCGACCTGCCCCCTCCAGTACCAGTGGGGTATTCACCCACTTGAGAGACTGTAGCCTTGCACTCCCAAGGACTAAGCACAGGACATGTTGCCCCCTCCAGAACCAGTGGGCAAGTGACCCACTCCAGAGACTGTGGCTTTGCACTCCCCAGGACCAAGCACAGGGCATGTTGCCCCCTCCAGAACCAGTGGGCTTGTTTTCGCATCCGGCTTAGGTGCCCCCCCTTCTCCTGAGGTGCCTGTCTTTTTGCTAGCTGATGCCCCTGCAGTGTTCTCTCCATATTGGGTCAGGAATCGAGTGGGGCCTTGGACTTTGCCCTGTGGCCCCTGGGAACTATAGACTGGGCAGTGTTCCTTTTTTATACACGCGTACAGATCTGTTTCATGTGTAAATCGGATTGTTGAATTTATTGTTGGACTGATTACAATCATTTTCATAAATTCCTGTTGCCTTCGCATTATTCTGCAGATTTTCAGATTCAAATTGTTTTGTAATGCATCTGGTTGTGTGTACGGTGGGCGTGTGTCACTCTCTTTTTCCTCCCCCCCTCCCTTGTGTGCTAGGCGGCTGTACTCACCGTCGTCGTCTTCTTCGCCGGCTTTGGTGTTTCAGGTGGAGCATAACGTAGAAGATCATCGTGAAAACTTGCAGTTCGGGTTCCATGGCGGCATTGTTCTTCCTTGTGTCTCCAATGATGAGTCCTTTGTGCTCTGTTTTCGCCAGGCTTTTGATGGCGTTGGTACTGCCCTGGAAAAGGTGGCAGTTTGCAGGGTCATAATATGGTGGGCAGTACTTTGTCTTCTGCCTGGCTGTAGGCGGCTACCGCATGGTGCCTGTTGTTTCCGCCCTGGCGGTCGGTGTGGTACATTGGCTGTCTATCGGAGATATCACCGCCATGGTCATAATTTGGCGGTAGTTACTGTCAGCCTGTTGACGGTATTACAGCCACTTTATCACCGACCGCTAGGGTCGTAATGAGGGCCATAGTCTTATTTTTAATTTTTGCACAGCATTTTAGAGTTTCACTTCTAGTTGTATTTGAAGGTTTGGTTCCTGAGCAAGACATGGAATTTTGGCATGGATTGTTTTCCTCCCTGGAGAGACATATCCTGTCCTCTGAGGCATGACATAAATAGTCACACAACATCTGCCACAGAATCTCAAATAAAGAACTACATGTGGTTTTACCAAAGTTAAGTCTTTTTTTGAGGGTGACCATAAAACATTCAACTGCCATTGTCTTGAGGCCAAAGTGGTATAAACTTCCAATAGTTGAATCCTCATCTTGTGGCAATGTTCCTGAATTCTACTTCACAAAGAGGAGGCCCATTGTCTAACTTCACCACAGACGAGATACCAATAGTGGAAGAGATCTTAAGTGTTGTTATGACCACTTCGGTCAAAGGGCCATATGTACGAACACTTTTTCCCATAGACACAGAATGGGAAAAAACCTTTGCTACATCTGGCCCAAAGTGTTGTAATCAACAATGACTTCATGAAAACATGAGTATTCATCAGCTTCTGCTAGTAGGAGATGCTGTCCGATGGCAATGGGTCCAAAGAAAACAACTGCAACCTCTTTTCTTACACTTTTTGGAATTCATGACATTTGCAAAGGTTATGAAGTGATGTGTTTTCCAAGACTGTCATAATTCATATTCACCTACTGTTTTCTCCTCTAGCTTCTCAAAGAATGGGAACCAGACCTTTTGGCACAGCGATTTCTTTATGGCCAACAGTCTGCCTTTGTGGCCTTCAAATGCCAGTTTAATCGCTTGGCGTTGAAGTGACTGAGGGAAGATTAAACCTGTTCAGCTAAGTACCAGTGAACTGCGATGTATAGTAAACTCCTACTCTCTGCTGGTGTAATTTATGAGTACATTTTAGATCATTATAACTTTGTGTGTCAAGAAGGACAGCCACTAAGGGCCTGATTCTAACTTTGGAGGACGGTGTTAAACCGTCCCAAAAGTGGCGGATATACCACCTACCGTATTACGAGTTCCATAGGATATAATGGACTCGTAATACGGTAGGTGGTATATCCGCCACTTTTGGGACGGTTTAACACCGTCCTCCAAAGTTAGAATCAGGCCCTATGAGTCTGCTCTTATTAGAACAAGAGCCCTCACTCACCAAATGGTGACATGCTTCATCATCGGGCTTTTGCTCCTCGTCAGGCCGGCACTGGCCTGACGGGCCCCTCGTGGGGGCTCTTTGCCGGAAATCTTTTGAGTGTAAAGAATGCCGGTAGCTGAGTGCTAGTATGTGGGATTGGTATATGGGTATGTGAAAATAAAAATGCAAAGAGGTCTGGAAATATCGTATTTAATCAACCCAGACCCCTGTCATGATTAAAAGCAGAGTGTGGGTAAGGATTAGAAGTAATGTCTAGTCCACCCTCATAAACAAAAAAAATGTCAGTCCCTGAATTAGGGGAATGTGAAGAGTTAGAGTACAGAACTAACTATACTTCTATCATCGGGGTCAACATGTTTCTCGCAAAAAATGTCTGTTAAGATCAGTGCGATTCGTCAGGACCAAAAAAACGTACCTAATCCCCATGTTATAACCCAATACGGGATTTCTTCGAACCACAAAAACCTACAAAGAGCAAAAAAACAGACTCAAAATACAAATATAACCATGTGCACAGTGAGCTCATTCCGGTGAGAAACCCTAATGTGCAGTGTATCACACAGTGAAATATAAATCGAACAGACTCCTCTCAATTCAGAGGATGAATTCTTACCCTCCTTGTATTAAAGGATGGGCCCCATCGGGATAGCGATAAGCATCAGTGGTCCAGGCTTGTATAGTCAACTAAGTATAGATATAGATGACATGTCATACATAACAAGTATAAATATCTCAAGGATTATAAATCCATTCAAACTATTCAGGACAAACTTAAATCATGGCTCAAACATGTCCAATAACAGAAATTCCTAAGTATGAGGACACAGGTAATCACCATAACTATGTGGAATATTGTTAGTCAATTCAAATTGTCAAAATAATCTTAAATCACGAGTCAAACATGTCCAAAAAATGTGTATAGTGTACACAATTGCCAGTCCAATAATGTACACCAATAGTATTAATAATAAGGACACAGGGTCATAGTAGTGTCCAATGTTTAATGACAGCTCCCACCAAGGATCAAGAAGGGGCAAAGAAAGTGGTCTGCAATATAGATAGTTACTCTTCTGCTCCTTAAGGAAAGGTAACATAGGACTTACCCCGCTTGTGTGGCCACCGGGTGGATAACCTACCCCTGCTCCGCGTCCCAGAAAAAGTGAGACATAGCTGGAGAGGGGATTATAAATGGTGGTGGGGCATCAAGCTAGAAAGAGGACTGGAGAAAAGCGGCGGCCATCTTGAAGGTATTCCCTAACAGTAAAAGAGTGGCGGCCATTTTGTAATGGGGTTAGGAATAGGAAATAGTGGCGGCCATCTTGAAGGAATTCCCTAACAGTAAAAGAGTGGTGGCCATTTTGTAATGGGGTTAGGAATAGGAAATAGTGGCGGCCATATTGTAGAGATGTTTTTGTAACAAAAACATGGCAGCCATATTGTAGTGGAATACTAATACAGAGGGGGACCTGTGGTCAAACAAGGGTGGCAACCAATAGCTGTACCCCCAAAATGGTAATCCCAAAGGACTGTCTGTAGAAAGATAATAGAAAGTAAAAAATATTCCAATCATACTGAAATGAAAGTTGCCATCAAGGGGGGCATAAACAGTGTAGGAGGGTGCACTATGCAGCCATTGACGACAGAGGGAGTCATAATAGAATCAGTTGTGGTAACACAATCATAAAATGATGTCGAACCTCAGAAATGGTTGTATATTCGTAGATCCAAGCATAATGGAGGCTGCCATTAAAAAAAAACTATGGTGGTCATTCTGACCTCGGCGGTAAAAGGCGCCTACCGCCGGTCAGAAATCCTCCATAATCCCGCCGCGGTCGCGGAAACCCGCCACGGTCATTCTGACCCGCAGAAGGCAAACCTCCGAAAATCCGACCGCCACAACAGACCGCCAGACCAGCGGTCGGCGGAAAGGTGGAGGTGACCAAACCTCCACCGCCACGCCAACAGAAATACGCCCATCCCATTACGACCCACGAATCCACGCGGCGGTCATTCAAACGCGGTATTCCATTGGCGGGACACACCGGCGCGGTCAGAATACACACCAACGAACAAAACTCACCCACATTGGACGATTTGAATCCCACACACCTGATACACATACACACACCACTCCCACACACACAATACAATATAAAACACCCACCCACATCACTCACAAACCCCTACGCTTACAAAATCGTAAAGAAGGCAAGAGCGAGACACCAGCATCCAAAACATAACAGCCACAGCCACTCAACACCATCACCCACACACTATCCACACACAAAACAACACACACCACCACACTCAACTCACTTAAATACACATACTCCACCCCACACATCATACACACCACCCCATGGCACCCCAAAGACAACCCCGCTTCACAGACGAAGAACTCAGGGTTATGGTGGAGGAAATCGTTCGTGTAGAGCCCCAGCTGTTCGGCACACAGATACAATACACCAGCATTGCCCGGAGGACGGAGCTATGGCAGAGGATTGTCGACAGGGTGAACGCAGTGGGACAGCACCCCAGAAATCGGGAAGACATCAGGAAGCGATGGAACGACCTACGGGGGAAGGTGCGTTCCATGGTATCCAGGCACAACATCGCCGTGCAGAAGACTGGCGGAGGACCCCCACCTCAACCCCCACAATTCACATCATGGGAGGAGGAAGTCTTGAACATCCTGCATCCTGACGGCCTCGCAGGAGTCGGCGGAGGAATGGATACTGGTAAGTTGAAGCTTCAATACTGCTTCCCCCCCACCTGCATGCCAAATCAGACCCCAACCCTCACCCCCATCCTCGAACCCCATCCTCACCCCTACCCTCACCCCCACCACCATCCTCACCCCCACCACCATCCTCACCCCCAACACCATCCTCACCCCCACCCCCACCACACCTATTCCCCGCCAATGTCTCACCATCACAACCCACTCATCCCAAAACCTAGGCCTGCATGCGTCCACTAAGCATGGACACCCATCACCAAAGCATGCCCAATGCATATACACATCCCCCCCACAAGCCACCCTCACCAAAGCCCCCACACACGAATGCCAGCACTTGGGGACACGAGAACCCACAGATACACCCATATGCGACACATTGAAACTATAACCATACCTCTATACCCCTGCAGGACCCGACCGTCAACACACCGCGGCGGAGGGGCCAGAATTATCCACACCCCCCACCCAAGAGGCCGTCAGCGATGACAGCAGCTCTGTCGATCTGGACACCGATGACCAGCCCAGACCATCGGGGACCTCTGGACAGTCGGTTCCCCTCACACAGGCACAGGCCACTATAGACCCTAACCCCTCTGGGAACACCAGCACAGCTCCCACCCAGCGGGCCCATGCCTCTGTCTCCAGGGCGCGTCAATCTGCGGTGTGTCTACCACTACAGGGCACCCAGGATAACCCACCACCCCAACAACAACAGGGACCTGGGGGCAGTGGTAGTGGGCACACCGGCCAGGGGGCAGAGGCCCAGGGAAACAGGGCAACTCGGCGGGCAGCTGTGCGACAGGGGGGGGAGGAGAGGCCCAGGGAACCCACTCTCCACGAGGTCCTCACCACCATCATGGGAGCATACAACCGCTCCCAGGAGACGATGGCGACGGTACTGGCCCGGTTCCAGGAGATCCAGGTGCTGCAGGAGGAACACTATCGGGGGTACAGGGAGGACATCCGAGCCATCAACACCACCCTGGTTACCATGGTAGGGCTGCTGCAGGACCTCGTAAACAGCAGGGCGGACACTGAACAACACCCAAGGGCCCCTGCCACTAGCCAGGACCAAGAACAGCCATCCACCTCTGCCGGCGCTAGTGGACAGGAGGCCCCCGCACAGCAGCAGCCCACCAGACCCCCACCTCCTGCAGGAGAAGAACCACCCCGCAAGAGGGCCCTGAGATCTCGCAAGACAGAGTAGGATGTCTAGACCCCCGCCAGCAATGGATACCACCTGATGTCATCCCACTGTCCCACATTGTCACCCTGTCCATCCTCGAACTGCCCATGCTCCATCTCTCCACAGGCCTCTGGACAATGCACCTGTGTGACTGTTACTCTGGACTCTGCCATGGACATTCCTTCACCATAGCCCCCACCCACTTGAAACCACCCATCCCATTTTGAGCACTTCAATAAACACCTATTTTGCACCAAAATATCAGGAGTCTGGCTGTGATTTCAATAGATTGTAATTGACATGACAGTGCAAATATGTCCTTGTACATGGTGAAGTCAACAAACAGCTGCCACAAAGCTGTAGTCCATGGGGAAACAAAGCACAGGACTCGTAGTGGGGACCCCAGATCTGAAATAGGGAGGGAAAAGCCAAAACTCAGTCATCATACACTGGGGCAAATAGACAGGCAGCAGAGATGCTGCAGAGTAGTTAACATTTACTAAATTATCTTTGAAATGTTACCTGTGTCCTATTGGAAGTACTGTTCAATGATTCTGTCCCTGTTGTCTGTTTCAGCCCCGTCGTCTTCCTCCTCGTCACTCTCCTCAGGTTCCACCGCTGCCACAACACCACCGTCTCGACCATCCTCCTGCAGGAAAGGCACCTGGCGGCGCAAAGCCAGGTTGTGAAGCATGCAGCAGGCCACGATGATGTGACACACCTTCTTAGGTGAGTACATTAGGGATCCACCGGTCATATGCAGGCAGCGAAACCTGGCCTTTAGGAGGCCAAAGGTGCGTTCGATCACCCTCCTAGTACGCCCATGGGCCTCATTGTACCGTTCCTCTGCCCTGGTCCGGGGATTTCTTACTGGGGTCAGTAGCCACGACAGGTTGGGGTACCCAGAGTCACCCACTAGCCATACACGGTGTCTCTGTAGCTGTTCCATCACGTAAGGGATGCTGCTATTCCTGAGGATGTAGGCGTCATGCACTGACCCTGGGAATTTGGCATTTACATGCGAGATGTACTGGTCAGCCAAACACACCACCTGGATGTTCATTGAATGGTAACTTTTTCTGTTCCTGTACACCTGCTCCCTGTCTCTTGGGGGAACCAAAGCCACATGGGTCTCATCAATGGCACCAATTACGTTGGGAATATGTCCAAGGGCGTAGAAATCACCCTTCACTGTAGCCAGTTCGCCCACCTCAGGGAAAATGATGTAGTTCCTCACGGATTTCATCAGGGCAGACAACACTCTGGATAACACCTTTGAAAACATGGGCTGAGACATCCCAGAAGCAATTCCCACGGTTGTCTGAAATGACCCACTTGCCAAGAAATGGAGTACTGACATGACCTGCACCAGAGGGGGAATCCCTGTGGGTTGGCGGATGGGGGACATCAGGTCGGGCTCCAGCCGGGCACACAGTTCATGGATAGTGGCACGGTTAAGACGGTAGGTCAGGATAATGTGGCGTTCTTCCATTGTCGCCAGGTCCACCAGCGGTCGGTACACGGGAGGATTCATCCGTCTCCTCGCCCAACCCAGCGGACGGTGCCTAGGAAGGACAACATGGAGCACACAGTCAGGCAACCCACAGGTACGTACTCACAGCTAGCACAGTATACGATTCTCTATGCAGTGAATGGCGTGTCTGAGTGGCTATGCAAGGCCTAGGCCTGTGTGACGCAGTTGAAATTGAGCCATGTGGGCCCTGGAAATGGCGGCTGCCTGACCTGTGAAGTGTGACAATGGGATGTGAGGTCAATGCGCTGGCGTGGCACACCGCGGCGGGCGGCGGCCGAAGACCGCGGCGCGAAGCCGCATTGGTTAACATTGAAGCCTATGGGTTTCAGGAGCCAATGGCGAAGGGCGTCGGCGGTGGCGGGACGCACCGCCGCGGTACGCACCGCCGCGGACGTGACCGCCATTTTCTATCTACTTATCCACTTGCGACTTGAACTTTCACAGGAGAGGACCTATACTGCAAGTGTTGCTGTGACCTCGGTCTGGAAGGGACAATGGCTGCTGCGACTGGGGAAAGGGCCCCTGCCTTCACTGGAGAGGAGTTGGAGAAACTTGTGGATGGGGTCCTCCCCCAGTATGCGCTACTCTACGGTCCTCCAGACCAACAAGTGAGTTTAATTCTATCTGGATTTGGGGCCACTGGCTGGCTTGGGGGCCTGGCGGGGATGGGGGGCATGTTGGGCCTGGCGGGGGGCCTGGCGGGGATGGGGGGCATGTTGGGCATGGCGGGGGGCCTGGCGGGGGGCCTGGCAGGGATGGGGGGCATGTTGGGCCTGGCGGGGGGCCTGGCGGGGATGGGGGGCATGTTGGGCATGGCGGGGGGCCTGGCGGGGATGGGGGGCATGTTGGGGCTGGCGGGGGGCCTGGCGGGGATGGGGGCCATGTTGGGCCTGGCGGGGGGCCTGGCGGGGATGGGGGGCATGTTGGGCATGGCGGGGGGCCTGGCGGGGATGGGGGGCATGTTGGGCATGGCGGGGGGCCTGGCGGGGGGCCTGGCGGGGATGGGGGCCATGTTGGGCCTGGCGGGGGGCCTGGCGGGGATGGGGGGCATGTTGGGCCTGGCGGGGGGCCTGGCGGGGATGGGGGCATGTTGGGCATGGCGGGGGGACTGGCGGGGGGCCTGGCGGGGATGGGGGGCATGTTGGGGCTGGCGGGGGGCCTGGCGGGGGGCCTGGCGGGGATGGGGGCCATGTTGGGCCTGGCGGGGGGCCTGGCGGGGATGGGGGGCATGTTGGGCATTGCGGGGGGCCTGGCGGGGATGGGGGGCATGTTGGGCATGGCGGGGGGCCTGGCGGGGGGCCTGGCGGGGATGGGGGGCATGTTGGGCCTGGCGGGGGGCCTGGCGGGGATGGGGGGCGTTGGGCCACTGGAAAGGAAAATGCTGAGTAACTTGAACATGGTATTTCTCCCTCCCTGTACGTGTCACATAGGTCCACGCCCATGAGAAGATCGGGATTTGGCGTGCCATCGCCAAGGAAGTCCGGGCCCTGGGGGTCCACCATCGACGGGGCACCCACTGCCGCAAGAGGTGGGAGGACATCCGCCGCGGGACCAAGAAGACCGCCGAGTCTCTGCTGGGGATGGCCTCCCAACGTAGGCGGGGTGCCTGCCGTCAACTGAGCCCCCTGATGTTCCGGATCCTGGCGGTGGCCTACCCTGATTTGGATGGGCGCGTGAGGGCAGCACAGCAGACACAAGGGGGTGAGTCCAAGCATTATCTACTCTGTTGTTGCGCAGTGGAGGTGTCTGGGTGGGGGAGGAGGGCTGTGGGTCCCCCTAGGCCAGGGCGATATCTGTAGGCTGGGCACCCCCGTAAGCCCCTGTGTCCCCAGCCACCACCCTCAGTAGTGTGTCAGTACAGCCATCCCTGGGCCGTGTCATCCATGGGTGCAGTTGACAACTCTAGGCGTGTAGGGCATGTTCCACGGAATGCGTAGCGGACCCCAAGTGCGCAACTTAGTGCAGGGGGCATCTGTGTCTGTCATGTCCGCTAACTGTACCGGAGATCCATGTAATCAATATCCCTTTATTTCTCTCTCCCCCCCCCTTTTTGTTTGTCTTTCTGTGCTTGTGTGCATCAGCATCATCAGGCGGAGGAGAAGTGGCATCGGGGCAGGAGGGAGCTGCATCTCACATGGCCCAGGAGGGCCATGCCACAGAGTCAGACTGGACCAGTGAGACGGAGGGCGAGGGGAGCTCCACGACGGGGACGACTGGAGCCTGCAGCGACACGGACACGTCCTCGGAAGGGGGCTCCCTTGCGGGGGTGGCACCATCCGTGCCCCCCGCCATTACAGGTACAGCCGCCACCCAGCGCACCATCTCCGCCCTCCCAGCAGCCCCTCCGCGTTCGCCCCGTGCCCGCTCTGCCAGGAAGCCGGGCATCTCCTTCGCCCCAGGCACCTCAGGCCCTGCCCCTGTTACCCCCGCTGCCCTCAGTGAGGAGGTCATTGACCTCCTCCGAACGCTCATTGTTGGGCAGACTACCCTTTTGAATGCCATCCAGGGGGTGGAGAGGGAGGTTCATCGCAACAATGCGTACCTGGAGGGCATTCATTCGGGTCAGGCTGCCCATCAGCGATCGTTCCAGGCTCTGGCCTCAGCACTGACGGCAGCCATTGTCCCTGTCTCCTGCCTGCCTCTACTAACTCCCTCCTCCCAGTCTCCTGTTCCTCTGCCTGTCCCACCCACACCATCAGACCAGCCTGCACACACCTCAACACCCAAGAGAAGCTCATCCAAACATAAGCACCACAGATCACGCAGACATTCACACACGCAACATTCCGATGCAGACATGCCAACAGTCACTACCACCTCTGTGACCCCCACCTCCTCGTCTCCCTCCTCCCTCCCTGTGACGTCTACACTCATACCTCCATTCACCTCACCATCAGCCAGTGTTTCCATCACCAGCACACCCTCCACTCCAGTCCTCACACGTGCAGTCACCACCCCCACTGCCATTTACACGTCCCCTGTGTCCTCTCCCACTGTGTCTGTCACCCCCTCTTCCACACCACACAAACGCAGCCACCCACCCACCCAACAGCCATCCACCTCACGACAGCCTATCCCTCCTGCACCTGCACCCAAAGACAGCAAACGTGACTCACCTACAACCACATCCTCTCCCTCCACTCCCATTCCCACTGTACCTACCACTCTCCATTGTCCCAAGAAGCTCTTCCTCGCCACTACTAACTTCTTTCCTGACCCTGAGCCCCCCCCTCCTTCTCGTCGGGGTACGAAGAGCACCTCAGCCACCACCAGCCCTGCAGCCCCCTTGACAAGGGTGCAGGGGTATTGGAGCCCGCCAGCCCGCATGTCTGGATCTTCGCCCAGCAGCAAGGGGACAGCCAGCCCACCCCCTGGGAAGAGGAGCAGAAGGCGGAAGGGGCGCCGCAGGAGCCCGCCTTCTACATCCCCCCCGGACACCACCCAGAGACAGTCACCAGCCACAGCTCCAAAGGGAGGAAAGGGCCACAGGCCGACGACTAAGGAGGGCAAGGGCAGCAAGTTGGAGAGGTCAGGCAGCAGGCCTGCTGCCCAGGAGGAGCCCACAACCCCCATAGCCGCTGCCCCGGGAGGAACCGGCACAGCTGCCCCGGGAGAGCCCACCAGCCCCATAGCTGCTGCCCAGGGAGGACCCAGCCCAGCTGGCCAGGAGGGCCCCACTACCCACAGCCCAGGTGGGCAGTGAAGGAGCACCATCCCCGCTGCCCAGGAGGGCACCACCAGGCATTTAGCAGTTGGCCATAGACCGTCCGCCGTCTCAAGAACCGCTGAACTGGGCCCTTCAAGGCAAGAACCGCTGAACTGGGCCCTTCAAGGCAAGAACCGCTGAACTGGGCCCCGCCGTCTCAAGAACCGCTGAACTGGGCCCTTCAAGGCAAGAACCGCTGAACTGGGCCCCGCCGTCTCAAGAACCGCTGAACTGGGCCCTTCAAGGCAAGAACCGCTGAACTGGGCCCTTCAAGGCAAGAACCGCTGAACTGGGCCCCGCCGTCTCAAGAACCGCTGAACTGGGCCCTTCAAGGCAAGAACCGCTGAACTGGGCCCTTCAAGGCAAGAACCGCTGAACTGGGCCCCGCCGTCTCAAGAACCGCTGAACTGGGCCCTTCAAGGCAAGAACCGCTGAACTGGGCCCTTCAAGGCAAGAACCGCTGAACTGGGCCCCGCCGTCTCAAGAACCGCTGAACTGGGCCCTTCAAGGCAAGAACCGCTGAACTGGGCCCCGCCGTCTCAAGAACCGCTGAACTGGGCCCTTCAAGGCAAGAACCGCTGAACTGGGCCCTTCAAGGCAAGAACCGCTGAACTGGGCCCCGCCGTCTCAAGAACCGCTTAACTGGGCCCCGCCGTCTCAGGAACCGCTGAACTGGGCCCTTCAAGGCAAGAACCGCTGGCCCTTTGGCAGACGTGGCAGGGCAGGATCTATCTCGGGCAGGGCTGCAGGATGTCCTCTGGCCAACTTGCCTCCTCCAGTGGCAGTGGGGTCTGTTATGGACTGTTTGGACTGTGGCTTTGCTCTCCCCAGGATGGCCCAGTGGGCAGGCCACCCACTGTATGGACTGTTTGGACTGTGGCTTTGCTCTCCCCAGGATGGCCCAGTGGGCAGGCCACCCACTGTATGGACTGTATGGACTGTGGCTTTGCTCTCCCCAGGATGGCCCAGTGGGCAGGCCACCCACTGTATGGACTGTATGGACTGTGGCTTTGCTCTCCCCAGGATGGCCCAGTGGGCAGGCCACCCACTGTATGGACTGTTTGGACTGTGGCTTTGCTCTCCCCAGGATGGCCCAGTGGGCAGGCCACCCACTGTATGGACTGTATGGACTGTGGCTTTGCTCTCCCCAGGATGGCCCAGTGGGCAGGCCACCCACTGTATGGACTGTATGGACTGTGGCTTTGCTCTCCCCAGGATGGCCCAGTGGGCAGGCCACCCACTGTATGGACTGTTTGGACTGTGGCTTTGCTCTCCCCAGGATGGCCCAGTGGGCAGGCCACCCACTGTATGGACTGTTTGGACTGTGGCTTTGCTCTCCCCAGGATGGCCCAGTGGGCAGGCCACCCACTGTATGGACTGTATGGACTGTGGCTTTGCTCTCCCCAGGATGGCCCAGTGGGCAGGCCACCCACTGTATGGACTGTATGGACTGTGGCTTTGCTCTCCCCAGGATGGCCCAGTGGGCAGGCCACCCACTGTATGGACTGTTTGGACTGTGGCTTTGCTCTCCCCAGGATGGGCCAGTGGTCATGGAGTCCCCTCGTGGATCTGGCGTCGTGTACTCAAGTGGCTGAGGTGCCCCCCCTTCCCTTCCCCCTGAGGTGCCTGTCCTATTTTCTTTCTGATGCCCCTGCAGTGTTCTCTCCGTGGAGTTCTTGTCGTGGGACTGGGCCTTGCCCCTTTGCACAGGACCCCTGTGATCCACGGACAGTGGTTGGACTACATTTAGTAGCTGTATATATTTTGTACATAGTTTATTTATTTTTTGGGATTAATGGCGTACATATTTCAATATATCTGCCCGTTTATGATCTCTTCTTTTGGTCTTTGCATTATTTCGGAGGGGGGTGGTTTGTGGGTTGTGACAGTGATCTGTGGGAATGCATTGATGTGTGTGTTGTAGTGGGTGTGGGTGGGTGGGTGTGTGCCGGTAATCTTTTCCCTCCCCTGTGTCGTAGGTGCAGTACTCACCGATGTCTTCCGCGCCGCCGGGCGTGCTCCTGGTATATGAGGAGGAATAGGAGTGCGGGGATGACCTGTAACTCTGGCTCCATACTGCCGGAATCTCGCGTGGAGTGCGTAGAGGTGAGCGTTTTCCCGTTCGTAGTCTGTTTCCGCCGTGTTCTTATCGGTGGTGCTCCCGCCCCGGAAAAGGTGGCAGATTGGTGGGTCGTAATAGGGTGGGCGGTACTTTGTCTGCCGCCGGGCTGTTGGCGGGAACCGCCGCGCTGTTTGTTTGTACCGCTGTGGCGGTCGGAGTGTTAAGTTGGCGGGCTGTGTTGGCGGTTCCCGCCAGGGTCAGAATGCCATTTTTAATACCGCCGGTCTGTTCGCGGTCCGACCGCCGCCTCTCCGCCGACCGCCAAGGTCAGAATGAGGGCCTATATATTGATTGTGATATCTCCATAGTGAAAAGATCGACCCTGTGACTATCGATTAGTAAATTCCAACCAGGGTATATCATCATTTAGTCCAGTCCAATATGTTCCTAACCTAAACACCCAGCGTTGTTCTCTCTCAAAGAGTCTCTTGGTACAGTCTCTAGTGTTTGTAATGCGTTCCAATACAACCCATCTCAGGTCGTCAGGTGTATGTTGGAATTCAATGAAATGTTTAGTCAATTTTGTTGCGGCTCGTTGACATCGTATAGTGCTCCGATGCTCATTAATACGTGTTTTGACCATTCTAGTGGTCATCCCGATGCATCAGAAATTGCATGGACAGGTGATCATGTAGATGCAGTTCTTTGTGCGGCAGTTAGTATGTGTCGCTAATTGCCATGGTGTCCTCTCACCCAAGTCTACATCCTGTGTATGCATCGAGAAGGGACATACATTGCAGTTACCACAAGGATAATGTCCTATAATCCCTAACCATGATCCAGATTGTGTGTTGTCACGATTTCGTTGTGGTAGTGGTCTAGTGTGTACTACTAAGTCTCTAATGTTTTGTGTGCGTTTGAATGCAAAAGGGGTTGTGCTAAAGCCTCACCTGAAATGTTCAGAATGGACCAGTGTTTTCTAATAATCTTCCTAACCTGGTTACTCAAAGGGGTAAAGGTGGTAACACAAGTCAGTCTTGATTGCCGTTCACATGAATTTGTGTTAAGAAGGACATCTCTTGGGATATTTTGAGCTCTTTTTCTGCCCTGACTGATAATCCGTAGTGGATATTTACAGTGTACTAGCTTGTGGCACAGAATCTCAGCCTGGTTATTAAAATCAGAAACCT
Source organism: Pleurodeles waltl (assembly GCF_031143425.1). Classification (NCBI taxonomy): domain Eukaryota; kingdom Metazoa; phylum Chordata; class Amphibia; order Caudata; family Salamandridae; genus Pleurodeles; species Pleurodeles waltl. Next base: position 1,332,800,983 of record NC_090446.1, on the reverse strand, counting down.
CTGTGCAGTTACGTCTTAACCTCAGGAATTGACCGAAAGGTAAATTCTGTTGCAGAGATTTGGGGTGGTGACTGTCAAATAGCAGTAAACTATTCCTATCTGTGGGTTTATGAAAAATGGAAGAGTGTAACAATCCATTAGTCAGGATGATACGTAAATCCAGAAAAGAAACTTCGTCTGAGGAAAAATTAGCACTAAAACGTAAATTGCTGTCCAGGGTGTTAACCCACTCAATAAATGCTTTTGCTTGGTCACAGTTACCCTTCCAGACTATTAGTATGTCGTCTATGTCTCGACGCCATAGTCGGATATTAGAGGAGAAAGGTTGAGTGGATGGTAGAATATATATTGATTCAAAAGTATACATATATAGACAGGCCAGACTCGGAGCAAATGTACTGCCCATTGAGGTCCCTTGAATTTGATGGTATAGTTGACTTTCGAACTGAAAGACGTTTTCTTTTAGGGCTAGATTTGCACACTGTAAAATGAATGAAACTGGAGTTTTGTAGGGCCAGTCCATTTTGCCAAGGATGTCTTTGACTGCTTCCAAAGTGGCATCTTGCGGTATGTTGGTGTACAATGCCTCCACATCAAGGCATATTAACATATCCGTAATCCCACTCTTATTGATATCATCTAACAAGATCAAAGTGTCCTTAATATCCTTCAGAAAAGTAGGTGTATCCTGAACAATTGGTTGTAGATAGTACTAACTGGGCCAACAAATCCTCTAGAACCAGGTCATTACCCATCTTAGATAGGTGGACACCATCCTGCAAGAAAGATGGGTTGTCCTTGATACAACCATGCTCTATAGATGACAAGTACGCTGACCTGAACAACTTACCAATCTTATTGCTCACGCATCTGACCGAGTCACTGATGGCCTTGACTGACTTACCACCTCTCCAGGCCAACCTGGGAACCATGTGTGACCACGCTAAAACTCCCTGGAGGAAATTATGACCCCGTAGCCACTTTGTCATTTAGATGGCTCTAAACTGTCCCACCAATCATGACCTCACCCGCTACAGCTTAGCATAGTTTACCTATCTGGCCTCCCCACCTATTCAATGAGATAGGTGATGTACTAACTGGGCCAACAAATCCTCCAGAACCAGGTCGCTACCCACCTTAGATAGGTGGACACCATCCTGCAAGAAAGGCGGGTTGCCCTTGATACAACCATGCGCTATAGATGACAACTACGCTGACCTGATCAACTTACCAATCTTATTGCTCATTCATCTGACCGAGTCATTGACGGCCTTGAGTGACTTACCACCTTTCCAGGCCAACCTGGGAACCATGTGTGACAACGCTAAAACAGTGTCCGGGAACTTTTTCGCAAGCCAGACCATCTCTGAGATAACTAGATTGAACAAGTCTTTCCGTCCAGTCTCAGTAAGATTGTTGCCATCGAGGTGCACAGTAATAACCCTGGGCCCTGGGTCCGCAGACCCCTAGCTATGAGTTTGTTTAATGCTGTCCACAGGATAGCCAGGCGTAAACCCCTTGACCATAGAAAGTCAACTGATAACCAGCTGCCTTAGTTCGAGTTGCATAGCCACCTGCATCATATAAGTCCTTCGCCCACTTCCACAGGAGTGGCCCAGGATCAGCACATTTGTAACCCCATTGCTCCCATGTAGACAGGAGGTTCCAGGATATCCAGGAGGTCTCCATGCTTTACAAAACCTGCAGAGAAAACAAATAATGCACCTAGAGAGAGAGAGAGAATAAAAAGAAAATTCAACATAAAGATAATGCAGGTAAGCGTGAGCATGGGGTTCAGCTGGGCGACCTTCGTTGCGAGGCAGCGAGTGGGAAAAGAGTCTTGCTTGCTGCCTCTCGCTGCCTTTTATGGGTGTGTCTGTGACGTGGTAGCAATGACTCCAGAAGCACTCTAGTGCTTCCAGTTTGAGTCTGTCTTGCCCAATCATCTCTGCAGACCAGGCTGGCTCGCACCATGGCCCCAACTCGGGCTACAGACAGTTGCCATATGCATTTCCAGATTTGGGGGAGCCTTTGTAATAAGTAAAGCCTAATGATCAGTGATGATGGTGGAATACTTCCATATTGGAATAGATGGGAGTATTCAGAGGCCCACACTACAGCAAGTTTCACCTTTTCAACTTGTGAATAGGACTTTTTAAGGTTCAGGAGACTGTGGCTGGCATACACAACTACTCAATGTGCGACTTCAGGAGTCTCTGTGCTTAAATGCCCCCCAAAACAATGAGGCCTGCATCACCCACCGCCATAATGTGTAGAAAGGGGTTAAAATAAGCACATTTCTAGCTTCTGTGATTTTGGGACAGATGGTCTTAAATGCACGTTGATAATTTCTGGACCATTTAAAAAATGAATTCTTTCTTTCTGACGTCTCTCAGTTGGGTACTGACTGATGTGAAACTAGGTCAGTTATGAGAACAGATTGCTGGGTAAATGTTAGTGGGAGGGACCAGTGCATGGACGGAGACCTTTTCCAGATTGGGAGAATGCTGTTTTGTGAGAAATTACCAGGTCTGGGGCAAAACTGTGCTTATCCTGGCATAATCTTGCAAATTCCTGGCATCTCATGTTGCAGCTGTTAAGCGAAATGCCTAAGATTACGGCATTGTGCCACTTTGCATAACTGAGATTTCATTCTGGCAAAAATCCTATCACAGGAGCAAGAAACAAATATGACTGGATCCAACACTAGTATTTGATGTCCATGTTGCACATAATTGTGGGCTTTTTAAGCATACAATGAGTCCTCAAGTACAAAACACATGGATGCATTAAACACTAAAAATATTGCAAAATGCCGGATTGACATTTGATGGAATAGTTCTTAATTTTGCATAATATTTTGGAAATTTCACGTAATTTCTATAAAGGAAATTATGGCAATGTCACCGAGGCCTAGAAAATGTAGGCATGTAATTTTTAGTGAGGGCTTCATAATATGGCGTTTTGCTTTATAGAGGGTATGAATGGATTTGGTAAGGTTTTGGCAGACTTGGATCAATGCCTCATCAAGTTCTTTGTTGGACTTGCAGAAAATATTAGCACTATAATTTAGGCAGTGTAGTATTTCTTGGACAACACATTGAGTTTCTACTCGGAAAACCTCAGCAGCTGACAAAACACCAAAGCTGAAATGTTTATGTAAACAAAGTTTACAGTGAATGGCAAACATTGTGGTGTATGGTGATCTTTCTTCTTATTCACGGTTGTATCATTTATGTAGATGAAATTTGGAAAACATGTTGGCTCCATTTAACTGGTGTCTGAATGTACTGGATTCTCTGCAGCATATGTCTTTCATGTTGAATAGCCAAGATTTCAGTAGCAGCTTCTGTTGAAATGCAGCAGACCCGCAGCCTACAACTATCTTATAGGGCGTAACAGTTGTTGTTGTCTGAATCACAGTGCTGAACAGGTTGCTTTAACCTTGGACACTTTTCTTCAGATGGAATTACTTACCAACTTTGTTTTATACTTTCATGCAAAGTCCTCTCAACGGCTTCAAATTAAAAAATAACAGCACTGGGGTCAAATCTAGCACAGTGCATCAGGGGACAGACGAGAGACCTCTCATTTTCCATGCCTTACCCACCAATGAAGATTCTTCAGCCAGTGGCAGTTTCTAGTTGTTAATGTCTGAGAGGCTAAATAGTGGAGGAATGCTTAGAGACAATGAGGGAGAGGCAACAGGCTCTCCAGGCACTGCAGACTACATGTACACTGAAGTAAACAAAAAAGTGATGGCTGAAATAGTTGAATTAATTTCATCAATGGCAATTGCTCAGAATTGCATCCAGTCCAGGGCATTTTGCACAGCACGCCACCTCCGTTTGAACATAGCCATATATAAATCAGTTGTTTCCATGCTCCAATAGAAACAGTCCAAAACCAACTTCCAGGTCAGGTCCTCCCTGAAAAGAACACAAGCAACCCAGGACCAGTTTCACCCTGGTTGAGGGACTTTGTGGGCTCTTTAGTTGAGTGTAGCTTGGTTTCAGTGCTACAGTGAGCAGAGGACCCACTTCTAGGCATACCTATCGCACTAAAGTAAACAAAACGTGATGAGTGGAACGTGTGAATGAATCTCAGCCTCTGGTAATTACACACATCTCATCTGTAAGGAAATGCCTCCTTGGCATGGTTGCCCCCTGACTTTTTGCCTTTGCTGATGCTATGTTTACAATTGAAAGTGTGCTGAGGCCTGCTAACCAGGCCCCAGCACCAGTGTTCTTTCCCTAACCTGTACTTTTGTATCCACAATTGGCAGACCCTGGCATCCAGATAAGTCCCTTGTAACTGGTACGTCTAGTACCAAGGGCCCTGATGCCAAGGAAGGTCTCTAAGGGCTGCAGCATGTCTTATGCCACCCTGGAGACCTCTCACTCAGCACAGACACCCTGCTTGCCAGCTTGTGTGTGCTAGTGAGGACAAAACGAGTAAGTCGACATGGCACTCCCCTCAGGGTGCCATGCCAGCCTCTCACTGCCTATGCAGTATAGGTAAGACACCCCTCTAGCAGGCCTTACAGCCCTAAGGCAGGGTGCACTATACCATAGGTGAGGGTACCAGTGCATGAGCATGGTACCCCTACAGTGTCTAAACAAAACCTTAGACATTGTAAGTGCAGGGTAGCCATAAGAGTATATGGTCTGGGAGTTTGTCAAACACGAACTCCACAGCACCATAATGGCTACACTGAAAACTGGGAAGTTTGGTATCAAACTTCTCAGCACAATAAATGCACACTGATGCCAGTGTACATTTTATTGTAAAATACCCCCCAGAGGGCACCTTAGAGGTGCCCCCTGAAACTTAACCGACTATCTGTGTAGGCTGACTAGTTTTAGCAGCCTGCCACAAACCGAGACATGTTGCTGGCCCCATGGGGAGAGTGCCTTTGTCACTCTGAGGCCAGTAACAAAGCCTGCACTGGGTGGAGATGCTAACACCTCCCCCAGGCAGGAATTGTCACACCTGGCGGTGAGCCTCAAAGGCTCACCTCCTTTGTGCCAACCCAGCAGGACACTCCAGCTAGTGGAGTTGCCCGCCCCCTCCGGCCAGGCCCCACTTTTGGCGGCAAGGCCGGAGAAAATAATGAGAAAAACAAGGAGGAGTCACTGGCCAGTCAGGACAGCCCCTAAGGTGTCCTGAGCTGAGGTGACTCTGACTTTTAGAAATCCTCCATCTTGCAGATGGAGGATTCCCCCAATAGGGTTAGGATTGTGACCCCCTCCCCTTGGGAGGAGGCACAAAGAGGGTGTACCCACCCTCAGGGCTAGTAGCCATTGGCTACTAACCCCCCAGACCTAAACACGCCCTTAAATTTAGTATTTAAGGGCTACCCTGAACCCTAGAAAATTAGATTCCTGCAACTACAAGAAGAAGGACTGCCTAGCTGAAAACCCCTGCAGAGGAAGACCAGAAGACGACAACTGCCTTGGCTCCAGAAACTCACCGGCCTGTCTCCTGCCTTCCAAAGATCCTGCTCCAGCGACGCCTTCCAAAGGGACCAGCGACCTCGACATCCTCTGAGGACTGCCCCTGCTTCGAAAAGACAAGAAACTCCTGAGGACAGCGGACCTGCTCCCAGAAAAGCTGCAACTTTGTTTCCAGCAGCTTTAAAGAACCCTGCAAGCTCCCCGCAAGAAGCGTGAGACTTGCAACACTGCACCCGGCGACCCCGACTCGGCTGGTGGCGATCCAACACCTCAGGAGGGACCCCAGGACTACTCTAAGACTGTGAGTACAAAAACCTGTCCCCCCTGAGCCCCCACAGCGCCGCCTGCAGAGGGAATCCCGAGGCTTCCCCTGACCGCGACTCTTTGAATCCTAAGTCCCGACACCTGGGAGAGACCCTGCACCCGCAGCCCCCAGGACCTGAAGGACCGGACTTTCACTGGAGGAGTGACCCCCAGGAGTCCCTCTCCCTTGACCAAGTGGAGGTTTCCCCGAGGAACCCCCCCCTTGCCTGCCTGCAGCGCTAAAGAGATCCCTAGATCTCCCATTGACTTCCATTACAAACCCGACGCTTGTTGCTACACTGCACCCGGCCGCCCCCGCGCTGCTGAGGGTGAAATTTCTGTGTGGGCTTGTGTCCCCCCCGGTGCCCTACAAAACCCCCCTGGTCTGCCCTCCGAAGACGCGGGTACTTACCTGCAAGCAGACCGGAACCGGGGCACCCCCTTCTCTCCATTCTAGCCTATGTGTTTTGGGCACCCCTTTGAACTCTGCACCTGACCGGCCCTGAGCTGCTGGTGTGGTGACTTTGGGGTTGCTCTGAACCCCCAACGGTGGGCTACCTTGGACCAAGAACTAAGCCCTGTAAGTGTCTTACTTACCTGGTTAACCTAACAAAAACTTACCTCCCCCAGGAACTGTGAAAATTGCACTGTGTCCACTTTTAAAACAGCTATTTGTGAATAACTTGAAAAGTATACATGCAATTTTGATGATTTGAAGTTCCTAAAGTACTTACCTGCAATACCTTTCGAATGAGATATTACATGTAGAATTTGAACCTGTGGTTCTTAAAATAAACTAAGAAAATATATTTTTCTATATAAAAACCTATTGGCTGGATTTGTCTCTGAGTGTGTGTACCTCATTTATTGTCTATGTGTATGTACAACAAATGCTTAACGCTACTCCTTGGATAAGCCTACTGCTCGACCACACTACCACAAAATAGAGCATTAGTATTATCTATTTTTACCACTATTTCGCCTCTAAGGGGAACCCTTGGACTCTGTGCATGCTATTCCTTACTTTGAAATAGCACATACAGAGCCAACTTCCTACATTGGTGGATCAGCGGTGGGGTACAAGACTTTGCATTTGCTGGACTACTCAGCCAATACCTGATCACACGACAAATTCCAAAATTGTCATTAGAAATTGATTTTTGCAATTTGAAAAGTTTTCTAAATTCTTAAAAGACCTGCTAGGGCCTTGTGTTAGATCCTGTTTAGCATTTCTTTTAGAGTTTAAAAGTTTGTAAAAGTTTGAATTAGATTCTAGAACCAGTTGTAGATTCTTAAAAAGTATTCCAACTTTTAGAAGCAAAATGTCTAGCACAGATGTGACTGTGGTGGAACTCGACACCACACCTTACCTCCATCTTAAGATGAGAGAGCTAAGGTCACTCTGTAAAATAAAGAAAATAACAATGGGCCCCAAACCTACCAAAATACAGCTCCAGGAGCTTTTGGCAGAGTTTGAAAAGGCCAACCCCTCTGAGGGTGGCAACTCAGAGGAAGAGGATAGTGACTTGGAGGAAAATTCCCCCCTACCAGTCCTATCTAGGGAGGACAGGGTCCCTCAAACCCTGACTCCTAAAATAATAGTCAGAGATGCTGGTTCCCTCACAGGAGAGACCAACACCTCTGAAATCACTGAGGATAGCCCCAGTGAAGAGGACATCCAGTTAGCCAGGATGGCCAAAAGATTGGCTTTGGAAAGACAGATCCTAGCCATAGAGAGGGAAAGACAAGAGATGGGCCTAGGACCCATCAATGGTGGCAGCAATATAAATAGGGTCAGAGATTCTCCTGACATGTTGAAAATCCCTAAAGGGATTGTAACTAAATATGAAGATGGTGATGACATCACCAAATGGTTCACAGCTTTTGAGAGGGCTTGTGTAACCAGAAAAGTGAACAGATCTCACTGGGGTGCTCTCCTTTGGGAAATGTTCACAGGAAAGTGTAGGGATAGACTCCTCACACTCTCTGGACAAGATGCAGAATCTTATGACCTCATGAAGGGTACCCTGATTGAGGGCTTTGGATTCTCCACTGAGGAGTATAGGATTAGATTCAGGGGGGCTCAAAAATCCTCGAGCCAGACCTGGGTTGACTTTGTAGACTACTCAGTGAAAACACTAGATGGTTGGATTCAAGGCAGTGGTGTAAGTAATTATGATGGGCTGTACAATTTATTTGTGAAAGAACACCTGTTAAGTAATTGTTTCAATGATAAACTGCATCAGCATCTGGTAGACCTAGGACCAATTTCTCCCCAAGAATTGGGAAAGAAGGCGGACCATTGGGTCAAGACAAGGGTGTCCAAGACTTCAACAGGGGGTGACCAAAAGAAAGGGGTCACAAAGACTCCCCAGGGGAAGGGTGATGAGACAACCAAAACTAAAAATAGTAAAGAGTCTTCTACAGGCCCCCAAAAACCTGCACAGGAGGGTGGGCCCAGAGCCTCTTCACAAAACAATGGGTACAAGGGTAAAAACTTTGATCCCAAAAAGGCCTGGTGTCATAGCTGTAAACAGCATGGACACCAAACTGGAGACAAGGCCTGTCCCAAGAAAGGTTCCACTCCAAACTCCCATCCAGGTAACACTGGTATGGCTAGTCTCCAAGTGGGATCAACAGTGTGCCCAGAGCAAATCAGGGTCCACACTGAAGCTACTCTAGTTTCTGAGGGTGGGGTGGATTTAGCCACACTAGCTGTCTGGCCGCCTAACATGCAAAAATACAGACAGCAACTCTTAATTAATGGGACTAGAATAGAGGGCCTGAGGGATACAGGTGCCAGTGTCACCATGGTGACAGAGAAACTGGTTTCCCCTGGCCAATACCTGACTGGAAAAACTTACACAGTCACCAACGCTGACAATCAGAGAAAAGTACATCCCATGGCAATGGTTACTTTAGAATGGGGAGGGGTCAATGGCCTGAAACAGGTGGTGGTCTCCTCAAATATCCCAGTGGACTGTCTGCTTGGAAATGACCTGGAGTCCTCAGCATGGGCTGAGGTAGAACTAAAAACCCATGCAGCAATGCTGGGTATCCCTGAACTGGTGTGTGTGAAAACAAGAGCACAGTGCAAGGCACAGGGTGAACAAGTAGAGCTGGAGTCTGGAAGAATGGCCCAGCCTACCAAGAGAACAGGAAAGTCAGCTGGGAAACCAACTGCAACACAGCAAAAGAAAGGGAACCTCTCTTCTCAGGAAGAAGTTCTGCCCTCTGAGGGAACTGAGCCTTTGGAGCTTGAACCTTATCAGGTTGAGCTCTTAGGCCCAGGGGGACCCTCAAGGGAGGAGCTGTGTAAGGGACAAGAAACCTGTCCCTCTCTTGAAGGCCTTAGGCAGCAAGCTGCTGAAGAGTCCAAAGGCAAGAAAAATGGAACGCATAGGGTCTATTGGGAAGATGGACTCCTGTACACTGAGGCCAGAGACCCCAAACCTGGTGCCACTAGGAGAGTGGTAGTGCCTCAGCTGTTCAGGAAGTTCATCCTAACATTGGCCCATGACATTCCCCTTGCTGGACATTTGGGACAAACCAAGACGTGGGAGAGGTTAGTCAACCACTTCTACTGGCCCAATATGTCCAACATGGTCAAGGAGTTTTGCCTCTCCTGCCCCACCTGTCAAGCCAGTGGTAAGACAGGTGGGCATCCAAAGGCCCCCCTCATTCCACTTCCAGTGGTGGGGGTGCCCTTTGAAAGAGTGGGTGTGGACATAGTTGGTCCACTAGAACCTCCCACAGCCTCAGGAAATATGTATATCCTGGTAGTAGTGGATCATGCTACCAGGTATCCTGAAGCTATTCCCCTTAGGTCGACTACTGCCCCTGCAGTAGCCAAGGCCCTCATTGGTATCTTTACCAGAGTGGGTTTCCCTAAGGAGGTGGTGTCTGACAGAGGTACCAACTTCATGTCAGCATACCTAAAGCACATGTGGAATGAGTGTGGGGTGACTTATAAATTCACTACACCATACCATCCACAAACTAATGGCTTAGTTGAGAGATTCAACAAGACATTAAAGGGCATGATCATGGGGCTCCCAGAAAAACTCAAAAGGAGATGGGATGTCCTCTTGCCATGTCTGCTTTTCGCTTACAGAGAGGTGCCACAGAAGGGAGTAGGATTCTCACCCTTTGAACTTCTGTTTGGTCATCCTGTAAGGGGACCACTTGCCCTTGTTAAAGAAGGCTGGGAGAGACCTCTCCATGAGCCTAAACAGGACATAGTGGACTATGTACTTGGCCTTCGCTCTAGAATGGCAGAGTACATGGAAAAGGCAACCAAAAACCTTGAGGCCAGCCAACAGCTCCAGAAGTTTTGGTATGACCAAAAGGCTGCACTGGTTGAGTTCCAACCAGGGCAGAAAGTCTGGGTTCTGGAGCCTGTGGCTCCCAGGGCACTCCAGGACAAATGGAGTGGCCCTTACCCAGTACTAGAAAGGAAGAGTCAGGTCACCTACCTGGTGGACCTGGGCACAAGCAGGAGCCCCAAGAGGGTGATCCATGTGAACCGCCTTAAGCTCTTCCATGACAGGGCTGATGTGAATCTGTTGATGGTAACCGATGAGGATCAGGAGGCAGAGAGTGAACCTCTCCCTGATCTTTTGTCATCAGACCCAAAAGATGGCACAGTAGATGGAGTGATCTACTCAGACACCCTCTCTGGCCAACAGCAAGCTGATTGTAGGAGAGTCCTACAACAGTTTCCTGAACTCTTCTCCTTAACCCCTGGTCAGACACACCTGTGTACCCATGATGTGGACACAGGAGACAGCATGCCTGTCAAGAACAAAATCTTTAGACAGTCTGACCATGTTAAGGAAAGCATCAAGGTGGAAGTCCACAAGATGCTGGAATTGGGAGTGATTGAGCGCTCTGACAGCCCCTGGGCTAGCCCAGTGGTCTTAGTCCCCAAACCTCACACCAAAGATGGAAAGAAAGAGATGAGGTTTTGTGTGGACTACAGAGGGCTCAATTCTGTCACCAAGACAGATGCTCATCCAATTCCAAGAGCTGATGAGCTCATAGACAAATTAGGTGCTGCCAAATTCCTAAGTACCTTTGACTTGACAGCAGGGTACTGGCAAATAAAAATGGCACCTGGAGCAAAAGAGAAAACAGCATTCTCCACACCTGATGGGCATTATCAGTTTACTGTTATGCCCTTTGGTTTAAAGAATGCCCCTGCCACCTTCCAAAGGTTGGTGAATCAAGTCCTCGCTGGCTTGGAGTCCTTTAGCACAGCTTATCTTGATGATATTGCTGTCTTTAGCTCCACCTGGCAGGATCACCTGGTCCACCTGAGGAAGGTTTTGAAGGCTCTGCAATCTGCAGGCCTCTCTATCAAGGCATCCAAATGCCAGATAGGGCAGGGAACTGTGGTTTACTTGGGCCACCTTGTAGGTGGAGGCCAAGTTCAGCCACTCCAACCCAAGATCCAGACTATTCTGGACTGGGTAGCTCCAAAAACCCAGACTCAAGTCAGGGCATTCCTTGGCTTGACTGGGTATTACAGGAGGTTTGTGAAGGGATATGGATCCATTGTGACAGCCCTCACTGAACTCACCTCCAAGAAAATGCCCAAGAAAGTAAACTGGACTGTGGAATGCCAACAGGCCTTTGACACCCTGAAACAGGCAATGTGCTCAGCACCAGTTCTAAAAGCTCCAGATTATTCTAAGCAGTTCATTGTGCAGACTGATGCCTCTGAACATGGGATAGGGGCAGTTTTGTCCCAAACAAATGATGATGGCCTTGACCAGCCTGTTGCTTTCATTAGCAGGAGGTTACTCCCCAGGGAGCAGCGTTGGAGTGCCATTGAGAGGGAGGCCTTTGCTGTGGTTTGGTCCCTGAAGAAGCTGAGACCATACCTCTTTGGGACTCACTTCCTAGTTCAAACTGACCACAGACCTCTCAAATGGCTGATGCAAATGAAAGGTGAAAATCCTAAACTGTTGAGGTGGTCCATCTCCCTACAGGGAATGGACTTTATAGTGGAACACAGACCTGGGACTGCCCATGCCAATGCAGATGGCCTTTCCAGGTTCTTCCACTTAGAAAATGAAGACTCTCTTGGGAAAGGTTAGTCTCATCCTCTTTCGTTTGGGGGGGGGTTGTGTAAGGAAATGCCTCCTTGGCATGGTTGCCCCCTGACTTTTTGCCTTTGCTGATGCTATGTTTACAATTGAAAGTGTGCTGAGGCCTGCTAACCAGGCCCCAGCACCAGTGTTCTTTCCCTAACCTGTACTTTTGTATCCACAATTGGCAGACCCTGGCATCCAGATAAGTCCCTTGTAACTGGTACTTCTAGTACCAAGGGCCCTGATGCCAAGGAAGGTCTCTAAGGGCTGCAGCATGTCTTATGCCACCCTGGAGACCTCTCACTCAGCACAGACACCCTGCTTGCCAGCTTGTGTGTGCTAGTGAGGACAAAACGAGTAAGTCGACATGGCACTCCCCTCAGGGTGCCATGCCAGCCTCTCACTGCCTATGCAGTATAGGTAAGACACCCCTCTAGCAGGCCTTACAGCCCTAAGGCAGGGTGCACTATACCATAGGTGAGGGTACCAGTGCATGAGCATGGTACCCCTACAGTGTCTAAACAAAACCTTAGACATTGTAAGTGCAGGGTAGCCATAAGAGTATATGGTCTGGGAGTTTGTCAAACACGAACTCCACAGCACCATAATGGCTACACTGAAAACTGGGAAGTTTGGTATCAAACTTCTCAGCACAATAAATGCACACTGATGCCAGTGTACATTTTATTGTAAAATACCCCCCAGAGGGCACCTTAGAGGTGCCCCCTGAAACTTAACCGACTATCTGTGTAGGCTGACTAGTTTTAGCAGCCTGCCACAAACCGAGACATGTTGCTGGCCCCATGGGGAGAGTGCCTTTGTCACTCTGAGGCCAGTAACAAAGCCTGCACTGGGTGGAGATGCTAACACCTCCCCCAGGCAGGAATTGTCACACCTGGCGGTGAGCCTCAAAGGCTCACCTCCTTTGTGCCAACCCAGCAGGACACTCCAGCTAGTGGAGTTGCCCGCCCCCTCCGGCCAGGCCCCACTTTTGGCGGCAAGGCCGGAGAAAATAATGAGAAAAACAAGGAGGAGTCACTGGCCAGTCAGGACAGCCCCTAAGGTGTCCTGAGCTGAGGTGACTCTGACTTTTAGAAATCCTCCATCTTGCAGATGGAGGATTCCCCCAATAGGGTTAGGATTGTGACCCCCTCCCCTTGGGAGGAGGCACAAAGAGGGTGTACCCACCCTCAGGGCTAGTAGCCATTGGCTACTAACCCCCCAGACCTAAACACGCCCTTAAATTTAGTATTTAAGGGCTACCCTGAACCCTAGAAAATTAGATTCCTGCAACTACAAGAAGAAGGACTGCCTAGCTGAAAACCCCTGCAGAGGAAGACCAGAAGACGACAACTGCCTTGGCTCCAGAAACTCACCGGCCTGTCTCCTGCCTTCCAAAGATCCTGCTCCAGCGACGCCTTCCAAAGGGACCAGCGACCTCGACATCCTCTGAGGACTGCCCCTGCTTCGAAAAGACAAGAAACTCCCGAGGACAGCGGACCTGCTCCAAGAAAAGCTGCAACTTTGTTTCCAGCAGCTTTAAAGAACCCTGCAAGCTCCCCGCAAGAAGCGTGAGACTTGCAACACTGCACCCGGCGACCCCGACTCGGCTGGTGGCGATCCAACACCTCAGGAGGGACCCCAGGACTACTCTAAGACTGTGAGTACAAAAACCTGTCTCCCCTGAGCCCCCACAGCGCCGCCTGCAGAGGGAATCCCGAGGCTTCCCCTGACCGCGACTCTTTGAATCCTAAGTCCCGACACCTGGGAGAGACCCTGCACCCGCAGCCCCCAGGACCTGAAGGACCGGACTTTCACTGGAGGAGTGACCCCCAGGAGTCCCTCTCCCTTGACCAAGTGGAGGTTTCCCCGAGGAACCCCCCCCTTGCCTGCCTGCAGCGCTAAAGAGATCCCTAGATCTCCCATTGACTTCCATTACAAACCCGACGCTTGTTGCTACACTGCACCCGGCCGCCCCCGCGCTGCTGAGGGTGAAATTTCTGTGTGGGCTTGTGTCCCCCCCGGTGCCCTACAAAACCCCCCTGGTCTGCCCTCCGAAGACGCGGGTACTTACCTGCAAGCAGACCGGAACCGGGGCACCCCCTTCTCTCCATTCTAGCCTATGTGTTTTGGGCACCCCTTTGAACTCTGCACCTGACCGGCCCTGAGCTGCTGGTGTGGTGACTTTGGGGTTGCTCTGAACCCCCAACGGTGGGCTACCTTGGACCAAGAACTAAGCCCTGTAAGTGTCTTACTTACCTGGTTAACCTAACAAAAACTTACCTCCCCCAGGAACTGTGAAAATTGCACTAAGTGTCCACTTTTAAAACAGCTATTTGTGAATAACTTGAAAAGTATACATGCAATTTTGATGATTTGAAGTTCCTAAAGTACTTACCTGCAATACCTTTCGAATGAGATATTACATGTAGAATTTGAACCTGTGGTTCTTAAAATAAACTAAGAAAAGATATTTTTCTATATAAAAACCTATTGGCTGGATTTGTCTCTGAGTGTGTGTACCTCATTTATTGTCTATGTGTATGTACAACAAATGCTTAACACTACTCCTTGGATAAGCCTACTGCTCGACCACACTACCACAAAATAGAGCATTAGTATTATCTATTTTTACCACTATTTCGCCTCTAAGGGGAACCCTTGGACTCTGTGCATGCTATTCCTTACTTTGAAATAGCACATACAGAGCCAACTTCCTACATCATCCCAGTCCAGGACACAGCCTCATCACAGCCCAAGAGACACTAAATTAGATACTGGGAAACAGCTTTGAAAAGCCTGCCATCCAGCCCTATTTGGCAATCCTTGAGCCCCCTGCTTTAAAGTGGCACATCCAAAGATCATTCCAGCAACAGGGGGAGGGATGCTACATAGCTACTGTCCGTTCGTTCGAAAATACGGGGTTAATGGTGTTTTGAGTCAGTCTCGGAGTTCAGCAGTGTGCTGTTTACAATTCTGGGCTCAGGCCTTTTTACCTTCACAGGAAATTATAAAACGCCACATGTCAAACATTGTAGGCATGTAGCACGACCTTCTAGCAGATGAGTGCCACAAACATGGCCAGAGCATTAAATAAACAATATGGTAAACTAGTAGGGAAAAATTGTCATCATTAGTACCTCGCCGCCAAAACGTGGAACACTCTTCCCACCCACCTGCGCCAGACCAAAGACCTCCTTACCTTCAGGAAACTTCTCGAAACCTGGCTGTTCGAGCAGATGCACCACCCACCCTCCATCCCCCCGCTTCCCCTCCTCAGCGCCTTGAGACCCTCACGGGTAAGTAGTGCGCTTTACAAATCAATGATTGATTGATTGATCAGTGAAACTCTAAATCAATCACTAAAAAAAAATCAAGTTATATAATTAATTTAATCATTTTTTTATGAAGGTTATAAGAGCCAAAATCAAAAAATATAATTCATGTGGAAAAATACTGACAAATATTACACAACACATAGAACACAAAATTGTACATAAATTAACACAAACAATTATTTAACCATTTCAGTTCATTAAATCTGTATTTCAATCCTCCTTTTACATTCAAAAGAATGTGACTTTAATGTCTGCTTTCTACTTTTATCCACAAAGGAGATCATTGCATCATGGTCACATCAAACCAATATTATTGTCCATTTCTTTGGAAAAATGTGTGCCAAGATAACTCCTTATAGGTATTATTTAGCAATTCAAGCAACATCTCCATTAAAGGATAGCTTGACGCATTTTGGCCCCTTACTTATAATTATAGGCCTCTTCAGGACCCTGGGTGAAAGAAGTACCTTTTTAAACCAGGATTTTTCATGTCATAATAATGTAGTATTCATAAAAGTCTGCTTTTACTCTGGTGACTCACTTTTGACAGTGAATGAAATATCCTTCTAGCTGCGATCTTATCAGGACTCATGTAGAGGCATTCTGATCTTTGAAGTCCTATTACATTTCAACATTATATTACACTAGCATGTGAAATTTAAGCATATTTTTTCACTCTAAACATGATAACCTCTGTTGTATCTGTTTCTCTATGTCACTGCTCTCCAGAGAAGTTTTAAATTACCCTGCCAGGCCCTGCAACTGATGCTGCTTCTTATTTCTAACACTGTTACTCGCACAAGTGTGGCTCTTGCCCCTACGGATTCCGAAGCCCAGACGTTCAAGCACTGGAAAGGGATAGGAGCGCCACCTCAAGCATCTCGTGCAGCTCTGCTCCATAAAAACCATCAGATCCATTCTCGTTCTTGGACTTACATTAAATATCAACATTATTTTTCCATACTCAAGTACTGTTGAAGTATGTCAATTTTTTAACTTTGTATACTATAACTTCTGGTGTAAAGGCTTTTCTGTACCAGACCTCTTCAGATAAATGTTAACTGCAGCAGCGGCTGCCACAAATATCAAAGGGGGGAGGCAGGTGGGAGCACAGGGGGGAATAAATTGAAAAAAAAAACTTACTGTTCGTCGCCGCTGTCCTCTCCTGCTGCCTTTCTCGCCCTCCTTTCCTGTTCGGAACAGGCTCCCCAGCAATCCTGACGCTGCTTTCATGCTCAAGCTAGCAGGAAAGCAGCATCGGGATTGGTCTAAGCGTCTCGGACTGCTGCTCAGACACAACCCTGCCGGGATGGAGAAACCTAAGTGCGCTTGTGTGTTTGGCCGGCTGTCTTAGGCCACCCAAACACACATGCACACTTAGGCCCGTATTTATACTTTTTTAGCGCCGCATTTGCGTCTTTTTTTGATGCAAAATCGGCGCAAACTTACAAAATGCAATTGTATTTTGTAAGTTTGCGCCAATTTTGCGTAAAAAAATGACGCAATTGCGGTGCTAAAAAAGTATAAATACGGGCCTTAGTGCACTCAATTCCTCATCCCTCCTCCTACCTCCTGTGGCCCAATCCCGCCCCTCCCTAAACATGCTGGCTGAGCCAGCAGCAGAAAAATAAAATGATATTCAAGTATTGTTTTATTTTTCTGCTGGTGGCTCTTAGCTAGTGGGGCGATGATCCTCTGCCACTGGTTAAATGACCTTGTGAGGTCGAGCAACTAATATAATTTTTAGAGCAACCCTGTTTCAGGACAGATATGAACCGCACCAAACAGGTCTTCAGAACAATACATGATCACTCTTTTGAAACTCCTGCCTTATCTTTCAAGAAATCAAACTCCACAAACTAAGCCTGACACTTTACTAAGCGGATTACCTGGAAGTCTCCCTCCTTCCTCTGAATATGAGGGCTTTAACTTTATCACCAAGGCTTCTGAAGCACCTTGGTCTTCTTTTAAACCCAATAATGAAAAATAAATTAGACCTGCTACTGATAACATAAAACATTGGAAATACGTCTCAAGCCCCACGCCTCCTTTCATTGCCAAAGAAAATGCTGATGCACTCATCCCATTTACTTGGAAATCATTAGTTTGCTTTCAGGAAAGGTTTTTTGTATATTTTAACATTAAAGTTAGATGTTTTAGTCGTCTGACACATTAGAATGGTGACCCTGATCTCCTCGATTACTGGGGACCCATCACTGGTTTGCCTTTTCTTGTGAGGATACTGGAGAGAGGTTTCATCTCCCAACTTAAAGTCTGGACTGATGCTTCGGCACAATAAAGCAACATCCATGCTCAACATGGTTGCCACCCCGAGGATCATAAAAGAAGGAAAATGCTGCCTTTTGGTACTCTTAGACCTGGAAGGTTCTCAATCAGACGTCATCTTTATACATCTCTCAGATACTCTAAATATTTAGATCCAGTAGAATTCTGAGAACTCCCCCCTTTCTCTTACCTTAGGGCTGCTCTGCAAAGAGCCTTCTGGCAATGTGAAGAAAATGTGGCATAGCCTACCATTGCAAATCAGATGTGTTCCTTCTTTCAAAATCTTAACACTTAGCCTCAAGGGAGTACTCCTTCTCCATATTTAGGATGCCATCAAAGATGTCTAAGCCTCTCACATGAGCGTTGCACGCTAAGCTCACCTCCCATGACCGGGATATTAAGCATGTGCTTCTGCCACCACTTCCAAAATGTTGTGTAGTCCTATGTGAGATGCATGCTGTGTCTTCATCTTTACCCCGTGCCCTTTTGTTGTAAATTCTTGGTCCAGCAAAAATATCGATATCTGCGTATGTATATTCACTACTTTTTTGGATATCTATATTTTCTTTAGCTGGTTATATGTTGAAATCACGAGTGCTTCAAGCACCCATGGCTCAACAACGAGTTTGGAACAATGAACTGGTTGGTATCACTAATGCCTTTACCACGAATGCCTTTACAACGATTTTTCGTTGTAAAGGCATTCCTGGTAAAGGCATTAGTGATCAGCATGCACGGTTCCAGCATGCTTCCCCCCTATCCCCCACTCCTAAAAATTACCGCGGCCCCGCCCCCACAACCACCCCAACCCCCACCCCAAAATTGCCACAACCCCAACCCCCTCCCCTAAAACCTAAAGCACCCCAACCCCCAACCCACCCCTTAAACCTAAACCCTGACCCCCCTCCCCCAAACCCTAATCACCCCAAGCCCCCCACCCCACCCCCAAAAACTAAAAATACCCGAGTCCCCACCCCTGCCCCTAAAACCTAAAGCAACCCAACCCCCCCAACCCACCCCTAAAACCTAAACCCTGACCCCCCTCCCCAAAACCCTAATCACCCGAGCCCCCCACCCCCCCATAAAAACAGCCCCAGTTGCAGCCCAACTTACCTCCTCCTTCACTGTGTCGACTCCCTTCTTCTGTGCCTTAACCAGGCATGTACGTGGTTCACACATGCGTGGTTAAGGCACGAAAACCAGGAAGTTGAGGAAAACGAAAACGTTGTTTCGCTTTCATTTTCCACGACTTCGTTGTTTAGGAGTCGTTGTTCTGGGTGTTTCCCTCTTTAGCTATGTATGCAATTCTTTACTACTTAACCAGTGCTCTATTGCCCTGTTGGGTTTAGAAGCATTACATCAGGAACTGCTACTACATATCATTGTAAAGGGGAAGATAATTGCATCACATACATCTTAAACATTGAGGAATTTTTTTTAAACTGAATGCACCACAAACATGGCCCAACCACATTCTGGTATTTGGAGCTCCATTATATTTCAGTGTTAAAGTACTATTTAGTATGTTACCTATATTCACTCTAATCATGAGATCTCCCATATTGGGGCTTCCCATCTGCACTCTATGTTAATTGTGCAGTCCACCATAGTAGAAGCTCTTGTCTTCCTTAGAGTGCATGCGATATGTAACTGTATTGTTTTACTTGTGTTCCATGTGTGTGGCAAGGGCTTTTGAAGGTTAAGTCTCGCCTAGGAGGTCAGGCATTTTTTGCCCCTTGTGAAGGCAGGCAAAGTTACCTTCCTACCCGATTCTTCAGACTGATGAAAATCGGCTACTGAGTTTCCTCATTGCTACTCAGAGTTGCCCTTAGTCCCAGCAGCAGAGAACAGTCACTGCCACTCTTTAACATTCTGTTTCCTGCTGCATAAGTTGTTAGAGATGGAACTTCATGCCAACAGACGGCAGTGCACAACTACTGAGCAGTGGCAGGCAGCAGAAGCATTTTTATAACTAGGGTCCTTTTGTTTAAAAAAGAGTTACATGAAGTTGTGAACTGATTTACTTTTCTCACCCCTACCAAATAGGCCCAGGATATCATGTGCAGGATGAATGGTGCCTCTTTTGGTCACAGTGTGCATCAGAACAAGATTGAGGTTTCTCTACAGCTTGCCTTCTTCCTCAGAAAACGTGAATACCAGCTCCTTATTTTATTAACCCACCCTCTATCATAGTTGCCAATTCAAACAAAGGGTTTTTCATTTCTGCTTCTCTGCCAATATAGATTCCCTGCTCTGCAGCGAAATCCATCCATCCCTTTCAATATGGTGTGCTGGCTGTCATCTGCCAATAAGATAACTGTAACTCTGACAGAAGGAGTCGAGTCAGCTTACTACCTTACAAAGACTTGACCAGTATGGAACGTAAATGACCCTTGAAAAAAAAACAAAGGGACATGTTTACAAGGAACTAGCATAAGGCAGCACAGAAAGCCTTTCTGCTGTGCAGCCCTATGCCAATTAGAAAAGGCAGAAATGTACCGCTTTTACAAGATACTGTGCATTTCTGTCCTTTCGCCCTGCGCTGCCGCACGGATTGCTGCCTAGTGCCACCGCAGGCACCCTTGCACCATGGTGCAAGGGTGTCTGTGTTTGGCAGGATTGTTTTTGTGCAGGAAGGGATACCTAACTATACAAAAACAATCCTAGGAGGCATTTTCCTCTTTCTATGTGTGCTGCAGAATGCAGCACACATAGAAAGAGGAAACAAGAAGTAAATATATTTTTCCTTGTTGCACCTGCCCTTGGGAGGCATACAGTTTTGGTGCATTCCCAGGTTTACAGACTTGTAAACCTGGGAATGTGTCAAAACCCATAGGTGTTGCATGGGAACACCCACTGCCAACTTCCACGGTACGTCTCCCTGACACAGTGTAAAGCAACGCAGCGACTTGCGCTGCATTGTCTTCCACCATGGGGCATATTTAGTCCTGTGCACTGCTGGTGTATCATTTTTTGTGACACACCAGCAGCGCATAGTGCAGACCCATATCTACAAGGCCACGTAAAGCCACAGGTTTAACTTGTTGAAATTGAATGAAGATTGAGGTATTTAATGCATCCGATAGTTATCGGATGCGTTAAATACCTACCAACTCATAATTTTAACCTGTGCCTGAACAGGGGTTTACCCACAGGTTGGAATACACTGACCAGATTCAGGCTAAATGACCCTTAGTCTTGGTCTTGCTACTTAGCAGTGAGACAAGGATAATTCAAGGAGACATTTGACTTGCGGCTGTGGAGATTTCTTATAACATGACATGATCCAGTGATGCAGGCTGAAGGATTAGAAAGATGAGTAAGGCTGCAGGATTGACTGGATAAAGCACATGAGTGTGTGCACACAAGAGACAAAAAAGACAGAAAGGGAGAGGCATAGGAGAAAAGTATATCGACGAGAGAGAGATGTGGAAAGGGTGGGAAAGTGCAATGAAGAGAGAGAGAAGCACATAGAGAGAGATAAAACAAAGGGAGCTCTAGGAAGAACCTTCTTTGCCACAATGTATGTGCTGTAAGGTCAGACTGACCATCAGGCGAGGTAGGAGGAGGTAATGGAAGAGGTCAACTAAAACCAGCCCTGGCAAAACTTTTCAGGCCGGCCCGCTCTTTTGTGCCTCTTTTTGTTCGCTCTCCTTTGAACTTTCTCTCTTGTAAAGGACCTGATGCTCCTGCTATTATAACTCTGGGGGAGCTGGAGACAGCGGCTGTGGTGCCAGCATTGGTGCTCTACCTTCAAGTGCCTCGGGTGCTCCAGTCCACTGGGAAAAGGCCATATGGATTAAATGGGCAGCCTGGCCCTGTTTAAATGGGATGCTGAAAACAGTATTTTTACAATTCCTTAACAGGAGAGTGTAGTGGTAGTGAACACTTGGGCCTTCAAAAGGTAGACCCAAGATGGAGCCTGAATGCCTCAGTCACTTAACAGGGCTCCTTTCCCATCCATATATATCTCTGGATAATGTCTCATGTCTACCAAGTTCATACAAACCTGTTCAGTCTTCTGAGGCTCATGCACCCACAGTGTACTCCAGTCTACATAACACTCCAGTGCACCTCACTTGAAGAAGCTGCTTGGCATTCTGTGTCCAGGCCTAATGGCCGCATCTCCAAAAGCATAAAGTTAGATTACAGGTAGCTCAAAGAAGAACTACTGAGACTTAAAGCACCAAGGGAAAAGGACAAACAGTTGTACAGTTGTGAGATTTGCTAACAGGAGGGGAAGGATGGAATATGTGACAGAACAACTAGGTCCTAAACAACTATAGCCTAAACCACTACTGCTAAACAACTAAAAAGTCTCTACAACTAAGTACTGAACAACTACTGTCTAAACAACAATTGTGCCTGAATAACAACTGCCTGAACAACTAAATTCTAAACATCTAATAAACCATAAAAAAACAAAAAGAAAACCTTACCTTAACATTAGTTGTTCAGGCAATTGTTATTCAGGCACAATTGTTGTTTAGACAGTAGTTGTTCAGTACTGAGTTGTAGAGACTTTTTAGTTGTTTAGCAGTAGTGGTTCAGGCAAGTACTGGTTTAGTTGTTCAGGATGTTTCCAACTCCTTACTCTCACTGCTAAGGCACGAAAAGAAATCCCTGCTCTCACTGGTCCTGCATGGAAATAAATCCTTGCTCTCACTGGTTGTGGATGGAAAGAAATCCTCACTCTCACTGGTCCTCTATAGAAAGAAATCCTTGCTTGCACTGGTCCTCAATCCTTGCTTGCACTGGTCCTCTCTAGAAATAAATCCTCGCTCTCACTGCTGCTGCATGGAAAGAAATCCTTGCTTGCACTGGTCCTCTGTGGAAAGAAACCTTGCTCTCACTGCTCCTACATGGTAAATACTCTTTACTCTCACTACTAAGGCATGAAAAGAAATCCTCACGATCGCTGCTCCTGCATGCAAAGTACTCCTTACTCTCAATACTCCGCCATGGAAGAAGTCCTCGTTTTCACTGCTCCTGCATGGAAAGTACTCCTTACTCTCACTGCTCCGGCATGGAAAGAAGTCCTCGCTCTCACTGGTCCTGCATGGAAAGTACTCCTTACTCTCACTGCTCTGGCATGGAAAGAAGTCCTCGCTCTCACTGGTCCTGCATCGAAAGAAATCCTCCCTCTCACTGGTCCTACATGGAAAGTACTTCTTACTCTCACTGCTCCGGTATGGAAAGAAATCCTCGCTGTCACTGGTGCTGCATTGAAGGAAATCTTTACTCTTACTGGTCCTGCATGGAAAGAATCGTTGCTATCGCTGGCCCTGCATGGAAATACATTTTTACTCTCACTAGTCTTGCATGGAAAATATTTCTTACTTTCACTGGTCCTCTATGGAAAGAAATTTTTGCCCTCACTGGTCCTGCATGGAAATAATTCCTGTGTACTATGGTACTGAGCAGACCGACTTAACTTTAGAAAATGTTTAAAGCATTTAGGTGTACTGATCCTGTCTGAAATCCTTGCTCTCACTGCTCCTGCGTGGAAAGAAATACTCACTCACTGTCCAGACTAGAGATGAGACAGGAAAAGACTGAGGAGTCTTGTAATGGTAACACTGAGCATGTGACCAATCTAGGAACAAATTGCAAGTCAGCAATGTTATACATGATGCTGCAAGTGAAGGGCAATGGCGGTGGGTTGAGATGCATTGTAAACCATCTCGCTGACCCCAGGCAGCATCTTCAGGCTGCATTCACAAGTGGCCACAAGAGGTTGTCAGGCCTTAGGCAACAGGAAAAGAGGTGTCCAAATTATAACTGATTTTGCCTTAGGCTTTAAAAATCCTTGTACCAACCACTGCTGCAGTCACAGTTAAAACGTTTTGTGGTGAAATCATTTCACAACATTTTCTTTGTTTAAGACGGTTAAGTTACTCAACTGGTTATAAAATACAACAATTAAAACAGCCAGTTGTAAGTTATTATTTGTGTCTAAGTTATACTGTATTCTTTTGTTCCATCTCTGTAACAATAGTTTGTCGAAACTTGCGCACATGCATATCGAAAATTATCATGTGAAAGATTCAAAACGTTTATTCAAATTTAGACAAATTAAAAACACAACTACAACTCCTATGTGTGGCAGCCTGATTTGTGATTAGTTCACCATCAAGTCTTGGTGTTAAGCGGTTTTCGGGGGCATGTGGCATAGATCGTCCCCCCGGCTCTGGTGGCTGGTGGTACTTTCAGGCAGCATGGGAGGATAGGGACAGGAAAATATGTGGCTGTGGTGAGGGCGGTTTAGGTTGGTGCAGAATGGGAGGCCGACCTTATTTGTCTTTTTGATGTGCAATGGGTGCCTTTAGCTTGATGACGAGGTTATTGGTGAGATAGAGGATTAGAGGAGGGGAGGAGACAGTGAGGGAAAAAATGTCCTCGGGAAGCCATAAATTGGAGGTCAAGGTATGGCAGCAGAAAGAGGGTGTGGTCATGAGGGATAGAGTCATGAAAAGTGGAGTCTCACAGTCAACGTGTCTTGTGAAATGAATCAGCAACAAGAACAAATGTGACAGAAAGTCTGTTCAGGCTTTATGGATCATGAAGAAGCTGCATTTTAAAATCTCTTATGGGTTAAAGCAGCTGGTGCTGAGCTCTTTCTTTACCCAGCAATTTTCAGGGGATAAAAATAAAGGTAGGGTAACGCTGGTGGTTAATTCACTTGCTAGAGAAAACAGGTCACAGTTTTGAATCATAAAAGCAGCAGGTTCTGGCTGAGAAGGGCTCTACGAACCCAGATAGCCATTGGACGATGACCTGCTAAAGCTACTGACTGTTGACTGGAAAGCTCTGATCAGGAGAAATACAAAATTCATGTCCAAGGAAGATCCTCCGCTGGCTGGATACTTTTGGTTCCTTCGCCCAGTAAAGAATTCTGCATTTGGATTTAATCACTTTTTGGAACTGCAGAACAATTCAGAACAGGAGCAACCTGAATCTTTGATCCGCCGGCAAAGAACCTTCATCCTATAGATTTAATAGGTTTGTCTAGGTCCTCGGGAAGTCGTTGGAGCCAAAATGTTTCTAAGTCCCAGGGTTTTCATGATTTTAGGAGTATACTATTACACAGCCAAAGCTCCCAGCAAACAAGGAACAGCACTTGGAGGATCAGGCATCACTCCAGCAGAAGACACCAGCAGAGTCCAGGCCCGGTCAGTTGTAACTGGCCAGCTGGGCTCTTCACAAAAAAGGACTACTTTCAGCTTCTTGTGGCTCTGTAGCCTGGGTGCAAGTGGCAGCAGGTCCAGCCATTCAGGTCTTCTTACGAGTCTTAACAGCAAATACACTCCTTTTTTCAGTCTTCTACAGATCCAATAGTGCTCTGAAGAGGGTACCCAATGTGTGTGCCAAATATATGCCTCACACCAACCAGTGGATGGGGTTGACTCCTGGCATCTACCTAACTGATAGGAAAAATGTTCCCAGGGGCAACCCTACCCTATGTTGCAGCAGTTTGTTTACCTTACAGTAAACAATCCCACAGTGCACCTATGTATTTAATTCCGACATGGCAGAACCCTTCTCCCTCTGTGCAGAGCCTGAGTAGCCACCGAGTTGTGTGTCATGATAATGAGCAGTGACTCCTTGGTCACTCTAAACCATTTCTGGAGGAAGCTCCCTTCCCATTGGGATGTGTGTCTGTCTGACTAGGTTGACAAAGGAAGGGGCTGGTCCAAGTGTTAGCTACATCTGCCTGTGGTAGCGAAGGTCTCTGTCAGGGGAACAACAACAGCTCCCTACACTTAAAGCCTTTGTCTCTGTTTTGGTATCAAATTCACACCTCTTCAAGGGGGCTAATCAGCTTCTTCATGACAGTTGGAACTCATGAAACTGGGCCTCCAAAGGCTTTAGGCCGGAAAAGGTAAGTTTCTAAAACTACCTTTTCTTTTATAGGTATCACAAATTTGATTTTATCATTAAATTCGATTTGAAATAATTATTATAAAGAATCTTTGAATTGTATTTCTAGCCAAAATGAGCATTTTTAAATGTAAAAATGTAATTTGGTGCTTTCCTATGCGACAGTTGCTACAGTGAAAAAAGCTTTTGAGGCTTTTTGCTATAAAGACATGTAACATTGTGAACCTCATTATGATCCTGGTGGTCTAATGACCGCCAGGGTCACGGTGGGAGTTGGACCACCACCAATGCGGCGTTCCGAGCTCCATATTACGACTGCGGCGGTAGTGCTGCAGTCAGACTGCCAGCACCGTGAGATTTCATCTACACAACGGTTTGGTGGTGCTGGCGGTCTTAATCGGCCACGCAGCGCTGCAAGCAGCACTGCTCTGGGGATTATGACCCCCTTCTCCACCAGTGATTAAAAGGCTGGCGGAGACGTGGTGCAGGGTGCCCCAGGGGGGCCCATGCACTTGGAATGGGCAGTGCAGGGGACCCCCTGGCAAGCCCAGCCGCAATGTTCACTGTCTGCTTTGCAGACAGTGAACATTGTGACAGGTGCTGGTGCACCCGACGCACTACAGCATTGCTGTTGGCTCTATCATGGGTCATCGACAATGCTGTAGGCTGTTTCCTGATAGGCCAGAGGGTGGAAAATGTGTTTCCGCCCGCTGACCCATCGGAAACTCATAATGGGCCCGGCGGGGGAGGCTGCCACATTGGTGGTAACCTACCCACCTGGACTTCGGCAGACCACCTTTTCTGTTCGCCAAAGTCATAATAAGCCCCTAAATTTCTACATGTCCTATTTTTAAATACTATGCACCCTAACTTAAGGTTTATAAAGCCTACATAAGGGTGGCTCATTAACATTTAAAAAGAATGTTTGACCTGTCAAAAAGGACTTAGTTTGTCAGGTCGAATTGTATTATTAAAACTGCCACAACCAGGCTACAGAGGTGGACCTGGAGCCATGTTTCACATTGTTACTGTAGTGGTGGCCCAATGGGTGCTGCAGCTCACTAGTGCCACTTAATGTACAAGCCCCAGGTACTCTTTGAACCCAATACTAGAGACCTATAGGTAAGTTAACTATGCCAGTTAGGAGATTACAAATTGAACATGTGTTTATGGGTCAGAACACATGCAATGAGGCCTCATTAGCAGGGTCCCAATGCACAGAGTAAAAAAAAAACACCAGCAAATGGGATAATCATCCAAAAAGAGGAATTTTCCATCAGACGTTTAGCTTATAACCTTGTAATACTGCAACATAAGTACATCCCTTCATGAGGAAGCTAGAGATAAGTTACATAGGCACACCAGGTCAGACACCATGGTCTGCAGATTAATTTCAATGATTTTTAGAAAACAAATAAAAAACATGAATCAGTGCAACTTGTACACAGCAAATAAACATGTACTTTCGGACCTGTGACAAGCACTCTTGTTAATATGGCCTAGTTATGCTAACTCAACCAAACCTATGTGGACCACTATTTTCTAATAAAATAGTTTACTTTCACAGCAGCATAGGTGTTGTGAGAGTGTGCATAAATGGGTATGGGTGGTCCATGGATAAAAGGAGTGAATGTGTGCAGGTATTCGGTCTTGTACACCCCACAGGATACCAGTGCTGTGGTGCCTCATGGTTTGAATGTCATGATGTGAGAGGACAAAATAAACTAGCAGTAGAGGCTGACAAGTCTCTGGTGGAATCCGATGTGGCTCCTGGACACCAGAATGGGAGAGGTTTGCAACAACAGAAAAGAAATGCTTGGGGTACGTTTGTGAAGTATAGTGAGCTTCTAAGAGTTAGTGGGGTGCTTGCAAAAGAGAACAGAGGGGTTGATGAACTAGTATTAGAGAAGCTTGATTATGATGAAGGGTCTAGAGAGGAGCGTTTAGTGGCAGCCACAGAGGTGATGTTGGTACTGTCAAGATTTGTCGGCGAAAGATAAGGGTTAATAAAGGTAACAAAGTTATATTTTTGCAGGATGAGTAACAGCCTCGGTCTGCAGGAGAACTGAAGAAGAGGGTAATGAAAGTGAAGGGGTAAATGACAAAAGGGATTGATAAAGGTATAAGGACAGACAGGGAACTGAAGTGGTCTACAGACAGCAAGTTGGGAGAAGGATAAAAGTGGTAAAAAAGTTGGTGGGGAAGGTAAGGAGAATAGGAGCTAAAGGGAGGTAAGCAGGATATATTACAATGGCATTAAAAAGCAGTTAGGGGCACACTGAAGGTCCAAAGGACTAAGGGACAGGTCACAAAAAGTGGTTACAAATTGAATATCCACTTTTAGGGTCCTATTTCTGATTTTGCTTTGTGACTTATACACTAACAGATCACATCACAAAAGTTCCAGTCTCAATGGGCTTCAGAATGACCTGCCTAATGTATATGAATTAGTCAGGTCACTATTTACGAACCCCTGAGATTGTACAAACACAGGGGTGGTGATATGCAAAAAAGAGCAGAACACCATCCCTGGATTAGTATTACCAAAGGGGAAGCTTTTTTTTAAAAAAAAAGCTGGAGCACTGCTCCCATCAAGGCTCTCACCTAAATTCATAAAGGGGAAGGAGTCCCAGAAGGACACCTTCCTCTTTTTGAATCGGTTGTTGCCTCCTTTGAGGTGTAAGTAACTGATGAAAGATTTGCAACCACAACTGTGGATGCAAACTAATAATACATTCCATTGTGACCCACAATTCAAAGGGGAACTCCTCATAATTGTGATTAGGAATGTCCTGGGCTATCCATTTTGAATCAGAAAGGCGATTACCATTTGCAAATTGGGTTTAGTACACATAAAAGCAGTTTTACCGTTGCAATACTTGGGGGGGGGGGGCTGTGTCCAGCCCCTTTCTTAACTTCAAAGGATGCTTAGATTCGTCATCTGCAAATGAAGCTCACACCAAGACCTGACTTCCCTTTGTCTCTCAAGTCAGGTTGGTTCTGGGCATAAAGGTGGACCACACAGACCTCTCCTCAGAATACTTCTAGACCTGAGTAGACTAAGATGAAGGTTGGCCTGCTGTCTAAAGCACCTGAAAGAAGACTGCACCGACCTGGCTTGAACTCAGGGCCCCAGAAGTGGCTGCAAGAGTCAGTTGGCTGACCTGTGTGAGGTACAGGGACACACCAAGCTACCAGAGGCCATTTCCTAGCAGCTGTCCAGCTGCCTAGTACCAACTAGACCTGCCCGGGACCCTTCTGCTGACCTCTGATGGCGTGAGTCCTAACCCCAAGTGACGGCCCTGCACCTTTGACTGGTGTTAGAGTGTAATCTTCTTGCCCCCAAACTGCAAGAGGTAGAACTTGGAAACATTTTGCCAATTTTCTGCCACAAGAACAGACTGAGACTGGGATCCCGTATTCTACATCACTCTACACCCTACTTCTTAACACTCCACTCTACTCCACTTTATGTTTATATTTATGCATTTATAAAGTGCATGGCTACCTTAACTCCTTCTGTGTCGGGGACGTAATGGTTACGTCCACCGGCACAGTGCTCCTGTGCCGAGGATCTAACCATTACGTCCTCGGCCTGGAGCTCTGAGGGAGTGCTAGCGCTCCCTCCGTGGTCTTCCCTCCCACCCCCCCCCAAGGCAGGGATGGAATGGGAAGCCCTTCCCCTTTCACCCTCGACCCCTCCCAACCCCCCCAGTGGCGTCTCACGACTCATCAGAGGCCACCTCCCCATTGTGATCGGAAGAGAAATGCAAAACATTTCTCTTCCAATCATGTGATGGGGGCCTGAGATGCTTCAAAGGGAAGGAAAGAAATTTCCTTCCCTTTGAAGTCTCTCTGAGCATTTCAGAAGCCGGATCGTGAAACAATCCGGCTTCTGAAATGCCCACTAGACAAATTTTTTGTAAAAAGGAAATTGGCATCAGGGGAGTGACCCCTTGGGCAAGGGTCGCTCCCCAGGGGGGCTATTTTTTTCTAGGCATTTTCTCCCCCGCCGGGGGCAGAAACCTCTAGGCGCCAGGGACCTTTTTTTTTTTTTAAGAGGTGGGTCGCTTCCCTGGGGGGCAAATTGTATTTAGACCATTTCTGCCCCCTTGGGGGCAGATCGGCTGATTTTTGTTAGGCCAATCTGCCCCCAAGGGAGGCAGAATCCACTAGGCACCGGGGATTTTTTTATTTTGTGCCAATTTCACGCAAGGGGAGCAACCCCTTAGGTAAGGGTCGCTCCCCTGGAGGGGCAAATTTATTTTAGGCCATTTCTGCTCCCCTTGGGGGCAGATTGGCGTATTTCTATTAGGCCGATCTGCCCCCGGGGGGGTCAGAAACCACTTAGGCACCAGGATTGGTGTGTGTGTATGTGTGTGTTTTCTTTAGGGGGCAGCCCCTTGGGTAAGGGTCGCTCCCCATGGGGGCACATTACTGTTGGCCATATCTGCCCCCCTTGGGGCAGATTGGCCTATTTTTGGAAGGCCCATCTGCCCCCATGGGGGGGGGCAGAAAGCCCACCAGAGACCAGGGAAGTTTTTTTTCCAAAATAAGAGGGTGGAGGTATGGTCATACCCCCACCCCAAATAAAAGGGGCCAAAGTTGTTCTGCCCACCAGTGGGAAAATGGGGCAATTACCCCTGATCCACACTCGGGGGCAGAAAGTCTACTAGATGCCAGGGAATTTTTTAAAAAATAGTGGTGTGGTGGCTACCAACCAGTATGGGCCTGGTAATGCCCCCACCCCAACTGAATGAGGTAACAGTCTTCCAGCTCTCCCCCACACACTAAAACATCTTATCCCACATCAAGCAAGATCGCATTTGATTATTTTGGGTTTTGGTTTTACGTTTGGACCATGAGAGCTTGGCTAACTCTCAAAATCGTCCTACTTGGAATGGTGAGGGCTGCACTTTATGGACTTTGGGATGCTACAATGTAGAAAAATCCACAAGACCTAGACACATCTGAAAACTAAACATCTGAGTGATTCCAGGGTGGTGTGTTTCACATGCACCCGCACCATTTTCTTACCCACAATGCCCTGCAAACCTCCAACTTTGCTGGAAATCACAAATTTTTCCCACATTTTTGTGATGGAACCTTCCGGAATCTGCAGGAATCCACAAAATTCCTACCACCCAGCATTGTCTCATCTCTACCGATAAAAATTCTGCTGCACTTGTAAGCCTTAAAATGTTTTTTTTCAAACTGCCCTGTTGGACCCGCTTTGGTTCCCCCTCAATTTTGACAGGTTTTTGGCTCTTCCCTGTCACAAGCACTTGGCCCACCTACATAAATGAGGTATCATTTTTACCGGAAGACTGAGGGGAACGTTGGGTGGTGTGAAAATTGTCCTGGTGCGGTGATCCCACACAGGAATGTGGGAAAAATTTAAATTTTTAGCTAACTTTGAGGTTTGCTGAGGATTCTGGGTAAGAAAACATTGGGGGATCCACGCAAGTCACTCATCCCTGGACTCCCTCCGGTGTCTACTTTTCTGGGTTTGGTAGGTTTCCCTAGATGGCTGCTAAGCCCAGGACCAAAAATGCAGGCCCCCCCCCAAAAAAACAGGTAGTTAATTATTTGATAATTTTGATGTGTCCAGATAGTGTTTTGGGGCATTCCCTTTCGTGGGCAGTAGGCCTACCCACAAATGTGAGGTACCATTTGTATCGGGAGAGTTGGGGGAACACTGGGTGGAAGGAAATTTGTGGCTCCTCTCAGATTCCAGAACTTTCTGTCACCGAAATGGGAGGAAAAAGTTTTTTTTGGGCCAAATTTTGAGGTTTGCAAAGGATTCTAGGTAACAGAACCTGGTCAGAGCCCCACAAGTCTCCCCATCTTGAATTCCCCTAGGTGTCTAGTTTTCAAAACTGCACAGGTTTACTAGGTTTCCATAGGTGCCGGTTGAGCTAGAGGCCAAAATCCACAGCTAGGTACTTTGCAAAAAACAGCTCTGTTTTCTTTGTGAAAATGTGATGTGTCCATGTTGTGTTTTGGGGCACTTCCTGTCGCGGGTGCTAGGCCTACCCACGCAAGTGAGGTACCATTTTTATCCAGAGACTTGGGGGAACACAGAATAGCAAAACAAGTGTTATTGCCCCTTGTCTTTCTCTACAATTTTTCCTTCCAAATGTAAGACAGTGTGTAAAAAATACGTCTATTTGAGAAATGCCCTGTAATTCACATGCTAGTATGGGCACCGCGGAATTCTGAGATGTGCAAATAACCACTGCTTCTCAACACCTTATCTTGTGGCCATTTTGGAAATACAAAGGTTTTCTTGATACCTATTTTTCACTTTTTATATTTCAGCAAATTAATTGCTGTATACCCGGTATAGCATGAAAACCCATTGCAAGGTGCAGCTCATTTATTGGCTCTGGGTACCTAGGGTTCTTTATGAACCTACAAGCCCTATATATCCCCGCAACCAGAAGAGTCTAACAGACATAACAGCATATTGCTTTCAAAAATCTAACATCACAGGAAAAAGTTATAGAGTAAAACGTGGAGAAAAATGGCTGTTTTTTTATCTCAATTTCAATATTCTTTTATTTCAGCTGTTATTTTCTGTAGGAAACACTTGTAGGACCTTTTCAAATGACCCCTTGCTGAATTCAGAATTTTGTCTACTCTTCAGAAATGTTTAGGTTTCTGGGATCCAGCATTGGTTTCTCACCCATTTTGGCCACTAACTGGAAGGAGGCTGAAAGCACAAAAAATAGTAAAAATGGGGTATGTCCCAGTAAAATTTCACAATTGTGTTGAAAAATTGGGTTTTCTGGTTCAAGTCTGCCTGTTTCTGCAAGCTGGGAAGATGGTGATTTTACCACTGCAAACCCTTTGTTGATGCCATTTTCAGGGAAAAAAGCACAAGCTTTCTTCTGCAGCCCTTTTTCCAATTGTTTTGAAAAAAACGAAATTTTTGCTGTATTTTGGCTAATTTCTTGTTCACCTTCATGGGAACCCACAAAGTCTGGGTACCTCTAGAATCCAGAGTATGTTGGAAAAAAAGGAAGCAAATTTGGCATGGGTAGCTTATGTGGAGAAAATGTTATGAGGGCCTAAACACAAAATGCCCCAAAAAGGGCTCGGCACAGGAGGGGAAAAGGCCTGGCAGCGAAGGGGTTAAGGCTTTCCAGCTAATTTATGAAACACCTCTCCAATCTTCTTTACCCCACTAACTTTTAGTCACTCTGAACCGCAGCCACGCTGGTGTACAACATGTCTAAGGCTCTCATTATAACAATGGCGGTAAAAACTGCCTACTGCCGTGCAGACGGGCGCCAAAATACCGTCACTAAGGCTAACATCCGTCCACCATATTATGATCACTGCCAGCACAAGAAGGGAGGAAATCCGGCAGTGCTCATGGTGGTGGACGGTGGTAAGCTGGCACTGCTACCACCAGCACCGCCACGCCAGTTGAACGCCGTCACCTGTATCATGACCTGTGATATGGCCTGGCGGTGTTCTGCTGGTGGGGCGCTGCTGGTGGTAGCAGTGCCCGTTCCTGCCGGAAGACCTCCTCGACCAAGGTAAGTCAGGCTTCAGACAGGAGAGGGGGCTAGGGATGTTGTATGTGTGTGTCTTGTTGTGTGCATGAATGTGTTAGTGTGTGTGTGAATGCGTCTGTATGTGTTGTTTTGTTTGCGT
The DNA here is from genome assembly GCF_031143425.1 of Pleurodeles waltl. Classification (NCBI taxonomy): domain Eukaryota; kingdom Metazoa; phylum Chordata; class Amphibia; order Caudata; family Salamandridae; genus Pleurodeles; species Pleurodeles waltl. Next base: position 1,332,767,959 of record NC_090446.1, on the reverse strand, counting down.
GGTTGTATGCGTGTGAGTGAATGCGTGTAAGAATGGTGAAGTGAATGCGTGTCTGTATGTCAGTGTGATTGTGTGTAAGAATGTGTGCGAGCATGTCTAGAAGTATGTGTGTATGAATGCGTGTATGCCAGTGTGAGTGATTGGGTGTATATGTGGTGCATGACTGCTGGTGTGTGCGTGTTACTGTATGTCCTACCACCATGGTTTTTATGGCGTTGCTAACGCCACGAAAACCATGGTGGTAGGCAGGCTCATAATGACGCCGGTGGTACAATGCCGGCCGCCGGGCTAGAAATGTACATCTCCGGCCCAGCGGCTGATACCACCATGGCGGTATGAATGGAGAAGTGGTGGGTTAGCTGCAGCCAACCAGCCATTCTCATAATGTGGCGGTATGTACCGCTAGCCTGTTGGCTGTACTACCGCCACATTTCCACATTTCCACTCACCGCCGGGGTCATACTGACCCCCAAAATGTCAAAAACATATTGGCTAAGCCTATATAGCTCTTGCATAGGCAAGACCTATTGGCTTTGCTAGTCTTTGTTTAATACCATGCACCCTGCCCAATGGGTTTTTAAAGCCTACATTCGAGTAGATTTATACATTTGATAAAGGAAGATTTAGGCTTGACAGAATGGTTATTTTGACAGGTCAAATTCAAAGTTTTCACTCCCAGGCTGCAGTGGCATGCCTATAGACAGATTTTTACAGTGCTACTTTGGTGGCTGGCCCAATGAGTGCTGCAGCCCCCAATAGCATTTCCTTTACCACCCCTGGGTATAGGTAGTACCATATACTAGGGACTTATAAGAAATTTAAATGTGCCAATTAGGAGTACTCCAATTTTTCCATATTTAAAAAGGACAGCATAAGTACGTTACCACTGGCAAGCCGGACTAAAGTACACAGAGTTCTATGGCCAACAAAAGTGGGGATCTAAATGTATTTAAGAGGGGATCTTGTTCTACTCCTTTTAGATTTCATTATTTCACTGTGTGATGCTTCCTCTATCTATACTTCGGGGTTCTCTTACCTCGTTTGTGATGTGTGCAGGCAGCGTATCACTTTACGCTTTACGCCTGACGCTGAGGTTAATCCTCACCAAAGATCATACTCATTCTTGAAATCTCTGTTTCCAGCTGCGCTAGTCCTATTGGTTTTGTTGGAATAAATCAGCACCACATCTCCCATAATAAAAGAAAACTCAGACCAGAAAAAATATGGTTTTGATGACATAGAACCATATTATAACCTTAGTTCTTTGTTTCCAAGATCAGTACTGAGATCCCAAGTGGGATGCAAATAAGTTCACACTGTAGGGTCATATGTAATCAATAGCTGTTTCTTTGGTACCAATCACAAAGCTAACCCAGCTAAAAAAAAACGTGAGAGGAAACTTTAGAAATTAATGAAATAAAAGTGCTTGAAAATAAAAACACTGATGTGGTAAAGGAAGCGATGAGACTGAGCTTCCCTGGCCTTGGTGAAGAGCTTCTTGATCCACGTTCATGCGTCAGTGTGCAGGGGAACCCCTCCTTCTTCAGACATCTCTTTCTATGAAAGTTGGAGCTGTCAGGGTCTGGCTATGAAGACTGGCCCTGCTGTGACCCTGCCACACTGTGCTGACATCCGCTGTGACAAGTCAGTAAGCCCTGGACATTTTAGGGCGGGAGCCCTGCGGTGCACTGAAGGTTTGACAGCATTCCATCAGGCCCGCGAGAGAAGAGGGAGTCAGTCAAGATGGCAGGATGTCTCGCACAGAGAGAGGACTGGCAAAGCAGAATCATTTAATCTGAATGGGGAGATTCTAAACGCCTTTTTTTATTTAGAGGGACGAGGAAATACAGTTCTGGGAGAGTTCTGTGTTTTATCCAGTTAAAGTTTCTTTTGACTCAAAGTAGCATAGATAGTTGATGTGGCTGCTGCAAAGCACAACTTGTAACATTCAAAACATGCTTTTGACACTGAGATCATTTTGTTGCTTCCAGTTTATGTTTCAATCCTTCTAATATAGCACGTCGAGCTATTTACAAGCACCAATGAGCTGCATTCAAACTGTTAGTCATGGGTTTAGTCACCCCTATTTTATTTTTTCTCAATCTTTTGTTATACTAAGATTGAAAAGAAGGGTGCCTTTGGGAAGAAGCAAAGTCTTGCTCTAACAGTTATCATTATTCACTATCTTACGTTTTTTATCCTGACTTTGTGTTTCACTCTTAACATTTGTCTCAAAGTATGGACGATATGTGATTCCTACACCTTATAACCCTCATTGTCTTAGCTAACATTTTCTCTACATTGATTTACAAACGTGGATGATTTATTCTGTGTATGTGAGATGTAAAGTGATCTGACACCATACATTGAGATGAGTAGTGCTATAAAAGAATTAAAGTAACATTGAATTTATTTTAAAACTAAAATTAAAATTATTGCTCATACACACAGATACAGCTGGCACTCTTACAGTGCATGCTCACTGCTTACATGGGGGTTAAACAAAATGAAAAACCTGCCTCCAAGTCATAGTTTCTCCAAAGTACTTGTGAAGTGATTTGTGTGCCTTTGGTTCCCTCCATTGCATTGGCATCTTGGCTCAAGATGGCTCCTAGGCAGGATGATACCTGAACGAAAGAAAGGCTGATGGTTCTTTAAATCAGGTCTTTGGTTTGGGCCCAGCAAAAGATGAAAGGTGAAAGCCCCTTGCTGCCTACATGTTACTGCTCTGAAGAGGGAGCAGCCATTATGGGAGCACTGCTGAAATGTAACCGGTGTCAAAAAATGATACCAGGACAAATTAACCACATTTCCCTTGGCCGGCTGGCATCACGATCCAGCCCAGACATAACTGCTGGGCTTGAGATCTAGAAGGATCCCCTACTTTCCAGCAAGGGATGCGTGAGTTTATATTTGTGTGAGGAGAGGTGTTAGGCAGGCCAGCATGTGTGTAGGAAACAAAACACGAGAAACAAGGTGTGTATAGGGGTTTACAGGGCACTTCACATGCATGTGTCTTGGGCACAGGTCTATTGACTGACAGACTGACAACCAGACAGACATTTCTTACTAACAGAACAGGCAGAAACCTCTATACCTCCTTGTTTTTTTACCAGAAGGAGCTTTCAGTGCCTCATTCACAACAAAGACAGCAGAGGTATCTCTCTATGCCTCGTGCCAATTAACAGAAGGCAGAACTTGCATCATTGACTTCAGAGACCCACAGCTGAATCAGCAGAGGAATCTCACTTGGAGTAACAGACCCACTACAGGGGAAGAATAACTAACATAGGGTCTAGAAGACAAACCAGTTAACTTTCAGGGCCTCTCAGACCCACTTCGGATGCAGCAGGGCTAATTTATTTTCTTGATTACACCCCTACATTCGAATAATAACAAACTTGTCCTTTGTGACTCACAGACAAATAGATACATCGCCTCCAACACAGAAACACGATACACAGAAAACAAAGCGATAAGACGGTTTGCCACATAAATACATCAAAGACACAATGGGGGTCATTACAACCCTGGCGGACGGTGTTAAAGGTGCGGTAATACCGCAAACAGGCCGGCGGACAAAAAAAGGGAATCATGACCCTGGCGGAAACCGCCAACAAAGACAGCCACTTTAACACCCCGCCCGCCACGGCGGTACAGACAAGCAGCGCGGCGGTCACCACCAACAGACAGGCGGAAGACAATGTACCGCCCATAGTATCACAACCCGCCAATCCGCCACCTTTTCCGGGGCAGATTCACTGTGGATAAAAACACGGCGGAAACAGTTTCTGCAATGGGAAAACGCACAACTGAACACATCCCACGAGGAAGGAGGACTCCATGGATCCCGAATTACAAATCCTACCGGCCCTTGTATTCCTACTCATCTATGAAGAGCAACGCCGGCGCCGGCGAAGACAACGGTGAGTACTGCACCTACGACATAGGGGAGGGGGGAGGCAAAAGCCAGGGGGACACACACAAAACACCCCCACCCCCACCCTCACCCACTACAACACACACACCAATGCATTCACAAACATCACAGTAACAACCCACAACCCCCCCGGAAGAATGCAAACACAAAACTAAATCAGTTCAAACATTGTAATGTTGCAATATACATGTCTCAAATATATACAGAAATACGATAAAATCATTCAAAAGTATATACATTACGAGAAGTAGTGCAGATATGCACATATCAATGTCCGTGCACCACTAGTCCAAAAATGCATGGGCGAGGCCCACACAAGATACCTGTCCACAAACGGAGAGAACACTGCTGGGGCATCAGAGAGAAAAACAACAGACACCTCAGGGGGAAGGGAAGGGGGGGGGCACCTCAGCCGATGTGAGTGCAAAGCCAGATCCACGACGGGGCTCCATGCCCATTGATGTATCCTGGGGAGTGCAAAGCCACAGTCTCTCAAGTCTCTACAGTAGGTGGTTTGCCCACTGTACCATCCTGGGGAGTGCAAAGCCACAGTCTCTCAAGTAGATAACAGCAACCACTGGTTCTGGAGGGGGACTGGTGCCCAGACTGGATTAGTCTCCCCGTGACAGTTCCTGTCCCGTCACTGTCCCAGCTGCACATGGGATAACGATGCTTGATGTGGCGGTCTGTTCCTTCTTCAGCGGTGCATGCCCTGTTCAGCGGTGCTTAGCCATGGCGGTGTCTGGACTGTTCAGCGGTGCTTAGCCATGGCGGTGTCTGGACTGTTCAGCGGTGCTTTGCCATGGCGGTTCTGGACTGTTCAGCGGTGCTTTGCCATGGCGGTTCTGGACTGTTCAGCGGTGCTTTGCCATGGCGGTTCTGGACTGTTCAGCTGTGCTTAGCCATGGCGGTGTCTGGACTGTTCAGCAGTGCTTAGCCATGGCGGTGTCTGGACTGTTCAGCGGTGCTTAGCCATGGCGGTTCTGGACTGTTCAGTGGTGCTTAGCCATGGCGGTGTCTGGACTGTTCAGCGGTGCTTAGCCATGGCGGTGTCTGGACTGTTCAGCGGTGCTTTGCCATGGTGGTTCTGGACTGTTCAGTGGTGCTTAGCCATGGCGGGCTCTGGACTGGGCATTGGTGTGTGGCATGACGTTCTCTGGACTGGACATTGGTGTGTGGCATGACGTTCCCTCATTGCCCAGCGGGGCTGTGGCTGCCGGGGCCCTCCTGGGCTCTGACTCCGACGGTGGTCTCCTGACCTGTGACGATACCTGGGACCTCCTGGGCACTGACTCCGGCGGTGGCGGTGGTCTCCTGACCAGTGACGATACTTGGGCCCTCCTGGGCACTGACTCCGGCGGTGGCGGTGGTCTGCTGACCAGTGACGATACTTGGGCCCTCCTGGGCTATGATTCTGGCGGTGGTCTCCTGACCAGTGATGATACTTGGGCCCTCCTGGTAATGACTCTGGCGGTGGCGGTGGTCTCCTGACCAGTGACGATACTTGGGTGCACCTGGGCACTGACTCCGGCGGTGGCCTCCTGACCAGTGACGATACTTGGGCCCTCCTGGGCACTGACTCTGGCGGTGGTCTCCGGACCAGTGACGACGGTGCTGGCGGTGGCGTCCCGGCCGCCGGGAAGGATGCCGCCCTTCTCCGCCGTGATGCTCACACCAGGCTGTGCAGACTTCTTCTGGCCCTTCCCCACCTTTGGAGGAGTCACAGCTGACTGCTATCCCCCTGGGACCCCTGTGAGTTGTTTTGCCTCCAGGAGTCTTCACACGGTCCCGTCGGCCACTTCCCAATTTCAGAGCCTTTACAGGGGGTGGACTGGCAGTGCCTTGGCTCCGTGTCACACTGCCTGCCCTGGTGGACGGTGCACTCCACACACCTTGAACACGCACCACTGGTACTGGAGGCTTTTTGGCTGAGGCGCTACGACAGGACTAATGAAGTGGAGGGGAGGTGGGGGCAAAAAGGTCAACTTTACAGAGGGACAGTTTCTGACGAACACTGGGATGGGTAGCTGGAGGGGGTCTGGGAGTGGAGGAAGAGGAGGTGGTTGTAGGAGGTGTCACTTTAGGTGTTTTGGGTGCAGGTACTGGAGGCTGTTGTGAGGTGGATGGCTGGTGGGTGGGTGTGTGCCTGCGTTTGTGTACTTTGGGAGGGGGCGTCACAGACACACTGGGAGAGGACACAGGGGACGTGTAAATGGGAGTGGAGGTGGTGAGTGCAGGTGAGCGGGGTGTGGTGCTGGTTGTTCTGGTGCGAGTCCTGGTGCCTGTAGATGTAGTGCATGCAGGTGAGAGTGTAGACGACACTGGGAGGGAGGAGGGAGACGACGAGGAGGGGGACACAGTGGAGGCAGTGGATGTTGCTGTGTCTGCATGTGGGTGATGCTTGTGTGTGTGCCTGTGGGTTTTGTGGTGCCTATGTTTGCCTGAGCTACTTTTGTGTGTTGAGGTGTGTGCATGCTGGTATGATGGTGTGGTTGGGATAGGCTGGGGTACAGGAGATTGGGTCTGGGTGGAGGAGGTTGGAGGGGGGAGGCTAGACACAGGGACAATGGCTGCCATCAGTGCTGAGGCCAGAGATTGCAGGGTTCGCTGAAGGACAGCCTGACCAGAATGAATGCCCTCCAGGGCATTACCGTGTTGCATCTCCCTTTCTACACCCTGGATGGCATTCACAATGGTAGACTGCCCAACAGTGAGTGACCTGAGGAGGTCAATAGCCTCCTCACTGAGGGCAGCAGGGGTGACTGGGGCAGGGCCTGAGGTGCCTGGGGCGAAGGTGATGCCCACCCTCCTGGGTGAGCGGGCACGGGGCGAACGCTGAGGGGCTGCTGGGAGGGCGGTGCTGGTAGGGGAGGTGGCGGCTGTACCTGTAGAAGTGGGGTGCACAGATGGTGCCGCCACCACAAGGGAGCTCTCATCGGCGGACGAGTTCGTGTCGCTGGTTGGTGATCCGGTGGCCGACGTGAAGCTCCCCTCGCCCTCCGTCCCACTGGTGCATTCAGAGTCCGTGGTGTGGCCCTCCATGGCCATGTGGGATGCAGCTCCCTCGTGCTCCGGTGCCACTGTACCTCCGCCTGATGATGCTGATGCACAAAAGAACAGGGAGAGCACAAAAAGGACGGGGGGAAGACAGAAGAAAGACAGGTTGAGTGCATGGCATACCGCTACCGTTGGCGGACAATACAGACACAGCAGCCCCCTGCACTACGTCGTGCTCCTGGCCTCTACAGATGCAATTTCTGGGATCTGGCCAACATGGCTATGGAAGACTTCTGCACACATGGATGCCACAGGGGCATGTATACCTGTACTTGGCACTCTACTACGGTGGGGTAGAGTGCCACATGGCCTGCATTACGGAGGGGCCTAGCCTACGTGTTTCTGCCTGGCCTAGGTACACCCACAGGCCTCCTCCCCCACCCAGACCCCTCCACTGCACGCAAAGACCGCAGAATGAGAGTGTACTCACCCCCTTGTGTCTGCTGTGATGCCCTAAAGCGCCCATCCAACTCAGGGTAGGCCACCGCCAGGATCCGGAACATCAGGGGGTTCATGGTGCGACGGGCACCCCTCCCACGTTGGGAGGCCATCCCCAGCTCAGCCTCCGCCGTCTTCTTGCTCCAGCGACGAATGTCCTCCCATCTTTTCCGGCAGTGGGTGCCCCGTCTCTGGTGGACCCCCAGGGTCCGGACGTCCTTGGCGATGGCACGCCAAATGTACTTCTTCTGGTGGGCGCTGACCTACATGACATGCACAAGGGAAGAAGAGAAGTCATTACCAACTGCACCGTTGATGTGAGTGTCCCCCCTCCCTACCCTAGCCATGTGGCACATTCATTCACATGCATTAATGTTCCCTGAACTCTGCCCCCTTCCCTCTTACAACCAGCCCTCTCCACCCAGGCCTAGCCCATACAACGTGCTACCTGTGTACTAACCTGTTGGTCTGGAGGACTGTAGAGTAGCGTGTACTGGGGGAGGACCCCGTCTACTAGTTTCTCCAACTCCTGTGCATTGAAGGCAGGGGCCCTTTCCCCATACGCAGCAGCCATCGTCGCTTCCAGACTGAGGTCACAGCAGCACTTGCAGTGTAGGTCCTCTCCTGTCGAAGATCAGGTATCTAGTGATTGAACAGATAGAAAATAGCGGGGACGTCCGCGGCGGTGACGTCCGCGGCGGTGCGTATCATCACCAGCGGCGCACTAGTTCATTGGCTCCTGGGACCCATAGGGTCCAATGTTAACCAATGCAGCATTGCGCCGCGGTCTCCGACCGCCTATCGCGACGGTGTGCAACGGCACCGCAGTTACCCCACAATCCCATGGTCCCAGTTTAGAGGTCAGGCAGCCGCCATTTCAGGGGCCCACATGGCTTCATTTACTTCTGCGTCACACATAGCTAGGCCTACACTCAACACACATACAGGAAGGGTTTTGTGTTTGGTGTCGTGTTCTGTGTAACTGTGGGTACATACCTGGAAAATAGTTGACTCTGTGGTCGCTGTTGTCCTTCCTAGGCACCGTCATTTGGGACAATTGAGAAGATGGCGGAATCCTCCGGTGTACCGACCGCTGTTGGACCTGTTGACAATGGAGGAGCGACATTTAATCGTCACCTACAGGTTTGACCGTGCCACTATCCAGGAACTATGTACCCAGTTGGAGCCAGACCTGATGTCACCAATCCGCCATCCCACTGGAATCCCCCCTGACGTGCAGGTGCTGTCAGTGCTCCATTTCCTTGCAAGTGGCTCTTTTCAGACAACTGTAGCCATGGCATCAGGGATGTCCCAGCCCATGTTTTCCAATGTGCTGTCCAGAGTGTTGTCTGCCCTGCTGAAACACGTAAGGAGATACATAATTTTCCCTGAGGTGGAAGATTTGGCTACAGTGAAAGGTGACTTCTATGCCCTTGGACATATCCCCAACATCATAGGTGCTATTGATGGCACCCATGTAGCTCTGGTCCCCCCCCACAGGAGTGAACAGGTGTACAGGAACTGGAAGAGTTATCATTCCATGAATGTACAGATGGTATGTTTGGCAGACCAGTACATCTCGCAGGTAAATGCTATGTTCCCTGGCTCAGTGCATGACGCCTACATCCTGTGGAATAGCAGCATCCCTGATATGATGGGTCAACTCCAGAGGCACCGTGTGTGGCTATCAGGAGACTCTGGTTACCCCAACCTGTCCTGGCTATTGACCCCAGTGAGGAATCCCAGGACCAGGGCAGAGGAACGCTACAATGAGGCCCATGGGCAGACTAGGAGGGTAATCAAATGCACCTTCTGCCTCCTGAAGGCCAGGTTCAGGTGCCTCCATATGACAGGTGGTTCCCTATTCTACTCACCGAAGAAGGTGTGCCAGATCATCATCGCCTGCTCGATGCTTCACAATCTTGCTTTGCGACGCCAGGTGCCTTTCCTGCAGGAAGATGGTCCAGATGATGGTGTTATGGCAGCTGTGGAGCCTGTGGAGCCTGTGGACAGTAATGAGGAGGAAGCTGAGGAAGAAGACAACGACAACAGGGAGTCAGTAATACAGCTATATTTCCAGTGACACACAGGTGAGAACATTTTCATTTTTACCATTAGATTCACTGTCACACGTCTTCCTCTATCCTGTGTGTAATTTAATAGGATTATTTGGTAATAGAGTTGTTCCTTTACATTACGGTTTCACAGGTGTGCTTACCAACCTGTGTCATCTGCATGCATCCTTCAAGGACTTGTGATGTGTGACATAGGTATGTTGCCTTTACAACTAGAAACGCATTTTGACACTGTCATTGATAATACATTTTACCAAATCATAGACTGACTCAACATTGTTTTGTGATTACTGAAGTGCTCATAAATGGAGGGGGGTTGTCCTGAGCTCCTCCCTGAAGCCCAAATACTGTTCCTCCTGCAGGCGCTGGGTCTCCTGAAACTTGACCAGGACCGTCGCCATCGTCTCCTGGGAGTGGTGGTATGCTCCCATGATGGAGGAGAGGGCCTCGTGGAGAGTGGGTTCCCTTGGCCTGTCCGCCCCCTGTCGCACAGCAGCCCTCCCAGTTCCCCTGTGTTCCTGTGCCTCCGTCCCCTGGACCGTGTGCCCACTACCACTGCCCCCAGGTCCCTGTTGTTGTTGGGGTGGTGGGTTATCCTGGTAGTGGTGGACACACAGCTGATTGACCTGTCCTGGGTACGGAGGTTTGGGCCCGCTGGGTGGGTGCTGTGCTGGTGTTACCAGAGGGTGGAAGGTCAGTGTTGGGCTGTGCCTGTGCGAGGGGAACCGACTGTCCCGAGGCCCACGATGGTCCGAGCTGGTCATCAGGATCCAGTAGGGCAGAGCTGCTATCGTCACTGTGGGCCTCTTCTGTGGGTGGAGTGGAGTTGTCTGGAACCTCCGGGGTGGTGACGGTCCTTCGTGATCCTACAGGGGCATAAGAGCATGATTATTGCATGTGTGTGTGTCATGGTGTGCAATGGGTGGGTGAGCGTGTACCCCAGTTCAAGCATTTCTGTGTGGGGGCTTGTGTGATGATGGTTAGGGGTTGTTATGGGTATGTGCAGTGAGCATGCTTTAGTGATGGGTGTCCATGCTTAGTTGTGTCATGCAGGGCTTGGTGTTGGGATGTGTGGTTTGTGTTCTTAGTACATTAGTGAGGAGTTTGGGTGATAGGGGAGGGTGTGAGGGTGGGGGTGTGTGATAGCATGCAGGTAGGGTGGGGGATATGATAGTTAAGAATTGACTTATCAGTGTCCATTCCTCCACCGACTCCTCCGAGGCCCTCTGGATGCATGATGGTCAAGACTTGCTCCTCCCATGTTGTTAGTTGTGGGGGAGGAGGTGGGGGTCCGCCGCCAGTCCGCTGTACCGCGATGTTGTGCCTGGAGACCGCTGAACGCACCTTCCCCCGTAGGTCGTTCCACCTCTTCCTGATGTCCTCCCGATTTCTTGGATGCTGTCCCACAGCGTTGACCCTGTCCACGATTCTTCGCCATAGCTCCATCTTCCTGGCTATGGATGTGTGCTGCACCTGTGGGCCAAATAGCTGTGGCTCGACCCGTAGGATTTCCTCCACCATGACCCTGAGTTCCTCCTCGGAAAAGCGGGGGTGTCTTTGGCGTGACATGGGGTGGTGTGTGTGATGTGTGGGGCGGTGTGAGTGTTGATGTGTGTGGTGATGTGTAGTGGTGTGTGGTGTTTTGTGCGTGGATGTTGTGTGGGTGATGGTGTTGTGTGCCTCTGTGTGGTGGGATTGTCTATTCTGTGCTGTCTCTCGGGCCTTTGTGAATAAATTTTGGTCGTAGGGGTTTGTGGGTGTGTGTTTTAAATAGTGTTGGGTGTGTGGGAGTGGTGTTTGTATGTGTATCAGGTGTGTGTATTTGGAATTGTCCAATGTAGCGGTGTTTTGGAAATGTGTGTGTAATTTGAGCGCGGCGGTGTGTACCGCCAGTGGAATACCGCGGTTGAAAGACCGCCACGTGGATTTGTGGGTCGTAATAGCATGGGCGTGTTTCTGTTGGCGTGGAGGTTTTGTTTTCGCCAGTTTAACACTGACCTTTGGTGTGGCGGACTTGTGTGGGTGTCTGAATTTCGGCGGATTCCCAGATATGGGTCATAATGGCTGTGGTGGAATTCCGCTGCCGCGGCAGTGTATTGGCGGTCTTCTGCACGGCGGTAAGCGGCTTTTACCGCCAATGTTGTAATGACCCCCAATGTCTGCTCCTCTGGGTTTCAATTTATCAGTCCATAAGAAGAAGTCCAGCCTTCTGGATCTAGTAGTAGTTGGAATAGTGGATTTATTTCTAAATGCACACCAGTGATGGAACAAGTCCAACTTAAACATGCACATAAATATCCATGATATTGTCCTGATTGGAATGGCAGCAAGTCTGACCTTGAAAAATTCTGCAGCTCCATTAAATACCTATATCTTACAATCAAAGTTATGAATGGATCATTGAACACAAGCTTGTACCCCCTGAAAGGGATTCACGTCTTCAGTACCAGAATCACCAACCAGAGCCATGAGGAACAACCTACCTAATGGCAGTTCCTCAAGATCCAGAAAAAATTCAGACTAAAAGAAGATTATTTTTCAGAAGCTGGAGGTCCTGGGCATGCATGGAATAGGCACCTTTAAATATCCAAAATGTCTCATTGCCACAGGGAAACATAACTTTCATATGAAGAGTCCCTTTACAACATAAGCTTATCTATCTCTCTATCTGTGCCCCGCTTCTAATGAAATTGTGAACATATTGAGTATCGGCACATCTTCTCAGCTGACAACAGTGAATTTTCTGAATCTGTGCTAACCTTCAAAAGAAGCTATGATTTAAGACACAACTTGGTTCATGCATATATATCATACTCACTTCAAATACCCCATCACTACGCACTATAGACTACGCCAGTGGTTCCCAAACTGTGCGCCGTGGCTCCCTGGTGCGCCGTCAAAACTAGCCAGGGGCGCCGCACACAGTCTGGAAACCACTCGGAGGTGCTTTGAATCAGTAGCTTTTCCTCGTGGTATTGGAAAAAAACACCCTGCATTAATTATTCTGACCAGTGGAGGGCGCCAAAGTACCATTAATAATATCCCTATGACAAAAGAACAAAAATAGTTTCCAATAAATGGTTTTCAGCAACGTGAAGGAGAGAATAAAGAAGACAAACGGTAAATAGTGTAGGTACAGGTACAGGCTGGGATTACGTTCCCCCACCCGCCAAAAAAAGTAACATAACGGGGAGCCGTGGCCAACACAGCCAATAGGTCAAAGGAGCTGGGGATCAAAAAAGTTTGGGAACCACTGGACTACGCCCTATTCTTGTTCTCTATAAATGTGACCATTGTAGTTTATGTGAATTTACTATTAAAACAGCAACCTTGATACATGGCCACAAAATGCCCAGCCACGGCAACCAAAGCCTCCGTTTTGCAGTAGACTGGATACAACTCTAGAAAGTGTTTTTCTTGGCTCTCTCTTGCATTATCTATCAGAACCCAGTAAGCCTGATGGACTGGCTCAAGCATTCAATGTCTGTCTTAGTTAAACAGATCCTTCCATTGCAGAAGAAGCATTGTTGCATAGTTAGGTCTTCGAACTGTCGGTATACTCCTGATTTAAATCAAATCATTAACATTTATAAAGCGCGCTACTCACCCGTGCGGGTCTCAAGGCGCTAGGGGAAAAAAGGGGGGGTTAACGCTGCTCGAACAGCCAGGTCTTTAGGAGTCTCCGGAAAGCGGAATGGTCCTGGGTGGTCCTGAGGCTGTTGGGGAGGGAGTTCCAGGTCTTGGCCGCCAGGAAAGAGAAAGATCTCCCACCCGCCGTGGAGCGGCGGATGCGAGGGACAGCAGCAAGTGCGAGGCCAGAGGAGTGCAGGTGGCGGGAGGGGACGTAGAAACTGAGGCGTCTGTTGAGGTATTCCGGTCCCTTGTCGTGGAGGGCTTTGTGTGCGTGGGTGAGAAGTCGGAAGGTGATCCTTTTGCTGACTGGGAGCCAATGCAGGTGTCTCAGGTGTGCGGAGATGTGGCTGCTGCGGGGTACGTCTAGGATGAGGCGGGCCGAGGCGTTTTGAATGCGTTGCAGGCGATTTTGGAGTTTGGCTGTGGTCCCGGTGTAGAGGGTGTTGCCGTAGTCCAGGCGGCTCGTGACGAGGGCGTGGGTCACGGTTTTTCTGGTGTCGGCGGGGATCCAGCGGAAGATCTTACGGAGCATGCGGAGGGTGAGGAAGCAGGCGGAGGACACGGCGTTGACTTGCTTAGTCATGGTGAGAAAAGGGTCCAAGATGAAGCCGAGGTTGCGTGCGTGGTCTGTGGGGGTCGGTGCGGTGCCGAGGGCCGTGGGCCACCAGGAGTCGTCCCAGGCGGACGGGGTGTTGCTGAGGATGAGGACTTCCGTTTTTTCAGAGTTCAGCTTTAGGCGGCTGAGCCTTATCCAATCTGCGACGTCCTTCATACCCTCTTGTAGGATGGTCTTGGCGCTGGCGGGGTCCTTGGTGAGGGAGAGTATAAGTTGGGTGTCGTCGGCGTAGGAGGTGATGATGATGTCGTGCTTGCGTACGATGTTGGCGAGGGGGCTCATGTAGACATTGAAGAGAGTTGGGCTGAGTGATGAGCCTTGAGGTACGCCGCAGATGATCTCGGTGGGTTCTGAGCGAAACGGAGGGAGGTAAACTCTTTGTGAACAGTTTGCGAGGAAGGAGGCGACCCAGTCCAGGGCCTGGCCTTGGATCCCGGTGGAGCGGAGGCGGGTGATTAGGGTGCGGTGACAGACGGTGTCAAAGGCAGCCGAGAGGTCGAGGAGAATTAGGGCGACTGTTTCACCGTTGTCCATCAGGGTTCTGATGTTGTCTGTGACTGAGATGAGGGCGGTTTCAGTGCTGTGGTTGGTTCGGAATCCGGTTTGTGAGGGGTCGAGCAGGTTGTTGTCTTCCAGGAAGGTGGTCAGCTGTTTGTTGACGGTCTTCTCTATTACTTTGGCTGGGAAAGGCAGTAGAGAGATGGGGCGGAAGTTTTTCAGGTCGCTCGGGTCAGCCGTAGGTTTCTTTAGTAGGGCGTTGACTTCGGCGTGTTTCCAGCATTCGGGGAAGGTAGCAGAAGAAAAAGAAGAGTTGATGACGGTCTGGAGGTGCGGGGCGATGATGTCGTCGGCTTTGTTAAAGATGATGTGCGGGCAAGGGTCCGAAGGGGCGCCGGAGTGGATAGAGCTCATGATGGATTTGGTTTCTTCCGTGTTGATGTGGGTCCAGTTGTTGAGGGTGATGGCCGGGGGTGCGGGTTCGGTGGTGTTTGGTTGGGTCTGGTGTCCGAAGCTGGCGTGGAGGTCGCTGATCTTGCGATGGAAGAAAGTGGCGAGGGATCGCACAGATCCTGAGAGGGCGTGATGGCGTTGGCGTTGGCGCTGGGGTTGGAGAACTCCTTGACGATGCTGAAGAGTTCTCTGCTGTTGTGGCTGTTTTTGTCCAGTCTATCGGTGAAGAAGTTCCTTTTGGCAGCGCGGATCAGGTGGTGGTGTTCGCGGGTAGCATTCTTGAGGGCGTTCATGTTGTCAGCGGTGTGGTCCTTGCGCCAGGCTTTTTCAAGGGCGCGACAAGTTTTCTTTGATTCTTTGAGGGTGTCAGAGAACCAGAGATGTTTTTTGGTGTTGGTCTGTCGATGCGTGCGTTTGAGGGGAGCAAGGTTGTCTGCGCAGTTGGAGATCCAGTTTGTGAGTTTGAGGGCTGCGTCGTTGGGGTCGGTGGTGAGGGTGGGTTGGTTGGCGGCTAGTGCGGAGAAGAGTTGCTCTTCAGGGATCTTGTTCCACTGTCGATGAGGGATGGGTTGAGTGCGGAGGTGGCGGGTCTCGCGTCGGAATGTGAAGTGGACGCAGCTGTGGTCGGTCCAGTGTAGGGCGGAGGTGTGGCTGAAGAAGACGTGTTTGCTGGCGGAGAAGATAGGGTCGAGCGTGTGTCCGGCGATGTGGGTGGCGGTGTTCACCAGTTGTTTGAGGCCGAGGTTGGCGATTTTGGCGAGCAGGGTGGTGGTGTTGGGGTCGTTGTTTTGTTCCAGATGGAAGTTGAGGTCGCCTAGGAGGATGTAGTCCGGTGAGGCGAGGGCGTGCGGGGAGATGAAGTCGGCGATGGCGTCGCTGAAAGGGGCGCGTGGTCCGGGAGGACGGTAGACGAGGGATCCTCTGAGGGTGGTCCTCGGGTCGGTGCGAATCTGAAAATGCAGGTGTTCAGCAGCGAGAGGGGTGTCTTCGGTGGAGGTGGTGACGCTGATGGAGTCTTTGAAGACAATGGCGATACCTCCTCCTGCTTGGTTGGTGCGGTCTTTCCTGGAGATCTTGTAGCCTTCGGGGATGGGGGTGGCGATGTCTGGCGCAGAGGAGGCGTTCATCCAGGTCTCTGTGATGAAGGCGATGTCCGGTGCTGTGGAATCCAGGAGGTCCCAGAGTTCGACGGCGTGTTTGTGGACGGAGCGAGCGTTGACTAGGATGCACTTGAGGTGGTTGATGGCGCGTGGGCTTGTGGTCGTGGTAGTAGCGTGGTGGAAGATGCGTTTGCAGGAGTTGCAGGCGAAGGGTCCATGGGTGCGTTTGGAGAAATGCTAAATGCACAACAGGCAGAACGTAAATAATGCAGTTTTCACTATAAATTTCAGGCTCTATAATAACGCCTTTTCACGCAAAAGATGTTTTTTCGTAAATTAATTGCTGTCTTACTGATCTCCTCGAGCCCTCTTCAAAATTGTCACGGATCAATGTAATCCCAAGTAATGCCTATGCGACTCTTTGCTTATCGCATTTATTCTATGACAGGCTTGCCTCGAACTTTAAAATATATCTAATCTAAAAGCATATACGAATTCGCAAAGAGGCTGTTAATGCATCCTACTTCACGGAAGAGAGTGATTTTCCTCTGGAATTGATCCGGAAAACTCTTCCATCAAATTCTGGCTATAAAGTTCAGTTTTTAACCTCCCCTCCTTGAAATCCGGGTCACCAGATAATGTCTGTCCAGTTGTAGTGCTACAGTCGATGGCTTTAACTATTACACCCAATTCTGACTTCCATTCTCGATACAGTGTCCGCATCAGATTTCATACCAAACGGCTAGGATGAAGGGCTAGTGAAAAACCCTTAGACCTCCATATTGAATCCATGCATAGACCTATCACCTAGTTTGTGGACGTGGCTATGGGTGCAGAAAAACATATTGTCATATTGACTTACTAACCATCTTGAAATGTTTAATTTGTAAGATCACATCCAGACAGGCTTTAGGCTCGTAAAGGACCCTGAAATCATGTTAATTACTGTGATAAACAATCTTAAGATAGTTCTTGATGGCAGCCACCCTACATGTCTCTTCCTGTTAGATATCTTTGCTAATGTTGATACAGGGGATCCGTCATCCACCGTCTCGCTGAATTTGGATTTCAAAGGGTGGACCTTGAGTAACTCATCCCCTTCTATTTAGGTAGATGCCAGTTCCTTGGCTTACCTTCTTGCCAAGAGCACCTTGTGTCTCAAGATCCCTCCCTGTCCTCCATACGTTTTAAATTCTATCTCTGTCCTCTGGTAAATATTTTGTGAGCCTGCAGAGTTAAGTTTGCTTGGTTTCTTATTTAGATAATTCTCATTCACTACTGCTCCTTGACATCCCGGAGTCATGCATTCGTGAAATCATTCATGCCTATCTTCAACCACAAAACTATAGATGTATAAAAATGTCCTTAGAGTGGATGCATCCAGGACATATGTCCTGTTGCTAGGGCACAAAGACCTCTTGACCTCATGTTCCTGGACCAAAAAACGTAGGAATGCACTTCTACTAACTATAAAGGTTAAACAAGTAGGTTTTTTGCAGGCTAAAGGTCTTAACCTGATGAGCAGATAAACTAAGTGGTCCCATTGCACTAAGACCAGGTACAACTTATTAGGGAAACTCTACTTTTTATACCCTCTTATATCAAAGAATTTGTTGTGAACTCTGGAATTGTGTCCAGACTTGACTACACTATCACTTGTTACTTAGGGCCATATTTATACTTTTCGACGCACAAATGTGCCAACGCAGTTGTGCGTCAAACATTTTACCGCCGGCTAACGCCATTCCAACACGCTATGCGGGTGCCTTATTTATGGAATGACGTTAGCCGGCGCTGCGGACTGGTCTGCGTAAAAAAAAAAATGACTCACACCAGGCAGTGCCGGCGTATGGGAAAATGGGGGTTGTGCGTCAAAAAATGGTGCAAGTCAGGTCTGAGGCAAAAATCAGGCCTCAAACCGGACTTGCGCCATTTTGTTTGACTCCCAACCCCCATTGACATGACTCCTGTCTTAGCAAAGACAGGAGTCATGCCCCTTGCCCAATGGCCATGTCCAGGGGACTTATGTCCCCTGGACATGGTTATTGGGCATAGTGGCATGTAGGGGGGCCCAAATCACAGAAAAAAATACTTACCAGAACTTACCTTTCCTTCCCTGGGATGGGTCCCTCCATCCTTGGGTGTCCTCCTGGGGTGTGCTAGAATGGCAGGGGGTGTCCCTGGGGGCAGGGGAGGGCACCTCTGGGCTCCTTCCGAGCCCACAGGTCCCTTAACGCCTGCCGTGACCCAGGTGTTAAAAAACGGCGCCCATCAGGCTGTGCGCCGTTTTTTAAGGCCCACCCCCTCCTGTGTGTCAAAATGACACCAGAGTATAAATAAGGCTCACAGGCCTTAAAGTCATTTTTTGGAAGGGAACGCCTACCTTGCATATCATTAACGCAAGGCAGGTTCCCCCTTCCAAAAAATGACGCACATGGTTGGATTTTGACGTCCGCGGGGTCGGGCGTCAAAGTATAAATATGGAGCAGGGTTTGCTCCAAATGTGGGTCAACATTTTTGACGCACATTCGGCGCAAGCAGAGTAGAAGTATGTCCCTTAGTTCTCCTCTCCGAGCATACACCATCTCAAACCTCCAAAAGGTTTTACATATGGCAGTAATAGAGATCAACAATACCTGTTAATTTAACAAGATCCCATAAATCCATTTGACACCTTCCTGGCTGGCTCATTCTGACACTCCAAATCCAGTGCTGACCTGTTAAGCTCACAAAGCCTTTTATAAAACTGGTCCTAATATGTTTCAGGCCAAATTGGTCACCTATGTTCCCAATCCAATCATTCATTGAACTTTCATTTTCAGAGTCATCCATGGATACGTAGTTTTAAGAGTGCCAGGTGTGTAGGACATGCCTTCTTAATCTCAATTTCTAAATTTGGCAACAAACTGCATTTGACACTTCACTTTATTAGGAATCATCCAGCTTTCTGAAAAGCTCTGGGCTCATTTATTTTGTTAAACTTTGCCCTCTTGTATATTTTGTGACTGATTCTAGAGTAATTATAGTTCCAGCGATAAGAAGATAGGATAAGAAGGCTTGTGGTGTATGATGTGCTTTGGAAATAATTCACTCACTCCCTCACAAGATATTCAATCAAAATTTTTATGCCAACCCATATATGTTAATCAAGCAAAAGCCTATAAGCAGAATTTCACAACACTGCAGAAGAATTCATTGTAAAACAATATTGGTTGCCCACTGCACTGAAGCAGAGCATAACTAGAATTAATTTATAGGGCAAATAATGTATAGGCATTAGACCCCCCTTTCAGTGGTGATATTAATTCCATACTCAATAGTCCGCACCGCCCACAAATAATGCCCACACCAGATCATGAACTCCACAGAGGATACCCAAAGACTCATGAACTCCATCCACTCTGAGGCACCCTTGGATCCGTGCCCCCATCACATCTTCAACCTGGCCAGCACCACCATAGCACCTGTGCTCTGCCGTACTATCAACCGATCTTTCGAGTAGGCCACCTTCCCATCAGACTGGAAGCATGCCGAGACCAAACCACTACTCTAGAAACTCACCGCCGGCCCAAGGGAGCTGAAGAAGGACAGACCCATCTCTCTGCTCCCTTTCGTCAGAGTAACGGAAAAGCCTGTCAACCAGCAACTCACCAAATTCCTTGAGACACACCAAATCCTAGACCCATCCTAATCCGAATTCAGGAGCAACTACAACACCAAAACAGCCCTTCTAGCAGCCACCGACAACATACGCGCCATACTAGACCACGGAGACAAGGCCGCACTCTTCCTCCTTGACCTCTCTGCCGTATTCGACCGTCTACCACTCCACCCTCTGCCCCAGAGTCCACAACGCCGGCATCCGCAATGAAGCACTGGAATAGATCTGATCCTTCCTCACCGGACGAACCCAGAGTGTTAGACTACCGCTGTTTACATCAGAACCCAAAAAAACATGCTGCGGAGTGCCCCAAGGATCATCAGCCCCACGCTCTTCAACATCTGCATGGCCCGCTTGCCAAGATCATCAAGCAACACAGTCTAAACATCGTCTCCTAAACCAACTATACCCAATTGATCCTCTCCCTGTCCAACAAACCTGCAAAGGCCAGAAGGAATGTCCTCAATGGGATGAGGGCAGTCACCACCTGGATGGAAGCCAGCTGCCTCAAACTCAACTCAGACAAGACAGAGATCCTTGTAATTGGCTCCACTCACCCCCTCTGCCTGGAACAACTCCTGGTGGCCTACCACGCTGGGAAACGCCCCGCTCCCACTGACCACACCTGCAATCTGGGCACTCCTCCCTGTCCATGACCCACCAAGCCAACACAGTCTCTTTGTCATGTTTCCTCACCCTCCAACTACTTCGAAATATCTTCAAGTGGGTCCCCACCGACACAAGGAGGACAGTCACCCACACACTCGTCAGTAGCAAACTGGACTATGGCAACGCATTCTATGCCCGCATTACCAAGAAACTGCAATCAAGACTACAAAGAATCCAGCCATCCCCCGACACAGCCACATCTCCTCCCACCTCAGAGACCTAAATTGGCTCCCATCAACAAGCGATCACATACAAACTTCTGAATCACACCTACAAGGCACTATACAACATAGGACCATTCTACCTCAACCAGCGCCTCACCTTCTACGTACCCAATAGACAACTCCGTTCTTCCCAGATTGCTCTCCAAGCTATTCCCAAAATCTGAAAAAGCACAGCAGGAGGAAGATCCTTCTCCTACCACGCAGCCCGGACATGGAACATGCTACCTCTCAAACTCAGACAGGCCTCATCACTGAACCAGTTCAGGAAAGACCTCAAGACCTGGCTTTTCGATTGAGCAGCATGCCTCCAAACAGTGCCTTGAGACCCCATGAATAATTAGCTACTCTATAGAAATTTTGATTGATTGAATAGTTGTGAAAGTATTTGGACTGATAAACGAAATTCCCTGGAGCAGGTACTGACTGATGGTAGATTAATGGAGCTGTGTACTTATAATATCAACATCGAATTCTAGTGTATTCATTTGGTGCACGGATACTTTTTGGCATCCAATTCAAGAGATGTATTTTTCAATGTATTCACAAGTGTTCAACAAGCATTGTCAAAGACAATCTGTTGGTAGTGGCAAGCGGATATGATCCTTACATTTTCATTTTTTTATTTCAACCATGTACTACAAAAGTAATAACAAGAAAAGGCATTACAATGCCACCACAGACTAAACATGGTAGCCATTAGTCCAAAAAATATCCCAGATAATTTTATAAGAACAGTACAAATGTCTTCTAGCAGGCAAGTATACTTAGAACAGGCATAGAAACCCTTTTTGCTTATGTTTATTGCACACAGAGAGGTATATATTTACTATTTGTAACTCCTCAATAGTCTGGCCATCATATTGTGACCACTCAATATTCTTTCAGTGATGTATCGGACTCCACACTTTCATGGGAAATTGATTCTTATTAGCACAAAGAAAAAGCAAGCTTGGTTTTGAAACAAATCAACTAGAATACACAATTGAAACACAAAGATGAGTGAAAGAAAGGCTAAAGAAGGGGAAAAATAAGCATTGGTTCACAAGCATTGGTACTGAAGTGCACTTCTTTTTAGATTAATGTGTGCATGCGATCAGGTTAAACTGTTGTCACTCACTGTGCAAGAGAGGTCAACGGCTCAAATGGGTTTACCTTTTCCTCCATTGAATACGGTATGGTGAGCAGAAGCAAAATGTGTATGTCAGTTGAAGAGACCAATGTATGAAGAGGGCTGAGCCTCAGACTCTTTATCTATCTATACTATTTATTTATGATTGGTTTTATTGCATGATGGTGGTGAAACTGCTAGAACTATCTCTAGCTCAGACCTAAATATCATAATATAGTCTTGACTGCAGCTTATTATTCACTGCAAGAGCAATTGCATGAATAAAAGGCACAATATTGGGGATTGATATTGCTGTATTCATTCTCTTAGTTTATACCATATGTAATTACTGATATTTTCTCATTGTATTGTGACTACAGCAACAGGTTATCTTTTTATATAGCAATTCCTACACTATGGCCTGATCACAAGTTTGGCAGTCGGAATACCCAGCCACCAGACCCATAGTGAGGAGAAAGCTGTGGACTTGGTGGTCTCTCCACCTGCCCTACTTCGAGTTTTCCACTGGGCTGAACAGCAGAAACCAAGCTTTCCACTGATCAGCCCAGTGGAAAACGTGTGGCAGCATTGGACTCGGCTCCACATAGAGCCTTCATGTGCCTGCCAGACCCGTTATTAGGCCCTCTGTTTGAAAAAAATTGGGTTACTGGCTTAGGGGGGTGAAACCCTTCTTAAGCTGCAACCACAATTCTTGTCAGGGTTAAGTCACCAGCAAACCACAAATTTTAACCTTTGCACAACCGTCTGGTAGCTTGGTTCAGAGCAGTCAGGCTTAATCTAGAAGCAAGTGTAAAATCTTTATGCAGCACTTCTAACAGTAACAAAGTGGAAACACAGCACAAGAAGAATCCCACTCCAATTTAAACAAATAGAGCAAAATGTAATAAATAGACAGCAAAACAACAAAAGTTCAATCAGTAGAACAGTAGGTATGAATTTTTAAACATTTAGGTGTAAAAAGCACCCAAAACCCCATAATGCTACTCATGGCTATCTGGTTGTGCGGTACCAGGAGAATTTCACAAGTTAAGGCTGAATGTAATGTAGCCTATGTCAGCGTCAAGGACCAGGTTAGTCCCATTGAAAGAGTTGCCTTCTCATTCCAGCTCCAAGCACTCTGTTTGTGGTGGAAGGGACCATGAGGAGCAGGGAAAGCGTTACAGACTTCTGTCAAAGGAGCACGAAGAACCAGCTGGGCTCCATGGATGGTCGTAGCTGTAGCTTGAATATCCTTTGGGCGTCATGGAAGGTTGGGGGCTGGAGCTTTGTGTTGGCGTTCATCATGACAGTCAATGCTGTAGAGTGAAGAGCTGGATCACCTGAACTTCTTGTTGGCCACTGGTGTGAGCAGCAAGGTCTTCGTGAGAACGGACCCATTAGAGTTTGCAAAGAGCTCAAAAACTTCAGGGGTGGTCAACTGAGCCACCCAAAGAGTTTAGGACCTGAGGGGCACCACTTGATGGTCAGGAACTCACTCAAGCAGAGGCCAGAAGGGGATAGGCAGGTCCATTTGCAGGTCCAGGCAGCAGGGCAGCTTGGCAGTTGCAGGGTGTCTCTGGAGCTTGTTATGTCCCTGTAGTTCAGAACAGGAGGCACATGTAGGTGATGCTTGGAGTCACTTCAGTCTAGGATGAAGAGTGCAGGTTCAATCTTCCTTCTTAGCAAGCATGGCAGCAGGCAACAGAGCAGAAGGGTGGTAGAGCAGCGGCTTAGCAGGGCAGCAGAGTGGCAGCCCCTCTGGCAGCAAAGAAGCACTGCAGTCCTTCTTCCGTTGTATCCACAGTTCCAGGAGTGTACTGAAGAGTTTGTTGTCCAATATTTATACCGGGTGCCTGCTTTGAAATGGGAGAAGTATCTAGAGGTTTGCCTTTGAAGTGCACAGGTTTTCTACCTCCAGTGTCCTTGCTGTAAGCGAAGTATAGGGTTTTGTCAACACCAGAGCAGTACGCGCTCTATTGGCGACAAAAATGCAAAAACCCAGCAATCTCAAAACAAAGTAATTTATGCATTGTGCTGATATGTTGTGGTTTAACCTTTTGCATTGTAGAGTTCAATACTGAAAACGTATTTTTAATATGCTTACGAATACTGTTCCTTTGCAATGTGTTGCTGCAGGTTTTCAGAGTGTGTTAGGGTGTGGCCCCTTTCCAGGGCCTTCCAGAGACTTTCCCTGCAACATGCCTGGGCGTGGTTCTGGGCTGGGCCAAGACTCTATAAAAGAGAGCCAGCCCAACTCCCAGTGCTCACTATTCAGAGGTCCCGGTGCAGAGCAGCAGCTTCTTCCTGAGCTCCTGTCCCGGTGGCCTATTTGGATCTTCCAGTCTTCTGCTCGAATCCTTCATTGGTGATCATTGTTCCAGGCGGTAAGACGGTGGTTGGACTGTCCTGACACCATTATTTAGAACTTTCATATTCTTGGTTTAAATTCTTAAATGAGTAACAGATTACTTGTGCGCTAACATTTCTTGACATTTATATGGTAGTTTACAAATAGGCAAGATGCGCAATTTATTTAATAAAGGTTTGACTTTGTTATTCATTGCGCGCTACCATTTCTTGACATTTACATGGTGGCTTAAGAATCGGCAAGACGCGCGATTCGTTTTATGTTGTTTACACATTGTCGCCCATTGCGTGCTACTATTTCTTGACATTTACATGATGTTTTACGAATTGGCAAGACGCACAACTCGTTTCATGAGCATTTAACGTTGTTGTTCATTGCGCGCTACCATTTCTTGATATTTTACATGGTGGCTTAAGAATCGGCAAAAGAAGCGTGATTCGTTTAATTGAACTTTGATCTTGTTATTTACTGTGAGCTGTTATTCCTTGACATTTACATCGTGTTCTACGAATCGGCAAGGCGCTTGATTCGATTAATGATGATTTGACTTTGATATTCATTGCGTGCTACCATTTCTTGGTATTTTACATGGTAACACTCAAATTGGCAAGACGCACGATTCTCTCCTCGAGTTTAATTCATGTTGTTTATTGTATGCTACTATTCTAAGATATTTATTATGTAATATTCGAGTTGACAAGTTATGTGATTTGTTTCCTGAATCCATATTGTGTTATTCATGGTGCACAATCCTTTTATGGCGTTTATTATATATATATATATATATATCTGCAATATGCGCAATTTGTGTTGAAACATTTTAAGAGTACACAGAAGGCCAGAGTTTCTAGATGCAATATTGTATGGTCCTAGTATACATTCTCAAAATAGGATTTATATGACTGGTTTAAAATTTAGTCAGAATGTTTTTTTCTGATTCTCATGTAAAGGAAAGTACTTGAATAAGAAAGTTTTCATTTAATTCATCTTGATTCCCCTACAGGTATCCGGCCATCTTGAAACTTAGTCATTTTAAACTTAACTCTTAAATTGTTCATGTTTTCAGAGTGACTAGGCTTAAAATCATAGTCTAGTATTGATTTCAGGAGATATAATTTTCATATTGTGTGTTCTAATCTTTTTCTTACTACAGGTCTCCTTCCCAGCTGTTCCCTTCCTAATCCCCTCTTCCCCTCTTGAACTCTCTCAGTCTCTGTGATTTATCTATCAGAGTCTTGGAGCTGTTCAGTGGTGGACATGTTGGGAACGTGCATAGACCCCGAGTATCTGGTGACTCTGACAGAATAGTGAGCCCACGAATTATTATCCTCCTGGCTTGTGTATGTTCTCAGCATGGCCACGCTAGACGAGTTAGTCAAGGCTATCAGCCAGCTCCAAGCAGAGGTGGTATCATCCAAAGAATTGATAACTAGCTTAGCAGAGAGAGTGAGTCAGTTGCAAGATAAGATAGAGAAGAAGGAACAAAGTCCCACAGGTGTGTCTTGGCCAGGTACTTCTTCTGAGGCTTCTGGAAGTAATCCAATTTCCCTAAATGTTCCTTCTGCAATTACTTTAGCTCCCCCAGAACGTTTCTCAGGTGACCCTTTGAAAGCGCAATCTATCCTGGTTCAAGTGGAACTACACTTCACCTGCAGACCAAATACTTTTCCCGACGCCCAGTGAAAAGTAGCTTTCTTGTTATCATATCTGTCTGGGGATGCAGCTACTTGGGCAATTCCTCTTGTGCGTAAAAATAGCCCCTTGTTGTATAACTGGAGAAATTTTGTTCGTGAATTTGAGAGAGTTTTTGATCGTAGAACTGTAACATAGTCAGCAGATTGTGAATTATTAGATTTACGCCAAGGAAATCAAGACCTAGGCCCTCATTCTGACCTTGGCGGTCGGCGGAGAGGCGGCGGTCGGACCGCGAACAGACCGGCGGTATTAAAAATGGCATTCTGACCGCGGCGGTCACCGCCGCGACCGACCGCCACTTCCCCACTCCGACAGCCACGGCGGTCATGACCGACGGGCTGGAGTCTGCGCACTCCGGTCCGGCGGTCGACCCAAGACCGCCAACGGTATCATGACCCTGCTCACCGCCGCGGTTTCTGGTGTTCGGGAACCGCCATGCGAACCATGGCGGTAGGCACTATCGGGGCCAGGGAATTCCTTCCCTGGCACTGATAGGGGTCTCCCCCACCCCCCACTGCCCCCCCGAGTCCTCCCCCCACACCCTCCACCCCCCTGCCACCCCCCAGAGGTGGTACGAACCCCCTCCCCACCCCGACATGCACATACACGCCCCCCGACATGCACACACCCCCAACATGCACATATACACACCCCCTACACACACACATACACAACGGGGACACATACCCGCACACATACATGCCGACATGCGCACCCGCCGAACTACACACATTGCCCATTGGCACAGCAGCACTCCCCGCCCGCATGCACGCACTCACACACCCCCTCTACACACTCACACGCACACCCCCATGCACGCACACATCACACAACACCCCCCCACCCCCTCCCCTCACGGACGATCAACTTACCTTGTGCGTTGGTCCTCCGGGAGGTGACAGGAGCCATGGGGAGGTGACCGCCAACAGAAGACCGCCAACAGAAGACCGCCACACAGAAATGTGGGTCGTAATTCTGTGGGCGGTGTTCTGCTGGCGTGGCGGTGGAGGTTGACCAGTCTCCACTTTCCCGCCGACCGCCAATGTGGCTGCTGGCGGTTTTCCGGCGGAACGCTCCCAGCGGTCAGAATGCGCACAGCGGCATACCGCCGCGGTCGGCGGTCTTCACCGCGGCGGTAACTCGGCGGTCTTGCAAAAAGACCGCCAAGGTCAGAATGACCCCCCTAGTGTCATATTTAGCCAACTTTAACCGGCTGGTTGCCGAGACATCCCGGCCTGAAGAAAAACAAGCGGTCTTGTTTTACAAGGGACTCAAAGAGGAATTAAAAGATATCTTAGCGCAAATCGATCCACAACCTACAGACCTCAAGAATTAATAAATCTTGAGACTTGATCATCGTTTAGCAGAACGTAAAGGAACGCACAAAAAGATTGAAAAATATTCATGGCGCATTCATGATTATAGAGACTCAAGAACTCTGAAAGAAAGAACGCCGGAACCGATGGAAATTGGAACCATCAGAAGACCTTTGACCAAAGATGAAAAGGACCTCTGCAGAAAAAATGGACAATGTCTTTATTGTGGGCAAAAAGGTCATTTTGCCAAAGATTGTGCAATCATATCAAAGAACAAGCAAGGTGCATTTCAGAAGGTCGCAGCCAATGCACCAGTCGAGTTGGAAAACTAAAACACCCGAGATGCAGAGAAGGGTTGCTCTTGGGTGTCACTGTGGACCCTTCACAATCTAGACATCTTAAACTGGAAATAAGAGTTCAGGTCAAGAAAAAGATCTATTTCAAAAAAGCTCTAGTCGATTCTGGGGCTACTGGGAATTTTGTTTATGTCCAATTGGTTCGTGCATGGGGTATCCCATGTATTGAAAAGAAGACCCCAGAAATCATCCAGGCATTCGATGGAAAACTCTTGACTGGAGGTCCGGTAACTCTTCAGACTATCCCCTTGTCGATGATTTGTGAAGATAAGATTCAAAAAAAGAAACATAAAGAGAAAATCATCTTTGACGTGATCCATGCTCCCCAATATGGGATTATCCTCGGCTTGCCATGGTTAACTCATCACAATCCAGAGATCAATTGGGCAGAACGAAAAATCGTGTCCTCATCTGCGCTATGTAACGAACAATGGTGGTCATTCTGACCTCGGCGGTAAAAGGCGCCTACCGCCGGTCAGAAATCCTCCATAATTCCGCCGCGGTCGCGGTAACCCGCCACGGTCATTCTGACCCGCAGCAGCCAAACCTCCGAAAATCCGACAGCCACAACAGACCGCCAGACCAGCGGTCGGCGGAAAAGTGGAGGTGACCAAACCTCCACCGTCACGCCAACAGAAATACGCCCATGCCATTACGACCCACGAATCCACGCGGCGGTCTTTCAAACGCGGTTTTCCATTGGCGGTACACACCGCCGCGGTCAGAATACACACAAACAAACAAAACTCAGCCACATTGGACGATTTGAATTCCACACACCTGATACACATACACACACCACTCCCACACACACAATACAATATAAAACACACACCCACATCACCCACAAACCCCTACGACCAAAAATTCAGAAAGAAGCACTGAGAGACACATCAGCGATCACAGAATACCATCACACAGAGGCACACTACACCATCACCCACACAATATCCACACACAAAACAACACACACCACCACACTCAACACACTTAACTACACATACACCACCCCACACATCATACACACCACTCCATGGCACCCCAAAGTCACCCCCGCTTCTCAGACGAAGAACTCAGGGTCATGGTGGAGGAAATCGTTCGGGTAGAGCCCCAGCTCTTCGGCACACAGGTCCAATACACCAGCATTGCCCGGAGGACGGAGCTATGGCAGAGGATTGTCGACAGGGTCAACGCTGTGGGACAGCACCCCAGAAATCGGGAAGACATCAGGAAGCGATGGAACGACCTACGGGGGAAGGTGCGTTCCATGGTATCCAGGCACAACATCGCCGTGCAGAAGACTGGCGGAGGACCCCCACCTCAACCCCCACAATTTACAACATGGGAGGAGGAAGTCTTGAACATCCTGCATCCTGACGGCCTCGCAGGAGTCGGCGGAGGAATGGATACTGGTAAGTTGAAGCTTCACTACTGCTTCCCCCCCACCTGCATGCCAAATCATACCCCAACCCTCACCCCCATCCTCGAACCCCACCCTCACCCCCACCCCCATCCTCACCCCCACCCTCACCCCCACCACCATCCTCACCCCCACCACCATCCTCACCCCCACCCCCAGCACACCTATTCCCTGCCAATGTCTCACCATCACAACCCACACATCCCAAAACCTAGGCCTGCATGCGTCCACTAAGCATGGACACCCATCACCAAAGCATGCCCAATGCATATACACATCCCCCCCACAAGCCACCCTCACCAAAGCCCCCACACACGAATGCCAGCACTTGGGGACACGGGAACCCACAGATACACCCATATGCCACACATTGAAACTATAACCATACCTCTAAACCCCTGCAGGACCCGACCGTCAACACACCGCCACGGAGGGCCCAGAATTCTCCACACCCCCCACCCAAGAGGCCGTCAGCGATGACAGCAGCTCTGTCGACCTGGACACTGATGACCAGCCCGGACCATCGGGGACCTCTGGACAGTCGGTTCCCCTCACACAGGCACAGGCCACTACAGACCCAAACCCCTCTGGGAACACCAGCACAGCTCCCACCCAGCGGGCCCATGCCTCTGTCTCCAGGGCGCGTCAATCTGCGGTGTGTCTACCACTACAGGGCACCCAGGATAACCCACCACCCCAACAACAACAGGGACCTGGGGGCAGTGGTAGTGGGCACACCGGCCAGGGGGCAGAGGCCCAGGGAAACAGGGCAACTCGGAGGGCAGCTGTGCGACAGGGGGGGGACGGGCCCAGGGAACCCACTCTCCACGAGGCCCTCACCACCATCATGGAAGCATACAACCGCTCCCAGGAGACGATGGCGACGGTACTGGCCCGGTTCCAGGAGATCCAGGTACTGCAGGAGGAACACTATCGGGGGTACAGGGAGGACATCAGAGCCCTCACCTCCACCCTGGTTACCATGGTAGGGCTGCTGCAGGACCTCATCAACACCAGGACGGACACTCAACAACAACAAAGGGCCCCTGCCACTAGCCTGGACCAAGAACAGCCAACCACCTCCGCCGGTGCTAGTGGACAGGAGGCCCCCGCACAACAGCAGCCCACCAGACCCCCACCTCCTGCAGGAGAAGAACCACCCCGCAAGAGGGCCCTGAGATCTCGCAAGAAGACAGAGTAGGATGTCAAGACCCCCGCCAGCAAAGGATACCACCTGATGTCATCCCACTGTCCCACATTGTCACCCTGTCCATCCTTGAACTGCCCATGCTCCATCTCTCCACAGGCCTCTGGACAATGCACCTGTGTGACTGTTACTCTGGACTCTGCCATGGACATTCCTTCACCATAGCCCCCACCCACTTGAAACCACCCATCCCATTTTGAGCACTGAAATAAACACCTATTTTGCACAAAACTATCTGGAGTCTGGCTGTGATTTCAAAATATTGTAATTGACATGACAGTGCAAATATGTCCTTGTACATAGTGAAGTCAACAAACAGCTGCCACAAAGCTGTAGTCCATGGGGAAACGAAGCACAGGACTCGTAGTGGGGACCCCAGATCTGAAATAGGGAGGGAAAAGCCACAACTCAGTCATCATACACTGGGGCAAATAGACAGGCAGCAGAGATGCAGGAGAGTAGTTCACATTTACTGAATTATGTTTGAATTGTTACCTGTGTCCTATTGGAAGTACTGTTCAATGATTCTGTCCCTGTTGTCTGTTTCAGCCCCGTCGTCTTCCTCCTCGTCACTCTCCACAGGTTCCACAGCTGCCACAACACCACCGTCTCGACCATCCTCCTGCAGGAAAGGCACCTGGCGGCGCAAAGCCAGGTTGTGAAGCATGCAGCAGGCCACGATGATGTGACACACCTTCTTAGGTGAGTACATTAGGGATCCACCTGTCATATGCAGGCACCTAAACCTGGCCTTTAGGAGGCCAAAGGTGCGTTCGATCACCCTCCTAGTACGCCCATGGGCCTCATTGTACCGTTCCTCTGCCCTGGTCCGGGGATTCCTTACTGGGGTCAGTAGCCACGACAGGTTGGGGTACCCAGAGTCCCCCAATAGCCATACACGGTGTCTCTCTAGCTGTTCCATCACGTAAGGGATGCTGCTATTCCTCAGGATGTAGGCGTCATGCACTGACCCTGGGAATTTGGCATTTACATGCGAGATGTACTGGTCAGCCAAACACACCACCTGGATGTTCATGGAATGGTAACTTTTTCTGTTCCTGTACACCTGCTCCCTGTCTCTTGGGGGAACCAAAGCCACATGGGTCCCATCAATGGCACCAATGACGTTGGGAATATGTCCAAGGGCGTAGAAATCACCCTTCACTGTAGCCAATTCGCCCACCTCAGGGAAAATGATGTAGCTCCTCACGTATTTCATCAGGGCAGACAACACTCTGGATAACACCTTCGAAAACATGGGCTGAGACATCCCAGAAGCAATTCCCACTGTTGTCTGAAATGACCCACTTGCCAAGAAATGGAGTACTGACAGGACCTGCACCAGAGGGGGAATCCCTGTCGGTTGGCGGATGGGGGACATCAGGTCGGGCTCCAGCTGGGCACACAGTTCATGTATAGTGGCACGGTCAAGCCGGTAGGTCAGGATAATGTGGCGTTCTTCCATTGTCGACAGGTCCACCAGCGGTCGGTACACGCGAGGATTCATCCGTCTCCTCGCCAAACCCAGCGGACGGTGCCTAGGAAGGACAACATGGAGCACAGAGTCAAGCAACCCACAGGTACGTACTCACAGCTTGCACAGTAAACGATTCTCTATGCAGTGAATGGCGTGTCTGAGTGGCTATGCAAGGCCTAGGCCTGTGTGACGCAGTTGAAATTGAGCCATGTGGACCCTCGAAATGGCGCCTGCCTGACCTGTGAAGTGTGACAATGGGATGTGAGGTCAATGCGCTGGCGTGGCACACCGCGGCGGTCAGCGGTCGAAGACCGCGGCGCGAAGCCGCATTGGTTAACATTGAAGCCTATGGGTTTCAGGAGCCAATGGCGATGGGCGCCGGCGGTGGCGGTACGCACCGCCGCGGTACGCACCGCCGCGGACGTGACCGCCATTTTCTATCTACTTATCCACTTGCGACTTGAACTTTCACAGGAGAGGACCTATACTGCAAGTGTTGCTGTGACCTCGGTCTGGAAGGGACAATGGCTGCTGCGACTGGGGAAAGGGCCCCTGCCTTCACTGGAGAGGAGTTGGAGAAACTTGTGGATGGGGTCCTCCCCCAGTATGCGCTACTCTACGGTCCTCCAGACCAACAAGTGAGTTTAATTCAATATGGATTTGGGGCCACTGGCTGGCTTGGGGGCCTGGCGGGGGGCCTGGCGGGGATGGGGGGCATGTTGGGCCTGGCGGGGGGCCTGGTGGGGATGGGGGGCATGTTGGGCCTGGCGGGGGGCCTGGCGGGGATGGGGGGCATGTTGGGCCTGGCGGGGGGCCTGGCGGGGATGGGGGGCATGTTGGGCCTGGCGGGGGCCTGGCGGGGATGGGGGGCATGTTGGGCCTGGCGGGGGGCCTGGCGGGGATGGGGGGCATGTTGGGCCTGGCGGGGGGCCTGGCGGGGATGGGGGGCATGTTGGGCCTGGCGGGGGGCCTGGCGGGGGGCCTGGCGGGGATGGGGGGCATGTTGGGCCTGGCGGGGGGCCTGGCGGGGATGGGGGGCGTAGGGCCACTGGCAACGAAAATGCAGACAAACTTGAACGTGGTATTTCTCCCTCCCTGTACGTGTCACATAGGTCCGCGCCCATGAGAAGATCGGGATTTGGCGTGCCATCGCCAAGGAAGTCCGGACCCTGGGGGTCCACCATCGACGGGGCACCCACTGCCGCAAGAGGTGGGAGGACATCCGCCGCGGGACCAAGAAGACCGCCGAGTCTCTGCTGGGGATGGCCTCCCAACGTAGGCGGGGTGCCTGCCGTCAACTGACCCCCCTGATGTTCCGGATCCTGGCGGTGGCCTACCCTGATTTGGATGGGCGCGTGAGGGCAGCACAGCAGACACAAGGGGGTGAGTACAAGCATTATCTACTCTGTTGTCGTGCAGTGGAGGTGTCTGGGTGGGGGAGGAGGGCTGTGGGTCCCCCTAGGCCAGGGCGATATCTGTAGGCTGGGCACCCCCGTAAGCCCCTGTGTCCCCAGCCACCACCCTCAGTAGTGTGTCAGTACAGCCATCCCTGGGCCGTGTCATCCATGGGTGCAGTTGTCAACTCTAGGCGTGTAGGGCATGTTCCACGGAATGCGTAGCGGACCCCAAGTGCGCAACTTAGTGCAGGGGGCATCTGTGTCTGTCATGTCCGCTAACTGTACCGGTGATCCATGTACTCAAAATCTCTTTATTTCTCTCTCCCCCCCCCCTTTTTGTTTGTCTTTCTGTGCTTGTGTGCATCAGCATCATCAGGCGGAGGAGAAGTGGCATCGGGGCAGGAGGGAGCTGCATCTCACATGGCCCAGGAGGGCCATGCCACAGAGTCAGACTGGACCAGTGAGACGGAGGGCGAGGGGAGCTCCACAACGGGGACGACTGGACCCTGCAGCGACACGGACACGTCCTCGGAAGGGAGCTCCCTTGCGGGGGTGGCACCATCCGTGCCCCCCGCCATTACAGGTACAGCCGCCACCCAGCGCACCATCTCCGCCCTCCCAGCAGCCCCTCAGCGTTCGCCCCGTGCCCGCTCTGCCAGGAAGCCGGGCATCTCCTTCGCCCGAGGCACCTCAGGCCCTGCCCCTGTTACCCCCGCTGCCCTCAGTGAGGAGGTCATTGACCTCCTCCGAACGCTCATTGTTGGGCAGACTACCCTTTTGAATGCCATCCAGGGGGTGGAGAGGGAGGTTCATCGCAGCAATGCGTACCTGGAGGGCATTCATTCGGGTCAGGCTGCCCATCAGCGATCGTTCCAGGCTCTGGCCTCAGCACTGACAGCAGCCATTGTCCCTGTCTCCTGCCTCCCTCTACTAACTCCCTCCTCCCAGTCTCCTGTTCCTCTGCCTGTCCCACCCACACCATCAGACCAGCCTGCACACACCTCAACACCCAAGAGCAGCTCATCCAAACATAAGCACCACAGATCACGCAGACATTCACACAAGCAACATTCCGATGCAGACATGCCAACAGTCACTACCACCTCTGTGACCCCCACCTCCTCGTCTCCCTCCTCCCTCCCTGTGACGTCTACACTCACACCTTCATTCACCTCACCATCAGCCAGTGTTTCCATCACCAGCATACCCTCCACTACAGTCCGCATACGTGCAGTCACCACCCCCACTGCCATTTACACGTCCCCTGTGTCCTCTCCCACTGTGTCTGTCACCCCCTCTTCCACACCACACAAACGCAGCCACCCACACACCCAACAGCCATCCACCTCACGACAGCCTCCCGCTCCTGCACCTGCACCCAAAGACAGCAAACTTGTCTCGCCTACAACCACATCCTCTCCCTCCACTCCCATACCCACTGTACCTACCACTCTCCATTGTCCCAAGAAAATCTATCTCTCTACTGCTACCTTCTTTCCTGACCCTGAGCCCCCCCCTCCTTCTCGTCGGGGTAAAAAGAGCACCTCAGCCACCACCAGCCCTGCAGCCCCCTTGACAAGGGTGCAGGGGTATTGGAGCCCACCAGCCCGCAGGTCTGGATCTTCGCCCAGCAGCAAGGGGACAGCCAGCCCACCCCCTGGGAAGAGGAGCAGAAGGCGGAAGGTCCGCCGCCGGAGCCCGGATTCGATATCCCCCCAGGACACTAGCCAGCCACCGTCAACAGCCACAGCTCCAAAGGGAGGAAAGGGCCACAGACTCCCGACTAAGGAGGGCAAGGGCAGCAAGGCGGAGAAGTCAGGCAGCAGGCCTGCTGCCCATGGAGGACCTGTCACAGCTGCCCAGGAGGAGCCCGCAACCCCCATAGCCGCTGCCCCGGGAGGAACCGGCACAGCTGCCCCGGGAGAGCCCACCACCCCCATAGCCGCTGCCCAGGGAGGACCCAGCCCAGCTGGCCAGGAGGGCCCCACCACCCACAGCCCAGGTGGGCATTGAAGGAGCACCATCCCCGCTGCCCAGGAGGGCACCACCAGGCAATGAGCAGTTGGCCATAGAATGGCCGCCGTCTCCAGCACCGCTCCGCTGGGGACCACCGTCTCAAGAACCGCTGAACTGGGCCCTTCAAGGCAAGAACCGCTGAACTGGGCCCCGCCGTCTCCAGCACCGCTCCGCTGGGGACCGCCGTCTCAAGAACCGCTGAACTGGGCCCTTCAAGGCAAGAACCGCTGAACTGGGCCCCGCCGTCTCCAGCACCGCTCCGCTGGGGACCGCCGTCTCAAGAACCGCTGAACTGGGCCCTTCAAGGCAAGAACCGCTGAACTGGGCCCCGCCGTCTCCAGCACTGCTCCGCTGGGGACCGCCGTCTCAAGAACCGCTGAACTGGGCCCTTCAAGGCAAGAACCGCTGAACTGGGCCCTTCCAGGCAGGAACCGCTGGCCCTTTGGCAGACGTGGCAGGGCAGGATCTGTCTCGGGCAGGGCTGCAGGATGTCCTCTGGCCAACATGCCTCCTCCAGTGGCAGTGGAGTCTGTTATGGACTGTTTGGACTGTGGCTTTGCTCTCCCCAGGATGGCCCAGTGGGCAGGCCACCCACTGTATGGACTGTTTGGACTGTGGCTTTGCTCTCCCCAGGATGGCACAGTGGGCAGGCCACCCACTGTATGGACTGTTTGGACTGTGGCTTTGCTCTCCCCTAGTGGGCAGGCCACCCACTGTATGGACTGTTTGGACTGTGGCTTTGCTCTCCCCAGGATGGGCCAGTGGTCATGGAGTCCCCTCGTGGATCTGGCGTCGTGTACTCAAGTGGCTGAGGTGCCCCCCCTTCCCTTCCCCCTGAGGTGCCTGTCCTTTTTTCTTTCTGATGCCCCTGCAGTGTTCTCTCCGTGGAGTTCTTGTCGTGGGACTGGGCCTTGCCCCTTTGCTCAGGACCCCTGTGGTCCACGGACAGTGGTTGGACTACATTTAGTAGCTGTATATATTTTGTACATAGTTTATTTATTTATTTGGATTACTGCTGTCCATTTTTCAATATATCTGCCCGTTTGAGTTCTCTTCTTTTTGTCTTTGCATTATTTCGGAAGGGGGGGTTTGTGGGTTGTGACAGTGATCTGTGGGAATGCATTGATGTGTGTGTTGTAGTGGGTGTGGGTGGGTGGTTGTGTGCCGGTAATCTTTTCCCTCCCCTGTGTCATAGGTGCAGTACTCACCGATGTCTTCCGCGCCGCCGGGCGTGCTCCTGGTACAGGAGCAGGTATAGGAGTGCGGGGATGACCTGCAACTCGGGTTCCATACTGCCGGAATCTCGCGTGGAGTATGTGGAGGTGAGCGTTTTCCCGTTCGTAGTCTGTTTCCGCCGTGTTTTTATCGGCGGTGCTCCCGCCCCGGAAAAGGTGGCGGATTGGTGGGTCGTGATAGGGTGGGCGGTACATTGTCTACCGCCTGGCTGTTGGCGGGGACCGCCGCGCTGTTTGTTTGTTCCGCCGTGGCGGGCGGAGTGTTAATGCGGCGGGCTGTGTTGGCGGTTCCCGCCAGGGTCAGAATTGCATATTTTGGACCGCCGGCCTGTTGGCGGGTTGGCCGCCGCTTTATCACCGACCGCCAGGGTCAGAATGAGGGCCAATGTCTCCAAAAGATTCAAGTACCAAAAGTTTGCAACTCTTACATAGCTACTGCCGCGAAGAAAGAAATTCTGCTGCCCAAACAGTATTCATCGTACAAAGATGTATTTGATGAGAAAGGAGCAGAGACTCTACCTCCTCATAGATCTTATGACTGTCAAATTGATCTAGCCCCAGGTGCGATACTTCCCAACTGTCATGTATATGCCCTGTCAGAACATGAAAATCAACATTTACGAAAATACCTAGATCAATTTTTGGAGAATGGCTTCATTCGCCCCTCTAAGTCTCCTGCAGCTTCATCTTTGTTTTATGTTCCAAAAGCTAATGGAGAACTTCGAACTTGCATCGACTATAGGGGTTTGAACAAAGTCACCATCAAGAATAAATATCCTTTGCCCCTAATTCCGGTCTTATTGGAACAAGTAAAGAAAGCAAAAATCTCCACAAAGCTTGACCTTCGAGCTGCTTATCATTTGGTCAGAATGAGAGAGGGTGACGAATGGAAAACAGCGTTCAAGACAAGATATGGCCTTTTTGAATACACCGTCATGCCTTTTGGTCTGTGTAATGCTCCAGCAACATTTAAATTTTTCTTGAATGACGTTCTTAGAGAGTACCTCGACATATTTGCCATAGTCTACATCGATTACATTTTGATCTACTCAGACAATGAAAACGAACATGTTCAACATGTCAAGAAAATTCTTGCAGCCCTTCGAAAACAGCATTTATATTGCAAACTAACCAGGTGTGAGTTTCATGTTACCACAGTTGAGTTTTTAGGGGTTATTCTTACCCTTCAAGGTATGGTGATGGCAGAAAAAAAAGTAAAAGCCGTATCTGATTGGCCCACCCCAAAGACTGTTCGTGATGTACAATGTTTCCTGGGGTTTGCAAATTTTTACCGGAGGTTCATAAATCATTTCTCCCAGACAGTGGCTCCAATCACTAAGCTACTAAGAAAGAAAGAAAAGTTTGTATGGTCCTCAGAAGCTGATCAAGCCTTCTCGACTTTGAAGGAAGCTTTCTCCACTGCCCCAGTCTTGACTCATCCTGATGCGAATCAACCTTTCATAGTGGAAGCTGACGCTTCAGATGTAGCAATAGGAGCCGTCTTATCACAACGAAATGAAGACACTGGTCAACTTCATCCTGTAGCTTATATGTCTCGGAAATTGAACGAAGCCAAACAGAACTATGTCATTGCTGAAAAAGAGCTTCTGTCGATTCGTGACACCTTTAAAGAATGGAGACATCATTTGTTGGGTGCCAAATACACTGTTACAGTACATACTGATAATTGTAATCTTCAATTCATGAGTTCCGCCAGACTTTTGACCCCTCAGCAATTACGCTGGATGTATTTTTTTGCCGAATGTGATTTTGTAGCAACCTTCCTGCCTGGTGAAGATAATCGCAAGGCTGACGCCTTGTCCCGTCAAGAGTCTACCACGTTGCCTGCATTTCAAGCCTCCAGAGCTATCATTGCTCCTGACAAGGTTCTATGTATCATAAAAACTGAAGATTTCTTTGAAGAAATTCGCAACTCTTTCACTGTTGAAAAATGGCAAACATGGGCCCAAGCAGATCCCAAAAGGTCAATCAAGCAAGGTTTACCCTTTCATGACGCTCGTTTGTTCGTACCCACTACCAAACTTCGCAAGATAGTGTTTCATTGGTTGCATGTTATACCTACGGCAGGTCACCCAGGTACTCCTAAAACTCTTGAACTGATCCAATGCTATTTTTGGTAGCCTACCCTAACAAAAGATGGAAAAGCAATTGTAAACAACTGTGAAGTTTGTGCTCGCATTAAAACAAGTCATTCAAAACCAAAAGGGTTGTTACATCCACTTCCAGCCCCAAGTCGTCCATGGGAGCACATTTCTTTAGACTTTATTACCGGTCTGCCAGTGGTTCAACAGCATTCAGTAATTCTGGTGGTAGTAGATAGTCTCACTAAATATGGACATTTCATCGCCTGTAAAAAATTGCCCACTTCTAGTGAATTGGCAACTAATTTACTGAACAGAGTGGTTCGTTATCATGGACTGCCAAAGGTTATCCTCTCCGATCGGGGGTCACAATTTTCCTCCAATTTCTGGAAGACATGGTGTAAAACACTCCAAGTGACATCTACGCTATCTACTAGTCACCATCCTCAAACAGATGGTCAAACGAGAGACTAAATCAGACTTTGAAACAATACCTACGTGCCTACGCTGAAAAGGCACTTCATTCTTGGACATCTATGCTCTGGTTAGCTGAGTTAGCTTACAATAACTCATTCCACACTTCTATTGGCGTTACACCCTTTTTTGGTTTATTTGGCGATCATCCTAACACCTTGCCCATCACAATTCCTCAAGAAAGTTCTCTTACTCCAGCTGTGTCAGAAACCATTCAGCATTTACATCAAACCCAGAAACTGATTCAACAGCATTTAGAAAAAGCCAAACAAAAATATAAAAGGCATTATGACAAGAAACATTGTGAGGGACCGCAATATCAACCAGGTGACAAAGTGTGGCTTTCCACAAAACAAATAGACTTCAAGAAGAAGCACATGTTTAACCCTAAATTCATAGGTCCTTATACTGTCCTTCAGCAAATCAATCCGGTGACCTATAAACTACAATTGCCCAGATCCTTACGGATTCATCCAGTGTTCCACACTTCCCTATTGAAAAAGGCAGTCCAAAAGGTCCACCTTCATCCAGCTCCTGTTCTAGTACAAAGGGAAGTAGAATACGAAGTCAAGAAAGTGTTGGATTCTAAACTGAGAGGGCGTAATCTATGGTACTTAATCTCATGGAAGGGTTATGGACCTGAAAGTAACTCATGGGTTTTCCGTACTGATGTTCCTGCTCCAGTAGTTGTGAGACGTTTTCATCGTCTTAATCTAAGCAAACCAGGCCCTAGAGCACGTCTGGGAGAGGGGAGTACTGTCAACACCAGAGCAGTACGCGCTCTATTGGTAACAAAAATGCAAAAACCCAGCACTCTCAAAACAAAGTAATTTATGCATTGTGCTGATATGTTGTGGTTTAACCTTTTGCATTGCAGAGTTCAATCCTGAAAACCTATTTTTAATATGCTTACAAATACTGTTCCTTTGCAATGTATTGCTGCAGGTTTTCAGAGTGTGTTACGGTGTGGCCCCTTTCCAGGTCCTTCCAGAGACTTTCCCTGCAACATGCCTGGGCGTGGTTCAGGGCTGGGCCAAGACTCTATAAAAGAGAGACAGCCCAACTCCCAGTGCTCACTATTCAGAGGTCCCGGTGCAGAGCAGCAGCTTCTTCCTGAGCTCCTGTCCCGGTGGCCTATTTGGATCTTCCAGTCTTTTGCTCTAATCCTTCATTGGTGATCATTGTTTCAGGCGGTAAGACGGTGGTTGGACTGTCCCGACACCGTTATTTAGAATTTTCATATTCTTGGTTTAAATTCTTAAATGAGTAACAGATTACTTGCGCGCTACCATTTCTTGACATTTATATGGTAGTTTACAAATAGGCAAGACGCACAATTTATTTCATAAAGGTTTGACTTTGTTATTCATTGCGCGCTACCATTTCTTGACATTTACATGGTGGCTTAAGAATCGGCAAGACGCGCGATTCGTTTTATGTTGTTTACACATTGTTGTCCATTGCGTGCTACTATTTCTTGACATTTACATTATGTTTTACGAATTGGTAAGACGCACAACTTGTTTCATGAACATTTAACTTTGTTGTTCATTGTGCGCTACCATTTCTTGACATTTTACATGGTGGCTTAAGACTCGGCAAAAGAAGCGCGATTCGTTTAATTGAACTTTGATCTTGTTATTTACTGTGAGCTGTTATTCCTTGACATTTACATCGTGTTTTACGAATCGGCAAGACGCTTGATTCGATTAATGATGATTTGACTTTGATATTCATTGCGTGCTACCATTTCTTGGTATTTTACATGGTAACACTCGAATTGGCAAGACGCACGATTCTCTCCTCGAGTTTAATTCATGTTGTTTATTGTATGCTACTATTCTAAGATATTTATTATGTAATATTCGAGTTGACAAGTTATGTGATTTATTTCCTGAATCCATATTGTGTTATTCATGGTGCACAATCCTTTTATGGTGTTTACTAGATATATATATATATATATATATATATATATATATATATATATATATATATATATATATATCTCCAATATGCGCAATTTGTGTTGAAACATTTTAAGAGTACACAGAAGGCCAGAGTTTCTAGATGCAATATTGTATGGTCCTAGTATACATTCTCAAAACAGGATTTATATGACTGGTTTAAAATTTTGTCAGAATGTTTTTTTCTGATTCTCATGTAAAGGAAAGTACTTGAATAAGAAAGTTTTCATGTAATTCATCTTGATTCCCCTACAGGTATCCGGCCATCTTGAAACTTAGTCATTTTAAACCTAACTCTTAGATTGTTCATGTTTTCAGAGTGACTAGGCTTAGAATCATAGTCTAGTATTGATTTCAGGAGATATCATTTTCATATTGTGAGTTCTAACCTTTTTCTTACTACAGGTCTCCTTCCCAGCTGTTCCCTTCCTAATCCCCTCTTCCCCTCTTGAACTCTCTCAGTCTCTGTGATTTATCTATCAGAGTCTTGGAGCTGTTCAGTGGTGGACGTGTTGGGAACGTGCACAGACCCCGAGGATCTGGTGACTCTGACAGGTTTATGCAGCTCTTTGTGTGGAGGGAGGACACAGCCTATTCAAGTGTAAGTGGGCTGTGTCTCCCGTCCTGCCAGTGATGGCCCATCCAGGCACATCTAAGCTCTCTATTGTTTGTGGAAGTCTAGGAGGAATACACAAAGCCCAACTGCCAACCTCACCCAGCCATGTGGCCCAGAGACAGGCTGCAGGCACTAAATAGCTAAGGCTGGAAAATGATAACTTTCTAAAAAAGGCATTTTCAAATTTGTAATCAAAAACCCGACCTCACCACAAAGGTGATTTTTTTCATTATACTTCCAAAGACATCAAACATGAACAGTATGCCTGTTCCCATTTGAAATTTACCACATATTCAATATAATAAGGTAACTCAAATGTGATCCTATGGGAGAGGTAGGCCTTGTAATAGTGAA
Organism: Pleurodeles waltl; assembly: GCF_031143425.1. Classification (NCBI taxonomy): domain Eukaryota; kingdom Metazoa; phylum Chordata; class Amphibia; order Caudata; family Salamandridae; genus Pleurodeles; species Pleurodeles waltl. The sequence goes on along the minus strand of NC_090446.1, from coordinate 1,332,726,487 downwards.
AAAACACATTTAAGAGTCCTTCACTATCAGGACATGTTAAACTTAAAAGCACATGTTCTACTCCTTAAATACATTGCACTCTTCCCTCTGGGCTGCTTAGAACCTACCCTTGGGGTGACGTATACGTATTAAGAAGGAAGGTTTGAGCCTGGCAAAAGGTTTATTTTGCCTATTCGAAATGGTATTTTAAAATGGAACACCCAGGCTTCAAAGGCAGGCCTGAGGCATGTTTAAAGTGCTGCTTAAGTGGGTGGCACAATCAGTGCTACATTCCCACTAGTAGTATTTATTTTACAGTGCCTGGGCACAGATAGTACCACTTTACTAACTACTTATAAGTAAATTAAATATGCCAATTGGGGATAAGCCAGTTTTACCATGTTTTAAGGAGTAAGTGCACTTTAGCACTGGTTAGTAGTGGAAAACTGCAGAGTCCAAAGGACATCAAAAATGAGAAAAACATGGAGGAGTAAGGCAAAGGTTTAGGGGAAGACCACCCTAAGGCTAACAGGGCTAGCACTGAGGTCATGTGTATTTTACCCCTGTTTGAGACTCCATGCAAGTCTTTGTACTTCTTGGTGGCAGGTGGTCTTGTTCCCTTTTTCCTGTTTTACAATTTGACAGCCTTCACCCCTTCTGTTTTGCTTTTAATTTGTTGTTTAGTACATTTCCGGTGTCATTACGTTCTTTAATTACACAAGTGACATGAAATGTTTGCTTATATTGCAGTGGTTCAATTACTGTGCGATTTTTCATGCATTTAATGCCCACTGTGCTTTTTTTGTTTGACAAGAAGTAAGCATGCAGTAACGATTGCTGTCGAACCCACATTCTGAACTTCATCCTTACGAGTTTTTTCAATACTTTTCTTTCACTAGAAGCGTTTGTCACTTCCCTAATTCCCTTGACTTACCTTTAGTTGGAGCATTGATTTTTCCCTTTCATACTATGCGCAGAGTATTTGCATGTACCCCTTCACTCCTCATTTGAGCTTCACTGCATGTGATATAATTTGTAAATCATACCCTTGTGACCTCCTCTGGACATGCAAGTAGAGTATTTTTATATGCCAGTACTTCCCCTTCCTTGCGGCAGTGAACTCTTTCTGGGACATGCTAATATAATTGTTTACATTCTTGTACTTACAGAAAGCCCAGATTTTAAGATTACTGCTCTTTACTTCTTTCCTCTAGCATAGATTTTCTTTTGTTGTGCTCCTCATAGAATAATTGTTTGCATTCTTCCAGTGCTCCTTCATACATCATTTAGGCTAAAGTGCAATCACTAATCATACTTTTCTATGTTTCTCTCTTTATGCACAACCATCACAGATGCTTGTGAACCATTATTGGTCACGATAACAAGCAGATTCTTTCATGTTGGTCGAAACGTTGATATTTCACAAGTGGACTCCGCAACTCTTATGAGCCCATGCCTTAGTGACAATTAGCGATTATTTGGTAGGTGTCTGCCTCTTGAATATTTTCACCACTTGTGTCTATCATTGTTGGACTAAAATTGTATTTTCTTTCTTCTCATTTTGTTTCTGAACATCTTTTTTCTGATACTTTGCCACTGAAGACTGTCATTTACCTTACCAAATGCTATCGACAACTCCCTGAATATATATTTATGTATTTTGTCAATACATTGACGTAAGCATGCTTGGTCTCTGTGTCCTATGTATTCCGCGACATCTAAATGAGTACCCAGACAGGATGATGCATCCGTTGTTGGGTTTAAATATTCTCAATTCAAATTCGTGAAAAAGCCAAACCATTGCTTAATCACTACTTTTTGAAGTGTTCACATACATAATCAGTTTGTAGAAGTGCTTTCAGGTTCCAAATTATCCAGTAAATTAAAGGCAGAGTGAGCTGATGGGGTTATAGAATGTGGGGTCTGATAGAAACATTTTGTAAGCACCAGAGCTCTAGTGTAGTTGGCAAGACTATCTCTGTGTGCCTCACAGATTATTAACTTTGTACATTGTAGATCTACTGTAAGGATGTCAGAGGCATACTCCATCCAAGAGTGCTGGCTTTTGGTGTCACAGACTAACCTGAAGGACAACAGAGCTTGTTCTTGGAATGTCACAGGTATACTCCAGAAACAAAGGGGCTGGCTTTTACTGTACCACAGACACACTGAAAAGACAATTGAGTTAGCTCTCAGTATGTCACAGATGAACTCCATAGACAGCAGTGCTGGCTCTTTTTTCTTAAAAAAATATTTGTATCCATTATTTGTATTATTGTTTTTTTTTAAATACAATCAGCATCACGCTTCTCTCACTCTCAGAAGAGCAATCAGTATAAGAATATATATTGTTGAATTACAAACTGAGGAAAATCATTTAGCTCACATGACAAATCTATACAGGTGTCTATCTGTGTTTCCAGTTTAAAACTTGTACCTATGGATTTAGTTAGGAATGTCATGCTTGTGCAGTATTTACATTCTTCCTTTGTTCAGCTTGAGGCACTGAGACACGAAGAGCCTCCGCACTTGTGGAGGAGACACCTCAGTCGTGGCGGGATCTCCGAAGCCCTGGCAGTACCATGTACCACATTGTAGATTCCCATTGCGGAGTCCATGCCATGAGTGAAGAGATTTCACCATGATTGAAGAGCCTCTGCCCCAAATGCGGAGGCTATTTATGAATCCGTGCCTAAATATTATTGGAAGCGAAATCCAAATGTTCTTGGGTTGTGAAGCAGATGGCATAAGTGAAATAAATGTGTGTGAAGAGTTATTGCAAAATATTAAGTATTGTATTATTTTTTAGATTTTTGGAAGAGGGTCCTTAGGTTGTTGAGATTCTGAGGGTCAAGGGTGTTTTCTTTTTTAAAAGGTATTTTACAATGGCAGTTTTCCACACAATTGGGGAAATACCTAGTTGTAATAACAGTCAAACAAATACTGCATAAGCTGGCTGCATGAAAATCAGCACCATCTATTGGGCCATCTATTGGTGGGAAAGAGTTTAAAAGGACTCACAGTTTGGATGTTGTGAGTTGTAGGGAGATTATCAGGTCTAGTTTTATTCTGTCTGGATGTTGCCATGTATTTGTTTAATTGTGTTGTAGAAGAATTAAGCAAGATTACCACATACTTGTTAAGAGTTTTTTTAGGTAAGTGAGAAAGATAAATTAGATTGTAGTTCTGATAATGGAATAATTATTTTGAAAGGGTCGAAGCTTGGAAGATTCAATAAGAAAAGTAGCTTCATTTGATGTCCTGGATTAAAATTTTATAGGTTGCAGCTGCTTTGATATATTCTGTTGTTTTATTTATATTATTGTCTCTACGCCATTGTGTTTGTACTCTGTGCACTTCCAATTTGAGAGATGTTAGTTCATTGGAGAGCTGGGGATGTTTTGTTCTATATAGTTATATTCCAAAAAAAAGTTTTTTGCTCTTGTGTGCACATCAGATGGGAGGAATCTTTGAAATGATCTCACACACTGGCCTTTAATCCCCACTTCCCAAGTGCATCCTACATACTGCTCCATTCCTCATCATGACCTGACGAAATATGACCACATCACCCCATCTTGATGGAACTCTGCCGGTTCCTCTTGCTTGTTTACACCACCTAACATAACAAGAGGTATTGTTTAACAGTTTGTAAGCTTCTTCTGCATGCATTTCTAATGGCCAGAGAACTTAATAACAGTTAAATGATACCTCTTGTTATGTTCAGTCCACCAAGGAAGCAGTCAGCAAAGCTAGAATTCATTTTTATAGAGATTTGATGGAATGGTGCAACATGGGTCTATTAAATCAAGATGAGTATATGTTCTTATGAAATGATAACCCAAAATTGCCTGTTTTTTTATCTGATCATAGCAGTATCACAAACTCACCAGGCTGCCCTTAATTTTAGCAATCTATGGGAATCTTAGAGAATACTTCTAAATACGTTGGCTATGTTCTACAGGATCATGTGAAAAATGTATCTTCAAATATACAGGATGCAGGTGACTTCGTTAGACATGTATTTGATATACCTTGGGAAGAAAATTGTTTTTTGGTACAGGACTACTGAGACTATTGAAACATACATATATGCTATTAAGTATTATCAAGTGGTGTCAGACTAATATTTTTTTCTTTTCATTAACCCCTTCTGTGCCCAGGACTTTATGGTTACGTCCTGAGGCACAGTGCTGCTGTGCCCAGGACGTAACCATTACGTCCTGTGCACAGAGCCCAGAGGGAGCGCTAGCGCCCCCTCTGTGGGGATCCCCCCCACCCCCCCAAGTCAGGGATGGAAGGGGAAGCCCTTCCCCTCCCACCCCCGGCCCCCCCAACCCCCCCGTGACAGTAGCGCGCGAGCGCGAGCTGATTAGTCACAGGGTCTCCCCCATCGCGCTGGAAGCAGAGCTTCCAGCGCGATTGAAAGAGAAATGTTTTGCATTTCTCTTTCAATCCCATGGGGGAGGCCCCGAGAGGCTTCAAAGGGAAGGAAATGTATTTCCTTCCCTTTGAAGTCTCTCACAGGGTTTCAAAAGCCGGATTGCTTGCAATCCGGCTTTTGAAACCCCATTAGACACCAGGGAGTTTTTTTTTTGCGCAAATTTCACGCAACGGGAGCGACCCCTTGGGCAAGGGTCGCTCCCAGGGGGGGCATTTTTTTGGGAAGGCCTTTTCTGCCCCCCCTGGGGGCAGATCGGCCTATTATTAGGCCGATCTGCCCCCATGGGGGGCAGAGACCTCTAGGCACCAGGGATCATTTCTTTTTTTTTTCTTTTTGTTATGTTTTCTTCTTTTTTTAGGTGGGGAGCGACCCCTTAGGCAAGGGTCGCTCCCCTAGGGGGCAAATTATATTTAGGCCATTTCTGCCCCCCTTGGAGACAGATTGGCCTATTTTGATGAGGCCAATCTGCCCCCAAGGGGGGCAGAAACCATTAGACACCAGGGAGTTTTTTTTTTGCGTGAATTTCACGCAAGGGGAGCGACCCCTTAGGCAAGGGTCGCTCCCTGGGGGGGGATTATTTTAGGCCATTTCTGCCCCCCTGGGGGGTAGATCAGCCTATTTTGATTCAGCTGATCTGCCCCCAAGGGGGGCAGAAACCACTAGGCACGAGGGATTTTTTTGTTTTTTTGTTTTACAGATGGGGAGCGACCCCTTGGACAAGGGTCGCTCCCCTGGAGGGGCAAAATGTATTTAGGCCATTTCTGCCTGCTTTGGGGGCAGATCGGCCGATTTTAGGTCAATCTGCCCCCAAGGGGGGTAGAAACCACTAGGCACCAGGGATCTTTTTTTTGCGCCGTCACGCAAGGGGAGCGACCTTGTAGGCAAGGGTCGCTCCCCGGGACGGGGGGGTAGGGGGGGGGCAAAATTATTTTAGACCATCTCTGCCCCCCCTGGGGGCAGATTGGCCTATTGGTATTAGGCCGATCTACCCCCAGGGGGGGCAGAAACCTCTAGGCGCCAGGGCAACATTTTTTTTTGTGTTTTTTTTTTTGTTTGTTTGTTTGATTTTAGAGATGGGGAGCGACCCATCAGGCAAGGGTCGCTCCCCTGGGGGGCAAATTGTATTTAGACCATTTCTGCCCCCCTTGGGGGCAGATTGGTCGATTTTAGGTCAATCTGCCCCATGGGGGCAGAAACCACTAGGCACCGGGGATTTGTTTTTTGGCGCCAATGTCACGCAGGGGGAGCGACCCCGTAGGCAAGGGTCACTCCCGGGGGGGTGGGGGTTCGGGGGGCAAATTTATTTTATGCCATTTCTGCCCCCCTGGGGGCAGATCGGCCTATTATTAGGCCGATCTACCTCCAGGGGGGGCAGAAACCTGTAGGCGCCAGGGCAAATTTTTTTTTTGTGTTTTTTTTTTGTTTGGTTTTTTTTAAGAGATGGGGAGCGACCCATCAGACAAGGGTCGCTCCCCTGGGGGGCAAACTGTGTTTAGACCATTTCTGCCCCCCTTGGGGGCAGATTGGTCGATTTTAGGTCAATCTGCCCCCAAGGGGGCAGAAACCACTAGGCACCGGGGATTTGTTTTTTGGCGCCAATGTCACGCAGGGGGAGCGACCCCGTAGGCAAGGGTCGCTCCTGGTGGGGGGGAGGGGGTTGGGGATGCAAATTTATTTTAGGCCATTTCTGCCCCCCCTGGGGGCAGATCGGCCTATTCTTAGGCCGATCTGCCATCGGGGGGGGGGGCAGAAACCTCTAGGCGCCAGGGCAAATTTTTTTTGTGTTTTTTTTTTTTGTATGTTTGTTTTTTTAGAGATGGGGAGCGACCCCGTAGGCAAGGGTCGCTCCTGGGCAGGGGGGGTTTGGGGGGGTGGGGGGTCAAATTTATTTTAGGGCATTTCCCCCCCCCCCCGGGCCGGCTGAGCTAGAGTCCAAAATCCACAGGTAGGCACTTTGCAAAAAACACCTCTGTTTTCTGTGAAAAAATATGTTGTGTCCACGTTGTGTTTTGGGCCATTTCCTTTCGTGGGCGCTAGGCCTACCCACACAAGTGAGGTACCATTTTTATCGGGAGACGTGGGGGAACGCTGGGTGGAAGGAAATTTGTGGCTCCTCTCAGATTCCAGAACTTTCTGCCACAGAAATGTGAGGAACATGTGTTTTTTTAGCCAAATTTTGAGGTTTGCAAAGGATTCTGGGTAACAGAACCTGGTCTGAGCCACACAAGTCACCCCATCTTGGATTCCCCTAGGTCTCTAGTTTTCAGAAATGCACAGGTTTGGTAGGTTTCCCTAGGTGGCGGCTGAGCTACAGGCCAAAATCTACAGGTAGGCACTTTGCAAAAAACACCTCTGTTTTCCTTAAAAAATTTGGCTGTGTCCACGTTGCACTTTGGGGCGTTTCCTGTCGCGGGCGCTAGGCCTACCCACACAAGTGAGGTATCATTTTTATCGAGAGACGTGGGGGAACGCTGGGTGGAAGGAAATTTGTGGCTCCTCTCAGATTCCAGAACTTTCTGCCACAGAAATGTGAGGAACATGTGTTTTTTTAGCCAAATTTTGAGGTTTGCAAAGGAGTCTGGGTAACAGAACCTGGTCCGAGCCACACAAGTCACCCCATCTTGGATTCCCCTAGGTCTCTAGTTTTCAGAAATGCACAGGTTTGGTAGGTTTCCCTAGGTGGCGGCTGAGCTACAGGCCAAAATCTACAGGTAGGCACTTTGCAAAAAACACCTCTGTTTTCCTTCAAAAATTTGGCTGTGTCCACGTTGCGCTTTGGGGCGTTTCCTGTCGCGGGCGCTAGGCCTACCCACACAAGTGAGGTATAATTTTTATCGGGAGACGTAGGGGAACGCTGGGTGGAAGGAAATTTGTGGCTCCTCTCAGATTCCAGAACTTTCTGCCACAGAAATGTGAGGAACATGTGTTTTTTTAGCCAAATTTTGAGGTTTGCAAAGGATTCTGGGTAACAGAACCTGGTCCGAGCCACACAAGTCACCCCATCTTGGATTCCCCTAGGTCTCTAGTTTTCAGAAATGCACAGGTTTGGTAGGTTTCCCAAGGTGGCGGCTGAGCTACAGGCCAAAATCTACAGGTAGGCACTTTGCAAAAAACACCTCTGTTTTCCTTCAAAAATTTGGCTGTGTCCATGTTGCCCTTTGGGGCATTTCCTGTCGCGGGCGCTAGGCCTACCCACACAAGTGAGGTATCATTTTTATCGGGAGACGTGGGGGAACGCTGGGTGGAAGGAAATTTGTGGCTCCTCTCAGATTCCAGAACTTTCTGCCACAGAAATGTGAGGAACATGTGTTTTTTTAGCCAAATTTTGAGGTTTGCAAAGGATTCTGGGTAACAGAACCTGGTCCGAGCCACACAAGTCACCCCATCTTGGATTCCCCTAGGTCTCTAGTTTTCAGAAATGCACAGGTTTGGTAGGTTTCCCTAGGTGGCGGCTGAGCTACAGGCCAAAATTAACAGGTAGGCACTTTGCAAAAAACACCTCTGTTTTCCTTCAAAAATGTGGCTGTGTCCACGTTGCGCTTTGGGGCGTTTCCTGTCGCGGGCGCTAGGCCTACCCACACAAGTGAGGTATCATTTTTATCGGGAGACGTGGCGGAACGCTGGGTGGAAGGAAATTTTTGGCTCCTCTCAGATTCCAGAACTTTCTGCCACAGAAATATGAGGAACATGTGTTTTTTTAGCCAAATTTTGAGGTTTGCAAAGGATTCTGGGTAACAGAACCTGGTCCGAGCCACACAAGTCACCCCATCTTGGATTCCCCTAGGTCTCTAGTTTTCATAAATGCACAGGTTTGGTAGGTTTCCCTAGGTGGCGGCTGAGCTACAGGCCAAAATCTACAGGTAGGCACTTTGCAAAAAACACCTCTGTTTTCCTTAAAAAATTTGGCTGTGTCCACGTTGCGCTTTGGGGCGTTTCCTGTCGCGGGCGCTAGGCCTACCCACACAAGTGAGGTATCATTTTTATCGGGAGATGTGGGGGAACGCTGGGTGGAAGGAAATTTGTGGCTCCTCTCAGATTCCAGAACTTTCTGCCACAGAAATGTGAGGAACATGTGTTTTTTTAGCCAAATTTTGAGGTTTGCAAAGGATTCTGGGTAACAGAACCTGGTCCGAGCCACACAAGTCACCCCATCTTGGATTCCCCTAGGTCTCTAGTTTACAGAAATGCACAGGTTTGGTAGGCTTCCCTAGGTGGCGGCTGAGCTACAGGCCAAAATCTACAGGTAGTCACTTTGCTAAAAACAGCTCTGTTTTCTGTGATGTGTCCACGTTGTGTTTTGGGGCATATCCTGTCGCGGGCGCTAGGCCTACCCACACAAGTGAGGTATCATTTTTATCGGGAGACTTGGGGGAACATAGAATAGCAAAACAAGTGTTATTGCCCCTTGTCTTTCTCTACATTTTTCCCTTCCAAATGTAAGACAGTGTGTAAAAAAGACGTCTGTTTGAGAAATGCCCTGTAATTCACATGCTAGTATGGGCACCCCGGAATTCAGAGATGTGCAAATAACCACTGCTTCTCAACATCTTATCTTGTGCCCATTTTGGAAATACAAAGATTTTCTTGATAGCTATTTTTTACTCTTTATATTTCAGCAAATGAATTGCTGTATACCCGGCACAGAATGAAAACCCACTGCAGGGTGCAGGTCATTTATTGCCTCTGGGTACCTAGAGTTCTTGATGAACCTACAAGCCCTATATATCCCCGCAACCAGAAGAGTCCAGCAGACGTAACAGTATATTGCTTTCGAAAATCTGACATTGCAGGAAAAAGTTACAGAGTAAAACTTAGAGAAAAATTGATGTTTTTTTCACCTCAATTTCAATATTTTTCTTTTTCAGTTGTTATTTTCTGTAGGAAACCCTTGTAGGATCTACACATATTACCCCTTGCTGAATTCAGAATTTTGTCTACTTTTCAGAAATGTTGTGGTTTCTGGTATCCAGCGTTGGTTTCATGCCCATTTCTGTCACAGACTGGAAGGAGGCTGAAGCACAACAAATCATAAAAATGGGGTATGTCCCAGTAAAATGCCAAAATTGTGTTGAAAAATTGGGTTTTCTGATTCAAGTCTGCCTGTTCCTGAAAGCTGGGAAGCTGGTGATTTTATCACCGCAAACCCTTTGTTGATGCCCTTTTCAGGGAAAAAACCACAAGCCTTCTTCTGCAGCCCATTTTTCAATTTTTTTAAAAAAAAAGGAAATTTTCACTGTTTTTTGGCTAATTTCTTGGCCTCCTTCTGGGGAACCCACAAAGTCTGGGTACCTCTAGAATCCCTAGGATGTTGGAAAAAAAGGACGCAAATTTGGCGTGGGTAGCTTATGTGAACAAAAAGTTATGAGGGCCTAAGCGCGAACTGCTCCAAATAGCCAAAAAAAGGCTCGGCACAGGAGGGGGAAAAGGCCTGGCAGCGAAGGGGTTAATAAAGTGTTTCAGCAGAGGATAGGGACAGCTATGGGCACCTGCTTCACCCCAGCTATGCTAATTTGTATATGGGCTGGTGGGAGGAGCAGGTGCTTGTGGGAGGGCTGGGCAGGTATAGAAACGTGGAGGCTGACTGTTTTTCCTAATTTTGCTGTTTATTATATCTTGGGTGCAAAGAATAAAGATTGTTGCAAATACAGGTCAAGATGTGCTGTTCTTTAATCAGTCTGTCTTGGGATGTTTTTCTTCTAGAGGATCCTTCCCTCAGAATGGCACCGCCCAGAGTCCGCTACGCTGTAACACTCCTGTGTTGCAGCTTCCTCCATTGGTGTCCAACACTCCTCACTCCAGGAGCCAGGGGTCTTGTCCAGGCCGGCGGCATCCTCCATCATGTCAGCTGCACTAGATGGCTGCTCGCTTTCATCCTCGTCGGTATCTCCATCTTCTTTTCCGGTTCTCCTTTCGCTCTCTATCTTTCATATGGTGTCATCCTTTTCTCCTCCTCATCCTCTTCCAGATTGGTTCTGGCTAACGGTAACTCTACCTGTCTGTCCAAAGACATGGTAGTCCTTTGTTAGTGTAAATGTTTTTATTTCCTGTAGTAGTCTTTTTTCTATTTCCCCTACAGGTGTTCCAGTGGCTTCTGGATTCGGTGACAAGCACAAGGTAAGAGGTGGGGTTGGGGCCTGTTTCCTCACATTCCTCTTCCCTAACTTTCTTAATAGTAAGAATTAGTTCCTGGGGATATCTAGACAAATAGTCTGCATTTGCCTTCTCTGTTCCTTTCCTGTGTAAACTCTGGAAGAAGAATGGCTGCAAGGCTAAAAACCAGCGAAGCACCTGTTTATTGTTGCCTTTGTTGCGAGCCATCCACTCAAGTTGGGCATGATCCGTAAAAAGGGTGAATTCTCGACCTTCTAGATAGTAACACAGTGTTTCGAAGGCCCATTTGATGACTAATGCTTCTATTTCCACCACTGCATAATTCTTCTCTCTGGGGAACAGTTTCCTGCTGATGTATACAATGGGGCGTTCCTCTACCTTCCCATCTGTCTGTGACAACACTGCCCCAGACCCAATTCTGATGCATCTGTTTCTAAAATGAAAGGTTTAGTGTAATCAGGGGTGATAAGGACTGTCTCAGAGATGAGGGTCTGTTTCAGAGTATCGAAGGTCTTCAGGACTTCCAGAGCTCTAGCTCAGTTTTTGTGGATTTCGTTAAGGGGGACTCTATCTGTGAGAAGCAGGGAATGAAATGTCTATAGTGTCTATAATACCCGAGGAGCCCTAAAAAGGCACAGTGATCTCCTTTGTTTCTGGGCAAGGGAACATTGGAAATTGCTGTTACTTTCTTTACTTAGGGTTGTATGTGACCTTCCCCTCGAAGAAACCCTAAGTACTTAACCTTCTTGGCTGCTAAGGCCCTCTTGACAGGGTTGATCTTCAACCCACATGTACCCAGAGCTTGTACAATGGCTTGTAGATATACTATGTGTTGATCCCATGTAGAACTGTATATGCTAATGTCATCTAGGTTGGCAGCAGAATATTGTTTGTGTGGTTTGAGTATAGTGTTAATCATGCGTTGAAAGGTTGCTGGGACCCTGTGGAATCTGAAAGGCATTACAGTAAAGTGATGTAAACCCCACAGAGTGGAGAAGGCCATCTTCTCCTTGTTCTGTTCCCTAAGGGGTACTCGCCAGTACAGAGACCCATAGTACTGATGTACTTGGCCTCTCCCAACCTCTCTACCATGACATCTACTTTCTATAGCAGGTAAGTGTCAAACTGTGATATTTTATTCACCTCTCTAAAATCAGTACAAAATCTGCCCGATCCATCAGGTTTCAAGACCAGCACAATCGGGGAATTCCAGTCACTGAAGGACAGTTCAATGACACCCATTTGTAGCATTTGTTCTACTTCCGGTTCAATAGTGTCTCTTCTGGCTTCATGTATGCTGATCTGGCTGATTACAACCTTGTTCTCCACCAGCATATACATTGCAGGGACCTCACCATGAAAAGGTTGTCAGAGAACGAGTGCTTGGGGCCACAGGAAGGCACCTGCACTACCCATGGCATGGGCAGTGCAGGCCCCACTCTGCCCAGCACCCTTGGAATGAGTACTGGCTGCTTTGCAGCCAGTGCACATTCAGAGGGTGCTGGTCGCCCCTCTCTGTGCTACCAGATAGCACTCAGGCCCCTATCTCATAGCACTGTTCCTGACAGTCTGACCAGCGCTAACTCTATATTTCAAGGTTTCCACCAGTCAGACCAGCGGAAAACTTGTAATAGGGCATGGGAGGACACCAACGCCATGGCGGTAGTGTCTTCCCTGCGAGTTTGGCGGTCCCATGGTGGGACCACCAAACTCCTAATGAGGCTCAATAATCTTAATATACACTTGACCAGCCCTATACGTAACTCTGAAGTTAACTTATTGGACTTAACAGTTTATATCAAAGATGGTGAAATCCATTCAAAAACATATAGAAAGCCCACACCTGAGAATACCTTACTATGCACTAGGAGATTCCACCCAGAAAATCTGAAATGCAATATTCCTTATGGAGTACATCTTCGGATGATAAGGAACTGCTGTGAGAAACACAAAGAAGTCGAGGCTCAATTAGATTTGGGGAAGAGATTCGAACAAATGGGGTATTCCACACATGTGATAGAAAGTGCCAGATATAGAGGCAGTCAGCATAAGAGAAATGATCTGCTGTTTGCTAGAAAGAAAATTGAAAACGATTTTAAGAGAATCTCTAGGCTCATAACTACATTCTGCAGTGAAGAAGGCAAGTCTAGAAGAATAATATATCAACAATGGCATCTGATTAGAAGTGATCTCATACTTGGTTGACTAGTCTCCAGAAGACCAAGAATTACAGACAGAAGGATGAGATCTATAAGGGATGCCCTGGTAAAGTCTATCCAGGGGATGACCATAAGATCTAATTGGATTGATAAGACTAGAGGTTTTATAAAGTGTAGGAAGTGTAGATCTTTTCTTCATGGAATCAATAAAACAGAATTTTTCTCCCCTCTATGATAGACACCTATGAAAATTCTAGGGCCATTCCCCTATGTAACAGATCATGTTGTATATGTATTGACCTGTCCTTGTGTGTTGGTATATGTGGGAAGGTCTATCCACCAGGTATATAAGTGTATTTTGCAATATGTAAGGGCCGTTAAGAACAAGGGCACCACAAATTCTGTAGGGCGTCATTTTTCTGAAGTGCACTCTCATAACAATAGATTATCACAATAATTTGTAATTGATGCTGTGCAAGAGGCTACAAGTGTGGTAATAGAGAGAAAAAGATGTGCCAACTGGAGTCACACTATAAAACAGATTTAGACAGAAAGATGATGGGTGACTATGGGTGAATATTTGTATACACACCTTTAATGCTGCACTCTCAGAGTTTGAGGATTTTTACAATCCTAGCTGGAGAGGCACTTACTTAAGTGTTGTGAATTAGCTCTTTGAAATGAGATAATCACTTGACTCAAACACTACAGTATGTACTTAACCTCCTACTAGGGATGCTTATTTAAATATGTTAGTAGTTTGTGTGTTGCTCTCAACTATATTTCATTTTAGTTTAATTTTGCCTGTCCAGTTATTGGTTTCAATGCTGAATCAATTCTCATATAATTTGGAGAAACCGATGTAATAGCAATATTTACATTTTTTTTAAATTTCTGCAGTTTTACTTTATATGCTATATGGAGTTGTGATGGAATTTAGTATATTTTTTTGTTCTATAATGTGGTAGTCACATGTTTTTGTACATATGTGGCTTCCATGGCATCCTCTGTGTGATCAAGACCGTGGTTATGGCCAAAACACATTGAGACAGCCTTTCTCAGATGAAATAAATGTCTTTCTCTTTGCAGCTTTGGTGTGTAGAAGCCTGTCTGGACTAATAAGGTTGGGATTTTTATAAATATAAATATAAATATGTGTATATATGTATGTATATATATATATATATATATATATATATATATATATATATATATATATATATATATATATATATATATTTTATTTATTTTTTCAGTTAAAAAAACAAAGATTACAGGGATGTTATAGTTAGGTTCTGAATTTCCTCGCACAAAACCAGAGACATTCAGCAGTTATAGTTAAAGTTATTTTAAGTAACTGTAAGTCGAGGCCTAAGGTAACTTTAACTCACATCCCCGGTCCCAGGAGAGGGGTCTGTTTGGCCCCCTCCTTTTATTAATTATAGCCCTGGGAGGTGGTGGTCCCCAGGGCTCTGAGAGTGCAATGGAGGGTGGTCTGTGGGGCGTCCCTCAAAATTAACAATAAAGCCCATGGGAGGTGGTGGTCCCAGGGTTCATAAGAGCCTCAGGTGGGGCCATTACACCTCCTCCTTAATTGTTTTAAATAATGCCATGCCTTTTTTTAAAGCAGCCATGGGAGTCTGCCTTCTTTTTTAAATGTTTTGCAGCGGATTCACAGATCTGCCACAATTTTGCAGCAAAAATGTTAAAAAATGCTTTTTTGCCTCAGTGGGGCCCCAGAGGGTCCACAGCACCACGGCTGGGGGGGTCAGGCTGTTCCTACCTTCCCCTATTTACTTTTCTTTGCCAAGGCCGTGTGTGGCACAGGGTTAACTGCTTTATGGGGTGTTGGCTGCAGAGCCTCAATGCACGGTAGGCCCTTTGGCCAACCCCTGCCACGCACAGCTGAAGGCCATGTATGGCACATGGTTGGGTATTTGTAGGGGGTTGGCCAAGCCAGGCCCTGCGGCCAACCACTGCCATGCACAGCCAAAGGGCGTTTGTGCATATAGAGGGTAGGCCAAAGGGATGAGAGGCAGGGTAGGCCCTGGAGCCAACCCCACTATGCATGGCTGAACGCCATGCATGGCATGTAGTTGGGTACTTGTAGGGGGTTGGTCGCAGGGCTTGGCCGTAGGTTACTGGGACGTTATAGTTAGGTTCACATTTTGCTCGCACAGAACCACAGAAATTTAGCAGTTATAATTATGGTTAGCTCAAGTAACTATAACTCGTGCCCTATGATAACTATAAATTGTGCCCTCACCATGCACTACTAATTACCCCACATATTACATCACTCATAACACCTCTCATAACATCATTCATAATGTAGTCACTTGAGCTAACCATAATTATAACTGCTGATTTTCTATGGCTTTCTGTGGGTAAAATGTGAGCTTAACTATATATCATGCATACACAACAAAACCATGCCAAAATATAAACAACCTAATACCACATATAATAATGTAAATATATATGTATATATATATATATATATATATATGTATATATATATATATATATATATATAATATATAAAAACCTACAAAACCATCAAACTCATAGAAATTCACCTGTTATAGTTAAAGCTATCTCAAGTAACTATAATGAATGTATGATGTAACAACGCATGTGCCAACCGCACATGCCTGAACAACACGGTCGAAACAACGACCAAGTTGTTTCCATGAATGCTTTTACCATGCATGCCTTTACAATGATTTTTCGTTGTAAAGGCATGCCTAGTAAAGGCATGTGTGGAACAGCGTGCGTGGTTTTCGCATGCCATCCCCTCACCCACCCTAAAAATACAACTACTCCGATATCCCCCACCCACCCTGAGCCACTAAACCTACCCCAACCCCCCACCCACCCTAAAAACAACCGATCCCACCCCCAAAACTAAAACTACCCCACCCCTAAAAACAAAATTACCCCACCCCCAAAAACCAACAATATTCCCACCCCACCCCCAATGACGGTGTGGTTCTAGCGTCATTGTTGAGAATGTTCCCCAACTATAACTTGTGCCCTAAGGTTACTAGAACTTTGTCCCCAGCCATGCATAGTTTTTTCATTAAAAATTTTACTGCCAATATTACAATTATATTATCAATGATGTTATCAAAGATATCATGAGTGCTGTAATTTGTGGGGTAATTAGCAGTGCATGGCGAGGACACGAGTTATAGTTTTTTAACTTAAAGTAATTTTCATTATTGTACGTAAAACCAACCACTGCCATGCATAGCCTTCAGCCAACCCCCTTAACCACCCAAAAACACGCTGTGCATGGCCTTTGGCCATCTGCAGTGGGAGCTGGCCACAGGCTCTTCTCCTGGCCGATTTTGGCCCCAGAGACCCCATCCCCTTTGGCCTGGCGTTAACATATGTATTTTTTGTGGGACCGCTTGCCCCTCTCCCCAGGCCAATATTGCCCTGGGATCCCATCCCATGGGGCCTGGGGTAAACATTTTTTTTTTTTTAGGGAAGGTGGCCATGTGGCCCCCCTCCCCAGGATGTCCTGTTGCCAGTCCCCAGTAGGTAGTTATAGTTGGAACCATGTTTCCATAGGAAAATAATTTTTTGATGTCCCTATATCTTTGGCGTCATTTCGCAAAATCTTCATGAAATTTTCCAAACAAATTGTGCCGGTGATTCCTGTTGTGCATAGAAAGTTTCGGGGTGAACCTCCAAGCAGGAGCTGAGAAAAATGGGGGGGGGTCAAATACATGCATTTCCCATGCTAATTCCCATAGGAGTTTTTAACACGACTATAGCCCGACAGCTGGACGGAATTACACCAAATCTGGTAAAAATCTATATTTTGTTCTTTTTGTCATTTGGTGTAAATTAGTCAGTAGCTTTCAAGATATTAAAGGGAAAAGAAATGTGTATATCTAGGGCTGCAGATTTTTAGCGACTAGGCAATTATCCCAGCGAATTCTGAATTTACTCACACAAAACTATACAAATTTAGCAGTTATTGGTAGAGTTATTTCAAGTAACTATAACCAGTACCCTAAGATAACTATAACATGCACCCTTGCCATGCAACCCAGATATTACAGCACTCATGACATCTTCTATAACGTTATTAAAGATATAAATGAATGTTAGCAGTCAAATTATTGAAGAAAAAACTGTGCATGGCAGGGGAGCAAGCTGTAGTTACTTGAACTAGTAAGCAGCCCCCCCTGTATTTAATTACATGTTAACCCTGGGAAGGTAGCGCTCTCCGGGGCTGTGGCTGGGCTAGGTCCCCCCGCATTTGATTGGATATCAGCCCCAGGGAGGTGGCGGTCCACGGGACTGCGGGGGGGGCAAGCAGACCCCCTTCATTTGATTGCATATCAGCTCCGAGGTGGTGGCAGTCCCCGGGGCTGCAGGGGGCAGGCAACCCCCCGCCTTTGATTGGATATCAATCAGCCCTGTGGAGGTGGCAGTCCCTGAGGTTGCAGGGTGGCCAAACGCCCACCGAATTTGTTTGGATATTTGCCCCACGGAGGTGGTGGTCCGTGGGGCTGTTGGGGAGGGCACACAGCCCCCCCACATTTGATTGGATATTAGCCCCGGGGGTGGTAGTACCCATGACTACAGCAGGGCTGGGCGGTCCCCTGCATTTAATAACATTTTAGCCCCAGGGAGGTGGCAGTCCCGGGGATTCCGGGGGAGGCAGGCAACCCCCTGCATTTGATTGAATACAAGCCCTAGGGAGGTGGCAGTCCCCAGGGCTGCGGGGAGGCTAGGCGGCCGCTCCGCATTAAAAAACATGTTAGCTCCGGGGAGATAGCGGTCCCTGGGGCTGCAGGGGGGGGTGGTTGGCCTACCTGCATTTCATTAGACATAAGCCTCGGGGAGGTGGTGGCCCTCTGGGCTGCAGGGGGGACAGGTACTCCCCACATTCAAAATTTCAATGCACCAGGACCTGGCCCACATGGGGGCTGCATTTCAACAAGTGCAGGAGCCTTTTTGTTTTTGTTTAATTTCCATGGATCTGCCGCATCGCCCTCTAAAAGTTTTTTTTTAATGCTTTTTTGCTCTGGGGGGCCCTCTGGGACCCCAGGCCCAGAGCTAAGGGGTAACTCTCTGGATTGCTACTCTACAAGATACTATTTCAACACTTTCAAGAATCTATCAATACTGCAACAATTAATAATTAATATAAATAATAAATGCTAAAACTATTTAAGATAGCAAATAACTAAAATAAATGCTACATATTTATACCTGAGGTGCAGTCACTACATGAAGAAAAAATGATAAAAGGAAAATAAAATACGAGAATAAAAAAATTAACAGTGAAATACAAAAAAAGCCAACTTGAAACTAAATACTGCATCTAAAGCAGGAAACTAAGATATTAAATAAAGGTAACACTAAGACCCAATTAAAAATGAACTAACTAACGCCAAAATAAAAATAAACAAATCTCTTCCTCTAAAAATATACACATAAAACAAAGTACATGGGAATGGGCAGTACGGGGCCCTCCCTGTGTCCCCCTGCACCTGCTCTTTGCCAGACTTTTCTTTGCGGTCAGACCGCCATGAAAAGGCTGGTGGAGAACAAGATTGTAATCAGCAGGGCGTGCGGAGTTCAGCGCCGCCCTGGCTGATTACGACTAGGACCATCGTCAACCCATCAGGATAACTGATTCTGGGGGGAACGGTGGTAGGTTGGCGGGTCTGCCCTCCAACCTCGTAATGTGGCAGTCAGACAGCTGCAGCGGTCTGACCACCACCGCAAGGCCTGCAGTCTTTAGACCGCTAGCCTTGTCGTAAGGCCCAAAATCTGAAAAAAGAGAAACTGATAATAATTTATAGAGGATATGCCTATAATAAGGAGAGCACCAGGATTACCAGAATTATTGGTAATACTTTTATTGGTATTAAAGTGGTTTCTTTTTTATGTGTGGTTAGTAAGTGTTGGGGTGTGTCTATTTTTTCATATTCTTTAGATGCTAATGGTGTTTCCCTCCCTGTTCTACGTGACCCTGCAATTAATCTTTTGAGGTTTGGTGTGCTAGGGAGTTGGCCTGTTTTCTTTTCAGGGTCATCATTGGCATCAAATGATCCTGAAAATCATGGATTTTAAAGTGACAATGATTTACTCTATCCTTAAAATCTAACAACATGCTATAATTCAGGGGTTCTTCTATGATTTTAACCATAACATATAGAGGCACCTCCAAAACACCACCCCCTGACAGTATACGCAACAAATCTAGAATTTTCAGACAAAATAATAAAAACTAATAGCTTTAGTATATGTCCCTGCAACAGAAGTCACTAAATATTATGACTCGCATTTAAATCCCCCATTACAAAAACATGAAGCAAAACTAGACTCATTAAAGGGTTATTTTGAAGACACTTGGGTTGGTGACCTGCACCCATGAGGACACAGATGCTAACCCAAATATCACATTCAAAGGTGCAATGTCTACAACAGCAACGTGTTAAAAAAAACACAAAGACAAATAACACAGTGGAAGGGTGGCACATTCCCTTCCACATAACATTTGGAATAAGCCACTTTACATTCTATCAATTGCTAGAAATACTTCAAAAAGAATAAATATACTAGGAGCTAAGGGCCTCGTTATGAGTTTGGGGGTCTGGGGACCGCCATGACGGTGTTGGCGGTCCGACCACCGTCAGGTTGGCAGTCTGACGGCCGTATTACAAGTCATGCGGGCCTATGGAGCAAAGACCACTGCGGTCCCGCTGACACCGCCAGGGAGCACAGACCGCTGCGGTTACGAGGTAGCACAAACAGGCCAGCAGAGACAATGTTTCTGCCGGACACATTATGAGGTTCAACACCGCCAATGTGACCATGGCGGTCCAACCGCCACTTCCCACAAGATGGAAATGGGGAGTATAAAGGGAGACACTCACCTGCAGGCAGCCTTAAACGTCCGGTGCAGCCATGGAGCCATCACACATATCCTGCAGCAGATGATGATCATCAAAGGTGCACAAAATTTACACCACCAGGACTCAACCGACTGTAAGTACACACACCTACCAGTGTCATTACGCTCAACAACAGATTGTCATGCCATCAGTCACACTAAATGGGGGTCACACTACGAGCACTAAGTACATTTGTCATTGTGTTCCGGGTCGGAATCATACACATAGAAGGACACATTCACAGTCACCAAACACCCCCTTTGGGCAGGTCACTCACACTGCACCGCAACACTACACATAAACACTCATCTGCTCATCTCAGACACAGGGACAGTGAAGTGTACACAAGTCACATTCTCACATTGCACACATGCCATGGACTGCTTTCAAATTCAACACACATATGTATGGATGTGTCATAGAACACAAACACCACTCCCTCTCATGGAAGGAGGCTGCACTGGGGCACATATCACTTTGCATATGCCCCTTAAACAACATTTGCACAGGAACTGGCCCCTCAGAGTATCTCTGGGACAAGCAATACTAGACTCAAGTGACATGCTAATCTGCACAATATTGACGTGCAAGTCAACAAAGCGAATACAACTCCAACTGCATGGGACATACATCTACATGAAGTAGCTGCAAGGTACACACAGCTAAATGGACACTTGCACAGTCAAATGCAACCAAAGGTAGCACAAATGAACACGTCCATGTCTACAAAAGCAAAACTCAAGCTGTCACACATTAGACAAATTTATAATCCATATCAGGGGGACAAGTCTAACATCATACATGCTCACAATGGACAACACAAGATGAAATATTTACCATACCAAACAGAACACAATGCAATGACACCACAACTGCATTAACAAACACATATCCATACATTCAACATCCACCTTTGTCTTGGGGGACACCAGCACTGCCCACAAAATCAGATACTGCAAACAACAGCAAATGTATCAACAAGCAGGCTGAAACGCACACAACTGTAGGCAGGCAACACAAGTTACTCAGGAACAACATAAAGGTAGAAATTGAATCGCAGGACAGATGTGTACCCCAAAAAAAGAACTATTTGGGTTTATTTTTTACAAAATTTTAAAAGTCCAAGGCCATTGGCCAGCCCATATGCAATTGTCCATGCACACCACTATGCTGGCACTTGACTCCTTATTGCCAGGGAACCTCCACAGGAAAGGGCAGCAAGTGGGCAGGCAGGCACCTCAGGGATCCTCCTTGGGGGTAGGAGTGTCAGATTTGGGATGGGTGGGTTTAGGATTGGGAAGTGTGGACTGCTTCTTCTGAGAACTGGGCTTCTTCCTTGGGGGAGGGGTATGGGTGTTTGCAGAGGGGGCAGGTGGACAGGGGAAGACTTGGAGGTAGAAAGGATGGGAAGGGAGGTGGGTTGGGGTCTCTTGGGTTGGGGACGGGGTGGAGGGAACAGGGAAAAGGGCAAGGTCAAACACAAAAACTTTCTTAGGAACACGGGGATGGTCAGCAGAAGGGAGCCAGGATTTGGAGGTTGGGGAAGTGGTTGTCTGCTGTGGGTGTGTGAGGTATGATTATGTGTGGGTGGTATCTGTTGCATGTGTGAGTGTGGGCGTTTGCATGTCTTGGGGGCTTGGAGGTGGAGGTGGGGGATGTGTGTGTGTCTGTTGGGATGGTGTCCGCTGGTATGTTTGTAATGGTGGATGTGTGTGTGTCTGCTGGTGTGGTGTCTGTGGGTTTGGTGAATGTGGTGGATGTCTGTGTGTCTGTTGGGGTGGGGCCTGCAGGTATGATGGGTGTGATGGGTGTGTCACTGACTGTTGTGGTGGTGCCTGTGGGTATGCTTGATATGGTGTGTGGGCCAGTGGAGGTACTGTGGGTGCCTGGGGAAGTGGTAGCTGATGTTGTGTGTGTCTGTTGAATACCTGCATGCTGGTGTGTTTTGTAGAGTTTTTGTTTCTTTGTACTGCTCTTGCGTGTGAGGTGGGTGTGTGCAGTCTGTGTGCTTGTGATAGGTAGGGGAATGGAGGTTTTGGGTTGGGAAGAGGGAGGTGGAGGGGGGGGCGCAGAAGGTGGGGGTGGCTGGCAGCCATCAGGGTGGAGGCCAGAGCCAGAAAAGATCTCTGTAGACCAGACATTGCACTATGAATGCCTTCCGGGAATGCATATGCCTGCTGCAGTTGGGTGGACAACCCCTGGATGGCATTCATAATGGCTGTCTGACCCACAATGATACTCCTCAAAAGGTTAATAGCCTCCTCACTGAGAGCAGCAGGGGTAACAGGGACTGGGGGCAGTGGTGCCTGCGGCAAAGGAGACTCCCACCATCTTGAGTGAGTGGGCACTACCAACTGGGGGGGGGGGAGCAACAGGGAGGGTGATGATAAAACTGGGGGTGTCAGACAAAGATGGTACAGGGGTTCTTCCTGATGGGTCTGCCACCACTAGGGAGTGGCCACTGGAGGAAGAATCCGATGATGTTGAGGATGTTGATCTGTACTCCCATATGGCACTCCCCTCACCCTCCTGGGCCACTGGGTCCCTCTGTGTCAGTGGTGTCTTGACTCAGGATCCCATGGCCAGATGCTTCCCCACTGGGCTGTGCCTGGTCGACTTCGATCCCATGGCTGATGCTGCAAAGAGAAATAGGGTCATCACATGTCCATGATCACACTTGAGCAACAGTTGTGATTCGCAAGCATTACCATGATGTCAAGTAGTCCCCAGAAACAAACTCCACCTAAGTGGCCCCTACATGTACCATACCATATGCATGAATGCCATCTGAACTGTCAACAGTTGCTCACTTGACAATCAGGATCTCACACAAATACAATTGCATGGCTGAAGTTGTGCAATCTCAGTAACCATTCAACAAGTAGGAGACCTCATTACCTTCAATGCTTTGCCTCATGGAGCATACATCACTTATCTGTTGTCATACAATAATAGGCCATTGCCAACTCCATTCCCACAGATCTGACACAAGGCCATGCACACATCTATTTGTCACATACACAATAACACAACAATAAGAACTGATGCTCCCAGAAAATGCCATGTTGCTGAGTACAATAGCCCAGAAAAGGGCACATGAAAATACTCATGTCACACTGGAAACAGTTCCATAATGTACACTTCACCAAGTGATGTTTGCCCCAGTGGAGTCATGGAGGTAGTACTAATGTTGCTCAGATATGCCACACATTTGGCATGGAAATGTATGTACACTGTAGACAAAATGTGCAAAATGTCAGGGAGACACGTCTCTAAACTCCACAACACATTAAATCAACAAGCCCCAGGGAAATCACCACTGATGTCTGGCACCCCTTACAATGACATACTGTGAGTGCATCTGTGGATGCCATAAGGTCCTTGGATGTTGGAGAGGCTCAGAGATTTGCAAGTACTTGTAGATAGCCCTGTTGCCCAATTGGAAGCTACATCGTTGTCTCCATTTTGGTCATGCAAACCCAAACACATGGGTTTCCAACCTAAGTGCAAGTCACTCCATGATGCATGCCAACAGTCAGGTTACAGACCTTCCCCATTTCACATGTGCAAAGCACTTTGATACATGATTCTGCATCAATAGCATGGAAATGCACATTGTAGGTAAAAATCTCTAGCTTACCTATCATGTCCCTCATTGCTACTGCAGTTGTACATGCCAAATGACATGCTTTGACGGGTGAGGGTATATGTCAGCCAATAATTAATGGTGATAAACTGCTGTCTTTGGCACAACATGAAATGTACCCCCATTGTAAATGTCCTATTCCACACACAGGTTGGCATGCATATATATATGTGAGGGAATACAGAAATTATCCCCTCAACACAGGTAGACCATGCATGAAACAGCAGCTTACAAAAGTTTTTCTGAGAGAAAGGGACACATGCTGACATGTAGGCACAAGGAATGTTGGCAAGTGATGGGAGATAAATCATGTCAATGGACATACTCCACTTACCAAGGGAAAGTAGTGACGTATAGCTGCACCCCAAAAAAAATGTATGCACTGTCTCATGTCTGATGGCCATTTTCACATTACAGACAGTAGTGAGGCACCAGCACCCGTCATATGCTGAAGAAAAGTAGCCTATGTGTGGAAGAAGCCAATGTACTCCTTTTACCAGACACATGGCTGAGGACAGTGATCCATCACTACTTTTATTTTGGCCTGTAAGACTGAGGAGTAGTGGTCTGTTGCGTAGAAATTACACCCACTACAACAACAAACAGTATTTGATTGATCAATGTACACAGCCATGTGTTGTCCCTGGAGAGCTAATTGTTTGTGGATTGTATACAGTTGTGTCCTTGGTCCCTGGGCCAATAGGCAAGGCATATCAGTATGCAACATGTGGCATATCTATACAAACAATCGCTCATCTACTGTACTACACATGGCTCATCCCTAATGGTCAGGGGAGCTGTCAGAACCTAAAACATTCATTCCGCAATGTGACAGACAGGAATATGCCCTGTACTCGACCGCCATGTGGCTGCTGTGCTGTCCTCAAACACCCATCAAGGTCTGGTAGGCTACCGTCAGAGTGCAGGTCATTAGTGGGGTTCTGGTCCGAGGCGCGCCCTGCCCACATTGGGAGGACATCCCTAGATGGGCCTCAACGATCTTCTGGGCCCTGCCTCTCAGGTCCTTCCAGCTCTTGTGACAGTGGGCTCTCCACCGGCTATGGACCTCCCAGGGACCGCAACTCCTTGGCGATGGCTCTCCATAGCTACTTTTTCTGATTGGCCTTGACCTGCATGGGTGCAAAACACAAATCAAGAGATTACAATCACAAGTTTTGGCACAAATGGTTGAGTCACATACATGTCAGAAACACCAAGCTAGAACTTTTACATTTGTTAACACTCCACAAGTGTGAAACACAAAAGCCCTTAAATTCAGGGACATGACTACAGACATATGTATTTGCATCTGCAGACTAACCCACTACCCTGCTCATGGCCTACAATGACTAAGCAAGATTACTGATATCAGGTAGCCCCTGCTCCAGCAACCTATACTGTGACCTGAGCCACAATGAAACACTACACATCTATGTGGCTTCTGAAGGGTAAACTCCTTATTCCTGACTGGACCAACACATTCACACTGTGCGATTGACTCACTGCATAAAGTCCCTATAGGCAACTGCCATAACACAAACTTCACCATTACAATTGAGTAGCAATCAAGGGGCTGGCATGGTGGGTACATAAAGGGGGTCATTCTGACTCCCGCCGGGCGCGGTCACAGCGCGCCCGGCGGGAGCCGCCAAAATACCGTACCGCGGTCGGAAGACCGCGGTGGGTATTTTGAGGTTTCCCCTGGGCTGGCGGGCGGCCTCCAAAAGGCCGCCCGCCAGCCCAGGGGAAAACATCCTTCCCACGATGAAGCCGGCTCGTAATCGAGCCGGCGGAGTAGGAAGGTGCGACGGGTGCTACTGCACCCGTCGCATATTTCACTGTCTGCTAAGCAGACAGTGAAATACAAGCGGGGCCCTCTTACAGGGGCCCCTGCAGTGCCCATGCCATTGGCATGGGCACTGCAGGGGCCCCCAGGGGCCCCGCAACACCCCCTACCGCCATCCTGTTCCTGGCGGGCGAACCGCCAGGAACAGGATGGCGGTAGGGGGTGTCAGAATCCCCTCGGCGGCGCAGCAAGCTGCGCCGCCTTGGAGGATTCCAACGGGCCGCCGGTTTACCCTTTCTGACCGCGGCTGAACCGCCGCGGTCAGAATGCCCTCGGGAGCACCGCCAGCCTGTTGGCGGTGCTCCCGTGGTCGGTGGCCCTGGCGGCCACCGGCCGCCAGGGTCAGAATGACCCCCAAAGTGTCTTCCTTGTCCATGTGTGGACATGTGGAATAACAAATGCAGACTCATGCTAATTCAGGAGGTGGGTTCTGTGGTAAGTACCAGTACCACATAACGGTCCTTTGGACATATGTGTCTATCCTACAGAGATGACATCCAACATACAAAGGCATGCAATGTACAGTTTCTGCTATGTGACCAAGCTATTGAGTCACATATCAAGGCCTTGCAGGAATCAACACGCTGTCTGCACTGTCGGACTGTCATTTATGCAATCAGCCTGCATAGGACAAATATGGCCTGTCTGAGGGTGATAACAGAGCTTTGTGAGTAACGGGACCTGCGTTGAGTGTAAGACACACATTGACAATGATGCAAAATACACATGTGGACTGGATGAATGATTTAGCTCTGTACCCATTCCTAATCTAGTCAAAGGAATGAGGCATTCAGGGCAGATTTTGCCCCTAGAGCATCTTATTGGCCACATGCCAGAATCTGCTGGGGCACAGGGAGTGGGCACATTGCCACAGTTGCAAAGGCATGGTAAAACTTCTACAGCCTGAACTATGTCCTATATTGGGAGATACATTTTACAGGCCCTAGTCTCTGTAGGCTGAGCACATAGAACCTACATGACACTTCATTCCCATTACTTCCATGCATGACAGTACATCATGTAGCCATCAGCAATTTGGCATGTGGTGTGTGTGGCAACCTGAAGGACATAGTGAGTCATGATATGCCTTCCACAAAACAGTTTAGTATGGACAAATGTTGTTTGAAACATCTAAGGCACTATACACATTGCTTACATGATTCTCAAATGACTCATACAACATGCATAAATAGCTAATGCTGTCATGCACATACGTGTTGTCCAAGATTTACAACAATCACGAAGAAAGAGATGTCACTGGATGGCAGTAATGTCTCCTCACCTAGTTATGTACATCCAGCACAAGGATGATCTAGGACCCCCAAAACCTCACAAAACACAATGTGACTGAACTTAACACATGGTACAGGCCACCAATACCTGCACATTCTACATCCTATTGATACCACACAGACTGCAACAACAGGCACACAAGAAGTCTAACTGACGCACAGGGGCACATTTTAGTCCGTGAGGAGGAAAAGGATGGTAAAGTACAGAGAAAATTGTGACCATTATGTACTTAACTGCTCCTCTGGTGAGCCATAGAGCTGTTCATATATGGGTAGGACCTCTTTAACAAGCCTCTCCAGTTCCTCTGGAGAGAAGGCAGGGGCCGAATCACCTGCTGGATGCGGTGTGAATGCTCTCACAGGTGGCACACAGCAACTCAGGTTGTGGAGGTGTTGCTGGCAGCAGTGTCAGGAGTCAAGTGAGTGAATCTGCAGAACATGATGGTCATGTTCGCCATGTACGCGGTCGTCACTGCCGGCAGACACAGCCATTGGCCTGCAACCACCACTGGCAACAACGTTAGCCTATGCCATGTCTGCCGCGGTTGCAACTATCTACTGCCATGAAGACTTCCACTGGCGGTTGTGGGTGGTTCCTAATGTCCAGTGGTATCTGCCATTTTGACGGCCTGAAATGAAGTATTGTACTTCATAAACTGCGCACATCTACAAAACATGTTTTTTTCATCACAAACATCCTTATGCTGTCTTGTCATGCAGGTCTTACTACTCAACCACCATTGGAGTATGTTGCAGGGCACAGATGGCATTTAACAGTGGGGCACAGTCCACCACCGCAGACAGTCATTTTTCCGGTTGGGATATACAGTCACATTTTGTGGGGCAATTGGGTTGCACAACTTTGAGTTTCATCCAAATCCATGCTATGGACCCTGGTTGAAAACCATGGAGGTCAGATGTGACCCTTGTGCAGTTGAAAGCCGTGATGTGTACTGTGTGTCATGTCTCTACAGTAAGAAATGCTTGTCACATTATATCATTGACATGCATCATGTATGTTGCTGTAGACACACTTACTAATGTTAGAAATCATTTTTGATCACACATAGGTACCTTAGGAGACGGAGAATGTGACAACCTCCTATCTACCATCCACTGCCAGACCTTCAGACCATGGAGCAAAGACACATCATCATCATGTACTACCCCCTAAATAGGCAAACAATAGTAGGCTTATGTTGTGATTTAGAGCCAGATCTGATGCCTGCTATTAGTTATTCAACCAGCATACCACTCATTGTACAAGTCGCACTTCCTAATCACATGGTCCTTCCAACATACAGTGACCCTATTTGCTGTTATGTCTCAACCTATGTTCATTCTGGTGTTGAATGATGTCCTCTCAGCACTGTTGAAAAACCTTGACAGCTATATCAAGGTTTCCCCGACTGAGGATTTCACCCATGTGAAGGCTGACTCTTATGGTTTTGCCTACCTCCCACATGTGGTGGGGGCCATTGATGGCACACATGTGGGCTTGGTGCTACCACAGGCCAATGAACAAGTTTATCGTAGCAGAAAGAACCTCCATTCCATCTGCATGTAAGTTGTCTGGCAGATCTCTGCATTTCATATGTCTGTGCCCATTCTCCGGGGTTAGTCCATGATTCCTTCATAATGCAGAACAGCACCATGCCCCAGCTGATGTCATAGCTGTACCCAGAGAGAGCCTGGTTGGTTGGTAAGCCACATCTATCCTGATTGTGTGCAATGTCAGGTGCTCCAATCATGAAGTCAGCCAATCATGTAGCACATATGGCCCATTACTTAACAGAAGGCGCAGCATATCCGAACTGTCCCTGGTTGTTGATGCCACTACGGAATCTAACTATGCTAGGGGAAGTCTGCTTTAATGAGGCCCGTGGAAGAACACAGTGGGTAGTGGAGCGGGTTTTGGGCTCCTGAGGACCAGATTTAGGTGTCTGAACAGGCCTGGTGGAGCCCTCCTGTAGTCACCTGGAAAAGTGTGTCAGATCACTGGCATGCTGTATGCTCCACAACATCACCCTGCGGAGGAATATCCTGTACATCCCAGAGGAGGGGAAGCCTGCAGTGCCGCCAGGTGAGACTCCTGAAATGCCAAGTAAGGATGACAGTGGTAAAGAGGAAGCAGCTGACTTGCGGGAAGTTCTAATCAACAGCTACTTTTTATGAGTGTAAGTATGTCATGTGATATCATGACTGTGACTGTACACTGAACTGTTGTTGTGACAATGTGTGGAGTTGAGTGTTTTTGAAACAACTAGGGAGCTGATACTCTGCAGTATTCAGCGAAAGGCTGCTTGATGAGTTAGCTTTGCCTTGATGTCAGTTTCCTTCCAATGTAATTTCATTTCCAGATGCTTGCTTTGTAATTTGAGTAATCAGTATGTTTTCAAGCCCATACTCCTTATTTTGTCTTTGTACAGGTACCTTCAACATGACATCCTCATGCGGCCATTTCAGAGTTGTGACATTGGCATGTATCTGATACTGTTTTGACATACCAAGTGGACATTGATTGTTCCATGTAATATAGGTCACAGGTTTGGGGTGCATGAGACCTGTGCCAAGACAGCTTGCACAGTGTTTGGGTGGAAGGTCAGAAGTCCACAAAGGACTTGTTTTGCGTGCTGTGGTGGGCTGATTGCATCATGTGTGTCATCATGTTGGCATGAAATAAATAGTCATAGTTTGCGACCAAGTCCTTTTCCCTTCGCATTAGCTAAACACTTTTCCTGTGTGATCCTGTATGTAGCAGTAGATGTGTTTCATCATTGCAGGCCACAGTTGCAGAACACTGACATATGTTTGTGTCATAACACCAGATGCATGGTCACTGGATTAAGATGGGCCTGTGATCAGGGACTGTTGTACTGCCATCTGTCTGTTTCTTGGATTATGTGATGTTGGGTTACTTTGGTGTGGTATGTGTTAAGGCTCAAGCTACAGACATCAACCACTTCAATGTTTGCCTATTCTACAGGACAATGTCTGACAAATCCCTTCCTTCCTTGGTCTGGGGGGACTGTACCTTGGAATATGTACTTTGACTCAGTATGAGTCACACATTCGTGTTTCAAGAAGTCTATACATGTAGGCAGCCTCTGAGCCGTACACTGAAATAAAATGTTTGGTGTGACCAGGCACTTGTACTAATGTGTTTGTGTGTAATGGTTGTAATCCTGAGCAGGACACTGTGTACCTGTAACATATCCTTCCTTGCACAAGTAGCTTGCCTCATTATCATATGGTTTACATGGTCTTACATCTCTTCATAGCAGAATGTTGAAATTAAGCAAGCAGACAATGAGTTTGTGATGGGTAGATGTATTGCAATGCTGATGCAGAAAATAGAATTTAGGCAGAAAGGAACAAAAAAGTAAAGTGAATGTGTCAGTCATGGTGAATGAAATCATTGGAGTAGATGCTACACCATTTGGAGTCCAAAGTCCAGAGTACTTGAGGGTCAGTCAACGGATTGACTATGTGGCACATAAAGGAGGTCCTTTAGGAAGAGGTCACTTGCTGTGTTGCCATCTGCATCTCCTGGATTCTTTGCTGGATGTCTCTGCTTGCATGGGAGGGGACTCTGCTGCTACAGAGGCAGGGGTGTCTAGGGTGGGTTCTCCCTCTGGCAGGGCCTCCCATACAGTGGCTGGCAACGATGTTGATGTCCCTGGTGTTGATGAACCAAAGGAAGGGGGAGATTGGTTTTGGAAAGCCGTGCTCAGGGTGGTGTGAATGTACCTCATCACCCCTGTTACGGAGGTCATGTTGGTATTGTGGGCCTCCATCTGTTCTCCCATGTCTCTTTGCATGTCCCTTTGTAGCTGCGTGATTTCCCGTAGTTCTGTCAAGACCTGACCCATCATGCCTTGGGATTCCTGCTAGACCCCCGAAGATGTGGCTGGTGGTGCAGCCCCAGTGGTCTCATCCCGCTGGCCTACAGCATCCCCCCCCACGCACCCTACCCCTACAGCCCAGTGCCCTTGCCACAGGGTGCCCTCTCCCACTGTCTCCTGAAACCTCATTGTCCTAAGTGACCCAGGACTGGGGGGCACAAGATGGCAGACACTGTGCTTGTGTCAACATCAGGACAGTGCACGCTCTACGGGCAACAAAAATGCAGAAACCCAGCTTTTATGCAAGAGCATAATTCATGCATTGTATTTATATGCAGTATGTTAACCTTTTGCATTACAGACTTTAACCTTGAAAAACACTATTAATGATGTTTGCAATAACTGTTCATTTGCAAGGTATTGCTGCAGGCTTACTGAGTGTTTTAGGGTGTGGTCCCTTTCTAGGACCTTCTAGAAGCTTTCCCTGCAGCATGACTGGGTGTGGTTTGTGGGCTGGGCCATACTCTATATAAGGGAGCCAGCCCAGCTCCACGTGCTCACTATTCAGAGGTCCCGGTGCAGAGCAGCAGCAACTTCCTGAGCTCCTGTTCCGGAGGCCTACCTTGACGTTCCATGCCTGACCCGCATTATATTGGTGATCCTTGAGCAGGGCGGTAAGGCGGAGGTCGGGCTGGGCCCCCGACCCCTTTCTCAAAGACTCTCGAGTTTTTGGCCTACTTGTAAAACTTTCAGAGTGAGCGAGGCATTGCTCTCATGTAAACCTTGATGCTCAGATCGGCAACAGCTTGCGCGATCATTTCATGGCATTTGCATATTCTTGTTTGAATCGGCAGTGTGCGCGATTCATTTCCCGCATGTAAACCTTGATGTTCAGATCGGCCACAGCTTGCGCGATCATTTCATGGCATTTGCATATTCTTGTTCGAATCGGCAGTGTGCGCGATTCATTTCCCGCATGTAAACCTTGATGTTCAGATCGGCCACAGCTTGTGCGATCATTTCTTGGCATTTGCATATTCTTGTTCGAATCGGCAGTGTGCACGATTCATTTCCCGCACGTAAACCTTGATGTTCAGATCGGCCACAGCTTGCGCGATCATTTCATGGCATTTGCATATTCTTGTTCGAATCGCAGTGTGCGCGATTAATTTCCCGCATGTAAACCTTGATGTTCAGCTCGGCCACAGCTTGCGCAATCATTTCATGGCATTTGCATATTCTTGTTTGAATCGGCAGTGTGCGCAATTCATTTCCAGAATGCCAAACTTGATGTTCAGATCAGCTACAGTGTGCGCGATCATTTCATGGCAATTAAAACTTTGGTGTGTTGTATTTGTAGAGGTGCACACATTTATCCTGAGCTTTTGGATTTCCCGTGAAGATGCTTAATTCAAGGTGCGACCTTCTTTGTGCATATTAAGTTCCTAGTACAGTTCCTGTTGTTTCCAGGGAATGTTTTAGATAGCCTTTGTCCTCATGTAAAAATGCAACGTTTGTTCTGAAACATTATTCTAGAAGGTTCTTGTATTCTAGACAGTATGTGATATTTCATGAAAAGCTCATGTGAAAACATTGTATTAGCCATTCTTGTTTTTTTTTCAGGTACCTAGATTTCTTGAGGTCTAGTTATAGTCATTTCTTATCCATGGTGACAGTATGACAACGCTTAGAACCATAGTCTAGTGAAAGTCAATGTGATTATATCTTGATATTGTGTTGTTTAACCTTTTGCTTCCTACAGGTCTCTTTCCCAGCTGTTCCCTTCCTAATCCACTTTTCCCCCACTTGGATTCTAAGGCTCTGTGATATTTTCTATCAGAATTTTGGAGCTGTCTAGTGGTGGACATGTTGGGAATGTGCGCAGGCCCCGAGGATCTGGTCTTCCTGACAGCTTGGTGCACAGGTTGGGGGGCGAATGGTTGTCTGTGATGTTGAGGCAACTGGGCTGGGAGGTGTTGATGTGGCCACAGTGAGACTCACTGTTGGTGTCTGACCAGGTTGCCCAGATAGACCAGAACCTTCCTCCACGTTTAAACATCCAGGAGTGTCTTCTTCACTGAGGGCTTCATCCAGGAAAGTAGTGGCAGTCTCTTCTGTGGCCTCTGTGTGCCCAGTGGCAATTCGACCTGTTGATGTGAAAGATACAATGTTACTGGTTGTATTAGGGCATCTACCTCCAACGGTTTAGTGCTACATTAAGCAGAGACCTTGTACTGAGTAAAGTTGCTGGTAGCAAGTACCCGTAGTATTGGGTGTATTGACATGACATTTGTGGAGCATGCCAGATCTTTTTGACTGAAGCAACTGCTGAAATGTGCAAATCATTAGCCCTTGGGAGGATGGCCTCAAACTGCTATCTTGCCACCAGTTCATGCAAAAAAGTGGCTATGCAAGATGTCTTTGGCCATTTTGAGGTCTAGTTGACTGTGATGCATTAGGACCCAGGAGTTTGTTGTATATGTGACTGGAGCCATCATGTGGTCAGTGGAGTGTGAATTTGTCTGATGCCAATACCATTTTGGTTATGTTTCTTGATGCCTTAGGGATCATTGCTTTGCACACTGGGTAAGCTTTCCCTCCTGTCCTCAATAGTTTCATCTCGGGTTAACAAATTAAGGTGGAGCTAGGTAGCGAGACACATATCAGAGTTGAGCAAGATCTGTATCTTGGTCACTTCCAAGTGAGTAAACTTCAATTGAGAGTTAGCAAGCAAGGGTATTTAGATAAGTGACCACTTGTCTGGTGTTTAAAGTTATAGAAGCAGTGCCTCCTGGGAGTTACAATCATGTTGCTCTTCATACTACAGACACATGGCAAATTTTATCCTCCCACGTAAGTACACTTCATTTGAGAGTTCATAAATAGATGGATTGGGGCATGTGAACACTGGTTTGGTGTTTGGAGTTAGATAAATAGGGCCTATTGAGCTTTGTATTCCGGTCGTTCCCTCTTCTTCCCACCACTTCACAAATGGCTTCCTCCCTGGTGAGTAAACTTCAATTGAGAGTTAGCAGACATGGGTATTTGGGCATGTGAACATTGGACTTGGGTTTGACGTTAGAGAAACAGAGCCTCTTGGCCTTAGCAGTCATGTTACTCCCTCCTCTTCATACACTTGAAAAGTGTCATCCCCTGGGTGACTACACTTCATTTTTGAGTTACCAAACAAGGGTATTTGGAGAAGAGAACACTGGACTGGTGGATGGAGTGATAGTAACAGACCCTCCTGGGAGTTGCAGTCATGTCAGTCCCTGTATTACACAAACTATACACATATTATACCCCCAGGTGAGTGCACTTCATGTGTGAGTTACCAAACAGAAGTCCTTGGAGAACAGGACACTGGGCTGGTGAGTGAAGTAACAGTGACGGAGCCTCCTGGCCTTAGAAGGCATGTCACTCCCTCCACTACACACACTATACAAATGGTATCTTCGCAGCTGAGTAAACCTACATTGACAGTTGCCAAACAGGGGTCTTTTGATGAATGAACACTGTTCTGGTGTTTGTAGTCTGCGAAACCTTACCTCCTGTGAGTTGCAGTCAAGTTATTTCATCTGCTTGACCAATGCTATCCCCCCAGGTAAGTAAACTTAATTTGGAAGTTGACACACAGGGGTCTTTGGAAGATGGGAACAATGGGCTTGTGTTTGGGGTTTTATAAACAGTGCCTGCAGGGAGTTGCAGTCATATCACCCTCTCTACTACACACACTAGACCAATGTTCTCCCCCCAGGTGAGTACACTGCAATTGAGCATTGTGAAACTGATGTATTGGGCCATGTGACCACTGTGCTGGTAGTTGGAGTTAGAGGAACAGTGCCTCCTGTGAGTTGCAGCCAGGTCACTATCTCTACTACACACACTTTACCAATGTTCTACCCCCAGGTGAGTACACTGCAATTGAGAGTTCACTAACAGATGTATTGTAGTATGTGACCATTGTGCTTATGTTTGTGATTACAGGAATTGTACCTGCTGGGAGTTGGAGTCATGTCAGTCCCTGTACTACACACACTTGGCTAATGTTGTCTACCCAGGTGTGTACCCTTAAATTGATATTTAACAAACAGGTGTAGTAGGGCAAGTGAACACTGGTCTGGTGTTTGGAGTTATAGGAACAGTGCCTGCTGGGAGTTGCAGTCATGTACTACACACACTATACAAATGTCATCTCCCCAGGTGAGTACACTTCAATTGTGAGTTGCCCAGTAGAGGTATTTGGACAGGTGAACACTGGGCTGGTGAGTGGAGTAACAGTAAATGAGGCAAAAGGTGAGCTGTAAGCATGCATGACATAGCATTTTGGTGACTTATTAGACTCCACTCTCCTAGGCATTCCTGTTAAGCCCTGGGGATGCAGGGTGGCCAAGACCTTTTCTTCCCAGGGAAAGAAATGTAAAGGGGCACTGGGAGGGCCACCCCCCCCAGTCTTCTTGGCCTGCAGCTGGTGCCTGGAGACCAGGGAACTGACCTTACCCCTGAGGTCCTCCCACCTCTTCCTGATGTCCTCCTTTGTGCGCAAGGTGGTGTTTACAGCGATCACTCTGACATTGATCCTGTCCCACATTTCAATTTTTCTACTGAGGGGAGTATGCTGGACTTGTGCTCCAAACAATTGTGGCTCTACTGTTGTGATTTTATCCACCATGACTCTTAACTCATCTTCTGAAAAATTGGGACTTTTCGAACGTGACATGGTGAAACAAAAAAGAAAAAGGGTGACAGTCACTTACTGAACAGGGGAAGTGCAAAAGGATGTGGATGGACAAATGTGTGTGCAGGTGTTCAGTGGGATGGTGAAAAAAGGTGTGCCTAATCTATGTATTCTACAAAATAAGATGCTCAGTCTTTGTTGTCTTGCTGTGTAAATGTAAAGGATATTGGTGTGTGAAGAGGTGTGTTTTATGATGTCCATTGCAGGTGTGTCTAGTGTAGCAATGTGTGTCAGCTGTGTTGTTTTAAAATTCATCCAAAGTATTACTTGGCTGACTGTGGACCGCCGTGGTGCAGACTACCATTGGCTGACAGGCATGGGTGTCCGCTACGGCGACTGTGTGCTTATAATAAGGTCAGTGGTTGGTCACTGTGCTGTTGGAGCTGGAGGTCAGACCGCCTATATCCAGGCCGCCAAGCTGCTGGTGATCTGCCTTTTTGGTTGATGGACCTGCCTGTATAATTAGGAATGAGGTGGTCTGAAAGACATGGTGCTCTGGCAGCCATAAAAATGGAACAAACCATAACCCAGCTGAAGCTAAAACTGTCCAATCTACAGAAATGCAAGAAATCCTAGCATGCAAAGTAACTCTCTTTATTAGTAACCACTGCCTTCCATATCTAGATTTAATAGCAACAGCCCCACTTTAAAAGCATTGCACTAAACCAGTGTTTCCCAAAGTATGCATCACAACCCACTGATAAGTTGTGAGACAATTTTTGGTGGGTTATGAAAATCAAAGGAATAAACAAACATATTTTTTAATTCTTTATTTATCACATTTGCACATTTGCTGCACTTCAAAGACAGAGGTCAAATGTCAGCTTTGTATTCTGCTACTCCTTTTTTCAACAGTGGGGCTGGTGTTTCCAAACTGCTATCACTTTTCAATCAGTGAGTGAAAAGTGAATTATGCGACAATTTTGCCTGAGTACATGGAATATGAAAGGGAAGGATGCACAGTGTCATTTTCTCATAATACAAAATGTAAATACCTGTAAATGAACAATACACATTCAGCAGTTAGGAAATCAAAACTGAAGCATATTTTTTTGTAATTCTGAAGTGTAAAGGAAGCAAATATTTGAATAGGATCAGAACAGAGAATGATGCTTTACTAGGTGATGCACAAATAATAAGTATCCACTTAAACTTAATGTCCACACCTTATCATTTGTGTGCAATAAACCTGTATGTGTGTGTAAATTTAGTGGCCATTTCAGTGGAAAATGTGCTGTCTGTAAATGACAGTGCACTACCACACAATGCTATAGTAACATTAAAGAATTGCCCGCCTGTTAGACTTTTCATCCTTGGTGTGGTCTCCCTTAACTTTTTGCCTCTGTTTCCCAGGTTGTTGATGTGTGCTGGACTCTGTTTTTGCTGTTTGTGTTACTCTGGGCACTTTACCACTGCTATCCAGTGCTAGAGTGCAAGTGATCCTATACAAAATGTATATGTAATTGGTTCATACATGATTGACATATTTGATTTACTGGTAAGTCCCTAGTACAGTGCACTAGAGGTGGCCAGGGCCTGTAAATCAGATGCTACTAGTTGGCCTGCAGCACTGGTTGTGCCACCCACACTAGTAGCTCTGTAAACATGGCTCAGAATTGCCACTGCAGTGTCTGTGTGTGCAGTTTTAAACTGGCAAGTGTACCCACTTGCCAGGCCTAAACCTTCCCTTTTCTTACATGTATGACACCCCTAAGATAGGCCCTAGGTAGCCCCATGGGCAGGGTGCAGTGTATGTTTAAGGTAGGACATATACTAATGTGTTTTAAATGTCCTGACAGTGAAATACTGCCAAATTCGGTTTTCACTGTTGCAAGGGCTGTCCCTCTCATAGGTTAACATGGGGTCTGTCTTTAAATGTGACTAAAGTGTAGATTCCCTTTGGGAGTGGATAGACATGTGGAGTTTGGGGTCTCTGAGCTCACAATTTAAAAATACATCTTTTAGTAAAGTTGATTTTAAGATTGTGTGTTTGAAAATTCCACTTTTAGAAAGTGACCATTTTCTTGCTTAAGCCATTCTGTGACTCTGCCTGTTTGTGGATTCCCTGTCTGGGTCAGTTTGACAGTTGGACTGTTTGCACCTCTCTCTAGACAGTGACACAAAGGGAGCTGGGGTGTAGCCTGCATATCCTGATGAGCCATCTGTGTTAGGAGGGAGGGGAGGAGTGGTCACTCACACCTGAAAGGGCTGTGCCTGTCCTCACACAATGCTGTCTCCAGCCCCCTGGTGTGTGTCTAGGGCCTGGCCTGGGCAAGGCAGGATTTCACAACAAGAGAGACTTTTCTTTGAAGTAAGCCTACGTCAAAGGGCAAAATGGGTATTAGAAGGGCACCCTAAACCACAGACTTTAGATCACTTCTGGAAACCAAGAAGAACCTCTGCCTGGAGAAGAGCTGAGGAAGAAGAGCTGCCGAACCTGTGACTGTGCTTTGTGGAGCCATCCTGCAGTTCCTGCATCTCCCTGTGCAAGAGGACAAAGACTGGACTTTGAGTGCCTTCCTGCTTGTGAAGAACTCTCAAAGAGCTTGAAACTGAGCTTGCCTCCTGTTGTTGAAGTCTCAGGGACAACAAAGACTTCTCTCTACAAGCACCTAAAGCCTCTACTGAGATTCCTGCCCTGCCAAGTGGTGCCCAATCCAGTTCCTGGGTCATTGACAGGTGAAGCTGGTGGACCAAGGTTGGAAATCCACGCACAGATCGCTGTGCGGTAAATTTCTGATGCAATATCCGAGAACGGTTAAAGAAACGACACGCTGCGGGCTCTGTGGCTGAAATCAATGCAGCGCTTGCAGCGCAGTTGGGAAAATGGCACACGCAGCTGGGGAAACAATGCGCGGCATCGCTGACGGAGGCTGCAATGACGCAACATCGCTGGGTGCGAAAAAGCAACGCAAGCCTGCCCAGACCCGAGGTGTTTTGTCCGGATCGACGCATCTCTCTTCTGCGGGGAAAGAAACGACACACGCCGATTGGACCAGAGAAGGAGAAACGATGCACAACCTTGCTTGCGGATGAGAAATCGACGCATCACTTACCTTTTTCGACGCTCACTCACTCGTGCAGGTTATTTTGATGCGACCCAGGTGCATTTTCACCCTAACAGCATTAGCATTGTGTTTAAAAGAACATGAAGACTCTTTTTGCATTTTGATTAATAACTTGACGTGTGTATGGTGGATTTTTGTCGTTTTGGTCTTTTTTTGTTTAGATAAATATTTTTTATTTTTCTAAACCTGTGTTGTGTCCTTTTGCAGTGTTTTCATTGAGTTACTGTGTGTGTTGGTACAAATACTTTACCTAGCACTCTGAAGTTAAGCCTGCCACCTCGTGCCAAGCTACCAAGGGGGTGAGCGGGGGTTAGCTGAAGGTGATTTTCTTTTACCCTGACTAGAGTGAGGTTCCTTGCTTGGACGGGGGGTAACCTGACTGCCAACCAAAGACCCCATTTCTAACATTGCCTCATATACATTAAAGCTAAGTGGATTGTGAATATTTGTCATACTAAAAAGTGGCGTTGGTACTAAAAAGTTTGGGAAGCACTGCATTAGACAAAAACGCATTTTGACCTCCCTAAAAACCGAACACATATTAATAATATATGCTTTTAAATAGTAATAAAAGAACTTTAAAATACTAATCTGAATACATAAATAACTGAGAAGGCAAATAATAAGATTGATAATTAAAAGTTGTTATAATAAATATTTTAAATTAATAAATATAGAAGCCAAAATAACCTCCATTATCTTGGTAAGTAAAAATGTTTGCCTCAACTATACATATATCATAGTACAATAAAAAGTAATAGATTTACATAATAAATCAACATTCATATCATCAACAAAGTATTATTGCCTACCCAATAACATAAATGATTAAAAAAACTGAATTTCACAGTTGAAGTCCTGGTATGTGAAAAGGCGATCCAAAAAAATACAATCCCGAAAAGTATTAATTAAAGCAGTACCACAAAAGATGCAAAAATAAACTAAGCAAAAGCAGAATGTTCAATATGACATTAGTAATTCAGTGAATTCACCCTAAAACCGAAGAATAATAGAAAATAAGTGTTTCAGGACAACCACAAATCAAGGAAAGAGTAAAAACTAAATATTTTATAAGTAAAAACATACAAACCCACCCAAACAACATTTACAACCCTCATTTAAAACACACCACACCTGAAAAGCTTTAAAACCAAATGAAATGTGTAGAAACACATACAAATTACATATAAATATATTTGACAATGAAGCCTTCTACACTACTCCAAACTAACATATACTACACAAACAAAGAACACACTAAAATAACATTCACTAACAAAGACCAGCTTAACTAACTCTTAATACCTCACCTGCCACTAAACCCTTAGAAAACAATAGCAAAATAGTCTTACCTGAACTGGAGACCAGCTTTGGGAAATCAAGACTGCAAACTTCATGAACAGCCCAAAATAACCAAAAAATACTACAAAATCAAAGAAAGTAGGAACAAATTTGGGAAAATGAAAATAAAAAAAACATTTATCTCATGGGAAACAATCTAAATAAAATTGTTTTTATTTCAAATGTAGAACAATATTCTGTATATATACTTAAAATACTGAAAACTAATAAGATCATTTTTTCAGCATTTGTAAATGTATTATGTTTCAAAAAAATAATTTGAAATACATATTTGTTTATTAAAAATGTTATACAACATGTTTAAAAAATAAGTGTAACTATAAAGAAAACTGTGTGTGCTCTAAAGATGTATCATATGTATAATGTTAATTAATTTGAAGTTAATCAATATTTTTTTGTTATTTAAAATACCAGAAAAGTTGTAATTATTGAAGATGATGTTCAGCAAAAATAGTGTATATCAAAAAAGATGTTTAAAAATGTAGATAATAAAAATACTTACAAATTATTCTTAGCAAAATATGTATTAATAAATAAATAATTTGCACTATAAATTACTATAACCTAAAGAAGAAATATAAACAAATGTTAACACTTTATAAATATCACATTTACTATTCTCACTAAAAACATAGGGCCTGATTACGAGTTTGACTGTCTTACCCCGATCCCTCCACGGTGCCAAGTACTCCGTTGAGTCAGCGGTCTTTCCCCCACCCTATTACGATGCATGTAGCCTGTATAACCAACCGTGTCGATGGAATGTGCTCTGCCTGCGAAGCGGTGGACTGCAATGCTGGTAATTCATACTTCGTCGCCATCAGGGCTGTGGGTTTTCATGAGCAGATTAAGAAAACACAGTGGCACTGTTGGTCCCCTTGCGGTATGCCCTCAGCAAAGCACCATAACAGTAGCCATTGGATGGATACAAATACAACACACCTGATGTCTAGTGGATACACCTGCAAATCATACTATAAAACACACCCCATTCCAGATCATGATCCTTTGCCACTCCACTGCAGCACAGCAATTCTTTGGTTTGAGAAGGCAGGCCTTTTTTCTCCATCCCTTTTACCACTCTCCACACTCTTTCCCAGGACATTTTCTTATCCTCCCTTGGTTTATTTTTGGTTATACTGTCACTGACTTTAATTGGGGATATGTCAAGGCAAAAATCCACATTTGTGGAGGCAGAGTTGACAGTCATGGTGGATGAAATCATAAGAGTAGAGTCTGGGAGGAGAAGGTTTTGCAGATCATACATCCTGAAGGCTTGACAGAAATACCGGGGGAGTGGAGTCTGGTAAGTTACACCTCATTGACTGTAACAAAATCTCAATGTCCTGTTTGCTCTCAATTCAGCTTTTGTCATTGTGATGTGTACCTAGTTTCTAACATGCAATCACCAAAGTATCAGAAATGCTGAATCGTCTGTGTCAATGTGTATTGTCACATATAAGATCACATTTCAATCTACATTACATGCCACATGTTATAATGGTGTCTGTAAGTGCAGTTCTACAAAAATATCATTTCAGGACCTATGGTATGTGTCAATATACTGTATAAATATATGGTCCATCCCAACTACATTTTGTGAACTAGTATGTTACACTAACCCTTTTGTAAGTGTTGTCAAGTAGAGATTGAAATTACTACAACTACCAGGAGACCCTGTTTCTGTAACTCAAATCAAGACAAAATTGTGATTTTCCTCATCCTCGGGTGTCTGACATATCACAAATGATATTAATTTCTCATGGAGTGAGCAATCTCCATACAATTCTCTACTCAGAGACATTTCTGCCTACTATGTTTATGCTGCCCTGGCCTCCTCAACTGAAACAATTAATGGAATGAGTGACACCATACCAAGTGTGTGACTCAAATATTTGCAAGGCATGAAGTTAGCTCAGCAGATTAGAACTTGCAGGTGACGCATTGACTCTGTACTGCTCACATGATGTCCAATGCTAAATCTACAACCAAGTTGTGTGATTGCCTGTTTTATACACCGCTAGGCTATGGAATGGTCAAATACAAATTTGACCATTCCATAGCCTAGGTGTTGGCTCGAATGTTTGGGAAATATCATGTTTATCCCTCAATCCAAAAGAACAAGATCCCAGGACATCTAATGAGCTACTTGACTCAAGTACATGTAGTTAACGCCTATAAATGTCTTGTCAACACGTTTAATACCGCTGAAATATATCATAATAGTTATCTCTACATATTTTGTCTTTTTCTAGTTTTGTACTTACTGTGTCACAAAACGTTTGGATGTAGATACCACACTTCCACTATTAACAATGTTCTCTATTTCACAACAGGTCTGTCTGGCAACATCAAGAAACCTTTAACCTAATTTCCTGTAGGGTTTTATAACACATTCATTGTGTGGACTATTTCTGATGGCAGTGGTTGTTTGGACATTGGACTTCAAACAATTTGGCATCTACAACTATGGTTTCATTCACCATGACTGACTTCTTCACTTTTTAGTGTACCTGTTTGGTTTTTACAATGTTTTTTTTCTCCTTGTTCACTTAAATAAACCCACTAGTCTGAAACTCATTGCCTGCTGAAGTGTATCTCACATCTAGCAATGTTTATATGTACTTCCTTATGAATTTTACAATGGCAAAAAAAATCTACTTGGTAAGCATGGATATGTTGCATGTTCACAATGTTTAGCTCAGGATCACAGCCATGTCTCACCATAGCATACATGCAAGTGTGTTCTCATATACCATTGTTATTCCATTGGACCAACAATGGGCTGGCATTATGTCAGAAACATAGCAAATCATACATGACACCAATAATCTGTGCCAGTGGTACTTAATACAGAGTAAAACAAAGAAATAAGGTATCAAACCTTACATATAAGACTGTTCACATAGTCAACCCCTGGAGAACACAGTCAATGACAAAAATCTGAGCAAAACAAAGCAACACAAACAAAGTGACCATGTGTCAAAACCTTGTTCGACAAGCACCTTTCCCCTGGATTACCAAGAGCTTGACCTCCCTAGTATTTTCCTCTAACATAGTCCTCTCATCATCACAACAAGAGTTTCTGTAACAGTCAAAGTTATGACATTTGACAAAAGTATTTATACTCATGAGAAGATGTTGATGAGATCTTGACGCAAGTCAGCCTTCCTCTTCACAGCTATCATCATCAATTGCCATTTCAGGACCCTTACCTGGTGGCACTTCGTGGTCTTCATCCTCTGAGATATAAGGGATGTTCCACTGCAGGGCAAGGTTGTGGAGCATGCTGTAGGCCACAATGAGTTGACACACCTTCCCGGGTGAGTAGAGGAGGGCTCGCCCAGTTTTGTCCAATCATCTAAATCTGGCCTTCAGGAGTCCAAAAGCCTGCTTCACTGCCTGCTGTGGCCTTCCAGGGGCCTCATTAAAGCGGACTTCCCCTGGTGTTATTGGATTCCTCAGCTGTGCCAACAACCACAGCCGGTTAGGATAGGCTGAGTTTCCTAGATGGAAGATAGACATAAGTGCTGATTATAGTACCTGACGTTACCCACACAAAGTTAGGACAGATCATACTTACCAACAAGCCAGTCCTGCCTTGGTAATAGTTGTGACATCAGCTGGGGTACAGGGCTGTTCCGCAGCACAAAGGAATAATGGGCTGATCTAGGGAACCGGGCACAGATGTTTGAGATATACAGATCGGGTAAGTAGACAATTTGCACTTGATAGACTGGAAGTTCTTCCTGTTGCAGTAAACTTGTGCGTGTTCCCTGGCTTGTGGTGGTAGTAAGGCAACATGGGTGCCATCAATGGCTCCTACTACATGTGGTAATCGAGCAAATCCAAAGAAGCCAACCATTACATTGGCTAAATCTTCATCACCCTGATAGTGTAGACCCTATGGGTCTATCGCGGTGCAGCTTCCATTGCAGAAAAAGGTGGAAGGACCTGAGTTGCTGGACCAGGAAGATCAGAAAAGTTCAGCTAGGGACGTCCTCTCAACATGGACAGGGTGCGCGCTGCAACCTGACCCCACCAATGGCCCGCATACTGGTGGTTGCCTATCCGGAGCTTGATGGGCAGTTGAGGGCCCAACAGCAGCTACAAGGGGATGAGTCCTGGCCAGGGTTATATATGTTATATTGCCAACATTTTTTGTTACAAGCAGGCATTTTCCCGTCAACATTGGTGGTGAGCCATGTACAACACACAAGAGGAGTTCTGGATTGTGTAGGTCTGGTAGTAGGTACATGATGATGTGCTTTGCCTATTGTATTTATAAGCAGGAACCCAGCAGAGTCCAGTCCACTTCCTATTTGCTCATTTGAGCAAACACATGGCTGAGTAAAAGAAAAACTCATTGCATGTTGTTTGCATGTTGTTTGATGTTCTGGATGACAGTTGTATCAAACAGGCCACTTGTCTTCATTGTGTCAGGAGTGATGCTCCCTCACCACTGCGTCTCATGTGATGGTAGCCCTATTACATGTGACATAGCATACAGTGCACTTTTGCTTCAGTGACTGGACAACACTTCCCATTAGTAAGTTGGGATTCTACAGTGACACGAGTGTGCAATCATCACTGGTGCCATCAGCATTAGTGCCTGCATGTTCTCCTGTGTCCCTTTCTCTGTTGTTGTTTCATCCGCAATACTGTTTCAAGATTCATTCACTTACTGGTGACATGCATCTGGCAGTGAGATGCAGAAATGAAGTGCTCTTATGTGGGCGTCTACACTCACTTACAAGATAATTGGTCCCTGATTTATACTTTTTGATGCTAAACTGTGTTAACGCAGTTTAGCGTCAAAAAGTATATCGCCGGTTAGCGGCATCCCAAGATGCCGGCCGGGTGTCATATTTATGGTATGATGGTAGCCGGCCCTAAGGCCCGGCTACAGTCTTGAAAATGGATGCTAGCTGGGTGGAGGAGACGTAGGCGGGGGTTCAGCGTCAAGGGATAACGCTAGTACGGGCAGAGGCATAAATATGCCTCTAACCAGACTAACGTCATTTTCTGATGTTAAAACCCCATGAACATGACTCCTGTCTTAGTTAAAACAGGAGTCATGTCCCCTTGCCCAATGGCCACGCCCAGGGGACTTGTGTCCCCTGGGCATGGCCATTGGGCACAGTGCCATGTAAGGGGGCCCAAGTTAGGCCCCCCCATGGCACTTAAAGAAAATAATCAAGAAAACTCACCTGTACTCACCTGT
The DNA here is from genome assembly GCF_031143425.1 of Pleurodeles waltl. Taxonomy (NCBI): domain Eukaryota; kingdom Metazoa; phylum Chordata; class Amphibia; order Caudata; family Salamandridae; genus Pleurodeles; species Pleurodeles waltl. Next base: position 1,332,681,847 of record NC_090446.1, on the reverse strand, counting down.
ACCTACCTGGGGTGGGTGTGTGTGTCCCTGGGGCCAGGGAACAGCACCTGTGGGCTTTTTCCATGGTCTCTGACAATGGAAATATGCCCACAGGCCCCAAACCCTGCACATACCCAGGTGTTAAATAATGGTGCCATTATTTAAGGCCCCCTCCCGTGTGTGATTTTAGAATGGGGGGATGATAATGGCACTAAGGCCATATCGTCATTTTTTCGACGGGAACGCCTACCTTGCATCTCATTGATGCAAGGTAGGTTTCCACGTCCAAAAAATGACTTTAACTCCATAGTATAAATATGGAGTTAGGTTTGCGCTGAATTAGCGTAAAAAAAAAAAAGACACTAATCCAGCGCAAACCGAGTATAAATATTCACCTTGGTGTTTGCAATACAAAATGGTGCTGTGATGTGCCATTCCATTAGGACTGAAGTGATTCCACCTCTTCATGTCATAGATATTCACTGATGCACAACAACCCTCAAAGATGTATTGGCTTTTAGGAATGCAATCTAAGAATGGTGTTGTCACCAGTACCAAGCAGTGCTGAGAATGCTCAAATGGCTATATGAACTCTTATGATGTGTGCACCTGTAGTATATATCTCCCAATAATTTGGCCCTGAATGTCTCAAGGCTACTTTTCTATGCTACATTTGATATGCAGCTAAATTACTTCAATATAGCTTTCATTTGACTATTTAGCCAGTGAACACATCAGGTGGTTTCAAGGAAAAATCAGTGTGAAATGAGCCTTTCCATGTGACATTATTTCTGCTACAGCTCATATTGCAGCTACATTGTTCTATTACTTGACCATCATCACATCTTGCTGTTGTTTAAAGTACATGAACATTTGCTGAATTCAGGGGCTTGTGTGGACACTGTAGAAAGGTATATTTTGTAGCCATTACGTCACCCCAGACCTTTTTCGGGCAAAAATGTGTGAATGCCGCACCAGCACTCCCGCATCAGCGGCCCCACTCCGAACTAGGCTAAAGTCCATGTCTGGCACATAGGCAGCCTCTCTAATCACACCAACACAGACGAGCAGTGACGTTGAATTGGACTTTTCTCTTTCTCAAAGTAGTACCCAATTGTTGCCAGAAACTCAGCTCAGTGGACAACAACAGCTGCAGCCAGCACTAGTAGTTCCTCCTGAAGTAAGAGCACATCAGGAGGAAATTGAGCTTCATGCCGAGGAAGTCAAAGAAGCCCCTCTTTCACAAGATCCACTGTCTTCCAGATCTCTGCCATCTTCTTATTCAAGCTACCCTTCTGATGATCAAGACTCGGCTTGGATGCCACCTCAGTCTGAGACACACCAGGAGAGGCAAGGAGTGAAAAGGAAGGTTGCAAAAAGCCTTAGAGTTATGGATGAAGATGAGGATGATGAGTCTGAGGATGAGCCAGTCATCATGGATGTTTGCCCAGCTCCAGTGGAGTCCAACATTACCCCATCTTCTCAACCTGCTCTGAGGGATGTGGCACAGATACCACCACCACTGCCAGCTTTCATATTTACAACAAGGCCCTGGCTGTCACCAACATCCGCAGCCATCTCAGTAGAAGTAGGCACTGCAGAGTGGCAAACATCATCAAAACACCCACCTACCACTACTTCTTCCAACATTGTCAGTGGCACCAATGTTAGAAATTTGACCTCCCCAGTTTGGGACTTCTTTACTTTGGGACACTGCAAAGTGCTTTCCCACCCTCCCACCTCCCAGCTGACCAGACCCACCTGCCTGCCTCCCCTTCTTAATGGCGGCCACTGCGCACTGAGAAGGTGGCTTCTCTGACTTCCTGGTCAGCGTCTGCTCACTCCCCTCTGCGCAGCTCCACCTGTTGCTGCTGCTTCTGCTGCGACCGAACTGAGAGCCTGCCTGACTCTCAGTTCGAGGCCACCTCCACCCGCAGGCGCCCGCCTGTGCCTCATCCCTTGTGGCATAGTGGCCATCTGTGTGTGTGTCTTTGCTCTGTCATCTTTATTTCTCCTTTCTGTTTTTCTTTTTTGGCTCGCTTTTCACCTTTTCTCCTCTTTTCCTGTAGTGCCTTTTCTCCTCTTTTCCTGTAGTGCCTTTTCTCCTCTTTCCTTAGCGTCTTTCCCTCTTCCCATGCTCTGTTTCCTGCCACTGCGGCCCCACCTCCTCCCTGTGACTCACTTTCCCGCCCTCCCAGCTGACCGGACCATCCCGCCTCCCTCCCCTTCTTAGTGGAGGCTGCTGCGCAGCTGTGCTCCTGGTGCGCCAAAGGCAAGCCCGTCTGTACCCATCCGTGCATGGACCACGCCCTGAGCCACAAACCGTGATCCTCCAACAATCCATCGCTACAACACGGAGACCTTCTCAGCGCTGAACACAGGATGCTCCACTGCCTGTCATCTCACCCCGAGACACCCAGGGACCATTCTCCTGCTTCCACTGCCACCATACCCTCATACTACACCAAACGCCAGACCCTCCCACCATTGAGCCATCAAACACCCACCGGAGAACCTCAGCTGCATCCTACTCAACATACGCTCCCTTCACATACACGCCGTAGAACTCTGGGACCTGCTAGACTCCACCTGCCCCGATGTCCCCTTTCTCACCGAAACATAGACAAACTCAGCTTCAGCACCAGACATCGCCATCCCCAGTGATTACAAACTGCCTTCTTGACCACACGTCAGCCTGGCCATCCTACACAAATCCACCCTCCGCCTAACAACCAACGCAGAAGAACACGCCCCCCTCATTGAGCACCCCAATGTCCAGATCCACGTCACCTCCAAGTCCACTTCCATGGCACCCTCATCTACAGGCCACCCGGCACTCCCCCAGCCCCTGACCGGCCTTCTGAACTCCATCGTTGACATCATATCTCCCCCCGCACTCGTCTCCACAAACTACTTTCTCCTCGGCAACCTCAACTACCACATCGACAACTGCAATGACAACAACACCGCATCCCTGCTCGAGAACCTCGCCACAATAGGCCTCAAGCAAATGGTCACCTCGCCAACACACATCGCTGGACACATACTCACCCCCACCTTTTCCTCCTCCCTGAGCCCCACACTCTTCAACATCTACATGGCATACATCATCAGGAACCACGGACAGAACATCATCTTCTATGCCGACGACATCCAGCTGATCATCTCACTGACCGAAAACCCCACAACTGCCAAGAAGAATTTCCACAATGGGAAGGAGGTCATCGCAGCCTGGATTAAGAAGAGCTGCCTCGAGCTCAAATCTGACAAGACCGAGATCCTCATCCTGTGACCCTCCGCATCAGCCTCGGATGACTCCTGGTGGTCTGTTTCCCTTAGCACCCCCGACCCCAACAAACCACGCATGCAACCTCAGCTTCATCTTGGACTAAACGCTCAGAATGGCTCGCAAAGTCAACTTGGTTGCATCCTCCTGTTTTCACAGACTCCGATTTCTATGGAAGATCTTCAAACGGATCCCGAACAACTGCTGCAAAACTGTAACCCACGCCCTGGTCACCAGCAGACTCGACTATGGCGAGGCCCTCTTCACCGGCACCAGCCATAAGAATCTGAAGAAACTACAGCACATCCAAAACGCCTCAGCCAGACTCATCCTGGATATCCCCTGCCACGAACACATCAACCTACACCTAAGAGATCTCTTCTGGCTTCCCGTCAAGAAAAGGATCAACTTCAAACTCCTTCTCCATGCACACAAGGCTCTCCACGACCTAGGACCACCTACCTCAACCACTGCATCACCTTCTACTCCCCTGCCAGACCTCTCTGCTCTGCTCAACAGGCACTAGCCACCATACCACACACATGGAAAACCTCGGCCAGAGGAAAATCCTTTACTTACCTTGCAGAAAAGAGCCAGAATGCCTTGCTTCTTCACCTGTGGTAGTCACCATCATTGCCTCAATTCAGGAAGGACCTTAAGATCTGGCTCTTCGACTGAAGCACAGAGGACCTACCCCCTCAGCGCCTTGAGAACCTAACGGGTGAATAGTTGCGCTCTACAAATGTTGATTGATTGATTGAGTGAAAAGGAGCCGAAAATTGCCATTTGCTCCATTTGCTGAGCGAATGTTAGTTGGGGTATGCTTGGTACAAACTATGGCACCCGAGGCCAAATAACCCATTTGAGAGAACACACAATCCACTGGGAGGCGTACTCTAGCAGCCACAAACCTGCAAGTGGTGTTGGTGAAGGTGGTGAGAGCAGGAAATCTGATCCGATCGTGGTGGAAGGTGAATGTGAAGAAGAGGGTGACATGTTTGTCACACAAATCAGCCCTATCCCCAGCAGTGCAGTAGTATCGTCACCCACATCAGCAACATCACAATGGCACTAGAAGACTCTGAGTCAGGATCGAGACACCAAGGCAAGAATATACAGTGGCTGTCCTGCTGAGACATACATTGAGCCTACCACCACGTTTTGCTTTCAAGAAGTCGCCTGCATCAGTGGCACCAGTAAAAAAATCCAAGCTGCTATTGCTGGCCTGTTTAGGCAGGAGGGGCAGTACGAATTCAACCACCCAACTGCACATTTTTACAATGGGAAGCTGGCTAAAATGTTAGCGCTGGAGTGCCACCCTTTTTCTTTTGAGGAAGGAGTGGGTTTTCTAGAATTTGTGGTGGCCATCTGCCCGAAATGGAAGGTCTACAGCCTGACCTATTTTGCCAGAGTTGCTGTTCCAGCACTACCTCACAATGTGCTAGAGTTGGTTGCACAAGCTTTGCAGCACAGTGCTATCTACACAATCCACCTGATGACAGACATTTTGATCAGTTGCCAAGCCACTGATTACATGTGCATCACTGCCCACTAGATTTCTTTTGTGGGGGTTAGAGAAATTATATCTGCAGATGTTGACACTGCTGAAATTTTAATGGTGCTCGAAAGCATGCAATGGTAGCTATGTTCGCCATGAAGGAATCCCATAAGTCTGCCAACATCTTGGATGACTTTAATAACAAGGTCTTTGAATGGCTGCACCCCTGAGGGCTTAACATGGGATTTGTTGCCACGGACAATGGCAATGGCAGTAATATAGTTAAGGCCATGTCAGTTGGTGGCTATTTCAGGGATCTGTGTTTTGGCAAACTGCATCAACATAATTGTACAGGACTTTCTCAAAAAAGAACCCCAAGTGAGCAACTTACTGTCCACTTGCAGAAGAATCTGCACTCATTTCAGCCATTCTTTTAAAGTCCGGAAGCTGTTCTGGATTATCCAGCGTGATAATAGAATGCAGGTTAAACTGTGAAAGGTATGATCATTGAGATGGACCATTGGGCCTGGTCAAATGCCTGACAGAGATGCTGCTTCCTTTTGAAATGTTCATATGGGAAGTCAGCAAGTAGGACTGTACCATGGACCAAGCAATCCCATTGTTTCATATGCTGCAGAAAGAGCTAAAGGAGATTCTGAAATGTATGCAGGTGTAGTTGAAAAAACAGAAGCGCAGGAGTTGGTGGAGAGCTTAATCCTTTGCTTAACTGTTAATACAATGCTCCAAAGAGACATAAGCTCTCATCACAGGCAAGACTGTCAGAGTCACCAGATCCTCTGGGTCTGCGCACGTTGCCAAAACGTCCACCAGTGAACAGCTCCAAGACTCTGATAGATAAATCACAGAGGCTAAGAGAGTTCAAGAGGGGAAGAGGGGATTAGGAAGGGAAACAGCTGGGAAGGAGACCTGTAGTAAGAAAAAGGTTAGAACACACAATATGAAAATTATATCTCCTGAAATCAATACTAGACTATGATTCTAAGCATAGTCATTCTGAAAACATGAACAATCTAAGAATTAAGTTTAAAATGACTAAGTTTCAAGATGGCCGGATACCTGTAAGGGAATCAAGATGGATTAAATGAAAACTTTCTTATTCAAGTACTTTCTTTTACATGAGAATCAGAAAAACTTTCTGACTAAATTTTAAACCAGTCATATGAATCCTTTTTTGAGAATGCATACTAGGACCATACAACATTGCATCTAGACACTCTGATCTTCTGTGTACTCTTAAAATGTTTCAACACAAATTGCGCATATTGTAGATTTATATATGTATATATAGTAAACACCATAAAAGGATTGTGCACCATGAATAACACAATATGGATTCAGGAAAAACAAATCACATAACTTGTCAACTCGAATATTACATGATAAATATCTTAGAATAGTGGCATACGATAAACAACATGAATTAAACTCGAGGAGAGAATCGTGCGTCTTGCCGATTCCTAAACCACAATGTAAATGCCAAGAAATAACAGCTCACAATGAATAACAAGATTAAAGTACAATGAAACGAATCGCGCGTCTTTTGCCGATTCTTAAGCCACCATGTAAATGTCAAGAAATGGTAGCGCGCAATGAACAAAAAAGTTAAAACACCAGAAAGCCAATCGCGCGTTTTGCCGATTCTTAAGCAGCCACCATGTAAATGTCAAGAAATGGTAGCGCGCAATGAACAACAAAGTTAAAACACCATAAAACGAATCGCGCATCTTGCCGATTATTAAGCCACCATGTAAATGTCAAGAAATGGTAGCGCGCAATGAACAACAAAGTTAAAACACCATAAAACGAATTGCGCGTCTTGCCGATTCTTAAGCCACCATATACATGTCAAGAAATGGTAGCGCGCAATAATTAACAAAATTAAATTATCATGAAACAAATCGCGCTTCTTGCCGATTCGCAAGTCACCCTGCAAATGTCACAAACACTCAAGCGCATATTTCACATGCGCAAAGTACTCTGTCAAATCATAAAAGAATTAGGCCCAAGAACATGAGAGTTCTCGATAACGGCGTCGGGAGGCCAGCCCAACCACCGCCTTACCGCCCAGAACAAGGATCTCCAAATGAAGAATGAAAGTCAGATGTCTGGAAGATCAAATAGACCACCGGGACAGGAGCTCAGGAAGTAGCTGCTGCTCTGCACCGGGACCTCTGAATAGTGAGCACTTGGAGCTGGGCTGGCTCCTTTTTATAGAGTCTTGGCCCAGTCCACAACCACACCCAGGCATGTTGCAGGGAACGTCTCTAGAAGGCCCTGGAAAGGGACCACACCCTAACACACTCTGAAAGCCTGCAGCAATACATTGCAAATGAACAGCATTTGTAAGCACATTAAAAATAAGTCTTCAGGATTGAACTCTGCAATGCAAAGGTTAAACAACAACATATCAGCACAATCCATAAATTACGTTGTTTTAAGAGTGTTGGGTTTTTGCATTCTAGTCGCCAATAGAGCGCGCACTGCCCTGGTGTTGACAAAGACCGCCATGTGAAATGCCGTCATCATACCGGCAGTGGTGGCGGTAAAGCGACCACCGTATTAAGAGTCACAAAACACAAACCGCCCAAATACAGACACAAAACCAACACTGCCAGGTCAACCCACGCCGAAAGAGTGACTGAACAACCGCCGGACCCACCACACTGACACCATTCCGACCGTCATATTATGAATCAACCTCCAGAACAGCGGAACATGCACAGTGGAAAACGTTGGAGGTACGCACCGCGGCAGAACAAGAAGGCCCCACAAAAGTACCCAACTCCACATTGGCCAGTTCAAATAACCCACACCTGATAACCATACACACACCACAGACACCTGACTACACCACCATATGACTCCCCACCCACCCACCTACAACCCTTGCATCAGATCCAAGCAGCCACAGCCAAGACAAGAAGAATCATACCCCAAACACAACTAACAAACGTCACGCAGCACACATTGCACAAATCAACACCACAGCCTACCAGCGCACAAAGCCTAACACCCTCACATCACCACATACCCCGTACTGCACCCAACAGGCACTACACATACCCACCCCTCAAGATGTCATCCCAGAAGCACCCACGCTTCACCGACAATGAGTTGCAGGTCATGGTGTACGAGATCATCAGAGTGGAGCCACAGCTCATGGGAGTCCAGGTTCAAAGGACATCAATAGCCAAAAAAACTGAGTTATGGCAGAGGATCGTCGACATGGTCAACGCAGTCAGCACATACCCACGCACAAGGGAGAACATCAGAAAGAGGTGGAACGACCTCAGGCGGAAGGTCTGGTCCATGGCTTCCAGGCAGAGGATAGCCAGTAATAAGACTGGTGGCGGCCCCGCACCTCCTCTCCTCCAGCTGACAACCTGGGAGAAGTAGGTCTTGGACATCATGTATACCAAGGGCCTGACTCACATCAGCAGAGGGCTTGACACTGGTAGGTCACTAATTTCCCCCAAGCACCAACCACCCATGTCCAGCATGCCTCCCCACCACTCACCCAACCACTGCAACCCACCCCACACCCCTCGTCTGCATGCCACACCACCCCACTCCCACCATCCTTTCTCACACACCCAGAATGCATGGATGTCAAGCACAAAGCTCCCACAATCCAATCCAAACCAATGTCTATAGCATCATTGCTATCAATGGGTAGCAAGTTGAGCCACTGCATGTATCACAACAGGTACACAACACCAACAGTCACACAACTAACATCTACCATATCCATCCACAGGTACCCCTGTCACTGACACCCTGCAAAGGAAGCCAGGCTCAGATAGCCCCCACCAGGATGAAGGCCCCACTGGATGTCTGGATGAGGACGACTTGCTTGGGCCTTCTGGGGCCACTGGGCAGTCCACCAATGGCACACCCACCCTGGACACACCGGAAGACCCTACCCATGTGGCAACAACACCACAGCCAGACCCTGAACACCAAACCTGTGTCCCAGGGACCCAACAATCAGATGTGTGCCCTCTAGTACAGCGGCCAGGGTCAAGGGCCCCCACCCCAGACATTGATGGCCCTGCTGATACTGGGAGGGAGCACACTGTGCCAGAGGCACAGGCACAGGAGGACAGGGCTAGTGGGAGGGGAACCGTGACACAATGGTCGGCACAGCCACACCAACTGACTGCCCAGGATGGCCTCAACCAAGTTCCTCGCCACTGTGCAGAAGACTCAGCGGCTGCAGGGGCAAAACAATCAGGGGGCCATGCAACAGTGGCAGGCCCACAATACCACCATGGCCTCCATTGTAGGAGTGCTCAAAGACCTGACCACTGTCATGTGTGAGCCCACCACCCACCAGCAGTCCCCTAGCACTGGCCACATCCCATCACAGCCCTCCACGTCAGCTGCAGCCCGTGGTATGGAGGCCCCACCACAGTTCTTGCAGGACACCACCACCCTACCGCTGTATCTGAGGAAGCCTCAGGCAAGCGTGGACGTCCAAGTAGACATCCAGCCGGACATGATGCCCAGACCAAGACCACCGCCAGGAAGTGACCCTCTCCTGAACATTCTCCCTTGTGTGTGACACCCTGTCGACTGTCCACTCCCATATCACCGTCTATCCATGGCCAGCAGACAGGACCTGGATGACCTACAGCTGGCCTTACCATTCCGATGCTCCGCTGCCATGACCCCACTCATCACCCCTTGCGCTTGTACATCACAAATAAACGACAACTGAGCACAGTCCATGTCCATGTGTTTATTTCCCATGAGTATGTATGGAACAGCCAATACAGGTACAAGTGGCAACCCACCCCCAGCACATTCATGGAAGGGTGACAGCCTGGTGTGCAAATTCCAGGAGGTCGATGGTGGAGCACGCAGTGGCAGGACATATGTGTCAAAGGAGGCAACAGCCTTGGCAGGGAGCACAGAACACCACTACATTGTTCTGAGAGGAGACCAAGACAGGGACAACAGTCACTGTAGGAGTTGCAGATGCCAACTCCACACAAATGCACTGAAGGAACAGGAATCCAGGGCAGACATGCCAGACAGGTCTAAAACCATGTGGCCAGTACCAACACACATACATAACACATACCAACCCAATGGGCCAACCCTCACATCAATCAGTGTCAGACCTGACCCCACACCCACTGCCACCAGAAACAATGTTGCACTGCCACCCAATGTTGAATCCCAGGATGGATGTAGCACACATGCAACAACCCTGTGTGGCAAACACATAGCACTTGAACTGGCAAATCAGGGAAGATTCCACATACACTTAGATGGCGCCAGTGCACCAACACAACACTTGCTGAACTGCATACTGTACAATTAAATGGACTCGATGTCTACAAGAAACTATTGTCATTCTCAATGAAGATTGGATACACTACTTTGGATTCATGAGTGCCCTGACATTTTTTTTTTCACTGTGAGTTTCCCTTGAAACATTGGAGGATTAAGGAAGATCCTCTTGCCAGGAGCACCGTGCCATGAATGAGTTGTAATGTTACTGTATGGACTTACTGTGAGCGCCCTAATCCTATGACTATCTTCCTGGTTATTATTGCCTTTGTTTTCTCTTGCCTGACTATAGGCCTGACCTGTACACTGTGACTACCTCAGTCAACCCCACCCTGAGTCAGAGCTGCAACCAATACCGTCAGTGGTCATTCACAACAGGTGGCAGCAGGGACATGACAGACAGTTGTAGAGGACAGATACCACACAGTTTTCACAAACCTGCACCTCAGCCAAAGTAATGTTGAAACAGCTCCGCCCTGGAGTCAGATGCATCCTCATCATCCTCCTCCTCATCACGCCCCATGTCTCCTTCATCAGCCACTGGCACAGCTACCCTCTCCTCTGCATCCAGCAATGGGATGTGATGCCTCAGGGCCAGATTGTGCAGCATGCAGCAGGCCACAATGATCTGGCACATCTTCTGTGGCTTGCAGAGCAGGGCACCCCCGGAGACATGAAACACCAGAACCTTGCCTTCAGCAGACCACAGCATCTCTCAATGACCCGTCTGGTACAACCGTGGGCCTCATTGTAACGGTCCTCTGCAGCTGTGATGGATGCCTCACGGGTGTCAGGAACCAGGGCAGGTTGGGATAGCCAGAGTCACTTTTGTGCATAGAGGGAAGTGGCATGTCAAGACCGGAAGGGCAATAGAGGAGGGACACAAGGGTGCAGTGAGCTGAGGGGCACACGTATGCAGGGGGGGTACATACCGATGAGCCAGGCCCAGTTCCTCTGGAGTGGTGCCATCATGTGTGGGATGATGCTGTTCCACAGGATGTAGGAACCATGCACATGGCCTGGGTACTTGGCTGTCACCTGGGACATGTACTGGTCCGTGAGACAAACCACCTGCAAATTGACCGAATGAAGGTTTTTCCGGTTTCTGTTCACCTGTTCATTCCTCCCGGGTGGCACCAGGGCAATGTGCGTGCTGTCAATGACACCAATGACTTGTGGGATGTGTGCTACAGCGTAGAATGCAGCCTTGACAGTGGGCAGATCTGCACATCGGGGGAACTGGAGGAGGATGGCCATATGTTTTATCAGGGCACACAGTATATCCCTCAGGATGTTGCTGAACATGGGCTGCGACATCCCACTTGCGAGGCCCACTGTGACCTGGAAGGAGCCAGACGCAAGGTAATGAAGGACTGAAAACACCTGCACTGTGGGAGGGATGGCAGTGGGATTGCGTCTGGCAGGCAACAGAGCTGGCTCCAACTGGGCCACTAATTCCATTATGGTCACACGGTTCAGGCGATAGGTTTGCATAATGTGACGCTCCTCCAGGGTAGCAAGGTCGACTAGGGGCTTGTACACTGGTGCATTCCTCATCCTCAACCGTGCATAGTACCTGGGAACAGGAGAGAGGTAGTAATATGTCATGCAGCATACACATATGACGCACTAAGTTTCACATACATCACACATTGTAATTGTAAAATGGTTGCCGCCTGCCTGCATGCATGGGACAGGTGGAAGTGAGATCATCCCGTCGGCTTAACACGTTATGGTGGTAGGTGGTCATGACCGCCGTGCAACTCACCATTGGCTCACACTGTTGCCAATGGGAGGCAGGAGCCAATGGTGATCGCCACCGGCGGTGATGGTGATGTCTGCTGAGGCCGTGACTGCAATTTCATGTGCTCATGCTCACTTGACTCCTGAACCTCATGCACTAAAGACCTCCACTGCGTGTGCTGCTGTGTACTGACTCTGGTAGCCAAGATGCCCCGTCCTACAGGAGACAGGGCCCCAGCCTTCCATCAGAAAGAGTTTGTGTGGCTTTTGGACGGAGTCCTGCCCCTGTATGGACAGTTGTATGGGGAACCAGAGCAGAAGGTGAGCCCATTGTCATTGTCCTGTATGTGAGTTGCGCTCATGGGGATGGGGACCGTGGTAGGTGGCAGTGTGAATGGAGCATGGACATGGGTGGGGTCCGAGGGCTAGGTTGGCTAACGACATGTGGGAGTGGATGTGTGATGTCCACTGCCCACTACTGTCCCAGGTATGCCATCCTACATGACTGTGTTCTTCTGTCTGTATCACCCATGCAGGTCAGTGCCCATCAGAAGAAGGGGATTTGGCATGCCATCGCCAAGTAAGTGTGGACCCTGGGGGTACATGCCTGGCGGAGCACCCGCTGCAGAAAGTGGTGGGAGGACCTGAGACGCTGGGCCCGGAAGACCGCAGAGGCCCAGCTGGGGACGTCCTCCCATCGAGGGAGAGGTGCCTGTCAGACCCTGACCCCCCCAATGGCCTGCATATTGGCGGTGGCCTACCCTGAGATGGATGGGCACTTGAGAGCACCACAGCAGCCACATGGGGGTGAGTACTCACTCTCATTTGTGAACTGTGTTGACATGGTGGCTCTGGGTGAGCACCATTGGGTAGCTGTAGCGTGGATGCTTGGTACACTGATCCCCACTATGGGTTGTGTCCATCTGGGCAGCATTGACATCACAGCTGTGAGTAATGCCATGCAGCCAGTGGTAGTGGGGGAAGACTCCTCAATAAAGTACCGTGTGTCCATCTACTTGCTAGATCTGCCTGAAAGCACATGGCAACTGAATCTTCAGAGCTGGGGTGTCAGGGCATTGTGATTGGTCCTGGTCAACCACTGTGCCAGAGGTGTATCCATGACCTAAATCACCTGGCAGGCACTGCATGTATGGTGGGGTGGATTAATCAAGTGGTGACGGTGCTTCTTGACATTAGCCAAGGGGACCATCCAACTAGTCGTGCAGGATCCCCTTGGTGTCCAGTCTTTGCATGTGTGTCACGATGGCCATGGGTAGTGGGCAGGTACTGGAGAGGTGTGGCGGGTATGACACTCCTTATGTCGAGATGTGCCTCAATTAGACCATCATCGGTTGACATGAGATTTGTTGATCCATCCCCCATGGTGTCACCAAGTAGTAGGATGTACAGGGTTGGCAAAATGTATCATGGCATGGCATCAAATGCAGATGTACTTCCCTGTGAGACTGTTGTGCTTGGCATTGACCAATTGCACCCTGTCTCTCTCTCCCTCCCTGTCCTCCTCTATCTTTGTGTGCATCAGTATCATCTAGCGAAGGAGAAGGGGCTCCGGCGAGTGGGAAAGCTGCAACACACGGGACCCAGGAGGCTGACACCAGTGGAGCCGAGGGGACCAGTGGGACAGAGGGTGAGGGGAATGCCATGGGGGAGACCACATCGACCACTATATCTTTTGATTCCTCCTCCAATGGTGGCTCCCTGGTGATGGTGGATCCATCTGGGACCACCCCAGCACCATCCTTGTCCCCCACCCCTCACACCAGCACTACCCTCCCTGTAGCTCCCCACCCAGTTGCCTGTGCCCGCTCACCCAAGAGGGTGAAAATCTCCTTCGCCGTAGGCACCTCTGCCCCTGCCACAGTCAGCCATGCTGCCTCGATGAGGAGGCTATTGACCTGTGGGGCAGACAACTATTGTGAATGCCATCCAGGGACTTGCATCCCAGATGCAACAGACTAATGCATTCCTGGAAGGCATTCACGGTGCCTTGATCTGCCTACAGAGATCGTTTCAGGCTCTGGCCTCCTCGTTGAAGTCAGCTAGTGTCCCTTCTTCTTCCGTCCCCCCTCCAGCTACCTGTTCCAAATCCCACATCCCTCTCCCCTCACCCATCCAAGCACACCTACTGACCCACATGCATCCACATCAACAGACACGGTACGCAAGGACAAACATAGGCACCACAGATGCCACCACCGCCGTGCACATACTCAACACACCCATGCAGACATGTCAATATCAACACCCTGCATCGACTCCCCAACCACCTCCCCCTCACAGTCGACACTACACTCACACCTGCAGTCAGCATCACATCAGTCACTGTTCCTGCCACATGTGCCCTCACTGCCACCATCACCACATCTTCTGACCCCCATTCATGCACCCCAAATACCATTGGTGCAGACACTACAACTATCAACACACCCACATGCAGCACATCCACCCTACCTGCAGATACCACCCCAGCATACACTTACACTTTCCCCCTACCATCTCCCTGCATCTCCTCCCCACCTCCTCCCAGTGCATCAAAATGCACACAATCACCCACTCAACAGTCCCCCAGAACACACATTTCATACACCCATGCACCTGCTCCCATGGCGCACCCACGTACACACCTCACAACCATACCAACTCCTTCCACTCCCAAATGTCTTTCCAGTGACCTCCCATGTGTTTCTAAAAAACATTTCCTGCGCGTGTTTTACCTGTTTCCCACCACTGACCTCAGTCCCTGTCCTCCCCAAGTGCCCTGCTACCTATCCTCTGGCCCAGCCTTCCGCATCCGAATCTGCCACTACCCCTGCCCATGTCCCTCCGCCACCTGCCACTTCCGCCCCTGTGATGTCCACTGCTCCTGCTGCCAAATCCTAGCCCACTCCCTCCTGTGCCCAGGCCAAGCCCACTCCTTCCATTTCCATGGCCAAGCCCATGCCCATCCCCCTTGCTAAGCCCCCACCGTCCAAAGGCAAGCCCAAAACCTCAGCCCCTTGCTATGCCACCACCATCCAGGGGCAAGCCCAGGGACCCCCCATCTAAGGGCACACCTAAGGAGCCCAGACGCCCAGACGGCGACCCTCCGTCTGGGCCTGGAAGGAGGCCCAGACAGCGTCCCTCCGTCTGAGCCTCCTTCCAGACCCAGACGGAGGGATGCCCCCTCCAACCCCAAGGACCCCCCTGTCTCCACCCCCCAAACCTGAGGTGCCTGCATTCCCCATTGATGCCCCTGCTCTTTGGAGGTCTGTACTTTGCAGTCAGGAGTCAGGTTGGGGCGTCATCTTGTGCCCAGTGTGCTCAGGGCACTATAGTTTTTGGACTGGCCCTTGGGCCTCTATGTATATACATTTTATCAAATTTGTAATATATGGTTATCATGCGGTACTACACTATTGGTGTTGTTGTTATCTACCTAGTCCTGACTTTCTTTCTCCATGTATGTGTGGTGGTTGTGGGTATTGGTGTGTGTATGTTGGTACGGGTGCTTGTTTGCATGTGTGTGTGGGCATGGCTTTGTGTTGTGTGTGTGTTGTGTTTGTGGGTAGTATGGTCGTTCCCTCCAGTGTGTGCTAGGCTGGTGTACTTACGGTTGGTGTCCTGGTCACCGTTGCTGGTCCGGGAGTTGCAGGGCCAGGTAGAAGATTGGAAGGAGATGCATTTCGCGTGCCATGGCGCCTACAGACGTGCCTGTGTCCCTGAAGGTGGGTGTTCCCTTTATCTTGTTAATTTCCACCAGAGATTTGGTGGCAGTGGTTCCGCCTCAGAAATCCTGGCGGTGTGCAACCTCGTAATATGGTCATGGGATGCTGCCTGTCTGCCAGGCTGGAGATGGCTGCTGCGTGGCGCGCCAGCACTTCGGCTGTGGCGGCCCGGACGGTAAGTTGCCTGTGTTCTGCAGGTACCTTTCCGGGACTTGTAATATGGTAGTCTTCACCGCCAGGCCTGCGGCGGTGCGGCCCCCAACTCCACCGCAGAAGTATGCTGACAGCCAGACTCGTAATGAGGACCATAGTGTCATCTAAGCATTACATTTGTGCCACAATTCTTGACCCACGGTACAAACAATTACTGGCCACTTTCATTGCTTTTCCAGAAGGGGATCTTTCAACTTACAAGACGTGGATTGCTGAGCAAGCAAGCAACCTAGAAAAAGAATGTCTGAGAATTAGAGGCCCACTCACAGGTGGAGGTTCTAGGGTGCATCCTACAACTTCCATAGAGCCTATGGAGAGTGCTGTTGGCTCACAGCAGACAAAATCAACACCAGCAACAACAGGAGCAGCAGCCCCAAAGTCTGCATTTGATTGGTTTCTAAAGGCAGGGCTTATGTCTACTGCAGAGGCGAAGATAAAAGAGGTGGCGCAAGGTGGAACACTATTGACTTGAGAGGATGGTACAGGACTTCCTGGATGACCCAACAGAGGTCTATATAGATCAAAATACATTGGTGAATAGGTATGGGAATAGGTGCCAATGACCAGCGCTCTGCAGGCTGGCAATAAAGTGGCTGGCCTGCCCTGTAGCCAGTGTGGCTGCTGAGTGTGTGTTCAGTGCAACTGGTGCAGTTTTCACAGTGAGAAGGACCAGTCTCTTGCCCCAAGAAGTTGAGAGATTGACCATGATCAAAATGAATCAGCACTTTATACCCCCGAATTACAGCATACCTGAAGCACAGCAGGAGGTAGATGAGAGTGATTGGTCAGACTCAGGACATGGTAGTGTGTTAGCTGACCTACCTCTGGGCGAACCACCTGAGTTTGAGGATGAACTCTTCTTCCCTGACTACTGAGTAGACCTGAGCCACCATAGAACTTTCTTTATTTCTATTGATGAACTGTTTTGAGAAACAAAAAGAAAGAAAGGATATAGCTAGCTGGGGTAATATTATTATTTTGTTTGTGTCTCAGTGACTAATGAACCACCACTATTTTAGACACATGTATGGCCAGATTGGAGTTGGACCTGTGTGCATTGAAGAACCCTCCTCAACCCCCAAAATCCCTTTAAAGACATTGGAGAGACAATGCCTGCCTCCATTCCGTGCCTATGCTTTCTTTTATCCCCTAGCAGGAATGCCCCAGATATTCAATTCACAACTTACTGCCCAATATGTGTCTTGTTTCGTGAATTAAAGAGGATCAGCAATGTACTACGTTGCTTAATTGGAACAGGTAAGTAATGCTATGCGTGATTCTTGTTTTAATGTTGAGATGGTTCATGTCATGTGTTGGCAGATAGTGAGAGTGGGTGTTTATTGTTAAACTATAATTATTACGTTTGATTGTGTTTGTTTTTTGCTTGATTTACAATCATGGTGGCCTAATGGGCGATCATATTTTTCCTTAAAGTGATTTTTTTACCTTCCCCTTTGAAACTTAGTGAGATTTGTTTGCCGGTTTCACACTGCTTTGTTTTCTGGTTCACATTCCTCAAAGACCTGTGTCGTACGTGAGTTAACGCACGAGGCCGGAGGGACAGAACTAGTCTGTCTTCTATGTTTAGGCGCCTCATGACGCCACGACCAATCTGTAACGAGGACGGTCGTGATGTCAGGGGGCGGCGCGGCGGAGAGGCAGAGGCGCGAACAAAGCGCGGTGTTGCGGCCGGCCGGCTGCTCGTGGGCCTTATTTCTTGTGGCAAGAATAAAAGATATTAACATGAAATTTGTCTCCATCGCATCCTTCATACCTGCCACTACAAATGGCGACGAGGGTCACAGCTTCTACCAAGGCCCACGAGTGTAGCCCAACTTACCTGGTGTTTCGGGAGGCCAGTGGAAAGCGCTGATATCTCTTCACTGGGGACTACATGCAACCCCTAAGGCGCTGATGCTGCGGTCTCCACACGATTGACTTTGACGACTCCTACCGTTCTGCGCAGCCCAGTAGCCTCCCGCTTTCCGGCCATGTCGCAGACAGGTCATATCTGCGTGCCTCCTCTCTTCCTAGACTCTCCTGGTAAGCCATGCATGAAGTGGAAAGGATGGCTGCGCGCATTTGAGAACTATATTATCTCAATTGATGGTCAGGGGTATAGCCCCGAACGGAAAACGTCTTTGTTATTCGGACTGTTGGGGAAGGCTGGACAAGAGGTTTTCGATAGCCTGCCGGTATATGTGAATCCCCATGGAGCCACAGCTCCGCTGAATGAGTACCAGGAGGCTGTACGGCGGCTTGAGTTGCAGTATGCAGAGGAGTGCAACATCATGGTGGGGCGCCATAAATTCGCACTGCGGAAACAAGAGGAAGGAGAGACTATCGAAGAGTATATTGCATGTCTACGTGTTCTAGCTCAAGATTGTGAATTTGCAGTGATGACTGATACGTACATTAGAGACCAGGTGGTGTTCTACTGCCATTCAAAGAAAGTGCAGGAACGTTTGCTTTCATGCAGGAATCCTTCGTTGAAGGACGTAATTGCCATTGCAAAGGCAGTGGAACGCTCCATGGTATCTTCCAAGGAACTGGCGAACACTAGTCAGGCTTCAAATGTGTTCTATGTACAGGACAGCCGTAAACATGTGCCCGGAAATTCAGAAAGGGCAGCGAGTGATAGAGGGGGAGGCAGGAGGCAGCTCGTCTGTTATAGATGTGGGTCAAAAGATCACTTAGCGGATAGCAGGGCCTGCCCTGCCGTGCGCAAAAGCTGTTCTAAATGCAGGAAGTTGGGCCACTTTGCGGCAGTATGCAAAGCAAAAAAATATAATACGGGCATGAAAGTGAGCTCGGTAAGCGAGAATGATACTGATGCCGATGCGGACACGGTGTTGTCCATTGATGGTGAAGACGGTAGAGTGAAGGGTCCCATTGGCTCCGTCATGATTGGTGTGATAAAATTGCCATTTACGGCTGATTCTGGTTCCCCCCTTACCCTGATCTCTGATAGGACATTTGATTCGAAGTGGCAAGATGTACGACTGCACGAGACGGATGTGAGTCCAAAGGCCTTCGGGGAACACGACATAGTGATGAAAGGTTACTTCTGGGACTCCCTCACCTTTCGAGGGCGCACTGTGAGAACAAAGATATATGTGGCTGAAAATGGGAGGAGCCTTGTGGGATGGAAGGACCTGGCGAAGCTAGGTGTGATGCTAGTCCCTGGGGCAGAAGATCCCATAGTTCTGAGAGATGACTGGGTCAATTATGTGCAGCCTGATGATTTACATGATGGATTAGCTGAGGTCCTCGAAATGTTTGACTCCGTTTTTGAAAACAAGGTAGGGTGTGTAAGAGGATTTGTGCATGCTATACGGTTAAAAAAGGGTGCCCTACCAATAAAACACAAAGTCAGAACGATTCCTCTTTCAGTAAGGGGGGAGCTTAAGGCTGTTCTTGATAAGCTGAAAAGGGAAGGAGTAATAGAGGAAGCAGGTGCATCAGAATGGGTGTCCGCAATCGTGGTGTCCAAGAAGAAGAGGACAGGGGACATTCGGTTGTGTGTAGACCTGCGGTCACTGAACAGAAATATCCTGGTGAACTGCCATCCACTGCCCAACATTCAGGAGATATTGTCGGCCACAGCAGGATCGAAGTTTTTCACCCTGATAGACCTGAAGTCTGCATACCACCAGGTATGTCTCACGGAGGAATCCAAGGAACTTACCACCTTTATTACCCCGTTTGGAGCATACAGGTACATCCGTCTTCCATTCGGCCTTGCATCGGCCTCGGGCGTCTTTCAAAAGCTAATGGACCACCTCTTCTGCGATATGAAGGGGGTTGAAGCATTTCAGGACGACATTCTGATACACACGGAAGACGAGAAGGGGCACTTAGAACTGCTGCGCAGAGTGTTGGAGGTGCTACAAAAAAGGGGGATGACAGTCTCCAAAGACAAGTGCAAATTCATGAAAGACAAGATAGAATACTTAGGGCACGTGCTTACCCCAAATGGCATCGCGCCGAAAGATGATTTAGTGAGGGCCATACGAGATGCCCCTTGCCCAGGAGACAAAGACGCCTTGCGATCGTTCCTGGGACTCAGCGAATACTATTCCAAGTTCATGCAAGGATACGCAACCACTGTGGAGCCTCTAAGGAAACTGCTACGGAAGAACGAAAAGTATATGTGGACACAGGAACAAAGCGCTGCCTTCGAATCCGTCAAACAGGCAATCGCCGCGGCCCCAGTATTACGACCGTACAACAAGGACCTCCGGAATGTAATCACGGTTGACGCTAGTGCCAAGGGAATCGGTGCAGTATTTTGCCAATTCCAAGGGAAGAAGGAGAACACTGTTGCATTCATATCGCGGTCATTGAGCGAAGCAGAGAAGCACTACAGCACCATCGAGCGGGAGACGCTCGCGTGCGTCTGGGCTGTGGAGAAACTGAGAAATTATTTGTGGGGCAGGGAGTTCGAATTAGTCACCGACCACAAACCCTCAACTGCAGGGCGGATTGCCTATCTCGCATACCGATCCCGGATGAGGAGAATGATTCCCTGGACGACACGGAGTGCGTTGTGGCAATGGTTGACGCAACAGCCATGTGCGAGGGATCCATATCAGAGGAAGAATGGTTGACGGCTCAGGAGAAGGACGGGACTATGCGGAGGGTGATGGACCACATGAAGGCTCATTGGCCCCCTATCCGGAACTTGCACGGGGCACTCAGAAGTTTCCAACAGATTAGTCCCGAACTCACCACCGAAGGCGGCTTTGTGAAGAGACACGAGCTGTTTGTACCTCCGGAAAGTTTAAGAGACAAGCTAATCAGGATTGCCCATAAAGGCCATCCGGGCAATACCGCTACAAAGAATCTCCTCAAGCAGTACTACTGGTGGCCAGGGATGTGCAGCGATGTCAGCAGATTCATTGATGGGTGTGGACCGTGCTTAAGGGCCGATAAGCACTGGAAGACGACAAAAGGAGAGTTGCAGCTGGTGGACATACCTGCCGGCCCGTGGAACAAGATTGCCATTGATTTTGCGGGCCCATTTACAAGGCTACCTGACGAGTGTAGACATCTCATCGTCCTTACGGATTACTTCTCCAAATGGATTCACTACAAGTTCGTCAGGGAAGTTACCACTGAACGAGTGATCAAGGCATTGACGAAAATTTTCGCGATTGAGGGACAGCCGAAGATCATGGTGTCGGACAACGGCACCCAGCTAGTGTCCAGGCGGATGACGGATTTTCTGTCCAGGTTGGGGATTAAGCAGGAGAAAACCCCACTGTACAGCCCGAAGAGCAATGGGCAGGTTGAGCGTATGAATAGATTCCTCAAAGAGGGCGTGCAACAGGCGATCGCTTCCAACATGAATGTGAAAGCGTTTCTGGCGGACAAAGTGAACACTTTCCATAACACGCCCAGTGAGGTTACTGGACACACTCCGTTTTATTTGATGAGAGGGAGAAGATGCATGAGTGAGCTTACCCCCAAATTCAATAAGTGGTATGACATGAACCGGGAAATTGAGGCAGAATCTGATGAGAGATTGAGAGTCAAAGCAAGAATAGTGGCCAAACAGGAAAACAATAAGAGGTACGCTGACATGGTGAATAGAGCCAAAACTAAAAATATAGCGCAAGGGGATTGGGTATTGGTGAAGAAACCCAACAGGGTGATGAAGGGGGAGTCTGTGTTTCAAACCCCGGTGCGTGTGCAAGGAGTGACAAGAGGGGCAGTCTGTCTGGAAGGAGCGGGGTGGCGGAGCAAGGACGACATAGTTAGGCTCAAGGCTGGGCAAGAGAAAATCATCATGAAAGATGTCCGTGTGGATGGGGCCGAAGGCACGGATGATGTTGACGAGTGGCAAACTCACGAAGCCAGGGATGTAGTCATTGATGAGGAGGAATGTGTGAATACGCCTTCCAGTCCAGGAATGAGTGGACAGGGGAGTGCGGAGCGATGCGAGAAGGCATGGCGTGGCTTGACGGCTGCCTCAGGACAGAATGGTTGCAGGCCCGAATCTGTGGAGAGCGACAGTCATAATGTAATGGGGTCAAGCCTAGAGGATGCGTGCGCCGTCAAGGCGAATTCACTTCAGTATGTTACTCCGAGCAGGCCAATTAGGCGTATCCGAGCACCCAAGAGGTTCGAAGATTTTGTTATGAGGTGAAGTTCCTTAAGTTTCTTGTTCTGTTGAAAAGGGAGATGTCGTACGTGAGTTAACGCACGAGGCCGGAGGGACAGAACTAGTCTGTCTTCTATGTTTAGGCACCTCATGACGCCACGACCAATCTGTAACGAGGACGGTCGTGACGTCAGGGGGCGGCGCGGCGGAGAGGCAGAGGCGCAAACAAAGCGCGGTGTTGCGGCCGGCCGGCTGCTCGTGGGCCTTATTTCTTGTGGCAAGAATAAAAGATATTAACATGAAATTTGTCTCCATCGCATCCTTCATACCTGCCACTACAACCTGACCAGTTCATTTAGCTAACAAACACAAATCTAGTCTACACAAAAAAATCTACTCAATGGTCTCTTTTTGTTAAACAGAGCTATGCACTACAGGTCTCTCTATCTCAATTGGGTCAGGAGACAGGGACTCTTGGGAGGAGTTGGTACAGAGTTGGACATAATCTTTAATCAGAGTCAGAAGGATGATGGAAGGACTCAGAACATGAATTGACAATTTCAACAGAAGAAGGAAGTGATCAACTTCAGTGGAATCAACATGGATGTTATTATGATGATGATCATGACAGTTGCGAGTTTGATCATCCCGATATACATGCAGCCACTTGTCTGTGATTGTTGGTTGTTGTAATTGCTCTCACTTAATTGATCGTACATCAGTTATAAAATAAATGATTGCAAAGGACTATGCTCTTGTTCTGCCTCCTTTGAGTCTTCTTGGTAAACTACTCCTCATGAAGCTTACCTTCCATTCTATCCTTCTTTATTCTACAATATAATCATTTCAGATGCACCACCCAATTTGGCAATAAAACTAGTATAATTAAATTTTTCTTTTAATAACCTTGTTTTAGAACTGTGGGGGTCATTCTGACCCTGGCGGTCATGGACCGCCAGGGCCGGAGGAAGCACCACCAACAGGCTGGCGGTGCTTCAGGGGCAATTCTGACTGCGGCGGTAAAGTTGCGGTCAGAAAAGGGAAACCGGCGGTTTCCCACCGGTTTTCCCCTGCCCCAGGGAAGCAGCGCTGCCATGGGGATTCCGACCCCCTTTACACCGCCAGGAAGAGGCTGGCGGGAACGGGTGTCGTGGGGCCACTGGCATGGGCACTGCAGGGGCCCCCTAACAGGGCCCCATTAAGATTTTCAGTGTCTGCAAAGCAGACACTGAAAATCGCGACGGGTGCCACTGCACCCGTCGCACACCAGCAACTCCGCCGGCTCCATTCGGAGCCGGCTTCATCGTTACTGGGGCTTTCCCGCTGGGCGGGTGGGCGGCCTTTTGGCGGTCGCCCGCCTGCCCAGCGGGAAAGTCATGATACTTGGGTCTCTTCGGGGCTGACAGAATGTTTGCAATCCATTTAAGTTAACTGTTTTATACTTACATTAATTTCTATTCCTCCCACAACAGGCTGCTGATCATTGCCCAGATGAGTACTGTGTTTCTCTAGTGTTTGTCTTTTGTTACACCTTTCCCTAAATCCTCTTTCCCATCCATTTATCAAATCCCTAACCCTCTTCCACCAGGCTGTGTGATTTATTGAGGTGTGGCTTAATAATTCACACCATTAATTAATCAGACACTTGGTGGGGCAGATGTGCTAGAAGCAACACCAGCTCAGTGTGCAGGATCTTCATTTGAATTCACCTAGGTGGCAGTGGAACCTTGCTTCCAATGCCTCCACTGTTAGTGTGCTAGCATGCTACTACTATTACCACCATGGCACCTTGGGAAACCATGCAGCCCTCACTTCATCTATTAAGAACTATAGAGCATTGTTGTACTTTTAGACAGTGTAATGGGCAATGGCAAATCTCTCCCCCCACTCCTTATGGGTCAAATATAGTTGCAGACTACAGTGCAGAGACTAGGAGAGAAGTATGACAAGGGTACCTAACCGCATAACTAATTGTTATACACTTTCAGCAGATTTTAAAAACACGCTGCACTAAAATGCAGCAGTGGGAAGTAAAACATCCCAAAAAAGATTTGAGGGATAAATAACATTAAATAAATAGTTATTTACCCTAACAAGAAGAATATAAACCCACCACTTTCTCCCGCAACTGGCCCACCCCTCTTCTCAAACAAATCTCCCTGTCCTCAACCAATGTCCAAAAAATAAAAGCAAACAAAGTCCAACAGTCCCAGACCCGTTCCCAAAAACTCATTCCCACCCTCTCCACCCACAACAAGTCCCAACCACCAAAACAAATGTTAAAAAAGGGGCAGAAGAGGGTACTAACGGTGGGCCAGGAGTTGTTTGCATGCCTGCCTGGCTTCTATTTGTGCCAGCCTTCGAAAGACGCAGCATTGGAAAGCGGTGTCTAGGGGAGGGGCAGTAGTGATGGAATGGTGTCAGGCGGCTGCCAGCGAACTGCGGTGCTGGTGTTGAGTGTGAGAGGCTAGATGTGTGGGGGGCTGGCTGGGGGCCCTGGGCATTTGACGTGGCTCCTGCTGCCTCCTTCTCCTCCAGGGCCACCAGCCGCCGATATTCAGCCATGGTGGCCTCCAGCTTCTGGTGCTGCAGCCGGGCTGATATTTCCTGATGTGATGGTGGACCAGCAGGAATAGCTATATCAAGAAAGTAAAAAGAGAAATTGTAAACAATGCTCTGTGCAAAACACTTGCTTAAAATCATGCAGTGGAACAGTAGCAGTACATTTGTTGGTCACCTCAGGCCATTCGATTTTGATATGATTAGAGTCGCAGCCAATATGCACTATGGAGTACAAGTATTCTTCTCTCTCCTGTTGTGCTAAATTAAAGGAGGCTTGCTAGCTCAGCTGGCACTCGCGGCCCTAGTCATACTTGTTACTGTGTGCAGCTGGGGCAGCTGTAATGGAGAATTATCTTATTCCAATGGCACTGCTCGTCTCCAAAATGCTTTTCAATTTTGCCTTGACTACAAGGCAGATGAATACTAAGAATGATACATGCCACATACTATAATAAAATCAATCATGCAGACATCTTCTATGCTGTAAGTAGACGGTGAGAAAAGTAGACTCTGCAGTACAAAGAAAGGAATCGGATTAAAGAACAGGATATGTATATTGTATTTAGCACAGTCGTAACAGACTATCCAATCCTCAAAAGTCAAGTCACTAACTTAGTCCCACTTCACCCCCTACCCTCATCACCCTCCTCCACCATGCTTTGTAATAATAGTTACTTTTTTCCAGTTTATTTTTTTGGCAGTAAAGAAAGGAATCTTAAATTACTCTACTGCAGGGTAAATTAGGGGGGATTATGCTGGGGAGGTAGAGTAGACGCTTTACTGATCAATTCATCATCATCATCATGTGCCTAATGTTTGGCTAGTAGTGTGGGTAACTGTGGTGTGTGGTTGGCAAATGTTGAAAGGGGAAAATGTGAACAGACTTAAATCCGTTATGTAAGCCATAATGAAATATATCACTTGACTAGAAAAATGTGGTGCAAACAAAACATGGAGTTTTTTTAATTTTTCAGAAGGCTGGGATAGAACCTAAAGTTTAAAGGAGTGAAGAACTAGGAAGTGACTGAGTGAGTGTCTCAACTGCAGGTATACTATAATAATATAATACATAAACAACATTGGAGGGTCCAATTACATGACCATGTCCAAACACTTTTTTTTACTGATTGAGCTGGAGCAAGAAAAAGAAGCCCGGTCATCAAACATGCATAGAATACCTTACGTGGGCATGCAATCTTCACAGTAGAGTACCTGGGTTCTCTGAGGCTTACAATACCACCAGTCTACAAGATATATAAGGGTAGAGGGAAAGTTTAATGACAAAGCTGAAGAAAGGAAGGTGGTAGAGAAAGACAAGTACAGAGAGACAGTTTGAAGTAAAATACAGAAACTCAAGATATGGAAAATAGGTAAATAGGATAATGGAGGGATAAGAAGAATGTAGGAAACAGATAAACCCCAGAGGAGTTGGAAAAAAATAGGGGACAGGCACAGTAAAAAGGTAAAAAATAATTCGAAATGTTGAGGAGTAAAAGTTAGGGAAATAAATATTAATATTAAGAACAGGAGGACTTACTGGGGCCAGTAGATCCATCTGCCCCCACCCTTGTAGAGGGGGCAAGTCCAGCTCCCTCACCATCCTGACCAGCCCTCTTCTTTCACCTGGATGCTGAATGAGGTAAGAAAGAAAGAAAAATAATAAAAAAAGCTTAGTAGTACAGTTAATAATAATCTCTCCAAAAATATTTTTTAAAGGAAAAGGCAAACGCAGTAACGTTGAACTTTTCTAAATCTGAGCGCCTATTTAATAATACTAGTATCATGGACCATTCTATTCCAAATTTCCTAACCCAATTACCTAAACTACATTTTGGAATTACTAATAAAGTGCAATGAATGATGTTTCGTTTCTCATCTCAGTCTCAATCTCTCAACACCCTTTGATGGGCCAACTCAGTCCGCATTTTTTAATGCATAAATGGATGCATGCATGCATAATTACATATCACTGGTAAATTGCTTAGCACTGTGCGAGCTACAAAAAATAAAGGCACAGAGAAGTGAGAGAACATGCTACTGCTAACTCACTCATACTAATAACTATCACTATGTTAGTGACAGGACACAGGAGGAGTCTCTGCATTATGTCTTAAATAATCAGCCCAATCGATGGCTAACAACAAGTACCATTAGGTAGCGCCAACCACCTGTCTAGATGACAATCACATAATATTTGTAGCAGAAAAGTTAAGTTTCCTGCGTGTGAGCAGCATGCTTGATATTTGGGAAAAAATAATAGTATAGAACACAGCTAATAATTAATTATTATTCACCGAACCCCGCAACCTCCACACCTAGCAGGTCCAGCAGGTCTGTCTCCCAAACCAGGATGTCGGCCCACTGGTGCATAAGCTGTTGCTTTGTGCGCTGGAACCCAGACCTGCAACACACAGCCCAGCACACCCTCTCCCAGCACTGCCGCTTCCGGAGGCCAAACCCACTCCCAGGTCTGCCATCTGCTGCTAGGGTAGAGGGGAGGTGGCGCTGAACATAAAAAACTAATGCTGCCACCTCCACCTCTGAAAAAATGGTGTCGGGCTGCACCCCTTCTTGGTGTAGCCGCCCGCAAGGAAGGCGGCTGCTGGTGGTGGTTTGGAGGGGCCTGGCGCTGGCACTGCCGCTCCCCTGCTCTGCCTTGGCGCTAGGCACTTGGGGGGAAGATAGAAAAAGGGAAGGAAGGACGGAAAAAAATAAGGAAGTAAAGCAAAAAACTTAAAAAGTATAAAAGTCATGAAAAGACACAAAAAATTAGAAAAAAAATAAACTATAAAAACACAAAGAGGAAAGGTAAGATAATAAATAAAAATTAGGGGAAAATACATTTCAAAACTGTAGGATTCAAGAGATTGAAAAGGGATTAAAGTAGGACCCAGCACCATAACAACGCAAAAATCAAGATGGCCGTCAAGATGGCCGCGCGTCATTCGCATGAAAATTTCAGCGCAAGAACAGACTTTGCGTTGCCAGTGACATTAAACATCACGCGAACGGGTGCAGAAAGAAACTTGCCTGCTCACCTCACTCAGCTTTGCGAAGCAGAGTTTTTTTGCTACTTTGTGTAGCTCCGCGTAGCGTGGCTACACAAACTCCGACTAGGCCTGTTCATGGTATTGGAGCTATCTGGGTTAATGACATCACTGTGACCTACTCTTGTCACGTAATGCAGCATGCATGCATATGCTCATGCTAATTGTGAAGCCCATGTAGTAAACCATAAAGCTGGTGTAATCTGTGCACTTTTGTAATGTTATGTATTTGAATCTGTTGCTTATGTGCGTTCAGGTAGATGCAATTAACCAATTTGTATGTGTCATTTCAGATTCACCCTGGGCAAGTGAAGGAGAAAGGGTCAACATAGTTGGGGAAGCAGCTGGCCACAGTTGTTCCGATCCTGAGAGTACTGACACAGAGGGATCCAGTGTCTGAGAGAGTATGGGGAGTGCCACGAAGGACACAAATGCTACTTCATCATCTTTGGAGTCATCCTCCAGTGGACACTTCCCAGTGGTGGCGGACCCCACAGGATCTGTTCCAACTTCATCCTTGTCCGCCACCCCCAGTGCCATCTCCACCCTCTCTGTTGCTCCAAACACAGTTGGCAGAGCCCGCTCCCCTAAGAGAGGAGCCATCTCCTTCACTCCAGGCACCTCAGCCCCTGCCCTGTCCCACCCTGCTGTGTAGAATGAGGAGGCTATTGACCTCCTGAGAAACATCTCTGTGGGTCAAACTGCAATTCTGAAAGCCATCCAGGGGCAAGGCAGCCATATGCAGCAGATGACGGAAGGCATTCACAGTGCAATGTCTGGCCTACAGAAATCTTTTCAGGCTCTGGTCTCCTCCCTCAGTGCAGCCTCTCATCCCCCAACCTTGTGTCCCTCTCACTGCACCTTCCCCATACCAGTACCCTATTTCCAAACCCATCTAAAGCTCACGCAAACATTTACACACACCCACTCACCCAGATTCAAGCAGCACATCCTCCTAAGCACAAACACAAAAAGAACAGGCATGCATCCACACAGACATCGCATCAACACCACACCCACAGACACCCCACCACCATCACATCCACAACCACCACTGATAAAACCACACCCACATACTCACACCACTCCCCATCACATCCCCACAAAGGAAAGATGACAGCACACACACATGCACACACCACACCTCCACCACCACATCCACAGCCAGCACAGACAACAACACACCCATATGCACCCCCAGTCACCGTCACATCCATACACACACCACATACAACCACACCCACTGTCACCACCACATCAGCATCCACAACACCCGCACCCAGCATTTCCACTGTAGCAACCTCCATAGATCCACAATTCACATTCTACGCACCTCAGAAACACAGACTCACACAATCAAGCAAGCAATAGACACCACTGATACAAGATACACCTATACTTATAGAACATACACCTGACACACATGCACCTGCACCCACAACAGACCCAAGCACATCACACACAGTCACTTCCTCTCCCTCCAGGACCCCACTCCTTCCCATTCCTACTCCTAAGTACCCTACCGAAGATCCCTCCTTTTCCTCTGCCATGAACCCTCCCAAACCTCCTACCACCACTTCCAAAAAAGTTCCTACCCCTCCCACACCTAAGACCACCACTTCCACCTCCTAATCCACCCCTATTATCCACCCATCCACCCCTTTCACTTCCCAACACCTCTCCCGCTAAACATAGGTCCTCACCCTCCTCTTCCCAACCCATCACTTTGAAAACCAAGGGCACCTCTCCCAAACACAAACGTCCCCTTCCAAATAACATCTTTGAGGTGCCTTCTCTGCTAATGGGTGTCCCTTTGTGGGGCAGTTACCTGGCAGTGTCTTTTCACGCAGGTTTGGTGGAACTGCAGTGTGCTAACACACACAATTTCAAATTTTCAAAATGGACTGGCCATTTTCCTTTTGTTATGTTTTTCCTTTCTTTTTTTATGGGGAAATACATTTCTGTTTCTTTTTGTGCACATTATTCCTTGGATTACTTTTCCCTAGCTATTTTGGAGGACCTAGCAATGTTGCATCTGTTAGATTGTTCCACAATGCCATTGTGTTTACACAATATGGCATGTTATACTATATATATGTGTTTAGAGTGTGCTCTGTTACGTACACGCCCAACGTGATACGGTATGTGATAATGATTAGCTTTTACGGGCAGGCATTCATCACAGTGATGAGTACTTGTACCACCTAACTGGGGTGACTGGATACAATGGGATGTGTGACTACAGGTGAGTGTGTTTCACCCTGATTGTTGATCTATGTTACCAGGTTTGCATATTTAGAGCTTGGGACCAGTACAAGACTTACACAGGACAAGGGGAAGTGTTCCATGGATGGATATATAGGATGATTCCAAATTGGGCCAGACATTGATTTGGGTGGTATTTCAAATAGTAAATGTTTCAGCTTGTCTTGAGTAATGTCAACCTCATTTTGCCTGCACTTCTTCCTATGATGTATGCTGAATATGTGTGGAATGTTTGCAAGTTAGTTAGTGGTTACATGTCATACCTCTTTGTCTTCTTTTTTGGACGTGTCCATTACTTTGTGTGTTCCTTACACCGCCTCACACCTACTTTAGTTGTATGTGAAGAAAGCTGTTACTGATGTGTTTGTTTTAATATCTTGCACTTAAACATTACACACATATCCATGGCACTTGGTGAGGCTATTGGTTGTCCTTGGGAGACTTAAAACTAGGGGGCCTGTGTACAGAGATATTTTGAGGCATGGCCAAAGTGGGCTCTGGCCCAGGGACCCAGACTTTCATGAGGCCCCTGATTGAGCCAGTCCTTTTCTACAGATAGGCTTTCCATGATGACATTGCAATACTACTTAAATAGATTGTTTTAAATACCATTTTCCCAAAGTTACTTTTTAATGTGTGTGATGTTTGAGAGTCTATTACAGAAATTGTGCAGAGACGGTGTGTTTCTGTTTCATGAGATATCCCTACTTTTGTTTATTTTCTATTATTACAAGAGCTAGCATGTGAGAAATTGGAGGATGTCACAGAGATCATTTGTTCTAATGTTAGTGAAGAGCTGCTGTTGTGTTACAATATTGTAAACACACATCACTATCCCTGAATATTAGTTGTGAACACATTTAGAATTTGGAAGACTATGCCAGTGCATTGTCAGTGACCTGGCCAAGAAGGTCACCAAAGAGCAGAATTTGGGACATTCAAAGCTGTTCCGAACAGTGGGACCCACAAAATAGGTTTGGCCCAGGGCCCCCATGCAACTTAAGGTGTACCTGCCTGTGCATCTGTTAACTGAAAAGTCAACGGAAATGGGTAGGATTGTGGTTTACTGTCAGTCGCGTCCACACCAGTGTGGGTTTTGGATGTCATCAAGCTGCAGCAGCACCAGGACTTGTACGATGGGCTCCATGGTGGCAGAGGACGTGTGCATCTGAGTACAGGTGAATTTCGGCCTTTTATCCCTCTCTTTCTGCCAACTCAGGTGTGGAGGTTTTGCCACCGCAGTCATGTCGGCTGGAAGGGGCATTGTGATTCGGCCGGTGGGGAAACTTGCAGTTCGCCCTCCAACATAGGTATTGGCCTATCCCACTGCAATTGCGGTCAAGATTTCCTGGCGGCTACAGTGATGTCACGGCGGTCTTTAGTCTATGCGCCCTCTTGCTTTGTAATCAAGACTGCCAAGCTGGTGGCTGGGGAATCCGGCGCCGGTTCGATGGTGGTACCCCTTCTGCCAAACATGAAATCAGGCCCATAGCCAAGTGGAGAAAGTGTTGTACTTTGGGGAAGGTCTAATTTACAATTCTTACTCAAAAATAACCACACTGGGAAATCCTAATCACATTAAGGAATATGTTGGACTTTGGTGGGAGGGTGTCTGATTTACCATCCCTACTGTAGACTTACCCACACTGGGGAAAGTGTTGTACTTTAGAGAGGGTACAGATTTCCTATTCCTGCTCCAAACTTAACCAAATTGGGGAAGTGTTGGACTTTGGTGGGGTCAAATTTACTGTTCCCACTCCAAACTTAACCACACTGGGGAAAATGTTGGACTTTGGGAAGAGGAGAGGGTGTCTGCTTTAATATTCCCTTTACAAACTTAACCACACTAGGGAAAATGTTGTAATTTGGTGTGGCGGGAGGCGGTGGGGTCATATTTTCTATTCCCACTCCAAGCTTAACCACTTTAGGGAAAGTGTTGCACTTTGGGGGAATGAGGTTTACTATTCCATTCCAAACTTAACCACATTGGGGAAAGGTTTTGCTTTTGGGGTGGGGGCTTGATTTACTATTCCCACTCCAAACTTAACCAAATTGAGGAAAGTGTTGGTCTTTGAGGGTATGTAAAAAAAACTACTCCCACAAAATTCTAATACACATTTGCCTAATAATTCTTCTGAAGGATCCATTTTACCTATCCAAGCAAATATAAATATGCTAAATTGGAATAATTAACAAAACAACAACAATCATTCAAAAAAGAAAACAACATTATTATGAGTTTGTCGATCCCACTGAGGGACTACCTAACTTGCACGGAGGACGCCACCTACATGGTTTACAATGTTCCTGCCGTGCTGACCTGTGGGAACATTGTAGTACGCGGTTCCCGCCAGGCTGCCCGGTAGGAACAGTGCTACAATATTGGTCATCGCTCCCTTAAGGGAGCTGAGGCCGATTCTGTAACACACAGCACCCTTGGAATGCGTACTTTGCAAAGCAGACAGTGTGCATTCTGATGGTGCTGGGTAGAGGTGCCCCCGGCACTTGCTTTCCACCAGCCTTCTCATGGGGGGGACCCGCCAAGAGAAGGCTGGTGGAAAGCTGAGTTTTAATCAGCCTGGCGGCGCTGAACTCAGCGCAGCCCTGGCTGAGTACAACTCAGACCTCCGTCAGACTGTTGGGAACCACGTCCTCAGTGGAGATGGCAGTCCCCTTGCGAGTCCGCCCACCAGGACTGTAATGTGGTGGTTGGACCACCATAGTTGTGGCGGTCTAACCGTCACCGCAAGGCTGGCGGTCCTTGGACCGCCACAATGCTTAATTTGTAAATTAAAACGTGCCAGTGCCCAAAGCTCTCCTCTGAAACACAGGGCTGCTGCACATAAATGTGCGAGTATGGAATACTGAGGCAGTGTAATCCTGAAGCCATCTCGGGCTTCTTTAATCAATTTACAGCCACTCCCTACCCCTTCAGCTCACTCTTTCAGCTTTCTACTTTCTCCCTTTGTGACGCTTTTTCGTTTTTCTCTTCCTTCCCCTTTCCCATATGTGTCATTTGCTTGCAGTAAATGCTTGAGGCATAAAAATAAGTGCCGGCCCTCAAAAAGAAGTGCCGGTGCCCCACACTAGAAACCATCTCAAATTAAGCACTAGACCCCCAGCCTTGTAATGAGGCCCTAAGTGTCAGGTGAGTTTCCCGTATCAAGTATTTATTGGTTTTGAGCCTGCGCAAGTAGGCAGAGACTTTTCCAGTCTTATGAAAGTCATTCAGCCCGCATGTGGTTTAGTTTATAATTTCTGTGTGTGTGTTGTTTGTGTCTATTTTCTCTCCAGCATCTTTTATTTTCCGCATCCTGTTTCCCTATTGCTGATTTTGTAGTGAGTACTGCCTTCTCATGGAACCTTTTAAACTCCACCCACGCCTCTCCCACACTGCTACACACCCCTCCCCAAAATTATGGTGGGTAATACATTTTTTCTCTATTTGAATACCATAGTACTTCCTTGAGATTGTGAATTGGTCAAACATTGGGGTTAAGCAAATCCATCCCAGCTCCACCTCCATTCCTAATGGTGGCCCCAGAAAAGGTATCTCCATTCCGTCTGTTCATCCATTTTTTACAATAAATGTGCGTGTGATAAATGTGTATCTGTCTATTGCCTCTCTATATATCTAGTCAACATTCCTATTGTGTGAATTTAAAGATTGCTAAAACTACAAATAACAAATTCAAAATTTGCAATGCACTTTGTATAACAATGTAATATACATTGGGTATGAAACAATTTTCTAGACCATCTCTGGTGGGGTTAAGTAACATGAGTTCATCTTTTGTAGGTCTAACGAACAGCTAGGTGTTTGCAAAAGTTAGTCATTTTCATCCATGTCGGTGCTCAGTCTCCCCACGGGTGTCAGACTGATGGTTGCTTTAATGTTTGATGAGTCTCTGGAGTAGCTTGAAGGCCTACTGTGTATCTGTGGAAAAGTGGAATTTACTCTCTATACTAAATCTCACTTGAGCCGAAAGCATCATATCATATTTTCTTCTGACTGACAGAATTCAACATCACACATTTTGCCCTACCACTGTGAAATACGGGTAAAGAGAAATGGAGAATCCATTATATTGAATGTCACGTTTCTCACAAGTGAGTTTGAAGCAGCATTATGGTTGTTCAGGAATCAGACAATGATTGTTCTTCAAGGAGTTTTGGTAAAGGTCGGAGGAAAATTCGTTTTTTGATCATAAATTCTTGTGAAAACTATCTCATCAAAAGAAATCAATGAGCAGAGTCTCAATTAGTTTTTTCCTAATTCATGTAGTGGTAGATTCAGGCAGACCAGTTAATCTTATTTTATTCCATCTCGACCTGGCTTCTTGGCTTCATTCTTAGTTCTTATGCTTTCATGCTGTTTCTCATGGCTGTATCTTTGCTTGTGTCCTTCTCCACGTCTGATACTTGGAGCTCTACTAGGTCAAGTTTCGATTCATGTTTGTCTAGACACACAGTCATGGGGTCGTTTTGAGAGGCCAAGGAGTTTTATTTTGCTGTCTATAGTTAGAAGGTTGTACTTCTTCTCCTGCAGTATCATTTGTAAGTGCCTGCCATATGATTCCTCAGGTTGCAGAGTACCTAGCGCCTCTAATGATGGTTACTTTTAGACTGTGTGATTGGTTTTCCTGTTATCAAAGGATAGCTTGAATAGTTTATTGTCAGGCTTTCCCATGTTCGTCACTTATTTTACTCCTGGGGCTTAGCCAAGTGACAAGACACCAGTCAGCTGAAATTGTTATATATCATGCAGCTAATCTCCTACCACCTCTGTTACTCAAATGGTGCGGGTCTGTTTTTTGGTGTTAGGCTGCTATTTATTGTTCAGCCGTGTAGGCCTTTTTGAGTCCATTTACTTTCTTTGAATTCATATGGAAGCTGTGAGGTAGTACAATATTATGACATAGCTTTCACTAAACTGTATTTCAATTCATTTTTATTTGCAGTCTTTGTTTAGCAAATGTGTAGAAAATGATCAACCCACTCCTCAGGTGTTCTACGATCCCTTCTGCTCTCTTCTTACTTGCAAAGACTCTCAGTCTGTCTCCTCACAGCGTGCCACTCTTCTCCACAGGGGTGTGGGCTGTCTGCCTACTACATTCTCTACTCTCTTACCGTCGCACATAGCTCTGGGTTGCCGGGGCAGCCCCGTCACCCTCAGCATTCTTCCAATCTCTTCTGACCGGGGAGATGCTCCATGCAGGATCCAGGACAGGGGATCGGTGAAGCCTTGTATGGTGTGCTCCCCGGGATCACAGACCACCACAGGGCTCATTCTTCACTGGAATTATGTGTTACCCGGCTCCCAGGTATGCCGCCCCTCGTCATCGGGTATATTCCACGTTCTGAGCAGAATTCTGAATCGTATTTTCACTTGATCTGAGTCAAGGAGGACGGCAAGTAGATATCTTTTTCGCAAATATGGCTGGATGGCAATCTGTAGCCCTGATTTGTAATGGATTATACTGCGACGGCAAGAGCCACTTAAGAGCGCGGCTATCTTGGGGATCAGCCAGTGCCCTTTCCCTCAAAGTTGCTGGCTCTAATACTGTGACAGATGATCCTGAAAGGCAGCAGAGCTAGCTCTCAGCGTGTAAACGACGCACATCAAAGACAAAAGAGGTACCTAGATGCAGGGGACCACGGATACAATCCAAATACCACAGAACGATCTACTAAGGCCTTACTGACTCTGTATTTAAACAGCAGAAACAGTTTTCCGGAATCCTTGAGTATACTGCACGTACAGCAGAGCTATCTCTGGAAGTGTCACTGGTGCCCTTCAAAGACTGCAAATTTAGCTCTGAATGCTTAACAAACAGTCTCTTAGGACAGCAGAGTTAGTTCCCCCAGATGCCTGACTACTTAGAAGATCCAGTCACCAGAAAACCTTGATGACGACAATATTGGACTACCTTAAACAGTTATCCGTTATTCGTCCTCTAAGTATTACAAAACGACAATTGTCACTGAGTGATTATGGCTCAGCTGAACTTTATTTTCAAAATGCATTTTTTTATTTACTTATAATTTTGGTCCCCATGGTCGGATGTGCACTAGATAAAACAGAGAAGCATAAAAGGGGATGCATGGGCAGGCCAGGGCTTCACATAGTTGCAGTAAGAGAGATGGGGTCACACAAAGGGGCTGCAGGGTGAGGTGCCACATACAGATTAGGCAGGGGCATACTGAGGGGCTGCAGAAAAGACGAAGGGGGCACACAGAGCGGTTTCAGGGACAGGGCAGACAGTGGGTCTGCACGGAGTCTGGCTAGTTGGAGACACAGGGCTAGATTTAACCCTGCCCCTTAGCATCCCCTAACGCCACCATGTGTGCGTCATATCTAAGATATGGTGCACCATGGTGGTAGTTAGGGAACTAGCATTAACATTTTTGACGCGATTTCGCAGCTTTTCAGGATTAGCATAAAAAATGTTGACGCTAATCCTGCAAAGCCCATTGAGGCCCATTGTAAACAATGTTGTACTCCTTTTAATGCCTGCTCTGAGCAAGCGTTAAAAGTACCTTGGATTTCTTTGCGCCATTTTCTTTGCCCCCCCCTAACGGCGGAATGCCCTCTTTCCATACATTATGCCTGCCACTGTACCAATACAACCAGCATCACCCTTTTTTAGTGGTAGGCTAGGGATGCAACAGGGGCAGAACAAAATGGCAATCCCAAGTCCAGTGGGACCCTGTTCAAGTACAAGTAAGGATGACGACACGTAGCATGTTGAAGGAGACTTTATGCAGCCCGAGCAACCAAGCACGCCTGAGCAGCCAACTAGCTTAGTGGTTAACATCCCTGACCAGAGACTCACACTTATCCAAATGCAGGTATTGGAGAAAGGCTTGGCCTTTGGACAAGTTCAAGCTTAGTTGCAAGATCAATGAATTTGTCAGGAAGATTAAAGTCCGAACCTTCTTTGAGGGAAAACCCACGGACGGTGATGTACCGGGACACACGCTTGCGAAACAACCTTCTTTTACAACACCCAATAAATCTATCCCTGTAGAAATACTTTCCTTTGAAAAAGCAATTGTGAAGAAGTTAGGGGAGATTGATCCAAACACTATGTGGGTTTTCACAATACTGCTAGGGAAGAGAAGGCAGCCATCAAGGAATTATCCAGTAACCTAGACATAGTTATCAAACCTGCAGACAAAGGAGGAGCCATAGTAATTTAATCCACCACAGCATACCAGAAGGAATGCCTCTGACTCATAGCTGACACATGCAATTATGGGAATCTTTCTGATGAACCAACTGATTTTGCAGGTAAAGGGTGGCAGCATGGTTGAGCAGGCATTGGCTCATGGCTGCATATCCCAGAAAGAAGGGGGCTTCCTTGTTATTAAGAATCCCAGCCACCCCTATTTTTACACCATTCCTAAAATCCACAAGAACTTAGAGACCCCACCAAGATGACCTATTGTGCTGAGCATAGGGTACATTCTGGAACCCTTATCTCGGTTTACAGCTGTGTTTCTAAGACCGATTGTTCAGAATACTGACACGTATAAGAAGGACACAAAAGACGTACTAGGTTTGATCATTGATCAAAGACCTTACTTTTGACCCAGACACTCACCTTCTGATAGGACTGGACATAGAAAGTCTCTACATCAGCCTTCCCCATGCGGAAATCTTGTGTATCATTGAGGATGCTCTCATTGAGGTGGAATGGGAAAACCAAACTCCACGGAATGTTGTCAAGGAGTGCTGTAACTGGGCTCTTACAAAAAACGTTTTTGAGTTTTAGGGCACTCTCCAGAAACCTCCAGAAACACTGGACCAGCCTGGGCAGCACCTTCACACCCAGTGTAGCTGACCTGTATGTTCATCATTTGGAAGTCCATAAGATCTTAACCCCCACCAATCCCTACAGACAACACATCAAACTGTGGAAGAGATATATTGATGATGTTCTAGGCATATGGTAGGCAAGTGAAGCTGAAACAACAGACTTTTTAAGATGGCTTAATGTACATGATGAATTCCTCAAATTCACCTATACGATAAGTAACAAGGAGCTGATTTTCCTGGATCCAAACATCAGAGCTGAGCAGGGGATTTAATGCACCACAACCCACAAAACACCCACAGCAAAAAATGCCTGTTACTCTGTAACAGCTTCCACCCACATCACCTTAGGGAGAACCTCCCTTTTGGTCATTTCCTCAGACTTAGGAGAAACTGTTCCGAAGTCAAGACCTACAAGGAACAGGCAGATCGTATAGCAGCCAGTTTGGAAGCAAGGAAATACCCATCCAAAATGATAACACAAGCTATGAAAGAGGCACAAAATAACAATAGGAAGACCTACTAAAGATCCCTGCTCTGACAGAAAGGGATGATAGACTGATATGTGTCATAATATTTAACATTGCCTAAAACTAAGTGAGCAAAATAATTAATAAGCACTGGCGCATCCTCAACAGTGGGTAACTGAACATCCCCAAACCTATGTTTTTCCACAGACGGGGTCAAAGTCTTCGGGATATGTTAGTGCACACACAACCAAGAAGACAGACAACAGAAAAGACAGACAGACTACACACTCAACCATCAGCGGAGGGTCATCATCCTTGCAGTGGTTGTAGTGAGTGCCACCTCACCAAGGTACAACAACCCTGACCTTCAATTACAATACTACATGGGACTTAAGGGATTTCACCAATTGCAATACACAACGGAGGATATATCTGATTACATGTCCATGCAATATTCACTACATAGGCATCACCACCCGTAAGATTAGGACAAGAATAAGTGAACATTGCAGCAACCTGAAATGAGGAAGGGACACTACAAAAATGTCAGTTAAATTTTTTAGAGAAGGAGCACACAGTTCAGGATTATAGGTGGGTCATTCTGGAACATCTGAGAGAAGACTCTAACTGTGAATCAAGATTGTTCAACAAGGAACAATGTTTGATTTACAAATTGGAATCGAATATTAAAGGGTTAAATGATGACATTCCTTGGGGCCAGGTAAATCCATAAAAGAAATTAAGACCACCATGTAAATCACTCTTTTATTCTCTACACAGAGGGATCTCTATGTTTATTGGGGCTTACGTACCAAGTCTTTTTCATGAGCCTTTTGAACCAATACGCCGTCTGACTATTGTTTCCACAGAGGGAACTCCGTTCACATTAATCTTGATTAGGGCTTCCATATACATGCACCACCATGAGCCCTACATGGCTTCAGGTAATGGCACTTTACACTACACCATTAAACAGCCCGCGTTTCTCATCCTGTCGCCTATTTGGGTACAATAGGCACTGTGATTTCAACACTATTTGTTTTGGTGTGGCAAGTTTCGCTCTTTTGTAAACTTCTCCCTTTTTCAGCAGGCCATGCGGTAGTCTACTAGGGGCCCTACAAGGAAGACTCCCTGTGTTCCAATTAGATGCTGCTATTTTGGGGAGGCAGCAGTCTAGTCTTTGCACATAGCTGCGAGGACCCCGACGGGGCCAGTCATAGCGTGCGCATTTCACAAATCCTTTAACCCCTTCGCTGCCAGGCCTTTTCCCCTCCTGTGCCGAGCCTTTTTTTTTGGCTATTTGGGGGCTTTCGCGCTTAGGCCCTCATAACTTTGTGTTCACATAAGCTACCACGCCAAATTTGCGTCCTATTTTCCAACATCCTAGGGATTCTAGAGGTACCCAGACATTGTGAGTTTCCCTGAAG
Organism: Pleurodeles waltl; assembly: GCF_031143425.1. Lineage (NCBI taxonomy): Eukaryota > Metazoa > Chordata > Amphibia > Caudata > Salamandridae > Pleurodeles > Pleurodeles waltl. The sequence continues at coordinate 1,332,642,388 of NC_090446.1, read as the reverse complement.
GAGACCAAGAAATTAGCCAAAATACAGCAAAATATTTGTTGAAAAAAGGTCTGCAGAAGAAGGCTAGTGGCTTTTTTCCCTGAAAATGGCATCAACAAAGGGTTTGCGGTGGTAAAATCACCATCTTCCCTGCTTTCAGGAACAGGCCGACTTGAATCAGAAAACCCAATTTTTCAACACAATTTTGAAATTTTACTGGGACATACCTCATTTTTACTATTTTTTTGTGCTTTCAGCCTCCTTCCAGTTAGTGACCAAAATGGGTGAGAAACCAATGCTGGATCTCAGAAAGCTAAACATTTCTGAAAAGTAGACAGAATTCTGAGTTCAGCAAGGGGTCATTTGAAAAGATCCTACAAGTGTTTCCTACAGAAAATAACAGCTGAAATAAAAGAATATTGATATTGAGGTGAAAAAAAAAAACAGCCATTTTTCTCCACGTTTTATTCTGTAACTTTTTCCTGCGATGTCAGATATTTGAAAGCAATATACCGTTACGTCAGTTGGACTCTTCTGGTTGCGGGGATATATAGGGCTTGTAGGTTCATCAAGAACCCTAGGTACCCAGAGCCAATAAATGAGCTGCACCTTGCAATGGATTTTCATTCTATACCGGGCATACAGCAATTCATTTGCTGAAATATAGAAAGTGAAAAGTATGTATCAAGAAAACCTTTGTATTTCCAAAATGGCCACAAGATAAGGTGTTGAGAAGCAGTGGTTATTTGCACATCTCTGAATTCCGGGGCGCCCATACTAGCATGTGAATTACAGAGCATGTGTCAAATAGACGTCTTTTTTACACACTGTCTTACATTTGGAAGGAAAAAATGTAGAGAAAGACAAGGGGCAATAACACTTGTTTTGCTATTCTGTGTTCCCCCAAGTCTCCCAATAAAAATGGTACCTCATTTGCGTGGGTTGGCCTAGCGCCCGCGACAGGAACTGCCCCAAAACACAACGTGGACCCATCCCATTTTCACAAAGAAAACAGAGCTGTTTTTTGCAAAGTGGCTAGCTGTGGATTTAGGCCTCTAGCTCAGCCGGCACCTAGGGAAACCTAACAAACCTGCGCAGTTTTAAAAACTAGACACCTAGGGGGAATCCAAGATGGGGTGACTTGTGGGGCTCTGACCAGGTTCTGTTACCCAGAATCCTCTGCAAACCTCAAAATTTGGCCAAAAAAACACCTTTTCCTCTCATTTCGGTGACATAAAGTTCTGGAATGAGAGAGGAGCCACAAATTTCCTTCCGCCCAGCGTTCCTCCAAGTCTCCCAATAAACATGGTATCTCACTTGTGGGGGTAGACCTAGCGCCCGCGACAGGAAATGCCCCAAAACACAATGTGGACACATCACATTTTCACAAAGAAAACAGGGCTGTTTGTTGCAAACTGCCTAGCTGTGGAATTTGGACTCTAGCTCAGCCGGCACCTAGGGAAACCTAGCAAACCTGCGCAGTTTTAAAAACTAGACACTTAGGGGAATCCAAGATGGGGTGACTTGTGGGGCTCTAACCAGGTTCTGTTACCCAGAATCCTTTGCAAACCTCAATATTTGGCCAAATAAACACATTTTCCCCTCATTTCGGTGACAAAAAGTTATGGAATCAGAGAGGAGCCACAAATTTCCTTCCACCCAGTGTTCCCCCAAGTCTCCCAATAAAAATGGTACCTCACTTTTGTGGGTAGGTCTACTACCCGTGAAAGGAAATGCCCCAAAACACTATCTGGACACATCAAAATGATCAAATACAAAGCCACCTATTTTTGCGGAGGGCACCTGCTTTTTTGGTCCTGGGCTCAGCAGCCTTCTAGGGAAACCTACCAAACCCAGACATTTCTGGAAACTAGACACCTGAGGGAGTCCAGTGAGGTGTGACTTGCGTGGATCCCCCAATGTTTTCTTACCCAGAATCCTCAGCAAACCTCAAATTTAGCTAAAAAATCAAAATTTTCCCACATTTCTGTGTGGGATCACCGCACTGGGGACAAATTTCATACCACCCAATGTTCCCCTCGGTCTCCTGGTAAAAATGATACCTCATTTGTGTAGGTGGGCCAAGTGCTTGTGAAAGGGAAGAGCCAAAAACATATTGATATTGAGGGGGAAACAAAGGGGGTCCAAAAGGGCAGTTTGCGAAAAAACATTTTTAGGCTGACAAGTGCAGCATAATTTTTATCGGTATAGACGAGACAATGCTGGGTGGTAGGATTTCTGTGGATTCCTGCAGATTCTCGAAGGTTCCATCACAAAAATGTGGGGAAAATGTGTGATTTCCAGCAAAGTTGGAGGTTTGTAGGGCATTGTGGGTACAAAAATGGTGTGGCGTGCATGTGAAACACACCATCCTGGAATCAACCAGATGTTTAGTTTTCAGATGTGTCTAGGTCTTGTGGATTTTTCTACGTGGCAGCGTCCCAAAGTGCTTAAAGTGCAGCCCTCACCATTCCAAGTGGGACGATTTTGAGAGTTAGCCAAGCTCTCATGGCCCAAATGTAAAACCAAAACCCAAAATAATCAAATGTCTTCTTGCTTGCTGTGGGATAAGATGTTTTAGAGTGCAGGGGAGAGCTGAAAGACTGTTACCCCCTTCAGCTGGGGTGGGGGCATAACCAGGCCCATACTGGTTGGTAGCCAACACCCCAATATTTTTGTTTTTTTTAAATTCCCTGGCATCTAGTAGACTTTCTGCCCCCGGTGTGTGGATCAGGGGTAATTGCCCCATCTGACCACTGGTGGCAGAACAACTTTGGCCCCATTTATTTGGGGTGGGTGTATGGTCATACCCCCACCCTCTTATTTTGGAGAAAAAAACTTCCCTGGTCTCTGGTGGGCTTTCTGCCCCCCCTTGGGGGCAGATGGGCCTTCCAAAAATAGGCCCATCAAGATATGGCCAACAGTAATGTGCCCCAATGGGGAGCGACCCTTACCCAAGGGGCTGCCCCTCTAAAGAAAACACAAGCATACACACACCAATCCCTGGTGCCTAAGTGGTTTCTGCCCCCCTTGGGGCAGATTGGCCTAACAAAAATTGGCCGATCTGCCCCCAAGGGGGGCAGAAATGGTCTAAATACAATTTGCCCCCCAGGGGACCAACTCTTGCCTAAGGGGTCGCTCCCCACCTCTAAAAAACAAAAATTAAACACAATTCTTTTATCCCTGGTGCCTAGAGGTTTCTGCCTCCCCTGGGGGCAGATTGGCCTAATAACATCAGGCTGATCTGCCCCCGGGGGGGGGGCAGAAATGGCCTAAAATACATTTTCCCCCGCCCCCCCACCCCGGGAGCGACTTGCGTGAAATTTGCGCAAAAAAAAAAGATCCCCGGTTGCTAGTGGTTTCTGCCCCCCTTGGAGGCATATTGGCCTAAGAAAAATCAGCCAATATGCCCCCAAGGGGGGCAGAAATAGTCTAAATACAATTTGCCCCCTAGGGGGCGACCCTTGCCTAAGGAGTCGCTCCCCACCTCTAAAAAACAAAACAAACAAAAGAAAACCTAAAACAATTTATCCCTGGCGCCTAGAGGTTTCTGCCCCCTCTGGGGGCAGATCGGACTAATAACAATAGGCCGATCTGCCCCCAGGGGGGCAGAAATGGTCTAAAAGAAATCCCCCCCGGAGCAACCCTTGCCTAAAGGGTCACTCCCCTTGCGTGCAATTGGCGCAAAAAAAAAGATCCCTGGTGCCTAGTGGTTTCAGCCCCCCTTGGGGGCAGATTGGCCTAACAAAAATCGCCAGATCTGCCCCCAAGGGGGCAGAAATGGTCTAAATACAATGTGCTCCTCACCTCTAAAAAACAAAACAAAAACAAAAAAACACATTTTTTTTTATCCCTGGTGCCTAGAGGTTTCTGTCCCCCCCTGGGGCGGATCGGCCTAATAACAATAGGCCGATCTGCCCCCAGGGGGGGCAGGAACAGCCTAAAATAAAGGTGCCCCCCCCGGGGAGCGACCCTTGCCTAAGGGGTTGCTCACCTTCCGTGAATTTGCCGTAAAAAAAAAAAAACTCCCTGGTGTCTAGTGGTTTCTGCCCCTCTTGGGGGCAGACTAGCCTCATAAAAACAGGCCGATTCACCCCCAAGGGGGGCAGAAATAGCCTAAATATAATTTTCCCCCTAGGGAGCGACTCTTTCCTAAGGGGTCGCTCCCCAACTCTAACAAACAAAAAAAAGAATTTTTTTTTTTTGCCCTGGCGCCTAGTGGATTCTGACCCCCCCCCCCCTGGGGCAGATCGGCCTAACAACAATAGGCTGATCTGTCCCCGGGGGGGCAGAAAAGGCCTTGCAAAATATTGTCCCCCTGGGGAGCGACCCTTGCCCAAGAGGTCGCTCCCCTTGTGCCAGTTTCATTTTAATAAAATATTCCTGGTGTCTAGTGGGCATTTCAAAAGCCGGATCACTTTATGATCCGGCTTTTGAAATGCTCTGAGACACTTCAAAGGGAAGGAAATTCCTTTCCTTCCCTTTGAAGCCTCTTAGGGCCCCCATCATATGATTGGAAGAGAAATGCATTGCATTTCTCTTCCAATCGCGCTGAAAGCTGAGCTTACAGCGCAATGGGGAAGTGGCCTCTGATGAGGTCAGTGCGCAAATGGGCGCTGACATCATCAGATGTCACTGGAGGGGTCGGGGGGTCGGAAGGGGAAGGGCTTCCCCTTCCATTCCTACCTTGGGGGGGTGGGAGGGAAGCCCACAGAGGGAGCGCTAGCGCTCCCTCTGAGCTCAGTGCTGAGGACGTAATGGTTACTTCCTCAGCACATGAGCACTGCGCCGGTGGACGTAACCGTTACGTCCCCGGCACAGAAGGGGTTAAAAGATATTGCCACCAGTACACATGCTAATATTCAGACCCTGGGCTGGAGCACGACAGTTTTATATGTGGAGCTGAGCTTTGGAGTAGTAAGTACTAACTATGTTTTTAGCAGTGTGTGATGGGAACATGTCTTTGGCAATCGTGTCAGCCTGTAACTTTATTGTTCCCCATTACAGAGTGTGACTACAAGCCCACCCCCCACCGGAGGATCTAGGATATACGTACTCATAAGTTATGTATGTCTACACTAGTTATATGTTATGTGTTGTTCTGTGTTGTGTGATTATGCTGGCATCACTGAGGGCTATCACCCTCGCTCGTCGTTTGTATCACAAGTGAATTGCACATTTTGAGGGTGAGATATGTAAATGAGAGGCACAGTGCAAAATGTCAATGACTTTGCCATGGGCAGTTTAACTCTCCTTTTATGTATTACAGATGTTACACAAAACCCGGGTATAAGTAGGTGCAGTATTATTTTTACATTGGCACCTTTGTAAGAAGTGGTGCTAGGGAGTCCCTCCTGGTCCTGATGAAAAGCCGAGGGATAGGTTTGAAACATGTAGGACATAAATTGGAAAGGCAGATACATAGTACACCCTCTCCTTTTCACCACCAACTTTTAATCATACAGCCACTAGATTGGGTATTAAAACAATGGTTTTTCTAGGAGGCAGGTATTTAAAAAAAAATACTACTAATCACACATCATCGTAGTCAGTAAATAATAAATGCTTCAACGTAATTCATTTGTCGCAGCATGCCTTATTCTGCAATGGAATGAGATGGACCCTATTATGAAGCGTGCCACCAAAGATGGTGGGTGAGGGTTTCTAATAGGAAACTAAACAGTTTCAAGGTCCCTTTTGGGGGGGTTAACATTGTATGTTAGGGCATGGCTCCTGTTAGGTTTACATGTAACTAACCAGTGCACAGAGGCATTGCTTTATACAGTGGGCTGCAAGGGTGGTGATGTGGCAGGTCCTGCAGGGGTACACAAAAAGGGGGTAAAGTGGTCCAGCACACAGAGGGGCTGCAAGACCACAGGGCAAGACATGCAGATGATCTGTATGGGTAGGCCAGGATCGCACACAGTGGGCGAAGGAGGGCAGGGGCACACACAGAGGAAAGGCAATGAGCAAACAGAGGGACTGCTGGTGGCGGGAATAACAGATGGTCACTAGACAGCCAATAAGACACAGAGGGGAGGTAGTTGACACAGATAATCTGCAGGGGGTGGGGACACACAGAGAGGTCACATAGGGCAGGAGCAGATATTGGGATTGCCGGGGCGGGGTGAGCCACAAATATAGAAGGCAGGGAAGGCAGGTGGCAGATAGACATAAAATCACACCCACCATCATAAACACCTACATCCAACATCATACAACAGACCCACTTTCATACAGCCACATAACCAACACTATACCAACACTATACACCAACACATCCACTCACCAAACTTTAATCCCTGCCTTTATACATCTAACACAGCGCATGCTCACAGCGTCCGTATACCCATATTCCCATCATATGCCAACACACCTACTATCTTGCACCCACACAGCCACCATTTACCAAAGTTCTGCAGTGTTGCCAAGAATCTAGGGCCTGATTTGAAGGTTGGCATAAGGATTACTCCTTCAGCCTTATTATAAGTGCCATAGCATATAACGCCCCTGTGATAAGATGGATAGGATATCTATGATGTTTCTGATAGAGTAACCCAAAAAATCAAGCTTAGTTTCACCATCATGCATCCTATTAGACACTAAACATAATCACCTATTCTCTGAACCATGTCTCATTTTAAACTTCCTATTATTATGGGTATGGGAGTTAAAGCTGACTGTATTGTGAGGTTGTGATAGGATGTGAAGGTTGCACCTTAACTCATGAATTTCATAATTTTTTAGCTTACATGGAAAAGCCCCTGTTATATGAGCTATCCAATGACGGCTCCTCAGTTTGGGCTGAGAATTGTCACCACCCTTCCCTCCCCGCTGGCCAGCAGCAGCAGCTGCAAAACCTTTACAAGAAAACGATCATAAACTTTGTTTCTGGTAAAGGGGGCAGGGCCACGGGGGTGAAGAGCAGTAAGTTGCCGGGCTTGAGAGAGCCTGCAGCGTCAGGAGTGGCGCTGGCCTGGCTGGGTGCCTGTGTCTGCAGCATCCGGCGACAGAGAGGAGCGGCGCGGTGGTGAGGAAAGGTGTTTTATTTTTTTATTAAATAAAATAAATGTTTATTCCCTTTCTACTCCCACCCCGCGAGCCGCTTCACCCCTTAAGCGCCCAACGAACCACTACTGGAGCTAACATGTACTTCTTTAGTTTTTTTAAGGGAATGCATGTATACACCCACACAAGGCGGAGGCATTGGTAGATGTAGTTGGACAAAGACAGGTGTACGTATCTTGCTAAGGTGGCTGTGGGTAGATACAGACTGTGGATTTTCTCAGGTAGAGACAAGCTCACAACTTCTAGCACTAGTAAAGGATCTGCTGTACTAGTCAAAGATAGACGTGTTTACCACAATCAGGTATCTGCGGGCACTGACAGGCAGGCGTATGAGCAACAGTGGATAACAAGAGGTTTGCAAATCACTGTTTGTGTCCATGAGTGAGTTATGAATAGCTGCATAGCGAAGTGTGGGCATCAGTTGATGGTTCCACGCGTATGTTGGCAGTGCTTCTCTGACTCGCAACTCTTGACAGTTTATTTTCAATTTGCATTTCTTTGAACGCCCACCCATCTGTGCCCTGTTGGGTTACCGAACTGTAATTATTTCAGCGCTCTTAATGGCGGTGCCACTTGGCAAAGGGCGCATTCTAACAATGTACGTGCCTCCAGGTCAGTTTTCTGATTATGCCCAATTACCTCTCAATCAATGAGTGGCATTTCCTGAGCTCACCAGCAATGCTTTCATCGCACCCTTGTTAGACGGACCTGTGCCCTTGATGTGCCCAGATGTCAGTCTGTAAAACCGGGGGAGTAGGGCGGTGAGGGATAGCAGTGTTACTTTAAGGTCATGAGAGCTAGCTCTGAATCCAAAAAGTATGTCTCTGACAGTCTGGAGGCTAGATCTGCTGTCTGTGCAGTGTGTCTGTGAGGCTCTGAAAGCTAGCACTGCTGTCTATGTCCTTGACGGTCTGCAGCTATTTCTGCTGTCTATGCACTGTGACTGTGAGGCTCTGAGGGCTAGCGTTGCTGTCTATGCAGTGTGACTCTGAGGCTACGAGAGCTAGCTCTGCTATATATGCATTATTTGTGAAGCTCTGAGAGCTAGCGCTGCTGTCCATGCATTGTCCGTTAGAGTATCATAGCTATTGCTGCTGTTTGTGCACTGTGACTGTGAGGTTCTGAGGGATGACTCTGCTGAATATGCATTGTCTGTAAAGCTCTGAGAGCTAACCCTGCTGTCTATCCACTGTTACTGTGAGGCTCTGTGAGCTAATTCTGCTGTAAATCCATTGTCCATGAGTCTGTGGACCTATGCAGCCTCTCACACACACACACTCACTCACCCATACTGACACTCAACACATCCACTCACTCACACATGCAAGCAGCCATTCACTCACACACTCACACATGGATTCACACATCCATACAAGCACTCACACATCCAATCACTCACCCATACATCCATTCACACAGACACTTACTCTACAATACAGCTACTCACACACCAACTCACGTAGCCAAACAGCTACTCAAACAGCCATTCACTCATCCAAACAGCCATTTACACAGCCAGTCATTCACTCGTACAGCCATTCAGACACGCACTCACGCACCCATACAGTTACACACCCACTCACCCACCCATACAGCCACTCACACAGCCACTCGCTCACCCATTCAGCCACTGAAACACCCACTCACTCACAAATATAGTCACTCCCAGTGCCATTCACTCACCCTCAAAGCTAGTCATATACCTACGCATACACCCATACACCCATATAAGCACTCACACACCTATACAGGCACTCAGACACCCACTCACACATGGACACACACACACACACACATACACACACATATATATATATATATATATATATATATATATATATATATATATATATATATTCACTCAAAAAAACAAAGGTTACAGGGATGTTACAGTATAATTGGGCTCACATTTCACTTGTACAAAACCATAAAAATTCACCTGTTAGAGTTATCTCAAGTAACTATAACTCATGCCCTAAGGTAACTATTACTTGTACCCACACCATGCACAGTTGTTTCTTAAAAAAATGTATTGCAAATATTACATTGATATTATCAATGGTATTATAAAAAATGTAATGAGTGCCCTAATTTCTGGGGTAATTAGCAGTGCGTGGCGAGGGCGCGAGTTATAGTTACCTTAGGGCACGAGTTTTAGTAACTTAAGATAATTCTATCAAAGGTGAATTTCTATGGTTTTGTACGCTTAAAATGTGAGCCTAACTATAACTTCCCTGTAACCTTTAATTTTCAAAGTGAATTTCTATGTTTTATATTTCCTAACTATAACGTCCCAGTGACCTTTGTTTTTTTCAGTGAATTTCTATGTTTTTTTCAATGTACAGTAATTTTCATTACCATACGTTAATCACACCACCACCACTCATGGCCTTAGGCCATACACAGCGGTGATTGGCTGCAGGGCCCAACCTGCAGCCAGGCCCTGTGTCCAACCCACTCTAACCACCCAACCTTGCACTGCGCAGAGCCTGGCTTGCGGCCAGGCCCTGTGGCCAACCCCTCTAACCACCCACCCTGAGAGAGAGAGGAAGTGAGAGTCTGAGAGAGAGAGAGAGCGATTTAGGCTTTGATGAATGATATACTTAGAATGAGATATTTCCAGACATATTGAAAATAAAAATAAAAAATGTTGTCAATTAAAAAGAGTAAGATCACCTTTCAGTATGTAACATAAATATTTATAGCTGAAAAGAAACTAAAGCAGGAAATTACCACAGACTAGAATCCCTAACCTGTAGTGTGCATGTCTGAGGCCTTAACCACTAGGCCAGGGGTAACTCCTTACTCTGCAGTGTCCAGAGTTAGCTATGATCTTTAACCCAGAAATTTGGAGGGGGAAAAGACTTCAGTGTTCCATCATTAAGAATGTTTGACAGTCAAAACATTAGAAAATAAACAGACAAACTGTCATGAGATACTAGGATTTGAACATTCAATCTTCTGATAGTGCAAGAGCTTCTCCTTTAGGCCAGAAGTGACCCTTCTCTGCTGTACCTCAAAATGGAAGTATTACATTGTTACCAAACATCTTGCTAGTCATGAAGAAACCACTCCAATAACAATCACTCTCTCTCTTCCATCCCATTAAGGGATAGAAGAGAGACAGAGAGACTGACAGGACTATGGGGGAGCCTTGAGGCCCCCGTGGTCCTAGCCGACCCCACACATCCTGCAGGAGCCGGCTTTGCTCCCACAAGAGGGAGCTGCTTTAAATAGCAGCTTCCTGCTTGTGGGAGCAATCTGTTCATCTGTTTCCCTGCACGCAAATATGCGTGCAGTGAAACAGATGAAAACTTCACTTTCTGCAAGTGAGAGCTGTTTGACAGCTCTCACTTGCAGAAAGTGAAATGTTTGCTCTGACTTGGTGGGAGATGTCAAAGCTCCGCCAATTCAGAGCAAACAGCTATGTCCCGGGGGTGGACACTCAGGGACATAGCAGGAGCTGGCCAATGGGGGTGGTGGTACCCAGGGCCATTATTTGCTCTGTGGGCTGGGGGCTGCAAATCCCCCCTTCAATGTGTATAGCCCCAGGGAGGTGGTGGTCTCCAGGGCCAGGGGTCCAAAACAAACCTGCCTCATTATTGTATTTTAGCTCCGGGCAAATAGTGGTCCTCGGGACAGTGAGGGAGTTGCGTGGCCCCCTGCAAAAAATATGAAAATGGCCCCAGGAAGGTGGCAGTCCCTGGGACTGCAGGGGGGCCAAGCAACCACCCCCCCACATTTAATTAAACACTGCACTGGGGAGGTGGCGGTCCGCAGGGCTGCGGGGCGACCCGGGACCTGGTCTACCCAGGGGCTGCATTTAAAGAAGCACACACTTGTTTGTTTTTTTTCCTTAATTTTTGGAGGATCCGCTGTGTTTCCACTGAAAATTTTAAAAAAAGGTTTTTTGCTCAGGGCGTCCTTATGGGACCCCAGCACCAGAGCTAAGGGTTCAGGGTGTCCCTAACCTGGCCCCTTTTTTCCATTTTTGTCTGGGACTCGAGTCCTAACATGGCTGCCAACAATTACTTGTTGAAGTGATGGCAGCCAATCAGATCTCAGCACAAGATCGGGAGGGTTTGCGGAGCCTTTGCATCCCTATATATACAAGTTTGGATGTTCTTTAATTTCTCAAAAACTACTGAACTAATTTACACCAAATAACAAAAAAGGAGCTTTCTGGACCAAGAGCTACCTTTCTGCCAAATCTGGTGTAGTTCCATCCAGTGGTTCGGGCTGTAGACCTGTTCAAAATCCTTATAGGAAGAAACACACCTTTTTTGACCCCCCTCTTTATTCCGGCCCCTGCTTAACGGTTCACCCTGAAACTTTCCGGACAGCAGCTGAAGTGACTGTCGAATGTATTTTGGAACATTTTGTGAAGATTCGACATGTGGCACAAAAGATATAGGCAAGTCAAAAAACACTTTTTCCATAGAAACTAGGGCCTAACTATACCTACCTAGGTAGGTATAGATATATATAGATACACATATTCACAACACTCTCTCCCTTCTCCAAGGAATAGAATGCCACAGGCCAGAACTGCTGCATCAAGAGTGTTCTTTTTCTTTTTCAATAGTTTGTGGAACTTTGCAGATGTTATGGGTAGGTCAAGTTTCCATAGGAAAGGTGTTTTTTGCTGTCTTATTAACGGTGCCTATAACAAATCGGCATCAAATTAAAAAAAAAGTTTATGCCCTTTGGCTCCTTCATGAAAAGCTTTGTGCCAATCCACCAAGCAGCAAAAAATGCAAGTCATGAGTCTTTAAAAATCATGAAAGGGCACATAGGGGATTTCCCGCTAAGTCAGGGGGCAGAAACCTGAGTTTCCGCCCGCGGGCCTAGCGGAAAACAGGCTACAACATTGTCTCAGGCTCGTAATTTAGCCGGTGGCAATGCTGTAACCAGCAGGGTGCCCTAGCACTTGCGCAATATCCAAAGCAGACAGTGAGCATTGCATTGGTGCTGGGCAGGGGGGCCCCCGCACCTGTTCTCTGCCAGCTTTTTCATGGCAGTGTTACCACCATGAAAAGGTTGGCAGAGAATAAGGTTGTAGTCCGCTGGGTCCACCACTGCCAGGCCGCTGGGATCCATGATCCTGGCAGAGCTGGTAATTCCCTGGTGGTCTAACCGCCAGGGTTGTAATGTGGCGGTAGAACTGCCACCGCAAGTGTGTCGGTCTTAAGACCGTCACACTCGTATTGAAGCCCTTAGTCTCTAACTCTTTCTTTATGGAATATATTCACTATCGTCCTCCTCCTCACTTTTCATGTAAAAGTTCCAGGGATGAAGTCCGTGTGTGGAACAATTAATCCCACTACAGAATGCATGGAAGAAGAAGAATCAGCACTGCGTTCGGAAGCACTGAATGTCAATATGACACCCTGAGAATAACTGAGAGTGGGTGTCCTCATCAGTGAGGTGCTTGATGTTAAAGTAGAGGAGATACTATTCAAGGATTAGTGAGGACTCGCCGACAAACGTCACCCATTAAAAACCAGGTTAAGCTGAACCCCGTTTATTACATATGTGCCACCCCGTACAGGCAAAGTTCTGGAACTAGGACAGGGCCTAGTTTGAAGAGCACCTCACACATACTGCATATACAGCAGAGCTAGCTCTCAGAACCTCACAGACAATGCATAGATAGCAGCACACACATACTGCATATACAGCAGAGTTAGCTTACCAGAGCCTCCCAGACATACTGCATATACAGCCAAAGTAGCTCTGAGCGTCTCTCAGACATACTGCATGCACAGCAGCACTAGCTATCATAGACCTACCACATAGACAGCAGATCCAACCTTCAGGCTCTCACAGACATACTATATAGACAGCAGCGCTAGCTCTCAGAGCTTCATAAACAGTGCATATACAGCAGAGCTAACTCTAGGAGCCTCAGAGTCAACTGCATAGACAGCAGCACTAGCTCCCAGAGCCTCATAGACACACTGCATAGACAGCGGGGGTTAGGTGAATAAGTGAGTGTGTAAGTAGTTGTATGGATGAGTGTGTGGCTGTTAGTGACTGTATGAGTGAGTGAGTGGGTGTGTGAGTGGCTCTATGGATGAGTCAGTGGATGTGTGAGGACTTGTACGGGTCTGTGAATGGGTATGTGAGTGGTTGTGTGGGGGTGTGAGCTGGTGTGTGAGTGCTTCTGGGGATAATGTCATCAGTGATGTCACTGACCATGTCATAAGTGATGTAATATGTGAGGTCATAAGTAGTGCAATGCGGGGACGTAAGTTATAGTTAGCTCAGGTAACTATAACCACTGAATTTCACTGTCCCTTTAACCTTTGTTTTTTTTTCAGCGAATTTCTACGTTTTTTTTAATGTTGTTTCCTAACTATAACGTCCTTGTAACCCTTTTTTTAAGTGAATTTCTAAGGTTTTTTAATTTTATTTCCTAAGTGTAACCACTACCCTTTGATAGTGAGTGTGTGAGTGAGAGCATACGTGTTTCAGTAGGTCTGTGAGTGGGTGTGAGAGTGTCTGAGTGGGTCTGTCAATGGGTGTGTGAGTGTCTGAGTAGGTCTGTGAGTTGGTGCATGAGCCTCCGAGTGGGTCTGTCAGTGGGTGTATGAGTGTCTATGTGGGTTTGTGAGTCAGTGCCTGAATGGGTCTGTGAGTAGGTGCATGAGCCTGAGTGGGCCTGTGAGTGGGTGTGTGAATGTGTGAGTGGGTCTGTGAGTGAGTGCATGAATGTCTGAGTGGGTCTGTGACTGGGTGTATAAGCATTTAAGTGGGTCTGTGAGTGAGTGTGTGTCTCAGTGGGTCTGTGAGTGGGTGTGTGAGTGTCTAAGTACGTCTGTGAGTGGGTACATGAGTCTCTGAGTACATCTGTGATTGAGTGCATGAGTTTCTGAGTGTTTCTGAGTGAGTGCATGAGTCTCTGAGTGTGTCTGTGGCTGGGTGTGTGAACCTGAGTTTGTCTGTGAGTGGGTGCGTGAATGTCTGAGAGGGTCTGTGAGTGGATGCGTGAATGTCTGAGTGGGTCTGTGAGTGGGTGCATGAGTGTCTGAGTGAGTGTCTGAGTGTCTATGAGTGGGAGTGGGAGTGTCTGTGCGGCTGTGTCAATAGCTGTGTGAGTGACTCGGCCACAAAGGAACCCCACCTGCCCTTTTATCCAACAAGAGTCCACAGTTTTACACAAAATATCTAACAAAATGGAGTTCTTTCTGCCTTCTTGGGTAAATGTCCAGTACGTATTCTAAACTACAGCTGTGTAATGGAGCACAGTGAAATGTCACCAGTGACCTTGTGTGTGTTTTGGCAATATGATTGTTACTGGTGTGTCTTTATCCAGAAATATGTGATAACATGAATCCTCCTATAGAGAGGACAGCGAGACTACAAAGACACAAATCTCCATCAAACCAGGGTCCTTCCTCTTATTTATATGATGTAAGTGCTTTTTTGTTCTGTGGAGATGGCCTCATATTCCTCGGGTTTAAGAGCGTGCCACCCAAATTGGCGGGAAGCGCTGTGGGGGGCCCTTTGGTAAGCTGTCCATCATGCTGGCAAAAGGGGGAAGACTTCTGCATACTACTAAGGCAGAGGGGGTGGGGCCAAGTGGGCAGAGCTTCCAGGTGATTTGCACATTTGCATACTCGTAGCAAATTTAAAAGGAGAACCATGGACTCTGCACTGACCAAGAGAGGACAAGAAAGAACCCACTTGTCAAAGTCACAGTCACATGAAGATTGTACTCCAATAGATCAACGATGCATTCACCTCCACGAAGGATTTTATATAGTGTTTCAATATGGAATTGCCTAGAAAACACACTTGCTTTGACTTCACCAGGCACAGGAGTTAGGATCATTTCTCCTTTACAGAAGTGGAGCTTCTAGGGGGGCAGCTACTATGTTTCTACTTGTAAGTGTTTCTTCCTAGGATTCATTTCCGTGACATGAGCATCAGGGCCAGAATGGCCCCAGGGAAACTCATCCCCCGGGGCCTATCAACAACTAAATGGGGGAGTATGGGCACACGTCCCCCTCCCCTGGCCAATTTCAGCCCTGGGGATCCCAATACCTGTGGCACGGCCAAAAACAAATGAGGGCCGCGTGGCTGCCTCACTGGACCGATCCCCCCCCCCCGGAGTCCCATCCCCCAGGGCCTGGCCATATCTCCTGTGTGCCTTGGAGCTCAACCAAAGCACCCAGTGTGCATGATTGGTTTGCGGGGGTTTGAAGGCCACTGCGGTCCCAGCTGGCTCCCCGCCTCCTGCTGGAGCTTGCATTGCTAGAAAGGCAGTTCCCGCCATACAGGAGCAAGTGTTTCATCTCTTTCCCTGCCCGCATGTTTGTGAGCAGGGAAAGAGATTAACCTCCCCTTCCAGCATGTAGGAGCACTTTGACAGCTCCTGACTGCTGGAACTGGAGTGTTTGCTTTTGCTTGGTGGGAGCTGTCAAACAGCTTTGTCCCAGGAGGCGGCACCCTGGGACATAGCAGGAGCTGGCCCTGAGGGGTGGTGGTCCCCCGGGCCATGTATGGCTCCAGGAGGGGGTGCGCGGGCCCCCTCCTTCTATTTGAATGGGCGACCCTGGGAAGGTGGTGGTCCCTGGGGCCAAGAATGGCCTGGGAGGGAGGCTACATGCCCCCCTCCTTTTTTTAAAACAAAAAGAAAGCCAGGAAGGTGGTGGTCTCCGGGGCCCAGGGGGTCCATGCGGCCTCCCAATGCTAATTCTTTAATATAGCCCCGGGGAGGTGATGGTTCCCGGGGGCTCCGCATGCCCCCATACTATTTTTTGAGTATAGCCCCAGGGAATTGGTAGTCCCCGGGGCCCAGTGGGGCCCACGCTGCCCCATTTAAGTAGCCCTTTAAACATGTCTCAGGCATGTCACAGCAGAGCCTGTATGTGCAGTTTCACTGCCATGTTGACTTGGCACAATCAGTGATGCAGGCCCACTGGTAACATTTAATGTACAGGCACTGGGCACATATAGTACACTTTACTAAGTATTTATGAGTAAATTAAATATGCCAGTTGTGGATAAACCAATGTAACCATGTTTTAGGGAAAGAACACATGCACTTCAGCACTGGTTAACAGTGGTAAATTGTCCAGAGTCCTAAAACAAACAAATACAAGTTCAGTAAAAATGTGAGGAGGACAGTAAAAAGTTTGACACTGACCCTGCAGAAAGGGCTATTTCCAAGAGCACACAAAGAAACAGGAAAGAGCAAGTAGAAAGCAGTAAAAACGAGGTAAAAGCAAGGCGAAGGCACTCAAAAAATGGGGAAAAAGCAAGGAGAAAGCAGTGAAAATTAGGAAAAAGCAATGGAGAGAGCACACAAAAAGGGGGGAAAAGAAAAGAGAAAGCAGTGAAAATGAGGGAAAAGCAAGGAGAGAGCACACAAAAAAAGAGGAAAAAGCAAGAAGGAAGAAGTGAAAACGAGGGAAAAGCAAGAAGACACAAAAAACTGGAAAAAGCAAGGAGAAAGCAGTGAAACAAGGGAAAAGCAAGGAGAAGAGACACATAAAGCAAGGGAAAAAAGCAAGGAGAAAGCACTGAAAATGAGGAAAGGGAAGGAGAAGGCCCACAAAAAACAAGGAAAAAGCAAACAGAAAGCAGTGAAAATGAAGGAAAAGCTAGGAGAAGGCACTCACAAAATGGGGGCAAAAGCAAAGAGAAAGCAGTGAAAACGAGAGAAAAGCAAAGAGTAGGCACACAAAAAACAGGTGAAAAAGCATGGAGAAAGCAGTGCGAATGAGGTAAAAGCAAGGTGCGAAGGCACTCATAAAACAAGGAAAAAGCTAAGAGAAGACAGGGGCAAGAGTGATACAGCAGCATAGGGAGAGCTGGACCTTTCTAAAAAAAATTGTCGCAAGTTCACCTTAAAACATGGTAACATTGCTATACACAAAATTGGCAAATTGTATTTGCTTGTAAGTCCCTTGTAAAGTGGTATACCATATACCCAGGGCCTGTAAATTAAATGCCAGTAGTAGGCCTGTAGCACTTATTGTGACACCCCCTTAAGTAGCCCTTTAAACAATCCTCTGGCCTGCCACTGCAGAGCTGGTGTGTACAGTTTCTCTGCCTCCTCTTTGACTTTGCATTGAAAGCCCCTTGCCAAGCCTTAAACTCCCCTTTTATTACATTTAAGTCACCCCTAATGTAGGCCCTTGGCCCAAAGGGCACCCTAAGACCCTAAGGGCAGAATTCTTGGGCCACGGACACCGCATTGTCGGCTTCACAACACATCGTCCCCAGACCCTGATGCATCTTTGACTTTGTGCGTCTCAGCACAGATGAATCGCTTCAGGCTGAAAGCATTATCTCCAGCCCAGCAGTTCAACAAAGATGCATCACCTCAATCCCCATCCCTGCCTGATCTTCGATGCATCCTTGATGCTATGCAGCTTGAAACCGATGCATCTGCTACACCTCTTTGATTGACAGCAACACATCTCCTCCTCTGCTCCACACATTGAGTCCTCGCAGTCAACGCTTCTTCCATCCCAAGTACTTTTTCAGTGGGCCCTGTGAGGGTCCTGCACTTGCTCTCCATCATGGTCAACCTGAAGTTTGAGTTCATCCCTGTCTAGCGCAACCTCAATTAACCTCTAAGCGCTATTGACTTCTGAGCACTACGTTTGATTTATTCTTCTAAAATTTATAACTCTGCTCCTACTTATTGGATTTTCATTGTTTTGGTCTTGTTTTACTCATAAAAATATAATCTATGTTTCTAACACTTTGTGGAGTTATTTTTCTTGTGTTTTCATTGTGCTACAGTGTGTGTGTTGCACAAATATTTTACACATTGCCTCTTTAGATAACTGCTCTATGCCAAGCTATCAGAGGGTGAGGTTTGGTTATCTCTAAGTGTATATTTAGCTTACCCTGACTAGAGTGGTGGTTCCTGCGTGTACTCCTTCAACCTGAAACCACATATCTATCAAAAGGCAAAAAAACAGGGGACAGGGAAGGAATACTCTGACACCATAGTCCTGGTGGTGGTTTCCCCCAAGTTTTTTTTTTGCCACAGATTTGCACACTTGTGGCAAAAATTTAAAAACAAAACAAGCAAGGTCTCACACACTTGTTTTCTATATGCCCCCTAAGTGGACCAGGTCCCAGGGGTGTATTAATTAATTAACTCAGGGAGTGGTTTGCTGATGTGGGCCCAGTGGCAGCATGTGCCTGGTGCGAATGGCTTATAACACCTCATTGTATATTACTAGTGATAACGCGTCCAGCCCTTATAAATTACCTGTACCTGGACACGTTGGAGGTCGGTGAATCTTTTAACCGAGTCGGGCTCTCCTCATCCTCAATAGTCGAGTCACTCAGATCAATAATCAATAACTGTTGTAATCGGTAATCAGCACTCAATTAATAGATCAATATAACACATCAGAAATCAATAACAGGTGGTATTTCGGCGCACCATGACCTTTCAGTCATGAATAACCACACCAGTTTATTAAAAGTTAGTGAATTTATTTCCCTATATTAACAAAGCTAGCACGATATATATGTGTCTCAAAACCAATTGATATATGTATATGAACATTACTAGCTGTCCATAACGGCGGAAGAAACGCAATCTACGTAAAATCTGAATGATGATACACTCTGTTATAGCAATGCAAATCACCAATGTGACTAACTGTATTTGACTAATTGCATACATTCGGTCAGCATAACAAGATTTCAATTCTTCATGGTACATTGAATGAATACCTCGATTAACCTCTAATTAGCATTGGCATGTGGGACTTCATGCAAAACGAATTTAGTCAACACAAATTTGGAAAAGTTCTAGCTAGGATCCTATCAAAATAGCAGTTGGTACCTAAAAGGAAAAAAAACACAATGCATAATACATTTATCCTTTCATATTTACCAAATACAATCAGCATTCAAGAAAAGTCTTCGTCCTTCAGGTACTGGTTGATCAGCATGGGGCAAATTTCAAAGGGGCAAAGTTAAGGGCAAGCTTCCTTGCAACGGCAAGGAGAATAGGGCAAAGTTACTGCATGGGCAAGACGGGGCAAATCAAAGTTAAAGTCTCTAGGGTGAGAATTCTTAAAGTCTCTTTCTCTCAGATAGAGAAAAGGGCATCAGGGTGTCGTCCAAAATGGAGTCTGGCATCAGGCTTCAAACTGGCCTCGAGGAAAATGACTGACTTCTCTTTGTCCGGTGGGTTTAAGTAAGAAACATTCCAAATTCTGTAGGGTCTTCCATTGGAGGGTTCATAGGTTGGCTTCAAATTGTCCAATCAAAATTGTCTTTTACTAGCGCCCATTTATGCATACACTGTCCTTGGCGCCTTGGAACACAAATTGTATCATGGTTTGCCAATTATTTTACTATCTGTACCTTCATTGTCCGCACCTGCAGAGACTGACCTTGTATCAAAGGGGATGTAACCGGCCTAGCACGAAACCTTGGAGATAAGTGTACCAGCCAGTTTCTACTGGAAAAATACAACTTCAAGCAAGAATATATGTTTCATTAGTTCAAGGAAAAAAATCACGCAGTTAGAATTTGAAACCAAGCAACCAGGCCAAAGCCTGTACTAAATTTAAGCTAAGCAAAACAGTTTTCAAACAAGAAATCATGGCATACATTTGCGATTATGACGGATTAATACATTTTTAATACTTCATGATTAATAAAGCTCGTTTATAATGATGGCGAACTGCCCCGAGGGCACAATTTCCCTCGTACATTATTTCTTTTACTTAAAATCACACTTCAATATATATGTCGGTTACACAGTGTACATGAATATATGTCGAACCCTCTTTTTCTGCGTCATCAATCCCTCCTCTGATGACTAATTATGTCATCACATCAAATCTACCCACAAATTTTATTCCATTAAAATTCTGTATAGTAATTTGACACTTCAGTTAATTCCCTTTTTCTTTTAGTCCCTTTTGACTTCTCCCTATAAATTTCCACCATTTTGTTCTCTATTTTCTCTTCTCTTTTTCTTTTGTTCCTTGCTTTTAACATTTTGAAAGCTTTCCATATTCCCCAAGAACCTAATAGACAAATTAATATTATTAATATTCCCTTTACTATTTTTAGTAACAATCCGTTCCAAACGTTGCTGAGCCAATTTCCCACAGAAGCAAATCCTTTTCCAATTTTCTCCCAAACTCAGGGTTCTTTCAATTCCTTTAAATCTACACTTTCTCTAGTTAAATTTGCAAGCATTGTTCTAATTTTTGTCGGGTATATAGGTACAACAGTGACGCGTGCCAAGCATTTTGCAAACGCCGCCATCCTTTGCTAAAAGAATGTCTAAGGCAAGCCGATTTTGAAGAGTCATAGCTCTTTCTGCAGCGAGTTCAGCATCCATCAGGATTATATCTCCCGAAAACTTTGTCAACATGTTATCCACAATAGTAGACAACTTTCGTATTTTGATTGAATTCAATATGACTCCTACTGAAGGAATCATAGCTCCAAATATATCTCCTACCACGCCAGCAGCTGTCTCCCTTTTCTGAACATGATGTGATTCAGACAGCCTTGGAAATTTCTTTAAGTCATCTAACTGGTAAACCTTTGGGAACAATATTCCCAAATAACACCTCCCATACCCTCCTTTAGGAAGACGATAATAGGCGTTGAGTCCACAAATATAATATACTCCAGGAATAACTGGGTCTTGTCCATTCAGCATGAACGTCCACTTTTGTTGAAATGCGTATGTGTGTTTACATTCACTCGTTCCCACAAAAACTGTGTCATAATAGGATGGAAATCTATGTATACAAAATCTTCCCACATGCAATGTATCTAAGGCTATTTTCCCTTGTGTCTTTATTGCGGCAAAAGCATAATTATCTACAGACGTCCTTTTGTGCAACTCCTTCTCTAATTTCTCCTTCATTTCGTTCTTTCTGTCGTCAGTGCGGTCTAAAAATTCTATTTCTATTGGTGAAAGCAAGCATGTAAGGTTCTCCCTATGTGCGTGAGCTGTGTGGAAAGGGGACATTGGTTCGAAAAATTCCCTCATTAATTTGGCAGACCAATCTCTAGCTATCTTACTTAGGTGCCCTATTATGGGGACATATGCAAATGTAACATCGTAATTAGTATAGAAATAATGAATGTCTTTTTGAGCATAAAATCTGGAAGCTACTATACTACATGTAATTCCATACGTAAGAGGCATGCTGTGATACGTTACCCCCTCCACTACTGAGGTAGGTATTTGTGTACACACATAACAATCTTTCGCATCCATGGTCTCAACATACTCACTCAGTAAGCGATAGAAAACGTTAGATGAAAGTTCCTTCTTATCATGCAAGTGTCTCTCGTCTTGCTCGAGTCTCTTCAGAGCTGTTAGTTCAGTAACGATAATAGGTTTAGAAGTAGAAGCATCATTCGTCTCACTCTCACTTTTACCATGCATTCCAAGAACTATTGCTACGATTATTAGTACGCATGCGGTTATTAAGCCTATACACATGTATTTACAATACTTCATTTTACGCCCCTGTGTAGTGAAGCTAGTCATGATCTGTATAGAATCAGAAAGCTGAAGACACTTTATCAAAGCGTATTTGCAGGGTTTTTTTTTTTTTTTTTTTTTAAGTTGCAGGTATTTACAAAGCTGAACGAGTTCAATGTTCACACAGTTTCTTTAGCAGCTTAGTCTCTTATCGGTTACAGCGTTGTCTCAAAATCGGTTTCAAAGTCAATCAAGTTAGCAATGTCTTAGCCGGTTGAAAAGTCAATGAGGTTAGCAATGTCAAGTTAGCAATGTCTTAGCCGGTAAAAGAAAATCAATCAAGTGATCAATGGTTTCAATCAACAGAGTCCATAAAGTTTTTATTTCCAAAATGAAGTTCTGCCTCTTCGTTCTCAAGGCTGAGGGATACGAATTCGTCTGACCAATCGTTATTGGCTACGTATGCCCACTCCGGACCGGAATACCTCCTGCTCGGTATCCTTTTTCTTTTCAGTTTTGCATCTCTCTTTGATTCTGTCTCACTGGTACTTTCCTCTTTGGCCAAGTCCTTTTCTTCACTTGATGTTGGTACCACGACAGACACTTCCTTTCTTTTCTCTTTCACTCTTGGCCCTTCACTGTCGTTCAACGTTTCTCTAGTTCTCAGTTTCACTGGTGATATACTTGGTCTTCTTTTTGCACTAGGTCCACTTGATGGGCCTGCGATCTCTTCTGAAGAAGTTTGAGCAGTTTCGTTCTGTTCTGCCTTGTCCTCTCCTTCTGGGGAGTCAATCAGGTTTTCCTTTTCTTTTTCTGTACCGTCTGCTTCTGGGAAAGCCCTCCTCTGATCAGGCTCTCCTGCTTCTTCACCTCTTTCGAGCCCTTTGTCACCGTTGCTTTCTTCAGGCTCTTTGTCACTTTCAGCTGCTTCAGGCTCTTTGTTACCTTCAGCTGCTTCGTCGCTGTCTGAGGCTCCTCCTTGGTCTTCCCCAAGTGAATCGGTTGCTTCGTCCTCAGAGAATATTTCTCCCTCCTCTATTTCTGCCTGTTCGCTTCTAGTTCTGTTTTGCTCTGCCTCAGCGCTCGGCACTTTGTTATCAGGTACTGGCAGTTTCAGCGCTTCAACTTCCTCATCTGTGGGACACAACACCCTCTTTGTGTGACTGGCGTGAATCCAGTTGGGAACTCCCGCACACTTCACAGCGGTGGTAGTCGTCAAAATCACTTGGAAAGGTCCTTTCCAACGGGGTTCCAAACACGACTTCCTCACGTGCTTCTTTATCACGACCCAGTCACCTGCTTTCAGGGTGTGTCCTGGACCTTGGATCGGTGGCAAGGTGGTTGCCTCCACCTGGTGAGAGAAAGATCGAACCACATCAGCTAGACCTTTGCAGTAGTCTAACACCATATCATCTGTAATATTCAAAAGCGCATTTGCAGGAACTGCTGGAAGTCTCATAGCTCTGCCCATGAGAATCTCGTGTGGGGACAATCCAGTCTTTCTGTCAGGGGTGTTTCTCATTGACATTAGTACCAAAGGCAATGCGTCAGGCCATTTCAAATTTGTCGATGCACATATTTTCGCCATTCTCGATTTCAATGTGCCATTCATTTGCTCCACTAGACCTGATGCTTCAGGGCGGTAGCTACAATGCAGCTTTTGCTCAATGTTCAGTGCTGCACAAAGCAATTTTATTACTTCATTATTGAAGTGACTTCCCCTATCTGATTCTAAAGAGATCGTGAATCCGAAACGTGGTATTAACTCTCTCAAGAGTAGTTTTGCAACTGTGAGACTGTCGTTTCTGCGTGTAGGGTATGCTTCAATCCAGTGACTAAAAATGCACACAATCACCAACACATACTTCAAGCCTCCATGCACAGGCATCTCAATGAAGTCCATTTGCATCCTGCTGAATGGACCCCATGCTCTTCCAATGTGGCTCAAATTTACTACTGTTCCCTTCCCTGCGTTCATCTGTTGGCAAATGACGCAGTGGTGGCAAACTGCTTCAGCAACTTGACGGAATTTGGTGTTAAACCAATCAGTTTTAAATAACCTGTTCATGGCATCCCTCCCAAGATGAGCTTGTCCATGGTCAAATCTGGCTATCTGTGTCAAAAGGCTGTTTGGAAGAACGAATTTCCCTTCACTTGAAACCCATAATTCATCTAGTCTCTTTACACATTGTGATTTAGTCCACGAGAGTTTTTCATCCTCACTGACACCATTCTGTAGGGATTTCAATTCGTCCATTGTATCTATAACTTTTAGAGCAAATATTTCGCTTTGTTCAAGTTCTGGTTCACTTATCAAATTCCATTCATCCCTGAGCAATATACAGTTCAATACGCAAAACCTTGCGACTTGATCCGCATATCCATTTCCTAGGGAAACATAGTCTTGTCCCTTCGAGTGTGCACTGCACTTCACCACTGCTACTTCCCCTGGTAACTGAATGGCATGTAACAATTCTCTTATTCTTTCACCATTTTTCACTGGTGATCCTGAAGAGGTCATGAAGCCTCTCTGTGACCACAATTGTCCAAAATCATGCACTATTCCAAACCCGTATTGGCTGTCAGTGTAAATGGTAACTTTCATTAGTGCAGAAAGTTGGCATGCTCTAGTAAGAGCTACCAATTCTGCTACTTGTGCAGAGTAAACCCCTTGAAGCCAAGAGGCTTCCAGAACACCTGTTACAGTACATACAGCATACCCTGCTTTCAATACACCCAGTGCATCTCTTAAACATGAACCATCAACAAAAATGATTTGATCATTTTCTTCTAATTTGGTATCTTTGATATCAGGCCTTGGTTTGGTGCAAAATTCAGTCACATGAAGACAGTCGTGCTCGATGTCTTCAGCGTTCTCAATTTCAGCATTTTCACTGGGAAACAAGGTTGCTGGATTCAACGTAGTGCACCTTTTCAGCTGCACATTAGGTGATCCCAGAATTATTGTTTCGTACCTTGTGAGTCTAGCACCAGTCATGTGCTGTGTTCGGGAACGTGTCAAAAGTATCTCGACTGAGTGAGGGACCATGACTGTTAATGGGTGTCCATTCACTATTCCTTCACTCTGAGTGAGGCTGATACCAACTGCAGCTATGGCGCGCAAACACCCTGGCAGTGCTGCTGCGACCGGATCCAAAGTAGCTGAAAAATACGCTACTGGTCTGTTTATGCCACCATGGGCTTGGGTCAAGACAGACAAGGAACATGCATCACGTTCATGACAAAACAATGTGAAAGGCTTTGTGTAATCAGGCATACCTAAAGCTGGAGCCCTGCACATGCATTCTTTCAATTCAATAAAAGCATCCATCTCATCTCCTTTCAGCTCAATTTCATCCAATGCATCCTTCTGGGTCAGTTTCAGTAAAGGTTTTGCTAGAGTTGAGAAGTTGGGAATCCATTGGCGACAGTAGCTCACCATCCCCAAAAACTTCCTCACCTCCCTCCTCGTCTTTGGTGGACTCATTTGAAGTACACTTGTTATTCTTTCCTTCATTATTCTCCGTGACCCTTTCTCTATTTGATGACCCAAATATTTCACTTTCTTCTGACAGAACTGCAATTTTGAAGGAGACACCTTGTGTCCATTCCTTCCCAAATGGTTCAATAGGGCAATGGTGTCGGCTGTGCAGTCACTTTCTGTCTTGGATGCAATCAGTAAGTCATCAATGTACTGTACTAGGGTTGACTCGAATGGCAATTCTAACGCTTCCAAGTCTTTCTTTAGAATCTGATTGAAAATTGACGGTGACTCCGAAAACCCTTGAGGAATTCGACACCAACTGTAAACTCTGTCTAAGAATTTGAAACAAAAGAGAAATTGGCTGTCCTCATGAAGAGGCACCGAAAAGAATGCTTGTGACAAGTCGATGACTGAGAACCACTCGGCATCGCAAGGGACTTGAAACATTATCACAGCTGGATTTGGTACTACAGGGCAGCATTTAATTATGATGTCATTTATTTTCCTCAAGTCCTGCACAATTCGGACCTTTCCACTTGGCTTTATTAGTCCCATGATTGGTGAATTACATGGACTGCTTAACACTTCTTTCAGTACTCCCTGTTTTACAAACTCGTCAATGAGTTGGGCGACTTTCATGAGGGTGTCTTGTGCCATATGGTATTGTGGGGTCTGGGGAAAGGTTACATTGGGTTTTACGGTCACTTTCACTGGTTCCACTCCTTTCACCAATCCCACCTCTTTTCCTGTCATATCCCACACTTCTTTTCCGACTGTTTCCCGTAATTCAGCTGGAATAGCTGCTTCAGTGATCATCGGAAAAAGGGTAATCAGAGGATATTCTTCATCGACAGTTTCCATCTCATCCCCTTCTACACTGTCCTCTTCTTCCCCATCACTGCTCGTCTGAATTCTAATTCCATCGTTCGAACACATAATCGAACATCCCAATTTGCACAATAGGTCTCTCCCTAACAGTGATATCGGGCTTGAGTCACATACCACAAAATTATGTGACCCTTGATAGTTACCAATTCTGACTTGTACTGGATCTGTGATTGGGTTCGTCAGGTACCTGTTTGCTACTCCCACTACTTGAACTGTTCTCCCTGAAAGTGGCAGATTTGGTACTTCGATGCTCCTAACAGTGGAACGTGTAGCTCCTGTGTCAACCAAGAATGAAACACGATGGCCCATAACTCTTCCCTCCACATACGGGCCCTTTTGATCAACTTCCAAGGATGCTGCAAGCACACAATTTCCCTCCTCATCTGAACTTTCACTCTCCCATGCATCGTTTATTCCATTCTCACTGTGTAACGGGAACTGATGTACTGTGTCATTTTGATTCATTCCTTGACCCGTGACCTGTTGAGGAAGCATTGCTTGCTGCTGATTCATTGGTGCTAAGGGTATTTGAATTTGCTGATTAGGTACTATAGGAAACTGCTGTTGCATTGGCTGCAATTGTGTCATTTGCACACGAGGCATTTGCACCTGTTGCGGTTGCATGGGTTGTAGACCCTGCATCTGGTTCATATTGTTTTGAAAATTTGGATTCGGACCTCTCAGTTTCGGTCCTCTCATAGTCTGAAATGCATTGACATCATTGTTTTGCTGACCTACACCTTCCTGCACCATCATTGGGCACTCCCGTTTCCAATGCCCGACAATTCCGCACGTGTGACATGGCATCACCTTCTTCATTGCCTGTATACCATTTGGAATCATAACGGTATTCAAATCTGGACCATTATTCACAAAACCTCCTCGACCTCTGCCTCTCATCTGTGGCTGAAACATAACATTTCCCTGTTGCTGCTGCTGCGGCATCTGTTGTTGAAACCCTTGCAAACCTTGTAAACCTGTCTGAGCTGCTCTGAGCTGCATCACCATCACCTTTTCCTTCAATCTTTTCTGCTTTATCTCAATCTCATCACTGCAGTATTTTGCATAATTCAACACTTCATCGATCGACTTTGACTGCCAACAAATCAAATGCGATTTAATCATCTGGCTAATTTCGGGTCTCAGCCCTTCCACAAACCTGAACACAAAATGGAGCATGTCTTTTGGTTCAATCGTTTCCGTGCCACTGTAATTTTTAAACGCTTTCAACAACCTCTCATAATACGCGTGTATAGATTCTTTAACCTCTTGAGCGGTCCTGTCAATCCTTTGCCAATCCACATTTTTCGACGCAACCTTGGTTTTCAAGTGCTCGATCACCTTGTGGTACAAACTCATTACCATAGGTGATGGCGCACCTGTGTCCCTATCTCTCTCTGGTTCACTCGTCGGCCAACCTACAGCCCTTTTACAATCTTCCCACAAATCAGCCGGAACCACAATTTCAAATAAGGTATTCAGGTCTTCCCAGAGACACTTCGCGAGCTTCACAAATCTATCCGTTTGTTGATACCACTCAATCGGCTTCTCTCTCAATTTGGGAAAGTCATCCGTAAAGGATTGAATATCGCACCTGTGCCATGGTACATGCACAAGTTTTCCCCCTGCTGTCTCTCTCATTGGTAACATGGTTATCAGATCGTCATTCTGTTGTTTTTTCTCACTTCGTTCTGAAGTGTTTTCCTTCTTTTTATCCTTTTTCTTGACCCACCTGCTTTCCCACTTGTCTAAACATCTCCAAACCTGTGCACTCTGCAGTATCTCTTTAACGTGTGTTTTCATCCCTGCGGATCTCATGTGTTCAAAATCTTTTGTCTCGAAGTCTAACCTGTAACTTCTGCTCAGGTGTTTGGTCTTACCTATATCGATCTCGTTTCTGTCTGCAATTTCTTGTAACTTCTTATGTATGTTGCTCACTTCTCTTGTAATCCTAGGGCACATGTATCTTAGTTCTTCCTCTGTGTATGATTCTAATCTGTTCAAACCCATTGTTCCTTCTACCAGTTCATCTGCCTCCATCCCCAACCTTATTTTATTCAGGTATTCTTCTCCCTTCCCGCTTGATGTACTCTGTGGGGAGTTCAGGCTGTTGAACCATTGTGTCAACTGTTGCGCGTTCAGTCCCATCAATGTAGCAGTTACATCAACTGCCATCGACGGTTTCTGTAACGCTTCAGTCTGTGAGGTTAACGGTACTAATAGTGGTGGATGTGACCTTACCACGGTTGACGGAGCACAAATTGGAATTGGACTAAACTCCGACAAGGACCCAGATCCATTTGGCAGTGCCGCTATCGGAGTTGTCTCTGGAGTGGTTTCTATGCATCTTCTCCCTGTCCCATTCTGTATCACTAACCCTTGGTCGCTGGTGCTTGAATTTGCCTGTATGTACAGTGGTACTGGTGGACCTACAGTGATAGGTAGAGATATTGCATCTGGATTCTGTCTGTTCCCCGAATTCTGTGGCATGTTAATCCCCACATTATGGTTCATCATTGCTGGCATACCTAACTGGCTTTCTATTACTCGCACTTCTTGTGTCTGCTTTTGGGGCATCGAGAACTGTGTTGATTCAGCTTGAATCAATGTCGGTCTCTGATAGTTTTGTCCTCCCTGCGCCATTGAATCGGAAGTCATTCCCATGTTATGCTCATCACAACAGTGCCTTTGAACCTGGGGCTGATAGTTATCAGCAGGTTTCAATGCTGGCACGTCTGGGTACATCCACTGGACCTGTGGTATTCGTGGTGAGAAAGGCATGTCAGAACTGTTCGGCCTCTGAGATCTTCTCAAATTTGGCGTTACATTACCCTGTATTGGTTCTGGAGGGGCAGTACTAATGCTTGAGCCTTTTTCGCTTTCCACATATGGCGGTGGGCGATCATTCAGCAATTGTATAATGAACTCCTCATCATCTGACTCGTCTCCCCTTTTCGAGTTTCTATTGCTCTCTCCCTCTCTGGACTGACTCCTGTTTGTCTTACAGGTGGCTTTCCTTCCTTCCGTCTCCGCTTCCTCGGTAATCGCTGGAAACAATTTAATTCCCTGTAATACGTCTGATCTCCAAACCTTTTGTGTGCTATCCCATCTAGCATCCGCTAGTGTCTTTTCTACTTTTCTTATTCTTGTCTCAAATTTCTTTTGTTGTTGGTTTCTAGCTATTAGCTCCCAAATTGCTAATGCCTCAAACTGTGCTGGTCTTGGAGGTACTTTCATGTCGTATAGCGCAAATCTCAGGTTTTCTAAAACCCTTAGGTTAAACGACCCATGGATAGGGAACGCTACACTTCCATGTTTTTCTGTTAATTTGCACCATTGTTTTAGCCAAAGACATGGCGCTACACCCTTTTCTTCAATGACGATGTAAACTGGTGTACCCTCAGGCGGTGTTTCTTCTCCTACATTTGCTTTAATATAAACATCTCCCCTCATGGCACTCTTAAATGCTTTGAAAAATTTCATCTTTCCGTCTTTTGTTTTTCTAAAAATATGTAATCAATAAATGACTTTAATTCCCGGAATACTCTTCGCTTGCCTTTCCCCTTTCAATTGCGCTTCACGGACTGCGTCCAATCCGTGCGCGACCCTTCTCACCAACCGACCTATCCCAGCGCGGCTCCTAGTGACATCACACTCACACACTGCGGCTGACAAAGTCCTGCGGCTTGTCCTCTTTTCATTCGGCTTCACTCATAAACTAATTTCTGCAATATAACGCGAGCACTTAACCAAAAGAATAAAACAGATCTGTCGGTTTACTACAGGAAGGGTAATACAACCGCTTCAGAAACCTTAGGGATTTTTCACTAGCCTCGGCAGTTATTCCATCTTTCTCGGTTTCCCACTTTCGCAAGCAAAATTTGACCTGCAAACTTTACTCTCAACTGATCAATGAACTATTCTAGTGCACTTTAGAATTCGTCAAATCTCAAAGTCGAAGTTTTCTTTCACTCTGCAACATTCATACCGACTTGTTGACCACGCCCGATCAACCTATTAAACCGACCAGATCACAACATCAAACAAGTGTCACATACACTTTTCAACATACTCCGGAGTCTCTTGACCTCGCAGGGCCCGTCTCAACATCAACAACCACGTGGACAATTTTTTTCTGCTCAAAGCACCACACACATGTGAAGTTCGACGACTTCCCTACTCTCACACCTTTGGAGTAACACTCCTCTAATATCTTTTAACCCCCCTTAAAATCCTCACAAACTTCTCAATTAATCTGCGGCGATAAGCTGTGCAAGCGCGAAACCCTAACTTCACTCATACCATCACTAGAAACGCTGAGACCGTTCTCATACCTGCATGTTCCTCATTCGCAAGCTCCGAGATCCCGGGAAAGTCATCGGGGACTTAGGGCATCATCATCTTTCCAACTTGTTTTATCAAAGAAAATTCTAACCTGACTCTGTCTATTGTTCGGATGGGGTCCCGAAGGGCTAAACCATCAATCTCTGCTACCATCTACTGATAACGCGTCCAGCCCTTATAAATTACCTGTACCTGGACACGTTGGAGGTCGGTGAATCTTTTAACCGAGTCGGGCTCTCCTCATCCTCAATAGTCGAGTCACTCAGATCAATAATCAATAACTGTTGTAATCGGTAATCAGCACTCAATTAATAGATCAATATAACACATCAGAAATCAATAACAGGTGGTATTTCGGCGCACCATGACCTTTCAGTCATGAATAACCACACCAGTTTATTAAAAGTTAGTGAATTTATTTCCCTATATTAACAAAGCTAGCACGATATATATGTGTCTCAAAACCAATTGATATATGTATATGAACATTACTAGCTGTCCATAACGGCGGAAGAAACGCAATCTACGTAAAATCTGAATGATGATACACTCTGTTATAGCAATGCAAATCACCAATGTGACTAACTGTATTTGACTAATTGCATACATTCGGTCAGCATAACAAGATTTCAATTCTTCATGGTACATTGAATGAATACCTCGACTAACCTCTAATTAGCATTGGCATGTGGGACTTCATGCAAAACGAATTTAGTCAACACAAATTTGGAAAAGTTCTAGCTAGGATCCTATCAAAATAGCAGTTGGTACCTAAAAGGAAAAAAAACACAATGCATAATACATTTATCCTTTCATATTTACCAAATACAATCAGCATTCAAGAAAAGTCTTCGTCCTTCAGGTACCGGTTGATCAGCATGGGGCAAATTTCAAAGGGGCAAAGTTAAGGGCAAGCTTCCTTGCAACGGCAAGGAGAATAGGGCAAAGTTACTGCATGGGCAAGACGGGGCAACTCAAAGTTAAAGTCTCTAGGGTGAGAATTCTTAAAGTCTCTTTCTCTCAGATAGAGAAAAGGGCATCAGGGTGTCGTCCAAAATGGAGTCTGGCATCAGGCTTCAAACTGGCATCGAGGAAAATGGCTGACTTCTCTTTGTCCGGTGGGTTTAAGTAAGAAACATTCCAAATTCTGTAGGGTCTTCCATTGGAGGGTTCATAGGTTGGCTTCAAATTGTCCAATCAAAATTGTCTTTTACTAGCGCCCATTTATGCATACACTGTCCTTGGCGCCTTGGAACACAAATTGTATCATGGTTTGCCAATTATTTTACTATCTGTACCTTCATTGTCCGCACCTGCAGAGACTGACCTTGTATCAAAGGGGATGTAACCGGCCTAGCACGAAACCTTGGAGATAAGTGTACCAGCCAGTTTCTACTGGAAAAATACAACTTCAAGCAAGAATATATGTTTCATTAGTTCAAGGAAAAAAATCACGCAGTTAGAATTTGAAACCAAGCAACCAGGCCAAAGCCTGTACTAAATTTAAGCTAAGCAAAACAGTTTTCAAACAAGAAATCATGGCATACATTTGCGATTATGACGGATTAATACATTTTTAATACTTCATGATTAATAAAGCTCGTTTATAATGATGGCGAACTGCCCCGAGGGCACAATTTCCCTCGTACATTATTTCTTTTACTTAAAATCACACTTCAATATATATGTCGGTTACACAGTGTACATGAATATATGTCGAACCCTCTTTTTCTGCGTCATCACTAGTGTGCCCATGCTTGGGGAGACAGTACGTTCCTTGGAGCAAGTGATATGGCGGCTCTGTGGAGTGATGCAAGTAGCCATTCCACTTGCAGACGTACCTCTGCGTCTGGGAGATCTCAAGCGCTCAGCAGCATACATCGTCCTGCAGAGTGGACAGCAGTATGTAATGGGGTGCGGGTGGAGTTGTGGGGTTATCAGTGAAGTGCACAAAGACGCCCTTGATGAGGCATCTCTGAACCACCCATATTGCAATAGCAGCTCTCAGTACAATTTAGCACCTAGACGAAATTCCAAAACTCTCATTTTGGTTACAGAGCAGCTGATAAGGGTGTGTTTTAGAAAGCTCTTCTGTGAACAAAACCTCCTATCACCTCGTCTAGGTTAAAAAGAAAGAGAGTGCGGTGCCCTGGAACGCGCAGCGGGTTTTGCTACCTTCAAACCTAAGTTCTCCCTCTTATTCGGCTTCGGTGATTACGGTACAACGGAAGATAAGTGGTCTGCTCATGAACGCACAGTTTGGTCGTGCGAGTAGTGCGGCGTTACTGCGCTGACTCCGGATTGCCACTCACTAGCAGTAGCTCAAAAAACACGGGACAAATGCATTTGCACTATTTGTGTTGACTGGTCTTATTACACAAAGGTTTTTTGCAACAGTGCAGGCAACATATTTTAAACCATACATAAAATGTATACTGTGCCTCTGATATTAAAGCCTAATTTTTCTAATAAAAAATGGTTTAAGCAAAGAAAACGAATTATTTTAAATATCGTTTGGAAAACTAAGAAATTGAACTAACTCAGTTTGCGCTTCCTTTGCCACTATAAGGACTAAGAAATGGGACAGGCTGGATTTGCCTGAACTGTGGTCCCATAATTCACATTAGAGGACTGGAGAAGCGAATTTGCTCCTCTTCTTTGCATGCAAGTATGCCAGTTTACTGCGTTTTGACGTCACGCAAAAAAATGTGTCGGGCTGTTTTACAAGGAGCACGTGCTTTCTTCCTTTTCTTGTTACACCAACTCAATCTGCACTCATTTTCTGAACTGTTACATTCTTTAATGAAATAGCTCCTGCTTCGAGCCGGGAGCACAGCTGCATCTCCTTGACAAATTAATAATCATTCTTTGGAATGTTTGTGCGTGCGTGTACTACACCCACCATGCCACGTGGAAATATCCATCAATTACCCATAATAGTATCCTGTGAGTGCGCGCTTTTAATTGTAGAGTGATTTAAACAGAGCCTTCGCACTAAGCACTTTCAGAACGGAACCGCTATATGCACACATGCAGTGCAGCCTCCAGTGGGGAGGTCGGTCGGCGGCAAAGACACGGAGAAAGAAAGATTTTCTGAGGCAAAAAGTGACACGACCTTAAGAAATGATCAGTGTCATCGAAAAAAATAGGAATTCTCGCTCGCAGGTGAGGGTAGCGTGGTTGCCGGTGGGGTGGGACGGGGGTGATGTAATGAGTGGAGACGGGGTTTAGCTGAGCTTATATTAAAGGCAGAAAATGTAACCTGCAGTAAGGCATGGAGCCTGGGGTTTAGAATCAGTGACCAGCCACGCCACGTCAAGGGTTCATTTATCTCCTGGAATTCCAGAAGACCTGCTAAAAGTGGATTATACTGGGTTCAATGTAGAATTTTTGACACTGGAAAGAAAAACACACCAACTTGAACTATTAGGCCCCATTAGACAGCAGAAAAGATTTCTGGAAGCAACTGTAAATAACATTTTAATTGATGACTGGGATCTGCAAAAAAATAAAAATAAATCCACATTAGGTCAATAAATGACCAAGAACGCATGTGTACGCAACTAAATCCAGCAGCACTGGGTTTCTGTCAGGCTGCCTTTTGGGTTTGCACCAAGCTGTCCATTGAATTTGCACCAGGCTGTCCCGTTGGTTCGCACCAGACTGCCCTATGGGTTTGCTCCAGGTTGTCGTGTGGATTTGCAGTAGACTCCCCAGTGGATTTGCACAAGGGTGGCCCCTGAATTTGTAGCAGGCTGGCCTGTGGATTTGCATCAGACTTCCTAGTGGGTTTGCACCAGGCAACCCCATGGAATTGCACTAAACTGTCCTGAATTAGCGCAAGGGAGTCCCAAAGGTTTGCAGCACCAGCCTGCCCAGAGGGTGGAGCCAGACTGCTCAGTCAGTTTGCACAGGGTTGTCCCAAGGATTTGTAGCAGACTGCCCTGTGGGTTTGCACCAGACTGCTTAGTGGGTTTGCATCAGGCTGCCCCATGAATTTGCACCAGGCTGCCCCGCAGGTTTGCTCCATGGTGTCCCGTGGGTTTTCAGCACCAGGGTAGGGTGCCCTTTATGTTTGCGCCAGGATGTCCCCTGGATCTGCTCCAGGTTCTGCAGTCTAGACTTCTGCACTTACAGAGTTGTGCTATGAACTTCTAGAGCCAGCCTCGGCTCGCCTGATGGGGAAGCAGACAGACACCGTGAGGCGGGGAAGGCACTGCTTGTTCTGTGGCTCGGCAAGCGCATCCCCTTATCTCAAGAGGAGGCAGGCCTGAGGGGCAGAGGACGCACTGCCACTGCTGGGAAGCCCGACCTCTCACGCACACTGCCCAGTGGGATTTTACCAGGCTGCCCCATGGATTGGTAGCTGGCTGCCCTGTGGGTTGGCACCAGACTGCTTAGTGGGTTTTTACCGGGCTGCCCCATGGATTTGCATGACGCAGTCCTGGAGGTTTGCGCCAAGTTGCTCTGTGGATTTACGCCAGGATGTCCAATACAGCGACTCACACACCCATTTACAGACCTCCGCAGCCACTCACAAATCCACTCACACACCCATGCAGCCACCCTTTCAGCCACTCACACATCTACTCACAGACAGACTTTCCAACTCACACACCTATTCACAGACCCATACAGCCACTCACACACCCACATAATCACACACCTGTTCACAGACCCACACAACCACTCACACACCCACTTAAACACTCACACAGTCATTCACACACCCACTAACACACCCATGCAGCCACTCATACACACACTTACAGAACCACACAGCCACTTACACACCCACTCACAGACCCACAAAGCCACCCACACACCCTTAAACAGACCCATACGGACACTCACACATCCAGTCACAGACCGAGAAAGCCACCCACACACACAGACTCACAGACACTCAGACACCCACTCACACGTGCATACAGGCATTCACAGACCCACATAACCACTCAGACATCCATTCACAGACCCATACAGCCACTCACACACCCACTCACACACCCACATAACCACTCACACACCCACTCACAGACCCAGGCAGGCACTCGCGCACCCCCTCACAGACTCACACAGCTATTCACACACCCTGCCACCAGCCCATACAGCAACTCACACACCCATCCACTGACCCAAACAGCCACTCACACAACCACTCACAGACTCATACAGCCACTCACACACCGAAAAAGCCTCTCACACACCCATT
Source organism: Pleurodeles waltl (assembly GCF_031143425.1). NCBI lineage: Eukaryota > Metazoa > Chordata > Amphibia > Caudata > Salamandridae > Pleurodeles > Pleurodeles waltl. Next base: position 1,332,606,964 of record NC_090446.1, on the reverse strand, counting down.
CACACACTTACACACCCACACAACCACTCACACACCATTACAGTCACTCACATACCCTCTCACACACCCATACAGTCACAGATACATCCACTCACAGACCCTTAGAACCACTCACACACCCACCCCTCACATCATTTAAGGTTAAACTAATGTTATATTTCAGTGTGTTTTATAAATATATATATTTTTTCAAAACAAAACATACAAATTCATTCAAAAAAGCTAAGGTTACAGACATGAAATAGAGTTAGGAAATATGATTAAAAAACACAAATTCACAAAAAAAAAAAAAAACGTTACATGGGTGTTCTAGTTACAAATACCACTACAAAACCATAGAAACTCCCTGAAAAAAGCAAGGGTTATAGGGACATTATAGTTAGGAGATAATATTTAAAAATACCTTAGAAATTCACTAAAAAAAAAACAAAGGTTAGAGGGACATTATAGTTAAGAAATAAAATGTAAAAAGCCTTAGAAATTCACTGAAAAAAAAACAAGGTAATAGTAACTCCCGCCCTTGCCATGCACAGCTAATTTCCCCATCATAGCATCTTTCATAACATTGATATTATCACTGCAACGTTTGCAATAAAAATTATTGATGAGGAAACTGAACACGACGGGTGTGCGAGGTATAGTTACCTTGGCGCACGATTTACACTATAACAGTTGAATTTCTATGGTTTTGTGTGTGTCAATTCAGAACCTAACTATAACTTTCCTCTAACTTTTTTTTTTTTACTGAATTCATTTTTTCACTATGGATACTTCATAAGTTTTAATTTCTTGTTTTCTTTATTTCACATGCTCTCAATTTATGTGGTGTTGTAATTTCTTTGACGACTGGATATAGTACTCAGATACACCTATGTTATTTTTAAACAATTTACTTATGAAGACTTTGAGCTATTACACTATACCTATTGTAAGATGGCACTGCGTTTGATTTACTTTAGTCATATAGCCCCTTTTCTGTTTATGAACTGACTATATGTGGTTGCTTTCACAAGGTGGTCAGGTGATCAAGGCCCCTTGAGGCTGAAACACTTCTGGTGTTTTTGCTGAAATAAAGCTTCACGAACCAAGCAAGCTGAGTAGGCTGTGATTTCTTTTTTGGTGATGTGATATAAATAAATAAATATATATATATGTGTATTATGTGTATAGATAGATAGATTGATAGATAGATAGATCCAAGAGCAAACTTCCAAAAGACGGTCAGTTCTTATCCAGTCATGTTTCTTTATTCCATTTTTACATCTACAGTTGAAACAGTCAACAACCACAGAGAAAAGCCAACACGTGTTTCACAACTTCTTTGATTTCTCAGGACTTGTATGTTTATCAAGCGTTGTTCAAAATCATCATTTGATAATTTGTATATAGGTGTAATACATAGGTAGCAGACGGTATAGGAGGTCATTTGGTACTTGGAAGATGTTTCCCTTATCATGGGGTCACTTTTTGCTAAGAAGAGGGATTCTTTGCTTCCGATGTGCAATATCTATATACTTTACATGATATTTATTTTATTGAGGAACTGACGATACTCAAAAAACAATTTGTTTGAAGTTTTTATGATTCAAAGATATTAAGACAAATCCAAGTATTAACATATGATGATGTTGATCATGCTTAATGCAGCAAGATTAGTTGGTGTACTTGTAAACATACAAGCTCTCGGTATTTCATTAATGCTTGTTAGGGGCGAACGTAAAGCGTTCCATACGTGTTGTAATCTCTCTTTGGGCTTCTAACCACGTCCATGTCACGTCAGTCCCTTACATTGGTTTGTGGGCTTGCCTTTTAAAATCCGCTTGCTTTCATTAGTGTAAGGCATGCATACGTCATGCCTTCTCCGGTGTTTAGCCATCCTCGAGCGCACCGACCAACTACTGGAAACATACGGGGCTCCATGTTTTCCGTATGGTTTCTGGACTACTTTTTCTCTTTATTTTGCAGCACGATCTATCGCGCTCAGTTTTTCTTACATTTAATGTGGCAAGAAAAGTCTGGTTAGGAGTTTACAACGCTAATAGCTCTAACTCGACGAAATGTGAGACCGGTTGCATTTAAATGCTTGTGTTATTCTGTTGTCTCGTCTCCCTCACCTGTACTCTCCCTCCCTTCCCTGATTATTGGTACATTCCATCTTCTGTGTTGACAGTTCAACTGCCACTGCTGACTTTCTATTAGAAGCTGTGCCTCTGAGGTTATCTTCTATCTTGAATAAACTCACGTTTTATTACGGTTTGCCCTTTCATGTTCTCAATATTTAAATACTTCTTCAACTAACTTTTGCTACTAATGATGTAGACAACAATGTATAACGTTTTCACAAACATTACATAGATTAAAATGTTACTGTATGCCAGATTTGACATAACACGCTTAAATAAGGTATGTGGTTGGTTTTCCAGAGCTCCTTTAATCAAGTCAGAATTGATTGTGAACAACAGACCACAAAGCAATGACTTCTAATTTATGTGCAGAAAGGGAAAATCTCTTATATACTGGCCCACCTTCCACTTCTTCAAAAGGCTTTGGCCCTACTCGGTACTTGGGTGTGCACCTTTCAATGCCACATTGCAAGCGTTCCGTCTCTAAAATAAAACTCTAAAATGTACTTTGCCCGATTGGGTCATTTAAGATTTCAGTAAAAATGGTGGGAAATTTCACCAGTGACATATAAGTTAAGTACCATATGTGAGCTTCAGTGATTATTTACAGGCCCACATAAACAACAGAAATTAATGGCTCCAGAGAGCACTCTTGCTCTGAATGGAATGCAGTTCAAAAGCATTTAGTTTGTCACAGAACATTGAAACGTGCCTGTGCTATGTACAAAATCCCACTTTCATATATGAGCTAAATTGTGCCTTGTAAGTCCACTGGGCAGGTTGCTTAAAATGTAAAAAAAATGGGAAAAAGTATGCCCCTAGTGAACATTGTGTTGCTAAAGCCGCATTTACCCTGCACATGCCTAGTTACGGATAAAATCCCTTTTTCCGATCTAGGTGTGGAAAAATATTGGGCAGTCATTACACTTCAATGTTAAAATAGATTTTTAATACCATTAAGGGAAAAGTAACTTTATAAAGTGTGCTTTGTGCTGCCTGAAAGTAAGCTGGTCTAGAACAAGTTTGCCTTACATCCTTGCTCCAGAGTAAGCCTGGGTGAAATTTGCATAAAGGTGGTGTAATCTTGCTTAATTTTGTGTTGCGCTTGTTATGCAAAATTCATGAAATTATACTATTATACCACATAGCGTAATTAGCTGCTGTTCCCGCCAAAAATGTAACATTAGCAAATCGAAACTACACAAACAACAGAACATAAGTGTCTGCTGTTTGCAGCACTTGTGATTTTTGTACTATTTTCTAGTGTTAAATTCATCCCTGTGTCCAAAATGAATGTGAGGTCGCAGTTCATGTTAATTTTGCACCAAATCTGTTTTTTCACTTTGCCTAAATTCGCACAATTGTTCAGCTATTTCATGAAATTAAATAAATGCAAATTACGCAGATTTCACACACCCCTACTCTAGACACAGAATACACACCTTTGGCGGACTTGTAAACGAGTTAAACTCTGCTCCTGGAAGACAATTGCTTGGCCTTTGGCAGAAAGATGGGATGTGTTGTTAAAGTGACACTTTTCCGGGGGTTAGCCATCTGGAGGGGGCATAAACAGCTTCCACTACAAAGTGGAGTTTTCACATCTCTTATTTTGAAGTGATAATGCAAAATAGAACTGTGTGGAACTGAGACCACTGATTCCCAGAGGCACCTTACACTTTCTGTCTGCGTGCCCTCGCAGGAAGAATAAACATTTCTAACACTAATCGTAGGGAGGAAACCTCATTGTGATGAGGGAGTGACTAAAGAGAGGGACAGGACTACTGCAGGTGGAAGAATGCTATGGCCATCCTTTTTTTAAAGAATTTGGAAAGGTTTGCAGGAAAATTAGAAAGGAAAGTCTGAAAAAGGAAATGGTAATTTTGTGAAAAAAGTTGCTAGGATAGGTGTAGAGAATTTTGCAATCCCTTGCCAATGCAAATAATAAAACTAAACTAGGGAAAATTAAAAGAAGCCTGGCAAAAGTTGCCTATTTCCCGCTTTTGCATTATGCAAAATTCACAAAATGACTTGAAAACGCACATTGTCTAATTTCAAATGATTTTTACCTGGAAGAGGCTCATTTGTGTGTAGAAAATGTCTTGGCAAAAAATGTTTTTAATTAAACTAGTTTTCAGATGAGCCATTTTACAGTACGGTACGCTTATGTTAACAGAGATACTGACACATGGCATTTTACTCTAAGAGCATAATCCGTAAAATTTGTATGACAATTTGCTAACTTTTATAGAGAAAAAATGATGTGATTCTACCTAAACTTAAATAATATTGGCACCACATGAGAACTACCTCAGATAATTTCTGGGCCAGAAAGAAAATATCTTGAAGAAGGCTCAAGGGCTCCTGACTCTTGATAGCCACCTGTTATCCAAGGGTAATAGGACTTGAATCCCATTACCTGCCGAAAGTACACAGAAAGCATGACACCTGACTCCAAGAAGGTCCAGCTAGCTGCAGAAAGGCCTAGTGCTTAGAAGCATGTCTTGAGAGCCTAGGGGAAGCAGGAGTGACCGAGTTTAAGAAAAAATTGACTTTTTTTGTAACTGTTTTGTAACTGATGGATTTTGAGAATCGAAAAAGTGTTTCAGTCCAAAAATAAAGCCAAGGAAAAGAGTGCTGTGGCACTTCTACCCCAATGACGAATCAACCTTTAGCTGTGGAATCCAACGTAGTCCACTCTGAGCTTTTGGCACAAAACTAATAGGTTCAGTGGGAGCTCAACAACTGAATGCTGCTTTGCGGGACCCTCATTGGCTTCGGCTTCTTGTCTTGCCCAACTAGAGGACTTGGAGAGGTAGAAAATATTTAGAAGGTAGACATTTACCAGTGCAACCTATTTGACCTACTTAACACCTGGTCCATCATAATGGGCATGGAGTAGCGCCTAAGACGAAGGGCTTGATTTAGAGTTTATGGGAGGGGATTACTCCATCACAAATATGATGGATAGCCCATCTACTGTGTTACAATCCCATAATCAAACAATCAGGGAATTTGTAAAGCGCACTACTCACCCGTGAGGGTCTGAAGGTGCTGAGGGGGAGGTGGGGCTGCTACTGCTCAAACAGCCATGCCTTGAGATGGCTCCGGAAGGTAAGGAGGTCCTTGGTCTGATGCAGGTCGGTAGGAAGAGTGTTCCACATCTTGACAGCGAGGTGCGAGAATGATCTGCCGCCTGTGGTTGTTCTGCAGATGCGTGGGACAGTGGCGAGGGCAAGGTCGGCGGTGCGAAGCTGTCGGGTCGGGGTGTAGAAGGAGAGCTGTCTGTTGAGGTATTCTGGTCCGGTGTTGTGCAGTGCCCTGTGAGCATGGGTGAGGAGCTTGAAGGTGATTCTCTTGTTGACGGGGAGCCAATGCAGGTCTCTCAGGTGGGCTGTGATGTGGCAGTGGCGGGGGATGTCCAGGATGAGGCGTGCGGAGGCATTCTGAATGCGTTGCAGTCTTTTCTGGAGTTTGGCCATGGTTCCTGCATAGAGGGGCATTGCAGTAGTCAAGTTTGCTGCTTACGAAGCCTTGGGTGACTGTTTTTCTGGTTTCAGTGGGGATCCATTTGTAGATCATCCGGAGCATGCGGAGGGTGTTGAAGCAGGAGGAGGAGAGGGCGTTGACTTGATGAGTCATAGTGAATAGTGAATAGCCTATGGAGATCCTAATACAGCAGACGGGATATCCGTCATGTTTGTGACAGAGTAATCTGTCCGCCAGACTCTAAATTAGACCCTAAGTTAACAATGAACTGTTTATTTTGGTTTGTGATTTGTATTTTCTTGGCACTTTTTGCTTTAAAATACAATTTCCCATTCCTCTTATCTAAATTATTCATTATGCTATGCTTTTGTGCCCTCGATTTCTTTGTATTTTTTTCTAAATTGGTTTGAGAATTTTAATGTTTTGCGTTCTTGACTTTAAAATTATTTGTACTGCTTAAACACATTTTCCTGGGGAATTGCCTGTTGCTTCTTCCACAGCTGCCAGGGAGTTGAGCACAGAAGCCCTTGGACTCTTGACTTTACCATGGTGTGTTTTAAGTTGGAAGCAGTACTTGCCTCCCAACTTAACATACTTTTTGAAAGCACATTTCTGATTAATCTTTATTACCATTATACCAAGACATCTGAGCATATCTCCTGATGATGAGTAGCAGCACCAAGATATAAGTGTTGGCTTGCTCTTTGAATGTCAGATACCATTAGCACTATGCCCATGCCCTGTAATGAAAGTGCTGTCAAGGTCCAATTGCTGACTTGAGTGTTGAAGACTTCAGAACTGCAGAAGCACTGTGGATCCTCCATTCCCTCTCTCACCTAATTCCTACACCTCTACTCCTATTACAAAATGTGAATTTTAATGCACATAACTGGTGGAAAGGGGAAAGGGATAAGAGCGATGAGATAGAGAGAGAACTGTTCTATGGTTCCTGCAAGGATAGTAGGACTGTGTATATGACAACACGAACATCTGAATGTAGAGCGTCTACCTATATAATCAGTGATCGTTGGTTTGTTTCGGCCAGCTCATAGTGTCACATCCAAACCCCTAAACTGACCAGGGAAATAGATGTTGTCGGCAACCTCAAACATGACACTCCGATTCCCAAGGAATCCGTGGAAGCAGATCTAACCCTTTTGTTGGGCACTCTTGCATTAACCACGGTAAACACAAGAAAGTTATGAAAATGCATTGTTAGAAATTGGGTCTCTAATTTGCAGAGTAATGTACCCTATTCAAATAGAGACCACAATTGTAGTTCTAGTCAGGGTAAATCAGAAACACAATCTAACTTAATCTGTGCTCACCCTCTGGTAGCTTGGCACAGAGTAGTCAGGCTTAATTTAGGAGGCAATATGTGAAGTATTTGTGCAGCACACACAGCAACACAATGAAAACACCACAAAAAGACTCCACACTAGTTTAGAAAAATAGAACATATTTATCAAAGTAAAAAAGTCCAAAATGACAAAGGTCCAATCAGTAGAAGCTGAGATATTAATTTTTAAAATTAAATGTGAAATAGTGCTTCAAAGTCACTAGCGGTCAAAAGGTTACTTGAGGTCCATGGGACCGGTGCAAATCCAAAGTTCAGGCTGACTGTGATGGAGAGTAGGCTGACTACAGAACCCACGCAGAGTCTGCTGAGCAAAGCGTTGATGTTGAGGGCACAATGCATCAGTTCTGATCCTTGCAGTTGGATCCCACGTTGAACTCCGTTGAAGTGAATGGGATGCGTCATCATCGAGTCGTGCGGGCTGTGAATCCACTGTCATCAAACAGCCTCTGTATCAGCTTAGAGGGAGCGATGCATCAGAATTTCCACCAGGACACACTCAGCAGGAAGCAGGGCAGCTCAGCAATGCAGAGAAGCATTTCCTTGGAACAGTCAGTCCAGACAGAGAGGCAATCATTGCAGCACAGCAGTCTTTACTCCAGCAGAGTTCTTTGAAAGTCCAGGAGTGATCTGATTCCACGGAGTAAGAGTCCCAGTACTTATACCAAAAAGTGCCTTTGAAGTGAGGATGACTTCAAAGATCCTTGGAGAGCACATGCCCCCCTTTTATCCTGTCCCTGGCTCCAGACTATCAGTGGGGGGTAATCAGCCCTTTATGTGGGGACAGGAACTTCCCAGTTCTGAGTCTTAGTTCCCCTCCACCCTTCCAGCCCAGGAAGGCCCATCAGTATGCAGATGAATGCAGATTTGTCCTTTGTCGCACCCACCCTTTCTGTGTTTGTGGCTGTCTAGAGGGAATGCACAAAGTGTATCTGTCACGTAGTCCAGACGTGTATTGGAGAGAGGCTGCAAGGCGCACAGAGTAGTGAGAGCAGAGAAATGCCCACTTTCTATATGTGGCATTTCTAAACTATTAACATTAAATCCGACCTTAACACTAAAGAGTATTTATCATTACTTAGCTACTCCTTTCTGATCAGCAATTGCAGCTTAAAAGTATATTAAAGAATACACAACACTCGCCTATGAGAGGAATAGGCCTCACAGTACAGAAAAATGACTTTGCGAATTTTTCACCACCAGGACATGTAATACTTAAAAGTACATGTCCTGCCTTTAACATACATGGCACCCTGCCCTATGGGCAGTTTAAGGCTTGGCAAGAGGTTTTAAATGCCAAGGCAAAGTAGAAGTGAAACTGAACACGCACACACACGGGCTCTGCAACGGCAGGCCTGAAAGTTGAAAGGTGACATGTGAGCGGTACAATCGGGGCTGCAGGCCCACTAGTAGAATAGTATTTACAGGCCCTGGGTATATGGTATACCACTTTACAAGAGGCTTACAAGTACATTAAATATGCCAATTGTGGAAATCTGGAGTGTATGCTACATGTGGCAGGGATAGGAATGAGTGGAGGATATGACAAGATGTGTGTTGTGTGTATGAATGAGAGAATGGTGTGTGGTATGGTGGTGGTTAAAAAGTCACCATTGTAGATAAAATTGACTTATATAGCATGGTATTTTTATGTGAAATATATATGAAATGCATGTAATAATACTTTGTCTTTATTTTATTTTTTTGCATAATTGTGTTTTTGATAAATCAGCAAACTGAAACATTTATGGAAAATCATTGTAAATACTGTTTTGAACAGATAATTGTAACGCATGGCAGGGTATACCCACTATGTTGTGAGGAAAAATGAAAAATAAATTTAAAAATGTGTTATTTTTATATGTTTTGAAGATTGCTCTTGATCAGACCATTGAGCACTTTGAGCCATTATAGAAGGCATACAGGTCGTGTGGGATTCTGCATTCTGTTCATGTTTGTTTCTTCCCTTTCTTCCCAGATCTAAAATTATGTAATAGGGGGCACCTATTTTTCTATTTGGCACACTATTGTTATTTCACACATTAGTAAGCTGCATTCCTATTATATTGAATAATGCAGTGGTGTAACAAAGGTCCCTGCAGCCCCAGCGGTGCGGGGGCCCTGAGCTCCAGGGGCCCCCTCAGCAGAGTACCTGGGCCTGAGAACTAGTGAGTGAGTCCAGGGCGCGGAGGGGCCCTCTCAAGTTTCGTGAAGCCACTAAATTAATGTTGTTTTGCTTATATGTTTAACGGGTTATAATTGTTACGGAATAAATGCAGATAACTAGAAGTATACAGAAAGTTGATTTAGTCTTGCTGACAAGTCAAGGCAGATGCTGTTGACTTCCCTTCCGGATGCTGCTGTGGTCCCTCAATAGCTTCTGATTGGCTAGAGCAAAGATCCTGTTCTGCCAGCAGCCTTAGGGCATTTTCTGCAGTTCTTGGGAAATTCTGTTGCTCTCTCTTGGAACTCTTAGAGGCAAGGACATACTGCCTGGTGGGAACAGCTTATACACTAAGCCGCGGCCAAGAAACTGCGGCTCTGGCGAAAGCAGGAAGTCTCACAGGCGCTTGTGGGGTAGTCTTAAAGGACCACCGTTCCCTTGAAATCAGGACAGTGGGAACGAGAAGTCATGCGCAGAATGACCGTGAGGAACAGAGCAGTTCTTGACAAGCATCCCTGCCTGCATCCACACCTGATTCCACGGACTGCTGTTGAAAAGAGGGGCTTGATGCTTCAAGGGGTACATGAGAACAAAGGGCATGACTGGCTTTGCTTTCAGGGGACACTGTATGCTGCAGGATGGATTAATGTGATTCTAGTGCGTACGGAAGACTCCTGGCTTCCCTACCTCCTATTGACTGCCCACCGGAGGAAGTGATGATGGGTGGCATTGGAGCACGAGAGGGTGCTGCATGGGCTAGGAGACTTGCCCCCATATTTAAAGAAAGCAGCCACTCAGCAGCAGGCCCGGTTCTAGCGGGTGGGCCAGGCCCACCCAAACATGACCTTTGGTTCCTCTGAGTCTCACACCCGGTAATCAGAAACGGACACTGAAACGGGTCCCTATTAGGCTCTACGTTCATGTCCTTAACTGGCAAAAACACTAATCTATTTCTGAAAAATTGATTGTAAAAAGCGTTATGCTAATCTATGTCAGCAAATTGTACAAAAAAGGTTAAAGTAATCCATATCAGTATTTTAATTCCTGTTTATATTTTACATGTTTAACACTCTTCGGGGAATACAAGACTAGGTAAACTATTCCCGGGGTTTTGTATTTCTGTATTGCTTGCCGTGTAGGGTATTACTCATATAGTGCATAGGCTAAAGTGAGTGCCTCCGGGTGTTATAAAAGGCCAGGATCCATAGCACTGGATCTGAGGTTGAAGATAGTGCGAGTTACTCATAGTGGGTAAAAAGGGTTTTCAGAATAGATGATCATCCAATCCGTGGCCTCTCTGAAGAGAGTACAGGTCAGTGTTCACAAGTATTCCAGTTGCAATTGTGATTCTGTGGAAATGTGTGTGAAGAAGGTACACAGCAAACAACCATCGAGAAAACAAATAGTGCTGTCTGGTTTTAGATAAATGTTATTTGTTTTGTTCTATATCTGGGTGCACTAACAAAAAGTTTGGAGAGTAACCAAAATACTGGTCGGGTGGCACACTATCGAAATTACCAAAATGTAGTCTTGGTGTTTAAAGTACGTCTTTGTTTACATAGGTAGCACCACTTTTTTCATCCCATTTAAAGACCTGGCCTTACATTTACTGTTTACAATACATACTGATCAGAAGAAAAAATACCAGTTTTGGTTGATTTGAAAACCAGCCAGGTGGCAACCCGATTTTATTTCACCTCACAAGCCTAGCACAAATGTAGTGCTTCTAGTTTTACTGGCTTCGTGAGGATTAAAATGCTTACCTTACCGGACATTTCTCTAAAGATAAATCCAATGAAACTACCCAAATGGCTTTGCATGAAAGGGCATAATCCATGAATCTGGGCCACTTTTTGGGGAGTGCCCAGGCTAATTGTTACCCCCAATCTGACCCTGCCTTTCTAAGATACTGCCAGAGGTGTAACACAGGCCCTTGGAGAAGATGGACCCCAAAAACCCAACCCTTTGGGGGTGGGGGGGGGGAAGGAAAATGAATACTATGCGATTCAGGAGACTCCAGCGTCCTCTACACATTCTGCAGGAGTGCCGTATCATGTTATGGTATGGCACATGATACTGCAGGACCTCTGTCCTTTTAATCGCCACACATATACATTTTAGAAACAAATCCATAAGCAAATATATCATGTGGAGAGCACTTCTTATCTGGGCTTGTATGTTACAAAAACACCAGGGAAACCCATGGATAACTTGTGTCCAGGGGTACATGATGCTTTAAAGGAGTAAAGGTCCCTAAACTAAACATGCATATGTTTTTACTTGGAGAAACATTTGTGCCCAGTCACAATGTCCATTAAACAAAATAAAGTCACATTTATTTAAAAATCAAATCAGTAGGTGGACACACAAAGGACACAAAATTAAATAAACAAAAGGACTAAGACAATAATGTGTGACATCAAATATTTGGTTAGTCAAAAATAAATCGAAAGCGTCACTTCTGCGCCTCTGTTCATTATTGTATACATTTCAATAGGGTCAGTGTGTGAGAGTCGACGATGTTTCGATCCTTACACAATAACAGGATCATCATCCGGACATTTACAAATCATGTCCGAGTACTTTATATTCAATGGTGTGAGAGAAGAACTGAAACAAAAGAGAAGGAGAGAAAAGGAAGGAGAATTAATTGCCATCGGGACGATGTATGTATGAATAGCATACATGCTTCCAGGGGAGAGATGCATTAGGTGTCTAGGGCCAAATATATGTGTGGTCCATTCGAAAAATTAGGGGATTGCTCACCATGCCAAGGACCCAAAGGGGGAACCAGATTATGTTAATTACCTGGAATATAAACAATGCTACCGTGGATGCAAACATACTAGCACTGGTAGCAAAGAGGTCAGCCTTGTAAGAATAACCTCCCAGGATAAAATCAATCTGGAATTGGGAATGGAACTGGAAAGACCTAGGCCAATACTGCCTGAGTAAATTACAGGGGCAGCTCCTCTGCTATGGCGGAAGAGCATCGCCCCCGACCCATGCCACCAACAGGAGCGGCAAACCTTTAAAAATAAAACGGTAATAAACAATGTTGTTGGATCTGGCCCTTTTTGCGGGTTCACCCCCAGACGTTTGCCTTCTTCCTTTTATATTTTTCTGAACTCTTGTTGTTGGCTTGAGGATTCTGAGCACTTTATCACTGCTGATTAGTGCTAGAGTGCAGGTACTCTCCCTTCTAAAGTTGGTGTGATTGGCTTATACCTAATTGCCATATTTAATTTACCTGTAAGTCCCTAGTACAGTGGTAGCCCTATACCCAGGGCCTGTAAATTGAATGCTACTTGTGGGTCTGCAGCGCTGCGTGCGCCACCCACAGAAGTAGCCTTTCAAACCTGTCTCAGGCCTGCTAGCACAGGGCCTGCATGCACAGATTACTGCCACAGGGACCTGGCATCTAAATTTTTCTTGTCAGGCCCAGAACTCCCCTTTTTCTACATGTAAGTCACCCCTAATCCCCTATGGGCAGGGTGCTATGTCCGTAGAAGGTAGGACATGATCCCGGTTACATGGCCTGTCCTGGTAGTGTCAAACAGCCTATTTGGTTTCTCACTGCTGTGAGTGCTGCCTTCTCATAGGATTGCATTGGGAATGCCCTGCCTTATGTCTAGGGGGTATTGTCTAATTTATGAGGGGTAGCATAGGCATGTTTGGTATCGCTGTAATGGTAGTAAGAAATGCTGCTTACTGGTGTAGATGGATTTTTTATTAACATTATAGAAATGCCACTTCTAGAAAGTGCTTATGACTCTGGTGTTTTGCAACTTGACTCCAATTCACATCTGGGCAGAGAGACAGTTGGGCTTTGTGCATACTTTTTAGACAGCCTGTACACAGGAAGGATGGAGGTGTCACAGAGGTGCATCTGTATTTTGAATGGTCTTTCTGGGCTGAGAGAAGGAGAGGCAGGGCACACTTGAATTTGTAAAAGCTGTGCCCTGGACTCACACTAAGGGCTCATTTACCCCCAACTGATGTCTGGAGCCTGTGCTGGAGGAGAAAAGGGACACTCCCAAAACCAGTTGTAACTGGTTGGAACCTCCTCTCCCCCCTTTGTTAGTGCTTTGCAAAACTGAGTATAAGTACAGTGGGTTTTCCCCATGAAAATGCAGCACACAACACTGAAATATGCTTGGAACTGGACACAGAATGTTGCAGAAGGGACTCACCAGGAACCGCATTGGTTTGCTGCTGCTGTGCTGACCTGCGTCCTGCTGGGTCACTAGGAGGAACTGCCACTGTCTGCATCCCCTTTGTGCTGGCCTGTTGTTGGGCCCCACCACACTGTGCTCCACTTGTGTTCTCCAGGGGCTGGGTGCTATGGCCCCTGACCCCTGCAACCTTTGGATTTGTCAGTGTGAGGACAGCACTGTGTTTGAGGCTCCTGGGCTGGGACAGAAACGTCTGGAGAGCACCTTCTTGCTGTCGGCTGAAGCACCTGGACAGCGCTTTCCTCTTGTGCAGTCGAGCGCCTCGAGAAGGGCTTTATTTTTTGCCCCATGAACTTCGTAAGCGCTAGTTGATGTGCCAAAATCATCACCGCAACCCGGGCCATACAAAAACCCGAGCACATTGAAAGCGTGCAGCGTCCAGTGCCCCCAAGGCACCGCCAAGAGAACACTGGAGCGAGTGAGCTCCTAACGGTGACACCAGGGCTAAGCATGCTCCGAGGAGCGCCCCCGGTGCACCAACCAGCTCCAACTTGTGCAAGGATCACTACTGTGGCCCAGGGGGGCTGCACAATACTCGCGCACCAGATCGGGTGCGGGCGAGTCAGTTAGGAGCTGAGAGGATGGGTGGAGAGGAGGCCTCATCGGATGTCCCCCGCTCCACTGAGGCCCCAGTGAGGGTTTGAGGACGGAGGGGGAGGAGGCCTCATCAGAGGCTCCCACCTCACCGGACCACCATCTTCACACAGAGGTCGTGGGCGGGATGGAAGCCTCATCGGAGGCACCCCGCACCGCTTGGCACCTCTTTCTCTTGTGGCTCTGCTACCCCCGGGAGGGCCGGTCGTGGCCGGTCGTGGCCGCGGTGGCGGATCACAGGGACTGTGGGTGCCCACTTCTGCACAGGCCCCAGGAGGGGCTCTGATATCTGAATCAGAGGAGGTGCATGACGCCCCCCTCCCTGAATCGTAAAATGGCCCCCGTTTTGGCACAGAGGACACAGGGGGCTCCCATTTTCTTTGTGGCACTCGAGGTGCCCTCGTCATAAAACAAACAGGTACCTTTAATGACCACATGTTTTTCTGATGTTCCTTTTATGGACAGTCTGCGAATATTGTGCTAACTTGTTGTGTTATATGACGTGCTGTATGTTTGCTAATGTTCCTGTTATGGACGTTAATGCTCATCTGTTTCTATGACTTGCCATGTGTTTCCTAAAGCTCCTGGTATGGGCATTCATGATAACGTTATGACATGTGCATTATTTTTATATAACTTGATGTTGTGTTTCCTTTGTGGTGAGGATAGTGTATCATGTGCGTTGTTTGTGTTGCGCAAATGCTTTACACATTGCCTCTGGGATAGGTCTGACTGCTCGTGCCAAGTTACCAAGGGGGTGAGCAGGGGTTATCTTGGGTGTGTAACTCACTCATCCTAACTAGAGTGGGTGGGTTCTGCCCAGCTTAGGTGCATACCTAGCCAACCAGAAACCCCATTTCTAACAGATGTTTATTATCATTTTATTTTTAAAGGTGCGGGCAATGGGGGTGAAGAGCACTGAGGCAAGTGCACAGAGCACTCCCCTCAGTGTGCATGTATGTTTGCGGCCGGCCAAACACACATGCGCACAAGGGCTCTCTCCAACCCGACACTGTGTTGAAGAGAGCAAGCCCAGGCTCCCACTCTGCATTGGAACATCCAGCTAGGGAGGTGTGGCGGTGAGGTTCAGGTAAGGTTTTTTTTTTTTTTAATTGTTTCACTCCCCCCACCCGCCACTTTTCCCAGTCACCAGCCAACACTTGTAAAACGTAAAATACAAGGTATAAGAAATTACCTGAGAATTAGCTCAGGGTTCATAAAACACCCAAATTCCAGTGGAAGCTGGAGTTTCATCGGAACCACGTGCAATAGAGTAATGCAGGAATGCACAAAGTCGGCATAGAAAAATGTCCGTCTTGGGTAGTCAATCGGAAACAGGGAGAAATTACCAGGGGGAATCCAGTATGTTGCCAAATGAAATATGGGGGGTGTGGTAATAAAATTACCCAGAGTAAGGAAAATGCTATGGATGGCCATTGAACGAGACAACACCGTGTATCACCCATAAAGGTGCACTCGGCTGAAGCGCTATGAATGAAATAAAAAACAGAATACATGGGAAAATAATCACAAACCATTTATTGAAAGGTCCCATTAGAACCATGAGAACCTTGCAGGATACGTTACTTACCTTAGTTACATTGGAAGAGGTCATCAAAGTGCAATAGGGCTCAGGATCTGCCGTGTCAAGAGGCCGCGATGCCAAGAGCACCGTGTTGAGCTTAGAAGCTGGCGTGTGATAGCGTTTGACTTTTGGGCTGTGGAGCACAGAATTAGGGGAAAATTGAACAATGTAAACTGCGCTTTACTGTAAATAAACGTACAGGCTGTCCAGCCTTACTTAATTAATTATATTTTTTTTCAGAACCTGTGGCTTTTTGTTTATTAATATAGTAGTAAAGGCTATATAGATTCACTCATTATAGATAACTATAAAAATGGTGTGCTCATAACTCTTAAAATCAGCGACTTTAAGGAGCTGAAAAACACATGCTGGCTTATGCTCGCCCTTACTAACAGAGCAATGGAGAACTGGAGGACATGCTGGGTTCACACAGCTGCATCCTCCAGCCACATAATCTAATTCTTAAGATGTTCTAAAAACATCAAACACTCCTGATTCTACCTGGCCGAAAGTTTTGATATTAGTCTCCTACATAGGCCCTATACATACTCCATATCATAGGTTGACTTGCTGTTGCCTTCTATTTCATTTGCCAGCTCTAAACCCAGTGCCTCTTCTAGGAGTGAAGTCCTCTTTAAATTCCATCTTCCACACCTGTAGTGTCCCAGGTAGACACAGCTTTAAACATACTGAGGAGTGATCTGATAATAGGGCTGGAGAATGCATCACAAACTCAACATAATTATTTAAAGCCTGGTCAATAAGGAAGTAATCGATTATGGAGTGGTGTCCATATTTTGACTATAAAATAGATGTCTGCTTGTTTTCAAATTCAGATCTTTCATGGTCTCTCTAACAACTTGGTGCATTTTGGTGGAATTCATGTATTTCACTTTTGATGTTTCGTCAAGCTCTGGAATTTAAGACTATATTGAAAACTCCTCCTACCAGGATGGGAGTTGTGGTGTCTATAAGGTGTAGCTACATAATCCCTAGAGATGTACGATCATCATAATTAGGGCCATAAAATATTGTGGATGTTAATTATATATCTTCAATTATCAATGTAGAGACTAACCATCTTCCAGAGCTACCTGTGCCTTACTTGCTAAGTTTAATACCTGATTACTTTTTAACCACTATAGCCACCCCCTTTTTGCTTCCAAGCTGGTGAAAACATACAACGTCCTGTACCCAGCTACGTTTATTAAACAAGGCTCTACACTCTGGATGCTCCAAGTGAGTTTCTTACAGCATAATTAAATGAGCCTCTCCTTTCAAATGCTCTGCCACCAGATCTTTCTTCCTCCCAGATCTGATCCCATTAACATTCCAGGTTATTATCTTAACCTCAGCTTTCTTAGTGTTTGCTCTCACTCTATCCCCTCCCCCATAAACCTTCCTGAAGAAAGGAAAACTGCACCCTACATCCTTTATAGTTATGCCATCTCTCCTTGAACCCACTATGCACTCTGAGGACTTATTTTCTTTTTTACCCGTATGACCCCCACGCAGTCCACCCCCTTGCCCTCCCCCTGAGGAACCCCCCTCTATCTTTGGTGCCTTGTCCGCCCTTTGAGAACTATTGCCTGAGATGTCTGTGTATACCTATACCAATAAATATATCGTCAACAGCATCCTCTCATGCTACTGCTAGCTACCCTAGATCTTACTGAGCCACTTTCATTTCTTCTATCAAAACCTCTTCTTTGGCAGGGTGTCTAAGAATGTGTATTTTATTCTGCCACATGAATCACAACATTGCGGGGAACTTCATCTGGACCTCAGCGCCCAGCTTCTGCAGTTTATTCGTCTTGGAGCCAAGCTTACACTGTTGTTATACTGTCCTTTTTCCTATGTCAGACCTCAGCCTGTATGTATACCCATCTTAGGCCAGGTCCTTCTCTTTTCAGGCACTAGTTAAGAATAACTACTTGACTGAATGCATATGAATGTTTATAAGGATTTCCAAGAAGCTGTACGGTTGAAGGATGATTTGAAAGAATATCTGTGGAGCCACTGGATCTCCTTATCTAAGCTGATATCAAGCCGATCCAGCAGAATCCCTATCTCAAGAAGGTCTATCACATAGGCCTTTAAATCTCCTGACTCTAGCCCTCCCAAATTCCAAATATTTTCAAGTTGTTCCATCTGAGTTGACACTCCAGCCTTTCTAGGTTGTCCATCAGCGCCTTATTCTGTACCTTAAACTAAGATATCTCCTGGGTATTAGAGTGTGTAACAAGGCTTACTCTCTCCAGATACTCCTCCAGAATAGTGGTCCTTCCCACCAACTCATCTGGCTTCCTCTCCAGTGCGCAACACTTGCCCTGAAACTCCTTTTGGTTGATGTCCTATGAGGCCCATCCAAACTGTTTCTCTGTCCCTTTTGTCCCCTGTTCTTATACACAGCTCCCTCAGCAGAAGAAATGCTTTGTAGGTTTCCTGAATCAGCTTCACACATAAGTGGACCTAGGTTGTCTGTCGGCTGACTCTCAATTTTCCCTCCAGAAAGGAGTGAGTCGCACTTGTTAAGTATGGTTATAGGTGAAATTAACAGGTCCTTTCCCGAGGTAGCATTCTGGGGTTCTTCGCTCTCCTCTGGGAGATCTACCACTGCCTCTGCAGGCTGCTTCTTCCCCGTCACCTAGTCCATTATTCTAAAGAAGGGATTAAGTGATGGGGTTTGCCTTACTATAGTTCATCCAGTTTCCTTTACAATTGTGCTGTGCAGTGTTGTGGTTTCTTTGGCTCTGCAGTTGTTTTTCTGCCTGTACTCACTTCAAAAGGTGGTATATCTAGTTTACGACCCTTCCCTGCAGAGCTACTGTCTCTCCTCAATGGTCCAGAGCTCAGTGAATATCTATTTCTGCCCCTACCCCGCGGTTGGCTGACCGCTTTGCTTACAAGGCTTGCTAGTCCTAATTTGCTTTTTGGGCCAGCAACGAATGCTGGAGCTGTGGTTTCTTTGGTCTTGGGCCTAGCCGACCTTCTCTGGAGTTTTTATCACTTTCTGTCACTGCCCTAGCCACCTCATTTGAAGCAAAGACATTCCAAATTACCTCAGGATGCAGGGCCTGCTTCCCTGACATCTGTAGCATGCTCCAGCTTCTATTCGCTGATCTAGGTGCTTAAAGTCTTCTCTCAGCCTCCAGGGAACAGCTTGCGCTGGGCTGCCTCCACCTGCGCTGACCCAGGAACAGAAGTGGGTATCTGCAGCGTTAGAGCGCTGCTATGCAACACCCGCTGTAATGTACAGGAGCCTCCACTAGTGATCCGCATCGGCGTCTGGTGGTATCCATAACACCACTATAAGGTATGGGCAATATCTTTCTATTCTATATTTTTTTACAGTAGTTGGCCTTCAATAATGTGACGGCCATGTATTAGCTCAGGTTGTTGAGAGGTCCTGGATTCTCCAATAACGCTGTCAAACGGTTATCCCTAATATGGAGGTCTCCCGGCTGGTGTAAGCACACAGCCATGTTCCTCGCTGCCCAAACTTTCAGCCAGGTGGAATCAGAAAAACTGGGGGTGAGCAAAGGGCCTAAAGGATACAATTATGAGGAAGGAGGTAGAATTACAAGAGGCCTCGATAAATGACCTGTCTAAATTGAGGGTGCTCCACCTTGAACTAGAGGAGGCACAAGCCACATATGAAGGCTGCTTAGCAAAGAAGGTACAAGATAAGTAAAAAACTAGCAAGCTACAGCATTTTGTGTATGGAGAGCATTGCAGTTCTCTCCTAGCATGGAAGACAAAGAGAGAGAGAGGCAGAAATTGTATCAGCACACTAGTTTAATCAGGTACTGGACAGGTTCTGAACGCAAGCAAAGAGATCGAAGTAGAAGTGTATGAGCAGGTTATACAAGAAAGATGTAAATCCAGGTAGTGAGAGAATTAAGAAATAGCTAATTGATAAGGACCTCCCAGTACTTACTAAAGCACAGGTGAAAACCCTTAACAAGGAGATCACTGTAGAGGAAGTACAAAGTCACTTCACAAATAAAAAAGGCACTAAGGTGGCTGGACCCAACTGGATCCCAGCTGAGTTACTTATGATCTTGGTAGATGTTCTAGTGCAACTGCTGAAGGCTCTGTTCAATAAAATGTATCTCTAGGAAGAAAATGCCTCACCCTCTTGGTCAGAGGCCACAAGTGTATTGGTCGTAAAGCAGGCAAAAGACCCCACCAATGCTGAATCCTTCAAGCCAGTATCTCTATTAAATTCGGATTACAAGATCTTTGCAGGCATATTTACCAGTACAATATCAGACGTAATTAGAGCAATCATACATCCAGACTAAAGGGAGTTTACTCCTGGGTGGCACCAGAATGAGTTGACCCATTTTTTGATCAGTACTATAGACATGGCTATTTCCCAGCAGGCTCCACTGATGGTGGCAGCCTTAGATACAGCAAAGGCATTTGATAGGGTCAATTGGAGCCACCTCTGGGAAGTCTTTGTAAAATTTGTATTCAGCCACAAGATGGTCAGAACAAACCAAAGTCTATACTTATCACCCACTGTGAGAGTGCTGGTAAATGAGGGATTGTCAGATAGCTTCAGTATAACAAGCAGTACCAGGCGGAGATGTTCTCTCTCACCACTTCTATTCAACCTCTATATAGAGCCTTCTGTGGCAGCTAAGGTCAGATCCCTATATCATTTCATTCAATATGCTCGTGTTTGAAGTGAACTGGTCTTATAAGCAGATGACATCCTGCTGTACACCAGTAACCCTTTCCCCTAAATAACTAAGGTTATGAAGCACGTAGGTGGGTTTGGTGAGACCTCAGGATATAAGTTAAATGAGGATAAAATTGGGATAATGGAATGGGAGAAGGAGAGTGGGATTGAAGGTACTAAGGTCCATATTTATACTCCTTTTGCGCTGAATTTGCGTCATTTGTTTATGCAAATTTGGCGCAAACTTAACGCCATATTTATATTTTGACATTAGACATGTCTAACATCAAAATATAGGCATTTGCACCATTTTTTTAGATGAGTGAACCTACCTTGCGTCAATGAAATGCAAGGTAGACATTCCCATCTAAAAAATTGTGCTATCCCTACTTATCCCCCGTGCTAAAATGATCCATGGGTGGGAGGAGCAGCTAAATAATGGTGCTAAGCTTGCTTAGTACCATTATTTAATGTCTGGGTCAAACCAGGCGTTAGTGGGCATGTGGACCAATTTCCATGGTGAAACACCATGGAATGGGTCCACAGGTGCCCTCCCCAAGCCGCAGGAACAATCCCACCAGAGGGACACCGGAGGAAGGGGGGGACTCCATCCTAGGTAAGTTCAAAGTAAGTATTTTTTAAATATATATTTTTTGCCATTGAGGGCCCTAACTTGGAGCCCCCTGCATGGCACAGGGTGCAATGATCATGTCCAGGGGAGACTTGTCCCTTGTGCTGGCCATTGGAGTGGTGGGCATGACTCCTGTCTTCCCTAAGACAGGAGTCATGTTTTGGTGGCTGTGCGCCAGGAAATGGTGCTAGTCTGGTTAGAGGCATTTTTTTTGGCCTCTAACCAGGCTAACATAATTTTTTGTCACACAATCCCCTCCTTCCCTACTGCAGCCCCCACCCAGCTAACGTCTTTTTTTAAGACGCTAGCCCAAGTTTAGAGCAGGCTTGTGCCATTCTATTAATACGGCGCCCTGCTGGCGTTGTAAAATGACACAAGCTAGCTCTATACTTTTTGGTTCAAAACGGCAGGTACGCAGTTTTGCACCAAAAGTATAAATTCAGGCCTAAGAGTCAAATAAGACATCTTGGGATCCAAATCATTGTAGCCTAGTAGATATCCTCTCAATAAATCTTAAGAGAGTAAGTGGAGAAATAGATTGGTTCCTGGAGAAATGGAACAACCTACCTCTAACTATGTACAGAACAGTGAATTTGGTGAAAATTATGATTTTACCTAAAATCTCATTTTTATTTCTCACCATGCCCCTCACCTTTCCAAAAAATACATAAGGAAGATCCAGAGTAGAGCCTGCAGTTTTATTTTGGCCTCTAAGGGAAACTGACTGTCGTGGAAAAAGATTAGGAGAAGACTTATGGTGGGAGGGCTGCGCTTCCCGGTTTTCAGATGTATTGCCATTCTTTCTAGCTTAAAATACGTTCACTTCTAAGCAACTGTGCCAGACAATTCACCAAAGGGCAGACTATATTCTGTTGTGTGGGATGGTATTGGTCGTTGTTAGACATGGGGTCTTTGGTTGGCAGTCAGGTTACCCCCTGTCCAAGCAATGACCCTCACTCTAGTCAGGGTAAAAGAGAATCACCCTCAGATAAATACTGCTTACCCCCTTGGTAACTTGGCACGAGCAGTAGGCTTAACTTCAGAGTGCTAGGTGTAAAGTATTTGTACTAACACATGCAGTAACTTAATGAAAACACTATAAAAGGACACAACACAGGTTTAGAAAAATAGAACATATTTATCTAAACAAAACAAGACCAAAACGACAAAAATCCACAATACACAAGTCAAGTTATCACTAA
This sequence comes from Pleurodeles waltl, assembly GCF_031143425.1. Lineage (NCBI taxonomy): Eukaryota > Metazoa > Chordata > Amphibia > Caudata > Salamandridae > Pleurodeles > Pleurodeles waltl. Next base: position 1,332,584,897 of record NC_090446.1, on the reverse strand, counting down.
AAATGCAAAAAGAGTCTTCATGTAATTTTAAACACACACTAACGCTGTTAGCGTGAAAATGTACCTTGGGCACGTCAAAAATCACGCCGCACGGGTGAGTGTGCATCAAAAAGGGCTTGTGATGCGTCGATTTAACTCACGAGCGTGACCTTGCGTCGTTTCTCCTTTAGTCCGGTCGGCGTGCGTAGTTTCTTCTCTCCGCAGGAGAGCGATGCGTCGATCCGGTCACCACTCTCGGGTCTGGGCAGGCCTTGCGTCGTTTTTACATGCCCAGCGGTGTTTGTGTCAGAAATGCAGCCGCACAATGATCCGAAAACCACACAGCACGGTATGCGATCTCAACAGCCTCCGTCAGCTATACTGTCCGTCATTTCTCCAGAAGCGAGCGTCGATCTTCGGGTTGAGTTGCAGGCGAGCATCGATTTTCAGCCGTGAAGCCGGCAGTGTGTCGATTTTTCAGCAGCATACCGGAGTCGCGTTGATCTTTTCCCAGGACGGCGGTCGGTGCTTGGATTTCTCACTCTTGGGCTGCCAGCTTCTCCTTTCAGGGTCCCAGAAACTGGATTTGCACCACTTGGCAGAGTAGGAGTCTCTCCAGAGACTCCAGGGTCTGGCAGGGTGAAGTCTTTGCTGTCCCTGAGACTTCAAACAACAGGAAGCAAGCTCTAAATCAAGCCCTTGGAGATCTTCACAAGAAGGAAGGCAACACAAAGTCTAGTCTTTGTCCTGTAGCAGAGGCAGAAGCAGCAACTGCACGATAGCTCCACAAAGCACAGTGACAAGCAGGGCAGCTCTTCTCCAGACAGAGGATCCTCTTGGTTTACAGCAGTGTTCTAAAGTCTGTAGTTTTGGGTGCCCTTCTTATATCCATTTTACCCTTTGAAGTAGGGTTACTTCAAAGGAAAGTCTTTCTTGTTTGTGAAATCCTGCCTTGCCCAGGCCAGGCCCCAGAAACACATCAGGGGGATGGAGACTGCATTGTGTGAGGGCAGGCACAGCCCTTTCAGGTGTGAGTGCCCACTCCTCCCCTTCCTTCCAGCACAGATGGCTCATCAGGAAGTGCAGACTACACCCCAGCTCCCTTTGTGTCACTGTCTAGAGAGAGGTGCAACCAGCACAACTGTCAAACTGACCCCCACAGAGAATCCACAAAGAGGCAGAGTCACAGAAATGGTTTAAGCAAAAAAATACCCACTTTCTAAAAGTGGCATTTTCAAACACACTACATTAAAATCAACTTTACTAAAATATGTATATTTAACTTGTGAGCTCAGAGACCCCAAACTGCACATGTCTATCCGCTCCTAAAGGTAATCTACATGTTAATCCTATTTAAAGGTAGCGCCCATGTTAACCTATGAGAGGGACAGGCCTTGCAACAGTGAAAAGCAAATTTAGCAATACAGGGAGTGCAGAATTATTAGGCAAATGAGTATTTTGACCACATCATCCTCTTTATGCATGTTGTCTTACTCCAAGCTGTATAGGCTCGAAAGCCTACTACCAATTAAGCATATTAGGTGATGTGCATCTCTGTAATGAGAAGGGGTGTGGTCTAATGACATCAACACCCTATATCAGGTGTGCATAATTATTAGGCAACTTCCTTTCCTTTGGCAAAATGGGTCAAAAGAAGGACTTGACAGGCTCAGAAAAGTCAAAAATAGTGAGATATCTTGCAGAGGGATGCAGCACTCTTAAAATTGCAAAGGTTCTGAAGCGTGATCATCGAACAATCAAGCGTTTCATTCAAAATAGTCAACAGGGTCGCAAGAAGCGTGTGGAAAAACCAAGGCGCAAAATAACTGCCCATGAACTGAGAAAAGTCAAGCGTGCAGCTGCCACGATGCCACTTGCCACCAGTTTGGCCATATTTCAGAGCTGCAACATCACTGGAGTGCCCAAAAGCACAAGGTGTGCAATACTCAGAGACATGGCCAAGGTAAGAAAGGCTGAAAGACGACCACCACTGAACAAGACACACAAGCTGAAACGTCAAGACTGGGCCAAGAAATATCTCAAGACTGATTTTTCTAAGGTTTTATGGACTGATGAAATGAGAGTGAGTCTTGATGGGCCAGATGGATGGGCCCGTGGCTGGATTGGTAAAGGGCAGAGAGCTCCAGTCCGACTCAGACGCCAGCAAGGTGGAGGTGGAGTACTGGTTTGGGCTGGTATCATCAAAGATGAGCTTGTGGGGCCTTTTCGGGTTGAGGATGGAGTCAAGCTCAACTCCCAGTCCTACTGCCAGTTCCTGGAAGACACCTTCTTCAAGCAGTGGTACAGGAAGAAGTCTGCATCCTTCAAGAAAAACATGATTTTCATGCAGGACAATGCTCCATCACACGCGTCCAAGTACTCCACAGCGTGGCTGGCAAGAAAGGGTATAAAAGAAGGAAATCTAATGACATGGCCTCCTTGTTCACCTGATCTGAACCCCATTGAGAACCTGTGGTCCATCATCAAATGTGAGATTTACAAGGAGGGAAAACAGTACACCTCTCTGAACAGTGTCTGGGAGGCTGTGGTTGCTGCTGCACGCAATGTTGATGGTGAACAGATCAAAACACTGACAGAATCCATGGATGGCAGGCTTTTGAGTGTCCTTGCAAAGAAAGGTGGCTATATTGGTCACTGATTTGTTTTTGTTTTGTTTTTGAATGTCGGAAATGTATATTTGTGAATGTTGAGATGTTATATTGGTTTCACTGGTAATAATAAATAATTGAAATGGGTATATATTTTTTTTTGTTAAGTTGCCTAATAATTATGCACAGTGATAGTCACCTGCACACACAGATATCCCCCTAACATAGCTAAAACTAAAAACAAACTAAAAACTACTTCCAAAAATTTCAGCTTTGATATTAATGAGTTTTTTGGGTTCATTGAGAACATGGTTGTTGTTCAATAATAAAATTAATCCTCAAAAATACAACTTGCCTAATAATTCTGCACTCCCTGTATTTCACTGTCAGGACATAGAAAACACATTACTATATGTCCTACCTTAACCATACACTGCACCGTGCGCTTGGGGCTACCTAGGGCCTGAGTTAGGGGTGCCTTCAATGTAAGAAAAGGGAAGGTTTAGGCCTGGCAAGTGGGTACACGTGCCAAGCTAAATTTACAGTTAAAAACTGCACATACAGACACTGCAGTGGCAGGTCTGAGACATGATTACAGAGCTACTCATGTGGGTGGCACAACCAGTGCTGCAGGCCCACTAGCAGCATTTGATTTAAAGGTCCTGGGCACCTCTAGTGCACTGTACTAAGGACTTACTAGTAAATCAAATATGCCAATTGTTGGAATTTTTTGCTTATGCAGGGTCATCCCCAATCTTTTTGCCTCCTGACTCCTATTTTTTTTAACCTGTTGCTGTTGGCTTTTGAACTCTGAGCACTTTACCACTGCTAACCAGTGCTAAAGTGCATATGCTCTCTGTGTAAATTGTATGTAATTGGTTTATCTATGATTGGCATATTTGATTTACTAGTAAGTCCCTAGTAAAGTGCACTAGAGGTGCCAGGGCCTGTAAATCAAATGCTACTAGTGGGCCTGCAGCACTGGTTGTGCCACCCACATGAGTAGCTCTGTAATCCCGTCTCAGACCTGCCATTGCAGTGTCTGTGTGTGCAGTTTTAACTGTAAATTCGACTTGGTAAGTGTACCCACTTGCAAGGCCTAAACCTTCCCTTTTCTTACATGTAAGGCACCCCTAAGGTAGGCCCTAGGTAGCCCCAAGGGCAGGGTGCAGTGTATGGTTAAGGTGGGACATATAGTAACGTGTTTTATATGTTCTGACAGTGAAATATTGCTAAATTCGTTTTTCACTGTTGCAAGGCCTGTCCCTCTCATAGGTTAACATGGGGGCTACCTTTAAATCTGCTTAAAGTGTAGATTCCCTTTGGGAGCGGATGGACATGTGGAGTTTGAGGTCTCTGAGCTCACAATTTGAAAATACATCGTTTAGTAACGTTGATTATAAGATTGTGCGTTTGAAAATGCCACTTTTAGAAAGTGAGCATTTTCTTGCTTATACCATTTCTGTGACTCTGCCTCTTTGTGGATTCCCTGTCTGGGTCAGTTTGACAGTTGCGCTGGTTGCACCTCACACTAGATAGTGACACAAAGGGAGCTGGGGTGTAGCCTGCATATCCTGATGAGCCATCTGTACTAGGAGGGAGGGGAGGAGTGGTCACTTACACCTGAAAGGGCTGTGCCTGTCTCACACAATGCCATCTCCGACCCCCTGGTGAGTGTCTGGGGTCTGGTCCGAGAAAGGCAGGATTTCACATTCAAAAGAGACTTTACTTTGAAGTAGGCCTACTTCAAAGGAGAAATTGGGTATAAGAAGGGCACCCTAAACCACAGACTTTAGATCACTTCTGGACATCAAGAGGAACCTCTGCCTGGAGAAGAGCTGAAGAGCTGAGAAGAAGTGCTGCCCTGCCTGTGTCTGTGCTTTGTGGAGCTATCCTGCAGTTGCTGCTTCTGCCAGAGTAAGAGGGCAAAGACTGGACTTTGTGTGCCTTCCATCTTGTGAGGAAATCTCCAAGGGCTTGTTTTAGAGCTTGCCTCCTGTTGTTGAAGTCTCAGGGATAGCAAAGACTTCTCTCTGCCAGCACCTGGAGTCTCTGGAGAGACTCCTGCTCTGACAAGTGGTGCCCTATCCAGTCCCTGGGCCCCTGGAAGGAATGCTGGTGGAAATCCAAGGAAATCGACTTTGACGACTTCGGACCGATACCGCTGCTGAATCAGGTTCTATGGCACTCCACCTAAGTCGTCCTGCTAATAAAGGCTACGGGTTGATCTAGGCCCTCTTCATTAAGCTGTGGGAGTATTGCTCCACTACCATGCTCTGAGGCATCTGTTTGCACAACATAATCTCTGAAGTAGTCAGGTGCCTTCAGCACAGGTGCTTTGCACATGGCAGCCTTCAGGGCATCAAAAGCGTTCTGGCAAGCCTCCTTCCAGATCACTTCCCTGGGTTGCTTCTTAGAAGTCAACTCAGTCAAGGAGGTAACAATGGTACTATACCCCTTGACAAACCTCTTGTAGTATCCTGTGAGACCTAAGAAGGCTCTCACTTCAGTCTGGGTCTTGGGAGGCTCCCAAGCCATAATGGTATCAATCTTTGGCTGTAGGGGTGCAACCTGGCCACTCCCCACCTAGTGTCCCACATACAGCACAGAACCCTGCCCTATTTGGCACTTGCTTGCCTTAATAGTGAGGCCTGCCTTCTGCAGGGCCTCTAACACTCTCAAGAGGTGCTGCAGGTGTTCCACCCACGTGGAACTAAATACAGCAATGTCATCCAGGTAGGCGGCACTGAACTCATCCAGCCCAGCCAATACCTGGATGACCAACCTCTGGAAATTGGCAGGGGCATTTTTCATCCCAATTGGCATCGCTTTAAATAGAAAGTGTCCATGTGGGGTGGAAAATGCTGACCTCTCCTTGGCCCCCTCAGTTAAGACAATCTGCCAGTACCCAGATGTTAAGTCAAACGTACTGAGGTACTTGGCAGCTCCCAACTGGTCAATGAGCTCATCAGCTCGGGGGATGGGGTGGGCATCAGTCTTTCTGACCGCATTGAGTCCCCGGTAGTCCACACAGAACCGGAGTTGTGGAGTGGCACCAGGTGCAGCAGACTTTGGGACCAATACCACTGGGCTAGCCCAAGGACTGCTGGAGTGCTCAATAACCCCTAGGATTAACATTTTGGATACTTCATCCTTAATGAAAGCCCTGACCCTGTCAGCCACCTTGTAAACCTTCTGTTTAATGGGGGGACTGTCCCAGTGTTCACATCATGTGTGCACAAGTGTGTGACCCCTTGGATCAGGGAAAACAGTGAGGTCAACTGTCCCATCAAGTGTCAACAGTCACCATGCTGCTCTTCAATCAGGGAGGGGGAGAGGATCACTCCCTCCACAGACCCATCTTTCCCTCCTGCAGACAGGAGGTCAGGAAGAAGCTCACTCTCCTCCTCAACCCCATCATCTGTCACAAGGAACATGGACAGTTCAGCCCGCTCCAAGTGCAGCTGAGGTGGTTGACATGCAGGACCCTTAAAGGGTTCCTTCGAGACTGCAAGTCCACCAGGTAGGTGACTTCACTCTTGCGCTCCGCCACCTCAAATGGCCCAGTCCACTTGTCCTGGAGCACCCTAGACTGCACTGTTGCCATCACCCACACTTTTTGTCCAAGTTGAAACTCGACCAGAGTGGCATTCTGGTCATACCAGCGTTTCATGTCCTCCTGGCTTGCTTCCAGGTTCTCCTGTGCCAGACTCCTGAAGTGAGCAGTCTGGTTTCTCAGAGCCAGCATGTAACTGAATACGTCCTGGGGGGGTTTACTAGGAGCTTTTTCCAAAGCCTCCTTGACCAGATTTAAAGGTCCCCTCACAGGGTGGCCGTAGATGAGCTCAAAGGGACTAAACCCAAGTCCCTTTTGAGGCACCTCCCTTTAGGTGGACAGAAGTCATGGCAAGAGGACGTCCCACTTCCGCCTCAAGGGCTCTGACAGGCCCATAATCATGCCTTTCAAGGTGCGGTTGAATCTCTCAACCAGACCATTATTTGGGGGTGGTTTGGGGTGGTAAACTTGTAGGTTACCCCAAACTCCTTCCACAGAGACTTCATATACGTGGTTATGAAGTTGGTACCCCGGTCAGATACCACTTCCTTGGGGAACCCCATGTGGGTAAAAACCCCCATCAAAGCACCACCCACCACAGGGGAAGTGATTGATCTCAAAGGAATGGCTTCAGGGTACCGGGTGGCCTGGTCCACCAAGACCAGGATAACCTGTTGCCCATGGCTGTCTTGGGATCCAGAGGCCACACAATGTCAATACCTACACTCTCAAAAGGAGTACTGACAACAGGTAAAGGTTGGAGGGGAGCCTTACATTTCCTCCCACTCTTGCCACTTGCCTGACAAGTCTGGCAAGATCTGCAATGTGCATCTGAGTGCCTGCCCATTAGGGGCCAGTAAAAGTGGGTGATAAACCTCTCAAAGGTCTTGTCCTGCCCCAAATGTCCAGCTAAAGGCACATCATGAGCCAAACCCAGTAGGAAGGCCCAGAAGCACTGGGGTACCACCAGCACGCGGGCTGACCGAGGCTCAGGAACCTTAGGCTCTCTACACAGGAGGTCATCCTCCCAATAGATCAGGTGTGATCCTGGCTCCTTGCTACCCGCCTGGTCTGCAGCCTGCTGCCGCAAACCCTCCAGAGTAGGGCATGTCTTCTGTGTTGCACAGAATGCTTCCCTGGTGGGCCCCCCTTCCTGCTGCAACTGAGACAGCTCAGGGACCTCTCCCAGTTCTTCTTAGTGTTCTCAGGCACGAGAGTTCTCTGGACCATCTCACTGTCCACTAGTGAGACAAGGGTCATCTCAGCTGGCTCCCACCCACCTGGAACCAACTCTTCCCCAAGCGCTACACTGACCAAACCCTGGGACGGTGCACCAGTGGGTGCTGGTGTACTTTTGGGGCATTTGGGGTCCCCCCTCACATGACCCACCTGGTCACATGCATAGCACTTACGTGGGGGACCACCTGCCACTGGCTTCCCTTTGGAGAACCATGGTTTCTTCTCACTGGGAAGTTGGGAATCCTTACCCTGGTAATCAGTTTGGGGCCCTTTAGAGAACTCCCCCTGTTTACCCTTACCACCCTTCCTGTGAGAGGGACCCTGCACAGCCTTGGCGTGGTCTCCCCCATACCTCTTCTGGACCCTGGTGCTCTCCCAGCGGTCCGCTTCCTGGGATGCTGTCAATCAGGTGCTGGCACAGCTCTGGAAAGCATAAAATGTACAAGTGCTCCCAAGCAATCACATTGTAAAACCCCTTATACATAGTTACCTTACTACCCTTCACCCAACCATCCAGTGACCTGCAATAGGAATCAACACATTCCAACCATGTTTGGGATTCCTTCTTCTTATAGGACCTAAACTTATCCTTATACTGCTCAGAGGTGAGATCATACATTGTGAGTAGGGCATCCTTCATGATAGTGTAGGTGAGATTCTGAGCATCCCCTAAGGTTATCAGTGTATCCCTTCCCTCTACCTCAAAGTGCTTCCACAGACCCACCCCCCAATGAGCTCTAGGGAGCAGATTTATATGGAGAGCAGACTCATACCCCTTAAACCACAAGTATATGTCATCCTCCCTTTTATAATCCTTCACAAGGCCTTTAGGAATGTGCACCCTCCTTTCAGGCTGCACTGTGATGTGGCTGCCACCATCCCTACTAGACGGGCTCCTCTGATCCAGCTCCCTCAAGCTCAGCTCATGAGCCGTCAACAACTTTTTCTCCTCTATGGCCATCCTCATTTTCTCCAACTCTATCTGGTGCTCCCTCTCTGCCTGTCTGTCCTGCAACTCTTCACAGGTCAGACCCTTAGATGAGACACTGCAACCTGCCCTGGAGACCCTCTCCCTGGGTATAACAGGCCCACCCACAATACCATTGTGTATGGAATGATATTCCTCCTCCTCATCCTCCTCCTCCTCTGTGTGCCCTTCAGTGCTCTTGACTGTCACCCAGGCCCTCAGCACCTTTTGCAGCTCCTCCTTCTTGGATGAGCTCTTAATGGTACAGTCCAAACTTTTACAGAACTGCTTTAATTGAGCCTTGATATAGCTTTCCAATTTCTCTAGGTCAAAAGCAGCTCCAACTGATGCATCTCCAGATTGGAACATGATGAAAAGTCAACAAAAATGCAAAGTTCCAAAAGGCAGAAAACACGTTCCCAAATGAAGTTCAGAATTAAATCAAAGATTACCACAAAAAAGGATGTAGGGAAAAATCCAAGCAAAAAATAAAAATAAAAAATCACAAGACAAGTAGTATGTGGTCACGTAGTGGTCTGAACTCAAAACAGTAGTGTACACTTAATCACTGTATGTCAAGTACAAATACAAGTCCAATCCCAACCGCTGATCCCCAGTGTTAGAAATGGGGTCTTTGGTTGGCAGTGGGGTTACCCCCTCTCCAAGCAAGGACCCTCACTCTAGTCAGGGTGAAAAAGAGTCACCCTCAGCTAACCCCTGCTTACCCCTTGGTAGCTTTGCACGAGCAGTAGGCTTAACTTCAAAGTGCTTGGTGTAAACTATATGTACCAACCCCCAAAGTAACTTAATGAAAACACTACAAAAGGACACAACACAGGTTTAGAAAAATAGAAAATATTTATCTAAACAAAACAAGACCAAAACAACAAAAATCCACAATACACAAGTCAAGTTATCACTAAAAATGGAAAAAGAGTTGTCATGTAATTTTAAACACACACTAATGCTGTTAGCGTGGAAATGTACCTTGGGTACGTCAAAAATAACCCAGCACGGGCGAGTGCGCATCAAAAAAGGCTTGTGATGTGTCGATTTCACTCACGAGCGAGACCTTGCGACATTTCTCCTTTAGTCGGGTCGGCGTGCGTCATTTCTTCTTTCTGCAGGAGAGCGATGCGTCGATCCGGTCAGCACTCTCGGGTCCAGCCAGGCCTTGCATTGTTTTTACAGTCCCAGCAGTACTTGCGTCAGAAATCCAGCAGCACGATGATCCGAAAACCAGGCAGCGCGGATTGCGATCTCACCAGCCTCCGTCAGCTGTGCTGTGCATCGTTTCTCCAGACGCGAGCGTCGATCTGCTGGTCACGTTGCAGGCGAGCGTCGATATTCAGCTGCAAATTCAGTGGCGCGTCAATTTATCAGCCGCAGATCGGAGTCACGTCGATCTTTTCTCCACACGGCGGTCGGTGCTTGGATTTCTCACTCTTGTGCTTCCAGCTTCTCCTTTCAGGGTCCCAGGAACTGGATGGGCACCACTTGTCAGAGTAGGAGTCTCTCCGGAGACTCCAGGTGCTGGCAGAGAGAAGTCTTTGCTGTTCCTGAGACTTCAAACAACAGGAGGCAAGCTCTAAACCAAGCCCTTGGAGATCTTCACAAGAAGGAAGGCAACACAAATTTTAGTATTTATCCTCTAGCACAGGCAAAAGCAGCAACTACAGGATAGCTCCACAAAGCACCGTCACAGGCAGGACAGCTCTTCTTCCTCAGCTCTTCTCCAGGCAGAGGTTCCTTTTGGTTTCCAGAAGTGTTCTAAAGTCTGTAGTTTTGGGTGCCCTTCTTATACCCTTTTTCCCCTTTGAAGTAGGCTCACTTCAAAGGAAAGTCTCTCTTGTTTGTGAAATCCTGCCTTGCTCAGGCCAGGCCCCAGACACACACCAAGGGGTTGGAGACTGCATTGTGTGAGGGCAGGCACAGCCTTTTCAGGTGTGAGTGACCACTCCTCCCCTTCCTCCTAGCACAGATGGCTCATCAAGATATGTAGACTACACCCTAGCTCCCTTTGTCTCACTGTCTAGTGAGAGGTGCAACCAGCCCAACTGTCAAACTGACCCAGACAGGGAATCCACAAACAGGCAGAGTCACAGAAATAGTTTAAATAGGAAAATGCCCACTTTCTAAAAGTGGCATTTTCAAACACACAATCTTAAAATCAGCTTTACTAAAAGATGTATTTTTAAATTGTGAGCTCAGAGATCCCAAACTCCACATGTCTATCCACTCCCGAAGGGAATCTGCACGTTAATCCTATTTAAAGGTAGCCCCCATGTTAACCTATGAGAGGGACAGGCCTTGCAACAGTAAAAAACGAATTTAGCAATATTTCAGTGTCAGGACATATAAAACACATTACTATGGCCCTCTTTCTGACCCTGGCGGTTTGTAACCGCCAGGGCAGAGGGCAGAGGAAGCACCGCCAACAGGCTGGCGGTGCTTCCAGGGCAATTCTGACCGCGGCGGTAAAGCTGTGGTCAGAAAAGGGGAACCAGCGGTTTCCCGCCGGTTTTCCCCTGCCCCAGGAAATCCTCCATGGCGGCACTGCATGCAGCGCCGCCATGGGGATTCCGACCCCCTTCCCGCCAGCCTGTTCCTGGCGGTTTACACGGGTGTCGTGGGGCCCCTGGGGGCCCCATTAAGATTTTCAGTGTCTGCAAAGCAGACACTGAAAATCGCGACGGGTGCCACTGCACCCGTCGCACCCCAGCAAATCCGCCGGCTCCATTTGGAGCCGGCTTCATCTTTGCTGGGGCTTTCCCGCTGGGCCGGCAGGCGATCTGCTTGAGATCGCCCACCGGCCCAGCGGGAAAGTTGTGATCACCGCCGCGGTCATTTGACCGCGGTATGGTGTTTGGGCGGTTTCCGCCCGGCGGGCGGCGCCTGCTGCCCGCCGGGGTCGGAATGACCCCCTATATGCCCTACCATAACCATACACTGCACCGTGCCATTGGAGCTACCTAGGGCCTGCCTCAGGGGTGCCTTACATGTAAGAAAAGGGAAGGTTTAGGCCTGGCAAGTGGGTACACTTGCTGTGTTGAATTTACAGTTGAAAACTGCACACACAGACACTGCAGTAGTAGGTCTGAGACATGATTACAGAGCTACTCATGTGGGTGGTACAACCAGTGCTGCAGACCCACTAGTAGCATTTGATTTACAGGCCCTGGGCACCTCTAGTGCACTGTACTAGGGACATACTAGTAAATCAAATATGCCAATCATGGATGAACCAATTACATACACCTTTTGTATAGGAGCACTTGCACTTTAGCACTGATTAGCAGTGGTAAAGTTCCCAGAGTAACAAAAACAGCAAAAACAGAATCCATCACACATCAACAACCTGGGAAACAGAGGCAAAAGGTTAAGGGAGACCACGCCAAGGATGAAAAGTCTATCAGTTGTCATCACTTTCTATATAAGTTTGAGGATCCTGATTTTAAGAGAGTTAGGCTGAAAGTACTTGTCGCAGCACTAAAGACCTGGATGAGTTTTAGGAGAATCCTCAATATTCCATATTATGCAACTTTTGCTCCAATATGGGATTCCCTCAGGACACTAGAATGCCTAAATGATGCGTTGAGTCAGCCTTTGAAACAAGCAGGTTTCACTTATTGGAGAGACTTGCGAGTTGGGGAAGGAATAATGAGATGGGAAGATATGGCATCACTCACTGGGAGTAAGATCTCAAGATTAAAATACTATCAGCTGCTCTCATAGAGGGCAAAAATAGACTTGGACAGAGGAGGTGGAGGGGACATAAGAAAGAAGGCTGGAGAGTACAGAACTTTTAAAAAATAAAGTTGCAATCTGGTATTGGGATCTCTTTGAGGCTGACGATAAACAACACTGCTGTTAGACCTGACAGCCTTAGGGTGGTCACCCCTAACTTTTTGCCTGCCTCCCTCCACTTTTTGGACACTGTTTTTGCTGGCTTTTAGACTCTGCGCACTTTACCACTGCTAACCAGTGCTAAAGTGCATATGCTCTCTCCCTTTAAACATGGTAACCTTGGATCACACCCAATTGGACTATTTGATTTACTTGTGAGTCCCTAGTAGAGTGCACTATAGGTGCCCAGGGCCTGTAGATTAAATGCTACTAGTGGGCCTGCAGCACTGGTTGTGCCACCCACTTTAGTAGCCCCTTTACCTTGTCTCAGGCCTGCCATTGCAAGGCCTGTGTGTGCAGCTTTACTGTCGCTTCGACTTGGCATTTAAAAGTACTTGCCAAGCCTAAAACTCCCCTTTTTCTACATATAAGTCAATCCTAATGTGTGCCCTAGGTAACCCCTAGAGCAGGGTGCTGTGTGGGTAAAAGGCAGGACATGTACCTGTGTAGTTTACATGTCCTGGTAGTGTAAAACTCCTAAATTTGTTTTTACACTACTGAGAGGCCTGCTCCTTCATAGGCTAACATTAGGGCTGCCCTCATACATTATTGAAGTGGTAGCTACTGATCTGAAAGGAGTAGGAAGGTCATATTTAGTATGGCCAGAATGGTAATACAAAATCCTGCCGACTGGTGAAGTTGGATTTAATATTACTATTCTAGAAATGCCACTTTTAGAAAGTGAGCATTCCGTTGCACTTAAATCTTTCTGTGCCTTACAATCCACGTCTGGCTGGGTTTAGTTGACAGCTCCTTGTGCATTCACTCAGACACAACCCAAACACAGGGTACTCAGCCTCACTTGCATACATCTGCATTTTGAATGGGTCTTCCTGGGCTGGGATGGCGGAGGGCCTGCTCTCACACAAAGGACTGCCACACCCCCTACTGGGACCCTAGCAGACAGGATTGAACTGACCTGGTGCACATCTAAGCCACTCTTCGAAGTCTCCCCCACTTCAAAGGCACATTTGGGTATAAAACAGGGCCTCTGCCCTACTACCTCAGATACTTGCTGGAGAAGAAAGCTGAACCAGAACCTGCATCCTGCCAAGAAGAACTGCCTGGCTGCCTAAAGGACTCACCTGACTGCTTTCTACAAAGGACTGCTGCCTTGCTGTTGCCCTGCTGCCTTGCTGAACTCTTGCCTTGCTGCATAAGTGCTCTCTAAGGGCTTGGATGGAGCTTTCCTCCTGTTCCCTGAAGTCTCAGGACCAAAAAGACTTCTATCTTTCAACTGGACTCCTTGTGCGCCGAAAAATTCAACGCACAGCTTGCTCACGGTGAAAAATTCACTGCATGCCAATCCGGAAAGATGCCGCTCGACCCCGCAAGGAAAAGATCTACGCGACGCCTGCGGTGCGACCAGAACTTCGACATACGGCCCCCCTGGACAACGCCGCCCGACTTCCAGAGAGGAAATTGACGCGACGCCTGCCTTGAGGGAGAAAATTCCACGCACAGCCCACCGGAATGACGCGCTGCCGGACAACAAGCCCAGGAATCCACGCACAGACCCCGGGGTGTCTGAAAACCCACCACCCACAAAGCAGACTGTCCGCGCGCCAGAAATCAACGCAACGTCTTCCCTGCATGAAAAATAACGATGCAAGTCCGTGTGTGAAGGGGCGAAACCGACGCACACACCATTTTTCCACGCATCTCCTCCTCTGCGGCCCTTTGCGGAGATTTTTCACTCCAAACCAGGTACTTTGTGCTTGAAAGAGACTTTGTTTGCTTTTTAAAGACTTAAGACACTTCATATCACTTTTCAGTGATATCTCTACAATTTCTTATTGCATCTTTTATCGTTTTGACCTGCAAATGCCCAGATAAATATTATATATTTTTCTAAACACTGTGTGGTGTATTTTTGTGGTGTTATTGTATGATTTATTGCACAAATACTTTACACATTGCCTTCTAAGTTAAGCCTGACTGCTCAGTGCCAAGCTACCAGAGGGTGGGCACAGGATAATTTGGATTGTGTGTGACTTACCCTGACTAGAGTGAGGGTCCTTGCTTGGACAGGGGGTAACCTGACTGCCAACCAAAGACCCCATTTCTAACATTGGTGATCAGCGGTGAGGATAGGACTTGTATTTGTGCAGTGACATACAGTTGCTAAGTATTTCACTACCTACCCACAGTTGAAGGTCAACTTGATTTTTATCTCTTTTGCAAATTCGTTTTTTCCTGACAATTTTCTAAACCTAAATCCTCACTCAACATGCCTCTGGCTGGGTCTCAAGCAGGAGATTTTGACCTAGCCCTGTTGGAGACATACTGTCAAACAGTTAAAAGGGTTCTGCCGGGAGATGAGAGTACCCACCCAAGGGGCCTCCAGAAAGGAGGACTTTCAAGTGGCGCTGAGGGCCTGGGCAGAAGCCCATTTAGAGGAGGATGATGAGGAAGAGGAGCCAGAAAATGGCCCCTCAGAGGATTTGTTGCCATCAGTGGGTGATGTTACCACTGCAATTGTGCCCCCTTCCAGACCACGGAGCAGTGTCTCTGAGCAAGGCCTGACCGCAGAAGAAAGGAGAGAAGAGAGGTAGTTACAATTGCAAATGGAAAGACTGAAAATTGAGGCTCAACAGGAGGAAAGAAGGGCAGAGAGAGAAGCCAAGCAAGCTGAGGCGGAAGAGAGCAGCAAACAGATTGAAGCTGAAAGAACTGTAGCTGCAGCTGAGAGAGCCTTGGCTGAAAATAAACTTTCGTTGGCTCATGAGCTGAGTCTCAAGGAGCTGGATCTTAAGGCAAGACAGTCTGAATCCAGCAGTAATGGTGGCAGCATACAGACAGGACCTGCTGGAGAAAAGAAGGTTTGTATACCCAAAAATGTGGTGCCCAGTTTTGTGGTGGGAGATGACATAGATAAATGGTTAGATGCTTATGAAGTTGCACTAAGGGCTCATGAGGTTCCTGAAGGGCAATGGGGTACAGCTATGTGGAGTTATGTGCCACCTTTGGGGAGGGACACACTTCTCACATTGGGCAAACCAGATCAAAACACATACCCATGTCAGAAAGCCATTTTACTTGCCAAGTTTGGACTGACCCCTGAGAAATACCGTCAGAGGTTTAGGGACAGCACCAAACTATCCACACAAACATGGGTAGATTTCTTTGACTTTTCCAGTAAGGCACTGAATGGATGGGTGTGGGGCTGCAAAGTAGATGATTACACAGGATTGTATAATTTGATTCTGAGAGAGCATGGCTCAGTGTTGTGTTTACTTTGTGCTGTACATTTTGCGTCACGTGTGTTCTGTGTGTTGTGCAAACGCTTTACACATTGCCTCTGGGATAGGCCTGACTGCTCGTGCCAAGCTACCAAGGGGGTGAGCAGGGGTTATCTTGGACGTGTAACTCCCTAGCCCTGACTAGAGTGGGTAGGTTCTGCCTGGCTGAGGTGCATACCCTAGCCAACCAGAAACCCCATTTCTAACATTGGTGGCAGCGGTGGGATAATTTGGATTGTGTGTGACTTACCCTGACTAGAGTGAGGGTCCTTGCTTGGACAGGGGGCAACCTGACTGCCAACCAAAGACCCCATTTCTAACAAATGCATGCCATCTTTCATCTGGAAGGGGGAAATAATCCAGAGACAGGCACGGTCTGGCTGTGGCAAGTGTCCCTAAATACTCTATAGTAAAATCACCTTTTGCCATTCATAGGGCTTATTGGACTCCAAGCAAATTGCCTGAAATGTGGATCACAGCAAGCTAATGACATGCACATGTTTATGGATGATCCAGCACAGTCATTGAACTGGAATACCTTGAGTGAGACTCTTTTTGAAATAATTGGTCATTAAATCTAGGTTAGGCCTCAGCTTGTATTTTTTGGTATGGATCCCGCAACAGAAATTGCTCAGCAAGGTGTCAAGGAGAGGCTTATCTTCTACTTGCAAGACTAGAGATATTTAGGAGATGGAAGTCTCTGGATTCCCCATTTATAGAGGAGCTATTGGAATATGCTAACTGTATTTCTCGAATAGATATTACAAGTGATCCAGTCAGTTATGTGAGGGTCTGGAAACCCTACATTAAAAGACAATACAATCTAATTTGCCTAGTGATTACCTTGAAAGATGTTACCGCTAAGCTGGGGGTGTCGGTAAGCCTGAGACACCCATCTCAGTGAGTCAGTTTCTTAAGCAGAGAAAGAAACAGCATTCCGAGAAACTGATGGTGTAATAAGGGCAAAATAAACACAGGACCGGTTAAAACACTGTCTCGCACCCACTGTTGGCTCCGCCCAGCCTCAGCTTCTAACAAGCACACACTGCCGTCAAGGTACAGGGGCCCCAGACGCCAATTAAAGAAAGCAGACATGCCGGCTTTGCACAGTCTTGATTTGTATATTAAAAAGAATACACTCAGACATTAGCAGAAGCGAGGGAATTGCTAAGCACAGCAGCACCCATCACAAAAAGTAATTAATGCTTGTTTAAATAAACAGCAAGTACAAAGTTTGAAAAAAATGTGCTCGAAGTATTTTTTCTTGGAATGGTGGTCTGGTGGAGGCAGGTATCTCATTAGCAAGGGCCGGGAGGAGGAAAACAGACCAGGAGGTAATGTGGTGTATCGTTAAGGACTTTTCTGCTGTCACCCCTGGCTTCGATGGAGGTGCAGTGTCATGTGTTGCCTCGGGAGAGGTAAACTTTTTGTCTTAAAACCATTTCACACGTAATAGAACATAGCCATGAGCTTCTTGGAAACACAACAAACAGACTTTTATGCCCCCTTTCAAATCAAGTTACGTAGCCCGTCTAGACAGGCTTTTGCCATCTCCAGCCCTGTCACCCGGAGCAGCGTCAGTGGTGAAAGCACTGGCTGTTTCTTCATCCTTTTGTTGGTGCTTCCCTTCCTTCCTTTTGGTGAGCTCTGTTTGCTCTTACTTTGTCTTGGGCTGACCCTGTTAGGCATCCGTCCTGCTGGTAACAGTACAGGCGCCTGCAGCGCTGCAACCTTTGACTCCAGTACTGAACTCATGCAGGGATGCTACTGTACCTTCGCTGTAAAGATGCTTCGGGGGTGGCTGATGTCACACTGCGTCTCAAAACCTAAGCAGACGTCACGTAATTTTCAAACATTTTAAAGTGACTATTTTTGCTGACTGGGCAAACAAAAGCGTTATTTTCCTCTACAATGAATGGCCCTTTTAAAGTGGTTGTCCGCGCCAGTGATTTATGAGGGAGTAAGGTGCTTGCATTCCTTTGAGGACTTGGTGCCAGCAAGGAGTACGGTTCAGTGGTAGGCAAATAGCCCCCGAGTTTTTTCCTCTTGTTGCAGCTGTTTATTTAGCTGTTTATTTAGCAGAACTGTGCTCTGGAGAAAATATTCTTGAGAAAAAACGGTGTGAGATAAAGGCTTGGTTGGTGAAAAGAAAATTACTGCACGCGCACACCTAAGTGTATCAGTGGCATAAGTTCTAAAATAACAAATGCGCTTAAAAGCTTAAAAATTAAATGCGATTTAGCAGCTGCTTGGTTAGGAAAAGTACAATATAATGCTTTCTTAACAAAGCTTAAGTCCTTTTTCAGGGTGCCCAGCTGGGGATGTGCTAATTGTTGTTTTAAAATCTGATGCCTTATTACAAGTTGTCCCTTTTAAAATGGGAAGTCAAATGTGAATTTTGGTGGTTTGTACACTACTGGGCATGTTCACCCTATAAAATCCATTATGTTTTATCTACGGAAATGTATATGAGGAAAATTGCTAGGGATGTGGTAAGTTTAATAAAACTTACAATTCCAATTCCAATGCAAGCAGTTTGCACAGGAATCGGAAAAGAACCAAGTTGCCTAAAATAAGGGTCCAGCACACCCGGGTGCTGGGAGATTGTAGAACTGATCAGTGCAGAAGCTTTCGCTGATAGATCACTTGGGTATGCCAAAATTGCACAATCTGGGTTGCATAAGTCTGGGATAGGTCTGTGCTGAAAAAACCTGCATCATGTTTCACATTGCATGTAAACAGATTGTGAAAAGGGGGGTTTGCTCACATTCAAAAGTTCCCTATTCGTCCCTTA
Organism: Pleurodeles waltl; assembly: GCF_031143425.1. Classification (NCBI taxonomy): domain Eukaryota; kingdom Metazoa; phylum Chordata; class Amphibia; order Caudata; family Salamandridae; genus Pleurodeles; species Pleurodeles waltl. The sequence continues at coordinate 1,332,566,605 of NC_090446.1, read as the reverse complement.
CAAAAGCTTTGCCTTCAATTCTAGCCTCTAATCTAACAGCTTTGTTTCAGTGAGGTTCAGGATTTTGTTCAGGAAAGTAAAGCGCGCTGTTCTCTACTGAAGTGTCAACAACACCGAATTTATTTGGACCTACTTCAGTGCTTAATTTGTAATTAAAAAACGTGCCAGTGCCGAAAGCTCTCTTCGGAATCACGCAGCTGCTGCAATTAAATATGCGAGCACGGAATACCGAGGCAGCCTAATCTTCATGCCATTTTATGCCTCTTTAATCCATTTACAGCCCCTTCCAGCCCCTTCTGCTCACTCTTACAGCTTTTTCCTTTCTCCCTTTGTGAAGTTTTTTCGTTTTTCTGTTCCTCCCGCTTTCCCATGTTTATTTTTGGTAATGCTTCAGGCATAAAAATAAGTGTCGGCCCTGAAAAATAAGTGCCGGAGCCTCGCACCGGAAACCACCAGCTCAAATTAAGCAATGAGTTACTTATTTTTCTTTCAACACGTTAGGCATGGTCACAGTGAGGTGATAATAGTAGACAACAAGAATTACAATGCATTGTCAGACTTGGACAAGTAGCCCTCACATTGTGCTCAATTTCTCCTGGCCCTAATTCTTTAAATAATAGAAACTGTCAGGATACTACTGCTCCCTTCCCAAAATTAGGGGTAGATTTGAGAAAAATATGTTTATAGGAAGCTGGCTCTGTGTATACATATGGTAATGAGATATAGTGTGCACAGAGTCCAGGGGTTCCCCAGAGGCTTAACAGAGGCTAAAGTAGATAATACTAATGCTCTCTTTTGTGGTACTGTGGTCTAGCAGTTAGGCTTATCCGAGGATAATGCAAAGCATTCATTGTACACACACAAGCAATAAAGGAAGCACACACTCAATGACTAACTCCAGGCCAATGGTTTTTATATAACAACAATATATTTTGTTACTTTATGTCTAGAACTACAAGATTCAATTTGCAGGTAATTACATTTGTAAGAAAGTATCAGACATATGTATCTACACCACTTTGTTTTAATTTGGTAAGTTTAAACAATTTTCGAGAAAATAGCAAATATCTGTTTTAAAGGTTGTCACAGTGCAATTTTCAAACACAGTTCTAGGGAGGGAAGAAAAGTTAGCACAGTTTCAAGGTAAGTATAAGACTCACAGTTCCAGTCTCCAGGGGTTAGGATGTCCACAGGTTGGGGTTCAAGTTAACCTCAAACACCCACCAGCAACACAAGGCCGGCCGGGTGCAGAGGTGAAAGATGATGTAAGTTTTAAAATGCCGTCCTATGGAGACTGGGGGCCCTAGGAATCAGGTCTGCTTGCAGGTCAGTACCCACAGCTTTGGAGGGCAGACCTTGAGGGATTAGGTGAGTACTGGAGTGGCCACAGGTCAGCACCAAACACGCACCCTCAGCAGCATAGGGGTGGCCGGGAGCAGGGTGCAAACAAAGCGTTGGGTTCCCAATGCTTTCCAATAGGGGAATTCCTGGGAGGGAGGGGGGTAGAGACACAAAGATGCTGCAGGCTAAGTCCAGGGGGTCGGTTCAGGAAATCCAAAGGCTGGACAATGAGGAGGGCCACCTGCTGGACATTGCTGGACTGGTAGTCAAATTCCCCAAGGCCATGGGGCTGAGGTTGCAGAGATACCTTTGGGCATTGGGTATTTTCATCCGGTTCTCTCACAGTCAGGGGGGGTTCTCCGGATTTAGGCTGCAGGTGTCATCGTGATGAAGAGGAGGGGTCAACCCAGGGTGGACACTAGGTCAGAATCACCTGGGGACCAGCTCTAGTCAGTTGGACCACCTGGACACGGGCCTTGGGTGTCGGCTGTAGAGTGGGCAGGACTTGCGGATCCAGGGTGGTTCTGGACTCCTTTGTTGGTGTTTCTTTTGGACAGGGCCTCTGTCCACAGGACATCTTGGTCATCTGGGGGTGCAGGCAGTCCTCTTGGGGCTTTTAAGAGGTTGCTGGTCTTGCAGGATGCATCACCTTCTTGAAGCAGGGCTTCAGAAGCTGGAGGCAGGCCTGTCTTCAGATGCTGGAGACAGGCCTGTAGGGCTGAGGCCAAGTCTGTTGGTGTCTTCAGTCTCCTCTGCTGGAGGATCAGCTTAGAAGTCCTTCTTCTTTTTTCTTGTTGTCTTCTTGAATTCACCAGGAATCCGAGGAGCTAAGATCAGGGGAGCCCTTAAATCCTAGATTTAGGGACTTTATAAGGGTCAGAGGGCAGTAGCCAATGGCCACTGTCCTTGAGGGTGACTACACCCTTCCGGTGTCCACTCCTTTTGGGGAAGGGGACACAGACCTAACCCTATTGGTCTCTGTCCTCCAAACCAAGATGAAGGATTTTGCAAGGAGGGGGTTACTTCAGCTCTTGACACCTTAGGGTGGTCCCAGCTGAAGTGGTCACTCCTCCTGGTTTTCCCTAATTTGCCCACCGAACTTACCGCCAAAAGTGGAGCTTTGTCTGAGGGGGGCGGGCATCTCAACTAATTGGAGTGCCCAGGGACACTGTAACAAGAGGCCTGAGCCTTTGAGGCTCACCATCAGGTGTTACAGTTCCTGCGTGGGAGATAGGTGTGAAGCACCCCCACCAAGTGCAGGCGTTGTTTCTGGCCACAGAGAGCACAAAGGCCCTAACCTCATGCAGTCAGAAAATCATCTGGAAGGGGCAGGCTGGCACAGACCAGTCAGACCTGCATTAGAACTGTGGCTAAAACACAGGGGGCATCTCTAAGATGTCATCTGGGTGCATTTTTCAATAAAACCAACACTGGCATCAGTGTGGGTTTATTGTTCTGAACAGTTTGATACCACACTTCTCAGACTTCAGTAAAGCCATTATGGAGATGTGGACTTTGTAATGACAAACTCCCAGCCCATATACTCAATAGGGCCACACTGCACTCACAATGTCTAAGAATGGACTTAGATACTGTAGTGGCATATTGCTCAGACAACTATGCACTCACCTGTGGTATAGTGCACCCTGTCTTAGGGCTGTAAGGCCTGCTAGAGGGGTGATTTACCTATGCCACAGTCAGTGGTTTGTGGGCATGGCACCATGAGAGGGGTGCCATGTCAACTTTGTCCTTTTATCCCCACCAGCAAACACAAGCTGCAATGGCAGTGTTTATGTGCTTGGTGAGGGGATCCCCCGGGGGGCATAATAGATGCTGCAGCGCTTGGAGACCTTCCCAGGTCACAGGGCGCTTGGTACCAGGGATACCTTTTACAAGGGACTTAACTGTGTGCCAATTGTGGGAACAATGGTATAGTTTTGGGACAGAACACTGGTGCTGGGGCCTGGTTAGCAGGATCCTAGCACACTCTCAGTCAAGTCAGCATCAGTATCAGGCAAAAAGTAGGGTGGTAACCATGCCAAAAGGGGCACTTTCCTACAATGTTTTTCTAGTGGAACAAATACATGTGGTATACAAGTGTTTCTGGGTATTGCTAGTTGTTAGCATTGTAGTCCCTAATTGCCTTAGGAATCCACTTCAACCCTCCCAGGGCATTCATGTCAAAAGTGGAGATATCAGGGTGCTTCCCTATGCTATCTTCCCTGTTTGAGCTTGTTAGGGCCTGGAAAGGGCTTACTGCCTGTATCCAAGGCCATTCTTTCCATTCACATTCTTCCTTCTATATCTCTCAGCTCTCTTTCATCTTTTATCAATAATATTGACCAATATCTACTCACTTCAGCTAAAGGTAATACCCATGGTGAGGAATCAGCCTAACCAATGTTCCTCTTCATGGTGGCTGTACGCCTTGCGTCCTTTTACTTCTCCCTAAGACATGATTATAATTCCAAGCTTCTGACTACATCATAATCTAACCATAGACCATCAAATTAAGACTCTAACCACTTGATGTTTTGGTCTCCTAAGGTTTCTTAAGAAAGTACTGTAGTTCCTTGAACCATCTGCTCAAAAACCATGGTCCAGACCATTATCATCTCTTACTTGGACTTCAGGAATGTCCTGTACTTGGGTTTTCTCAGACATTACTGAGACATTTTCAAATAATGCAAAATGTGTTTGCCCACTTGATCATGCAGGTCCCTAGGAATTGTCCCATCTCATCCTATCTGAAAGCCCTCCATTGGTTGCCAGCCAATGGACACATTTGTCGTAGTTTGGACTCCTGTTGTCTGTGAGGCAGTGATAGTCAGGGTATCCGTAAATTAGTGCCTAAACACCATCGTTGGTGGCGCCATGTCGTAGTTTGGACTCTTGCTCTGAGCAAGACTGCTGGTTTAGGGATGACAGTACTTTTGTTTGTAAGCGACTACGTCTTTCCTACAACAAGTCGCAACAAGTCGCAACTGTTGTCCCAACCTTACCGGCTCACTAGCACCAGAAACACAGTAGTAAAAGGTGATTTATGGCAGCCGTTACACATGGACTCGAGAATAAGATATCTCAGGAAGTGTCGTGGTTAAACGGAGATTACCCTTTTCTCACAGATATATCATGTCTCATACAAACACAGGCAATGACACAGATGCAGTAGAGTTAAAATAGTTTTTATTTAACATAACTGCAATTTGCGATAAGTTGCATGGGCTGCAATGTTTAGGATAATGAATAATGCAAGAAACAGAATTGTGAAGACAAGAGTCATTATTACAAAGACCCCCACCATCTTGCAATACTTAGAAAAGATATATGAGATGTAATATGCCCTAATACCCTAATGTGAAAGGCCTAACCTCCTACCTAAAGGAGTGCTGGGTTTGTTAAACCTAATCTGCCAATGCCATGTCCATGAGAGGAGCCCCCAACCCTCGTTACCTTGGAATGAGGTCTCTATCTCAGACTTATATGCTATGGGTACCGTGTCATCCTCATTAAAGGTGACATAAGTAAATCCAAGGGCACCAGCAATTATTCTGATGACCAAGTTTGTTTTATTGTCACGTGTGTGTAAGTATTTAGCTTCTAGCATGTCCCGTTGCATATCCCTAAGGATATGCGTGTGTTCAATTGTCCAGCGTCTGCTAGAAAAATTGGGCTGAACTAAGTCATAAAGTGGCTTGATGCGTTCTGCATAATCTGGAATGTATGTTCTGCCAAAATTGAAACCCAGTAATGACTGTAATTTCTTAAGTGTGTTTGGAGGCTGTAGTTGAGCACATTTCTCCAGAAAGTGCGGGGCTAGGCTCTTCCCCTCGTTTGATAGCTCATATCCCAGGAATAATACGCTAAGAAAGGCTCTCTTGCTTTTCTTAAAATTGAATTTAAAATCAAGGTCTGCAAACCCCAAAATGATCCGATCGACCCTCGCAAGATGAATGTCGAGGACGTCGTCTGTAAGATATATGTCATCCACATAAGACAATGCCTTGGAATCAATATCATGTAATATTGATGTTACACGGGCTGAAAACAGGCCTGGGCTATTTTATAGCCTTGAGGTAAACGACAAAAGCGTTTCTGAAAGCCAAATGAAAATACATTTAGGTCCCGACTTTCATGTGCTAAATTCTGGCAGAAGAATCCATTAGATATGTCTAATGTTGTTTTATATTTTTTACGCACTATATTGTTTATCAGTGCTGTGGTGTGTGAATTTTGTATAGCATACGTGCGTGTATGACTATTTAAGTGTCTATAATCAACCACTATTCTATATGAATGGTCTGGCTTTGCAACGGGGAATAACGGATTATTCATTGCAGATGTACAGGGCTCAATTACTCCCTGGTACTCAAGTTGTGAAAGGATCTCCTTCACCGGAGCTTTCGCTTCATGTTTAACAGGGTATTGCGGCTGCGGTTGGGGTGTAGACCTAACGGGAATAATATGACAAGGAGACTCCTTGTCCCAACCTACATGATTGCGATATAGTGCAGGTTCCTGCGCTAAAGCCCATTCAGAAGCATAGGCTTCTTTATCTGCTTCTGGAACAAGACCGGAGAAAGAAGGCAAGATGACATCTTCCCCATGCGGGCGCATGCGGACGTGTTCAGGTGGCCAATCTCTTTCGGCAAAATAGGATATCACTAGTAAGTTCATCCCAAAATATCACACTAATAGTGCGCTCCACGTCTCCCTCTATCTGAATTTTTAAATCATAAACCCTATCGGGGGGGAGAAGGCGGCCATCCGCTGTTTCAACCGCGATGTAATCGCTAGTTGCTGTCGCATCCAGATGATCTTTCAGACTCAGGCGACATATTGTGACTTCTGCCGCACTGTCTAACAGAGTCACTGCCCACGTCTTGTTCCTCAACAGCATTCTCAATTTTACTGGCATTTTTAACTGTCAGAGCTGCCACCTTCTTCTTTTTAAACTGTGGCTTTTGCTGAAGAGTCTTTTCTTCTTTTTTAATGGTAGACTGTTGTGAGTCTTTCTTCTCTTTCAAGTATTCTGACATCGATCTTGACGGCCCCCTATCTCGCTACGTCTATCCGGTGCGTCCTGAAAGGAACGAGAGGGACGTGAATCAGTATATCTGTCTGGAGTTTTAATGTTCTCCCTATTTCTGAGATTATATCTCATTTCGGAGTTCTCCGGGTGTGGAGAATCAGCTCTCTTATTCCTTCTTTCTTTGAAATATTTTGTTTGTCCCAGCGCTTCTTTGAGCCCTCTTGTGCCTGCTTTGTACCATCCTTGTGGGCGGTACCTTGTATTTCCAATTTTTTAGGTTTGACTCCCAAACTATCCCGTCCTATACTAGTATAGGTATCGGAAATTATATTCGGTAGCTGTCTCTCTTGTTCCTGGTGTGGAGTTTCCCGGAGACGGTGGCGAATTGCCAGTGCTACCGCTTCCCCCTTAATATTACTGAGTATTATTGAGGATACAGCGTCAAAGTTATGCATTAATTTCATCCCCAAATCCAGGGCTGGTGCAGCCCCATGCTCATTTTGTATTTGTTTTAACACTTCCGGCAAGTTGGCAAGTGTCGGGGTTCCATGTGTGGTAGTATATAGGGCAGCGAAGACTGTACCCCATGTGGCACAGTCATCTACCAAGGGAACCATCCCAAAAGGCAAGCACATAGTGAGCAATCTATGTTTTTCCTGTGGTCCCGTATGGGGAAACACAGCTTCCAGCTGATTCGTCTTCTGGGCAATCCAGAACGGTATTTTTTTCCCGTTCCGTGGGCACTTTACCCATAATAGTATGCACTGTTTGTGGATTAATCCCAGTAGCCAATTGATAACCACCAGCTGCTGGTGGTGCTGGACGCGCTGGTGTTGTGTTTAATGTTCGCAGTACGAACTGGACTAATCATCTATATAATGCCAGTAATTCATTATATAAAACTCATAAATCTGCTATCGGCATATTTTATAAACCTGGGTGAGGTGTGTATGTGGCAAACATAGGCCACGTAGGTCCATCATTACTTACGGGACCTAACCTCACTCTTTGTAGTACATGTGGTAGGGCGCCTTCGAACCAGTTCTGATGCTCCTGGTATGTGAGCGATATTTCATGATACTGGTATGCTTGGTACCGTAAAGGTACGTTTGCAACTTCATATGTGTGAAATGTGTGCGTTCTTTGGTTAACCTCAGGAAAGGAGACCCAACAGTAAAATGTTTCTGTTTGGTATGCTCCATTAGCTTCTATTATCAGAGTAACATCCCCGCCCTCATCTGTAAGGCCATGCGTTAATAAATGTTGTGTTAGTGCATGTCTAGCATTTTCAGGAATGTCTATGGCATCAGCCATATTTGTTTAGAGAAATGGAACACCAGATAGGGGAAGTATTGTCCTTTTATGAGTTTGAGCTCGAACAACCTACAGCTTAATCAGGTGTTACCTTTTCAGCTGAGGAGGATTCTCCCAAAGACCACGCACGTCTCCGTATAATGGTACTTAGGGTACCTGTTGTCTGTGAGACAGTGATAGTCAGGGTATCCGTAAATTGGTGCCTAAACACCATCGTTGGTGGCACCATGTCATAGTTTGGACTCTTGCTCTGAGCAAGACTGCTGGTTTAGGGATGACAGTACTTTTGTTTGTAAGCGACTACGTCTTTCCTACAACAAGTCGCAACTGATGTCCCAACCTTACCGGCTCACTAGCAGCACCTCACCAGAAACACGGTAGTAAAAGGTGATTTATGGCAGCCGTTACACATGGACTCGAGAATAAGATATCTCAGGGAGTGTCGTGGTTAAACGGAGAGTACCCTTTTCTCACAGATATTTCATGTCTCATACAAACACAGGCAATGACACAGATGCAGTAGAGTTACAATAGTTTTTATTTAACATAACTGCAATTTGCGATAAGTTGCATGGGCTGCAATGATTAGGATAATGAATAATGCAAGAAACAGAATTGTGAAGACGAGAGTCATTAGTACAAAGACCCCCACCATCTTGCAATATGTAGAAAAGATATATGAGATGTAATATGCCCTAATACCCTAATGTGAAAGGCCTAACCTCCTACCTAAAGGAGAGCTGGGTTTGTTAAACCTAATCTGCTAATGCCATGTCCATGAGAGGAGCCCCCAACCCTCATTACCTTGGAATGAGGTCTCTATCTCAGACTCCGCAGGGACACGAAGACTGGGTCAGCGTCAAGACGACTGCAGCATCGGTATCAGCTATGGTGGCGATGCCCTCTGGTCGGAATCCCTCTGATTATCTGTCTAAAGTGTGATGTATTTATACAGATCTACAAGGTCCCCTGACGTAGGTGTGTTCCTAAACAATAGATAACAGACATGCTTGGGACGGCAATTAATATCAACAATCCCTCGAAAGTATAGAGAGGGAAAATCCCTAAGTGTGAACACCTACTGTTTGTTTGTCTTTGGTTCTTGATCTTGATGCCTTGGCGCGGTGACACTGATAATGTTACCCATAACAAGTGGCCTACCTATAAATAAGGCAACCATCTTAGAATAAATAAATATTTAAATGGGCTAAGACAGAGCAAGTTAAGTAGGTTAAAAGTCACTAGGTGACGGGGGCACAAGTCTACAAGCCAGGGGCTAAGCTAACTCCTGTTATCCCATTAAAACAAACTAGGATTCACTACACATTAAATTCAAGGTTCTCTGTTTTGCATATGGAGCCTTTTCTAATACAGTTCCACACTTCTCTCAGCATTTGATTCAGCCATGCAATCGCATTAGAGGTCTTCGGTACTCCAATTCAATGCTGGTTTCTGTTCCTAGAGTTAAAATAACCAGTCAGGGAGGTCACATTTTTAGATATCTGGCACCTAAACTCTGGAAGACCTTACTGCTACACCTCTGCCACAGTCATTCTGAAATGCTTTTCAGGGAGCAACTTAAAATGTGGTTGTTCTAATTGTTCACCCTCAAAGCCACACTCTTGGACACAGGGCAGGCTTTATTGTTGGTGGCGCCCTGTGCGATAGTCTTTTTTGGTGCCCCTTCCCCCATGACCACCTCCTCAGATCCCTCACTACCACCCGGCAAATGTGCCACTCATCTCTCCATAGCCCTCCTTTCACATACATTAATTCATTTTAAAGCACTTGTAAAGGCTGGCTTTACTAATCCACTCAGCTATCCACACAAAATATCATTCTGTTCTTTGCAACAGTCACATTGACCCTCTACGCTACTTTATGGCGAGTCAAAGCTGCTGTTAGACAAACCTCCAATCTCTCTCTCTAGGAAGAACATTAATAATGAGAGGCATCTTGGCATTTTAATTGCTTCCTGAAGGCTGGACGCAGAAGAAACTTCACCAGATGCTTTTAAATCACAAGTTTCGTAAGTTATTGCTAAACACAGTGCCCTCCTGAGGTCAGCACCCGGTGTGGCTGCACCGCTCGCACTGCCCTAAAGCCGGCCCTGCTTGGACAGTCTCCTATCAGTCAGAAGCCCCATTTAGGACAGTGATGCACTATTAAATCCGAAACATAAAAACATTAATGTTTGTCACACCTCCATCACAGTAGCATAAAAAAACTTGAGTGGGCCTCCCTTCAAACTACACGCCCCCCCCCACTCCGCACTCAGTCAGGAGTTCTAAGGCCAGGGTACTGTGCTAAGAGGGTCCCCTTGAGCTTGGACCCCCACACCTTGGGGGCTGTGGGGCCTATGTTGCACCACTGCTCCATCGCTCCTGAATGCACCCCATGATCACATGTCTATGTGTTGTTTTGATCAGCTCCTCGATGGACACCGTGGACCCATATCAATATGGTGTCTTGATTTCCTCTGTTATGTTAATATTAGCCTGGGTCACTCGCTCTACGGTGCTGAGTAGACCCCATTGATATATTCATGTGCAGTGTCTTTAGATTTTCTAAGGTCTGTTGATTTATTTGAGCGGCACCAAAAACACTTCCTTGCGGACCCCACAGATCCATGCATATGTTGTGTCAGTTGGTTTTCCATGGGTCTCACACTTAATTTAGACCAGACAACAACCCCACCCTTACCAGGCTCAGACATAAGAATGCCTTCTCACCCAGTCACATCATACATAAAAGTGGTTACCGTCAGATAAGTACAATAGACAAATGAAAATTTCACTCTCTCCATCTCATAACTCTTGGTTTTAACCCATGTTTAACTGCTGCTTCAGGTTTGCCCTAGTGTCACTGGAGCATACCTCCTAACATCATTCAGGACGCCTTACTTCCCGCAAAAGACTGCTAAAAAAAGTCTATCAAAATTTCACAACATACTGAGAAGCTACAGATGTGGTATCCAAGGAAGTGTTGTGAATCCTTGTTAGAAGTAGAGTTAGAAAACACTAAACGATATAACACATTACAGTAACACGGACCACTTCTCCAAGTTTAGCAGAACCCCACGTTCACAAATTTCACTGGCTTTCCTTCAAATGCGTTTTTTGATTTCCCTCGCTGGTGCTCAGACTGTGGGTGGGTGCTCAATCAACCAATCCAAGTTGAGGGTAGGCCTCAGGCTGCTGAGGGACTTTCAGAATCGCTCCATGCACCCCAGATTCATCAATATACATCCAGCTCTACTGATATCTGTTAGACTTTTCATCCTTGGCGTGGTCTCCCTTAACTTTTTGCCTCTGTTCCCCAGGTTGTTGATGTGTGTTGGACTCTGATTTTGCTATTTGCTTTACTCTGGGCACTTTACCACTGCTAACCAGTGCTAAAGTGCAAGTGCTCCTTTACAAAATGTGTATGTGATTGGTGTATCCATGATTGGCATATTTGATTTACTAGTAAGTCCCTAGTAAAGTGCACTAGAGGTGCCAGGGCCTGTAAATCAAATGCTACTAGTGGGCCTGCAGCACTGGTTGTGCCACCGACACAAGTAGCTCTGTAATCATGACTCAGACCTGCCATTGCAGTGTCTGTGTGTGCAGCTTTACCTGTAAATTCGACTTGGTAAGTGTACCCACTTGCCAGGCCTAAACCTTCCCTTTTCTTACATGTCAGCCACCCCTAAGGTAGGCCCTAGGTAGCCCCAAGGGCAGGGTGCAGTGTATGCTTAAGGTAGGACATGTAGTAATGCGTTTTATATGTGCTGACAGTGAAATATTGCTTAATTCGTTTTTCACTGTTGCAAGGCCTGTCCCTCTCATAGGTTAACATGGGGGCTACAGTTTGACAGTTGGGCTGGTTGCACCTCACACTAGACAGTGACACAAAGGGAGCTGGGGTGTAGCCCGCATATCCTGATGAGCCATCTGTGCTAGGAGGGAGGGGAGGAGTGGTCACTCGCACCTGAAAGGGCTGTGCCTGCCCTCACACAATGCTGTCTCCAACCCCCTGGTGAGTGTCTGGGGCCTGGCCTGGGCAAGGCGGGATTTCACATTCCAAAGAGACTTTACTTTGAAGTAGGCCTACTTCAAAGGAGAAACTGGGTATAAGAAGGGCACCCAAAACCACAGACTTTAGAAACACTTCTGGAACCAAGAGGAACCTCTGCCTGGAGAAGAGCTGAATAGCTGAGGAAAAAGTGCTGCCCAGCCTGTGACTGTGCTTTGTGGAGCTTTCCTGCAGTGCTGCTTCTGCCAGAGTAAGAGGACAAAAACTGTACTTTGTGTGCCTTCCATCTTGTGAAGAAATCTCCAAGTGCTTGATTTAGAGCTTGCCTCCTGTTGTTTGAAGTCTCAGGGACAGCAAAGACTTCTCTCTGCCAGCACCTGGAGTCTCTGGAGAGACTCCTGCTCTGATAAGTGGTGCCCCATCCAGTCCCTGGGCCCTTGAAAGGAAAGCTGGTGGAAATCCAAGGAAATCGACTTCGGACGACTTCGGACCGACGCCGCTGCTGAATCCGGTGACACCGCCTGCACCTGACGCAGTGACCTTCGCTGGAACGCGACGCTCTTCGCAGGCCCGACGCCGCTGCAGCCTCGCTGAAGTCCGCAACTCCGTGGAAGTCGCCGCACCACGTCGTGACCGACGCCGCTCGAAGTGCACGGATTCAACGTTTCGCACAGACGCCGCGATCCCCGACTTCGCACATCGGCTTGTTTTCACTCTTCACCAAAGGTACTGTACTTGGGGGTCTACGCGACTCCATGTCCGGCGCTGCTGGTGTCAGCTTGTTGGGAACGACTCTGTCACGACGCCATGTTAACACCTCATCGAAGCATTTTTGTTTCTAAGCGCTATTTTTTAGTTGAATCTTTAAAAATTCATAACTTGACTTGTGTATGTTGGATTTTTGTCATTTTGGTCTTGTTTTGTTTAGATAAATATTTCCTATTTTTTTAAACTGGTGTTGTGTCATTTTGTAGTGTTTTCATTAAGTTACTGTGTGTGTTGGTACAAATACTTTACACCTAGCACTCTGAAGTTAAGCCTACTGCTCTGCTAAGCTACCAAGGGGGTAAGCAGGGGTTAGCTGAGGGTGATTCTCTTTTACCCTGACTAGAGTGAGGGTCCTTGCTTGAACAGGGGGTAACCTGACTGTCAACCAAAGACCCCATTTCTAACAATATCACACCATACCATTGCTAACCTTGGCACTATGTAGAATGAAAGAACCTCCTGGCATCCTTTCAGCTTCCTCTGAAGGGATATTCTGGTCAATGCAAAGCATAAAACCTCCCTCTGCACCTTTCATAACCTGAATCATGACATCAATAAAGCTACCATCTTCCAAGGCAATTTAACTGGTAAAATTGCCCCTCAATAGGCCATGTCGAAATCCTAATTACACAGGTGAAAGCTCATGAAATGTGTGTATTTCGGGTTATGCAAAAATGTGTTTATTTTTTCTGTTTTGCAGTACATGAGACTGGAGACTAGCTAAAGCAGAAAATATCTTGCAGGACCACTAAAACTGCTGTAAATAGACATTTTCTGCTCAAACCCCTCGCTTACTAGTATCACGCGTGACTTTCTTTTTTACACAAGATATGCCCTCAAGTAAAATTTTCTTGCTGGATATCAGCAAAGTGTATAGACAGCGGTCAGGGACATTTCACTAATATGAGTAGTATGACATAATTGTTGCACGTATTACACGGTTCATGAAAAATTTGATTATATGCCCTAACATATACCTGTCAACCTACATTTGTGTATGTGTAGGGCATCGCCTTTTATCGTGTCCTATAATACATTGAAAGGCATAGGACATACAGAGCTAGGCCTGCACGCTTAAGCTTTGCATGCAAAGTGCATAATCAGATAACGTTTGTGTATTTGCCCAAAACAGTACCCTTTAAAACAACACTTAGGTGAAAATTTACTTCTCTAGAGTTACTCTTACATTTGAAACAATTTTCCGACTATCGTGGAATCCTAAAAGGATTCAAGGTCTAATTCAAGGAAGTCGATTGGTTGGAAATTATCAGCAGTAGTTTTAAATTAATTTGTGAATGTTTGTTACACCAATCATAATTATTTTCATATTCATAAATTTATCATTTGCACATGTTCAAATGGACTGCACAACTGCATTTTAAATGTTAAACTTCTTTAACTTCAAAGCGATTATATTTTTTCTTGGTGATTTTCTCTCTGATTTCCTCTCTGAAAAAAGATGTACTCATTTCCTTGACAGCAGTAACTTGTGATCATTTTCAGGCAGAGAAACAACTTACAAATGGTTTATGAACACCCACAAACGAGTGAGCTTCTGAGTTTTCATAACCTTTTGCTATAGCCTCTGTTCTGATCCACACAGCACACATGTGAGAATATTTATTCAGTCCTAAAATCCACCATTGTAGTGTAAATAGCACCATGGAGCAAATATGTACCGCAAGTATATGCAATAGGGCTCGGAGAGGCGAAGGCATATGTTTACTGCAAGGAGGCACACATGTATCTGTTAGGTCTCGCCCACAGACAGCTTCAACTGTGTTGGCCAGATCTATGGTTTCCAATATATATATGGGCATATTTATACTTCGTTTACGCCACATTTGTATCATTTGTTTTACGCAAAGGCTGTGCAAATTTAACTCCATATTTATATTTTTACGCTAGACATGAGTAGCATCAAAATATTAGAGTTAGTGGCATTTTTGGATATGCCAACCCACCTTGTGTCAATGAGATGAAAGGTAGGCGTTCCCGTCCAAACATTGACGGTATCTCCTTAGCGCCATATTTATCCCCTCATGCTAAAATGACGCACAGGTGGGAGGCGGACCCAAATAATGGCACTAACCTTGCTTAGCGCCATTATTTAATACCTGGGTCAGCCTGTGGACCCATTTCCACGGCTAAACATCATGGACTGGGCCCACAGGTGCCTACCCCAAGCCCCATGAACACCCCCACCCATACCAGAGGGACACCAGAAGATGGGGTACCTTACCCTAGGTAATAGGGTATTATAAAAAAAAAAATGTAAGTGTCATTGGGGGCCCTAATATGGGGCCCCCTGCATGGCACTGGGTGCAATGATCATGCCCAGAGGACACTGGTCCCCTGTGCTGGCCATTGGGTTGGTGGGCATGACTCCTGCCTTTGCTGAGACCGGAGTCATGTTTTTGGATGGTTGTCCTTCTAGAAATGATGCAAGGCTGGTTAGTGGAATGTTTTTTGCCTCTAACCAGCTTAGCATAATTTTTTGATGCAAACCCCCCTTCACCCATGCTGCAACCCCCTCCCGGCTAGCGTATTTTTTTTATGCCATCCCAAGCTTAGCGCTGGCTTGAGGCAATCCATAAATTTGGTGCCATAGATCGTTTAGAATTACTCAAGCCGGCGGTCAACCTTTTGACACAAAACTGCATTAGCGCCATTTTGCACCAAAAAGTATAAATATGGGCCATAGAGTTTGCTTTGGGTCATCCACTTGCTCATAACTGGATGACATTATAATCTATCTCAGTGCCTCTTCTGTTTATATGCACGTGTTCATGTTTTTAGCAAGGTATTATGTCCCGTGCTGATGAAACACCTTGTGGCTTCTTGAGTGTGCTATTTGGTGCACGTACAAGCGGCATCGAAAGCCATCTGAACCTGTCTGATTCACTCTCTTCTGGCAGCTCAGCAGAGGGTGCTCTCCTCTGACATTCTGTCGAAGCGCTCCAGTTCTTTCTCCATTAGCGCCTATGATCTGCGCCTACTCCGCTTCCCGAATCTAGACAGGTGATTTTATGCTGTCGAGAAGGCAAGGCCGCACCTGACCTCGAGAGATGTCTAGTCCCGGTTGGATGGCGCTGGGGACACTAATCCCCAGAGCCCCCCAGCCGTGAAATGGCTGCCCTTCTGGCGAGCTACACGGCTCTGAAGCCACGTTGGCTAATTTTCCGCTCTGATGTCTCTTGAACACACCCTAAAATAGAAAATACACGAAACATAAAGAAAATCACTTTGAAACCTTTCTATTCCAAAGAAGAAAAAAAATCAGATCTAGTTGTAAAAAATCGCATTTATTAGAATAAAATAACGCGAGGTAAGGTGTTTATGGAGCACGGGCCTTCTGAACTGAATGGGCCACGGAGTAGCTTCGAAAGGTCCATCGCACCTCCCTTACACCCACTGCAGCGGGCCGGTGGCAGTGCATGGACAGTGCGAGGACAGAGGCGCACCTTCTGAGAGTGTAGTGGATTGGAGCTCATGGACACTGTTTTAGGAGCAAGCCCCGTGGACTGGAAAGCTTCAATTGGCCGAAATCGTGCAATTTCTTACATGCAAAATACGTAATCCTCACAGAAAATATAGAGCCTGTTCATATACGTTTTTTCAGCAATACACTTAATTTAACGGTTGAAAATTCATCATGTCCACGTGCCACGAATTCACAAAGGCATCTTAGCTGGGTGTAAATGTACTTACTTCGGCATACTTTTTCTTCACCGGTGTGGTGATTCCACATTGTTAAATCCCATTAAAGAGATTGGAAGTGGTCGTTCCAAGGTGTGGTTTAATCAGGAAGTTTGCGAACGCTCGCAAACCTATATATTTTTGAGTGTAACCAAACTTCGCCAGATATGCCTTTTGAGAATATTCTGCCAGTTGAAAGAGTGCCCTTCAAAAACTACAGTGGGAGAATCAGTATCATCATACACAAGAACAATGCCAGAGAGTAGTATTTTAGAATAAAGTTCTAATCTAGTAGAACATCTCTGAGCTGAAAGAACATTACCTCGGAATGTCATTCAATGTGATCAAACTTGCGAATACTGTGCCTGAAAATAATGCCACATTTAAAGCGCCTGTGAATATGCTCATCAGGATACTGTGCCTGCAAATATGACTACCAGCATATTTTCCAGGGAATCTTCTCCCACAATAATGTCCAAGACAGCACCCTCGAATAACGAAGCACTATGCCAGTTTATTGTGCCACCGAAAATGGCTTTGTAGATCTAGTGCCTCTGAGTGTACTCATCAGAATTGTATGTCGGTGTCGGTGTTATTATGCCACAGGATCTTAGCATCTGATTGCACTGGCTGAGCCCCTGCCACCCCCCCCCCCCCCCTCACATAGCCATCGATCGCCCTGTGAGATAAACCAAAGTCCTCTGCACTCGGGCATGTGTTTTTTCATCTATTAAGTTTTGAGAAGTTCATGATCCTCTCTCTGTATCTTCCTATTTTCTCTCCCTCTCTGATCTCTTTCTCTCTCTCTACCCTCCCCTCCCCCCGACCTCCCTACTCTTTGAAGCCTCTCTATGTCCCCTGCAGTTAATCTCAGAGTTCAGGAGAATGTGACAGAGGCACCAGGAGCGCCCTAGGCTTTCAAACCCGGACTCCAAGGGCTCCGGCCCACTGGGGAAATGTTAGGTGGAGTAAAAGCCTGTGAAACCCTGATTTTCGCCCTTCATGAAGGTTGCAAAGTTTCATGGTTTTCTTTCGCTCGTGTCAAGTTTTTTGTTTTCTGTGAGATAATATGCATTGTAACAGAACCCAAGCAAACAAAATGGGAGAGTGAGGTCTGATCACTCTACTTGCATATTTGTCGTACAATTCCATGCTAGAAATGTGACAGGAACACCAAGGACAAACAAGCATTTGCAATGCAATAGGTCTAGCATTTTCTTGAATTAGAGCTATTGGCATTGTAAATTCATAACTGGACTTTTCTTGCCACATAAATTTGTCAACCTCTATCTTAAAAGGTATACAATTATCATATAAACCTTTATCAGAAATTAACTTTTGGCACTAGAGTTTAATGCTCAAAACACCATAACAAAATGTAGTTTGGGACAGATTGGAGGGTGAATGGAAAGAGGGAGTCAGGAGTAAAGATGGAGAGGACAAGTGGAATAGTAACAGTGTCACGGGCCGTGGAGTAAGAAAGGAAAATGTTTGACCGCAATTTCAGCAGTAAAATACAACAGTACTTAAAGTTGCGTGAGGTCCATATGTCTCTGGGCCCCGGTGCTACTGCATGTGTTGCTCCATTGATAATTAGGCCTCAGGAGAGAAAGCGGATGGGGCAGAAAAAGAGAAGCGAAAGGAATACAACAGACAAAAGGAAGAAAGAGAAGAGGTCGCAAAGAAATAAAAGAAAGAAAGGAAAGAAAAGAAAATGAGAAATCAAAACAAATAAGAGAAGAAATAGAGCAAACGTGAGACAAAAGACAAAAGGGAAGGAAGCTAGCAAACGAAAGATAAAGAGGAGAAAATTATGATAAAAGAGGGATGAAAAGAAAGAGAAAAATGAACATTAGAGAAAAAAGAGAGATGGTGAGAGAAACAAGCAGCGAATGAACCAGAGCATGTATGTACTGACACATTTCCCACAGACACATAATGGGAAAACCACTTTGACACTTTGGGTCCCGACAAGTAACTTCTGGCTTCCACATACAGACGGGAAAAAGAGGGATTTATAGTAAAACGTGAATTGACAGATAAAGATAAGAAAAACAGAAAGGAAGAAAGATCTAAAATAAAAAGTGCAAAGACACATACTGAGTCAAAGGAAAGAGCAAATAAAAAAGACAAAGAAAGAATGAAGGTAAGAGAAAAAAATAGTGTAAGAATGAATGCCTGAGAAGAAAAAAGAGAGGAATAAAACAAGTAAAAAAATAACCAAATTTTTATGCATTTGAAAGAGGGGGTGGCAAGAGGAAAAGGGAAATGCAAAAAAAGGAGAAGAGTAGAAATAAACAGTTGAAAGAAAGAGCGAAACTATTAATGTGTGGATTTTAAGAACTGGAAAGAGAAAAGTGGGGGCGAACGATAACATTGAGAGTAAACAGAGTAAAGAAAAGAACGGAGTGAGATAGGTGAAACAGACCCTCTCAAATAAAGATGACAACTAAAAATAGATTTAATTGGCTCCACCATGTCCTCAAACAGAATTCAGATTGTGGAACAGCAGGGGGCACTGCAGAACAGCAGGAGGTGAATTAGCAGAGTTTTATGTGAACCCAAAAAGAGTAATATTAGGACGCATCAGATCAGGATTGGAGGTATAGACAGAACTATGTCCTGGCCCAGTACTGGAATAACAGAACGGCAGCAGGTGAGGAATGAAAAATGGAGTGCTGTGTAATTCTTGGTATTGGAATAATAGCGCACCTCAGGTTAGGGTTGAGGGTGCACTGACAAAATTGTATGTGCGCCGCAGTACTGGAATACTAACAGGCACACAAGGTCAGAAGTGAGGTATGTTAATGGATGTTAGACCTGACAGCCTTAGGGTGGTCACCCCTAACTTTTTGTATGCCTCCCTCCACTTTTTGGACACTGTTTTTGCTGGTTTTTAAACTCTGCACACTTTACCACTGCTAACCTGTGCTAAAGTGCATATGCTCTCTCCCTTTAAACATGGTAACATTGGATCATACCCAATTGGACTATTTAATTTACTTATAAGTCCCTAGTAGAGTGCACTACAGTATATGTGCCCAGGGCCTGTATATTACATGCTACTAGTGGGCCTGCAGCACTGATTGTGCCACCCACTTCAGTAGCCCCTTAACCTTGTCTCAGGCCTGCCATTGCAAGGCCTGAGTGTGCAGTTTCACTGCCAATTTGACTTGGCATTTAAAAGTACTTGCCAAGCCTAAAACTCCCCTTTTTCTACATATAACACACCCCTAATGTATACCCTAGGTAACCCCATAGGGCAGGGTGCTGTGTAGGCAAAAGGCAGGACATGTACCTATGTAGTTTACATGTCCTGGTAGTGTAAAACGCCAAAATTTGTTTTTACACTGCTGTGAGGCCTGCTCCTTTCATAGGCTAACATTGGGGCTGCCCTCATACATTGTTTGAGTAGTAGCTGCTGATCTGAAAGGAGTAGGAAGTTCATATTTAGTATGGCCAGAATGGTGATATAAAATCCTGCTGCCCGGTGAATTTGGATTTAATATTACTATTTTAGAAATGCCACTTTTAGAAAGTGAGCATTTCTCTGCACTTAAATCTTTCTGTGCCTTACAATCTACGTCTGGCTGGGTTCAGTTGACAGCTCCTTGTGCATTCACTCAGACACACCCCAAAAACAGGCTACTCAGCTTCACTTGCATACATCTGCATTTTGAATGGGTCTTCCTGGGCTGGGAAGGTGGAGGGCCCGCTCTCACACAAAGGACTGCCACACCCCCTATTGGGACCCTGGCAGACAAGATTTAACTGAAAGGGGACCTGGTGCATTTCTAAGCCACTCTTTGAAGTCTCCCTCACTTCAAATGCACATTTGGGTATATAAACAGGGCCTCTGCCCCTACCAACTCAGACACTTCCTGGAGAAGAAAACTGGAACTAGAACCTGCATCCTGGCAAAAAGAACTGCCTGCCAGAGGGGAAATCGACGCAGCGCCTGTTGTGTGGAAGAAACTTCCACCCAACACCCACCGGAACGACGCAGCGCTTGTGACTTCGCTCCGCAAGCCCAGGATTCCACGCACAGACCCGGAGGGTTCTAACAACCCCACAACCCGAAGAAGATCCATGACCGAGCACCAGAAATGGAAGCACAACTGTCCCTGTGTGGAAACTAAACGACGCATCGCCGTGTGCGGCCCGAGAAATCGAAGCACACCCCTTTGTTTCCACGCTTCTCCTCCTCTGCGGCCCTTTGCGGAGATTTTTCATTCAAACCAGGTACTTTGTGCTTGAAAGAGACTTTGTTTGCTTTAAAAAGACTTCAGACACTTTATATCACTTTTCAGTGATATCTATACGTTTACGTATTGCATCTTTGATTGTTTTTGAGCTGCAAATATCCAGATAATTATTATATATTTTTCTAAACACTGTGTGGTGTATTTTGTGGTGCTATATTGTGTTGTTGTATGATTTGTTGCACAAATACTTAAGAAATTGCCTTCTATGTTATGTCTGACTGCTCAATGCCAAGCTACCAGAGGGTGGGCACAGGATAATTTGGATTGTGTGTTACTTACCCTGATTAGAGTGAGGGTCCTTGCTTGGACAGGGGGTAACCTGAATGCCAACCAAAGACCCCATTTCTAATAATGGAGCTATGTGTGTAACCTAGTATTGACGTGCCAGTGCTGCTGAGTGTTAGCCTGGGGGTGCTGTGGTCAAGCTGCGAGTGGGGCTCAAGTATGAGAGTGGCATTGCCTCTGAACCACAGAAGCGGGGAGTCCTGAAGAGAGTGTGTGTGAGCCTTAGTACTGAGAAGAGACATGCATTGAATGTTAGAATTGATGGATTCTGGTGGAGCTGTGGTGGTTCCCATCATCAGTGGTGTTGAATGTTAGACTTAAGGTGCCCTGGCTAAGCTGTGTATTGCTCTTTTGGGTCCAGTATTGGCTTGGCAGTGGAGCTGAATATTAGAATTGAGCTACTGCAATGGAACTGTATGTGAGTGGGGTCTCAGTATAGGAAACAAAGTGAACTCACCGGGGTAGAACTGAGGTGCACTGATGGCTCTGCGCCTGAGGTGCTCGTACTGGAACAGCAGATGGTACTGACTGTAAGAACTGAGGTGCTCTGGCAGACGGGATGCGTGGGGTTCTGGCACAGGCATGGCTGAGGGCTTGGAGTGTGTGCACTGATGGAACTCCTCCTGAGGTCCCAGTACTGGAGCAGCAGAGTGATCTGACTGTGGGAACTGAGGTGCTTTGGCAGACAGCGTGTGTGGGGTTCCTGGCATGGCTGAGGGCTTGGAGTATGTGAAAACTGTGGTGCACTGATGGATAACTGAGATGCTTTGGCAGACAACGTGTGTGGGGTTCCTGACACTGGCACAGCTGCAGGCTTGGAGTGTGTGAAATGTGGTGCGCTAATGCAGCTGTGCCCGAGGTCCCAGTACTGGAGCAGCAAAGTGTACTGACTGCGAGAACTGAGGTGACCTGGCAGACAGTGTGTGTGTGGGGTTGCGGGCAGTGGCACAGCTGAAGGCTTGGAGTGTGTGAATTGCGGTGCACTGATGGAGCTGCACTCGAGGTCCTGTACTGGAGCAGCAGTGTGCTGACTGCAAGAACTGAGGTGCTCTGGCAGACGTGTGTGGGGTTCCTGGCATGGCTGATGGCTTGCGTGTGTCAACTGCAGTGCACTGGTGGAGCTGCCCCTGAGGTCTCAGTACTGGAGCAACAGAATGTACTGACTTCAAGAATTGAGGTGCTCTGGCAAACAGCATGTGTGGGGTTCCTGGCACTGGCATGGCTGAGGGCTTGGAGTGTGTGAACTGTAGTGCACTGATGGAGCTGCACCCGAGGTCCCAGTACTGGAGCAGCAGAATGTGCTGACTGCAATAACTCAGGTGATCTGGCAGACAGTGTGTGGGGTTCCTGGCACTGGCACCGCTGAGGGCTTGGAGTGTGTGAACTGAGGTGCACTGATGGAGCTGCTAGTGGGATCCCAGTATGGAGCAGATGCGGGCACTGTTTCTAAGGATTGCAGTGCCCTGGTAGAGCTGGGTGCCTAGGCTATAAGCAATTACAAGTGATCTTCTGCCCTTGCTCTCAGCACACAGGCAGGCACACTTGGTAAAGAAAATCCAAGCCAAGGAAGGGCAGGGGCCAGGCAACTGAGAGAAGGTGCAGAGAGGCTACAAAGACTAGGAAGAATGTTTTGCGAATGAAAAGGGAAGCTTCCCTGTACAAGTGCAGGACACAAAGTAAAAAAAAAAGTCCCCTAAAGACCCGATCAATAGGACAAGGCATAATTATACAGTAGCTGGTCCCTGCTCCCACACAGAAGAAGAAGGGACAAAGAGGCATGACTGCCCACTATCAAGCCAGGATTTTTAAATGACACTGAAACTAACAAATGAAATAGCTGGAAGCCCACAGAAGAAGTATACTTAAAAGTATACAAGAGGTTGAACGCTTACGCTTGACCTAAAAAAGTGTGAAGGTAAGTTTCTATGGGTAAGCAAAGCTGTACTATACTTATCTACACATATAGGTACCTTAACAATATGTACATATCTTCAAGGTACGGAGATGTGGAGTTCAGAACAGTAAATCTATACTTACCTTTTTGCACTAACCTTCTCAATATTTAGGTCCTCAATATATTTGAAACAATATTCTGTCCACACAATAATACTGCCAGACAACCACTAGAAAATGTATACAGAATGTGAGTTTTCTTGAGCTCATATTTTGCCAATTCAAATTTTACATACAGTTGTACACTTCCACTTTGTTGAAATGCATCCCAATATGCAGGTGTACATAGTTTTTCTTTTTTCTTCTTCCTCTACAGATACAATATTTTTTTCTCTTGGAGAAACCCCTTAATGCTTGTCAGGAATCTTTCTGTGAATGCCTAACTGTGCAAATTGGGCTATTTTCAGCAGTAAACAAAGCTTTATTGAAGAGAAAATGGCTTTGTGAATCGGACCCACTATAGTGCTCAACGACGCTTTTTCTTTTTCTGATTGCAGTTGCTAAGTGGGGCAGTTTTGTTGTTTTTCTTTCCATCCTATGCTATTAGCCAGTGCTCTCCATACTTACTGACAGGGTAGCCTGCTTATATTACACACTCCCCCCTCCCCAGTAAGACCAAAAGATGCTGTCTACCAATGCACAAGAATAAACGCTGATTGTCTGCTATCCTAGTGCACGGAACAGCACACACCTCTCTCAATGCACACTAATCCTAGAGTGCAGCGCATGCTGCTACACCAGGGGACTCTCTCTATCTTGCAAGCCCACTCTCCACTCCACTACCCTCTGAGGGAAAGGAAAAGACGTTCCTCAAAAACTGCAAACCTTCCATTTCGTAAACATTGATGACATGGGACTCGGATACTGAGATAGCAAACTTAAGTCCCAACATTTACATTTGCAATGTTCCTGCATTGTGACCGCTCTATTCCCTAAAGGTAGAGGTTCACAATGCCACAAACAGTGGCACATTGAGAATTTCATATCGGGAGTACATGCAGTAGTCCACGGGACCGCAGGCTCTAAACCCCCCCACCTATGTAGCCATACTGCACAAGCACCGTCTGAGCTCTGAAATATTGAAAGGTTGCACTGGATACTGCCTGCCCTCTGAAGTCACTATGCATCACGTTTTGTGACTACAAAAATGGCTGCAAAGCATTTGTCTATATAGTTTAGAATTGTTCTGGGGGAAGAATGTCCTATGGCTGTGGTTGTCCATTGTGATTTGCAATATATCGCAATGTGTGCGGTATGGATCGCAACGTTACTTATAAATGTAGAAACATTATCATAGAATAAATTTCACCTCCTTTGTGAATGTAAAATCTAGTGTGCAAGGCCCAAGAGAGTAAGGTCCTGCAGCAGCAGACCTGCGACCTTACACGATGCCACCATGTGCACGTGATATTGGTTTCCTTCACACGATTACTCGGTGAAGAGCCACTTCCATAGGGCGGCAGGGAAGATGCGCTTGAAACTTCTGCACAGAGTGACTATCCAGCTCGTTTTTGGAGGCTTTCAGCAGTCAATTTCCATTAAGGTGCATGAAAACGCAAGCTGCAGAAGCTCTTTATTATTATTTTATTGTTTTTGGAGGGGTGGTGAATGGATAGAGGTACATCTCAGGGTTATTGAGATGAAACAGCTTCCACGCCCTCAACTCACACAATGTCCTTTTCAAAATATTTGCCAGGTCTGTAATCCCCACAGGTTAGCATATGATAATGGTGGTACCTGCCTTCCCCTAGGGCGTTTCCTGTATTCTCTCCTGTCTCCCCTCTTGGGTCCATCTTTTTTTTTTGCCACTTGTCCCGTGGTCATGCCCTGCCCCGGATCTGCATCTGGTGGTCAGCTTGAGGATTGACCTCATCGTCAGTGGTGTAACAAAACGTGAATGCAGCGCCCCTCCGTCCCCCCACCCCACCCACAAAGTACCTTAAAGGGAGGGCTCCCCCTTGGACCCAGTCAGGGGCCTACGCCCGTGCACAGTGCTGAGGGGTCCCCCCTTGGGCTTGCTCCCCCCCCCCCCCCGCACCGCGGGGGACTTTATTACCCCACTGGTCATCGTCACTCTCTTAGCTTCATTACAGTGAGCAGCAGAATTGGTCGCATCAGGCACTTCATGGTATATGGCTGACTGTCACAGCTGTGCCGTCTTTTTGGAGACAGCGACCAGTCAAGAGATCTTCAGGTAATCTTCTAGGCACATGCATGAAGGCCAGCCGCTTTGCTGCATCCTATCACTACTGGCCGGTAAATCTCTGGCACCACCGACACCCGGTAGGGCTGCTGAGCCGTGAGCAGGTGTTTCACCTCAGGCGAGCGGCGGGGTTTCAGTGTATAAAACCCATTTCTTGCAGAGGATTAGCTGCTCTTTCAGAGTAACGGGATTTGCTCCTGTCCCTCTCGCATTCTTGTCTCGCGAACAAAGGCGATTGGTAATGAGAGGCTTTCTAGAGGAAAGTGAAAAAATAAAAAGAGGACAATCTTCTCAAATGGCGCAGGGAAAAAAGAATTACATCGTGGACGGTAGGGCTTATGGAGCGAAGAGTTTATAATGGGAATATTAGAGGATGGGAGTCGGCGACAGAGACGTTTGCACGCTGAGCGGTGCTCTCTTCTTATCCCCCTCTTAGCAAGGCATATATTAAAGAGCGTAACGTAGGCACTGCAGCCTCAGGCCTTTATGTGTCGGTGAGCCCCGGGAATCAGAGAGGTCCCTTAGTACTAATTTGCAAGGAAGAGAGACTCCATTTTGTATTGCCACATCATGGATTATATCCAAACGTGACGCAATCAAATGTATCTTATAAACCTGATTTTTTTTATTTCGAACTTGTTATACCTATCATTGGAAGTTTCTTTTATTACTTTAAACACGTAGCCTAAAATATGTTTGTTTTCATTTGTTTTTCCATTGTCGTGTTTGTCTGTTTATTGTTCTTTTTCCCTTCCCCTTCCTGGGCCACCTTCTTTTTCTATTAAAATATTTTTGTTGTTTTCATTTGTTTTTCCATTTTCGTGTTTGCCTGTCTATTGTTCTTTTGCCCTTCCCCTTTCTGGGCCACCTTCTTTGCCTATTAATATTTTATACTAATGAGGTAGTCATCCATAGTCTTAAGTGTTTTTTCCTTGCCGGGGAATACCGCTATAACACCAATTTTTCTATTTTTCCCTTCTTTGCTTTCCAGGTCTCCTTTCTCTGCTGTCTGTCTGTTGTAAGGCGGAGTGTTTTTTTTCAGGTCATTGCTTATACTTTTATTTTTTAAACCATTTTCGAAAATATAATATTTCGAATTAATGAACATTTTGAACTTAAAAGGTATCTATGGAAAATGTCGAATTGTTGAGACAATACCATATAACCATACGCTCAGAGGAGACCACATGTGCAAATATTAACTATAAGATGTTCGAGTACAATAAAAGCAAACGATGCATGAGGACAAGCAGCACAGAGCATGGACCTGATGACTGAAAACAACTATACTGCAAAGGGCCATGCTGATTCTTTGGCATGAATGTACGATGTGGTAGAAGAAACTGGTTGGCGTTCAGCCATTCACAGCACTATAGTGCAAACATCTCTAAAAACACGCTCACCTGAGCTTCAAGTCATGTAAGCATTTGCAGCGGGAAGAGAAGAGATAAACAGTAAGACTTTCGCACATGAGCTTGTGGTAAAAATCAATCACAGTCAAAATAAAATCAGTGCATCTTCTGCATCCATTTGAAACTGTGAACTGCAACCCGTAATTGGTAAAACCGAATCATAACAACACCTTCTTCATTGTCGATGACACCCACTTGTAGGTCATTTTAGCTGCTCCAAAGAGAGGAACCTGTGGTTTCTTTGAAACGGGCTAATTAATTGGACTCCTTGAGATAATCACACTTAATCTCCATTAGCCAAGCTGTGAACCTAAACTCATAAAGTTCCCTTAGACTATCAGACCTATCTGGTTGCCTTGAATAGTTATAGTCCCACCTGTAAAATCAGATTACCCCCAAAATACACCAACTTGATATTAACATCTTCCATGATGCTTATGTGGAGTATGTGTCAACTCTTATAGGCCACCGGGCTCATAGTAGCAGAGCACCTTCCCCATACAAAATAGATTAAAGGGTTACCTTTCTGTGACTAATTCTGTTTTGCATTTTTTGAGGCCCAAGGTTCACTGTAAGAGCATGAAGAGAGGTAGATGAATTCCCAAGACAGAGTTATGTATTGCTACATTCCAGTGAGCTGGGTGGGACACACTATAGGAAGGGAGAGCTAGGCTCTTCTGTACACTTAAAATGATGCTTGTTTATTCAGAGAGGTCATTGGGAAGGGGCATGGGCACATCTCAGGAAGCAGAATGGAGCTGATAAGAGAGCCATAAAGAGCAGGTCTGATGCCTTTAGGTAACCATTTGATACACATATCACTAGACTGACACCCATGTGTCAATCTCTGGTCACTCTCATGGCCTGTGTTCTGTGGCAATCGGAATGGAATTGTGGTGACAGGCTGCTTTTTGAAGGAAGGGCAGGGTAGAGGAAAAGGTGCTTCAAAAGGAAACAGAACCCAAAAATAACCTTCAAAAACACAAACTTTAAATCAGATGTGGTGACTGGAAATGTACTGGAAATGGGAGCTCAAGCCTCTGAAAATTGTAGACTGTCAAAAAACCAGGTGGGCTGTACCAGGAGCAGAAACTTTGAAAGACTTCTGCTTGTGACCAGACCAAGGCCTGTCAATCTCCCAGCTGGGTGAGGGGAATTCAATACCACATGCCCTTGGAGTCTGAAGCATCAGTGCCTGCCTGCTTACCGTGACCTGTATGCCCTCTAACAGAGAGGATAGCTGAAGTTAGCAAGGTCCAGTGGGGGGTCCTGGCAATTGGATACCTGTAGCAAGGTTTGAGGAGACAGCTGCTGCACCGATCGGGCCATTACCCGTGTTCAGTGAAAAGTTGATAACCCCTATATGCCAGAAATGCCAGGCGAGAACCGCCGTGAAGTGAGCCATGAACGTTGATGCACTAATCTGGTCATGGCCTGTGTGCAGGTTGGAAGTAGACTACCTTGTATACCAGGTAGGGCCACCATGGCAAATGCTTCTGTGCCAATCAGGTCATCACCACAGTGCAGTTTGGAAGTCGGTGACCCCGTATGCCAGGTGGAGTCACTGTCAAGAATGCTGCCATGCCGATCAGACTGTAGCTCCTGTGCTGAGTGAAACTGGTAACCTGGTGTGCCAGGTGAGGCCACTGTGAAGATTGCTACTGTGCCGATCGGGCAGTAGCTCATGTACAGAGTGAAGACAGTGGCCTTGTATGCCAAGGGAGCCACTAGAACAAGTCAAGGAGCATTGGTTTGGTTGAGATCATCGTTGTGAGGAGGAGGCCACCATGGGTATCTGAGAGGGCCCAATCTCCAGCTGAGGACCTTCCCAAGGAGTGCTGCATTCTCCCCCACACCTCACCCTATGGGGAGGATCCCAGGAAGCCTACCAGCATTGGAGGAGCATTGAGGAACCTCCCAGCTGCTGTGTCTACAAGACTGCATGTAAGGAACACAAAGTACAGCCCCTCCTGGGCTATACGTGAGGAACTTTCCACGGATAGTTGCTTCAGTGCCTGTGAAAGAGGCACACTCAAAGCCTCCAGCTGTTAAGATTCAGCTGGTGAAGGGTAAGACTGATGTACAAGCCAAACAACCCCAGAGGAACTTGCCTGTCATATAGTGTTTTGGTGCGGTTAATCACTTTTGCCTTAAATAAAGAGTCAGAGTGGCACTCCTGAGACTCGGACTACTAGTGGGGCTTAACCTGAATATTGCTTATATTGAATACTGGTAGCTATAGGAGAGTGGGACTCTGAAACCAGCCTATAAAACACCAGAGGCCTGACCTCATGGGGACTCTGTGTATTGATTGTGAATGCCATATTTTGCATTGTGTTCATATATAAATACTTCTTCTTTCCTAAACGGAAGCGTTTGCCTGGACAATCATTTTGTTCTGCTGCTAAACATAATTTGAGTTGTAAGTCTGTGTTGACCCTCCTGTGTCTACCACTCCCAGAGAAGCCTTGGTCTACTCGACCTAGGCTACCACTGAGATTCAGGTGATAAAAGGGTACTTGGCCCAGTTGCTTTGGATCCACAGTAGATTGGGCCCTGTGACATCAGGCATAAATACCTCAACCCAACGGTTGGGACAAGTAGCTCCAACTTGCCATGTGGCCCTTGGAGTAGTGTTCAAAAAGTGAATGAGTAAATGTCTCCATGAACAATTGAGTACATCATAAATATGCTTTTACCCACCACTAGAGGTCTAAATAGCATGCTGGTATGGGATCATTCACATTCAAACATATGGTTTATGCTACTGAGATCCATGGATCTGTGTGCACAATTATCCTCCTTTGACATTTTGATATCAGTGTAGATTGATGGTTTGATTATTCTTGGTTCTCTTCTTTTGTGCACCTGATTGAGGACTCATCTGCTTATTTGTTGTCAGTTTTACATTTAGAACTTTGCAGAGTTCACTGACATCACTACAATGAAATACATCACAATCTGTGGCCAACATATCCATTATTTCTCACATTGGAACTCTTACATCTGAGACAAAAGTGTGCACGGAGAGAGAAAGCAGCTCACCTTTACATAGAAGTTTCCATAAAGGCAGACAGATAAAAACAAATTGAAACCCTGCCCAAGAATTAGTGTATGATTTTGAGTTGGCTGGCAAAGGAAACTCCTATAATACCAGGTCATCCAGTCTCATAAAAGAAAACCATCTGTGGAGACCAAGCGAAAAGACAGTTTTTAATAAAGGTAGGTTAGATACTGAGTGAAAGCTCCTCAAGCCCTCCAGTATGAGCATCATGTTATATTTAGTGATGAGTCAACCTAGACAATTTGTAGTTTGTTTAGGACTATTTTTTGTATATATTTGTATGCATGATGTAGATGTATTTCTTACTATAAGTTAAAAAAGTTCCCGAAAGTATCAGTGTTTTACCCTATTTTCAAAAGTTGCCCTGGAACAAGTCTGCTAGAGTCTCACCAGCTATTTGTTGATTTGTGTACATTGGCTTAGTATCTCAAGTTTGAGCAGTTCTCTTTGGAAAGTAATTGGTATAAGTACAGACAATACCACAGAGTGGCCAGTGCCACGAGTTGTCATAACTTCTACTGTGATGTCTTACTCTCAAATAGACTAAACGTAGAAATTAACATGGTAACTGAATCCCCTGCTTCCTCCTAATGAAATGTCACATGTTCGGCAAATGGGTTGACCAAGATAACTGGAAAATTAGGCATGTCCTCCTAGCAAGTCATTCAACCATCAATTCTGTTTCTCTGGGTGAACTCTAACCACATATCGGAAAAGGAGGTGCACCTTCCAACAACTTGCCTAGAATACCCCTACAGAGACAAACACCATACAGACCAAAATCCATTTCATGATCTACTAGCTATACTCTTCTTCAGTCCCTACCAACAGCACACACCCCTACCAACCAAGGCCCATATTTATACTTTTTTTGTGCCGCGTTGGTGCCACTTTTTGACGCAAAAACGGCACAAACTTGCAAAATACAATTGTATTTTGCAAGTTTGCACCGGTTTTGCATCAAAAAAGGAAGCAAATGTGGCACTACAAAAGTATAAATATGGGCCCAAGACCTCAGAGTAATGAAACAAACACACCCAGAAAAACTGCACACATTTTTCTCATATAGTACATGCACAGGTTGATTTAAGGATTGCAGTCCCAAAAGCTGTTCTTTAGCCAAAAACAGCTCAACCAGTGACTCGTCCCAATGAGGTGCATCAACACCTTGACCAATACTACCAGCAGCAGTCAGAGCACCAAGGCCGCCCTGATTACAGCCATTTACCCTATCCATACCCTCCTCAACTAAGGAGAAACAGTGGTCCTGATCCTCCCCGACTTTTCAGCAGCCTTTTATACCTATTCTCCCACTCGCTGATCAAACGTCTCCACCACATTGGCATCCCAGGAGACACACCAAGATAGATCACCCCCTTCCTCACTGGAAGAACCCAGAAGATTCACCTACTTCCTTTCACCTCCAAACCAAAAAATATCATCCCTCATCCCAGTGCTTTTTAGCGCATATATTCCTGTTAGCCAACATCACCAGATCCCATTGCCTCAACATAATCTCCTATTCAGACAATACCCAACTAATCGATCACCCCACCACCATCAACACCAGCTTCCACAGATGCATTACAAGCATCACTGACTGGATGAAAGAAAACTGTCTGCAGCTAAACGCAGACAAGATTGAAGTTCTGATATTCGGCAAGAGCAGCAATACATGGAACGACATCTGGTGGCCTTCAGAACTAGGACCTGCCCCCATTCCCTTTGAACATGCCAGAAACCTCTGATTCATCATTCACAACAGGCTAAGCATGAAATCATCAATCAATCATTAGATTTGTAAAGTGCAGCTTATCCCCCCTGGGGAGTATCCAGGCACTGTGGGTAATCGCTGCAAACTGGTATCTTCTCATCAAAGAGCCATGTCTTGAGCTTCCCCCTGAAGTCGAGGAGGGTGTGTGTGGTACGCATGAGGGGGGAGGATGTTCCAGGTCTTGGCAGCGAGGTAGGAGAAGGAGCGCCCTCCAAAGTGGCTGCGTCAAACTCTCTGGACTTGAGCCAAGGTAGTGGAACAGAGTTTCCTGATGGGCCGGTGGAAGGAGAGTCTGTGGTTGATGAGATTGGATCCAATGTTGTGGAGGGCTTTGTATGTGAGGGTGAGAACCTTGAATTTGCAACTCTTGAGCACAGGCAGCCAGTGGAGATCCCTGAGGTGATGTGGGTCAGCCTGGGGAGGCCCAGGACGAGTCTTGCTGCTACATTCTGGATGGTCTGGAGGTGGTGGAGGAGCTGGGCAGGGAGTCACTGTCACTAATGATGCAGAGATTGAGGGCGTGGCCAGTTGGGGTAGGGGGTTGTCCGAGCGTGGAGGGCCACCAGGAGTCATCCCAGGGAGTGGTACTGTTTTTGAAGATGATCACCTCTGTCTTGTCTGTGTTAAGTTTCAAGCAGTTGCATTTGATCCATTGGTAAACGTGGGTCATGGCATTGCTGAAATTGTCTCTAGTGGTCTTCATAGAAAGAGAGTATGAGTTGAGTGTCGTCAGCGTATGAGATAATGTTGAGTCCATGGGAACGAACAATCTCGGCCAATGGCATCCTGTAGGTACTGAAAAGGGTGAGGGTGAGTTAGGATCCCTGGGGGATGCCACTGTTGGTGCATTTTGGCTCCCAGGTAAAAGGTGGGAGGTGGACTCTCTGGGTCCGTCCTGTGAGAAAGGCATGGATCCTATTGAGGTAGTTGCTTCAGATCCCAATTTGGTGGAGTCGGGAGGTGAAGGTGTAGTAAGAGATGATGTTGAACGCAGCAGAGTGGTCAAGGAGGATCAGGACCGCCTTCTCTCTATGGTTGAGGAGGGACAGGATGTCATATGTTGCAGCGATAAGGTCGGTCTCGGTGCTGTAGTCGGTGGAGAAGCCACATTGGGAAGTCTCCAGTAAAATGTATATTTCCAGGTGTTTGGAGAGCTGTTTGTTGATGGCCTTTTCCAGGACCTTAGCTAGGAGGGGAACAATGAAATTGCGCAGTAATTTTTGAGTTCGCTGGGGCTGGCAGGTGGTTTCTTGAGGAGCAGCTTGACCTCTGCTTGCTTCCATGCTTCGAGGTTGTTGGCAGGCCTTATGGAGGTGTTGAGGATGGGAGTGAGGATGCTGCTAATTTCCTTCTGGGCCAGATTGAAGATGTATTGGAGGCATGGGTCATTGGGTGAGCCAGAGTAGGTCGAACACATGAGGGCTTCTACTTACTGGATAGATAGAGGCTTCCAGTTGGTGATCAAGTGGCTGGGAGATTCGCCTGACGGGGTCAGTAGGTGTTCGATGCTGGGGGGGTGGGGTAAAGTTTCTGTAGATGGCTGTGATTTTGTTGTGGAGGTAGTCAGCTAGCGAGTTGAAGACAGTCTGAGAGGGTTGAATTATGTTTTCAGTGTCTGCTGGGCAGGAGAACCCTTTGACATTTTTGAAAAGTTCCTTTGGGTGGTTGGTGCTTTCCTCGATGTGACTGAGTGGGGTGACTGTTTTTGCTTCTCTGTGGTGGAGATGGTATTTGCTCAGTTCATCTTTGAAGGTGGTATGGTCTGATTGGCCTCTGCTGCTACACCACTGTCTTTCTGTCTTGAGTGTGAGGAGTTCGGAGGTGAACCACCACTATGGCAATGCCTTGTATGTAGGAATTGCTTCACAACTCCTACAAAGATTTCAGACCATACAGAACGCCACAGCCAGACTCATCCTTGACCTTTCCCAATGATCCCACATCACATCACACCTCAGGCAATTCCCCTGGCTCCCCGTGCAAAAGAGGTGCGTATTCAACTTGCTGACCCACACACACAAAGCTCTATTCCCACCAACTGTCAAGAAGAGTATGCTCCACCTCCTTATCACTTGACCACACTCCACGCGTCCACCGAAGCAGAAGAGGTGGACTTGCCTTCTCCCACATACCAGAAAAAACTTGGAACAGCCTTCCCACACATCTGCGGACCATCACCTCTCATCCGGAATTCCATAGAGCTCTTAAGACCTGGCTATTCGAATGAGCTGCTGAGACTTGCAAGCCCCTGGGTACACTCTTGAGGTGAGTAGTCGAGCTTTAGCAATCCTATTTGATTGACTGATTGAGTGATTGACTATGGCACCAGCACACATAGAGTGCAGCCTATTTATTAGGCCGTTTACGTTGCTTTTGCACCACACAACATGGTGCAGGAGCAACACAAGCCTTAAGACAGATTTTGAAGCCATGCAAAGCCACTTTGGCTGTGAGTGGCCCAAAATCCAGAGTAACACAACTCTTCTCTGGGAAGGCATTCCATGGTCATTGTGTGGGTGTTCCCATACAACGCCCCTGGATTTTGATACATTCCCAGATTTACAATACCTTGTAAACCTGGGGATGCATACAAAAGATTACACCTTCCCGGGGAGGCATAACATGGAGAAACATCTCTCTCCTTGTTTCTTCCTCTTTCTAACTGTGCTGCATTTCACAGCATGGATAGAAAGTGAATATGCCTCACAGGATTGTTTTTGTGGAGGATAGTGTCCTTTCCTGCCCAAAAACAGTCCTGCATGCAATGCAGGCAGCCTTGCACCGTGGTTCAAGTCTGCCTGCGTTTGGGCTAGGCAGCCCATTCTTCTCCCGTGCACGGGAAAGGACAGGAATGTACCGTATTGCTTTAAATATGAAGCATTCCTGCGCGTCACGTAGTGCAGCTCAACAGGATGACTTGCTGTGCTGCACTGCGTGACTTCGTCTTAAAAGAGGCCCATGTGTGTGCTTTGTATCTGCAGCAGCCAACCCCTTCAGGTGACTGCTTCTGTGACAACCCACGAGATGGTAAACGACACCACTGGGCACTGAGAACAAACTGGCCTGACGTGTAAGAGTGCATCAGCACCCCGAGCGAGATCCATGACAATCAGGAACGCTATGAATTAGGGGCAGACACATGCAAACCAAGAATAAGAACAAGCACAGTGGGCAAGGACATGCACATGTGGATGTTGAAAAAGGTTAGAAACACCCAGAAGAGTTCACCCAATCGGTACAGACTGTTATGTCACATTCATACACAAAATAATCAAAATGTCTTGCAAACTGCGCAACATGTGCTGTGAAAAATATTCTAGCATAACATAGCACAGCACGGCATAACATAACAAAATATGTAATACAAAACATGCAAGAAGGTGACAGCATAACATAACCATACATCTTACCTCTCAAATGTTATGTTATGTTCTATAAACATGCCGTGAAAGAAACAAGCCAGACAGTTTTCATTGGAAACATATCAAGCGCCTGTTCAGCATTACTAAGCATTCATTTCAGTAAAAACCATAAACTCTATTTGGTTTTCACCCGGTTTAAGTCTTGCAAGCAGCAGGCCTGGACCTGCTAGGAGGTTCTTCGTTATAAGCCCTATTGAGATTAATACATTTCCTTATTTATTCCACGTCTGATTGCATCCCTTGAATATTTCATAATCTTTTTGCTCTGTGTGTGGAGGGCTGAATAATCATTAGCAACTGATACGTTTCCATCTACTCATGTTTTCCTGTTACTATTATTTTGGTTTCCTAGCAACTGATTTTTCATCAGGTACCTGCATGTTTTACGTGCCTCCATTTTATTCGGTAATTTTATTTGACTCATACCTTCGGCGTTTGTATGATAATATTATATCAGTGTTTTCACAGCTCTGTGGGTGTTTGCAGGGATAACCCCCTACAACTGCTTTTCTCGAATACATACCGTTGTTTTGATTTTATTCTGGCATGTTTCTTCAAGGATACCTCAAACCACTGAAAATTATTGGTGGAAAAATGTAAATTAGAAAATACGGGCCTGAAGTTTCAGTTCTGGTTGCAAAACAATCGCTACATTCGCATAGCCTCTGATTTCCGACCTGAAAATATTTTTACACTAGATAGAAAGGTGTACTAACTGACTACTGCATAAAAATGCCGGTTTGTTAGGGTTCGCCGAATCCTGCTCTGATAGATCAACGAGAGAGGATTGTATTTGGGAAAGAGCTGAAAATGGATCAATGAACGCTTGTGAGCGACAGCAGACCCCGGTCTTTTCACATTCCTCTCAAGGGATAGTGGCTGCAATAAAAACAAGCACTAGCAAAGCCAATAGGTCTTGCCTTCCAGACCTCCTATTTTTTTTAGCCATGCTGCACAGCATGGCTATAGAAGAAATAAAAGCTTATGGCAAGGCCGGCTGCGTCCTTTAGTAGGCACGTGCACAGTGCATGTGTGTTCCCTAAAAATGACACAAGCGCTTTTTTGGATTAGTAAATAAAAAGAAAAATGTATCACAAAGACACATTACAACACTACTACAGCAACTACTAATAATAACAATTAGAATAATAATGGCAAATACAATTGTAGGCATAATTGTAATCATAAATGTATGATGTACTGTTACTGACCTTGCATTTGTCATTTCCCTAGAGGGCTACATGCGCTCTTGCTTGCTTGCTGCTCTCTAATGCACCACTGCGTGCTGGCTTCACTTACTCTTCATTCAGCAGGAGCATGAACCAAGTAGTGATTGCTTCAGCTTCATTGCTGTCCTTCTGCTGTTTGTTTTCTCCTTCCCTGCTGTCTTTTTTGAACCTCTTGCCATTTGTAGTGATGTTTTTGACAATAGATGTTGAGAAATCACTAAATGTGAAGAAAATAAAGCGTGTGATTGGTGTTTGTTTTCTTTTTATTTGCCAATATAGTTGAATGGTCCAACAAAAAGAAAAAAATGCAGGAAAACCAGCTTGTTGTGAGTGCCGAGGGATAAAGAAGCAGAGAGCCATATGGACAAGAGAGCAAAATGGAGCATGAATGGGTTGAGGGAAGAAAGGCATAAATGTTAGCTAGCTGGAAAATAAATGCATTCTCATGGAATGATTCACCACAAACTTAAAAAAGCAATTCCTGGAGAGCCAGAACTCGTGGGAGAACAGCAGCTGCCAATGAGCGAGGTGGTAAACAGGCTACGCTCCATGGGAGGGGCATTACAAGCTACAAAGGCTAAAACAAATAAAGGCAGCGAGTAGAACAACAACTGCAATTGACAAAAGTCAAAGTCAATGGTAAAAAATGATTGAAATGCAGACCTAGGTAGGATTTAAGTATGGCCCCAATTTGGTTCTGGAAACCAGACAGCAGTGTTGTCTGGTAAGCTTCACCCTAAAAATGTAATTTTGTGAAGGTCATTCTCCGGAGCCATGAATGCTTCCCTAACTAGTCCTATGGTCCCACAATGCCTGAGTCCACAATCATAAAGCGGAAGCGGTCTCACAGATAGCTTCTACGTTGCAAATGTCATACTGCACCTTTTGAGGAATCAGTAAGAGCTGTGTAATTGCTGTTGGAAAGCATTGGAATATTCCATTGTCCAGTGGCGGCCGGCAGCTTTAGGAGGGAGCGGGGCGGGCTGGGCACACACACACACACACACACACCCATTCTTTCACACACAGACACGCACGCACGCACGCACGCACGCACATCCATTAACAACACTCATACCATTCAAACATGCAAACACGCACCAAACATTCATTTTAAAACATCACACACACTCATTATTTCACACACGCACGCACATCCATTAACAACATTCATACCATTCAAACATGCACGCACGCACCAAACATTCATTTTAAAACATCACACACATGCATTCTTTCACACACGCATGCACGCACATCCATTAACAACATTCATACCATTCAAACATGAGGGAAGGCAGCAGTCCCAGCCTTGTCACTGAGTGGGATGGGGTCAGTGAGACTGCTGACCCAACCCCACTCTGTGACGAAGTGTCACTGATTGACACTCGCCCTGGGCACTTCAGGGCTTAAACTGAAGCACCCAGGGAGAGTGGCAATTGGTGACGCTTTCCTCGTCACCCAGGGGAGGGCCTCGAGGCATCTTTGCTGGGCCGAGGAGGTCACGCCCACAGGAGCTGTGATCTCCTCAGCCCAGCAAAGTTCAGCTCAGGTAGCCAGGAGTCTGCGCAAATCGCACATGTCTGCTCCTGGCTGCCTGACCTGAACATGAAGATTGTCTGTCAGGCTGACCTTTGTTCAGCCTGACAGACACTCTTCATGGGGGGCAAAAGGTGGGGGTGTGGTCCCTCCGCCCTAAAGGACGGGCTGCCACTGCCATTGTGATTTGTAAGAGGCGGATGCTTCTTTTATGCCATTATGTACATTGTGAGTCCCATAAACATTTGCGTCTTGTACTGTAGCATTTCAAATTGTGACAAAGCCAGTGATTTTGCAAATCGATTTTGTGACCACAAAATCTTCAATTAATCAGGTCAAACGTTAGTGATTCTCATAGCCTTTAGAAATCTTAGCATGAGCAGACTGACACCAACTCCTGCTCAAACGTTAACTGTTTGTCCTAATTCACTATGAGCCAGGAAGTAGTTAATGAAATCTCTAACTAGTGTTAATTTCCAGGAATATGCCAGGTAAACCTAGATCTGTACCAGGTGGGTTTTCCCCAATGCAGTTAATTTTCTGGATCAGGTTACAGGGGACATATCTGTACCAGGTGGATTTTTCCCAGTGCAGATAATCGACTGGATTGGTTTAGAGGGGACATTGCATTTAGCACTTTTTTGAAACCTATGGAGAAACTTCTCAGTCTCTGTGTATTAGGGCACAGGCCACCGAATGACCTCAGGATCATGTCACAAATGGGCAGATTTTGGTCCAACAGCACACTTGTAGGAACATAAATTGGCACTAACCATTACCCAAAATGTGTCCCTCCTGACCCCCATCTATTATAATCCCTTTCTTGTGGTTAACGAAAAAGCTCTTTATATCAGCCACATGCCGCAATAAAGTATTTAAGAGTTATCAACAGCTGCACTGATTTGGGCTCACTTTCATATTTTTTTTAACAGCACGTGCTTGATTTGATACAATTAGGGGCATATTTATACTCCGTTTGCGCCGAATGTGCGTAAAAATTTTTGACGCACAATCAGCGCAAACGTTGCCCCATATTTAAACCCTGATGCCCGAGCCCTGCAAGGGAAAAATCCGCAATGTGCGCTATTTTCTGGATGCGGCAACCCGCCCTGCGTTAATGATATGCAGGGTAGGCGTTCCCGTCCAAAAAACGACGCACACAGCCGTGCGCCGTATTTATGCTTCCGGGCAAAAATGACTCTCGGCCGGGAGGCGGCGCAAAAAAATGACGCAAAGCCCGATTTGCGTCAAAATTTAATGCCTGGGTCAGGGCAGGCGTTAAAATTGGGCAAACACACCTGTATTTAATCAGAACACACAGAACAAACAACAGAGCAGCAGAGCAGCAACAGGGAGACTTGGAGGTGATTTTCATACAGTGTGCACGTCGACGCAGAGCCCTGCAGCAACAACAGCAGTTACAACAACAACAGCAGGGACCCCAAAGGCAGCGCAGAAGGCAGGAGAGGATATTCCGCCCAAGAACAACCCTGCATGGCCTCAGGGAACACGACATCATCCAGAGGTACCGGTTGAACTGGCAGGCCATTCAGCAGCTGCTGAGAAATATTGAACAGCAGTTGGCCCCCACTTTGGTGACACCCCACACCATCCCAACAGAAACAAAGCTGCTTGCCGTACTTCACCTGCTGGCAAGTGGCTCGTTTCAGACAACTGGTGCCCTGGTTGGTGGAATATCACAACCATCATTCTCCGCATTCCTGCCAAAAGTACTGGATGCCATCATTTGCCTGACACCCCTCCACATCTGCTTCCCTAACACACTGCAGAAGCAGCAGGAAACAAAACAGGGGTTCTACGCCATCAGTGGCTTCCCACACGTCCTTGGTGCAATCGACTTCACACACGTACGCCTTGTGCCACCTGCTGCAACAGAACACCTCTACCGCAACAAGAAGCACACACATTCAATCAATGTGCAGGCCATAGTCGATCACCAAGGATTGATCAGCAACATTGTGGCAAAATATCCTGGGAGTGTACATGACGCATTCATCTTCCGTCACTCTACCATCAACCAACACTTCCAGGATGGACGGTATGGCAAAGGACTACTTGTTGGTAAGTAAAAAAATCCAACTTAAATACACACTGCACAGCAACCCTCTAGGACACACAACACATACACCACAATAGCAACACCTAGCCAGGAACACACTGAGGTCCTGACATCACTAGCCATGTTTCTGAAGTCACCATTGAACCTGTCACACATTGGAATGTACTCCACAGCTGAATGTGAAGACATTAATGAGTGTGGTTGCCTAAATGTCACCTTGCAAATTGGAAGTGTCACAATAACCTGTACATTAATACATTGCATAAGTCTCAAGGTATGGGATGTCCAGGGTACTTTCATATGAACGTCTTAACTACACTTTCATGTGTTAACTCTGCATGGAACTATCATCTCACCCCCAGTGAAGACACACGGACACCTGTATCACAAGTCACAAGTCAAGGGAGGGCACACTGTTATGAAAATAAAAATACAGACTGCTGACAAACGGCTAGCTAACAAACACTTGCTCAGCCAAGGAAAAAACTCAATGCAAAACTTTTACCCTACAAGTATAGGTTGTCATATTAGTACACAAAAGAGTCACAGACAACACAAGACAACTACTGCAATCAAAGGTCTGTACAAGAGTGCTTTCTACATCTAATTGATCCCATTCTGTGTTTCTATTTCAGCTGATCAGGGGTATGGCATCCAGCCTTGGTTAATGACACCATTTGGGAACCCCACTACTGCTGCAGAGCGGGCATACAACGACGCCCATAAGAGGACACGCAGCATTTTTGAGCGGACCTTTGGGATCCTAAAGTCAAGGTTCTGCTGCCTTGACATCACTGGCGGTAGCCTACTCTATTCCCCAGAGATGGTCTGTAAGATCATACTCACTTGTGCCATATTGCACAACATTTGTGTAAAAAGGAACATTCCCCTCCTTGAACCAAACCCAGACATGCCTGAAGATGATGAAGAGGAGGATGCTGGCCTGCAACAGGAGGGGGAACAACCAAACACGGCAGCAGGAGTGCGTAGGCGACAACAGCTTGTAAATAATTTTTTTTCATAATTTCTTATATCAACACTTATTGCACATTTGTAAATAAACACAGATAACAAACACCACATCATGCTTTGGCCTATTCATTTCTGCCCACCTTTACTACGAAATTGCTGAAGAAGAATGTCGTCTCATTGAGCAATAATGATATCACAATCATGACACAAAAAAAAAAACATCACAAATGTATGCACAGAGGGTAGGATGTTACATCATACATTACCATCCACAGAGGTCAACAGGAGTACAAAAGTGGCAATTACACATGCCGGATCCAGACACCTGAGACAGTCTCTCACTCAGCCCAAAAATGTAGATCATTTGAAAGTCTC
Organism: Pleurodeles waltl; assembly: GCF_031143425.1. NCBI lineage: Eukaryota > Metazoa > Chordata > Amphibia > Caudata > Salamandridae > Pleurodeles > Pleurodeles waltl. The sequence goes on along the minus strand of NC_090446.1, from coordinate 1,332,525,861 downwards.
ATCACACGTGTTCAGTGACAGGGTGGGACCATCCATGTGTACGTGACCATGTCCTCAATGGCTTCTCTCAAGTTTTTTATATGAACAATACCCAATTGGAATAACATTAGCTGCCACTAACTCATGAGGAGACCTTGAAGTTACAGTGACAATATACACTCAGACAGGTGATAGTGGATCCACATTCCCACACACATATAAACATATGTCATCCAATCAGCCAAATATTTGCAAGCTGCCCATCACAGTACTGTCCCAGTTTGAACCTAGCAGGAAGAATTTAACATGCCACTAAACAAGGTAATGCATAAAGGGCCACATACATCAACAATCTATTTGTCATCAGCACATGAGGAACGCTGAGATTTTGCAAACATAGTCATTGCAAAATGGTATGTCAGATTGCTCCAAATCATCAATAGTGCAAACGTCAAATGGGCAAATGAGATGAATGAATGGCTAACAGTGATTCATACCCTATGGCCTTACATTAGCCTGCTGCTGCAGGTTTTGCATAACAGAATAAATAAAAGCCATGGATAAATTAGCAAATCTGGATGGGCAAACTCTAGGGTGCTGGGGGCCTAAGTCCACCTCTACCGCCCCCCAAATATAAAAGAATCATGTACTTGTGAACTAAACACATGCATAAGGCGCATGTGTGGCCTACATGTCAAAAGTCAAACACAAATCAGATACACAGAATCATAATAGGACATGGTTAGCCCCATAAAAACTGTAAGTGACTATTGCACTCCCTGTTTGGACTATAGATAAATGCATTACCATGATAATTGTGGACACATTTTTGAGAAGGAATACATCATGGTATCCCATCCATCATTTCAAAATAGCCATCAGCAATTACCCAAAATATGTGTACAAATATGGTTAATACATTTTTGTAAGATATCATAAATTTTACAGTGTGAATGCCTTCTATACATCCAATAAGGGACATGTGTCATAGCTAACCACAAATGTGTATCACATAGCACCGTTTGGCCATGACAAATTTCCTTCCCCAACTTACAAAAATGAAGACATAATTTAAAAATGCGTCAAAATTCCACGCATACAGCATGGGCGTCATAATCTTTTCACGTACAGGAGTGCACAGAATGCAGAGTCAAATATAAATCTTCATAAATGTTTCTCCTATTTTGCCATGAAATTATAATTTACATATCTTTGACAACACCTGACTGTCCTGGCCACTGCATGTGTGTAGTAGGGTGTGTAACTGTAGCAGGAGACTCATCCAATGTTAATGTTGAATAAACATTCATCCATGCAGTATGAGCATGTGGTAAAGTGTATCATTACCATGTCATATTCATACAGTGTCATAGTAACTGCAATTATTTGTCAGTGCACCGAGTCTGAGTATATTCTTCCTTTCATGCTTTACAGGTGGACCAGCACCGTACACCGTGGGAGAGGTGGCACATTTTGAGGACCCCGATACCTACAGTGAGTGTGGCCTGAGTGCTATATTTATTGTTTGCTAGTGATGCATGATGGACTACTGTGTGTTCCACAGAATTCATGATTTGTTGCGCTGGCCGTTCATTGGCATTGTTGCTTTAGTGGGATTTCAAATATCACTTCTGTTTCTGTAGACCAATACTTAGCCATCTCTCAGATTTAGGGGCTGTAGGTCATTCCAGTTGGGCCACCATGGGGAATGGGATAAGTCATGTGGAATACACTGGTTAATGTAAGAGTTGCTCTGGGACTTGGCTTGAACTGAGTCTGCATATCAGACTGACATTCTCCCAGATAGCTTTGGCAAATGGCTTGTATGAAATGTGCAGCTTCCTAGTTGAGGATGCACTGTGTACACTGTTGGCTGGATCTTCCGGGGGCATGTACTTCCACTAGTTGAACTAGAAGTGTGTGTGACTAGAGTGCAATGGCCTAGGTGTTCAGTCGACTCATGATCATGGGTGTTCTTGCTCCTCTGTGTGTGTCGTAAAACATGCCTCAATGATAGTATGTGATGTTGGCCTGAGTCAGAGCATTTTGACATGTGTGGACCTTGGATATGACAATGTTTGGCTGACTCCAACGTGTTGCTAGCCCTTCATTGGTGTTGTGTGTGAAGGCACATACTTGTTGACCTTTCTATACACTCCTGGGTGTGCATTGAACCTGGGATTGTTGGTTGTTCTTCCCACCCCACCCTCAAAGACTGCCATGTGATTGGGGATAGGGTACCTAGGACTGTAGTAACCAGTATGTTACACGTACTTGTGACCTTTTGCAACTTTGTTTGGAACCTAGGGCCAGATGTAGCAAACAGTTTTCAAGTTGCAAACGGCAAATATCGCCCTTTGCGAGTGGCAAACGTCTGTTTGCTATGCAGAAATGCATTTTGTGAGTCGGAACCGACTCACAAAATGCATTTCCGACTCGCAAATAGGAAGGGGTGTTCCCTTCCTAATTGCGACTTGCAGTGGTATGCAATTCCATTTGCGACCGAGTACGTGGTCGCAAAGGGAGTGGCAGTTACCATCCACTTGAAGTGGATGGTAACCCACTCGCAAACTGGAAGGGGCCCCCATAGGACCCCTTCCCCTTTGTGAGTGGACCCAAAAATATTTTGGCAGAGCAGGCAGTGGTCCAAGGGACCACTACCTGCCCTGAAAAAAAACGAAAATAAAGGATTTATTTTTCTAAGGGCAGCTCGTTTTCCTTTAAGGAAAACGGGCTACACTTGGGGAAAAAAAAAACTGCATTATTTAAAAGCAGTCACGGACATGGAGGTCTGCTGTTCCCAGCAGGCCTCCATCCCCGTGAGTGCCCATAGTCGCTAAGGGGGCGCAAATTGGGACCCACCTCATTGATATTAATGAGGTGGGTCTTTGCGACCCCATAGCGACTCGCAGACGGTGTCGGAGACACCGTTCTGCATAGCAAATTGAAAGTCGCTAATTTCCGTCTTCCTACATCTGGCCCCTAGTGTACACATTTGGTTATGGCCCATGGGTTCAATATTAGCAAACCACAATTTACAAATGGCATTGAGTGAGGGTTGTGATAGTTATCACATAGAGTGACATATGTAGTGAAGTCAGTATGCGAAAGAGGTTCAGCCATAATGTCAGATGCATTAGGCATTATTTGGATGAGTAGTTTAGGCTGATGTCATCCATCATGTAGAGACATGGATATGCTAGGTGTGAGATGCCCTTATGTATGCAGGCTTCACACGTACTTCCTCTGAGACTTTAAGTGAACTATGTTGTGACAATTGCTGCAACAAATACATTACAAGTAATGTACAAATAACCCATTGTGCTACTCCACCCAATGCAATTCCAAAGGTAAATATTTGCCATTTCTCTTCACAGCTGCAAACATGAGTGCCGCAGATAGACACCAATTTGAGAGGCGTGCCATGCGATACAGGCACATCCTGCAGGTGCAGTCGGGGTACCGGAGGATGGCCCGCAAATATCAATCAGATAGGGCCTCCGGGGCAGGGTGGGCCTATATTGCCCACAACAGCCACCAACACCACATCCACCAGGTCTCCCCAAGTGGCCCCAGCAACGTCGGGCACAGTTGACCCTGGCTCCTCATCCAGACCTGGACCCAGCCATCTTCAACAACCAGGACAGTCCAGTGGGCATTCAACTGCTGGCACAAGGTCCACCTCGGCCGGCACACAGACAGCATCAGCCCCTCCTGTGGACCCAGCCGCATTCCTGGCATTGAGCCATAAATTGGACAAGGTGTTTAATAAGGTGGACAAGCTGAGCCAGGATGTGGCGTATATAAAAAAAAGGGTTCGCTCCATCAGGCGGACCCTACGGAGGGCCAACCTCTAGGACATTTGCCTTGTTTTACTTTTACCCCTCCCCTCTCTCCTCTTTCCTATTTTGTGCTGATAGTTGGGTTTTGGGGATTAGTATTAGGTTAGTATAGGTAATTAGCTTAGTTAGTGTTAGGGAAGAGGGTGGGGGGTCCTTAATCTTTCTATCTTTATTTTTTGGGTGGGTGGGTGGGGGTCAATGTTGGGATTCCTGTTTCTTTACAAAACAAAAAAAACAACCTAAAAAATCAAACAAAAAAAAAGAAAACAAAAAAATATATGCTTGTTTAGGATAGTATAGTATGTGTGTAGGTTAGTAAGTGTTGTCCTGCATGTGTCCTGTCTCATAATGGTGGGTGGGGGGTTGATGTTTAGATCGTTTCGTTATATGTGTAGAGTTAGTTTAGCTTAGGTTAGTTAGGGACAGTTGTGGGTTAGTAGTAGTCAGGTTAGATTAGTGTAGGTATTACTTTTCCCTTAGTTGCCTCTTGTGTGAATAAATAGTAATAAATATATAGTTAACCCTTTACATGATGCGTTAGGTGCTACTTTATCATGGCCTTGACATCAGTGTAGGTGAATGTTTTTGTATGACATTAGTGTCCTATGCTAGCCATCCCCAGAAAATGGAGGTTTAACATGCCAGCTACCCCTGTGATCACTTGGTAAGTATCCACCATTTGGGAGACCCACCATTGGTAGTTTGCATTGATCACCAAGGTTTTGTGTTGGTGAGTATGTATTCTACTTCACAAAGTGTGCTTCCAGACTTGTTATTGTGGGTAATTTCATAGGTCGGACTGCAGTGTGATGTTCAGGGAGATCATTGTAGATGAGGTGTTGTTAACACTCTTGTCTTGTTGCCTTCATTGCTGACCTACATCATGTGTGTGCTAATTCTGCATGACTTTACTTCATGGAAGTATACTCAGAAAGGGTGATTGATGCAGTGTTATTTGTTTATGTTTGCTTACATTTTGCAGCATAATTTCATGTTTTAGTATTGCATGGTGCCTACATATCTCAGCCACCATTAGTTGACTAGAATTGCTATAGATGGTGCATCATTCTGTCCAAAACACCATGATTGTGTGTGGTTAGTCCCTTCATCAGTTATTCTCCTCAGTATGGTAAGGCTATGATGCAATCCTGGCCACTGCACAGATGTATCAGACTACATGATGTCAGGACAGTTGTATTGACAAGCTACATGGTTGCCACACAGGCACTTTGGAGTTATGTACTGCACAGTTGAAGTGTGAAATAACACAGAGACATATTAGGTGTGCAAGTGCTATTTATTTATAGGTGCTGTAGTGCAAAATGTCCATTGTCCATGATTGCTGGGTCCGTTCTGGTGCATTCTTATATAGTGATCCTACAGAAGGGGTGTGGATGATGCTCCTGACATGCTGGGGTGATGTCACAGACAGTGCAGAGGGACAGGAATTGGCAAATAGTAGGAGAGAGACATTCACTGGCAATGCTGACAAGTCATACAGTGGATTGCAGAACAGTCATTGAGTGTAGTTGTAGTGAGACTGGCATTTGTCAAAACGTAGGACCTTGGTCAAAGTAGGCCATGGTGCAGGGACAAGTGCTTCCGGGTACTCTTCCGTGTGAATGTGATCTGTTCCATGTCTTCTTCTTCTGATGTGTGTGTTGCCTGGTTTGTCCTTGTTGTTGTTGGTTGTGAAGGGGCAACACACACCTCAGTGTTAGAAGACATGGCTGCTTCTTCTGTGCTCCTCCTTGTGACTGAAGGTGGGGTCTGGAGGCTTTCAAGGACCTTTTGGATGGTCTCCTGGGACATATTTATGGGCTCGTCATCCATGTCATCAGGGAAATCAGGGACAGGCATATCTGCAGGAGATCCATGTTCCTCTGCAATGAAAGAGGGTACAATTAGTGTGTCTGTGTTGTGACAATTTTGCCATTAGATGCAAGCCTTTGGATGACTTAACTTTGTGCTCTGGTTTGGTATTGGTATCTGCTGTCCTTCATATGGGCATTGTTATAGGCCTATGGCCCACCTGTGTGTCACATGTATGATATTGAGTTATCAGACTTGTCTGCCTAATTGCCTCTAGGTGTTGCTTTGTCCAAATGTGGGAATAGCTATCTTTTTGTCCTACTCGTCCCTCCGTGTATATCTATTCTTATGGAGAGACATTTTGTCGCGTGGGCTCTCATTATCCTAAATGAGATTACTGGATTTCTAGGCAGCAGGATAGCTAATGGTGTGGGGGACTGAGTCTAACCCACTTGTAAATAACTCTGTCACCCTAATTCTTTCTTTTTGCTCTGGCTAACTAGCAGTGCCTCATGTCTCCCACGGCAAAGAAATGATTAGACAGCCGAGCGCATGACATCTTTGGAACTTCTCTGGGAAGTCGTGGTCACTCAGATCCAAACCAATTCTCTCTTTTCCAGTATGATCTCATATACAAATGACAAAGACCATATTGGTTTTATATGATGATTTCATAAAACAACTGACTTTTAGATAATTAGGTGTGAGCCACAATAACCCAAACAATACAACATGGTAGAATTGAAATAGTCACCAGGAGTGTAACACATTTGAACAAAGCTATCATGGTGCCTAACTGTTTCTACTCTCCCTCTGCTTGTTCTATTTAGAGCACAGCATGTTTAGCTTGGAGCTTGCCTGTCTGAATCACTGAGGAGACATCAGCCCTCATATCTGAGCAATGGCCTGTGATCTGGTTCAGCATCTGCAGCAAGGCGGGCAGCGTCTAGTTGTGGTTCACTGTTCGGAAACTCCCTCTTGCGTGTATTGTGACAAGGAAGTGATTTTATAACTAACATGTCATCGTGATGACAAAGTGTCCCTACGCAGGAAAGCCAAATCTGAACTCCTACCACGTCTATCGGCAATGTACCAGACTGTATCCTTGACTGGAGCACAGAGTGAATATGTTCTGGAGAACTGCAGTGCTGAAGTAGGCAAAACAGTCTGATATGACTAAAAAACAACACCGTAGAACTGGCTATTTACAAAATTACTGATACGAAGCCTAATAAATAGCATTTACTGCAAAGTGCACATAGGCTCTAAGCTGTTAGCAAATGAGTAAAAGTACATTCAGGGCAAGGTGCACAAAGGCCTAAAGCCTGAAGCTAATGCACAAAGTATACGTAAAACTTACCACACTACACTTTGACTGGCTGTGGGTGTTGTTGTGAATGCCCTGGCAGCACACTTGCCTCTCAGGACCTGCCCCAAACACTTTTTATTCACATTGACCTAAATGTACATGTTATGTGGCATATCCTATGCATGGCAATGTTAGGATGTGGTATGGATGTACACATTGTTGATGTTTCGAGATGATGTTGGGTAATGTGTGTTTAATTGTATTGCCCTGTTTATCGTATCAAGGTCCTATTTGGTTCTCAGACTGTGCAGGTGTGTTTCAGTGACCAGTTGCATGTGTCCCCTCCTCAATGTTGTTGTCTGAGCAGTATGACATTAGTGATATTGCCTTGTTAGCCAGGCACGTGAGGGACCCTGACGTATGCAGCATGTGTGTGTCCTTAGTGCTGTGTGGCTCCTATTACTATTTATTTTGGCTGATGTATGTGTTAAGTATAGACATTGGCATTTGAGTGTACTGGCGCCTTTGTCTTATTTCTATAAATAGTTGCAGATGTCATCCTCACCCCCTAATTTAGGTATGTATGTTCCATGGGGAGGTTCCTGCCATTTGCTACTATAGCTGCACAGAGATCAGAGGTGTTATTGTCAACTGTTGTCGCAGTTACATTGCAGTTGTTGTTTTGGCTACTGGATTACAGATGGGGACCTAGTTTATGTAGGATACATTTTGACTGACGAGTGCCTGGATCTAAGTTTGACGTAGTGGCCTTCCCACCTGTCGCTGTCTTCCCTTGGCTCCATTGTTGTGATTACAGGATGGCCCCATGGGACTGTTGCTGGTGCTGTATATTGTCGTGCCCCACCTTCAGTCTGTGCTGGCCATGCCCCCCTGCCGTGCCCCTTTACCCATGCCACTTCATATATATGCTGAGTTACATGCATTGTGTAGTAGGTATTCCCCCCCCCGGTTGCAGTTATCATTATTGTATTATGATTCCCCATGCGACTTACCCTGCATGTGCATTGTGTCGTGGTAGTCTGCGCTGTCCTGTCCTTGAATCCCTGTGACGATCTCCTCAGGGATGACGGCTGCGACCATCTCCTCCATGTGGTCCAGGGCCTCCTGGTGTGCTGGACTCCCCCCTCCAGTCTGCAGTGCTGCCTTCCTGTTCCTGGCCATTTTTTATTTTGTCCTACGTTTGCAGTCATGCCAGCGTTTCTTACACTCGGTGACTGTTCTGCGTTCTTCAGCCACACTGTTGATCTTGTCCACAATTTGTTTCCATATGGCCTCTCTCCTACTGATAGGCAATTTAGAGGTGATGAACAATTGGTGCTGGTGTTCCGTCACCTCTTTCACCAGGATTTCCTGCTCCTCTGCACTGAAGCGACACTTTCTTTTTTTTCTGAACATGTCCTGGTTCCTGTATGGATCATCCTGGCTGGTTCCTGGTCTGCTGTCATCTTCCTGGGGTCTGTTGTGGCATCTGGGATCCATTTTGGCTCTCCTCTGCTGAAAGGGCTGTTTCCGCGGGTAAATTTGACGCAATTGCGTCAAAATAAACAGCGCTTTCCGGGTTGCGCTGTCGTAAATCGACCCACAGTCATTTGCGTCGCGTTAAAGTTGGTTTCCTTTACGACTTGACGCCGCTGTGTGCGTCACGAAATAATGACTCCCACCTGTTTGTTGCGCCGCAGTGCGTCGAAGTATAAATTTGACGCCTGCACGGCGCATCGAAATGGCGTTAGCCGGCGCTAATTTTTTTGACGCAAAACTGCGTTAGCGCAGTTTTGCATCAAAAAGTATAAATATGGCCCTAAATGTATTAAATGCTTTGAAAATGGAAGACAGTGCTATGATAAGCATTAGCTAAACCAACAGATCTGTTTTGTTTACAGTGAAAAGCTTTAATAGGATTAATGGAGATGTGGTTTGTGCAGCCCTTTCAAATAAATTAGTGTCAGGGAAGAAAGATTTTCCCAGGCGACTGAATATCACCGATACAAGCAGGATTGCCCACTTCCACCACCGGCGCAGCCACTGCCAAAGTGTGTTGCCACCGGTGAGGGAACGGGGTACTAGCTAGGAGCTGTTGCTGGATGTCAAATAGAATCATGTGGACACTCACAAATGGCGAATTATCCCATTAGAACCAAAAAAAAACTCAGCATGTTACCTCAGAAGGTGAAAACAGATGAACAATGATTTTAAAATGTTTTAGACTTTCTCAAGCTCTGTCACTATAAGATATGTAAACCATCAAGAGGGATTTTAGAAGCACCAATCAATTTTCTTGTAATGGATTGAATTTGAATGTGTGTGTACACACACGCACACGCATGCACGTACGCACACACACAGCCCTCCCCACACATTTTTCTGTTTGACCCTTGCACTTTAAGGAGTGATGAAATAAATGGATTTTTTCATTTTTGATTGGTGGTGCCGCCGTTACTCTTTGCGATGTGGCCCAGGGAAAGACTGAGCGGTGATCTTGGATATATGTACTGGAAAGGGACAAAGAAAGTTGAAGTAAAACAAAGGAAAAGAATGAAGAAGACAGAGATCAGGATGAAAAAGCCTGCAAGAGAGAGATAATGATTTCTTTACCAAATTAAGACAACCGCCATGGTAGGATCAAAATGCCTTTATTCCTCAGCCCAGTAACCAGTGTCTTCACTTTCCAAGTGGCTGGCCAAAAAGACTCCACACTCAAACCACAACCGTCTGCATTCCATTAAGTCTTAGGGCCAGATGTAGCAAAGCTTTAGCGACTCGCAAACGGCGAAAATCGCTGTTTGCGAGTCGCTAAAGACACTTTGCTATGTGAAATGCATTTTGCGAGTCGGAACCGACTCGCAAAATGCATTTCCAGTCGCAAATAGGAAGGGGTGTTCCCTTCCTATTTGCGAGTCGCACTGGTATGCAATTTCATTTGCGACTGCGATTGCGGTCGCAAATAAAAGCGCAGTTACCATCCACTTGAAGTGGATGGTAACCCAGTCTCAAACCCCTTTGTGTCTGGACCAAAAAATAATTTTTCAGAGCAGGCAGTGGTCCAATGGACCACTACCTGCCCTGAAAAATACCGAAACAAAAGGTTTCGGTTTATTTTTCAAAGTGCAGCTCGTTTTCCTTTAAGGAAAACGGGTTGCACTTTGAAAAAAAAAACTGCTTTATTTAAAAGCAGTCACGGACATGGAGGTCTGCTGACTACAGCAGACCTCCATCCCCGTGAGTGCCCTGAATCGCTATGGGATCGCAAATTGCGACCCACCTCATTAAAATTAATGAGGTGGGTCTTTGCGACCCCATAGCGACTCGCAGAAGGTGTCTGAGACACCTTTCTGCATTCCAAATTGCGACTTGCGAGTCGCAGGGACTCGCAAATTGCAAGTCGCTATTTGGATTTTTCCTACATCTGGCCCTTAGTCACTAGCGGGCTTATGCACAGAGCGGATGAGCTAGCAACAGTACAGATAAAGAGACAGGAACTGAACGACAATGGAAAAAGTAGTTTGAGGGGGACTCAAAAGTAGGCAGCCTGGGTATATGATTTTACTACTGCATAATAACAACAGTTTAATGACATACTAATATGGAGAACAGAATATCGAGGGGGAAAATATTGAATGATAAGTGCTTGTAGGATAGGTTCACCGTTCTTAACTCCACACCTATGTACCTTGAAGATATGTGTACAGTGGAAGTTCATATATATGGTATTAGGTATAGAAAATCTAGATTTACTTTATGTCAATAGTTTATTTTCAATATTTTTCCTCGACATTGTGTATCATTGATATTGATTTTGATATTAAGGGGAAACACCTGGTATGAGGCAACCCAGTATTCAGCAGTGCATGCAGCATCTGCCAAAACAAAACTTTAGGCCCTTGCACTTATGTTTTTACAAATGAAGCACTGGATGGTGGAACTTTGGGCCTCATTTACTAGGATTTGGTGCAGGGTAGCGCCGCAAGGATTCTTGCTGCGCTCCAGGACATTTGGCAACTGCTACACTACGGGGAAAAGCAGACAATCATGGAAGGTCCCACTCTGGTTGGAAGGGCTGTTTACAAGGGCGAGCTTTACACTTTGTGTTAGCCATGCTTTATCTCTAGCAGAATAACAGCCTGTTGAAATTCCTCACATTCTTTAATGAGCCAATCAGACACTGCTATTTATTCAACAGGCAGAAGAACGAAGATGTGCACAGTTCTTAAAAGTCATTTTTTGCTCTTTTCTGCTCGCATACCAAAACATTTGCATATGTTCCTGTGCTGAGCCGAGGCGGTGCACGCGAACGTGAAATGAAAACACATATTTCCAGGCTGAGAGAGTTGGCTGGATCGGAAGCGCCAGATGGGTTTCTCGGATTATAGTGAAGGGATGAGAGTTTGCCGGGAAGACATGAGCACCAGTTAGGCAAAAGGAAAACCTGCTGCAGAGCAGTTGGGCCTGAGCTATCCTAAGTACAAGGATGGCCAAAGCACCTCTCCACTGGATAGACCCCCCCATCTCAGACACATTCGTAAAAGTGCAAAGAAAGCAAGTTTCAAAAACGTCTACAAAAATATAACTTGTTTCTAAATAATGCTTCGTGCTACACTTCAGTGTTTAGTTTGAGCCGGTGGTTTCAGGAGCTCAGAATCGGCACTTAATTGGCAGCATCTCACTTTTGATGGTCTGCCACATGGTGGCGCCTGTCTAATTTAGAGATGAGCACAAAACAGTTGTGTATTAATTAAATATAAATAAAAATAACTAATATCTGTTGCTTAAGGCATTCTTTTAGCTTTTGGGGGCAAGCAGTAGTCGGAATTGTCACACTTGTAAGAGTGCGATGATCAGTAGATGTGTTAGAATGATAATGGCAGGGCTGGCAGGGCTGGCAGGGGCAATGTGTGGGGCACGCTGTTGTGGCACCACCGCACTTCTGTTACTTCTCAGAGCTGTACATACCATCCACCTCTCAATTTAAAGATCTCAAATAGCCATCTCAAAAGGCCTTGAAGGGATTCATCTATTGACAGGAAGGCCGCTACAAGCTTGAGCTACGAACACGCAATAATCTGACTTGTTAATTAATTTATTAGATTGCCTAAAATGATATACAAACACAGAAACACACTCCTCTTAGGCTTGTATGATTAGTCCGGTGTTTACTGCAATATTCATTGCACCCCGCAAAGCCAACTTTGTGGGGATTAAAATGTATCAGGTGTCATAAATAGCACCTGGTATATGTTTTGTGGAATAACAAGCACATTTTGGTTCTTGCCACATTTCAGCAATTTTGACCTGTCAAAATGTAGCTGGGGAAATGTATCTGGAATTTAAAAGGCTCCTTCTCATGAGGGCCTGGGTGACCTTATTGACCCTAAAATACGATTTAATGGTCCCTGAGCTTTGACTCCATATTCCACGTTTCTGATCCCAACAGACCCCTCTCTCTCCATTTCATTACTACACTTCCACAGGCATCATAGTCCCACCTCACTGAACCACATAACCCTACCTCATCAAGCCTCATGATGTAACATTGCCTGACATCGTGACCCCCAACTCTTCAGATGTCATGATGTCACCTTATCCGGCCTCATAACACCAATCCTCTAGTCCACTTGATGTCACCTCACCTGTCCTCATAACTCCAACCATCCAAATGCCATGTCTTCACCTCTTTGTTTCCTGTCTTCATGCTCATGACTGTGAATCCCATGGTGTCACATGTTTGATACTTATGGGCCTCACCTTCAAAGAGTCTTTTCCTCCAGTGGGGCAAGGCTCCAAGGTGTAGCTGAACAGGGCTCCATAAGGCCGGATAGCCCATCTGCGATGTCCCACTGAAACGCTCTTGGAACTGCTCAAAGCTCAAAGCTCAAAGCTCAAAGTGAGAGCAACCTGAATCTTTGCCAACGTGGCAATGCATCTCTCTCTGATTGACTTGGCAGGTTTGTTCTGGACCTCTGGAGGTCACTCCTCAGAGCTAAAAAGTCGCAACAAGCCTCTGTCTGATTAACTTGGCAGTCTGGTCTGGTCCTCTGGAGGTAATTCTTAGGAGTTAAATAGTTTCTAAGTACCAGGTTATTCAGGAAGTTAGGAGGAGTATACTTTGACATAGCCAAGTGTGGCCAGGAAACACATTTGGGGGTTAAGACTGACATTAGCAGAAGCCACCAACAGGTTTTAGCTCTGACCCAATTGGAACTGTTCTGTTGGGCTCTCCAGAAAAAGGGTTTCTAGCAACTTGTTGTGTCCCTGTAACTTAACAGAAGATCAGTAATTGACACTTGGAGTCCAGTTCTTTGTCCTGGGCACACATTCGAGGAGGGTCATCCTTTCAGGTCTCCTTACATGTCTCAGCAGCAGATGTAGTACACTTTCTTTCTTGCACAGGTGTAGGAGAGGGTACCAAGGGGTACTACATTTATTCCTGCCACTAGCCTATGGTAGGGGTGACTCACAGCCCCTCCCTAACCAATAAGGGAACGTTTCCGTAGGGTTACCCTACCCACATTTGCAGCCGGTCCTATGTGCCCTACTGCAAACAATCCGACAGTGCTCCTTGTAACTAAAACTAAGATCGCAGTACCTTTCTTCCCCTGCACAGAGCTTGCAGGCCAACCCCAAATGTATGGCCATGGAAATAAGCAATCCCGTCTTTGTGGGCACTCTAAACCAGTTCTGGGTGTAGTTCGTTTCCCACTGGGATTGCTGCCTGCCTGACTAGGGGGACACAATGAGGACCATACCCAGGTGTCAACTAATGCAACATTGTAAGCCTCTTTCAAGGTAATCAAGTTCCAGGGCACAGTCCAGATGATCATCCTGTCAGGGCAACACAACCCCTCCCAACACCCAAGGCCTTTGTCTCACCTCTAGGAGCAAGATCACACCTCATCAAGGGGGAAATTCAGCTGCCAGGTGACAGTTGGATATCATGCAAATGGTCTTCTCAAGGCTTTAGATAGGGAAAACATAGCTTTCTAAAAGTGCCTTTTCCTAAATGTTCATTTCAAATCTGACTTAACCAGTGAATTGGGCTTGTAATAAAAATTTGAAAAGTCCAAAATCAATTTTGTAGTTGTTTCACACCAGAGGTAACATTATTAAATGTAATATTGTTTCCCGATGCTTTCCTGTGGAACTGCTAGCCGTGCTACAGAGAATATAGCTTTTGGGGCCTTTTCACTGTAAGGGCATGTTTACCATTAAACTTTTACATGTACTACATTTAAATACCCCCATACTCAGTTGTATGAGCAGTAAGGTCTACGTTGAGGTTACTTATTAATATGTACACTTTGCACAATATACCATGGATTTATAGGCAAGTTAGGTATGGCAATTAAAAATATTGTCACTTTTTACATGTTTTAGAGGTCAAAGCACATACACTGGGCCTGGGTAACACGGTCCCAGTGTACACAGAGAAAACACCAGCAGCATCAGCCCAAATAAATGGGAGGTGATTATGCAAAAAGAGCCATTTTCCTACAACTCAAAAAAGAAAGAGAGTGTGTAAGCAAGAAAGAGGAAAAGAGATGCAAAACAGTATGCGAGGGTGAGACAGGGCAAGAGAAAAGGGGGGAAGAGGAGGAGTGACACAGAGGAAGGCATGAGTTAACTAGAGAGAGAGAGAAAACAAATGAGGGAGAGAACAAATGCTTAGGAGGGAGACATGGGTGTCAGGGCCAGTGAAAGAAAGAATGGCAAAGTAGGTGGGGAAAAAGAAGGAGAATGGTGCGCTGAGGACATGGAGATGCAACAAGAGAAATTGCAAGAGGAAGAAGGTGTGACCACAAGAAAAGGGGAAAAAAGGAAAGTGGGAGAACACAGCATGATTAGGGGGAAGAAAGGGATAGAAAATGCAGGGATTCAAGAAAGAGGTGAAAGGAGGAAGCAGAGAGATGAAATGGAGAAGACAGAGAGCCAGTGACAACATATGTCAACCAAAAGTAACACATTTAATGATATGAGGCATTCAGACTATCACAATTGAGAGCACAGAGCATTTGACAGTGTAGGAAAGTGGATTATTAGTAGGTGGGGGTATTCACCCTCAGCCAGTACTAATACCACAACCACTAATAGGTCCAGTCATCTCAATAAAATAAACCTTGCTCAACTCTTGGTAGCTTAGCAAATGAGCTGTCAGGTTTAACTTAGAAGACAGGTATGTGTAAATAGTAAATAAGTAAAAGACACAACCCAATAAAAATCCACTTCTTTACAATTACACCAAGAGGTCAAAAAATCCAATTTTGTGAACCAGAGAGGACAAGAATAAATAAAAAATTATGCATTTTACTGCAAAAAATCTTAAAGCACCACTCATGGTCATCTAGTCATGCTGGACCAGGGCAAAGTCAAATTTTTAGCCCGACTGCTATGGAGCATGCATCGGATAGTTTGAGCACTAGGTCTCAGTCAAAGGTTTACCTTTGCAATTAGGGGAGTATTTACAAGTGGCTTGCACCACAGGTGCATCACTTTTTGGGACGCACCAGCAAGACAGGCTACAGGCCCAGATCTACAGGGCCACGCAGACCCAATTTGCTTTGCTTTACATGGCCTTGTAGATATGGCGCAAGCCAATGCAGTGCCAATTGCTGCGTTGCCTTACTTTGCATCAAAGAGGCATTCCGTGGGTGTTGCAGTGGGTGTTCCTACGCAACACCCATGGATTTTGACACATTCCCAGATATGCAAGGTTTCATAAACTTGGAAATGTATCAAAAGCCTATACCGCCCCAGGGGTGGCATAAGTATGGCGCAATGGGAAGAAAAATCTTTACTTCAACCCGTTTTTTCCTTTTTCTATGTGTGCTGCACAAAAACAGTCATCCTGGCAACACAGGCATCCTTGCACCATGGTGCAAGGGTGTCTGTGTTGGTGCATGGCAGCAATTTTTGCACCAGCGCAGGAAAAAAGGACAGGAATGCAGTGTATCTTGTAGATAGGTCACATTCCTGCCCTTTTGTTTTGATGCAGGGCAGCGCAGCAAGAAGGCTTGCAGCGCTGCCCTGCTCCAAAACATTGTAAATGATGTAATTACTATTTTTCATGGAGTTTTTCTTTAGAAGTCAAGTGCTCCAGTTCCTCAGATCCAGAGTTTAATTCAACAACAGTGGTTTGACTTTTGACGTTGAGTGGCCTCCTCCTTTTCTGTAAAACTTTGCAGCAAGTTTCCAAACTTTGAGATCATGCTGGTTCTGAGTTCCTTTGGGGAAAAGAAGGGTCCAGTAGCACCAAATCCTGGACATCCCCCGGCACAGCCACATCTCCTCCCACCTGAGAGTCCTACACTGGCTCCCATTTAACAAGTGCATCACATACAAGCTCCTGATCCACACCTACAAGGTGCCACACAACATAGTAGCGGCATATCTCAACCACTGCTTCACGTTCTACGTACCCAACAGACAACTCCATTCCTCCCAGCTCGCCCTCGCAGCCGTTCTCAAGATCCAAAAAATCACAGCAGGAGGAAGATCCTTCTCCTGCCTCGCAGCCCGGACATGAAACACGCTGCCTCTCAAACTCAACTAGACCGCATCACTGAAGCAGTTCAGGAAGGACCTCAGGACCTGGCTCTTCGACTGAGCAGAAAGCCTGCAATAGCCCTTGGGTTCACAGATTCTGGATTAGCTCTTCGGAGCTAGGACTCAATTTCCCATAATGCATGTGCACCAACCAGGAAAAATCCAGTAGCAACTCGTCAGCTGGGGTGATTATCTCTTTATCTTGGCTGAGGACTTTTTCCAGCTCTGTTGTACCTGTTGGTGATTAGGGAGTCATTTCCTTTTTCTCTGAGTCAGGTACAGTACTTCCTTTTGTGGAGCCTTGAGAGTGTAGCAGGCACAATCCTTTCAAGTGCAAGCCTTCTGTGGTGCAATCTAATGGTCCAGCAGGGCAGTCCTTTTTCTTCTGATGTTTCAGGCAGCGATCTAAGGAGTTTCTGCAGCTCTGCTATATTCATCCTCCATTCTGGGCTTGCAGGAAGGGTAGGGAACCCCAACCAATGGGAATAAAGCTTCCTACCCCAGATATGACTGCTTCCTGCAAAGTGTGGCATAATTATGATCCAGGACGCACTGTTCTCCCAAAAATCAAAACCAAGAAATTCTCTCCTTGGTGTGTGTGTCTGTGTAAGCCAACCCATAGGAGTGGCTAACATCTGACTACACTCCACTTCCATCTCCTCTCCCAATCTATCTATGTAGTGCGCCAATGAATGGGGGCACTATGCAGATAGTCCAGGCAACCCTTATTGGTATGCAGGGTTACAGATGACAATCCCAAAAGTTCTCTTTTGTTGTAGTGTGGACGAGCAATTACGGTTATCAGAGGGTAGTGTTAAGCATTTGTTGTACTCACTGAGGCAATAAATGAGACACACACTCAAGAAGGAACTTGAGACCAATTGTTGGAAAAATACTTACTGTTGTTTATATGATATTTCAACACCAGAATACTGTTACATGAATAAATACTGATGCAGTTTGAAGAAAACAAGCAAAATACTTGAAGTGTCTCTAAGGCAGTAATGCAATCCTATGAAGAAAAAAAACACATATATTGCATTCAGGTGCTCAACAGCGACTTGATGGGTCAATCTTCAGGAGTTAAGGTAAGTATGGAGTTCTCTCCAAGACAACACCAACAGGTCACCTCAGGGAGGTCTGGGCCATCCAGGTGCAGAGGTGCTCTATGACGTCAGGTGCCCTGTTGAGTTCAATGGGAAACAGTCCTGGGGTAAAGAAGCTGCAGGTAAAGACTGGGGGGGCCAGTCTGACTGAACCAACATGGAGGACTCAGGTCTTGCGATGCTCGTGGACATAGACTTTGGTCCTCTTCTCCTCGGTTTGGGATGGCAGGGTGCAGAGGTGTCCTGAGGCATCAGGTCTTTGTCACCGGAGATGGATGCGGTAGAAAGGGAGCCTATACAAAGAGGCTGCACGCAGCGTCAGGGAGTCCACACTTGAGGAACTCAAGGTGGGCTAGTGTCCTGGAGGGACTGGGGACCACACTGGCACCATTGGCCCACTTTGACTCTTGCTAGGGGGCACGGGTGCAGTGGTGCTTTCCGGTGTCAGGTTTTTGGCCATCCAGAGTCCTCAAGGTTCTTCTTGGGTGCCTGCAGGGTACAGGGAAGATGCTTCACTACTCCATAGGAGATCCTGGTGCTTCTTGAAGTGCATACAGTCCACCCAGGTTTCTGAAGACAGAGCAGCTACTGCACAAATCATCCTTGGGCCAATTGTCAAGGACTGCAGACAGGCTCAAGTCAATAGCTGCTCCTCAGTACTTGCTTTTCACTGCTCTTTGTTGCCCTTCTTCTTGGATCCAGAGAATCTGTCTTCTGGTGTCAGAGATCCACCTAAATGATCAGTCGGGGTGCGTTTTAGGGGTGTGGAAGGTAGTAGCCAATGAGCTACTTACCCTTGGGTGCCTATACCCCCGATATGACCGCTTCCTGTGGGAAGTGGGCATATTCCTATCTCAGAAGGCCTAGTTCCAACCCAAAACAAGATGATGGAACCCTTCCTCAAGTGTCCACTTCGGGTATCCCACCTTAGGGGTGTGGCTAGCCAAGGATTGGTACACGCCTACTGACTAACTCATTTTCCCACCTGTCTTGGTGCCAGTAGGCCTCAGGGTGGGGGGCTACACCCAGGTCTGGTGAAGCCAGGAGGTTTGCAAACCAAAGGCAGCATGGCCTTTGAAGACCCTAGCCTTGACATGCAGATCTGCTAGCCAGCCTGCTGGATTGAGTGACAAGAAACCTCTCAGGAGCAGGATATGTTTCTTACCTCTAAGAGCATGAGCTGTCACTTCCAGGGGGTCAGAAACCTGTCTGTGGTGGCAGGCAGGTTGGGACCAGTCAGCCAGCACACTCAGAGAATACTGGGGCATAGGGGGCACATCTAAGGTGCCCTCTGAGTTCATGCCATAAGAAATCCAAGGCTGGCATCACCCTGGATTTATTAAGATGAGGTGTTTGATACCAAACACCATAGGGTTCAGTGAAGCCATTATGTGACTGGGTCACTAATGTTAATGAGTGTCCAGTACATACCTTAAAATGGCTTCCCTGTTACTTGCAATGCTGAACAATGGGACGGGTATCAAAGGGGCATATTTGCTCATACATATACGACCACATAGCACATATAATGCACCCTGCCTTAGGGCTCCAAGGCCTGCTGTAGGGATGACTTACATATATTTAGATGGAGTGTGGTTGACATGACACACAAGGAGTATGCCATGTTGCGTTTTCATCTGGCTTGCACCAGGACATGTTGCCTGTGATGGTAGCTGTGTGCATCTTGTTTTTAGGGGTGTCCCTGAGTGTGGCACAGTATGTGCTGCAGCTGTTAAGAACCCTCTTTCCTACTCATGCCCTAAATACCAGGAGTGCCATTTACTAGGGACTTACACAGGTAGAGGAGTGTGCCAGTTGTACATATTGTTACCTGTTTTTAGGGAAAGAGCGCTGGCACTGGGAACCTGTTAAATTCGAATTTAGACACAGTTTTATATTAAAACCAGCCTGCAAGGCAAGCCTGACTTTAAAATGACACCAGACACCACAGCAGTGCACACTTTAGTGTATTAGGTCCACTGGGGTCTCTAAAACTACAGGCCCTACCATATAATAAGAACTTACAGGTATGTTGTCTTGGCCAACAAGAGTTATACCAATTTCTACATAATTTTAGAGGGCAGAGCACTAGCCCTGGTTAGGAGAGCTCAGGGCACTTTCAGAGTCAGTAACCACCAGTAAAATAGGGGTTATCAGGGCAAAAAGGATGGCTTTCCTACAGATAGCAAATAACAGTATGAGAAAGACTTCCTAAAGCAAAGAGATGCGACATAGGTTCCCTAGTCTAGAATGACTATGTAATACATCTGAACTCCCAGACATATACAGGGCAATCTAATACCCGTCCCCCCTTTTTACGCCTGATTCATTAAATATGAAAATAGGAAACATTTATGATTCACTATTATATATGTACATAGAGCAAACTAGCTGTGAAGCAGGGGAGGGTTGTACAATATGGACAGTGTTGTGAAATGATATGATATGAGAAAGTGTTTATCAAGTGGTTATTTATATCCTTGAGTCACACAAGTACATTAAGTATGTTTGTTTGTATTTTCATTTACATTTTAGACACAGGTGAGTCAAATGCTTTGGAATCCACGACTCCAGGTTCCGAAGTCAGCAGTTCAGCCTCCTCCCAAACAAAAATATACTTAGCAGTACTTGTGCGTTTTCACTGAGGAACACGTTTATATCGAATGGCAGTGTCCAAATGAATCTAATGTTACATATCTAATGTCAATTGAATGTTATCATGATTTCTTACTTACATGTGACTTGTGACATCTCTAGTTTCATGTAATAAAAACATAAGCAAGCTGTTAAACTGTGACAACTAATGAAAGTTGAGTTCTGCTGTCATAATGCCTACCAGAACCAGCAGTCGAGGTGAAGGGGAGGTCACTGAGCATAATTAATGCTGCAATTGAAAAAAGGAAATCCAAACCAGGATTTTTATTCTTCTGCTCTGTTTTTGTAGATGAACAGTGATTGGGATATTCTTAGCAATGTTTATTTTTTGCATACTATAGATAATTGTATGAAACTTGTAATCTCTCTACTAGTATCTTCACAAAAAGAGTTACAACGTTTTCTTCAAATCTGACCTATATTTAACTGATATTGATATAATTGTACAACAGATATATAACTGCCTTTTGTTGTGTTTCATTTTGCATTGGAGATTCTACTTTTATTCTTCATATTTGAGAACATCCTACAAAGTTCATATAAAAGAGCAAGACATCAGTTCCCCGAATACAGGGACACTAGGGGAGAACTCACTTACAGACTTACCTATATCTATAAAAATGAGAGCAACTAAGAAGTCTCGAAATTGCAACATACTCTCCTTCTGTCTTCCTGAAATACTAATATTGCTTGTGTTGAACTATGCTACTGTTATGAAAACTGCTAATAAAAAGATGTTTAAAAAAAGACATCAATTCCCATATTTAATATTCTTTCACACAACGCAAGGCAACACAATGCACTCAGCTTGCTGCACTGTCATGTGAAAAGGAGAGAGCAGAAATGTGTTATATCTACTAAGCTATGCACTTCTGCTGTCACATATCTCAGGGATGGGTGTCTTCAGCATATGATATAATGTTGATTCCCTGGGAGTGGATGATGATGGAGAGTGGTGTCATGTATGTGTTGAAAACACTGGGGCTGAAGGAGGATCCTTGTAGAACTCTGCAGATGAGGTTGAGAGTGTCCGACGTGAAGGGAGCAAGGCTGACTAACTGGGTGAACCCTGCCAGGAGGAAGCAAATCCAGCGAAGTGCGGGTCGTTGGTTACCAGCTTTGTGCTGTCATTGGACAAACAAGGGGTGGGAAATTATGTTGAAGGCTGTAAAAAGAGACAGTAGGAAGAGGGCCACAGTACTACCATGATCATCCGCATGTCATCCATGGGGACAGTAAGGGTGGTCTCTACTGTGATTGGGTGATTGGACCTGAGTCCAGATTGAGGGGTGTCGAGGAAGTGGTTGTCAGTGAGGTCGGTGACTAGATATTTTTATTATAGCATCCATTAATTTTACCAGGTAGGCTGGTAGCTGGCTAGCACCTTCACCTTCAGACCTGCTAAGGGTTTCTTGAGGAGGGGAACGACTGTGATATGTTTCCAAGTGTCTGGGTAGGTGACTGTGATGATTGTTTCATTCAGCATTGGGGTGAGGGCTGCACTAATCATTGTAAGGGAGCAGGGGACCAAGGGTGCTCGAGAATGTATGGATTTGCATGGCCATTGTGGAATCCTGAGTGGTGAGGGTGGGCCAGGTGGTTAGGGTGGTCCTCTGCATGTTGGAAGAGATGAGGAGGAGAGCTGCGAGAGTGGAAAGGTCCGGTTGGGGCGCAACAATTTTGTAGAAGCTGGTAATCTTTTTGCTGGAAAATAAGGACAGCTGGGTACAGAGTTCCTCAGAGGAGGCTAGCCTGATGGAGCTTGCTGCCAGAGATGTAGAGCCATTCACTATGGTAAAGAGCTTGCTTGAACTTTAATACATTTGTGTTGTTGTATCATCATACCATAGCTTTACTATATTCCATCCAAACCCATCATTAAGACAGGGCCCACGTTATGCTATGATGGGAACTATCCTGCCATGTATAGCCACAATATGCTATGAATTACTATAATAATGCAATCACCAGTTTTATCGCAGGTACGTGTGCCAAAGGTTGCAACAGAATGTCAAGAACTACTTCTGTTGAAATGGAGAAAGGCCTCATGCATGGCTCTGGATTATTTGTGCTCCTGCCTCAAAGTCACTATTATAACCTGTACTGTTTTTAACCCTCACCTCCGCACACACAACAGTCATGCATAGGCATGAAGGCCTTTTCATAATCTGGAGTGAGACCCAAATGGGTTCTATGGTTAGGAAGGACCACCACATGTGCCTCCCTCTCTTAAGAGAGTTAATGTTGTTATCTCCCCAGGCTGTAAAAGAATGATAATTGTGGCAGAGAAGTGATTATAGTGCAGGGCAGGTATATTAACTATTACCTGTCTGGAAGAGCAACTAACTGGCCTCTCCTGTTATACTCCCCTATGACTATGTTCTAAGCCCATCTATGAAGTGTATGGATGTTGCATGTGCACTCACTATGTGTGTGTTTGTATGTTGCAGGGCGCTTGTTGCTTTTATGTGAAGGATACATTGTGGGGAGCAAATAGTGTTTGTGGCTACTTGTTCTCTTAATCTTAAGTAATAACTGGACAGAAGTTTATTTATTGTTACTTGATGTTTATTGAGTGCTGAGCCTCTAACCACACACCACCTCCATGATTAAGCTTTGAACTGCTCAACTTCGCTACCCTGAAAATCAAGTTCAAAATTAGTGTAGCTGGTGATCATTTTTGGATCCAATATTGGAGAGAAACTCGTGAGAACCATTGGTAAAGAGATCTGGTAGATACAATATGAGAATATGAGTCTGGCAAATGCTGACTGCCCAGGGACTCTTGAAACCCTTGCACAATGGTGACTAATGGTGGCATATTGGTCATTCTGACACAATGGGAATCATTATTTAAATTTTGTAGGCATCCTTGACATGGTGATGGCTTTAGCAATATAGCAGTAGGTTTTGCCGTATTGCGAGCAACCGTCATACAGTGGTAGTTATTGCCCATAACCACCACTACTATTGTGTTAGAAAAAGGTCATGATTGAGGTCGCCAGCCACCACCAAAAGTCACTGGAGCCTTTAACAAGCATAGCACTGTGCAGGAATTGCATCTTTAATTGGAGAACCCTCCTGACTTCTGCCTGTATCACTTCTGCAAGTAGGGCTGGACTCTCTGGTTCATAACGACCTCTGTGCATTGAATGCTCACAATATGGCAGGAACTACAGCTACACAGCTAAAGCCATTACTATGTCAAGGATGCCGACAATATTTTAAGAATTATTAGTATTGTGCCAGGACGCCCAATATGCCACCATTAGTCACTATTATGCAATTGGTGCCCATAAGATGGCACAAATTATCACCGTACTGTCAGGTCCACTATTAGGGGCATCTCTGTATCATGTATGTGCAAAATATTTCAATAATTACTACTATTTTGTCAGGGCCAGCCTTATCCCAGGGACAAGCACCATCATAGCATTGATTCCCACAATACATCGGGCGGGGCGGGGATTTACAAACATTTTACGCTTGGGTAGCTTCACAAAAGCGATGCTAACCAGCACAAAATGTTTTTTTCCTAATTTACTTTCCAGCAAAAAACTTGTTTCGTGCTGTAGAGTACCCTAAAAGTAACGTAAGCAGTGTGAAACACTGTGTTGCATTACTAAGCACCGAAGGCACATTAAATAGGTGGTACATGGGCGTTCCCATGTAACCACTCATGCCTTTTGATGCAAAACTGTATCTACAAACAATAGTAGACAGGATTTTGCGCAAAAGGTTAATGCCATTTGAAAGCAGGGGTTAAAAGGAGAAATGTTTTCATTTCTCATTTCTTTTCCCACTTTGCATGCGTGCTGCACTGTGCAGCATGCATTAAAAAAGTAGGAAGAGTTTTAGAGTGTGTCTATGCTACACTCAAGCACACACCCTTGCACTATGGTGCAAAGGTGTGTGCGTGGCGCAAGGCAGCTGAAATCAGCGCTAGTAGATATGGCGCTCTTCTGCTCCCTGTCATGCATTTTCCATTGCTGCACTGCGCAGCGTGACAGTTTCATAAATCGGTCCCCAAATGCGCCACCATTATGGTAAGGCCAGTATATTACTAGGGGAGAGCAACTTTCCATGGATTCTCATAGTTTTCCAAGAATTACCACCAGAATGCCAGTGTTAGTATTTAACTAGTCGTGGGCATCATCCAATGGTAGTTGCCAATAACTTCCATCCATGTGTAGGGCTAATGAGTCTAATAGAAGTGCACTGGGAGATTGGGAGCTAGCAGAGGAAAAACTTGTTTCGTGAAGGGAATTCTCCTTTTTATTTATTTTTTGCTTCTCGCCACAAAGTCAAGAAAGAGGGGCTCTTTATTTTATTTTTGTTATCCAGTTTGAACGGATCTTTCACCTGCATAAAGGATAAGCTAGCGAGATTTCCCTCGAGGATAGAGTGGTTTTCAGAAAACAGCCATAATGGAATTTGCCTCCAGGCACTGCTAGGCATCACCATTCAGGAACACCTAAAAGTCTGGACCTACAAGCTTGAATGTGAAATAATGCTGGGCCTGATTCACAAAAATAAACGTACACGTTTGTGTAAATTGACGCTTTTTCAGTATTGACAAACTGCACTGTAACTGCTTGTAAGTTTATGAGTATTTTGATTTTATACTTCCAGTTTACTACCATCTTTTTTAATAGATTCTATGAAAACGTTCCTCTTAAAAATAACAAATACTTTATATTAAGAAAAATTATGCAAAAATTAATAAATGCCCTGATTTTGTGAGTTATAAGCCAACAATGCCTTTTAGGGTTCTGAATACATGGTTATGATGTGATGAGAGCCCCTCAGTGGCATTGCAAACTTCTATCTAAATGCCTCTCTGAAATATCCCATTTCCATGTTGCGTTGTGTTATATGAAGATATTTTGACAGGCCTTTTATCTAGAACATCCCAAAGTAAACTCCATTTGTTTTTGGAGTATTACATCGTAGCATTGTCATTTTCTCGTCAATAATTGATATCTTCATGTGAACAGTATAGGGTCGTCTTCTTACACCGCCTCAAAAACTACCAGTGAAACTAAATGAATCGAGACGTCGAAGAAAAGCAGGGATGCCTCCAGAAACCACTCTGCTCAGATGAATATTTATGTTTTTTTCTCCTTTTTTCATTTCCTGTGGCAACCCCTCTCCAATAGGTGTGAATTATGCAGCCACCAGGATGGCGAGGCGACTCCCGAGGATGCAGGCAGGCTGCGCATCGTCCCAGTCTCATCAGCAGCAATGTGTGCTCGGGGGTCACCCACAGGTTCCTGTTACTCATTGCTGTGTGGAGCGCGAGGCGCGCAGCGCACCGTGCACGCACAGGCATCTCCCGCCTTTCTCAATTACCAAAAACTTACTGATACATTCTATTTTTATAACCTTGTTCTCTTCTGCATTGCAATTTGCTCATAACATTCAAAGGCCTCCTGGTTTCCTTTGTTCTACAGTATGGAAGCAAAATCTCAATTATTTCTATTATAGTCTTTTTTCTTTGATATCTTGCACTTCATATCACAATCACCTTGATTGATAACAAGTTCCCCTCAAGCTTCATTACAGTCGAAGCTTGTCAGGTACATCTGAATAGCATGAACGTGTTTTAGAAACGTCCATGACCCCTAACCCTACTATTGAGAGATGCTTCTCAGAAGATTATACTGAGGATGACGGAAATCCATGGCAGCATATTGATGATAGCAGCAGGGCAGGCCTTTTGTACCTGTCACCTGCTCTGATAGCATGGCCTATGAGCTACTCCTGTTTAAACTGGTTAGTCAGAAACAGAAAACAGTGAAAGTCTGCATCTTGCCAAGTGTAGCAGCCTGAAACCATCTTGGGGGAAGATGCTCACTGACAACTGGAGAAGTGTGCTGGAGATGCCCTTGTAGTAAAGAAAGACTGCCTAGAAGAGAGAACTTTGAGGAGCAAGGCAGGAAGTGCTGAACTTCGGATTGTTGTGACCCAGGGAAAGAACTGTATCGCCAGGCCCTGTGGTTTCCTCTACAGAATGCCCAGAGTGGAGTTTCACAGCTCACTTTGCGTGGCTTTGAATGGCCTCATAGATATGGGAAAGGCAAGGCAGCGCAAATTGCTGTGTTGCTATACTTGGCATTAGGGAGACGTTCCACAGGCCTTGTTGTTGGTGTTCCCACACAACAAGCATTGATTTTGATGCATCCCCAGATTTACAAGGCCATGAAACATGGGGATGTGTCAAAACCTTACGCCTCCTCAGGGGATGCTCAACAAGGAGTAATACCTCTATGTTTTTCTCTATGTGTGCTGCATAAAAAGAGGAAAAAGACTACCAGGATTTCTTTTGTGCAGGGAGGGCTTTCTGTATACTTTTGTGGGATACGATGCCGAACAAGGACTTTATAAAGGAATATGAATGCAAAAAGGTATTGGTTAACCCAGTGAAATGGAATGGAGAAGAACGCTTGGCAAAAGTCAACACCTATGTAATACCTATGTATACTTCTGCATTTGCAAGAATCTGAAACAAAATCCCAGCAGGATTCACTACCACTAGACACTTGGAACTACAACTGTATTGATCTTTCTAAGTTATTGAACCACGGTCTATTTGCCAGTAATTTTTTTAATCTCCATCAATGGAGAGTCAAGGACTACTAAGCACCTCTCTCAAGATACCCTGCTCTATAACGTTCTCAATGGTGGGCCTCATTCCCTCGTCTGCTTCTTGTGAAAGCTTGTATTAATCAGTTCAAGGAAAACTGCATCTGGTTTAACAGAAATCTTTGTTGGTCTTCAATTTCAATTACTCTTATTTCTGTACCTGTCAAATCCCACAAATCCTTTTATACTCTATGTCTTAAAACAAATGGCAGATCTTCTTTTGTGAGAACTGGTAACAATGGAACTTTTGACTCTTGCAATTTTATTTTGAGCTCCAAATCCTCTTTCTGAGTTTGAATTTGGACACCATCCGGTGTACAGCAAATCACACAATTTATCTTGCAGAGCATATCACTACCTACCAAAATAAATGGACTTGAATCACACAGTATCAATAGATCAAATTTTCAAAGGTACCTGATTTGTTATCTGTCTGTTAGAGATGCTGATTACTTGGACTTCTTTCCCCAAGATGGCTAGGTTTGGGAACTCAATGGAATGATCCATGTAGCAGGTAGCACCAGTATCATTCAAGAATGATACTGGATGGCCATTCACCTCACCATCTACGTATGGGCTTCTACAGTCTACCTCTAGGGCTGCACCAAGCATGAACACTCCTCCCCACTCATTGTGAGTTATTTGCATTCAGTGCAAACTTAGGAAAATCACCATTTATAATCAAAGGATTTTGTTGTATACCTGAACTCTGGCAATAAGGTATTTCTCCTCACATTTTGTCCGCAGCAATAGAGCTACTGGCATATTCATGTGGAAATAATTTTGCACATTCTGCAAAGAAGTCTGTAGAGTTGGGACCCAAACTGTGTCATCTGGAGCAGCGTACATTTGGCTGCATCCCTGAACGTTACAGAAGTACTCAACAATGTAATCAACATCACATATACTGTGTGCCTTAACCATATTAATGCAAAGTGAAATATCAAAACATATATATTGAAGGTGCATTCTCTGTAGAAATTAGTGTTTTCATTTTTACGTGTGAGTTCTAATATTTAGATGTAACAGGAAGATTGTAGTTTTAATTCACACTTACATTTGTAGTTTGAAGTATTGCATTTTCTGAAAGCGCATTGATTATCTGTCCATGATTTATTGCTCATGTCTGCATTTCTCCTAATATTATGTTTGCAATTATATTAGAATGTTTAAAAGTACACACTGGTTGTGGCTTGTTAACTCAGCCTAAGCAGCCCTACATCTTTATTAGGGGTGGTTGGCGAGTTCCACTACTCTGGTGAGCTAATGGAGTTTTTGGCACTCTGTGCTCTGCTTGGAGTGCAGAGTTCACCCAAAAACTCCACTAGCCCCACCAGCGGAGGAGAACTCGCCACTTGCCCACTGCAGCCCAGTTATGAGCCACACAGCACAAATGCAGACAGTCTGCATTTGTGCTGTGTAGCCCATAACTGGGCTGCAGTGAGCATTCTCGGCCCAACAGACATTGGCTTGGCAACATGGAGCTGCTGCCAGCACCAGCTCTGGTCCTCCAGGCCTCCAGCAGCCTGG
Organism: Pleurodeles waltl; assembly: GCF_031143425.1. NCBI lineage: Eukaryota > Metazoa > Chordata > Amphibia > Caudata > Salamandridae > Pleurodeles > Pleurodeles waltl. The sequence continues at coordinate 1,332,497,428 of NC_090446.1, read as the reverse complement.
GCCGGGCCTAGGAGCAGGGGACAGAGGGAGGCAGAGCACCAGGTTGATGGCAACGAGGACCCAGGAGAGTTATCGTTTTTTTGTTTTTTTGCACACCTAAATGCAGGCCAGGCCTTTAGGCAGTGCAGTTTCAGGTCTCTTATGGACCAGCCTGCCCCGTGTGCAGTGCAGTGCACATGGGGCAGGCTGGTGCACAAAAGGCCTGAAACAGCAGTTTTCACTGCTATGGCCCTGAACTCAGGTCAGAGCCGTAGGCAGAGAAGGAAAGTATATACATATATAACTATAACTCGCACCCCCGCCATTCACAGGTTTTTTATCAAATGTGTGGGATAATTAGCAGTGCATGGCGAGGGTGCAAGTTATAGTTACCTTAGGGCACATATTTGTGTTCGTTTTAAAATAAAAAAAATATTTGTTATATATTTTTAATTTTTTTAAAAAAAGGGAAATGAGTCCAGCTGGACTCGAACCTTCAAAGCTCAGAGTGAACGTCTGTGACCTTCACACTAAGCAATGTTTTTTTTTTAGCCCTTCATAGGCTATCTGGGACTGTGAGGGAGCCCTCAAAGGCGCCTGCCCGGTCCCTATAAATGAATTAATTTATTTATATATTTTAGTTTTTATACATTTTTTTAAAGTATAAAGCCCTTTTGGGCTACCTGGCACCACGGGTGAAGCCTTGAGGCTTCCTTGGCGGTGCCATTGCTTCAGCAAGCACGGAGCTGCTCTGACAGCAGCTCCATGCTTGCTGAAGCATTTCATATCTGTTCCCTGCACACATGCAGGTGACAGAGAGGAAAGCTTTGGAATTTGATAGCGAGACCTGCTTTACAGGTTCTGCTATCAAAACCTGAAGTGTTTGCTGGGGCTTGGTTGCAGCTGCAATATTGCAGTCAGGCCACAACAAACAGCTATGTCCAAGGGGGGGGGCACCCCAGGACATACCAGGTGATGGCAGTCCCTAGGGCTGACTGAGCTCCACAAGGGGGGGGGGGGGGCGCTGCCCCACCCTATCATTACAATAGCTCTGGCGAGGTGGTGCTCCCCGCAGCTAATTGGGGTCCGAAACAGACCCTTTTTACTTTGTTAAGTAAGTACCCCAGGGGGTGAAGGTCCCCAGGGTGCGGGGGTCCCAAAGGGTCCCCCTTTACTTTTTTAAATATTTGCTCTGAGGGTGGTGGTCCCTTTGGTGCAGGGTGGCAAAGGATCCCCACATATTATATCTTAAATGGCCCTGGGAGGTGGTGCTCCCCGGGTCAGCAGGAGTGGACCAGATGCCCCCTCTGTATTATAACAAACCCCTGGGGAGGTGGCGGTCCCTAGGGCAGTGGGAGGGCACACGGTCCCACCATATATACATTACAAGCCCCGGGGAGGTGGCAGTCTTTGGAGCAGTGAGAGGGGGCAAAGAGGCACCCACCACATTTCTAAATAAATGCCCCACCTGGGGGCTTTATAATAACGAAGCGTGGAAGACCGTGCTTCATTTTAAAAAAACAAACTGTAGGGCAGAGCCACTGCAGATCTGACCGTAAAATAAAATAAATATGCTTTTTAGCCCGGGGTCGTGCGTTGAGATCCGACCAACAGAGCTAAGAGGTTAGGGTGTTTGTACTCTGGCCCCTTTTGTACTCAGCAAGAGATAGGGTGGGGTCGCAAATCCTTCATGTTCCCATATACACAAATTTGGATATTCTTAAATTTCTCAAAAACTACTGAACTGATTTACACCAATGAACAAAAAGGGCTCTTTCTGGACCAAGAGCTACCTTTCTGTCAAATTTGGTGTAATTCTGTACAGTTGTTTTTGCGCTACAGCTGTTCAATTTTTCCTATGGGAATTAACATTGGAAACACTCCAAATTCCCCCCCCCCTACTATCCTGGCCCCTGCTTGACGATCACCCCAAAACTTTCCAGATAGCAGCTCACATGACTGTCACATTTTTTCGGAACATTTTGAGAAGATTCGTCAAGCAGCACCAAAGATATAGGCAAGCAAAAAACAGCATTTTATATAGAAACTAGGTCCTGACTCTAACTACCTAGTGGCCCTAAGGTAACTATAACTCCTCCCCCTCCATGTACAGTTTTTTCATCCCCTATAACCACTCAACCTTGCACCCCGCACAGCCGAACCACCACACCCCACGGTGCGCATGGCATTTGGCCATGCACAGCTGGACATGGCCACAGGGCTGCGTGGTCCCCGTTCCCTGGCCGATTTTAGCCCTGGAGACTCCATCACCTGGGGTCCAGTGTTAATATATGTATTTTTTTGGCGAGGGGGGGCCACGTGGCCCCCTCCGTGGGCTGATCTTGGCCCTGAGGACCCATCCCTGAGGCCCACCCTTCTAAGATTTTTTGAGGGGGTGAGGACCATGCAGCCCCCCTCTCCTCTGGTTGATTTTGGCCCCAGGGACCCCATCCCCTCAGGCCTGGAATTAATATTGTTTTTTTGTGGAAGGGGCCCTCCCTGGGCCGATCTTGGCTCAGGGGAACTCATCCCAGGCCTAAACATTTTTTATTTTTTGGAGGGGGGCCCACGCAGTCCCCCTCTACAGGCCGATCTCGGTCTCAGGCACCCCATCCCCCCGGGCCCAGCCTAAACATTTTATTTTTTTTGTTGGGTGGGGCCCATGCGGCCCCCCCCTCTCCAAGCTGATCTCAGCCAAAGAGACCTCATCCACTGGCACCAGCCATGTTACCGAACTGCCCCCAGAGCACCAAGTCACCACTGTTGGGGACCACGGGAGAGCTTTAAGGCAGGGAAACAGAGGAAGCCCCAGCTTCCAGCAAGTGTCAGTTGGTCAAACATGTGTTTATTTAGACCTTAGTCTTTTAAACAAAGTCTTTAAACACAATGACACAATTAAATCAGGTACAAACAATGAAAATAAAACACAAATATTAAATACAATAAAACACAAATATTTCAAGATAATATCTATATATTCTAAAACATCATTGTGCATTAAAAGACACGCTCCACTCAGGATGATTAATTTATCTCAGTTTGACTGTAAAAAGTGTCAATAGAAAATAAAAATCGCCTTATGCCACACGTCACGTCAAGAAATCTCATTTCAGCCAATAGTTTGATTGCTTGTCCCCTATCCCTAATAGCATATTTAAAAAAAATTGGTTTTAAAAAGATCTTCCGTTGGAGTAAAAAGCACATACAGTGCCTATGCCGACCACCTCAGCACCATACTGAAACTGTGGCCTTACCATAGCCTGATAGGACATTAGCACTGATTGGATGGAGGGCCCCTCATAGTGATTACCGAATTTCTTTAATCCCCAAACAGACAATAGCCCCTTGGCTTGTGCTGAGGCAAGGTGATCCTTCCAACATCAGTTATGAGAGAACCATACCCATAGGTATTTGTATTTACTAACTCTCTCTATTTTAACTTTATTACCCAACTCACGCTTTTCCTATGTTTCCCTATCTGAAGCAACTGAGGCCCTCATTTGGACTTTGGCGGTCAACTTCCCTGACTGCCAAAACCCAACCCGAAAGACAACTGCCAGTGCTGGCGGTCAGCAGACTGCCATATTACGAGTGCTGGCTGTTTTTCACCATCACTGAGAGGGAAACCAGCCAGCAGTCGTGCTGGTGGTCAGCGCTGCAGAGGCGGGTCCCTCCTCTTCACTGCCACGCCAGCAGGACTCCACCTGCTGTATAACAAGCCGTAATACAGTTTGGCAGAGTCCAGCAGGCGTGGTGGTGGCCGCCAGCACCCATACCCTCCCAGACATCCCCCTCGAATGAGGAGGTAAGTAGCCATCAGAAGAGAGGGGGGTTTTGTGTTTGGGTGCGTGTGTGCATGTTTGGGGAGGGGGGTGCTAAATGCGTGCATGTATGTGCAAGTCAATGGGGGTGTCTGTATTGATGAATGCGAGTAAGTGAGTGTGTCTGAGTGCATGCATGTGTTTGCTGAATGGGTGTGTATGCATGCATGCGTGAAGGGGTGTTGGTGTGTGTGTGTGTGCGGACGGGTGGGGGGATGTGTGCATGTGTGCAGACATGTGTGTATGTGTGCCGGTGACAGGAATGAAGATTCCTGTTGCCGGGTGCGTGACTGCCAGGGTTTTCGTGGCAGGGTGACCACCACGGAAAGCCTGGTGGTTTGCAGCCTCATAATCCGGACAGCAGGATGGGGCCTGCTGCCGGATTGGAGGTGCTCACTGCCAGCCGCAGCAGTGCGACCGCACTGGTGAGCCAGGCGTAGTTGTGGAGACTTTGTGTCTGCCAAGCCTCACAACTCGTAATGTGGTGGTCGGTACTGCTGGCTCCCCAGCGGTAGGACCACCACGACGAGGCAGGCGGTCTAATGACAGCCAGCCTTGTAATGAGGGCCTTAGTCTTTTCCATATTTATTTTACATTTTTCCTTCTTGCAGTAATCCTCAAGTATATCTATTTTTCTTTGAAGCCTTGTAAAAAAATCACCAAGTCATCTTCATTCAAGAGACAGCTAATGTGTGTAACATTCATTTTTGGGCTAAATGTATTTGGAGATTAGCCAGAAACAAAGAGAATAATGTTGGTGCCAGTACACACTCTTGTCTCAGGCTATTTCTTAAGTTAATTCTCTTAGAAAGGTATCCTCCACTGTCCAGTTCAACCTTGGCCCATTTGGAGTCCCTGCAATATTGAGGGTAAGTATATCCTTTTAACGCTTCTTACAACAATGCTCGATTGACAGAATCAAATGCAGAACTGAAATCTACAAAACAACAATAAAATACTCTGCCCTGCTCCATGGACTTCTTTGCAATGGGTCACAAGCTAAAGCAGTGGTCAATCATCAAGTGGTTCTCCTTAAAACCACCCTGTTCCTGAGGTATAATAGAATTTATTTCTGCCCACTCATTTAACATCCCCAAAAGGATTTTTGAAAAGACCTTGCCACTTACATCCAACAGGTTGGTTTGCTTGTAGTTTTCCGGGAGGTCATACTCACCTTGCATTGGTTCCACAAGGGACTTGTAAATAAATTTCTAAATTTACAAGCCCCTTGCTCCACAGTTGCATCCTAGTTTTTGTCGCAGTGGTGGGACAAAGCAGTTCCCTATAGTGTGCCACATTTACAAACTGGCGCAATGGGACCAGATTCCCCAAAATAAAGCAATGTTCAGCCCCTACTACAACTTCTGGCCCTCCCCCGGCTTCTTAAATGAACGTGGATTTGTGTACCCACATTAATAAAAAAAAAAATCATGGCCCCAGTAGGGCCTTATTTCTTTTTCGCACTGATTTCCAGGACAAGGAACTTAGGGGCATATTTATGAGAAGTGGTCTATCAGCCCCCCTCGTTGCCCTTGCCCCACCTAACGACACCATGGTTGCACCGTATTTACAATACTGTGCACCATGGCAGTTGTTACCACAAAAGCGTCAGAATTTTTAATGCTGTTGTGGTGCTTTGCTGCACTAAAGCGTCAAAAATTTTGATGATAGTGCAGCAAAACACAGGGAGGCACATTGATTTTAATGGGTGCGTCATTCTAACGTCTACCTTGAGCATGTGCTAAAAATGACACAAAAAATGGTGCAGTGAAATCTAGTAAATTCCACGGAGCTATTTTTAGGGCTCCCTGTGTTGGAACGCCCCTTGCATTATGCCTGGCGCAAGGGGCTGTGAAGTGGCACAATGCATGCATTCTGCCACTTTGTAAATCTGGAGCAGGGGAAAGGCCACTTTAGCACCACTTTTGTGTGAAAATAATTACACTGTGGCAATGCTAAAGTGGGGTAAGGAGCATGTAAATATGCTTTTTTGGGCCAGATGTACGAAGCTTTTTGCATGGCGCTAACAGCGAAATTCGCTGTTTACCCCATGCAAAAAGCACATCACGATGCTCATTCCCATTTTGCAAGTAGGGGTCCTTCCCCTTTGTGAATGGCCTTGAAAACATTTTTTCAGAGCAGGCAGTGGTCCGAAGGACCACTGCCTGCTCTGAAAAAATGAAACACAAACGTTTCATTTTTTCGTTTGTGTTGCAACTCGTTTTCCTTTAAGGAAAATGGGCTGCAATACAAAAAAAAACCTGCTTTATTGAAAAGCAGTCACAGACATGGTGGTCTGCTGTCTCCATTAATATTAATGAGGTGGGTCTTTGTGACCCCCTTGCGATTCACAGATGGTGTCAGGGACACCGTCCTGCATCCGGGTTTGCGACTCGCAATTTGTGAGTCGCAAACTCAGACTTCGCCGCCCGCCATGCGGTTACCGCCAAATGACCGCACCGCGGTGGCCATTCTGGCTTTCCCGCTGTGCTGGCAGGCGACCGCCAAAAGGCCGCCTGCCAGCACAGCGGGAAAGACCCAGCAACGATGAAGCCGGCTCCGAATGGAGCCGGCGGAGTTGCTGGAGTGCGACGGGTGCAGTAGCACCCGTCGCAAATTTCAGTGTCTGCTAGGCAGACACTGAAATTCTTTTTGGGGCCCTCTTACGGGGGCCCCTGCAGTGCCCATGCCATTGGCATGGGCACTGCAGGGGCCCCCAGGGGCCCCGCGGCACCCCCTACCGCCATCCTGTTCCTGGCGGGAGACCCGCCAGGAACAGGATGGCGGTAGGGGGTGTCAGAATCCCCATGGCGGCGGAGCGCGCTCCGCCGCCATGGAGGATTCTCAAGGGCAGCGGAAAGTCGGCGGTACACCGCCGACTTTCCGTTTCTGGCCGCGGCTGAACCGCTGCGGTCAGAATGCCCAGCGGTGCACCGCCAGCCTGTTGGCGGTGCTACCGCGGTCATTCGCCCTGGCGGTTTTTACCGCCAGGGTTAGAATGACCACCTTAGTCTCTAAGTTCTAAAATGACTACCACCACATCTTTGTTGATGTGGTGGCATCCAACCAGACCTTATTTCAAGATCTGTTGGATCAGCGGATTCTCCACGGCATGAAATATCTATTTTTTAGCCTTCATTTCTCAAAACCTATGGAACAGATTTACACTAAATCACAAAAAACACACCGTCTGGACCAAAATCTAGTTTCCTGTCAAATGTGGTATGATTGCTTTTAGCCGTTTTGCCTGTAGCTGTGTCTAATTTTCCTAAGGAAAAATGAATTGGGAAAACTTATTTTGACGTCCGCACTGTTGGAAAGTGGATTATTGATAAGGGCAGGTAGGTACCTATGCTTAGCCATAGGCCACAATCCCTCACTAGGCCCAGTCAAGGTCTCAGTAAGTTAATCCTTACTCAACCCTTGGTAGCTTGGCCCACAAGCAGTTAGGCTTAACTTAGCAGACAGGTGTGTAAAGCACTTAATGTCAACAAAACAGTGAATAAGTGAAACACACAATAAAAATCCAACACTGATTTATAAAAATAGAAGATATTTGTATCTTTAAAACAACACCAAAATTACAAAACTCCAATGTAGGGAACCAGAGATATCATTTTTTAAAGAATTAAGGTAAAACTATTGCTTAGAAGCAAATAGCGCTCAAAGGGTTATAAAAGGGTTTTAAAAGTTGCACTAGACACAGACAAAGTCCAGTGTTCAGGCCACCCACAATGTAACACTTTTACACTTAATTACAGAAGTGTTTCTTGATTCAGGAAACTTCTCCAAACTTCTGGATCTTCTTCCAGAGGTCCTTTTGGGTCCTTGAAGTGTCCACAAACTTGATCCACGGTTCCAAAAGCTCTGAGTTGCTCCTTGGGAGTTGGGACTGCAATTCCCAGAATGCACCTGGTCAAAATCCTCAAATGGTCACTAGACGTTGGTCAGCTGGGCTCTTCTTGCAGGACTTGATGCAGTGGACTCTGGTGAGCTCCTTTGTACCTGTAGCAAATGGGGAGTCCACACATGGAGTTGCAGAAGCAAGGCAAAGTCCTTTTCTTGGTGAGGCCCAAAGTGTGCAGCTGGTGCAGTCCTTGTGAGTGCAGTTCTTCAGACGAAGACCAAGGGTTCAGCAGGGCAGTCCTTCTTCTCCAGTATTTTCTTCCAGCAGGGATCTGATTTGTGGGTCAGCTCTGCATTTAATATCCTTGCTCCTGGGTGGAGAAGCAGGGGGGTGCTCCCGTCAACTGGGATGCAGGCCACCACCCTCTATGGTGACCGCTTCCTGGGATGTGTGGAAAAAATCAATCCAAGAAAGCAACATTCTCTAGAAATCGATGATGGCACAAATCCATCCATGGAGGTTAGATCTGTCTGAGTCCGCCCACTAGTGTGGCTATGTCTCCTTTAACACACTCCTTTCAGCCCCTCTCATAATCTAATCAGTGGGGCTCCCATCTGCCTGGGGGAGTAGGGAATGGGGGAGGTACTCTTTCTGCCCAAAGTGGCTTTCCCTCCTTTGAAGACCAGTTTGGCTACTCTTTCTCCATCCTACTCTGCCATCTGCTGCAGCAGTTCTCCACCCACTAGGTGCTTCCTTTTTCTCAGCCCAGGCCCCTTTACACCTCATTAACGTAGCCTGGCTCATGTTGCCAGAGGCTGACCAATCAGCAAAGGGCACTACAGGTCTGAATTTGGTAACCTTTAGAAAGAGTTGTTGGATTTATTATAACATTTAATTTAGTACCAAACTTGCTGTATTTAGCTCATCTCTATTGGAAATAAGACTTCATCATTTTAAAATAAAGTCTCACAATGTTAGTCTGTGGAGCCCATTGACTACAATGGGGAAAACAAATTTGTCTGTTTTCCCTTCACCAGGGCTCATAAAACATATTTTATAAAGTCCCTGCTTATATTTACACTGTGCCTAACCAAGGGGGGCACCTAGGGCAGACTATAGCGGTGACTTATATGCACAAATAAGTTAGTTTAAGACTTTGGAAGTACTTTTTATTCCAAAGTCGAATTTGGAGATAATTTTAATTTACAAGCAGCCAGCAAGCCATCCCACAATGACACCAGGGACCACAGCACACCGAACAGTGCCTTATCTATCCTGGGGTCCCTAAACCTACATGATGTACCATATACTAGGGACTTATAGATAGTTTATCAAAGCCAATTAAATTGACACCTAATTTGCATATAGCATTTGAAACATATCACTGGCCCTGAAACTGGTTAGCAGTGCCCAGGGCACAGTCAAAGTCAGAAAACACCAGTATGAGCTGCAATTGGGGGCAGAAAGTGAGGGGGCTTCTGTAATCAGCCCAGTTTTCCCACACCCAATTTTTCTTGGTCTCCACTTGACAGATCATCCCGAAACTTTCCAGAATGGAGCTAAAGTGGGTTAGACTTTTTGGAATGTTTTTTTGTAGATGTGTCAAATGGTACCAAAGCTATCAGCAAACCAAAAAATGCTTTTCCTATTTAAACTTGTCCCTCTCTATAGCTACCGAGTGGTTCCTGGGTAAAATACATGGAATTTTAAAGCTCGGTTTGTATGTATGACACTAGCTAATTCTGTGCTTAAAGACTTTGCTGTAAAAATGAGAAAAGGCTTTGTCCCATTGGCATAGATGGCATTGTGGTAATCCTATGCTTAAACGCTTTGCTAGAAAAACAGACTTTGAGGTAAGCAGATTCAGATGTGTTGTAGGGTATATAGGAGCTACTCTCCACCTAAACTTGTAAACTACTCAAAGCTTCCTTATTTGCCTAATTTATGCTGCACTCTAAGCCTGAAAGGGTATTGTTTTGACTTATATTGGGTGCTCCCTTGTGACTGGAATAAGCTATACCTCTATGAGGAGCTTTAACAAGAGCCAAACTTTTGTAGGGTCTGGTTTTTATGCATTCCAGGTTGGCTTGGATGGTATTTTACTAATCCAAAGCTGTAATGCTGATACTGTGCTTGGAGTGGTAAAACGCACTTGTCATTTTACAGCTTAACATTGGTGGCACTAGCTAATCCTACACTTAAAACATTGCTAGAAAAACAGACATTTGAGGTTAGCATATTCGGAGTGTCACTGGTGTCTTTATTTGTGTGTGTGTATATCTATCTATCTATCTATCTATCTATCTATCTATCTATCTATCTATCTATCTATCTATCTATCTATCTATCTATCTAACTATCTATCTATCTATCTATCTATCTATCTATATATATATGTCTATATATACACATATATATATATATATATACATATACATATATATATATATATATATATATATATCTTACATGAGATTCTGGTCTGCAATCTCTGTATAAATTCCTGTTTCTAATTTCTTCTTTATAGTCGGCAACATGTGATGCACCCAGTTGCCGATTATAAAGAAAAGGAGGCCCCAGATCTCGGCTGTAATGCGTTATTACAGTTGAGTTCTGAGAAAAGGGGGAGGGGTAAAAAAAAGTGTTTTGCCCATGTTAATTCCCATTGAGATTTTAGACACAACTGCAGCCTGCTGGACGGAATTATACCAAATTTGATAGAAAGGTAGCTCTTGGTCCAGAAAGTGCCATTTATTATTCCGTGTAAATCCGTTCAGTAGTTTTTGAAATATCAAAAGAAAACCAATTTTGCATATCTAGATGTACAAACCCTTCTAAAATCCTCCTGCTCTCATGCAGTGATCTACCAACACTTCAACCAGGAACAGTCCGCAGTCATTTTGAGGCTCGGCTTCAGCAAAGTCTCAAAAACAAACCAAAAAAAAAGAAAAGGGGACAAGGTACGTTTAACCTAACCCCCTAGCCTTGGTGCAGGGGTCTCCCTGGGACCCTGCCAGGACAAAAGAGCATTTAAAAAAAATGAATGGTGAAATTCATGAGTATTCACAAATTTCACTGTACATTTATAATAAAATCAATCACGGTCTCCCACGTGTGATTTTCTGGGTGGGCCAGGTTCAGGGCTGGTCCTAGGGCTGCTAAAAGCCCCACAGACCACCACCTGCCCGGGGCTACATTTACAAAATATATGGGGGGCAGCATGGACCCCCTCGGGCCCCAGGACCACAACCTCCCCGGGGCTCATATTGAAATATGTATTAGGGGGCCGTGTGGACTCCCCGGACACTGGGGACTATCACCTCCCAGGGGCTACAAATTAAAAGGGTACAAGGAGGACCATGCAGATGCCCCGGACCCTGGGGGCCACCACCTCAATGGGACTAAGTGATATAAATTGTTAGGGGGGCTGTATGCTCTGGGGTCCACTAACTCCCCGGGCCAAATACATATTTACAAAGAAGAAGGGGGGCCACGCGCCACCACTCCTGGAGCCGTATATGGCCCTGGGGACTGCCATCCAACAAGGCCAGCTCCTGCTACCTCCTGAGGTGCCCACCCTTTGGGAGGTAGCTGTTTGCTTTTGCTTTATGGGAGCTGTGACAGGTCCCGCCAAACAAAAGCAAACATAAATCCCCTTTCAGTAAGCCTCAGCTGTGAAAGTGCTCCCGCTTGCTGGAAGCGGAGTTTTCATCTCTTTTCCTGCCCACTAACATGCGGGCAGAGAAAGGCATGAAACTACTGCTCCAGCACACAGGTAGCTGCATTTTCAGCAGCTCCCTAAATGCGGAAACAATGTCTTCTCCCACAGGAGGTGGGGAGCCAGCTGGGAACACGGGGGCCTTGAGGCTCCCCTTGCGGTTCTTTTACATGAAAAAATAAGAACTTACTTCTGTAAAGTACAAATCATCCAAGTGTGTTTTCTCTGCAGTTCCATCTTAGACGCTCGAGGAACAATCACGTTAGAAAGTAGACACACAATGAAACTGGATACTCTACCTTGGCAGCTGTAGTGTAGGGGATGCACTATTCATTTACCTAACGAGATGGCATTTACTAATTAGCTAGTAGAAAGTACTTCAGTTTGGTAGACATTCTGCTTAAAATGCTGGCCTCCTCTTACATAAATATGCAGGATAGGATTCATTCTGGCACAATGCTCAATACACAGAAAATAGACCTCAACGGAAAGCATTTAGAGATATAAACAAAGCACATGCCCACATTTAAGCTCCATTTCTGTAAAGTACTAACCATCCTAACTTCATGCGCATGGCCAAGGCAAAGCAAATGTGTTTTATCTGCATTTCCACCATGAAAAGTTATCAGTAAACTTTGAAGGAGGTGTTTGAATCCTTGCTTTTTTAAGTGCAGTATCTCATGCAGTGCTATGATGTGTGGGTTCTTGACATCTGCTGCTGAGACCAGATATTGTGTTATCCCTTTTCCAATAAAGATGGACAACTGACTAAAAGGAAACACTATGATCACATCTCCACCAGGGGAACACTGCAGCCAAGCCCTGCGGCACTCAGCCAAAGGCCATGAATGGCAGTGGTTGGATTAATGTATAGTGATTAAATTTACTTTATGTTAAAAAACTTAGAAATTCACGTAAAAAACAAAGGTTATAGGGACGTTAAAGTTAGTGCTGTAATATCTGGGGTAATTAGCAGTGTGTGTTGAGGCCTGGGTTATAGTTACCTTAGGGTATGAGTTATAGTTACTTGAAATAGCTCTAACTGTAACAGGTGAATTTGTATGGATGGTTTTGTATGTTTAAAATATGAGCCTAACGTCTCAGTAACCTTTGGTTTCTTAAGTGAATTTGTATGTGTTATTCAATTCTATTACCTAACTATAACATCCCTGTGACATTTCTTTTTTTACAAATAAATATATTTATATATAAATGTACATATATATATATATATATGAAGAACAAAAGAAATAATTGCCACGCACTCCGCTCAGCCACAGAATAAGTTTAAGTGGTTTATTCGGTGCAAAAAGAAAAAGAACAACGCGTTTCGACTATGCAGTCTTCTTCTTAGTTCAATAGTCCTTTCGCTAACAGATCTATTTATAGTGCATATTTCACATACCAATCCAATGCATTCTGGTTATAATAGTTCAATTGTACAATGTAAAATTTCACCTAATTTATACTAAATTTCATCAATTCAAAAATGTGTTCGCCAGAAAATAATATAAATGATACACAAATTGTATCTATTATATATTAAAATAAAAAAACTCATTTTCATATGTTAGAGAAAGAGCAAAATAAAGTATTATTCTACAATAAACAATAAACAGCCATTACATAATTAAATGAACCTCACAATTCATTTCCCTAATTAATTTACTTCCAATTCATTGCTCAAATGTAAATCATGTGAAAAAAAGTTAATTTGATTAATATGGTCATATGATTTAATGTTTAATCAAAATTCTAGTAATATTTACAGTGAAATAGATTCCAATACATTTTAAATTCATTTTAAATCATTTTAAATCAGAGATGGACATAAAGCTCCTCGTCATAATTGAGCCCTAACGGGATCTTGGTCCTCATTAAGATAATATACTTAGATTCCAGTTGTCTCAATTTTTTTACTCTATCTCCACCTCTTTCATTTTCAGGAATGTGGTCTATCCCATAATAACGTAACATTCTCCAACTATTTGTTTCATGTTGTTGGAAGTGTTTGGCTATGGCATATGTTTGATCTTTATGTAAAACTGCTCTGACATGCTCTAAAATTCTCTTCTTAAGCATGCAGATTGTACTACCTACGTATCTCAGGCCACAATGACATTCAATTACATAAACTGTAAATTTTGTGTTACAAGTTATTCGGTGTTTAATGTTCATTACCGTTTCATCCCATAATTTTACAGTTTTAGTTGATTTTCCAATTTTGCAAGCTTTGCAACTATTACATTTAATGAAGCCACATTGTTGTTCAATTAACCAATTCTGTTGATTTTTTATTGTGAAGTGGCTTCTTACAATATAATCTTTCAACGATGGAGCTTTTCGATACGTGATCATTGGACCTGATCCTATTATTGGACCAAGATCTAGGTCTTTCCGTATAATATGCCAATGTTTGCATAAAATGTTTTTGATAAGGCCACTTTCTTTAGTGTATTCAATTATCATCCTCACATTGTTTTCCTCTATTTTGTCCTGTATAGCCTGAGTTTTCTTGGGCACTAATGTCTCATCTCGAGAGATTGTTTGTACTTTTTCTAAATTTCTTTGTAAAAGTCGAGAATTGTAGCCTCTTTGTTTGAATCTATGTAAAGTTTCTTTATATTTCAACTGTACCTCTTTCTCATTGGAACAATTTCTACGCATTCTGATCAACTCTCCATAGGGAATGCTTTTAAGAAGTGATTTAGGATGAAAACTTTGACCATGTAAAATGCTATTTGTTGACGTCTTTTTACGAAAGACTGTGGTTTCTAATTTATTATTTTCTACATAAATATTAATGTCTAGAAAATTAATTGATGACTTACTCATTTCACAAGTAAACTGCAAACCCACATTATTCTGATTCAATTTGTCAAAGTATAGTTGAAAATCATCCTGTGTTCCTTGCCAAATTATAAATAAATCGTCAATAAAGCGTACCCAAAGTGCAATTTTATCCATAAATACATCATTATCCTTACTCCAAGCTATTTCCCTTTGCCACCAACCCATTGTTAAGTTGGCATAATTGGGAGAAAGGGAAATGCCCATAGCTGTACCACACATCTGCTGGTAAATCTCATGATTAAAGATAAAAATGTTATTATTGAGGCATAGTTCTATCATTGAAAGCAACATCTTTGAATGTTCAAATTCCGCAATACTTCGCTGTCTTAAAAAATATTCACATGCTCTTAAACCAATATCATGATTAATAGACGTGTATAAGGATACAACGTCTATTGTTACTAATAAGTAGTCATCCGACCAATTTAATTCCGATAAGATACGTAATAGATCTCCCGAATCCTTAATGTATGAACTTAAAGTCATTACAATTGGTGCCAAATAAAAGTCAACATAGTCAGAAATTCTTTCATACAATGATTCACATGATGAAACTATTGGTCTACCAGGTGGTAATGTTAGTGATTTATGAATTTTAGGTAAAAAGTATATAGTTGGAATGGTTGGATTCTCCTTTTTCAAAAATTTAAATTCATCTAAATTCAAAAGTGATTGTTGATGCCAATCATCTAATTTCGAATGTAATTGATGAATCATTTGATTGATGGGATTATGATTCAATTTTCTGTAATTCGATTGATCATTTAATTGCCTATATGCTTCTGTCATGTAATTTTGTATGTCCAAAACCACAATATTTCCACCCTTGTCTGCGGGTTTGATTATAATATTAGCATTGTTCGTTAATGATTTTAAAGCTAATCGTTCACTTGTTGAAAGATTTTCCCGATGACCATGGTGTCTAATATTTTGTAACTTTTCCAAATCTTCCAACACTAGTTCCATAAATATATCAATCCTATTTCCAGGTGATAGTACCGGACAGAATTTAGATTTCTCTTTAAAATGACTGAACTGATGTTTATTAGTAGCTATATCCAATTCTCGTAAAACTTCTGATTCAGTGTAAGTTTCATCGGGTAAGTCAAAATATAAATCAAATAACGTTTTCAAGTCTCCAATTTGATCAATATATAAGTTGGATTGATGTGGAATGTCAGTTGATATATCCTCTTGTGTTCCTTCAGTTTTTTTCGAGTTCATGGAATGATACTTGACCAATTTCAATTTGCGAATAAACTTGTAAATGTCAATACGAGTGTTTGCATAATTAAAATGTTTTTCCGGTCAGAAAGATAAACCTTTATTAAGTAAATGACGTTCAGACGATGTTAGTTCATAGTTCGAAAGGTTTATTACTAAGTCTGGCTTCTCAATTATTTGTTCTTTTGGCTCCTGAGGGGGTATTGTCTTTTTCCACTTTCTTTTGGATCTTCTGATCTTCCTCCTCTGTTTTCTGTTTGATCTATTTTTCTTCCACCTCCTCGGTATCGATTTGTTCCTCTGCCTCTCGTTAGTCGTTGATCTAGATACAACACTTGCATTTCCTCTAAAAAAGTATTTCCACTGGGATTGTCAAGATGCTCTGAGGAACTTTCCCCTTCACTGATATCAGATTCACTGGGGGTATCTTCACTACTCTGAACAGACTTCAAATTCTTACGGTGTAAATCAGTTTTAAGACTTTCAAATCTCCTTGCAAAGGTTAAAATTCTGCCATACTTGTAATCTCTTTCATCTCGTACAAATTTTTTTTTCTTCCGTTCCTGTATTTCAAGTTCATACTTTTCTAATCTGGATTCCATGTTGGTCCTAAAAACTAATTGTTCATCTTTTGCTTCAGGAGCTTTGTGTCCATCTCTGATTTAAAATGATTTAAAATGAATTTAAAATGTATTGGAATCTATTTCACTGTAAATATTACTAGAATTTTGATTAAACATTAAATCATATGACCATATTAATCAAATTAACTTTTTTTCACATGATTTACATTTGAGCAATGAATTGGAAGTAAATTAATTAGGGAAATGAATTGTGAGGTTCATTTAATTATGTAATGGCTGTTTATTGTTTATTGTAGAATAATACTTTATTTTGCTCTTTCTCTAACATATGAAAATGAGTTTTTTTATTTTAATATATAATAGATACAATTTGTGTATCATTTATATTATTTTCTGGCGAACACATTTTTGAATTGATGAAATTTAGTATAAATTAGGTGAAATTTTACATTGTACAATTGAACTATTATAACCAGAATGCATTGGATTGGTATGTGAAATATGCACTATAAATAGATGTGTTAGAGAAAGGACTATTGAACTAAGAAGAAGACTGCATAGTCGAAACGCGTTGTTCTTTTTCTTTTTGCACCGAATAAACCACTTAAACTTATTCTGTGGCTGAGCGGAGTGCGTGGCAATTATTTCTTTTGTTCTTCATATATTTTGAGAGTTCAGCCAACTCTCCTGCCTTGCACCAGCTGCTAGTGCGCGTCGAAATTCTTGGCTCGCTTTGTTTGGAAATTAAATCAAATAATACGACAGCGCCCGGCGTCTTACAAGAGTTTTCACAAACGGCTCCTGTTTCAACACGGCGTGACCGGCGTCGGAGGACACCGGCCAGATCTGCTGATATTGCAGGGTAAGACCATTTCACACGGATACTTTATATCGTTGTAATCAAACATAACTCGACATTCGCCGAAGCGGCCCTTTGTTAAAAAGGAAAGAAGTTAAAAAGGAAAGAAGTTATCCTGTAACGTTTAAGGGTGGCTCAGCCTTCAGAATTCAGAAGAACATTGTGGTTTTGTTGTTCGGTGAAATAACTGGAACAAGTGATTATTAACTTTAACAGCCATAACAACTTAATATGGAAGCAAGGCAAACTAAACGATTATCAGTGGCTACAAAATTATTTGATAACGGTTCTTCAGTTTCAACATCAGGAGTTAATTTGGCACATGATAACTCATCTTTAAAATATCTATTTTTTCAATTAGAAAAATATTACAAAAAGGAAATCAGTAAAAGTTGGGAAATTCTATCATTAGAGAAGTACATTGAAGTTAAAAGAATTCCGAGAGGTTTACGCATATTTACTATACCAACATATTCAGGAGCAAGCTCAGAACTATTCAAAGAATGGGAGGAGAACAATACACAGTGTTCCCTAAACATGATGAAAATTTTAATTAAATATGCTAAATTGGATTTGGAAGAGATTTACAAACAAATCAAGGATGTGGAAGAAAAAATTAACAAAAGTGAAGCAAAAGATGAACAATTAGTTTTTAGGACCAACATGGAATCCAGATTAGAAAAGTATGAACTTGAGATACAGGAACGGAAGAAAAACAAATTTGTACGAGATGAAAGAGATTACAAGTATGGCAGAATTTTAACCTTTGCAAGGAGATTTGAAAGTCTTAAAACTGATTTACACCGTAAGAATTTGAAGTCTGTTCAGAGTAGTGAAGATACCCCCAGTGAATCTGATATCAGTGAAGGGGAAAGTTCCTCAGAGCATCTTGACAATCCCAGTGGAAATACTTTTTTAGAGGAAATGCAAGTGTTGTATCTAGATCAACGACTAACGAGAGGCAGAGGAACAAATCGATACCGAGGAGGTGTAAGAAAAATAGATCAAACAGAAAACAGAGGAGGAAGATCAGAAGATCCAAAAGAAAGTGGAAAAAGACAATACCCCCTCAGGAGCCAAAAGAACAAATAATTGAGAAGCCAGACTTAGTAATAAACCTTTCGAACTATGAACTAACATCGTCTGAACGTCATTTACTTAATAAAGGTTTATCTTTCTGCCCGGAAAAACATTTTAATTATGCAAACACTCGTATTGACATTTACAAGTTTATTCGCAAATTGAAATTGGTCAAGTATCATTCCATGAACTCGAAAAAAACTGAAGGAACACAAGAGGAAATATCAACTGACATTCCACATCAATCCAACTTATATATTGATCAAATTGGAGACTTGAAAACGTTATTTGATTTATATTTTGACTTACCCGATGAAACTTACACTGAATCAGAAGTTTTACGAGAATTGGATATAGCTACTAATAAACATCAGTTCAGTCATTTTAAAGAGAAATCTAAATTCTGTCCGGTACTATCACCTGGAAATAAGATTGATATATTTATGGAACTAGTGTTGGAAGATTTGGAAAAGTTACAAAATATTAGACACCAAGGTCATCGGGAAAATCTTTCAACAAGTGAACGATTAGCTTTAAAATCATTAACGAACAATGCTAATATTATAATCAAACCCGCAGACAAGGGTGGAAATATTGTGGTTTTGGACATACAAAATTACATGACAGAAGCATATAGGCAATTAAATGATCAATCGAATTACAGAAAATTGAATCATAATCCCATCAATCAAATGATTCATCAATTACATTCGAAATTAGATGATTGGCATCAACAATCACTTTTGAATTTAGATGAATTTAAATTTTTGAAAAAGGAGAATCCAACCATTCCAACTATATACTTTTTACCTAAAATTCATAAATCACTAACATTACCACCTGGTAGACCAATAGTTTCATCATGTGAATCATTGTATGAAAGAATTTCTGACTATGTTGACTTTTATTTGGCACCAATTGTAATGACTTTAAGTTCATACATTAAGGATTCGGGAGATCTATTACGTATCTTATCGGAATTAAATTGGTCGGATGACTACTTATTAGTAACAATAGACGTTGTATCCTTATACACGTCTATTAATCTTGATATTGGTTTAAGAGCATGTGAATATTTTTTAAGACAGCGAAGTATTGCGGAATTTGAACATTCAAAGATGTTGCTTTCAATGATAGAACTATGCCTCAATAATAACATTTTTATCTTTAATCATGAGATTTACCAGCAGATGTGTGGTACAGCTATGGGCATTTCCCTTTCTCCCAATTATGCCAACTTAACAATGGGTTGGTGGCAAAGGGAAATAGCTTGGAGTAAGGATAATGATGTATTTATGGATAAAATTGCACTTTGGGTACGCTTTATTGACGATTTATTTATAATTTGGCAAGGAACACAGGATGATTTTCAACTATACTTTGACAAATTGAATCAGAATAATGTGGGTTTGCAGTTTACTTGTGAAATGAGTAAGTCATCAATTAATTTTCTAGACATTAATATTTATGTAGAAAATAATAAATTAGAAACCACAGTCTTTCGTAAAAAGACGTCAACAAATAGCATTTTACATGGTCAAAGTTTTCATCCTAAATCACTTCTTAAAAGCATTCCCTATGGAGAGTTGATCAGAATGCGTAGAAATTGTTCCAATGAGAAAGAGGTACAGTTGAAATATAAAGAAACTTTACATAGATTCAAACAAAGAGGCTACAATTCTCGACTTTTACAAAGAAATTTAGAAAAAGTACAAACAATCTCTCGAGATGAGACATTAGTGCCCAAGAAAACTCAGGCTATACAGGACAAAATAGAGGAAAACAATGTGAGGATGATAATTGAATACACTAAAGAAAGTGGCCTTATCAAAAACATTTTATGCAAACATTGGCATATTATACGGAAAGACCTAGATCTTGGTCCAATAATAGGATCAGGTCCAATGATCACGTATCGAAAAGCTCCATCGTTGAAAGATTATATTGTAAGAAGCCACTTCACAATAAAAAATCAACAGAATTGGTTAATTGAACAACAATGTGGCTTCATTAAATGTAATAGTTGCAAAGCTTGCAAAATTGGAAAATCAACTAAAACTGTAAAATTATGGGATGAAACGGTAATGAACATTAAACACCGAATAACTTGTAACACAAAATTTACAGTTTATGTAATTGAATGTCATTGTGGCCTGAGATACGTAGGTAGTACAATCTGCATGCTTAAGAAGAGAATTTTAGAGCATGTCAGAGCAGTTTTACATAAAGATCAAACATATGCCATAGCCAAACACTTCCAACAACATGAAACAAATAGTTGGAGAATGTTACGTTATTATGGGATAGACCACATTCCTGAAAATGAAAGAGGTGGAGATAGAGTAAAAAAATTGAGACAACTGGAATCTAAGTATATTATCTTAATGAGGACCAAGATCCCGTTAGGGCTCAATTATGACGAGGAGCTTTATGTCCATCTCTGATTTAAAATGATTTAAAATGAATTTAAAATGTATTGGAATCTATTTCACTGTAAATATTACTAGAATTTTGATTAAACATTAAATCATATGACCATATTAATCAAATTAACTTTTTTTCACATGATTTACATTTGAGCAATGAATTGGAAGTAAATTAATTAGGGAAATGAATTGTGAGGTTCATTTAATTATGTAATGGCTGTTTATTGTTTATTGTAGAATAATACTTTATTTTGCTCTTTCTCTAACATATGAAAATGAGTTTTTTTATTTTAATATATAATAGATACAATTTGTGTATCATTTATATTATTTTCTGGCGAACACATTTTTGAATTGATGAAATTTAGTATAAATTAGGTGAAATTTTACATTGTACAATTGAACTATTATAACCAGAATGCATTGGATTGGTATGTGAAATATGCACTATAAATAGATCTGTTAGAGAAAGGACTATTGAACTAAGAAGAAGACTGCATAGTCGAAACGCGTTGTTCTTTTTCTTTGTGCACCGAATAAACCACTTAAACTTATTCTGTGGCTGAGCGGAGTGCGTGGCAATTATTTCTTTTGTTCTTCATATATTTTGAGAGTTCAGCCAACTCTCCTGCCTTGCACCAGCTGCTAGTGCGCGTCGAAATTCTTGGCTCGCTTTGTTTGAAAATATATATATATATATATATATACTTAAATATATATAAATGTACATAAATATATCTATAATTTTTTTTTACTAAAAAAATAAAAGGTTAACGTCATGCTATAGTTAGGTGAATGTGTGAATGTCAGTGATAACATTAACGGTTTGGACTGAGAAAGCACAGAAATTCACCAGTTACAGTTAGCAGAGATAACTATAACTTGAGCTACCAACATGTACTACGTATGACCTCACATATTACATTACTTGTGACATATTAGATGACATCATATATGACAACACTGATGACATCATCCACGCTTTTTTCAACATATTGCTCTATAAACTAATATGGGAATAGAGGCTTAAACGTAAGTACAAGTAGCTGAGAATAATATAAAACATCATTAATGGCATCACAGATAGAGCTCTTTTAGGTGTAGCAGGCAATTGTTATTTTCAACGTTGACCCTGTAGAATACACTTCATGGGTAGTTCACTTCACATTAATAATCAACCACAGATAGATGGGTAACCCATACTACTCTTGGTGTTCACTCTGTATACAACTGTTCAGAGAAAACCAAGTTCCTCAAGATACTCAACGTCTGTTCCAAATTGATGCCCTACTATGGACAGGTTTTTCTGCATCAAAGCCCTCACAGTCACCGTACCTACGCTGAGAAATGAAGTTGACATGAGTACAAAAGTGGGTACTGTTAACAGTGTTTACTCTTTGGAGAGAGTTTACTCTGTGCCACACTGTTTACAGACAGTGAAACTTGCATGAGAAACACACCACAGGGTATTGAAAAATATCTACTAAAAACAGTGTACACTCTATCAAACACTTATCAAAAAAGGCTCTATTCACTAAAAATAACCAAGGTCTGAATGTGATAAAGATCATACTGCCTGAAGCCTGCTACTCTGGTGAAAACTTTCAGATAACCTATCTTCTGAAACAAAAGAAGCACTTGTACATAAAGTAGTACCTAGCGAACACACTCTTCTATGTTATTTGAAACTTTTCATACTGAGACGATTCTGTCTAAGAACTCAAGGCTGCTTGCAAAGATTATTATCTAGTATGTAGAATCTTTGACCTGCTGAAAAAAAGAAAACTTGTGTAGATCATGCTGATCACAAGTCATCAACTGTCATTTGCACACAGAGTTACTCTTCAATTCAACAATTTACAACGGGTTCAATACCTCTACACATCTATGATGCATAAGAAGCGCATGCATTTTGTAAATACTCACATCCATTAGCTGGACACAGCTTACCACTTTTCATTGGTGGTGTCCTTAAGTATGTGTTTAATTAGTTAATTACACCTCTGTTGAACTGAACACATTCCCACCAGGTATGGGAGGACAGTTTGGAAGAGTCCTTCCACTCACAGAGGATGACTTTGAGACCGATGGAGACCAAGATGGTCCATGAAAGGCAGTCTTCATTGTTCTGCTTATATTTTATGTCTGGGGAGGATTCCTAATGTAATGGAGGTAAGGTGAAGAGTCCAATTTAAGTGAAGAGCTTGTGAGATGTCCAACCAGAATTTCTTAGTGAAAATACATTCTAATAACATGTGCCTCAATTCACCTGCTTCTTTCTTGCAGCACCAGCAGCTGTCAGAGGCCAAGTTTACATAGTTTGGCAGGAGTCCAATGGACCATATTATGAATCCAGTATAGACATTGTGCTGGAGGGCCAGTCTTGCATCTCCTCCTGGGCGCAGTTTGAGTTGGAGAGTAAGGATTCACTACAAAGTAAATGGTGATACAGTATCTTTATAGTATGGTTTTGAGAATCATTTATATTAACCAGAGTATAAACTTGTAATAAAACCCTTTAACTTTATTTCTGACTTGGGTTTTACCTGTGTGGCCAAATTGGTAATACTGTAAATTAAATATTGATTGATTGTGATGTTAACCTCTCTCACCCCTTGCTAGGGTGAAAATATATGTTGACCTTGTGTAGAGCATACCTGAAATACTCCAAATGTGTTTAGAGTACTAGTTCAGAAGAGACAGGACTATCCGCTGAGAACTGTCTCTTAGGTGGTAAGTGATTGTAGTAGTTCATAAGCTTATAGTCAGTTCTGGGTTGTTTGTCTCTTAACTGTGCCATATTCTTCTTTTTTGATATGTTAAATGGTATTTTATGAAGTATATTGAAATGTACTTTGCTGGATGATTTCATCAGTGATGGCATCAGTGATGTCACTGACCATGCCATGAGTGACGCAATATGTCAGGTTCTAAGCAGTGCATTGCGGGGGGCGTAAGTTGTAGTTAACTCAGATAACTATAACTGCTGAATTTCAATGGTTTTGTGTGTACAATAAGGTCCCTATAACCTTTGTTTTTTCAGTAAATATGTATCTATCTAGAAATATATATATAAGTATATATATATACATATATATATATATACACACAGACACACACGTACATTCACTATTTGTGTGATAATAAAAAATAAAAAACATTTAGCGGTTTCCAATGTGATAATGGGTTATGACTCTGCAAAACAGCATTACAGTGAGTAAGGTGACCACAATAGCATTTCTTGCATTGGCACGCATTACCTACCCTAAATAGGGAAACTTAAATCCACATGGTCATGGCGGGAGGGAATACCCAAACTTGTTGGAGGCAAGAGTGTTAATTAAAGGTTAACAATCACAGCTAACTACCATATGGTACTGATATTGAAGGCTAAAATGTAGGTTCTACTTAGTGTTAACATATATGGCCATCAGTCTCTCAGTTTCACTCACTGACTTTAGCATGATAAAAACTGCAGGCTGAGGTTACACTCTGCTATCCTAGGTAGTTATTAGACTCACAAAAAAGACATTGGTGGCATTAGAATTCTAAGTGCATTCACTCTCACATACAATTTAATTTCATATATATGTTGTAATTTTCATTGTTAAGTTCCTTTGAACACATAAATACTCTCACTTAGAAGCCTCAGTTTTTTTCGCATTTTAATATCCACACTTGAACAGAGAATAACAGTATGTAGACAGATATGCGTAACATGTGACAAAAAATAGCTAGGTCATTTAAGGCCCATAAGTCATAAAGGGCCAGGTATCTCTTTTGTTAATATCTTCAAGTCATATGCAAAACGTGGCCCATATTTCTCAAGGGCTATGCAAAGGGACCCAAGGCCAGTGCAAAACCTAAATGAGATTTACCAGGCCACACAGGCCCATCTTGTGTGGCCCTGTATAGCTTGATAACTCCAGAGTAACAAAAAGCAGTGCAAATTGCTGCCTTGCGTTACTCTGCAGCAGGGTGCCGTACCGAGAGTGGAGCTTGGGGGTATCCACGCATCCACCCATGCATTCCCAGGGTTTATCAATACTGGTAGTCTTAGGAATGCATCAGAATTGTACGCTTCCCCACCAGAGGCATAATGAGGAGAAATATATTTATTTCTTGTCGTTGTTTCCACTTTCTAAGTGTGTTGCATTTGGCAGCACACTTAGAAAGAGGAACATTTCTCTGAAGATTGTTTTTGTGCATGAAGGTACCCCTTTCTGCACATAAACAATCCTGCCTACAACGCAGGTACCCGTGTACAATGGTTCAAGGGTGCCTGCATTGCAGCTAGGCAGCAGTTTGTGAGCCAGGAGCAGCAATGCACTGTTTAATGCTACATACAACGCATTCCTGCCCTCTCTTTCACCCAGAGCAGCATCATACCTGATGCATTGCATGAAATTTAGATAAATATGGGCCCTAGTATGTAAAAGTACTTACTCTATGAAGCGCCGGCATCCATCCGTTCTGCCTACTGGGCCTGCCGTCTGCCCAACTACTGAATGTTGGCAGGACAGGCATAACGTTATAAACGCTATTGATTGATGCTGTAGGCCCATGAGAAGCGTTACATCATGAGTGGTGTTGGTGTGTTGAGTGTTGAGTTATACAAGTATGTAGTTTATATGTGCATGTTAGTACCCACATTAACAACGGATTGCACAGGACCCTTTTATATTCAAAAGATGTGGTAATAGGGTAACAGGAATCTAGGCAAGTATCTATACAAATATACATTTGCATAAATTGTGTAATTAGAGGTGTTATACAAAAAAAAATATGCCTTGCAAGCAATCTCATAAAAAAATTATAATACAATTTTTGGGATATGCGGGCTACCAGAAAAAATGATAGGCCTATCTATTTGGCTGAGATTGTTATTGCGGCTGGGAATTCAGTGCATCGTTAATCAGTACTGCTTATCCATTGCATGATTCATGCATACCACTATGGTGATTATGAACCAGCATTCTCAATGTTCATATTGCTGGAACAGGAGTGTAAAACAGGCCCCTGCAGCCCATGTGATTTTGTTGTGCTAAGCACCAAAATCTACGCCACATTTTTTGAGCTATAATTGTAATTGGGTACTATTTATTGCACCTGATCAATTCCGATTTCTGGGGTGTTTTCTAAGATAACAATAACAGGGACAAAGGCCCTCATTATGAGTCTGGTGATCATCAGACTCCCAGACTCTCGGATGACGTTCGGACCGCTGCCAATGTGGCGGTCCGAGCGTCATATTTCAACCCTAGCGGTCAGGCGGGGAGGGGGGACCACCAGCTCCCCGAGGATCAGGGATCCCAGCAGTCTGGGGTAGGTGGCAGTCCTAATCCCCCAGGTGAGTACAGCCTCGTTCTCTACCAGCCATTTCCTGGGGCTAGCACCATCATGAAAAGTCTGGTGGTGAACAGGTGCAGGGGACCCCAGGGGGTTCCATGCACTGCCCATGCATTTAGCATGGGCAGTGCAGGGCCTCCCCTGGTGAGCACCCTCACAATGTTCAAGGCTGCTTTGCAGACAGTGAACATTGCGAGGGTGCTGATGCACCCTGCACTCTACAGCATTGCTGCGCACTGGATTACGAGCCGTAGACAATGTTGTAGGCTTAGGTGCCCGCCCGCTGACCTAGCGGGAAACTCTTAATGAGCCTGGCAGGGAGGTAGCCCGTATTGTAGCAAACTCCCTGTCGGAAGTTCAACGGACAGTGTAAACTGTCCGCCGAATTCAGAATCAGGCCCTAAGTCTCCAGTCATTAGTGGAATGTAAGATTCTAGTGTGTGCAATAACAGTAAATATTGCACATATCAGAATTCTAAGTACAGTGTTCTTTACCACCACACCCACACAATTTTCTGTAGTGATGCAAGCCAAATTTATTGGAGCAAGCACCTAAATCTGCATACTATGTTCCATTTTCACACTCAAAATAAGAGTTAATTAACTCACCCAATAAATACCTGACTCCACATTGTTGAAGAGCGCTCAGAGGTCAGGTGGACCTTCCATGCAGCACTATAGATACACTGTCTAACTTCGGATATAACACAATTTACTATACCATACCATGCATGCTCATCTGGGTCAGTCTGGGCTGCTTTAGGCCAAGGGCCAGGCTTGGCTATACCCTGAGTACTGCAGGGCACATTTCTTTGAAAAAAAACCTCTCACAGCTCTTCCAAAACATTACACCAGAGAGCCACAGTTGTCCTGGCCTTGTTTCTTCCTAGCCATGAATCTCATTGCATCCCCTGAGCTGTGCTAGTCTTTCAGCCTACATTTGAACATTAAACGTGGCACAGTCTGTGGAGTAACAGTGGAATGGGAGTCCATCTTTACTTTCCGTCCCTGCCTTTGTTTCCTATTTCGCTACCTACCCGTGTTGGGTCCTAAAATCCCACTTAATGCCAGTTTGGTAAAGCAGCTGCTGACACAGAATCTGGGAAAAAGTGTAGACCTGGGACCTGGTAACGAGCTCTCATGGCAAACAGAATTGTAAAAGTTGATAACATTAAAAGAGGCTCCCCGCAGGCCAAGGCTAATTACTGGACTGCATCTACCGAAATCAGCTCGAAACGAATGGAAGGAGAAAGGGTCAGAGAAATAAACAAGCATTTGCAATGAAATAGGTCTTGCGTTTACTCGAATTAAAGCTATTAGCGTTGTAAACTCCTAACTGGACTTTTCTTGCCACATAAACTGAAAAGTAAAACAGTTTCACATAAGCGAGCCCATGGCCACCATGAGCACAAAGGAAACCCACAAAAGAAAAATCATCTTGCAGTGAAAATTATCGGCAAAAGTGCAATTATCCATGTAACCGCAAAAGTGCAAATATGCATGTAACAAGGTCGATGTCATGGGAACACATTTTTAGTGTTCTATTGAAATAAAAGGCAAAGAGTGAAACAAAGGAGCATCTACTAAAATATCGAAGGGGCTGGTCCACCTAAAACTGATAGCATGCCTGTGTACATGGACAAAGAACAGGGAAATACTCAAAAGAAATCCTGAAATGCTGGACTTGTTACAGG
Source organism: Pleurodeles waltl (assembly GCF_031143425.1). Lineage (NCBI taxonomy): Eukaryota > Metazoa > Chordata > Amphibia > Caudata > Salamandridae > Pleurodeles > Pleurodeles waltl. The sequence goes on along the minus strand of NC_090446.1, from coordinate 1,332,469,994 downwards.
GCACAAAATATTATTTTATGAACATGAAAGCGTGTTTTCGCCTGGGCACCGAATGGTTTAACATAAGAATGGATGCAGGAAAATGAAGCTCTTGGTGTCCCTGCCACTTTTGAATGCTACAGCCATTTCTATGCCTGGGCCTGGGTGGGACTAATGGACAGGGCAGGCCCATGCATTGCAAAGACCAATAGGACCACCATGGGACAGAGTGAAAGAGTCCCGGGCCTCCAAAATAGGTACTCGTGGGCCCACTGGCACCCCCCGGTGCAATGTAACCACTGGGTGAGGCGAGGGCACTGTATGGCCATAAGGATCGGGTGGTGGTTATTTATAAAGAAAGGTTTCATTTTGGTAGGTTAGCATAGGATAAGTACACTTACTCTTGAATCTATTTTACTCAATGTGGTGGTAATCTTAGAAGTGGTAATATCAACAGTGGTAACCCCGGCAGGAGTATCTTCAGAGGTAGTAATCACAGTAGTGGTAATATCAGCAGTGGTAATCTCAGAGTTAGTAATACCAGTAGTGGCAATCTCAGCAGTGGTAATCCCTGCAGTGGTACTCTCAGAGGTAGTAATCACAGTAATGATAATTCAGTAGTGATACTCCCTGCAGTGGTAGTCTCATTGGTAGTAATTACAGTAGTGGTAATCTCAGTAGTGGTAATCCCTGTAGTGGTAATCTCAGAGGTAGTAATCACAGTAGTGGTAATCTCAGCAGTGGTAATCTCAGAGGTAATAATCACAGTAGTGGTACTATCAGTAGTGGTAACCCCTGCAGGAGTTATTTCAGAGGTAGTAATCACAGTAGTGGTAATATCAGCAGCTGTACTATCAGAGATAGTAATCACAGGGGTAGTCCCTGCAATAGAAATCTCAGCGGTAGTAATCACAGTAGTGGTAATCTCAGCAGTGGTAATCCCTGCAGTGGTAATCACAGTTAACATAAGAGGGGTTGTTTACTGTAATTGGAGACAATTTTTTTTCTTTTCCATCCACTGCTTGGCAGTACCTGCAGTTTCAGCTGAAAGTTAAACACAACTGCAATACAATACCACCAAAAGCAATACAACTGTACTGCCCATGACTAATCAGAGAGCATTTAGTCATTGGGTATTACCTGGTGAGCAGGAAATGATGACCGACTTAAAAAAAGCAGTGAGCCCTGTCAAATGACCCTTTAATGTTCAATCGACCCCAGAATTTTTTTCAGAAAACGCAAACTTCTTTATTAATGAGAAACTTTGTGTTTGTTCAGTGCTTGCCTAGACAGTGACTCAGTTCTTATGATTCTTTCTGGACCCGAGTACCTTTTGCAAAGTTGAACAAAGGCCCCTGTCTCACCACATTGAACGGGGACCTTAACTGTCTCTTAAACTACCTACATTAGAAGACGCATGCGTATCTCCAGATAGGGCCATGTGCCTTCTCACAGTGCCTGTGTCCTCCTGTTGCAGTGTCCCTGCCTCGCTGATCTTGTAGTTCTGTCTCTGTGCTACATGTGAAGGTGTCTACACCTGAAGACGCATGCATATCTCTATATAGGGTCATGTGCAATGCAATAGGCCTCGCATTTGCTCGAGTTAGAGCTATTGGCATTATAAATTCATAAGTGGACTTTTCTTGCCACATAAATTGGTCAACCCTGCCCCATAATTTCATCTTTTCCTGCCACATAATTCCAGTGCCCCTGCATATAACTAAAGCACTTCCATTTACCTTCTTCTATCTACAGCAAAAAATTAAAACGTTGCCATTTAGCATCCTAATTTAAATCTTCCTGCTAATTCCAATAGATTACCACTTCCCCACCCCACCATGAGAGTTGCTGGCTTGCGTGCTCGACCTAAAAATCAAAAACACCAGACTTGTAAATGCTTTTTTTGGTAACGTTTTTGCAGTTTCCATTCCCTCTTTCAGTTTCTTCCTTCTGTGCCTTCCTTGCATAACAAGAATGGCAGCAAATAAATATTAGATGAGAAACAAATATGCTAAAGTTGACATTTGGAAGAGAAGAAAAGCACGACATGTACAAATAACTTTCCAGAGTGCGGTTGGGTGTACTTCAACTAAACAGTGAGAACTGCATGTATGACTACAGGTATAGAGTAGCCAGACACCATATACTTTTCTTGTCAATGACATGTACACTGCAAGGCACCTTCTCGGTTTGAAGGCTACATAAAATGAAATTTACATTCATCAAACCATTCCAAAGCAGAGATAAAATTATTCTTTGAAAAAAAGACAAAATCGTCTTTTTAACGTCAACTCTTCTACATCAACGTAGTAAAACCAGTGACTAGGCCACATTAGCTGTATCAACGTACTACCCAAATGCCAATTTCAATACTATCCCGGCGCCATTCTAAAGAATAAAGTGGCAGTATTACGTAAAACATAGGTACAGACTGGACAGGAAGGAAAGAGACTTTAAATATGAAGCTAAAGTTAAATAGGTGCGGATGTTCTCTGACTTTGCACCTTATAGTTGCATATTTGTATTGATAATTTTTACACTCAAATTCAACCAATTGCAAAATAACGCCAAAGAGAGTAAATAGTGTATTTAAACCGACACGTTCTCCAAAGGTGTCCACCTTTGAAGCAAACAATCACACAGAATTTCATTGATTGGATGCAATGTAGTACTGAAGGATGTCCAGCATGCAGGCAATTATGGCAGACACTGGTGAACATAATTGATTAGGGCACAAAATGATTCAAGATACCAATACTCCTGCATATAAACGAACCAGTTTCCACAGTTACATAAGGCTCTTTAGGCCCATGTCCTTCTCATTGAGTGACAAAGTGCATGCACCTGGAGTGATACACCAGCATATGGATGATGAGAGAAAATAGGGCTGTGAGCATGAGTTGAGGAGTGTTAAGAGAGAGGGAACAGGAGTTGTGTGTACAAGGCTGAAGATGAAGTATTCAGGGAGAAAGAAGCCAGGAAGCGTGTCAACAATCAGACAAGCACAGATAAGAGAATGGTAGGGTGTCTTCAGTGCCTGTCTCTGTAAAAGTAACAACGGTCATAAGGATACTGAAAATAATCAACATGTTCTACATGAAGTTCTAAAGAAAGGAGGCAATATTATATTGTTTTCTTATTCTTGCTGCACGCACCAAATTAAGAATGTTAAAAATGCCATGGTCATAATATAAAGTGAAGTACATCAAATAGTTCAACAAGAAACACAAGGTACTTGGACAGCTCGTGTTACGCGCTTAGTTTTCAGTTTCATACAGAATCTTTTATTTCACCCAGATAGTGTGACAAAACAGTAAATATCCATGGCACTTCAGATGTTTCAACTTCAAGAATCCGGGCGAACCCATCACCATCTCCTTTACAACACTTGCTGTCTTCAAGGAGCTCTCGACCACGCGCCTGGCCCAAGGGCACACGTCATCACAGCCAACACGCCTTCCTCATTTGTTTATTCATTTATTTTCGGGACACAGACTCACTTCATTCCCCCACTTATCTTTCGTACACCCAGCCTCCACTTACATTCTCCCAAACATCCCTCTTTTCCTTTCTTCCCCTGTCTGAATCGGGCATCCCCCAATCTGTCATCCTTCACCTGCTTCTTTTTCTCCCCTGGAAGGGTGGACAGGCCCACATCTGACTCTCCACCCTCCCCCATCTACTCTACCTACTACCACCCAGCACAAACCCTTTTGGTGTTTTGCTGCCGCACCAGCGAAACCCACTGGAACAACTCATGCCCTTCCAAAAGGTTCACTCCACCAACATTTCTCCCCTCACATATTGGTCAGCAAGAAACGCAACTCCAACATGTAATGGGCATTCCCCATCTCTGAGAGATGCACACTGTCATCCCTGAAAAGCACCTGCTCATCCTCTTTTATCGCATCGTGCATCAGCACTTTAATGTCATGTACCCAGCAGAAAACCCTCATAGCCCTATTGAGCTTCCTCCGAGCCCTTTCAATAGCTTCATGTTTCAGTGCTCCTCTCCATTTTCTCCTGGGCACAAATTTTGTCCACACTAAAGAAGTCCCATGCATGTTGTGCTGCAGCAGTGCCAGATCCTGTTGCATGTGCTGCAGTAGGGTGAGCCTAGATCATTTTTCCCAAGGTGTAACACCAAAACATCAGGCCATCCCCACATCAGCATAATCGATGTGGTAAAAGGAAGCAATTTGCCTCATCTCATTTCTCTCCTTCCCCACCACAACACCTCGTGCCTGCTACTTTGAAGTCCCAGAGATTGTCCATACACCTGCTTCTCTGCATATTTAGCCGCCCGATTAATGAAAGAGTGTCCGACCAACCATGTGACCGTCTTATCTTTCTCCAGGCCGTGCACGCAACCTGGAAGGAGAAACAAATGTCAGAGTGCAATGAACTATCCCCGCCCCCCAATTTCAGAAGCCCCACACCTGAAGAACGAACCCAGCCCCAAAACTTGGCACACCTACTACGTCCCTGAAAGGCATCAAATCAGGCCATTACATATCTCTCGCAACGTTTGGACCGCCACCGCCCAATGCGCCTGATTTGATCTCAATCCCACCCCAACCGGGCCGCCTCAGTCGCCGTGCCAATCCTGAAGGAGTGAGTACCAAAATTACCTGCCTGCCTTCCCAGGCATCTCAAAACCATTCTCAAAGCGGACAACTGGAAAGCTGTAAGCTTCTTACCATTCTCATGACAAAACACACTCTCCTGTTGACCAACCCTGTGCACCTTGAAAATGTACCATTCCCGCACTGGGCATGCCTCCAACACTCCCCCTTTTTCCATCCATATCCACTTCCCCTTACCCAGCTGATCCGTCTTTGATCGCCTCAACCAGATCCCCAAACGCTCACCCTGCTGTTGCACATCCCCCACCCCTACACCACAAGTTTTTCCCACACCCAATAATTCAGACACACAAAATGCCCCAAAAAACATCCATCTCATACACAAACGAAAAAGAGACACATCATGGGTATTCACACAACAAACTGGCAGGACATTTAAAATGTCCAAAAGCAACTCAAACGTAATTGCTTCACGCACCACACCTCCTGACTCTGATCGCATTCTCCCCCAGCCTTTCAGCATCTTTCCCAAGATGTCATCCTTTGCCGGGTCCTAGCCAAAAAACAACTTCCCATAAAAGGACACTCCTGCCAACTTGCCTCCAATCGTGGCTGGCAATAACCCCTTCCAAATAAAAAATATAACAAAACGCAGCACACAAGCCTCAATCATTCCTTACTCCTGCCTCCAAAACTGCCCTCCAAAAACTTAAAAATCCTGAAATTTCAACCATGCAAGGCGACAACTCCTGAGGGTTAAGTCAGCTAGCAATATCTCCACCAGTCTCATGACCATCATGCCCCCCACTCTTAAACGTCTGCCGGGACCGCTGTCTTCTGCTCCTCTGCGCCGGACACCAATTGGCGGAAACGCTGCCACTGCAAACAAGACAGGGAATCTGCAATGGAATTGTTGACCCCTGGAATATGCATAGCCTTAAATATGATATTTAAAGTAAAGCAACACAACATAAACCTACTAAGCAACAGCAGTACCCTGAGATCCCTGGCCCTCTGTCTGTTTACCAATTCAACCACTGTCAGATTGTCCACATGGAATATCAGTTGTCCTGTTGGCTAGTTTGTCACCCTACACCGACAAAGCCACCAGCAGAGGAAAGAATTAAAAAAAGGCAATGCTCCAGCCTTGACTCAACCATTGCACAGGCCACGTCTCCGCATACCACCGCCCATCCCAGAAAAGACCAAGACCAGAGACCTCCGCCGCATCCGAAAAAATGCGCACTTGCCAGATTGTGTCTTCCTCTCGAAAGGACAAGGAGACCCCGTTAAACTGTGTCAAGAACAAGTCCCATACTCGGATGTCTTCTCGCAAACCCATGGTCAGCCGAATCCTGTGATGAGGGAGGAATGCACCTGACATCGCCAGCCCCATACGCCTGCAGAAAGTCCTACCACCCCGGAACACCCTACATGGATAGTTAAGGAAACCCAGGAGTTGTTGGGCCACGCGCAGTTAAATCTTTTGTTTCGACCTGATCTGCCACAAAAAAAGGAGAATCTCCTCAACCTTCACTGTGGGCAGACGTGCCATGAAAGTCATTGTGTCCAGTTCGATGCCCAAATAGGTCAAAACAAAGCTAGAGACCTCTGTCTTCTCAGGCACCAAGGGCACCCCAAAATCCAGTGCCAATTGCTCAAAAAAACGTAGTGCCTTACCGCACGAGTCAGAAGGTGGGGTCCCCACAAAAAGGAAATCATCCAAATAGTGTGACACCATCCAATGTCCACTCACCTGAATAAAAACCCATTGCGAGAAGGTACTGAATGCTTCAAACAAAGCACGGGAAGTCGCGCACCCCATGGGCCGCACTCTGTCCACGTAAATGGCCCCACCCAACTACTTCCCAAGCTGAAAGACATCATCGGGTTGAATGGGGAGCAACCGAAAAGCTGACTTGATGTTGCACTTAGCCCGCTCAGCACCCTTGTCACATCCCCTTATGAGCCGAATGGCATCATCTACCGAGGCGTACACCACTCATGTATCCTCTGGTGCAATGAAATCATTCACTGATGCCCCTTCAGGCCATGACAAATGATGTATCAGCCGGAAATCCCCTTTGCTCTTTTTTGGTACCACCCCCAAAGGTGAAATCATCAAATCATCCATTAGCCACTCATAAAAGGGGACCGCAATTCTACCCTCTGCCACCTCCTGTCTCAGTTTCGTCACCACCACTTCTGGCATGGCCTTAGCTGACTACAAATTTTCCGCCTATCCGGGTACATGCGCATCCAGGGCAGTAACCTCTTCAACTTAAATGGAGTAGGTGCCCTTCAGCTCAGGAGCGCCTTGCCCCCCTCTGCCCCTGGTAGATCTCTACTGCTCAGCCAGACTAGCAAGGGAAAAACATTGCATAACTGGGTGTCTCCCTCCACATTTTGAACACTCATGTTTAAATTTACAGGGGTGCCTGGAGCAAAACCCTTGTTGAAGTTCCAACATGCTCCTGAACTAGGCACTGGGGCCCTCTGTGCCATACCTGCCTCTTCCTGAGCGGGACGCTGCTGAAAAGGCTTGTAAACCACCTGGAGACCACTATCCATGTGGGTGGATACCGCTGAATGTGAAGAGGCCATCCATTGCATCCATAACTCCGAATCCGCATCACCCCATGGCTTTTCAGGATTAATGCTCACTCTGGCCATGAACTCTTCATCATAGCTCAGCCACGCAAAAACCCCAAAATGCATTTGGGCTTTACAAATGATGTCCATGTATTTAAACATGGCTATGGCCCTGTCTGGGTATTTTTCACAGTAGATGCTGGCGTAAATCAAAAATGCAAAGGTCCAATTGTCCATAGTTATGGGCACCCTAGGCCTACGCACCAGCTTCCACTGAACCTTCTTTCGCCTGAATATCCCTGTGAAGGAGTTTGAACACATCAACATTCTTGTGTTTCCATGTCCTTGCTTTACATGCGACCCCCAAAGGCATAGTGAGGCATATCTGTTACATGCGGCCCCAAAGGCATAGTGAGTCCCATATATGGGAGTCTTTTCTTGTGTCCGGCCCCATCCTTGGTGTCATCATCCTTATCCCCGCTTTCTGCTGTCGCCCCATCCCCACCCTGTGGAGGCAGCATTTTTTCTCCCATCTGGTCCTTACTGCCCACAAGTACCGCACCTGTATTAGGCGTAGTGTGTATTGAGTCCTCACCCACACCAATAGACTTGTATTGAGCCGTGCCGGCCCTGCCCTTCCGATCCCTCCATGGGGCCCACCAGTCCCCCTTAGCTTGGACACCGCTTCCAGGATTACCAGCATCCAAAAGTGACTTGCGCCCGTTGCCTTCTTTGCGGGAGACCTCTTGCCCTCACATGCTAGACGTTGAAGCTTGTAAAACAGTAAGAGAAGAGGGTGTTGTGCCGCTCCTGCACCCCTTCCCCTTCCCTTGTACCCCGCAAACCTCTCTTTCACGAATCTCCCCATTGTCCCAGTCATCCAGGTCCTCCTCATAATCCAACTCCAACACATCCTCTTCGTCCACACCCCATACTTCATCAGCACCTGCTGCATCAACCACATCATGTGCTTCATCCAGCCCGAGTACCCTGTGACGTAAGCCAGCTGTGGGCTTCATGCATTTCCGCGGTGTAGATAAGGCCGCCGAAGACCCCTCTATGGCTTCCGACTAACATCCTGGGGCCATGTTGCACCCCGTTGGCGTCGCCACCTTTCTGCCAGCCTCTGTCACTGGCATTGACTCTCTACGCCGCACTTGGCCATGTGTGCCCTGTGCTGCTGTCACGCTGCCTGATCCACCAGCTGCACTAGCCTCCTGATCCTTCCCCCGTTCCTTATAAGGGACCCACACCCAGCCGCCCTGCCCCAAAACGTGCCCATCTTTGTGTCCCCCACTATCCCCCACTGACTTCCTCTTCCCCTGCCGGAACCTCCCCTCCACCTCCCTCCTCTCTTTGCATAACCTGGCCCACCTTTCTTCCGTCTCTGCACTAGCTTCCTCTTCTCTTGAATCCTGGCCTCAATGTCCACTGCCGACCAGTCAGTGGATGGATGCTGCTGTGTCTCCACCCCACCCTGTCCTTGGCCATACTCCTCCAAATACTTCCTGGCATGCCTCAAATCTGCCTCCCCACCTCTTCCAGCCTATGGACCCCCCAGGGCCCCACCTATGGCTGCGCTAACCTTCTTCCCCTTCCGTTTGCTTCCACCTGGCCCCTGTCCCTTGCCTTTCTTATGGACTGAGGGCCATATTTATACTTTTTGACCGACGGCTAACGCCATTCCAACGCGCCATGCGGGTGCCTTATTTATGGAATGACGTTAGCTGGTGCTGCGGACTGGTACGCGTAAAAAGAATTACTCAGACCAGGCAGCGCCGGCGTATGGGAAAATGGGGGTTGTGCATCAAAAAATGGTGCAAGTCAGGTCTGAGGCAAAAATCAGACCTCACACCTGACTTGCGCCATTTTTGTTTGATGTACAATCCCCATTGACATGACTCCTGTCAAAGCAAAGACAGGAGTCATGCCCCCATGCCCAATGGCCATGCCCAGGGGACTTATGTCCCCTGGGCATGGTCATTGGGCATAGTGGCATGTAGGGGGGCCCAAATCAGGCCTACCTATGCCACTTAAAAAAAAATATATATATATACTTACCAGAACTTACCTTTCCTCCCCTGGGATGGGTCCCTCCATCCTTGGGTGTCCTCCTGGGGTGGGCAAGGGTGGCAGGGGGTGCCCCTGGGGATATGGGAGGGCACCTCTGGGCTCCTTCCGAGCCCACAGGTCCCTTAACGCCTGCCCTGACCCAGGTGTTAAAAAACAGCGCCCATCAGGCTGGGTGCCGTTTTTTAAGGCCTGCCCCCTCCTGTGCGTCAAAATGACGCCAGAGGATAAACAAGGCGCACAGGCCTTAAAGTCATTTTTTGAAAGGGAACGCCTACCTTGCATATAATTAACGCAAGGCAGGTTCCCCCTTCCAAAAAATTACGCACATGGTGGTATTTTGACGTCCGCGGGGTTGGGCGTCAAAGTATAAATATGGGGCAGGATTTGCGGCGAATGTGCGTCAAAATTTTTGACGCACATCCGGCGCAAGCAGAGTATAAATATGCCTCTGAGTCTGGTAAACTAGCCATAGAGAAGTCGAGGGGCTACTCCAGCCACCCAGGCCCCTGCCCTACCTGCTTCATAACCATGTCCTTTGGCAGGCCCTGCTCTGAGGGGCCTGCTGTGTTCTCAGCTGGCCATTTATTCACAGTTTCCGCCCGACCTTCATCTGTCAAGGGTTTCCCCTGCTGCCCCTCAGTCAGCCGATGATAAGGCGGGGTGGATGCGCTGTGCCCCGCCCCCTTTTTACCTTTTTTCCCACCCCCTTTAATGTGGAGCGGCATGTGGCAACAGCTGCGGCCACCACTCCTTGTGCCGCCACGCGCAGCACGTGCGACATCCCTACCCAGGCCTGGTCTAAGATGCCAGGCCTGGTCTAAGATGCCAGGCCTGAGCAGGTCACTACGGCTGGCTTCGCCCAAAATGTGAATCGCGGCCCTCATTGCTTCAGAATCATGGCCGGTGGCCATGATTTATTGTACACGCACCTGTAAAATTCCCTGCACTACAGGATCGGCCAACCTCAATGCGACAAGCTGGCGCAGAAGAGGCCAATCTCTACTCCAGCCCCTCCCTATATACTTTCCCCCTAGACCCTCCCTTGAAATCCCCCAGCCTATCCTATCCCCGGCCGTCTACATCTGGCCCGAATGCTCCAGTGGAGAGACTAGACTGTGTCCAGCTCTCCACGGAGCCCTACATTGTGAGCCGCTTAAGAAAAACAAGTAGCAAACATATGCACACATATCCCTTGTTTATTATCCATGTAACAGGGTCAATGCAAAGCATTTGACTGTGGAAGGACAGGAAGGACAACACGTATAGAGCAAGGGCGGTTTCAAGGGACCCCTTAAAGAGGCAATGCCAGTTATAGCCTTGTGAAGCCCAGAGCTGCCCTCACAGTGTTTTCTGTACATTTTTGTGCCTGTTTCTTATTTTTATAGCGTATTTAGTTTGTGTAAATAAATTGTAAGTTGTACTTTCACTGTATTTAAATGCAGGCTTCTGGGATCATACTCATACATACTTTGCGCTTTCAGTCACTAATCAGCAGGTCACACCCTCAAAGCAGCTCCGATCGGAGCACAGCAGCTGGTCTTTTACCGCTATGTCGGAGGCAACAAGGAAAGTAAATCTCTCCATTCCAAGCCAAACGTGGGAGCTAAGATAAACAAAGGGGACTGGAAAAGCCTCCCTTTGAAGTTGGTTTTATGTTTGCAGAGGGAGCTGGTAGGGAGGAGGGACTGAACGCGCACCCACAGTGTAAGACCAACAGACAAATACTTTTTAAAAAGTCCCCTACAGAAGAGATAAACAGGACATAGAGTAATTATACAGTAGTTGGTGCTGCTCCCAAAGAGAAAAAGGCAGGACAAAGAAGCAGAACTGACCACTGGCAAGCAAGGATTTTTAAAGGACACTGAAACCAACAAATTAAATTGCTTGAATTCGCTTGAACCCATATTATTATAAGTATACTTAAAAGTATACAACATGCTGAACGCTACGCTCGACCTAAAAAGAGAAGGTTGTCTTTTTCATTGTGCTGAAAGAATGGAAGGGTTAAACGCACTTGCTCTTTATGGAAGTCCCAAGTGGAAATCCGGAATTCTACAACACCGCCTTTGTTCCTGTAGAGGTTGATAAAACAAGAGCCAGAACAGTTTTCATAAATTTCAGTGAACTACAGGACTGTAGCTGTAAGTGGTGTATTAACAAAATAACCACTGTTTTCGATGATCCATGGAAGAAAAAATAAAGCTGGGGCTTGAAACAGATAAGACCACTTAGTGTAACAACGTTAGAACATCATTTAGCCTCTTCCAAATGGCATCAGCTGGGGTTCATTTTGAATTGCCAAGATAGGGAGGGACCTTGGCTCTCTAACAAAGGAGAATAGATGCATATACTTACAAAGCCAGGTGCAGCTAGGGGGCAGCAGTGTGCTGTGCATAGTAATAACTGAGCGGAGCTACTTAATGTCCTGTAAAGGAGACTTATGCAGACATTCGGGAACATTGAGAAGGCGAGGTAGATAAAATGAGCGTTTCTTCAATGCTGGCCTTATAGTGCCAATGTGCTGGGAGGAGGTTATTGGAGAGAATTGTTTTCAGCTTCTTCCTACTCAACAGAAGTGAGTTAGTCTGATATGCACACATATTTTATTCCAGTACCCGAGCTCATATATTGGGAAATTTGCCTCTGAGAGCGAAAGTGCCACACAGAGTGCGCATAACGGTAGCACAATTCTTCTTTCTTTATTAAAGTATGCAGTGGTGATGTCAAATTTGAGAACTGTATAATGTCCTCTTGCATTCATTTTTTGAAAGTGGGTCTCTAGTTGGCAGAGGTATGCACCCTGCCCAAGTAGGGACCACAATCCTAGTCAGGGTAAGTCAGATACACACCCGAAATTAGTCTTTTTTCACCCTCTGGGAGCTTGGCACCAGCTTCGGCCGCTGCAAATGTAAAGGGAAGAGGAGGTGGGGGCTGACAGGGACAGGAGAAACAATAAAAACAAGCATTTGCAATGGAATGGGTCTCGCATTTGCTCGAGTTAGAGCTCATAGCGTTGTAAACTCCTAACCGGACTTTTTTTGGCACATAACTTGAAAATCAAAAGTAAAACAGTTTCGCATAAGCGAGCCGATTCACAGCGCCACGGCCACCATGAGCATCAGCTATAAGGAGAGACACAAAAGGAAAAAGAAGTTCGCTCGCAGTCAAACTTATCAGCAAAAGTGCAATTATCCATGTAAAAGGGGGAATAGCCAAGGCTGTAACAAAACCTCCCCAAGGAGGGACAAACGTAAACCATTTACCAGTGTCATCAAAGGATTTTTGAAGGGCAAGCCCACGAGTGATAGTGGTGGGCGTGAGGTGGACGTTGTTAAAAGCCCAGAAACATACCAACATGGCAGAAAAGAAGCGCATGCACGCTGCTATGCTGGACCTAAAAAAAAAAAAAAAAATTACCTTTCCCACCATTCCCACTGACTCGCTCATCACTCCTCTTCTGGTGGTGTCCCAACATTCTGTGGGACACCAGGCCAGGCTCCCCAGCAATCCTGGTCTAAGTATAGCATGAAAGCAGTGCCAGGATTGGTCTGAGCCGCACGGATTTACCGCTCAGACATAACCCTGGGGTCTGTGAAGTTTCTCCAGTATGGCTGTTCAACACAGCTGGACTGGAGAAACCTAAGTGTGCATGTGTGTTTGGCTGGCCTCAGACATCCGGCCAAACACACATGCTCACTTAGGTGCACTCTCTCCTCATCACCCCTCCCACCTTCCGTAGCCCAGCCCCGCTCCTCCCTGCACTGCTAGGTCAGCCAGGAGATGAAAAATAAAACAATAGTCAACAATTGTTTTATTTTTCATCTCCTGGCTCTTGGCCTGAGGGGCGACGCTCCTCCACCATTGCAGAGGAGTCGCCCCTGCTTGGCAGAGAACAGTCAGGCTCAATTTAAGAGGCAATGTGTAAAACATTTGTGCAACACTTAATTACAGTAGCACAGTGGAAGATACCACAAAAAGACTCCACAAGACTCCAGGCAAAGTGGCAATCCTTACAACACAGCAGTCTTTACTCCAGTAGAGTTCTTCCAAAGTCCAGAAGTGTACTGATTTGCTGGAGTGAGAGCCCCAGTACTTATACCAAAAAGTGCCTATAAGGTAGGGATGACTTCAAAGCAGTTCCTTGAAGTGCACGGTAGGGGGACGTCAGCCCTTTGTTTGGAGAGAGGCACTCCCCTATTGAAGTGTAAGTGTGAACTCCCCTCCATCCTTCCAACCCAGGAAGGCCCATCAGAATGCAGATAAATGCAGATGAGTTATTTGTCACACCCACCCTTCCTGTCTTGGTGGCTGTCTAGCGTGAATGCACAAAGCATAACTGTCACCTATATCAGATCAGCAAGGCAAACTGGGCAGTAATAACAGATAAATGCCCAATTTCTAAAATAGTAATGTTAAGTCTGACTTCACCATTAAAAAGGGTTTACCATTATCATTCCAATGATAAGGGGAGTTTAAGGCTTGACAAGAGGTTTTAAATGCCAAGTTAAAGTGGCAGTGAAACTGCACACACAGGCTCTGCAATGGCAGGCCTGAGACATGTTTAAGGGCTACTGAACTGGGTGGCGCAATCAGTGCTGCAGGTCCACTAGTGGCATTTGATTTACAGCCTCTGTGTATATGGTAAACCACTTTACAAGGGACGTACAAGTAAATTAAATGTAAACCAATGTTACCATCTTTTAGAGAGGAGAGCACATGCACTTTAGCACTGGTTAGCAGTGGTAAAGTACTCAAAGTCCCAAATCTAACAAAAACAAGGTCAGAAAGACAAAACGTTTGGTGTAACCCTGCCAGAAGGACCATTTCCAACACTCCTAAACTGCTGCAGTGCTCAATTTGAAAAGAATACATACAGCGGCCCAAAGTTTTGGTTAGAAGCCCGCAGCTGCTGCTACCAAAGGACCGGGTGCTGACCCAAGGATCCACAGTCTTGATTCCACCTGCATGCCTCTTTAATCCCAGAATCATATACACTTTCAAAGACAGGTAAAAACCTAGGTATTTCCTAAATACCTACACTACCTGCGTCCAGGCAACAGAGCCCAGAAAACAGTCAGGTGCAATCTTCAGTGTTAGACTTGGCATCCTTGGCGTAGTCTCCCCTAACGTTTTGCCTCTGTTTCCCAGGTTGTGGATGTGTGCTGGGCTCTGTTTTTGCTGTTTTTGTTACTCTGGGCACTTTACCACTGCTATCCAGTGCTAAAGTGCAAGTGCTCCTATGTAAAAATGTATGTGTAATTGGCTTTCCATGATTGGCATATTTGATTTCCTAATTAGTCCCTAGTACAGTGCACTAGAGATGCCCAGGGCCTGTAAATCAAATGCTACTAGTGGGCCTGCAGCACTGGTTGGGCCATCCACATTAGTAGCTCTGGAAACATGGCTCAGACCTGCCACTGCAGTGTCTATGAGCGCAGGTTGAACTGTAAATTTGAGTTGGCAAGTGTACCAACTTGCCAGGCCTAAACGTTCCAGTTTCTTACATGTAAGACACCCCTAAGGTAGGCCCTAGCCCTATGGGCAGGGTGCAGTGTATGGTTAATGTAGGGCATCTACTAATGTGTTTTATATGTCCTGAAAGTGAAATAATGCTACATTCAGTTTTCACTGTTGCAAGGCCTGTCTCTCTCATAGGTTAACATGGGGGCTGCCTTTAAATAAGATTAAAGTATAGATTCCTTTTGGGAGCAGTTAGACATGTGGAGTTTGGGGTCTCTAAATGCACAATTTAAAAATACATCTTTTAGTAAAGTTAGTTTTGAGAATGTGTATTAGAAAATGCCACTTTTTAGAAAGTGGGCATTTTCTTGCATTCTCTGGCTCTGCCTGTTTGTGGACTCCCTGTCTGGGTTAGTTTGACAGTTGGCCTGTTTACACCTCTCTCTAGACAGTGACAGAAAAGGAGTTGGGGTGTAGCCTGCATATCCTGATGAGCCATTTGTGCTAGGAGGGAGGGGAGGAGTGGTCACTCACACCCGAAAGGGCTGTGCCTGCCTTCCCACAGTGCAGTCTCCAACCCCCTGGGCAAGGCAGGTTCTCACAAAAAAGACAGACTTTCCTTTGAAGTAGGCCTAATTCAAAGGCAGAAAGAGGTATAAGAGGAGCACCCAAAAGCCCTGAAGATCAGATCACTTCCGGAATCAAGAGGAACCTCTGCCAAGGAGAAGAGCTGAAGAGCTAAGGAGAAGAGCTGCCCTGCCTGTGACTGCACTTTGTGGAGCTATCCTGCAGTTGCTGCTTCTGCCTGTAAAAGGGGACAAAGACTGGACTTTATTGTGCATTCCTGCTTGTGTAGAATCTCCAGGGGCTTGAACTGAGCTTGCCTCCTGTTGCTGAAGTCTCAGGGCCATCAAAGACTTCCCCTGCCAGCACCTAGACTCTCTGCTGAGACACCTGCCCTGCCAAGTGGTGGCCTATCCAGTTCCTAGGCCCATGAAAGGTGAAGCTGGCAGACAAAGACTAAAAATCCATGCACAGACCTCTGTGCTGGGAAATTTTCGACGCACCTTCCGTGGTGCGGCTAATAAACGAGACACCGCCAGCTGCGTAGCTGAAAACAACGCTCCACCCGCATCGCGGCTGGAAGATCGATGCAAAGTGGCTGGAGAAACGACGCGCAACACCCGCTAACGGAGGCTGATAAGGACGCAAACCCCATGCAGCAGGTTTTGTGATACCGTGCGATTGGATTTTCAACGCAACCTCAGTGGGTGCAGAAAAATAACTCAAAGCCTGCCTGGACCTAAGGTGCCTGTCCAGATCGATGCATCGCTGTCTTGCGGGAGAGAAGAAACAACTCACGCCGACCTGAACTGAGGAGGAACAACGCACGATCTTGCTTGTGAGTCCTTTTTCAACGCACACTCGCCTGTGCAGCTTTATTTTGACGCTACCCAGGTACTTTTGTGAAATAACAGCATTCTCACTTTTTTCTAAGGATTAAGACTCTTATTCTTTGAAAATTCATAACTTGACTTGTGTATGTAGGATTTTTGTCGTTTTGATCTTGTTTTGTTTAGATAAATATTCCCTATTTTTCTAAACCTGTGTTGTGTCAGTTTGTAGTGTTTTCATTGAGGTACTGTGTGTGTTGGTACAAATACTTTACACATTGCTTCTGAAGTTAAGCCTGCCTGTTCTTGCCAAGCTACAAAGGTGGTGAGCGGGGTAACTGAGGGTGATTCTCCTTTACCCTGACTAGAGTGATTGTCCTTGCTTGGACAGGGGGTAATGTGACTGCCAACCAAAGACTCCATTTCTAACATTCAGCATACAACCCATTACCTCAACCGACGAACAACTCAACAAACAAACTGCTATCATTATTCAGGTAAGCAAAAAGGGCTGACCTATGGTTCGCAGTGGCATTATATAGTTATGTACTTCCATATACAACTGACCCACAATAATACTAAAACCATAATATTCAGTAGTTAGCAACATATTGTAACTTATGCCTATTATATTCAGATAACACGTATCTGCTATTAGGGTTGTGCATTATCAGCACTGCACAGCCAAAAAAACTAAACATTACCAAATGAACAGGCATGACATAACTGAAGCGATCTGTCACACATTACTGGACAATTTTGGAGTACTTTAATGTCCTTAAAATATCTATACAATCTGACAGCTTCTTTACATCTCACATAGACACCCAGATATGGGACGATAATATAGATGCCCATCTCAATAGACCTCTCCACTTCTCTCTACCTCCAACCATGCCAGCTCAGGATCACAACTGTATGCAATATCTCAGAATGGACAACCCAAACTAGTAGCCAGCTAAGAAAGCTACATATTATGAAATGCCATAAAGGGACCTGCAGAGCTGTTCAAAGCAAACAGCATACTGAAAACCATAAAACTCTTTGTCTTTCTCTTACACTTTATTACCCAAGACACAGTTATGCTCTGGGTGCTATAGCATGATAACTCCACCTCGGTGGTCCTCACGCATGACATAGAAACACTTTCCACATAGAGGAAAAATAACATCTCTTCCAACCATACACCCTAAATGGTGTAGCATGTAACTCAAATAGGTAAGTGCGTTAGCACCCCCACATAGGAGTTGTAAGCGCTATATAAATGCTGCAATGCAATATAATACAATAGAACGCAATACACAAACAGACACTCCATGCCTATTTATCTCAGTCTTGCAGGTTCTTTTCATCCCAATTTCTCCTTTGTTATGGTTTTCTGTTGTTCTCTTTGTTTTTCTTTCCGCCTTTTGTGTTTTTTCTCTCTTATTCTGTATCAAAGCCTGCTGAGAAAAGATAAGTGCTAGTCCTCATGAGTGCTGGTGGGCCCACCTAAAACCACCAGCTCAAATTAAGCACTAGAGTGCTGGCATAATTTGTGCCATTCTTACTTTTCAACAACCATTTGTAAAACCAGTAAACCTAGCATTGGCTACCAGCCATTTGATTTTGTCAGTGTTTGTTTTGTCAATTGTTTGTTATTTTTTTGGAGCTGTTGGGCCATTGTCATTATATTAAAATATGGCTAATATCAAAACACTAATTCAAGTACAAGCCACACTCAATTGGATGGGCGTTTGTCTTGAATTGAGGCACTAACAAATCAGCAATGCATCAATAACAGTGAAGGACATTTCGCCCCCCCTAGGATGTCAGAGAGTAATAGATTTGCAAGCCATGAGGGTATGTTAGCAGATTGGTAAAGTTACAACTCAATCATTCAAATGAGTCATAATCAATAATCACCTTTTAAAACTGTTGTGCGTTATAATTTGTCAGATAGTAAATACAAAGGCAAGCTATTTAAAGATGTTCATGCACAAATTGATTAAAGTTCAGTCTTCCCTTGAAGGGAAATTCCCTATTGCTAAATGAAGGATTCAAATGAGGTTGGGGTAGTTAACCAGCTGGTGTTAGCAAGTAAAGCCTCTAAGGGCAAACTCAAATAAAGATTAAATCTAGTAAAGACAAATGGATTTGCTCAAGGGACTTCGGGCCAGATGTAGGTAGCAAAAAACTTGCGATTCGGAAATTGAGA
The DNA here is from genome assembly GCF_031143425.1 of Pleurodeles waltl. Lineage (NCBI taxonomy): Eukaryota > Metazoa > Chordata > Amphibia > Caudata > Salamandridae > Pleurodeles > Pleurodeles waltl. Next base: position 1,332,451,713 of record NC_090446.1, on the reverse strand, counting down.
GTCAATGCGAATCGCAATTTCCAACTTGCAAAATGGAATTCAATAAAAAAGTGCGACACCAATTTGCGACTCGCAAATGTGTTGCACCGTATTTTGCGAGTTCGCTTCTAGCGAGGTCGCAATTTGCGAGTAGGGTGTCGCAAATTGCGACTGGCCCGCAAATTGCCTGCAGGTGTTGCACAACAGTTTGGAAATTCACTTCCTGGCTCTTGGTGATGACATCAGAACCAGGAAGTCATCAAATACACCTGGGAGGAGGGAGGACCAAACCCTTTCCAAACTGCTGTGCCACACCTAGGAGAGAGGAGCTGCTGGTACAATTGAGGAAACAGGCAGTGCTGGGAGAAGAAGAAAACTGAAATTTTCTGACAAAGAACTGGAGGTGCTCACAGAGGAATGCTGCCAGCACCACGACAAACTGTTTGGGAAGGCAGCCCTGAGTGTCCCAGACACAGAAAAGAAGATGATTTGGCAGAAAAGTCAGGAATGGATTAATGCCATAGGGGTGAGCCACAGCACCCTGGAGGAAATCAGAAAAAGGTGGTATGACCTGCGTTCCAGGACAAAGGAGAGGGTAGCAGAGCAGCTGAGAGAAATGAGGGGCACCGGAGGAGGCCCATCTACCGTCCCACCACCCACAGCCATGGAAGCAATGGTGGAGCAGACCCTGGAGCCTGAGGCCTTACTCGGAATGGGAGAAGTGGACAGTTCTGCGCCAGGGACATCCAAAAGTGAGTACCATGAGATATGCATTCACACCTACAAATGCAGTATACACACTCTCCCAGTACACAGCAGCATGCACCACCAGACTAGCTCCATTCCAGTCTAGCAACCACTAGAATAGTGCATTATGGGCAATGTAGTACAGTAGTCAGCATATAGGCAAATGTTTATTATGAGGCATAAAACAGATGTGAGAGACTGACAGTGTATTCCCTATGTCCCACAGGTCTCCCATAAGACACCCCCAGCAGCGACAACAGGCAGGGAGGAGACCATGGGCCAGAGACAGTGCAGGAGGCTGCTGCAGAAATTCCTGGGCCCAGCAGGACACCACCAGAGTCCTATCAGGAACAAGAGCAGGAAATGGGGGCAGCTGATACGACCCCTGCCACCAGCCCCACAGCAAGTCGTTCTGAGCCAGCAGCAGGACAAAGGCGCACACGCAGGCGCAGAGTTCTGGCGGTGCCCCAGGAGGAGATAGGGGAGGCAGGCTTTGCAGGAATGGAGGCATCCCTCATCAATGGTCAGCGTCTGCAAAACAGACAATTGAGGTTAATCTCAAGAACATTACACAGGATGGAGAGCAACATGACCACTGGGCTGGCAGAAGTGAATACGCAGTTCACTAGAATGAATGAACATATGGGGGATCTCACCCAGGCCATCCGCCAACTTGTGACAGAACTGGTGGCAGACAGACAATACGCAAGGCACAGGGAGTGCAACACAGTGGCACGATTCGACCGCATGGCAGCTTCAATTGGGCGCCATGCAACAAACACAACTGGCCTGTCTAGACGGACAGTGAGTTTACAGGTGGAACTTGGCCACTTTGCGGGTAATGTGGACCGAGGACTTGGCCGCATCAGCCACGCAGTGGACTTGATGGAAGCTAGGCAGGTGGCAAGTGGCACAGGTGAGACCCCTCAGGACAGTGAAGAGGGGTCCACAATAAGTAGTGTGTCTGCCAGTGAGTCCCGTCTGCTAAGGAGTGCAAGTGCAAGGCAGGGGTCAGCTGACCCACCTGGGATGAGCCATGCTGGGTGCACAAGGAGGAGGGTGTGAGCCATCAGACAGCATGACTCATGAGGCACATGATGTTAAGGTGTCCTCATTACATTAGGACATGTACAGACTTTAACGGACAGCACTTTTCTTTCACCATTTGGTTTACAAATAAAAAGGTTTTGTTTGTTCCCCTACACAGCTGGGCTCTGTTTGTCTGACATCAGTGAGTGTGGTGACAGTTGCCACGTACCTGCCAAAGTATTGGGTTGCAATGTGGTTCAGTCTCTGTCTACCTTGATTTGCAATGTTGCTATCCCCAGGCTGTCGGTGTGGTAGCTCTTGCTCCTCATCCTCCAAATCTGTGTCTTCAGGGGTGAGATGTAGCCCACGCCTGGTGGCAATGTTGTGTAGGATTGCACATGCGGAAACGATCTTGAATGCTGTTTCTGGGGCATACTGGAGCGCACCTCCACTTTTGTGGAGGCATCTGAATCTTGCCTTTAACAATCCAAAGGTCCTCTCGATGACAGTTCTGGTCCGCCGATGGGCACTGTTATATCGCCTCTCGTTCTCATTGCCAGGTGTTAGGTACGGGGTAAGTATCCATGGTCTTAGAGCATATGCACTGTCACCTGTTTGACAAAAATAAGCAATGTTATCAGGGCATGGATGGTTTCCACAGTGACCTGTATGTATGGCTTCAGGGTGTATTCAGCAATACCTAAAAGATATCCGTCTCCAAACTCCCCACGTTCTAGGCATTGGTGTATCCCACTGTGCCTGAAAATGTATGAGTCATGTGTACTCCCTGGAAATTTGGCTACAATGTCAGTAATTACATTATGGGCGTCACATTCCACCTGGATGTTTAGTGAGTGGGTACATTTCCTATTGCGGAACACATATTCCAGATTTGCAGGAGGGCAGATTTGTATATGTGTCCCGTCCACACACCCTATTGCATGGGGGAAGCTGGCAATTCTGTAGAAGTTCAACTTGGTGCTGGTAATTTCTGCCTCATTCCTGGGTAGGTAGATGTATCTGGACATGTGTGTGAGTATGGCATCTAGGAAACATCTGAAGAATCGTGAGAGTGCACTTTGGGATACCCCACCTGCCATTGCAATCACCCCCTGATAGCTACCCGAGGCCAAGAGGTGCAGTGAGCATAGCACTTGCACATGTGTAGGGATGGCGCTGCCACGCATTGTCTGTCGTTGAAGCTGAGGATTTAGTAGTTCAATTAATTCTAATATTGCTGCACTGCTCAGTCTATATTTGTCATAAATCTCCTCCTCAGTTTGTTGGAATAGTGTCTGCCTGGTTCGGTATATCCTCTCCTGTCTCTGGCTCCTCCTCCTCCTCTGCTGGGCAGCGTGGACTCTCCTCCTCCATGCTATCACATGCAGTCCAGCCATTTTGAGTAACCCAGATGCCTTCTGGGTCTCCTTTTATACTTTGGTTCTGGTTACCACCTGCTCTGAATCAGTGGTAATCTGGATGTGCAAAATGGGCTTTTTGCAACTAGTCACAATTTGCGACTGGCTTTTTCATATAGTTTGCAACTCGCCTCTTTGCGGGTCGCAAAATCAGATCGCACATTTTGCGAGTCGGTAATGGCTCGCATCGCTATTTGCACTTCGGAAATGGGATTTTTGCATCCCATTTCAGATTTTGCGAGGTCGCAAATTGCGAATCAGGCCATTTGCGACTCGCAAAACTTTGCTACATCTGGCCCTAAGGGGCTTATGGTGAGTCGCGGTGGCTGTCAGACCTCCATGGCTGGGCAGACCCACCAACCTCCCACCATCCTTGCCAGGAGAAGTGATCTTGACTGCAGTGCAAGTTGGTTCAACAGCCTTGAAAAGGCTGGTGGAGAACAAGTGCGGGGGGGCACAGTGGGGCCCCTGCACTGCCCATGCTATGGTCCCCCTGCCCAGCACCCTCGAAATGCGCACTGTCTGCTGTGCTCTATTATGAGCCAGCAACAATGCTGCCACCACTTTCCCACTAGGTTGACAGGTGGAAACCTTGGTTTCTGCCAGTCAGCCCGATAGGAAAGTCATAATGTGGCCGGCAGGGAGTTCGGCAGGAGGGCGGCAGCCACCCCGTCTGGAGTTTGGCAGACGGGTGCTACAGTTGGCCAAACTCGTATTTGGCCCCTAACTCTGTTAGCAGGAGCAAAACAAGATATGTGGTAAGTGGGAAGGCATATCTGAATCTAACTAGCTAAGTAATGTACAATTAAAGCATACAATTCTCTGCAATCAGTAACACTCCCCATAATTCCCAGGGAGTGAGGACCAATCAGGATTCAGTGTTTCCAAATATCATGGCTTTGATCTTCTTCCAAGGCATTGTACAAAGGAAGCTTACAGCTACACAGTCTTCAAAGAGTATTTTGAAATAGATGTTTCATGGCAGTCAACTGGTCTCAGGCACAGGTGTAGAAAACTCACTATTCAACTTTCAAGTAAACTAACAAAGATAAACAGATCTCACGAAAATGAAAACATTTGCAACTATTTTAATTGATTCAAGCTTCTGCTGCTCAGCTCCTAAAGCAAGAGAAAGGGAATACGGAATCACAGCAGCTATAATGCATTTTCATTGTTCGTATGAATTGTTAAACTGAGGCCTACGTTAGCTACGGCTAACTTAACATGAACACTTTTTTAACTATTGTGAACCATGGCGTGAGAATCATGCTTTAAGGACATTTACAAGTAAAGCAAATTAATATATGTGAAGAAACCAATAAAAATAGTGACAGCGCGTGACTAGTCTAAAAAAGTACACACTGCCATATTGGTCCCCAGCGCAGAAGGAAACTACTTTTTTTTGTTCCATATTTTTTTTGTAGAACATACAATCAAGAATGAGCCGTGTGAAAGAACATGTAATAAACAAACATAAGAAGCATTCACTTTCGAAATTAGGTGGTATACATACGATACCTCAGGAACAAAGGTTGTAGCATTGTATACAATACCTATAGGGATTCGATTAATTGATTTATGGGTATGGAGAAAGAAATTCATATTAATGCTTCTTGGTGATTTGATGTAGTAAACAAACAATTCTGGTGTAGGCCAAAAATTAAGGCCAGTCTGACAGGGACTTGCTGCACCTACTAAGGTGAACAACTTTAGTTTACTTTATGGATAAAAAACGAACTTGTACTACATTTACAATGATGCACTGGGGCTGAATGAATTCTGGCATGTGAGAGTACTTGCTGCACCTACTAAGGTGAACAACTTTATAGTTTACTTTATGGATAAAAAACGAGCTTGTACTGCATTTACCATGATGCACTGGGGCTAACTGCATGCTGGAATGTGAGGCAGGGTGCTCTCTTTCTGGTTTTTCTACCTATACAATGCCTATTATGTGTGTGCAACTATTTTTATATTAATAGATGGCAAAGAGAGAGGGTGGAAGTGCGGGTGAGGAACCCAGTGAAAATTGTGCCTACAGTGAGGGTAGCTCATGGTTTTAGATGTTTTAGATGTCTGTCCTATTTGTTATTGAGATGAAGGGGTATTACTGTTCCATTTTGAGTGTGAATATGCTCCTTTTGAAAAAAAGCAGAATGCTGCCATTCACAGTGAAATGTACCTATGGCTACAATGGAAAGACACAGTGATCCATGCTGTATGCTGTAGTGGGAAGAAGAACGTGTAAATGACCAATGGATGCAGAGGCCTAGTTGGAAGCTGCTACAACCGTGGCCTACGGACATTTTAATGCTGTACCCCCCTTTTTGTAAAAAATAATGAGTCTGTCCCCCCAGCATGAACAAGGTTTTCACGGTTATTCATTCAACAAAATTGGTAGAGCTAAGCATATCTACAAATTCAAACAATGCAGAAATGTTCACTTACCCATTTTAAAAGTGCAATCATATACATTATTGCCAACTTTCTATGGACATGCTAAGCTTCCTAAAGAGGACGAGTATCCACAGGGTGCTCCATGATCAGAAACACGGTGGTGGCAGGGGGACTTGGAGGTTTATTTGGAGTGCATCCCTCTTTGAGGCCTACTTTAGGTCAGGTCATGACTGACAAAAGTGTTCACTGATGGCCCATTAGAGTGACTTATTGCTTTTCTGATTTTTTTCAGTAAAAATTCACACACAAATATATAAATCAATTAAGTAAACTCAAAAGGTCCTGGCTAATGCCAGACCTAAAAGGAGCTCTTTTTGCAATGTCATTCCTAAAAAGAGTTGCATCTTGACATGTGATACATTTCTGGTTTGATCAACACCCATAATTTGCAGAATCCCAGCACATGTTAGTAGAGACCAAAAAGTATACTCTGCAGAATCCAGCCAGTGCAGTGTATGGTATCTGATCAGTGAACTCTATTGAATCCAGCCAGTGCACTTTATAGAATCCAGCCAGTGCACTTTATAAAATCCAGCCAGTGCACCCTGTGGAATTTAGCCAGTGCAATCAGGCCCCTCTGTGGAATCCAGCCAGTGAACTCATTGCACTGAATAAAATCCAGCAACACAGTTCGTGGAACCCTGCCTCAGATCTTCTCTCTTTGACATATTTATCTGTTTAGTTTTGTCATGTCATACAACAATTTATGTCTTAATGGCCTCCTGCAGTGGTAAATTTGTCAGCATAGTAGGTTGGTTCACTAGTTGTTCCTACTGCTTTATAGACGATGCAACAAATCTTGAAGATGATGTGAGCTTGCTGGGGTACCTGATACATGCACTACCGGTTTCTGCATTTTAGACTCTAGAGGAATATTATTATGTGTCCCCTTTCATGACCGTTTCCAACACTTGGAAAGATTCCGGCTTCTGGGTTATATAACAAAGACTGGAACTGTTTATTTAAGAGTAATGCAATCTAGAAATGAGATTTTTAAAAGGTAAACCTGTAAACTGAAATATCAACTTTATTTAGGATACACTATTAACTTTTGATTAAAACACTTTATTACCTTTATTCAAGATGTAAACAATGTGCCAAGCAAATAACTGTGGGCCTCATCTGCAAGGCCTTTGCACCACCGTTGCGTCATTTTGTTTTGATGCAGTGGTGGTGCTAGCAGTGCTCTACACTGCTTCAGATGTACAAACTGACACATTGTGCCCAATGCGCCAGCTTGTAAACCCCTGAGTCACATTTTACCTTTGCCAAGTATAATGTATGCAGGGTAGGCGTTTCCAAGCAAAAAAACACACAGAACTGACACAGTAAAATGTACAACATTCAACTGCGTCATTCTGCGCCTTCACTGCTTAGAGCAGGCCTAAAATTGGCACAGGGCTTTTCTTTATGGGGGCCGCCTTGCATTGCTGGAGTAGCATCATTTTTTTGACACTAGTCCAGCTATGCGTGAATTTAGTGCCACAGATGCATCAGAATTTCTGAAGCTTCTGTGAAAAAGTGTGCCATGGAGCTCTGTATTGTAAACACAGCGCATCTGAGGCATCGTTAGGGGATTGTAGGGTAGCACAAGAAATCTGACGCATCGGACCGATACGTCAGATTCTTATAAATTAGACCCTGTAGAGTGTTGTTTTTACATTTCTTTATCCCGAAAGTTTGCAGGAGTTAAAAAATATGCAGTCTTTGGATGTTTTTTGCTCATCTTCACAAAGTTGGAGACATACGCTGCCAATTTACACATCACTCTTGGTACGGAAAATTCAATATTTTGATACATTTGATGCTGGTTCACCCACTTCTGATTAATTAATTGGCTGATGAATAGGCTTCCAACAAGGAAGCCTCCTCATATGGGTAGAGAATGATTGTAGTGCTCTCATTTGGCACGGTATAGTGAGAAGATTGTACAGTAAAATGTTATGGATCCCACCTCTGGAAACACATGTTTTGTTATTACCTGATTGTGATGTGAATGTGGGAGGGATTGTGCAAGAGCAATAGTTGTTGAAGAAATGAGGGATCTTCCAAGGTAAGTAACAGGGTTTATTCATGCTGCACGTACATAGGAGCAGCAGGGTAGGCAGGTCCTGCCATCTTCACAGACTCTCTCCAACTGCATACAGTCATAATCACATACATTCAATGTGCTTCATTCTCATTCCACATGCTAGAATGCACACATAATTCACAACTGTTTGTGTGAATGCATGTTCATTGAACACTATAGTGTCATGAATGTATGTGTCATCAAAACTGGATTTGTGTTGATAAATGCTGCCATGTACTTGTTGAGTGATGGGATTAATAACGTAAAAAATTCAGTCATACATTTTGGAATTCATTGATATGTGAATGATAAAATGTGAGTGGTTTGCTACTATTTGAAATAATGAAAAGATGATTGGTTTTGCTAACCCATTCTAAAAAAATGTCGAGCTTATTTCTATATCATTTATGTATTAAATTAAGGTGATGCGAATTATATGTTGGCATGCTGCATCCCTTTTTTAAAACAAAAGTTGTCTGTTTGATATATAAAATCAGTTGAAAGATAGACATTGGGTCCATGTGATTCGCGAAGGTGCTGGGTTTGTCTTAATAGCAGCCGTGCTAGTTAGTCTATAACATAACAAGGTGAAGTGCGAATTTCCTCTAACATATTAATGTTCGATAGCATTTCAAGGTCAAATGATGTATGTTTTTGTGAGCTTTGCTTCCAGTGTGTGGTTAAATGGACAAAAAGAATCAAAGAAGAGCGTGTTCTGTCTTGTTCTGCAATAATAAGAAGATGGAAAGCTCTGGAACTGTCAGGAAACCTGTAAATGAGACACAAAATCAATAAAAATAAATTGAGCACTTATTCTTAATATGACAGTTTTGACATTGTTCTCCAAACTTAATTCAAACCAATCCTCAGCAGAAACAAATAGATTCCCAACTTCTCACAGGTTCAGCTTTTCATTGCTATTGCTGATAGAGCGGAAACACGCATGGCGCAGGAGGTGACATTTATCTAGCGAGAACGCTAGAACACATCTCCACGACTTCACTTACCTTGAGTCAATTGTTATCGCTCTGTGATTTCTGAAACCAGCATGACGCTGCAGACACCTGTATCCAGAAATCTCAAATGCTCATTGTCTTCTTTGGTATCAGTAGAAGAATTGTGTGAAAATCACGCCATGGCATGGTCTGTTTCTAGCATTTTCCGCTCTTAGTCATACTGAAACTTGTTGAGAAACTTTGCAAATACATTTTGCTATGTAGAAATCTACTCTGGTAAAAGATTATCTGCTCCTTTTTTCTTATGACATCTTAGAGAAATATGCTGTTATTCAATCTCATCATTCTTTTGTCACTGATTTGCATGCAAACATATTGAAAATATGTTTTTAATAAAAACAATTGCCCTCCAGAATGTTCTAGTTGCAGCCTATCTGCCAAAACAAAGGCACTCCATCGCTATCATTGCCGACCTATGCTTGATCTGAATATTCATTCCCTTCTGTGCCGATGATAGCATGTCAACATGTGGCAAAATTGAGAACTCAATGGGCCATTTGAGACTCAGGGAATGCCTCAGTGGATTGAGGGGAAGATAGATTGATTAATGGCTGGGTGGGTGAGGTATCCTAAGGTTATCTAACTTCAAAGGCAGGAATTGAGAGAGTTGAACACAATGGGCTTGATTCACAAATCGAAATCTACGTATGGAGCTCTCCACAGACATACATTTTTGCCTATGACTCGGGAGAAATCTCTGCCTAGATTGTATTTTTAATTTCCAGGTGGAAATATCCACCCAGTAGTAGGATTTATGAGTCTCCATCCTCTTACATGAGAGTGAGGAGACTCTTACGGCAGAATTTACAACGGCAAAGTTACCATGAGTAGCTTTACACAACGTGTAGAGGGAGATCTTGCAGTGGATGCTGACATTTCTGCCTCTGCTGTTGAGAATTAAGAATGGGTTCACCTTACCGAAATCAAACTCACCTAATAAACATTAACCCTGCCCACATCCCAGAATCTGCCCTATTTGCCTTGGATTGCTTAATTGTGCTAGTTGGCTCAGATTATGAGAACTGTGACCCTCCCACTAAAGAGGAAGTGGGACTTCACTGAGAAGATGATAGACCTTGCAGTCACCTTTGTTGTGTAACAGTACAGGAATCTATTACATCTACTTCCATACACCCTCTGTGAAGCAGAGAAGGCAGGATGTGACAGGCTATGTCACTGCACTGGAAGAGAGGGTACGCACAGCACCGTATTGGACCGAAAAATTTGGCATGATGAGAGAAAGTGGGCGAAGCAGGAATTTTCCAGGATTCATGTGTCAAAAGTTGTCCTGGCAGATGGACCTAATCCTCTCTATTTCACCCACTGGTGATCTTATCCTTTCCACCATCAACTATACTTCGAGATGGTCTGCCAGTTCCCAGAAATCCCAGGTAACAAACTAAACTCCTCTACCTATCCACTACATTACTACTCTCTATTCATGTCACACTGTCTTTCTCCCTCAGTATAGGCACACATCTCACTCACCACACTACTTTGCCTCACCAACTCCCATTAGAGTGTGCATTATATTATTCTTTATTGCACTCTATCTTTCTTTTATAACGTTCTTATATCAAGACAATTGGTATAAGCAGCCACAGCATGAACATCATCTTTTGTATATTTAATGAGCTTTTCAGTAGGTCAGAGTCTAGGTAAGTGTCCAAGTGAGACACTATCTTCATCAAGACTGTGGGGGTCATTCCGACCCTGGCGGTCATGGACCGCCAGGGCCCGCGGATGCACCGCCAACAGGCTGGCGGTGCATCCAGGCCAATTCTGACCGCGGCGGTAAAGCCGCGGTCAGAAAAGGGAAACCGGCTGTTTCCCGTCGGTTTTCCCCTGGCCTGAGGAATCCTCCATGGCGGCGCTGCAGGCAGCGCCGCCATGGGGATTCCGACCCCCTTACCGCCAGCCTGGTTCTGGCGGTTTTGACCGCCAGAACCTGGTTGGCGGTAACGGGTGTCGTGGGGCCCCTGGGGGCCCCTGCAGTGCCCATGCCCCCACCAAGATTTTCAGTGTCTGCATAGCAGACACTGAAAATCGCGACGGGTGCAACTGCACCCGTCGCACCCTTTCCACTCCGCCGGATGCATTCGGAGCCGGCATCCTCGTGGAAGGGGGTTTCCCGCTGGGCGGGCGGGCGGCCTTCTGGCAGTCGCCCGCCTGCCCAGCGGGAAACTCAGAATTACTGCAGCGGTCTTTTGACCGCGCAGCGGTATTCTGACGGCGGTACTTTGGCGGGCGGCCTCCGCCGCCCGCCAAAGTCAGAATGACCCCCTGTATCTTTTTCTTATTATAGTGTCTACTATGACAGGGCAACAAACCAGGTCCAGCATCTACAGGCACTCCACCATCTACACAAGTATGCCATATTCACTCCAATGCTAACACATTCAAGAAAATTTCCCTATAGCAATACTTGCATTAATGGTTTTTTATATATATGCTGAGACGAAATGTACTCATCACATACTAATATTGTAATTTCTCGGGCCCTAATTTGCTCATACATAGCATCACATCTGCTACTTTGTTTTCTGCCCACCCACATTTGCCATTATCCCCTCTTCTGGTTCATCCATTGCATTGACATATGGACTGACCACACACAACAGAGATGGCTTTACTGCCACGCCAGGGAAAATAAATGTCACCAAATAACTAATCTCCCGCACATAATTTATCACTAGACTACCAAGGTCAAATATGACTTTATTACCACAGTACAGCAAGATTGACACTGTTTAGTACTTCAAAGGTTGCATGTATCAATTACTTTATACAGGTAAACAACACCCCTAATAATCACAAAAAGTCTTCAGTGTGATTTTACCTTGCTGTACAGATGCAACCGATTGCATCCTGGTTTCGGTTTCATACCTTTTGGTAAATTAAATATACATTGAAAATTATGTGACATAAACTATATATGCAGATATGCAAAGTGTCATGTGCTATTTATTACCATTGTTGAGGGGAGGGAGGCTGCATGACTCGCTTAAGTCCCCACCTTTTGGGAGTCATGATCACTCCTCAGTCACCAATTGTAATGAATAACATATTGCACTTAATACATCTATATAAATATATTCACTTTGCGTCCCCGACATGCACAGTTTTTTCTTCAGTAATTTGACTGCTAATGTTTCATTGATACTTTTATTGATTTTATAAAAGTTGTCATGAGTGCTGTAACATCTGAGGTGATTAGCAGTGCATGGTGAGGGTGTGAGTCATAGTTACCTTAGGGTGCGAGCTATAGCTACTTGAAGTATCTCTAACTACAACAGCTGAAATTCTAGGGCATGAGTCATAGTTACCTTAGGGTGCGAGCTATAGTTACTTGAAGTATCTCTAACTACAACAGCTGACTTTCTATGGTTTTGTGCGAGTAAATTCAGGACCTAACTATAACGTCCCTGTAACTTTGTTTTTTTAGGTCAATTTCTATGTTTTTTTAATACTATTTCCTAACTATAACATCCCTGTAACCTTTGTTTTTTTAGTGAATTTCTATGTTTTTTTTTACGTAAAGTAATTTGAATTACTACACGTTAATCCAATCCATGGCCAGGCCCTGCGGCCAACCCCCTATAACCACCCACCCCCATGTTGAGCACGCCCTTCAGCCATGTGCGGTGGGGGTCGGCCACAGGTCCTGTCTCTCTGGGTGTGAGAATAGGTGTGAGACTGTCTTGGTGTGGGACTGGGTGTGAGAGGGAGTCTCTGGGTGTGAGAGTGTCTCTGTCAGTAGGTGTGTGAGTGTGTGTGTGGGTCTATGAGTGGGTGTGTGAGGGTCTGAGTAGGTCAGTGAGTGGATGAGTGATTGAATGGGCCTCTGAATTGGAGCATGAGAGTCTAAGTGGGTCTGTGAGTGAGCGTGTGAGTTTCTGAGTGTGTCTGTGAATGGGTGCGTGAGTGAGTGGGTGTGTGAGTCTCTGGGTGGGTCTGTGAGTGGGTGTGTGAGTTTCTGAGTGGGTCTGTGAGTGGGTGCGTGAGTCTCCAAGTGGGTCTGTGAATGGGTGCATGAGTCTCTGAATGGGTCTGTGAGTGTCTGGGGGGGTGCCTGAGTGTCTGACTAGGTTTGTTAGTGGGTACATGAGTCTCTGAGTGCACCTGTGAGTGAGTGCATGAGTTTCTGAGTGGGTCTGTGAATGGGTGTGTGAATGTCTGAGTGGATCTGTGAGTGGGTGCATGAGTGTCTAAGTGGATCTGTAAGTGGGTGCATGAGTGTCTGAGTGAGTGACTGAGTGCATCTGTGAGTTGGTGTGTGAGTGTCTGTGTCGGCATGTCAATAGCTGTGTGAGTGACTCTGACACAAAGGGATCTCAACTGCCCTTTTATCCAACAAGAGTACACAGCTTTGCACAAATTATCTACCCAATTGCAGTTCTTTCTGCCACCTTGAGTAAATGTCCAGTGGGTATTCTACACTACAGCTGCGTAAAGAACCACAAGGAAATGTCACCAGTGACCTTGTGTGTGTTTGGTAATGTGATTGTTCTTTGTGCGTCTTTCTCTAGAATTCTGTGATAACATGAATCCTCCTATAGAGAGGCCAACAAAACTACAAAGACGTAAATATCCACAAAACCAGGGTCATTCCTGTTATCTATATGATGTAAGTGCTTCTTTGTTTTTGTGGAAATGTGCTCACATTCCTCAGCATCAAGAATGCACCACCAAAACTGGCAGGACCGCACTGGGGAAGAGGGGGGCCCTAAGCTGTCCATCATCCTGGCAAAATGTGTGAAGATATTCGACAGTGCGGGGTTAAGCGGGTGCAGCTTCCAGGTGATTTGCACATATGCATACTAGTAGAATTTTAAAGGGAGAACCATGGACTCTGCTCTCACCAGAAGAGGACGCGAAAGAACCCACTCATCACATACAGATTGTGCTCCAATAGATCAGTGATGCATTCAACTCCATGAAGGATTTTATAATGTGAGAGGGGCTGTGAGGCCTCCTCCCCAGGCCTATCTCAGCCCCAGGGACTACATCCCCGGAGTCCCTGCCTTCATTTAATAGGTGAGAAGGGCCTCATGCTCCCCTGGGGCCCATCCATGTCACCTATGTGCCCCCCAGGGTACCCAGTCACCACTGTTGGGGACTGAAGGGGGAACCTGAATGCCCCTGCGGTCCCAGCTAGCTCCCTGCCTCCTCCAGGAGCCGGCATTGCTGTCACAGATAGGGTGCTGTTAAACATGCAGCTTCTTGTCTGTGAGAGCAATACTTTCATCTGTTTCCCTGCTCGCAAAGATACGAAATCTGTTCTCCCAGCAAGAGAGGGCTGTTTCACAGCTCTTTCTTCCCGGGAGCGGAGTTGTGTTTTGTCTGACTTGGAGGGAGCTGTCAAAGCTCCCACCAAGTCAGAGCAAACAGCTTTGTCCCTGGGTTGGGCACCCCAGGACATAGCAGAAGCTGGCCCCTGGGCGGTGGTGGTTCCTAGGGCCATTATTAGCTCCACGAGGGGGGCCGCGCACCGAACCTCCAACGATTAAATAGCCCCGGGGAGGTGGTGGTCACTGGGGCCGGGGGTCTGCGACGGACCCCTTTATTCTTTCAATTCAGCCCCAGGGAGGTGGCAGTCCCCAGGGCATGGGGGGTCAACAGAATCCCCCCTATTATAATTAACACATTTTGTCCCTGGGAGGTGGTGGTCCCCGGGGCACTGGGGAAGCTAAGTGGCCCCCCACATACCATTAAATTTAAATTTAGCCCCAGAGAGGTCTCTGTCCCTGTGGCATTAATAAGCCCAGAAGGGGGGCCCCATGCCCCCTCCTTTATTTTTTATATGCCCCCAGGACCTGGCCCACCTGGGGACTTTACTAAAACAAGCACGGGAGACCGTGTTGTTTATATATATATATATATATATATATATATATATATATATATATATGAATATATATATATATATATATATATATATATATATATATATATATATATATATATATTCACTGAAAAGAGACAACGCTCAGAGAGATTGAATATAGTGACAGCTTCGCAAGTGATTCAGAGGTACAGCAGTCTGGTAGGTTATAAAATAATGAATCAAAAACTGAGTCACTGCCGTTTAACACCTCTGCTGAGATATTACCCCAGGTGATTAGGCAAAACTATAATTTGCATCCACAAAGATACTGTTCCGATACGGTGTTGGATAGTTATTGTTTACATTTTGTCCCCTTTCTGTCAAAAATTCGCTCTTTATTTGCTCTCTGGAAATAATTTCCCATTTCAATGATACCGAATATCACTTATAAAGATGTCGGTTCTACTCCTTTTTTTGGTTCCATTAATACATGTTCCCTGCAAATTAATTACAGGTTTCTTGCACAAGCTGGAGGGTAGTTTTACATCATTTATATGGGGCAATAAATCTCCTAGGGTCAGCTTAAAAATTCCCAAGACGGAGGGGGGCTTAACACTTCCCTGTCTAAGGTTTTATTATCCTGTGTCCATTGCTTTACAACTGCGTCGGTTCTCTGTGCAGGGGTCTCAGATTGATAATTCTCTGGTGATGCATATGTTATGCTGCAGGACAGCTAAAAAAATAAAAAGAAAGACAATCTCCTCTTGGCAATGTAAAAACTACTCTTTATTGTCGCTGCAGGGAATCCACACACAAGCAGGCAGCTGGTTGGCAGTTAGTCTGCACTCTGTCCAAGCAGGGACCCTCACTCTAGTCAGGGTACTGTAAATGCACCCTTAAGATAACCTCTGCTCACCACATTGGTAGCTTGGCACAAGCAGTCAGGCTTATCTCAAAGGCAATGTGTAAAGTATTTGTACCAAAACACGCAGTAATACAGTGAAAACACTACAAAATAGACAGCACAACAGTTTAGAAAAACGGCCAATATGTATTTAAATCAAACAAGATCAAAACAACAAAAATCAAACATACACAAGCAAAGTTATGAATTTTTAAAGATTCAACTTCAATATAGCGCTTAGAAACACAAATGCTTCGATTTGTTGATATCACTGCTTCGTGACGGAGTCGTTCCCAACAATCCGAAGCCTTGGTGCCGGTCGCGGAGTCCCACGGATTCCTAGGTACAGTACCTTATGAGATTGAGGAAACAAACTGGTGCACGGAGTCGGGGATCGAGGTGTTGCTAGATCGGAGCGGCGTTGGTTCTGGGGCTGCGGAGCAGAGGAGTCGGTGCGAGGTGTCGGGTCCTTGCTGCGGAGCAGTAGAGGTGAGGCTGCACGGATGTTGGTGACACAGCACTTCGGGACTCACGGAGTTGTGGACTTCTGCGGGGCTGTGGAGGCATCGAGCCTGCATGGTCTTCGCACTCCAGCTAGAATCACGGCTTCAGTTGCAGGTGGCGTCACGGGATCCAGCAGCAGCGTCAGTCCGGGCTTCCTCCAAAGTCGGTGCACTTGGTTTTTTACTAGCATCTCCTTTCAAGGGCCCAGGTTCTGGATTATCACCACTTGGCAGGGTAGGAGTCTCAGCAGAGAGTTCTGGTGCTGGCAGAGGAAGTCTTTGATGGCCCTGAGACTTCAGAACAGGGGGAAAGCTCAGTCCAAACCCTAGGAAACACATCATAAGCAGGAATATACCACAAAGTCCAGTCTTTTTCCTCTTTCACGCAGAAGCAGCAACTGCTGGCCAACCCAGCAAAGTACAGTCACAGCCAAAGAAGCAGTACTCCTCCTCCAGCTCTTAAGATCTTCTCTTCGGCAGAGGTTCCTTTTGGTTCCACAAGTAATGTAAAAGTCTGGAGTTTGGGTTGACCAGTTATACCCCTTTCTGCCTTTGAAGTAGGCAAACTTCAAAGGAAAGTCTCTGTTGTTGACAAGATCCTGCCTTGCCCATGCCTGGCCCCAGACACACACCAGGGGGTTGGAGACTGCATTGTTTGAGGGCAGGCACAGCCCATTCAGGTGTAAGTGTCAGCTCCTCCCTCCACTCTAGCTCAGATGACCCATCAGGATTTGCAGGCTACACCCCAGCTCCCTTTGTGTCACTGTCTAGTGGAGATTCAGAACAGCCCAGCTGTCAGTATGACCCAGACAGGGAATACACAAGCAGGCATAGTCACAGAATAGTTTAAGCAAGAAAATGCACACTTTCTAAATGTGGCATTTTTGAAACTGACAATCTAAAAACCAACTTTACCAAAAGATGTATTTTTAAATTGTGAGTGCAGAGACCCCAAACTCCACATCTCAATCTTCTCCCAATGGGAAACTTCACCTAAAAGATATTTAAAGGCAGTCTCCATGTTAACCTATGATAGAGATAGGCCTTGCAACAGTGAAAACCGGATTTGGCAGTATTTCACTGTCAGGATATGTAAAGCACATCAGTACATGTCCTACCTTTAACATACACTTCCCCCTGCCCCTGGGGTTACACAGGGCCTACCTTAGGGATGCCTTGCATGTGTAAAAAGGGAAGGTTTGAGTCTGGCAAGTGGATACACTTGCCAGGTCAAATTGGCAGTGCACAACTGCACACACAAAGACTGCAGTGGCACTCATGTGGGTGGCACAATGAGTGCTGCAGGCCCACTCCTAGCATTTGATTTACAGGCCCTGGGCACCTCTAGTGCACTTTTCTAGAGACTTACTAGTACATAATACAATATGCCAATCATGGAAAAGACAATTACACATACAGTCTACACAGAGAGCACTTGCCCTTTAGCACTGGTCAGCAGTGGAAAAGTGCCCCGAGTACCAAAAACAGCAAAAACAGAGCCCAGCACACAGTCAAAAACACAGGGAGCAGATGCAAAAAAACTTGGGAGACTATGCCAAGGATGCCAGATCTAACACTGAGCCAGACAATGCTTTATTAAAAAATGTCAAACGGTAAATCACTACTTAGTTAGTTATACATCAGTTGTGGAAAAACATCATAGCACCTGTGACCCTATGACCCTAAACTTTAACCCAAACTACTATAGATCCTTTATTGCAGAACAGAAATTAATAATAATTGACTTGTCAGTTGCAGATTGAAAACAGAAAACACAAGAACACCTGTGACCCCTTACCCCCAAACTCTTACCTAATCCTCTACACATTCTTCATTGTAGCTTTAACAATATTTGACAAACTAACCATTCTTCATTCTTGAATACATGAATGTTTGCATAAATACAGCTTTAATAGCATGTGTGCTTTATCATTGTGAACCTAAGACCTCTGTATAGTCTGAACTGATTAGATGTCCTGCACCCATTGTCTAATCAAGTTGTAGTCTATTTGAAATCACAAAGGCGGTCATTCTGACCGCGGCGGGCGGCAGTCGCCGCCCGCCACGCGGTCACCGCCAAATGGTCGCTCTGCGGTCAGGAGACCGCGGATGCCATTCTGGCATTCCCGCTGGGCCGCCAGGCGACCGCCAAAAGGCCGCCCGCTGGCCCAGCGGGAAAGCCCCTGCAACATAGAAGCCGGCTCCGAATGCAGCCAGCGGTGTTGCAGGGGTGCGACGGGTGCAGTAGCCCCGTCGCGATTTTCACTGTCTGCAAAGCAGACAGTGAAAATCTTCATGGGGCCCAGTGGCATGGGCAGTGCAGGGGCCCCCAGGGGCCCCACGACACCCGTTCCCACCATCCTGGTTCTGGCGGTGTAAACCGCCAGAAACAGGCTGGCGGGAAGGGGGTCGGAATCCCCATGGTGGCGCTGCTTGGAGGATTCCCTGGGCCAGGGGAAAACCGGCGGGAAACCGCCGGTTCCCCTTTTCTGACCGTGGCTTTACCGCCGCGGTCAGAATGGGCCTGGAAGCACCGCCAGCCTGTTGGCGGTGCTTCTGTGGTCCCCGGCCCTGGTGGTCATGGACCGCCAGGGTCGAAATGACCCCCAAAGTACGTGCCAGTGAGCCTGTGTGCTTAAGTCATAAATTCCTTCATGCTTACTAAGCATGAGTTGGCTCGTTTACTTCAACCCTTGCGAGTTACTTATTCTATTATACCCTCAAGTGAACTCTTTACCTTATTCCGATCAGTATAAGATTTGGCCCTGCAATGTTCTTTCACTACGTACAGCTTTGTAGTGCTTTCTACCTGTGTCTATTGGTGCATTATCTTTTAATATTCATATTTTGTGTTTCCTACAACAGTTAGACCGCTAAAAATGGCAAGTCTTCTAAGTGTCATTCATGATCCTAAGATGTCAAAGAAAGTCAGATATAAGACTTTGTTGACCTTAAGGGCAATGAATCACCATTATTCATAAGTATGAGATACCTACGATTCATGCTACTACTCCTCTGTCTTGCAGTTATGATCTTCCCCCTTGTTTCCAGCCAGTGGTCATTAAAAAACGGGCAAGGCTTCATATTCATAAGATTTGAGATTTTTTGGCCGGTGATAGAGTAAAAATGCTGGCAGGGGTCTGCTCTTGTTTTTAATTTCCCATATAGACAGGTGGTCTCTGTTCTTAGTAGTTTCCCATCATATGACATCTACAGCTTGGCGGGAATGGCTGAGAAGCTTTTCCGGACGAAGAATGTGAATGACTCTCTGAGTCACTGCTAATTACCCCACAAATTACGGCACTCATGACATCTTAGATAACATCATTGATAACATCAGTGTAATATTTACAGTAACATTTTTGACGAAAAAACTGTGTATTGCGGTGGCGCGAGTTATGGTTACCTTAGGGCACGAGTTATAGTTAATTGAGTTAACTAACTGTAAGTGGTGAATTTCTATGGTTTTGTACATTTAAAATGTGAGCATAACTATAACGTACCAGTAACCTTTGGTTTTATAAGTGAATATATATATATATATTTAAATATATATTATCTAGTGGTGGTTGCCACTAGGTAGTTATAGTTAGGATCTAGATTTTACAAAAAAGTGTTTTTTTTACTTGCCTATATCTGTGGCGCCCCTTGACAAATCTTCAAGAAACTTTTCCATAAATTTTGCCAGTCACCTCTGCTGCTGTCTGGGAAGTTTTGAGCTGATCCGTCTAGGAGGGGCTGAAAAAAAAAGGGGTCCCAAAACATATTTCCCCATTTATTTTTCCATAGGGATTTTGAACAGAGATAGTGCCGAAACTACTGGACACAATTACACCAAAGTTGACAGAAAGGTGGGTCCTGATCCAGCCAGAAAGCTACCTTTTTTTGTTTTGGTGTAAATACGTTCCATATTTTTAAAGAAATTCCAAATTTACACACACATATATATATATATATATATATATATATATATATATATATATATATATATATATATATATAAGAATGATTCTATAGGACCCCTCACGGCCTTGTGCTGAGATCTGATTGGCTACCAACACTTCAATAAGGAAGCCATTGAAGTGTTGTCAGCCATATTGGGACTCAGCTGAAATCGAGTCCATGAAAAAAAGAATAAAAAATACAAAAGGGGCCAGGGTACGAACACCCTGATGCCTTATCCTCAGGGCTAAAAAGCATTTTTTTTTTTGATTCTCCACCACGTCAAATGATTAAATATGAGCAAAGGCTGCGCTGCCCCCCACGCTCTGGGGACCACCACCCACAGGGCAAAAATGCTTTTATCATGTGGGGGAGGGCTAATGGCCTCCCCCACAGCCCCGGGGACCACCACCTCTATGGAGCTATAAAGAATTATGAGTGGAGGGCCATGCGGCCCTCCTGCACCCCGGGGACAACCACCCTGTGGGGCAAAAGTGCTTTTCATATGTGGGGGATGCCGGATGGCCTTCCTCGCTGCCCCGGGACCACCACCTCCCAGAGGCAAAGAGTAAACAATACAAAGGGGGTCCATTTCAGACCCCCATTAGCCCCGGGCATCACCAACTTCTAGGGGCTATGTGCACATTGGAGGAGTGGACGTGTGGCCCCCCGCATGGGGCCAATGAGGGCCCTGGGAACTGCCACACTCCAGAGCCAGCTCCTGCTATGTCCTGTGATGCCCACTCCTGAGACATAGCTGTTTGCTGTGGTTTGCCTGTAGCTATGAAGCTGCAGGCAAGCCACAGCAAACACTCCACTTTTTGACAGCGGGATCTGTAAAGCAGGACCCGCTGTCAACATGTGGAGCTTTCACCTCTGTCCCCTGAAAAGAGATGAAATGATTCAGCAAGCAGGAAACTGCTGTTAAAAGCAGCTCCTTGCTTAATGAAGCAATTTCACCATGATGTAAGCCTTGAGGCTTACCCCACTGTGCCAGATAGCCAGTAAAGGGGATTTTGATAAATATTAAAGAAAGAAAAAAAAAGATAAATAAATATGTGGGGACAGTGGGGGGGGGGAAGGTTATGGCTGCCTCACAGTCCCAGGTAGCCCATAAAGGGCTTAACAAATATTGATAAAAAAAGAAAAAGCAATAATTCAGTGTGAAGGTCACAGACCTTCACACTGAGCAATCAGGGTTTGAGTTCAGCCAAACTCACTTCCCTCTTTTTCTTAAATTTAAACAGAAATTATTTAAATTTTTAAAAATGGCAGATATATTTATTATTTAAATTTTTCAATTTATTAAGGAATATCTCATTATGAATATATCATCCATCAAAGCCCCAAAAAAACTATATCTTTCTCCATCTCACTTTCTTTCTCTCTATTTCAATCAGTTTCTCCCACTCACGCACCCACAGAGCAGCCAGCTCAATTAATAGGATCACTTATAATGTGGGAGGCCAGACAAGCTCTCATGCGAGGCACTGCCATCCAGTATATTCTGTTAGGCAAAGCCGCACAAATGTGGGCTAGATTTCACAGTGGCCTATCATGACCATGGCCAAGCCACTTGAGGGACTGGAGAAGATTGTTCTGTTGCATAGCAACAGGTCACTTCTGCAGGCCCTTTTTTGTGTTTCCAGTGGAGACCTTTGTTCTCCACTTCAGCCCAACCCTCCACCTCTCTCTTCCAAGCAGTCACTATGGCAGAACTGAGGGCTTCCACTGCATAGTTACAGCATCTCTGGCTAACAGGCCAAGATCACTAAACTTTGTTGCTACATTGGTCCTCTTTGGCCTAGGACACATACCCAACAAGTAGCAGTCCACATGCATTAGGTTTATTTTCAGGTAACACGTGTGATACTCTGTAATACTTCATCCCAGAAATACTTTCATTTTATGCAGTTCCACATCATATGCTGGAAGAAGGCAAATGAGTGATGGCTTCTAGGACTGCTTGGATGCCAGAATAAATCCTGTTAAGCTTATGTGGTGTATGTTAAGCCCTATATAATATGATGAATTGGATGCACCTGAAGCAGGTATTATGGGATAGCTTTCACAGGCATTCCAGGGCCTTCTGCCACTCTCAATCATAGCTGTCTGTATTTCCCATTGACATATAAGTGATTGGAAAACCACCCCAATAGGTTCTTGCATGAACTTGTAGAAACAAGTGATTAACCTACAGCTATGACAGATTGTCTATGCCATTTGTATTACTGCACAGTGAAATCAATATGCCATAGCTTCCTATGTGTTGAATGCTTCTGTACAACAGAAAGTGTCCCCCACCCTTTATGCACGATATGTCAGCCAGAGCCTGGAATTCATGAAGTGAGCCATCTACAAGATGTCTCTCACTGTACATAGTCCTCACTCCTCCATGTGCATCATTTCATGGCTGGTGGGTGTGCCCAGCCCCCGGAAGGCCTTGGAAAGAAATAGCTGGTGCAGACAGTGGTAATGGGTGTTTGTGTGCAGTGCTTCACTTCAGATACTTTAATGCTGTTCAGACTATGAGTGTGAACTTTCATGGAGCCTTAGTACCTGGAAATAATATTTTGTCTAAGGCGCCTTCTTGGATCTGTACCCCAGGTAGTCGTGTCTCACCCAGGTGGAAGGCAGCCACCCAGTACACTGCCCATTAAAGAAGATCCCCAAAATAATACCCTTACATGTCTGGGACTCACATATCACCCCTACAAGTGGGTAATTTCAGTATAGCCAATCCCACCCTCCATCTGACACTGCCCCATATTAGTTCCTACAATAAGGAATCCAGTTACTGAAGGAAGGCTGTAGGGATTACTGGCAAATCCGCAAAATTATAAATAAGTCAGTTACCATTATCATTTTTGCTAATGCAATGAGGCCAGATAGAGATAATGGCAGTGTTATCCAAAAGGTGACTTGTGATCTGAAGGAACGCATGTATGGCTGTTTCTAAACTACCATCTAAGAGATCTGGCTGCTTGTGGTAAATAATGATGCCTAAGTAACGCAATGTGTAGGGCATCCACTCTGAAATGCAGGCCCAGATTTAAGAGGGCGTAGCCCCACATTAGCATAATTTTTTACGCTTATGTGGCCCAACGATACCAAAATTGCTGCGCCAGATTTACAAAATGGTACAATGCATTGAGCCACTTTGTAACCCCTGGCGCCACATTATGACTGTGTCAGGCATAATGTACCCAAGGATGGGCATTCCCCAGTTAGGGGGCCGAAAAATGGCACAAAGAAATCTAAAAGCCATTTTTTGCCACATTTTTAACACCTGCTCAGAGCAGGTGTTAAAATGGGGCACACCATTATTTATAATGGGACCCTATGTACTGTTCAGGGTTAGCGCAAAAATGTTGGTGCTAACCCTGAACAGTACATCAATAACATCAAAAATATCAACGCTATTGCCCCCCTAACCTGCACCATGGTGCGCCATAGGGAGGGTTAGGAACGCAAGAAAAGTGGTGCTGCACTGGGTGCAGTACCACTGTTCTTAAATCTGCCCCGCAGTTTTCTAGAGCAACCTCCATTGTCTGCTGGAGAGGGAAGGGATATATGATTTATTACAGCTGACTAGACCAGAGACTTTGCAGATCATGAAATAACATTAGTGAGTAATACATATCTATGCCCAGGACATAAAACAGTATGTAATCAGCAGAGAAATAATGTGCACACTCTCCACCAATGGGATGGCCCAATTTGGGCTCTGGTTACTGAGCTTTGTGGCTGGGTGCTCTGTTGCTAGGCAAACAGTAGTAGAGACATTGGACAACCCTGCCACATTCCCCTATCTTTTTTGCAATCATTGAATATGTAAATACTAGTTCTGGCCCTAGCTCGTGGTGTTACACAGAGGAGCTTAATCCATTTAATGGTTTGGTTTATGATACCAACACCACCTATAACACTGAACACGTATGTTCAAAGATCTGCTCGAAGTGAAAGAGGCTGAATTTAGCCAGGATAAAGGAGCTTTGTCTAGTAAATGCTAGTATGTTCTGATATTAGAGGAGGTATTCCTCCAGGGGATAATCCTGTTCTGGTCTTCATGAATTATCACTGGCAAAATAGAGAGATTGTTCACTGCTATTATTTAACTCATAATCTTAAACTCTGCATTTGAAATTGATAGTGGTCCACATGAGGACAGATTCAAACGATTCCGTCCGGGTTTCACTGTTGAAGTGACTGCCTCTCCATTAGACATGGTCAGGAGGTGTCCCAGTGTTTTTGCTGCCTCATATAGCTTACACAAGTTGATCACCAGTAGCCCTTCATATGTGGCAAATAATTCAATGGGAATTCATCAGAACCTGGCGTTTTGCTCATGCCAACGAGTGAATAGCCTGTCGTATCTCCTTCTTCAAGATTGAGGCCACTAAGAGTTCGGCTGTGTCCAGGGAAATCTGGGACAAAATTATGTCACTCAAGAAAGCATCAATGCTTTCGGCGGAGGAGTCAGTTGTACTCAAGCTAGTAACTTCTGGAGGATCTATTGATCACTTCTTGCAGAGGAACCTCTTCCCCTTCTCGGTCTCATACACGCAGTGTGGTGCTTCTGGGTATTGAGGTTGGGTAAGCCACGCCAGGGGTTTCACTGCCCTATCACCCTTTGAGCGTGTTTTCTCTGCAAATGTGGCATGGTCAAGATATCTGATGCGAGCTAGCAGTATAGCATATTTCTCTCTGCCCACATGTAAGCGCCTTGAATGTGAAGAGTTCAAGCCACAGACATCTCAGGACCTTGTAGGGAGTTTGCAGCTCACTTAGGCCCATATATATAGAAAAATGATGGAGCACGATGCTGCGTCAAAATTGGCAGTGTCACGCTCTGTCATTTTCACAACGCAGGGATGCACCATATTTAATTGAATACGGCGCACCCCAGTGTTGTCCCCTGCCTGGCGCTAAATTTAGCTGCCAATGCCAATGCAAGCATCATTGCACCATTGTGCAAGGATGTCTGCATTGAGGGGTGTGTTTGTTTATGTGCGGGAAGGTGCCCCTTCCTTCACATAAACAATCACTAATGGCGATTTGGCACTTCTGTGTGTGCTGCAAAATGCAAATTTTCAAAGCAAAATTTTCAAATGATTGTTTATGTGCAGGAAGGGACACCTTCCCGCACATAAACAATCATGTCTGGCACACACAGAAAAAGCAAAAAACAAGGAGGAATAAAAATATTCCTCCTCGTTGCGCCTTGCTAACGTAAGATTTTGGCGCTGCCTCAGGTTTACCAAAACTTTTAAATCTGAGGCAGCATCAAAAAGCAATTCCATGCCCCTTCCACGCAAAGGGCTGCATGTGAAGGGGTCTTATTTACAAGGTGGCGTGAGGCTACAAATAGTGACTTGTAAATACGGCGCAGGGCATAGCGCCACGGAGCGTCACAAAAAGTGATGCTCTGGTGGCGCTAGGGGCTCAGAGATATGTCCTTTAAGATCAGAGCTGATCGCTCTCCCAGCACCAGCTTTGTTACATTTACAAACATCTCTCAGCATCATCTTGAATGCCTCACAGTTGATCGGAGGAAGCCAACCAATGTTTTCATTGTTCTAGAAATAATTTAATTAAATCTTCTTTCAGTGTCTCCCTAGTTGCTGTATCCTCCAGCCAAATCGCTTGCTACCTCTAGGTAGGTATTGGGATGGAGACCTTGCTTCAATTTAAGCCCACTTCCAGAGAGTTACAATCTGACAATGTTTTACCCATACAGTTTGAATGATATGTGGACTTTTTCAATGATTCATAGCACACCACATGGTCCAGCCTGATGTGTAAATTGTGAGAGGTGAATAAAAGGAAAATTCTGAGATCCTTTCATTCCTACACTGCATGGAATCAGCCAATGCCACTTGCACAGCCACAGTTCTAAATCTT
Source organism: Pleurodeles waltl (assembly GCF_031143425.1). Classification (NCBI taxonomy): domain Eukaryota; kingdom Metazoa; phylum Chordata; class Amphibia; order Caudata; family Salamandridae; genus Pleurodeles; species Pleurodeles waltl. The sequence goes on along the minus strand of NC_090446.1, from coordinate 1,332,425,916 downwards.
TGAGATTATGTGTTGTTGACGTGCTCAACAGTAGAGGATACAAACAATCAAGGACAGTATCAGGAACACTATCCGAGCCCACCTCCCCAGGATCCAGGGAATGCCAACCCATTCAGCCAGCCACCTTGACAGATCCACAAGGATACCAGATTAGTCTACATTTTAAAACAGTAAGACAACTTTGGCATCTTGTCAATGTAGTTGAGATAGTTTCTTGGCTTGTATCTCTTATCCGGCATGCCCAGACCCTCAATATCCCATGCCATGAAAATATATTTACCCCATGAACCTGTAGTGTAGTGTAGTAGGGATGAATTCTATCTGGGACAACCACACTACAGCATGTATTTGGCAAGTAAAACTGTATGTGAAACAGCGCACCCCCTTCACAGTGCACAAGGTCTCTTCCTAGGCAGTAATACACAGCTACCCAACTCCCAGTCAGATACAGAACTGTAATCCAACAAATAAGAAAGAACCCCATAACTAAAACAAGTGGGTAACAGTTAAATTGGGATTATGTCTTTGCTGACCTGGCAAAAGCTCGGGGGATAGTGCAAACCAAGTAACAAACAAACTTCCACATCGAGCCAGCTGGCCGTCTCACAGCAGATTCAGATATACTGTCATTCTGTCTATCTTGCATCCAGTGTGGCACATGTTTCTCCAGTAGAAGTGAGGATTTGATCAAGTTTATTAGGTTCTATCCCACCCATTGATGTCTGAGCGAAGGTTGCTAATAGTGAGGGGATCGACTCCTCGATATCTGCAGGCTCCGATATCACCTTCCCAGAGTGTCACATGTTCGTGGTGGTCTGAACCCATTGGAGAATAGGAGGGGTCAACAATGGTTGGAAAACTCTTGGGGAAGCACCGTAGTTGCTTGGTACCAACTGCCTACCACATGAAGGAGGGAAATATCCACTGATCTCCCCGGGCTAACATGAGCAGCTATTCAGTAGTGGATTAAGATCTCCCTTACTCAGCTTCTACAGTGTTGTATCCATAGGCAAGTCTTTATTCTGTAACTGGAGCATCATTGTTGGAGGCTGGTTTGTAGTAGAAGTAAGTACACACCTACCACTAGCAATAATGCCCCCGAGACAATGTTAGGTCCAGTCAAAACATTAGCCCCTGGCTCAACCACTGGTAGCTTGGCTGCAAGCAGACATGCTTAACTTAGGACACCGGTGTGTAAAACATTTAAATACACCAATACAGTAAATAAGTAAGACACACACACAATACAAATCCCATACCAATTTATGAAAATATTAAATATTTTTATCTTCAAAATGACACCAACATGACAAAAATCCAATATAGGGGAACCAGAGTTGTGCATTTTTAAAGATTAAATTAAAAATGTGCTTTCTAGTGCTTAGAAATCAATAGTGCCAACAAGGTACATCTGGTCGTGCTTGACCTGGAAAAAGTCAAACTTTGAGGCCGACCGCAATGGAGGCCTTGCTCAAATATTTACCTTCACACTTAGAAACTTCTCTGGAGCTTTTGTATCTCAACATCGTGCGATCCTCCTCAGGAACCCGATTTTGATGCAACGGCATCAGACATGCTTTTCTATGAGACCCCCATTGAATCCTGGAAGTCTGGAGCACCAGAGTTTTCAGCGGGGCGAAACTGAAATTCCTGGCTGGTTCAGGGTAGAAGCCAGTCGGTCCATTTATGGAGCTTTTTCCAAACGTTGCTCCAAACATCTCCAAGCTACTGGAAATTCTTCCTGGTGTTCCTTTTGAGGGTTCAACATGTTCAAAACACACATCCAACAATGCTCTGAGATGGTCTTTGGAAGTTTAGGACTACAGTTCCCACAAGGCACCTGGCCAAATCATTAAAAGTCCACTGAATGCACTCCAGGCTGCAGACCTTTTTGGAAGCTGGTGCTGGGAAGCTCTTTTAACCTGTTGCTTTCAAGGAGTTCACTCCTGAGTCATTTTATTTTAAAAGCAAGGCAAAGACCTTTGGATGTTGTTCCAGTGTGCAAAAGGAGCAGCACTTCAGTGTGTAGTCCTCTGGGTTGCCAACCAGGGTTCCAGCAGGACAGTCCTTCTTCTTCTTGTGGCCTCAGGTAGCAGATCTGAATTCCATGCAGATCAGCCACTTTTATTCAGTAATCTTGAGAGACAGTCACTAGGCATCCTTGTTCAATGAGCTGCAGGGTGCCACCCAGAAGTTTGTCAACTTCAACCAAAGTGTGGCATCTTCTTGTCCCATAAAGCATTGCACTTTAACATTTAAGGATTGATGATTTTCCTCCTGAGGAGTCAGATCTGACGAAACCAACCCCCTGATGTAGCTAATTTCTCCCCCTTTGGAATCTGCAAATTCATTCCCTAAGTCCACCACCTGTTCAACTATCTATGGGTCTAACTTCATTTTGAAGCCCAAACTTGATTTGCCCAGCCTTATTTCTGGCCTGGCTTCGCCATCTGCCTACCTCCCCCATCAAGTAACCTCTGCTAAGTGCAGGCCACTCATAACCTTATCAAAGCAGCCTGGATAATCCTGTTAGGGCTGACCAATCAGGAGACCACTAGCAGGCTGGAATTTGGCTTACAGCAAGGATAGTCTAATAATTTATTTTCTGTGTCAGTTATGATAAATTCAACAATGACAAGTTGTTGTTACATTTATCATTGCCATTTGTTTGAGTCATTTCATGGCATTTTTAGCTTCTTCCTAGCCATACTTAGACTTATGAAAGTATTTCCATTTTAGCTTATGGAGGTAACTTTCTACAATGGGGGAAAATGAAAGATGCATTGTTTCCCCTCACCAGAGCACAAAAAACAACTTGTAAAATGCCTCTGCTTATAGGTACATGTCACCCACCCTTGGGGCATGTAGAGTAAACCTTGGGGGTGACATATTTAAAAATAAAGTAGATAATTACTTTGGAAGTACCTTCAGTTCCAAAGTCGAATTTGCATTCATTTGACTTTTTAAAGACAGTCTGCAAAACAGGGCTGCCTTAAAAAATGACAGCAGGCACACATCAGTGCACACTCCAGTGCAGCGAATCTACTGGGCCTCCAAACTTCCCTGCCCTATTATCTACTAAGGACATGTAGGTAGTTTGAAAAACCTTTGCCCTTAACTTAAATCAAATAGGGACTTATATGGGTCTGTCATGCCAATTAGAATTATTGCATTGGACCATATTTTTTTTCTTCAAAGCACTGGCTCTCGGTCTGTTTAGCAGAGCCTAAGGCACAGTCAGGGTCAGTTACCATCAGTATCAGTCAGAAACATTGGCGTGAACATGCTAAAAAGGTGACTTTCTCACACAAGCACAATGCAGTCGATTTTGATTTGAAAACTTTATTCGGCAAATACAAAATAGCCATAAAAAAGCATAGCAGTAAATATTTAAAACATTCAACACCACCTCATTCTAATTCATAATACAAATATAAAATAGTCATAATAATAAAAATAAATATTTACAACATTAATGACAGACCCAGTTAAGGTCATAGTAACACATATCCAAATTTTACAGAGCTAAAAACTAAGGTTTTTCCTAACCTGTATGGTATTTAGGATATATTGTGCTACCCTGTAACACACATTAGGATTATTTAAATTTAATAAAAATTACTGCACCCCAGGTATTTTCTTATATCATGTTCAATAAAAAGGGGTTTGAGGTAGGAAATCCTAAGGTGCTCATAAAATTTACAACAGAACATAAAGTGCAAAGTGCTCTGTTTACTAGCCCCATCACAGGGGCAGCTGCCCAGCTCATGGGGGCAAGATCTCATTCTAGGGAAATGGTGCACTATTCCCAATCTTTGTCTTAGTCAAGACAAACTGGTGCTGCTTGTTAGTGACACCTGATAGGTATCCTTCTTTACTAGTTCCCAGAGAAAAGGACATATATAAACCAACAGTGGAGTTGGTAATTTCAGTAGATTTCCTACAATTCAACCTATATTGCAGGAAGGTATCCTTGATGAGTTTTGCTGGAAGTGACAACACCTGCTCTGGGTCCTTATGTATAGGTATATTAAACACAGTTTTAAAGGAGGAGTCAACAGAGGCAAGCCAAGGAGTATACAGTTTAGTAAAGACAGAACTGCACCACATCCTCCAGATATTGGCAACCCACCTCCTGATGTGCAATCCAATTTGATGCGGATGTGGGTAGACATAACAAACGTTTTAGGAAACGATTTTCTCTATTTGCGACAGTGTACTTTTTGCATAACCCAACACTCCTGCTCCATACACTACCATGGATAGAACTCTAGCCCTGTAAATATTCACCATAGGGGATATTGGGTGATCCCTTAATTTACTAGCAAATCTAAAAATACCACAGAAATTCCTTCTCATCTTGTCCTTACCTGAATCCATTTGCTGTTCCCATGACCCATTACTTGCAAACAAAACACCCAGATAACTAAAAGAACTAACATTAATAATCTGTGTATTTTGGATAAAAAAGCTCCAGCATTTCTTTGCCTTTTGGCCACAGACCATGGTGAAGGTTTTAGACTTATTAATCACCATACCCTTTGATGTCATAAACTGCTCAAAACCATTCATTAGTTGCTGGAGACCCACAGGGGTTTAGAGATCAAGACAACACCATTTGCAGATAATAACACAGGTATGGGGCGCCCTGCCACATGAGGTGGCTCTGACTGGGCTGCAGGAATTTATCCACCCCATTGAATAGGGAGAACAGTAACGAGGCAAGTACACAGCCTTGGCGAATGCCTCTGCCAATCTTAAAAGGGGTGGTACATTCTCCTGTTGGCCCGAAGCAGACTTTGCATGTTACATCCTTATATAAACGTGCCAGGAAATCAATAGTATACCCATTTCTAGTTATTTAGCCCACAGAAGGGCATGCTCCACTAGGTCAAAGGGGCTACAAAGATCAGCAAAGCAGAGATAGAGTGCCCCTATTTTGGCATTAGTATATTTATCTGCAATTAGCTCAAAATTGACACATTGCTCAATAGTACCTAGTCCTTTCCTGAACCCAAACTGGGCCGTAGAAAGGATATTGTTGTCCAATACCCATTCATTGAGCCTTGCCAGTAGAACCCTACTGAAGACTTTCGAAGATTAATCCAACAGTGATATTAGACAATCATTTTTGGGATCTGCTCTATCTCCTTTCTTATATATAGGTACAATAACAGAGGTAGCCCAGGACGCTGGGATATCCCGGGTTATTACGGTACTAAACAACCTGGTCAGGATAGGTGCCCAAAGATTTCTATTGTATTTAGAAAAGATCCACTGGTACTTCATCCGGGCCTGGGGCCCTACCCCCAGCACTAGCTGAAATAGCTGAGAGAACCTCTTCCAAAGTAATGTGTAAATGATTGGGGTATTCCTGCTCCTGTTGTCCAACTAATTTTACAGCCCCACTCTTTTGCTCAAAGACCTCAGAGAAGTGGTCCACCCACGCTACCCAGGCTACATTATTACCTAACTGAGGTAATGTCCAATTAGATAAAAAAGGGGTACTTACTACTTCCCAGAATAATTTTTATATTATTTGTTCCGGTAGCCAAATCAAATCAAATCAAATCATTAACATTTATAAAGCGTGCTACTCACCCGTGCGGGTCTCAAGGCGCTAGGGGAAAAAAGGGGGGGTTATCGCTGCTCGAACAGCCAGGTCTTTAGGAGTCTCCAGAAAGCGGAGTGGTCCTGGGTGGTCCTGAGGCTGGTGGGAAGGGAGTTCCAGGTCTTGGCCGCCAGGAAGGAGAAAGATCTCCCACCCGCCGTGGAGCGGCGGATGCGAGGGACAGCAGCGAGTGCGAGGCCAGAGGAGCGGAGGAGGCGGGTGGGGACGTAGAAGCTGAGGCGTCTGTTGAGGTATTCCGGTCCCTTGTCGTGGAGGGCTTTGTGTGCGTGGGTGAGAAGTCGGAAGGTGATCCTTTTGCTGACTGGGAGCCAATGCAGGTGTCTCAGGTGTGCGGAGATGTGGCTGCTGCGGGGAATGTCGAGGATGAGGCGGGCCGAGGCGTTTTGAATGCGTTGCAGGCGGTTTTGGAGTTTGGCTGTGGTCCCGGCGTAGAGGGTGTTGCCGTAGTCCAGGCGGCTCGTGACGAGGGCGTGGGTCACGGTTTTTCTGGTGTCGGCGGGGATCCAGCGGAAGATCTTGCGGAGCATGCGGAGGGTGAGGAAGCAGGCAGAGGACACGGCGTTGACTTGCTTGGTCATGGTGAGAAGAGGGTCCGAGATGAAGCCGAGGTTGCGGGCGTGGTCTGTGGGGGTCGGTGCGGTGCCGAGGGCAGTGGGCCACCAGGAGTCGTCCCAGGCGGACGGGGTGTTGCCGAGGATGAGGACTTCCGTTTTTTCCGAGTTCAGCTTTAGGCGGCTGAGCCTCATCCAATCTGCGACGTCCTTCATACCCTCTTGTAGGTTGGTCTTGGCGCTGGCGGGGTCCTTGGTGAGGGAGAGTATAAGTTGGGTGTCGTCGGCGTAGGAGGTGATGATGATGTCGTGCTTGCGTACGATGTTGGCGAGGGGGCTCATGTAGACATTGAAGAGTGTCGGGCTGAGTGATGAGCCTTGGGGTACGCCGCAGATGATCTCGGTGGGTTCAGAGCGAAACGGAGGGAGGTAAACTCTTTGGGAACAGTTAGAGAGGAAGGAGGCGATCCAGTCCAGGGCCTGGCTTTGGATTCCGGTGGAGCGGAGGCGGGTGATTAGGGTGCGGTGACAGACGGTGTCAAAGGCAGCCAAGAGGTCGAGCAGAATGAGGGCGACTGTTTCACCGTTGTCCATCAGGGTTCTGATGTCGTCAGTGACTGAGATGAGGGCGGTTTCAGTGCTGTGGTTGGTTCGGAATCCGGTTTGTGAGGGGTCGAGCAGGTTGTTGTCTTCCAGGAAGTTGGTCAGCTGTTTGTTGACGGTCTTCTCTATTACTTTGGCTGGGAAAGGCAGAAGAGAGATGGGGTGGAAGTTTTTCAGGTCGCTCGGGTCAGCCGTAGGTTTCTTTAGTAGAGCGTTGACTTCGGCGTGTTTCCAGCATTCGGGATAGGTAGCAGAAGAAAAAGAGGAGTTGATGACGGTCTGGAGGTGCGGGGCGATGATGTCGTTGGCTTTGTTAAAGATGAAGTGCGGGCAGGGGTCCGAAGGGGCGCCGGAGTGGATAGAGTTCATGATGGATTTGGTTTCTTCCGTGTTGATGAAGGACCAGTTGATGAGGGTGATGGCCGTGGATGCCGGTTCGGTGGTGTTTGGTTGGGTCTGGTGTCCGAAGCTGTCGTGGAGGTCGCTAATCTTGCGATGGAAGAAAGTGGCAAGGGATTCGCACAGATCCTGTGAGGGCGTGACGGCGTTGGCGTTGGCGCTGGGGTTGGAGAACTCCTTGACGATGCTGAAGAGTTCTCTGCTGTTGTGTCTGTTTTTGTCCAGTCTGTCGGTGAAAAAGTTCCTTTTGGCGGCGCGGATCAGGTGGTGGTGTTCGCGGGTAGCGTTCTTGAGGGCGGTCTTGTTGTCAGCGGTGCGGTCCTTGCGCCAGGCTTTCTCAAGGGCGTGACAAGATTTCTTTGATTCTTTGAGGGTGTCAGAGAACCAGAGAGGTTTTTTGGTGTTGGTCTGTCAATGCGTGCGTTTGAGGGGGGCAAGGATGTCTGCGCAGTTGGATGTCTGCGCCAGGGTTAGATTGGACCATGCCTCTTCCCCTAGCAGTTTTTTCCTTTGCTCCAGGGCTTCCATATATACTACACGCAATGACCTAATAACCACTGGCATTCTGGGTGATATATGAAGGGTGATTCTAAGGTTCCCCCTGGCTTCAGTGCATGCGTGTTCAAACCACCCTCTATTCCTTTCAGTCTGCCTTGCCATTGGTTGGCATGTCAAAAGACCCTCAGTATCAGAAATAACTTTACTAAAGCAACTAAGCAACTGTAATGGTTTGATTTCATTTTGTAAGCAATAATTAATTTTGAAGAGACACCCTCGCACAATATTCTGCTATAGGTAATCTGGGTTAATATCTTTCCATTTCAATCTCACGCCATTAGCCCTATGGACCTTAACCTGGTATGGGATGGTATGTAAAACAGTCTTTGGACCTACGAATACGGATGGAAGGATAATCGGGTCATGATCACTCAGTGGTGACTGGACAATGTAAGGGGTGTCACATACATTGTTGGCAAATTAAGACACTAAAAGATGGTCAGTAACAGATGAGGAGTTAGTACCTCTAAAGGATGGGATCACTTCTCCATTAACTCAATTTGTACATCTCAATAACATCAAATCATATTTGGATAGTGTCGAATTAGGGCCTGACCATAATAATTGTCACAGAAATGATCGTAGCCTTCCCCCTCATTACTGGTGAGCTCACAGGTCCGGGATATAGGCAAGGGGCATGAATGGCCAGCTCATAGTATAAGGAAGTTTGAATGAATATGGCGTAGGAATTTGCATAATCACTGGTCCAAAGCATGGACTACTCTACACCGGGTAAAATTAAAAACATTATTGTAATAATTAATTAGTACCACGTCGATCACACTCTTGCATTTTAACCACAGCAGTTGAAAGTTTGGGGTCTCCCAAGAGGTCTTTTTGACCACTACTGGAAATTTATTTGAAATAAGCACCTGAAACCCACCCTTAGCCCTCCCTGATTTAGAGGGAGTAGCATGTAAAAATGGGAGGTAAATCCTTGCATTTCGATGGAAGAAACACACCATGTTTCTTGGATACAAATGAAATCAAGGTCATTAACGATGTTACACCACTCCTCTGACTCAATGTTATTACGTAGGCCTTGTACATTCCATGTAGCAAAATTGTGGCAGTCACTTTTACATTTAATACGCTTATTACCCTCAGTTACTGTCTCCAGAGAGCTAGTAATACTTAAGGGCTTATCTTTTAATGCTCCATCATGGTTACTATTCCAGACCACAGTATCTGCCCCAAATTAACCCTGAATCATTAGAGGGGCTCTACTGCAATAGTAAACATTGTTTTCCCAGTAGTCGTCACCATAGCCGGCTCTCCAATTTGGCTATTCACATGGCCCCTGTGGCTGTGTCAATCATATCTGAGAGTGAACCCAGGACCTGATATCTATTACTTAGAGGTACTGGTAAAATATTGTGTGAATTGTCGGGTGGCTCAGGATAAGGGTGTACCGAGAAATACCCTGACTGTATGGGTTGCAAATGTCGATAGAATACTCCCAAAGGCAGTAATGGCAGAGTGTTACCACATAGTGAGCGTATAGTAGCCCTAAATAAAATGTATCTCACAAGACTGGGACTCCGGAAGTTAAGGATTATACAGTCACCTCCAGTATATTTCACCAGCGGCCCTACCCAGCCCACTCTTCGAGTTAAGATAATTTGGTGAGCTCTGTCAAGTGCAAATAGATTATTTTTAACCAACCAGTGCATAACTTTATTCTTCCAGGCCCCTTGGGATTCACTCTGGCCAGGCTGTAAAGAAGGGACATTTACCATAATAATTACATCCGGGCAACACTCTGGTGGTAAATCAATAGTAGGAAGTTCCTCCCCTGGGGGAAAATGGACAGACACAACATTCCGATTATAACTCGTCTGAGATGTGGCGGTCACTTTTGGGGTTATATTAGGTCTTTGACTATCCGATAACATACCACCCCGCCTTTTACTGGTGGATGTATGACACCCACTAAATTGACCTACACCACCGGCCTTCATTGACTGCACTTTAACGGGAGCCCTTTGCCTAGAACTTGGTGTCTCATGGCATTCAGATACAGGATCTACGTCCTGGGGGATATTTACAGGGCCTGACTCATTTTGTGCGTCATAAAATAAAGCAGTGTTTTACGGTTTAGGGACCTTTGTGGACAAAGGGAGTTTATGGCACATGGAAGTTAATTTCACCACCTCACCTTCGAGATTATCCAATTTATCTTTAAAGGGCTTTAGCAGATCATTAATAACAGATATAAAAGTATTACAGGATATGGGGTCAGTGTTAGTGTGAGAAAGTAGCCTCTTTCTAGCCTTGTTACCCCCACTTTTGGCCTGTTTGTGAGTGTATGTCAAGGTGTTTTCACTGTCTCACTGGGATCCTGCTAGCCAGGGCCCAGTGCTCATAGTGAAAACCCTATGTTTTCAGTATGTTTGTTATGTGTCACTGGGACCCTGCTAGTCAGGACCCCAGTGCTCATAAGTTTGTGGCCTATATGTATGTGTTCCCTGTGTAGTGCCTAACTGTCTCACTGAGGCTCTGCTAATCAGAACCTCAGTGGTTATGCTCTCTCATTTCTTTCCAAATTGTCACTAACAGGCTAGTGACTAATTTTACCAATTTACATTGGCTTACTGGAACACCCTTATAATTCCCTAGTATATGGTACTGAGGTACCCAGGGTATTGGGGTTCCAGGAGATCCCTATGGGCTGCAGCATTTCTTTTGCCACCCATAGGGAGCTCTGACAATTCTTACACAGGCCTGCCACTGCAGCCTGAGTGAAATAACGTCCACGTTATTTCACAGCCATTTTACACTGCACTTAAGTAATTTATAAGTCACCTCTATGTCTAACCTTTACTTGGTAAAGGTTAGGTGCAAAGTCACTTAGTGTGAGGGCACCCTGGCACTAGCCAAGGTGCCCCCACATTGTTCAGGGCCAATTTCCCTGACTTTGTGAGTGCGGGGACACCATTACACGCGTGCACTACATATAGGTCACTACCTATATGTAGCTTCACAATGGTAACTCCGAATATGGCCATGTAACATGTCTATGATCATGGAATTGCCCCCTCTATGCCATCCTGGCATAGTTGGCACAATCCCATGATCCCAGTGGTCTGTAGCACAGACCCTGGTACTGCCAAACTGCCCTTCCTGGGGTTTCACTGCAGCGGCTGCTGCTGCCAACCCCTCAGACAGGCATCTGCCCTCCTGGGGTCCAGCCAGGCCTGGCCCAGGATGGCAGAACAAAGGACTTCCTCTGAGAGAGGGTGTTACACCCTCTCCCTTTGGAAAATGGTGTGAAGGCAGGGGAGGAGTAGCCTCCCCCAGCCTCTGGAAATGCTTTCTTGGGCACAGATGTGCCCAATTCTGCATAAGCCAGTCTACACCGGTTCAGGGGACCCCTTAGCCCTGCTCTGGCGCGAAACTGGACAAAGGAAAGGGGAGTGACCACTCCCCTGACCTGCACCTCCCCTGGGAGGTGTCCAGAGCTCCTCCAGTGTGCTCCAGACCTCTGCCATCTTGGAAACAGAGGTGCTGCTGGCACACTGGACTGCTCTGAGTGGCCAGTGCCACCAGGTGATGTCAGAGACTCCTTCTGATAGGCTCCTTCAGGTGTTGCTAGCCTATCCTCTCTCCTTGGTAGCCAAACCCTCTTTTCTGGCTATTTAGGGTCTCTGTCTTTGGGGAAACTTTAGATAACGAATGCAAGAGCTCAGCCGAGTTCCTCTGCATCTCTCTCTTCACCTTCTGCCAAGGAATCGACTGCTGACCGCGCTGGAAGCCTGCAAACCTGCAACATAGTAGCAAAGACGACTACTGCAACTCTGTAACGCTGATCCTGCCGCCTTCTCGACTGTTTTCCTGGTGGTGCATGCTGTGGGGGTAGTCTGCCTCCTCTCTGCACTAGAAGCTCCGAAGAAATCTCCCGTGGGTCGACGGAATCTTCCCCCTGCAACCGCAGGCACCAAAATGCTGCATTACCGGTCCCTTGGGTCTCCTCTCAGCACAACGAGCGAGGTCCCTCGAATCCAGCAACTCTGTCCAAGTGACACCTACAGTCCAGTGACTCTTCAGTCCAAGTTTGGTGGAGGTAAGTCCTTGCCTCACCTCGCTAGACTGCATTGCTGGGAACCGCGACTTTTGCAGCTACTCCGGCCCCTGTGCACTTCCGGCGGAAATCCTTTGTGCACAGCCAAGCCTGGCTCCACGGCACTCTAACCTGCATTGCACGACTTTCTAAGTTGGTCTCCGGCGACGTGGGACTCCTTTGTGTAACTTCGGGTGAGCACCATTTCACGCATCCTCGTAGTGCCTGTTTCTGGCACTTTTCTGGGTGCTACCTGCTGTTAAGAGGGCTCCTTGTCTTGCTCGACGTCCCCTCTACCTTCTGGTCCAATTTGCAACCTCCTGGTCCCTCCTGGGCCACAGCAGCATCCAAAAACGTTAACCGCACGATTTGCAGCTAGCAAGGCTTGTTGGCGTTCTTTCGGCGGGAAAACACTTCTGCACGACTCTCCACGGCGAGAGGGATCCGTCCACCAAAGGGGAAGTCTCTAGCCCTTTTCGTTCCTGCAGAAACCTCAGCTTCTTCTGTCCAGTAGAAGCTTCTTTGCACCCACAGCTGGCATTTCCTGGGCATATGCCCATCTCCGACTTGCTTGTGACTTTTGGACTTGGTCCCCTTGTTCCACAGGTACCCTACATTGGAAATCCATCGTTTTTGCATTGTTGGTTTGTGTCTTTCCTACATTATTCCTCTAACACGACTTCTTTGTCCTTAGGGGAACTTTAGTGCACTTTGCACTCACTTTTCAGGGTCTTGGGAGGGTTATTTTCCTAACTCTCACTATTTTCTAATAGTCCCAGCGACCCTCTACAAGGTCACATAGGTTTGGGGTCCATTCGTGGTTCGCATTCCACTTTTGGAGTATATGGTTTGTGTTGCCCCTATCCCTATGTGTCCCCATTGCATCCTATTGTAACTATACATTGTTTGCACTGTTTTCTAAGACTATACTGCATATTTTTGCTATTGTGTATATATATCTTGTGTATATTTCCTATCCTCTCACTGAGGGTACACTCTAAGATACTTTGGCATATTGTCATAAAAATAAAGTACCTTTATTTTTAGTATAACTGTGTATTGTGTTTTCTTATGATATTGTGCATATGACACTAAGTGGTACTGTAGTAGCTTCACACGTCTCCTAGTTCAGCCTAAGCTGCTCTGCTAAGCTACCATTATCTATCAGCCTAAGCTGCTAGACACCCTATACATTAATAAGGGATAACTGGGCCTGGTGCAAGGTGCAAGTACCCCTTGGTACTCACTACAAGCCAGTCCAGCCTCCTACATTGGTTGTGCAGCGGTGGGATAAGTGCTTTGAGACTACTTACCACTCTTGTCATTGTACTTTTCATAAGAGAAAAATATACAAAACAAGTTCAGTGTATATACACATAGCCAAAAAGTTTTGCATTTCCTCTTTTCACTCTTTTCTAAGTGCTGAAAAGTACTTCTAACTTTCTAAAAAGTTTTTAAAGTTTTTTTTCTGTCTTTCTAAAAGTTCTGAAAACTTTTTTCTCTTTTTCTATCACTTTAACTCTCTCTAAAAATGTCTGGCACAGGCCAAAATGTTGACCTGTCTAAGATTGCATATGATCACCTTAGCTGGAAAGGAGCAAGGAGTCTCTGCATAGAGAGAGGTTTGAGTGTAGGGAAGAATCCTTCCTTGGAATTGTTACTTAACATGCTTAGAGAACAAGATAAGGCTAAAAGTGCCCCATCTGTTGAAAAAGTAGCTAATGGTTCCCAATCTGATCCAGGGACTCCCCCAGGTAAATTAAGGAAAGAAACTTCTTAGCCTTCCCATTACAAGACAGTCTAGCATAGTTGGTACTGAGGTGGAGTCACATCATAGAGATGATGTGCTCTCACATTACACTGTCAGTCAAGCTGTTAGGGTGCCCTCTGTAAGGGACAGGTCTCCTTCTGTCCATTCTCACCATACTTCTGTTTCAAGACATGTCCCTCCCACCCACCCTGATGACAGATTGTTAGAAAGGGAGCTCAATAGATTGAGAGTGGAACAAACCAGACTGAAGCTCAAGAAGCAACAGCTGGATTTGGATAGACAGACCTTAGAAGTAGAGAAGGAGAGACAGAAACTGGGTTTAGAAACCCATGGTGGCAGCAGCAGTATTCCCTTTAGTCATCCTGCAAAAGAGCATGATTCCAGGAATCTGCATAAGATAGTTCCCCCTTATAAGGAGGGGGATGACATTAACAAGTGGTTTGCTGCACTTGAGAGGGCCTGTGTTGTACAGGATGTCCCTCAAAGGCAGTGGGCTGCTATCCTATGGCTATCATTTAGTGGAAAAGGTAGGGATAGGCTCCTTACTGTGAAAGAAAATGAAGCTAATGATTACAAAGTTCTTAAGAATGCACTCCTGGATGGTTATGGCTTAACCACTGAACAATACAGGATAAAGTTCAGAGAGACGAAAAAGGAGTCTTCACAAGACTGGGTTGATTTCATTGACCATTCAGTGAAGGCCTTGGAGGGGTGGTTACATGGCAGTAAAGTGACTGATTATGATAGCCTGTATAACTTGATCCTGAGAGAGCATATTCTTAATAATTGTGTGTCTGATTTGTTGCACCAGTACTTGGTGGACTCTGATCTGGCCTCTCCCCAGGAATTGGGAAAGAAGGCAGACAAATGGGTCAGAACAAGGGTGAACAGAAAAGTTCATACAGGGGGTGACAAAGAGAACACTAAAAAGAAAGATGGTGAAAAATCTCAAGATAAGCATGGGGATAAGGGTAAAACCAAAGATCCCACTTCAAATCTTAAACACTCTTCAGGGGGTGGGGATAAAACAAATTCTTCCTCTTCTTCTCAACCTACACAATTTAAAAAGCCTTGGTGCTTTGTGTGTAAAAATAGAGGCCATAGGCCAGGGGATAAGTCCTGTCCAGGTAAACCCCCTGAGCCTACCACCACTAATACATCAAGCTCTAGTGCCCCTAGCAGTAGTGGTACTAGTGGTGGGACTGCTGGCAACAGTCAAGTTAAGGGTGTAGTTGGGTTCACTTATGGGTCCATAGTAGAAACTGGGGTAGTCAGTCCCAAGACAGTTTCTGTCACACCTAGTGGCATTGGCCTTGCCACACTGGCTGCTTGTCCCCTTACAATGGATAAGTACAGGCAGACAGTTTCAATAAATGGTGTTGAGGCCTTGGCCTACAGGGACACAGGTGCCAGTATCACTTTGGTGACTGAAAACCTACTGCACCCTGATCAACACATCATTGGACAACAGTATAAGATTATTGATGTCCATAACTCCACTAAGTTTCTTCCCTTAGCTATAATTCAGTTTAGTTGGGGTGGAGTTACTGGCCCTTAGCAGGTGGTGGTATCACCTAGCTTACCTGTAGACTGTCTCTTAGGTAATGACCTAGAGGCCTCAGGTTGGGCTGATGTAGAGTTGTATGCCCATGCAGCCATGCTGGGCATCCCAGAGGAATTGTTCCCTCTCATTTCTACTGAAATGAAAAAGCAAAGGAGAGAAGGCCTGAAAACTCAGGATCCCTCTCCATCAACAGGTAAAAAGGGTATCACAATATCCCCTAACCACCCTACCATTCAGGATACCATTCCTGTGGTGGGAGAAACCTCTCCTGGGGTGGCACCTGTTCCAAGGGAATCATCAGTTGGCAAAACTGTACTCCATGAGGTGGAAGTACCTCTCTGTGGGATAACTAACATTGGTGAGAAAAAGAGCACCATTTTAGTTAACATGGAGCATCCCTCCAACCCTCCCAGAGAAACTTTAGTGGAGAAACCCTGCACTGCCTCACAACACTTAGGACAGCATCCCTGCCCTAGTGTGGAGCTCATAGGACAGCATCCCTGCCCTGCTCCAACTCAAGAGAAACAGCATCCCTGTTCTCTCTTCCAGCCATATGGACAAAGTTTTTGCCCAGCTATGGCTTTATTGAGACAGCATCCCTGTCTGGCATTTCCATCACTACAAATAGGTTCAGTGGACAATTCCCACTGCTCTAAACTAAAAATTACTGATAGAAACTCTGAAAATACATCTTCACATTGTTGCTTAGCTAAAAAACTTCAAACAGGGTGGTTTTCATCACCACAGGGAAGTAACTATATAGTGGATGATAAAGGGAGTAACCAGTCTATTGCAGAGCTACTCTCTACTTATCACCACTTAGACAATAAAGTCTCAACTGGCCAAGGTTAGCCTTATTGTCCTTCGTTTGGGGGGGGGTTGTGTGAGAAAGTAGCCTCTTTCTAGCCTTGTTACCCCCACTTTTGGCCTGTTTGTGAGTGTATGTCAGGGTGTTTTCACTGTCTCACTGGGATCCTGCTAGCCAGGGCCCAGTGCTCATAGTGAAAACCCTATGTTTTCAGTATGTTTGTTATGTGTCACTGGGACCCTGCTAGTCAGGACCCCAGTGCTCATAAGTTTGTGGCCTATATGTATGTGTTCCCTGTGTAGTGCCTAACTGTCTCACTGAGGCTCTGCTAATCAGAACCTCAGTGGTTATGCTCTCTCATTTCTTTCCAAATTGTCACTAACAGGCTAGTGACAAATTTTACCAATTTACATTGACTTACTGGAACACCCTTATAATTCCCTAGTATATGGTACTGAGGTACCCAGGGTATTGGGGTTCCAGGAGATCCCTATGGGCTGCAGCATTTCTTTTGCCACCCATAGGGAGCTCTGACAATTCTTACACAGGCCTGCCACTGCAGCCTGAGTGAAATAACGTCCACGTTATTTCACAGCCATTTTACACTGCACTTAAGTAACTTATAAGTCACCTATATGTCTAACCTTTACCTGGTAAAGGTTAGGTGCAAAGTCACTTAGTGTGAGGGCACCCTGGCACTAGCCAAGGTGCCCCCACATTGTTCAGGGCCAATTTCCCTGACTTTGTGAGTGCGGGGACACCATTACACGCGTGCACTACATATAGGTCACTACCTATATGTAGCTTCACAATGGTAACTCCGAATATGGCCATGTTACATGTCTATGATCATGGAATTGCCCCCTCTATGCCATCCTGGCATAGTTGGCACAATCCCATGATCCCAGTGGTCTGTAGCACAGACCCTGGTACTGCCAAACTGCCCTTCCTGGGGTTTCACTGCAGCGGCTGCTGCTGCCAACCCCTCAGACAGGCATCTGCCCTCCTGGGGTCCAGCCAGGCCTGGCCCAGGATGGCAGAACAAAGGACTTCCTCTGAGAAAGGGTGTTACACCCTCTCCCTTTGGAAAATGGTGTGAAGGCAGGGGAGGAGTAGCCTCCCCCAGCCTCTGGAAATGCTTTCTTGGGCACAGATGTGCCCAATTCTGCATAAGCCAGTCTACACCGGTTCAGGGGACCCCTTAGCCCTGCTCTGGCGCGAAACTGGACAAAGGAAAGGGGAGTGACCACTCCCCTGACCTGCACCTCCCCTGGGAGGTGTCCAGAGCTCCTCCAGTGTGCTCCAGACCTCTGCCATCTTGGAAACAGAGGTGCTGCTGGCACACTGGACTGCTCTGAGTGGCCAGTGCCACCAGGTGACGTCAGAGACTCCTTCTGATAGGCTCCTTCAGGTGTTGCTAGCCTATCCTCTCTCCTTGGTAGCCAAACCCACTTTTCTGGCTATTTAGGGTCTCTGTCTCTGGGGAAACTTTAGATAACGAATGCAAGAGCTCAGCCGAGTTCCTCTGCATCTCTCTCTTCACCTTCTGCCAAGGAATCGACTGCTGACCGCGCTGGAAGCCTGCAAACCTGCAACATAGTAGCAAAGACGACTACTGCAACTCTGTAACGCTGATCCTGTCGCCTTCTCGACTGTTTTCCTGGTGGTGCATGCTGTGGGGGTAGTCTGCCTCCTCTCTGCACTAGAAGCTCCGAAGAAATCTCCCGTGGGTCGACGGAATCTTCCCCCTGCAACCGCAGGCACCAAAAAGCTGCATTACCAGTCCCTTGGGTCTCCTCTCAGCACAACGAGCGAAGTCCCTCGAATCCAGCAACTCTGTCCAAGTGACACCCACAGTCCAGTGACTCTTCAGTCCAAGTTTGGTGGAGGTAAGTCCTTGCCTCACCTCGCTAGACTGCATTGCTGGGAACCGCGACTTTTGCAGCTACTCCGGCCCCTGTGCCCTTCCGGCGGAAATCCTTTGTGCACAGCAAAGCCTGGGTCCACGGCACTCTAACCTGCATTGCACGACTTTCTAAGTTGGTCTCCGGCGACGTGGGACTCCTTTGTGTAACTTCGGGTGAGCACCATTTCACGCATCCTCGTAGTGCCTGTTTCTGGCACTTTTCTGGGTGCTACCTGCTGCTAAGAGGGCTCCTTGTCTTGCTCGACGTCCCCTCTACCTTCTGGTCCAATTTGCAACCTCCTGGTCCCTCCTGGGCCACAGCAGCATCCAAAAACGCTAACCGCACGATTTGCAGCTAGCAAGGCTTGTTGGCATTCTTTTGGCGGGAAAACACTTCTGCACGGCTCTCCACGGCGGAAGGGATCAGTCCACCAAAGGGGAAGTCTCTAGCCCTTTTCATTCCTACAGAAACCTCAGCTTCTTCTGTCCAGTAGAAGCTTCTTTGCACCCACAGCTGGCATTTCCTGGGCATATGCCCATCTCCGACTTGCTTGTGACTTTTGGACTTGGTCCCCTTATTCCACAGGTACCCTAGATTGGAAATCCATCGTTGTTGCATTGTTGGTTTGTGTCTTTCCTGCATTATTCCTCTAACACGACTTCTTTCTCCTTAGGGGAACTTTAGTGCACTTTGCACTCACTTTTCAGGGTCTTGGGGAGGGTTATTTTCCTAACTCTCACTATTTTCTAATAGTCCCAGCGACCCTCTACAAGGTCACATAGGTTTGGGGTCCATTCGTGGTTCGCATTCCACTTTTGGAGTATATGGTTTGTGTTGCCCCCATCCCTATGTGTCCCCATTGCATCCTATTGTAACTATACATTGTTTGCACTGTTTTCTAAGACTATACTGCATATTTTTGCTATTGTGTATATATATCTTGTGTATATTTCCTATCCTCTCACTGAGGGTACACTCTAAGATACTTTGGCATATTGTCATAAAAATAAAGTACCTTTATTTTTGGTATAACTGTGTATTGTGTTTTCTTATGATATTGTGCATATGACACTAAGTGGTACTGTAGTAGCTTCACACGTCTCCTAGTTCAGCCTAAGCTGCTCTGCTAAGCTACCATTATCTATCAGCCTAAGCTGCTTGACACCCTATACATTAATAAGGGATAACAGGGCCTGGTGCAAGGTGCAAGTACCCCTTGGTACTCACTACAGCCTCCTACAGTTAGCAGATGCAAAAGAGTCCAAATTGCCATCAACCCTGGCCCATTTCTTCCTTTTTGAGGGACTGTGTGACCGGGATAGGGGTAACAGTGGCTGTGGTTGTATGAGCTAGATGTTCATCACCATTCCTTGTCTCATCCAGCTCTAGAGCGTGATGAGTTTCAGTTACTATATCTGATGGCCTTAGAGATCCCTCTTCTACTGGATTCAATCCAGCTGCCCTTAGAGACAGACACCTTTCAGCAAGATCTATTTCTTTAGAAATAACCCCCACCGCCCGCACTAAAAAGGAGTCTGTGGTACAGCAACTTGATTCAGTGGTTGCCTTCTGATTTCCAACTTTACGTTTGCCCATATTTTGTACTATAACTTCACACCTAAATCATTAAAATTGTTCGCAACAATAATAAGTATCCAGAATAGGGCAATAGTAATGACTCCAATTTATGTCTAATTACAGAGACCACACAATATTAGGCGAGCGGCCAATAATAAATATTTTTTTTTTAAAACAGGCCCAATGGGGTAGACCCAGCCCAGCCTCAGTCGGCCGCGGAGGTGCACAGAGAGGCCCGCTTTGGCCCGGTCTTCGTCTGGGAGGTGTGGTCCTGCTTGGCCCGTGACCCCTGAGCCAAGTGCAGAGTGTTGCGAGCAGCAGAAGCACAAGTCTTAACCTATGCGCCTTCAGGCATGGCACAGCGTCTTAGGCAGCCTCCTCCCACCGGTGTGCCTGGAAGGTGTGGTCCTGCTTGGCCCGTGACCCCTGAGCCAAGTGCAGAGTATTGCGCGCAGCGGAGGCGCGAATCTAAATTTATGTACCTTCGGGCGTGGCAGACCATCGTAGGTGGCCTCCTCCCGCCCGTGTGCCTGAGAGGTGTGGTGCTGCTTGGCCCGTGACCCCTGGGCCAAATGCAGAGTGTTGCAGTGTTGTATTAAATTAAGGATATCCACAAAGTGTATCTTGGTCTGTGAGATTCATGGGGTGTGAATCTCACATTTCCCACCTAAACAAGTGAAAAAAGCAACACAGTCATAGCAGACCCAATTCTGAGTCCCCAGACCCAACTACCAAGCCAAGAATGCATTTATTCGGGGGGAGGTCCCACATTCCTGGCACCTCTCCCCCAAACTACGCCCCTGGATATCAAGCCTATTCGGAAGGGCTCCTTTTTGTGACCAGAAGTTGTTGAGCAACACCCCCAGTTTTGACGTCTACATCACCCCAAATTTAGTGAACAGTTCTCAGAACACCCACTCAAATTTACCACTACATCTTAATTATCAGGATGAGCGGGAGGCCAGGCCTATGACTCTGCTGTACACACAACCTACCAGAGTGCAGGACGTATATTGCACTCAGTCTGTCCACTGTTCCACGCCAAGTCCCCTGACCAACCAGCACCAGTCACTACTCTAGGGTGCTGACCGGGACACAATAGAGACGTGGGGAGATGTGGCCATTGCAGTTACATGCAGCAAAAGTACCTAAAATGTCCATGCAGTCTCTCACTCACAGGCTGAGGCCCACTGCTGCACATAGCCACAGTGCCACAATTGTTTGTTTCCAACAGGTGGTGGGGTCCCGGTCTCTTCTTTCTGGGTGTAGGCTACAATACTTGGCACTGGTGATAGTTGTGGCATCCAGACAGGCTATTATTCCTGCAACCTGTTGAATGGGAGGCCACGCCACAGACAAGGCCACCCAACCATCAACCAACAAGGACGCCACACGGTGGAGTTTTCATCAGAAAGAGTGTGTTACTGAAAATATGGAAAAAGGAGAAGGCCCACTTTTGCTAATGCATGAATTAGGAGGAAAATGTGCAGAATTGTACATGGTTAGAGAAGAGTACAGGCCTAAAATGCTCATGATGTCCAGATACAGAACCAAGGATAGAGAGGATGCTGGGGATGCAAGGTCAGGGGCGAGCAGAAACATTTATTCATACTGCAGCTGGACTTAAAAGACCACAACACGAAAGCTTGAGCCATAACCTGATAACACGCTCACAGGAAGGGCGTACATTCTGATCCATGTTCACAAGGGAAAGTATACATTATGGTGGTTGGGACACAGGAAGCTTCGGTGCTTGAAGGCCAGCAGTTGTGCAAGGAAGAATAGACAGAAATGTTTCCAAGTGTGGAGCTAGCTGAGGAGTGACATACTGATAGCCTTCAGAACATGAGATCAAAAGCACCATGATTATTAGCAAATGTATCCATGACAGATGTGTAACCTTTCTTTTCTGTAAATGCGTAATTAGATGCTTTCCCAAGGAGAAATATTGCTTTGTGCTAAAATAAGTAGAGATAACAATGTATCAAGTAAGCACTTAAATTAATATGCATGACAAGTGATAAGATGCATTCAAGGTATTTTGAGACTATAAAAGATGTTTGTGATGACGAAGTTGAGTGCAGTATCAGTTGCTGAGCTGAGCTGCCCTCCCGGCCGTACTTCATAAAAAGCCCATATTATTTTGCCAAACAGAGTTGTATTGTTTTTTCATTTTCTGACTCCACAACAAGTGTCACCTTGTTACTTCAGGAGGTGTGATTGATCCCGGGCTCGAATGGAGATTAGTTGGACTGGGGCCATGAGCTTCACTACAGCTGCCATGTTGGGATTTTATTCGTGCCCCCACCAGCAGAAATGCTTTGTGATGTAACAGTACTGAAAATACATAGAAAATACATGCACCATCTTTTGTTATTCTCACACACAAAGTCTTCCAATTAACTGAAACTTAGTGCAGGTAAAACAATCTAATTATCATCAATCAATGGGATCCTACTTATTCAAATTAATAATTCTATCTATGTTACCTTTTGAATTTTGGAATATAAAAGAAGTAACGCCTATAGCATCGCCCCTAAATTCACTATATACAGGCCATTGTCATTAATTGAGACAAGGAAGGCTCAAATAACATAAAATTGGGCTGTAAAGGTTAGTGTGGTTCCTTAAGTGTAGTAATTCTGCACAAAACATCAATCACCCATGTTTCTCAGAAGAATATTAAATCATTGTCATAAACAAAATGACCCCAGTCCCCATGTGCCATTTTACTAGCAAGCCCAGCAATGTTCCAGAAAATCACCTTAACAACTTGGGCACATGACACAGGCAAGTCGGGGTTAGCCACAAGGGTGGACTGAGAGGATTCAGGGGAATTAAACTCAAGCAGACCCTCATTCACAGGCCGTACCCAGATTAGGGTTGTGGGCAGGCAATAGCTCAGTATGCCCAACCACTTCTGGGGTCTGGAGCTCCACCTCCTCACCAGAGACCAGTCAATAATTTTCCAAAAAGTCCCTGGTGGGTGGGGGGGGGTATGGTGGGGGTTAGGGACGGTTATGCATGGCCAGATTTGGGAGAGGTGGGTGTGCTGATTTTACAAGGGGAAACCTCTGCCTTCGACCCCTACTTCTTGCTAGAGCCCTATAAAAAAACAGAGGAAGCAATTTTATCCTACTATTATTGACATGCCCTTCTCTAGAGGCCCAAATCAGGTCCCCTGCAGTCCTGGAGTGCCTAAAGGAAACAATAATACAGTCACCATTGAAACCTTTCTGCATCTCCCCCCCTATCCCACTCTCCTGGCCATAATGACCTCATGGAATAGATTGCCCCGACCCCTGACATTCCCATGCAGCCAGTGGGCGACCTTGTCCATTAGGTCGACCGTGGACTCTTCGGCTTCTGATGATAACACGGGGACATCTGCAAGAATGATCACAAATGTGCAGGCAACAAGTGATAGATCACATCAGGAGGAATTTATATGAGCAGAGGCCTCATTGTTGAAAACTAGCTGAGGGGAGCAAGTAAGATTAGACCCTTCTAAATGTGGGTCCCTTGGCACAAGCTGGGGAGTAGATGAAGGTACAGAAGGAGCTTGGGCTGTCCCAAAAGCATAAGGATAATGAATATCCCCAATGGGTGAAGCAACTGAACCAGAGACCGCATTGCCAGCACCTACACCAACACCTGCCCACTTACCTCCCCCAACCCTATTAACCACCTCCAAGTGGCTATCCCTAATAGTTTAATTGGCACTTAAATGGGGAATGGGGAAGAGAGTTCAACTTAGCTTCAATAGCCTCTAGCCGGGCATGAATAGAGTTATATTTGCTGGAAAAGGAGGCTTTAAGATCCTCAAACATCGAGGTAATTTTCCCCAAAAGAAAATCTTAATTAGACAGCTCTTTATATATATCAGGGACTAAACTAGCCACACAAGGGTTCTTGGGTCTGAAGCCAGTAAGAGCTTTCTTTTGTTTCCCTTCAAGGGCCCTGGTGGAAACACCTTCCTGCTAAGTAGTCAGTAAGTCTCCCTGCCCCTGACTAGGTGAAACTGCTTCCTCAAGTGCTGCTTTGACTCCTGCTGGACTTTGGTCCCCAGCTGAAGAATTCGCCTAATCACAAAGTTGCCCCAGGGAGGCATCACCTGGAGTAGGAGTAGGAGCAGGCCTGAGAGATGGCGCTCTGCCATTTCATTCTCCTTCAAGATGACCCCTGCTGTCCATAGAATAAACCCATCAAGGGTGGATCCAGAAGCAGCTGGTGGAACAGTTACAGTTTCTTGCTTCCCCATACTGTCCACAGAATAAATCCAGCTAGGCAAATCAAAAAAAAAGATAAAAGTTCAGTACCTTGGGAGGAGCAGAAAAAAGAGGGTAGGCCCAGCCAATCCATGTCGATGGGCGCAGACCGGCTGGCTCTTGGGCCCATCTTGGCCTGGGCACTCGCCTGGGCACATCCCACATATGTCCCACGTTGAGGGAGCTTCCGAATGGTCAAGAAGCACCTCCGGGTGCACGTATGGGGTGGCATCCAAAGTTACACAAGGTGTCCTGTACTTTGGGAGCCTTCAAATGCTTAAGAAGCACCTCCGAGTGCACTAATGGCATGACAGCCCTTCCAATGCGAGCGTGCCTGGGGCTTTGAGTCCTGCCCCGCTGCCAAAGTTACACAAGACACACAAGACTTATGTTTGTAGCATTTAGGGTGTGGGCCTAAGAAAAACAAAAACAGTTATGGGAGGGGTGCTTGAATTAATGTCAGCAACTGGGTCACAATTCAAGCCATTATTGTTTTTGCCCACTATGAGACCACAATCAGGAACCCATCATATGCAAACCTCCGTTGTTCTTACTCCATTAGGGACAGTCGAGCCCAAATTGGCTAGCTAGGTTCTCTGTGAACAGGAACACTAACAACCCCAGACCAGTTTTGAACTATTTGATCCTCATCATTAGGTTCCAGCTGCGTTTTACGGCACAGTGACCACCGGACCCTCATCTGAACATACCAGCTGTGCTCAGGACGCTGCACCGAGAAAAACAAAACCGTGATGGGTGGATTACTTGAATTACAGAGGAGGGCTTGATCTATATATCAAATGTTCAGCTTTAGGAGTGATCACTTTTCACTTACGCCATCCTTACATAGAGATTTAGGCGGTCATTCTGACCCTGGCGGTAGACTACCGCCAGGGCCGGGGACCGCGGATGCACCGCCAACAGGCTGGCGGTGCATCCATGGGCATTCTGACCGCGGCGGTACAGCCGCGGTCAGAAACGGGAAACCGGCGGTGTCCCGCCGGTTTCCCGCTGCCCTTGGGAATCCTCCATGGCGGCGCTGCAGGCAGCGCGGCCATGGGGATTCCGACCCCCTTTTGACCGCCAGAACCTGGCTGGCGGTAACGGGTGTCGCGGGGCACTGCAGGGGCCCCCTAATAGGGCCCCACCAAGATTTTCAGTGTCTGCCAAGCAGACACTGAAAATCGCGACGGGTGCAACTGCACCCGTCGCACCCCTTCCACTCCGCCGGCTCCATTTGGAGCCGGCATCCTCATGGAAGGGGGTTTCCCGCTGGGCTGGCGGGAGGCCTTCTGGCGGTCGCCCGCCAGCCAAGCGGGAAACTCAGAATAACTGCGGCGGTCTTTTGACCGCGCAGCGGTAATCTGGCGGTTCCCGCTTGGCGGGCGGCTCCTGCCGCCCGCCAAGCTCAGAATGACCCCCTTAGTGTCTCATTTACATGGATTTTGTGCCATCTTAAATTCATTTTGTTTTTATACTAAGGCAGCGCAAAACAGTCCCCCACTCCATGCCATATTTACAAACTGGCACAATGTCACCATTGCGCCAGACTGTAAAGCCTTGTGCCAGGTATAATGTACACAAGATAGGCATTCCCCCAGCATGTGCTCAGGGCTGGCGTTAAAGGTGATGCTGTTGTCTATGGGGCCCACTTAACATTGCTGGACTAGTGTCAACATTCTGACACTAGCCCAGCAATGTTAAGATTTAGTGCCATAACAGCATCAGAATGTCTGATGCTGTTGTGGACACTTTGCGCCATGGTGCACTGTATTGTAAATGCAGCGCTCCCATGGCGTCATTAGGAGGATGCAGGGCAGCACAAGAAAACTGGCGCATCGATTCCAATGTAGCAGTTTCTGGTACATAAGCCCCTTATTTTTCCAACCAGCAGCAATAAAAGCAGGGTCTGTTACCCAGAAGCCCTGGTCTTGGCCAAAACAGCGCATGTGAAAGTTCACACAATAACCTTTTATGCTTTCATTTTTAAGTGCAGATGGATCACAGATTGCATGATGTAATTTCAACAACCCTTGGCAATTTGCTGAATTGACTTGCTTGAACCTGAGTCCCTTACATCTTATGGTCCCAATGTTTGGAAGGCTCTCTGTGTTCTCCAATAGTCCAGCCATACAAATGCATCAATAAAACCCATTTATGACTTTTGAACGTGTGATACCCAACTTTACATCCAACTTATGGGGTAGGTCAAACAAACGTATTACCTGTCAACGTTGTCTACTTTTATTTGCAAAATGTTTTATTAACTTGAGGCAAACTCTGATTTGGTCAGCTTATGTACCTATTTAGAATAACAACAAGGCACCCTGTTCCAGGGAAACAGCTACACTTTAGAAAGGTCTTCGTCAGCAGCCCCAGGGAAGTGCATACAGATGTAGAATGTAAGCTATCTAATGGAAAGAACAGTGTTAACTAGAGCATAGGTGATTTAAGAAGCAGCAAATATTTTGAGATGGGGAAGCAGCAAACAACAGAACCAATTTACCACTTATGGAAAATGTCCATTCTCTTGTAATTCTGGTATCTTATGCCAGAGGGGCTATTTAACGGCTTGCCATTTCAGGAAAACGCAATTTTTTGTGAAGATGTATAGCCTTTCTCCTGAAACCAGCGTTACTCTTTAGAAAAGAGTGAACATTATTACTAGTCTTTGTTCACAGGGAATAGATATGTTGAGGTCATCTTTGGCACCCATGAATTGTCTTGAAGCACTAACAAGAAGTCATCTCTCTGGCATGATCTTTGTCCAGTTTATGTCTAGGTAAAATATATATATATATTTTTTTATCTGTACATTCAAAATGTGGCCTCCTTTTCAACAATTTCTACAAATCACACAAAAAGGAAATTCTTAATCCTTGGCATTGGATATCTATTGATATTTACATCTTATGTTCTCGATATTTTTCAAGCCCCACATCCTAGCTCTAATTGTTATTCAGAAGCACTATACTGTCAGGTATTCTCCTATTTGGACAGATCGCCTGTTTATCAATGATGTCATCGCTATGTAATGTTTTCTTTTCTAGTTTTAATCTTCTGGGAGACAGAGTTCCTAAATTATTGTACAGTTTAAAACTCTCATTCTGACTAAGAAAATGTAAAAGGTACTTGGCTCAAATGCAGAAAAGACCACTTAAAAAGTGCTACCAGATCTTCATCTACCCAAGCATATCACAAACAATGTAAGAGAAAGGAGGCACCAAAGCAAACAGTTAGAAACATTAACCAAATGGTGTTTATTTGCATCTGGTAAACAGAAAGTAGACTAGAAATGGAAAGCAGAATGATACTTAGAGGAGAAAAAAGTGTTGGCAAAGCCAATAGGTTTCGACTTGGTGATCTATTGGATTTGTCAATGGTTTTTAGCCATGCTATACAGAAAAAACGTAGTTCTTGAAAAACAAGCAGTGGAAGCAGACATGCCAGCCAATCATAGACATTATAAAGAGGGAATGGTACAATGGAACGATAACCACAGGGTTACCAAGCTGTGACTGGATCAAGAAGCAGGCAAATAACAGTGACAAGAAGGCACACCAATGGTAAGCAAGGATCGGGCTATAGGCCCCTCTACGTTCTTGGTCAGTCACAATATGCTTCACAACAGACCGTCCAAGTGCTGTCTAGTGGGATTGACCTTAAAACTATTTAGGGTAAGTTAAACAGAAGGACGACATACAGAAATATACTACTAAGTGTAAATAAGAATGAAATGAGTTAGAAATATAATTTCCAGATATATGAGCAAACATATACCAGTAGCAGAATCTCTGAAGCGTTGAAAGAGGTCGAAGGGTTTTTTTCATACATCGAAATTGTGTAGCCAAAGCCAGATGTAAACTTGGAATTATTGCTACATTGCTGACGTATGTTTTGAAATGCTGCCTAACAGCATAGGTTTGTGAAGTATTCTTAAGACTTAACGTTTTAACAGTTACTGCTTCCAGGTTGGTTACTTGTTCTTTCGTTTACAGGCTCATAAACATACCTCGCTCACCTCCCAAGAATCTTTACCTGAATAAGGATAGTTTCGGGGGTTTTTGGGCCACAATATTTCACTGCTTAGTGCGTCACTATAATTAATAACACTTTGGTGAGAATTAGTATTAAACTCTCATTGGTATCTACATTAATATTAACTCCTTTTAGTATTTGGCGTGCTCCTTCATTCAGACTCTCTCTTCCTTACCCTTGGTCTTTTTCAGTCTCACATAATAATTTCCTCCACACACTGTCCTTCTCCCACAGAACCCCTTCCCCCTTCATTCCGATTCTCTTCTCGTCTCCGTTTTCGAATTCCTTTCCTAATCTTCTATAAACTAATTTTCTCAATTTCTAGCCCTTTTTTCCATTGTAATCATCCTTTTTCAGCCCCCCCCTTCATGTTCCCTTCTGTAATATTGTGCCTTACCCTCCTCAAACTCTTAATCACATCTCTCTCCTTGAAGTTGTTCCTTTATTGTTCAGCTTGTCGCTTCATTACCACTCACCTCTGTTTTTCATACTTGCCATCACTTCTCTCTCTCTCAACCTCTCACCCTTCTCTCCTCCATCTCTTCCATGCTTACCCTCCATATTAACATCATCATGCCCTCTATCTTTTCCTATCCCCCCCCTCTGTGACCTCTACTCTATTCCCCTCCAATTCTATTTCTCCAACTTTGCTTCCTTCCTTTTCTCACCTCTCATACCCGAACTACATCCTGTTTTCTCTCTTTCTCCCTTCTTCCCTTTGTCTGTGCTGCACATTTGTCTCGGGATGTTATTCCTGCTGTAACACACAGCAGGCTAACCGGCTTTACATAAATCATTTTCCTTGGATTAGTAGACTCTAGCTGTTGGTGAGACAACACCAGAATTCTACGGGAATTCTAATGCTTCTGGGAAAAATGATGAGGCAAAAACCCAATGAAGATCATCTCCCCTCCCCCTCGCACCGGTCGTACTCAGGCCCCCAGGAGGCGCACTGACTGTGCACCACAAAAACGTGATGCACAGCAAGTTGACCCCCATGTGCCTCTGCTCCGGCATCTATAATAGGACATGGACACAGAGCCAAAGTACTTCCCTCATAAAGTCTGCATGCTAATGAGGTAGCAGCCCCTGAAGGTGGCATTGTCTCTCTACGTGCACTGTAATTACTAGAGGTGGCATGCGTTTCTGTGGCTTGTTTTGTAATTCCGCAGAGCGCTGGGGTGCAGTAAATTGGTGCACACACCTATTGCATCCCCGGAGCACTGTTTGTAATATATTTGTAATATATGTGTACATCTGTCCCTGAATCTTCAAAATACTCTTACATCACTGAGTTAAGCAAGTGTTTGACATGTTTAAAATGCAGCATCATTTACATCAACAACAATACTGTTTGCAGGATTAGGACAGTGGTAAATAAAAAAAATAGCCTTTGTAAATGAGCCTATAAGCTTTGGAAGGACACGTTTCGCTAACATTAGGGGGACACGAATCAACCTATCATGGGTAAAGCGAAGAAACAAGCTAGAAACACGGTGCACTTTCCTTGGCAACACAATAACAATGTACATCGAGCTGGGTACAATTGAGCCAGAAAGCAAGCTTTGCTCCACCCGTGAGTACATCAGAATTTACACCAGAGAGGGAGGAAACTAGTTAATAATGTGTGTCTCGTCGACAAGACCTACTAATCCATTTGAAAGCTTTTGCAGTCTCCGGAACATTGCGCGATTTTGAGACAACATGACTGGCGCGATTAGAGGACACGTCCAGTGGGAAAACGCCGTGTCCTGGTTCCAAAGACTATGCGATGGACCGATTCTCTCTTGATGTGTTCTGGATGATGGCAGAGGCGCTAGGCACTCGCTCATTCGTTGTACATATATTATAGAAGCCCCCCAAGGGTGCCAAGTTATTAAAGAGTTATAGAGATGGGAAAACACATTACTACTAGCATTTATCACCGCAAAATGTCATGTATGTATACTCAGTGCTGTGCGACGGCCGCAGGGAACAGGCGCGACGTACAGCAATGCAGACATTAGAAAAACATTAGTACGACACGGTATGGATGTCAAACGCGGACCCGGCTGGCTGACACTTTTGACACAGCTAAAATGTTTTTTTGCTAGGGGTTCAGCAGAAAATGGAATTTATGGAAGTGGAACAGACGAAAAGGGGGACACCAAGGCAATAAAGGGAAAGTAGTATTGTGTTATGGGGACCAACCAGCCTTGATTATTTTCGGTAGAGAAAAGCTGTCTAGGGGCAACAAATCATCTAACCGTTCACATCCATAAATATTCCTTTAGGCAAATTAAGGTCAAACTTGAACGCCAATTTGTAAAGGTGCCTGACTAGGACATGGGAAAGTGAAAACCCGTTTTATGTTGGTATAGAACGGAGTGAGGCATATAAATCTGGGCGTTTCTAGTATCAATACTTTAAACAAGCACTGACAAATGCAATAGGTCGTGCCTAAACAATAGTTATTGACTTTGCCGATATGTTTTAGCAATGTTGTACACCAGAGTCACTGCTCTTCAGCATGGCTAAAAGTTAGTGTAAAGGAGAGTGGCATGGAGTGGAGTGTCATAAAATGGAGTAGAGTGGAGTGTTTCAGAGTGGCGTAGAGTGCCATACAGTGGAGTGAAGAGAAGAGGAGAGGAGTAGAGTGGAGTGACGTGTTAGAGTAGTGCACAGTGTTGCAGAGTGTTGTGGAGGGATACAGTGCCGTAGTGTAAAAGGGTGTAGAGTTGGGTGGTGTAGAGTGGAGCACAGTGTCAGAGTTGAGCAAAGTGGCATAGATGGGAGTGGCATAGAGTGTCGTGGAGCAGTATAGTGTCGTGGAGTGGTTTAGAGTGGAGTGGAGTGGTGTAGAGAGTGTTGCGTAGAGTGGAGTGGCATACATCGGAGTAAAGTGTCATAGACTGGAATGACAGAGTGGAATGGAGTAGAGTGGAGTAGTGTGTCATAGAATAGAGTGGAGTAAAGCCAGTGGTGTAATAAAGGCCCCAACAGCCCCCGTTGTACAGGGGGTGCCCAGCTCCAGAGAGCCCTCTCAGCTTAGCACCCTGGCCTGAGAGCTTATGAGTGAGTGCGGAGGGGGACCCTTCATGTTCTGTGCAGGGGGCCCCCCTTCAGTTTTGTTATGCCACTGAGTAAAGTGGCATAGAGGGAGTTGCATAGATATTTGTATAGTGGAGTAGTGTTGTAGAATGGCATAGAGTGG
The DNA here is from genome assembly GCF_031143425.1 of Pleurodeles waltl. Classification (NCBI taxonomy): domain Eukaryota; kingdom Metazoa; phylum Chordata; class Amphibia; order Caudata; family Salamandridae; genus Pleurodeles; species Pleurodeles waltl. The sequence goes on along the minus strand of NC_090446.1, from coordinate 1,332,394,986 downwards.
AGTTGAGTGCTGTAGGGTGGAGTGGTATGGAATGGAGTGTCAGTGGAGCAGAGTCTAATGGAGTAGAGCATCATAGAGTAGAGTGTCAGAGTGGAGTAGAGTGGAGTTTATTAAAGTGGCATAAAGTGCAGTAGTGCAGAGTAGGCTAGCATGGAGTGCAGCTGGATATAGAGCATTGGTTTTGTGAAAAGTAGTGTAGAATGCATTGGCTTTGAGTGCAGTAATGTAGAGTAGAATAGAGTGCACTGGCATAGAGTAGAGCGGTGCAGAGTAGATTGCATTGGCGTAGAGTGCAATAGCATAGAGCGGAGTGACACAGAGTGGAGTAGCCTAATTGGCAGACAGAGCAAACTATTACAAAGAAGATACTTTTGATAGCAGACTGGTGTTTTGTGGCATTAAGAAAGCATTAAGAAAGCCTATGTGTATCTTTACTTTGTGAACAAAAAAAAGTTGTAAATTTAACATTATCATGACAGCAAAGTAAAACAAATGAACGTGCACAGACAATTATTAAACAGTACTCTGTCTTTACGAAAGGCTAAGCCATTCAAACAGCAGGCATTTCCTATACAAAACAAGCCACATTTAAAATGCTATTGTCTCAGTGATATCAATACATTAAAACACACAGTGTGGTTCTAGTTTTTCAAAAAGACAACTTGATTCCTCATCACCAAATGGAGCACAAAAGTGACAGTGCAACTATCTATTTAATGCAACCGTCTTGACATACAGCCCACCCAGGCAACGGAAAGCCATGAACAAAATCCAAACACGCTGTCTCTTTACGACTTATTCCATTTTTGGAAGGCTCTATAAAGAGCTCCGTGACTTAATGGTATCCTGACCTCTGACATCGTGCATGACCTATGCATCTCAGCAACAGCAGTGTCCCTCACTTTAAGAGGCATTATGTCACTACTTCAGTAAAGCAGGAGCCCCTACCCCTGCCTGCCTGAGAGAGAAGTAGGCTTTTATGATACGCTGGAGCCGAAACCTGTTATATGGTGGACAAAATTATATAGAAGACAGCAAGAAGGGAAGGATCCCACCTCAGAGTTCTATCTTATGTCCCTGGCTCGCTATAAATGGAGCCCGCTGCAGCCAGCTGCAGAACTGCATTTACCCCCATGTGCTGAACTGCTATAACAACATTCCAGTCATATCTCACAACTATTGCATGATAGTTTCCGTTGCTAGATTGCTTCATCCACTGATCATATCTTGTCTTTTCAGTGAAAACAAAGAGCCCCATTATAAAATACCCCACAGTAAAAGTCCGAAATGACTAGCTTAGGCACAGCACGCTCTTGGAGCACATTCCCAATGATATCAGCAGTGCTGGAAACCGAAAAGGGCTCCTTGATACTCACTGTCAAAGAGTACTTGTTCATTACTCAACCCCAACCATGGAGCAGCCAGAGTTGCCTGCCTTTACTGGTCTCCCAGGGTGTAGAGTGAATACGGAAAACTTTTTGCCTGTCAATTTCTTTGAGTTGTTTATGGACAATGTATTTTTGGAAGAGATTTTGAGCAGACTAATTTGTATGCACAGCAGTATTTTAGGGACAATACTGCCAGACTTAGGCCACAGTCTAGAGCTACCGAGTGGATTCTCACAAATCTGGAAGAGATGAAAAAGTTATTGGGTATGACTTTTTTGATGGGGTTGATAAGGAAGCTGTCACTGGCTTCTTATTGGTCTACTAGTTCCTTGATGGCAATTTGTTGACAATGCTTTAGCCTTGCCACGAGATCACCCTGATTATGACCGTCTTTTTAAGATTAGGACTATCCTTGATCACTTTGTAGATCGTTTTTCAGAGGTCTATGTTCCAGGGAAATAAATATCTGTGGTTGAGTCTTTGTTCCTGTTCAAGGGTCGTTTAGTTTTTAGGCAGTACATACCTAGCAAGAGGGCAGGGTATGGAATTAAGATATATGCTGTCTGAAAGTAGTACGGGATATGTTTGTAATTTCAGGATCTACACTAGTAGGGATTCCAGTATTGACCCTCCCCCCCTGGTTTTCCGCCCACTTTTGGAGTTAGTGAGAAAATTGTGTGGGAACTTGGTAGATGACTGTTTAACAAAGGTCACCATTTGTATGTAGATAACTTCTACACTGGAGTGTAGTTGTTCAAGGAATTGTAAAGAGTGGACACTGTTGCTTGTGGCACAATCCGCTCTAACTGGAAAGGCTATCCAAGGGAGCTTGTCTGTAAATAATTTGAGAGGGGGCAGTGCAGTGCCTTGCGGAATGAAGAACTTCTAGCTCTGAAATTTGCAGCCAGGAGGGATGTCTACATGCTAACTACCATCGATGATGAGAGCACTTCACCTGCGGCTGTTTGGGGCCAGTCTGATGAAGTGCACAACCTGTGTGCATTTTAGACTACAATAAGCACATGGGTGGTGTTGATAGAGTAGATCAGAGGTTGGAAACTTACACTGCTGTTCTTAAGACATACATTTGGTATAAAAAGTTGCCCATACACTTGTTTAATTTAGCAACTTTTAATGCTTTTATTGTGTTCAAGGATTGTTCCTCTGAGTCAAGGATGAAATTTGTTAAGTTTCAGGAGTCAGTGATAGAGAGCCTTGTTGTGGTGGAACATGCAAGAGTTCCTAGAGTAGCAGTGGTGGAGGATGTGGCTAGATTGAAAGATTGCCACTTTCCTGATCAGATTCCTCCCACTCCCAAAAAAGACTTTCCGGCTAAGAAATGTAGATTCTGTGCCCAAAGAGGTATCCACACTCAGAATAACTTTTGGGAACTACAGTGAGCGTAAACTGCCTGTTTCATATGTTCATATGTTCAGTTTCACATTTGGCATTACTGTCATGTATTTAGTTCGAACTTTTGTGTTTGTAGTTTTGTACTTATTTATAATTAGTTAGTGGTTTCTTTGTTGCTTAAAACAAAAAGTGATGGCATTGTGAGTGGAGTGGCGCATGACTGGCGGTGTACATAGTGACTTGCTGTTGGCCACTGCAACACACTGCTAGCCAAATGCCAGTCCACACAGTCCCATCAGCTGGTGTGATTGCTGTGTCAGGCATGTGGACGTATGAAAGTGATGGGCCCTTGAATGGCACTGGCTGTTGATGCATGTGTTGTAATGTGCTGGGCCCGCGGCTGGCGGCGTGAATGGTCTTGTGAATGTCATGTATGAAAGGTGAGTGAATGGACTGTAAAGCGGTTGGTGCCTTGTCACGGCTTTACAGCTCACGAGCTGTGAGTCATTAGTTCTGTTTTTTGCCTTTCAGTTATTAACAGTGCATTTCATTTTTGTGAAACTTCTTGTTAATAATATTTGATCTACTGAACAATCACTCACCCTTGTGCCAAATGCAACCAGTATGTGTGGTACAAATGAAAAAACCTGCTCCGCTGTAATCAGGCATCGAAGCACACCAGTGACATGCTAGGTGTTTCGGGTGGGACCCCGATGATGAAGCATGCCACCAGCTAAGTTTAACATAACCTAAGTGCTTTTCTTTCCACAGTTTTAGTGTTTGGAACATCACAGAAGGACGTGGACACATCAAAATGATCTATTAAAAAATTACCTGTTTTTGCAGAGGGGGACACCTGCTTTTCTGGTCCCGGGTGCGGCAGTCATCTAGGGAAACCTACCAAACTCAGACATTTTTGAAAACTAGACACCCGGTGGAGTCCAGGGAGATGTGGCTTGCGTGGATCCCCCAACATTTTCTTACCCATACTCCCTGCAAATCTCAAAATTAGCTTAAAAAAGCAAATTATTCTCAGGTCTCCCAAGTAAAATGATACCTCACTTGTGTGGGTCCTCAAAGCAGAGTCAGCCTAAAAATGTATTAAAAAAAATTGTGCTTATCAACTCGCTGTGCTATCCCCTCAATCTTAACACATTTTTGGCCTTTTCCTATTGCAGGCACTTGGGCCACCCCCACAAGTGATGTATCATTTTTATCGACAGACCGAGGGGAACATTGGGTGGTAGGAAATAATGTGTACCAGCACAGTGATCCAACAAAGAAAAGTGTGGAAAGTGTGATTTTTTGGGGGGTATATTTGAGGTTTGCAGAGGAGTCTGTGTAGGAAAATGTTGGCGGATCTACGCAAGTCACACCTGCCTGGACTCCTCCGGGTGTCTAGTTTAAAAAAAAGTCTGGGTTTGGTACGTTTCCCTAGATGGCCACCGCACCTGTGACCAAAAACGAGGTGCCTCCCCCTGCAAAAACAGGTCGTTTTGTAACAGATCATTTTGATGTGTCCACATTGTGTTATGGGGCATTTCCTAGCGCGGGCACTAGATCTACTCACACAAGTGTGTTACCATTTGTATCAGGAGACTAGAGAAAACACTGGGTAGAAGGAATTTTGTGGCACCCCTCAGAGTCCAGAACTTTCCATCACCTAAATGTGAAGAAAAAGTGTTATTTTGTGAAATTTTCAGGTTTGCAAATGATTCTGGCTAATAGAACCTGGCGAGAGCCCCACAAGTCACCCCATTCTAGATTCCCCTAGGTGTCTACATTCCATAAATGTATAGGTCTGCTAGGTTTCCCTATGTGCCGGCTGAGCTAGAAGCCAAAATCCACAGATAGGCACTTTGCAAAAAACAGGTCAGTTTTCCTTGGGAAAATGTGATGTGTCCACTTGTGTTTTGGGGCATTTCCTGTTGCAGGGCACTAGGCCTACCCACACAAGTGAGTTACCATTTGTATCAGGAGACTTATGGGAACGCTGGGTAGAAGGAAGTTTGTGGCTTCCCTCAGATTCCAGAACTTTCCATCACCGAAATATGAGGAAAAAGTTCTTTTTTTTGTTTTGTTATTTTTTACAAATTTTGAGGTTTGCAAAGGATTCTGGGTAATCAAACCTGGTGAGAGCCCCCAAAAGTCTCCCCATCCTGGATTCCCCTAGGTGTCTAGTTTAAAAAAATGCACAGGTTTGGTAGGTTTCCCTAGGTGCCGGCTGAGCTAGAAGCCAAAATCCAGAGCTAGGCACTTTGCAAAAAGAAGGTCAGTTTTCTTTGAAAAAATGTGATATGTCCACATTGTGTTTTGGGGCATTTCCTGTCGCGGGCACTAGGCGTACCCACACAAGTGAGGTACAATTTTTTAAAAATTCCCCCGGGGAGGCAGAAAAGGCCTAATAAAAAATGCCCCCCTTGGCATCATACATAAATAAATATGAACATAACATGGTGTCTTGTGGACATTTCTGCAGCCCGATCGCTTTACGATCCGGCTTCAGAAATGCTCAAAGAGACATGAAAGGAAAGGCCCTTCGTTTTCTTTCATGTCTCTGTACCGTCCCCACCCCCTGATTGGAAGAGCTGAGCTTCCAGCGTGATGGGGGTGGCCTCCGATGAGGTCAGCGCGCAATTGCGTGCTGATTTCATCAGACGTCACGGGGGTGGGGTGGAAGGGGAAGCGATTACCCTTCCATTCCTGCCCCAAGCCCTAGGGCTCCCCCTGTGGACCGGGTGCAGGATGAGTTGGTCTCGTCCTCGGCACACAGTAACCGTGGCCAAGGGTGAGACCAGCTTGTCACAGGCACCCTAAGGGATAAGGGAGCTGGATCAGAGAAGCCAGTCTAGTAGAGATGGTGGCATTCCTAAAGATCTGGTGAAGGATTACAAGAGGGAGGATGACATCTATCTGTGGTTCAAGGGGTATGAGTCTGCTCACCACATGACCATGGTCCCTGAAGCACACTGGGGGGCGGGTCTGTGGAAGCACTTTGAGGTAAAGGGGAGGGACACTGACATCCTTAGGCGATCCTCAGGGATTCACCTATTCTATCATTAAGGATGCCCTACTCACAAGATATGGTCTCACCCCTGAGCAGTACAAGGACAAGTTTCGGCCCTACAAAAAGGAGGAATCCCACCAAACTTGGTTAGAATGTGTTGACTCATTTTGCAGGCCACTAGATGGTTGGGTGAAGGGCAGTAAGGTAACAACTTATGAGGGGCTGTACAATCTGAATGCTTGGGAGCACTTGTATAGCCTTTGTTTTCCAGAGCTGCGCCAGCACCTAATTGACAGCAAGCTGACTGATCCCAGAAAGCTTGCCTGGGAAGCAGGCTTGTGGGAAAGCACCAGGGTCCAGAAGAAGTATGGAGGAGACTCCGCCAAGGGTGGGCAGGGTCGCCATCAGAAGAAGTGGGGGGTAAGGGTAAAAATGGGGAGTTCTCTAAATGGCCCCAACCTAGTTCCCAGGATAAGGATTCCCAACTCCCAACTGAAAAGAAGCCATGGGTCTCTACAGGGAAACCTGCTGAGAAGGGTCGCCGCAAGTGTTACGCATGTGACCAGGTGGGTCATGTGAGGGGGGATCCCAAATATCCCAAGTGGATACTGGCACTCACTGGTGCTCAGTCACAGGGTTTGGCCAGTGTAGCGACTCGGGAGGAGTTGGTTCCAGGTGGGTGGGAGCCAGCTGAGATGACCCTTGTCTCACCAATGGACAGTGAGATGATCCAGGGGATCCTTGTACTTGAGAACACTAAAAAGTACAGACAGTGTGTGACCATCAATGGACAGAGGGTGGAGGCACTGAGAGACACAGGAGCCAGTGTGACTACTGTGAGAAGTCACCTGGAGTCTGAGGAGCAGGTAGTCCCCCATGCACTTCACCAAGTAGTTGTAGTTGACAACTCAGAGCACCTGTGCAGAGTGGTGCAGGTTCTCTGTGAATGGGGGTATGGGGTCTCAGGTGCCTTGAGAGCAGCTGCGAGTCCAACCATGCCTGTAGATTGTCTGCTTGGCTATGACCTGGAGGATTCTCCTTGAAAGGCGGTTGAACACAGGTTTCACTTGGAGGTGTTGGGTCTGCCTAGGTGGGTGTGTGTGTCGACCCAGTCAATGGCAGCCCCTCAGGACGATGAGGAGGTCCTGGAGCCTGAAAGAGTGGCCCAGGTGTCTGCCAGAGGAAGGAAGAGCAATGGGTGCAGGAAACCCACCCCAGAAGTTCCCACGGTCCAGGAGGAGGTTGAACCTGAGGGGAACGCCACAGAGCCTACAGGGGAATAGGTGGCTGAACTGGGGAAGGTCCCTGAGCAGACTGAGTGGCAGCAGGAAGGGGGACCCACCAGGGAAGCATTCTGTGAGGCACAGAAGACATGCCCTACTCTGGAGGGTTTGCAGCAGCAGGCGTCTGGCAAGGAGGCTGATTCACATCTCATTTAATGGGAGGATGGCCTATATAGTGAGCCTAAGGTTGCTGAGCCTGGGGCAGCCTGTGTGCTGGTGGTACCCCAGTGCTTCAGATCCTTCCTAATGGGGTTGGCTCACAATGTACCTTTAGCTGGACATTTGCGGCAGACAAGACCTTTGAGAGGCTTGTCACCCACTTTTTGGCCCCAAGTGCGCAGGCACTCAGATGCGCAATGTAGGCCTTGCCAAACTTGTCAGGCAAGTGGCAAGAGTATGGGGGGAATGTAAGACTCCCCTCCAGCCTTTTCCTGCTTCCACCACCCCTTTTGAAAGGGTTGGTATTGATATTGTGGGGCCTCTGGACCCCAAGACAGCCATGAGCAGCAGGTTTATCCTGGTCTTGGTGGACCATGGCACCAGGTACCCAGAAACCATTCTTTTAAGATAAATCACTGCCTCTGTGGTGGGATGTGCATTCATTGGGGTTTTTACCCACATGGGGATCCCCAAGGAGGTGGTATCTGACAGGGGTACCAACTTCATATCTACCTATATGAAATCCCTGTGGATAGAGTGTGGGGTAACCCACAAGTTTACCACTCCTTACCACCCTCAAGGAAACGGTCTGGTTGAGAGATTCAACCGTACCTTGAAGGACATGATCATGGATCTGTCAAAGCCCCTTGAGGAGTAAGTGGGACGTTTCTTGCCATGCCTTCTGTTCGCCTACAGGGAGGTGCCACAACAGGGTCTTGGATTTAGCCTTTTTGAGTTGCTGTATGGCCACCCTGTTAGTGGACCTTTGAGTCTGGTTAGGGAAGGCTTGGAGAAGGCCTCCTGTGAACCCTTCCTCCAGGATGTATTCAGTTACATGCTGGCTTTTAGGAACCAGACTTCCGGTTTCAGGAAGCTCGCTCAAGAGAACCTGGAAGTAAGCCAAGAACATATGAAACTGTGGTGTAACCAGAATGCCACTCTGGTTGAGTTTCATCCTGGACAAAAAGTGTGGGTGATTGTCCCAGTGGAGCCTCGCGCTCTCCAAAATAAGGGGACTGGGCCTTTTGAGGTGGTGGAGCACAATAGTGATGTCACCTATCTGGTGAACTTGCGGACTCGTAGGAACCCTTTGAGGGTCCTGCATGTGAACTGCCTCAAGCCTCACTTTGAGAGCTCTGAAGTGACAATGCTCCTAGCAACAGATGACGGGGTGGAGGAAGAGAGTGAGCCTCTTTATGACCTCCTGTCTGTTACGTAGAAAAATGGGTCTGTGGAGGATGGGAACCTCTCTCCCTCACTTATTCCCAGAGCAACTGAGAGACTGTCCCCAGGTGTTGGGATAGTTTGCCTCATTGTTATCCTTGATCCCAGGGGTCACTCATTTGTGTACACATGATGTGGACACTGGGGACAGTCCACCTGTGAAACAAAGTTTACAGGGGACTGACAAGGTTAAGGCCAACATTAAGGATGAAGTATCAAAAATGTTAGCTCTTGGGGTTATTGAGTTTTTCAGTAGCCCTTGGGCCAGACCTGTGATCTCTGTCCCAAAAGCTGCTGCTCATGGTGCCACTCCAGATCTCAGGTTCTGTGCGGATTACCGGGGACTCAATGCAGCCACAAAGACTGACGCGCAGCCCATCCCCCAAGTTGATGAGCTCATTGTTCGGTTAGAGGCTGCCAAATATCTCAGCACATTTGATTTATTGTCTGAATATTGGCAGATTGCTCTAACTGAGAGGGCCAAGGAGAGGTCTGCATTTTCTAACCCCGATGGGCACTACCAATTTAGGGTGATGCCCTTTGGGATGAAAAATGCCCCTGCCACCTTTCAGAGGCTGGTTAACCAGGTGTTGGCTCGATTGGATGATTTCAGTGCAGCCTACATGGATGACATCGCTGTGTCCAGCTCCACTTGGGAGGAACACTTGCAGCACCTCTGTAAAGTGTTAGAGGCCCTGCAGAAGGCAGGCCACACTATTAAGGTAAGCAAGTGCCAAACAGGGCAGGGTCTGTGGTATACTTGGGACACCAGGTGGGGAGTGGCCAGGTGGCACCCCTACAGCCAATGATTGATACCATTCTGGCTTGGGGGTCCCCCCAAGACCCAGACTGAGGTGAGAGACCTTTTAGGTCTCACAGGTTACTATAGGAAGTTTGGCAAGGGGTATGGCACTATTGTTGCTCCCTTGACTGAGTTAACCTCCAAGAAGCAACCCAAAAAAGGTTATCTGGACTTAGGCTTGCCAGACAGCTTTTGATGCACCGAAGGCATCCATGTGCATGACACCCATGCAGAAGGCACCTGACTTCTCTCAAGAATATGTTGTGCAGACTGATGCTTCAGAGCATGGTGTAGGAGCAGTGTTGTCACAGCTAAATGAAAAGGGCCTAGACCAGCCTGCAGCTTTCATTAGTAGGAGGTTACTTCCCCGGGGACCTAGGTAGAGTGCAATTGAGCGTGAAGCATTTGCTGTGGTATGGGCACTGAAGACGCTGATACCCTACTTGTTTGGGACTCACTTCCTGGTTCAGACAGACGATAGGCCTCTCAGATGGTTAATGCAGATGAGGGGTGAGAACCCAAAACAGTTCAGGTGGTCTGTCTCCCTATAGGGAATGGACTTTACGGTCTAATCCTGCCCTGGAACAGAACACACCAATGTTGGTGGTCTGTCCAAATTCTTCTACCCGAGTGATGAGAACTCTCATGAGGTAGGGTAGTTCTCCCCACTTTCAGCTGGGGGACATGTGTTAGACCTGGCATCCTTGGCATAGTCTCCCCTATCTTTTTTGCCTTCTGCTTCCCATGTTTTGACTGTGTGCTGGACTCTATTTTTGCAGGTGTTGGTACTCTGGGCACTTTACCACTGCTGACCAGTGCTAAAGTGCAAGTGCTCCTGTGTAAATTGTAAGTGTAATTGGCTTTTCCATGACAGGCATATTTGATTTTAGCCCCTAGTAAAGTGCACCAGAGATGGCCAGGGCCTGCAGCACTGGTTGTGCCATCCACATTAGTGGCTCTTTAAACATGGCTCAGACCTGCCACTGCAGTGTCTGTGTGTGCAGTTTTAAACTGTCAATCCGACCTGGCAAGTGCAAGTACTTGCCAGGCACAAACCGTCCCTTTTTATACATGTAAGGCACCCCTAAGGTGGGACATGTACTGATGTGTTAGACAGGTCCTAACAGTGAAATACTGCCAAATTCGGTTTTTACTGTTGCAAGGCCTATCTCTCTCATAGGTTAACATGGGGGCTGCCTTTAAATATCTTTTAAGTGCAGTTTTCCTTTGCGAGCAGATAGAGAGACGTGGAGTTTGGGGTCTCTGAACTCACAATTAAAAAATACACCTTTTGGTAAAGTTGGTTTTTAAATTGTCTGTTTGAAAAAAACACTTATAGAAAGGGGGCATTTTCTTGCTTAAACCAGTCTGTGACTCTGCCTGCTTGTGTATTCCTTGTCTGGGTCAGACTGACAGTTGGGCTGTTTGTGAATCCCCTCTAGACAGTGACACAAAGGGAGCAGAGGTGTAGCCTGCATAGCCTCATGAGCCATCTGGGCTAGAGTGGATGGAGGAGTGGTTACTTGCACCTGAATGGGCTGTGCCTGCCCTCACACAATGCAGTCTCCAATCCCCTGGTGTGTGTCTGGGGCCAGGCCTGGGCAAGGCATGATCCTGTGAACAACAGAGAGTTTCCTTTGAAGTTTGCCTACTTCAAAGGCAGGAAGGATTCTAAGTAGTGTACCTAAACCCTAGATTTTTAGATTTACTTCTGGAACCAAGAGGAACCTCTACCAAGGAGAAGAGCTGAGGAGAAGTGCTGCCCCTGCCTGTGACTGTGCTTTGTTGGGCTATCCTGCAGTTCCTGCTTCTGCCTGTGAAAGGGGACAAAGCCTGGACTTTATGGTTTATTCCTGCTTGTGAAGAATCTCTGAGGGCTTGGACTGAGCTTGCCTCCTGTTTGGAAGTCTCAGGGCCATCAAAGATTTCCCCTGCCAGCTTCTGGTTTATCTGCTGAGACTCCTGTCCTGCCCTATCCTGTCTCTGGGTCCTTGGAAGGTGAAGCTGGTAGAACAAGGACTGAAATCCACGCACAGGGAGCTGTGTGGGAAAATTTCAAAACATCACCTGCAACAGGGCTGAAAAATGACACACCACCCTCCTGGCGGCTGGAGAAACCACGCAACACCAACTTGCGGCTGCTCAAAACCACGCAAACCCCACACAGCACGGTTTTCCATCACCATGGGGCCGGATTTCTTACACATTGTCGCTGGGCGTCAAAGTCATTGTGAACCTGCGCGGATCCGAGGATCCCTGTCCGGAAATCGACAGATCGTTCTCTTGTGGGAAAGAAAAACAACACATTGCCTACCCAACCGGAGAAAAAACGACGCACAGCCTCACTTGCGAGTGAGGAATCGATGCATTGCTTACTTTTCCAAAGCACACTCACCCATGCAGCTTTATTTTTGATGCAAACCAGGTACTTTGTGTAAAAACATTTCCATTGTTTTCCATGGAGTAGGACTCTTGCTTTAAAAATTCATAACTTGACTTGTGTATGTTGGATCTTTGTCATTCTGGTCTGGTTTGATTTAGATAAATATTACCTATGTTTCTAAACTGGTGTGGAGTCCATTTTATATTGTTTTCACTGTATTACTGTGTGTGTTGGTACAAATACTTTACACATTGCCTTTGCGATAAGCCTGACTGCTTGTGCCAAGCTACCAAGGGGGTGAACAGGGGTTGTCTTAGGAGTGTAACTCCTTTACCCTGACTAGAGTGAGGGTCCCTGCTTAGACAGAATGCAAACAGACTGCCAACCAGAAACTCAATTTCTAACAATGTTTCTCCTGTTTACTTTGCTTAGAGAAATGTTGCTTAAAATGCGTTTTGGATTTTTGTACTTGTACATTTGAATACCTTTCTTAAACTATTGCAATGATCATTGATTTTATTATGCTGATGTGCAGATTGGATGAATTGTATTTCACTCTTGATGTGTAATACAATCCTGCCACCCTAAGCAAATGGACAACTGGGTTGGAATGTGTAGTTCAAGCCCCACTTCCACCCCCCCCCCAAAAGACACACAATCCCTCAATTAAAAACACCGTCCAACATGGTGAACACACAAACCCCAATGATTCTAGACAATTTGCATCCTCAACAAAAGTGCTTCCCCTTTTCCAGACAGATTAGACTGAAAACAACCAGCAAGCTTTGGTAAAAATGTACAATGCAGCCCCACATTGGGACACCTTGGGCCTCGACTGGCTCTTTAACTGATGTTGCTTTGCATTCTGGGATTCATGAGTCCATGGGTGCAATGTTTACAGTCAAAATACATGTATTAATAGTTTTATATTCAGTTGATATATTTGGCTGCAGGTGTCATGGAAGATGGAAGACAAGCTGCCAGTGAGAAGCTAAGTGGCAAGTGAGATAATCCATTAGAAAGGCCCTAATGATGGAAAGAAAGCACTATGAAACGTGGCCCCTTACTGATGCGCACAGACTAGTCGAACAGAGTACATCTGCATCCCTAACGTCCCCTAGAAAAAAAACAGAAAAGGGCTTTACACCCTTCCCGCAACTGCCACTATGTAGAAACAAAACTTAAAGAAAGAAAAACATCATGAAACAAACAGGAAGCACCTCATTTTATCACAATACAATCACAACCCAGAGCTTCACGAATGAGGGATCCGTCTGATCCAGGTTATTATACTCTTTCCTACAAGGAGAGGGGGTAGCCTCGTAAGTACCTGATAGTCATCCCAGTGTGCTTCTAAGCAACTTAGATATGCAAGCAGAAGTGTGGCTGACAGCCAGATGATGGATTAAAGTGTTTTGCCTAGGACCACACGTTCCTTGGGGTCCCCTTGGAGTGTTGGGGTTGCAAGGGGTGAGGGACCCTCAGGGCACAGCAGGTTCTTTGTTGCAGGACAGAGGGTGGCTGGTTCCAGAGCTAACTGGTGAGACAGGAGCTGTGTGCAAAGATGCCCTTTGGATCTGGAGGTAAGTCACTTCAAGGGTCATTTGCAGGACAACGGAGGCACTCTGGTGGGAGGTCCAGGTTGTTCCTAAAGTCCCTTGACTGGGGCTTCCTCCTGGGGCTTTTCAATCCCGGGTGGACTGGTTTTCTTGGTGTCTGACGTCAGCTGACCAGTACCCAGGGTATTGGTACAGTTTGTCCATTGGAGAGCGCAGTGCCACCAAACTTGGCACACTTGCAGGGTTTGTCCTGGTGGTCATTGGTGTGTTGTTGGGTCTGGCTGCAACTTCCTGTTCTGGAGTTAGTGGCCTGTCAATGAAGTGACCTTCACTGAATTGCTGGTTTCTTCTTTATTGCAGAGTGGTACCGCCACTCTGGAGGGAGTTCCTGGGTGATTGGCAAAGCCTGGAGGTTTTCTGGGTTTCTTGAGGTCAGTCCAGTTGTCCAGCTTCTCCTCAGAGGGGATTGTTGGGCCCTAGGTGCAGCAGGCAGGGTTTGGCACCTTTTCTTTGTGCAGCAGGTCCACAGTACTCGTGCTTTGGATCTTCTCTGTGCTTATCTTCTTTGTGTCCTTTCAATCTGAATATCTGGTCTAGGGGTGCTTACTAAATACTGTATTTAGTGGGCATTTTAGGGGGAACCTGGTAGTGTCCAATGGGACACCAACCTTTGGGTGGCTGCACCCACTATAGGGACCTCTTCCTGTGGAAAGGGTCACTTCCCTTTCCCTAACTGGCTATTTTCCTTCCATCTAAGATGGAGGAAAATGCAATGGTGTGTCCACCTCACAGGCAACACTTTAGGGGTGGCGCATGATGGGGGGGGGGCCCTGTCCCTCCCCCTATTCTTTGTGTGGTTTCCTGCCTTTACTCCCGCTAGAAGTGGGAGTTTACAAAGGGGTTGACCATCTGCGGCTAGCAGCAGGTCCAGGGGTCGAGTTTCAAAGGTGGTAAGCCCTTTGACGCTCGCCACCAGGACAATGCACATTCCTGAGGGAGGAGGTGGTAGCACCTCCGCCCAGGAAGTGCATTGTTTTACAAACCAGAGAGACAGGGCTCTCCCTCAAGGTTTGTAGATTGGGTGTCTGGAGGTGGCAGGCTGGATAGAACCAGTCAGTAACCATGCCAGGGTAGTTTGGCTTTTGAAGGGGGCACCTCTAAGGTGACCCCTGGGTACATTTAGGGATAAATCCAATACTGGTACCATTTTGAATTTAGCATTCTGAGTTGTTTGATACCAAACAACCCAGAGATCAGAGTAGCCATTACGTAGCTGGGAAACTTGTGATGACCACTGTCCAACACGTATTAAAATGGCTGCTCTGTTCACTCACTATGTCCCAGGTGTGTCAAAGACACAAGGACACAGTGAGGGCATATTGGTAATTCAGCTATGCAATCACATATAATATGGGGCACCCTGCCTCAGGGCTGTAAGGGCTGCCAGAGGGGTGTCTTACTCATAGTAAATGCAGTGTATGGTGGACAGGCAGTGTTCAATGTCGAGTTTGTGTTTTAGATTCACCAAGACACTAAGCCTGCAATGGCAATGCTGGGTGCATCTGAGCGCATGTCCCTAGAGGGTGGCACAATCAGTGCTGCCGCCTTCAGAGGCCTACCAATAGTACCCCATGCCCTGGGCACCTAAGTACCCTTTTATTAGGTACTTATAGTGGTAGCTAAAGGTGTATCCAATTGTGCCAATGCATAACAACAATTCTAGGGAAAGAGCTCTGGTCCAGGGAATCTGATTAGCAGGGCCCATAGGCACTACAATTTCTAGGCTACATTATACATCATGCAAAAAATGGTGGCTAACTGTTACATTCTATGTATAATGTAATTAATTCTTCCATATACCTTAACCTGTATTATAATCTGTGTATAATCTATTTACTTCTTTCATACACTAAATTGTGTAGTTTAAGTTAACCTATGTTTGGAAGGCTATAGTATACTATTAATATTATATGTTACAGCCACTATGAAATGTGGGACTTCCAGTAATGGTACACTCCCTGTGACTAAGAATGTAGAGGTAATGGAACAACCGGGAGCTTACCTTGGAATGTTGGTGAGGGCAGAAGTGAAAGGCTGAGGACTATATGGCGAGTGAGGAGTTCACCCAATAAACTTGCTTCTTCTTCTTCTGAATAACGGTGTCTTTGTAACACTAACCATGCCAAAAAGAGGCCTTTTCTCACACCTCTCAGCTGCTGGCCCTTCCTCCAGCCCAGTGCTGAACCCTTTTTGGCTATATGAGGTAGTTCGCGCTTAGGGCTCCATACCTTTTACCCATATGTGGTTTACATGCCAAATTTGTGTTTTTTCCCATCATTCTGTGGATTCTGAAGGTACACAGAGATTGTGGATTCCCCTTGAGGGGATCAAAAAAATAGGCTAAACATAGCAACAAATAGGGAAAAGTGTTCCAGATAAAAGTGGCTGTTTAGTTCGAAAAATGGTATCAACGAATGGTTTGCTGTACTAAAGTCACCATCGTCCCAATTTTCAGAAACATGCAGAACTGAATCAAGAACACTAATTTTGTATGAGAGTTTTGGCATTTTTCGAAGGGGTAGCCTATTTTCCCTATTTTTGTGCTTCCAATCTAATTCCAGTTTGAGGTGGAAACCAGTGTGAAACCCATTGATTATCCAGAAAAGCTAGAGATATCTGAAAAATAGACAACATTCTGGATTCAGCAAAGGGCCATATGTGTTGATCCTTCAATGTTTTCCCAAGGAAACTAACGGTTGAAAAAAAGGAATGTTGAAAATGAATAGGAAAAAATAGGCATTTGTGACAACATTTTCATCTGTAACTTATTGTCATTATGGCCAATTTACAAAACAGTATACCATTACATATACTAGACCCTTCTGGTTGCAAAGATATATAGGGGTTGTAGGAACTTTAAGAACCCAGTGCACCTAGAGCCAACAACTGAGCTGCACGGTATAATGTTTTTTCATTGAGTACAGGGTATAGACCAATTCCTATAGAGAAATAGGAAGAGTGAAAAATGGGTATCTAGGAAAGATATTTATTTCTGAAATGGGCACACAAAATGTAGTTTAGGAACAGTGGTTATTTGTACATCTCTGAATTTGTGGGTACCCATAGTAGCGTATAATTTAGAGGGTATTTTGCTAAACGTCATCTTTTTTAAGAACTGGCTTACATTTGAAAGGCGAAAATGCAGCAAAATCTAATTGGTAATAACAAGTGTTCTGCTATTCTATGGTTCAACAAGTCTTCCAATAAAAATGGTCCCCTGCTTGTGTAGGTAGGCTTAGTTGTCACAAAAGGAAATTACCAAAAATGCATCAAAGACGCATCACAGTTTACCACCAAAAACTGATCCTTTTTTTTTAAATGTGGGTAGCTCTAGATTTTGGACCCTAGCTCAGCCGGCACCTAGGGAGATCTAGTGAATCTGTGCGTATTTGAAAACTCAACCCATAGGGGTATCCGGGGTGGGCTGAGGTGTGGCTCTCACCACATTTTTTTTTTTTTCACCAAGAATCTCTTACAAACCTCAAATTTTGACTTAAAAACATATTTTCCACACAGTTCTGTGATAGAAAGTTCTGGAATCTGCAGGGAGCCACAACGTTCCTTCAACCTGGCATTTCGCCAAGTCTCCTGATAAAAAAGGTACTTCACCTGTGTGGGTGAATGTTAGAAATCAGAAATTGGATTTCTGGTTGTCAGAGTATGCACCGTGTACAAGCAGGAACCACCACTCTAACCGAGGTAAGATAGATACACACTAAGAGATAACTAGTGCTCATCCTCTGGTAGCTTTGCACAGAGCAGTCAGGTTTATCTTAAGAGGCAATGTGTAAAGTATTTATGCATCACACTCACCCACAATGAAAACACCACAAAAAGTACTCAACACAGAGTTAGAAACTAGATTATATTTTTATGAGTAGAACAAGGCCAAAATGACAAAAATCCAATCAGTAGAAGTCGTGTTTTGAATTTTTAAAGAATAAACCAAAAATAGTACTTAGAAGTCAACAGATTAAAAGGTTACTTGAGGAGGTGCTATACTGGATTAAATCCAAAGTTCAGACCGATCGCGATTAAGGCTAGACCAGCTAATGGACCCATGGAGGGTCCACGGAGAAAGTGCCTTAGATGAAAAAAGCATTGAAGCCGAGGACTCGATGGGTGAAGCAGAGGAAGAGGTGTGTCGCTGTTGTTCGAGGAGATGTAGGTGATGCATCAGTTCTGAGCTGCACAGTGTTAAGGATGCCTCGTGGTTCGGGTGGTGCTAGCTGTCGAAGTGAAGCGTGGTCATCAAACCACTGGTTTAGAGTGATGCACCAGCGTACAATCAGGAATGAGATGTCCGCGTCTCAGGCAGTAGCAGTGATGTTTCAGGAAATGCACCGGTTACGATCGGCACAATGCTGTTGAAGTGTTGGTTTTCTGGGGTTGCAGCACATATGCTCACTTCCAAGGGCCCAGGGCTGTATTGACACCTCTTGTCAGAGCAGGACTCACAGCAGACAGAGTTCAGGTGCAGGTTGCAGGTTGCATGCAGACCTTGACGTCCCTGAGACTGCAGGAGAACAGAGGGCAAGCAAACACATCCTTGGGGGCACCCTTGGTTCAGATGAGAGGAGTCCAGTCATGTTCCCCCTAATTGTTTTCCACTGTGTGCAGCTGTGTAAAGTCTCTGTGCGCTGCAGCCAAGGGTATGTGAGCCAGGAAACGGACCGTTCATGCGAGTGCAGCACTCAGCTACAAAGATTAGTGGCATTTGCCACTTCATACTTTTGTTTTATATTTAAAGCAAAAAAGGAGCATTTTTACAAACATTGCTCCATATATTAGGGCATTAAGTCAGTTTTGTGACCTAGACCGACACCCCAAGGACATGACCTATTAATAACATCCATATCCCAGTTAGAGAACACCACAATCAGGAGGTTGAACCATTATGAAACTTTACTGAATACTCTCAGAGTGCTGCAAAGGGCCATGCACATCAAACAGAGCAATTTGTACAATTATATAACATTTACAATTTGATTATCATACTGATAAATGCCATGATGCCCCTGCCAAGGAACAGGGTGAGAAATGATTGTAACCAAGCCACACATGTACTGTAGGAGGAGCTACGTCAGAGTTTAGACAAGTCAGTGCTGACACTAGATGCGTGACATGTTTGTCTCCCTCTCCAGTCCTTGCCATTCTTCCAGTGCTGATAAACTCAATCTAGGTAAATTTCCTATTTGAGTGAGAAGCCTTTGTCCACATCAGCATATCTAGTGACTCTCCTCTAGTCTGTTTCTTAATTCAGACTTGATTGAGTTCATGAGGCTGAATCCTCGTTCGCAGTCTGCACTTGAAGCCCACAAAGTTGCACAGACATCAACAAGCTGAGACACAACATTATACTGTGCACCGTTCTACAGAGTGAAATTCACAATGTCTTGAAAGGTCCTAAACCATCTGCCTTTTACATGTTCTGCCACCACATAATTATAGTCTCTTTATTGCTGAACAACATCATCAGGTGTGTCACAATCACCCAGGACCAAGACCTTCTTATATTTTTCAAAAAGTCTTTGTACATTTTCAGTCCCAAAATCCTGCTGTGACTGTGTTGCTACTGCATGGAAATGAAAACTTGTCCATTCCTTTAATTCATCTTTTGGGAACCTTCTTTTCATGTGCTCACAAAGAAGTTGAATGAAAGATAATATCGGCTCACAATCGCACACTCGCTCTTCTCCATACAAAGCCATCAGATCTCTTACTGGGTTGCTCCAATAGACAGTGTCCCTCAAATACTGTTCCCTGATTAGGCCAAATTTTGCTCTTGCATACTGGACATCTTCAACAGTGGTCAAAGAACTTTTCTGAAACAACTTGCACAAATATGCAAATTCACCCAGAAGGTCATTCAGATGTGGCAAGGGAAATATGATAGTTTGAGTCAGATAGTTTTTTGTAGCAATATTTAGCTTTTGGGTCATTCTCCTCAACTTTTTCATGCTCAAAGTATTTAAGAGCAACGTCATAATTACACAAGAGTGCACTAACAGCAAACTGCCTTGAAAGCCATCGCACTTCATTCAATGGCCGAAAGGAGATTGCTGCACATTCAGTGACCAAAGCAATTTCATCCAGCTTGGGCTTTCCTACAGGAGACCGGGAGAACACAGTGTAGACAGTCCTTAGTAATGTCTCCATTTCCCTGATCATCTGCACTTTTTTCCAGACATTATCAACTCCCAAATCTTTTTGGTGCGTAGCACAGTGCTGCTCAGCTAGAAGGGGAATGGATTGTTTAAGGCGGGTGGCATCTCCTTTGTTCTTTCCCAGCATCACTATTGCAGCATCTGATGTAAACATGACCATTTTCATAAGACCCAGTTTATTAGCAGTGTAGAAGACTTTTACAGCTATAGTGATAGCTTCCGCATTACAAGTACACAGAGTTACTATTCACCCAAACACTTTTTTGTGCTCTGTTGATGTTACAGATCGGAATTCGAAGTGGAGGATGATAATTTTTGCAACTTGAAATATCTGTGCTCTCATCAATTATCAATGTGTGAGATTGAGGACTGTGAATTTCTGCCATGACGTCAGAGCGTATCACTCTGCTGATGGCCTCTAAAAACTCAAATGCATAGTTGATGCTCTTCCAGCTGTCTATTATCTTCACATGCAATGTGAGGTGGTCATGGATGTCTTGAACAGACAACATTGAAGTGTTCATCTTGACTGCTAGAAACACATTGTTGATGAGAATCATTATTTCTTCAGGTAGGGATCTTTGCCGTTCAACCACTTCTAGTCTGTTTGCTCTGTCACTGGCGGTTGTAGTGAGCACTCCAAGACCCAGTCTGACAGCAGCACTTTTGTTTCCTTTGGACACCAAAGCAGACTCATAAACTTTGCTAGATTAATGACATTTGAAGTAGTCCATCTTCCAGCTATCACTCCATTTCTTCCCAGTAGAAAACTCACCTGCAATCTTTGCTTCGGCACATACTTTGCAAATCAGGCATGCATCTTGGTTGTATTTAAATAGCTCTCACAGTTGTGCGTAAACCTTGCTCCATGACTTCTGTCTCGGTCTCCACAATTTCTCTCATCTATTCTTCTTTGAACACAAGGAAGTATTTCTTTCTTTGTGGTGAAGCACTGCCCTCTGCAGAAGTGACAGCTTTGCGCTTGAACATTTTGGTCGCAAGCATTCTGAGCCTACTATGCCGCAAGTCTGCAAAAAAATAGGAACATGTTTTAAAAAGTAGTTTTTTATGCTCATGAACGCACTCTGTCACCAAATACTGAGCTATCCCATGGAAAATGTAGCAATTACATGGACCTTTCTGTTTGTTCTCACACCTGCCCGCCCAACTCTGTATGAGTACTGTCTTTAATACATGCACTGGAAGAAACAATGGATAAAACAGGTTGTTAATTTATAATCTACCAGATGCACTGGAAGTGAAGTCTGCCAGATAATTGCCTAGTCTGTCTGTTTCACGTTTGCCCATTCCAATTTAGATCTAACACTGACTAGGATGTCTGCAGAAGAAGAAAAAAATGGTTACAGCACATGGTTATGGTCCAACGTCACAGATGCACCAAAAGGAAAAAATACTAAATAACTACCTGGTCTTTCTGCTTGTAGTCACATCTGCCTTTTCAAATCTATGTGTAGAACTGTCCGAGAAGCCTGCAAAAGAAGAAAAAATGGTTGAAGTAATTGTCATATTACAATGTACAGGATGCACCACTAGGGAAATATACCAAATAATTACATTTTATTTCTGCTTCTACTCATGTGTGCGTTTTCTAATCTATGATTAGTACTGTCGGAGATGCCTGCAACAGAAGGAAAGGTGGTTAAAGGATGTTGCCATATTACACTGCACTAGGTGCACCTCAATGGAAATCTGCTAAATTATTACCTTCTCTTTCTGCTTCTACTCACATGTGTCTATTCAAATTTATGTGTAGCAGGATCTAAGTTGCCTGCAAAAGAAAAATGGTTAAAGCACTTGATTGTTTCAATGTCTCAGAAGCACCACAAGGAAAAACTAGCAAATAGTAACCTGCTCTTTCTGCTGCTACTCCTGTCTGCCTTTTCTGATCTATGAGTAGTACTGTCTGAGATGTCTGCAACAGAAAAAAAGGTGTTTAACAGTTGGTTACAGCATGTTGTCTTATTATAATGTGTCAGGTGACCCAGAAAGGGGATCTACCAAATAATTACTTGGTCCATATGCTTCTACGCATGTCGTCCCATTCAAATCTATAACTTGCACTGTCCAACAAACCTGTAATAGAAGAAAAGGTGTGGATTATGCATTACATTTATACAGAGACTCCTAATCCCACCTGGAACGTCTACAGAATTACCTGGCCTTCGTTGGTACTCACATCTGTCTGTTCAAATCCAAATGTTTACCTCTGCAATTGGAAAGAAGATATTTAGCACAGGTTATAGGAGTTACCAACACAATGTGCATGACAGTTCCAGAGGCTCCATTAGAAAAAACAATTGAATAGTTACCTGGGGTTTCAGTTTACATGGACTCAGGTGAGTGGTCACATGGTTCCATTTTATCATTCATTTAAAAACCTACATCATTCATTAGACCAGAGATTCAGCCTTTACAGGCCTCAAGACACCTGCTCGCCTACTCACTATGACTAATCAGATTTTATCTGGGTGAGCTATTATTAGTGTCTACTGACCTGTTATGGTGTGATGGAAAAAACAGGTGTTCTTTTCATTCAGAATGTGAATGAGCAATAAAGTTGCCTTCAAATCTTGTTTTTATCTTGTCACATTTGCTATGGGTTCGAAGACAGAAGTCAAATGCCAGTTTATGTCTTCTTACAACTTGCTGCTTATTTTATCTCAGGGATTCGTGGTTACTTTTCTCTCTCTCACTGCAAAGTTAGAGGGTTTAGTAAAGTGAACTGTAAGACAATCGTGCTGGACAGGGAGTGTGAAATGAAAGGCTGTGGAATATCAGTTTTGTTTCTAACACACAACATTTGAATAGGTTATAAATTAACTTTACAGATATTTTGAAATGTTTTTCAGTAGTTTCGAAAGCACATTTAAAAAAATTCTATGTGATGTAAACAAAGATTTTAATATGATCGAAACAAGTCAAAACACTTTACTTGGTGATGTGCAAAATATATACCTGGAATTCATACTGCAAGAGTGATTGAGGTGGCCGAACTAGAAATTTCATGGGGATGAGGGGGCCGTATAGGAGCTTCCAACTCTAACACCCAGCATATTTAGCATGAAGCTCCATTTCCTTACAATGGTGCACAGGGCTTTGTGCCTAAAAAATACCAACTCTTTCAGGCAGACTTCAACAGACAGATATGCTTTTATTTCTCCTAACTGTGCAGATTATTATGCTAGAATGGTAAAAAAAAGAAGTACAACATAAACACAAGGAAACTCTGGAAACAAACTCTTTAAGGCCTGATATTTGAAATGTTTATGAATGGGTCACAAATGTAATATGTGCTTTTTTACAGTGTTTAATCTGAAACGATGGCTGTTATCACCATAAAGAAAAATGTAATCAAGAAATTATAAAAAAAGAAAATTGGAATTCTTCCCCATTTCATGTTCACACCTTTCAGTGGCTCAAGGCCACTGGAATTATGTGGTACAGGAGTGTTAGACTTTTCTTCCTTTGTGTGGTCTCCCTTAACGTTTCCCTCTGTTCCCCAGATTGTTGATGTGTGCTGGACTCTGATTTTACTGTTTTTGTTACTCTGGGCACTTTACCACTGCTAACCAGTGCTAAAGTGCAAGTGTTCCTTTACAAAATGTGTATGTGTTTGGTTTATCCATGATTGGCATATTTGATTTATTAGTATGTCCCTAGTACAGTGCACTAAAGGTGCCCCGGGCCTGTAAATGAAATGCTACTAGTGGGCCTGCAGCACTGGTTGTGCCACCCACATAAGTAGCTCTGTAATCATGTCTCAGACCTGCCACTGCAGTGTCTGTGTGTGCAGTATTATCTGTAAATTCGACTTGGCAAGTGTACCCACTTGCCAGGCCTAAACCTTCCCTTTTCTTACATGTAAGACACCCCTAAGGTAGGCCCTAGGTAGCCCCAAGGGCAGGGTGCAGAGTATGGTTAAGGTAGGACATATAGTAATGTGTTTTATATGTCCTGACAGTGAAATATTGCTAAATTCGTTTTTCACTGTTGCAATGCCTGTCCCTCTCATAGGTTAACATGGGGGCTACCTTTAAATCTGATTAAAGTGTAGATTCCCTTTGGGAGCGGATGGACATGTGGAGTTTGGGGTCTCTGAGCTCACAATTTAAAAATACATCTTATAGTAAAGTTGATTTTAAGATTGTGTGTTTGAAAATGCCACTTTTAGAAAGTGAGCATTTTCTTGCTTATACCATTTCTGTGACTCTGGCTGTTTGTGGATTCCCTGTCTGGGTCAGTTTGACAGTTGGGCTGGTTGCACCTCACACTAGATAGTGACACAAAGGGAGCTGGGGTGTAGCCTGCATATCATGATGAGCCATCTGTGCTAGGAGGGAGGGGAGGAGTGGTCATTCACACCTGAAAGGGATGTGCCTGCCCTCACACAATGCAGTCTCCAAACCCCTGGTGAGTGTCTGGGGCATGGCCTGGGCAAGGCAGGATTTCACATTCCAAAGAGACTTTACTTTGAAGTAGGCCTACTTCAAAGGAGAAATTGGGTATAAGAAGGGCACCCAAAACCATAGACTTTAGAAATACTTCTGGAACCAAGAGGAACCTCTGCCTGGAGAAGAGCTGAATAGCTGAGGAAGAAGTGCTGCCCTGCCTGTGACTGTGTTTTGTGGAGCTTTCCTGCAGTGCTGCTTCTGCCAGAGTAAGAGGGCAAAGACTGGACATTGTGTGCCTTCCATCTTGTGAAGAAATCTCCAAGGGCTTGATTTAGAGCTTGCCTCCTGTTGTTTGAAGTCTCAGGGACAGCAAAGACTTCTCTCTGCCAGCACCTGGAGTCTCTGGAGAGACTCCTGCTCTGACAAGTGGTGCCCTATCCAGTCCTTGGACCCTTGAAAGGAAAGCTGGTGGAAATCCAAGGAAATTGACTTCGGACGACTTCGGCCCGACGCCGCTGCTGAATCCGGTGACACCGCCTGCACCCGACGCCGTGACCTTCGCTGGAATGCGACGCTCTTCGCAGGCCCGACGCCGCTGCAGCCTCGCTGAAATCCGTGACTCCGTGGAAGTCGCCGCACCACGTCGTGACCGACGCCGCTCAAAGTGCGCAGATTCAACGTTTCGCACAGACGCCGCGATCACTGACTTCGCGCATCGGCTTGTTTTCCCTCTTCACCAAAGTTACTGTACTTGGGGGTCTACGTGACTCCGTGTCCGGCGCCGCTGGTGTCGGCTTGTTGGGAACAACTCCGTCACGACGCCGTGTTAACACCTCATCAAAGCATTTTTGTTTCTAAGCGCTATTTTTGAGTTTAATCTTTACAAAATTCATAACTTGACTTGTATATGTTGGATTTTTGTCGTTTTGGTCTTGTTTTGTTTAGATAAATATTTCCTATTTTTCTAAACTGGTGTTGTGTCATTTTGTAGTGTTTTCATTAAGTTACTGTGTGTGTTGGTACAAATACTTTACACCTAGCTCTCTGAAGTTAAGCCTACTGCTCTGCCAAGCTACCAAGGGGGTAAGCAGGGGTTAGCTGAGGGTGATTCTCTTTTACCCTGACTAGAGTGAGGGTCCTTGCTTGAACAGGGGGTAACCTGACTGTCAACCAATTACCCCATTTCTAACAGGGAGGAACAAACTATATGCCAGAGATTCAGCACATTATACAGCAAGAAAAGTCAAATTATGTAGCATAATGCAGCACATTTTGTGATTATAAGCAACTGAAAAGTGACATTTCAACCTTTACAAAAGGCCTTCTACTGTGCAGAAAGCAGGTGTTAGTGTGTTTTAGTCATCTTTGAACCGTCTGAGCTAGAAACAATTGTTTTAGGTTGAAAGCTGTAGATTATGCAGCAGATGATTGGTTATGCAGCAAATCTATAATTATGTGAAAATGCAGCAGCCACACAATCACATAATTTCAGTGGCCCTGAATATAGTGAATCTTACGAACTGAAGTCATGGGTGCTCAACAAACAGTAAAAACGCGGACATAGACTTTAGTCCATCAACAACCCTGGGTATTCTTCCAACTAACCCGCTAGCTAATTTGTGACCTACATTACAGAGTACAGCATTTGGCACTTATCCTTCTTGTGTTTCTCGCGCCCAACATCATTTTATCAAGACCAGGTAATTCTGATTGTTTGTAGTGTGGTTCCAAATCAGTCAATTTGAAGGACAGTATATAAAAACAAATAACCCAGCTCAGAGAGCACTGTAGTTATAGCAGTGTAAACTGTGCCCAAACCTCAACTATCTCCTGTCTCACTCAAGAAATGTGACCACCCACCACTTGTCCCTGGCCCCCCTCACCTAACTTTTGTCTAACTACTCATAGAGCAGTGCAAGTCAAGGGAAAATGTGACTGCATCTCTTGCTCAGCACAAACTTCAGGTTTGCTAAGCAGTGCTAGTAGTAAATTGTCTGCACTGACTTTTTAAAAGAACGCACTGCCTGACTTTCAAATGAACTTGTTTATTTTTCATAAGTGACCCATGCTTGTTTCTGACAGCTCTGGTCCATTTCAGGACCGTTAAACCAAAACCACATACAGAAGGCCTCCGGTCCATGCTTGTCTCTCAGCTTCCCATAGCAGTTTTATAATCTTCTGCATGCTCTCTTCCAGTTGGTGGGCACTTGTTTAGTATGTCTTTAGATGGCCGAGTGCCATGACTCACTACTGAGTCAAGAGTAATATTTTTGGAAAATACTGGAAGCTTTGACTACCTCATAGTATCATAGAAGCTTTTTTTTATCTTTTCTACATTTTGAGGCTTACTGTCCAAAACGGGCACTTTACAAAGTCATGTAAAGAGTGTTTGGATCACATTTACTAAAAAATGCAATCTGGCAGCTTTTCCACAGCAAAGCCCTGGTATGTCAATCCAGCTGTGACCAACCCAGATATAGCGCACCAAAAAAAACAGAAACACAACACAAAATTAAACTTAATAACAAACAAGCCAAGCAGGGCTCACTTAGAGTCAGTGTTTGCCAGTTGGGGGGGAGGGGGGTACCCACACTTATTTTTGTGCATCAGCTTTTTACTTAGTGCAAGAGAGACATGCAATTGATCCAGCTGCCGGCTTCTGAGCAGAGCATAGGGAATGGGCAATAATAAATTATTAAATTAGCAAAAAATGGAATATGGTAAATCCTTAAACTATATATATATATATATATATAAACCTATCCACATCCGTTTTGGTGAAAAACTATGAAAGCAGAGCTCCAGCACAGGAAGCTTTAATGCTCATGGGCGGAGAGAAGAACACAACGCCCTCGGTGCAGTGGTAAAAATAAACACTTTATCCATGATTAATGCACCAGATTGCATAAACGTGCTCTCAAAAAAGGGAAAACGGCGAGTAGAGTTTGTTCTGGAGAGCGTTCAAAAGTGACACAAAGAAATGTTATCCAAGTCACTTCCTGTGATTCTGATTTGCGATGTAGCCTGGCCTGCCTTTAGAGGAGAACCACTCACAATGCTGTGGCGGACATTCTCCGGAACCCTCTGCTGCCATTGCAAAGGGGCACACACCCTCAGCTGGAAGGGAAGCAAAAACTATGCTTTACAACTAGGTGGCGTACACCAGGCATTTCCCTAGAGGACCTCTTTGCCAGTCTGCATGAAGTAAAAGTGTACCCTCTTTTGGATGGCACTATGTGCTGCTGGAGCTCCCCACCCCCGCAGCCCATTCTTGTAACAAACATTTATAATGTCAGCAGCCAGGGGATTCTTAATTTGTAACCTACCAGTATCTGAGACACAGTGCTACAGCTCAGATGGAAAATTAAAGCGTGCTGTTGCAGAGAAATCTCTTGAAGTCTGTCATGCTCAGCTCCTGTCCTTGACTGGCTGCAGACAGATAGCTTGGAATCTGATAAAACTTCACAGGACGTCACATACTAGTGATGAGGATGTGAGAGTAGCAGTTAAGGGACGTAGCACCATGGTGATCTTGAGAGCCCTGCGTTGCCTGTGCCTGAAAGACACTCAGCGCCTGTTGCTCTCATAGTGTATCATGCTGCCAATGATCAGACACAAGCAGGGCCGGCCTTAGCACTGGTGGCGCCATGTGCCACAATGTTTGCTGGCACCCCAACGACCACCTCCGCCAGGGTTTCCCTCACTGCCACCCTTCAACAATGCCCCTCAATTCTCCATAACCAGTCTTTCTCAGATGCTTTTAATTAGTGTTATAACGCCACACATAACAGTGTAGGGTGTCAGAGCACTTTATATTGCACACACATTACACAAAGACAATCAATATGTGTGTAAATCAGTGTATATGAAATGTTAAATAAGACAGAGGACTAAAGGTGTTGGAGTCATGCCATCTATACTGGTAGGCTGTATAGTTTGAGTGCTTGGTCTGGAGAAGCGCAAACTCAGAATTTAAAATGTATCACCATGCTTGGGGATTCTCTTTAATAATAACAATTGGTTTCTACCCAAACAAACCATTTTTGCAACTTTAGGATAATGAAAGACTGGGAAAAACAAATCACAACGCTCTAATCCATACCTTAAGTATGCATGCATTTCTTGATGACAGGTAATAGCTTACTGTTTTAGATTATGATTTTAACCTATAAATGGCAAGTAACAAAATCATCTCTCTGACAAAAGTAGTAGCCCACTGACCTATTTGCATTGTATGAGTTTTGTGATCTGCATGGTGCACTTTCATGGCAGCAGGCATATTAACCCTCTGCGCTTCCTTACAACTTCCACTAGAGAAAACTTGATCTCTCTCCAGGCAGAACATTAATCACCAGAATCATCTTGACATATTTACTGTTGCCTGAAAATTGCTGGAGACAATGAACACCGGAGCAGGTTCTTTTAAAACCATAATATACCTGCAAACACTGCACCCCCACCTGAGGTAAGCACCTGGTGTGGTGGCACATGACACAGCACCCTGGAGCTGGCCCTTGACATAAGCCAACCCCGGATACCCCCAGGAGGGCTGCTGAGGTAGAAGGATGTCTTGTGGTCAGGAGGTGAGCAGGTGGTCGATTCTCCGACACACCAGTTTACTCCTGTTTATTTTGGACAGGGCAGTAGCAGCAATTAAGTCCTGGGTGGGGGCTTGGCCGTGCGGGCAGGAAATTGAAATTAAAACATCATGCCACAGCCTGCGCCAGCCAGACCTTCCTCCCCAAGGCATCATGATGAAACAGAGTGTGTCCATGTCGTGGGACCCAACAAGGACCCACCTGTGTAGAGCCGCAGCTAAAGTGCCACCAAAGGAAAGGTCACTGACACTGGAGGTGGCACCAGTTGTTGCCGGACAACAGCAGCTGCCACTTGATGTGCCACCCCCGGATAGTTAACCCACACACAGTCACCCTACCTTTTATGGATCAGGACATTCTTGCACTTTTCTAAGAGAAAACTAAACTAACCAATAAACGCCTGCAAAGACTGTTTGGTCTGGCAATGATTCACACTTTTCATTTCCATCATTCAATACAAAAAGTATCCAGTTTCAATGCACACACCAAGTAATGGATGCTTTTTCTAACCTTTTTGTGACTTTCAATACTGTAAAAACACAAAGCTGATTTGATTGATGCCGACGTTGATACTCCTCTGGACAGACTGCCACTTCTTGACCTGTTCTGCTGTGAAGAGAGTGACTGTGTTTTTTTCATGCAGTTTGCACAACCAGTTTTACACTCTTGTGTGATGCAGGAAGTGACGTGGCAGAAAAGTGTGTGTTTGGCAATTCTGTCTGTGCAGTGGGGGAAGGAAGGGTGCCCACGTGCACATACCATACAGGGAACATTGGGTACAGTCCTTCTTCAGCAGAGCAGAGATCAGCAGACATCAGGGGCAGGCAGCAGGGTAACTAGTCCTTCTTGGAAATTAATCCAGTAGAGTGTCACTTTTTGTAGCACAGCAGTCCTTACTCCTGGCAGAGTTCTTCACAGGTCCAGTAGTGTACTGATTTGGTAGGGGCAGAGGCCCAGTACTTACACCTAAAAGTGCCTTTGAAGTGGGTTGTGATTTCAAATAAGGGTCTTTAAGGTGCAAATAGGTCCTTTCTTCCCAGCCCTGGCTCCAGACTATCAGTAGGGGATAATCAGCCCTTTGTGTGGGGATAGGCACTCCTTATTCAGGTGTGTCAGACCCCTCCTCCCTTCATGCCCAATAAGAATTATCAGAATGCAGATGAATGTAGATGAGAGCTCAGACACACCTAACCTTCCCGTGTTGGTGACTGTCTAGAAGGAATGCACAAAGTGCAGCTGTCACCCATATAAGACGTATATTGGAGACAGGCAACAATGCACACAGAGCAGTAGGAGCAGAGCAATGTCCACTTTCCTAAAAATGGCTTTTCTAAAATTGTAATGTTAAATCCAACTTTACCAGTAAGGAAGATTTATCATTATCATTACAATGATACGAAACATGAATCAGCTACTTCTTTCTGAACAGGAATTACAACTTAAGAGTGCATAAAGGAATTCTCAATTTTAGCCTATCAGAGAAGGCTCACAGTAGTGAAAAATGAATTTAGCTGTTTGTCACTACTATGACATGTAACACATAAAAGTACATGTCTTACCTTTTACTTACACAACACCCTGCACTTAGGGCTACTTACGGCCTACCTTGGGGGAGACGTATGTGTAATAAAAGGGTGGATTAAGGCTGGGCAAGTATCTTTAAATTCTAAGGCAAAGTGGCAGTAAACTGCAAGCAAAGGCACTGCAATAGCAGGCCTGAGACAAGGTTGAAAGGCTACTTGTGTGGGTGGCACAACCTGCGTGGCAGGCCCACTAATAACATTTTATTTATAGGCCTTGAGTATAGGGTATACCACTTTGGAAGGGATTTACAAGTAAATTAAATATGACCATTGTGTATACAACATGCTTACCATGTTTAGGAGAGAAGCCCATGCAATTTAGCACTAGTGAGCAGTGGTAAAGTGCTCAGAGTTTTAGGGCCAACAAAAAGAAACAGCAAAAAGATGAGGCAGGCAGGCAAAAAATGAAGGGGAAGACCACCCTAAGGCTAACAGGTCCAACACGTATCCCCCTTGCTGAAAGTGTGAAGACTACCCAAACTCTAAGGATTTCCCATCACTAAGGCAGAAAAACCTGGAGAGATCATCAACATTGGCATGGTCTACCCCTAGTCTGCGTTCCACCCTGATTTCCGTATCCTGTAGGGAGATGTACCACCTCAACAATTTTGGATTCTCACCTCTCATGTTTATGAGCCACCTGAGGGGCCTGTGGGCAGTCTGAATCAGGAAGTTAGTACCATACAGGTATGGCCTCAACATCTTCAGTGCACAAACAACAGCAAAAGCTTTTCTTTCCTTAGCATTCCACCTCTGTTCCCTGGGGAGTAACCTCCTAGAGATTAAAGCTAAATGTTGGTCAATGCCCTCTTCATTTAGCTGTGATAAAACTGTCCCTATGCCATGTTCTGAGACTTCTGCTTGAACGATATACACCTTGGGGATGTCAGGGGTCTTGAGCACAGGTGCTGTGCACATGTCTTGCTTCCGGGAGTCAAACGCTTTTTGGCATGCCTCTGTCCAGATCACATTTCTGGACTTCTTGTTATAAGTCAGCTCTGCCAAGGGGGCACCAATAGAGCCATATCCCTTGACAAACTTCCAGTGAAGCCCAAGAATCCCCTGACCTCACTATGGGTTTTGAGAGGGGCTCCCTCCCAGGCCATGATAGTCTCTATCTTGGCCTGGAGGGGCTGCACCTTACCCCTGACCACCAGGTGTCTTAAGTACACCACAGACCCCTGTCCTATTTGGCTCTTACTGGCATTGATAGTCAGGCTTGCCTGTTGCAGAGCCTGAAGAACATCCTGCTGGTGAAAGAGGTGGTTCTTCCAGCTGCCACTGAAGACAGCTATGTCATCCGGGTAGGCAGCAGAGAAGGGCTTCATACTAGCAAGGAACTGGTTCACCAACCTATGGAAGGTAGCAGGGGCATTCTTGAGTCCAAAGGGCATCATATGAACTGGAGGGGAGAAGGCTGACCTCTCCTTGGCACATTCTGTTAGGGTGATCTGGTTGTTCCCTGATGTAAGATCAAAGGTACTTAGATACTAGGAAGACTATAACCAGTCAATCAGCTCATCAGCCTGGGGGATGTGGTGAGCATCTGTATTAGTAACTGAATTTAACCCTCTGTAATCCACACAGAACCTCAGTTCAGGTGTGGTGTCTGTCAGGGCAGATTTTGGTACAAGCAGGAGCTACTGGAGTATTGAATCACCCCAACTATCTACAGGAGCAGGGGCTACTGAAGGGTTCTAACAGCCCCAATGCCAGCGTTTTAGAGACTTTGCTCTTAATACTGGTCCTCACCTTATTCAGCAACCTGTAAGATTTATTCTTGACAGGGAAATTGTCCTCTGTGCCCACATCATAGGCACATAAGTGGGTAATCTCAGGAGTAAGGGAGAACAAAGAGGAGAACTGTCTAAACACTTAGTAGCAGTCCCTCTGTTGCTCAGGAGTTAGACTTGGGGAAAAGATTACTCCTTGGAGTGTAAATGGTCAGTTAGAGGGTCACACTACTCCTCCTCTTCTCCATCGGTCACCAACAGCATGGTGAACTCAGACCTCTTAAAGTGAGGTTTGAGATGATTGATGTGGAGCACCCTCTGGGGTTGCCTGGGGGGTCTGAAGGTCTACTAGGTAAGTGTCCTTACTCTTTCTCTCAAAAACTTCATAGGCCCAGTCTAATGGTCGTGGGGGGCCCTAGGTTCCACGGATTCCATAACCCACACTTCCTGCCGAGGCTTGAATTCCATAGTAGTAGAAGTTTGGTCATACCACTCTTTCATCAGAGCCTGGTTGACTTCTAAGTTGTCAGAAGCTTGCTTCCATAAGTTAGACATTTAGATCCTGAAGGCCAGCATGTCGCACACTACATCCTCTGGAGTCTTTCTGGGAGCTTGCTCCCATCCTTCTCTGAGCAAACTCAGAGATCCTCTGAGAGGGTGCCCATATAGAAATTCAAAGGGGTGAAGCCCACTCCCTTCTGTGGTACCTCCCTGTAGGCAAACAACAGGCATGGAAAGAGGATATTCACTGTTTTTCTCAAGGCCTCAGGTAAACTTCTGATCATGCCCTTCAAGATCATGTTGAATCTCTCAACAAGTCCATTTGTTTGCGGGTAGTAAGTAGTGGAGAACTTGTAGGTCACCCCACACTCCTTCCACATTGACTCCATGTATGCAGAAATGACATTTGTGTCTCAGTCAGACACACCTTTCGTGGAGAATCCCACTTGGGCAAAAATCAGGGCCTTTGCCACTGCAGGTGCAGTCGTGGTCCTCAGAGGGATTGCCTCTGGGTACCTAGTGGCATGATCCACCAGAACCAAGATAAACCTGGTGCCTCATGCATTCTGGGAATCCACAGGCCAACAATGGCGATGCCCACTAACTCAAAGGGTGTCCCAACGACAGGCAAGGGATTAAGGGGGCTTTCAGCCTCTGCCCTTTCTTCCCACTGGCCCTGTAGGTATCACACATTCTACAGAATGTATCTGAGGATGATCTGATCTTGGGCCAATAGAAGTGGGGGGCAAGTCTTACAGAGGTCTTTTCCTGGCCAAAGTGACCTGCCAGGGAATTTCCATGAGCCAGCTCCAGTCGGAAAGCCCTGTAGCATTGGGGAATCACCAGGGCTTTTGTTGCTCCATGCACAGGATCATTTGGCTCCCAAGATAGGAGGTTGCCCTCCCATTAAATGTGATAGCTTCTACAGTCATCACCAGCTGCTTGGACTTCTACCTGGCACCTCATGCCCTCAAGGGCAGGACATTCCTCTTGTGCCCTCCAGAACTCCTCCTTTGTGGGGGTCTCCTTCTACATGCCATCCAACAAGTTTAGGCAGGTCACCAAGGGAAGCAACGTCCTCCTCAGTGGACTCCAGGGTGGCCACCACAAGCCACAACAGGCGCCCATCCATCTCACTTGAGGTACATTCAGGGAATAGTTTTCCATGCCCTCTGCCTTTCCCCTTTTAAGCAGCTGGGTGGGCCACTGTTCCAAGCTCCAGCCCTTTCTGACTCCCCTACCAGGCATTTATGAACAATGTTATAGCACAGATCCAATCCGATGAAGTAACCCCAGTATCTCCATATAAGCCTTGAGCACCACTTGTTTTCCAGATAGTGTGCTTAAGATCATTTCTAGGCAAAAAGATCACAGCCATGGCAAGGCCCACAGCAACCTTCAGATGTCCTGACCCCACCCCCACTCAAATGGAACAAGAGCCACATGGTAGTGAACCTCACTGTTGTCAGCCACCGCAACCTGATGGAAAGCATTGGGGGACACCAGCTGACTTCTTACCATAGTCAGGCTGGCACCTGTATCACCGAGCCTCAACACCGTGTCCATTGATGGTGACCCACTGCCTATACTTTGTAGCATTTGATGACACATGGATCTTAGGAACCATCTCACTGTCACCCAGGAACACTAGAGTAACACCACCAAACTCTCCCCCCGTAACTGGGACAAACTGATCTCCCATCACTACACTAGCCACCCCTGGGGTTTTCTCTCCAGTGGAAGGTGGTGCTCTTTTGTGGATACTTGGGATCCTGTTTGTAGTGTCCATACTCAAAGTACTCACAGCACTTGGGAGTTTTGGGTCACTAACATTTGTATTTTTTCCTTTGGTGGTCAGATTGGGAATGAGAACCAAACCCTTTTCCATGTGAAGTTTTTGGGAGCCTTTATGAAACTCTGTCTTTTTATATCCCCCCTCCTTCTTCTGGTGGGAACCCTGACCACCCTTTTGGATGTCCCCTCAGATGCCTTTATTGGGTACTCTGGTGGTGACCCAGATGTCCACCCCCTCAGCAAATTTTGTAAGCTTGATATCAACCAGGTGTTGGCGCAGTACTGGAAAACAACTATCAAGCATGTGCTCCTTTAAAATCAAGTTGTACAGCCCTGAATAATCATCAGCTTTGATGCCCCTCCCCCAGCCCTTTAGTGGCCCTTGCTGGCATAATCCAAGAAATCCACCCATGTTTGTGATGAGATTTTGCGGGTGCCCCTGAATCTCAGCCTATACCTATCAGGGGTCAGTCTAAACTTACTGACTAGAATGGACTTCATTGCAGGATCGCATATCTGGTCCTCCACCTCTAGTGAGAGGAGTGTGTCCTTCGCCACTGAGGGCATAAACTAGGGGGTTGTAGTAAACTCTGTTTCGCTAGTGATAACGCGTCCCGCCCTAAGTAATTCACTTGGTCTGGGACTCGTCTTAGGCCAATGAATCTTTGACCCTGATTGGAGACACCTTAAGACGAGATAACTACTCAGCATATCAATCAATAAATCAATAGTCCCATCAATATTCAAAGTAATAAATCAATCAAATTAGTTAATCACTTCAATATGAATTTGAAGCGCCACGCGACCTTTCAGCCATGAATAACCACGCAAATTTAGTAAAATGTTATGATATTTATTCCCTATTGGTTACACTCTACTAGCAAGTTTATTAGTCTCAACACCAGAAAACACATCAACAATGTTATAATATGGCAACTCGAATAAAATTTAAGCAAAGCAAAGATTATAAACATTAGAACAAAACGCGGCATCAACATGTATCTATTTAGCAGAGTATCATTAGCGCATCTGTGCAACACAGCAAAGATTCAGTCATTTTGTCTGATTGCACCCAATAATTGTGATCGCCTAGACTAACCTCGAATTAGCATCAGCATGTTGGGCGTCATGTAAAAAAATGTAGTAACACAAATTTGGAAAACGTCTGACTATGTTCTCTGTCAAAAGCAGTTGGTACCTAGAAAGGAAAGGCAAGCAGACAAATTACAATTTCATCATCATATAATTACCCTCCGTAAGGGGTCAGCATATAGAGTCAGTCTTCGTCCTCAGGACAGTAGTCGATTCGCCATCCGCCAGGATAGAACAGCAAGGTCTCAGAAACTAGGGCAGAAAGTTCTTCCCTCTTAAGGAGAAGAAGAAATGGATCTCGGGCAAGACAAAGTGAGGATGGTTTGAAGAATCAAAGCAGTAGGGGTAAAGACGGAATGCCAGAGTAACAGCAGGGGTGTCCCTCTAATGGCTGATGCCTTCCTTGTAATGCGACGTTAAATTGAATTTGCCAGACAAATCTCTAATTTCCCATTGGTCGGTAGTTGGTGCACCACTATCTCTATCCAATAGTTGTGTGGTCACCTTACTAGAATTTTCACCTAAGACAGTTCTCATACAGTTCATTGGCTCCTGTGATTTACGTCTTCATTGGGTGAGATGGCAGGTAGAAAAAGTTACACGCACAGCTTCAGTCAGTAGCTCCATTGTCTTTACCAGTTCAGGCGAGCTTGTACCTGTTGCGAATTACACTGTAGCATTAAACAAGAATGTCTCCTTGAGCAAGTCGGGACTCATGAGAAAGAATTTACTACGTCTA
The DNA here is from genome assembly GCF_031143425.1 of Pleurodeles waltl. Taxonomy (NCBI): domain Eukaryota; kingdom Metazoa; phylum Chordata; class Amphibia; order Caudata; family Salamandridae; genus Pleurodeles; species Pleurodeles waltl. The sequence goes on along the minus strand of NC_090446.1, from coordinate 1,332,359,149 downwards.
CACACATCTCTAACTCCTGGAAAAGTACAGCTTTGTCCTTGAGGAAGACAGCACAGTGCATGTTAGAAAACACATTTAATATGAGACCAGGCAGCTATGCCCAGACTTTTGCTACGGGATAATGACTTATTCAGCAAAACCCTTAACATATAACTCTTAATGCTAAAACAGAGTCATACATTAGTACATTAACAATTCATTATTAGTCAGTCTCATCAATCATCATATACATTTGTGGCCACTCCCCGTGGCCACATTTCAAATGCGTATATTAGAAACATATTAATGCATTTTCTATGCAGCTTAATTACACATTATTCTTCAAGCAGTTCATGTTCATTTTGATTACAAAAACTACATTCCAACACTAGCGGAGTTTTCGGAGTTTTGCCACTCTACTGGGAGCGCAGTGTTACCATCCACCAGCACTAATAAAATCGCAACAAACATGGCAGCTAGACTGTGCTGACTTCCTGAACAAAACATGGCTGTGACAAAATAAATCCAATGCGGAATGAGAGTGTCTGAGAAAAAATCGGAGTGACCAATGAGATCAGAGCAGGCGTGTCTGCCAATACGCACTTGTTGCTTCCGAGTCCGTAGCCTGCGGAGGTGCAGAGCGGACTGAGCCCAGTACTGGGGAAATGAAGAGGAACAAGAGCTTCAGAAAGTGAAGAAGAGCATTGCTCAGGTGGTGAGGAGAATCACCTATAACTTATTATTATTTTTGAGCCAGCGGAGTCACACATTCCAGGGTCTGCACTCTACAGATAGAATGCTTCAACCACCCATGTGGGTAGGCAGTTATTCATTAGAAAATTGTTTCCCCAGTGTCGCTGGTTTGCCTCCTGGGAATCCTACTCGCTGCCTTGCTTATGGCTGCTCATAGTATTACTTATTTTCTGCCAGCATAATTTACTTGCTCCTTGCTCTGTCAGCTAATAAAGTCACCATGACATGTTCTAAAATATCTTCCACTAGACTGTGTTGAAGAGGAGCCGCAGCATCCGTGGATAAAATAAGAGGCTCTCTCCAATACAAACAAATGTATTGTATAAACCATTCTTTAAGCCACATAATACCTCTTGGCTTTGAAATGTTGTTTCAGTTTGCACGGCATGCATTTTTCCCAGAGCACTTGCCTGTAGCTCTAGATTGAGCCTGCTGTGGCACTTGTGCTAATATTCTGAGACTTTAACAGGAAATGTACATGTGCAAGACCTTGAACAAATCAAGAATTCTCCATGGACAATTCCGTTGATCCTATGCCTAACATGAAAATCCATCTCTCCACCAAGCACCCCAGATCTCAGGAACCTGGATGGGAATAAAAAGCAAATCAGCCTATGCTCTCTTCGCCATGCAGCTGTCATGTGCAAAGGCAAGAGATGAGTCTGACATAACTTTCATCTAAATTAAAACAGCTCCCATCTTTTGTTTTTTTAAAGTATTTATTTTTCTTTGCACTATTTACCACTAATGTTTCAAATTATGCTAAATTTTTAGTGAATTTTGCACAGAAATGTACACCAGCAGATTTGACCAGAAAGTAGCAGATAACTACTTATTTTGACATCCATGTTTTTGAAAGATTGTTATTATCAGTTTATCACTCATTACTCACTATAGAGAGGTCATAATTTTTTTGACTCATACTATCACATTGTATATCCAAGCAGTGTCAGGGTGCCCTGTCGAGCGGAAATAGTGGCCAGGGCCTGAAACTGAAAGGTAGAGATCAAACATGGAAAATTAAGGGCTGCAGAGAAGCACAGACATGCTCTAGCTGAGTTCAGTTGGCAAAATAAATAATGCCTGAACTAGGGATATGTAGGAATGTGCCTGTGTTTGCATTACCCATCAACAGCAATAAATATTAACAAGTAACACAATTTTTCTATGCTCAATCCTCAAGTTTAACCTATGACGTTGTATTTGAGCACATAATGAATAATTAGTTATTAGCCTATTGGAGAACACAACACACAAGCCACATATTCCAACATATTCCAACAACTGAAGTGCCTATGCTAAAAAATGAGACAGAGTTAAGGGAAATACTAAAGTTAACCCAAGTTCACAAAATGCTTTATCCGTTCAATCATTTAGACACAGGTCAATTTTTAATTCATGCTTTCTGCTCATTATTTGTTGGGTATGGATTACTTTAGGAAACATTTGCAAAGCTATTAGTACACTTACGCATTACATCATCAAATGGGCGGAACTCTGCAGAATTGCACAGTCTTTTTGCAGTTGAACTCCACAAGTTCTGCCCACCACTAGCATATACCTTCATAAACTACCACCCCAGAACTCTTCTGGGACCTTGTGCACTCTTAGAACCACTTCATATGCTGCAAACCATTTGTCTATGTCATTCCCCACCACATAACTTGGCACCAAATCTTTGGATATGCAGACTTTGGACCGGCCAGTGGATGCTGCAGATATGCTGCCACCATTACATTTCCTGGACCCTACTGCCAGGGATTGTATGTCCAGCTCCTTCAAACTGAGCTCATGGGCCAATTTATTCTCCTCCAGAGCCAGTTTCATCTTTGTAAGCTCCAACGTGAGCTTCCTTTCCGCCCTCCTGTCTGCCAGTTCTTCTGGGGACAGGATCCTGGAGGGTACACTGTTCCCTGGTCTGGGAACCACCAGTGCTCCTGGCAAGCTGCTGGCCCTCTCCACAGGTAGTTCCAGAGCCACATCAGACTCCAGATTCAGGTCATCCCCATCTTCAGGTATTTCCTGCTCCTCCTCTGGGATGTTACCCCCTCCAACCTGGGTCTCAGCCCAGGACCCTTCTGAGTGAAGCTCCTAGTAGACACTTTAAAATCCTAAAAGAAATATTTCAGCTGCGACACAGTGTAAGACTCTAACCTGGCCAGCTCAAAATCAATTACTGCAGGTGCTGCTTCTCCAGAGTGGAACATAATTTAGCAGAAAAATAAAAAAGCCATTCACAGTAAATTGAAAAAAAACAAGCTGGTATTAGTGTTATAGTGAACACTGAGTTACTGTATGGTATTGCACAAACAGCGGGCATCTTACTGTTAATCCACCACTTACACTGATTGGTTTTAGCACCTCCAGAAATACTGGCTTCGAAGCACAAATACTCAAAGTATCTGAATATTAAGACCAAGCCTTCTGAAAGTGAGCTATAAAACCACTTCACGGCACCAACTGATTTATGGCCAATTCACACATCATTCACACATCAATACTTTCATACTGCTGGCCATGGGTCCAACCCAACAGATCAATGCACTCACATCAACATAACACCACCATGCAGGGGCCCATCAAATTCACAAGCCACAGAATGTAATCAGTTTTCTTACATTATACCATCAAGTAACCACCACCTGCTTTCTGAGCATTACCAAATGTATGCCTAGTCAACCTTTACTGATGGCTCCCACGACTGCCACAGGAGGCTCAGGAAGATGTGTCTTTCATGCATATTTAGCATGCTCATTGTGCTACATCCATATTCCTTCCAACTTGTGGATGCAAGTTGTGGGTGTCCGAGTATGCACCGAGGCATCATTCCTCAAACTGAGTGAGCATATCTACCTTTGAAACTAAGGAAAATATGCTGGGGAATTTTCTGAAGTTCCCTAAAAAGAACATCATAAACTATGGAAAACTGTCGTTTTTGACACACCAGGAGGTCCGTGAGAATGTAGCATACGTCCATTGTTATGTGCAGTGCTATGACTGTAATGCACTTATCACACACAAACTGACATCTTTCAAGTTCTGACCAAGGATGAACATGGCAAGCACATCAAGCCGGTACCCATACATGGCATAGTAATCCAGCATTGGGGCTAGTGCTGCACCAATGGGTTTGAATCCATAGGTGAAGATAAGGTGATGGCATGTGTACCTGTACTACCTTCACTATCTGCCTTCTACCTATGTAATATTCCAGGGACAGTACACCTACCATAAGCTTTTCTTACATGTTCATGTCTCTGTCCTCATCAACTCCTTCCAGTTTGAAGATGCAAGTTGGGGATGTTCCACTATGTCTTCTGAGGCCTATTCCTCGAACTGAGCGAGCATATCTACAGTTGAAACTAACCCACTAACTGACTTGTATCATAGCCAATGTTATTGAAAAAGGCTACAGGAAACAATATCTTGTATGATGATTGTTTTCACATCTGATATTAAAGATGTGAAAACAATCATCACACAAGATATTGCTTCCAGTACCCTTTATCAATAATATTGGTTACGATACAAGTTACTGAGTTTGCACACTTCAAAGCATGTAGAAGTGTTGGTGAATAATTCCCACGGGACATTTGTTTGAGTTATAACACCCTGGTTCTTGTGGGCAATCACACAAGCACATAAATATCTTGTCACACCTTTGACATTTTGTAACACAGGGTACTCCATGACAAATTGGCATGTGTTCTGTCTACCGGTATGTGTAATGTGGGAACTATAATGCCCTTGTCAATCAACAAACAGATCACCTACCATGATCTGAAGGGGGAAAAAGGTATCAAACAGACCATAAGGAAGTCCATGATTAGAGGATCTACAATTCTGTGGCTGGTTGCTTCGTGAAGTAGTGGCCCATGAATGGTAAGTATCCATGCATAGCCATGGAAAAGTCTTCCTAATGCCAGCTCCATCTCAGTCAACTTCGCAGGTCTTTACTTTAGTACGGTGCATCATAAAGCAAGTAGGCAACACAGGGCTGGCTGAGATTGGCACTAGGGAGAGTAAACATGACTCTCCTGCCTCATTCACTGTTAAGATCAGACTTTGCAACAATGATATGGTTGAGCCTTTTTAGGTGTTTCAGGAATGCGATCAGCAAAGTGTCGCTCCTGCAGACTTTCCACATCCTCCAGTACCGCCGATGTGGAGGCTGCGCCTTCCATAGCCCTAAGACTTTAAGAAACAGACAATTGAAGAACCTGGTCTTTTTCATCCACCCCACCCATGTACTTGTAATCAAGTATGCAGGTGGGGTTGTGAACTTTGGCCATCTGACCCCAAACCGTGACGTGGGAAGTGCTCGCATCATGAATTGTAGTAAGAACGTAGGCAAGGCCTATTCTAGAACCTGACTACGAGCAGTTTGTTGGAATGCAACGCAGTGCTCTGGGATTTCTTACAAACAAGCTCCTGCAGCAATCCTTTGTGGCCACAATGAACTGTACTGCAGGCTGCAACCTAAAACATGAGGCCCTACCCTGCATCCAGAAGGTTGGACGGAGACCAAACACTGTAAAATAAAGGAAAGTGAACTCCAGAACTTTGCCTCTGCAGTTGTGAAAGTACAACTATGGCTATAGGCTTTACTGGGATAGTAAACAAATAGGAATTGGCAGGCTATAGGGATACTTCCAAGGAATCATAACAACATTTGGAGATAGAAAATGGAGTTCACATTACGCAACAGCATTAGTGAAATTTACAGGAGAATTTAAATTGAATGTACATAAGTGCCAATAGCCATTGTATTCACACGGTGAAGAGCAAGATGTCAGCCCATTATGACTTATCTGACACTGTTTTCTGTGCTCCTTTTATTGCACCATAGAATATGCCTTTTTTTCACAGCATGAGATTATGCACTCAGGTTCAAGCAGTTGCTTAGAGCTGCTTCCAGAACTTTCAGTAGGCTGTCACTCTCTGACTATACAAACCTTTTTTTCTCAAAGGTTCCGGCAAAGACTCTCCCATATCATACTAAGTTCAGTACCACCGGACACCTTCACAACCAGAACCCTGCATTGCAGGCTCCACCACTCTTAATAAGTAGGAGATGCCCTTTTCACACTGCCTACTAATTGCAATTTGGAATAATCTGTAAAAACCCACCTGCTGTCATAAATGTTTTTTTAGTCTCAAAAATTGGGTGTGGCGCATGGCATTACACTATTTTAGGTTACAAATATCGTGGTTTGAGTCTCACTGGATTTGCGCCTGCAATGTCTTAGTAATTCTGCCCTATGTTTTCAGTAATATTGTACGAGAAAGCTGGTTTGGGTAGTGCAGGCCAGTCATAAAGAGGTTACTGGCTCTAAATTGAAGCATCCGGTCTGTTTATCCATGGTGTTCTTGGGTGTCTGTGTACTTTATGTCTCTAAACTAGAAACTAAGGGCCAGATGTAGGAAGCCTTTTGCGCGTCGTCCTATGGACCACTGCCTACTCTGAAAAAAACGAAACCAAATGGTTTCGGAAGTTTTCTTTTTGCAGCTCGTTTTCCTTTAAGGAAAACGGGTTGCAAAAAGAAAAAAAAACTGCTTTATTTAAAAAGCAATCACAGACATGGTGGTCTGCTGTCTCCAGCAGGCCACCATCCCTGTGAGTGCATGGACTCGCTCTGGGGTCGCAAACTGCAACCCACCTCATAAATATTCATGAGGTGGGTCTTTGCGACCCCATAGCGAGTCGCAGAAGGTGTCTGAGACACCTTTCTGCATAATATTTTGCGAGTTGCAAATTGCGAGTCACTGTGACTCGCAATTTGCAAGTCGCAAAATATTATTTTGCTACATCTGGCCCTAAGGCCCATATTTATACTGTTTTAGTGCCGCATTTGCGATTTGCGTCATTTTTTGACGCAAAAGCGGAGCAAATTTACAAAATACAATGATGCAAATGCAGCGCTAAACCAGTATAAATATGGGCCTAAGTATCCTTTTTAGCACATTATTCTCAAGGTAGTGTGGCAGAGTAGTTCAAGGGTGACTCAGGCAGGTGCTGAGAGTTAGAATCTCAGAGCTCTGCAATGCATACTAATAACGTCCAATGCATTAGTGTCCAGCCAAAGCTTTTACTTTACAAAAGAAAAAGTACATGAATACACTCATAACTAAATACTATGGTCAAAACAAAAATATGTACAGAGTTGCAGGGTGCAGGACAACATTAACCTTTCCCAAGGGGTATTTTAAGGATGGGCACATTGAAAACTCATTTAACTGGCATAAGTATAACTTGCATCACCCCGATACTCTGCATATGACCTCACATGTTCCAATACTGATGAGATTTGAAATCTATGGCGGCGCAAGATATACTTGTGTCAATTACATATAACTCGTGAATTTCCCTTTTCTTTCATTTTAAACAGTAATGCTTTTGCAGTGAACTTCTGAGTTTTTAAAATCTTACCTCCTTCCTCATGTATACCTCCACTTTAGCACTTGTTTTTGTTAGTGAAAACATCCATTCCCCTCTAATCAGAATAAACTCGAGAGTAGTTGGAGACTGTGAAGTTGGGTTACAATGTTGTTGCAATGATAACGATGCAGGCATCGTTAGATGAGGGTTTGCACTGTATGGATTCTGATATGGCTTCAGAGTCATTGGAAAGTCATCAACAAGAGATAGTGGCATGGTTGCTGCTCCAAAAAAATGGAGACCATAGCAGTGGCCTTCTGGCGCCTAGTTATTCTTTAGGAAGGGGATGAGGAGGAGAAAGAAGTGGTGGTAATTGCCTCCGGGATCCAGTCAGCAGAAAGGAGGCACACTATCACCCCATCCACGGTAGGCAATCGAGCACTATGTCCAACAGCACCTCCATCTCTTGTGGAGCCTGACCCCTTACGTGCTTTACAGAAGTCCATCACCGCTACAGAATTATAAAAAGCCTGGAAGAGGTTGCGGCTAACAAGCCAAAATTATCCAAGTACCTGATGAGCTGATGGGACACGTTCATTAGAGAGGGGATGGACTTTTTGTGAGGGGTGAGTGTGGAATAGTTGTGGAAGGGGTCGTTTTTTGATAGGACTTTTTTTTATGGTTTAAGGAGGTGAAGGTGACATAGGGAAGGGGTTATTTTTATTGGAATCCTTTTTGATGGTTTAGGAATTAAGTGGGCCTATTGTCAGAGGAAAGAGTGGGTTTATTTTTTGTTACAAAATAAACGAAATATTTTTCCCAATTATCGATTTTACTTTTTACTAATTATTATAATTACTTGTTAATATTATGGTTAGTTGTTACATTTGTTGTACTTTGTAGTATACCATCTGAAAAACAGGATTCTCCTCCTACCTACTGTCAGGACAGGGTCTGAGGCCCGATCCTGGCCCATCACAAAGAAAGTACTAATTCTCCACCCTCATTGTCCTCTGTCTAGTCTACTCTCTACTTAGCTTGAGCTCCCTTATGTCTAGGCTAGCCACAATGCATGCCTCCCGTCCATCCTTCTACAATCAGTTTTGGAAACCTGATGATGCATTATCTTTGCTTCTCCCCTTCATGACTTTATGTCAACTGGGAACACCCACTCTCACATCACTTAGTAGTGGTAATAGCTGAGTAGCCTCCATAGCTAGCCACCACTCACCATTAAGGAGGAATATTACAACAACCAGTCGGATGCATGAGAATACAAGAGAATTACGCATACTTCAAAATCCTGTCCATCCCTGAAACCAACCACACCCTTCTTAAAGTTCTTACCTGAGTAGAAACATATTGGCCCTCATTACAACATTGGTGGTAAAAGCCGCTTACCGCCGTGCAGAAAACCGGCAACACACCGCCGCAGCCGTGGAAATCTGCCACAGCTATTATGACCCAAGGCACGGAATCCGCCAAAATTCAGACACCCACACAAGTCCGCCACACCAAAGGTCAGTGATAAACTGGCAAAAACAACTCCTCCACCGACACGCCAACAGAAATACGCCCACACTATCACGACACACAAATCCATGCAGCGGTCTTTCAACCGCGGTATTCCATTGGCGGTACACACCGCCGCGCTCAAAATACACACACTGGCGGCGGACCCCTACCTCCTCTCCCACAACTAACAACATGGGAGGAGCAGGTCTTGGCGATTCTGCATTGTGAGGGCCTCGCAAGAGTAGATGGAGGAATGGACTCTGGTAAGTCAAATCTTAAGTATTACATCCCCCACCCTACCTGCATGCTATTACATACCCCCACCGTCACCGTCACCCCCATCACTCCAACTCCTCACAAATGTCCCAATTTCACAAACCACCCATCCCAACACCAAGCCCTGCATGCAACAACAAAGCATGGATATCCATCACCAAAGCATGCCCACTGCACATACCCATACACCCCCCTAAACCATCATCACACAAGGTCCCACACAGGAATGCAAGCACTGGGGTACACGGTCACCCACCCATTGCACACCATGGCACACACAGATGTAATAAACATCCTTTTATACCCCTGCAGGACCCCTACCCAACGTCACCATAGAGGAGGGTCCACACATGTCCACACTACCAACAGAAGAGGCCCACAGTGATGACAGCAGCTCTGTCCAACTGGATCTAGATGACCAGCCTGGCCCATCGGGGACCTCGGGACAGTCGATTCCCATCAGCCAGTCACAGGCCACTACAGAGCTTCCACCCTCTGGAAACACCAGCACAGCACCCACCCAGCGGGCCCATACCCCTGTCCCCAGGACACGTCAATCAGCAGTTTGTCCACCACTACAGGGAACCCAGGCTAACCCACCACCCCAACAACAACAACAACAGGGACCTGGGGGCAGTGGTAGTGGGCACACGGTCCAGGGGACGGAGGTCCAGGAACACAGGGGAACTGTGAGGGCTGCTGTGCGACAGGGGGAGGACAGGCCAAGGGAACCCACTCTCCACGAGGCCCTCTCATCCATCATGGGAGCCTACCACCACTCCCAGGAGACGATGGCAACGGTACTGGCCAAGTTTCAGGAGACCCAGCGCCTGCAGGAGGAACAGTATTTGGGCTTCAGGGAGGAACTCAGATCCATCAATTCCACCCTGGGCACCATCGTAGGGGTGCTGAAGGAAGTACTCAATACCAGGAGGGACACTGTGGCACAACAAGGGGCCCCTGACTCTAGCATGGACGATGAACTGCCCACCACCTCCGCCGGCGCTAGTGGACAGGACGCCCCGCCACAGGACCACCACACCAGCACCCTACCCCCTGCAGAGGGAGAACCACCCCGAAAACGGTCCCTGAGATTCAGGACAAAGACAGACAACGATGCCAAGACCCCCACCAAGAAATGAGACAACCATGAATGTCATCTTTCTGTCCCACTTTGTCACCCTGTCCATCCGCAAACTTCCCCAGCTCCACTTCCTATGCCCATTTGGGCAATGCACCTGTGAGACTAATAGACTGGATTCTGCCATGGACGTTCCTCCACCATCACCCCTCACCATTTTACAACCCCCTCCAATATTTAGCACTTAAATAAACACCCTTGAAGCACAAAACAATCTGGAGTCAGTCTGTGATTTCGAAATAGTGTATTAGCAATTACAGTGACATAATGCTCTTACAATTGTAATGTCAACATACCTATGTCACACAGCTCTAGTCCATGAGGAAACAAAGCAGATGTCACACAGTGGGACCCACATCTGTGAAATCGTAAGGGAAAGTGACAACTCAGTGACCACACACTGGGTGAAAACGACAGACAGTAGAGAGGTAGTAGTGTTAAAGTACATATAGCAGGCAGGTCTGTACCCTTACCTGTTTCTCACTGGAAATATTGCAGGATCACTGAGTTCCTGTTGTCCATGTCCTCTTCTTCTGCTTCCTCGTCTTCACTGTCCACAGGCTCCACAGCTGCAACAATACCACCATCTGGACCATCCTCCTGCAGAAAAGGCACCTGTCGTCGCAAAGCTAAGTTATGAAGCATACAGCAGGCCACGATGATCTGGCACACCTTTTTTGGTGAGTAGAATAGGGATCCACCTGTCATATGGAGGCACCTGAACCTGGCCTTCAGGAGGCCGAAGGTCCGTTCGATAATCCGCCGAGTTCGGTCATGGGCCTCATTGTAGCGTTCCTCTGCCCTTGTCCTGGGATTCCTCACTGGGGTCAGTAGCCATGACAGGTTGGGATAACCAGAGTCACCTGCAAATGGTGAGGGACAACTGTTAGGCACACACTAACCTGTAGGGATATCCCCAGACCCAGACAACCATTCCCACTGTCTTGCTTCCAGGTGCTCACCTAATAGCCACACACGGTGCCTCTGGAGTTGCCCCATCACATAAGGGATGCTGCTATTCCGCAGGATGTTGGCGTCATGCACTGAGCCAGGGATCTTGGCATTCACATGGGAGATGTACTGGTCTGCCAAACACACTATCTGCACATTCATGGAATGATAACTCTTTTGGTTTTTGTACACCTGTTCACTCCTGCGGGGGGGACCAAAGCCACATGTGTCCCATCAATGGCACCTATGATGTTGGGGATATGTCCCAGGGCATAGAAATCACCTTTCACGGTAGGCAAATCCTCCACCTGAGGGAAAACGATGTAGCTCCGCATGTGTTTCAGCAGGGCAGACAACACTCTGGACAACACGTTGGAAAACATAGGCTGGGACATCCCTGATGCTATGGCCACTGTTGTTTGAAATGACCCACTTGCAAGGAAATGGAGCACTGACAGCACCTGCACTTGAGGGGGGATTCTTGTGGGATGGCGGATAGCTGACATCAGGTCTGGCTCCAGCTGGGTACACAGTTCCTGGATTGTGGCACTGTCAAGCCTGTAGGTGATGATCACATGTCTTTCCTCCATTGTCGACAGGTCCACCAGCGGTCTGTACACCGGAGGATGCCGCCATATCCTCACATGTCCCAGCGGACGGTGCCTATGAAGGTCAAAAGCGAGCACAGAGTCAACCAACTCAGAGGTACATACCCACAGCTTACACAGAACACGGATCCTAATCCGAAAAGTGGCCTGCATGTGTGTTGAGTCTAGGCCTAGGTATGTGTGACGCAGTTAAAAATTAAGCCATGTGGGCCCCTGAAATGGCGGCTGCCTGACCTCTAAAGTGGGACAATGGGATGTGAGGTAACTGCGCTGGCGTTGTACACCGTCGCGGTAGGCGGTCGAAGTCCGCGGCGCAATGCTGCATTGGTTAACATTGGACCCTACGGGTCCCAGGAGCCAATGACGATGTACGCCGGCGGTGACGGTACTCACCGCCGCGGATGTGACCGCCATTTTCTATCTGTTCAATCACTCGATACCTGATCTTCGACAGGAGAGGACCTACACTGCAAGTGCTGCTGTGACCTCGGTCTGGAAGAGACAATGGCTCGAGTGTCTGGGGAAAGGGCCCCTGCCTTCACATCGGAGGAGTTGGAGAAACTTGTGGATGGGGTCCTCCCCCAGTACACGCTACTCTACGGTCCTCCAGACAAACAGGTAAGTACACTGGGAGCATGCTGTATGGGCTATGCCTGAGTGGAGTGGGGTGGATGAAAGATGAGGGGGGAGATTGAGGCGTGCATGAAATGACGATGAATGCATGTGCCACATGGCAAGGGTAGGGATGGGGGCCAATGACTGTGACAGTGCAGTTGGTAATAAAGTTTCTCTTTCCCCTGTACAAATATTGTAGGCCAGCGCCCACCAGAAAAAACCCCACCTCTGTAGAGTGCCAAGAACACCTAGTCATGCCCCTGTGTCATCCATGTGTGCAGATGTCATCCATAGCCTTGTAGGCCATTTCCCAGGGATTGAACAGTGGAGCCCAAGAGCGTGGCGTAGTGAAGGGGGCTTCTGTGTCTGTCGTGTCCGCCAACTGTAGTGGTAATGCATGCACTCAACATGTCTTTCTTCTGTCGTCCCCCCCCTTTTTGTGGTCTCCCTGTTCTTGTGTGCATTAGCAACATCAGGCGGAGGAGCAGTGGCACCGGAGCACGAGGGAGCTGCATCCGACATAGCCCTGGAGGGCGACAATACAGAGTCTGAATTTACCAGTGGGACGGAGTGTGAGGGGAGCTCCACGGCGGGGACAGGAGCTGACACCAGCGATACGGACTCCTCCTCTGATGGGAGATCCCTTGCGGTGGTGAGCCCCTCTCTGACCCCCGCTTCTACAGGTATGCTGCCACCCCCCTACCAGCACCGCCCACCCAGCAGCCCCTCAGCGTTTGCCCTGTGCCCGCTCATCCAGGAGGGTGGGCATCTCCTTCGCCCCAGGGACCTTAGCCCCTGCCCCTGTCAGCCCTGCTGCCCTCAGTGCAGAGGCCATTGACCTCCTCAGGTCCCTCACTGTTGGGCAGTCTACCATTTTTAATGCCATCCAGGGTGTAGAAAGGCAGCTGCAACAAACAAATGCATTCTTGGAGGGCATTCATTCTGGTCAGGCGGCCCTTCAGCGAGCTTTACAGACTCTGGCCTCAGCACTGATGGCAGCCATTGTCCCCGTTTCTAGCCTCCCCCCTCCAACTTCCTCCACCCAGACCCAATCCCCTGTACCCCAGCCTATCCCAAGCACACCTTCAGACCAGCATGCATGCATGTCAACACACAAGGGAAGCTCAGGCAAACATAAGCACCACACATCCCAAAGGCACTCACGCAAACATCACACACATGCAGACACACCAACATCCACTGCCTCCACTGTGTCCCCCTCCTCCTCGTCTCCCTCCCAGTCTCGTCTACACTCACACCTGCATGCACTACATCTACAGCCACTACTGCCATCACCAGCACACACACCACCACACCCCGCTCACGTGCAGTCACCACCCCTACTACCATTCACACGTCCCCTGTGTCCTCTCCCAGTGTGTCTGTGATGCCACCTCCCAAGATACACAAATGCAGGCACACACCCACCCAACAGGCATCCACCTCACGACAGCCTCCAGCGCATGCACCTTCACCCAAAGTCACCAAACGAACACCTCCTACAACCACACCTCTTCCTCCACTCCCAAACTCCCACCAGCTACCCGTCCCAGTGTCTCCAAAACACTTTTCCTGTCCAACCTTGACCTCTTTCCCACCCCTCCCACCCCGTCCGTCTCCTAGGGCCCGACTCTAGCACCTCTGCCACAACATCTCCGGGACCAGTGGTGCCTGTAGTCACCGGAATCTGGAGTGCACCGGCCACCAGGGCAGCCAGTGTGGCACGGAGCCACAGCACGCACAGTCCCCCACCTGTCAAGCATCAAAGGTTGGCCAGTGCCCGGCGGGAGAGGGGGAAGACTTCAGCCACCAAAGCCGCTCCCAGTGGTACAAGTGTGTGGAGTCAGCTGCGACACCTTCCAAGGTGGGGAAGGGTCACAAGAAACCCGGCAAGTCTGGGAAGAGCAGCATGGCGGAGAAGACCGCCATCATCCCCGCTGCCCAGGAGGCCACCGCCAGCACCTGCCCTGCTGCCCAGGAGGCCACCGCCATCATCTCCACTGCCCAGGAAGCCATCATCCCCGCTGCCCAGGAGGCCACCGCCAGCACAAGCCCCGCTGGGCTAGAGAGGACCGCCAGCACAAGCCCCGCTGGGCTAGAGAGGACTGACAGCACAAGCCCCGCTGGGCTAGAGAGGACCGCCAGCACAAGCCCCGCTGGGCTAGACAGGATCGCCAGCACAAGCCCCACTGGGCTAGAGAGGACTGCCATCACAAGCCCCGCTGGGCTAGAGAGGACCGCCAGCAGCTGAGTCACTGCAAAGGAGCCCGCCGCCTCAAGCACTGCTGAACAGGGCACCGCCGCCTCAAGCACCACTGAACAAGGCACCACCGCCTCAAGCACCGCTGAACAGGGCACCGCCGCTACAAGCACCGCTGAACAGGGCACCACCGCCTCAAGCACCGCTGAACAGGGCACCGCCGCTACAAGCACCGCTGAACAGGGCACCGCCGCCACAAGCACTGCTGGCCCATGAGCGGCAAGGGCACTGACGCTACTGAGTCCGTCATGAGCAGGATGAAGCACTCTGGTCACAGAGACCCCTCCAGAACCAGTGGAGACTGTCATCCACTACCTCTGTCCTTAGCAGGATGAAGCACTCTGGGCACCATGCCCCCTCCAGAACCAGTGGAGACTGTCATCCACTACCTCTGTCCTTAGCAGGATGAAGCACTCTGGGCACCATGCCCCCTCCAGAACCAGTGGAGACTGTCATCCACTACCTCTGTCCTTAGCAGGATGAAGCACTCTAGGCACCATGCCCCCTCCAGAACCAGTGGAGACTGTTATCCACTTGAGAGACTGTGGCTTTGCACTCCCCAGGATTGAACAGTGGGCAACCCACCCACTGGATAGACTTGAGAGACTGTGGCTTTGCACTCCCCAGGATGGAACAGTGGGCAACCCACCCACTGTATAGACTTGAGAGACTGTGGCTTTGCACTCCCCAGGATTGAACAGAGGGCAACCCACCCACTGTATAGACTTGAGAGACTGTGGCTTTGCACTCCCCAGGATAGAACAGTGGGCAACCCACCCACTGTATAGACTTGCGAGACTGTGGCTTTGCACTCCCCAGGATTGAACAGTGGGCATGTGGCCCTCTCGTGGATTTGGCGTTGTGCACTCAACCGGCTGAGGTGCCCCCCCTTTCCCTCCCCCTGAGGTGCCTGTTTTCTTGCTCTCTGATGCCCCTGCAGTGTTCTCTACGTCATGGTTGGGGATCTTGTGTGGGCCTCGCCCATACCGTGTGGGCCCAGTGTTCCACGGACTTCAT
The DNA here is from genome assembly GCF_031143425.1 of Pleurodeles waltl. Classification (NCBI taxonomy): domain Eukaryota; kingdom Metazoa; phylum Chordata; class Amphibia; order Caudata; family Salamandridae; genus Pleurodeles; species Pleurodeles waltl. The sequence continues at coordinate 1,332,343,655 of NC_090446.1, read as the reverse complement.
TGGAGCACTACCTGGACTACTAAGCTTGGTGTATATTTTGTTTGTGGTGTATATATATATTTTTGCATACTTGATTTTAATATATTACAATGGTTACACTCATTTCCTTTTGTCTTTGCATTCTTCCAGGGGGGTTGGGGGTGTAACTGTAATGTATCAATATGTATTGGTGTGTGTGTTGTCGTGGGTGAGGGTGGGGGTGGGGGTGTTGCGTGTGTGTGTCCATGTTTTTTCCCTCCCCCCTCCCCTGTGTCGTAGGTGCAGCACTCACCGTTGTCTTCGCCGCCGGCGTTCGTGCTCCTGATAGAGGAGCAAGAAGATAAGGGCTGGCAGGATGTGCAGCTCTGGTTCCATGGCGTCCGGATTTCTCGTGGGGTGTGTAGAGGTGAGCGTTTTCCCTTCGAGATCCTATTTCCGCCGTGTTTTTGTACGCTGTGAATCCGCCCCTGAAAAGGTGGCAGATTGGTAGGTTGTGATACTGTGGGTGGTACTTTGTCTTCTACCTGTCTGTTGGCAGTGACCGCCAAGCTGTTTGTCTGTACCGTTGTGGCGGTCGGAGTGTTAAAGTGGCTGTCTTTGTTGGCGGTTTCCGCCACGTCGTTATTCCAAATTTTTTACCGCCGGCCTGTTGGCGGTCTTACCGCTGCTTTAGCACCGCCCGCATGGGTTGTAATGACCACCATTGTCTGTCACCTTCCCCAAGACATTCTGTTGATGCAAGGGTTTGTTGGTTGTCTAATAGGTTTAACTGCTGCTGGCCCTAACAGGCCCAATTAGGGACAATGCCACAGGAAAAACAAGTTCATAAAGGTTCAAAGAGTTTTATACAGGCTCTTCCGGAACTGGTTGCAGATCTAGATTGTAGGGACTCCAACTTTACTATTCTCTGGGACTTTAACATTCATGAGGATGAGGCGAGCAACACATTGCTAAAACCTTGCTTACAGACCTAGCAGCGCTAGACCTGACACAGCTGATAAATGGCCCCACGCAAATTAAAGCCCATACAATTGATCTGGTGTTTAGCAACATTCCAGACTTATCAGCTCAGACACCTCTCCCTCTGTTATGGTCGGATCATTTCTTAATTACGCTTCCCAACTCTTCTGCTTCCAGAAACCAACATCCAAATAAGTTAACTGGTCATCAGTGGCCAAAACTGAACCGTAATGAATGGTTTGCCACCTTAAAAAATACTTGATCCAATCACTTTGACCCTTTGCTTTGCTCAGTGGATAAATTTAATGAATGGATTTACACCTCCCTAGATATTATACTACCTGTACAAACCATCACCAGAAATGCTCGCAAAAAGAACTCACCATGGTTCACTCCCCAGTTGCTGCGACTAAAAAAGGAGTGCAAACAACTCAAAAGAAAGTGGAAGAAAACTTATGATGATGCCTCTAAACTTGAATATAGGAAATCGATTAGAATCTCCCATGCGGAAATTAAATTCTCGCAGGCTTCCTTTTATGCAACCAAAATAGAACAGTCCTCTAATTACCCAAAATAAATGTTCTTAATATTTAAAGTGATGATGTAGGAGCTGCCCCATGTTGATTTGACGGAAGTCTCTAAGGAACACAGCAACAACTTGGCATGTTCCTTCCAATAGAAAATTCTCAATATTCACGCAACCTTCCTGGACAGGTCCTTACAGAAAGTCGATTTGGTAGGTCAGGTTTAAGTCCATAGCACCAGAGCCTCACTTTTAGTTTTTTTGGCACTTATGGAAGACGTAGTATCTAATCTACTATGCACCATAAAATCTGGATCCCCACTGGACCCGACCCCACCTCATATCTTGGCTTTAGGCTCCGACATTATGGTTCCCGTTCTAACCAATGTCCTCAATGAATCCTTAACAACAGGCCAGATACTGTCTCACTGGAAACATGTGATTGTCAAGCCTTTACTCAAAAAACCCAAGCTTGATGCAATGCTATAAAGCAATTACAGACCAATCGCTCTCCTTCCCATAACATCGAAAGTAATTGAAAAACATGTCAACAGACAGTGGCAGAAGACCACAAGCTTCTTCATCACTCTCAAATGGGTTTTAGACCTCAACATAGCATGGAGACTGCCCTTCTGGCCATCACAGAAGAGACACAACAACAGTTAGATTCAGGGGGATATGCAGCAATCATCTTATTAGATCTGAGTGCAGCATTTGATAACGTGGACCACAGTACGCTGCTTCACAGAATCTCACATGTAGGTATTTGGGAGATCGCATGGAAGTGGATCTCATCCTCCTTTCTGAAGTATCGGACATTTCAAGTCCTTGAGCATTCTTTTTTTCTCCAACAATTTCTCTCTCAGCTGTGGAGTACCACAGGGCTCTTCCTTGAGCCCTACTCTCTTTAATATTTATATGTCACCATTAGCTGGGATTCCAGAACTTTATGGTCTATCGCTGGTGTCTTATGGTGACAACACCAGTTGTTTTTTCTTTTTCTACCAACATCAATTAGGACTAGTCCAGTTTAACATCTTGCCTCCAGGCTGTTGCCAGGTGGATGGCTGACTGTAAACTCAAACTAAACAATGAAAAAGACGAAGTAATGCGTGTAGGGAATCTTGTTCTCTCCAGATCCCCGGTTCCAGTTCCAGAAAGATTGAAAGACCTTCCCCCGTCAAAAGAGAATATAGAGAGCTTAGGTTTCTGGTTGGTTTCTCGCCTTATGGTGGAATATCACTCAAAAAAACTGGCGGACTCTTGTTTCAGTCTTCTTAGACTTTTTAGGAAAGCCTTTAAGCTACTTCCATTTTTGGCCAAAATAATTATTATCCAGGCTCTTATCTTGTCACGATTAGAATATGGGAATATCTTCTTCCTGGGCTCACCTCGTCATGTACTAAAGAGACTGCAGGTGGTAAAAAATGCCATTGAACGCTTACTTATGAGTATCCCAAGACATTTGTCTGCTAAACCGTCCTTAGTCTCTCTTTACAGGCTCCCTATTGAACAACGTATCAACTTCAAAGCCATGTGCACTTGCACAGAGCCCTGCATAAGAAGGGTTTGGCCTTCTTCAGGTGGATTGTAACAGCTTATATTCCGCAGAGGTTGCTCAGGTCCTCAACAGCTTCACAAATCAATATTCCGCTGGTCAAGAAAGCAAGATGGGGAGGCAGATCCTTTGCTTTTAGAGCGGCCAACCTTTGGAATTCTCTTCCGTTGGAGCTCCGTCAGGATGACCTAGCACTCTCCTTTTATAGGAAATTGAAGACTCTACTATTCACAGCATAGGCCTTCTCGCAGTCTACTGATCTCGCGCTAGCACTGGGAAGCCTTCGGGTAGCCATGCGCTGTATAAATTCCATAAACTAAACTAAACTAACAGGGCTAACTGCTGCTGGCCCTAACAGGTCCAATTAGGGACAATGCCACAGGAAAAACAAACAAGGTTCTTCTTACTGTGAGTGGAGCATGCTAACTAGCATAGAAGAATTCTCATTCTGCAATATAAAATAAAAATAAGTGATGGGATAATCCTAGACAAAGATCAGCATATATCAAACTCCACAATGTGAAAGGGAACCATTTACTAAAGTATGACTAATAACCATTCAACTTACACAAAAAGGTTAGTTTTAGTAGAATAATCATGTGGATTGATTCTTCATGGGTTGTAGATTGTGGAAGGAAAAGTGCACACTGTCTATGCTTGGCCTGGCATTGTTATAAATAATTCTCTGCATTATGATGTCCATTTCTGGCTTAAATAAAGGTGGTGGTGTAGACAAGCATCAACTTTTGTAACCTATCCCTGTAACATTTTAACAATGTGTTCACCACATCCTCCAACCAAGAGTGAGGTATGTTGAAGGTGGAAATAGTTAACAGGTCAATAAATCTCACAACTTTGGGAAAGAAGGTTATGATATAAATTACTGGATGGAGAGGAGGAAAAGGATAATTGTTATAGAGACAAACACATCATTTGGCAAGTCTATGAGAGCAGCACATCTGTCGTAGAAAGAAGATGATACTTAAATTAAGCTACTCAGCCTTTATTAGCTAACAGACTCACAAGTTAGTTTTAGATATCTAGGCTGAAGTCCAGAATAACAATAGACATAGTTGAAAAATATTTATAAGAAAAGTTAAGAAAAGTTATACTGTATACAAAGGGTGAAACTACATTTTTCGTCTAGCATTGTCCGTCTTGGGAGCAGGGGTGAACTAAAAAGGAAGAACACAAGGAAGGTTCCACCTCTTTGCAGAAGAGAAGGTCTGTAGCATGAGAAAAGAACATGTCAATATTCGAGAGCCAAGGGAGTTGCACCTTAGAAGTTAAAGTGCACAGCATAAGCTAGCATAAAATTAACTAAGGTCCAATCTAGTACCACTGATCCTAGACAACTAGCAGCAAGTACTTTCAATAATTTTTCAGACATACAATAAAAAATATTTAGCTGTGCCCGTCATCATCATGATTCATGTCCACCACAAGTTGACAACCACTTAGGATATGCCACTCAAACCACTTAGATGCATTATTATAAATAACAACTTACTCATTACCATTTTCAGTCTGCAAGGGTACACCTCTCTGAGTCCTATTGTCTCCCCTTGACTTGCAGATTGTATTTCTTCTTCCAAAAAGAGGCACCCTTTTTCAACAAGAAAACAAAAATAATTGTAGTCTTAGTCTAGTTATACAGAGAATGCTAGGTTAATCAATAGATGCTAGCATGCAAATTACCAACATGCAATCCAAGTAACACTCTAAAGGTTCCTATTGAATCAAATTATCACGCAAACATGAAATACAAAGCTTACCTAAGCTAAGCCAGCCACATCTATCACATGAACCATGATTTGGCATATACTGATGCTTTACTGGTCCTAAGTGTAAGGTCTATCTACCCATCTAAGCTTCTCTTTTTTCCCATGGAAGCAACCAGTATAAGCTGTGCAGGGCAGTCCTTTGTTTCTTCAATTACAGCTCAGCATAGAAATGCAGGGTTAGTCATGGGAGGCAGGCATCTTGGTATGTTTTTAGGAAATGATCTACAGGCATCCATTGATGAGAGATATTATTGGCTGCTAACTACAATTCCTATGGTTGACTATAAGATTTAATTCATTTTTTTCTCTCTGTCACCACTGAATACTACTCACTCACTATGCCAAATGGCTGTGTCACTCATGACTGTTTATCAGAGCTGTGCACATTTGTCCCTTTAAGATTATTTACATTGGCAACACACCAAATGTATAAATAAATCTTTTTTTCCCTTTTTTCATCCTTTCATAGTAGACATCTCTCTTGTGTTATTGGCACCTTTTAAATCCGGAAAGCAGAGTTCATGCTCAAATTCAGGAGGTAGTCTGGAGGATAATCACTCACCACACTTACTTGTGGTGTTCGGGAAACTTCTCTTCTCCATGGTTGTGTTGTCTGAAGCCTTAAAATGCCTAGATATGAAATGTTTATTCATTTTAACCATTTTCAGTTTATTCACATTTTGAGGGGATAGAATTCTCCTTCTTACTATGACAAATTCTCCAGCTGCACTGAACATGTGCACAGAAAATACACTAGCTACACGACATGGCAGATAATTTATCAGCAGTCTGCTGAGCTATGGGCACTGTTCTTTCTTCCCATGATTACAGGTCAATAGGTCTTGATCCACGTAGACCTTTGTTGGGTCATCCAAATATTCCTCTACCATCTCATCAATTATCATTTCAATTGCCACATTTTGTTTCAGCATTGCCCGTGTCTTGGCACTTAATTTATGGCCTGCTATATCGTTAAAGCTACCCATTGCAGATGCTGATGCTATGTTATGCTATATTGATTTGTATAGCACACTAATCACCCAAGAGGGTATTCAGGCGCTTGGGCATTTGTGTAGCTTTGTGGTCCCCAAAGTGCTTATACAAAGAGCCAAATTTTCAGCTTCTTGTGAAACTCAAGAGGTGAGGAGGAGGCGCTGATGTGTAGACTGAGGTCGTGGGTGTGATGCAGGAGAATGAGCAACATCCACTTTTGATTTTGCAGCTGTGTGTGATGTTTGTAAATGAGAGTAAGACAGAGATTAGGTGTCTGGTGGGTTGATGGAAGTGTATGTGGCTTTAAGGTATTCTGGTTCTGTGTTGTCTAGGGCCTTCTATGTGTGTGTGATAAGTTTGAATTGGTTGCGCTTGTGAATGAGAAACCAGCAAAGCTTCCTGAGTTGCAGTGTGATGGATAACATGGGAGGTTGGGTTTGAGTCTTGCAGAAGTGTTCTGGATGACCTGGAGTCTGTGTGAGAGTGGTTTGGGATTCCAGCATAGAGAGTGTTGCCCTAGTTCAGCCTGCTGGTGATATGTGCTTGCATGACAGACCGTTTGGTGTTCTGAAGCATCTATTTGAAGATTTTTCACAGCATGCATAGGATGTGAAAGCAGGAGGTGCACACTGCCTTGACTTGAGCTGTTATGTTGAGCTTGTCATTTAGGATGATTCCTAGATTTCTTGCGAGGTTTGTGGGTATTTGGTCCTAGCTCTGACAGCCACCAGGCTGTGTCCCATGGGGAGGTTTTGTTGCAGAAGACCAGTACTTCCATCTTCTTAGAATTGTGCTGCAGGCAGTTAGTTTGCATCCAGTCTGCTCCCAAGGTCATGCAGTTGGTGAGGTTGGTTCTGGGGGTGCTTATTTAGTCCTTCAAGGAGAGGGTGAGTTGGGTCATCAGCATGGGAGATGACGGTGATGTCTTGTGATCGGATAATGTTAGTGAGTGCTGTCAAGTATATGTTGAAAAGGGTGGGGTTGAGGGATGATCCATGTGGGACTCCACTTTCAATTTCTTGGTCTCTGATGTAAAGGGTGGCAGACTGACCCTTTGGGTTCTACCTGTGAGAAAGGAGCAGATCCATTTGAGAGCAGATCCTTGTATGCCAATCAAGTGTAGTCTTCTGATGAGTGTGTTATGGTAAACAGCGTCGACAGCCACAGAGAGGTCAACCAGGAAGAGGGTCATTGTTTCTCCCCAGTACAGAATGATTCGAATGTCATCAGTGGCCGCAAAGAGTGCTGTTTTGGTGCTGTGTTTCTTTCTAAATCCTAATTGAGTGTTGTCCAGAAGGTGAACTTAAGGGTAGTTTGCGAGTTGCCTGTTAACAGCCTTCTTAATCATTCTGGCTGGATAGGGAAACAGAGAGATAGTTTGGAATTTGCTCAGTTGATTCAGGTTGGCTGTGGGCTTCTTGAGGAGGGTGGTAATTTCTGCAAGTGTCCATTCATCCGGGAAAGTGGTGGATGTGATGAGGGTGTTCATTATCTGGGTCAGGGTGGTGCTGATTGGTGATGTTCCCAGGTTGTAGATGTGGTGAGGACATAGGTCCGTTGGGGCCCCTGAATGGATGGTGTGTATGACTGCTGCTCTGTCATTTCTGATGAGGGTTGTCCATTCCTTTTGTACACGTTCCTGCAGCATGTTTAACAACAGGATTGTGTGGCTTACAATATTGTCTTCCTTGCTGACTTCCCATGTCACAGGGCTGATTTAGAACTTGGCGTGTAGATTACTTCATCATAAATGTGAAATATATCATGTTTTCCTAATTACAAATGTGATAGGATATAATGCACTAGTAATAAGGCAGGCGGGGAGTCAGTCTTGTCTGTGACATGGTAACCCATGCGCAAAAGTCTAAATGAGTCGCAAAATCTCAAACACATTAGCATTTCAATCAGGCTCCTCACTAGTCCCCATTTGTTAACCTTCACCTTCATGGATTTAGCAGTTCATTCCCCGTCTTTTGTAATATGTTATCATTGATAAACCTGTATTGATCAATCAGGTGTTGCAGCATGTAGAAGGTGGAGTTCTAACAGGTTGACACCTCCCATTGGAGAGCTTTTACAGGAGCTCTCTTAGCACCATGAAGGATCCTCAGCTACATCCCGGCTTTGAAAGAATAACTCAAATGAGTGAAAATCTGGTAGCAGGTAACCAGCATATTGTTGACTACTGCTTCTTTCTGAAGACATCATGTACAATTAGGTTGATGCAATGGGCCAACCATATGACTCTGATATATCCTCCTTCAGCCATGACTTTGATAATATATCTGCCATTGTCAGTAGCAGCAAATTCAAATTCTGAGACCTCTGAGTTTAAATCTTTCATAGATTTTAGTGTTAGGGTCTTCCCAGATGTTGGCAGCTGTATGTGATTTCTAATGTAGAACATTGCAACTGTTGCATGGCACCGAATGTCTGGAAAAGTATCCTCAACTGTGAGAACATAGGATAGCCTTTGCTTTACCCTCTTGTAGGAGACCCAGTGTGAACTGATGCACATGACGTCTGTGGCTTGATCTGTAGTCCACATGTCTGACATGAGCTAGATGGACTTAACAAAACTCTCCTCATTGCTTCGTCAACCAATTCCAGTACTTGATGATGCAAAACTGGTAGATCAGCTGTGCAAAAATAGGGTTGGAGTGAAACATTACATTCTGTATAGAGTGTGTCACAAATTCCAGAAACCCCTCTTCTTCCACCAAAGTAAAAGGCAGGAGGTTAATCACTAACATTTTAGCCAGCATCCCATTGTATAAACAGACTAACCTATGGGTTTGGTGGTACAATGACTCTGTGATGGGCATGGATTTGATTGTGAGTTGTTGTGACTCAAAGTTATAGTCATATTCATATTAAAAATCAGTCTGATGTGAATATTGAAATAGTACTTGGAGATTGTGAAGTTGCCAACAATCATTTGTTTGAAAACAGACATATTATTATAAGCTCATTTAATTTCTAGAGCTTGCCTGACTCTCTGTTGGACCATACAGCCTGCTGTAGCTGGTCAGAGTCCCTCTGCAAAGGAACTCAATTCTTCCTAAGTAATATTGAGGGCCCTGTCACCTGATACTTCAGCCAGGGTGGGTCACAGCAGCAGACAATGAGCGCTAACAGGTGGGCAGGTGAGGAGGTGTGCTACACTTGAAGGTTAGCAGGTAAGTGACAAAATGGTCCTTATAAAACATGTACACCAACATAGTAAAAATTGCATCTAGAGCTGCTTTCATGATGTATGATAATGATTCCATTAATCATGGACCTTTTTAACCAATGCAGGACTGAAGATACCAGAAAAGGTAAATACAGACTACACATAGTAGTCGGTTGTCCATGATGGGTACATCAGGTATCTTCCGTTTTACATCTCTATCAAGAAGCTACACTGTGAGCATTGGTTATGCTTGACAATATGGTAGATGCAAGTATGACATTTCTTCGATCGAGAACATCTAGAATGTCTGCAATACAAACTATAAAGGTACACCGTTTGTGGTGCAATGTATGTCAACCTTGACAGACATTACAATAAATAATATTAAAAAATAACTTAAAGTAAGAGAAAACAATGGCCCTCATTATAACATTGGCGGTAAAAAACACCTACCGCATGGGCGATACCCGCCAAAAGACCATCGCCGTGGCTACCAGCCGTCAGCCGGATTATGACCACAGCCAGATTACCGCCAGAAGGATGGTGGAACAGCAGCGCCGCGCTGGTAGACCGCCGCCGGCCGTATTATGGCAATAATACAGCCTGGGGGTGTTCTGCGGCGGACCACGGGTAAGTCGGGAGCTCGGACAGGGGAGGGGGATGGGGGTGTTGGGTGTGTGTTTGGGGGTGTGTGTGTATGTCTGTGTGTGTGTGTTTATGGGTATGTGTTGCGTGTTGTGTGTGTGTGCATGTATGGATGTGTGAGTGCGTGTATGTCGAGTTGTGTGAATGCATGTGTGCGTGTATGTATGTAAGTTTGTGCAGGTGTGTGTGTGAATGGATGTATGCATGTGTGGATGTATGTTGGAATGAATGTGTGTATGTGTGTATGCGTATGTAAAGGGAGGGGCGCGTAGGGGGTGGGGGTGAACCAGGAGAGGGGGAGGGGCGGGGAATACCCCTATCAGTGACAGGGAAGGGATTCCTTGTCACTGATAGTGCCTACTGCCATGGTTTTTGTGGCGGTAAGGGTGCCACGAAAACTATGGCGGTAGGCGGGGTCATAATCCCACAGACAGCCAAGCCTGTTGGCAGTACTTTCCTCCATATTTACGCCAACCACCAATGCAATAATGAGGGCCAATATTTTGAGGGAAAAATAATAAAAATAATTTGGAGGTAGAATTTTTTTTAAATTATGCGTGGGAATGTATTTTGACTAGAAAAAATATTACATTTGAAAATATGTTGTATATTTTTAATTAAAAATATTAAGAATATTATATAGAAATAATTTTAAAATTCTTTCACTTTATTGTATTTATTCATGTTTAAATGTGAAAAATGTTTAAATATGTCCAACACCCATGTGTAAACATTCAGTTTTGACACATTGCAGTCATTTTGCAGGTATATCCATCAACCAGCACAGGGAAGAAGAAGATATTATCGTCAAGGCAGTGAAACTTCTACAAACCAAGTCCTGATTCAGAAACCATGCATGAAAGGTATATCATTAAGAACTACAGACTGGCTGAACTATGACACCATTCAAGTCTTTGCATTACAATTCAAGTCTGAACTGTTGAGGAACATAAAAAAATCATACTGTCATCCCACCTAATGTGACAATAATGATAGTGTTAGATTGTTGTATGAGAGGCTCCTTCCAGTAAACAGTTGGAGACTCCAATACGATATTGCAGCCACATTTTACTGCTGTCCCCAGGCAATCCTGGATGTTATGGTCAGATGTATGAATGACTACATCCAATTTCCAACAGATAATGCAATGTCAGAGGTGAATTCTATGGTTTGAGAGGCATACCACATGTTGGTGTCGTAGATGTTACCTAGATTGCATTGAGGCCACTTTGTGACAGGGAGCAAGTGTACTGCAATCTGAAGCATCTCTACTCCATCAATGTTCAGATGGTTTGCACACCAGGGCCTAGATTTATCAAAGCATTGCATTGCCCCTGCATCAGGCAAGACTATGCAAAGGCAATGCAAACCTATAAACAGATTTACCAAGGGATGCAAGGCTCCCTTGCTTGGTCCTGCTTTGCTTGGTAAATACGAAGTAACACAAGGCAGCTCAAGTCACTGTCTTGCATTACTCTGCACCAGGAAGGCGTTACCTGGGTAGAGCATAGGTCTTCCCACACATCCACCCATACCTTTTGGCACATTCCCTGATTTACCAAGAGTAGTAGACGTGGGAATGTGTGAAAATTGTACACCTTCTGGCACAATGCTACTAGAAAGAGGAAAATGCTTATAAGGATTATTTTGTGCAGAGAGGTGTCTCTTCCTGTAAAAAACAATCATGCCAGCCAAACAGGTAGCTATGCACTATGATGCAAGGCTGCCAGCATTGGTGTGAGGCAGCAAATAGTGGGCAAGCACAGTGAGAGAGCAGGAATGTGCCATAAGTTAGTAAATATGTGCACTCCTGCCCTCTTAGTTTGATGCAGCGCAGCACGTTGCCTTGCTGCATTGTGCTGCGTCAAATAACAAAAACCCGTTCCTTAATCTCTATATCACCAATGTGTGTGCAAGATAGCCATGCTCAACCATGCATCGCTTGTGGTACACACAATTTGCATACCAGAACAAATGGCAGATCTTGAACTAAGGATGACCTAGCTTGTTAGAAAGTGTTCACTTTGGTGTTATTCTGATATTTAATTGGACATTATAGGCCTTCCAGATATATTTATTTAAATATTTGCTTTGATTCTATTTTTCGAGGGAATTATGCTATGCTAATGCCACTGATAAACCCCAAAAATGTCCGGAGAAGTCAATTTCAGTGAGGCCCATATGCAAATGAAGTGGCCTGTAGAGAGGACTTTTGGGCTCCTGAAGTCCCGTTCCTATGTCTAGACAAGCCTGGAATGGCCCTCCTCCACACTCCAGGGAAAACCTTCAAGATAGTTGTAATGTTGGCTGCTGCACAGCACTGTCCATAGAGTTACATCCTGTTCATCCCTGATGATATCTACCAGTGGACAGTCTCAGATGATGTTGGTGAGATGGGGCAGTGATGAAGATGAAGTTAGTAACCTCAAGCATGAACTCATTAAAAACCTCTGTGCCTCATAGTAAGTGAATTCATGGGAAAATGGAACTGTATACCAAACAAAATGGACTCATCCTCTTTCACCATGTATGCTACTAATGCATAATTTACTTTTCAGGATATTTAAGGACATTGTAGAATAAAAGTATTTTGTAGGCCAATTATTAAGAAACGTACATTAGCAAATGTCCGGAATGTGACAAATAAAGATGGCCATCCTATGTGAGTTTGTATCCGTTACTTCTCTTGAGGTTTTTTCTTAGAAAAAATAGTTTTTTACAAACATACTAAGAGGTACTATTATTCCTTCCTAGGGCATGTCATCAGCTGGAGCACTAGCAAGCTATCAGGGTATATAGTATAGTACTGCACAGACATTGATGACAGAGAGCCCTGCAGTGCAAGTTTCTTGTACATTGGTGTGATGTCTGTAAATGATGTCTATACAGTTCCCCTCAATCATGGAGTGATGTCAATGTTAATGAGTTTCATCTAAGGTAAATGACACATTGTGTGTGTCTCCAAGTTGGTTTCTTGATTAGGTCACCTATAGCATATTTTTAGAAATCGGTTGTGTTTTCTTAGTACATCTGAGCACATTTGAGTAAGACATAATACAAAGGACAACATGTGGCTCAATACTCCCATTTGTGTTGTTAATATATTTGAAAGAGCGGTTGCTAAAATAATGTAAAACTGACTTTTATTTTCTCGCAATAGGTGAATTCCCTATCTACTTTCCAATGCCCAATTTTTGTCATCAATCATCCTAATGATTTGCTAGTTCAATACTTCTCACTGATGTGAGTCCTCTGCAAAGTTTTCATTTTGACAAGTGTTTGTACTTTGTTGATGTATACACCCCCCCTTGCTGATCTATTATTTTCAACAAAATCTATTTTAAAACAAGTATTTCAATACATCCATAAAGCAGATCTTCAAAAAATGAGATAATAGCCTTTTACAATTTTAAAAAAATGTTTTTGTGTAGTCAATAAAAGTATTTAAATTGTTAAAGTTAATACACAGTTTGTATGTTTAAAATAATATCCAAAGCATCATTCTGTATCATTTGAACAATGTCACAACACATTTTGGGTCTCATTCACAAAGGTAACCTTACAGTATTGTGTACGTTTATGACTGTTTGCTATTCACTGACATATCTACTAGCAGTATCCTTATGACTGTGGAGTCTCTGGACATAAAAAGACAGCACTGTCCTATCTTTTTATCTGCTGAACTCCGCAGTCGTACATATACTACAAGTAAAATATGTATGTGAATAGCAAACAATCGTAGACATACAAAAGTGTGAGTTTACATTTGTGAATCAGACCCATGATGTTTATTATTTTTTTTATCAGTAGTCTAAAAATATTATGCAGTACAATTTCATATTCTCAGAAAATTAGCCCAAGCTACGAAGGCAGTTGTAACCTTTTATGTAATCCCTAATAGTGTGTGTACAGGTCTTGCCCCCTCAGAGGCTCTATGTAGTAAATTACTACCGTACGAGTAAGTAAGTATGTAATTTCAACTAGACATATTGCATGATACTTATATAGCTCCATGCCCACCATCACATGTGCTTGGTCACTTTTAAACTTATGAGAGTAAGGGCCTGATGGGTTACTCCGTCACAACGGTGACAGATATACTGTACTGTGTGCCGAAATATAAATCCAATAGGAAATAATGGGATTTATAATTCAGCAGACAGGAATCTGTCACCGTTGAGACTGAGTAACCCATCCACCGAAATCTAAACCAGGCCCTAAGTCTTATTACCTGATGCAATGTTTGCTCACAGCCACCACACTGCCATAACACTGCAGTGCATGCAGAATCGCGGTGCACAGTGTTAGTGTCACACTGCAGGTTGCTCCCTGCACCCCTTATTAAACAGCATGTTAAGTCATTGCGGAACACAAATATGGTGGTCCGCCATTTCAGAGCACATATACCAGTGTTCTGTGATTTCATTTGGAAGCATGAGGACTCCAGTGCACATGGAATGCATGACACAAGTGCACTTTCTCACAGATACTCAAATGGAGTTAAAAACTCAGATGATATTATAAGTTGCGCACTGCAAATGGTTGCATGCCTTAGTGTGCATGCAAATCTGGTCCTGAAGAAAGCCATACTGACTCTTTTGGGCGGCTTAGATATTATGGTTGAAATATGACGACCTACACCAAGGATGTGAGAGTTCATTCATTCTCATAACACATCCATCACTGTTTTAAACCTTTGTTCAAGGTTACCAATATTAATATATACCGCACAGGTTCGTAGCCTGAAGACAATTTTAATTGACCTCTTTTTGTTTGAAAGAATCCACCAAAACAAAAATGCTCTCCTGTAATCAGGCATTGAATCACACCCTTGATGCGCTAGGTGTCTCGGGTAGGACCCCAATGATGAAGCACGCCAATAACTAGGTTGGTGGGTGAGGGATCTTCTAAATAAAGCCAAAGGGAGTTTTTTGGTCACTCAGGAAGGAACATTTCAAACAGACTAGTTAATAGGTATGGTAGTGGGCTCTCTTAGCTTGATTGAATGTGTTTAAAACATTATTCAATGCATCACTTTATTTCATTTGAGCAATGTCACAACTATACTATACTATACTATAGGATTTTTTAAGCGCATGTTGACCTGAAGACATCCCTGTTCTGATAAGGAGAGGTTTCACCATACTTGACAAAGAGGGTGTGTAGGGGGCTAAGTCTATCCGAAGAGTCAGGTTTTAATGGCTTTTCTAAAGCAGAACTCATTATCTATAGCTGATGGTCAAGGGGAGAGAGTTCCAGGGCTTAGCTCCATTGAAGCTAAATGACTGTCCACCATTTCTAGCACTTTTAATAGCAACACACAAACACACATTGGGCCTGATTCACAAAAGTAAACATACACTTTTGTGTATGTTTATGACTGTTTGCTATTCACAAAGGTATTTACTAGTAGTATCCTTTTTTATGTGGGTCTCTCCACATACAAAATAGCACTGTCCTATCTTTTTATCTGTGGGGCTATGCAGTCATAAATATACTACAAGTAAAATATTTCTAGTAATACTTTTGTGAATAACAAACAATTGTAGACTTCTTAAAAAGTGTAAGTTTCCCTTTGTGAATCAGGCCCATAACGTTTATTCATTTTTTATC
The DNA here is from genome assembly GCF_031143425.1 of Pleurodeles waltl. NCBI lineage: Eukaryota > Metazoa > Chordata > Amphibia > Caudata > Salamandridae > Pleurodeles > Pleurodeles waltl. The sequence goes on along the minus strand of NC_090446.1, from coordinate 1,332,328,425 downwards.
ATTACTCTAAAAATATTATGCCATTTGTAGGAAAGTACCATCTTGCCTGGCATGTTACCCCCATTTTTCACTGTATATATGTTGTTTTAGTTGTATGTGTCACTGGGACCCTGGTAACCCAGGGCCCCAGTGCTCATAAGTGTGCCTGAATGTGTTACCTGTATAGTGACTAACTGTCTCACTGAGGCTCTGCTAATCAGAACCTCAGTGGTTATGCTCTCTCATTTCTTTCCAAATTGTCACTAACAGGCGAGTGACCATTTTTACCAATTTACATTGGCTTACTGGAACACCCTTATAATTCCCTAGTATATGGTACTGAGGTACCCAGGGTATTGGAGTTCCAGGAGATCCCTATGGGCTGCAGCATTTCTTTTGCCACCCATAGGGAGCTCTGACAATTCTTACACAGGCCTGCCACTGCAGCCTGAGTGAAATAACGTCCACGTTATTTCACAGCCATTTTACACTGCACTTAAGTAACTTATAAGTCACCTATATGTCTAACCTTTACCTGGTAAAGGTTAGGTGCAAAGTTACTTAGTGTGAGGGCACCCTGGCACTAGCCAAGGTGCCCCCACATTGTTCAGAGCCAATTCACTGAACTTTGTGAGTGCGGGGACACCATTACACGCGTGCACTACATATAGGTCACTACCTATATGTAGCTTCACCATGGTAACTCCGAATATGGCCATGTAACATGTCTATGATCATGGAATTGCCCCCTCTATGCCATCCTGGCATTGTTGGTACAATTCCATGATCCCAGTGGTCTGTAGCACAGACCCTGGTACTGCCAGACTGCCCTTCCTGGGGTTCCATTGCAGCTGCTGCTGCTGCCAACCCCTCAGACAGGCAGCTGCCCTCCTGGGGTCCAGCCAGGCCTGGCCCAGGATGGCAGAACAAAGAACTTCCTCTGAGAGAGGGTGTGACATTTTCCCTTTGGAAAATGGTGTGAAGGCAGGGGAGGAGTAGCCTCCCCCAGCCTCTGGAAATGCTTTGTTGGGCACAGATGTGCCCAATTCTGCATAAGCCAGTCTACACCGGTTCAGGGACCCCTTAGTCCCTGCTCTGGCGCGAAACTGGACAAAGGAAAGGGGAGTGACCACTCCCCTGACCTGCACCTCCCCTGGGAGGTGTCCAGAGCTCCTCCAGTGTGCTCCAGACCTCTGCCATCTTGGAAACAGAGGTGCTGCTGGCACACTGGACTGCTCTGAGTGGCCAGTGCCACCAGGTGACGTCAGAGACTCCTGCTGATAGGCTCCTTCAGGTGTTAGTAGCCTATCCTCTCTCCTAGGTAGCCAAACCCTCTTTTCTGGCTATTTAGGGTCTCTGTCTCTGGGGAAACTTTAGATAACGAATGCATGAGCTCAGCCGAGTTCCTCTGCATCTCTCTCTTCACCTTCTGATAAGGAAACGACCGCTGACCGCGCTGGAAGCCTGCAAACCTGCAACATAGTAGCAAAGACGACTACTGCAACTCTGTAACGCTGATCCTGCCGCCTTCTCGACTGTTTTCCTGCTTGTGCATGCTGTGGGGGTAGCCTGCCTCCTCTCTGCACCAGAAGCTCCGAAGAAATCTCCCGTGGGTCGACGGATTCTTCCCCCTGCAACCGCAGGCACCAAAAAGCTGCATTACCGGTCCCTTGGGTCTCCTCTCAGCACGACGAGCGAGGTCCCTCGAATCCAGCGACTCTGTCCAAGTGACCCCCACAGTCCAGTGACTCTTCAGCCCAAGTTTGGGGGAGGTAAGTCCTTGCCTCACCTCGCTGGGCTGCATTGCTGGGAACCGCGACTTTGCAGCTGCTCCGGCCCCTGTGCACTTCCGGCGGAAATCCTTTGTGCACAGCCAAGCCTGGGTCCACGGCACTCTAACCTGCATTGCACGACTTTCTAAGTTGGTCTCCGGCGACATGGGACTCCTTTGTGCAACTTCGGCGAGCACCGTTTCACGCATCCTTGTAGTGCCTGTTTCCGGCACTTCTCCGGGTGCTACCTGCTTCAGTGAGGGCTCTTTGTCTTGCTCGATGTCCCCTCTCTCTGCAGGTCCAATTTGCTACCTCCTGGTCCCTCCTGGGCCCCAGCAGCGTCCAAAAACGCCAAACGCACGATTTGCGTGTAGCAAGGCTTGTTGGCGTCCTTCTGGCAGGAAAACACTTCTGCACGACTCTCCAAGGCGAGAGGGATCCGTCCACCAAAGGGGAAGTCTCTAGCCCTTTTCGTTCCTGCAGAAACCTCAGCTTCTTCTGTCCAGTCGAAGCTTCTTTGCACCCGCAGCTGGCATTTCCTGGGCATCTGCCCATCTCCGACTTGCTTGTGACTTTTGGACTTGGTCCCCTTGTTCCACAGGTACCCTAGATTGGAAATCCACAGTTGTTGCATTGCTGGTTTGTGTCTTTCCTGCATTATTCCTCTAACACAACTCTTTTGTCCTTAGGGGAACTTTAGTGCACTTTGCACTCACTTTTCAGGGTCTTGGGGAGGGTTATTTTTCTAACTCTCACTATTTTCTAATAGTCCCAGCGACCCTCTACAAGGTCACATAGGTTTGGGGTCCATTCGTGGTTCGCATTCCACTTTTGGAGTATATGGTTTGTGTTGCCCCTATCCCTATGTTTCCCCATTGCATCCTATTGTAACTATACATTGTTTGCACTGTTTTCTAAGACTATACTGCATATTTTTTGCTATTGTGTATATATATCTTGTGTATATTTCCTATCCTCTCACTGAGGGTACACTCTAAGATACTTTGGCATATTGTCATAAAAATAAAGTACCTTTATTTTTAGTATAACTGTGTATTGTGTTTTCTTATGATATTGTGCATATGACACTAAGTGGTACTGTAGTAGCTTCACACGTCTCCTAGTTCAGCCTAAGCTGCTCTGCTAAGCTACCATTATCTATCAGCCTAAGCTGCTAGACACCCTATACACTAATAAGGGATAACTGGGCCTGGTGCAAGGTGCAAGTACCCCTTGGTACTCACTACAAGCCAGTCCAGCCTCCTACATTGGTTGTGCAGTGGTGGGATAAGTGCTTGAGACTACTTACCACTCTTGTCATTGTACTTTTCATAAGAGAAAAATATACAAAACAAGGTCAGTGTATATACACATAGCCAAAAAGTTTTGCATTTCCTCTTTTCACTCTTTTCTAAGTGCTGAAAAGTACTTCTAAACTTTCAAAAAGTTCTTAAAAGTTTAAAAAGTTTTTTTTCTGTCTTTCCAAAAAGTTCTGAAAACTTTTGTCTCTTTCTCTATCACTTTAACTCTCTCTAAAAAATGTCTGGCACAGGCCAAAGTGTTGATCTGTCCAAACTTGCATATGACAACCTTAGCTGGAAAAGAGATAGGAGTCTCTGTATAGAGAGAGGTTTGAGTGTAGGGAAGAATCCTGCCTTGGAACTGTTAATTAACATGCTTAGAGAACAGGATAAGGCCATAGGTGCCCCATCTGTTGAAAAAGTACCTAATAGTTCCCAATCTGATTCAGGGACTCCCCCAGGAAAAGATTCAGGAAAGAAACTTCCTAGCCTGCCCATTACTAGACAATCTAGCATAGATGGTAATGATGATGAGCCACACCATAGAAATAGTGTTGTCTCACATCATAGCAAAAGCATTTATTCTCACCATACTGGTAGTAATGTTTCTGTAAACCAAGCTGTTAAGTTGGCTTCTGAAAGGGACAGGTCTCCTTCTGTTCATTCCCATCATAGCTCTGTTTCTAGAAATGTCCCTCCCACCAACCCTGATGACAGAATGTTAGAGAGGGAACTCAATAAGTTGAGGGTGGAACAAACCAGACTGAAGCTTAAAAAGCAACAGCTGGATTTGGATAGACAGTCTTTTGAATTAGAGAAGGAAAGACAGAAGTTGGGTTTAGATACCCATGGTGGCAGCAGCAGTATTCCCCATAGTCATCCTGCAAAAGAGCATGATTCCAGGAATCTGCACAAGATAGTTCCCCCTTATAAGGAGGGGGGTGACATTAACAAGTGGTTTGCTGCACTTGAGAGGGCCTGTGTTGTACAGGATGTCCCTCAAAGGCAGTGGGCTGCTATCCTATGGCTATCATTTAGTGGAAAAGGTAGGGATAGGCTCCTTACTGTGAAAGAAAATGATGCTAATAATTTCCAAGTTCTTAAGAATGCACTCCTGGATGGTTATGGCTTAACCACTGAACAGTACAGGATAAAGTTCAGAGAGACCAAAAAGGAGTCTTCACAAGACTGGGTTGATTTTATTGACCATTCAGTGAAGGCCTTGGAAGGGTGGTTACATGGCAGTAAAGTTACTGATTATGACAGCCTGTATAACTTGATCCTGAGAGAGCATATTCTTAATAATTGTGTGTCTGATTTGTTGCACCAGTACTTGGTGGACTCTGATCTGACCTCTCCCCAAGAATTGGGAAAGAAGGCAGACAAATGGGTCAGAACAAGAGTGAACAGAAAAGTTCATACAGGGGGTGACAAAGATGGCAACAAAAAGAAGGATGGTAAGTCTTCTGACAAAGGTGGGGACAAATCTAAAAAAGAGTCTTCATCAGGCCCACAAAAACACTCTGGTGGGGGTGGTGGGTCCAAATCCTCCTTTAATCAGAACAAGGAAAAGAAACCATGGTGCTATTTATGTAAAATAAAAGGCCATTGGACAACAGATCCCAGTTGTCCAAAGAAAGGCACCACAGCTCCTACCACTACAACCCCTACTGCTACACCTAGTGTCCCTACTAATAGCAGTGGTGGTGGGAGCAAACCTACTAATAGCCAATCCAAGGGAGTAGCTGGGCTCACTTTAGGTAATTTAGTTGGGGTTGGTCTGATTAGGGAGACCACAGAGGCTACTTTAGTCTCTGAAGGGGCTATTGATTTAGCCACTTTGGTTGCTTGCCCCCATAACTTGGAGAAGTACAAGCAACTAACCCTAATAAATGGTGTTGAGGTCCAGGCCTACAGGGACACAGGTGCCAGTGTCACAATGGTGATTGAGAAACTGGTGCACCCTGAACAACACATACTTGGACACCAGTACCAAGTAACCGATGCTCACAACATAACACAAAGCCACCCCATGGCTGTTGTAAATCTCAACTGGGGGGGGGTAACTGGTCCAAAGAAAGTTGTGGTAGCTTCAGATTTACCTGTAGACTGTCTATTAGGGAATGATTTGGAGACATCAGCTTGGTCAGATGTGGAGTTGGAGGCCCATGCAGCAATGCTGGGAATCCCAGGGCATATTTTTGCTTTGACAAGGGCTCAGGCCAAAAAGCAAAAAGGACAGGGAAGCTTGGATCCTGGAACAATGGACCAAGTGCTCCCTAAAGCTAGGGCTAGTAGAAGCAAACCACTTCCTACTATCCCTCCCTCTACAGTGGATTCTAATTCTGAGGAAGAAGAATTCCCTCCCTGTGCAGAACCTACACCAGAGGAGCTGGAAGCAGACACTGCTGAGCTTTTGGGTGAAGGGGGCCCTGCCAGAGAGGAGCTGAGTGTGGCACAGCAAACCTGTCCCACATTAGAGGGTCTCAGACAGCAAGCTGTCAAACAGGCTAATGGGGATGTCAGTGACTCTCACAGAGTTTACTGGGAGGACAGCCTCTTGTACACTGAGCATAGGGATCCTAAACCTGGAGCTGCCAGGAGATTAGTGATTCCTCAGGAGTACAGAAAGTTCCTCCTAACACTGGCACATGACATTCCCTTAGCTGGGCATCTAGGACAAATGAAAACTTGGGACAGGCTTGTTCCCCTGTTTCATTGGCCTAGGATGTCTGAGGACACAAAAGAATTTTGCAAGTCCTGTGAAACCTGTCAAGCCAGTGGCAAGACAGGTGGCACCCCAAAGGCACCCCTTATCCCACTGCCTGTGGTTGGGATTCCCTTTGAAAGGGTAGGGGTTGACATAGTTGGCCCCCTTGACCCTCCTACTGCTTCAGGCAATAGGTTTATCTTGGTGGTAGTGGACCATGCCACAAGATATCCTGAAGCTATTCCTTTAAGGACCACTACAGCTCCTGCAGTGGCAAAGGCCCTCCTGGGAATATTTTCCAGGGTGGGCTTCCCAAAGGAAGTAGTATCAGACAGAGGAAGCAATTTCATGTCTGCATACTTAAAGGCCATGTGGAAGGAGTGTGGTGTAACTTACAAGTTCACAACACCCTATCATCCACAAACAAATGGACTGGTGGAGAGATTTAATAAAACTCTCAAAGGCATGATTATGGGACTCCCTGAAAAACTCCGCAGGAGATGGGATATCCTTCTACCATGCCTCCTTTTTGCCTACAGGGAGGTACCCCAGAAAGGAGTGGGCTTCAGCCCCTTTGAACTTCTTTTTGGACACCCTGTTAGGGGTCCACTCACACTTGTAAAGGAGGGTTGGGAACAACCTTTAAAAGCTCCTAAGCAGGATATTGTGGATTATGTACTTGGCCTCAGATCAAGGATGGCTGAGTACATGAAAAAGGCCAGTAAAAACCTTCAGGCCAGCCAAGAGCTCCAGAAGCAATGGCATGATCAGAAGGCTGTTTTGGTTCAGTACCAACCAGGGCAGAAAGTGTGGGTCTTGGAGCCTGTGGCCCCAAGAGCACTCCAAGATAAATGGAGTGGACCCCACACAATTGTTGAAAAGAAGGGTGAAGTCACCTACTTGGTTGACTTAGGCACTGCCAGGAGTCCCCTTAGGGTGCTCCATGTCAACCGCCTGAAACCCTACTATGACAGGGCTAATCTCACCCTGCTCATGGCAACAGATGAGGGACAGGAAGAAGACAGTGATCCTCTACCTGATCTCTTCTCTTCCACAGAACAAGATGCTCTTGTGGAAGGTGTAGTTTTGGCTGATTGTCTTACTGCTGAGCAGAAAGATAATTGCATAAATCTCCTAGGACAATTTTCAGAACTCTTCTCTACTGTGCCAGGCACCACTTCTTGGTGTGAGCACACTATAGATACTGGAGACAGTTTACCTGTCAAAAGTAAGATCTATAGGCAGCCTGACCATGTCAGGGACTGCATAAAGCAAGAAGTTCAGAAAATGTTGGAACTAGGAGTGGTTGAGCACTCTGACAGTCCATGGGCTTCTCCTGTGGTACTGGTACCAAAACCCAATTCTAAAGATGGAAAGAAGGAAATGAGGTTTTGTGTAGACTATAGAGGTCTCAACTTGGTAACCAAAACTGATGCTCACCCTATACCCAGGGCAGATGAGCTTATAGATACACTGGCATCTGCCAAGTATCTAAGCACTTTTGATTTGACTGCAGGGTATTGGCAGATCAAATTGTCAGAAGATGCTAAACCTAAGACTGCATTTTCTACCATTGGAGGACATTACCAGTTTACTGTAATGCCTTTTGGTTTGAAAAATGCACCTGCCACTTTTCAGAGGTTGGTGAACACAGTCCTGCAAGGGCTGGAAGCTTTCAGTGCAGCATATTTGGACGATATAGCTGTCTTTAGCTCCAGCTGGGATGATCACCTGGTCCACCTATGGAAAGTTTTGGAGGCTCTGCAAAAGGCAGGCCTCACTATCAAGGCTTCAAAGTGCCAGATAGGGCAGGGTAAGGTGGTTTATCTGGGACACCTTGTTGGTGGGGAACAGATTGCACCACTTCAGGGGAAAATCCAAACTATTATTGATTGGGTTCCCCCTACCACTCAGACTCAGGTGAGAGCCTTCCTAGGCCTCACTGGGTATTACAGGAGGTTCATTAAGAACTATGGCTCCATTGCAGCCCCCCTTAATGACCTCACTTCCAAGAAAATGCCTAAAAAGGTATTATGGACAGCAAGCTGTCAGAAAGCTTTTGAGGAGCTGAAGCAGGCCATGTGCTCTGCACCTGTCCTGAAAAGCCCTTGTTACTCTAAAAAATTCTATGTCCAAACTGATGCATCTGAATTAGGAGTAGGGGCAGTCCTATCACAACTTAATTCTGAGGGCCAGGATCAACCTGTTGCTTTTATTAGTAGAAGGTTGACCCCTAGAGAAAAGCGTTGGTCTGCCATTGAGAGGGAGGCCTTTGCTGTGGTCTGGGCTCTGAAGAAGTTGAGGCCATACCTGTTTGGCACTCACTTCATTGTTCAGACAGACCACAAACCTCTACTTTGGCTAAAACAAATGAAAGGTGAAAACCCTAAATTGTTAAGGTGGTCCATCTCCCTACAGGGAATGGACTATGCAGTGGAACATAGACCTGGGAGTAGCCACTCCAATGCAGATGGACTCTCCAGATATTTCCACTTAGACAATGAAGACTCATCAGGTCATGGCTAGTCTTATTGTCCTTCGTTTGGGGGGGGGGTTGTGTAGGAAAGTACCATCTTGCCTGGCATGTTACCCCCATTTTTCACTGTATATATGTTGTTTTAGTTGTATGTGTCACTGGGACCCTGGTAACCCAGGGCCCCAGTGCTCATAAGTGTGCCTGAATGTGTTACCTGTGTAGGGACTAACTGTCTCACTGAGGCTCTGCTAATCAGAACCTCAGTGGTTATGCTCTCTCATTTCTTTCCAAATTGTCACTAACAGGCGAGTGACCATTTTTACCAATTTACATTGGCTTACTGGAACACCCTTATAATTCCCTAGTATATGGTACTGAGGTACCCAGGGTATTGGGGTTCCAGGAGATCCCTATGGGCTGCAGCATTTCTTTTGCCACCCATAGGGAGCTCTGACAATTCTTACACAGGCCTGCCACTGCAGCCTGAGTGAAATAACGTCCACGTTATTTCACAGCCATTTTACACTGCACTTAAGTAACTTATAAGTCACCTATATGTCTAACCTTTACCTGGTAAAGGTTAGGTGCAAAGTTACTTAGTGTGAGGGCACCCTGGCACTAGCCAAGGTGCCCCCACATTGTTCAGAGCCAATTCACTGAACTTTGTGAGTGCGGGGACACCATTACACGCGTGCACTACATATAGGTCACTACCTATATGTAGCTTCACCATGGTAACTCCGAATATGGCCATGTAACATGTCTATGATCATGGAATTGCCCCCTCTATGCCATCCTGGCATTGTTGGTACAATTCCATGATCCCAGTGGTCTGTAGCACAGACCCTGGTACTGCCAGACTGCCCTTCCTGGGGTTCCACTGCAGCTGCTGCTGCTGCCAACCCCTCAGACAGGCAGCTGCCCTCCTGGGGTCCAGCCAGGCCTGGCCCAGGATGGCAGAACAAAGAACTTCCTCTGAGAGAGGGTGTGACACCCTCTCCCTTTGGAAAATGGTGTGAAGGCAGGGGAGGAGTAGCCTCCCCCAGCCTCTGGAAATGCTTTGTTGGGCACAGATGTGCCCAATTCTGCATAAGCCAGTCTACACCGGTTCAGGGACCCCTTAGCCCCTGCTCTGGTGCGAAACTGGACAAAGGAAAGGGGAGTGACCACTCCCCTGACCTGCACCTCCCCTGGGAGGTGTCCAGAGCTCCTCCAGTGTGCTCCAGACCTCTGCCATCTTGGAAACAGAGGTGCTGCTGGCACACTGGACTGCTCTGAGTGGCCAGTGCCACCAGGTGACGTCAGAGACTCCTGCTGATAGGCTCCTTCAGGTGTTAGTAGCCTATCCTCTCTCCTAAGTAGCCAAACCCTCTTTTCTGGCTATTTAGGGTCTCTGTCTCTGGGGAAACTTTAGATAACGAATGCATGAGCTCAGCCGAGTTCCTCTGCATCTCTCTCTTCACCTTCTGATAAGGAAACGACCGCTGACCGCGCTGGAAGCCTGCAAACCTGCAACATAGTAGCAAAGACGACTACTGCAACTCTGTAACGCTGATCCTGCCGCCTTCTCGACTGTTTTCCTGCTTGTGCATGCTGTGGGGGTAGCCTGCCTCCTCTCTGCACCAGAAGCTCCGAAGAAATCTCCCGTGGGTCGACGGAATCTTCCCCCTGCAACCGCAGGCACCAAAAGCTGCATTACCGGTCCCTTGGGTCTCCTCTCAGCACGACGAGCGAGGTCCCTCGAATCCAGCGACTCTGTCCAAGTGACCCCCACAGTCCAGTGACTCTTCAGCCCAAGTTTGGTGGAGGTAAGTCCTTGCCTCACCTCGCTGGGCTGCATTGCTGGGAACCGCGACTTTGCAGCTGCTCCGGCCCCTGTGCACTTCCGGCGGAAATCCTTTGTGCACAGCCAAGCCTGGGTCCACGGCACTCTAACCTGCATTGCACGACTTTCTAAGTTGGTCTCCGGCGACGTGGGACTCCTTTGTGCAACTTTGGCGAGCACCGTTTCACGCATCCTCATAGTGCCTGTTTCTGGCACTTCTCCGGGTGCTACCTGCTTCAGTGAGAGCTCTTTGTCTTGCTCGACGTCTCTTCTCTCTGCAGGTCCAATTTGCGACCTCCTGGTCCCTCCTGGGCCCCAGCAGCGTCCAAAAACGCCAAACGCACGATTTGCGTGTAGCAAGGCTTGTTGGCGTCCTTCCGGCGGGAAAACACTTTTGCACAACTCTCCAAGGCGAGAGGGATCCGTCCACCAAAGGGGAAGTCTCTAGCCCTTTTCGTTCCTGCAGAAACCTCAGCTTCTTCTGTCCAGTCGAAGCTTCTTTGCACCCGCAGCTGGCATTTCCTGGGCATCTGCCCATCTCCGACTTGCTTGTGACTTTTGGACTTGGTCCCCTTGTTCCACAGGTACCCTAGATTGGAAATCCACAGTTGTTGTATTGCTGGTTTGTGTCTTTCCTGCATTATTCCTCTAACACGACTCTTTTGTCCTTAGGGGAACTTTAGTGCACTTTGCACTCACTTTTCAGGGTCTTGGGGAGGGTTATTTTTCTAACTCTCACTATTTTCTAATAGTCCCAGCGACCCTCTACAAGGTCACATAGGTTTGGGGTCCATTCGTGGTTCGCATTCCACTTTTGGAGTATATGGTTTGTGTTGCCCCTATCCCTATGTTTCCCCATTGCATCCTATTGTAACTATACATTGTTTGCACTGTTTTCTAAGACTATACTGCATATTTTTTGCTATTGTGTATATATATCTTGTGTATATTTCCTATCCTCTCACTGAGGGTACACTCTAAGATACTTTGGCATATTGTCATAAAAATAAAGTACCTTTATTTTTAGTATAACTGTGTATTGTGTTTTCTTATGATATTGTGCATATGACACTAAGTGGTACTGTAGTAGCTTCACACGTCTCCTAGTTCAGCCTAAGCTGCTCTGCTAAGCTACCATTATCTATCAGCCTAAGCTGCTAGACACCCTATACACTAATAAGGGATAACTGGGCCTGGTGCAAGGTGCAAGTACCCCTTGGTACTCACTACAAGCCAGTCCAGCCTCCTACACCATTCAAATTCACAATCTCAGAAAATTAGTTAATACGAATGTTGGATAAGATATGAAAGCTAAATCTATAATTAGTTAGAGTTCTTTTCCATTGGAACAGTCCATAAGTGAATTTGAAATGTGTGAACAGAAGGTGGATAGGATGAATAGTCCAGATGATCATATTAGAACTTAACTTTTTGTGTTCGTTGGTGGTGGCTTATTGGGGGTTGTCCTCAGGCAGGCCAGATGGATGACCCATCCTAACAACCACTGAAGTGGTCTGAGTGTCAGCTGGGTAGGTGATAGGTGGGCAAGAATGTACCCCTTTCTTACCCTTTAATATTTCTGGGACCAAGCTGGCAACAGATTTGGCTTGACTTTGGAAAGGGCCAGCTAAATTTGACAGTGCTGCAGACAGTGCACTAAAGTCATCCTGCACCACCTCAGAATGTAAAGTGTAGACACATGTGCTTCTTCAGTAGATCATTTGGGCCCTCCTGATCTCATTCTGGGCCCTCAACAGATCATTCTGGTCCCTTAGAAGTTCTATAGCCTGGCCCAGCTGTTCCTCCTGCTGTGTAGCTTCACCCATCAGGTTTTTGTCCATGGTGGTTTTACTCACTCTGAGCCTTCTGTCTCAAACCAGGTCCTGCCAGACCACCAAAATGGCCCTGTGACCTTGACTGGGTAACCCGAGGTGGTGCCTGTTCTGGCTACAGAGCACTTGTAATGGCTGTGGTGTTATAATAGGAGCCAGGACAGAGGTGGCTACAGGTAATGGTGGGTGGCACTATAGGGGGGGCTTGTAGGAGTACAGATGGAAGTAATGGGAACCTGACACTTCTGTCAGTAGTAGGTGTAGTGTCTTCAGGGAGATGGAGAGGCAAAGGCCTTTTGCCACAAACGCCTGATGGTACAGGTTGCTCTTTGAGATATTCCACATTGGCATGAGATGTGCTAGCACTGAAGGCTTCTGATCTTCTTTCAGGCAGAGTGTCCAACAGAGTTAAAATTTACTGTTGCGATCTTGATGGTTGACCTTGAAAAAAAGAAATTAATAGATATGGTGTATTTAATTTAATGTATTACCTTTCTAACATTTGGGGCCTGATTTACAGCTGGTCAGGTGGGCTACTTTATCACATATATGGCATATACCCACAAGTGATCCAACTAAGGATCCTTAAAGATGTCTTCATTCATTTTAATGTTAAAACTTTTTAAGAGCTGCATAGTAAGTGAAGTGAAGTTAAATGGGGTTTCACAGTTCTGGACTACAGACTACAAGAGTGAGTGTGAGCTCGCTAAAGCAGGGTTGTTTGACTCCCATGTCCCAGGCTCTATTGTACTGTACGTTAGCAAACGTCTGTGAAGTTGAATTCCTTAAAATAACTGTTTGTCAATTATCTAATGTTTAGTCTATTCTAGCATGATCAAGGAGTTTATTTAGGATATTGAGTACTGTGAGATAGCAACATTGAATATGTAGTAAATTGAAAGAAAATTAGTGATTAGTATTAGAAGCACCTTTAATAGTGCAACATTGTTCAGATGTGAAATATGATTTTGAGCAATTATCTGATAGGGCAATATCATAAAGTGAAACTTGTGTAAGATTGCTAAAACACTCTGGTCAGCAGGACACTTTACAGAGCTTTTTGCTAGGGTTATAGATACACCACAAAACTTCAAATTATGTGTAGATGAGTATGTTTGCATGTTTGTGGACTAAATGAAAATGTGTATTTGGAAAAACGTTAGAAGGAACAAGTGAAAGATCATTAGTTAGGTTTATAATGTGTTTAAAAGGAGAGTTATACTTACTATGTGAAATATTAATTTGAGTCCTCTTTGCCATTGTTTAGCTATTAGTTATAATTTAAAAAGTTTGTGAATACAAATAGTCTCCCATAATGCAGTGATATGTAGCGTTAAAAACTAGACCCGGAAAATTGTGGTTCCAATAACATGGATGCGTATGTTTTAACATCTACTGCCTCAAACCACTTACTTTATTACTAAATTGTTAGGTGTAGGTATTATTGTACATGGGAGTGTCTTATTTATGCTCCAAATGGGATGGTACACCTGTTTGATGGGTTTCTGTTATGACGTGTGTGAAGGTGTAGTTGATCCTATTTAGTTTTGATGGGAATCAGGAGTTAGCTTAGCCTTCTGGCTTGCAGGCCTGTACCCCCGTCACCCAGTGACTTTTAACCTAATTAGATTGCTCTGTTTTAGCACATTTATTTAACTAATTCTTCCAGGATGGCTGCCATGTTTAAAGTAGGAAGATATTTAGTTTCACACTATCAGTGCCATTCTGCAAAAGCATCACTATCAGTGTCAAAGATACATGAGATACGTAGGTTGTCACATTATGTACTTTCCCACTTTCGTGTGCCAGTAACATAATGTACCTTTTCAGGGAATTGTTTATATAATTGACGCCCCAAGCATGCTTTCTGATCTATTGTTTGGGAACATATCTGCGTCAGGGGTCCTACCAGATCTGTATAACTACATCTCACACACACAAGATAATCAGAGGGATTCCTACCAGATGCCATTGAGGCCATCTATGCTACACGTCGTCCTGATGCTGACCCAATCTTTGTGTCCCTACCGAGTCTGATCTAGAGACCTCATTCCAAGGTAACAAGGGTTGGAGGCTCTTCTCATGGACATGGTATTGTGAAATTAGGTTTAAGACACCTAGCTCTCTTTAGGTTAGAAATTAGGTTCATTTTGCTAGGGTATTAGGGCCTACTTCACATCTATTCCATGTTATATGTTATTGCAAGATGGTGGGGGTCTTTGTATTCATGGCTCTTGTTTTTAACATTCTGTTCCTTGCATTATTCATTATCCTAGTCATTGCAGCCCATTCAACTTATCGTAGATTACAGTCCTCTTAATAAAACCTGTTGAAACTCTACTGCATCTCCTTCATTGCCTGTGTTTGACTGAGACATGTTGTTCATGTGAGAAAGGGGTAATCTCCGTTTAACCACGACCTCCCTGAGATGTTGCACGCTTGAGACCATGTGGAAAGGCTTCCACAAATCACCTTTTACTCTTTGGGTTTTTGGTGAGGTACTGCTTGTGACCTGGGAGGGTTGGGACGACAGTTGCCACTTGTTGTAGGACTGGCCTAGTCGCCTACGAACAAAAGTACTGTCATCCTTAAACCAGCAGTCTTGCCTAGAGCAAGAGTCAAACTACGATAAAGGTGTAACAGAGTGATGAAATGGTAGCTAGTGATTAGATAGTGTCTGTATTTAGTTGTGACAGATATCTTGTATAAAAGTTGTGTTAATAGGTTGCCGTTAGTGATTTGCTTTCGATGATATTGGTGCAGTAGTGCAGAAAGGGTGAATTATTAGTGGTAGAAAGGTAGTATTGCCCTGCAATACCGTAAGTACTGAGTATGGGCAATATCTTCTTCAAGGACACAAGATTGAGTGGTCTGGGAGAGCCAACACCAGGTGCCCTAGAAGCAAGTGAACATATTCTGTCCACAGATCATTCCACTACTTGTGGTTGTCTTCTTGCGATTGCATGATGTTGAAGACAGCGTTCACTTTATCCACAATTCTGTCCCAAATTTGCCTTCCCTGGTTCATTGTTGTTGTTTACACCAGAATACCAAATAACTGGCTTAACCCTAATAATTTCGTTAACCATAACAGTTAAGTCATTTTCTGAGAACCTGGATTTTCTTCTTCCAGAAATGTTGAAAACAGAAGCTGGCATAGATCGTCTGCTGATGCTTCATGGTGTGAGAGGTAAATGTTTTGAATGTCACCTTTCTGTGGCGCACTTTCAGTGCGCCTCCTACGGGTATGTTGGCCTCGGCACTTGCTTCCTTAATATGGTGGGGGCGTAGAAGCAACGTGAATCCTTCATTTGCATGGGGCCACACATCCATGCAAACAAAGGAACATCCTCTCTTGATAGCACTAGAGGTACGTGTGCACCAGCGCTATCAGTATTACAGAAGGGGCTGCACAAGCATCTGCAGACTCTTCTGTAATATCAAAATGCCTTGGGCACACATGACCATTACGCCCCCAAGGCAGTTGTCTAACTGAGCCCCGGTATTCATCCAGGGAGGCCAGCAAAAATGTGATACATTGAATTAATTAACAACTGTGTACCATAGACTACTACAATCAGCCACAAGCACAAATAAATATATTAGGAAAAATACATTAGGAGAAAACAAAAAATGTGACTAGGCCTACCAGTGGGACTAATTCAATACTAGCAAAGCAGCTATAATTCAACAGAACAGCATAATAAAAACATTGAGAAACGTTTAAAAAACAATAAAAGAAATATCCGAAAAACAAACAGCATAAGGCAATAAGTACCGCTGCAAAATACTTTTAAAGGTTGAAAAAAAACAATTCAACCATCTCACTGAACCACATGCACAGAAACAGTGGATGGCTGGTGCAAAATTGAGGAAAACCACTCCCATCTCTATGCTCTAAGTATTATACAAAGAAGGTGCGTAAGTATGCGGTATCATCCACTATAACCACTCAATCGAGAAAAAATTCTGATTACCAATTAGAAGAAAATACTGCTCCGCACTCACAGCTTTGTCAAATGTGCGAGCTGTTCGGATCATTGTCCTATCTTTATGGTCTACAAATGAACAAAGAGAACGGTCCTTGATGCAGTATGTAATCAAATCTTTTATTGTTTTACTCTTCTCATATGAAATCCATTCAGTTGTAGTCAAAAGAAATATTCAAACAGAAAGCCAATTGTGTTTCTTCCCTTTGGACTTCTTCAGGGCTAAAACAGTTCTATACCATGTGATTATTTATAATCTGCATTTGAGGAAGCCTAGAGCATGAGTAATAATTTCCTCGCACACACACAGAAATACAAGCATAAAATGGTGGGTAAGCACATGGGGAGTGTAAGAAAATGGATTGTTTGTTGAAGAGGGTGAGAAGCAACTTCAAGTAATTAAGACAGTCCTCATTATGGGGAGCCACAAAAGTTACTAAATAAACCTCTTCTTAGCTCACTGGTAGCTTGCCACAAAAGCTGTAAGGTGTAACTTATAGGCAATGTGTAAAGTATTAATGTAGCAGACAAAAAGTAATAAAGTGAAAACAGAACACTGGAATAATCCCAAAACAATTTAGAAAAATAGAGGATATTTTAATAAATAAACTGACACCAAAACAACAAAAATGCAATCAGTAGCCCCCAATTTTGAGTTCTTAAAGTTTCAGGTAAAAAATAGCACCAAATTTGAGTATCTGTCATGCCACACTGGGAACAAGTCACAAGTTCAGTCTGACCACAAAGGAATGAGGCCCTGGATACTGAACCAAGGGCCTGATTAAGAGTTTGGTGGTTGGACCGTCAGACCGCCATGTTGGAGGTCCTAAAAAAACTGCTGTGCCGGCAGTCCCCAGTACACCATATTATGATGCAAACAGGCAGGATTGCCGCCCGCCAAGCTAAAAAGACAGACTGCCAGCGGAGCGGCAGCTTGTATCTAAGCAGTTCGACCTCCAGTGCTGTCAGCGCCACGGCCAACCACCGAGCTTATTACAAACACACAGTGGCCATGGCGGTCTCCTCGCAGTGGCGGTTGACCACCACGGTACACGTCCAGCAAAGTAACAGAAAAGTGCGTAATGGATTAATTCAAATACAACACAGCTGACACACATTGGTCCAGTGAACACTGAAAACACCTCCCTTCACAGACCACAATCCTTTGCATTTCAACAGGAAGCCAAAGAACCCTGACCACCATTTTTTGAATATTACATAGGTTAGGCCCCCCTTTTTTCACCATCCCATAAGACACTCTATATACACTTTTGTCCATTCACTCTCTATTGCACTTCCCCTATTAAGTAAGTCCCTGTCATCCACTTTAGTGGTCCACCATGTCAAATTCCAAAAATCCCAGTTTTTCAGAATACGCGTTGAGAGTCATGGTGGATGAAATCATAAGAGTACAGCCACAATTGTTTGGAGCCCAAGTCCAGCAAAATCCTCTCAGTAGTAAAATGGAACTGTGCAAAGTTTAGTTGACAGAGTGAATGCTGTAGGCAACACCCTGTGCCCAAAGGAGGACATTAGGAAGAGGTGGAACAACCTGAGGGGCAAGGACCATTCCCTGGTCTCCAGGCAGCAGCTGGGGACCAACAAGACTGGCAGTGGCCCTTCCAGTGCCCCAATAAGACTCTTTCCCTAGGAGGAGAAGGTCTTGGTGATTCTACATCATGAGGCCTTTATAGGAATACCTGGGGGAGTGGAGTCTGGAGTTCATCATGCCAACATATATCTGTGGTAGACACAGGAATATAGGCCTTGACAGAGGCACAAAAGGCAGCAGACACCCCTACCACTGCAGTAGCCAACCCCACCCACTCCTCACAAGTGGGGATGTGAATGCAAGAATCCAGGAGGTGTGGATGGCAAGACAACCACCACTGCCAGCAATAATCCTCTTTCTAAATGTCCTCCTTTGTGAGTCACACATTCACTCTTTGACTAATCCTAAACCACTTTCCATTTCCAGTAGGAGGCGTACTCTAGGAGTTGGGCTTCCAATGGTGTGGCATCTACTCCAAAAATTTCATTCATCATGACTAACCCGTGCACATATGAATTTCTGTTGGGCCAAGTCACATATTTTCTGTTAACTGTAGCTTTCCAATAAAAACACTCTTCACTAACTCATTGTCTGCCATCTTTAAGTTCACATTTAGCCATGTAAATATGTCAGACTATGTGACCCATACAATGATAATCCAAGGTACTTGTTCAAGATGGGATGTGTTGCATGTTTGCAGTGTCCAGCTCAGGTTTACAACCACAAACCCATACATACAAGTGTGTTGTTAAAGAAGAAATTGTATTACATTGTTCTGCACACAGAATGTCAATATGTATGAAACATAGCAAATCATAAATGATTGAATTATACTGAGTAAATAAACATATTTGCAGGTACAGGCCTCCAGACCATGGAAGGAAGGGATTTGTCCAACAATGTCCTGTAGAATAGGCAAACATTAAAGTGGATGATATCATAGCTGGAGCCATATTTCCTACCACGCCAAAGTAATCGAACATCAAATAATGCAAGACTCAGAAAGATGGCAGTACAACAGTTTCTGATCAGAGGGTCATTAGAGTCCAGTGCTCATGCATCTGGTGGTATGAAACAAACATAGGTCAGTGACTTGGCACATGCACTTTGGCCTACAATGATGAAACACATCAACAGCTACATACAGGTCTTATAACAAATAGAGTGCGTAGCCAATGTGAAGTGTAACTGACATGAGTGTGGCCTACAACAACATATTTTCTAACCACATGACACACATGATGCATCAGACCCAACACAGGACAGGAAACAAGAACAATAGAGTCCTATAAACTTCCATCCTATCACTATGCAAGCTGTATTGGCACAGGTCTACAATACCCAAACTCTGTGAGCTACATTCCCTGGAAAAATCCATGTCCACTTCATATGTCAGAACAGTATAACATATCTGCCAATGTCACAACTCTGAAATGCCACCATGAAGATGTCATGGTGAAGGTACATGATCAAAGAACAAAACAAGGAGTATAGGCATGAAACCATACATACGACGCAAGTAACATAGCAAGCATCTGGAAACTAAAGTACATTGCAATAACTCTGACACAAACAAAGCATTATTATCAAGGTGGGGATGTGTCAAAAGCTATCTCATCAAACAGCCTTTGGCTGATTTTAGCTGAGTATCAGCTCCCTAACTATTTCAAAGAATCAACTCCACACATTCTCACAACTACATTACTTTGTAAAGTTAAGCTCATACACAACATACTTACAGTCATGAGATGAAGCTGTTGATGAGATCTTGTCGCAAGTCAGCTCCTTCCTCTTCACCACTGTCATCTTCATTTGGCATTTCAGGATTCCCACTCAGTGGTACTGCAGGCTCCCCCTCCTCTGGGATGTAAGGGATATTCCTCAGCAGGGCGATGTTGTGGAGCATCAGCATGCCACAGTGATCTGAAACACTTTCAAGGGTGGGTAGAAGAGGGCTCCACCAGTCCTGTCCAGACAGTGAAATCTGGCCTTCAGGAGCCCACAAGCCAGCTCCACCGCTTGCTGTGTTCTTCTATGGGCCTCATTGAAGCAGACTTCCCCTGATGTAGTTGGATTACTCAGCAGCGTCAATAACCAAGGACAGTTTGGATATGCTGAGTCTCCTGTTTAGGAATTGGACATAGGTGCAACAATGAGTCACTCACCTCATGATTGTATTGCCGTTCCGTATCATGAAGGAAACATGGGCTGATCCAGTGAAACGAGCACAGATGTTTGAGATGTATATATCAGATACACAGACAACTTGCACGTTGATGAAATGGAAGTTTTTCCTGTTGCGTTAGACTTGTTCAGTGACCTGTGATGGCACCAAGGCAACAAGTGTGGCATCAATGGCCTCCACCACATCTGAGAAGTGGCCAAGCCATAGAAGTCAAACTTCACATTGGATAAATCCTCACATTAGAGAAACGTGATATAGCTGTCAATGTGTTTCAACATTGCTGATAGGAAATCTCTCAAAACAAGGCTGAACATAGGTCAGGATATACCACTAGATACGAGCTCTGTATGTTGGAAGGAGCTTGTGCCCAGGAAGTGCAATACTGCCATGAGCCTCACAATTAGTGCTATGCATGATGAATTTGTGTTTTCAGGCATTAGATCTGGCTCCAACTGAAGGCATAAATCCACTATTGTTTGCCTATTCAGACGGTACAGCTGAATTATGTGGCATTCCTCCATGGTTTGAAGGTCTGGCAATGGACAGTAAAATGGAGCCTGCAGCATCCTTCCTCTCCCAGTGTACCTATGTGTGACAAGACATGAGTGGTAGCATTAGCCACTGTGTCTACACCAACATACATGATATATGCCTACAAAATCATGTGACAAAGCATTTCAGACTTGAAATACATTACACCCAGTACACATCACAGCTGTGAACTACTCAAGGGTCAAATGTAACCCCCATGATTTACAATACATGCGTCTACAACATGGATTCGGGCAACACCCAACTATCTGATTTTCAATTTCCCCTCAAAATTTAACAGTCTTTTCTGACCGCCAAAAAGACTATCAGCTGCTGTGGACAGTGCACCGCCGTCATATGCCATCTGTGCCCTGAAACACACTATGCTGGTGATTGTGTGGTAGGACCAACAAAACAAGACTGATTTGGTATGTTTGTGATGATCCAACACAAATGTTGTTGTGATGCATCCAAGATGACGGATGCTTGACTCCCTCTACTGGACATTAAAAACCACCCACTGCTGCCAGCAGAAGTCATCCACAAGGTGCGCAGTACCAACCGCAGCGGACAAAGCCATACGCTAACATTGTTGCTTGTGGCAGCCGCAGTCCAATGTCTGTGGCTGTTGACGGTGATGACTGCATATGTAGAGTACGTGTAAGGATCTCATAGGAGCATTTGACTCTGTTCAACTCCATCCTTTCCCTCTTCAAAGGCTACAATATGCCCCTGTGTGTCAGTTAGACATCTTGTGTACTTGTTATCGCAGTTTGTGTGGCATCAATAGGATGTACATGGTGCAGGTATTGGAGAACAGTTCTATATATTTTAGACATTCACAATGTGTTGTGTGATGTGTTTTAAGGACCTAGATTCTCCTTATGTTGGATGCATATATCTAGGCAGAGAGACGTTACTGCCATACAATGACATTTCTTTGGACATGATGGTTGTAAATGTCAGACAACATATATGTGCATGACAGCATGAGCTGTGTATGCATCCTGTTTGAGTCATTTGAGGAACTTGTAAGCAATGTGTATTGTGCCACAAATCTTTCACCCCACAGCTGGCCTTGCCAAACTGTTGATTGAGAGGCATATCATGACTCACTGCACCCTTCAGATTGCCACAAAAGCCACAATGATGATGGCCACATGAGACGCTGGGCCCAGAAAATTGCTGAGCTCCAGCTGGGGCTGTCCTCCTAACATGAGCGGGAGCTTGTGGGAGCTGACCCCCCTAATGGCCCACACTCTGGCAGTGACCTACCCGGAGCTTGATGGATGTTTGAGGGAAGCACAGCAGCCACATGGGGTGAGTCCACGGCATATTCATGAATGGAAGTGATGGAAATGAGAGTGTCATGTAGGTTCTGTATGCACAGCCTGCAGAGACCAGGGCCTGTCAAGTTTATCTCCCCATATGAGACATACTCCAGGCTGGAGGAGAGTTACTGTGGCTATGCAACTATGGGACTCTCCCTATAGACCTGAAGATCCTATTATGTGGCCAATATAAGGCTCTAGTGGCAAAACCTGCCTTGAATCCCTCAGTCCATTGACTAGATTAAGAATTGGAATTCAGGTAAATACCTGAACTAGTCCATATGTGGATTTTTCATCATTGTCAATGTTTGTCTTTGATCCATGACAGGTCCCCTACGCCCACAGCTCTGTTGTCACCAGTTGGGACCAGAAAAGGCATCTGAAATCTTGATTCCTCCCAGCAGCTCAAAGAGGTCAGCCAGCGTGCTCTTGGAGTCACTTTAAAGTCCTCGGTTCAAGACAAGCAGGTCCAGTTTTTGTTCATCAGACAGCAAGGCAGTCTTTCTCTGAATCTTCTCAGATCCAGGATAGTTTCTGAAAGTGCCACTTCTACATCTAGTACCATCCTGTGTGTGGGAGATTCCCCCCAGGAGGTCAGCAAACTTACCCTCGGAGTCACATCTGAGGTCCTGGGTGCATGGCAAGCATGCCCAGTCTCCCTTCTTCATACAGCAGGGCAGTCCTTCTTCTGAACCATATCAGGTTAGAAGTGTTCTGCTAACAGGTTCTGAGAGTGCCACTTTTATACCTAGTACATGTGTACCACCATATTTGTCTACCCAAAACTGGTTCTGGTTAGTTCTACCTTTTTCCCTGGGTTTGTCTCTCATCTTTCTGGGTAAACAAATAGCAGGAAGATCAAGGTCAGGGCTGCATCTGCTAGTACTAGTGTTGGTAATCTTCAGAAATGAGGATAGGGCTGGGAACAGCCCCCAGGCTACCCTTTAAAGTCCAGGCACACAGGAGACAAACACTCTGCCCCACATGCAAGGCCTTTTTGTTCCTTGTCTGGGAGGAATATACATCCCACTGCAGGAAAGCCATTAACAGTCATGTGACATCGAACACTGGCAGAAAGGGACACTGGATTCAGGCAGAAAAAATGGCAACTTTATAAAGGTGGCATTTTCAGAATAGTAATTTAAGGTCTGTATTTACTGTTGATTTAAATTACTTTTCAGGTGAGTGGAACAAGTATTTCTCTATGTGCTCCCAAACTACAGTGATAATGCATTCAGTGTAATAAGGTAATCCAGTGTTAGTCTATGGGAGAGGTAGCTTTACTGCAGTGAAAAACACTTTTGGACGTTTTTCACTGCAGGAACATGTAACACTTAAGAACACATTTCCTATCTTTTAAATACTATGCACCCTGTCCTTTGAGCCTTTGGAGCTTACCTTAGGGATGACTTATAAGTAGTAAAAAGGAAGGTTGAATGGCTGTTTACAACTGCACTACAGGCTTCAGTGTCAGGACTGAGAATTTTTAAAGTGCTACTTTAGTGGGAGGAACAATGAGTGTTGCAACCCGCTTTTAGCATTTAATTTACAGGCCCAAGGTACATATAGTACCATTTAATTGGGGCTGATGAGTAAATTGAATGTATCAGTTAGATGTTACCAATTTTACTATGTTTGGAAGGGAGAGTACAAGCACTTTACCTTTTGTAGTAGAGTCACACAGTCCTAATGGCAACAAAATGGGTTCAGCAACAAATGAAGTGGTGAAGGCAAAAAATCTGGGGAATCTGGAGAATACCAAGCAACTAATGGTCATTTCCAACATGAAGGAATAAAGGAAACTATCCAGATTCATGGGTCTGGACACCAAGAGCCCCCCCCCCTTACCCTACGCACCAACAGGCACACATGCAAAAGAACCCTGAATTTGCAGGAATGCAAGACCATCCATGAGCCCCCTGGAATAATATCTACCACACAAACAGTGAGAATGTGAAAACATTGATTAACAATACTTCAAAGATTACAGTAAACTAGGCGCCAAAATGTAAATCAATACACAGTATGATGTAAAATCTACTCATAATACACAATAGCACAAGAAAAATCAGGAAATTTTGTTAACCCCAGGCTTCCACCATACCCAAATGCCCATCATCTCTTAATCTCACATGGGCTTGCCTGCACCCTCCGGTCTTGATGAAGAACATGTAGGTCGAAATGCTTTGGGTGATGGTTGTTTGGCTCTGTTAATCATTAAATAGAAGATTACTGAAATCCTTGGAGTGCCGCATTTGACTTGTTGCCATTTGCTGAAAAGTAGTAACAAGGAATTGGTGTGAGAGGAGGCCTTTTTTTGCATGGTTAGCCCCCACTTTTTGCCTGATGTTGATGTGTTCTAGTAGTTGGTAGTGCCCAGGGCCCCTGCTAACCAGGTTCCCTGGGCCAGAGTTATTTTGTTAAATCTGTTGTGATGCTTGGCACAATTGGATACACTCCTAAATATCACTGTAAGTCCTTCGTAAATGGGTATACCTGTACCCAGGGCATGGGATATTAGGAGTAGGGCTCTGAGGGCAGAAGCACTGATTGTGCTACCCTCTAGAGCCCAGCACGCACATACCCTCAGCACTGCCAGTGCAGGTTGAGTATCCTGGTGCAAACCTAAAATACAGACTTGATATGGCACGCCCCCTGTTTGCCCTGTCCACCCCACAATGCATATGTTATAGGTAAGTCACCCCTCTAGAGGCCTTACAGCCCTAAGGCATGGTGCACCATACTATATGTGAGGGCATAATTGCATGAGCAATATGCCCCCACTGTGTCCTTGCCGGACCTGGGACATAGTGAGTGAACAGAGCAGCGATTTTAAGTACATGTGCTGGACACTGGTAAAAAAAACGGGTTCCCCAGCTCCATGAAGGCCACTCTGTACCCTGGGTTGTTTGGTATCAAACAACTCAGAATATTAAATCCAAACTGGTACCAGTGTTGGATTTGCCCCTAAATTTACCCAGGGATCACCATAGAGGTGCCCCCTGCAAAAGATAACCTTAACTGGCATAGTTGCTGACTGGTTCCATCCAGCCTGCCACTCCAGATGGCCAATATGCAAACCTGGGGGAGAGCCATGGCTCTCTAGTTTGGAAGACAATGCCCTTCCTGGGTGGAGGAGCTCACACCCCCTGCCCTCAGGAATGTGCAACACCCTGGCGGTGAGTTTCAAAGGGTTACTGCCCCTGAAACTCGAGCCCCCAGGCCTGCTGCTAGCAGCAGAGGGCTTCCCCCTTTGCAAACCCCCACTTTTAGCAGGAGAAAAGGCGGGAAACCAGACAAAGGGTAGAATGGGTGACCTCACTGAGCATGCACCACCGCTTGGGGCTTGCAAACAAAGTGGACCTCCATCTGATGTTCCTCCATGTTGGATGGTAGGAAAGTACCCAATAGGGTTTAGGGAGGTGCCCTGTCCCACAGGAAGTGGTCTCTGTAGTGGGTGTAGACAGCACCAAAGAACGCACCAAGATGAGAACAGAGGACCTGCTGCACCAGAAGAGGCTCCAAGTCCCCTGCTTGCTGCACCAGTGCCCTGACAATCATCGCTGCAGAGGAGCGGACCACTGGGCCGATTCAAAAGATCCCGAGGACCTCCAGCCTTCGCAAATAGCCCGAGAACTCCCTCCTGAGAGGAGGCACCAATCAAGAAACCAGAGGAACCTGCAAACCGGTGAGGGACACTTCACCGACCAGACGATATCTCCGCAACTGGAAGTTGCAGCCAAGCCTGACAAGACACCAACGACAGCCCGGATGAGACCGTCA
Organism: Pleurodeles waltl; assembly: GCF_031143425.1. Classification (NCBI taxonomy): domain Eukaryota; kingdom Metazoa; phylum Chordata; class Amphibia; order Caudata; family Salamandridae; genus Pleurodeles; species Pleurodeles waltl. The sequence continues at coordinate 1,332,303,159 of NC_090446.1, read as the reverse complement.
ACTGTGCCCAATTTGGTGGCACAGCGCCCTCCCGTGGCCGAGTTGTGGTAATACTCCAGGTACTGACCAGTGCACGTCCGACATCACCAACAGATGCCCCTGGAGCTGCAACTGGACTAGGAGGAAGCCCCAGTCAAGGGACTTCAGTGACACCCTGGACCTTCCTTCAGAGGACCCACAACATCGTGTGAGACCCCCAGAAGAAGACTCACCTCCAGCTCCAAAGGGTCCCTTCGTGCACAGCATCTAAGACCTCCAAAATGCCCTGCACCGGGCTGCACTGAGCCCTGCATCGTGGGATTTGCTGTGTGCCCCGGGTCCACAACCCCTTGCGACCTCAAAAGCCCAAGGGAACCCCCAAGCATCCACCTTAAACTTGCAAACCAGGGCCGTTTCCAAGTGGCCCCTCCAGGTGGCCCTGTGCCAAGAGGTTTTCCAACGCTGCTCCCGCCGGAACCAGGAGCCGCCCAAAGCTCTCCAGCTGCCACAGTGTGCCCACTGACCACTCCGGCCACCCTGCAAGAGAAGAGACTGGTAACTCAACTGTGTGATTTTACTGCAATTTTAAAGGTGACTGTGCATTGATTCCAATGGTTTGTAATTACGCACAGAAAGACTAACTATGCCAAAACTTTGAAAAGCTATATTTTGAAAAGTACTTAACGTATTCTAAAGATCTTGGTCTTTTAAAATTTATATAAAAGTCTGAAGTACTTTTTTATAAAATCTGGCCTCGAGTTGTTCATTGAGTGTGTGCGGTGCATGTTTGGATTTGTCAGTACAGCAAATACTTAGCACATCTCCTGAATTAGCCTAACTGCTAGACCAGCTACCATAAAAATTGGAGCATTAGGTGGTCTAATTTTTACCTCTGGAAACCAACGTGTGGTTGCCCCCCTCCTACAATTGGTCCATCCCTGATGCAGGCACCAACTGGCGAGCGAGCTGTGAGGGGGCCAAATTCTGTCTGGGTATATAAATGCATATATATCCACACAGAGTATCCCAAACTAAAGATATGCCTGGACACAAGGGTTGTTTGCAGTGTTTTAATGGAGGCTTCTCTGCAATGTGTTTCGGTCCAGCTGGGCCTTGATCACGGATCAAAATGGCGCTATGCCTACCCCACTATAAATATGTGATCAACATGAAAGGACACATTAAAAAACAATCATGCTATTTTTACATCTCTTAAATTGGGAAATGATCATTGATATGATCAGGTTCTGTCTGAACAATCACTTTTTCATCTTTTCACACAAGTTTGTTTGTGGGCAGGTGGTAGGAACAGGTGATTGGCAATTTTGAAGAATTCTCTGAACATGTCATTTCATGGGTATGCTTCATTGCTTATATATTCTTTATCTGGAATGAAACATGGAAATAATTGAGCCATATATATAGAAATTGAATGACAAACTCCTTCAATCTACAATTTAGTGGGCAGATTAGCCAAAATAAAGTTGAGTTTCTGGATGTAGTAGTTGAAGTGAGTGGGAATAGCTTGGAAACCAGGCTGTTTAGAAAACCTACTGCAGGTAGTAGCATCTTGCATGCTAATAGTGCCCACTGGGCAAGTCTGGTTTATAGCATTCCATATGGCGAGCTATTGCGAGTCAAGGGGAACTGCAGTACAACTGAGGCTTATATTGTTGAAAAGGCTATCATGATCAAGAGATTTGACGATGGAGGTTACCCTTAAGAGGTCATCAATAAAGCAAGTGATAGGGCTGACTCAGCGGTCCTGTGAGAGGTCGGTCTAGGCGCATAGTGAGCGCCCGCCTTTGATGCAAGTCTGACTATAAGGGGACGCTCCCTCTCCAGGACACCGGAGGCTAGTAGCCTCTTGTGATAGGGTCCTCCCCAGGTATTCCCTTGGCAAGGTAGGCCCCCCGCCCATTTGGGTGACACTTATTATTTCTACTTAATTGCTAGTATTTATTTAACGCTCACCAAGCATGTATAGCAGGGATCCTTTGCCCTGATGAATGCCCCGAGACCTTCCAGCTCTACTTTGAGGGCAGAAACATGTCGGCTTATTCCATTTAGATAGGAGACCCAGTGAGTCATTGCTCTCACTTGGTGTCCCAGTCTTCTTTTTAATCACATCAAACAGAACCTCCTATTAAAATACATACATAGGTATCTGTTTAGGTGTTTTTATTTCCTAGTCTAGCTGGATCCCTTTTCCAGAACCAGAATTGATTTACGCACTCCCTCCTGTTCCTTTAACAGTGAGGTTGAGTCCGCCCAGGTGGCATTGTCCTACCTGGGTGGGGCTAGGTGGTCATATGATGAAGCATGACACCATATCAATCAATCAATCAATCACAGATATTTATAGAGTGCACTACATACCCGTTAGGGTTCCAAGGCGCTGGGGGGGGGAGGACTGCTACTGCTCGAAGAGCCAGGTCTTGAGTAGTCTTCTGAAGGCGAGTAGGTCTTGGGTCTGTCGGAGGTAGGTAGGGAGCGTGTTCCAGGTCTTGGCGGCGAGGTAGGTGATCTGCCGCCGGAGGAGGTTCGTTGGATGCGGGGGACGTTGGCGAGGGCGAGGCTCGCGGAACGCAGTTGGCGGGTCGGAGTGTAGAAGTTGAGTCTGTCGTTGAGGTAGGAGGGGCCGGCGTTGTGAAGTGCCTTGTGTGCGTGGGTGAGGAGCTTGAAGGTGACCCTTTTGTTGACGGGGAGCCAGTGGAGTCCTTTGAGGTGAGGGGTGATGTGGCTGTGGCGGGGTGCGTTGGTGATGAGTCGGGCTGAGGTGTTTTGGATGCGTTGGAGGCGTTGGAGGCGTTGTAGGTGTTTCGCTGGGATTCCTGCATAGAGTGCGTTGCCGTAGTCCAGTCTGCTGCTGACGAGGGCGTGGGTTACTGTCTTCCTGGTGTCGGTCGGGATCCACTTGTAGATCCTGCGGAGGGTGTTGTAGCAGGAGGAGGTGACGGCGTTGACTTGTCTGTCCATGGAGAGTGCGGAGTCGAGGATGAATCCCAAGTTGCGGGCGTGGTCGGTGGGCCTCGGGGGGGTTCCGAGGGAGGTGGGCCACCATGAGTCGTTCCAGGCGGAGGGGGAGGTCCCGAGGATGAGGATTTCTGTCTTGTCGGTGTTGAGCTTCAGGCGGCTATCTCTCATCCAGTCGGTGACTGCCTTCATACCCTCGTGGAGGTTGGCTTTGGCGGTGGCAGGGTCGTTGGTGAGGGAGAGGATGAGCTGGGTGTCTTCGGCGTAGGTGATGATGTTGAGGTCGAAACGGCGGGCCACTTGTGCGAGGGGGGCCATGTAAATGTTGAACAGCGTTGGGCTCAGGGAGGAGCCCTGGGGGACGCCGCAGATGATGTTGATGGCTTCTGAGCGGAAGGGTGGGAGGCGAACGGTCTGTGTTCTGCCAGAGAGGAAGGATGAGGTCCAGGCTAGGGCTTTTTCCTGGATTCTGGCTTCTTGGAGGCGTGACAGTAGGGTGTGGTGGCAGACTGTGTCGAAGGCCGCTGAGAGGTCTAGGAGAATGAGGGCGGAGGTCTTGCCGCGGTCGAGTTGGCGTCTGATGTAATCTGTTGCGGCGATGAGGGTGGTCTCGGTGCTGTGGTTGCGTCTGAATCCGGTTTGTGAGGGGTCGAGAACATTGTTGTCTTCGATGTGGCGTGTCAGCTGAAGGTTGACGATCTTTTCTGCGACTTTGGCTGGGTAGGGGAGGAGGGAGATGGGGCGGAAGTTCTTGAGGTCCTTGGGGTCGGCTTTTGGTTTCTTGAGGAGGGCGTTGATGTCTGCGTGCTTCCAGTTTTCTGGGAAGGTGCCTGCTTCGAAGGAGGCGTTGATAATCTTGCAGAGTTGGGGCGCGATGATAGAGTCAGCTTTGTTGAAGATGTGGTGGGCAGAAATCACATAAATAATATTGGCCCCTGTTGGGGAGCGACCCTTGCCCAAGGGGCCGCTCCCCGCAACATGAAACTGACTAAAAATAAATCCTGCTGAAAGAGACATTGAGGGAAAAAAGTCCTTTCCTTTCCCCCAATTCCCCTTTCACAAACAATCCCCCCCCCGGCCGCAGGAGAAATGTACCTGTTTCTCTGTAGACGTGCTGGAAGCAAATGGCTTCCAGCGTGATGGCGGTCTCTAATGATGTCAGCGTGCAATCGCACGCTGACGTCAATGGATGGAGGTGTGGGGCTGGGGGTGGGAGCCTATTATTTGGAGCGGCGCTTGGCTGGCGGTGTGCGAGAACGTGGCGCTTGGCTGGCGGTGTAAATAGTGACTTTCTGTTGGCCACTGCAACACACTGCTAGCCAAACGCCAGTCCAGACTCCCATCAGCTTGTGTGATTGCAGTGTCAGGCATGTGGGTGGATGAAAGTGATGGGCCCTTGAATGGTACTGTGTGTTGATGCGAGTGTTGTAATGTGCAGGGCCCACAGCTGGTGTCGTGAATGCTCTTGTACATGGCATGTATGAAAGATGTGTGAATGGACTGTAAAGAGGTTGGCAACTTGACGCGGCTTTACAGCTCACGAGCTGAGTCAATGGTTCAGTTTTTTGGCCTTTTAGTTATTAACAGTACATTTCATTTTTGTGAAATCTCTTGTTAATAAAATTTGATCTACTGAACCATCACTCATCCTTGTGCCAAATCCAACCAGTATGTGTGGTAAAAAAAAAAAAACCTGCTCCACTGTAATCAGGTGTCGAAACACATCTGTGACATGCTAGGTGTCTCGGGTGGGACCCCGATGATGAAGCATGTCACCAACTAGGACGTGGACACATTAAAGTTATCTATTACAAAACTACCTGTTTCTGCAGAGGGGGGAACCTGCGTTTTTAGCGTGGTGACCCTATAAAGAAAAGTGAGGAAAATGTGATTTTTTTTAGCTATATTTCAGGTTATCGGGGATCCACGCAAGCCACATCTCCCTGGCTTCCTCCTGGTGTCTAGTTTTCAAAAAATGTCTGGGTTAGGTAGGTTTCCCTAGATGACCGCCGCACCTGGGACCAAAAACGCAGGTGCCCCCCCTGCAAAAACAGTTCTTTTTGCAATAGATCATTTTGATGTGTACATGTTGTGTTTTGGGGCATTTCCTAATGTGGGCACTGGATCACCCACAAGAGTGAAGTACCATTTTTACTGGGAGACTTGGGGAAACACAGAATAGGAGAACAAGTGTTATTGCCCATTGTCTTTCTCTACATTTTTTTTTTCCAAATGTAAGACAGTGTGTAAAAAAGACGTTTATTTGAGAAATGCAGTGCAATTCACATGCTATTATGGGGACCCCGGAATTCGGAGATGTGAAAATAACCACTGCTTCTCACCACCTTATCTTGTGCCCATTTTGGAAATACAAAGGTTTCCTTGATACCTATTTTTCACTCTTTATATTCCACCAAATGAATTGCTGTATATCCAGTATACAATGAAAACCCACTGCAAGGTGCAGCTCATTTATTGGCTCTGGGTACTTAGGGTTCTTGATGAACCTACAAGCCCTACATATCCCCGCAACCAGAAAGGTCCAGGAGACGTAATGGTATATTGCTTCCAAACATCTGCCATAGCTGGAAAAAGTTATAGAAGAAAACGTGGGCCGATAATGGCTCTTATTTAATCTCATTTTTAATATTGTTTTATTTTAGCTATTACTTTCTTTAGGAAAACCTTGAAGGATCTACATAAATGACCCCTCGCTGAAATCAGACTTTTGTCTACTTTTCAGAATTTGTTAGCTGTCTGGGATCCAGCATTGGTTTCACCCCCTTTTCTGTCACTAACTGGAAGGAGGCTGAAAGCACAAATAAATTGTAAAAAAAATGGGGTATTTCCCAGTAAAATGCCAAAATTGTGTTGAAAAATGTAGTTTTCTGATTCAAGTCTGCATATTCCTGAAAGCTAGGAATATGTTGATTTTAGCACCGCAAACCCTTTGTTGATGCCATTTTAAGGGGAAAAAACACATGCTTTCTTCTTCAGCCCTTTTCTTAAAAAAATGAAAATATATTTGTATTTTTACTAATTTCTTGGTCTCCTCCAGCGAAACCCACATACTCTGAGTACCTCTAAATCCCTAGGATGTTGGAAAAAAAGGATCAGCACCTGCAGGGGGAAAAGGGCAGGCAGCGACGGGGTTAAGAGAAGTCACTCTTTGAAAGATGTGCTTAGCTGGAATTGTATTGTAAATAAAATCCCCAAAAAATAGAGAATGTTTTTTTTATGCTGTGGGAAATGCAAAGCATATAGAACTAGTTATGATACATTGGAATTTATTGATTCCCAATACCACTAGTTTGTTTTCAATTAGAAAAATGACAACTGAGTTTTGTGTTTACCGTCTTGTATGCCTGTGTAACTTGATGTTTGTGTGCAGCACTGTACACAAAGCTAAAAAGCGGATTTTGGTGCATCTGAGGGCCATTAGGCAACAATTTTCCGTATCCTGTGGCACAACGTTTTGCTAATGCATACTATAGTAATACTGACTGCATGTGATTGATGCTATCTTTCCAAGTACACAGGGTGATGACATAAATCCCTGAGAAAATTGAAGTCTAGATATATCTTAAAATTTGATACAATATCTTCTTGTGGGTTGAACCTTGATGAGGAATTGGCATGCCATTTTCATCCCATTTGCAGTAGTTTGCCAGAATAAACAGTTTGTCCTTTCATCTGATGATGTGAACTGTGTATAGATTTTTATGGTATTTTTAACAGTTCTGTTTAATTTATTTTGGTATTTTGTTTATATTTATTCACAGATCTTCACAAGGTGAATGGACACTCATGCTATTATAATCATGCTGCACATGGTGGTATGGTTTTATGTCTATGTTTTGTGGTTGTTCTTTATGGAGAGTATGGACATGTCTATTTTACTGTTTATCTTAGTGTTCTTTTCATGAACTGCATCACTGACATTTGATTTCAATAGATTTAATTAAAAAAATTCAGGAGAGTGGGGCCATAGAGTATCCCTTCTAGGGTCATCTATGATTAATGACGTCGTAATTTGATTATTTGAATACAACTGGTTGAAAGTGTAGCCCCGTCTCCATTATATGCTTGCTATTTATGATTTGTGCTATTAGGACATATTGGGCCTGATTACAACTTTGGAGGACGGTGTTAATCCGTCCCAAATGTGACGGATATACCACCTACCGTATTACGAGTCCATTATATCCTATGGAACTCGTAATACGGTAGGTGGTAAATCCGTCACATTTGGGACAGATTAACACCGTCCTCCAAAGTTGTAATTAGGCCCATTGTGATGTTGGTAAATGACATGACTGAAATATTAATGATGATTAGGAGGTGTGGTGTCACTCCAAGTTGACATCTGTTTTGTTTAAGAGCTACATTGCATCATAGACCTGTTCGAAAATGAATTTGTCACCGGATGAGTATGACATCACAAATTCGGATCATGATTTTGTTATTATTATGTGTTTTATGTGTAGCATTTAGTTCTTTCAGTGTTCGGAATTGTTTTGACACGATAACATTGTATGAGCTCAACAGCAATGTTAGCAGTTTAACATATGTAGGCATCTAGAAGAGCATCTGTTTTATGTTCCTGAAATGTAAATATTTATCATGTCTGATTTTTATATTTATGAATATTTTGGATGTTGTATAATGGCACCCGTTCAAAAGTTATATACATTTCGATTTGTTTCAGGAATAATTTGCTACCCTATAACTGATATAACATTCATCTACATTCTAAATTGAATTTGTTACATGTTATACAGATATTTTTCTGACTTGAATTGTTGGGATTGTTTTGATGTTATAAGATTGCATAATCTCAGTGGTAAGAATAGCAGTTTAACAGTGCATGCATTTTGTCAATTGTCAGCGTTCATGATTGTTTTTGAATGTGTCCTTCTTTCATATTGATCACATATTTATGGTGGGGTAGGCTTATCGCCATTTTGACCTGTGATCAAGGCCCAGCTGGGCCAAAACACGTTGGGTAGAAGCATCCATTAAAAAACGGCAAAACAACCCTTGTTGTGTCCAGGCATATCTTTAATTCAGGATACTGTGTGTGGATTTTAAGTGGGCAGTCGGACCCATGCTTGGAATGCCGTGGTGAGCACAGGAGCACTGATGAGCCTTTGTGTCTAACATATAAATGTGTGTGTATATATATATATATATAAACACACATTTCTATGTATATGTGACACTCCTTTTCTACAAGTGCTGCTAACCCTGTGCTGCCGCTGCAGGAGTGGTGCATAGTGTCCGGCGTGGCTCCCGGCATGTAAATTTCCAAAGCAATCTCAAAGTTGGGAACCTGCGCACTTGGTGTCTTCAAAAGTCATTTATTTACCAAAATCCAGCCCCTGCAATGTGTTTTGGCATAACAGTCTTGCTCAGGCACGGGCTGGCTGTGTTAGTCATAACACACATGCTCTTCGTGAACATATACAACAAAATAGGTCTACATAATACAACTGTTTCAAGAATGTAATAAAGATCCACCATCTTCAAAGAATACAGAGGTAACAGTGACAAGACCTTGCTTTAGCATTGTGTCACAGAATTGTTTGTAAATTGCTAATTTAATCTTAGCTGTTTCAATCTGACCACATGTATGCACTGGCATGGGCAGTGCAGGGCCCCCCTGCCCAGCACCATCGGAATGTAAACTAACCGCTTTGAGCTGGTTGGGTGCTGGTCGGCATCCTCTGTGCTACGAGATAGCACTCGGCTCCTTTAAGGATTTCCACTGGTCAGCCAGGTCAGGCAAAGGGGAAAACTTTTAATAGGACGGGAGGGAGGCCACAGCCATGACAGTGGCGTCATCTCCGTGAGTTTGGCAGTCCTGCGTTGGGAGCGCCAAACTTGTAATCAGGCCTGTGGTCCTAGGTTGCTGTTTATGGTCACGAAGAGTGTAGGTGGTATGACGAAGACATTCAGCCTGTGCATGAGCAAGGCTGTTATGCCAAAAAGCATCGCAGGGACTGGATTTTGGTAAATAAAATATTTTTGAAAACACCACCTGCACGTGTTCTCAACTATGAGATTGCTTTATATATATATATATATACACATATATATGCATATATATGCATATATATATATGTATACATATATATATATATATACACATATATATGCGTATATATATATATATATATATATACAATTAAAAAAATAAACAAATAACAATATTAAACACATTTAAACAAAATTAATAAATATATTAAGGTCTGGAAATAATAGCATTATACTTCCTAGAGATAAACTTTACTATTCCCACTCCAGTTTGTGCAACAGTAGGGAAACTGTTGGACTCAGGAGAGGTAACATTTACTATTCCCACTGCCCATACAGCATGCTCACAGTGTACTTACCTGTTTGTCTGGAGGACCGTAGAGTAGCGTGTACTGGGGGAGGACCCCATCCACGAGTTTCTCCAACTCCTCCGTGCTGAAGGCAGGGACCCTTTCCCCAGACACACGAGCCATTGTCTCTTCCAGACTGAGGTCACAGCAGCACTTGCAGTGTAGGTCCTCTCCTGTTGAAGATCAGGTATCAAGTGATTGAACAGAGAGAAAATGGCGGTCACGTCCGTGGCGGTGCGTACCGTCACCGCCGGCGTACTTCGTCATTGGTTCCTGGGACCCATAGGGTCCAATGTTAACCAATGCAGGATTGCGCCGCTGTCTTCGACCACCTACCGCGACGGTGCACAACGCCATCACAGTTACCTCATATCCCATTGTCCCACTTTACAGGTCAGACAGCCGCCATTTCATGGGCCCACATGCCATTATTTTGGACTGCGTCATACATATCTAGGCCTTGCCTAAACACTCATCCAAGCATATGTCGATTTGCTAATATTTCAGAGTATGCTGTGTTAACGTACCTCAGAGTTGGTTGACTCTCTGCTCGCTGTTCTACTCCATAGGCACCGTCCGCTGGGGCATGTGAGGAGATGGCGGCATCCTCCGGTGTACAGACCGCTGGTGGACCTGTCGACAATGGAGGAGCGACATGTGATCATCACCTACAGACTTGATCGTGCCACAATCCAGGAACTGTGTGCCCAGCTGGAGCCAGACCTGATGTCAGCTATCCGCCATCCCACAGGAATCCCCCCTCAAGTGCAGGTGCTGTCAGTACTCCATTTCCTAGCAAGTGGGTCATTTCAAACAACAGTGACCATAGCATCAGGGATGTCCCAGACTATGTTTTCCAACGTGTTGTCCAGAGTGTTGTCTGCCCTGCTGAAACACATGCGGAGCTACATCGTTTTCCCTCAGGTGGAGGATTTGCCTACAGTGAAAGGTGATTTCTCTGCCCTGGGACATATCCCCAACATCATAGGTGCCATTGATGGGACACATGTGGCCTTGGTCCCCCCGCAGGAGTGAACAGGTTTACAGAAACTGGAAGAGTTACCATTCAATGAATGTGCAGATGGTGTGTTTGGCCGTCCAGTACATCTCCCATGTGAACACCAAGTTTCCAGGCTCAGTGAATGAGGCATACATTCTGCGGAATAGCAGCATCCCTTATGCAACTCCAGAGGCACCGTGTGTGGCTATTAGGTGAGGATATGGACCCTATACAGTGTGGATAGTTGTCTGGGGTTGTCCCTAACGGTTAGTGTGTGTCTAACAGTTGTCCCTCGACATTTGCAGGTGACTCTGGCTACCCCAACCTGTCATGGCTACTGACCCCTGTGAGGAATCCCAGGACAAGGGCAGAGGAACGCTACAATGAGGCCCATGGGCGAACTAGAGAGGACCTTCGGCCTCCTGAAGGCCAGGTTCAGGTGCCTCCATATGACAGGTGGTTCCCTATTCTACTCACCAAAGAAGGAATGCCAGATCATCGTGACCTGCTGTATGCTTCACAACTTGGCTTTGCGACAACAGGTGCCTTTTCTGCAGGAGGATGGTCCAGATGGAGGTGTTGTGGCAGCTGTGGAGCCTGTGGACAGCGAAGATGAGGAAGCTGAAGAAGAGGACATAGACAACAGGAATACGGTGATCCTGCAATACTTCCAGTGAGACACAGGTAAGAAGACAACACAGCCTGCTACATCTGATTTAATACTACTACCTCTCATCTGTCTGTCATTTTCACCCAGTGTATGGTCACTGAGTTGTCACTTTCCCTTACGATTTCACAGATGTGGGTCCCACTGTGTGACATCTGCTTTGTTTATGCATGGACTAGTGCTGTGTGACATAGGTATGTTGACATTACATTTGATATAGCATTTTGCCACTGTAATTGCAAATACACATTTTCAAAAGCACAAACTGACTCCAGATTGTTTTTTGATTTAAGGGTGTTTATTTAAGTGCTCAATAGTGGAGGGGGTTGTAAAATGTTCAGGGCTGATGAAAGAGGAATGTCCATGGCAGAGTCCAGTCTATTAGTCTCACAGGTGCATTGTCCAAAGGGGCATAGGAAGTGGAGCTGGGGCAGTTTAAGTATGGACAGGGTGACAAAGTGGGACAGAAGGATGACAATCAGGGTGGTCTCATTTCTTGGCGGGGATCTTGGCATTGTTCTCTGTCTTTGTCCTGGATCTCAGGGACCGTTTGTGGGGTGGTTCTCCATCTGCAAGGGGTGGGGTGCTGGTGTGGTGGTCCTGTGGCGGTGCCTCCTGTCCACTAGCGCCGGCGGAGGTGGTGGGCAGTTCATCGTCCAGGCTAGTGTCAGGGGCCCATTGTTGTGCCACAGTGTCCCTCCTGGTGTTCACGATTTCCTTCAGCACCCCTACAATGGTGCCCAGGGTGGAATTGATAGATTTGAGTTCCTCCCTGAAGCCCAAATAGTGTTCCTCCTGCAGCCGCTGGGTCTCCTGAAACTTGGCCAGTACCGTTGCCATTGTCTACTGGGAATGGTGGTAGGCTCCCATGATGTTGGAGAGGGCCTCGTGGAGAGTGGGTTCCCTGGGCCTGTCCTCCCCCTGTCGCACAGCAGCCCTCCCAATTCCCCTGTGTTCCTGTGCCTCTGTCCCCTGAATCGTGTGCCCACTACCACTGCCCCCAGGTCCCTAGTGTTGTTGGGGTGGTGGGTTAGCCTGGGATCCCTGTAGTGGTGGACACACTGCTGATTGACGTGTCCTGGGGACAGAGGTATGGGCCCGCTGGGTGGGTGCTGCGCTGGTGTTTCCAGAGGGGGCAAGCTCTGTAGTGGCCTGTGCCAGTGTGGGGGGAACCGACTGTCCTGAGGTCCCAGATGGGCCGGACTGGTCATCTTGATCCAGTTGGACAGAGCTGCTGTCATCACTGTGGGCCTCTTCTGTGGGTGGAGTGGACATATCTGGACCCTCCTGTCCGGTGACGTTGGGTAGGGGTCCTACAGGGGTGTAAAGGCATGAATATTGCATCTGTGTGTGCCATGGTGTTCAATGGGTGGGTGACCGTGTACCCCAGTGCTTGCATTCCTGTGTTGGACCTTGTGTGATAATGGTTTGGGTGTGTATGGGTATGTGTAGTGGCCATGCATTGGTGATGGGTGTCCATGCTTTGGTGTTACATGCAGGGCTTGAGTTTGGGATGTGTGGTTTGTGATATTGGGACATACGTGAGGAGTTGGAGTGATGGGGTTGCGGGCGAGGGTGGGGGTATGTGATAGCATGCAGGTAGGGTGGGGGATGTAATAGTTAACATTTGCCTTACCAGAGTCCATTCCTCCAGCTACTCCTGCGAGGCCCTTAGGATGCAGTATAGCCAAGACCTGCTCCTCCCATGTTGTTAGTTGTGGGGGAGGAGGTGGGGGTCCGCCGCCAGTCCTCTGAACCGCGATGTGGTGTCTTGAGACCACGGAACGCACCTTCCCCAGTAGGTCGTTCCACCTCTTCCTGATGTCATCCCAAGTTCTTGGGTGCTGTCCCACTGCGTTGACCCTGTTCACGATTCTTCACCATAGCTCCATCTTCCTAGCTATGGTGGTGGGCTGCACCTGTGATCCGAATAGCTGTGGCTCTACCCGGATGATTTCCTCCACCATGACCCTGAGCTCCTCCTCAGAGAACCTGGGGTGTCTTTGCGGTGCCATGGGGTGGTGTGAGTGATGTGTGGGGTGGTGTGTGTTGTGATGTGTGGGGTGATATTTAGAGGTGTGTTGTGTGAGGTGCGTGGATGTTGTGTGAGTGATGGTGTTGAGTGCCTGTGGATGCTAGTTTGTAGATGGTGGTGTCTCTCTCTGGCCCTCAGTCACAATTGTGGTCGTAAGGGTTTGTGGGTGATGTGGGTGTGTGTTTCATATTGTATTGGATGTGTGGGAGTGGTGTGTGTATGTGTATCAGGTGTGTGTATTTGGAATTGTCCAATGTGGTTGTGTTTTGTAAATGTGTGTGTATTTTGAGCGCGGCGTTGTGTACTGCCAATGGAATACCGCGTGGATTCGTGGGTCGTGATAGTGTGGGCGTATTCCTGTTGGCGTGACGGTGGAGGTTTTGTTATCACCAGTTTAGCACTGACCTTTGGTGTGGCAGACTTGTGTGGGTGTCTGTATTTTGGCGGATTCCGAGCTGTGGGTCATAATGACCGTGGAGGAATTCTGTGGCTGCGGCGGTGTGTTGGCGGTCTTCTGCACGGCGGTAAGCGGCTTTTAACGCCAATGATGTAATAACCCCCATAATTACTAAACAATTTTCATAATTATAATTCAATTAAACATTTTAATAAAAATTAATCGTTAATTAATAATTATTACTTAATTACTGTCTCACTCTATACCTCTACGAACCCAACAACCCGCACCTAAAATAGAACTTGGAAAATATTATATTTACACAATTTACATAATTAACTATCATTTAATTAACATTAAATAAAATATAATTATTAATTATTTAGACTTAGGGCCTCATTATGAGCCTGGCGGTTAGAAACCCCGACCTTCATACCCATGAGAAGGAGACTGGTGCAAGGCTGGTAGGCTCCCCCGGCCCTATTAAGAGGTTTCCAGTGGAACCTCAGAAATCTGAGGTTTCCGCTGGTCAGCCCAGTGATAACCATACAGCGGCATTGGTCTCACCTCGTCATGGAGCTGAGGCCAATGCTATTGCACCAAGGGTTCCCTCAGCACCTCCCTCCCCCCACGTTGCCCCAGCACTTTCTTTCTGCCAGTCTTTTCTTGAAGGAGACTCTGCCTTGAAAAAGCATCAGGAAGGGGACTTGTAATCAGCACGGCGGCACTGAATTCAGCGTCGCCATGGCTGGCCATGACACCAACCACCGCCATCAAGTGCTTAATTTGTAAATAAAAAGGTGCCAGTGCCCAAAACCCTCCTCTTAAACATGTGGCTTGTGGTCTGTAATAAAAAAGAACTGGTCTTTAACACCCTGATTCCGAGTTTTTCGGAATGAAGGTGCTATTTATTGCACCCAATCATTAATGATACTGCAGGGTTTCTTTTTTATTGGATTTGATATCATGAGTGTTTGAGGAATAACATGCAGTTTTAGGTGCTGTCCACAGCAAAACCTGTGAAGTACTGTAAACACTGTATACTTTTCTCCTGTTAAATTTTGGCAGGTTTGATCTGCCGAGATTTAATGAAAGGTGAGATCTTTAATGTACCCAGTCAAAACTGGCTGTTTCAATTAACACCCAACTCATAATTCTGAACCTTGTCCAAAGTGAGATTTGACTATGGGTTGGTAAATAGCAACCCATTCATATTTAGGGTTTAAATGTCAGTTGTCTACCCTCCCTAGTATTCTGCCTTATGGACACAACAGGCTAAAGAAGTTCTACATCATAAATGAGAGAAACAGCTGCCAAGTTAGGAGTTGACTGCAGCACTGGAGCCTGCAAAATCACTGTCTGGAAAGAGACTTGAGGCCTCATTACAAGGCTGGCAGTCTTTAGATCTCAAGCCCCGCAGTAGCGGTCAGGACTGCCACTGCTGTGGCGGTCCGACTGCCACATTAGGACCCTGGCAGTGAGACGAACCAGGGTTCAGTCATCTGTGCCGAGATCGGTGATCCCAACAGACTGATGGTGGCAGAGATCATAATCCACCAGGGCAGCTCTGCATGCAGTGGGTTACGACCTTGTTCTCCACCAGCCTTTTCATGACAGTTTCACCGCCATGAAAAGGCTGGCGGAGAACAGGTACAGGGAGCCACAGGCATGGGTAGTGCAGGGGTCCCCCTACCCAGCACTGTCACAATGTTCACTGACTTCCTTGCAGACAGTGAACATTGCAAAGGTGCTGGTGTACCCTGCGGGCTTAAGCATTGCCTCTGGCTCGATTACGAGCTGGAGGCAATGCTGTAGCCTGTTTCCCGCTAGGCAGGAGGGAAGAAACCAAGGTTTCCGCCCCCTCACCCAGCAGGAAACTCCTAATAGGACTGGCGGGTTGGTTGCCGCGAAGGCGGCAGCCACCCTGTTGGGAGTTTGGTGGATGGGCTTTCCTGTCAACCAAACTCAAAATGAGGGTCTTGGACTTAGGGCCTCATTACAACTTTCGTGGTCCCACCACAGGACCGCCAAGGCTCCTGGGAGGATGCCACCATCATGGCGGCAACATCTCCCCAAGCGTATTAGGTAGCTGAGGCCAATATCCTATCAATCCAGAACCCTTGGAATGCTCACTGTGTGCAAAGCAGACAGTGTGCATTCCGAGGGTGATGGGCAGGGGGTGCCACCCTGGCTGAGTACAACTCAGGCCGCACCCACCATATCAGGAACCATGTTTCGGGTGGGGATGGCGGTCCTCTGGTGGCTCCATCTGCCAGGGTCATAATGTGGCGGTCAGGCTGCCACCGTTGGGGCAGTCTGACCGTCACTGCAAGTCTGGCGGACCTCGGCTGCCAGACTCGTAATCAGGGCCGTTATAATTTTTATGCCTTTTGGGAATTGTTCCAAGGCACTAAAGCTCCACAAGAAAGTAGCCTCCTCGCTGGTGACAGTATTTCAGCTTCAACTACTTTAAGCTTCTTATAGCAAAGTTTGAGATTAGTCTTGGGTTGAAAAAGTGAGGTATCCGACCACATGGAACTTTCATCATATGTTCTATTACAAGTGCCATAGATATAATGCACACTGGTGTGGCAGAGTACCCTGCACACCAAAATATAAATAAGGCCCCAAGTCTAAAAGTAAAACAGAGGACCGATGGGAGGAAGGTGAGCTCAAACAATTACCTGCATGAAAATGACACCAGAAAAGCAGCAGCCCATGCTTATGACCACAAAATAATGTTTAAGAAAGAACACTATTTGATGTGATCAAGTTTAGTAATCTATGGCTTATTTAAAGATCACAGGAAAAGACTGTCAAACATTGTTAACATGAGTTTCACAATTTAAAACAATCTAGTGTCACGTCTTCAGGGCAAAGATGTCATCCTACAACTACCATTGTATTAGCAAAGTTTGCAAATTGATTCCACTGCCAACCATTCATATCAAACAAACAGATAAACAAAATATGCACAAGAAATTATAAAAAAAGGGAGGTGTTGAGAAATAAACAAAAATGGAACAATATTTTAATAAACATAAATATTATCTAGATGCAAGTAAAAATCAGCAGGTTATCTCTGCAGAAGCAGGTAAACGCAGTCTTTTTGGTCTGCTTCCACATTCTACCGGTGCTCCGTAAGACCTTCAGGTAGCTCCCAATCTACACCAGAAAGACCGTCACTCAAGCCCTTGTCACCAGTAGGCTGGACTACAGTAACACTCTTTATGTAGGAATCACTGCATGCCTTCTGAAGAAACTACAGGCAATACAAAACTCAGCAGCAAGACTCATCCTTGACCTCCCCAGATGGACTCACATCACCCCGCACCTCAAAAAATTACACTGGCTCCCAATCCAGAAGAGATGCCAGTTCAAGATGTTGACCTGCACAAAGAAGGACCAGCATATATCAACAAACAAATGACGTTCCATCAATCAACCAGACACCTGTGATCCACCTCCCTTTTCCTTGCAGACACCCTTGGATCTGCCGATCCAAGAGCGAAGGACTCTACTTCTCTCACCTTGTGGCCAAAGCCTGGAATGAAGTTTCCCTGCACCTCAGGAATGCTGCATTGCTCCGGGAATTCAGAAAAGGACTCAAGACATCAGCTGCAGTGTTAGACCTGACAGCTTTAGGGTGGTCACCCCTAACTTTTTGCCTGCCTCCCTCCACTTTTGAGATACTGTTTTTGCTGTTTTTTAGACTCTGCGCACTTTACCACTGCTTACCAGTGCTAAAGTGCATATGCTCTCTCCCTTTAAACATGGTAACATTGGATCACACCCAAATGGGCTATTTAATGTACTTATAGGTCCCTAGTAGAGTGCACTATATGTGGCCAGGGCCTGTAGATTAAAAGCTACTAGTGGGCCTGCAGCAATGATTGTGCAACCCACTTCAGTGGCCCCTTAACCTTGTCACAGGCCTGCCAATGCAAGGCCTGTGTGTGCAATTCACTGCCAATTTGACTTGGGATTTAAAAGTACATGCCAAGCCAAAAACTCCCATTTTTCTACATTTAAGTCACCCCTAAGGTGTGCCCTTAGGTAACCCATAGAGCAGGGTGCTGTGTAGGCAAAAGGCAGGACATATACCTATGAAGTTTACATATCCATACTGCTGTGAGGCCTGCTCCTTTCATAGGCTAACACTGGGGCTGCCCTTATACATTGTTTGAGCGGTAGCTGCCGATCTGAAAGGAATAGGAAGGTCATATTTAGTATGGCCAGAATGGTAATACAAAATCCTGCTGACTGGTGAAGTTGGATTTAATATTACTATTTTAGAAGTGCCACTTTTAGAAAGTGAGCATTTCTCTGCGCTTAAATCTTTCTGTGCCTTACACTCCACGTCTGGCTGGGTTTAGTTGGCAGCTCCTTGTGCATTCACTCAGACATACCCCAAACACAGGATACTCAGCCTCACTTGCATACATCTGCATTTTGAATGGGTCTTCCTGGAATTGGAAGGTGGAGGGCCTGCTCTCACACAAAGGACTGCCACACCCCCTACTGGGACCCTGGAAGACATGATTGAACTGAAAGGGGACCTGATGCACTTCTAAGCCACTCTTTGAAGTCTCCCCCATTTCAAAGGCACATGTGGGTATAAAAACAGGGTCTCTGCCCTACCACCTTAGACACTTCCTGGAGAAGATACCTGAACCAGAACCTGCAACCTGACAAGAAGAACTGCCTGGCTACCTAAAGGACTCACCTGACGGCTTTCTGAAGAGGACTGCTGCCTTGCTGATGCCCTGCTGTTTTGCTGCTCTCTTGCTTTGCTGCAGAAGTGCTCTCCAAGGGCTTGGATAGAGTTTGCCCCCTGTTCCCTGAAGTCTCAGGACCAAAAAGACTTCTCTCCTGCAGCTGAAATCCCCATGCGGTGAAAATTTGACGCACCGCCTGCCAAGAATGACGCACAGCCTGCTTGCAGTGAAAATTTCACCGCACGTCGAGTTCGGAACGACACAACCCGACTTTGCAACAGAAGATCAATGCAGTGCCAGCGACGCGACCGGAACTTCAACACACAGCCCTACTGGATTGACGCAAGCCGACTCAGAACAACCCTGCCCGACTTCCTGAGAGAAATCGACGCAGCGCCTGCCGTGCAAAAGAAAATTCCACGGATCGCCTACCGGAATCAGCACAGCCGCTCTGACTTCGCTCCGCAAGCCCAGGATTCCCCGCGTCGTCCCTGGGGCGTCTAAAAATCCCGCAACTGGAAGAGGATCCAAGTCCACGCACCGGAAATTGACGCAACATCTTCCCAGCGTGGAAAATAACGACGCAAGTCCGTGTGAGAAGGGGCGAAACTGACGCACACTCACCGTTTTCCACTCATCTCCTCTTGCGAGGATTTTTCAATGCAAACAAGGTACTTTGCCCTACAAGAGACACTTGTTGTTTCTAGGAGAACTTAAGACAATTGTATTGCTTTTACAGTAATCTTTTAACTCTAAAGACACTTTATATCACTTTCATTGATATCCCTACATTTGCTTATTCCATCTTTAATCGTTTTGACCTGCATTTATTCAGATAAATATTATACATTTTTCTAAACACTGTGGGGTGTATGTTTGCGGTGTTGCATGATTTATTGCACAAATACTTTACACATTGCCTTCTAAGTTAAGCCTGACTGCTCAGTGCCAAGCTACCAGAGGGTGGGCACAGGATAATTTGGATTGTGTGTGACTTACCCTGACTAGAGTGAGGGTCCTTGCTTGGACAGGGGGTAACCTGACTGCCAACCAAGGACCCCATTTCTTACAGGCAGCCACTACAAATATCAAGGGGAGAGACCGGCAGGGGGGAAAGAGGTGGACAGGGGAAATAAAATAATAATTTTTAAAAATGTACCGCCCCAACGCCCCTGATGCCACTGCCTGAGGCCTCGCTCCTCTGCTCTCCTGGTGTCCCAGCAGGCCTTCGGACACCAGCACATGCTTCCCACGCAATCCTGGTGGTGCTCTCATGCTATGCTTAGCATGAGAGCAGCATCAGGATTGGTCTGAGTGGCTTGGTCTGCCGCGCAGACTGTGCACAGGGGTCTGTGCAGTTTCTCCAAGAGCTGGGTTGGAGAAATCTGACGAGTTGGAGAACATGTGCATGTAGTTTTACTGGCCTAAGACGGTTGGCCAAACTGACATGTGCACTTAGGGCATTCCATTTCTCCTCCCTCCTCCCCCTTCCCATGGTCCAGCTGATGCCCCTCCCTGCACATACTGACTGAGCCCAGCAGCTGAAAAATAAAATGATAGTAAAATTTTGTTTTATTTTTCAGCTGCTGGCTCAGCCAGTGTGGCAACACTCCTTTGCCATTGCGAAGGAGCCACCCCTGCAAGACATGGCTGTTAAAATGAACAGAGCACATTGAAGCAGCTAGCAACTCCAGCATCTTGAGACTCTCACAGGTGATTTGCCATGCTTTATAAATTCTGCTTGATTGATTGATAACTATTGATTCTTAGAATCACTAATATTTATCAGCAAACATAAAACGTGAGGATTGTTTCTACAATTTTTAATTGATCCATGTAGCCATACTTTTACTATGCATGATGATGAAGCATTGCATTTTAGACTCCATCCTTTACACATCATCATTGTGCAAATACACATTTATATTTGACATTATAGTTATTGTGTCCCTTAATTATATTAACATGTGTGAAACATAAATGCATTAATGAAATGTAACCACTGAGAAACTGAAAACGTTATAAATGTGCATGACAATGTTAATTTAAATTAGCTTTCTGTATTCATTATTCAGGTTTTTCAATTTAGTTTAAGTTGCATTTGTTGAAGTAACATCCATTTTTTTAATTCAAGTTTTGTATTTAAAGAATATATGTGTGCATGCATAACCATGTATTAGAAATGTACATTAATTGTCAGTTAAAGTTATCCTGATCAGACTCCTTAATGCTGAAATGTATTTATCTGTGCTTAGCGTGTTCTTTCTTTCCAGGTGTTTTTCAAGGTTTCAATATCTAGAGAAAAGCAGTACAGTTCTATGTATTAGCTTTGTTAATAGTAAAACCTGAGAAGAGAAATCTTAGGAAGAGACACGAAGACCTAAGGAGCAACTGAAGTCTCCTATTAATCGCATATCAGGAATGGGGGATGCCCAAGGTACCAGAGACAGTCCAAGTTATGTGGGATGATGAATTCAGGTGATGTTGCAATTGTACATGGGCAAAGAGGCAATTGGTTCTTGGTGCAGTGGGAAGACATAAGATTGTTATAAAGGGTTCTGTGTTTTTAATTAATGCTTACTGTTGGACCTAGCCCTTTCTGCAGAGTCATCCCCAAACTGTCTGCCTTCTTCCTCCTATGTTATGTGACCAGTTTTTGTTGGCTTTAGGACTATGGGCACTTTACCGCTGCTAACCAGTGCTAACATGCATACGCTCTCTGTCTAAATTGTATTGGTGATTGGTTTATCCCTGATTGACCTATTCAGTTTACTAGTAAGTCCCTAGTAAAGTGTGCCTGTAAATCAAATGCTACTAGTGGGCCAGCAACACTGATTGTGCCACCCACATGAGTAGCCCTTTAAACATGTCTCGAATCTGCCACTGCAGTGTCAGTGTGTGCAGTCTTGCACTGCCAATTTGACCTGGCAAGTGTACTCACTTGCCAGGCCCAAACCATCCCTTTAACTACATGTAAGTCAAAGGTAAGCCCTCGGTAGGTAGGACATGTAGTGGTGTGTTTTACGTGTCCTGATAGTGAAATACTACCAAATTCGGTTATCACTATTGCAAGGCCTATCCCTCTCATACGTTAACATGGAGACTGCCTTTCAATCAATCAATCAATCAATCAATCACAATATTTATAAAGCGCGCTACGTACCCGTCAGGGTTTCGAGGCGCTGGGGGAAGGGGGGGGCGTGGAGCGCTGCTGTTTAGCGGTCGAAGAGCCAGGTCTTGAGGAGCCTTATGAATGCGAGGAGGTCCTGGGTCTGGCGTAGAGGTGTGGGGAGAGAGTTCCAGGTCTTGGCGGTGAGGAAGGAGAAGGATCTGCCGCCGGAGGTCTTGCGCTGGATTCGGGGTACGATGGCGAGGGCGAGGTTGGCGGATCGGAGTTGACGAGTTGGAGTGTAGAAGTTAAGTCTGGTGTTGAGGTAGGAGGGTCCGGTGTTGTGAAGTGCCTTGTGAGCGTGGGTGAGGAGTTTGAAGGTGATCCTCTTGTCTACCGGGAGCCAGTGGAGTTCCTTCAGTTGAGGGGAGATGTGACATCGGCGGGGTATGTCGAGAATCAGTCGGGCGGAGGCATTTTGGATACGTTGGAGTCGTTTGATGTCTTTGGTTGGGATGCCTGTGTAGAGTGCGTTGACGTAGTCAAGTCTGCTGCTGACGAGGGCCTGGGTCACCGTCTTTCTGGTTTCTGTTGGAATCCACTTGAAGATTCTGCGGAGCATTCGAAGGATGTTGAAACAGGAGGAGGAGACGGCGCTGACCTGTTTGGACATGGTGAGGGCGGAGTCCAGGATGAAGCCGAGGTTTCTTGCGTGGTTGGCAGGGGTGGGCGGGGGTCGGAGGGCCACCATGAGTCGTTCCAGGCCGAGGGAGTGCGCCCGAGGATGAGGACTTCCGTCTTGTCGGAGTTGAGTTTCAGGCGACTGTTGTTCATCCAATCGGCGATGGCTTTTAGTCCCTCGTGGAGGTTTGTTTTGGCGGTGAGCGGGTCTTTGGTCAGGGAGAGGACGAGCTGGGTGTCGTCGGCATAGGAGATGATGCTGAGATGATGTTGGCGGGCCAGTTTAGCGAGGGGGGCCATGTAGACGTTGAACAACGTAGGGCTGAGGGAGGATCCTTGGGGGACGCCGCAGATGAGGTTGGTCGCTTTGGAGCGGAAAGGGGAGAGACGGACTCTCTGAGTTCTGTCGGAGAGGAAGGATGAGATCCAGTGGAGGGCTTTATCTTGGATGCCGGCTTCCTGGAGGCGGGTCAGTAGGGTGCGGTGGCAGACTGTGTCAAAGGCGGCTGATAGGTCGAGGAGGATGAGGGCTGAGGTTTCGCCGTTGTCCATTTGATGTCTGATGTCATCTGTGGCGGCGAGGAGAGCAGTCTCAGTGCTGTGGTTTCATCTGAATCCGGATTGTGAGGGGTCCAGGATGGAGTTGTCTTCGAGGAAGTGGGTGAGTTGAGTGTTGACGATCTTCTCGATGACTTTAGCTGGAAAAGGGAGGAGAGAGATCGGACGGAAGTTTTTGAGATCGTTGGGGTCGGCTTTGGGTTTCTTGAGGAGGGGTTGGATTTCTGCGTGTTTCCAGCTGTCCGGGAAAGTGGCGGAGGTGAAGGAGAGGTTGATGATCTTGCGGAGTTCGGGGGCGATGGTGGCATTGGCTCAGTTGAATACGTGATGAGGGCAAGGGTCCGTAGGGGAGCCTGAGTGGATGGTGTTCATGGTTGTTATGGTTTCTGCATCGTCCACGTGGGTCCAGGCGGTGAGGCGGCAGTCGTGGGAGGAGACGTCGGGGTTGGGGTCTGGCGGTGGACCGGTGTTGAAGCTGTCGTTGATGGTGGCGATTTTCTGGTGGAAGAAGGTGGAGAGGTCGTCGCAGAGTTTCTGGGTGGGCGGGATGTCGTTGGAGTTGGCTTTTGGGTTGGAGAGTTCCTTCACGATGCCGAAGAGTTCTTTGCAGTCGTGGGCGTTGTTGTTGATGCGTTCGGTGAAGTGGGCGCGCTTGGCGAGGCGGATCCGTTGGTGGTGTTCACGGTTGGCGTTTTTGAGGGTGGCGAGGTTGTCGGGTGTGCGTTATTGGATCCATTTCTTTTTGAGCTTCTGGCAGATGCTTTTGGAGGTGGTTAGATCGTCTGTGAACCATGCTGGTTTTTTTCTTTCCTTGGATTGCAGTGGGTTTCTTGAGTGGGGCAAGGGTGTTGGCGCAGTCGAGGATCCATTGATGGAGATTGATGGCGGCTGTGCTCGGGTCGGTTGCGTCGGGTGGAGGGTTGTTGATGAGGGTGCTGGTCAGTTGGTCTTGGGTGACTTTGCCCCAGCGGCGGTGAGGAGGTAGCTGGATGCGGTGTTGCTCTGTGATTTTCTTATAGGTGAAATGGACGCAGTGATGGTCGGTCCAGTGGAGTTCGGAGGTGTGGCTGAAAGAGATGTGGTTGCTTGAGGTGAAGAGGGGGTCAAGGGTGTGTCCGGCGATGTGGGTGGGAGTGTTGACTAGCTGGTGGAGTCCGAGGTTGAGGAGGTTGGAGGTCAGTGATGCGGTGTTGGCGTCGTTGGCGTTTTCCAGATGGTAGTTTAGATCTCCCAGGAGGATGTAATCCGTGGAGGCGAGGGCGTGGGTGCTTGCGAGGTCGGCGATGGTGTCGCTGAAGGGGGCTCTTGGTCCTGGAGGGCGGTATATGAGGGTTCCTCTGAGGGTCGTGTTGGGGTCCGTGTGGATCTGGAAGTGGAGGTGTTCGGCTGTCTTGAGGGTGTCGTCCGAGTGGGTGTGGATTTTGAGGGTAGCTTTGTGAGCGATGGCTATTCCGCCTCCGATTCCGTTGGTTCGATCTCTTCTGATGATTTTGTAGCCGTCCGGTATGGCGATGGCGATGTCCGGAGCCGAGGAGTCGTTCCACCAGGTTTCGGTCAGGAAAGCCACGTCAGGTGCTGTGGTGTCGAGCAAATCCCAGAGCTCGATGGCGTGTTTTCGTGCGGAGCGGGTGTTGATGAGGATGCAGTTCAGGTGGTTGGGGTTGAATATTTTAGTAGTTGGATTAGTCGTTCTGATGCAGGAGAAGTTGCAGGTGCGGCAGGAAAAAGGTCCTTTAGTGTGCTTCGGGGACGCCCGGAAGCATTCAGTGGAGGGGCTGGGGTTGAGAGCGCGGAGTTCGTTGGATGAGTAGCGGATGCGGGGGGCGCAGGGGCCAGGGGGGGTGGCGCTGGTCGCGGTCCAGGCGCGGACGGGCGCAGACGGGCTTGCCTCTGGCGCGCCAGCGGCGCGCCAGCGGCGCGCCCGCTGAGCGCGGACGCGCAGCGCCAGCCATTAAGAAGGGAGGGGGGAGGGAGGAGCAGCTGGGAGGCGGGAGGGAGCGGCAAATGGGGGCGCGAGGGGGGCGGGGCCGCAGGGAGGCAGCCGCAGGGAACGGGGAGCGCACAAGGGGCAAAAACACTGAAAACGAGCAAAATACAAGCAGTTACAATAAGAAAAGCACACAATCAGAAATACAATAATGGCACAATACACGATCGGGGAGACAGCAATTCAGGGGGGCACAAAGGGGGCAGAGGCGCCGGCGGCGAGGCGCTGAAAAAGCGAAAAAGCCAAAAAACAACTTACAGGACGGCGGAAGCGGCACACGGGTCAAGTGAGCCCACTAGCCACCAGGGATGAGGCGCAGGAGGATGCCTGCGGGTGGAGGAGGGCCTCGAACACGCAAACGGCAGCGTGCTCGTGAGACAGAGGCAGAGGGCAGCAGGTTGGTGCTGCGGTCATGGGGGGCGAGCTCAGGACCTGAAACAGGTCAGAGTTTGCTCACTCGCGACGCGCAGCGCCAGCCATTAAGAACGGAGGGGGGAGGGAGTAGCAGCTGGGAGGCGGGAGGGAGCGGCAAATGGGGGCGCGAGGGGGGCGGGGCCGCAGGGAGGCAGCGGCAGGGAATGGGGAGCGCACAAGGGGCAAAAACACTGAAAACAAGCAAAATACAAGCAGTTACAATAAGAAAAGCACACAATCAGAAATACAATAATGGCACAATACATGATCGGGGAGACAGCAATTCAGGGGGGCACAAAGGGGGCAGAGGCGCCGGCGGCGAGGCGCTGAAAAAGCGAAAAAGCCAAAAAACAACTTACAGGACGGCGGAAGCGGCACATGGGTCAAGTGAGCCCACTAGCCACCAGGGATGAGGCGCAGGAGGATGCCTGCGGGTGGAGGAGGGCCTCGAACACGCAAACGGCAGCGTGTTCGTGAGACAGAGGCAGAGGGCAGCAGGTTGGTGCTGCGGTCGTGGGGGGCGAGCTCAGGACCTGAAACAGGTCAGAGTTCGCTCACTCGCGACGCGCAGTGCCAGCCATTAAGAAGGGAGGGGGGAGGGAGGAGCAGCTGGGAGGCGGGAGGCGGGAGGGAGCGGCAAATGGGGGCGCGAGGGGGGCGGGCCGCAGGGAGGCAGCGGCAGGGAACGGGGAGCGCACAAGGGGCAAAAACACTGAAAACGAGTAAAATACAAGCAGTTACAATAAGAAAAGCACACAATCAGAAATACAATAATGGCACAATACACGATCGGGGAGACAGCAATTCAGGGGGGCACAAAGGGGGCAGAGGCGCCGGCGGCGAGGCGCTGAAAAAGCGAAAAAGCCAAAAAACAACTTACAGGACGGCGGAAGCGGCACACGGGTCAAGTGAGCCCACTAGCCACCAGGGATGAGGCGCAGGAGGATGCCTGCGGGTGGAGGAGGGCCTCGAACACGCAAACGGCAGCGTGCTCGTGAGACAGAGGCAGAGGGCAGCAGGTTGGTGCTGCGGTCGTGGGGGGCGAGCTCAGGACCTGAAACAGGTCAGAGTTCGCTCACTCGCGACGCGCAGCGCCAGCCATTAAGAAGGGAGGGGGGAGGGAGGAGCAGCTGGGAGGCGGGAGGCGGGAGGGAGCGGCAAATGGGGGTGCGAGGGGGGCGGGGCCGCAGGGAGGCAGCGGCAGGGAACAGGGAGCGCACAAGGGGCAAAAACACTGAAAACGAGCAAAATACAAGCAGTTACAATAAGAAAAGCACACAATCAGAAATACAATAATGGCACAATACACGATCGGGGAGACAGCAATTCAGGGGGGCACAAAGGGGGCAGAGGCGCCGGCGGCGAGGCGCTAAAAAAGCGAAAAAGCCAAAAAACAACTTACAGGACGGCGGAAGCGGCACACGGGTCAAGTGAGCCCACTAGCCACCAGGGATGAGGCGCAGGAGGAGGCCTGCGGGTGGAGGAGGGCCTCGAACACGCAAACGGCAGCGTGCTCGTGAGACAGAGGCAGAGGGCAGCAGGTTGGTGCTGCGGTCGTGGGGGGCGAGCTCAGGACCTGAAACAGGTCAGAGTTCGCTCACTCGCGACGCGCAGCGCCAGCCATTAAGAAGGGAGGGGGGAGGGAGGAGCAGCTGGGAGGCGGGAGGCGGAAGGGAGCGGCAAATGGGGGTGCGAGGGGGGCGGGGCCGCAGGGAGGCAGCGGCAGGGAACGGGGAGCGCACAAGGGGCAAAAACACTGAAAACGAGCAAAATACAAGCAGTTACAATAAGAAAAGCACACAATCAGAAATACAATAATGGCACAATACACGATCGGGGAGACAGCAATTCAGGGGGGCACAAAGGGGGCAGAGGCGCCGGCGGCGAGGCGCTGAAAAAGCGAAAAAGCCAAAAAACAACTTACAGGACGGCGGAAGCGGCACACGGGTCAAGTGAGCCCACTAGCCACCAGGGATGAGGCGCAGGAGGATGCCTGCGGGTGGAGGAGGGCCTCGAACACGCAAACGGCAGCGTGCTCGTGAGACAGAGGCAGAGGGCAGCAGGTTGGTGCTGCGGTCGTGGGGGGCGAGCTCAGGACCTGAAACAGATCAGAGTTCGCTCACTCGCGACGCGCAGCGCCAGCCATTAAGAAGGGAGGGGGGAGGGAGGAGCAACTGGGAGGCGGGAGGCGGGAGGGAGCGGCAAATGGGGGCGCGAGGGGGGCGGGGCCGCAGGGAGGCAGCGGCAGGGAACGGGGAGCGCACAAGGGGCAAAAACACTGAAAACGAGCAAAATACAAGCATTTACAATAAGAAAAGCACACAATCAGAAATACAATAATGGCACAATACACGATCGGGGAGACAGCAATTCAGGGGGGCAAAAAGGGGGCAGAGGCGCCGGCGGCGAGGCGCTGAAAAAGCGAAAAAGCCAAAAGACAACTTATAGGACGGCGGAAGCGGCACACGGGTCAAGTGAGCCCACTAGCCACCAGGGATGAGGCGCAGGAGGATGCCTGCGGGTGGAGGAGGGCCTCGAACACGCAAATGACAGCGTGCTCGTGAGACAGAGGCAGAGGGCAGCAGGTTGGTGCTGCGGTCGTGGGGGGCGAGCTTAGGACCTGAAACAGGTCAGAGTTCGCTCACTCGCGACGCGCAGCGCCAGCCATTAAGAAGGGAGGGGGGAGGGAGGAGCAGCTGGGAGGCGGGAGGGAGCGGCAAATGGGGGCGCGAGGGGGGCGGGGCCGCAGTGAGGCAGCGGCAGGGAACGGGGAGCGCACAAGGGGCAAAAACACTGAAAACGAGCAAAATACAAGCAGTTACAATAAGAAAAGCACACAATCAGAAATACAATAATGGCACAATACACGATCGGGGAGACAGCAATTCAGGGGGGCACAAAGGGGGCAGAGGCGCCGGCGGCGAGGTGCTGAAAAAGCGAAAAAGCCAAAAAACAACTTACAGGACGGCGGAAGCGGCACACGGGTCAAGTGAGCCCACTAGCCACCAGGGATGAGGCGCAGGAGGATGCCTGCGGGTGGAGGAGGGCCTCGAACACGCAAACGGCAGCGTGCTCGTGAGACAGAGGCAGAGGGCTGCAGGTTGGTGCTGCGGTCGTGGGGGGCGAGCTCAGGACCTGAAACAGGTCAGAGTTCGCTCACTCGCGACGCGCAGCGCCAGCCATTAAGAAGGGAGGGGGGAGGGAGGAGCAGCTGGGAGGCGGGAGGCGGGAGGGAGCGGCAAATGGGGGTGCGAGGGGGGCGGGGCCGCAGGGAGGCAGCGGCAGGGAACGGGGAGCGCACAAGGGGCAAAAACACTGAAAACGAGCAAAATACAAGCAGTTACAATAAGAAAAGCACACAATCAGAAATACAATAATGGCACAATACACGATCGGGGAGACAGCAATTCAGGGGGGCACAAAGGGGGCAGAGGCGCCGGCGGCGAGGCGCTGAAAAAGCGAAAAAGCCAAAAAACAACTTACAGGACGGCGGAAGCGGCACACGGGTCAAGTGAGCCCACTAGCCACCAGGGATGAGGCGCAGGAGGATGCCTGCGGGTGGAGGAGGGCCTCGAACACGCAAACGGCAGCGTGCTCGTGAGACAGAGGCAGAGGGCAGCAGGTTGGTGCTGCGGTCGTGGGGGGCGAGCTCAGGACCTGAAACAGAGCAGAGTTCGCTCACTCGCGACGCGCAGCGCCAGCCATTAAGAAGGGAGGGGGGAGGGAGGAGCAGCTGGGAGGCGGGAGGCGGG
Organism: Pleurodeles waltl; assembly: GCF_031143425.1. Classification (NCBI taxonomy): domain Eukaryota; kingdom Metazoa; phylum Chordata; class Amphibia; order Caudata; family Salamandridae; genus Pleurodeles; species Pleurodeles waltl. Next base: position 1,332,274,500 of record NC_090446.1, on the reverse strand, counting down.
AGGGAGCGGCAAATGGGGGCGCGAGGGGGGCGGGTCCGCAGGGAGGCAGCGGCAGGGAACGGGGAGCGCACAGGGGCAAAAACACTGAAAACGAGCAAAATACAAGCATTTACAATAAGAAAAGCACACAATCAGAAATACAATAATGGCACAATACACGATCGGGGAGACAGCAATTCAGGGGGGCACAAAGGGGGCAGAGGCGCCGGCGGCGAGGTGCTGAAAAAGCCAAAAAGCCAAAAAACAACTTACAGGACGGCGGAAGCGGCACACGGGTCAAGTGAGCCCACTAGCCACCAGGGATGAGGCGCAGGAGGATGCCTGCGGGTGGAGGAGGGCCTCGAACACGCAAACGGCAGCGTGCTCGTGAGACAGAGGCAGAGGGCTGCAGGTTGGTGCTGCGGTCGTGGGGGGCGAGCTCAGGACCTGAAACAGGTCAGAGTTCGCTCACTCGCGACGCGCAGCGCCAGCCATTAAGAAGGGAGGGGGGAGGGAGGAGCAGCTGGGAGGCGGGAGGCGGGAGGGAGCGGCAAATGGGGGCGCGAGGGGGGCGGGGCCGCAGGGAGGCAGCGGCAGGGAACGGGGAGCGCACAAGGGGCAAAAACACTGAAAACAAGCAAAATACAAGCAGTTACAATAAGAAAAGCACACAATCAGAAATACAATAATGGCACAATACACGATCGGGGAGACAGCAATTCAGGGGGGTGCAAAGGGGGCAGAGGCGCCGGCGGCGAGGCGCTGAAAAAGCGAAAAAGCCAAAAAACAACTTACAGGACGGCGGAAGCGGCACACGGGTCAAGTGAGCCCACTAGCCACCAGGGATGAGGCGCAGGAGGATGCCTGCGGGTGGAGGAGGGCCTCGAACACGCAAACGGCAGCGTGCTCGTGAGACAGAGGCAGAGGGCAGCAGGTTGGTGCTGCGGTCGTGGGGGGCGAGCTCAGGACCTGAAACAGGTCAGAGTTCGCTCACTCGCGACGCGCAGTGCCAGCCATTAAGAAGGGAGGGGGGAGGGAGGAGCAGCTGGGATGCGGGAGGCGGGAGGGAGCGGCAAATGGGGGCGCGAGGGGGGCGGGGCCGCAGGGAGGCAGCGGCAGGGAACGGGGAGCGCACAAGGGGCAAAAACACTGAAAACTAGCAAAATACAAGCATTTACAATAAGAAAAGCACACAATCAGAAATACAATAATGGCACAATACACGATCGGGGAGACAGCAATTCAGGGGGGCACAAAGGGGGCAGAGGCGCCGGCGGCGAGGTGCTGAAAAAGCGAAAAAGCCAAAAGACAACTTATAGGACGGCGGAAGCGGCACACGGGTCAAGTGAGCCCACTAGCCACCAGGGATGAGGCGCAGGAGGATGCCTGCGGGTGGAGGAGGGCCTCGAACACGCAAACGGCAGCGTGCTCGTGAGACAGAGGCAGAGGGCAGCAGGTTGGTGCTGCGGTCGTGGGGGGCTAGCTTAGGACCTGAAACAGGTCAGCATTCGCTCACTCGCGACGCGCAGCGCCAGCCATTAAGAAGGGAGGGGGGAGGGAGGAGCAGCTGGGAGGCGGGAGGCGGGAGGGAGCGGCAAATGGGAGCGCGAGGGGGGCGGGGCCGCAGTGAGGCAGCGGCAGGGAACGGGGAGCGCACAAGGGGCAAAAACACTGAAAACGAGCAAAATACAAGCAGTTACAATAAGAAAAGCACACAATCAGAAATACAATAATGGCACAATATACGATCGGGGAGACAGCAATTCAGGGGGGCACAAAGGGGGCAGAGGCGCCGGCGGCGAGGTGCTGAAAAAGCGAAAAAGCCAAAAAACAACTTACAGGACGGCGGAAGCGGCACACGGGTCAAGTGAGCCCACTAGCCACCAGGGATGAGGCGCAGGAGGATGCCTGCGGGTGGAGGAGGGCCTCGAACACGCAAACGGCAGCGTGCTCGTGAGACAGAGGCAGAGGGCAGCAGGTTGGTGCTGCGGTCGTGGGGGGCGAGCTCAGGACCTGAAACAGGTCAGAGTTCGCTCACTCGCGACGAGCAGCGCCAGCCATTAAGAAGGGAGGGGGGAGGGAGGAGCAGCTGGGAGGCGGGAGGCGGGAGGGAGCGGCAAATGGGGGCGCGAGGGGGGCGGGGCCGCAGGGAGGCAGCGGCAGGGAACGGGGAGCACACAAGGGGCAAAAACACTGAAAACGAGCAAAATACAAGCAGTTACAATAAGAAAAGCACACAATCAGAAATACAATAATGGCACAATACACGATCGGGGAGACAGCAATTCAGGGGGGTGCAAAGGGGGCAGAGGCGCCGGCGGCGAGGCGCTGAAAAAGCGAAAAAGCCAAAAAACATCTTACAGGACGGCGGAAGCGGCACACGGGTCAAGTGAGCCCACTAGCCACCAGGGATGAGGCGCAGGAGGATGCCTGCGGGTGGAGGAGGGCCTCGAACACGCAAACGGCAGCATGCTCGTGAGACAGTGAGTGAGCGAACTCTGACCTGTTTCAGGTCCTGAGCTCGCCCCCCACGACCGCAGCACCAACCTGCTGCCCTCTGCCTCTGTCTCACGAGCACGCTGCCGTTTGCGTGTTCGAGGCCCTCCTCCACCCTTTAAATATATTTCAAGTGCAATTTCCCATTGGGAGCAGATAGAGATCTGGAGTTTGGGATCTCTGAACTCACAATTAAAAAATACATCTTTTGGTGAAGTTAGTTTTTAGATTGTCTGTTTGAAAATGCCTCTTTTAGAATGTGGGCATTTTCTTGCTTAACCATTCTGTGTCAAATCCTGCTTGTGGAATCCATGTCTCAGTCAGACTGACAGTTGGGTGAATTCCCTCTAGACAGTGACACAAAGGGATCTGAGGAGTGTCCTGCATATCCTGATCAGGCTCCTGGGCTAGAGTAGGGAGGGAGGAGCATAGACTTGCACCTTAAAGGGCTGTACCTGTCCTTACACAATGCAGTCTCTAACCTTCTAGAGTGCGTCTGGAGCCAGGCCTGGGCAAGGCAGCATCTTGTAAATAATAGAGACTTTCCTTTGATGTTTGCTTACATCAAAGGCTGAAATGAGTATAAGTAGTGGACCCAAAACCCAAGACTTTCAGATTACTTCTGGATTAAGAGGAACCTATGCCAAAGAGAAGATCTTGATGCTTGAGGAGGACCTGCCACTCTGCCTGTTGATTTGCTGTGCTGGCCTGGTGCTGCTTCTTCTGCCTGAAGAGGGAAAGAACTGGACTTTGCTTTATGAAAACCTGCTTGTGAAGTTTCTCCAAGGGCTTTGACTGAGCTTGTCCCCTGTTCTGAGGTCTAAGGGACATCAAATACTTTATCTGCCAGTGCCCAGGCTCTTCTGATGAGCGTCCTGACTTGTAAGTGTTACCCTGTTTGCTTGTACAAATACTTTACACATTGCCTCCGAGATAAGGCTGACTGCATGTGCCAAGCTACCAAGGTGGTAAGCAGGGGTTTCTTAGGGGTGTAGCTTTCTTACCCTGACTAGAGTAAGGGTCCCTGCTTTTACAGAGTGTAAACTGACTGCCAACTATTGATCCCATTTCTAACACTTACACATTTAGTAGGCAGATTCCCTTGGATTTTGAGAGGTACAGACCTCGCCGCTTCCTCTATTCTTGCAAGTCTGAAGCTTTATGCCAAATACTTATTCCTTTCCTGAAGACTTCTACTGAATTCATGTCACGGTCTGCACAATGCTTCTCACCTTTGACTGAAGGGTTTGAAAGAGCACCCGGTCTTCTGCTGGTTCTGGATAGACCAAGATAGGGGCGACCCTTTCTAGTTGACACGATGCTGCTTGACAGAAAACGCCAAAGCAGACCGTACCCTCCAGAAGGAGTCCCAGAGGAAAAAAAAAAAAAATGGGGAAAGCCTAAAAAACAGGAACTCCTGAAAAAGAGGAAAAAACAGGAACGAAAACTGGAAAAAAGAGGAAAAATTCACAATCAGAGGAACAGGAACTGTAAACAAATGACAAACAGGAGCGAAGTTCAGCACCAAGAGGAAGTGTTTGAAAGCAAGGCAGATCAGGACTGAGAGACTTATACTAGAAGACAAGAAGTGACAACACAGGAAAAAGAAACAACACCATCTTGGATTGGGAAAAGGCCCATAGAAGAGAATGGGAAAAAAGTAGCAGTATAAGAGAAAAAGGGAATGCTGGGAAAAAGGAACAAACAGAAGAAGACAACGTGGAACCCTGCAAGAAGACAGCATGGAGACCAGAAAGAAGAAAAAGAAAAAGGAAAGGAGTCCACCACTGACAGAAAATAAAAAATATTACAAGGACAGGTAAGGACGAAGCGACCAGGAGCATGAAAAATGCTTCCTGGCACGTGTCCCAAGAGCTGGGCAAAAATGTGGAGGATGGCGCTCCGATAATCGGAGTCGTGGTCCGACCCGGGTTCTACACAGAGACGCCGCGGTTAAGCGCGGCGTCACAATTCATCACTATGCTGACACCTACTCATATTTCCAAATTCTAGTAAGCCTTTATTCCAGCCATCCTCATTCTTTACATAGACCTCTGTTTAGATGATTTTAAAATAATTTTGTGTTTAGGAGAGAGAACCAGAGTTTTTTTTATGGAACTCCTATTTCTATTTCTCGGTTTCTTTATTGCAGTGGCTGTTATTGCTTTACATGTTCATCTATTGAGATTGAATAAACTGTAATATTTCAGCTTACTGTCTGTAATCCTGTACCTTTTTAATATGTTCATGACCTGCATGCATATTAGATGGATTAGTTACTGGAAATAAAATTAGTTTAGTTCAGTCACTGATTTCCGGTCCTTATTATGTGACCAAATGGGCTTCGTGAAAATTGGATTGCTTTATTATTGTTAGCTTCCTCAGAGTCTCAATCAACTAAAAAAGATCCTTAAAATGAGAGATTGCAAATCACTCTCCCGCGGCTCTCAATGGCAGATGCTGTCATACTATAGATTTATTCCAAGTGTCTAAAAATGACAATACACTACCAGGTTCATTTGGTAAACGTGCAATTATTTCAGGAAAGGTTCATTTAATGTGTCACCAGACACTTTTCCTGTAGGGCGTGCGACTGCACGTACCCCACTCCTTCCCAGCTCGCATGTCTTCTGCTAGAGAGCACAACAAGGGAATGACTTCCTAGCTTTTTAAAGCAGTAGCGCAAAAGGAAGCTTTCGCTTGGTCACGCGACAAAGCATCTTGCTGCTATAGGACCAGCACCCCTGCCCCACAACAACTTTGATGGGGGCTGCTGTAAGGGTAAAGTGTGACTTCAGGAACTGGGGACTGTTCACAATGCCACCTGCTCTCTTCTTGATGTAAAGTTCATTGTTATGCAGATGCGCTCGACAGTTTAAGAAGCCTTGTGAAACCTTCAAAGTCATCCATGTATAGTTTAAGTTTCATGTTTACCCTTTTGGTTCTAATAGTATTTGATTATTTCAGTTCTTGCATTTCCATAGTTTTCTTCATGCAACATTTGAGCCTTGTATAGTGCAAAGTGTGTGTGATGAAGCCCTAGGCTGCTCACTTCGCTCTGGATTGATATAGAAAGAACACACTGATGCAGAACAAGAGGAGACAAAGTCCCAAGATGCTTCTGTCTTACTACTGTGTAATGTGTGCTCTTTATTCCCTTGATCCCCACAGCAAAATGTGTAACAGAGATAGACAGGAGGTCACGCATTGCTCCCGTCACATGGATATGTAATGTGTACAGCCTTCACACTGTGCCCCCTTGGCTTGAACAAACAACATGCAACACAGGGAGACATAGTCAGCTTGTATCAAGAAAATGGGTGGTCATTCCCGCATCTGGTACATCAAACACACCTCTTATATGTTCAGGGTCACCCACAGCTTTGTTGGAGCGCCGTGATTTACAGATCAAGATTGTTGCTGCTAGCATGCACTGGCTTTTCCTCATCATCCCCAGCTCCATTTTCTTTCACCCTACAGTCCCAACCTGCAGGCTCAGTTTTAGGGCTCCAGCTAGGAAACAACTGCCAGCCGTCTATGAAAGGGAGAGCAACTTCTAATCTGCAATTAGTTTTATTGCTAATCAGTCAATTATTCTCCCCACTGTCACACAGGCTTTAAAACTGGGCTGCCTGTGCCTTAAACAGTCCTGATATGCAGGTAATGAACATTTTTAGAAATTGAGGTCTCTAGTTGGCAGAGCTATGCACTCTGTCCAAGTAGGGACCACAATCACAGTCAGGGTAAGTTACAACACAATCCAAATTATCCTGTGCTCACCCTCTGGTAGTTTGGCACAGTGCAGGCAGGCTTAACTTAGAAGGCAATGTGTAAAGTATTTTTGCATACAGTAACACAGAAAAAAAAAACACAAAAGTACGTCGCACCAGTTTAGAAAAATAGATAATCTTTATCTAAATAAAATAAGGTAAAAATGACAAAAAACCAATGTATACAGTCAAAGTTATGAATTTTTAAAGATTAAATCCCAATAAAGCGCTTAGAAACCCAACAGCTCCAAATGGGGCTATCACAAGGACATTGAAGGAGTCATTCCCAATAGTCCGTCACTACTGCCACCGGTCACAGAGTCGCATAGACCCCTAGGTATAGTACCTTTGAAAATGAAGAAACAAAGACGTTGCACGGAGTCAGGGAGGTGATGCATTGCTGGAGCCGATGCGGTGTCAGTCTCTTACAGCATCCGGGGAGGTGAGCCGTCGGTTCCATAGTATGAGGCAGGGGAGGAGAGGCATTGGTTCTGTTCATTTGCAGAGGAGCTGATGCGGCATCGGTGGTGAGCTGTTGATTCCTTGTGATCCGGTAGGGATCTATGAATCCAGTCGGTCAAGACGTGATGGGTCGACTTCGCAGTGCCATAATCACACTGTGGGATGACAGCAGCGTTGCAACTATGTCGAACTTGTGCTGCACGCCGCGGTCGTTGGGTGCAGCGAGGACCATGGAGCAGGCAGTGGTGCGCCCATCAGGCAGCAGCGTAGGTGCTGGAGTCACTGAAGTCAGGGAACTAGCTAGACCCTAGTTGATGAAGTCTTTGTTGGCCCTGAGACTTCAGAACTGGAGGCAATCTCATTCCAAGCCCTAGGAGAGCACTTGTGGAAAAGGCAGAGTCCTTCCAGCAGAGTCAGAGGTCAGCAAGCAGCAGGGTAGTCCTTCTCAGCAAAGCAGTCCAGATGAGTCATCTGGGCAGCTAGGCAGTCCCTCTGACATAGTCCAGATATAGATCCAGAAGTGTCTGATTTGGTGGGCTCAGAGACCCAGTATATACACCCAAAAATGCCTTTGAAGTGGGGGAAACGTCAAAGAGTGGTTTTGAAGTGCACACAATCCCCTTTCAGCCCAGTCCTGTCTCCCATGATCCCTGTGTGTGTAGCGGGGGGTGTTATAAGCCCTATGTGTGACAGCAGGCCACTGGCCTTTGAAATGTAAGAGAGAACCCCTCCACCCTTCCTGCACAGGGAGACTCATTCGGTATGCAGATGAATGCAGATGTGACTGAGTGCCCTGTGTTTATGGCTGTCTGGGTGGAATGCACAAGGGGAACTTTCAACCAGCACAGACCAGACATGGATTGGAGACAGGCTGTAAGGCATAGATGGCAGTAAGTCCACAGGAATGCCCACTTTCTAAAAGTGGCATTTCTAAAATAGTAATATTAAATCCAACTTCACCAGTAGGCAGGATTATCCATTACAATTTCGGCCATACCAAACTTGACAGGGCTACTCCTTTCAGATCAGAATCTACAATTTAAAAGTATATAAGGGCAGTTCTAATGCTGGCCTATGAGAGGAGCAGGCCTCACAGTGTTTGAAAACAAATTTGTGAGTTTTTCACTATCAGGACATGTACAACACATATGTATATGTCCTGCTTTTTACTTACATAGCACCCTGCCCTATGTGTTACCTCGAACCTACCTTAGGCGTGACTTATGTAGAAAAAGGAGAGTTGAAGGCTTGGTAAGTAGTTTTAAATGCCAAGTCGAAGTGGCAGTGAAACTGCACACACAGGCCTTGCAATGGCAGACCTGAGACACGGTTAACAGGCTACTTATGTGGGTGGCACAACCAGTGCTCTAAGCCCACTAGTTGAATTTAACGTCCAGGCCCTGGACACCTCTAGTGCATTTTACTAGGGATTTACAAGTAAATTAAATGTGCCAATTGGGTAGGAACCAATGTTATCATGTTTAGGGAAGAGAGCACATGCACTTTAGCACAGGTCAGCAGCGGTAAAGTGTGCAGAGTCCTAAAACCAGCAAAAACAGGGTCAATAAAATGGAGGGAGGCAGGCAAAAAGTTGGGGGGTTACCACCCCAATGCCGTCAGGTATAACAAACATCAATTCACCAAATTGCCATGGGCAGGGTGAGTGACGTCACATGCCCATCACACACCCTTTGTCCTTAAATTTCACACACATACATGCTTACATACACACACTCACACATACACACTCTCTCATGTAAACACAAACCCACCTGCGAGCACACACACAACATACATTTAAAGGCATTTTTTTACTTACCTCAGCTGCCAGGGAAGATCATTTTCCAGTTAATTATACTTCCTTCTTTTATTACACTAATAGTGAAGCATGAAACATTATTCACTATTAGTGTAATAAAAAAGAAAATAAGAGAAAACAAAGAAAGTGGAGCCCCAATCAATGTCATAAGTATGAGATGCCACTGTGTTCAGGTTTTGCCTTTTTCACCTCTCAGACTATGGATTGCAAAGGCAGTGTTAGGGGCCACACGTGGCAAGCCATGGGTCACAACTGTGACCCTGGTGACCCCTGAATGACTTCCGTGATGCAGGTTGCCTTAACTTTGGCTGACACAACTGAACAGTTACGATTTTCCTGGGCTCTCCTCCTCTACTTTATTAATATTTAAAAATTAAGCAGATGTTCGTTAGGTGTTTTAGACATTTATTAACTGATTTGCAAGAACATGTGCCACATTCAAAAAGATGTCTATAACTGGTGCCATTCCTAAAATGTTTTTACCCATAATGCTTTTGTGGTTTGTTTTTCCATGTTCAAGTGGTGTAGAGCAGCCTTGGCAGTACTCTCTTCTTGCACAAGTCAGGATACATATATTCCAAAGAGCATGCCAGATGTGTGTAACTTGCCCAGTGTTGTTTTGAAGGCTGAATTTCCTGCAAGATAAGCACGGAGCAAACACCCACATATAATACAAATACCAGGTCTATCTGAATTATTTATAATTGATATGGGACATGTGTGCTGAAGTGAGTGGCTTACAAACATTTTAAAAGGTTTCTGCTGCAGCTGCCACGTTGATGATATTAGAGACTTTGCAGTGCCTTCCAAAAATGGAATGCGTTTGGTGCTAACAAGCAATGCTACCATCACCAAACTCAGGGTACTCTTGTCTACGCCCTAAGAAGGATAAAATGCTGTGTCAACTTGACACTTTAAGTCCTTAGCGTTAGTGGTTACATGCATAACTTTGCAGGAGGCAAGTTCATTGGCAGGGTTATCTTCTAAGAGCAGTAAACATATCTGAGCCTGGAAGTATAGGGGCTGCAGCCACCTTTTGCCTGTGAGGCCATGTTCTCGTTTCATCCTTCCTGTTCTATGGGCCATGTTTCCCAGGGACTTCTATTTAAAGTCATCAAATTAGACAATGCTGACACAGAGTTTATAAAAGTGCAAAGTACACAATATCCACAGACCCACTGTATTGATGCTGATCATCAACTACTTTAAGTTTTATCCCCGAACAAGGACCCATGAAATCAGGTGAGGCAGGGGGTTGGCTACTAATCAGGAGTAACATGTGAGCGTTCTTCACAGGAAGGTTGCTATGCAGAATGTCCTTTACTCTCCACTTACAGTGCACAGGTAGCACATTTACCTGCACACGTCCATGCAAATAATTTCACTGCTAGCAGTAGAAATGAAATCCTGCACACCAAGCCTCTTGTTTTTGTCCTCTGCATGCATTGTTCCTTTCCCTACATGAGCCCTGGGCTAGGTAGGAACTTCTTCTGTCTGTCTCAGGTTGGCATCAGGACACAGTCTTTGTCAAAAGCAATATTTCTTATAGCAGGAAGCACCGGGACTGACTCCAAGATGAAGCAGTCAGAATATAGACACAAACAAGTATGTGGCCTGAGCTCCTCTCAAGGAGAGAAAAAGGACAGACTTGGCCTACAAACTTTCTCACCATAACTAAATTGCACCACGCCCCTTGCCCCGCCATTCACTAAATGGCAGCGGGCAGGTAGACTAATCTGCATCTCTTTGGTAAATGAAAGGTGTTATTGAAATTTCTTAAAGTAGCCCTGCCTTTCCATCCTCACTACAGTGTCTTGGTCTGTTCCCCCTGCTACAAGAGTTGAGGTGATACATTTCCACTTTCTAGAACGCTATCCTTACGCCCCTTCTATGCCACGCTAAATGCTTCACTTTGGCACTTAGGCAAAGCATTTTGAGGACATTTTAAGGGTAAACATTAGAAAACATGGCAACAGCATTTGCAGGATATTCTTTTTTGATGTTTGTATTAGATGTTTCCATTTGATGTTTGTATTATATGTTTCCATTATTTACCCTCGAAATTCTCTCATGCTGATTTCATCATGATGTTACTTCATCCTTCCCGAACAGCCTAAGGCTCTCAATATTTCCCCACATATGTGTTGAGACGTTACTTCATTCTTCCAGCCTCTCAGCTGAAGAGGTGGTGGTTTGGCAACATCCTAGTATTGGATGGACAGTTTGCATGACTGTATGACCCTGTCATAGGTGCATAATATAACAGTATTGAGCATGCAAATAGTGATGTTTCTCTCTATAGTTTTAGATCCTCTGAATGCATGCTATCTCAAAAGTCCACTCTGTGTGCCTAAATCTCTGCATGACATTGTTTACCTTGATTTAAAATTGCCGCTTGCCATCTCTCCTTTTTTCTTGTAGAAGACCATCACCTCACTTTCCATTCTCTGCATGCTTCCTCCCTGAGAACAGCCTACTTTTTAGTTACTTTATTTTTTACCCTAATCTCTAGAATTGTATTTGTAAAAATTGCTCAAACCTCATCTCAAAGATCAAAACTTTGTGTTCTTTGAAAACAATACCCTGCAACCTAGCAATATCTAATCCGCTCTAGTTCAATTACCTAATTCCAGCGACCATCTGCATGAACTAACACACCTCCAACTAATGATCATACTGGCAACTAATTCTGATCCATCTCAAAGATACTGAAGTAAATGCATAGAATGGTCTCCTTGAGTGAACACGACTAAAGTAGCAACAATCATCACGGGATTACCCATTTTCCTTCAGTTATGGAAGTGCTGCGAGGCGTAAAGTGTTTCAACAACTCATCAGGGGTATGAAGCACTATATAAATTGAATTACAATAACATAAGTGTATACTATGCAATCTGTAAACTTTTTGAACTGTTTACTTCTGTTCCTTCCTTCACCTATTGACTCAACAAGAGGGATCCTCAGGGACTTAGAATTGGATAAAGGTCAGCACTTTGTTGTGATCTTGGATTAAAGAGTGAGTGATCTCATTCTGGCAAATACTATTTACTGATTTTGGTAGCTCATTGACTTGCTTGGTGAACCGTCACATGTCTTCGACACTCAGGCAGAGGCCATTCACTGCTTCACACAGGGAAACAAATTAGAAGGAATATTGGTCACCAGTATTTTTATTTGGGTTGTATCTAAACCTAATTCGGATACATTTCATTGATTCAGTACTTTAAAATAGGAAGGGATGGGTAACATGACGTGTTACTGTACACTCCGAGACCTGGTGTAACTAGCATTCTAAAATCAAATACATTTACTGAGATTGATATTTAGGATACCTGCATTATTATGAGGATATTGTTGTTTAGTAATGAAAAAAGCAATGAAATTATTTGGCACAAGGAAACAATAACTAGCCAAGTATAGTTACCTATTTCCATTCTAGTTCTAATTATTCTTCTAAAGGTAAGAAAGTGTGGAGTACTCTGTTTTAGGCTGGTTTCAAACAGCACTATAAGAAAAATATACACAAAGTATAGTAAATTCTGTGGTATCTCACTGATTAGAGGCTGCAAAAAGTATTTTATTTTTTTGTATACTGAAGAAGGGAAATTTAAAGCTAATCCTACAAAACACCTACCTGGCATGGAGGACAGGCATGATAGACCAGCACCTCTATTTACTTTTGTTCACTTGAAAAATGTAACCATTTATGCCCATGTTTTAAATAGTGACAGACATTTTGGAGAACACAGATTTAGTGTGGTGAGACGCAGTGGTTAACACATTTATATGGCTTGATAGAACTCAATGTGGCTAATCTGCAACGATGTATCCCATTGTACTAGATTTTGGCTACCACTTCGCAATGTTTCTCTTCAATTTCCAACTTAATTTATACAACAGTCCGGCTCAAAACTTTACTTGTGTCATTTAAAGCATAATAAAGCATTTTCCTAAATTAAGTTAAATGTAATAACTCAAAGTTTGTTCAGTGCCTAGACATAAAGGTACTTAACAATTTTGATTTCCTCTCAGATCTTAATCTAGGTGCTATTTTCCTTACTGAACGTCGTTACAGACAAGCTCTCTACCGGATATCACCAAAGCTATTCCCACTGTTTCTCACATTTTACAGTAAAACCGGCTGGATAGACGTGGTGCTGGGTGTGGGGGGGTGGTTGCAGGGATATTTGAGCAAGCCTTCGTCTCATTTACAGAGCTCCAGGCTAGGATACCATCTTTATCAGAGCTTTAATGGACCTCTTAATGTCTAATATCACTACAGCATCTAACTGTACAATTTTAAGTGACTTCAATTATCATGTTGATGAAAGCTCAGATACTGTGGCTCTCCTGTTTTTAGATGAACTGACTTCTTCAACTTACCTAATTAGTCACACATGCTAATCATTCAGCAAGAAATCGATTTGACTTAATATTTACTAATCTTGGCAATCTCTGTTTTGAAGTTCAAGATCCACTAACGTGGCCGGGCCTTTTAGGAGTTCCCCTTTCCATATATTTGACTTCCAGGAGTTATAGGGCGATCAAACCTTTCTTAAAGTACCCATGGCACCACGCTTGCACTCTTGACATCCATGTAACCAGCATTTACGGATAATTTACTGGCCTATTTTTCAAACCTGGATCTCTTCAATCTTGGACATTTTGGCTCCTTTTAAACTGAATAAAACACCTGTTAAAGACATGTCTGCTCCTTGAATCACTACCAATCTTCTAATTCTTAAGAGACGGTGCCAACAGCTTGAAAGAAAATGGTTCTCTTCGCCAACTACATCAGATAAACAGATATGTAAGGATAGTATAAAAATCTATCATGAGGAAATCAGATCTGCCAAATGCACCCTCTATGCAAGTGAACGAGAGATGGCTAAACATTCATGTACAGCCATATTTAAAATTGTTAAATCTATGATCCCTCCAGGTGCGACCCGGCCATTAGTTCATCATTCACAAACCCGATGCAACTCCATCGAAACTTCTTTTGAAGCCCTGGAGGTGGCAAAGTCTCCACCAAGGAATTCTTATGACAGTACCAGACTAAGGGGCTTATTACGATTTGGTCTGGTTGAACCGCCACAACTCCAATACGGCAGTGGTGAGGCGGCTGTCAAGCCGGCGGCCTCACCATCGCAGTATTATGATGTTTCCACTGGGTTGACTGGTAGAAACAATCCTATTATGAAGTGTCCGCCGGTCAGCCCAATGGAAATTGGCCTTAGGGAGCACAAGCCAATGCCAAAACACATAGCACCCTTGGAATTTGCACTGTCTACTTAGCAGACAATACGCATTCCAAGGGTGCCGACAGGTGGGCCCTCGCACTGCCATTCTGCCAGCTTTTTCATGACCGGGACCTCATCATGAAAAGGCTGGTTGAAAGGAAAGTCATGATCAGCACAGCGGTGCCGAACTCAGCACTGCCGTGGCTGACCAAGACTTCAACCACCAACAACCCATCAGGATCCCTGAGGAGACAGTGGTCTCCTGTTGGTTCAACTGCCAAGATCATAACCTGGCAGTCAGACCACCAGGAGTGCGGCAGTCTGGCCACCACTGCGAGATTGACGGTCGCAAGTTCGCCAAAACCGTAAAGGCCCTTAAAGTCTTCACTCCCATCTCTAATATAGAGCTGTTAAATATAAAAAACAAATGTCCTTTGGGATGATCAACTGATCCATGTCCTCTTTCTATCCTTAAGTTATATGCCCCTATTTTAGCTCTCAGGCCTTGCACACTATTAAACACCTCAATCACTTCAGCATCCTTGCCAGAATCTTGGAACTACACGGCTGTAGTTTCTATTTTGAAAAAGGCCCATTCCAACCTGTTGGTTCCGGCGACCTTCAGGCCTATCTCTCGTCTGCTAGCTCCAGAGAAAATGCTAAAATCACATATAAACTCTTTACTAACAAATTATTTGGAACAGAACATGTTCCTGAATACCTCTCAATTTGGCTTTTGTGCAGCCCAGAGTACAGAATTCCTACTTCTTACTGTCTCAGAATACTTGAAAAGTATTTTAGATAAAAAAAGGTACTGCTGCTCTCCTATTACTTGTTTAATCCGCAGCCTTCAACATTATCTTACACAAAACAATGCCTTGATACTTTATTTCAGCAATAAGCCATAGAAGTAAATACAAAAAAACACCATAAATTATCTTTAAAATAGCAATAAAATAGTCGTGGTTTAAAACAGTTAAAATCTTGTGCTAAGCACACAAATTTGTGATGATTAGCAGCACTCAAACTCCCACCCAGACAGAATATTTCTCGAGGGGCACATTTCTAATACCAAGTCTGTGAAAATATCAAAGATGTTTACAACTATTGAAGACATACTCATTGCCTGACTCTCCACATAGCCAGCAAATAGCGGGATACAGCAAAGGTCAGGCATTGTCAAGCATCAGTCTTTAAAATCTGAAGTGCAATTTGGTGTTCTCTCACTCTAAAAGCCGGCAAGCAGGAAGTATCTTCTTTTTCCTGCTCTTTATATATGCCAGAAAACAAAATAAAACATGCTCTTCTTTCTCCCTGTCCCCTCCACACAAGCCACAGGAGAACTTATCAAGATTCTGCTCACTGACCCAGGTGCAGGTAAACGCAGCAATCTGTAGTGTGCTATATCTGAATTGCAGATACAATTTCCTGGCAAGGGGGCTCCATTTAATCTAAAAATTGCTCCATACTGAACATCTGTAAACAGTAGGAATGAGTTAGACAGAGTGAGGAGAGTGCCAAGGTTTGACCCGTTGAATACTGCCAATACACTTTTTTTAGCATTGATTTACCAATAACAGGGACTGATTCCGGTGCCATCCACAAATCACAACATCCCACCTTCATTAAGGTTTCTTTTACATATCTTAGCCAAGGAATGCTTCTTGAGCCAGAGAGACTTAGTACTTCCTTAAGACCCTCTCGATACGAATATAACTCAGAAGCCCAGAGCTGCCTCCAATAAAGAATGGACCTACTGCCCGCTCTCACTGTAATAGCCATAAGTTCCAGATCAATCCTAAGTAGGAGCAGGGGAGTACTGTTAGGGAGGCCCACTAACTGACGAAGGAAACGATTCTCTGGAACTGATCATTTTTTCAAATCCTTGAACCCCCAAACCTCAGCACCATAAAGGGCAGCGCCCAGAACCTGCAATTTATAAATTTGAATAGGTGGAGCAGTTGAATGAAAGTAAGAGCTGTGATGTATCCTTGCAAGCCCTCTAGTCCATTGCACCAATTGCAGCCTACCTTTTTCTATAGGACACCTACAATTTAAATGTTCAGTAAGTGTCATTCCCAGATAATCAAAGACATGGATAATATCTACGGGGACACCTGTGAGCTTAGGGTTTGGTCTAGTAGACCGGCCCCGTTTTAATATCATACATTTAATTTAATTTATTTCTAAACGCTTCAGTGCACAAAAAGTTGCAAAGCAATTTAAAATTCTTCGCAGCCCCATAGGCGATTTTGGTATCAGAAGGGTATCATCCATGAACAATAATGCAGGAATCTTGAGATAAAGCCAGCCGAGGAACATCACAGTGATTCAGATGTGAAACCACCCCATTAACATATACTGAAAAGAGGATGAGGGCTAGGACTCAGCCCTGTCTGACTCCCCAGTCCACAGAAAAGCGGTCCGTCAGCGATACACAGGCCCCACAGTGCACTTTGGCATAGTTATTGATGTGTAATCTAATTAGGATGGTCAACAAATCAACAGGAACCCCCATATTTTCCACAGTCTGCCATAACTTGGGGCAGGGGACGAAATCAAATGCAGAAAGCAAGTCAACAAATGCAGTATGTAAGCAGTCACCTCCCAATAACACTGTTTTCTAATAAATTAACTGAAATCTAAAAGCCTGATCTATTGTTCTGATTCCCTCCCTGAATCCTGACTGGAGTTGTGTCAGAATGTCATTTTTTTTCCATCCAAGATTGCAACCGATCACGGAGTATGAAGCTAAATAGTTTTTGGGAGCAATCAATTAGGGTTATTGGCCTACAGTTACACAGACCGGCTAGGGAGCCCTTTGATCTCAGCCCCTGCCCATGATGAAGGAATTGGTGCACCAGCCATGACAATATTAACTATTACCATAAAACAGGGGGCCCAAATGTACAGTTCACTTGAATAAAGATCACCAGGGACTTCGTCAAACTCAGGTGCTTTATTGGCAGCTATTTTAGCAATTGCTGCTCTGACCTCTTCCTCAGAGACTGGAAAAATATTCTTGCTGTTACTAATAGCAATCCCCACTTCCATAGGTTTATCATTCAGCAAAGATTGCTGGAAAGGGTTTGCAACTCCATTTGATGAATAAAGTGAGGAATAATGAGCAGCCCAAACTGCTGCTACGACTTGTCCCCGAGGGGCTGTCACCCTCCTAACTACCCGTCAAGGCCAAGTTCCAAAACCCACATAGGTCCCCATTCCTAGTGGCAACTAGCATATCCTCTGGCTTTGCTGCTTTCCGTTCTCTTTTAGCTGTTGTAATTGATTTTTTTGTAAAGAGCCCTTTGTACTTAATTTCTCCCCTATCCTGTTCTTTAATTGCAAATAGATGAGCAGACCTCATGTCCCTGCATACTCTATTGTACCAAGTTTGCGGAGCCATCTTACCCGGCGATCTGCAAGCAGCCACAAAGAAAATATCCTTTAGACAGGTAAACAAATTGTTATGGATAGAACATATCCTCTCTCTGCCTTCACCTTGAACGGATGCTCCCTCTCCACTGAGGAGATCTCCAATACTAACAGTGACCAAGGCATAAAGTTCCTCTATTGATTTCTGCAAATCAACCAAGTTGGCCCATTTCACACTGCGCATATTGCTGGTTATTCACAAATCATGGATTAGTGGATCTCTTGCACTGCCCTCTCTGCCCAAGGCAGGGAGAGCCACTTCAAGGATCAAGGCATTGTGATCACTGTATTGTCATGATAGATCTGATATGTCAATCAATAGCGGCCAAATCCTGACGTCCACTAGGATATAGTCAATAAGGCTGGTACCAAGGGCTCGATTGAAAGTGTGCCTCCCCTCATTATCTGACCTCGTTCTCTCATTCCCAGCTAGGAAACCAAGTTTGATTAGACAAGTGTTAATTTGCAAAGAAACGATAGACCATTTCTTAATTGGTGCCATTATCAGCTGAGGAATGGACCAGACATTATCTAGTTCTAAGGAAATAGCTATGTCACTGTGATCTAAGGGTTCAAACTGGCAGTTAAAGTCACCCCCTACAGTCTTCATAATGCCCCTGGAGCTTCTGATAAATGCATGTTCGGCACTCCTTTTGCAAAATTACAATATATCGGCTTGAGGAGATTGGTGTTGAAGGGCCTTAGACTGACTCATTAATTTTATTTCTAACAGGTCTGATTCTGTCAAGTTTTCCGCTTATATGTAGCAACCAATGCAGTTGGACTGTGGAATGCCTCAGGGTCCTGCCCTGAGTCCCACCCTTTTCGTTATTTATATGGCCCCTCTGGCTAAACGTATCCTGGGCTTTGGCCTTGAGGTATTATTCTATGGGGTTGATACCCAACTAATTGCTCCACTGGTAGATGATGATGAAATGCACCATGGATGAACCAAAGCCATCTGAAGCTTAACTCAGATTAGACCGATCTACTGACCTTGGGCCCAATCAAGTGGCTGGAACAGTGGCAGATGTTACTGCGATCTAGGGCCACCCCAATGTTCCATAGTGAGTAGTTTGGGAGTTAAATTTCTTTTAAACAACAAATTCAAAATGTCACAGTAACCTTTCTTAGTATGTTCAAAACCATACACAAAATCCTCCCATTTCTTCCATTTACTGCTAGGAAGACAGTAATTCATACTTTAATTGAGTCTACAATTGACTACTCAAATACTTTATTCCTAGGGGTATCTAAAACACCTGTTGGTAGACTCCTGCTTTTACAAAATGCAAGCATTGCAAGGCTACTACTTAATATTCCAAGACATTGATGGGCGTTGACCAGACTAAAAAAATCTCCACTGGCTGCCAGTAGCAAAAGGGATCCAATTCAACATGTAACCTCTCATTCATCAATGAATGAATGAATAGATGTTCTGATATCTAAAGTGCACAGTTATTCCCAGGAGTGTCCCAGCACTAGTTGGAAGGTATGCATAAAAGAGAATGAGGAGATCTGTTATAGAGTGAAAAGACAGGACTTCAGTTGCAATTTAAGACCTTTCATTATCCTCTTCGTGTAACTCAACAGGCAAGCTATTCCAAGGTTGAGGGTCCAAGAGGGAAAAGGGTCTACATCTGGTTCTTGCTTGCTTTATCCTTGAGACTTTTGCATAGCGGTCAGTAGATAAGCTCAGCGTTCTAACAGGAGAGTAGAATTGAATCCTGGAAGACAGATATTCCGGACCAAACTGGTAGAGAGCCCTGTGCATGAGGCTCAAGGTTTTGAACACGCACCTTTCTTTGATAGGAAGCCAGTGTAGGTTCTTCAAAGAAGTCAAGATTGGGACTTCCCTAGGTAGTTGGAGAGCTAAGTTGTGGACAGTTTGTAGTTTTGGCAGCAGGTATTGTGGAAGTCCTGCATAGAGGGCATTGGCATAGCCCAATTTAGACACTACCAGAGCCAGGAGAATAGTAATCCTAACAGGCAGGGAGAGGATCTGTAGACAATTTCTGGCCATGCGCATTGGACCAAAACGTGCCAACAACTGTATTAATTTGAGTTTGAAGAGTCAGTTGTTTGTCACTCTTGACACCTATGTTCTTCATTACTTTTACTTGGCCATTAGGTGGAGGAGTCTCATTCCGGCAGTGAGCTTGTAGGTTCAGAGTAAAATTATGTCCAAAGCTGAGAATCTCAGTCTTATCTGGGTTGCATTTGAGTTGATTAAAACCAATCCAGTGAAAGACTGCAGACAGACAGGGTTTGATGGCCTCTTGATCAACTGGCTCGCCTTTTTTAAATGGGGAATGTAATTGAGTGTTGTTGGAGTAGGACACTATCTTGGACCCAAAAGACTCAACCAGTGTTGCCAAAGGAGTCATGTAGATGTCGATTATCGTAGGACTAAGGGCCGAGCTCTGGGGCACTCCTACTGGGACACTGCTCTTACTAGAAGAAAAACGAGGCAGCAAGACCTCTTGCTATCTGTCCTCGAGGAAAGATCCCAGCCATTTTAATGCTGTGCCCCTAATGCTAATATCATAGAAGTAGGCAAGGAACCTTAAATTCTGGACTGTATCAAAAGCAGCCAAAAGGGAAAACAAGACCAGGACTGCTTTAACCCCAGTATCTAAAGTGTGTTTGAGTTCTTCAGATACTTCCAAGAGAGTGGTTTTGGTGCTACATATGGGTCAAAACCCTCACTGGCTGGGGTGAAGGAGTCTGTTGGACTCTATGTAGTTTGAAAGGTGATGATTCATAAAATTCTCTGCAATTTTTGACGAGGCGGGTAACAGGGAAATAGGATTGGAGTTACTTGGAATGTTGGGATCTGTGTTGGATTTTTTTAGGGGCAGCAGAACCCTGACCTACTACCAGGTGGAGGTGACAATCCCAGATACTTTAGATCTGTTGAGAAGGGAGTACAACACTGGATTGATGACATCCACTCTTTTTGAAAAAAATGATGGAGGGCAGAGGTTAGCAGGAGAGCCTGATCTAAGATTAAGGATGGCAAGACTCGACTCCTCTATTGAAATTAGGTCATAAGAGAAGGGAGCACACTTAATTTCAATGGGAAGCGGAGGGCTTTGCTTAAAGACTACATTCACAGTGCAATCTTCTAGGCAAGGTTCGATTAGTCTTCAGAATATTTTTCCTTCTATGTTCCTGTTAGATTCTTGACGTCGGACAACTCCCTTGTCCTACAGCCTCACAGATTTTGCCACTTTAGTCTCACTTTGTGGGATCTCAAATCACCTTCTCCTCATGAAAGATCTGCTATATACTCATAATCTATAGCTTTCTTTCTTGTTGGCCTTCTGATGGAGTCGGGATTCTAGCGCATAGTAGCACTTTGCTGAGCATATGTTGTTCTCTATAAATCTATTTAATTTCATTAAGTTTAAGAATTGTTAAACTGAAATGGTTAAATGTTGTAAGACATTTAGGACTCTATCTTTGGAGCATGCAGATGACTTGGTAATACTCTATGATACTAGTTTGGTCATTATAACAAATGTGCAAAGACATATCATGTTGTACTCACAAACGTTTGGCCTCCATTTTGATGTTACTACATTTGAATTAAATTTCTATTTCTTTCTAGTTTTTTAAGGAAAAAGAAATCTTGTAACATAAGAAGAGTAGTTTTACTTAGTTTAGTTGGTATTACACGTTGAGGCAGGCAAGCCTCTGAAAGCTCGAGCCAGGCCCAAGCCTGAAGCCTGGCTCTTGATCAGCTTTCATGTGTCTTCTGCCTGTGTCCCTCTCTTCCTCTTCCCAGGATGTGGCATTACTGTCAGAACTGCTGACTATTAAACTGGGCAACTAGGTTTGAATCTCGACATTGGCTCAACATCCTGGGATTCTTGGAACATCACTTTATTTCTCCATTACTAAACACAGTGCATTTGGCTTTGTGTAATGTAACTGGTGCTTGTATAAAGTGCTCAACCTTCATGTCGAGTTTGTGCTGTATTTAAAAACTGCAGAAAATAAATTAAGAGGAAAAAAACACCTTAATATAAGGAAACACAAATAGAGACCAATCCTGGTGGATTTTCACAAAGTGAAACCAGAAAATCTGAATAAATTGCGTCTTTCCTGCTTACGCTGTGTGATCATAAGTAAATACTTTATTTCACCAAAACTCTTTTTCTTCATTATTGTGTTTGAAAGCACATTCAAATGTTTGACTTCAGGCTAATCAATCAATCAATCAAGGCATTTATAGAGCGCGCTACTCACCTGTGAGGGTCTCAAGGCGCTGGGGGGGTTACTGCTCCTCGAAGAGCCAGGTCTTGAGGCGCTTCCTGAAGGCGAGGTGGTCCTGGGTGGTTCTGAGGTGGACAGGAAGGGAGTTCCATGTCTTGGCTGCCAGGTAGGAGAAGGATTTACCTCCAGCGGTGGTTCTGCGGATGCGAGGGACGGTGGCGAGAGCGAGGCTGGTTGAGCGAAGTTGACGGGTGGGCGTATAGGAGGCCAGGCAACTGTTGAGATATTCGGGGCCCTTATTGTGGAGGGCTTTGTGTGCGTGGGTGAGTAGCCTGAAGGTGATCCTTTTGTTGATGGGGAGCCAGTGCAGGTGTTTCAGGTGGGCAGATATGTGGATGTGGCGGGGGACGTCGAGGATGAGGCGTGCAAATGTGTTTTGTATGCGCTGAAGACGTTTCTGAAGTTTTGCGGTGGTTCCTGCGTATAGGGTGTTCCCGTAGTCCAGGCGGCTTGTGACGAGGGCGTGGGTAACAGTCTTTCTAGTATCGGCGGGGATCCAGTGGAAGATCTTTCGGAGCATTCGAAGGGTGTGGAAGCAAGACGACGAGACGGCGTTGACTTGCTTGGTCATGGTGAGAAGGTGGTCCAGGATGAATCCGAGGTTGCATGCGTGGTCTGAGGGGGTTGGTGCGGTGCCCAGGGCCGTGGGCCACCAAGAGTCGTCCCAAGCGGACGGGGAGTTTCCGAGGATGAGGACCTCCGTCTTGTCTGAGTTCAGTTTCAGATGGCTGAGCTTCATCCATTGTGCGACGTCTTTCATTCCATCCTGCAGGTTTGCTTTGGAGGTGGCTGGGTTTTTGGTGAGGGAGAGTATCAGCTGGGTGTCGTCGGCGTAGGAGATGATGTTGATGTTGTGTTTGCGAGTGATGTTGGCGAGGGGGCTCATGTAGATATTGAAGAGGGTGGGGCTGAGTGAGGAGCCTTGTGGGACGCCGCAGATGATCTCTGTGTGTTCTGAGCGGAAGGGCGGGAGGTATACTCTCTGGGTTCGGTCCGAGAGGAACGAGATGATCCAGTTCAGGGCCTGTCCTTGGATACCAGTGGAGCAGAGGCGGGTTATAAGGGTGCGGTGGCAGACGGTGTCGAAGGCAGCCGAGAGGTCAAGGAGGATGAGGGCGGTTGTTTCTCCGTTGTCCATCAGGGTTCTGATGTCGTCGGTGACTGCGATGAGGGCGGTTTCCGTGCTGTGGTTGGCCCGAAAGCCAGACTGGGAGGGGTCGAGCAAATTGTTGTCTTCGAGGAAGTTGGTCAGTTGCTTGTTGACGGCCTTTTCGATGACCTTGGCCGGGAAGGGGAGGAGCGAGATGGGGCGGAAGTTCTTCAGGTCGTTGGGGTCCGCCATAGGTTTTTTCAGGAGAGCGTTGACTTCCGCATGTTTCCAGCTCTCGGGGAAGGTGGCCGTGGCAAACGAGCTGTTGATGATGCTCTGGAGATAGGGGGCGATGATGGCGTCGGCTTTGTTGAAGATGTGATGGGGGCACGGGTCCGATGGGGCGCCGGAGTGGATGGTGTTTATGGTGGTTCTCGTCTCTTTGGAGCTGATGGGGGTCCAGGCGTTGAGGGTAATGGTTGGGGCTGTGAGTTCAGTGGTGGTCGGTGGGATCTGGGGTCCGAAGCTGTCGTGTAGGTCGGTGATCTTTCGATGGAAGAAAGTGGCGAGGGAGTTGCAGAGGTCTTGTGTGGGCGTGATGGTGTTGGAGCTGGAGCTGGCGTTGGGATTGGAGAGCTCTTTGACGATGTTGAAGAGTTCTTTGCTGTTGTAGGTGTTCTTGTCCAGTCTCTCTTTGAAAGATGCCCTTTTGGTGGAGCGGATCAGCTGGTGGTGTTTACGCGTGGCGGTCTTGAGGGCTGACATGTTCTCTGCAGTGTGTTCTTTGCGCCAGGTTTTTTCGAGAGTGCAGCAGGTTTTCTTGGATTCTTTGAGGGCGTCTGTGAACCAAGGAGGTTTCCTGATGTCGGTCTGTCTTGGGAGGTTTCTGAGGGGGGGCGGGGTTGTCGGCGCAGTTGGTGATCCACTGTGTGAGGCTGAGGGCTGCGTTGTTGGCGTCGGAGGTGATGGCAGGTTGGTTATGGTTGAGAGTGAAAAGTAGCTGTTCTGTGGAGATTTTGTTCCAGGGTCTGCGGGTGATTAGTTGTGTGCGAAGGTGGTGGGTCTTGCGTCTGAAGGTGAAGTGTACACATCTGTGGTCGGTCCAGTGTATCTCGAAGGAGTGGTTGAAGGATACGTGGTTGCTGGCGGAGAAGATGGGGTCGAGCGTGTGGCCGGCGGTGTGGGTGGGGGTGTTCACCAGTTGCTTGAGTCCGAGGTTGGCGAGGTTGTCGAGCAAGGTGGCGGTGTTGGTGTCGTTGTTCTTCTCCAGGTGGTAGTTCAGGTCCCCGAGGAGGATGTAGTCAGGCGAGGCTAGGGCGAGGGGGGTGATGAAGTCTGTGATGGATTCGCTGAAAGGGGCGCGTGGGCCAGGGGGCCTGTAGACGAGAGTGCCTCTGAGGGTGGTCCTGGGGTCGGTGTGGATCTGGAAGTGCATGTGTTCGGCGGCGAGGAGGGTGTCTTCGGTGGAGGTGGTGACATTGATGGAGCTTTTGTAGATGATGACGATTCCTCCTCCTGTTTGGTTGGCGCGGTCTTTCCTGGCGATCTTGTAGCCGTTTGGTATGGCTAGGGCGATGTCGGGAGCCGATGAGGCGTTCATCCAGGTTTCTGTGATGAAGGCGATGTCGGGTGCGGTAGAGTCCAAGAGGTCCCATAGTTCAATGGCGTGTCTGGAGTGTGCGTTGAGGAGGATGCACTTGAGGTGGTTGTTGGAGCATGGGCCGGTGGACGGATTGTAGGCGCGATGGAAGGTATGCTTGCAGGTATGACCGGCGAAGGGTCCCTGGGTGCGTTTGGGGCTGGCTTGGTAGCAGGTGGTTGTGCATCCGGGGTTGAGTGCGTGGAGGGAAGCGGCGTCGTAACTGAGCTGGGGGTTTTGGGAGCGCTGGGGGCCAGGGGTTCTGGCGCTGGGCGTGGTCCAGGCGCGGACGGGCGCAGATGGGATTGCCTTTGGGCGCACAGCGGCCGCCATAAGAGGGAAGGAGGGGAAGGAGGGGTCAGCTGGGAGGCGGGAGGGGGGGAAACGAATGGGAGCAGGGGGGGGGCGGGGCCGCACGGGTGCAGCGGCGGGAAAGCAGGAGGCGAGAGGGCGGGAAGGCGGGAGAGCGGAAACGGGAGGGAAAAGGCAACCGGAGAAAAATAGGCAAAAAGAGAGAAAAGGCAGGAGAGAGAGAAGGCAACAAGAGCGATAGGGTCAAAAGCGATAGAGGCAAAAAGCGATAAAGGCAAATAGAGAGAGGGCGAAGGAGAGAAAAGGCAACAAGAGCGATAAGGCAAAGGAGAGGAAAGGCACCAAGAGCGATGAGGCAAAAGAGCTAAAGACAAAGGAGAGAAGAGAGCAGCTAGAGTGAAGAGGCAGCAGGAGCGATAAGGCAGAAAGCGATAAAGGCAAAAAGAGAAGAGCGAAGGAGAGAAAAGGCAACAAGAGCAATAAGGCAAAAGAGATAAAGGCAAAAGAGAGCAGGAAAGGCAACAAGAGAGAAAACTGGCAACTTAGAGGCAAGCGCAGAAGTGGAGTCGAGACCTACACACAGGTGGCAGGGGCCTGGGCAGGTGGACCTGCAGCGGCGGGGGAGCGACCTACCCGAGGGTCAAGGGTCGCTACAAGATATACAAAACTGTCTTTGAATAAGTACTTCTCAATGTAGTACTACAATGTGCCTTGGTAAATTTAAAGCTTCCACATGTTAAAGAAATACACTTTTTTGAGTTTTGAAGAGACTGTACCATAATTTAATTGATGTTTGTTGCATGATGTGCATAGCAAACATGTTCAGAGTTTTGCTCATGCACTGGCTCCAGGATCCATGCCAGACCCTTGGCCTGGTTCTGGCTTGGCTCTCCCTCTGAATTTGTTGGCTCATCCACCTCTAATTACACAGAAATGTAAAAAATGCACTTATCCTTGAGTGGAGCTCAAATCTAAATTTGGATCTAGATAATGGATTTTTACATATTCTAGTTTTACCTTGCATCCTATACTTAGCTTAAAAAAATGCAAAACTATATTTCAAGTGCTTTTGAATTTGATAATTCATATTGAACAAGTTTCCATCGGTTGGTGTAGACTACTGATTCGCACCTCCAGAGTAACAGTAACTTAGCGGTGATCTATCCATGAATCTATTGCAGAGCGGTAATTTGTAGGGGTGGGTGAAACATTCTGCTCTGTTGGCAGACTGTGGAGTTTTGCCCACTCTGCTCTCCACTGGGAGTTTAAAGTTCAGGAAAAAGTCTGAAAAAACACTGTGTGGTAGAGTTGATGCTCGCGCACAGCTCACCAATGGTAAGTTGGTGAGCACGATCGAGATACTCGAGCGCTAGACCGCCTCCTGGCAAGATTTCTCAACGCAGGCGGTCGCAGCAGGTTAGTACTGCTAGCACTGAGAAAGCTGCTGATCATGTTGAGAAAATTGCAGCTTGAGTTAAAAATCTGCTCAACATGCACCTTCTGGTGTGCTAGGTGGTGCTGTTTGTGCTGATTGTACAGTGCCGGTCAAGCTCCCAGTGCTAAAGATAAGTGCGAGCAGCACCACCGACTAAATTCCGCTACTCGTGGAAAGCTGCAGAATCTAGCAGAGTTTTTAGGTAACTCTGTAGAATTCACAGAGTGAAACTCTGAGTTCCGCCCACCCCTAGTAATTTGTTTTAATTAGTAAAGTTGCTGCTATCCTTGATTTTAACTGACTGCATTCTTGCAACTTGTAACTACTAAAGATGAGAAATATTTTCTATTTTAGGTTCAGCAGATTTTTTAATTACCAAACATGACACCCAATTCACCATTTTTATTTGTATTAGTGATGCAATCTCATGAAATTGAGTCATCAATTATACAATGTAAGGAGGCATCCAGTGAACTTTAACCTAAAGCTTAAAGAAAACTTGCGTCATGGATGTTACCATTTCTAATGCTAATACTCTTTCTACGATATTAAAGATGGCACAGTAAGAATTAATAAATTCAACTCCACCATTTCAACTCAGTACCATGAGCTGAGTGGGTGTGTATTTTGACTGATGTACTATTATAATTTAATTGAATTAGGAGTGTAGGTGCACAGTCCCTCATTATGACCCTGGCGGTCAGAAGACCGCCAAGGGCGCGGTGGAGGTCTCACTGCCGACAGGTCAGCGGTGAATACCGTTAAATTATGAGTACGGTGGCTTGGTTGCAGCCAAACTGCTGATACTCCACCCATCCAGCCGCTTTTCTGCGGTCCGTTAGGCTAGAGGTGAGCACCTCCAGCATGGAGGACCCCATAATACTGCTACCAGTAGTATGACACAGGAGATTGCCAGCATTTTTGTGGCAGTGACACCGCCAGAAAAAGCCACATTCAGGACATTCACACACGCACTCACACACGGACACACACACCCCCAACCCCCTCCCCTGTCGGACAATCACTTACCTCATCCGTTGAGGAGGTCATCCAGGAGGAGACAGGTCCCAACGCTTCCACTGCCAGCAGCGCCCTGCCATCAGGACATCACCACGCAGTATTACAGGTTGTAATATGGAGTGCAGAATCCATTTGACGTGGTGGTGACTGACTGCCAGCACGACTGCTGTCAGATTTCTGCCGGGAAATCTGACAGCAGTTGTAAAGCAGCGGTCTTAAGAATGCAGGCACTAGCAGTCTTTCGGCGCCCGCGGCTTTGCCGGTCTTGTAAAAATACCACCAAAGTTGTAATGAGGGCCAGAGTCCTTTCTTTCAGACTTTATCACGCCATGACTAGGCCCAGTTTTATGTGAACACCATGAAAGTTGTTTGGAAGAATTTCAAGTGATAGTGCTATGTCATTCAAAGTTGAGAGGCTGCTGGTGCCATATTGTTTTCAAACTCAAATAGACTCTTCCTCCAGTATATGGTCTACATAGAAAGAGCAGTCTGTAGAAAACAGAGGTTGCTCTCTGTTTTTAGTCAGCTTAGGTGTGAAATGCTGTGAGTAACAGAGGCTTAAAAGGTGTCCAGTTGCGAAAGGTAGACTATCAACCATGTGAACATCACTGCCATCTTGGGCCTGTTACCAGTAACCAGGCCTAGGGGTGAAGGTCTGAAATATTGAGGATGGAAAATCGAGTTGCTACAATATCATGACAAAAACATCGAGGACCAAAATGACAGCTAAGTATTTATATATTTTCTGTGCCTAACTCCACATCTATGTACCTTGCCGATACATGGTGGTGGTTGTAATAACGTGCAACAATTATATATTGCTTTATGTTAAAAAACATAGATATACACTGAAAAAAACGAAGGTCACAGGGATGTTAGAGTTAGCTGGCTGTTTTACCCATACCAAAAAAAAAGATATTCACAAGTTATAGTTATATTTATTGTTATACTTATCTGAAGCTATAACTCTTGCCGTAAAGTAACTTTAGGCCATGAGTTGTAGTTTCTTGACATAAGTATAATTATAAGAAAATGTTCATTTTTGAGGAAGGGAGCCACCTGGCTCCCAACCCCAGGTGATCTTGGCCCCAAGGACCCCTATCCCCTGGGGCCCGGCCATCTGTCCTGGGTACCCCTTAGGGTGCCCTGGGTATCTGTGGGCAGGGAAGCAGAGTAAACTGGCGTGTCTTCTGTGACTTGGTGGAAGCTGCATTCCAGGACATAGCAGGAGGTGGCCCTGAGGAGTGGCGGTCCCCAGGGCTATTATTGGCTCCTTGAGAGGGGCCACGTAGCCCCCACCAACATATGAAATTTGACTTGTGGGGGTGGTAGACCCTGGGGCTGAAAAGGGCTGCGTGGCCTCCCCCTTAATGTGAAGTGAATTGTCCCAGGTACGTGGCGGTCCCCAGGGCTGCGGAAGGGCCTCACGGACCCCTCCATGTTAATTTAATCTCTTCCCCCTCAGGAGGTTGCAGTCCCCGGGGCTGCAAGGGAGCTGTGCGAGACCCCTGTGTTTATTTAATCTTTAGCCCCAGGGTTGTGGCAGACCCTGGGGTTCTGGGGGGTGGCCATATGGGCCTCTTCCATATCAAATTATTGTTTTGCCATGGGAAGGAGGTGGTCCCCATGGCGTGGGTGGGCTGTGCTCCCACGCCGCATATTGGTCTGTGATTGCCCCAGGGAGGTGGTAGCCCCTGGGGCCAATATACGCCCTACAAGGGCACCCCATGAACCCCCCTTATGAAAGACCTCAATGTCCCTGGGACCTGGCCCATCCTGGGGCAAAAGAAAACAAAAGGGTGAGAGACCTCGGTTTTAAAAACTTTTTTTAGCCCTGGTGGGGTCCGTGGGGAGCCCCTGGACCAAGGCTAGGGGCTCAGGGTGGCCATACCCTTGTCCCTTTTCTTTTTCTTAATCTTTTTTTGTGACTCGGTTAAAGCCAAGTCCAAACATGGCTGCCAACATCTCCTTGTTAAAGTATTGGCAGCCAATAAGATATCAGCACGGGGACAGTTGGATCCGCAGATTATCCATGTGCCTAGATATCTTTATTTTTTAAATTCTAATTACTCAAAAACTACTGAACAGATTTACACCAAATTACAAAAAGCGCTCTTTCTAGACCAAGAGCTAGCTTTCTGCCAACTTTGATATTAATCCGTTCAGCGGCTCTGGCTCTAGTCGTGTTCAAAAATGCAAAAAATCCCATTAACGTAGAATGGGGGAAAAGTGTTTTGGGACTCCCCCCTTTTTCTCGGACCCCACTTGTTGGATCACCCGAAATGTTAAACACAGCAACTGAACCAACTAAGATATATGCTTTGAAACTTTTCTGAAGATTCTTCAAATGGAATCAAAGTTATTGTCAAAACAAAAAAAGTTCTGTGTATGAAAAAAATGGTCCTAACTATACCTACCTACTGGCATATTGCCTAGTGGCAGTCACCACCAGGTAGGTATAGTTAGGACCTAGTTTCTATAGAAAAATGTGCTTTTTACTTGACTAGATCTTTAGCGCCGGTCTTCTAAGAGCAGTAAACATATCTGAGCCTGGAAGTATAGGGGCTGCTGCCACCTTTTGTCTGTTAGGCCATGTTCTACATTTCACCCTTCCTGTTCTATGGGCCATGTCAGGGACTTCTATTTAAAGTCATCAAATTAGACAATGCTGACACAGAGTTTATAAAAGTGGAAAGCACACAATGTCCACAGACCCACTGTATTGATGCTGATCGTTAACTACTTTAAGTATTATCCCTGAACAAGGACCCATGAAATCAGGTGAGGCAGGGAGCAGGCTATTGATCAGGAGTAACATGTGAGCGTTCTTCACAGGAAGGTTGCTATGCAGAAGGTCTTTTATTCTCCACTTACCTTGCACAGGTAGCACATTTACCTTCACTTGGCCATACAAATGATTTCACTGCTAGCAGTAGAAATTAAATCCTGCAGACCAAGCCTCTTGCCTTGTCCTCTGCATGCACTGTTCCTTTCCCTACATGAGCCCTGGGCTAGGTAGGAACTTCTTCTGTCTGTCTCAGGTTGGTCTCAAAACACAGCCTTTGTCAAAAGCAATATTTCCTATAGCAGGAAGCACCGGGACTGACTCCAAGATGAAGGAGTCAGAATATGGATACAATGAAGTATGTGGCCTCAGCACCTAGGTCTCATCATCCTTCCTGAACAGCCAGCAATCAAGAGGAGACAATGGACAGACCTGGCCTACAAACTTACTCACCATAACTAAATTGCACCATGCCCCTTGCGGTCAGGTAGATTAATCTGCATCTCTTTGGTAAACAAAAGGTGTTTTTGAAATTTCTTAAAGTAGCCCTGCCTTTCCCTCCTCACTACAGTGCCTTGGTCTGTTCCCCCTGCTACAAGAGTTGAGGTGATACATTTCCACTTTCTAGAAAGCTACCCTTACGCCCCTCCCATGCCTTGCTAATCCAGGGGCATCTAATCGCTTTACTTTGGCACTTAGGCAAAGCATTGTGAGGACATTTTAAGGGTAAACATCAGAAGACATGGCAACAGCATTTCCTGGATATCCTTTTTTGATGTTTGTATTAGATGTTTCCATTTGATGTTTGTATAATATGTTTCCATTATTTACCCTCAATATTCTCTCATGCTGATTTCAGCCTGAGGCTCTCAATATTTCCCCACATATGTGTCCAGCCGTTGCTTCATTCTTGCAGCCTCTCAGCCGAAAAGGTGGTGGTTTGGCAACATCCTAGTATTAGATGGACAGTTTCCATGATTGTATGACCCTGTCATAGGTGCTTCACATAACAGTATTGCGCATGCAAAAAGTAATGTTTCTCTCTATAGTTTTGGATCCTCTGAATGCATGCTATCTCAAAAGTCCACTATGTGTGCCTAAATCTCTGCATGACATTCTTTACCTTGATTTAAAATTGCCACTTGTCACCTCTCCTTTTTTTCTTAAAAAGATCCTCACCTTACTTTCCATTTTCTGCATGCTTCCTCTCTGAGCACAACCTACTTTTAAATGTCTTTATTATTTACCTTAATCTCTATTATTGTATTTGTACAAATTGCCCACACCTCATCTCAAACATCAAAACTTTGTGTTCTTTGAAAGCAATGCCCTGGAACGTAGAAATATCTAATCTGCTCTCGTTCAGTTACCTAATCCCACCGACCATCTGCATTAACTGACACACCTCCAGCTAATGATCATACTGGCTACTAATTCTGATTCATCTCAAAGATACTTAAGTAAATGCATACAATGGTCCCCTTGAGTGAACAAGACTAAAGTACCAACAATCATCACTGGATTAACCATTTTCCTTCAGTTGCAGAGTAGCGTACTGCCCAGCGTAAAGTGGTTCAGCAACTCATCAGGGATAGGAAACACTATATCAATGTAATTACAATACCATAAATATATACTATGCTATCTGTAAACATTTTGTATTGTGCATTTCTGATCCTTCCTGAGCCTATTGACTAAAAAGGAGGGCTCCTTAGGGTCTAAGAATTGGATAAGAGTCAGCCCCTTGTTGTCAATTTGGATTAAAGGGTGAGTGATCTCATTCTGATAAATACTATTTACTGATTTTGGTAGCTCATTGACTTGCTTAGTGAACCGTCAAATGTCTTTGACACTCAGGCAGATACTATTCACTGCCTCACACAGGGAAACAAATTAGAGGAAATATTGGTCACCAGTATTTTTAT
Source organism: Pleurodeles waltl (assembly GCF_031143425.1). Classification (NCBI taxonomy): domain Eukaryota; kingdom Metazoa; phylum Chordata; class Amphibia; order Caudata; family Salamandridae; genus Pleurodeles; species Pleurodeles waltl. Next base: position 1,332,242,809 of record NC_090446.1, on the reverse strand, counting down.
TTGGGTTGTATCTAAACCTAATTCAGATACATTTCATTCATTCAGTGCTTTTAAAATAGGAAGTGATGGTTAACATGACGTGTTACTTTACATTCTGAGACCTGGTGTAACTAGCATTTTAATATAAAATACATTTACTGAGATTGATATTTAGGATACCTGCATTATTATGAGGATATTGTTGTTTAGTAATGAAAAATTGCAATGAAATTATTTGGCATGAGGCAACAATAATTAACCAAGTATAGTTACCTATTTCCGTTCTAGTTCTGATTATTTTTCTAAGGGCGAGAAAGTGTGACGAGTACTTTGTTTTATGCTGGTTTCAAACAACACTATAAGAAGAATATACATAAAGTATGGTAAATTCTAGGGTACCTTGCTGATTAGAGGCTGCAAAAAGTCTTTTATTTTTTCTTGTATACTGAAGAAGGGAAATTTAAAGTTAATCGTACAAAACATCTACCTGCATGGTGGACAGGTATAATAGACCAGCACCTCTATTCACTTTTGTTCACCTGAAAAATGTAACCACTTAGGCTCATGTTTTAAATAGTCCCAGACATTTTGGAGAACACAGGTTTAGTGTGGTGAGAGCCAATGGTTAGAGCATTTATATGGCTTGATAGAACTCAATGTGGCTAATCTGCAACAATGTATCCCATTGCACTAGATTTTGCAGTGTTTCTCTTCAAGTTCCTCCAACTTGTTGTTGCGAGGGTATTTGAGCAAGCCTTTCTCTGCTCCATGGTCTTCTTTATTCCACTTGAAAATGTTCAAAGATTTGATTTTTTCATTGGTACCTACACCATATTTCACCTTATCAGGAGCCCTGAATTAAGGAGCTCCAGGCTATGATACCATCTTTACCAGAGCTATAATGGACCGCTTAACGTCCAATATCACTACAGCATCTAACTTTGCAATTTTGAGTGACTTCAATTATCATATTGACGAAAGCTCAGATACTGTGGCTCGCCTGTTTTAAGATGAACTGACTTCTTCGACTTACCTAATTAGTCACATATGCTACTCATTCAGTAGAAAATAGATTCAACTTAATATTTACTAATGTTTGCAATCTCTGTTGTGAAGTCCAGGATGTGGCCGGCCTTTTAGGAGTTCCCCTTTCCATCTCTTTGACTTTCAGGAGTTATAGGGCAATCAAACCTTTCTTAAAGTACACATGGCACCACACTTGCACTATTGACGTCCATGTAACCAGCATTTATGGATAATGTAATCGAGTACTGGTCTATTTTTCAAACCTGGATCTCTTCAATCTTGGACATTTTGGCCCCTTTTAAACTAAATAAAACATCTGTTAAAGGCATGCCTGCTCCCTAGTTCACTTCCAATCTTCTAATTCTGAAGAGATGGTGCCAACAGCCTGAAAGAAAATGGTGCTCTTCCCTAACTACATCAGATAAACAGATATATACAGATAGTATAAAAATCTATCATAAGGAAATCAGATCTGCCAAATGCACCCCCTATGCAAGTGAATGAGAGATGGCTAAACATGTACAGCCATATTTTAAATCGTTAAATCTATGATCTCTCCGGGTGCGACGAGAGCATTAGTTTATCATTCACAAACCTGATGCGACTCACTGGCACACTGTCTTAGAGACAATATTTTGTCCATCAAAATTTCCTTTGAAGTCCTGGAGGTTGTTAAGTCTCCAACAAGGGATACTTATGACAGTACCAGACTAAGGGGCTTATTCCGATTTGGTCTGGTTGAACCACCACAGGTCCAATACGCTAGTGAGGCAGCTGTCAAGCAAGCGGCCTCACTATCGCTGTATTATGATGTTTCCAACGGGTTGACCAGCGGAAACCATCCTATTATGATGTTTCCGCCGGTCAGCCCAGTAGGAACAGTCCCACTGCATTGGCCTCTGCTCCCTTAGGAAGCAGAGGCCAATGTCACTGCACAGAGCACCCCCGGAATGCGCACTGTAAGCAGACAGTGCGCATTCAGATGGTGCTGACAGGAGGTGCCGAACTCAGCAATCCTGTGGCTGACCAAGACTTCTACTGCTGCCAACCTGCCGGGATTCCTGTAGAGGTGGCGGTCCCCTGCTGGTTCAACTGCCAGGAGTGGTCTGACTGCCACATCGAGTTTTGCCGTCTCAAGACTGTCAAACTTGTAATTAGGCCCTTAAGGTCTTCACTCCCATCTCTAGTGCAGAGATATTAACTATAAAAACAAATATCCTGTGGGACAACCAACTGATTTGTGTCCTCTTTCTATCCTTAAGTTAGGTGCCCCTATTTTACCTCTCATGCTTTGCACCCAATAAACACGTCAATCACTTCAGCATCCTTACCTGAATCTTGGAATTATGCGGCTGTAGTTTATATTCTGAAAAAGGCCCATTCCAACCTTCTGGTTCCATCGACCTTCAGGCTGATCTCTTATCTGCTAGCTCGAGAGAAAATGCTAGAATCACACACAAACTCTTTACTTACCAATTATTTGGAACAGAACATTTTTCCGAATACCTCTCAATTTGGCTTCTATGCAGCCCATAATACAGAATTACTGTCTCAGAATACTTGAAAAGTATGTTAGATAAAAACGGTACTGCTGCTCCCATATTACTTGTTTAATCAGCAGCCTTCAACATCATCTTACACAAAATTGTTTCCTTGATACTTTATTTCAGCAATAAGACATAAAATTACGTACAAAAAAACACCATAAAGCATCTTCTAAATAGAAGTAAAAAACCCAGGGTTAAAAAATAGTTACAATTCTGTGCTAAGCGCATGAATTCCTAATGGTTGGCAGCACTCAAACTCCCATCCAGACAGAATATTTCAGGGGGACACATTTCTACCAAGTCTATGAAAATATCAGAGATGTTTTTAACCATTAGAGACATAGGGCCTGATTCTAACTTTGGAGGACGGTGTTAAACCGTCCCAAAAGTGGCGGATATACCACCTACCGTATTACGAGTTCCATAGGATATAATGGACTCGTAATACGGTAGGTGGTATATCCGCCACTTTTGGGACGGTTTAACACCGTCCTCCAAAGTTAGAATCAGGCCCATACTCATTGCCTGACTTTTCACATCACCAGCAAATAGCAGGATACAGCAAAGGTAAGGCATTGTCTAGCATCAGTCTTTCAAATTTGAAGTACAATTTTGTGTTCTCTCACCCCTGAAAGACGTCACGCAGGAAGTATGCATATGCCAGAAAACAAAATAAAGCATGCTCTTCTGTCTCCCTGTCCACTCCACACAAGTCACAGGAGAAGTTATCAAGATTCTTTTCACTGACCCAGGTGCCAGTACAATTACATGGCAATTACATGGCAAGGGGGGTCCATTTCATCTACAAAGAGCTCTATACTAAACACATCCCTCACCTTTAGGGATGAATTAGACAGAGTGCCATGTGAGGAGAGTGCCAAGGTTTGACCTGTTATATACTGCCAATACATCTTTTTTAGCATTGATTTACCAATAACAGGGACTGATTCTGGTGCCGTCCACAAATCAGTAAATCTCTCCTTTATTAAGGTTTCTTTAACATATCTTAACCAAGGGATGTCTCTTGGGTCGGAGACATAGCACTTCCTAAAAACCCTCTCAATAGGAATATAACCCAGGAGAAGACCCGAGCCGTCTACAAAAAGAAATGGGCCTAATCCTGGCCCCCGCTGTAATAGGCATAAGTCCCAGATCAAGCCTAAGTGGGAGCAGGGGAGTACTGGTAGGGAGGCCCACTAAATGGCAAAGGAAACAATTCTCTGGAACTGATAATTTTGTCAAATCCTTGAACCCCCAAATCTCAGGCCCATAAAGGGCAGCCCCCAGATCCTACAATTTATAAATTTGAGTAGGTGGAGCAGTTGGACGACAGTGATGTATCCTTGCAAGCACCCTAGTGCATTGCATCAATTTCAGCCTACCTTTTTCAAATTAACAGTTCCAATCTACATTTTCAGTAAGGGTCAGTCCCAGGTAATCAAGGACATAGACACTATCTATGGGGACACCTGTGACCAGCCCAGGTTTAATAATATATATTGAATTTCATTTATTTCTAAACCCCTCAGTGCACAAAAACTTTCAAAGCAATTTAAAATTCTTCGCAGCCCCATAGGCAATTTTGGTATCAGAAGGGTATCATCCATGAACAATAATGCAGGAATCGTGAGATAAGCCAACCAGGAAGCATCCCCCATTGCAGTGTTTCAGGTGTGAAACAATCCCATTAACATATAATGAAAAGAGGAAAGGAGCAAGGACGCAGCCCTGTCTGACTCCACAATCCACAGAAAAGGGGTCTGTCAGCTCTCCAAAGGGCCCACAGTGCACTTGGGCATAGTTATTGCTGTGTAATCTAATTAGAATGGTCAACAAATTAACAGGAACACCCACATTTGCCAGAGTCTGCCATAACTTGGGGCAGGGGACTAAATCAAATGCAGAACGCAAGTCAACCAATGCAGTATGTAAGCAGACACCTCCCAATACCACTATTTACCATAAAACAAGGGGCCCAAATGTCCAGTTCACTTGAATAAAAAATAAAGATCACCATGGACCTCTTCCTCAGAGACTGGAAACTTTTTCTTGCTGTTACTAATAGCAATCCCAACTTCCATAGATTTATCATCCAGCAAAGATTGCTGGAGGGAGTTCGCACCCCGATTTGATGAGTAAAGTGAGGAAAAATAAGTAGGCCAATCTGCTGCTAGGACATTTGTCCCGAGAGGCTGACACCCTCCTTACCACCCGTCAAAGCTTAGTTCCAAAACCCACGCATGTCCCCATTCCTAGTGGCAACTAGCATATCCTCTGACTTTGCTGCTTCCCATTCTCTTTCAGCTGTTAAAATTGATTTTTTTGTAAAGAGCCCTCTGTACTTTAATTTCTCCTCTATCCTGTTCTTTAATTGCAAATCGATGAGCAGACCTCACATCCCTGTATATTCTATTGTACCGAGTTTGCAAAGCCATCTTACCAGAGGATTTGTGAGCAGCCAAAAGAAAATAACCTTTAGACCAGCAAACAAATTGTTATGGATAGAACATATCCTCTCTCTGCCTTCACCCTGACCGGAATCCCCATCTCCACTGAGGAGGTCTCCAATACAATCAGTGACCAAGGCATAAATTTCCCCCATTGATTTCTGCAAATAAACCAAGTTGACCCATTTCACTCTGCGCATATTTCTGGTTATTCACAAACCATGGATTAGAGGATGTCTTGCACTGCCCTCCCTTCCCAAGGTAGGGAGATCCACTTCAAGGACCAAGTCATTGTGATCACTGTCTTGGCACGATACATCTGACATGTCAACCAATAACGGCCAAATCCTGATGTTCACTAGGCTATAGTCAATAAGGCTGGTACCAGGGGCTCGATTGAAAGTATGCCTCTCCTCATTATCTGACCTTGTACTCCCATTCATAGCTCGGAGACCAAGTTTGATTTATATGAGCTTTAATTTGCAAAGCGAGGGTAAACCATTTCTTAATTGGTGCCATTCTCAGCTGAGGAATGGACCAGACATTATCTAGTTCTAAAGTAATAGCTACATCACTGTCACCTAAGGGTTAAACTGGCAGTTAAAGTCACCACCCACAGTCTTCATAATGCCCCCAGGAGCTTCTGACAAATGCATGTTCAGCACTTCTATTGCAAAATTCTAATCTATTGGTTTGAGGAGATTGTTGTCAAATGGCCTTAGACTGACTCATTAATTTTGTCTGAGTCTGTCAAGTTTTCCGTGTATATGTAGCAACCTATGCACTTGGACTGTGGAGTGCCTCAGAGTCCTGCCCTGAGTCCCACTCTTTTAGTTATTTATATGGCCCCTCTGGCTAAACTTATCCGGGGCTTTGGCTTTGAGGCATTATCCTATGTGGATGATATCCAACTAATTGTGTCACTGTTAGATGATGATGGTGTCACCAAACAAAATGCACCATGGATGAACCAAAGCCATCTGAAGCTTAACTCAGATAAGACCGAGCTAGTGATCTTGGGCCCAATCAAGTGGCCTGGAACAGCAACAGATGTTCCTGCGATCTTGGTCCAACCCATTGTTCCAGCTCAATAGGTGCATACTTTGGGAGTTAAATTTGATTCTCAACTTTCCTTTAAACAACAAATTCAATTTAGTTAAAAACGATACACAAAATCTGCCAGTTTTTTCCATTTACTGCTGGGAAGACAGTAATTCATGCTTTAATTGACTCTAGAATTGACTACTCACATGCCTTATATCTAGGGCTATCTAAAACACCTGTTGGTAGACTCCTGCTTATACAAAATGTAGCAGCAAGGCTACTACTTAACATTCCAAGACAATGATGGGTGTTGACCAGCCTAAAAAAACTCCACTGGCTGCCAGTAGAAAAAAGTATCCAATTTAAAACGTAACCTCTCATTCATTCATTAATAAACAAATGAATATTCCCAAATCCCCAGGAGTGTCTCAGCACTAGTTGGAAAGTAGGCATAAAAGAGAATGAGGAGATCTGTTATAGAGTGAAAAGCAGGACGTCCATTACAATATAAAGATCTTTCATTATCCAATTGGTGTAACTCGACAGGCAAGCGGTTTTTGCTTGCTTTACCCTTGGGACTTTTGCAGAGCGGTCAGAAGATAAGCACAGAGTTCTAAGAGGTGAGTAGAATTGAATCCTGGAGGACACATAGGGGGTCATTTTGACCCTGGCGGTCCGAGACCGCCAGGGCTAAAATGATGGAAGCACCGGCAACAGGCTGGCGGTGCTTCCTGGCCTATTACGACCTTGCGGCTTTTCACTGTCTGCTATGCAGACAGTGAAAAGCGCGACGGGTGCAACTGCACCCGTCGCACGCCCGCAACACCCCCGGCTCCATTTGGAGCTGGCTCCCATGTTGCGGCCCACATCCCCGCTGGGCCGGCGGGCGGAAACTTGTTTTTTTCGCCTGCCGGCCCAGCGGGGATGTCCAAATGGGCACCGCGGGAGTGCGGCTGCATTGGCGGCCGCCCGGCGGTTACAGCAAAAGTTGTAATGACCCCCATAATCTGGACCAGACTGGTAGAGAGCCCTGTGCATGAGGGTCAAGGTTTTGAACAAGCCAGAGTAGATTCTTCAAAGAAGTCAAGATTGGGACTTGCCTAGGTAGTTGGAGAGCTAAGTTCTGGACAGTTTGTAGTTTTTACAGTAGGTATTGTAGAAGTCCTGCTTAGAGGGCATTGGCATAGCCCAATCTGGACACTACCAGGGCAAGGAGAATGGTAATTCTAACAGGCAGGGAGAGGATTTGTAGTATTTTTTGGCCATGCCCATTGGACCAAAACATGTGCCAACAACTGTATTAATTTGAGTTTGAAGAGTCAATTGTTTGTCACTCTTAACACCTGTGCTATTCACTACTTCGACTTGGGCATTAGGTGGAGGAGTCTCATCCGGCCAGTGAGCTTGTAGGTTCGGAGTTAAATTATGTCCAAAGCTGAGAATCTCAGTCTTATCTGGGTTGCAATTGAGTTGATTAAACCTCATCCACTGAAGGACCGCAGATAGACAGGGTTTGATGGCCTCTTGATAGATTGGCTTGCCTTTCTTATAAGGAAAAAGAAATTGAGTGTCATTGGAGTAGGACACTATCTTGGACCCTAAAGACTCGACCAGTGTTGCCAAAGGAGCCATGTAGATGTCAAACATCGTAGGACTAAGGACCGAGCTCCGGGGCACTCCTACCGGGACACTGCTCTTAGTAGAAGAAAAACGAGGCAGCAAGACCTCTTGCTATCTGTCTTTGAGGAAATATCTCAGCCGTTTTAGTGCTGTGCCCCTAATGCTAATATCATAGAAGCGGGCAAGCAACCTTGAATGCTAGACTGTATTAAAAGCAGCAAAAATGTAAAACAAGACCAGGACTGCTTTAACCCCAGCATCTAAAGTGTGTTTGATTTCTTCAGATACGTCCAAGAGCATGGTTTTCATGCTACATTTGGGTCAAAACCCTCACTGGCTGGGGTGAAGAAGCCTGTTGGACTCTATGTAGTTTGAAAGGTGGTGATTCATAAAATTCTCTGCGATTTTTGATGAGGCTGGTAATAGGGAAATAGGCTTGTAGTTACTTGGAATGTTGGGATCAGTGTTGGATTTTTTCAGGAGCGGCAAAACCCTAGCATACTTCTAGGTGAAGGGAACAATCCCAGATAATAGAGATCTTTTGAGAAGGGAGTACAACACTGGATTGATGACATCCACTCCTTTTGGAAAAACAGATGGAGGGCAGAGGTTAGCAGGAGAGCCTGATCTAATATTAAGGATGGCAAGTCCCGACTCCTCTACCGAAATTAGGTCATAAGAGGAGGGAGCACAATTAATGTCAATGGGAGGCGGAGGTCATTGCTTAAAGACTACATTCACAGTGCAATCTTTTAGCAAGGTTCCATTAGTCTTCAGAATATTTTTCATTCTATGCTCCTATTAGATGTTCTCTATAAATCTATTTAACTTCATTAAGTTTAAGGATTGTTTAACAGAAATGGTTAAATGTTATAAGACATTTAGGACTCTGTCTTTGGAGTGTGCAAATTACTTGGTAATACTCTATGATACTAGTTCAGTCATTATAACAAATGTGCAAAGACATATCATGTTGTACTCACAAACGTTTGCCCTCCATTTTGATGTTACTAAGTTTGAATTCAATTTCTATTTCTTTCTAGTTTTTTAAGGGACAGGAAATCTAGTAACATTAGTGGAGTACTTTTACATAGTTTAGTTGGTATTACATATTGAGGCAGGCAAGCCACTGAAAGTTTGAGCCAGGGCCAAGCCTGAAGCCTGACTCTTGATCAGCTCCAGGTCCTGTTGGAACCTTGAGCCCATAATGAGCTGAGCTTTCATGAGTCTTCTGCCTATCTCCCTCTCTCCCTCCACCCAGGATGTGACATTACTGTCAAAACTTCTGACTGTTGAACTGGGCAACTTGGTTTGAATCTCGGCAGTGTCTCAACATCTTGTGATTCTGGGAACGTCACTTTATTTCCCCATTCCTATAAACAATGCATGTCGCTTTGTGTAATGTAACTGGTGCTTATATAAAGTGCTCAGCCTTCAGGTCGAGTTTGCGCTGTATTTTAAAGCTACATAAAATAAATTAAGAGATTAAAAAAAGCTTTAATTTGAGGAAACACAAATAGAGACCAATCCTGGTGGATTTGCACAAAGTGAAACCAGAAAATCTGGATAAATTGAGGCTTTCCCACTTAAGTTGTGTGATCTTAAGTAAATTATTTTTTCCACCAAAACTCTTTTTTCTTGATTGTTGTGTTTGAAAGCACGTTCAAATATTTGAGTTCAGGCTACAAGATGCACAAAACTGTCTTGGAATAAGTACTTCTCAGTGCAGTGCTACAATGTGCCATGTTAAATGTAAAGCTTCCACATGTTAAAGAAATATAATACACTTTTTTGAGTTTTGAAGAGGCTTTACCATATTTTACTTGATGTTTGTTGTATGATATACATAGCAAACATTTTCAGGGCTTAGCTCGTGCACTGGATCCAGGATCCAAGCCAGACCCCTGTCCTGGCTCAGGCTCAGCTCTCCCTCTGAATTTGTTGGCTTGTCCACCTCTAATTACAGAGAAATGAAAAAATGCACTTATCCCTAAGTGGAGCTCAAATCTAAATTTGGATCCAGATAATGGATTTATACATATTCTAGTTTTACCTCACACCAATAATTAGCTTAAAGAAATAAAAATAAAAAAATTCAAGTGCTTTTGAATGTGTTAATTCTTATTTGACCAAGTTTCCAACATTTGGTGTAGACCCCTGATTCGCATAATTAGAGTAACACTAACTTAACAGTGATCTATCCATGATTCTAATGCAGAGAGGTAACTTGTAGGGGTGGGTGAAAAAATCTGCTCCGTCAGCATAGTTTGTAGAGTTTAGCCCACTCTGCTCTCCACTGGGAGTTTGAAGATCAGGAAAGAGTAAGAAAAACCACTGTGTGGTAGAGCTGCTGCTCATGCACGGCTCACCAATGGTAAGCTGGTGAGCAAAATCGAGAAAATCGAGCACTAGACTGCCTCCCTGCGAGATTTCTCAACGCAGGTGGTCACGACAGGTCACTACTTACAGCACTGACAAAGCTGCTGCTCACTTTGACAAAACTGCAGCTTGAGTTGAAAATCTGCTCAAGATGCAGAAAAAAGTAGCACCTTGTGGTGTGCTAGGTGGTGCTGTTTGTGCTGATTGTACAGTGCCGGTCAAGCTCCCAGTGCTAAAGATAAGTGCGAGCAGCACCACCTACCAAATTCCGCTACTCATGGAACTCTGCAGAATTTTTAGTTAACTCCGTAGAATTCCACCGAGTGAAACTCCATGTGTTACGTCCACCCCATTTATTTGTTTTAATTAGTAAATTTACTGCTATTCTTGATTTTAATTGACTGCATTCTTGCAAGTTAGAACTACTAAAGATAAGAAATATTTTCTATTTTCGGTTCAGCAGATTTTTTAATCACCAAACATGACACCTAATTCACTGACTTTATTTGTGATGGGATGTAATGAAATTGTGTAATGAATTATTCAATGTAAGGTGGCATTCAGGGAACTTTAACCTAAAGCATAAAGTAGAATTGTGTCATGGATGTTGCCATTTCTAATGCTAATATTTTTGTACAATAGTAAAGATGGCACAGTAAGAAGTAATAAATTCAACTTCACCATCTCAACTCAGTACTATGAAATGAGGTGGGGTGCTTTTTGACTGATGTACTACTAATAATTTAATTGAGTGAGAAATTTAGGTGCATGGTGATAGAGTCCTTTTTTTCATACTTTATCGTGCCATGACTAGGCCCAGTTTTATGTGTACACCCTGAAAGCTGTTTGGTAGAATTTCAAGTGTTAGTGCTATGTCATTCAAAGTTGAGAGGCTGCTGGTGCCATATTTTTTCAGACTCCAATAAACTCTTCCTCCAGTATATGGTCTACGTAGAAAGAGCAGTATGCCAAAAACATAGGTTGCTCTCTGTTTCAAGTCAGATTAGATGTGAAATGCTGTGAGCAACAGAGACTTAAAAGGTGTCCAGTTGTGAAATGTTGACTATCAACCGCGTTAAAACCACTGCCATCTTGGGCGGGTTACCGGTTACCAGGCCTAGGGGAGTACATCTGAAATATTGAGGATGGAAAATTGAGTTGCCACAATATCATGACAAAAATATTGAGGACCAAAATGACATCTAAATATGTATATATTTTCTATGCATAACTCCAGATCTATGTACCTTGCCGATACATGGTGGTGGTGGTTGTATTAACGTACAGCAATTATATATTGCTTTATGTTAAAACACATAGGTATTCAATGAGAAAACCATAGGTCACAGGGCATTATAGTTAGCTTGATGTTTTAGCCATACCAAACCATAGATATTCAGAAGTTATAGTTATATTTATCGGAAGAAACCTTACCTCTTGCCGTAAAGTAACTTTTGACCATGAGTTATAGTTTATTAACATAAGTATAACTGCAAGAAAAAAATGTTCTTATTTGGGGGAGGGAGCCACCTGGCCCCCCTACCCGGGCCTTTCGTGGCCCGAGGACCCCATCCCCTAGGGAACTGCCATCTGTCCTGGGTGCAGTGTGTGCCGCAGGGGATCCTCAAGGCCCCCATCGTCCAAGCCAGCTCCCCACCTCCTGCAGGAGCTGGCATTGTTGTCACAGAGAGCTTAACATGCAGTTCCCTGTCTATGAGAGCAATAGTTTCCTTTGTTTCCCTGCCCGCATGTCTGTGGGCAAGGAAACAGAGGAAACTGGAGTGTTTGCTGCCACTTGGTGGGAGCTGCACCCCGGGACATAGCAGGAGCGGCCCTGGGAAGTAGCATCCCCTGGGCCATTATTGGCTTCTTGAGAGGGCCGCGGGGCCCCCGCCAACATATGAAATTTGACTGGGGGAGGTGGTGGACCCTGGGGCTGGAGGGGGCCTTGTGGCCCCCCCTTAATGTGAAATGAATTGCCCCGGGATGAGGCTGTCCCCAGGGCTACAGAAGGGCCACACGGGCCCCTCTGTGGTAATTTAATATTTTCCCCCAGGGAGGTTGTAGTCTCTGGGGCTTTCAGGAGGCCGTGCAGAACCCCTGTGTTAATTTAATCTTTAGCCATGGGTGTGGCGGTCCCCAGGGCCTCCCCCATATCAAATTATTGGTTTGCCCTGGGAAGGTGGTGGTCGCCTGGGCACGGGTGGGCTGCGCGGCCCCCGCATATTGGTGTGTGATTGCCCCGGGGAGTTGGTGGTCCCTGGGGCTCATACAAGCCCTAAGAGGGGGGCCCAAGGCACCCCCTTTTTGAAAGCCTCCAATGCCTCTGGGACCTAGCCCACCCGGGGCAAAATAAAACAAAAGTTTGGGGGACCACCCTTTTAAAAAAATAATCTCTGAAAAATCTGCGGATCCATCTGTGAATATTTCTAAGATTTAATAAAATGCTTTTTAGCCCTGGTGGGGTCCGTGGGGGCCCCTAGACCAAGGCTAGGGGCTCAGGGTGACCTTACCCTGATCGCTTCTTTTTCTTAATCTTTTTTGTGGGACTCGGCTGAGCAAAGTCCAAAGATTGCTGCCAACACTTCCTTGTTGAAGTGTTGGCAGGCAATCAGATATCAGCACGGGGACAGCTGGATCAGCGGATTATCCGTGTGCCTAGATATCTTCATCAAATACAATGCTCACTTCAGCTGCTGTCTGGAAAGTTTCAGGGTGATCTGTCAAGCGAGGGCTGAGAAAAAGGGTGGGTCCCAAAATGCTTCTTCTCCATTCATTTTTACATAGGAATTTTGTCAACACCAGGGCAGTGCGCGCTCTATTGGTGACTAGAATGTAAAAACCCAGCACTCTCAAAACAACGTAATTTATTCATTGTGCTGATATGTAGTTGTTTACCTTTTGCATTGCAGAGTTCAATCCTGAAGACTTATTTTTAATGTGCTTGCAAATGCTGTTCATTTGCAATGTATTGCTGAAGGCTTTCAGAGTGTGTTAGGGTGTAGTCCCTTTCCAGGGCCTTCTAGAGACTTTCCCTGCAACATGCCTGGGTGTGGTTGTGGGCTGGGCCAAGACTCTATAAAAAGGAGCCAGCCTAGCTCCAAGTGCTCACTATTCAGAGGTCCCGGTGCAGAGCAGCAGCTACTTCCTGAGCTCCTGTCCCGGTGGCCTATTTCATCTTCCAGACATCTGACTTTCATTCTTCATTTGGAAATCCTTGTTCTGGGCGGTAAGACGGTGGTTGGGCTGGCCTCCCGACGCCGTTATCAAGAACTCTCATGTTCTTGGGCCTAATTCTTTTATGATTTGACAGAGTACTTTGCACGTGTGAAATATGCGTTTGAGTGTTTATGACATTTGCAGGGTGACTTGCGAATAGGCAAGACGCGCGATTCGTTTCATGATAATTTAATCTTGTTATTCATTGCACACTACCATTTCTTGACAGTTGCATGGTGGCTTAAGAATCGGCAAGACTCGCGAGTCATTTTATGGTGTTTTAACTTTGTTGTTCATTGCGCGCTACCATTTCTTGCCATTTACATGGTGGCTTAAGAATCGCCAAGACGCGCAATTCGTTTTATGGTGTTTCAACTTTGTTGTTCATTGCGCGCTACCATTTCTTGACATTTACATGGTGGCTTAAGAATCGGCAAAAGATGCGCGATTCGTTTCATTGTACTTTGATCTTGTTATTCATTGTGAGCTGTTATTTCTTGGCATTTACATTGTGGTTTATGAATCGGCAAGACGCGCAATTCGTTTAATGATGATTTGACTTTGATATTCATTGCGTACTACCATTTCTTGGCTTTTTACTTGGTGACACTCCAATCGGCAAGACGCACGATTCTCTCCTCGAGTTTAATTCATGTTGTTTATTGTATGTCACTATTCTAAGATATTCATCATGTAATATTCGAGTTGACAAGTTATGTGATTTGTTTTTCCTGAATCCATATTGTGTTATTCATGGTGCACAATCCTTTTATGGTGTTTACTATATATATATATATATATATATATAAATAAATCTACAATATGCGCAATTTGTGTTGAAACATTTTAAGAGTACACAGAATATCAGAGTGTCTAGATGCAGTATTGTATGGTCCTAGTATGCATTCTCAAAAAAGGATTTATATGACTGGTTTAAGATTTAGTCAGAATTTTTTTCTGATTCTCATGTAAAGGAAAGTACTTGAATAAGAACATTTTCATTTAATCCATCTTGATTCCCTTACAGGTATCCAGCCATCTTGAAACTTAGTCATTTTAAACTTAATTCTTAGATTGTTCATGTTTTCAGAATGACTATGCTTAGAATCATAGTCTAGTATTGATTTCAGGAGATATAATTTTCATATTGTGTGTTCTAACCTTTTTCTTACTACAGGTCTCCTTCCGAGCTGTTTCCCTTCCCAATCCCCTCTTCCCCTCTTGAACTCTCTTAGCCTCTGTGATTTATCTATCAGAGTCTTGGAGCTGTTCAGTGGTGGACATGTTGGGAACGTGCGCAGACCCCGAGGATCTGGTGACTCTGACAAATTTTGAACAACGATAGCGCAGAAACCACTGGACGAAATTAAACCAAATTTGGCAGAAAGCTAGGGCCTGGTCCAGATAACAACCATTTTGTGATTTGGTGTAAATCCACTCAGTAGTTTTAGAGAAATTAAAGAAAATCCAAATGCGTATATACAGGGACGCGAAGGCTTCGGAACCCTCCCGATCTAGTGCTGAGATCTGAATAGCTGGCAACACGTCAACAAGAAAGTGTTGTAAGCCATGTTGGGAGTCGGCTTGCGCTGAGTCTAAAAAAAAAAAAGAATAAAAAATACAAAAGGGGCCAGGGCACGAACACCCTGACCCCTTAGCTCTGGTGCTGGGGTCCCAAAGGACTAAAAAGCATTGTGTGTTTTTTTCAGCACGATTCGCTGTGGATCTGCAGATTCGGTAGAAAAAGAAAAAATTAAGTGCAGGCTCCCGCGCTTCATCTTTATTAAGCCCCTGGGTGGGCCAATTCTTGGGGCCAATGTTTATTTGTAGCAGAAAGGCCTTCCAGCTCTCCGTGCCCAGGGACCAACACCTTGTCTGGCCTGTATTTAAATTGTGTGGAGGAGGCCCGTCGGTGTCCCCCACAGGCCTGGGGACCACCACCTCCCCAGGGCTTTCGGCAATATTACTGCACGGCCCCACCACTGTATGAGGACCACCACCTCCTGGGGCATTGATTAGATTCAGTGTGGGTATCCCCATGGCCCTCTGAAGCCCCGGGCATCCCAACTTCCCCGGGGCAACTAGTAAATAATGTAAAGGGGGTCAGTTTCGAACCTCCAAACTCCAGTACCACCACCTCCCCAGGGCTATCTTGTTGGATGGGGGCCTCACGGCCCTCCTCAAGGAGCCACTGTTGGCCATGGATACACCACCCCCGAAAGGCCAGCTCCTGCAATGTCCTGGGGTGCCCACCCCTGGGACATAGCTGTATGTTGTGGCTTGGCTGCAGCTTTGACAGCTGGAGCCAAGTCACGGCAAACACTCCACTTTTTGACAGAGGGACCTGTCAAACAGGTGCCACTGTCAAAAAGCTGAGTTTTCATCTCTGTTCCCTGCATGAAGAAATGCATGCTTTGCTCCAGCAACCAATGGAGCTACTAGTTAAAGCAGTTACCTACTTGCTGTAGCAATGGAACCACAGGGGAGGCCCTAACGCTGCCCCCACGGTCCCAGATAGCCCATAAATAACATAAATAAAATACAAAAAATATAGTCAGGGATCACAGGAGAGGCCTTTAGGTTCCCCATGGTGTCCCATAAAGGACTAAAAATATATATTTACTTGTACAAAGCATCACACTACATTTTTAAGGGCCCCAGGACCTGGCCCACCTGGGGGCCTATAAAATAAACAAGCACAGGAGCTTGCACTTGTTTTTTTTTTTTAATGTTGCTACAAATTTGTGAATATTATGAACTTACAGCAAAAAGAGTATTAAAAAAAAATGTTTTTTTGCACTGGGGGTATTCCTCGGGGTCCCTCCCAACAGTGCAAACGGGTCAGGGCGTCTCTCCCCTGGACCTTCTTTTTTTTTATTTTATTTTTTACTCATTTTCTGGAACTAGGCGAGTCCCAAGATGGCTGACAACACTTCCAGGTTTTAAGTGTTGCCAGCCAGTCAGAGCTGTGCATTTCCCTGCATTAGCTCGTCTTTGTTTGCAAATACTTTGTGGCCAGGGATATACAAATTTGAATTTCCCTAAATTTCTCAAAAACTACTGAACGGATTTACACCAATTAACAAAAAGCACAACCTGTGTATCAACAGCTAGCTTTCTGCTAAATATGGAGTAATTCTGTCCAGTGGTCCAGGAAGTAGACCTGTTGACAGATCCTATGGGAATTAACATGGGAAAAGCAGTGTTTTTTAAGCTCCCTTTTTCTTGCCCACTCCTTGACGGATCACCATGCGCACCAAGAATCATCGGGCCACTTTTTTGGAAAATTTTGTGAAGATTCGTCAAACGGTGCCAAAGATATAAGCAAGTCAAAAACACGTTTTTTCCATGGAAACATGGTCCTAACTAGAAGTATATATAAGGTGTCCCTTCCTGTACGAAAACAATCGTCCTCACAACGCAGGCTCTCTTGTAGCATAATGCGACGTGCCTGTGCTGGCACTAGGCAGCAATTTGTGCACCAGCGCAGGGGGAGAGGACAGAAATGCGGGTATCTTGTACATATAGCACATTTCTGCCCTTTTCCAGTGGCGCAGGGCAGCGCAGCAAGGTACTTGTTGCACCGTCCTGCGCCACGGACCTCGTAAATGAGGCCCTATGTTTGATTTTAGGGTGGTGCTAATTTTCCCTTAGCAGAGCACCTGGTTTGCATTTCACTACTGAAATATGTGGCGAAAGGGCTTGCACCAGAGCCCGAAGAGCCGATTCCCATGGCATTTTTACTAATGTTCATCTTTTGGGCAGGGGGCGCGCACCACAGCATAGCGCGCCCCAATACAGGTGAGGGCCGGATCGGACCGGTTTCGGCCGGCAGCCCAACTGTGGCTGCCGCGAAAATATTTGAAAATCGCGCTCACCCAGAGGGGTGAGCCGATTGGCTGAAGGGGGTGTGGTGGGGGCTCCCAGGTATGTAGCAGGGGCAGCCCGAGTTAGTTAAAAGGGGGACTCAAGTCCCTCTAGGGTCAGGTTGTTTTCTTGACCCTGGGCTGCCCCTGACGATCGATGCACTCCTCCAGAGGACTGGAGGAATTCTTTTGCTGCATTTTTTCCTGGATTCCTTCGTGCCACAAGACGCCCTCGTGCTGCCTTGACCTCTGCTACCCTTGGCCTTGTCTTCACCTCTCTCTGGCCTGGGGCAACGGCAGCTGGCTTGGAGACACCAGCTAGGTGATTTAAAGGTCGGCCTTGACCTTTTTTCAACCGGCTCTTGCTGCTTTGCCCTGGTGTTGGGGCCCTGGGACCGGGAGAGGCATCACAGACAGGGTAAGGAGTGGTGGGGGTCCTGGTAATATTCTGGGGTGTTCTCTGCTGGTTCTTTTTTGTTTTAAGAGGTGGTGCTTTCCTCAGGGGCTGCAGGGGCAAGAAACAATCAGAATAAGTTTGTCGTTCATGCTGTTTTTTTTTTTTATACTGTGCAATTTTATTTGTATAGTTTTAGGCCAGTAGATGGCAGTATTGTTTTAATAGTAATTTCAGAGCCTGTGCTGTAATTTGTTATTGCCTACCTAAAATAGTTATAGTTATAATTGTTTACTAATTTTAGTTTTGCCTGTTTCTGAACCTTTCTTGACTTTGCCTATTTAGACGTAATTTTTTCTTCGCTCATTTTCATAAGTATTGTTATCATTTGTGTGTTGTGGCAGAAGGGTGGTTTCAGGGTAATCTTTAGGCATGCCACCAAAACAGGTAAAGCGAAAATTGGATGTAGAGGCAGTTATGGGGCGCCTAGACGCTATGGACCGGGTGCTCGCTCTCATGCAACCAGCTCTCATGTCGCTGGCGCAAAAGGGGGCTGAGGGCAATCCGGTGGGTGGCGAGACTCCGGAATTAGAGGTGGTTTCTGTGCCAGATCAGGATGGGCACCCAAGGCGAGCTGGGGTCCCTCCAAAATCAGCATTCCCCCCGGTTCCTAAAAGGGCTAGGAAAGTGGCACCCAAACTGGGGGGGAAAAAGTCAGCTCCCAAGAGGACACTCACTGAGGGGACACGGGATCCCAACATGGGACAGGCAGACATGCAACCAGAGGTAGTCATCACGGGAGCAGTGGCAGGTACAACCTTGGGTGGAGCAGTTTCGGTCAGCGAGCGTGAACCGGGAGGGGACCTGGTTAGTGGATTGGCAAAAGTGCTGCCCTGGCTGGCGAAGTTAGGCAATGCCCCACAGATTGATTTGGCAAGTGAGGGGTCAGCATTGGCCACGTTAAAGGGCTTAGCAATGGGTGTTGGCGCAAATCTGCAAGGGGCCACCACAGGAACACAAGAACCCCCGAGGGCCACAGCCACCACATCGCACGAGCCTACATCCTCCATTGCCCTGCCAGCAGTCGTGGCCACCTCTACCAGTACATCACCATCAGAGAAACAAGGTGAGGGTGCTATCCAACCAGGGGGGACACATGATCAAGTACTTTCTCCTAGGGATCAGCTGGGACCTCATATATCTAGTGAGTTAAGGGCAAAAATTCGTGGATATTTTTGAGCTAACAGTAGTGAAGCCGGCTGATGAGGAAAGTAAGGACATTAAGGATTGCTCTCACAAATGGAAGAAACCTAAGGTAGATGAGACCATTATAAATTGGATAAAAGGTTTTACCATTTATCAGTCCATTTTACTGGAGAAATTCCCTGAGCTAGGTCCTCAAACTGCATATTATTTGAATAAAATAGTAGGCGCGCATGAGGAGTTTGGAGGAAACAGTTGGAAGGATTATGACAAAGCGTTCAGGTTGAAAAAAGCATCAAACCCTTCTATGTGCTGGGATCAGATTGATGTTAATGCATGGTTGCGCTGTATGATGCTGAAGAAACCAGAAGCCAATGTCCAGTCTCTTTTTCGGGGGCCCACGGCCAACGGGGATCGAAAAGGGGCGTGTTGGGCGTTCAACAAAAGAGCATGTTCTAGGCCACAGGGTTCGTGCAAATTCAAGCACAATTGCTCCTTTTGCGGTGCAGCAGGGCATCCTAAGTTCAAATGTTTCAAGAAATCCAAAGAAAAGGTTGGGCAAAAATGAGGATAATTTTTTCTTGGTCTCAGGGGCCCCTTCACCTGTGTCTATATTGGCTATGATCCCTTGGCTTAATTTATATGCGCGGCGCGACGCTTCAAAATTGTTGTATGAAGGTTTCCGCAATGGTTTTAGGATTCCAGCTGCAAGGGTGCAAGGCCCAAGATTTTGTAGAAATCAGCAGTCTTTAGACATTGCACAGGAGGTAGCTGAACGCAAGATATTGAAGGAATTGGGTTTAAATAGGATTGCTGGGCCATTTGACAGCCCCCCATTAAAGGATTTTGTCTGTTCCCCCCTGGGGTTGGTTCCCAAGAAGGATCCTGGGGAATTTCGTTTGATACACAATCTTTCCGCTCCTCGCGGAGCCTCTGTGAATGACGCAATCGATCCAGCCCTCTGCTCAGTCAAGTATGCATCTCTTGATGGCGCCTTTGACTTTATTGAGGAAACTGGGTCAAGGGTCTCTCATGGCAAAAGCAGATATAGAATCAGCCTTCAGACTCTTGCCTGTTCACCCTGATGATTATCATCTGCTGGGCTTCCAATTCAGAGGAAAGTTCTATTATGACAAATGCATGCCTATGGGCTGTTCTGTTTCCTGCGCTTATTTCGAGCTATTTAGCACGTTTTTAGAGTGGGTTTTTACACAGGTTTCAGGGTCACCTAATGTCATTCATTATCTAGATGACTTCTTGTTCCTTGGACCAAGCGGGTCCGATAGGTGTGCTAAGTCTTTGACTGCATTCAAGTCTCTGATGGATAAATTCGGCATCCCTTTAGCTCAGGAAAAAACAACAGGTCCAACCACATCCTTGGTATTTCTGGGCATTGAAATAGATTCAGTGAGAGGGGAATGCAGGTTGCCCCAGGATAAAGTCATGGCTTTCAGAACATCCTTAGAAACCTGTTTGGCAACCAAAAAAGTCACCCTGCATCAGTTACAGATATTGGTGGGTCAACTCAATTTTGCCTTGCGGATCATTCCAATGGGGCGCCCTTTCTCACGCTCTATTGCTCAGTCTATGTCTGGATTAAAAGAGAAGCACCATAGGACGCGGTTGTCTGCTGAAGTAAGGCAGGATTTAGGGATTTGGTTGGCTTTCCTCCAGGATTTCAATGGGTCAGTGGTATGGCCAGCCCCTCGGCAGTCCAATCAGGAAATCGGTTTGTTTACTGACTCAGCGGGTAGTAGTGGTTTTGGGGCCATTTTAGGTACCAGGTGGTGTGCTCAGGTCTGGCCTCACGCTTGGGAGTCATCCGGGTTAGTTAAGAACATCACCTTCCTTTAATTATTTCCCATAGTGGTTGCACTACACATATGGGTGGACCATCTTCGCAATCAATCTGTGGTTTTTTGGTCTGATAACATGGCAGTGGTACAAAGCATTAACTTTCAACATGCAAAGTGCAGAAGGGTGTTAAGACTGTTGAAGGAGTTAGTATTGATCTGTCTGCAGAATAACATTCTTTTTCAGGCAAAACATGTACCAGGAATTTTTAATAACGCTGCTGATGCATTGTCTTGTTTCAAGTTACAGGATTTTCGGCAGTTCCACCCGGGGGCCGAGTTGGAGCCCACATATTTCCCGGGACAGCTGTGGAATCTTGTAACTCACCCTTGGCGGATCTAGTGGCAGCCAGCCTAGCACCAAAAACAAGAAGGGCATATGAGAATGCATTTCATAGATACATAAATCACACATCTGCCGACCCCTTGGCGCAGCCTGGTTCCTTGAGTAGTTGGTTGGGATTTCTTGAGCTTTTGCGAAGGCAGGGAAAATCTGCTGCGAGTGCCAGACATCACATCTCAGCTGTAGCCTTTTTTACCAAACTAGTGGGTGGGACTGACCATTCTCGATCTTTTCTTATCAGACAGGCACTCAAGGGATGGGAAAGGTTGGAAGGGTCGATCCCAGACCAGCGGCACCCCATTGACGTGGACAAGCTGGTAAAGATCTTGGGGGCCCTGACTGGGATCTGTGACTCAGATTTTGAGTCCACTCTATTCTCAGCAGCTTTCGCACTTGCCTTTTACGGAGCCTTTCGAGTCTCAGAGCTTGTGGCCAGGTCTAAACAGGACATTCACGGCGGAATGTTGGTGACTCATGTTTTCTGGAAAGGGGGGGATTTGGTAATTACTATACCACGATCCAAGACAGACCAGGCAGGAAGGGGCGAACAGTTAATACTAGGGAGGGCTGGTGACTTCAGTGGTTGCCCAGTACGTGCAGTTAACAAGTACCTGCAGATTCGTCCCCAGGTTTCTTCCACCTCTTTATTAGTCCATGCATCTGGGGTACCACTTACTAGGTATCAGTTTTCCCAAGTATTGCAGAAAGCCTTACTGGCAATTGGCATGCATGGCAAATTTACTGCCCATTCCTTTAGGATAGGGGCGGCAGCATCGGCAGCAGGGGCAGGGCTCAATACCGAGACGGTGAAAGGGATTGGGAGGTGGAAGTCAGATTGCTATAAACGCTATGTACGCCTCCATATGATCTAGGAACACCTTTTTGACACACGTCAATGACCTCATGTGTAACGGTTTTTCTTTCTGTTCTCAGGCTCTCTCAGTTCACCATTGGGCACATGGCTCCCGCCAGTGTTTGGGTTATTGGGCATTCCTTTGTGCGTCGGGCGCGGCCATTCTTCAACTTGTATCGCAGTCGGGCACAGGATGCAGGTCTCTGGTTTCTTTGCATAGCGAGAGGGGGTCTGCGTCTTGATGGTCTTCGCCAGCTCATCGAGGAGGTTCTGCGACGGCAGCTGCCGCCGCCAGCGCTCATCATCCTTCACATGGGAGGCAATGATCTGGCAGCAATCGGGAGGAGATCAGTTTTTGATGACTTGATGGTGGAGATCTCCTGGTTAGCACAGCGGTGTCCAGGGGCTGTCATTGCATGGTCCCATATCATTCCTAGGCAGATTTGGAGGTCAAGGCGCTCAGCGAAGGCCATTAATGAATCAGCCAGACGGCTGAACGGCCGCATGAAACGGCTTTTGAACACATCAGTGCTAAGTACTGTTGGGCACGGGTGCCTTCAAGGGGAGGCAATGTTTCATGAAGATGGAGTGCACCTGTCGGATGGTGGTCATACTGTGTTTGTTGAGAACCTGATAGCATTTTCAATACGGTGTATCTCTCAGAACTGAGCTTCTTGTCCTCGGGGGAGGCCTGGTTGGTCGGGAAACCAACCAGGCCTGTGGGAGGGAAGGAGTCATGTTTTAGCACAAAAGAGGTGGATAACCTTGGCATCAAGAATACTAGTGCAGGCGAACTCAAGACGGTATCATGAGCTTTTTGGCTCAAACCAGGGTGGCGGTGCTGTGGGTTTAGGAAAGGGGCTCGGGACGACCGCTACCGCGAATGTCCATAGCTCCCCCCACGGTACTCCATTACATGGCCCTGGAATTTTTAATTTGGGGGGATGAGACTGCGCCAGGGGACCAAGGTATGGCCCGGTTGCCCAGTATCATTCCCATTGGGTGCCAGGGGGGATCCCTTGCTTAGGGTTGGCTCTGGCATGGTTGGATTGGGGGACAGTTTTCATGCTGGCCCGTGCCCCCTCTATCTTGAGGGGGAAGGTGAGTCTCGCCTTGTGAAGCGTAATTGGTTTTTGGGGGAACACGGCCCCCAGTTTACAGACGATGCCACAGGTGCCTGGTGGGTGGACAACCATGACTCCTTTTTAAAGAACATAAACTATTTCAGATGCATATTGTAAATAATTATGGAAATTTAAAGATGAAAAGAAATACTGTACATATGATGATGTTTTTTATGTCGTGTTTATATGGTTGTGATTAAATACGGCCTGAGAATTGTTATATTCTCTATCGCAGGAAGGTTTCAGTCTGCTTTGTTTACTGTGAATATAAAGTATGTTGCTCCAAACAGTGGATCATAGAGGGGGAACCAGTGAGAACTGTTTTGTTTGTGGGTATCGATGCGGTCCCCCACCTGTGTATAGTCCAGCACTTTGATCATCCTTCCTCTGCGACAACTGACGCAGGCTTTTTATTAAGAGCACTTCTTGAAAGGATTTTGCAATATTTATTTTAGAAAACAGTTTGAGATGTCTCAACAAGCAGCACCTCACAGCAATAGTGTCAAGAATCCGTTTCACCAAGAATATGTGAATAATTGCGTATTGTGCTGAAAGAAAGCATCTCAGGCGTTTTAATAGAGCCCAGACGAATCCTTTCCCGAGAAAATTGCGCCGTGTAAAGTAAAAATGTCTCTCTTGTTCTGCATTTCCTTCTTTGAATGGGCCATTAAAGGCTTTTCTTCACACCTATAAATTAGCGCTAAGTGATGTTTCATAAACAGAAAGTGATGTTTGTCTATTATCGCATTAGATAGCTCTGAATAATAGGAAAATGTTTGCTCGTGAAGAAAAAGGGAAAAATCCACTGAAGTGTGCATTAAAAATCCTACATAGACACCGCATAACAAAAAGCAGTAAATTGTCAGTGACGTTAAGTGCAGAATCAAGACACATCCAGGGGATATGATTATGTGAATCTTCTCTGTGGCACGCCACCGCCTTGTCTCAGAAATCCTAAATAACGACCCACATCTGCTATATTCGGGATGCAGCTGTCGCCCAATGATTTTTTTCTAGTGGTTTTGGTACTGCTTTCAAAATAAGACCTGGGCGGAGCAACTGTGTCCTAAGGGTTGTTTGTGGCTCATGGCCAGTTCCAGGAGTTTATTTCCGAACAGGCCATGAAAGTAATACGCAGGTCAACGGGTCAAATAACTAGACTCATAAAATATACCCCTAGATTCTCCATACAAACTTTTCCACACATTCAGTAAAGCTAGGAAATCGAGACAGTACTCAACATCAACCAGCATGAGGCATGAGCATGAGTTAACTCAAATAAGCACAGTTGTGTGGCATAGCATCAGACAACGAAGGCTGGCAATGGAAGGAAGACAATGGCCAGCTCTTCCTACAGTGCTCAGGTGCCCCCCAACTACTGTCCCTGCTTCAGGACTGAGGACTTCATTTCATTCACAGCATCCCCTCAGCTTCTGGGCTGTGGGCTCACTTTGACTCGTGTTCCTTGAGCTCAATGACTGAGAACTTCATTTAGCTCCTCACATGTTTGCAGTTCCTAAGCTGAGGGTCCCCTTAAGCTCATGGTTTCTTGGCAGCTTCTGGGGTTGAGGCCTCCTTTAAACTCCTAAAGTCCATTCTGGCCCTGGGTTGAGGACATTCTTTATGCCCTCACACCTCTGTACCTCCTTGTTATCCCCGAAAGTCTTGGGCTGAGGGCTCACTTTAGCTTGCAGCTCTTGGGCTGAGGTGCTCTGTTCAGTTTATGTCACCCATCTCTAAAGTTTCATCCTTTAATTCACAGCATCACAGCTGTCCCGGTGGTGGTATTTCTTTAACTCATGGCATACCTGCAACATCTAAGTCAGGTCCCTTTAGCACACAATGTCCCCGTAGCTCCTGGTCTGGGGCTTTGCTTTATCACCCGTGATCCCTGCACCTCTTGGGCTAAGGGCTCACTTTAGAACGCACGTCTGTGACTGAAGGGCTCATTTAAATCCTGCTCTCAATAGAGGTTCAGCACTGGGTGCCTCATTTAGTGCACAGCATCCCAACAGCTCTTGGGTGAAGGCCTCTCTTTAGCTAGTTGCACCTCTTGGACCAAGGCCTGCGTTTAATTTGTGGCACCCCTGCAGCTTCAGGATTGACTGTTTCATGTAGTTCACAGCATTCCTTGAGCTGTAGAACTGAGGTCTCCCTTTCACTCAATTTAGCTTACAGCTCTTGGAAAAGGGTTCTGCTTAGAACCGAGTGTCCAAACATCTTCAGAATTGAGGGTTCATTCAGTTGACAGCATTCCATCAACCCATGGTGATGGCCTCTCGTTACCTCTTGGCATCCGTGGAGCTCCTGGGTTGGAGGCTTCATTAAGCCCCGGGATCTCTCTGCAGCTCCTAGGCTGAGTTTTTTTTTACTTCCTTCCTTCACTGCGGCTCTTTTCGGTGGCTTTCATTTACCTCCTGCCATCCCTATAGCTCCTGAACTCAGGCCTTCCTATGACTCTGGGAATCACTCGGGCATCCTAGATACATTTATCTCCTACCATTCCTGCAACTCATGTGGTGAGGACTTCCTTTGGCTCCTGAAGTCACAGAAATTCCTGCACTGAGGGCTCCTGTTAGTTTCTAACTTTTCAGTATTTCCTTTGGTGAGGACTTTGTTTTGATCCTGGCTGACCTTCATTTTATAGGCTGGAGTCTTCTTTTAGATCCTGGCATCACTGCAGATCTTGAACTAAAGGCTCCCTTCAGCTCCTCACATCTCTACAGCTCCTTGGTTGAGGGTTCCCTTTATCTCATGGTATTCTTGCAGGTCTTGGGGCGAGAACTCTTTAAATCCTGGCATCACTGCAGCTTTACAAATAATGGTTTCTTTTAGTTCATAGCATCCTAGCAGCTCCCAGGCTGAGGGCTCCATTTAGGTCCTGAAGTAAAAGCAGTCCCTAAGCTGAAGACTTCCTTTAGGCTGACCCCTTTGGCTGGAGATGCCTTTTAGCTCCTGCCATCGCTCTAGCTCAAGGGGGTCCTTTTAGCACCTTGTGTCGCTGCTGCTCCTGGGCTGAGGGCTCCCTTTAGTTTCTGGTGTAACTGCAGCTTGTGGGCTGAGTGCTGCCTTTAAACCCCATCAGTGGTGTAGTGAAACTGGAGGGGGGTCCCTCCACAAAGAACATGGAGAAGCCTCCCTCTAGACTCACTCACGAGCTCTCAGGCGAGGGTACTGCACTGAGGGGGGGGGCCTGTAGCTCAGCCTCCCCCCCACTGTGGGGTATACGGGAGCCTTTGTTATGCCACTGACCACCGGTGTGCCTTCAAATTCTGGTTTTAAGCTTCCTTTGACACCTGAAGTTCCTTCTACTCCTTCACTGAGAGACACCTTTGGCTGCTGAAGTCTCTGTTGCTCCTGGAATGAGGACTCCCTTTAGGCCCAGAGGTCACTGAAACTCCTGGGTGGGGGACGTCCTTTAGATCCTGGTATCATTTCAGCTACTAGTTTGAAGGCTGCCTTTAACTCCTGAAGTCCCTGCTGCTTCCCTTTTGCTCCTGGCATCCCTGAAGTTTATTGGATTCTTCACTCATGGAGTCCTCGAGTTTCTACTCCTTCCACCAGTTTATCTTCTCTAGCGCTGCCATTCATTGCCTCTTATCAACTTCGATTCATGGTGGGGGACCAGATTGCAGGGGAACTGAAAGTTGCTGAGCCCCATTTTTAAAAAGTGGAGAGTTTACCCGTGGTGTCATTGGTCCTCCATACTGCAGACCTCCAATCAATCAAACAGGATTTTTATAGAGTGGCTAATCATCTGTGAGGGTATCCAGGTGCAGAGAACATAGCTGTTAAGGGGTTCAGTTGGGCGTGGCTAACCCAGCCAAGATGGCGGGCGTATAATACAATGGCTCCGTCGGGGCCCGCTCAGAGATCCTGAAAATCAGACTCCTCTAAGGGACCAGCAAGGAAGGCTACGCTGATCGGATCGGCGGAGCTGGATTTTGAACTTCCAGGACGGCTCTGCGCGGCGAGAAGGGAATGGCCACGGCGGGGACCGGGGCGCGGTCCTGAAGCCGGGCGCGCGCGTGAAGCAGCATACCACCAGAGGCAAGGGAGAGGGACCGCGGCCTGCATCAGAAGTCAAGAGGGCACTAGTGGAGTCAGAGGCGGCGCCAGGGAGTTACCGGAGGGCTCCCCTGGACCTTGATCGACAGCTGGGTCGACCCCCCCTCGCGAGGCGGGGGCGGCGGCCGGTCTCCGGTTCCTGCGTGGCCTCCAGAAGAGGGCTGCGGCTGGGAGTGGGGACCCGGACTCGTGCGACGCCTGGCACTGGACGAGAGACTCCCGGGTCTCACCAACAGGAGCGGCAGAGACCGCCTGGACCCTGCGGGGGACAGAGAGGCATTATGCGGGGTAGGCGGAGCCACTGATGAGCCCCCTCGCCGCCGGAAGGAGCGGACCTGCCAGGGCACAGCGGTGAGTGCAGCTGGCACGAACGGGGGCAGCGGCGGTCGCTGGAAGAGTGGAGGGGCCGATAGGGGCAGTAAGCAGAGGGGAGAAGTACCCTAAGCAGTGAGCGGACGCCCCAGGACACCAGCCTCCCGCGCGGGCGGCTAGCTGGCCGCACCTGCGCATTCATCACGACCTGGGGATGTGACCACAGCGGGCGCTCAGACAGAACTTGGACTGGAATATAGCGTGGGAAGAGAACACATCAAACGGTAGGCACCGGCGGAGGAAGCACCCAGTAGACCAGGGAAAGATCACCCCAACGTAACGAGGCCTGCTGGCATGAACCCAGATTGCGACCAGCGAGAGTTCAGACCAATAAAGAGGGGGATCCCCACCCCAGTCGGCTAATCAGATTACAAGGTAGCACACCACAGATGTCATCCAGGAACCGGAACAAGACCACCATGATGAGCTGCAAAACCACATCCGACCGCGGTTTGGAGCACACCGGAGACCTCACCCAACCAACAGTACAAGCCACATTAGATAAGATACTAGGTGCAATCGAGGACACCAAGGCAACCCTGCAACACGATATCAACCAAGTAGCAGTAGAGGTGGGTCTTCTGAGGGCGGACCACCAAAAGCTGTCGGATAGAGTGCGGGAGGCAGAAACTACATTGACAGAGCTTGCACCAAAACACGAAGACCTGGCAGCCACAGTAACCAACCTAACTGACCGGGTTCTGCACCTGGAGTGAAGGGCAGAAGAGGCGGAAGGGAGAAGCCGCAGGAATAATGTGCAGGTAGTGGGCCTACCAGAAGGGGCGGAAGGAGCAAGTATAGTGGAGTTCCTCGAGGGGTGGCTACGCACGGTGGTAGCACTAGAGCACCTGTCTCAGTTTTTTTTCTTTGCAAAGTGTGCACCGGGTGCCCTCGAGACCCCTAGAGGGGAGACCCGGGGAGGCCACCCCGGGTGGTGGTGGCTAAACTGCTACACTACAAGGACAGAGGACAGAGATTCCCTGCTCCACCAGGCCATAGCACAAATGATAGTTCGGCGAGTGGAGGCGCAGGAGGGGAATGTTGTGACGGAGGTAGCCTTGTCTTGCTGGAAGAGATGCTCTCGCCGTGTGGGGGTGGGACGGCCTTATTCCGCGGCACTGCCCCTGTTAGTGGTGACTCAGGACACCGCAGAGGGGGCCTTGTTGAGCTCAGGGCTGGGAGTCTAGACGAAAGCTGGGGTGGAGACTATAGGGGACTTCTTCCGGGACGGGGTGTTGAGGCTCTTCACAGATATGACTGAACAAAGGGGAGTGCCAGCGGGACAATTCCTATTATACCAATAACTGACACATAACATAAAGGAACATTGGAGCACAGTTAATGCGGAACCTACTACACATCCGGTCTTGCACCTACTGCTAACCTCTGGTGTAGATCGTCATCTGGTATTGGGGTTGTAAAGGGCCCAAAATGATGACACATTAGACCCACTACAGTCACTAAGGGAGAGATGGGAAAAGACACTGGGTAGAGACATGTCGGAGGCGGAGTGGAGGAAAGTCTTGGCATACCCACAGGTGGTCTCACGAAACACACGACTACGATACACACAGTATAACTACCCACAGGACGTATCTGCCCCCCCACAGCTGAATCTCATATACGAGGGTGAGCTCAGAGGATG
Source organism: Pleurodeles waltl (assembly GCF_031143425.1). Lineage (NCBI taxonomy): Eukaryota > Metazoa > Chordata > Amphibia > Caudata > Salamandridae > Pleurodeles > Pleurodeles waltl. The sequence continues at coordinate 1,332,213,827 of NC_090446.1, read as the reverse complement.
CCCCAGATGTGGTGAGGTGAACGAGCTCCAACGGAGCTGGAGGGCAGCGTTGACAAAACTGGAGGACCTCTTGAGCGCTGAACTGGTGTTGGCCCCGTCTGTGTGCCTGCTGGGCTTGTACCCGGGGCTGATCCTCGGAAAATTAAGCGCCCGCTTCCTTGACCTGGCTTTGGTGTTGTTTAGGAGATGGATTACGTTAGGCTGGAGATCACCAAGAGGCCCCTCCATAGAGGACTGGAGACGGGATGTAGCGAAATGGGCAAGGGCTGAACTGCAGGTACTATGGCGTGAGGAGGCTAGAAGAGTGCGGCAGACGCCCATTGCACCGACCTGGGAAGAGGCACTGATTAAATGGGAGTGTAGGGAACGAGAAGTGGGAACCCCGACAGATGGGTTGGGGGCAGCCACGGATCAGGAAGAAAGAGTGGCCGAAATAGGACTGACATGATGAACCCTAATATAGTTGTATACACCGGTCTGGCCCTCCCTAGCGAGCAATGAATGAAAGGTTCAGAAGGATAGAGGGCGGGCACGGATGGCACCAACTGACACTGGAAGGGGCGGCATAGGAGAGGAGCACCTCGGCCCCTTGGTGTAACCCCCGGCCGGAAAATAATCTGTACAGACAGTGAGCGGGCCCGGCGCCCCGCCCCGCCCGGCAGAGGACCCCTGACCCGTACCCACGTCACTAGTAGCCAGTATTCACCCCCTCTATAATGCCCCATCATGTAAATAGTTTATTTGGAGCTAAGCATAAGAATGTTACTTGGTCAAGAGAACGATACCATAGTACACAATAAAAGACCATATGTTTTAGACATACAGATAAAACACAGAGCCGGGACCACACTGAGGCTGGGCACTAACCTTGAGTGGATTTTCAGCAAAGTCTTGATCAGAGATTACCCTTGGAAGTTGCAACGGCTAATATAAATGTATGAATAAGTGTATGTCAAGGACATAAACAGAATTGATTATGTATAACATTAAAATGTTAATAAAAACAACTTTAAAAAAAAAAAGAGTAAGGGGTTCAGTTGAACAGCCAGGTCTTGAGACCTTAACTGTATTCCAGAAGAGAGGATGAGGTTTGTAGGTGAAAGTGGAGGTCATTCCAGGATTTCGCCATGAGGTAGGAGAAGGAGCAACCTCCACTGTTACTTCGGTGGAAGCTTAAGGAGTGTGGAGGGGGAAGTGGAGCACAGGTGCCTGGAGGCTTGGTAGAAGTTCAGGTGGTGGTTGATGTATGCTGGTCCTTGATTGTGAAAGGCCTTGTAGGTGTGGACCTTCATACCAGAAACAAAGAACCCTTTTAAGTTCTCAGGATAAGAAGGCTGAGCAGTGCAAAGCTGACTTGAGGAGATATTTTGGGCTAGCAACATACAACAATAACATTCAACAAAACAAGTATTTTAAAATAGAAAAAGAATGTTAATGCACCTACAGATAAGTGCTATGTACAACATTACAAATTTAAACACAGATACAGATTACATGCAATTATCTTTGACATGTACATTTTATTATGGGCTAAAGCCTACAGGAGGAAAACCGGCAGCAGTCGTACAGGTGGTTGGCAGTCTAGGGGCAGTTGCACTGCCGACACCGCCATGTCAAATCCAAAAATGGCATGGCGGTGTTGTGTTGGTGGGGCGCTGGCGGTGGTGCAAGCGCCAGGGCCTGTTCCCTCCCGGATGTCTACCTTGATGACCAGGTAAGGTGACCTTCTAAAAGGGGAGAGGGAGGAGGGGGGTGTTGTGTGTGTGCGTGTGAGTGTGTATGGATGGGGGGTGTTGCGTGCGCATGAGTGTAAGGGTGTTGTGAGTGTCATGGTGTGCATATCTGTGGGTGCGTGCATGCAGGGGGTGGGGGTAAGTACGTGTATGTGGGGGGTTAGTACTGGGAGAGTGGGTTGTTACTGAGGGGCTTGGGGGGTGGGAATGTTGTAAGCGTAGGGGGGCGGGGACTCTTGGGTGGATGGGGGAGTCATCTACCGGCGACAGGAATGCAAATTCCTGTCACTGGTAGCCTTTCTGCCAGGGATTGCGTGGCAGTGCTACTGCCACGAAATCCCTGGCAGAAAGGGGACTCGTAATACTGCCAGCGGTCTTTGGTGGACTGCCGGGTCGGAGATGCTTATCTCCGGCCCGGAGGTCCGACCGCCTTGGCGGTAGGAACGGAAAGTGGCAGTTTGGCACGAGCCAAACTGCCACACTCGTAATATGGCAGTCACCACTGCAAGTCTGGAGGACAGAAGACCGCCAGACTCGTAATGAGGGCCTTTGTCTCTCACTAGGGAAAAGAAGTCAGACCTGCTATTCTTGACATGCAGAATAAAACATTGTCCAGACTTTATTTTCTCTAAACTGGGCTCCTAAGCACCAAACTGATCGAGGTCCCTCCTTTGTACATCGGATGTCTATCAATCACAGAGACCTGATAATGTTTTTCTCTTGCACTTGTAGGGGTCCTGGTGAATTTTTCATTTGTTTTGGAGCTCTGCCTCACTGGGGCACCCAAACACTTTCTGCTGCCTTTCACCATGAAACCCCCTACTCTGACTTTGGGTGGCATATGGTCTCATCCATTAAATGCAGGCACAGGCAGCTGGCCTTCCTGGGCAGGCTGCAGTCAGTTCGTTAACGTTACAGCTCACCCTGAGCCTTGAAGGTAAAGCTGCTGCATTCACTTTCCAGCCCACACCACCCCATCTCTGCTTGCACGCCACCTGTTTGGGGCAGGAGGCCTAAGGCACACACACTGAAAAAAACGTGGCACTCTACTGGGGCACTATGGTTATCCTTCATCGCCCACGCGCTCGAGTGTCAAGGATGCAACTTTGACAACGGAGAAGAAACCAGGAGACCAAACTGCCACAACAGGTCCACTCCCAATTGGTCCTTGGAGAGAATCAGAATGCTGGTGTTACCAGTCGGAGAAAGAAGCCTGGAGCCCTCCTGCCAGAGGCCAAAAAAGAAAATCTTGCCCTCTTCTTTCTTCCCAAGACTCTGTGAAGCACATCTTACTTTGCCGCAGAGGAGTATATGAAGGGAGGGGAACATTTATCATTGGTGGGGCAATCTTCTATGCCACAACATCTCTCCACCTATAATTTACCCAAACAGCTGCAAGCCTACTTGCTATCCTATAGCTCCATAACATGGTTGAAAACTTTCAGTAACTTGAAACTTTCTAAGCTGTGGTCACATCAGCTTTGCTGTGTTCTTCCGCCCCCTCTCAGGCCTCCCCTTCTTTCTCAAACTTCAAAGAAGCTGCCCGAGGTGCAATGGAAAAAATAAACTGCCCTTCCTCTGCTGATTAAGTTGGGCCTAACTTCATTTACTGAGGATTGTTGCCACTTGCCTCGGAAATTGACGAACCTGCCCCCATATTGCACCAGCACGATTAAACCCTTTTGGAATCGGATCTATGATACCTTTGATCTGGAGCAGAGCAACTATCCCCAACCAGCTCAAGAACACATTTCATCACTGGAGCACTCAGTAAAACATACTACTTCGTACAAAAGCATACAAACCTAATTAGTGTGAAATAAACTTCAAATTTGGATTCTAAACCCAGGGAAGTGTACAGAAGAAATCTACTCTCTTCCTTGTGCCTTGGATCAAGCAAAATGTATACACTAACGGACCCCCTAAACCTAGCTATCTACTGGCAGCTGACATTATACTAAAAGGCTGGCAGTAGAGGTTGCAGCTCCTAACCAAATTTCATCGAGAATCACAGTGAGTGAGACTCCACCACAGCAGAGGCCAAATGCCAGGGGTCCAAAAGTGATATTTATATTTTTCATAGAGAGAGCTCACCCCCCAACACTGCTCTTCCAGCAGCACCAAGATCCCTCTTCAGCTGTTCTCTCTGATGCCCCAGGATCGAGGCCTCTCTTCAACATCAGCTGGCTTTACAGCTCCTGTGCACCTAATCATCCAGCCCTGCCATTCCTTTCTTCCCACAAGGCCTTTCTCTTCTTGAGTGTCCTGGGTCATTCGGACTTATATCATGCCACAGAAGCTCTTGGCCTCCATTCACCTCTGGCTCACTTTCAGGGAGAGTCCTGGCCTCTGTCAGTTCTCCCTGCAGCTCCTGTCTTTTCTTGCATCTAGAGCGTCTAGATTTCTCTGCAGGTCAGGGACTGAGACTAGTTGCAAGTCTTGTCCACCATGCGGTTCTTGGACTCACTGTAGCTTTTGGGTCTCCATATTCCTTTTCTTGCCACTTCAGTGCTTGGCTACTCTGCACCTTCCAGCTTTCTTTCTCACCTGTCATGCAACTTCAGAATCTGGACTCCCTGCGTCCCTGACTCCCCTGGCCTCACTAAGGGCCATATTTATACTTTTTGACGCAAAGCTGCGCCGGCGCAGCTTTGCGCCAAAAATGTTAACGCCATTTCGATGCGCCGTGCGGGCGTCAAATTTATACTTTGACGCACGGCGGCGCAACCAACAGGTGAGAGTCATTATTTTGTGACGCACACAGCGGCGTCAAGTCGTAAAGGAAACCAACGTTAACGCGACGCAAATGACTGTGGGTCGATTTACGACAGCGCAACCCTGAAAGCGCTGTTTATTTTGACGCAATAGCCTTTCAGCAGAGGAGAGCCAAAATGGATCCCAGATGCCACAACAGACCCCAGGAAGATGACAGCAGACCAGGAACCAGCCAGGATGATCCATACAGGAACCAGGACATTTTCAGAAAAAAAAGAAAGTGTCGCTTCAGTGCAGAGGAGCAGGAAATCCTGGTTAAAGAGGTGACGGAACACCAGCACCAATTGTTCATCACCTCTAAATTGCCTATCAGTAGGAGAGAGGCCATATGGCAAAAAATTGTGGACAAGATCAACAGTGTGGCTGAAGAACGCAGAACAGTCACCGAGTGTAAGAAACGCTGGCATGACTGCAAACGTAGGACAAAAGAAAAAATGGCCAGGAACAGGAAGGCAGCACTGCAGACTGGAGTGGGGAGTCCAGCACACCAGGAGGCCCTGGACCACATGGAGGAGATGGTCGCAGCCGTCATCCCTGAGAAGATCGTCACAGGGATTCGAGGACAGGACAGCACAGACTACCACGACACAACGCACATGCAGGGTAAGTCGCATGGGGAATCATAATACAATAATGATAACTGCAACCGGGGGGGGGGAATACCTACTACACAATGCATGTAACTCAGCATATATATGAAGTGGCATGGGTAAAGGGGCACAGCAGGGGGGCATGGCCAGCACAGACTGAAGCTGGGGCATGACAAAATACAGCACCAACAACAGTCCCATGGGGCCATCCTGTAATTACAACAATGGAGCCAAGGGAAGGCAGCGACAGGTGGGAAGGCCACTACGTCAAACTTAGATCCAGGCACTCGTCAGTCAAAATGTATCCTACATAAACTAGGTCTCCATCAGTCATCCAGTAGCCAAAACAACAACTGCAATGCAACTGCGACAACAGTTGACAATAACACCTCTGATCTCTGTGCAGCTATAGTAGCAAATGGCAGGAACCTCCCCATGGAACATACATACCTAAATTAGGGGGTGAGGATGACATCTGCAACTATTTATAGAAATAAGACAAAGGCACCAGTACACTCAAATGCCAATGCCCATACTTGACACATACATCAGCCAAAGTAAACAGCAATAGGAGCCACACAGCACTAAGGACACACACATGCTGCATACGTCAGGGTCCCTCACGTGCCTGGCTAACAAGGCAACATCACTAATGTCATACTGCTCAGACAACAACATTGAGGAGGGGACACATGCAACTGGTCACTGAAACACACCTGCACAGTCTGAGAACCAAATAGGACTTTGATACGATAAACAGGGCAATCCAATTAAACACACATTACCCAACATCATCTCGAAACATCAACAATGTTTACATCCATACCACATCCTAACATTGCCATGCATAGGATATGCCACATAACATGTACATTTAGGTCAATGTGAATAAAAAGTGTTTGGGGCAGGTCCTGAGAGGCAAGTGTGCTGCCAGGGCATTCACAACACCCACAGCCAGTCAAAGTGTAGTGTGGTAAGTTTTACGTATACTTTGCGCATTAGCTTCAGGCTTTATGCATTTGTGCACCTTGCCCTGAATGTACTTTTACTCATTTGCTAACAGCTTAGAGCCTCTGTGCACTTTGCACTAAATGCTTTTTATTAGGCTTCGTATCAGTTATTTTGTAAATAGCCAGTTCTACGGTGTTGTTTTTTAGTCATATCACACTGTTTTGCCTACTTCAGCACTGCAGTTCTCCAGAACATATTCACTCTGTGCTCCAGTCAAGGATACAGTCTGGTACATTGCCGATAGACGTGGTAGGAGTTCAGATTTGGCATTCCTGCGTAGGGACACTTTGTCATCACGATGACATGTTAGTTATAAAATCACTTCCTTGTCCCAATACACGCAAGAGGGAGTTTCCGAACAGAGAACCACAACTAGACGCTGCCTGCCTTGCTGCAGATGCTGAACCAGATCACAGGCCATTGCTCAGATATGAGGGCTGATGTCTCCCCAGTGATTCAGACAGGCAAGCTCGAAGCTTAACATGCTGTGCTCTAAATAGAACAAGCAGAGGGAGAGTAGAAACAGTTAGGCACCATGATAGCTTTGTTCAAATGTTTTACACTCCTGGTGACTATTTCAATTCTACCATGTTGTATTGTTTTGGTTATTGTGGCTCACACCTAATTATCTAAAAGTCAGTTGTTTTAGGAAATCATCATATAAAACAAATACTGTCTTTGTCATTTGTATATGAGATCATACTGGAAAAGAGAGAATTGGTTTGGATCTGAGTGACCACGACTTCGCTGAGAAGTTCCAAAGATGTCATGCGCTCGGCTGTCTAATCATTTCTTTGCCGTGGGAGACATGAGGCACTGCTAGTTAGCCAGAGCAAAAAGAAAGAATTAGGGTGACAGAGTTATTTACAAGTGGGTCAGACTCAGTCCCCCACACCATTAGCTATCCTGCTGCCTAGAAATCCAGTAATCTCATGTAGGATAATGAGAGCCCACGCGACAAAATGTCTCTCCATAAGAATAGATATACACAGAGGGACGAGTAGGACAAAAAGATGGCTATTCCCAAATTGGTACAAAGCAACACCTAGAGGCGATTAGGCAGACAAGTCTGATAACTCTATATCATACATGTGACACACAGGTGGGCCATAGGCCTATAACAATGCCCATATGAAGGACAGCAGATACCAATACCAAACCAGAGCACAAAGTTAAGTCATCCAAAGGCTTGCATCTTATGGCAAAATTGTCACAACACAGACACACTAATTGTACCCTGTTTCATTGCAGAGGAACATGGATCTCCTGCCGATATGCCTGTCCCTGATTTCCCTGATGACATGGATGACGAGCCCATAAATATTTCCCAGGAGACCATCAAAAAGGTCCTTGAAAGCCTCCAGACCCCACCTTCAGTCACAAGGAGGAGCACAGAAGAAGCAGCCATCACAGAAGAACCTCCCACCACCCCAATTCTAAGACCTGCCAGCTCCAACACAGCTGAGGACTCCGACGACACTGGCACCAGCTTTGAAAGAACTGTAGTTGGGGTACAGCGGGAGCTGGCCAAGGAGGTGCGGGTGGGGATGCAAAACATGGCAGCCAGCCTTGAGGGGGTGCGTTCGTGCATGACGTCATTTGCAGATCAGGCAGCTGCTACGCAAGCCCGAACATCTGTCTTGCAGGAACTTGCCAAAACACTGAAGGAAATCAGCACAGCTGTCATCCAGTTCACACAACACCTACAACTGCAATCCAGTCAACGGGTGCACGAATGCAACATTGAACCCTTCAGGGCCGACCTGGCTGCCTACCATCGTGATGTGGCTGCCATTCTCAAAAACCAGCAGGCCCTCCTTGCTGCAGTACTGCCCTTAATAACTCCACAGGGAGCAGCCCCCGGGATGTCTGCCTCCACGTCTTCTAACACTGAGGTGTGTGTTGCCCCTTCACAACCAACAACAACAAGGACAAACCAGGCAACACACACATCAGAAGAAGAAGACATGGAACAGATCACATTCTCACGGAAGAGTACCCGGAAGCACTAGTCCCTGCACCATGGCCTACTTTGACCAAGGTCCTACGTTTTGACAAATGCCAGTCTCACTACAACTACACTCAATGACTTCTGCAATCCACTGTATGACTTGTCAGCATTGCCAGTGAATGTCTCTCTCCTACTATTTGCCAATTCCTGTCCCTCTGCACTGTCTGTGACATCACCCCAGCATGTCAGGAGCATCATCCACACCCCTTCTGTAGGATCACCATGTAAGAATGCACCAGAATGGACCCAGCAATCATGGACAATGGACATTTTGCACTACAGCACCTATAAATAAATAGCACTTGCACACCTATTATGTCTCTGTGTTATTTCACACTTCAACTGTGCAGTACATAACTCCAAAGTGCCTGTGTGGCAACCATGTAGCTTGTCAATACAACTGTCCTGACATCATGTAGTCTGATACATCTGTGCAGTGGCCAGGATTGCATCATAGCCTTACCATACTGAGGAGAATAACTGATGAAGGGACTAACCACACACAATCATGCTGTGTTAGACAGAATGATGCACCATCTATAGCAATTCTAGTCAACTAATGGTGGCTGAGATATGTAGGCACCATGCAATACTAAAACATGAAATTATGCTGCAAAATGTAAGCAAACATAAACAAATAACACTGCATCAATCACCCTTTCTGAGTATACTTCCATGAAGGAAAGTCATGCAGAATTAGTACACACATGATGTAGGTCAGCAATGAAGGCAACAAGACAAGAGTGTTAACAACACCTCATCAACAAAGATCTCCCTGAACATCACACTGCAGTCCGACCTATGAAATTACCCACAATAACAAGTCTGAAAGCACACTTTGTGAAGTAGAATACATACTCACCAACACAAAACCTTGGTGATCGATGCAAACTACCAATGGTGTGTCTCCCAAATGGTGGATACTTACCAAGTTATCACACGGGTAGCTGGCATGTTAAACCTCCATTTTCTGGGGATGGCTAGCATAGGACACTAATGTCCTACAAAAACATTCACCTACACTGATGTCGAGGCCATGATAAAGTAGCACCTAACGCATCATGTAAAGGGTTAACTATATATTTATTACTATTTCTTCACACAAGAGGCAACTAAGGGAAAAGTAATACCTACACTAATCTAACCTGATATGAGAAAACAGGGCTGATTGCAGAGGCCCCATAACTTTTTGCCCCCATTTTCCTCTTTTTGCTGGTGTTTTCCTGACTTTGATGGTGCCCTGGGTACTGCTAACCAGTCCCAGGGCCTGTGCTCTGTGTAAAATGGATATGCAAATTAGGCTAATTATAATTGGCTAAGTTAACCTACCTATAAGTCCCTAGTATATGGTAGGGCATGTAGGTTTAGGGACCACAGCATAGGTGGTGCACACCTAGGTGCACTGCTGAGGTGCCCAGTGTCATTTTAAAAGGAAGCCTGCCTTGCTGGCTGCTTTTAAATTAAAGTTATATGCAAATTCGACTTTGGAATTAAAGGTACTTCCAAAGTCTTAAACTACCTTATTTTTACATATAAGTCACCCCTAAGGTGTGCCCTATGTGCCCCTAGGGCTGGGTGCCATGTAACTATAAGCAGGGACTTTATAAAAATAGATTTATAAGCCCTGGTGAGGTAAAAACAGCCAAATTCGTTTTTCCCTCATTGAAGTAAATGGCCTTCATAGGCTAGAATGGGCAGACTTTATTTTAAATTTTAAAGTCTCCTTAAATGTTACATACCAAGAATTTGGTATCAAATTAATTGTTGTAATAAATCCCACAACTTCCAGTTGTGGGATTTAATATAACTTGTTCAGGTAAAAAGTTTAGACTTTACCTAAAAAGTTGCCAATTTCAGCTCTGCATTGTTTTTGCTGCTGTGCTCTGATTGGCCAGCCTGCAGCAGCTTCTGCCAGGCTGCCTTGATGAGGTGTGAAGTGGCCTGGCTTCACACAAAGGAATGTGCTTGGGGGAGAGAATCTCCCCTCAGCAGATGGTGAGGCAGGAAGGGGGAGGGCTGCCAAACTGGTCTTCAAAGGCAGAGAAGGACATCTGGAGCACCCAGCAACACCCCCACATCCTGCAACCCCAGACAATTAGGTGCCCCCTTGATTAGATTAGGAGAGGGCAGGAGAGGGGTGTGTTTATGATTTTTAGCCACACCAGTGGGTGGGCTCAGCCAGATGTAACCTCCAAAAATCAGATTCAGCCATGTTGGATTTTTAGAGACTGTTGCCTTCTGGGATGGATTTTTGCCACACTTCCCAGGAAGTGGTCATCACAGGGGGACGACCCTGTCCCTGATTGGAGAACCAGGGCCCCCCTGCTTTTCACCCAGGAGCAAGGATAAAACTGGCAGACCTGCACCAACGCCTCAGATCCCCACCAAATTTCAAGAAGAAAGAACTTAAGGAGAAGAAGGACTGCCCTGCTGGACCCCTGGCCTGCACCTGGAACCTGCACTCAGAAGGACTGCACCAGCTGCACACTTGGGCTTCACCACAAGAAGGACTTTGCCTGGCTTCAACTGGTTCAAGGAGGGACTCCCTGTTTGCTACAGGTGAAAAATTGCTAACCAGAGTCCCCTGCACCAACTCCTGAAGAAAGCGACCAGCTGACCACTGTCCAGTGGCCAAAAAGGAGTTTGCGCCAGGTGCATTCTGGGAGTTGAAGTCCGCACCCCCCAAGGACCATCACAGAACTTCTGGACCCTTGGGGTGAGCTGTGGACCCCAAAAGAACCTTAAAAGAACATCTGGGTGAAGCCCCAGAAGTTTGGAGAAGATTTGACAAATTTTGTAAAAAATCTCCAGAGAGGGACCGACCCGCCGCGGAAATTCTAGCCGGCTTGCCTCAACCGCGACCCGGCCTGACTTCGTGGTTCGTCCCGGTAAAGAAAAACATCCGAAAAAGAGACTAAGTCCGAAGGTAAAAAGTTGACCAGGACCTCCCAGCCATCGTATCCGAGAAGGGCTCCACGGACGTCGGATCAAGATCCAGGTTTACCCCGGTCGAAGGATTTTCATCTCGAAAAAACGACTAAGTCCGAAGGTAAAAATCTCCACCGAGGAAACCCACATCGCGTATCCGGACAAGGGCTCCAGGAGGTCGGATTCAACTGGCAGGTTCGTCCCGGTGAAGAAAAACTTCAAAATAAAGACTGTGGCCCTCATTCTGACCTTGGCGGGCGGCGGAGGCCGCCCGCCAAAGTCCCGCCGTCAGGTTACCGTTCCGCGGTCGAAAGACCGCGGCGGTAATTCTGACTTTCCCGCTGGGCTGGCGGGCGGTCTCCTTCAGACCGCCAGCCAGCCCAGCGGGAAAGAGGCTTCCACGATGAAGCCGGCTCGGAATCGAGCCGGCGGAGTGGAAGCTGTGCGACGGGTGCAGTTGCACCCGTCGCGTATTTCACTGTCTGCGCAGCAGACAGTGAAATACATGTAGGGGCCCTCTTACGGGGGCCCCTGCAATGCCCATGCCAGTGGCATGGGCACTGCAGGGGCCCCCAGGGGCCCCGCGACCCCCCCTACCGCCATCCGGATCTCGGCGGTCCGACCGCCGGGATCTGGATGGCGGTAGGGGGGGTCAGAATCCCCGCGGCGGTGCAGCAAGCTGCGCCGCCGCGGAGGATTCAATGGGGCCGCGGTACACTGGCGGGACCCCGCCAGTGGTGCCGGTCCGACCGCGGCTTTACCGCCGCGGTCGGAATCCCCATTGGAGCACCGCCGGCTTGTCGGCAGTGCTCCCGCGGTCCTCCGCCCTGGCGGTCAAAGACCGCCAGGGTCAGAATGAGGGCCTAAGTCAGAAGGTAACTTTTTAACCGAGGCCTCCCGCGACTTGTAGCCGAGCAGGGCTCCATCGCGGTCAGCCTGAAAGTTTGACTTTGCCCCGATCGAGGTGCAACCAGATGACCCGATTGGCGCTTTTTGTTTCTAAGCGCTAGAAAAGTAATAATTCTTTAAAAATTAATATCTCCGGTTCCCTTTATCCGATTTTATTCGTTTTGGTGTCATTTTAAAGATAAAAATATAAACTATTTTTATGCATTGGTTTTGGATTTTTAAACTGTTTCCTGTGTTTTATTTAATTACTGTTTTGTGATATTTGAATGCTTTACACTTTGTCTCCTAAATTAAGCCTTGACGCTCGTTGCCAAGCTACCAAGGGTTGAGCTGGGATTAATTTACTGAGACCTAACTGTACCTAAGTGGAGGTTGGTGGCTTGTTGCTAGGTGTAGGTACCTACCTGCCCTTACCAATAACCCATTTTCCAACACCTGACTACTACTAACCCACAACTGTCCCTAACTAACCTAAGCTAAACTTACTCTACACATATAACGAAACGATCTAAACATCAACCCCCCACCCACCATTATGAAACAGGTCACATGCAGGACAACACTTACTAACCTACACACATACTATACTATCCTAAACAATCATATATATATATATATATATTTTTTTTTTTTTTTAAACAAACAGGAATCCCAACATTGACCCCCACCCACCCACACAAAAAATAAAGATAGAAAGAATAAGGACCCCCCACCCTCTTCCCTAACACTAACTAAGCTAACTACCTATACTAACCTACTACTAATCCCCAAAACCCAACTATCAGTACAAAATAGGAAAGAGGAGAGAGGGGAGGGGTAAAAGTTAAACAAGGCAAATGTCCTAGAGGTTGGCCCTCCGTAGGGTCCGCCTGATGGAGCAAACCCTTTTTTTTTTATACGCCACATCCTGGCTTAGCTTGTCCACCTTATTAAACACCTTGTCCAATTTACGGCTCAATGCCAGGAATGCGGCTGGGTCCACAGGAGGGGCTGATGCTGTCTGTGTGCCGGTCGAGGTGGACCTTGTGCCAGCAGTTGAATGCCCACTGGACTGTCCTGGTTGTTGAACATGGCTGGGTCCAGGTCTTGATGAGGAGCCAGGGTCAACTGTGCCCGACGTTGCTGGGGCCACTTGGGGAGACCTGGTGGATGTGGTGGTGGTGGCTGTTGTGGGCAATGTAGGCCCACCCTGTGGTGAGGCCCACCATGCCCCGGAGGCCCGATCTGATTGATATTTTCGGGCCATCCTCCTGTACCCCGACTGCACCTGCAGGATGTGCCGGTATCGCATGGCACGCCTCTCAAATTGGTGTCTGTCTGCGGCACTCATGTTTGCAGCTGTGAAGAGAAATGGCAAATATTTACCATGGGAATTGCATTGGGTGGAATAGCACAATGGGTTATTTGTACATTACTTGTACTGTATTTGTTACAGCAATTGTCACAACATAGTTCACTTAAAGTCTCAGAGGAAGTACATGTGAAGCCTGCATACATAAGGGCATCTCACACCTAGCACATCCATATCTCTACATGATGGATGACATCAGCCTAAACTACTCATCCAAATAATGCCTAATGCAGCTGACATTATGGCTGAACCTCTTCCGCATACTGACTTCACTACATATGTCACTCTATGTGCTAACTATCACAACCCTCACTCAATGCCATTTGTAATTTGCTGTTTGCAAATATTGAACCCATGGGCCATAACCGAATGTGTACACTAGGGGCCAGATGTAGGAAGACGGCAAATTGCGACTTGCAATTTGCTATGCAGAACGGTGTCTCAGACACCGTCTGCGAGTCGCTATTGGGTTGCAAAGACCCACCTCATTAATATTAATGAGGTGGGTCCCAATTTGCGCCCCCATAGCGACTATGGGCACTCACGGGGATGGAGGCCTGCTGGGAACAGCAGACCTCCATGTCCGTGACTGCTTTTAAATAAAGCAGGTTTTTTTTTCCCAAGTGTAGCCCGTTTTCCTTAAAGGAAAACGAGCTGCACTTGGAAAAAAAAAAAAAAACCTTTAGTTTCAGATTTTTTCAGGGCAGGTAGTGGTCCCTTTGACCACTGCCTGCTCTGAAAAAATATTTTTGGGTCCACTCACAAAGGGGAAGGGGTCCTATGGGGACCCCTTCCAGTTTGCGAGTGGGTTACCATCCACTTCAAGTGGATGGTAACTGCGACTCCATTTGCGACCGCATACTCGGTCGCAAATGGAATTGCATACCACTGCGAGTCGCAAATAGGAAGGGAACACCCCTTCCTATTTGCGAGTCGGAAATGCATTTTGCGAGTCAGTTCCGACTCACAAAATGCATTTCTGCATAGCAAACACACGTTTGCGACTTGCAAACGGCGATTTTCGCCGTTTGCGACTTGAAAACTGTTTTCTACATCTGGCCCTAGGTTCTAAACAAAGTTGCAAAAGGTCACAGGTACGTGTAACATACTGGTTGCTACAGTCCTAGGTACCCTATTCCCAATCACATGGCAGTCTTTGAGGGTGGGGCGGGAAGAACAACCAACAATCCCAGGTTCAATGCACACCCAGGAGTGTATAGAAAGGTCAACAAGTATGTGCCTCCACACACAACACCAATGAAGGGCTAGCAACACGTTGGAGTTAGCCAAACATTGTCATATCCAAGGTCCACACATGTCAAAATGCTCTGACTCAGGCCAACATCACATACTATCAGTGAGGCATGTTTTACAACACACACAGAGGAGCAAGAACACCCATGATCATGAGTCGACTGAACACCTAGGCCATTGCACTCTAGTCACACACACTTCTAGTTCAACTTGTGGAAGTACATGCCCCCAGAAGATCCGACCTACAGTGTACACAGTGCATCCTCAACTAGGAAGCTGCATATTTCATACAAGCCATTTGCCAAAGCTATCTGGGAGAATGTCAGTCTGATATGCAGACTCAGTTCAAGCCAAGTCCCAGAGCAACTCTTACATTAACCAGTGTATTCCACATGACTCATCCCATTCCCCATAGCGGGCCGACTGGAATGACCTACAGCCCCTAAATCTGAGAGATAGCTAAGTATTGGTCTACAGAAACAGAAGTGATATTTGAAATCCCACTAAAGCAACAATGCCAATGAACGGGCAGCGCATCAAATCATGAATTCTGTTGAACACACAGTAGTCCATCATGCATCACTAGCAAACAATAAAAATAGCACTCAGGCCACACTCACTGTAGGTATCGGGGTCCTCAAAATGTGCCACCTCTCCCACGGTGTACGGTGCTGGTCCACCTGTAAAGCATGAAAGGAAGAATATACTTTGACTCCGTGCACTGACAAATAATTGCAGTTACTATGACACTGTGTGAATATGACATGGTAATGATACACTTTCCCACATGCTCATACTGCATGGATGAATTTTTAATCAACATTAACATTGGATGAGTCTCCTGCTACAATTACACACCCTACTACACACATGCAGTGGCCAGGACAGTCATGTGTTGTCAAAGATACACCTCCATTAGTATGCCCCAACAATAATGGCTTGCATTCATCTCATCATGTGCATCCCAGAGAGACATCCAAAAGCTGGTTACTTGAGGACTGCATGACCCCTCAAACTCAAACAGGCTAGGTGGACATTTTCAACACACAGCAACCAGACACACATGTGACATATGTGTGGACAACATAGCTAACTTCATGTGACGTGAAGGCACCACACATTTATAGCATCATCATGGGTTTACAATTTTCTGTCTAGCTATGGCGTCGACATATGTAGGTATGTTGTTTCAACATAACTTTCTCACTGGCCAATATGACCTGTCGAGTTCAAATAGAGGCATTAACGTGTCGCTTGTCTGACACAAAGGCAACACTACATTACATACAGCTACAGGCATCCGGTATGTGTTGAAAACATGAGCCATCTGACTGCTAGCATTGGTCTTCCTACACATTGTGCAACAAATACACATTTGGGGGCATATTTATACTCTGGTTGCGCCGGAATTGCGTCATTTTTTTTACGCAAATCCGACGCAAAACTAACTCCATATTTATACTTTGGCGTTAGACCCGTCTAGCGCCAAAGATCTTGGAGTTTGCGTCATTTTTTAGCGTGGACACCTTCCTTGCGTTAATGATATGCAAGGTAGGCGTTCCCGTCTAAAAAATGACTCTGAGGCATGTGTGCCGTATTTATACTCCCGGGCAAAAATGACGCCCGGGAGTGGGCGGGTCAAAAAAAATTACGTCCAGCCGCTTTAGCGTCATTTTTTAGCGCCTGGTCAGGGCAGGCGTTAAGGGACCTGTGAGCTCGGAAGGAGCCCAGAGGTGCCCTCCCATGCCCCCAGGGACACCCCCTGCCAACCTTGCCCACCCCAGGAGGACACCCAAGGATGGAGGGACCCATCCCAGGGAACTTAAGGTAAGTTCAGGTAAGTATTTTTTTTTTTTGTGTGGCATAGGGGGGCCTGATTTGTGCCCATCTACATGCCACTATGCCCAATGACCATGCCCAGGGGACATAAGTCCCCTGGGCATGGCCATTGGGCAAGGGGGCATGACTCCTGTCTTTGCTAAGACAGGAGTCATGTCAATGGAGGGTGGGAGTCAAAAAAAATGTCGCAACTCGGGTTGAGGCAGATTTTTTGCCTCAGACCGACTTGCCCCATTTTTTGACGTCCAAGCTCCATTTTCCCCTACGCCGGCGCTGCCTGGTGTAAGTCATTTTTTTGACGCACACCAGGCAGCTCCGCCGGCTAACGTCATTCCATAAATAAGGCACCCGCATGGCGCTTTGGAATGGCGTTAGCCGGCGTTAAATTTTTTGACGCACAACTGCGTTGGCGCAGTTGTGCGCAAAAAAGTATAAATACGGCCCTAGGTTTCCCTAGTATTACACACAGTCAGCTACTTATCTAGCAGATTGGGTAACAATCATCACATGTCCCCACACAGATTTCAATTCTTCACATGTAATTGATTTGTACTCACCAACATGGCCACCAATCCTGATTCCCAGGTGGTCCAGCAGGTCCTGCTCCCTGGATATGAGATCAGCCCAGCAGTGCTTTAGTTGATGCTCATTCCTAATGCTCCCGTACACCCGGACCAGGTGATGGCGCACCTTCCCCCACCGGACTTTACGTGCCTCCGTGTGATACCCCTGTATCACACGGCCCCCAGCCTCCAGCATGAGTGGGAGGAAATGGCAAACAAGCCAAATGAATCCCCCCAATTCCTCCTCACCCATCCTGCCAACCCGAGGCCTACCTGACATATTAACAAATTGAAAGGTGAAAAATGAGACAAATAAGTAAACGTGGGAAATGGGGAAAGGTAGAGCAGTGAAGGAAAAATAAAACTTAAGAAAAATAGCCCAACTAACCCCAAAGTTAAACTACCCAGAACAGACTCCCACAGACAATACAAATAAAAACAGGATTGGACAAAAGTATACTAAACAGACTAAGACAATATTAGACAACAAGACTATGATCACAAAACACAAAATACAAGGTACACAGGACACAAAAGCAGTTAAACACAGGACTACACTTTTCACACAACCACACAGTCTAGATAAATCTGAGACTGCAAAGTGAAAGTGAAAGTTAACTCCCAGTACAGATTTTGTAAACAGGATATCCTATTACATCACTTCCTGCATAAAATGGCCGCCGTTTTTATTTTCCCGTTATGCGTCATATTTTCACGCATACACATTGTGCGTCATATTTTTTGACGCATAACATTGCACATAATTCAGAGTCAAAAGTAATTTCTTCATTGTTCCCTTACATTATTGTGAGGCTGAGTTTACAGTTCTAGTGTAGAATAATAATTTCCTGGCAAATATGAGAAACCTTTATGAAAATTTTTATTTGACTCTGCATTCTGTGCACTCCTGCACGTGAAAAAATTATGACGCCCATGCTGTATGCGTGGAAATTTGACGCTACATGGCCAATATGGTGGACATGTCATGTACCTTATTCATTTATTATTTTTCATATCATATTTTTTGACTCTGCATTCTGTGCACTCCTGTACGTGAAAAAATTATGACGCCCATGCTGTATGCGTGGAAATTTGACGCTACGTGGACAATATGGTGGACATGTCATGTAGCTTATTAATTTATTATTTTTCATATCATATTTTTTGACTCTGCATTCTGTGCACTCCTGTACGTGAAAAAATTATGACGCCCATGCTGTATGCGTGGAAATTTGACGCTACATGGACAATATGGTGGACATGTCATGTAGCTTATTATTTATTATTTTTCAAATCATATTTTTTGACTCTGCATTCTGTGCACTCCTGTACGTGAAAAAATTATGACGCCCATGCTGTATGCGTGGAAATTTGACGCTACATGGACAATATGGTGGACATGTCATGTACCTTATTCATTTATTATTTTTCATATCATATTTTTTGACTCTGCATTCTGTGCACTCCTGTACGTGAAAAAATTATGACGCCCATGCTGTATGCGTGGAAATTTGACGCTACATGGACAATATGGTGGACATGTCATGTAGCTTATTCATTTATTATTTTTCATATCATATTTTTTGACTCTGCATTCTGTGCACTCCTGTACGTGAAAAAATTATGACGCCCATGCTGTATGCGTGGAAATTTGACGCTACATGGACAATATGGTGGACATGTCATGTAGCTTATTCATTTATTATTTTTCATATCATATTTTTTGACTCTGCATTCTGTTCACTCCTGTACGTGAAAAAATGATGACGCCCATGCTGTATGCGTGGAAATCTGACGCTACATGGATAATATGGTGGACATGTCATGTACCCTATTCATTTATTATTTTTCATATCATATTTTTTGACTCTGCATTCTGTGCACTCCTGTACGTGAAAAAATGATGACGCCCATGCTGTATGCGTGGAAATTTGATGCATTTTTAAATTATGTCTTCATTTTTTAAAGTTGAGGAAGGAAATTTGTCATGACCAAACGGTGCTATGTGATACACATTTGTGGTTAGCTATGACACATGTCCCTTATTGGATGTATAGAAGGCATTCACACTGTAATATTTATGATACCTCAAAAAATGTATTAACCATATTTGTACACATATTTTGGGTAATTGCTGATGGCTATTTTGAAATGATGAATGGGATACCATGATGTATTCCTTCTCAAACATGTGTCCACATTTATCATGGTAATGCATTTATCTATAGTCCAAACAGGGAGTGCAATAGTCACTTACAGTTTTTATGGGGCTAACCATGTCCTATTATGATTTTGTGTATCTGATTTGTGTTTGACTTTTGACATGTAGGCCACACATGCGCCTTATGCATGTGTTTAGTTCACAAGTACATGGTTCTTGTATATTTGGGGGGCGGTAGAGGTGGACTTAGGCCCCCAGCACCCTAGGGTTTGTCCTTCCAGATTTGCTAATTTATCCATGGCTTTCATTTATTCTGTTATGCAAAACCTGCAGGAGCAGGCTAATGTAAGGCCATAGGGTATGAATCACTGTTAGCCATTCATACATCTCATTAGCCCATTTGAGGTTTGCCCTATTGATTATTTGGAGCAATCTGACATACCATTTTGCACTGACTATGTTTGCTAAATCTCAGCGTTCCTCATGTGCTGATGACAAATAGGTTGTTGATGTATGTGGCCCTTTATGCATTACCTGGTTTAGTGGCATGTTACATTCTTCCTGCTAGGTTCGAACTGGGACACTACTGTGATGGGCTGCTTGCAAATATTTGGTTGATTGGATGACATATGTTTATATGTGTGTGCGAATGTGGATCCACTATCACCTGTCTGGGTGTATGTTGTCACTGTAACTTCAAGGTCTCGTCATGAGTTAGTGGCAGCTAATGTTGTTCCAATTGGGTATTGTTTATATCAAAGATGGAGAGAAGCCATTGAGGACATGGTCACGTACACATGGATGGTCCCACCCTGTCACTGAACACGTGTAATGAGACTTTCAAATGAGCTACATTTTTGTGCTGAGTGAGAGACTGTCTCAGGTGTCTGGATCAGGCATGTGTCATTGCCACATTTGTACTCCTGTTGGCCTCTGTGGATGGTAATGTATCATGTAACATCCTAACCCTCTGTGCAGACATTTGTGATGTTTTTTTTTGTGTGATGAGTGTTATGTCATTATTGCTCAATGACGACGACATTCTTCTTCAGCAATTTCGAACTAAAGGTGGGCAGAAATGAATAGGCCAAAGCATGATGTGGTGTTTGTTATCTGTGTTTATTTACAATTGTGCAATAAGTGTTGATATGAGAAATTATGAAAAAAAAATATTTACAAGCTGTTGGCGCCTACGCACTCCTGCTGCCGTGTTTGGTTGTTCCCCCTCCTGTTGCAGGCCAGCATCCTCCTCTTCGTCATCTTCAGGCATGTCTGGGTCTGGTTCAAGGAGGGAATGTTCCTTTTTACACAAATGTTGTGCAATATGGCACAAGTGAGTAGGATCTTACAGACCATCTCTGGGGAATAGAGTAGGCTACCGCCTGTGATGTCAAGGCAGCGGAACCTTGACTTTAGGATCCCAAAGGTCCGCTCAACAATGCTGCGTGTCCTCTTATGGGCGTCGTTGTATGCCCGCTCTGCAGCAGTAGTGGGGTTCCCAAATGGTGTCATTAGCCAAGGCTGGATGCCATACCCCTGATCAGCTGAAATAGAAACACAGAATGGGATCAATTAGATGTAGAAAGCACTCTTGTACAGACCTTTGATGGCAGTAGTTGTCTTGTGTTGTCTGTGACTCTTTTGTGTACTAATGTGACAACCTATACTTGTAGGGTAAAAGTGTTTGTTAGCTAACCGTTTGTCAGCAGTCTGTATTTTGATTTTCATAACAGTGTGCCCTCCCTTGCATTGTGACTTGTGATACACGTGTCCGTGTGTCTTCACTGGGGGTGAGATGAGAGTTCCATGCAGAGTTTAAACATGAAAGTGTAGTTAACACGTTCATATGAAAGTACCCTGGACATCCCATACCTTAAGACTTATGCAATGTGTTAATGTACAGGTTATTGTGACACTTCCAATTTGCAAGGTGACATTTAGGCAACCACACTCATTAATGTCTTCACATTAAGCTGTGGAGTACATTCCAATGTGCGACAGGTTCAATGGTGACTTATGACACATGGCTAGTGATGTGAGGACCTCAGTGTGTTCCTGGCTAGGTGTTGCTAATGTGGTGTATGTGTTGTTTGTCCTAGAGGGTTGCTGTGCAGTGTGTATATGAGTTTGATTTTTGTCCTTACCAACAAGTAGTCCATTGCCATACCGTCCATCCTGGAAGTGTTGGTTAATGGTGCTGTGACGGAAGATGAATGCGTCATGTACACTCCCAGGATATTTAGCCACAATGTTGTTGATCAGTCCTTGGTGATCGACTATGGCCTGCACGTTGATTGAATGTGTGTGCTTCCTGTTGCGGTAGAGGTGTTCTGTTGCAGCAGGTGGCACAAGGCGTACATGTGTGCAGTCGATTGCACCAAGGACGTGTGGGAAGCCACTGATGGCGTAGAACCCCTGTTTAGTTTCCTGCTGCTTCTGCAGTGTGTTAAGGAAGCAGATGTGGCGGGGTGTCAGGCGAATGATGGCATCCAGTACTTTTGGCAGGAATGCAGAGAATGATGGTTGTGATATTCCACCAACCAGGGCACCAGTTGTCTGAAACGAGCCACTTGCCAGCAGGTGAAGTACGGCAAGCAGCTTTGTTTCTGTTGGGATGGTGCGGGGTGTCACCAAAGTGGGGGCCAACTGCGGTTCAATGTTGCGCAGCAGCTGCTGAATGGCCTGCCAGTTCAACCGGTACCTCTGGATGATGTTGTGTTCCCTGAGGCCATGCAGGGTTGTTCTTGGGCGGAATATCCTCTCCTGCCTTCTGCGCTGTCTTTGGGGTCCCTGCTGTTGTTGTTGTGGCTGCTGTTGTTGCTGCAGGGCTCTGCGTCTACGTGCACGCTGAAGAAAAATCACCTCCATGTCTCCCTGTTGCTGCTCTGCTGTTCTGCTGCTCTGTTGTTTGTTCTGTGTGTTCTGATTAAATACAGGTGTGTTTGCCCCATTTTAACGCCTGCCCTGACCCAGGCGTTAAAATTTGACGCACATCGGGCTTTGCGTCATTTTTTTGCTCCGCCTACCGTCCGGGAGTCCTTTTTACCCGGAAGCATAAATATGACGCGCAGCCGTGTGCGGCGTTTTTTGGACGGGAACGCCTACCCTGCATATCATTAACGCAGGGCGGGTTGCCGCTTCCAGAAAATGGCGCACACTGCGGATTTTTCACGTGCGCAGCCTCGGGAGTCAGGGTTTAAATATGGGGCAACATTTGCGCTGATTGTGCGTCAAAATTTTTGACGCACATTCGGCGCAAACGGAGTATAAATATGCCCCTAAGACTCTTGCGTCGACAACGCCGGACCTGTGGGTGCACTTCCTGAAGGCCTCATTGCAGTTCTGGGGTGATGATATCCTACAGATTCTAGTCGTGCTGCAGCTCCTGGTCTGCTGCTCACGCAGCATCTGCAATCGCTCATGCGGTGTGTATGCTCTTTAGTCCAAACAAATATCTCTCTCTCCGAGAAATTGAAATCTGAGTTCCTGTCATTTTTACGTATTCCAGGAACCTTAATCCGAGTACAGAATTACTTGAGAAGGTGGCCGCACTGCAGATATAAAGCAGACAGATGCTGTTCAGCTGCTTCAGTGCCGAGCTCAATCAATCCGTCCTATATTCAGGGATGCCCGGGCACTCAACACCTGGCAGCCAGACCCAGTCACACCGTGGGCACTGCTTGGCCTCGCACTGACATATATGTGAATTGGGTTAGAAGACATGCTTCGTGCTACCTGCGCTGCAGCAGCAGGTACCTTATTGGACAGTTTCAATCAAGCACATGTCGCTCACCTGAGTGAATGAGCTTGGTTTATGCTTGTGTTCTCGGAGGGGATACCGGAGTTATTTCGGTGCCCGCGGCCCCCATGGCCACCTGACATAGGTCTGATTTAGCAGATGAGTGGGTGTTCACCCTGGTTGGTCCACCGCGTCCTTTCGCATAATTTGCTTCCTCTGATGCAACACAGGTAGAGAGATACATGCATGCGTGCGCGCACATATACAGAGATTGAAATATACATGATATGGAATATGTAGCCACTATTTTTCAAAATTAATCATTTACTTATTAAAACATAAATATTTTAGAAATTTCCTTTTGTTACTCTGCCTTTGACGATCAGACTGGCCGGTGTTTCGGTTAATCAGATTGGTGAAAATAGTTTCCTCATGCCTCGTAGCGAACAGGTCAAAAATTCAAATGCTTTTTGATGGGTATATTTTTCATTGTGCTGGCGTATGCATCACATGAGCATCAGTCTACTGGATGTCTGTATGGAAGCTATTGCCAGCATTAAAACAGCGTGCTTCTAAAATATCATGGCAATCACTGACCTGCGGCAAAGTTGTCATTAAAGATAAGATTGATAATAAAAGTAATGATTTCATTTGTTGCTGTAGGGCAGTAATTTTTTTCAAATGTATGTGGTTAGGTCGCAAAGCTCATTTAAAAAAAGGTCTTCTATATCATCACAGTACACCTAAGATGTTCAGCTGTTTTTCTCAAGTCAGTATCACACTCGCAACCAATTGAAGGCCTTGCTCCTTTGGTGCAGAAAGTAAGGCATTCTCCCCCTGGGCGAGTCTTAGGCTGCTAGGCGCTCACTGCTAAACAATTGCTGCTAGGCATAGTGGTTGTGCGGAAGTGGGGGTTGGTCAAGAATTAAGTTACAAGCCCAATCATGCCATGTTTTGCCACTCACCAGTGTATGGTACGCATGAAGCTGAGAGCTCCGCACCTAGGCCCACATGTATGGGCTTTTGACACACGGCAGCGCAGCAAGTCACCTACTGAACTTATGTAAGCAATAAAGCCCATTCCTGTCCTTTCCCAGTGCGCTGGCACAGTTTTGGCAGCCTAGCGCCAATGCAGGAACCCATGCACCATGGTGCACGGGTGTCTGCACTGTAGGCAGGATTGTTTTTGTGCAGGACAGGGCACCTTCCTGCACAAAAACAAACCTGTGAGGCTTTTCCTCTTTCTATATTTGCTGCAAAATGCAGCACATATAGAAAGAGGAAACAAATGAGGAAAAATAAAGACATTTCTCCTTGTTGCATCCCCCCTGCAGAGGCGTAAGGTTTTGGTCATCCCCAGGGTTTACAAGGTCTTGTAAATCTGGGCATGCATCAAAATCTGTGGATGTTGTGTGGGCACACTCACCACAAAGTCAATGGAGCGCCTCCCCTACACAAAGTAAGGCAACACAGCGATTTGTGATTCCTTGCCTTACTTCATATCTATGGGGCCATTCAAAGCCAAGCAAAGTGCCTTTGTGCGGCCTCATAGATATTAATGCAAGGTTTTGCCACAGTTGCGTCACAAAAAAGCATGCAACAGCAGCACAAGGGGCTCATAAGTATGTCCTCAAGTAGGTGAGGCTTATAACTTTGCATAGATAGAGTAGAAGTGCTAATGAGGCTGTCCTCTGAGAAGTGTGAGTGCTATCCATTGCAATTACACTTCAGGTTTTGTAAATCCTCTTGAGTGATGATAAAATG
The DNA here is from genome assembly GCF_031143425.1 of Pleurodeles waltl. Classification (NCBI taxonomy): domain Eukaryota; kingdom Metazoa; phylum Chordata; class Amphibia; order Caudata; family Salamandridae; genus Pleurodeles; species Pleurodeles waltl. The sequence goes on along the minus strand of NC_090446.1, from coordinate 1,332,189,199 downwards.
TGTCTAAAAGTCTTATGGCTTTTTTATTTTTATTTATGCTGTTTTACATAGAACAAACTTGGCCCAAGGACATTAGAGTGCTTTACCTGGTCACCAACTTACATTGCAAAAGGCCTGATTCTCAGTTTTTTAAAAGGCACAGGGATATTAGGGTTAGATTTAGATTTTGACAGACAGGTTACTCTATCACAAACATGACAAATATCCTGTCCATCGTATTACAAGTGGCACTGGATATAATATGGCAGATGGAGTATCCAACTAGATTGTGATGGAGTAACTCATCCGCTTAACTATAAATTAGTTCCTAAGTGATTTGCCCAGATCACAGAATGTTGAGCTGATGACGGGATTCCAAACTAGTTCCCCGTTTTCCAAAGTCATGAGCTGTGGCCACTAGGCCACACCTCCTTATTTTTTTTTTTGATAACGACCTCGACATGCATGACGTATGGTGTGCTGCTTCTGAATTAAAAATTATGAGAATGGTAAAAGTCACCTTCACATTACAGAGTTCAGCTGACATGATTGTGTGCAATTTAAAGGCTTATTTTGCACCATTTTCAATATGGCTGCCCCATCAACACACCCTGATATGGATCCTTTGCTATTTTTAAAGGCTGTATCTCTTTTTTTGCGAAATAGTCACTGGTGTGCATCCACTTGCCACTTCCATAGTCTCAAAGAGATTATACAGTGGCAGTCTCCAAAATGCTGAAGCTATCGGTAATTGAACCCTCAAGCAGCCCTGGGTCCAGACTACTGGTGGTCCCCCTAGGCTCCCCCTTCAGCTACCACCCCCAAACTCTGGGTCTTTTTTGAATTACGGAATTCAGTAACTAAGACTGACTCTCACTCCTTCCCCTGAGCCAAAATGTTGAGATGGTACATCTCCCTACAGGGAAAGGACTGTATGGTGGAGAATTGACCTGGAACTGACCACACCATGATCTCTCTGGGTTCCTCTGTCTTAGCAACGAGAACTCTCATGAGGGTGGGTGTCTCTCTCTGCTTTCAGCTCAGGGGGAAACATATATTGAACATGACATCCTTGATGTGGTTTTCCACCAATTTTTTGCTTTCAATCCCGCTCTTGCTTAAGTTGTTTTTGCTGGCATTAGGACTCTGTGCACTTTATCACTGCTAACCAGTACTACAGTGCTCGTGCTCTCTCCATAAAACACTGCAATATTGACTTCCATCCAATGGGCACATTCAATTTGATGCAAGTCCCTAATAAAGTGGTCCTACCTGTACCTGGGGCCTACAAGTTAAAACGCTACTAGTGGGACTGCAGCACTAATTGGACCACCTACTTAATAGCCCTTTTTTACATGTCTCAGGCCTACCACTGCAGCCTGTATGTGCAGTTTTAACCTGCATTTTTAATTGGCAAAATAAACCCTTTGCTATGCCCAAACTTTGCCTAAGTCATCCCTAGAGTCAGTCCTAAACAGCTCATAGGGCAGGGTTCAGTGTATTTAAAAAGTTGGACATGCACTTCTGACTTTTTAATCTCCAGGTAATGAAAAACTATTAAATTCATTTTTCACTACTGCAGGCTTACCTCTCTTAGTTCAATATTGGGTTACCTTATTACATTTAATAAGTGCAAACTTTCAATTGGGAACAAGTAGGAATGTTGTGCTTGGTGTCTAAAGAATTGTAATATAAAACCATCTGTAAAGGTAACGTTGGAGTTTAAGTCACAGTTCATAAAATGCCACTGTCAGAAAGTTAGCATTTTCTTGCCCCTACCATTATGGTGCTTGCACACGACTAGGTGTACCTGGCAGTTGGTCTTTGTGTATTGCTCCAAGAAAGTGAGACAAAGAGGGAATAGATGCTGGTAAGATGGGCCCTCTCTGACTTGATGGGGAGGCTGGAGCTTTCATCTACCATACTTGCACATCACACAGACTCTGCCTTGGCACACATACAAAGGGTTTCACACTAGTCTTTTGTGGTAGGGCAGTGAGGCAGGAAATTCCAGGCACCTCTGTAGTAGGAGAAGTCTAGATTTTTGTTCCAATTTAAAGCTGGCAGCATGTGTAAATAGTGTATTTTCTTGGTCTTTTACCCCTTACCGTCATGCACAGTCATTACTCCGATCTTGAAACAAGTTGCCCTCTTCTTTGCAGCAAGTGCATCCTCAGCCCACTCCATCTATCCATTGAGTGGGTTGCCTTTCATAAGATAGAGTAATCACCTGGTTACCCAAGGGCACAATGATGAACTAGTGCGAGCCCTAAGGGCCTGTGATCTGTGTTAATGCTTAGTATCATCTTGTTTGTTACTTCCATATCTTCCTCTGAGAATTAATAAACACTAGAATTAAATTTGGGCATCATACCATGGCACATTAAGATATTAGGGTCTTTTGGTTTTCTGCCTTGTGTCTATTTTTAACTACATTACATCTTCTGCCTGCCTGTCTGTGATATCCAGGGCCACTGGAATTAAACATCAGGGAAGACCAAATTATGCAGCAGAGTTGGTTCATTTTATGTGGCTTAAATGGCCCATTATCTCACATAACCCAACACGTTTTGTGATAATATTCAATATTTCATCATTATTATGTTAACACTGCCCCAGCAAAGGTTTTAGCTCATTAGTGTCAGTTTATCACTTAAACACAGCATCCAGCAACTGAGAGGTGACTTGCCACTGCAGAGCAAAAGTACTGCCACTGTGAAGCAACATGTGTGGATGCTTTTTTTAGTGACTTTTGAGGTAGAAACAAATTAGTTTTGTTAAAATTTGCAAATTATGCAGAAGGTGATGGTTTATGTGCAAGTATGGCAAATCCATAACTATGGAGAAACTCCTGTTCCCACAGAACAGCAGAATTCCAGTGGTCTTGGTAATATCTCTGGCTGAACAATGCTCTCAGTCTGAGTTCTATATAAATCCCAGTTTGGGAGCAAACATGAGTTTGTATATGAATTGGGATTTTTGGGTTTTGTATGCACTATTTTCTCCATAGCTTTATCAAGAAATTAGCTAAATTTGTTTGGGAAATAATGGCAATAAAGAGGCAAACCATCCAGTAATCAGATATGCTAACTTTGACACCCTATCACATTCTTCATTCCAACTTTTTGAACTCAGAACTGATTAATAATACTGCACACAGAAAATACTTCAAACCAGTGTTTAAACACATGTGGCATTACCATCTAAAATATACAATCACTCGGAAAGTGGTCCTAAATATATTGGGCTCAATCTTCACAAAAAAACATAAAAGCATGTGCAGATGTTTTCATTTCTGCCTGAGATTACTATTTGTTAAAATCATAAGCATTACCACCCGGAAACTTGTGGCAGGCACAAGTTTCAAGGTGTATTATTGGGAAGGTCTCCTGCAGGCTCCCATGTGAAAGTGAATATTTTATTTATTTTCTCAGTGGGAATTTATTTTCCTATTGCAAAAGCCCTTCTTGTGCACTCCCACTATGGTATGTTATATGGATTTGTAAAGTGCAGCTTTTCACCCAAAGGGTATCCAGGTACTATAGCAGGTGTGTAGGTCATCTGCAGAGTGTTACTTGAAGAGTCTGGTCCTCAGCTTCTTGTGGAATTCTGGAAGGGAGGAGGAGGCTCTTATGTGTAGAGGGAGGTAGTTCCATGTTTTGGGTGCAAGGTAGGAGAAGGCTTGGCCTCCTGTTCTGCTTTTGCAGATCTGTGATGTGTGCATGAAAGAGAGTGAGTGAAAGCGTAGGTGTTTGGTGGGATGGTGGAATTGGAGGGGGCTGTTGAAGTAAGCTGGTCCTAAGTTGTGCAGTATGTATGCATGTGTGAGGAGTTTGAATTGGCAGTGTTTGTGTATTGGCAGCCAGTGGAGTCCTCTGTGGTGAGGTGTGATATGGGTGCACTATGGGAGGTCCAAGATTAATCTGGGTGCGATGATCTGGAGATGGTGGATGAGGTGGTTGGTGATTCCGGCACAAAAGTGCCTTGCAGTAGCCTAGTCTACTTGTGACTAGGGCTTGAGTGATGGTATGCCTGGTTTTATTGAGGGTATGTTTGATGATTTGTTCTGAAGAAGCATGGTATGTGGAAGCAGGATACGTTAGCTGCATTCACCTGTGGGGCCATGTTCACTTTATCGTCTAAGATGATTCCCAGGTTTCGTGCATGGTTAGTGGATGATAGTGTTCGGCCAAGCTCTGATGGTCACCATGTGAAATCCCCCACTGTTCCTGAAGAGCAGCACCTCTGTTATGTCCGTGTTAAGTTTGAAGCAGTTGGTTTTTATCCATTCTGCTACACAGATCATGCACTTGGTGAAGTTGGATCTGATTGCTCGGGACTTGCCTGACTTTCAGAGGATGAAATGGGTGTCCTTGTTGAGAGGATGAACTGGGTGTCCTTGAAGTAAGAGATGATGGAGAAAGATGATGGAGGTACCGTGAGATTTGATGACTTTGGTGAATGGTGTCATGTACATGTTGAATGGGGTGGGGCTGAGAAATGGTCCTTGAGGGACTCCGCAGATCAGATCCTTCAGCTCTGATGAGTAGGTAAGGCAGTCTGACTCACATGTCCATTCAATGGCCGGACTTTGGATGCCTTTTTGTAGTCTTTTGATGAGGCTGGGGCGTGACATAATTTCAAGTGCAACTGAGAGGTCAAGCAGTATGGGGGTGACAGTTTCTCTTCAGTCTAGAAGGGTGTTGATCTCATCTGTGGCAGCGATGCATGCTTTCTCCATACCCTGCTTGTTTTGGAAGCTGGCATGAGTGGTCAAGCAGTTTGTGGAGCTCCGGGTTTCTGGTGAGTTGCTGGTTGATTGCCTTCACTATCACCTTATCAGGCTATGGTAGTAGAGAGATGGGCCGGCTTTATTGGGGCCTGCCGATGGTTTTTCGAGTAGGGCCAGGACTGCAACATGCATCAAGTTCTCAGGGAATGTTGTGGAGTAACCTTTTTGCTTTGTTCCTCTACTGAGTATAGCCTTCGTTTCCTGTATAGTTTAGCTGGTATCGTTTAAGTTTGTTTCCTGTATAGCATAGCCAGTATAATTTAGCCCTTTGTTTCCTGTTTGTTTAGCCCGCATACCTATCATCACAGTTTCTTTTTTATTCCATTACTGTTGCATTGCCAGCTCCCTTTGCTTTTGAAGTGAGCCAGTTTGCCTCGCAATTCGCTTTCCAGCTGTTTTCTAACATCCTGCGTACCACCACCCAGATCCCCTCCCTCACCCAGGACCTACTTTATATAGGCCGCAGAGTGACCCCATTGAGCAGGTCCCTGTGCCAGGTCCCCCTCACTACAGTGGAGCAGGTCTCCTGACGCAGCCACTGTGTGCCACTTGCTTCTCTCTTCTAGCTTGCCCTGCTCACGCATCTTCATTGCTGCTTTAACTGCTGTTTATTATTCTGTGCTCACACAACCTTTTTCTTTGTACCTCTGCTGAGTTTAGCCCTTCATTTCCTGTACAGTTTTGCCAGTATAGTTTAGCCTTTTTTTCTATATAATTTAGCTGGTATAACTTAGCCCTTTGTTTCCTGTATAGTTTAGCCAGCATACTTTTCATCATTGTTTTTTATTTTATTCCATCACTGTTGTTTTGCTGGTTTCCTCTGCTTTTTCACAGAGCTGTCCCCCCTCGCTGCTTGCTATCCCGCCAAAGGCAAGCCCATCCGGACCCATCCGCGCATAGACTGTACCCAGTGCCAAGAACCCTGGTCCTCCTGCCACCCACAAATACTCCACCGCAGAGTTCCAAGACCTGGACCCAATACACTGCAACAGCAATTGCTGCATCGCAACCCCTTGATCAATGGTAGGGCCCTTCACTGGTTGCCGCTGCCTCGTCACATACGACTCAGGACCTCCTGCTCACATGAAAACCCGCACCACCCACACCTCACCGACCACCACCAAGCCGGAGTGACTTTGCTGCATCTTGCTCATTGCCATATCTCTGTGAAAACACACCACAGAAATCTTGGACACCATCACCAGCCTCACCTCCAATGTTATTTCCATCACAGAAACTTCGCTGAACCCCTCCTCCACCCTCGACATTGGCACTCTACCCCCAGTGGCTACAAGATGATACACATGACCACACCAACAAACATGGAGGAGACATTGCCATCATCCACAAAGTAACCATCTGCTGCACCACCACCAACATCAGATGATCATGGAACACCTCAACCTCCAACTGCAAACTGATGGAAGAATTACCATCAGAGGCACCCTCACCTACAGAATTCCAGGACCATGCACCAGCTTCTGCAACACCATCCCTAAATACATCACCTCACCTCACTCACAACTGACTCTAATCACTACATATTCCTCGCTGATCTCAATTTCCACATTGAAGACCCAATGACAAACTCCACCAACATCCTGGAAACCATGAGCAATATTGGCCTCACCCAACTGGTCACCAACCCCACACACAGCGCAGGAGACACACCTGACCCAATCTTCACTGCTAGCGAGTGTTCAGTACAGTGATGTCACCGAACTCACCTGGACTGACCACGCCATTGTCCACTTCACCATCATAGGATCCCCAGTCACCACCACCAATCCTCCCACCTCCACTTGGATCAACAAATGCACCAACAGAGTCACCCAATCATACCCACCAAAACAGGCAAATTGACCAAACAAGCCAGATGCTACACAACAGAACTCAGGACAATGAAACAACTGCAAATGGCTAGAGAGAAGATGATGCACAAGCAAAGATCCCACGAACTGAGCCACCCTCGAGACAGAACTTAAGAAATACCACATACAACTGAAAGACACAAAAAGGGGCACCATGGAAGACTGCATCAAAGCAAGCTTCAACCACAGCAAGAAACTCTTCAGAATCATCAGCCACCGAGAACATGATTTCCCCCCCCCATCCCAGGAACTCTGCGACACTCTGGTGGACTACTTCTACAACAAGACATCCACCGTGCACAGCAACTTCGAAACCCAACCCACCGACCTCCACAGCCTCCTTACACCTACTGATGCCATCCACAACCACCTGCACACAAGAACAGTTCACTAATTAGAACACCACAACCATCATGATCTCCATCGACTCCACAGCACCCATTAACCCCTGCCCCCACAGCATTTTCAACCTCGGGAGCAAAAAGATCTTACCTCAGTCCTCAACTCATCCATCACCATGGCCACCTTCCCCGGTGTATGGAAACATGTAGAAGTCAGAACCCTCCTGAAGAAACCGTCTGCCGACCCAGCAAACTCATGAACTACCAACCCATCCCTCTGCTCCCCTCCCCCACCAAAGAAACAAAGGAAAGAAACACTGGAAAGAAACAACCTGCTGGACACCTCCCAATCCAGATTTCGCACCAACCACCTGGATTTAGCACCAAGACCGCCCTCACCGCTGCCACCAACTACATTAGAACCCTCCTCCACCAGGGAGTAACAGCAGCCCTGATCCTCCTCTACCTCTCAATAGCATTCAAAACCGCATCCCACCACAAACCCATCAAAAGACTTAACTACATCAGGGTCCAGGGAGATGCCCTCAAATGGATTTCAGCCTTCCTCACAGGACAAATCCATAGAGTCTGCCTACCTCCCTTCACCTTGGAACACAAGAGCAACAAGAGCTTCATTCCTCAGTCCCACACCTACATGATACCCCTAGTCAATATCATCAGAACCCACGGCCTTCACATCATATCCTACACAAAAAACACCCAGCTCATCCTCTCACTCTCAGAGGACCGCTTCACTGCTAGGACCAACTTCCACAGATGCATGATGAGTGTTGCCGACTGGATGAAGTCCAACTGCCTGAAGCTCATCACAGACAAGATGGATATGCTGAGATCTGGGAAAAAGGCTTCCCCGTGGAACAACAGCTGGTGGCCCTCTAAACTCGGACCCACACCGACAGACCATGCCTGCAACCTTGGCATTATTTGGGAAGCAAACTCACCATGAAGCACCAGATCAACATAGTCTCCTCCACCAGCTTTCACACACTGGGCATTCCTCACAAGATCTTCAGATGGCTTCCTGCCAACACCAGGAAAACTGTCACTCAAGCCTTAGTCACCAGATGACTGGACTACGGCAATGCAGTCAACGCAGGAATCACCACCCAACTCCTGCAGAGACTCCAGATGATACAGACCTCAGTGGCCAGACTCATCCTCGACCTCCCCAGATGGACCTACATCATACCCCACACTTCAGGAACTTCCTACAAGGTCCTCCGTGACCAAGGACGAGCATACATCAACCAACCACTGAACTTTCACAAACCATCTAGACACCTGTGCTCCATTTCCCTCACTCTCACACACACGCCACACTTCTGCCGAATTGACAGTGAAGGATGACCATTCTCCTACCTCGCCGTCAAGTCCTGGAATGATCTTCTTTGCCACCTCCGAACAGCAACCTCACTCCCAGAATTCAGAAAGTGACTCAAGACCTAGCTCTTTGATTTAGCACAGCAGGAATCTAGCGCCTGGATACCCTTGTGGGTGACTAGCCATGCTCTACAAATCAGAGTTGATTGATTGGTTGATTAGACTCAATGGAGGAGTTGAATATGTGAGCGAGGAATCTGCTGATCACAGGTCCTCCTAGGTTGTAAATGTGATGCGGACATGGGTCTTTGGGGGTGTGGTGGTAAATGATTTTCATGATGGAAGTGGTGTCGAGGGCATGGCCAACGATCCGGAGATGGTGCACGCTTAATCCCCTCGCTCCGGAGGGGCCGACATAAATCCGACGGAAAAGCATGCTGTCTCTGGGCAATCCAGTGCCTGAGCGAAGGTGGGGAACTGGGGGCCGGCCCTGGAGACGACCGGGCCCCCGCTCTGGCCCCGAAGTGTGCGGCGACGCAGACCCGGCTCTTGTCTGCAGGGTAGGCCAGCGGCCTGCCCCTTCGCCCGGAGCCGGGGCCTCGCGTGAGGCCGTGAGCCGCCGCCAGGCGTGTGCGGACGGCCGGAGTCTGGAGGGAGGTCCCGTGAGGATCTCCCTAAGCGAGTGACGCTGAGACCTGGAAAGGGAGGAGACACGAGTGACGCCGGATCGCGCCCGTTCCCCCGGAGGGTGGAGGAGCCTGGCGGTGACCGGGGGGCCCCAGAAGGGCTGTGCCCAATAGTGGAGACCCAGGGCGGGTCTTTTCTGCTGGTGGGACGCCGGGGCCCCAAGGATTGGCCCCGGGGAGCGCGACAAGCAGCGCAGAGGAGGCGGAGGAACCCGGTGAGGGCCCCTGAAGAGGTAACACCCCAAAAAAAAAAAAAAAAAAAGAGGAAACAAAAAGAAATAAAAGAAAAAAGAAAAAAAAACATACGACGACCCTGGATGGTGCCTGAGCCGGCGGGCGGGCGTGCGGCTGGAGCCCCAGTGGGGGTAATGAACGCGGTGCTGAGGCATGACCCCGGAGCCGGGGAGGGGCTGGCTGCCGCGCCGACAGGAGAGGGCGGGCGACCCTGGGACCGGGGGCCCCCGAGGGCCGTCACCAGAGTGGATGAGGCTGAGACAGCGGACGAAGCTGGCCCCCGCCTGGGGCTTGTATGAGCCTGAATCCCCACTGAGCAGGAGAAGCTGGAGGCCGGACCGGGTGGACGATCTCGGGGCCGAGATAGAACTGACCTCCTGGCCCAAACTGGGGAGGAAGCAAGGCAACTGACGGAGCTGGCGGCCGGGGAGGGGACCCCCCCCGGCGAAGGACACAATTGCCAGACCGCCTGACATAGGCAATCCACTGGTCGCCCCTTGAGCCTGTGAGCGTCGTTGACCCCGAAAGTGAGTAGCACTGCGTGCAGTACACCTGGCGGGACTGAAATCAGGGCGATAGCGGAGTGCGCCTAAACAAGCAGCTAACACCGTTGAGAGACCCCTGAGGAGGTGAATGCGACCCCGTGAGAGTGTCGTAGTTTGGACTCTTGCTCTGAGCAAGACTGCTGGTCTCAGGATGACAGTACTTTTGTTTGTAGGTGACTAAGGGGGTCATTCCGACCCTAGCGGTCCATGACCGCCATGGCGGAGGGCAGCGGAAGCACCGCCAACAGGCTGGCGGTGCTTCCTGGGCTATTCTGACAGTGAAAATCGCGACGGGTGCCACTGCACCCGTCGCACCCCTGCAACTCCGCCGGCTCCATTCGGAGCCGGCTTCCTCGTTGCAGGGGCTTTCCCGCTGGGTCGGCGGGCGGCCTTTTGGCGGTCGCCCGCCGACCCAGCGGGAAAGTTGGAATGACCGCTGCGGTCTTTTGACCGCGGGGCGGTCATTCGGCGGTAACCGCATGGCGGGCGGCGACTGCCGCCCGCCGCCCGCCGCGGTCAGAATGACCGCCTAAGTCTCTTCCTACAACTAGTTGTAACTGTTGTCCAAACCTTACCGGCTTACTAGCAGGACCTCACCATAAACACAATAGTCAAAGGTGATTTGTAGCAGTCGCTTACGCATGGACTCAAAGTACAATATCTCAGGGTTTGTCATGGTTAAACGGAAATTACCCTTTTCTCACAGATTTATTATGTCTCATACAAACAAAGGCAATAACACAGATGCAGTAAAGTTATAATAGTTTTTATTCAACATAACTGCAATTTGTGATAAGTTGCATGAACTGCAATGATTAGGATAATGAATATACCAAGCAACAGTATTGTGAAGAGGAGAGTCATTGTTATAAAGAACCCCACCATTATGGAATATATGAAAGAAATATATGTATATGTAAAAGATGGTACAAGCCCTAATACCTCAAGGAGAGTAGGTCTAACCTCCTAACTAAAAAAGGAGAGCTGGGTTCGTTAAACCTAATCTGCCAAAGCTGTGTCCATGAGAGGAGCCCCCAACCCTCGTTACCTTGGAATGAGGTCTCTATCTCAGACTCCGCAGGGACACGAAGACTGGGTTTGTGTCAAGATGACTGCAGCATCGGTATCAGCGATGGTGGCGATGCCCTCTGGTCGGAATCCCTCTAATTATCTGTCTAAAAGTGTGTTGTATTTATACAGATCTACAAGGTCCCCTGACATAAGTGTTATTCATAACAATAGATAACAGGCATGCTAGGGACGGCAATTAATATCAACAATCCCTCGAAAGTATAGAGAGGGAAAATCCCTAAGTGTGAATGCCTACTGTATGTTTGTCTTTCGTGCTTGATCTTGACGCCTTGGCGCAGTGACTCTGATAATAGAACCCATAACAAGTGGCCTAACTATAAACAAAGCCGCCATTTTAAAGGAAATAAATAATTAAATGGACTAAGACAGAGCAAGCTAAGTAGGTTAAAAGTCACTGGGTGACGGTGGCACGAGTTTACAAGCCAACGGCTAAGCTAACTCCTGTTATCCTGTTAAAACAAACTAGGATTCACTACACCCTCCCCATTGCTGTAACAGGTATGATGAAGGTAAAGAAACCCAATCGCTAAAAAGCCGCTACTGAACTAAAAAGCCAAAAAAAAAACTCAATGATAAAATAAATGCTGTGTTATAAAATTCGTTTAAAAAACATTTCAGGGATGTTAATATCAACCATGACAAGCATAGTAAACTTTTAGTACAATCGCTATTTTTGAGAACCGGGAAATGGCAAGCAAATTCATCAAATTATGTGCTATATGCAGGATCTTGAAGAATGTCATCGAAGTCACCATTCAAGGATCTTCAAAATGAGTCAACATCGTCTGAAGTGACATTGAGAGCTGGACGGACAAACGGATCCACAGAGCAGAAGTGAGCCATAGTCATCAGTGTATCGACACTCGCTGCAGTGTCCTCATCCATGTTAGATCGTATAACAGAAGGCTCATAGGTGGCCTCGCGGAGCAACCTTAGTCTCAAGGGGCATGACCGTGTATGAACCCTCATCGGGGACATCAGCAGTTCGTGGTCCACAGGAGATGTCAGTGCAACAGCAAGACAGACCATAGGCAGATGTTCAAAGAGACACCATATGCAGCGGAACACTGGTTGTACGCACCACAGTAGAGGCCGGAATGACAATGACCAGTCAAATTCCAGTTCCACCAGCAAAGGTGTCCCGAAGATCCGAACCATGCGTTCACGGCACAGCGGTGTTGACGGGAGTGGCTCCATTGCTCTGTGTCGCTGGAAAAAAACAACCACCGCGAATCAGAAAAAATAGCAGTAGTAGTCCGCCAATTAAAGCCAAAATAATTGGAAAGCCACCAAACACACTGGAAAAGAGAGAATGGATGGCTGATGGGATGACTCCGAAGACAGTCTGGAAGATGGACACAAAACCAGACCCGACAGCCTTAAAGAAATGAACAATCCCAGTTGTGCTCGAAGCATTGAATATTCTGGACACCAACTCTCCAAAGTGTTTGGGGAAATCGGTATTTAAAAGGGATTGTATCTCGGCTGATGATCTCGCAACCTGGAGAGCATACGTCTCTTTTGCGGATGTCAAGGCGACCTGTTTTTGAAACAATAGCGCCTTCAGTCTACTCAACTTGTCATAGTTCATATTAATAGTATCAATGTGGGGCCACATTTCAGATACTTGTATCTCTCGTGTGGGGTGAAACAAAACATGGCCACAACACGTAACGACCTTCGTGACTGCGATTGCGTAGGCAATTCCAGGTCGCAAGCCGCAACAGCTGTCATCGCTCAGAAGAACATAACTCCCATTAGAAAGTACATGAAACACTGAACGAATCAAGGGGACGGGAGTATCCTTCAGAAAACAGGCCAAATTTGCGACCCCCGCATTGCAAAGACCGTGAAGAGACACCTGTTTGCATATCATGGAATGACGAACAGTAGTCTCACATTCACTTCCGCTAAGAAAGACCTCCTGTTTGCCGTTCAGACATCGATACTCAAAGGACAACTCCCACTCTTCCTTAATAAAGCTATCTCCTAGCCGTTCATATCGTCCCACTGCAAGATGTTTCAGGCAGCTTGAGAAACGAAACGTTGAAAACGGTAAATTAATAATGCCGTGTAAGAGCCAGATAGTTGAAGGACTCTCTGCTACCGTGAAGGGCAACTTATCTAATTTTTCAACTTGAAGCAAGGTGAAACAAGCCTCCCTTTTAGCCATTGTCTCTTGTTCCCTGGAAAAATTAAAAGCAGCGAATAGTTCACTCCCATTAATGTATTTCCATGGAACGTGGCCACTTCTCTGCCTCTGCAATGCCCAACTCAGCTGCATGATGGAACGCAGCGGTGTTTGCCCATGATATAACCGAGACAAATCAGTCTGAGTGATATCAATAGCAGATGACACTATATTCGACAGGGAATAAATCCTGTTGGATAGCGTGTTCATGCCATTGTCGACAACAGCCAATGTTTTTTCCAAATTGTCTCTATCAAGTTGCCGTAAACATGCAGCAGCCTCAATTTGAGAAAGTTTCCAAATTTCATTATACATGGCATATAAAAACCGTTTCGAGCGTTGTTTTCTAGGACCTATTAGGAAATCTTGTAGGTCAATACTGTCAGAAAGAGTATTCAGGTGTTGTTTCACCGCTGTTAAGGTGTTCGTTTGTACCCATTGCTGGCACAGCTTACCCACACTGTATGTTGTAATTATACCAGTATGCTGACCTGACAAAAAGCGAGGGTCTGGCCTATGAATGGGAAAACCCCCTGAAGAGTTCAAAAAACGCCTCTGACACTCATCAGTGTCGGTGGGCCATACCAACCATCCCCCGGGACAGGAAAGTGAAGAATTATAGGCACCAGCCTTAACCAATGCATCTAGCCTTTCCTCAGAAACATTTAAAAAGTGTTGACAATCTTTAAATTTTGTCGGTGTAGGAATACTGGGCGTGTTTAGATCCTTAATTTTAGCTAATCCTAGACATGATGTCTGCTCAACAGTGTCATTAAAAAAAATAATTTGCACAGGAATTAAGCAAGCTCGAAACAAAGCCTCTTTACCCTGTATCTGCCAATCCTGCGTCCCCCATACACTCTTCAAATCGATAGTGTTTTTCCAATAGTTATAACCCTCAATCGAAAGTCGTGAAACAAAGGGATCTGAATAAATCAGTTTCGTATCTGTTAGCAATAGTTTTCTAATGTGTGTCGTGGGTAATTTAAAATAATAAGATTCAGCTTTCTTTGTATCATGCCCAGAAAAGTATGTGAATTTGTCACTGTAATACTTTGGACTCCCCACCCGTGGTGTTGAACAATGCTCCCATTGTGTGTAGTTAAAGAGAGGCCTATATCTAGTTGCACGGTGCAGGTAGTGATGTCCCCAATTATTATAGCAGAACATTTCACCATAATTCATTGTAAAATCATATACATCATCACTTCCAAAAGCGGAGTAGTCCTTCATTTCAGTTAGCATGGAATCAACTGTTTGGACATCCCAATCATCAGAGACAACATTAGGTGTAATAACATCAGACATAGAAATTTTAAACACGTATGGTATTTGAATTACCTCTGTAGGCCCGTATATATCGAACAGAACTTTGTCCCAAACAATACCATCAGAAATTGGAATAGCTGTAATATTGATAGGGGACAAATCACGTCGGACCTTATGTGATGAATGATGTGGTGTTAAAAGTACATCAACAGGCTCCACTGAGGAGCGATCAGCAATATAGTGACCATTAATTAGTAAAAAGAAAACTGTCACAAAACCAATCCATAAAAACAATGCAACAAATGTCAAACGGAACCAGAGATAGTTCCATGGATATATCAAATAGTTCTTTTTAAGCCATCGATAGAACTTGCTACCTCTGGAAAGTTTGTCAGTCTCAGTTGAGGATGAATCGGAAGAAAAATCATCAATGCCCACAAAATAGCCAGAGGAAGTCTCCGCAAACACAGGACTCATCGAATTCACATCCACTGTTCGTGGAGGTTCATGATAGATGACGTTACCAGTCGTGGAAGTGTTCGTGTAAAATACAGCCAAATCCTGTAGCGGTGTGTTCTCCGAAATTGTTACTGGAACCAACAAAAGTTCATTTTCCGCCCTCCCCATGGTCGAGGAAGTCTCTGGAACAGCAGCTGACATAGTTGCATAGTCAGTAGTAGCGATGGTCATCCTACTATGTAGAGGGATGTCCTGTTGGGTAGTGAGAGGGGATCGGGAACTACCCAAGGGACCTCCTGGTCTACTGTGAAGAATCGGCCACATGGTGTAATTTGATGTCGTCAATGGAGATGAATCTGTTTGATTTAGAACCAGACAACGGCGGAAGGATGACAGTCCTGGTGCCTTTTATCCCCAAGACCGGTACAGGTGCTTGGAATGCTGGACCAAACTCTTTTTTCACAGCGATCTTCTCACGAACCAGATCCCCAACGTTAGGAATCCAGCCAGTCGAAGTTTCTGCCAAGTCCCTTATTCCCAAGGTGGCAGCACTTGCAGAAGATTTATCATCACGGAATTGTTGAAGCTCCTGTAAAACAGCGAGACGTTCTTTTATGTCAAATGGTGTTTCTGCTGCCACCATACCAGGGGCATCAAGAGCGGGAACATACATAGTTGTCCCAAAGAGAACCTCATATGGAGACTTTCCCCCCAAGGACCGTCTTGGCAGATTATTCAGTGCTCTCTGGACCCCATATAGGTGATGTAACCAACTGCGGCCTGAACCTAATACTCGAGCTGTTAAGGACTGCTTTAGATCATGATTCCGCCTCTTCACGACCGAATTTCCCTCGGGATGGTATGGTGAGGAGTAATGGAGTTCAACACCCATCGTCCTCATGGTGTCCCTGAAAGCCTTAGAGGCAAATGCAGGGCCCTGGTCCAAATGGAATGCTGCAACCGCATATGTACCGATAAAGATCAGCAAATCTTTTATAACAGTCCGGGCGTCAGCCGACCGCTGTGGCCATACCCACAGGAATCTAGAACAGGAATCTACAGCCACTAAAATGTATTTGTATGCACCATCAGGTTGCAAAGGACCACAATGATCCAGGTACACAAAATGGAGTGGTTTGTCCGACACTAAGAGAGATGTCTGCGGAGGGCGTCTGATATTCGAGCCCTTAATCTGCTGACAAATGTCACAGCACAGGACATACTGTTTAGTCCGTCTGCATAGACCAGGCCACCAGTACCATTGTTGTAGAATGGTGATAGTGGCCTGTATACCAGCATGTGCAGAAGCGACACCCTCATGTGCAGCTGTAATTAGTTCCAATCTTTGGTCTTCATTTGGGATCACTCGATCACCAACATCAGGAATTGTTGCAAAAGCAACATTCTGTGCACTGATATGATAGGTATAGTTCGTAGGGTATCCTTTCGGAAGTGTCCTGCTGCAGCCGAGGCTTTAACGGCAATCAGTATTTCATTATCCAACCTCGTCCGAGAACGAGTCACTGAAGCCACAGAAGCCGTAGCTACTGATGCTTTGGCTGCTTCGTCAGCCAATGTATTACCGGCAACATGTATTCCTACACGTTGGTGCCCTAATGTATGAGCTACATGGACACATGGCAGCTTATCCTTAAGATCACCCACCCTTCCCCACAACATTTTGTGTTTAATGGTGTTCCTTTAGAATCTCTAAACCCGTTCAGTTTCCAATGATTAAGGTATTCATTGTATGACTGGACGCAGTAATACGAATCACAGACAATCAAAGTCTGTGTTCCTGGCTCTGAATGTTCGAGCGCTAGAAGAAGAGCCTTAAGCTCAGCCAACTGGGCTGTGCAGTCCCCTAAGGTCTGAGTGTAGGTATTATGAGGATGGAAAACTCTGTCTTCCATTACCCCGCACACGGCTGCGCAAGCTACAGAGTATTGATGCTTAGTACCCACAGCCGGTTGTGCCGATCCGTCAGTATAAATGATTGTATCATAACTGTCTATTGGCAATATGTGTAAGGGAGCGGGGTACTCCTGTTCATACTGGAGAAATTCCTGTGTCTGAAGTCTTGGGTCAAACACATAATCAACATCAGTGGCGGTCAGAGACGTTGCCCACTGAATCCAGCGTGGATGCAATGCCTTAGCGTTTGGAACGCTCGCTTTAGTGACAGCCTCTAGGGCCGGAACCGGGGAGACAACAACAATGCGTTTCCCCTGGGCAAGCGGTCTCTCCTTTATGACGGCCATCTGAACTGCCGTCAGAATGTTTTCAGTAGGAGCAAAACGTTTCTCTGCATTGGAGTACAAATGTGATTTGTATGCTATTGGCACTGTGTCACCCTCATTAAAGGTGACATAGGTAAATCCTAGGGCACCAGCTATTATTCTGATGACCAAATTCGTTTTATTGTCCCGTGTGTACAAGTGTCTAGCTTCCAGCATGTCTCGTTGTATGTCCCTTAGGATGTGTGTGTGTTCAATTGTCCATCGCCTGCTAGAATAATTGGGCTGAATTAAGTCATATAGGGGGTCATTCTAACCCTGGCGGTAAAAACCGCCAGGGCGAATGACCGCGGTAGCACCGCCAACAGGCTGGCGGTGCACCGCTGGGCATTCTGACCGCGGCGGTTCAGCCGCGGCCAGAAACCGAAAGTCGGCGGTGTACCGCTGCCCTTGAGAATCCTCCATGGCGGCGGAGCGCGCTCTGCCGCCATGGGGATTCTGACACCCCCTACCGCCATCCTGTTCCTGGCGGGTCTCCCGCCAGGAACAGGATGGCGGTAGGGGGTGCCGCGGGGCCCCTGGGGGCCCCAAAAGGAATTTCAGTGTCTGCCTAGCAGACACTGAAATTCGCGACGGGTGCTACTGCACCCGTCGCACTCCAGCAACTCCGCCATTCGGAGCCGGCTTCATCGTTGCTGGGTCTTTCTCGCTGTGCTGGCGGGCGGCCTTTTGGCGGTCACCCGCCAGCACAGCGGGAAAGCCAGAATGGCCGCCGCGGTCTTGTGACCGCGGTGCGGTCATTTGGCGGTAACCGCATGGCGGGCGGCGACCGCCGCCCGCCGCGGTTAGAATCACCGCCATAGTGGCTTGACGCGTTCAGCATAATCAGGAATGTATGTTCTGCCAAAATTAAAGAAACCCAGTAATGACTGCAATTTCATTAGCGTGTTCGGAGGCAGTAGCTGAGCACACTTCTCTAGGAAGTGCGGGGCCAGGCTCTTCCCCTCGTTTGATAGCTCATATCCCAGGAACAATACACTAAGAAAGGCAATTCTGCTTTTCTTAAAATGAAATTTATATCCGTAGGCAGCAAATCCCAGAATTATCCGATCGACCCTTGCAAGATGAATGTCAAGAGTGTCATCAGTGAGATAGATATCATCCACATAGGATAATGCCTCGGAATCAAGCTCGTGCAAGATTGATGTGACACGGGTCGAAAACAGTCCTGGGCTGTTTTATAACCTTGGGGTAAACGACAAAAGCGTTTCTGAGAACCAAAGGAAAATGCACTTAGGTCTCTACTTTCATGTGCTTAATTCTGGCAGAAAAATCCATTAGAGATATCCAATGTAGTTTTGTATTTTTTACGCACTATATTATTAATCAGAGCTGTGCTGTGTGAATTTTGTATAGCATATGTGCGTGCATGACTATTCAAGTGCCTATAATCAACCACTATTCTATATGAATGATCAGGTTTCGCAACGGGAAATAGCAGGTTATTCATTGCCGATGTACAGGGCTCAATTACTCCCTGATATTCAAGTTGTGACAGTATCTCCGTCACTGGAGCTTTTGCTTCATGCTTAACAGGGTATTGTGGCTGCGGGTGTGGTGTAGACCGAACAGGAATAACATGACAAGGAGAGTCCTTGTCCCATCCTACATGATTACGGTATAATGCAGGTGCCTGCGCTAAAGCCCATTCAGCAGCATATGCTTGTTTGTCTGCCTCCGGAACAAGATCGGAGAAAGAAGGCTTAATGACATCTTCCCCATATGGGAGCTTGCGGACATGTTCAGGTGGCTAGTCTCTCTCGGCCAACAGGATATCACTAGTAAGTTCATCCCAGAATATTACACTAATAATGCGTTCCACGTCTCCCTCTATCTGAAGTGTTAAATCATAAACCCGATCGGGTGGGAGAATGCGGCCATCTGCCGTCTCAACTGCGATGTAATCGCTAGTTGCTGTCGCATCCAGATGATCTTTCAGACTCTGGCGACATATCGTGACCTCTGCCGCGCTGTCCAACACAGTCACTGCCCACTTCTTGTTCCTCAACAGTGTTCTCAATACTATTGGCATTTTTAACGGTCAGGGCTGCCACCTTCTTCTTTTTAAATTGTGGCTTTTGCTGAGGAGTCTTTTCTTCTTTTTTAATGGTACACTGCGGCGAGTATTTATTTTCTTTCACGTATTCCGGACGTCGATCTTGACGGCTCCCTCTCTCGCTACGTCTATCCGGTGTGTCCTGAAAGGAACGAGAAGGACGTGAATCAGTATATCTGTCTGGAGTTCTAATGTTATCCCTATTTCTGAGATTATACCTCCTTTCGGAGTACTCCGAATGTGGAGAATCAGCTCTTTTATTTCTCCTATCTTTGAAATCTTTTTGTTTGTCCCAGCGCTTTTTAGAGCCCTCTTGTGCTTGCTTTGTACCTTCCTTGTGGGTGGTAGTCGGTATGTCCAATTTTTTAGGTTTGGCACCCAGCCCATCCCGTCCTATACTAGTATAGGTATCAGATATTATTCTCGGCAGCTGTCTCTCTTGTTCCACATTTGGAGTTTCCCGGAGAGGCTGGCGTATTGCCAGTGCCACCGCTTCCCCTTTAATATTACTTAGTATTATCGAGGAGACGGCATCAAAGTTACGCATCAATTTCATCCCCAGATCCAGGGCCGGTGCGGCCCCATGTTCGTTTTGTATTTGTTTTAACACTTCCGGTAAATTGGCAAGTGTAGGGGTACCATGTGTGGAAGTATAAACGGCAGCGAAGACTGTACCCCAAGTGGCACATTCATCCACAGAGGGAACCATCCCAAACGGCAAGCACATAGTGAGCAATCTATGTTTGTCCTGTGGCCCCGTATGGGGGAACACAGCTTCCAGCTGATTTGTTTTCTGGGCAATCCAGAACGGTATTTTTTCCCGTTCCGTGGGCACTTTACCCATAATGGTATGCACTGTTTGTGGATTAATCCCGGTAGCCAATTGATATCCACCAGCTACTGGCGGTGCTGGACGCGCTGGGGTAGTATTCAATGTTCGCATCACGATCTGAACCAATCGTCTATAAAATGCCACTAATTCATTATATAATATTCGTAAATCTGCGAGTGGCATATTCTGTATGCCTGGGTGAGGTGTATATGTGGCAAACATAGGCCTTTAGGTCCCTCATTACTTAAAGGACCTAGCCTCACCCGTCTTAGTACATGTGGTAGGGTGCCTTCAAACCAGTTCTGGTGTTCTTGATATGTGAGCGATATTTCATGATACTGGTATGCTTCGTATCTTACGGGTACGTCCGCAATGTCATAAGTGTGAAATGTGTGCGTCCGTTGGTCAACCTCAGGAAAGGCAACCCAACAGTAAAATGTTTCTGTTTGGTAGGCTTCACTTGCTTCTACAATCAGAGTAACTTCCCCGCCCTCTTCCATAAGGCCATGCGCTATTAAGTGTTGTGTAAGTGCATTTCTAGCATTTGCAGGAATGTCTATGGTATTGGCCATATTTGTTGTTAGAGAAACGGAACACCAAAATAGGGGAAGTTTTTACCTTTTGTGAGTTCGAGCTCGAACAACCTACAGCCTAATCAGGTATTACCTATTTGGCTGAGGAGGATTCTCCCAAAGACCACGGACGTCTCCGTATAATGGTACTGAGGGTACCTGTTGTCTGTGAGACAGTGATAGTCAGGGTAACCGTAAATTAGTGCCTAAACACCATCGTTGGTGGCGCCATGTCATAGTTTGGACTCTTGCTCTGAGCAAGACTGCTGGTCTCAGGATGACAGTACTTTAGTTTGTAGGTGACTAAGGGCCTCATTCTGACCTTGGCGGGCGGCAGAGGCCGCCCGCCAAAGTACCGCCGTCAGAATACCGCTGCGCGGTCAAAAGACCGCCGCGGTAATTCTGAGTTTCCCGCTGGGCTGGCGGGCGACCGCCAGAGGGCCGCCCGCCAGCCCAGCGGGAAACCCCCTTCCACGAGGATGCCGGCTCCGAATGGAGCCGGCAGAGTGGAAAGGGTGCGACGGGTGCAGTTGCACCCGTAGCGATTTTCAGTGTCTGCTATGCAGACACTGAAAATCTTGGTGGGGCCCTGTTAGGGGGCCCCTCGATACCCGTTACCGCCAACCAGGTTCTGGCGGTCAAAGCCGCCAGAACCAGGCTGGCGGTAAGGGGGTCGGAATCCCCATGGCGGCGCTGCCTGCAGCGCCGCCATGGAGGATTCCTCAGGCCAGGGGAAAACCGGCGGGAAACCGCCGGTTTCCCTTTTCTGACCGCGGCTTTACCGCCGCGGTCAGAATTGGCCTGGATGCACCGCCAGCCTGTTGGCGGTGCAACCGCGGTCCCCGGCCCTGGCGGTCCATGACCGCCAGGGTCATAATGACCCCCTAAGTCTCTTCCTACAACTAGTTGTAACTGTTGTCCAAACCTTACCGGCTTACTAGCAGTACCTCACCATAAACACAATAGTCAAAGGTGATTTGTAGCAGTCGCTTACGTATGGACTCAAAGTACAATATCTCAGGGTTTGTCGCGGTTAAACGGAAATTACCCATTTCTCACAGATTTATTATGTCTCATACAAACAAAGGCAATAACACAGATGCAGTAAAGTTATAATAGTTTTTATTCAACATAACTGCAATTTGTGATAAGTTGCATGAACTGCAATGATTAGGATAATGAATATACCAAGCAACAGTATTGTGAAGAGGAGAGTCATTGTTATAAAGAACCCCACCATTATGGAATATATGAAAGAAATATATGTATATGTAAAAGATGGAACAAGCCATTATACCTCAAGGAGAGTAGGTCTAACCTCCTAACTAAAAAAGGAGAGCTGGGTTCGTTAAACCTAATCTGCCAAAGCCGTGTCCATGAGAGGAGCCCCCAACCTTCGTTACCTTGGAATGAGGTCTCTATCTCAGACTCCGCAGGGACACGAAGACTGGGTTTGTGCCAAGATGACTGCAGCATCGGTATCAGCGATGGTGGCGATGCCCTCTGGTCGGAATCACTCTGATTATCTGTCTAAAAGTGTGTTGTATTTATACAGATCTACAAGGTCCCCTGACATAAGTGTTTGAATAACAATAGATAACAGGCATGCTTGGGACGGCAATTAATATCAACAATCCCTCGAAAGTATAGAGAGGGAAAATCCCTAAGTGTGAATGCCTACTGTATGTTTGTCTTTCGTGCTTGATCTTGACGCCTTGGCGCAGTGACACTGATAATAGAACCCATAACAAGTGGCCTAACTATAAACAAGGCCGCCATTTTAAAGGAAATAAATAATTAAATGGACTAAGACAGAGCAAGCTAAGTAAGTTAAAAGTCACTGGGTGACGGGGGCACGAGTTTACAAGCCGACGGCTAAGCTAACTCCTGTTATCCCGTTAAAACAAACTAGGATTCACTACAAGAGTGTGTGACCAGCCTGGGGCCTGCAAAGTGTTGCCGACCCGTGGCGGGCCTCCGGGTGGGCCCCCCTAGGCCGCTGGGAAAACGACTCGGTGGCGCTGTGGCGGAACTAGATTAGTCGTGATCTTGGGTGCGAAGCGCGCAGAGGAACAAACGAAAAGTCGAGAACAGTAGATAACAGCGGTCAGCAGCGGGCTGGCGGCACGGAATCCTCTGACGCTGTAACGGAAAGCCGGAGATAACTGGGGTGGGCCTGTCTGGCGCCCGCCTGGGGATCGTGGCCTGGCCTGCGGTCGCCGAGGTACGGGACCACGAAAGGAGGAGAGCTTGTGAATAGACTCAGGCTTGCGCCCTGGGGGTGTGGCCCACCCCGTCTTTTCCGGCCGATGCCCTCCAAGGCCCGACATAAGAGGAAAATCATGGACCCCGCGACGCCATCGGGGCACAAAGAAATGGAAGAACAGGCCCACTTACAGTTCAACGTACAGGAAACCCTGGACAAAATATTAGGGGCGATAGAAGACACAAAGACAACACTACAACACGATATCAACCAAGTAGCGGTTGAGGTGGGTCTACTGAGAGCAGACCACCATAAACTGGCGGACAGGGTCAAAGAAACGGAATCCACATTGGCAGACATTGGGCCGAAACAGAAATATCAAGCGGCCGAGGTGACCTCTCTGGCTACCAGAGTGGCGCGACTTGAACAAAGAGCCGAGGATGCGGAAGGGAGAAACAGGAGGAACAATGTGCGCGTGGTGGGCCTCCCCGAGGGGGCCGAAGGAGCCAACATAGTGGACTTCCTGGAGAAATGGTTTAGTACAACGGTTGCGCCCAGATGCCTGGCACCCTTCTACACGCTGGAGCGAGCGCACCAGATGCCATCGAGGCCTCTCGCCCCCGGCAGACCACCCCGTGTAGTGATTGCCAAATTACTGCACTACAGGGACAGAGACATTCTTATACAGAAGGCTAGAGAGATGGGCCCGTTTAAGGTAGCAAACGGAGAGGTGACGCTATTCCCGGACTACACATTGGATGTTCAGAACAAGCGAACCTCATTTCTAGCAGTCAAAAGGGCCCTCAGAGAAGAAGGGATTCAATACTCGTTGTTGTACCCGGCCATACTGAGAGTGATATTGGAGGGGAAAACCACTTTCCTCCAGTCCCCGGAAGGAGCATGGGAATGGCTCGAGAAACGTGGGCCCCAGGTGGGGCGATCCGTGGGTGAGGGCGCGGCTGGGAGTCGAGCTCGCCGGGCCCCTAGGGCGCGGAGGCCCGGGAATCGCCCGCGGCTGACGCCAACACAAACGCAAAAAGAAAAAGGCAAGAGAGCGGGTCTGGAGGTGGCGGCCCGAGTGGGAGGTGGAGTGTCCCCCCCGGAGGGTTCAGGAGAGGAATCGGATGATACGGTGGTGTCCTCGGCTGGGCACTCGGGCTGCTCGGCGCGTGCTCCCAGGGTGACACCGCAAACTGCTAACGAACTCGGATAATCTTGACGTGGGAGGGCCCGGAGATGTGGCACAACAGGAGAACGAGAGGCCCCTCAGGACTTGGCCACCCCCTATCCAGTACCTCGCTGGTCCATTTAGGCTGGCGAGAACTGTTGCTACATATTTGAACAAGTTGCACTGTTGCATGATTTTCTGGGCTACCTGCAGGTTAGTAGGCGCCCTGGGGAGGGGGAGTTGGGGTTTACGGTTACAAGTTAAATTGGCTAAGTGGGTGGCGCTATCTGGCGGTAGCAAAGGTCTGAACATGGGAAAGGGTAAGTCAGAAGCCTGGGTGAACCAAGGGCACTATTATCAGACTATTATATTAAAATGGCAGACTACAACCTCTTAACATGGAATGTCAGGGGGATGGGCACACCGGCCAAAAAACATAGAATCCTCTCCTACTTAAAGAGAAGAGGTGTGCAGGTGGCAATGCTGCAGGAGACCCATTTAGTAACTGGGGAGGTGGAGAAACTGAGACGCAGATGGAGGGGACAGGTGTTTGCCACGGAGTACTCAGCTTATGCAAGAGGAGTAATGATATGGGTCAGGGCCGGGGTCCCTCTAATAATAGACTCATCCAATATAGACCAGGAAGGCAGATTTGTGATATTGGAGGGGAGATTACATGGTACTCCGATTGTTATGAGCTGCATTTACGCCCCCAATCAGGACCAGATCCCCTTCCTGACTAGGTTATCAAGCCACCTTACCCGCCAATGCACAGGAAAACTGCTAATAGGGGGGGACTTCAATGCAATATTTGACACAAACATGGACAGGTCAACCCCGCCACTGCAGGGTGCAGTGTCAACTAGAATAGCCAAAAAGCTATGTGAATGGCTGGGCACCTGGGGGCTGGTGGATATCTGGCGGGAGCAACACCCAAAAGACAGAGACTACTCGTATTATTCAGGCCTCCACCGGCTGCATACTAGAATTAATAGAGTGACATGCACGGCGGGCCTTGTGCGTTACATGACCCATTCTGAGTATCTTGGCCGCACACTGTCGGATCATAATCCCTTGTGCTGACAATAGGAGTTTTGGAGGACAGGCACCCTATACCATCATGGAGACTGTCCCCCATGGTGCTGGAAGATCAGGCGTGTAGAGACACCCTTCGGTGCCACCTGGCAGAATATATTAAGATTAATGGTGGATCCACCCCATCCAGGGCCACAGAATGGGAAACACTTAAGGTGGTGACGAGGGGCTTCTGCCTGGGTCAATCGGTGGGGGTGAAACGCACACTTGAAAAGGAACTGTTTGCCTTAGAGAAGGAAATACACGAAGGGGAGTTGAGACAGGGTCCTGAAGCTCAGGAGAACGAGGAATATAATCGAGCCCGCAGAGAGCATTCCCGGATTGAGGAGCAGCTTAGGTGTCATAGCATGCAAAAATACTTGGCATCATTACAATCAGAGGAAGGTAGATCAGGGAAACTGTTGGCGTGGCTGGTGCGCCCAAGCGGGGGTGGAGAGCCCATCACGAGTGTACAAGATAAAGAGGGACTTTGCAGACATAGTCCACGCCCAATTAACAACGCATTTAAGGAATATTATATGCACCAGTATAGGAAGCCTAGCGACCTGGGGGCGGAGGCCTTTGAAAGCCTCCTGCAGCAAATTCCACTCCCAACTTTGAACCCGGAAGAGAGGGATAGCCTGGGGGGTCCTGTGACAGCGGAGGAGATAAGCGAGGCCATGTCGCAGTTGGCTCCCGGGAAGACTCCCGGTACAGACGGCCTCCCAATGGACTTTTATAAAAAATATATACGACATTACTGGTTCCCCAGCTGGCGGAGGTGTACGCGGAGGCTCAGCACCGGGGGGAGCTACCGAGCACGCTACGTGAGGCCTTAGTGGTGCCGCTCCCTAAGACAAAAAACAGGGAAGCACTAGTGACTGACTTTCGTCCTTTATCAATGCTGAACAGCGACTTTAAGATTCTTAGTAAGGTCATGGCTGGCAGGTTGCTCCCCCTTATGACCACACTCGTGCACGCGGACCAGAACGGTTTTGTCCCTGGCCGCAGCACCTCGCTAAATTTAAGGCGAATTTTTGCTATCTTACATATGCCAGAAGAAGAGAGGCCTCCTACGGGGGTTTTGCTTGCGCTGGACTTCGAAAAGGCCTTTGACTCGATTAGGTGGGACTACCTCAGGGCTGTGATGTTAAAAATGGGATTAGGGGAGGACTGGGTGAAATGGGTGGACCTGCTGTACTCATCCCCGCTAGCAAGGGTGAAGGCGGGCAAATCGATATCTAGCACATACCCGGTACATCGGGGAACTAGGCAGGGATGCCCCCTGTCCCCACTGCTATTTGCCTTGGCAATTGAACCTCTGGTGGCCCAGCTGCGACAGGAGGGAGTGGGTAAAGGAATTGAATGGGGACTAAACGAGCATGTTATCTCCCTATACGCTGATGATATTCTGGTTTATCTGAGAGATGGAACCAGTGTCTCCTGTGGGCTCTGAGGATTCTGGAAAATTTCGGGGAACTGTCTAGGCTTCGCCTTAACCAAGGCAAAACATTTGTATTCCCCATGCTGCCAGACTGTATGCGCCCTGAAACATGCCCGAGGGACGTGAACTGGGCCCCACAGACCTTTAAATATTTGGGCATTCAAATATTCCATGAACTGGGCGACCTCCGGGACGGCAACCTAGGTAGGACGCTCCGCTCCCTGCGGTCCTCGGTCGGGTTCTGGCGATCACTGAAACTAACAACAATGGCCAGAGTAGTGTTGTCTAAAATGGTTATGCTTCCCCGCCTCCTCTATTACTTCGCTAATATACCGTTATGGATCCCTCCGGCGTGGTTTCGTGAACTGAACGCTCTGCTCCGGGAGCTAATATGGGACGATGGTCGCAGGCGTACAGCACTGACCACTATATGCAGGCCGACGCATATGGGTGGACTGGGGGCTCCTGACTTCGAGGCATATTATCTGGCGTCTCAATTGCAATGGGTGTCCGGCTGGATGGTGGGCAGGGGACAACTGGACTTGTTTACTTCCCACGGCATGTTGGACACAGTTCGAATAATAGCACGTATGATAGAGAGGATGGTTGCCCCCCTTGGAGACAACCTAATGAATAATGTTGCAATGACATGCTGGAAGAGATGTACGAGAAGGGTTGGAGTGGGCCCATCCTAATCTCCGGCGCTACCGCTGTCGGTCTTAGTCGTAGACCCGAAGGGGATGGGATCCGGGGGCCTGGGGTTGGGACCATGGACGGGGGAAGGAATAGGGACGGTGGGAGAGCTTTTTAAGGAAGGGGTGTTGAGGAATTTCACTGACCTAGTAGGAGGGGGGGGTCCCCCAGGGTCAATTTGTGCTTTTCAGGAAGTTGGTGCATGCTCTGAAAGGCCACTGGGATACGATCAATGCAGAGCCCACTGTCCACAGAGTGTTACACCTCCTGTTGACATTGGGTGAAGAACCCCACTTGATCGCTAAAATATATCGGGCTCAGGTAGAAGCTGCACTGGATCCCCTGCATTTGCTGAAGGAGAGGTGGGAGAAAACGGTCGGGCGCGATCTGTCCGAGACGGAGTGGAGCAGGGCTCTGGCTTATCCCCGGGCGATCTCACGTAACACCCGTTTGCGATACATCCAATATAATTACCTACATAGGACGTACCTTACTCCTCACCGACTGTTCCGTATATATGGGGGGACCCCTAGGACATGCCCGAGATGTGGTGACGGTGAGGCAGACTTTGACCACATGATGTGGAAATGCTCAGTGTTACAGATTGGCTGGAGGGCGATGATAGCGGTCGTGTCAAGACTATTTGGCACGGAACTGCCGTTAACCCCCGATATATGTCTGCTGGGCCTCAAAACGGGTACCCTACGAGGGAAAGTTGGGAATCGCTTCTTAGACCTCGCCCTAGCCCTCTACAGAAGGCTGATCACGAGGGGTTGGAAAGCTCCTAGCCACCCATCGCTTGCTGAATGGAAAAGCGACGTCACGAAATGGACTAGGGCCGAATTACAGGTCCTGAAAGCTGAGGAAGCCAAAGGCATCCGACAGACTCCCATTGACCCAGAATGGGAGGACTTAGTGATGAGTTGGGACGATGTAGTGAAAGGACCAATACCTCCCAATGCGGTACCAGTAGAAATAGGGCCCTGAGTGGGTATAAAGATGAGACAATGGATGCGCCCAATAGAGGCACCTCTTGGGGAGGAAAAAAACACCAGAGAAGCAGTCTGACGAGCATACCAGCAGGCCACACTATGATATGTGGGTCAGTGCGGAGTTGGTCACAAACTACCACAAAAAAACAGAAGGAAAGTGAAAGAGGATGGTCAGTTGCCCCCTGCATAATAAGGACCCCAGTGGGAGACCTCCCCCAGCTAACACAAAAACCACCCACAAGAAGCCACCATGCTTATACATAGTTTAATACTGAGTTAAAGCTGTTATGTGGACATATAAAATGAAAGGGTAACACAAAACTACAGAGCGTAGGGCTCCTAGAGACAGGAACGCTAGAACACTAGAGCTAAGGATAATGAAGACCAAGAGAAGGTCAAAATGAACAATAAGTCATGACACAACACATATGCGACGTCTACTATAAAGATGTATCTTTTAAACATTGTGTATGATAAGAACAAGATGTTCCCATTAATGGACTTGTGTAATGTAAAACAGCGAATTGTTAATAAAAAAAAATGAAAAAAAAAAAAAAATGATGGAAGTGGTGTCTTCCTTGTTAAGTGTTCTACAGTTAGTTAGGTGTCTGACCAAATGGTCAGTGTGCAGCTTCCTGATGATGTCATCAGGGTTTGGTTGTTTAAAAAAAATTAATTATTGATCTTTTCAATTTTGCTGTTGAAGTAGATGTAAATGTTCTTGCAGAGTTCCTAGGAAGGGGTGATGGAGTTGGCTGAGGCTTCTGGGGTGGTACATTCCTTGAAGATGGCAAAAATCTTGTTGCCACTGTTGAAGCTCGATTTGTGAGGGATCTCCTCTTAGAGGTTCTACGAAGGTGGTGGCGGTAGTGCCTGAGGGAGGCATTGTAGACTGCTCTGACATCAGCATCATGCTTGGCTTGCCATTTTCTTTCAAGCTGTTTGCAGTATCTTTTGGAGTCCAAAATTGGGGTGAAAATTCTCCCTTCTTTTCTGGGAGGGGAGGTACTCCAGCCCTCGCCTGGAGTAGATTTATGACCATTCATATCAGAAATGTTTGGACCAGAGTTAGTGAATGTTCACAAACGAACATGTCTGGATTGGACCGCAAACCTTCTAAACAAACTACACCTTGTAATGCCTACTTCCCATCTCTTGCAGGGGATTTAATACAGCAACTTTATCTTCACTAATTGAGAAGAAGTCAGTAGTAGAATATTTGTGTACGCCTGCTCAAAATTCTCATCTGTGGGAATAAATGAGGTACTTTTGGTTTTAAATGTACATTAAGGGGGTCATTCCGACCCTGGCGGTGCATGACCGCCAGGGCCGGGGACCGCGGAAGCAACGCGGCGGTAAAGCCGCGGTCAGAAAAGGGCAACCGGCGGTTTCCCGCCGGTTTACCCCTGGCCCAGGGAATCCGCCATGGGGATTCCGACCCCCTTCCCGCCAGCCTGTTCCTGGCGGTAATTACCGCCAGGAACAGGATGGCGGGAACGGGTGTCATGGGGCCCCTGGGGGCCCTGCACTGCCCATGCCACTGGCATGGGCAGTGCAGGGGCCCCCTAACAGGGCCCCATAAAGATTTTCAGTGTCTGCAAAGCAGACACTGAAAATCGCGACGGGTGCCACTGCACCCGTCGCACCCCTTCAACTCCGCCGGCTCCATTCGGAGCCGGCTTCATTGGTGAAGGGGCTTTCCCGCTGGGCCGGCGGGCGGCCTTCTGGCGGTCGCCCGCCAGCCCAGCGGGAAAGCTGGAATGGCCGCTGCGGTCTTTTGACCGCGGAGCGGTCATTCGGCGGGAACCACTTGGCGGGCGGCGACTGCCGCCCGCCGCGGTCAGAATGACCGCCTAAGTGTCACAAATAACTATGCATGTAGGACCCATCATATTTAAATGAAGGATGCTGAATTACACAATCGATAAGTGGCAAAGGTAAACAATACAGTAGAGACCAATCAGTAGTTCAGAAGTTCATTTGCCCACTCGCAATGTTTAAAACTGCCAAACAATTGCTGTATGAACGATTTATACAAAAACTGGCGAAGGCCACATTCAAGCTGCTCCCACTATTTTGAATTTTAATTGTATAACAGCTCCTTGGGTGCAAAAGGCTCCGGAGGGCGGCCAATACAGCCCCTTTTCTTGGGAAAACATCCTTTTACAAATGACTATGAGATGATCCAGCACTCCCTTCAGTCAATATACATACTTAATATAATAAAGCACAGAAAATTATAGTCTTTTCCAATAAAGAAACAGTATTCAAGAGTCCACCTGTTTTGGTCTGCAGTCTCCTTTAATGCTGAATAAGGTTTCAAGACATCTTTCTTGTGTGAATTCTCAATCATACATGGTTTAAAGCCAAACAGCCAAAGCGTTTCATCTTGGACTACAATAGAAATGCATATACCATTACCCACCTGTTAAACATATTTGCTTATGACAATTTTATTACAATTAAAACCATTAAACTAAATAGAAATATAAAAGAAGGAAAATGTTCATCCCTCATTTTAAATCACATTTCTATAAACAGCACAGTCCCTCTAAATTGTATTCTTAATCAACCAATATGTCATTGCACAAAAAGATGTTACATCACTTCATTATAATATCATAGTTATTTCACTCCTGTCAATTTACTTTCAATATCATGATGCCAACACAAATATCTAATGGTTGTGTAGAGGACCCATAACCAAGACAAGCACAACAAGTGTTCAAGGTTAAAGTAGACGAGTAGAGGACCCATAACCAACACACACAGCTACTGTTTAAGGTTAAAGCACCATCAAGTTAACTAGAAATGCACTTTTAATTCGACAAAAACACTCTCCCACAATCCATTGTGCCACATATTTGGAAATGGTATGGTCACCAATGTGTCTTTGTAAACAAAAATACATTCAAGGTGAGCTTCTGCAGTCTGTCTGCCCTCCATGGGTTCAATCTATTTCTTCTTAATATGCATATCCATTCCAACATAGCTCCTCATGTTTACCATCACATGTTATTAATTCAAAAGGGAGGAGCAATTAATTAAACAAATCGATAATGCCTACATGCAGACGCATCAATGACTAGTTCACCGCAATCATATCATATTGTCGACCGAGTTACTTATCTTAAGTATTATCAATCCAGTTTTGAATTCATTCATCACCTGCCTGCAATATGTGGTTGGCATGTTCTTCTGAAAATATCCCTTCTCAGACCCCATATAACGTATATGATACATGGATCAAATAAAGTTCATAGCATTAATATTATTACATCACAATAGTCCAGTTCACAAGGGAGGGCCTATTATTAAAGTGTCCCAACTTCATTTATGTATTCAAGCGAAAAAGTAACCACCACGCCATGCTCACATATCAAAATTCGTCATATCCATGGCGCTAAAGTCAAACCCCCCCATAACCTGTTATACTGCGGGGCCAAATGTGCCTACAATGCAACAAGCTTAATCAAGCATTTGCAATGCAATGGGTCTCACACTTGCTCGAGTTAGAGATATTAGCGTTGCAAATTCCTAACCGGACTTTTCTTGCCACACAAATTACATCGCGCTATGTAAAACGCAGCGCAATCGCGCTGAAATTGAAAACGGAAAAAACGAGCACGATTGCGCTATGTAAACACCAGCACGATCGCGCTGCATGAAAAATGAAAAGATAAAAGTAGTCCAGAAACCATGCTGAAAACTTCGAGCCTCGAATGGTTTCAGTAGTTTACCGGTGCTGTGTAGGTGGGTTAAACACCGGAAAAGGCATGACGTATGCATGCCTTTCACAAATGAAAGCAAGCGGATTTTAAAAGGCAAGCCCACGAACCAATGAAAGTGACTGACGTGACATGGGCGTGGTTAGAAGCCGAAAGAGAGATTAAGGCATGGGACGGAGCGCTTTGCACTCGCCCATAAAAAGGGACCCATGGCAAACGTTTCCCCATCTAGCGCAACAGAAGTTCGTGCCACAAACCCGGGAGGGTGTAGCATGTTAAAGTCACGCAGGCCATCCATCATCTTTATCCTCATTTACAAAGTTGTTCTCAAAGTGCAGTCGAGAGAGTACTCTTTCCATTCTAAGGTACCCAAAACGTTTATCTCTCCTTCTCCGGCCAGCATGCCACAGGCAGATTTAGCTTTAGCGGTCCATTGTTGAAAGATCTACTTTGCACAAAATCAATAATCCGGTGAGTATTGGATTAGACTATTGCTTACCATCGGTTTGCTTTTATGTCAAACTCTTTTGCTTCCTTTTTTTTTAATGGCTTTCCTTCCTCTCTGGAACATAGCTTTTTTTACTATTCTTTTGGTTAGACCAGCTGTATCCTTCTACTGCTTCCATTCAGGTTACTACCTTTTTTTTGTTGCTTTCAACATTTCATGGGAGTGCATCTATTGCCTTGCTCTGTCTCCTCCTCTCACCTGCATGCTACCTCCGCTTCATATCCACAGCCCTTCTGCTATCCATGTTGCTGTTTAATACCCCGAGATCTTAACTCCCTGCTCACTGCTGATTGGCAGCCTTGTTGACTTGTTCCCCCTCCTCTCCTCCATTGCTTCCCCATCCTATTACGCCCCGTGTTTTCTTTCCCCCGCAATTTGCAACAGGGCTGCTCCTTCCCCTCAATGTGGTTTTGTGCAGTTTTTCGTTTTTTTAACTTACTGCTAAATAATGGGCATCCAATATCTTGAACAGTGAATTAAAAAAAAGTGAAATAGCCGTTGTGTCATGTGATATGTGCACACATGCTGTGACCAAAAGCCAGAATGGCTGCCCCGCTGTAAAGTTGAACATGTTTGCGAGGTGACTCATTTAAGTGCAGACATCATCACCATGGGGCTGCTTTAGCATCATATCGCATACATGCATGGCCTTTTTTGCTGATGCTCAACACCATAGGCAAAGCCAAAAAGATGAGACCTATTACCACTGCCAGTGCTTGTTATAATATGGCCCCTAAAAGCCGTAAGAAATAGCTCCGTACCTAATTAGAGATTTTTTTCCAATGCAGCTTATTCAAAAACAAAAATCACACTCCGGTATACAATTAATTATCAGCATGGTGAAGTTAGAGTCTGGTAATTTAAACAATGGAAAGCTGTAATTCAAAATTGTATGTTTATCCGTGTTAAATGTGAAAGAATAACAAGTACAAGCTGTTTTAGTGCCTAATTTTCAAAAATAGGTGCAATTCAGCATACAAATAGCAAATCGTTTGTGGAAATGTGACTGTTTTACACATTTCCCTTGATAAGAACTCCTAATTAGGCACAAAATTCCACTTCTTTAGGAGTGGAAAGCATGCCTGTGCTGTTTCTCAACAGACAACTGTGCTTAATACTCGCTGCAGACCATACAACTGGCCAAAAAGCCAGTTCAGAATAATTTAGCACCAAACAACACTTTCGCAGTGTAAAATACATTGAGTATACCCTGCAGCCCATGAACATTTTTTCCTATTAGATATAATTATTTTTCATCCTTGCTGCATAGAACTGAGGAAAATTAATTAATTGCCACGCGTGTTTTCTGCAGCACCTGAAAATGTAAAACTGCAACATCTTGCGCCATAGATAAAACAAAACTGCTATTCTTCACCATTCGTTCTTTTTTTTATTTCAGTATGCTTCCTAATGAGACAGCCTAATGTTTCACTGACATGCTGTGGCCAGGAAGTGATTTTATCTAAAAGTGAAACTTCTATCACTCCCTTAGGAGAACAAATAATGAGGTCTTTATTGACCTGAAAGATGGTCTGATTTCAAGGGGTCAGGTCGCTGCAAAGTAGAAAGCAAAAAAGCACTCCTTTTAAGTGTGTTCATTTAAGTGTATGCTTGGCTCAAGTATTACATATTTGCTGAGGGGTGCAACTCTTTGTACATATCCTGTGAGCTCAACATGGAATTTGATCACCGTCTTTCAGCATCTCCTACTCTTTAAGAAATGTGTTTTCCTTGTCATCAGTTGGGCATATAGGAAATTAGAGATTTTTTGGGGGGAGGGGAACGGGAGGGGGGAGGACCTACCTTTAATAATAATCACAATTCTTGCCAGCGTGAACCACTACGAACCACTAAAGTCACCAAATACACCTGTGCTTAACTATCTGGTAGCTTGGCATACAGCAGTCAGGCTTAACTTAGAGGCAATGTGTGAAGTATTTATGCAGTTCTCAAACAGTAGTAAAGTTCAGACATTATGCAAAACGAATCCTGAACCAATTTGGAAAATAAAGTAAATTGTAATATATAAAATCATACCAAAACAACATAATCCAATGAGTAGAACTGGAGTTATTATTTTTAAAGTTTAAATTAATAATAGCACTAGAAGGTTTCAGAAAGCAAGGCAGTCCCTCTACTGATCTTCATAGGTCCAGGAGTGCTCTGAGGAGGGTACGTGGGATGACACATTGGTGGTGGAAGAAACTCCATGCCACTCCCTTACCAATGGGGTAAAATTTCCCAAGGATGACCCTACCCACTGCTAGCACGCCTGGTCCTTAGTAAGTAAACTTACATGGGGACGTGTATAGGCCGATGAACCTTTTGGATTGCCTGGAGTATCCTAGCTATGTAATAATCGATGACCATCAATGATCAATGTACGAATCAATAATCAATGCGCAAAACATTAATCATCAATCATAAACGTCAACATTTCATGAATAACCAAGACTCAATTATACGTTTTATCAATTTTATTTCCCTATTAGTTACAATACTAGGTCATAAGGTTAATTCAAATCTTTATTCAATTCACTCAAAATTAATTCATTAGTGACCACCAATAACATAACCTAAGCAGAACTTGAGAAAACATACATTCAAATGCCTCAACATAAGCCAATAAATAAGAATGTGTTAACATGAATAGGAGAATTCAGCAAATCAGTCCATCAATCATTTGTCACCGTATACATCAACGTCTCAGAATAGGAACCCTACCTATCCCAGATTAGCATTGGCATGTGGGACTTCATGCAAAAACAGTTTAGAACATCAATTTAGAAAAACATCTACCTAGGAGAAAACTATAAAAACAGCGCAGCTGACAAAGTTAGTCTTCGTCTTCATGTCATCAATCGATCAGCATCACATCAGGCTCTCAAGAGCATGAGCCCAATGACAGAATCTCGAATCTCTTCGAATGTCCACGCATAACCTCAAACATCTATTCTCTCCAACAGTTCTGAAGTTTTTCCCTTTGTCACGACATTATATTAAAGTTACCCAGCCTATCCCCCAAAACCTAATTGGTCAATTAATCACCATATCTGACGCTAGCCAATGTCTTATTTTACAAATCTATGAGTTCTAATATTTCGTCACTCTCAGGTTGTCGTTTGGTTTACTGTACGATGTCCTCATCATCTGGCTCATCAGGTATCGAAAATGTGGCATATTCTTCTCCAGTCAGTGTCTCTATTGTTCGAGTCCTGGGAAAGTACATGCTTTACACCGGGTTTGATACAAATTTGATTCCCTCATCTCCTGTCTGTTGGTTCATTGCAAGATTTTCTAGCTAAGCAAATTTTATTAACATAAATGGTGCATGGTCAGTTCAACACATCAGCTTTTTTTACATTGCACGATTATTCAACTTCTACATGAGGCTTGGCAAAACTAGGCCACAACCTCGGTGTAGTGATGATCTTAGAGGATGAGATTGGAATTGGAGGAGAGTGGAGATTCTCGAATGGTGGAATGAGAGAAGGAGTTGGAAGCTGGAGGGTGAGGAGCTCTTGCTGGGGGTTTATCACAATATTACTTTATTCAGAGAATTATACAAATCAAAGGTTATCTCTTTCCATGTGCCTTGGAGTTCATACATATTTTGGCGACGAGGGACTCTGTGCAGGGGGCAGAGAGTAAGAAGAACCGATAACCCCAACCCCTGGATCAGCTATCTGGAAGAAGGAAGGATCTATGAAGAAGGAAATTCGTACAGCATACCAAGAAAACGAAAGCAAATAGATCATTAGGGAAGTGTACATAACCGTGAGTTTTCATTACTTTGATTCTCCAAAAAGGAACTGTTAAGCTTAAGCTTTCAACTGTTGGAGATTTACGGAACGATGTTTCCGCTTTCATTTTTTAATTGCTTCAGAGAAATGTCCTTCGTATTGCTGCCGCTATGCCGATTTTGATTGTAATTTTTAAAGAAAGTATTTAGAGCTTCGTATATTGTTTATATGGACTAAATTGGTTTTAAAGAAAAACAAGCGCTACCAATGATCTTTTTCGGCACGCGCTATAGAGAGAAGATAGACGGCTCGCTGCGTCTCTCGCGCACAGTTGAAAAGATAAAGAAAATACAGTGCGCGCAGCAACTACCCGTGAGGTACGCGCGCACTCCATGATTTTAATTTTCTTTTGATTGTACTATACGCAGCTGATGTTCGCGAAGCAAACACACAGTAAACGGAGATATAAATAAACTCCACGTTAAAAAAAAAAAAAAAAAAAAAAATGTTGCTCCTTACCCAATTGAAACGTCTCCTCTCAGCAGCTCTGCAGCTCGAAGGCTTGGACACAGCGTGGAAACAAAGGAAGGACTAAAGGAACTAACTTCAATAAAAGAAAGAAAAAAAAAGAAGAATAAAAAGACTACAGAGAAGGACTACAGAAAAGGACTAGAGGAAAAAAAAAAAAGAAGATCTTTCTACTCATAAGATCAATAGCAGATATTTATTTTAGATTGTTATTTTACTTAATTATTTTGAATTGTTATTTTAGTAAATTTTGGTAGTTTGTTATTTTTATCTTGTTTACAGGTATGGCTGAACAAAGAATTTCTGCTCCACCATGTTTCTTACCAATACCAGACGAACCGTCCATTCCGTGGAAGAGGTGGAAAAACATTTTTACTACTTATTTGTTGGCAATTGGAGGAGACAAATATAATCCTCTTAGAAAACAGGCAATCTTACTGCATCATTTGGGTACTGAAGGAAGGAGGATATACGACGACTTGCCAGAAGTATCTTTGGGTATAGGCGAGGGACAACCCATAAATCTATATGATATGTCTTTACAATTGTTGGAAAAACATTTTACACCAAAAATTAGTGTCGTGTTTGAACGTCATACGTTTTTTTCGCGCGTTCAAGGTTTGGATGAAGATGTGATGACTTATGTGGCTGAACTAAGAGGGTTAGCAGTAACATGTAACTTTCAGGATTTAACTGATTCTCTCATTCGTGACCAAATAGTGCGATGGACTAATAACAAAAAGGTGAAAGAGAGACTGCTATCTATTGACCCTTCGTTAGAGGAGTCAATACAAATAGCAAGAAGTATGGAGCATACCGAAGCTTGGATGAAAGGAATTGAATCTAAAACACACATGAGAGAATCAGCCAAAGAGAGCACAGTAGAAGTAGAACAACTTAAGACAATAAAACATGAGAAGGGTACTGCTAGTAACACGGGAGAGAAGAAGAATTTCAATATATTATGCTATAGATGTGGGTGTCCGGGACATATTGCTTTAAGTCCTGAATGTTCTGCGCGTACTTTGACATGCAGAACGTGTGAAAGACGTGGTCATTTGGCCAAAGTATGTAGGTCAAAAGGAAAACTGTGGAATAAAAGTGTTAAATCAACAGATAGCATACAAGGGGAACATGAGGAAGAGATTGTTCTAAACATCAACAGCATGTCAGAAGACAATCTGTGTGATGCTGAATCAGAAAACTGTACAAATTTGAACTAAGAAAGTCTATGTGAATTAAAGAAGCCTCATTGTGATGTAACACTGAAAACTAAAATTGTAAGGATGCTAGTTGATTCTGGAAGTTTGTGTACCTTAATATCTAGAGATGTTTATGAAGGAACCTTGAGGGAAAAATTTGAAGATTTGCAGACTGCAGATGTGAAAGCGGTTGGGTATGGTGGTAAGAGAATCAACATTGTGGGAATTAAATGGATGGACATTATCTTCAAAGGAAACGGTGTACAT
This sequence comes from Pleurodeles waltl, assembly GCF_031143425.1. Lineage (NCBI taxonomy): Eukaryota > Metazoa > Chordata > Amphibia > Caudata > Salamandridae > Pleurodeles > Pleurodeles waltl. Next base: position 1,332,151,089 of record NC_090446.1, on the reverse strand, counting down.
GGGAAGGTATATGTGACTCATGAAGGATCGAATTTATTAGGATGGAGACATCAGAAGAATTTAAATATTGTCCTGAACCCCAACGCAACTGAACCAGTCATAGTTGTGGATGATTCAAATGTAGAGCATATGGGAATTCAAGGAACTGCAGAGGAATGGAGTGAGAAATTAATGGAAAAGGTTCCAAAAGTTTTTACTGAGAGGCTAGGAAAATTGAAAACATTTACGCACCAAATAATTTTAAAAAAGAACGCTGTTCCAGTTGTTCACAAAGTAACATCAATACCGTATATGATGAGAGGACCTCTTCAACAGGAAATTGATAGATTATTGCAGGAAAAAATAATCGAACCAATAGAATCATCGGAGTGGTTGGCACCGATCGTCGTAGCACCCAAGGATGGGAACAAGATTAGTTTGTGCATAGACTTAAGAGACCTGAATTAGAATATTTGGGTTGATAGGCAACCTTTGCTGAACATCACAGAAATGTTCAGTATGATGGGAGGTGGCAAAGTATTTAGCGTTCTGGACATGTTGGCAGCCTACCACCAAGTTAATCTACATCCAGATTCTCGTCCATTGACTTCTTTTGTAACACCTTTAGGTGCCTATCATTACTGTAGAATGCCATTTGGGCTAGCATCCGCATCTGCTGTGTTTCAGCGTATTATGCATAACATTTTTGGGGGCATGAAGAATGTCTTGTGCTTCCAAGATGATATTATAATAGTTGGGAGGTCTACGGAAGAGCATGATGAATTGATTGAGAAAGTGTTGGAAAGAATTGAGAATCATGGGTTGACTGTGAAGAAGGAAAAATGCCAGTTGAGAAAGAGTAGTGTGAACTATTTAGGTCATGTAGTGTCTGCAGAAGGTATAAAGCAAAAAAAAAAGTATTGTGAGGGCGATTAGCGAAGCCCCGAAGCCATGTAATAAGGATCAACTTAAATCGTTTCTGGGGTTGGCAGAATATTGTTCTAAATTCGTGCATGATTTTGCTGGAGTTGTAGAACCCATGAGATTGTTATTAAAGAAAGGAGCAGTGTTTGAGTGGGGAGCAGAGTGTGAAATAGCTTTTGAAAAGATTAAGAATTCTATTGTTTGTGCGCCTACTCTAGGACATTTTGATGTGAATAAGAAAACAATCTTAATGACAGATGCCAGTGGTGTAGGGCTGGGTGCAGTTCTCATACAAGTAGTAGACAAGGAAGAAAGAGTCATCGGGTTTGCGTCTCGCAGGTTACAAGGGACAGAATGGTCGTACTCTGCAATTGAGAAGGAAGCGTTAGCTTGTTGTTTGGGTATCAATCATTATAGATACTATTTGTGGGGACTGCCTTTTGTGCTTCATACGGATCATAAACCTCTGCTTCAAGTCTTCAAGAGTGGTCAATGTTTGGAAGGAAGTATGACGCCCAGAATTTCGAGGTGGTTGATTAATATCATTGACTTCAATTTTGATGTGGAATTTGTGAGGGGTAAGAAAAATGTTGTGGCAGATTGCTTGTCACGCATGCCAATTGATGAGCATCCTGAGGAAGCTTCAGTATTGAGTGAGATTGAAGCAGAAGCATTTTTGATAGATGATGAACTTACTTTAATACAAGAAGAGTGGGAGGATGCCATGGTTGATGATAAGGAGTATGATGAGCTAAAGAAATGTATAAGTGGTTCTGGTCACATAGGAGGTGATCTGCAGAATTTGAAACAATACTTAGAAGTAAAAGATTAACTAAGTGTGCATGGTCAAAAGGTATTTCGACGAGGGAAAGTGATACCACCTATGAAGCTAAGAATGAGGCTGATAAAAATTGTTCACGAGGGTCATTTAGGAAGAAGTTTGACAAAGAGAAGGTTAAGACAATCGTATTGGTGGCCCGGGATGGACAAGGATGTGGAGCGAATTGTGAGTGAGTGTGTAGCGTGTGGAAATAGTGACAAATCTAGGATTGTTAGGCAGCCACCTTTGGGGTGTGTACAATTTCCTGCAAGACCATGGGAGAAATTAGCTTTGGATTTTATTGGTCCTGTGGATAAACTTGGAAGAAGAAATCGGTTCTTAGTAGTATTGGTGGATTACCACAGTAAATGGTTTGTAGTCAAGAGTATGGAACATATTACGATTAACAATGTTATCAAATTCCTTAGGAATATGTTTTTGGAGGAAGGTGCACCCAAAGTCTTAGTTACTGACAATGGGGTGCAATTGGTGTCTGAGAGAATGACAGAGTTCCTCACCTGATTGGGAATTAAACATGAGAAGGTTGCTTTATTTTGACCGCAAGCTAATGGTTTAGTAGAAAGGATTAATCGAATTGTTATGGAAAATATTCAATTATCTCTACGTAATGGACTGGAATGGAGGGAAGAATTGAATAAGATGATGTGGGCACATAGAGTGACACCGCATTCTGTGAAGGGGGTGGCACCATTTGTTGCCCTTAAAGGGAGAGAACCAGCAACGAAAGAGTCTCCTTGGTGGTGGGGCGAAAAGAAACAAGTGTGGGTGGATCGTGAAAGAATGAGGGCGAGAGTGATGGGTTGTCAAGAACGTAACAAGTTGAACTATGATATGAGAAAAAAGGTGAAAGACATTGGAATAGAGGTAGGTGATTGGGTGAGAGTAAAAAAGTGTGGTATAATAAAGAAGGGAGAAAGTAGATTTTGTGAGCTGCAGAAGGTTGTGAAAATATTTAAATCTGTAGTTGGATGATGGGAGAGAATGGAGTATGGGAAATTTGTGCAAAGTTGAGTAGGCAGTAATGTAGATGTTGAATGTATTTCATGCTTACATAAATTGTAAATAGTACATGTTTAAAATTATATGTTTGGAATTATTTATGTTCACAAGTTATTAGGATGTATGGGGGGAAGATGGTGAAGTGATGATCTTAGAGGATGAGATTGGAATTGGAGGAGAGTGGAGATTCTAGAATGGTGGAATGAGAGAAGGAGTTGGAAGCTGGAGAGTGAGGAGCTCTTGCTGGGGGTTTATCACAATATTACTTTATTCAGAGAATTATACAAATAAAAGGTTATCTCTTTCCATGTGCCGTGGCGTTCATACACTCGGCTAAGTTAACTCTACAATATAATGCAAAACATACATTATACATTTCAATATGACATATTATTACATTATTATTACCCATTTTCAATATTTCACGCAAATTTTAATCATTTTAGTACAACTCGTGCATTCTAGTGGCCAATCTCCGTGGCCACATTTTCAAACGTGCACATAATCCTTCTACATTAATTTTCTTCTACATTGCATTATTATTATTCAAAATGCATAAACACTCATTAGACATTTTTAATTGATATATCTGTGTCAGCAATCCCTCCTCTGACTAAATATGTCATCACATCACCTCTTTACCATCATTATTTTCATAATTCACTCTCTTCAGTATTTTGTCTCCTTCTCAAATATTCTCTATAAATTCTTTCCCCGTTTCGTTCTTCCCTACTCTGATTATTTTTAGACCTTTTCAATTGAATCTTTTGACAGAATTTACATAAACCCCATAATCTTAATATGCAAGCAATCACAATTAATATTCCTTGTATGATTTTTAATAATACCCCATTCCAAATGTTACTAAGCCAATTTCCCACTAAAGCAAATCCTTTTCCAACCTTTTCCCAAACACCTGGTTCCTCAAATTCTTTCAAACCCTTACTGGAGTTAGTCAGGTTAGTAAGTAAGTCTCTTATCTCCTTGCTGTTATGTGGAATGTAAGAACAACAATGCCTAGAGTTAATAATTTTACAGACTCCCCCGTCCTTCGCTAAAAGGATGTCTAAAGCAAGGCGATTCTGAAGCGTCATAGCTCTATCCGCAGCTAATTCTGTATCTATCAGGAGTATTGCCCCTGTAAAGTTTGTCAGCATGTTATCCACAATAGTAGACAACTTTCGTATCTTGATCGAATTTAGGATAACTCCCAGTGAAGGAATCACCGCACCAAATATATCTCCCACAACAGCAGAAGAGGTTTCCCTCCTCTGTCGCTTATGATGTAATTCAGTCAATGTCGGAAACTTCTTTAAGTCATCTATCTCATAAATCTTTGGGAAAACTATCCCCAAATAACATGTCCCATTCCATCCTCTTGGAAGACGGTAATAAGCATTAAGTCCACAAATATAATACATACCAGGAATCGTAGGGTCCTGACCATTCAACATAAAAGTCCATTTACTCTGAAACAAAAACACATGTCTACATTCACTTGTTCCCACAAATAAAGTGTCAGTGCATGATTTTGGCCGGTATATACAAAGCTTCCCTACGTGTAATTCATCTAATGCTAATTTCCCTTGCGTTTTAATTGCAGAGTAAGCATAGTCATTCTTTTAAGTTCTTTTCTCCAAGCCTTTTTCTAATTTTTCTTTTAATGCCTTTCTCCTGTCATCAGTATGCCCTATGAAGCTCTTTTCTAAAGGGGTAAGTAAGCATGTAAGATTGTTTCTATGTGCATATGCAGTTCCAAACGTTAGTGTAGGCTCAAAGAATCCTCTAACTAACACTACATAGTGATCCTTCTCTACTCTACTCAGATATCTAATAATAGGAACAAATGAAAACACATTGGCCCTCATTACAACCCTTGTCGGACATACCGCCAACAGGCTGGCGGTGCTACCCTGGGAATTATGGTCGCACCTCCGGGACCGGCGGTTTCCCGCCACTTTTGTCCCGGCGGTTTCCCGCCACTTTTGTCCCAGCTGTTTGAATCCCCCAGGGCAGCGCTGCTTGCAGCGTTGCCCAGGGGATTAAGAGACCCCTCCCGCCAGCCTTTTCATGGCGGTTTGAACTTCCATGAAAAGGCTGGCGGGAAGGGGAGTTGCGGGGACTCTGGGCACCCCGGCACTGCCCATGCCACTGTCATGGGCAGTGCAGGGGCCCCCTGCCATGGCCCCATGCAGCTCGCAACGGGTGCAACTGCACCCGTCGCACAACCGCAACACCGCCGGCTCCATTTGGAGCCGACTCCCGTGTTGCGGCTGAGATCCCCGCTGGGCCGGCGGACGGAAACCAGGTTTCTGCCCGCTGGCCCAGTGGGGATCTCCAAATAGACCCCGCGGGAGTGCGCCTGCATTGGCGGTCGCCCAGCGGTTTCAACTTGCCGGGCGGCGGTTGCCGCCCGCCAGGGTTGAAATGAGGGCCTAAATCATAATTAGAGTAAAAATACTGTACATACTCTTGATTATAGAACCTTGTTAGTAGCAAACTACATCTTATTCTGTAGGTGAGCGGAAGACTATGGTACGTAACTCCTTCTACAGATGAAGGAATTTGCGTACACACAAGACAATTCCTTGCATCCATCGTCTCAACATACTCACTCAACAAACAATAGAAAACGTTATAAGAAAGCTCTCCTTGAGCATTGGTATAATCATGCAAATACTTCTCATCTAACTTAAACCTCTCTAAAGCTGTTAGTGTAGTAGTCTCAAGAACAGTAGCACAATTGGCTCCTTTCATTTCAAGAACAGACATTCCCACAATCACTACTATAAACAAAATCCCACACATAGGCCCTCATTACAGCCCTGGCGTGCGGTGATAAAGCGGTGGTAAAAAAAAAAATGGAATTATGACCACGGCGGAAACCACCCACACAGACAGCCACTTTAACACACGGACGGCCACGGCAGCAGCAACAAGCGCCACGGCGGTAACCGTCAACAGCCAGGCGGAAGACAATGTACCGCCCACTGTATTACAAGAGGCCTATCCGCCACCTTTTCCGGGGCAGTACCAACGACATCAAAAGACGGCCGAAACACTGCACTGAAGGGAAACGACTCACCTCTGGAGACTCAGGGAACAACCACGTCGCCATGGAGCCCGAACTGTAGGTGTTCCCCATGCTGGTCTACCTCCTCCTACACCAGAAATACCAACACCGGCAACAACGACCACGGTGAGTACTACCGCCTAGCGCCCAGGGGAGGGGGGAGGAAAAAGAGAGTGACACACACGCACAGCACACACCCCCAACAGCATACACACAAATAGATGCAACAACATTACATATACACCCCATACCCCTCAACAATAATGCAAGGTGAAAAGGAAGTGATTGAAGTGAGTGTAATAAGAAAAAATCTGGAAATACATCCTCAAAAATCAAAACAGTATTTACATATATACAAATAGAGGGACACTGTCTAGTCCATAATGTCCGTGGGCCACAGGGCTACATCACATAGGCCAAGGCCCCACCTTACTCCTGCATCAACACGGCGAGAACGCTGCTGGGGCATCAGGTCGAAAATACACAGGCACCTCAGGGGGATGAGGAATGGAGGGGCACCTCAGCCGGAAGATGGTACAATACCACTTGTCCTGGAGGGGGCAACATGCCCACTGCTTGGTCCTGGGGAGTGCAAAGCCACAGTCTCTCAAGTGGGTGGTTTGCCCACTGCCTGGTCCTGGGGAGTGCAAGGCCACAGTCTCAAGTAGGTGGTCTGCCCACTGCTTGGTCCTGGGGAGTGCAAAGCCACAGTCTCTCAAGTGGGTGGTTTGCCCACTGCTTGGTCCTAGGGAGTGCAAGTCCACAGTCTCTAGTGGGTGGCTACTCCACTGGTTCTGGAAGGGGCTTTGTGCCCAGTGTGCTTCATCCTGGCAAGGATGCGGGGAGTGGATGCCTTCTTACACTGGTTCTGGAGGGGGCTCTGTGCCCATTGTGCTTCATCCTGGCAAGGAGGGGGTGAGTGGATGCCTTCTTCTACTGGTTCTGAAGGGGGCTTTGTGCCCAGTGTGCTTTATCCTGGCAAGGATGGGGTGAGTGGATGGCTTCTTCCACTGGTTCCGGACGGGGCTTTGTCCCCAGTGTGCTTCATCCTGGCAAGGATACGGTGAGTGGATGCCTTCTTCCACTGGTTCTGGAGTGGGTTTTGTGCCCTGTGATGATCTTGGGAGTGCAAGTTCACAGTCACTCACCTGGGTGTCAGACCCACACGATTTGCAGTGGGCAGGATGCATTACAGTCCATGGAGGCAGGACTACACACTGCCCGCCAGCGGTGACGGCTGTTCAGTGGTGGCAGTGCCGGTGCTGCCAGTGGTGGGGGGAGGCTCCAGCCTTTTCCCCTGCAGCCTCAGACGGCTTCCCACTGGGGCTGCTGCTGCAGGCAGGGGTGCTGGTGGTGGTGCAGGTGGCGGTGCTGCCAGTGGTGGCGTGAGTCTCCAGCCCTTTCCCTGCAGCCTCGGACGGCTGCCCACTGGGGCTGCTGTTGCTGGCAGTGGTGCTGGTGGCAGTGCAGGTGGCGGTCCTGGTGTCGGTGCTGCCAGTGGTGGGGGGAGGCTCCAGCCCTTCCCCTGCAGGCTCGGACAGCTGCCCACTGGGGCTGCTGCTGCTGGCAGTGGTGCTGGTGGTGGTGCAGGCAGTGGTGGGGGGAGGCTTCAGCCCTTCCCCTGCAGCCTCGGATGGCTGAAGCACCATGATTGGAGTTGGGGGCCCAGATTCAGTCCCTGCACCAGGCCTCCTGTCCTTCCTGCCGGCAGGGGCAGGCCCTTTGCTCTTGCCCTTGCCCTTGCCATCTGGTGGTGCCTCCTTGCCCTTGCCGTCTGGTGGTGCCTCCTTGCCCTTGCCAGCTGGAGGTGCCTCCGTGCCCTTGTAAGCTGGTGGTGCCTCCGTGCCAGCTGGTGGTACATCCGTGCCCTTCCCCTTGGCAGCTGGTGGTACATCCTTGCCCCTCCCCCTTGGCAGCTGGTGGTACATCCTTGCTCTTCCACTTGGCAGCTGGTGCAGGCACACTGCCAGTGCTGATGGGTGTTTCCTTGGAGCCTCTCACACCTGCAGTAGCTGCTGAAACTACTGTGGCCATGGACTGGGTGGCTGAGGTGCTAGCCTGGGTTCTGCCCACCCCGGCCCGACGTGAAGGACGGGGGGGGGCAGAGTGGTAGGGAAGAGGTCAAAGGCAGAGAGGAAAAGCTTCTTAGGGACACTGGGGTGGGAAGAGGGTGAAGGTTTGGGAGTGGAGGAAGAGGGAGTGGTTGTTGGAGGTGTCTGTATGCTGTGTTTGGGTGCAGGTGCATGGGCTGGATGCTGTTGTGAGGTGGATGGCTGTTGGGTGTCTGAGTGCTTGCGTTTGTGTACCTTAGGATGGGGGGCAAAGTGGGAGATGACACAGGGGACGCGTGCATGGATGTGGGGGTGGTGACTGCCAGTGAGGGGCGTGTAGTGATAGGCGTGATGGTGATGGAGGCAGTGGATGTGGATGTAGGGCATGCAGGTGTGAGTGGAGACGCTACTGGGAGGGAGGTGGACGAGGAGGAGGAGGGGGACACAGTGGATGTTTATATGTCTGTATCTGGATGGTGTTTGTGTGAGTGCCTGTGGGATGATGTGTGGTGCTTGTGTTTGTCTGAGCCACTCCTGTGTATTGTCTTGGGTGCAAGCTGGTCTGAATGTGTGCTTGGGATAGGTTGGGGTTGAGGGGAATGGGACTGGGCAGAGGAAGTTGGAGGGGGGGAGGCTAGAGACAAGAACAATGGCTGCCATCAGGGAGGAGACCAGAGCCTGGAATGATCTTTATTGGGCCACCATGCCAGAGTGAATGCCCTCCAGGAATGCATTTGTTTGTTGCAAATGTCCTACCATCCCCTGGATGGCATTCATTATGGATGACTGCCCAACAGAGATGGATCGCAGGAGGTCAATACCCTCCTCACTCAGGGCAGCAGGGCTAACTGGGGCAGGGCCTGAGGTGCCTGGGGCGAAGGAGATGCCCACCCTCCTGGGTGAGCGGGTACGGGAAACTCGCTGAGGGGCTGCTGGGAGGGCGGTGCTGGTACATGGGTGGCGGCTGTACCTGTAGTTGGGGTGGCCACAGAGGTGTCAGCCACCCCTAGGGAGCTTCCATCAGAGGAGGTATCACTTTCAGAACTGTCCCCTCCTGTCTTTGCCGTGGTGCTCCCCTCACCCTCCGTCCCACTTGTGCCCTCACCGCCAGTGGATTCTGCCTCATGGGCCCTGTGGGATGCAGCTCCCTCCGTCGCTGGTGCCTCTGCTCCTCCGCCAGATGATGCTAATGCACATAAGGACAGGATGGCAAAACAAAAAGGGGGGGAAGAGACAGAGGATACACTTGGTCAATGGCACAACAAGACCACCGTTGGTGTACACAACACACAGGGAACAGCCCTACGCACTAGGCAATGCACTACCAGTCACAATGCTAGTCACCATGCATGGACAGTAATACCTAACATGAATTGCAGCATACCTGAAACCCACAGATCCTTGCCCAGTAGTGGATGCCCACTAGCTTGGTTGGAGGTGGAGTTCATCTGCCCCTGCTCAACATGGACCCTACCCTGCAATGTCCGGCCTGGCCTAGGGACACCAACAGGCCCACATCCCCCACCCGGAGACCATCCCACCACGTGCAAGTAGTATATTGGGAAACTGTACTCACCCCTTTGTGGCTGCTGTGAGGCCCTCAAGCGCCCATGCAGCTCTGGATAGGCCACCGCCAGTATGCGGAACATCAGGGGGGTCAGGGTTCGACGGGCACCCCTTACTCGTTGGGAGGCTATCTTCATCTGGGCCTCCGCCGCCTTCCATGCCCAGCGTCTCAGGTCCTCCCACCGTTTGTGACAGTGGGTGTTCCACCTGCCGTAGACCCGCAGGGTCTGCACATCCTTGGCGATGGCACGCCATATACCCTTTTTCTGATGGGCGCTGACCTGCAGAGGAAATACACATAAAAAAAGGGTATCAGTCATACCGTCCGGCCTGTTACACTAATGGCCCACCATATCCCTCCCATCCCCTTATGCACATACATTGCCCACCATACATGCAGCACGCTGCCCAGGGCCCCTCAACCACCCCCCCTTACACAAGGCCCTCACATACAGCACTCCATGCAAACATGTCCCATGCATCGTGCTCACGGTGTACTCAGCTGTTGGTCTGGAAGCCCATACAGCATTCGGTACTGGAGTAGGATCCCATCCACCAGTCTCTCCAACTCCACAGCGGTGACAGCATGGGCCCTTTCCCCAGTGACACGAGCCATGGTCGGTTCCAGACACAGGTCACAACAGCACTTGCAGTGTAGGTCCTCTACTGTTGAAGGTCAGGTAGCAAGTGAGTAGAAACTGGCGGTCACGCCCGCGGCAGTGCGTACCATCACAGCCAGCATACATCACCATTGGCTACTGTAACCCATAGGTCCCAATGACAACCAATGAGGAGTTGCACGGTGGTACTCGACCGCCTCCTGCAATGGCGCACAACATCAGCGGCATTAGCTCATTTCCACATGTCCATCCACACAGGACAGACGGACGCCATTTCAGGGGGTGGGCAGGCCATGGCACCTAACTGCGTCACAGCGCACATAGGCACCATTTGGGCCTATACATCAACATACTGTTTCGGTCACAATATGCAATACACTGTACATTTTGGAAATGTTGAATACTGACCAGATGCTCATCATTTCGCCACCTAGATTACAACCGCTGTGGATGAATAGGAGATGGAAACATCCCCCGTGCAGAGGCCCCTGGTGCACTTGGCAACAATGGAGGACAGGCACATTATCCGCACCTACAGACTTGACAGGGCCACAATCCAAGAGCTGTGTGCACAATTGGAGCCAGACCTGATCTCTGCTATCCGTCACCCCACTGGGATCACCCCTCTTGTGCAAGTCCTATCTGTGCTCTATTTCTTGACAACTGGTTCCTTCCAAGTGACAGTGGGCTTGGCAGCAGGAATGTCTTGGCCAATGTTCTCAATAGTGCTGACCAGAGTGTTGTCTGCCCTGATGAAACACATGCGCAGCTACATAGTTTTCCCCCAGGTGGAGGATTTGGCCACAGTGAAAGCTGACTTCTATGTAATGGGACATAACCCCAACATTATTAGGGCAATAGATGGTACACATATTTCCTTTGTTCCCCCCCGGAGAAATGTACAGGTGTTTAGAAATCGAAAGAGCTTTCACTCGATGAATGTGCAGATAGTGTGCCTGGCGGACCAGTACATCTCCCATGTGAATGCAAAGAATCCTGGGTCTGTGCATGATGCCTTTATCCTGAGGAATTGCAGCATCCCATGTGTGATGGCTCAACACCAGAGGCACAGGGTGTGGCTAATAGGTGAGCCCATGGTCCCCACCCGGTATATGTTGGTGTATGGGTATGGCCCTAAGGGTTAGTGTCTGGCTAACCGGTATCCCTCGGTATTTGCAGGTGACTCTGGTTACCCCAACCTCTCATGGCTACTGACCCAGTGAGGAATCCCAGTACAAGGGCAGAGGAACGTTACAATGAGGCACATGGGCAAACAAGAAGAATTGTAGAGCGAACGTTTGGCCTCCTGAAGGCCAGGTTTCGGTGCCTCCATCTAACAGGTGGTTCCCTGTGCTACTCACCCAAGAAGGTGTGCCAGATCATGTTGGCATGTTGCATGTTGCACAACCTTGCCTTACGTCGCCAGGTGCCTTTTCTGCAGGAGGATGAGGCTGGAGATGGGCGTGTGGCAGCGGTGGAGCCTGTGGACAGTGAGGAAGATGAGGCAGAGGATGAGGATGTGGACAATAGAACAGCAATCATTCAACAGTACTTCCAGTGACACACAGGTCACTGTAACTTCACCTTCCATTGCAGTTTTGTATTGTAAATTTTCATTGGCAGGCTGATATTCCCACTACTATGGCCACTTACTGTACCCTTTGACATGTCTATTTACTGATATTTGTGCCCCACTCTGGCTCCTGGTGCACTGACTGCAGCAAACTACAGGTCATTCCTATATGCATTTCTGTACTGTTGAATTGCAGTGTCTACAGATTGTTAAAAGAATACATAGTTCAATCACTTGACAGACTCAATACTTTTTATAAGGATGTTTATTCATGTGCTAATAAGTGGATGGGGTATTGCTATAGGATGGGGTGGTGGTGGAGGAGATTCCATGTAAGAGTTCCAGTCTATTTGTATCACAGGTGCATTGTCCAAAGGTGCATAGGAAGTGGAGCAATGGCAGTTCAAGGTGGACAGGATGCAGAGCGGGACACAAGGATGACAATCAGGAGAGTCTTATTTCCTGGAGGGGGTCTTGGCAATGTTCTCTGGCTTCACCCTGGATCGCAGGGACTGTTTGCGGGGTGGTTCTCCTTCTGCAGGGGGTGGGGTGCTGGTGGCCTGTTGTAGCTGTGGCAGGGCCTCCTGTCCACTAGCGTCAGCAGAGGTGGAGGGCTGTTCATCGGTTTGGCTACTGTCAGGGGCCCGTTGGTGTGCTACTGCCTCCCTCATGGTATTGGCCATGTCTGCCAGCTCCCCTGCAATGGTGACCAGGGTGGTGTGGATGTCCCTCAGGTCCTCCCTGATCCCCACGTACTGTCCCTCCTGCAGCCACTGGGTCTTCTGCAACTTGGCCAGTATCTGGCCCATCGTCTCCTGGGAATGGTGGTATGCTCCCAGGATGTTGTTGAGTGCCTCGTGGAGAGTCTGTTCCCTGGGCCTGTCCTCCTCCTGTCGCACAGCAGTCCCCCAGCTTCCCTGTTGTCCTGTGCCTCTGTCCCCTGAACCGTGTGCCCACTGACCCCAGGTCCCTGATCGTCCTGTGTTTGTGGGGTGGCCTGGGGTCCCTGTGTTGGTGGTCACACTGCTGATTGGCATGTCCTGGGGACAGAGGTATGGGCCCGCTGGGTGGGTGCTGTGGTGGAGTTTCCTGAGGGGGGAGGCTCTTTGGTGGAATGGGACTGTGCCTGGGTAACCGCCTGTCCGGAGGTCCCTGATGGGCGAGCAGAGCTGCTGTCATCACTCTGGGCCTCTTCTGGGGGGGGGGACTGGATATTGCTGGCACCTCCTCTCCAGTGACATTGTGTGGGGGACCTGTGGGGATGTAAATGCAGTGTTATTCATTTCTGCGTGTGACATCTTGTGCATGGGTGTGTTGCCCTGTAAGGTTGTAATTGCCCTGGCAGCTTAGGCTTGTGTGAGTGGTGATTTCGTTAGATAGGTGATTGTCTCAACTGTGCATGCTTTGGTGATGGGTGTCCATGCAGGTCTGTGAGTGGTGTCCATGCATTGGTGTTGCATGCAGGGCTTGGTAGTGGGAGTGGTGGGTTGTGATGGGGTGTATGTGAGGTGGTGGAGTGATGGGGGTGAGGGTGAGGGTATGTGATGGCATGCAGGTAGGGGGTGATAGTAATAGAGATTTGACTTATCAGAGTCCAGTCCTCCTGCTACTCCTGCCAGGCCCTCAGGACGCAGTATTGCCAAGACTTGCTCCTCCCATGTTGTTAGTTGGGGGGGAGGAGATGGGGGTCCTCTGTACTGCTATCTGGTGTCTTGCAACCACGAAACACAGCTTCCCCCGTAGGTCGTTCCACCTCTTCCTAATGCCATCCCTTGTTCTGGGATGCTGTCCCACGGCATTGATCCTGTCCACGATTCTCCGCCATAGCTCCATCTTCCTAGCGATGGATGTCTGCTGCACCTGTGATCCGAATAGCTGTGGCTCTACCCGTATGATTTCCTCCACCATGGCCCTTAGCTCCTCCTCTGAGAACCTGGGGTGTCTTTGTGGTGCCATGGGTGTTGTGTGAGTGGTGTGTGCGGTGATGTGTTGGGGTGTGTGCTGTGAGGTGTGTGGATGGTGTATGGGTGATGGTGTTCTGTGGCTCTGGTTGTGTGGGTGCTCTTGCTGTATCTCTTTCTAGTGACAATTTTAGTTAGTCGTAAAGGGATGTAGGTATTGTGTGTGTGTGTTTTATAGTGGTTTTGGGCGTGTAGGTGTGGTGTGTGTATGGGTGTCAGGTGTGTGTTATTCAAATTGTCCAATGTGGTGTTGTTTTGTATGTATGTGTGTATTTTGAGCGCGGCGGTATGTACAGCCAATAGTTTACCACGGTTGAATGTCCGCTGCGGTGATTCGTGGGTCATAATGCTGTGGGCATGGTTCTGTTGGCGTAACAGTGTGAGTTTTGCTACCACCATTTTATCACTGACCTTTGGGCTGGTGGACTCGTGTGTGTGTGTCTGTATAGTGACGGATTGCTGTGTGTGTGTCATAATATGAGTAGCGGTAAAACGCTGCGGTGGCGGTATGTTGGCGGCAGTCAGCATGGCGATAAGCAGGACTTACTGCCAATGTCATAATGAGGGCCATAATTGCCAATCCAATGCTCATATATTTACAGCGCCTAGCATTCCTAACCTCATTATTTAACTCAGCCATGATCTGTAAAGAATCAGAAAGCAGATGTAACTCTTATATAAAGTGCACTAAAAATAAAAAAAATAAAAAAATCTTCTCTCACAGTTCAGTCTTACACTGAGGAACCCTTTTCCTTTGTTAAAATGAATTAGCAGCTTGTCATATCCGGTTTTCAATGTCAAATCAGGTTATTAATGGCTCTTCCAGTTTATTTTCAACAGTCTCTTTAAGGTTTTTTTCAGATTGGCTCAACAAATCAGCCACTGACTCTGAACTTCTCAATCAAAACAAAAGAACATAAACTTGTGTTGCCATTCATTGGTAGTTGCATATGCCCATTCAGTACCTGTGTAACGTCGACTTGCTATTCTCTTTCTTTTCAACTTTCGATCACCACTTAGTTCTCCTTCATTCAATTCTTCTTTTCTCTTAGTGTCTACATCTTCCTCTATTGTTTCATTTATGACCAATTCCATTCTTTTCCCTACTTGCGACTCAGGCCAACTATCTCCTTTTCTCAATCCTTCTGTCAGTATTCTCCTCAAAATTGGACTCTTCTCCTTTTCTTTCTCTATGGTGTTTTCTCTTGATGGACCTGCAACGGGCTCAGGAGGAGTGGGAACACTTTGACTTTGATCCGTCTTAACTCTTTCCCCCTCTTGGTCTGTCACTTGCTTTGTTTGCTTTTCAATACCATCTGCTTCTGGGAGAACCTCTGCTGTGCTAGGTTCTCCTGCTGTATCCGTTGAGATTGATTCTTCCGCACTCTTCTGTAATTCTTCACCTTCGTCTCTTACAGGGGTAATAGAACCATCTTCCACAAGCTCTTGTTCAATCTCAGGCTCTCTTGGTTCTTTTTCTGGTTCAGGTGCAGCAACCTGTTTTGCTGTTGTTGGTACTCTCAACAACACTTCTTCATGATCCTGTGGACATGCCACTTTCTTTGTATGACTCGCGTGTATCTAGTTCGGGAATCCTGGACACTTCACAGATGTCGTAGTCGTTAGGATCACCTGGTAAGGCCCTCTCCAGTGTGGCTCTAAGCACGTCTTGTGCACATGTTTTTGAACAACGACCCAGTCACCGGCTCTGAGATTGTGCCCTGGATCGTGGATGGGTGGCAGGCCTGCACCTGCTGAGAGAAAGAGCGAACCACATCAGCCAGTCCCTTGCAGTAGTCCAACACCGTATCATCTGTAATGTTTACAAGTGCATTGGCTGGAACTGCTGGTAATCTAATTGCTCTACCAATGAGGATCTCATGGGTCGACAGCCCTGTCTTCCTGTCAGGTGTATTTCTCGACAACATCAACACCAAAGGCAATGCATCTGGCCATTTCAGATTTGTAGCTGCACACATCTTGGCAATTCTTGATTTCAAGGTACCATTCATCTGTTCCACTAGTCCTGATGCTTCAGGGTGGTAACTACAATGCAACTTCTGCTCAGTGTTTAGTGCTGCACATAAGAGTTTAATCACCTCGTTGTTGAAGTGAGTTCTCCTATCTGATTCTAAAGAGATCGGAAACCCGAAATGTGGTATCAATTCCTTGAGCAACAACTTTGCTACTATGAGACTGTCATTCCTTCTTGTAGGGTATGCTTCAATCCAGTGACTGAAGATACAAAAAATTACCAACACGTACTTCAAACCTCCACACGCAGACATCTCAATGAAATCCAATTGCATTCTGCTGAATGGACCTCCTGCTCTTCCAATGTGGCTCAAATTCACCACTGTCCCTTTTCCCACGTTTAGCTGCTGACAAATTATACAGCGATGACATACTGCCTCTGCTGCCTCCCTAAACTTAGGATTGAACCAGTCGATCTTGAACAATCGAACTATGGCATCCCTCCTTGTGTGTGCCTGGCCATGATAATACCTGGCCATTTGCGACAAACTATTTGGCAGAACCATCTGACCCTCTTCAGAATCCCATATTTCATCAGGTCTTTGGACACATTTCAGTTTAGACCAAAATTGTTTCTCCTCCTTGTCAACATTATTTTGCAGTGTTTTTAACTCTTGCAAAATTATTGATCACTTTCAATGCAAAACTTGTACATGTAATGTCTTCTTCGCCATCAGTTCCCACTTACCTTCCAAATCCATACTGGCTATCTGTGTAGATGGTAACTCTTAATCTAGCAGATACGTGGCATGCTCTAGTAAGAACTACCAATTCTGCTACTTGTGCAGAATATACACCTCAAAGCCAAGAAGCTTCTAAAGTACATGTAATTGTGCACACAGCATATCCTGCTCTCAGTGTTCCTGTACCATCTCTGAGACATGAGCCATTGACAAAGAAAATGTGGTCATTTTCTTCCAATCGTGTATCTCTGATATCTGGTCTGGGTTTCGTGCACAATTCAGTTAACTCAAGACAATCATGCTCAATGTCTTCCTCCTTTTCAATTTCAACAGTATCACTTGGAAGCAATGTTGCCGGGTTCATCACTGTACATCTTTTCAATGTTACATTTGGAGCACCTAGAATGCTCATCTCATACCTTGTCAGTCTGGCACCAGTCAAATACTGTGTTTTCATCCTTTAGCAGTAAGATCTCAACAGAGTGAGGTACCATTACCGTCAATGGGTATCCCATCACCACTCCCACACACCTTGACCAACTGTGGCAACTGCGGCAATCAACCTAGTAAGGCTGCTTCAACTGGGTCCAAGGTGGCTGAAAAATAGGCAACTGGGAGATAAGCACCTCCATTGACCTGTGTCAAGACAGACAAAGAACAAGCATCACGTTCATCACAAAACATTATGAATGGCTTTGTGGCATTCCTAACGCTGGAGCTCTGCACAAACTCTCTCTCAAAGCTTTCATCTGATCCTGGTCAAAAGTAATGGGATCTGTAACCTCTTTATGTGTCAGCTGCTGCAATGGTTTGGCAATCTCAGCAAAATTTGGAATCCACTGATGACAATAACCTACCATTCCCAGAAACATTCTGACATCTCTCTGTGAAGAGGACGTCTCTGCAGTATCATTGTAATCCTTTCTCTAGAAATTCTCCTTGACCCCTTCTCAATTTGGTGTCCCAGATATTTCACTGACTTCTGACAATACTGCAATTTCAAAGGTGACACTTTATGTCCGAACTTTCCTAAATGATTCAACAGGGCAACTGAGTCGTATTTACACTTGTACCTCGTTTTGGACGCAATCAGTAAGTCGTCAATGTACTGCACCAGAGTCGATTGGTAGGGTAGTTCCAATGACTCCAGATTCTTTTTTAAATCTGACTGAACAGAGACGGTGACTCCATGTACCCTTGAGGAAGCCTGCACCATCTATAAACTGTAAACTTTGTAATTGTATAGTGCACTACTCACCCGTTAGGGTCTCAAGGCGCTGTACGGATACCGCTGTGGAACCCCTCCTGTCTTTTCCCTGTGAGGTGCCCACTCCTGGGCAACCTCCAAGGTGAAGCCAGGCATCCCAGCACTGTTGGGGCCGTTGTGGAGATTAAGCAAGCTATTGCCCAGAGTTACAGAGTGGGACCCATGAGTTAGATTAGGCACTGATGCGAGAATTATCAGATCCGAGGAAATTGAGCTCAAGACCCGCTGAGGCAGGAATTGAACCCTGGTCCCGGGCCAGATTTCTGCATCAGGGTCTGCCGCTCTAACCATTGAGCCACACTTCTCCACATCTGTAGACTCTGTCTAGGAATTTGAAACTAAAAAGAAACTGACTATCCTCATGGAGAGGGACAGAAAAGAAAGCTTGTGACAAATCAACCACTGTGAACCACTCTGCATCGCATGGAATCTGATATAATATTACTGCTGGGTTCGACACTACAGGACAACACTTGACCACCAAGTCATTCACTTTTCACAAATCTTGCACAATGCGCACTTTCCCAATAGGCTTTTTTAGGACCATTATCGGTGAACTACATGGACTGCTCAACACTTCCTTCAAAACCCCTTGTTTCAGAAAATCTCCAATTATCTGTGCCTCTTTCATCAGAACATCCGGTGCCATGTTATACTGTGGAATCTGCAGAAACTCTACATTCAGTTTCAATGTGATCTTGATCGGCTCCACTCCCTTGATCAAACCTACTTCTTTATCTGTCAAGTCCCACACGCTATCCTGTACTGTTCCCTGCAAGTCTGCATGCAATTCTTTCACAGTAAACATCGGGAAAAACTCGATCAATGGGTACT
The DNA here is from genome assembly GCF_031143425.1 of Pleurodeles waltl. Classification (NCBI taxonomy): domain Eukaryota; kingdom Metazoa; phylum Chordata; class Amphibia; order Caudata; family Salamandridae; genus Pleurodeles; species Pleurodeles waltl. The sequence continues at coordinate 1,332,132,684 of NC_090446.1, read as the reverse complement.
TTATGGCTTCATTCTCAGTTTCAGGAGCTTGTTCTTCCTCATCATCACTATTCGTCTGGATCTCTATTCCAGCAGTTGAACAACTAATCGAACATCTGGTTTTGCACAACAAGTCCCTTCCCAGTAGGGATACTGAACTTGAGTCAGAGACTACAAACTTATGCATTCCCTGGAAGTTGCCAATCTCAACCTGTACTGGATCTGTGATCGGATTTATCAACGGTCTATTCGCTACCCCTAAAACCTGAACTGTTCTGCCTGAAAGAGGTAAGTTTGGAACTTCACACTTCTTACTGTAAAGCGTGTAGCTCCTGTGTCCACTAAAAATTAGACCCTATGACCCATCACCTTCCCTTTCACAAAAGGGCTTCTCAGATCTACTTCTAGGGATGCTGCAAGCATTCATTCTCAGTTTCAGGAGCTTGTTCTTCCTCATCATCACTATTCGTCTGGATCTCTATTCCAGCAGTTGAACAACTAATCGAACATCTGGTTTTGCACAACAAGTCCCTTCCCAGTAGGGATAATGAACTTGAGTCAGAGACTACAAACTTATGCATTCCCTGGAAGTTGCCAATCTTAACCTGTACTGGATCTGTGATCGGATTTATCAACGGTCTATCCGCTACCCCTAAAACCTGAACTGTTCTGCCTGAAAGAGGTAAGTTTGGAACTTCACACTTCTTACTGTAAAGCGTGTAGCTCCTGTGTCCACTAAAAATGAGACCCTATGACCCATCACCTTCCCTTTCACAAAAGGGCTTCTCAGATCTACTTCTAGGGATGCTGCAAGCATTCATGACTCCTCATCCGAACTCTCACACATCCATTCGTCTTTTCTTCCATTCTCACTATGTAATGAGAATTGATTCAGTGTGTCAATACTTCTGTCTTGTCTCTGACCTGTGACCTGCTGAGTAAGCATCATCTGTTGCTATTCCATTGGGGCTTGTGGTATCTGCATTTGCTGTCTAGGTACCATTAGAACCTGCTGCTGCATTGGTTGCAACTGTGTCATTTGTGCACATGGCATTTGCATCTGTTGCATGGGTTGAAAATTCTGCACTTGATTCACGTTATTTTGAAAATTTGTATGAAGTCCTCTCATTCTAGGGACTTTTACAGTTTGAAATGTATTGACATCACCACTTTGCTGAACACAACACAATTCTGTACCATCTACGGACACTCCCGATTCCAATCTCCCACGTTTCTGCAAAGATGACACAGTAACATCTTTTTCATCCCTTGCACATCATTCTGAACCACTACAGTACTCAAATCCGGACCACGATTCATATTGATTCCACGACCCCTACCTCTCACTTGGGGTTGGAACATGACAGTTCCCTCCTGCTGCGGTATCAGTTGCACTAAAGTTCCCTGCACTCCATTTTGAGCTGCCTTAATCTGCATCACCATCGCCTTCTCCTGCAACTTTTTCTGCTTCAATTCAATCTCATCACTACAGTATTTCGCATACTGCAATACCTCATTAATCGGCTTCGCTTGCCAGAAAATCAAATGACTCTTAATCATCTGAACTATTTCAGGTCTCAATCCTTCTACAAACCTGAACACAAAGTGCAACATGTCTTTCGGCTCAGTCGCTTCCTTACCACTGTACTCCTTGAATGCCTTCAACGATCTCTCATAATAAGTATGTATCAACTCTTACTTCCTGCACTGTCCTGTCAATTCTCTGCCAATCAATATTTTTAGGCGAGATTCTCCTCTTCAGGAACTCAATCACCTTATAATAATGTTTCATCACTTCAGGTGATGGTGCACTTGTAACTCTATTCCTTTCTGGTTCACTTGTCGGCCAATCCACTGCTCTCTTGCACTCAACCCACAAATCAGCTGGCACTACTATCTCCAAAAGAGTATTCAAGTCTTCCCACAGACATTTCGAAAGCTTCACAAATCTATTGGTCTGCTGGTACCACTCAACCAGTTTCTCTCTCAGTTTTGGACAATCATTTGTGAATGATAAAATATCACTCCTGTGCCAGGTAACATGAACGAATTGGCCTCCTGGAATTTCTCTCATTGGTAATATTTTTACTGTATCTTTTTTTTTTCTGAATGCTTTCAGACCCTTCTTGTGAATCTCGTTTCTGTTTATCCTTCTTCTTTGCCCATCTGCCTTCCCACTTCTCTAAGGCTCCCCAAATCTGAGCACTCTGCAATAATTCTTTGAGATGTGCTTTCATCCCAGCTGACCTCATGTGTTCAAAATCTTTTGCCTCAAAATCTAACCTGTAGCTTTGTTTCAAGTCCTTTGTTTTCTCAATTTCTATGTCATGTTTATCTGCCAGATCTGCCAATTTCTGATGTATCTTGCCCACTTCTCTCATAATTCTCGGACACAAATATCCCAGCTCTTCTTCGGTATAGGATTCTAACCTATTCACTCCCATCGATCCTTCAACTAGTTTGGTTATTTCAGTAGCCAGCCTTACACAATTAATCCGCTCTTCACCCTTGGATGTATTTTGAGGGGAATTCAGACTGTCTAACCACTCATTTAACTGCTGTGCTGTCAATCACTGTAATGAAACATTACTCACGTTCGGCAATGGCACCTCTTTTACCACTGCACTTGGAGTTTGCAGTGTCAAGTGCTTCAAGCTCTGACTTACACTCAGGCCATTTACGGCATTCGGAAGCGCAACGAGTGGACTAAGGTCCATTAATGGTCTAAATCCATAGATGATATTACCTGTATATGATCTCTCATCCCCTCCTCACGAGGCTTTGTGTCATTTCACCCTGTTCTCCTGCAATCGGCTTATTCTGCGCAAACAATGGCACCACTGGACCAACAGTAATCAGCAGCGATATTGCATCTGGTGCCGCTCTGACACCCACATTTTGTGGAAGGGCTACTCCCATACTCTGGTTCATCACTGGCGTCACATCTGACTGTGTCCCTGTCATTGGTGTGAACTTCGGCAAACCCTGTAGCTGTGCCTTAGGCAACAACATTGGAGTCAGTTCAGTCTGAACTAGCATTGGCCTTGGAATCACTTGCTCTGTAGGCACCACTAGGTTCGAAATTGTCTTGAGAATTGGTATCTCTGGATAAATTCTATGTACCGGTGGAGGGTGCATCTGCGCTTGGACTACCGAAGTAGTCACAGGATTAGGAGTACTCTGCACTACCCCTGGTACCTGTCCATTATCTGTCTGTACTGGCCCACTGTTCCCGACACTTGAGCTGGGGCAGTTGGAGCAGAACTAGTACTTGGACCACCTTTATGTATCGCATAGGGTGGAGGTCGATCCCTCCACACCTGCGTAATAAGATCCTCAATATCTGAATCTTCTTACATATAAGTCTTTTTCTTCTTTTTACCTCCTGATAGACTCTTGTCACCCTTGCTACCCTTGCTAGTATCCTCTTTCTCTTCTGACTCATCTTTCTCTTTGATAGCAGGAAACAACTTTAACACCTTGCATGAGCTCCCAAACCGCTAATGCCTCAAACTGTGCTGGTCTCGGAAGTGGCTTTGTCTCATATAATGTAATTCACAACTGACCCAAAATTCTCAAATTAAACGTTCCATGCTCTGGAAACGCGAAAGCTCCCTGTTTCTCTGTCAATTTGCACCACTGCTTTAACCAAGGACATGGCGCGACACCTCGCTCCTCCACCACAATAAATGCTGGAGAATTTTCCGGTGGGATCTGCTCCCCTACTGTCACTTTAGTGTAACTATCGCCCTTCATGGCACTCCTAAATGCTTTGAAAAACTTCATCTTTCTCGGTTGTATTTATTCGATTCAATAAGGAAATGCCTTTTACTCCCAAGATTCCCTTCACACGCTTTCTCAACCAATTGCCTCTTATGGACGGCTACCAATCCACTCATGACTCTTCTCACTAACCAACCTATACCAGCGCGGCTAACTCTGACGTCACATTCACACACTGCGGCTGACAAAGACTTGCGGCTTGTCTTCCTAATCTTCAACTCACACGGAACTACTGCAAAAGTATTGCGAGCACTAACCAAAAACCAATAACCAAAAACAAATCAGCTGGTTTACTACAGGAAGGTACACAATCGCTTCAGAGAGCTTACGGATTTTCACTGATGGCCCTTTCGCTCATGCAGCTATTCCTCTTTCTCAGTCTCCCACATTCGCAAGTAAAATTCGACCCGCAAATTTTACTCTCAACTGATCAATGGGTCTGTCCTGGTGCACATAGGACTCGCCAAATCTCTGTCAAAATTTCCCTTATTCACTTAACTTACACAATGACTTGTTGACCACGCCTGATCAACCTGCTAAACCAGACAGATTACAACATATAACCCAAGGGTCTCCTACACTTGTCTATATACTCCAGAGTCTTAGACCACGCAGGGTCCGTACATCACCAACAACCATGTGGACAATTTGTGAGCACAAAGTGCCCCCCACACATATGAAGTTCAACGACTTCCCTACGCTCATACTGCAGAGTACGCACACTCCTACTAAACCTCAACTGGAGTACGCAGACTCCCTACTTCCCTCACATACGTCACAATTCACCTGCAGTCTGCAAGCACAACCTACCACTTTCACACTATCACAAGATGCCAAGAACATACCCAACTTTACTAGCGGGATCCAGGATCTGGGAAAGTCATTTCTGGGATTAAGGGGACATCATCTTTGCTACAATTACCATTTTAGAAAAACAAAATTCAACCCTCATAAAATGAATAACTAACCCTAATTTAAACTACCACCATAACCATTGGTCACCATATAACTAGTTCTCCAAGAAACCTACCCATCAAGCTGCTACCAAAAACTGCTAGCGAGCCTGGTCGTTAGTAAGTAAACTTACAAGGGGACGCGTATAAGCCGATGAACCTTTTGAATCGCATGGAATATCCTTGCTTTGTAGTAATCAATGATCAATGTACAAATCAATAATCAATAAGCAAAACATCAATCATCAATCATTAACGTCAACATTTCATGAATAACCACAACTCAATTATATGTTTTATCAATTTTATTTCCCTATTAGTTACAATACTAGGTCATAAGGTTAGTTCAAATCTTTATTCAATTCACTCAAAATTAATTCATTAATGACCACCAATAATATAATATAATCAGAACTTGAGAAAACATACATTCAAATGCCTCAACATAAGCCATTAAAGAAGAATGTGTTAACATGAAAAGAAGAATTCAGCAAATCAGTCCATCAATCATTTGTCACCGTATACGTCAACGTCTCAGAATAGGAACCCTACCTAACCCAGATTAGCATTGACATGTGGGACTTCATGCGAAAACAGTTTAGAACAACAATTTGGAAAAACATCTAGCTAGGAGAAAACTATAAAAACATTGCAGTTGGTACCTAGAAAGAAAAGGCACAAAAGTCAATCAGTCACATTGTCATAACTACCTATCCACGGTATGGATCAGCAACAAAGTCAGTCCTCATCTTCAGGTCATCAATCGATCAACATCACATGAGGCTCTCAAGAGCATGAGCCCAATGACAGAATCTCGAATCTCTTCGAACGTCCACGCCTAACCTCAAACATCTATTCTCTCCAACAGTTCTGAATTTTTTTCCCTTTGTCAAGACATTATATTAAAGTTACCCAGCCTATCCCCCAAAAGCTAATTGGTCAATTAATCACCATATCTGACCCTAGCCAATGTCTTTTATTTTACAAATCTATGAGTTCTAATATTTTGTCGCTCTCAGGTTGTCGATTGGTTCACTGTACAATGTCCTCATCATCCGGCTCATCAGGTATCGAAAATGTTGCATATTCTTCTCCAGTCAGTGTTTCTATTGTTCGAGTCCTGGGAAAGTACATCTTGTCTGTTTTACACCGGGTTTGATACAAATTTGATTCCCTCATCTCCTGTCGGTCAGTTCATTGCAAATTATTCTAGCTAAGCAAATCTTATTAACATAAATGGTTAGTTCAACGCATCAGCTTTTCTACATTGCACAATTATTCAGCTTCTGCATGAGGCATTGCAAAACTAGGCCACAACTTCGGCTAAGTTAACTCTACCACATAATGCAAAACATACATTATACATTTCAATTTGACATATTACTACATTATTATAACGGATTTTCAAAATTTCATGCAAATTTTAATCATATTACTATAACTTGTGTATTCTGGTAGCCAATCTCCATGGGCACATTTTCAAACGTCCACATTATTCTTCTACGTTAATTTTCTTCTACATTTTATTATTGTTCAAAATGCATAAACACCCATTAATAATTTTTAATTAAAATATCTACGTCAGCACCACCTTCTAGCACTTCCTGTGTGTTTTATGGTAAATTGTCTCACAGTAACCTTCTTTCACTAAATCTCATGGTCAGAGCTCCCTGTACCTTGTGTTACTATGATAATGGACAAAGCCTCCCTTATGTTCACTTCAAACCAGTTCTGGGGCAGCTTCCCGTCCCACTGGGTTTACGGCTAAATTGTCTAGAAGGGAGGCAGGCCTAGATGTGAGCTACATCTGTCAGTGACAGGGTAGGCATCCTTTTGAAGCTCAAAAAGGGACTGGACACAGCCCTCAGGTCATCCTGCTCAAGAAAGAAAACCACCATTCTGAGCCCTTTTTCTGTTGTCTGAGAGTAATCCACATATCACAACAGGGGAGCCATCAGCAGTCGTGTGATGCTGGACCTTACCAGAAAGGTTCTTTTGGCTTTATGCATGAACATTACAACTTTGTACAAGTGTCATTTACAAAATGGTAATTTAAAATCCAACTAACATTAAGTTAGATTTGCCATGCTTACTGGGTCGAGCAAGATGGTTGCTGAGTAAACGGCTGCTGGCCCCTCCCCCTGGATGCCGCGCAGATGGACGTTAAAGCCGAGTGATGACATCCGCGCTGGACTGAGCTGTGTTTTTTGTCCTCCCGTGGCTCCCCCCCTGCTGTTGCCTTATTTGGAGGTTTTGGGGACTCAGAGATATCGGCCAACCGAAGGAGAAATGGATTCATGGCAGCTGGCGGTAAATCTTTCTACTTTACGTGTTGCAGCAACGCTAACTTTTTAACACTAGCTGCGGTGGTATAGACCAAGAAGCAAAGACATCAGACATTTAAATGCAGGGCGGGTTTAAGGGGACTCCTGAGGGGGCTAGGCCAAACCCGGCATGGACATTAAGCGGTATGTTAAAGGGTGCTGTGGACCTGTTAAAGAGAGAAATTGGCCATTGGCGAAAGTCGGTACGAAGGATCGGCGAATTGATTGGAGTCTTGCTTTGGCTTATGGTGATAGAAATGGCACCAAAAAATGTAAGGAATGTGGTAGATAAACCTGAGAACGCACGCCAGGTGCGTATGACAAAAGAGGGTAGCGACAGCCACCCTGTTGGAAAACGGGCTACAGGAGGGCCAATAAGGGCAGGATGCAAGGTCAGTGTCGGGGCTGGGGACTTGAAAGACGGAAAGGATCAGATTAGAGGTGCCCAGCCCGAAAATAAGACAAGAGATAGATTACAGAATAAGACACAGCCAAGCATAACTGACTTTCTGGTCTATGAGGACCCTTCTCTCCTCTCTAAGGATGTCCCTACCACCACGGAGGCCCGGTGGGGGGGGTAAGCAGTCGGGAAAAGGACTTATGTGCTGACATAAGGCTGGCTGAGGGCAGCCTGAACTCAAACAACCCACAGGACTGCGCGAAGGGCAAATAGAAGAAGCTAAGAATTTGGAGCAGACAAGGCAGTCTGAAAATCTCACCGCGCACAATAATACACAAGAGCAAGAAGAAAAGGGCAAAGGAAATCCACAACTTGGTTAAAGAATGTCCTGAATTTCGTGACAGAAAAGGAATAGTGCGGGAGAAGACAAGAATCACTACGGGGGAGGATATGGATAAAGACTGGACATTTGAGACAGAAAAGCTGAGAATGATGGGAGGAATACTGATTGGTCAAAGGAGGGGGGGATACATTTTATTCATTAACAGAAGAGTCAGAAGCAGCTAGTAGCGGATATGATCTGAATGAGGAGGATGGCAGCGGCACATCGGAGGCTGAGAGTTTATCCCCCGCAGTGGGACCCACAGTGAGACCGCAACGCCGATACCGTAAGCGTATTACGGCCAGAACCAGCTCCGCTGGCATCGCAGATTCTCCCGGGGGGTGTGTGGCGACACTCAAGTGGGACTACTCAGGAATTAGACTGTCGCAATCTGAGAGAGATTCTAAGGCTCCCAGAGATACGGTTTTGGCTCCCAATCTAACCGTGGGGGAAAATTGCCCGGATGTGCGGACAGATAATATGGCTGACACAGACACAAAAATGCTACAGCTGATATACGGTACAGTAAGGGAACTGCAAACGGAGACACATGCAGAAAGCTGAAGAGCTCGGGTGGCCACCAAGCAACTGGGTCACAGTTCGGAAGATAGCTAAATCCTGCTCCGAAATAGAAGAGAAACTGAACACTGTTGAGAGCTGAACCTCGGTGGCAGAGGGAGAGTTGGTGGCTCTGAGGGAGCATGTAGACGCTCAGGGGAGACAATTAACAGATGTCATGTGGAAGCTGGAAGATTTCGAGAATAGACAGAGGAGAAATGATCTACGTTTTTTGGGGATAAAGGAAGGGGCAGAGGGAAATGATATTAGGGCATTTATGATTAAATTGTTACGCAGTGCCTTTCCAGAGTTTGTAAACTGGGACTGGGAGACAGAAATCCAAAGAGTCCATAGATTTCCTTTGGGCAAGCGAGCAGGGGATCACAACTCTGGGTCCAAATATCCCAGGGCGATCTTGGTGTTTTTTGGTAATTTCTTGCTGAGGCAAGCTATATTCGAGAAAGCTCGCCCTGATGCCCCTCGCTGTGCTGAGAATATAACCTTCTTTGTACGACCGAATTATTGCCACACCACAGTGAAGCGTAGGTGGCAATTAAGACAGCTGATTAAGCCTTTTCAAGATAGGGGAGGGGAGGCTTTCTTGTTGGCTCCCACGAGGTTGAAAACAGTGGTTAAAGGGAGAGTTAAGATGTTTACATCTGAAGTTCAAGCGAATGAATATTTGATGGATCTGAAAGTATAGGCGGCATTGGTAAAAGATCATTAAACAAGAAGCTGGGTGGGGGAGGTGGGTTAAGGCAGGTGGGGGTGCACTGGGTGCAGATATGAAGAAAAATGGAAAAGAAAGAAGAGTTGTGTTGTTTGAGGTTAATGGAGATGAAAGAGATGAAAGAGAAGAGAGAGATGCTCAAGGCATGAAAAAGTTAGAGGGAAGCCATCTGAAAGGCAAAAAAAAGATACAAGTCTGGAATTAGGAAAAAGGAAAAATGGGCGTATTTGCAGAGAAGCAAGTTTAAGGGGTAAATGACAAGACTCCGAATTGCATCAATTTATGTATGTGGATTAAATGATCCCCGGAAAAAGCAAAAAGTTGTCGAAGATTTGAAAACTCTCAGGGCTGATATATATATTGCTTACAGGAGACACATGTAGAATATACCAATAGAGGGATTCTGGGCTCACTTGGCATGAGGATGGTAGTTTGTACTGAACAGAATGTCAAGACCAAGGGGGTGGCGATCTTAGATCGGAGCAACAGATTAAAGTTCACGAGGCAGAGGGCAGATAGAAATGGAAGATGGGTGGTAGCGGAGTGTCATTATGGGAAAGGTTGCTTTACCCTGCCTGTGCTCTATATATGGTGCAGTAACGGATGATCCTGTCGTGATGGATTTTCTGGCAGTGGAATTGGCGGAATGGCCTTCCCCTTATATTCTCTGCGGTGATTCTAATCTTAATGGGTCCTGGGATGGCTTAAGAGACCTGTTTGATGTCACTCCTAAGATGTATCATGGTTGTAAGCCTCGGGTATATAAGGCTGTGGTTGGGTTGCAGAAGGAATTAGGGTTAGTGGATGCCTGGGTAAAGCAATGTGCACCGGACCATGGGTATACATATATTCGGCTCCCCATGTGAAGTTGGCTCGACTAGATTATTTTTTAATATCCCCTGAATTGTTAGCAGGAGCCGGTATGGAATTATACCCGCGGTTTATGGCAGATCACAACCCATTAATACTGGAAGTCAATCTAGATGGCTTTGAGTATAAGATGAGGAAGTGGACTTTTGAGAGAGGGCTCCTTAATGATACAGAATAGTGCACTTTTATGAAAAATTGGATAAGGGAATTCTTGGAGTTTAAGCAGGGGACTGCTCTACTTGAGATTGTCTGGGACACCTTAAAGGCTGGGTTACGGGGGGGAAACGCTGAGCTTTAGCCTCAGGAGGCAGAGATACACTCAAGCTTTGATTAAAGACGCATAGATAAAACTCAGAGTAGCAGAAAATCAGCTGATCCTGGTTATTGAGAGGGGGGAAGACACAAATAACGTTTTGGAGCAGATAGCTATTGCAAAAGCAGCAATAAATGAAACTTCAGCAAAAACAATTGCGGGAAAATACCTCGCCAAGCGCACTGAAAGCTATGAATACGGGGAGAGGTCTGGTCGTCTGCTGCCAGTACACGCACGCCATAAGGTAGCATTCGGGGTCGTCAGGGAGATTAGGGATCAGGAAGGACGAATCATAGTAGACACTGACGGGATCAGGGAGGTGTTTCAGAAGTATTAAGCTGAGCTTTACAATCCAACACCCTCATTTACAGAAGAAGCAGTGCTTGGATTTCTCAGCACTATTAAGCAAATTCCCAGAAGAAGATCAGCTGATTTTTGAGGAGGGTATCAGTAGTGAGGAGCTATAGAAGGCAATGCAAGAGCTCTCCATGGGGAAAGCTACTGGTCCCGATGCAATCCCTCTCAAATTTTACAAATGCTTTAAAGCACTACTGTTCCCCCTGATGATGGAATTATTTACCCGGGTACAAAATGGTAGCAAAACTCTCCAATCCTGGGATATGGCCCATGTAGTAGTTTTTTTGAAGAAGGGGAAGACACCACAGAACCCGGGCTCATATCAACCAATTACACTGATAAACAGTGATGTAAAAATGTACTAAAATTTTTTTGCAGCCCGGCTTTCTATGGTTATCGAAAAATTTGTAGTACCAAATCAACACAGGTTTATCCCTGGAAAAGATACCACTGAACATATTAGGAGGGTTATTACACTTTTAGATGATATGGAGGTGGCAGAAGAACCTAAGGCTGTCGTGTTGTTAGATGCTGAGAAAGCTTTTGATAGGGTGAACTGGGATTATTTATGGCAGATAATGGAAGTCTATGGTTTTGGGGGAAATCTTCTCTCAGCAATTAAAGCCATGTATAAATCCCCATTTGTACGGATACAGTTAATGGGAGGGCAATCTGATTGCATTCAAATAGGGCGTGGCACTAGGCAGGGGTGTCCATGCTCCCCATTGCTATTTGCAATATATATAGATCCCTTGCCTAGACAGCTAGAAGGGATTTCTACCATTTTGTCAGTCCGCAGGTTTGGATGGGACACAAAAGTCTTGACGTACGCCAACGACATAGCCGTCATAACCTCCAATCCAGCATTGGGAGAAATAGAAGAGGAGACAAGGAAATTTGGGAAGTTTTCTGGGTATTTACTAAATAAAGAGAAAACCCAGCTATTGGTTAATAGACATACGACCACACAGGATATTCGTCGGCTGGATCATGTGGTGTACTTGTGTATCGATATTGTCCCGAGGGTGGAAGAGATTGTCAGTATAAATTTGGACCCAATATTAGGAAAGGCAAAGCAGGATTTGAACAGACAGAATAATCTGCATATGTCTATAATGGGAAGATGCAATATGGTTAAAATTATCCTTCTCCCCAATCTGCTGTATCTTTTCCGAGCAAACCCACTGGGTTTTGAAAGCTCCCGGTTTAAAGAGATGGATCAGTTGGTAATGAGATTTAAATGGACATACGGTAAATGTACAAGGGCGAGCAAATTTATGTCTCTACCCAGGGAAAAGGGGGGATGGTCTCTCCCCAACCTGAAATTATAATCAGCTGGCAGCGGCTTTTCAATATATGTGCCCACTGTTGGGGGGGAAACACTGTAAGATAGGGGCAGAATACTGCCCAAATATTTATGAACTGCTGACTGGTCCTATAGCTAATGGGAGCTTGCTGGTCTTTATGGAACCTGGGTACTACAAGAAAGTACGGTTTAAGGTACTGGAAGCCACCTATAAATGCTGGTGACCATGGCATAAAAAGGTTGGACTCAGGAGGTTTAACTACTATACCTTAATAGACAATAACCTGTCCCTGCCCATGATATTTAAAGATTATTATTTTGCTAAATGGGCCCTCCTAGGGATACGAAAGTTAGGAGATTTTTATGATGGGTCGGGGTCAAGTTATTCGATGATCTCCGGGAGCAGTTCGGGCTCGAGCTGAGAGATTTTTTAAAATACCTGCAGATAAGAGATTTCTTGAGCAAAAAAGCTAGGGGGCAGGGGTTTGCAAAATTTCCTCTTTTGGAGAATATAATCAAAAAGTCTAATACATCAATAAGATCTATTTATTCAACGCTAATGTCAGAACAACCTAATGATCTTGAGAAATACAGCGAGAAGTGGGATGCAATCTCAAAAAGGATGGCATCAAGTTTTTCGAATCCTTGGAGCTTGGATATACTATGTTATTGTCTTCAGCATTATAGGCACAGCATTATAAGACACTGTCTGACTTATATTATACCCCAGCCCAAATAGCTAAATGGGGTGGATTGGAGGGAATACATTGCCCGAGATGTGGCGCATTTGGAGCAGATATTACACATATCTTTGCTACGTGTGGAAAATTGATCACTTTGAAAGAAGGGGTCCAGCAGGTGTTAAAGGGGGTAGTTGGATATGATGTAGAGCTTACCCCTGAAATTGTGGTCCTAGGGATCGCAGAGAAATGGGGGGCACATAGGGCTTTTATATTTATGGCAATGGCGGTATTCTGATTGTGCATTTCATCTGCACGGCTGGATCCATGGCCCCCTACTTGTCAACAGTGGCTAGGTAAATTATTATCGGTTTATCACCTGGAGGTGGCCTTGTATGAGCAGAAGGGGAGATGTGCGAGGAGAAAGGGACAGGCGATATGGGGGCAGTTTCGAGAATGGGTTCGGACACATTAATGGCCATTTATGGGGCTGTAAACGTTTTTTTTTAGGATTAATCTGAATTGCTAGGAATAAGAATATGATTGTTTTGTCTTTTTTTTTTCTTTCTTTTTTGTGTTGCTTCTTTTTCTCTTCATTGACCAAATTCCCTGTTTTGTAAGGTTTTGGGAATTAATTTTCTTTATTTTCCAAATAAAAATATATATATATAAAAAAAAACAAAAAACAAGTAGATTTTGCAACCGCCAATAAAAAAAAAGTAATTGAATATTTTTTCTAGCTGCTCCCAAACTGAAATGAAGCACTGTAAATCGTTATAGTGTAATTTTTTTATTTACAAGAGAGAGAGGCAGCTTTGCCACAGAGAAAACTGACTTTTGGATGTCTTTTACTGTCATAACATGTAAAACATCAAATATGCATACCCTACTTTTGAGTTACCATGCACCCTTCCCCATAGGCATTTAAGGCCTACCTTACGGGTGACTTAAAATAATTGAAAAGGAAGGTTTAGTCATGGCAAAAGGTTTGTTTCGCCAGGTTTAAATGGCCTGGCGACATATTTTGAAGTGCTATATTAGTAGATGGCATAATGAATGCTGAAGCCCATTCAGTGACATTTAATTTACAGGCCCTGGGTACATGTGGTACCATGTACAAGGGACTGACAAGTAAATTAAAGATGCCTATTAGAGCAATGCCATGGAACACACAAGCACTTTACCACTAGTTAGCAGGAGTAATGTGTGCAGAGTCCTCTAGCCAGCAAAAGTGGTTTCAGCTAAAGAAGGCAAACATTTGGGGGAATACCATACAAAATATGGTAATTATCAACAGGGCAGAAGAGAGAAGTAGGGTCTATCGGGCTCATTATGAGCACTGCTATAATCCCGAATCACGCAAGAATAGGAGTTTGTTCATGAACCTGGATTACATTTTATGCAGAAGACATTACATCTGCCACAGGACTCCACTGCCCATTTTTTTTTATCTTTCTCTCTCTCTATAGCAGGTTCTGGCCTCACTGATGTATTTATGGGCAGTTGATCTCAGTCTCGTTAAGAAACACTAAGATATTTCAATATTCAAATAGATTTGAAGAGTTCCAATAATGTTTATTTTTCAGAATATTGTGCACCAATCAGTGGCACTCAAAGCCCATCTGGACCACAGTTTTTAAGATACATCTTAACCCCCTCTTCCGCCTCACCTTTTTATTCGGACACACTGTAGTGCTTGTTGGTTAATGTCAGAATCACCAGCCCACCATCCCTGCCACCAAAATAACGCTTAAAAACACCCAACGGTACAAGTAATAGCTGCCTCCCACCTCATCCCTTTCCAAATGTCAGGTTGTCAGAGTCGAGCAGCAACTGTCAGGACCCGGTTTTCTTTTAGGATTCTGTGTTATGAAAGTCATGTAAACAGAGGAGGATGTGATTTCTAGACCGGCACAGTAAAATATTTACCATCGAGCAGAACCTTTCAGCCTGCTTTGCCAGAGTTGATCTGGCATGCGACCACAGCGCTTTGCTGAAGTGATGTTCCTGTCTCTCGGCAGATGGTTCACATAATTTGTTTATCGTCAAACGTGTCACACAGTGTGTTCATCGGGACACAGTCTATGACACAGTGTTCTTAAAGTGTAAAAGGCCATTTATTTAGGACAGGACTGCCTCCTATACAATAACATTATACAACTAAACTTTAACCAATTGACCCATTTTCTTTCTCCCCCTGGAAGGGTAGCCAAGCCCCCATCTGGCCCTCCACCCTCCCCAATCTACTGCCACTCAGCACAAACCCGATAGGCGTTTTGCTGCCCCACCAGTGAACCCGCTGCAACATTGCTTGCTTATGCAATGTCTCTGAGCCACATCTTCTCTCCCCACGATCCCAGCATCAATCGCAGCTCCATGAGACTTGTAAAGCCTCATGAAGCTTGTAAAGGTGCACACCATCCTACCAGAACAGCTAAGCCACTTCTTCCTTAATGTCCTCATGTTTCAACACTTTGATACCATGCCCCCAACAGAAAACCCTCATGGCTCTATTTAGCTTCCTCCGAGCCCGCTCCACAGCCCCATGGTTCAATGCCCCTCTCCACTTCCTCCGAGATACAAACTCTGTCCATATTATGCAGGTACCATGCATCTTCTGGCAAAGCAACTCAAGATCTCGTTGCATATGTTGCAGTAGAGTGAGCCCTGAAAGTTTCACCCAATAATTTTCCCCTAAATGAAAGAACAGCATATCCGGACAACCCCAACTGGGCATCATTGATATTAGAAAAGGAAGCAAATTCGCTGCACCAAATTCCACTCTTCCCCCACCACAAAACGTCATGCTGTCCACTTGACAAGCCCAATGAATGTCCATATAGCTGCCTTTCTGCGTATTTTGCAGCCCAATGGATGAATGAATGACCGACCATCCAAGTGACCATCTTCCCATTCCTGGGACCAGCCACACAACCTGCAAAAAGAACAGATATTAACACCAGGATACCACTCCCCCGTGACCCCCAGTATACCGCAACACCACTCAAGCCCTTACATAACGCTCACAGCACCGCGACCTCCACCTGCTCATACGCCTGATAGCCACCCAGTCCAAACCCAGGTGTGCCGCAGCAGTGGCTGCCCCAATCCTGAAAGAATGAGTCCCATAGCACTGTGCTCCCAATTCTTCTCAGCGCTTTTTGCTGCTCGCGTGGCTAAAAATGCCTTTCTCACCATGCCGCCCTAAAACTGCTCCACTCAACAATCGGACAAGCTTGCTGCATTCCCCCCTCCCTCTACTCAACCATAACCACTTTCCTTTCCCCATCTGGTCCATCTTAGACTTTCTGAGCCATATGCCCAAGCGCTCCTCCTTCAGGCAGATGTCACCCCTCCTCACACCAACCCATTTTCCCACCCCCAACACCTCAGACACCTGAAATGCTCCAAAAAAACATCCACACCATACACAAACAAAACAAAGCCAGCTCATGGGGGTCAACACAACAAACCTTCAACACATGCAACAGCTCCAGCAACAAATCAAATGTGATAGGTTCCCTTGCCACCTGACCTCTCTCCACCCTCATTCTACCCCACCCCTTCAACATTCTACCCAAGATATCATCTTTTACCGGGTCACAAACAAAAAATTATTTCCCATAAAATGAAACTCCGGCCAGCTTCCCCACAATTGTTGCAGGTGATAAACCCTTTTGAATCAAGAACAACACAAATCGCAATGTGCAACACCGCAGCATATCTGTACTCTCTACCCAAAAGTCCCCATCCTAATGTTCAAAATTCTGAAATTCCAACCATGCCAGTCAATAATTCCTCCGAGTTGAATCTGCCAAAGACATCTCCACCAGCCCTATGACCATCATGCCCCACATTGACAAATGTCTGCTGGGACCGCTGTCGTGAGTCGCTCCGCACCTGGCGCCAAGCTGCAAAACCGATGCCACTGTGAACGAGACAGGGAATCTGCAATGGCATTGTTTACCCCAGGAATGTGTTCCGCCTTGAATATAACATTTAACGATAAAAATCTAAGCATAAAGCATCTCAACCAAAGCAACACCCTCATATCCTTAACCCTCTGTCTATTCACCAGTTCCACTACTGTCATGTTGTCTACGTGAAAAACTACAGTTCTGTTGGCGAGTTAGAGTTGCAGTCAAAGCCACTAATAAAGGTAAGAATTCCAAAAAGGTGGTACTCCTGCCTTGTGTCAGCCAACACGCTGGCCACTGCTCCACACACCACCTGCCATCCCAAAAAGGACCAAAACTCGAAGCCCCAGCTGCATCTGAGAAGATTTGCACCTACCAGATCGTTCACAGAAACCCCATTGAAACTTGCCAAGAAGTTCTCCCATACTCTGATATCTTCCTGAAGCCCTACTGACACTCAAATCCTATGATGTGGGAGGGAGGCACCCGACATAGCAAGCCCTAGGTGACTACAGAATGTCCTACCCCCTCGTACCACTCTGCATGCGAAGTTGAGGAAACCTAAAAGCTGCTGAGCCGTGCGCAACTCAATCTTGTGCAAACCTCTCACTTGTCTCAAAAATTCCAATATGTCCTCCACTTTACCCGCCAGCAATCGTGCTACCAGAGCCTCCTTGTCCAATTCGATCCCCAAAAATGTCAGAATAGAACTAGGGCCTTCGGTCTTCTCAGGAGCCAATGGAACCCCCATCTTGCTGGCCAGTCCTTCAAAACTGCCCAATGCCCTGTTACAGGACTGGGACCCAGCTTGTCCAATAAAAAGGAAGTCATCTAAGTAGTGCGTCACCTCTCGCACACTTTAACAAATACCCACTGTAGAAAAGTACTTAAGGCCTCAAAAAGTGCACACGAAATTGCACAGCCCATAGGGAGAACCCTATCCACATAGATTGCCCAATCCAACTGCATCCCTAATAGGGAACAATCCTCTGGATGAAGCGGCAAGAGCCAAAATGCTGCCTTGATGTCACATTTAGCCAGCTGTGCCCCTCTACCACCCCCCCCGAATGAGCCGAATTGAATCGTTGACTAAAGCGTACACCACCCTTGTGTCCTCTTGTGCGATAAAATCGTTCACCGATGCCCCTTCCGGCCATGACAAATGGTGGATAAGGCAAAACTTGCCTTTGCTCTTCTTAGGCACAACGCCAAGCGGGGAAATCATCAATGTGTCTAGGGGCCAGTCAAAGAACGGACCTGCAATTCTACCTTCTGCTACCTCTCTTGCCAGTTTGGCTGCAACCATCTGTGGCAGTGTTTTAGCAGACCGCAAATTGGCTGCCCACCTCCTCTGCCTCTGCCCTTGATAACCTATCTGAAAACCTTCCTTGAAGCCCCATTCTAACTTGCATACTATGTCCCTGTCCGGGTACATACGCAAACAAGGCAGCAAAAATTCAAGCTTAATTTGCTTGCAGGTAGGTCGCTCCCCGCTCCGCCTTGCGCACCACCACCTTTTTCCCATTCCCTCTAGCTTCTTTCACCGCCGCTGCGTCCCCTGCGGCCCCTCCCACCTCCCCCCTCAATCTCTCACTGTTTTCTCTTCCCTTTTCCCGCCGCTGCGTCCCCTGCGGCCACTCCCGCCTCCCCCCTCGTTCTCTCACTGTTTTCTCTTCCCTTTTCCCGCCGCTCTGTCCCCTGCGGCCCCACCCCCCAGCCCTCTCATAGGACAAGCCCTCCCGCCTCCCAGCTGCCACTCCCACCCTCCCCTCCTCTTATGGCAGCCGCCGCGCGCTAGCAGGGAGCAACCTTTGACCCTCGTTCTCTCACTGTTTTCTCTTCCCTTTTCCCGCCGCTGCATCCCCTGCGGGCCCTCCCGCCTCCCCCCTCGTTCTCTCAACGTTTTCTCTTCCCTTTTCCCGCCGCTGCGTCCTCTGCGGCCCCTCCCGCCTCCCCCCCTCGTTCTCTCACCGTTTTCTCTTCCCTTTTTCCCGCCGCAGCGTCCCCTGCGGCCGCTCCCGCCTCCCCCCTCGTTCTCTCACCGTTTTCTCTTCCCTTTTCCCGTAGCTGCGTCCCCTGCAGCCCCAGCCCCAGCCCTCTCATAGGACAAGCCCTCCCGCCTCCCAGCTGCCACTCCCACCCTCCCCTCTTCTTATGGCAGCCGCGGTGCACTAGCAGGGAGCAACCTTTGACCCTGCTTGCTGGTAGGTCGCTCCCTGCTCCGCCTTCCACACCACCACCTTTTTCCCATTCCCTCTAGCTTCTTTCCCCGCTGCTGCGTCCCCTGCGGCCCCTCCCACCTCCCCCCTCGTTCTGTCACCGTCTTCTCTTCCCTTTTTCCCCGACGCTGCGTCCCCTGCGGCCCCTCCCGCCTCCCCCCTCGTTCTCTCACCGTTTTCTCTTCCCTTTTTCCCCGACGCTGCGTCCCCTGCTGCCCCCCCGCTTCCCCCCTCGTTCTCTCACCGTTTTCTCTTCCCTTTTCCCGCCGCTGCATCCCCTGCGGCCCCACCCCCCCAGCCCTCTCATAGGACAAGCCCTCCCATCTCCCAGCTGCCACTCCCACCCTCCCTTCCTCTTATGGCAGCCGCGGCGTGCTAGCAGGGAGCAACCTTTGACCCTGCTTGCAGGTAGGTCGCTCCCCGCTCAGCCTTCCACACCACCACCTTTTTCCCGTTCCCTCTAGCTTCTTTCCCCACCGCTGTGTCCCCTGCGGCCTTTCCCACCTCCCCCCTCGTTTTCCCCCTGTTTTCTCTTCCCTTTTCCTGCCACTGCGTCCCCTGCTGCCCCTCCCTCCTCCCCGTCGTTCTCTCACCGTTTTCTCTTCCCTTTTCCCGCCGCTGCGTCCCCTGGGGCCCCAGCCCTCTCATAGGACAAGCCCTCCCGCCTCCCAGCTGCCACTCCCACCCTCCCCTCCTCTTATGGCAGCCGCGGCACGGCCGCGCCGAAGGTGCACCAAAGGCAAGCCCGTCTGTGCCTGTCCGCGCCTGGACCGCGCCCAGCGCCACCCCCCCCAGGTCCGCGAGACCCCTGCACCTCCAGACGCCGCTACACGGTCGACCAACTCAACGCCCTCAATCACGGCCGCACCACAGCATGCTCCCAGTCCTCACCAAGGAACACCCACGGACCCTTCGCATGCCGCACCTGCAGATTCACCTGCGACATAACAACGAAACCAACAAAGACCGAAACTAACCACCTCCACTGCATACTCCTCAACACCCGCTCCGCACGCAAGCACGCCATCGAGCTCTGGGACCTGCTCGACTTCACCGCCCCAGACGTAGCCTTCCTTTCCGAAACTTGGTGAAATTACTCCTCGGCGCCCGACATCGCAATAGCCATCCCAGACGGCTACAAGATCATCCGTAGGGACCGCAACAACGGAATCGGAGGAGGCATAGCCATCACCCACAAATCCTCCCTCAAGGTTGACACCCACACTGACGACTCCCTCAAGACCGCTGAACACCTACACTTCCGCATCCACACCGACCCTAACACCACTCTCAGAGGAACGCTCATCTACAGACCCCCCGGACCACGAGCACCATTCAGCGAATCCCTCGCTGACCTCACCAGCACCCACGCACTCACCTCAATGGATTACATCCTCCTCGGGGACCTAAATTTCCACTTGGAGAACAACAACGACACCAACTCCACTACTCTGATCGACAACCTCACCAACCACGGCCTTAGACAACTCGTCAACACACCAACCCACATCGCCGGCCACACGCTTGATCCCATCTTCTCCTCAAGCGCCCACGTCACCTTTAACCATACCACCGTACTCCACTGGACCGACCACCACTGCATCCACTTCACCTACAAGAAACACACCGAGCACCATCGCACCCCACAACCACCCCGCCGATGCTGGAGCAGAGTTACGGAAGACCAGCTTACCAACGCCCTCGTCCAGAACCCACCCCCCGACTCCACCGACCCAGACATCGACGCCAACAACCTCACCCTGTGGATCAACGACTGCGCCAACACCCTCGCGCCACTCAAAAAACCCACTGACAACCAAGCCAGAAGAAAAGCCACCTGGTTCACCGACGAGCTCCTAAATTCCAAACCCGACTGTCGGAAGCTAAAAAAGGAATTGCTCCTCAAACGCACACCTGACAGCCTCACAGCCCACAAGGACGCCACCCGCAAGCACCACCAACTCATCAGACAAGCCAAATGATCCCACTTCAAAGACCGCCTGGACAACAACGCACACGACAGCAAAGAGCTCTTCAGCATCGTGAAAGAACTCTCCAACCCCAGCGCCAACATCAACGACATCCCTCCATCCCAAGAACTCTGCAACGCACTGTCCACCTTCTTCCACCGGAAGATCACCAACATCCACGACAGTTTTGACGCCACTCCCACGCCAGACCCCACCCCCCAACACTCCACCTGTGCAAACCACCTGACCTCCTGGACCAATGTGAACGACACAGAGACACGCAAGATCACGAACTCCATCCACTCAGGATCTCCGTCAGACCCCTGCCCCCACCACGTATACAACAAAGCCGACTCCACCATCGCTCCCCAACTACGGAAGGTCATCAACATCTCCCTCGAAACAGCGACATTCCCTGAAAAATGGAAACATGCCGAAATCCACGCCCTCCTCAAGAAGCCCAAAGCAGACCCCAACGACCTCAAGAACTTCCGACCCATCTCCCTGCTCCCCTTTCCAGCAAAATTGATTGAAAAAATCGTCAACACACAACTAACCAGCCACCTCGAAGACAACAGCATCCTAGACCCCTCCCAGTCCGGCTTCAGACGAAACCACAGCACCGAAACCGCCCTTCTCGCCGCCACATACGACATCAGACGCCAAATGGACAACGGCGAAACATCAGCCCTCATCCTCCTGGACCTATCTGCCGCCTTCGACACAGTCTGCCACCGCACCCTGGAATCACACCTCCACGAAACCGGAATTCAAGGAAAAGCCCTCAACTGGATCGTCTCATTCCTCTCCAGCAGAACCCAGAGAGTCTGCCTCCCCTCCTTCCGCTCTGAAGCCACCGACATCATCTGCGGCGTCCCCCAAGGATCATCCCTCAGCCCGACACTGTTCAACATCTACATGGCCCCCCTCGCACAAGTGGCCCGACAACACATCCTCAACATTCTCACCTATGCCGACGACACCCAGCTCATCCTTTCACTCACCAAATACCCACGCTCGCCAAATCCAACCTCCACGAGGGAATGAAATCCATCGCTGAATGGATGAGAAACAGCCGTCTGAAACTGAACTCGGACAAGAAGGAGGTCATCATCCTCGGATCCACCCCCTCCGCCTGGGACGACTCCTGGTGGCCCACAGCCCTAGGAACCCCACCGACACCGACCGACCACGCTCGCAACCTGGGCTTCATCCTCGACTCCGCCCTCACCTTGTCTAAACAGGTCCACGCAGTTTCCTCCTCCTGCTACAACACACTCCGCATGCTCCGCAGAATCTACAAGTGGATCCCAACAGAAACAAGAAGAACAGTGACACAGGCCCTCGTCAGCAGCAGGCTGGACTATGGCAACGCACTCTACACAGGCATCCCAGCAAAAGACTGTAAGGAAATGCCTCCTTACCATGGTTACCCCCTGACTTTTTGCCTTTGCTGATGTCAAGTTATGATTTGAAAGTGTGCTGAGGCCTGCTAACCAGGCCCCGGCACCAGTGTTCTTTCCCTAACCTGTACCTTTGTATCCACAATTGGCACACCCTGGCATCCAGGTAAGTCCCTTGTAACTGGTACCCCTGGTACCAAGGGCCCTGATGCCAGGGAAGGTCTCTAAGGGCTGCAGCATGTCTTATGCCACCCTGGGGACCCCTCACTCAGCACAGACACACTGCGTGCCAGCTTGTGTGTGCTGGTGGGGAGAAAAAGACTAAGTCGACATGTCACTCCCCTCAGGGTGCCATGCCAACCTCACACTGCCTCTTGCATAGATAAGTCACCCCTCTAGCAGGCCTTACAGCCCTAAGGCAGGATGCACTATACCATAGGTGAGGGCATAGGTGCATGAGCACTATGCCCCTACAGTGTCTAAACAAAACCTTAGACATTGTAAGTGCAGGGTAGCCATTAGAGTATATGGTCTGGGAGTCTGTCATACACGAACTCCACAGCACCATAAAGGCTACACTGAAATCTGGGAAGTCTGGTATCAAACTTATCAGCACAATAAATGCACACTGATGCCAGTGTACATTTTATTGTGAAATACACCCCACAGGGCATCTTAGAGATGACCCCTGAAAACATACCCCACTTCCAGTGTGGGCTGACTAGTTTTACCAGCCTGCCACACACCAGACATGTTGCTGGCCACATGGGGAGAGTGCCTTTGTCACTCGGTGGCTAGTAACAAAGCCTGTACTGGGTGGAGGTGCTTCTCACCTCCCCCTGCAGGAACTGTAACACCTGGCGGTGAGCCTCAAAGGCTCACCCCCTTTGTTACAGCGCCCCAGGGCACTCCAGCTAGTGGAGATGCCCGCCCCCTCCGGCCACGTCCCCACTTTTGGCAGCAAGGCCGGAGGAGATAATGAGAAAAACAAGGCGGAGTCACTGGCCAGTCAGGAAAGCCCCTAAGGTGTCCTGAGCTGAGGTGACTCTGACTTTTAGAAATCCGCCATCTTGCAGATGGAGGATTCCCCCAATAGGATGAGGGATGTGCCCCCCTCCCCTCAGGGAAGAGACACAAAGAGGGTGTAGCCACCCTCAGGGCTAGTATCCATTGGCTACTAACCCCCCAGACCTAAACACCCCCCTAAATTGAGTATTTAGGGGCTCCCAGAACCTAGCAAGATAGATTCCTGCAACCTGAAGACAAAGAAGGACTGCTGACCTGAAAGCCCTGCAGAGAAGACGGAGACACCAACTGCTTTGGCCCCAGCCCTACCGGCCTGTCTCCCCACTTCAAGAAAAACTGCAACAGCGACGCGTTCTACAGGGTCC
The DNA here is from genome assembly GCF_031143425.1 of Pleurodeles waltl. Taxonomy (NCBI): domain Eukaryota; kingdom Metazoa; phylum Chordata; class Amphibia; order Caudata; family Salamandridae; genus Pleurodeles; species Pleurodeles waltl. The sequence goes on along the minus strand of NC_090446.1, from coordinate 1,332,109,149 downwards.
AGCAACCTCTGAAGCCTCAGAGGACTACCCTGCATTTAAAAGGACCAAGAACTCCCGAGGACAGCGGCTCTGCTCCAAAGAAGAAACATCTTTGCAACAAAGAAGCAACTTTTAAAGACAACACGTTTCCTGCCGGAAGCGTGAGACTTTGCACTCTGCACCCGACGCCCCCGGCTCGACCTGCGGAGAAACAACACTACAGGGAGGACTCTCCGGCGACTGCGACCCTGTGAGTAGCCAGAGTTGACCCCCCTGAGCTCCCCAGCGATGCCTGCAGAGGGAATCCAGAGGCTCCCCCTGACCGCGACTGCCTGCTTCTAAGAACCCGACGCCTGGTAAAGACACTGCACCCGCAGCCCCCAGGACCTGAAGGATCCGACCTCCAGTGCAGAAGTGACCCCCAGGTGGCCCTCTCCCTTGCCCAGGTGGTGGCTACCCCGAGGAGTCCCCCCCCTTGCCTGCCTGCTTCGCTGAAGGGACCCCTGGGTCTCCCATTGAACTCCACGGCAAACCCGACGCCTGTTTGCACTCTGCACCCGGCCGCCCCCGTGCCGCTGAGGGTGTACTTTTTGTGCTGACTAGTGTCCCCCCAGGTGCCATACAAAACCCCCCTAGTCTGCCCTCTGAAGACGCGGGTACCTACCTGCTGGCAGACTGGACCCGGGGCACCCCCTTCTCCATTGAAGCCTATGCGTTTTGGGCACCACTTTGACCTCTGCACCTGGCCGGCCCTGTGCTGCTGGTGTGGTAACTTTGGGGTTGCCCTAAACCCCCAATGGTGGGCTACCTTGGACCCAACTTTGAACCCTGTAGGTGGTTTACTTACCTGCAAAACTAACAAACACTTACCTCCCCCAGGAACTGTTGAAAATTGCACTGTCTAGTTTTAAAATAGCTTATTGCCATTTTTGTGACAACGGTACATGCTATTTTGCTGATTCAAAGTTCCTAAGTTACCTAAGTGAAATACCTTTCATTTGAAGTATTACTTGTAAATCTTGAACCTGTGGTTCTTAAAATAAACTAAGAAAATATATTTTTCTATACAAAAACCTATTGCCCTGAAATTGTCTTTGAGTGTGTGTTCCTCATTTATTGCCTGTGTGTGTACAACAAATGCTTAACACTACCCTCTGATAAGCCTACTGCTTGACCACACTACCACAAAATAGAGCATTAGAATTATCTATTTTTGCCACTATCTTACCTCTAAGGGGAACCCTTGGACTCTGTGCATGATATTTCTCACTTTGAAATAGTGCATACAGAGCCAACTTCCTACAAAGACCTACTACGCCTACAACGCATCCAAAATGCCTCCGCCTGACTGATCCTCAACGTACCCTGCCACAGCCACATCTCCCACCACCTGAGAAACCTTCACTGGCTCCACGTGGACAAAAGGATCCCTTTCAAGCTTCTTACCCACGCTCACAAAGCGCTCCACGACACCGGACCAGCCTACCTAAACAACAGACTCAGCTTCTACACCCCCACCCGTCAGCTCCGCTCCTCTAACCACGCCCTCGCTGTTGTCCCCCACATCTGAAGAAAGACCTCCAGCGGCAGATGCTTCTAATACCTCGCCGCCAAAACCTGGAACACCCTCCCCACCAACCTGCGACAGACTCAAGACCTTCTAACCTTCAGAAGACTCCTCAAGACCTCGCTCTTCGACCAGTAACACCAGCTCCCCCCCCCCCAGCGCCTTGAAACCCTCACGGGTACGTAGTGCGCTTTATAAATCCAATGATTGATTGATTGGTGAAGGCGCCCTTTGGAGCAAGAGCGCCTTGCATCTTCTACCCCTGGCTGACCTCCACTCTTCTGCTGGACTTGTGAGAGAAAAACACTGCATGACCGGGTGTCGTCCCCTGCATTTGGAACACTCGTGCTTGAATTTACAGGTATGGTGCGAGCAGAAACCGTTGTTAAAGTTACAGCATGCTCCAGACGTGGATGATTGTGGTTGCTGTAAAGCGCCCGCCCCCCCCTTGGGCGGGACGTGCCTGAAAGGGCTTGTACACCACAGGCAACCCACTGGCAGTAAATGTGGATGCAGCAGAGTGTGAAGAAGCAATCCACAATTCTGAATCGACATCCCCACAGGGTTTATCGGGATTTACGCTTACCCGTGCTCTGAATTCTTTGTTATAGTTCAACTATGCAAAGCCCCCAAAATGCATTTGCGCTTTGTGTATAATGTCCATATATTTAAAAAAGCACAATGGCCCAGTTAGGAAAATTTTCACAATAGATACTGGCATATATAAAAAAATGCAGATGGCCAGTTATCCATCTTAATCGGCACCCTGGGCCTACCTGCTAGCTCCCATTCCTCCTCCTTAGAGCCCTCCTTGGCCTGAATGTCCCTGTGGAGCAAATTAAAAACATCTATATATTTGTGGTGTCAAATCCTGGACTTCGTCTTTTCTGCCACGTGAGACCCCCAAAGGCATTTCCAGACCCATAAACGGGAGCCGCTTCCTAAGCCCCTCTCTGCCCTTGTCATCACCATCCTTTCCATTCCCTTTCAAGGTCCCCCCAGTGCCCCGCTGGTGCGTCAGCCTGAACTGCCTGTGCAACGTCCCCCACCTGGGCCGCACTCCAGGTATGTCATGGATAGAATGATCACCCACGCCAACTGATTTGTGTGTAGTTGTCACAACCTTCTTTGGACCATTGCCCACAATGACCATCATTCTCCCTTACCTTGCAACCATGTTGTTTTCCCTTTAGCCGCCGTCTGGGCCGGGCAAACCCGTTCTTCCCTGCCTATGGCCATCCTCGCTTTTCCTTTGACTGCTTGCTCCTGTAATACAGAATTCGAAGAGGGGGTTGTGTCGCTCTTGCGCCCATCCCACCTCCCGCCTTTGCTTCTCACCTCGCTTTCGCGCATCTCCCCTTCTTCCCATTCATCTGACTCATCATTGTAATCCATATCCACCTCATCGTACATCTCACATTCGTCGCCCACACTTTTCCCCAGCCAACGTCTCTTTCAACTCCTCACGCGCGTGTCCCTCAAGGCGTCTGCCATACTTGCACCCAATGCATTCCCGCGGTGTAGAGAAGGCTGCCGAAGACCCCTCTAGTGCTTCAGACCAACGTCCCGGAGCACCACCTTCCTTCTGCCAGTCCTTTCCACTGACACTGACTCTTCACGCCACTTGTGGCCGTATGCACCACTCATGTCTGTCGCATGGCTGGACCCATTGGCCACAGAAGCCGCTTGACTGACCTCCCTTGGTACCCACACCCAAGTACCCAACCCAGGCTCATGGTCCCCATGACCCCCACCCCCACCTCTTCCTTGTCTGCCTTCCTTTTGGGGCGACGTACCTCCTCACTGCCCTTGCATAACTGGGTCCATCTGTCTTCCATCTCCTGGCCGACCCGCCTCTGTTCCCTGATTCTTGCCTCAATGTCCACCAAGGACCAGTCATGCACCACCTGCTGCCCAGTGGGCCTGCCAGCTGATGCCTCCCTGCATGGGCCCCTAGGGGCCTGCCATGTCCCTTGCCGCTCCTTGTCCACCCCCTTGCTCTAGGCTCCAGAAAACTATCGCCCTGCACCCCCTCGCCCTGCCCTCCTGTGCTCCTGGCCCTACTCTTGGTGGGGCCCAGTTGTCCCCCACTCTTCTAGGCCCCACCTTTGCAGCATGTGCCACTGCAAGGGAGCTTGCCTGATTACAAGTCCCTGCCCCCTGTCCTGCCTCACTGTCCTCACTTGCCCTCTCTGTGTTAGGGCCATCCACAACCTTGGAGCCTGCTCCAGGCCCAGCTTTCCCTGTTTCCTCTGACAAAGCTGGGGGTGGGGGCCCTGTCCCCCACTGAGGTGCCAAACCCTCCAACACCACTTCATTTAAACCTGGCCCTCGCAGGACCTGAATGGGGACCGAAGGAGAAGACACGCTGCATCCCCTCACCCCAACTGACTTTCTTCGTTCCACCCTTTTGGGCAATCCGCATGCGGCCACGCCGCTGGAGGCTGCGCGTGCCATGCACGTCATTCCGATGACCCAGGCCTGGTCTAGAACACCTGGCCTGAGGAGGTCAGAATGGCCGGCTTCGCCAAAGCAGGCGAAGCGCAGCCTGAACTGCAGAAGTGTTGTGTCTCTGAGCCATGGCGCTGCAAATTAAACAGAACCTCACACCTACACTGCAGCTACCCCAGGGGACCGGCTAAAACTTCCACCTGCGCCAACGACTAGCACGGTCCCCACGCCCACTTGTTTCTATATACCTCCCCCATATTCCCCCACCCCCCCATGTACCTTTTGGCCAATCCTGCCCTCCTTCCATCACTTCCCTCCCGAACGTTCCCGTGGAGAAACTAGGCTATGTCTGCTCTCCACGGGGCCCTTCAAATTCAAGCAAACACTGATTTTACCCCTTTAAAGGAAGCACAGAGTTCTACTAAAATGAGGCTTACAACAGGTTCTCAAATGGTTCTTGCTTCAAATAATCCCGATTTTTGGGTCCCTTTTTGCATCTAAGCTAGAGGCAGAACACACATTATTAACCAGTGTGCACCAGAATTTTAGCTGCAGTAGGAATTAACATCAGAACTCCCTTTTTCCTTTGTTGACATAGTAGAGTTGATCCCTTCTCCCATCTTTTGCCCCTCAACTATCTCCTAGTTACTACCTTGAGGCTACAGCAACATCAAGAAGTGGTAAGTGAGCACTTAAATAAAACTTTTGGAGCCCTATTTACTTTCTTGTTTTGCCACTGCTTTCATATTAATCAAGATAGAGGCTAGCAAGGGCAGACCCAGGAGTACCAAAGGGCACACCAGATTTAGAATATGACGCTCATGTTCACCCCTAATTAGCTACCCCCCCATAGAATGGTGAGATGATGACTATAGAGAACTAGGAGTACCTAAGGATTGGCCAGGCAGGTCACTCCTGGAGAATAGTGAGATGATGACTATATAAAACCAAGAGTACCAATGTGTAAGCCAGGATTGGAATCCAATATCCCTGCTCACCATGGATTGACATCAATGTGAACTTCACCCTTGAAGGATAGTGAGACGATGGCTGTAGAGAACAAGAAGTACTCATGGGTAAGCCAGGATTAGAATATTATGCTCCTTGCCACTCATAATTGACATCCATGTGAAGGTCACTCTTGTAGAATGGTAAGATGATGACTTTAGAAAACTGTAGGGGCCCCGGAGCACCCCTTCTGAAAGCCTTTCCCTGGGGGATTTGGGATCATTATCCGAGGAGCAGCTGCACTGCCCTGTCGGATAATGATGCCGTCCACCACCAGGCTGCCTGGCGACGCAGCCTGGCGGTGGGAGAGCCCTCCCTGGCTTCATTATGTGTTGGTGTGGGCCACCATGCCTGCTGGCGGGATTTCCCGCCACCGCCGGCATGGCGGCCCACACCTCCAAGTTCATAATGAGGGCCTCAGTCTTGGAGAATAGTGAGACTATGACTAAGGTGCTCATTAGGAATTCTGCAGTCTTTTTAAAACACCACCGAAGCCGGGGGCGCCAAAAGACCGTCAGTGCTGGCAGTCTGAAGACTGCCATATTATGATGTTGTGCCGATTAATCCGACACTGTCGGCCTGGACTACGTCGTAATAGAGGCGGTTTCCACCGCTGGGACCACCACGCCAACAGGACGCTGCCCGCCGTATTACAATCCGTAATACGGCGCAGCAGTTTCCTGCATAGCGGTGCTGTGCCGGCAGTGGAAAGCAGTGAGACCAATCCCCTCCCGGACAGCCACCTCGCCAAAGTAGGTACGTTGATAGTCCAAAAGGGTGGGGGGTGTTGTGTGAATTTGTGTGTGTGTATGAATGCGGGGGGTGTCTGTGTGTGTGTTTGTGAGTACGTTTATGCCGAGTGGGTGAGGGGGTATTGTGTGTGTGTGCGTGTATGTGGGAATGCAGAGGGGGGAGGGGATGTCAGTTTGAGTGCATGAATGTGAGTGTATGTGTCTGCGTGTGTGCATACAAGTGTATGTGGCTGAGTGCATGTGTACGCGTGAATGGGTGTGTTCGTGTGCATGTGTGTGAGTGAATGACTAAATCTGAGTGCGTGTTTGGTTGCGAGTGTGTGGGGGTGTATGTAAGCGAATAAGTGAGTGAGTGGGGTTAGGTGAATGTAGGTGTGTGGTCAAGTGGGGGGGTGTCTACTGGTGACAGGATTGGAGATTCCTGTCGCTGGGTACATGACCACCAGAATTTTTGTTGCGATCGTGCTGGCAGTCTGCCGCCGCGTTATACCGATGGCGGTATAACAGCTACCGCTGTACCGCTGTGGTGTTTTGGCCAAGGCATAATATGGCAGTCATTACTGCTGGCCCGGCGGCGGTAAGACTGCCACTGCGAGTCTGGCGATCCAAAGACTGTCAGATTCATAATGAAGGCCTACGCCTGGAACTCAAGCAACTGCTACAATGAGAGATGATTTTAACCCAAGGTATTTAATCATGTTTTCTCTGCCCCAGTCCCGTTGAATAGGAATGGGTGCAAAGGGTTTTCTTTAAACAAAAAGTAAAAGTGATCATCTGACTCTTTCTTTCAGAGATGGAGGTGTCGAGAAATGTACATCTAGTGCATGATCGACAGCAGGGTCTGCATACTAATAAACGTTTGCATCTTTTTGTGTTAAAGGGTGTATGTTGTGTTGAGAATAGGGGCAGATCTGGCTTAGGGGTTGGCTAGATGTACCCTGAAAGGCTTTCAGGGATGTGTTTTGTTGACAACAGGGGACACTTCCATTGATCTATTTGTAGGTGAAAAGCAAAAAAAAAAAAAAGAACAGGTCCCAGGATGCTTGTTACCACTCCAGGGAGGACCTGGCTTGGCAGTTAAGGCTGGACTGTTCCCAGGGGGAGCAGGTTCAAGATTGATTTGCATATGGCTGGGTCCAAACTGGAACGACATGGGTAGCAAAAAAAAAAAAAATGGACTTAGGCCCAGATCTCTGTACTGGGGGTGAATCTTTGACCTTGTTCAGCATTCTGTCAATCAATTGTTCTTTTTGCTATTTGTAGGTGAGGAAAAGAGTTTGGATAGTAATACTGCTATTAATTGTGAGGTAGTGGAGTGACTTCAGGATCACAGAAATAGAACCCCAGAACTTTTTTTTTCATTTTTGTACCAGTTAGAGGCAGGAACTTTTGTTATTTTGGAGGTAAAGGAAAAAGGTTAGGTGGAGGATTTATGGTAGTTTTCAGTAATTTTCATCTGTTTACTTGACGGTGAATGGGAGAATGTTTTGGAAGTAAACTGAGGTGGTGGTGATAACATAGGCTGAAAATTGATTCTCCTAGTGCATCAAGTGCTATTTTGGTGTGTTTGGTTAAGGGGAACACAATCTAAGGAGAGCCTTTGCTTGTGAGTCGGTAGACTGTAACTTATCAGCTTAGAGCTCTTATTTTTCAGCGTGCAACCCTTGCACTTGACAGTCCTCACAATCTCCACTCTGAGGTTCTGGATCAGCATCTGAGAACTAGTTATCCTTCTTAAAGCGTTATATTTATTCCCAGTGTCTCTCATGTTCAGCAGGCCCAATCATCTTACGTCTCCCACTGACGGAGATCAGGGTTGTGTCCTTGCTTGAAAAGTTTCAAGGACTTGATTGTTCAGTCCCCCCCCACCTCCCGTGGTCTGCAATGCAATAGATCCACAATTGTTTTTCAATCCATGTAAGACTCGTCATTCCTGCCTCTGTATCTTCCAAATATTTTGTACCTTATTTCATGCATAATGCTAGAAACTGTCAAAACGTACTTTGAGATCTCATAAACTAGGGAGCAAGTGGGTGGCAGCAGAAAAGGGGCAGTCAAAAGCCACATTTTTTTTTTTTTTTTTTTAAACTCTGCACCAAAAAATTGGGAACAAGGTCAAATATGATAGTAAATCAGTTCTGGGTTACATAATCGGCCATATCTACTACATTTCAAAATATCTTATTGGTTAAGAGACCTTCTACATGGATGTTTGTGTACCTAGCCACTTCCAGGACATAATGACAGTTAAGATAACACTGGTGGTTAATACACTTAATGAAGAAATCTATGTGCAGCTTCGGCACTGGTTTGACTCCTCATAAAATGGCATCGAGGGTTAATGTAGATTTTCCTAGTTTTAATGACGGAACGTCTTAATTTTATTAAAGACACGGAGGCGAGTATTATGCATTTCTTTTCTTGCTTTATTAAACAGCAGCAAGGGAAGAAAACTACAAATCCCAGAAGCGAAGAAGAAACGAGCCAATGGGAAACAAAGTGTAGTTCATACACAACAGCCAATCAGGACACATGTATGCAATTATTACGTAACTTGACTGCAAACAGCCCTCTTTTCTTGAGCTTAAGAGTCAGCTAGAACAAAATGAAGGAAAAATAGAAACCAAAATAAGGACTGCCATAATAAAGGGTAACAAGTCCGAACACAAGTTCATGAATCCAGGAAACTGAAGATGAACAGGAACACACTGATGGGTCGCTAATCCAACTGGTGAAGAATGTAATAGAAGAGACGCTGGTTGTGTATCCTAATCATGAAATGATGTTCAATGAGGAAGGTTGAGCTGAGGATGATGACACTGAAAGGATGGGAGAAAAATAAAACAAATAGTAGTTACAATAAGGGGTGGGATAATATTCGCTTCCGTGTCTTTAATAAAATTAAGACTTTCTGTCATTAAAATTAGGAAAATCTACATTTTATGACAAGACCGGAGGCTCCTATTATGCTTGTTTAAAGCAAATTAATAACATTCATAGAAACAGTATCAACAGGTTTGCAATAAAAAACTCTGAAAACATTTTCATTAGACCAATCTGCGGATCTAAGAATATCCTCAAGACGGGAACCCGCACAAAAGGCTTTAGATGCCATAGCTTCTCTGGAACAGTGCGCTTCAAACCTGGAGGTATCAATCCCCGCTAGTGACATTTTCCATCTAACCCAATGGGCTAGAGTGGCTGAAGACACAGGTTTATAAGGTTTCCTAAAGGAAATAAGTAGTTGGGGAACTAAGGACGTTCTTAGATGTGCAGTCATTTGTTTGTAAACTTTTTAACATTGTGCAACACATAACTTGGGGTGATCAGGAAAATATGGAAAAAAAAAAGATTTTAAATTTGTTTTTGTTTCTACAAGACACAGTAAATAACACACCAGAAGGTGTAAACTGGCTAGAGGAAATATCTAAAGCTTTAACATCAGATAGACATTTAATGGAAATAAGGCACAACAACATAGTTAGTTTGGAGGATAACATCTTCAACGTAAGAGAAGAATTATCGGGCCATGACAGAATAAAATCTAAAACCACATTAACGTCCCATAAGACTCTATATTTAGGTAATGGTGGATTAGAAAATTTTACTCCCTTTAAAAGACGGCAAATAAGTGGGTGTTCCCCCACAGGTTTTCCGTTGACAAACACATGATTGAAAGAGATGGCTGATCTGTACAGATTAATGGTACGGAAAGCTTTGCCTTTGCTAGCCTCAGTAGCTAGAAAATTCACGATGAAGGTGACATCTGCTGAAAGGGAATTAACGTGTTTTCCCAGACACCAGCTGTGCCATAAAGACCAAGCTGACTTGTAAGCTTTTCTTGTCCCAGGGGCCCAGGATTGTCTGATATATTTCAAAGCTTCCGATGAAATGACAGGGAAAGGCTGGGAATTCCCGAGATCTTCCATGCTGAAAGAAAAAGAGGATTGTCCAAAATAAGGTTGTGAGACGATGTAAAGGATCCAAGAGGAGGTCTGGAAAAGAAGGAATGAGGAAAGGAAAATCTATTGAAAGTTCCAAAAGCGTTGGGAACCAAATCTGGGATTGCCAGAATGGAGCTATGAGGACTAAAGTGGCCTGCTGACGTCTTGCTTGGGCTAACACCCTGCTGATCATGAGAAAGGGAGGGAAGGCATAATTGAGGGACTTGGACCAATCTTGAAGAAATGCATCGAAAGCCAAGGCCAAGGGATCTGGACGCCAGATGTAAAATTGAGGAAGCTGAGAATTGAGGCGAGACACGAACAAGTCGATCGTCAAGGGGCCCCATTTGTTCTGTACTGATTGAAAGATCGAAGGGTGAAGTTTCCAGTTACTTGAATCACGGAGATGACGAGAGTGCCAACTGGGAATGGAGTTGAGAGTTCCTGGAAGATACTCTGCAATAACCGAAATTTGGTTTGAAAGGCAAAATTCCCAAAAGCCCTTTGCTAGTTCTGCTAACGGTTTGGATCTTGTGCCTCCGAGATGATTTATGTAACAGACTGCCGAAATATTGTCCATTCTGAGAAGGATAGCACAACGAGCATTGTTCTTTGCAAGGCTTCTGATTGCAAAGGAGCCGGCAAGCATCTCTAAACAACTGATATGCAATCTGGACTCCTCTAAAGACCATATACCTCCAGTCGAGATTGGACCACATTGGGCCCGCCAGCCGGTTTGGCTTGCATCTGACTCTAATACAAGATCTGGGGCTGATGCAAAGATAGTTCTTCCGTTCCAGGCATCTAAATGGTCTATCCACCATTGAAGCTCTCTTCGAGAATCGAGATCTAGAGGGATAATGTCTGCGTACAAAAGACCTTTCCTTAAATGTTGAATCTTTAGCCTCTGGAGAGCCCGGTAATGTAAAGGGCCTGGAAATATCGCCTGTATGGAAGAGGAAAAAAGACTGACGACGCAGGCAAGAGATCTTAGAGAAATGGAAGTGTGGCGTAAGATCTGAAGAATCTCTGACTTTATAGATTTTATCTTCGCTGAAGGAAGAAGAAGAATGGCAGAGACTGAATTGACTTGGAAACCTAAGAATTCTAGAATTTGGGTAGGAAAAAGAAAAGATTTTTCTTTGTTGATGATGAAACCCAGATCCGAGAGTAGAGAACAAGTTAAGTTCAGGTGGGCCATGAGAGACTGAGGTGATTGGCTCATAATGAGAATATCATCCAGATAAATAAGAAGTCTTACACCCTGAGCTCTGAGGAATGCTACCACTGGTTTCATGAGCTTGGTGAAGCACCAAGGAGCTGATGAGAGACCAAAAGGTAGAAATGTAAGGTGGAAGAATTTGTCGGGCCACTGGAATTGGAGAAACTTCCTGTGTTCTGGATAAATTGGGACAGCAAGATATGTGTCCTGTAAATCCAACCAAACCATCCAGTCGTGCTGGAGAAGAGAGTCCCTGAGATGGAGGATCGTTTCCATTTTGAAATGACGGTAAACTACAAACTGATTGAAGAACTTGAGGTTGATAACCGGTCGCATCCTCTTATTCTTCTTTTGAACCAAGAAGATGGAGCTGGTGAAACCGGATGAATCTGGATGGGTAATTACTATAGCTTGTTTTTGGAGGAGAGGATGAATTTCTGAAGAGACAAGATCGGACATTTCTGTAGAAAAACGTGGAGGAGGAGGAGAAACCACCTGAACAGGAGTTGAATACAATTCGATCATGTAACCTTGAATCGTGTTTAGTACCCAAGGATCGGAGGTGATGGATAACCATTTTGGGAAAAAATGACAAAGACGTCCGCCCACAGGAATATAACCAAAGGGTAGGTTTACCTGTTTGATTGGGAGGCCTGGAATTCCTGTAGCCTCTGGAACAGAAGCCTCTGGTTCTTTGTGGATAAAATTGTGGCCTGACTTCTTGATAGGATGAGTTGTATGCACCACGGGAACCTTGATTGTAGTAACCACAGCCGGCAAAGCGGTACCTGCCTCTGCCGGCCCTGGCAAAACCCGTTGGTTAAAACATTTTCTTTAAAGACTGTTGAGCCTTGTCTAAAGAAGTAAATGTGGCTACATATGTGCCTAGTGTTTTAATAAAGGTGTAGCCGAAAAGTAAACCTTCAGTCTTAATTTGGAATTGAATCGTCGCCAGATAAATAGGTTTTGGGTCCAGTTTGAGAAGCAGACCTTTACGTCTTTCATGTGAAAGAGCGGCATTAGCATTTCTAAGGAGACACACAGTCCTCTGAACCCATAATGAAAGTTCTTCCGGGTCAATAAAAGAACCATCTATTCTGGCCGACTCAGCCATATTTAAAATTCGAGTAAGAGGACCGATGGCATCCAACAGTTTGTCCTGGCAAGAGGACCAGGCTTTGTCAACCCCTTTTCAAGGATCCTTGCCAAATTTGGTGAAAAATGTCAAAATGGGTTGGTCGATAGAAGGAGTAATGGTAGCTTTGTGAGAAAAAGAAGGACGTGGACATTCCAATTTGAGCTCCGCTCGTGTCTGTTTATCCAAAGGGCAATTTAGTTTGGCAGACACATATTCACCGACATGAGAGGCAAGAAACTATTCAGTTGAATTGGGGTGAAGTATCAAGGAGGGATCAAACATTGGTAGACCCTTGCAATCTAAAAGTGGCTTGGGATTAGAAGACTCAAAAGAGGATAATTTAGGTTTTTTGGGGATAGGAGAAAAAGTTAAGTCATTCTGGTCAGAAGCATAAGCATCTGAATCCGCATCAGGCATATCATCATCAGTGTCCGGAATTGAAGTAATAATCATAGGAGACATAAGGTGTTTGGTTTTTTTATTTACTTTTTTGAGACGATTTTAAATTGTCTTGATTTTTATTCTCTTTAGATGGAGCCTTTTGAGGAACCGCGTCCTCTGCCATAAGTGAGGGAACCTCACAAGCCTTTAGTGTCAATTTCTGCGAATTTTTTGATTGAGACATAGGGAAAAGGCGCTGTCTACATTCCCCTGCAGACTGGGCCGAAATCATCTTGTTAAACATCTTTAAAACTGAAGATTCTAAATTTTTTGACAATTTATGCATAGAACTGTTATCTGCCCGCTGAACAGAATTCTGCATAAATACATTAATATCTTGTTTAATTGCAGATACTTCCTCAGGATCCACCTGAAGAGAAGCAGAGCTGCTAGATTCCATGTCGCCAATAATACAATATAAATAAATGCACCGGAGCGGAAAAAACTGGCAACCACAGGGTTAACTCTGAAGAAAACTGTAGGCTCCGCCTCTGGGCGTGGTCATAATCGTAAAGTAAATGCAGGCGAGAAGAAGGACAGACAAAAAGCAGCAACCGGAGAGTCCTCGGTGAGTGAAGCGTGACGGAAGGTGGAATCAATTGTTCCCGAAGCGCGGGCTAAAATGGCGCCCGCAGCTTGAGGAACGGTTGAAACCGTTCTGTGAACAGAGCGCAGGTGAGGCAATGCACGCGAAGAGCAAACAATGAAACCAAACATGCGGCAACTTGCCGGCTGAAAAGGGAACAATAATAATATGGCGTTTAAACGCACAGCGTGGTAGCGCGATAAAATATTAAGAAATATAGACAAAACACCCAAAATAAATAAATATTAACTGTGGTATGAAATGAAGGTACTTAACTTGGCTGCGAGCAGCAAGAAAAGAGGGCTGTTCGCAGTCAAGTTACATAATAATAGTATACATGTGTCCTGATTGGCTGTTATGTATGAACTACACTTTGTTTCCCATTGGCTCGTTTCTTCTTCGCTTCTGGGATTTGTAGTTTTTCTTCACTTGCTGCTGTTTAATAAAGCAAGAAACAAACGCATAATAGGAGCCTCCGGTCTTGTCATGAAATTTGCCTGCTGCAAGCTGTGACACCAATGTTTAATATGCAAGCCACAGTTTTCAATTGTATTTGGTTTTGCTGCTGAAACCCTTGTGTTACCTGAAGATCACAGGCTATAATTCCTACAATATTTCGTAATACGTTTTTGAACCAGCATCAAGAAGTTGCATTACAACTGCAAGGCATAAGAGTAGAAACATGCTATTTTTTCAATCATTTTACACGAGCTAAAACGTTTTCTGTTATTTAATAAGAATGCCCATTACCAGCACTCCTTACAGTTAGCAGTGTCTACTCTCAAAGAGTGCACTGATGGCCCATCTGTGTGACAACTTAAATTAAATGATAAACACGTACAATACCTAACGGCTTTAACATGTGCTGATTAAAAATGTGAATGACACAACAACCAATGGCTGACGGAGACCTATTGCCCCTCTGTGAATTGTTGCTATATGCACTAAAACAGCAAAGGTTCTTTCTAACTACGCCTAAAAACTGCTGATGATACCACAAAAGTCAGCAGTCAGTGTTAAAGGATACAGATTCTGAGACATGTCTATTACACAACTCTAGATTTATTGCCAGAGTTGTCACCAAGCCTCCGGGTGCTTAAATTTAGAGTGCTGGGCCTGCCTCTGAAAGACCTTACATCTCTTTCCTGGTGCTAGGCTATTTGCTAAACTAATGAAGACCCGGGAACACCTTGCTGGTGATTTAACAAATTCCCTCTCTTTGATTTCGTTCTTTCATTTTCCATCCTGACAACCCGTGGCGTATTTCACAGTTAGCTGAGCACCGGCAGAGGGAATGAGCCACAGATGAATGCATCCATCAAAAATACCAGCTACGAGTATCAGACTTGAAGGATCCTGTTCAAATATTTTGATTTAATGGAAAGAAGAGGCGCAGAAGCTGTGCGTGATACAGTCACGCGCTGCGCACGGAGAGGGGCGCCACGCGCCAAACACAATATTGACGCGTGCACTGATTGCGCTATCTTACACTTCCATTACGGTTCTGAGGCAGCATGCATAGAAATGAATTCAGTGGATGAAGTGCATAATTTGCCACCAATATGAATTTTTCAAGAAAGAGAAGAAATGCTTAGAGAGGGGCACCCACAAATATGAAGCTGAGGTCACATCAGGCCTTGTGATTTAAGAGGGACAACTCTCAGGTGCAATTAAACTGAGTTGTGTAGTTTCTACTTTAAAAACCAATCCCACAAAATAATTTAATTCACAACTTTCCATTTCCATTAGTGATGGATCCATTTGCAACAGATCTTCGAGGTCTTTACAATAGCACCAACACACCGGAACCACAAAAAGACTACACTATTCCACAGGTATGATAAAGAATGTCCTTCTATGGGTCTCCACAAAATTCGAATAGAATAGAAACCAGAGTGCCAAACACAGAAACACCAAAATCGCAAGCCCTTCTTGACAAAATCTCCATGGAAATTTCTCCCAAAATTAAAGAGAGAAAATTACTGTTGGATTTTTTTTGCTTATTCAGGGTCATCCCCAATATTTTTGCCTCCTGCCTCCTATTTCTTCTGACCTGTTGCTGTTGGCTTTTGAACTCTGAGCACTTTGCCACTGCTAACCAGTGCTTAAGTGCATATTCTCTCTGTGTAAATTGTATGGTTGATTGGTTTATCCATAATTGGCATATTTGATTTACTGGTAAGTACCTAGTACAGTGCACTAGAGGTGCCTAGGGCCTGTAAATCAAATGCTACTGTGGGCCTGCAGCACTGATTGTGCCACCCACATTAGTAGCTCTATAAACATGGCACAGACCTGACACCGCAGGGTCTGTGTGTGCAGTTGTAAACTGCCAAATCGACTTGGCAAGTGTACCCACTTGCCAGGCCTAAACCTTCCCTTTCTTATATGTAAGGCACCCCTAAGTAGCCCCAAGGGCAGGGTGCAGTGTATGCTTAAGGTAGGACATATAGTAATGTGTTTTATATGTACTGACAGTGAAATATTGCTAAATTTGTTTTTCACTGTTGCAAGGCCTGTCCCTCTCATAAGTTAACATGGGGGCTACCTTTAAATATGATTAAAGTGTAGATTCCCTTTGGGAGCGGATAGACATGGAGTTTAGGGTCTCTGAGCTCACAATTTAGAAATACATCTTTTAGTAAAGATGATTTTAAGACTGAGTTTGAAAATGCCACTTTTAGAAAATGAGCATTTCCTAGCTTAAACCATTTCTGGGACTCTGCCTGTTTGTGGATTCCCTGTCTGGGTCAGTTTAACAGTTGGGCTGGTTGCACCTCTCACTAGACAGTGACACAAAGGGAGCTGGGGTGTAGCCTGCATATCCTAATGAGCCATCTGTGCTGGGGAAGGGGGAGAAGTGGTCAAATACATCGGAAAGGGCTGTGCCTGCCCCCACAAAATGCAGTCTCCACCCCCCTGGTGAGTGTCTGGGGCCTGGCCTGGGCAAGACAGGATTTCACAATTAAGAGAGACTTTCCTTTGAAGTAGGCCTACTTCAAAGGAGAAAATGGGTATAAGAAGGGTACCCTTTAGCACACTTCTGGAAACCAAGAGGAACCTCTGCCTGGAGAAGAGATGAAGAGCTGAGGAAGAGGAGCTGCCCTGCCTGTGACTGTGCTTTGTGGCACTATCCTGCAGTTGCTGCTTCTGCCTGTGCTAGGGGACAAATACTGGACTGTGTTTTACCTTCCTTCTTGTGAAGATCCATGCACAGAACGCCGTGTGGGGAAAAGATCGATGCAACTCAGATCTGCGGCTGGAAAATCGACGCGCCGCCGGCTTCGCGGCTGAAAATTGACGCTCGCCTGCAACGCGACCAGAAGAAACCACGCACAGCAACGCTGACGGAGGCTGGTGAGATTGCAACCCGCACTGCAGGGTTTTCGGATCATGCGGCTGGATGTCCGACGCAAACACAGCTGGACGTGTAAAAACGATGCAAGGCCTGCCTGGACCCGAGAGTGCTGACCGGATTGACGCATCGCTCTCCTGCGGAGAGAAGAAACGACGCACGCCGACCCGTAAAGGAGGAATGACGCAAGGTCTCGCTCGTGAGTGAAATCGACGCATCACAAGCCCTTTTTGACGCACACTCGCCTGTGCGGGTTTATTTTTATTTTTGATACTAACAGTGTTAGTGTGTGTTTAAAATTACATGAAGACTCTTTTTGCATTTTTAGTGATAACTTGACTTGTGTATTGTGGATTTGTGTCGTTTTGGTCTTATTTAGATAAATATTTTCTATTTTTCGAAACCTGTGTTGTGTCATTTTGTAGTGTTTTCATTAAGTTACTGTGTGCGTTGGCACAAATACTTTACACCTAGCACTCGGACGCTAAGCCTACTGCTCGTGCCAAGCTACCAAGGGGGTAAGCAGGGGTTAGCTGAGGGTGATTCTCTTTTACCCTGACTAGAGTGAGGGTCCTTGCTTGGACACGGGGTAACCTGACTGCCAACTAAAGACCCCATTTCTAACAATGACCTTACAGGGAACACAGATATCAAGCACCCACATAAGTTAATCAGCATAGAAAGTTATAAAAGGCCAAAAATGAGTTAATGTTAGACCATCAATTCAGTTTCAGATCAGACGCTTGATGCTTTACAAAGCTCGAAGTACATTTGACAACAAATTGCCACACTCAAACTTCCACCTCGCACCCACATATCCACACACCTCAAAGGCCTCCATAGAGTCCCCATTCAGAAAGACATCCTTTTCAGATTACTCACACACAGTTACAAAACATTGCACAGTCAAGGACCTATATGTCTGTACAGCTTCATCAGCGTCTACACCCTTACCAGACATTTCACTCCACCAGCCTGCTGCAGTGCTTGCCCATGTCCCCCGTATCGGACCAGTCCTAGCCAGTGACCACTGCTTGTTCTATCTGGCTCTGAAAGTCATGAATGACCTCCTCCTTCACATCAGAGCTGCCAGCTCAGTCACAGAATTCTGAAAAAAAAACAGAAAACCTGGTCCTTACAATAGGTCATAGCCATAGCTGAATCTCTTTTTTCCAATGTCAGGATTAGGGGTGGATGAAGAATTCTGCTCCTCCGGCAGAGTTTGCAGAGTTTTCCTCACTCCGCGCAGAGCGTGGAGTTCCAAAGACCTCCACAAAGTGATAATGAGCGGAGTTTTTTTTCCTCACTCATGCTTGCCAACATTAAGTTGGCAAACAAGAGAAATTGCTAAGTTCGCGAGCATGAGTGAGAGTTCTGAATGGGACCAGTCACAGTAGGCCACTACTATTTATTAACTGGAGACACTCCACCATTGTTTTGCGCATCATCTGCATACAGCACTTAAAATTTGAAGAAAACAACTGCAAATGTAATCTCTTTGCCAGCAAGAGAGAAATCTCTGTTATTTGATTTATCTCCTTTTGCTGTTTTCTTATGTGTAATAGCAGACTTACCGGGTTTTTCAAAATATCAAACTGTTGAATTGCCTATTCTCTGGTGCTACATGGAACACAGACATTCTGACTTTCCATATTTACTTGTTTTACATACTGACATTTTTATGGATTTTGTGTATGTTACAACATTGGTTATCTACTGTCTACAATTACATTATGTATTGGTTGTTAATATGCAAAATATTACCCCACCGCCATTTTTCGTATCTTCCCTAGAGAACCTAATATTAGGTAGTCAAAATGGAAGGTCTTCACACATCACGCCACTATGTATGGAACTTCTTTGAGTGCAGAGAGGAAAGAATCTCTGCTCGTTTACTGCTTAGGTTCTGAAGTGCAAGAGGTTTTGGAAAATTTTCCTGAATTAGAGAAAAATAATGCAGGTTTAAATGAGTTTGAAGTGTGCATAAAAATGTTAGATAGACATTATTTTCCCAAAGTAAATATGATATTAGAATATTATCATTATGGCAAAAGAGTTCAAAAACCTCTAGATTCCGTTGAGAATTAAGTCACAGATCTGTGAAAATTGGCTGCCACATGCAAATTTGAGAATACTCTTGAGGAACGGATACAAGACCAATTTAAGTTTGGCTATAATATTGAAAAGAGGGAAGATGAGTTATGGCAAAAGAATGACCCGAAGTTAGATGAAGTGTTGTTAATTGCAAAACAAAATTGAGCATTCTCTGGCTTGCGTTGAGGTGGTAAAAAAGGAAAATTGCCTGACACCAAAAGAAAAAGTACACACCATAGGCGAAGCAGTAGTGAAAGGTTTGATTAATTCTATTAAATCTTCCATTTCAGAAGCTAGGAAAACTTTCAAAGGCATGTGCTTCAGCCGTGGGGCATTGAGTCACCCAGTGAATGACAAGTCTTGTCCCGAGATTTCAGCCAAGTGTTGTTTTCGCAACAAAACAGGACATTTAGCAAATTTCTGTAAATCCCAACAGAAAAATAATAAAGTGAAAGAAGTCAATTGTGAAGATGAAAATGAGCCTGAACCCGAGAATGATGAGTTACATTGCAGCGAGGTGGTATTGCAGATTGGATAACAGAAAGGGAAGGACCTTATTGATGGGGTCAGTGTGAATGTTCAGCAGATTGATATGCTGTTTCATTTGTGGGCAAAAATGTCTTTAGTTCCCAAAGAGTTTTACAGAAAAAAGGTTGGAGAGTAAGGTCAGAGCGTTTTAACCAGATATTAAACCTTTGGCTTAAGGTGGTCAGCAAATAATACCTCATAGGTGAAGTGGTGTACAAAGGGCTTTGGCAGCAGGGAAAGTATACATCTCATGCAAGGGTGACAGCATTATTTACTGGTTCCATAAAAGGGATCTTTTTCTTAATCTCAAGTTAGACCCCAATAGCGATCCTTGTATTACATTGAAGGATGCACAAGATGTGTGAGGCTATGTTGTTTATCTAACTATGTACACAAAATAGACCCCAGAGAGAAATCTTCTTGGTGGTATGCAAAATCTGTGGTGTACTGTTGGCCTTAAGAAGGGTGATGCTCTCTGAACTCAACAAATTGGAAGTAATCATTCTAGAGATAGAAGCAACTGAATGGCTTGCGCTTGTAGTTCTTGTACATAAGGCTTCTGGGAGGTGAGGCTGTACATAGACCTAAGAGCTCTTAACAGGGCAATTGTCGCTGACAGGGATCCTCTCCCAACATAGCTGAGATGCTTGCCCACCTTGATGGTGCAAGTGTGTTCTCCACTTTAGACCTTAAAACAGCATACCAGCTTGACAACGATTCCACAAACTAAACATCTTTCATTACTCCCTTTGATTTGTTTAAATTCACAATACTACCTTTTGGTTTGGATTCAGCTACCTCAGTTTTCCAAAAAGTGATGAAAGATGTTGTGGGAGATATACTGTATTAAAATTTGACAAGATGATGTCTTGATCTATGGCTCTACGCAAGAAGAACATAATCACAGGTTGGGGTTAGTCCTGGGAAAATTTAAAGAGTGAGGACTTATGTTAAGTGAAGCTAAATGTAGGTTTAACCTCTCTGAAATTGAATACCTTCGACATAAACATACAAGAGATCGTGTCAAACTCAAAGATCAGTTGGTCAAAACCATGGAGAATCTTCCAGTTCCAATATGCAGAGATTATTTGGTCATGTTTTAAGGGATGGCTGACTAATATAACAAATTTGTTCCAGGGTTTGCCAGTTACACTCATGCTTTTAGAGCTCTTCTCACGAAGGGAGTTAATTTCTTCTGGTTTATGAAATTTCACTCTCGTTTTCTAAATAATTATATGTTTTGTATTTCAACTTTACTACTGTATTAGTATTGCATAAAAACATTATTAATTGCCTCTAAGTTAAGTCTGTCTACTCTGTGCCATAGCTATCAGGGGTGCAGCTCAGTCTAATTTAGTGACATTATGAGTTCACCCTGACAACAATTGTGATTATTACTTGAGGTGGCTACCTACCCCACTCAACTAAAAATAACCCAATTTCTTTTTACATCGAAAACCATAGAATACATAGAATTTCAAGATAAACAAATGTAATAACTGTTTATTTCTGTAATTTTCTGCTAACAACTCCCAGCAGAAAGAGAAACCAGACAATACCAATAGCCTCTTTTCCTTCAAACTGCCAGGCAGTGGAGGTTAGGAGTTCTGAGACCTAGGATACTCATATTTATATTGGAAAAGTATATAGTCTGCTCATTAAAGCAGAAAGGAACACACACAAAATATTCTTTTATCATTCATTTACCCCTTCTGTTTTTACCCCAACACCCTTTTCTCACTTCTGGCCACATCAATTCTGTTCATTCTACTGAGGTTGGATTCAGTGCTGCCAGGAGAGGGGCGCTGTCTAGCATTATACCAGTCCTGAGGATGACATTGGACCTGACATGTCAAAAACCTATACTTTGGCTTCCTCATTTCACTGTCATCAAACACAAAATACATCTAATCCTAAATGCTGCAGCAAGACTACTTCTTCACCTTCCCTCCAAGAGAATGTGTGACTCGAGTCCTGCAATCACTCCGCTACTTGTTGCTTGGTGTTTGGTGTTTGAAGAGCAACACTCCACTCACTCTACATCATACAATGAGCCTCTATACCTACAAGTACAAATACAAACAAAATAGAAAACTGAGCTCCAGCCTTGCACCACAGATCATTTCTCCACCCTACTATAAGAAATCCATAGGAGGCAACACTTTTCAGTACAAGCTGGAAAGCTCTTGAATTCACTACCAGTCAAAATTCAAATAATTTAGGAACATTTGCATTTAAGAAGAGAGGTGAAAACATGACTACTTTCCAGGATAGCTACTTCATCTTCCAACCCTGGGATAGAGCCTCAAATAATAATGGCTCCTTTAAGTACAGTCTATAGTATACCATCTACAAATATGGAAAAGCCCAACCAGCATAAAACCGCTATATCTAGGATCGTCACAATGTGTTGACTTATGTATGCTCAGCCTGGGTATTATATAGTAATATCAATTGATATATAACCCTTCTGGCCTGTGCTACTGCTAATACCATAAGGAGGGCAGCCAGTTATAGTTCAAATAGGCTGCATAATACTTACCTTATACTGCTTCATCTTTTTACACTCACAGAAGACAAAACCTGGATGGGTAATGTCAATCACTCAGTTCTGTACCAGTCTATCCATTGAAAACTGAACAGGCATGGAATAACCAAGAATGTTCACACTGCAGGTCCCAAACTAACTACATACTATGACCACTTCTTGATATATTACAATGACCATGATTGTAGCAAACAGATCTCCCCTCGGTTTCTCCATCTAACAAAAGCCTGGTCATGGCCATAATGTAAACAAAAATCTCATAGCCAAGTGCAGTAAAGAGCTAATTTGACTATTCATCATAAGAATTACCCAGAGAACTGTTCAAAGCTGCCAATTTACTGAAAACCATAAACTGCATATCTATCCCTCACACGTTTATTTCCATCACACTGCTAAGTGCTAACACAATAACTACACCTCAGTGGTCAGGCCATCCCTCATGAAATGGAAACTCTTCCCACACAGCATCAAAACCAAGACAGAACTTTGCCAACCACATTCCATACATGATGTAGCATGCTACCCATGTACGCAAGCACTTATGAGTAGTACGTGATATGTAAAAGTTGCAGTACAATAAAATAAAAGGATCCTATTTTAACATCAAATTAAAATTATTTTTTAAACCCCTTTATTTCAGTTTGACTTCCATGGAAGTGGAGAAGTTGTTTTACACCCTAAGGTAATCTCATGATGTTTTCCAAAGAGGTGAGCTGAAAGAATGCTGGGAGTTTTATCTTTAGCTTACTCCATCGTGGAGGCTGTGACTGTTGGAAATGGCCATTTCTACAGGGTTATCCCCAACGTTTTGCCTTTCTCCTTCCTTTTTTCTGACCCTGTTTGCTGGCTTTAGGAATATGGACACTTTACCTCTACTAATGAATGCTAAAGTACATGTGCTCTCTCCTCTAAAACTTGGTATGGTTGGCTTACACCTGGTTGGCATATTTATTTTACCTGTAAATCCCTTTTAAAGTGATATAACATATACCCAGGGTGTGTATATTAAATGTTACTAGCTGGCCTGCAGCACTGATTGTGTCACCCACAATGTAGCCTTTCAAACCTGTCTCAGGCCTGTCACTGTAGGACCTGCACAAGCAGTTTTCTGCACATTGACTTGGTATTTCAAACTACTTGCCAAGGCCTAAACTCTCCTTTTCCTACACTTAAGTCACCCCTAAGGTAGGCCCCAAGTAACCCTATGGGCAGGGTGCTGTGTATGTAAAAGGTAAGACATGTACTTTTATATTTTGCATGTCCTAGTAGTGACAAACAGCCTATTTTGTTTTTCACTACTGTGAAAGCTGCTTCTGTCATAGGTTAGCATTGGGAATTCCCTTATACAATATAAAGTGGTAATTTCCGATCTGAAAAGAGTAGCGTGGGCAGGTTTGGAATGATAGTGAGCAATCATGCTTACTGGTGTAGCTGGATTTTACATTCTATTTAAAAGAAAATCCACTTTTGGAAAGTGAGCATTTCTCTGTGCTTATGACTTTAGTGTTTTACAGCCTGACTCCAATCCACGTCTAAGGCAGAGTGACAGTTACACTTTGTGCATATTTTCCAGACAACTACAACAAAGGAGGGGCTGGGTTCGACAGGAGAGGCATCTGCATCCATTTGCATACTGATAATCTTCCTGGACTAGGAGAGGGAGAGCTTTTTCACATCTTACATGTCAATAGGCTGTGTCCTGCCCCCACACAAAGGGCTCATTTACCCTCTACTGATGTCTGGAGCCAGTGCTAGGTTGAAAGGGGTTGTGTTTCATGTGAAAGGGTTCCTTTGAAGTCACCCCTTGAACAAAGACATTTTAGAGTATACGTTTAGGGGCTTGGACCTCATATTTTTAGAGCACTTTTGAAACTGGGACTGAACCTCTGGCAGAAGGACTGCTGCTTACTGGATGGCTTTTCTGTTGGTTGCCCTACTGCCAGCTGCTCCCCTAGTCTGTTCTGCCAAGACACTGTGGTATTTCCAGGAGAAACTGACATTTGAACTACTTTCTCATTGTGTGCAGGCCTGTCCGCCTGTTATGCTGCTGAGAGACTGCCATCCCGCAATTAAGGACTCTTGCTCTGGCCTGCCTGCCCCCTCTTGTGTCCCCAAGTGTTCACCTGGGACTGTGGACTGCCCAGAACTGGCCGTGAGACCCATGGGTTCACCCAATCAAGTGCTGTGCCACTTAGTGCATCTTGAGTGCTTGATTTCCCTTCTGCACCTGCTGAGCACCGGATTTCCCTTCAGTGTGTGTTGAGTGCTGGATTTCCGATCAGCGTATGTGGAGCGCTGAATTTCCCTTCAGAATGTGTTGAGCGTTGTAGCTCTGACTAACTCCCTCTCCCTGTGTACTTGGACGTGTCAGGGGAGGTGCAGACTAATTAATTTCCCCAGAGCTCTATGCCTGCCATAAAGAGGACTCCATACCTGCTTGAAGCAGGCTCAGAGTGTCCCTCGGGGATGCCGCTGCATTCCTCATGCAGTTTGCTGGATTCCCCAAGAGTGGCTCCACCGTCACCGGTGCCACCTGCATTCAGCAGTACTGTCAGCAGCTGCAATATGTGTTTGCGGGCAGCTGACCTTTCTCAGTTCTTGTTGGCCTCAGAAGACCAGAGGAGGTCTTCCGCACCCGCATTCAGCTATACTATTGGCGCCATTCTTCAATTTTTGCCTGCGGGAGACCACAGGAGGTCTTCCCCACCCTCAACGAGTCCACCTTTCCCATTATGACATCCCTTGGGGAGCATTTGTCTCAACTGTGTGATAGGGTCAAACTTCGACAGAGGTCCTGATCACAATATAAAATCTTTGCTGCATTCAGGGAGGTGCTGGGGGGGTGGGGTTCTAAAATGAATTACAGTATATCAGCTAATAGGAGTGGAGGTGCTCCTGAACTCCATGGATTATCTTGATGTGAACTCCACTATTCTTATCTCTTATCCTGCAGGACCTACACTACTTGTAGCAGTTATATTAGTGTTGGTGAAGTGACCACATGCTGGATGAGTGCTTCCAGCGTATCGCATTACTTACTCTACATTCATGGTGACAGGTATGTGGAGGGATGTACTCATGGTGTCCTATAAGGATTGAGGCATTCAGGATGAAACATCGGGATTTATGTACTTATGATGGTCATTGATAACCTCAAACATAATGCAATTGACATATTTCTTACCCTGATGTCATAATGTGTATCACATGACTTTTCATTTTAACAGTAATAAGTATACTCTGCAGTAATTGGTCCATATGCACAGTCCTTATGACTTATGGCACTCTAATTGTAATATATATATATATATATGTGTATATATATATATATATTGAAAAAAACAAAGGTTACAGGAACTTTATAGTTAGATTCTGAATTTACTCATACAAAACCATAGAAATTCTGCAGTTATAGTTAGAGTTCTTTCAAGTAACAATAATGTGTATTCCAAGTAACTATAACTCGCGTCCTTGCCATGCGCAGCTTTCTCATGAATAATTCTATTGCAAATGTTGCAGTGATAATAAGATGCCAAATAAGATCAAAATCAATGATATATGTGGAGTAATTAGTTATGCATGGCAAAGGCACGTGTCATAGTTACCTGTACCTTTGTTTTTTTCACTGAATTTTTATATTTTTTTAAACCTAAAGTAATTTTAATTACTATATGTTATTTTAACCCCCGCCATTCACGGCCTTTCTATGCACAACAAGAATCACTGCAACAATTGTGCTGGAAAATATTGCGAAGATACGTTACATGGCGCCAAAGATATAGTCAAAATACGCTTTTTCTATGGAAACATGGTCCCAACTAGTGATAGGGTGGCGAGCAGCTCCAATAAGGAGCACTCCTCAACACCAGCGACACTCTAGATTTGCTCACCTCAAATGTCTGTTTATCTAGCAAAGTTTAGGAACTACCCAGAGTTTTCGCTTGTATTTTGCATAATTTATGCGTCACTCTAACCATGAAAGGGTCTTGTTTTGGTTTATACTGGGTGCTCCCTTGTGCCTGGACAAAGCTAAACCCCTCTGAAGAGCTCTAATGAGAGCGAAACGCGTGTCAGGGGTTGCTTTACACATTCCAGGTTGGCTTGGATGGTATTTGACTAGTCCAAAGGTGTAATACTGTGCCTGGAGTGGTAAATGGCTTTTGTCATTTTACAGCTCGGCAAGGATGACACTGTGTCAATCCTATGCTTAAAGATTTTGTCTTTATCTAGCTCGGCATGGATAGCACTATGCTGATCCTATGCTTCAAAACTTTTCTAGATAAACAGACATTTACGGTGAGCGAATCTAGAGTGTCGCTGGTGCTGTAGAGTGCTCCTTATTGGAGCTGCTCTCCACCTAAATTTGGGAACTACCCAGAGTTCTCGCTTGTATTTTGCATAATTTATTCGTCACTCTAACCCTAAAAGGGTCTTGTTTTGATATATATATATATATATATATATATATATATATATATATATATAGTACAGAAACATACTTTTTTATATAATCCTGTGTGGAGTTTCCTTTTGTGGTGTATTTATTGTGTCACTGATATGAGTGTGTTGTGCAAACACTTTACACATTGCCTCTGAGGATAATCCTGATTGCTCTGGGCCAAGCTACCAAGGTAGTGAGAACAGGAAATCTCTGGTGTAACTTACTTACCTTGAATAGAGAGGTGGATTCTGCCTGGCTTAGGATCATACCCTAGCCAACCAGAAACCCCATTTGAACAAATGCAAATATGAAACTTTTGCTTTGATACTTTTCTGGAATTTTGAAAAACTGTTCCAGTTCAGTTAATCAAAATCAGTACAGTTCCATTTTATTCGGATTTCTAGCACTTTTATTCAAAATACTAAACATCATCTATAACACACAATATAAAACACAAAATAAAGAAAGGGGCTTTGGCCATTAGTCCCTTCTGATTGGCAGCCCCCTTCACTCATTTGCTTGTTAGGTTGTGCCTTAGGTTTTGTGGCCAACCCATGGCATTTCACTGTTGTTTACTTGTTTACTTGTTTTCCACCAGGAGCGAAAAGGAGTCTATCTCATCCTACTGGATAATGACACCATTCTGTGAGAATCTGCTATCAGCAATACCATTCCAACACACATAGCAGAATATTCCCTCCTTTACAGCAAGGCTAGAATTAATTATGCCCATAGCTGATCTTGTGCACAACCTGGCCAGTAGTCATTTGGTTTCTCATGCAAAGATGTTGGCACGCTGGGCCTGGGAAAAATGTTCTCCCTGGTTCCAGGTTCAATAACCACCAGCGCACAGGGGAGACACCATCCCTTTTCTCACCTCTCAAGGCCGACTAGATCTTTGGACTTGGTGAAGAGTGTAGTAACAAGAATCATTCAATCATAAATCAATAACATTGTATCAAACAATACTAAAACCATGAACAATTTTATACTAGATCAAACTCCGAACTGCATAAAGTTTCAAAGCTTTACTGCAATCCCAAACTCAATGTCACATATATAATGCACAAAACTAAGCTATAAAAATACCTGAAAACCATAGGCTGACCAAAGCATCTGAAAATGTTTTACCTACTAAACATCAATACTGCTAAACACTCCATCAATAATGTGAATAAGCAACAGCACTATATGCACATTATTGTTAGAATTCAATGCAGATGAAGATGACATCAGTAAATCATCAAAATAAAGTTCAACATTCAATTTCAGTTTTAGGTTTCAGAGCTAACACAAATTTGGACTTGCATGTGTGGGAACAGGCTAACACATGGGGGAATAAGCAAAAATAAAGAAAAACAAAATTAATTTAGAAAAACATCTAACAAGGACAACTCACTATAAAAAATATGCTGGTGTAATTAACTAACTAAAAGAAAAGCAAGAAACCATGTTTAGGTATACCTCTCCTCATGGGACAGCATACATTGGTAGTTCATTAGGCAGGATGGTCCTCTCCTTCCGCGTTAGTTGACAGCAGCATGAAGACAGTGCAGAACACATGCTGCACATAGAACAAATCAGCAGTTCAGTATTAGATGGGTTTATTAGTACGGAATCACATAACAGAATAGGGTAATAAAGAGTAAGATGAGTAAACTCATCTGAGGACATGGAGGATAGTAGGATGACAAAAGACAAACAGGGTTCTGAACAGCTTTGAGGCAGGAGAAGAATAAGACTGACTTCAAGTTCAAAGTTTCTCACTAATTAAAAAATTTACAATTCATTCATTGGACCTTCAGGTGGGTGCACGTCAGACATCAGATTCAGCATCCAGTGGCTTCAGATGGCACCACCAATTCTGCTACTTTTCCAATTCAAAAGTCCATGGTTAATTCCATGACTTCACACATTTCTGACAAAGTATTACATTCTCTTACTTGTTACTTGAGATCCATTCTCACAACACACAATAAACTAAACTTATATATTTCACATGAGAACTACATATTTCCTGTCTTGTTCGACAGCTAAAACAAATAAAGCAACACTGTAAACTCTGAAATATGTTTCTTGCTTTCAATACAATAGGACATTCAACATTACATTAACATCCTTGGAAAAGAATTCAGGTCAGAGGGAACAGAATAAACAAGTGATTTTCCATTATTGCTGCAAAATGAATGTTTTGGGTCTAGTCAAGCTAATTAGCCTTATCAACAACATGAATAAACCTATTGCACACCTAACAATTCATATATGCAAAGCATATTATTCAATTGCAAGCAATATTTATGACATGTAAAGACTAATTCAAACGTGCATTTGTTTTTCAGCACGCATGTAACTCACGTTAATAAATTAATTTAACTAAGTATAAGTATGTTTAATTCATATTCATTTTAGTACTTCATTTTTTATTCTACATTTAAAAAAAACATTCTTTAATGTTAACTCATTTTAGTACTCATTTAATAAAACGCAAAACTGTTTCATACGAATGGTGGCCACATGGTTCACCCTAACTCAAAAGTGCACATTTTACAACTTATGTTATTTTCTCTGTTAGGTCTTTAAAAATGTATTAGTTAATCGTCATATGTTAAATTCGATGCCCTTAATTTATTAATAATATTTGATCCCTCTCAGTACCTCCTCTGATGGCAATCTATGCAGTCACAAAATAACTTTTCTCATTTACAATGAGACAAAATCAAACCATTGTAGCTTGATAATGCATTGATGTAGGTTTGCGAGAACTGTCAATTCTCTTCATCATCTGATAATACCCATTTCTCATTTTCTCCATTCCATTTCTTCCCTCCTCCGTTTATTCTTTACTCTTTGCCTTTTCCAGAATTGATAAGCCTTCTAAAATCCAAGTGCACATGTTATACACACTGTCACTATCAATAAAGGTTTCAATATCATTTTCACAAAACCATTTCCCAAGCAAGATCCTTCTTTTGAAAGTCCATCACCTATTGTTTCCCAAATGTTTGTCTTTTTTAGGTAATGTAAGTCATTTTTCAGACTCATCAAATTAGATAAGTATCTCTTTATCTCCCTGCTGTTATTAGGTATGTAAGTGAAGCAGCGCTGTGACTTTAAAACTCAAGAGACTCTGCCTTCATTTGCTAAAAGGATGTCTAATGCAAGGTGATTCTGAAGAATCATAGGCCTTGCCGCAACCATTTCTGTGGCCATTAGGAGTATTACACCTGAAAAATCAGTTAACATCTTATCTACCTTATTTTGCTGTCATTCAAGATCACACCCACTGATGGAATAAAAGCTAAAAAAATATCTCCTGTAATCTCTGACCCACGTGCTCCTCTTCTAAATCCCATTTTGGGTCTCTCAGTCCCTTCAGGATTGAGAATGTTGTCCACTTGATACATTTTCTCCTAAATAGCATGTACCATATGAGTCTTTCAGCAACTTGCAACAAGCATTCTTACCACCGATGTAATAAACAAAAAGGTACAGCAGGGTCTTGTCGATTCAACATAAATTCCCATTCACTCTTGAACAGGAACACATCTGCATTCACTCGTTACAACAAACTTATTGTCAGCTTTTGATTGTGGTCTATGTATACAAAGGTTCCCTACATGCTGCCAATCTAAAGCTAAGTGTTCTTGTGTATCAGGTGTGTTGTGAACTGCTTTCTTCTTGCTAACTATACCCTTATCTATTCTTTCCTCCATTGCTTTTCTTCTATCATCCAACTGATTAATGAACTCCTTCTCTACCTGTGTAAGAAGGCATGTTAGATTATTCCGGTGCGCATATGCTGTGACAAAAGTCAGTGTTGGCTCAAGAAATCTTCCTACTATATCTATGTTCCTAGCATTTGCAATGCTGTTCAAATGCTGATTAATAGGAACAAAAGAGAAAACTAAATCATAATTTGAACAGAAATACTCAATATATTCTTGATTGTACAGGCATGTTAATAATGAACTGCAACGAACACCATACGTTCGTGGTAGACTGTGATATGGGAGTCCTTCTTGTACTGATGCACAAATTTGTGTACACACATAACAATCACGTACACACATTGTGTCCAAGTACTCATACAGCAAACTATAATAAATATTAGAAGATTAGACCCCCTTTGTGTGATCTAAATGAAGGATTCCCTCATCCTTCTAAAACTTATCTTCCTTGGATATTGTCATTCCATGCACTCGAGTTGCTGTTCTTTGCACCCCCGCTTTCATTGAAACACTCATTCCCACAATTAATAAAATGCACGTAATCATACCTACTATTATTAAATCAATACATGCATATTTACATCTACTGTTTTTGCCCTGTCCAGGATTCATGGTTTCTGTAGAAACATAAGAGAAAAAGGAAAAATATAAAAGCAAAAATATAACATTTAGTGACTTATCAAAATCTTTTTAATATTTACAGCAGTTCTGCATTTTCAAGAAAGTAATTGTTTATTAATGAATAGTTAGTTAAAACCATTGCATGTACATAACAGAATCAATTAAAATGTCACCATGCTACACAATATAACCACTGTAACGTATGGATAAACATTAAACTAATTTGATTAATCAGATTTTAAAATGTTCCTCCTTAACAAGAAATTCAGATCTAGATTT
Source organism: Pleurodeles waltl (assembly GCF_031143425.1). NCBI lineage: Eukaryota > Metazoa > Chordata > Amphibia > Caudata > Salamandridae > Pleurodeles > Pleurodeles waltl. Next base: position 1,332,078,467 of record NC_090446.1, on the reverse strand, counting down.
AAACACAATGACCCAATGTGTTAATGGTCTAAACATAAAAAGTGAGGGGGTCAGGGCTAGCTTATCACTTAAGTACCAAAGGAAGCAGAAATCAATCATGATTGTTTAGAGCAAGTTCAGAAAACTCTAAGTTTCAACCAATCGGGAAAGCAATTTTTAACATGCAAGAGTTGTATGTTCTGCCCATTTAAAGTACCTGTACGACAAGATCTAATTTGTAGGGCTTTCAGTGGTGGACTTAATTTCTTTCTCATTGATGTGACCGCCGGACAAATACACAGGAAATGCAAAATGGTTTCAGTCGATAAGTTGCAAAGGCGTCAAGAAAGGTCTGGCCAAGTTTGCTTCCACAATGGGACCAGGTCTTTAGACGGGAAAACACCCATGCAGATTTGAAGAAAAGAATGTTGGATGGAGCCAGCAGGATGAGTCGTGAGGTAAGGCTGGGGGTGCCAGGCTGTGTATGTGTGTAGGATGGACCAGCCGTGATGTTATCTCTCCATGTCTGCTTTGTCAGCTGTCCAAGAATAAAGTTTGGAAGCCTTATTAATTGTTTTTTTAAGCAAAGGTAAAGTGGTATTGGTGTCCCATGCTGACTATAAGGATAAGTTGGTCAAAGCTTGCCTCAGTACAGATGACCAGCATGAGCTATCGTCAGGTGGCAGCCCCATTTACATCCAGCGTAGGACAGCCAACGTGTCAGCGGGAGCAGCTCTTAATTTCCAGCACATTTTTATCATTCTCGCCAACGAATTGGTGCTTGATGGAACAACACAAATTCCAGCCTCACCTGAGATGAATGTTTTGGTAGATGGAAAATATGTGTAAACAAAACTGACTATAGGCGGTTAAGCAGAGGGGCATCACGCCCTTTAAATAGCTCTAATCCATAGGTTAATGATGGAAGGAATTTTGCTTCAATAACCTACAAGAGGTAACTCTGCGATGTACTGTCCAGTTTTTTTTCTAACTGTGAGAAGGTAAAGCATAGTTTGTGAGCCACCCCTCATGTTTGCAATAAGTGTTGTTTATAAGTTAAACTTGCATCCAGCGTTACACTAAGATATTTGTAGTATTTAACCAGCGCTATCTGTTTGCCAGCAGCCTCCCATTTGAACGTGATGTGACTAGTGTTATGGGTACCTGAAAAGCAGATCACTTTGGTCTTGTTGTGGTTTAACTCGAGACCCCACGTAGTCAGGTATTCCATCAATTTAGTAATTAAACGCTGGAAACCCAACTGCATCTGGCTAAAAAGCACAATATTGTCTGCGTATGGTAAGACATGCACCTGCTCATTCGCTAATTTTTGGGGTGGGTCGCATGCCACTTCCGCTAATCTGGAGTCAATATCTGCCATCTAGATGTTTAATAGGGTCGGGGTGAGCATGCACCTCTATTATACGTGGGGATCTTATGATGTGTGATTCTATCGCCATTTCCAATTTTAACCTGGATCCAGGTTTCTGTGCCTAGGTTTTTAGTTACATCTAGAAATTTTGATGGTATACCCCAGCCGGCCATTTTTGTCCAAAGATTCTGGCACAGCACCTTATCAAAAGCAGCTTTTAAATCAATGAAGCAGCCATAAAGTGACATCTGTTTTCTCTTGGCTTTTTCAGCGAGGAGTGAGACCACTAAAGGATTGATCGAGGCATTCATTCCTGCCCTGAAACCCACCTGTATTTTTGGAATTATGTTGGAAGCGGAAGTCCGCGCTTCCAAGTCCAATAGTAGATTAGATGCAAAGATGTTAGCTTCTACGTCTATCAGGGAGATTAAGCGATAGTTTGTTGGGTCTGACCTCAAACCAGTTTTATGTTTGGGATGCATGATGCTGCCTCTCTGTGATGGTGGTATGACATTGGCAGTAAAAGCCTGATTGAACAATGGAGTAAGGATTGATTCCCAGAAAAGTTGGGCTTCCTTGAATAAACAGTTGGGGAGAAAATTCGGAACGGGAGCCCCATCAGATGTCAACTTCAACAGTGCATTGGACAACCAATGTGTTTCCAAAGGTGATTGGATTTGAAGAGTTGAAGAAGAACATTCCACTCTGGGCAGAGCGAGCAGCATGTTCCTTGCTTCCTGGTCACCTGAAAATGCTGCCATTATGAAGGTTTTCCATTCCACTTCCGAAATTCCTGCATTATGATGGCTGGCTCTTCTGTTTGCAAGGGAATTAATTTCAGCCCAAAAGCGGTGGCTATTTTTCTTTTTGCATGTTTGTAGAAGATTTAACCAAACTTGAGTCTGGTAAGACCGCCTAGTTGACCAAATGTTATTCTTTTATTGCTGTCTTAATGCTAGGATCATGGCCGGCAGTTGGGACATACAGCCGAAGCTTTCTAACAGCCCTATTTAGTTTTCTTTTTTCAAACCGAAGGGCATTGGTAAACCATGTGGCCCCTGCCTTGGTGGTTTTGCATTTTTTTCCACCGGTTGCTGCAAAGCGACTCTGGAGCGTTGAGGTCAAGGTCTCCCAGAAGTGTGTCAGATTAATACCATGTACGGGGTAATTCTCTCGTGCAAAGTTAAATATAAAACAAATTAAGGGCTCGGTTGGTGCTCCTTTCCATGTGAAATGCCTTAGATTGTAGGCGGTTGGAATGATCAACAGATCATTTGCATGAGGAACACAAGGAGTGTTTAACAGCATTTTTTTTTTGTGTTGGCCAAAGTGGTCACTTCCTACTCTATCAAGGATACTGTACATTGGGAGAACATTGGGAGTAACTCCAAGTCAATAAATGTATAATCCAGGGTGGAAGAAGACTTGTTCATGACTCTGGTAAAGGCTACTGGTTGATCTTGAGGTAGCCGTCCATTGAGTGTGTACAGACCCCTGCGTTCCTAAGCCACAACACATTTGTTGCCAAGCCGGTCATTTTTATGCAATTATGTTATTACCGGGGTGATTTTGTTATCCGCAGTCAGCAGTGAGATTGATTATAATTAATGTTGCTTCCTAATAGGTGCATGTTAAAATCCTCCAATAGGACCAGCCTTGCATGGGGAAAGGTGTATTGTACGGATTTAACTAGTTCATATAAAACTTTGAGTTCCCCTACTTTGCCTTTTATTGTTCGGATGTATGTAGACATTGCACACTAAGAGACAGGGCTCATGGACTGAATGTGAAGTAGTTGGAACCTAAAATTTAACACATTGGGGCCATAAGAGGGCCAAGTCAATTGGAGCATGTTGCCACAATAGATGTGATCCAACATATGTTGACATTCCAACTGCTGCTCTGCCTGCCCTTGTTGATTTCTTGGCAGCTAGGTGGTATTCCTTAAAGCCTGTGATTGAAAATCGGCATCTCCGACCATATTTCCTGCAACAGCACAATGTGGTATTTTGACAGATAGTCGCTGAAATCTTCTTCTCCCGCCTTGCTGCTTAGACCATTTACATTCCAAGAACACAGGCTGGAGCTATGGCTGTTTGAGACTCATGCCGCCGTCTTGTCCCCTCGCGAGGCATGTGAATCGCTAGCAAGAGATACTTGTCTCATATAACTGGGTGCATCAGGAGCTGCTGTGTGTTGAATCTTAAAATTTAAATGAGTGTGAAGAGGCACTTTGAGAGGGCCAATCGCTCCCCTTAGCATCCCAGTGCTCTGAATGTTACTCCTCATTAATAGACTTTGTTTTGTGCAAAGGGGGCTAGGATAATGCAGTCCTTGACAGTTCAATGCCCCATCTTAGAAAGCTGTCCCTGTTTTGCCATACTAGTGTAGCAGTCCTGCTGTCGGGCCAGGTAACCACTGTTTCACTTCCTGGTGAATTGAATAAGCTCAATGTGGTCTGATTGAAGATGTTGGTCGTTGGCTCAGACCAGCTTTAAGATGGCTGCCCTTATTAAAATGTTGTATATTCCTCTAGACTTATAGTGAGGAATCATCTTGGTCCTTACTGATTCTGCTTCCAACTGCCTCCATACCGTTGGTGATCCTTCTGGTGTTTGTCTGCAAAATTCCATAGGGTGTGATCTGTGCATTGAAATAGCTGTTATGTGCCATTGTTCACTAGCAAGTCTCGGGGGTATTCATGAGTGACTACCTGGGTTGAGTGGCCTACCAAAGCTACATGCAATGGGGGAATTACATCGATACTAAACGTGGCGGAGGTTACAGGGCTGATCATTAGCCCGCTAGGAGGACTGGGCTATTGCTTGAACCCGAGCAAAGGAGGCCTGCCTTGGGTTAAAGCCAATTTGTTGGTTGCCTTGGAGGTCCTTTGGGATGTTGTGAGGTGGTGCCTTACTCCAGTCCTCTAAATTTAAATCACTGGGTACCAGTGAACTATGTCTACTGGCCAGTCTATGCTGTCTGGAGCTGCTTGAACCATATTTGTCCTTTCAGATTGAATAGGCTCTGGTAATATGTGCTCTTTAGACTGCAAGAGGTTGTGTGGTTCTTTTTGTTGGGAAGAGTGGGTAGAGTGGCCTTGATTTCGAGAGGTCATGGTCCTCCTTTGAAGGTCGTAAACGTCCTGGGCGCAGTAATGTAGGAACTATTTCTTTGTTCTGCTTGTTATTCCTGGCCTTTCGGAGGCTTTTGTGATACCGTTTAGTCATAGGTGGTTTTGCTTTTGAGAGGGCTCCATCCTGAGACCTTGTGGGAGAGTTCTGTAAAAGACTATAGACCAGAGACTCGAATCTCAGTATTTCTTTGCATAGAAGACCCATCGGGTCTTTTTCTGCATCCAACACATCACCAGGGCAGGGCTCAAAACTTGGTTTCTGATCGAAGATGTCCTGCACCCTCCCGAGCTGGCTTGATTCATGGTTTACCTGCTGAAGTTTCTCAAGATCAGATTTTGAAGCAGGCTCAGGTGCCACAGAAGATTTTGAAAGCTTAACGGCAGCCAAGATTTCTGCCAGGATGGACGCCATTGTTTTTAGATGATCTCAAAAAAGAGGCACATTGGCAAGAGTGATAAATGGTGTTGGGATCTTTCTGCACTCGTCTAATAAGGTTGCTAAGGTCTTGCAACTTTAGGTCAAAGCCAACGACATGAGTGGCCAGGGAGTTGAGAATATCGAATTGAAGGTCAAGTTTTTCCTGAGTGAAAAGAAAGGGTCGAGGAGATCACCTCCTTTGAATTTAACAAAGGGGCCCATAGAGGTGGCTGAACCAATGCATTGTGTCCCATGTTGTGTAAGGCCTCCTGGTCATTAGGTGTCGTCCCAGCACACTTGACGGGAACCTGCTGCAGTGATGAAATTTGTGCAGTTGTCCCTGGCTTACTGCTAAGTTCAAAGAGAGTTGCCTCATTGCTCTGGCCCTTGTATGGAGATGAGTCTGTGATAAGATCTGGGCTATCCCTAAGATTTACTCTCCCTGGCAAACAGAAATCGGATTGGGCAGGTTAATTTGCCAATTGGATATTTATTGGAGAGAGCAGGACGTTGTAATTGTGTTTGGGGCCTGAAGTTGTGGTCACGTCCTGTGTCATGTGGCCTTCTTGGATGTCCTCAAAAGGGCTCAATAGGAGCTCCTGCCATAAGACCGAAGAGTCCAGAGATTTTCTTGAAGAGGAGTGCACTTGACAAGGTTCACACAGGGTGATAAGGGATCTCTGTGGGGAGACATGCTGTAGGATGATAATATTTTCCTCGATGATGCTAGAGGGTGGTCACATTGCGCATAAGTCTTTGTCAGATACATGCAAGTATCGTCAAGATTCAACTGAAACTCTCAAAAACAGTTCAAATGTTTGTTTTCAATAGAACAGTTTGATGATCGCTTATGGTCACTTCCAGAGTATAATGTTTTTGCTGATCAATTGGCAGGGTTATTTCAATTCTCAGTTGAAATGCAATTTTAAATTCCAGAATGTTCAACAGAATTCTCACGGTCAAAACAAAAGGCCATAAACTTGCTCTCCCAATCATTTATGACAAGGTAGATCCATTCAGGTGATGAGTATCTGCGACTGTGCATTCTTTTCCTTTTTGTTGTCCTTACAGCACCATCTTCATCTTCACTCTGATTGGTGTTTGATGGCTCAGGGCCAGAGGGTCCGGTGCTTGCTGAAGGGTGAGGGTATGCTGGCAGTGGAGGCAGGAGAATGATCCATGTGTATCTCTGGGTGATGTGTGATAGGAGGTGGCGGACTGTCCTGTGCTCAGCATGTGGAGGGTCTCAGAGTTGTAGCGATGGAAGGTCGGTGGAACAGGGTTTGTGGCACTGGGCGTGGTCCAGGCACAGATGGGCACAGACAGCCTTGATTTTGGTGCACCAACAGTGCACCTGCTGGGCGTGGCCGCTGGAGCGGCAGTCATTAAGAAGGGGAATGAGGCGGGGGTCCGGTCAGCTAGGAGGCAGGGGGCGGGAAAGCCCTTCATAGGGAGGGAGGGGGTAGGGGCCGCAAGGGCAGCAGCAATGCGAGAAATACAGGGAGAGTGAAAGGCTAAAGGAGAGAGAAAGACACAAGAAAGAAAGAAAAGGAAAATAGATATAAAAATAAAAATTAAAGAAAAAATAAGCAGAAGTAAAATGAAACAGCAAGATACTTACATACAGATGGGCACTAGGCCACCAGGGATGAGGTGCAGGTGGGAGCCTGTGGGTAGAGGTGAGCCTTGAACTGAGAGTCAGGCAGGCTCTCAGTTCAAATATGGCAGAGGCAGCAGCAACAGCTGGAGCTGCACAGAGGAGAGCCAGCTGACGCTGACCAGCAGGTCCGAGGAGTCTTCCTCTCAGTGCGCAGTAGCTGCCATTAAGATGGGGAGGGAGGCGGGGGTCTGGTCAGCTGGGAGGCAGGAGGGGGGCCAGGCCACAGGTACAGCAGTGGTGAAGGAAACGTAAGGAGAGTGGAAGGCTGAAGGAGAGAGAAAGAGGCAAGAAAGAAAGAAAAGGAAAATAGAAATAAAAATAAAAATGACAGAACAAATAAGCAGAAGTCAAAAGAAACAGCAAGATACTTTCATACAGATGGACTCTAGGCCACCAGGGATGAGGTGCAGGTGGGAGCCTGCGGGTGGAGATGGGCCTTGAACTTAGGGTGAGGCAGCCTCTCTGTTCGAATGTGGCAGAGGCAGCAGCAAGAGTTGGAGATGCGCAGAGGAGAGTGAGCAGACGTTGGGTGGCAGGCAGGAGACTGTGGGTGGAGGTGGGCCTCGATCTGAGAGTCAGGCAGGCTCTCAGTTTGAACAAGGCAGAGGCAGCAGCAGCAACAGATGGAGCTGTGCAGAGGAGAGCAAGCAGACGCTGACCAGAAGTTTGATCCAGTTCAGAAGATCAGCACACTTCACAACTGTTGTCACCAACATAACTTGAAACAGTCCTTACCACCCTGGCTCTAAGCAAGTGTAATGTTATTTGAGTATTGACCACTGATGTCGTGTCACACCGCTTTGCACCTGGCTTAGCTGCCTATTGTCACTTTAGTGGTCACTGGTTACAGACTCCATTTTGTATTCAGTCCAGACTCCATTTTGTGTTCAGCTTAGCTTTGCCTCCCCGTTAAAGTATTTTTCTGTGCAAACATGTTATGCAATGTGTTTTTCTACTTTTACATGTTTTTCTTTTCACCGAAGAGCTAGGGCTGGTACACAACATGTAGGAGGTGAGCAGTTAGTATGATAAGGCTGTAACAATCTAGTGTTTATCATAGGCAAGAGAACAGTTTGACTTTGAGAGGCATGCCTTGGGACGATGGCCAGCTCCTGATGCATTCCTTTGAAGGTTTACCTGAACTAACCAGCATTTTTTAATATTTCAATCTGAGAGGGAGGGCTTTCTAGAAGATTCTCTTGTGGTTGTTTAAGATATAAAAAGATGGTCCTGCTCAGTAGCGACGAATTCCGAGACCTCGGTCAGGATTGGACGTGAAATGCCTGACATTTTCCCGTGAGGGTGAGGAACTCTTTCTCGCAGTTGAACAGGAGTCTTCTTCTTGCTGGCATGAGAAAGATGAAGCATCTGGCAGGCCCTACGGTGATGAATTTTTATTATTTATTTGCTTTGCATTGCATATTAATATATATCAATGTTTGTATGCTTGCCTGTATATATTTGCTGTTTATAGATTGAAGACTTTTTTATTCATGGTCTCACGTTGTTGCACATTTTGAAAGTACACTTTTTACTATTCAAACCTTCCTTCACAAACCTTGCAAAAAGCTATAATAAATGTCTTCTTCAGATAAAGAAGTGCATTCCAGAGAATCTTTTCAACTCCTTTCAGTGTGTGTATCTTGGCTCAGCTGAAAGTAAAGCAAAACAGCAAGTCTTCCTCAAGTGCTTCTTTACTACAACCCAGTCACCAGCTTTAAAGCTGTGACACTGTATTTGGGCCGTTTGAAATATTGCTGCTTCAGCCTGATTAGACAAAGAGAGAAACATATCAGCTAGACCTTTGCACTAAGTTCATCTGTTATATTCACAAGTACATTTGCAGGTTCTCTTGGTAGCCTTGTTGCACAACCCATCAGAATCTCATGGGGAGGCAGTCCTGTCTTCCTGTAAGGGGTGTTACACATGTTCATCAGGACAAGTGGCAATGCATCAGGCCATTTCAATGCTGTTGAGGCACAAGCCTTTGCCATCGAGATTTCAGTGTTCCATTCATTTGCTCCACCAATCCAGGTACCTCTGGGCTGTAACTGAAGTGCAATGTTTGCTCAATGTTCAGTGCTACATACAATTTTATGATCTCATTATTAAGTTGAGTTCCTCGATCTGATTCCAAAGAAGGCAGGAATCCATACTTGGGTATTAGTTCCCTGAGCAGCAGCTTAGCTACAGTAAGACTATCATTCTTACGTGTTGGATAAGCTTCAATCCAATGGGCAAACATACACACAATGACCAACACGTACATCAATCCATTACAGGCAAGCATTTCAATGCAATCAAGTTGCATTCTGATAAATGGACATTCCAATCTGCTTATGTGGGTCAAATTAACCACTGTGAGTGTTCATTCATTTATTGGCATGTAACGCATCTGAGACAAACTGCTTCTGCAACCAATCTAAATTCGGGGTTGTAATGTTGGTTTGAAAGTGAGAATCATTGCATCCCTGCTGAGATGAACCTGACCATGATAATGGTTAGCCATTAAATTCAACAAACACTCTGGCAACACAACTTTCCCTTCGTTAGAAATCCAAACATCATCTCCCTCTTTTTGAGCACAACCTGCTTTTATCCGTGTTCTACCTCTGTTGCTTCTTCCTGCAATCTCATCCCAGGTATCCACCACTGACATCAAGAAATGTTGATTGTATCACTGGTGTCACTTTCATTACTCCACTATTCATAGAAGGGGACGCAACGGAGTGCACAATATCTGGCAATTTGGTCAGCATAGGCATTGCCCAATGATATATATTCATTTGACCTCTGGTGAGCAACACACGTCACAATGCAAAACCTCTCAGATAACTGTAAGGCATTTAACAAATTATGAATTCTTTCATCATTTCGAATGGGTGATCCTGCCAAAGTCATCAAACCTCAATGGTTCCATACTGCACAAAGTCATGGAAAATACCAAATCCTTATTGACTATCTGTGAATATTGTCTCTTTGAGCTGCTCTGATATGCAGTATGCTCTTTTAAGAGCTACCAATTCAGCTACTTGGGCAGAAATAAACTCCTCGAAGCCATGAGGCTTTGAACACTCCTGATCAGGTGCAAACTGCATAACCTGCTCTCAGAGTACCTTCACCGTCTCTTAAACAGGGGCCGTCAACAAAGACAACATCATCATTCTCTTCTAAAGGAGTATCCTGCATATCTGGTCTGGTTTTGGTGCACAGTCAGACATCAAGGCAGTCTTGTACCATTTTATTAACATCATGTGAATCATCAACATTTACAGACATTAATATGGAGGGGTTTAAGACCACACACCTCTTGACCACAACAGTTGGTGATCCAAGAATCAATAACTCATAACAAGTAAGACAAGCATTGGTCAAATATCGGGTCTTGGATCTGGTTAAAAGTACCTCAACTGCCGGTGCGACATAAACATTTAAAGGGTGTCCTATCACAATGCCTTCACATTGACTGATGCTCACACCAGCAGAAGCCACGGCTTCCAAACAGCCGGGCAAAGTGGCCAAAGAATAAGCCACTGGCCGGTTTGATCCTCCGTGCAATTGCATCAAAACAGAAATAGCACAACCATCACGTTCACGACAAAACAGTGCAAATTCCTTTGAAAAATCAGGCAAGCTGGAGCTCTGCACAAACTCCCTCTCAACAGCTATTCTTCCATCCGTGGCTTTCTCACAAACGCATTGTGAAACCTCACTCTGATTGATACAGATTCTCCCTATGTGCTCAGGATTCACCTAATAGCAACCAACAACACATACACTCTCAAGGGTAATCTAATGGTATTATTGACAGTGCTCAATTGATCAACAACTTATCTGCAGACAATAAATTAACCAAATGTCTCCATACACTGGTACAATACTCTGGAGTCTTAGGCCTCGCAGGACCCATTACAACAGCGTGGGCAATTTTTTAGCACAAAGTACAACATTTACTTGCAGTATGCCAACTCCCCACTCTCTTACTTGGAGTGCGCAAACTCCCTACTCAATTACCTTGGAGTATGGAAACTCCCTAATCACTTCATACATCACACTTCACAGCGATCTGTCAAAGCATTGCAAGCGCAAACCCTACTCAAAACACATTCTGTACACTTGTAACAATGCTGGAATTTAATCAAACCTTACACTACACCAAGAACAACTCACAATGTTGGCAAAGTTTGACTCTCCTCCATTACAAGACAAAACCATAACTCTGCTACTAAAAACTGTGTTTGGGCCAGGGAAAGCTTTTCTCCCCGAATGACCACCAGTGTGCAGGTGAGACACCATCCCTTTTCTCACCTCTCGAGGTCGACTAGATCTTTGGACTTGGTGAAGAGTGTAGTAGTCCAAATCAATCAATCACAAATCATTAACATTGTATTATAAACAATAATAAAACCATGAAAATTTTACATTAAATCAAACTCCAAACTGAATAAAGTTTAAAAGCTTTATTACAATCCCCAAATCAATGTCAAATATATGGTGCACAGAACTAAGTTATAAACATGCATGAAAACCATAGGCTGACCAAAGCGTCTGCAAAGATTCAACCCACTAAACATCAATACTGTTAAAAACTTCAAAAGAATAACGTAAATAAGTAAGAATACTATATGCACATTATTGTAAGAAATCAATGCAGATGATGATGACCTCAGTAAATCATCAAAAATACATCCCAACATTCAATTTCACATTTTAGGTTTCAGAGCCGGGCCATTCTCGCCATTAACACAATTTTGGATTTACATGCATGGGAACGGGCTAACATGTAGGCAAAAGCGAAAATAAATAAAGACAAAAATAATTTCGAAAAACATCTAACTAGGACAACTCACTACAAATAATATGCTGGTGTAAGTAACTAAATAAAAGGAAAACAAGAAACCACATTTAGTTATACCTCTCCTCATGGGATAGCATGCAGTAGTAGTTTATCAGGCAGGACTGTCACCTTCTTTTGGTGTTTGTTGACAGCAGCATCAAGACAATGCAGAACATGGGCTGCACATAGGCCAAAGCAGCAGTTCAGAATTAGTTGGGCTTATTAGTACTGAACCACATTTCAGAGTAGGACAAGTAAGACTAAGATGAGTAAACCAACTGGGAACATAGAAGATAGGAGGATGACAACCGACTTAAATAGGGTTCTGAACAGCTTCGAGGCACGAGAAGAACAAGACTGACTTGAAGTTAAAAGTTTTTCACTGATTAAAACATGCACAATCCGTACATTGGTCCTTCAGGTGGGCGCACTTTGGACGTCAGATTCAGCATCCAGTGACTGCAGATGGCACCACCAATTCTGCTACTTTTCCAATTCTTCTCAGCAAAAGTCCATGGTTAATTCCATGACTTCACACATTTCTGACAAAATATGACATGCTCTAATTATTTGTTACTTGAGATCCTTTCTCACCACACACAATAAACTAAACAAATACATTTCACATGAGAACTACAAATTTCCGGCCTGGTTCGACAGCAACATTGTAAACTCTGAAACATGTTTCTTGTCTTCAATACCAGGACATTCAACATTACATTAACATCCTAGGAAAAGAATTCAGGTCAGAGGGAAAAGAATATAGAAGTGATTTTTCTTTATTGCTGCAAAATGAATCTTTCAGGCCTAGTCAAGCTAAGAAGTCTTAATACATATTAATACAATTATTACATTAATAAACCTATTGCATACCTTACAATTCATATAGGCAAAGCAAAATATTTAATTGCATGCATTATTTATGACATGTTAAGACTAATTTAAACGTGCATTTGTTTTTCTGCACACATGTAACTCACGTTAATAAATTCATTTAAAATAAGTATGTTTAATTCATTTTCATTTTAAAACTTCAATTCTTAATCTACATTTTAATAAAATAATCTTTAAAGTTAACTCATTTTAGTACTTTCATTTAATAAAGTGTATAACTCTCATGTTAAAATGTGGTGTTTAATATGAATGGTGGCCACATGGTTCACCATATTGCAAATGTGCATATTTTACAGCTTGTGTTATTTTCTCTGTTAGGCCTTTAAATGCAGATTAATTCATCCCCTTATGTTAATGTTTATGCCACTAATTTATTAATAAAATTTGATTTCTCTCAATGGCAACGCCCCCTTGCTACACGCAACCCCTATAGTAGACTCAAACACTCTAGCTGCTCCCTTCTATTTTATTATTTACAATAAATAAAAGTTAAACTAATGAGTAATAAATTAACATAAGTCTCACTAAATTATCAATTACATGCAGATGTATATTACCTTTACAGCTTTCTGTTTGTGGAGAGAAAAAAGTCCTCTTTCATCGTCCTTGGGTATAGGAGTTTAACCTGTTTTGCACAGTTTAAAAACTACATCATGTTGCAGCATAATGTTAAAACCTGATCCACTATATACGGCCAATCAGCTGGTGTTTTCTTTCATGAATTTCAAGACCAATGAGCCAGCTCTGCCACACTGGCCCCTCCCTGGGACCCATGAATTAACTATACATAAATGGAGTCGCTATGTGTACCACTCACAGTCGGCCTATACTGATCTTCCTCTCAACACATGCTGAACTTCATTCCTTGAGCCCCTGACCAAGGAACTTGGAGCACGAGGAACCATGAGCCTCCTCAAAGCTGTTTAAAAACAAAATGGTCCATCATCCATCAGTCCACTGTAAAAAAACATTTACTCTGGGAACCTGTTGTACCATGCCGAACCATTGGCTTCGTCGCAGATTCACAAAGAAAGACTCATGCACACCCAAGTTGGTTGCCTTGCTCCCACCTCCTGCCAGAGAGCACGCCTCTTTATTTATACTTTCTCCTGATGCTCAGCATGGGTTGGACCAATAATAGTGGGGAGCGTGGGGACACTGGTGCAAAACTAAATAACGACATAACAGGAACCAATAAATTTGGGGTCAAGGTGTAGAAGTGGAAAGAGGGCGGAGTCTGACAGTTAATGTATACATTTATTTTTTAAAACTCTGTCAAGAAAATTGTCAACAAGGACAAAAGAGACAGAAAATGTGTTCTGGCTTACTTAAATGGTCACAAAGAGGCTGCATTTCAAAATATCTTATATTGCTGAGGCACTAGCTGCAGAGACGTGAGCTGCGGTTTTCCAGGGATACTAATAATAATGATGATAAGATAGCTCTAGTGGTTAATGCACTTGGTGGAGAGATCTGTGTTTTGTCTGTCAGAGTTTTGACTCATAAAGAAGCATAGAGGGTTAATGTGCCTTATCGAAAGCACATTGTGTAACATGTGGACCATAGACTAACATATGTAAACAGGTAAGTTGGTTACAGCTTTTGACACAGAGATCCTTTTGATCCTTGTAGTTCATAGGTTTCAATACTTCTAAGTACAGTGAGCTATGAACTGGCATCAAAGAGGAGGAAGGAAACTGCAAGACATTGGTTTGGAACCTTATTCTTTTTTTTCTCAATCTGTTAATATCTTAAGGTTGTTAAAAAGGATCCTTTGTATATTAGTAAAGTATTATTTGTACAAACAACCACAGCCACTGTGTTACATTTTAATTCCTGACTTTGGGCCTGATTTAGAACTCGGCCGACGGGTTATTCTGCCACAACTGTGACGGTTATCACGTAGACCAGAATCTAAATCCCATAGGATAGCATGGGATTTAGATTTCAGCAGATGGGATATCCGTTACCGTTGTGATGGAGTAACACATTTATAGAGATCTAAATCAGGCCCTTTGTGTTTCTACCATCAATGCACTTTTAACATATAATGCCTGCCAATAAGGACGGTGTGTGACTCCTACACCGTGTATCCCTTTTTGTCTTATGTAAAATTTCCATTTCCTGTACATTGATTTCAGACTTGTATGATTTATTGCCTCTCTATAATGTGTGTATGTGATATAAAGTGCTACGACACCATATAGTGTGCTGAGAAGAGCTATAAAAGAGTTAGATAAAAAGTGCTATTTAAATTGCTATGTGTGTAATTACTTCTGCATACAGATACTGCTGACATTCTTACAATGTAAGCATCTCTATTATATAGAGAGCTTGAACTGAGTGAAAACTGACCTTCTAATCATAGTTTTTATTTAGTACTTCTGAAGTGATGACAAGTTGTGTACCTTTGTTCACTGCATTTGCATCTAGGTGTTAGGATCGAGACAGATCCAAGTGAGAATGATGCGGAGCAAAAGGAGGAATAATGGCCTTTTAAACCAGTCCTTTATTTTTTGCCTAGTTGGAAGTGAAAATAAGAAATCCCCTCAGGCATGCAGAGAACTACCCAGAATGAAAAGCAGACAATGAGCAGATTCTGCTAAATATATCCTGATATCGACAGATTAAACCGGGACATATTCAGCATATTTCACTAGATCCAGCCTGGATCCTAGACCTAGCTCAACAATAGCTGCTTGATCCATATTTGGCTGGATCCCCATCATTAACTGCACTGAATATGCCAATTAATATCAAAGTCTTCAAACGTAGAACTAATTCACTAAGGCTACCACAAAAATATACTGCTAATATTTGAACTGTTGTGGCTGCATTACCATAATGTGTCTGTCCTGTATGCCATCATCTCTGCTATCTACTGCCCTACCAGCCCACCCACTTATTGGCTTTCATGTCCTTGCCAGTCCTGTCATTGAGCCCCTGCATACATGCCATGCTATTGTGTCTGCTCACTCTGTCAATGTGCCCTCTGCCTCCATGCCATGCCCCATCTGTGCTGACTGTCACTGTGACCTCTGCCTCTAAGCCATGCCCCATCTGTGCTCACCATGTCACTGTATCCCAGTCCCCTGCCATGCTGCTGTCTAGGCGCACGTTGTCACTGTGCCCTCTGCCTATATATCATGCCCTGTCTGTGCTCTGTCTGTCAGTGTGCCCTCTGCCTCATCATATCACTGTATTCCCATCTCCATCCCTCATCCTTCTGTATTACCTTCCTTCTGTGCTCCCCCATCAGTGTTCAAGCTCTTGTTACTGCACTAGAGGCCTCCAGGAGATTCCCTGCATACCAACCCTGTTCGCACTCTACGACACAGACATTCAATTACTATGGTATGTGCACAACCACACCTGTCCTTGTACCCCTTTGCCTCTATCCTCTTTAGCTTTACTATGTGCCCAACTGAATCAGCTCCCTCACTTCAGGTGTCTGTTATTGAGCCATATACCCGCCCCTCTCTATTCTTTGTAGCAAAGTATATACTCAACTACCTTGGATGGCGCCATCCTCCATGCCTTATAACTCAAGTTGTTTGTTATTTGTCTGCTGAATCCATTGATTAGTCTTTAATCAACTCCCTATCACTGTAAGCCCAGGCCCCCATGTCATGTATTTTGAGTTATGTGCCTACTTGCACCTACTTCTTGAGTCTGTTGTCATTGTTTCCTGTACACTTCTGCCTCCATCACTTGTACCCACGTAGGTGTTCATGTGCTTGCTGAACATCCTTTCTCAAGGATGCCTGTTCAGTGTACAAATGCCTCTTCCGCATATCAGCTATTTATTATCCACCAATGTTTTCCTATTTAAGTTTGAGTCATTTGTTTAATCAGAAATTATTATTATTATTTTTTTAAACGGAAACAAACATAATACACTTGTCATAATACACTTGCATTGAGGCAGCACAGCACACTGGCCCCACCACCATCCCTGCAGGATATCTATGTACCATGCAGTAGATTACCATCCTCATGCAGAGAAAGACCATTTCAATTCTGACAACAATATACTTGGTTTAAACATGAACAGGCTCATATGCTCTTTTAAGGTCAGGTACTACACCAAACAATGAAATTCTTTCGAGGCTGCCCATATTGTTTCTAATTTGGAAAGCCTCTACACTCATACACAAACTCTTTCTGTTGTGATGCATAATTCATATTTAATCAAAGTCTGCCTGTTAAAATCACTTGTTGTTGTGTATCACTGCTGGTGCAATCTCCAACTAATCAGTTTGTTTTTTAGTCCTTCTCTTCTTTGTGGGTTTCCACTACTCTTAGCTTTCTCTATAGTCAAACCTGTACCTAACTTTCTAAATAAATGCTCTGCTATTTTATCACAATTTTCCAAACTTTACAGAATGGATATAAGCAGTTGGTAGGGTTTCCACTTGGTTTTAATGGACTATGTAATTTTGAGCAGGCTGTTTGTATAGACTGATTCTGTTTGTTTTTAGCCTTGAGGGATTAATAAAGGATCTGATGTGATAATGGAAATTTGAATAATTGAGACCATATTAAAGATGGACTATTAATATTAATATAATGGAGTGTTTGAATTTGTGTGCTCTAGGGTACTCCTCACAGTCTGTCTATTATTGGAGGTACCACACAGTCCTTGAACCATGAAACATCCCAATAGGCCACCATCAACGTCCCTGACAATTTCACATATTTTGGTGGTGTCTCATCAGCCCCATAACTTCTTGATTGAAAGGGATGGTAGTTCTTGGAGCTATGTAGAACTAGTTTGTGGGCAATCAGTCACAAACTGCAATGTTCCTTATTGTCAAGTTTTAGGTTTCTGTACAGTACTCAATCACTAATTGCTTTAGCTGTGAGCACCCTTAACTGTGCAGATTTGAGTGGGGGCTGTTCCCTAGTGCAATCCAGATATGTATTAGAATAAACATATAGGGGGTCATTCTGACCCTGGAGGTCCATGACCGCCATGGCGGAGGGCGGCGGAAGCACCGCCAACAGGCTGGCGGTGCTTCCTGGGCGATTCTGACCGCGGCAGTAAAGCCGCGGTCAGAAAAGGGGAGCCGGCGGTATCCCGCCGGTTTCCCGCTGGCCCAGGGTATCCGCCATGGCGGCGCTGCTTGCAACACCGCCATGGGGATTCCGACCGCCTTCCCGCCAGCCTGTTTCTGGCGGTGTCCACCGCCAGAACCAGGATGGCGGGAACGGGTGCCGTGGGGCCCCTGGGGGCCCCTGCACCGCCCATGCCACTGGCATGGGCAGTGCAGGGGCCCCCTAACAGGGCCCCACAAAGATTTTCACTGTCTGCTTTGCAGACAGTGAAAATCGCGACGGGTGCCACTGCACCCGTCGCACCCCTGCAATTCCGCCGGCTCCATTCCGAGCCAGCTTCATGGTTGAAGGGGCTTTCCCGCTGGGCCGGCCGGCGGTCTTCTGGCAGTCGCCCGCCGGCCCCGCGGGAAAGCCAGAATGGCCGCCGCAGTCTTTTGACCGCGGAGCGGTCTTTCGGCGGGAACCGCTTGGCGGGCGGCGACCGCCGACCGCGCGGTCAGAATGACCGCCATAATGTGTGTGCATTAATTATTGATGCCCGTAGTTTCACAATCTAATTCGTGAGGGGCCTATCCTCTTTTTTTTTTTTTTTACTTATTTGATAATATATTTTGTTGAGCATTGACATGCTGCCTAAAGGCCTCTTCAAACCACTTTAGATCCGTCAGAGACACAGCGACAATGGTGGAATGATGACTTACATTATTTCTCTTGTACAATTATTACTTACAGTGAAATAGCTTAATTCTATGTGTATGTGCTCAGTGTCAAATAGGTATGTTTAGTTAGAAGAATGTCTTTATATCTATAAGTTGTTTGTCATGAATATTGATTAGATGCACACATCTATGCACTCAAAGCCTCATTAATTATCCATGTAGCCAGTCATTTAATCATGCATCCATCAGTCCACCCTCAAATCCATCCAACTGTTAACTCTTTCTTGCATTGATCCATGCACCCATCCACACAACTGTGCACACAAATTAAACAACCAATGAAAAATTCTGTCACATAAAATAGCAAGGTCTGTTTTTGCCAATGCTTGTTTTATTAGAGCTCCAAACAGCAAAAAAGGAATCAGAAATCTGTATGGATAAGTTATTCTGCTTAATTCAGAAACTTTGTGCACTCATTAAGCAGGACGTTGAGAAGGCGGTTCACAAGTGTAGTTCTGTGGTCGAGCCTCCTCAGGCCTCTAATGAGCAGCTGCTGCATTATGTGGGATGTCTTCCACAGGGGTCAGTGCTGTAAGCGTGTGGGTCGCTACGGCCGCTTGCAAGAACACACTTGACACTGGTAAGGGGCTTAGTGGAACTGCCGGGTCATCGACCCCGTTCCCTTTTATTACGGTGCCAATAACCACACCCTGTGACCCGACAGGGCAACAAAGTAGAACAGAGCCGAGGTGTCTCTCTACAAGTGCTAGGGTGAAGAGGCAGTGGAGAACTTTGGTCACATTATTTATTAGAGTAAAAGCTTTGTTCCCTATTTTTTCCATCGCATTCATCTGTAATGCAGGCACGATCACACTTATGTCAGGCTCCATGTCAAATAGAGTGTAGTTGAAATCCAGACGCAGAATGTTAAAAAAAAGGATAAGAAAACATAAATAATAGAAATTAATGAAAATGTTTAAAACACAGTGTATCAGCTAGAAACGGATGCAATTTTCTGAAAAATGTCAGTCACTTTTCTGACTCATGTAAATAAAAATAAATAAATACCACGATTGCTGGACATCGGTAGGTTAGATCTACCATTTTCTTGTTCAACAACAAACAAATCAGCGATCTAACCACGTGTTCTCTGTCATGGTAAAACACTCAGTCAAAGTTGTTACTGTTTCCAAGATGGCTGCCTTGGTTATTGAGTGAATTGCCGAGCCCTCCTATCCTGCAGAGTGCAGCATGTTACATAAGTGCTGTATACTGTCTCGCTGAAATGCCAGTTAGGAAAATCGTAACTAGGGGAAGCAATTAATACATTTTGTCATACAGGTTTGATAGAAGGTTGTACTTTAGTCTGATTCCGACAAAGAAGCAAGTGAAGAGGCCCACAAGAACAACAAAAAAATAAATCAGGAGCCTCCAGTGAACACCAAGGAACTAGTACCAGGACAGTCTGTTAAGTACTAAATTCTCATTTTAATTCTATACGTTTTCTCACTGCACCAAGCACATTTCCTAAAAGCTTTCTCTGCTCAGGGGTTTGTTCATTTCGATGATACACTGCCTGGAGCTCCATCAGTTTTATCCTCTAGTGCAAAGAAGTTATCAAAAGACATTTATGAAACTCACAAATAAAGAATCGCAAAACACTTTTGCAGCAGGCTTTAATCTTCTTAGCGTGTAGGAAAGTTAACAACGAACTGTAAACTATTTTATTGTTACAATGCGTGATAGCACGGGTAATAAAGTGCAGTTGTGTGTATTAAAGTATCATCTGTCTAGCTTTCCTCCTGATAAAAGTATCTCTCATGTCATTGTCATATCAAAATAGAGCACTTTCCTTGTTTTTATCAAGAGAAGTGCGAGGCCTCAGTCATTTACCTTCACAGGACACTTTTGATCACATTTAGGTGATAGAAGCTTTGTGTATTTCTTTTTTAAATTCAAGAACTTTATGAAGATGCCTTTTGGCTGTATCTGAAGGCATGCAATGCCTGCAGAAAAGCGTGTGAACATCTATCGAAAACTTGTTCAATGCTCTGCTTGAAAGAAAGTCAGATGTGTAGACCAAACCTGTAAAGCTCGATGGATGAAAGTGAAAATGAACATTAATACTTCTCAAATCAAAAAGGATTTTTTGACAGTAAAAAATCTTAATAGTTCTTATCCTGTTAAAGAAATTGCATTTGAATAGCAAAATTCACGCTACAGTAGATAAATGTGAGCATCCAACCATCATGCTTGCATGGATTATGAAATGTGCCCACTCATCCGTTCACCATCCCTCTACACAATGAGATACTAAACGTCTTCTCTTATTGACCTATGCTAGGTTAAATCGTTGCATTATTATATAAAGTCTCATTTATACACATTACAACAAAAGAGAAAAATACAATCACTTGGCTGCATCAAAAGGCAGCTACAATCTTTGGTTCAGGGACTGAGTACAGCTAAAGAGTAAGGCCAACACGTGTTTCGTACCCTTCATTGCCTAAGCTTGAGGGTTTCTCAAGTCTAAATCAGAGAAGTGAAAATGACTTCATTCGAAGTCTGGTACTATTTTGACTGAGTGAATGATCAGTATTTGCAAAGAAGCTGTTTAATTATTAGTCTTTCATGCAGTAGGCTAGGCATCGGTGGTCAGAAGCTGTAGTCTTTGATACAAATGTGGTGTGGAGGAGTTTCACCTGCCGAAATGTAATGAAGGGTGAGGAATGTAATGCACCCATTAATTCCTGGGTGTAGTAAGAACCAACAACTTGGAATTCTGACCCCTCAGCAAAAAGAGGTTGGTGGATGAGACTAAAATAACTCCGACCAACTCAAAATCAGGCACTTAGTGCTAGGACAAGGGAAAAGGAAGAGTTTGCATAAATATAAGGGTTAGGTTGAGGGCTAAGTTTAGAATTAATATTAGGGTAAGAATGAGGTATAGGCTTAACGTAATGGTCAGATGAACTGAATGTAAAATGTTAAGTGAGGGGTTAGTGTTGAGACAGTGGTGAAGTAGATGTAATTTTGTTGACATAAAGGCAGATGGGGTGATGGGTGCCTAAGTTAGTGGTTCCCAAACTGGGCCCGTGGCACCCTGGTGTGCCACCAAAACTAGCCAGGGGGCTGTGGTCGCATCCTGAGCAGAGTCCACCATGAATTGCACTGCCCTTTGGAGTGCAGGCCGGGTGTGGCAAGTCTGGCGCCCACTAGGTGGTGCGCTTGCTGCATTGTCATAACGTTAATTGTCACTAGTCCAGGTAATGCAGGTGATACTGCTTCATTCTCTTCCCCTAAAGAGCAAAAACTGGGGACGCAGAGGACAGAGCCAAGTAAAAGTGGACACCAGAAGCAAAAAGGCATTGGAAGTCAATAGGACTAGCTTTACTGTGCTAGCAAAGGCAAAAAACATTTGTACCATAATTTGTTTGCATGCTGTGTTTGCATGCATTAGCACAGAGTTTCTTAACCTTTTGACGTGTGTACCCAGACAATCATTATGAGAAGCTGGGGACCCCCACAGAGTCAATATTGAAAGCCAGGGTGCCCCAGCCTAAGCAATTTCTGTGATTTAAGCCTCAAAACAAAAACTTACGACATCATTGTCCATGCCTGGCCACCAAAACTCCATCCCGAGTCTTTTCTTCGTAAATGTCTGCCCTAAATGTCCTTCATGGGCAATATCAAACAATTTTTTCCTAACACCCATAGGTGGGACTATCTTATCACCACTAAGACCATTCTGCTGTTCACTTCTGAGAGTTCTTCTAATACTTTGTCAAAAGGTCTCACCAACACAGGAAGAGTGCTGTCTCTCCTACCACCTTTTCTAATAAGGTCAATAACACACTTCAGCATGTTGTCGTCTTCCATTGCTGAATACCACTCCTGCTCACTCACAATTCCGCCACTCCAATGAGTAACTTCACACACAGATGCAACAGCGCCTTCAAGTTCACTTTCTAGAGCATTGTGCTCATCAACCACGCGCCAATCAACAGCTGAGCGTGACAGACAAACAGCCTGTACATTTCTCCAACCAGGAATAAATTCAATTCTATAGTTGTATTCTTGCAAACATGAGGCCAGTCTGGTTAATCTAGCAGATCCTTTGCCAGTTCCACCAGGCAACAAAATTCTCAACAGAGGTTTGTGATCTGTGCATAGAATGATACAACTACCCCAAATGTACGTGCAAAAGTACTCCACACCCCACGCTGCAGCCAATGCCTCACGTTCAATGACCGCATAGTGTCTCTCAGTAGCAGTCAAAGTCCGTGAAGCAAAAGCAATTGTCTTTTCAATAGAACCATGCATTTTGGACATAACAGCGCCTATTCCCGTGGCACTGGCATCAACCGTAATGATGGCATTTTTCCTAGTATCGAACCTTGTCAGAATGTCAGCATCACACACAGCCTGTTTGATCTGATGAAAGGATTGTTGTGGCGCCACGTGTCCCACACGAAACTCACTCCCTTGCATATTAAAACCTTCAGGTTTTTGGTTTTGCTTGCAAAGTTTTTCACAAGTTTGAAGTAATATTCCATTAGGCCCAAGAAAGATCTCAGCTGTTCTTTATCCTTAGAAGCAGATGCAGACCTAATTGCATCTAAAAGACCTTTCTTTGGCTTGACCCCATGTTCAGATAAGGAGTGGCCCAAGTACCCAACTTCCTTCACAAGGAATTGACACCTTTTCCTTCCACAATGTCAAGCCATTCTCCGACAGTCTGTCCAATAGCTTTTTCAAAGTGACATTATGACTTGCAATAGAATCACCAAAGACAAGTATATCATCCTGGAAGAATATAACAAACCCTTGAAAATGTTGCTCATCATTCTCTGAAAAACGCTCGCAGCCGATGCTAACCCAAAGGGCATCCGGGTAAATTGAAATGTCCCCTCCATGGTAACAAAGGCTGTAAGAGCTTTGGATGCTGGATGGAGTCTTATCTGATGGTAAGCATGTTTAAGATCTAACTTAGAGAAATACTTAGCCCCTTTGCACAACAAAACCAACTCACTAATATTAGGCAAAGGAAAGTTGTCTGTCACAATGTTTTGATTCAAACCCCTCAAGTCCACGCAAAACCTTAACTTTCTGTCTTTTTTTCGAGATGACAATGGGCGACAACCATTCCGAGGCCTCTACTGGTTCAATGACCCCAGTATCCAGCATTTCATTTAAGAGTACTTTTACCTCCCCCCTGACTGACACTGGCACAGGAATGGCTCCATGCTTCAATTTGAACTCATGAACGTAACCTTTCAGTACTCCCATTTCTTCCCTGAATACATTCTTTGCCCCACACAAGATATTCTCTAATGAGGTATCATCAATGACCATAACTTGACTTGGAGTGCAGGGATTAATCGTAATGCACAGATCGAATTGATGTTGCCAACCCAAAATAGGGGTACCTGACTCAGCTATATATACTTTGCCTGTGACCATCCTCCCTTTGAAAGCTATCTCTGTAAGCATGTAGCCAATAATATCAATTTGTTCTCCCTGGTACCCCCCCGGGTTGATATCTTTGGGTAACAATCTAGTCGAAGGCCACTTGAGAAGGAACAAATCTTTAGGGATAATAGTGTATAAGGAACCAGAGTCCACCATTAATTGAACAGGCACATTCTTAATGATGAACTTAGCTTTTGGTCTGTGCATTCTCCTTACACCCACCTGACCGATGTCACACTCAGATATACATAGTACCCTCTCGACATTATCACTCATAAAAGAGTTTTCTCCCTCATCAACAACCACAGCTACTTTCCCTTTGATTGCTTCCTTTCCTTTGCATACCCTGGCAAAGTGTCCCTTACGTCCACATCGTCTACACTCCTTCCCAATGGCGAAGCAATTCTTGGAATCAGAAGAGTGATATTTACTACCACACTTAGAACACGATTTATTGCCAAAGGCACCAACACCCGAAACCCCTTTACTCGACTTACTTGCCCACGTTCTGGAAGTGACAGCAACCTCACTCTCAATACACATTACATCATCTGAATGTTTGACCTCCCTCCTTTCCATCAGTTTCATAAATGACACAGACTCTTCAACCACCTTAGCGATCTCTATGGCATCCTTCAACTTTGGATCCTTTGCAGCCCACAATCTTTCCTGCATTTTCCTACTTCTGCATTGCACAATAAGCTATTCACTAATTAATTATTCCGTCATGGGCCCAAATTTGCACTTAATTGACAACTCCCTCAAGCGAGTAACAAACTCATCTATAGATTCACCTTCCTTTTGCGATTGGGTGTAAAACTTAAATCTCCGCATTACTACATTTTCAGTTTTGGCAAACCTCAATTCTAATCTACACCTAGCCTCTACAAACACATCATCTATAGATTGCCATGATTTGTTGCATGCTTTGGGTAGATATTTAAACACATGATGACCTTCGTTGCCCAAAAAAACTTAGCAAACTAGCTTTTTTTCTGTTGGAAGAAAACCCCGACCCATCCAGCGTTTCCAGATAATTGTCAAAAATTTCTATCCATTCCTCCCATTCTATTGGTGGAGCACCAGGATGCATCAAAAATAAAGGAGGAGAGTTGACTGCTGCAGCTGGATTCTCCATGGTGTCTTTGCTGTAGAGATATCTTTGATTTCTAGAGAAATAGTAAGTATGAGGTGTGGCAATCATCGTTGAAGACCAGATGTAAAGTGTAGCATTGTTCAAATTTGCCATTGTTCAGTTGTTCAAGTAAGTCTAAAAACACCTATTGTTCACACAGAATGGAATTTAACACAGGCAGGAAGATTGCCGCTACACAGCGCGATGGACAGTTTATTAGCAACGATGTAACCTTGTTCAATTGTTCAAGAGAGTCAATGTATTTTAATTGTGCACACAGAATGAGATTTGCAGCGCAATGTATGCCCATTTGCATAGCAACGAAGTAAATACGATGTAAGTCCTCGTCAACAGGCGTTTCATAAAGCGGCATGCATTCTAGTTGCTCATAGCGTCACTGGCTTGTTTACACAGCACCAAAGATGGCCGCCACGAAGAGACGTTGTTGACGCGCATACGGCTTGCCTGGGTTACCAAGCAACGTATCCAGCGCATATGCAAACAACAAGCGCTTTGAAGTAATACTCACACGCAGCGTGCCCACGTTGCTAGGCAACGTTAACGGCGCGTATGCAAATCAGGCGGCATCCGAAGGAACAAACAAATAATAATAATTACCAGTGGGCATACAGGAATGTACACGGCACACAGAAGTCTTTCAGATGAAGTTGCTTAAACCTCTGACCTTGAAGAAACTGAAGACTGGGACTATGAGGTACATGGGTGCTGAGCATCCACGAAGAGTTGCTGACTATTGCCTCTGCTTCCTGCCCAAGTCGTTGCCAAAAATGATGTAGTGAACACACCGAATCCACATTAGAACAGGTAAGAGGCTTTATTCAGCGAACAACTCAAACGCGGTGCTCTCTCTCCCAAGGTCAGCAAGCAACTGCCTAGGGAGAGAACACTGTAACCAACATTCCATCATTACATTCACATTCTGATGCAGGCTTGTCTTGAGGCCTTCATCACAGAGGATCCTCGAGACACATTACAACAGCTTGCTAGTTCTGCAACACTGTATTTGGCATGAGCCAGCCCCTGATCTCAAGGACACATGCAAACTGTCTCTAATTGCTACTTTATATCCCATGCACCAGGTAGCTCTACTTACTTTGTTAATTTAGGCCAGATTGAGCGACACTGTGCATTGGGTCAAGTCAATGACTGACATCTGTGGTGTTGCATTGGTCTCCTGGTTCCCATTGAGTAGGAGTTTTTGCATGGGGGAGCGATACATCTGCCAGTATATGAGCTGCTGGTCTTTTTTTTTTTTAAATAAAATAGGTGGACCTAAATCGAATGGCATGGGGCTGTACAAAAAGGCATGTCATTGGCTAGGATGAAGATCTCACCTTTCACGAAGCCTGGGACTCTTGTATCTCCGATAAGGCACTCCAGGCTCTTGTTTGTGGATTGTTTTGGCTAGTAGTCATTGCTGGACATTTTTTTCTACTAGCAGTCTCATCCTCCGGGCTAAATGTGGAAACCCAAAGTAGTGTAATTGTTGCCTTAAGCGTCCTTTGCTATGTCCCCTGTTTTGGGCTGAATGATGTAGCTGAAGTGTTCCTAATCCGTGACTGGGACTCATATTTTCATCATGATGAATCTTGCATTCTGTTGCCAGTGGGTTCATCCCACCATAGATGTTTTGTATTCTTTCCCTGCTGTCCTTGACATCTTCGCTGCTATCCTTTTATGGAAGTTCTGTCAGATGACTTGCATGTGTGGACGCTGTTTTGTTACAGCTGTTTGCATTTAGCATTTGCCATACAATCTATGATGTTGGTGATGTCCTGGGTGAAATTAGTTTCTTGTGATTAGCAGGTGCTTTGTGATTCGTGGAGGCTCTTCTTAAAGTATTTTCAAGTCATTAGTCTATTTTCCGTGCTTCTTAATATTCCCTTTTAATACTAGTGAGCTCTGCCACGGTCTATGGAGAATGCGCTCTCCTGTACTGCTTCTGCAGGTAGGATCCAGTTCCATTGTTTGTGATGTCATCATTCTCAAGCACGTTTTTATTTAGGCTTACTGTGGTGTGCTTTCTAAACCCTAATCATATCAGGGTGTTGAGTTGGTGATGAGGTTATGAACATTTTCCGCATAATGTTTGTCTGTGGCTTTCTGACTTCTTTATGTCACTGCACGGTGGATCATCACAGAACTGATGGTTTGCATGAGTGAGTAGGAGTTTGAAATGTTTACCTGTTTGCCATATTCACTGGAACAACTGTGCAAGTTTCAGTTCGAGATTTGCTGGATAGTCCTAGGATTCTGATTGCTGATGACAACAAGTGTAGGTTTCTCTAATCTATGTTTTATATCGGTTTTTATGTTGGGTCTTATACATATTCATGTTTCCCATCAACATACATCTATTTTATTGGTTTTCAGACAGATAGCTATGCCTGAGATTCTTGGTGAATGTTATTGTGGCTTACTCTTCTAGCTCTTTAACTGGGATAGGTATCATCTGCTCATTTTCTGAAACCCAGCTCCATAGGAACATTACACATCCCTTTGGACTACCTTACCGTACCTTACCCGTCTTACTGAGTTGACCTTCATCTAAAAATGCTGTTTCAGAATGTATTTGCCCTAATCAACTGTACCACTAGCCTCTAGCCAATCTGGACCACCTCAGTTCTCGCAAATCACATTTCTGCTCGTTTCTAAATGTTTAAGGCGTACAATATGGCAAGTAACCCCTGCCTCGATCTGGAGAATAAATTATTTATTAAGTCATTTTTTACGTTGACTTGTTTGAAAGTTCTGTTTCCTATGGAGTATAGGTGCCTATTTGTCACTTACAACCATCTTGCAAAGTGGTCAGATATAAACCCTTTTTTCAGGAGCTGGGTAATGTAAAATATGTGACTCGAAAGTTGCCTTGCTCTAGTCATCTTGACATCAAGATAATGTGGAGTTAAATTTAGTCTCCCTCGCCATCAGAAAGTCCAGGTTGGATAGGTACCCCTAATGGCAGATGGCTTGAGTAACACCTTTTCCATTACTCCAGTAGAAGTCATATTACAAGCACACAGGAGGCAGAGAATATTGGGATACACAAAGTTACCAATATATTCATTTTACTGTTTACCCATCTGGAAGAATGTGGCCACAATTTGTCTGAGTGAAACATGCCCACGCCGATCCCCCTTTAAGTACAGGCCCATGCATGTACATTGTTTTTAGTATGTGCTAGCCTACACTACCATTAAAGAAAAACAGTGTTTCATGGGATGCATGTTTGCCCTTTTTGAGGACTAACCAAGTTACAATGAACTACTGCACTACTAAGAAAACTTTAGTACAGTTACACATTTTCAGCAATAGAAAGGGTGAGACGGGCCCCACCTAGTCAAGAGACACTCAAGTGACAAGTATTATCAGAATGAAATCATATTGCATCTGACCAAATCATAGGTAGAGCCCCCAATGAGAAGAGGGTATGGACCAAACGTGTGAAGCTTGGGCACAGGCATAAATAAAACAGTGTGCCAAATAGCTGGTCCAGTGAGGTGCTCCTCTGGACACAGTATAAGCTATGACCTTCTTCATTTAATACTGTATCCCTGTGATCACTGAAAAGGACCTCAATGAGCATTTAGGACAAACAGCTGAGTCATATCTCCTCTCCATGAAATAGGGTAGGAGTGATTTGACCTCATTAGATTACATCAACGAGGTGAGGTGTGACTTGTATAGCTAATGGGACTAATACAGTACATCATAAGATTAAATGTGTATTAAAATATGTAATAATGTAAGTATATTCATCATATTTATAAACACTATTTTTTAGGCAATGATGTAGAAAAATAGTCATCCTCACCAACATTTTAAATATTTTGTTAACTTCTTTAAAAGTTTTATATTAGATTAAATCAAAATGTATTTCTTTATTTTTAAGTTTAATTTATTTTTAAGAAGTTTATTGCATTAAACAATATAATATATATATATATATACTTTTAATCACTAAACTATAGCAATATCTATCTATCCAGTAAAAAAATCAAAGGTTAAAGTGACAATTTCAGTGCCAAAATAACACATAAATGAACCAGTTATAGTTGGCAGAGAACTATAACTTGCCCCCCCCGCAATGCGCTGCTTATGGTCTCACATATTATATCACTCATGATGATATATGACGTCATTTGTGACTTTACTGATGACACCATCAAAGCTACTTTTGCACACATTACTCTCCTTCCCCTATTATTAGTCTTTGGCCCCAGAGGATGGCATCCCTGGGGCCTATCTGGATTCGGGGAGGGAGGAAGGTCTACACACCGCATCCCCAAAATACTTGTTTTGGCCATTTGAGATGGGATCCTCAGGCCTCTGAAGATTCAGGGAGAAGGCAAGTGCACCCCCTCCACTATTTTTAGTCTTTGACCCCGGAGTGACCCAGAATGACTTGGGTCTCCGGAGCCTATTTGGGTTTCGGGACGGGGACCACGTGCCCCCTTCCCTAATATACATATGTTTGGTCCTGAGGGATGGGGCTCCTAGGCCTCTAACGGCTCTAGGAGGGAGGCATGCACCCTCTCACCTACAATCACTGTGTGGCCCTGGAAGATTGGGTACCCAAGGCCATGCACATCGGTGGTTGGCTTCATGTATTGTAATATAATATAACTTTACATTAAAAAAATAGAAATTCACAGAAAACAAGTGTTAAAGTGATGGTAGAGTTAGGAATTCTAATTATACCCAATTTACATTTTTTTTAAATCCTTTGAAAAACCCTTCAAAATTGAAGGTTATAGTGACGTTATAGTTAGGTGTACAGTCTGATTTAAAACAACAACAAAACAAAAAAAAAAGACACGAATGTTATTAGCAGAACAAAAAAAGGCCAACGCTGACCTGACTGCAAGTACTCAGTGGCAACCGCGACGCGGTTGTATAATATTATAAGGCTGTATAGAGGGACCTTAGGTTCCACTCACGGGGGGGAATCACACCATAGGTTGCATTTGCTCCAACAATTCTAACTTAGTAGTAGAGGTTCCCATGTTGCAGAGCTGGTTAGACCACTCTCTTGTTCCTTTTAAAATTAAGCAAGAGTGAGGCAACCCTCCTCCCTTGACCCTCCAGTTGGTCCCCTCCACTGCTCATATGTGGGGTAAGAGATTATCCTTCAAAATCGTCACTTGAATCTACCCCATCTTACAAAGCCATATCGCAGAGAATGTTTCAACAAGTGGATATCTCAATCAGGCACTGGTTTAGCATCAGCCACTTTTGTAAAGAAAAGACCCAAATTTTTACCCCCAGCCCCCTGGTTCAATTAGACCCTAAAGGATCAACACTTTGGCGGTCATTCTGACCCTGGCGGTCAAAGACCGCCAGGGCGGAGGACCGCGGGAGCACCGCCGACAGGCCGGCGGTGCTCCAATGGGGATTCCGACCGCGGCGGTAAAGCCGCGGTCAGACCGGCACCACTGGCGGGCTCCCGTCAGTGTACCGCCGCCCCATTGAATCTCAAGCTGCGCCGCCGAGGGGATTCCGACCCCCCCTACCGCCATCCAGATCCCGGCGGTCCGACCGCCGGGATCCGGATGGCGGTAGGGGGGGTCGCGGGGCCCCTGGGGGCCCCTGCAGTGCCCATGCCACAGGCATGGGCATTGCAGGGGCCCCCGTAAGAGGGCCCCTAAATGTATTTCACTGTCTGCGCAGCAGACAGTGAAATACGCGACGGGTGCAACTGCACCCGTCGCACAGCTTCCACTCTGCCGGCTCGATTCCGAGCCGGCTTCATCGTGGAAGCCTCTTTCCCGCTGGGCTGGCGGGCGGCCTGAAGGCGACCGCCCGCCAGCCCAGCGGGAAAGTCAGAATTACCGCCGCGGTCTTTCGACCGCGGAACGGTAAACTGACGGCGGGACTTTGGCGGGCGGCCTCCGCCGCCCGCCAAGGTCAGAATGAGGGCCTTATTCTCTAAGCAACTAAAAAGAAAATGGCTCAGGGCGTACAATCCAGATGATTTAGTACAATTTAGATTTGCACTAAAAGCGTATCGCAAGCAAATTAAGTCAGTTAAAAAGGCTTATTTTTCTACTCCTCTTAAAGAAGATCATTGTGACC
This sequence comes from Pleurodeles waltl, assembly GCF_031143425.1. Taxonomy (NCBI): domain Eukaryota; kingdom Metazoa; phylum Chordata; class Amphibia; order Caudata; family Salamandridae; genus Pleurodeles; species Pleurodeles waltl. The sequence continues at coordinate 1,332,047,751 of NC_090446.1, read as the reverse complement.
AAAGGCTTATCTTTAAGTGCTCAAACTCCTTTCTGAAACCAAAGGCATTAGAAACACAGATTCCTCCATCCCAAGCATTATACGATCAGATCGCGCCCTATTTTATAGATAAGGTACAGGCTATCCAATGGGATTTTATCACTCTGGCTTTTCCTACAACTGACACAGGGGATGATGATCCATCGAAGGTAGGGACTGTAACTTTGGCAACTTTCAAAACAATTTCTCTGGCTCAGTCCCGCCAGGCCATTCTCGCGTGTAAATCTGGATCACCAAATTAACCTTGTCCTTCATACGGCCTTCATAAGGGCGTGGATATACTTAACCCAGTGATCAACCAGACTCTGGATATCTCTCTGGTTACAGCGGAAGTCCCCTTGGAATGGAAGATGGCAGTGGTCAAACCCCTGAAGAAAAAGCCCCTAATAAATTCTAAAATGCTGTCTAATTATGTCCTATTTCCTTGCTGCCAGCCTTGAGCAAAATAATAAAACAATTGGTCAACACCCAACAAATGGCATTTACAGAAAAAGTCAATGTCCTTCACCCTCACAATCAGGCGTCTGCCTAAAGCACTCCACGGAAATCTGCCTTGGTGTAAGTCACAGATACGCTAAAACTGATGCTGGATGCAGGAAAGAATGCTGTGCTGATTCTATTGGACCTATCAGCAGCATTCAATACCATCTCCCATGATCTCCTACTACAGCGTGTCAGAGACTGTGGGATTGTTGGTCTGGCCTTTTCCTGATTAAAATAATTTCTCACTGATCGTAGACAGTTGCTCAAGTTAGGCCTGTACTCTTCTGAAGAATCCAGTCATCTCCAGCATTCTGCAGGGCTCCTCACTGAGCCCAGTGTTATTCAACATCTATATGGTTCCTTTAATTTTTTTGATAACATCTTTCAGAATAGATACCATTTCGTATGCTGAGGACACCCAGCTGATATCATCTTTGGACAAATCCTCACTGGGATCTGAGGATAACATTAAAAACTGCTATCATCCAATGGATGCATGCCAATCACCTCAAATGTAATACTGACTGAACCACAATTATGCCATTGGGTAAGTCAAATAACTTTGTGCCCACTGAATCGTGACCAGATGCAACTCCCCCTTCCTCCTGCTATGGGGAGGTTGTTAGAAACCTTGGTATAAAATTTGACACCCATTGTCATTTCGACCCCAGGCACTTTTGGTGGCAGGGACTTGTTTTAACCTAATAAAATCCCTCAAGAAATTCTTTGATCTCCTGCTCCTCACAACTAAGAAAACTGTAGCCTGTGTGCTCATCACCTGTAGGCTAGACTATTGTAATAGTCTGTATGCCGGCTCTTCTAAATAGACTGTACATAAACTTCAAGTAGTCCAATACGCAGCTGCTAGAGCAGTTCTTTAACTACCTACAAGATCATCTGCTTCCTCAGCTTTAAAAACTCTCAACTGGCTGCTGGTTCACAACAGAGTTCTCTTTAAAATTATCTTAATGACCTTTAAAGACTACAAAGCGACCACACCTAAATTCCTTACAGCAAGGTTCATTCATTACACAACTAGCAGAACCTTGAGGTCCTCACATGCCAATTTGCTCAAACCAGCATCATTCAAACTGAAAACCAGAGGTGGTAAATCCTTCACACTTTTAGACATGAAAGCCAGTTAGTTAAGGTTCATAGACTCTGAATCCATTTTTCGAAAGCAGTTCATGACATGGATATTTGGGATCCCTGATACTCTGTCATTCCCTCACTTTATAAGTATTCAGCTCTTTCTTGACTGGATTCTCTCTCCTCAAGCAGACCATCCTCCACCCTCAAATCGCATCAGCGCCAGGATGCTCCCTTGGGAGTGACAGTAGTGCGTTATAAGTGACCAAAAGAAATGGGAATAGAAATAATATATAGCCACTCTGTATTTATAGTTAGAGTAGCAAGAGATAGGGATTTGTTTTTTATTTTGTATCTTAAATAACTCAGCACCAGTTTAACAAATGTTTGCAAACCTTTGCAGGCCTGCTGCCCCTGTTTAAATTTCAGAGTATCAAAGGTTTTGAGGGTGTTTGGTCAAGGGGTTGCACAGAAAAAAAGGGGGCCCTCGGGTTCCTTAAGGGCTTGAAATCCAATGCATTTTTGTAATGCTATGTGTATTTAACCACCGACTCCATCTTGACCATTGACTCCATTTTGTGCTCAGCTTCAGGTGACGTCACAGCAACAGCACAGGGTTTTTCCACACCGAGCTGGTTTTCCACACAGAACGTGTTTTTGCTTTTCTCACCAGGGCAGGTTCATACCATGTTGGAACAAATGATGGGGGAATGCAGACAGGATAAGAGAGTACCAGGCTGGGAATGTTTTAATCACAGAGAGGTACAGCTCTGTCTCTGGAATGCGCATTGGTGCCCGGCCAGTTCTTTTGCATGCTTTCAACACAGACCAAGTACAGCCAGCGCTTGATTTCTAGAACACTCTGCTAGCTTGTTTAAGGTATAAAAGACGAGGGGATTCGGCACTAAGATAGGAACTCACCTGTGGAGCGAATGCACTGCCCGGGATGATTTTGATCCCATGTGTGGTCTCCTGCCATGGCTGGAGGGTTCCCTGGTCATGCTGCCTAAGATGACGGATTTCCCCCTCATGGTGATGCATTTTAACTTTTGAATATTTAGTATATATATATATATATATATATATATACACACACATATATATATATATATATATATATATATATATATATATATCAAAAACAAAGTTGTCCTCATGTGAAAGCGCACTCCCAACAGGTTAATATAAACGGGAAGAAAAAGCAAAGCCAGCAACTCACAGTGAATTCTTTAAGCAGTTTCATTATTCCAGGCCTTAAGTTATAAAATCATCTCTGGACACGTGTTTCAAGGTCAATCCTTTCTTCAGCAGAGAAAAATATAAAAGTGTTTCACCCTCGTAGGTGCAGCCAGTGCTGGAGGTGTTCCAGGCATCTCTTTCTTACTGAAAAGACCGGCATGGCTTCAGCTTGTCTAATTACAGGCACCTGATTAGTCTCTTTAAAATACTAGTCCGCCCCAGTGGGCCTCTCAAGTGAGCAGTGCATGCTGGTTGTGGTGGTCCTGCAATTTTTTCATTTTGCCCCAAGTGGGTTGCTGGAGCCAAACGAAATAATGACCCAAAGTGCAAAACCTTTGTAGGCGAATCCAAAGTAAAATTGTCAGATTTGCTGTGAATAACCCAACCTGATTGCTCTTATGTGACAATCCATTTTTAGTCACACAGACCTGCTTCGATGTGCAGTGGTGCTGCCTTCCCGGCTGGACAGGCCGGTTAATTATCAAAAACAAAGTTGTCCTCATGTGAAAGCGCACTCCCAACAGGTTAATATAAACGGGAAGAAAAAGCAAAGCCAGCAACTCACAGTGAATTCTTTAAGCAGTTTCATTATTCCAGATCCTTAAGTTATAAAATCATCTCTGGACACGTGTTTCAAGGTCAATCCTTTCTTCAGCAGAGAAAAATATAAGTGTTTCACCCTCGTAGGTGCAGCCAGTGCTGGAAGTGTTCCAGGCATCTCTTTCTTACTGAAAAGACTGGCATGGCTTCAGCTTGTCTAATTACAGGCACCTGATTAGTCTCTTTAAATACTAGTCCGCCCCAGTGGGCCTCTCAAGTGAGCAGTGCATGCTGGTTGTGGTGGTCCTGCAATATTTTCATTTTGCCACAAGTGGGTTGCTGGAGCCGAACAAAATAATGATGTTGAAGAAAGGATTGACCTTGAAACACGTGTCCAGAGATGATTTTATAACTTAAGGCCTGGAATAATGAAACTGCTTAAAGAATTCACTGTGAGTTGCTGACTTTGCTTTTTCTTCCCGTTTATATTAACCTGTTGGGAGTGCGCTTTCACATGAGGACAACTTTGTTTTTGATAATTAACCGGCCTGTCCAGCCGGGAAGGCAGCACCACTGCACATCGAAGCAGGTCTGTGTGACTAAAAATGGATTGTCACATAAGAGCAATCAGGTTGGGTTATTCACAGCAAATCTGACAATTTTACTTTGGATTCGCCTACAAAGGTTTTGCACTTTGGGTCATTATTTCGTTTGGCTCCAGCAACCCACTTGGGGCAAAATGAAAAAATTGCAGGACCACCACAACCAGCATGCACTGCTCACTTGAGAGGCCCACTGGGGCGGACTAGTATTTAAAGAGACTAATCAGGTGCCTGTAATTAGACAAGCTGAAGCCATGCCGGTCTTTTCAATAAGAAAGAGATGCCTGGAACACCTCCAGCACTGGCTGCACCTACAAGGGTGAAACACTTTTATATTTTTCTCTGCTGAAGAAAGGATTGACCTTGAAACACGTGTCCAGAGATGATTTTATAACTTAAGGCCTGGAATAATGAAACTGCTTAAAGAATTCACTGTGAGTTGCTGGCTTTGCTTTTTCTTCCCGTTTATATTAACCTGTTGGGAGTGCGCTTTCACATGAGGACAACTTCGTTTTTGATATATATATATATATATATATATATATATATATATATATATATATATATAATACATATTCACTGTTAATGCATTGATTGCTAATCTCTGTCTGATTGTTTAACTGCTATGATCCTTCTTGAATATACACTTTTACTTCATTTGGGTTAACTGCTTACTTTCATATATTGGGTGCTTTCATCTGATGTCTGGGAAGTGCCTTAATAAATTAATTACTCAGACTAAGAGTACTGCATTCTTTGGCATTGTTTCCTCTTAGTTCAAGCAAGAGCGACACAAATATTACGTAGACTTTTGTATTACACGTAGCGTGTGAACAGCCAGTGGGATTTTGCTGAAATTTGGCAACATTAGATATTATGGTGCGCAGATTAATCTTTTGGGTATTGCGGGTAAACAGAATAAGTATTTCTTAAGTTATAAGGTTTTTTAATGTAGTGATATCTTGTAGCACAATACTACTAAAAGCAGCAGGGAACCCCAAAAACTAAACGAGACAGCATTTGCAAAGTTTCAGATTTACTACATGAACAACTGAAAGACCTAGTTGTGGTCACATGTTAACAGAAAGCTATAAAAATACTTAACAAATAGAAAACCTCTTAATCCATATAAGCGTTCTTTGCATGCTCTCTGGCTCACAAAATAAAAGTGGCCCAACAAGCCAAACAAAAACACATCTTCCTTATGTACTACCGTGCATCAAAATGAAAAATTGCCCTACCAGTGAGACACACAAACTGCTATTTGGGGGACATGATAATTGGCCACTAAAAAGTAATAATCTCATCTTTATTGTTATATAAGTTGATTGCCTTTCATTCACTTTGGCCTTCGTATGTAGCACAATCCTAATAAAAGTAGCAGGGAAGCTCAAAGAATAAACTCAAATGCATATGTAAAGTTTCAGGTTTACCGCATGAGCAACTGAAAGGCCCATTTATGGACACATGCTAGAAGAAATCTATTAATAAATGCATAACAAGTAGAATACATCGTACCCTACAAGGCTTTCTTTGCATGCTTTCTGGCTTACAAAATAAAACTGTGCCCAACAAGACAAACAAAAAACATTTTCCTTATGTACTCCTGTGCAAGAAAATGCAAAGTGACCTAGATTTGAGCTACACAAACTATTCTATGGAGGACATGATAATTGGCCATAAGGAAAAAAATAATAATCTTAATTTTATTACAACAATAATTTTCTTTTATTCACTTTGGGCTTCATGTGTTGCGCAATCCTGCACAACGTAGCAAGGAAGTCCACAAAACAAACTAGACTACATAAGTCAAGTTTCAGAATTACTACCTGAACAACTAAACACAATAATGGTCACATTATTATTTAAACCAATAAGCAAATACATAACAAATATAATAGATTAAAGAAAGTAATCACATTAAACTCGATTGCCACTCTAGATTCTCAAAGATAGGAATTACTCAAATAATACCTCACCATTAACTTTCCACCTATTTGACAAATCTCCAGAAAACTTTCCAGACCTTTGGCATTTCCTACATTTTCAGATAATGTAAATTTTTGTGGTGAATCCAAAAATAAAAAGGAGGTCCAACACATTTCCCATATACTATTGTATTTGACATGGTTCTAAAATCGTTGAATGGATTTACCTGAAATTTGGCAGGACTATACATTATGGTGCAGAGATGATTCTTTTTGGTACTTCAGTTAGGTAGGGTAAGTATTTTTTTTAAGTTATAATGTCTTTAAACTTAGTGATATCTGTCACTGCTGTACTTTTCTGGAATTTCACAAACTTCTGTGAAACTAACACTGGACATGGCTGTAAACTTTTTAAAATCTATATTAAAAAAAATAAATGTGTTTCCCTACCTATTACCACTTAAGTAAATTGGTAATCGGTAGGGACCTACTTCTTCCTTATATCTAAGGCCCTAGCACTGAACACAGCCAAAGTGTGTAAAAACAATATGGTTGCCTTTCATTCTCTAAAAGCAGCCATTACCCAGTTATATACTGCCTTGCTGTCACGTTGTGCCACAGTGTACTGCAAAGTTATCATGGTATACATGTCCCAAAATATAACTATGGTCTAACTGTATTATTGAACTCAGGTACCCTAGCATCACTCATGGTGTTGCATGAGCAATGCAATACTTAAGTCAGATTTACAAAGTTACGAAAGGCCACCATGTATGGCCCTGCATGGATTGGTAAATCTGGAGAAACAACGAAGAGCAATTTGCTGTTTTGTGTTAATCTGCACACCATAATCTACATTGGTGCTAAATTTCACATACATCCATATGCCAAACCACGATAGCCATTCCATTATACGCTATTCCACTCTATGCCCCTCCCAACGCTGTTACATCGTACACCACTCCAGTCTATGTCACTCCACTGTATGTCACTCCAACGGATGCTACTCCATTATACACTTTTTTACTCTATGCCATTCTACTGTACGCCACTCCACTCTGTTCCACTGTATGCTATTCCACTGTATGCCACTCCACTGTACACCACTCCTCTTTATGCCATTCCAGTGTGTGGCACTCCCCTCTGTGCCATTCATTCTACACTATTCAATTGGATACCACTCTAATGTATAACACTCCACTGCTTTAACACTTTACCCACACCACTGTACACCATTCTAGTCTACAGCAATCCATTATAGGCCACTCCACTGTACGCTACTCCACCTATACACTATTACTCTCACCACCACTCCACTGTACAACACTCCTCTCTACTTCACGCTATAACACTGTACACAACTCCATTCTATGCCAGTCTACTCTACTCTATTACACTGTATGCAGCTCCACTCTCCACCGCTTCATTGTAGGACACTCCACTCTATGCCATTTCTATATATGCTACTCCTGTATATATGCTGTTTCACTGCACGCAGTTCAACTGTATGCCACTCCACTATATGCTATTCTAGTGGATCCCTCTTCTGTATCTACTCCACTCTACACCACGTCATTGTATGCTATTACACGCTACCCATTCGACTGTACACCACTCCAGTCTACATCACTTCACTGTACACTACTCCACCGTTAGAAATGGGGTCTTTGGTTGGCAGTCAGGTTACCCCCTGTTCCAGCAAGAACCCTCACTCTAGTCAGCGTAAAAGAGAATCACCCTCAGCTAACCCCTGCTTACCCCCTTGGTAACTTGGCACGCGCACTAGGCTTAACTTCAGAGTGCTAGGTGTAAAGTATTTGCACCAACACACCCAGTAACTTAATGGAAATGCTACAAAATGACAACACTGGTTTAGAACAATAGACAATATTTATCTAAACAAAACAAGACCAAAACGACAAAAATCTGACATACACAACTCAAGTTATCACAAAAAATGCAGAGACTTTTCATGTAAATTTTAAACACACACTAACGCTGCTAGCATGAAAATGTACCTTGGGTGCGTCAAAAATAACCCTTCACAGGCAAAAAGGGGTTGCAATGCATCAATTTCACTACAGAGCAAGACCTTGCGTTGCTTCTCCTTTAGTTGGGTCGGCGTGCATCGTTTCTTCTCTCCGCAGCAGAGCGATGCATCGATCCGGTCAGCACTCTCCGGTCCGGCCAGGCCCTGTGTTGTTTTTACACGCCCAGCGGTGTTTGCGTCAGAAATTCTGCCTCACAAAGATCCGAAAACCACGCAGCACAGATTGCAACTCACCCCCCTTCGCCAGCGTTGCTGCGTGTCGTTTACCCATCTCCGGGCATCGATCGTCGGGTCGCATTGCAGGTTAACGTTGATCTTTTCCCTGCATGGCATTCTGTGCATGGATTTCTCACTCTTGGGCTGCCAGCTTCTCCTTTCAGGGTCCCAGGAACTAGATGGGCACAACTTGGCAGAGAAGGAGTAAATCCAGAGACTCCAGGTGCTGGCAGAGAGAAGTCTTTGCTGTCCCTGAGACTTCAAATAACAGGATGCAAGCTCTAAATCTAACCCTTGGAGATCTTCACAAGAAGGAAGGCAACACAAAGTCCAGTCTTTGTCCTCTAGCACAGGCAGAAGCAGCAACTGCAGAATAGCTCCACAAAGCACAGTCACAGGCAGGGCAGCTCTTCTTCCTCAGCTTTTCTCCAGGCAGAGGTTCCTCTTGGTTTCCCGAAGTGTTCTAAAGTCTGTGGTTTTGGGTGCCCTTCTTATACCCAATTTGCCCTTTGAAGTATGCTTACTCTTGATTGTGAAATCCTGCCTCGCCCAGGCCAGGCCCCAGACACACACAAGTGGGTTGGAGACTGCATTGTGTGAGGGCAGGCACAGCCCTTTCAGGTGTGTGACCACTCCTCCTCTCCCTCCTAGCACAGATGGCTCATCAGGAAATGCAGATTACACCCCAGCTCCCTTTGTGTCACTGTCTAGTGAGAGAGGTGGAACCAGCCCAACTGTCAAACTGACCCGGACAGGGAATCCACAAACAGGCAGAGTCATAGAAATGGTTTTAGCAAGAAAATGCTCACTTTTTAAAAGTGGCATTTTCAAACACACAATGTTAAAATCAACTTTAATAGAAGATGTATTTTTACATTGTGAGCTCAGAGACCCCAAACTCCATATGTCCATTCACTCCAAAGAGAATCTACACTTTAATCATATTTAAAGGTAGCCCCCATGTTAACCTATGGACAGGCCTTGCAACAGTGAAAAAATGAATTTAGCAGTATTTCACTGTCAGGACATATAAAACACATTAATATATGTCCCACCTTAACAATACACTGCACCCTGCCCTTGGGGCTACCTAGGGCCTAACTTAGGGGTGCCTTACATGTAAGAAAAGGGAAGGTTTAGGCTTGGCAAGTGGGTACATTTGCTGAGTCGAATTTACAGTTTAAAACTGCACATACAGACACTGCAGTGGCACGTCTGAGACATGATTACAGAGCTACTTATGTGGGTGGCACAACCAGTGCTGCAGGCCCACTAGTAGCATTTGATTTACAGGCCCTGGCACCTCTAGAGCACCTTACTAGGGAATTACTATTCTATCAAATATGCCAATCATGGATAAGCCAATTGCATACACATTTTGTATAGGAGCACTTGCACTTTAGCACTGGTTAGCAGTTGTAAAGTGCCCAGAGTAACAAAAACAGAGTCTAGCACACATCAACAACCTGGGAAACAGAGGCAAAAAGTTAAGAAAGACCACGGCAAGGATGAAAAGTCTAACATCCACTATATGCTATTCCAGTGTACATCACTCTACGCCACCTTACACATACTCTACACTATGCCACTCCAGTGTACAACTCCACTCTATGCCACTCCATTATGTATGCTTCTTCACTCTACCCCACTCCACTGTACACTACTCCAGTCTATGCCACTCCACTCTATTTTACCTTATGCCACTGTACTCCACTCTATTCCACTGTATGCCACTCCATTGTATGCTATTAAACTGAAGGCAATTTCTATTTTAAGCCCCTCTACTATTTGGTACTCCACTCCACTGCATGTTATTACACTCTACCCCACCCAAGAATACACCACTTTAGTCTAAATCACTTCACTGTACCCTACTATACGTTATTACACTTTACACCACTTCACTGTATGCTACTATGCTATTACACTATATACCACTCCCCTATATACCACTCCAGTCTAGACTACTCCAGCCTATGCTATTCCACTCTATGCCATTCCACTATACGCTAATCCACTCCATGCCACTCCAGTTTACTTTCTTTCACTTAATATATAACTCCACACTACAACACTCTACTACACGCTGTGCCACTCTATTAGACTCTACTCTATCCTCGTACATTCCTCTGTCCAAATTTGCACTCAACTCTATGCCCGTAAACGGTATTGCAAAACACTCTACGACAGTTTCCAACACTGTATGACATAGCACTCCATTCTACTGTATGAGACACTACTCCAATTTATGTTTTCCCAACTCTACACCACTTCAATGTATGCCACCCCACAATAATTCACTATACAATACTCCATTCTATGCCACTCCACTGTGCACCACTCCTCTCTATGCTATCCTACTCTATGACACTCCACTCTTGTACATTCCACTGTGCAGTATTCCACTGTATGCTACTCTACTTTACAGTAATCCACTCTACACTACTACAGTGTATGTCACTCCACACCGCTCCACTGTATGACACTCTCCTTCACTTTATTTAACTCCACTCTATAAAACATCTACCACATTTCATGGCACTCTACGACATTGTATGACACTCTATCAACATGCACTTCACTGTCCAAGAATGTATTTCACTCTATGCCTATACACTCTAATACACAACTTCGATTATTTGACACTTTTCTGTACGTCAGAGCACTCCACTCTACTCCAATTTATAACAGTTCACAACTTAGGCTGCATCAGTAAACTGCACTATATGCCACTCTACCTTACGCCCCCACAGTATACTCTATTGTACTTTACTCCACACTACATTACACCACTACATGTGACTCTACTCCACTGTACAAGACTTTGGGGTTATTACAACTTTGGAGGAGGTGTTAATCCGTCCCAAAAGTGACGGTAAAGTGACGGATATACCACCAGCCGTATTACGAGTTCCATAGGATATAATGGACTCGTAATACGGCTGGTGGTATATCCGTCACTTTACCGTCACTTTTGGGACGGATTAACACCTCCTCCAAAGTTGTAATAACCCCCTTTGTCTCACACTATGCTAGTATACAACAATCCATTCTATGCAGCTCCACTGTTTCACACATTACTGTACTCTATGCAACTCCACTCCACTGTATGCCACCCTCCAACACTTTACTCCTGTCTATACCCCTTCACTCCACTGTACTATACTTTACACCACTGTATAACACTCTACCCTACACTATGATACGTTAGTCCACTATACAACATGGCACACAACTCTTTGTATGCCACTGCATGCCATTTTACTCCACTCTACTCTGGAGTAGTAGGCCTTGCAATAGTAAAAAAACTAATTTGAGAGTAGTTCACTACCAGGACATGTAAAACCTAAAAACACGCTCTACTTTTTAAATACAATGCACCCTGCCTTATGGGCTGCTTAGGGCCTACCATAGACATGACATGTATATTAACACGGAAGATTTAGCCCCGGTAAAAATGATTTTCACCAGGTAGAATTGGCAGTTTAAATTTGCACACAGGCTTCAATAAGAGTAATAGTCCACATTGTTACATTATTTTATGAGTTTATAAGCATACAAGTACGTGAAAGGTGTTCTAGCACTGAAGAAGTGATGATAACTCTACCCAGGCCATGGACCAATCAAAACGAACAAAGAATAGTCAGATGAGCTGTCCCAAGACAATAGCCATAAGAAAACACAAGCATTTGCAATGCAATGGGTCTCGCGTTTGCTCGTGTTAGAGCTATTAACGTTGTAAATCCCTAACTGAACTTTTCTTGCAACATAAATTGAAAATAAAAAGTAAAACAGTTGACATAAGCAAGCTGATTCTACGTACCACAGCCGCCATGAGCGCGAAGGAGAGACACAAAAGGAAAAGGAAGTTCGCTTGTAGTCAAAAGTATTGGCAAAAGTGCAACTATCCATGTAACAGGGTCGAAGTCCAAGACGATAACAAAACCGCCCCAAGGAGGGACAAACATAAACCATTTACCAATGATGACAAAGCATTTTTTATAGTGCTGTGCGTGAGGTGGGCGTGGTTAAAAGCCAACAGATAGATTACAACAGGTCAAAGCGTTTGTGCGCTCGACCTAAAAAGTTTATTAGCACCTGATGTGCTTCTAAGCATATCATTTTTTTTTAGGTGTGCGAATAAAAAGTAAACATTGTGTGTTTTGAATGCCGATAAGTGAAGCCTAAGATGCAAATAGGTTAAGACCTTACCAATAGATTTTTTTTTTTTAAAGTATTTACAGTTGCTAACTAACCACATATGTATGTAATAGGTAAAGTAGAGATAGAGTTAGGTGTAGATAGAAGTAGAGGTAGGTGCACTTGGAAGTAAAGGTAGACGTAGGTTGAGTTATATTTAGATAGAGGTAGGTAGCAGCAAAGGTAGATACAGGTACAGATAGAGAGAGTAAAAACTAGGTGTAGATAAAGGTATGTATAAACAAAGTTAGATGTAGGTAGAGGTGCTTGTAGGTAATAGTAGGTAAAGGTGAAGTAGGTGAAGGTAGGTACAGTTGGGTGTAGGTAGAGGGAGGTGTCTATGTAGGTAGAGTTGCAGGTGTTAATAAAGGGATGTTTAAGTAAAGTTAGGTAGAATTAGTTAGAAGTAGAGGTAGGGTTAGGTTTAGATAGAGGTCGGTAGTCAGGTGGACTTAGAGGTAGGTGTAGACAGAGGTATGTGTGGAAATTGGTAGGTATAGGTGACATAGGTGTAGGTTAAGATAGAAATATGTCTAGGTAGAGGCAGTTGGAGGTAAAGGTGAGTAGAGACAGAGACAGGTAGAGTGAAAAGTAGGTGTAGATAAAGGTATGTATAAATGAAAGGAGGTGTAGGTAGAGGTAGTTTGTGATATAGGTACACAGAAATAGAGATAGGTAGAAGTAAAGTAGGTGTAGGTAGAGATTGGTGTAGGTAGATGTAGGTGTAGGTTGAGGTAGTTAGTGATATAGGCATGTAGAAATAGGGATAGGTAGACGTAAAGTAGGTGTCGGCAGAGTTATGTATAAATAACGGTAACAGTATTAGGTAAAGGTCTGTAGTAATAGAGAAAGGTCATATCATATGTAGGTAGTTAGCGGTAAAGGTAGGTAGAGGTAAAAGTATGTGCAGATAATTGTAGGTTTAGGTAGAGGTAGGTAGTAGTAGTGAAAGGTAGTAACAGAGGTAAAGGTATGTGTAGGTAGAGTTAGGTGTAAGTAGGGTACAGATAGGTGTATGTAGAGGTATAGGTAGGTGGAAGTGGATGTAAGGTGAGGTAGGCTGATGTAGAGAAAGGTAGTAATAAAGTAGGTATAGGTAAATTTAGGTAGAGGTAAAGGTATGTGTAGGTATAAGCAGAGATAAGTGTAGGTAGGTTTATGTGTAAATAAAGGTATGTGTAGGTTGAAATAGAATTAGGTGTAGGTAAGAGTAGAAGTAAGTAGAGGTAGGTGTAGATAGGTATCATTAGAGGTAAATAGCACTAGAGGTAAAGGCAGGTGTATGTGTAGTGAGAGGTAGGTGTAGATAGAGATAAAGGTAGTTAGAGAAGCGGTAGGTATAGGTAGAGGTATGAATAGGTAAAGGTAGGTGTAGATGAATGTGTAGGTAGAGATAGCTGTAAGTAGAGGTATAGCTTGGTGTAGGTAGAGGTAGTTTGTTGTATGTTTAGGTACAGGTATATAGATGTAGGTAGAGGTAAAAGTAGGTGCAGATAAAGGCATGTGTAAATAGTTATTTGAAGGTAAAGGTATATGTAGGTAGTGGTAGGTGTATGTAGAGGTAGGTGTAGGTAGTTATTAGAGATGCATAGAGCTAGAAATAGGATAGATGTAGGAAGAGGTATGGATAAATAAAGGTAGGTGTAAGTGGGGGTATGTAGTAGTGAAGAAAGGTAGTATTAGAGGTATAGGTAGAGGTTGGTGTAGGTAGGTTATAGTAGAGTAAGGTAGGAATAAAGGAGGTAGAGGCAAAGGTAAATATATGTGTAGGTATAAGTAGAGACTGGTGTAGGTAGAGGTTATTGGAGGTGTAAATAGAGGTATGTGTGGGTAGAAGTAGGTTTAGGTAAACATAATAATAGGTAGCAGTAGGTATAGGTAGAGTTAAATAGCAGTAGAGGGAGGTAAGGGCATTTGTATGTGAAGGTAGAGGTACATAAAGGTAGAAGTAGGTATATGAAGAAGTCGATGTAGTAAAGGTGGTTAGCATTAGAAGCAGGTAGAGTTAAGTAGAGGTAGGTGTAGGTATTGGGAGGTAGTGGTAGTTAGAGGTAGGCATAAGTAGAGGTGGATAGGTGTATGTAGATGTAGTTGTATGTGTAGGTACGGGTAGATAGAAGTAGGTGTAGGTAGAGATAGAGGTAAAAGTAGGTGTAGATAAAGTATGTATTAATAAAGTTAGCGGCAGGTAGAGGTATGTGTAGGTAGAAGTAGAGATAGGTGTAGGTAGAAGTAGAGATGGGTGTAGGTAGAGGTAGTTAGCAATAGAGGTACATAGAGGGAGATAGGTAGAAGTAGGAAAGGTGTAGGCAGAGGTATATATAGATAAAGGTAAATGTAGGTAGAGGTAGACAGTAGTAGAGAAAGGTAGTATTGGAGGTAGGTAGAGATAAATGTAGGTGAAGGTATGTGTAGGGAGAAGTTAAGGTAGATAGACATTGGTTTAAGCTAAGGTAGATTATAGTAGAGAAAGGAAGTCAAATTATAGAGTTGAAGGTAGGTATAGGTATAAGTAGAGATTGGTGTAGGTAGGGATTGGTATGCATGTAAATAGGGGTATGTATAGGTAAAGATAGAGGTAGGTGTAAGTAAAAGTAGACATAGGTAGAGGTAGGTGTAAGTAGAGGTAGGTATAGGTAAATAGCAGTAGAGGTAGGTAAAGTCATTTGTATGTGTAGGCGGAGGTAGGTGTTGAAGTAGGTCTAGGAAGAAGTATTTGTAGTTTAAGATAACATTAGAAGTAGGTAGAAGTACAGGTAACTAAAAGTAATGGTTGGTGTAGTTAAAGGTAAGTGTAGGTAGGTGAAGGTGTAGGTAGAAGTAAGTGTAGGTAGAGGAAACTAGAGGTAGGTAGAGATTGGTATATGTAGAGATAGATTTGGGTGTATGTAGAGGTAGCTGTATATATTATTACAGGTGTTATAAGTCGGCATAGGTAGAAGTAAAGGTAGGTAGAGGCTGATGAAAGTACAAGTAGAGCTAGGTTGATGTACGTGTAGGTTACCAAAGTGAGCTCATAAACAACTACTAATTGTTAAAGTTGAAATGTGTGCGGTTTTATCCTTTAATACAGTATATATGTGTGTTAAAAACATTATTTTGAATGTACAGTGTTTTTATATTTGAAACGAAAAAAATTACAAGCCCTTTTGAAAGAGTCACATGGACCTTTAGTAATGGAAGTTAACGTTTTTAAAGCTGTAGTAATCAAGGTGATCACCTACCACAGAACCAAACAGTTTTGTTCCCAGCTTTTCATTGTTATTTCTTGTTTAAGCCTGAAATAATAAGCGATGCAAAGCATTGCTGAAGACAATAGCAGATGAAGGTGGTTATCCGCATTAAACTCACTTCTAGAGACTCTTGAAGTGCTGCCTATTCTAAGACAGTAAACGGTGCATTTTTAAAGTGTACATAAATGAGAATGTTTTAGGCTGTGAGAGAAAGAAGGAAATGAGTACAATAGAGAAGATCACACCGGAGAAAACGTCCTTGTTATTTTTAAAGAGAGAACTAGGTGGCCGGGTGCTGCGATTTTAGCAAGGTTTATTGGAAGCGGCCTAGTGCGAGGGTGTTAGCTAATCCAGAAAAGTAACAACTCTTTTTGGTATGCCTTTATGCAGTTGAGCCAGAATAAAAGTGCCAAATCGAAAATGAGCACAAAGGTTGTACATAGCGCAAATTAAACCGGAACTTTGTAGCCCACTTTATAAAGGTGTTTCTTTTAAAAAGAAGTATCATTTATATGTTGAAAAGCACCAGGATGGAGTGAGTGCTGACTGTAAAACAACAAAAGCGGTTTGCAGTGCTTGGATCTGTAGACTGAACAATTAGCATATCTTGAAAGGTACTACTCGCAGACGGAAAGCGACCTCCCACACAGACTCTCTAAAGAGAGTGATAAAATCTCAATAAATAAAATTTAATATGCAAACAAAGCAAGGCATTACAAAAAAAAAAAAATCGGAAAAAGTATTTATCACTGCCCCCGAACCACATAAGTTACAAAAACAATGCAAAGAAAACAATCATTTGCAATGCAACGGGTCTCGCATTTCTCCGAGTTAGAGCTATTAGCAGTTGTAAACTCCCAACCGGATTTTTCTTGCCACATTAAATGGGGAAAAAGAGCGCGATCGCGCTGCTACAGTTCACTCGTAGTGAAACCTATCGGCAAAAGTCCAATTATCTACGTAACCTGCAAAAGTGCAATTAACTATGTAACAGGGTCGATGTCATTCAAAGCGCTCGACTTCTGCCAAGCGAGATCGCGCTGCAAAAAAAGATAAAACGTAGTCCACAACCTGGACAGAAAACAGCGACCCTCATATGTTTTCAGTACTTCTGCTGCGCTCGAGGAGGGCTAACCACCAGAAAAGGCATGATGTTTGCATGCCTTTCACTAATGAAAGCAAGCAGATTTTAAAAGGCAAGCCCACGAACCAATGAAAGACACTGACGTGACAGACGGCGCTCCTTGCAAGTGATACACAGGCTCGACACTAAAAATAAAGAAAACAGCGTTCACCAGTGCGCACCCATGCTACTTTATCGTTCTTAATTATCTTTTGTTTTGCTATCCCACACGCCATAATTTTTGCACAAACCAAATTACCAAATGCAAAACACAAGCCCAACAACACATCAACAGAGGCGTGTGCCATTTAAGTGCCTCACGTTATGTTGCAAGGCCGTTGGCTGCTTTTTCACTGTATAAGTAGCAAAAACATATACACTCACAATGCTATTCTTTAATAAAAGTGAAATAACACAAAACACAAGCTCACACCAATCATAAACAATGCATTGTGTTCCAATGCCATTGTCTGCTTTCTCATACTACCACGTAGCAAACATATGCACACAGGCCGCTTGGTTTCAATAAAAGAAAAGTAACACAAAGGAAAAAAATGAAAAGTAAAACAGTCTCACATAAGGGAGCTGACAGCGCCATGGGTGTGAAGGAGACACAGAAAGGGAAACAGAAGTTCACTCGCAGTGAAACGTATCGGCAAAAGTGTAATTATCCATGTAACAGGGTCGATGTCATGCAAAGCACTCGACGGCTGCCCAGCGAGATCGTGACGCCTACGGAATAAAGAGAAAAAGTAGTCCTGAAGTCATACGGAAAACACAGAGCCTCATATGTTTTCAGTAGTTGGCGAGTGCGCTCAAGGAGGGCTAAACACCGGAAAAGGCATAACGTATGCATGCCTTTCAGAAATGAATCGAATTTTAAAAGGCAAGCACACAAACCAACCAAACTGATGGGCGTGATTAAAAGCCCACAGAGACATTACACCAGGGACAGAGCACTTTGCTCTCGACCCTAAAAAAATCAGAAACCAAATCCAATTCTTATACCCAGGCAAGCGGATTAAAAGAAGCCATTGACACACCTATCTACTATAGCCCACCTTCACCTCATCATTAAAGTTATAGTCAATGCAACCAAGTTTTCACAGGTGCTTTTCTGATGTGAAGATGCAGCAATATTTTTCACAATATGTTCTGAGAGACTGTAGTGCTGGGCTCGTGAGATGTGGCTACGCTTTACTCCCAAAACACGCTGCTTGATTAAAATAAATATAGCTGGCCTATACCATATTTGCCTCTTATACTCCAGTGGGTCCTGTTTGATCGACTGGTCTGATGAGCGTGACGTGACTGCCAAGTCTCTTCTGTGGGTCTCAGACACATAGTTAAAGACATATTTTGTGTCCCACATCACACCTAGCCTCTAAGTATCTGCTCCTATGGCCAGAGATGGACTCCACCAAAAACTTGATCTGTATTTCTAGTTTTCCTCAGCCAAGAGTACGAGAGAAGAACTCTTTTCTAACCTCGCCTAGCAATGAAAAAATTCAATTCAAGTCATCTGGAAAAGTGGTTTCCTTTTTTTTTTTTTATATATATAAAGTTGAGCAGCATTATTAGATAGAACATGCTCTGTAAATTAGCCCATTGCACATGAACAAAGTTTACATTTACATAATTCATGTGCTAAACTAACAACCTGATGAAGTTATATTGATAAACGTGTTTCAGCATGCCAATATTAATTAGCTCCTAGCTTCTGTAACTTTTACAATTTAATAAGGTACATGAACAGAAATAGGAGTGGATAGAGGTTTCCGTATCTAATTAATATGAGTATAAAATACTTATAAAGATCAAAGAAACATCCCCAAACGAGTTAGAGCATCCTTAGGCTGCTAATCCATAAAGTTCTGGATTTTTTTCTCAGAAATCATTTTTACCAGCTAATGGAGTCCGAACACATTCATGGCGAAATCAAGGCCTACTAATCCCAGAATGCACCTTGGTGTCACTCTTCTTTCACGTTAATGCCAAGAACCGATGTCGCGGTGTTAGCACTACATGGACAAATAACGGTAAGCCATTCGTGCCATGCTTTTAAATTCATTAAGACAGAATGCGCTATAAGCAGGCTTCTGTTCGCTATAGTACCCATTCCTTCCTATCATATGTCACCTCTTTCTAGATCTTTTGCTCACTCACCCTGCGGTCTCCGTCCCTCCTTCTGAAATCCTCGCAGTAGAACACTCACTTAAGGCCTCCACACCGCCTCTCTCCCCTCACACCCCCGGGCTCCTCCTGCTCCATATGCCACTTTCAGTCGGGCGCACCTGTATTAATGCGCTGCCTGCAGCCGGCGTATGCAAATACAATGGCAATTCAAGCGGAAACGCTGCTCTGCCTGGTGTTATTTTGACTGATGTTCTCTTGTTGTGGAAACAAGTAAGATCCGAGTAACGTCGCCAAAAAGGGCATTAGACGGATAAAAGAAAATGAGAAGACAGATGAAAGAAAATGAACAGCATCGTTTTAAAGTAACACTTACCGGGCAGCGGGCTCTACCGCCTTCCATTTAAAGATCCTCGTCCTACTTTATAGTAGGGTGGAGCGAAACAAAAGCAGAGTTCACGGACAAGACAGATTAACAAAGTGGAAGCAATAAACAAAATACTGGGAACGGAAAGGAACACGATTTGGGATGTTCTTGAAGTCTTAATGGAGCTAGTGCAACACTCTGGTATTAGGTGAGCACAGGATCACCAAGGACGCAATGTCACAGTCTTGCGTGATCATTTTTTTTTCTAAATTTGTAAACGTTTTTGCAGTTTTTATTTAGCGCGAAATCAGAAGCGCTTTGCATGAGCGCCAGTTAAGTTACACAGAGGACATTCATTTTTTAGTTCTTTTTACCAAGTTTTGCGCTTATGTGTTTTTCTTCATTTGGATTCACTACCATGAACCAGGTCTGCAACTCCCAAAATGCATTAGGTTAAAAAAAAAAAAAAAAACACAAAAACTGAAGCACGGCCTAAAGTAGCCTAATAACTAACACAGTTGCCTAAGGAGCCAAAGTATAGTGCAGGTTTAACCGCTCATTAGACTGTAGATCAATCACATCACGGTCGTCTGTAATAGGTACCACCAGAGAGCACCAGCAGCTACTTATTGCATCAATTGGACCCCCTTCTCAAAAATGCACAATGTACCTTGCCTAGAACCCATTTCTCCAAGGTAGGTCCAGTGTAATGTTTTGGGCGTTAGGCCTACATGCTAAGTAAAGTGACTACATGGATACCACTCCTTATGTTATTCAACTGGCCCAAGACATGTGCTGATGATGTCCGTGTGGGGTGCGTGTGTGTGTGTGTTAACACTGCCACTAAAATGAGACTGTTGCATGACATGTCCAGTAGGACACTACAGTCGAGGACTGCCAGAACCATTCAGATTATTAGGATTACCACTGACTAGGAAAATTAGTTAATTCTGATTCATAGTATGAACATTTATTTTAAGAGAAGATCTTCAAAGTCCTGAATGAATCCAACCTTCTGGACCTATTGTACATCCCTGTTTCAGAATGTGTTCACAGGACCAAAAGAAAAGGAATACTACCTCCCCATTGTTGCACCTTATCGTAGTCCTCACCTGTGAGGCTTTGCCCCGCTCAAGCACCTTCCCATGTTGTTTTCTCCTAGCAAACATAGTCCGTCCTTTGTTACAAGGGCTATTACAAAATGCCCCTTCCCTCCACCAGTTACTTCCTTCTTGGTTCCTGGTCAGCGTTCTATATATCTGGGTGGAAGCAAATTGAATGTCCCTTTTCCTGTAGATCTAAAATATGGTTTATTTTGCAGCTAGCTGGGCTGATGGGCTCCTTGTCAATGTGGCACCCGTTGCACTCCCCACTCATGCTGGGTGGGACGGGGAGCTAGGCAGCTCCGGGCTCTGAGTAGTGTAATAGCCACTTTGGTCCGTTCCTGGTTTTAGCGTGTTATTCTGTTGGAGCATGCGGATTATGCATAGCAGAGTGCTGGGGTGGGTTGGAGGAACCAATACCATCCAAGCAGGCACTGGTAGAGTTTTTTGTGCTTAATGGTTAAGTTTTAGACTCTCACTCTGAAGATTAAAGGTTCTAGTCCTGCCGTATAAAAGGGTTATCTGTTTGTGTTTAATGTAAGTTAGGTGCAGAGTAATCAATACATTATTTAATAATTAACTCGTGATGGGCCCCTTAATTAAATCAGCTAGTCACTTCTGATGAACATGCTCAGTTCACCTCAAAGCAGAGCTTTTCTGTGGTGATGGAGGTTGGTAATGCGTTGTGTGCACAGGTTACATGTGGGCCTAAGATAAGTGTGCAGAAAAGTTATCACCAGGACCCAGCTACTTAAGTAGAGCTGGAGGAGATGGTGTGCATTGCAAGATCAGAATTAGAGTCTTTGATCAAAGATGCAGTAAACACAGTGCTAGGGGAACCACATGACAAAAGGCAGAGGCTAGACTCAGAGGTGGACTTCAATGAGGACCCTAAAGGAAAGTACATTTAAGGGCATTCTTTTCTGGAAGAGACTGCACATATTGGAAATGTTAAAGTTCCAGGAGAAGCTCCAGCAGCATGTCAAGTGTTTTTTGCGCCTCATGCGTGCTTGCAGAGTGATGCTATACCTTTCCATAGGGTAGTTAAGTCCAGGGTCCTGTAAGAGTTGAAGGATTTAGAGAAACCCTTTTTTTACCGGTTCCTAGCAAAAGGTATCCTTTGGCCCAGTTTAATGTCGAGTTTCCATAGGTCCAAAGGTAAATACCATTTTGGGCAGAACATCATCCAGTTCCTTTTTGACCTCAAACGACTCTTCTCTTCTGGATGTGGTATCCAGGAAGGTGGAGAGTGCCTTCAAAAGGAGATCCCGATTGACAAAGGAATACGAGAGGCTCATTCTATTCTCAGGGGAGTTGAAAGACCATTTACTGTGGTGGCTGCACAAGAAAAGTCTCAAGTAATTGGAAGCATTTTGAGGGTTAGTGCCAAGTTAAAGGTGTGGAAGCAAAGGCTGGTGATCAGTTTCCTATTGTAGATTTCACAAGATATGCATTTTTGTTAGGACTTTCTCCTCTACTACAGCCCAATTGGCAGTGATTAGAGATTTCAGGGAGCAAGCTGGGAATATTTCTAAGGTTATTCCTTTGGTTTTCAAGTTATTTAAGATTTAGGTTAAAGAGGCCAAGAGTCCACATGCCAACAGCTACCTGGACCTATGATCTTTGGTGATAAATTACCCTTATTGAAAGTTCCTCTCAGACCTTGTACCCTTGGCATGTTCTCCCCTATCTTTTTTGCCTCTGCTTCCCATGTTCTGACTGTGTGCTAGACTCTGGTTTTGCTGTTTTTGGTACTCTGGGCACTTTACCACTGCTGATCAGTGCTAAAGTGCAAGTGCTCCCTGTGTAAAATGTATGTGCGAATGGCTTTTCCAGATTGGCATATTTGATTTACTAGTAAGTCCCTATTAAAGTGCACCAGAGGTGCCTAGGGCCTGTAAATCAAATGCTAGTAGTGGTCCTGCTGCATTGATTGTGCCACCCACATGAGTAGCCCTGAAAACATGGCTCAGACCTGCCACTGCAGTGCCTGTGTGTGCAGTTCTAACCTGCCAATTCGATCCAAACCTTCCCTTTTTATACATGTAAGGCACCCCTAAGGTAGGGACTAGGTAGCTCCATGGGCAGGGTGCAGTGTATGTTAAATGTGGGACATGTACTGATGTGTTTTACATATCCTAACAGTGAAATACTGCCAAATTCAGTTTTCACTGTTGCAAGGCATATCTCTCTCATAGGTTAACATGGGGGCTGCCTTTAAATATCCTTAAAGTGCAGTTTCCCTTTGAGAGCAGATAGAGATTTTGAGTTTGGGGTCTCTAAACTCACAATGTAAAAATACATCTTTTAGTAAAGTTGTTTTTTAGATTGTTAGTTTGAAAATGCCACTTTTCGAAAGTGGGCATTTTCTTGCTTAAACCATTCTGTGATCCTGCGTGCTTGTGTATTCCATGTCTGGGTCAGACTGACAGTTGGGCTGTTTGTGAATCCCCTCTAAACAGTGACACAAAGGGAACTGTGCTGTAGCCTGCATGTCCTAATGAGCCATCTGGGCTAAAGTGGAGGGAGGAGTGGTCATTTACATCTGAAAGGACTGTGCCTGCCCTCCCACAATGCAGTCTCCAACCCCCTAGTGTGAGTCTAGGGACAGGCCTGGGCAAGGCAGGATCTTGTGAACAACAGAGACCTTCCTTTGAAGTTGGGCAACTTCAAAGGCAGAAAGGGGTGTATGTCGTGGACTTCAAACCCCAGACTTTTATATCACTTCTGGATTCAAGTGGAACCTCTGCCAAGGAGAAGAGCTGAGGAGGAGTGCTACCCCTGCCTGTGACTGTGCTTTGTTGGGCTATCCTGCAGTTGCTGCTTCTGGCTGCGAATGGGGATAAAGACTGGACTTTGTGGTATATTCCTGCTTGTGAAGAATTTTCAAGGGCTTGGATTGAGCTTGCCTCCTGTATTGAAATCTCAGAGTTGTCAAAGACTTCCTCCGCTAGCACCTGGACTCTCTGCCGAGACTCCTGCCCTGCCAAGTAGTGCCCTAGCCACTCCTTCGGCACTTGAGGTGAAGCTGGTAGAAAAAGAAAGGAAATCCACACACAGGAAGCCGTGAGGGATACATTTCGATGCAACACCTGCAGTGCAGCTGAAAAACGACACGCCACCTGCTTCGTGGCTGAAAATGAAGCTTCATCTGCATCACAGCTGGGAGATCAATGCATCGTGTGTGGAGAAATGATGCAACACCTGCTTGCAGCTGCTGATAACGACACAATCCCCACACAGTGTGGTTATCCAACACCGTGCAACCAGATTTCTCACGCATCGTCGCTGGGCGTCAAAGTAATTGTGAACCTGAGCGGATCCGAAGTGCCCTGTCTGGAAATCGATGTATCGCTCTCTTGCAGAAGAGAAAAAACTACACAGCGCCTACCCGACCGAAGAAGAAACGTCGCACGGCCTCACTTGCGAGTAAGGAATTGATGCATCGCTAACTTTTCTGACACGCGCTTTATTTTTTATACAAACCAGGTACTTTGTATAAAATCAACGTTTTTATTGTTTTCTATCGAGTAAGACTCGTTTTACTTTGAAAATTCATATCTTCACTTGTATACATTGGATTTTTTTCATTTTGGTCTTGTTTGATTTAGATAAACATTACCTATTTTTCTAAACTGGCGTGGTGTCCATTTTGTAGTGTTTTCACAGTGTTACTATGTGTGTTGGTACAAATAATTTACACATTGCCTCTGAGTTAAGCCTTCCTGCGTGTGTCAAGCTACCAAGGGAGTGAGTGGGGGTTAACTGGGTGTGTTTCTCCACTATCCTGAATAGGGTGAAGGTCCCTTCTCGGGCAGAGTGAAAACTGACTGCCAACCACAGACCCGATTTTTAACAGTTCCTCTCAGGTAAAACAGTTTTGAGACTTGATGCTTTCAAGACTAAAGTCCAGAAACATTTTAGCTGTTAATAGGAAATTGTTCCCCCAGTAGTGACAGATGTTTCATGTTCAGAGATACTTGAGTCATTGGATGTGAAGAGGGCTCTATTGCTTTATTTGAAAAGAACCAAAGAATCTCTTTCTTCTAATGCTTCATTTATAACTTATGGGCAGCAAATAAAGGGAAGAAAGTTGTAACAGGGACTTTGAGTCATTGCGTAAAACATGCCATGGCTCAAGCTTATGTTTCCACTTATTGTGTTGGTCCGGAGAGTCTGAAGGGCTGCTCTACCAAGAGGGTATCTACATCCTGGACCCAGTCAACTTTCTACAGGAGATGTGTAGAGCAGCCATTTGGTCCACTCCTAACACGTTTGTAGCACATTATAGGTAAGAAGTGTATATGATGATTCTTAGAATTTTGCTATGGGGTGTTGAAAGTTGTAATTGTAAAAATGTATGCAATTTGTGAAATGTGTATTGAGTAGAAATGTTGTCAGAATAAACATAGGTGACATTTTATTAGGGCCTGTGTGTATCCTAACAGATGAGGACCATAACAAGGAGTGACTATGAGGAGGTGAGGAACGTATTACTTATTGACAGTCTTCTTTATTCGAATCAGGAGCTCCCCATCCCAGTCTAATGTAGATTCTCCTAGTACATTAATAAAGGAAAGTCTTAACTTCATTAAAGACACAGAGGCAAGTATTATGCTTTTCAATTCTTGCCGATTTTTAATAGCTGCAGTCAAGAAAACACAAACTACAAGTTCCATGAGGTCAACGACACGTGGCCAATGTGAAGAAATAATGTGATACATCTGAATAGCCAATCATAACATAGTAATACCTATAATACTTGACTGCAAGCAGCCCTCTTTTCTTGTGCGAGAAGTTAATAAGTATTGAACAATGGAAAAAAAGACAAAATTATAGCAAAAGTCATTATAAAAAAAGTTCTTGAAAATAGTTTTAAAAATCCTGGATTTAGGTAGGTTAGTGTAGCCGAAGGAATCAAAGAAATGCCTACTGGATCCAGATGAGGCTGAGTGAGATGGAATAAACCAGGAGTAGAATGCAGAAAATTATGAGGTGGTCAACGTAGAGGATGAGGTCACCTTTAGTAAGGGTAGGAAAAACATGAAGTTAAGAAATGTTGAGACAGGATAATATTTGCCTCCCTGTCTTTAATAAAATTAAGACTTTCCTTCATAATTTAATAGGAAAATCTACATTTTATTGCAAGACCGGAGGCTCCTATAAAGCATATTATTAACAGAAAATAAAGCCGTACAAACAGGTTTGCAATGAAAGTTTTGAAAACATTGTCATTAGCCCAATCAGCTGCTCTGAGAATATCCTCAAGATGGGAGCCAGCCCAAAAAGCTTTTGAAGCCATGGCTCTTCAGGAGGAATGGGCAACAAAAATGGAAGTATCAGTGAATGCTCACGACATGACCCATTTGACCCAAAAACCTAGAGCAGGTGAAGAAACTGGTTTGTGGGTTTCTTAAAGAATATGAGGAGTTGTGTGTCTGAGGACGTTCTTAAACCAGCTGCATTCTGTTCATAACCTTCAAACATTGTCCAACACACAATTTAGGATGGTCAGAGAAATAAGGCTAAATCACAGAAGTCAAAGTAGTCTTTATACATCAATGCACTGAGCGCCAGTTGGGGTAAACTGATGAGAAGCACTGTCTAGAGCTCTAACATCAGTTAAAAGTTTGAGGGAAATTAGTCATAATAACATAGTACGTTTTGCTGATTACATTTTTAGGAAAAGATGTGTATTGCCAGGCCAAGAAAGAAACAGTTTCAGGACAACATTAACATCCCATAAAGTCTTTGGAATAGGAGGATTGTCAAATTTTACTCCCTTTAACCCCTCGGGTGCCTGGGGCGAGCTGGTCTCGTCCTCGGCCACGGTCGCCGTGTGCAGACGACAAGACTAGCTCGTCCTGCTATGGGCCCTCGGGGGGAGCGCTAGCGCTCTCCCTGAGGGCCTGGCACCCCCCTCCCCTGGGCAGGGATAGAAGGGGAATTGCTTCCCCTTGTACCTCGGCACCCTCCAACCCCCTGTGGCTTCTGATGATGTCAGCGTGCGATCGCGCGCTGACCTCATCAGAGGCTGGCTCCTCTGAGCTTCCAGCACTGATCAGAGGAGAAATGCAAAAGCATTTCTCCTCCAATCACGTGGAGGGGTAAGAGAGGCATCAAAGGAAAGGAATGACCTTTCCTTTCCTTTGGTGTCTCTCTCAGCAGTTATGCTGCCCGATCGCGATGCGATCAGGCAGCAGAAAAGCCCACTAGACACCAGGGAGTTTTTTTGTTGTTGTTTTTACTCATACGGGGAGCGGCCCCTTGGGCCCAGGGGTGAAAATTATGTTATGGCCATTCCTGCCCCTCCTGGGGGCAGATCTGCCTTTTCTAACTAGGCCGATCTGCACCCCGGGTGGGGGGGCAGAAACCGCTAGACACAAGGGATTATATTTTTTTCTTTCATGTTTTTTAGATGTGGGGAGCGACACCTTAGGCAAGGGTCGCTCCCCGGGTGACAAAATTTACTTTAGGCCATTTCTGACCCCCTTGGGCTTACCACTAGACACCAGGGATTTATTTTAGGTCAGTTTCATGTGAGGGGAGCGACCCCTTAAGCAAGGGTCGCTCCCCTGGGGGAGGGGGGCAAATTTGTTTTAGACCATTGGGGCAGAAACCTCTAGGCACCAGGGATAATTTTTTTGTTTTTGTTTTATTTTTTTAGATGTTAGGCAAGGGTCGCTCCCCTAGTAGACAATTTTATATCAGGCCACTTCTACCCCCCTTGGGGACAGATTGGCCTATTTGTATTAGGCCAATCTGCCCCCAAGGGGGGCAGAAACCACTAGACACCAGGGATTTTTTTTTTGCGTTGATTTCACGCAAGGTGAGCGACCCCTTAGGCAGGGGTCGTTACCCTGGGGGCAAAATTATTTTTGGCCATTGCTGCCCCCCTTGGGGGCAGATCGGCCTATTTCTATGAGGCCGATCTGCCTGGGGGGAGGGGGGCAGAAATCCCTTAGGCACCAGGGATTGGTGTGTGTGTGTAGTTTGTTTGGTGGGGCAGCCCCTTAGGCAAGGGTCTCTCCCCATCAGTGCACATCACTGTCTGCCATATCTGCCACCCTTGGGGGCAGATTGGCCTATTTGTGGAAGGCCCATCTGCCCCCAACGAGGGCAGAAATTCCACCAGAGACCAGGGAAGATTTTTTTTTTTCTTCAAAAAAAGAGTGTGGGGGTATGGCCATACCCCCACCCCAAAATAATGGGGATAAAGTTGTTCTGCCCACCGGTGGGCAGATGGGGCAGTTACCCCCGATTCACTCCCCAGGGGGTCAGAAAGCATACTAGATGCCAGGGAATAAAAAAAAATAGTGGGGTGTTGGCTACCAACCAGTATGGGCATGGTTATGCCCCCACCCCAACTGAAGGGGGTAACAGTCTTTCAGCTCTACCATGCATGCTAAAACATATTATCCCATGGCAAGCAAGAAGACATTTGATTATTTTGGGTTTTGGTTTTACAATTGGGCCATGAGAGCTTGTCTAACTCTCAAAATTGTCCCACATGGAATGGTGAGGACTGCACTTTTTGGACCTTGGGACCATGCCATGTGGAAAACTACACAAAACCTAGACACATCTGAAAACGAAACATCTGGGTGAGTCCAGGGTGATGTGCTTCACATGCACCCTGCACCATTTTCTGACCCACAATGCCCTGCAAACCTCCAACCTTGCTGGAAATCACACATTTTTCCCACATTTTTGTGATGGAACCTTCCGGAATCTGTAGGAATCCACAAAATTCCTATCACCCAGCATTGCCGCATCTATACCGATAAAAATTCTTCCCCACTTGTCAGCCTAAAAATGTTTTTTTTTCAAACTGCCTTTTTGTACTTGCTTTGGTTCCCCCTCAATTTCGTCATGTTTCTGGTGCTTCCGTCTGACAGGCACTTGGCCCACCTACACAAGTGAGGTATCATTTTTATCTGGAGACTGAGAGGAACGTGGGTGGTAGGACATTTGTCCTGGTGCGGTGATCCCATACAAAAATGTGGATCCACGCAAGTCACACCTCCCTGGACTCCTTCGGGTGTCTAGTTTTCAGAAATGTTTGGGTTTGGTAGGTTTCCCTATACGGCTGCTGAGCTCAGGACCAAAAACGCAGGTGCCCCCCTTGCAAAAACAGGTAGTTTTGTATTTGATCATTTTGATGTGTCCACATAGTGTTTTGGGGCATTTCCTTTCGCGGGCACTAGGCCTACCCACACAAGTGAGGTACCATTTTTATTGGGAGACTTGGGGGGAACGCTGGGTGGAAGGAAATTTGTGGCTCCTCTTAGATTCCAGAACTTTCTGTCACCGAAATGTGAGGGAAAAAGTGTTTTTTGGCCAAATTTTGAGATTTGCAAAGGATTCTGAGTAATAGAACTCAGTGAAAGCCCAACAAGACATCCCATTCTGTATTCCCCTAGGTGTATAGTTTTAAAAAATGCACAGGTTTGGTAGGTTTCCCTAGGTGCCGGCTGAGCTAGAGGCCAAAATCTACAGCTAGGCACTTTGCTTGAAACACGTCAGATTTCAATGTAAAAATATGAGGTATCCATGTTGCGTTTCCTGTTGCGAGCATTAGGCCTACCCACGCAAAGTGAGGTACCATTTTTATCGGGAGACTTGGAGAACACAGAATAGCAAAACAAGTGTTATCGCCCCTTGTCTTGCTCTACATTTTTTCCTTCCAAATGTAAGATAGAGTGTAAAATAAAGTCTATTTGAGAAATGCCCTGTAATTCACATGGTAGTATGGGCACCCAGGAATTCAGAGATGTGCAAATAACCACTGCTTCTCAACACCTTATCTTGTGCCAATTTTGGAAATACAAAGGTCTTGATACCTATTTTTCACTCTTTATATTTCAGCAAATTAATTGCTGTATACCCGGTATAGAATGAAAACCCATTGCAAGGTGCAGCTCATTTATTTGCTTTGGGTAGCTAGGGTTCTTGATGAACCTACACGCCCTATATATCCCCACAACTAGAACCGTCCAGCAGACGCAACGGTATATTGCTCTCAAAACTCTGACATCACAGGAAAAAGGTACAGAGTAAAACGTGGAGAAAAATGGCTGTTTTTTTCCACCTCAATTTCAATATTTTTTTATTTCAGCTGTTATTTTCTGTAGTAAACCCTTGTAGGATCTACACAAATTACCCCTTACTGAATTCAAAATTTGGTCTCCTTTTCAGAAATGTTTAGCTTTCCGGGATCCAGCATTGGTTTCACACCCATTTCTGTCACTAACTGGAAGGAGGCTGAAAGCACAAAAAAAGAGTAAAAATGGGGTGTGTCCCAGTAAAATGCCAAAATGGTGTTGCAAAATTGGGTTTTATGATTCAAGTCTGTCTGTTCCTGAAAGCTGGGGAGATGATGATTGTAGCACTGCAAACCCTTTGTTGATGCCATTTTCAGGGAAAAAACCACAAGCCTTCTTCTGCAGCCCTTTTTCCAATTTTTTGGAAAAAAACTAGCTTTTTGCTGTATTTTGGCTAATTTCTTGGTCTCCTTCAGGGGAACCCACAAAGTCTGGGTACCTCTAGAATCCTTAGGATGTTGAAAATAAAGGACACAAATTTGGGGTGGGTAGCTTATGTGGACAAAACGTTATGAGGGCCTAAGTGCGAACTGCCCCAAACAGCCAAAAAAAGGCTTTGCACCTGAGGGGGGAAAGGCCTGGTAGCGAAGGGGTTAATAAAGCACTGAAGAGAGGCTGAAAGGTAGGGAGAAAATTGAAAGGTTTGACCTAGCCTTTGAAACTGAAGATACATCCTGTAATTCAAGTAAAAGGGCACGGTGAGGTATGCGTCTTGTAAGTCCAGATGAACCATCCAGTCGTTCTGAAGAAGAGAGTCTCTGAGATGAATGATTGTTTCCATTTTGAAATGTTGATAACCCACAAAGTGGTTGACAAGTTTGAGATTGATGACTGGTCTAATTTTCTTGTTTTTCTTTTGAACCAGAAAAACTGAACTGAAGAAACCTAAATTATCTGGAGGACCACTATACTATTGCTTGTTTTTGTAACAGGGATTGAATTTCTAGGGAAATGAGGGAGGACATTTCTGAAGAAAATTGAAGATGATGAGGAAACACGGTTTGAAAAGGTTTTTCGTAAAGCTCTATAACATAACCTTGGACAGAGTGTAATACCCATGGGTCTGACGTTATGGCATGCCATTTTGGAAGAAAGAAACAGAGGTTCCCCCGTACGGTAGGAAGACTAGAAGGTAGACTCACCAGGTTGGGAAATGTATCTGGAGCTTTTTGTTTCCTCTGCTTCAGAAATCTCAGTCTCTTTGAGGATACAATTGGGGTTTGAATTCCTGATATAAGAAATTGCAGGAGGCTCTGGAACCTTGATTGTTGTAGTTGCGGCTGGTAAGCAGTTCCTACTTCTACCGGCCCTGGTGAAAACCTGTTGAGAGAACACTTTTCTCAGTGATTGCTGGGCCTTGTCTAGTGAAGCAAACACAGAAATGTACTTGCTCAGTTCCTTTATGAAAGAGTTGCCAAAAATAAGTCCTTCCACCTTTATACCTGTATCCACAACTGCTAGGTTAACCAGGTTGGGGTCTAGTGTCAATAACATGCCCTTTCTGCGCTCATGGGTAAGGGCAAAATTGGTGTTGCCCAATAAACAAAATGCTCACTGGATCCATAAGGAAAGGACTTCGGGATCAATTGGAGTATTGTTCAGTCTTGCTGACTCTCTTAGATCAAAAATGCAATTCAGGGAGCCTACAATATCTAATAATTTATCTTGGCAAGTGGACCATGACTTGTTCACTCCCTTTTATGAACCCTTACTAAATTTGGAGAAAAAAGTTAAGACCGGGTTTGATGGAAGGAGTAACAGTAATTTTGGAAGAGAGGGAAGGACGAGAACACTCTGACTTGAGTTTTGCTCTTGTTTGTTTGTCTAGGAGAGAGTGTAATCTTGACGCTACATATTCTGCCACGTGCCCCGCGGGAAGCCATTCTGAAGAGGTAGGATGGTGGATACTGTTGGGATCAAACATTGGTGTGCCCTCTGAATCTGTGACAATCTTGGATATTGATATGTCATGTGACTAAAAATGTGAGATCTTTTGTTTCTTGGGGAAAGGTGGAACAAAAAGGTCCATATCTCCAGTTCCATCCTTGTCATTATCCGTGTCAATATTATCCATATCATCATAGGTATCAGGGATGTGTGAGATTATGATAGGTAAAGAAATGTGTTTTGATTTCCATTTCCATTTAACAAAAGACGATTTTTCAGGTTTGTCCTGTTTATTCCCCTCTTTCATAGGAGGTATGAGGAAGCACATCCTCTGCCTTGTGTGAGTGAACCTCACCAGTCGATAGCACATTTTTTTGTGTGCTTTTAGGTAGGAAACCAGTAGTAGTGGTAAAACCTATTTGTTTGCGCTTTCTGCTAGCCCCTGCAGAATGGGCCAAAATCATCTTGGACATTATATTAATTACAGAATTTTCAATATTTTTTGTCATTTTGTCCATTGATGCAGAAACTGCCTGTTCTACTGATGCTTGAATGAATTCATTTAAATTATCCTTCAAGGAATCATCCTCTTAAGTATTTTTGTTCAAAATAGGCAAACTATCAATTTCCATTGTGCTCAGAAACAAGGAATAGAATAGGGAAATCACAACGGTACTGACAGGTGGGTTGAAAGTCCTCTGTAAAGTCCTCCCGTGGGCGTGTGCTAGTGGAGGAAGTTTCTGAGGAGAGATCGAAGGCGGGCAGGAGTGAAAACCACGCCCGAGGGTACACGGAGGCACTCGGCGTCGGGACTGAAGGGAAAAATAAGCCACTTGACGCAGATAAAGTGGTGAGAAAATTGGGAGGGGAGAGGCCTAAATACTGTGCAAATGTAAGGAGAAAGGAAAAGTGAAGAGTTGTGGCATGTCTCGGAACCATGTAGTAAAATGGCTACCACGGTTTGCAAATGCGTCACAGCGCAAGGGAAAAAGCACTCCCAGACAGTGCAGCAACATGCTGGGTGGAGCTGGAAAAAGATGAAAAAAAGGGTGGAGATACCTATTATAGTATTAAATCCACAATATTGAATACCACAACACAAGTAATAGAAATAGAATATCCTTAAGAAAATGGCATGCAAATTATAATACTTATCGTGACTGCAAGAAAAGAGGGCTGCTTGCATTCATGCTAGGTGTTATAGGTATTACTACGTTATGATTGGCTATTCAGATGTATGACATTCCTTCTTACCATTGGCCACGTTTGTTTGACCTCATGGGATTTGTAGTTTGTGTGAACTTGACTGCAGCTATATAAAAATCAGCAATTAAATAATGGTCCTACAGGGGGAAGTAAAACCCTTGTCTTCCTGGTAAACAATTTTTAAACAATCTTCAAACATGTGCAAATTTTGTCAACAATTCATATTTTATTATATCTTTACTAAAAAACACAGTCATTCTTGATTTTGAATAAAATCCTTCAGGTGCTCCTATAGTGATGGCGCAGTGAAAGTGAATGTAGTGAAAAACTTTTGTGCAAATGTGCTCTGTACAATATATACAAAATGTGGTTAAAACATAAAATCATTGCGATCTTCTATAAGCGGACTCATATTACTCCAGAGGTCCAGAAGTAATTTTTTAGTCTCTCAAGATAAATCCACACTACAAAATGTCGACCTTTCGACCCCATTTATGTAGATCAATATATCCGGGGTCATCATCAGGACTGTTAGTTTGCTATAGGTAGCACCTAGAGTTAACCAAACTGCATTATTCTATACCTACAAAGGCTAGTTTCATAATTTATCATTATGGGTATAGACCCATAATTCTAGGTGATTAAAAATACTCACCAGTCAGTCATCGTATTCTGTCTTAGGGTTTTTGTTTAATCATCTCATCCTCCATTGACTTTAGATCCTAGTAGTCTGTCCACTCCCTGTACCTCCATATGGTCTATAAGGCAAAAGGAGCAATGATTAGACCACCCGTGGCCTCTAGCATGCTCTAGCCTAGTGTGTAATTGTCTAGGCTGTATTGGAGCTGCTTGTAAATACACTCCCTAAGCAAGTGACCATTTTCTCCACTGAATGTAACCCCAACTAGTTTCATACCAATCACCTGGACAACTCATATCATTTGGCAGCTCACAGTGATTACTGAGGTTATTTTACAGTTCCGTAAGTGCGCAACAATTGAATCCTGCGGCATTTCTTAAATGAACACTGGTAGCATATGATCTGTGTTAAAGCTGCTCAGCTTGATGGCAAAACATTTACATAATTTAATTTAGACAGAATTAGCAAGAATTAAAAAGCCTCCCGTCTTGCAACAAAATTCCCAGCCATCCCTCTGGTCATGGCACTGATAAATCTGGCTTGTGAAGACAGGAGGTGCAGGGAGGGGACAAGCATTATGTAATAGTCCTTGAAACAAATGAAAAACTAAGTTTACTAGGGGATAACAATGTGGGAACTGAGAAGGCATTGACAGGGGGTAGAGACTTACAGGTGATGCCTGGGACCAGAAGCTCCTGATTTGGAGTAATGAAGATTACAGGTAAGTGGCGGTAACTGATAGGTTCATTAATAGTCAGAGTTAGTAATGGTCAGCGATATTTTACTCCACAGTCCTCGTTATTAGTTACTGCAATTCCCTTTCTTAAAAGAGGTTTGCGACTAATGCTTTTGTTGATTGGGCCTCTTTTAAAACTACTACTTCTAGGGGCAGGTTACCAATGCTTCCTTGTTCCACTGTGCACAGTTTCTGCACTTTTTGGGGACTTCTACTGATGCTGATATGGGCATTGCTGTAAGACACATCACGAGAACAATTGAATGTGCACAATATCACAGAGGTGTTTCCTTGTTTTGTGAATGAGTGGCCCATATGCTAAAGAGGAAATGCCTTTGTCCTTTTATCTGTGCCTCATTATCAGTGCATGAGCAGGGGCAAACAGACTTTCAGGCAAGCTTTCTATGCCCCAATCATGATATGCCATCTGCAGTGAAAGATGGCGAGCTGCTGTAAACTCTTCACCATCTGACACCATCTTTGAATGCCGTGCTCTCGCAGTGCACGATTTCGCACATGCGCTAGAAACCTAGCATTCCTTTTTTGTATTTCGGCACACAGTTCTGTGAGATCATCAACAAAATTAAGCAGCTGTTTTCTTCACACATGAGTTGATGGGAATATATTTAATTTTAGAGACGGGCCTTGCTAGCATAATGCTCGGAGTTGCCCCCAGAAAAAGATTAGTACTCTAATTGTCTTGTTTCTATTTCAGTGGGTCCAGCGAAGCCCTGTGGCTCTTTTGACCCTTGTCTTTGTTCTAGGACCATCAGCAGTGTTTACATGGGACAGAACCACGGCAGGGATATTCTCTGAGCTCGATTTTTAAATGTATTTGTGCACCTATCAAGGACGAATATGCACAAATGCAGACATGTATAATGGTGACCTGTGAATCCCGAAATGTGCCACTATAAATGAGATGTACTTATTGTTAAATCCAGCCTTGAGGTGGAGTTTCAGTAGCAGCAAATCTGGTCTTTTGGATGGGGTTGTGGGTCTTTACCTATATTTCACAACAATTTCCTAACTTGAAAAGTCATAGATTTACTCTTGTTAAGTGGAGGAATATATCCATTTTAGGGTATAAGTGGAGACAGAATATCTCCAGAAACCGACGTTGCTTCAGGGGAAGGATCTAACCCAGAGGAGAAACAGAAAATAGCTCACAAGTTCATCTTCAGCACCACATTTCATCATGTGTGAATGCGTACCTGTGCATTTCTATGTGAGAACCCTTGGGAACTGTGGTAGCTGCCGATTCCCATGAGTACTCCTGGAATACTATGAAAAAAGTGAGAAATGTACTCAGCATGAGTAAATTTCTCAATTTTCAAAGGGCTTCTTAGTGAATGGCACTTATGTTTTTAAATGTATGGTTCTTTGTTAACCACTATAGCAGCCCGAACCTCTGATTGGTAGTGCCCACAGTATTTATGGTTAATGTAGAGCACTAAAGTATCTGCCTTGCTTGGATCTTGAAAATACAAGTATTTTACAGTAAGTCTTTGCAGGAGAAGGTGCGCGGCTCAGATTTGAGCTCAGAGGTGGTATCCAGTTCCTCTTTCCATTCAGACTGCTTTGATGAAAGAGTTTACCAGGACATATCCTTTATTCTCCATGACAATTCCCAACATATGCCCTTCTATAGGCCCATTTCCAATTCTTTCCTACATCCCCTCCTGCCTTACCTTGCCTTTATTTCCCTGTTCAGTCCCTATATGTCTCCTTCGCCCTTGTTCCTCTTTTAACCATCTTCTGGTTCCTCCAACCTGTGCTCAATTATGCCTTTCCTGTTTCTCCTTTTCTTTTTTCTTCCCTTTTTCCCCTTGTTAGATGCTGCTCTAGCGTCCTTATTCCTAAATATTTTTTAATCCTTCCATAACCCTCATCACAAGTAAATACCATTATATCAGGGTGATGTATTTGCCAGGTTTAATAAATATATCCTAATCCGGGGTTTTCAGTATAAAATGAAACGTAACATACAGAATTGCTTTTTAACACAAAATAATTCTGCATTATTTTATTTTTCCAGGCCTATTTCCCTGATAAATTTCAGCAAATTTGACCTCGGAATCTGTGAGGGTGTAACAATTATTTCGCAATTCAGAAAGCCAATCCTTGTGCAAAATGTGCCTCTCGTCACGCATTTTCAGCTCAAATATGTCTCCTGTGAGAGATCATCACCAGTCCTCTGCATCAGGAAGTTTTACATTTTGAGATGATATAATTTTAACATTTCACGTAATTTCTGTAACATTAAATTGTACAAGTTATGAAAGTTACATGAGCATAGTGGAACGTTTTGCTCAGGTCTATTAAGTGCCTTGCTCCACAGTATCAGTTATTCTGCAGGTACAGAAGCATCCTCCTCCCCAGCTTCCGGCCTGTTTACGGAGCAATCAAAATTGGTAAACACTGGAGGTTATTGAGTCTAGTAGTAAAACTTGGTAATGAAAAGGAATTGATGACAGATTCGGTCAAATGTATCCTTTTTTCAGAACTATTACCTATTTTAAATTTTCTCTCTAAATTATTTTTTTGCTCTCTCGGTCGTTCCACTAATTCTACTGTACCTATGACATGGAAAACACACTTCAGATCTGCTCTCATGAAGCCATGTGCATGATGTATTACTTTTCATTTTCATTGTTTCTGACTGAAGGTCTTCACTAATGCTGTATGGGCTTGCATGCAAGAAAATTGCCAGAAACTGCATAGGAAAATTGCAAGAAATTGCATGGGGAAATTGCCATCAAGCCAATGTCTTCAAAAGGCCAGTAGAGCCAGCTCAGAGAGCACATAAGTGTTCTCTTACATGCACTACAAACATAACAGTTTTATAAGGTTGCAGAGAAAGTGAGATCTCTCCATAAAGTAAGACATCAACATTGGGATTTCTTTTTGAAAACCAGCCAGAATATTGAGCGGAACAAAACCCAGTGTGTTCAGTAGTTGCTCCTCGCGGGCATTCTGAAGGCGAATGAGTGTCAGTGAGGTCAACTGAATGTGAACAGCAAATAACCTCCAATTTATGCTTTAGATACATCCCATGGGCACCTCTATACTGGGGTGCATTCTGTATGCTGGTTTTCAGTCTGTTGTTATATGCAGTGCCTCCTGTTTGCACAGCTTGAGTGGCTGTGGAACATTTGAAGCCAGTACGCTTCCCTGAGCTAACATTTAATTTATTTTTTCTCTGTCTTTATTTTGACATATTAAAAATTAGGTCAAAAGTACTTTCATGTCATGCTCTGTTCATCTCATGTTTTTAAAATGTAAGCTGGCTGTTTGTTGTAATGCTTTTGAATAAAGTATTCACAGTTATATAATGTAGCGTAAACAAAAGCATGTGATCTGATGGGAACAACATTCGTTCGTGTGGTGAAACTGGTAAACAATTTGTGATCTATGGAGATCTGAAATAAATTAATGGCAATGTTTGGAAAAGAAAGGTGCAACCTTGCCTCATGTCTACACAGTGTGTGAGAGGTGGAGTGTATGATGGTGTACATGAAAAGTGAGGTAGTGAGGGATTGGGCAATAATGTCTGGGGGAATGTGAATGTGCACATCCACAGAGGCAGACGTCCAGTACTGATACATGCTAGGTAGTGTGTAATCTAACTTCCTTTATACACAACAAAGACTGCAGCATGTACAACATCAATCGTGTGTGAAATTTTCATAGAGACATGCCATGTTCTGGATAATAATGTGTCCTGGTCATATGTGTTTAGTCAAAACCAGGTACATTTCATGCATGTTGTATGCTAGAGTCCACTCCACACATGGGCTGGCTGCAGATGGTAAATTGTGAATGGGTTTGGACTGAGAGGAAGGGTATGTTTGCAATTTGTGTTTGGATGGTGCATGAGGACATAACCTTTTCCTTTTCTCTGTGTCATCCATGCAGGTCAACGCCCATCAAAAGAAGAGACTCTGGTGTGCCATCACCAAGCAAATGCGGAGCCTGTGGGTCCACAGCCAGTAGAGCACCCACTGTAGGAAGCGGTGGGAGGACCTGAGATGCTGTGCCCGGAAGGCTGCAGAGGCGCAGCTGGGGATGTCCTCCGAACAAGGGAGGGGTGCCTGTCGGACATTGACCCCCCTAATGGCCCGCATATTGGCGGTGGCCTACCCTGAGTTGGATGGGCGTTTGAGGGCAGCACAGCAGCCACAAGGGGGTAGGTACTGACTACACACATGTACATCCCTCTGTCAGTTCAGTGTATGATATGTGAGTATTTAAACAGTGAAAATGTGGTAATTGCTAAAGGCAAATGGTCCCTTATCTACACCTAGGTGTACAAGTTATGGCATTGACATACAGGTGTGGAGTTTCCAGTGTGCATAGGGACATT
The DNA here is from genome assembly GCF_031143425.1 of Pleurodeles waltl. Taxonomy (NCBI): domain Eukaryota; kingdom Metazoa; phylum Chordata; class Amphibia; order Caudata; family Salamandridae; genus Pleurodeles; species Pleurodeles waltl. Next base: position 1,332,009,467 of record NC_090446.1, on the reverse strand, counting down.
AAAATCACGGGTGTGAACCCTATTGTATTGAAGCATGTGGTGATGCACATGTGACAGTGTCATATGTGCACCACTATACTGCTCTATTTATTACCTGCTGGGTCATCCTTACCACCTACTGATCCATACTACAGGTATCCTGTTGGTAAGTTGTTCAGTTCTTTGGTCTCTGTCCATTCCTATTCCACTGGACCTAGCTCTATGTGCAACATAGGATATAACATGTGAGAAACAGGCCAATTAATCATGAGTTGTGACCTTGATGTAAAGTTCATGTGAGGCTGTAATCTCAATCTGAAAATTCTAATCCCATACTTGCTACACTTACTCTGAGGTGTGAGGAGGTGTCCCCATAGTTAAGTGAGGATTGTACATTGGAAAACTGTGATGTATAATCAGGGTGGACATCATACATGATGAAGACCCTGGTGGTATTTCTACATTCCTAGTGCAAGACCTGTCAAAGAAATGTGAGTTCTGTCATTTTGTCCCATGTACATGGTAATGTGAAGGTAAGTGCTTAGCCTGCTATTCCCTTAGCCAATATATTGTGGGCATGCTACATGGGGCAGAAAATCTCCTACCTGGTACAATATAAACAGTTTTTAGCCAATGTTAGAAATAGGGTCTTTGGTTGGCAGTCAGGTTGCCCCCTGTCCAAGCAAGAACCCTCACTCTAGTCAGGGTAAAAGAGAATCACCCTCAGCTAACCCCTGCTCAGCCCCTTGGTAGCTTGGCACGAGCAGTAGGCTTAACTTCAGAGTGCTAGGTGTAAAGCATTTGTACTAACACACACAGGGGGTCATTCCAATGTTGGCGGGCGGCGGAGGCCGCCCGCCAGAATTCCCCCCTCCGAAATACCGCGCCGCGGTCAAAAGACCGCGGCGGGTATTACAAGTTTTCCCCTGGGCTGGCGGGCGGTTGCTGAAAAACCGCCCGCCAGCCCAGGGGAAAACGACCTTCCCACGAGGATGCCGGCTCGTAATCGAGCCGGCGGAGTGGGAAGGTGCGACGGGTGCAGTGGCACCCGTCGCGTATTTCAGTGTCTGCAAGGCAGACACTGAAATACTTTGCGGGGCCCTCTTACGGGGGCCCCTGCCGTGCCCATGCCATTGGCATGGGCACGGCAGGGGCCCCCAGGGGCCCCGCGACCCCCCCTACCGCCATCCTGTTCATGGCGGCTTTCCCGCCATGAACAGGATGGCGGTAGGGGGGGTCGGAATCCTCATGGCTGCGGAGCGCACTCCGCAGCCATGGAGGATTCACACGAGCAGCGGAAAGTCGGCGGGAGACCGCTGACTTTCCGCTTCTGACCGCGGCTGAACCGCCGCGGTCAGAATGCTCGTTGGAGCACCGCCAGCCTGTTGGCGGTGGGGGTCAGAATGACCCTCACAGTAACTTAATGAAAACACTACAAAATCACACAACACAGGTTAAGAAAAATAGAAAATATTTATCTAAACAAAACAAGACCAAAACGACAAAAATCCACAATGAATAAGTCAAGTTATCAATTAAAAACCAAAAAGAGTGTTCATGTATTTTTAAACACAACGCTAACGCTGTTAGCGTGGAAATGTACCTGGGTGCGTCTAAAATAACCCTGCACGGGCGAGTGTGCGTCAAAAAGGGCTTGCAATGTGTCGATATCACTCATGCGAGACCCTGTGTCGTTTCTCCTTCAGTCGAGTCGGCGTGCGTTGTTTCTTCTCTCCGCAGGAGAGCGATGTGTCGATTCGAACCGCACTCTTGGGTCCAGGCTGGCCTAACGTCGTTTTTACACGGCCAGAGATTTTTGTGTCGGAAATCCTGCCGCACAATGATCCAAAAACCATGCAGCACAGGTTGCGATCTCACCAGCCTCCATTAGATATGCTGCGTGTCATTTCTCCAGCCTCGTGCGCTGATCTTCCAACCACGTTGCAGGCGAGTGTCGATTTTCAGCCACAAAGCCAGCAGCACGTCGATTTTTCAGCCGTGGATCAGAGTTGCGTCAATCTTTTCCCCGCACGGTGGTCAGTGTGTGGATTTCTCACTCTTGTTCTGCCAGCTCCTCCTTTCAGGGTCCCAGGAACTGGATGGGCACCACTTGGCAGAGTAGGAGTCTCAGCAGAGGCTCCTGGTGCTGGCAGAGAGAGGTCTTTGCTATCCCTGAGACTTCAAACAACAGGAGGCAAGCTCTATATCAAGCCCTTGGAGAGATCTTTACAAGAAGGAAGGCACACAAAGTCTAGTTTTTGTCCTCTAGCAAAGGCAGAAGCAGCAACTGCAGGATAGCTCCACAAAGTACAGACACAAGCAGGGCAGTTCTTCTTCCTCAACTCTTCAGCTCTTCTCCAGGCAGAGGTTCCTCTTGGTTTCCAGAAGTGTTCTAAAGTCTGTAGTTTTGGGTGCCTTTCTTATACCCATTTTGCCCTTTGAAGTAGGCTTACTTCAAAGAAAAGTCTCTCTCGATTGTGAAATCCTGCCTTGGCCAGGCCCCAACCACACACTAGTGGCCTGGCCACGGCAAGGAAGGGGGGTTCGACACTGCATTGTGTGAGGGCAGGCACAGCCCTTTCAGGTGTGGGTGACCACTCATCCCCTTCCTCCTAGCACAGATGGCTCATCAGGAAATGCAGACTACATCCAGCTCCCTTTGTGTCACTGTCTAGTGAGAGGTGCAACCAGCCCAACTGTCAAACTGACCCAGACAGGGATCCACAAACGGGCAGAGTCACAGAAATGGTTTAAGCAAGAAAATGCTCACTTTCTAAAAGTGGCATTTTCAAACACACAATCTTAAAATCAACTTTACTAAAAGATGTATCTTTAAATTGTGAGCTAGCTCAGAGATCCCAAACTCCACATATCTATCCACTCCCAAAGGGAATCTACACTTTAATCATATTTAAAGGTAGCCCCCATGTTAACCTTTGAGAGGGACAGGCCTTGCAACAGTGAAAAACAAATTTAGCAGTATTTCACTGTAAGGACATATAAAACACATTACTATATGTCTTACCTTAACCAGACACTGCACCCTGCCCCTGGGGCTACCTAGGGCCCACCTTAGGGGTGTCTTACATGTAAGAAAAGGGAAGGTTTAGGCCTGGCAAGTGGGTACACTTTCGAATTTACAGTTTAAACTGCGCACACAGACACTGCAGTGGCATGCCTCAGCCATGTTTATAGAGCTACTAATGTGGGTGGCACAACCAGTGCTGCAGGCCCACTAGTAGCATTTGATGTTCAGGCCCTGGGCACCTCTAGTGCACTGTACTAGGGACTTACTAATAAATCAAATATGCCAATCATGGATGAACCAATTACATAAACATTTTGTATAGGAGCACTTGCACTTTAGCACTGGTTAGCAGTGGTAAAGTGCCCAGAGTAACTAAAACAGCAAAAACAGAGTCCAGCACACATCAGCAACCTGGGAAACAGAGGCAAAAAGTTAAGGGAGACCACGCCAAGGATGAAAAGTCTAACAGCCAACATCATGTGTTCATTGGCAATTTCTTCCGATTTTCAGATTTCTGATCCAAGTGTGGTATACTTGCTATAGCTAATCTGAATCTGTGTAGATAAATGTTAGCATGGTTAAACTCAATTTGCACTGACTTCATTGTGTTGCTGGTTTTGTTGACATTCACATGTTGGTGGAATGGTTTATGCTATCAGTCAGTTTGCTGCTCTCAACTATCTCTTTCCATACCTAACAAACCTTTGATAACAGTTCAGAAGTTCCGTCTCTGAATGGCATGCTTATTAGACAACCTTATCCCATTCAAGAAGACTTCAAGTTCTCAATGTGTTTGAAAAGTGAGTTGATTGACATCTGAATTCAAATTCCTGAAAACAAATGAAATACTTCGGATGCAACAGGAAGAAAACCTACAACCACAATTACACAGTTGCACTCCATCTTCATTCAAGAATTGATTAAGCCACAGTTAAAACTTACTTGACATGGTATTTGCAGGATTCTAAAACGCAGAATACTCTGATTCAAAAGTTATTCACTCCCAGGAACATCGGACTCTCAAGCAAATGAAATCATGTCAAAAAACGAAAATCTGGAATAATAACTTGATACAAAATTGAAATAGGACAAATCAGTAAATTTGATCTCTGTTTCGATCTATTGACCTGGACAAAGACCAAGGTTGTTCTCCTTCAACTGCCGATCTTCAAATGGTTTCACACAATTTATTTAAGCTTGCCATTCATGATATTCCCCAACAGACCCAGTCCCAGCATATTTACATTTAAGAATATGCTCAGCAGCCATCTCTGGTAGAACTATCATTAACCACACCTTGGAATTGGAACTGTTCCTGAATGAACTTCCACCGACCTGGGTGAAACTTCCATTCTGCCAGCATAATCTCATGTAATTTTTGTCATTTTGTGTCATGTTTGTTATACAAAGTTCTCAAAATTACTTTACATAAATGCATGCTATTTGTAGTGTAAGCACACAGAAACAACGTGAACGGACAGAACGCGAGTGGCTTCTGTTTGTAGTGCTTGTGTTTTATGCACTAGTTTCTTAGATGCAAAATGTGTCCTTACATCCAAATGAACGTGACAATGCATTTCAGGCTAAAATACAGTTCAAATTCTGTTTCATACATTTTGAGAAATTACACAGTTTTTCGCAAACGTTCCCAAAATTTTGTGTAACTACACAAATGGAAATAACACGAATTTCACACACCACTACTTATAGCTTTCACTATCAAACTTATTCTAATAAAACAGCCTTCAGCCAAACACAAACATTTCTTAAAGAGAGCATTTTTATGTTGAACTATCATACCTGATTATTCCTGCATGTGGGAATGAATGTGTATTGATTGCCACATAGGGTGATATTAAAACTATTATTAATCAAATGGTGTCATGACCTTTCTATTACTAGATCTCTCCTCTACCTTTGATATTGTTCATCACCACACATTTCTACTAGGACATGACAAAAACGAAGAAGAGGGTATTGCCTTCTACCTCACTAAAATATCCATCATCGTATCGTTTCCCCATTTTCATCAGCACCATGCCCCTTCACAGGCACATCTCTCGATGCTTCATCATCACCCCTTTTTTGCTTGCCATGAACATCAGGCCTCCAGCTCGCCTGATCTTTACTTTCTACCGCAAGTAATATAGCTACACAGATAAAATGCAACTTATTCTAATGCTTGAAACCCATCTTTGTCTTCAGCGATTGACCAATAAATCCAAAATAACAACCTCAAGCTGAAACATGATGAAGACTGATATACCTGCATGCAGGAAACGGATCAACTATCCTTTCTCGGCCATCTGGCCAAAAGAACTAGTTCTATCATCAAACCATAGTACCTGTTGAAAGTAAAAGAGAGAGACAAAGAGAGAGAAAGAGAGTGAGTGTGTGTATAAGTAAGCATGTACTGCTGACTGTGACTATTCTAAGTCTGGGCAAAACTTTCACTACAGCGGGCCACGGTTTGTGAGTGTTAATGATGCTCCAAAAACTATATTTAGCAAAAATATTGAGCTTGTTAACAATGCCCTTCAAGTTCTGAACTCACTGAGCAGTTGGATATATACTCACAAATATGGGCTGAGCAAACCCACGTCTTAGAACTCACAAAAATGAACTGTGACTGTGCATTGAAATCAGCACATTAAGCACAGGGGAGGTAGACGCACACATTGTAATACAAATCTCACAGGCTAGTAGCCAGGGTTTGCGGAAAACCTGCACACCAAGCCACCAAAGAGCATCCAGATGTTAGGAATAAAACAACCTTGTGCTCTGCCAAAAACATATAACACGGTAAGACGTGTTTATATTTGAGTAGGTCAGTGCTTTTGTAGTAAAGGAGTCTGTTGACCCACACCTGAACTTCCTTCCTGACTCTCCGGGGGAAGTCCATATTTGGGGCCTCTTTCGTGAGTTTGCACCTGAATCTTGACTCCGAGGGGCATATTTATACTCCGTTTGCGCCGAATTTGCGTCGTTTTTTTTAACGCAAATTCGACGCAAAACTAACTCCATATTTATACTTTGGCGTTAGACGCGTCTAGCGCCAAAGTTCATGGAGTTAGCGTCATTTTTTTGCGTGAACACCTTCCTTGCGTTAATGATATGCAAGGTAGGCGTTCCCGTCTTAAAAAATGACTGCGATGCATACGCGTCGTATTTATACTCCCGGGCAAAAATGACGCCCGGGAGTGGGCGGGTCTAAAAAACCCGCATTAGCGCCGGATTTTAGCGCCTGGGTCAGGGCAGGCGTTAAGGGACCTGTGGGCTCAGAATGAGCCCAGAGGTGCCCTCCCCTGCCCCCAGGGACACCCCCCTGCCACCCTTGCCCACCCCAGGAGGACACCCAAAGATGGAGGGACCCACCCCAGGGACATTAAGGTAAGTCCAGGTAAGTATTTTTTGTAATTTTTTTTTGTGGCATAGGGGGGCCTGATTTGTGCCCCCCTACATGCCACTATGCCCAATGACCATGCCCAGGGGACAGAAGTACCCTGGGCATGGCCATTGGGCAAGGGGGCATGACTCCTGTCTTTGCTAAGACAGGAGTCATTTCAATGGGGGATGGGCGTCGTAAAAAAATGGCGCAAATCGGGTTGAGGCGATTTTTTTGCCTCAGCCTGACTTGCACCATTTGTGGACGCCCATATGCCATTTTCCCCCTACGCCGGCGCTGCCTGGTGTACGTCGTTTTTTTTTAACGCACACCAGACAGCGCCGGCGGCTAACGTCATTGAATAAATACTGCGCCCGCATGGCGCTTCAGAATGGCGTTAGCCGGCGCTAATTTATTTGGCGCAAAACTGCGTTAGCGCAGTTTTGCGTCACAAAGTATAAATATGGGCCCAAGTTTTACAAAATCTACTGCACATCCGAAAATACTCCCCCTTCACATTTCATCCAGAAACCCGGGCTCAATAGTGAGTATGAACCTGAATCAGGATTCCAAGTTTTTGCATCGTCTACTGCAGATCCGAAATGATTCCTCTGTTGAAAAACTGCTGAAAAAGACAGAGCACCTGCAGTACTGAGGCTGTAAAACCTGGAAGGCTATCAATCCTTCACTGCGAAGCGAAAAATCCAGAATGGCGAGAGACCATCACACCCATTAAAGCCCTCAATTTGTAGTATCGATATGACACCAAAATCTAAGGAACTCTGAATTAGACCTCTAGAGTAAGTTCAGGTAGATGAGCACTTTAATTGGGGTAAATTGTATTGTGTTGAGTGCTCCATAAGTCTATGTTCAAAACAAGGCCTTATTCTAGAATTGTTTCTAGTTTGAAGGAGAGGGAATTACCTCAGAATTCGTTCACTCTTATAACTCATTGTGATTTACAGTTGATTTGCAGCTTCCATTTATGTAAAATATTGCTTATAGTTAAACTGGTAACATATAAGTTTCTTTTTCAAAAACAAATCTCACAATTTCCCCTCCGCCTGTCTGTTTGTTACAGGAATATTTCCCTGCTAGAGTAGATTTTGCCGCACACACAAAACGACTCTGACATGGTTTAACACCTGTCTTCGTTTTAAACCTTCAGAAACTGGAAGCAGGTGACGGTTCCCGGCTTTACCCGCTCTCTGGTTACACGTTGAAAGGAACGTGCAAGTATGATACCATCTTATGGATTTTAGTTCATTACACTGGTTCGCACACTAGGTGAATGTATGCTTGATCTTTACATCTCTAGTTTGTTTCATCCATCGACACATTTGACTAATTTTCTCTTGAATCAGTAGACTATGATGACAAAACGCATAAGAAGTGTACTTTCTTCTATATACAGTCTTTCTTTTTGGACTTATCTGCTATCCAACTGCACTTCGCACCTACCTTTGTTAGGGTTTTGCAAATAGCATCAGTCCTAACTCAGAGTCGAGAACCGTTACGCCCTCTTCTGAGACAATTCATGGCGTGGGTGATGCATTTTCAACCTTCGCATGCGCATGGAACCCCTAGTGAAGTCAGTCATTTTGGATTTGCTGCCCTGGCTCCTAATTCAGACCCAATCCTTTAAGTATATGTTAACTACTACAGCAGTACTTACGCTGACATTCCCAAGAAATCTCTTGATCTAATGTAGACAGCTCAGATGCAGGCTGCTAGATCACTTGGATTGTTTAGTGGGAACACTTATAAATTGTTGTTGCTCTGACTCCTCCAAACTTGTGGTTCTTCACCCTGTACAAGGTGTTAGCATTTGGGTAGTTTAGACAGGCAGAGGCACCAATAGCTATTGACCTGACAGCCCATCCTCCACACACCCATCACTTCTTTTTTTTTCTTGCCTGGGAAGGCGATCTGCGGGCCTGGTCGTCCTGAGTAGGGAAACATAATGGCCCCAGTGTGCAGGAACAAAACTCCTAGTAAGGAACAAGAAACAAACCCCCGCTTTGGGAGTGTGTTTTTTAAAACAAAAGATATATCACTGAGCAGATGCAAAAAATATGGCGCCTTTTGGCAAGGCTTCACTGAAACTGCTGCACCAGCCTCTCCAATAATGGCCCGTAGAGACCCACCTGCCTGCCAAGTGTCTCTAGATTGGATGGACTGTCCTTCACAAAAATGAGAAAAGTGTGGAAAAATGTCTTGTATGTCTTAATGTTGGGAACCACATCCCTGTGAATCCACTATTTGAACCACCCAATGACTGCCAGTGAAGTTAAGAATTAAAGTCAAAACCTAAGTCACCATTCACGTGGCCCTGAAGGGCAAAGACCAATGATACCCACATAAACTGTTCCCTCAATGTAGCCCTACCAAAGACATTTTATCAGCAACCTCAACTTGATGCAACAAAGATTGCTGAAATGAGTCTAAGGGGCATATTTATACTCCGTTTGCGCCGAATTTGCGTCGTTTTTTTCGACGCAAATACGACGCAAAACTAACTCCATATTTATACTTTGGCGTTAGACGCGTCTAGCGCCAAAGTTCATGGAGTTAGCGTAATTTTTTTGCGTGAACACCTTCCTTGCGTTAATGATATGCAAGGTAGGCGCTCCCGTCTTAAAAAATGACTCTGATGCTATTGCGTCGGATTTATACTCCCGGGCAAAAATGACGCCCGGGAGTGGGCGGGTCTAAAAAACCCGCATTAGCACCGGATTTTAGCGCCTGGGTCAGGGCAGGCGTTAAGGGACCTGTGGGCTCAGAATGAGCCCAGAGGTGCCCTCCCCTGCCCACAGGGACACCCCCTGCCACCCTTGCCCACCCCAGGAGGACACCCAAGGCTGGAGGGACCCACCCCAGGGACATTAAGGTAAGTCCAGGTAAGTATTTTTTCTTATTTTTTTTTGTGGCATAGGGGGGGCCTGATTTGTGCCCCCCTACATGCCACTATGCCCAATGACCATGCCCAGGGGACAGAAGTCCCCTGGGCATGGCCATTGGGCAAGGGGGCATGACTCCTGTCTTTGCTAAGACAGGAGTCATTTCAATGGGGGATGGGCGTCGTAAAAAAATGGCGCAAATCGGGTTGAGGCGATTTTTTTGCCTCAGCCTGACTTGCACCATTTCTGGACGCCCATACGCCATTTTCCCCCTACGCCAGCGCTGCCTGGTGTACGTTGTTTTTTTTAACGCACACCAGACAGCGCCGGCGGCTAACGCCGGCTAACGTCATTCAATAAATACGGCGCCCGCATGGTGCTTCAGAATGGCGTTAGCCGGCGCTAATTTTTTTGACGCAAAACTGCGTTAGCGCAGTTTTGCGTCAAAAAGTATAAATATGGGCCTAAATACTTCATATGCTAAATAAACTGTTCTTGTCCGTAACCAAACATACTGTTCCAGCACTCCAAAACCTTAAGGCAATATTCTAGCACTTTACAAAACTTTATAAATAAACACATCATTTCTATCTTGTGCTAGCCAGTCAGATCGATGTAGTTGAGGTTTTATAGGCCAACAGGAGATTTATTCACCGTTTCAATTGATGGAGAGATAATGGGTGAATGCAGGATCATGCTGGCGACTGTGCTTTGCCAATTAGCATCTTGCGCTCAAGTTTACTTGTATAAACCATTTGTATGTCTCCCAAGCCTACATCACTTCTTTTCCATTCATGAAACTCTTCTTGGTGGCCCTAGCATATGTCCTGGATGTTGTTTCAAGGTCTGTGCTTCGGATGAAAATTGGTGAAACCCTATTATAAGGCCAAGTGCCCGATAATAAGGCAACTGTTGACCTACCAAGATACAAACTATACCAATCCCCAGACTGACCTAGTCCTGCAAATGGAGCAGTTTGTGCTTGAGGTAATGATGGCTGGAGTCCACTCTAAGAACCAACTCAGTAACTTACCTGCTCTGCTTTCATACCAAAAGCAAGAGACATTTTACACTCACACCACCCAACTCCATAGCACTTTACCTCCTGCACAGAACAGACAGCTAGGTAGCGCATGGAGACACCCTCACAGGTGAGAGCACACCTTACAAAAGCTAAATGATATGATGTAAATGGTATGATGTAACATCCTGAAAATCTGAAGCTATAATGATAGTTCACCTGCCTTCTGTGCCTGGTTACTTCTCGCCATGAGCCTATGGCTTCTGCGGCTGCTGGATCTCTTCTACCACTGTTCATATACAAGGATTCTCCCTGTAAGTCCTTATTAGATAATAGGGCAAGGGGGTTCAAACTACCTGTAAGTCCTTAGTATATAATAGGGCAGGGCATTTTAGAGGCCCAGGAGATTTCCTGCACTGGAGCGTGCACTGTTGTGTGCCTATTGTCATTTTTAGAGGCAGTCCTACTTTGCAGACTGTTTTCAAAATGTATGCAAATTCTACTTTGGAATTAAAGGGACTTCCAAAGTAACATTCTACCTTACTGTTACATATAAGTCACCCCGAAGGTCTCCCCTAGATGCCCCAGGAGTAAGGTGTCATGTAACTATAAGCAGGGACATTAAAAAAGATACTTTATATGCCCTGGTGAGAGGGATGTTAAATTGCAGGGATTTATGGGTCAAAAAGATGCCACACTTTGGAGGAAGTTGTCATACTTCAGGGTGCAACCCTGCAGCTCATTGGACAAGGATGCCCACTGACTGTCCCCCAAGATGATTGAGTAAAAGTGGCTGATCTGCATTCAAATTCAGATCTGCCACCTGAAACCACAAGAAGAAGAAGGACTGCCCTGCTGAACCCCTGGTTTCAACCCAGAGGCCTGCACACTTAAGGACTATGTCTGTTGCACACTGGAGCCACATCCCAAAGGACTTTGCCTTGCTTCAAAAAGGACTCAGGAGTAGACTACCTGAAGCAACAGGTTAAAAAAACTTCTCTGCACCAACTTCCACAAAAGTCCCCAGCCTCGAGTGTGTCCAGTGGACTTCCAAGGATTTGGCCAGGTGCATTGTGGGAATTGTAGTCCCAAAGTCCCAAGGAGCAACTCAGAGATTCTGGAACCTTAAACTGGGGCTGTGGATCACTTTCCTGCATAAAGAAACATTTCTGGAAGTAAATGTAAAAGTGTTACATTTCAGACAGCTGGAACTCTTGCCTGTGTCCTGGTTCAGTGCAACTTTTCCTTTGAGCGCTATTTGCTTCTAAGCACCAGTTTTACTTTTAATCTTTATAAATTCATATACCTGGTTCCTTATATTGGATTTTTGTTGTTTCTGTGTCTTTTCAATGATAGAAATATGTACTATTTTTATAAATCGATGTGGGATTTTTATTGTGTGTTGTGCCTTACATATTTACTGTATTGGTGTATTTAAATGCTTTACATACCTGTCTCCTGAGGAGTTAAGCCCGGCTGCTCAGTGCCAAGCTACCAGAGGTTGAGCCAAGGGCTACTTTGTGGGACCTTGACTGGGCACTGCCTTGTTTTGGGGGTGTATTGCTAGTGGTAGTGTATTGGTCCCTGGCAAATGTCTGCCTCCTCTTGAACAAACCTTTGAATAATAAAACAAGTGTAATTTATATAGGAACATATATGTTTAAGTCAACCTGCTCAAGAAGAGAGGTAGTGGCACACTGCCGACTGACAGGTAGGGTGTCACCTGGCAAAAATCTATTCAACTTCACCTTAAGATTCCACCTTAAGATTCCACAGTGTTGCAAAGAGTTCTGGGAATGCTAATTTAAGGAATACACAGGGGACAGGAGAATGAAGACATATGAGACATACCACATCTCTCTTTTTAAATCATGTAGAAGATGCACCTCAATATGAGAGAAAAATATGTATGAGTACCACTGAAGACAAACCACAACATACTAAAGATACAATAAACACTGTATTATGAATACTAATAAAGGGTTGAGCAGAGAAAATAGTAAAGTCCAGCAAATAATGTACAATACTTCACTCACAACAGACGTCTTCGGATAAGTGTATCCTTGGAAACTTGTTTGTTAACCAGATCATAAGTGTCCCCATGCTCAGTCCCCAGGAACACTTCTCCTCCAAGTCTCAGGTGAGGCTGATCATCATCATTGCCTGGATGCCCCTACAGGTTCCCCAAGGGCCACTGCAGCTTTGTTGCACCATTTGCTAACCTCCACCCACACTTCAGATTCAGACACTTTATCAACAAGAACATGAGGTCCAAATTTGAGGTCACCTTTCCTGACACCCCAAGAACGTTTGATAGCAACTCTGTCCTCCACAATGAACCTCCTTCTCTTTCGACTATGCAAATAGCTGTACATGCTCAGGATTTCTCTTGTTTCTCTTCCACTCTGTTCGTAATCGTGACCACTTTATCCTTACACACCACACATCCGTCTGAGGTGCAATGGTATTTCAATTACTAAAGATCAACTAGTCGTAATGATTACCATCATCTCTGCATTTCAAAGGAAATTACATCTGTGATTAAGTGCATCATGAAATGATATGAATAGAGCATCACCTGTCTACCTTTCTCAGCTGATAAACATCAGGAATGGCTTGTTTGACACATAACAAAATCAACCTGTTCACCCTCTCAACCAACCAACCTGTTCGTCATCTCAACCAACCCTTTTTTTCCCAGGGATGGAAATAACTGTCCTTCTTATGTATCACACTTGCTTCCCTCATCAGTTGCAGAATGTTCTAAGAACTGCACTCCATTATCCACAACAGGAAGTTTGGATAAGCCCTCTCACACAAATCTTTATCCCAGAAAATCGACCATTTAACATTGAGTCCGGTTGCCTGACAAACATGAACTCAATACTCTTTGACACATATTTTATTAAAAACAGGGCTATTTCTAAAACCAGCAAAAGGTCCTAAAAATCAAAAGTAACCTTATCACATTCGAATTCTGGAAAATCCACCACTTATATTGGGGAACATCTAGTCACAAGATGCTTGTCAATACCTCTACAAGTAGCACTATCCTTAATGTTATACTCAGCGTAACTGTCAATTGTGGTCCACCAGTATGTGTGCTGGAGCTACTTTTTATTCAGAGTTTTTCCGAGAGGCCCAACATCTGCCTCATCTACCAATTCGTTTTTGATAGAAGCTTGAGACAATACCTTCTTACTCCTCTAGAGTATGTGTCCCTCCATAGACAATTCTAAAGGAACTCGGGAAAAGCTGTGCAGGCCACCTGTCAAACACTACTTTAGGCCAACCCTCTGAATTAAACTTCCTCACCTTGTGTAAAACCAATTTACCACACATAGCCTGAATGAGTTAATGAATGAATGAATGTCAGGATTTCCAATGCGCACTGCTACTCCAGGGAGAGTCCTGGCACTGGATTAGAAAGTAAGAGAGAGAAGATGGATGCATTAAGGAGTAAAAAGCCAGGTTTTAAGTTGCTTTCTGTGAGACCATTCATTGTCTATTAAGCATGCTAAGCATGCAGTTTCAAGCTTGCGGGCACAGGAAGGAGAAGGATCTGCCTCTGCTTTTTTGCTCATTTTACCCTTGGAACTTTGGCAAAATGACCGAGGGATCATTACAGAGTTCTAAGGGTGGAGGAAAACTGAATCCTGGAGTACAGATGTATATTGAAATCTGAGACTGAAATGCTGTGACAGGAATCAACTGAGGAAGAAGCCAACTTGCACCATACAAAGCTTTTATATAGAGTAACTCTGCAGACACTCATCGTCAATAATAAATTGAGGCAGAATGATAGCAGAAAATACATGTTTATTCAAAACTCTCCACGGAGCACAGAAGTGACACAGCACTGACCAACAGGTATATACGTATGTATCTATATGTTATTTCTAGAGCGCAAGCCTAGCCAAAAGGCAGCTGAGCATTGTACATGGTGAAAGGCAAGCTTAAAGTTGGAGAGTAACCGGAGCGGAAACTGAGTTGTGGATTGTTAATGCATTGTGATGTAGTGTTCTTTAAAGAGGTGAGTCTTTCACTATTTCCTAATTTGGAGCAGCACTGGGGAGCTTCTGATCTATATGAGGATGTTCTTCTAGGTCTCAGTGCATTGATACTAAAAAAGGTATGTTGGCTTGATCTTTCTTTTTTACGCTTCTTAGTTTGCAATACCATGGTGTCCTGACTATGGGTGTGTTCAGAACCACCAGAGATAGAGAGCAAGTCTGAAAGACAGGTGGTGGTGCTGGATGTGATGGCTTTTAAAATGATGCAGCTGGTTATAGAGATGGTGTAGATTGGAAAGGGCAGCTAATGGTTCCATCAGGACAGGGTAATGTGATAACATTTCTTCAAGCACTGGATAAGATATACTCCAGTGTACAGGATGCTCCTGGGGGCAGGAGCAGCGTGGTGTTTGGCAGGCAATTGAATAGGGCATTACCACCACCAGATGCAAATGTACAAGGGCTAGAACAGCAGTTCTGAAATCACTTTCAGGAAGAAATAGTTTGACCTTCTTTAGTAGAGTGATGGTACTAGGCAATGTTTGTTTTTTTGGTAATGTTTTCCTCGAGGGAATTGGTGTTCATGGGGAAGTCACGTGATTTGACATTCAGTGAGAGTTGGGATTTGAAGCTGTCAAGGTCCATGTCATTGAGCAAGGTTTGTGCTGTATCTTCTTTTTGTTCTTGGCAAATTATAGTAATTCTGTCTTGATTGGATTGAGCTTCAGGAAGGTGCTGGACAAACAGGTCTGAATGATGTGCAAGCAGTATTTGAGGTGTTGGATACCTGAAGCAGAGGAAACAGGTATGGTCTCAACTGAGAAAAATCTATTCAACTCCTCCTTCAGATCCCACAGCATGACAAAGCATGCAGGTAATGCCAGCTGGAGACAACCACAATGGATACATGTGTGAGGGTATATAAGACATAACTTTGATGAAAGAGCGTTCTAGGATTGAGGCACAACTATGGATCCTACTTCAAATGCCATACATTCAGCACGTGTTGCAGCAGAAGCTTTGTGTCCACGTAAACAATACCTTTACACTCCTGCATCTCAATCACCTGTCTCTAATCCAGTGGTGCCCCCCCAGAATGTGGGAAGGGGTCAGAGACACCCATAATCTTGCAAGTATTCATTGACCTTGGACTGAATGGGGCCCCCTCCCCAGGAAGGTAATGGGAGCCCCATGGAGTGCTGTGAGCGCTCTGCCCTGCAGGGGACTGAGTTACTGCCCTTCTCTAATTAAACAATAGCAACAGATAGCAACCTCTCAGCGGCATAAACCCTTGTACTGGTGACATTTTGTACCTGGTACAGGGCGTACTACCTTTTTAGACCTCTTTAAGCAGGAGCTGTTTTGCAATATTGCCAGCAGCGAACGGCATGCAGTTGAAGGCGGGTGGGCACCATACACGAGGGGAACCTTTTTTCTGTCTCTTTATTACAATGCTGACAATAATTACATGCCAGTTTATTGTTAGTCAGTGTGTCTGCAAGCAGCTTTGCTTCCCCTCTACTACAAAACTTTGCATTTGAAGCAATCAGACGGCATTAGGGAGCTAACAGGCATAGCGGACACCTCTGGGGAAAAGTCTTGACAAACCCTGTCCTTGATGTTTCTCCAACCAAGAATTTAATTTGGCTTTCATCAATTGACGAGCTAAGCCCCTGGTGGGCTTAAGTGATCAACCAATTGCTTAAGAGATGCCAAGGAGAACTTGTACTCATTAACAATAACAAAAAGAGCTGCTCCTCTCCCCGTCTTCAGAAAACAACAGCAAAAAAACAGAAACTCAAACACATTCTCCTTGGAACGGGAACAGCTGTCTTGGGGGAGTTTCCCAGCCATTGTATGGCAACAATCATAAAACAAATTTGTTTTTAATTGATTTTTCCTGGCACTTTGTGTTTCTTTTTGTAGTACCACAGTAGTTGTCTCATGGGGTGGAGAGCGGGAGGAGAGGAGGAAGGCAGGGGCCATTTTCAGCACATAGATGTCATAGAGTTATCTCTTATGTTTGGGCAGATGGAGGAAGAAGGATTTTCTGTGCTGGCAGAGCATCAGAACTGATTCAATCTTGCAACCATATGTATATGAAAAAAGGCTGCCCACGAGACTGCCTCACCCACTCATCCTGAGTGGTAAGAGGGAAAAGAGTTGTATTCATCCAGCATTCACAGAGCAGCCCTATTTCACTCAGTCTGACAGTCTAGTCTTGTGTCCTGTTCTAGGGAGGCAGTGGCGGCTTTACACTATGGTGGAGGAGCGTCGCCCGCCCCCGAGCAGCAGCAGCTGCAAGACTATAACATCAAAATGATAATAAACTGTATTTATAATCCTTTTGTTGTTAAAGGGCAGAGGCCAATGGGGATGATGGGGCTAGGGTAGTGCACTGTGCACTCCCCAAAGTGCGCATGTGTGTTTGGCTGACCGTCTCGGGCTGGCCAAACACACATTCGCAATGTGCTCTCTGCACCCCGGACTGTGTTGCCGAGCTGGAGAGAGCAGGCACAGGCTCCCAGTCTGCCTGGGAGTGCCCTGGCTGGGCACTCTAGCCAATCCTAACGCTGCTGTGAGCATCGATAGGATTGGCCACAGGGCATGCTGGGAGCCTGTGCCTGCCTGCAGTGACCAGAAAAGAGGAGGAGCCCGACAGAGCTGGTAAGTTTTTATTTTTCTATTTTATTTTTTAATTTAACGTTTTTGTACCCCGTGCGCCGCCCCGCCCCTTTAACACGCAGCAAGCCGTAACTGTCGGTACGATTGACCATTTTGGTGCTATTAACTTTAGGAAATTCAATGTAAATTTTGGATGACGTTTTTTTCTTATTTTTAGAAGAAGACCCACCTGAAACATCCCATTAACATTTTTACTGTTCTTTAGTTACTAAATGTAACAATCTTTATTTTTTATTTTTTAAATTATATTTTTGTTATATTTATTTTGTTTTTACATCACACATATTCAAACTAACTTTTTCCAAATTCTTTGAACCTTAACCCTTTCTATTAGTAAATACCTTACCGTGTACCTAAAACCTACCCTTCATCCTAGCCTGTCCCTTCCAGATTTTTTCTCCAATGTTTTTGTTTTCCTCATTTGCTTACCCACGGTCTTTGGTACTCCGAGGTTGTAATGCAAAAAAAAAAAGACGTACCACTATCTGTCCAACTCGATCGCCCAGCACAACCACCACTGTGAAACAGCGTCATCACAGCATCTTCAAATAAGTGTCATCCTCCTGACACTGAGCCTGTAGACCTGGTCTGTGAATCTCTGTAGGATCCGAGCACCGATTGCTCAGGCTATGGCCTCACCGTGCCAAATCTACAACACCGAAGGCCTATGGCAGTCGTGTATTTTAATGAGTGTTTAAAGGATATATGTTATTAGATATACTGATTGCTTGACTATGTGTCAAACGATCAGGTGACGTCGGTATTCGTGATGGGAGCTGTCAGCAAGTGTTTCAGTGTAGCAATTGGAGTCCCTGGCGTACCCTCCAGGAGAATAGTAGAAGGAATTTAGGTCTAGTTCTTAAGGGCCACGGGCTTAGTCTTGCTGTCTTGGTGTAACACACTTCAGACTAGCACAAGCCATGGTCCACTTGTACCAACCAAACCATTACCATGCAAGTTTTTGTTCACTTCTAATTTACAGCTAATGAGAAATACCAAATGAGGTTTCTGGCAGTTTCCCCATTAAACATATGGACTGCATATGACTTACTGCCATATTTTACAGAATGATATCGAAGTCTTTTACCTTGTTGGCACCTCTTGCTTTAAAACCATTCACCAATATCCCTCAGCATATTAGCATTGATCACAACAAGCGTTAAACCTCCTGGAAATTCACCTGCCTCCTGTGCAACTAAGCTGTCATGCCCACAGTCACAACTCCTTGTCTCAGGCCTTTTTCTTACTTTTCCTTTCTTTTTGTGATTTAGACTTCTTTCATGTCTACTCATTTCAATCTTGATCTTCCAACTAATTTATTTTATGGTACTTTTTCGCTAGTATTGATATGTAAACGAATTGAATTCCTTTTTTGTCTTTCCCACCAAGTATGCTTCCAGATGCCTGGTGTCATTTTGTTTGTTCGTTTTCTTTTCTGTTTCTTAAAAACTTGCTAAAGTTTACTGAAATCTATCGATCTATCTATCTATATATATGTATATATATATGTCGAGTGCACTACATCGAAAGAGGATCTGCTTCCCAATATGGCAGTGCAACAGTCACACCACTCTGACTGTGGCAGTCAGTCACCAGGAATGCGGAAATCCCCACGGCATACGCATTCTTGAGGCATTTATCATACTTAGATACGATTTATCTCGCTAATAAATACCGATCTTCGCCTATCAGAATATATTGGGCTTTGAGTGTGACATATTCCGGACAGACCACAATCAGGGCCTTAATGGCTATGTCTCAGATATTCAAGTACTCAGGAACAGTGCTCCAAAGGGGAAAAAAACCTAAGCACTACACGTTATATTCTTGATATGTGTACAGGGTAGTCTGTCACCATGGCCTCTTAGCGCTATCGGCTGTCTGGGGTGCCTCTTACAGTGTGAATTCGTGTAGGGTCACAAGAACAAAGTTGCATTAGCCAGACGGGATTTCTAGAGCCCTCCTAATGTCTGGATGGCTCCATCAGATCCAATCACGTTAGGTAAGTATATCCCCTACTTTGCCTTGCATTTCCCCCCCAAAAAAAATACGCCCAGTTTTACCAGCTGACATTCCCCTGGGGAAAATGCTGGGGGTACTGTGCTTGTTGCACCAACTGTAATTGCGATACCCGCAGTACCAGGAGTTCTCACACATATAACATTTAATTGGCCTGGCTGTAATCTAGACTAAAATGCTCAAATTATCAGTAAGAGGGTGTGTTGGCGAACAACTGCTGTGTCACAGTAGGCTCGAGAGATTGACAAACATAAACAACTGTGAGTTAACTGTAAACACAAAATGCTTTGAAAGCCATTCACCAATATCCTATAGCACTGATCACAACAAGCATTAAGCGTCCTGGAAATTCACCTGCCTCCTGTGCACCTATGAACTTTTTTATTTGGAACTCGGGATTTCTTTGGATTTTGGCTGAAACTGCTAAATGCATTCTGACTAGAGGTTCCAAGGGTATGTTAAAATGGGGAATGATATGGTCTTTCTGTTTTGCAGAAAGAATGCCTCGCTGAGAGAGATTTTTATTTGAACCTGTCTCCTGACAACTTCTTGTGAGGTACATGCTTCGCTAACAAAGATACCGGCAAATCATATTTTACTGCAACAGTGTAATTTTGTGAGGAAATAAATACTCAACTCTAGATGGGTTCTCTAGATGCTGTGGGTGCTGGCAAAGCTAAATACATATTGGCTCGGAGAAAGGCAGCTCTGCCCCACTGCATAATCATTGTAAGCATGGCAAATTCACCTCAAAGAAAGCGTAAATGTTTTGGGACTGTTATTTCCCTGGAGGGGTTAAAAATATCCATGATTGAGCCAGGTATTCCCAGCTCCACATTTTATTCCAGTTCTGGAGAAAACAGTATGTAATCCCTGTTAACTCACGTGGTAATATCGGCTGGAATCATTCATTTTGGCTCCAATATCGCTCCACATATTTAACGGCCTGCTCGTAATGGCGGCCTCAGTTGCACAATCCTCTTTTCAGCTATTGTTAAATGAGCCAATCCATACTTTCCAAAGTGTGATATCAGTCGCTGGTGCTTCCAGTTTGCTGCACAGGAGTGCAATGCTCTTGCAAATGGATCTGACTGATGGCAGAGGAAGAGTCAGGCCTCTCAGGGCTGGTCGACAAAGTTGCCAGGGCTTTCTTGTGTTCCCAGTCTGGCCCTGGGAAAGGTTGGGCACTGATACTTAGGGGGTCATTATGACCCCGGCGGTCGGCGTTAATATGGAGGAAAGTACTGCCAACAGGCTGGCGGTACTTTCCTCCATATTATGACATTGGCCAATGTACCATACTGACAGCCATGGCGGTAACGACAGCCGGGCTGGAGACTTCAATCTCCAGCCCGGCGGCTATCACTTGCACGCCTGTGGGATTATGACCCCGACTACCACCATGGTTTTCGTGGCATCTTATTGTCATGAAAACCATGGCGGTAGGCACTATCAGTGACAGGGTACCCCTTCCCTGTCACTGATAGGGGTCTTCCCCGTCCCCCTCCCCAGGATTCCCTCCACCCCCCTTCCTCTCCAGACCCCCCCTTCATACACACCCCTCCCGTCACACACACACGCACACACACATACACACACCCATTCCAATATTCATCCATGAATGCATACATCCATTCACACACACATCCACACACACTTCCATACATACATGCAGACACGCATTCACACAACTCAACATACACGCACTCACCCCCCAAACATGCACACACACACAACATGCAACACACACCCGCATACACGCATGCACAGACATACACACAACACCCCCTCACCCCCATCCCCTGTCCCCAGGGGGTCCTCGGCAGGAGACGGGACGAGACACTGCTGCCAGCAGCAGCGTCCGCCAGCAGAACACCACCAGGCCATATTATTCTCATAATACGGCTGGCTGCAGTCTACTGGTGTGGCAGTGTGCAGCATCACCTTACCGCCATCCACCGGCATGGCTGCAGCCGGATTTCCGCCATCCTTCTGTCGGAAATCCGGCTGTGGTCATAATACGGCAGACGGCTGGTAGCCACGGCAATGGTCTTTCATCGGGCGACGCCACGACAGTGGTCAGTATATACCACCAAGGTCCTAATGAGGGCCTTAGTTTTTACATATTAAGCTCGTATGCTTTCTCAGCAGGTTGCTAGAAATATCGACCGACATAAATGTTGTGTCCTAAACATTGTTTACAAAATTATTGCAGCTTTCGGTGTAGGTTTTCCATTGTTGCCACAAATGGGCGATATTTTTGTAAACAATATTTAGAACAAGATATTTATGGCAAAGATATTTCAACCACACTTGGGCAAAATTCCAATTTCAGTGATGAAGTTTGGAAACCTTCTGAAAATCACATTCCTCTAAATATGCAACATTTCGCAAAATTTGGTATTACGTGATTTTCCATAACTTATTTTAGGCAAGTGCACACCTCACCTTTTAAAGTCTTACAGCATAGCAGTGGGAGAGTAGTTTGCTCAGAAAAATTCTTGCCAAAAGACAATTTTTTCTTGAACTAGTCTCTTGGTGATATCTTTCAAGGCTTTATTTTACACAATGCACACACACTTAAAAAAATATTGTGCAAAATACATGCATGCCATATTTCACTATGAAAGTGTAATTTCATTATTTTTCACGGATTTTGAAAGCATTTTGCAAGAAAAAAACATGCTTAATTATTCACAATCCTAATTCTGACACCAATATTGTGGAATTATACATTTAAGAGGGCACAGTCTGGCTCAATATGGAGTTGGCCTTACCTCCTTGCATTTTTGCATATTTGAGACCATTTAAAAGCCTGATTATGAGTTGGCTTTGTGGGAAAGTATGGGGGCAGTACAACTGGTTCCTGTGGTTATATCCCCATACGGTTTATAGCAATAACAAGTTTAAAAACCTGCAATTGTGATTAACCATGCCGACCTAGAATTACCGGGGTAACCATTGAAGGCTTTAGACAGGGCCTTTTCGACTCATAATTATCAGCTTTGAGCAGGTGGTAAATTTAAGCGGGGGGAGCAGGTTGTTGTGTGGGGACCATTTGGTGGGTAGGATGTCAGGGCAGGTAAGGCTCAGGAGTTGCTGGAGGGAGTGTAGCATGGTCCTCATGCACTAAGAGGCCTCGGCTGGTGGCCGTCCCGCACCTGTGCGCTCTACCAGCTAAAGACTCAGTGGTTTTACCAGTTGTGGAAATGGACGTTTGAATCATGTCTGGTACTGTTGCACCAAGAGATTCCAGATTCGGTAGCACTGGGCCACCCAAAGGCAACCGACTCACAATGAGGGCCCTTATGTAATAATGTGCTCCCAATACTTTGTGCTGGAGGGTTAAGAATTCTGTAACCTTATTCACCCTTTCTCTGATGAGTTATTTTTTTTATACGAAGGAGTATAGACTTGTTCTTCAGGATGTAGATCAGGAAGGAATCATTGCTAGTGAACATACCAAAAAAGAATGTGAAATAGTCTATATTTTCTTGTCTTTGAGATATGCCAGGACCTATAGTGAGGGACTCAGCATGGGCCAGGAATGTCATTGTTGATATCAAAAGATCCTGAGGTTTTTAGATTAAAAGATTTATCTATTCATCCAATTACACCTTACAAAGGACTCTGGAAAGGGGTCCAGGATCTTCCTTGCTGGAAAGGACATTTCATTATAATGAAGAGAAAGGAGACAATAAGGCTGTTGCTTTATGGTGAGGCCATATCCAAGAGTACGCCAGTTAGCATGTTAAGAAACCTGGGAGAAGCATAACGTTTTAGAAAAAGATGGAAATAGTGAGAATGAAGTATTTGCTGCCTAATGTGAGTTCTGCCCCGGCATGGAGCTCACAAGGTAGACTTCTCTGCTTGGCTTTCAGATGAGATAAGATACTTGGGGCAGAAGTTGGTTGTGGTGGCCTTTAGTACAGGAGGAGGCTTGCATGGCACCAGAAGAGAAGCTTGTTGAGTTGTGTACAGTACTCTAGAAAAGTGGTTCCCAACCTTTTGACTTCTGTGGACCCCCACTTTATCATTACTGGAGTCCGGGCACCCCCACTGACTCTTTATTGGTAACCGGGGACCCCCCACTGAGCCATTACTGAAAGCTGGGGACCTGATATATTAATATTATTCAATTTTTTTAACAGCCCCAGACCCCCTGAGGAGGCTTCGCGGACCCCCAGGGGTCCCCGGACAACAGGTTGGGAACCACTGCTCTAGAAGAACCATGGAAACCCTAAACCAGCTTTGGGGTTAACTAGAAATCCTTCAAAGTGAAATTAGCCTATTGATATCACTCTGGAAGTAATTAGTTAAAACAACACTGTTAAGACTGCAAACACTGCTGTAGTGGCAGCTTGCATGATGCCTACTAAATACCCAGGAAGCACAAAATATCCACATCCTAGGAATTAACTTTGGAATGCTATTCTGCATTAATTATTTTCTGAATTAAATTTTACCTCAACATATTTAAACATCTGCACACTTTTTCTCTTTTTATTTATTGTTCCTACTTTACTTGGACCTCGAGACAGCATTCCAAGATCTTCATTTCTTGCTGTGGTGCTGTTGTTGTCAACATGCACATATTTTCTCTATGGGCTCATTTTCACACAAAGCACTACTACTCTGGGTATGCTACGATGAAATAACTTAGAATTTCCCTACAAGAGACCTGGGCTATCAATCCCTGGTATCTGGAGGGCTATATGTCTTCTGTCACATCAGCAATACCAGGGACTTGTGGCAGACCCAAAGGGGGGCTATTGACCTCAATATCGACCACATTCTCTGGTCGTGTAATCAAAAATATCTTGCATCTAGATCTTTCCATCTGATTTGGCTAGAGCTCCTTTCCATGAATATATTGCTATTTAATTATTAGACCAATGGCTTTGATTTGCAAAATTGAAAATCCTGTGAGAAAAAGCACAAGAGAGAGCAGAACTCAATTGTGAAGTGCCCCTTTCTATATTATGAATGGGTGATTTTAACATCCAATTTGTAACTGGGCTGGTCTTGGTGTTCGCGGGTGGGGTGATGTGCATAGTGCCTCTTCTAACTCACTTCACTCATAAACCCTATGGTCATGCACTTAATGAGCTTGTTGTCAAATGAAGCTTATTCTATGCACTTGACTCATTTACTGATTCAAAGGTTTTAAAATGCACATTTACTGGAAAAGATTGTTTTAATATTGCCAATTTTTTTTTTGTTCTCAGATGATTTGCTTAGTTTATTCTCCCATTATGAGGTTCAGGAAAATGTATTCAGCGACAATAATATAATTTTTATATCTTTAACCTGTAGCAAATCATACACGAAGCCCTGTAGAATTCCAATACCTTTAGTGTCAACCATAAACCAAGGTGTCTTATAGAAGTAGGAACCAGTTGACAGATCCAAAGAGTTTAGAAGCATCGCTACACATAACACTGAAGCTATGGTTATGTGCTTGAATGATGAAGAGTCTCCCAACAGTATAATTAAATGTTTCAAATCATTGAGCACATTGATTAGGGCATTGTTAACCCGTCGAATAGCTAGTGGCCAGGAGAGCTTCTGCAGATGATCTGATCTAAAGTGCTCTTAGGCACATGTAGAGCTGTTGAAATCAGTTAAAACAATACATCAGAACACAGAACTCATTAAGAAGTGCTACAGGGTTTACAGGATGGCTCTTTCAAATAGAAAAAGTAATATCAGGTCTGAGGCCTTGATTATAGCTCGTAAACCGAACAATTTGTGATACTTTTAGGAGGTGGTTAGCAGTCCTTTTCCTAAAATATAAGGCTAATATTGCAGCTATGATCACAACAGTCATCTGGTTTAAGCACTTTATAGAGCTGTATGGCAACCCTACATCCCGCCTATATCCCTGTGATCAGTTCATTGCCTGTGATCAAGTCATTGACACCCGGTACCCTGTCACTAAATGAGACCAGAATGGAAATCAAGTTGCATGAAGTTATTGTGGCAATAAATAAGTGCCCTGCAGGTAAAGATCCTAGACCACATGGAGTCACACCTGATCTTTTTAAAGACAACATCAGCTTCTGGGCTCCCCTCTTGACAAATATTTTGAATGCTGTTAGCAAGTTAGAACCACACAAACCATGGTCACATTCAGTAATTGTTTTATTTTTGAGAAGGGAGGCAGAGGTGGCCCTAAATGCTACCACCCTATCTCATTGATAAATTCAAGAGAACAGTATTATTTCGGATCTCTAGTATGGGTTTAGGGTGGGATTGGGCACCATCGAATAGTGTATAAGTCTACCGATCAATAAGTACACCTTAGCTAAATCAGGAAATATCTATTTAGCCTTTATGGATTTAAAATCTGCTTCAGCCAGGTCAACTGAAGTATACTATGGGCTATAATGATGGAACTAGGGATTGAGGATAGCATAGTAAATTTCTTAAGGCAGGTTGAGGGTGGCATAGTTAATGTTTAAGGAAACTGCAATGTGAGGTCACAGCTAGTGTAAGATAGGGCTCAACGGGTGAAGTCATGGATCCCTTTCAGCTTTCCAATGGGGTGCGACAAGGGTTCATCTTGGCACCATCATCATCATCATCACCATCAGCTTTATTCGATCAATTGACCATGAAAGCAACAAGAACAATAAATAGTAGATAAAATAGTTAATCACATTTAAATACAACATCTGTAAGTTAATATAAACATAAAATATAAGATAAATCAAGTTTTGCACATAGAAATCTAAAAGGTCCCGTCTAAATCAGTGATATAGATCCTTGTTTACTTTAAAGAATGACGACGTATGTGCCATGCTGCCACTAAAAACATGCTTACTGCAAGAATTACATCAGTTGAATTATGACTTTTTAGAACCCGTATAGCCGAGAAACAGTTTTTTAATCCCATAACCCTACACATCTTACGGATCCATTTTGACCGCAGGATCACAAATGCTGGGCAGAAAAACATAAAGTGTTCAACGGTTTCTGAAGTGCCACCACAGGCAGGACATGTATCAGAAAGACTGTTCTGCCCCCAACTGTGGGTCAATGACATCAGGGGCAGGGATCCAAACCGGAACCTTGCGTACAAACGTTTACCTTGAAAATCTGGTATAATATCCAAATAGAGTTCAAACTGCGGAGTCCATTTAAAATCAGTAAAATAATTGGTTAAATGGCCATGTGTTATGTATGTTACATAACTATCCCTAACGTAGGACCAATAAGTTGACTTTAAAACATTTTTATGACGTCTCTCTAAGTTGTGAGGATTTTCCCATAAATCACCCAAACCTATCAAACGAAACCAGTGGGACACGTGTCGGATCCAGGGGAGTGTTTTTTCATTTTGATGTTTCAGTAAATCAAGTAATGAGGTCTTATATATATCTAATTCAGGAGTAGTCCATATCCTAATCCAGTAAAGAAGGGGTCTTAAAATGATTAGATCAGCTACTCGACTAAAACCCAGGTCAGAAAATAATGGAAACAAGGGTGTGGAGCGTGGACACGCAATCAAGGCCCTTGCGAAATTATTTTTGCCCACTGGTAACTTGTTGCAATTAAAAAATCCCCATACTTCCGCTCCGTACAAAGCTTCTCCTTGCGCCTTAGCTAAATAGACTTTGATTGCTGGAATACAACTTTTGTACAAGAACTTTGATAAAAACGCAATATAGATGAAGCTCTCTGTTGTAACAGCCCTGCACTCTTTATAATCTGGTCTTCCCATGTTAATTTGCTAGTTAGCCTGACCCCCAGATAATCTATAGAGCTGACTTTCTTCAAAGGGACTCCGTCAATATGAATGGAACATCTTTTGCTTGGGCCTTTAGAGAGAACCATCAATTTGGTTTTATTGATGTTGACCTCCAACCCATGTTCGCTACAGAATAAATTGAATCGGTCAACAAGAGTTTGCAGCCCCATTGGTGTCTTTCAAATGAGAAGCAAATCATCTGCGAAGAGGCGAATGGGAATTTTTTGTGCGTTCAAGGAAGGGGCATCATTCTGACATGTGGTCATAGCCTTCACCACTTCATTAATAAATAAAGTGAATAATAAGGGGGCTAACTCGCAACCTTGGCAAACTCCCCTTCTGATTGGAATCTGATCAGTCAGTTCACCTTGACTGTCCCACCTCACTTGCGCATAGGTGTTTTCATGTAGTCGTTTTAACAAGAGTAATAAATCCCCTGGAACTCCCAATTTACCCAACACTTCCCACAATTTAACTCTTGGGACCAGATCAAAGGCAGATCGCAGATCTATAAATACTACATATAAGCACTGAGTACATATTTCCAATACAGTATAGCCAACCTAAAGACCTGGTGAACCGTGCTGGTTTTCGCACGGACTCCTGCCTGAAGAGAAGAGAGAATTTGGTGGTCTTCAACCCAACTAATTAACCTCTGTAAAATTTGTTTGGCAAAAATCTTTTGTAGATTATCTATAAGGCTAATTGGCCTATAGTTGGCTGGGAGATTTGCATTGCCTTTTTTGTAGATTGGTATGATTCGGCCCCCTTCCATGTACCTGGAATTTGTCCCCCTGCAGCAATGCTGTTTGAAATAGCATTAATATACCAGGACCAAATGTTTGGTTCCGATCTATAGAGATCCCCGGGAAGTTTATCCGGCCCAGGTGCTTTACCAGGTTTTAAACTATTTATGGCCTCAAGGGTTTCTTCTATAGTAAATATAATACAACCTTTGTAAGCACAGTGGTTCCCCTCTAAGGGGGGTGTTAGAAATGGGGTCTTTGGTTGACAGTCAGGTTACCCCCTGTTCAAGCAAGGACCCTCACTCTAGTCAGGGTAAAAGAGACTCACCCTCAGCTAACCCCTGCTTACCCCCTTGGTAGCTTGGCAGAGCAGTAGGCTTAACCTCAGAGTGCTAGGTGTAAAGTATTTGTACCAACACACACAGTAACTCAATGAAAACACTATACAATGACACAACACCAGTTTAGAAAAATAGGAAATATTTATCTAAACAAAACAAGACCAAAACGACAAAAATCCGATATACACAAGTCAAGTTATACATTTTTGGAGATTAAATTCAAAAATAGCGCTTAGCAACAAAAATGCTTCGATGAGATGCTAACACGGCGTCGTGACGGAGTCGTTCCCAACAAGTTGACACCAGCGGCGCCGGACATGGAGTCATGTAGACCCCCAATTACAGTACCTTTGGTGAAGAGTGAAAACAAGCCGATGCGCGAAGTCGGGGATCGCGGCGTCTGTGCGAAACGTTGAATCCGTGCACTTCGAGCGGTGTCGGTCACGACGTGGTGCGCGAATTCCACGGAGTCACAGACTTCAGCTGGGCTGCAGCGGCGTCGGGCCTGCGAAGAGCGTCGCGTTCCAGCGAGGGTCACGGCGTCGGGTGCAGGCGGCGTTACTGGATTCAGCAGCGGCGTCGGTCCGGAGTCGTCCGAAGTCGATTTCCTTGGATTTCCACCAGCTTTCCTTTCAAGGGCCCAGGAACTGGATAGGGCACCACTTGTCAGAGCAGGAGTCTCTCCAGAGACTCCCGGTGCTGGCAGAGAGAAGTCTTTGCTGTCCCTGAGACTTCAAACAACAGGAGGCAAGCTCTAAATCAAGCCCTTGGAGATTTCTTCACAAGATGGAAGGCGCACAAAGTCCAGTCTTTGCCCTCTTACTCTGGCAGAAGCAGCACTGCAGGAAAGCTCCACAAAGCACAGTCACAGGCAGGGCAGCACTTCTTCCTCAGCTATCAGCTCTTCTCCAGGCAGAGATTCCTCTTGGTTCCAGAAGTGTTTCTAAAGTCTGTAGATTTGGGTGCCCTTCTTATACCCATTTTAGTCTTTGAAGTCACCTTTCTTCAAAGGGGACTCACACCTACTTGTGAAATCCTGCCTTGCCCATGCAAGGCCTCAGACACACACCAGGGGGTTGGAGCTGGCATTGTCAGAGGCAGGCACAGACCTTTCAGATGAGAGTGACCACTCCACCCCTCCCTCCTAGCAGAGATGGCTAATCAGGAAATGCAGGTTACACCCCAGCCCCCTTTGTGTCACTGTCTAGTGCGAGGTGAAAAACAACCCAACTGTCAAACTGACCCAGAAAGGGAATCCACAAACAAGGCAGAGTCACAGAATGGTTTAAGCAAGAAAATGCTCACTTTCTAAAAGTGGCATTTTCAAACGCACAATCTCAAAATCAACTTTACTAAAATATGTATTTTTAAATTGTGAGTTCAGGGATCCCAAACTCCACATGTCCATCTACTCTCTAGGGGAATCTACACTTTAATCATATTTAAAGGTAGCCCCCATGTTATCCTATGAGAGAGACAGGCCTTGCAACAGTGAAAAACGAAGTTGGCAGTATTTCACTGTCAGAACATATAAACCACATTACTATATGTCCTACCTTATCCATACACTGCACCCTGCCCTTGGGGCTACCTAGGGCCTACCTTAGGGGTGCCTTACATGTAAGAAAAGATAAGGTTTAGGCCTGGCAAGTGGGTACACTTGTCAAGTCGAATTTACGGTGTAAAAATACACACACAGACACTGCAGTGGCAGGTCTGAGACATGATTACAGGGTTACTGGTGTGGGTGGCACAACCAGTGCTGCAGGCCCACTAGTAACATTTGATTTACAGGCCCTGGCACCTCTAGTGCACTTTACTAGGGACTTACTAATAAATCAAATATGCCAACCATGGATAAACCAATCAACAATACAATTTACACAGAGCATATGCACTTCAGCACTGTTTAGCAGTGGTAAAGTGCTCAGAGTTCAAAAACCAACAGCAACAGATCAGAAAAAATAAGAGGCAGGAGGCAAAAGGATTGGAGATGACCTTGCATAAGCAAAAAAGTCCAACAGGGGACAAACCGGTGTTCGACTCATGTGGCATTGATGAAGGAAGGACTAAGTTAGCATCTGTTAACCCCTCTGGTGAATCATAAAGACTGTAGAAATGCTCTACCCAACTTTCAGGTTGTATATTATTATTATTAGGGCAATTCCTGCCTCCATTTTCTCTTTTTGACAATACTTCCCAGAAGTGCTGGTTATTCTTCAATCTGGAGGCAACTAGCAGTTCCTGCCACAGGGAATCCTCCCACTGCTTCTTTGCAGAGGTTAAGGCTCCTTTTATATATGCACCTGGCTTGCTTGATCTCCTCCTGAGAACCAGAGATTACTGCAGCTTTTAGTCCAGACTTTGCCCTGGCGCAGACCTCGTCAAACCATCCCTTGCAGGCCTTTTCCCTTCACAGGGGCTTGCCCGGCACTCTTTGTAAAAAAAAGCTCTGCAGCTGGATGGCCAGGCTGTCATGTATTTCAAGTATCAGAATATTTTCTACAGCCTGGTCTTCATATTCAGTCAGGTTGTCTAAAAAGGTTTGGTATATTGCCCTAATCAAATAGGGCTTGGACATCACTTTGGGCCAAGTAACTTTAGTAAAATTGTTGTTCCAGCATGGCGATGGGACCATTGTGGCATGATTATTTAGTGTTTTCCTAAACATTTCCCCAGACAAGGTAAGAAGCAAGGGGAAATGATCGCTGTCACATCTTACTTCTACTCTCATGTCTTCCAAGTAGGGCCACAGCCTAACATCTACCAGGAAATAATCAATTGTGCTTATGGACATACCCCTTTTGAATGTTGGTGCAATGTTCAAATCAGATAATGTTCTACCATTACAAGCCCTGTGGCTGTTTTTTAAACATAATGTGGCTAATTGCATAGCCACACGCGAACGTGTGCAGGGCAGAGTGGTAGATAACTGTGGGATCCCCCACAGCTCATCTTCTTCATCAGTTAAAATCACCAGCTATAATTAAAATAGTCAAAGGGTGAAGACTTCCTACAAATTCAGTCAGTATAGCCAGAGTGTGGGACTCGGAACTACGTGAGACTGATCTTATATAAACATTGGCAATAACAATTGATAAACCCTGCTTAAATGTAATGCGTATAGCCTTTATATCAACAGAATCAATTTCCAAATGATTATAGTCACACTTCAATTTCTTGTTTAAAAGCAGTAACAGCCCACCTCTGGCCCAGCTCAACCCCTTCACTGGAGGTAGAGCAGGAACGCTAAACGAAAGGAATCCATCTATATTAATACTGTCCTCTGCCCAAGTTTCCTAGAACAGGCAAATATCTATGTCTTTAATAAAGGTAACCAATTCTGTATCATCCAGTTTCCTGGCCAAACCTGCAATGTTCCAGGACATCAGTTCCGGCGTACATTTGTGTGGGTTGATTGCCGGGGTTAGACAACCTGTGTTCCTCAAGGCCAAATCATTGCTGCAAGTATCTGATGGTAATACCCAGTCTTCCCCCTTAGAGTAAGGGAACTTAGAATAGGTCACCATATGTTCCATTGGTTCAGTAACCAGTCATACAGAGTCGGGGATCAGACGGTGGTTGGTGACTGCCGTAGGTAAGGCACTTCCATGAAAACTAATTGGACCGTCTGAGCCCACATCTTGTCTAGAGTTGAATGGATCTAGTGTGAGTCTTATCCTCCCCTTGGTTATCACACTATTCAAACAGGTACGGGAATCAAGGTCCATTAGTTGAGTCACCAGGCACTTGTCGCCAAAGAGAGTAGTGATTATGTCAGAATTAGTTCCCAGCATACTACTTCTCTCAACTGATAGTATATCGGAACGAATAACAGAGAGGCAGTTTCGTCGGAAGCATATCCAATGTATCACATTATTGGTCAAGGAGACTTGGTTCTCAACCGACCCTGGCGGGAATTTGGGAACGTCAGTCAAATAGATTTTGTTTGATTCAAGGTACGTGCCCAAATCCTGTACCTTGTTGGCTATATTCCCAGAATCATTACAAAGGGGGAGTTTATTTGGGTGGAAGGTTTTGGATGGCCTGATGGAAAGAAGACTGTCCTCGCGGTCTATTTTCAGGGGGTTAGTTCCTCTGACCCTACCTCTATCTTTATCATCATTGACCTTGGCACCATTTATGTTTACCATACTTATAAATGGCCTGAAACAGCGCCTTGTTAGTCTTAAGGCTGATGTTCTGTATGTCCTATTCCTGCTCTATTATACGTAGATGATGCTGTCCTTGTCTTCAGAACTGAACTAGGGTTGCAGAAAAGTCATGAATATTTTGTTACCTTTATAAACGGCTTGAAGCTAACTGTCAACAATTCTAAAACCCAAATTATGATTTACAGACTTAGGGTAAGCAGAAAAAAGTCATTCTTGATTAATTGTAATAAAATTACACCAGTACCCTTGTTCCCACATCTATGGTTGCTTTTTTACAACAATTGTAAATGGTATCCATTAGACGTTGCAGTGGCAGGCACAGTGTGGAGGCACTCTTCAAGTTTATAACAAATTTAGGCTCAAAACCTCTCAGTGAACTTGTGGAAGTCTACAAACTCAAATGTATTTCAATTGCATTTCACGGCTCGGGGATTTGGGGGATTATAGACTATCCCATCATTCAGAGAGTTGAAAATGAGTGACTACAGTAAAGAGACTATTGGATGTTCTGCACAGCACATCCACTTTCATGTGCCATTTTAAATTAGTCCTAGATTATGTTAGTGATGTTGTCAAACTTGAACCACTTTTATTGTGGTTATCTATCTGGTCAATGCCCAAAACTGATTTAACCTCAGGGTGATCATTGGCTGTGTGAAGTTAGATTATGGGCCTGATTTAGACTTTGGGGAAGGGGGTGCTCCATCATAAATGTGACGGATATCCTGTGCACCATATTACAAGGTCCATAGGGTATAATTGAATTGTAATATGGCGGACATGATATCCGTCACATTTGTCATGGTGTACCCCCACCTCCAAATTCTAAATCAGGCCTTAAGTCTGAAAAATTCCATGGTTAATGCATATAAGGAAATATAGACTAATAGCAAGACCCTGGACATACCTGAATTGTATACTAACCCTGAGACACTTACCTTGGCTTACAAGCAAAAATTAACCCCTTAACTGCTGGGACTCCCTCCCACTCTTTCCACCACCACCACCTTTGTTTGCTGTATAGAGTAGTTTGCTATCTTGTCTGGATAAGTAATAATTATTTGAGGGCCCTGTTGACTAGACTGAGGTTAAGCACTTTGCAATTTATAGTTGCCTTCCGAAAACCTGTTAGGTTTGGGTCATCTTTTGATGTCTGTCCCTGTGATGGTAGCTCTACACAATCAACTTTGCACTACATTGTTTTGTGAATTTTATTGTGATATAAGGAAATGCATGTTAATGTCACTCTTTAGAGAAGCAAACATCAGATTACACAAGAAAGGTCTCTTTTATTTACAGTCATTGTCTTCCATACATTAATGGTTAATGGCAGCAAATGTTATACAACTTGCAATTAAACTCAGGAATTTCCTCACTTAGGATAGATAATTTACATGATTGTTGTACTGTATTCATTAAGTTAGAGCTGATATGATGTTTGCTTTTACCAATATTGTTTTTAACTAATTTTGACTTATCTATTTGTATCTAGTTTTACCTTTTCACCTTCGACATGTATGACTTGATCATGTGTTTTTTTTATTTGTACTTGGCTTTTATGGCCTAAGCTAATTAACTGAGTGGAAATTTGAGGTTGCAGTGATAGGTTTGGGTGTGGATAGAAGGAAACACTGAGGGGTATGTGATGGGTATCTGTCAAAGATAAAAGGTATGGATTTAAGGAATTAGGGTAGTTCAGTCACAATTTGAAGATATTTTATATAGGACCTTGTTTTGGCTGATTGTTACGTTGCCTGGTGATGATAGTGTGAGTTTTGTCTAGGGAAGTTGTAAAGAGACCTTTGCAAAAGTGTAATACCATATCTAGTGGTAAAAAAGAGCACATAGGGCTCTAGTAAGGCACTGTTGCAGTACTCTTGATTACTAAGGATGTATGCAGAGAAGACTCCGGGCATGTGGGATACAAAAGCAGGCAAAGGTTTCAAGCGGATGGTATTAGGATGAGAATGTCCGGTAGAAAATCATGGAGTATGTAATAAATATAGGTACAGACTTAACCTTGACATAGATTATTTCTTTGTTATAAGAATTTAGAATGAGTGAGGAGAGAGTCATTCAGTGATAAAAGGTTGTTAATCAATCAGAGATTCAAAATTGAATAAAAGGGATACAAGTTGAATAGAAAAGAAGGTTTGGATATCATTCTCATAGAAATCATTCAAGAAACCAATGGATTAAATAATGTTACTATGAGATATTGTGTACAGGGAGAAAACTGAGTTCCTAGGCCTGAACCCTGTGGAATATGAACTAAAAATGGAGTTGGTGGTGAGTGATGAGCAACAAAAAACAATAGGAGACAGAGAATGTATTATAAAAAACGTAAGTTGAGAGCAAGTTGATGGCTGTGTCAGTGATACCAAGAATGAAAAGGATAGGTAGCAAGGTGGAGTGGTCAATAGCAGTGAAGGCAACTACAGCACATGGAACTCTAGACATGTGTCCATCCATGTTACTCCCAACATTTTATAATGGTATCTCCTATGTGTGGGGAATATTGTGATATTGTGAGTTGAAGAGCAACTTGACTTTGGCGTCATAACAGGGCACTATGGCAAAGCAAGGACAAATAACAACACCTACAGTACTCTTAGGTACTCCTAAATGTCTTTGTGATCTTTACCCAAATCATCTAAAATGGGAATAAAGAGGGAGTATTTGGATCGTATTCATATATGACTAGTGCAAATCATAAGGACTGTGCACTCCTTCTA
The DNA here is from genome assembly GCF_031143425.1 of Pleurodeles waltl. Classification (NCBI taxonomy): domain Eukaryota; kingdom Metazoa; phylum Chordata; class Amphibia; order Caudata; family Salamandridae; genus Pleurodeles; species Pleurodeles waltl. The sequence goes on along the minus strand of NC_090446.1, from coordinate 1,331,974,687 downwards.
GGAGGGAGTTGGATACGTGGGTTCTAATTCACAATGGTATGTAGGAGTACATAAAAAGGTTCTGCTGTAGCGCTCCCTCTCATGCTTATAAATACTTTCATAAATTGGCCCCAAAGGGTTTAAAAGGAAATTGATAAAGATCATCATTTGTGGAAGAAATTGCCTATGGCAATTAGGATAACAGTTTTCGTAAAGACGAAAAGTGCATCAGATTAAAAAAAATGGGTGTTGTTTGCGTCCTCTGATTTGCATTTATAAATCGAGAATTGTTTCTTTTCATAATAATTCTTTCATGATCAATTACAACAGTCAATTTAATATATGGAAATAATGATCACGCCTTTTAAGATTGTTGTTCTGTTTGGTTAAACAGATTAGGCAGAAGTCATCCGCTTTTTGCACTTTTTCTGCTCGATAATTCTGTGTCACATAGGGTTTCACGTAAAGTTGAAGCTGTCCAGGACAGAGCATAAGCATGACTCATCTATCTGTGAATGACGGTTCAGCCTGGTTCAGTCATATTCACTCCTAGTACATGCTGTACGTTCACATTCGCAAATATCTTTTGTGAGTTAGCAGGTGAAGATGTGCTTAACCATCCTGAACCTGTCCCTGTATGCTTGTGTCAATATAACCTGGGAAAAGTTGCCAGCAGTTCCAAAAACATAATTAAAAATAACTGGGTCAGGAGCTCAGAAACGCAATATCTCCAAAACAAACGCACCTTATAAAAAACTCAGTAATCGACAACAGCAACCTTTTATATCTCCAGGGGCAGAAAAGGGAAAGCTAAAGAAAGTTATAGTATTTGCCACAAGCAATGGAGTAGCTCGTTAGTTACTGGTAGCTTGGATGAATTAATACATATTTAAATACACTGAAAGATGTGTTTTCGAGACTAGAATGTGTGCATTTTAAGGACTGCTAAACTGATGTTTCAAGAAAAATGGTTGAATTTCCAAAGTATATTTGAAGCTTCTTTTTAGGTGATAAATCATGACGTTTTGGGAAGACATTAATAATATTAACCTGGTGTCAGGAGCATGGCAGCTATGAGTTTTATGTATTATCCATGCAGAGGCATTCCACATTGACAAATAATTTTTTAGATTACTGTTGGCAACAATGGCTGTTGCTCTCAGGAGATTATTGCTGGTGATATGGTTAAAAAAACTGTAAACTTTGCACTTGTATAGCGCACTACTCACCCGTTAGGGTCTCAAGGCGCTGTACGCATACTGCTGTAGAACCCCTCCTGGCTTTTCCCTATGAGGCACCCACTCTTGGGCACCCCAAGGTGAAGCCAGGCATCCAAGCACTGTTGTGGAGATTAAGCAAGCTATTGCCCAGAGTGGGACTCATTAATTAGATTAGGCACCGAGGTGAGAATTATCTGGTTCAAGGGAATTGAGCCCAAGACCTCCTGAAGTGGGACTTGAACCCTGGTCTTGAACCAGATCTCTGCTTCAGGGTCTGCTGCTCTAACCATTGTGCCACACTTCTCCACTAATGTAATTTTGCGTGATGTGGTCACCAAAGCAACTCAAATGATGTTAGTAGCTCTTTATGATTTTTATTGAATATAAGTATTTCTTATTACAGAAAAGGGTGGAGACCCCTGAACTAAAAAATGAAAACCATTGCCATTGATTCTGCAGCAGAATAAATACACAAAGTATAAACTTAAAACAATTGAAAAGCTACCAGATAAAAGGGTGCTTAAGACCTCATTCGGAATGAAATGTGGTGCTTTGGGCTAATAGCCGCCAGGGTCACGGTGGCGTCGAACCGCCGCCAATGCCGCGGTCTGAGTGCCATATTACTACAGTGGTGGTAGTGCCAGGTTTGGACCGCCAAGACTGTCAGATTTCGACTACACGATGGCCTGGCCGCGCTGGAGGTCCTAATCGGCCAGAGCAGTGATGCAAGCAGCGCTGCCCTGTGGATTATGACCCCCTTCTCCGCCAGTAGCTTTATGGCATGAAAAGGATGGCGGAGATGGGGCCTGGCCCCCTGCACTCAGAATGGGCAGTGCAGGGGCCCCCCTGGCCAGCCCTGTTGCATTGTTCACTGCCACTGTCTATTTTGTCAGACCAGCCCCCGTAGGGTGCATAGAGAGAGAGCCTAACCACTACAGTGGGTCTTGGGGGTGTTCTCCCCACGAAAAACTTGAGAGAAAATGACAAGAATGGTGCATTCTACAACACATTTTTCATGATATATTCAACTGAATTTGTTTTTCAATCATAGTACGTTGTGACCTTACAGTGCACCAGGATACAGCAATCTTTATTGGGGATCTTCAGTGAGTCACTCAGCATCACCCTCTAAAAGGACATCTCACCTCTCCATAGCCCTTCTCTTGCATGTATTTCATTTGTTTTATAGCACCTCTCTTACCGGCGTAGTGTTGTAGCACTTTACATCACACACACATACAGAGACAATGAATCATATGTGTGTAAATCAGTGTATAGAAAATGTTACATAAGACAAAGGGAACTACAAGGTGTAGGATTCAAATGTTATCTATACTGGTAGGCATTTTCTAAGAGTGCTTTAAGTCACACAGCGTTAGGGTTGACTTGCCTGAAAAATGCTGAAAAATGTTGGATATGCAAGGAACTCTGCAGTGCTTTTAAAACTGCTGCAATGCTACAAAACCGGCTCCCCAGTAACACCCCACAACCCCTCCCCCCCACCCTTCCAACTGCCAGGGGAAACTCCTGATGCCCAGTATGGCCAGCCCAGCCTTGTTCCCACAGGGTATATTGGATGTTGCTGATATAGCTGACGCCTGTTTACCTCACCCATACTATGTTTGCTCTGCCATAAGAGTGATTTGCTTTTTGCTTTGCTTCCCATGCTTTGTTCCTTGGCAAGTCAACTGTGATTATGAGCATGCATTACGTGGAGCTGCGCAAAGTACAAATATGTGATGCAAGAGTAAAAGCAAGTAATTTTGATCTGTGAATCTAAAGGCACATCATACATTCAAAAGCATGTTTTTTTAGGAAGATGTGAAATCATCTTGTTTTCCTTCATAACTAAATTTACCGTTTTACATGGCTCGTACGGGTGGTTGCTTCATTAAGTTTCAAATAAGGTACAAAATCCCCAGTTAGCTAAACTCTATTAAAATGCTACAGACTTTTCATTTGCACAAAATAGATCTTTCAGGATGAGAAAATGAATGGGCTCTTTAGAATTGTATTATCTCCCTAATGGTCGAAGGTGGCCAAGTGCTTAGCTCCAAAGGCATCTCCAGGGGCGCAGCATGGTCAATAAGATTGGGGCATGCGAGCTTCAGATTTTCCAACAATCCTGCTGGGATATCTTCTTAAAATACATAATATGAGAATCAGGACATAAGCAGGCTCAAGGGGCGCTGGAAAGAGAAAGATGGGCAGATTGTTAGAGGCACTTTAAACACATTATTAGCATGTTTAAGGCCTTCATAGCAGGGATAAGAGACCGGAAGAAAGAAAAAGAGAGAGAGAGAGAGAGACAGAGAGAGAGAGAGAGAGAGAGACTGTGTGTGTCATTGTGTGTGTTTTTGTCAGTGTGGGCATGTAAAAACCACAGGTGAAAACACACTTCACTACACTCAACTGAAAGCACTTGTATCCAACTGTTTACTGGAGAATAACATTTTTAGGTGGGTCTGACACCCCAAACACCCGCCTCTGAAGTTATGTCCCTGGCGATCTCAAAGAAAGGATGTAGGAAGTGGGATAAACGTGCTCCACGCACACTAGGTTATTCTCCATGGAGTGAGGGAAAACACAAAATGTTATCCTTTTGTATTAGTCTATACACAGACTGTTTAAACCACTCTCGTTAGAGAATGGGGCCTGGAGGAGCATAACATGAAGGGGAGGTGAGCTGGGGTAAAGCAGATGGCTGTCATGTATCAAGTCTCTCGAACCATCTAGAACCAGGGAGTTTGGTATAGCTTTTGACATGGAATAAAAACATGAAATAATTCAATTTCGTCAAAATTTGAGTTGAAAAAGTGAAGATTTCACATGCTATTCACTCAGGAATCATCAGCAATCAAAGGCCCACGTTCATCCTGTACGTCTGCCTGCCCAGGTACGTCTCAGTAGAGAAATGCCTTGGACATCTTATTATACAAAAACATGCCTCTTGCCTTAGTGTCAGAAAGAAGTGTTTCCAGCTTTGAACATAAATATCTAGGCGTTTGCTGACCACAAAGGACATATGAGTCCAGGCCCTACCAAGAAACTGAATTGCCCAGTAGTACATTGCTTCTGCAGCTGCAGTATCCGCATGGAGAAGCAGTAGAACAGTTGTAAGCACACATTTGTTTTCAATCCACCCACGTGAAACCTCTGTACTGGGTTTGGGGAGTGAGTACACCCTGTAGACCAAAGCTGCTGGAGCTGTTGTATTAGGACGAAATGCAAGGGATATCGAAAAAAAAACTGCATCCAAACCTAAAAAAATACCTGAATCCATTTTAGAAGCTATCCCACTCCAAACCCATGATTCCAAAGGTCAAGGCTACTTTGGGATCACGAAAAAGGAGTACCTGGCCTTCTGGCATCATGTCCATCTGTTGTATGTCACTATATCAATAATATAAATAAATTAAAAAAAAATGTATTGACTACATTTTTACATTGTCTGGGTAGTAATATATTTACCGTTCTTTTCGTCATATCTACTTACCCTAACACTATAGTGGTAGTCAATGTAGTGGATGCATTAAGCCTGAAATGCAATATATCACCTGCAACATAGTGACACCCCCGCCTGCTCAGTCTGGAAAAACCCCAGACCTCGTTTCATGTCAGTCTGAAAATGTTTTTTTAAAAGGTTGTAAATCACAGGAAAATGGACCAAGCCCCTTGAGCTGAGACGAAACACACATTTATGCTGTAACACAGAGGTTTCTCAAGATGGTCACATGTCGGAGAGGTGCTGATGCTATGACGAGCAGGGTAAGACATGAGCAGACAACCTATGGGCACAGTTTATGCAAAAATAGCAGTTTACAAAAAGTCACACCTCGGGTGTCGGGCACTGTGTGTCTCAGATTACAGAAGGGAAGGAAGGGATGGTTAACTTCTGTTTATCTGGTTTCAGTAAAAGAAAATATGGTAAGAGCTACATTAGTCAAGGATTGCATAAGGTGTATTATATTGTTTTAATACCAGCTATAATTGTCAGCCTTTCGCCGCTGAAAATGATCTGCACATAGGAATGTTCTAAGTGCAAACATAGGCCCTCATTACAACCCCGGCGGTCGGTGTAGAAGTGGCGGTAATACCGCCAACAGGCCGGCGAAAAAAAAATGGAATTACAAGCATGACGGTTACTGCCATACAAAACCGCCACTTCTACACTGTGACCGCCAGGGTGGTAACGGCCGCTGGGCTGGAGACTTCGGTCTCCAGCCCGGCGGCTGTCACTACACCGCCGGAGGTATCAGGACCCCTCATACCACCATGGATTTTGTGGGGTTTTGTACCGCCATGAAATCCATGGCGGTAGGCACTATTAGTGCCAGGGAATTCGTTCTCTGGCACTGATAGGGGTCTCCCCCTCCCCCCTCCCAGAATACTCCCCCCAAAACCCACGACCCCCCTACCACACCCCAAAGGTGGCAGGACCCCGTCCCCACCCCCACCTCCCCAAAACATCCACATACACCCCCACTCCCCTACACGCGCGCTCACACAACTAATACACATACACGCAGACATACATGCACACATGCATACAGACATATACGCACACATTTCCCATACACACAGCACACCCCTGCATGCATACACGCACTCACACACCCCCTCTACACACTCACACGCACACCCCCATGCACACACACAACACACAACACCTCCCCACCCCCTCCCCAAACGGACCATCACCTTACCTCATCCAGTGATCCTCCAGGACGGAATGGGATCCATGGGGGCTGCTCCGCCGCCAGCTCCCCGTCACCAGAACACCGCCACGTCAAATCCTGGGTTGTGATTCGGTGGGCGGTGTTCTGATGACGTGGCGGTGGAGGTGGAGCAGCCTCCACTTCACCGTAGACCGCCAGTATGGCTGCTGGAGGCTTTTCGACTGGAAAAGGGCGGAGGGCTGCCAGCAGTCATGATACGCTGGACGGGAGACCGCCTGCACTGGCAGTCTTCGGCCCGACGGTACCTCGGCAGTCTTGGTAAAAGACCGCCGAGGTCCAAATCAGGGCCATAGACTTTTTGACTGGGGTGATCCTCAGACTTATACCAACCATGCTCCTTTGTGGGTTTGGTGCTAAAGGCATCTAGCTCTTGGTGTACTGTACCCTAGAAACTAACATTGAGTTTTAACATGATTATTTCCTCTTGATTTTTTAATTTTTACAACAACTCTTACATTTGTTTTTGTTCAACTTCTAACCATTTGTTACTTAAATGTAATGTGGTTTTAGCGTTGTTAAAACTACCACCTGCATCATTTTTCTCAGAAAAGAAGCCAGGGTGCTTGTGCCACAATGCCATGGGTGAGCCAGGTATTCCTCACAGGAACTATGCCCCCTATGTATCAGCACAGTTCTCCATAACACAAAGAATCTAGCCCTTGATGACCTAACAGAAGTGAGATATGAACAGTGTAATATTTTACTGCCCTCAAAATGGTAACAGAAGCTTTCAATGAGAAATCAGAAGGGACATAACAACTTAGGCAAAATCTCTAATTTCTCTCTAACATCGCACACTAGCTGACCACTACCTCTGTGCAATATTTTATCAGTTTCACCCACCCCGTTAGAATAAGCTTTGGAAAGCACCGCAGCTGACATGAAACAATGAAAATTGGTGCACTGGCAAGAACCAGCAGGGACTGAAACGAAGGTAGTTTGCCATCACAAAGGTATACCCCACCATACTGCATGCATTATATAGTATGACAGTTATTTTGCATCCATTACATCGAACGACCACTGAATCACAATGTATGGTAGGTGAATATAATAGTTATCAGAGTTAGGTAAACTATGTGACGGTGAAATAATAATAATATACTTACCATGACAATGTAATTGCAGGTGATGTACTATATGTGTACATTAATATTACTTGTTCTACATTTGAATTCACACGTGTTGGCATAAAGCTATTGCTAATAAAACAAAATAGTTATGATGTGTTATAATGTGATAGTGTGGTTTAAACTAACCTAGGCCTCAGTTAGGCCTAGATACGATATTTGTTAAAATGGCTACCAAATTATGATGTTCATTGTATGTTTATGTTTCTCGCTCGACACCACACGCAGCAAAATGTGCACTCTAGGAGAAGTTGATGGAGGAAGTCTTTTGCTACTTTCCAAGGCTCTTACTGCTAGAACACTGTTCTGCATCCATTCACAATTGTTTTCTGTTGTTTATGTAACTAATTTGTTCAGACTCCTTCAAATAACATTGTCAGAAGGGGGCGACTCAATATTATTGTAGTGAAATAGCACAAAGATGTCAGCGTTATGTGACGTTTGAAAATATTAAATGTGAATTGCTATAATAATGCGTGCACCATGCTGACTTTGAAGTTATCATGATTCCCTATGCTGAAAATGGCTATATAAACCCTTTAATTTGGGAGTGTGTCAGATCTTTTTGGGTCTCTACTGTGGATGCTGTCCAATTTCTTATTGGTTTGCTGCACATTTGAGGCTTACTTTATTTAACTGATCCCTTCCCATTATTCTGTCTTTGAGAGCCTTTAGGGCAACTGATTTCTATTTACACCTTTGTGCATTTGCACTATTTTGTTTCCTGTTTTTCACTTTACATTTGAATAAACTTACATGGTTTTTCCTCGCTTTTTGAGTCAGCCCATTCTTGATTGTATTTTGAAATGCTGTTTTGAATCTTGTCTCTGGGGACACAATACCTAATAGTTCTTGTGGTTAACACCATCCACAACCCCCACAAAACCAGGCATGCCACAATCATGCAAATTATCTAAGCTATAGCATGCCCACAACATCATTGTAGGTTGATATCGCTGACCTTGATATAGTGGTATATATCCCATTGCACACATCCCTATGGTTCAGGAGCATATTATGTTGAACACTGACCAACCTTCTGTTGTGCAGCAATGCCCCTCTGTGCTGTAGCCTAATTACCCATAAATATGGATGTGGACTAGGTTAGGACATTTCTTGATGCATAAACCGTACTATTAAGAAACTTAAGCAGTGATGATCATTGACAGGCATCCCAATGTTATAGGAACAATACAAATACAGAAGTAGAGTCTAACAGATAGTCCCACAATATAGGACCAAGTGCATGCTGGTGCTTCAAGATAGACTCATAATTCCGGTAACTGAAAAGCATGCCTGAAATTCTTTATCTTAGGTCAACAAGTACTAAACGTCAGCCACACAGTGCGAAAAGATAGCTATCTAGGTACTACAGTGGGGCTCTGAGTATTGAAGAAGAAAACTGGGCATTGCATTACCATGAACATCAATTCACCAAAAGGCCAGGGATAGTGGAAGTGACATCCCACGCCATTTGACCTATATATTAGCTCGCACACACATGCTTACACATACACACACACTCACACATATGCACACTCTCTCACATGACCACACTCTCAACTGCATGCATGCACACAACAAACATTTAAAATATTTTTTTACTTGCCTCAGCTGCTAGGGAAGGTCATATTCCAGCTAATTGTACTCAATTTTTATTATACTAAAAGTGAATAATATATTATTATTCACTATTAACGTAATACAAATTGACAAAAATCAAGGAGATTGCAGCCCCAACCGATGTCCATTAGGATGAGCTGCTTCTGTGCTTCTGGTACTGATTTTGCCACCTCAGAGGCTAGGGGTCGCAAATGCAGTGCCAGGGGTCGCAAGGTGCAAGCTAGGGGTCGCAGCTGCAACACCTGGCGACCCCTAAATGATGTCCATGTGCATTACAATGTCTATGATCAGGAGCACTGGCAGAAATCTCACCCCCTGGAATTACCAATATGGGTGACACTGGTATCTACCACTACAAATAGGAACCTGAGTGTCCACTTAGGAACGAGGAATTATCAGGGGATAGGAATACTGCACATAATTGCCATGGCAATTCCCTTTTTCTGTAGGAGTTTCACCCCGGCTTTTCTGTGTTAATATTGAAAACGTCGATGTTGATGCACACAATCATACATTCATATATAAGAATGAATTTGCGGGGGCGTGGTCTGGCCACGACTAATGATGGCCGCCTAAGCGAAGGGCTCCGCAGGACGGCGGGAGGCGCGGCGAGAGGGGAGATGCCGGAGGCGTTCTGAAAGCCCCCCATCCCATGCCAACCCTGGGGCGTAGGATCGGCAGTGCAGAGGAGCCACAAGAACCGAGGGGAGACCTGCGCTCCCCGTGGAAAAACCCGAGAGGCGAGGGGCGGAGCCGAGGCCCGCGGCAAGGCAGGAAGCCGGGGCCTCGAGTGAATGAAAGAGGTAGGCCGCTCCGGAAGACGCGCTTCCCCTTTCGCGGCCAATCGACCGGTGACGGACAGCGGGACTTGGAGGGAGGTGCTCAGCGGCGCCTCTGCGTTCTCCCTCCCTGCCCCCCCCCTCCTAACCTACCACCGCAGCTCCCAAAGCCACGCGGCAAGAACAAAAATAAAAAAAAAAATACAAAGAGAAACAACAACAATATAAAACGAACGCAAAAGAAAACAAAACAAAAGAAAAGACACGACGAGAGTGGAGAGGCCGGGAGTGCTTAGAGGGCCTCCCTACCCCCTGCCAACCTTGGAGCAGTGAACCGACAGCTGGGAATGGCCACAAGAGCCACCGAGAGACACGCGCTCTTTCAAGAAAAGCTGAGGAGAATGGAGAAGGAAGTCGAGGCCTGCAACAAGACAAGAAGCCGGGGCCTCGAGTGCAGGAGGGAAGCCGCCTTGTGAGTACCACTTCCCCCCCACGGCCACCCAACAGACGGCAGACAGCGGGCCCTGGGGGGAGACACCTTGTAGCGCCTCTGCACCCTTTCCTCCCCGCCTATTGCCGCGGCCCCCCCACGATCAGAAAGAGGGGGGGGAATTAAACCTTAAACCGCATAGAAAAGCCAGCGACGGACAGAGGAGCCGCGGAACTGCTGAAACGGGTGCGTGGAGATCAAACCGGGGAGCGTGCATGCACCCTCACTCCCCCCCCCCCCCTGCGGGGGACAGCCGGAAAGCCCCCCCCATCTCTCCCGCCCCTACCGATCAGGAAGAAGAGCCACGAACCGCGGCGGAGCGAGCCAAAAGACCGGCCGGCGAACACCCGATCTCCTCTCCCCCTTTCCCCCCCCCGACAGGAGGGGGGAAGGGAAAGATCCTTTGAAGACTTTGGAGGGGTGCACACTCCTGCGGAAGACCATGTGGGAGCGGTGCAGAAACCGTAGGTGAGACCCCTGCCACATCCATGCCTTCTCCTCCTTCTTCCTACCACCAGAGACCACCCGAGACGGTGCCTAAGAAGCGGCGTCAAACTTTGCCTTACCGCTGAGGCTACCCTGGGACACAAGGAAGTACCCATCTGACCTTGCCTGCCGCCCGATGCTCTCCAATTCCCCCCGCCTCCACTCCCCCTAACACCTGCCACGCCGCTGAGCCAAGGACGCATACCACCCCCCCCCCAGCCGCCTGCCAACAAGGGGGGACTTGCCATGCCCAGAGGAAAAGCGACGGGCAAACCACCGGGCAACACCGCCCGTCAACTACTCTTTTCGGAAGCCCTGCGTCAACAGAAGCACCCACCGGTAAAAGACCCATAGGAACCCCCGCCCCACTGTCACACCATCACTGGCAACATGGAAGAGAGCCCGCAAGGTGCATCCATGGACCGCATTCTGCAGGAGATCTAGGCAGTGGGACGCAAGCTGGAAGGTATGGATAGCGCCATGATGGCGCTGACAGCAGAGACAAGATCTATGCGTCTAGAGATAGCAGGCTTCCAGTCGCAAATATCGGGACTGGACCAACGAGTGGCAACAGTGGAAACCCAGGTGGCCTCCTGGACTGACAATGGCCAAGAACTCATGCACCTACGTAGCAAACTAACGGACTTGGAGGATAGAAGCCGCAGGAACAACATCCGCCTAATGGGACTCCCGGAGGGCATAGAGGGCACGGACCTGACCTCCTTCCTCCGGGACACACTCCCTAAGCTAACGGACATAACATTCGACCCTCCTTTAGAATTTGAAAGGGTGCACAGGCTGGGTCCAAAGAGACAGGACGGAAACGGACGCTCCCGCTCAATCATAGCCTGCCTCCTGCGCCATGGTCAAGCTCGCCAACTACTACAGACAGCCCGGGCACAAGGACCACTGAAGCTGGGCACTACAGAAATCCGACTCTCAGCTGACTTCTCCAAAGAAACTGTAGACCGTAGGAGAGCCTTCCTTTCTCTCCGCCCTCGCCTCCGCCACCTGGACGTGAAATTTGGCCTGTTCGAACCGGCCAGAATGTGGATCACCAAAAATGGGGTCTCAAGAACCTTCTTCGACCAGGAGGACCTGAGAACATTCCTAGACAAAATCCAAGAACAGTCACACCCTATGGAAACGACAACTCTGCCCTTCCAGGACATACGAGAGACACCCTCGGAAACCAACCACCCTGAAGCCATCTTTAACCCAGAGAGAGGAACAACCATGGTCCCCCAACCCATGGGAAGAGACTTAGAGAGACTTGCAAAAAGCCACGACGACAGGGGTCAAGTGCTACAGGCGGTGGCGATGTACACCCAGATGTCAGACAGAGATAAATCCCGCTCCCACTTGAAGCCCACAACTGCCCCCATCTGAGGCAGATCGGACACCAGTACCTTCCCCTCCTTGCCCCCCCCCGAACCCTCGGACTCATGGTCACGTCAAACACTAGACTACTGCGGTTGGATCCAGCAGCCCCGGAGGCGGAGGAGAAGAACAAACGGAGAGATGAGTACCTGATTTTGTGAACTCATGGGTCACCTCAATAATGTGGGCCTCTACCCCAGATTGACCCGGTGCGATGTAACGATGTAACAGAGCTACTGATGTTTATCCCTACTCTCTCCTCTTCTTTCTACTCTCCTCTCTCCTAACAAACACCCCCTTTTTCGCACATCATTCCCATATCACCAGACTTGCTTAGCAATGGGCCAGACCGTGCACCCGGAAGCGGGAACTGCTACTGGGCCTCGCTCCCCCACCTCCCCCCCCACCCCCGTGTCTTGAGGGGGCTTGTTTGATGGGCGGCTTGTTTGTTTGTTTGTTTGTCTGTCTGCTTGTTTGCCTGCCTGCTGGTTTCTTTCTCCTGCATTAGTTGGGGGTGACACGGCCGACCCATGGAGTGTACCAAAGTAACGTAGGTTTGAGACGCGGAGTACGTAGCAACGTAGAAGGTAGAATAAACCCCATAAAACCGGCCCTCACGGCTCCCCACGGCAACTGTCAGCCATCAACGATGGGCGTAAAGGGTCCACACACACCTCCCTAGGGAAACAAATAGGACCAAAGGGGACCTGGACGCCAGACGCGCGCTGCCTCTCTGGACACGCGGCCCACTGAATGGGCAGCGGAGCTCGACGGACTTGGGTTTTAGACCCGCAGGTCACAGTTCGAGAACACCGGGACTTGTGTCCCGTTTTCTTTCTTTATTTTGGTTTTTGTCTCTATCTCTCTCCTCCCCTCCCTTCATTACTACACGCGCTTATAGCCTCTCCCTCCCCCCACACCACTCTCTCCTCCCCCCGCTTTTAGAGGTGCACTTTTTCCCTCCCTTTCCCCCCCCCTCAATTCCTCCCAATTCCTCTTTCCTCCATCCTCCATCCTTGACGCCTACTCCCTCCCCCCAGGATAAGCCCCTCTAAAAGACCGCTATGCCTGACGCAAATAAAGTAGCACCCTTACGGATTATGTCATGGAATGTGAATGGCCTTACCCACTTCATCAAAAGAAAAAAAATCCTGACCTACCTTAATGACAAACGAACCGACATTGCCCTCTTACAAGAGACACACCTGGACAGACTGGAATCCGGCAAACTCCGACGGGATTGGGTAGGCACAGTCCAATTCAGCTGCAATCCACCCTCACCCAACACAGAGCACACTCCAAGGAACTGTGGGGTGGCACTATTAATACGTAAAACCCTCCCCCATAGGATTATCAAATCATGGTCCGACCCTGAGGGCCGCTACGTATTTGCTAAGTTAAAGGTAGGAGACTCCTCGCTTTGCGTGGGCTCCGTTTACGCACCAACGGGCCCCAAGCGCCTTTTCTTTCTACAAATCAATCGGCTCCTGACGGAGATAGGAGCATCTCGCTATGTAATAGGGGGGACTGGAACATAGCTAGGGACGCAGTCCTGGACAGAACGGCACCCCTTGACACAAGCAATAACGCAGACAGAGCCCTACAGACTGATATCCTCTCGGACAACGGCCTCGTGGACCACTGGAGGCTGACCCACCCGACGGAACGAGAATTCACTTTCATTTCGCCGGTACATGGCACCCAATCCCGACTCGACTACTTCCTCCTGTCTGATAGCCTCGTGGCCCACGCCCACGACAATACCATAATGGAGGGTGGCCTCTCAGACCACTCTCCGATCAGTGTGACTATCCATCTAGGACTAGTATCCTCGGGCCGCAAACCCTGGAGGTTCGCGGTCCATCGCTACCGATCCCCACAAGGTAAACTACAGCTACAAGATCATGCAGCCACCTTCGCTCAGGACAATAAAGGTACAGTCGAGTCCAACCGCATACTATGGGCCGCAGCCAAGGCCACGATACGCGGACGACTCATGCGAGACACGGCGCTGGCGAATAGAGACAGAAAGGAACACCAGGCGGCACTAGAACTGGATATCCGTCGTCTTACCAGACAATACACTATGCACCCCTCTCTATCAGGGCGTCGAACATTAGAACGTGCCCAAATGGCCCTCAATGAGCTATACACCACACAGGCTGAATATGCTTTACAGAGAATACAAGGGAGACACTATAACCAGGGTGAAAAAGCGAGACGCCTGCTGGCAGCCCAACTGCGCCAAAGAACGGCATCCCTCGCCATACCGGCCATACGCGCTCCCTCGGGAGAAACACTGACACACCCGGAAGCCATTGCAAATGAATTTGCGCTGCTCTACAGGCACCTATACACCCCAGAAATAACATCTAACCAGGCACAGACCACAACCTTCCTAGAAGGCCTCGATCTACCTTCCTTGTCAGACACAGGTCGTAGTCTCCTTGAAGGGGAAATAACTAGACCGGAACTAGAGAGCATCATCTCCAGCGTCCCCTATCACAAATCGCCCGGGGAGGACGGTTTCCCAGCGGAATTCTATAAATGGGCAGGAAAAGAGGCAATAGATATTCTGCACGAAGCTTTAAACGAAGCCTGTTCAACGCAGACGTTAGGGGCCATATCCAACAACGCAATGATAGCTGTTATACCGAAACCTGGGAGGGACCCCTTGCTATGCGGCAGCTACCGGCCCATATCTCTCCTAAACGGCGACGTTAACATTTTAGCAAGCATCTTGGCAAATAGGTTGCGCAAAGTCATATCATCCTTAATACACCACATGCAGGTGGGGTTTGTACCGGGACGCACCTCTAGGAACCACTTGCGCACCTTGTGTCATACCCTATGGGCAGCAAAAGACTTACCGGAGACTGCATTAGCTCTATCACTAGACGCCGAAAAGGCGTTTGACCGCATAGAATGGCCCTACCTATTCACGGCCTTAGAGAGATTTGGTTTGGGAGACAAATTCATCTCAATGGTACGACTACTCTACGACCAACCAGAGGCAAGAGTCAATTGCGGGGGCTTCTTCTCAGACCCCTTTCCAATCCGCAGAGGCACACGACAGGGCTGTCCTCTCTCCCCTCTTTTGTTCCTACTTGCTATGGAGCCCTTGGCCGCAGCTATCCGATCTTCCCCCCTTATAACTGGCCTAGCACTTCCTGACGGCCTATCCAAAATATACCTGTACGCCGATGACATCCTGTTAACACTTACGGACTTAGAAAACTCTATACCGGCCCTCCTGGATGTCATCGACGGATTCGCAGCACTGTCTGGTTACCGCGTCAACTGGGACAAGAGTGAAGCCCTCCCTCTCTCGCGGGTGACTACAAAAGCCGCACTTCTAGGCTTCTCATTTCGGTGGACGCCAAAACACCTTAAATACCTGGGAGTGCTAATCAACCCGGGCATGACGCATATGGTAGCGGACAATATCGACCCCCTCATTACACGGATGAAACTCGACTTCGCCAAATGGACCCACCTGGGCCTGTCCATGTGGGGCCGTGTACAAGCGACCAGCATGGTCACGGTGCCTCGCTTCACCTATATCCTGGGACTCCTCCCCTTACAAGTACCCCTTCACACATTACGACGCATAGACTCCCTTATCAGATCATTCGTATGGGGCCCTATGCGGCCACGGCTATCACCCGCCAAGCTCATAGCCGGCCGCTCACATGGGGGTATGGGACTCCCATCAGTGGAACACTACTCGCTAGCATTACAATTATCACAACTGTCCCACACCATGCTTGTGACGCCTGACCCACCACAATGGATCGCAGTGGAAAGGTGACTACTGTCCGCAAACGAAGGGCTTGGGAGACCTTATCGCGACAACCTCCCATCGAACAGTCCGGTGAACCCTATCTTGAAAGCGACTAGAGCAGCATGGCGAAGGGCCCACAGATTATTCGGGGTGCACCCCCTTATCCACGCTCAGGCGCCGCTGTGGCGCAATAACGGACTCCGGATAGGCGGGAAAGTGATTAATTGGTCGCAGTGGAGGGAGGCTGGTATCCACACCCTCTCTCAGATACTGGAGAACGAGGCGATCAAACCCTTCCCTAGGCTAAGGGAAGAATTCGGTCTACAGCCAAACCAAGAATGGAGATACCAACAGCTCAAACACTGCATCTCCCAAAGGATCGAAGCTACCCGACGGGGGTCCCAACCTTCGCCCATAGTGACCTACCTGCAGCGGTGGGCCCAACAAAAGGGAGTCATGTCGGGCCTCTACGACCTAATCACCAAACAACTTTACTCCCAACCACTCCTAGAGAAACTGCGCTTGCAATGGAAAACCCGATCGCAACAATCCCCAGATCCAACTGAATGGGAGGATGTCCTGGAAGCCCTGGACAGAGGAACCCGCGAAGCACGATTAAAGTTCTGCCTTTTTAAGGTCTTACACGATTGGTACTGGTCCCCGGCGAAACTGCACAAGATTGGCCTTCTCCCGCATGCGCAATGCTGGAGATGCCCAGAGACACACTGCAACTTAAACCATATCTTAATTGACTGTCCAACGGTCCGACCACTGTGGGACGCGGTGAGCTCCACCTTGGCCGAATCACTGACACTCCCGTCACCACTTCCCCTTCCTTAATACTCATACAAGACACGACCACCCTACCAGACCTCTCCAGGCCACAAAGAAGACTGCTACACACAGCACTAGCCACCGCAAAGATCTGTATTCTCCGTCATTGGCGGTCAGAAATCTCCCCAACCCCGGAGGAATGGATCATAGCCATGACCCGCACAGCCACATATGAAAGAATTATCTACAACCTGCAAGATCAAGCCCAAACCTTTACCCAAGTATGAGCCCCCTTTCTGACTGGGGGTGGGACGTAGTAGGGGTAGTGGTGCGTGGCATGGGGAACGTAGTATAGAGCACAGAGCGCGCAGAGCGTGAAACATAGAACTTAACGCGTAGTTAGCGGATTGCACACCACCCTCTCCCTACCCTCCCCCCCACTCTAGTAACACCCCCCACAGCCCCAAGTGCCTCCAATGGGACATTTGTATTAAAGGAGAAATGGGCAGAGCACGGCCAAAGGCTTTAAGCCCCACCCTCCCGACGCACCGCCCCCCCGCCCCTCTCCGCCATCTGCCATCAACTCAACACCACTCCAGTCTATGATACCGCCGGTCATGGCGACCCCCAGACTCGGTATGGACCCAGACACTTAACAACCAACATCCGACCCAGGTTGTGACACAGCACAGAGCTTACACACCCACTCGCCTGCTTGCTTACTTACTCCCAGACAGACAGGCGCCCGACCCTCATGCCTTATGCTTATGCCAATAGGCTGTCCTAGACAGCTTGCCTACCTGACCACAACTGTTTGTATTCCACACTATCCTACAACCCCATCTCCGAGAGCCCTACAACTCTACAACCTAATAGCCTCACAACTCCAAAACCACTGTAACCCGACATAACCAGGCACAGCGCCCTTACCCGATTTCACATTTCACACCTCACACTTTTCTTTCATTCTCTTTCCTAATGCCCTCCCTGTCCCCTGCGTGATTTGTTATAATATGTTTACGTTTGATAATATTCCACTGTTTATTGATCATTGTACACAACCATTGAAAACTGTTGGGGCTCTGACCCCATTTGAGTTTTGTCAACGTTCATAATAAAACCTTAATAAAAAAAGAAAATAAAAAAAAAGAATGAATTTGCATTACTGTTGTTGAATTCACCCCTCATGAACTTTCCATCAGCCCTGCCTCAGAATTACGTGGCCAGGCAGGCTCTGAGACCTAGGCCTGAGGTTACTGATTTGGCTGACAAACATGCAAACAGGAATCTCAAATCAGTCCCACAGATAGGTGTAGACACAACACAATGGTCAAAGGAAATTGTCCCCCCATAAAACACACATGGCAGGAGGGGTACACACATTCCAACAACACCATAAAGTCAGATTCCACATGAAGTTAGGAACACTTAGCAAATCAGAACACAGCACAAACAGCAACACGCAGCAATCCCTTCAGGCCGGACATCTTTACAGGCTACCCTCTGGCCCTCATTATGTCCACGCAAGGCCCAGGCCCACATTCATATGTTATCAGGACCTAATTATGACTCCAAGACAACGGCCCACATTCTTTACCTAAAAAGGAACACTGCAATTGTTTTATGATGCTCAGAGAATTGTATAAAACACAGCTCAGATTGATTGTACTTTGAGACAGTCCTGAGACCCTGTTTCTGTAACTAGTCTCCTGGCTAGTGTTTAATTAAAACAACTGTTCCTGTTTTGCCAAACACCTCTTGTCATTTGTTTTTTTCAAGGTAAATTCACATTACGGCAACATTTTGGTGAGCCAGATAGGAGCTGATTGGTACCTCAAACTCAATTGCAGCCGAAGGAAGGGTACCCCGCCTGGACAGATTTATACTTGCGTAATAAGGAAAGGTGAGCAGACGCTGCAATTGATTGGATGTTCTGCTGAATCTGCGGGCGGAGGTCCATCCTCAAGTCCTCAAGGGTAAGAGTCTACATCAGAGCCTTAGTCCAGCATTTGGCGTATGGCAAACTAGGAAGAAGCATAAACATTTAACCTGAGCACCCTGCCACTGACAGAAATCTGGAATGTTACATATTTAAAGTATCTGAACTGAGTAGTCGCAAGGCGGCCTCTGAGGTGTTCCCACGGAAGTCAAATTTTTTCGATAGTCAGCATGCTAGGAAAGGTGAATGTTGTTTTTGTTCGCTTGGGCCGCTGTGCCTGAACAGATGGTATGCTTGTCCACTGGGTGTGATACAGAGTTGAGGCTGGTTTTCTTAGACCGCAGGGTGTGACACAGATGGTGCTCTTGTCCCCTGGGTTTGATACAGGGTTGAGACCTTGTCGCTTGGACCACTGGGTGTGAAACAGATCGTACTCATAGGCCCTGGGTGTGATATAGGGCCACATCCTCAGTTTTGAGAGGTGTTATTCCCTTGGTCTGCTGGGCATGACACAGATGGTAGACATACGCCATGGGTATGATATAGAGCTAGCACCTCAATTTTGACAGGTGTCTTTTGCTTGGACCTCTGGGCATGATACAGATGGTATGCATAGGCCCTTGGTGTGATATAGGCATAGACCCTGGGTGTGATATAGGGCCTGCACCTCAATCTTATTTTTTGGTCTAAAAGTGTTTTCTCAGTGCTACCGGTTTATTAACACTGTTTGTTGGTATTTGAAAGAAGTGAGAGGTGTTGTTCGCTTGGACCACTCGGCATAACAAAGATGGTATTCATGACCCCTGGGAGATATAAGGTTTGATTCAGACATTAGGGAAAAAGATTTGGATCTGGGAGATTAGGTGTAGCTTGTGTTTGGCCAAGAAGGGCTTGCGGTTGTTGAGTAATTTCTTTTTTTCCACATAAATTCTTATTATGTTTGTCCTGGAGCAGATATTGACAGACTATCCGGCTCACTTAGTCCCATGTACCACGTAGAGCTTCCCCTGGTCACACAATAGCATGTGCTTGGAGCGGGCTAAGGTATTTTTGACAAAGTCATAATTTTTTCTCTGTCAGATTTTTTCTGGTTTTGAACAATGATGAAAATTGTTGTATCTTTGATGTTGTAGTGCTGGTAAATTAATGCAACTGTATTTGGTATTGAGTGTTGTGTTTGTCGATGAGTTATGTGCTATCTGAAGATGTGTACCTATTTCTCACAATCGTTATTTAGTGCCAAAGTAAAGTTTGCTATTTGATGCCAAATTTCATCACATTTGAATTAACCATTGCACTTTCTTCTAGGCTGTGACCCTTCATATTCTTTGCTATTTGTGTTTGTGAAATGTTCATGTTGATGCATCTGTAAATAACGCTGAGCTCATAGTAAAGTAGTTAGAACTAGCAATCCACCTGTATATATTTCCCCACACCCAGATTACAATTTAAGATTCCCTAAAACCAGTAAACTAGAAGTGTATCTCTCCCCTAAAAAAACTTCCAGCTTACCATTGAGTCACAACTAAAATACATGCAAGCCAGGTTCTCGACACACACACACACACACACACACACACACACACACACACACACACACACACACACACACACACACACACACACACACACACACACACACACACACACACACACACACACACACACACACACACACACACACACACACACACACACACACACACACACACACACACAATTCCCTGGCCAAAGGAGGAAAATTTGGATACTAACATAATCGAACACATGAGGACCCACATACGGACCAAGTACGTAGGGTAAAATAAATCCAGGAGAGAAGCACTATTAGAACTATGGAACTTTGAAGAGGCTGAGACAGATAATCCTGTCCCACAATCAACAAGCAAAGTGTCCGCACCTTCCCTGTCATGCAGGAATGAAGGTGGGCTCCCTGATGCCTGCTACTTCTGCATTAGGTTACACCAACCCGTCAGTGAAGGAACCCGGAGGGTCCCCTACTGAACAACAAACTCTTAGGTCCAGGCATGACAGACTAACAGGTCAACAGGCCCAGGCAATCACAGTATTGTGTAGCCATTTTAGTTATAGCTCCATGCACGTTATTTTAACATACTAGGCCTGCCGCTGTGCACTTTAACCTAGATATATTTTATTTGGCTTCGCTTAATTATTATTAACATAGCCACTTTTATGGTCTTGTTTTATTTTCTCTCTAACTGTTTTTGCCGAGGCCAGCACACTGCTCTCAAACAAGACATTCTTGCTCACTCTGTTCTTTTCCAAAGCTGCAGTAAGATAGGTTGCTGGTGAACGTGGTAAAAGTTTTGTCTCTGGTATTCATTGAAAAACACACATCCTTATGTAGGGACATTTTCTCAGAACATCAGCTGTTGTGTTTTAAAAACACTTCCCTGTCCCTTACACATTAGAGGGTGATTCCAGCCAGAGAACCACAAGTGTATGCTGATTGCTTCGCTACAGCTGCTTATGCAGACTTCAGGCCTTTGCTCAGGTATAGGGGATGATCTCTTCCCAGGGGAACCTGAAGGGCAGAATTAGAGCTTAACAAGCTGTGCTTTGTTATAGCCTAGGTACGGATTAGTCCATTGACTCTAGTGACAAAATGGTAGCACTATTTCTATGCTTTACTCTCCTTGTCACAATTTTAATCTTGTTATGCTGTATCGTCCAGGTTATTGCAGTCCATGCTTTGCTATCTAAGATGCAGTCGCTTTATTAAAGCATTATTGAAACCTATACTGCCTCTGTTTGTCATTGTGTATGTGAGACTAATGGAACTGAGAGAAACGGATGAGACCTGAGTGACCACGATTTCCATGAGAAATCAATTATGTCATGCGCTCGCTGCCCAATCATCCCTGCCTTTGGGTAGAGATAAGGCACTGCTAGTTAGCTGGAGCAAAACCCAGATTGGAGCGACAGGCGTCACCTGTATTGGGTCAGACTCAGTCTCCCACACCGCAGGCGATCCTGCAGCTCAAAATCCAGTAGTCTCCTTAGAATAATGAGAGTTTACGTGACAGCAGCACCACCCCAGTCTACTGCTAGAGCTACCCTAAGTTCGACCCCCCCGTCTGCTGCCTTCATCCTGTCGAACCTCAGCGGCACAGGGAACATGCACTCCCACTGGTTTCAGTGAACAAACTCACCTGAAATGAAGGATCATAGTAGTCTAGACAGGGATACAACTAGCGGGTGGGAAAAGGGGTCCCACTCCTCCAGGTCCCAATGTCAAGAGTGGGCACTGCCAGGCCTGAGCACATAACAATTATAGGCTGACTTCCAGGGATATAGTAGCGAGAGACGAAGGAGAAATCTTTGCACGTCCGTTCTGTGACTTACTGGCAGACTGAACCAAGGAGGGGAACCAATTTGACCGGTTCTGGGCTGGGGGGGGTTTTGGGCCAGAGGACATGGCTATGGCAGAGAATTGCATCAGATATTGGAGGGAAAATCCTGACCGGAATTTCCCCTATGTGCAGCAATGCCTTGTAATTGTGAGAGAAGGCAAGTCAAGGAAAGAAGGGAAGCAAGAGAGAAAAAGGAGTGGTTGGAATTGAAACAAAACTTTACTGTGAAACCCATGAGCTGGGAATAAGTGGTTCTGGTCAGGACAGCTGTGGCCGCAATGGAGCAGAAGGGTACCACTTCAGAAAGGATACATCATATAGCAGCAGGACTCGCTGAAGTAGTACAGGGGTCTCCCAAAGCTGGGACCGGGTCATAATCCCCCCTCTGCTGTCAGAACCAGGTAAGCCGTGGGGACAACATAGGTCAGTCCTGTGTCCCATGGATGACACACCCACACCCCCTCTCACATGTCATATGCTATCAGTGACTTGACGATCTGCGGATAGAACCAACCATGGCATAGCTAGTAAATAACACACCATACATAGCCGTCATCAGCCAGGCGGGAGACAAAGTACCGCCCACCATATTATGGCACTGCAACCCACCACTCTTTCCAGGGGGGTACCAACACCAACAAAAGCCTTGCAGGAACAGAGCTCAGAAGTGAAAGGACTCACCATTGGAGACACAGGGGGGAACCACGCCGCCATGGAACCCCAACTGCAAGTCTTCCCAATGATCTTCTACTTCATGCTCCACCTGTAACACCAACACCGACGAAGACCACGACGGTGAGTACAGCTGCCTAGCACACAAGGGAGGGTGGGAGGAAAATGAGAGTGACACACACACGCGCACAACACACACCCGGCACACACACACACCATACACACAACCAGCTGCACACGTAAACCAATCGCACACAACACACGGCATAATAAAACACAGACCATAATGCTGGAGTAATGACAATGTATTAGCATAGCAAAATCCACCACACGAACCAAATATATACAAATGTCCATAAAGGGCCAATGCCCAGTCCAAAGTCATGAGGGCACACAAGGTCACAGGGCACAGTCCAAGGCCCAACCTGTTTCCTGACACAGCCAGAGAGAACACTGCAAGGGCATCATTCTGCAAGTGGAAAAGCACCTCAGGAGGATGGGGGGGCACCTCAGCCAACTACGGGAATGTCCCCACTGGTTCTGGATGGGGCAACATGCCCATTGCTTTGTCCTGGGGAATGCAAGGCCACAGTCTCTGGAATGGGTGACTTGCCCACTGGTTCTGGAGGCGGCAACGTGCCCATTGCTTTGTCCTGGTGACTGCCTGGCCACAGTCCCTCAAGTGGGTGACTTGACCACTGGTCCTGGAGGGGACAGCCCGCACAGCTGCCCCTGGAGGCTGGGCTACATGGCGTCCGCCATCCGTGACGCTGCACTGTGGTGGTGGTGGTTGGAGGAGCCTCCAGGGCAGCTCCTGCACTCCCTGATGGCTGCACTGTGGTGGTGGTTGGAGGAGCCTCCTGGGTGTCGAGACTGGGCCACTCACCTGAAAAGCAGGATGTCTGCAGGGGCGATGGTATGCCCCCCGACCTCCTGGAGCACCTCCCGGCAATTCCTGGTGGACACAGAAACCCCAGTAGATGTTCTGAAAGGAAAGGGGGAGTGGAAGAGAAAGAGACAAAACACTGCCACGTCCAGCCAGGCACCCTGTATCTTCGGGGGGCAGGTCGTTGTTGACAGAGTGATAGTAGAGTTAGTGCACTCAACTTCCTTGAAACTAAATCTCTCTTTCTGATTTGGGCACGGGAGCGGTAGAAGAACATCGGGATGCTCCAGCACTTTTCTTGGATAATGATAACTGTTGGCACAATTACTAACACTGCATTACCAAACTGAGTACCATAACAATAAGTACTGCGACACAAGGGCTGGCTTCACAGAGATTCACTGTTGCACACCACAATAAGAACTGTGGTTGCACTTATCATGCACAAGAAAGACAAACAAGGGCATTAATTATATCACATATAACTTTCCTGCATGCATAGGGTTAAACTAAAAGGAACAAAAACAATCCAAGAAATACAAATGGCCACTCTGGGTTCAAACAGGTGGCACAGTTTGGCTTGGTTTCACTCTGTGTGTGAAAAACCCTTCAAAAAGCAAATTCCTCAAACCTGAAACACAGGCATGAATGATACAATTTAAATCCAAGAGTTATGCTATTTGTGAAAGAAAAGTCACGTAAATGCTCTTTTAAAATTGCACTGTAACTTTTTGTAGTACTTGAGCTCAAACCGATTTCCTGAAGCACATTTAGGCGAGTAACTACAATAATAATGTAGAATGTTCAGAAATGCATTTGTCTCTTCAAGATAAGCCAAAATACGAGGTCTGAAATACACCAGCTGTTCTAGGAAACCGCGGCGCTCAAAGAACAAACTCCCTCGAGAATACTAGTCACTTAGCTGCAGTCTTTTCCAGAATGCTGGAGGAATGCCTCGTGTCAGCTGGCACAGGAACAAAGAAAAGAATTGCCTCAAAAGTCCTGAATACGAGGATGACAGCAGGGGCTCGACTGCCAAATCAGATGCTGAGATCAGGAAGCAAAACAAAGCTAAGCAGGGAGGTATGCTTCACTCTGCTATTTATAGCCAATCAGGAAAGCAGTTGAGTTTCCACATGTGGATGAGTCACCACACCCATTTAGAAGCACATGCCTACACCACACCCAATTAGAAGCACATGTCTTCACCTGCTCACATTAGCAAACAAGCATTGGTAAATCAAGCATTGATAAAACCAATTGCGTAACACAGCACATTATGTTTACTTAGAAACATGAGGTTTACCCAAGAACAGAGATATGATTAAACCCTAATCCCTGGAGATGCTGACAGATAATGCAGGAGGCACCTTGGCAATTCCTGACAGTCCTCCCCACCAAGGACCCTCTCAAAGGGCGGGGCATGGAAGGGTGCAGGAGATGGAATTATTTAGTAAGACGTGGAGCATGAACTGTGGATGCGGGTTCCCAGGAATTGTCCTCAAGCCCATAGCCTTTCCAAGCCAATAAATAGTGTAGAACACCACGGATGCGCCAAGAGTCAAGAATTTTGGCCACTTCAAATTCCCATTGCCTGTGTACTTTTACCGGGGGAGGTGATGGGGCAACGCCGTTATCCGGGGAATAGGGACGGAGTAACGACACATGAAACACGGGGTGTACCTTGAAATCATCTGGCAATGTCAGTTCTACTACCACAGGATTGATGATTTTGGCAATAGGAAAGGGGCCTAGAAATCGGGAGTGTAATTTTCTGGATCCTGCAAGATGGAGATTTTTTGCTGAGAGCCACACCTGATCTCCTATCTTATAAGAGGGAGCAGGTCTCCTTCTTTTGTTTGCTTGTTTTTTAATTTGAGCTTGGTAGAGTTTTAAATGGTGTTGCACTTGTTTTTGAATCTCTTGTAACTCTTTATGGTGTGTCTGTACTGATGGGACTCTTGTGGATGTTTGGGACCCAGTTATAGGTAGCATTCTTGGGTGCAGACCAAACAAACAGTAAAATAGGGATACTCCTGTAGCCATGTGGACACTGTTGTTATATACAAATTCAACAAGAGGTAAAGCCTTATCCCACTCAGTAGACCATGTGTCAATGTAACATCTCAGGATTTGCTCCAGCGATTGGTTTGCACGTTCCGTCTGCCCATCCGTTTGTGGATGATATGCAGAGGACAAGCAGACGTTCATACCGACAGAGGAACCGAAGCTACGCCAAAACCGTGATATAAATCAGGGGTTACGATCGGGAACAATTGTGGTGGGCAACCCATGAAACCGTACAATGTGTTGGACAAACAAATCAGTGAGCTTGGAAGTGGTAGGGAGGCATTTTAATGGAACAAAATGAGCCATTTTAGTTAGGTAATCTACAACCACCCATATGACAGTGTGTCCTCTGGAAGCTGGGAGATCAGAAATAAAATCCATACTTATGGTATGCCATGGGGCCACCAAAATTGGCATGTGAAGTAACAATCGTGTGACAGGAGTATGTGGGGTTTCAGCCCGAACACAGGTGGAACAAGTCTGGACGTAGCTTTTGACATCCTGCACAAGTGTGGGCCACCAAAACCATCTTTGACAGAGATCTAAAATGTTTTTCTCACCCGGGTGACCTGCAAGGACGGAATCATGTCCCCAATGTAACACTGTATCCTGTAATTATTTGGTAGGGGCGTACAACTGATCAGCATGGTATAGTAAACCCTCTTTTTCATACACATCAGTTGAACAGGGAACCTTGTGTTGGGCTACCCATATTTTCTCAATGAACTCTTGGGAAGTGCACAGAGCCACGATTTATTCTGGGGGTATAATGCTTCTGACCTGTTCTAGCGCAACATCAGAGGAGAAGCCCATCCTAGACAACGTGTCTGCCTTTTGTTGTGTAGTACCGGGCCTATAGGTGATTACGAAGTCAAACTCGTTAAAGAATATAAGCCAGCGTAATTGACGAGGTGTCAGGGCCTTGGTCGCTTGAAAAAAACTGTAAATTACTGTGATCTGTGTAAATAGTTATGGTGTGTCTAGCTCCTAGTAGGTGGTGATGCCATTCCTGGAAGGCAAGTTTGATGGCCAGAAGTTCCCGCTCCACCACTGTGTAATTTTGCTCTGCGGGTAGCAATTTCTTTGAGAAGTAAGCTACTTGATGGAAATGCCCAGACTCAGGATCTCGTTGGGACAAGACACCACCCACTGCCATTTGGGAAGCTTCTGCTTCCACGAAAAATGGCTGAGCCGGGTCGGGATGATAGAGAATGGGTGCTTCAGTGAATGTCTTTTTAAGATGTTGGAAGGCTTTCTCAGCTTCTGCATCCCAGAGGAACTTAACCCCCTTTTGTAGGAGACGAGTTATGGGAGATACCACAGTAGAAAAGTGGGGTATAAATCTCCGATAAAAATTTGCAAAGCCCAAAAACTGGTGCACTTCCTTGATGGATCTTGGGGTTACCCAATCCAGGATGGCCTGTACCTTGGACCTATCCATGGAAATTCCATTGGGAGTGTTCACATATCCCAGGAATTCTACAGTTGTAATGTGAGAAACACATTTTTCCAGCTTGGAGAAGAGATGATGCTTACGAAGCCGTTGTAAAACCGTTCTTACATGCACTATATGTTCCTCAGTGGAAGACGAATAGATCAAAAAGTCGTCTATGTAAACCACAAGACAGATATCCAGAAACACCTGCAGCACCTTCAATGATGAAAAGTTGAAATGCTGCAGGAGCGTTACACAACCCGAAGGGCATCACTGTGTACTCGAAGAGTCCGAATTTAGTTTGGAACGCTGTCTTCCACTCATCCCCCTTCATCACTCGGATCGGGTGGTAGGCGCCCGGAGGTCGAGTTTAGTATAAATGGTTGACTGACGTACCTGATCTAAAAGTACTGGGATCAACGGAAGAGGATACTGATTTTTTATGGTCACTTTGTTCACTGCGCGATGATCTATACAGGAGCGCAACTCGCAATTCTTCTTGGGCACGAAGAACAAAGACGACAATACTGGTGATGTTGAATGATGAATGAAACCCTTAGCCGATAGATCTTCCAGGTAGTCTAGCAGGTATTGATTCTCAGGCTCAGAAAGAGTATACACCCTACTACATGGTAGCGTTGCCCCTGGAATTAAAGTCTATACAATAATCGTATGACCTATGTGGCGGCAGCTGGGTGGCTTTCTGTTTACTAAAGACATCATGGAAGTCTTTATACGGTGCAGGAATGGCCAGTGTGTCATCCGGCTTGATAGCCATACTATGTGTGGATCCACAATGCAAGGGTGTCACTAGTAATGGTTTGTCTTGGTAACAGGAGTGCCAGCATTGTTTAGAGTCTAATGCCACTGTCCTTGCTGCCCAGTCAATTTTGGGATTGTGTAACTGAAGCCAGGGTATCCCCAAAATGGCTCCAAATACTGAGGTATCTATGAGGTCAAACTGAATTTGTTCTGTATGGTTGTTTGCACAAAGCAGGAACACGGGTGTTGTTTGATAAACGATAAGCCCGGAGGACAATTCTGAGCCATCCACTGCTCTGACTGGTTCAGGGACGTCTTTTCTTACAGTCGCAATATATTTAGGATTTTAGCCAAACCCAAGACTAAAAAGTATCTGGTAGCCCCAGATTCAAGCAATATGGGAATGACCTGATGGGACAACACTAACGTCACAATAAGAGTTAGATGTCGAGGTACTGGACTGGTGGTATTAGCCAGAAGATGTGAGACCATATTGAAAGAAGGGCTCGATAAAATGGTCTCAGAAGTTATTGAGCCAGTTAGTTTTCCACCTGGTCAGGAAGAGAGAATTCAGGCCCTGTTACCGCTCTGATGGATTTCTTTGAAGCAGTAGGCTTGTTAGGACATTCCAGGGCAAAATGCCCTGCATTACCGCAGTATAAACACAGTTTAAATTTTTTCCTATGTTCTTTCTCTTCCTCACATAGTGGGCACCCCAATGCTTCCAATTTGCATGGGCTCAGGTGTATCATGAGTGGGAATGGTGGACTCCTTTTTCTCAGTTTTGAGCACCACTAAGTGTGTGTCACCCCGGAATTTTTCTCCCTTACGTTCACTCAAGTGGTGATCCAATCGTACTGCCAGGTCAATTAACTCGGAACACTTCGTAGGAAGTCCACAGTTTGGGCTAGAACATCCTTGAGATTGTCCTGAAGGCCATGATAGAAGAGGGAGGTTCCCTTCTCCTCGGGCCACTCAGTCTCTGCCTCCAACCGATTGAAAGAGGTGATATAGGGCAGTAGATCCTTGTTTCCCAGGCGCAAATTCAGGAATGCATTGTCACTGGCTTGCATGAAGAGGTGTTTGGCGCACAGTTTCCGCAAGGCTTCCTTGAACCAGTTGAAATCATACAGTATAGGGTCATTGCGCTCCACCAGCGGATTAGACCAATTAGCTGCATTGCCTCCCAAATAAGAGATAATAAAAGCTACCTTTGCAGCATCGTTGGGGAATGCAGCTGCCCAACACAAAAACTGTAGCTGGCACTGTTTAAGAAAAATGTTGAACTTGGCACTATCTCCAAAAAACCTTTCTGGAGGAGCTAAGGACACAGGGGTTGGTGTTGTGACCTGTTACCTGCATGGGTTGTGTGGTGGAAGTTGTTTGGCCTGAATCGGGCCTAGGAACATGATTAAACGGGTCAAACCGAGGGGCCTGTAGTACTGGAGATCTTTGTTTTAGTTTGACTCCTCCCCAGGGGGTGTCTTGTGGTTTATACCTCTGTAGTTTAGTGTGCAACTCCAGGTTCACTTGCTTTAAGAAATAACTTCCTTTTGTAATCCCCTAGGGCCCTAGTTAAATCTAATAAAGATGGAGCATCCTGAGCAGCTGGTAAAGCCTGTGCTAAACCTTTGAAAGTACCCATTGAGGAATCCATCGCCCTGGCAGCCCTGTATGTTGTGGCTTGGCTTTATGTCGAGATGGAGCCACTCACCTGAAAAGCAGGAGGTCTGCTGGGGCGATGGTATGCCCCTGACCTCCTGCAACACCTCTCAGCACTTCCTGGTGGACACAGAAACCCCAGCAGGTGTTCCAAAAGGAAAGGGGGAGTGAGTGGAAGAGAAAGAGAAAAAACACTGCCACGTCTTGCCGGTTCAGCCAGGCACCCTGTATCTTCGGGGGCAGGTCGTTGTTGACAGAGTGATAGTAGAGTTCGTGCACTCAACTTCCTTGAAACTGAATCTCTCTTTCTGATATGGGCATGGGAGTGGTAGAAGAACACCGGGATGCTCCAGCACTTTTCTTGGATAATAATAACCCTGCATTACCAAAAACCCAAACTGAGTACCGTAACAATAAGTACTGCGACACTAGGGCTTGCTTCACAGAGATTCACTGTTGCACACTACAATTAGAACTGTGGTTGCACATATCATGCACAAGAAAGACAAACAAGGGCATTAATTATATCACATATAACTTTCCGGCATGCATAGGGTTAAACTAAAAGGAACAAAAACAATCCAAGAAATACAACAGTTAGGGTGGCACAGTTTGGTTTGGTTTCACTCTTTGTGTGAAAAACCCTTCAAAAAGCAAATTCCTCAAACCTGAAACACAGGCATGAATGACACAATTTAAATCCAAGAGTTATGCTATTAGAGAAAGAAAAGTCACTTAAATGTGCTTTTAAAATTGCACTGTAACTTTTTGTAGTACTTGAGCTCAAACAGATTTCCTATAGCACATTTAGGCAAGTAACTACAATAATAATGTAGAATGTTCAGAAATGCATTTGTCTCTTCAAGATAATCACTCTGCCAAAATACGAGGTCTGAAATACACCAAAGAGGTCTGAAATACACCAGCTGTTCTAGGAAAGCGCGACACTCAAAGAACAAACTCCATGGAGATTACTAGTCACTTAGCTGCAGTCTTTTCCGGAGTGCTGGAGGAATGCCTGGTGTTAGCTGGTACTGGAACGAAGAAAATAATTGCCTCAAAAGTCCTGAATACAAGGATGACAGCAGGGGCTGGACTGCCAAATCAGATGCTGAGATCAGGAAGCACAACAAAGCCAAGCAGGGAGGCATGCTTCACTCAGCTATTTATAGCCAATCAGGAAAGCAGTTGAGTTTCCACATGTGGATGAATCACCATACCCAATTAGAATTACATGTCTACACCACACCCAATTAGAAGCACATGTCTACACCTGCTCACATTAGCAAAGAAGCATTGATAAAGCCAATTTTGTAACACAGCACATTATACAGTATTTACTTAGAAACATGAAGGTTTAACCAAGAATAGAGATATGATTTAACCATAATCCCTGGGGATGCTGACAGATAACGCAGGAGGCACCTTGGGGATTCCTGACACTGGGCAGTCTCTGCACTCCCCGATGGCTGCATTGTGGTGGTGGTTGGAGGAGCCTCCTGGGCAGCCCCTGCACTCCCTGATGGCTGCACTTCCACAGCTGGCGGTGGGGGCCCTGTGACAGCTGGTGGTGGTGGTGGTGTTAGCCTGACAGCTTCTGCTGGCGCTGAGTGCCTCGTCTCCTCCTGTCCATGGTTCGAGGATCCCTTACCCTTCCTGGCAGGGGTGGGTGGGCTCTTCCCCTCTCTGCCTGGTGGTACAGGCTCCTTCCCCTTCTTCACAGCTGGTGGAGGCTCATTCCCCTTCTTCAAAGCTGGTGCAGGCTCCTACCCCTTCTCCACAGTTGGTGCAGGCTCCTTCCCCTTCTTCAAAGTTGGTGCAGGCCCCTTCCCCTTCTTCACATCTGGTGCAGGACTCTTCACACTCTTCCCTGATGGTGCAGGACTCTTCCCCTTCTTCCCTGGTGGTGCTGGCTCCTTTCCCTTCTGTGTTGTAGGTCTGGTATCTTTACCACTACAAGTAGGTGGTGCTACCACTGTCCCCGTGGACTGTTTGGCTGAGGTGCTGGGCTGTGTCCTTGTTACCCTGCCCATGCGTGCAGGACAGGGGGTTAGGGAAGAGGTCAGTTTGGGAAAGGTTAAGCTTTTTAGGGACGTTGGGGCGGGAGGAGGGAGGAGTAATGGGAGTGGAGGATGAGGGAGTGGTTGTTGGCGGTCTATGCCTGCTGGATTTGGGTGCAGGTGCATGGGCTGTATGCTGATGTGAGGTGGATGGCTGTTTGGGTGTCTGAGTGCATGTGTTTGTGTCCCTTGGGGGGGAGGGCAGACACGGTGGGAGAGGACACAGGGGACTCGTGCATGGTTGTTGTGAAGGTGTCTGCCAGTGAGGTGCGTGTTCTGCTTGGTGTGGTGATGCTGATAGTGGATGAAGATGTTGTGTATGCAGGTGTGACTGTGGATGGGACTGGGAAGGAGCTGGATTAGGAGGAGGAGAGGGAGACAGTGGAGTCAGTAGATGTTGTCGTGTCTGCAACTGTATGGTGTTTGTGTGAGTGCCTGGGGGATGAAGTGTGGTGCTTGTGTTTGCCTGTGCCACTCTTGTGTGTTGCCTTGTGTGCATGCTCGTCTGTATGTGTGCCTGGGATGGGTTGGGGTTGAGAAGAGTGGGACTGGGAAGTGGTTGTTGGAGGGGGGACAATAGAAACAGAGACAATGGCTGCCATCAGAGAGGAGGCCAGAGCTTGAATCGATCTCTGTTGGGCCGCCAATCCACTGTGAATGCCCTCCAGGAATGCATTGCATTCCTGCATCTGGGATGCAAGCTCCTGGATGGCATTCATATGGTTGACTGCCCTACAGAGATGGATCTAAATAGGTCAATAGCCTCCTCACTCAGGGCAGCAGGGCCTGAGGTGCCTGGGGCTAAGGAGATGCCCACCCTCCTGGGTGAGCAGGCACGGGCAACTCGCTGAGGTGCCACTGGGATGGCGGTGCAGGTACGGGGGTGGTGGCTGTACCTGCAGCTGGGGTGGCCGCAGAGGTGTCCACCTCCACCACCAGGGAGCTCCCATCAGAGGAGGTATCAGAGTCTGTGTTGTCCCTTCCAGTCTTCGCCGTGGTGCTCCCCTCGCCTTCCGTGCCACTGGTTCCTTCGGCATTGGTGGACTGGCGAGGCAATAAAGACAGGAGAACATCATTAAACTAACAGTCCAGGGTGTCACACACGTGGCCCACCATACCCGTTTCCATCACCATTGGCACATACATTGCCCAGTGCACGACATGTACACCACCAACAGATAATCCCCCCTTACACAATGCCTTCACACACATCTCCATGCATCCATGCCACATGCATCGTGCCCACAGTGTACTCACCTGTTGTTCTGGAGGCCCATACAGCAGTCCGTCTGGGGTAGGGCCCCATCCAGCAGTCGATTCAACTTCTCGAAGTGAAGGCTGGGCCCTTTCCCCGGTCACACGGGCCATGGTAGGTTCCAGACACAGGTCACAGCAGCACATGCAGTGTAGGTCTTCTCCTGTTGAAGGTCAGGAAACAAGTGAGGAATGATTTAGAAAATGGCGGTCACGTCCGCGGTGGTGTACACTGTCACCGCCAGCGTACATCCCCATTGGCCACTGTACTCCATAGGGCATAATATTATTCAATGAATAATTGCACAGCGGTTCACGACCGCTTACCGCCATGACGCCCAACGTCAGCGCAATTGCCTCACTTCCACCTGTCCCTCCACACAGGATAGGCGGTCACCATTTCGGGGGGAGGGAGCGAACAGGCCTATTGATAATTGCTGCATCATAGGATAAATAGGCACATACTTTGGAATTTACACTGCCCCAATACCTAATTGCACCATGTGGACTGCTGTTGTGGTTTAGTTGTTCAAATTGTGACAGCCTACCTATTCTTGTGTCCCTTAGATAACTACTGCTGCGGATGAATATGAGATGGAGACATAACCCCGTGTACAGACCCCTGGTGGACTTAGCTACACTTGAGGACATGCACATTATCCTCACCTATAGACTGGACAGGGCCACAATCACAGAGGTGTGTGCCCAGTTGGAGCCTGACCTGATATCAGCTATCCGTCATCCCACTGGGATCACCCCTCTTGTGCAAGTTCTATCAGTTATCCATTTCCTGGCAACTGGTTATTTCCAAGTGACAGTGGGCTTGGCAGCAGGAATGTCACAGCCAATGTTCTCAATCGTGCTGGCAAGAGTTGTCTGCCCTGATAAAACACATGTGCAGTTACATAGCTTTTTCACCAAGGTGGAAGATTTGGCCACTGTGAAGGCCGGATTCTACGCAATGGGACATATCCCCAATATGATTGGTGCTATTGACGGGACACATATTGCGTTTGTCCCCCCGCCCCAGAATGAACAGGTGTACAGGAATCATAAAAGTTACCACTCCATGAATGTGCAGATGGTGTGCCTGGTGGACCAGTACATTTCCCACGTCAATGCTAAATATCCTGGGTCGGTGCATGATGCTGTTGTCCTGAGGAATAACAGCATCCCAAATGTGATGGGCCAACTACAGATGCACAGGGTGTGGCCTTGGTTCCACCCGGTGTATGTTAGTATATGCTGCTGATGTCTCATAGGATAGTGTGTGGCTAAATGTTGTCCCTCAATGCCTGCAGGTGACTCTGCCTACCCAAACCTATCGTGGCTGCTGACCCCTGTGAAGAATGCCAGGACAAGAGCTGAAGAACATTATAATGAGGCACATGGGCGAACCAGAAGGATCATTGAGAGGACCTTCGGCCTTCTGAAGGCCAGGTTCAGGTGCCTCCATCTGACAGGTGGATCCCTGTGCTACTCACCGGAGAAGGTCTGCCAGATAGTAGTGGCATGCTGCATGTTGCACAACCTGGCCCTCTGACACCGTGTACCTTTTCTGCAGGAGGAGGTGATTGGAGATGCCCCTGTGGCAGCAGTGGACCCTGAGGACAGTAAGGATGAGGGGGCAGAGGATGGGGATGTGGACAACTGAACATCAGTTATCAGTCAGCACTACCAATGACACACAGGTGAGACAGTGCAACTTCACATTTCTATGACTATTGGTGCATTCTGTGTGGCTGTGGTATGCTGGCATTACCCACTTGTTACCTCTACCTACTCTCACCTATGGATTATCATTTTACAGATTTTGGTGATATGACAACAATGTCCTAATGTGATCACTACAGCCAGCTACAGGTCATTCTTTCTATGCTTTCATTATGTACAGTTCATTTGCAATGGATGTAGCTGTTTCCATCATTATACATTTTCATTACATGAAAGACTAGTAGTCAAATTTTTTCCAAGGGTGTTTATTGTTGTGCTAAAAATAGAGGGGGAAGTGCAATGGAATGGGGTGATGATGGAGGAAAGTCCAGGGTATTGTTCCAGTCTGTTTGTAGCACAGGTGTAGTGTCCAAGGGGCCATAGGAAGGGGAGCAATGGCAGTTCAAGGTGGACAAGGTGACTGAGTGGGACACAAGGGGGACAATCAGGAGAGTCTCATTTCCTGGTGGAGGTCTTGGCAAGTGTCTCTGGCTTCTGTCTGGGTCGCAGGGAAAGTTTGCAGGGTGGTTCACCCTCTGCAGGGGAAGGGATGCTGGTGGCCTGTGGGTCTAGCGGCAGCAGAAGTGGGGGGTTGTTCAGTTGACTGGCTAGTGGTAGGGGCCCGCTGATGTACTGTTGCCTCCCTCATGATGTTGGTTATGTCTGCCAGCACCCCTGCTATGGAGATCAGGGTGTTGTTAATGGTCGGCAAGTCCTCCCTGATCCCCTGATACTGGCCCTCTGGCAGCCACATGTTCTCCTGCACGTTGTCTATGATCTGGCCCATCGTATCCTGGGAATGTTGGTAGGCACCCAAGATCTCGGAGAGTGCCTCCTAGAGTGTCGGCTCTGTGGTCCTGTCCTCCCGCAGGTGCACAGCAGTCCTCCCAGTTTCCATGTTGGCCTGTGCCCCTGTCCCCTGAAAGGTGTGCCCACTGCCACTGACCCCAGGTCCCTGATTGTCTTGGGGATGAGGTGTGGCCTGGGGTCCCTGTAGAGGTGGGCACACTGCTGATTGACGTGTCCTGGGGACAGAGGTTTGGGTATGCTGGGTGGGTGCTGTGGTGTTTGTTCCTGATGGGGGAGGCTCGGTGGTGGTCTGTGGATGGGCTTGGGCTGTCCAGTGGTCCCTGATGGGCAAGATAGGTCATCTAGATCCAGAAGTCTAGAGTTACTGTCACCACTGGGGGCCTCTTCTGTTGGGGGACTGGATAGTGGTGGCACCTCCTCTCCACTGACATTGGCTGGGGTACCTGTGGGGATGTTAGTGATGTATTATGCTTTAAGTGTATGACATTTGTATTGCCCTAGCTTCCCCTCCATGGTTGGTATTGCCCTGCCAGCTTTTTCTTGTGTATGGTGATGTATTGTGGGATTGTTAGTTTCCCTATACTGTGCATGCTTTAGTGATGGGTGTCCATGCAGGGTTGAGAGGGTGTCCATGCATTCGTATGGCATGCAGGGCTTATCATTGGGGGTAGTAAGATGTGTAGGTGCAGTATGTGGGATGAGTGGAGTGATGGGAGTGAGGGTGTGCGATGGCATGAAGGTATGGGGGGGTGATAGGTAGTAAATATTGACTTATCAGTGTCCAGTCCTCCGGCTACTCCAGCGAGTCCCTCAGGATGTTGTATTGCCAGTACTTGCTCCTTCCATGCTGTGAGCTGTGGGGAAGGAGGTGGGGGTCCACTGCCAGTCCTCTGTATGGCGAGCTGGTGCCTTGCTGCTATAGAACGTACCTTCCCCAGTAGGTTGTTCCACCTCTTCCTGATGTCGTCCCTAGTTCTTGGGTACTATCCCACGGCGTTCACCCTGTCCACGATTCTCTGCCATAGCTCCATCTTCGTTGCTATAGATATCTGCTGTACCTTGCTCCAAAGAGCTGTGGCTCTACCCTGAAAATTTCCTCCATCATGACCCTTAACTCCTGCTCAGTGAAACGGGGTGCCTTTGTGGTGCCATGGGTGTTTTGTGATGTGTGTTGGTGAGGGTGTGTTGCTTAATGTGGTGGGGTGTGTGATGTGGAGTGCGTGAGGGGTGTGTGGGTGTAAGTGGTGTGTGTGTCTAGTTGTCTCTGTGCTCTTCTTCTCAGTCTCCTGGTGGCAACTGGTGTTCATAAGGGGTTGTGGGTAATGTTGGTGTCTGTTTTATAGTAGTGTGGGTGTGGTGTATGTATGAGTGTCAGGTGTGTGTATTTGGTATAGGCCAATGTTGTGTTGTTTTGTATGTGGGTGTCCATTCTGTGCGCGGCGGAATGTACCGCCAATGGTTTAGTGCCGTTGAATGTCCGTCGTGGTGATTCGTCGGTCACAATATGATGGCCATTGTTTTGTTGGTGTAACGGTATGGGTTTTGGGACCGCCACTTTATCACTGACCTTTGGGCTGGCAGATTTGTGTATGTGGCTGTATTCTGGCGGACTGGTGTGTGTGTGTGTCACAATATGGTGAATGGATATCCGCCACTGCAGCGATATGTTGGCGGCCGTCAGTGTGACGGTAAGCAGGATTTACCGCCAATGTCATAATGAGGGCCTTAATGGCCAAAGTAAACAATGACCTTCTATTTCTCAGAAGATGGGACAATGACCTGGTCAACCCATGGGGTTACTCCATCAACACTCATCATGTCTTTAACCAGCCCACACTGCACAGATCAGCCAATAAGAGCGACACCCACCGACCTGATGGCCTTCACTAATTCTGTCCTCACAATCATTGCTACTGCACTGTGACTGCTGGGTCGGAGGCTACAGCTGCCCTGCAAATTTGTGTTCCACCAGGAGGGTCACCATGATATGAACCCCTAAAAGGAGGAGCTGCTGTGCTTGGAGGCCGTTGAGGTGCTGCCCGAATACAGGGTCTTGTTGGCCACCAAACAAACGAACGCAATGTGGGCATGTATCATCTTTGTTTGCCCGGTCTCAGTATACGAAGATAACCAATGACCAGCTGTTCAGTGAGTGTCCAGGTGGCTCTGAAATTGTCTTTGCCAATTTGATTAAGGTCAGGGTAGACCTGCAGAATGAAGCTCCATTTTCAGAAGGGTGGTATTGATGACAAAGCAGGAGCAAGACTAGTCAGCAGTACTGTCACAATTATGGGCGAAGGAACCCTGTGATGTGGGGCTTATCAATACCACCAAACCAGTAAGCATAACACTGCGAGAAGGGGCCATCCTACTTCAGGTGTGTAGCTACACTCCGTCGCAGTGATCCAATGAGGGTATAGCAACCCACGATCAAAGCACTGGTCGAACAGGAGGTCCTCCAGAGAAGGGTCTTCCCTGGCAATACACCAAACTTCCCGGTCAAAAAGAGGAATGGAAGGACCTGGCACCTGGTAATGGACCTGTGCCCTCTCAATGACATTATGATCCAGGAATTCTCTGTGCTTCTAGACCCCTCCATCATACTATCATACCCCCACAGAAGCCTGCTATTTCTCTGTCATAGACATCAAGAATATGTTCTTTAGCATTCTGCTGCACCTCAACAGTCAGTACCTGACCACGTTCACTTTCTGAGAAGTTCAGCTCCAATATCAGAGACTACTGCAAGGGTACTGTGAGTCTCCAAGTATCTTCAAACGAAAACTAAGGAAGGACCTTGCTAACTTCCGATTGATTAGCACACTGATACAGTATGCTGATGACATCTTGATATGCAGTCCCTCTGAGGACTATGTCATCAGTACACAATAGCCCTCCTGACTGCACTTGCCAAAGGAGAGATGGGGAAGATGCAGTATGTACAGGAGGTTAGTTATCTGGGTCAGCTGAACTCATCGGCTGATCCGCAAATCACACCAGAATGCACAGATTCTATCAGGGCAATGCCACCATCGAAAACTAAAAAAGATAGGCAAAGGTTTTAGCACTATGGAACCATGGCCCTCATTACAACCCTGGCAGTCGGTGTTAAAGCGGCGGTAATACCGCCAACAGGACGGCGGTAAACAAAAATGGAATCACGACTACGGCGGAAACTGCCAACACAGACAGCCACTTTCACAGTCCGACCGCCATGGCGGTAGCACAAACACCTCAGCGGTAACCGCCAACAGAAAGGCGGAAGAAAATGTACCTCCCACCACATTACAACCCGCCCATCCGCCAGCTTTTGCGGGGCAGTTCCAACGCCATCAAAAGCACGGCAAAAACAATACACAGAAGGGAAACCACTCACCTCTCAACACCCAAGGAAGAACGAGGACGCCATGGAGCCCGAACTACAGGTGTTACCCATGTTGGTGTATCTTCTCATCTACCAGGAGTACGATCGGCGGCGGCGACGACCACGGTTAGTACTGCACCTAGCACACAGGGGAGGGGGGAGGAAAATGAGAGTGACACACACACACGCAACACACAGCCCCCACTCTCACCCCAACACCATACACACAAACACATGCTTCAACATTACCCTCTGGAAGAACACAAGGACAAAAGGAATTGAGTCAAATGAGTGTCATATTAGAAATAGTCAGATATACGTTACAAATTCAAAAACAGTATTTACAATATATACAATATGTACATAAAGCGGTACATTGTCCACTCAAAATGTCCATGGGACACTGGGCCCAAATTCATAGCCAAGCCCACACTTGACTCCTGCCTCAATACGGAGAGAACACTGCAGGGGTATCAGGTCGAAAACACACAGGCACCTCAGGGGGATGGCGAAGGGGGGGCACCTCAGCCGGAAGATGGGACAACG
Source organism: Pleurodeles waltl (assembly GCF_031143425.1). Classification (NCBI taxonomy): domain Eukaryota; kingdom Metazoa; phylum Chordata; class Amphibia; order Caudata; family Salamandridae; genus Pleurodeles; species Pleurodeles waltl. The sequence goes on along the minus strand of NC_090446.1, from coordinate 1,331,935,756 downwards.
CCTCTGCTCCTTGAGGGGGCTCCATGCCCACAGCGATGTGCTGGGGAGTGCAAAGACACAGTCTCTCAAGTCTCTCAAGTGGGTGGTTTGCCCACTGCTTGCTTCTGGGGAGTGCAAAGCCACAGTCTCTCAAGTGGGTGGTTTGCCCACTGCTTGCTCCTGGGGAGTGCAAAGCCACAGTCTCTCAAGTGGATGCCTTTCTCCACTGGTTCTGGAGGGGGCTTTGTGCCCAGTGTGCTTCATCCTGCTAAGGATGGGGTGAGTGGATGCATTTCTCCACTGGTTCTGGAGGAGGCTTTGTGCCCAGTGTGCTTCAGCCTGCCAAGGATAGGGTGAATGGATGCCTTCTTCCCCTGGTTCTGGAGGGGGCTTTGTGCCCAGTGTGCTTCATCCTGCCAAGTATAGGGTGAGTGGATGCCTCCTTCCACTGGTTCTGGAGGGGGCTTTGTACCCAGTATGCTTCATCCTGCCAAGGATAGGGTGAGTGGATGCATTTCTCCACTGGTTCTGGATGGGGCTTTGTGCCTAGTGTGCTTCATCCTGCCAAGGATAGGGTGAGTGGATGCCTTCTCCACTGGTTCTGGAGGGGGCTTTCTGCCCAATGTGCTTCATCCTGCCAAGGATAGGGTGAGTTGATGCCTTCTTCTACTGGTTCTGGAGGGAGCTTTGTTGCCAGTGATGCAACACTTGGGGTGGGCAGTTCACAGGCCCTCACCTGGGAGTCTGAGCCACGAGATTTGCAGTGACCAGGATGCATGATAGTGCATGGAGGCAGGGCTAGAGTCCATCCGGCGGCAGCTAAGGCTGCACAGTGGTGGTAGTGCCAGTGCTGGTGGGGGTGCAGCAGTGCTGGAGGGAGGCTCCAGCCCCTCTCCTGCAGCCTCGGACTGCTGCCCACTGGGGCTGCTGCTGCTGGCAGTGGTGCTACTGTCAGCGGTGCAGGTGGCGGTGCAGGTGGCGGTGCTTGCAGCGGTGCAGGTGGCGGTGCTGGCTGCGGTGCAGGTGCTGCCAGTGGTGGGGGGAGGCTCCAGCTCTTCTCCTGCAGCCTTGGATGGCTGCCCACTGGGCCTGCTGCTGACAGTAGTAGTGCTTGCTGCAGTGCAGGTGGCGGATCAGGTGGCAGTGCTTGTGGCGGTGCTAGCAGTGGTACTGCTGGCAGTGCTGGCCGAGGTGCAGGTGGCGGTGCTGGCAGTTGTGCTGGTAGCCACCAGGCCTTCACCTGCTGCCTCGGAGGGCTGAAGTGCCTTGCCTGGTGTTTTTTTCTCCTTCCTCACCTTGGCAGATGGTGGTGTCACCTTGGGTCTGGCAGCTAGAGTCTTTGAGGTGGCCTTGCTGGGTGGCTGTGGCGTTTTCCCCTTGATGGATGCTGTCCCCTTCTTCACCTTGCCAGGTGGCGGAATGGTTTTTGCCTTGGCAGGGGTTGGTGGCACACTGGCTGGGCTGATGGGTGCCCCCTTTGAGCCTCTGGCAGCTGCTGGAACCACAGCAGACGTGGACTTGGCTGAGGTGCTGGGCTGGGTTTTTTCCACCCTGGCCCGAGGGGAAGGACGGGGGAGGGGGAGGGAAGAGGCCAATGTTTGCCAGAAAAAGCTTCTTAGGGACACTGGGGCAGGAAGAGGGAGAAGGTCTGGGAGTGGAGGAAGAGGGAGTGGTTGTAGAAGGTGTCTGTCTGCTGAGTTTGGGTGCAGGTGCATGGGCTGGATGCTGTTGTGAGTTGGATGGCTGTTGGGTGGGTGGGTGAGGGCTTGCGTTTGTGTACTTTGGGAGGAGGGGTCACAGACACAGTGGGAGAGGACACAGGGGACGTGTGCATGGATGTGGGGGTGGTGACTGCCAGTGAGGGGTGTGTAGTGATGGGTGTGCTGGTGATGGAGGTAGTGGATGAGGATGTAGTGCATGCAGGTGTGAGTGGAGACGCTACTGGGAGGGAGGTGGACGAGGAGGAGGAGGGGGACACAGTAGAGGCAGTGGATGTTGGTGTGTCTGCATGGGGATGGTGGTTGTGTGAGTGCCTGTGAGATGAAGTATGGTGCTTGTGTTTGCCTGAGACACTTCTATGTGTTGATTTGGGTGAATGCTGGTCTGAAGGTGTGCTTGGAATAGGCTGGGGTGGAGGGGATTGGGACTGGGTAGAGGAAGTTTTGGGAGGAGGCTGGATACAGGGACAATGGCTGCCATCAGTGCGGAGGCCAGAGCCTGAAATGTTCTCTGTTGGGCCGCCACGCCAGAGTGAATGCCCTCCAGGTATGCACTTGTTTGTTGCAAATGCCTCTTGACACCCTGGATGGCATTCAGAATGGTTGACTGCCCAACAGTGAGGGATCTCAGGAGGTCAGTAGCCTCCTCACTGAGGGCAGCAGGGCCCATGTGGGTTGCAGCTCACTCCGTTGTCAGTGCCTCTGCTCCTCCGCCAGATGATTCTAATGCACACAAGGACAGGGTGACAAAACAAAAAGGGTGGGGAGAGAGAGAGGATACACCTGGTCAATGCCAGCAACAACAGTACATTTGGCATACACAACTCACAGGGAACAGCCCTATGCACTAGGCCATGCACTACCAGTTACAATGCTAGTCACTAGCCCATGGGGTACAATGCCTAATGCCATCAGCTGCACACCTGAAACAAACAGGGCCCTGACCAGTAGTAGTTGCCCACTAACACTATTGGGGTTGGAGTGCTTCAGAGCCTGCCCAACAAGGGACCTACCCTGCCATGTTCGCCCTGGCCTAGGGGCACCCACAGTCCACATCCCCACTCAGGTAAAACCTTAATGCACGCAAAGTAATGAATCTGAAATTGTACTCACCCCCTTGTGGCTGCTGTGATGCCCTCAAGCGCCCATCCAAGTCCGGATAAGCCACCGCCAGGATGCGGAACATCAGGGGGGTCAGGGTACGACGGGCACCCCTTCCTCATTGGGAGGCCAGCCCCGGTGGACCTCCACCGTCTTCCTTTCCCAGCGGTGCAGGTCCTCCCACCGTTTGCGGCAGTGGGTGCTCCGCCTGTCAAAGTCCCCCAGGGTCCACATCTCCTTGGCGATGGCACGCCAAATACCCTTTTTCTGATGGGTGCTGACTTGCAGGAAAAAGATAGCAGAAAAGGGAATTAGTTAACTGTCTGGACCGTCACACTCATGGTCCACCCTATCCCTCCCATCCCCTGACGCACATACATTGACCACAATACATGCAGCACTCTGGCCAGGATGCCTCAGCCCCCCCCTACAGGTCGCTTACACACACACACACAGCACTCCATACATTCATGGCCCACGCATCATGCTCACAGTGTACTCACCTACTCGTCTGGAGGACTGCAGAGTAACGTGTACCAGTCTCTCCAACTCCTCCGCAGTGAAGACAGGGGCCCTTTCCCCAGACCCATGAGCCATTGTCGCTTCCAGACATAGGTCACAGCAGCACTTGCAGTGTAGGTCCACTCCTACTGAAGGTCAGGTAGCAAGTGAGTGAATAGATAGAAAATGGCGGTGACGTCCGCGGCAGTGCATACCATCACCGCCGGCATACATCGCCATTGGCTCCTGGAACCCATGGGGCCCAATTATAACCAATGCGAAGTTGCACTGCAGTCGTCGACAGCCTACCGCAATGGCACACAATGCCAGCGGAGTTACCTCATTTCCACTTGTCGCTCTTCAGAGGTCAGGCAGCCGCCATTTCAGGGGGGCACAGGCCATGGCACCTAATTGCGTCACAGCAGACATTGGCACAGAAACTGACTCTCGGATTCACATACTGGTTCTGTAAATGTAGAAATGCATCATTAGTGTAATAGATGTGTGATTATGACCCTCTGCTCACCGTTTTCCTCCATAGGCTTCAACCGCTGAGGATGAATATGAGATGGAGACATCCTCCAGTGTACAGATCCGTGGTGGACCTTGCGACAATGGAGGACAGACACATTATACTAACATGCAGACTTGATCAGGCCACAATCCAAGACCTGTGTGCCCAATTGGAGCCAGACCTGATGTCAGCTATCCGCCAGCCCAGAGGTATCCCCACTCCAGTGCAGGTCCTGTTAGTGCTCCATTTTCCTGGCAATTGGTTCCTTCCAAACAACAGTGGCCATGGCATCAGGGATGTCTCAGCCAATGTTTTCCAACGTGTTGACCGGAGTGTTGTCAGCCCTGCTTAAAAACATGCACAGCTACATTCTATTTCCACAGGTGGAGGATTTGGCCACAGTGAAAGCTGACTTTTATACCCTGGTACATATCCCCAACATCATTGGTGCCATTGATGGTACACATGTGGCATTTGTCCTCCCGCCCCCTGAGAAACGAACAAGTGTTCAGGAATAGAAGAAGCTATCACTCTATGAATGTGCAGATGGTGTGTTTGGCGGACCAGTACATCTCCCATATGAATGCCAAGTATCCTGGCTCTGTTCATGACGCCTTTATCTTGAGGAATAGCAGCATCCCATATGTGATGGGCCAACTCCAGAGGCACCAGGTGTGGCTAATATGTGAGCCCAAGGTCCCCACCCAGTATATGTTGGTGTCTGGGTATGGGGTTGTCCCTAAGGGTTAGTGTGTGTCTAGCAGTTGTCCCTCGATGTTTTCAGGTGACTCTGGTTACCCCAACCTCTCATGGCTACTGACCCCAGTGAGGTTGGCCAGGACAAGGGCAGAGGAACGTTACAATGAGGCACATGGGTGAACAAGGAGGATAATTGAAAGAACCTCTGGCCTCCTGAAGGCCAGGTTCCGGTGCCTCCATCTGACAGGTGGATCCCTGTAATACTCACCCAAGAAGGTGTGCCAGATCATTGTTGCATGTTGCACAACCTGGCCTTGAGACGCCAGGTGCCTTTTCTGCAGGAGGGTGAGCCTGGAGATGGTCTTGTGGCAGCGGTGGACCCTGTGGACAGTGAGGAGGAGGAGGCAGAGGAAGAAGATGCGGACAACAGAAGTAATATCATATAGCAGTACTTCTAGTGACACACAGGTAAGACACTGTAACTTCACTTTCCTTTTCAGTGTTCTGTTGGACATTGTACATGGCAGCCTGATTTTCCTATTTCTATGGCCACTTACTGTACCCTTTGGCATCTCTATTTTCAGATCTTTGTAGCCCACTCTGCCTCCTGGTATGTTTACTGCTGCCCACTAATGGTCATACCAATGTATATATAATTGTACATATGACTTGCAATGTTTTCAGAATGTTGTACTAATACATATTTCAATAATTTGACAGGTTCCAGATTTGCATTTGTTCCAAGGGTATTTATTTAAGTGCTCATCAGTGGACGGGATGTGCAATGGGCTGGGGTAATGGTGGAGGAATGTCCAGTTAGAGTCCAGTCTCTTGGTATCACAGGTGCATTGTTCAATAGGGCATAGGAAGGGGAGCAATGGCAGTTCAAGGTGGACAGGGTGACAGAGTGGGACAGAAGGGTGACAATCAGGAGAGTCTTATTTCCTGGTGGGGGTCTTGGCAATGTTCCCTGGCTTCTGCCTGGATCGCAGGGACCATTTGTGGGGTGGTTCCCCTTCTGCAGGGGGTGCGGTGCTGGTGGCCTGTTGTTCCTGTGGTGGGGCCTCCTGCCGACTAGTGCCGGCGGAGGTGGAGGGCTGTTGTTCGGTGTGGCTAGTGCCAGGGGCCCGCTGGTGTGCCAACGCCTCCCTCATGGTGTTGGACATATCAGCCAGCACCCCTGCAATGGTAACCAGGATGGTGTAGATGTGTTTGAGGTCCTCCCTGATCCCCAGGTACTGTCCCTCCTGCAGCTGCTGGGTCTCCTGCAAATTGGCCAGTATCTGCCCATTGTCTCTTGGGAATGGTGGTATGCTCCCAGGATGTTGGTGAGTGCCTCCTGGAGAGTGGGTTCCCTGGGCCTGTCCTCCCCCTGTTGCACAGTGGTCCTCCCAGCTTCCCCTGTTGTCCTGTGCCTCTGTCCCCTGAACCGTGTGCCCACTGCCACTGACCCCAGGTCCCTGATCGTCCTGTGTTTGTGGGGTTGCCTGGGGTCCCTGTAGTGGTGGACATACTGCTGATTGATGTGTCCTAGGGACAGTGGCATGGGCCCGCTTGGTCGGTGCTGTGGTGGTGTTTCCTGAGGGGGGAGGCTCTGTGGTGGGTTGGGACTGTGGCAGCGTAACCGACTGTCCAGAGGTCCCTGATGGGCCAGGTTGGTCATCGTGATCCAGGCGTGCAGAGCTGCTGTCATCACTGTGGGCCTCCTCTGAGGGGGGGACTGGATGTTGCTGGCAACTCCTCTCCGGTGACGTTGAGTAGGGGTCCTGTGAGGATGCAAATGCAGTGGTATTGTATCTGCGTGTGCCATCTTGTGCATGGGTGTGTTTCCCTGTATGGTTGTGATTGCCCTGTCAGCTTTGCCTGGTGTGTGTGGTGATTTTGTGTGCTAGGTGATTCTCTCTAATGGGCATGCTGTGGTGATGGGTGTCCATGCAGGTGTGTGATGGGGGTCCATGGATTGTTGTGGCATGCAGGGCTTGGTATTGGGATGGGTGGGTTGTGATAGTGGGGTATATATGAGGTGGTGGAGTGATGGGGGTGAGGGTAGGTGTAGGAGTTTGTGACGGCATGCAGGTAGGGCAGGGGATATAGTAGTAAAGATTCGACTTACCAGAGTCCAATCCTCCTGCTACTCCTGCGAGGCCCTCAGGATGCATGATCGCCAAGACCTGCTTCTCCCATGTTGTTTAGTTGTGGGGGAGGAGGTGGGGGTCCACCGCCAGTCCTCTGTACAGCTACCTGGTGTCTTGCAACCACGGACGCACCTTCCCCCGTAGGTCATTCCACCTCTTCCTGATGTCATCCCTTGTTCTGGGGTGCTGTCCCACAATGCTGGCCCTGTCCACGACTCTCCGCCATGGCTCCATCTTCCTAGCAAAGGACGTCTGCTGCACCTGTGATCCGAATAGCTGTGGTTCTACCCGGATGATTTCCTCCACCATGACCCTTAGCTCCTCCTCTGAAAACCTGGGGTGTCTTTGGGGTGCCATGGATGTGGTGTGAGTGGTATGTGTGAGGGTGTGTGGGGTGATGTGCTGGGGTGTGTGCTGTGAGGTACGTGGATGGTGTATGGGTGATCATGTTCTGTGGCTCAGATTGAGTGGGTGCTCCTGGCTTGTGTCTCTCTCTGTTAGCAATCTTTTTTTTTCGTTGAAAGGGTTGTGGGTAATGTGGGTGTGTGTTTTATATTGGATTGGGTGTGTGGGTGTGGTGGGTGTATGTGTGTCAGGTGTGTGTAATTTGAATTTTCCAATATGGTGGTGTTTTGTAAGTGTGTGTGTATTTTGAGCGCAGCGGTGTGTACCACCAACGGTTTACCGCGGTTGAAAGACCACTGCGGTGATTCGTGGGTCCTGATACTGTGGGTGTATTCCTGTTGGCGTAACCTTGTGGTTTTTGGTACGGCCAATTTATCACTGACCTTGGTCTGGCGGACTTGTGTGGGTATCTGTATAGTGGTGGATTTCTCTGTGTGGGTCATAATACCCGTAGCGGTATACCACTATGGTCACTGTATGTTGGCGGCCGTCAGCACGGCGGTAGGCGGCATTTACCGCCAGGGTTGTAATGAGGGCCAAGGTCTGGAAGTGGGTCTTTAGCTACACCACGCTCGTTGCCCCCTTTCTTGAGCCCATAAAAAAGGCAAAAGTTGGCCACGAGGAACTAGCATGGATGCCTGGGATGAAGGATGCCTTCTGCAAGCTCAAAACACAGATAAAGCACTCCCCAATCCTAGGAACGCCTGACTATAAGAAGGAATTCTTCCTATTCAGCCACAGTGACGGGTGAGTCATGCCAGCAGTCCTGACACAAAAGTATCCCATGGCGCACAAAGCTCTTGTGTACTACAGCAGGCTCTTAGACTCAGTCCTGCAGGGTTATTTCCCATGCGAGCTGGTGCTAGAGGCAGCAGCCATTGCTGTCTACAAAAGCACCTGCATTGTGATAGGGGCATCGCTGACACTGTATGCAGACTATTCAGTGTCTGTGATCATAAGAAGAGCAAGAGCACACTGACTACATGTTAGAAATGGGGTCTTTAGTTGGTAGTGGTTTGCACCCTGTCCAAGTAGGGACCCTCACTCTAATAAGGTTAAGGGAGACATACACCTAAGACAAAACCTGCTCACCTCGCTGGTAGTTTGGCATAAGCAATCAGGCTTATCTCAGAAGCAATGTGTAAAGTATTTGTACACATACAGTAACACAGTGAAAACACCACAAAAATACTCGCAAGGGAGTGTGGGCTGGTCATGGAGTGACACAGACCTCAGATACAGTACTTTGGAATACGATGAGGAAAAAAAGAAGGTGCTTGGAGTCGAGGAGGTGCGCCGTTGCTGGAGAATGTAGCTTCAGTTCCTTGTGACCCGACTGGATTGATGAATCCAACAAATCAAGATGTGAAGCATCAACTTTGCGGTGCCCTGATCACTACACGGGGACACAGGTGCTGCAGTGGAGCTGGAGTCGGGTCTCCTGGACATGGTGGACACAGCACTCTGGACTCTTACTAAGGCAAAACTTCGGAAGCACTGTGGCAGTGTCAGGTCTGTGTTGCAGGTCGCAGTCATTGCACTCAGTGGGGACCACAGCTCCACTGCAGACAGCGGTGCGGAGTCGGACAGCACTTTTGATTCCAAAATCGCTCTGGCGTCAATGTTCTTGGTTACACAAGAACTCACTCCCAATGGTCCAGGAACTGGATTTCACAACACGTGGCAAGTCAGGACTCTCAGCCAAAGATCCCAGCTGCTGGTAGGTGAAGTTCTTTATGTCCCTGAGGCTTCTTACCAGAGGGCAAGCTCAGTCCAAGCCCTTGGAGAGCCTTTGGAAGCAGGATGGAGAAAGCAAAGTCCAGTCCTTTCACTCCCAGGATAGAAGCAGCAAGCAGCAGGCATGCACAACAAAGCAACATACATAGTGGCAGTATCTCCTAGAGCATCCAGCTCTTCTTCCTGGTAGAATGACCTCAGTCCAGAAGTGTTCTAACTATTTGGGGCCAGCTGTTCAGTACTGATACTCAACTCCCTGGAGTGTATCTGAAGGACAGGTGGGAAGCTAGGAAGCACACTTTGGAGCTTGAAAGGCTCAGGCTGGAAATGGAAGCAAAGAAACTGGCTAAAGAAGAAAGGAAAATGATCTTGGTTCACGAGCTGAGCTTAAAGGATCTGGACTTGAAAGGCAAGGCCATGACACATGGTGGCAGTGTTTCATCAGTGTGTTCTGAGAGAAGGGTACACCTATCGAAGAATTTATTGAAAGAGTGAACTAAGGAGGATGACATGCACAGGTGGTTTCAGGGCTATAAGGGGCAGCTCTCTACATGCACAGGATCCACACAGATTGGGGGGCAGGTCTGTGGAACTACTTCACAGTGGAGAGTCCTGACTTAAACACATAAATTGTGGGGCGGGATTCTATTCCACATCCGACACTTTACAATCACTGCTCTATACCAAATACCTGGTCCTTCAATAAGATGCATCCATTTTATGGATGAAAAGGCCTCACCCACATAATAGTGGCATGCTTCATCATAGGGTAATCCATCCCGCCGAGTTTAGATAATACTAACCCGGCTTTCTCAACTTTAGCCTCAAAGGAAAACTAGCTTCTTTTGGGACAGGAAGATCTAAATAAAGTATCTTCTCATCAGTAGTGCACCAGTATCACATAAAAAAAACTACAATTACCTCTATATTTATCCATAGCCCCTGCGTTTATTCAGAATGATGCAGGGTAGATTAAAAAGAAGATTTTTTGCCAGCCTCTCCTATGTTATCCGGGGGGCTGCAAACCAGTATGCTAGCGATCTGCAATGGATCTTCACACCTTTTCAAATGCCAACATGTTTCGGTCTGCGGAGGTACCAGTCAGGATGCCTTATCTTCAGATCTAAAGTCATTTGGCCTTATTAAGGGAGGAAGTATCTCCATGTTCCTACTGTCAAACACATGGTTGGATTTTGTACATGCAAACAGGGTAAAACTAGTTCTTACCTTGTCCTCTATGCATCTCCTAAGGTTTAGATTGCAAGAGATAATCAATACATAAGTATAGTACATTGCAAACCTAAACAATATATTGTCAATATATTGTCATGTGGAATGGTCACCCAATGTGATTCACGCTCAAATGCATAAAAACCTCAACACTGCACTCAATGTACAAACCAGTGGACTGCTTGTTACGCAAAACCTTGTGCTAGATATTTCAAGTGTTATATTTATCAATACACATTTATTTTAATGCACTTACCCTGCAACTGTCAGTGAAACACCTCATCAATCTCTAGGAGGGCAGAGACTCCATTATTGTCACACACTATAGATCAAACACATTCACAAGACGTCCATTTAAATGGAATGGAATGACCATACTATTATGGGCCGATACAGCTCTAGTTCGTTTGGTAGTCCTATTTCTCTTCCTCAGGCAGTACCTGATGCATCATTACCTAGGCTCTGTCTATATCCTAATAGCCCAGGGTAGTTAATACTGCCAAACCCCTTTATTCAGATGTTTGTTGCTGTCAGGCTAACATTCTGACTATATGTCTCAGTGCATCCTATCATGTCAACATACACACCTCTTCATATATCCAAAATGGGTGCTACAGGAATCTTAATTACCTTCATTGTGAGTTCAGCCACACCAGGCTCAATACCCATGGGTCAAAAATGTCAGTTCTTAGTAGGATTACTGGGTTATGATCACCCGCCTGCGGAATGTACAGGGTGGTATTTTCTAAACAATCATAAAAAGCAGACCAAAACAATCTAATCTATGATTGTATTCCTTCGGTGGGTTAGGAATTCACTGATTACTGACAGGATGTCGGACCCCCATGCCCCACTTATTTTATCATAGTGGTAAGCTGAGAAATGATATGCCAGTTCCTAATGGGATTACAGGTTCTGATCAGTCGAGCATCCCCGGAGATATTTTCAAACATCTCATACAAAGCAATACCCAATTTGTTCATATATTCCCTCTAGCAGGTTAGGAACTCACTGGTTCTAGCCGGGATGTCGGACCCCCACGTCCTCATTACTTTATCAGAAAGAGCACACTGACTTTATCCCCATATCTGCAGCTGTGGACTGAGAACTTCATAATTCCACCCAGGATTTCGGACCCCTTTTCCCCTCCTTATTTCATCAAAGGGAGTGCCCCTTGGCATCACCTAGTCTGAGCTCCTCAATAGTACTGCCGCTTCTGTATTCCCCATGTTATGCTTTGGCTATTTGTCGTCATTTTCTATGTCGTGGGTGTTATCACCGGCGCCCCGTCCAGGAACCATGGGAAATATAGTCCATTTGTTTCAGATCTTCCTACTAGGCCCTGTGAAAATTGATACTTAGAATTATCTGGCTTCTATCATTCAATATCATCACTAATAATGTAGAAACCTTGTTGGCAGTCAATCACTCCACAAATTATTTGGAGCTATGGTGTTTCTAAGTGCTTTACTAAGAAATAACCTTTGAAATGTATTTGTATCTTTATTTGTGTATGTTGGATTTTTGTCATTTTGGTGATAAAATTTGGCTATTTTTCTAAACTGGTGTGGAGTACTTTTGTGGTATTTTCACAATGTTACTGTGTGTGTGTGTGTGTGTGTGTGTGTGCGCATATGTCTGTGTACAAATACTTTACACATCAGTCGAGCATAAGCCTGACTGCTCGTGCCAAGTTAACAAGGGGGTGAGCAGTGGTTGTCTTAGGTGTGTGACTCCCTTACCCTAAATAGAGTGAGGGTCCCTACTTGACAGGGTGCAAACTACTGCCAACTGGAGCCCCTATTTCTTACACTGGTGATCAGTGATGAGTTTCATCCACAATCGTGTCAGTCTAGTGAACCATCAGCAGTTATTGCAGATTTGGTGTCTGAACAAGAGAGGTTGGAAACCTATACGATGCCTCAGCTCAAAATGTTCTGCAAGGAGTACAGGTGTTATTTTAAAGACCTCAGTAGAAAGGAGGAGCTGGTAAAGGCGCTGAGGGTCTGGTTGGCAGCCAGGGAGGCTGGTGAGCATGCAGATGTGGACAGTGTGGATCTGGAGGAATAGCGCTTCACCCTCCAGGGCAGGTAGAAGTGTTTCTTCAAAGAGTCTGATCCCAGAGGAGCTGAAGGACAAGTGGGTTGGAAACTGCTTTGTGTGAGGACAGGCAAAGTCCTGTTCAGGCGCAAGTGTCAGCTACTCCCACCATTCTAGGGCAGAAAGACCCATCAGCCTGGTAATGGGCCTTAAGAATATGCAGCGCACACCTCAGCTCCCTTTGTGTGACTATTTAAAGTGAATGAACAAACAGCCCAACTGTCATCCTGGATCAGACATGTATTCCACTGACAGGAAGAGGCACAGAATGGTTAAGCATGAAAATGCCCAGTCTGGTGGGCAAAGAAACGATGGCTTAAACCCAGATTTGTGTGAGTGAGGGTGAAAGTTTGCATTGCTCAGCTTTCCGTCCATCATCTGTCCTTTTTGCTTTTTTCCCGTTAAGTGGTATGGGTACGCCCAGATGTGGGGCCAGTGCTCATTGCACCACTGGATTCAAGCTAGCCTAGCTGATGAGGGGTGATACTCCAAAACTGGTCCCAGGACGGTTGTTTCTGGTCCAGGGAGGACCTGGCATGGCAGTTTGGGCTCGACTGTTCCCATGGCGAAAAGGGTTAAGACTGATTCGTATTTTGGCTGGGTCCAAACTGAGGTTGTGTGGTGGGCCAAAAACAATGGAATAAACCCTGATCTTTATGACTGGGGGTGAATGTTTGCACCGTTCAGCATTCTGTCCATCATCTGTTCTTTATTCTTTTGTTGCCATAAGTGGGAAAGGTATGCCTAGACATGGGTCCCATGCTCACTGCGCCACTGGATTCTAGCTAGCCTGGCTGATGAGAAGCAATATACTGAAACTAGTCCCAGGATTCTTGTTTCCGGTCCAGGGAGGACCTGACTTGGCAGTTTGGCTAGACTCTTCCCATGGGGAACATGGCCAAGACTGATTTGTATATGGCTGGGTCCGTCCAAACTGGGGTGGCATGGTGGGCAAAAAAACAATGGATTAAACCCAGATCTTTGTGACTGGGGTGAATGTTTGCATTATTCAGCATTCTGTCCACCATCTGCTCTTTTCACTTTCTAAATGTGGCATTTTCAAACCTACAATTCAAATACCAACTTCACCAAAAGATGTATTTTTAAATTGTGAGTTCAAAGACCCCAAACTCCATATCTTTATCTGCTCCCAGAGGGAAAATACACTTAAGAGATATTTCAAGGCAATCCCCATGTTACCTCATAGGAAAGATAGGCCTTGCAATAGTGTAAACCAAATTTAGCAGCATTTCACTATCAGGACATGTAAAATACACCAATACATGCCCTGCCTTCAAATGCACTGCACCTTGCCCATTGGGCTGCCTTGGGCCTTCCTTAGGGGTGATTTACATGTAGTAAAAGGGAAGGTTTGGGCCTGGCAAGTGGATGCACTTGCCAGGTCAAAATGGCAGTTGAAATCTGCACACACAGACACCATAGTAGCAGGTCTAAGAAATGTTTACAGGGCTACTCATGTGGGTGGCACAATCAGTGCTACAGGTCCACTAGTAGAATTTGATTTACAGGCCCTGGGTTTATTAGTAAATCAAATATGCCAATCATGAAGAAACCAATCACCAATACAACTTACACATGGAGCACTTGCAGTTTAGCACTGGTCAGCAATGGTAAAGTGCTCAGAGTCCTAAAGCCAGCAAAAATGAAATTCAGCACAGAGTCAAAACCAGGAGGTTGGGAGTAAAAAGACAGGGTAAACCACTCCAAAAGCTGACAGGTCTAACACTACATAGCAGGTTTCGAGTTATGGCCTGATTCTCTCCAGGCCATCAGTAAATATAGTATGATGCCATCTAGTAAACCCAGTCACTTTCCTAACCCACAATGTTCAAGGGGGGGAGAAGATCCATGACTGCGGAACATACACCCCGAGGGGATCAACCAGGCAGAGGAGGATCCCATCCTAGATAGTGAGGCACTGTTCATGGATGGTTTTTCCATGATAGATCAAGAGACTGGGGTAACACACACAAGGGCAATGGTAGTAGTGACTCATATCCACGCGCCCTCAGAATAAACAGCAAGTCACAGTGCAGCTAACTCTCCTCCCCCACCTCCCAGCACAGGTGGCAGAGCTGACAGCGTTAATCAAAGTCCTTACCCAAAGCTCGGGAAAGGCCATAACCATTTACTCAGATTCAGCCTATGTCACTACCAGCATAGGAGGGTGGAAAAGGCGAGGGTTTCTGAAATCAATCGGCATGCCCGTTGCACACCAGGACCTCCTAGAATTACTAATTGATGCACTGACCCTACCTAAACTCAGGACATGGTAAAACGTGCCGCTCATATCGGGAGAAAAGACTTCATATCACAGGTAAATGTATTAGCTGACCAATTTGCAAAAAGGGCAGCTTTTGAAATGGTTAAGGAAGCGAGTGTACTTCTCTTACGACAGGCATCCAAGGCGGAACACCCACAGGACAAGGCTTACAAAGAAACAACAGAATTGTGCTTGAGGGAGTTGCAGGAAACTTCATTGATGAGAAGGTGCAATGAGGAGCCAGGGGTTGCATGCAAACTGCACATGATCTCATAACTCAACACGCACCCACAAAGAAACCCGTCATGTCGCAAAACGTAGTCTACATAGCATTGTCCTAGTTACACTTACCAACACACACATCCATAGAAAACATGACAGCGGAACTTCAGGGCAACTGGTTTATCCCCAACCTCACCAAAACTTTGAGGATGTATTTTAACAGATATGCTGTCTGCCAATTATACTTGCCGAAACGTACACCGAAGGCTCTGTCATCAACTATCCAGAGACCAACGGTGCCTTTCAGGGCTACACATTGACTTTATTGATATGTTCGATGTGGTAACTATTGATATCTGATTGTATAGGCTTCCCATACTCTAGGAAGATCGAAACCCGCCCTTGCATGCACTCCGACACCAAGGTAGGGCAACGTTCCTTGTCAGTGAAGTAATACCCAGGTGGGGAGTATCAGCCATCATCCGGTTAGACAACAGAAAGCACTTCATAAACTCAATGTTTGAGCACATCTGCACCCTTTTAGGAATAACACATAAACTGGTCTCATTGTATCACCCCCAAAGCAACGGCGTCAGTGAGAGACTCAACGGCCTGTATTAAAAAAATAAGCAAAATACACAACAACCTTTATGAGCAGTGGCTCCACTGTCTGCCCATAGCCTTGTTTGCACCAAGGAACACACCCAGCAGTGATCACCCTCTCACACCATACCAAATTGCAACTGTTATGCTAATGAGTTCACCTATCCCAAAAACGCAGACCAAATTAAGCACAAAGGCTAGCTTTCAAGCTAGGGGACGAATTGCATGTGTGTGTCTCTGAACTAATCAAAACTGCTAAGTTCCTATCCAAAGAGGTCAGACATTGGAACCCCCAAGTGCACCACCCCCAAGCTACCATATAAAACACCTCAACCTGGACAAAAAGTCTACATCTGAAATTTTGCAAGGAAATGGAGGCAAGAAAAATTTAAAGGACCCTACTGAGTGATCTTTGTAACACCAACCACCCTCAAGTCGAGGGGAAAGATGTGTGGGTTCACATCTCTGACGTGCGGTTGAAACCTTTAATGGTAAACCCCCCCATGAACTGCCCTGTGAACTTTTTTGAACTGTTGAAACTGAGAAACGCCCAGTTACCAGAGTACTACAGATATTTACCCTGGGTTCATCCCAGGACCTGCAATGCTAAATACGTTATGTATTGTTGCACATTTATATACCCTCTGTTTATTATGATTGCTGCTGCATCCATTCACTGCCTAAGAACTGCTGAGTCAAATGGAGTCTACCCTGAAATTGCCACAGCACTTGTCACCTATAGTCTCCCATGTCACCTATAGTTACACCGCACCCAAGCCAACAGACAAACGTGCAAATAGGAATCTCAGATCAATCCCATAGGTAGCGGCAACAACACCACAATGATCCACGGAAATTGGCCCCAATAAAACACATATACCCAGAGGGGTGTGTCCATTCCCCAAACAACATAAAGTCAGACACCACATGAAGTTAGGAACACTTAGCCAATCAGAACACAGCATGCACAGCAACACGCAGTGAGTCAATCTGGACATTTAGACATGTTACCCACGGGCCCTCATTATGTCCATGAAAGGTCAAGGCCCACCTGTACATGGTATTATGACCCTATTTATGATCTAAGACAACAGCCCACATTCTTTACCTAAAAAGAAAAACTGACATTGTTTTATGGTGCTCAGAGAAATGTACAAAACACCTGCTCAGATCGACTGTACTTTGACACAGTCCTCAGACCCCATTCCTATAACTGTTCTCCTTGCAGTAGTGTTTAATTAAACCATCTCTTCCTGTTTTGCCAAATGTCTTTTGTCTTTTGAAGGTAAATTCACATTCGAGCAACATCAGCTGCTGTCAGCAGTCAAAGTCTTTCCTTAAAACACACCAGATCCACGTTTTTACCACAGATCTCATTGATAATGTGGCTCCTGGCCTTTCCAATTGCTCCTTTGTGTAGATGTTGGATAACAGGCGGCCAGGAAGTCATTCACTTAAAATATTGCATTCATTTTCTTTGCAGGTGACACTTTAAACGTTTTTTCTTCTAATTTGCCCTTCGTTGTTAGCACCAGCTCAAACTTTATTATCTGTTCATAACATCAATTCAACTGTTTATGTTTCACCTTGTAGCTTTGGTGGGTAGGTGTTTGTGGATTACCTAACTTTACAAAAATCACTTGAATTCTGTGGTTGTTTAAGAAAGACAGGTGGTGGCAGCGTATCTCCTAATTTCACAGATTGCCAGGTGACTGTGAACTCGCCATGTAAGTAATATATTGTGCCAACTTATTAGGTGCTGCTTTCTGAACCAAGGTGCTTGAAAGACAGCGCGTCAAAGCATCCCTCACAGGCATTGCCATTTCTTTAAGTCTACTTTTGCTTCATTTCATTTATATATTTTTTGTTTGAGTCCTAGGTTTTGCTCAATTTTTCACCAATTTAGCGTTGCATTTTTAGATACAGTATCCACTTTTTGGGTGAGCATTGGCTGTCATTTATTTTACCTGACCTCCTTTTGTTTCTTTTCTACACCATCGTTGCAGTTGCATATTATTCCATTTTATCTCCTTTGCATCCCCCAGTTTGCTTTTTTTCGTCTTTTGACCTTTGCCACTTCTATTTCTATTTATTTTATTTTCCTGTTCTTGTTTACCTATTTTTTGTTTACCTATTTCTGTATATATGTTACGTTCAGCGTTCTGTCGTTTGGTTTATTACTTTTATGTAAATGTGTGTGCTTTTTGTAAGCCTACATTTATTTTGAGTTTCCTTCGTTCTGTTTTTTTATATGTACAGCGCCATCCTAGCCACAAAGTAACTGAACACTTTACAAATGTGGGAGTGTGGGAAGAAATATAGAGGATGGGCTGTGGAAGGAGATGTAGCAAGAACCACTTAGAGCCTGTGTATCGAGAAGGTTTTAAGTGGGTGAAGTACATATTGAAGCGAGTGGTCTTCATGTTTGTTACTGAACCTTGTTTTCTTTGGGTGCCCTTTTTGTTTTGTTAATTTTCATCTCGTGTTTTCTTATTTATGTTTGTATTTGTTCCGTGTTGATATTTAGCTCATTTGTTTTTTGTTTGTCTATGCTTGTTTGTTGATTCTGTTTTCTTGACGCAAAGACGTGACGATCGAGCTGTTCCCACTCTCGCCCTTTTTATGTTACGTGCTCCTGAAATAAAAACCAGCTCCAGTGAGCCCGGAGATGTAGGTTCAGACAATTCCAGGTTCTTGGGTGATGAACATCCGTTTTCACAAGATGGACGCTCTTGGACAGTATGCACTTGCATTGAAATGGAAGGCGAGGGAGGACGTTTCAACAATAGAAATTACAAAGACATAAAACTATTTATAAATATTAGGACGGTACACTGCCGCCATGTTTTTGTATCCTGAAGGCTCATGAGTGGATGAAGAGAAAAGAAGTTGCTCTCCTGTATCTTGTCAAGATGTAGGATGTTGCTAATCCTAGGGGGGTGCAAAACGCTTTATCGCAATCGGCCTGCTTCATGATCTTTAGATGTTGCATGATATTTAAAAAGTTACCGTTGACTATCACAGGAGTTACTTAAATTTACACTTTACCTGTATGTGTTGTGAATTTTTTGTTTGCCTTCTTTGAATTTGTAGTCAATTTTCCATTATGAACATTTCACCAATCAGTGCCATTTATGAAAAAAGTCACAACTGTACAAATGTTTGTGAATGGAACAAATTACAAAATGGAGCAATGTAATCCGAAGAATAGTTCATATATTATGGCCTTGTAAAGAATGTGGACCGTTTATCTGGGGTTTGCACTAAAGGAAGGTCAAGGTGGTGAGTGATGGCTGGTAGATGCCAATGTCTGAAGCCTGCAGTGCTAGAGAGTTCTCAGTAGCTCGGTAAAATGGTCATTAGTAGTTTACAATGTATTACACACAAAACATACCTGGTATAGTAGTAGAATGATTTAGTGAGAAAATCGCCTTCCATAAATATCACGTCCTAAATATTGATACAACAAGGTCACCCCACTGGTGTAAGTAAAGGGCCTCATATACAAGGCCCTAGCGACACATTTTTCTTGTGCTCCGGTAGCGCAGTGTGCCAACCCATATGTACAAAGACACCTTGGATGGCTTTTCATGGCCTTGTCAATATGGACTCCCTTCACACATAATACTTTGTGAAAGGGGCATTCCATGGGAGTTGCTTGGGTATTTCCACGCAACACCCATGGAACCGAAAGGAATCTGGCGCATTCCCAGACTTGACGCATTCCAGGTTCACAAGTCTGGGAATGGGTCAGATTCCTGTGCCACCTCAGGAATGGTGTAAGAATGACAGAACAGGGCGAAATATCTTTATTTCTCCCTGTTTCCTCTTTCTCTGAGTGCTGCAGAGGAAAGCACCTCTTGTGATTGTTTTTGTGCAGGAAGGTGTTTCTGGCCAGGCACTCTTTGCAAACACCAGAAGGGCACCATTAGTCGCTCCATGGGCAGGAGGCATGGTGGAAAGTCCCTTGTCTGTTTCCCTTTGAAGGAGGGTGTGACGTTGTTGGGAGGCACCAAGGTCAGGAGGTTTTAAGATATTGAGTGGCGAGGGATGGACCTCCTTTTCCCTCCACCCGTACATCAGCATCCAGCATACAGTACTCATTTCAGTGGGGGTCAGCGGCCTGCACGTTGTGAGCGTACTATTCCTTCACAAAAACAATCATCCCCAAAATGCAGGCATCCTTGCACCATGGTGCAAGGGTGCCTGCATTGGTGCTAGGCAGCAATTTGTGCGCCAGCGCAGGGGGAGAGGACAGAAATGCGGTGTATCTTACAAATACAGCACATTTCTGCCCTGCAGGGCAGAGCAGCAAGGCCGCCCTGTGTCACAGTCCTCGTAAATGAGGCCCAAAATATCTACAATCTATAACCTGCAGATCTGTTACAATGTTAAGTGACTGCGGATCATGGTTTTTTTTTTTTTACTTTAGCCCTAAACCTTTCTGGTTGGTTTGTTTGATCTCTCATTGTGGTCGAACTCTCCCTTTTCTCTTTTCCTCTCCTTGTTGTTTGCCTTTCTCTTACTCTTTTTGCATCAATTTGCCACTGGCATAATTTCACATGAATCATAGTGATAGGCCTCCATTACAGGAAATGACCTTTAACCCAATGATGCACCATGGCATACGTCTAAACTATGTTCAGTTAAACATATGGTGTTCATCACTGTCACCGCTTGAAGTGCTTCCCCTCAGTGTCCTCGTGCTGCTCTTTTGAGGCTGCTGCCCCTTCTCCTCTGCTGGCACTGTCAGAGTAAAGTGTGCAGTGATGCGTTCAGCTTGTCTCCCGTGCTTTTCTCAACTTCTCAGCGCGATGTCCTCAGTCAGCTGTCAAGCAAGTGAAGTCCTTCTCTTTGTGACAGAACGAGACCTTCTCATACACTTCTGTTTCCCTAAATATAGCAGCCTTTTTGACTGCCCAGGACACCATTTGACCCTCACACCACAAGATGTAGTTTCTGGCGATGTCATACGTTAGCAATCAATGATCGACGGTGCTGTTCGGAATCCAAGCAAGCATGTCACTGTTAGCCTGACGACAAAAGACAGTGGTGAATATTAGCCAATTATCCGATCGCCATGAAAGCAACATTGCTAATATACTACTGTTACTTTAATTGTCCCAGATGTAGCGGTAAATGCGCCAGGAAGTTCCACGTAGAAAGATGGAGCAAAATGAAATGTTATCGTAATCCGTGTTCTTTGGCTCTGGCAGCCCTAACTTCCTTCCTGGCCGACTTGAGTCTAACTTCACATAGTGTATCATGTTTGTGAGCATACTTGACAATGGTGTAAAAAATGATGCTTTAAAAGCCTTTGAATGTATCAAATACCATCATGCTGGATAGTGACCAAGATAACTCTAAATTGACTAATGTGGAGAAGGATTAAACAATATGAGTCCTGATGTATCAAAAAAATAAATGGTGCAAGTTCACACACTTGAGAACTTTGGTCTCCCTAATAAAATAGAAAGAAGATGGCTTTGGAAGTAATTGTGATGATCTGGCTTAGCCAACAAGGCACTGGATTGATGGGGTAGACACCAGTTTGGACAAATAAGATAACCAACTAGACAATAAATTCTCAGCCGAGAGGTCATGGATTTGCAGAATAATTTTAGTTGACCACGAAGCACATGGATTTACCAGTAGCACTGTGGAGCGACCAAAAAGCATTAGGTTATACAGGAGAATTAAGTATTGGACACTTGGTCATTCAAAAACCATGAAGATTTATTCTATGAAATGAACATGAGGAGAAGGATTGGCAAGAGAGCTGTTGTTCTAATGGAAGACTATACTATGAGAAAGACAACTCTGAAACCCATTGAACACAGAGATCAGCGGTTTGTTATAGAAAATCCTTGATTTGGAGATAAGGCCCTGATTTTTTGAAAATTATATGGGAAGATTGACTGGAAGGGGTGTACGAATTATGTGTAATTTGCGTTCACAGAATTACTTGAAATGTCAATAAAATTACACAAAATTACACATAATAACGTGAAATGCAAATCTGGCATTCTTTGCTCTTTTATCACGAACTCCACCCTTATATCTATTTTGGATGCAAGAGCAAAAAATAGTGCCAAAAATACAAATGCCTGGAACATCAGCTGCTCTCATGCTGGTTGTTGTTGTTTGACACAAATGTAATTACGGAACATGGGATAATTTTATGTAACAAGTGTAATGCAAAATTCCCCAAATTAAGTAAATTAAGCTGGAGTAATTGAACTTTTTCCCAGGCCTCGATGAGTGCATTTTAGACATTTCAGCAGTGCATTCAATTTACCTGAATAAGCACTCAATAGCAACTTTTTGCAAATAGCCTACTAAGAATTTAGATAACAGTGACCACAAAGTAGCTCAGAGTAGACCGGGAGAGGCTAACTTAATATACATGATTGTCAAATATATTTCTAGAAAGATACACTGCAAGTGATCAAGAACTATATAATCAACACTGAGCGGCAAAGAGTGGCTAACAGAAGAAAGTGACCATAACTGGCACACAAGCACCAATAAGTGGGACAGAGTGCTCCTGAGCAGTCCAGAGCACTCAGGAGTGTGTCAGAGTGGCCTATAGTAGATGAGAGTGCCAGAGAATGTCTCAGCGGTGACACAAAGTTAACATAAATGTGACAGTTTGATAACTTGCAGATTTTTAAATGAAAGAGAATGGCTGGGAACATTATTGGAGTGATTTATAGATTGGTGGATGGGTAGCCTATTACCCCATCGAGTTGAAAGAGGTCCTCGTCTCTTCCCCCCAGTGCAGGACTGTCTACCATGTTTAGAGATCTCTGCCCCATGGTGGGGATCTTGTTGAAAGTGCATCTGGCAATATGGTGGATGCACTTTCCATAGCCACCATGTTGTTGTGGCCTTTTGGCACTATTTCTTTTATTTTTCATAAGTAAATTCTCAAAGCAGAAGTACGTTTGTAAAAAAACAAAAAAAGATTCTTATGTGTAGTCACTTTCTCCCTGTGCATGACTGACTATTGTATTTAAGCGTGCATATTTTGGTACTTCTAAAGCGCAAACCTAGCTGGCTGTAAGGGTACCCGAAAGTGCCTAGCCTGAAATCACACCTTTTGCAGAGGCAACCCGCTAACTACACAGTCTAACTCCTTCTGACTGGAACAGCAGAGATTCAAGAAATAGCCAGCATTTTCTCCACTGAAACTTTGAGGATCTGAAACTCCCTCGCATCTTAAACTCGCACCAACCTATTTGCAATCACATTCAAGAAGGTAATCAAACAGATCTTATTGAACAGATCCTCCCACTCTGAACCTCTAGTCCAAACAAAGACATCCTGATGGACAAGTGACCTTGGGATTTCTTGACACCTCCTTGCCTAGAAAAGAAGCAGGAGTCAGTCAGTCCTACTCCACTCTGGATATCTACACAGCAGGAATTCACTTGGGCCCTACCCAAACCAGGAATCAGAAAACGATGTACAGAAGGACAGATGGCTCACACATACCCCGACTCGCGCCCCCAACATGCACCGTTTTCTCATCAATAATGTCACTGCAAATGTTGCAGTGACATTATCAATGATGAGTTAGAAGATGTCATGAGTGATGTAATATGTGAGGTAAGTAGCAGTGGATGGGGAGGGTTGCGAGTTATAGTTACCTTAAGGCATGAGGTATAGTTACTTAAGATAACTATAACTAAACCTAGTGAATTTCAGTGGTTTTGTGTGTAAAATTTGAACCTAACTATAACGTCCTTGTAACCTTCGTTTTTTCCAGTGAATTTTTATGGTTTTTAATGCTATTTCCTAACTATAAAGTCCCTGTAGCCTTTGTTTTTTTAGTGAATTTCACTGTTTTATTCAATATAAATTGTACTACAATGTTTAAGTAGGTGTGTAAGTGGCCCTATGGGTATGTGATTGGGTGTGTGAGTGGTTTTGTGGGTGTATAAGTGGGTCTGTCAGTGGGTGTGTCAGTGGCCATGTGGGTTTGTGAGTGGGTGTATGCGTGTGTAAGTGGGTCTGTGAGTGGATGTGGCAGTGGTTTTGTAGCCCTGTGAGTGGGTGTGTGAGTGGGTGAATGGGTCTGTGAGTGGCTGTGTGAGTGGCTGTATGAGTGGTTGTGTGGGTGGGTCTGTGAGTGGGTATGGTGGTAATTTTGTGGGTGAGTGATTGAATAAAAAGTTATTGGGTGTATGAGTGGCTGTGTGGGTGTCTGAGTGGGTGTGGTAGTGGTTTTATGAGTGGGCATGTGAGTGTGTGAATGGGTGTGTGAGCGAGTGTGTGAGTGACAGTGTGGGTGTATGTGTTTTTTTGTTTGGGCAGATCTGCTGCAGATTGATTAGGGAGGGGTGCGCAGATCCTCGTGCGCTCCTAAAAACATTTTTGGGCTATTTCTTGTCCATGAGAGGTCGCTGTATTGAGCAAAACCATTTACCTGCATGGTAATGAATGTGCACTCTTGCTTTGAGTGCCTGAGCTGCAGTGATATCCGGATCCTTTGTATCCATGTTTTCATCACAGGCGAACAGAAAACTGGTGTGTGTGCCATGACTTAGACCTGATAGTGATGAAGTGATACTGCCCTTTTTAACAGATTAGTAGCACAAGTGCAGTGGTGACAGCATACCATATTTTGTGATAGTGATTAATAAAGTGAACAGGCCTTTTTACCTGCATCTCTGGAGTGAGGCCCACTAGCCCACTCAAGCAAAGTTCCACTATTGCTTACCTAACCCACCCTTGGCCTACATCATGTTAGTATGTAGCACTGTGCAGGGTGCACGTGGTTGCTTGTGCATACTGTGATGCATGTGTGCCAATGTAGGGTACAATAAATGGAGGCCTGTGGATTCCAAATTGGAATCCTAGGGCCTCAGACAGGCAAGTGGAGAAGCCATCTGAGACAGATTTGTAAATTGCATGCACTCCTGAGAAATGGAAGGGACACAGACACTGGAGGAAGGGAGAGCCAGGCTCTCTTGCACACTTCAAAAGCGTTCTTTGATTCTATAAACACCACTGGTCAGTGGGCCCTGGGCACACCTCAGGCACATTTCAAGAAGGAGAGTGAGATCATAAGAGAGTCATAAAGAATATGGATGGGGGCCTTGGTAACCATTTGATAGACATATACTGGTGAGGTTGAAATCCAGGAGTGGTGTACTAGTCACTTCCTTGGCTTCTGTGGGGCTAACATGATTGGAGTCTCTCCTGCTGTGAAATACATCTTCCTGGACAAAGACCGAGCTTCAAAGACTCAGACACTAAATCACATCATTATCTGGTAATGGATTATAAAAATAGGAGCTTGAGCCTCCCAAAACTGTCAAATGGCAGTTGTCCGTCAACATGGAGAAGCTCAGAATGATTTTTGTCTGTTGTGTCCAGTACTGAGAACTGAGGTCTGACAGTCTCCCATCTGGGTGAAGCGACATTGCCTATAAGATTCAAGACCACTCACCCTGGAGCCTGTTGCACCTTGAGGCAGAAGATAAGGACTGTTGCCCTAGATCATGCCTGTGACAAGAAGTGGTCAGTCGCCCATGCAATGTTGTGCCCCGAATGAGCTGTCGCTTTCAGGATCTCATTTACAAGAATCTGACACATCGTCATCCATGTGCCAGATTTTTTGTCCCTGCCACACATCTAACGACGCCATGGATGCGCTGTATTTACGATACAGAGTTACAAGGCACACGTTTTCACAGATGCATAAGAAATTCTGATGCATTTGTGTGCGCTAAACTGATGCATGGCTGGAGCTGCATCATTAAACTGATGCAACTCCAGCAATGGGAGAAGAGTTCGATAGGAAAAAGCCCTGCGTCAATTTGCTGTGAGCAGGCGGTAACATTTTGACGCAGTGAAGTCATAGAATGACACAGTGAAAAATTGTAAATTTCACTGCGTCAATTCTACATGGCTTTTCCAAAGGAATGCCTACCCTCCAAAAATTATACCTGGCGCAGGTAAAATCTGACACAGGTCTATACAAACTGACACATTGGGCCCAATGCATCAGTTCGTAAATATGGAGCATTGTAGTGCACCGCTAGTGCCACCGCTGCATCAAAAAAAATGATAGAGCGGTGGCACAAAGTGCTGGTAAGTGTGTTTATGACCCCCATTGCCAGGGGTGCCAAGGTGAAGATAAGGGCAGTCCCTCTGGTACAGTGCTGTGGCAAGAAGCAGGCCATTGCCCACGCAGTGTTGTGACCTGAAGTGGCCATTGCCCAAAATATGCTGTTTGCGACCCCTGTTCCCAATTGGGAGGGGGGCTGGGGTGAAGAAGTGCGCTGTCACCTTGGAAGTGGATGCACTAGATCAGTATAGCAGGTTGCGATCCTCAGAAGAAGAACACAGAATCCATCACCTAAACCCAGGAGCACATGAGGCTAGCCACCGGACTCAAGAAGGCAATTGGACATCCCCGCCAGGCCGGCGGGTGGAAACAGAGTTTCCGCCCGCCAGCCCAGCGGGGATGTCGGCCGTAACATTGCAGCCCGCTCCTAATGGAGTCGACGGCAATGTGGCGGTGCGGCGGGCGCAGCAGCACCCGTCGCGTTTTTCACTGTCTACCAGGCAGACAGTGAAAATCACGACGGGGCTGTGTCTGGAATCCCCTGCACTGCCCATGCCAAGTGCCTGGGCAGTGCAGGGGCCCCAAGGGGCCCCGTGACTCCCCTTACCGCCAGCCTTTCCATGGCAGTGTCTACCGCCATGGACAGGCTGGCGGGAAGGGGAGTCAAAATCTGCAGGGCAGCGCTGCCCTGGCAGATTCTGACCACCGGGACAACCATGGCGGTAAACCGACGGTCCCGGTGCTGTGACCACGGCCCTACCGCCGCGGTCAAAATATGGCGATTTGTACCGTCAGCCTGTTGGCGGTATGATCGCCACTTCAACCGTAATGAGGCTCTTACTGTACAATTGGAGGAGTGCCATAGTAGCCTGCTGCCTCACCGCAGCAACTATACTTCCACCCATTGTTGAGCCACTGATGCACGCCTGGGCCTGCTGAAACACAGCTCAAAGTGACAACATGTAGATTTATTGCCAGGGCATTGATCTTTAAAGGGAACTTTCTCTAATTAAAAGGGCTATTGTGCTGTGGACAGTTTGACTTTTAAGAAGCTATTTTGAAACCTTTAATGTGTCCTTTCTAGCAGGACCTAGCCTGATTGTTTGCTTCATGTGAATGGGGAACAACCACCTTCCTTAGATAAGGAAGTGAGACTCGGTAAGGTACCTGAATGTATTTCTGTTTGTATATACATACTGTTTTGTGCATGAAAGCAAATATCTGGCTGGACATTCATTTAATGGGGTTTCTGAGAGGGCTTTTAGATCTGAGTCTGTGTAAAACTTGCACTTACCTTCCCCGGAAAAGCCTTGTTCTGCTCGACCTGTGCTATCACTGAGAGTCAAGTCCTGGAAAGGGTAGTACTTATCTCATTTACTCAGGACCCTTACTAGGTCAGGCCCCAGGACATAAGAAAGAAATAGAAAATACTGGAAGCAGATAAGGACTAGCAGCCTCATCATATATTCTGGTTATTACCTTACCTTATGTAGATTGTAAGTACTAACCTTTCTCCAGGCCTGTCTCTGCTCTAACATAAGACCATGGGTAAAGCAGCCCACCAGCAGCAGAAACTTTTTGGGGCTACTACTGCCACAAGCAAGCAAATGGTGGCCCGAGGTCCTTGGCAAATATTATGGAAATCCTTACAATATACCAAGCGTGTTGGCTTTCCATCTACTGATGCGGACTCAGAGCATCACACTACCACCTCAGTGGAAGCTAGGCTTCTCTCTAATAAGTCCTGTCTGTGTGCATGTAAGTTATTACTGTTATGAGGACTAAGACATATATGCAGTTACATGGCTCCAACCTAACTATAGGGTGGTAGGGGGGAATGCCTTTACACAGACAAGAGAGTTAATTGAAAAAGGTAGCCAGAGTAGACATTGCACAAGCTTTAACGACCCAGATATCTCTTTCTCATTCTAGGATGAAGATGGGCAACCTAATGCCTTTCACCTTAGGTGATGTAGATGACTGCAAATGTTAACATTTAATTTTTTTATATAGTATTTTGCTTGATTAGACTTTGCCAGGTTATATGGCTTTCCCTCTTTTTCAGGAAGTAGAAAAGCCCCTTTAGACAATTTTGTGCCTATAGTTTTATGGTTACTTCATAAGCTTGTATTTAAGAATTGTCATTATTTGGCCTGTTTATGGTAAATCCTGACAATTGCTTGAACAATATGCTTTCATAAAGCGATTTAAGGTGGACCCATATATACAATAGGAAACCAAGTCATATTCTAGGAGTGAAAAGAGTAAATAGGACGAGGTCTGAAATTTGACCCTTTCTGTCTCTTGTAGTGTAGTGAAAACCTCTTGGACAGTTGCCCCCCCTCCCTTTATTAGCTTTTATATTTCATATTTTACACAGTTTAATTGTTCCATTTCAGCTGATACATTTTACACACTTTTCTTCAATTAAATTATTCTAGGAATACATTGTATGAGTTGCTTGTCTTACTTAGTTATCCGTTTCTCGACATGAAATCAGTACATTCTGTTCAAGGCCAGGAACATAGTACACAGTATCCAAGTGCTTGCGTTGCTTGTTCAGAAGACAGGTTCTAACATCTAGGCAGAGTATTGCATCAAAGCTGTGCTTTTAACACAGTGTTGCTTTATTATATGAATGATGCACTGACCCAGAAGGGGCAGAGGGGCATTCCAGCAGTGACCATCCTGGGCCGAATACTGTTTTCGACATGCAGCTCTGCTGGCACTAATCTACCAGCTCTCCGAGAGGATTGTCATCTACACCACAGGCTGAACTGACTCCTGACACCATTTCCAGGTATGGGGTCAAGGGCAGTCCCTTAGATCGGGCCAGACAGAAGGGTACATCCTCAATGCTCTCAGTATAGTTTTAGGGTTAGTTAGGAAACTCTTGAATCTCGATAAACCATTCACTATGGTTGGATTTTTCATTATCTTCACTATGTTCATAATGCTAGTAACTTTGCCAAATTATCACAGCTTAATCTCTCTATGCAAGATTATGATTGTTTCAATAAATGTATTGAAAAAGTACCTTGTATCGCTCTTGTGTTTCGCATGGGCATGCATGAGTAATCTGAGAAAAGGGTGAGATTTGTTTCCACAACTTCCCTTGAGTGTCAAAGTGTTGTGTTCAGATTGCCACAGTCACCTTCCTCCCTGGTCAGGTTAGGGGTTCAGGTGAGGCGCTGTGAGCTAGCCAGGAATTGTGCTGACAGTCTCTGATGGTGTGGAAGGACTCAGTCCCCTACCTTCTGAGGTTATGTCATCCTCATACGGAGTCCTATTATCTTAGTAGGAACCACATAGCACGGAGCCACCAACTTACAAAGGTGAGGTACTTATTTAACGGGTCTCCTGAGCAGTCTTCTCTGGTGTGCCCAAGGTACCCTATCCACCTTAATACAGAGATGTCCATGGTGATAGGGATTATATTCTCAACATTATTTTTGTCTGTAGGTTAGCTTTACAATATGCTTGAAACTTAAAAGGAAACCCCATTTTTGGCTGAAAAGGATTGGCCTCCGGAGTTTGTTAGAACACTCCCTCAAGGAGAAGAGGTAATATTACCATCTTTCTCAGTCCTACTTTCTGAAGAAGATAAACAAGCCTACGCTACATAATGAGCTCTTGCACAGGGCCCTGAACTGTACCACAATCATGTGGGCTGGATATGAACTTGCCTTATCATGTAATACCCATAAGGTGCAGCCTACAAGTTCATCCACAATACCCTTTAAAACATGAAGAAAAAGCTCTTGTGAGATACATTCTCTCACAATTTGAGTACCAAGGAGTAATTGAACCCTACGTATCTCACATGAACAACGCCTTGTTTCCATTAGCTAAGCCGGATCATTCCTATAGAATAGTGTTAGATTACATACAGTTAAACAACCACACATGCACATTTGAAATACAAAGTTCACATAGTACAATTTGAATAAACAGTATTGTCCATAAAAAATACAAAACAGTCATGCGAATTTCCAACAGGTTTTTCTGCCAAGACATAGCAACTGATAGGATCTAACCACTTTTTCTGTGTTCGGCTCTCAACGCCAATTTTGCCAGCTCCCTTAAGGGTATAACAACAGTCCAGGACTGTTTTCTGCACGTGTAACATCAACATTGCACGATATTGACCAAGAAGCATTGTCCTACATTGAGGACATAAATCTAACAGACGATGACCTAAACACTCATCTAGCTAGAATATATCACATTGTTGTGGGATTGGCTGAACATGGCTACAAATTCAACTTCAAGAAAACTAAAATAGCTTTTTTCAGTGTACTATGCTTAAGATACAAGTTATCAAATGAGGAAAAGATCCTGGCACTACACTTCCTTGAGAAGGGCGCCCAATTACAACCCCCAAAAACAATTAAAAAACAACAGTCCTTGTTAGGGTTTTAAAAATGTTGGCACAACATATATCCCAGATTATGCACAATGCATAAAACTACTTTATGTCTTAATTTGACAGATTTTTTCAGTAAACTTTAGACACCAGATCATACACAAATTCACTTCAGACTGATATGCTTGCAGTACGTCACTTATGTGTCAATATAACAACCCTGGTCATCTGGATAATGCCGGGTGCCACTGGGATCACTTAAATCACATTAAATGAAGGTGACACAGTTCCATTTGTATATAACTCACATTTATATTCAAATGCAGAAATGTGTTTTTCACTCACTGAAAAAAGTCTGTCTGCAGTTCAGATGACTGTCATAGAGGAAAGTCCACTGGCTGAAGGGAGACGCATTATTTTTGCTACTCCCTTCCCAGCCTTAGAGGTTGTCACAAAGGCTAGCATTCTAAACGTGAAAGCCTTACATCCCAGATGGACACAATGGGCCACTTCCTTGACTGCCACTGATGTAGATTATGTTTTTGACCTGACATTACAAATTCAAGCATTTCACCAGTATGAACAAGAATATCCCATGCCCACTAACGTTTTGCCCCTTGATCAGTAAAATATATATACTGACAGTTCAGCTCAGCATGCTATAGGAACCAAACATCAATATTCCTGGCTTGTGAAGCTGTATATGAAATAATTAGGGATTGAGAGTTCCACCCTCAACAAACCTTAATGCAGTCCCTAGGGAATTGCACTACACAGGTCGTTGAACACCAAGTTTGAATACTGGCACTGGAGCATGCAGATCCTAAATCCCCCACTCTTCTAGTGTGTGATTTGTACTACTGTGTCCAGTACTTTAAAGAAGACTTGCATTATTGGTGCCTAAATGGTTTCAGAGACTCAAAAGGGATAACTATAAAGCATAAAATGCTTTAGGGACAATTGGCAGAACTCAGCAACAGTCTGCCACGGGCTTATGTGGTTCATAAATTGAGTCACCAACGTGTTGGAGTACACATTGTAGGGAATTTACAGGCTGATCAAGCAGCTTAACCTGCAGTTAAGACTGCTATTGTAGCTGCAACTAATCATCCCCACATGAGGGTGGATGGAGACATAGTGGCTGCTGTTAATGCTTAAAGAAACAACATCCCTTTGCCAAATGCATATCAAGAAAAATATTCCTAACACTTAAGTGCCCAAAACATTCCCTATGTTACCATTTTGGAGGTGGGTGATCGGGTGATCCCCAACCAAGACCACAGTCTAGAATTAATTATAGCTGCACATGAAGGAGTTGCATCTGCCCATGCTAGTGTGATACTATAGTATTTCTGTAACAAAAATACTAGTGGTGGCATGGTCAGTACAAACAGACAAAAACAGTATGTCCTTATCTGTGACATTTGCCAACAAATTAAAGGTTCAACCATCAAACGCTCACTGCAGGCACCTCTCTTAGTTTCAAACAAACCGCTGCAATGTGTACCTAGACCATTGTGAGCCATTCAATTCGGCTGGTGCATTTAAATATGTTGTACTCGCTGTAGATTCTTGCTCCAGATTTCACTGTACATTCTTGCTCCAGATTTCTCTAGGTTTTACCCCAGTGATTGACTGACACTCGTACTGTTATTAAACATTTGCAAGTCTTTATAAGGGCATAAGCAGTAGCGGCATTCCACTCAGACCAGGGCTCTGCTTGCGCCTTTAAGCTATAAAGGGTTCCCATGAGGAACCCTAGGTATGGCTGTGCATTAGTCCTCCCCATATCACCCTGAGGGAAATTTGACTGAGGAGAGGCTTAAAGCAATCCTTATCAGTTACAGTATTTGGTTCAGGTCACAGTTGGATCCACAGCCTTTATGAAGTCCAGAGAGCAATACATATTCTGCCTAGATGTTCTTTGGGTGGCCGGACCCCATATAAAGTCCTGTTCAGCACCTGGATGTATGTGCGCGATCTGGATGATCACAGTGCAGTGGCGACAGACACACCTTTTGACATAAATGAATGTTTTGATGCTTTACTGGAACTCCAAGATTTCTGAGAAGAGCACTCTACCACGCATGCTACTGATGACCGAAGGACTCCTGGGTACCGTGCCTAATTTGAGCGTGTGGTTTCCTATGTGGGCACAGGCACTTATTCTTTAGGGTCGGCACTTATTTTTCTGCCTCAAGCATTTACTGTGAGCAAAAGACACATATGGGAAAGACAAAGGAACAGAAAAATGAGAAAGTGTCACAAAAGAAGAAAGCAGAAAGCTGAAAGAGTAAGCTGAGGGGGCAGGGAATGGCTGTGTGTAGATTTAAGAGGCCTATGTTGGCTTTAGGAATACGCTGCCTCAGTATTCTGTGCTTGAACATTTAATTGCAGCAGCTGCGTGTTTCAGAGGACAGCTTTGGGCACCAGCACATTTTTAATTACAAATTGAGCACTGCCTGGTTTGTTCCTTAACCCCGCTCACTACCATCCATGAAATACCTCTTCAAGCATTAAACAACAACAATAACATTATTTCCACAGGCTGGGAAGGGTGGGGAATTCACTTTTGTTGATTCCTGTAAACACTATAAGTGTAAGAAATATACCTGATGTATATCTACAGTTTTCTACTGCTTCTCAAAGCAAAAGAGTTGTGTTAGAAATGGGGTTTTTGGTTGACAGTCAGGTTACCCCCTGTTCATGCAAGGACCCTCACTCTAGTCAGGGTAAAAGAGAATTACCATCAGCTAACCCCTGCTTACCCCCTTGGTAGCTTGGCAGCGCAGTAGGCTTAACTTCAGAGTGCTAGGTGTAAAGTATTTGTACCAACACACACAGTAACTTAATGAAAACACTACAAAATGACACAACACCAGTTTAGAAAAATAGGAAATATTTATTTAAACAAAACAAGACCAAAACAACAAAAATCCACAATACACAAGTCAAGTTATCAATAAAAAATGCAAAAAGAGTCTTTAAGTAGTTTTAAACACACACTAGCGCTGCTAGAGTGAAAATGTACCTGGTGCGTGTCAAAAATAACCCTGCACCGGCGGGTGTGCGTCAAAAATAACTCAGCACGGCGGTACGTGAGTCGAAAATCCAGCCGCACAATGATCCAAAAATCCCGCAGCGCAGGTTGTGATCTCCCAGCCTCCGTCAGCGATGCTGCGCGTCGTTTCTACTGCTCCGTGCATCGATTCTTCAGTCGCGTATCCTGCGAGCGTTGTTTCTCAGCTGCGGAGCCGGAGGCGTGTCGTTTTTTTCAGCCGCAGATCGGATTTGCGTCAATCTTTTCCCCACACGGCGCTCTGTGCGTGGATTTTCTTGTCTTTAGGCTGCCAGCTTCTCCTTTCAGGGTCCCAGGAAATGGATGGGCACCACAGGGCAGAGTAAGAGTCTCTCCAGAGACTCCAGGTGCTGGCAGAGAGAAGTCTTTGCTGTCCCTGAGACTTCAAACAACAGGAGGCAAGCTCTAGATCAAGCCCTTCGAGATTTCTTCTCAAGATGGAAGGCACACAAAGTCCAGTCTTTGCCCTCTTACTCTGGCAGAAGCAGCTACTGCAGGATAGCTCCACAAAGCACAGTCACAGGCAGCTCTTCTTCCTCAGCTATTCAGCTCTTCTCCAGGCAGAGGTTTCTCTTGGTTCCAGAAGTGTTTCTAAAGTCTGTGGTTTTGGGTGCCCTTTTTATACCCAATTTCTCCTTTCAAGTAGGCCCACTTCAAAGTAAAGTCTCTTTGGAATGTGAAATCCTGCCTTGCCCAGGCCAGGCCCCACACACTCACCAGGGGGTTGGAGACTGCATTGTGTGAGGGCAGGAACAGCCCTTTCAGGTGTGAGTGACCACTCCTCCCCTCCCTCCTAGCACAGATGGCTCATCAGGATATGCAGGCTACACCCAGCTCCCTTTGTGTCACTGTCTAGTGAGAGGTGCAACCAGCCCAACTGTCAAACTGACCCAGACAGGGAATCCACAAACGATCAGAGTCACATAAATGGTATAAGCAAGAAAATGCTCACTTTCTAAAAGTGGCATTTTCAAACACACAATCTTAAAATCAACTTTACTAAAAGATGTATTTTTAAATTGTGAGCTCAGAGACCCCAAATTCCACATGTCCATCCGCTCCCAAAGGGAATCTACACTTTAATCAGATTTAAAGGTAGCCCCCATGTTAACCTATGAGAGGGACAGGCCTTGCAACAGTGAAAAACGAAGTTAGCAATATTTCACTGTCAGGACATATAAAACACATTACTTAATGTCCTACCTTAACCATACACTGCACCCTGCCCTTGGGGCTACCTAGGGCCTACCTTAGGGGTGTCTGACATGTAAGAAAAGGGAAGGTTTAGGCCTGGCAAGTGGGTACACTTGCCAAGTCGAATTTACAGTTAAAACTGCACCCACAGACACTGCAGTGGCTGGTCTGAGACATGATTACAGAGCTACTTATGTGGGTGGCACAACCAGTGCTGCAGGCCCACTAGTAGCATTTGATTTACAGGCCCTGGGCACCTCTAGTGCACTGTACTAGGGACTTACTAATACATCAAATATGCCAATCATGGATAAGCCAATTACATACACATTTTGTAAAGGAGCACTTGCACTTTAGCACTGGTTAGCAGTGGTAAAGTGCCCAGAGTAACAAAAACAGTAAAATCAGAGTCCAGCACACATCAACAACCTGGGGAACAGAGGCAAAAAGTTAAGGGAGACCACGCCAAGGATGAAAAGCCTAACAAGCTGCTTATGAAGAACAACCTTTGGAGGTGTCCACCAGTCCTCTTTCACCTGCTGAGGCTCCTGTCTTTACACAGACTGCTTCTGAGTACTTTGTCGACACTGATGATTTATCTTCTGATTCTTCTACCACTTCACTTCATGGTATATGTAAATGTCTTCACTGCCTGAAACACACTTTTCTGGTCCATCCATGGTCCTATTAGGGGATTATGCTTGCTTTATTTCCTCTTTCTTATGGATTTGTAATTGTTTTCTTCTTTCTTATAAAGGGGCATTATCATCCAGAACACTATGTTGTGGAACTGGTAGCTGAGGTGTTAAAGCCTCATTCGTCTTCTCAAAAAGGGGAAAGAGACCTGTCCCTTTTAAACATTTCTGCTGTTCAAGTTCCTGATAAGGTCCCTTATGATATTTTTGGTTCTACAAAGACTTTACAAATCCCATGTGTTTTTAACATTGTGATGGACAATGTGATAACACCAGGTGCTGTGTCTGATGATTGGGATGTTAAGTCAGTTTCTTCAATGCTTTCTAAGATTGAATACGAGACTGTATTTGAATGTTCGAGATATGCATATTAACTACACCAATTATGGTGAGATTTTTTGTTTCCATCACTATGCATGCCATTACCTACAGAGAGCTAACACTTCATGTACATTATTTAATTAATACAATGAAAAACATTGCCCGGCTTCACCAGTAGAAAACTCAATAACATATTTAGACAAGCTTACATATTTTTCTGGGCATGATACATTGTATCCTGTGTCTCATTATTTCAAATTAATACCTTCAAAAGGAAGCAAAAATATGCTTACCAATAAAAAATAAATTAATTTAGGTTTGTTTGTTTCCCAACCAGCAATTACAGGCTGTTAATATTGGAAAGATGTTATTGATTTAAAATTTGTTTAAGGAACAAAAAGCTGGCAAGTGCAAGTTATAGATGCTTTATTTAAAGTGTGTGTTAATTCCATTGCAGATGATTTTGTTGAATGACAGTGCAGCAGACTACTTTTCTGGGGCTACCAAAATTAAAGAAATAAATGTGCTCTGTATTCCCTCAATTGCACTTTTTGACAATTGGCAACATTTAGTAAATTGCACGGAAGAACAGCTCAATGGTATGGTACAGTATGGTACATTTAACTCTACAGTTTCAGGTCCCAACTGGTGATTATTGTGGCCAGTGGACACAAATGGTTGTCATGCACTTTTTTAAACAGGTTTTAAAAGCTAGCAGACTGGACCCTTGTTATATTCAGTCACAGCACACAGGGATTCCCACCACTTATAGCGTAGGAAAGCTATGTTAGCAATGGTTGCAACATTCCAAATTATCAGCCGTAAAAGAGTACCTCACTCCCCTATCTGAGGAAATGGATTTGCAGGGTTTCTTGTTAGTTCCTAAGTCACCACACTCCAAAAGATTCCTGTACGCCATGGACTATGAAATATGGAAAATTTTGCAAATGGAAGCACCTGCTCATTTAAGGCAAATAGACCCGGCTGATTTGGAGAAAGCATTGACTAATGTTGATAACGGAATGAATATATTGTCCTCTCATATTCACATGTTAAATAATATGAACAAAGTTAATTAGGATCTATTATGCAGTCGAGCTGGACATTACAAGTTCTGAAATCCAACGCGTGCCCTGGAAGCACGTGAACGCAACTGAGTTGTTCTTGCCCTTAGTTCTAAGAACATAAACAATAAATAATGGCAAAGAAAGATGCTACATACACAATGCCCAATGTAGAAAAGTTAGAAAAATTGCCTTTCACAATAGCAGAAACACCATCTGTATTATCGATAATGCACAGAGTTTTCACACTGTGTTTCAGTTCATATAGCGCTTGAAACATTTTCCGGTAGGCAAATATGAGGCTTTAGGAGAGAGTTTTATTCATGAGGTGTGAAAATTACTCTTCGATTATAAATGTATGAGTTGGGAAAGGGAGGAGGAGTGGAAACAAATGCAAAAATTCTCCAAGCCACTCTAAGTATTGTAAACAGGTGACATTGCATGGAGTCTGTAACACGTCCACGGCTAATCTGGCATGTTACTTGAAGGGAGTACCAGTTTCCTTGATTTGTCCTATGTTTTTTTTACTTTCAAATCGAAGTTACTTGATGCTGAACGATCAAGGCTCTTGTGGGATGAGAGCAGGTGTCTCCTATGTGGTTTCTGTTTCTCAAATAGTGGCCTGCTGTGGTAACATACCTTTTCCTCCTGCACATGTGATTAGGATATCATGTGCCCTTCCATTCCTACTTTTAATGTTAACTTTGAGAAGCTGAGCCAGCTAAAGGCGCTATTGTTCCAGAAGAATGTGGTGCTTACCTCTGCAGGTGAGACCATCAAACTGCAAGTTGCAAGGTCATCCTCTGAAGTACATTCACTGTTAAACATCAACTTTCCTAGACATTTTTGGGGACTTGTATTTTGCATTTTTAATGCCTCTAATACCGCAGGTACACTTTTTTTTTTAATGTAGTTGGGTTTGGGTTTGTCAGCACTTTGCAGACTGTTTTAACAGTGATCCCTTCTTTTATACACTCTTTCTTTTTAAGTATATTTGGGGCAGTGCCATTTGTGTTAGTACTAATTGGTGGCATTTTAATTCTGCTTCTACTGCTCCATAAGTGATGTCCTACTTTAAAGCCTAGTGGTGATAGAACTACCACACATTGTGTGTGTCGTGAATCCCTGATTCAGTACTTTGGCCTACCTTTATTGGAGGAACTAGATGACAACTGGTCTTTGTCTTTCCAGCCAGTATGGTTCTACCATGTGCACCTATGTTCTGCTGCCAATGGTGCCCTTTTGAGTGTGCACTCAACATCTGTTTTGCAAGAAATTGGTACTATCTACGTACATGAATCTGCTGATATCCACATTAAGGGTTAATTTTCGGAGTTTTGCTATGAGATTACGATTGCGTCACAATGCATTTTATGAGCCACTCTGCATGGATATGGATGCTGTGGCTCCAGGATGCCTCCTTCTGGCTTACCCACTGTGGGCACTGCACAGGATGCTAGTACCTCAGCGGCTGCTGAGGCTTCCAACCATGTTCGTTCTATTGACTTGCTCACCAAGGCTCTTACGGTTCTATCGTCAGCTGAAGCGGGATACATTTTGGATTCTACCAACACTGACAATATAGATGAAATCCTGGAAGCCTCCATTGACTTTTAAATTTGGCCCTTGTTTTTAAGCAAATTGTTTATGTTTTAATTGGCTTATTTTTGTTTTAGCTTGTTTGTTTTGCTTGTTGAAATGTGCATTGTATTCTTTTATTCCTTTTATAGTATGGGTTTTTAGAATCTCTCTTTTCACAAGCAAGGTGAGGGTGTCATGGGGACCTCTTGGACCTGAGTGGATTTCCTTATTTTTTAGCTTTATTTTACACTTTTTAGCTGCATCATTTAAGCTGTGATGTTTTACATACTTTTCTTGCATGATACTATTCTGTGAATATATTGTATGAGTTGCTTGTCTTAGCCGTTTCTTGACATGTAATCAGTACATTCTGTTCAAGGCTAGCGACACAGTACACAATATCCTAGCTGCTCGTTCAGAAGACAGCTTCTAACATATAGACATAGCTTCACATATAAATGATGCACTGACCCAGAAGTGGCACAGGAGCATGCCAGCCGCGACTATCCTAGAATAAATGGTGTTTTCGACATGCAGCGCTGCAGTGCTAATTTACTAGCTCTCCTCTAGGATTGCCATCCACACTACGGGTTTACTCTAGACACCATTACCTCCTCAACCTTTATCTTGTATCAATACTTACTAAAATGAGGTGTTTAACTTCTACCCAGGCACCATGGGGGTCATTATGACCCCGGCGGTTGGTGATAATGGGCAGTAGTACCACCTAAAGCTGGCAGTACATACTGCCACATTATGACATTGGCTGGTTGGCTGCAGCCAACCCGCCAATATACCACTTCCACCACCATGGCAGTAGCAGCTGCCGGGCCAGAGATAACAATCTCCAACTCGGTGCCCGCTATTGTACCGCCAGCGGCATTTTGACCCTGCCTACCTCCATGGTTTTCGTGGCGTTTGTAACACCACGATAACCATGGCGGTAGGCCCTACCAGTGACAGGGAAGGAATTCCCCGTCACTGGTAGGAGGCTAACCCACCCCTCCAAACACTCCCCAGATGCCCCTCATCCACGCTCCCCCCTTCCGATCCCCCACCCCACCTTTCACGCACACTGGCAGACACGCACCACGCATACACAAACTCACTCACACAGATATACACTCATTCATTCACGCATGGACCCATTCATTCGTGCATACATCCGTGCACACATTCACACTGACACGCAGATACGCATTCACATTTCTATTCATACACGCATTCCCACACATGCATACACACACGCAAACAACACTACACACACATTTGCATTCATGCACACACTCTCACAATCATGCACACAACCCCCCCACACACACACACACAACACCCCACACCCCCCTCCCCTGTCGGAAACCCAACTTACCTGCATCCAGGGGGTCTCCCGGCAGGGGATGGGGCGCTACTACCGCCAGCAGGGCCAGCCAGCAGAACACCGGCAGGACGAATTATTTGTCATAATAAGGCTGGCAGCGGTCTACTGGCATGGCGCTGCTGGTGGTAGCAGTGCCACCTTAACACCATCCGCCAGTATGGCCACAGCCGGATTTCTGCCCTTCTTGTGGCGGAAATCCAACTGTGGTCATAATTTGGCAGATGGATGTGAGCCACGGCGACGGTCTTTTGGGGGCTGTCAATGCAGCGGTAGGCGGCATTTACCGCCAATCTTATAATGAGGACCCATGTGACCTAGACAGAACCTATCAGAAAAGTTCAACGCCATTCGCCCCCTCCCCTATCTCCAAACCCCTCCCACCAATCTGGTGATAAAAGGGGATGGAACCCTGTTCAGGTAAACCTTGAGTGGCGGGCCTCTCGGGAAAGGGGTTCCAGGTTATTCCCCATTTTTCCCCTGGTAAGTTATACTTGGCTCGGCTTAGTGTCAGGGGTGTTGGGGAATTCTCTCTTTTCAACATGCCCTTGAAATTGCCTTTTTTTTGTTTTTTTGGGGACCATGTTTTTTGTTTTATTTGGGGAGACTGCATCTCCCTACCGTATTTCTACAGCATTGCGGTGGGATTTGTGGGGGGGGGTTACGTGTCTAGCACTACTGCCCTCTGCTGCTCTGCACTTTTGGTGCCACGTGCTTCTGGGACAGGTTACTTTGAAGCCATGTAATCCTTCTCTCTGTGTCTCCCCCATGTTTGGGTTGAAAGGAGCACAGTCCTGTGTAATGTGCCACTCTTCATTTGGGTCAGAAGCCTCAAAGCCTGCATGTAGTTGTAATGCCATTTCCCAACTGCCGCTTCACTCCCTTTCTCTCCGGCAGTGCTGCTGGACATAGGGTTCCTTTTTCCTCATCTTCTGATTCACTGCTGCTTGTCCATGGGCTCACAATGCATAGCAGCCAGCACATCAGACACAGCGTGAGGTACCTGTGTGCATATGTGGGACTTGGTAGCTTCTTGCATGGTTTTGGGCTTACCTGCTCTAGGCGTTGCTTGTAGTTGTAATCTCAGCATCTCAGTTGGCAGGATCTGATTCGGGCTACTTCCTCTGACTTAAAGAGCTTCCCTCATGGTCCTGTTTTTATTTCTCTGGTGCCCCTCTGGTGTATGCAAGGGGGGGATATTGTTTTTCATTTATGTTTTCTCTGTCTACCACTGTAGCCTATATACATGTTTTTAGTTTTGTCACCCTGACTTATTTCTGGGGGTTTGGCAATCTTGTCTCTGTTCAACTTTGTTTAGAAAAAAGGTAGCCAATGAATTACAGAAAGAAGGACTGTTTTCTGTTGTATTATTGCAGGGAGCATTAGAAAGAAAGATTCTTAACTGTCTGGGACAGTTCTTTCACTGGGTTTTTGGCAAATTGAATTTCCTGAGTGAAATACTGGGACTTTTCTTTCTCTAGCATAATCTTGTTGTCTGCGATACACTGTTTATATTTGTCTTTCTCTGCCTGACTGTAGCCTTTCTTCCAGTTTCTTTTCTGTTTTCTGCACACTTGTTTCTGTCTTCTCAGCCTGTCAGAAAACCATGGGGCTGAAGGTTTGCTTCTACAGTGATTGACTGTTTTGGTGGGAGCCAATGCATGGGCAGTGGAATGAAGTCAAGGACTTTTCAGTCTCTTACTTCTGCCATCCAAGAACGGGTTAAGAGGTCTGACTTGCATGCTAATATGGACACTCAAGCAAAGTTCCTGGCAGATATCTCTTAGGACATTTTTTAAGGCATCAGCTTCCTCTGTTGCATCTTTGATTTCTGCTTAGCATAATTTGTACCTGAGGGACTGGTAAGTGGGTAATGCAGAAGTCTGGTTTGCTCCATATGCCTGTCCCTTGTTACAACTTCTTTGGAGAAGCATGCTCAACTCTTCCGTTTCCAGCCGGACCTCTATCGTAAGGCTCCTAGAAATAATTGTCTGTGAGTTCTCCTCCTAAACTGCAGGGCACAGGCAGAAAACCCCAGTCTTTTCATTCCAGACAGTTCTCGAAGCCTCAGCCTCACCCTTCTGTGTAGCCACGAAAGTGTTCCTGACTACATCGACCTTCCAGTGGGTGGTTGCTTCTCCTTTTTCTTCAGCATTAGCAAGAACATGTTTAGAACAAGTGGGTCCTTTGTATTATCAAAAGGGGTTACTCTCTGGATTTTACTGTCCTCACACCTCAGTCCGGTCCAGTACAATCCTTTTCCCCAAGAAATCCTGCCAGTGCGGCAGCTCTTGCACAGGAAATTACAGAGCTGCTACACAAGAATGTGATTATTCCTGTTCTGGAAGGCCAAGAAAGGGAGGCCTTCTATTCCTCTGTTTTTCTCTTCCAGGAGCAATACAGGAAGTCCAGTTTGATCTTCAAGCTGAAGAATTTGAATATATTTCTGCACAAGCTCAAGTTCAAAATGTATACTCTCCAGAAGATCATTCCTCTCATTCATCCAGAAAAATAGATGGCATTGTTGGATCTAAATGATGCTTCTCTCCACATCCCAGTCTACCCACTGCATCAAAAGAATCTTTGTTTCTGTGTGGAAGGCTGTCATCAGCAATTCAGGGTGCTGCCTTTCGGTCTGTCCACTCCCCCTGGGGTGTTCACCAAAGTATTGGCTCCTGTTGTCGCCCCTCTCCACAAACTTGGTGTTCTGCTGCACCCTTATCTAGACGACTGCCTTCTCCATAACCCCTCATGACATCTCCTGCAGTCTCAGATGGGGCTGGTGTGTCGGGTTCTGATGGACTTTGGTCTACTTGTCAACTGGGAAAAGTCGGATCTAGAACCAACTAAGGATCTTCAGTTTATCAGCACCAGGTTTCAGACGAATCTAGGTCTGGTCAGCCTCCCACAGGACAGGGTCCAGACTCTGAGGTACCTGGTGTTGGATTTGAGGAGCAGACCCATGGCATCTGCGAGGGATTGGTTCCACCGCCAGGGTCACATGGTGGGTATCCTTGTGTCTCTGTAAGGTTTAATTATCTTTGCTGTCATTTTGGGTCACTGTTCAGTTGTTTCTTTTCACATGCTGCCTGTATGTTCCTGGTCCAATGGGCTTGTATCCACCTTAGCTGCTGTCTCACTGGAAGCTGGGATCTTAGCCTGTGGAGCATCCGGTGCAAGTTTCAACTGACATCTGGCAATTCCTGCAATGGTGGTTGGACCCGGTGAACCTCTGCAGGGGGCACTGCTCTTTTCTCCTTCACAATGAGATGGTGCTAGTGAGGACAGAGAACACAGTGGTAGAGTGTTATGTCAAGAAGTTGTCCAGGACAGGGTCGCGGTCCCTTGTGGCTTTCGCTTTTCAGAATGTCAGTGAGCAGAGTCTCTTCTGCTATCTCTTTCTTCAGCTTACATCCAGGGGATGGACAGTTTTCAACCTGACAGGCTCAGCCGATTCTTTCCATCTTCACAAGACTTCTTTCTGGAGCCAGGTGTTTTTGCGCAGTTTTATCAAATTATGGCTCGCCTCAGGCAGGTCTTTTTGCCAATTTAGACAATGCTCTCTCTCCCCCCTGTGTTCCTGTCCAGGTTAACAAACCTCAGGTTGTTGGGGGGGTGGATACACTCACACATCCCTCGCTTCCTGTT
Organism: Pleurodeles waltl; assembly: GCF_031143425.1. Classification (NCBI taxonomy): domain Eukaryota; kingdom Metazoa; phylum Chordata; class Amphibia; order Caudata; family Salamandridae; genus Pleurodeles; species Pleurodeles waltl. Next base: position 1,331,893,127 of record NC_090446.1, on the reverse strand, counting down.
CTTTTGTATGCCTTCTCTTCCTTCCCGTTGATCCCCAAACTCCAGACATGACTGTGGAGAGAGGAGGTGCGCCTCCTTCTGGTTTGCTCCCTTTTGGCTTTGAATGGGTTGGTTCCCCTTGCTGAAGTTGATGGCGGTGGTGCAGGAATGGACTCTACCGTCTCTCCCCTGTCTGCTCAGGCCTCTGCTTCTTTCCCCAGACACTTGCAAAAGGTTATGTCTGATGGCATGGCTACTGCGAGGAGGGGTCTGAGGTAACAGGGCCTGTCATCCTCGGTGGCAGGCTTCATTCACCATTCTGGGAGGCTGTCAACTAGAAAATCCTATAGCCACCATTGATCATCTTTCTTCACCTGGTTCACAGAGAGATCACTGGACCCCACTTCTTGTCACCCCTCCTGGGTACCGCAGTTCTTACAGGATGGTTTTCAGAAGGGCTTGGCCATTTCTACTTTGAAAGTGCAGTAGGCCGCGATCAAGGCTGTTAGAGCCCCTTGGAGTTTCGGGGAGATGGCTGCCTTTGGTTCCCGCCTTCTGAAAGGGTGTTTTTTCCTCAGGCCTTCAGTTAGGGCTACTGCTTCTGCCTGGGATCTCCCTCTTATATTCAAGGCACTTCAACCCCCTCCTTTTGAGCCATCAGAGGGTGTGTCCCTTAGGTTGATGTTTTCCGCATTATTTATTCCTGGTAGCTATTACTTCTGCCCATAGGCTGGGGGAGCTGGGGTCTCCGTCTGTTCGATCTCCCTATTTACAGAACTTTCCTGATTGTTTGGTTCTTAAGTTGGGTCCAGAGTTTCTCCATAACAAGGTCTCCTTTTTTCATCAGCACCAGGAAATAACTTTGCTCTCTTTTTTTCCAGCTTCCTCTAATCCTGAGGAAGAAGCATGGCATACTTTGGATGTTGTAAGGGCGGCAGAGGCCTATTTGTCCAGGATGCAGGATTTCAGACAATGCAATAATTTATTTATAAATTTTGGTGTTCTCTGTCACAGTCTGAAGGCATCCACTCCTACTTAAGTAGAAGGATTAGGTCTCTTATTTCTCTTGCTTATCCTTCTTAAAACACACACCTGTCAGGAGGTGTCCAGGGGAGGACTACGAGCCGGATGGTGGCCTCCTGGGCTGAAGCTGCTGGTGTTCCTGTTGTTGACATATGTAGGGAGGCCACTTGGGCATCCTTTTTTACATGTGCTTCCCATTATCGGCTGCACGTCGGTGACTCTCTGGATTTTGGTTCAAAGGTCCTGGCCGCTGTTCAGCCTTGAATCCCCTGATTGCTGTTTCTTCTTTCTTTCTTGGTTTAAGGTGTATAAAGATTGCCTTTAGCATTATCAGTTGCAGCTCGCTGGGGGGCGGGGGGGCATGGCGGGTGGGAACAACAACAAAAAAAAAAAAAATATATATATATATATAAAATTAAAAATCTTACCTTCCTCGACTCGCTGCGCCACGTCGCTCCGCTGTCCTAAACATAGTTTATTATGGTTTTATTGCAAAAGTTTTGCAGCTGCTGTTGCTGGCGGGGCGACGCTCCTCCGCCATATCCATCAGTTGGTTTGTTCACGGGATTCAGATTGTCCTTTAGAAGCTCTGGTGCATCCTCATTTTAGTAAGTATTGGTAGGAGATAAAAGTTGAGGAGGTAATGATTCAATCACTTACCAGTAATCTACATTACTCCGAATACCTTTTCTCACACCAATACTTACGTCCCTCCCTCTTGGTTCCCACTTCACAACCTGAATCCTTGTGTTGGCTCGGCTACATACAGGACGTGTTGTGGGCTCGATCCACTTTTAAAACTAAATTGGTGGGAGGGTTTGGAGATAGGGGAGGGACGAATGTCGTTGAACTTTTCTGATTGGTTCTAGGGAGGTTACATGGTGCCTGGGTAGATTTTAAACACCTCATTTTGGTAAGTATTACTACAAGAAAAGGTTTTGGAGCAATGAATATTACCAGTAAGTAACTGAATCATTTCCAGGGATGGGTCAAGAATAATCCCTTAGATAGGGCCAGGCAGAAGAGTACACAGCTTTGCTTTTAGTATAGTTTTAGGGTTAGATAGGAACCTCTCAAATCTCCAGAAACCACTAACATTGGTTGAATTTTTCATTATCTACCAGGTACATAATACTGGTAACTATGCTTTGCTTCATTTGCCTAGTTATCACGGCTCATTCTTTCTATGCAAGATTACTATTATTTCAATAAATGGGTGAGCTCTGTTTCCATGACGTTCCTAGGGAGTCAAAGTGTCATTTTCAGGTTGCAACAATCACCTTCCACCCAGGTCATTTTAAGTGTTCAGGTGAGGCACTGTGATCTAGCCAGGAATTAGGCCGACAGTCTCTGATGGTGTGAAAAAACTCAATTCCCTACATTCTGAAGTTCTGTTGTTCTCATACACCGTCCCATTATCATAGTAGGAACCGTGTAACAGTTTTTGCTTCCGAAAAAATAGCAATGTCTCTGTAGGATCATATGTGAGGTTGCACTCAGACTGATTGGTCCCTCTGGAGAAAAGGTTTATCTGTAGTAGACTGAAATCTCTAGCTATGACAATTCTCCCAAGAGAAGTGTTACACAACTCCCTGCATACCCCCAAGCCTTCAAGGGCCCCCAACAATTGAGGAGGACACCATTCCACACAAGGTCAACAAATCTAAAATATGGGAGACTTAGGGGCCCCTCTTCACATTCTTCAGTGGGCCTTTTAATTTTATTTTATGACACTGTCTCTCAAATATAAATTGTACCATCTGTCTGAACTGAAAGCTCATCCTTAAGTAATTAATTTTGGGGGACAACGTAAGGGTCACCCTGTTGTATTTGAGGTGGTCATTAAAAGTTTGGTGGTCCAAGGACCGCCACGGTGGCGATGACAGTCACACTGCTGCAGGGCCAGCGGTGAAGACTGCCATATTATGACCATGGCGGTGTTCTCAACAGAACACAGCCAAAGTAGCGCCAGCATCGCCAGTGCAGGATGGCCGGCCACGGACGATGGTAGGCATCTCCATGCTGGTGGGGAGCATGCTTCCGCCGACCATATTACGAGGTTGCACAGCGCCAGGATTTCTGCTGCGGTTGCACCACCACAAAAAGCCTTGGATAAACGAACTACATAAAAGGGGACACTCACTTTCAGGAACACAAGCATGTCTGCAGCCATAATGGAAGTCTTCCAACTGCTCCTGCTGGCCAATACAACTCCGGAACCAGCGACGCTGGCGAAGACAACAACTGTAAGTACACCCCCCTAGCACACAATGGAAGGGAAGGACCTTAGTATACACCCACACACAACCTTCCCCCCCACGGCTAGCCGCGCCCACACACACACGCAAACATACACCCTTACCAATACACACATACACACACACTCAAACACAAACCACACACACCAAATCACATATATACAACACATACATGTGGAAGGAAAGCCAGGACAAGTTTGGTACTCTCACCACCAACAGGTCTCTGGTGCTGATATATTAAATAGATAATAAATAGAAAGTTCAAAACTATGTACAATATAGGCCTTCTGGCCAGTCTAAATGAAAATGGTGCCCCAGGTACAAAGGAAAATGTCCATGGCCCCAACTTGACACCTGACTGCAAAGTGGTCTCCACATGGTAGGGGCATCAATAAGGCATGCAGGCACCTCAGGGGCTAAAGGGGGGGCGAGGTGGGGTTTGGTTTTGGGAGGGGGTCCTTAGGTTTGGAGGAGGGGGCTTTGGTTTGGGTTGGGGGGCTTTAGGTTTGGGCTTTGCTTTTGGGTGAGGGGGCTTGGGTTTGGGAGGGGTAACCTTGGGCTTTGTGGGGGTAGAAGTCTTAGGAGGGGGAGGGGCATGGTTTTTACCAGACGGACCATTGGAGGACTGGGAGGTGGAAGGCAGGGGTATGGGAAGGGCTCTTGGGGGAACAGGAACTGGGACAGTTGGAGGGAAAAGGCAAAATACTTGCCGGAAACATTTTTTAGTGACACAAGTTTGGACATGGGAAAAGCGTTTGTGAGTGGAGGGAGAGGGAGTTTTCGAGAGGTGTGTACATGTAGGTGCCTTGGGTGCAGGTGTGAGTGTTGATGCCAGGTGTGTGCTGGGTGACTGTTGGGTGGGTGTGGGTGTTTAGGTGTAGTGGGAGGAGGGGGGAGGAGTTGCAGGGAAATGGCCGGGGGGATGTGTGAGTGTATGTTGTGGTGGTGTCTGCAGGTAGGGTGGATGTGCTGCATGTGGGGGTGTTGATAGTTGTGCTGAGTGTGGTATATGGGGTGCATATACAGGGTCTGCTATTGTGATGACAGTGGGAATAAGGACTCTTGTGGCAGGATCTGGGAGTGATGATGTGGTGACTGCAGGTTTGAGTGGTGTAGTGTCTGTGAGGGGGGAGGTGGTGGGGGAGTCCATGTAGGGAGTGGATGTTGTTGTGTCTGCATGTGTCTGTTGTGTGTGTGCATGGAGATGGTGGCTTTTGTGGGGACATGGTGGTGGTGTAGTGGTTTGGAGGGTGTGTTGTGCGCAAGGGTGTGATGTTTGGGGATTGATGGTGGGTGTGGGGTGGTTATTTAGGTGTGCAGGTGTGTTGTAGTGTTTGTGTACAGTTTTGATGTGTGTGTTGTGTACTGCGTGAGAAGTTATATGTGCCCCTAGTGTGAAAGTGCTAAATATGTGTATTTGTGTGCTGTTGCTATGCCTGTGTGTGGTAGTAGTTGCAAAGGATTGTGGGTTTTGTGGGTGTGTGTTTATAGTGGTAGGTGTGGGTGTGTGTGTGGTGTGGGTATGTGTGTCAGGTGTGGGATATTCATACTATCCAATGTGGTGTTGGGTTCTGGTGGTGGTGATCTTTTGTGCACGGCATTCGCACTGCCACTGGTTTCATGCCGTGCAATAACAGCTGTGCTGATTTGTGGGTCCTAATATGGAGGGTGGGATGTTGTTGGCGTGGCGGGGCTGGTGGTGGGACCATCTGTCTCCCACCATTAGTTGGCCTGGCGGTGTTGGATTTGTGGCTGTATTTGGGCGGTCTTCAGTTTGTCACTTGTAATACCGTGGTCACTGACGGTCTTTTGGCAGTCGCCAGTGCAGCGGCGTTGCCAAAAGACCTCCAAACTCGTAATGAGGGTCTGAATCTCAGTTAGAAGGAAAACCTCACCCTTGTAGAACTGTAATATCAGGCAGCATGGATAGGGAGAGCAGAAGTGGACAGTTATCGAAACTGGTCAGACTCAGTCAAACCTTCGTGAGTGCTATTAATCTCGGTACCAGGAGAAAAAGAACACTGTGGAGTAACCTTGCCCCACATTGAACAACCCAGCCCCTCTTGCATATATCCTGCTCATATTAGGATCCCTATTCACAAATACCACACAAAGATCCCTTAATCACATTATCAGCAGGATACCAGGAATGGCTTTGCAAATCGTGTATGCCATTAATTCTCATTGGTAGGCTGCATTGGTTTGATAATAGCTGTCTAACTGCTCCTCATGCCTTGCCCAAAAATACACTGGGAGGCCAGACACAAATACAGTAGGGCAAAACCAAAGAGCGATTACCCATCTACTTGCAGGGAAAGTGACCATGCCATGTTTTATAAAAATCATTTTTACCATAGAGGGTACTTTACTTGTAAAATAATGAGTGCCAATACCCATAGCTCTGCTCAAAGGCTCAAGGCTAGTGCTGTTAAATATCAGTGTGTTCTATACCAAGGCTGCAGAGTTTTGAATCCACCTCAGGCCTCTTTAATCCACTACCAAACACTTTCTGTCCAGTGGCGTAACAAAACTTGAGGGAGTCCCCTAGCAAAGTACATGGACGGGACTCCCAGTGCCCCCGAATACTGACAGTGTGTGACTGTGTGCTGGTGAGGGGACCCCCCTGGAACTTGGTCCCCCCTTCCCCGGCACAAGGGGAGCTGCGGGGGCTAATCCTGTTCCTGTCCCTTATTCTCACTCTTGCAGGCTCCTCTTTCTTCCTTTGTGACGGTTTGACTGTCTTTCTCTTCCTTCTTTCCCCTTTGTGTGTTTTCCCTCTCTTGTTGTCCTCGATTTTTGATGAGGAAAGTGCCAGTTTCCAAAAATGAGCGCCTGTGGGCACCACCGGCAACCCCTGGCTAAAATTAGGCACTAAGTGCAAACTTACTTGACGTCACTACCCTCCTCAGGCCACAGCATGCAAGTATTCAGTAATAATTGATTCTTAGGCCTCGACTAAAAGCCACCTGTTCATTTCAATGGGCCTGGTAACAGGAGTTAGGAGAATACAGACACATGCTCTGTTTGAAATAATGGGGGGAAAAAAACGCAAACTGGAGCAGAATCACCGATTACGTCATGTTAGTCCCCAAAACTTATAATCACTGTTATTGCCTTGTCCCTTAATTACCGTTATAGGTGGAGTGGTACTAACCCCAGGGGAAATAAAGAGTATTATTATAGGATACTAGTAATGGGGGTCTTAATGTTTAATAGGGCCACAGACCCAGTTTGAGCACCTCCAGAATGCAATGGTTCAAGTAGACAGGAGCGATCTCAATCAGATGCTTGTTTTTTGGGGTAGGTCCGTGCTGCACAAGTACCACGTACATACATACATATTTGAAGAGGTTCTCAATGCAAAATACAACTTAATAAAGTAGTGATATTTTGGAGCTATTATAGTCCAGCCTGTGGTATCTTTGCTAAAACTACCAAGGGGGCCTCATTTTGTGGCAATTGTGATGCTTGTTTCTAGTAAGAGGATCTGAGAAGAGGTTTGTAGCTATTAACATATATGCAGGGCCACACTGGAGAGATACAGGGGAGTATTGGGATACAAGGGTGAAGTCATGGCTTCTTAGGTGACTGCACTGCGTGATCGATTGGAACAGAAATATTCCAGGGCAGAGGTAGGGACATCCCATTTCAAATGCAGTTTTGCAAACATTTGTAACAATATCCCTGGTCATCAGAGAGACAAGAGCTGACCCCGCATGTCATGTGTCCCATGATTAATGACTCCATTTCCAGCAAGAGAAAAATGTATCTCAGTTTCGAGGAGCACTGCGAGGGTATGTACAGGGAGTGATGAACCGCTGGTATGTTCAAGGGATGGAGGTATGCATTATTAGGCACTAAGCGTAGAGTCATTGAATTTAACTTCAAAGAATGTATTCCCATGACTTGAATGTGTCCGTATGTACATATATATATGACGTGGAAGTCTTCTAACAATTATTAAAAGCCCAGAACCTCGCTTAATAATTCCCAAATAGCACTGATGTCAGAAGAAGCCAATTATTACATATCTCATGACATCACAAAGCTGTGGTAACTACAGCGCTGCTAAAATTGTTTTCCTGGAAACTGCCATTTAAAGGAAAGTTTCTCTTTCCTATCAAGGTTCTTTTCATCTGCCCCGACCCGGGGTTAATGATTCCATTAGACATGCATTTCTGGCACCTTGTCACCACCCTGCGACACTTGAGAAAGAATGGAGACTAGTGGTGCATTTTAAAGCCCCTTTCCCAAAAATGTAGATAAAATGTGGTACAGAATGCTGGTTTATAGAGAGAATATTTACTATTAATTGAGACCAGTGTTGTAGCTGGGAAGCTCGCACGAAGAGGCACCAAACTCCAACTCACATGCTTACAAGTTAGAATATTGTGATCTTAAAAGACTAATCGAAACGTTTTGTTGTGCTCGTAAATCAGATTTACAGGCGCAAATTGCTGGATTTACAACTGGGAGCCAAATGTGACCTTGCTGTTGTAAATCCTTTTTCTTCCACACAATATTAACCCACGATCGTATAATATTATACAGTGCTAAATGTCATGGAAGGGGAGGAATTGACATTTCAGTGCCTGAATACATTCAAAGTTTGTGAATCTCCAAAACACAGGAGTCTGTGGTCATTCACAAACATCTCTCAAATTCTTTACCACCCTATAGATTAACTGTCAGCGTAGCAAGGATGCTGTGGGCTCTGGTGTAAGCAGGAAAAATGGCTCATTTGACTGCTGTTGAGATAGATAATATAATACAGCACTATCTGGGTTCGATAGGCCCTTCGGGGCTCTGGTGCAAATGCATCTGCTGCACCAATCGTACCTGTGCCCCTGGTGTTCGCATAAATCAATTTCCTGTCTGGAAAGGTAACAAAATAGTCAATTAATGTAGGGTGCTGGGGAAACGTTTTCAGTACAGGACTATGTAGCCAAAACTCCTTAGGGAAATGAGCCAATTGTATACCCTAGCTCGCACGTCTTTTAACTCTCTCTGCAACTCTGTGCTTTCCTAATAACTTTATTCATCCACAACAGAGCAGAGAGGCTTGTCCGTGCCTGTAGGTAAATGTAAATGTACTGACTAGTGAAAGAGAACATATAAGTTAGCCTATCCCTGCAGTCCCCCGAGTAGACTTCTGACATCACTACACCACTGTTGCAGGGAGCACACTGTCACTTATCCAGGTTCAGGAGCAGTGCCCTACATATGAATCCACCACTAGCAGCAAAGGCATGCCACACTGAGCCAACTTTTTCCTCACTATGCACAGAGAGCACCGCTATGTCTCACCTTTCACTGATATCAGAGCTACACCTCACCTGACGAAGTCAACACAAGTACTTCTCATTCACCAATAACAGCTCAGTTACCTCTCAACTTTGGCAGATCAGTTCCCTACTGTGCTGTGAGTGAATGAAAGAAAACTTGTATTGCGCCCTTATACTCAAAGGCACCTCGGCACTGCAAGCCCTCCTGCCAGAGATTGATCATAGCCAAATCGAAGCATAACTCATAGAGTGAAAAGCCAGGTCTTGATATGATTCCTAAAACGAATCTGACTTCTTAGGGACTTAGTAGCTGTTGAAGTTTTTTTTCTAATGCACAATTGTGAGCGAAAATTAACTTTAAACATTAATGATTTATGTGATGAATTCTAATCGTAAATGCTGAAATAATAACATTGTAATTAAAACAATTTTGAAATGTCATTTAGAAGTGTGTTTAATAATGTGATTTAGCTGTGCCACATGTTTGTGAAGACACCATTTTTATTAATATGGATGCTGTTCTGATGTTCTGTTCATCTTGCTCCTGCTCTTTCCACTCTCTATCAATGTCCCCCTGGGTGTCTTTTCTCTACGCAGTTTTCACGGAGCACAAGATGTAAAAGGTTATTTTCTTCAGAGTGGATGTATTGTGAATGAAACTTTCTTGGTATATTAAGTGTTTCAATATCTAAGACATTAGGGTGGTGTTGGACCTGGCTTTTTGACAGGGACATCCCCAAACTTTTTTCCTCCTTCCTCCTATTTTTTCTGACCTGTTGTTGTTGGCTTTTGACCTCTTGGCACTTTACCACTGCTAACCAGTGCTAAAGTGCATATGCTCTCTGGGTAAATTGTACTACTGATTGGTTTATCCATGATTGACTATTTAATTTACTTGTAAGTCCCTGGTAGAGTGCACTACATGTGCCTAGGGCAGGTAGATTAAATGCTACTAGTGGGCCTGCAGCACTGGTTGTGCCACCCACCTCAGTAGCCCCTTAACCCTGTCTCAGGCCTGCCATTGCAAGGCCTGTGTGTGCAGTTTCACTGCCACTTCGACTTGGCATTTAAAAGTACTTGCCAAGCCTAGAACTCCCCTTTTACTACATATAAGTCATCCCTAATGTGTGCCCTAGGTAACCCCTAGAGCAGGGTGCTGTGTAGGTAAAAGGCAGGACATGTACCTGTGTAGTTATATGTCCTGGTAGTGTAAAACTCCTAAATTCGTTTTTACACTACTGTGAGGCCTGCTCCTTTCATAGGCTAACATTGGGGCTGCCCTCATACACTGTTGAAGTGGCAGCTGCTGATCTGAAAGGAGCAGGAAGGTCATATTTAGTATGGCCGGAATGGTAATACAAAATCCTGCTGACTGGTGAAGTTGGATTTAATATTACTATTCTAGAAATGCCACTTTTAGAAAGTGAGCATTTCTTTGCACTAAAATCTTGTTGTGCCCTTCAATCCACGTCTGGCTAGGTTTAGTTGACAGCTCCTTGTGCATTCACTCAGACACACCCCAAACACAGGGTACTCAGCCTCACTTGCATACATCTGCATTTTGAATGGGTCTTCCTGGGCTGGGAGGGTGGAGGGCCTGCCCTCACACAAAGGACTGCCACACCCCCTACTGGGACTCTGGCAGACAGGATTGAACTGAAAGGGGGCTTGGTGCATTTCTTAGAGACTCTTTGAAGTCACCCCCACTTCAAAGGCACAACTTAGTATAAAACAGGGCCTCTGCCCTACCTCATCAGACACTTGCTGGAGAAGAAACCTGAACCAGAAACTACATCCTGCCAAGAAGAACTGCCTGGCTGCTCAAAGGACTCACCTGTCTGCTTTCTACAAAGGACTGCTGCCTTGCTGTTGCCCTGCTGCCTTGCTGAACTCTTGTCTGGCTGTGAAAGTGCTCTCCAAGGGCTTAGATAGAGCTTGCCTCCTGTTCCTTGAAGTCTCAGGACCAAAAAGACTTCTCTCTTTTACTTGGACGCTCCGTGCGCCAAAAATTTCGACGCACAGCTTGTTTCGCGGCGAGAAAAACGCCGCACTCCGACGCTGATCGACGCGACGCTCTTGGGACGATCGAAGATCCGACGCACGGCCTCGCAAGGACAACGCCGCCCGACCTCTAGAGGAGAAATCGACGCAACGCCTGCCGTAAGATCGTAATTTCAACGCGCAGCCCCGCAGATTGAAGTCTAGAGGAGAAATCGACGCGACGCCTGCTGTGAGATCATAATTTCAACGCACAGCCCCGCAGACCGACGCGCAGCCGGAGAACAAGCAGGAAAATCCACGCACAGACCCGGGACATCTGGTAATCCCCGCGATCCACAGAAAGAGACTGTCCGCGCGCCGGAAAACGACGCGACTTCCCCGCGTGGAAAATAACGACGCAAGTCCGTGTGTGCTGGGGAGAAATCGACGCACACACCCTTTTTCCACACACCTCTTCCTTTGTGGCCCTCTGAGGAGATTTTCCACCAGAAACCAGGTACTTTGTGTTTGAAAGAGACTCTGTTTACTTTCTAAAGACTTAAGACGCTTTATATCACTTTTCAGTGATATCTTTACAAATTCATATTGCAACTTTGATCGTTTTGACCTGAAGATACCCAGATAAATATTATATATTTTTCTAAACACTGTGTGGTGTATTTTTGTGGTGTTATGCTATGGTGTTGTATGATTTATTGCACAAATGCTTTACACATTGCCTTCTAAGTTAAGCCTGACTGCTCGTGCCAAGCTACCGGAGGGTGAGCACAGGCTGATTTTGGATTGTGTGTGACTTACCCTGACTAGAGTGAGGGTTCTTGCTTGGACAGAGGGCAACCTGACTGCCAACCAAAAACCCCATTTCTAACATTGGTGATCAGCGGTGAGGATAGGACTTGTGTTTGTGCAGTGACATACAGTAGCTAAGTATTTCACTACCTACCCACAGTTGAAGGTCAACTTGATTTTTCATCTTTTTCGCTTTTGGTTCTCTGATGTCCTCCTGGATATACTATTGATATTTTGGACTTTGGATTTTGGTTCTTGCCAGTAAGACTTTGTCAGCAATGAGATTGCTTACCTACTCATTCTTTGTGCCTACTGACCACCTCACTAAGGCTGACCTAAGGAAGCTTTGCAGAAAATGGGGCCTTCCTGTAGCAAGGAGATCTACTAAGGCGGAGATGCTACATGCCTACATAGTGTGGGGGGAAGAAAGATGGGCAGAGAGAGAGGCAGCAAGAAACCAAATGACTAAGTACCCCTCAGATGAGGAGGAGGACTACTCACACGAGGAGGAAGACTACTCAGATGAGGAAAGAGAACTAGTGGGAGATGAAGGGCTCCTAGCTCTACAGCGGTGTATGGAAGAGCTAGATGAGCAGCTTGAAAGGGCTGAGGCAGCAAGTCTCTTAGCCCTGGAAGAAGAAAAGATTGCAGCTCAAGAGCTGAGCTTTAAAGAGCTGAAACTGGAGGCCGGAAGGGCTGAGTCCAGTTCAGATGGTGGCAGCAAAAATCTTGCATCTAGTACTGCTGAAGAAGGGCACAAGCCCAGAGATTTGGTGCCCAACTTGAAGAAGGGAGTTGACACACCCCAGGCAGTTCAAGGGTATGAGGTAGTTCCCGTTATGCACAGGGTCCCTGAGAAGGATTGTGGAACTGGCACAGGGAGTCATATTCCTACTGGGGGGAGGGACACTTTACTGACTCTAGCAGAGAGTGACAGAGAAAAGGGTTCCCCCCTGGTGGACGTCCTGGATATAGAGTGTAGAGACATCCCAGAAGAGTATGGGTTGAGTGTCAGGGACAGACAGATACTGTCTCACCAGTCTCAGGAGGGTGAAGTAGAGTGCTTTTCCAAGGTTGAGTTACTGGATGGTTGGGTGAAGGGTACTGTGGTTAATACATGTGAAGGGCAGAGTGATGTAATTGCTGGAGAGCATATGTCTGGTCCTTATTTTCCAGAGCTACGCCAACACCAGGTAGAGTGTGAGTTCTCTGACCCCAGGGAACTTACAATGGAGGCAGACTTCTGGGTGAGTACCAGAGAGTCTGAAGAAGCATTTGGGGGTGCTCCTGAAGGGAGTGGTCTAGGTGGTTCCCAACCGAGTGGGGTGGGAAAGGATTGTAGTGTCCCAGGTAGGTCCCAGGTCCTAGAGGGTTCCATGAGGGAACACCAGGAGGGAAGCCTAGCCTGTACCGTAGGGCCACCTTTTGAGGGAAGCCCCGCAGTGTCCGAAGAACTTGGGGGGGTGACTGTAGCCAGCATCCCAACAGTTCTGGGGTCTGGCAGTACCCCTCCTAGTGAGGGGGTGCAGAAGTCCAGACATAGGGTTGAGAGGGGGTTGCAGACCCCAGTGGAGGACCTTGAGAGTCAGGGGACAGCTCTGAGAGCAGAGCCCCCCAGGAATGACCCAGGTGAAACCGTTTCTGGTTTGGGGGAAACCCAGACTCTGCCGGATGGGCAGAGGTCGGGAGACCTGCGCCAACCAGACTCTTGTGTGGCCCTTGGGGACGGTGTGTCCCTTGTGGGGGGTGAGAGTGCCCCCCAGGAAGTCCTGGCATGCCAGGCAAAGATTCAACCTCAGGGTGGTGACTCTGGGTTGGATACCCAGGTTCAGAGGTTAAACTCTGACCTGGTGGGAGGTAGATGTGCCTCCCAAGAAGTCCTGCTGTGCCAGGCAATTGTCCAACCTCAGGGTGTTGACTCTGGGTTGGATGACCAGGTTAAGAGGTTAAACTCTGACCTGGTGGGGGGTAGGTGTGCCCCACAGAAAGTCCTGGCGTGCCAGGCAATTGCCCAACCTCAGGGTGGTGACCCTGGGTTGGGGAACCAGGCTCAGAGGTTAAACTCTGACCTGGTGGGAGGTAGGTGTGCCTCCCTGGAAGTCCTGGCCTGCCAGGCAATGGTTCAACCTCAGGGTGGTGACTCTGGGTTGGCTAACCAGGTTCAGGGGATAAACTCTGACCTGTTGGGGGGTAGGTGTGCCCCCCAGAAAGTCCTGGTGTACCAGGCAGTGGTCCAACCTCAGAGTGCTGACTCTGGGTGGGATAACCGGGTTCAGAGGTTAAACTCTGACCTGGTGGGGGGTAGGTGTGCCCCCCAGAAAGTCTGGGCGTGCCAGGCAATTGTTCAACCTCAGGGTGGTGACTCTGGGTTCGATACCCAGGTTCAGAGGTTAAACTCTGACCTGGTGGGAGGTAGGTGTGCCTCCCAAGAAGTCCTGCTGTGCCAGGCAATTGTCCAACCTCAGGGTGTTGACTCTGGGTTGGATGACCAGGTTCAGAGGTTAAACTCTGACCTGGTGGGGGGTAGGTGTGCCCCCCAGAAAGTCCTGGTGCGCCAGGCAATTGTTCAACTTCAGGGTGGTGACTCTGAGTTGAATGGCCCAGTTCAGAGGTTAAACTCTGACCAGGTGGAGGGTCAGTGTGCCCTCCAGGAAGTCCTGGTGTGCCAGGCAATTGTTCAACTTCAGGGTGGTGACTCTGAGTTGAATGGCCAAGTTCAGAGGTTAAACTCTGACCTGGTGGAGGGTCAGTGTGCCCTCCAGGAAGTCCTGGCGTGCCAGGCAATTGTTCAACTTCAGGGTGGTGACTCTGAGTTGAATGGTCAGGTGCAGAGGTTAAACTCTGACCTGGTGGGGGGTAGGTGTGCCTCCCAGAAAGTCCTGGTTTGCCAGGCAGTGATCCAGTCTGAGGGTACAGACCCTGGGCTGGAAGACCAGGTCCAGGGTGTCCCCCCGGACCTGGAGGGAGGGGCTACTGATAACAGTGCCCCTACCATGTTGTCTTCTGAGGAGGCCACTCCTAGTTGGAGGGTGCTGGACCCCAGAAGGGAGGGCAGGGGGAGGGAAGCCTCACCCCGGGCGCTAGTCCAACCTGAAGGTACAGACCCCAGGTTGGAGGGCCAGTTGCAGGTTAACAGCCCTGCACTGTGGAGGAATGGTACAGGGCGACTTCTGTAAGCACCCTGACCATGTTGGACTCTGGGGGTACCGCTCCAGGAGGGAGGGTACAGAGCCCCAGAGGGGAGGACCAGGTTCAGGCTGTCATCCGTGACCTGGTGGAAGGGAGAGTGGTTAAAGGGTGCCCAGCACCTGGGGCTACCGCCCCCCACTCTCCACAGCCACAGTGGTTGGAGAGCTTTGAGAGGCCTGGGGCCTGGCTCTCATCCCTGACAGCTGTCAGTAATCACTGTGGCTTGCTGTCCGGGTGGACATAGTTATCCCTGGGGAGGGGACAAGTGTCACACCCCGGGGGTAGAGTGGGCAACACCACTGTGTTGGTCATGGTGGTACTATCCGGCTCCTGGGATACATCTGTGAGCAAAGTAAGGTTAGGTGCTGCACAGATGGGATCCGCAGGTAAGGAGAAAGGTTCCCCATGGGTTGGCTTAGTGGACCCTGAGAGTATGGACAGAGTGATCCAATTGGAGTCAGGAAGGCGAAGAACTGGAGCATGCCCCTGCTGTTGTGGGCCTGGGTCCTTGTTCTGTCACCTCAAACAGGGAAGTACATCAGGATAGTGATTGTTCTCCCCTGGCTTTAGGCTGGTAGGGGGTCATGTTGGACCTGGCTTTTTGACAGGGACATCCCCAAACTTTTTGCCTCCTTCCTCCTATTTTTTCTGACCTGTTGTTGTTGGCTTTTGACCTCTGGGCACTTTACCACTGCTAACCAGTGCTAAAGTGCATATGCTCTCTGGGTACATTGTACTACTGATTGGTTTATCCATGATTGACTATTTAATTTACTTGTAAGTCCCTGGTAGAGTGCACTACATGTGCCTAGGGCAGGTAGATTAAATGCTACTAGTGGGCCTGCAGCACTGGTTGTGCCACCCACCTCAGTAGCCCCTTAACCCTGTCTCAGGCCTGCCATTGCAAGGCCTGTGTGTGCAGTTTCACTGCCACTTCGACTTGGCATTTAAAAGTACTTGCCAAGCCTAGAACTCCCCTTTTACTACATATAAGTCATCCCTAATGTGTGCCCTAGGTAACCCCTAGAGCAGGGTGCTGTGTAGGTAAAAGGCAGGACATGTACCTGTGTAGTTATATGTCCTGGTAGTGTAAAACTCCTAAATTCGTTTTTACACTACTGTGAGGCCTGCTCCTTTCATAGGCTAACATTGGGGCTGCCCTCATACACTGTTGAAGTGGCAGCTGCTGATCTGAAAGGAGCAGGAAGGTCATATTTAGTATGGCCAGAATGGTAATACAAAATCCTGCTGACTGGTGAAGTCGGATTTAATATTACTATTCTAGAAATGCCACTTTTAGAAAGTGAGCATTTCTTTGCACTAAAATCTTGTTGTGCCCTTCAATCCACGTCTGGCTAGGTTTAGTTGACAGCTCCTTGTGCATTCACTCAGACACACCCCAAACACAGGGTACTCAGCCTCACTTGCATACATCTGCATTTTGAATGGGTCTTCCTGGGCTGGGAGGGTGGAGGGCCTGCCCTCACACAAAGGACTGCCACACCCTCTACTGGGACTCTGGCAGACAGGATTGAACTGAAAGGGGGCTTGGTGCATTTCTTAGAGACTCTTTGAAGTCACCCCCACTTCAAAGGCACAACTTAGTATAAAACAGGGCCTCTGCCCTACCTCATCAGACACTTGCTGGAGAAGAAACCTGAACCAGAAACTACATCCTGCCAAGAAGAACTGCCTGGCTGCTCAAAGGACTCACCTGTCTGCTTTCTACAAAGGACTGCTGCCTTGCTGAACTCTTGTCTGGCTGTGAAAGTGCTCTCCAAGGGCTTGGATAGAGCTTGCCTCCTGTTCCTTGAAGTCTCAGGACCAAAAAGACTTCTCTCTTTTACTTGGACGCTCCGTGGGCCAAAAATTTCGACGCACAGCTTGTTTCGCGGCGAGAAAAACGCCGCACTCCGACACTGATCGACGCGACGCTCTTGGGACGATCGAAGATCCGACGCACGGCCTCGCAAGGACAACGCCGCCCGACCTCTAGAGGAGAAATTGACGCGACGCCTGCCGTAAGATCGTAATTTCAACGTGCAGCCCCGCAGATCGAAGTCTAGAGGAGAAATCGACGCGACGCCTGCCGTGAGATCGTAATTTTGACGCACAGCCCCGCAGACCGACGCGCAGCCGGAGAACAAGCAGGAAAATCCACGCACAGACCCGGGACATCTGGTAATCCCCGCGATCCACAGAAAGAGACTGTCCGCGCGCCGGAAAACGACGCCGACTTCCCCGCGTGGAAAATACCGATGCAAGTCCGTGTGTGCTGGGGAGAAATCGACGCACACACCCTTTTTCCACGCACCTCTTCCTTTGTGGCCCTCTGAGGAGATTTTCCACCAGAAACCAGGTACTTTGTGTTTGAAAGAGACTCTGTTTACTTTCTAAAGACTTAAGACGCTTTATATCACTTTTCAGTGATATCTTTACAAATTCATATTGCAACTTTGATCGTTTTGACCTGAAGATACCCAGATAAATATTATATATTTTTCTAAACACTGTGTGGTGTATTTTTGTGGTGTTATGCTATGGTGTTGTATGATTTATTGCACAAATGCTTTACACATTGCCTTCTAAGTTAAGCCTGACTGCTCGTGCCAAGCTACCGGAGGGTGAGCACAAGCTGATTTTGGATTGTGTGTGACTTACCCTGACTAGAGTGAGGGTTCTTGCTTGGACAGAGGGCAACCTGACTGCCAAACAAAAAACCCATTTCTAACAGGTGGTCATTACGAGTCTGGTGGTCACTTGACTGCCATACTCGTGGTCACAGTCCGAGCACCACATTATGACCATGGGAGTCGTGCAACAGTCAGACTGCAGCAGCACTGCCCTGGAGATTACGACCTCATTTTCTGCCAACGATTTCAGGGCAGTACTACTGCCATGAAAAGGCTGGCTGAGAATGGGTGCAGGGATCCCCCTGGCCAGCACCCTCGCAATGTTCATTGCGAGGGTGCTGGTGCATCCTACAGCATTGCTGCTGGTTCGATTATGAGCTGGAGACAATGCTTCAGGGTGTTTCCCGCTAGGCCAGCTGGTGGAAACTCAGGTTTCTGCTCATCGACCTAGCAGGAAACTCCTACTGGGCCCGGTGAGGGCATAGCCACTATGGTGGCAACATCCCCCATCAGTAGCTCGGCAGACGGCCCAAACCGCCCGCCAAACTCATAATCAGGCCCTAAGTGTTACAATCTCAAAGACATTTCACAGCAGTTCTGATGTAAGCCTTATAGAATACACTAGTGTATAGGTTACTGTTTGAAAAATGTTTCATCTTGTGTAATGCATCCAGACAGCAACAACGCAGTAGCTGCTGGAGTCTTTCTTAAAAGTGGGTTAGTGTTATGTGCTTTATTAGGACAATTTTAATTCTTATTTGTCCAATACGTGTTATCACCAGTCATGTGTGCTGAATTTACAGTTTTTGCTTATTACCTTTTCACAAAATGTGTTTAAAATCCTTGGTTTTGAGGTGAGACAGAGACATCCCCTTTCCACTAAAGATGTTGTCTGTTTTCCTTCTAAATTAGGCAGTTTTATTTTGAGAGATTTTTCTAGTTCCTCCAGGGACTCTGTCTGGATATTTTAATGACTGTTGGACTTGGTCCTCTCTGCAGAGTCATCCCCAAACTTTCTACCCCTCCTATTTTTTCATAATTCACTTTTCGTTGACCTAAGAACATTTTATCCCTGCTTAACAGTGCTAAAGTGCTTATGTTTACTCCTTAAAACATAGTAAAATTGGCTTACATCTGATTGGCATATTTAATTTATTTGTAAGTCCCTAATAAAAGGGTATATAATATACCGGGGCCTGTAAATTAAATGCTACTTGTGGACCTGCAGCACTTATTGCGCCACCCATTTATGTAGCTCGTTAAACATGCCTCAGGTATGCCATTGGAGCCTGCATGCAGTTTTAAGCTTCCAATTTAACTTGCCATTTAAACCCCTGGCCAAGCCCTAAACTTCCCTTTAATTACAGATAAGTCACCCCTAAGACAGGCCCTAGATTGCTCAAAGGACACAGTGCATTGTAATTAAGAGTTTGTACATGTCTCTCAGGCCTTACATGACCTGGTGGTAAAAAACGTCTAAATTCATTTTCACTACTGTGAGGCTTCTTCTCCCATAGGATATCATTGGGTTGTCTTATTCCATTTCATAAGTGCTAATTTTGATTGGGAAGAGGTAAACAGTTTGGGGGTCATTACAACGTTGGCGGTAAAAGCCGCTTACCGCCGTGCAAAAGACCGCCAACACACCGCTGCGGCCGCGGAATTCCGCCACAGCTATTATGACCCACATCTCGAAATCCGACAAAATTCAGACACCCACACAAGTCCGCCACACCAAAGGTCAGTGATAAACTGGCGAAAACAAAACCTCCACCATCACGCCAACAGAAATACGCCCACGTTATCACGACCCACGAATCCATACGGCGGTCTTTCAACCGCGGTATTCCACTGGCGGTACACACCGCCACGCTCAAAATACACACACTTCTACAAAACACCGCCACATTGGACAATTCCTAATACACACACCTGATACACATACACACACCACTCCCACACACCCAATACAATATAAAACACATACCCACATCACCCACAAACCCCTACTACCAAAAATTCCAAAAGAAGGCCAGAGAGAGACACCAAATCAAAAAAGAGATTACACACGGTTCCACATAGTACTGTGGGTTTCTTACAAGTAAATGGTTCAATCAGTAGATGAAAACCGAAGTTTTTCGAAGCAAGAGCCCTCACTCACCATCCGGTGACATGCTTCATCATAGGGCCAGCTCCTCGTCAGGCCGGCGCTGCAATGCCTGACGGGCCCCGCAAGGGGGCTCTTTGCCGGAGATCTTTTTGAGAATCGAATTTAGCTGGTCAAAAACAATGAAGTGAAAGATTGGTATCTAGAAAATATTAAAAATGACTAGAGGTAACGACTAATAATTTTAATTCTCATGCTAATACCTCTGACATGATTAAAAACCAATAGACGGGGAGTTAGTGGAATAATGTCCACAAACCCCATAGAAATATAGGTAGGTATAGTTGTTATGTCTCTTAGAAGGAAATAGTATACAAGAGACAGTGCACACAGGATCCCCTGTGTCACTCTATGTAGTTGGTCAACATGTTTCTCGCTTGTTACAAAAGAATTACCTTATGCAATTCGTCAGGACCTAATTACATACCTAATCCTTTAGATCGTGGAAATTTCCACAAATATGAAAATCAAAAACCTAAGTGAATTTAGAAAGAAAGAAACCACGGTTAGCATAACATAGCTCATAAGGGAAAAATATTCACAGTAAATTATGTTGTGCAACCCCATATGGAAGTGCAGTATCCCTAAAGTGCCAAGTGGTTTATGAACGTTTCTAGAGAGAGGAAATGTGCGAAGGCCAATTAGGCAGTGAAACATCCACGTTGCTTACCCTCCAAAAACTAATGGTAGGGCCACATCGGGGTAGTCCAGGCTCTAAAAAATCCACTCTGATCTGTGTATGCACAAATAGGGGACATAAGAAATATTCTTTTAAAAATTGGTAATCCACCGATCTGATAATACAGCACATTAATTATAATTATGATAGAGAAATTAATTATTCAATAAGAAGCTCCTATTTGCTGGAGAGTCATGAAGTGAGACCCCAAGTTATGTCAGGTCAACAGACAACAGGTCGTATAAAACATACAGGGTGAAATCTCATTATAAAAATAATGACTTCTATCTTGGTGACAACAGTATTGATCAACACTCGCACCATGTGATGTTACACAGGCATAAACAATGTAAAAACGAAAAAAAGGGGAAAACTGCCCATTAAGGACGAGCTGCAGAGAAGAAAAGTTAGCGTGGCATCAGACCAAACCATAAATAGTATCAGAAGGAAAAGAAATCACCGGGACGTCATCCCGAAGAAGCAATGAGACAGTTGTCAAAACAATTTTCTGATCCACTGTACATATGCAGGTAACGTAAAACTTCTAAAATCGCACTGCTGTCAGCGCGTGCATAATCAAAGAGAGGATATCATTCAAAGAGGGGGGGGGAAGGAGAGACCGCGTGGAAGTTCCCACGTTTAGCAAGGAGAGACGAGGAGGGCGTGTATGAATATAAGCGCGTGTCTTAATCATAGAGAAAGTACCATGCAATAGGTGGAGAGCGCGTGGTGATACCCGCGTCACTCCCTCGTTTAACAGCGCGCATAGATAGAAGCGCGTGTCGCCTCACTGCGCGGCGCCGGGGTGCCCAAAATCATTAAGCCCGGAGCCCGCAGCAAGAATTCAAATAAAAAATGGGGGCACTAAGGAAAGAACGTCAAACCTCCGGAACTTGTCCGAGGGATGATGAAGTCGTTAGGGTGCCAATTGGTGGCATTTAAACAGCGCATTGCGAAAGGGCACTTACTTTTGTTAGAGACGGTCACTGCCAGATCACCTACATCGGTTCCAACACCCCGGTATCGATGGAATCACTGATACCGAGAGGTTTATAAATGGAGGGAGTGGAATCAAAATTAAGAAAGGACTATCAAAACAAGGGGGCAGAAAGGTGTCGGCCATTTTGAAGTGTACAAATAACAAAGTCATCAAATGTGCACCCTATCATAAAAACAAATAAGTGAAGAGGGTGAAAAGGTTACTACAGCCAGATATAGGTAAACATTGTCAGCCATTTTAAAAGACTCTAAAGGTGTGGACCATTGTATGGAAAAATCGATATTGGCAACTGTAAACACAAAAGAAGTGTTATTGTTAATGAATAAAGCTGGTCCATTGAATATCGTCATTAAGACCAACTACATGGGTCTTAAGTCTAAAGTTCCACCGTTGTTCTTTTTCTAAGAGCTTCTTAGTACTGTCAATGTTATCTCTCATAGGGCCAGATGTAGCAAAGAAACATTTTGCGAGTTGCAAATAGCGAGTCATAGCGACTCGCTATTTGCAACTCGCAAAATGTTATGCAGAACGGTGTCTCAGACACCGTCTGCGAGTCGGTATGGGGTCGCAATGACCCACCTCATTAATATTAATGAGGTGGGTCGCAAATTGCAGCCCCATACCAACTATGGGCACTCACTGACATGGAGGCCTGCTGTAGTCAGCAGACCTCCATGTTCGTGACTGCTTTTAAATAAAGCAGTTTTTTTTTCTTTTAAGTGTAGCCCGTTTTCCTTAAAGGAAAACGAGCTGCACTTAAAAAAAAATCCGAAACCTTTAGTTTTGGTATTTTTTCAGGGTAGGTAGTGGTCCCTTGGACCACTACCTGGCCTGAAAAAATAATTTGGGGTCCATTCACAAAGAGGAAGGGGTCCCATGGGGACCCCTTCCAATTTGCGAGTGGGTTACCATCCACTTGAAGTGGATGGTAACTGCGACTCCATTTGCGACCGCGTACGCGGTCGCAAATGGAATTGCATCCCACTGCGAGTCACAAATAGGAAGGGAACACCCCTTCCTATTTGCGAGTCGGAAATGCATTTTGCGAGTCGGAGCCGACTCGCAAAATGCATTTCTGAATGGCAAAGTGGCTTTTGCGCCTCGCAAATGGCGATTTTCGCCGTTTGCGAGGCGCAAACACTTTGCTACATCTGGCCCATAGTTTCTAGAACAAACCATTTGATATCATCGGGGGTGTGCTGCTTCTCGACAAAATGGTTAGTCAATTTCGTGGAGGATCTCTTACATCTGATGGTGCTACGGTGTTCGTTAATACGAATTTTCACCATCCTGGTCGTCATGCCAATGTATTTCAAGTTGCACGGACAGATAATCATATAA
The DNA here is from genome assembly GCF_031143425.1 of Pleurodeles waltl. Classification (NCBI taxonomy): domain Eukaryota; kingdom Metazoa; phylum Chordata; class Amphibia; order Caudata; family Salamandridae; genus Pleurodeles; species Pleurodeles waltl. Next base: position 1,331,870,783 of record NC_090446.1, on the reverse strand, counting down.
ATACAGTTCTTAGTACGACAATTGGTATGGGATCTCAGTTGCCAAGTCTTTTGTTCGCCTATGTCCACTTCACGGATACTATCAGTCAGGGGACAGATATTACAGGAGCCACAAGGATAATGTCCCTTTACTTTAAGCCAGAGAGAGACACCACCATTCACAAACTACAAGCCACAGGCACTCAACACCATCACCCACACAACTTCCACGCACAAACCACCACACACCACTACATATCACCACACTTATCACCACACACACCACCCCACACATCACCCACACCACCCCATGGCACGGCAAAGACACCCCAGGTTCTCGGAGGAGGAGCTCAGGGTCATGGTGGAGGAAATCGTCCGGGTAGAGCCACAGCTATTTGGATCACAGGTTCAGCACACCTCAATTGCAAGGAAGATGGAGCTATGGCGAAGAATAGTCAACAGGGTCAACGCAGTGGGACAGCACCCAAGAAATCGGGACGACATCAGGAAGAGGTGGAACGACCTACGGGGGAAGGTGCGTTCCGTGGTCTCCTGACACCACCTGGCGGTACAGCGGACTGGCGGCGGACCCCCACCTCCTCCCCTACAACTAACAACATGGGAGGAGCAGGTCTTGGCGATTCTGCATCCTGAGGGCCTCGCAGGAGTCGGTGGAGGAATGGACTCTGGTAAGTCAAACCTTTAACTACCATATCCCCCACCCTACCTGCATGCTATCACAGACCCCCACCCTCGCCCCATCCCCTATTACTCCAACTCCTCACAAATGTACTAATAACACAAACCACACATCCCAACACCAAGCCCTGCATGACACAACAAAGCATGGACACCCATCACTAAAGCATGCCCACTGCACATACCCATAACACCCCCCTCAAACATCATCACACAAGCCCCCACACAGGAATGCTAGCACTGGGGTACACGGTCACCCACCCATTGCACACCATGACACACACAGATGCAATAATCATGCTTTTACACCCCTGCAGGACCACTACCCAACGTCACCAGACAGGAGGGTCCAGACATCTCCACCCCACCCACAGAAGAGGCCCACAGTGATGACAGCAGCTCTGTCCAACTGGATCCAGATGACCAGCCCGGACCATCATGGGCCTCGGGACAGTCAGTTCCCCTCACACAGGCACAGCCCACCACAGACCTTCCACCCTTTGGTAACACCAGCACAGCACCCACCCAGCGAGCCCATACCTCCATCCCCAGGACACGTCAATCAGCTGTGTGTCCACAACTACAGGGAACCCAGGATAACCCACCACCCCAACAACAACAGGGACCTGGGGCAGTGGCAGTGGGCACACGGTCCAGGGGACGGAGGCCCAGGAACACAGGGGAACTGGGAGGGCTGCCGTGCGACAGGGGGCGGACAGGCCAAGGGAACCCACTCTCCACGAGGCCCTCTCCTCCATGATGGGAGCCTACCACCACTCCCAGGAGACGATGGCAACGGTCCTGGCCAAGTTTCAGCAGACCCAGCGCATGCAGGAGGAACAGTATTTGGGGTTCAGGGAGGAACTCAGAACCATCAGCTCCGCCCTGGGCACCAGCGTAGGGGTGCTGAAGGAAATACTTAACACCAGGAGGGACACTGTGGCACTCCAAGGGGCCCCTGACACTAGCATGGACGATGAACTGCCCACCACCTCTGCCAGCGCTAGTGGACAGGAGGCACCGCCACAGGACCACCACCCCAGCACCCCACCCCCTGCAGATGGAGAACCACCCCGCAAGTGGTCCCTGAGATCCAGGAACAAAACAGAGCACGATGCCAAGACCCCCGCCAAGAAATGAGACCACCCTGATTGTCAAACCACTGTCCCACTTAGTAACCCTGTCTATATTGGAACTGCCCCAGCTCCACCTCCTATGCCCATATGGGCAATGCACCTGTGAGACTAATAGACTGGACTCTGCCATGGACATTCCTCCACCATCCCCCCTCACCATTTTACAACCCCCTCCAATATTGAGCACTTCAATAAACACCCTTGAAGCACAAAACAATCTGGAGTTAGTCTGTGATTTTGTATTAGCAATGACAGTGACAAAATGCTTTTTCAAATGTAATGTCAACATACCTATGTCACACAGCTCAAGTCTATGAGGAATCTAAGCAGATGACACACGTTGGAAACCACACCTGTGAAACCGTAAGGGAAAATGACAACTCAGTGACCATACACTGGGTGAAATCGACAGACAGGATAGAGGTAGAAGTGTTAAAGTACTTGTAGTAGGCAGGAATGTTTTCTCACCTGTGTGTCACTGGAAATATTGCTGGATGACTGAGTCCCTGTTGTCAATGTCTTCTTCCTCTGCGTCCTCCTCATCACTGTCCACAGGCTCCACAGCTGCCACAACACCGCCATCTGGACCATCGTCGTGCGGAAAAGGCACCTGTTGTCGCAAAGCCAAGTTGTGAAGCATACAGCAGGCCACGATGATCTGGCACACCTTCTTTGGTGAGTAGAATAGGGATCCACCTGTCATATGGAGGCACCTGAACCTGGCCTTCAGGAGGCCGAAGGTGCGTTTGATCACCCTCCTAGTCCGCCAATGGGCCTCATTGTAGCGTTCCTCTGCCCTGGTCCTGGGATTCCTCACTGGGGTCAGTAGCCATGACAGGTTGGGGTAACCAGAGTCCCCAAATAGCCACACCCGGTGCCTCTGGAGTTGACCCATCACATAAGGGATGCTGCTATTCCGCAGGATAGAGGCGTCATGCACAGAGCCAGGGAACATAGCATTTACCTGGGAGATGTACTGGTCTGCCAAACATACCATCTGTACATTCATGGAGTGATAACTCTTCCGGTTCCTGTACACCTGTTCACTCCTGTGGGGGGGACCAAAGCTACATGGGTCCCATCAATGGCACCTATGATGTTGGGGATATGTCCCATGGCATAGAAGTCACCTTTCACTGTAGGCAAGTCCTCCACCTGAGGGAAAAAGATATAGCTCCGCATGTGTTTCAGCAGGGCAGACAACACTCTGGACAACACGTTGGAAAACATAGGCTGTGACATCCCTGATGCCATGGCCACTGTTGTTTGAAATGACCCACTTGGAAATGGAGCACTGATAGCACCTGCACTTGAGGGGGGATTCCTGTGGGATGGCGGATTGCTGACATCAGGTCAGGCTCCAACTGTGTACACAGTTCCTGGATTGTGGCACGGTCAAACCTGTAGGTGATGATCAAACTTCTTTCCTCCATTGTTGACAGGTCCACCAGCGGTCGGTACACCGGAGGATGCCGCCATCTCCTCACATGTCCCAGCGGACGGTGCCCATGAAGGACAACAGCGACCACAGAGTCAAACAACTCAGAGGTATGTACCCACAGTCTACACAGAACACCATTCGTACACAAAATGTGGCCTGTATTTGTGTTGTGAGACAAGGCCTAGATATGTGTGACGCAGTTGGTAATTAGGCCATGTGGACCGCTGAAATGGCGGCTGCCTGACCTCTAAACTGGGACAATGGGATGTGAGAGAACTGCGCTGGCGTTGTACACTGTCGCGGTAGGCGGTCGAAGACCGCGGCGCAATGCTGCATTGGTTAACATTGGACCCTATGGGTCCCAGGAGCCAATTACGATGTAAGCCGGCAGTGATGGTGCGCACCGCCGCGGACGTGACCGCCATTTTCGGACTGTTGAATCACTCGATACCTGATCTTCGACAGGAGAGGACCTACACTGCAAGTGCTGCTGTGACCTCGGTCTGGAAGAGACAATGGCTCGTGAGTCTGGGGAAAGGGCCCCTGCCTTCACTGCAGAAGAGTTGGAGAAGCTCATCGACGGGGTCCTCCCCCAGTACACGCTACTCTACGGTCCTCCAGACCAACAGGTAAGTACACAGGGAGCATGTTGTATGGGCTATGCCTGTGTGGAGAGGGATGGTTGTGAGAAGAAAGGGGGCACAGTTCTGCATGCATGAAGGACTGTGAATGCATGTGCCACATGGCAAGGGTAGGGATGTGGGCCACTCACTTTGACAGTGCAGTTGGTAATGACTTCTCTTCTTCCCCTGTACATGTCATGTAGGTCAGCGCCCACCAGAAGAAAGATATTTGGTGTGCCATCGCCAAGGATGTCCGGACCCTGGGGGTCCACCACAGACAGAGCACCCACTGCAGTAAGAGATGGGAGGACATTCTCCGCTGGAGCAAGAAGACGGTGGAGTCTCAGCTGGGGATGGCCTCCCAATGTGGGAGGGGTGCCCGTCGAACCATGACCCCCCTGATGTTCAGGATCCTGGCAGTGGCCTACCCTGAGTTGGATGGGAACTTGAGGGCATCACAGCAGACACAAGGGGGTGAGTACACTATCATTCAGCGTACTTTGCGCGCAGTGAAGGTGTCTGGGTGGGGGAGGACGGCTGTGGGTTTCCCTAAGCCAGGGCGAGTTCCGTAGGCAAGGCCCCTCCGTAAGGCAGGCCATGTGGCACCCCACCCCACCTCTGTAGAGTGCCAAGTACAGGTATTCATGCCCCTGTGTCATCTATGTGTGCAGATGTTGTCCATAGCCTTGTAGGCCATTTCCCAGGAATTGCATCTGTAGAGTCCAACAGCGTAATATAGTGCAGGGGGCTGCTGTGTCTGTATTGTCCGCCAACGGTAGCAGTAAGCCATGCACTCAACCTGCCTTTCTTCTGTCGCCCCCCCCTTTTGTGGTCTCCCTGTTCTTGTGTGCATTAGCATCATCAGGCGGAGGTACAGTGGCACCGGAGCACAAGGGAGCTGCATCCCACATGGCCATGAAGGGCCACACTACAGACTCAGAATACACCAGTGGGACGGAGGGTGAGGGGAGCACCACGGCAGTCACAGAATCTGCAACCAGCGACACGGACTCATCCTCCGATGGGAGCTCCCTTGTGGTGGCGGCAACATCTGTGCCCCCCACTTCTACAGGTACAGCTCAGCCTTCGCCCGTGCCCGCTCACCCAGGAGGGTGGGCATCACCTTCGCCCCAGGCACCTCTGCTGCCCTCAGTGAGGAGGCCATTGACCTCCTCAGGTCCCTCTCTGTTGGGCAGTCTACCATTTTGAATGCCATCCAGGGTGTAGAAAGGGAGTTGCAACACACAAATGCATTCCTGGAGGGCATTCATTCTGGTCTTTGTCCCTGTGTCTAGCCTCCCCCCTCCAACTTCCTCCACCCAGACCCAATCCCCTGTACCTCTGCCTATCCCAAGCACACCATCAGACCAGCCTGCACACACCTCAACACACAAGGGAAGCTCAGGCAAACATAAGCACCACACATCCCACAGGCACTCACGCAAGCATCACACACATACAGACACACCAACATCCACTGCCTCCACTGTGTCCCCCTCCTCCTCGTCTCCCTCCTCCCTCCCAGTCTCGTCTACACTCACACCTGCATGCACTACCACTACAGCCACTACGTCCCGCACCAGCACACCCACCACCACACCCCGCTCACGTGCACTCACCACCCCCACTACCATTTACACGTCCCCTGTGTCCTCTCCCAGTGTGTCTGTGCTGCCCCCTCCGAAGATACACAAACGCAGGCACACACCCACCCAACAGCCATCCACCTCACGACAGCCTCCAGCCAATGCACCTGCACCCAAATCCACAAAAGGTACACCTCCTACAACCACCACCTCTTCCTCCACTCTCAAATCCCCTCCAGCTACCCGTCCCAGTGTCTCCCAAAAACCTTTCCTGTCCACCCTTAACCTATTTCCCACCACCCCCCCGTTCAACTCATAGGTCCCGTACTAGCACCTCAGCCAAAAAATCTCTGGGACCAGTGGTGCCTGTTGTTACAGGTATGTGGAGTGCACCGGCCACCAGGTCAGCCAGTGTGGCACGGAGCCACAGCACAGCCAGTCCCCCCGTGAAGCACCAGAAGTTGGACAGTGCCCGGCGGGAGAGGGGGAAGACTCCAGCCAGCAAAGCCGCTCACAGGGGTCCCGGGGGGAGTGTCGACTCAGCTGTGACTCCTCCCAAGGTGGGGAAGGGGCAGAAGGAATCTCCAAAGTCTGGGAGGAGCAGCACGGCGGAGAAGACCGCCATCATCCCTGCTGCCCAGGAGGCCTCCGCCAGTCCCATCGTCACTGCCCAGGAGGCCACCGCCAGCCCCATCGTCACTGCCCAGGAAGCCACCGCCAGAGTCACTGCCCAGGAGGCCACCACCAGAGTCACTGCCCAGGAGGCCCCCGCCAGCCCCATCGTCACTGCCCAGGAGGCCACCGCCAGCCCCATCGTCACTGCCCAGGAGGCCCCCGCCAGAGTCACTGCCCAGGAGGCCACCGCCAGAGTCACTGCCCAGGAGGCCACCGCCAGCCCCATCGTCACTGCCCAGGAGGCCACCGCCAGCCACAGCCCAGCTGGCCAGGAGGGCCCCACAAGCCACAGCCCAGCTGACCTATGAAGGACCGCCAGCCATAGCCCTGCTGGGCAATGAAGGACCGCCTTGGCAAGGACCGCTGAACAGGTCAGACACTGGCAACTCAAGCACCGCTGAACAGGCCAAGGACCACTGAACAGGGCAAAGACCGCCATGGAAAGCACCGCTGAACAGGTCAGACACTGGCAACTCAAGCACCGCTGAACAGACCAAGGACCGCTGAACAGGGCAAAGACCGCCATGGCAAGGACCACTGAACAGGGCAAAGACCGCCATGGAAAGCACCGCTGAACAGGTCAGACACTGGCAACTCAAGCACCGCTGAACAGGCCAAGGACCGCTGAACAGGGCATAGACCGCCATGGCAAGGACCACTGAAAAGGGCAAAGACCGCCATGGAAAGCACCGCTGAACAGGTCAGACACTGGCAACTCAAGCACCGCTGAACAGGCCAAGGACCGCTGAACAGGGCAAAGACCGCCATGGCAAGGACCACTGAACAGGGCAAAGACCACCATGGAAAGCACCGCTGAACAGGTCAGACACTGGCAACTCAAGCACCGCTGAACAGGCCAAGGACCGCTGAACAGGGCAAAGACCGCCATGGCAAGGACCACTGAACAGGGCAAAGACCGCAATGGAAAGCACCACTGAACAGGTCAGACACTGGCAACTCAAGCACCGCTGAACAGGCCAAGGACCGCTGAACAGGGCAAAGACCGCCATGACAAGGACCGCTGAACAGGGCAAAGACCGCCATGGCAAGGACCGCTGAACAGGGCAAAGACCGCCATGCAAAGCACCGCTGAACAGGTCAGGCACTGGCATCTCAAGCACCGCTGAACAGGCCAAGGACCGCTGAACAGGGCAAAGACCACCATGGCAAGGACCGCTGAACAGGGCAAAGACTGCCATGGAAAGCACCGCTGAACAGGTCAGACACTGGCAACTCAAGCACCGCTGAACAGGCCAAGGACCGCTGAACAGGGCATAGACCGCCATGGCAAGGACCTCTGAACAGGGCAAAGACCGCCATGGAAAGCACTGCTAGCCCATTTGCAGCAGGGGCAGTGACGCAACTGGGACCGTCACGGGGTGAGTGCTGCAGTCTGGGCACCAGTCCCCCTCCAGAACCAGTGGAGACCTGCATCCACTCCGTCTGTCCTGCACAGGATGAAGCACTCTGGGCACCAGTCCCCCTCCAGAACCAGTGAAGACCTGCATCCACTTGAGAGACTGTGGCTTTGCACTCCCAGGATGGTACAGTGGGCAACCCACCCACTGTAGAGACTTGAGAGACTGTGGCTTTGCACTCCCCAGGATTGAACAGTGGGCAACTCACCCACTGTAGAGACTTGTGAGACTGTGGCTTTGCACTCCCCAGGACGCAGCAGTGGGCAACCCACCCACTGTAGAGACTTGAGAGACTGTGGCTTTGCACTCCCCAGGATGGTACAGTGGGCAACCCACCCACTGTAGAGACTTGTGAGACTGTGGCTTTGCACTCCCCAGGATTGAACAGTGGGAAACCCACCCACTGTAGAGACTTGTGAGACTGTGGCTTTGCACTCCCCAGGATGCAGCAGTGGGCAACCCACCCACTGTAGAGACTTGAGAGACTGTGGCTTTGCACTCCCCAGGATGGTACAGTGGGCAACCCACCCACTGTAGAGATTTGTGAGACTGTGGCTTTGCACTCCCCAGGATTGAACAGTGGGCAACCCACCCACTGTAGAGACTTGTGAGACTGTGGCTTTGCACTCCCCAGGATGGTACAGTGGGCAACCCACCCACTGTAGAGACTTGAGAGACTGTGGCTTTGCACTCCCCAGGATACATCAATGGGCATGGAGCCCCCTCGTGGGTCTGGCGTGGTGCACTCATCCGGCTGAGGTGCCCCCCCTTCCCTTCCCCCTGAGGTGCCTGTTGTATTTCTATCTGATGCCCTTGCAGTGTTCTCTCCGTTTGGATCGGGTATCTTGTGTGGGCCTCGCCCATGCATTTTGGGCCCAGTGGTCCACGGACTATGAATGATGCAATACCTGCACTACTAATCGTGGTGTATATTTTGTTTATTGTGTATAAATATATGTATATATTTGCTTACTGTATTTTGATATATTACAATGGTTCCACTCATTTCCTTTTGTCTTTGCATTCTTCCGGGGGGGTTGGGGTGGTGTTACTGTAATGTATAGATGAGCATTGGTGTGTGTGTTGTAGTGGGTGAGGGTCGGGTGGGGGTTGGGGTGTTGAGTGTGTGTGTCCCTGTGTTTTTGCCTCCCCCCTCCCCTATGTCGTAGGTAAAGTTCTCACCGTGGTCTTCGCCGCCGGCGTTGATGCTCCTCGTAGAAGAGCAGGAAGACTAGCGCTGGGAGAATATGAAGTTCCGGCTCCTTGGTGCCCTCCTTCCTCGTGGAGTGTGTAGAGGTGAGCGTTTTCCCTGATATGGCTGTTTCCGCTGTGTTTTTATCCGCGGTGAATCCGCCCCGGAAAAGGTGGCGGATTGGTAGGTTGTGATACTGTGGGCGGTACATTGTCTTCCGCCTGTCTGTTGGCGATGACCACCGCGCTGTTTGTTTGTACCGCCGTGGCGGCTGGAGTGTTAAAGTGGCTGTCTTTGTTGGCGGTTTCCGCCACGGTCATAATTGCAAAAATTTTACCGCCGGCCTGTTGGCGGTCTTTAACACGGTCCGCCAGGGTTGTAATGACCACCCTTATGTTTGTTGTCTGAGAGATTGTGATGTAAAACCTTCTTTAATGGTAAGGTCAGATTTTAAGATACAATTTTGATAATGCCACTTTTATAAAGTTGACATTTTCCTGCCCTAGCTATTTGGGGCCTGAAACCTCTTTCTTAGTTACACGACTGAGTGCTATTGACAGGTGTACTTTATTTATTTCTCCCAGACAACCACACAATAGAGGGATTAGGTGTAGGTCATCACCGGCAGGAAGGGGGGTGGACCTGGGCACAGCCCCACTTGCAACTGAACAGGCTGTGCCCTGCCTTTACACAAATGACTTGTCACCACTGCATTGTTCATGCAGCCAGCATAGAGCCAAAGCAGGGAGGCAGGACACTTCAAGTACTTCAAAGCAAATTCTCTACAAACTTCTCCTACCCCAAAGAAGGCACCAGGTATAAAACCAGGACCCTCAGACCCGCTCTTCTATTTACTTTCTGGACCTGTGGAAGGACCCTCAGAGGACCGCCCGGTGCTGTGGTCTGCAGTATACTTCATAAGACAGTGTTGCTGCATCTGGATGGATGGCTTTGCTGTCTGGAGCAATCCTTGAACCCTTGAAGTCCTTCCCTGTTGCTTGAGCCCTGTTTCATGTTTGAATGGAAGATTGCCAGAGTGACTCCAAGGACTAATTGTCTGGGCTCCTGATCAGAGTCTTAGGGACAAAAAAGCCTCCAACCATCTTGAACCCATACCTGGCTCCAGACTGAGTGAGACCTATCTCCTAAGTGGTACCATATTAGTATTGGACCCCTGGTGGTGGTGTTAAAGGTGCCTAGATAGCCAAAATCCAAACCATGGGACTTGAAATAGTTTTGACTATAAACTGCTATGAGAACTGAAAGGAGACCATGATCAACCTGCCTGTCTATGTGCCCAAGGTGCATTGCTGACTTCGCAGCAGCTCCCAGTACTTTCTTCTTCACAGCAGCAAATCCTGTTCAGCAGTGCTTCCCCAAAGGGGTATGCAGCCTCGTATAACTCTCCTCATCGGCTACAGCCTCCAGCTTCGTCTCACTGGAGAGCTTTGACTTCCAAAAAAGAAAATAAGTCCAAATGTGGAAATCTTCACACAACTTTGTCTCATGACTCCCTGTTGACAATGCCTCCTCTCCGGATCGGAGACCGTCTGTAGGCTTGCCCTGCTGAGGTGTACCTTCTCAGACAACTTTTTGCTGACATTTGTCTAAGCCCGAAGGTAAGTGCAGAGTGAGCCCAATCTACTTTTTGTTCCAGTCATGCACTCCATTGTGGTGGGCCATATTTTTCCACTATGACCTTGTCTTGTGTGTCTAGATGTCTGCGGTTGATGCAGCTGGATCCTTTAGGTGCTAAGTTTTACCTCAAACTTTACAAATTCATATGTTCAGTTCTGCTGACTGGATTTTTGGTATTTTGGTGTCAAATAATTCATTACAATTTACTCTTTTTTCTAAATTGGCGGGACATCTTTGGTGTGTTCTGTTTTCACTTTATTACTATTTGTGTGATGCATAAATACTTTTACACTGTGCCTCTAAGTTAAGCCTGATTGCTTTTGTGCCAAGCTACCAGAGGATTAAGCTCAGGCTACTTTAGTGTCTTTAGCGGTTCACAATGACAGGAATTGTGCCTGTCCATTGAGTAAGGTTAACATCCCAGTCAAAAAAGACCACAATTTCTCACAATGATTTTCCTTTTCTACCTGAGTCTTTGTCTAGGTATATTTTGGGACTTTTCTTATTTTCTTCTAGGGATGGTGTCTGTTCCTTTTATGATTCTGCTGCTCATTCAGTATGTTCAATTTTGGTTACTGCAATTTGCTCTTGAGTGCACATGAGCAATCATACTTACTAGGGTGAATTGCCATTGGACGGGAGTCTACCTAATGTGAATTCTGGTTTAGCCAGGGCTTTCTGTTTTCCATTCTTGGTTTTGCATTTATTCTTGTTCCTGAAGTTTTATGGTTTACAATTTAATTGTTTTACTTGATTTAATGACTTTTCCTTCCTATCTAGGGTAAACAAACAAGGGTTTGTTTAGTTTAATGGCTTGAACTGGGGTTTAGACAGGGTTTTCTTTTTTCCATTTTTGGTTTTGCATATATTCTTGTTTCTGAAGTGTCATGGTTTACAATAGAATTGTTTTACTTGATTTAGTGAATTTTCCTTCCTATCTAGGGTAAATAAACAAGGGTTTCTTTATTTTAATGGTTTAAAAACGATTGCAATTGTTTTCCTGTTCACTGAGAAGTCATGCTGTGATTGGCTAGTTAGCCAGGTAGCCACACTGAGATAGTGCCTAGGATAGGCAGTCCTCTGATTGGTTGGTTGCTGATGATGCTTCACTGTGATAGGTTGACCTTTGACAGAGTTGCACTGTGATTGGTTGCTTTTGGCTGGTTCATTTGTTGTGATTTTGTATGTTATTTATGAGTTCATTTTAAGCTGAAGTAATGGGGAATGTGTTGAAAAAGCCTAACGTTTCAGTTGTGTCTGTTATAGAGGGTCAGAAATTACCTACAGAGGGAATGCTTACATTTCGAATTACGACAGACCTTGAGATTCGTAAATGTACCTTTGTCCCTGTATGGAATGAATACACAGCTTCTAACAAAGATTAGCCGTTTTCTTTAGAGAGTACTTTTAATTCTAGTAAGTTAGATTTTCTTTGAAAGACTATGTACAACATAAAGCTTATTCCCAGACCTACACAATTTAAGGCTCCAAACAAGTGGTATAGAAAGGTGACAGAGAAATGGCAAAACGCTGAAGGGCTGATTTAGACAATGGCTTGAAAACAAATTGGGCAAACAGGGAAAATGCGTGAGGCAAGGTGAGATTGAGTGTGTAAAGACTTTTCCTGCTACCCGTAAGGCAACAAAATTATAAAGACAATACAAACAAAAAAGAAGCACAATAATGATTCAGATGACAAAGATCATTTTGTAAATGAGCTTTTGAGCTCTAGACCTCATTCATATGCAGCAAGACCAGCGGGGAAAGGCAGACTAGTTCAGGGCTTGATACAGGTGCTGTGTAGATGTTGGAACAGTTGCACAGGGATCTACTACTAGTTTAGTGACACAGAGTGCACCGACAGAGACAGTGATGATTGCTGTGTCTAGAGCAAGTGAAGATACACAGTTGAGTGTATAAAATCAAACCAACAGTCATAGTAAAAGAACCTCCTAAATAAATGAATATTGACATTTTAAAAATTTTATTTGGTGACATATTGCAGGAAAATATTGATTTAAATAGATTGTTGACTTACACTGCTGCTGAGATGAGATATTTGATTAAAGAAGCCACCTGAGTGCGTGCATGTGTGCGAATGGGGGTGTCTGAGTGCGTGGTTGTGAGCGAAGGAGTGGGGGTGTCTGAATGTATGCATGCGGTTGGGGGTGTGTGTAGGCATGTATGCGCAGAGAAGGGGGGTATGTCGGGTGTGAGTGAGTAGATGTGTGTATTGGATGCATATGAGTGGGGGTGCATGTGTTCCAGTCTGCGAGTGAGTGGGGGGTGTCTGTGTGTAAGTGTCCGGATGAGAGTGTGTGTGTGCAAGTGTGCATATGCGGAAGGGGGAGTGTGTGAATCCATGCGTGCGTGGAGGGGTGGGGGTGGTCATGAATGTGGAGGGTGTGGGGGTGCGAATGAATGCTGAGGGGGGTGCGTATGTGTGAGTGCGGGTGGGGGTGTGTGTATGTCAGTGTGAGAGCGGGTGGGGGTGTTTGGATATGCGTGGTTGGGTGTTGGGGTGTTTACAAGTGTGTGCATGGGTGCAGGGTGCATGGCAGTGTGTGGACGGGTGGGGTGGTGCATGGAGGTGTGTGGATGTGTGGAGGTAAGTGTGCCAGTGGCAGGAAAGGGGATTCCTGTTGCCAGGTGCGTTTCCACCTTGGTTTTCGTGGCAGGCGACCACCACGAAAATCCGGGCAATTTGCTGCCTCGTAATGCGGGCGGAGGCCTGAGGTCTGCCTCCGTCCTCAGAGGATCTCACCGCTGGCCACATCAGTGCGACCACACCAGAAAGACAGGTGGTATTGTGACGGTTTGACTTCGGCCCAACCCTACAACTTGCAATGCAGCGGTATTTACCGCCGGGGCAGCAGCGGTAAGACCACCGCCATGAGGTTGGTGGTCTGATGACCGCCAGCCTTGTAATGAGGACCTGAGTTTGAAACTGAAGAGCAAGCACTTTGAAATGTGTAAAAGAGACTATTTTTGATATACATTTTTTAGACTATTGTTAAACGTGGGTAATTAAAAAATAAAAATGAATTGAACTTTTAAAGCAAATTCATGAAAAGAAATCTGAGAAGATTAATTAGAATTTTTATTTTGGTTATTATTTTAATAAAATAAGAAGAACAATATTATTGTACTAAATAAGATTTGTTGTTGACTTTTACACAATACGTTTTTGTCTCAATTAGAAGGTGTGTGTGTCTGCATGTATGCGGAGGGGAGGGATGTGTGTTGGAGTGTGAGTGCGGGTGTGTTTGTATGCAGCGGGGTGGGAGTATCTGTCTGAGTGCGTGTATATGTGCGAATGGAGGTGTCTCAGTGCATGTTTGTGAGCTAGCGAGTGGGGGTGTCTGGATGTATGCGTGCGGTTGGGGGTATGTGCCTGCCTGTATGTGCGGGGGTGTTCGGGTGTGAGTGAGTAGGTGTGTATTGGGATGCATGTGAGTGGAGGTGCATGTATGTCAGTCTGCAAGTGAGTGGGGTGTCTGTGTGCAAGTGTCCGGATGAGTCTGTGTGTGTGCAAGGGTGTGTTTGCGGAAGGGGGCATGTATGCGTGCATGGAGGGGTGGGGATGTGCATGAATGCAGAGGGGGTTGGGATGGGGGTGCGAATGATTGTGGATGGGGTGCGTATGTGTGAGTGCGAGTGGGGGTGTGTGTATGTCAATGTGAGAGCGGGTTGGGGTGTTTGGATATGTGCAGTTGGGAGGAGAATGTTTGCATGTATGTGGTTGGATGCAGGGTACATGGGGGTGTGTGGACGGGTGCGGGTGCTTAGAGGTGTGTGGATGTGTGGGGGTAAGTGTGCCGGTGACAGGAATGGTGATTCCTGTCACTAGGTGCGTTTCCGCCAGGTTTTTCATGGCGGGGCGACCACCACGAAAATCCTGGCGGTTTGCTGCTTCATAATGCGGGCGGCGGCCTGAGGTCTGCTGCTGGCCCGGAGGAGCTCAGCGCTGGCCGCATCGGTGCGACCGCACAAGAAAGCCAGGCGGTGTTGTGGCGGTTTGGTTCGGTCGAACCCCACAACTTGCAATGCGGCGGTCTTTACCACCAGGACCGCGGCGGCAAGACAACCGCTGTGTGGTTGGTGGTCTAATGACCGCCAGCCTCATAAAGAGGGCCTTAGTTTGAAATTGAACAACAACCACTTTGAAGTGAGTAAAAGAGACTATTTTTGAGATACATTTTTTAGACTATTGTTAAACAAGGCAAATTAAAAATAAAACTGAATTTAACTTTTAAACTTAATTAATGAAAACAAAACTGAGAAGATTAATTTGAATTTTTGTTTTGATTATTATTTTTTAATAAAAAAAGAACAATATTATTGTACTAAATAAGATTTTTTGTTGACTTTTACACAATACGTTTTTGTCTCAGTTAGAAGATGTAGTACAGCAAAAGCTGTAAAGTTGTAAGGTTAATGTTCATACTCATAACATTAATAGTTTTAGTAGAATTGTTGTGCTTACCTTCTGTGGAATATGCTTCAAATTACACTAATGGTGCTAATGATTGTTTTACTAATAACTTAACTTAATTAAAACCGGATGTTCCAAGACATGAAGAAAATTTAGTTAGTGGATTTAAGGGCAAAGTCTATCCTAAAATGGATAGAGAATATGCAGAAAAAAATAAAATGAGTGTGTGTTTGTGTGCCTACCTTGCTTTTTCAGCAAGGAGGGAGGCCACAAATGTACAGCTTCCTGTATCCTACTTACTTTCTTGCAAATTATACATAGCAATTTTCAACAATGACAAATTTATTTCTCCTTATTTAACTGATGTCTATGTGTCTTTAGACAATTTTCCTTTGAAGTAGACGGTAAAGAAATTAAATATAATACATCTTTGAGAATGATTGCACAAAAAAGTATGGTACTGATACTTTAGTATCAAAGTTATGTGCGTATTTTGAGTCACAAGCAGCCTAATTTTAATAGAGAATATAACAAGAGATAAGAAAAGATTTTGAGAAACTGAGAAGAACAGAAGGATGCATTAGAGCAGATAAAAGAGGAAGAGGTATTTAGGCTGTCGAAATTATATTCTAGATTGAGAATGGAACAGGAGAGAAAAGGTGAGTTATGTATGGCAAAGTATGGTTCTTCAAAGGGTGGTAAGGCATTTGTAAGTAAAGGTGTGTGATAGAACGTATGAAGTTAGTGGAAACTATTTGCAAGGTATGGAACCTATTTTGAAGGACATTTATTAAGTCTATGGGGAAACTGTGTATTTCAATTTGCCTAGAAATTAAGATGGTTTATGTTACTTAGGCTTAATGTTTCCTAGTGGTTATCAAATGGATGAATGGATGAATTAGATAGTGAACATAATTTGAGAAGAGTGAGGTGTAGATTTGGACAAGTAGTTGTAGGTGTATTAGATACTATAATTCCCTCTGTAGGAATGAATGATGCAAAAATTAGACATTTGTCTACCATTGTAGATAGGCTTGCAGTAGAGACGGCAGGATCATCTAAGAAAGTAAATGTGAAAATGGTAGCTATTTAGGCTATGGTGATGCAGAATTGTTTAGCATGATATAGTCTCTTGATGAATGAGGGTGGGGTCTGTAAGGTGATCACAGCTGAGAGATGCTGCACTTTTATACCTGTATAATATTGGAGTTATTGATTCTTTTCTGAATAATTTAACCAATCTTTCACATGAGATTAACTCTTTTGAAAAACCTGGCCTATGGGAAAATATAGGTTCATGGTTTAATGAATTAGGGAAGAATTTTAGAAAGGTTGGTGAATGGTTAGGTAAATATAGGTAGAAATACTTTTCTGGCAATACTAACTGCTAAAATAATCATAATGATTTGTGAAATTATTCTGTTTCTTCTGCTGATGTTTTTGAGTGTATGATTAAAATATATAGTAACAAAGGTGAAGGTGAGAATAGGTTAAAGAAAAGAAAAACATTAATGGAGATAGAATTAAAGAGCCTTAAGGATCATGTCTACATCCAGATTAAAACGGCAGAGGAATACTCTAGAAAGCAATTAAAGATGTTGACGATGTCCACTAACTGATGGCTGATTAATAAAGCTTTATTAATGTGTTTTTAGTAATTGTATAATAATCAGAGGATAGAGGTTATGAATATTAATCATTTTGTGATGAATTCTAGTCATAAATGCTGAATCATTAATGTTGCACTTAAAACTGTTTTGATAAGTGATTCAGAAGTGAGTTTATTAGTGTCATTTGGTAGTGCCACATTTTTATGAATTCACCATGTGCCAGATGTAACTTTTTTCTAAATAGCGATTACCTAATTACGATTATCTGCAAATCACAATTACGTAATCAGTATTTGAATGTATGACACCTAAGGAGTTTAATTTAGCGATTTCCAATGGCTCGCAAATTGACCTACCTCATTAATATTCATGAGGCAGGTTGCAATTTGCGGCCCATTGTGAATGGCTATAATCACAGGGATGGTGGCCTGCTGTGCTCAGCACACCACCATGTCTGTGATTGCTTTGAAATAAAGCAATCTTTTTTTTTGTTTTAAATGCATCCCGTTTTATTAAGGGAAAACAGGATGCATTTAAAAAAGAAAAATGAAAAGTTGTATTTTCATTTTTTAAGAGAAGGCAGTAGTCCGTGGGATCAATGCCTGCTCTTAAAAAATGTTTTGCATGTATTCACAAAGGGGAAGGGGTCCCTTAAGGACCCCTTCCCATTTGCGAATGGGTTACCACCTACTTGAAGTAGGTGGTAAAATGTGAATGTTTTGTGACCGCATTTGGGTCTCAAAACATTCCTACATACCGCTGCGATTCAGTATTAGGAAGGGATGCCCTTGACACGCTCCTTCCTAATACCGATTGCTAAGTGGTCGCAATTCCAATTTGCGTTTCGATAACAAGTTACTGAATCACAAATTGGAATTCCTACATACCAAAATGCATTTTTGCGATCACAAATGGCCAGTTTGGGCCGTTTGAGATTGCAAAAATGCATGATACATCTGGCCCCATATTTATTAATATAGATGCTGTTCTGGTGTTCTGCTCATCTTGCTCCTTCCCCCTCTCATACATGTCCCCTAGCATGTCTTCTCTCTCCATAGTTTTTGCAGAGCAAAGATACTGTGACGTAACTGGTTATCTTCCTTAGAGTGCATATATTGTGAATTACACTTGCTTAATTTCTGATGTGAGCCTGGTAGAGTATGCTAGTGTGTGGGGGATTGTGTGAAAAATGTTTCATGTTTTGTTGTGCATCTCCAGACAGTGACAGTAAAGGCCTCACCCATTTAGTTGTGGCATGCTTCATCATTGGCTACTCCGTCCCACCATGTTAGAACAATACTTACCTGGTGGTCTCCAAAGGAGAAAAGAGGAAAAAGAGAGTGAAATGAAGTCATTCTGGTCAGTACAGGCTTCCAGATATTCAAATTAAAACAACCTCTGTGTAAGCCCAGGAAATGTCCGTTATTAATAGGGAATAAAGTATCCCAAAGGAGGACAAAACATGTTGGTGTAAGGTACAGTTTAGGTGTGTTGAGCACTTGCTTCTCAGAATCACTCAGTATTTATAGAAGAACTCTCTTTTTAACCCCACCCTATGTACCCTGTTAATAAAGAATATCATCAGGGTGTACAAAGAGGTTGTTTTAATTTGAATATCTGGACCCCTGTCTGGACCAGACCTACATTCTTCTCGAGTCCCTTTTTTCTTTGGAAAAAGGTTGAGACCACCAGGTTGGCATTGTCCTAACACAGTGAATTGGACTGGCCGATAATGATGCATGCCGCATATAAATGGGTGAGACCTTTTCGTCAATAAACACTTGGGTGTCTGTTTGTGGTCCTTATGTTCCTAAATCGGGTAACACCCGATGGAGTGAAGGTGAGCCACTTTATAGTGCCCTACCTTTTTTGTGAGTTGAGTGTGATATGTGGAAGCTGTAGGGCAGGGATTTTGTCCCCTACCACTCTAGTGTGAGGTCATAACATGCTTTTCGAAACAAAAGAAAAGTTTTCTTTTCAGCTTTTTATTAGTACTGACGAAGGCCCGACAGCTCCCCCAAAATAAAAATTTACAAAGACAACAATAGTTAGCAAAATACACATTTGCAAAGTCAAAAGGCAGACAGCCAACGTCAGACCTATTGGCTTTATCAGTATTTGTTGTTCTTGTGAGATGCAGGAGGGCAGTAGGTAGAAACTAATTGCGGGCATATCGGCAGACTCTGCTTTATTTTTTTGGTACACACTGCGCTCTGCACTTCCTGTGTTTTTACAGATGTCTACCTGTCGGCAATTATGACATCCAAATAACTTAGCTGGATTGCTGTCATCATGTCTTAGTACTTAAATTCCCCTCTTGCTGCTCCTGAATGCTGAAAGGCCTGAGGTAGTCAACATCGCTGCCGGCTCTTCTCATGTTGGGGAATGATAATGCAAGTGCATCAGGTCTCCTACATGAACATGCCTATCCAACGTGCCTGCTGTGCTTGCCTCACCATACTGCATATTTTCTGCACAAGAGCAGGTGCTGGCAGACACTTTTTCAGAGCAGAGCCTTTCAAAATGCCTTGTTGGAGGTCAGCTTGTGCTGCTATGATGGCTCTACCAAAAAGAGATTACCACTGTGTCAGCAAGCTGCTGATGGTGACATTTCTGCACTTTTTGGTGTTTTGGTAGAAGAAAGAGTACTTTTCTATGCCTTTACCCACGACCTGCATTCGCCACTTTCCTCTTTGTGGCCTTTCTTCTGTAGGGGAAGCATTCTTTTCTGAATGAACCTGGATGTACACAGTGGAGATCTGTGATGTGGCACCAATACAGTGCTGCGGTGCATATAGTAATCCAGTATCTTATAAATTGTTCCTATTTTTTGTCACAAACCGTTCCTGGCTAGAACTTTACTATGCTTGATTGAAAGAATGTAACTTATCTTCATTGATGAAGAATATGTGATTTTAGGTGCTGTGCAGGCATGGCTCTCCCTATTCGATGGCGAGAGCTAGTAGTGTAAATCTGTCTGATTTTGTGATATGTAACTGTAAGGCCCTTAGCCAAAAGTTAATCTTCAACTCTGGAATATTCTGTGCTGTAGCCTGACTCAAATACCAACCTAACCAGACAACTATAAATAAGCGCCTGAAAATGAGTCTCTTCAAAGAAGCTGTTACAACCAGTGCCTAATTTGTAAATAAAAACGTGCCCAAAGCCCTCCTCTTAAAGGCGCGCTGCTGCAATTAAATGTGCGAGCATGGCATACCAAACAGCGTAATCCTGACGCCATCTCAGGCCTATTTAATCCATTTACAGCCACTCCCTTCCCCTTCAGCCCACTCTTGCAGCTTGCTGCCTTCTCCCTGTGTGTCACTTTTTCGTTTTTCTCTTCCTCCATCTTTCCTATATGTGTCTTTTGCTCGCAGTAAATGCTTGAGGCAGAAAAATAAGTGCCGGCCCTCAAAAATAAGTGCCGGTGCTCCGCACCGGAAACAAGGAGCACAAATTAAGCACTGGTTACAACCATCTATGTAACAATGAGGACCACCCCCTCGAAAATGGACAGGACCCCCTGTACATAATCTAATTGTGGTCAAAGGCTAAAACTGAAATTTCACCTTTAATAATGCCCTAAAACTCGCTGGTCCACCCGAGATGGGAACAAATAATCACCGTGGATTACCACCTACGCTCTCCTCGGGCTACAGATAGGTCATCTGTCACAAGCTAGCACTTTACAAACAAATTAAATAAATACAGACGATCTTGCCGCACCTTTGGCCCTATCACATATTAACGCATGGGATTGTGTTGTTGATTGAGTAAATACAAGCATGAATTCATATGGGTCAGGTCCCTCTGGTCATGTCAGAAAAGTTAATTATCTCTCTGCAGCTTATTTAACTGATTCTGGGATTTAAAATAATTGCTGAAAAAATTGAAAAGGATAAACATTATGTTGGTGACCTCTGCTTCATTATTGTGGAAGGTCTGCACAGTGAGGCTCAGGAAGTGTGCATCTTGGGACATGTGGAAGAACTTGCTACCTTCCAGTATACTTACAATGTTACTGTGATTGCCATTTGCAAAGCTTACCTGTCAACATTCAGAAACATTTCAGTTACATTTTAACAAAAAATTCATAGTTGCATGTGATATCTCCATTATAAAAACAGGGCCGCTTGTTCTTGAAACGAAAAGAAGAATTGAGTTCGGTCAGTGGCTGCATTGCACCTTCAAGACCTCTTAGGCTTTCATACAAATGTCTAGCGTATTCAAGAGAGTCTGTAAAGTCCAAGCCTGAAGGCTACTCTCCCCTTCTGCTTCAATCGAATTCTGTCAATAAAACTATGTGCATGGCCTCATGATGACATTGACTTTGTGGATATTATCTTAAATGCCCAAATAGCAATCCCTGTTGTCTCTCTTCCTCAGCCAACTAAGGTTTCAAGATCCACCTCCCAACTGCTGGGCTGTTTTTTGACTCTGGACCACAGGAAACCAGATAGCCGCTCCTGTCTCAAAGCACAACTTAGTAAACCAACTTAGGGAGGGCGAGGCTTTTTTTAAAAATCAAAGTCAGTTTGCAAAATAGCGGTCATTACTGCAAGGCTGTAAAACCACAATAGGTTCCAGCCCTGAGAGGCAATACCATTGAGTTCTTTCAAGTTGTTTGCCTCCAGAAAATCGTACAGCCAGTAACAGGGATTTTTTTTTAACCAAACCCTAAATCAAAGACAAGAACAAGTTCTGGGATCTGTGCTTAACCCACCAATGTTCTCCATTTGGTTGACAAGTGTTCGTCATGAGGCTAACAATCAGATGCGACACACACACAATACATCCCATACATCGCTCTACAAAACTGCAAGCTCCCAATGGCTTCTTCCTCACATCTCCAACTGCTTCAAATAATCAAGTGCTGAAATTTACATAAATCTGCATCTTTCTACCATCGTCACCAACTTCAAAGAATTACTTAAGATCACAAACCCATATGTATCCCACCCACATTGCCACAGACCCTTAGGGCGCACTTCTACCAGTCGGGCAAAATTGTATTGAAAAATAAAATAGCTGTTTTGTGAGGCAGTGCAGAATAAAGGATGCCTTCTGGTTTCTTCATTATTGAGAGTGTAAGTCAATAGAGGTCTGACAACAGCAGAACTAGAACTGATAATGGTGTGCTGTGTGTACAGTACAAGTCGGAAGAGAGGCTGCTCATCTTTCTGTGTATCTTTGTAAGCCAAAAGACATACCTGTGGTGCTCACTTAGAGGCTGGCGGGTGGCCTGCCAAAACAGTGTTCACTGGTGGAGGGCTGATAGGGGGGCTGCAGCTGTGGTGCTTTCATTAAAGGCACTGATCCTTGAAACTCGACTTTTTGATCTGAAACGTTTTTGTTTGCAGATAGTAGTCCCAAAGCAAGCAAGCAAGAAAAACAGCAAGTGTTCTCTTTGTGTCTGGGAGTCATTGTAGGTTTTCTCTACCTGGGAATGTGACGTCGATCATGCCAGTGGCAGTGGTTTACAGTGGCAGAGCCAGCTGAGGTGCTGTTACGGGGTGTGTCCCCGTTTATCGCTGTGCAGTGTGGCACTCAAGGGCAAAGGTTCAGCACCGCTTAATAGACAGGACACCGGACACATACGAAGTTGTGGGCAGGACTGACTTCATGGCGGGAAGTTCTCCTGCTTTATTTCCCAGTCATGACGTCATGGGCAGGACCAAACATCGATTGTTGTGTGGGTGCCCGCTACTAATGACCCCTACAGTTACGGTCCAACATAGAATGTGCCAGTTCTCCCCCCAAACATAATAAGGTCAGTGCTTCTCTCATCTCTAAATATAGCAGAGGATTAGAGAGTTTGGCAGGGCAGGAGCACAGCCGATCTACGGCAGAGTTTTGACACAGTCAAACGCTGTATGAGCTCCCTCCTGTGTTTTGCACAAAATTAATTTTGTCATCAATGTTTACAGAAAGGTGTTATTTGCAAAATGTGTCCGTTAGGGACACATAACATCAAATGAAAATAATTTTTCATAAAATTGAATATGCATGAGTCTTTCATGTGCATCTTGGTTTAAAGCATATTTAAAACACTAAAGCAATGATGCAGCAGAAAAAATCACTTGATCGTATTTTTTTTTAATGGAAAAAGGCCAGATTTCCCCAAGGGTGAAATGGGAAGTTTTGTAAAACTTCGATGGTGCAAAACAGTCTGCACATCCCAACAAGCACCCAGGTCTCGAGGTTCCATTGCTGGACAAGTTGCGGCTCAATCCACGTGACCAGATGTTAGAAATGGGGTCTTTGGTGGACAGTCAGGTTACCCCCTTTTCAAGCAAGGACCCTCACTCTAGTCAGGGTTAAAGAGAATCACCCTCAGCTACCCCCTGCTTATCCCCTTGGTAGCTTGGCAGAGCAGTAGGCTTAACTTCAGAGTGCTAGTTGTAAAGTATTTGTACCAACACACACAGCAACTTAATGAAAAACACTACAAAATGACACAACACAAGTTTAGAAAAATAGTGAATATTTATCTAAACAAAACAAGACGAAAATGACAAAAATCTACCATACACAAGTCAAGTTATTAATAAAAATGCAAAAAGAGTCTTTAAGTAGTTTTAAAGAAACACTAACAATGTCAGCATGAAAAAAATTACCTTGGGTGTGTCAAAATTAACCCCGCACGGGCGAGTGCGTGTCAAAAAGAACTTGCGATGCGTTGATTCCACTCACGAGCGGGACCTTGCGTCGTTTCTCCCTTCGCCGGTCGGGCGCGTGGTTTCTTCTCTCCACAGGAGAGCGATGCATAGATCCGGTCAGCACTCTCGGGTCCGGGCAGGCCTTGCGTTGTTTTTCCACGCCCAGCAGTACTTGAGTCGGAAATCCAGCTGCACAATGATCCGAAAACCCCGCAGCGCGGGTGGTGATCTCCCAGCCTCCGTCAGCGATGCTGCGTGTTGTTTCTCCTGCTCCGTGCGTCGATTCTTCGGTCGCGTTTCCTGTGAGCTTCGATTCTCAGCTGCGGAGCCAGCGGCCCGTTGTTTCTTCAGCCGCAGATCGGAGTTGCGTCAATCTTTTCCCCGCACGGCGCTCTGTGCGTGGATTTCCTTGTCTTTAGGCTGCCAGCTTCTCCTTTCAGGGTGCCAGGAACTGGATGGGCACCACAGGGCAGAGTAGGAGTCTCCCCAGAGATTCTAGGTGCTGGCAGAGAGAAGTCTTTGCTGTCCCTGAGACTTCAAACAATAAGAGGCAAGCTCTAGATCAAGCCCTTCGAGATTTCTTCTCAAGATGGAAGGCACACAGTCCAGTCTTTGCCCTCTTACTCTAGCAGAAGCAGCAACTGAAGGATAGCTCCACAAAGCACAGTCACAGGCAGGGCAGCTCTTCTTCCTCACCTCTTCAGCTCTTCTCCAGGCAGAGGTTCCTCTTGTTTCCAGAAGTGTTTCCAAAGTCTGTGGTTTTGGGTGCCCTTCTTATACCCAATTTCTCCTTTGAAGTACGCCTACTTCAAAGTAAAGTCTCTTTTGAATGTGAAATCCTGCCTTGCCCAGGTCATGCTCCTGACACTCACCAGGGGGTTGGAGACTGCAGTGTGTGAGGACAGGCCCAGCCCTTTCAGGTGAGTGACCACTCTTCCCCCTCCCTCCTAGCACAGATGGCTCATCAGGATATGCAGGCTACACCCCAGCTCCCTTTGTGTCACTGTCTAGTGTAAGGTGCAACCATCCCAACTGTCAAACTGACCCAGACATGGAATCCACAAACAGGCAGAGTCACAGAAATGGTATAAGCAAGAAAATGTTCACTATCTAAAAATGAAATTTTCAAACACACAATCTTAAAACCAACTTTACTAAAAGATGTATTTTTAAATTTTAAGCTCAGAGACCCCAAACTGCACATGTCCATCCGCTCCCAAAGTGAATCTACACTTTAATAAGATTTAAAGGTAGCCCCCATGTTAAGCTATGAGAGGGACGGGCCTTGCAACAGTGAAAAATGAATTTAGCAATATTTCACTGTCAGGACATATAAAACACATTACTACGGGCCAGATGTATGAACAAACCCCGCTGCGAATTGCAAATAGCGATTTTAAAGAAATCGCTATTTCTGAGTCGCAATATGCAATGTAACATATTTGTGATTCGGAATTAGCGATTTCTTAAAAATCGCTATTTGCGATTTGCGAGGCCCAAATACTGAATCGCAAAAAAACTGCGATTCGGTATTTAAAAATCGCAAATTGCGAGAACACACACCTGGCAGAGCCTGATGACATGACAAGCAGGAAGTGAGTCATCCCAGGCAGTTTGCAGGTGCCACACCCAAAGGAGCAGTGAGAGAGACACAGCCCAGCCACAGGGAGCAAGTCTGTGAACAAGGCAGGACTGCACATCAACATGGACAACTCTGCACATGGAAAGGAGAAGGGAGAGAGGAAAAGAAAACTCAAGTTCAGTGAGCAGGAACTGGAGGTGCTCACTGAGGAGGTGGTGAGGAGCCATGACCGGCTGTTCGGGAAGAGCTCACTCCAGGTCCGTGAGAGTGAGAAGCGCAAACTCTGGGCAGACATACAAACAAAAATCTGCGCTGTGGGGGTTGCGCAGCGCTCAGTGGAGGAGATCAAAAAGAGGTGGTACGACCTGCGTTCCCGTGCCAAGGAGAGGGTGGCCAGAAGACTACAGGAGGCAAGGAGCACAGGAGGCGGACCATCCACAGAGACACCCTCCACCCCCATGGAAGACCTGGTTTAGTCGACGCTCCTCCCAGAAGCTGTCAGTGGGGTCACTGACATACACACATCCGGCACACCAAGCACCAGTAAAAGTAAGTGTAATATTGAAATGTAACCCCATATGTATAAGTACAAATGCCCCTTAGGAGTTAGCAATTAGTGCAAAGCATTGTGATAAGTAGTCCATTCCACATCTTAGAAGCGGCACAACAATGCCTTATGGGAGTGGTAGTCCACAACCCAGAGCTGAAAGTAGCACATAGAATGTAATTAAGTAGAGCGACATCCAGAAGAACACAACACCCACTACATAGTGATATGATGTAACTGTACATTTATTACCATTGTGTAACCCTTGGTGATACATACATAAATGACATGCTTCACATTGTCGTTGCAGATGGCCCAGGCCCAGCAGCATCAGCATGTGCCGTTATGGGGGATGCTGAAACCCACCTTCCATCAGACTCCAACACCAGTGAGTCAGTGAATATTGCGCCTATCAGACGCAGGGCAAGGGCTGCACCGCTCCTGGAATTGAGCCAGGACTCAGATGACATGCGGGATGACGGCCACACTCCTTCCCCAGACGGCAGATCCACTGTAATGCAGGAGTCCCAGCCCCAGCGTAGCTCAACACCCCGCAGGAGGCCTCAGTATGCAGGCTCACAGCACATGGAAGCAGGAGAGGGCCCATCAGTCTTCGGTGGCCTGGAATCCTCTATGCTGAAACTGCAGCGCCTGCAAATTAAGAAGATATCGGCAATGCATAGGCAGATGCAGGCACACAATGCCAACATGGGGGGGCTGCATCGGCAGTTGGAGTGCCTTAATTCTAACATTTCAAAGCTGCATGAGGGACAGATCACAGCTTCTGAGAACACCAGGGAGCTGACAAATTCAGTGAGGGAACTCTGCACAGAGCTAAGGCATGACAGAGTCAGCCACTGCAGGCATGAGAGGCGATTCATGGGCATGTTTGGTGGATTCTGTCGATCGGTGAATCGCCTTGCAACATCAACGGCCCACATAGTGCGGCGTGCTGTGGCCGCACAGGTGGAGGCAGCGCACAGCAGTAGGGATGTAGCCCAGGGACTGGTCCAGATAACTAATGTGCTGGATACTATGCTGGGTAACCGCTCTGCTACACCCAGTGAACTTGGACTAGTGGAGACTGAGGACTCATCTAGCCTCAGCAGCATAGCAGTTCCCACTACAGATCCTAGGCTTCGCAGTGCCAGGCACAGCACTGCCACAGAGGCAGATACTAGAGGTGCTGGTGAGGCCGCTGCGCACTCGAGTGGCTTGCGTGGCCGAAAAAAGTGACTGTAATGGCCACAGGGGACTGTCAGCTTTCATTGTTATACAGTTAACTATGAATAAATAGTAAAACACTGTTAACTGCTTATTTTATGACACATGTGTTCATTTATTTTTTGCTAGTGACACTTATGTTACCTGACGTTAAGGTAATAAAGGTTCTAACTACCAGTACACATGTTAGTGAAGTTGTGTTGTTATTACTTACATTTGAAATGGTTGTGCGTGATTTCTGCATGCCTTTGTCTGCCCTCTGCTGCACTGGTCCTGTCTGCTGGCTGTAGGGGGGGTATGGGATCATCATCCTCATCTGATTCTGAATCAGATATTTCCACAGGTATGCCCCTGGTGGTTGCCATATTGGGCAGGATTGCACATGTGGCCACTGTTCTACAGGTCATGTCCGGGCTGTACTCTAGTGCCCCTCCACTTTTGTGAATGCACCGGAAGCGACTCTTCAGCAGGCCAAAGGTGCGCTCCACCACATTGTGGGTTGCCCTGTGTGCTTAATTGTATCTCCGTTCTTCTGGTGTTGTAGGATTTAGGTAGGGCGTCATCATATAGGTCCGCACTGCGTAGGCACTGTCTCCTGGAAGGAACAGAGGGTATGATGAGTAAGTGAGCCATCTGACTTCACAACGCCATCAATGCACCAGTGTACAGAGGGACAATACCTAGTAGATATCCTTCACCAAACTCCCCAGCTAGCAGTCTTGTGTGAATCCCGCTGTGACGAAAGATGTATGAATCATGTGTGCTCCCTGGGTACCTGGCCACAAGATCAGTTATGATGTAGGAGGCATTGCATATCACCTGTATATTCATTGAATGTTGGTATTTACGGTTGCAGTACACATACTCTGTGGCCGATGGACAGATTGCAACATGTGTCCCATTTATGGCACCTAGGACGTGGGGGAACTGTGCTATCTGGTAGAAATCTATTTTAGTCTGCTGTATTTCCTGTGGGGCGTGGGGGAATCTGATGTACTGGTGTATCCTACTCAGCATGGCGTTGATAAATGCATTGAAAAATCTAGAGAGGGCACTCTGTGATACTCCTCCAGCTGCTGCTATGACCCCTTGATAGCTCCCTGAGGCAAGTAGGTGGAGGGAGCATAATACCTGCACGTGGGTGGGTATGCTATTAGTCCTATGTGTTGTGCGCTGCAGTATGGGTTGTAGCTCATCTATCAGGTCAAGTATCATGGCTGAGTTCAACCTGTACTTATCATATATCTCCTCCTCAGTCTGGTCAAAAAGGGTAATGCGCACTCTGAAAATGCGCTCCTGTCTCCTCCTCCCTCTCCTCAAACCTGCCAAGATCCTCATTCTCCTCGCCATGACGTAGAGTGCAGCCATTGTGGAAAAGAGTCTGAGGCATTCTGGGCCTCTTTATATAGGTTGCACCTGGTTACCAACTGGTTTCACCTAGTGGTAATTTGCATGTGCAAAAGGCCATTCTGCGAAAATTTTCAATTTGCGAATTTTTGATGCATTCAATTGCGACATGGTTTTGCGTGTCGCATTTTGCGTCTCGCAATTTCCGACTTGAAATACCAAATCGCTAATTGCGATTCGGTATTTCATGTCGCAAATTGCGAGACGCAAAATGCGACACGCAGAACCATGACGCTTTGCAAAAAATCACAATTTTTGCAATTCCTTATTTTTGGGCTGCGAATGCCTTTCATGCATCGCAGACCACGTTTTTGCATTCGCAAACGGCCAAATTTTGCGTGTCACACCGTTTGCGAATGCTAAAAGCTTTGATACATCTGGCCCTATATGTCCTACTTTAACCATACACTGCACCCTTCCCTTGGGGCTACCTAGGGCCTACCTTAGGGGTGTCTGACATGTAAGAAAAGGGAAGGTTTAGGACTGGCAAGTGGGTACACTTGCCAAGTCGAATTTACAGTTAAAACTGCACACACAGACACTGCAGTGGTAGGTCTGAGACATGTTTACAGAGCTACTTATGTGGGTGGCACAACCAGTGCTGCAGGCCCACTAGTAGCATTTGATTTACAGGCCCTGGGCACCTCTAGTGCACTGTACTAGCGACTTACTAATACATCAAATACGCCAAACATGGATAGCCAATTACATGCACATTTTGTAAAGGAGCACTTGCACTTTAGCACTGGTTAGCAGTGGTAAAGTGCCCAGAGTAACAAAAACAGCAAAATCAGAGTCCAGCACATATCAACAACCTGGGGAACAGAGGCAAAACGTTAAGGGAGACCACGCCAAGGATGAAAAGTCTAACACCAGATAATCCTGATTTGGGTTTAAACTTCAGTTTACAAGTAGTGCATGGGTGTGTTCCACTGAACTGAACCTTTAGTTTTTCCCCCACACAAACTTTGCGAGGCACAAGCCGGTGAATGTTGCTCTGAGAAAAATATATGTTTCCGAGCATAGCAGCTCTGAAAGGGGGAAAACCTGTGCTGACTGACCTGAACGGAGTAAGATGAAGGCAGATGCCAAGAAACTAGCTGGATTTAGGCTTACAAAATGGCTGTTGTCTGAGTGTCATGTAAGGTCTTGCATAAGACTGGGACACTATTACCAATGAATTACTGTGGCTAGTGGTTGCCATATTATAAAAATGCATAGGTGAACAAAAACAAAAACAAATAAGCTACTTATATTGAATATTCAGATGTAATGTATATTTTGTATGATGTATACTACAGTGGCCTATTGAATGCTGCTTTAAAGTATGAGGAAAGCCCATAAGCAAATGCTTAATACAGTATTTTTAGACCAATGACTTCTCAAGAGACTTGAAGGTGAATTGCTCAAAGAAACAGTTATAGGGTATTATGACCTGCATGAATTTGCACATTATACTATGAGGCTCATTTAGAAGCCCCTTGCGCTGTCGCAGCATCATTTTCTTTAACGCTACGGTGGGGCAAACAGTCTCCCACTCAGCGTCACATTTACAAACTGGCACAATGGTACCATTGCGCCTGTTTGTAAAGCATTGCACCACATTATACCTGCCCCAGGTATATTGCATGCAAGGTAGGCATTTCCCCCACAAAAAGGGATACAGAAATGACGCAGTGAAATATAGAAGATTTCACTGCGCCGCCACAGCGTCATTTCTGTAATGCCTGCTCAGGGTAGGCTTTAAAGTGACACTGTGCTGTTTTCAGTGGGGACCACCTAGCATTGCTGGACTAGCGTCAAACTTTCAGTGCTAATCCAGCAGTGATATGATTTAGAGCCACAACTGCATCAGGATTTCTGTCACAGCTCTGGACACTGTGCACCATGGAGCACTGTACTGTAAATACAGCGCTCCAAAGGCGTCATTAGGGGGGCACACAGCAGCACAAGAAAGCTGATGCATTGACGAGGATGCATCAGTTTCTTGTAAATTAGGCCCTATGTATCTTACTGTTGGAAAATGGGTTATTGGTAGGGCAGGTAGGTACCTACACCTAGCAACAAGCCACTAACCTCCACATAGGTACAGTTAGGTCTTAGTAAATTAATCCCAGCTCAACCCTTGGTAGCTTGGCAACGAGCGTCAAGGCTTAACTTAGGAGACAAAGTGTAAAGCATTCAAATATCACAAAACAGTAATTAAATAAAACACAGGAAACAGTTTAAAAATCCAAAACCAATTCATAAAAATAGTTTATATTTTTATCTTTAAAATGACACAAAAACGATTAAAATCGGTTCAGGGGAACCGGAGATATGAATTTTTAAAGAATTATTACTTTTCTAGCACTTAGAAACAAAAAGCGCCAATCGGGTCATCTGGTTGCACCTCGACCGGGGCAAAGTCAAACTTTCAGGCCGACCGCGATGGAGCCCTGCTCGGCTACAGGTCGCGGGAGGCCTCGGTTAAAAAGTTACCTTCTGACTTAGTCTTTATTTTGAAGTTTTTCTTCACCAGGATGAACCTGCCAGTTGAATCCGACCTCCTGGAGCCCTTGTCCGGATACGCGATGTGGGTTTCCTCGGTGGAGACTTTTACCTTCGGACTTAGTCTTTTTTTCGAGATGAAAATCCTTCGACCGGGGTAAACCTGGATCTTGATCCGACGTCCATGGAGCCCTTCTCGGATACGATGGCTGGGAGGTCCCGGTCAACTTTTTACGTTCGGACTTAGGGGGTGATTCTGACCTCGGCGGTAAAATGCCCTTACCGCCGGTCATAAGACCGCCATAACACCGCCGCGGCCGCGGTCAACCGCCACGGTCATTCTGACCCACAACGGCCAAACCTCCAAAAATCCGTCCTCCACTGCAGCCCGCCACATCGGCGGGCAGCGATAAACTGGAGATGACCAAACCTCCACCGTCACGCCAACAGAAATACGCCCATGCCATTATGACCCACGAATCCACACGGCGGTCATTCAAACGCGGTATTCCATTGGCGGTACACACCGCCGCGGTCAGAATACACACACATCACCAAAACACAGCCACATTGGACAATTTGAAATACACACACCTGATACACATACACACACCACTCCCACACAATCAACCAACTATAAAACACACACCCACATCACCCACAAACCCCTGCGACCATAATTACTGAGAGAAGGAGAGAGAGACACAGCAGACAATCCATAGCAAGACACACTGAGGCACACTACACCATCACACACACCACATAGTAGCACAAAGGACCACACACCAACATACTCATCATCACATACACCACCCCACACCTCACCCACACCACCCCATGGCACCCCAAAGGCACCCACGCTTTTCGGACCAAGAACTCCGGGTCATGGTGGAGGAAATCCTAAGAGTGGAACCCCAGCTCTTCGGCTCGCAGGTGCAGCACACCAGTATAGCCAGGAAGGCGGAGCTATGGCAGCGGATCGTGGACAGGGTCAACGCGGTGGGACAGCATCCCAGGAATAGGGAGGACATCCGCAAAAGATGGAACGACCTATGGGGGAAGGTCCGATCGATGGTCTCCAGGCACAACATCGCGGTCCAGAAGACTGGCGGCGGACCCCCACCCACCCCTCCCGAATTTACATCGTGGGAGCAAGAGGTCTTGACCATCCTGCATCCTCAGGGCCTCGCAGTAGTAGCCGGAGGAATGGACTCTGGTAAGTCCCATCTCAACTACTATATCCCCCCCACCCCACCAGCATGCCAACCCACACCCCCACCCCCAACCCCCCAGCACATATCCTCCCTGACAATGTCTCACCAGCACAACCCACCCATCCCAACACCAACTCCTGCATGCCAACACAAATCACGGGCACCCATCACCTATGCATGACCACTGCACTAACCCCTCCCCCCCACTAAATACCCTCACAACACCTCCCTCAAGGGAATGCCTGCACTGGGGAACAAGGGCACCCATAACACGCACGCTATTGCACACACAGAAACAATAACCAAACTCTCTTACCCCATGCAGGACCCGAACGACAACACACCAGCCAGGAGGGTCCAGAAGTGTCCATCCCACCACCGGAACAGGCCCACACTGAGGATAGCAGCTCTGTCGACAGTGAACCTGATGACCAGCCCGGACCATCGGGGACCTCTGGGCAGTCGGTTCCCCTCAGGCAGCTACAGGCCACACCAGACCCGACCCCCTCTGCCGACACCAGCACAGCTCCCACCCAGCGGGCCCATGCCTCTGTCTCTAGGACAGCTCAATCAGCGGTGTGTCCGCCACTACAGGGCACCCAGGCTAACCCAACACCCCAACAACAACAGGGACCTGGGGGCAGTGGGAGCGGGCACACCGGCCAGGGGACAGAGGCCGGGGGAAACCGGGCAGCTCGGAGGGCTGCTGTGCGACAGGGGGGGGAGGAGAGGCCCAGGGAACCCACTCTCCAAGAGGCCCTCACCACCATCATGGCAGCCTACCACCACTCCCAAGAAACGATGGCGACGGTACTGGCCAGGTTCACTGAGATCCAGGCACAGCAGGAAGAACGCTACATGGGGTTCAGGGAGGAGCTGAGAATCATCGGGACCGCAATGGGGACCATCGTCCTGGCCCTCCACAGGATAGAGGACGCGTTGCGGGACCATGGTGCACCACACAGGGCCCCTGTCACTAGGCCGGACCAGGAACAGCCTACCACCTCCGCCGGCGCTAGTGGACAGGAGGTCCCAACACCTCGACAGCCCCCCAGAACCCCACCTCCTGCTGAAGAACAACCACCCCGTAAGAGGAGCCTGAGACCAAAGAAAAAGACAGAGTAGGATGTCAAGACCCCCGCCAGCAGGACATACCCCCTGAACTCTTCCCACTGTCCCACATTGCCACCCTGTCCAACCATGAACTGCCTATGCTCCATCCTTCCCCAGGCAAAAGAACAATGCACCTGTGAGACTGAGAACTGGACTCTGCCATGGATATTCCTCCACCCCCACCCATCACCCTTAGAATCACATGTACCGATATCTAGCACTGTAAATAAATCACATTTTGCACACAAATCTGTTTTGAGTCATGCTGTCTTATTAACAAATGTATTACATATTACTGTTCAATTTCTGTTCTGTCAATTAGTCATGACAACATACCAATGTCAATACGCTGTATTTCATGGGCGAACCAAGCAGAAGTCAGGTACTGAGTCAGACAGCACTGAGAAGGGAAGGGAAAGGCAAAAATTACTGAAAAACATCTGTGGGGAACTACAGAAAGTACAGATGCAGGGGGCTAGAAGCAATTGGGAAATGGCGTGGGTGATTCTTACCTGGGTGTCACTGGAAATACTGTTGTATCACTCTATCCCTATTGTCTGTGTCGTCCTCTGAGTCTTCCTCCTCTTCACTCTCCACAGGCTCCACGGCTTCTACAACACCACCATCTGGACCATCCTCCTGCAGGAAAGGCACCTGGCGTCGCAAAGCCAGGTTGTGAAGCATACAGCAGGCCACGATGATATGGCACACCTTCTTTGGTGAGTACATTAGGGATCCACCAGTCATATGCAGGCACCTAAACCTGGCCTTCAGGAGTCCAAAGGTTCGCTCAATCACCCTCCTAGTACGCCCATGGGCCTCATTGTAGCGTTCCTCTGCCCTTGTCCGGGGATTCCTTACTGGGGTCAGTAGCCACGGCAGGTTGGGGTAACCAGAGTCACCTATTAGCCACACACGTTGTCTCTGTAGCTGCTCCATCACATAGGGGATGCTGCTATTTCGCATCACATACGCGTCATGCACTGACCCTGGGAACTTGGCATTTACATGGGAGATGTACTGGTCAGCCAAACAGACCACCTGGACATTCATCGAATGATAATTTTTTCTGTTTCGGTACACCTGCTCATCGTCTTTTGGGGGTACCAAAGCCACATGGGTCCCATCAATGGCACCAATGATGTTGGGGATATGTCCAAGGGCATAGAAATCACCCTTCACTGTAGGCAAGTCACCCTCCTCGGGGAAAATGATGTAGCTCCGCATGAGTTTCATCAGGGCAGACAACACTCTGCTCAAAATCTTAGAAAACATAGGCTGAGACATTCCAGATGACATGGCCACTGTGGTCTGGAATGACCCACTGGCCAAAAAATGGAGGACTGACAAAACCTGCACCAGAGGGGGAATCCCTGTGGGTTGGCGGATGGGGGACATCAGGGCTGGCTCCAGCTGGGCACACAGTTCATGGATAGTGGCACGGTCAAGTCTGTATCGAAGTATTATATGGCGTTCTTCCATTGTCGACAGGTCCACCAGCGGTCGGTACACGCGAGGATTCCTCCTTCTCATCGCAAGTCCCAGCGGACGATGCCTAGGAAGGACAACATGGAGCACAGAGTCAGCCAAAACACAGGTACGTACAGACAGCCTGCACAGTTAAAGAATGGCAATGGGTTGAAAGGCGTGTATGTGTGGCAATGCAAGGCCTAGGCCTGTGTGTCGCAGTCAAAATTAAGCCATGTGGGCCCTTGAAATGGCGGCTGCCTGACCTGTGAAGTGGGACTATGGGATGTGAGGTCAATGCGCTGGCGGGGCACACCGTGGCGGTAGGCGGTCGCAGACCGCGGCGCAAAGCCGCATTGGTTAACATTGAAGCCTATGGGTTTCAGGAGCCAATAACGAAGTGCGCCGGCGGTCGCGGTACGCACCGCCGCGGTACGCACCGCCGCGGACGTGACCGCCATTTTCTATCTGCTTAATCACTCGAGACCTGATCATCCACAGGAGAGGACCTATACTGCAAGTGCTGCTGTGACCTCGGTCTGGAAGATACAATGGCTGCTGCGACTGGGGAAAGGGCCCCTGCCTTCACGTCTGAAGAGTTGGACAAGCTCGTGGAAGGGGTCCTCCCCCAGTATGCGCTACTCTACGGTCCTCCAGACCAACAAGTGAGTACACCGGGTGCTAATGGAATGGGCTATGCCTGTATGGATTGGGGTGGATGTAAGTTGGTGGGGTGGGGGGCGAATGAGGAGTGCAACGCCCGACAGATGAGAGCATGTGCCATATGGCAAAGTGGGTGGGGGGGGGGCAATTACATCTAACATGCAGGTCATTGATGAGTTCCTCCTTTCCACCCTGTACATGTCTAATAGGTCAGCGCCCATCAGAAGATCGACATTTGGCGTGCCATCGCCAAGGAAGTCCGGACCTTGGGGGTCCACAACAGACGGGGCACCCACTGCCGCAAGAGGTGGGAGGACATCCGCCGCGGAACAAGGAAGACCGCAGAAACACTGCTGGGGATGGCCTCCCATCCTAGGAGGGGTGCCAGTCGCACCATGACCCCCCTGATGTCCCGGATCCTGGCGGTGGCCTACCCTGAATTGGATGGGCGCTTTAAGACATCACAGCAGACACAAGGGGGTGAGTATCAGCACATTCTCCTATCTTTCTGCACAGTGGAGGCGTCTGGGTGGGGGAGGAGGGCTGTGGGTGACATTAGGCCAGGGCGCTTTCTGTAGTGTAGTCCTCTCCCTTAGGCATGGCCCTGTGCCCCCGGCCCCCACCTCGGTAGGGTGACAAGTACAGCCATTGAAGGTCCAGCATCTCCCATGTGCGCGTTTGACGTCTCTTGGCCTGTTGTCTTAGTCAGTAGTACTGAGTAGTGTACCACGAATGCGCGGCTTAGTGCATTAGGCACCTGTGTCTGTCCTCTCCGCCAACGGTGTTGACATTGCATGCACTCAACCTGGTCTTCTTTTTTCTCCCCCACCCTTTCTCTTCATCTTCTTGTGCATGTGTGCATTAGCATCATCAGGCGGAGGAGATATGGCATCGGAGCACGAGGGAGCTGCAGGACACAAGGCCCCGGTGGGCCCAGGAACAGACACCGAGGGCACCAGTGATCCGGAGGGCGAGGGGAGCACCACGACGGGGACCGCTGGTGAGAGCAGCGAAAGCGACACGTCCTCGGATGGGAGCTCCCTAGGGGTGGTGGCAACATCCGTGCCCCCCGCCTCTACAGGTACAGCCGCCACCCAGCGCACCAGCCCCGCCCTCCCAGCAGCCCCTCAGTCTTCGCTCCGTGCCGGTTCGCCCAGGAAGGCGCGCGTCTCCTTCGCCCCAGGCACCTCAGCCCCTGCCCCTGTTGCCCCTGCTGCACTCAGTGCGGAGCTCATTGACCTGGTAAGGACGCTCATTGTTGGGCAGACGACCCTTTTGAATGCCATCCAGGGTGTGCAAAGGGAGGTGCAACAGAGCAATGCGTACCTGGAGGGCATTCATTCGGGTCAGGCTGCCCATCAACGAGCGTTCACTGCTCTGGCCTCAGCACTGACGGCAGCCATTGTCCCTGTTTCCAGCCTCCCTCTTCTGACTGCCTCCAGCCTGTCTCTGTCTCCTGTTCCTCAGCCTATCCCATCCACACCATCAGACCAGCCTGCACACACCTCAACACCCAAGAGCAGCTCATCCAAACACAAGCACCACAGATCCCGCAAACACTCACCCGAGCAACACCCAGATGCAGACATGCCAACAGCCACTGCCACCCCTGTGTCCCCCTCCTCCTCGTCTCCCTCCTCCCTCCCTGTGACGTCTACACTCACACCTGCATGCACCCCAACATCAGCCAGTGCTTCCATCACCACCTCACCCTCCAGTACAGTCCACACTCGTGCAGTCACCACCCCCACTGCCATGTACACGTCCCCTGTGTCCTCTCCCACTGTGTCTGTCACCCCCTCTTCCAAGACACACAAACGCAGGCAGCCACCCACCCAACAGCCATCCACCTCACGACAGCCTACAGCACCAGCACCTTCACCCAATGACAGCACACCTGACTCTCCTACAACCACCTCCTCTACCTCCACTTCCATCTCCACTTCTCCTACCCTTTACCTTGGCCCTAAAAAACCTTTCCTGGCTAACCTTAACCTCTTTCCCCCCGATGACCTCCCCCATCCATCTTCAAAGAGTCCCAAGAGCACCGCAGCCACCACCAGCCCAGCTTCGGGTGTCACTGTTGTGCCTGGGTTCTGGAGCCCACCCTTTGCCAGCAGTGACACATCGAGCTGCAGCAAGGACACGTCCAGCCCCCCCCCCGGCAAGAGGACCCGCAAAACCAAGGACCGCCGTGCGAGGACCGACAGGGCTGCCCCCAAGGAGCAATGTGTGGCCACTTCACCACCCACACCATCTGGGGGAGGCAAGGGCCCGAGAGCCCCATCAAAGGAGCGGAAGGGCAGCAGGAGCGCGGAGAAGGTGGACCCCACATGCCACATCCCAGCTGGGAAGGAGGACACTAAGGAGGCCAGGAGTCCGTCCCCGAAGGGTCCAGAAACGTCACGGTCCGAGGGCGACTGAGCAGGGAGTCGAGGCCAGGTCTGGCTCCCTTGACCTGCTGGATGAGCACCGCTGAACAGGGCCCGCGGTGCAGAATAGCACCGCTGAACAGGGCCCCGCCGTGGAGAAGAGCACCGCTGAACAGGGCCCGCGGTGCAGAAGAGCACCGCTGAACAGGGCCCCGCCGTGGAGATAGGCACCGCTGAACAGGGCCCGCGGTGGAGAAGAGCACCGCTGAACAGGGCCCGCGGTGCAGAAGAGCACCGCTGAACAGGGCCCCGCTGTGGAGATAGGCACTGCTGAACAGGGCCCGCGGTGGAGAAGAGCACCGCTGAACAGGGCCCGCGGTGCAGTAGAGCACCGCTGAACAGGGCCCCGCCGTGGAGATAGGCACCGCTGAACAGGGCCCGCGGTGGAGAAGAGCACCGCTGAACAGGGCCCGCGGTGCAGTAGAGCACCGCTGAACAGGGCCCCGCCGTGGAGATAGGCACCGCTGAACAGGGCCCGCGGTGGAGAAGAGCACGGCTGAACAGGGCCCGCGGTGCAGTAGAGCACCGCTGAACAGGGCCCCGCCGTGGAGATAGGCACCGCTGAACAGGGCCCGCGGTGGAGAAGAGCACCGCTGAACAGGGCCCGCGGTGCAGTAGAGCACCGCTGAACAGGGCCCCGCCGTGGAGATAGGCACCGCTGAACAGGGCCCGCGGTGGAGAAGAGCACGGCTGAACAGGGCCCGCGGTGCAGAAGAGCACCGCTGAACAGGGCCCCTCCGTGGAGATAGGCACCGCTGAACAGGGCCCACGGTGGAGAAGAGCACCGCTGAACAGGGCCCGCGGTGCAGAAGAGCACCGCTGAACAGGGCCCCGCCGTGGAGATAGGCACCGCTGAACAGGGCCCGAGGTGGAGAAGAGCACCGCTGAACAGGGCCCGCGGTGCAGAAGAGCACCGCTGAACAGGGCCCCGCCGTGGAGATAGGCACCGCTGAACAGGGCCCGCGGTGGAGAAGAGCACCGCTGAACAGGGCCCGCGGTGCAGAAGAGCACCGCTGAACAGGGCCCCGCCGTGGAGAAGAGCACCGCTGAACAGGGCCCGCCGTGGAGAAGAGCACCGCTGAACAGGGCCCCGCCGTCTCAAGCACCGCTCCGCTGGGCACCGCCGTCTCAAGCACCGCTCCGCTGGGCCCCGCCGTTTCAAGCACCGCTCCGCTGGGCCCTTCTTCTCAAGCACCGCTCCGCTGGGCCCTTCTTCTCAAGCACCGCTCCGCTGGGCCCTTCTTCTCAAGCACCGCTCCGCTGGGCCCTTCCTCTCAAGCACCGCTCCGCTGGGCACCGCCGTCTCAAGCACCGCTCCGCTGGGCCCCGCCGTCTCAAGCACCGCTCCGCTGGGCCCTTCTTCTCAAGCACCGCTCCGCTGGGCCCTTCTTCTCAAGCACCGCTCCGCTGGGCCCTTCCTCTCAAGCACCGCTCCGCTGGGCCCCGCCGTCTCAAGCACCGCTCCGCTGGGCCCCGCCGTCTCAAGCACCGCTCCGCTGGGCCCTTCTTCTCAAGCACCGCTCCGCTGGGCCCTTCTTCTCAAGCACCGCTCCGCTGGGCCCTTCCTCTCAAGCACCGCTCCGCTGGGCACCGCCGTCTCAAGCACCGCTCCGCTGGGCCCCGCCGTCTCAAGCACCGCTCCGCTGGGCCCTTCTTCTCAAGCACCGCTCCGCTGGGCCCTTCTTCTCAAGCACCGCTCCGCTGGGCCCTTCTTCTCAAGCACCGCTCCGCTGGGCCCTTCCTCTCAAGCACCGCTCCGCTGGGCACCGCCGTCTCAAGCACCGCTCCGCTGGGCCCCGCCGTCTCAAGCACCGCTCCGCTGGGCCCTTCTTCTCAAGCACCGCTCCGCTGGGCCCTTCTTCTCAAGCACCGCTCCGCTGGGCCCTTCTTCTCAAGCACCGCTCCGCTGGGCCCTTCTTCTCAAGCACCGCTCCGCTGGGCCCTTCCTCTCAAGCACCGCTCCGCTGGGCACCGCCGTCGCAAGCACCGTTTATGGTTCACTGTGCCCACCATGCCTCCTCCTTGACCAGTGGAGACTGTCATCCACCTGATGGACTGTGGCTTTGCACTCCCCAGGATGGTCCAGTGGGCAGCCCACCCACTGTAGAGACATTGAGAGACTGTGGCTTTGCACTCCCCAGGATGGCCCAGTGGGCAGCCCACCCACTGTAGAGACATTGAGAGACTTTGGCTTTGCACTCCCCAGGATGGCCCAGTGGGCAGCCCACCCACTGTAGAGACATTGAGAGACTGTGGCTTTGCACTCCCCAGGATGGCCCAGTGGGCAGCCCACCCACTGTAGAGACATTAAGAGACTGTGGCTTTGCACTCCCCAGGATGGCCCAGTGGGCAGCCCACCCACTGTAGAGACATTGAGAGACTGTGGCTTTGCACTCCCCAGGATGGCCCAGTGGGCAGCCCACCCACTGTAGAGACATTGAGAGACTGTGGCTTTGCACTCCCCAGGATGGCCCAGTGGGCAGCCCACCCACTGTAGAGACATTGAGAGACTGTGGCTTTGCACTCCCCAGGATGGTCCAGTGGGCAATCCACCCACTGCAGAGACTTGAGAGACTGTGGCTTTGCACTCCCCAGGATGGTCCAGTGGGCATGGTGGCTCCTCGTGGATCTGGCGTCGTGGACTCATGTGGCTGTGGTGCCCCCCCCTTCCCTTCCCCCTGAGGTGCCTGTAGTTTTTACATCTGATGCCCCTGCAGTGTTCTCTCCAAAGGACTCAGGTCTCCTGTGTGGGCTTTGCCCTTGTTTCTCAAGACTTTGGCCCACGGACATGCTGAAATCGTAGGTTGTGCAGGACTTGGTACTTCAGTTATACACTGATGTGTGTGTCATTAGTTTTGTTGTGGATATCTTTCATGGTTGTACGCTAATTTTCTGGAGTTTTTTGGTACATAAATATTTATTCAAAATATGATTATGTCCTAGCATTTTTCAGGGGTGTTTGGGTGGTGTCACTGTGACTTGGTGCGCTGCATTGGTGAGTACATAGTTGGGGGGGGGGGTCGCATATGTGTGTGCCCGTAACCTTTCGTCCTCCCGTGTGTCGTAGGTGCAGTACTCACCGTTGTCGTCTGCGCCGGACTTCGTACTCGTGGTAGATGAGAAGGTAGACGAGAGCAGGTAGGATGTTTAATTCGGGTTCCATGCTGTCCTCCTTCCTCCTGGAGTGCGTAGTGGTGAGCGTTTTCCCGTCCGTAGTCTGTTTCCGCCGTGTTTTTATCGGCGGTGCTCCCGCCCCGGAAAAGGTGGCGGATTGGTGAGTTGGAATAGTGTGGGCGGTACATTGTCTGCCGCCTGTCTGTTGGCGGTGACCGCCGCGCTGTTTGTTTGTACCGCCGTGGCGGTCGGAGTGTTAAGGTGGCTGTCTGTGTTGGCGGTTCCCGCCAGGCTCAGAATCCCATATTTTTTACCGCCAGCCTGTTGGCGGGTTGGCCGCCGCTTTAACACCGACCGCCAGGGTTAGAATCACCCCCTTAGTCTCTTTTTTGGATGTTTTTCTTTACCGGGACGAACCACGAAGTCAGGCCGGGTCGCGGTTGAGGCAAGCCGGCTAGAATTTCCGCGGCGGGTCGGTCCCTCTCTGGAGCTTTTTTCCAAAAATTCTCAAATCTTTTCCAAACTTCTGGGGCTTCACCCAGATGTTCTTTTAAGGTTCTTTTGGGGTCCACAGCTCACCCCAAGGGTCCAGAAGTTCTGTGATGGTCCTTGGGGGGTGCGGACTTCAACTCCCAGAATGCACCTGGCGCAAACTCCTTTTTGGCCACTGGACAGTGGTCAGCTGGTCGCTTTCTTCAGGAGTTGGTGCAGGGGACTCTGGTTTAGCAATTTTTCACCTGTAGCAAACAGGGAGTCCCTCCTTGAACCAGTTGAAGCCAGGCAAAGTCCTTCTTGTGGTGAAGCCCAAGTGTGCAGCTGGTGCAGTCCTTCTGAGTGCAGGGTCCAGGTGCAGGCCAGGGGTCCAGCAGGGCAGTCCTTCTTCTTCTTTAGTTCCTTTCTTGTTGAAATTTGGTGGGGATCTGAGGTTTGGGTGCAGGTTTGCCAGTTTTATCCTTGCTCCTGGGTGAAAAGCAGGGGGGCCCTGGTTCTCCAATCAGGGACAGGGTCGTCCCCCTGTGATGACCACTTCCTGGGAAGTGTGGCAAAAATCCATCCCAGAAGGCAACAGTCTCTAAAAATCCAACATGGATGAATCTGATTTTTGGAGGTTACATCTGGCTGAGCCCACCCACTGGTGTGGCTAAAAATCATAAACACACCCCTCTCCTGCCCTCTCCTAATCTAATCAAGGGGGCACCTAGCTGTCTGGGGTTGCAGGATGTGGGGGTGTTGCTGGGTGCTGCAAATGTCCTTCTCTGCCTTTGAAGACCAGTTTGGCAGCCCTCCCCCTTCCTGCCTCACCATCTGCTGAGGGGAGATTCTCTCCCCCAAGCACATTCCTTTGTGTGAAGCCTGGCCACTTCACACCTCATCAAGGCAGCCTGGCAGAAGCTGCTGCAGGCTGGCCAATCAGAGCACAGCAGCAAAAACAATGCAGAGCTGAAATTGGCAACTTTTTAGGTAAAGTCTAAACTTTTTACCTGAACTAGTTATATTAAATCCAACAACTGGAAGTTGTAGGATTTATTACAACAATTAATTTGATACCAAATTCTTGGTATGCAACATTTAAGGAGACTTTAAAATTTAAAATAAAGTCTGCCCATTCTAGCCTATGAAGGCCATTTACTTCAATGAGGGAAAAACGAATTTGGCTGTTTTTACCTCACCAGGGCTTATAAATCTATTTTTATAAAGTCCCTGCTTATAGTTACATGGCACCCAGCCCTAGGGGCACATAGGGCACACCTTAGGGGTGACTTATATGTAAAAATAAGGTAGTTTAAGACTTTGGAAGTACCTTTAATTCCAAAGTCGAATTTGCATATAACTTTAATTTAAAAGCAGCCAGCAAAGCAGGCCTGCCTTTAAAATGACACTGGGCACCTCAGCAGTACACCTAGGTGTGCACCACCTATGCTGTGGTCCCTAAACCTACATGTCCTACCATATACTAGGGACTTATAGGTAGGTTAACTTAGCCAATTATAATTAGCCTAATTTACATATCCATTTTACTCAGAGCACAGGCCCTGGGACTGGTTAGCAGTACCCAGGGCACCATCAAAGTCAGGAAAACACCAGCAAAAAGAGGAAAATGGGGGCAAAAAGTTATGGGGCCTCTGCAATCAGCCCTGTTTTCTCACACAACCCCCCCCCAGCCCACACGCCCAGGAGACTCAGCCCAACCCTGGGAGAGTCTTCCTGGCTTGTTAGGCGAGGAAGACAGTGGAGAAAACTGGCTTTCCCTTTGCAGGGCCTACTCTGCCTTATATCCTCCTGTCAGGGTCACTCCCTATGGGTAGTGAAGCCATCCCAACAGTAAAAGGACCCAACTCAAACTGAAACTTTCCTCTAGGGGGGTCTTCCTCCTTTCTCTCTGCCAACTTGGGTAGTGAGGTGCCCACCTCCCCTACTCCAAGCTTTGCTAGGGCAACACCTAGCTTACCCAAAGAGGTCACCCAACACTTGAGCAACCCCACCATGACCAATAGGGTCAGGGGGCCTACTTTACTATTGGCCCTGGGGTCTGCCTCCCAGGCCAAGTACATTGCTGCCAGGAAGGCTAGCACCCAGCAGAGGCTACTGACAGCTGTCAGTACCCAGAACCACACCCTAAGCTCTCCACTGACAGGTGGCTGAGTTGCTTTAGGGGCAACTTTGGGGTCCTGGCACCCCTCTTGCTGTCTAGAGTGGGGGGCTACCACCTCCTGTGGCAGACACCCTCCTTCCACTCTCCCTTCTGTCAGTGCAGGGGCAACACCTTGCATCTGGACAGCTGCCTGATTACTCAGGACTTCCTTGGGGTCAGGGGAGGCCTCACCAGTGCCAACTCTGGGCTCCCCCCCAACTGGGGCAAAAGGCCTTTGGCTCCCTGGAACTCTCTTTAAGAGTGGCCTACCCTTCCTTTTCTTCTTTCCTTTTCTTGGGGACCCCTGTCTCCTAACTGTAGGGACTGACTCCCCAGGACTTTGGGTTGGGGGGGCGCCCTGGGCGACCACCCCATCTGTGACCAGACTCACCTCTGGGAGGTCATTGCCCAGGATACAATCTAGGGGAAGGTCAGCACTGACTACCACCCTAATCCAGTCAAGGATACCCTCCCTCTCTAGGGGCACTATGGCTACAGGTTTGGAGGTGACCTCCCCTGTGGCTAACCTGACTTT
The DNA here is from genome assembly GCF_031143425.1 of Pleurodeles waltl. Taxonomy (NCBI): domain Eukaryota; kingdom Metazoa; phylum Chordata; class Amphibia; order Caudata; family Salamandridae; genus Pleurodeles; species Pleurodeles waltl. Next base: position 1,331,827,273 of record NC_090446.1, on the reverse strand, counting down.
CTTTGTCTTTCCTGGGACATACATGTCTGGGGTCACTAACCGGTCACTCACTATAGTGTGACTGGCACAGGTGTCTCTCAGGCCAGTGGTAGGGATCCCATTCACTTGAATGTGGTGGAAGTGCCTACTTCCACCCTCAGGGATCACCAGCTTACCATCTGGTCCTGTCTCCCAGCTTAATGCTAAGAGGACTTCATCATCTGAGGAATCCTCCTCCATGGCTACACTGGACAGCCCAATGCTAACCACCTTCTTTGGACAGGCTGCATCTCCTCTGAAGTGACCTGTCTGCTGACAGTCAAAGCAAGCCCTACTGTCCAAGAGTTTTTTTAACCCAGGGTCTAACTGTCTCTGCTGGTCAGAGTGGGAGTGGGATTTACTCTCCTCCTTCTTAGGGTTCTGGGGTACAGAGGGAGTCTCTGTGGTGGGCTTACCACCTCCCTCCTTAGGTTTTTGGGGACCTGTCCCCCCCTTCTTGGAGTCTCCCCCCTGGGACTTGACAACCACCCTGGTTCTCAACCACTCATCAGCTGCCTCCCCTAGCTCTCTAGGGTTGGTCTGCTTAGAGTCCACTAGATGCTGGCGTAACCTTTCTTGGGTACAATTGGTCAAGATGTGCTCTCTCATGATCAGATTGTATAACCCCTCATAAGTATTTACTTTGTTACCAATAATCCAGCCCTCTAGTGCCTTTAGTGAAATGTCCACAAAGTCAACCCAAGACTGGGTACTGACCTTCTGGGTGTCCCTGAACTTCATTCTATATTGCTCTGGGGTCAGACCAAACTTCTTGGCTAAGCACCTCTTCATACTAGGGTATGAATCTGCCTCCTCCCCCCTTAAGGTCAGAAGCCTATCCCTCCCTGAGTTGGGGACCAACTCCCACAAAAGGGAACCCCAGTATTGAGGCCTAACCCTTCTCATTTGGAGTGCCCTCTCAAAGGCCCCCAGCCACTTATCTATGTCATCCCCCTCTACATAAGCAGGAACTACCCCCTTGGGTAATCTGGGGCAAACTTCCCCACCCATGGACACCTCAGCTTCTTTATCGCTGCCTCCATCTCTTTTCTCATTGTATGCCCACTTTTTCTTTTCTAGGGCCAGCTTCTCTGCTTCCAAAGCTATGTATGCTAGCTGGGCCTCCAGCTCTCTTTCTCTGATGGATGGGTTCTCTCCTCCTGAAAGGACCCCCTTCCTACCACTAGCTTTGGGTCTGCCCCTAGTGACTGTATCTACTGAGGACCGTTCTTCCTCATCCTCACTTAGGCTCAGATGCCTTCCCTCCCCTGAGTGGTTAGAGCTAGCATCCTCCCTTCTTTCTCCCTCCTCTGGAGCCTCTTCTGACTCTACCTCTTGGGCCTCAGCCCATGCTGTCAGGGATGTGATCAGGATTTGCTTCCTGAGATCAGTGGTTGCAGGCAACCTTCTTTCAATACACAACCCCCTAAGCTGGACTATTGTCAGTGTGGGTAGGCTAGCCAGATCAAGCTCCATGGTTCCCTAGTTTTGTGTCAACAAAAACTTTTTGCAAAAATTGGAAACAAGAATTTAGAAAAATTACAAAAATTCAATAATTGAAATTAATCCAAATTAAAAATTAAAAACAATTTTTGCACTAGGACAATTTAAAGGATTTTTAATTTGTTTTACCTAAAACTGTAACGTGATATTGAACACAAGTACAGGATCCCGTCGCTGCTTCCAATTATGTTGGAAAATGGGTTATTGGTAGGGCAGGTAGGTACCTACACCTAGCAACAAGGCACTAACCTCCACATAGGTACAGTTAGGTCTCAGTAAATTAATCCCAGCTCAACCCTTGGTAGCTTGGCAACGAGCGTCAAGGCTTAACTTAGGAGACAAAGTGTAAAGCATTCAAATATCACAAAACAGTAATTAAATAAAACACAGGAAACAGTTTAAAAATCCAAAACCAATTTATAAAAATAGTTTATATTTTTATCTTTAAAATGACACAAAAACGATTAAAATCGGTTCAGGGGAACCGGAGATATGAATTTTTAAAGAATTATTACTTTTCTAGCGCTTAGAAACAAAAAGCGCCAATCAGGTCATCTGGTTGCACCTCGACCGGGGCAAAGTCAAACTTTCAGGCCGACCGCGATGGAGCCCTGCTCGGCTACAGGTCGCGGGAGGCCTCGGTTAAAAAGTTACCTTCTGACTTAGTCTTTATTTTGAAGTTTTTCTTCACCGGGACGAACCTGCCAGTTGAATCCGACCTCCTGGAGCCCTTGTCCGGATACGCGATGTGGGTTTCCTCGGTGGAGACTTTTACCTTCGGACTTAGTCGTTTTTTCGAGATGAAAATCCTTCGACCGGGGTAAACCTGGATCTTGATCCGACGTCCATGGAGCCCTTCTCGGATACGATGGCAGGGAGGTCCCGGTCAACTTTTTACGTTCAGACTTAGTCTCTTTTTTGGATGTTTTTCTTTACCAGGACGAACCACGAAGTCAGGCCGGGTCGCGGTTCAGGCAAGCCGGCTAGAATTTCCGCGGCGGGTCGGTCTCTCTCTGGAGCTTTTTTCCAAAAATTCTCAAATCTTTTCCAAACTTCTGGGGCTTCACCCAGATGTTCTTTTAAGGTTCTTTTGGGGTTCACAGCTCACCCCAAGGGTCCAGAAGTTCTGTGATGGTCCTTGGGGGGTGCGGACTTCAACTCCCAGAATGCACGTGGCACAAACTCCTTTTTGGCCACTGGACAGTGGTCAGCTGGTCGCTTTCTTCAGGAGTTGGTGCAGGGGACTCTGGTTTAGCAATTTTTCACCTGTAGCAAACAGGGAGTCCCTCCTTGAACCAGTTGAAGCCAGGCAAAGTCCTTCTTGTGGTGAAGCCCAAGTGTGCAGCTGGTGCAGTCCTTCTGAGTGCAGGGTCCAGGTGCAGGCCAGGGGTCCAGCAGGGCAGTCCTTCTTCTTCTTTAGTTCCTTTCTTGTTGAAATTTGGTGGGGATCTGAGGTGTGGGTGCAGGTTTGCCAGTTTTATCCTTGCTCCTGGGTGAAAAGCAGGGGGGCCCTGGTTCTCCAATCAGGGACAGGGTCGTCCCCCTGTGATGACCACTTCCTGGGAAGTGTGGCAAAAATCCATCCCAGAAGGCAACAGTCTCTAAAAATCCAACATGGATGAATCTGATTTTTGGAGGTTACATCTGGCTGAGCCCACCCACTGGTGTGGCTAAAAATCATAAACACACCCCTCTCCTGCCCTCTCCTAATCTAATCAAGGGGGCACCTAGCTGTCTGGGGTTGCAGGATGTGGGGGTGTTGCTGGGTGCTGCAAATGTCCTTCTCTGCCTTTGAAGACCAGTTTGGCAGCCCTCCCCCTTCCTGCCTCACCATTTGCTGAGGGGAGATTCTCTCCCCCAAGCACATTCCTTTGTGTGAAGCCTGGCCACTTCACACCTCATCAAGGCAGCCTGGCAGAAGCTGCTGCAGGCTGGCCAATCAGAGCACAGCAGCAAAAACAATGCAGAGCTGAAATTGGCAACTTTTTAGGTAAAGTCTAAACTTTTTACCTGAACTAGTTATATTAAATCCAACAACTGGAAGTTGTGGGATTTATTACAACAATTAATTTGATACCAAATTCTTGGTATGTAACATTTAAGGAGACTTTAAAATTTAAAATAAAGTCTGCCCATTCTAGCCTATGAAGGCCATTTACTTCAATGAGGGAAAAACGAATTTGGCTGTTTTTACCTCACCAGGGCTTATAAATCTATTTTTATAAAGTCCCTGCTTATAGTTACATGGCACCCAGCCCTAGGGGCACATAGGGCACACCTTAGGGGTGACTTATATGTAAAAATAAGGTAGTTTAAGACTTTGGAAGTACCTTTAATTCCAAAGTCGAATTTGCATATAACTTTAATTTAAAAGCAGCCAGCAAAGCAGGCCTGCCTTTAAAATGACACTGGGCGCCTCAGCAGTGCACCTAGGTGTGCACCACCTATGCTGTGGTCCCTAAACCTACATGCCCTACCATATACTAGGGACTTATAGGTAGGTTAACTTAGCCAATTATAATTAGCCTAATTTGCATATCCATTTTACTCAGAGCACAGGCCCTGGGACTGGTTAGCAGTACCCAGGGCACCATCAAAGTCAGGAAAACACCAGCAAAAAGAGGAAAATGGGGGCAAAAAGTTATGGGGCCTCTGCAATCAGCCCTGTTTTCTCACACTTACCCTCACTCTGTCCCATTAGGAAGGGTTCTTCTCGTTCGCTACAAAGCCGGTACTGGGGTGAGGCTCTTGAATGTTGCAGGGTTAGGTGCCCAGATGGTGGTGTCAGGAATTGTTTGTCCCTGTGACAAACATTCGGAGCAAACGATAATGTACTTTGCTTTTTGTACTTTTTTTAGGCTTCATTTTAAGGCATTCCTGATAGAATTTTTTTTAGTTTTTAGGCTTTAGGGAATGTAAGGGCGCACTGCATTTCTTGCTCCTGTTAAATACTTATGAAGTGTGTCATGGGGTCTGTGCCTTCTGAAAAGCTGCTACAAGGTGAAGATCAATGGAAGGGTAGGAGGATGTATTAACCTGTTTCGTCCTTTTTTTAAAGAAAGCATTGGCTGTCTTTTATCTGCTTGATTGGCAGAGGCACAATTCTGGATGGGTGAGATGCTGCCAATGCTTAATTTTATTTACTGTGCTTTTAGATGTAGTATTTATTTGTTTTTATCCGTTGTATTTGTGTCTTTTATCGCTTTGCTATTGCCGAATAAAGATCTTATGACTGGACTTGAATGCTGGTGGGTAACTTTCATACCAAATTTTTTTGAAAGTCGCATAATAGATGAACTACACTCAGGCATGAGTGGTGGTAGCTTTTTTTCTTATAATGTTCCCAAAATGTGAGTTAATACCAATGTGATGATATATTTTATAACATTTAGTTTTATGAAGAGCCCCAACGAAGATATGTGGGCACGAATGAGTGGTGGTAGATGCTTACATAGGTAATGTGTTCTTAAATATGGGCATTTAATAATATGGTGAAACTATTTCTACTCAGGAATACCTGATTGGATCAATATGCTAACGATTTCACACTATACATACATATATAATATTGTGACCTATTATTACTTAGTGGCGATCGTCACTAGGTAATTATAGTTACGACCTAGTTTCTATAGAAAAAGCATTTTTTATTTTGCTAATAACTTTAGTGCCGTATGATGAATCTTCACGATATATTCCAACCAAATACAGAGCTCACCTCAACATCTGTCTGGGGAGTTTCAGGGTGATCAGTCAAGCAGGGGCCGAGAAAAAGAGTCGGGTCCCAAAACGCTTTTTCCCCCATGCATTTCTCCATAGGGATTTTGAACAGGAATAGCTTCCACACTACTGGGAGGAATTACATCAAATTTGGTAGAAAGGTAGCTGTTAGTCTAGAAAGTTACCTTTTTTGCTATTTGTTGTAAATCCATTCAGTAGCTTTCGAGTAATTAAAGAAAAAACAAATTTAAATATATAGGGACGCGAAGGCTCCGCGAACCCTCTCGATCTTGTGCTGAGATCAGATTGGAAGGCCCGGGGGGCTGCGTAGCCCCCATACCCCCACAAAAAAAATAGTTTAGCCCACACCCCGGGGGATGGGGTCCCTGAGGCAGAGATCAGCCTGGGGAGGTGGGCTGCGTGGCCCCCACCCCCACCTCCAAACAAATATTAGGCCGGGCCTCGGGCTATGGGGTCCCGGGGCCAAGAGCAGCCTGGGGTGGGGGGCAGCGTGGACCCCCTTCCCAAAAGAAAATTAAATATTTAGGCCTGGCCCCAGTGGATGGGGTCCCCCGGGGCCAAGATCGACCTGCGGAGAAGGGACAAGCGGCAAGGGAGGGAGTTATAATTACCTTAGGGCACGAGTAATAGTTACTTCAGAAAACTCTAACAGGCGAATTTCTATGGTTTTGTACGTTTAAAATATGAGCCTAACTATAACATCCATGTAACCTTTGTTTTTTAATTCTATTTCCTAATTATAAAGTCCCTGTAACCTTTGTTCATAGTTTAAACATACCAAACCATTGAAATTTACCTGTTATAGTTAGAATTATCTCAAGTAACCATAACTCGTGCCCTAAGGTAAGTATAACTCGTGCCCGTGCCATGCACGTTTTTTTCAGCAAAAACAATACTGCAAATATGACATTGATATCAGAGATGTAATGTGTGCTGTAATTTGTGGGATAATTAGCAGTGCATGGCGAAGGCGGGAGTTATAGTTACCCTAGGGCATGAGATATAGTTACTTGAGACAAGTCTAACTGTGACAGGTGAATGTCTATGGTTTGGTACCTTTTAAATGTGAGCCTAACTATAACGTCCCTGTAACCTTTGGGTTTTAAGTGCACTTCTATGTTTTTTTAAATTATATTTCGTAACTATAGCGTCCGTGCAACCCTTGTTTTTTTCAGTAAATTTCTACGTTTCTTTTTTTAACATAAAGTAATTGTCATTACTATACGTTAATCCAACCAAGGCTGTGTACGGCGCCGGTTGGCTTCAGAGCCTGGCCGCAGGCCAACCCTTATAACAACCCAACCCCTATAACCACCTGTTGGACTTTTTTGCTTATGCAGGGTCATCCTCAGTCTTTTTGCCTCCTGCCTCCTATTTTTTCTGACCTGTTGCCGTTGGCTTTTGAACTCTGAGCACTTTACCACTGCTAACCAGTGCTAAAGTGCATATGCTCTCTGTGTAAAATTGTATGTGATTGGTTTATCCATGATTGGCATATTTGATTTACTAGTAAGTCCCTAGTAAGGTGCACAAGAGGTGCCAGGGCCTGTAAAACAAATGCTACTAGTGGGCCTGCAGCACTGGTTGTGCCACCGACATAAGTAGCTCTGTAATCATGTCTCAGACCTGCCACTGCAGTGTCTGTAAGTGTATTTTTACACTGTAAATTCGACTTGGCAAGTGTACCCACTTGCCAGGCCTAAACCTTCCCTTTTCTTACATGTAAGGCACCCCTAAGGTAGACCCTAGGTAGCCCCAAGGGCAGGATGCAGTGTATGAATAAGGTAGGACATATAGTAATGTGGTTTATATGTCCTGACAGTGAAATACTGCCAATTTTGTTTTTCACTGTTGCAAGGCCTGTCTCTCTCATAGGATAATATGGGGGCTACCTTTAAATATGATTAAAGTGTAGATTCCCCTAGAGAGTAGATGGACATGTGGAGTTTGGGGTCCCTGAACTCACAATTAAAAAATAGATCTTTTAGTAAAGTTGATTTTAAGATTGTGCGTTTGAAAATGCCACTTTTAGAAAGTGAGCATTTTCTTGCTTAAACCATTTTGTGACTCTGCCTTGTTTGTGGATTCCCTGTCTGGGTCAGTTTGACAGTTGGGTTGTTTTTCACCTCGCACTAGACAGTGACACAAAGGGGGCTGGGGTGTAACCTGCATTTCCTGATTAGCCATCTCTGCTAGGAGGGAGGGGTGGAGTGGTCACTCTCATCTGAAAAGACTGTGCCTGCCTCTGACAATGCCGGCTCCAACCCCCTGGTGTGTGTCTGAGGCCTTGCCTGGGCAAGGCAGGATTTCACAAGTAGGTGTGAGTCCCCTTTGAAGAAAGGTGACTTCAAAGACTAAAATGGGTATAAGAAGGGCACCCAAATCTACAGACTTTGGAAACACTTCTGGAGCCAAGAGGAACCTCTGCCTGGAGAAGAGCTGATAGCTGAGGAAGAAGTGCTGCCCTGCCTGTGACTGTGCTTTGTGGAGCTTTCCTGCAGTGCTGCTTCTGCCAGAGTAAGAGGGCAAAGACTGGACTTTGTGTGCCTTCCATCATGTGAAGAAATCTCCAACGGCTTGAGTTAGAGCTTGCCTCCTGTTGTTTGAAGTCTCAGGGACAGCAAAAACTTCTCTTTGCCAGCACCTGGAGTCTTTGGAGAGACTCCTGCCCTGACAAGTGGTGCCATATCCAGTCCCTGGGCCCTTGAAAGGAAAGCTGGTGGAATCCAAGGAAATCGACTTCGGACAACTTCGGACCGATGCCGCTGCTGAATCCGGTAACGCCGCCTGCACCTGACGCCGTGACCTTCGCTGGAACGCGACGCTCTTCGCAGGCCCGATGCCGCAGCAGCCGCGCTGAAGTCCACGACTCCGTGGAAGTCGCCACACCACGTCGTGACCGACGCCGCTTGAAGTGCACGGATTCAATGTTTCGCACAGACGCCGCGATCCCCTACTTCGCGCATCGGCTTGTTTTCACTCTTCACCAAAGGTACTGTACTTAGGGGTCTACACGACTCCGTGTCCAGCGCCGCTGGTGTCGGCTTGTTGGAAACGACTCCATCACGACGCCATGTTAACATCTCATCGAAGCATTTTTGTTTCTAAGCGCTATTTTTTAGTTTAATCTTTAAAAATTCATAACTTGACTTGTGTATGTCGGATTTTAGTCGTTTTGGTCTTGTTTTGTTTAGATAAATATTTCCTATTTTTCTAAACCAGTGTTGTGTCATTTTGTAGTGTTTTCATTAAGTTACTGTGTGTGTTGGTACAAATACTTTATACCTAGCGCTCTGAAGTTAAGCCTACTGCTCTGCCAAGCTACCAAGGGGGTAAGCAGGGGTTAACTGAGGGTGATTCTCTTTTACCCTGACTAGAGTGAGGGTCCTTGCTTGAACAGGGGGTAACCTGACTGTCGACCAAAGACCCCATTTCTAACATTGGTGGCAGCGGTGGGATTTGGACTTGTATTTGTACTTGACATTCAGTGATTAAGTGTACACTACTGTTTTGATATCAGACCACTACGTGACCACATACTACTTGTTTGGTGATCTTTAGCTTTTTCTCTTAAGGACTCCTTTTTGTTCTACTTCCATGATTTTGCTGATCCCTTGACTGATTCTTTTCACTTCATTGGGAACTTGTTTTCTGCTGTTGGAACTTTGCACTTGTTGCCATTATGTCTCAATCTGGAGATGCAACAGCTGGAGCTGTGTTTGAATGAGGGAAACTGAAGAGGTACTCAGTTGCTCAATTGAAACAGTTCTGTGAAGATCTTGCCTGTCACGTTAAGAGGTCTGCCAGGAAGGGGGAGCTACAAGAGGCATTGAGGGCCTGGGTGACTGCCAAGGAAGCTGGGGGCACACAGAAGATATGGATGGGAAAGTGCATAGTCTACACCGTGGTGTATTAGAGGTACCTGTTACACCTGGGGGGAGGTTCTCCAGGAGTGGTAGCGGTAGGTCCTCTAAGGGTCTGACTCCTAAAGATGTGCAGGACAGACAGGCAGAAAGGGCTCGCCGGTTGGAGGCAGAAAAGTTGAGGATGCAAAGGGAGTACGACGAGTGGGAAAGGGACTTAGAGATAAAAAGGGTGATTTATGCTTACAAGCTTAAATTGAAAGAGCTGGAAGTCATGAGGGCTGAGTCCAGCTGGATTGGTGGCAGCAACAATTGTATATCCAGTGCTGCTGAAGAAGTGCACATGCCCAGAGATGTGGTGCCCTACTTGAAGGAGGGAGTTAACACACACCAGGAGGGTCAGGGGTATGAGGTAGCTCCAGTGATGCACAGGGTCCCTGAGGTGGATTGGGGAACTGGCATGGGGAGTCACATTCCTACTGGTGGGAGGGACACTCTACTGACTCTAGGTGAGAGTGACAGGGAGAGGGGTTCCCCCCAGGTAGAAGTCTTGGTTATGGAATGTGAAGACATCCCAGAAGAGTCTGGGTTGAGTGTCAGGAACAGTCAGGTACTGTCTCACCAGTCTCAGGAGGGTGATGTGGGGTGCTTTTTCAAAGCAGAGTCACTGGATGGTTGGGTGAAAGGTACTTTGGTTAATTCATGTAAGGGGCAGAGTGATGTAATTGGTGGAGAGCATATGTCTAGTCCTTATTTTCCAGAGCTACGCCAACACCAGGTGGAGTGTGAGTTCTCTGACCCCAGGGAGCTTACAATGGAGGCAGACCTCTTGGTGAGTACCAGAGAGTCTGAAGAGGCATTTGGGGGGGCTCCTGAGAGGAGTGGTCTAGGTATTTCCCAACCAGGTGAGGTAGGGAAGGCTTGTAGTGTCCCAGGTAGGTCCCAGTGTAGTGGGATGGGTGAGGGACCCCATGTCCAGTCTCTGAGGAGAGGGAATGGGGATGGGCTGAGGTCCAAGGTGCCCGAGATCCGGTCCCAAGTCCTGGAGGGTTCCATGAGAGAACACCAGGAGGGGAGCCTAGCCTGTACCATAGGGCCATCTGTTGGGGGAGATCCCACAGTGTCAGGAGAACTTGTGGGGGCGGCTGTAGCCAGCGTCCCACCAGTTCTGGTGTCTGGCAGTACCACTCTTGTGAGGGGGTGCAGAAGTCCAGACAGAGGGTTGAGAGGGGGTTGCGGACCCCAGTGGAGAACCTGGAGGGTCAGGGGTCAGCTCTGAGAGCAGAGCCCCCCAGGAATGACCTTGGTGAGACCATTTCTGGGTTGGGGGGAATCCAGACTCTGTCAGATGGGCAGAGGTCAGGAGACCTGCACCAGCCAGACTCTTGTGTGGCCCTTGGGGACAGTGTGTCCCTTGAGGGGGGTAAGTGTGCCCCCCTGGAAGTCCTGGTGTGCCAGGCAGTGGTTCAACCGCAGGGTGGTGACTCTGGGTTGGATGACCAGGTTCAGAGGGTAAACTCTGACCTGGTGGGGGTTAGGTATGCCCCCCAGGAATTCCTGGGTTTCCAGGCAGTGGTCCAGTCTGTGGGTACAGACCCTGGACTGGAGGATCAGGTGCAAGGGATAAACCCTGACCTGAAGGGGTGGGCGGTTTGCCCAATCACCCCGCTGGTGTGATTTCAAGGGGTACTCTCCCTGAGGGGTGGGTGCAGAACCCTGAGAGTAGGGGAAGGGGAGAGAAAGACTCACCCCTGACCGCAGTGCAATCTAAGGGTACAGACCCTGGATTGGAAGGCCAGGTTCAGGGTGTCCCCCCTGACCTGGAGGAAGGGGCTACTGCTAACAGTGCCCCTACCATGTTGTCTTCTGGGGGGTCCACTCCTAGTTGGGGGGTGCAGGACCACAGAAGAGAGGGCAGGGGGAGGGAAGCCTCACCCCTGGCCCTGGTCCAACCTGAAGGTACAGACCCCAGGTTGGAGGACCAGTTGCAGGTTAACATCCCTGCACTGGTGGAAGAATTGTGCAGGAGTGCTTCTACAAGCACCCTGACAATTTTGGACTCTGGGGGTGCCGCTCCAGCAGGGAGGGTACAGAGCCCCAGAGGGGAGGACCAGGGTCAGGTTATCTTCTCTGACCTGGTGGAAGGGAGAGTGGTCAAAGGGTGTCAGGCACCTGCGTCTACCGCCCCCCACTCTCCACAGTCACAGTGGGTGGAGAGGCCTGAGGTCAGGCTCTCATCCCTGATAGTCATCAGAGGTCACTGTGGCTTGCTGTCCTGGTGGACAGAGTTGCCCCTGGGGGTGGGACGAGAGTCACACTCCAGGGGTGGAGTGGGCAACACCACTGTGTTGGCCCTGGTGGTACTACCTGCCCATTGCAATACATCTGTGAGCAAAGTAAAGTTAGGCGCTGCACAGATGGTGTCTGCAGATGTGGAGAAGGGTTCCCCATGGGTTAGCTTAGTGGGCCCTGAGAGTATGGACAGAGGGATCCAACTGGAGTCAGGAAGGCGTAGAACTGGAACATGCCCCTGCTGTTGTGGGCCTGGGTCCTTGTTCTATCGCCCCAATCAGGGAAGTACATCAAGGTATTGATTGTTCTCCCCTGGCTTTAGGCTGGTAGGGGGTCGTGTTGGACATTTTTGCTTATGCAGGGTCATCCTCAGTCTTTTTGCCTCCTGCCTCCTATTTTTTCTGACCTGTTGCCGTTGGCTTTTGAACTCTGAGCACTTTACCACTGCTAACCAGTGCTAAAGTGCATATGCTCTCTTTGTAAAATTGTATGTGATTGGTTTATCCATGATTGGCATATTTGATTTACTAGTAAGTCCCTAGTAAGGTGCACTAGAGGTGCCAGGGCCTGTAGATCAAATGCTACTAGTGGGCCTGCAGCACTGGTTGTGCCACCCACATAAGTAGCTCTGTAATCATGTCTCAGACCTGCCACTGCAGTGTCTGTAAGTGTATTTATACACTGTAAATTCGACTTGGCAAGTGTACCCACTTGCCAGGCCTAAACCTTCCCTTTTCTTACATGTAAGGCACCCCTAAGGTAGGCCCTAGGTAGCCCCAAGGGCAGGGTGCAGTGTATGGATAAGGTAGGACATATAGTAATGTGGTTTATATGTCCTGACAGTGAAATACTGCCAATTTCGTTTTTCACTGTTGCAAGGCCTGTCTCTCTCATAGGATAATATGGGGGCTACCTTTAAATATGATTAAAGTGTAGATTCCCCTAGAGAGTAGATGGACATGTGGAGTTTGGGGTCCCTGAACTCACAATTAAAAAATAGATCTTTTAGTAAAGTTGATTTTAAGATTGTGCGTTTGAAAATGCCACTTTTAGAAAGTGAGCATTTTCTTGCTTAAACCATTCTGTGACTCTGCCTTGTTTGTGGATTCCCTGTCTGGGTCAGTTTGACAGTTGGGTTGTTTTTCACCTTGCACTAGACAGTGACACAAAGGGGTCTGGGGTGTAACCTGCATTTCCTGATTAGCCATCTCTGCTAGGAGGGAGGGGTGGAGTGGTCACTCTCATCTGAAAGGACTGTGCCTGCCTCTGACAATGCCGGCTCCAACCCCCTGGTGTGTGTCTGAGGCCTTGCCTGGGCAAGGCAGGATTTCACAAGTAGGTGTGAGTCCCCTTTGAAGAAAGGTGACTTCAAAGACTAAAATGGGTATAAGAAGGGCACCCAAATCTACAGACTTTGGAAACACTTCTGGAACCAAGAGGAACCTCTGCCTGGAGAAGAGCTGATAGCTGAGGAAGAAGTGCTGCCCTGCCTGTGACTGTGCTTTGTGGAGCTTTCCTGCAGTGCTGCTTCTGCCAGAGTAAGAGGGCAAAGACTGGACTTTGTGTGCCTTCCATCTTGTGAAGAAATCTCCAAGGGCTTGAGTTAGAGCTTGCCTCCTGTTGTTTGAAGTCTCAGGGACAGCAAAGACTTCTCTCTGCCAGCACCTGGAGTCTCTGTAGAGACTCCTGCCCCGACAAGTGGTGCCATATCCAGTCCCTGGGCCCTTGAAAGGAAAGCTGGTGGAATCCAAGGAAATCGACTTCGGACAACTTCGGACTGACGCCGCTGCTGAATCCGGTAACGCCACCTGCACCTGACGCCGTGACCTTCGCTGGAACGCGACGCTCTTCGCAGGCCCGATGCCGCAGCAGCCCCGCTGAAGTCCGCGACTCCGTGGAGGCCGCCACACCACGTCGTGACCGACGCCGCTTGAAGTGCACGGATTCAACGTTTCGCACAGACACCGCGATCCCCGACTTCGCGCATCGGCTTGTTTTCACTCTTCACCAAAGGTACTGTACTTGGGGGTCTACACGACTCCGTGTCCGGCGCCGCTGGTGTCGGCTTGTTGGAAACGACTCCGTCACAACGCCGTGTTAGCATCTCATCGAAGCATTTTTGTTTCTAAGCACTATTTTTTTGTTTAATCTTTAAAAATTCATAACTGGACTTGTGTATATCGGATTTTTGTCGTTTTGGTCTTGTTTTGTTTAGATAAATATGTTCTATTTTTCTAAGCCGGTGTTGTGTCATTTTGTAGTGTTTTCATGAACTTACTGTGTGTGTTGGTACAAATACTTTACACCTAGCGCTCTGAAGTTAAGCCTACTGCTCTGCCAAGCTACCAAGGGGGTAAGCAGGGGTTAGCTGAGGGTGATTCTCTTTTACCCTGACTAGAGTGAGGGTCTTTGCTTGAACAGGGGGTAACCTGACTGTCAACCAAAGACCCCATTTCTTACACCACCCAAGCCCGGCCATGCACAGCTGGTTTTGGCAGCGGGGCCTGGCCTGTGGCCAGTCCTTGTGACCAACCCCTACACCAACCAAACCCTGCAAGGCCCCCCTCCCCAAGCCAATCTTGGCCCCAGGGACCCCATCCCCGGCCTAAATTTTAGCTTTTGCGGGAAAGGGGTTAGCCCCATGGCCCCACTCCCCAGGGGGGGCAGAAGCCACTAGACGCCAGGGAGGTTTTTTTATGTTATGAATGAAGGGGATGGACCTCTTGAGCAAGGGTCGCTCCCCTGGGGGGCAATTTACTATTAGGCCTTTCCTGCCTCCCCCAACCCCCTCAGGAGCAGATCAGCCTATTTCAATGAAGCCAAGGGGGGGGCAGAAACCACTAGACACCAGGGATTTTTTTTTTTACGTCAGTTTCACACAAGGTGAGCGATCCATTAGCCAATGGTTGCTCCCCTGGGGGGAAGATGTATTTTAGGCCACTTCGGTCCCCCTTTGGGGCAGATTGGCCTATTTTAATTAGCCCCATCTGCCCCTAAGGGGAGCAGAAACCACTAGGCACCAGGGATTTATTTATTTTTTTACAGGTGGGGAGCGACCCCTTTGGGGCAAATTTATTTTAGGCCATTTATGCCCCCCTTGGGGGCAGATCGGTCTATTTCTATTAGGCCGATCTGCCCCCAGCGGGGGCAGAAACCACTTAGGCACCAGGGATCGGTGTGTGTGTTTTGTTTGAGGGGGCAGCCCCTTGGGCAAGGGTCGCTCCCCATGGGGGCACATTACTGTTGGCCATTTCTGCCCCCCTTGGGGCAGATCGGTCTATTTTTGTAAGGCACATCTGCCCCCAAGAGGGCAGAAAGCCCAACAGACAACAGGGGAAAAAAAGAGAGGGTGGGGGTATGGCCATACCCCCACCACAAATAAATGGGGACAAAGTTGTTCTGCCCACCAGTGGGCAGATGGGGCAATTACCCCCGATCCACTGCTGGGGGGGGGGGCAGAAAGCCTACTAGATGCCAGGGAATTGAAAAGAAATAGTAGGGTGCTGGCTACCAACTAGTATGGGCATGGTTATACCCCCACCCCAACTGAAGGGGGTAACAGCCTTTCAGCTCTCCCCGCACACTAAAACATCTTATCCCACGACAAGCAAGAGGGCATTTGAATATTTTGGGTTTTGGTTATACATTTGGACCACGAGAGCTTGTCTAACTCTCAAAATCATTCCAGTTGGAATGGAGTGGGCTACACTTTTTTGACTTTGGGACACTGCCATGCAGAAAAATCTACGAGACCTAGACATCTGCATGGGTCCAGGGTGGTGTGCTTCACATGCACCCTGCACCATTTTTCTACCCACAATGCCCTACAAACCTCCAAGTTTTCTTGAAATCACACATTTTCCCCACATTTTTGTGATAGAAGTTTCCGGAATCTGTAGGAATCCACAAAATTCCTACCACCCAGCACTGTCGCATCTCTACTGATAAAATTCTGTCCCACTTGTCAGCCTAAAAATGATTTTTTTCCAAACTGCCCTTTTGGACCCACTTTGGTTCCTCCTCAATTTCGACATGTTTTTGGCTTTTCCCTGTCACAGGCACTTGGCCCACCTACACAAGTGAGGTATCATTTTTATTGGGAGACTGAGGGGAACGTAGGGTGGTAGATAATTAGTGCTGATGCGGTGATCCTACACAGAAATGTAGAAAAAATCGATTTTCTAGCTAAAGTTGAGGTTTGCTGAAGATTTTGAGTAAGAAAACACTGGGGGATCCACGCAAGTCATACCTCCCTCAAATCCCTCAGGTGTCTAGTTTTTCAGAAATCTCTGGGTTTGGTAGGTTTACCTAGATGGCAGCTGAGCCCAGGACCAAAAACACAGGTGCCCCCCTCTGCAAAAACAATTAGTTTTGTATTTGATCATTTTGATGTGTCCACGTGGTGTTTCGGGGTATTTCCTGTTGCGGGCACTAGGCCTACCCACACAAGTGTGGTACCATTTTTATCAGGAGACTTGAGGAAACGCTGAGTAGAAGGAAGTTTGTGGCTCCCCTCAGATTCCAGGACTATGCAGCACTGAAATGTGAGGAAAAAGTTTATTTTTTGCTAAACTTTGAGGTTTGCTGAGGAGTCTGGATTCTGGGTAACAGAACCTGGTGAGAGCACCACAAGGTACCCCATCCTGGGTTCTCCTAGGTGTCTAGTTTTCATGAATGCCCAGGTTTGCTAGGTTTTCTTAGGTGCCAGATGAGCTATAGGCCAAAATCCACAGGTAGGCACTTTGCAAAAAACAGGTCATTTTTCATTGGGAAAATGTAATGTATCCACGTTGTGTTTTGGGGCAGTTCCTGTCGCGGGCACTAAGCCTACCTACACAAGTGAGATACCATTTTTATCGGGAGACTTGGGGGAACGCTGGGTGGAAGGAAGTTTGTGGCTCCTCTCAGATTCCAGAACTTTCTGTCACCGAAATGTGAGTAAAAAGTGTTTTTTTAGGTTTGCAAATGATTCTGGGTAACAGAACCTGGTGAGAGCCCAACAATTCACCCCATCCTGGATTCCCCTAGGTGTCTAGTTTTAAAAAATGCACAGGTTTGGTAGGTTGGCCAAAATCCACAGCAAGGCACTTTCCAAAAAACACGTCAGATTTCAATGTAAAAATATAATGTGTCCATGTTGCATTTCCTGTTGCGGGCATTAGGCCTACACATGCAAGTGAGGTACCATTTTTATCAGGAGACTTGGGGGAACACAGAATAGCAGAACAAGTGTTATTGCCCCTAGTCTTTCTCTACATTTTTTCCTTCCAAATGTAAGACAGTGTGTTAAAAAAGATGTCTTTTTGAGAAATGCCCTGTAATTCACATGGTAGTATGGGGACCCTGGAATTCAGAGATGTGCAAATGACCACTGCTTCACAACACCTTGTCCTGTGCCCATTTTGGAAATACAAAGGCTTTCTTGATACCTATTTTGCAGTCTTTATATTTCACCAAATTAATTGCTGCATACCCGGTTTACAATGAAAACCAATTGCAGGGTGCACCTCCTTTATTGGCTCGGGGTACATAGAGTTCTTGATGAACCTACAAGCCCTATATATCCCCCCAACCAGAAGAGTCCAGCAGACGTAACAGTATATTGCTTTTGAAATTTTGATATAGCAGGAAAAAGTTACAGAGTAAAACGTAGAGAAAAATGGCTATTTTTTTACCTTAATTTCAATATTTTTTTCCAGCTAGTTTCTGTAGGAAAACCTTGTAGGATCTATACAAATGACCCCTTGCTGAATTTAGAATTTTGTTTACCTTTTAGAAATGTTTAGCAGTCTGGGATCCAGCATTGGTTGCACACCCATTTCTGTCACTAACTGGAAGGAGGCTAACAGCACAAAAGATAATAAAAATGGTGTATGTCCCAGTAAAATGCCAAAATTGTGTTGAAAAATTTGGTTTTCTGATTCAAGTCTGCCTGTTCCAGAAAGTTGGGAAGATGGTGATTATAGCACCTTAACCCTTTGTTGATGCCATTTTCAGGAAAATCCTCAAGCCTTCTTCTGCAGCCCTTTTTTCCAATTAAAAAAAAAAAAAAGTTGCAGTAATTTCTTGGTCTCCTCCAGGGGAACCCACAATCTCTGGGTACCTCTAGAATCCCTATGATGTTGGGAAAAAAGGATGCAAATTTAGAGTGGGTAGCTTATGTGGACAAAACGTTATGAGGGCCTAAGCGTGAACTGCCCCAAGTAGCCAAAAAAAGGCCTGCCACCTGTGGGGGAAAAGGCCTGGCAGCGAAGGGGTTAACTTTATATGCTAGTGTGATTGTTGGGAAATCTGAAGCTCACACCCCCCAATCTTACTGAACGAGCTACGCCCTTGCATTCATTTTAGGGGAGCATTAGAGGGAGCCATAGGCCTCCCTAGCCACCCTTGGTTTTGCATTTCCTAATTTGCGATTTCCTAATTTGGAAATTCAAAACCATTCGCACGGCCCATAGGAATGAATGGAGTCACATTTCCTAATAGCGATTGCAACTCTGTAGGAATCGCCATTAGGGAATTTATATTTTGTTACATACCATTATGCATTTCCTAAATAGTATGTACCTAAAATTCGCTACTTAGAAAATGTAAAATGGAACTTTGATGCATATGACCCTTTGTTCCCTTAAGCCACACCAGGTCCCTTTTTACTCAACCCTTTTAGATAAAACCAGTGAGTTTAAAACAGTCCAGATAGTTACGTTTTATGACACCGTAAAGAATGTAAATATTGTTAGCTCTATCTTTCTCATTACTCCATCCTGTCTCTCTTTCCTGCACAAACTACTTGTAAGTCTGCAACAAAGCTTGTTTTATTAGCACCCAAGTTCAATGCACTGAGCTTGTCGAGTTTTTCTAATTAACCCAATTAAAATCCCAAATGGACTCCTGTAAAACCCTACAAACTTTTGTGCTGTTATCTCCTCTGGAGTTGAAAAGAAATCCTCTTGTAACGGTGCTTGATTCTTAAGCTGCAATAATTAAAATACTAAGCTCTAAGGGCCTGACTTCAAGAGGCAGGTTTGTATCCCCCCTCTCTTTGGCTTTCCGTGCTCTTTCTTGGCAACAAAAATGGAAGCAGTACTTTGGAGGGAGAACCCACAGGGAAATGCCTCTCTTTTACGGGACGCCGGTGCTGCTGGCAGGTGGGTAGGGCTGGGGCAGAGTCTGGAACGTGTTGAGAGAGATGCTTTGGCTATGGGTCACTCCGGATTGGGACCAACACCAGTGACTCAATGTTTTTCAAGCTAATTAAAGATGAACATTCACCGTGAAAAGGGCGGCTAAGATGCATTCCCCTGACACATACAGGTCCACAGTCAAAACTGTAAATCTATTCTGCTAGGTTTACATCAAACTTTAGGTGTGAATTTACGATTTAAAAAACTCTCAAACTTTCCAGGACAGCTCAAAATCGCAATCTTGTTTGCATAAAAACGTACGAGGTGAAAATTACCAAAGTGCATTTGCACGTCAGCATTTTTTCTTCACGTTCTTTGCTTCCACTAGGCATCAAAAAATTCGAAGCTCTTCCCTCGCCATTGTGTCCGTTTATAACGATGTAAGTTTCCCTTTGTTGCAAGTAAATTTCCAACTGCACCCATGGTGGGAATGAGAGATGGAAATGATTCTTAATAACCAAACACTCATGCATCTGTGGTTGTTCATGGTACCGGTCCCCCCAACCGTGTCGATATACTCCAACATTATCATACAATAGGCCAGATTTAAGAGGGCCTAGCGCCTCCTTGTGCCACATTAGCGTCATTTATTTTACGCAAATATGGCCCAACGAGGCCAAAATCGCCATGCCAGATTTACAAAGTGGCACAATGCATGCACTGCACCACTTTGTAACCCCTTGCCTGCACCGGGCATAATGTATGTATGGGGGTATTTCCCCGTTGGTGGTGGGGGCTGAAAAAATGGTGCAAAAAACTAAAAGATTTCTTTGCGCTATATTTTTGCGGCATTTTTAACGCCTGCACAGAAGAGGCTCAAAGTGCTTTGCAGAATTAGGGTCAACATTTTTCACGCTAATTCTGCAAAGTGCCAAACTAGCGTAAAAGATTTTGACACTAGTGCCCTAACTACCGCCATGGTGCACCGTATATTAAATACAGCACACACATGGTGGTGTTATGGGGTGTTAGACTTTTCATCCTTGGCGTGTTCTCCCTTAACTTTTTGCCTCTGTTCCCCAGGTTGTTGATGTGTGCTGGACTCCGATTTTACTGTTTTTGTTACTCTGGGCACTTTACCACTGCTAACCAGTGCTAAAGTGCAAGTGCTCCTGTTTAAAATGTGTACGTAATTGGTTCTCCATGACTGGCATATTTGTTTTACTGTTAAGTCCCTAGTAAAGTGCACTAGAGGTGCCCAGGGCCTGTAAATCAAATGTTAGTAGTGGGCCTGCAGCACGGGTTGTGCCACCCACACAAGTAACCCTGTAATCATGTCTCAGACCTGCCACTGCAGTGTCTGTGGGTGTATTTATACACTGTAAATTCGACTTGGCAAGTGTACCCACTTGCCAGGCCTAAACCTTCCCTTTTCTTACATGTAAGGCACCCCTAAGGTAGGCCCTAGATAGCCCCAAGGGCAGGGTGCAGTGTATGGATAAGGTAGGACATATAGTAATGTGGTTTATATGTCCTAACAGTGAAATACTGCCAACTTCGTTTTTCACTGTTGCAAGGCCTGTCTCTCTCATAGGATAATATGGGGGCTACATTTAAATATGATTAAAGTGTAGATTCCCCTAGACAGTAGATGGACATGTGGAGTTTGGGGTCCCTGAACTCACAATTTAAAAATGCATCTTTTAGTAAAGTTGATTTTAAGATTGTGCGTTTGAAAATGCCACTTTTAGAAAGTGAGCATTTTCTTGCTTAAACCATTCTGTGACTCTGCCGTGTTTTGTGGATTCCCTGTCTGGGTCAGTTTGACAGTTGGGTTGTTTTTCACCTCACACCAGACAGTGACACAAAGGGGGCTGGGGTGTAACCTGCATTTCCTGATTAGCCATCTCTGCTAGGAGGGAGGGGTGGAGTGGTCACTCTCATCTGAAAGGACTGTGCCTGCCTCTGACAATGCCGGCTCCAACCCCCTGCTGTGTGTCTGATGACTTGCCTGGGCAAGGCAGGATTTCACAAGTAGGTGTGAGTCCCCTTTGAAGAAAGGTGACTTCAAAGACTAAAATGGGTATAAGAAGGGCACCCAAATCTACAGACTTTAGAAACACTTCTGGAACCAAGAGGAACCTCTGCCTGGAGAAGAGCTGATAGCTGAGGAAGAAGTGCTGCCCTGCCTGTGACTGTGCTTTGTGGAGCTTTCCTGCAGTGCTGCTTCTGCCAGAGTAAGAGGGCAAAGACTGGACTTTGTGTGCCTTCCATCTTGTGAAGAAATCTCCAAGGGCTTGATTAGAGCTTGCCTCCTGTTGTTTGAAGTCTCAGGGACAGCAAAGACTTCTCTCTGCCAGCACCTGGAGTCTCTGGAGAGACTCCTGCTCTGACAAGTGGTGCCCTATCCAGTCCCTGGGCCCTTGAAAGGAAAGCAGGTGGAATCCAAGGAAATCGACTTCGGACCGACGCCGCTGCTGAATCCGGTAACGCCGCCTGCACCTGACGCCGTGACCTTCGCTGGAACGTGACGCTCTTCGCAGGCCCGACGCCGCAGTAGCCCCGCTGAAGTCCGTGACTCCGTGGAAGTCACCGCACCACGTCGTGACCGACGCTGCTTGAAGTGCACGGATTCAATGTTTCGCACAGACGCCGCGATTCCTGACTTCGCGCCTCGGCTTGTTTTCACTCTTCACCAAAGGTACTGTACTTGGGGGTCTACACGACTCCGTGTCCGGCGCCGCTGGTGTCGGCTTATTGGGAACGACTCCGTCACGACGCCGTGTTAACATCTCATTGAAGCATTCTTGTTTCTAAGCGCTATTTTTGAGTTTAATCTTTAAAAATTCATAACTTGACTTGTGTATGTCGGATTTTTGTAGTTTTGGTCTTGTTTTGTTTAGATAAATATTTCCTATTTTTCTAAACCGGTGTTGTGTCATTTTGTAGTGTTTTCATTAAGTTACTGTGTGTGTTGGTACAAATACTTTACACCTAGCGCTCTGAAGTTAAGCCTACTGCTCTGCCAAGCTACCAAGGGGGTAAGCAGGGGTTAGCTGAGGGTGATTCTCTTTTACCCTGACTAGAGTGAGGGTCCTTGCTTGAACAGGGGGTAACCTGACTGTCAACCAAAGACCCAATTTCTAACATTGGTGATCAGCGGTTGGGATTTGGACTTGTATTTGTACTTGACATACAGTGATTAAGTGTACACTACTGTTTGAGTTCAGACCACTACGTGACCACATACTACTAGTCTTGTGATTTTTGTTTTTTTCTATTTGGACTGTTTTTGCTCTGCATTCAGTTTCTTTTTTCGCTGATCCGGTGATTGACTTTTCTGGAACTTCATTTGAGAACTTGCTTTTCTGCATTTGGAACTTTGCACTCTTTTAACCTTTTATCATGTCTCTACTTGGAGATGCATCAGTTGAAGCTGTTTTTGACCTGAAGCAATTGGATAGTTATAACAAGGCTCAGCTAAAGCAGTTTTGTAACAATTTTGGTTGTCCCATTAAGAGCTCTTCCAAGAAGGATGAGCTGAAAAAGGCGCTGAGGGCCTGGGTGACAACCAGAAGCACTGGAGGGCACACTGAGGATGAGGAGGCTGAGGATCAGGAGGGAGAGCAATCAGTACATAATGGTATATTGGGGGGACCTGTTATTCCCAGGGAAAGAGTCTCTAGGGCAAGTAGCAGTGTATCCTCCAAGGGTCTGACACCTGGAGAGTTACAGGACAGACAGGCAGAGAGGCAGTACCAAGTGGAGCTGAAAAAGCTCAGTCTAGAGATGGAACAGAGAAGGCTGGCCATTGAGGAAAGGAAGTTAGCAATGGCTCATGAGCTCAGTTTAAAAGAGATAGATCAGAGGAGTCAGCCCAGTAGGGATGGTGGCAGCAATCCTACAGTGCAGCCTGAGAGAAGGGTACACATCCCAAAAGACCTTGTGAGGGATTATAAGAGGGAGGATGATATCTACTTGTGGTTCAAGGGTTATGAGTCAGCTCTCCACATGAACCTGGTCCCTGAAGCTCATTGGGGGGCAGCCCTGTGGAAGCATTTTGAGGCAGAGGGGAGGGACACACTGACAGCCTTAGGGGATGCTCAGGATCTCACCTACCCTGTCATGAAGGAGGCCTTACTCACCAGGTATGGTCTCACCCCTGAGCAGTACAAGGAGAAGTTTAGATCCTACAAGAGAAAGGAATCCCAAACATGGTTGGAATGTGTTGATTCTTTTTTGCAGGTCACTGGATGGTTGGGTGAAGGGCAGTAAGGTAAACACGTATGAGGGGCTTTACAATTTAATTGCTTGGGAGCACTTGTACAGTTTATGTTTTCCAGAGCTGCGCCAGCACCTCATTGACAGCAAGCTGCCTGACCCCAGGAAGCTTGCACAGGAAGCGGACCGCTGGGAGAGCACCAGGGTCCAAAAGAGGTATGGGGGAGACCACGCCAAGGGTGGGCAGGGTCCCTCTCAGAAGAAAGGGGGGGGGTAAGGGCAAACAGGGGGAGTTCTCTAAAGGGCCCCAAACTGATTCCCAGGGTAAGGATTCCCAACCCCCCAGTGAAAAGAAGCCATGGTTGTCCAAAGGGAAGCCAGTGGCAGGTGGTCCCCCACGTAAGTGCTATGCATGTGACCAGGTGGGTCATGTGAGGGGGGACCCCAAATGCCCCAAAAGTACACCGGCACCCACTGGTGCACCTTCCCAGGGTTTGGCCAGTGTAGCGCTTGGGGAGGAGTTGGTTTCAGGTGGGAGGGAACCAGCAGAAATGACCCTTGTCTCACTAGGGGACAGTGAGATGGTCCAGAGAAACCTAGTGCCTGATAACACTAAGAAGTACAGGCAATGGGTGACCATCAATGGACAGAGGGTGGAGGCTCTGAGAGACACAGGAGCCAGTGTGACTACAGTGAGGAGTCACCTGGTGTCTGAAGAGCAGATTGATCCCCGGGTACTTCACCAAGTAGTTGCGGTAGACAACTCTGAGCGCCTCTGCAGAGTGGCGCAGGTTCCCTTTGAATGGGGGGGGGTCTCAGGTTCCTGGAAAGTAGCTGTGAGTCCAACCATGCCTGTTGATTGTTTGCTAGGTAACGACCTGGAGGATTCCCCTTGGAAGGAGGTGGAACACAGGTCTCACTTGGAGATGTTGGGTCTGCCTGGGTGGGTATGCGTATCCACCCGGTCTATGGCAGCCAATCAGGGTAGTCAAGAGCCCCTGAAGCCTGAAACAGTGGCCCAGGGGACCGCCAAGAAGAGGAAGGGCAGGGGTCACGAGAAACCAGCCCCAGAAGTTCCCACGGTCCGGGAGGAGGCAGAGCCTGAGGGTGATGCCCCGGAGCCTACAGGGGAACAGGTTGCTGAACTGGGGGAGATCCCTGAGCTGTCGTAGTGGCAGCAGGAAGGGGGACCCACCAGGGAAGCATTCTGCACAGCGCAGAAGGAGTGCCCTACTCTTGAGGGGCTGCGGCAGCAGGCTGCAGCCCAGGCGGCTGGCGAGGCGCCAGGTACTCACCTGATTTATTGGGAGGATGGCCTCCTGTACAGTGTGCCTAAGGTTCCTGAGCCTGGGTCAGCTCGTATGCTGGTGGTACCCCAGTGCTTCAGGGCCTTCCTACTGGGTTTGGCTCATGATGTGCCTTTGGCAGGACATCTAGGGCAGGACAAGACCTATAAGAGGCTTGTCTCCCACTTTTACTGGCCCTTGATGCACAAGCAGTCAGCTGCTTATTGTAGGTCTTGTCAGACTTGTCAGGCAAGTGGCAAGAGTGGGGGGAAATGCAAAGCTCCCCTCCAACCTTTACCTGTAGTCAGCACTCCCTTTGAAAGGGTAGGAATTGACATTGTGGGGCCTCTGGATCCCAAGACAGCCATGGGCAACAGGTTCATCCTGGTCTTGGTGGACCATGCCACACTGTACCCAGAAGCCATTCCTCTAAGGACGGTCACTGCCCCCGTGGTGGGACGTGCCTTGATGGGGGTTTTTACCCGCATGGGGTTCCCCAAGGAGGTGGTATCTGATAGAGGTACAAACTTCATATCCACTTATATGAAGTGTCTGTGGAAGGTGTGTGGGGTAACCTACAAGTTCACCACCCGTTACCACCCCCAAAGTAATGGTCTGGTTGAGAGATTCAACCGCACCTTGAAAGGCATGATTCAGGGCCTGTCAGAGCCCTTGAGGCGTAAGTGGGATGTTCTCTTGCCATGCCTTCTGTTCGCTTACAGGGAGGTGCCTCAAAAGGGACTTGGCTTTAGCCCCTTTGAGCTCATCTATGGCCACCCTGTGAGGGGACCGCTCAGTCTGGTGAAGGAGGCTTTGGAGAAAGCTCCTAGTAAACCACCCCAGGATGTATTTAGCTACATGCTGGCCCTAAGAAACCAGACTGCCCGCTTCAGGAGTCTCGCTCAGGAGAATCTGGAAGCAAGCCAGGAGGATATGAAACGGTGGTACGACCAGAATGCCACTCTGGTTGAGTTTCAGCCTGGACAAAAAGTGTGGGTCATGGCACCAGTGGAGCCTAGGGCTCTCCAAGATAAGTGGACTGGGCCTTTTGAGGTGGTGGAAAGAAAGAGCAAGGTCACCTATCTGGTAGACTTGCAATCCCCCAGAAACCCTTTGAGGGTCCTACATGTCAACCGCCTCAAACCACACTTTGAGCGAACTGAGCTATCCATGCTCCTAGCGACAGATGACGGGGTGGAGGAAGAGAGTGAGCCTCTTCCTGACCTCCTGTCTGCTGGAGAGAAAGATGGGTCTGTGGAGGGAGTGATCCTCTCCCCCTCCCTGACTGAGGAACAGCAGAGGGACTGTCGCCATGTGCTGGGACAGTTCGCCTCGCTGTTTTCCCTGATCCCAGGAGTCACACACCTGTGCACACATGACGTGGACACTGGGGACAGTACACCTGTTAAACATAAGGTTTACAGGGTGACTGACAGGGTCAGGGCTTGCATTAAGGAGGAAGTCTCCAAAATGTTAACCCTAGGGGTTATTGAGCACTCCAGCAGTCCTTGGGCCAGCCCAGTGGTCTTGGTCCCAAAGGCTGCTGCTCCTGGTGCCACTCCAGAACTTAGGTTCTGTGTGGACTACCGGGGTCTCAATGCGGTCAGCAACACTGACGCACACCCCATCCCCCGAGCTGATGAGCTCATTGATCGGTTAGGAGCTGCCAAGTACCTCAGTACGTTTGATTTAACATCTGGGTACTGGCAGATTGCCTTAACTGAGGGGGCAAAGGAGAGGTCAGCATTCTCTACCCCAGATGGGCACTTCCATTTCAATGTGATGCCCTTTGGGATGAAGAATGCCCCTGCCACCTTTCAGAGGTTGGTCAACCAGGTGTTGGCAGGACTGGATGAGTTCAGTGCCGCCTACCTGGATGACATTGCTGTGTTTAGTTCCACATGGGAGGAACACCTGCAACACCTCTGGAGAGTGTTAGAGGCCCTGCAGAAGGCAGGCCTCACTATTAAGGCGAGCAAGTGCCAAATAGGGCAGGGTTCTGTGGTGTACTTAGGACACCAGGTGGGGAGTGGCCAGGTGGCACCCCTACAGCCTAAGATTGACACGATTCTGGCTTGGGAGCCTCCCAAGACCCAGACTGAAGTGAGAGCCTTTTTAGGTCTCACAGGATATTACAGGAGGTTTGTTAAGGGATATGGTACCATTGTTACCCCCTTAAAGGAGTTGACTTCTAAGAAGCAACCCAAGAAAGTGATCTGGACAGAGGCTTGCCAGAACGCTTTTGATGCCCTGAAGGCTGCCATGTGCACAGCACCTGTGCTGCAGGCACCTGACTACTCCAAGGAGTTTGTTGTGCAAACAGACGCCTCAGAGCATGGTATTGGAGCAGTACTCTCACAGCTTAATGAAGAGGGCCTAGATCAACCCGTAGCCTTCATTAGCAGGAGGTTACTACCCAGGGAACGTAGGTGGAGTGCCATAGAACGCAAAGCGTTTGCTGTGGTCTGGGCACTGAAGAAGCTAAGACCCTACTTGTTTGGGGCTCACTTCCGAGTTCAGACCGACCACAGGCCCCTCAGATGGTTAATGCAGATGAGGGGTGAGAATCCAAAACTGTTGAGGTGGTCCATTTCCCTACAGGGGATGGACTTTACGGTGGAACATCGTCCTGGTACAGAGCACGCCAATGCTGATGGTCTGTCCAGGTTCTTCCGCCTTAGTGATGAGAACTCCCATGAGGTTGGGTAGTTGCTCCCCACTTTTAGCTGGGGGGGACATGTGTTAGACTTTTCATCCTTGGCGTGGTCTCCCTTAACTTTTTGCCTCTGTTCCCCAGGTTGTTGATGTGTGCTGGACTCTGATTTTACTGTTTTTGTTACTCTGGGCACTTTACCACTGCTAACCAGTGCTAAAGTGCAAGTGCTCCTGTTTAAAATGTGTACGTAATTGGTTCTCCATGACTGGCATATTTGTTTTACTGTTAAGTCCCTAGTAAAGTGCACTAGAGGTGCCCAGGGCCTGTAAATCAAATGTTACTAGTGGGCCTGCAGCACGGGTTGTGCCACCCACACAAGTAACCCTGTAATCATGTCTCAGACCTGCCACTGCAGTGTCTGTGGGTGTATTTTTACACTGTAAATTCGACTTGGCAAGTGTACCCACTTGCCAGGCCTAAACCTTCCCTTTTCTTACATGTAAGGCACCCCTAAGGTAGGCCCTAGATAGCCCCAAGGGCAGGGTGCAGTGTATGGATAAGGTAGGACATATAGTAATGTGGTTTATATGTCCTAACAGTGAAATACTGCCAACTTCGTTTTTCACTGTTGCAAGGCCTGTCTCTCTCATAGGATAATATGGGGGCTACATTTAAATATGATTAAAGTGTAGATTCCCCTAGACAGTAGATGGACATATGGAGTTTGGGGTCCCTGAACTTTGAAAGGGTAGGAATTGACATTGTGGGGCCTCTGGATCCCAAGACAGCCAATGGCAACAGGTTCATCCTGGTCTTGGTGGACCATGCCACACGGTACCCAGAAGCCATTCCTCTAAGGACGGTCACTGCCCCCGTGGTGGGACGTGCCTTGATGGGGGTTTTTACCCGCATGGGGTTCCCCAAGCAGGTGGTATCTGATAGAGGTACAAACTTCATATCCACTTATATGAAGTCTCTGTGGAAGGTGTGTGGGGTAACCTACAAGTTCACCACCCCTTACCACCCCCAAAGTAATGGTCTGGTTGAGAGATTCAACCGCACCTTGAAAGGCATGATTCAGGGCCTGTCAGAGCCCTTGAGGCGTAAGTGGGACGTTCTCTTGCCATGCCTTCTGTTCGCTTACAGGGAGGTGCCTCAAAAAAAGGGACTTGGCTTTAGCCCCTTTGAGCTCATCTATGGCCACCCTGTGAGGGGACCGCTCAGTCTGGTGAAGGAGGCTTTGGAGAAAGCTCCTAGTAAACCACCCCAGGATGTATTTAGCTACATGCTGGCCCTAAGAAACCAGACTGCCCGCTTCAGGAGTCTCGCTCAGGAGAACCTGGAAGCAAGCCAGGAGGATATGAAACGGTGGTACGACCAGAATGCCACTCTGGTTGAGTTGTGTATGTCGGATTTTTGTAGTTTTGGTCTTGTTTTGTTTAGATAAATATTTCCTATTTTTCTAAACCGGTGTTGTGTCATTTTGTAGTGTTTTCATTAAGTTACTGTGTGTGTTGGTACAAATACTTTACACCTAGCGCTCTGAAGTTAAGCCTACTGCTCTGCCAAGCTACCAAGGGGGTAAGCAGGGGTTAGCTGAGGGTGATTCTCTTTTACCCTGACTAGAGTGAGGGTCCTTGCTTGGACAGGGGGTAACCTGACTGTCAACCAAAGACCCAATTTCTACCATGGGGTGTTAAGAGGCGCAAGAAAAGTGGTGCTGCAGTGGATGAGGTAACATTTTTCTTAAATCAGACCCAATGTTTTGTAATATCATGTGGAAATAATGGTCTCAAAGAGAAAATTTATCTTTTGTGAATTTCAGAGGTGAATTTGCACTCTTATAACAGCCAATTTGTGCACCTTCATTGAAATTAGATGCACAGATTGCTGTTGTATCAGCACTATTTACAATTACATGATTCCTTTCGATTCACCCTACAGCTGGTGCCATTTCCCAGAATCAAATTACACAAATTGACCAAGTGCTGGGAGATTTATGCCTAGTGCATTGGTGACATTTAAAATATGTTCTCTTGGGAATTATCAAGGTTTCACTCGTAGTCCCAGAAAGAATGATTTCCAGTGGGAGTGACATAGGAAGTTATTCCCTTACTTGGGAGACCCCTCTGACACTATGACTGTGAGCAACAGGTCTTCAAAAAGGGTATTCTTAATGGCAGAGATAGTCCCTAGTCTGTTTTCAGGAACACTGTGAATCCCACCATCTAAAAGGGTCATCAAATCAGAGAGGCGGTGGGTTGAAACTGCTCTTCTGGGAAGATGCACTATTAGCACCTAACTCTTAATGATTCTCTTAGGTTTTCAATTGTTCAAGCTCTGTTTTTCTTGGTAAATATTTTTTCTGCCCCAAATTATTCTTAAAGAATGAATTTCTTGTTTGTTTAAGACCAGAGTTGCCACCTATCAATTGGTTTGTTTTTTTCAATTTGGAATTCATTTTTTATTCAGACTCATACAATTTTCTTGTTTGATAAATGATTACATTTTGCCATTTTTTTATGGCAAGCTATTTCCAGTGAAAACAGAACATTAAATGATTTGCTCTAATTGCTTATTGTGTAGGTAAATTAGTAAATTCTCACGCACAATATTTTTTGATTTTCATTTAAATATTTCAGTAGGTTGGTCAGTATATGGAACAGGATCAAAGCCCCTAACATAATGGCCCTCTTTAGCCCAGCAGCATAGATCAAAGCATTCCACTTATGAGATATGCTCCACTCCTCATCTCATAATTTCCAAAAAAGGATATTTTTCTTATTGAAGACCCTATCTCAGTAGATTGGTCAGATCAATTGGAGACTTCTTTTTTCTCCTCACAAAAGAAGAAAAACATCCAGACAAAAAGGCCTTTAGCTGTGAATGCTTCCATCAGGCTTCCTTTCCTGTATACTAAGTAGGAAATCAGTTTCCTCACAATTCAATATAACAAAACCAACAAGTATTTTCAATGCAGCGGGTCTCGCATTTGCTCGAGTTAGAGCTATTACTGTTGTAAACTCCTAACCGGACTTTTCTTGCCACACAAATTAAAAGAAAAAAATGCAGCGCTGCGTGGAAAATAAACAGATAAAGTAGTTCAGAAACCATGCTGAAAACATCGAGCCTCGTATGTTTTCAGAAGTTTACTGGTGCTGTGTAGGTGGACTAAACACCAGAAAAGACATGATGTATGCATGCCTTTCACAAATTAAAGCAAGCGGATTTTAAAAGGCAAGCCCACGAACCAGTGAAAATGACTGATGTGACATGGGCATGGTTGGAAGCCCAAAGAGAGATTACTACAGGGCAAGAAGAGCTTTGCGCTCACCCCTAAAAATGAAATCTTAAAGAATCTAGCATCACCTCCACAAAGGAACACACCTTCCTACGTTTTCAGAAGAGATAAATGGAAATAGAAACTGATTCAAGCGTACTCAGAGGAAATGACAGTAGATTTGCTCCATGTTTATTCTAAAAGATTTACATTCATATAAAATATCCTACAAAAATCCGTTTGTGATGACAAATCACTTACATAAAAAGCTCAAATCTACAAAGACCAAAAAATAAACTTTTGAGGTTTTCACACATACCATCTAGCCCAATGCACATGCATTGTGAAGAACCTGGTAGCCAAGTTAGAAGATATTTGTAAAATGTTTGCCATGACACTTCTTTCCAAGAACTCTTACACTCTCAGAAAGAGTAGAAAAACTGAGATTAATGGGTTAATTTTCAAGAGATTTCCTAGATTGAGCCACTCAGCACCATGGCTAATTTCAAAACCTATATCCATTCACAGAACCCCATTGGGCCCCATTTTTGCCACTTTAGCAAAAGATAGGAGACGCTAGCTTATCATTTTCTCCACAAACCATGAACTTATCATCAGGTCAAGGTAAATCTCATAATTCATACCTAACTATTGGGGACAAGGTTCCAGGGAAGGAGACCAAACCATCACATAGCACATTTAGGGATTTAGAACCAGTAATAATGTATTGACAAGGTCTGTATTGTGAATAGGAACAGGTAATATAATGTTAGTTTTCAAAAAGACATTCAAATAGAAAATGTTTCCCAGTGATGAAGAATGTCAGGAGAAGCCAAACATTTCGGCAGTAATCAAAACATGTTTATATTGTTATTGTTTTAAACTGAATAAACCAGTGAACTAGTATCAGTCATCCATGTCAAAATTGCTGGGTTAATGCAATTGACCTACTTGATATGGCAAAAATCAGCCATTTTCATTAGCTTGACAATTTGAGACGACAAGCTGTACTGCGCTATAACATGCATTCTCTCGAGCAACAGCCATAAATATATTGACTTTGTATTTTAATAATATGGATACATATTTGTACAGAATATAAAATCAAATTATGTATTTCCTATTTGTGATGATGTGTGTTGTAGCTGAAATCTGTCTGTGTACCAACCTAAAGCCATTGTTGTTCCTGATCTGGTGTCAATTAAGAGGAGGTGAATGGAATGCATGAGCAAACCTCTGAACTAGGACCTCTGCAAAGATGATATTTAAACCCAGGAGAGGTAGATCTGTAACTACTGTTTCTTTTGAAATTACTCCCTAATTTCATTGGCATTTTTTCTTCACCATCCAAACCACAACCACCTATCATCCATCTACATTTTCAGTGATCTTTTTGCAGCATTGAACATCACTGATCACCCAACTATGGCACTCAGACTCCCCTCAATAGACGTCTCTAGGACAAAACACAACTTGTTCTCGTCTATGTAACCATTTTTTCTGTCTGCTCTCATGTTCCAGGCACTCCCATTGACACCTCTTTTGGTGAGTGCACCAGTAGGCTCAGTCCTGATTCCCTTTTTTCATTTCCTCTCCTCTTCACTGCTTCACTGTGCTTGGTGACATCATGTTGTACTCTCAGACACCCTCTTGCCGGATGATGCACAAATATGCTTATTATTGCACTTTGGATGACACACAAATCTGCTTCTTATTCCAATCCTTTGCTTCTGACGTCCAACCCAACATCTCTGTCTCACTGCTATTTAACACTGAAATATTGCCATTCCTGGTTTCTGTTGCCCCATAGCTGTTCCTCCCCCCTCCCCATCTCCTTCCCAAGGAGATACATCTGCATCTGCTGGGAGATTCAAACACGTCTTTTCTTGGTTTCCACCAAATCAAGTCTCTTATCACACTTGTGATGAGCAAGATGTAATATGCTGTGCTTTCAAATGTCCTTTCTTTTATTGTTTCCCCATTCCCCTTGTTATTGTCGCGTGTACTGTTTTCTTTTGATTCTGTGTTCTGGAACTACTGTGGCGAGGCATAGCAGTCCGTGTCGAGTGTTCCACCTTGGCTTTCAGTTGGTGATTCCCTCTTGACACGGATGGTTGTGCTCTCGCTGTCGTGGGTCCCATTTTATACCAATAAACCTACTCCACTTGAAAAGTGGATTTAAGTGTCCTGGAGCATTATTACTTTTATGGACAGATATTTGCTCTCGCCAACCTTACACAAGCCCATCTACAACAACAGCTTCTGCTGCTCAGAGAACAGAACCCAACATTGACTTCAGAAAGCAGGCCAGGAGTAGAGATTAAAAGGATATAGAAGGTCTTGAAAACATTGTGATGCATGGTTCACTTAATTATTTGTCTAAGGTACAACCATCCCTCAAAGACTGTAACACACCCTGCCGAATCCCTTGGTGTAGTTTTACCTCCTCAGGTCGAGTTCTGCATGTTTGATTGGGGGATAATGTGACAATGCTATAGGTCTTTCTCCTGTCTGACCTTCAAAACGCTGAATCCTGTTCATTCCACTACACCCATTTTGCCAAGTATGACCTTGTGAAATCTACATAGAAAAATCAGTCTGAAATGTGTGCATTGCTTGGAATGTCTAATTGGGTGCTAAAAAAAACACGTCTTTGCATCTGATTTGACTAATACTAGAGCAATCGCTATGAAGTGACAACATTTTTGGTTGATGCTATACCGCAGTGCTCAGTTGTCTAGTTGTCTAGTTGTTCTGGCTAGGTTTGCGATACAGAAATAACACATACCTACATACATACATTTAATTAATTTGTATTTGAAAATCTTATATTCTTGTTCTGGCGGCAAATCTCTAGCTGTTGCTGAAAACAGCCTTCTCAGACTCTAGGGTTAATAGAGTTTACACATTTTCCCGAGGTCTGTCCTTAGTCAACTATGAAGAATTTTGTGTCACTTCTCCCATTGATGGAATTAGTTGTGGTAAAGTGAAGTACACTGCTGTAAACATAATGAGTAAAAAAGCAACTTCTTAATCCTTCTGTCTTTCAACCAGTCTTGAATGCCCGACTGCCCTAAGGAGGCTCATTAGTAACGTTCATTTGAGTCATCCAGAAATTTGTTCCTGAACCACTGTAGACAATGCAATATGTGTAACCATGAACTACGACACGCAATGCGAAAGCCATCTTCTACAAGCCATTCTCCTAACAGAGACCTCGTTTGCTAGGGGTGCTGTGCAAACAATGGTGAATCACAACGGACAAATGCCAGACACCGTGGGTATTTATTTTCAATGTATTTATTTTGTATTTATTTTGAATTCTTATAAAGCACACTCTGCCAGAGGGTATCAGCATACTGCACAGCTGAACAACCAGAAATGCCCATCATCCAGGAAAACTGGAGTATCTTGTTTGAGTGGGAAGTAGATGTGTATTTGACTCCTCTAGCCTGACATTATCCCACTCCTTGTATGGAAAATGGTGGACATCATGGCTCATGGTCGTTCACTCAAGGCGCCTGTAAGGAAGCATGGTATCCTTTAAATTCCTCCTATCGCAAAGGTGTCACAAACATGCTTTACATAGTTGCACCACATGCACTCAGGAGAAATTCAAGAAATGACCCTGCCATGGAGATCATGGGACATATTCACAAGAAAGTGTCTCATCTGTCCCAGTGCTCCACTTCACTTGCAGCACCCCTGCCCCAC
The DNA here is from genome assembly GCF_031143425.1 of Pleurodeles waltl. Lineage (NCBI taxonomy): Eukaryota > Metazoa > Chordata > Amphibia > Caudata > Salamandridae > Pleurodeles > Pleurodeles waltl. Next base: position 1,331,793,578 of record NC_090446.1, on the reverse strand, counting down.
TTAATGACCCCATGGTTACATCATATTTAAAGTACAGCGCACCATGGCAGTCACTACAACAGTGTCAACATTTTTGACGCTGTTGTGGCACTTTGCTTCACTAGCAGCAAAAATGTTGGTGGCAGTGCAGCAAAGCACAAGGGGGCCCATAGATTATTATAGGTGTGTCCCCGAGCATGCGTTAAAAATGGCGGAAAATGTGGCGCAGTGAAATCTTGTACATTTCACTGGGACATTTTTGGGGCCTCCGTGAGTGAAAACGCCCCCTTTCCATACATTACGGCGCAAATGGTTGCAAAGTGTTGCAATAGTCCCATTGCACCACTTTGTAAATATGGCGCGGGGAAAGGCCGTCTTAACGTCATAAAAATTATGCTAAGGCGGGGTCAACCTTGTCGGTTCAGCCAGCAACCAGGCATTCACCTCATCAGTGTCATCACTCTTTGGAGAAGAAAGGCACTTTGGTGTTTGTTCCTCTGATGGGTAGATCTAAACCATTGCTCGGAAGCACTCTTCAGCCTGCCCCCTACAGGTTCTGGAGTTCAGAAACCACGATATGAAAAAAAACAAAAAGGAGAAACTTTCAGTGGCCTAACTGTGCATTCAGGTTTCGAAAAGAGATCGAATGAGAACTGGGTTTATTCAGTAACATCGGTGGCTGCACAGAAGCATTTGCACCCTCCCATCACACAGCAGTGAGCTGGATCACATATCAGCCTGAGCAATGCTCGCTTTGGCCCTGAACCGTGGCGCCTCTGTGATCTCTGGGACGGGTAGGGAGAAGCAGGTTTAGCACAACCAATGAAGCTCTCCACAAAAGACCGTAGAGGTCGCAGCACTGATTACATTTGGGGTTGATGGACGCTGACCCAAAATAAGTGGATAACCACGCTCAATTCACAAGACAATAATGCAGTCAAGTTCTAAGATATCAAAGCGAGGCCTCTAGGCGCTTCATTGTCACATCGCGTTGATTTCACTTGCCTTTTAAATTTTTCCCACTATAACTCAGCATTTTAAACCATCAGCACGCATGAGTTGTTTAATCGTGTGTGCATGAACACCCCCAGTCACTCCAAGGAGGCTGGAGGCCGAACCATGAGGCGGGGGTGTAATACGCCTCGCACTTGTTGCAGGGCCCCACTCCATCCCATCCACAGCTGACTTTGATGAATCCAAAGAAAATGAGCTGTCAGGGGCTGCTGGCTCCCATTAATCCAAGAAGGGAAAGCTGGTGACAGGGAGAGCAACCGAAGCTCCTGGTTTGTTTTCCGAGAGATAAGCTAGTAAGAGAGTGAACGGAAAGGGCATGGAGAGGGGTGGGGGCGGATGAAGTCTAGCACAAAGCGGAGACTGAGGGGAGGGAGAACACAGGCGGTTACAGCTTTATTCCCCGTGCCTTATTTGTGGGTGTGCGCTTTTTTTTGTTTTGTTTTAGCTTCGAATTCAGACTGTAATCAGAAAAAAACATAACATTTCGTCCCCAGCTGATGGATATATTTTTGTTGTGTGGAGCTAGTGAAAGTTTACATTTGTCTCTTGCAGTTTTGCTAGTGCCCGCAGCCATGACAGCTGCCTAGAAGTGAGCGAGTCAACAAATTAAAAGGGAGAGCCGAGCCAGGGCTCTGGCTTGGCTCTTAGAGCCCTTGCACGAGCCGAGCCCTGGCAATGTTTGCCATGTAAATCATGCAACAAGCATCAGTAAAATATGATAAAGCCTCTTCAAAATGTTCAAGGAAGCTCATTTCCTTAACTGCTAGAACTTTGACATAAATAATTCACATTATAAGTTCATTGAGAGGTAATGAAGAAGGCAGGTGGCTAAAACAAAATATTAGCATGAGATCACACAGTTTAGTTAAGCAGGGAAGCTGGGATTAATCCCAGGTTTCTGATTTCATGTTGTACTACTCAGCCACTAAACGGATATCTATTTGTCTCTCCTTCTTACAACTAATGCTAATGATTTGTTTTAAACTTTACACACAGGGTGGACGAACGTTGGCAGACACAAACCACATGAAAGTTGCGATTGGGCTTGAAGTTCCAAGAAGAACTCGAGCTGAGCCTGGCATCTGACTCTAGCTTTAAGAAGCTCGCCCACCTCTACAGCTCCCATGGATGTAACTTCTAGTAGGCACGTGTAGCAGTCACCACCCATTGCTTGGTCGTCGGTCAGCCAGATGCTACCTTTGTTGCCATTAACTTTGGGGTCATGAAGACAGAGGTAAGAGAAAATGCCCAACAAACCTCTGAGAGAGCTGTTTGCCCTTCCCTTTGTCAGAAGCAATTGGATAGCTGCTGAGGTGTCAAGGGTGAGTGTTAGAAATTGGGTCTTTAGTTGGCAGAGGCAGTGGTTAATTTGTGCTTGTTGTTTCCGGTGCAGAGCACCAGCACTTGTTTTTGAGGGCCAGCACTTATTTTTCTGTCTCAAGCATTTACTGCGAGCTAAAGACACATATGGGAAAGACAGAGTTAGAGAAAAACGAAAAAGCATCACAATGGAATAAAGCAGAAAGCTGCAAGAGTGAAGATTGAAGAGGCCCGATATGGCTTCAGGGTTACATTTCCTCAGTATTCCGTGTTCGCACAATTAATTGCAGCAGCTGTGTGTTTAAGGGGAGGGTTTAGAACACTGGGACGTTTTTACTTACAAATTAAGCACTGGGCAGAGGTTTGTACTCTGTCCAAGTAGGGACCACAATCCTAGTCAGGGTAGGTAAGATACCCACAAAAAGGGTACCTGTGCTCACCCTCTGGTAGCTTGGCACAGAGCAGGCAGGCTAAACTAAAGAGGCAATGTGTAAAGTATTTGTGCACCCACACAGTAGCACAGTGAAAACTCCACAAAAGGACTCCACAACAGTTTAGAAAGATAGCCAATGTTTATCTCAGTCAAACAAGACCAAAGCAACACAAATCCAACATACACAAATTTTCAAAGATTTAATCAAAATGTTGTGCTTAGAAGACATTAGCTCCAACCTTGAGATATCAGTTCACGCTGGAGCAGGGCAAATCAAAATGTTCAGTCTGTTTAAGATGCAGTGCAGGCTGGGTTCAGGAGTCATGTAGACCTGTTGACAGTACCTTGGTTGCATCTATGCTCAGAACGATGCAATGATCCAAAGGAGGGCATGCTTCACGCTTGCAGACGATGCGTCGTTTCCTGATCGCGCAATGTCGTTCATGCGTCGATGTCCAGAAGCGATGAGTACCGGTTCCTTGCATCGGTGCTGCGTCAGCCAAGCTGGGGCTGCATTGTAAGGTGGGTCATTGTGTTGCACAATCGGCGAGTGGTTTCCACGATTTTGGTGCAGGCAGCGGCAAAGTGGCGTCTCTGTAGCGGGGTGAGTAAGTTCCAAGTGACGCTCTGGTGTTGTTGCATCAGTTTTTGTGTTGCAGCACCAGACCCACCTCCAGAGGGCCAGGACTGGATTTGGCAGCATTAGACAGAGTAGGACTCACAGCAGAGGAGCCCAGGTGCTGGTTGCAAGATGCAGGTGACGTCTATGCTATACCTGAGACTTCAGAAACAGGAGGCAAGCTCAGTGAGACCCTTGGAGAAACTTTATAGTGCAGGATGTAGAGAGTTAGGTCCATCCTCTCAGTCCCAGGCAAGAAGTAACAGACAGGAGGCCAACAGAAAGGAGCAAACAGCACATTGGCAGTCCCACCTGACAGATCAGTGGACCGCCTTCCTCTTATTGTGTCCTCAGTCCAGAAGTTTTCTGTTTATGTGGTGTCAGAGATCCAGTACTTATACCCAAATAGGATTTTGATGTAGGGGTAACTTCAAAGAGTGATTTTGAAGTGGACCAGTTCCCCTTTCAGCCCAGTCCTGTCTGCCCGGCGATCAGTGGGGAGGGGGTGGGGCTATCACTCCATTGTGTGAGGTGTGGCCAGTACAGTTTGAAGTGTAAGTGAGAGCCCTTCCACCCTTCTTACCCAGGAAGACCCATCAGTATGCACAAGAATGCGGATGCAGCTGCGTGTCCTGTTTTTATGGTTGTCTGGATGGAATGCACAAGGGGAGCTGTCACCCCGAACAGACCAGATGTGGAATGGAGGCAGGCTGTAAGGCACAAAATGGCTAAAGTAGGAAAATGGCAACATTTTAGAAGTGCCATTTTCAGACCTACAATTTAAAAAAAACCTTCACGAAAAGGTGTATTTTCAAATTGTGAGTCTAGAGACACCAAACTCCATAGTTCCATCTTTTTTCTCAATTGGAAATTACACTTAAAATATGTTTTAAGGCAACCTCAATGCTAGCCAAATGGAGAGACAGTCCTTGCAATAGCGAAAAACAAATTAAAGAGTTTTTCACTATCTGGATATGTTAAACTTAAAAGTACACGTCCAACCTTTTAAATACACTGCACCCTGCCTTTGGGGCTAACTAGGGCCTACCTTAGGGGGACTTACAAGTAATAAAAAGAGAAAGTTTGGACCTAACAAGTAGGTACACTTGCCTGCTCGAAATGGCAGTTAAAATTGTGCACACATACTCTGCACTGGTAGGCCTGAGACACGTTTGAAAGGCTACAGTAGTGGTGACACAATCAGTTCTGCAAGCCCACTAGCAGCATTTGATTTACGGGTCCTGTGCACACATAGTGCACTTCACGAAGGACTTACTGGTTAATCAAGTATGCCAGTCATGGAGAAGTCAATTTTACCAAGTTTTCGACACAGAGCATATGCACTTTAGCACTAGTCAGCAGTGAAAAGGTGCACAGAGCCCTAATGCCGACAACACCAGTGTCAGAAAAAGAGGAGGAAGGCAAAAAGTCTAGGGATGACCCTGCGGAAAGGGCTATTTTCAACAGTGAGAAAAATTAATAATTGGATCAGACAAGTGGGGTACCTATCTCTCCCCTAATGCCACAGTCTGTTTAAATAGATCTTTCCTCCTTCAGTCTAGTGTTTAAGCTGAATTGTGCAAGGAACTACTTTACAGCTATAGATCTCTCAATGTGCTCTTGCATGCTTTAAAGTTTACGCCAGTGCTTTTTACTGAATGATGTCCAGCTTCACTCCAAGCGTTTAAAACAGTGTGCTTCACATATTTCTGCAGAGATGCTCGACACATTTAAATCTTAATTCCTTTACCTGTCAAAATGATGGGTTAGCTCCTAAAATCCAATAGGAACAGCTTCCGAGGGCATGTGACATTAATTAAAGCTCTTTTGCAGGATCTGAAATAACACATTGTTTGTCATAACATCATGCAGAAGGTATTCTAGCCGTTTGATACATTAATTACTTCAGCCCTGAGTCATTCACAAATCCTAACCATAGTTCTAGACTTCTAATAAACCGTGACTCTTTTCAAATCATAAATTTCACAAAAAGGTTTAGACTTTGACCAATTAATTTGAGTATACTACTAGTCTTCAATTCATACATGCCATGTGTTGGGGCAGGAATGTTCCCTTCAAGGACAATGAGTGTGTACCAGTGTCCTGAGTGCCTGGCTGCTTGTGAAACTGGTATGAAGACTTATTGTACTAGGGCTTAGGTCTGTCCCTGTTAATGTGAGGCCCAGAACCTGTTCTGTGACCTGGAGTGGCACACAAAGCATATAATCACAGCAGGCATAGGACTACTGTCCTGGCTATGGGTAAATCACATAAAGTAGTGGTGACAGCCAGTGATTAATTTGTCAAAATAACAATTGTCAGCCCCCAACCCCCCCAGTTTAACTCAGAAATCCATCTCTGGTGCTGCTCAATGTCAGACTTGTGAATTAGAAGGTTGTTTAGTCACTTTCTCAACTACATGGCTCTTTCATCCACCACATACACATCTTACACCTTTATTTCTCTCCTCTAGGGTCCTTTTTATCCCTTCTTTGTTCCCTTTTCTCCGTTTTCCTTTATTTATCTTCTTGCTTCTTTTGCCCTTTTCTGTTTTATCTCTCTTGCTCTGAGGCAGTCTGAAAATAAAAAATAATTCTCAGGCCCCACCTGCAAGCACCACCTCAAAGGGTGTACTTGGCTAATTTCACAGAGCCATTTTACAGAGCCATAGTAGGACGGACTCTAGGACACCACTGGCAAACAACCTCAACTACCCTCATCGAGCTTTGATAGCTCTTGTCTGCCCTGTGATTGCTAAACAGAGCCTGACACCAAGTAATGCCTTTACCAAGTAATGTAGGAGAGAATTTAGAGGGAAAAACCTTTCAAATGTAAGCCTTTAGGATACTACAAAAGATACTAGACAAGACCATCTATCTGTTTGTGAAATGTCAGTGTGCTTACTCGCTCACCCTCCACCCCCCCATGGCAAGCAATTTTTGATATAGAACTACCAAGGGGTTTTCTATGATGGGTTAAGGAAACCTTTATCCTGCTACCCTATTAAATTTAAAATATGTCACATTTATGGCTCAGGGACACTGAATGCTCAAAGAAACATAGTATTGTAAAACTTTGAAGAGAAACCCATGTTGAATCTTTCTATATATGCCCCAGAATGTTTAAAAACAATTACTGATATAATTAAAAAAATAAGGAACGTTTTGTACTTGTTTAGTAAGCATAATGAAATAGTCATTGAATTCTAGATTGATGATAATTCAGCATACACATTGAAGATGGTTTTAACTGTTGATAAAGTATATTGGTGGTCATTTTACCCTGGCGGACGGTGTTAAAGTGGCGGTAAGACCGCAAACAGGCCGGCGAAAAAAAAAGGGAATTATGACGTGGCGGAAACCGCCAACAAAGACAGCCACTTTAACACTCCAACCGCCACGGCGGTATAGACAAGCAGCGCGGCGGTCACCGCCAACAGACAGGCGGGAGACAAAGTACCGCCCACAGTATCACAACCTACCAATCCGCCACCTTTTCCGGGGTGGATTCACCGTGGATAAAAACACGGCGGACACAGCCATTTCAAAGGGAAAACGCTCACCTCAAACACTCCACGAGGAAGGAGGGCACCATGGAGCCGGAACTCCAAATACTCCCTGCAACAGTTTTCCTGCTCCTGTACAATGACCATCAACGCCGGCGCCGAAGACAACGGTGAGTACTGCACCTACGACATAGGGGAGGGGGTAGGCAAAAGTCATGGACACACACACGCAACACCCCCACCCCCACCCCGACCCTCACCCACTACAACACAAACACCAATGCATATCCAAACATTACAGTAACAACCCCCAACCCCCCCGGAAGAATGCAAAGACAAAAGGAAATGAGTGCAACCATTGTAATGTATAAAAATACAGTAAGCTAATATATACAGATATATATACACATTCAACAAAATATACATCACGATTAGTAGTGCAGGTATGCACCATTCAATGTCCGTGGACCACTGGGCCCAAAATGCATGGGCGAGGCCCACACACGATACCTGAGCAAAACGGAGAGAACACTGCTGGGGCATCAGATAGAAATACAACACGCACCTCAGGGGGAAGGTTAGGGGGGGGCACCTCAGCCGGATGACAGCACCATGCCAGATCCACGAGGGGGCTACATGCCCATTGATGTATCCTGGGGAGTGCAATGCCACAGTCTCTCAAGTCTCTGCAGTGGGTGGGTTGCCCACTGCTTTATCCTGGGGAGTGCAAAGCCACAGTCTCACAAGTCTCTATAGTGGGTGGTTTGCCCACTGTACCATCCTGGGGAGTGCAAAGCCACAGTCTCACAAGTCTCTTTAGTGGGTGGTTTGCCCACTGTTTTATCCTGGGGAGTGCAAAGCCACAGTTTCACAAGTCTCTATAGTGGGTGGATTGCCCACTGCTTTATCCTGGGGAGTGCAAAGCCACAGTCTCTCAAGTCGATAACAGGCTCCACTGGTTCTGGAGGGGGACTGGTGCCCAGAGTGCTTCATCCTGTTAAGGACAGACGGAGTGGATGCATGTCTCCACTGGTTCTGGAGGGGGACTGGTGCCCAGAGTGCTTCATCCTGTTAAGGACAGACGGAGTGGATTCTGTTCTCCACTGGTTCTGGAGGGGGACTGGTACCCAGAGTGCATCACTCTCCCCGTGACGGTCCCAGTTTCGTCACTGCCCCTGCCGCACATGGGCTAGAGTTGGCGGTGCTTGCCCTGTTCAGCGGTGCTTGCCATGGCGGTCTTTGCCCTGTTCAGCGGTGCTTGCCCTGTTCAGCGGTGCTTGCCATGGCGGTCTTTGTTCAGCGGTGCTTGCCATGGCGGTCTTTGCCCTGTTCAGCGGTGCTTGCCCTGTTCAGCGGTGCATGCCATGGCGGTCTTTGCACTGTTCAGCGGTGCTTGCCCTGTTCAGCGGTGCTTGCCATGGTGGTCTTTGTCCTGTTCAGCAGTGCTTGCCTTGTTCAGCGGTGCTTGCCCTGTTCAGCGGTGCATGCCATGGCGGTCTTTGCCCTGTTCAGCGGTGCTTGACTTTGCTGTCTCTGACCTGTGCAGCGGTGTTTGCCATGGCGGTCCCTCATTGCCCAGCCGGGCTGTGGCTGCCGGGGCCCTCCTGGGCACTGACTCTGGCGGTGGTCTCCTGACCAGTGACGATGGGACTGCCCTCCTGGGCACTGACTCTGGCGGTGGTCTCCTGACTAGTGACGATGGGACTGCCCTCCTGGGCACTGACTCTGGCGGTCGTCTCCTGACCAGTGACGATGGGACTGCCCTCCTGGCCACTGACTCTGGCGGTGCCGTCCTGGCCAGTGACGATCGGGCTGGTGGAGGCCTCCTGGGCAGCGGGGATGATGGCAGCCTTCTACGCCGTGCTGCTCTTCCCAGACTTTGGCGCTTTCTTCTGCCCCTTCCCCACCTTGGGAGGAGTCACAGCTGAGTCGACACTCCCCTGGGACCCTTGTGAGCGGCTTTGCCGGCTGGAGTCTTCCCCCATCCCGTTGGGCACTGTCCAACTTCTGGTGCTTCACGGGGGGACTGGCTGTGCTTTGGCTCGGTGTCACACTGGCTGCGCTGGTGCCCGGTGCACTCCACATACCTCTAACAGGCACCACTGTTACCGGAGATTTTTTGGCTGAGGTGCTAGTACGGGGCCTATGAATTGGAGGGGGGGGTGGTGGGAAAGAGGTCAACGTTGCTCAGGAAAAGTTTTTGACGAACACTGGGACGGGTAGCTGGAGGGGGTCTGGGAGTGGAGGAAGAGGAGGTGGTTGTAGGAGGTGTAACTTTGGATGATTTGGGTGCAGGTCCATGTTCTGGAGGCTGTCGTGAGGTGGATGAATGTTGGGTGTGTGTGTGCCCGCGTTTGTGTACTTTGGGAGGGGGCGTCACAGACACACTGGGAGAGGACACAGGGGACTTGTAAATGGTAGTGGGGGTGGTGAGTGCAGGTGAGAGGGGTGTGGTGGTGGGTGTGCTGGTGCGAGTCCTAGTGGCTGTAGTGGTAGTGCATGCAGGTGAGAGTGTAGACGACACTGGGAGGGCAGAGGGAGATGACGAGGAGGGGGACACAGTGGAGGCAGTGGATGTTGCTGTGTCTCTATGTGGGTGATGCTTGTGTGAGTGCCTGTGGGATGTGTGGTGCCTATGTTTGCCTGAGCTTCCCTTGTGTGTTGACGTGTGTGCAGGCTGGTCTGATGGTGTGCTTGGGATAGGCAGAGGTACAGTGGATTGGGTCTGGGTGAAGGAAGTTGGAGGGGGAGGCTAGACACGGGGACAATGGCTGCCATCAGTGCTGAGGCCAGAGATTGCAGGGTTCGATGATGGGCAGCCTGACCAGAGTGAATGCCCTCCAGGAATGCATTAGTGTGTTGCAACTCCCTTTATACACCCTGGATGGCATTCACAATGGTAGACTGCACAACAGTGAGTGACCTGAGGAAGTCAATGGCCTCCTCACTGAGGGCAGCAGAGGTGACAGGGGCAGGGGTTGAGGTGCCTGGGGCGAAGGTGATGCCCACCCTCCTGGGTGAGCGGGCCTGGGGCAAAGGCTGACGGGCTGCTGGGAGGGCGGTGCTGGTAGGGGGGGTGGCGGCTGTACCTGTAGAAATGGGGGGCACAGATGTTGCCGCCACCACAAGGGAGCTCCCATCGGAGGACGAGTCCATGTCGCTGGTTGCTGATCCGGTGACCGCCGTGAAGCTCCCCTCACCCTCCGTCCCACTGGTGTATTCGGAGTCCGTGGTGTGGCCCTCCATGGCCATGTGGGATGCAGCCCCCTCGTGTTCCGGTGCCGCTGTACCTCTGCCTGATGATGCTGATGTACATAAGAACAGGGAGAGCACAAAAAGGGGGGGGACGACAGAAGAAAGACAGGTTGAGTGCATAGCTTAACGCTACCGTTGGCGGACAATACAGACACAGCAGCCCCCTGCACTACGCCACGCTGTTGGGCTCTACAGATGCAGTTCCTGGGATATGGCCTACATGGTGGACATCTGCACACATAGATGACACAGGGGCATGTATACCTGTACTTGGCACTCTACAGAGGTGGGGTGGAGTGGCACATGGCCTGCATTACGGAGGGGCCTAGCCTACGGAACTCGCCCTGGCCTAGAGAAACCCACAGCCCTCCTCCCCCACCCAGACCCCTCCACTGCTTGCAAAGTCAGCTGAATGAGAGTGTACTCACCCCCTTGTGTCTGCTGTGATGCCCTCAAGCGCCCATCCAACTCAGGGTAGGCCACCGCCAGGATCCTGAACATCAGGGGGGTCATGGTGCGATGGGCACCCCTCCCAGCTGAGCCTCCGTCGTCTTCTTGCTCCAGCGGCAAATGTCCTCCCATCTTTTACAGCAGTGGGTGCTCCGTCTCTGGTGGACCCCCAGGGTTCCGGACGGCACGACAAATATCCTTCTTCTGGTGGGCGCTGACCTACATGGCATGGACAGGGGAAGAAGAGAAGTCATTACCAACTGCACCGTCGAAGTGAGTGGCCCACATCCCTGCCCTTGCCATGTGGCACATGCATTCACAGTCCTTCATGCTCACAGAACTCTGCCCCCTTCCTTCTTACGACCAGCCCTCTCCACCCAGGCATAGCCCATACAACTTGCACCCTATGTACTCACCTGTTGGTCTGGAGGACCGTAAAGTAGCGTGTACTGGGGGAGGACCCCGTCCATGAGCTTCTCCAACTCCTGTGCAGTGAAGGCAGGGACCCTTTCCCCAGACGCACGTGCTATTGTCTCTTCCAGACCGAGGTCACAGCAGCACTTGCAGTATAGGTCCTCTCCTGTTGAAGATCAGGTATCGAGTGATTCAACAGATCGAAAATGGCGGTCACGTCCGCGGTGGTGACGTCCGCGGCGGTGCGTATCTTCACCGCTGGCGCACTTCGTCATTGGCTCCTGGGACCCATAGGGTCCAATGTTAACCAATGCAGCATTGCGCAGCGGTCTTCGGCCGCCTACCGCGACGGTGTACAACGCCAGCGCAGTTACCTCGCATCCCATTGTCCCAGTTTAGAGGTCAGGCAGCCGCCATTTCAGCGGCCCACATGGCTTCATTTTCAACTGCATCACACATACCTAGGCCTGGACTCAACACTTTTACAGACAACTTTTTGGATTATGTTTCGTGTTCTGTGTAGCTGTGGGTACATACCTCTGAGTTGCTTGACTCTGTGGTCCCTTTTGTCCTTCCTAGGCACCGTCAGCTGGGACAAGTGAGGAGATGGCGAAATCCTCTGGTGTACCGACTGCTGATGGACCTGTTGACAATGGAGGAGCGACATTTAATCATCACCTACAGGTTTGACCGTGCCACAATCCAGGAACTGTGTACCCAGTTGGAGCCAGGCCTGATGTCTGCAATCCGCCATCCCACAGGAATCGCCCCTCAAGTGCTAGTGCTATCAGTGCTCCATTTCCTTGCAAGTGGGTCATTTCAAACAACAGTGGCCATGGCATCAGGGATGTCCCAGCCTATGTTTTCCAACGTGTTGTCCAGAGTGTTGTCTGCCCTGCTGAAACACATGAGGAACTACATTGTTTTCCCTCAGGTGGAGGATTTGGCTACAGTTAAAGGTGACTTCTATTCCCTTGGACATATCCCTAACATCATAGGTGCCATTGATGGGACCCATGTAGCTCTGGTCCCACCCCACAGGAGTGAACAGGTGTACAGGAACCGGAAGAGTTATCATTCGATGAATGTACAGATGGTATGTTTGGCAGACCAGTACATCTCCCAGGTAAATGCTATGTTCCCTGGCTCTGTGCATGACGCCTACATCCTGCGGAATAGCAGCATGCCTTATGTGATGGGTCAACTCCAGAGGCACCGGGTGTGGCTATTAGGGGACTCTGGTTACCCCAACCTGTCATGGCTATTGACCCCAGCAAGGAATCCCAGGACCAGGGCAGAGGAACGCTACAATGAGGCCCATGGGCGGACTAGAAGGGTGATCGAACGCACCTTCGACCTCCTGAAGGCCAAGTTCAGGTGCCTCCATATGACAGGTGGTTCCCTATTCTACTCACCAAGGAAGGTGTGCCAGATCATCATCGCCTGCTGTATGCTTCACAATCTTGCTTTGCGACGTCAGGTGCCTTTTCTGCAGGAGGATGGTCCAGATGACGGTGTTGTGGCAGCTGTGGAGCCTGTGGACAGTGATGAGGAGGAAGCAGAGGAAGAAAACATTGACAACAGAGACTCAGTCATACATCAATATTTCCAGTGACACACAGGTGAGAACACTTTCTTGACTACTACAAGTACTTTCACACTTCTACCTCTATCCTGTCTGTCAATTTCAACCAGTATTTGGTAACTCAGTTGTACATTTCAATTACGGTTTCACAGGTGTGGTTACCAACGTGTGTCATCTGCTTGCATCCTTCATGGACTTGTGATATGTAACATAGGTATGTTGACATTACTATTGAGAACGGATTTTGTCACTGTCATAGCTAATACACATTTTCTAAATCACAGACTGACTCCAGATTGTTTTGTGGCTCAAGGGTGTTTATTGAAGTGCTAATTATTGGAGGGGGTGGTAAAATGGTGAGGGGTGATGGTGGAGGAATGTCCATGGCAGAGTCCAGTCTATTAGTCTCACAGGTGCACTGCCCATATGGGCATAGGAAGTGGAGCTGGGCCAGTTCCAATATGGACAGGGTGACAAAGTGGGACAGTGGGATGACAATCAGGGTGGTCTCATTTCTTGGCGGGGGTCTTGCCATTGTGCTCTGTCCTGTTTCTGGATCTCAGGGACCGCTTGCGGGGTGGTTCTCTGTCTGCAGGGGGTGGGGTGCTGGTGTGGTGGTCCAGTGGCGGGGCGTCCTGTCCACTAGTGCCGGTGGAGGTGGTGGGCAGTTCATCGTCCATGCTAGTGTCAGGGGCCCCTTGGAGTGCCACGTTGTCCATCATGGTGTTCTGTATGTCCTTCAGCACCCCTACAATGGTGCCCAGGGTGGAGCTGATGGTTCTGAGTTCCTCCCTGAAGCCCAAATACTGTTCCTCCTGCAGGCGCTGGGTCTCCTGAAACTTGGCCAGGACCGTAGCCATCGTCTCCTGGGAGTGGTGGTGTTAGACCTGACAGCCTTAGGGTAGTCACCCCTAACTTTTTGCCTGCCTCCCTCCATTTTTTTGGACACTGTTTTTGCTGGTTTATAGACTCTGCGCACTTTACCACTGCTAACCAGTGCTAAAGTGCATATGCTCTCTCCCTTAAAACATGGTAACCTGGAATCATACCTGATTGGACTACTAATTTACTTATAAGTCCCTAGTAAGGTGCACTTTATGTGCATAGGGCTGGTAAATTAAATGCTACTAGTGGGCCTGCAGCACTGGTTGTGCCACCCACTTAAGTAGCCCCTTTTTCCTTGTCTCAGGCCTGCCATTGCAAGGCCTGTGTGTGCAGTTTCACTGCCACCTCGACTTGGCATTTAAAAGTACTTGCCAAGCCTAGAACTCCCCTTTTTCTACATATAAGTCACCCTTAAGGTGTGCCCTAGGTAACCTCTAAGGCAGGGTGCTGTGTAGGTAAAAGGCAGGACATGTACCTGTGTAGTTATATGTCCTGGTAGTGTAAAACTCCTAAATTCGTTTTCACACTACTGAGAGGCCTGCTCCCTTCATAGGCTAACATTAGGGCTGCCCTCATACACTGTTGAAGTGGCAGCTGCTGATCTGAAAGGAGCAGGGAGGTCATATTTAGTATGGCCAGAATGGTAATACAAAGTCCTACTGACTGGTGAAGTCGGATTTAATATTACTATTCTAGAAATGCCACTTTTAGAAAGTGAGCATTTCTTTGCACTTAAATCCTTCTGTGCCTTACAATCCACGTCTGGCTGGGCTTGGTTGACAGCTCCTTGTGCATTCACTCAGACACACCCCAAACACAGGGTACTCAGCCTCACTTGCATACATCTGCATTTTGAATGGGTCTTCCTGGGCTGGGAAGGTGGAGGGCCTGCTCTCACACAAAGGACTGCCACACCCCCTACTGGGACCCTGGCAGACAGGAGTAAACTGAAAGGGGACCTGGTGCACTTCTTAGCCACTCTTTGAAGTCTCCCCCACTTCAAAGGCACATTTGGGTATAAAATAGGGCCTCTGCCCTACCTCATCAGACACTTGCTGGAGAAGAACCCTGAACCAGAAACTACATCCTGCCAAGAAGAACTGCCTGGCTGCTCAAAGGACTCACCTGTCTGCTTTCTACAAAGGACTGCTGCCTTGCTGTTGCCCTGCTGCCTTGCTGAACTCTTGTCTGGCTGTGAAAGTGCTCTCAAAGGGCTTGGATAGAGCTTGCCTCCTGTTCCCTGAAGTCTCAGGACCAAAAAGACTTCTCTCTTTTACTTGGACGCTCCGTGCGCCAAAAATTTCGACGCACAGCTTGTTTCGCGGCGAGAAAAATCCGCACACCGACGCTGATCGACGCGACGCTCTTGGGACGATCGAAGATCCGACGCACGGCCTCGCAAGGACAACGCCGCCCGACCTCTAGCGGAGAAATCGACGCGACGCCTGCCGCGAGATCGTAATTTCAACGTGCAGCCCCGCAGATCGAAGTCTAGAGGAGAAATCGACGCGACGCCTGCCGTGAGTTCGTAAATTCGACGCGCAGCCCCGCAGATCGACGCACAGCCGGAGAACAAGCAGGAGAATCCACGCACAGACCCGGGACATCTGGTAATCCCCGCGATCCACAGAAAGAGACTGTCCACGCGCCGGAAAACGACGCCCGACTTCCCCGCGTGGAAAATAACGACGCAAGTCCGTGTGTGCTGGGGAGAAATCGACGCACACACCCTTTTTCCACGCACCTCTTCTCTTGTGGCCCTCTGAGGAGATTTTTCCACTCCTAACCAGGTACTTGTGCTTGAAAGAGACTTTTGTTACATTCTAAAGACTTAAGACACTTTATACCACTTCCCTGTGATATTTCTACAATTTTCCATTGCAACTTTATTCTTTTTGACCTACAATTATCCTGATAAATATTATATATTTTTCTAAACACTGTGTGGTGTATTTTTGTGGTGCTATATGGTGGTATTGTATGATTTATTGCACAAATACTTTACACATTGCCTTCTAAGTTAAGCCTGACTGCTCGTGCCAAGCTACCAGAGGGTGGGCACAGGATAATCTTGGATAGTGTGTGACTTACCCTGACTAGAGTGAGGGCTTTTGCTTGGACAGAGGGTAACCTGATTGCCAACTAAAAACCCCATTTCTAACTTTGGTGATCAGCGGTGAGGATAGGACTTGTATTTGTGCAGTGACATACAGTAGCTAAGTATTTCACTACCTACCCACAGTTGAAGGTCAACTTGGTTTTTATCTCTTTTTGAAAATCCGTTTTTTCCTGACAATTTTCAAAAACTAAATCCTCACTCAACATGTCTCTGACTGGGTCTCAGACAGGGGACTTTGACCTAGTCCAGTTGGATACATACACGGTCAAACAACTAAGAGGATTCTGCAGGGCATTAAGGGTACCCACCCAAGGGGCCTCCAGAAAGGAGGACTTTCAAGTGGCACTGAGGGCCTGGGCAGAAGCCCATTTAGAGGATGATGAGGAAGGGGAGCCAGAAAGTGGCCCCTCAGAAGGATTTTCACTATCTATGGATGGTGTTACCACTGCAATTGTGCACCCTTCCAGACCAGGGAGCAGTGTCTCCATGCAAAGCCTGACCGCAGAGGAAAGGAGAGAGGAAAGGGAGTTCCAATTGCAAATGGCAAAACTGAAAATTGAGGCGCAACAGGAGGAGAGGAGGGCAGAAAGAGAAGCCAAACAAGCTGAGGCTGAAAGAGCAGCCAAACAGATTGAAGCTGAAAGAACAGCCAAACAGATTCAAGCAGAAGCTGAAAGGGCAGCCAAACAAGCAGAAGCTGAAAGAGCAGCCAAACAAGTGGAAGCTGAAAGAGCTTTGGCTGAAAAGAAACTATTGTTGGCTCATGAACTGAGTCTCAAGGAGCTGGAGATCAAGGCAAGACAGTCTGAATCCAGCAATAATGGTGGCAGCATACAGACAGGACCTGCTGGAGAAAAGAAGGTTCGTATACCCAAAAATGTGGTGCCCAGTTTTGTGGTGGGAGATGACATAGATAAATGGTTAGCTGCTTATGAAGTTGCACTAAGGGCTCATGAGGTTCCTGAAGGGCAATGGGGGGTAGCTGTGTGGGGTTATGTGCCGCCATTGGGGAGGGACACACTTCTCACATTGGATCCACAGGATCAAAACACATACCCACTCTAGAAAGCCACTTTACTTGCCAAGTTTGGGCTGACCCCTGAGGGATACCGTCAGAGGTTCAGGGACAGCACCAAACAAACCACACAAACATGGGTAGATTTCTTTGATTTCTCTAGTAAGGCACTGAATGGATGGGTGCGGGGCAACAAAGTAGCAGATTATAAAGGTTTATATGACTTGATCCTGAGAGAGCATATGCTTAATGTTACTTATACAGATTTGCGCCAGCACCTAGTGGATAGTAAGCTGACTGATCCCAGGAAGCTTGCTGAGGAGGCAGACCTCTGGGTTAGCACCAGAGTGTCCAAAAAGGTACCTGGGGGGGACTCCCACAAAGGTGGTCAGGGTTCCCAACAGAAGAAAGAGGGGGGAGATAAACTTACAGATAAGGAACTCTCTAAAGGCCCCCAAAAGAATTCCCAGGGAGGGGGTGGCAACCCTTCCTTTTCCAAATTTGGGAAAAAGCCAGGGACATTTGACAAGTCAGGAAAATCTAGCCCCAAATGCATGGAGTGTTACCAATATGGTCACTACAAAGGCGATCCACAGTGCCCCAAGAGGGCACCGTCCACTACCGGACAGGCACCTGGGTTGACTAGTGTAGCACTCGGGGGGAGATGGACCCAACTAGCTTTGGGGAGCAGGTGGAGATTTCCCTAGTGTCCCTGGGAGAAGGAGAAATGGTGCCCAAGGCCCACATGCCCAGAAATACTTCCAAGTACCGGCAGTGGGTCACCATTGATGGGCAGAGGGTGGAGGCTCTGCGTGACACAGGAGCCAGTATGACTACTATCAAGAGTCAGCTGGTGTCAGCAGAGCAGATAGTACCTAATACATTCCACCAGGTCAGAGTCGCTGACAATCGCGAGAGTCACCTACCGGTGGCTCTGGTTCCCTTTGAGTGGGGGGGGGTCTCTGGTACTCTGAAAGTAGCTGTGAGTCCTGCCATGCCTGTAGATTGTCTGTTAGGCAATGACCTTGAGCACACTGCTTGGAAAGAAGTGGAGCTCAGGTCTCACCTGGAGATGTTAGGGTTACCTGAGTGGGTCTGCATGACCACACGGTCCATGGCTGACCGAGAGGGAAGTCAAGGGCATCTGGAGCCTGGAACGATGGCCCAGAGAGCTGCCAGGAGGAGGGACCAGGGGTGCGGGAAACCGGCCCCAGCTGTTCCCACAGTGGCTGACGGGGCTCCTGAGGAGGAGGCTTCCGAGCCAACTGGGGAAGACATTGCCGCCCTAGGTGACTTACCTGAGCTTGCTGGCTGGCAAGTTGAGGGTGGACCCACCAGGGAGGAATTCTGCAAGGCGCAGAAAGAATGTCCCACTCTAGAAGGTTTGAGGAAACAAGCCTCAAACCAGGCAGCCGGCGACGCCTCTGGCGATCACCACCTATATTGGGAGAATGATCTCCTCTACAGTGAGCCTAAGGTTCCGGGCTTTGGGGCAGCACGTGTGCTGGTAGTCCCCCAATGTTACCGAACCTTCCTACTGGGTCTGGCTCACGACATTCCCCTGGCAGGACATTTGGGGCAGGGCAAGACCTTTAACAGGCTTGTCACCCACTTTTATTGGCCCAAAATGAGGACACACTCAGACAAGTTCTGCAGATCCTGTCCTACCTGCCAGGCCAGTGGTAAAGCAGGAAAAAGGGTTAAAACCCCCCTGATTCCACTTCCGGTCGTTGGCACCCCCTTTGAAAGGGTGGGCATCGACATTGTTGGTCCCTTGGACCCCAAAACTGCCTTAGGCAACAGGTTCATCCTGGTTTTGGTGGACCATGCCACCCGTTACCCAGAGGCAATCCCTCTGAGGACAGTAACTGCACCGGTGGTGGCCAGAACCCTGATGGGGATATTTACCCGTGTGGGATTCCCCAAGGAAATAGTGTCTGACAGAGGCACTAACTTCATGTCTGCATACATGAAGTCTCTGTGGGATGCGTGTGGTGTAACTTACAAGTTCACCACACCCTATCACCCCCAGTCGAATGGTCTTGTGGAGAGATTCAACAAGACCCTGAAAGGCATGATTGGTGGCCTCCCTGAGGCCATGAGGCGTAAGTGGGACGTCCTCTTACCATGCCTTCTCTTTGCTTACAGAGAGGTCCCCCAGAGAGGGGTAGGGTTCAGTCCCTTTGAACTTCTCTATGGGTACCCTGTCAGGGGACCCTTAAGCATTTTCCAGGAGGGATTGGAGAAAGCTCCAAAGACACCCCCTCAGGATGTGGTCAGCTATATGTTGGCCCTCCGCAACCAGATGACCCGCTTCTGGAAAGAAGCCCAAGATAACCTTGAGGCCAGTCAAGAGGTGATGAAACAATGGTATGACCAGAAGGCCACCCTGGTAGAGTTTCAACCTGGAGACAAAGTGTGGGTAATGGAGCCAGTAGAGCCCAGAGCTCTCCAGGACCGCTGGTCTGGCCCATTTGAAATAAAGGAGCGGAAAGGGGAGGCCACTTACCTAGTGGACCTCAAAACCCCTAGGAATCCCCTAAGGGTGCTCCATGTGAACCGACTAAAAGCTCATTTCGAGAGGTCGGAGATCAACATGCTTCTGGTCACAGATGAAGAAACGGAAGAGGAGAGTGAACCTCTCCCCGACCTCCTCTCTGCCCAAGAAGGTGATGGGTCAGTAAGCGGGGTCATTCTGTCTGACTCCCTGACTCTAAATCAGAAAGGAGACTGTTATGAGCTGTTGGAGCAGTTCTCCCCCCTGTTCTCCCTTACTCCTGGGCTGACCCACCTCTGTGTTCATGATATTGACACCGGTGACAGTCTCCCTGTGAAAAACAAAATTTACAGGTTGTCGGATTAGGTGAAGGCCAGCATCAAGGAGGAGGTCTCCAAGATGTTGACTCTAGGGGTCATTGAGAAATCCAGTAGTCCCTGGGCCAGCCCAGTGGTATTGGTCCCTAAGGCTACTGCCCCAGGTGCGAAGCCAGAACTCCGGTTCTGTGTGGACTACCGGGGACTCAACTCAGTCACCCGGACTGATGCCCCACCCCATCCCCCGAGCTGATGAGCTCGTGGACAGGCTAGGCGCTGCCAAGTTCCTGAGTACGTTTGATCTTACTTCAGGGTACTGGCAGATCGGCCTAACTGAGGGGGCCAAGGAAAGATCCGCATTTTCAACCCCGGATGGCCATTACCAGTTCCGGGTGATGCCGTTTGGGTTGAAAAATGCCCCCGCTACCTTCCAACGGTTGGTTAACGGGGTCCTAGCTGGCAAGGATGCCTTCTGTGCAGCCTACCTGGATGACATAGCTGTCTACAGTTCCAGCTGGGAGGAACACCTGCTTCACCTCAAGGAGGTGCTTCAGGCCCTGCAACAGGCAGGCCTGACCATCAAGGCCAGTAAGTGCCAGATTGGGCAGGGTTCCGTGGTGTACTTAGGACACCTAGTGGGTGGTGGCAAGGTGCAGCCACTCCAGGCCAAGATTGAAACTATCAAGGCCTGGCAACCACCCCGAACACAGACGGAGGTGAGAGCCTTTCTAGGCCTCACAGGATACTACCGCCGATTTGTCAAGGGCTATGGTACCATTGTAACACCCTTGACAGAACTCACTTCCAAGAAGCAACCTAGGTTGGTGAATTGGACAGAGGCTTGTCAGAAAGCCTTTGACGCCCTGAAGGAAGCCATGTGCACGGCCCCCGTACTCATGGCCCCTGACTACTCCCAGGAATTTATCGTGCAGACAGACGCTTCAGAGCATGGCATAGGGGCAATCCTAGCACAGCTGAATGAGGAGGGCCGAGATCAACCGGTAGTCTTTATTAGCAGAAGGCTATTACCACGGGAACAGAGGTGGAGTGCTATTGAACGAGAAGCTTTTGCTGTGGTCTGGGCACTGAAGAAGCTAAGACCCTACCTGTTTGGGACTCACTTCCGGGTTCAGACACACCACAGGCCCCTCAGATGGCTCATGCAGATGAGGGGTGAGAATCCAAAACTCTTGAGGTGGTCCATTTCCCTACAGGGGATGGACTTTACGGTGGAACATCGCCCAGGGGTTGACCACGCCAATGCTGATGGTCTCTCCAGGTACTTCCGCCTTAGCGATGAGAGCTCCCAGGAGGTCGGGTAGCTCTCCCCACTTTCAGCTGGGGGGGACACATGTTAGACCTGACAGCCTTAGGGTAGTCACCCCTAACTTTTTGCCTGCCTCCCTCCATTTTTTTGGACACTGTTTTTGCTGGTTTATAGACTCTGCGCACTTTACCACTGCTAACCAGTGCTAAAGTGCATATGCTCTCTCCCTTAAAACATGGTAACCTGGAATCATACCTGATTGGACTACTAATTTACTTATAAGTCCCTAGTAAGGTGCACTTTATGTGCATAGGGCTGGTAAATTAAATGCTACTAGTGGGCCTGCAGCACTGGTTGTGCCACCCACTTAAGTAGCCCCTTTTTCCTTGTCTCAGGCCTGCCATTGCAAGGCCTGTGTGTGCAGTTTCACTGCCACCTCGACTTGGCATTTAAAAGTACTTGCCAAACCTAGAACTCCCCTTTTTCTACATATAAGTCACCCTTAAGGTGTGCCCTAGGTAACCCCTAGGGCAGGGTGCTGTGTAGGTAAAAGGCAGGACATGTACCTGTGTAGTTATATGTCCTGGTAGTGTAAAACTCCTAAATTCGTTTTCACACTACTGAGAGGCCTGCTCCCTTCATAGGCTAACATTAGGGCTGCCCTCATACACTGTTGAAGTGGCAGCTGCTGATCTGAAAGGAGCAGGGAGGTCATATTTAGTATGGCCAGAATGGTAATACAAAGTCCTACTGACTGGTGAAGTCGGATTTAATATTACTATTCTAGAAATGCCACTTTTAGAAAGTGAGCATTTCTTTGCACTTAAATCCTTCTGTGCCTTACAATCCACGTCTGGCTGGGCTTGGTTGACAGCTCCTTGTGCATTCACTCAGACACACCCCAAACACAGGGTACTCAGCCTCACTTGCATACATCTGCATTTTGAATGGGTCTTCCTGGGCTGGGAGGGTGGAGGGCCTGCTCTCACACAAAGGACTGCCACACCCCCTACTGGGACCCTGGCAGACAGGAGTAAACTGAAAGGGGACCTGGTGCACTTCTTAGCCACTCTTTGAAGTCTCCCCCACTTCAAAGGCACATTTGGGTATAAAACAGGGCCTCTGCCCTACCTCATCAGACACTTGCTGGAGAAGAACCCTGAACCAGAAACTACATCCTGCCAAGAAGAACTGCCTGGCTGCTCAAAGGACTCACCTGTCTGCTTTCTACAAAGGACTGCTGCCTTGCTGTTGCCCTGCTGCCTTGCTGAACTCTTGTCTGGCTGTGAAAGTGCTCTCCAAGGGCTTGGATAGAGCTTGCCTCCTGTTCCCTGAAGTCTCAGGACCAAAAAGACTTCTCTCTTTTACTTGGACGCTCCGTGCGCCGAAAATTTCGACGCACAGCTTGTTTCGCGGCGAGAAAAAGCCGCACACCAACGCTGATCGACGCAACGCTCTTGGGACGATCGAAGATCCGACGCACGGCCTCGCAAGGACAACGCCGCCCGACCTCTAGCGGAGAAATCGCCGCGACGCCTGCCGTGAGATCGTAATTTCAATGCGCAGCCCCGCAGATCGAAGTCTAGAGGAGAAATCGACGCGACGCCTGCCGTGAGTTCGTAAATTCGACGCGCAGCCCCGCAGATCGATGCACAGCCGGAGAACAAGCAGGAGAATCCACGCACAGACCCGGGACATCTGGTAATCCCCGCGCTCCACAGAAAGAGACTGTCCACGCGCCGGAAAACGACGCCCGACTTCCCCGCGTGGAAAATAACGACGCAAGTCCGTGTGTGCTGGGGAGAAATCGACGCACACACCCTTTTTCCACGCACCTCTTCTCTTGTGGCCCTCTGAGGAGATTTTTCCACTCCTAACCAGGTACTTGTGCTTGAAAGAGACTTTTGTTACATTCTAAAGACTTAAGACACTTTATACCACTTCCCTGTGATATTTCTACAATTTTCCATTGCAACTTTATTCTTTTTGACCTACAATTATCCTGATAAATATTATATATTTTTCTAAACACTGTGTGGTGTATTTTTGTGGTGCTATATGGTGGTATTGTATGATTTATTGCACAAATACTTTACACATTGCCTTCTAAGTTAAGCCTGACTGCTCGTGCCAAGCTACCAGAGGGTGGGCACAGGATAATCTTGGATAGTGTGTGACTTACCCTGACTAGAGTGAGGGCTTTTGCTTGGACAGAGGGTAACCTGATTGCCAACTAAAAACCCCATTTCTAACAGGTGGTATGCTCCCATGATGGAGGAGAGGGCCTCGTGGAGAGTGGGTTCCCTTGGCCTGTCCACCCCCTGTCGCACGGCAGCCCTCCCAGTTCCCCTGTGTTCCTGTGCCTCCGTCCCCTGGACCGTGTGCCCACTACCACTGTCCCCAGGTCCCTGTTTTTGTTGGGGTGGTTTGCTGGGTTCCCTGTAGTGGTGGACACACAGCTGATTGACGTGTCCTGGGTACGGAGGTATGGGCCTGCTGGGTGGGTGCTGTGCTGGTGTTTCCAGAGGGTGGAAGGTCTGTGTTGGGCTGTGCCTGTGTGAGGGGAACCAACTGTCCCGAGGCCCACGATGGTCCGGGCTGGTCATCTGGATCCAGTTGGTCAGAGCTGCTGTCATCACTGTGGGCCTCTTCTGTGGGTGGGGTAGAGATGTCTGGACCCTCCTGTCTGGTGACGTTAGGTAGTGGTCCTGCAGGGGTGTAAAACTATGATTATTGCATGTGTGTGTCATGGTGAGCGTGTACCCCAGTGCTAGCATTCCTGTGTGGGGGCTTGTGTGATGGTGGTTGGGGGGGTGTTATGGGTATGTGCAGTGGGCATGCTTCAGTGAGGGGTGTCCATGCTTTGTTGTGTCATGCAGGGCTTGGTGTTGGGATGGGTGATTTGTGTTATTAGTACATTAGTGAGGAGTTGGAGTGATAGGGGAGGGGGTGAGGATGGGGGTGTGTGATAGCATGCAGGTAGGGTGGGGGATATGATAGTTAAGATTTGACTTACCGGTGTCCATTCCTCCACCGACTCCTCCGAGGCCCTCAGGATGCATAATGGTCAAGACCTGCTCCTCCCATGTTGTTAGTTGTGGGGGAGGAGGTGGGGGTCCGCCACCAGTCCACTGTACCGCGATGTTGTGCCTGGGATACCACTGAACGCACCTTCCCCCGTAGGTCGTTCCACCTCTTCCTGATGTCGTCCCGATTTCTTGGGTGCTGTCCCACTGCGTTGACTCTGTCGACTATTCTTTGCCATAGCACCATCTTCCTAGCTATGGAGGTGTGCTGCACCTGTGCTCCAAATAGCTGTGGCTCTACCGTACAATTTCCTCCACCATGACCCTGAGCTCCTCCTCAGAGAACCTGGGGTGTCTTTGCCGTGCCATGGGGTGGTGTAGGTGATGTGTGGGGTGGTGTATGTGGTGATGAGTGTGGTGATATGTAGTGGTGTGTGGTGTTTTGTGCGTGGATGTTGTGTGGGTGATGGTGTTGTGTGCCTCTGTGTGGTGGGGTTGGCTATTCTGTGCTCTCTCTCTGGCCTTCGTCAATAATTTTTTGTCGTAGGGGTTTGTGGGTGATGTGGGTGTGTGTTTTATATTGTGTTGGGTGTGTGGGAGTGGTGTTTGTATGTTTGTTTGTGTGTGTAATTCGAATTGTCCAATGTGGCGGTGTTTTGGAGATGTGTGTGTATTTTGAGCGCGGCGGTGTGTACCGCCAATGGAATATCGCGGTTGAAAGACCGCTGCGTGGATTCGTGGGTCGTGATAGCATGGGCGTGTTTCTGTTGGCATGACAGTGTCGGTTTTGTTTTCGCCAGTTTATCACTGACTTTTGGTGTGGCAGACTTTTGTGTGGGTGTCTGAATTTTGTCGGTTTCTGAGCAGTGGGTCGTAATAGCTGTAGCGGAATTTTGCGGCCACGGCGGTGTGTTGGCGGTCTTCTGCACGGCAGTAAGGCTTTTACCGCCAATGTTGGAATGAGGGCCTTTATGTCCACTCTTTCCCATGTGATTCAGTAGGGCAATAGTATCATACCTGCAGTCATCTCTCGTTTTGGACGCAATCAGCAAATCATCAATGTAATGCACTAGAGTCGAATTAAAAGGCAAATCTAATGATTCCAAATCCTTCTTCAATATCTGATTGAAGATGGAAGGCGAACTATAACCGTCACAGTCATTGGCCAACGTTCCCACCCTTGCCCTGACGCATATCCATTCACCGTTGTTTCATGCATGCCCCATTCCCCCCCATCTCCCATCCACACCACTCCAAACAGGCATTGCCCATCGAAATGTGGGTCATAATAGCTGTGGCGGTATTCCGCGGCCGCGGCGGTGTATAGGCGGTCTTCTGCACGGCGGTAAGCGTCTTTTACCGCCAATGTTGTAATGACCCCCATTATGTTTTATTTATCCTGTACCACTAGGTTCACAGAGTTAAAGTGAATACACTCCAGGTAGGACAGCCTATAAAAGTATGGGAGATTTACAGAAGACTGGTAGCTCTGAAATGTTAATGCAGCTAATTCAGTGGCACCCTCATGTTAGTTTTCCTTAAACATAGGAAGCACGTTATCCATCATATGCAAAATGTTCAGGATCTCCAAATCATTCTATGATATGAATTGTAACAACCCATTAGAGAGGTCTTGCTTGCTCCTACCAGACTATTCCAGAATAATCACAGCATGCCTTTCCTGCAACCTCCTAACCAATTCTCACCCATTGTCAACATTGCTTCCTTTACTTTTCCACAAAACCAATAATCCACTTTATGTGGAGTCTACATCATAGTTGAGAATGTCATTTCTAGGTCTCACCTACATAAATGTATAATTAAAGCTGTCTGTTGTTGAAGACGTATTGTCTCCAATTCATTAAAATATATACATATAGTGGGCTCTGGGTCAGCACTTTGCTTATCATTAGATGTCTTTCTTGTCGGTCTCATTGCCTGCATTTTATTTGCATTCACTTTCCTTCTTCTTGTGTTTGTCCCTCCCCTGTAGCACAGATTCTTTAGCATGTTTTTCACTGGATGAGATATATTCCTCCACTGTTTATATTTAGCTAATTATCTTTTGTGTGCATTTAACAATTCTCCAAGTGTTTGGTTTCTCTCTTTCTCTTGTGCTGCTTCACCCCCAAATACACCCTACCTTGGTGTTGCTCATCCTTAGACCTAGCTATTCGTTGCTTGCTCTACTACTCCCCGTTCAGTGTTTTTTTTTTTAATTTTCAACTCTTGTTCCTCCGTTGGACCTCCAGTGCCTCTGTTGCGTTCTCTTGGCTGAATTTACTTTTTTCCTTCCACCTTTCCACCCGCTCCTCTGTTGCTCTCTTGCCCCTCCCAGTTGCTGTCTTAAAAACTAATCTTTTATAAATTCAACATTCCAGAGAAGCACACTACTATTACTAACACATTAACTGGTTGTATGTCACTATAGTACAGTCCAAAAACCAACCTACATAAATATTGCTTACACGTTATTGACCGTACCGCTAAAGGTACATATACATTTAGTATTATTAACTTCAAACCCACTTACCTCTACTTACTGTACAAAAAAATGGTATGGTTGACATGGATGCTATATTTTTGAAGGGGATATTTTGGTTGTGATAGAGTGCAGAACACTAAAGCAGCAAATACCTCCACCCGCAATTCAGAATATTCCTGTTCTGAATAGGCAGTTGTTTCACATTATTAATGGGTGTCCCCTACTATAAAACTGTACTATTAGTTTTCAGAACCTATCATATAATCTAGAGATGTTTGTTTAACTGCTTAACTGAGGTGGACAAACTGTTTGGGTTCACTGCAATACATTCTCAGTGTGGGTAACATGAACAGTTCATCCACGCAATGCAAAGAAAATCATTCTGGTGCTCACACAGTGTGCCCTTTCTACTGGTACCTCTCCCTAGTAGAACCCTGTTTAAGGGCCACTGCAGGATTGCCATCCTCAGCAGGAATCCACCCACCAGGCACCAGAGGGAACAACTGTAAGGAATGTGCCTGTTCCTGCAAGGGACAGCCATGCTCTGGACTTAGGCAATAATACATCAATCTCCTGTAAACAGCTTCCATAGAGTTGGAACGGAAATACAAGCTCCTGGATCCGTTCAGAACAGGGAACGAGTGGTATGGGGGTAGGGAAAGTGAGAGAAATACCCACCACACCGCTGAGGACCCATCACAGAAGATTTCCTCTGCAGGCCCGGAATGAATGGAGTTGTAATTGGGGCTCTCAAGGTCTTGCCTTAAGGCCCTGAAAAAACAAGTGACAAAATAATGCATACACTGGACTAACACATCAAAGAATACGCAGGCACGGAAGGCAGCGGGACTATGGGGAACTTCAGAGGAGATGGCGGTGGAAGCCCTAAAGGCACCAGGAAACACTCAGGGACCTGGAGGGACTGAGAGGACTGTAAGGCTCTGTAGGGGTAGCAATGGAACCAAAATGACTAAGGACCATAAAGACTGAAATTACATAAAGAAATGAAATAAGACAGCCAGGGGAAAAGTGTAACACAACTGTGGAAGGGCAACACAACAAAAGTGGAGAAAATGCAGTTTGGTAAAGAACTAAGGGCCAGATGTAGCAAAAGAAAATTTTGCGAGGTGCAAATTGCGAGTCAGACCGACTCGAAATTTGCAACTCGCAAAATTGTATGCAGAAAGGTGTCTCAGACACCTTCTGCGACTCGCTATGGGGTCGCAAAGACCCACCTCATGAATATTAATGAGGTGGGTCGCATTTTGCGACCCCATAGCGAGTCCATGCATTCACAGGGATGGTGGCCTGCTGAAGACAGCAGACCTCCATGTCTGCGACTGCTTTTTTAATAAAGCAGTTTTTGTTTTTGTTTTTATTGCAGCCCGTTTTCCTTAAAGGAAAACGAGTTGCAATACAAAAAAATAATGAAACCATTTGGTTTCTTTTTTTTCAGAGTAGGCAGTGGTCCTGAAAAAATATTTTTTTCGGCATTCACAAAGGGGAAGGGGTCCCATGGAGACCCCTTCCCTTTTGCGAATGAGTTACCACCAATGTGACACTGGTGGTAACTGCGAGTTGGTTTGTGACCGCATTCGCGGTCACAAAGCAACTCAGCATGGCGATGCAGTCACAAATAGGAAGGGAACACCCCTTCCTATTTGTGAGTCGCATCCCCAAATTGCAAGTCAGTACCGACTCGCAATTTGAGGATGAGCATCGCGTTCGGCCTTTTGCATGCCGCAAACTGCGTTTTTCATAGTTTGTGACATGCAAAAGGCTTCCTACATCTGGCCCTAAGTGAGAAAGGGAGTCATACAAGTGGAAAGTTCCCAGGCACCCTCTTGGTAGTCTGTAGACTTTTTATAGTGACCAGGAGAGGCTGCGCTCCTTCTATTGCTTGTGACCTGAAACTATCTGTTCTTGACCTTCCGTGAACCTTGGCCTTCAGTCCACAGCCTCCAATCCTGTCTTTTGAGGATCTCATGATATGAAAAGACTTGCACTTTTGTCTCATTCCCAAGATGTCCCTGACAGGCATGCATAAGCTTCCCCCCCCAAAAAAAGAAAGAAATAGCCTTTCTGTCCCCGGGTGGGGTGATTGGTGTGGCTTACCCCCATTCTGCCCCAAAAGTGAGGAGTACAAAGCCCTCTAGACACTGTGAAAGTGTAACCTTGTACACAGAAATACTGCACAGGATCAGGAAACAGTAAATGTAAGGTAAGAACATTTTTATTAAGGTAAGAATAACTTTATTGCTTCTAGTCTGGAAGGTTGGGAATAGTGAGGTTCCAGATAACAGCAGCTGATGCAGGACATTTCCTGGATTAGTTGTTACTTGAAGAGTAAGGATATTCTTACCTACCATGTCCTGAAATACTGCTGTGATCCTGTGTACATGGTTACACTTTCACATTGGCAACAAGCTGCTACAACCTGCAATAACCAGCTGACGAGTTGCCCTGGCCACCTAATTTGAAGGGCAACATTTCCTACTTGATGAGAGGCACACGTCTACAAGCTTGCCAAACAACTACTCCCTAATTACAATTACTGGAAAGTGGTTCCATACTTTCACTCTTGATTTTGCCTTGTGCGGTGTTTAACCAAAAAATGTGTGAATATTTGTCTGTCAGCAAAATAGCAAAAGGTGGCCTTGAGGTAATGTATGTGGATAGTTGTGTTTCGGTAATGCTAGAATCACAGCCTGTACCACTGAGGAAATTTGAAGGAAGAACTCATTCAGCACTGACAGTGCTGCTTTCAAACAAGCATGGTAGACATTCCATGGTAGTACTGACAACATTATTTAAGACTGAAGGCTTTTAGACCCAGTTTCCTGGGCACCAGAGCACTCAGGAGCTACCCTGCTCCAATCGCATCAACTAGAGTGTCCCCCACTGGTGTCCTGGGGCCTTAGTACTAGTGGACCCCAAACTGGTTAACCAAGTAACCTTCTCGAGCACTTGCCACCTCAGGGTAACGAGACAGCTCAGTCCAAGGCTTACTCAAGGAGGTGAGGTGGGTTTAGACATTCAGAATACAGGGTACAATGTACTCCAAAGTAATGGGACCAATGTCCAGTCAGTGCTTTACTTTTTTAAAAAGAAAAGTACTTTAATACACATAAGAGAAAAATATTACACATAAAACTAAGATAAACAGCAAAAAACAGACATCTTTACAACCCTCTGGGCCACAATTCTGACTCCTAACAGTATTATAGTGCCTAGCTGCTAAGCACTAACACAGTTAGCATGTAGAGACACAATTACCATTGCTTATTACAGACGATGTTGCACAGGGTTGCTCTCATTTGCTAAAGCCATGATACCAATCCTTGTATGGCAATGGTGTAATTTCAGCATATGATATGAAGTCAAACGTTCCAGATCAGCCACAGAACCCACCACCCAAAAAACAGAAGTGCCCTCCTGTCCTTAACAAGGACACTGCTCTGGTGGCATCAGGGATCTGATCACGGGTGTTTGATGTCTTGGCATAGTTTACTGGAGTGCCACTAAACCAGTAGACCCTGGCTAGCTGTACAAGGGTATTAGCTGGCCAGAGTGCCAGTTCACCCTGGTACCTCCATGTATCACAAAAAGAAAGGTAGGGGGCCTGTAAAACAGGACTCTTATCCCCAGCTACAGATTGCAACTGTGAACACAGGGGATGGGTCTGGGCACAGTTATCTCACCTTGAAAGGATTGGTGGACTCAAGCTTCCCCATCTCCCTCTGTCTCTGTTGATGTGCTGCAAGCTTCCTTATCTTGAGGAGCTGTTTCAAATTCCATTATCTTCAAAGCTGATGCTGCCCTGCTCGACAAGCCTCACAAACAGCTGATCCTCTGCTCCTGCATCCAGGCTGTTAATTGCTCCTTTTACTTTTTCACAGCTGACAAATTCCATCACAACAGAATCCATCCATTACAGAGAAAATTCTCAAGTACAGATGTGGTGAGCAAGCTTCCTTGCTTTTACACCGCGGTCTCACAGCTGCCTTCTGTAGATGCTTATTAGAACCGAAGACCAGCCTTGAACAACCACTGACCACTCAGGCCAGGCTTTTATCATCTCTGATTGATAGGCTGATCCAATCAGAGGGTCTGCTACTTTTGAATCCTGGGTGCCTCTCCGAACATGAAGCCTATCTGTGTCATGCTCACTGCGTGTATAAGATATGTATAAGATGAGATACTGGGCTTCAGGACAGGCTCTTGGTGTCAGCCAGAGAAGAATTTTAATTCACTCCAGACCAGGAGGCACTGACCATCACCGAAACGAAAAGGGGGAGTCCCTCCGAGCAGTTACTGCAGCTAGACTCATATAGGAGCCAGTGTCTACCCTAGCCCTCAAGACTTCTCCAAGGAATAGGAAGCTGCACGAGGAACTGGAATGTCAAGCAGAACAGCTCAGCTCACATTAAACACAATAGCTTACCTCACAATTATCCCCTAGGGAACCTGCTGGCTCTCAAACGCACATCCTAGGTAGACAAAGGCAACAGGACCACTGGCAAAGCAGACTGCACAGACTTGATCAGGAGGGTGGCTAGTAGCCCCCCTCACCAAGGGCACAAGGATACAGGTGTCCCTGACTATAGATGTATTGCTGCCACCACCTTAGAAGAGAGGGCAGTAGCCACTCTTTGTGAAATCGGGGTGCACTATGCAGCCCCCCCCAACCTCAGAGCTAAGTTCTAGGGTCTCCATCTATGTAAACAGAGAGCTCCTCAGATGTAAACAGAGTGATCCTCAGTGGATCTACGTTTGTCATGTTCACTGAGGTAGTGATCCAGAAACCACACAGTAACTTTTAAGTGACTTGCCTGTAGATCACCATGGGACCACTGCCTGCTCTGAAAAAATGTTTTCCAGGCCATTCACAAAGGGGAAGGGGTCCCATGGGGACCCATTCCCTTTTGCGAATGGGTTACCACCAGTGTGACACTGGTGGTAACTGTGACTGCTTGGCGACCGCGTTTGCGGTCACAAAGCAATGCAGCATCATGCTGCGACTCGCAAATAGGAAGGGGAACACCCCTTCCTATTTGCAACTCGCAGTCCCGTTTTGCGAGTCGGTAACCAGGTTACCGACTCGCAAAACGGGGATAGGGCATTGCGATGTGGGTTTTGCACGTCGCAAACAGCGAAATTCGCTGTTTGCGAAGTGAAAAACCTTTGCTACATCTGGCCCATAGTGACTCCTTTTACCTAAGATGGTGTCAGGGCCTACTCAAAATGGAGTCAGACCTTATGGACTTTACCTCGAGTGGAAGAATGCAGTCATCAGGTTGGATGGGTAGGTCAGGTCTGCACATAGTGAATGCTACTCAATTGTGTGAGATAGTATGGAAGAAGCTCTATAGGTTTACTGGAAGACAATTTAGTGGATTGACAAGATCTGAGTGTAATCATCTGAGAGGGTATTAGACCTGTCAACATTAAGGTGGTCTTCTCCCTCCAAACTTTTTTTTTAGTCCTCCATTTTTGCTAATCTCGTTTCTATTAGCCTTATGACTAGTGTACTTTGCCACTGAAAACAGTGCTAGAGGGTATGTGCTCTTTCCTTTAAATATGGTAACATTGCCTTACACCCAACTGACACTTTTAATTTACTTGTAAGTCCTTAGAAAAGTGGTATTACATGTACCCAGAGCCTGTAAATTAAATGCTACTAGTGGGCCTGCAGCATGTTTTGTGCTGCCCACTAAGTAGCCCTTTAAACATATCTCAGGCCTGTTAGTGCAGCTTGTGTGTGCAGTGTTAACCTGCCAATTCAGCTTGGCAAAACAAATCTTTTGCAAATTCAAAACTTTTTTTTTCAGTACATATAAGTCACCTCTATAGTAGGCCCTAAACAGCTTATAAGGCAGGGAGCAGTGTATTAAAAAAATTGGACATGTACTTTTACCTTTTACATGTCCTGGTACATTCAGCCACTGTATTTGCTATCTTCAGCAACACAATATGATGCATACAAGTGTGATAAGTGCTGCCACCAGGCGAGATACATGCAAATAGTAGGTATGACATATGGGGCCCCTGTATTTAATGCAGCCAGCACCATCCGAATTATGAGATCCATGGGAAGACCCCACATTTGTTACTTTCACCTGGAGATTTCCACTGCTGAAAACAGCCAAAATCTACTTTTGAAAGTATGGGGAGAGGGCAATGAATATTTAGTTATTGGTTCAGCCCCAGAATTACTGATTTTCTTAGTGGATTTTCAGGGTCCAACCTGAAATGGGCTGGATTTTCCACACACCCAAACCTGAGGTTTTGGTACCCCAGGTATCGTACCTCTGGGACTGGGGGAAATCTATCCCTTTTACATAATGACACCCAGGATGTGATTTCTGCAGCCACCAAATATAAAACCTGTACCCTCTCAGGTTTGGCTTCATGAACATCAGCAATAAACTGGGGAAACTCTCTAGCCCT
Source organism: Pleurodeles waltl (assembly GCF_031143425.1). Classification (NCBI taxonomy): domain Eukaryota; kingdom Metazoa; phylum Chordata; class Amphibia; order Caudata; family Salamandridae; genus Pleurodeles; species Pleurodeles waltl. The sequence continues at coordinate 1,331,760,943 of NC_090446.1, read as the reverse complement.
CCTCTATAATTGCTATAATGTCATTAGTAGTATAGATTGACAGGTTAAAAAATGGAGGTGAAGCAATGATCAGGAACACTTAGTGGGTAACATAAGTTGGTGTCCTTGTGCGCTGAGCCTCAATAACACAGCCATGCATGGACTGCAACCAAGAAAGGGTACAAATGAATGTGATTGCTATTAGTTTAAAATAATCACAATCACTAATAAGTATTTTGACATCCACGGATCCTCAGAAATTCTGCAGCTCCTGAAATGAAGGACAATGCCATGCTTAGTAGCTTTGTCTGTACTTTTTTAATGTAGATATCTCAAAAACTACCACACAAATTTACTCCATCCTAAAGAAGCAATGGCAATGCTAAAAATATGGACTATTTATAGAAAGTGACTCTTTAGTCATTGGTCCACTGAAGCACTCAAGGGAATATTTATGAAAAAATCATGCAGCACAGCATATCACCTTGCTGCTCTGTGTGAAAGGAAAACAGCAGGAATGTACAATATTTAAAGTAATATGGCACATTCTTGTCTTTTCCGTGTTCTGGCACACAATGTGCTGCCTAACACCAACGCAGGCACCCTTGCACCATGGTGCAACGGTGTCTTTGTTAATAGGCAGGATTCCTGTACAAAAACAATCCTCTAAAGCATTTTCCTCTTTCTATGGATCACTCATATTAAGCAGAAGTAACAGGGAGAATAAAGATATTTCTCCTTGTTACGCCTCACCTAATGAGGTGTAGGATCTTGACACATTCCCAGAAATGGTAAATTGGGGAATGTGCGTAAATCCATAGGTGGACGCATGGGAACACTCATTCTCCACTCATGGAACGCCTTCCAGGGCAGAAAAATGCAATGCAGTGATTTGTGCTGCGTTGTATTACTCTAGATTTGTCAAGCTATGCAAGGCCAAGCAAGGTGGCCTTGCGTAGCATGATAAATCTAACTTAAGAGTCACATCGCTCTTGCCCCAAGTTGTGTGGCACAAGGGGCAGCACAACCCTTTAATAAATATGCCCCTTAGTACTTATCATACCTTCAGTCTCTCTCATCTTTGTACCCATGCATCCATTCATCCATCCACTAGCTCATTCTACTGTTCACTCAATCCCCTCTCCACTGTAAAACACACACAATTGAACATGCATATCCAAAATAAATTAAGAATAAAAGTAGCAAAAAAGGAAAATTGCAGTTGCCCTAATGATGCATTCATATGCTTCTAATAAAATAATGGAAAATTAAACATAAATGCTGGCAGCTATTTTGGAAAGGTGTTGTGCATGCTATGCAATGTGTCACTCATTTTGGAACACTAAAACAATTATACACTATACATAATTGCATCTAAAGATACCAAGTAACATTTGGGGCCATCTTAGAACGGTATTGTGGTATCATCATTGTGCCAATCCAAAGTTTTCGACATGTTGTTTTTAAATGTGGTGGACATTTTTGAAAAGTAAAACAGTGATTCACTATGGATAATACCATACCTAGATAGCCACCAAGATTACCAGCACTGGCTAGAAGGGATCTGGTGCAATGTAGATGAAATAAGCAGCAATTATTTTTATTTATTTTAAAATATACTTTTCACAAATATAAACACATCAGACCTATCGGACTGGACCTATCTTTCCCCAATGAACCAATCATGGGTGTATCCTTGATCTTTGACTAGTCACAATTAGAAACTAGTCATACTGTGTTAAGCATAAGCTTTCCACATCAAGACTATAGTCACCAAACTACAAACATGTAGACAATTACAGTTAGTAAATATATACACTCACTGTTAAGAGGAACCATGGATCATCACAGTGTAAATTACTGTCTTTTCTCATATGCGGTAACCAACCACAAAGGACTTTGCCTACTACAGTGATCTGTGAGATTCCATTTACCAAAATATCTGTCTACTGGATGTAACACAGTTTAATAACAATCCACACTTAAAGCTCTATTAGCTTTCAAATATGATTTTCACAATAAATACGTCAATGGTACTGCCTTTGTCATACGTTTTCATACTAAACAGATCAGACCTGTAACACTAGACATACCTTTCCCCAATGAACCAGTCATGCCTATATCCTTGGCTTTTGCTTGTCATCATTGCAATCTCAGATGCACTCTACTGAGCATGAGTTTTCACAGAAGGCAGCACATCAGACATCCAGCCATAAGAGGACACCTATGTACATAATTATTTTTGGCTAAATCCTCAAAGCACCTACCACGATTTATCACTATGCATATCTTCAATCCTTCAAAATATGTCAGAGGTTTGAACCAACACCAAAGCCCTAGCTTACTATAGGAACCTGAGAGGTTCTATTTAACAAACTACCTATTTACATGTGTTAACACAGTATGATAATATTGTAACCTCCATATTAAACATAGGTCTAATTTCCTTATTACAGATGATTTGTGGTGCATGGTGTCACCTGAATTAAAGAAATGACTAAGGGCATCATTACAAGGAAAGCGGTCTCACGGTGGTGGTCTGGACCATCGCTGCTGGGTGGTCCAACCACCACATTCAAACCCTGGTGGTCGGACCAGGGTTCCACAGTCTCCACTGGGATCACTGATCTCAACAGGTTGACAGCAGGTGGAACTCGCAATCAGCCAGGGTGGCGCTGCAGTTTTACCACCATGAAAAGGCAGGTGGAGAACAGGTGCAGGGGGCCACAGGCGGGGCACTGCACTGTCCATGCACTTGGTATGGCAGTGCAGGGGTCCCCCTGCCCAGAACTATTGCAATGTTTACTGTCTGCTGTGCAGACAGCGAACATTGAGAAGGTGCTGGTGCACCCTGCAGGCGACTGCATTGCCACCAGCTCGATTTTGAGCCAGAGACAATGCTGCCGCCAGTTTCCTGCTAGGCTAATGGGCGGAAACCTCAGTTTCCGCCCATCAGCCTAGGGGGAAGCTTGCAATAGGCAGAATGCAGCACTCAAATAAAGAGGAAAAATTAGGAGAAATAAAGAATGTTCTTCTTGTTACGCCTTTCCTGAGGAGGTGTACGGATTTGATACATTTCCATGTTTACACATCCTTGTATATCTGGGAATGCGTCAAAACCCATGTGTGTTCCATGGAAAAGCCACTGCAACACCCATCGAACACCCCCCTGATACAATGTAAGGCAACACAGAGACATGTGCTGCGTTGCCTTACAGCATATCTACAAGGCCATGAAAAGCCACACAGAGTGGCTTTGTATGACCTTGTTGATATTTATCTGCATTCTGCGCCGTCAGAGCGTAAAAACAAAATGATGCACCGGCGGCACAAGTGGTTAGTAAATATGCCCCTAAGGATTTAAACAGTTTTTGGGAACGGTGATGGTGTGACCATGTATTTTGTGGAATAAAATACCCCCTGCCTTACATTAAAATAATATTGCAAGTCACCTCACTGTTCTAAGACTTTATAAAGGAACTATGCCTTTAGTCTCACTCCTCTAAATGGTAATGGAACTCCACAGTGACTTGCAATATCCTTATAAAGTACATTTCCTTTTAAAGTCTATTTGTTCTCACATATGTTTTAACAAAGAATAAGACCGACCTACTTCTTCTGACATAATGTTTTCCACTGAACCAATCAGACCAACAATCTTTACCCTTGGCTTGTCACTGTAACCAATTCACACCTACACTGCTAAGCATACATTGAGCATAGGCTTCCCTACAAATCAACCATCAGACATGCAGTCATCAAATTACTAATTAAAATTAATGTTAGCTAAGCAATATACAACCTCTTTTAGGAAGGCCTAATAAGGATTATCACAGTAAAAAACTTTAACACTTAGGGTTTGAGCAAGAGGAAACCCAAGACTTAAAAACTCACCTACAGTTTTTCAGAATATCTACAGGCTCTAACACAGTATAATGACAATCTAGTCTGGAGACCTATTCAAGGCCTGTTCATTATTAGTCTCATAGTTATCAAGTCAGTTCTACCTTTTTTGCCATATCTTTTCATACAAAACAAATCAGACTTATGGTGGCTAAACATAACGTTTCCCAATAAACTGCCAGAAGTATGTTCTTAATGAATCTTCAACAAAAACAACTCAGACCTACTGCACTGAGCATACATTTTCCTAAAAAGTTAACCAACCGCTCTTTTTTATTCCTTTTTTCATTAGAAACATACACCTTCTGTCCAATCAGAAGCGTGTAAAGTGAAATATCAAACATGTAGGCAGAAATAAAGAACTTTTCTCAGACCTGCACAGTGAAACTCTTTTTCTGGTGCTCTCACAAGGTCTTGTCACAACTGCACTGTCAGGCCAGACATAGAAAACTCTTATTTTGATTAAAGTTCAATCTTCTTACCAAGACCGGATTTCATTCTCTTTGGCGGTTTTCTCTGTAGTGAAGGGTAAAAGTGTTCAAGGGCCTTATAATCAGAAATCTTACTTTCAGAATATCAGTAACTTTGTCCGCCTTTGATGATCTCTATAAACATTAAAAACAACATCCTCTGGGCAGATTATCTGCCAAATTCAATGCAAATTCGTCAAGCATCGCAAAATTACCAGCAAATGTAAAGAAATGTGAATCCAATATAAAGTGCAACAGGAATATAATAACAGAGCCGCTGTCATAGAGTCTTTCATTTAATAGAGATGATGATAGTGACCCTTCAGTCATGGTTGAAATGTCTTGTTCATTGGAAATGTTTTTTGAAAACTAAGGACCTCATTACGACTTTGGCAGTGGCATCTTCCCCCCTCTCCTACCCCTCTCACCCTCATGGTATTACAATGTTCTCGCCAGGCTGACTGGCGGGAACTGTCCTTGTACATCCATTCAGTATTTTTTAGAATATTTCAATTCCAAAATAGTGTAGGGTGGGTGTCAAAGGGTTAACACGTTGAACATTTGGAGTGTTTGCTAACCAACTGCAGATAAGAAAGCACTTGAATGGAGATGCTACTTCTTTGGCTATTTGGAGTTCAACATTCTGCTCTGTCCCCCTTTAATGAGCCTATCTTTTCAAGGCTCCTAGAATGGGCAGCTGTGTGGTGTTTTCTTGGAACTCTGTGCCAGCTTTTTGACACTGGCAAATGTCCCTGGCACCATGGCAAGAAGCCTTCTCTAGGACTTAAGAATACAGCTGGCAGTCATGTGAATTTAAAATCCTCCTTCACTCAACACAGTATATGGGCCAGAAGAAACGAAAGGAAATATTCAAAGGGTTTGACCAGGATACGTTGACATGATAGCATTCATCAGAAGTAGCCTATAAATAAGTGGTCATTCAGAAATGGTGATTTAAAAGGCAAGGAAGAATGATCATTAACAAGGAGGCATTCTGAAGGATCAATCTGAAGAAAGTAAGCAAGAGGGGCCAGTCAAGGCAGAATCACAAGTGGATTCCTTTTTCTGGTGAGAAACAAAAGGCTTTGAAGTGAACATCCATGGTAATTGTCGTTCCTAGGCATGGGCATATTTTGTGCATAAACTGAGAATTCAGAGTTTCCTAGCTCTAGCTGAAAGACTTCCTTTGACAAACCAATAAGGTACAACAATGAAAGGATTGACCTTGCAGTCTTTTTTACATATATTTTTTATCTAGAGTCAGTCATGATCACTGAGGTATTATTCCATCATTTCTCATCAATGTGCAATGAACACAGATAGCACAAAGAAATAATAAACATCATAACCATAGCTAAATGCATCAAGATATGTCATGGGCAGCATATCAGAGGATAACAAAAAGAAAAACACAGCAGACTGACCCTGTATAGGATTAATTATAGCTAAACAGTTGTAGTCATCTCCACCATTGTTTAGGCAATCAAATACTAAACATATACCTCACCTTCATGTGGCTCCACTCTCCAAACACTCACATTATTAACGATAGTGGGAACAATTGTTTAGTTGCTTTGTAGCTCTAAGGCTAACTTAGTAGGGAGCAAACTGCATGTGAATTATGTTCAAAGTAATATTCAGATTATTTCATTTAGATTAGTGAAGAAAACAGTACATTTTTGTTTCTATTTTAGTATTTTATTATTGTAATCCCTTCATGTTCTTCTAACATTGTTAATATCACATGGAGGCTTGTGAGATAGGACCAGCCAACATGTGTATCGTCCCCTACCGTGCACAAGCCTGGTACTTTTTCCAGGCTGTATACAAATAACGTACATATCCAAATAAGTAAAAGCAAAAATAAACACAGCAACATATATTACACCAACCCATAAAAAATAACCAAATCATAAATCAAACAATCACCAAATAGGTGAGACATCATGATGGACATGAAACTAAAAGAAAGAAAAACAATAAGAACCAGAATAAATCGGTATATATCAATTGATGAATCATAGTATTTAGTGTTCACTACAAAAAGGCCAAAAGCTGTGGGACTTGCCACTTGTAATCAGTCATGATACCGTCTAGTTTCTAAATCAACAGTGAAGTCTTACTGCAAGTGCATAGTGATGCAGTGAAGCATTGGATCATATATCGATCTTGGTGAGTTCACAAGTCATGCAATTATAGTAAGGCATTATTAGAGTGATAAGCTGCAAGGTGGTTTAGAGAAAGTATGGCCCAGAATGAAGAGACACTTTTCTTGTGGCTCATTGCGCCCCCCAATGCCACGATGTGTGTGCCGTATTTAACATACGGTGCACTATGGCGCAGGTTAGGGACAATAGCGTCATACTTTTTGATGCTATTGTTGTAAATTGCAGGATTAGTACCAAAAATATTAGCGCTAATCCTGCAAAGTACATAGAGGCCGATTATAGATAATGGTGTGCCTCCTTTTAATGCCTGTTCTGACCCTAGGGGATCATGGTTAAATCTAATAAATCACATATATCCTTAGACAAAGAAAGTGCACTTTACAATATATTTAATTGCAGCTGATTACAATGAATAGGCCTTTCCCATTTCCTCTACTCCACATGTCCGTCCTTGAGGGGTAACAAAAATGTTCACAGATAGGCGGTAGCATGATGTTTGGCTTGCCACTGGCCATCTTTCCAGTCTTTTGTAAACAACCCTTCCTCAGTTCATTCCATTACAGCATCCCAGCCATATCATATCACTATATTCCCTCGCTTGTACCAGGCGTTATCTGTCAGATCACAAGCATCTACTACTCCCTGCAAAGACATGTGTCGAGCAGAGCGCAATCAGGAGCCCATCTAACACCATGGCCATTCGTACATCTGCAGAAGAGCCCACGAAGGACCTAGCAGAACAATTGCATCAAATGGCAACAGAGGTACTTCACAGTGGCAAATAGGGTGAGCTGTAGGGAAAACAGGGGATTCCTCAGAGACTGGTGCCTTTGATTGACCATGGCAGGGAAAGGCTGCATGTCAGGTGGCAGGAGTCAAGAGTCAGTCATGCAAGACAGGTGTGACTATCAAGGAAATTTAGGGTGGAGGGACTATAACTGGATCAATCAAGCTAGTATCATTGAAGAGGCTGATATCCCTGGGATTGACCGAACCTCCTACAATGACACACAAGTGGTACCTTTGAAAGGATCTTAGACTTGGAGTAAAGTCAGTAACTTGTTGCACCGGCGAGTCCCTGGTAAATTCTGCTAAGGTTGGAGTAAAGTGTGTAGAACTAGTTTCTTTTCGTCCCCACACTTCATAGACTACGGGAAAACTTTACAGATTAAGTAAACAGAATACATACAAATAAATACAAAGACAGTAACTACCAAAGAATTTACACAGATCAATTCAAAAGAAAATATAAAAAGAACCAAATACTATTCATATTCATGCATAGACTGATTCAAACCTATATTCACACTAATAATCCCACAAACAAAATCTAGTTACCCCATATTGCTCTGCAGGTTCCATGCTCATTCTGTTAAAGATGTCCTTGCGAGGTCAACAATAGACTTACAAACAGAACATGGCCATTAAAGTGCAAGCCATTTCCTTCTCCTATGAATATAAAACAATGTGCCCTTAATCCATCTTTAATTTCTGCATCACCCATATATTGCCTTTGATTTCTCCTTCTGTCTCAGGGATAGATTTATCCATTCATTTCACATACTGCGGACAGTTCTGCATCTTTTGTGTAGGGTGTAGACTCACTTGTATATGATATGTATCCTTTTGCAACAAGACAAATGAGTTCATGTGCGTACAAAAAACACTTCTTGGGTCATTGACAATAGGGAAGTTTTGAGACATCAGCCAACAATCGGCAGGTGTCGTACCCCTCCACCTTTGTGGTACCACAATCTTTATTAGGGGTGTTGGAACTACATAGTTTTTGATTACTGAACCCCAGGTTTCTCGGGTTTTGGAAACCACTTTGGGGTGAGCCAGCTGTTGGAGGACCGCTGACCCCATGGTATCGGAAGGTCTGCCTTGCTTGAGGTAGGTATGCAAAACTATTTTATCCTACTGTAGACAGCAATGCAGTGTGATTGAGTCCATGCCTATGACACCATCAGTGCCCGCGCTCCCACCCTCCACGCTAAAACAGCGTTCCTACTCCATGGGAGAAAGGGCTGTACTGGCCATTGTGGCACTCTGGTATTTTCCTGGTGGAATGCAGGCTCTAGACTACTTTCAGAACAGGGTGGTATGCCACGACCCTAACATAGAAATCTATGTCGCCATTCTGGTCACCGTTTCCACAGTGTGGTGTTGGTTTGAGCAATTGTGCCAGGGCAGAGTTTTGCTGTGCTGTTGGACATTGATTTAGCGGTTTTCCAAACACAAAATTCCACTTTAGATGTTTGTCTTTCATAAACAAAAAATGCGTAGCTGCTTATTTATCATTGAGCCTTTTAGCCGAAAGTATATCTGATCTGTGGGCAGACGCTCTCGCAGGGAAATATCTATATGTATATGTGGGTATCGCTAATTATGATGGGCAGGTGGGTGGAAGTGCGGCCTTTGTCTCGCAGCTGGGTTGGTGGCCTATATACAAAACCTTAGAAAATCCCTTTGTTTACCCTGAATTAGCTTCTTGTGGGCACCTCAGCCATAGTCCCTTATAGCTCCCCTTCGTGCATTCAGTATGACAGATCCTAGGACACATTACACAAGAAGTAGCTGTATATATTACTTCTGGCTGTCAAAACAGCATTTAAACAACGTTCCTTGGTATGGGATTGACTAGTAGTACAGCTGTTCGGATTTGGAACATAGATAAAATCGAATTAGCACAAACGTTCTACAACTAAGCACACGGTAGAGACAGGCTGGCTAACAATAGCATGAAAAGGTTAATTCATTACTGACCCAGCCTTCCATCAACTGGACAAAAACATGTCTGTGTGTAAACCACATGGCATAATGGGTATATGAAGGCTCTCACGTCACTGGACGAGTTCAAGAACACTACAGGTATTTCATGCTTGAGACCTCTATAGGTCTCTAGTAGGTGAATACCCTCTATGAACATCACCAGTTGGTGTTTATTCGCCTTGCATTTATGCTTCGTGCAAAATAGACAGTTCTGACGACCCACTTTTGTCGAAACAGTTGACACAAATTTTCACTGTGACTTGCATTCACAAGGTTACGAAAAGAACATGATGAATTTCCTTTTTGGTGGAAAATCGTAAGTGTAGTTTGTCTTCGACCTGTTTTTCTAGTTTTGCCAGTCTTTTTGCCCCATCCTCTCTTTTTTTCCAAAGGAGTTTTGCCTGTTGCCTGTTGAGAAGGGTTCAGTGTTGTAGGGCTACATCATAACAGATGCAACACCCCTACGAATGAAGAGTGGTGGTGGTTTGGTCCGTTACGTATATAGATTATATAAATCGCACTGATGGTGTGTTGTGAGCTACTAAAAAGTCCATGCCTGAGCACACAACCTGGTGTCTGTACGTGTTTGATCTCTGTCATCGGCATTAAAATAATAATATTCCTCACTCATATAACCTGCCCTCCTCCTCGTGCTTTGTTGTTATTAATTCTCTTCCCCTACTTAACTCCCCATCCCCAACCTACCGAACATCTCAATCTCCCCAACCTCAAACAATCCTGTTTATATCTTGTCACAATTGCTGTGCATAAAATGACTGAGGTCAGATGTCCGACATTGTCTTTCGAGGGCACTTGTTTGCTTTTCTTTCTCTGACTTGAAAGTGAAAGGATTTATATGAAAATCTTGCTGGATGCAGGAAAGAGTTTTTTTCTAGCAACCGACAATATTTAAATGAACTGTGTAAGTAATTCAGAATATATCACAATTAGGAACACAAATGAAGCACATTTTTTGTTTTTTTCTGAAGTGTGTTGGAAACAAATACTTTAATATGATCAAAACAAATTATTACACTATTTGATGCAATTTCCGCACATTTTTGTTTGTGCACTATATAGCTTTATTCGTAAAACTGTATGTTTGTGCAAACGTAATAGTCATTTCAATTGAAAATGTGTTGTCTGTAATGGCAGAGCACTACCATACCATGCATATTCTGCTGTACGCCACTCCACGCTTCTCTGCACCACTCCACACCATTAGAGTCTAGTCTGCAACATTTACCTTTGCACCACTTCATGCCACTGCACTCCACACCACTCCACTCAGTGACACTGTACCCTATGCCACTTCACACTACGCATCTACTCCACATTGCACCTCTCTACTCTATCCTGTACCACTCTACTCTATGACAGAGCACTCTTCACCTCTCTACTCTACACCACTGTGCTCTTTCCTACTGCACTCTACACCACTCCAGTCTAGGCCACACCAATCTACTTTGCACAATTCCTATCTATGCCACTGTACTCTACGCCCCTCTGCAACACTGCACTCTAGGCCACTTCACTCCATACCAATACACTGTATGTCAATGCACTTTACTCTGTAACAATCAATTCTAGAGCCCTGCACTCTACGTCAATTCTCTGTATGCCACTTCTATCTACTCTGGACCACTGTACTCTATGCCACTGTGCTCTACACTACTTTACTCTATGTCATTACACTCTATTCCACTCTACACAGCTGCACTCTACCCTGCACCACTCCACTTTACTCCACTTCACTCTACTCTGAAATAATCTACTCTATGCCACTGTACTCCTTGCCACTGTACTCCACCTTGTGCCACTCCAATCTTTGTCCCTTCACTCTACGTGACTCTACTCTTAACCAATGCACTCTATGTCAATGTACTCTACACAATTGCACCTCTATGCCACTGCACTCTACATCACTCTACTCCACACCACTGCTCTGTTTGCCACTCTACTCCGCTCTACACCATTGTGCTCTGATATTCTACTCTGCATTACTGCACTCTCCACCACTGAACTCTATGCCTTTCTACTCTGCACTAGTCAACTCTGCGTTACTCCACTCTACACCACTGCACTCTATGCCACTGCACTCTACAGCACTATATTCTACTTTGCGCCACTCTATGCTACTCTACACCATTCTACACCACTGCACTCTATGCCACTCAACTCTACTCTGCACTCAATGACACATGCACTCTATGCCACTCAACTCTACTCTGCACCACTGCCCTCTCCATCATTCAACTCTATGCCACTCCACACTGCACACTCTATTCTGACCTACTCTATATAACTGCACTCTATGCCACTGCACTTTATGCCACTCTACTCTGCGACCCACTACTCTGCGCCACGCTACTCTGGACCACTCCACTCTGCACCACTCCACTCTTTGTCACTCTACTCTGCGCTACTCCACTCTGCACCACTGCACTCTACAAAGCACCACTCTAATCTACACCACTGCATTGTATAATGGTGCACTGCATGCAGCTGAATTCAATGCCACTGCACTCAATGCCACTGCAATCTACTGCACTATGCTTTGCACCACTCTATGCCAATGCACTCTAAACCAGTCCACTCTACTCTATGCCACTCTACATGATTCCCCAGTATGCCACTCAAATACACAACACTCTATGTCACTTCACTCTAAAACACATTACTCCACTCTTCATCATTCCACTTTACCGACATTCCACATTACTCTCCTCGACACCACTAACTTTTAGCCATGCTGAGCAGCAGCCACGCTGGAGTACAACATGGATAAAACTCGTGGGCAAAGCCAATAGTCCTTGAATAGGAAAGACCTATTGGCTTTTCCAATGTTTGTTACTTACTGTTTATTATTTTTCCTCTTCGTCTACTGTGGTCGACATCTCTTCTTCCTCACTATCCTGTTTTCTTCTTTTTTTACATTATGGGTCACGGTAGGCAGGGTAAAAAAAGATCACCAGACCCCATATTTTCTTTGTCATTTAACCCTCTTTTTATTTCCTTTTAACAAGCAAAAATAATTATTCTTACTATTCATAATAATCTAGTAAACATGATCATTTTTTCCAACCCAGGCCTGATATCTCGTTTCCCATGGAAAGCCTCAGAATATTGAGGAAATACCTTTTCTTAACTTTATCCCAAAATGGAGCACCTTCGTGTGGCTTACTCAGGCTTCTTTTCTTTATTTTTTTGATTTGTGAAAATTGAGATAGTTGCATTGTTTGTATAACTTCAGAGACACAGGAAGACAGCAAAAGAGGCAGGAAGAGAGGTTAGGTAAGCATATATCGACTACAAATACTATGCGCAGCTAGATTTCATTTCTTTTGACTTTTTGAGCCTTCTGAATAACCCCTCTTCTGAAGAAGTAGGTTAAAAATTCAAGCGTTTAGAAATTCCGTATGCAAAAGTATGAGCAGACCCGTTCCCTTTTCACTGCCTATTACTGCTAGGAGCTTGAGGTCTACTTCAAATACCTCGAATGCTGAAAAGAGCATTTACTGACTGCTTGACAGCTACACGGCTGCTAACAGTCTGGGAGAAAGACAACAGCTTCTGACACACATCTGCTTTGCAGAGTCTTGCATCTAACTCGATTCACTCCGAGGATGGCTAGCTTGTTATGGCAGCTCTCTGTTCATCACTGGGGAGGAGGCAGGAAGCTCAAATAGCTCGAGAGAGAGTAAGATGAAAGAGTAACGATACGAGAGTATCTGGTGAAGAGTACCGATGAAGGGATTCAACTAAGAGAACAAGCATTAGCAAAGCCAGTAGTTTTGGGTTGAACTAGACAACGCATTCAAACAGAAGTACAGGAATGAGGTTTTAAACAATAAAACACTTAAGCCAGGATTTTTTACATTCCCAATGCTTGTCAGTGCAGGAAGTGGTGACAAAGGTGTGTTATTGGTGGTGGTGATATTGGTGACATTACCAGCAGTATTGATGATGCGGTGTTGTTGGTTACATTGGTATTGTGGTATTGTTAGTGATATGGTATGGGTCTTGGTGATACTGGAGATGGTGATATTTCTGGTATGGGTGACAGTGGTTTTGGTAGTGGTATTGTGGTGGTGGCTTTGGTTGTCTTTTGTAGTGCAGTTAATGATGGTGGTGTTATGGTGGATGCCACCTAACCATTATGCTGGAAAAAATGCAGAAGTCACTGCCTTAGTGAAGAAGCCAACAGTGGACGGACCCCAACAACCGTAGGAGCTACGGACCATGCTCCTTCCCTTTCCAGCTAAAGTCATGGAGAAAGCCATCAATGCACATCTTGCAGACCACCTAGAACTCCATCAACTCCTAGACAGCTATCAATCTGGCTTTCACACCAACCACGCACAGAAACAGCCCTCATTGCAGCCACCAATGACATCAGAAGCATCCTTGATGGAGAAGAAACAGCCATAATTTTCCTTCTCAACATCTCTGCAGCTTTCCATATGGTCTCCCACAAATCATTCTTCAGAAAGCGTCAACACTTAGGGATTTATGGACTGGCCCTCAAGTGGATATCCTTTTTCCCCATTGACAGAACTCAATGAGTTAGACTTCTGCCCTACACCTCAGAACCCAAGAAATTAATCTGCGGAGTCCCTCAAAGATCATCGCTCAGCCCAACTCCCTTCAGCGTCAACATGATTCCCCTCACAGACATCATCAGAGCCCACAGCATCAACATAGTATCCTACGGCGCTGACACACAGCTTATCTTCTCCCTTACTAACTCAACTAGCACCACCAAGCAAACTTTGCCAACTGCATGAGCAGCATCGCTGCTTGGATGAAAAGCAACTACCTCCCATTCAACACAGACAAAACAGAAGTCCTTATCTTCTGCAACAACCACTCCCCATGGGATCCTCTTGGTGGCCCCCCTATCCACCCTTACAGACCATGCCAAGAACTTCAGGTTCATCCTGGACATCAACCTCTCCGCGAGCAGACAGATCATGATTCCACATCCTGTGAATGCTATGCAATATTTTCAAGTAGATCCCACTCAACACCAGACCCAGGCTCTGATTACAAGTAGACTTGACTACAGAAACTCCCTCTACTTCGGAAACCCAGCCATGTTCTACACTGACTCCAAACCACCCAGAAGGCTGCAGCCAGACTCATCCTGAACAGCCCAGGAAATAACCATATCTGTCCAAACCTCAACAATCTTCACTGACTCCCAGTCCAGGAAAGATGCAAGTTCAAGCTACTTACACACACCTAGATAGGGCTCCACAATACCGGTCTAGTGTACCTCAACCACCGGCTCAACTTCTATTAACCCACTAGACACGTTCAATCTGCATCCTAGGCAAGAGCACACCTCCCTCGCATCAAGAAGGCCAGAAGCAAAGGATGTTCCTTCTCATACCTTGCAGTGATGACATGGAATGACCTCCCACAACACCTCAGAACCTTCACCTCCCTCATTGACTTCAAAAGGAACCGCAAGAAGTGGCTCTTCCACACAAAATAAGCATGTTCCCCTCCTCCCCCCTCAAGCTTGGCCTCCGCAGCGCCTGGATACCCTCACAGGTGATTAGCTGCGCTCTACAAATCCACATAGCATATTGGTATTGATGGTGTTTTGTGGTAGAGTTGGTGTTCATATTGGTAGTATTATTGCTAGTAGTGATATTGATAATATTGGAATTACTTCGTGGGACTGATGTTGATATTGGCATTGTTTATGGTATTAGTGGTGGTTGTAGAATTATTGGTGTTATTGGTCATGCTTGCAGTGATGGTTCTCGAGTGGGCATTATTAATAGTGATATTGGTGGTGGTATAGGAGGTTGTAGGATCGGTGGTGCCATTACTGGGAGTGTGTGGAATTGGCAGTGTGTGGTATCGGTAGAGGTCCTGCTAGTAGTGGTACTGGTGGTGTTATTAGTGGTGTTATTAATGATGGTTGAGTTTGTATTGACCAAGGTGTGTTATTGGTTATGGTGGCGTAAAACTGTGATAGAGTCATATTGGTGTTTGAAGTATTGACAGTGGTACTCTTTAATAGTGGCTTAATAACAAAAAGCAATTAGAAAGACATGTTAGGGTTTAGTTTGCACTCAAGTCATTACAAAGGAATTAAAAAATGCCTGCTTGAAGTTTTGTGCTGGTCTATCGGGCACAGTTACATTGCCAGAAGGGCTGGTTTGAAAAGGACCATTACAGTGGCTAGAACTTTCATGGTCCACAGAACCAAAAAAATGGCCCACGTGCTGGCCTGTCCAATAAGCCCTGCCTGCCAGCGCCAGAGTGACAGTATACTCGATAGGGCAGTTCAACACTGCCAGCTTCTGTGAAAAAAAGATTCTGTATACTATGTATGTTTAAGATACAGACCAGATTGTGACAAAAAGTATGATAGATGAATGAGATTATTTAGATTTAAAATAGTCGCTCATGCATTGCAATGTAAGTAGGTCATATGAGGCAAATAATACACCAAATATCCATTAGTATATGATGCAAGAGAAAAACTCCTCAGAGCAAATCCAAGGTGTAATTGACAATGCCTTAGACCCAAGTCTAAATAAAGTAAAAGCTGAAGGGGCCTGACCCAAAACCCACACTGAATGATGAATTAATAATGAATTTATGAATGAATAACAACATTGTGATGGGGCGGTCCACCTCCATGAGGTCTCCAAGCAATGTTTTCAGAGAGGGTATTGAGAAGTGGATGTATGATGGAAAAACGCATGTGTATATCACGTGTGCCTTTACAACGCGATCTCTATAATCACCTAAATTCTCCCCCGCCCCTACATCTGACACCATACTCCATCCACCAAAGTCCTTAAAACTTCCACCCCTGCCTTGAGGCCTAATTCCCTCACCCTAACCTGCCCTGTCCTAAATTCTACCCTGACCCCCACCCTGCCCTAAACCCTAAAACCTACTCTGTCCTAAAAACTACCCCACGTTATCCTAAAAACTACCCTCACCCCTGCCCTAAACCCTAAAACCTACCCTGCCCTGTCCTAAAAACTACCCCTAGCCCATACCACTTTAAGCCCTAAAAGCTACCCTGCCCTGTCCTAAAAACCTACCACACCCTGTCCTAAAAATGACCCCGACCCCAGCACTAAACCGTAAACCCTAATCTGTCCTTAAAAATACCCCTTCCTATCCTAAAAAATACCCCAAACCACTGCCCTGAAACCTAAAACGTACCCTGCTCTGTCCTAAAAACTACCTGACCTAAACCCTAAGAGCTACCCTGCCCTAGCCTAAAACCTACCCTGCCCTGTCCAAAAAACGAACCTGACCCCTGCCCTAAACACTAAAAGCTAACCTGACCTGTCCTAAAACTTACCCCGCCCTGCCCTAAAAACTATCTGACCCCCTAACCGCGCCCTAAACCCTAAAACCTACCCTGTCCTAAAAACTACCCCACCCAGTCCTACAATTTACCCCAAACCCCAGCCTAAACCCTAAAATCTACACTGTCCTAAAACCTACCCTATCTTAAAAACGACCCCAACCCCCATCCACGCCCCCTCCCTAAACCCTAAAACCTACCTTACCCTGTCCTAAAAACTACCCCTTCCTGCCCTAAATGCTAAAAGCTACCCAGCCCTGTCCTAACCCTACCCTTCCACGGTCTTAACAGCTATCCTGATCCGGCCCTAAACCCTAAAACCTACCCTGTACTTAAAACTGCCTGACTCCCCACCCTAAACCCTAAAACCTATCCTGCTCTGTCCTAAAAACTACCCCACCCTAAAGGCTACTCTGCCCTGTCCTAAAACCTACCCCACCCTGTCCTAAAAACTACCCCGCGCCCAACCTAAACCCCAAATGCTACACTGCCCTGTCCTAAAACTATCCCGCCCTGTCCTAAAAACTACCCGACCCGAGCCCCTGACCCGAAACCTAAAACCTACCCCACCCTGTCCTAAAAAATACTCGACCCCCCACCCCTTTCCTAAAAACTACCCCAACCTTCCACCCCCCAAACCCGGCCCCACTTAGATCTCTCTCCTCTGGTCGCTGATCCTTCCTGTTCCGCCCGTACTGCTCTCTCTGCCATTACCACACATATGCCTGGTAAAGGCATGCATGCTAAACACATGAGTATTAAATGCATATGCGTGGTAATGGCAGTGTGGTGAATGCATAGCGTTGCATTGACCGTGTTGTTAGTGATGTTTCCCTTGAAAAGGTAGGTTTTCAGAGCTTTTTAGCATGAGGAGGATTA
This sequence comes from Pleurodeles waltl, assembly GCF_031143425.1. NCBI lineage: Eukaryota > Metazoa > Chordata > Amphibia > Caudata > Salamandridae > Pleurodeles > Pleurodeles waltl. The sequence continues at coordinate 1,331,743,424 of NC_090446.1, read as the reverse complement.
AATCCTGATTGTGTAAGGAACAAGAAGGAACACAAAGCCTTACTCTGCAATTTAGAGAGGATGAGCCCAGCTGATGATAGCCTCTATGCATTAAGCAGGGTAGATAATATATAGTCCAGTCCTTCCCTGGCAGCCAATGTAGATATGTTCTTGTCATGGAGCCATGATCACTACAGTTGATGCCTATCATGGCATGTACCACCTCATTTTGAGGCATTGAAAAGTTATCTATTGTGGATTCCTGTAGGTCAGTTTACAAACAATTGCAATAACCCAGCCTGTATTTAACAAATGCCCCTACTACTAAGCCCTTTTACTTAGAAGACAGTAGAAGAACATATTTAACTTTCCCTAAAAGGTGGAAACAACTTCCCATCACCTTGCCCATCTGCACTCCTAGTTAGTCTACAGTTGGATAAAACCCAAATTCTTCACTGTGTCTGTTAACCCCTTCGCTGCCAGGCCTTTTCCCCCTCCTGTGCCGAGCCTTTTTTTGGCTATTTGGAGCAGTTCGCGCTTAGGCCCTCATACCTTTTTGTTCCCATAAGCTACCCACGCCAAATTTGCGTCCTTTTTTTCCAACATCCTAGGGATTCTAGAGGTACCCAGACTTTGTGGGTTCCCCAGAAGGAGGCCAAGAAATTATCCAAAATACAGTGAAATTTTCGTTTTTTTCAACAAAATGGGAAAAAGGGGCTGCAGAAGAAGGCTTGTGTTTTTTTCCCTGAAAAGGGCATCAACAAAGGGTTTGCAGTGCTAAAATCACCAGCTTCCCAGCTTTCAGGAACAGGCAGACCTGAATCAGAAAACCCAATTTTTCAACACAATTTTGGCATTTTACTGCAACATACCCCATTTTTATGATTTTTTGTGCTTTCAGCCTCCTTCCAGTCAGTGACAGAAATGGGCATGAAACCAATGCTGGATCCCAGAAACCACAACATTTCTGAAAAGTAGACAAAATTCTGAATTCAGCAAGGGGTAATTTGTATAGATCCTACAAGGGTTTCCTACAGAAAATAACAACTGAAAAAGAAAAATATTGAAATTGAGGTGAAAAAAACATCAATTTTTCTCTACGTATTACTCTGTAACTTTTTCCTGCAATGTCAGATTTTCAAAAGCAATATACCGTTACATCTGCTGGACTCTTCTGGTTGCGGGGATATATAGGGCTTGTAGGTTCATCAACAACTCTAGGTACCCAGAGCCAATAAATGACCTGCACCCTGCAGTGGGTTTTCATTCTATACCGGGTATACAGCAATTCATTTGCTGAAATATAAAGAGTTAAAAATAGCTATCAAGAAAACCTTTGTGTGTTTCACATAAGCTTTATTTGGCCAACAGACCATCAAAGCAATACAATACAATACAATATAAATATAATTAAACATCATGTTATCATATCAAAATTAAAAGGAATAAGGTCCATGTTTGCCCGACTTAAAACAATTTCAATCATTGTAAATAAAAGATACGTATGCGCCATGCCGATACTAAAAACTTGCTTACTGCATTAATTGTCAAATTTGAATTATGGCTTTTTAAAATCCTCAAAGCTAAAACATATTTCCTTAAGTTCAGTTCCCGACAGATTTTGCGAATCCATTTAAACCTTGGGGTTGAGTAAGCGGGACAAAAAAACATGAAATGTTCTACTGTTTCGGAAGAAGTACCACATGCAGGACAAATATCAGAGCTTAACTTGGGTCCCCATCTACTCGTCAAGGCCTTCAAAGGTAATGTTCCGAATCGAAATCTGGCATACAAACTTTTACCTAGTAAATCAGGAGTTATATCTAGGTATAGTTCGAATTCTGGGTACCATTTAAAATCAATAAACAAATTAGTTAGGTGACCATTCTATTTTTGGGAAATGTAATTATTACGTATGTGGGACCAGTAAGCTCCTTTCAGTGCTTTTACATGGGACTTCACAAGTTGCTGAGGATTCTCCCAAAAGTTCCTCAATCCCAGCGTACAAAACCAACTGGATACGTGTTTAATCCATGGGATGGACATAGAGTTAGAGCTTTTTAACAATTCTAATAGAGAAGACTTATATATGGCCAGTTCGGGGACTATCCAAAGCCTCACCCAATATAATAGAGGCCGTAAGATAATTAGGTCAGCCATTTGTTTAAGCCCAAGGTCTAAGAATAGGGGGGTTAATGGGGTGCTAATAGGGCAAGCACATAAGGCCCGTGCAAAACTATTCTCAATTTTGGTTATCCTGCTGCTATCTGACATGCCCCAAATCTCTGCGCCGTAAACTGCAGCACCCTGTGCCTTAGCCACGTAAATCTTTACTGCTGGAGACACAACTTTAGCGATCGTATTCCTATAAAGGCGCAATATGGATGCTGCCCGATGTTGCAAAAGCCCAGCACTCTTGCCAACTTGTTCCTCCCAAAGGAGTGAATCTGTAAGTCTCACACCCAAGTAGTCAATGGAGCTAACCTGGTCCAAAATAGCTCCATCTAACCTAATAATACATTTCTTGCGAGTGCCAGAGCGAAGCACTATCAGTTTCGTTTTCTTCGAGTTCAGCTCTAGACCAAAATTCCAGCAGAATGAATTAAATCTATCCACAAGAATTTGCAAACCCATAGGGGTTTTTGAAATCAATAGAGAGTCATCCGCAAAAAGGAGAATAGGGATTTTCTGATTGACTAGGGTGGGAGCATCATTCTGGCATGTCATTAATTCTTGGACCACCTCGTTGATGAATAAGGAAAACAGAAGTGGTGCAAGCACACATCCCTGACGGACACCTCTTTTAATGGGGAATTTGTTTGTCAATTCACCTTGATTGCCCCATCTTACTTGCGTATATGTGCCTTCATGCATGCGTGTCAATAGATTGATAATATCGGGTCGGGCCCCTATTTTGTGTAACACTCCCCAAAGCTTATCTCTTGGGACCAAATCAAAAGCAGAACGCAGATCAACAAAAGCGACATATAAATATTGCTTTGCCAAGACTACGTATTTCCAGTGTAGCACCGACAACCTAAAAGCCTGGTCAACCGTGCTAACTCTTGAGCGGAACCCTGCCTGAAGCGGTGAAAGGATCTGCTGCTCCGTCACCCAGCTCGATAGTCTGACTAGCAGCTGTTTGGCAAAGATTTTTTGTAAGTTGTCGATTAAACTGACCGGTCTGTTATTGATTGGGAGATTTACATTACCCTTTTTATAAATTGGGATAATTTCTGCACCCTTCCACGTCTCAGGGATCTGTCCTCCTTTTGTGATTTTATTTGACAGTAGGTTAATATACCAGGTCCATATAGATAACTCTGATTTGTAAAGGTCGCCTGGAATTTTATCGGGACCTGGTGCTTTACCTGACTTCAAAGAGTTGATAGCATCTCTAGTTTCTTCTAAAGAAAAACAAATGTAACTCTCAGAGTTATAAGAATTCCCATCAGGTGGAGAGGTGACAAGGTTAGCATTTGGTAAAATAAGGGGGCCTGATCCCACTTTATCACAATCAACAACCCCAGTGGAGATAGTTCCTTCATAAAGGAGAGAGAAATGCTCCACCCAGGTTCCGGGTTGGATATGGTTCCTTAGATTAGACCTACCCCCTCTCTCGTGCTTAGTCAACAGTTCCCAGAAAAGCGTATTGTTGTTTGCTTTTGTAGCATCTAACAAATCCTGCCAAATAACATCTTCCCAAGTTTTCTTTGATTGTAAAATTGTCTTTTTATACATACATCTTGCTTGTTTAATCATCCCCGGGGGCCCGGCCTTTATGGCCTTTTTTAGCTCGGTCTTAGCCCTCATACATACATCATTAAACCATCTACTGTTAGACGAAACCCCACGTTGCCGGCTTACCATGGCTGCCTTTTTATAAAAAACACTTTGGAAATTGACCATCATATCTTTGTGAATATCAAGAAGTGGAATGGCTTCAGGCTCAAGGTCTTCGTAAGCTGACAAATTATCTAAAAACACTTGGTAAATCTCACTTAGCAAATAGGGGTTTGACATGACTTTGGGCCACCTCACCTTTATATTAGCATTGTTTAAAATAGGGGGAGGGACCATTGATGGCTGCGTACTTGAGGTTCTACCAAAAATATTCCCAGAAAGGGTAAACAGCAGTGGAAAGTGATCACTCTCGCACCTTGAATCTACCCTCATGTCTAGCAGCAACGGCCAAAGACGCACATTCACCAAAAAATAATCAATTACACTGGCCACAGAACCTCGTAGGAATGTCGGTGCGAGGTTTAAATCAGAAGGGGTTCGACCATTGCAAGCCCTTAGGCCAAACTTTAAACATAATATAGCAAGCTGTGCTGCAACACGAGAACGTGGACGATGACTATCACCATCCAATTGTGCAATCCCCCATAATTCGTCCTCTTCCACAGTTAAATCACTAAGAAATGCAGAGGGTTCGAAAGTGCAATTTACATCCCCGGCAATAATTAAGTAAGAATTAGTTTGTATGGTGTCTAAAAAGTCAGAGAGTAGAGTTAAAATATGTGATTCTGAACCACGTGCAACAGAACGGGCATAAACATTGATAAGAGTTATGTTAAAATTTTGTTGAAAAGAAATTTGTAAGCCCATCAAGTCGGGACAATCAAATTCTAAAACCTTATAGTCACATTGGAGCTTTAAATTTAAAAGGATTAAAAGTCTCCCTTTTGCACGAGCGGTTGCTTTCTCTGATGGCTGTGCAGGGATATTAAAGGAGAGAAACCCATCCATACTGGATTGGCCCTCAACCCAGGTTTCTTGGAAAAGACACACATCTTGAGACTTTATGTAGGCAACCCAGTCCACATCATCCAGTTTCCTAGCAAGGCCAGCAAGACCTTTGTATTTCCAAAATGGGCACAAGATAAGGTGTTGAGAAGCAGTGGTTATTTGCACATCTCTGAATTCCGGGGTGCCCATACTAGCATGTGTCAGTCAGTCAGTCAGTCAAAATAACTTTATTCGGCGTTTAGCCATAAAAGTATACATACATACATAAAAGTCATCATAAAATACAGTACTTATGGCATTCATAAAAAGCAAATCTATTAAGTCTAAGCTTACCGCCCAAGCTTACTAAAACAGTATAAGATAATAAATACTTATAAAAGCGTATATAATGATAAGACAATATAGTAATAAGACAATGCCTAATTTCTCTTAATAAATAGTCACATTACCAGTTCATATCGGTTTCTAATGGTGATAGCGGATTTAATAAAACTAAGAATAGAAATGCAGATTTGTTTGGATGAGAGGCTTTGGATGCCAGTCAATCCTTCTTTGTAGGAAGAAGTGTGCAAGTTACGCAAAATGGGTAATAAAAAGGATTTCCTGGGAACTGAGTAAAGTTTACAGAATACTAGCATGTGAATTACAGGGCATATCTCAAATAGACATCTTTTTTACACACTGTCTTACATTTGGAAGGGAAAAATGTAGAGAAAGACAAGGGGCAATAACACTTGTTTTGCTATTCTATGTTCCCCCAAGTCTCCCGATAAAAATGATACCTCACTTGTGTGGGTAGGCTTAGCGCCCGCGACAGGAAACCTACCAAACCTGTGCATTTTTGAAAACTAGAAACCTAGGGGAATCCAAGATGGGGTGACTTGTGGGGCTCTGACCAGGTTCTAATACCCAGAATCCTTTGCAAACCTCAAAATTTGCCTAAAAAAACATATTTTCCTCACATTTCGGTGACAGAAAGTTATGGAATCTGAGAGGAGCCACAAATTTCCTTCCACCCAGCGTTCCCCCAAGTCTCCCGATAAAAATGGTACCTCACTTGTGTGGGTAGGCCTAGCGTCCGCGACAGGATATGCCCCAAAACAAAACGTGGACACATCACAGAAAACAGAGCTGTTTTTTGCAAAGTACCTACCTGTAGATTTTGGCCTCTAGCTCAGCCGGCACCTAGGGAAACCTACCAAACCTGTGCATTTTTGAAAACTAGAGACCTAGGGGAATCCAAGATGGGGTGACTTGTGGGGCTCTGACCAGGTTCTGTTACCCAGAATCCTTTGCAAACCTCAAAATTTGGCTAAAAAAACATATTTTCTTCACATTTCGGTGACAGAAAGTTCTGGAATCTGAGAGGAGCCACAAATTTCCTTTCACCCAGCGCTTCCCCAAGTCTCCCGATAAAAATGGTACCTCACTTGTGTGGGTAGGCCTAGCGCTCGCGACAGGATATGCCCCAAAACACAACGTGGACACATCACAGAAAACAGAGCTGTTTTTAGCAAAGTGCCTACCTGTAGAATTTGGCCTCTAGCTCAGCCGGCACCTAGGGAAACCTACCAAACCTGTGCATTTTTGAAAACTAGAGACCTAGGGGAATCCAAGATGGGGTGACTTGTGGGGCTCTGACCAGGTTCTGTTGCCCAGAATCCTTTGCAAACCTCAAAATTTGGCTAAAAAAACACATTTTCCTCACATTTCGGTGACAGAAAGTTCTGGAATCTGAAAGGAGCCACAAATTTCCTTCCACCCAGCGCTCCCCCAAGTCTCCCGATAAAAATGGTACCTCACTTGCGTGGTTAGGCCTAGCGCCCGCGACAGGATATGCCCCAAAACACAACGTGGACACATCACAGAAAACAGAGCTGTTTTTTGCAAAGTGCCTACCTGTAGATTTAGGCCTCTATCTCAGCCGGCGCCTAGGGAAACCTACCAAACCTGTGCATTTTTGAAAACTAGAGACCCAGGGGAATCCAAGATGGGGTGACTTGTGGGGCTCTGACCAGGTTCTGTTACCCAGAATCGTTTGCAAACCTCAAAATTTGCCTAAAAAAACACATTTTCCTCACATTTCGGTGACAGAAAGTTCTGGAATCTGAGAGGAGCCACAAATTTCCTTCCACCCAGCGCTCCCCCAAGTCTCCCGATAAAAATGGTACCTCACTTGTGTGGGTAGGCCTAGCGCCCGCGACAGGATATGCCCCAAAACACAACGTGGACACATCACAGAAAACAGAGGTGTTTTTTGCAAAGTGCCTACCTGTAGATTTTGGCCTCTAGCTCAGCCGGCACCTAGGGAAACCTACCAAACCTGTGCATTTTTGAAAACTAGAGACCTAGGGGAATCCAAGATGGGGTGACTTGTGGGGCTCTGACCAGGTTCTGTTACCCAGAATCCTTTGCAAACCTCAATTTTTAGCTAAAAAAACGCATTTTCCTCACATTTCGGTGACAGAAAGTTCAGGAATCTGAGAGGAGCCACAAATTTCCTTCCACCCAGTGTTCCCCCAAGTCTCCCGATAAAAATGATACCTCACTTGTGTGGGTAGGCCTAGCGGCCGCGACAGGAAACACCCCAAAACACAACGTGGACACATCCCATTTTTTTAAAAAAACAGAGCTGTTTTTTGCAAAGTGCCTACCTGTAGATTTTGGCCTCTAGCTCAGCCGGCACCTAGGGAAACCTACCAAACCTGTGCATTTTTGAAAACTAGAGACCTAGGGGAATCCAAGATGGGTTGACTTGTGGGGCTCTGACCAGGTTCTGTTACCCAGAATCCTTTGCAAACCTCAATTTTTAGCTAAAAAAACGCATTTTCCTCACATTTCGGTGACAGAAAGTTCTGGAATCTGAGACGAGCCACAAATTTCCTTCCACCCAGCGTTCCCCCAAGCCTCCCGATAAAAGTGATACCTCACTTGTGTGGGTGGGCCAGGTGCCTGCAACAGAATAAGGCCCAAAACTTGTAGAGATAGAGGGGATAGCACAGCGAGTTTATAAGGACATATTCTTTTATACATCTTTAGACTGACTCTGCTTTGGGGACCCACATAAATGAGGTGTCATTTTACTTGGGAGACTGAGGGGAACACTGGGGAGTAGGAATTTTGTGCTGGAGCGGTGATCCTACGAAGAAAAGTCAGGAAAATATGCTTTTTTAAGCAAATTTTGAGGTTTACAGAGGAGTCTGGGTAAGAAAATGTTATGGGATCCACGCAAGCCACACCTCCCTGGACTCCTTGGGGTGTCTAGTTTTAAAAAATGTCTGGGTTTGGTAGGTTTCCCTAGATGAAGGCCGCACCCAGGACCAAAAACATAGGTGCCCTCTCCCCCCCAAACACAGGTAGTTTTGTAATATATCGTTTTGATGTGTCCACATACGTCTGTGATGTGCCAAACACTAAAATTGTGAAAAGAAACGCACTTAGGTTATGTGAAAAAGACCCCTCACCCACCAACCAAGTTGGTGGCATGCTTCATCATCGGGGTCCCACCTGAGGCACCTAGCGTGTCACAGGTGTGCTGCGACTCCTGATTACAGCGGAGCAGGTTTTGTCATTTTTACCACACATACTGGTTGGATTTGGCACGAGGGTGAGTGATGGTTCAGTGGATCAAATTTTACTAACAAGAGCTTTCACAAAAATGAAATGCACTGTTAATAACTGAAAGGCAAAAAACTGAACCAATGACTCACAGCTCGTGAGCTGTAAAGCCGCGACAAGACACCAACCGCTTTACAGTCCATTCACACAACTTTCATACATGACACACACAAGACCATTCACACCGCCAGCCACGGGCCCAGCACATTACAACACTCACATCGACAGACAGCGCCACTCAAGGGCCCATCACTTACATACGCCCACATGCCTGATACAACAATCATACCAGCTGATGGGAGTGTGTGGACTGGTGTTTGGCTGGCAGTGTGTTGCAGTAGCCAACAGCAAGTCAATATGTACACTCTCAGCCAAGCCCCACTCCACACACAATGGCATCATTTTTTTTTTTTTTTTAAACAGAGGAACCCCTAACTAAGTAGAAAGAATTACAAAACGACAAACACATAAGCTCTAACTAAGTACATGACAGAAATGCTAACCATGAAACTGAACACATGAAAATACAAAACAGACATGAGTTTACACTCATGGTTGTTCCCAGAAATTCTTCTGGGTGTGGTAATTCTTAAAACAAACACCCACACACAGCCCAGGCTTTGAAGGACAATCTGGGCAGTACATTCGAGTCTCCCTCCGGATACCTCTTCAAAAACACACTACATTTCTTAGCTGGAAAGTCTTTTTTGGGTGTGGGAGGAATGTGCTCAGCAAAGTGGCGATCTTTCAATCTAGCCACATCCTCCACCACTGCTTCTCTAGGAACTCTGGCCTGTTCCACCACAATAAGGCTCTCTATCACTGACTCCTGAAATTTCACAAATGTCATCTTTGACTCTGGAGACCTATCCCTAAACACAATAAAAGCATTGAAGGTTGCTAAGTGGAAGAGGTGAATTGCTAACTTCTTATACCAAACGTAAGACTTACGAATAGCAGTATAAGGTTCCAACCTCTGATCAACTCTATCTACACCTCCCATGTGCTTATTATAATCTAAAATGCACACAGGTTTGCGCACTTCAGCAACCTGGCCCCAAACAGTCACAGGGGAAGTACTCTCATCATGGATGGTACTTAGCATGTAGACATCCCTCTTGTCTGAAAATTTCAAAGCTAGCAGCTCCTCATTCCGCAAGGCACAGCACTGTCCCCTCTCAAGTTTTTTCCAGACATGCTCCCTTGGATAGACTTTCCGGTTAGAACGGATTGTGCCACAAGCAACTGTGTCCACAATTCCTTGAACAGCTGCACTCCAGTGTAGAAGTTATCCACATACAAATGGTGACCTTTGTTGAACAGTCGTCTACCAAGATCCCACACAATTTTCTCAGTAACTCCAAAAGTCGGAGGACAACCAGGGGGGTCAATATTGGAATCCCTACCAGTGTAGACAAGGAAACTATACACATATCCGTCCTACTTTCAGACAGCATATACAATTTAATTCCATATCGTGCCCTTTTGCTAGGAATGTACTGCCTAAAAACCAAACGACCCTTGAAGAGGACCAAAGACTCGTCCACACTTATCTCTTTGCCTGGAACATAGACCTCCGAAAACCGATCTACAAAATGATCAAGGACAGGCCTAATCTTAAAAAGACGGTCAGAATCTGGGTGATCTCGTGGCAAGGCTAATGCATTGTCAACAAAATGCAGCATCCTACGAAGAAGCAAATACTGATTACGTCTCATGGTCGCAGGAAATATAGCTGTTGCCATCAAGGGACTGGTAGATCAATAAGAAGCCAGTGACGGCTTCCTTATCAACCCCATCAAAAAAGTCAAACCCAAAAACTTTTTTATCTCCTCCAAATTTGTGGGAATCCACTGGGCAGCTCTAGAGTGTGGCCTAAGTCTAGCAGCGTTGTCCCTCAAATGCTGCTCGGCATACAAATTAGTCTGCTCAACAATCTCTTCCAAAAACACATCATCCATGAATAACTCAAAGAAATTGATAGGCAAAAAGTTCTCTGTATTGGCGTTACACCCCGGGAGACCAGTAAAGGCAGGCAACTCTCGCTGCTCCATGTTTGGGGCAACCCAGACATCAGGTCTTATAACTGGAAACCTTTCAGCCCCAGGTTGCTGCACTATTGGCACATCAGTGTCCGCCTCTAAAACAGGCCCTTCATCTGCACTGAGTGTGGCTTCATCATCAGAAGATTCCCCTCCAACAGAAACATCACTGCCAGAATCTCTCACTTCCTCCTCTGCCTCAGACGCAGAGTCCGTCTCATAATCATGATCAGACTGTCACTCAAAAAGCATACCAACCACCTGCTGAGCGGTCATCCTGCGGCTAGCCATAATCTCTCCTACTAAAATTAACTGGACAAATTCACCACCAACAACCAGCACTGTGTAAGACAAGTAACAAAGTGTAGCTTTGTTAGTAAGAGTTATAAACTCAAAAACTATACCGCTCACTTGCCTGAAAAAGCTTGATTCACCAGCAACTACTCTGCACAGACACAGCAATCACCAATGATATCCCACTAAAAAGAAAGAAAGAAAGGCAAATTAGAAATAAGACAAAACAAATATCATTGTGCACAAATCTAAGGACAATTTCACACACAATCCTGCATTTAGTACACCCCCTACAAACATGTCATTCATGCATGGCAACAATACTCCTTTGGAGTAGATTGTTTTTACTTACCTAAAACATGCAACTGTGCAAACTGCAGGTCAACCACCGCCAAAACCGCAAGGAGCCACAGCAAATAAAGCAAAAGCTTTGAACTAGAACAAAAAGGAGGAAAACATTTTTTATCACAAATGCAAATACTTCATCAGTTGACAAACACCCCACCATCAAACATTTAGAAATTGGTGCCTAAGTGGATTCTGCCATAGGGGCAGATGGGCCTACTAAAAAAATAGGCCTGTCTGCCCCAAGGAGGCCAGAAAATACCTTTAGTAGTGTGTCCCCATGGGGAGCGACCCTTGCCAAAGGGGACAGCCCTCAAACAAAAAAAACAAAAAAACACACACAACACTATCCCTGGTGCCTAACTGGCTTCTGCCCCCCTTGGGGGCAGATCAGCCTAAAAATAATAGGCTGATCTGTCTCCAAGGGGTGCAGAAATGGCCTCGGTACATGTGCCCCCAAAGTGGGGGGCGACCCTTTCCCAAGGCCCCCCCGATCCACTAACACACACACACACACTATCCCTGGTGTCTAAGTGGCTTCTGCCCCCCTTGGGGGTAGGTGGGCCTAAAAGAATAGGCCCATCTGCCCCAGGGGGGGCAGAAATAGCCAACAGGTCAATGCCCCCCTTGGGGGGGCGCCCCGTGCCCAAGGGGATGCCCCCCCACAAAAATAAACAAATTTAAAAAATCCCTGGCGTTCTAATGGTTTCTGCCCCCCTCGGGGCAGATCAGCCTAAAAATAATAGGCTGATCTGTCTCCCAGGGGTGCAGAAATGGCCTCGGTACATGTGCCCCCAAAGTGGGGGGCTACCCTTGCCCAAGGCCCCCCCATCCACTAACACACACACACACACACTATCCCTGGTGTCTAAGTGGCTTCTGCCCCCTTTGGGGGCAGGTGGGCCTAAAAAAATAGGCCCATCTGCCCCCGGGGGGGGCAGAAATGGCCAACAGGTCAATGCCCCCCCCACAAAAATAAACAAATAAAAAAAGTCCCTGGCGTTCTAATGGTTTCTGCCCCCCTCGGGGCAGATCAGCCTAAAAATAATAGGCTGATCTGTCTCCAAGGGGTGCAGAAATGGCCTCGGTACATGTGCCCCCAAAGTGGGGGGCTACCCTTGCCCAAGGCCCCCCCCCATCCACTAACACACACACACACACTATCCCTGGTGTCTAAGTGGCTTCTGCCCCCCTTGGGGGCAGGTGGGCCTAAAAAAATAGGCCCATCTGCCCCCAGGGGGGGCAGAAATGGCCAACAGGTCAATGCCCCCCCCCCCACAAAAATAAACAAATAAAAAAAATCCCTGGCGTTCTAGTGGTTTCTGCCCCCCTTGGGGGCAGATCAGCCTAAAAATAATAGGCTGATCTGTCTCCAAGGGGTGCAGAAATGGCCTCGGTACATGTGCCCCCAAAGTGGGGGGCGACCCTTGCCCAAGGCCCCCCCATCCACTAACACACACACACACACACACACTATCCCTGGTGTCTAAGTGGCTTCTGCCCCCCTTGGGGGCAGTTGGGCTTAAAAAAATAGGCCCATCTGCCCCCAGGGGGGAGAAATGGCCAACAGGTCAATGCCCCCCTTGGGGGGGGCGCCCGTGCCCAAGGGGACGCCCCCTCACAAAAATAAACAAATTTAAAAAATCCCTGGCGTTCTAATGGTTTCTGCCCCCCTTGGGGGCAGATCAGCCTAAAAATAATAGGCTGATCTGTCTCCAAGGGGTGCAGAAATGGCCTCGGTACATGTGCCCCCAAAGTGAGGGGGCGACCATTGCCCAAGGCCCCCCCCATCCACTAACACACACACACACACACACACACTGTCCCTGGTGTCTAAAGTGGCTTCTGCCCCCCTTGGGGGCAGGTGGGCCTAAAAAAATAGGCCCATCTGCCCCCAGAGGGGGCAGAAATGGCCAACAGCTCAATGCCCCCCTTGGGGGGGCGCCCTGTGCCCAAGGGGACGCCCCCCCACAAAAATAAACACATAAAAAAAAATCCCTGGCGTTCTAGTGGTTTCTGCCCCCCTTGGGGCAGATCAGCCTAAAAATAATAGGCTGATCTGGCCCTAAAAGACATGCCCCCCAAAGGGGAGCGACCCTTGCCCAAGGGCCGCCCCCCCATCCACTACACACACAATCCCTGGTGCCTAAGTGGCTTCTGCCCCCCTTGGGGGCAGATGGACCTAAACAAAATAGGCCGATCTGCCCCCAAGGGGGGCAGAAAAGGCCAACAGTTCTATGCCCTCTTGGGGGGGTGCCCCTTGCCCAAGGGGGCACCCCCCCACATAAATACACAAATTAAAAAACATCCCTGGTGATCCAGTGGTTTCTGCCCCCCTTGGGGGCAGATCCACCTAAAAAGTAGGCCAATCTGCCCCCAAGGGGGGCAGAAATGGCCGTAACTAATTGCCCCCACAAGGGGAGCGACCCTTGCCCAAGGGTCCGCTCCCCGCAAACAAGAAACACGAAAGAAAAACAAAAAAAACAAATCCCTGGTGTCTAGTGGGCATTCCTGCTGCCCGGTCGCAATGCAATCGAGCAGCAGGAATGCTCAAAGAGACACCGGGGGAAAGGAAAAGCCTTTCCTTTCCCCCGGTGCCTCTTTCGGCAAAACCCCCCACCCACCGGGAAGAGGAACTCACCTCTTCTTCTCTAGCCGCACAGGAAGCAAATGGCTTCCTGTGCGCCGAGAACCCCATAATGAAGTCAGCGCTCGATCGCGCGCTGACGTCATTCTGGGGAGGATGGAGGGGAAGGGCTTCCCCTTCCATCCCTGACTTTGGGGGGTGGGGGGAAGCACACAGAGGGAGCGAGAGCGCTCCCTCTGGGCTGTGTGCCGAGGACGTAGTGGTTACGTCCTTGGCACAGCAGCACTGTGCCGAAGGACGTAACCACTACGTCCTCGGCACAGAACGGGTTAAACACAGTATTTGGTTCAGAAGACTTAACCCTCCTAAAAAGCTGATCCTGAAAAAACGAAAAATATAAAGTTAGTCTTGCTGTCCAGTTGAAGCTAAATCTAATGCATCCATGATGCATCCTCATTACGACCCTGACGGTCCGAGGACCGCCAGGGCCGCGGTGGCGGTCTGAAGTCTGCCACATTATGAGTGTGGTGGTTTGGTCTCTGCCAAACCGCTGCATCTCCGCTGGTACCTCCAGGGCGGTAGGACAGCCAGGCTGGAGGACAGCACCTCCGGGCCGGCTGTCCACTGCAGACTGACGGCGGTATAATGAGTCAGCTTTCCTCCATGGTTTCAGTGGCACCTCCATGAAAATCCTGGTGGAAAAGCTGCCGGCGACAGGAAATTCCTTTCCTGTCCCTGGCAGATGACTCCCACCCCTGCAAATACAATACCCCCAGCCCATCCTCCGTGACAGCAGACAGCACCCCCCTTTCCACACCCCCCTTCCATGACAGCACCCCCTCCTCACATACGCGAACACACTCTCCCACTCCCACACCCACCCCCATACACGCATACAGCAACATTTACATAAACGCATACACCATCACTTACATACACGCATACACCAACACGCATACATCCACTCATTCACTCGCACCAACAGACATGCATTCACACAAACATTCCAAAACACACTCACTTCAACAATCACACACACATTCACACTTACATTCACATACGCACATGCATACACACACACATACACACTTACATTCACACACGCACACACACGCATACACACATGCAGACATACATCCACTCACACACGCACACACAACGCCCCCTCCCCTGTTGGATGATTGACTTACCTTTTCCAGTGAGGAGGTCATCCGCCAGGGAACGGGACCAGGCGTTTCCACCGCAAGCAGCACCCCACCATCAGGACACCATCAAGCCCTATTACTGCTCATAATATGGCAGACGGAGTCCTTTTGGCGTGGCGGTGATGGCCGTGGAAGCGCCTCTGCACCGCTGACTGCCAGCACGACTGCTGAAGGATTTCCACCCAAATTGTGGCGGAAATCCTTCAGTACTCGTAATATGGCAGTTTTCTGGCTCCTGCGGCTTCGACTGTCTGTGTAAAAGACTGCCAACGTCGTAGTGAGGGCCTGCATCTTAGATTGTAAATCCTGCAGACGATTAAATTCATAAGTGTTTTTCTCAATAAACACAATGTATACTTGAGTATTGCATACATCTGACTGAACTGTAACCTCATAGTCAATAAACATATTGAACAGGGAGTAGTAAATTGTAAAGCAATAGTCTTAAAAAAGGATATATGGAGAAGTTTTTAGGAGGCACATTCCTGATTGGGAGACTGAGGACAGAAAGGTGATAGAGAAGAGTTAGGGTCTGTGTGGGATACATCTGCTCTACACCCATGTCAGAGATAAGATGACTCCTTGAGCCAAGTCCCTGTCCAGAGTTCATTTTATTTTATTAGGGATAATATAGCGTATATATGGCCCTGAAGGGCAACAGAGCTTACTACAAATACAGGGGGTTGATGCATAGCAAAGGGGGAAAATACAATGAGACATACTCATGGAATAGAGAGGTGTGAGGTCAGATGTCTAGTGTTCCTTGTGCAAATGTACTATATTGAGATTTAATGGCTTTTCTTTTTTGAGTTTTCGGTTTGTTATATTTTCCTGATGGTAATCTTTCAACTAGCTAAGACGTCAGTGCCAGCTCTGAGGTTTCGAGGAGCACCAAAAGTGCTCTGATTTCTTTCCATCGGGGAGAATATTCACTAGTGGTCTATGGGTGACTGCCTTCCCAGTGGCAGAATATTTTGGAATACATCGGATGCAGGCATAAGTGCATTGAGGGTCTGGGTTTTGGTGTACACGTCTCTGTGTATGATGTGTGAGGTCTCTACCATTTGTTGTGTGCATGTTGGTGCATTTTACATTTCCAGTTTCTGCCTCCCTTTTTTTTCTACTTCCTGCATTCCATTATGAGCACTGACCCACGGCTGATGTGTCCCACTCCCTGGGTTATGTGGCTAGCTGTGGTACCTCCTTCCACTTCCAGTAGTCTACAACCACTTATTTATGTAACTTCTCCTCCTAGGGTGTTTAGCCGGATGTTCTGTAAAGCGGGACGAGGTTAACCCAGGGTGTTGCTTCAAGGGGGGTGTGAGGTGTTATACCCTCCTAATAAATGTATTTTGTAATAAATAGTTGGGTGCAGGTGCTCTCAGCCTGGTATGGTGAGGCATCTGTTCAGGATTTCATCAGGAATTTTTAGATAAACATAGTCTTGGAAAGACTTCAAAAATGTTGGTTATTTCACAAAATAATACAGTTTCTCTCTCTTAATACACCTACCAATCCACACCACCCTCCCTCTCCACTGCTTCTGAAGCTCCTCTTGTGCGCCTTGCTTGTCATATAATGTATTTTAAGATTATATAACTGCGTGATTGTCGGGAAATCTGAAGCTAACCCCACCTAATCATACTGCCCAAGCTATGCCCCTAAGGTTAATAGTGTTTTATTGTGCCATTTTCCCAGGTGCTTAATTTGTAAATTAAGAGGTGCTGATGCTCAAAGCCCTTCTCTTAAACACGAGGCTACTGCAATTAAATCTGCCAGCACTGAATACTGAGGCAGCGTAATTCTGAAGCCATCTGGGGCCTCTTCAATCCATTTACGGCCACCCTTGCCCCTTCAGCTCATCCTGCAATTATCTACTTTCTCCCTTTATGACGCTTTTTAGTTTTTCCTTCTTCCGTCTTTCACATATGTGTCTTTTGCTCGCAGCAAATGCTTGAGGCATAAGAATAAGTCCCGGCCCTCACAAATAAGTGCCGGTGCTCAGCACCGGAAACAGCAAACACAAATTAAGCACTGATCTTCCCTATTTAACTCTGTTAGTACTCAAAATGGCCTAGGATGAAACCCTCTTCCCCTCTCACCTCGATCAGTACTTCTCAGACATCCCACATTTGGACATCTAACAACTTAAGCCCTGATTACGAGTTTAAATGTTATTTATCACCCATGATGAAGAACGATAACATGGGATACTGTCTTTATTGTGTGTGATAAATAACGCCTATCACAAGTTTGTGGGGAGTAACTTGCAGATTTTGGTGTTAAGTGCCACAAAATCTGCATGGTATGATAAGTATCGTACAATTACCCCTGTTTTATTTTGGCAGGTTTAACATGCCAAAATGTAATGACAGCTGAGATATTTAATGCATCTGATTATTATCAAATGTGCTACATACAGCCCAACTTGTAATTACGACCCATGCGTAAACAGGGGTTTATGCACAGATCGGAATTTACCAGCCCGTTCTTAATCAGGGACTAGGGGCCAGATGTAGCAACTTGGCAATTTGCGACTTGCAAATTGCGAGTCCCTGCGACTCGCAATTTGCAAGTCGCAAATTGCTATGCAGTACGGTGTCTCAGACACCGACTGCGACTCGCAATGGGGTCGCAATGACCCACCTCATCAATATTCATGAGGTGGGTTGCAAATTGCGGCCCCATTGCGAGTATAGGCACTCGCTAACATGGAGGCCTGCTGACGTCAGCAGACCTCCATGTTCGTGACTGCTTTTTAAATAAAGCAGTTTTTTTTTTTTAAGTGTAGCCCGTTTTCCTTAAAGGAAAACGAGCTGCACTTAAAAAAAAAACGAAACCTTTAGTTTCGGTATTTTTTCAGGGCATGGAGTGGTCCCTTGGACCACTCCCTGCCCTGAAAAAATATTTTTGGGTCCATTCACAAAGTGGAAGGGGTCCCCTGGGGACCCCTTCCAATTTGCGAGTGGGTTACCATCCACTTGAAGTGGATGGTAACTGCGACTCCATTTGCGACCGCCTACGCGGTCGCAAATGGAATTGCATCCCACTGCGAGTCGCAAATAGGAAGGGAACACCCCTTCCTATTTGCGAGTCGGAAATGCATTTTGCGAGTCGGAGCCGACTCGCAAAATGCATTTCTGAATAGCAAAGTGGCTTTTGCGCCTCGCAAACGGCGATTTTCGCCGTTTGTGAGGCGCAAACACTTTGCTACATCTGGCCCTAGGTCTCCAGGAGGCTCATAGCTCCAATTTCTATGGCTATCCCCACTTCTTCCCATCTACACCTGGTTGGGAAAATTATAGACCCAATACTGTAGTGATTCTGGTTATTCCTGGGTCCACCATCTCCACATCTAGATGAACATTACAAACCTACTACTATGGTGTCTCAAGTTATCCTTGGGCCCTCCGAAAACTGCGTCTGTGAACACAATAAACTTACTTCTGCGGTGTGCCCAGTTATCTTTGGTTCGTTACTTTTTCAGTTCAGGACTGGCCTCATTGACTCAATACTGTGGCATCCTTGGTCATTCCTGTTTTCATCCTCTCCACTTGTTGGAGTACAACATAGATTTACTACCACCATAACCCAACCCTGGTTATCTTGGGTCATGTCACCTCCCTCTCTGGCACACAAGCAGGCTGCCTAGTGCTAAGCATACCCCTCCACCATAGTGCAACGGTGTGAGTGTAGTATAGAATTTGTACTGGAAGCATACTGTAAAATCCTTTGCCTAGACAAATTCTGAAATATTACACACATTGTATGAGTGCTGCACAGTGGAGGACACATGCAATGTGTGAAATGTTTAGAGAAATTAAAACATTTCTCCATGTTCTGTCATTGAGAAAAGGGCACATTTCAGGCCCAAAATACCTTGTGATGTCAAGTGAATACCATTGCACACAAAATAGTGCAAACCCTTAGTAAATATGGCCCTACATTCTGTTAAGCATGGTTGGCTGTCGAATTATTAGAAAAATAAACAGTTTTTTGGGCAATTTTATCATTGCAGGAATTTTACCTGTCCCATTTACCAGGGGCCCCATTGGAACGTGTTTTGCGTGAAGGTTTTAGATAAAACAATTGCATCCCTGCTTCCTCATAATCCCCTGTTCCAGGGATAGTGCATTAGACCTTGTCTGTCCCCTTTGGACATAATAATATTGTTTCCCTATTCTGTAGCTTAGTTTATATGATGTTTCACGTGAAGGTCGATATTGCACCTGACTCTAATTATATCCCAGGAAGGGAACTCTTTGTTAATTAGTCCAAGTGGCTTTCATTCTCCTTCTGTCATGACGGGGACTTTTATGCAACTACTTCGATTAGGGGCATTCTGACATGCTGAAGCTGGTTCTGGTATGAGCATTTGAAAGGAAAAGCCCAGAAACTCCACATTACCCTTTACCAATTCGTCCCACCAGGTGTGACTTCTTATTTGGGATGTCAAAATATCGAAAGTATTTAATATCGATAGTACCATTATATTGAGGTGTGTTAAGTATTGTTTTAGCCTTAATAATAAAATCACAATTTAAAATATTTATTACTTAAATATAGAGGCCCTCATTACAACATTGGCGGTAAATCCCACTTACCGCCGTGCAGAAGACCGCCAACACACTGCTGCGGTGGTGGGAATCCGCTACAGCTATTACGACCCACAGGCCGGAATCCACCAAAATCCAGACACCCACACAAGTCCTCCACACCAAAGGTCAGTGATAAACTGGCGATAACAAAACCGACACCATCACGCCAACAGGAATACGCCCACACTATCACGACCCACGAACCCACGCGGCGGTCTTTCAACCGCGGTATTCCATTGGCGGTACACACCGCCGCGCTCAAAATAGACACACATTTGCAAAACACAACCACATTGGACAATTTGAAATACACACACCTAATAGACATACACACACCACTCCCACACACCCAATACAATATAAAACACACCCCCACATCACCCACAAACCCCTACGACAAAAATTGAGAACGAAGCACAGAGACACCACCATCAACAAACTAGCATCCACAGGGACACAACACCATCACTCACACAACATCCACGCACCTCACACAACACACACAAACACATCCCCTCACACATCACAACACACACCACCTCACACATCACCTACACCACACCATTGCACCGCAAAGACACCCCAGGTTCTCTGAGGAGGAGCTCAGGGTCATGGTGGAGGAAATCGTCTGGGTAGAGCCACAGCTATTCAGATCACAGGTGCAGCACACCTCCATAGCTAGGAAGATGGAGCTATGGCGCAGAATCGTAGACAGGGTCAACGCAGTGGGACAGCACCCAAGAACACGGGATGACATCAGGAAGAGGTGGAACGACCTACGGGGGAAGGTGCGTTCCGTGGTCTCAAGACACCAGATTGCAGTTCAGAAGACTGGCGGCAGACCCCCGCCTCCTCCCCCACAACTAACAACATGGGAGGAGCAGGTCTTGGCTATACTGCATCCTGAGGGCCTCGCAGGTGTAGCAGGAGGAATGGACTCTGGTAAGTCAAATCTTAACTATTACAGCCCCCACCCTACCTGCATGCTATCACATACCCCACCCTCACCCTCACCCCATCACTCCAACACCTCACATATGTCCCACTATCACAACCCACACATCCCAATACCAAGCCCTTCATCCAACACCAAAGCATGGACACCCATCACCAAAGCATGTCCACTACAGATACCCACACAGATCCCCAAACGAAATATCACACAAGGTCCTAGACAAGAATGTAAGCACTTGGGTACAGGGTCACCCACCCATTGCACACGATGGCACACACAGATGCAATAATCATGCCTTTACACCCCTGCAGGACCCCTACCCAACGTCACTGGACAGGAGGTTCCAGACATGTCCACACCCCCCACAGAAGAGGCCCACAGTGATGACAGCAGCTCTGTCCAACTGGATCTAGGTGGCCAGCCCGGCCCATCTGGGACCTCGGGACAGTCGGTTCCCCACACACTGGTACATGCCACCACAGAGCCTGCCCCCTCAGGAAACACCAGCACAGCACCCACCCAGCGGACCCATACCTCTGTCCCCAGGACACGTCAAGCAGCAGTGTGTCCACCACTACAGGGAACCCAGGCAAACCCACCAATCCAAGAACATCAGGGACCTGGGGGCAGTGGCAGTGGGTACATGGTTCAGGGCACAGAGGAACAGGAACACCGGGGAACTGGGAGGACTGCTGTGCGACAGGGGGAGGACAGGTCCAGGGAACCCACTCTCCAGAAGGCCCTCTCCAACATCATGGGAGCGTACCATCATTCCCAGGAGACGATGGCAACGGTACTGGCCAAGTTTCAGGAGACCCAGCGGCTGCAGGAGGAACAGTATTTGGGGATCAGTGAGGAACTCAAGTCCATCAACACCACCCTGGTCACCATTGTAGGGGTGCTGAAAGACCTTGTGAACACCAGGAGGGACACTGTGGCACAACAAGGGGCCCCTGACACTAGCCTCGATGATGAACAGCCCACCACCTCCGCTGGCGCTAGTGGACAGGAGGCACTGCCACAGGACCACGACACCAGCACCCCACCCCCTGCAGATGAAGAACCACTCCGCAAATGGTCCCTGAGATCCAGGACAAAGACAGAGAACAATGCCAAGACCCCCACCAAGAAATGAGACCACCCTGAATGTCATCCTTCTGTCCCACTTCGTCACCCTGTCCATCCATCAACTGCCCTAGCTCCACTTCCTATGCCCCTTTGGACAATGCACCTGTGAGACTAATAACTGGACTCTGCCATGGACATTCCTCCACCATCACCCCTGACCATTTTACAACCCTGTCCACTATTTTGAACTTAAATAAACACTCTTGAATCACAAAACAATCTGGAGTCAGTTTGTGCTTTCACAAATGTGTATTTTCCATAACTAAGGAAAATAGCAATGTCCAATGTATTGTCAACATACCTATGTCACACAGCTCTAGTCCATGAGGTAATATAGCAGAGGTCACACAGTGGGACCCACATCTGTGAAATGGAAATGCAAAGTGACAAGTAAGGGTCCATACACTGGGTGAAAGTGACAGACATATGATAGGTCTAACAATTGTATGAGATGTAGGATGCATTGATGTCTTCTTACCTGTGTCTCACTGGAAGTATTGCTGGATAACGTTGTTTCTGTTGTCGATATCCTCTTCTTCTGCCTCCTTTTCTTCACACTCCACAGGCTCCACAGCTGCCACAGGACCTCCTTCTGGACCATCCTCCTTCAGAAAAAGCACCTGTCGTCACAAAGCCAGGTTGTGCAGCATACAGCAGGCCACGATGATCTGGCACACCTTCTTTGGTGAGTAGTAAAGAGAACCACCTGTCATATGGAGGCACCGGAACCTGGCCTTCAGGAGGCCGAAGGTCCTTTCGATCACTCTCCTAGTTGGCCCATGTGCCTCATTGTAGTGGTCCTTGCCCTTGTCCTGGGATTTCTCACTGGGGTCAGTAGCCATGACAGATTGGGGTAACCAGAGTCACCTGCAAATGTTGAGGGACAACTGTTAGACACACAATAACCCTTAGGGACAACCGCAGACCCAGACAATCATTCACACGGTATGGGGTCCTTGTCCTCACCTATTAGCCACACACGGTGCCTCTGGAGTTGCCACATCACATAAGGGATGCTGCTATTCCTCAAAATGTAAGCGTCATGCACTGAGCCTGGAAACTTGGCATTCACATGGGAGATGTAGTGGTCGGCCAAACACACCATCTGCACATTCATCGAATGGTAGCTCTTCCTGTTTCTGTACACCTGTTCAATCCTGTGGGGGGGGGGTACCAATGCCACATGTGTCCCATCAAAGGCACCTATGATGTTGGGGATATGTCCCAGGGCATAGAAGTCACCTTTCACTGTGGGCAAATCCTCCACCTGAGGGAACACGATGTAGCTGCGCATGCATTTCAGCAGGGCAGACAACACTCTGGACTAAACGTTTGAGAACATAGGCTGGGACATCCCTGATGCAATGGCCACTGTTGTTTGAAAAGACCCACTTGCCAGGAAATGGAGTACTGACATGACCTGCACTAGAGGGGGGATTCCTGTGGGATGGCGGATAGTTGAAATCAGGTCTGGCTCCAACTGGGTACACAGTTCCTGGATTGTGGCACGATCAAGTCTGTAAGTGATAATGATGTGTCTGTCTTCCATTGTTGACAGGTCCACCAGCGGTCTGTACACCAGAGGATGCCGCCATCTCCTCACCTGACCCAGCGGACGTGCCCTATGGACGAGAACAGCGAGCACAGAGTCAGCCAACATTGAGGTATTAAAAAAAGAATTTATTACACACATTTGTCAATCCGCAATGTGCCTGTCACTGTGTGTATGCAAGGCCTAGATAGGTGTGACACATTTAAAATGAATGCCATGTGGCTCCCTGAAATGGTGGCTGTCTAACCTGTAATGTGGGACAAGGGGATATGAGGTAACTGTGCTGGAGTTGTACACCGTCGCGGTAGGAGGTCGAAGACCGTGGCGCAATCAAGCATTGGTTAACAATGGTCCCTATGGGTCCCAGGAGCCAATGACGATGTACGCCGGCGGTACGCACCGCCGCTGACGTGACCGCCATTTTCTCTCTGTTCACTCACTTGATACCTCACCTTTGACAGGAGAGGTCCTACACTGCAAGTGCTGCTGTGACCTCAGTCTGGAAGCGACGATGGCTCATGTGTCTGGGGAAAGGGCCCCTGCCTTCACTTCGGAGGAGTTTGAGAAGTTAGTGAATGGGGTCCTCCCCCAGTACACGCTACTCTACGGTCCTCCAGACAAACAGGTGAGTACACTGTGAGCATGCTGTATGGGCAATGCCTGTTTGGAGTGGTGTGGATGGAAGATACAGGGGGGGACAGAGGCCTGCATGAGCGACGGTGAGTGTATGTGCTTCAGGGCAAGGGTGGGAACATTGGTTAATGACTTTGACGGTCCGGGCTGTGAAAGTTTATCCTTTTCCCCTGTACTATTCCTCTAGGTCAGCGCCCACCAGAAGAAGGATATTTGGAGTGCCATCGCCAAGGACGTCCGGACCCTGGTGGTCCACCACAGACGGAGCACCCACTGCCGGAAAAGATAGGAGGACATTTGCCGCTAGAGCAAGAAGACGGCGGAGGACCAGCTGGGGATGGCCTTCCAACGTGGGAGGGGTGTCCATCGCACCATGATCCCCCTGATGTTCCGGATCCAGGCGGTGGCATATCCGTAGTTGGATGGGAGCTTGAGGGCATCACAGCAGCCACAAGGGGGTGAGTACATTCACATCCATCTGACTCTGCGCACATTACAAGGTGTCTGGGTAGGGGAGGTGGGCTGTGGGTTCCCATAGGCCAGGGCGAGTTTTGTAGGCAAGGTCCCTTCATGAGGCAGGCTATGTGGCACCCCAAACCCACCAGTGGTAAGAGCCATCTACACCTAGTCAGGCTCCTGTGACTTCCATGTGTGCAGCAATCGGGCGTAGGCCTTGTACCCCATGTCCCTGTGATTAATTAGGGAACTGTAAGTGCATGGCGTAGTGCAGAGGGCTGCTGTGTCTGTAGTGTCCGCCAACAGAAGCGGTATTGCATGCACTGAACATGTCTTTCTTCTTTCTCCCCCCCCCCACTTTTTCTGGTCTCCCTGTTCTTGTGTGTATTAGCATCATCAGGTGGAGGAGCTGTGCCACCAGAGCAGGAGGGAGCTGCATCCAACATGGCCCTGGAGGCCAAACAACAACAGAGTCAGAAGTCACCAGTGGGACGGAGGGCGAGGGGAGCTCCACGGCGGGGACAGGAGTGGAGACCAGCGACACCGACTCCTCCTCTGATGGGAGCTCCCTTGCGGTGGCGGGCCCCTCTGTGCCCCCGCATCAACAGGTACAGCCGCCACCCCCCATACCAGCACCACCCTCCCAGCAGCCCCTCAGTGTGTGTCCTGTGGCCGCTCACCCAGGAGGGTGGGCATCTCCTTCACCCCAGGCACCTCAGGCCCTCCCCCAGTCAGCCCTGCTGCCCTCAGTGAGGAGGCTATTGACCTACTGAGATCCCTCACTGTTGGGCAGTCTACCATTCTGAATGCCATCCAGGGTGCAGAGAGGCAGTTGCAACAGACCAATTCATACCTGGAGGGCATTCATTCTGGCCAGGCAGCCCAACAGAGAGCATTTCAGGCTCTGGCCTCTGCACTGATGGCAGCCATTGTCCCTGTGTCCAGCCTCCCCCTCCAACTTCCTCTACCCAGACCCAATCCCCAGTACCTCAGCCTATCCCAAGCACACCATCAGACCAGCATGCATACACCTCAACACACAAGGGTGGCTCTGGCAAACATAAGCATCACACATCTCACAGGCACTTACACAAGCATCATACCCATGCAGACATGCCAACATCCACTGCCTCCACTGTGTCCCCCTCCTCCACGTCACCCTCCTCCCTCCCTGTCACCTCTCCACTCACACCTGCATGCACTACATCTTCAGCCACTACCTCCATCACCAGCACACCCATCACCACACACCACTCACGTGCAGTCACCACCCCCACTACCATTCAGACATCCCCTGTGCCCTCTCCCAGTGTGTCTGTGAGCCTTCCTCCCAAACTACAGAAACACAGCCACACACCCACCCAACAGTCATCCACCTCACGACAGCCGCCGGCCCATGCACCTTCACCCAAAGTCACCATACGAACACCTCCTACAACCACTACCTCTTCCTCCACTCCCAAACCCCCTCCATCTACCCGTCCCAGTGTGTCAAAAAAGCTTTTCCTCTCAAATGTTGACCTCTTCCCGACACCTCCCCCCCCCGTCCGTCCCCTAGGGACCGCCTTTCCAGGTCCCAACCCAACATTACGAGGTGTCTGGGTGGGGGAGGTGGGCTGTGGGTTCCCCTAGGCCAGGGCGAGTTTTGTAGGCAAGGTCCCTTCATGAGGCAGGCTATGTGGCACCCCAAACCCACCAGTGGTAAGAGCCATCTACACCTAGTCAGGCTCCTGTGACTTCCATGTGTGCAGCAATCGGGAGTAGGCCTTGTACCCCATGTCCCTGTGATTAATTAGGGAACTGTAAGTGCATGGCGTAGTGCAGAGGGCTGCTGTGTCTGTAGTGTCCGCCAACAGTAGCGGTATTGCATGCACTGAACATGTCTTCCATCACCGGGCACAGTGGTGCTAGCAGTAGCGGTACTTTGGAGTGCGCCAAACAACAGGGCTGCCAGTGTCCCACGGAGCGAGGGCAAGGACATTCCGCCACCTCCAAAGTGAAAAAGATTCCCACATCCCTGAGGGAGAAGGTGAAAACATCTGCCACCAAGGGCTCAGGCAAAACAAAAGTGGAAAGTGGCAAGACAGCTGCGCCACTATCCAAGGTGGGGAAGGGCCAGAAAATCAAGGGCAGGTCCACGCCAACGCCAACCTGCACGGAGGACAGGACCGCCACCAGCATTGCCACCTGCACCGCCGCCACAGAGACCGCCGCCAGCACCGCAGTCCTCGAGCCCGCCACCAGCACCGCAGTCACTGAGCCCGCCACCTGCACCGCAGTCCCTGAGCCCGCCACTAGCACCGCAGTCACTGAGCCCGCCATCAGCACCACAGTCCCTGAGCCCGCCACCTGCACCGCAGTCCCTGAGCCCGCCAACAGCACCGCAGTCACTGAGCCCGTCACCAGCACCGCCTCCACAAAGACCGCCACCAGCACCGCTGCCACAAAGACCGCCGTCAGCAACGATTCCACAGAGGCCGCCGCCAGCACAGATTCCACAGAGGCCGCCGCCAGAACCGATGTCACAGAGCCCGCCACCAGCACCGATGCCACAGAGTCCGCCACAAGTACTGCCACGACTGACACCGCCGCCAGCAGCAATGCCACTGAGGCAGCCGCAAGCACCGCCACGACTGACACCGCCGCCAGCACCGCCAGCAGCCCTGTGACATCCTGAGCCAGTGGCACCACCGCAGACATGGCTGCCATCCCCAGTGGTCAGTCGTCCATGGCTGGTGGTCAGTTCCAGGAGCCTGGGCAGCTTGCATGTTGCACCACCGTCAATGGAGTATCACATCCACCACCTCAGTCTTTGGCAGGATGAAGCACTCTGGGCACAAAGCCCCCTCCAGAACCAGTGGAGTATCACATCCACTACCTCTATCCTTGGCAGGATGAAGCACTCTGGGCACAAAGCCCCCTCCAGAACCTGTGGAGAAAATCATCCACTACCTCAGTCCTTGGCAGGATGAAGCACTCTGGACGCAAAGCCCCCTCCAGAACCAGTGGAGTATCACATCCACTACCTCTGTCCTTGGCAGGATGAAGCACTCTGGGCACAAAGCCCCCTCCAGAACCTGTGTAGAAAGGCATCCACTACCTTAGTCCTTGGCAGGATGAAGCACTCTGGGCACAAAGCCCCCTCCAGAACCAGTGGAATATCACATCCACTACCTCAGTCCTTGGCAGGATGAAGCACTCTGGACGCAAAGCCCCCTCCAGAACCAGTGGAGAAAGGCATCCACTACCTCAGTCCTTGGAAGGATGAAGCACTCTGGGCACAAAGCCCCCTCCAGAACCAGTGGAGTATCACAACCACTACCTCTGTCCTTGGCAGGATGAAGCACTCCGGACACAAGCCCCCTCCAGAACCAGTGAAGTATCACATCCACTACCTCAGTCCTTGGCAGGATGAAGCACTCTGGGCACAAAGCCCCCTCCAGAACCAGTGGAGACTGTTATCCACTTGAGAGACTGTGGCTTTGCACTCCCCAGGATAAAGCAGTGGGCAAACCACCCACTGGAGAGACTTGAGAGACTGTGGCATGGCACTCCCTACGATAAAGCAGTGGGCAAACCACCCACTGGAGATTTGAGAGACTGTGGCTTTGCACTCCCCAGGATACATCAATGGGCATGGAGCCCCCTCGTGGAGCTGGCGTTGTGCACTCATCCGGCTGAGGTGCCCCCCCTTCCCTTTCCCCTGAGGTGCCTGTTTCATTTCGATCTGATGCCCCAGCAGTGTTCTCTCCGTTTGGAGTCTGGTATCGAGTGTGGGCCTCGCCCATGCATTTTGGGCCCAGTGGTCCACGGACTATGAATGGTTCACTATCCGGACTTGTATAGTTGGTGTACATAATTGTTTATACTGTATTTCAAGTTTTGACTAATGGATTTTTATTGATTATAATTGTTCAAGTAATTTCCTTTTGTCATTGCGTTCTTCCAGGGGAGGTTGGGGGTTGTAATTGTAATGTTGCAGCATGTATTAGTGTGTATGTTGTTGTGGGTGAGGGTGGGGGTGGGGGTGTTGCGTGTGTGTGTCACACTCTTTTCCCTTCCCCTCTCCCCTGTGTTGGAGGTGCTGTACTCACCATGGTCGTCGCCGCCGTCGTTCGTGCTCCTGGTAGAGGAGCAGGAATACTATTGCAGGGAGGATTTGGAGTTCTGGCTCCATGGCGTCCTGGTTCCTCGTGGGCGGTGGAGAGGTGAGTATTTTTCCTTCCAAGTCCTGTCTCTGCCGTGTTTTTGTTAGCGTTGGTTCCGCCCCGGAAAAGGTGGCGGATTGGCCTCTCATAATAGTGTGGGCGGTACATTGTGCTCCGCCTGTCTGTTGGCAGTGACCGCCATGCTGTTTGTTCGTACCGCCGTGGCGGTCTGAGTGTTAAAGTGGCTGTCTATGTTTCCGCCACGGTCGTGATTCCATTTTTTTTACCGCCGGCCTGTTGGCGGTCTTACCGCTGCTTTAACACCGACCACCAGGGTTGTAATGAGTGCCAGAGTTGTTTAATATCGTTTTAGGCATTTTATGTTAAGTGGGTTTAATTTATAAATGATTATTATTTTTTGACAAAATGTTCTTTTGTTTCGAATTCTTTATTGGGGGGTTTTTTATTTCATTTTATTTTTTGCTAGAATCTTTTTTGATAAAATATGTACTTATATTTGTTCTAGTTGGAAGTGTTTTAAATTATGTTTTTAATTTATATAGAATGCATTTTTTATCTTAATTTTTATAAAATATTTACAATTTTAAGTGTAATGATATTTTTTAGAGGATGTTGGGATTTATAGAGATTTTGGGTGGGAGTATTTCAAAATAATGATTTTTAAAATGTAATTAAAATGTTGTTTTTTCATTCAAATTTTGTAACTAGTTGATAAGAAAGTGAATATTTTTGGGGCATTGGGTTTTGATGGGGGTTTGGGTAGATAGTGTATTTTTTTGTTCATTTATAAAAACATTTTAAAAATAATATTATTAATTTTTAAATTAGATATATTTTTCAGTTTAACAGCATGTATTTATGGGGATGTTTGGATCTGAAGGTATTTTTGGTATTTTAAATTGTTATTTTTTTCATTTTCATATATTGTTTTAATTCTTTTAATACTGTGTAAATATTTAAGTAATATTTTGGTTTGCTTATTACAGGTTGTTGGATTTAAAAGAGTTTTGTATGGTGGGAATTAAATGTATAAACATTGTATTTCTTGTATATGTCTTTATTTGTTTAAATATTGAAGTATTGTATAAACATTATATTTAAGAATAAAGTTAAACCCTTTTTAAAACAAATTATTATTTCAATTTACTTAACTAAAAAATATACTTAAGAATTCAATTATTGGCTTTATTTGAACATATATTTCAGATTTTATATTTTTAGCATGTGCTTTTAAATGTAATTTTTCTAAACAATATGTTCTTGAGTTTTATATGTAATACATTACTGATATTTTATTTATATTTATTTAAACATGTCTTATTATAATTATTTTGTTTATTTCCTTGGAGAGGCAATACTACATTTTATCTGTCCTAAGTACAACACTTTCCCCAAAGTTACTTAGGGCCTGATTACATGTTTGGTGGTCTCAACCCCATTCTGCATCATCGGTGGTCCCAAGTACTCGGTGGTCTTGACGGTCTTTCATCTGCCATATTTAGGTGCCAATCGTGGCCCAGAGGCAATTTCTAATGGAAGGGACCAGTGCGGGACACGGTCCACAATTCAAGAAATATAATTCATATGTGTTGATATAGGTGTGGACATTTTGACTAAATAAGTTTAAAATGTTCACATAGGCATGACATATATGAAAAAATACCTTATACAAGTACAGTTCCATTGCTGGAGTCCAGACGTTATGTGCCCAGTCCAGTCAATGGGAGAAAAGTGCGAAACATACTTACCTGGATTTCGACCCCGATGGGGTTGTTTTCTTCGATGTCAAGTTACTGCTGTAAAGGGGGGCCCTGAACAAAGGGGTCCACCTCTGAGACTGAAGGGAAAAGAAGGAAATGGGTGAGTTTGCAACCCATTTCCTTTGGTTCTGACTTCTTGAAGCAGCCAGTCTCTACGCCACAGTCTGCTCGAAGGAAAGGCACATTTTGAAACAGATGGCGGGATCTTTGTCTGTACCGCCCTCTCACAGCTGTTTTTCACGATGCCGCTCACTTCATTTCCCATATTTCACGGCATAAAGGCTTCTGGTTTTTCCAGAGTAAGCCAATGAGACTAGTCTCCTCTAAATGCCTGCTCCCTACGGCACAGGGCTAAATTTAAACTATGTCAGCATAATTTAAGTAGATTCAAGATTTTTGTGTTACACTTGGTATGTAAAATTCCTGAAATTATACCATTCAACCCTTTTGTATAATTCAGTACCATTTGCCATAAAAAATTGCAGTGTGCACAGAAACTACAGGAGGAGTTTTTTTGCTGTGCTTTTGATTAAATGCATTCTCGCTTTCAAAATTGACATGAGGGAGCATTTTGCTCTAAAATATAGAGCACTATGACTGAATTGCAGTCCTTGTAGCTATGCATAATTTTGCCAAAATTGTGCATATTTTGCAAAAGCAAATTACACAGGTGTTATGCACCCCATTATACCTGCCACTTACTTACCATTAGACTGAAAGGGATAGCATGACCAATCTGTCAATTATTGTTCAGCAATGTTAATGATTCTGTAGTCCTTGCTGGAGAAGAGTCTTGAGCTTATCTGCTTCTGGTGCCAGAGTCCTTGCTTCCGCTTTCTATGTTTTTCAAGCTAAAATGCCTAATGCTGTGCATGCACTTGTTTGATGTAGGCGAGATGGCCCAGGATGGAGATATGCCAGCCGAGGTAGCTCTTTTCGCCATTGCTCCTATGATAAAGAATCTCTGGCACAGATTTTCTGTGTTTGTCCAGCCTCTGAGCAAGAAAGAAAATTGGTGCTTAAGTCGCTATTTCGCAGGTTCAATATTAATTTCATTCAGGAGGCCATCTATCAGTGTTTTCAAGGATCAGATCAGGCTGTGGATTCATGGTGAGACAGTGGCATAACAAAACTCGGGCACCCAACCCGCACCGCGGGAGCTGCAGGGGCCTTTGATGTGTGGTGAGATTGTCAATGTATGGACAAAGTTGTGGAGCGAACAACCTAAATATAAGTGGCAGGTGATTGCACTTGTGAATATAAAGACAAAGGGCCCTCTTATGAATTAAGAGGACACCAAGCTTCTGAAGGGGTGGTGCGCTTGTCAGCCCAGCAGGAAAGGCAGCAGCATTGTCGTGGGCTCATAATTGACCTGGCAGCAATGCTGACACACGCAGGGGACACCAACACCCTTGAAATGCACACTGTCTGCACAGCAGATAGTGCACATTTCACAGGTGCTGGACAGGGGGACTCCTGTGGCCCCCTGCACCTGTTCTCCGACAGCCTTTTCATGCCGATAGTACCACCATGAAAAAGCTGGCAGAGAACAATGTTGTAATCAGGGAGCGCCTCCCTGGCTGACTGCAATCTTCACCTGCTGTCGGTATTGAAGATCCTGGCGGGGATGGCAGTAGATTGACGGGTCTGACCGCTAGCCTCGTAATATGGCAGTCAGACCAACGCAACAGTGGCGGGTCGATGGCCACCGAAGCATTGAAGGTCGTCGGACCACCAATGTCATAGTCGGGCCCAAAGAACTGAATACTTGTGTCTGTCAGGAGGATATTAGACAAGACTCACAGGTATTAGATTACAGATTGATGGTGAGGGTTGTTTCTTCCGAGCGCCTGGGCAACACGCAGATAGAACAATCCAACTGCAAGTGGCAGGCGACTGTATCTGCAAATATAAATTGTAGGAACGTTATAGCACCCTTGCATTTCCATTCAACAGTCTATTTACTAACTAGGAGTTGCCTTTAACGTTGAGCTGACACAAGATGCCCCAACTTTGGGTACAATTTAATGCTGCTGAACCTCAAAGCACTAATAAATTGCTGTGGCTTATGATCAATGTTATTTTATTATTGTTATATGCATAATTGTATTTTTAATATCAGGCTAATTAATTTATTAGTTTTGCTTTATCTGTTTTTAATGGTTCTAATTAACTATCAAATAAACATATATTCTGTTGGACCAGAAAATGATTCGTTGAATTGGGGTGTTGCTCATTCCCAGTTGTCACAGCCACCAAAACTAATATTCCTCTCGCAATACACAATTTCTGGGCCTTATTGCACATGCCAGTATATGGCTTGTGTATTTCCGACAGACTTTTGATGAAAGATTTCTTCTTTCAGTGTTTCTTGTTCAGTCCTCATAAAAGAAAAACTGGTTTCACATTTGCCCACAGCCAGTGGCACCTCAAGTTTGTTTGCATCAGTCACACATTATATTAGCATTCTCTATCTACTTCAGAGACCACCTTCACCATTACCTCACATTCCTTACATTTATGGAGCGGAAACAAGAAGCTGTGGAGAAGGTGAACGACGACCTTTAGGCTGTCAGTCCTCTTACATTCCTAAGACAGAAAACTGAGGAAGTTGCAGTATTTTCCCTCAATCATGCAGCAGTGGAATTGTCAGGGTAGTCTGGGAGGAGGAGTTCGCAAACAATAGGACAGAGCGTGTTTTCTGTCTATTACAAATGGAGGGGAAATATAGACTGAAGCTCCAGATCACTTTGGAAACTCTTTAGAGAAAGTGTGCACTAAACCTGAATCAAAAATGTTTTGAGTGTTTAAGGTGGAAAATGCGCATTTCTAAGTGTCTCTCTGCTCTCATGATGCTTAGTAAATCAAAGCTGAACCATGCATTTAGGCCATTGTTAAAGGTTTGTTCTGCTAAATGTGTGGAAATTAGGGCCAGATGTACTAAATGTTTTTACACTACAGTCTACAGAAATAGATTTTGCTATGAACTAAAGCCATTTTAGAAGTCAATAAACATTTATTTATTCCTAAAATGGCTTTCCTACCCCATGCTGAACCGCTGTCTGGAAGGAGTGTGTTTTAGGTGTCCCTTCCAAGTAGTGAGTCACCTTGACTTGTGTCAATGTTTTGCTACCACAATGTAGTCACAAAACATTGGGAAAATATTCCTGACAAAAGGTGGTAAAGCATTTGCGAAAAGGAAGGAGTTATGTCTTTGTGTATGTAAAAAAGGAACCCACTACCAACTCTCAAACTTTTAAAAAAGTAAATTGTTTTTTAAATGCAGCACTGATTCCTTTAAGGAAAATGGGCTGCATTTATTTTTATTTTTTTAGAAAAAAGAGTTTACTTTATTACAAGGAAATCACAGACATGGTGGTCTGTTGACCCTGGCAGGCAACCATTTCTGTGATGGCCACTGTTGGGCCTGGCCCTTTTTTCAGGGTCATTCCCAAACTTTTTGCCTCCTTCTCCCCATTTTTTTCTGATCTGTTTTTGTTGGCTTTAGGACTCTGGGCACTTTACCACTGCTAACCAGTGCTAAAGTACATATGCTCTCTGTGTAAATTGTATTGGTGATTGGTTTATCCATGATTGGCATGTTTGATTTACTAGTAAGTCCCTGGTAAAGTGCGCTAGAGGTGCCTAGGGCCTGTAAATCAAATGCTACTAGTGGGCCTGCAGCACTGATTGTGCCACCCACATGAGTAGCCCTGTAAACATGTCTCAGATCTGCCACTGCAGTGTTTGTGTGTGCAGTCTTGCATGGCCAATTCGACCTGGCAAGTGTAAACACTTGCCAGGCCCAAACCTTCCCTTTTTATATATGTAAGGCACCCCAAGGGTAGGCCCTAGGTAGCCCCATTGGTAGGGTGCAGTTTATGTTAAAGGTAGGACATGTACCGAAGTGTTTTACATGTCCTAATAATGAAATACAGCTAAATTTGTTTTTCACTGTTGCAAGGCCTAACTCTCTCATAGGTTAACATGGGGGCTGCCTTTAAATAACTTTTAAGTGCAGTTTCCCTTTGGGAGCAGACAGAAATTTGAAGTTTGGAACTCACAATTTAATAATACATCTTTTGGTAAAGTTGGTTGTTAAATTGTCGGTTTGAGAACGCCACTTTTAGAAAGTGGGCATTTTCTTGCTTAAACCATTCTGTGGCAATTCCTGTGTGTGGATCCCCTGTCTGGGTCAGACTGACAGTTGGGATGTTTGTGAATCCCCTCTAGACAGTGACACAAAGGGAGCTGGGGGGTAGCCTGCATATCCTGATGAGCCATCTCAGCTACAGTGGAAGGGGGAGTGGTCACTTACACCTCAATGGACTATGCCTGCCCTCACACAATGCAGTCTCCAACCCCCTGGTGTGTGTCTGGGGCATCGCCTGGGCAAGGCATGATCTTGTGAACAACAGAGACTTTTCTTTGAAGTTTGTTTACTTAAAAGGCAGAAAGGAGCATAAGTAGTGGACCCAAAACCCCACACTTAAGATCACTTCTGGATTCAAGAGGAACCTCTACCAAGGAGAAGAGTTGAAGAACTGAGGAGAAGTGTTGCCCCTGTCTGTGACTGTGCTTTGTTGGGCCATCCTGCAGTTGCTGGTTCTGCCTATGAAAGGGGATAAAGACTGGACTTTGTTGTGCATTCCTGCTTGAGAGATATCTCCAAGGGTTTGGACTGAGCTTGCCACCTGTTTTGAAGCCTCAGGGACAGCAAAGGCTTCACCAACCAGTCCCTGAGTCTGCATAATGTGGTCTCTAGCTTGCCAGAGGGTGCCATTCCAGTTCCTGGGCCTCTGGAAGTGAATATCTGGTGAGAATCCTATGAAACAGCACCAGAGGATGCTGTGCGACTTCGCTAAGAATGCCGCTGCATGGAACCCGCACCGCCGCCTGCACCAGAAGCCATGGACCTCACAGAAGCGCAACGACCCCATTAACTCCACAGGCCTTGCGTTGCCACAGCTGCTGATCCTGCACAAACTTGCAGAGATTGGAGTGTCGAAGGGCTGATGTTCGTGACACCCAACTCCGTTGCAGCGTCTGTTACCCTGTGATGTGATTGCGACCCCATGAGGTCACCAAACAGCATTGTGACGGTGACGGACTTCATCTTTGCCGGAGGTACCAAGGGGCCGACACCTCACAACTGACATGCCTCACCTCCACGGCTCCAGAGTAAGGACCCGACGCCTCTTCGTGACGTGTCTGCTCCTCTGCCCTGCAGCACTGGAACTGACGCCGCCTTGGATCTAATGACACCTCACTCCCCGACTCCGTGCACTGGCCTGTTTTCCACACGTTTTGCTAAGGTACTGTACCGGGAGTCCATGTGACTCCGTAAACTGCACCAGTGGCGTCGCATTGTAGAAAACGACTATGTCACAACACCGCTTAACATCAAATTGCAGCATTGGTGCTTCTAGGTGCTATTTTTGTGTTTTTCATTACTAAAGTCATATTTTTAACTGTGTATTGTGGATTTTTATTGTATTTGATCTTTTTTATTTAGATAAATATTTAGTATTTTTCTAAACCTGTGTGATGCCCATTTAGTAGTGTTTCACTGTATTACTGTGTGTGTTGGTACAAATACTTTACGCATTGCTTCTGGGTTAAGCCTTTCTGCTTGTGCCAAGCTAACCAGGGGGCGAGTGGGGGCTAACCAGGTGTGTTTCTCCTTTGCCCTGACTAGAGTGAGGGTCCTTGCTTTGACTGCCAACGAAAGACCCCATTTCTACCAGCCACCAATCAGAGTGAGCAGTAATATGCATCCTACTTCATTAATATTCATGAGGTAGTTCAGATTGTTGACCCACTCCCAGAATTTTATAAACTCACCTGTTAGTAAACAGGTTGATTTGTAAGTTTCTTAACTTATCACAAAAATACTGGTCACGAATTAAAATCCATTTTTTCACACCCAGTTTTTAGTTCATGGCATGCAAAAACACTGCTGTTTTTATGGCAAAGCGTTATTTACACATCAAAATATGCAGTACTGTCAAATCACTACACAGAAAATCCATCACTAGCTGCACCAGCCAAATGTTGTTGCTGATTTGGCACTAATGATTAAGGGAACCATTTCCATTTTCTTATGTTATTGTTTGTACATTTTGAAATGTGATGCAATTTCATGATTAACACATGCAATAGTTCAATTCCCAGGATTATCTTATTGTTGGAAATTGCCTGATGCAGCCTAACAAACCTCTAAGAGCCAGATGTACGTAGTCTTTTTTCAGTTACAAATGGTCTGATTTGCAGAAGGCTTTTTTCTATGCACAAACCACAAATTGTGGTTTGGTATCTAGTCTGCATCGGTATTTGGAAAGGGTGTGTTTAGAGAGTTCCTTCCAAATACCAATTTGAATTGGTATGTATTAATGTTTTTGAACCAAATTCCAGTTGCAAAACACCAATCTTTTTCTACCTCCTCAAAGGAGGTGGTAAGCCATTTGCAAATGAGAAGGGGTCTCCAAGAGACTGCTTGCCCTTTTGTTAATGTTGACAGAAACATTTTTTTAACAGATGCTCATATGCTATTTTCCGTTATGGCAATGGATTGCACTTAAATCATGCTTTATTTAAAAGCAGCCACAGACATGGTGGTCTGCTGACCTCAGAGGGCCACCCCTCCTATGATGGCTGTGAGCCCTAGTAAGTCGCAATTGGCGACCTACCTTAGTAATATCATTGACCCACTTGGAATTGGTAATTTGCAAACCGACCTCTAAGTACACAAGTTAGTCCCCAAATTACCACCCTGGTTAAAAACTGTTACCAGTATTTAGCGACCACTGCTAAGTACATCTCATTAGTGAGGTACCTGTGAAACGTGTAATAAGATATTGCATAATGGTCCATAATTTATAGGCACACTATTAACAGCGTTCACAGTGATGAAATGATTAACTTTGCACAGAACAACCTGCAATCTCTCTAAGCGCAAAAAGCCACTTTTCATAATACTCATCTTTTCATAAATCACGTCGGAAGCAAACTTTGAGTCGACGTCACCATGCGCTGAATCTCTGTCCTACCACCCTCTGCAGAAGTTACATTGAGCTATCTCTCAGAAAACAAATATTTGCGGCAATTTAATGCATTATTTAACCCCTTCTTCAGCGTGCATGTGAAAGGCAACCTTTTCCGATTACCAATTATCCAACTGGAGTCAGTGGTGTCAAACGAGTCCCAGGAGCTGTACTTCTGCCTCCTATGGGGCTATGGAATACTACAGGAAATACAAATACAGGAAAAATAACAATGGTGGCTGTATTATAGATTTTTGGAGCCAGAGCTGCTTAGGGAATTCAAGCCTCGATTTCTCCCTCAGCAGTGATTCCAAGATGAATGCGCTCTTGAGGGGGGCATCGACCCTTATTGGGAAGATGCGTACGAGGGTGGAGTGAGCATCCACAAAGAAGGCTCCCTAAAGGACTACTTTATGTATTAACCATTAGTACGTAAGATCCATTGCAAGTGGTCTTGGGTCACCAGGCCTGTCGCTCTTCACCAGGGCCCGCTACCTGCAGGAAGCGAGCATTGGACCACATGAGGGTCTGGCATCTTCCAATCAATGGCCGATCCATACTTTCTGATGAGAAGGTAATGTTTGTTATTAAGTAGTTTACCTTGCTAGCCATCTGCTTGTATTGACTCTAGACTTAAAGGTATTGAAACGTTGTCTAATCCTATTGCATCGTAATGAATAACCAACACATCTGATTAGTCCTGGAGCCTCGCAGGCCCTCTACACGGATCCGCGGCCCCCTGCCCGCCAGCTTCCAGGATGAGTCCCTTCTCTTTGTCTATTACACAGATTTTCTACGCTGAGCTCCTGTTTTTGTTTGATAAGGGGCTGAGTAATGTGTTTGAAAATATAAGATTTCCAAGACTAGAATGTGAGAAAATTCATCGGAGTTTAGCACAGTCATCGCAGCCGTTCTGAGGTACTGCACTGCATTTGAAATCTCCCGTTTCCTTACACCTGGGATAACCTCAGGGTCTTTCAATAAATGAATGCATACTATTTATCTGTCACCAATATGGATACATTTTGCTCCGCTAGAGCAGATAGTCTTTGTTCGTGCTATGTTCCTTTCTCTCCCTTTCTATTGCTCTTAGAGTCTGGAACCCCCGTTCAGAAAGAATAACATGAAAGCAGAGGTAGAGTTCTACGGTGTCCGTACACTTACATTTCCCCAGTTTTACAATTCTCAAAACTCAGACTGGAAAGCTACGAGAGGGTAAGGGCTCCAGGCATACTACTGCACCTGCCTTCTGACTTTTTAACCCTGTTAGGACGTTAACATAAGAAATAATCCTGCACAGTGGGAAGAGCAGCAGAATCTATCAAAAAATCTTTTTTTTTCTTTTTTGATGTTTTTCTACAGGAAAAATACGTTGTCCATGGAGAAAAGGTTCTCACATACATTCTTGCCAACTCTGGGGAAGGTGTGTTCCCTTTCCATCTAGGAAGTTGGGTTAGTGGCTGGAATAACTCTGGCTATTTCCATAGATAGAAAGGGTTAGATTTCAGGTTCTGAACGCCCACTAGTGTTGATGCTGAATTTTACTAATGAATATTCATGTATTTTGAGTGTTGAATTCTAGGCCTTAATTTACCGAGGTCTTGGCCTGGTTGCACGGCCTCATGTCAAGCTGAATTTTCTTAAGCATTTTATAAATTGGCTGCTTAGAGGGTTCAATTTTGATTTTCCACTGTACTGACCATGTGCTCGTAGTTGAAGTTCGTTCTCATGAGAAACTGCTTGCTAGAAGATGCTGTGCTAGGTATAGAAACATTGTATATCTTAGTATGTGTAAGTCTGACCTTCCCAGGAGAAGACAATGGATGCACTGACTGGAGTATAAGCTGCAACAATATTGATACCTGACAAGCGGAATGACAAGAGCGGGAGAAGAGGAGCCAATCATTGACGTTAACCGTGTAGTAGTAGAACTTTAGATTTGGGGTTTTATTTTCATTGGACTAAGTGTTAACATGCAACTCTTTGACCAATAAGAATATAGGAAGTAGTTTTGGGAAATCTGACTTAGCCAGACTGCACTAAGACGAAAGAAGCTGTTAGCTATTCTTCTTCCTAACATTCCCAGATATTTTTCTTAGCTGTCTTGAGAGTTTAGCTTTATTTTTTTCTGAACTGCTTTTTCTGAACTTTAATGCTGGATCCTGTTATTATCTGGCTGACTGAACTGATGTCCTATTGACGAAGACTGTCACAGCTTGCTGAACCATACTGAGGCAAGGTATAAGATGATGTTACTGATTGTTATGTCTATTTGATTTTGTTTCTCGGTACCAACCGTTATTTTGATAGAGCCATAGTTAGATGTTTTCCAAATTTGTGTTGACTAAATTGCTTTAGCATGAAGTCCAAACATGCTATTCTAATTTGATGTTAGTTAGGATTCTCACTGATGAATTTTACTACATGTAATAACAGTTGATGTATTTTTCTTTGCTGAATCTAAATGTATGCGATATCGTTTGCGCTGTTATTCGTATTATTAATTTGTACTGTAACTCTAGAATGTGTGGTAGTTCAAGCTTTGAGTAAATTGCGATTTTTTCGCCGCTTTGGTCAGCCAGTAATGTTTTTTTATGTTTGTCATTACATGACATTAGCATTGTTAATATAGGGAAATAATCATTCTAACTTTTACATAGAGGTGTGGTTATTCATGGCCGAGAGGTCATGGCCGGTGAAAATTAATGACTTCTATTGATTATTGATGTCATTGATTGTTGTCGTTATTAATCTGCATTGGTACGGGGTTATTTGGTGGGAACTTCTTGAAGCGCAGTCAAAAGGTCCATCGGCCTAGACGCGTCTCCCATGTAAGTTTACTTAATAAGATCTGATGGGCTCGCACTAGCATGTGAGTATATGGGCATTCACAAAATTACAAGGCTGATCATATCTTGGTCTACCCACTTCTCACCCCATGTGTGGAATTTTCTACTGTATATTTCTCTGTAAGCATGCCATACCATTTATGCAACGGTTTCTTCTTGAATGTGGGGGAGCATCTCCTCCCCCTGCCCGCTGCAAGCTACGCAGGAAAAAACAGAATGGCAATGAAATAATTTCATTGCCATTTTATTTTTTACATGCAGCGTGCACCAGCCCAGAGACATGCTGGGCGTATCTCCTGCTGCCGGCACATGGGGGTTTTGGAGGGAGGGGTATTTTATACTTTTTTTTTTTTGCGAAGTGGTGGGGCACGTCACTCGTCCCACCACTTTAAAAGGATACAAGTGGCAACTACTGCAAGGAAGTATGCAATCCATTTATGCCTTCAAGAAACCCTTTTGTGAGTTCTAGGCAGACACAAATGTAGTCATTTTCAGCCATAACATTATCTTCATAGGCTTTAAAATTAGACTCATAGGGCCTGATTATGAGTTTCTCGTACTTTTCTGACCCATACATAAGCTCCTGTTACACACTAGTCTGAATTGCAAGTTTGACAGTATTTAACACGTCTGATAATTATCAGATGCGTTAAATAACTTGGGGGGTTATTACAACTTTGGAGGAGGTGTTAATCCAAGTGACGGATATACCACCAGCCATATTACGAGTCCATTATATCCTATGGAACTCGTAATACAGCTGGTGGTATATCCGTCACATTTGGGATGGATTAACACCTCCTCCAAAGTTGTAATAACCCCCTTGATCTCCTCCCCTATTCCTAGCGCTGGTGCTGACATCAGCTGCAGTGTGCCATGCACCCACTTTAGAGCCATGGTGCTAGGGTGTGTGCCTGAGTCTAGCATAGGTTTTTTTACTAAAAGGGTAGCCTACCTGTACAAAATACTATGCCTAGATAAGTAAAAATGCTTTTCCTTCTTTGTATGTGTGCTATACAGTGCAGCACACATGCAAAGCTGGAAAAGCAGGGAGAAATAAAAATATTTCTGTTTAATGCCTGCTTTTCAGCTGCATTAATTTTTGGTGCTAACCCCTTTCTTCTGATGTTTTAGAATACAGTTTAGCGCAAAAAAGTAGCACAGGTAAGCCCATGTACCACCCATGTAACTCCCCCTTGACGCAAAACTGCATTACTTTGCCACCCAAACCAACACAAATACCAATTTGCAATGGTTTGTGAATCCCAAAAAACATTTAGCATTACAAAAGTGACACTAACCTGAAGCTAAACCTTCGAGAATCTAGGTCCAATTGTTAGCTCAAGAGAAGAGATGTTCCTTGAAGACCAGTGGACTGAACTGGAAGAGTAAACATTGGAGTTGGGAGACAAGGAAGAGCTCCACAGAGCTGAGATCATGGAACTGAATCAGCTTGCTTCAAAAATGAGAATGTGTGGTTTCGTAATTCAGAAGGGTTATATCGACCGGGTCTCACCCTGGTGTAGACCATGGACGTCATTTAGGGTTCACCAGGGGTCGGAGCTACGACCCTGGCTTGCCCTTTGCGACCCCTGGCACTGGCTTTGCGACCTGGAAAAAGTAGTGCCAGAAACACAGTGGCAGCACGTCCTTATGGACGTCGGTTGAGGCTCCTTTCTCTTTGTTTTCTCTAATTTTTGATTACACTTATAAAGAATAATGTTTAATTATTCATTAATGTCATAGAAAAATTTAGTACAATTAGCTGGATTAGACCTTCCCACACAATGGGGTAAGCAAAAAATGCTTTAAAATGTATGTTGTGTGCATGCTTGAGGGTTAGTGAGTTCAGATGAGCGAGTGTGTGTGTGTGTATGTAAGCATGTGTGTGGAATTGAAGGTCAAAATGGGTGTGTGACGTCACAGCCTCTACCCTTGGCATTTTGGTGAATTAACGTTCATGGTGTGGATGCTAGACATAATCCTGGAGGAGAAGAGCTCAAAGTCCAGTACTGCCAACGTGTATAATCTTATCTGTAGCATCAGCACCAGTTGCCTATTTATCAGTGAGCACCCCTTGAAATTAAGTTTTGCGTGGACAAGGGGCACATGGACACACTAAAGTCCTCATTTACAAGAAAGTGGTGCAGCGCTGTGCCAAAATTGGCAACTCCATGCTGCGTCACTTCAGAAACGCTGGTATGCACTGTATTTATGAAAATACAGTGCACCCCCATGTTTGCCCTAGCGCTGGGACTAAAATTAGCTGTCATGGGGCAATGCAGGCACCCTCACACTATGGTGCAAGGGTGCGTGCGTTGCGGGGAATGATTGTTTATGTGCATGTGCAGGAAGGTGTCTCTTCCTGCACATAAACAATCAATAATGGTGATTTGTTACTTATATGTGTGCTGTATAATGCAGCACATATAGAAGTAGCAAATCATCTTTATTTAATTATTGCTTATGTCCAGGAAGGGACACTTTTCTGCACATAAACAATAATTCATGGCGTTTTTCTCTTTCTATGTATGCTGCAGAATGCAGCACATGTAGAAAAAGCAAAAATTAGGAGAAATAAAAGTATTTCTCCTTGTTGCTCCATGCTAACGCCACCGCCACACCTGGGGTGGTGTTAGTTTTTGGAGCTACCTCATGTTTACGATTCC
The DNA here is from genome assembly GCF_031143425.1 of Pleurodeles waltl. Taxonomy (NCBI): domain Eukaryota; kingdom Metazoa; phylum Chordata; class Amphibia; order Caudata; family Salamandridae; genus Pleurodeles; species Pleurodeles waltl. The sequence continues at coordinate 1,331,700,790 of NC_090446.1, read as the reverse complement.
TCATAAATCTGGGGCAGCATCAAAGGCAATAGGTGTAGTGGTGGAATTCCCACAGCAACACCCATTGCAGGCCCCTTTCACACTAAGTGGCTTAACGCCACCGTGTAGATATGGCGCAGGGCATTGCACCACCGGATTGTCGCTATAAGTGATGCTCCGGTGCAGAAAGGGCCTCGTAAATGATGCCCTAAGTGCCTAATTCCCAACAATTTTTCTATGAAACGTTCTGACTTGTTCTTGTAGTACTCCCTGCTTGCTCCTGAAATCCATGTGTAATCCAGGAGTACCCCTGACTTAAATCCTTTTATTGAGTAGTAAGCTAGGAATACTACAGAAGTAAGTCACAACAACTTGTTTGTTAATGTGGCCTCAAGCCTCCTTTTGGAAAGATTCCAAGTCGCTGGCATGGTTTTGGTCTTTTTACTGTATCTCTTAGGGGAGCATGAGACCTGTGGCAAAGGAATGACTGTTTTACCCAGTCCAAGAGGGGCACAGAAAAAAGCAAGGGCTACTGGACGTCAACTGAAGGGGTTGAGGTCCAATGCCTCTGATCCCCCAAAGTCCCTTCTACTATGGCTTTGCAAACTGGGTCAAGTACAACCCCTTCAGCACTTGACTTTCAGTGGTAGTGATGGCAAGCAGTAGCAGGCTTCTGAGGGAGGTAGTGCAGAGATGCTCGAGCTCAGAACTCAACAGTCACACAACAGCACAATAAATGATTGTTCAACCCAGTGCTTATTTTTCAGGAAAAAATACTTTAATGCACACTGGAACATTATACAGCACACTGACACAATGAAATACAATTTAGTGTTCCTTGGCACTATCAGCCACTGCTGTGCTATCTCTCTTCTAGCCCCTCTCTAATAATTGTTTCCCTCCCCCCAGGGAAAGAGAAATGTGATTTGAGCTCAGGCGCAGCTCTCACTGTTTGACAGGTTTGTGATCTTATCGCTCAGTCTTTCATATCACACATGGTGAATCAGTCCTCAGTTCAGGTGCCCAGTTTCATCCTCGGTGCACTCTTCCCCCTTCTTGTTTTGGGAAATGGTCCGTTGGTGCATTCTGCAATGGTGCTGGGCTGACTGCCCACCAAGCGTGGAGCCGTCAGCCTTGAATCATGGCAAATAGTTGAGACCCTGCACCCACAGGGCACTGACTTACCTAGAGGCTGGTTCTTCTGGTTATGATGCAGCCACACACAGACCAAATGTTTGGTGATGATGTGGCCATGCACAGACCTATACACTGGTTATGATGTGGCCAAGTACAGGCTGATACTCAGGTGATGGCCACCAACTAGCCAAAGATCTGGTGATGATGTCGCCAGGATCAGTCTGGTGCCCAGATGATAATGCAGATGATAATGCAGCCATTCACAGTCAATACTTGGGTGATGAAAAGACAACACAGACAGGCCATCTCACATAACTCATAATCACAGCCCTGACCAGGCTCCGGCAATCAAAATCTGAATACTTCATGAACCATCATGAAGACACTACAGGCCCACTGACCTTAAGACCAACAGACTGAACTTTTTAGTCTTCTTCTTCTGGGTACACCATAGGCACATGCAGCACTTCGCCCCTCCTGGACAGTCACTCCTAAAGTGTTGGCAGGCTCCTTATGTTTCTCAGCAGGGAGGCAGATAGGATTCTAGCCACTTCAGGACAAGTACACAGCACTTCCACCAGGAAGTCAGATTCAGGTAATGTTCCCAGGTCTGTGAAGCCAGCTGCTAGGCAGACACCAGCTCTAACTGCCCAGTAGCCCACTAAGTATTCCTATTCTGTGTCACTCCCTTCCTTGTTCTTAAAAGACTTGGAACTGGAACAACAAGTGAGGTAGTGATGTCTGCCCTTTGTACAGCAAAATTAGACAAGAGATGCTTATCCACTGCCTGCATCTTCAGAACTAGTTTGGGGTGTTTTGTTTCAAGTGCACTAAGGATGCCATGTAGACTGCTCTTAGGCTTCTATGCAGAGAAGTGTATGTAGTAATTAGTCTAGTACAATCCACACATTTTCCAATGAGAATAATTTAATAGGAAGAGTAAGATAAGATGAAGCAGCTACTAAAGGCCCAGATAACTCCTAATCACTATCCACAACTTGAACAGTGACAAATTACATTCCATAACAGAAAGCATAGCCCACCAATCAGCAAACCCTTCATTATTACACCACAAGCTGAACAAACACACATATAAGAAATTCAGATGCCACACATCTCCACCTATACAAACAACAGAAAGGTTTTACAATAAAAATGAGTAATCACAAAAAATACACAGAATCAGTTTAGCCACTGAATACAGCCAACTCTTTAAATCCAAGAACTTGTGAGGAATCTATTTGACTCAAAGATGTGAACTGGCATGCCTTGCCTGCAAACATTCATGTTATTGCTTGGCTTGTTTATATCAGCATCGATAATCCATTGGCTTAAGTCACCATCATTCTTGTTCTTGCTCCATTTGCTCACTTTACTAGAATTAATATTCATCTGCACATTTAACCCACCTTTAGCCACAGGTTAAATATTCCACCTTTGACCATTAGCTATATGCTCAGCATTCACTTGCACCTCTGTAACCTGAATAGAAGTCTTAATTTTAGACAAACATTTTCTCAGCAACATAGGGTCTTAATCAAACCTCATCACCCACCCAATCCTTGTCACTTTCATCCTCTTCATCATTCTTTCAGTTAACATTGCGTATTACCACAGGCATCACTAGACCATTTATCCCCACTGCTCAAGACAAATATATCTCACTTTTGACCCAAAGCCAAAGCCAAAATGTTCATAATGCAGACACCTCCTTCCTCTCATCACCTCAAATGGAATTTCCCCTGCGACTCGATGTGGTATGATCCTGTATGCTAAAAGTAATCCCCCTAATAGCATAAGCACAAATTTCTCCAGATGTGAGTACTCTCTGGATGCTTTCCACCAGCACCTTATTAAACCTTTTGAGTTTCCCATTGGACTGAGGATGATAAAGTTGTAAGCATAATTGTTTGATTCTACAGTTATGCAGACATTCTTTCATGTCAAAATACATACATTCAACTCCATAATGTGCTAACACTGCATTAGGAACTCCCTGCCCTTCCAAGACTTCTTGAAAAAATATATAACATTAGTTGTGGTAGGCTAAGCTAAACGTTTTACTTCTACCCATCTTGATAACTAGTCCATCATGACTATCATGTATTTCATGTAATTTGGAAGAACATAGAAAGGGTCTAGGAAACCAACTACCACTTACTGACACACTTCGATGGGAAGCTCTACAGGTAAAGGAATGGCCAATGAAACACGATGTTTGTCGCTACAACTACAGTGTACACAATCACAAATCAATCTTTCCACTTCTCCATCATTGTCAGGCAACCAAAAAACACATCTAATACTATGTTTGGTGGAACTCATACCTAAATGACCAGCATGTGCAGTTTCTAATGTTCTCGGTCTAAACAGAAAGGTGGAACCGATTTGTTACCTCTTACAAGTAAACCATTTTCCAAAGATAATTTGCTCGTAATTTTGTAAAAAGGCTGCACATGTACGTATACATCATTCTCCTTTAGCCACCCTGTCCTAAGGAAATTCATGACTTCACTCTGTTTTGTGTCCTATTCTAGGTTTGCTCAACAGTCTCCCATGTCTGGACAAATCACACATTCTACCACCTTAGAAATTATACACCCTTGTGTTTCTTTTTCCAGCTCATCTTCTTGTATACCACAAATAAAGGCAGACTAGGTAAAACATTAGCCCTAGCATTCTTACTACCGGTAATGTAAACCTGATGGTACTGCTCAATCGAGGAGCCGGGTCTTGAGGTCCTTCCTGAACTGCTTCAGTGATGTGGTCTGCTTGAGCTTGAGAGTTTGCATATTCAATGTCTGGGCTGCGAGGTAGGAGAAGGATCTTGCTCTGGTAGTGCTTTTCCGGGTCATGGGAATGGCTGCAAGGGGGATCTGGGAAGAACAGAGATGCCTGTTGGATACATAGAAGGTGAGGCGGTGGTTGAGGTATGTCAGTCCTCTGTTGTGTGGTGCCTTGTAGATGTGGAGCAGGAGTTTTTATTTGATTACCTTGTTGACTGGGAGCCAGTGTAGGTCTCTGTAGTGGGAGGAGATGTGGCTGTGTCAGGGGATCTCCAGGATGAGTCTGGCTGCTGCATTCTGGATTATTTTGTAGTCTTGATTGTAGTTTCTTGGTGATGCTGGCACAGAGTGAGTTGCCAAAGTCCAGTTTGTTAGTGGCGAGTGTGTGGGTGACTGTCTTCCCTGTGTTGGAGGGGATCCACTTGAAAATCTTTCGCAGGGGTCTGAAGGTGTGGAAGCATGATGATGAGACGGTGTTGACTTGGTGGGTCATGGATAGAGAGGAGTGGGGAGCGGGGCGTTTCCCAGTGCGGTGGGCCACCAGGAGTCATTGCAGGCAGAAGGGGTGGAGCTGATTACGAGGATCTCTGTCTTGCCCAAGTTGAGTTTGAGGCAGCTGGCTTCCATCCAGGTGGTGACTGCTCTCATCCCATTGTGGAAATTTCTCTTGGCCTTTGCAGAGTCATCAGAGATGGAGAGGATCAGCTCGGTATCATTGGCGTAGGTGACTTTGTTTAGCCCATGTTGTTTGATGATCTTGGCTAGCGGGGCCATGTAGATGTTGAAAAGCGTTGGGCAGAATGATGATCCTTGGGGCACTATGCAGCATGTGTCTTTGGGTTCAGACGTGAACGGTGGCAATCGGACACTAAGGAGGATATTACAACTTTGGAGGAGGTGTTAATCCGTCCCAAAAGTGATGGTAAAGTGATGGATATACCACCAGCCGTATTACGAGTTCCATAGGATATAATGGACTCGTAATACGACTGGAGGTATATCCGTCACTTTAGCGTCACTTTTGGAACGGATTAACACCTTCTCCAAAGTTGTAATAACCCCCTCTGTGTTCTTCCAGTGAGGAAGGACCTGATCCAATCCAGTACTTTATCTCAGATGCCGGCATTGTGTAGTCTGTCGCAGAGGGTGGAGTGGGAGACGGTGCCAAACGCACTAGAGAGGTCGAAGAGGATGAGTGCGGCCATGCCTCCATGGTCTACTATGAAGCATATGTCATCGGTGGCTGCTAGGAGTGCTGTTTTGGTACTGTGGTTGCTTCTGAATCCGGATTGGGATTGGTCCAGGATTTGGTGTTTCTTGAGGAATTCGGTTTGTTGCTGGTTGATGGACTTTTCCATTAGTTCGGCTGGGAAAGACAGCAGAGAGATGGATCTGTGGTTTTTCAGCTCCCTTAGGTCAGCGGTGGGTTTCTTGAGCAGCACCTTGAAGTAGCTAATCCTGACAATTGGCAGTCTTACTGGGGTCTTTTTAATCTTTTCCCCTGTCAGAGTATCCAACAGTGGATGATCATCTGTTCTCAAGCAGAATGTTCTTCCCCACAAATAAAGCTTGAATGGTTCAACTCATCAAACACAGGCTTATAGTTCTTTTTCAATAGCAGATTAACACTTTTCCACATTTTCATTCTTCATGATGTGGACCCAGACATAACCAAACTACCTCTTTGGAGCCCTACAACTGGGACAGAAGAGCCCTAATACCATTAGCGCTTTCACCCACAGTTCTTAATATGTTTTGACTCTAACATATGACTGTAGAGAGCTTGGGTGAGATAAAGCTCTTATTGATCAACTCAAAGGTTTCCTGACACAGCAGAGACCACGCATCTTTAGTGTTTCTTTTCAATAGTTTTCTGAAGCATTCAATAAGAGCTGCAAAGTTTCGAATGAACTTCAAATGCAATTCACATAAGACCAATAGTGAGGGTAGTTAGTCTCTGCCACAAGGATGCACCACTATGTAAACCATTAGGTAAACCAGGTTTAAAAATGATTCACCTGTTCCTCACAAGGTAACTCAGTTATTTTGTAATATTCTCAGAACCTGACCCAGAATTGCATTGTGATTCACCTTTGTTTCAGCAAAGACAAATGCAACATCCTGAAATACAACCACATTTGATACCGCTTTTTGCATCTTGATCATCACCTTCTGAAATACAGAAGCTGCAGAGTCAGCCCAAATAGCATTTGCAGAACTGAAAAATCACAAATGCTCTAAGGTGGTAGAAATCCTGATCCAGTTCCACCTGATGGTACACTGCTCTAAAGTCCAGTTTGGGAATCTTTTTGGACTGATTCACAATTGTGATCAAGTCTTCTGTGTGAGAGAAGGGAACATTTGCTCCCAAATAGCATTATTGAGACACATAGAATCAATGCTTAGATATAGTTCCCCATACTTCTTTTTAGCTAGAGCCACAGGAAAAAGCCAGAGCATGGCATCCACTGGCTCAACTATGCCAACGTCATTTTCTTACACTGTGTGAGACTTTACAAAGCCTGTGTTTAATTGGGACATGCCCATCTTTCATTTTAATAAAATGAGTAACATTTTTCAAGGTTGAAACTTTTCATCTATAATTGGATATCTATATTTTTTACTATGGAAAGAGATACTTCTCACCTAATGAAACAGGGCACTAGTCCATACCTGGTGCCACCATCATAACACATTGATTCCTTCATGAGCCATATTTACATTACCTTTTATCTTCCTCTCCTGAAAAATAACTGTTGGCCAAAAATAACCCGAAATGTAAATTTATCTACCTTCAACTGCAGTGGTCACAACAGTTGGAGACAGTAACATTTTTGTAGACCAATGTTCCTTGTATTTGTTTATAGAAATAACTGTGATTCTTGCAGTTGAATCTAAAAGTAGTAGAATATCTATGCCCTCAATAGTTATGGGTTCATGAGGATCGCTGTAACATATATTAATCTGAACATGCCCTACTTTCATACCCTCTATGAAGAGGACCAACTCATAACCAACTCATTTATCCTGCTTTCAACTTGTCAATTTCTTTAGAATCACTTTCTTCTTAAACACTTCTGACGCTTGCCCTCTCCACAAACATTCCCAAAGAGCCCAATTTTATTTTGCCTCCAACATCCTTGGGAAATGGAGGAAAAATTATAAAAAAACTGACACATCTACACATTGTGTTTTGGATTTAAAATACAATACCTCTTCCTCTAATGCTGTTAACATTTAATTTGGAATGCGCGTGGCTTATTGTTAGCAATTACTTTCACTACAGATAAACTAGAATATTGAGATTCTAGCTGTTTAGCACGCTCCTGGGAACACTCCATGCTTTTGCCGATATCAACAGATTCATCCATTGAAGGGTTTATCCAAGCCAAAAGCCTTTTTTTTACTTTTTTATAGTGTGACACCTAGAAACATCTCAAACACAAATTATTTGTGATGTGAATCTTTCAAAATCACAAGACACATCTAACACCTTTAATGCAGTGACAAATGAATCTAATGACTAATTAGGCCCTTGTACTCTTGTGAAAAATGTATAACAATGTTAAATTAAAATAATCTTTCCTTCAAAGTTTGTTTTTAGTTGCTTTACCATAATTTGAAATTCATCTGCTTCATCTTCAGTTGACATATATTCAGGTAAATAATGAAAGAAGATATTTTGACCTTTTACCCCTACACAGTAATATAAACAATTTATTTTGTGTTCTGCTTTGAACATTAGACCATTTATAGCGCCTAAATAAGAACAGAATCAAAGACGGCACCTCAAATGAGATTACCCCGCTTCTTGCAGAAAAGGGATTCGTGGAGTTACTACCTGCTATCAGTAAAGATCACACAAATTGAGAGTAAAAGAAGGCTAGAAAAATCTATGTATGGATTACAAAGCAGGATAATTGCTATTAGATTTCTTATTAGATCAGCACAGGTGTTGCTCTTCATTTCCACACCACATGGGAAGTAGTCGTACAAAGTGTGCTAGTCTCTTTTGTGTTCAAGAGTATGATCACCACAAGAGTGGAGATTGCTATGGTATGAGTGAGCATTCCAAATGTCTAATAAAAAGTTTAGCATGAGTGTGTTAATCACTGAAGAATATGCTAATGAATATAAATGCATGAAAAAACCACTAGGCATTGTAGAGTGCCACCTGGCCTCTACTATACTTTGTTGCCATTTCCCACTTTGAGGGCTGGGCATCCCTCTGTCGCGTAGGCTCTCAGTATTCTAATGAGACTACTGGATTTTGAGAGGCAGAATCACCCGCGGTGTGGGAGACTAAGGCGGTCATTCTGACCGCGGCGGGCGGCGATCTCCGCCCGCCTGGCGGTCACCACCATTTGGCCGCTCCGCGGTCAAAAGACCGCGGAGGCCATTCTGGCTTTCCCGCTGGGCCGGCGGGCGCCCGCCAAAGGAGCGCCCGCCGGCCCAGCGGGAAAGGCCCTGCAACATTGAAGCCGGCTCCGAATGGAGCCGGCGGTGTAGCAGGGGTGCGACGGGTGCAGTTGCACCCGTCGCGATTTTCACTGTCTGCAATGCAGACAGTGAAAATCTTGCTGGGGCCCTGTTAGGGGGCCCCACGACACCCGTTCCCGCCATCCTGTTCCTTGCGGTAAAAACCGCCAGAAACAGGGTGGCGGGAAGGGGGTCGGAATCTCCATGGAGATTCAGCCCAGCCAGGGGTATTCCGGCGGGAAACCGCCGGATCCCCTTTTCTGACCGCGGCTTTACCGCCGCGGTCAGAATGGGCAATGAAGCACCGCCAGCCTGTTGGCGGTGCTTCCGTTGCCGCCGGCACTGGCGGTCTTGGACCGCCAGGGTCGGAATGAGGCCCTAAGTCTTATCCACTGCGGGTGACACCTTTCGCTCCAATCCGGGTTTTGCTTCGGCCAACTAGCAGTGCCTCATCTCTACCCAAGGATAGTGATGACTGGGCAGCCGCAGCCGATCACATGACATACTTGGCTTCTCAGGGAAGTCGTGGTCACTCAGGTCTCATCTGTTTCTTTCATTTACAATCCAGTCTCATATGTAAGTGACAAACAGAAGCAGTATATGTTTCAATAATGAGTTTTAATAAAACAACTGGATCTTAGATATCAAGGAGTATATAACCAGGACAACATAACATGACAGTATTAAAATTCTGACGAGTAGAGTGAAGCATAAGAACAACGTTACCATGTTGTCACTATTGTCAATGGACTAATCCCTACCTAGGATAGGATAGAGCACAGCATGTTAAGCTCTAAGTCTGCCCTTCAGGTTCCCCTGGGAAGACATCAACCCCCATACCTGAGCAAAGGCCTGCGGTCTGCGTTAGCATCTGCAGCAAAGCATTCGGCAACCAGCAATCGGCAATCAGCATAAAGTCGTGGATCCCTGGCTGGAATCTCCATGTAAGGGACAAGGAAGTGTTTTTATAATAACCCAGCTGATATTCTGAGAAAGTGTCCCTATGTAAAGATGTGTATTTTCTACGAATGTTGGAGACTAAACTTCTACCACGTTCACCGGCAATGTACTGTGCTGTAGCCTTGGAAAAAGCACAGAGTGATCAAGAATGTCTTGTTTGAGAACAGGCATACTGGCGTAGGCAAAGACAGTTAGATTGGCGGAAATAAAACAAGACTGTAAAGCTGGTTATTCTAACAATATTAAGACAAAGCTGAATAAAATATATCTAAGTTAAAGTGCACAGCGGCCTAGTGTGTTAAAATAACGTGCATGGAGCTATAACTAAAATGGCTACACAACACCCCGAGGAGATAAATAAACTGACAAGTGGTTGCTCCTGGGCTTTGCAGACAACTATACTGACTGTGTGTAATGTGCTGTATCATGCGCCGGGTTATTGCTGCTGCGCCATCATATGTCCACCAGGTTGCAGACATGACACTGGCGACGAGGACGATGATTACCCATCCCAAGCCGACTGTGTATCGATCATCCTGCTGAATTTGGTATTTCACTGGCCGGCGAAGGTCGAAGTGGACAGCCTGCTCACAGCTGAAAAAAGAAAACAACCTGCTGTCAAGTGAGGTATTTGGCTCCCTCTGCTAGAGGAGTCCTTACCTGGTCAGCTAGTCCTCTGCCCCCACGGACATTACCCTGCTGTGACCCCCACATCTCCAACATTTGCATCAGCATTGACTGTTACCCAGGGCCCAGCCTGAGGCCTGTGCACTGCTCTGCGTCACAAGAAGAGCACCCACAGTGCCACATGGAGGCCCATCAGCATCACCGCAGGCCAAGCCATGCATTGGGAAGGCTGGAGGAGGCTTTCTGTACTACCACATGCTCCGCCAGACTGCACAGCTCATCTCTTGCCTTGCCGCCCCCTCATAGCTGCATCGGGGGCATGCTCAGAGAGTCTCCTGCCAGGGCAAAGGGTCTGTGCAGAGCCCTCCAGGCCCCTTCATGAATTAACTAGGTAGGAAAGGGGGCAATCACCACATGAAAAACTCCACGCCTGAAAAAAAAACTTTAAAAGAGTAAAGCAAGAAAGTTTCATACACATTCTGGAACATCAAAAAAAGGGCTCTAGGACACCTTGTGCACACCTGAAAAGGAAGCAACACAAGAATAAAAGAAGAAAAATGGAAAACTAAAAGGGGATCCAGCATTATACAAAAAAAGAAGCAAAAAAAAATCCATAAAGAAAAGTCACACACACTGAGACACAATACAGTCCATACCGCATCCGGGTGAGGAACGACAAGAGAACTAGCGGCCAACAAGAGGAACAGCAAAAGCACTCACACAAAGGTGCACACATTAGCAGGACAACTACTCCCGCAAAAGAAGAATGAACGATCAGCAGCAGGGCCAGACACACCCCATTCCTGCACCATATGTGCACGCCTCTGTAATGCCAATGCCACTCACTGTTAAGCATGCTGTATGACCCAGCCACAGCAGAGTAAACATGGCGTTCTTGAATTGGGCACTTACAGCACTATTTCTGCGCCACCCAAGAGACTGATGGCATTGTCAACTGATCACTGTTGATGCACTTTCATGGTTCAGAGCTCTGTGAACCATTTGAGATCCTACCAAAAACCGTCAGGAATCCAGACTTCAACACCCCCATAACAGCACTAGACAGGCATTTTGACCTGCAGCTCAATCCTGTCTATGAGCTGGGCCAAGACAAGCAGACAGACTCAGAGTCTGTCGACATGGTCTAGGTAGGCCCGACTGCTTTCTCTAATGTTACCACGCATATGCGTGTTAAACGCATGCGTAGTAAATGCATATGCGTGGCAATGGCAGCGTGGTCCATGCATATCTTTGCATTGACTGCGTTAGTAGTGCTGTTTCCTTTATTTAAGCGATCTGGATTTGCTGAAAGATTACCAGTGCTGTATAAAGTTGAAACCTAACTAGCTACATAGCCCATAAGATTAGCCCAATATTTTGACTCATGCATGTGCTTCTTAAAGATGAAATAGACAGATAACTTGACTAAGGAATCATTGAGCCTATAGAAAATTCAGATTGGTTTGGGAACCCATTCCGCCAGCCCTTCCCTGGTGGGTGAAACCGCCAGGGAAAGGATGGTGGAACACAGGTTCTGTATCTGGCCGGCAGCACTGCTTTTTTTTAAGGTAAGGAACTCCGCCATAGTCAGGCTGCCTGGCGGCGGTAGCCTGGCAGTGGTGGAGTTCCACCTGTGGCGGTCTCCCTGTGTTCAGAATATGGCAATCCAGACCGCCATGCTGCTGGCAGTAATTTCCACCGCCGCTGGCATGGCGTTCCGGACCGCCATGTTCATAACGAGGGCCTATGTTATGTTGCATTGCAGTGTGATGTAGTATGATATGTCATGCTTTATTATGATACAACATTGCATGATGTTATAAAATGCATAACATTTGATCTCATTTAATTGTATGCTATGTTGTGTTGCATTTTTTTGGTAAGGTAGGGTGTGTCGTATTTTATGGTACGCCATGGTATGAAGTTGTGACATGCATGATTTGTAATGTCATCTAATATTATGGTATGTTATTGTAACAAAGGTGTCTCTTATCCAAAGACGGGTCTTTATGCGGTATTATGGTGCAAAGAGGTCGTCAATATTTAACACCTCAACCACCAGAGATGTCTGACTGTACTTTCGCAGCTATCCTTCTCAAAAGATGCTCATTCTAGAACTTGCGAGGCAAATGGGAAAATACACCCTATCATGAAAATATGTGGACTTGAGTGTGCCACTTCACTTACAGCGCACACAGGAATAGCTGTAACACAACCATTCACACTATAATCCCGGGAAGTGTTCACTTAGGTGTGGAGGATTTGTGATTGTCCACCAGTTATCCCGTAACCGTCCCCAGTGTTATCTCATCCAGTGACGGATCTGTAAGCAATATTCTGATGAAGAGTAGTTTATTCATCACATAACATCCCAGAGGTTTCCTTGACTGCTTTTTCACACTGGACCTCGCACAAAAGATGCCTGTTCAAGAACACTCTAACTTGCATGATATTATTAACATTCTGGTGCTTACATAACAAGAGATGATGTACAGTTTATGAATACAACAGTTATGTTATGCTATGTCATGCTATAATGTGCTATATTGTGTTACAATACGGTGTTATGTTAGTATGTCATGCTTTGTTTAGTCGTGGTATATCATTCCATGTTAAGTCTACGTATGTAATGTCTACTTTTAATGTTTACTTAACGGAGTTAAATTATGTTATTTGTGCTTATTTGCTATTTGTAATATCAGTGTATGCCATTTTGATGGGCGAATCTCCACTACATTAAAATGTTTGCTGAATTAAGCCTAATTATAATTTTTATTTTTACGCATAGTTGCATTTTATATCACATCATTTACCACTAGAGGAACAAGTGACTTGTCAAACTCCAAAGATTTAATACATAACAATCCAAGATCATCAACAAATTTGGGGCCAGACTTATGCTGGCCTTGTGCCATTCCAAAGCCACATTGGCATAATTTTTTACGCTAGTGTGGCATTGAAAGGCCAAAAGCGCCACCCCATATTTGCAATATTTATATTTGTAAACTCTTGCACCAAATTATGTCTGTGCCAGGCATAATGTATGCAAGGGGGTGTTCCGGTATTAGGGGGACCCCTCAATGTCTTCTGAGCTCTGAAGGACAATCTATCTTTAAATGTGAATCAAAGCCACTTTACCCTCCATCTATTCTTAGTTTTATTGGGTGACGTCACTTTTAATGAATAGGTTTAAAAGCATTCACTTTGATTTTGTCCTCACCGGTAGTTTGTGAAAACCTTCCTTGATTTTGGCTGCTGGTTCCAACTCGGTTTTATGATGTATGTACACCCCTACCACTGTTGTCAAGGTGCTTTTCTCATAAGCACAGCATTGCAAGCTCCCTTTTTCTTTTTCTTTCCTAGTGGTATTGTCCCCCTCCCTGATCCCACCTGTTATTATTGTCTCATTGGTACATTCCATTGATCCAGCTGTTAACTGTTAAATTCAACTGTCAGTCTGGATAACTCCGACTATTTTGGTGATGGTGGCAAAAACCTTTCTGTATTTTCATCTTGGTGTAAGAATTTTACTTTGGAAACAATAGCCTCAAGAGCCTACATTACAGCAACTCACTAGTAGGCCCCTATTACCGTGCAATTGTCACAAGATCAGCGATGACCATCCTCTTCGTTAATATTTCACCACTGCCCAATTGTTAATGTCCAGTGCCCTACAGAAAAGAAAACAGAACTATAATATTGGGTGCCTCCTACCGCAACTCACTCAGCTCTTGACTAATTCTCTCATCCGGCCCACACTCCTTATCGAGGCAGCTGATTTCTTTGTCCCCAATTCAGCCCACCTCACTCATTAAGCATCACCACAGGCGCAGCTGTTCTCGCTCCAGGATGAAGACTCATTGGATCATGGAGACAGTTAATTCCTTTGTCTCCAACCTAGTCCACATTCCTCATCTAGCATCGCAGCGGGAAGAGTTGCTTTTGCTCAGAGAGGAATATGCCCCAGGCATAACACGGTGGAAGCGATTACTTCGCCTTTTCTTCAGTCCCTATAGAAAGGGAACACAGTTGCTGATTTTAACTACTGTCTCTCTGTTCCAAACTACATTGAATGAAGACTGTATAATGCTTCCTTCAATTTCCATTGAAAAGAGCCTCCATTTTTGTCTTCACTTACCATCTTTCTCATCCAAATCACTTTTTCTCTGAGAATATACACAAAAGAGTGCAGGACAGTGCAATCTCCATAAAACGGAAACGATATGAAACCCACATGTGCTTTTCTTACACATGAAACACTTGCAGATTATAGAAGGTTTTCGTGCATTTCTCCTGCTCAAAGATTGACATAGAAAGTGGACTTCTCCACCTGCTCTACCATACATTGAATCTCTTTCTACCATCAGAACTCATTCTCTTCAAGTATCTTCAGTGCTAGAATTCATCCAATATATCCATTGCTGAGGACCATGCACAACCTCCCTCTTTTTTTAAAGTGATACAGGAACTCACTCTTTTATAGAAACACTTTAAAGACTTCTTTGGGTCTTATCTAATAGGAATGGGTAGAAACAAATTCACATATTTATGGAAGAAGCACATACTTAGGGCATTGAAGGGAGGGAAATATACGAGCATTTGACAGAAGTACCTGAAGGAGGAGGGGTAGAACCAGAAGCTCAATTAGATATCTTACTACTCACCTTGAACAGTCTACAAGAACACTTTGGTGAAAAAACAAATGTTTTGGAAAAACATAATTCTTTGGCTGGACTAAAGGAAAGGACATGAAGGTCTCTGCCTAGATAGCAGCTCTTATGGGCCTTTTAGTTACTTGTGCCTTTGCTCATTAACTGAATCTTTCATTCCTGACCAATTTGTAAGGTGCACAAACAGAACACAGGTGCAAGAAAAACCTTTGGCTAAAAATCCAAATTTAATAAAAATCATTAGCTATTGCAAAATGAATTGCACATACAGCTGATTGCTTAAAATAAATGAATATTCCCATAAAGCTAGTGGTTAAAATAAATGTAGTTAGGAAACAAGAACATTCAACAAGAAACAAGGAATCCGTATAAACAAAGTCTGTTTATCATTGTGACAAACTAAAATGTTACTAGTGTGGTAGTATTGGAAGTCTAGCAAATAATATAAATTGCCAAGCCCGGGGACTTTGTCAGAATTGTGGCAAGTGGGGATATCTTGTGAGAACGTGAAGGGAAGAATCTCACAGACAAGTCAATGTGGCAGAATCAATAGAAGATGAAGAAGAAAAAATAAGGGGGCATATTTAAGAGCTCCTAGTGCCACCTTAGCACGGCCATAGCATCATTTCTTTGAGGCTAAGGCCGCGCTAAAGAGGCTTTTCTACTGCGCCATATTTACAAAGTGGCGCAAAGCATGTATTGTACCACTTTGTAAACCCTTGCGCAACATTATGCCTGCGTCAGGCAGAATGTATGCAAAGGGGGGTGTTCTGGCGCTAGTAGGCCCACAAAAATGGCGTAGTGAAATTTATAGGATTTCACTGCACCATTTGTTGGGACATTTTTAGCACCCATAGAAACCTATGGTCCTTCTTGCACTTTGCTACCCTAGCATCAAAATCTTTGATGCTAGGGTAGCAAAGCGCCACAATAGCATAAAAAATGTTGATGCTATTGTACTAACTACAGACATTGTGCGCCATATCATAAATATGGCACAACCATGGTGTCGTTAGGTGCCAGTATGGGGGGACAAACAAAGTGGTGCATAATAGGTGATGCACCACTTTTTCTTAAATATGGGCCTAATTTTCCAAGTTGTGGAACAAAATGAAGAACTGAAGTCCCCTCTCTACCTCCAGAAGTGATGGTAAACTTATATATACCTGCTTTAGAGCAAGATCCACTATTGGGAGCGTATATATAGTGAAAAGGGAATCTAATTTGCTAGAGTGGACACTTTAAAAAGAGTTTTGAATCAAGCTTGATCCCAACAGAGTAGACCCTATTATCTTAGTGGACCCATCCATGTGGTGGAATGAAGTGTGTGATTAATTTTCTGACATGTTTTTAAGTGATCTGGGTTTTCTGAAAGATTACCAGTGCTGTAAAGTTGGAACCTAACTAGCTTCATAGCCCATAAAATTAGCCCAATATTTCGACTCATGCATGTCCTTCTTAAAGATGAAAAAGACAGATAACGTAACTAAGGAATCATTGAGCCTATAGAAAATTTAGATTCGCTTGCCCCCTTAGCCATAGTCACCAAATCCGTCTGTAAAGTAATTAGACTTTTTGTGCACCTTCAGGATTTAGTTGCCAGCATTTTGGGTCAACAGGCACCCACTTCTTCACATCCATAACATAGTTACTTTAGCCAAAGGTGCAGGTTGTTTCAGCATTCTCGATTCGCTATCTGCTTATCACCAGGTGGTGTTACATCTTGCATCATCACCCGCATTACTTCAGTATGCTGCCAAGTGCCTACCGTTACATACATATGTGCTTTGGGTTGACCTCAGCAGCTTTGGCACTTTAACCAATAATGCAACATGTCCTTGAGCGAATCTCTCAGACCTTCTTTTTTCATGAACCTATTCATTTGTTTTGTGCAATGAAAAGGAATGCCATTGTCAAAGAAGTTCCGACTTTAGACTTTATACTTTTTTAAACTTTTAGAAGTTTGGACTTAAATCAGAGGACCTCACTTACCAGAAGGAAGCATGCATTAGGGTGAGGTCCGTTGAGTACCTTGACCATACTATTTCCAGTGATGGAGTAAGACACAAACCGAACCTAATGGAGGCTATTGAAAAAGCTCCTGCTCCATCTAGCAAGGAGAAGCTTACGTCCTTCCTTGGCATTACACAATTTTATTCCAGAGTTATAACACGATTTGTCAACTATGTGGAACCCTGTGTTGTCTATTAAAAAAAATTGCAATTTTCTTGAGACATAATTGCCAATCTGCATTTCAGAAAGTCAAATTATCTATACTTAAAGGTCACTCTATGGGAAAAGTTGACCATAATAACCAACTATACTCACAACAGATGCCAGTAACAAAGGGTTGGGTGCTACACTCATGCAACAAGTAGATGGGAAAGGCAATATTGTTGCACCTGCATCCCGTGCCATGAAGGAACCAACATAACATTACTTAGTGGTTGAGATGAAAGCTCTGGGATACTACTGGCCATCCAACACTTTTCTGTGGCGTTTCCCCTTCGTATTTAGGGCTGACCACAAACCATTAGTATCTGCCTTCATTACAAAAGGGACTGAATGGACCAAACCAAGAATATCTCATTGGGTTCTAGGACTATGAGGGCTATAACATTAGAATGCAATATTTAAGAGGTATAAAAATATGTGGTGGGAGACTGTCTCCTATGCCTCTAGAATCTGAGAGGGCTCGTGAAGGAAGCACGGTTTCGGAATTTGTTCTTGCTGTCAAATTCTCTGAGGTGAACAAGGATGAGTAGACACAGAGCATCATGGGTGATAAGGAAATGAAAATGTGTGTAAATCACATGCAAGAAGGTTTGCCCAAAACTAATCAATGTCTCCAAGAATGTTTGCCTACTTACTGGGAAGTTAAATGTCTTTAAGAGTTACATATGCTAAATGAAGCAATGCACAGTGCAGATAAGATCATTCCATTGTGTGGGTTGAGAGAACAGAATGCAGTCTGACCAAAAGCATGGTGTGATCAGAGTTTGGTGGCCAGGGATTTATGACATTACAACAAATACCATTACCAGGCAGGTCTTTCCATGCATCCTTTACCACACAATGCCTTTACAATACATTTCCTTTACCGTGTAATAGTCAGTAGGTAGTAATAGTTAGGACCAACTTTTCCCCAAAACTAATAGAACAGTCAGTTCAGCTGCTCTGTTGAAAATATCGGGGTGATTCGTCAAGGAAGGACAGAGAAAAAGGTGGTCCCAAAACACTTTTCCCCATTCTGTGCCCATGGGATTTTTTGGATTTTTTAACATGGGAGTGTGGGTAGGTGTAGAGGTCTGTAAGTGTGTGTATGTGATTTGTTTTTCAAGTGGAGTCTGTATCTGAGGATCCACCTGAATCCATGAGGATCTGGGTGGATCCACAGATCCGCGCATGGTGAAAAAAAACATTTGGGGACTATTTCTTGCTCATGAGGGGACACTCACAGACCCCTCCATCAATCCTATTGGGTCAGGGTACTGAGCCCCAATGAACAAAATGATGGCTGCAACTTTCCTCTCTGTTTGCGGCCAGCCAATCACGGCATTGCTTTTAGCACTTGGATCAACGGAGGATCCACAACGGATTTGCGCCTCTAGGAATACATAAATCTTTTTACTTTAATAAATCCAAAACTACTGAACAGGTTTACACCAAATTACAAAAATCACTCTTACTGGACCAAGATCTAGCTTTCTGCCAAATTTGGTGCAATCCCATCTAGTGGTTCAGGCTGTAGTTGTGTCTAAAATCCCTATGGAAAATTGCATGGGGAAAATTGTCTTTGGACCCCCCACTTTTGCCAGCCCCCCACTTATCAAATCACCCTAAAATCTCCCATACACCAGCGAATTGAGTGTCAAACTACTTTTGAAAAAACTGTGAAGATTCCAAGTCTTATAGATAGGACCATGTTTCTATAAAAAGCATTTTTTGATTTATGTATATCTTTGGTGCCGTTTGACGAATCTTCATGAAACTTTTTTAAAAAGTGTTCCAGTGATTCTTGTTGCTCACAGAAAGTTTTGGGATGCTCCATCAAGCAGGGGTATAGAAAAAAGGGGGGGGGCAAAAATATGCATTTCCCATGTAAATTCCCTAAGGAATTTTGAACACACCTACAGACTGAACCACTGGACGGATATACACCAAAAAGCTATATTTTGTTCCGCAGATTTGGTTCTTTGGTGTAAATCTGTTCAGTAGTTTTTGAGATATTAAAGGAAAAATAAATTTGTATATCTAGGGCTGCTGATCCTCCCTGATAACTTCACAAATAATAATGAGCTTGTGCACGGAGCTGCAGAGCTCTGGTTGGCTGCCGACACTTCAAACCAGGAAGTGTTGACAGCCATCTTGGGACTTGGCATCAGCTGAGTCCCACAAAAAAGTAAAAAAATAAGACAAGTGGCCAGGCTACCGTCACCCTGACCCCCCTTAGCTCTGGTGCTAGAGTCCCAGAGGGACCCCGTCAGAGCAAAAAATATTCCCACAGATTCACTACAATGTTAAAAATTCAAGATTTGTTTTTTTTAAAACAAGCACGGGCTCCCATTTTTGTTTTTAGCAAGCCCCCGGGGGGCAGTTTCTGGGGGCATTGACATTTTGCTTACTTATGTGGCAGAGCCACCTCCCAAGTGCAATTGTTTTTTGCAATGCGGGGGAGGAGGGGTGACTGCTTCCCCGCAGCTCCGGGAGCCGCCACCTCACTGGGGTATATTTTACAATTAAATGCTGGGGGCACCTGCCCCCCATAGCACCAGGGACCATCACCTCCCTGGGGTATTAACTAACTACAACGTAGGGGAGTGCGTGGCCCCCCTGCAGCCCTGGGATCCGCCACCTCCCCTGGGCATATTGTACAAATTTCATGCAGGGGGAACCTGGCCCTCCGCAGCCCCAGGGACCACCAACTCCCTGAGGCTTTAAATAAATGCAATGCAGAAGAAGCGCACGGCCCCCCTACAGGCCCGGGACCACTACCTCCCTGGGGATTTAAACAAATACAGTGCAGTGGCCACATGGCCAAGTGCCGGAGACCACCACTTCCCTGGACCTAGATTACGTTGGAGGGGGGGGCGGGTGCCCTGGTGGAGCCACAGATGGCCCTGGAAACTGCCAGCCATCAGGGTTGGCTCCTGCTATGTCCCAGAGTGCCCACCCCCGGGACATAGATGTTAGCTCTGGCTTGGTGGGAGCTTTGACAGCCCCTACCAAGTCAGAGCAAAACAATTCACTTTCTGCAAGTGAGAGCTGTCAAGCAACTCTCACTTGCAGAAAGTGAAGTTTTCATCTGATTCCCTGCACACAAAAATGCATGCAGAGAAACAGATGAAAACATTGCTCCCGCAAGCAGGGAGTACCTATTTGAAGCAACTCCCTGTATGTGGTAGCAATTCCGGCTCCCACAGGATGTGGGGAGCCAGCCAGGACCGTGGGGGCCTCTCTCTCTGCCATAATGGGATGGAAGAAAGAGAGAGAGAGTGAGAGAGTGAGAGAAAGAGAGAGATTATCATTGCAATGGTATCTGTAGGAGGCTGGCTCAGTTTATGGTGTGCACTTATGGTGTGGCTCCCGATACTGAGACCAGGCAACCCTTAGTAATAGTGTTTTGGTGCCTAGATATTCAGGCCTGTCAAGAGGGAGTGTAAATCACTTACAATACCACAGTAGTCAGTCAGTGATGTTCACACAAAAAAGAACTACACCATGTTACTAAAACAAAGTATTCTTTATTATAACACTAGTACTATCATAACATTGGTATATCTCCACTTGGAGATGTCTACACACAAAATATATACTTAGAAACACACAGCAAAAGTAAAGGAATACATGGAGCCCTATACAGGGGGCAGGCCATATGCTACGAAAGTGGTATAAGAATGGAGGTGCCCAACCAAGGTAAGTGTGTTAGAATCCCAAGGGCTGGGGAGTAAGAAATTATGAGAGGTAAGCATCAGAAATCCCACAGGTGCCCAGGTGCAGAGTAGTTAACGAGCCAGGGGTCCCATTGGCTAACGCAGGACCGTCACGGTTGGAACTTTCAGGATTCAGGGCCCTTCCCAGAGAACCCTGAGGAAACCAGTTGGCACACGGAAGGTTGGATAGTGCTCCCAACCGTGGATACCCAGAGAAGTAGAGTGCCTACAACAGGGATCCTAGGTGCACAAGGGTAAAGTAATGATGGAAACCTTCATTGGAGTCAGTGGGAGCCTCGCTAGTCCAGCTGCTGTTGCGACCCGTGGACTAGGTTTGCAGAACCAAAAGGTGGATTCTAGACAGTAAGAACCTGAAAAAGAAGGGGACAGTGCCCAGACCACTTGGAGATGACTAGGCGGTGCAGGTACGCAATGCCCACTTTAAGTTCATACAGGTCGGTGAAGGAAGAAGTCCAGCTGCGGAGTCCAGGAGATGCAGGAAGATCCTTGGAGTTGCCCACGAGCTGTCCCACGTCCGTAGCCGGATTGCAGGAGGGTCAGTGGTCAGCAGGACCATCAACAAACATTGGCAAATGCAAGAAAAATTAGCAGGAAGGTTGCAGGATTTTGGGGTCCAGAAAGATCCAGGAGACTTGACCCTTGGAGGGCTGGCCCTCAGTACCTAGGAGAGACAGGAGAAATCATTGGAGTCCCCATGAGAGACCCACTGGCAGCAGCCACAAGGAGTCTCAGGGAGGTTTCAGTAACACAACAAAGCCGGAGTCCCACGCAGCAGGAGTTGCACAGTGGAAGCTGAACGTAGAGTTGCAGTGCTGGAGGCTGGGAATTCTTGGAGCTTGAATATCTCCTGGAGGAAGAGTCAACAAGCCTTGTTCATAGCAACAGTCACAGTGCACAGGAGTTCATTCCAGTGGCTGCAGAAAGGGCCCACCATTTCCCAAGTTGGTCAGAAGACAAGTTGGACCTGGAAGATGAACAGCAATGGATAATGCAGAAATCTTGCAGGCGCTGGAGAAACAATGTTACAGTGGGAGCCCTCCCAAATGGATACAGTCTTGCTTCAGTTACTAAGGGAGACCAGCAGTGGTTCCGGAGGCCAGGAGTAGAACGTCTTGCAGAGAGTTCCTTGTAGAGTCTTAATTGACGAATCTGGAGACCCACCCTCTGGGGAGCCCTTAAGAATACCTAAAAGGGGGTTGGACACTACTATCTGCAGTGACCCACGTATTAGAGGGGGTCAGGGACGTCATCTACCTGGCCTAACCAGTCAGATGCTCCCAGGGTACTCTGCACATCTTATTTCCAAGATGGCATAATCAAGTGACCACATGGCAGAGCTCTATGTACCTCCCTAAGGGAGGAGCTGGACAGGGGGGTGGTCACTCCCCTGTCCTTTGTGTGGTTTCCCGACAGAGCAGGAACCAGGGGTTTCTTCACTGATGCGAACTGGTTGGCACCAAATGTGCCCTTCGAAGCAGTCTGTTGCAACCCAGGACAGAGACACCTAGTTCTAAAGGATAGGAGGTTACACCTCCCTCCTACATGAAACCCTTTGTTCTGCCTCCCCCTGCTCAAGTTAGGCTCAGCAGCAGGAGGACAGAACAGTGTCTGGGGGTCTACAACAGCATGGGCTGGAAGGCAGACCGACCCTGCAGGGCTTTACAGGCAGATCTTGGGGATTCTCTAAGGAACCCCCACAGTACATGGTATCATGCAATTAACACTGGAATTGGTGTAGTTGCCTGATTCCAGCATGTTTGATACCAAACATGCCTAGGTTTTGTGAAGCCATTACGTAGTTGGACTACTCATGTTGACCAGTGTCCACTGCATACCTTAAAATAGCTTCCCCACACTTACAAAGCCCAGGAAATTGAATGTGGGGTTTGTAGGGGCCCCTCTGCTTATGCAGAGGTGCCCTGACATTCAGGACCACGCATCCTGCCTTTGTGCTAAAGGGCCTACCATAGGGGTGACTTGCAGTGTCCAGGTGCAGTGACTGCGATATAAGACAAGCCTTGTATCTAAACCAAAAGGTGCATGCACCATTTCATGCAGGCTGCAATGGCAGGCCTGCAGACAGTTTACAGGGGCTCCCGTAGGTGGCATAATACATGCTGCAGCCCATGGGGTACCTCTGGTGTACCAATGCCCAGGGTACGTAAGTACCATATACTAGGGACTTACATAGGTGCACCAGTATGCCAATTGTGGGGTGCAAACGTTACCATGTAACCAAATACGCAAAAAGTGAGGGTAACTATGCTAGGAAGAAGCTACTTTCCTACAGTATCTTCATGCAATGACTTCAAAGCATCAAACTAACAAGATGTTTGGTGCAAATGTTATAGTTACGTTTAGATGCAGAGCAGAACAGAGTCACTTCGGGCCTAATGGTCAATGGTCTGTTGTCACTCAGTAGGCTGAAGGTTCAAATCCTAATATTGCTTGGTAGTGTGTTTGTTTATTCGCCAGTGTTTTGAATGTTAAACCTTCATAGTGATGGAACTTTCACATCTCTTTCCAATCACATGCGTGGTTTACTGACAAAGGTATGTCTGGAAGCATCACAGAAAGGTGTCATGTGTGGCCTAAAGGTTAAGGTCACAGACCCTCCCACTGAAAGTTGAGGGTTCTACTCCAGGTGTGTCAGTGGTCATTTTCCTTCTTTAATTTCTTTTAAACTTCAAAAGTTGTAGATTCATACTGTAAGGTGATCTCACTCTTTTTAATTGACATAAACATTTGTCTTTTTAATTTGTCCAGAAATATCTAATTCTAAGTATATCATTCATCAAAGCCTAAATCTCTCTCTCTCTCTCTCTCTCTCTCTCTCTCAATCTCTCTCTGTCTGTGGCCAACCCTGACTGTGCACAGCTAAAGGCCATGTGTAGCTCATAGTTGAGTGAGTATAGGAGGTTGGCCACAGGGCCCTCTGCAGGCCAGGCCCTCTGTGGCCAGCCACCACTGTGCACAGCCAAAGGTCGTGCGCGGTGGTGGTTGGATTAACGTATAGTAACGAAAATTACTTTACGTTAAAATAAAACATAGAAATTAATCGATAAAACCAAAGGTTAGAGGGACGTTATAGTTAGGAAATGTAATTTAAAAAAACATAGAAATGCACTTAAAAAAACTAAAGGTTACAGGGATGTTGTAGTTAGGCTCACGTTTTAAACATACAAAAACATAGAAATTCATCTGTTAAAGTTAGAGTTAACTCAAGTAACTATAATTTGTGCCCTAAGGTAACTATAACTTGTGGCCTCGCCATGCACTGCTAATTACCCACAAATTTTGGCACTCATGACATCTTCGATGACATCATTGATAATATCTACGTAATATTTGCAGTTACATTTTTGACAAAAATCTGTGCATGGTTTGGGGCATGAATTATTGTTACTTCAGAGCACGAATTATAGTACTTTTATTTCAATAAGTACTTCTAGCTTATAAGGTTTTTTAATACATGTTTTAATACATATTTACAGATTTGCGGTGATGTTGCAGCACCTGACATCACTGCGGTGGATCCGTGAATCCCGTCTGACATAGCAACAAACGGATTTGATTCATTAAAATACCTGCCAACCTTTTTTACTATAAGTTCCTTCCAATTTTATTTGTTCTTTGGGTGTGTCTGCTAAAACATCACACCTTTCCAACAAAGTTGGAGCCTTTTGTTTTTTCTTTGGTGTGTTTTCTGTTTGTGCAAAAAATGGCATCTGGAGAAGACAGAGGAGAGGAGGAGCAGCAGAGACAACCTTCTGAAGAAGAAGAGGAACCCCCAAAGAAAAGGGAATAAATTGCATGGAGATTCTTTTTGATTCCTTCTGGGAAGAAGAAAGTTGTCGCAAAGGTTGTCAAATTCAGCCTTTGCAGCAAGGAGCTGTCTAAGGGGATGACTCAAAAATACTCACATGGGATGAACAGTATGCACACAATTCCATCCTTGCCATGTTGCAAGAGTTGAGATCGAAAGAGATGCACAGCATATATCAACAGCTGCTGCAGTGCATGCAGCTCCTGGGGAACCACTGCCGGCTGCAGGTACAGCTAATCTCCAAAGTGTCCTATCTGAACTCCTCAAGGTTGGATAATTTTTCACAATTTGCAATAAAATAATCAATGTAGGGGAACAGTCTATCCCTGCTCACATACAGGCTGTGAAAAGCCACAGATGTTATTTATTTATTTTTTTAATGTTGCACAAGTTCTGTGGGTTTCATTTCCGGACTTTATTTTTTAATAGTTACATTTGAGAAAAAAACAGGAAAATACCATCAAAAAACAAAAAGTTCAAAAAAGTCTTAAAAAGTAAAAAAAAAAACAATCATTTTGTTAGAACTGCCTCTTCTGGTTTAAAGAAAGAAAAACTGTATGTTATATTTTGTTTGTCAATGCCTGTATACCTGCTGCTATATGTCTACACATATGTCACTTTGACTGGTTGTGTTAGTGTTTCTATGGGTGTGAGAGTAGTTGTCTGAGTGGCTGTGTGGTCTAATAATGGATAAATAAGTGTGTAAATGGGTTTGTGATGCTGTGTAATAGGCTGTGTGACTCAATCAGAAGCTGTGGTAGTGGTTTTGTACATGTATAAGTGGACGTATGAGTGTGTGAATGAGAGTGTAACTTGGTGTGTCTCTGTGTGAACGGGATTGTGAGTTGATGTGTTACTGTGCAAATGGGTGTGTGAGTGGCTGTATCAGTATGTGAGTGGGTGTGTGAGTGGCTGCATCGGTGTGTGAGGGGGTGTGTGAGAAGCTGTAGTGGTGTGTGAGTGGCTGTATGAGTGTCTGTGTGGTTAAATGAGTGGGCTTGTGAGTGTCTTGTGTCGGTGTGTGAGTGGCTTGGTGGTGTATGAGTGGGTGTGTGAGTGGCTGCATCAATGTATGAGTGGATGTTTGAGTAGTAGTGTGTGGGTGTGATTGGGTTTGTGAGTGTCTGAATGGGTGGGTGAGTGTGTGTGTGAGTGAGTGGGTATGTGAGTGTGTGCATAACTGGTTGTATTAGTGCGTGAGCAGTGTGTGAATGGCTGTATTGGTTTGTGACTATCTGTGTGGGTGTCTTTGTTGGTGTGTGAGTGGGAATATGAGTGGCTGTACAGGTGTGCAAGTGGGTTTGTGAGTGTCTTTGTGTGTGCGTGAGTTGGTGTGTGAGTGTTTGTTTAGGTGTGTGACTGGATGTGAGTATGTCTATATATGTGTATGAGTGGGCGCGTGAGTGCCTGTGTGTGAGTATTTGTATGGGAGTTTGAGTCTATGTGATTTAGCATCTCCACCTGTAAATAGCAGTGACAGACTATATGTGGGTGTCTCAGTGCCTGTGCCAGTAACATATGGATATGTTAGAGCAAATGTAAATGTCTCTGTGGGTGTGTAATTGGGTGCATAACTGTTTGACTGGGTTTGTGTATGTGTAAGTGTATGGGCGGGTAAATGAGTGGCTGAATGGAAGTGTAAGAGGCTCTCTGACTGTGTAAGTGGATGTATGTAATTTTAATTGCACTCTGGAACACTGGCACAACATACAATAATACAACAACACTGGAATAACTCATTTGTAAACCATATTACCCCAATAGATGGTGCAATTCATCTGTATGAAGGAAACAAAATGAATTAGTATTAGACTTTATAAGATTATTGTTAGACTTTTCACCCTTGGTGTGGTTTCCCTTAACTTTTTGCCTCTGTTCCCCAGGTTGTTGATGTGTGCTGGTCTCTAATTCTGCTGTTTTTGTTACTCTGGGCACTTTACCACTGCTAACCAGTGCTAAAGTGCAAGTGCTCCTTTACAAAATGTGTATGTAATTGGTGTATCCATGATTGGCATATTTGATTTACTAGTAAGTCCCTCGTAAGGTGCACTAGAGGTGCCAGGGCCTGTAAATCAAATGCTACTAGTGGGCCTGCAGCACTGGTTGTGCCACCCACATAAGTAGCTCTGTAATCATGTCTCAGACCTGCCATTGCAGTGTCTGTGTGGGCAGTTTATAACTGTACATTCGACTTGGCAAGTGTAACGACTTGCCAGGCCTAAACCTTCCCTTTTCTTATATGTAAGGCACCCCTTAGGTAGGCCCTAGGTAGCCCAAAGGGCAGGGTGCAGTGTATGGTTAAGGTAGGACATATAGGGGGTCATTCGCCAAAGTAACCCCGTCGGAAGACCGCGAGGGTCATTCCGACTTTCCCGCTGGGCCGGCGGGCGACCGCCAAAAGGGCGCCCGCCGGCCCAGCCGGAAAGACCCTGCAACAAGGAAGCCGGCTCCGAATGGAGCCGTCGGAGTTGCAAGGGTGCGACGGGTCCAGTGGCACCCGTCGCGATTTTCACTGTCTGCAAAGCAGACAGTGAAAATCTTAAAGGGGCCCTGTTAGGGGCCCCCTGCACTGCCCATGCCAGTGGCATGGGCAGTGTAGGGGCCCCCAGGGGCCCCACGACACCCGTTCCCGCCATCCTGTTTCTGGCGGTGAAAACCGCCAGAAACAGGGTGGCGGGAAGGGGGTCGGAATCCCCGCCGCCATGGAGGATTCCCTGGGCCAGGGGAAAACCGGCGGGAAACCGCCGGTTCCCCTTTTCTGACCGCGGCTTTACCGCCGTGGTCAGAATGGCCCTGGAAGCACCGCCAGCCTGTTGGCGGTGCTTCCGTGGTCCCCGGCCCTGGTGGTCATGGACCGCCAGGGTCGGGATGACCCCCATAGTAATGTTTTTTATATGACCTGACAGTGAAATATTGCTAAATTCGTTTTTCACTGTTGCAAGGCCTGTCCCTCTCATAGGTTAACATAGGGGCTACCTTTAAATCTGATTGAAGTGTAGATTCCCTTTGGGAGCGGATGGACATGTGGAGTTTGGGGTCTCTGAGCTCACAATTTAAAAATACATCTGTTAGTAAAGTTGATTTTAAGATTGTGTGTTTGAAAATGCCACTTTTAGAAAGTGAGCATTTTCTTGCTTATACCATTTATGTGACTCTGCCTGTTTGTGGATTCCCTGTCTGGCTCAGTTTTACAATTGGGCTGGTTGCACCTCACACTAGACAGTGACACAAAGGGAGCTGGGGTGTAGTCTGCTTTTCCTGATGAGCCATCTGTGCTAGGAGGGAGGGGAAGAGAGGTCATTTACACCTGAAAGGGCTGTGCCTGTCCTCACACAATGCAGACTCCAACCCCCTGGTGAGTGTCTGGGGCCTGGCCTGGGCAAGGCAGTATTTCACATTCAAAATAGACTTTACTTTGAAGTAGGCCTACTTCAAAGGAGAAATTGGTTATAAGAAGGGCACCCAAAACCACAGACTTTAGATCACTTCTGGACATCAAGAGGAACCTCTGCATGGAGAAGAGCTGAAGAGCTGAGAAGTGCTGCCCTACCTGTAACTGTGCTTTGTGGAGCTATCCTACAGTTGCTGCTTCTGCCTGTGCAAGGGGAGAAAGACTGGACTTTGTGGTATATTCCTGCTTGAGAAGGAATCTCTAAGGTCTCAGGGCCATCAAAGACTTCCCTTACCAGCACCTGGACTCTCTGCGGAGGCTCCTGCCCTGATAAGTGGTGCCCTATCCAGTCCCTGACCCCTTGAAAGGAAAAGCGGGTGAAAATTCAAGGAAATCGACTACGGACAACTCCGAACCGATGCCGCTGCTGAATCCAGTGACGCCGCCTGCAACTGACTCCGTGATCTTCGCTGGAATGCGATGACCTCCGCAGGCCCAACACTGCTGCAGCCCCCCCAATGTCCGCGACTCCGGGGAAGTCGCCGCACCACGTCGTGACCGACGCCGCTCGAAGTTCGCGGATTCAACGTTTCGCACGGACGCCGCAATACCCGACTTCGCGCATCAGCTTGCTTTCAGTCTTCACCAAGGTACTGTACCTGGGGGTCTGCGTGACTCCTTGGCCGGCGCCGTTGTTGTCAAATTGTCAGGAACGACTCCGTCACAACACCTCATCTAAGCAATTTGTGTTTCTAAGCGCTATTTTTGAATTTAATCTTTAGAAATTCATAACTTGACTTGTATATGTCGGATTTTTGTCGTTTGGTCTTGTTTTGTTTAGATAAATATTTCCTATTTCTTCTAAACCTGTGTTGTGTCATTTTGTAGTGTTTTCATTAATTTACTGTGTGTGTTGGTACAAATACTTTACACCTAGCACTCTGAAGTTAAGCCTATTGCTCTGCCAAGCTACCAAGGGGGTAAGCAGGGGTTAGCTGAGGTGATTCTCTTTTACCCTGAGTAGAATGAGGGTTCTTGCGTGAACAGGGGGTAACCTGACTGTCAACCAAAGACCCCTTTTCTAACAATTATAAAATAAACTTGCAGTTTTTAACAATGTATAGCTTCATATTAGTAACATAGCAATACGCATCTGTCATGCTGTAATGCTATGCTACAATATGAATAAGCATTTTATTTTCCCTTTTCACTGCTCTCAACTTTTATACTTGTACAAGATAAATTATGTACTGTATAAAGAATCATCCTTTAACAGTGGGGAAAAACAACCGCACAGGCTGTATAAAAAAAATCCCCAAATAATCAGCACCTGCCACTGTACTCACTGCAATATTTTTTAAACGATCATTTTACCTATTCTTGATCTACTAATCTAAAGAAACAGATGCTGAACATGAGAACTTCATTAGAAGTACTACTAGATATATAAGGCTCACCAACAAAGGCAAACGCCTATAAAGACCTCACCCATGGTAGGCCACATGATGTCTTAAATCTTGATAATGCATCTACAATAACTAGACTATTCCACTTTTACACCTGTAATCCTCCTTAGAACTTTGGTTCCAGAAACAAAAGATAGGAACTTGGTAACTACCAAGGCAATCTTTGTTTCACTTTAATGTTCCTATCATTACATTCTGTCCATCTACTTTTACATTTTGATAGTGTAATTACCAAATCTAATAGTAACTCCTTCATGGAAAATGACAGGACAGTAGTATACGTTTTACTAGTGATAGATAGTTGTCCTGCTTTAAAGTTAGGAATCTCAGTATGTAATTTACTACCATGTGCTCTTCATTGCTCTAGCATTAAAATAACATACTTCCCACTTCTACTTGTAAAGTCGACAAAACATCTGTTTGACAAATTGAACATACATTGTTGTGAGTAGCTTTTTCCACTAATGTGCCAAACGTACACTTTTGGAATCTGGTAATGTTAAATAAATAAAATCCTCCCATTCTATTTGTCTATTTGATATTAATTGTCACATTCATTGTATCACTAGTAACTAGGGGCCAGATGTAGGTATCAAAATAAATTGTGAGTCAGAAATATTTCCGACTCGCAAACAGGTATCCAACAAGAAAAAGCAACTTCATTTTGCGACTCGCAAATGAAGTCGCACCGCAGATTGCGAGTCCGCTGTTTGCGAGGTTGCTTTTTGCGACCTCGCTAAAAACCGACACGCAAATTGCGAGTGGGTGTCGCAAATTGCGACTGTGCCACAAATTGCATGCAGGTGCAGCAGAACACTCTGGAAAACACTTCCTGGCTCTTGATGATGACATCACAGCCAGGAAGTTTACAAATACACCTGGGAGGAGGGAGGACCACACCCATTTCCAACTGCTGAACAATCACCAGGAGGAACAGCAGCAACAATGGAGGAATCAGGCAGGAAGAGGATAATCACATTTTCTGAAAAGGAACTGGAGGTGCTGACAGATGAATTCTGCCAGCACCATGATCAAATTTTTGGAAGAGCAGCCCTCAGTGTGCCTGAGTCGGACAAAATGAGAATTTGGACGGACATCCAGGAGAAGGTGAATGCAATTGGGGTGAGCCACAGGAGCATAGACGAACTGAAAAAAAGATGGTATGACCTGCACTCCAGGACGAAGGAGAGGGTGGCAGAGCGCCTCCGGGAGATGAGGGGCACAGGAAGAGGCCCATCTACCGTCCCACCACCCACACCCATGGAGGAACGAGTGCAAGAGACCCTGGAGCCAGAGGCAGTGGCTGGAATAGGAGATCTGGACATGTCAGCGCCAGGACCATCAACCAGTGAGTACCATGAAACATGCATGTACACCCATATCTGCCATACCCCCACTCACCCAGTACACAGCAGCATGCACAACCAAATTAGCTCCATTTCAGAGTTGCAACCACCAGAATGGTGCATTATGGGCAATGTAGTCTAGTAGGCAGCTGATAGGCAACAGTTTATTAGGAAGCATACAACAGATGGTAGATACTGACAGTGTGTTCCCTATGTCCCACAGGTCTCCCACAAGACACCACCACCAGCCACACCATCCAGGGTGCAGAGGTCAGCCAACAGGCAGCACTGGACCCAGGAACAGCCACCACAGGGCCCTGCACCACCCGACCACAGTCCCCTCCAGATGCACCAGTGGCCATAGTGGAGATTTACCCAACACCCGGTCCCAGCCACAGTGCCAGCCAACAGGACCCTGATGCTCCACCGCGTCGCAGACGACGTGTACATGTCCCTGCAGTGTCCCAGGGAGATGTAGGGGACTCCTCCATGTCCGCCGCCGAGGCAGAACTCATCGAAGGTCAGCGCTTGCAGACAAGGCAAATGAGACTGATATCAGGGGCCATGCAGCGAATGGAGAGGAATCACACAACAGGGCTGGCACAGGTCCACACAGACCTTCAAAACCTGAACAGTCATGTAGGTGACCTTGCACTCTCCATCAGGCAACTAGTGACTGAACTTGTTACAGAGAGAGAGAGTGCAAGGCGCCGTGAACGCCAACTAATCCACCGTTTAGACCGCATGGCTGCCTCCATCGTCCGCCTGGCTGTAAATACTACAGGGCTGTCACGCCGCACAGTCAGTCTACAAGTTGACATGTGCCACTTTGCCAGCGATGTGGCTCGCGGCCTGGGACGGATAAGCCATGCTGTGGACATGATGGAGGCAAGACAGGTGGCTAGGGGCGCGGCAGACACGCCGCAAGATAGTGAGGAGGGCTCTACTATCAGTAGTGCATCTGCCACAGACACCAGGGTCTTGCGGAGTGGCAGTGCACGGCAGGGATCTGCAGACACTCCAGTCACTAGCCATGCTGGGCGTTCCAGGCGTAGGATTTGAGCTATGCACTTACAAACAATTGAGGCACATGAGGTTATTGTGTCCTCATAGCAGGTGGACATTTACAGCCCCTGACCAATAGTTCAGTTCTATAGTTTTTTGGTTCACTTAATTAAAGTTCTTGTTTGTTCCACTTCACACCTGGGCTCTTTTTGTGTGACATTCGTGTGTGTGGTGACAGTTACCACGTACCTTCCAAAGTATTGGTTTGCAATGTGGTCCCGTCTCTGTCTGCCTTGATTTGCAATGCTTCTATCCCCATGATGGCGATGTGGTAGCTCTTGCTCGTCATCCTCCGAATCTGGGTCTTCAGGGGTGAGATGTAGCCCACATCTGGTGGCAATGTTTTGCAGTATAGCGCATGCACCAACGATCTTGAATGCTGTTATTGGGGCATACTGGAGGGCATCTCCACTTCTGTGGAGGCATCTGAATCTTGCCTTCAACAGTCCAAAGGTCCTCTCTATAACATTTTGGGTCCTCCTATGTGCACTGTTGTATCGCCTCTCTGTCTCATTGCTGGGTGTTAAGTACGGGGTAAGTATCCATGGTCGTAGTGCATATGCACTGTCACCTATTTGGCAAAAATGAACAATGTTAGCAGGGCATGGATGGGTTCCACATTGACCTGTGTGTATGTCTGCAAGTTGTATTCAGCTATACCTATTAGATATCCGTCTCCAAACTCCCCACGTTCTAGGCGTTGGTGTATCCCACTGTGCCTGAAAATGTAAGAGTCATGTGTACTCCCTGGAAATTTGGCTACCATGTCAGTGATGACATAATGGGTGTCACATACCACCTGGATGTTCAGTGAGTGGGTACACTTCCAGTTGCGGAACAGATATTCCAGATTTGCAGGAGGGCATATTTGTATATGTGTCCCGTCTACACACCCTATTACATGCGGGAAGTTGGCAATCCTGTAGAATTCCAACTTGGTGCTGTTGATTTCTGCCTCATTCCTGGGTAGGTATATGTATCTGGACATGTGTGTGAGTATGGCATCTAGGAATGATCTGAAGAACTGTGAGAGTGCACTTTGAGATACCCCACCTGCCACAGCAATGACCCCCTGATAGCTACCCGAGGCCAAGAAGTGCAGTGAGCATAGCACTTGCACATGTGTGGGGATGGCGCTGCCGCGCACAGTCTGGCGTTGAAGCTGCGGATTGAGTAGATCTATTAATTCCAATATTGCTGCACTGCTGAGTCTGTATTTATCATATATCTCCTCCTCAGTTTGTTGGAAAAGTGTCTGTCTGGTTCTGTATATCTTCTCCTGTCTCAGGCTCCTCCTCATCTGCTGTGCAGCGTGGGCTCTCCTCCTCCTCGCTATCACATATATCTCTGCCATCTTGAGTAAACCAGGTGCCTTCTGGGTCTCCTTTTATACTTTGGTTCTGGTTACCACCTGCCCTGAGTTAGTGGTAAATTGGGTGTGCAAAATGGGCTTTTTGCGACTAGTCGCAATTTGCGAGTGGCTTTTTCATATGGTTTGCGACTCGCAAATTGCGACTTCCTATTTGTGGGTCGCACAATGGGGTCGCAATTTTTGAGAGTCGGTAATGGCTCGCGGCGCAATTTGCGATTCGGAAATGGGGTTTTTGCATCCCATTTCCGATTTTGCGGGGTCGCAAATTGCGATTCAGGCCATTTGCGACTCGCAAAATTTTGCTACATCTGGCCCTAAGTCCCAACAAGTCATTTACAGGTATCCCTTATTCTTCTTAGACAACAATGTCCAGATTTATACTCTGTTTGCGCTGAATTCGCATCATTTTTTTACGCTAATTCAGCGCAAACTTAACTCTATATTTATATTTTGATGCTGGACTAGTCTAACATCAAAATATTGGAGTTAAAGTCATTTTTTGGAGGCGTGAACCCACCTTGAGTCAATGAGATGCAGGGTGGGAGTTCCCATCCAAAAAATGACTATAAGGCCACAGCGCCTTATTTATCCTCCCGTGCAAAAATGGTGCATGGGGGGAGGCGGGCATACATAATGGCGCTAGGCCTGCTTAGCGCCATTATTTAATGCCTGAATCAGGGCAGGCACTAGGGGACCTGTGGACCCATTTCTATGGTCAAACACCATGGAAAGAGCCCACGGGTGCCCTTCCCAACCCCCAGGAACACCCCTACCCACACCAGAGGGACACCACAGGATGGGGGGCCCCATCCCAGGTATGTAGGGTAAGACGAGGTAAGTATTTCTTTTTTTCAAAGTGCCATTGGGGGCCCAGAAATGGGCCCCCCTACATGGCACCGGGTGCAATGGCCATGCCCAGGGGACCCTTGTCCCCTCTGCTGACCATTGGGGTGATGGGCATGACTCCTGTCTTTTGTAAGACAGGAGTCTTGTGGTATGGATGGTTTTGCATCAAGAAATGACGCTAGGCCGGTTATAGTCATTTTTTTTTTTACTCTAACCAGCCTAACGTCATTTTTTGGTGCAAACCCCCCTTCTCCCATACTGCCACTCCCACCCGGCTAACATAATTTGCCATTCCATGATTGCGCCATTCCATAAATTTGGTGCCTGGCTGGCATCCCGGAATGGCACAAGCAGACGCTATACTTTTTGACCCAAAACTGGGCAAAGGCAGTTTTGCATCAAAAAGTATAAATATAGTTCCAAACATCACTCCTGTGCACCTTCTTGTGTATTTTGAGTAAACTGTACAGATCCACTACATAGCTGTCCAGTTTCTCGAATTATTGATGCAGAATGCATTTTTGTTAGCTCAGTACACAGATGGTTTAACAAACTGCACAGTGCATACCATAATACCTTCTGATGTTTCTCTTGAATTGCACCTACAACACTAGGTAATGCAAACAAAACGTTTACCACAACATTAGCATAGCAGTTGACACCAGAAGGGTTTGACATGTTATAACTTACAATATCTCCATGATTTTAAATGTCTCTTTCATTTCCTTCTTTGCAAGGTCATCACTGCACTGCTTTGAAATTTTCTGCTTCGGATAGATGGAGGGTTTCTCATAAACTGGATACCTCTTAATCGTTTGTATTCTGCAACCCAACTGGAGTCTGCGTTTACTCTCGCCCCATCAAATACAACTAAATACAAACCAGACAATGTCCTAACTTGAGACAAACCATCAAATGACATGTTTTCCCTAAATATGGTTCTACCGTTATTAATAAATGCTGCATCTAAACGTAAACCTTTTGATTTATGAATAGTAATAGCATATGCTAAAGAAACTGGAAACTGTTTCTGTCTGACATTTAACTCTTTCACAAGAACAAAACATGCACTAGACCTTCCAATCTGCTTTGTGCTGTCAGTCTGATCAGATTCAATCACAAAGTATTCCACATCAGTACTATTATGAAAGTGAATAAAATCAACTTTACCTGTAGCAAAATTGACCAAACATTTAAATTTCACTACAAAATCACTCTACAGTTTTTGCTTAGATTTAAACATTTCTCCAATCCTGCAGTACGTGAAAATATGTTTCGAATGAATCCAGTTTATTTGCAATGTTTCATTTAGCAATATAGTGAAACCCTGCCTATCTATTGCCTTCAGTTGTAAAATTTCTTCTTTCTCCAATTCCAGCAATTATTTGTTTAAAGAGGCACAGTCCCCCAATATGTTTACCTTCTTGTATGTAAGTGAAAATCAGCTCTGCTGTTGTCTTCATCAATGGATTTTTTTTTTTAAGAAGACAATTTTGTAGAACTTGCCTTCCCTTTTTAGAAAAAACACCTACTCCAATAAAAATATTTCTATATTCAATGTCTGATGCTTGATGTATATTCCTAATTAATTCTTTGTATTCAAAATGTAACCAAATACTCACATTTTCACGGCTTCCCAAAGAATTCCTAGTGACATCACAGTGTAGTGTTTTGAATACAGGCTGATGTTTCACAGGTGTAAGCTGCAGTAGATCTCCAAAAACTATCAAATATTTTCCTCCAAATAGGAAATCATAATCCGTTCTCAAAACCTTTTGCATTCTCAAATATACAAAGCCAAGCATTAAGTGTGAGAACATGCTCACCTCATTGATGATTGAAAGCTTTAAAGTTTTTAACACTCTTGACCCTTCAAGCTTTGGTATTCCAGTTTCTTCTCATGTTCCACAGGCAACATCAAAAGTTGAGGTAACGTAATACCTTTGATATTGTGTGAAGCTAATCCAGTAGATGCTATAATCATACATTATAAATTACTGTCTGTAACCTTCTGTAAGGAAGCTGTAAGAACTTGTATTAAAAAATGTTTACTAGTACCAGCTTGACCACTGACATACAACAGTATAGATTTGAATGTTGGGCATGCACACTGTTGTCATGAAGCAATCAGTGCTTATCTGTAGCTTTCACTTCCATATATATATATTTTCATTTGCTCATCATTTTTTGTCCAACTAAATCTGCCAAATCAATTGTTTCCTGTCTTGCTTGCTACATTGCAGTCTCCACTTTGCAAATTGCACTAGCAGCCTCCTTTTCAATTATAGGCTGTCCAAGTGGGTCCTGACTTTGATGACCTGAACTTTTGCCGCTTTGTGAACTCTGCTTAGCTACATCAGCAGCAATTGTATCTTCCTGTTCAGTTTCATCATTCAACTTTTTCAAGTAGTTAGGAAATACTGAACACTTTGCAACATTGAAAGAATCTGCATTGCTCTCAAACTCTCTTAGTAATTCTGATTCTAAACACCAAGATTTAATCAGCTGCAAAAGTGCCAAATAGAGAAACTCTCTTTTTACAGCAGTCTGGAAATTCAGTTGTTATGGATAATTAGACTGCCTTTGCTGTGTCACACCAAAAACCCATTGCAACCAACTACTGTAAATTTACCTTCATACACATTTTCTGTCATACTCTTTCCATATGTGTAGAACTGGAGTACTTTATAAAGATAAACATTTTCAATGAGTGGACTCCTTTTTGCATAGTAAGTATCCAGCATGATTGTTTTTACATTACAATATGACTCAAATTCAGCAAGATATTGAATTACTGGAAACGAATGAAAAAATCTATCTCAAGTTGATGTCAGGCATAGACTCATCCAAACAATCCCTCTTGATGTGGAATAAAAACTAGCTGAACTCAACTGATCACAGCATTCATAGTATTCAATTCTCCTGCATGAAAGCATCTTCAAATTGAAGCTGTACAATTTCCTTATTAGAGACTTTTCAGTAGAGATCTCGCCCCGTACATCTTTCATCTCCATCTTCTCAAATTTTAACAAGAAAGAGCTATAGAATTACTCGCCACAAATTGAATATCCATATTGGCATTCCACATTTTCAAAATGACAGGGTGGTGGTTATTAATATAATTTGAAGCCTCTGTTTTTCTGAGGTTATAGGTGTTTTTGGGTGATTTATGAATCAGTGTATGTCTCACTGCAGACATAAAACTGTTCACTCTTCCTTTTGAAACAACAGATCTTGAAAATCCAAAACAACATTCTGTTTAAAATGTCCATTTTGCTCTGTATTTCCACCAAAAGTACATCCCATATCTATGTGATTGGAAATTCAGGACTTGCTGGTTTAGGAATTTTCCCTCAATGTATTTTGGGATGCTAATGTAGTATACTGCTCCATGAAAGAAAGTACAGACTCTGTGTCTGTACAAAATATAGGTGCATCTCTTATCCACAACAGCATATGACTATGAGGAGCATTGCTTGCTTGGTACTCTTTTTGCCAAAAGAAATCAGTAACTTCTCCAAGAGGTGGATTTTGCTGTTGCAGATGATGGACAACAGAGCTTAAAATCTGTGGTTAAAGTACCTGCACACATTTGCAGGACCCGAAGGGCAAAAATTCCTGGTGTGTTCAATTCAGTACCTTTAATGTTAGAGTTTGATTCTCTCAAAAACTCATGTAAATCATCCCATGAATACTGTGCACAACTTAGTGTTACAAACCAAGATGGTGCACCTACATTTCATAACATACACTTGAGCTCACCATGATAACAATACCAGTATTAAATGGTTCCACATTGGCATGCCATAAAATTTATCAAATTGTACTTGAACTTCTCATCTTTGCCATTAATCTTTTCCACAAAGGCTTTTGCAGACATATTTTGCACAGTAACTCCTGTCTTAAGAATATGATTAACAGCGTAGGACGGTCCAGGCAAATCACATTCAAATAACAGATGGAATACATAGCGAATAATTTGTTAAAATCTAGGGTCCTCTGAATACAATCTTGTTGACCTATACTCAGCTGCAGGTCATCATGCTGTTCGCCTACTCCAGTTCGAAATGATTGAGGGAAACATTGAGCTTCTAAACTTTTCTTCCACACACTCATTGGTGCTCCTTTAGCTTGTTTCATTTGATACAGTTCAATGGCATCCCCCATAACCTCTTTGAATAAAGTGTATGAATACTATAGTGCTCATATATAACTGCAGATCTAGTCCTATCGAATTTTTCAAATTATCTACTTGAAGACAAGATTTTTCCCTCAATGCATCTTCCATGTGTGACAGCATCTACATTTGAATAATACACAGTAATCCCTTTTATATACAAAGTAGCTTTCTTCACCTTATTTACATCCACTAGTTCCTAACATATGTTTTTGTTTTTTTGTAGGTACACCATTCACTAGAATAATTAGCAGTTCATCAAGATCTCTCATTACACCCACTGTTTCAATATTAAATACACAACTCTACCTTTAAGGCCCATCTGAAGCTCACTGAGTAGCAGTTTCCCAGTCTTTGGTTCCATACAAACTATTTCTCAAAAAGGATGTATAAATTTTATGAGTATTCCTTCATAAACATGCAGATGTTGAATTTCTTTGGAATTTCAACCACCTCTAACTTAATGTGTATTGTTCTGGCAGGTATTTTGTTGAACTATAATTTATCATAGCAATACTTATGCATGATCTGGAGTGTTGACAAATCAAAATGTTCCTCCTCAAATATATACACTGCAAATTCTAACCACTTTTCCGTTTTCTTCTTCATTTCTTAAGAACACATCAACAGTTCGTATTTGGCCTTTGTAGTGAGTGTGCTGACAACAACTACAAACATAGTTTGGTTTCTCTGTAGAAACTGCACTAAACATTGCTATTTCTCACTCAAAGTTATCAGTACTAATATTTGTGTTTTCTTCCTCTACACCTGAACATAACATCCCCTCATTTTGCCCAGACTCTCTTTCTGGACTAAAGAAACATAAATAAATATCTTCACAAAGATTTGCAATCTCTGATACTGTACAATGCAAAAGTGTTTTTTTTAATTTCTCCTAAACACAATGCAGGACTTTTTACAAAGTAAAGTCTTCTTACTTAATTTCACATTTTTCAATAATGAACAGACAACATTCTAAAATTATGAAACATGTGCACACTTTCCTGGCTAGACACGCCAGTGAGTGTCCTTGCAAATTAGTATATTTCCTGACTTTGTGTGAATTTAATCCTTGCAAAACTGCAGTTTTCTGCTTTACACTTTTATCTGTAAATTGACGTAGAAAATGTCTTAATATATCAATTGATTCCTGTGAACACTACAAATACTACTTCAGTCCTGTTATATACGGGGCATGTCTATGCCTTGCTTGTACCTCTTCAGCTGTCTCTTCCTCTACATTTCAAGGAACCATTTCCTCTTTTGCAATGAGAGTACCATCTTTTACCTCACAGCATCAACCAGTTGTTTCAACTACATGCACTACTGTTTTAACTTGTAAGTGGCTTTCTTCATGAAAGAAAGCCTCAGTACTAGACATATGCTTCCATTCTCCTTTAGAGATTTTACAAAATTACTTTATTAATAAGTCTTTTTTACTTCTTTTTTCATAGACAACACTGTTTTATCCACTGTTCTCATTCTGTTTAGCATCAAGATAGTTTGCGCTTCACAGCAAGTGCTTTTCAACCACACTCCCTTAATGATGTTTGTATTTCAGTGCTGCCTTTCTCCTTTTTATACTGCTTCATGTTCCGTACCAAATTCTGTATTACCATACACTGTGTTGTGATCCTTCTCTTTTGTTATCATACACGCCGGAGAAAAACTTAACTTCCGTGTTCCCCGGCTTTATAACGCCGCGTCTGCCCGTAGCGTGTATTGATTCAGGAGGACACGCTGGGGTAGGTTACGGAGGAAGGGACTGCCGCAGCAATATGTAAGTACTTTGCAGTCCCACTCCCTATCTAGTTGGACTGAGTGTGCGACTGGGTTTGCCACTACAGTCAATCCCCTGTGTACTTTTAGGCACCCCTGAGATCGCTGCTTTACTGGCACTTGGGCCCCCTACTTAATTGGCTTTGAGCGCTTGTGTTGTTTTGATGACTCTTTACCTTCTACGCTTAAATTGGAAGTGTTGTTTTTGCTGTGTTTACAGAGGGCTAAATACATTAACTCTTTCTTACGTGTGCATTCATGTGCCTTCCACAAAATAATTTTTTGGGTATATTTTGGGCACAGCTTGTAATAATGCTTAAGCCTGTTTTATACTAATGTGATGTATACTACAGTAATTCTTTATTACCTTATTTTGACTTGATTTAGGGTGCTATTCGGTCTCATATGATCTTTTATTGGTTAAACTGACAGGAGTGTATGCATTTGTGGTTTTTCTCCCTTTTTTCTACTTTGTAGCGACAATCTTATGCGTGTACCTCCTATGGAGCCCTTCCTACAGTAGGGGATTGTAAGCTCTTTTTCTCAGTTTTTACATTGTGCTTTGTGGTTTATCACCCAGTATGCGCACTAATCCAGCACTAGTCACGTTTGCATTACTATTATTTATGTTGTTTTCATCCAATTTCTAACTTTTTCTAGGGCGACATATATGTGTTTAGTTGACCGGTTGAACAGTACGCTTCATTGTAAGTGACTGCGAAGTTTTTGCTTGGTTTATTTGATTTTGATAAACTACACTAGATACTTTATTACTTGTGATACAGGATAAGTTTTCTTTGTTTTTCATGGTCCTGAAGAAGCGTCAGAGGATCTGGTAGACCGTAAGACGCGAAACATGTTGACTAATATTTAGGTGGTTTTGAGATAGTTTCCCGCCCATATTATTCTAGAAAGCGTTTGAGCATTATCTCAACTTATCACTTTCAATTTGCTTTTAATCTTGGTCTTATCCCCTTGCTGCCCATTAAATGAGAGATTCCTGTTGGGGTAGAGAACCAATTTTACCTCTCTCCTGTTTTGAACGGCGACCTGCCTGTAGGTTTTAGTTCACCACAGC
Organism: Pleurodeles waltl; assembly: GCF_031143425.1. Classification (NCBI taxonomy): domain Eukaryota; kingdom Metazoa; phylum Chordata; class Amphibia; order Caudata; family Salamandridae; genus Pleurodeles; species Pleurodeles waltl. The sequence goes on along the minus strand of NC_090446.1, from coordinate 1,331,659,852 downwards.
AGTTATTCTAAAAGATCTCCGGCAAAGAGCCCCCTCACGGGGAGCCCGTCAGACTTTGCAGCGCCGGTCTGACGAGGAGCACCCCAATGACAAAGCATGACATCCGAATGGATGTGTGAGGGCTCCTGCTCCTAAACCATTGGGTTTCCCTTCTTTTCTGCCAGGAACAGTGTATTCATTATTGCTTATCGTTACTTGGGGAGATTGTACACTGGAACTTTAATCCTCCCTGTCCCTCTCTTTGATGTTGTTACCGTACTTCTAAACATTCTCATTCATATTTCTCCAAATTGTTTCTGTCTCCTTGTCAAGCTAAGTGTTTCCTTGTAAGATTTCTCACTTACAATGTGACTTACTCCTTCTCCTTTGTGAGTTGAATTAAACCTCGCTTTCTATTTGCAAGTTTTTCCACATTTTGCATTTCCCCCCTATTGCTTTAAAAAACTCCTTAGTTCTCTTACCAGCAGCTCTTTTTTCCAGTATGTTTTCTTCACAATGTATTTTTTAAACTCATTTTTATGCATGCGGTACTGTTTCTTCTGTTTTTTCTTTCTCCTCTCTTCTTTTCTGCACAATGTAAATCCTCCTTTTTCAAGTCAAGTAGATATCTGAAAACTGAATACAAAATACATTTGAATTTACATTACGTACTGTTACATTACAAACCATAAGAAGGAAGTGTGGACATAAGTTTTTAGATCAGTGTGTCACACTCTGTATAAGTGTCTTATTATGGGTATATAAATGGATTATTTGGTATGCAAGTGCTATACTTCATATATCAGTCAGCACATTACTGCATGTGTGAGTGTGTGACTGGATAGCTAAGTATCTGTATGGTTATCTGAGTGGCTGTGTAATTGAGTGTATTGTTGTGTAAATAGGTATATAAGTGGCTGTATGGATTGCTAATTGGCTACGTTAGTGAGTGGGTTTCTAACTGTGTATGCAACTGTCTTTGTTACTGATGCATATATAACTGCTGTGTGGGTGTGTAAGTGGATGTAAAATTTAATCTGTCGCTGCGTGACTGGGTGCATAACTGGCTGTTTGGTTTTGTAAACAGGTATATGCAATGGCTATGTATGTAGGTAACTGCATCTATATCTGACTCTATACATGTGCAAGTGTGTGTTAACCTGTGAGTGCTGCATATAAAAAAAACTGTATAGGTGGGTCATTGGGTGTGACAGTGTATCTATAGGTGTTTGAATGACTATTTAAGTGAATGTATAAGTGAGTAAACATTTGTGAGAATGCCTTTATTGAGGTGTTTTTAAGTATATCACTTAAGTCCTAGCTGTTTAGGTGGTGGGTACATCAGTACTTTTGTGGGAGTTTAAGTAGGTAGGTATGTAAGAGCTTATGTGCTTGTGTAACTGTATGTGTGGGTATACATTACATACTTATAAATTGCATACTTAAAGCAAGCACCCACATCTTATTTCAAACACATTCATTCATACTGCCTTACCAACTCCTCTTTCTCCTGGACATTATGTTTGTACTTAGTGTCCTCATCTAACCTCCCTTCTATTTTGCCTTTTACTGTTCTGTCTAGAAGCTACACATTTCCTTATAGCTTATATAAGGCTTATAGATTTTTATAGTATACCCTAATTGACATACCTGTAAAAACCTGTTGCTGTTCTTCATCTCTTCTGTTACTATCACTTAATATTTCTTTTTATTGCAAATCTCAAATCGTAAATATAGCAATGTACCAATAATGGCACCCTTCCGACTCTGCTGATAGTACTAAATCACAGGCATCCTTTCTTTTTTAATTTGAATATACCTCATCTAAATGGTCAGTATTTTTTATCCTTTCTAAGACTCCTGTAAAGAGGCCTAATTTGGTAGTGCTTGTGGGAGGATCCGCAAATCCACAGTGGCACTAAGCGAGGACCCTCTTGAGTAAATTTGCAGCACATCCTTGAATCCACACAGAATCCCTTGAAAACATTTAACAATCTTCTGTTAATGCTTTGCATTTATATATTTACTTTGTAAATCAACACAATACTCAGTTACAAGCTAAGTACTCCCTAATGATCAATGTTTGTACACCACTCTGCTCTGGGTTTTACACTGCAGTCTCTTGTTTTCCCTTCCTCCCACACTCTTTTAGCTTAGTCTCCATAGTTACCCTGCTTGGAACACTCTCTGCTAGCACTAGGTCAAAAGTTCTCAAGACTTTCTGTGAGCAGCATACTTTGTTCAAATTAAATTGTAGCATATCTGGTTGACTGTTTGCAATTCCAGAAAATATCAAACAACATAAATTGTTTTTATTTTTCCAAAGGCAAGTCACTACCTCATTTCAGTTCCCTGCACAGCTCCACCATTCAATCAAATAAGTTATTTTATATGCTGTCCTCCACTTTAAATGCCTTTCATCTTTAAAACTACCTTATTCTGCTGTTTTGGGTCAGAGAGGGTGCTAGCAAGAGTGGCATTGACATTTACTTAACGTAGACATTACTTGGGTGGCCAGAGAGTGTTAAAGTGGCATCAGTTGCTGCCTTTGGTTGAAAGCATTGTGGATTGCCACATCCAGACCTCATGATTGTGCACTGTGGTGGGAATACCCTAGGTGCACTTACTAGGGTAGGACTGGAAATCCTAAAGAAGGACACCTTTGGTAAATTCATGATACTTTTCCCACATACTACTTTGGTGTTCTCCAACTTTTGCCAAAGACAGAAGAGACAGTGGTCAACTGAAATCTGTTAACAGATACAGAAATCCAGGAAACATGGTAATAAAACTGTTTCTGCATTCCTCCAAGACCACAACATGGGGCCTATATACCACAACAAGTTGTGCTTCCATTTGGACGTAATATATTGAAAAGATGGAGTCTATTTCACAGACGGAGGCAACAGGGTGTTTCTTGACAACTTGAAAGACTGCAACCTCTTCTATGTGTAATATTCACCTACACATCATAAACATAAAAGCTCTTTTCAGAGCCAGCCCTTTTCCTAAACACTAGTTCTTTTTCTTTTCAAATTTATTTTTTAATTTCTCACTCGGATCTGCAGATCTGTTGAGGATCCCGAGCCAAAAGCACACATTCAGCACAAAACAGCAACACATTTGCCTCCATTACTGATCCACGGATCTTTTCACAACCAAAACACTAATTTAAAACATTAACACATTTAATACAGTGGGCTGGTAAGTGACTGTATGAGTCTGTGAGTGGATTTATGAGTGGCTTTGTGGGTCTGTGACTAAGTGTTTGAGTGTGTGAATGGGTGTGTGAGTGGGTGGGTCACTGGTTATGTGGGTCAGTGAATGGGTGTGTGAGTTTGTGAGTGGGTATGTGAGTGGGTGTGTGAGTGACTCTGTGGGTGTGTGAATGGGTGGGTGAGTAGCTGTGTGCCTCTGTGAGTGGGTATGCAAGTGTACTAGTGGGTGTCTGAATGGGTGTTTAAGTGGCTGCATAAGTGTGTGAGTGGGTATGCAAGTAGCTGTATGGGTCGGTCAATAGATGTGTGAGTGCTTGACTGGGTATGTGAGGGGGTTGTAAATGGCTGTCTGGGTGTGTAAGTGGGTTTTTCAGTGTGTAAATGCATGTGTGACTGGGTATATGAGTCTTTTTGTGGGTCAGTGAGTCAGTGTGTGAGTTTGTGAGTTGGTCTGTGAGGTGGCTGTGTGACTGGTTGGGTGGGTCTATGAGTGATTGTGTGAGTGACTGTGGGGTCTGTGAGTGAGTGTCTGAGTGGGTTTATGGATTTGTGAGTTGATGTAAGAGTGGTTATGTGTGGGTTTGGGTGAGTGGGTCTATGAGTAGCTGTATGGGTGTGTAAGTAGGTGTTTGACTGATTATATGTGCCTGTGAGTGGGTGTGTGAGTGGTTCTGTAGATGCATGAGTGCCTACCTGATTGTTCAACTGGGTCTGTAAGTGGTTATCTGAGTGGGTTTGCAGATGTGTGAGTTGGCGTAGGAGTGACTGACCACTGCTACAGGCATTTAGCATCAAACTGCAAAAACATATGTGGCTATGTTGGTTTTTGTCCTGGGGATCCTAGAAATTCTGAGTTTGTCTTGAGTATGTAGTGTTTCAGCCATCTCTAATATGCCGGGTGGAACAGCACAGAATGAACAGGCCATCTAGAGAGACAAAGGTCACTTTATTACGATAGATATGCAGTTTAAACATTATGGGGGTCATTCTGACCTCAGCGGTAAAAGGCGCTTACCGCCGGTCGGAAGACCGCCATAACACCGCCGCGGTATACCGCCACAGTCATTCTGACCCGCAGCTGGCAAACCGCCAAAAACCCGACATCCACAAAAGTCCGCCACACCAACGGTCAGCGAAAAACTAGCGATGACCAAACCTCACCGTCACGCCAACAGAAATACGCCCATGCCATTCCGCCCCACGAATCCACGCGGCGGTCTTTCAACCGCGGTATTCCATTGGCGGTACACACGGCCGCGGTCAAAATACACACACCTTTACAAAACACAACCACATTGGACAATTCAAAATACACACACCTGACACACATACACACAACACTCTCACACACCCAATACAATATCAAATACACACCCACATCACCCACAAACCCCTGCGACCCAAAAATCCGACAGTAGGCCAGAGAGAGACAGCACAGAATAGAGAACACCATCACACAGAGGCACACTACACCATCACCCACACAATATCCACGCACAAAACACCACACACCACCACACTCACCACACTCATCAACACACACCACCCCACACCTCATCCACATCACCCCATGGCACCCCAAAGACATCCCAGGTTTTCAGACGCTGAACTCAGGGTCATGGTGGAGGAAATAGTTCGGGTAGAGCCCCAGCTCTTCGGGACACAGGTGCAGCACACCAGCATTGCCAGGAAGATGGAGCTATGGCAAAGAATAGTGGACAGGGTCAACGCTGTGGGACAGCATCCACAAAATAGGGACGACATCAGGAAGCGGTGGAACGACCTACGGGGGAAGGTGCGTTCCATGGTATCAAGGCACAACATCACGGTGCAGAAGACTGGCGGCGGACCCCCACCTGCTCCCCCAGAATTTACATCATGGGAGGAGCAAGTCTTGAACATCCTGCATCCTGAGGGCCTCGCAGGAGTAGCTGGAGGAATGGACTCTGGTAAGTCTCATCTTCACTACTTCATCCCCCCACCCCACCTGCATGCCAAATCATACCCCCACCCTCACCCCCACCCCCATCACACCAACTCCTTGCAAATGGCTCACCATCACAACCCACCCATCCCAACACCTAGCCCTGCATGCGTCCACAAAGCATGGACACCCATCACCTAAGCATGCCCACTGCACATACCCATTTCCCCCACAAGCCACCGTCACAACAGCCCCCACAAGGGAATGCCAGCACTGGGGTACACGGGCACCCACCCATTGCACGATATGGCACACACAGAAGCAATAACCATACTCTTATACCCCTGCAGGACCCGCACGCCACCACACCGCCCAGGAGGGTCCAGAAATGTCCATCCCACCCCCAGAAGAGGCCCCCAGTGATGACAGCAGCTCTGTCTCCCTGGACCCAGATGACCAGCCCGGCCCATCGGGGACCTCGGGACAGTCGGTTCCCCTCACACAGCTACAGGCCACAGCAGACCTAACCCCCTCTGGGAACACCAGCACAACTCCCACCCAGCGGGCCCATGCCTCTGTCTCCAGGACACGTCAATCAGCAGTGTGTCCACCACTACAGGGCACCCAGGTTAACCCACCACCCCAACAACAACAGGGACCTGGGGGCAGTGGTAGTGGGCACACGGTCCAGGGGACGGAGGCACAGGAACACAGGGGAACTGGGAGGGCTGCTGTGCGACAGGGGGGGGACAGGCCTAGGGAACCCACTCTCCACGAGGCCCTCTCCTCCATCATGGGAGCATACCACCACTCCCAGGAGACGATGGCTATGGTACTGGCCAGGTTCCAGGAGATCCAGGAGGAACAGTTCATGGGGTTCAGGGAAGAACTCCGAAGCATTAGTTCCGCAATGGGGACCATCGTCGTGGCTCTCAACCAGATTGTCACCACATTGCGGGACCATGTGGCACCACAAAGGGCCCCTGTCACTAGCATGGACCAAGAACAGGCTACCACCTCTGCCGGTGCTAGTGGACAGGAGGCCCGACACAACAACAGGCCACCAGAACCCCACCCCCTGCAGAAGGAGAACCACCCCGCAAGCGGACCCTGAGATCTAGGAAGAAGACAGAGTAGGATGCCAAGACCCCCGCCAGCAAAGGATAACCCCTGATGTCATCCCACTGTCCTACATTGCACCCTGTCCAACCTTAAACTGCCCCTGCTCCATCCTTCCACAGGCATATGGACAATGCACCTGTGAGACTGAAAATCTGGACTCTGCCATGGACATTCCTCCACCATCACCCATCACCGATTTTCAACCATGTCCCTAAATTGAGCACTTTAATAAAATCACTTATTGCACAAAAATAATCTGGAGTCTGCCTGTATTTTGAACAAATGTATTAGACATAACCGTGCCAAAATGTCCAGTTACATTGTGATAACAACATACCACTGTCACACAGCTGTAGTCCATGGGGAAACAAAGCTGAGGTCACGCAGTGGGGCCCGACATCTCTGAAATTGGAAGGGAAAGTCACAACTCAGTTAACATACACTGGGGGGAAACTCAGACAGTAGAGAGGCAGGAGACTGTAAGTAAATGTAAAATGCCGGTGTTGATTCTTACCTGTGTGTTATTGAAAATACTGTTGTATCACTGTGTCCCTGTTGTCTGTGTCGTCCTCGTCGTCTTCCTCCTCTTCACTCTCCACAGGCTCCACAGCTGCCACAACACTACCATCTGGACCATCCTCCAGCAGGAAAGGCACCTGGCGTCGCAAAGCCAGGTTGTGAAGCATACAGCAGGCCACGATGATCTGGCACACCTTCTTTGGTGAGTACATTAGGGACCCACCTGTCATATGCAGGCACCTAAACCTGGCCTTCAGGAGGCCGAAGGTCCGCTCGATCACCCTCCTAGTACGCCCATGGGCCTCATTGTAGCGTTCCTCTGCCCTGGTCCTGGGATTCCTCACTGGGGTCAGTAGCCATGACAGGTTGGGGTAACCAGAGTCACCAATTAGCCACACACGGTGTCTCTGTAGTTGTTCCATCACATAAGGGATGCTGCTATTTCGCATGATGTACGCGTCATGCACTGACCCAGGGAACTTGGCATTTACATGGGAGATGTACTGGTCAGCCAAACAGACCACCTGGACATTCATTGAATGATAACTTTTTCTGTTCCTGTACACCTGTTCACTTTCTCTGGGGGGTACCAAAGCCACATGGGTCCCATCAATGGCACCAATGATGTTGGGAATATATCCAAGGGCATAGAAATCACCCTTCACTGTAGCCAAATCGCCCACCTCAGGGAAAACAATGTAGCTCCGCATGTATTTCATCAGGGCAGACAACACTCTGGACAACACCTTTGAAAACATAGGCTGAGACATCCCTAATGACATGGCCACTGTTGATTGAAATGACCCACTTGCCAAAAAATGGAGTACTGACAGAACCTGCACTAGAGGGGGAATCCCTGTGGGTTGGCGGATGGGTGACATCAGGGCTGGCTCCAGCTGGGCACACAGTTCCTGTATAGTGGCTCGGTCAAGCCTGTATGTCAATATGACATGTCTTTCTTCCATTGTCGACAGGTCCACCAGCGGTCTGTACACGGGAACATTCCTCCATCTCCTCGCAAGTCCCAGTGGACGGTGCCTAGGAAGGACAACAGCGAGCACAGAGTCAATCAACCCACAGGTACGTTCCCACAGCTTGCACAGTACACGATTCTCTATGCATTGAATGGCTTGTATGAGTGGCGATGCAAGGCCTAGGCATGTGTGACGCAGTAGAATTTAAGCCATGTGGGCCCTTGAAATGGCGGCTGCCTGACCTGTGAAGTGCGACAATGGGATGTGAGGTCAATGCGCTGGCGTGGCACACCGTGGCGGTAGGCGTTCGAAGACCGCGGTGCAAAGCCGCATTGGTTAACATTGAACCCTATGGGTTTCAGGAGCCAATGACGATGTGCGCCGGCGGTCGCGGTACGCACCGCCGCGGGCGTGACCGCCATTTTCTATCAGCTTAATCACTCGAGACCTGATCATCCACAGGAGAGGACCTATACTGCAAGTGCTGCTGTGACCTCGGTCTGGAAGAGACAATGGCTGCTGCGACTGGGGAAAGGGCCCCTGCCTTCACTTCTGAAGAATTGGAGAAACTCGTGGATGGGGTCCTCCCCCAGTATGCGCTACTCTACGGTCCTCCAGACCAACAGGTAAGTACACTGTGACCATGCTTTATGGCCAATGCCTGGGTTGAGTGGGGTGAATGAACGATGGTGGGGAGGGGAGTGATTGAGGCATGCATCAAACGACAGATGAGAGCATGTGCCACATGGCAAGGGTGGGGATGGGGGGGCCACTCACATCGAGCATGCAGAAGGTGATGATATTTTATTTTCTCCCCCTGTACATGTCACATAGGTCAGCGCCCATCAGAAAATCGTCATTTGGCGTGCCATCGCCAAGGACGTCCGGACCCTGGGGGTCCACAACAGACGGGGCACCCACTGCCGCAAGAGGTGGGAGGACATCCGCTGTGGGAGCAGGAAGACCGCGGAGGCTCTGCTGGGGATGGCCTCCCAACATAGGAGGGGTGCCACTCGTCAATTGACCCCCCTGATGTCTCGGATCCTGGCGGTGGCCTACCCAGATTTGGATGGGCGAGTGAGGACATCACAGCAGACACAAGGGGGTGAGTACCAGCACATTCTGCTATCTTAGCGCGCAGTGGAGGTGTCTGAGTGGGGGAGGAGGGCTGTGGGTATCCCTAGGCCAGGGCGATTTCTGTAGGCTAGGCTCCTCCGTAAGGCATGGCCCTGTGCCCCCGCCCCCCACCTCTGTAGGGTGCCAAGTACAGCTATCCATGGCCCTGTGTCACCTATGTGTGCAGTTGTCGTCCATAGGCTTGTAGGCCAAGTCCCAATGATTGAGTAGTGTACCCCAAGTGCGCGTCGTAGTGCAGGGGGCTTCTGTGTCTGTCCTCTCCGCCAACTGTGTTGCCAATGCATGCACTCAACATGTCTTTATTTCCCCCCCCTTTTTTGCTGCTCTTCCTGTTCATGTGTGCATTAGCATCATCAGGCGGAGGATAAGTGGCATCGGAGCACTAGGGAGCTGCATCTCACATGGCCCTGGAGGGCCATGCAACCGACTCGGAGTTCACCAGTGAGACGGAGGGCGAGGGGAGCTCCACAACGGGGACATGTGGAGACATCAGCGACACAGACACGTCCTCGGAAGGGAGCTCCCTTGTGGTGGCGGCAACATCCGTGCCCACCGCAACAACAGGTACAGCCGCCACCCAGCGCACCAGCTCTGCCCTCCAAGCAGCCCCTCAGCGTTCGCCCCGTACCCGCTCGCACACGAAGGCGGGCATCTCCTTCGCCCCAGGCACCTCAGGCCCTGCCCCAATTACCCCTGCTGCCCTCAGTGAGGAGGTCATTGACCTCCTCAGGACGCTCATTGTTGGGCAGTCTACCCTTTTGAATGCCATCCAGGGGGTAGAAAGGGAGGTGCACTGGAGCAATGCATACCTGGAGGGCATTCATTCGGGTCAGGCTGCCCATCAGCGATCGTTCAACGCTCTGGCCTCAGCACTGACAGCAGCCATTGTCCCTGTCTCCTGCCTCCCTCCTCCAACTTCCTCCACCCAGTCCCACTCCCCTGTTCCTCTGCCTATCCCAGACACACCTACAGACCAGCCTGCACACACCTCAACACCCAAGGGCAGCTCATCCAGACATAAGCACCACACATCACACAAGCATTCACACAAGCAACAGCCACATGCAGACATACCAACAGCCACTGCCTCCTCTGTGTCCCCCTCCTCCTCGTCTCCCTCCTCCCTCCCTGTGACGTCTCCACTCACACTTGCATGCACAACATCATCAGCCACTACGTCCATCACCAGCACACCCACCAGAACACTCCGCACACGTGCAGTCACCACCCCCACTGCCAATTACACGTCCCCTGTGTCCTCTCCCAGTGTGTCTGTCACCCCCTCTTCCAAACCACACAAACGCAGGCAGCCACCCACCCAACAGCCATCCACCTCACGACAGCCTCCGTCACAAGCACCTGCACCCAAAGACAGCACACTTGACTCTCCTACAACCACATCCTCTTCCTCCACTCCCATACCCACTGCACCTACCCTTCCCACTGCTCCTAAAAAGTTTTTCCTGTCCAAAATTAACCTCTTTCCATCACCTGACCCACCCCCTCCATCTCGTAAGAGTCCAATCAGCACCTCAGCCACCACAACCCCTGGACCTACAAGGACCATAGTACAAGGATATTGGAGTCCACCACCTTCAAGGGCAGCTACATCGGCCAGCAGTAAAGGGACAGCCAGCCCACCCCCTGGGAAAAAAACCAAGAAAGGCAAGGCCCGGCGTGAGAGGCCAGAGACGGCAGCCTCCAAAGGCACTACCCTGGCACCGTCAGGAAGTGGGGTGCCACCTGGCACATCTACAAAGGGAGGCAAGGGCCACAGAGAATCACGGAAGGATGGCAAGGGCAGCATGGCCGACAAGTCCGGCAGCAGGCGAGCTGCCCAGGCGAGCCCCACCAGCCCCATTCCGGGTGTGAAGGAGGACACCCACGGGCCCGGGACTCCAGCACAGGAGGGCCCCGCAAGCGAGAAGTCGGATGGCGAGTGAACTCCATATATTGGCCGGATATGGTGCCCTGGAGACACATGTCAAGAACCGCTGAACAGGGCCCTTCAAGACAAGCACCGCTGAACAGGGCCCTTCAAGACAAGCACCGCTGAACAGGGCCCTTCAAGACAAGCACCGCTGAACAGGGCCCTTCAAGACAAGCACCGCTGAACAGGGCACCGCCGTCTCAAGCACCGCTGAACAGGGCTCTTCAAGACAAGCACCGCTGAACAGGGCCCTTCAAGACAAGCACCGCTGAACAGGGCCCTTCAAGACAAGCACCGCTGAACAGGGCCCTTCAAGACAAGCACCGCTCCGCTGGGCCCTTCATCTCAATCACCGCTCCGCTGGGCACCGCCGTCTCAAGCCCCGCTTCCCTGGGCCCTTCATCTCAAGCACCGCTCCGCTGGGCACCGCCGTCTCTGCACCGCTTCGCTGGGCCCTTCATCTCAAGCACCGCTCCGCTGGGCCCTTCATCTCTGCACCGCTCCGCTGGACCCTTCATCTCAAGCACCGCTCCGCTGGGCACCGCCGTCTCTGCACAGCTTCGCTGGGCCCTTTATCTCAAGCACCGCTCCGCTGGGCCCTTCATCTCTGCACCGCTCCGCTGGGCCCTTCATCTCTGCACCGCTCCGCTGGGCCCTTCATCTCAAGCACCGCTCCGCTGGGCACCGCCGTCTCTGCACCGCTTCGCTGGGCCCTTCATCTCAAGCACCGCTCCGCTTGGCCCTTCATCTCTGCACTGCTCCGCTGGGCACCGGCGTCTCTGCACCGCTCCACTGGTCCCTTCATCTCAAGCACCGCTCCGCTGGGCCCTTCATCTCTGCACCACTCCGCTGGGCCCTTCATCTCAAGCACCGCTCCGCTGGGCCCTTCATCTCAAGCACCGCTCCGCTGGGCACCGCCGTCCCTGCACCGCTCCGCTGGGCCCTTCATCTCAAGCACCGCTCTGCTGGGCCCTTCATCTCAAGCACCGCTCCGCTGGGCACCGCCATCTCTGCACCGCTTCGCTGGGCCCTTCATCTCAAGCACCGCTCCGCTGGGCCCTTCATCTCAAGCACCGCTGGCCCATTGGCAGAAGGGGCAGGCCCGGATCTGTGTCGGGCAGGGCTGCACGATGCACTCTGGGCACCATGCCTCCTCCAGTACCAGTGGAGTCTGTAATCCACTTGAGAGACTGTGGCTTTGCACTCCCCAGGATGGTACAGTGGGCAACCCACCCACTGTAGAGACTTGTGAGACTGTGGCTTTGCACTTCCCAGGATTGCACAGTGGGCAAGCCACCCACTGTAGAGACTTGAGAGACTGTGGCTTTGCACTCACCAGGATGGCACAGTGGGCAAGCCACCCACTGTAGAGACTTGAGAGACTGTGGCTTTGCACTACCCAGAATGGTACAGTGGGCAACCCAGCCACTGTACAGACTTGAGAGACTGTGGCTTTGCACTCCCCAGGATTGCACAGTGAGCAACCCACCCACTGTAGAGACTTGTGAGACTGTGGCTTTGCACTCCCCAGGATGGCACAGTGGGCAAGCCACCCACTGTAGAGACTTGAGAGACTGTGGCTTTGCACTCCCCAGGATGGCACAGTGGGCAACCCACCCACTGTAGAGACTTGAGAGACTGTGGCTTTGCACTCCCCAGGATGGGACAGTGGCCATGGAGGCCCCTCGTGGATCTGGCGTCGTGGACTCATGTGGCTGAGGTGCCTCCCCTTCCCTTCCCCCTGAGGTGCCTGTAGTTTTTCTATCTGATGCCCCTGCAGTGTTCTCTCCAATGGATTCGGGTCTCCTGTGTGGGCTTTGCCCATGTGTTGAGGCCCATTGGCACACGTACAATGACTGAAACCCAATTTGGACAGGACAATTTACATATGTGTATATAGTTATACAGTAGATGTTGGAAATAATTTTTTACTTAGCCTTACAATATATTTAAATTTCATGATCATTTTATTTTGTCTTGGCATTCTTCCGGGGGGTTTGGGGGGTGTCACACTGAGTTGTTGCTCTGCATTGATGTGTAGGTAGTTGTGGGTGAGGGTGGGTGTGTCGCGTATGTGTGTGCCCGTAATCTTTTCTCCTCCTCCCTCCCCTGTGTCGTAGGTGCAGTACTCACCGTTGTCTTCTGCGCCGGCGTTCGTGCTCCTGGTAGAGGAGCAGGTAGACAATAGCTGGTAGGATGTGTAGTTCTGGTTCCATGCTGTCCAGATTCCTCGTGGAGTGTGTAGAGGTGAGCGTTTTCCCGTTCGTAGTCTGTTTCCGCTGTGTTTTTATCGGCGGGGCTCCCGCCCCGGAAAAGGTGGCGGATTGGTGAGTTGTGATAGGGTGGGCGGTACATTGTTTCCCGCCTGTCTGTTGGCGGTGACCGCCGCGCTGTTTGTTTGTCCCACCGTGGCGGTCGGAGTGTTAAAGTGGTGGTCTGTGTTGGCGGTTTCCGCCAGGGTCAGAATTCCATTTTTTGGACCGCCTGCCTGTTGGCGGGTTGGCCGCCGCTTTAACACCGACCGCCAGAGTTGTAATGACCCCCTATATGTATTACAAAATCTACACAACCTCACCTCACTAATACAAATAATCAACCTAGCCCCGCAACCCTTAACCCTAACCTCCAACATGCGCACACCCCCACCATAACATTTAAACATTCTGCAGCATCCCCCTTACATGTCATTCACCTTCCCTTTATAACTGGTCCAAGTGTAACTCCCTTGTATTCCATCAGCCAACTTCTCCCTGTCAAGCCCACAGCCTCATCATCCGAGTGTGTGAAGCACATGTTTTTCTGCCAACTGTCCTTCCAAATCTGCAAGACCATTACAGCAGACCTAGGAGAACAAAACAACCTACCTACACTACCTGTCAAGCCCACAACACTCCTAGCAACATGCTACTCTGTCTTTGGGACCTTAACTGTTACTAGGGCACCACTCCTGCCCACGAGGTAACCAATCAGTACACCTCTTCGGCTGGACTGAACTATGCACCTGAAGCATCCCCAGGGTGAACATTCCAATGAGAACCACCCCTGGAAGCCCAGATTAGGCAGAACAGCACAGAATTAATAGGCTAGGTAGAGAGATAAAAGCTTCTCCATTAGGGCAGGTAAGTGGATGAAACTTTCAATGCAGTGTAAAATAGCAACAGACCCACTTACTAATGAGAATTTTCAAGCTACACGTGTTGTGTAGCCATTTTAGCTATAATTTTATACATGTTATTTTAGCATACTAGGCCTGTCGCTGTGTACTTTAACCTAGATATATTTTATTCTGCTTTGTTTTATTATTTTAATATTAGCCACATTTGCGGTCTTGTTTTATTTTTTCTAGCTAGCTGCTCTTCGCCTAGTTCAGCACTACATTCCTAAACAAGACATTTCTTTCACTCTGTGCTTACTCAAGGCTGCAGTAAGATAGGTTGCTGGCAAACGTGGTACGCTTTGTCTCCAATGTTCACAGAAACATACACACTCTTACAAGGGGATACTTTCTTGGAACATCATATGTTTTATTATAAAGGCACTCCTTTGACCCATGTACGTTAGAGGGAGATTCCAACCAGATGACCATGACTGTATGCTGATTGCTTCGCTACAGCTGCTTATGTAGACTACAGGCCTTTGCTCAGGTATGAGGGATGATGTCTTCCTAGGGGGAACCTGAATGGCAGAATTAGAGCTTAAAATGCTAACATAGTTTAGGTAGGAACTATCTCTACAAACCTTAGTGACAGTATGGAAGCATTATTCTTGTGTTTCACTCTCCTTGTCACAATTTTAATGTTATTGTGCTTCATCGTCCTAGTTTTTGCAATACATGCTTTATTATCTAATATGCAGTTACTTTAATAAAACCTTATTAAACTTTACTCTGCCTCTGATTGTCCTTGCATATGTGAGACTAATGTAACCAAGTGAAACGGATGAGATCTGAGTGACCATGATTCCTCTGAGGAGTCATGTATGTCATGCGCCCGGTTGACCCAATCATCCCTGCTCTTGGGTGGAGATGAGGCACTGCTAGTTAGCCAGAACAAACCTGGATTAGGCCAACAGGTGCCACATGGTGCGGGATCAGACTGAGTCCCCTGCAGTACAGGTGATTCTGCCGCCCAATCCAGTAGTCTCATTAGGATAATGAGAACCTATGCGACCCACGTAAACCCTCCCCTCAACCTGCACAAACCCCCCACAAAACATCCAAACATTCTGAACCGACCCTCTTACATTTCATTTGCCTTCATTTCATACCTGACCCAAGCATTACTCCCTCCTACTCCATCTGCCCATGTTCCACTATCAAGGCTTCAACCCTTCCAGCAGTGTTTCATTTGTAAAATAACAAGTGCCAGGGCGCTTGACAGTGGACCACTTCAGCTTGTACCTTCCACTGCCTATTCCACCACTGCCAGTGACAGTACTAACACAATTATTAACCATCCATTCCTACAAGTGGAAGAATTCAGACTATTCTAGGCCCAAAAGCTAAGTAAATGGCTTGGGCGGAAGACATAAATAATTTTTAAGTGTACATTAAATGAATAAACAAGTGTTATGCTCATCTCCAAACTAGGGAAATAGTGCCACCATGTGGTGTACTATCATAAGTGCCAGTGTTGACAGTTAAGGGCCAGTGCAGAGCACTGGAAACCACCCGCTCCAATTAAGCAGTGCCTTCCGGCCTAGTGGGTGATCCCTATCTATTTCTGCTACCCAGGAAAAACCTAAACAGGAGTTATTTCCTGCCCCCCCTTTCCCTGGCATCTATGCACTGGCTGTTGCTCCAAACAGCTTCACCTTTTCACCTGTGCCCAACAGCCAATATGCTCATTGCTACCATTTCAGTGCCATTTATTTTTTTGTGCTAACTGGGCCTGCTTTTCCTCCTTCCTGATGTCAACGTGTTCCTTCATTCAAGTCTCCCTGTTTTGACAAAAGTGGCACATCTCTCTGTTTGCCTAGTGCCAAGCTTTCTCAACCACATTACATTTAGCAGCCCCACACAAAACTCTCCTTGGCACTAATGCTGTCCAGAAAATGTAAGTCCCCAACCTCGACCTTCCAAACAATTTCAAATCCTTTTTCATAGCCTTTAACAAATTATTCTCCTCTAAATGTATAACCAGCATATCTGGGCAGGGCCAATTCAGAAAGCGAAGGCAACAATTGTCCCCATTTCATTCCTTCCCTGTCCCACCAGTCAATTTCAGAGTCGGTAGACAAAACACCTACATTGTTTTCCAAAAGGCCGAGCTTCAGCCTGTTTCCCCACTCATTTTTAAAAAAGTGCCCGATAATCTAGATGGAAAATATTGACACACTCGGTGCTGTCATGCAACCTAGAACAAAAGAAGACATGTTGAGCCCATTCTTCAGCATTTCGAGTATGTCTCAAACAGTATTTAGCTGACCTCATCCAATCCTCATGGTATCCTTCAAAGCAAACCCCAACCTGTGAGCTTCAGTAGTTGCCCAAATCCTAAAGACGTGCATACCAAAATATTTTGCCTTCTCCTCACCATTAGCCAGTACTTTACCCATTACAACTAACATGTGATGCCATCAGCATCTTCCCATTTAATGACAGAAAACCATACCCACTTTAGCTGTGTCCAACAATTTAGATTCATGCCAAGTCCCCACTGGACACACCAGCACACTGATAGCACTCACTACCACATGCACACTTTTCCCTGTTTGATCAGTTTTTGATTTATGGTAATTTAAATATAAATTGTCCGCTTTTAGTTTAACGTCCTCCATTTCTTTGCCCTGCTCTCAGCTTATCCACAGCAACTTAGAAACTATAAAGACTCCAAAAATAACCATAGCAAGCACAATTTAAATAATAATACCTCAAAACTACAAACACAAAAAAAAATTGAGCCTCAAACTAGCATTACTAACCTCTTTGTGGTTATAGGTTCCCTTTTATGCCCTTGCGCCTATTCTCTTTTGCCCACCCATGCAAGATGTTCTTGCCCTCTCCTCCTGATGTGGTTCATAGCCCCAAAAGAAGTTACCATAGATCATTGACAATGTTTCTGCAACTGTAGTCACTGAGATACCTCTGTCAATGTTATTAATGAGAAAATACACCACATCCTCTATTCTCTCTTCCTTGCTCTATCAGGGCTCGAAAAATCATAAAAATGTTACTAGACCTGCAGGTCGAGTAACTTAAATAATCTACTTGACCTAACTGTAATGTACTTGACCCGTAAACGGGTCTCAAATTGTGTGATCCTTGGCAAATAGTTTACAGAGTCACTTTTTTCTTAATTCTCACATATGATCGCACCTTCAAATATGTGAGCTCAGTATTTCTGCAGTAAAAAAAAAACTATTTTGTTTGATTAAGTAGACTAAAGTTTGCTGCATGCATCATAAGAATCTAGCCCACATACCCATGAGGTCTAGCCCACATAACCTCGGACTTCTTTTAGTTTACTAACAGCATTGCCATCAGGGCAGGAGTGTTTCTCAGTTTGTTTAAATACTCAATTTTTATAAATACATTACTAAACATGATGTGGTAACATATTGTCATCCTCACACAGTAACTTTCCAAGAAATGTCCAAAAACCTCTCCACTAACTTGCAGCTTTACTGATAAAACTATATAGTGTATTAAGAATGTGTGAAAATTGGGTTTCAGAAAACATATCCTTTGCACATCAACATGTAAAGTATTCTGATTTGTTTTCATCCTATCAAAATATGTTTAATCACACAGAAATATAAAAAAGGGCTTTCACAACTACTAAAATATATTTTTTAATGTTTGCACAGTTTACTTAGTCATTTAAATGTTGTGTGCTAGGAAAAATCCCAAACCCTATCTCCTTTTATTTTACATTCTAAGATGCAGGTCACACAATTCACC
Organism: Pleurodeles waltl; assembly: GCF_031143425.1. Classification (NCBI taxonomy): domain Eukaryota; kingdom Metazoa; phylum Chordata; class Amphibia; order Caudata; family Salamandridae; genus Pleurodeles; species Pleurodeles waltl. The sequence goes on along the minus strand of NC_090446.1, from coordinate 1,331,642,148 downwards.
TTACAAAGTCCTGGAACTCTGCTGTTAGAAGGAAAATTAATTGTAAGAAAAACTGACTTTTGACCTCTATCTGTGAACACAGAGCAAATGTGACATAAGAACAAGATTTAAAGGCATCTTTTATTGGCCCTCCACTTTTCAAGAGAGGAGTAAGTATTAAAAATAGCACGACATGATCAAATAAGACTCTCTAATGAGTGGTGTAGTGGATTCTGTCTATTTGTCTTGCCCACTCTTCACTGCTCCACTAGACATACACTCCTTGCATGTCTTTCTGTAAGCTAACCTGATAGATTCTGCAGGTGAGTTTTCCACTAAAGACAGAATTCTCATTCTCCCAACTCCCAAACCAGAAGACCAGTACCTTGTTCTCCTGCAAGTATGCCCCGAATGCCAAACCACAGAATCTCTGCCACTGTGAATGAGACTATGCATCTGCAATGTTATTGTCCACCACTGGCAAATGTCTTGCTCTAAGCACAATATTATACATCAAACAACCCAGCATGAACCTCTCACAACTTCAGTAAATTCTTGTCTCTCACCTTTTGTCCATTAACTATAGCCATTACAGTTTTGTTGTCTACACTAAAAGTCACAGTCTTCGTTAGCTCTTTACCTCACAGATAAATCGCTCCATCAATGGAAAGAACTCCAAACATACAGTACTCCTTCTATCTCACATCCATTTGTTTGGCCACCTCTCGAGCAACATCTTCCCAAAGCAGTCCAAAGTGGTCCAAGCCTGCTGTATCCGAGAAAATTTGAATCAGCCATGAAAAGTTCAAATCCAGTGGCCACATAGTTACTCCATTAAAGCTCCACAGGAACCACAACCTAACTTCCAGATCAGCACCATTGCAGCTGATATTCTCGTCCTGTGGATGTGTAGCTTTGAAACTTTCAGTAAATTTTTGCAGTGGTGTTTCAAGGTTAGGTCAAGCCACGAGACGTTAACACGTAATTTGGATTTCTTTTGTTCCTTGGTGCTAAAAGTAAGGGGTCATGTGCAGGAGTATTGCAGGAAATGCAGGTAGCAGTGGAAGGTGTGGGAATGCCACTAGCTACTGAGAAAATACATGGCTCGAGTATGATGTTAGCATTCTTGGCATTGAAATGGACATGGTAGTGATGGAAGCCAGATGACCTGATTGACCTATTGAAAAAAGTTACAGCCCTGACAGGTGCAAAATATACTTTGCATGTCAAGTAGTGAGGGCAGGCAGATCTTTCTGTAGAAGGTTAGGTTTTGTAATGTCAGGTACAAAGAGTTTAAATGATATTGCACAGCCCATTGGTAACACCTTGTCCACGTCAATGTCTCCTTCAAATTGGATACCTAAGAGTCCATTTGGTGCACTAGAAAAAGTAGGTAAGCTGGCTTCATATCAGATATTGCCAGTTCAGTAGCTTTGCCATACTTCCTCCCCAGCTTACATCTAACAATGCAAATTGTACTGCTGTGTCTTTCCTTGCAATTACATCATTTACAGATCAACCCTCCAGCCATGAAAAGTGATGTATCATTCAGAATTCACCAAACAGTTTCCTTGGAACTGCACCTAAAGGAGAAACCATAAGGTCATGCAGTGGCAAGTGATAAAAGGGGTCTGCCATCTTCCCGTCCTCTTACTCCTTGTACAATTTCTCTCTCACCACTTGTGGCATGTCTCTTGCTGACTTCACATTTTCTGCACATCTTCTCTGCCTAGGCCCCTAGTAATATAGCTTAAATCTATCCTTAAGTCCCCATTCCAGTGTCATTACATACTCTGTTCGGATAAAAAGCCAGCCAACATTTCAGTTTCTTGATATTGATTGGAGTCCCTTCTTACCAGGTTGTTGCTGTGCCCTTTACCTCCTTTGACCAAGTTGTACAAAACCTGTCTGTTCCCCAAACCATTCCAGTACTGGGTGTTTTCCCCCATGTTTGGCTCATTCATGCTTATACCTGCAGGGATTCTTTGCACAGTAGTCTCTCTCAAAACCCCAACATGCTCTTGGTTTAACCCCTTGTCCTCTTCCCCAGGATCCCTCAATGGTGGGACATTTATGAAAGAGCTAATATTGAATACCCAACCTGCTAGCTGTGTGCAACGCCTGCCGAAAGCGCACTGCGACCATTCATTGGAGCCAAAGCTCATTGTCAACTTCACCCCATGTTTTGCCAAATTTGAACCCCAATAGGACCTGAAACTCCTCATCACAGTTTAACCAATCTATTCCAGCAAAATCCATCTACGCCTTCTTGATTGTGTCTACAAGTTTAAAAATAGATACTGACCTATCTGGAAACGTTTCAAAATATACGCTTACATAAATGAGAAAAGCAAATGTCCAGGTGTCAATATTGTTGGGTACTCTTGGCCTACGTGCTAGCTCCCAAGCCTCTTCCTTAGACTTCCTCATAACCTTCTTTAGCTTGCACTTCTCTGTGAAATAATTGTTATATATCAATGAATTCCCCCTTCCATACTTTTTCTTTTTCAGCTGTAGCTAAACCTCTAGTGCCATAGATACCCCAAGATTAGGCAGCTTCTTCAGCCCTCATTTTCTTTTTGTTCTCACCTTTACTTTTCTTCCCTTGACAATCCTCCACGCCCTTTGCCTTGTCCGACTCACCACCATCTTCTGCCTTCTTCCTCTACTCTATGACACCTTCAGTGTGTTTTCCCACTGCCTTCCTTCCAACTCACCATCCATACCTACCCATTTCTCCAAGCAATATGGTCCCCCCCCTTTTTCAACAGTTCAGTTTTTGCGACCCCACCAGCTCTTTTCCGGGACCCCGCTATTCCAACATTGCAACCAACCATTCTCACCTGTGCTTAACCACTGCTGGGCAACCATCTGTCTTCTCTCTTGCATGCCCATCTACTTTTTTGATCAACTGTGCCCCCTTTTCACTTGCCCTCTTTGTGCATCTCTTTTACCTTTTTTACCAGTAAAACACAGTTTTTTGCTGACATGTAAGTCACCGCCCCTTTTAATTCTGAACTGTTGTTCAATGTGTATGCCACTCCAGGCACCCAGGAATTTTTCTGTTCTGTTCAAACACATCCCCATCATTCTTCCTCACACCAAGACACTCTTCATCTCCCGCACTGCCATCAAAGATTCTACACTCAATCTTTTTAGCTCTAGCGCAATGTGCATAATTTTCGTCCTTCTTCAATGGTCTGATGGTTGCACCAAATCTCTCCCTGTCTTAATCCCAGTGTTAACAGGTTGCTGCTAACCTGAACATTTGTAGCTCAGTTTGTCTGGCCTCTTGTTGGACCTGTTGTGGTCTCTTAAGTTGCCCCAACATAAGCGCCGTGGTTCTGTTCCCTGTCAATTCTTTCCACTAAAATCCTGTTTTTGCCCCTTAGCATCTGATATTCATATCCATTAACCTCATGGATCCATTTTGAACCACTACACACTCCTGACCCCACCTACTTTTGCCATGAAACCTTCCCTCTTCCACTATAATTCTGCCTTCTGTGGCACCAGGTAATTCACAATCACCACTTCTTTGTCTGCAACCTGACTGCCCTTCTTCCCTTTGATAAGTTCCCCCATTATTTCAACCTTACTGCTCATCTCAGACACACATTTCTTCCCTCCCATCACTGTCTTTTGTTTCCCCATTGAAGGTCCCTCCATGCAGCATGCCAGCTGTTACTTTAGGTGTATAATCGTGCTCGATCTCGCTATCCCTAACCTGCTTTGGCACCACCTACAGACTCTCTAGGCCAATAGAGGCAGTGTTGCTTGCTACCTCACTGGCATCACTTGTCATGTTTGGTGTTGCACCCCAGTCAGGGCTGAGCCAGTCCTGGTGCGTGACAGTGCCTTCACTCATCTAGCCTCTTCCCCTTAGATGTGGCATTGCTTTCCTGGTCTCCTCCAGCTATACAGTCCATTCCTTCATCGCCTTCCTGTGCTGGTAAGCCAATTTTGCTGGCATCCATCACTAACTCCCTCCCCCACACCAGTGACCCTTTAACCCAGCACTTATTTGTTTAACTTAGCCTTTGCTTTTGGTGGGAGCACGCAAGGATCACGGTATCTACTCACGCTTTGGTCTAGCCAGACCAACTAAAGCTCGGGCCAGAACCCCAGGCTTAATCAAGTGATTCCACCCTGTCTCACATAGTACCTTCAACACTTCCCTGTCAGCTGTGCTTTGTTCAGCCAAAATTTAACACCACCAGTAAGACTTTCTTGCAGGAAATGGGGAAAAAGAGGCGGGACTAAAGCTACAGGAAGAAGTTCAAGGGGAAGAGAAGACCAGAACACTAACATAGAAAGCCAGAATGTCTCAGATAAATTAATGTTTATTCCCACATATAAATCTAGAGGTGCACACAACATTTTGAACAGGGGTAATATATTAAATTTACTGCATGCAATTCCAGCACTGACAAACATAACATCATACGATATAGTGTCAATTGAATTTCTGGAACTTACAGAGGGGAGTGTACAGGAAGCCACTATGGCATAATTTTAAAATAGCTCACTGGCCCAGGGAGTGATGAGAGAAAAATCTATATTTGCAGCCTGGGGAATACAAGTATCAACACCCATAAAAGATATGTATCCAGAACCGTTTATGATAGTAAGATCCGAGAACAGGGGAGGTCAATCATACTTAGTTCTTAGAGAGGCGAAAGGAAGGATGGAAAAGCCAGATGAGAGTCAAGATGTATACACCAGAGAGGGAAAGGAAAGCCCAATAATAGTAAATGCAGGTTGGATTACTGAGGTACTACATGGAAAGTGTAGGACATGATCTATTGGGTATAGTGGGGAAAGTAGACGGAACGACGTTTTAGACATTAGATCATGGAATATAAACAGAGCCCAAACTAAGACCCAGAAGAAAGATATAGCTGTGATGCTAGAAGGAAGTCAAATTATATGCCTCCAAGAAACATGGGCAACTGAACCCTTCGATATAGTAGGGTATGCAGGATATTATAGACAGGCAACAAAAATTAACAAACAGGGGAGACCAAAAGGAGGCTTAGCAATTTTTATAGAAATACCGCTCAGAATAGAAGCAGTCCAGGTACCTATACCAAATAATAATATCCCAATACTAAAACTAAATAATTGGAGGGAAGATACACAAATTCCTTTATATATAATAAATGTGTATTTTCCCCCAAACGATAAAGTAAAGTCTACAATAGTGAACGAGTTATGTGAGGTCAAAATGGGCGTACTACAGGAACAAAATGTACCAGACATAATATTAACAGGAGATTTTAATATGGACTTGATGCACATTTCGGAGCGTGAAGAGCAAGCAATCCAACAAGATTATGTATGGTCAATTCCCCCCCAAAAGAATAGGGATCACTGTAGAAGAACATATGATAAAAGGGCAAACTCCTTAATAAAGGATCTGGAGTTCCTAGGGATGAGAACCCTAAATGGGAGATTTCCCTCAGATACTCTTCCGGAGTGGACCTATTACTCACCCTCCGCTTGGTCCATAATCTCTGGGGAAGGATAAAATCCTTCAGTATAAAAAAAACATCAAGTAGCGATCATGGACAACCGAAAATGGTGCTTGCAACACAAATACAATATCACCAACAGTTTACCTCGTGGGCAGGGGAAGACACCACAATAAATTATCGCAGGCTAATATGGTCTAGTGAAGTGAGCACCCAAGTAAAAGAGTTAGCTGAAACGTAAAGAAAACTCTAGCAAACGGATATGGCAACAAGGTTAAACAGTGGGGGAATTTCCTTAATAGTATGATAGAAAAGGGAGTTGCAAAGAAGCCCCTTAGGGGTCCGCGAGGAAGATTAGAGGAGGAGACCCGGGAAAGAATAAAATTATCAATAGCCGTTCGGAAGTTAAGAAAAGAAAGGAATAAACTGCAAAGGAAAATAATGAAAGACCCACAAAATAAAGAACTACAGCATAGCTTCCGGAAGGTAAAAAAGAGTTTGTAAAAACTAATCTGGGAAGAAAAAAGGGAAAGAAATAATGAGCTCTGGGCAAAGATACTATTTTTGGCTAAACAAACAATGCAAGGCAGTTTTGGAAAACAGTAAATGGAATAAATCGGCCTCAAAGACCAGTAGTAAACTCCAATATAGGAGAACAGAGATGGGTTCAATTTTTAAATGAAATATTCAAACCAATAACAATAGGGCCTAGTAAGGGAAAGTCAAAAAGCAAAGATATCAGAAATGGGGGCATAGAAAACAAAGATAGCACTATAGACACCTTCCAAGATAATCAAAGAAGAGAAATAGTATTAAAGTCCAGGAAGGACGGTGCACCAGGACCAAATGGCCTTCCTCAAGCTTTGTATTTGTCAAATACAGATTTATGGATACCAGTACTAACCATGGTTTATAACTGTGTGCCACAACTACAGATAGTACCAGATTCAAGGCGCGGGTCTATAATAAACCCGGTTTACAAGAAAGGCAACAGAGACGCAACAGAAAATTACCGACTAATTACATTACAAGATATAGAAGCAAAGTATTTTGCTAGTCTACTTCTAAATGAACTAAGAGAATGGGCAACGGATAGAAATATTGTCCCTCTAAATCAAACTGGATTCACACAAGGAGTAGGAACAGAAACTAACATACTAGCATTATCCATGTTAATGGATAAACAAAGTCAAAAGAAGTTACCAATGTATCTCTGCTTTGTTGATTTTAAATCAGCCTTTGACTCTGTAAATCCAAACTTGTTCTGGAGGAAGCTTACAGAATTGGGCATTCCATCTAGTCTTCTTAAAGCTATACAGCTCCTGTACACTGACACTTTGGTGAGGATACGGATAGGGGACGGGTCTGTCTTGTCAAGAAAAATCGATACCTTTCAAGGACTAAAGCAAGGCTGTGTGCTCGCACCCTATCTTTTTAATTTGTTTTTAGCAGATTTATCAGAAGAACTAGAAGCAGTAAACTCACATGCACCGAGTTTAGGTCAGATAATGATATCTAATCTGCTATATGCGGACGATGTAGTTCTGATAAGTCAAACACAAGTCGGGCTTCAAAGATTACTGGGAGTGCTTGCAAATTATTCAAAGCAAAATGGTTTGATAGTAAATTTAGAAAAGACGAACGAAATGGAATTTAGCCGTAGGATAAAAAAAAATATAGATGGTCCTTGAATGAAGAACAGGTAGAATTAGTCCATTCCTATTGCTACCTGGGAGTGCGGTTTGGTGAACGGGGGTGCTTTACCCAATATAGGGACGCGATGAACTATGTTTAAATACAAATATAATAAGAACATATAGACAGTTATTTAGCATTCCTCCAAATGCATCACCAGCACAGATACGATTGGAGTTCGGGCTAATAAATCAAACAATAGAAAGGAAAGGGGCCTATATGAAAATTTGGCAAAGAATAAAAACCAATAAGAGGAATGACCTGTGTCAGGTTTTGTGGCAAGAACTCAAAAAAAATGGTGAGCATCCGGCTGCGCTCTATCTAAAAAAGGTAATAAATGAATTAGGGCTGCAAGAAAGCTGGGAATGCAACCTAAATGTAGCATGTTTCAAAAGAGTAGTAAAGAACAAAACCAAGATGTTATCTCTACTGAAGGATAAATAAATATTATCGAAAAGATCGCATGCTTGGGGGGTATTAAATGAGTATAAATGTCTACGACAGCAGCTCTATTTCGAAGAAGGCTGGTCCCCTGCTCTAAGAATGGAATTTCTGCATATCCGACTAGGGAAGTTACCTGGTGATGAAAAAGATTATGTAGGGGGGAAGGAGAGCCCTAAGGTAGTGTGTAGGTTATGTAATAAGGGTAAGTGGAATATAATTCACCTTTTATGTCTGTGCCCCGACCTAGAGCAAGAGAGGAAATGCTTGCTAAAAGCGCATTTTAATCAATGTGGCATAAGGACATGCAGACAAGCAGTAATAGCATGCCTAAAACCAGGTGACCCAATCTTGAACTAACATATGGTGAAAATTTTAAAGAAGGCTGAGAAGAAATGTTTAGGGAAATGAATAGAATTCTTTTTACCTTTTTAAGTCATATTTATTAAATGTAATAGTTCTGTATTTTTATATGTACAAAATTCCCTCATTTTATGCTGACAATATTTTGCACATCATTGTAATGGTTTTAATTAACTGTACAATAAAGATTATTCATTGTAATCATTGTAAGACTTTGTTGCAAAAAATAATTAACTATGCAACCATATCCAGCCCAGACAAAAGAAAACAAATGAACAAAACCACACTACCAGTCAGAACTAAAGCACTCCTGGAAATGTGCCACTCAGTCTTGGGGACCTTGACTGCCACTAACACCCCACCCCTGGCCAGAAACTGGCCAACAAAGACACCCCTTAGGTCTAGACTGAGCCATCTACGTGAAGCATCTGGGACATGGACACCGCGAGGGGAGCACACATTGCAGCAGATGGTTTAAAATGACTGGAGAGCTGTTTATAGCAGAGCTGTTACATGTGCATTAGACATCATAGCTTATGGAAACAATGCATATTTTCATGGTTTTATAAATAATCTTTTTCATTTCCTGTCAGTTCATTTTTTCAATTGGGCACCTTTACCCCTTATGTGAAATGATGTTAACGGAACATAGTGTACGTTGACAGATTAACAACAGAGGGAGAGAGTGATAGAGAAAAATATAGTGACAAAGTAGAAGGTACAGAGAGAAAGAGAGGCAGAGCAGGGCTTAGAGCAGAGGAACAGAGGGGGATAAAGGGAGAACAGCAGAAAGAGACAAGTAAAAGAGGGAGAGAAAGAGGAAATTTAGAGAGGTGAAGCATGAGCAAGTAATAGAGGTGCATGAAATTAGGTATGAGAACTGGACAGAGAAAGGGAGAAGTGAAGGGAGAGAAAATCAGAGAAAGTAGGACAATAAGAGAGTGTGTGATGGGGTGGGAGTGAGGGATCAGAGAGAAAAAAGAGGAATCATAAAGAAAGACTGACAGAGACTTAACTGAAGATAGGAGAGATCAAGAAGCCGAGAGATACAGAGAGGTGGGTGGAGAAGAAGAAATAGTGAATAAATAAAAAGATGGTCAAAAAGAGGAAAACAACAGGTGTAGAAGAGAGAAAGAAAAACAGATGCACAGTTGGAACAGAAAGAGAGAAGACTAAAGAGGAGAACACAAGATAGAGGGAGCAGAGGTAATTGGTGGAAAAGAGAGGGACAGGAAACATGAGAGGTAGAAGAGATTTTGAAGCAGAGCATATGTATATATGTGAGTCTGTGTGTAGGGGGTTGTATGTACAGGTCAATGAGATTGTGTGTGTATGGGGTATCTGCTAGAATATATGTTTGTTGGTGTGTGTGAGAGATTTTGAATATGTGTAAACCGGTGTTCATATTTAGGATTGTGGTGCCTTTGTAATGTATGTGTTTAATGCATGTGCATGTGTGTGATAAAGATGTTGTGTGTGCGTGAGCAAACAGAACTGACCACATCACGCTTATTTCCACATCACATTGTATTCTGGTGTGAGAAAGTCATCCTTTTATCATGTTCACCCCCATTTTTTTCTGACTGATACTGGTGGTAACTGACCCTGACTGTGCCCTGGGTTCTGCTAACCAATCCCAGGGCCAGCACTCTGATCAAAAGGTATATGGTAATGTAGTACAATTACAATTGGCAATGACAGACTCCTGTAAGTCCCTAGTATAAGATAGGGTGAGGGGGATTCAAACTATCCCTTGGATATAATAGGGCAGGGAAGTTTAGAGGCCAAGCCCTTTTTCTCAACTGGAGTGTACACTGCTGTGTTGCCTGCTGTCATTTATAAAGGCAGACAGTCTTTAAACAGTAAGATGTGTGCAAGTTCAACTTTAGAATTACAGGCACTTTCAAAGTGATAATCTATCTTATTTATACATATCGGTCACCCCTAGGGTCTCCCCTAGTTGGCCCGTGGGTGGGATTCCATGTAACTATAAGCAGGGACACTATAAAGGATGTTTTATATGCTATGGCAAGGTAAAAGCTGCCCATTTCGTGTTTCCCCATTGTAGATATTTAGCTCAATAGGCTAACATTGGAATATTTCATATAAGCATACATGTTGCTAGGTAGGAGCAAAATGTGTCAGAAAAAGGACTCAGAAGAATTGTAATGGTAAATTCAACAAATTGCCACTGTTGAATCTGCCATAACTAATACAGAAAATAGGTTATAGGTCTTTCTTTTCTTTTCTGTAAGCCAAAATCCATTCAAAACCACTTTTCAAAGATAAAACTATTTCCTATTTTTATAAATTGGTATGAGATTTTTATTTTGTGTTGTGTCTTACTTATTTATTGCATTTGTGAATTTAACTGCTTTACATACCTGTCTCCTTGGTTAAGCCTACCAGCTCGTTGACAAGCTACCAGGGATTGAGCCAGGAGCTGATGTTTTTCAGACACTGACTGGACCTAACATTGGATTGGAGGTCTTATTGCAAGTGGTAAGTGTGTACATACCCATACTAATGACCAGCCTTCCAACAGCTGGTCGTCAAAGGGAGATCCACATGAAGGTGGCCTGCATAATGCACAAAATCATCCAATCGAGCAGTTGAAATCCCTGGCAAAGAAACTGAAACTCGGCAGTAGCTCATGGCAACTTGGAAGCATACTTGAAGTCCTGGCCTTAAAAAATGTGTCCTGAACACGTCTTTCTCAGGAAGTGCTCCCGGTATTTGGAACACAATCCCACTGAAATCCGAACCCTAATATTCCTAACAAACTTCAAAAAGCACCTTAAAGCCTTCTCTTTGGCAAATTCCTCCCATGTTCCACCCAATACTAGATATTCCGGCAACCCTTTAGCAAGATGGGTTGTAGGCAATTGTTTTGCTAGTGTCTTGGTTAGAGAACCTGGTGTACTGACTTGCTCCATTCCTCCCTAACTTGCATGCAGAAATATGCTATTTGTATTTGATTGCTCATTATCTTCCATTTACTGCCTTGCAGTGTGATCCCCTCCCTTTATTCTCCTAACTGTATTTTTTAACCTTTTTATATTGTGTTATGTAAAGAAGTCTCATGTGTGTACATGTTTAAATGTATGTGTCTGCATATGTCTGTGTGTGTGATTTATCAAATACCTGACCTCTCCTATCATACTGATTTTAAAAATTGGACATAGAAAATCCACCTAGCTGAAGTCAGTGTACTATAATGTTGTATTATTTTCTACTTTATTTCTCTAAGATTACTGCTGGAAAGTTTTTTTTGTGCTCAATGTCTACTGCTATACAACACCATGGATAATTTACCAATCCATTGACGCATATCATTTGTTCTCAGACATGCATACACACACATGCACAAACTTATGCATAAATAAGTACATGTAGAGACACAATATGTAGCTATATTATGCAATGTGTCACACTATTCTAGCACCGTAGCACAACCTGTGCATGCAGCATTAGGCAAGGTTTATCACAAAGATCTCAGACTGCTCAGCATTCATGATAGCATTCGCACTGGGCACTGTAAGTGTAAATTGTATGTAATAGTGCTTACTACCCCTGATAAGGTATTAAAGCACTTTGCGACAAGTAGCATGTTATAAGGTACCCAAAGTTCAAATTAAATAGGTAGTAAAGTAGTAATATGTGCTTCCTTTTTCCTTGTGGATTAGTTGTGCTAAGTTGGTGTTTTTCAGATCTCAAACATTAAGGGGGTCATTCTGACTCCCGCCGGGCGCGGTCACCGCGCGCCCGGCGGGAGCCGCCAAAATACCGTACCGCGGTCGGAAGACCGCGGTGGGTATTTTGAGGTTTCCCCTGGGCTGGCGGGCGGCCTCCAAAAGGCCCAGGGGAAACCGTCCTTCCCACGATGAAGCCGGCTCGTAATCGAGCCGGCGGAGTGGGAAGGTGCGACGGGTGCTGTTGCACCCGTCGCGTATTTCACTGTCTGCCAAGCAGACAGTGAAATACTCGTAGGGGCCCTCTTACGGGGGGCCCTGCAGTGCCCATGCCAGTGGCATGGGCACTGCAGGGGCCCCCAGGGGCCCCGCGACCCCCCCTACCACCATCCGGTTCCCGGCGGGCGGACCGCCGGGAACTGGATGGTGGTAGGGGGGGTCGGAATCCCCTCGGCGGCGCAGCTGTGCCGCCTTGGAGGATTCATACGGGCGGCGGCACACTGGCGGGAGACCGCCAGTGTTGCCGGTCTGACCGCGGTTTTACCGCCGCGGTCAGAATGCCCTGCGGGGCACCGCCGGCCTGTCGGCGGTGCTCCCGCCGACCCTGGCCCCGGCGGTCTAAGACCGCCGGGGTCAGAATCACCCCCTAAATGTAGTACTTTGAAAGGGATAGATTATTTGAAATTGAATAGTGAGAAGATGGAAGGGGAAGATGTGAGATGTTCTTTGGAGTGTGCGCCTGCTAGTTGGATGAATTGGATAAAGGAGGGTAGAGTTTTCAAAGGATGTTTGGGGACCCATAGTATTCAGAAAGTTTAGCAATGAGCCAGAGAGTGGGGGAATGACAGAGGTTGAAGGGGAAAAAAGGAAAAAAAATTGAGCATGTGTCACCATGCCATGGTGAATCTACAAAGTAAAGCGAGCGCATTTTCAGGTCAGCAAATTAAAAAAAAAAATCAAGTAGCATGAAAGATCCCTTTTAAAGGCTTTTTTGCTGCCTAGCACTCCCCCCCAAAAAAATATGTAACATATTAAAAAGAGGAGCATGGGGTGAAGGGGGTATCAAAGGAGTGGGTGGAGGGTGGGGTAAAATCAGCACACGACGAAGGAAGCAACATTTAAAAGGAGGGAGAAGCACATGAAAGAGTACCACAGAGGGAGAATGCTATTAAGATGGAGTGCAATATGGAGTGTGGAGGAGGAGGGGAGAAGGATACGAAGGAGAGAACTAGAAAGCACATTCACTCTCTTGAAGTGCTTAACCAAAAAGAAAAATGAAGTTCTCTAAAGGTGCGCAGTGTAAGGCTACAAGTCAGCCAATCAAAAGAATTGTATAAAGACTATGGTCCAGTGGAGTTACAAACACAAAAAGAGAAAGGCAAGCCATTGAACAAGAAGCACACAAATGAGAGTGACAATAAAACCAACAAATTGTGAGCAGTGGGCAGGCTCCAATCCCACTGCAAATTCACAACAGGTCTTTTGCAACTAGCGGTTATGTTGTCTTGTGGGATAGCTCTGAAAAAGGGAATAATTAACTGCCCTCTAAGGGGCATATTTATACTCCGTTTGCGCCGAATTTGCGTTGTTTTTTTCAACGCAAATTCGGCGCAAAACTAACGCCATATTTATACTTTGGCGTTAGACGCGTCTAGCGCCAAAGTATGAGGAAAGAGCGTCATTTTTTGCGTGAACGCCTTCCTTGCGTTAATGAGATGCAAGGTAGGCGTTCCCGTCTAAAAAAATGACTGCGACGCAAATGCGTCGTATTTATACTCCCGGGCAAAAATCACGCCCGGGAGTGGGCGGGGCAAAAAACCCCGCATTTGCGCCGGATTTTAGCGCCTGGGTCAGGGCAGGCGTTAAGGGACCCCCCCTGCCACCCTTGCCCACCCCAGGAGGACACCCAAGGATGGAGGGACCCATCCCAGGGACATTCAGGTAAGTTCAGGTAAGTATAATTTTTTTTTTTTTTTTTTTTTTTTGGCATGGTGGGCCTGATTTGTGCCCCCCTACATGCCTCAATGCCCAATGACCATGCCCAGGGGACATAAGTCCCCTGGGTATGGCCATTGGGCAAGGGGGCATGACTCCTGTCTTTACTAAGACAGGATTCATGTAAATGGCGTCTGGGCGTTGTTAAAAATGGCGCAAATCGGGTGGAGGCGATTTTTTGGCGTCAACCTGACTTGCACCATTTTAAGACGCCCTAACGCCATTTTCCCCAACGCCGGCGCTGCCTGGTGTACGTGGTTTTTTTCCACGCACGCCAGGCAGCGCCGGTCTGCTAGCGCCGGCTAACGCCATTCAATAAATACGGCGCCCGCATGGCGCTTCAGAATGGCGTTAGCCGGCGCAAAACTTTTTGACGCTAAACTGCGTTAGCGCAGTTTAGCGTCAAAAAGTATAAATACGGGCCTAAGAGTTTGTGCTTCACCGAAGGTCTATTTATTGCAGTACTAGTACATGGCTAACAATGTGCCAACAAATATTTGACGTGAGCTACATTTTTAAGATTCGTGCGCCACTGTTCTCTATAATATGAAATTGTTAATTTTCCTCAATGAATAACAAAGTGCATCTGAGCTGCTTTGGCATCTGATATTAAAAACATGATGCTGTCAGTTCTCTTCTCACGGACAGTTGACATAGCACATTATTTAGTCCTTTTTACGTTATTTCCTTGCATCAATAGCTATAGGTCAAGGGCGCTTTTTGTTAAAACTAATTGTAAAGCATGGGCTCATCCTTAATAACTTCTGACAGTGCAAATGAAAAGGTGCAGCTCCCTGTATCTATCTGCATCTCTATAGTCAGGGCAAGCCTAGTCCTCTGCAGCAGCTGACAGTGCTAAATATAGGATTTTGGGTGCAGCCTTGGTTTTTAGCTAAGTTTATTACAGGATGTGGCATTTGGTCCCATGTCTTCGCCCTTGGCAATGTGAACCGAAAAGAGTAGATTGTACATCATGTATACTGCATAACGTTCCGACGCTGAATCACCCGAGCCCCTGCGTGGCTGTCACCCTGATGAGCAGAGCTGTCTCTCACTAGGCCGCTGAACCCATACTGTAGACGCTGCTTCCCACAGAAGGCCTTACCGGCTGTGACAGCAGGCTTCTTCTGAGTTCTCCTTGCAGAGTCTGAAATTTAGACATTCTGTGCCAGCAGCGATGGTCGCGGCCTAAGCACAACAGACACACACAAGGCTTTCAAAATTAGAAAGGCCTTATTTGGGCCTCTTCGGGCTACAGTAGTGCAACAGGGGCTGAATTTAGCAAAAGACAAGGGCCCAGCAGCATCCACTACGCCATGCAGCATTTGATATAGTTTCAAGCAGCTGCATCACACCTCCTCCTTCTTCTACTCGGCAGGGCCATCGTCTCCTGTACTCTCCCTCGGTGTGCCAAACAGTGCAGCAAGGGAGGAGCTTGAGAATTAACCCCCACCCCCCGATAAAAAAAATCGAACAAAACCTCTAATGGCACAGTGTACACATTAAGTGAATTCTCAACCTCTCTCCATTTGTTAATCTATGCTTCTCACCAATCCAGCCACCTAGTCACCCATCCATCCACCTTTTCATTTTTCAATCCATCCAAACTTTCATTCAGTATATATTAATTTATTCTCTTATCATTTCATCAATCCATTGATCAGTCCGTCTATCATTCCATTAACTAATCCATCTATCCATCCACCGCCAATATCCATCATCTCATCGATCCATCTTTCATGACTTACTCACTACAGAATATTCAGGTTTACTTTGTTCCAGTGTCATGTGGTGTGAAAAAGGTCACCTTTCTCAACGTATCGATTACATCAGAAGCAGACCATTTGACAACCACCATATTCAGAAAGACAACAGAAATAAAGCCCTCATAGATCATTGTTAGACCTGACAGCCTTAGGGTGGTCACCCCTAACTTTTTGCCTGCCTCCCTCCACTTTTTGGACACTGTTTTTGCTGGCTTTAGACTCTGACCACTTTACCACTGCTAACCAGTGCTAAAGTGCATATACTCTCTCCCTTAAAACATGGTAACCTTGAATCATACCTGATTGGACTATTTAATTTACTTATAAGTCCCTAGTAATGTGCACTCTATGGCCCTCATTCTGACCCTGGCGGTCGGCGGAGAGACGGCGGTCGGACCGCGAACAGACCGGCGGTATTAAAAATGGCATTCTGACCGCGGCGGTCCCCGCCGCGACCGACCGCTACTTCTCCACTCCGACCGCCACGGCGGTCATGACCGCGGGGCTGGAGTTTGCGCACTCCGGCCCGGCGGTCGTCCCAAGACCGCCAAGGGTATTATGACCCTGCCTACCGCCGCGGTTTCTTGCGGGCGGGAACCGCCGTGCAAACCATGGCGGTAAGCACTATCGGGGCCAGGGAATTCCTTCCCTGGCACTGATAGGGGTCTCCCCCACCCCCCACTACCCACCCGGGTCCTCCCCCCACACCCTCCACCCCCCTGCCACCCCCCAGAGGTGGTACGAACCCCCTCCCCACCCCCACCCCGACATGCACATACATGTACCCCGACATGCACACACCCCCAACATGCACATATACACACCCCCTACACACACATACACAACGGGGACACATACCCGCACACATACATGCCGACATGCGCACCTGCCGAACAGCACACATTACCCATAGACACAGCAGCACCCCCCCGCCCGCATACACGCACTCGCACACCCCCTCTACACACTCACACGCACACCCCCATGCACGCCCACATCACACAACACCCCCCCACCCCCTCCCCTCACGGACGATCAACTTACCTTGTGCGTTGGTCCTCCGGGAGGCGACGGGAGCCATAGGGACGTGACCGCCAACAGAAGACCGCCAACAGAAGACCGCCACACAGAAATGTGGGTCGTAATTCTGTGGGCGGTGTTCTGCTGGCGTGGCGGTGGAGGTTGACCAGTCTCCACTTTCCCGCCGACCGCCAGTGTGGCTGCTGGCGGTTTTCCGGCGGAACGCTCCCAGCGGTCAGAATGCGCACAGCGGCACACCGCCGCGGTCGGCGGTCTTCACCGCGGCGGTAACTCAGCGGTCTTGCGAAAAGACCGCCAAGGTCAGAATGAGGGCCTATGTGCCTAGGGCCTGTAGATTAAATGCTACTAGTGGGCCTGCAGCACTGGTTGTGCCAACCACGTAAGTAGCCCCTTTTCCTTGTCTCAGGCCTGCCACTGCAAGGCCTGTGTGTACAGTTTCACTGTCACTTCGACTTGGCATTTAAAAGTACTTGCCAAGCCTAAACCTCCCCTTTCTACACATATAACTCACCTCTATTGTGTGCCCTAGGTAACCCCTAGAGCAGGGTGCTGTGTGGGTGAAAGGCAGGACATGTACCTGTGTAGTTTACATGTCCTGGTAGTGTAAAACTCCTAAATTAGTTTTTGCACTACTGTGAAGCCTGCTCCCTTCATAGGCTAACATTGGGGCTGCCCTCATACAGTATTGAAGTGGTAGCTGCTGATCTGAAAGGAGTGGGAAGGTCATATTTAGTATGGCCAGAATGGTAATATAAAATCCTGCTGACTGGTGAAGTTGGATTTAATATTGCTATTCTAGAAATGCCACTTTTAGAAAGTGAGCATTTCTTTGCACTTAAAATCTTTCTGTGCCATAAATTCCACGTCTGGCTGGGCTTAGTTGACAGCTCCTTGTGCATTCACTCAGACACACCCCAAACACAGGGTACTCAGCCTCACTTGCATACATCTGCATTGTGAATGGGTCTTCCTGGGCTGGGAGGGTGGAGGGCCTGCTCTCACACAAAGGACTGCCACACCCCCTACTGGGACCCTGGCAGAAAAAATTGAACTGAAAGGGGACCTGGTGCACTTCTTAGCCACTCTTTGAAGTCTCCCCCACTTCAAAGGCACATTTGGGTATAAAACAGGGCCTCTGCCCTACCTCATCAGACACTTGCTGGAGAAGAAACCTGAACCAGAGACTACATCCTGACAAGAAGAACTGCCTGGCTACTCAAAGGACTCACCTGTCTGCTTTCTACAAAGGACTGCTGCCTTGCTGTTGGCCTGCTGCCTTGCGGAACTCTTGCCTGGCTGTGAAAGTGCTTTCCAAAGGCTTGGATAGAGCTTGCCTCCTGTTCCCTGAAGTCTCAGGACCAAAAAGACTTCTCTTTTTCACTTGGCCGCTTCGTGCGCCGAAATCTTCGACGCACAGCTTGTTCCGCGGCGAGAAAAAACGCCGCACACCGATGCTGATCGACGCAATGCCTTCGGGACGACCGGAGCTTCGACGCACGGCCTCGCAAGGACAATGCCGCCCGACCTCCAGAGGAGAAATCGACGCGACGCCTGGCGTGAGCGCGAAACTTCGACGCGCAGCCCCGCAGAACGACACGCAGCCGGAAAACAAGCAGGAGAATCCACGCACAGACCCGGGACATCTGGTAATCCCCACGATCCACAGAAAGAGACTGTCCGCGCGCCGGAAAATGACGCACGACTTCCCCGCGTGAAAAATAACGACGCAAGTCTGTGTGTGCTGGGGAGAAATCGACGCACACACCATTTTTCCACGTACCTCTTCTTCTGTGGCCCTCTGAGGAGATTTTCCACTCCAAACCAGGTACTTTGTGCTTGAAAGAGACTATGGGGGTCATTCCAACCTTGCGCCAGGCGGAAACCGCCATTTGGCCGCCATGCGGGCAAAATTCTGCGGCCCCCATTCTGACATTTCCGCTGGGCCGGCGGGAATGAGGGCCGCAACACAGGAGCCGGCTCCGAATGGAGCCGGCGGTGTTGCGGCCGTGCGACGGGTGCAGTTGCACCCGTCGCACTTTTCACTGTCTGCTAGGCAGACAGTGAAAAGCTGGCCGGGGCCCTGTTAGGGGGCCCCAGGACCCCCTTTACCTCCAGCCTTCACCGCCAGGAACAGGCTGGCGGTACGGGGGTCAGAATCCCCAGGGAAGCGCTGCTTGCAGCGCTGCCCTGGCGGATTCTCCCAGCCGGAGCAAAAACGGCGGAAAACCGCCGGCCCCGGCGGGCCGACCGCGGCTTTACCGCCGCGGTCAGAATGGCATTGGAAGGACCGCCAGCCTGTTGGTGGTGCTTCCGTCATTCGTGACCCTGGTGGTCCAAGACCCCCAGGGTTAGAATGACCCCCTTTGTTTGGTTTTTAAAGACTTAAGACACTATGGGGGTCATTCTGACCCCGGCCGGCAGCGGAAGCTGCCGGCCTGGCTGGGACCGCCAGAATACCGCTGCGCGGTCAAAAGACCGCCGCGGGTATTCTGGGTTTCCCGCTGGGCTGACGGGCGACCGCCAGAAGGCCGCCCACCAGCCCAGCGGGAAACACCCTTCCATGAGGATGCCGGCTCCGAATGGAGCCGGCGGAGTGGAAGGGGTGCGACGGGTGCAGTTGCACCCGTCGCGATTTTCAGTGTCTGCATGTCAGACACTGAAAATCTTGGTGGGGCCCTGTTAGGGGGGCCCCTGCAGTGCCCATGCCATTGGCATGGGCACTGCAGGGGCCCCCAGGGGCCCCACGACACCCCATACCGGCATCCTGTGCCTGGCGGCCAAAACCGCCAGGAACAGGATGGCGGTATGGGGGTCGGAATCCCCATGGCGGCGCAGCAAGCTGCGCCGCCATGGAGGATTCCCCAGGGCAGCGGAAAACCGGCGGTACACTGCCGATTTTCCGTTTCTGACCGCGGCTGTAGCGCCGCGGTCAGAATGCCCAAGGGAGCACCGCCAGCCTGTTGGCAGTGCTCCCGCGGTCGTTGGCCCTGGCGGATTTTACCGCCAGGGTCAGAATGACCCCCTATATATCACTTTTCAGTGATATCTCTACAAATTCACATTGCAACTTTATTAGTTTTGACCTACAATTATCCTGATAAATATTATATATTTTTCTAAACACTGTGTGGTGTATTTTTGTGGTGCTATATGGTGGTATTGTATGATTTATTGCACAAATACGTTACACATTGCCTTCTAAGTTAAGCCTGACTGCTCGTGCCAAGCTACCAGAGGGTGGGCACAGGATAATCTTGGATTGTGTGTGACTTACCCTGACTAGAGTGAGTGCTTTTGCTTGGACAGGGGGTAACCTGACTGCCAACCAAAAACCCAATTTCTAACATTGGTGATCAGCGGTGAGGATAGGACTTGTGTTTGTGCAGTCACATACAGTAGCTAAGTATTTCACTACCTACCCACAGTTGAAGGTCAACTTGATTTTTATCTCTTTTTGCAAAATTTCGTTTTTTTTCTTCCTGACAATTTTCAAAAACTAAATCCTCACTCAACATGTCTCTGACTGGGTCCCAAATGGAGACTTTGACCTAGTCCTGTTGGATACATGTACGGTCAAACAGCTACGAGGGTTCTGTAGGGCAATGAGGGTACCCACCCAAGGGGCCTCCAAAAAGGAGGACTTTCAAGTGGTGCTGAGGGCCTGGGCAGAAGCCCATTTAGAAGAGGATGATGAGGAAGAGGAGCCAGAAAATGGCCCCTCAGAGGATTTGTTGCTATCTGTGGATGATGTTACCACTGCAATTGTGCCCCCTTCCAGACCAGGGAGCAGTGTCTCTTTGCAAAGCCTGACCGCAGAGGAAAGGAGAGAGGAAAGGGAGTTCCAATTGCAAATGGCAAAACTGAAAATTGAGGCTCAACAGGAGGAAAGAAGGGCTGAGAGGGAAGCCAAGCAAGCTGAGGCTGAAAGGGCAGCCAAACAGGTGGAAGCTGAGAGAGCTTTGGCTGAAAAGAAACTATTGTTGGCTCATGAACTGAGTCTCAAGGAGCTGGAGATCAAGGCGAGATAGTCTGAATCCAGCAATAATGGTGGCAGCATACAGACAGGACCTGCTGGAGAAAAGAAGGTTTGTATACCCAAAAATGTGGTGCCCAGTTTTGTGGTGGGAGATGACATAGATAAATGGTTAGCTGCTTATGAAGTTGCACTAAGGGCTCATGAGGTTCCTGAAGGGCAATGGGGGGTAGCTATGTGGGGTTATGTGCTGCCACTGGGGAGGGACATACTTCTCACATTGGATCAACCTGATCAAAACACATACCCACTTCAGAAAGCCACTTTACTTGCCAAGTTTGGGCTGACCCCTGAGGGATACCGTCAGAGGTTCAGGGACAGCACCAAACAAACCACACAAACATGGGTAGATTTCTTTGACTTTTCCAGTAAGGCACTGAATGTATGGGTGCGGGGCAACAAAGTAGCTGATTATAAAGGGTTATATGACTTGATTCTGAGAGAGCATATGCTTAATACTACTTATACAGAGTTGCACCAGCACTTAGTGGATAGTAAGCTGACTGATCCCAGGAAGCTTGCTGAGGAGGCTGACCTCTGGGTTAGCACCAGAGTGTCCAAGAAGGTACCTGGGGGACACACCCACAAAGGTGGTCAGGGTTCCCAACAGAAGAAAGAGGGGGGAGATAAACTTACAGACAAGGAACTCTCCAAAGGCCCCCAAAAGAATTCCCAGGGAGGGGGTGGCAACCATTCCTTTTCCAGATTTGGGAAAAAGCCAGGGACATATGATAGGTCAGGAAAATCCAACCCCAAATGCATGGAGTGTTACCAGTATGGTCACTATAAAGGCGACCCCCAGTGCTCCAAGAGAGCACCGTCCACTACTGGACAGACACCTGGGTTGACTAGTGTAGCGCTCTGGGGGGAGATGGACCCAGATAGCTTTGGGGAACAGGTAGAGATTTCCCTAGTGTCCCTGGGAGAAGAAGAAATGGTGCCCAAAGCCTACATGCCCCAAAATACTTCCAAGTACAGGCAATGGGTCACCATTGATGGGCAGAAGGTGGAGGCTCTGCGTGACACAGGAGCCAGTATGACTACTATCAAGAGTCAGCTGGTGTCAACAGAGCAGATAGTCCCTAATACATTCCACCAGGTCATAGTCGCTGACAATCGTGAGAGTCACCTACCGGTGGCTCTGGTTCCCTTTGAGTGGGGGGGGTCTCTGGTACTCTGAAAGTAGCTGTGAGTCCTGACATGCCTTTAGATTGTCTGTTAGGCAATGATCTTGAGCATTCTTCTTGGAAAGAAGTGGAGCTCAGATCTCACCTGGAGATGTTAGGGTTACCTGAGTGGGTCTGCATGACCACACGGTCCATGGCTGACCGAGAGGGAAGTCAAGGGCATCTGGAGCCTGGAACAATGGCCCAGAGAGCTGCCAAGAGG
Organism: Pleurodeles waltl; assembly: GCF_031143425.1. NCBI lineage: Eukaryota > Metazoa > Chordata > Amphibia > Caudata > Salamandridae > Pleurodeles > Pleurodeles waltl. The sequence goes on along the minus strand of NC_090446.1, from coordinate 1,331,620,280 downwards.
AGGGGCAAGGGGCGCAGGAAACCGGTCCCAGAAGTTCCCACAGTGGTTGACGGGGCTCTTGAGGAGGAGGCTCTTGAGCCAACTGGGGAAGACAATGCCACCCTAGGTGACCTACCGGAGCTTGCTGGCTGGCAAGTTGAGGGTGGACCCACCAGGGAGGAATTCTGCAAGGCGCAGAAAGAATGTCCCACTCTAGAGGGTCTGAGGAAGCAAGCCTCAGACCAGGCGGCAGGTGAAGCCTCTGGCGATCACCACATATATTGAGAGAATGATCTCCTCTACAGTGAGCCTAAGGTTCTGGCCTTTGGGGCAGCGCGTACGCTGGTGGTCCCCCAGTGTTACCGAACCTTCCTACTGGGCCTGGCTCACGACATTCCCCTGGCAGGACATTTGGGGCAAGGCAAGACCTTTGACAGGCTTGTCACCCACTTTTATTGGCCCAGAATGAGGACAAACTCAGATAAGTTCTGTAGGTCTTGTCCTACCTGCCAGGCCAGTGATAAAGAAGGGAAAAGGGTTAAAACTCCCCTGATTCCACTTCCTGTCATTGGCACCCCCTTTGAAAGGGTGGGCATCGACATTGTTGGTCCATTGGACCCCAAAACTGCCTTAGGCAACAGGTTCATCCTGGTTTTGGTAGACCATGCCACACGTTACCCAGAGGCAATCCCTCTGAGGACCGTAACTGCACCAGTGGTGACCAGAACTCTGATGGGGATATTTACCCGTGTGGGATTCCCGAAGGAGATAGTGTCTGACAGAGGCACTAACTTCATGTCTGCATATATGAAGTCTCTGTGGGATGCGTGTGGTGTAACCTACAAGTTCACCACACCCTATCACCACCAATCTAATGGTCTTGTGGAGAGATTCAACAAGACCTTGAAAGGCATGATTGGTGGCCTCCCTGAGGCCATGAGGCGTAAGTGGGACGTCCTCTTACCATGCCTTCTCTTTGCTTACCGAGTTGTCCCGCAGAGGGGGGTGGGGTTCAGTCCCTTTGAGCTTCTCTATGGGTACCCTGTCAGGGGACCCTTAAGCATTGTCAAGGAGGGTTGGAGAGAGCTCCAAAGGCACCCCCTCAGGATGTGGTCAGCTACATGTTGGCCCTCCGCAACCAGATGACCCGCTTCTGGAAAGAGGCCCAAAGTAACCTTGAGGCCCGTCAAGAGGTAATGAAACACTGGTATGACCAGAAGGCCACCCTGGTAGAGTTTCAACCTGGAGACAAGGTGTGGGTAATGGAGCCAGTAGAGCCTAGAGCTCTCCAGGACCGCTGGTCTGGCCCATTTGAAGTAAAGGAGCGGAAAGGGGAGGCCACTTACCTAGTGGACCTCCAAACCCCTAGGAACCCCCTAAGGGTGCTCCATGTCAACCGACTAAAGGCTCATTTTGAGAGGTCTGAGGTCAACATGCTTCTGGTCACAGATGAAGGAATGGAAGAGGAGAGTGAACCTCTCCCCGACCTCCTCTCTGCCAAGAAGGTGATGGGTCAGTGAAAGGGGTCATCCTCTCTGACTCCCTGACTCTAAACCAGAAAGGAGACTGCTATGAGCTGTTGGAGCAGTTCTCCCCTCTGTTCTCCCTTACTCCTGGACTGCCCCACCTCTGTGTTCATGACATTGAGACCGGTGACAGTCTCCCTGTGACAGAACAAAATTTACAGGTTATCGGATAAGGTGAAAGCCAGCATCAAGGAGGAGGTCTCCAAGATGTTAGCTTTAAGGGTTATTGAGAAATCCAGTAGTCCCTGGGCCAGCCCAGTGGTGTTGGTCCCTAAGGCTACTGCCCCAGGTGCGAAGCCAGAAGTCCGGTTCTGTGTGGACTACCGGGGTCTCAACTCAGTCACCCAGACTGATGCTCACCCCATCCCCCGAGCTGATGAGCTCGTTGACAGACTGGGCGCTGCCAAGTTCCTGAGTACGTTTGATCTTACTTCAGGGTACTGGCAGATCACCTTGACTGAGGGGGCTAAAGAGAGATCCGCATTTTCAACCCCTGATGGCCATTACCAGTTCCGGGTGATGCCATTTGGATTGAAAAATGCCCCCGCTGCCTTCCAATGGTTGGTTAACGGGGGCCTATCTGGCAAGGATGCCTTCTGTGCAGCCTACCTGGATGACATAGCTGTCTACAGTTCCAGCTGGGAGGAACACCTGCTCCACCTCAAGGAGGTGCTTCAGGCCCTGCTACAGGCAGGCCTGACCATCAAGGCTAGTAAGTGCCAGATTGGGCAGGGTTCCGTGGTGTACTTGGGACACCTAGTGGGTGGTGGCAAGGTGCAGCCACTCCAGGCCAAGATTGAAACCATCAAGGCCTGGCAACCACCTAGAACTCAGACTGAGGTGAGAGCCTTTTTAGGCCTCACAGGATACTACCGCAGATTTGTCAAGGGCTATGGTACCATTGTGTCACCCTTGACAGAACTCACTTCCAAGAAACTACCTAGGTTGGTGAAGAGGACAGATGCTTGTCAGAAAGCCTTTGACTCCCTAAAGGAAGCCATGTGCACGGCCCCCATGCTCAAGGTCCCTGACTACTCCCAGGAATTTATCGTGCAGACAGACGTTTCAGAGCATGGCATAGGGGCGGTCCTAGCACAGCTAAATGAGGAGGGCCTAGACCAACCAGTAGTCTTTATTAGCAGAAGTCTATTACCACGGGAACAGAGGTGGAGTGCTATTGAAAGAGAAGCTTTTGCTGTGGTCTGGGCACTGAAGAAGCTAAGACCCTACCTGTTTGGGACTCACTTCCGGGTTCAGACAGACCACAGGCCCCTCAGATGGCTCATGCAGATGAGGGGTGAGAATCCAAAACTCTTGAGGTGGTCCATTTCCCTACAGGGGATGGACCTTAATGCTGGAACATCACCCCGGGATTGACCACGCCAATGCTGATGGTCTCTCCAGATACTTCCGCCTTAGCGATGAGAGCTCCCAGGAGGTCGGGTGGCTCTCCCCACTTTCAGCTGGGGGGGACACATGTTAGACCTGACAGCCTTAGGGTGGTCACCCCTAACTTTTTGCCTGCCTCCCTCCACTTTTTGGACACTGTTCTTGCTGGCTTTAGACTCTGCGCACTTTACCACTGCTAACCAGTGCTAAAGTGCATATGCTCTCTCCCTTAAAACATGGTAACCTTGAATCATACCTGATTGGACTATTTAATTTACTTATAAGTCCCTAGTAATGTGCACTCTATGTGCCTAGGGCCTGTAGATTAAATGCTACTAGTGCTCCTGCAGCACTGGTTGTGCCAACCACGGAAGTAGCCCCTTTTCCTTGTCTCAGGCCTGCCACTGCAAGGCCTGTGTGTACAGTTTCACTGTCACCTCGACTTGGCAGTTAAAAGTTCTTGCCAAGCCTAAACCTCCCCTTTCTCCACATATAACTCACCTCTATTGTGTGCCCTAGGTAACCCCTAGAGCAGGGTGCTGTGTGGGTGAAAGGCAGGACATGTACCTGTTTAGTTTACATGTCCTGGTAGTGTAAAACTCCTAAATTAGTTTTTGCACTACTGTGAAGCCTGCTCCCTTCATAGGCTAACATTGGGGCTGCCCTCATACAGTATTGAAGTGGTAGCTGCTGATCTGAAAGGAGTAGGAAGGTCATATTTAGTATGGCCAGAATGGTAATATAAAATCCTGCTGACTGGTGAAGTTGGATTTAATATTGCTATTCTAGAAATGCCACTTTTAGAAAGTGAGCATTTCTTTGCACTTAAAATCTTTCTGTGCCTTACAATCCACGTCTGGCTGGGCTTAGTTGACGGCTCCTTGTGCATTCACTCAGACACACCCCAAACACAGGGTACTCAGCCTCACTTGCATACATCTGCATTTTGAATGGGTCTTCCTGGGCTGGGAGGGTGGAGGGCCTGATCTCACACAAAGGGCTGCCACACCCCCTAATGGGACCCTGGCAGACAGGATTGCACTTCTTAGCCACTCTTTGAAGTCTCCCCCACTTCAAAGGCACATTTGGGTATAAAACAGGGCCTCTGCCCTACCTCATCAGACACTTGCTGGAGAAGAAACCTGGACCAGAGACTACATCCTGACAAGAAGAACTGCCTGGCTACTCAAAGGACTCACCTGTCTGCTTTCTACAGAGGACTGCTGCCTTGCTGTTGGCCTGCTGCCTTGCTGAACTCTTGCCTGGCTGTGAAAGTGCTCTCCAAGGGCTTGGATAGAGCTTGCATCCTGTTCCCTGAAGTCTCAGGACCAAAAAGACTTCTCTTTTTCACTTGGACGCTTCGTGCGCCGAAATCTTCGACTCGCAGCTTGTTCCGCGGCGAGAAAAACGCCGCACACCGATGCTGATCGACGCAACGGCTTCGGGACGACCGGAGCTTCGACGCACGGCCTTGCAAGGACAACGCCGCCCGACCTCCAGAGGAGAAATCGACGCGACGCTTGCCGTGAGCGCGAAACTTCGACACGCAGCCCCGCAGAACGACGCGCAGCCGGAAAACAAGCAGGAGAATCCACACACAGACCCGGGACATCTGGTAATCCCCGCGATCCACAGAAAGAGACTGTCCGCGCGCCAGAAAACGACGCACGACTTCCCCGCGTGAAAAATAACTACGCAAGTCCGTGTGTGCTGGGGAGGAATCGACGCACACACCATTTTTCCACGTATCTCTTCTTCTGTGGCCCTCTGAGGAGATTTTCCACTCCAAACCAGGTACTTTGTGCTTGAAAGAGACTTTGGGCCTGATTCTAACTTTGGAGGACGGTGTTAAACCGTCCCAAAAGTGGCGGATATACCACCTACCGTATTACGAGTTCCATAGGATATAATGGACTCGTAATTCGGTAGGTGGTATATCCGCCACTTTTGGGACGGTTTAACACCGTCCTCCAAAGTTAGAATCAGGCCCTTTGTTTGCTTTTTAAAGACTTAAGACACTATGGGCCTCATTATGACCCTGGCGGGCGGCGGAGGCCGCCCGCCAGGATCCCGCCCTCCAAATTACCGCGCCGCGGTCAAAAGACCGTGGCGGGTATTACGAGTTTTCCCCTGGGCTGGCGGGCGGTTCCAGTTAAACCGCCCGCCAGCCCAGGGGAAAACGACCTTCCCACGAGGATGCCGGCTCGTAATCGAGCCGGCGGAGTGGGAAGGTGCGACGGGTGCTACTGCACCCGTCGCGTATTTCACTGTCTGCAAGGCAGACAGTGAAATACATTTTGGGGCCCTCTTACGGGGGCCCCTGCCGTGCCCATGCCATTGGCATGGGCATGGCAGGGGCCCCCAGGGGCCCCGCGACCCCCCCTACCGCCATCCTGTTCATGGCGGCTTTCCCGCCATGAACTGGATGGCGGTAGGGGGGGTCAGAATCCTCATGGCTGCGGAGCGCGCTCCGCAGCCATGGAGGATTCCAATGAGCAGCGGAAAGTCAGCGGGAGACCGCTGACTTTCCGCTTCTGACCGCGGCTGAACCGCCGCGGTCAGAATGCTCATTGGAGCACCGCCAGCCTGTCGGCGGTGCTCCCGTGGTCGGTGGCCCTGGCGGCCACCGGCCGCCAGGGTCAGAATGACCCTCTATGGCCCTCATTCTGACCTTGGCGGGCGGCGGAGGCCGCCCGCCAAAGTCCCGCCGTCAGGTTACCGTTCCGCGGTCGAAAGACCGCGGCGGTAATTCTGACTTTCCCGCTGGGCTGGCGGGCGGTCGCCTTCAGGCCGCCCGCCAGCCCAGCGGGAAAGAGGCTTCCACGATGAAGCCGGCTCGGAATCGAGCCGGCGGAGTGGAAGCTGTGCGACGGGTGCAGTTGCACCCGTCGCGTATTTCACTGTCTGCGCAGCAGACAGTGAAATACATTTAGGGGCCCTCTTACGGGGGCCCCTGCAATGCCCATGCCAGTGGCATGGGCACTGCAGGGGCCCCCAGGGGCCCCGCGACCCCCCCTACCGCCATCCGGATCCCGGCGGTCGGACCGCCGGGATCTGGATGGCGGTAGGGGGGGTCGGAATCCCCTCGGCGGCGCAGCAAGCTGCGCCGCCTTGGAGGATTCAATGGGGCGGCGGTACACTGGCGGGAGACCGCCAGTGTTGCCGGTCCGACCGCGGCTTTACCGCCGCGGTCGGAATCCCCATTGGAGCACCGCCGGCCTGTCGGCGGTGCTCCCGCGGTCCTCCGCCCTGGCGGTCTTTGACCGCCAGGGTCAGAATGACCGCCTATGCCTGGCGGGAACCGCCATTTGGCCGCTCCGCGGTCAAAAGACCGCTGGGGCCATTCCGAACATTGTTAGCGCCCGCCGGCCCTCCGGCAAGGCGGCCTGCAACACTGAAGCCGGCTCCGATTGGAGCCGGCGGTGTTGCCGGTGTGCAACGGGTGCAGTTGCACCCGTCGCGCTTTTCACTGTCTGCTAGGCAGACAGTGAAAAGCAGGCTGGGGCCCTGTTAGGGGGCCCCTGCACTGTCTATGCCAGTGGCATGGGCAGTGCAGGGGCACCCAGGGGCCCCAGGACACCTGTTCCCGCCAGCCTCTTCCTGGCGGTGTAAACCGCCAGAAACAGGCTGGCGGGAAGGGGGTCGGAATCCCCAGGGCGGCGCTGCTTGCAGCGCTGCCCTGGCGGATTCGCCCAGCCGGGGCAAAACTGGCGGGAAACCGCCGGCCCCGGTTTTCCGACCGCGGCCGTAGGGCTTTGAAGCACCGCCAGCCTGTTGGCGGTGCTTCCGTCGTTCTGCGCCCTGGCGGTCCAAGACCGCCAGGGTCAGAATGACCCCCTATATATCACTTTTCAGTGATATCTCTACAAATTCACATTGCAACTTTATTCGTTTTGACCTACAATTATCCTGATAAATATTATATATTTTTCTAAACACTGTGTGGTGTATTTTTGTGGTGCTATATGGTGGTATTGTATGATTTATTGCACAAATACTTTACACCTTGCCTTCTAAGTTAAGCCTGACTGCTCGTGCCAAGCTACCAGAGGGTGGGCACAGGATAATCTTGGATTGTGTGTGACTTACCCTGACTAGAGTGAGGGCTTTTGCTTGGACAGGGGGTAACCTGACTGCCAACCAAAAACCCCATTTCTAACAATCATGAATCATAGATTCCCATAGGTGTAGCGTCCCACCTGCTATTTTATTTTTCGTCATTGAAACTTTATACTTCAGAAAGGAGGCTATCCACAGAGGACTATGAACAAAGCACACAGGAGAGCACTGACAACCCATAAGGACAGGTAGCGACAGGGGCATTACTGAAGATTAAATAACATGCATTATGTTTTTTGAGTCATCACCCAACCGGGTAAGAAAATTGTTCAAGAAACTTTGGAAAATTCCACAAACAGAGCCATAGATCATCCAGTGGCCCGTCATTTTGCATTTGACAGTACAAAGAATTTAAAGAATAAACTGGCACATAAAAGAACCAAAACAAATGTCACCAGTGTTAATTGCTAACATCAAAAGCCATTTATTGCACATAATTCACTTGAGACATGTTACAACTGTAAAGTTACATGCAAGCGTAGGTAAATACTTTTAAGAGAGAACAAGGCTTAGGTGCGAAAACTTCATATAAATTGTAACTCTAGATAAGTACCTCATGGTTATGCCAATATGTGCCCATGTCATGTGTTCTAGATATGACCATGTGTATAGCTCAGGCAGGATGCAGGAGCATTCCAGAACACTTAAGCAGCACCTTTTTGACCACAAAACTGGTGACTCATTTTAAGGGAAAATATGGACAGCAATCTAAGTCAGTTGGCATCTTAGAAAATAAAGTTTCTGGAGTTTTAACCAACTCATAGTTAAGGAAGAACTTAATGACAGCATATAGTTCAGCATTTTGAGGAAGTGAGATTTTGAATCCCCTCACTCAGATAGATTGATTGTCAGAGCCTCACTAACATTCATGGTTTTGGGGTCTCTGAATATCAGTCTGTTTCCCATCAGGGCTATTCTGATCTGATGTATAAATTAATTTGTAGGTGGGCCGTGCAGTGGAACAAGGAGGGGCCCGCAACAAACTCCTCCCAAGGGCATGAACAGATGCCCATGGGAGGTCGAAGCTGGCAAATTCTAGGCATGCTGATTGGCCGGCTGCTTTGAACCGGCCAAACAAGTGGGCTAGCAAGAGGCTTCGCAGCTCACAAAGGGGGTGCAGTCACGACCCTAACTCATCGCGACTGCCAAATTTGACCCACACCAGCAGCGGAGGGGTTGCTACCCCATAAACCTTTGACTGGGGTTGGGGCAGACAGTGCTCAGCCAGATGGACAGCACATTAGCCGAAAGAACATGAGCTGCTCAGGCAGTTTCCTTGGAATTCATCACCGCAGGGATATGAGGGAGCAGACAGAGGCCCATAAGGGTTAGCAGTGGGTGGACACAGCACTTGCTGCCCGGGCAAAGCCAAAGGGCTGCCCACTGTGATTGGTATCAAGAGAAGCCTGGCCTCAGTAGTGCTGGTCGTCGGGAGGAAAGGCTGTGCTGGAACACTGGTGACTGAAAGGACAGATGAATGCATTATGTTCAACTGATCTTACAGCCTGCATGAGATGTTTATGTGTATGATGTGCATTGAATAAACTGAGACCGTTTGAATCCCAACATAGTCTCCCCATGTTTTGTTGATGAGACAAGAAGGGGTAGCATGAGGGCAAGTAAAACCAAGAATGGCCAGGATGGGGATTTGGTCTCTGGCCCCTCTAGGAGGGGGTCAGATCTTTGTTTCCTATCCAACATGATGTTTCCATTGCCAGAGGGCATGGTCGAAAGCTCAAGATAGGGTGCACTGTTGAGGAGCTCCTGGCCTCACAGCCCGCTCCTTCAAGTATCCTGTTAAATCCTGGCCAAAGCCAACCATGCAGAGGTGTCAATTCATGGTGAGGCGGGCAGCGGACACAGAACATCCAAATCAGCGTGACCCAGAGCCACAGCACAGCTCACCCATTTCTTAGCTGCCCAGGCAAATAAGAGGACCTGCTGTGATAGGATCAGACTGAGGCCACCGACCCCGTCCAAGTGCTGCACCGATTCTTCACTTGCAGCTTGCTCTTTCTACTCTCCTGCATAGCTACCAACTTTCCCAGGTCCATGTGTGATGTTCTCCTCCACTCCAGGTTTTTTCTTTGCATTCTGAGAGTTGTAGTCCTATTCTATAATGGAAAAAACAATACTACAAGTCCTAGAATTCAAAGAAAAAGTCTGGAATGGAGCAGCACATCACGCATGACCCTGGGAAACTTGGTAAGGCTAGTTCTATGCCATCTGAGGATGGTCCGCTGCCCCTTGCTCAGGGATCACCTGCGATATTGAGCGGGCAGAAATACAGGACTGACCGCATGAGGTCTTCACGTCAAGGAGTGGAGGTGAGCCTGGATCCAGAGCCAGGGGCACTCCACTGTGGCCACTGCTGAGCCCATTGCAACTCAGAAAATGAACTACTAACTCCACAAAGCTCCAGGCGAATAGGCTCAGGGAGCAGACTGATGCATGCGAATGGACTTGAAAGCCGGCAGTGAGAGCCTTGACTCCCCCAGCAACACAGCCATTCTTTTAAGGTCCTTGCCGGAACTCTGATGATACAATTCATTCTCTTATAAACGGACCCCTTAGGGCTGCAGACGTGATGTAGGGACCCCCAGGTACCCTGGCATTGAATGGAGGGACTGCACTTCTCCTCCAAAAGGTCAATAAACATACTGGTGTCTACACTTCAGGTGGAGTAAGGGCATAGCAGTTGTCACTTTACTATCCCCTGAGTAAATTGATTGTCTATGTGTTACGAAGGCGCAGAGACCCCCTCCTCATCTGGCAGTCATTACATGAGTACTGACCATTCTGATGCTGCAGCCTTTATGGTGAAGCCCAAACAAAGGAAGTGTAGCCTAGAGTGGGCCTAGATTGCAAGATGCCAGCTCCTCCGACCACCCAGCACCCGAACGTGGACAAACTTTATCTTCAGTCACTAGAAACCAAGCTTGACCCGCACTCCTATAAGTTCACAGAGATCCTGCAAGCCATAATAGACCCAAAAGCGCCCTTGGAACAAAAATGTACACTGTAACAATTTTTATTGCCCTATTATGGGAAGACCATAAGAAGCTAAAGGTGTAGGTACAGGGCCAAGAACATGCTATGCAGGAGATCACTCCCACTGTTGAAGCCCTGGAACACATGGTGGATCAACAACATCTCAAACTTCAGAATCAACAGGCCCAGGTTGAGGATGCTGAAAGCAGGTTGCCATGGAGCAATATGTAAATAGTGTCTTTCCTCAGCGTATTATGACCATGGCAGTTACCACCATGGTCATCCGCTGCTTCTCTGTTCCGGCGCCGGGCTGGAGACCTGGGTCTCCAGCCCGGCGGTCGTCACTATACCGCCGCCGGTATTTTGACCCAGCTAACCGCTGTGGATTTCCTGCGGTAGGAACCGCCATGAAATCCATGGCGGTAAGCACTATCAGTGCCAGGGAATTCCTTCTGTGGCACTGATAGGGGTCTCCAACCACCCCCAACCCCCATCCCGACTCCCTCCCCTACACCCCCCACCACCCCTGTCACCCCCCAAAGGTGGCAGGGCCCCCCTCCCCACCCGACCCCCAACATCACAAAACTCACACACACACAACACACACGAAGACACCACCAACACACACACGCACACACACCGACATACATGCCTACATCCACACACTCAGTCAGACACGCACACCCATATACAAACATACACGCACACATCCATACAGATATACATACAGACATACACGCACTCATTCCCAAACACGCAACACCCCCGCAAGCATACACGCACTCACACACCCCCTCTACATACACAGACGCACACCCCCATGCACCCACACAACACACAACACCCTCCCGCCCCCCTCCCCTAACGGACGATCGACTTACCTGTTCCAGCGATCCTCCGGGAGGGGACGGGAGCCATGGGGGCAGCTCCTCCGACACCACACCGCCAACAAAACACCGCCACGCCGAATCACAGGACTTGATTCGGTGGGCTGTGTTTTGTTGGCGTGGTGGTGGAGGTGGCGCAACCTCCACTTCCCCGCCGCTCGCCAGTATGGCTGTTGGCGGCTCTCTGTCCGTTAAAAAGGGACGGAAGGCAGCCAACAGTCATAATATGCCGAGCAGCAAACCGCCACTACTGGCGGTCTTCCGCACGGCGGTCCCTCGGCGGTCTTGTAAAAAGACCGCCAAGGTTGTAATGACCACCTATATGTCCTACCTTAAACATACACTGCACCCTGCCCTTGGGGCTACCTAGGGCCTACATTAGGGGTGCCTTACATGTAAGAAAAGGGAAGGTTTAGGCCTGGCAAGTGGGTACACTTGCCAAGTCGAATTTACAGTTAAAACTGCACACACAGACACTGCAGTGGCAAGTCTGAGACATGATTACAGAGCTACTTATGTGGGTGGCACAATCAGTGCTGCAGGCCCACTAGTAGCATTTGATTTACAGGCCCTGGCACCTCTAGAGCACCTTACTAGGGAATTACTATTCTATCAAATATGCCAATCATGGATAAACCAATGAACCATACAATTTACACAGAGATCATATGCACTTTAGCACTGGTTAGCAGTGGTAAAGTGGTCAGAGTTCAAAAGCCAACAGAAACAGGTCAGAACAAGTAGGAGACAGGAGGCAAAAGGATTGGGTATGATCCTGCATAAGCAAAAAAGTCCAACATTCTGCATTACACTTCTTCACTGAGTCACTCATGACGGCACAAATCACCCCTTGTGTGGCTTTGCAAATCTTACTTAAGCCTTTGTGCTGCCTTGCATGATGCAAGGACAACGCAAAGCCATAGTAAATTGGGCCTGAGATTAGAACTAGTTTTTAAGACAGTTTTTGAAGCATTTACCCTGACCGCTGTCCACTGTATGTTTCTAACAGTCTCCTTCAGTGAGCACACTAGTCTAGTTTCCTTTGGAAGATACTTATGCTTTGTAAAATTATTATCAAGAATCATCTGCTGACAATCCTCCTTTTATTTATTGCCCACTTGTGCTGATAAAAATGCTGCACCACTTGTGTGGTTGGGCCTAGTGCCAGCAATATGCAATAGGAACAGATCCAACGAAGATAAATGGGAGTCCCCATGCAAGGGCTTCCATTGTCCTTGGTTTGATCCATTTCTGTTGCTGGTACTTGTCCCAGCCACACAGGAGGGAGGGGGGAGCGTTTTGTTGGCACAGGTGGGGCAATGTTAAGTAGTAGGAATTTTGTGGATTCTTGTGGATTTTGGAACTTTAAGGAAAATGCATGGTTTCCGGCAAAGTTTGAGTGCTGAATGGCATAGTGGGTTAAAAAAAACAACTCATGGGATCCATGCAAGTTCTCTAATTCTGGATTCCTCTATGTGTCTAGTTTTAAAAATGTGCAGGTTTGCCTGGATTCCCCAGGTGCCAGCTGAGCTAGGGCCCAAAATCCACAACTAGGCACATTGCACAAAAGGGTCAGTTTTCAGTTGAAAAATGTGATGTGCCCATGTTGTGTTTAAGGGCCTTTCCCTGTCATGGGTACTAGCCCTGCCCATGCAAGTGTGGTACCATTTTTATCAGGAATGTTAATACCAATTGTATTTCTAGCATTTGTGCCTCCCAAATGTAATCCGGTGTGTAAAAAATAAAATAGTTTGAGAAATGCCCTCTAATTCACATGTTAGTATTGGTACACAAACTCGAAGATGTGCAAATAACCACTGTTTTTGAACTCCATATCCTGTGCCCATTTCAGACATACATAGGTCTCCTTGATACCTATTTCTCACTCTTTATATTTTACCATTTAATCTGTTCTATACCCCGTACACAATGAAAAACCACTGCCAAGTGCAGCTAATGTCTCTGGGTACCTCAAGTTCTCGGAAAACCCATATACCCTATATTTCCCCACAACCAGGAGGGTCTAGCAGATGTAATGGTATGTTGCTTTTGTAAGTCAGCAATTGTGACAAGAAGTTACAAATGAAAATGTTGTAGCCATTTTTTCTACTAATTTTCAATAAATTTTTAGTTCAACACTTAGGGCCTGATTACGACCTTGGCAGAGGGCATTACTCCATCCCAAATGTGACTGATATCCCGCCTGCCGGATTACAAGTTCCATTATATCTATGGAATTTGAAATGCAGCGGACGGGATATCTGTCACATTTGGGACATACTAATGCCCTTCGCCAAGGTCATAATCAGGCCCTTGGTTTCTTTGGGAAAATCTTGGAGAAAGTATGCAAATGGCCCCTTGCTGAATTCAGAATGTTTTCTAGTTTTCAGAAATATGTAGCTTTCCACGTTCCACCATGGGGATCACACCTGTTTTCACCACAAACTGGAAGGAGGTTGAAAGCACAAAAAATAGGAAAATGGTCTCTCTCCCAGTGAAATGGCAAAATTGTGTTAAAAAAATTTATTTTGGTGGTGTAGGGAAAGCCTTTTCTCTGCTTGAAACATATTTTCCCTATGGAAAAAGCAAAAGAATAAAAAGTGACAGAGATGCTAGCGTTTCACAATGCATATTTGTACTATTTGCACGATTCTTCACTTTGGAAATGCCAAAGTAAAATCAAATGAAAAGGACATCTCATAACTTTAATAGGACTGCGACTTGAAAGCTGTGACTAACGTTGTATTACAGGCTCATCCTTTGTAAGTGTAGTGAATCCCTGAAATCCATTCAACTATTCTAATGCGGAGGTGAAAATCTCCTGAGGAAGCTTTGACATATTTCTTTGTGCAGCAGCACACCATACCTTTGAACCTTTGTTTTGATTTGAGAGGTAAACCAACCACAAAAATCAAATACCATATCTCAGCAATACCTACTCTACGCTCTAAGTTTGTATCAGTAAAGTTAGTAGTCAACACCAACATGTGCATCTGCAGAAACCTTTTCGGGGGTGGGGCATAATTTTAATGGGGGTTGCAGCCGTATTAGTGAAGGCAACGCAACACTACAGCAGTCGTAATGTTATGCTGCACTGTGAGCCTGCATACCAGGCTGACCCTAAATCCTGAGGGGTTGGGGGGCAAGCGGCCCCCTTACACCTCTCATGCAGACACCTATGGACACCAACCATCAAAGGTTGTCAGTAATAGGTATAGAAACATGGGACCCAATTCACACAAAAAAATCATTGATTTGCACTGGTAAAAATATTCTTAAAAAACGATGTAGAGGTACAGAGAGCACTAAGTAACTTTGTTCTTGATTTAGAGTTTGATGGACAGGTACTCCGTCACAAGCAAGAGAGATATCCTGTCCACCCTACTATACGTGCCACAGAATATATTGCACTTTTAAGAAGGACGGCGGGATATACGTCACATTTGTAAAGGAGTAAACCGAACACTAAACTGTAAATCAGGCACTTTGTTACCCCTCAATCATAGTTGTAATAATCCACACCTTTACCATCGCTCTGGCAGGTGAAGGATGAGAAGCAGTGGGTGAACAGTATATTTGTATGCAAAGAATGCTTGCACATTCAGCTCTACCCCACAGGCAATGGCAATTCTAATGCGTCCAAGGTAACTATATTAACTGCATGAAAGTTTAAAGAACGCTCTAAATAAATGATTACTGTGGCAGCCATCATTATTTGCAATAGATCTGTGTCATATAAAAAGAAGTCAGCATTGCAATGCTCCTTGACTCAAGAGAACACTTTTGTGTTGAGGAATAGGTGATTTACCTTAGTTAAAAATAGGTTCGAGTTTGAATACTCCCAAACCACCAACAGTCAGTGCTCTTTTAATTTGTTTTATAATTTACTTCATTGTTGCAAATGCTTACAAATGGTGTGCAAAGTTTTTAAAACCGGAAAAGGTTTAAGAATGCCACAATTACACACTTTGTAAAGTTTGTCAAGAATCCAGTATTTCCTCCCCTGTGGAAACCTTCACATGCACACAGAGTCAATTCATGCTGCTTGCATAGTGACACTATAATTCCATGCTCGAAAACGTATGTATGATTTTACCTCTGCAGGTCAACATTTTGCAGTGGTTTTCTATGAAAATTGACGTTCACGAAGAGAGTACTGAGGACGATATTTACAATTAAATTCCACAATCAGGAGCGTAACAAAGCCCCCGCAGCAACTGCGGTGCGGGGGAGGGGGCTGTTCTGTGCAGAGGTACACCGCCCAGTTTCGTTCCGTCACTGCGCACAGTGCACCAGCGAGCAACATTTTGCACTGCGTTGTGCTAGAGGGAGAGAGCATCACAGAGCCATAGCCACAAGTACTGGCAAACAAACAGGCTGACTGGCGCTACGCACAGCCCTTTGCACTGTAATGCAAAAGTCTGTGCATGATATTTAGCATTGATTTCAAAGTACAAAATACTATGCTTAGATTTACTTAAACATGTTTCCCATATCCTTATTGAAGCACACACACAATGTGAGAAAATTTAATAGAAACAAACAAAAATAATAATTTTGGTTGGCTAAACTCTCTACCAATTTTAGAAAATGGAGCTTTACATCAAAAACTGTGGGTGGCAATGTGGGAATGCCCATGCATCAACCATGAGACGCCCCTGTTTCAAAAGCAGTGCAAATTGCTCTTTGTGTTACTTTAAGGGCTTCTTTCCACCCCAAAAAGGTTTTGCAAAGGAAAGTAAATATTTTGGGGAAGATTTATGAAAAAGTAGTGATGTGTAGCAACCAAAGTTGCCAGTTTATTACATTGAACAGCAAGAAGCAAATCAATCTGTCAAACTGAAGCAGACTGGAGGGTATATCCATTCACAACTGGTTAGAGAAATTTGTAATATTCAAGTATGTTCGAGATATTCAGGCAGAGCAGAGGCAGTCCCCTGCTAAGCATGCAGGAAATATTCAGAGCAGCAAGCAAGAAAAAATGAACCTTTTCAAATTGTTTATAACTGGACTCAGGTTTAACAGGTGGGCACAATCAAAATGTGATATTAGGGCTTCCTCTTCAATCAAATGGACTCTAAATTCTCTATATGCCATTAAATCTCATCTAACATTATGTTCTGAAGTAACGGTAAGGCTATATGCATTACTCTAAAGAAAAGTTCTTAAATAAATACATAAATAAATAATTAGGTAAATAAATAAATTACAAAACAGCTATTGGTGGCTGCCTTCCATTAAATAACACAAAAATATTGGGCTTCCACATTTAGGGCCTCATTATGACTTTGGCAGTCGGAATGATCTGACCGCCAAAGCCGTGGGGAGGAGGCTGCCGTCATACTGGTGGCCTCCCCCCCAGTCCTATTATGATGTTTCCACCAGACTGACAAGCAAAATCTTTGTATTATGACGTTTCCGCTGGTCAGACCAGCGAAAACTATGCCACATCATTGGCCTTGGCTCCCTTAAGGGACTGGAGGCCAATGCTGTTGCATAACTGCACCTTGAGAATGCGCACTGTCTGCACAGCAGACAGTGCGCATTCTGAGGGTGCTGGCGGGGGGCCCCTACACTGCTCATGCCAGGCACCCCCTATGGCCCCCAGCAATGGCTTTCCTCCAGCCTTTTCATGGCAGGGACCCTGCCCTGAAAAGGCTGGCGGAAAGAGGACTCGTGACCAGCATGGCGGCGCCAAACTCGGACCACCAAATTCGTAATGGGGGGCCTTAATATTTTGAAGTGGCATGAAGCAGCTGCTGTTGTAGGGGCTTTATGCTTTTGCATTGCATATATTTAAATTACAGTTTGTTAGCACATTATTGTTTGATGAAATTCACATGATTTTTTGTTCAGGTGTGAAAACTGAGATTACAAAACAGGTCACCAGGTTCTAATGTCAGCAGCAATGTCATTAGATCATATCTCACTCCATGGATGTAGACCATTATATTTCTGCAGATCACACACCAG
The DNA here is from genome assembly GCF_031143425.1 of Pleurodeles waltl. Classification (NCBI taxonomy): domain Eukaryota; kingdom Metazoa; phylum Chordata; class Amphibia; order Caudata; family Salamandridae; genus Pleurodeles; species Pleurodeles waltl. The sequence goes on along the minus strand of NC_090446.1, from coordinate 1,331,603,416 downwards.
AGTAAACAAGCCAACTAGCCTGAATCTCAAAGATAGATCCACAAAGATAGATCCAGAGAGAGGTGACTCAAAAGGTCATGCCTGGCAGTGTGTGAACCTGATTGTTTTAGACTCTGCTTTGGAGGTGTACGAGGAAAGGCTTGTGGTAAATGAGGAAGGTGGGGGGTTCTTTTCATCATTGATATGACCAAGTCATCATGTTACACACACAGTCCTCTATCATTGACTTACAGATTTCCTTCATGGCATCCCTGTTAGTTCATTGTCAGAGCATCCTATTTTATAGTCGGCCAATCACCCTCTTCACTGTATCTACCACTGCAACAATTTCACATCCAACAATACCAATGTGTGTCATAGACCAATGTAGGCAGCCTGGCACCCACTTCACCACTGGTGAAGATGCACACCTCCACCTGCCACTGCTACAACTCACGAATGAGCTGTATTAATTTCTCTGTGCACTCTACCTGATCCTAGTATCAGTGTCATTCTTATTTATGTGTCAGTGGATGGGATGAGGTTCATTGATGGGAAACAGCCATTACAATGCGACCATTTCCAAACAGTACCATTACAACCCAGTTGTTAATATGCAGGTAACATTACCACACATAACCTTTACCACTTAGAATTTTACAATGACTGTGTCTACTACGCATTCCTTTACAACAAATGTTTTTGTAAAGGTATGATTGGTAAAGGCTTATGCGTGGTAAAGGTTTTGCTAGTAAACATAAGTATTTTGCAGGTAAGTATTAAGTGCTTATATATATATATATTGATATATATATATATATATATATATATATATATATATATATATATATATATATATATATATATGTATATAGATATATCTAGATCTAGGTATATTACTAACAGGTTTTTTTCAGAGTTTAGGGTGGGTATGAGTTTTTGGGAGGTGAAGGATTTTTTAGGGTTTGTGTGGATTTGGGTTTGTGGGTGGCAAGGGATTTTTTAGAGTTTAAGGTGATTTTGGGTTTTGTGGTGGCAAGAAAATATTTAGGGTTTAGGGAGGGTATGGGTTTGTGGGTGGCAAGGGAATTTTGGTTTAGGGTGGGTGTGAGTTTTTGGGTGGCAAGGGATTTCTTAGGGTTTAGGGTGGGTATGGGCTTGTGGGTGGCAAGGGAATTTTTAGGGTTTAGGGTGGGTGTGAGTTTTTGGGTGGAGTGGGATTTTTTAGGGTTTAGGGTGGGTATGGGTTTTTGGGTGGCAAGGGATTCTTTAGAGTTAAAGGAGGGTATGGGTTTTTGGATGCCAAAGGATTTTTTTAGGGTTCACAGTGGGTTTGGATGGCAAGGGATTTTTTAGGGTTTTAAGGTGGGTGAGGTTTGTGGACGACAAGGGATTTTGTAGGGTGAATTTAGGTGGCAAGGGATTATTTGTATGGTTTTGGGCGGTAATGGAATGTTTTATGGTTTAGGGTGGGCTTGAGTTCTTGGTTTAGGTTATATATATATATATTATACATTGAAAAAAATAAAGGTTACAGGGACGTTATAGTTAGGCTCAGATTTCACTCGTACAAAACCACTGAAATTCACCAGTTATAGTTAACTCAGCTACCTATTAGCTATAACTTATGCCCCCACAGTGCACTGCTTATGATCTCACATATTCCATCATTCCATCACTGATGACATCACTGTTTCTAATGTCTGTATCAGTGTGGGAGTGGATATCTGATTGGCTGTATGGGTGTGTGAGAGGCTGTATTGGTGACTGTGGTGGCTGTGTGAGTGGCTCTATGATTGAACGCGTGTGTGTGTATGTTGCTATATGGGTGGCTTTATGGGTGATGGAGTGGCTGTATGAATGGCTCTATGGATGAGTGACTGGGTGTGTAAGTGGATGTATGGATAAGTGAGTGGCTGTTTGATTGGATGTATGGGTAAGTGAGTGGGTGTGGGAGTGGCTGTTTTACACAGAATTATGTGAGTGTCTTTATAGATGAAAGAGTGGGCGCATGAGTGATTGTAATGATGTGTGAATGGGTATGTTAGTGGTTTTGTGGAAGAGTGTATTGATGTGTGAGTGGCTGTATGGGTGAGTGAGTAGCTCAGTTAGTAGCTGTATGGTGACTGAGTGACTGTGTGAGTGGTAGAATGGCTGAGTGAGTGGTTGTGTGAATGGCTGTATGGGTCTGTGAGTGGGTGTGTGAGTGGTTTTGTGGGTTTGTGAGTGGCTGTATGGGTCTGTGAGTGGATATGTGAGTGGCTGTATGGGTGAGTGTTTGACCTAGCACTTTTTGCAGGGTCATCCACGAACATTTCCCTTCCTCCTTCTATTTTTTCTGACCTATTGTTGTTGGCTTTAGGACTCTGGGCACTTTACTACTGCTGACTGGTGCCAAAGTGCAAGTGCTCTCTGTCTAAATGGTACTGGTGATTAGTTTATCCATTATTGGCATATTTGATTTACCAGTAAGTCCCTAGTAAAGTGAACTATGTGTACCCAGGGCCTGTAACCCAAATACTACTAGTGGGCCTGCAGTCCTAATTGTGCCACCCATATACGTAGCCCTGTAAACCTGTCTTAGACCTGCCATTGTCTGTGTGTGTAGTTTTAAACTCCCATGTCGACCTGGCAAGTGTACCAATTTGCCCGGCCCAAACATTCCCTTTTACTACATGTAAGTCACCCCTACATAGGCCCAAGGTAGCCCCATGGACAGGGTGCAGTGTATTCTGAAAGGTAGGGCATATACTGCTGTGTTTTACATGTCCTGATAGTGAAATACTGCCAAGTTTATTTTCACTATTGCAAGGCCTATCTCTCCCATAGGTTAACATGCAAATGTCTTAAAATATCTTCTAAGTGCAATTTCTCATTGGGAGCAGATAGAGATCTGGAGTTTGGGGTCTCTGAACTCACAATTTAAAAATACATCTGCAGGAAGCTGGCTCTATATATACTATATCAAAATGAGATATAGTGTGCACAGAGTCCAGGGGTTCCCCAGGAGGCTTGACAGAGGCAATAATAGATAATACTAATGCTCTATTTGTGGTAGTGTGGTCGAGCAGTTAGGCTTATCAGAGGGTAGTGTTAAATATTTGCTGTACACACACAAGCAATAAGTGAAAACACACACTCAATGACTTAACTCCAGGCAAATAGGTTTTTATATAGAAAAATATTCTTTTGTTAATTTAGTTTTAGAACCACAAGATCAATTTAGCAGGTAAGTACAGGAGTTAAATGAAAGTTACTTTGCATAGTAATAGTTGAGACTTTGAATAGATTCAATATTGTACACAGTTTTCATTAAAATTGCAAAAAGCTATTTTAAAAGTGGACACTGCCATTTTCAACAGTTCCTGGGGGAGGTAAGTACAGTACAGTTTCAGAGGTAAGTACCACACTTACAGGTTCAATCTCCTGGGTATAGGTAGTCCACCAAGGCAACCCCAAACACCCAGCACCAGCAACACAGGGCCGGTCAGCTGCAGAGGTCGAACAGGAGCCAAAATAACGTGGGCGCCCATGGAGAGAGGGGGTACTCCGGTTCCAGTCTGCTGGCAGGTAAGTACCTGCATTCTCAGAGGGCAGACCAGGGAGGATTGGAGGAGTACTGGAGGGGTCCCAAGTAGGCACAAAAACCACACGCTCATCGGCATGGGGGAGGCCGGGTGCACTGTGCCAACAGGGCGTCTGGTTCTCAATAGAACTCTATGGAGGGACCCGGGCGTCACTCAGGTGCTGCAGGCAGGGCACAAGGGGTCCTCTCGGGCAAGCTACCAACTGGGCAAGGGTGAGGGCTGCCTGCTGGTCGTTGCTGCACTGGTGGTCAGTTTCTCACGGACCTGGGGGCTGGAGGTGCAGTGCTTCTTTCAGGCATCCGATATCTTCATCCCAGGAAGTCGCGGTCACGGGGTCCTTGGGATTCCCTCTGCAGGCATCGTCATGGGGGTGCAGGGAGGTCAGTCCAGGGTGGACACTTTGTCGGAGTCGCCTGGGGCTCCTCTCTGGATAGTTGGTTTCTCTGGACACAGGCCGGGGGCGTTGGGTGCAGAGTGTTGGGGACTCACGCTTCTGGAGTGAGGTGGGAGTCCCTTTAAAGATGGTTTCTTCTTTCTTGGTTGGACAGCTCCGCTGTCCACAGGAGTTTTTGATCCTTCTTAGGTGCAGGGCAGTCCTCTGACCCGGCAGAGGTTGCTGGGCCAGCAGGATGCGTCGCTGTAGTGCAGGTTCTCTGAAGTAGGAGACAGGCGGTAGGGCTGGGGACAAAGCTGTTGTTGTCTTCCTTCTTCTCTGTGGGGTTTTTCAGGCCAGCAGTCCTTCTTCTTTGTAGGTCGTCAGGAATCTGAAATCCTGAATTCAGGGTCGCCCCTAAATACTGAATTTAGGGGGGTGTTAGGGTCACAGGGCAGTAGCCAATGGCTACTGTCCTTGAGGGTGGCTACACCCTCCTTGTACTCCCTACCTCTGAGGAGGGAAGAACATCCCTATCCCTATTGGGCTAAATCCTACCAAACAAGATGGAGGATTTTTCAAGGCGGGGGTCACTATAGATCTGGCCACATTAGGGGTGGACCTGGCTGAGGGGGTGACTTCTCCTTGTTTTTCTCATTATTTCCCCGGACTTGCTGCCAAAAGTGGGGGCTGCTTCCGGAGGGTGGGCATCTCCACTAGCTGGAGTGCCCTGTGGCATTGTAACGCCAGGCTTGAGCCATTGAGGCTCACCGCCAGTTGTTACAGTTCCTGCATGGGGAGGTATGAAGCACCTCCACTCAGGACAGGCTTTGTTCCTGACCACAGAGTGCACAAAGGCACTCACCCCTTTGGTCAGAAACTCGTCTGGAAGTGGTGGTCAGTCACACACTAACAGTAGGTTTAACATACAGGGGGCATCTCTAAGATGCCCTCTATGTACATTTCTCAATAACTCCCACGCTGGCATCAGTGTGGGTTTATTGTGCTGAGACGTTTGATACCAAACTGCCCAGTCTTCAGAGTAGCTATTATGGTGCTGTGGAGTTTGTAATGACAAACTCCCAGACCGTATACTCAGTATGGCAACCCTGCACTTACAATGTCTAAGAATTGACTTAGACACTGTAGGGGCATAGTGCTCATGCAACTATGCCCTCACCTGTAGTATAGTGCACCCTGCCTTAGGGCTGTAGGGCCTGCTAGAGGGGTGACTTACCTATGCCACCGGCAGTGGGTTGTGGGCATGGCACTCTGAGGGGAGTGCTATGTCGACTTTGTCTTTTCTCCTCACCAGCACACACAAGCTGCAAAATAGTGTGTATGCACTGAGTGAGGGGTCCCTGAGGGTGGCATAATACATGCTGCAGCCCTTAGGGACCTTCCCTACCACAGGGCCCTTAGTACCAGGGGTACATTTTACAAGGGACTTAACTGTGTGCCAGGGCTGTGCCAATTGTGGAAACAAAGGTTCAGTTTTAGGGAAAGAACACTGGTGCTGGGGCCTGGTTAGCAGGGTCCCAGCACACTTCCAATCAAAGCTGGCATCAACACTCACCAAAAAGTGGGGGGTGACCATGCCAACAGTGGCATTTTCCTACAACATCTTTTAGTGTAGGTGTTTCTTAAATAGCGTGTTTGAAAATGCCACTTTTAGAAATGGGCATTTTCTTGCTTAACCATTCTGGGCCTCTGCCTGGCTGTGGAATACATGTCTGAGTGAATATGACAGTTGGGCTGGTTGTGAATTGACTCTAGACAGTAACACAAAGGTAGTTGAGGTGTGCCTTGCATATCCTGATGAGTCTTTCCTGGGTTAGAGTGGTGGGAGGAGCTGACACTTGGACCGGCTGTGCCTGTCTTTTCACAATACAATCTCCAACCCCTTAGAGCAGTGGTTCCCAACCTGTGGTGCAGGGACCCTGGGGATCCGTGAAGCATCCTCAGGGTGTCCGCGACTGCTTAGAAAATTTAATATTATTAACAGATTAGGTCCCCAGCTTTCAGTGATGACTCAGTGGGGGGGTCCCTGGATTCCAAGAATGATTCAGTGGGGGTCCCTGGGATCCAGTAATGATAATGTGGAGGTCCACAGAAGTCAAAAGGTTGGGAACCACTGCTCTAAAGCAGTGGTTTTCAAACTTTTTAAAGCTGTGCCTCTCCAGTGGGGGAAAAAATCATCTGGCCTGTTAGAAATGGGGTCTTGGGTTGGCAGTCAGGTTACCCCGTGTTCAAACAAGGACCCTCACTCTAGTCAGGGTAAAAGAGAATCACCCTCAGCTAACCCCTGCTTACCCACTTGGTAGCTTGGCACGAGCAGTAGACTTAACTTCAGAGTGCTAGGTATAAAGTATTTGTACCAACACACACAATAAGTAAATGAAAACACTACAGAATGACACAACACAGGTTTAGAAAAATAGAAAATATTTATCTAAACAATACAAGTCCAAAACAACAAAAAACGACAATACACAAGTCCAGTTATCACTAAAAATGCAAAAAGAGTCTTCATGTAATCTTAAACACACACTAACGCTGTTAACTTGAAAATGTACCTTAGGTGCGTCAAAAATAACCCCTCACGGGTGAGTGTGCATCAAAAAGGTCTTGCGATGCGTCGATATCACTCATGAGCAAGATCTTGCGTTGTTTCTTCTTTAGTCGGGTCGGTGTGCGTCGTTTCTTCTCTCCCCAGAAGAGCGATGTGTCGATCCGGTTATCACTCTCAGGTCTGAGCAGGCTTTGCGTCGTTTTTACACACCCAGTGGTGTTTGGATCTGAAATCCAGCCGCACGATGATCCCAAAACCACACAGTGTGGGTTGCGATCTCACCAGCCTCTGTCAGCGATGCTGTGCGTTATTTCTCCAGCCCCGGGCATTGATCTTCGGGTCGTGTTGCAGGCGAGCGTTAATTTTCAGCCACAAAACCGGCAGCGTGTCGATTTTCCCTGCACGGCGGTCTGTGTGTGGATTTCTCACTCTTGGGCTGACAGCTTCTCCTTTCAGGGTCCCAGGAACTGGATGGGCACCACTTGGCAGGGTAGGAGTCTCTCCAGAGGCTCCAGGTGCTGGCAGAGAGAAGTCTTGACTGTCCCTGAGACTTCAAACAACAGGAGGCAAGCTCTAAATCAAGCCCTTGGAGATCTTCACAAGAAGGAAGGCAACACAAATCACAGGCAGGGCAGCTCTTCTTCCTCAGCTCTTCAGCGATTCTCCAGGCAGAGTTTCCTCTTGGTTTCCTGAAGTGTTCTAAAGTCTGTGGTTTTGGGGGCTCTTCTTATACCCAATTTCTCCTTTGAAGTAGGCCTACTTCAAAGTAAAGTCTCTTTTAAATGTGAAATCCTGCCTTGCCCAGGCCAGGCCCCAGACACTCACCAGGGGGTTGGAGACTGCATTGTGTAAGGACAGGCACAGCCGTTTTGGGTGTGAGTGACCACTCCTCCCCTTCAGCCTAGCACAGATGGCTCATCAGGATATGCAGGCTACACCCCAGCTCCCTTTGTGTTACTGTCTAGTGAGAGGTGCAACCAGCCCAACTGTCAAACTGACCCAGACAGGGAATCCACAGACAAGTAGAGTCACAGAAATGGTTTAAGCAAGAAAATGCTCACTTTCCAAAAGTGGCATTTTCAAACACACAATCTTAACATCAACTTTACTAAAATATGTATTTTTAAATTGTGAGCTCAGAGACCCCAAACTCCACATGTCCATCCGCTCCCAAAGGGAATCTACACTTTAATCATATTTAAAGGTAGCCCCAATGTTAACCTATGAGAGGGACAGGCCTTGCAACAGTGAACAACAAATTTAGCAATATTTCATTGCCAGGACATATAAAACACATTACTATATGTCCTACCTTAACCATACACTGCACCCTGCCCTTGGGTCTACCTAGGGCCTACCTTAGGGGTGTCTTACATGTAATAAAAGGGAGGGTTTAGGCCTGGCAAGTGGGTACACTTGCCAAGTCGAATTTACAGTTAAAAACAGCACACAGAGATGCTGAAATGACAGGTATGAGACATGATTACAGAGCTACTTAGGTGGGTGGCACAACCAGTGCTGCAGGCCCACTAGTAGCATTTGGTTTACAGGCCCTGGGCACCTCTAGTGCACTTTACTAGGGACTTACTAGTAAATCAAATATGCCAATCATGGATAAACCAATTACATACACATTTTGTATAGGAGCACTTGCACTTTAGCACTGGTTAGCAGTGGTAAAGTGCCCAGAGTAACAAAAAAAGCAAAAACAGAGTTGAGCACACATCAACAACCTGGGAAACAGAGGCAAAACGTTAAGGGAGACCACGCCAAGCATGAAAAGTCTAACACTCCTGTTGAGGAAGCTAACTTATTTGGAAATATAAGAGATTTCACTGTCTACATGAAGGATCAAATGCAGAAAACAACTGTTTTAAATTCTTATCCTTTACGTATTTCTTTATAGAAGCAGAACTGTTTTCTAAGAATAGGAATGTCTGTGCTTTTGAGTCGGAAGTAATCTGTTATATATAAGAACTTAGTTTTCGCTACATATTGGTTTTGTTGATTATTGCTTAACACGTTTTGTAAAACTAAGGCTCAGATTTAAGAAGGCCTAGAGCTTCCTTGTGCCACATTAGTGTGTTTTTGTTTACGCTAATGTGGCCCAACGAGGCCAAAATCACTGCGCCACATTATGCCTGCACCAGACATAATGTATGCAAGAGGGGCCTTCCCTCATTAGGGGGGCAGAATAATGGCGCAAATAAATTTAAAAGATTTCTTTGCCCCCTTTTTGCGGTATTTTTAATGCTTGCTGAAAGCATGCATCAAAAGGGGGCACACTATTGATTACAATGGGCCCCTATGTACTGTTCAGAGCTAGCACCAAAATATTGGTGCCAACCCTGAACAGAACATCAATAGCATCCAAAAATTCTTATGCTATTGCCCCCTACCCTCCGTCATGGTGCTCCGTATTTTAAATATGGCGTACACATGGTGGCAGTAGGGGGGTGCTAAGGGGAGCTAGGAAAGTGGTGCTGCACTTGGTGCAGTGCCACTTTTCTTAAATCTGACCCTAACTGTCTTTGCCCAGATATTTTTGCTTTTTTAACGTGTAATAATTTGGTTATCCTCAAACACTTTGAGTAAGGCATACACCTTGCTTTTTTGGACATAGATAGTCCTGAGTGAGTAAAGGATACAAAAGTGTGTGTGCCCAAACCTCCAAATGTATAGTCACCACAATACAGTCTAGTGAAGGGGGCATGCGGAACCACCTGTGGGACTGCAAGGTGCGCCCCTACCAGGTAATACCATCTGGGTAACTGTCTGCAGTGGCCGAATAGTACTAGTTTCGGTGTTAAGTTAGAGAGTGGTGTGGCATAATTGGGATCTTTACAGACGTTACCGATTAATAAAAAAACACAATTTTTCAATGTATGGTTTATATCATTCTCATCAGAAGATGCAAACATTTTCAGAAAGATATTTTAGGTGCTGGCCCGAATTTACAGAAAAGAAGCAAACGTTCATTCATATTCCACTTTGTTAATCATGTCTTAAAGACCAGTGAGAGTTTGTAGCTAAAAAATAATAGGCTGGTAGGAAACGTTGTCTAAAAGCCTTCAGAGATAGATAAAAATCGTTGAGGGACTTTGAAAATAAATATTTAGAAAGCATCGTGTGTCAAAGTAAACGTTTAATTCACTATTATTCTTTTGCCTAGAAGTTGGACAAGAGAGGAGATACAGGGGGTCATTCTGACCCCGGCGGGCGGCGGGAGCCGCCCGCCTGGAGGGAACCGCCAGAATACCGCTGCGCGGTCAAAAGACCGCCGCGGGTATTCTGGGTTTCCCACTGGGCTGGCAGGCGACCGCCAAAAGGCCGCCCGCCAGCCCAGTGGGAAACACCCCTCCATGAGGATGCCGGCTCCGAATGGAGCCGGCGGAGTGGAGGATGTGCGACGGGTGCAGTGGGCCGTCGCGTATTTCAGTGTCTGCCCCGGCATGGGCACTGCAGGGGCCACCAGGGGCCCCACGACACCCCTCACCGCCATCCTGTTCCTGGCGGGCGGAACCGCCAGGAACAGGATGGCGGTGAGGGGGTCGGAATCCCCATGGCGGCGCAGCAAGCTGCGCCGCCATGGCGGATTCCCATGGGCAGCGGAAAGTCGGCGGTACACCGCCGGCTTTCCGCTTCTGGCCGCGGCTGTACCGCCGCGGTCAGAATGCCCGGCGGAGCACCGCCAGCCTGTTGGCGGTGCTACCGCCGACCCCGGCACCGCCGGGGTCAGAATGACCCCCACAATCTTGAGTCTAAGTTGATGACCTTTGAAGCTGAAGCGATGTCCTGTAATCCCTGCTTACAACTGGACCAAACATTGTGTGATTCTGGGCAAATTATTTAATGTGCCTCCCTGATTCACAACTGCTAGATATGTGCAAAGTAAATCTGTGATGTTATGTGCCTTGTATGTATGTGTAATGTACACTCCAAACAACATTTTCTCACTACCCTCCCAATCACATCCTGATTTATGTAATCAGTTCTCGGCCAGACTCCATACGCACACTGCTCTTCTAAGTGTCGCACCCGAGATGTCCTGCTGCTATATAAAATGCTTTCTATAAACGGCTCTGCTGCTCTCAGTAGCTACCTTGGTCCTATTACAATTAAATAAAATAAGAAGCACAGCCAGTAATGGATGGTTGTATGAATTCAATTTCATTACATAAATAAACTTCACCATACAGAAGCCACACCATAGATCAAAAGAAAAAAGCTGAGTGTGGTCATGGTGTTACACAGCATATGGAGGTAAAAAATATACCATGAATAATATAATGACATACAAATGCGAAAAATACGAAATACTTCAAAGGAAAATTTTAAAGTCCTATAATTTACATGGCCAATGTGAGATGGGTTGAAGTTTGAATTAGCTGTAAATAACCCTGACTAAAATTAAATATATTAAAATATATAATGAAATACTTCAAAGGAAAATCGTGAAATCCTACAATTTACACAGACAAAATTAAGATGGAATGGTGTTTGTATAGACTAGAAAGAAATCTGCTAAAATATCTTTATAAAGACATTGTTATTACAGGTTTGAGTTTCCATAGTTCTCTAATTACAGGATGCGTATTACATTTGTTGACCTCAGATAGGTGAAATGCTGACTCTGCAGTGCCTGGATCTGAACTTGTGATGTGCAGACCCGGATTTTTAAAACTGGCTCACCATGCAGTGCTGCATCCAAAGTTTTCATGACAGAAAAAGAGCAAGAAGGCACCTTTATCTACGTATATAGCATATGGCACCATCCTGATATCTTCCTCGAACTGGTTCGCAATTAGGCTGCTGAGCTCCACGGCATACTTTTACACCGTAGTGCAAATGTATCTGCTTAAGTCTAGCATAGGTTTTGTACTGAAAGGGCAATCTTCCTGTGCCAAACACTTTGCTTAGACTACTTTTTTCTCCTATTTCTTTTTGGGATTTTTTGCAATCAAACAACAATACAAAGGCAATAACACCCTCCCCCAAACCCAGCCACAGAGATCCAGATAAAGAGCTGTTACTTGGCAAATGTATTTCTCTGAAAGCCAGGACATGATTTTCAAGCATCATAGATAAAACTGTATACTGTACACATGGAGGCGCTGACACCCAGTAACCCCCCCCCCCCAGACATTCTGGCATATTCCATTGTCACTCACCTACAGAATCTATTGTACAACAGGTTCCTCAATTTCTTTTTGTAAAGGGATCTCAACCATATCCCACTCCATTCTACCCTCTGGTTAGACCCACTGTATTCCAGTCTTTGTCTTACCCCACATTCCACTCTCACCCATCATGCTAGTTCTCACAGCCATTGGTTCTTAGTAGGTAATCATTTAGTCATCCATCTTAAGGCTATGTATTTTTTTGACATACCTTGACCCAGTTCTACTACCTTTTCTGCATATTTAGTGTGTTTGAATCGGGTCACCAGGCCCAATAGCACAGATGCATTGTGGGCAACAATTGCTCTGCAGTCAGGACCCCTAACACCTGAATCACTTTGCCCCAGAGAACACCCACATTCGGACATGTCCACCACAAATGCATATAAGTCCCAGTGGCTGACCGACAACATAGGCAGGGTTCCTGCTTGGCTGGGTCCAATCCATACAGCCATTGTGGTGTGACATAATACCTGTGTACACATTTAAAATGAATCAACTTTGTGCTTTACAAGTCACCCTTCTGCAATTACCCAGCACAGAAACCTAGCCACGCTTACTCAACTCCTCAGCCATATCCACCTCCCATTGCATTTTCAGTGCGAGTAGCTGTGCGTGGTGCAAGCAAGGCATACAAATGTAAAATAAGCATATGTTCTCCCCCAGTTGCAGCAGTGTTTGATTTAGTACAAGCGTGTACGGCTCCTGCGGGAACCCCGGCCATTCCTTCCTTATGGTCGCCACCAGACCAGCATACTTGAGGAGGCAGTTGCCATTAGCATCCCATTGAGTGCCAATGTCCACATACCAGCATCCTGCCATCTGCATATAAGTCCCCTAAACAATATGGGCTGATTCCTTCCCCTTTTTGTCTTAGAAATAGTGGTATTGTGGGGCTTATTAGAGTACACCAAGGGACCAATTATTGAATGTAGATATGTTCTTCATTTTCCCGCCATTTCCAGTCTTGTTGTGCAGTGCCAGATGTCTAGCAGTGTATGGATCGGTTTCAGTAGGGACAATCTATACTTGTGGGTTGGCAGTGGCAGTGCCAGAAGCTTCTAGGGCCAGGTCAGACGAGCCAACATTCCTGTGAGAGGATCAGAATTCCCCCCAGAACTATGGTATTTGGTGTTGAAGGTGAGCTGCCCATTAGTATACCCTAAAGTTTGGAGCCTGTCGCCACCCACTATCACATGGGAGTCACAGAACCTCTAGGCTGATCTGTGCCCTTCCATGTCCCCAGTATAACAGCTGAAGGATCTCATCCAATTTACTAAAGCAGGACTCAGGCATGCAAATTGGCATGTGCTGTAGCCTATATGGCTCTCGGAAAAGCATTACCATCTTGCTATTCTTCCCGTTAGGGAATCGGGAATCGTAGCCATTTTCACATGCTCTTTTCTATGCAGTCTAAGAGAACCCCCGCATTTGAGGCATAGGTATCAGACATATATGAGATTGTTGCGTGGGCTCTCATTATCCTAAATGAGACTACTGGATTTCTAGGCAGCAGGATCGATCACGGTGTGGGGGACTGAGTCGGACCCACGTGTAAGGAACTCTGTCACCTTAAATCCGGTTTTTGCTCCGGCTAACTAGCAGTGCCTCATTTCTCCCAAGGGGAAGAGATGATTGGGCAGCCGATCTTTGGAACTTCTCAGGGAAGTCGTGGTCACTCAGATCCAAACCAACTCTCTCATTTACAATACGATCTCATATACAAATGACAAAGGCAGTATAAGTTTTATATAATGTTTTAATAAAACAACTGCATTTTAGATAATAAGGCGTGAGCCGCAATAACCAGAACCATACAACACAGTAGGATTGAAATAGTCACCAGGAGAGTAAAACATAAGAACAAAGCTATGATGGTGTCTAATAGTTTCTACTCTCTCTCTCTCTGCTTGGTCTATTTCGAGCACAGCATGTTAAGCTTCTAACTTGCCTTTCTGAATCCCTGGGGAGACATCAGCCCTCATACCTGAGCAAAGGCCTGTGATCTTGGTTCAGCATCTGCAACGAGGTAGTCAGCGTCTAGTTGTGGTCCCTGGTCGGAATCTCCCTCTTGCGTGTATTGGGACAAGGAAGTGATTTTATAACTAACATGTCAGCGTGATCACAAAATGTCCCTACGCAGGAATGCCAAAGACTAAACTCCTATCACGTCTATCGGCAATGTACCAGACTGTATCCTTGACTGAAGCACAGAGTGAACAGGAATGTGTTATGGAGAACTCCAGTGCTGAAGTAGGCTAAACAGTGTGATATGAATAAAAAACAAGACCGTAGAACTGGTTATTTGAAAAATAACAGTACGAAGCCTAATAAAAAGCATTTAGAGCAAAGTGCACAGAGGCTCTAAGCTGCAAGCAAATGAATAAAATACATCCAGGGCAAAGTGCACAAAGGCCTAAAGCCTGAAGCTAATGCGCAAAGGATACGTAAAACTAACCACACTACACCCTCCCCTTGTCGGTAGCAAGTGGTTCCAATAATATAAAAGTATGCCCCAGATATAAACAATACCTAAAAATATATATATTTCGACAAGGTCAGAGGACAACAAAGTCATAAATTTTGGGAAGCATGTGATGATAAAGACAAATACAATATAATGTCAATTTTCGAGGAAAAAAAAAAAAATCCAATTGTCAGACAGAAGCAATAGAAAGCAGGAGCTCCTCCACTTCGATATATGTCAATATCGGAAGATCCACGCCACAAATTACCATGGAGCAGGTGTGTTCCCAAGCCCCAAAACCATTCAGGGCGCCACCCCGTGCAGGGCCTATGAATGAGATAATACCATCTTCCTCCAGGAAGGGAATCTCATAAACTGCCTCACGAAGCAAACGCAACCGTAGTGCACAAGTCTGGGAATGAACCCTAATCAGGAACATCAACAGATCAGTTTCAACCACTGAGAGACAGAAAGCCAGTGCATGTTCAAACGAGCACCAAAGGCATCGAAACACGGGTTGCACACAATCCAAAACTGGTCGGAATGACAGAGACCAGTCACACTCCAAATGTCCCAGGAGTGTCGCTCCAAAATGCTGCATCATGCGTTCACGACACAGCTGCGCTGACGGGAGCAGCAATATAGGATCTCGTCGTGGCGGGACAGCCATTGCGAAAAAATAGCAACAATAGCAAGACTCCAGCCAATAAAGCCAAAGTAATCGGGAAACCCCCAAAAATGCTTTTGAAAATAGAGTGTATAGCCGAAGGTATCAAACCGAATATGGAAGAGAAGGTGTGAGCAAAACCAACGCCAACGGCTTTGAAAATATTTGCAATTCCAGCAGTGCTGGACGCATTAAATATACGTCCCACAAGTTCACCAAAGTGACTCGGAAAGTTAGTATTCAAAAGGGACTGTATTTCCGCCGATGACCTTTGCCACCTGTAGTGCGTAGGTCTCGCTAGCAGATGTAAGGGCCACATGCTTTTGAAACAATAAAGCCTTCAGTCGACTCAACTTGTCGAAATTAACCTTGGAAGTAGCAATATGAGGCCAGATGTCCGCTACCTCCCTAATTTGAGTGGGGTGAAACAACACATTCCCGCAGCACGTAACGGCCTTGGTGACAACGACAACGTAAACTATTCCGGCACGCATGCCACAGCAGCGTTCGCTGTTAAGAACAATGTAACTGCCGTTAGAAAGCACCTGGAAAGTGTTTTTAATAACCGGGACTGGAACTCCCTTCAGATAACAAGCTAAGTTAGCAATCGAAGCGTTACACGCTCCGTGCAAGGACAGCTGTTTACAAACCATGGAATGGCTGACAGAAGTTTCGCATTCACTACCGCTAAGAAAAACCTCCCTCAAACCATTAATACATCTGTATAGAAAGGGAAGCTCCCACACCTCGTGTATGTAACTGTCTCCCAACCGTTCATATCTACCCACCGGAATGTGCTTCAAACAAGAAGTAAACTGCAGAGTGGAGATAGGCAGATTAATTACCCCATGAATCAACCACTCAGCTGACGGAATCTCAGCAACCGTGAAAGGCAGTTTTTCCAATTTTTCAATATTCAACATGACATACGTCACTTCCTTTTTAGCCATCAGCTGTTGTTGACGAGTTAAATTAAAGGAGACAAAGATCTCTCTGGCACGAATGTGCTGCCACGGAACGCGACCTGCCTTCAAGGTCTGAAGAGTCCAACCCAGCTGCATGATGGACCGCGTCTGACTCTGCCCATAATATAAAGAAGACATATCTGATTTAATAATGTCTATAGCAGAGGAAACGATGCTGTCAATTGTGTAAACACGGTCAGAAAGGGTATGCATGCCATTATCTACAACAGACAAAGCCTGCATCAGGTTTTCCTGATAAATTTGCCTCAACCGGGCCGCTGCCTCCTGCTGTGAAAGCTTCCAAATCTCATTATATACTTCGTATAAAAATAGTTTTTTCCGTGGTACCTTAGGTCCTGACAAAAAATCTTGGAAGTCAGTATCATTAGACAGTAACGTGAGATGTGATTAAACTGCATCCAGCGTGGACGACTTCAACCATTGCTGACAAAGCTTTCCCATGCTGTATGTAGTTATGATATCAGCATGTTCTGGTGAAATGTAACGAGGGTCTGCCCTACTAGTCTTGAACCCCCCTGAAGAGGTGACAAAACGTTGATGACACTTATTAGTGTCTACAGGCCATAATAACCACCCGCCCGGATGTACCAATGAAGTGTTAAGCGTACCATTCTGGACCCAGTGTGTAAACTCACTAAACGTAGCATTAACATATCGCTGCCAATTGTTCAATTTGGAAGGGACAGGTATACTAGGCAAATTTAACTCTCTAATCGTTGCCAAGCCCAAACAGCTAGTCTGTTGTACCGTGTCATTGAGGAAAATCATCTGCACAGGGATAATACATGCTCTAAATAATGTGTCCCTGCCCTGCATTTGCCAATTTTTCGTACCCCAGACACTTTTCAAATCAACAGTCTTAAACCAATATTCATACCCCTCAACCGAAAGTTTAGACACAAACAAATTTGAATATAGTAATTTAGTATCGGTCAATAACATTTGCTTATTAGCATACGGAGTAACTTTAAAATAGTAAGACTTAGCATTTTGTTGATTATTCCCAGAAAAGTATGCAAATTTATCATAATACGTTTTTGAACTCCCCTGTGGAGGAGTTGGGCAATGTTCCCATTGCACATAATCAAATATGGACTTAGGTCTACTTGCTTTATGAATAAAGTGGTGTCCATAATAGTTGTAGCAAAACATGTCACCATGATTATCTCTAAACAGGTAAGCATCTTCATCGTCATAGACAGTATAATATTGCAAGTCTGTCAGCATAGAATCTACTGTCTTCACATCCCAATCATCAGAAACAATGCCTGGTATAACAATATCATTCATTGATAACTTGAGGACATACGGTATTTGAATCAATTCAGTGGGACCATATATATCAAACATTACATTATCCCACACAATCCCATCTGGAATCGGTATCGCAGAAATGTTTACATTGGACAAGTCTCTTCGAACCATATGAGACGAAAAATGTGGTTTCCACAGTCTCCACGTGCTCAATGTCAGATCGTTCAGGAAGAAAATGACCATGTATTACTAGAAAAAAAGTAACCACAAATCCCAACCACAAAAAAAGAGTCCTAACAGCCATAAAAACCCCCAAATAGTTCCAAGGAAAAACAAAATATGTGCGTTTAAGCCAACACAGCAGCTTACGTGGACCTCGGACTGAAGACATCGAGGACGAGGACCCGGACACTGCATCATCAGTGTCATTGAAGCAGCCAGAGGCAGTTCTTGCAAAAGGTGCAACTGTGAACAAAGAAGTAGATGGAGGCCCTCGCCTTGGCACACTATAAACCACATGTTCAGAAACATCAGTAGAACGTACAGCAACTTGATCAAAAGATTCCAAATTAATCGTTGTCTGTGGAACAATCGCAAGATCATCTTCCACCCTCCCCAAGCTCGGAGAGGAAACAGCATCAGTGTAAATCACCTGCAGCGGGACTTCTTCCCCAGTAGTGAGAGGGATTCCGGAACTACTGGGTGTCCCTCTTGGTCTGCTGTGCAGAATCGGCCACATGTTGTAACTTGACATTATCAATGGAAACAAAGCGATTTCCTTTGGCCCCTTGCAGCGGCAGTAAAATCACAGTTCTCGTGCCGCTAACCCCTAACACAGGGACAGGTGCTCGATAAGAAGGACCAAATTCTTTCTTTTCTGCGACCTTTTCACGCACTAGATCCCCAATCCTGGGTATCCAACCAGTAGGAGTTACTGGCTCATCCTTAATTCCTGAGAAGGCAGCACTTGCAGAAGAGTTATCTTCAAGGAATTGTTGTAAATCCTGCAAAACAGTGACACGATCATTTATGTCAAAGGGCGTATCCGCCGCCTCCACACCAGGACCATCTAGATCAGGAACATACATTCGTGTTCCAAACAGGCACTCATATGAAATACGACCCCCCAGTGACCTTCTAGGCAAGTTATTAAGTGCTCTCTGTACTCCATACAGGTGGGCTAGCCAACCACGACCCGTACCTATAACTCTGGCCGTTAAGGATTGCTTTAAATCACAATTTAAACGCTCCACGACAGAATTTCCCTCGGGATGAAATGGAGACGAGAATTGGAGTTGGACCCCCAACGAAGCCATGGTGTCCCTGAATGCCTTAGAGGCAAAAGCAGGCCCCTGGTCCGAATGAAAAGCCGCAACTGTAAATGTATCGACAAAGATGCGCAAATCTTTAATAACAGTCCGAGCGTCAGCCGAGTGTTGTGGCCAGACCCACACAAATCTGGAGCACGAATCTACAGCTACCAATATATATTTGTATGCACTATCTGGTGTCAGCGGACCACAATGATCCAAGTACACACACCGTAAAGGTTTGTTTGAAATTAGAAGGGGCGTCTGCTGCGGGCGTCTAGCCGATGAACCTTTAATTTGTTGACAAACATCACAACAAAGGACATATTGCTTTGTCTCTTTATAGAGACCAGGCCACCAGTAACGAGCCTGTAAAAGCGAAATAGTAGCAGCCACACCAGCATGTGCAGATGCCGCCCCCTCATGTGCTGCAGAAATTAATCAAGGTCTCTCAATTTTATTTGGTAAATCCCGTACACCAATGCCTGGAATATTAACAACAGCATTGAACGCACTACTCAAGCAGTAACGATACTTAGAAGGAAATCCTTTAGGAAATGTCGTGCCATCAGCCGTAGCTTTTATGGCAGCCGAAATCTCTGTGTCTGGTTTGGAACTCGAACGAGTCACTGCGGCCACAGTGGCAACAGCCACTGCCGATTTTGCGGCTTCATCAGCCAAAGTATTCCCAGCAACGTGTATCCCAACGCGCTGGTGTCCAAGTGTATGCACAACATGGACCTTAGGAAGCATCTCTTCCAGATCCGCAACCTTACCCCACAACAATTTATGTTTAATGGTGTTGCCCTTTTAACTCTGAACCCATTCAACTTCCAATAGTATAGATATTCATTGAAAGACTGAACACAGTAGTAGGAGTCACAGACCAGCAAGGTTAAAATCTCCGGATCCGCGTGCTCCAACGCTAACAATAGAGCTTTGAGCTCAGCCAGCTGTGCCGTGCAATCTCCCAAGGTTTTAGTATAAGTATGTCGGGGGCAGAACACTTCCCCCTCCATAGTGCCGCTCACCACCGCACATGCAGCAGAATACTGTTGTTTAGTCCTAACCGCTGGTTGCGCAGAGCCATCGGTATACATGACCACCTGATGTTGGTCAATAGGCAATGTGCCAGTGGGAACTGGGTACTCCATTTCATATTGAAGAAATTCTTGAGTCTGCAGTTTAGGGTCAAATATGTAATCTACATCAGTGGCTGTCAAAGACGTTGCCCATTGTATCCATCGCAGGTGTAAAGCTTTCGAATTAGGGACACTCGCTTTCGTAACAGCCTCTAAGGCCGGAATCAGGGAAACGACAATAATGCGTTGGCCCTGGGCAAGCGGTCTTTCTTTAATCACAGCCATCTGTACTGCAGTGAGTATTTTCTCAGTCTGTGCAAATCGTTGTTCTGCAGCAGAATACAAGTGGGACTTGTATGCAATCGGGACAGTCTCACCCTCATTAAAGGTGACATATGTAAACCAAACAGCCCCAGGTATCACCCTGATGACTAAACGTGTCTTATTGTCCTGTGTGTGTAAGTGATTAACTGCTAAGAGATCAGTCTGCAAATCTCGTAGGATATGTGTTAGCTCAATCGTCCAAAATCTACTCGAAAAATTCGGGCGAATCAACTCGTATAAGGGTTTTATACGCGTAGCATAATCAGGAATGTAAGTTCTGCCAAAATTCAGAAACCCCAACAATGACTGGAGCTTCCGAACCGTATTAGGAGGCTGCAATTGAGCACATTTCTCCAAAAAATGTGGCGCCAAGCTCTTGCCCTCATCCGACAACTCATATCCCAGGAAAATGACGCTGAGGAAGGCAATCTTTGACTTCTTAAAATTAAACTTATAGCCAATTTCAGCAAACCCCACAACAATGCGCGATACACGCCTTAGATGTTGCAGAATCCCATCGTCTGTCAGATATATGTCATCAACATATGATAACGCTTCAGGGTCCAACTCGTGCAGAATTTCAGTTACACGAGCCGAAAACAGTCCTGGGCTATTCTTATATCCCTGAGGCAAACGACAAAACTTTTTCTGAGAGCCAAACGCACTGAAACTGGTATAGTCCTGACTTTCGGGCGCTATATTTGGCAGAAAAATCCATTCGAGATATCTAACGTTGTTTTGTATTTTTTACGCACTATATTATTCAGAAGCGCTGCGCTATGTGAATTCTGTATTGCATATGTGCATGTATGACCATTTAAATGTCTGTAATCCACCACTATCCTATACGAATGGTCCGGTTTAACAACTGGAAATAAGGGATTATTCATCGGCGAGACACAGGGCTCAATTACACCCTGCTACTCCAATTGTGTAAGAATATTCCTAACCGATGCCCTTGCTTCAAATTTGATAGGATACTGCGGCTGCGGCTGAGGTTCTCCCTTTATTGGAATTACATGAGAAGGTGATTGTCTATCCCACCCCACATTATTTCTATATAGAGCGGGGGCCTGTGCAAGAGCCCATAATTTACTATAGGACTTCGCTAGTTCTCTCGGAACAAGTGGTGAGGAGGAAGGTGCAATAACCTCTTCCCCCACTGGACAGTCGCGAACAAAGTCAGGCGGCCAATCTTGTTCGGCCAGCAGAACATCATATGATTTCACCACATGGTCCCAAAAGATGGCGTGTACAATGCGGTCAATGTCCCCTTCTAATTGCAGAGTCACTTGATATACTCTATCAGGATTAGAGACTCGCGTATCTGCTGTTTCAACTTGTATGAAGTCATCAGTTGCTTTCACCTCCAGATGCTCTAGAAGACTCCGGCGAACTATTGGGACCTCTGCCGCGCTGTCTAACAGTGCCAACGCCCATGTCTTGTTCGTCAAGAGAACTCTCTTCTTGAGCGGCATGTCTAACTGAGACTGCTGCCACTTTCTTCTTTTTAAATTGCTGTTTTTGTTGCAGCGGTTTCTCTTCTTGTTTAATAGAAACCTCCATTGAGCGTTGTGAATCCTGTCTTGGTTTCACGTACTCGGTTTTCCGCTCTGACTGCCCACCTCTCTCACTTCTCTTCTCTGAGGAGTCCTGAAAGGAACGAGATTGGCGTGTATCAGTATATTGATATCTTTCAGGCATCTTCAAATTATCCCTATTCCTGAGATTATACCTATTCTGCGGGGTCTCCGGTTGCGGAGACTGTCCCCCATCTTTTTTAGGTGTTTGCTGTTTCTTTTCCCAGTGCTTTTTAGTACCCTCAGGTTGCTGTTGTTTAGCATTATCTTTATTATTTTTACCCTGTAATTGGGGTTTTTGCGGTCTAGCCCCTAGGCTATCGCGACCAATACTGGAATATGTTTCTGCAATTATTCTCGGGAGTTCCCGCTCTTGATTAATCTGCGGAACGTCCCAAAGACGCATTCGCACTGCTAGTGCTACTGCCTCTCCCTTGAGATTACTCAAAATAATAGAAGAAACTGCGGCAAAATTGCCTATTAACTGCATGCCCAAATCTAAGGCAGGGGCAGCCCCATATTCATCTTGAATCTGTTTAAGCACTTCCGGTAAATTAGCTAATGTCGGTGTACAGTGTGCCGTAGTGTAGAGCGTGGCAAACACCGTGCCCCAGGTATTACAAAGGTCCACCGGAGGAACCATCCCATACGGCAAACACATCGTCAATATTCTATGTTTATCCTGAGGTCCCGTATGGGGAAATACTGCTTCCAGCGTATTAATTTTTTGCGCCAGCCAAAATGGAGTTTCCTCACGTTTAGCCGGTATTTTACCCATAACTGAGTGCACAGTGGCTGGATTAATACCCAGAACCACTGCTTGTGGGTGCGCCGGAGCAGCATGCGCTGCATTAGTATTTAATGCCTGCATTACAAACTGAACCAGTCTTCTGTATGTAGTTGCCAAGTCTAAATATAAACGACGAACATCAGCCACTACCAAGTTAGCAACCGCAGGATATGGTGTGTAAGTAGCCAATAAAGGCCAGGTCGGACCATCATTACTCAGTGGACCTAACCTCACCTGTGCTACTGTGTGTGGGAGGGCGCCATCAAGCCAATTATGGGGTTCTTGATAAGATAAAGTTATCTCTAAATAAGCATAAGCCCTGTATTGTCCAGGGACATTCGCAACAGTGTATTCGTGAAAAGTGTTTGTACCCCCATCAACTGCCGGAAATACGACCCAAGAATAAAAAAGTTCTGTTCTATAGGCTGCATGGGCGTCCACCACAAAAGTGACCGGACCCCGCTGGACCGTCAGGCCATGTGCCACCAGATGTCCTGTGAGCGGTTGTCGCATATTGATTGCTATATTCACCACATTAGGATTTGCCATTTGTAAAAAATAGCACTAGGTCAGAGAAGGCACACCAATATCGGGGTTTTCCTTTTAAAGTTCAAGCTTGAACAACCAACCACTAAGTAATAGGATGCACCTATCCCGTGGCGGCGGAAATCCTCAGCCCCACGGACGTCTCCGCTTACGGAACCAAGGAGTCAATATATATATGAGACCGAGAGAGTCAGCCGGACCCAAAAATTAGAGCCAGACCAATCGTTGGCGGCGCCATGTCGCGTGGGCTCTCATTATCCTAAATGAGACTACTGGATTTCTAGGCAGCAGGATCGATCACGGTGTGGGGGACTGAGTCGGACCCACGTGTAAGGAACTCTGTCACCCTAAATCCGGTTTTTGCTCCGGCTAACTAGCAGTGCCTCATTTCCCCCAAGGGGAAGAGATGATTGGGCAGCCAAGCGCATGACATCTTTGGAACCTCTCAGGGAAGTCGTGGTCACTCAGATCCAAACCAACTCTCTCATTTACAATACGATCTCATATACAAATGACAAAGGCAGTATAAGTTTTATATAATGTTTTAATAAAATAACTGCATTTTAGATAATAAGGCGTGAGCCGCAATAACCAGAACCATACAACACAGTAGGATTGAAATAGTCACCAGGAGAGTAAAACATAAGAACAAAGCTATCATGGTGTCTAATAGTTTCTACTCTCTCTCTCTCTGCTTGGTCTATTTCGAGCACAGCATGTTAAGCTTCTAACTTGCCTTTCTGAATCCCTGGGGAGACATCAGCCCTCATACCTGAGCAAAGGCCTGTGATCTTGGTTCAGCATCTGCAACGAGGTAGTCAGCGTCTAGTTGTGGTCCCCTGGTCGGAATATCCCTCTTGCGTGTATTGGGACAAGGAAGTGATTTTATAACTAACATGTCAGCGTGATCACAAAATGTCCCTACGCAGGAATGCCAAAGACTAAACTCCTACCACGTCTATCGGCAATGTACCAGACTGTATCCTTGACTGAAGCACAGAGTGAACAGGAATGTGTTATGGAGAACTCCAGTGCTGAAGTAGGCTAAACAGTGTTATATGAATAAAAAACAAGACCGTAGAACTGGCTATTTGAAAAATAACAGTACGAAGCCTAATAAAAAGCATTTAGAGCAAAGTGCACAGAGGCTCTAAGCTGCAAGCAAATTAATAAAATACATCCAGGGCAAAGTGCACAAAGGCCTAAAGCCTGAAGCTAATGCGCAAAGGATACGTCAAACTAACCACACTACAAGATTAGGTAAATCCCTATGTACTTGACAGGTGTTGTCTGTACTATTATATTAGCTATGTTCATCTCCATAACTACTGCCATCTGTAATGGATAGAGAGCTGACTTATCAGCACTCAGCTAAAACCCCAAGTGGGCCCCAACCTCTACTAGTGTGTCATCTATCCTGCACCACATGTCTGTTGTGTTTCTCAGTGTGAGTTACATGTCATCCGTCCAAAGCCAGATGATCTTCCGGTTCCCTCCCACCAAGATCCCAGCATCTTTGCGTCTAAGGCGTATAAGTTGAGCTAGTGGTTCAATGACCATGGAAAATATCAGCAGTGAGATGGTAGGGTCCCCCTGTCAATCGGCCACTCATCTGAGATTCTGTGGCCTACAGTCATTCTGGCTCTACTGTTCGTGTATAGCAGCGTCACCCACCTCAAGTAATCCGGTCATAACTGTTTAATGCATGTTTCATAAATGTCCAGTTGACAGTGTAAAAGGCATTGTGGGCATCCAAACTGGCCACCCCACAGGGCTCCATCCATCCCTTTTATTGCCTGCGCCATGATAAGGAAGGCTTTCTGAATATTAGTGGTGGTGGTACAACCATCCACACACCCTAATTGATCCATGTGTATGGCCCCCTCAGCTACTTTAGATAGCCGTTCACCAGTATTTTCCCCAGGATTTTCAAATCTACATTGATCATAGATATGGGGCAGTAAGAGTCATGACCTGTGGGGTCTCTGACTGGTTTGGGCAGAACTATGATATTGGCCCCTCTCAACAATGCTGGCAGCATGCTGTTTTCAAAGGCTTCCATGTACATGGCCAGCATTCGTGCTCATAGTAGATTCACATACCGCTGGTAAAACTCAACACTAAGCCTGTGTATACCTGGTGTCTTCCCTGTATCTGTATTCATGTGTTTGGTGGCCCATCTCATACTTGACTCATCAAGTGGTGCATTGAGTGTGGTTCCAGCATCCTCATCTACTTTAGGGGTGTGTGCCTCATTGGGGGTGGTCGCTATGTCCATATGATCAATCTGGTCTGTTTGTGCATATAGTGTCATGTAGAATTCAGCCAATCGTGCCAGAATGTCCTCTTGGGTGGTGAGAGGTACCCTAATTGCATACTTGATGGATACTACAGCATTCCTGCCCTTTTCCTTATGGACTAGCCAAGCTAAGAGCCTATTGCGGTGGTCTCCCTGTTCATGTTGTATTTCTGTATACACCTGTTCATGTTGTATTTCTGTATACACCTTTTATTTATGTTTCCCGAGGGTGTCCTGGGCCTCATTTAGCTCCCCCTGAAGTCCATGTCACATTTTCCATACTTCTGTAGTATGCAGGACCTGCCTGTGGATGTCTGCTATCTGCCATTCCATTTTTGTGACTGTGTGTCCCAGAGATTTGCGCACCCCATATGTTGTGGCCATATATTTCCCCCTCATGATGATCTTGAATGCCTCCCAGATTCCACCGTACCTGTGCTTATGGCGAAAGAATCCAATACTGCCTCCCTAATTTTCTGCTGGAACACCTGGTCTAGTAACAGAGGAGGTTGTGGATGCCACTGTGGCACAAATGTCACATAGACTTGGTCCAACAGCTCTACAGTGAGTGGGACATGGTCTGATATGATATGGTTCGGTCCAAGTACTGGGTCACCCCAAATTGTACAGTTTGTTCTGGGTGAATAAACTTGTAGTCTATCCTAGAGAATATTCCATGTGGTGGAGAATAGAAGAAGTAGCCCCTCGTATTGCCATGCTGCGTCATCCATATTTCCAAAGGTTGAGTGTGTTCCTACTCTCCAGGAGAGCATTGGGGGATCTGCCAAGTGGTCCATTGGGGCTGGAACTATCTAGGTGTCTGTGTAGTACACAATTGCAGTCGTCCATCCAGAGTATGTTGTGGTGAGTAGCCAGTATCAGAAGTAGCACCACTGTTTCAAATATATAAGGTGTGTCAACATTTGGATCAAATGGGTTTAATATCATTGTGGGTCTACCTCCCATCACGCCCACTACACCTACATAGTGGCAGGCCCCCGGCTTCAGTTCAGCAATTACTCTAAGGGTGAAACTAGCATCCTCCCACAGCAGCATCCCGGGTGCCCAGGAAGTGAAACTGGAGTACCATAGTCCACCCCTCACTTGTTCTTGTGGTAGCAGGTGTGTCTCTGGTACATTGCTGTCTTTGCCTGGTATTTCCTCACATAACACCGAGTTATTTGCTGCTTAATGGGGTTCTGTATCCCTTTAACATTCCAGGATAGCACTGTCCCCTCCATGTGTGTACTGTATGTACCTCTCACGCTCCCTGGCTCGGTTGTGCCAGCCTGGTCCTGTGGTTCATGTGATACAGGCCTCTCTCTGGTTATTTGAAACAAAATTCCCCCTTGGGAAAGTACCTACCTATGGTACACTTCCTCCTCCCCTGTGTGGCCTGCCCCAACTCAGCCTCGACAATTTGACATACATGATGTTATCCCAACACTCCCCCCAAACTGCAGTCAACGTACCCTCTCCTGGTGTGATGCCACCACGGTCCCCCTGTGGGGTTGCCCTGGTAGTCTTGCCCCTAGGTCTCACACACATGTTGTAGAGTAGTAGCATACGTTCATGCCTCTCCGGTCACTACTGACTCGCACAACATTCTCAGTCTGCTGTAAAGTATCGCTCTGGCTTAAACATAATAGCTTTGATAACTCCCCTCTGGTCTCCAGTCAATCACTTTCAATGAACTGCATTATCAAAGAAATGTCACTTCCCCTGGATCTCGACTGGGAGACATGCTGGTGGCAGTAGTGCACAGTCCAGACCTCAGTCCAGAGTTTCGGCTTCATTTCCATGAATGACGTCCAGCTCCATTGGGTGGCTATACTCCACATTACCCTCCTGTCACGATGCTGTCAGTATTCTCAACTTGTTGTGGTATCGTAGCATTTGAGATGTCGGCATTTGTGGCTTAGCCCCTAGTTTAGGTCTGTCGCCCGGCATTCTGTGTGCCTCTCTACAGGCAGCTCCCCCTCGTACCCTAGCCCTGGCAAAACCGTGGGGAGCTAAGATTTGAGGAACTGTTCCACTCGGGTGGTCTTCGTCCCCACAGATAGGCCAAGTATGATGACATTGTTACATCTCGACCTGCCATCCAAGTCTGCCAGTTTGGCCTCCTGCAATTGCCTTTCCTGGTCTGACAGTTGACAACTGTGTGCCCACAGCACCTCATTCATTCAGTCTGCTCTGGTTCCCAAATATTTCACATGGTCCTTTATCTTGTCCATGTCTAGACGTAGTAGCAGGACCATGATGACCACCCTGTCTATTTTCTCTGTGATAGCCTTGTTGCCTTCTAGAATTAAATTTTTGATTTACAGGTGAGGGGGCCCCCATATTGGGTTCCTTGTTAGGGTCAGTGCCCTGTGCCATTCTAGCCAGTTCCTCCTCGATTGGGTGGCGGGTCTTAGAGGCTGTGCATGGGTCCCCCTTGGGTTTTAGCAGCATTCATATCTGGCCGTGAATCACCAATGAGTTCAGGGCCTGGGGCAAGTCAGTCTGGCTCCCACTGTTCTGAATGAGGACGGGGGGAAAGCCACACAGCGTGCTGGTTGGTGTGGCAAGCAAAGCACCCACAGGGCCACACTGCAACAGATATCAAGTTCAAACACAAAGTTACATACTTTGGGCTGTACAAATATGTGTGAACAGTAGGGTAATGCAATTCTGGGCAGGTGATCTCGTCCAAATGCAAGTCTCCTGGTTTTTCAATGTAGAACCCTTTACTGGGAGGGGGGGCTACAGATCATCCTTGTTACTGTTCAGGTAGACCAGCCAGAAATGGAGCAAGTGGGGGGCTCCTTTCCATCCCTACCCCAGTATGGATTGGTTAGGCCCCTGCTCTCAATCCTCTTTCATGCTCATTGGGGGCGATGATCCCACCATTGCAGTCTTACATTAGGTGTCTCGATTTTGGAGGAGGGGGCCTATTTGCCGTCTTGGAGGCCTTTGTGGGCAGCTAATCATCAGTATGATGCCCTGTATTATTGTCAGGCACCCAAGGGTTGTTAGGCCTCAAGTTCAGCCACCTGTGTATCATGCAGCCCTTTCCCCACTCAGATCGGGAGTGCCTATGGTACTGCTCGCTCCCTGTGACTGATTGCTCTGGGGGCACTCGCTCTGTGCACCCCCTGGGTTTAGTTTAGTTTCGAGCAGGGGAGGGTAGCAATCCCCAACTCCCCTCGATGTGCCCCATTGTCTGTGAAGTGCGTGCTCCCTGCATTGACTCTCATACGAGCTGCCAGGGCCACAGGCCTGATCTCCAGCCTCGTGCTGACCTATGCCATCCCCAGCCCCCACAAGGGCACTGAGGAAATTCGATTTTTAATACGATCGTATCGACCCGCCATTTTGTGGCCCGCCGCCATTTTATGTTGCCTTCACTCAGGCAGCACAGTGAACGAAGTCCATTCTGCCTTTTCTGCTTATTCTGCAACATGGTGTTCAAAACAGCCTTCTGCCTCTATCTTTACAAGGCTGGTATTAAGGTCTGACCGAGTACACTAATCCCTGTCTGGTTTCTAATCCTTGTTTCAACTATCTGTAGGCTCACACTATTCTCCGCCGATCTTATCTTATCGTCTGGCCTTCGCTGTCCTTTGCTAGTATTCTCTCATTTCACAACTGTCTTCCAAACGCACACAAACTTATCACACCACATGCAACTTCGTTGTGGATCGGTTAATGAATTAGTTCAAGGGAGGGGTGACAAACACAGCTGGAGGGGAGGCAACCTTAAGTCACTTGATACTTTGTTCTGTCTTGTTTTCCGACATTTCTATTGGCTCTGTTCTATCTTTACATTATTCTTACTGGCTCCTTTCTATGTGTTCTGGGAGTGTATGTAGTTAATAAATGGTTTTTATACGGTATATAAGATTGTGCGCCACAAAGTAAAGTGGCAGTCTCCTGAGAACATACCTTGTGTACTTCTTGGACAACTGTACTAGCTGCAGCTAATAAAATCTGATCTTTTACGCCTGACAGAGTGTCCCGTGTCTCTGTTAGTTGAGGCAGGTGAATCCAAGGAGATTTCAGGCGTACCCTGCGCCGCCAGGCCCATAAGGTTCTGGTTCTTCAACTGGCGCCCAACGTGGGGCGGCTTCAGCGGTACCGGTTCTGCCTAAAGGTCGTGAGGAACCCCGCAAGAAAATTCTGGAGGAATCGCGAGCCACGTCAAGCGACCCCTGTATGTCGAAGTGGTCCGAAGGTCTTTTTCAGCGCGGTTACTCCTTCCTGACGGCTACTGACGACTGCTGCCCTGACTGCCGCCCTGCCTTGGCCCTTTCTTTGATGATGTATGGTAAAGCGAGACGATAGACGGGCCTCTGTTGGTGTAAGAAGACATCCTTAGTTAAGTATTTGGTGGGTCGCGCCCACAAATTTTGGTCTTTGTTTTGTCCTTAGGTCCTTAGATTTGGCCATTGCAGTGGCCAAAGCCGAGGGGTAAGTGCATTTGTGCTGTGTAAACTGAAAGTTTTACCCCCTTGATGTTTGTGAACAGCCAGTAAAAATCGTGAGATGTCTGGTCTGACTAAGTTTGGAAAACTTTGTTGCTTTGGTTGTAATAGGGACTCCCAGCTTGAGGACTCCTGTCCGATTCCTTCGGTTGGAACTCCCACATATGAGCTCTATTCTAAACATGGTGTTGGTCCTATTGCCTTTAATAAGACATGGACCCGATATACAAAGAAAGATGGTGTTTTAAAATGGCCAGAAAATGGTAGTTTCGAAACTGATGTGCTAGATAATTTAGAAGCAACGTTATTTAAAAGAAAAGCCCGGCCGGCAATGTTTGACTCTTTTCTCCTTTGGCGTAAGGAAGCCAAACAGAGAGAAATTAAACAAGCGAAACGAGATAGGAAAACACAGGGAATGACGATTATACAGGCTGCTCAGCAATTCAAAGATGATGAAATAGATAATGCAATGGAAATTTCAGACAGACAGCATCGAATGGCAATAGATAAATGCTATCCGTTGCCTATCTCTTCCCTTGATAAGAGAAAAGATTTTGAGGAAGATTCCTTAATGTCCCACTTATTGAAATTGCCTCCGCCCTATGTACAAGGTGCTAATGCACCCCCGATGTTACAGCCTGTTCAGCCGCCAGTTGTGCTTCCGCCTGCTCCAGCTTTTCCACATTTGCCTCCTCAAGTATTGCCTATGCCAGCTTTGCCTTGAACTCCTTTGCCTTCTGCTCCTTTGGCAATTCCTAATGCTCCTTTAGTTAATTCACCTAATACCTTGTCCCCTATCCTTATGTCAAATTCTCCATCTATGCGTAAGCGATTTACCGATACTGTCTCTGGTCTCTTATCACCTTTCTTTGAAGCTTTAAATGTGTCTCCAGCTTTTTCTCGAAGACAGTCTCGTAGTCAATTACCAGACTCCGAAGAGCGAGAAAAATTGGACTCACTTGCTTGTAGATGGATCAAGAAGGGTCCCCAATATAGTACGTCTGATATTATGTCCACCTTTCTGCAATGGAATGCACCTACGCAGAGATATGTTTTTAAAGTTATGTGCGATACTCTCGCTAAAGAATGGGAGGATATGAATTTGGGTTCGGTCCCACAGGATCTGTTAGATGTTCAGGCTGACTTTGACAAAGGACTTATTGTGGGTCCTAAGGTTGAAAACGCTGTCAGAACACTTATTTCTTTCAGATCCCTATTGTTCTCACAGACTTTTCCTGATTCTGATCCTTCAGTTAGGACAGCACTGAAAAACTATCCCATGAGAGAGGTTTCTCCAGTATGGAAGGAAGAAGTTGCAGCAGCAGGTGCTAATCCAGCTATTCCTGCGCATTTTCAGCGCATATGGATACATGTCCCCTGGAAAAGGTCTGAAGTTTTAGCACTTAAACAGTCACTACCAGATTCACGCAAAAATCCTGCTGGTTACTATAAAGAGTTGTCGCAAACAGTTGATGCATGTACTATGAATCTAGCAGATATTGACATGTTGATGGGAAATGTAGTTCCACAGACAATATGGGCTAAAATTCGTAGAGAGGATCACGCTCAAGAATTAGGCGGCGATTGGAACGCTATTATTGCCGCAGATAGAGGTCAAGTAGGTGGTGCAAAGCCCGACGCTTTGATCTCAGAACTCCCTGGTAGGATTATTACATTAATGAAAACAATGATGCCTGCTTTGAGAGTTAATTGGGATAAGCTAGCAGTATGTAAACAAAAGAAAGATGAAAGTGTTTCCGATTTCTTTACCCGATTCGAGGAGACATTCATTGATCACAGTGGTCAAGATATGGCTACAGAAGGGGGACAGCGATTATTTGTGGATAAGTTCGTATATAACTTGCTTCCTGAACTATCACACAAGCTAAAAGACTCCGAGAGTTCATGGGCAGTTTCTTCTTCCGCCCAGATATTGGCTACTGCACAATATTATGAAAATAGAGACAAAGAAGAAAGGGAAAAACAAGAGAAAAAGACTAAAGAATTAAAAACTAAAGTTCTCTTGCAACAGGCTTATCCTCCTCGTCATGTTCAGCCTCAGTTTCAACAGCCTCCGCAGTTTCAGAGGTTGTATCAAAAGCCTGAACCATTCATTCCAAGACCTTTGCTAGGTCCCAATCAATGTGCTTATTGTAGGGAGGAAGGTCATTTTAAGAACAGTTGTCCGGCATTGTTGCAGCGTAATGGAGCAACATCTGCTTCACGAGGTCGTGGTGGTCCTCAGTCAGCAAATAGAGGTAGAGGTCGAGGTGTGTTAACCCAAGGGCAGCGTTCTTTTGTTCCTCCAAATTCCGGAAATTACTTTGACCAGCAAAATGTTAGATCTACACAGTATTACAGTGAGGATCAGTATATTGAAGGAGGGAATGAAAGTCTTCATTTTGAATAGGACAGCCATGGACAAAGTAAGGGGGTTACGTCAATTCCAGTGGATCAGAATGGACCTTATGTTAATGTCACTACAATGGGTGTTTCAGAGCCATTTCTTTTAGATACTGGTGCCATGAGAAGCTCTATCATTCATTCTAAACTCCCTGGCGCACCTTTGTCTGGCTTAACGAATGTATCTGTAGGATTTTCTGGCGCCCCTGTTCGCAATCCAGTTTCTTGCCCTTTGCCTGTTTCAATAGGCCCTTATGATTTAGAAGCTCCGCTTCTTCTGACGAATGGTTGTGGTGAAAATCTGTTGGGTTTAGATCTATTAAAAAGAATGCATGCTACGATATATTGTTCACCTTCTGGTGTATACCTCACTCTAGGACAGAAAATGACTAGTCCAATGTACTTATCAAAAGATCAATTCCCACCTGAATTGCTTTCTCTTCCCGAAACGCTTTGGGCTACGGGTCCGAATGACGTTGGTTGTCTTGAGATCCCACCTTATGTTGTTACTCTTAAGCCCAATGCTGAAATGCCACGTATTCCGCAATACAGAATCTCTACTGAAGGTGAGAAAGCACTTCTGGAAATTGTCCATGATTTGATTCAGAAGGGTGTGGTTGAGGAAACGAGAGGAAATACATGTAACAGTCCTGTTCTTCCGGTTCTTAAACGCACTGATCCTTCTCAGCCTCCTGTTTATCGTTTTGTAATTGATCTTCGGGAGGTAAACAAGATTGTCGTACCGCAGTTTCCTGTAGTCCCAGATATCACTGCTCTGTTGACGATGATACCTTCTACAGCGACTTGGTTTTCAGTTATCGATTTAAAGAATGCTTTCTTTAGTATTCCCATCGCCGAAGAGAGTAGAGATATTTTTGGTTTTTCCCTCGGAGGCCGAAGCTTCCGGTTTAAACGCGCACCTCAAGGTTATTGTGAAAGTCCCTCTGTTTACAGTCAAGCTCTAAAATGTCATCTTGATGCCTTTTCCTTACCGTCCGGTGCCGCTCTCATTCAGTACATGGATGACTTATTAGTTGCCGCTGATTCAGAGGAGATTTGCAAAAACGTGACCGTTGCACTGTTGCGTCATTTGTTTGATCTGAATCACAAGGTTTCTCCTTCTAAATTACAATATGTCTGTCGCGAGGTGACTTATTTGGGTCATCTCTTGTCAAAGGAGGGACGACGATTGACCCCCGAACGAATTCAGGCAATTGCACAAATGTCAGTGCCATCCACACAAAGAGAGGTACGTGCTTTTTTGGGCATTACTTCTTATTGTAGACAGTGGATTCCGAGTTTCTCTTTATTGGCTAAACCGCTGTTGGCGCTAACTTTAAAAGATACGCCTCAGCCTCTTCCGTGGACTGACGAGTGTCAGAAGAGTTTTACTGATTTGCGTATTGCTTTGTGTTCTGCTCCTGTATTGGGTACTCCTGATTACAGTAAGCCCTTTACGCTCTATGTCCACGAAAGAGAGGGTTGTGCATTGTCAGTCTCAACGCAGCGTTTTGGAGATCAACAGCGACCATGCGCATATTTCTCAGCTACGTTAGATCCAGTAGCTAAAGCATTGCCTAGTTGTCTTAAGGCGACAGCGGCAGCAGCAATTTCTATTCGACAGTCTGCTGGAGTAGTGCTAGATAATACTCTCATTGTTATGGTGCCACATGCAGTGGATATTTTACTAAATAGGACAAAAACGCAGCATCTTACGAGTGCTCGGTTGTCCGGATATGAGCTGACGCTTTTGGCTAGTCACATACACATCAAACGATGTAATACCCTGAATCCAGCTACCTTGTTGCCTCTTCCAGAAGAGAGAGATGTCTCTGAACAGCATGATTGTTTTCTCCGTACTGAAGAAGAGACTAAGGGTAGAATTGACCTAAAAGACACGCCATTAGTGAATCCAGATGGAACACTATGGGTAGATGGTTCTTGTTTCAAGCTCCCGAATGAAGATACAGTTTCAGCCTACGCTATTACTACTTTGCATACGATTGTGGAGACAACACGCATTAGACATAATTCAGCTCAGGCAGCTGAATTGATAGCCTTAACTAGAGCGTGTGTGTTATCCAAAGGAAAAAGAGTAAACGTGTACACTGATAGCCAATACGCTTTTGGTGTAGCGTTTAACTTTGGGCGCTTATGGAAGGAAAGAGGATTCTTTACTTCCCATGGTACTAAGATACAACATGGTCAATTAGTGACTGAACTTCTTGAGTCACTTACAATGCCTACTCAGATAGCGATCGTGAAGTGTAGTGCACACAAAAAGATTGTGGACGATGTTGGTCGAGGAAATGCATTTGCAGATGAGGTAGCGAAAAAGACAGCCAGAGACAACACAAGTCGAATGTATGTTGTAGGTCCCGCAAACTGCGTAAGAGAAAAGGGAATGTGTAGAGAGTGTGAAATCAATTCAAGGAGAGGCTACGGAGAATGAGTTGAGAAAGTGGAAGGAAAGTACAGGAATGTTAGATGAGATGGGATGTTGGGTTGAATTATCAGAACATCAACGTTGGCTGTTACCAGATGCTTATGTACTACCTGTAGTTACTATGGCACATGGTCCAGCTCACCTAAGTGCAAAAGGAATATGTAAACTTCTGGCTCCAGTGTGGCAAAATGAGGGGATCCCAAAGTGTGCAAATAATGTAGTAAAACATTGTATTGTTTGCTTGATGTACAATCCGAGAAAGGGAACCCCAACTCCAGCAGGTCATTTTGCTCCTCCGACATATCCATTTGAGGTGTTGCAGATCGATTATATTCACATGGAACGATGCAACAACCTCAAATATGTTCTGGTGGTAGTATGTGCTTTTTCTAGATGGGTAGAAGCCTACCCTCTGAAGGACAATACTGCTTTATCAACTGCCAAAATACTTTTGAAAGAATTCTTCCCTAGGTTTGGTTTGCCGCGCATTGTCTGGAGTGACAATGGGAGCGAATTTGTGGGTCAAGTCATGCAAAAAGTTTGTGCAGGTCTTGGCATAAAACAGAAGTTCCACGCGGCGAATCACCCACAGTCGGCTGGTTTAGTAGAATGCTACAATGGAACCTTGAAGCTTAAAATTGCTAAGGTGCAAGCTAGCACAGGACTTAATTGGCCTGATGCTTTACCATTGGCTCTTCTGTCCACCAGAACAGCAGTACACTCTCGTTTGGGGCTTAGCCCTTACGAAGTGATATTTGGTCGCCCAGCTAATGTATGGGGAGTTCCTCGCCCTAAGAAATACTCAGACTTGCCATACCCGATGTTGATTGACTACTTGCATGACCTTACAACTAAATTGCGTGTTCTTCATCAACAGGTTCAGAGTGCTCTACCAGAGGCTTCCACAGACCCAGGTCATTCCATCCGACCAGGTGACTGGGTCTGCACGAAAAATTTCCAACGACAGAGAAATTTGGAGCCCAGATGGAGAGAGCCACGCCTGGTTCTTTTGACCACAAGAACAGCAGTTAAAGTCGAAGGAAAGAAAAACTGGGTGCATGCCGTGCACTGCAAGAAAGTGCCTTTGCCCTTGCCTTTCGATCAGTGGGTCCGTAGAGGCATCAGTGACTCTGAAAGTGAGAAAGTTCCGCAATTTGTACCATTCAGTGATGCGCGTCTAATTGGAACACTTTCTGAGAAAGAGGACGACGACATCCTTCAAGAAGCAATACCATCGCATCGTCGCTTGAACACGACAAATCCAGGAACATTGTTTCAAAACCAGACTGCCTCTGGACAGGAACGCTATAATTTGAGACCAAGACCAAAGAACTTGTAACTTTCTCTCCTATGTAGTACTCTATCCCGGTTGCAGGGTCACGGTAGGAGTCTTAGTTACGACCTGAGTAAGTGGCAATAGGCCTGCAGGACCTCACAGTGTCATAGGACGGTAGATAATCGTGACTACAGTGATTGAGGAAGATTGCCGTGAGCATCCACTTAGAAAGATGGAGGCTACATTAGATAAAAGAGAAAGTAAAAAAGTAAAGAATAATTGTAAAGAAATATATAGTCGTTGTAGTATTGCTCTATGCGTCATTATATTGTCGTGTATTCTTTTGGCATCTGTAAACTGGATCATTATTACTCTGCAGCAAAAAGTTGTCTCTTCTCCTACCTCTACATCTTCTTCTACTATCTCTCCGCACCTATTTCACACTCTTCCCCAGCATGAACTCATCAGAAGAACTGAATACTTTAACAATTCCTTCGTCCAGTTGTTACATCAACATCAGTTAGTGATCAATACAACTGACTGTTGGGTGTGTGGACTCATACCACATACGGTAGAAAAAGGAATGCCATATTTAGTTCTTCCATTCTCCTATGAAGGTTCCGCTTGGGCTTATTTTGTCATTTTCAATAATGCATATCAAAGTAAAATTAAACAACCTGTCAGTTCACATAGTGTTGGTTCAGATTTCAGTCATAGTTTATTGATAAAGGGAATGGTAGCTATGGCTAAAATCATGGAAAAAAGTGAAGCTTCCATAGATGAAAGAAAAGCATATACCAATTGGAACATAACTAATTACATTTCCAGCCTCAATGATAAGATTGAGCAAGGAAAATCTCCTCCGATACGGGTCATACACCAACAAGGAAATTTCTGTCTGCAAATAAATGGTAGAACTCCAAACACCGGACAAAGAGAAAGTTTATGTTCCCATACATATGTTTATTCAGCCCTGAATCCACTGCCGTTAGTACCATCTCAAGGTACATACTTCGTTTGCCACGATAGGGCTTATACATGGTTGCCAGCTGATTTCTCTGGTACTTGTTATATAGCCTTTCTTCTTCCCCCTACATACACCGCTCCTGCGAACCATCATAAAAATAGATATGGCAGAGGGATTGTGGATTCGAAAGACACAGCAGGACAAGAGGGAGGAGATTTCCTCAAAGGATTTCTTCCCTTCTGGGGTCCAATGGCCAACAGCAGAAATATAAGGCAATTGGTTCGTGTCGTAGAAACCACCATAGACATCACTGTAGGAGCTTTAAGTAACATTACAGCTGAACTACAGGCTGATCGTCTTATGACCTTGCAGAACCGTGTTGCCTTAGACTTTGTTCTTGCGGACCGTGGTGGAGTATGCAAATTGATCGGATCAAGTTGCTGTATTTTCATACCTAATGACGCTCCGACAGTATACCAAGCTATCTCTAAGTTACACATAATCTCTGAGTCGATTCATCAGGACGAAGGAGATTGGTCCTTTTCAGAGTGGTTTTGGGGATTACTGTCCAAATGGGGTTGGAAGGTATTGACATTCTTTGGAGTAATTTTAGCTTTTATATTCTCTTGTTGTCTTTGTATGCACTGCGGTCCTGCCGTCTGCAACCTATGTGCTACTGCATGTATTCCCAAACCCAAGTCACAAAGAGCAGAGAATATCAAAATGATGGTACAGCAACAGCTTGATGACCTCATGGCCATAGACATCGACTCAGATTAACATGAGTTTGTGTATCTTGCCTGAGTTCTGGCAAAAGGAGGGTCTGAGGAAATTCGATTTTTAATACGATCGTATCGACCCGCCATTTTGTGGCCCACCGCCATTTTATGTTGCCTTCACTCAGGCAGCACAGCGAACGAAGTCCATTCTGCCTTTTCTGCTTATTCTGCAACATGGTGTTCAAAACAGCCTTCTGCCTCTATCTTTACAAGGCTGGTATTAAGGTCTGACCGAGTACACTAATCCCTGTCTGGTTTCTAATCCTTGTTTCAACTATCTGTAGGCTCACACTATTCTCCGCCGATCTTATCTTATCGTCTGGCCTTCGCTGTCCTTTGCTAGTATTCTCTCATTTCACAACTGTCTTCCAAACGCACACAAACTTATCACACCACATGCAACTTCGTTGTGGATCGGTTAATGAATTAGTTCAAGGGAGGGGTGACAAACACAGCTGGAGGGGAGGCAACCTTAAGTCACTTGATACTTTGTTCTGTCTTGTTTTCCGACATTTCTATTGGCTCTGTTCTATCTTTACATTATTCTTACTGGCTCCTTTCTATGTGTTCTGGGAGTGTATGTAGTTAATAAATGGTTTTTATACGGTATATAAGATTGTGCGCCACAAAGTAAAGTGGCAGTCTCCTGAGAACATACCTTGTGTACTTCTTGGACAACTGTACTAGCTGCAGCTAATAAAATCTGATCTTTTACGCCTGACAGAGTGTCCCGTGTCTCTGTTAGTTGAGGCAGGTGAATCCAAGGAGATTTCAGGCGTACCCTGCGCCGCCAGGCCCATAAGGTTCTGGTTCTTCAGCACCAAACCACTCACCACTTACCACCAGCAGCCCAGTCTGACTCCGCAGATGCACATCATGTAGTTCATAGCTCTGATGCATTTATGGGCCACGGTCTTTGCGGTCCGCACTACAATCCCTCTCCGGCCCCAGCACAGAGTCTAGCAGGTGCGACCATGCCATACTTTCCCTGGGTGGTGCACTTGTCAGGGGAGTCACAGTGCCTCCTTTGTATTATCCTGTGACTAGGGGGTCACATCAGCAGACTTCGAGCAGCCCTTTTGGTCACTGGTGTGGCCCAGTGTACTTTTCCCACTTTGGATGGATTCTGGGAAAATTTGGTAAACGTTAGGAGAGTGGTATTATTTTTATGGTGCAAATCCTTAGTTGCTACTGTTAATAGATAAAGTTTCAGGTCAAAAACCATGGATGATTGCACAGGAATGCCCATGAACCACCCATGGAACACCCCCTTGATGCAAAGTAACACAAAGCAGTGCTTTACGCAGCTTTGAGTTACTTTCAGGCAACATCCAGTGTAAAACGTATTTTGCATTGGAAAGTAAATCAAAAAATATTTTGCATAGGTTTGTATCACTTTTGTGATGCAAACCAATTGCACGTTGTTTGTAAATTTACCCAAAGTATGTACTCAAACTTCATTGTCAATAATTCATTCTCAGAAGTTCTATTACCAGTTTAACAGAATATTACCTGGTTAAAAACTCCTCTAACCAGCTATGAATGGGTATACACTACATCCACTTAATGAACCCCCTATTAAAGCTATGTTCAGTTATAAACAAATCAAAAGGGTTCAATTTTCCGTGCTTGCTGCACTGAATAATTCCTGTCTGCTTAGCAGGGGACTCTCTCTGCTCTGCCCGAATACCTAGAACATGCATACAAATTAAAAATAGATGTCTTAACAGATAAACCTTTAGCACCATGCCCATATGAATCTACAACCGATGAACAAAGTGGTTCAATAGTGAAGAAGAATAGAGTAGGCTGTGACAAGCTAGGAGCAAAACAAGTGGACCGGTTACTGCTGGTCATATCCCCTGTCTGCTTCCGAGTAACTTCTCTTCTGTGGCTAAAGAGTCCATAACCCAATAAAAAAGGGAACACTTATCCTGATGATTCTGAAATCCTGATTACCAGCTAGATCAGGATTTCATGACTAGTTATTTTTCTCTAGCTGAGTGAAGCCCCCTGACAAATGGAAATATGGTATGGTGTTGGTTAGCCCTGACATCCTTGGTGTGGTATTGCCTCAAACATTTTGCCTGCACATCTCCCGTTTGCTTTATGGCTGTGCACTTTACTACTGCAAACAAGTGCAAAATTGGTTGTTCTTTCTCCTTCAAACATGGTAAGAGTGGCCTACACCTTATTGGCACATGTAATTGACATTTAAGCACCTAGTAAATGGTATAACATATACCCAGGGCCTGTAAATTAAATGCTCCTAGTGAGCCTGCAGCACTCATTGTGCCACCCCTTGCAGTAACCTTTTAAAACACATCTTGCCACTGCAACCTTTACTGCTGCTTTAAACTGCCATTTCAACCTGGCAAAATAAACCTTTTGCCAATCCTAAACCTTCATAGGGCATGGTGGATTGTATTTAAAAATCAGACATGAGTGCTTAAGTTTTACTTGTCCTGACAGTGACAAACTCCTAAAGACATTTTCACTGTGGTAAGGCATATCTCTCCCACCTATTGAGAAACTGGGTTACCTTATTCCTTTACATAAGTGATAACTTTGCATTGGAAGCAGACAGAGATTTGGGGGTCATTACGAGTCTGGCGGTCACTAGACCGTCAGACTCGCTGATGGTGGTTGGACTGCTGCCAATGTGGCAGTCCAAGCACCACATTGCAATCCTGGCAGTTGGGCCACCACAGAGATGCCAGCTCCACCGGGATCGGAGATCCCGATGGTCTGGAAGTGGTGGCGGTCCTAATCTGCCAAGACAGTGCTGAAAGCAGTGCTGCCCTGTTTAGTACGAACGCTTCTCCGCCAGCGGTTTCATGGCGGTACCACTGCCCAGAAAATGCTGGTGGAGAACAGGTTCCCATGCACTTGGCATGGGCAGTGCAGAGGCCACCCTGGCCTGCATCACAATGTGAATATTGCAAGAGTGCTGGTGCACCCTGCAGGCTACGGCATTGCTGCCAGCTCGATATCAAGCTCAGGTTTCCACCCACTGACCTAGCGGGAAACTCCTATTAACTCCGGTGGGGAGGTCGCCACGTAGGCGGTGGCCACCCAGTGAGGAGTTTGGTGGACGGAGTTTTCCATCCGCCAAACACAAAATCAGGCACTTGGTATTTGCACTCAAATTAATTACAATTCAGAATCCTCTTTAATGGTAATTTGAATTTAAGTCACAATTCTGAGAATGCCACATTTAGAAAGTTGGCATTTTTTTGTACTATTTATTCATTTGTGCCTTCTGCCAGTGTCCTGGGTCACTTGACTGTGAAAAGCGTTGTTGTCTGTGTTTGTGTATTCCTTCCAGACAGTGACTCAAAGAGGGTTTTCAGCGGGACTGACCCACATTCCATCTTGATCAGCCTAAATTACTTTCTCTAGTCTTGCATGACCAGATGACCAGGAGTGATGCTTAGTATTTTTAGGCGCTATAGCTACCTAAATTATTAAATTGTACATATCCAGTTTTATAGATTGGATTTTTCTTCCTTTATATCATGTTATTTAATAATATTTACTCTATCCTGATTGCTTTCTGCCAAGTTACTAGAGAATTAAGCATTGGTTCAATTAGTCACTTGTATGAGTCACCCTAACAAGGATTATGGTTGTTGCCTGAGTGGAGTTTTCATCTCACTCAACCAATAACCCAATTTCTTACAGTGTCTAAGTTGAAAGATGATTTGGACTAAAACCATATGCTTAGAGCAGCAACTGAACCACTGCTGTGCAGATCAAATGACAAGGAACCTCGGAAGCTGTATTCCTATCTACTGGTGTATTTATTTGGCAACAGCCGACTATTTTATTTATTTATTAAGACATTTTACAAAATGATATGTGTGGTCTTACAGTTAAGGCGCAATTATGTTACGGAAAGTCAGAGTTATCAGTGACGGAGAGACCCCAATCTAACATTCATTGCTACTACACCAATGAAACTTTAGTTCAGTTACAGTTGACTGGAGATCTTTTAATATTTTCCTGAAACACGTGATCTTTGGTTCAGAATTCAGGCTATTGGTGATGACCATGAAATTGATTGATTTTATCATTAAAATGCTGTGACTAACCACACCCAGGAGAAAGCTGTCTAGAATAGATGGAAAAAATAGAGTTCCTTGCTTTTGCTCCCATGTATACTTCTTGATTACCTGATAGAGGATTTTGGAGAGAAGAATCTCAAGCTTTGCTTCAAATCTCTTGGTCTGGAAAGCTGTCCAGCCTCTTGTGCTTACTTAGTACCATCAGTCAAGGCTGCAGGAGTCCAGTTCTTTCAAGTACTTTTGGCCCCCTCAAATTCATCTTCTTTATCTGATGAGTACAGAGGTTTCACATAGTAAGTTGTAGACATGCACAGAAGAATACCAGTGGACATTTCTTGTGCCTTCCTGTTGTGTGAGCCAAACCCCAATATTTCAGAGTACCCCTATATGTACCTCTAGTGCCACAGCTCTTGCTCCCTTGATCTTGTGGCAATCCTCGACATCAGGCCCAACAAGTTAGCAGAGTATATAAAAATAGTAACTGGGACCACTGAATCACTAAGTTCTAGATAAATAAAAGGTTAAAGGTTTTTATTACAAATCTCAAAATAGGCAATGCAGAGAAATGCAAAACAAATGCCATAAAGGCTCAGATATATAGTACGCAGCCAGAAATCAGAATTTATCTATTTCCAAGAAGCAGCAAAAATCATAAATGGAATGCACAGCTTCCCTGCGTGAGCAAGATGGTCGCTGGGTAATGGTTTTCGGCCCCTCCCCCCGGACG
Source organism: Pleurodeles waltl (assembly GCF_031143425.1). Taxonomy (NCBI): domain Eukaryota; kingdom Metazoa; phylum Chordata; class Amphibia; order Caudata; family Salamandridae; genus Pleurodeles; species Pleurodeles waltl. The sequence continues at coordinate 1,331,561,289 of NC_090446.1, read as the reverse complement.
CCGCGAGGATGGACGCTGGAGCTTGGTGAGCACGTCCGCATGGTGAGCGCATCCACACTGGATCTGGCTCCGTTTTTTGTGTTTTCTGCGACTCCCCTCCCCCTTCGGATGTCACCAGCGGTGTCTCGGTACCTCTGTACCTCGGACCTCAGAGATGTCATGAGGAGTTAGCGCAGCGAGTGGGATGCATATCGCCAGTGCCTGACGGTAAAGTCCTCGTTGTGTTTCTTTGACTGTATGTTTTTTCTCCACAACGATAACCACGCCTCTGCCAAAACTATAAGCTGTGGTGGCATATTAAGCAAATAAAAGACGGCTGAATGCAGGCAGACTTAAAGGTACATCATCTGAGGGGGCCATGATAGGCCGGTTATGGATATTTAGTGGAACATTAAAAGAAGTAGTTGAACTGCTACAGAGAGAAGTCGAACATTGGCGAACATTAGCTCAAAACACTGGGGAATTGTTTACAGCCTGGTCTCTCTTGGTCTATGCAGTTGGAAATGGCACCCAAAAGTGCAAGAAATGTGGCAGACAAAACTGAGAGTGTACGCCAGGCACGTATGGAAAAAGAGGGCAGTGATGGCCATTCTGCCGGGAAAAGGCTCTGGGGGGTTAACAAAAGCTGTTTGCAAGATCAACGACAGGGCCGTGAGATATGGGAAGGATCAACTCAGAGGTGCTTAGCCTCGATAACAAGCCAAGAGACAAATTGCAGAGTAAGACACAGCCAAGTATAATGGACTTTCTGGCCTATGAGGATCCAGGTCCCATACTTAAGGATCCCCCTATCCCTACGGAAGTCTCAGGTGGGCAAGCAGGGGAGAATTGGGTTTATGTATGGATGCGAAACTTGGGGAGAACAGCCTAGGCTCTAAGAATCCACAAGACTGTGGGGAGGGGCAGATGAGTGAGGCTAAGCAGCTGGAGCAGAAAATAAGGCGGTCTGATCATCTCATTGCTCAAAATAATATACAAGAGCAAGAAAGGGCAAAAGAAACCCAAAGCTTGATTGAAGGCTGTCCCGAACCCTGTGTCAAAAAGAGGACAGCGCAGGAAAGGACATCGGAGGCTGAGAGTCTGGCTGAAAGTCTCTCCCCTGTAGCGGGACTCACGGTGCGGCCGCAACGCCGGCATCATAAGCGCATAAAGTCCAGAACCGGCTCAGTTGGTGTCACAGACCCTCCTGCAGCGACGCTCAAGTGGGATTACTCAGGAATCAGACTGTCACAATCTGAGAGGGCGCTTCAGGCCCCTAGTGATACGGCTTTGACTCTTAATCTAACTGCGAGTGAAAATTGCCCGGATGAGCAGGCGAACAATATGGCTAGTTCCGACAACAAAATGTTACAGTTGATTTACGGTACCGTGAGGGAATTGCAAACTGAGAGACACGGGCAGAGAATGGAAAAGCCCGAGTGGCCACAAAACAACTGTAGGTCACGGTCCGGAAGATAGCCAATTTGTGTTTTGAAACAGAAGAGAAATTGAACACTGTCGAGAATCGAACCTCAGTGGTAGAGGGGGAGATGGTGGATCGTGGTCACCCAAAATGGACAACAAGATGTCATGTGGAAATTAGAGGATTTTGGGCCAGATGTATCAAACCATTTTGCATTTGCAAATGGTGCGAATCGCATAGTTCGGCCATTTGCGAATGCAAAAACGTGGTCTGCGATGCATAAAAGGCATTCGCAGGCCAGAAACAAGGAATCGCAAAATTCGCGAATTTTTGCGAAGCAACATGGTTCTGCGTGTCGCATTTTGCATTTCGCAATTTGCGACATGAAATACCGAATCGCTATCAGCATTTCGCAAATTGCGAGTCTGAATAGCGACTCGCAAATACAGATTCAGTATTTCACGTCGGAAATTGCGAGACGCAAAATGCGACACGCAAAACCATGCCGCAATTCGATGCATCAAAAATTCGCAAATTGGGAATTTTCGGCAGAATAACCTTTTTAAAAAAAAAATATTTATTTATAATTTTATGTAAACAACATACAACAAAAAATAAAGTACCACTTTGGCCCTTACAATAATAAATCAATCAGTTACTTTTAACATATCTTCGGCTCTCCAAGCGTTTGCCATGTCCCACGTCTCAGTAATTCTCGAACATTAAGCAGAGGGAGACCGAAAAAGTTGCCGAATGTCCATATAGCAGTATTCCCCTGCCGAAAGGACCTAACAGGTCATCGAGTCCAAGGGCAGGACCAAACATATGTGGCAAAAAAAAAAAAAAAAAGAATACGAAAAACCTCAAAAAGAAAGAGAGAAAAAGCCGGGAGGAACAAGCATCACTCTCAGCAACCGTTCCATACAGCCGCAACCCATTGAAGAGGGAACAACACTCATCATGTCAAAATACACATCCGCAACAGGTCCTTCAGACAGACGCATATTCAAGGTAGGATCGAAGAGGTGCCCAAATGTCCCGTGGCCTAGAGCCAACCGGTGTCAGCTCCCAGTAATTTGTTAATTGTTCCTGGCAAAACGCAGCATCTCGCAGCCAATCTGAAATCTGGGTAGACCGAGCCCGGCCCCAACAGATTGCCACCCTGCGCTTAGCCAACAATAACATCATACCACCCAGGCGACGCACTGTAGTCTGCACTTCATTCACCCTTCCCAGCAGCTCCATCAAAGGAGATGGGGGAATCTCCAACCCAATCATCTCAGAAAGTACACAAAAAACCTTCCTCCAGTAGGCACACACTGCCGGACAGGTCCACGCCAAGTGCAGAAAATCAGCGGCAGGGGCCCGGCATCTTACACAGACATCATCTGCTTGCAACCCCATAGCACATAAACTTCGAGGGGTATAATACAGACGGTGCAAGAACTTAAAGTGTATAAGGCGCAACCTATAGTTAGGTGACAACTCCTTCATATGCGCACAGCACTTCCTCCAGACATCCTCCGTAATGTTCTCCCCCACATCTTCCGCCCATTTCATCCTTACAGACAGCCCCGTCCCCTCTCCCTGCCCCTGTGTACTACCATACAGTTTAGTGATAAGCCTCTCAGACGACCGCACATTCCACAACACTTCCAACGCGCGGCAAGAGGTCAGGGTCGCAGGCAAGCAGGGGTAGCGAGCACGCAGCATAGCGCATATCCGTAACACGTAAAAACGGTGGAGCGCAGTGGCCGGTCTATCCCCCAGGATCTCTTCCAGGGACATCAATTCGTCATCAACAAACCAATCATCGAGGGTTATCAAATCAAAGGCCCGTAGGAAACTCCGTAACCGCGAGTCCAGAAATATCACCTCATCTCCAGCCGCCGCCACATGCATAGACGGTGCAAATGGCACACTCATCCCAGAACGCTTCAGCAAACCTGACCAAGCCCGGACCGTGGAGGCCACCGTATCTATGCCTCGAGGGCGAGCTCTGTCCAAATTGCCCAATACTCGCTCAAGCCCATCCAGCCACACCGCAACACTTTCACGAGCCAGGTGTGGGAGATAGCGTATCAGGTTGATCCAATAATATGCAAACAGAGCCTGTGCGCAGAGATAATAGAGCTCTAGATCAGGGGCCGCAAGTCCAGCCAACTCAAATGGCAGCACTAGTGTTTTCCAGGCTATCCGAGGCTGATCCCCTGCCCAAACCAATCGGATTAGCGCGGAACGAATGCGCTGCAAAAAACTAGCTGTAAGCACCAGCGGAAGGTTGAGGAACAGATACAAAAATTTGGGCAGTACAAGCATCTTAGCCACTGCGATCCGTCCAGTCAGGTACAATGGCGAGGAGCGCCATGCCGTGACCCTATCTTCCAGCCAGGCCATGGCCTTACCATAGTTGGCAAGCCAGAGCGTCTCAACATCACAGCTCAACCAGATGCCCAAATATTTAACAGGACCATCCGCCCACACAATAGGGTAGCGGGACCTACATATTGCCGTTCCAGGCGACAGAGACAGCACAACAGACTTAGTCCAATTTATCGCCACTCCAGAGATGCCTCCAAACCTGACAATTTCATCCAGTAACACGTCTAGGTTGCGCACAGGATCTCGCACATACAACGCCACGTCATCAGCATACATTGAAATCAGAATCGCTCTCTGACGGAACGGTAGCCCCCGCTCACTGTGGTGCTGTCTCAGAAAGGCTGCCAGTGGCTCCATCGCGATCGTAAAGAGCAATGGTGACAGGGGGCATCCCTGCCTAGTTCCACGCGCCACCGTAAAGGGCTCTGACACGCATCCGTTCACCCGTAGGCGAGCCACTGGCTGCGAATATAGCAAACGTATCCAGTTCACAAAACGACTACTTATTCCCACTCTCTCAAGGAGCGCAAACAGATATTGCCACAGCAATGAGTCGAACGCCTTAGTAGCATCTAGGAACACCGCCACAGCCCCATCATCGATGGGAACTGAGCCAGCAACAGCAAAAAAGGTACGCAAATGATGTGCCGTGGACCGTCCCGGAATGAATCCCGACTGATCCGGTAGCACCAGTCTCGTCATAAGAGGCCGCAGCCGTGCCGCGATCATTTTGGCTAATATCTTATTATCAATGTTGATCATTGACAGGGGCCGGTACGAATCACAGCTAACTGCAGCCTTCCCAGGCTTGAGAATCGTAACAATAAGCACCTCGCGCAGAGAGGCCGGGAGCACTCCATTCCGCAAGGCCTTGTCATAAACCTCCAGTAGATAGGGCGCCAAAATGTCTGCATATTCTTTATAAAATGCCGAAGTCAACCCATCCAACCCAGGGGCCTTGTCTACAGAAAGGCTCTGAATGGCAGCCTTCACCTCTTCTATAGTGAAAGGAGTATCAAAGTATTCCCTATGCGCCCTGTCAAACCAGAGGAGGCTGATGTCAGAGAAATATTCCTGAATCACCTCCACAGGCACCGCAGAGGGCGTGGAATAAAGATCCTGGAAAAAGGTAGTAAAGACCTTCAGAACCTGAGACGTACCAGCCACTCGCTTCCCTCTCAGATCATCCATTTCAGTCACATAGCCACTAGCCCACGGCCTGCGTAGTAAATTTGCCAAAGTGCGCCCGGCTCTATCACCCTCTCCATATCGCCTGGCCCGTGCAAATTTCCCCCAAAAATGTAATTCTCTCAAAGAAGCCTCTTCATACACAGATACTGCAGCCCTCAAGGCCACCAATGTGTCTCCGGACCAGTCCAACACCAGTCGAGCCTCCAGATCCGCAATCCGGCCCTCCAAATCAGCCAGCTCACGACGCAACGCCAGCAGCACGCCGTGTTGCTTTGAAATTCATATCCCGCGTACAACCACCTTAAAGGCTTCCCACAGCGTACCGGCCGACTTCACCGTGCCCACATTCTGTTCAAAGTAAAGATTAATATCACAACGCAGTTCCTCACGGAACAACTCGTCTCTAAGTGCCCCAGTCGGCAACCTCCACATATAGGCCTGAGCAGGTCCGCCAGGTATCCGGGGCATGATCCGACAGCGTGCGTGCCATATGATCAAGCGAACGGGTCACAAAGCCACATCGCAAGAGCCTATCCAACGGTCAAGGCGCGACCAGCTGTTATGCACATAATTAACACAAGTGCTTTCCCATACCGCAGGGTGTTTCATCCGCCACAAATCTACCAGCGACGCATCGTCCATGATCACAGATAAAACGCGAGCAGCAGAAGTACGCTGTGCCCGGTCCAAGCTGTCTCTATCCAAAATGGGATCAAGGGTCACATTGAAGTCTCCTCCCCAAAGCACAGTTCCTCCCCCCAGAGACTCAATCAGTCACCAGACCTTACTAAAGAACTCAGGATCATCCGAGTTAGGCCCGTACACCGACGCGAGGCGACACGGCTTATCCATCAACACTCCGCTAAGCAGAACATACCGCCCCAATGGATCAACAATCACCTTACGAGTATGCCACTGCAACCCCTTGCGTATCAGAATCGCCACGCCTCTAGCATAGCGCGAGTACACAGATCCGTGGCATTCCCCAATCCATCCCACCTTTAAAATGCAAGGTACTCTCCACCAGGTGTGTCTCCTCTACAGACCTCATACCACCCCACGTTCCATCCACTATTTACCTTTAGTCGAGGTCCAAGATTGATCTAGTGTCGCAACTAGCACACTATCAATCCATTTATAATTCCAAAACCCCGTACTCTCTTTTGTGATTTAGTATCCTGCAGCGTACATACATCTATATTCTGCCTCTTAACATATGCCGACATAAGGCGCACCTTCCGTCTGTCATTCAAGCCACGCACATTCCATGTTAAGCAGCGAATCAGAGACGCTCTCATCTGTGTCATCTATTCTCCTCAACGAACATACAGCGCAATTCCATCACTCCTCCATCCCGGCTAATCTCCCGAAACCACAAAACACAAAAAGAAAAACAAAAGGGCATGCAGTACAACAACCCAAAGAACCCACTCACCACCCACCCACACTGACCCCCCAAACGGGTGAAAGCATATCCCTCCCCCCAAAACCCACAATTACCCAAATATGCAAATAATGGGGACTCATCCAGAGGGTGGAAGCGAGCAGCCCAGCCCGCCTAGTATCAGGCGGGGAGGGCATGCAGGGGCCCAGCACAAAAGGAGTGTCTTCTGGACGAGCGGCACAAAAAAAATGCATCTCACATCTAGCTGCAGCGGCGCATTCTCTGCTGAATAATGTCAGTGACGATCAGTCATTATCGCTCAGCGACTCTCACTCTGCAGCACTCTCAGCCACCGGCACTGCCTCAGACTTCCGAGGAAGAGACTTGGCGTATCTCGCTGCCAGCTTCGGATCCGTAAAAAACTGAAGGGACCCACCATGTTGCACCTTTAGCTTCGCCGGGTATATAAGAGAGAACCTAGCAGCAGTTTGGGCCAGCGAGCGCTTCACCGGCAAAAACACCCTGCGCGCGCCTGCACGCCAGGGGTATAGTTTGGAAAGAAGTTCAATTCAGTGTTTTTATAAATCACAGGGTGGCGCTCCCTGGCCAGTCGTAGAATCGTGTCACGGTCTCAATAATTCAGAAGCCGAATAATGACAGGGCGCGGGGGAGCTCCAGGTGGGGGCTGCGGCCCCAGCGATCTATGCGCCCTCTCCACCACCAGCAAACGGGACAGCTGGTTGGGGAAAAGGTCTGACAGCATCTCCTCCACAAAATCCTCCATTCTGCCCATGTCTGTGGACTTGGGTAGTCCTATCAGCTTGAGATTGTTCCGGCGCGACCGTGCTTCCAAATCTTCGTTCTTTGCCCGGATGACCTCCAACACCCTCTCCATGCGCAGCAATTGTTCACTCTCACCTCGCTGCGTGTCTTCCAGACCGGAGGTACGCGCTTCCAACTGATCAAGGTGGGAGTCGTGTTCGTCCACCCGAGTCTTGATGCGATCAAGTTGCTCTGTCACGTGATCCAGCTTCCCATCTATGCCAGCCAGACTGGTTTTGAGGTCCAGAAACATAGCCTTTGCCGAGCCATCTGAATTCTCCTCATCCGTCGCAGGCCCCTCTGACCGGGATGCGGGTGCAGCCCCCTTCCGTCTGCCCCCTCTAAGGAGAGCTTAGCCTGTCTCTGCTCCGCCTTCCCCATCACTCCACTAGCAGGTCGTCATCGAATACACCTCACTAACCTCCTTGAGAGTCCAGGAAAAGAGGCCAGATATTCAGTCCACCTTCACAAAGTCCACCAAGCTCCTGCTAATCATCTTTATCCAGTGCCAGCTGCGCTATGAATCTCGCCAATGTCCGACGACAGGCAGGCCGCTGTACCAACGGCACCCGGTCAGAGCACCACCACACCAGTTCTCACTCCGGTCCCTTCCTTCACCACAACCGCGCCTCCGGGCCCCGGTCACAATCCCACCACCTCCGCTGTCCAATCATCTCTGAATGTGTGTCCTCCAGGCCACACAATCAATTCCGCCACACCAGCAGCCCACACAGCAGCACAGCAGGGGGGCACAGTAGCCTCACCAACCTCCAGAGTCCGGGCCCAGAATGCAGGGGCCAAATCACGCCACTCCGCCGTTCCTTGTATCTCTCCACACCGGCCCCGATAAATCAGGCCTGACACCGGCAGCCGATCACCAGGCTAGATAGGTCCATTTAACGGGGGAGGGGAGAAGAGGGGAGAGACCCTCCCCGCGGTCCGACCTGACTGCCAAACGACTCCTCGGAACCCCCCAGGCTCCAATGACACTCCCCTCCAAAGGTGGCCACCAAGGTCACTAGTCCTTCCCGGCAGGAGGGGCTCTCAGGCCACCCAGCGCCCGAAGCCGTCCGTGCGGCCGTCTGGCCTCCAGGCCGCGCGGTCCAGTCCCTCAAGGCACAGCCGCGTTCCCCAGGCGCGGCGAGGGAAGGCCATCAATTCTAAAGGAGGAGGGGGGGGCCCGCGGCGTGACTGCACAGCCGATATGGCCTCCCAGTGCACCTCAGTGAGCGCCGCCCTGGAGGCCCTCCAGATTCCCCGGGGAAAGCGCAGCCCAGCCCCGTGCGGCACAGCGGCCGGGAGCACGCCGCGTCACGAGGAGGCCGGTTCAACCGCCTGCACCGCACTGCAATCTCCGCCGCTGCAGCGGGGGGAAGCCGCCGATAACAGGCGCCCCCCGCCCTCTCATCGCTCGGCCAGCTACGTCCTGGCCGGTGAATTTTACAGACTTGGCCCCCGCCGGAGCGGAGCCTGACGGAGTTCCGGCCATCTTGCCGCTGGCTAGCTCCGCCCCCGCAGAATAACCTTTTACACATGCAAATTACCACGGAGTGAAACCAGGTGGTAACCAGGTGCAACCTATATAAAGAGGCCTAGAATGCCTCAGACTCTTTTCCACAATGGCTGCACTCTACGTCATGGCGAGGAGAATGGGGATCTTGGCAGGTTTGAGGAGAGGGAGGAGGACACAGGAGCGCATATTCAGAGTGCACATTACCCTTTTTGACCAGACTGAGGAGGAGATATATGATAAGTACAGGTTGAACTCAGCCATGATACTTGACCTGATAGCTGAGCTACAACCCATACTGCAGCGCACAACACATAGGACTAATAGCTAGCATACCCACCCATGTGCAGGTATTATGCTCCCTGCTGTGTGCCTACATACTGAGGTCTCCTGCGGAGTGTTGAGTGACGCTGGGGCCGGGACTCCTGCCTTATGGAGGATATGGCTTCTGGGGATGGAGTGTGGCCTTCATCCCGCATGTCGTCCGAGTCCTGGCTCAAATCTGGGAGAGGTACAGCCCTTGCCCTGCGTCTGATTGGCACAATATTCACTGACTCGCTGGTGTTGGAGTCTGATGTAGGCTGTGTTTCAGCATCCCCCACAACGGCACATGCTAATGCTACTGGGCCTGTGCCAGCTGCAACGACAATTTGCAGCATGTCATTTATGTATGTATCACTAAATGTTGCACAATTGTAATAAATGTACAGTTACATCATATCACTTTGTAGTGGGTGTTGTGTTCTTCTGGGTGTCGCTCTACTTATTTACATTCTATGTGCTACTTTCAGCTCTGGGTTGTGGACTACCACTCCCATAAGGCATTGTTGTGCTGCTTCTAAGATGTGGAATGGACTAGTTTTCACATTGCTTTGCACTAATTGCTAATTCCTAAGGGGCATTTGTACATACACATATGGGGTTACATTTCATTATTGCACTTACCTTTACTGGTGCTTGGTGTGCAGGACGTGTCTATGTCAGTGACCCCACTGACAGCTTCTGGGAGGAGTGTCTACTCCACCAGGTCTTCCATGGGGGTGGAGGGTGTCTTGGTGGATGGTCCGCCTCCTGTGCTCCTTGCCTCCTGTAGTCTTCTGGCCACCATCTCCTTGGCATGGGAACACAGGTCGTACCACCTCTTTCTAATCTCCTCCACTGAGCGCTGCACAACCCCCACTGCGCAGATTTTGGTTTGTATGTCCGCCCAGAGTTTGCGCTTCTCACTCTCTGGGACCTGGAGTGAGCTCTTCTCAAAAAGCCGGTCATGGCTCCTCACCACCTCCTCAGTGAGCACCTCCAGTTCCTGCTCACTGAACTTCAGTTTCCTCTTCCTCTCTCCCTTCTCCTTTCCATTAGCAGAATTGGCCATGGTGATGTGCAGTCTTGGCCTGCTCACAGACTTGCTCCCTGGGGCTGGGCTGTGTCTCTCTCACTGCTCCTTTGGGTGTGGCACCTGCAAACTGCCTGGCATGACTCACTTCCAGCTTATGATGTCATCAGGCTGTACCAGGTGGGCGTTTTCGCAATTTGCGATTTTCAAATACCGAATCACACATTTTTTTGCGATTTAGTATTTGGACCTCGCAAATTGCATTAGCGTTTTTTAAGAAATCACTATTTCCGAATCGCAATTTTGTTAAATTGCATTTTGCGACTCAGAAATAGCGATTTCTTAAAAATCGCTATTTGCAATTCGCAATGGGTTTTTTTCATACATCTGGGCCTTTGAGAATAGGTAGAGGAAAAATAACCTACGGTTTTTGGGGATAGAAGAAGGGGTTGAGGGAGCTGATATCAGAACATTTATGATTGAGGTGTTGGGTGCTGCCTTTCCAGAGCTCGCAAATTGGAATTTGGAGACAGAAGTTCAAAGAGTCCACAGATTTCCTTTGAGCAAACGAAGAGATCGTAATCCTGACTCCAAATTTCCTAGGGCCGTTTTGATCTTCTTCGGTAATTTCTTACTGCGGCAAGCTATATTCGAGAAGGCCCGTCCAGATGCCCCTCGTTGCGCTGAGAATGTTACTTTTTTTGTGCGACCTGATTACTGCCACGCCACAGTGGAGTGCAGGTGGCGATTAAGGCAGTTGATTGAGCTTTTTCAAGAGACGGGAGGCTTTTCTGCTGGCCCCTGCAAGGCTGAAGGCAGTGGTTAATGGGAAAGTCAGGATGTTCACATCGGAAATTCAAGCAAACGAATATCTGATGGAACTGAAGTTATAGGCAGCATCAGTAAAAGATTAGTTTGCTAGAAGTTGGGGGGGTGCAAATAGGTTGAGCTGTAGGAAAGTGGTGCTTTGGGGAGGGGGTTGCCGGCCGGCACTTTTAGTCACCATCACTCAGGCCAGTGGTGGTCTGATTGCTCAGATGGTAGGGGGTGTGGGGGTGGTCGGGGTGGGGTTTGGGGGGAGGATGGTATGCAGGGGAGGGGCGCGGGTGGGGAATGGGATTTTGAGAAGGGGGGTTGGAATACGTGGTGGGGCACAGGGTGGGGGTATGAGAAAAAACAGAAAAGAAAGGAGCAATGTGTTGTTTGCGATCAATGGAGTGGAAAGAAAGAAGAAAGGTGTTCAAGATACAATAAAAGCAGAGAGAAGGTATCTGAAGGGTAAAAACAAGAAAAATGGATATATTCATACAGAAGCAAGTAAGGTTAAGGGTTAAATGACGAGATTACGAATTGCACCAATCAATATTTGTGGATTAAACGATCCCCGGAAAAGGCAAAAAATTGCAGAAGATTTGAAAGTTCTTAGGGCTGATATATTGTTTAGAGGAGAAGCATGTGGAACATAATAATAGAGGGATCCTAGGTTCACTTGGCATGAGGGTTGTTGTCTGTTCTAAACAAGGTGTTAAGACCAAAGGGGCGGTGATACTGGATCGGAGCAATAGATTAAAATTTGTGAGGCAGATGGCAGATAGAAATGGAAGATGGGCGGTAGTGGAATGTCACTATAGGCAAGGGTGCTTCACTTTATGCTCTGTATATGGTGCAATAACTGATGATCCTGCAGTAATGGATTTTTTGGCAGTGGAATTAGCAGGATGGCCCCCCTCCTTATATTCTTTGTGGTGATCTTAATTTTAATGGATCCTGGGATGGGCTACGGGATCTGCTCGATGCCACTTCTAAAGGATACCAGGGTCGTAAGCCTCGGGTATATAAAGCTATCGTAGGGCTGCAGAAGGACTTAGGGTTGGTGGATGCCTGGGTAAAGCTGTGTGCACCGGACCCCGGGTATACATATTATTCGGCTCCCCATGTGAAGCTGGCTCGATTAGACTACTTTCTAACATCTCCTGAGCTGTTAGCACAAGCTGGCATGGAACTATACCCACGGTTTATGTCAGACCATAACCCATTAATATTGGATCTAGATTTAGATGGTTTTGAGCATAAGACGAGGAGATGGACTTTTGAGAGGGGGCTCCTTAACGACCCCAAATACTTTGCTTATATGAGAAATTGGATAATGGAATTTCTGGAGTATAATCAGGGGACGGCCTCGCTCGAGATTGTCTGGGACACCTTAAAGGCTGGAGTACGGGGAGAAACACTGAGTTTCAGCCTTAGGAAACAGAGATGTGCCCAAGTCTTGATGAAGGTTGCATATATCAAACTCAGAGCTGTAGAAAACTAGTTGATTTCGGTTATAGAGAGGGGGGAAGACACAAATAATATTCTGAAGCAGATTGCTATTGCAAAGGCACCAATAAATGAAGTCACAGCAAGGAAAATTGCGGAAACATATCTTGCTAAATGCACCGAAAGGTATGAATATGGGGAGAGGTCTGGCCACTTGTTGGCGGTGAGAGCGCGCCACAAAGCAGCAACTGGGGTCATCAGAGAAATTAGGGATCAACAAGGATGAATTATAGTAGATGCTGATGGGATTAGGGAGGTGCTTCATAAGTATTATACCGAGCTCTATAGCTCGATATCCTTATGTACAGAAGCAGTAATGTTTTTTTTGCGATAAATGGTGACACTCCTGTTATAGAATGAGGCGTTACCCTACGTGCCCACAACATCTTGTTCAACTTCTCCTTCCAATTCAACCCACTGGCTAAAGAAAGTTGAATGTTCTCCATTGTAATTCGATTTATCCTTTCCACCATTTGCTTGAGGGCGGAATAATGCCACTCTTTCATGTTTAATTCCCAATCCAGTAAGAAAATCCCTCATGGCCGCAGACACCAATTGCACACTATTATCCGTGACCAGCACTTTTGGCCCACCCTCCTCCAAAAATACTTCTCTGAGAAATTCCGTAACACTGCTAGTCGTAATGTGTCACCTAAAATTGCACATTTAGGAAAAGCTTTGACACCATGTACAACATATTTATTGTGGCTGGGGTCTGAAAGGTTTTCTTTACAGAAAATGTGCTGCTTGAGGGATCCTGAATAATCATTGAAAATGGGACATTTTATGTAAACTTGTACGGGTGTTTTGTGAATACCCTGATGAATGGAAAACAGACTGCTGTCAGAGAAACCCATCCTAATGAGCTGTACAATTTTCCAAGCAACAACACAGAAGATGAACAACTCACTTTTCTAAAACATCCTTCCAAGTGCCATTTAACTCTCATCTCATGGAAGCCACTGACTACATTCATGCCTTACCCACAGTCTCCAAAATTGAGGCATATTTTGTAAATCATTGGGGTCCATTGTAATGGGTAATCTTTGCGTCAAAGGACATGAATGCTTCTTTTCCATTAATATGAAGTGTATGTGCTGCACTAAAATGAACAACATCACTCTACATCTCCTTATGGTCACAACACCAGATGGAATAGGCACAATTGGCATTTATGTGTAGCAGTTCAACTGAAGCACAGGCATCATCACTTTCTACTTTCATCAAGGGATAAATGGAACATACTTGAAAATTAAAAATAGACACCTTAACTGAAAACCTTTAACACCATGCCCATATGGATCTTAAACCTACGGAGTAAGCAGCTACCAATCTTTGCTGTTAACAATTGGAGTAGTCCTCTTAAATAATGTTGGGGTGAATGTCAATTTGGTTGATAATTGGCGTTCATTACCACTATCTAATATGCTGTTCTTGTCTTGCTACTTATATCCTTCATGGAGTCCGTTATTAGAAGGTGGGGGTGACTCAGCCCCCCCCCCCCCAAACCTGTACTGCGTATGAATTGTCTGTGGTATTTGCTTTCCACTTTATGCATGTCCTATGTATTACCAGCTTGGTGTCGGCCACCTTCCCTCTCCCTTTCGTATTTGGACAGTTACCACCAACATCCATGGCAGTGGAACTGTAGAGTTCTACAACTGGCAAATAGACCTGGAAAGTGGTAAATTGTTTTAGTGATACGAGCCAACCTAAAATAACCATCCCATTGAGGAAACAGCTTCCTTGTGAATCCATTATCTAAGTGTCTCCATTCTTAGATAATCCCTTGGATGGTAATCTTCATTGAATGATCCTCTTTTATTTATATGCTACAAAATCTAGCAATATGGTTTGCCAAGATAAGCTCTTGATTTGCAACTGACATTTTTTTCTGAATCTGAGTGTGACCTATTCAAGCTCTTATTCTCCTGTAGTTGATAAATTGAGAACCATTTAACTGGGTAATTTTTAACCCTGCTATTTTTAGTTCTTGCAAGCTACAAAAGGGCAGCATGACAAACAAAGTAAAGTTATTATATATCTATGTGACACAGACACATGCTTTTTAACATCAAGGTTAAATTTGTTGTTAGACTCTAACATTTTTAACGAAGTAATTTATTTAAATTGAAAAGCTGACATAAACCAACCTAAATTTGGGCAGAATGATCGGTTTAGTAAAACATGCCAGGTGTCAGTAGAGAACATACAATTACATTTTCTTACACTAGCCTCCAAAAACAAAGGATTTAATTCATGGTGGACACTACTAACAGAGGTTATCAACTCAATAAAAAAGTTAACAAGCATTGGCAAAGCCAATAGTTCTGGTGTTGTCCACCAACCTATTGGCAATTTTTATTTTGCTTTGTCATGACTTTTCTCAATACTTTATTGCTTGGGAAGCTGCCAGGCACTTGTCAATCTAAAAAAAAGAACAAAGGCACAAATGTTTTTTAAATTAGAAAAAACACACATTACTATGATACTCCCAGGCACTACTTTTTGTGTGGATGTGTTCCTTGTGAAAGAGCAGCATGCCTTAACTCACAGTGAAGTCAACTAATGGCTGAAGTGGGTGACAATTTGCCCCTTGATGCATGCTTGAGTGGATTGGAAAAAAATGTGAATAATACAACCACAGTCAAATGAATGAAGTGTAGCTGAAAATCTCAATAAGTAACTAAGTCATCCATAAACGTTTAGTAAAATCAGAATGTCTTGGCGTACAAAGACCTAATAAACCAATCAATATGCCATTGGTTGCCAGCTTCTTCCCTTAAAGAAAGAAAGAAAGAGAGAAAGAAGGAAAGAAAGAAAGAACAAATGAAAGAAAGATAGAAAGAAAGGGGAAATAAGGAAGATAAGACAGAAGAGGAAAGAAAGAAGTCAAGGAAGAAAGAATGAAAGCTAGAAAGATAGAAAGCAAGAAAGAAGGAACGAGAGAATGAAAGCAAGAAATAATGAAAGAAACAAAGGAATGAAGAAAGGAAGGAAGGAAGGAATGAATGAAGGAAGGAAGGAAAATAAAGAGAGATGAAGATTCCAAGAAAGAAGTAATAAAATAAAAAAGCAAGAAAGAAACAAAAAAGTAATGGAAGAATGAAGGGAAACTGAAACTAAGAAACAAGGAAAGAAGAAATAAAAGAAAAAGGAAAAGAGGAATGAAAGAAAAAAAGGAAAATGCAAACAAAAGAAATCAGCAAATAAATAAAAAAGAAAAAGGAATGAAAGAAAAGAAAGAAAGAAACAATTTAATAAAATGAAAAGAGGAACAAAATAATTAAATAAAGAAACAAGGAAAAAATTAAAGAAAGAAAGAATAACAAAGTGTTGAAAGTACTGCATAATAAACATCATAAAGGCTTTCTTCCTCGCCAAAATGTTATTAAATACCTATTGGTGAAACTGAGTTCTTAAGTATTATCTGTTTATGAATTCATAGTATAATATAAAAGCTTTCAATAACTTAATACAGAACAGTTTCAAATGTTATGCTGTGAAATTCATTTTGGATAGTCCTTTGTTTATCTTAGAAGGTGAGATGATCAAAGGATTTTCCCAAAAGGAATTTAGAATAGCATTTGCAGGAGACAGGACCTGATAAAGCGTGGAAATAAAAGCAAAACATTGGTACGGTTGCGAACTAGCTTGTGTTTGTATGTGCACTTTGTTAAAGAGCACAATGCAGTCAATCAAGGTGAAGTTGTCCACTGGCTGAAGTGGGCTGACCACTAGTCCCCGTGCTGTATTCTGTAGTGGGCAGAAGCAAAAATTTGAATAACACACCAACAGACCAATGGATGAAGAAAGCTGTCTGAAAGTCCCTTTTGATTAAGTATATTGTATGTATTTTTTTTTAAATAAAAGGTCTTGGCCAACACCAGATCTACAAGTGATTGGTGATAGAGCGTATGCCTGCTGTGTGCCTTGTGCCAAAGTACGATATTAAACAGAGCTGTAGCTGGAGTATTATGGAAACTTAGTGTTCTTATGAAATAATGATCAGGATCACTGACGGAATATCGAAACATAATATTGTGTGGACATAGCACTGTGTCAAAAGTATTGAGGACCAAAATATTCGAGATGGTATGTGCAAATAGCCAAGTATAGATTTAACATTCTTAACACCACATTTATTTACCTTGAAGATCTATATATCATCAAGGTACATACATATTGAGTTATATGCAGTAAAACTTTACTTACCTATTGAAACTTACCTTCTTGATATTTTTGCCTTCGATATTCTTGACACAATATTTTGGCCTACAATATTTCTGTTTCCAATATTCTGTCTAAACACACATGATCAACCTCTTTTTAAACATGGTATCCAATGGATCCTGTCAAGTGGCTTTTTGGCATTCTATGTAATAGTATCAAGAAGTAATAGGTAATGCTGACTGGGGTCTATCACATTAATCACTGATTCTATTAGTTCAATGACCAGAAGAGATAATTTCTGACCAACATGATTTAGGTGCACATAATAACTATTCAATCTTCACCAATGCCTTGGCATACAGGTAGGAGTTTACATTTAAAAGAGAAACTGTTATGTTAGTTTCACATTTTAGAAACCTTTTGTGCTGAAATGTAGCTTTAAAGGGATATTATTGTAATTGTTGCTGGTTCTTCTTTCTCATTCAGAACACCATTTACAGTATGGTTTGCAAATGATACATAATAATGGTATAGTCCAAAGTACTAAGGGCTACATGTACGAACGTTTTGCGAGTCGCAAATTGGTCGCAGCGCTATTTGCGACCGTGCAAAAAGTGAAATGGTATGTTCCAATGCCATTTCGGAGTCCCAAATAGTGATGTGACCAATTACCGACTCGCAAAATTCGCCACTTGAGATTGCGACTCGCAATTTGCGCGTCGCAAACCTCATGTACAAGATAGTCGCAAATTTCAAATAGTCGCAAAAAGCCCATTTTACACACCCAGATTAGCACTGATTCCAAACAGGTGGTAACCAGAACCAAAGTATAAAAGCAGACCCAGAAGGCATCTGGGTTTCTCAAAATGGCTGCACTCTACGTGATTGCCTGGAGGAGGAGAGTCCAGGCTACCCAGCAGAGGAGACAGGAGAGGATATACAGAACCAGGCAGACCATATTTCAACACACTGAGGAGGAAATATATGACAAATACAGACTGAGCAGCGCAGTTATCTTAGAGATTATTGAACCGCTGAAACCGCAACTAGAATGCCAGCCGTTGCGCAGTGGCTCCATCCCCACACATGTGCAAGTGTCAGGATACTTCAATTCGATTTCCTCAGAAGCAGAAGATAACTCCTCAGTCCCGACCCGAGCTACTCACAACGAATATTAATCCTTCGTGCTGAGTACCCCGGAGGGGGAAAGGGGAATGGGATGGTAGAGAGACTGCCACAGAGATGATGAACGCCAGTACTCAGTCTGCCTCTTCACATCTAAGATTGGATACAGCACCTGCAAGAGTCACAGTCGCAATTACTAGGGACATACAACATCAGTTTTTCACTTTCTACTCTCAACACTTAATTCTCTTTAATTCTATTATTTCTTCACTCACCCTGAGTTCTCTGTAGCCTTGCTTCTCTCTATAAATGATAGCTCTTCTTAAAAAAATGCTTATTACTGATTCTGGAAGAACTTCTCAACCTTTGTTAGAGATTGGTTTTATGTTGCTATATATATATATATAGTTGGTGATAATGCGTTCTTCAAATCAGCTGATGTTATTTAATTTCTCCTGTCTTATTGTGACTTCTGTCAATACTTGTATTTGTAAATGCTTGTTTATTAAAGTTCGTTTCTCCTTTCTTACTTCGACATTTGTTGATAGCTTGTATTTGTAAATGCTTGTTTATTACAGTTAGTTTCTCCTTCCTTACTTCGACATCTGTCGATAACTTGTAGTTGTAAATGCTTGTTTATTTCAGTTAGTTTCTCTTTTAAACTCTATTTTGGTTTATTACCATTGAATTTGTAAATGCTTATTTGTTAACAGTTCGTTTCTCCTTTAAACTTGGCCTTTGTTTATAACCTTGACTTTTGTAGATACTTGCTCTTTTAAAGTTCGTTTTTTCTTTGACTTTAATATCTTAACCGGTTCTGTGCCTTGGACGAGATGATCTCGTCCAAGGCTACAGTTCCCCTGTGCCTTGGACGAGATCATCTCGTCCTAGGCACAGGGGAACTTGGGGGCGCGCTAGCGCGCCCCCCGTGCACCCCCATTTTCCCCCCCAGGCGGGGATGGACAGGGAAGACCTTCCCCTTCCACCCCCGCCCCCCCCCCCCACGGCAATCCGATGACGTCAGCGCGCGCACAGCGTGCTGACGTCATCTAGTGTTGCCGGCGCACTGGAAGCCATTTGCTTCCAGCGCGTCTTCGGAGCAGGAGCTCAAAGGTGAGTCCTCTCCGTTTTTGGGGGGCGGGGGGGTTGAGAAAACAGACACGGTGGGAAAGGAAAGGGTTTTTCCTTTCCCCCTGTGTCTGTTTTCTCAAGATTCCTGGTCCACGATCGCGGGCAGGGCCCGCGATCGTGGAGCAGGAATCTCCACTAGCCACCAGGAATTTTCTTTTTGCCTAAATTTGGGGGCGACCCCTTGGGGGGGGGCAAAAACCACTAGACACCAGGGATATGTTAGTTTATGTGTGTTTTTGGGGGCGACCCCTTGGGCAAGGGTCGCCCCCCCCGGGGGCAATTTTTATTTGTATTTCGCCCCCCCCTGGGGGCAGATCCGCCGTTTTTTCGGCGGATCTGCCCCCAAGGGGGCGAAAACCACTAGACACCAGGGATATCTTTGTTTATGTGTGTTTTTGGGGGCGACCCCTTGGGCAAGAGTCGCCCCCCCGGGGGCAATTTTTATTTGTATTTCGCCCCCCCCCTGGGGGCAGATCCGCTGATTTTTCGGCGGATCTGCCCCCAGGGGGGGGGCGAAAACCACTAGACACCAGGGACTTCTTTGTTTATGTGTGTTTTTGGGGGCGACCCTCCCCCGGGGGCAATTTTTATTTGTATTTTGCCCCCCCCGGGGGCAGATCAGCCGATTTTTGGGCTGATCTGCCCCCGGGGGGGTGAAAACCACTAGACACCAGGGATTTTGTTTTTATTGTTTATTTTGGGGGCAACTCCTGTGGCAAGGGTCGCTCCCCTGGGGAGCTTTTTTTTTTCTGTTTCGGCCCCCCTCGATGGCAGACCAGCCATTTTTTGGACGATCTGGCCCGGGGGGGGGGGGGTGGAAGCACACTAGGTGCCAGGGATTGTGTTTGGTGTTTGTTTGGGGGCACCCCTTGGGCAACGGTCGCCCCCCCTAAGGTGGGGAAAATTTGTATTGCCCATCTCTGCCCGTCATTTTGTAGGGCCATCTGCCCCCAAGGAGGGCAGAGACCACCAATACGGCAGGGATTTTTTTATTTTGTGTTGTGCTGGGGGTGCCCCCTTGGGGAAGGGTCGCCCCCTGAAAGGGGGCACAGAGGTGTTGCCCATTTCTGCCCCCCTTGGGGTCAGATTGACCAATTCTTTTACGCCCATCTACCCCGAGGGGGGCAGGATCCACTTAGGTACCAGGGACAACTTCTAAGTTCTTGGTGGTGGGGTGTTTGTCAACTGGCAAAGTATTTGTATTTGTGATTATAACAATTTATTTCTTCTTTTTCTTCTAGTTCAACGCTTTTGCTTCCTTTGCTGTGGATCTTTGCGGTTTTGGCAGTAGTTGTCCTGTGGTTTGCATAGTTGCATGTTTTAAGTAAGTGAACGCAATTTACTCCAAAGGAGTATTGTTGACATGTTTGTAGGTGGTGTACTAAATGCAGTGTTGTGTGTTTGACATTGTCCTTAGATTTGAGCACAGTGGTGTTTGTGTTGTCATATGTCTAAATTGCTTTTTTCTTTTTTCTTTTTAGTGGGATATCATTGGTGATTGCTGTCTGTGCAGAGTAGTTGCTTGGTGAGTAGCTATTTCAGGCAACTGTGTGGTATAGTTTTTTGTAGTACATAACTCTTTGTGATAAAGCTACACTTTGTTTATTACTTATTTTAGTGCTAGTTGTTGGCAATCCATTTGTTGTTAGGATCATGGCTAGCCGCAAAGTGACCGCTCAGCAGGTTGTTCGCATGCTCTTTGAGTCATCTTCAGACCATGATTACGACACTGACTCTGCATCTGAGGCAGAGGAGGAAGCAGAAGATTCTGGAAGTGAGTTTTCTGTCCGAGAGTATTCTTCTGATGAGGAAGCTACTCTCAGTGCAGATGAAGGGCCTGTGTTAGAGGAGGACATTGATGTGCCAAGAGTGCAGCAGCCTGGGGCTACAGGGTTTCCCATTAGAAGACCTGACACCTGGATTGCCCCAAACATGGAGCAGCCACAGTTACCTGCATTTACTGGTCTCCCAGGGTGTAGAGTTAATATGGAAAACTTTCTGCCTGTCCATTTCTTTCACTTGTTTATGGACGATGTATTTTTGGAAGAGATTGTGGAGCAGACAAATGTGTATGCAGAGCAATATTTGCGGGACAACGCTGCCAGATTTAAGCCTCAGTCTAGAGCTACTCATTGGGTTCCCACATATCTGGAAGAGATGAAAAGGTTTTTAGGTTTGTCTTTTTTGATGGGGTTGATCAGGAAGCCGTCACTGGCTTCTTATTGGTCTACTAGTCCCTTGATGGCAACTGCTATATTTCCTGCAACTATGACACGTAATCGGTATTTGCTTCTTCTTCGTATGCTGCATTTTGTAGACAATGCTTTAGCCTTGCCACGAGATCACCCTGATTGTGACCGCCTTTTTAAGATTAGGCCTGTCCTTGATCATTTTGTGGATCGGTTTTCAGAGGTCTATGTCCCAGGCAAAGAGATAAGTGTGAACGAGTCTTTGGTCCTTTTCAAGGGGCGTTTAGTTTTTAAGCAGTACATTCCTAGTAAGAGGGCACGGTATGGGATTAAATTGTATCTGCTGTCAGAAAGCAGTACAGGATATGTGTATAATTTCCGGGTCTACACTGGTAGGGATTCCAGTATTGACCCTCCTGGTTGTCCGGCCACTTTTGGAGTTAGCGAAAAAATTGTGTGGGAACTTGCTAGACGGCTGTTTAACAAAGGTCACCATTTGTACGTAGATAATTTCTACACTGGAGTGCAGTTGTTCAAGGAGTTGTTTAGGGTGGACACTGTTGCTTGTGGCACAATCCGTTCTAACCGGAAAGGCTATCCAAGGGAGCTTGTCTGTAAAAAACTTGAGAGGGGACAGTGTAGTGCCTTGCGGAATAATGAGCTGCTAGCTCTGAAATTTTCAGACAGGAGGGATGTGTACATGCTATCGACCATCCATGATGAGAGTACTTCCCCTGTGGCTGTTTGGGGTTAGGTTGCGGAAGTGCGCAAACCTGCGTGCATTTTGGACTACAATAGGCACATGGGTGGTGTTGATAGAGTAGATCAGAGGTTAGAACCTTACACTGCTCTTCGTAAGTCATATGTGTGGTATAAAAAGTTGGCCCTACATTTATTTCATTTGGCAACTTTTAATGCCTTTATTGTATACAAGGATTGTTCACCCGAGTCAAGGGTGACATTTGTTAAATTTCAGGAGTCGGTGATAGAAAGCCTTATTGTGGTGGAACCGGCAAGAGTTCCTAGAGTAGAAGTGGTGGAGGATGTGGCTAGATTGAAAGATCGGCACTTTCCAGATCACATTCCTTCCACTCCCAAAAAAGACATGCCCACAAAGAAATGTAGAGTATGTGCCCGGAGATTAATCCGGAGGGAGAGCCGGATGTACTGCCCCGAATGCCCTTCAAAGCCTGGGCTGTGTGTTCCCGGCTGTTACAGAAGTTACCATACCCAAAAAAAATTCTGGGAAATACCTTGAGCGTAAGCTGTCTGTTTTATATTTTCATATGTTTCACGGTTGGCATCTGTTGTGTATTTAGTTAGAGCTTTTGTTTTTGTAGTTTTGTGCTTATTTTATAATTAGTAGTTTCTTTGTTTATAAATAAAAAAAAGTGATTGCGGTGTGCGTGGGGTGGCGCTTGGCTGGCAGTGTGCGTGGGGTGGCGCTTGGCTGGCGGTGTGCGTGGGGTGGCGCTTGGCTGGCGGTGTGCGTGGGGTGGCGCTTGGCTGGCGGTGCCAGCCGAACGGCAGTCCACACTCCCATCAGCTGGTGTGATTCTTGTATCAGGCATGTGGGCGTATGTAAGTGATGGGCCCTTGAGTGGCGCGGTCTGTCGATGTGAGTGTTGTAATGTGCTGGGCCCGTGGCTGGCGGTGTGAATGGTCTTGTGCGTGTCATGTATGAAAGGTGTGTGAATGGCCTGTAAAGCGGTTGGTGCCTTGTCGCGGCTTTACAGCTCACGAGCTGTGAGTCATTGGTTCACTTTTTTGCCTTTCAGTTATTAGCAGTGCATTTCAGTTTTGTGAAATCTCTTGTTAATAAAATTTGATCCACTGAACCATCACTCACCCTCGTGCCAAATCCAACCAGTATGTGTTGTAAAAAAAGACAAAACCTGCTCCGCTGTAATCAGGCGTCGCAGCACACCTGTGACACGCTAGGTGCCTCAGGTGGGACCCCGATGATGAAGCATGCCACCAACTTGGTTGGTGGGTGAGGGGTCTTCTTCACATAACCTAAGTGTGTTTCTTTTCACAATTTTAGTGTTTGGCACATCACAGACGTATGTGCACACATCAAAGTGATATATTCCAAAAATGCCTGTGTTTGGGGGGGAGGGCCCACCTATGTTTTTGGTCCAGGGTGCGGCTGTCATGTAGGGAAACCTACAAAACCCAGAAACTTTTTAAAAATAGGCACCCCAAGGAGTCCAGGGAGGTGTGGCTTGTGTGGCTCCCCCAACTTTCCCTTCTATCCCTTCAGGTTTTGGGCCTTATTCTGTTGCAGGCACCTGGCCCACCCACACAAGTGAGGTATCATTTTTATCGGGAGACTTGGGGGAACGCTGGGTGGAAGGAAATTTGTGGCTCCTCTCAGATTCCAGAACTTTCTGCCACAGAAATGTGAGGAACATGTGTTTTTTTCGCCACATTTTGAGGTTTGAAAAGGATTCTGGGTAACAGAACCTGGTCCGAGCCCCGCAAGTCACCCCATCTTGGATTCCCCTAGGTCTCTAGTTTTCAGAAATGCACATGTTTGGTAGGTTTCCCTAGGTGCCGGGTGAGCTACAGGCCAAAATCCACAGGTAGGCACTGTTTTCTCCCAAAAGTTTGGATGGGTCCACGTTGCGCTTTGGGGTGTTTCCTGTCGCAGGCGCTAGGCCTACCCACGCAAGTGAGGTATCATTTTTATCGGGAGACTTGGGGGAACCCTGGGTGGAAGGAGATTTGTAGCTCCTCTCAGATTCCAGAACTTTCTGCCACAGAAATGTGAGGGACATGTGTTTTTTAGCCAAATTTTGAGGTTTGCAAAGGATTCTGGGTAACAGAACCTGGTCCGAGCCCCGCAAGTCACCCCTCCTTGGATTCCCCTAGGTCTCTAGTTTTCAGAACTGCACAGGTTTGGTAGGTTTCCCTAGGTGCCGGGTGAGCTACAGGCCAAAATCCACAGGTAGGCACTGTTTTCTCCCAAAATTTTGGATGTGTCCACGTTGCGCTTTGGGGTGTTTCCTGTCGCCGGCGCTAGGCCTACCCACGCAAGTGAGGTATCATTTTTATCGGGAGACTTGGGGGAACGCTGGGTGGAAGGAAATTTGTAGCTCCTCTCAGATTCCAGAACTTTCTGCCACAGAAATGTGAGGAACATGTGTTTTTTTAGCCAAATTTTGAGGTTTGCAAAGGATTCTGGGTAACAGAACCTGGTCCGAGCCCCGCAAGTCACCCCTCCTTGGATTCCCCTAGGTCTCTAGTTTTCAGAAATGCACAGGTTTGGTAGCTTTCCCTAGGTGCCGGCTGAGCTAGAGGCCAAAATCTACAGGTAGGCACTTCGCAAAAAACACCTCTGTTTTTTTCCAAAATTTAGGATGTGTCCACGTTGCGCTTTGGGATGTTTCCTGTCACCGGCGCTAGGCCTACCCACGCAAGTGAGGTATCATTTTTATCGGGAGACTTGGGGGAACGCTGGGTGGAAGGAAATTTGTAGCTCCTCTCAGATTCCAGAACTTTCTGCCACAGAAATGTGAGGAACATGTGTTTTTTTAGCCAAATTTTGAGGTTTGCAAAGGATTCTGGGTAACAGAATCTGGTCCGAGCCCCACAAGTCACCCCTCCTTGGATTCCCCTAGGTCTCTAGTTTTCAGAAATGCACAGGTTTGGTAGGTTTCCCTAGGTGCCGGCTGAGCTAGAGGCCAAAATCTACAGGTAGGCACTTCGCAAAAAACACCTCTGTTTTTTTCCAAAATTTAGGATGTGTCCACGTTGCGCTTTGGGGTGTTTCCTGTCGCCGGCGCTAGGCCTACCCACACAAGTGAGGTATCATTTTTATCGGGAGACTTGGGGAAACGCTGGGTGGAAGGAAATTTGTAGCTCCTCTCAGATTCCAGAACTTTCTGCCACAGAAATGTGAGTAACATGTGTTTTTTTAGCCAAATTTTGAGGTTTGCAAAGGATTCTGGGTAACAGAACCTGGTCCGAGCCCCGCAAGTCACCCCTCCTTGGATTCCCCTAGGTCTCTAGTTTTCAGAAATGCACAGGTATGGTAGCTTTCCCTAGGTGCCGGCTGAGCTAGAGGCCAAAATCTACAGGTAGGCACTTCGCAAAAAACACCTCTGTTTTTTTCCAAAATTTAGGGTGTGTCCACGTTGCGCTTTGGGGTGTTTCCTGTCGCCGGTGCTAGGCCTACCCACGCAAGTGAGGTATCATTTTTATCGGGAGACTTGGGAGAACTCTGGGTGGAAGGAAATTTGTAGCTCCTCTCAGATTCCAGAACTTTCTGCCACAGAAATGTGAGGAACATGTGTTTTTTTAGCCAAATTTTGAGGTTTGCAAAGGATTCTGGGTAACAGAACCTGGTCCGAGCCCTGCAAGTCACCCCTCCTTGGATTCCCCTAGGTCTCTAGTTTTCAGAAATGCACAGGTTTGGTAGGTTTCCCTAGGTGCCGGCTGAGCTAGAGGCCAAAATCTACAGGTAGGCACTTCGCAAAAAACACCTCTGTTTTTTTCCAAAATTTAGGATGTGTCCACGTTGCGCTTTGGGGTGTTTCCTGTCGCCGGCGCTAGGCCTACCCACGCAAGTGAGGTATCATTTTTATCGGAAGACTTGGGGGAACGCTGGTTGGAAGGAAATTTGTAGCTCCTCTCAGATTCCAGAACTTTCTGCCACAGAAATGTGAGGAACATGTGTTTTTTTAGCCAAATTTTGAGGTTTGCAAAGGATTCTGGGTAACAGAACCTGGTCCGAGCCCCGCAAGTCACCCCTCCTTGGATTCCCCTAGGTCTCTAGTTTTCAGAAATGCACAGGTCTGGTAGGTTTCCCTAGGTGCCGGCTGAGCTAGAGGCCAAAATCTACAGGTAGGCACTTCGCAAAAAACACCTCTGTTTTTTTCTAAAATTTAGGATGTGTCTACGTTGCGCTTTGGGGTGTTTCCTGTCGCCGGCGCTAGGCCTACCCACGCAAGTGAGGTATCATTTTTATCGGGAGACTTGGGGGAACGCTGGGTGGAAGGAAATTTGTAGCTCCTCTCAGATTCCAGAACTTTCTGCCACAAAAATGTGAGGGACATGTGTTTTTTTAGCCAAATTTTGAGGTTTGCAAAGGATTCTGGGTAACAGAACCTGGTCCGAGCCCCGCAAGTCACCCCTCCTTGGATTCCCCTAGGTCTCTAGTTTTCAGAAATGCACAGGTATGGTTGGTTTCCCTAGGTGCCGGCTGAGCTAGAGGCCAAAATCTACAGGTAGGCACTTCGCAAAAAACACCTCTGTTTTTTTCCAAAATTTAGGATGTGTCCACGTTGCGCTTTGGGGTGTTTCCTGTCGCCGGCGCTAGGCCTACCCACGCAAGTGAGGTATCATTTTTATCGGGAGACTTGGGGGAACGCTGGGTGGAAGGAAATTTGTAGCTCCTCTCAGATTCCAGAACTTTCTGCCACAGAAATGTGAGGGACATGTGTTTTTTTAGCCAAATTTTGAGGTTTGCAAAGGATTCTGGGTAACAGAACCTGGTCCGAGCCCCGCAAGTCACCCCTCCTTAGATTCCCCTAGGTCTCTAGTTTTCAGAAATGCACAGGTTTGGTAGCTTTCCCTAGGTGCCGGCTGAGCTAGAGGCCAAAATCTACAGGTAGGCACTTCGCAAAAAACACCTCTGTTTTTTTCCAAAATTTAGGATGTGTCCACGTTGCGCTTTGGGGTGTTTCCTGTCGCCGGCGCTAGGCCTACCCACGCAAGTGAGGTATCATTTTTATCGGGAGACTTGGGGGAACGCTGGGTGGGAGGAAATTTGTAGCTCCTCTCAGATTCCAGAACTTTCTGCCACAGAAATGTGAGGAACATGTGTTTTTTTAGCCAAATTTTGAGGTTTGCAAAGGATTCTGGGTAACAGAATCTGGTCCGAGCCCCACAAGTCACCCCTCCTTTGATTCCCCTAGGTCTCTAGTTTTCAGAAATGCACAGGTTTGGTAGGTTTCCCTAGGTGCCGGCTGAGCTAGAGGCCAAAATCTACAGGTAGGCACTTCGCAAAAAACACCTCTGTTTTTTTCCAAAATTTAGGATGTGTCCACGTTGCGCTTTGGGGGGTTTCCTGTCGCCGGCGCTAGGCCTACCCACGCAAGTGAGGTATCATTTTTATCGGGAGACTGGGGGGAACGCTGGGTGGAAGGAAATTTGTAGCTCCTCTCAGATTCCAGAACTTTCTGCCACAGAAATGTGAGGAACATGTGTTTTTTTAGCCAAATTTTGAGGTTTGCAAAGGATTCTGGGTAACAGAACCTGGTCCGAGCCCCGCAAGTCACCCCTCCTTGGATTCCCCTAGGTCTCTAGTTTTCAGAAATGCACAGGTATGGTAGCTTTCCCTAGGTGCCGGCTGAGCTAGAGGCCAAAATCTACAGGTAGGCACTTCGCAAAAAACACCTCTGTTTTTTTCCAAAATTTAGGATGTGTCCACGTTGCGCTTTGGGGTGTTTCCTGTCGCCGGTGCTAGGCCTACCCACGCAAGTGAGGTATCATTTTTATCGGGAGACTTGGGGGAACGCTGGGTGGAAGGAAATTTGTAGCTCCTCTCAGATTCCACAACTTTCTGCCACAGAAATGTGAGGAACATGTGTTTTTTTAGCCAAATTTTGAGGTTTGCAAAGGATTCTGGGTAACAGAACCTGGTCCGAGCCCTGCAAGTCACCCCTCCTTGGATTCCCCTAGGTCTCTAGTTTTCAGAAATGCACAGGTTTGGTAGGTTTCCCTAGGTGCCGGCTGAGCTAGAGGCCAAAATCTACAGGTAGGCACTTCGCAAAAAACACCTCTGTTTTTTTCCAAAATTTAGGATGTGTCCACGTTGCGCTTTGGGGTGTTTCCTGTCGCCGGCGCTAGGCCTACCCACGCAAGTGAGGTATCATTTTTATCGGGAGACTTGGGGGAACGCTGGGTGGAAGGAAATTTGTAGCTCCTCTCAGATTCCAGAACTTTCTGCCACAGAAATATGAGGAACATGTGTTTTTTTAGCCAAATTTTGAGGTTTGCAAAGGATTCTGGGTAACAGAACCTGGTCCGAGCCCCGCAAGTCCCCCCTCCTTGGATTCCCCTAGGTCTCTAGTTTTCAGAAATGCACAGGTCTGGTAGGTTTCCCTAGGTGCCGGCTGAGCTAGAGGCCAAAATCTACAGGTAGGCACTTCGCAAAAAACACCTCTGTTTTTTTCTAAAATTTAGGATGTGTCTACGTTGCGCTTTGGGGTGTTTCCTGTCGCCGGCACTAGGCCTACCCACGCAAGTGAGGTATCATTTTTATCGGGAGACTTGGGGGAACGCTGGGTGGAAGGAAATTTGTAGCTCCTCTCAGATTCCAGAACTTTCTGCCACAAAAATGTGAGGGACATGTGTTTTTTTAGCCAAATTTTGAGGTTTGCAAAGGATTCTGGGTAACAGAACCTGGTCTGAGCCCCGCAAGTCACCCCTCCTTGGATTCCCCTAGGTCTCTAGTTTTTAGAAATGCACAGGTTTGGTAGGTTTCCCTAGGTGCCGGCTGAGCTAGAGGCCAAAATCTACAGGTAGGCACTTCGCAAAAAACACCTCTGTTTTTTTCCAAAATTTAGGATATGTCCACGTTGCGCTTTGGGGGGTTTCCTGTCGCCGGCGCTAGGCCTACCCACGCAAGTGAGGTATCATTTTTATCGGGAGACTTGGGGGAACGCTGGGTGGAAGGAAATTTGTAGCTCCTCTCAGATTCCAGAACTTTCTGCCACAAAAATGTGAGGGACATGTTTTTTTTAGCCAAATTTTGAGGTTTGCAAAGGATTCTGGGTAACAGAACCTGGTCCGAGCCCCGCAAGTCACCCCTCCTTGGATTCCCCTAGGTCTCTAGTTTTCAGAAATGCACAGGTTTGGTAGGTTTCCCTAGGTGCCGGCTGAGCTAGAGGCCAAAATCTACAGGTAGGCACTTCGCAAAAAACACCTCTGTTTTTTTCCAAAATTTAGGATGTGTCCACGTTGCGCTTTGGGGTGTTTCCTGTCGCCGGCGCTAGGCCTACCCACGCAAGTGAGGTATCATTTTTATCGGGAGACTTGGGGGAACGCTGGGTGGAAGGAAATTTGTGGCTCCTCTCAGATTCTAGAACTTTCTGCCACAGAAATGTGAGGGACATGTGTTTTTTTAGCCAAATTTTGAGGTTTGCAAAGGATTCTGGGTAACAGAACCTGGTCCGAGCCCCGCAAGTCACCCCTCCTTGGATTCCCCTAGGTCTCTAGTTTTCAGAAATGCACAGGTTTGGTAGGTTTCCCTAGGTGCCGGCTGAGCTAGAGGCCAAAATCTACAGGTAGGCACTTCGCAAAAAACACCTCCGTTTTTTCCCAAAATTTAGGATGTGTCCACATTGCGCTTTGGGGTGTTTCCTGTTGCCGGCGCTAGGCCTACCCACGCAAGTGAGGTATCATTTTTATCGGGAGACTTGGGGGAACGCTGGGTGGGAGGAAATTTGTAGCTCCTCTCAGATTCCAGAACTTTCTGCCACAGAAATGTGAGGAACATGTGTTGTTTTAGCCAAATTTTGAGGTTTGCAAAGGATTCTGGGTAACAGAACCTGGTCCGAGCCCCGCAAGTCACCCCTCCTTGGATTCCCATAGGTCTCTAGTTTTGAGAAATGCACAGGTTTGGTAAGTTTCCCTAGGTGCCGGCTGAGCTAGAGGCCAAAATCTACAGGTAGGCACTTCGCAAAAAACACCTCTGTTTTTTTCCAAAATTTAGGATGTGTCCACGTTGCGCTTTGGGGGGTTTCCTGTCGCCGGCGCTAGGCCTACCCACGCAAGTGAGGTATCATTTTTATCGGGAGACTTGGGGGAACGCTGGGTGGAAGGAAATTTGTAGCTCCTCTCAGATTCCAGAACTTTCTGCCACAGAAATGTGAGGAACATGTGTTTTTTTAGCCGAATTTTGAGGTTTGCAAAGGATTCTGGGTAACAGAACCTGGTCCGAGCCCCGCAAGTCACCCCTCCTTGGATTCCCCTAGGTCTCTAGTTTTCAGAAATGCACAGGTTTGGTAGGTTTCCCTAGGTGCCGGCTGAGCTAGAGGCCAAAATCTACAGGTAGGCACTTCGCAAAAAACACCTCTGTTTTTTTCCAAAATTTAGGATGTGTCCACGTTGCGCTTTGGGGTGTTTCCTGTCGCCGGCGCTAGGCCTACCCACGCAAGTGAGGTATCATTTTTATCGGGAGACTTGGGGGAACGCTGGGTGGAAGGAAATTTGTAGCTCCTCTCAGATTCCAGAACTTTCTGCCACAGAAATGTGAGGAACATTTGTTTTTTTAGCCATATTTTGAGGTTTGCAAAGGATTCTGGGTAACAGAACCTGGTCTGAGCCCCGCAAGTCACCCCTCCTTGGATTCCCCTAGGTCTCTAGTTTTCAGAAATGCACAGGTTTGGTAGGTTTCCCTAGGTGCCGGCCGAGCTAGAGGCCAAAATCTACAGGTAGGCACTTCGCAAAAAACACCTCTGTTTTTTTCCAAAATTTAGGATGTGTCCACGTTGCGCTTTGGGGGGTTTCCTGACGCCGGCGCTAGGCCTACCCACGCAAGTGAGGTATCATTTTTATCGGGAGACTTGGGGGAACGCTGGGTGGAAGGAAATTTGTAGCTCCTCTCAGATTCCAGAACTTTCTGCCACAGAAATGTGAGGATCATGTGTTTTTTTAGCCAAATTTTGAGGTTTGCAAAGGATTCTGGGTAACAGAACCTGGTCCGAGCCCCGCAAGTCACCCCTCCTTGGATTCCCCTAGGTCTCTAGTTTTCAGAAATGCACAGGTTTGGTAGGTTTCCCTAGGTGCCGGCTGAGCTAGAGGCCAAAACCTACAGGTAGGCACTTCGCAAAAAACACCTCTGTTTTTTTCCAAAATTTAGGATGTGTCCACGTTGCGCTTTGGGGTGTTTCCTGTCGCCGGCGCTACGCCTACCCACGCAAGTGAGGTATCATTTTTATCGGGAGACTTGGGGGAACGCTGGGTGGAAGGAAATTTGTAGCTCCTCTCAGATTCCAGAACTTTCTGCCACAGAAATGTGAGGAACATGTGTTTTTTTAGCCAAATTTTGAGGTTTGCAAAGGATTCTGGGTAACAGAACCTGGTCCGAGCCCCGCAAGTCACCCCTCCTTGGATTCCCCTAGGTCTCTAGTTTTCAGAAATGCACAGGTTTGGTAGCTTTCCCTAGGTGCCGGCTGAGCTAGAGGCCAAAATCTACAGGTAGGCACTTCGCAAAAAACACCTCTGTTTTTTTCCAAAATTTAGGATGTGTCCACGTTGCGCTTTGGGGTGTTTCCTGTCGCCGGCGCTAGGCCTACCCACGCAAGTGAGGTATCATTTTTATCGGGAGACTTGGGGGAACGCTGGGTGGAAGGAAATTTGTAGCTCCTCTCAGATTCCAGAACTTTCTGCCACAAAAATGTGAGGGACATGTGTTTTTTGTTGCCAAATTTTGAGGTTTGCAAAGAATTCTGGGTAACAGAACCTGGTCCGAGCCCCGCAAGTCACCCCTCCTTGGATTCCCCTAGGTCTCTAGTTTTCAGAAATGCACAGGTTTGGTAGGTTTCCCTAGGTGCCGGCTGAGCTAGAGGCCAAAATCTACAGGTAGGCACTTCGCAAAAAACACCTCTGTTTTTTTCCAAAATGTAGGATGTGTCCACATTGCGCTTTGGGGTGTTTCCTGTCGCCGGCGCTAGGCCTACCCATACAAGTGAGGTATCATTTTTATCGGGAGACTTAGGGGAACATAGATTAGCAAAACAAGTGCTATTGCCCCTTGTCTTTCTCTACATTTTTTCCTTCCAAATATAGGAGAGTGTGTAAAAAAGACATCTATTTGAGAAATTCCCTATAATTCACATGCTTGTATGGTCATCCCGGAATTCAGAGATGTGCAAATAACCACTGCTCCTCAGCACCTTATCTTGTGCCCTTTTTGGAAATGCAAAGGTTTTCTTGATAGCAATTTTTTACTCTTTATATTTCAGCAAATGAATTGCTGTATACCCGGTATAGAATGAAAACGCACTGCAGGGTGCAGCTCTGTTATTGGCTCTGGGTTCCTCGGGTTCTTGATGAACCTACAAGCCCTATATATCCCCGCAACCAGAGGAGTCCAGCAGATGTAACGGTATATTGCTTTCCATAATCTGACATTGCAGGGAAAAGTTACAGAGTAAAACGTAGAGAAAAATTGATGTTTTTTTCCACCTCAATTTCAATATTTTTCTTTTTCAGCTGTTATTTTCTGTAGGAAACCCTTGTAGGATCTGCACAAATGACCCCTTGCTGAATTCAGAATTTTGTCTACTTTTCAGAAATGGTTAGGTGTATGGGATCCAGCATTGGTTTCATGCCCATTCCTGTCACTGACTGGAAGGAGGCTGAAAGCACAAAAAAATTGCAAAAATGGGGTATGCCCCAGTAAAATGCCAAAATTGTGTTGAAAAATTGGGTTTTCTGATTCAAGTCTGCCTGTTCCTGAAAGCTAGGAAGCTGCTGAGTTTAGCATTACAAACCCTTTGTTGATGCCATTTTCAGGGGGAAATCCACAAGCCTTCTTCTGCAGCCACTTTTTCCATTTTTTTTTAAAAAAACGAAATTTTCACTGTATTTTGGCCAATTTCTTGGCCTCCTTCAAGGGAACCCACAAAGTCTGGGTACCTCTAGAATCCCTAGGATGTTGGAAAAAAAGGACGCAAATTTGGCTTGGTTAGCTTATGTGGACAAAAAGTTATGAGGGCCTAAGCGCGAACTGCCCCAAATAGGCAAAAAAAGGCCTGGCACAGGAGGGGGAAAAGGCCTGGCAGCGAAGGGGTTAAACAAGAACCTTGTAAACATAAGGTTAATTCATACATTAACTCTGTAGCCTTGCCGACTTCCACGGGAACGGTCTACTATCAAACTCTTCGAATAAACCTTGACAATATTTATCCGTTTTCTGTAATATAATCTTCAAATGTAATTTTACCTCACAGGAGTTTCTGTTCTGAAGCGCGCTCTCTCTCCACACAGCTGATTCCTGTAAGACCTCAGTTGAAGTGCAAGGCTTCCAGCTGGAGAGCTCGTAACCTAGCAACCAACCGATTGCAAGACTAGAACTGTAACTAACCTTCAGGACTCACAGCGGCCATCTTGGATCTTCTCTTCTTGATTCTTCCTTTGAAATAAGCGCAAGATTACTCTGCAAACCTTCTTCCAGTTTGGGCTTTGCTGTCTCCACTGAGGATATCTCTTTGCTTTTCTCATGCACTTCTTTGATTTGACTTGGCAAGTTTGTGTGATCATGACAGCAAGTGCTCTGCTCACTGCACCTCTTGGCCTCGGGTAGCTACCAGGGGGTGATTGCTGTTGCTGGTGGGGTGTCCCAAAGTGCCCTGTCATGATTCTTTAGACGGTTCTTAGATGCAATACTTGCACACATGCCCAGATACTTATACCTTCCCAGGAATGAGGAGGAAATTCACAACACCAAGTTGGACTTCTACAGAATTGCCAACTTTCCCCATGTAATAGGGTGTGTGGACGGGACACATATACCCATTTGCCCACCTGTAAATCTGGAATATGTGTTCCGCAATAGGAAATGTACTCACTCACTCAACATTCAGGTGGTATGTGATGCCCATAATGTAATAACTGACATAGTGGCTACATTTCCAGGGAGCACACATGATGCATACATATTCAGGCACAGTGGGATACACCAACGCCTAGAATGTGGGGAGTTTGGCGAAGGATATTTATTAGGTACTGTGTACTACACACCGATGTCTTCAAAACATGTCACTGCAGAACCACGTGAATCCATGCTCATATCTGTGGTTTTGATACACAGGTGACAGTGCATATGCTCTAAGGCCATGGATACTCACCACATACCTAACACCTGCCAATCAGAATGAGAGGCGCTATAACATTGGACATTGAGAGGGCCTTTGGCATGTTGAAGTCACGTTTTCGATGCCTGCACAAAAGTGGAGGGGCACTCCAGTATACCCCAGAGACTGCATGCAAGATTGTGGCAACATGTGCCATCCTACACAACATAGCAACCAGACGTGGACTACATTTCATCCTAGATGACACAGATTCGGAGGATGAGGAGCAAGAGCCACCACGACAGCCTGGGGATGGCAGTATCGCAATGGAGGGCAGACAGAGATGGGACCACATTGCAACTCACTACTTTGGAAGGTACGTGGCAACCGTTATGGCACTCACAAATGTAAGACACACATATCCAGGTTGTGCACTCCTGCGACTACCGTCACCATGGCCCAATCCTGGTTAGTCACCTGATGTCTGGCGGGCACTGCTACTCCGCAGGATGCATGCATCTAAGGCAGGAACACTGCTAACGCTGGAGATGTCCTCACTATCCTGAGGGGTATCGCCAATGCCCCTTGCTGCTTGGGTGGTCTGTATTAGGTCCACTGCATGACTGATTCACCCTAGTCCCCTTGCTACATCACTGGCAAAATTCCCAAGTTCCACCTGTCGTGTTACAGTGCGCCTGGACAGGCAGGTAGTAGTGGTTGGGAGGCGGCCAATTGACTGACTCAGCTGGTCCAAATGGGCAGCAGTGTTGCGCTCTCTGCGCCTTGCATGGGCCCTATCCGCCACCATTTCTCAGCACAGGTCATTGATGGCGTTGGTGAGGTTTGCCATGTTGTTGTTCGTGGAGGTGAAATGTGAGTCCACATTGGCAAAACCCTGTGAGAGGGTCTGTTGCAGTCTGTGAAGGTTCCTGTTCGTTAACCGCATATGTTTATTATGTAGGCGGTGACTTATCAGTAAGGATGCCTCCAGTCCTAGGAGCTGTACCCCTGTGACATCCTCCTCACCTGCTGACTGTGCTTGATGTCGCCGTCTCCACCCAGACCCAGCTGACCTATGTGGCTGACTCACACTCATCTGTGGCCCCGGTGTCAGGTTGCCTGTCTCAGTGTCCACATCTGTTTCCTCAGTGGTATCACATGCATGGTGGACAAGTGATGTGGTCATGCACTCCCCTGCAGATACACTGGCTGCCTCGTCTGTGGTGAAGGTGGCAGATTCATCTCCCTGCACAGTAGGGTCACCAGTGGGTACTTGTGGGAGACCTGTGGGACACAGGGGATACACTGTATGTGCCTCTCATATGTGTGGTGTATGAAAATAAATATTCCTCAAAAGTTGGACTACTGTACTACATTGCACATAATGCATTGTTCTGTAGGTTGCAATATAGGCATGGAACAAATTTAGATGATGCATGCTTTTGTGTACTGTGGCTGTGTGCATGGTGCATTGAATGGTGTAAATAAGTAAGATTTGCTACTTACTTTTGGATGTTCCCGGTGCAGAACTGTCCAGGTCCCCAATTCCAACGACAGCTCCCGGCTCCAGGGTGGTCTCCAGCATGCTCTCAATAGCTGTAGGAGGTGGTACTGTGAATGGTCCTCCACCAGTTCAGTTTGCCTCCCTCAACCGCTCTGGCACCCTTTCTTTGGTCACAGACCTGAGGTCATACCACCTTTTGCGGACCTCATCGATTGTATGATGGCTGACTCCAATTGCATTTATCTTGTTCTGAATGTCCCGCCAGATCTTTTTTTACTGAGTGTCAGGGACACTCATCGCTGCCTTGCCAAACAGGACCTCATGGTGCAGGCAGCATTCCTCAGTCAGGGCCTCCAGCTCCTTATCAGAAAACTTCAGTTTCCTCTTCCTCCCTGCAGTGGGTGTCTCCTTGGTCTGGGCTGCCATGGCTGCAGTTGCTCCTCTCAGCTGGGTGTGCCTCTGCTGTCTGTGCTAAGTAGACTCCTCCCAGTTCCATGGGAGGTACTTCCTGGTTGTGATATCATCACTCAGAACCAAGAAGTGTGTTTTCTTCAGTTTTTTTCTGGCACCCTCTCGCAAAATTGCAACACAGTCGCAATTTGCAAGTCCGGCCACACCCTTGTGCAATTTGTGAAATCGCAATTTGCGATTTCACAAATTGTGATGCAACTCCGCATCGAATCGCAAACTGGAATTGCGATACTTACTTGCATCCCGTTTTGGGACTCACAAATTGCGGGTCCCTCTGACTCGCAATTTGCGAGTCCCAAATCCAGAGTTTGATACATGTAGCCCTAAACCATTCCAGACATGTTTATAACTTTAACATGTCCCAGAAATCTCAGTTAGTTCGTCATAGTCTATGCATTCAAGAAGGAGTCTGTCCTCTAAGATATTCAGCTTATCCCCTCAAAGAACAATTTTGAAAATAATGTTGCATATATTTCCTTTGTGCGGAGTGTGTTCATGAATGATTATGATTTTGCTTTGTGTACAAGTGAGGCTATATATTTGCTCATCCATATTATTGGTGATATTACATGCAATAATTCCCAATTAATAACTTTCTTCGCAAGGTATTCTTTGCAACTTTGTATGAGAGGATGCCCCCTCCCAAAAAATTATAATTTGCTGTCCCACTAGGCCCTTGCCCAGCTCGTTTTTTCTTTTTTGTAAAGGCATGAGACTGCCATTTTTTATTGGAGCCACGGATCCATAATTCTCTGTGTATCTGCTGCTACAATAAAAGATACATAAGAGATCATACGGTTGCCAACTGAATTATATTTACTGTGGGCCCGCGTTTTCACAGTTCAAACTATTTTGAAGTCCCCGCTGTCAGCAGACAATAGAAGACCTTGTAGATTCACTGCAATCATTATTTACAGGGGTAACACAACACAACTCATAATATGCAAGGCCATTTCAGAGCCATAAGTATGCCACTGAATCAATGGCATCAATGCAGTAACTGAGATGCCCCCAAGGTGCCAAGGAGATATAAGGGTGGAGGGAGAGGATTGTTTACGAATTTTATTCAGTGCTGAATAGAAACAGCTGCCAAGCCACAGACACCAATATACAGCCAGCCATAGGTTGGCTGGAAATTAACAAAGAGGAGGGTGGAACAAGACATTGACCAAAACTTAGGATGGAAGCACCAAGTAAATTTAACTGCAACAGATTCTTTTCAGGTATTTTGGTGTTTAGCCCCAGTGAATGAGCAAAAATACATTAGTTAGTGGCTACTGTTAAACATAACTTATTCTGGATAATGAAATAAACAGTTCTTAGTTGCCTTTTTGTCCACTGGATTTGATTTTTTGTGTTTCCCAAAGTGATATACCACCCTCATTGGTCCATCTGCAGGTCTCCTGGTCCCCTCCGAGACCAAGGAAAGTCCCAAACATCATCTTAAACTCAGCACTCTAACCCAAGAGTCACCAACCACTAGTATACAGGCCTGTATATGTCTTATTCAAAAGGGATTGAGGTGAATGATCAAGTGAAAAGGAGATGGATAGTTCTCATTAGAGGGAGACAGGCCCAGCTCTCTGACAATACTGTAGAAGGAACAAGTAATAGCAAAAAAGAATATCAATGCCAAGCATTGTACCCACAGGCAAACTACACATGTAAGTAAATGCATTATCCACTGCTGTTCAAGAGATGTCTGACTTTTCAGGAGTAAACTAATAAATGGTTTGTAACTGGCAAAGGAGGATGCATGCTCTCCAGTGAGGCACTCCCACATAATAACATTTATATCATCAGCCGTGGAAAGTGGGATGCAAGAAGGACAGTTATGAAGGAGTGGATCCAGGCATCTGTTTGCCCAGCTTTAGGTTTATTGAGTTGCTGAAGGACTAATGATTTCTTACTGAATAGAGAGAACGCTGAGATCCCAACACCTGGGAATCACAAAGATTGTACTGTGGGATCATGTAGATTTCATGAAAGACTCCAGGCACAATATGATTCATTAGATGAACTGTTTCTTTTCACTGGAAGATGTTGTGAAAAGCAAAATATTGACTAGTATGTAGGCCCACTTTCAGGAATGCACTGAGCTTTGCACATTGGACTCTTTACCTGCACTGACAGCACAGTTAGCAATATGATTAAACAGCAAAACATTTTCAAATTTAAGAAAATGAGAACTGTACAAAAAAGTGACTCCAAAATGTCTAATCTCCTTTTAAAGACTAGGGGTCTGGTTTAGATTTTGGCAGACAGGTTGCTGTGGCACAGAAGTACCATATATCTTGCCCGCCATATTACAATTGCTTTATATCTTACGTTTGTGAGGAGTAACCATACGCCAAACTCTAAAGGCGTTTTTCTTATGCAGATAGTGTTACTGTTTCTTTTGAAGAAGAGAGTGTGAATAGCAATATGATAAAACATAGTGAGGATTACCCTAAATCTGGGTTGCTAGTTCACACTCGTAAAGGGAGAAAACAGAAGAATTTGTTCATGTGAAATGTACATGTGTTTTGTTTAGTAAACCTTTTTCCTACATGGCTTTAAAACTAATAGATAATAGCTCTATTGTCTCTTATTAAAATAAAATAGAAGGCTTGGCTGCCTACATTGGAATTAACTGTGTTGAAAACACGTTTAGATAAAGTACACTAGCATTCCAGATCACACTAGGAATTATTTTGTAGCATGGTATGATGAGAAGGGTTGTGTTTATATGCTGTGGGAGCATCTCTCAAATTATGTGACTATGAAAAACACGGCCCTTTACAGGGTGGACGTGATTGTATTTGTTCATATGAAAAGTTCTATGTTTTGTTAATTAAACCTTTTGCAGACATGGCTTTAAAACTAATAGATAATAATTGTATTTACCCTTATTAAAATAAAGGTCTTGGCTGCCTAAATTAGAACTGTGTTGAAAACACATGTTTAGAAAAAGTACACTGGCATTCTAGTTCACATTATGGCTTATTATGTAGCATGGTATGATGAAAAGTGTTGTGTTTATATGTTGTGAATGCATCCCTCAAATTATTTGACTCTATGACATAACAACCCTTTACACAGCCCGTCTGTTTTCCTTTGTGAGACTATGCCTCTTTACATGTTTTTCTTGTTTTCCTTTTCATCAGATACACAAATTATTCCCATTTTATAATTCCGGTTACGTCCTGGGAGAGAGCTTCGCTTTTGTTAGTATCCTCGTTGATGGTGGTCTTGTAGAAGGAGACTTTGTATCAGATAATAAGGGAGCTGCGGGCTCCGCAGTCTGCTTTGAGTTGAATGATGTCATTAAGGAGATTGGTTCATCTACATTTCTTTTCTTTTCTGTGTGTGGGGCAGGGGCTGTGGATTTATAGGCTCCTGTTTTGGTGAGATATGAGGGGAGTGAGTGCATTGGGGGATACTACAGGTAGACTGTGGTAATACTGTTCGTAGTATTACTGTGCTTTTGATGTTCCACTAACAGAACCCTAAGAATTATGAAACACATCATTCTTGGGTGCCCAGAACATGAATAGCAATCCTACATCCACATTCGTTTACATGCTAAAAATGTGTGAACCTGACACAGATATTCTTCCTGTGTCCAACCTCCTAATCTCCAGTAAAAGGCCATTTTCATTTTTAAAATTCAGGCGAGTTACAAAGGTGACATCCTCAGTCAATTGCCATCCTCTACACATAATTTCTATTTTCTAACCTCTTCCTTCTATACTTGGAGCCATGGGATCTGAGAGGGGAAGAAAACATTTTTTTTTAAGTGGGAGCCTCTGCAATCTAGACATTGTCAACGGCCTTCAAACAGTTTACCCACTAGCTCAACACTGTAGCACATTTCATCTAGGGCCTGAAAAAATATGATCACGTCACTCCCATCCAAATGGAATGCAAATGGCTCTCTTTGCTAGCCTGCACCATCTTCAAAACCAGCTACATCATTTACAAAGCTATCATGACCAGCACCCCTGCTATTCCTACAGACAAGTTCATGATTTCTGGTGGTTCTTGGCACATCCGCAGCCAGGACATCATCAGACTGCAGAGTAGGAATTGTAAAATAGAACAAACAATACAGCAGGCCTTTTCCATCTATGCATATTTGATATGGAATAATATCAAGGTATCCATTAGCACCTCCTTAACACTGCTCCAATTTAGGAAAGTGTTGAAAAGTCAGCTCTTGAAGAACACTACATCACAATGAATTAACCATCCACAACCTAGCTTCCTCTCTCCTTACTTGTTGACTTTATGATCGTCTTGAACCATGTATAAGCTCTGCTGCCTTTTCGACTATGTTTGCCCTATAAAAATACAATATGCATACATACATACATGTGTATATGCGTGTGCATCCTGATGAGTGAAGCAGCTGTCACAGGTTTCTGTGTAGGGGCATTAAGCCAGGAAGACAGTGGATACATAGAGTCTCTTGGAAAGAGAGATAAAAGAGGTGTTAGGGTGGCTGCATTGACATACAGTTGTTCATGTTCTATTTTGTACTTGGGTGGCATCTAGCTGATGCCATGAACATAACTGAGATTTGTTGTTCCTGTAATGTTTGTGTTTTAGGGGCACACATGACATCACTGAGGGCACTGTGGGTACTGAGTGAAGATTTGCACATTAATGGGGCTACAGCTGTCTCTACAAAGTTGATCTCTGTTCTTACTTTGGCACGTCTTGGTCTATGTGTATCCTCCATGTACAGGATTTGTCTGGGCAGCACTTTGAAGGGCAGGCTGCTCGTTGTAACCATGTGCCAATGCATTTAAGCAGATGGGCCAAACGTGGCTTCCCAGTAATTAGAGTGAGTTCCATGGGCAACCTATAGCTTAGAAGTGGACTGGAACCATGCTGAGGGGACATGTGTATCCCATAATGGTGTGAACCTTCTCATAAGCCTACAATGTGGAAAGGTCCTTTGGGGGCTTGCAGCATATTCTTATTCTGATGGTAGAGGAACTTCTATGGTCGAAATGTGGGATGTTACATGGTCTGATATAATGTACTCATGTTCCCTGATTGTATGAATGTATAGATTTCAGAGGCAATGGAAACATTTACCATTTGGTTTGTGGTGGAAGAGAAATATGGTGGCGATTTCTCATCATCCTGTATTCTCAAATGCTGTGATTTATCTGATGTTTTTTCAACTGCCCATTTGCTTCCTATGTATTCCTATGTATTTCTTTGTCTTTAAATGTCCTTTCCTCCCCTGACTATTGCAGTCTTCATGCAGCCTTTTGTGATCTTCTGAATACTACAGGTGACGCTGGATCTGAGTTAAAGTTATGCCAATAGATTTTTATTGCTACTGTGGTGGTTTCATCTCTTCAACCATACTGGGGAAAATATGGCATAAGCACAAGTGTTCAACATGCCAGCAAAAATGTCATCACCAAACTGACTGCCTCAATGATGGGAGGAGCCACTCATGAAAAGAAAACCTTCCAATGTCCATACCGGATGGTGGACTTTGCACCACCAAGATTGGAAGCAGAAATGTACACCCATATTGGTCTTGCCCATGTATCTGGTCTAACATGGACAGAACTATTTCAAAGTATGTTAGAGAGAGATCATATGTGCAGTTTACTTAAAGTAGTCCTTAACTGATAGAGCTCTGCCATAATTTTTGGTGGACCAGCCTCTCTAGCCCAGGCACTGATGAGCCACCATTTATACCAAAGGTAAATCCAGACCTTCGCAGAGCCACTACACTTTTTAGGTGATTTGTAATTGTGGCTCATTTCTAAAACCAGCTATATGGCAGTGCCTGTTTTGCTCGCTTTGCATTTCTTATCAGCTTGTGTTCTCTTTTTTAAGTCTGTGTTTGTGCAAATGCTTGTGAAGAACTGTTCTAAATCCTAAGCTCTGGCTGGAATTTGCAGTAATAACATATGAATATATTGTTAATTATGAATGTGGAGCACTCATTAAACTGAACTGTACCTTACCTCTTCAATAGTGGATACTACCACTAGAAGTTTTTTCCCTATACCTTGCCAGCTGTGATTACTGTAGAAACTTGCTCTCCAGCAATGCATTTCTATTTTCATCCTGCCTTTAACTTCTACCTGCTCCTACAGTTTACATCTTCTATGAGTTTCCTCCTTCATCTGAGGTCTCGCAGGTGTCGACTTTACATCCTTGCATCACAATCTGAAGCCTGGAATTGTGCCTCCATCCATGATATGTCCTAGACTGTAAACCCCTCGTCAAATAGTAAAGTCCAGTCTGGCGTGCAGAATATTCAAACGGGATATGTATGAGATGAATGTGCATATGCTCAATTGCAGAGATTATTTGCACGTGTGCAGTTATTATTTAATTCAAATGTTAATGATTTAGCACAAATTTATATAGCACTCAAGTCCACCAAGAGACATGGCTCACCCCTCTTTGCATGCTTTATAGATTACTCGGCTGCACGTGATAAAGTGGATAGCAGTATAATGCAATCATAACTAGCAAAATGGGACGTTCCAAACAAAATACATGCTGAGAGCCATCACGTGGCTTAGAATCAAGAGCGGGCTAGGTCATCATGTCTATGAACCTATCAAAACAGACACTGGGCTTAAAGAGGGCTGCCTTTTAGCATCACTTGTATTTAGTTTCTATAGAAATGGCCTCAGCCACGACCAGAGACCGATCTTTTCCCCCTAGGGTCGGATTGCTAATGATCCATACATTCCAATATGCAGAAGCTCTGGTAATACCTGATTAAACAAAGGTAGAGCTTCAGTGGGCACTAATTGAACTACATATCTGTAATCAGCAAAATAAGACAACAGCTAAGGAAGCCAGCACGAAAATAATGAATGATCTTTGGGAAATACAAAAATAAAGCAAAACAACACTGAAATCTAGGCCATTGCATTCTGCAATTATCCACCAACGTATAATTATTTGGGCGTATGGCTATCTAATAATGGCTCCCCGAGATACTAACTGGCAAACATCGAGGATAAAGTGTCCGCCTCAACGTTTGTCATCTGCTGGATAAACGCCAAGCTGCGAAGCCTGTCAGCGATGCCAACCTCAAAGTAAGAAGAGCCAAGTTTCTTCTTTCTCTGTCATACACTCAATACATCTCCCAACTAGAATCCCTCCACTGCTGGGTGCACTACAATGTAGCATTTTTAGCAGGGGCGTAACAGAGGCCCCCGCAGCCCTGTGTGTTGTGTGTGTGTGTGTGGGGGGGGGGGGGGCGAGCTCCAGGAGGCCCTGTCAGCATAGCACCTGGCCTGAGTGAGTCCTGAGGGGAAGGTTTTCTCAATCCTAAACACCACCAAAAGATCACAGATCCGTCTAGGATTTGGCCTAATGAAACAGGAATTAGCATTCATTAAACGCAGCTACAGTATCATAAAAGCAAAGGCAGATACTTTAAAGTATTACCTGCAAGAATTGATTAAAGGGCAGGTTGGTCGCGTGCATCCCTGGATCAAGCAGGTAAGTGAAGCTACCAAAGAACTGGAACCCCCTCCAGAAAGGAGAAACGAGCTCCATTGTGTCTCTCAAAACCAATTTCAAAATAGAACTTAAGTTTATTTCATATGTTAATTGCTTTACCTGTTTTATCCCATTTAGTAATGCTGGCGTGATTGGTGGCTCGTAATACATTAACAATGCAGTAATATATGAAGGAAATGCGATAATTAGCAACATAGGCTCGGCATCATAAGAGTATGCTTCCTTATGTTACCAACAAAAGACTTCAGGAAACGATAGGCAAGTCATGCAAAATACCCATTTCAATGTAGACTGTGCCCACATCAAAAGGAAACTATAATATATCATTTTTTGCTGCCCCGTGGTCAGAGAGGAAAGCCGAACATGTTTATCCCCATTGTTTCTTAAACAAAAAGCACATTTTCAACTGCAAGGAGGTATAGTTTGATTAATCATTTGCATCCCTAATTAGTAAATTAAGTCCGAGGTTTCTTTAGCCCTTCTCTGATTAAAGTTTTAACTAACTTCTCTGTGTGGATTAGGTTAGAAGTCTGAAAGAATAACACACGAATTATTCGTTTCTATAAATTTCAGTATCTTCTTGAGACTACCAGTAGACCTCGATGTGATTAATCATGCGTCTGTGTGCCCATTTTCACCTTAGACCATTTCCATATGCATCTAGTACTAGTAATGCCCAGCATCTGTGCCTGTCTATTTATTTCACCCCTGATCTTAAACGAAGCTGTATTGTTACGCTCACCCTCTGACACCTGTTATTGTGGATCTCCAGTACCAGCCCAAATTGGTATTTTCCTCGTGTCTAGTAGATAAACTGGTAGTGCTGTTCTGTCTAAGATCTGCCTCTCAGGCTTTGCTGATCAAATCATG
Organism: Pleurodeles waltl; assembly: GCF_031143425.1. Classification (NCBI taxonomy): domain Eukaryota; kingdom Metazoa; phylum Chordata; class Amphibia; order Caudata; family Salamandridae; genus Pleurodeles; species Pleurodeles waltl. The sequence goes on along the minus strand of NC_090446.1, from coordinate 1,331,517,174 downwards.
TATCTTTCAACGGTCCGCGTGCCCTTCAGAAGATCACGTATCCTTACCTCTCAAGGAACACTATCCTTCTACTCAGGATCCAACGGAAGGGATGCACTTCCATCCGTCACTGCCTCCAACAATGACCATATGCATAGGAATATGGGTGCCAGTGGTAAAGAGGAAAAAATGAGAATTGTGTAAGAGAACACAGACACTGGACCCTGCCACTCTCACTCGTCATTTCGACTGGGCACTTTGGTCTGCAAAGAGTCACGGGTTGTCTACAGGCAATCAGGGATATCTTTAGTATCTTACCTTAACAGTCCTGCGTTTAATTGTAAAAGTGATCAGATATACCTTAGTAAAACCTCTATGTAATCAGCTCTCTCTTCTCTGATGCAGAGTGTGTAATTCCTGAAACCTAAACATGCAGACAATCGTAAAACATTTTAACTGGTGCTAATTCATGTGCTTGGTGGTAAATTAAGCAGTGCTTGCACTAAACACCTTTTACCAACAAATTATCAAAACAGGATGCTAAAACTGATAATCTGTTATAATCATGTTAATGCATATTTGTTATGTGAAATTTTGTTGTAATTGTGATGTGTTCTGTTATTGTTTGTGCTGCTATGTATCTGTGCTACATGATTGAAATCTGATTTTGTTTGTTTCTGTGCAGTATTTGTGCTGTGCTCTGTTTTGACTTGTTTTGTTGTGATGTCCCTGCTATGTTTTAATTATGTTGCAATGTTGCATTGTATATGCTAAGGTGTTACATTGTGTTGGTTGCTTTAGACATTTCAACAAATGCTGCTGCAATTTCAACCAAAAGGAGTAAATGCCTTGAAAGTATCTGTGACAGCAACCATTTACCACTCTCTAAGGTGGTAAAATAGAGCTGCTCCCGGAGGGTGTGGTCTGTCTGCCCCTGCCATGGTGAACTTTCATTAGCTGAGTGAACTATGGTGCCCTTTTAATATCCTGTAATATCCGCCCTAACTGTCCTCAATTCCTCCTGCAAACAGAAACCACATCCGAATGCATGCTCAGAACCTTAAATGGTGTTAGAAAATTGCTGATCATCCAGATTCTGGAAGTAAATGCGCTGCCCTGTTCATTCCAAGGCAAAGGCAAGGATCAACTGCAGTGGAGATGTGAAAGCACTACCTGCGGCCACCTGGAAAGAACATATCCTGGGGTGCCACAATATTGTCTAAGGGGTTGCTGCATCCTGCTTAGGAAGGGGTTTGGAGATATGCAAGATGCTTTTCTAGTTTCAGAGGGCTGTGTATTGCAGCTGGTGGCACTGGGAGGAGCCAGCTTGATCAGCTGAGCTGTGACACTTGTGCTTTTGCCATGATCCACTGTGGAATCCTCAACTACGGAGCGGTAGGGGTGACCCCAATTCGTGGTGGTTCTCTCCTGGATTTAACGAGAATGTTGCAGCCTCTGCTGAGGAGCAGCAGCCTAGACAATATGATCTGAGAGGGACACACTTGCCCTGAAGTCGATGGGCCCAGGGTCAGACTGGGATAGAAAATAGGCCCGGACATCAAAATAAAAGTGGCTATTTGTGAACTAGGAACCTAAAAACATGCCCCACAATTGAAAAATGGGACAGTTTTATACTGAAATATGTTATATAAGTGTTTTGCAAGTTATCAAAGACTGTATGCATTTGTGCTTGCTAAAGGCAATATTTGGAGTAATATCAGAGATGCCAAAAGTAAAAATCAGCCAAGCAGACCATAAAAGGCTCACAAACAGCCAAACAAATGGCCCACACAATGACCTCAGGGAAATACCCTCTGGCACTTCCTGATTGCCCTATAGGTCAGTCTGATCCTGGGTGAACCTCATCAAACATTGCCCCCCTCCCCTCCATAAAAGACACAGTCCAGGTTGAAGAAGGAAGGAAGAGAAAATTGATTCACGTAGCAGAGCAGTACCGGCTAGGGAGCCTAAATTACAAGAAGCTCTTCATCAGTATCCATTGTTGGATGCTGAGTCAGCTATCTCACGCCAGAAGCAAAACCTATTTCATATCATCATAATTCTAAGAAGCATCATATAAAGCTTACACCTCATAGAAAAAGAACAAAAGACACCTAACTGAAAGGGTGTGCACTGTGTTTCCACAAGAGTGATGCCATCATTCCTTATAAAAAATAACTAAAGATAGGGCCACCACTCCAGTGAGACCCTTCGAGAAACATTCATCATCAATAGACTGACTCATAAGCCGGATCACTGGACCTTGCCTCCCTCCCTCTACTGGTCCTCCCCACTATATTAAGAATAGCATTGATGTGTTGTGAGAGTGGGCAGGGCACCTGGCTGGATTTACTGCTGAAAGTGTAGTCAATGCTGCACAAAGAAAAATGCATGAAAATGCCATTACGGCTCCATTAAACTAGGCAAACCCCAAGAGTCTAACTCATAAAAAGCACTGACACTCCCTTAATGAAAATCTAATGCAAAGGGACAGGCCTTGTAAAGTAAAACCAGCAACAGCAGGAAAATGGTGAAAAAACGAGCGAAGCCCGAAAAAACAGAATGAGACTCCCAACACTAAGGCTCAGGAATTTTTATACACAATGAACATTTCTATTAATATATTCTGCAAATTCATCATTGCACAATCATGGTCAGGGTCACAATGGCAAATCAGAAACAGCAATGTTACATTTTAAAACTACGTAAAGATGTACTTATTAACAATAACCCATTTCTTAAGTAAAGAGAAGTATACCACCTTCTCTCTCAGCAACTGCACTCTGCAGATGATCAGAACAAAAATGAAACATTTCTCACTCTTTTGTAGAACTTACACCAACACTAACGCATCTTCAGAAGAAGTTCCAGCGTAAGTCCTTCCATATGATACTTTGGGTACACAATGGAAACTTAATTCACAATACACACTTACTAATACAATAATCCAGGTTCAACCTCTGGCGTCATTCACCCGATGCTCCACGGGACAGAAAGGGGAGATGGTTTGCAGCTGAGGGACACTGATTGGGAGGGGTGAACTAGCAGGAGCAAGTTTAGCAGAACAACAAAGCACCTAAAAATGCATCCATATTGAAGCAAATGGCAACATATATGTGTTAGAAATAGGGTCTTTGGTTGACAGTCAGGTTACCCCCTGTTCAAGCAAGGACACTCACTCTAGTCAGGGTAAAAGACAATCACCCTCAGCTAACCCCTGCTTACCCCCTTGGTAGCTTGGCAGAGCAGTAGGCTTAACTTCAGAGTGCTAGGTGTAAAGTATTTGTACCAACACACACACTAACTTAATGAAAACACTACAAAATGACACAACACAGGTTTAGTAAAATAGGAAATATTTATCTAAACAAAACAAGACCAAACCAACAAAAAAACGACATTCACAAGTCAAGTTATACATTTTTAAAGATTAAACTCAAAAATAGCGCCTAGAAACACAAAATGCTTCAATTAGGTGTTAACAAAGCATTGTGACGGAGTCGTTCCCCACAAGGCAACACCAGCGGCCCCAGACACAGAGTCGCGTAGATCCCCATGTACAGTACCTTTGGTGAAGAGTGAAAACAAGCCGATGCGCGAAGTCGGGGATTGCGGCGTCTGTGCGAAACGTAGAATCCGTGCACTTCGAGCTGCGTCGGTCACGACGTGGTGCGCCAACTTCCACGGAGTCGTGGACATCAGCGGGGCTGCAGTGGCGTCTGGCCTGCGAAGGTCATCGCGTTCCAGCGAAGATCACGGAGTCGGGTGCAGGCGGCTTCACAGGATTCAGCAGCGGCGTTGGTCCGAAGTCGTTCAAAGTCGATTTCCTTGGATTTCCACCAGCTTTCCTTTCAAGGGCCTAGGGACTGGATAGGGCACCACTTGTCAGAGCAGTAGTCTCTCCAGAGACTCTAGGTGCTGGCAGAGAGAAGTCTTTGCTGTCCCTGAGACTTCAAACAACAGGAGGCAAGCTCTAAATCAAGCCATTGGAGATTTCTTCACAAGATGGAAGGCACACAAAGGGGGTCATTCTAAGTCTGGCGGGCGGCGGAGGCCGCCCGCCAGACTTCCCCCCTCCAAAATACCGCTCCGCGGTCGCAAGACCGCTGAGGGTATTTTGGCTTTTGCACTGGGCTGGCGGGCGACCGCCAAAAGGCCGCCCGCCAGCCCAGTGCAAAAACCCTTCCCACGAGGACGCCGGCTCAGAATTGAGCCGGCGGAGTGGGAAGGTGCGACAGGTGCAGTTGCACCCGTCGCGAATTTCACTGTCTGCAATGCCCCACGACTCCCCATACCGCCATCCTGTTTCTGGCGGGCGAACCATGGAGGATTCAGAAGGGCAGCGGAAAACCGGCGGGAGACCGCCGGTTTTCCTCTTCTGACCACGGCTGAACCGCCGCGGTCAGAATGCCCAGCGGGGCACCGCCAGCCTGTTGGCGGTGCTCCCGCCGACCCTGGCCCCGGCGGTCTTGTGCCGCCGGGGTCAGAATCACCCCCAAAGTCCAGTCTTTGCCCTCTTACTCTGGCAGAAGCAGCAACTGCAGGATAGCTCCACAAAGCACAGTCACGGGCAGGGCAGCTCTTCTTCCTCAACTCTTCAGCTCTTCTCCAGGCAGAGGTTCCTCTTGTTTCCAGAAGTGTTCTAAAGTCTGTGGTTTTGGGTGCACTTCTTATACCCAATTTCTCCCTTGAAGTAGGCCTACTTCAAAGTAAAGTCTCTTTTGAATGTGAAATCCTGCCTTGCACGGGCCAGGCCGCAGACACTCACCAGGGGGTCGGAGACTACATTGTGTGAGGACAGGCACAGCCCTTTCAGGTGCAAGTGACCACTCCTCCCCACCCTCCTAGCACAGATGGCTCATCAGGAAATGCAGACTACACCCCAGCTCCTTTTGTGTCACTGTCTAGTGTGAGATGCAACCAGCCCAACTCTCAAACTGACCCAGACAGGGAATCCACAATCAGGCAGAGTCACATAAATGGTATAAGCAAGAAAATGCTCACTTTCTAAAAGTGCCATTTTCAAACGCACAATCTTAAAATCAACTTTACTAAAATATGTATTTTTAAATTGTGAGCTCAGAGACCCAAAACTCCACATGTCCATTCGCTCCCAAAGAGAATCTACACTTTAATCAGATTTAAATGTAGCCCCATGTTAACCTATGAGAGGGACAGACCTTGCAACAGTGAAAAACGAATTTAGCAATATGTCACTGTCAGGACATATAAAAAACATTACTACATGTCCTACCTTAACCATACACTGCACCCTGCCCTTGGGGCTACCTAGGGCCTACCTTAGGGGTGCCTTACATGTAAGAAAAGGGAAGGTTTGGGCCTGGCAAGTGGGTACACTTGCCAAGTCTAATTTACAGTTAAAACTGCACACACAGACACTGCAGTGGCAGGTCTGAGACATGATTACAGAGCTACTTATGTTGGTGGCACAACCAGTGCCGCAGGCCCACTAGTAGCATTTGATTTACAGGCCCTGGCACCTCTAGTGCACTTTACTAGGGACTTACTAGTAAATCAAATATGCCAATCATGGATAAACCAATTACATACAATTTACACAGAGAGCATATGCACTTTAGCACTGGTTAGCAGTGGTAAAGTGCTCAGAGTTCAAAAGCCAACAGCAACAGGTCAGAAAAAATAGGAGGCAGGAGGCAAAAAGATTCGGGATGACTCTGCATAAGCAAAAAAGTCCAACAATATGAACATGTGTTTTAACTATTTCGCAATATTTATTACTCAGTGAGCTTGTTTCATGTGCAACATCCTTAATTCATCTATTATGAATCTATTTATCAACAAAACTAAAAAAATACAGAAATATTTCACTTGATGTTGCATATTTGCACATTTGCAGAGTTGTAAAAATGCTACTACATATATGTGTCTTTTAGTTATATATTTATTTTATAATATTAATAAATGTAACTGATTCATGTGACTAAAACTATTTGTAATTGTATATGTTTAGTTATATTTTTATTATGCATTTTAAATCAGTTCTAAAGTGATATGTATTATTTTTTTCTTACACTTACTTTTTTGTTGATATTCTGTTTCATGATATTTTTGACTAAACATTTAGGTAGTATGCAAATTCAAAATTTTGGGAGGTGACATTTTCTATACGATAGTCTGGTGATACAATATTGTTGTTCTTGCTATTGTGTAATTCAACCCATTTTGGCAACTCATACCTCATGGCTATTTATCCAAAACTAAATTACTACCAACACCTAGACCTCAAAACTCCAGATCCAAAGAGACCAAGCGTAAATATTGTTATTTTTCAAGAATTAAATGACAATCCAAAAATAGAACTGCACCTTTTCTCCCAAAGTGTTCTTTCTCAAATAACTAATGCAACTACCACATTGTGCCCAAAGAGCTGATTTTCTGTTCTAGAGTATTCTTGTAGAGGAAAAACTATTTTCATACATGACAAGACACTATGGCCTGAAGTACGGTCTTCACTTCATAAATCAAGTCAGAACACACCGTGTCCCCTAAACTGACTGATGCCTAAAACTGTATTATTCCAACTGTTAACACTGTAGGGCTTTCTCTTCTAACCTGCAATTGCCAATTAGCATCCTGCGATCTGGATCCCTAAATGAAGGATATCTCAGGCCTGTTGCCTATGATTATTTATATTAATTACCTTTTGATTGTATCTCTCTACTCTGTTCCCCTAACTCTTTGAGGCGAAAGCTGTGTGCTATCATAGAGGCACTAGATAAATTAATAAATCATCATAGCTGGAGGCCAATGGTGAAGCTCTGACCTGAACTGAGGTCCACCTTCCCTGCTGAAGGAGACAGAGGTGGATGGAATGTCCTTCAGGGAGAGTAGACAGGCTTACCTCTCTAGAAGCCCAGCTGTGCTACAGCTGTCCATCACAGCATACCATGTGTTGCACCTGACACTGACAGCCCATCAAAGTCCTAAATTGACCCTCCCTAGTCCAGCCTGTGAAATGCTCCTTCTCATTCCAGCGATTGTGCGACGGCCATACTGGATTTTCTGTGCTGTGGTCCTGACTGGATAAACCTGGTTGCACTGCCGGCCTGCACTCCCGTCCAGGCTCAGTTCTAGCGGGTGGGCCGGGTGGGACAGGCCTACCCAAACATGACCTTTGGCCCTCACAGTAACTACAAAAGAGGCCACAGAGAAAACACCTGTTAAGTGCTTCCTTGATGTTGGCAAATGTGATTTTTTTGTTTCACTTTTATTTACTTTAATTATCAGTCAGGAGTCAATGAGAAATCTGTAGAATGCATTTTATAGTGCATTATTTCACTAAGCTGTTTTACTTGTGTACTGATAGGGAGAGAAATGCCGCCTTTAGATGCTTTTCCTTATCTTTTCCATGATCTGAGACAAAACTCTGAGCATGCCTGTAAAAAGAAAACAGCCCGGAGGCGACCTTAGCTCATGTCTTATGCAAGCTGCATTGGGGAGGTAAGTGGGTTGGGTAAGAGGAGACAGGGGGGTTACCTGCCAATGATGCAGCGGGTGCAGTGACACCAGATCCCCGGTTGTAGGCAACCTCCAGAATTGTCGAAAATTGGGCGCACATTGGCACACCCAAGCACCCCCTTGGCCCATCCAGCTATAAATTCCTGGAACCGGGCCGCTCCGGCCTCTGCGCAAACGCCTCCTCAAACGTCTACTCAAACTCCCTCCCTCTGCCGGCCTGCACTCCCGCCTCTGCTCAAACCTGTCCTCCCTGCGAGCCCTCTCCCCGAGTCCTCGTTCCTGGAGTCGTTGCACTGCATCTCTCCAAGGGGCCGCTGATATACATCCCCGTAGGACGGTATATCGTGGAGCGCTTTCTCGTCGCTGTCTCACCGCGGGCGCTGACATACTGTACTACTCCAGCTCGGCTATTACTCAGTGGGCTATTTCTTACCTAACAAATGACTTGCTACATCGCCTCCACTTCTCATTTCCTAGGTGTTCAAGCCAGTAAATTACCAGCTGTAACACGACGCGACTGCGCAAGGTTTCCCTGCGTACAAAATGTTCTCTATTCCAGACCCTTCCAACAAAGCCCCCTCTTTCAGCGCACCTTCCTCGCTGTGTCCGTGCTCCTCATCTTCACCTCTCCCCGCCCGTTCTTTCCTCTCTCCGCTTTACCACTCCCCCCTCCTTTTCCATTCACGTTCTTTCTCTCGCTCTCCTTTCCTTTCCCTCCTTCTCTACAGTCCATGGCTGAACAGACAGCTCTTAGGGTGATGTGCCTGCCACAGAAATATGTGCGAAGCTTTCGCTCCACAGGCTAGATTACCTCCCTCAGCTGTCAATATGAGCTGTGCCATTCGGTTAGGTACTAGTGATTCACTTTATACATTCCAAGTGAGACTTCGTTAATTTCCAGCGTTGTCATTGTTTGAAAGATAAAACAAATAATTTCCTTTTATTTATTTATTTTTTAATCTTCCACCTCACACATTCGTCCTACTTCTCCCTTAAGCTATGCGCACTACTCAGTCTGCCCCTCTTCTCTGGCTCATCAATGTGCCTCCGGCTCAATCCTGCCTAAAAATGAACCTAAAATGTCTGTCTTCAAGTCCCACCCACAAAAACCTTCGAAACATCCATTGATGACGTAGGCTCGATGAGACAAACACTCATCAAGGACAGCCGTATATACTTTTACTTTTATTACTTTTATTTGTAGTACGCTCGCACTTTAGAATCGAATTAAAGAAATACATCTCACCCCTGCTATCTTCACTCGTTCCTCAATGTGTCTAAATATGTCGAATTCTTGCACCTCACTCACCCTGGGCCTTGTTTTCCTTTTGTCCACATAACTCGTTCTTCCTTTTCCTCCTAAATCTCTTTTACTTCTCTGTCATTCTCTCTCTCCAGTCTCACTTATATCACTAATATTCTCTTTCCCATAGTTCTCCTTTTGTCGAACAGCCCCCCTGTTCTCCCATTACCTCTCTTCCTCTGTGTACATAACTCTTTGTTTCTCCTCTTCGTTAATAAGTCATTCGCCTTGTTCTCTCTTTCTCCCCTAGAAAGCAACTAATTGATTCTTTAATTAACTTGTCAAGCCGTGAATGTGTAGGCTTCCAGTGTCGAAAGTCAGGCTCATCTAAGTTGTTTTTTCTAAATAAGCGCTCAAGAAGCCACTAATATATACCTTGTTATCAACATCCGTAAAACGTCCTGTGAAGGGCTATTGCACTCATGACGGGCAGTGCCAGGTCATCATTTACCCATCCACCTGCGGGAAACTGGTACAAGATGCATAAAGCAAAGCAGAGCACGTAGCCTTCCAGCTGGATGCAAACAATGGGCCTGTATCTCAGCATCAGCTTGGACCCCATGAACATTCAGGGGAAAACTCTGTTATATATAAGTCCTACCTGTGATTATTTCACATTATACATCATCACTGGTCAGTGGCAGCTCCTCTGTTTGTGCAGAGGCACGTAACCCCCGCCCCTCACCGGCCAGCAGCGGCAGCTGCAAAACCTTTTAGAGAAAACCGTAATAAACTATGTTTATTATGGTTTTCTTTAGAAGGGGCAAGGTCACTGGAGTGACGTGCACTGAGGGGGAGTGCTCAGCACTTCCCCTTCACAGCGCATGTGTGGTTGGCCAGCCATCTCGGGCTGGCCAAACACACATGCACTGGAGGCTCTCTCCAGCTGGAGAGATCCTGCACAGGCTCCCAGTCTGCCTGGGAGCGCTCTGGCTGAGCGCTCCCAGCCAATCCCGATGCTGCTCAGGGCATGCTAGGAGCCTGTGCCTGCAGAGGCAGAGGAGCATCGAGGGACAGACGAGCGGCGGAGGAGGTAAGTGTTTTTGTTTACATAAAATTTAATGGTTATTCCCTCCCACCTCCCCACCTACCTCCCCCCCACGCCTCGCCTCCCTGCCCCGCCCCTTCTGCGGCCCTTGAGGCGCCACTGTCACTGAAACTAACACAATGAGAAGTAGATTCAGTGATTAGCATCATGTTCCAAAGCCTTCACATTTTCTACCTATTGATACCAGATGCATTTGCAAATGAAGGGTCATATTTCAGCATAAAGACACTCCACGCTATCTAGTACAGAAACTGCACCTCTCAGGGGACACTGGAAAACTGCATAACCTTCTTTTGGTTGGACCAGTTTTTAAGAAACTCTAAGCCAATGCACATTCTTTGTCATGTTGTGCCCTCAGGATCTTAAACTCCTTCGTCCCTGAGGTTTGTGCACTTACTTTACATGTGACCTTCAAAACCACTTGAAACTGTTTGACACAAATTTGTTCCCTGTCCTCCTAAATCCTTTCCCTTATATCTTAGGAAAATGGGGTATTAATCACTGCTCATGTGTTCCACATTGTGCCATATGTTATTCTTTGTTTTAAACTTATTTTTCACAATTTAACCTGTAACTAGCATCTTGTTACATATACATAGCCCTTGTGTGTAATAGTGTTTACTTTTAAGTACAGTTCTAGTTCTGCTGCCTCCAGAGTGATATTCTAGAATCCTCCTGGAAGGCGGTCTCCAGAGGACTTGATTGTGTGCGGGCCTGTTGTAATGTGCTACTAACAATAAAGAAGCATTTACATAAAATCCACTGTTGGAATTTAAGACATAACTATCCTGTAAGTTGGATATTCAACCTCGCTACCCATTTTTTCCCACTGTATTTGGCTACTTTACCTGTTTGCCACTGTGTTTTGGTGGAAATTTAAGCATATGTTGTCACCGAATAAGAATAACAATGAATATCAACCAATACGTGATTGATTAAAGACCTGATATATTTCCACATCAATTGTGTTGATTGTTGTTGTCGTCCTTGCTACATGAGTTACTGTGTTGTATATTGTTTTTATGATTCATCAAATAGTTTTTAAAATGTGCCCTGAAGCTTCCTGCAGTTTACACAAAGATATAAATGGATGAAATAAATATCTAAAATAATCCCCAAGTTGGGGAGGATGCTTGCTGGTGTCATAAGGACTCTCATACTCTGACAAGACTGCTGGATTTGGGGCAGCAGCACCTCTACGTTGTAGGTGACTGAGTCACTCCCATACTAGTTGGCAGCTCTCGGCCCAACCCTCCTGGCTCACTGGCAGCACTTCACTAAAATGCAACTGGTAAAGGTGATCTGTGGCAGCCTTTTATGGAACTCTGAAAACCCCTCCGGGAGAATCATCTTGGAGCAAGCCTCACTTTTTTCTTGCACACACACATAGGTAAGAAAAGAGATGCAGTACAGTTTTCAATACCTTTATTGAAAAGACTGCAATCTATGATAAAACGCATTAGCTTCAATGATTAGGATAATGAAGAATAACAAATTCAGAATTGTGAAAAATTAGACATGTAAATATGAACACCCACAACTTACTGTCATAACATGAGTATACAATTCCTACCTAAAAGCCTAATCCCTAGCCAGTGAGCGAGAGCGTGGCGATATAAGCCAAATCTGTCCGTGCAGTGTTCACGAGAAGCTCACCCCTCCTCTGTTACTTTGGCACAAGGTCAGGCTGCGAGTCCCCATATCAGGATCTGTGGAGACACAAAGTCTGAGGTCTACCAAAAATCGGCATGCAGTATAGATGGAAATTCTGTCTGGAACCCCTTCTAATTCCCTTTGTCCTGCACAATGTTTTTGTAGGGGACATGTTTATGTTCATGCACTTAAGCCTGATGCAGGTTTGTACCTAAGTGCTGGACTGTTTACGCAGTGTTGGGGCCAACAATACAAAATATTATTCTGTGTGCCTCACATTCCGTCCTTGTGATTCCAAGGAAAAGAACATGATCCAAAGAATGTCACCCATAGAGCTGATAATGATGCTGTCACAGAATAGCAGCTGATACTGAAAAATAAAACAATGGCACCAAAAGAAGCAATAATAAAATGGCTACAATTAAATACAGAAATACACAGCATGATTACTAGGTGATAGGACACAGGCTGCAAGCCTAAGCTAAGCTATCACTGTGCCCAAGTGACTAACTAAAATGGACTCACAACACCCTGCTCTATTGCCAGAACAAGGGTGCAAAGTCCATGCCCTAATGTTAAAAATGTTGTAATAAAAGTGTAAAAACTCTAAAAGCATAGCTAAAAACATACATAAGAGACAATGTCCAAATTGACAAGCCAAGCATGCCAACAGACAGGTAGCATAAAAAAGCAATTTGGTGTCACATTTTACTTTTGAGGAAAAAGCCAATGGTCGAATTCTAACAATAATCATGTTCTTGCAAAAAATCTCTGATATCATCAAGGGAGATTGAGACCAGGAAGTACTCCACCTCAGCAGGTGGCAAGTTGACCAAGGTATTGGCAGAAGGATCCATGGAGCAGAAGTGTGCAGAAGCCTCTGGCGTAGATTGAACTGCGCAGGTAGTACTGTCCATTGTGCCAAATGCCGTTGGAGCCAGCAAATCCACAAGTGGTGGCTCATAGGCTGCCTCAGGAATTAACGCATTCTCAAGGGGCATGTCCATGAATGAACCCTCATTGAGAACCTCAACAGATCCTTGTCAACACGAGGTGCAGGCTACACGGCAAGGCGCACCATAGGTGCACATTTGAATAGGCACCAGATGCAATGGAAGACTGGCTTGACACACGTCGACACTGGTCTGAATCAGGTGCAGCATGCGGTAGGGAAAAGGTGTGGTGTGGCAGTGGGGTGTGGGGGTTGGGGACCAAAAATATATATATGTATATAATAATAAAAAAAATAAACTTACCTTTTTTCTGCGCCATGCTGCTCCATCCGCTCTGCTCCATCTTGCATTGCAGGCACAGGCTCCCAGCCTGCCTGACGTCCAATCCTACAGCTGCTTTCATGCTGCCAGCAGCATGAAAGCAGCAGTAGGATTGGACAGAGCACCCAGCCTGGTTGCTCTGATGTATAGTGGGAGCCTCTGCCTGCTCTCTCTAACCCAGTAACGTAGTGCTGGGTTGGAGAGAGCCTAGTGCGCATGTATGTTTGGCCGGCCTGAGACGACCTCCTTCCTGGGTCCTAACAGGAGATCTTGTAGATTGACATCCTCAGACAAGAGACTAAGGTTTTTTTTTTTTTTTACAAATGTCCGGCTCGCTCTGAAAACCCAAAGGAATTAATAAAACATGCCTAGCACTCATTTGTGTCCATAGGCCACAATAACCATTCACCAAAACTCTAAAGTGAGGAATTAAAGGTACCATTCAGAACCCAAGCAGTTAGTTGTTCTTCAGTGAGATTTAAAAATGTTTGCCAGTTGTGAAATTCCATAGGTGAGGAGTTACTGGGCAAATTCACTTCTTTTATCTTTGCTAATCCCAAACAGGATGCTTGGTGGACGGTGTCATTTAGAAATATCATTTGTAAGGGAATAAGGCATGCTTCAAACAAAGCTTCCCTGCCCTGTATCTGCCAAATGTTTGTTCCCCTATACACTTTTTAATTCAATAATGTTCTTCCAGTACTCATAGCCTTCCATTGCAAGACGGGAAACAAAGGAATCTGAGTAGATCAATTTTGTGTTGGTTAGCAATAATTTCCTCATTCTGGAAGACAACAGTTTGAAATAATACAACATAGCATTGCTGGTGTCATGCCCAGTAAAATAAGCAAACTTACCTACATATATTTTGGGACACCCCACAGGAATCTAGAACAAGAATCAACAGCGATGAAGATGTATTTGTATGGACCACCAGGCTGTAAGGGGCCACAATGATCCAGGTACACACATTATAGCGGTTTATTGGAAATTAGGAAAGAGGGCTGTCTGCGGTGGGTGTTTAATGGTGGACCCTTTAATTTCCTGCAAATGTCACACCAAAGAACATATTGTTTAGTCTTCTTGTAAAGACCTGGCCACCAAAAGCATCACCTTCATGTACTGCTTTGATGAGATCTGTTCTCTGGTCTTGGTTGAGAATCACACGATCTCCTATCCCAGGTTGCAAACGTAATGCTCTGGGAACTGAGATGGTAGGAATATTTTGAAGGGTAGGCGTTTGGGAAAGGCGCTCCATTAGCGAAAGCTTTCACAGCAGCCAGCGTCTCACTATCCAACCTCATCTGTGAGTGAGTTATTGCAGCAACAGAAGCCATATCTACTGCAGACTTGGCAGCTTCGTCAGCCAAAGTGTTTTCTACAATGTGTACTCGTACACATTAATGACCCAATGTATGTATTACTTGAGCTTTTGGTAGTCTGTCCCATAAGTCAGTTACCCTCCCCCAAAAGTTTCTGTGATTGATGGTGTCCGCTTTGGAATCTCTGAAGCCATTCAGGTGCCAGTTAATCATTCCATGATTGGACACAATAATAAGAATCATACACAATTAGTGTTTGAAGTCCTGATTGGTATGTTCCAGTGCCAGGACAAGAGCCTTAAGCTCTACCAATTGTGCTGTGCAGTCCCCTAGGGTCGGCATACAGGTATTTTGAGGGTGAAATGTACCATCCCTCATCACTCTTCTTACAGCTGCACAAGCAGCTGAATATTGGTGTTTAGATCCTACAGCCAGTTGTGCTGAACCATCAGTATAAATACTCCTCAGTATTGATGTAATGGTAATATATTATTACGTGCAGGATACTCCTGTTCATATGGGAGGAATTTCTGGGTCTCAAGTTTTGGGTCAAAGATGTAATCAACATCAGTGCCAATCAGAGAGGTTGCCCATTGAATCCAACATGGATGTTATGCTTTTGTGTTTAGAACGCTGGCTTTGGTGACTGCCTCGAGGGCTTGAACCTGGGATAACAACAATAATGCGTTTCCCTTGGGCAAGTGGCCACTCCTTGATGACAGCCAACAGTCAGTATTTTTTCTATAGGTGCAAAACTTTGTTCTGCATTGGAATACAAATGTGATTTGTATGCTACGGGTACCATGCCACCTTCATTGAATGTGACGTAGGTGAAGTTGATGGCACCAGCAATCATTCTAATGACCAGGTTTGTTTTATTGTCACATGTGTGTGTTCACATGCTTCTAGTAGTAGTGGTCTGCCGTAGTGGTCTGAGAATGGTCTGAGAATGCATGTGTGTTCTTTGGTCCAGTGTTTACTTGAAAAATCTGGGTGAATTAAGTCATAGTGGTTTTATGCATTGTGCATACTCAAGTATGTATGTTCCGCCAAAATTAAAGAAACCCAGCAATGACTTCAGTTCCTTAATGGAATTTGCAGATTGAAGCTGAGTGCATTTTACTGGAACCTGCCTGGCCATGCTCTTGCCTTCATCTGATGGTTGGTATCCCAGAAATAGGACACTTAAGAAGGCAAATTTAGTTTTCCTGAAATTGAATTTGTAACCCTGGGCGGCGACTCATAACCTGATCCAATCCACCCTGGCCAAATGTATGTCGAAGTCATCATCTGTGAGATAAATATCATCCATGTAAGACAATGCCTCAGGGTCAATCTCGTGTAGTATTAATATTACTCGGGCTGAAAACAACCCAGGGCTGTTGTTATATCCTTGCGGTAATTGGAAAAAGTGCTGCTGCAAGCCTAATGAGCTAATGGCACTAAGGTCTAACTTTCAAACACGAGATTTTGGCAGAAAAAACATTGGAAATATCCAAGGTAGTTTTGTAATTTTCGTGCACTGTGTTGTTAATTAATGATGTTCTGTGTGCGTTTTGTATTGCATAGGTACATGTGTGATTGTTTAAATGTCTGTAATCTAAGACTATTCTCTATCAATGGTCTGGTTTGGCAATGGGGAATAACAGGTTGTTCATTGCATAGACACTGGGTTCAGTAACTCCCTGGTACTCAAGTTGTGTGTGTATCTCTCACTGGGGCTGTAGCCTCATGTTTAATAGAATATTGTAGTTGACGCTGTGGTTAGAATCTAATTGGTTGCGGTAGAGTGTGAGAGCCTGTGCTAGATCCCAATTAGTGGAATAGGTTTCCTTTACCGCATCTGGAACTAGGACTGAGAAAGCAGGCAAAATTACATCTTCTCCATGTAGGAGTTTGCAGACTAATTCAGGTGGCCAATGTTTTTCTGCTAATAGAATATCACAGTTTCAATTTTCCCAGAATATTACTTCAATAGTAGCTCTATGCCTCCCTCTATCCAGATATTTAATTAATAAACCCTGTTGGTTGGGGAGACACATCTGTCCCCTGTCTCTATGATGAAAGTCATTAGTTGCTGTCACATCCAGATGATCTATAAGATTCTGGCGACAAACCTTGAACTCTGTCTCCTGTCAGCAGAGTAACTACCCACATCCTGTTCTTCAACAGTGTTCATAGCATAGCTGAAATTTTTTAACGAAATTGCAGGCACTTTTTTCTTTTTAAATTGGGGTTTCTCCTGAGAGGATTTTTCCTCTTTTTTAACGTAAGCTCCGAGGAATATTGTAAATCCTTCTACGGCTTTGTACAGTCACTTCGCATTTCAGACCATCCTACTCTGTCACTCCATTTGTCTAGTATGTCCTGAAAGGGACATGTATCAGTATATTGGTATCTATCAGGAGTTTTTAAAGTTTCTCTATTTCAGAGATTATGGGGTCATTATGACCCCGGCGGTCGGCGTTAATATGGAGGAAAGCGCTGCCAACAGGCTGCGGTACTTTCCTCCATATTATGACATTGGCGGTTTGGCTGAAGTCAAACCACCAAAGTACCACACCGACTGCCACAGCGGTAACGACGGCCGGGCTGGAGACTTCAATCTCCAGCCCTGTGGCTGTCACTTGCCTGGCTGTGGGATTATGACCCCACCTACCACCATGGTATCGTGGCATCCTTACTGCTATGAAAACCATGGCGGTAGGCACTATCAGTGACAGGGAATCCTTTCCCTGTCACTGATAGGGGTCTTTCCTGCCCCCTCCCCAGGTTTTCCCCATCCCCCCATCCTCACCAGACCCCCCCCTTCATACACACTACTCCCTTCACACACGCACACACACATTCACACACCCATTCCAACATTCATCCACGCATGCATACATCCATTAACACACACATCCACACATACATACACGCAGACACGCATTCACACAACTCAACATACACGCACTCACACCCCCAAACATGCACACACATACAACATGCAACACACACCTGCATACACGCACGCACAGACATACACACACACACACATACACAACACCCCCCACCCTGTCAGAGCACCCACTTACCTGGATCCAGGGGGTCCTCTGGCAGGGGGGGGGACAAGGCACTACTGCCAGCAGCATCATCCGCCAGCAGAACACCACCAGGCCGTATTATTTCTCAAAATACGGCCGGCGGCGGTCTACTGGCATGGTGCTGCTGGTGGCAGCAGCGCCACCTTACCGCCATCCACTGCCATGGCCACAGCCGGATTTTCGCCATCCTTCTGGCGGAAATCCGGCTCTGGTCATGATACGGAGGACAGCTGGTAGCCGCGGCGATGGTCTTTTGGCGGCCATCGCTGCCACGGTAGGCAGTATATACCGCAAAGGTCCTAATGAGGGCCTAGATCTTCTTTCAGAGGTCTCCAGTTGTGGAGATTCTCCTCTCTGACCTTGTCTGTCTTTGTTTTGTTTTTGTTTATTCCAGTGTTTTTAGAACCTTCTTGTGCTTGTTTAGTACCTTCCTTTGGGGTGGTACTTTGTAGTTGTAGTTTAGTTGGTCTGGCCCCCAGCCGATCCCATCCAATACTAGTAAAGAGATCGGAAATAATCTTTGGCAGCTTGCACTCCTGTTCCTGTTGAGGAACCTCTCAGAGCCACTGGCGAAAAGCCAACACTGCTGCTTCTCCTTTAATGTTACTTAAAATAATTGAGGACACTGTGTAAAAATTACACATCAGTTTCATCCCCAAATCCAGGACTGTGGCATTCCCATGTTTGTTTTGAATTTGTTTAAGCACTCCGGGTAAATTGGCAAGTTTCAGGGTACCATGGGTGGTAGGGTAGATTGCGGGAAAGACTGAACCCCAAGTGTTACAGTCCTCTATTGAGGGGATCCTGGTAAACAGCAAGCACATGGTGAGAATTCTATGTTTGTCTTGGGGTTCCGTATGGGGAAACACTGCTTCAAGCTGATTAGATTTTTATGTAATCCAGAACAGAATCTTCACCCAATCTCTGGGTGCTTTTCCCATTATTGAGTGGACTGTTTTGGATTAATTCCTGTGACAGCCAATTGAAGAGTAGCTGGAGCAGCCCTTGCTGGGGCGGTGTTCAAAGTCCTCATCAGGAATTGTATTACTCATCTAGATATTGCTACTAGCTCACTATAAAGTATCCACATGTCAGCTCCTTTCATAGCATGCACATTGGGGTGTGGCATGTAAGTGCTAAGTGTTGGCCACGTTTGTCCATCATTGCTTAAAGGACCTAATCTCATGGGTTGTATTACATATGGAAGGGCACCATTGAACAGGTTTTGATGTTCTTGTTAAGAGAGAGGCATCTCTAAGTATTGGTAGGTTTGGTACTGTTGTGATATGTTTGTTATTCTGCATGCATGAAATGTATGTGTATCTGCATCTATTTCAGGAAAGTCGACCCAGGAGTAGAATATTTCTGTCCTATATGCGTTGTGGGCCTCCATGACAAATGTGAAATCCCTACCCTCTTCTGTTAACCCGTTGGCTAAAAGAAACTGTGTGAATAGATGGCTGCAGTTATCCCATTATGTTTATAGCATTTGCATTATTAAGGAATAGGTGTTAGAAACACCAACAGGGGAAGTAAATTCTTTTATTGTTCAAGCTTGAATAACCTACAGCCTAGATAGGTGCTAATTATTTGGCTGAGGAGGATTGCCCCTAAGACCATGGACGTCTCCATGTAGATTTACTTAGGATTGCTCCAGTGTGTGTAAGACAGAGATGCTCAGGAAACTCATAAAATTAGTGCCTATACCATCCTTGGTGGTGACATACATAAGGACTCTTGATATGCGGCAGCAGCACCTCTGCGTTGAATGCAACTGAGTCACTTCCACACCAGTTGGTAGCTGTCAGCCCAACCCTCCCAGCAGCACCTCACCAAAACCCAACCGTTAAAGAAGATTTGTGGCCACCTTGCATGGAACTCTGAAAACCCCTCATGGAGAATTGTGGTGGAATAAGCCTTACTCTTTTCTCTCCACATGAAAGTCTCCTACACACACAAGCAATAAAAGAGATGCAGGACAGTTTTCAATACCCTTATTGAAAAGACTGCAATCTATGAGAACATGCAGGAGCTGCAATAATGTGGAATAACAAAATCAGGAGTGTGAAAATTAGAGATGCAAATCTGAACAACCCCAGCATATTGTCATAACATGAGCATACAATTCCTACCTAAAAGCTTAATCTCTAGGCCCTGGGCGAGAGCATGAGATGTAAGACAAATTTGTCCATGCTGTGTCCATGAGAAGCACACCCCAGCCCAGTTACCTTGATACAAGATCAGGATCTGTGGAGACACAAAGGCTGAGGTTTACCGAAAACTAGCAAGCAGCATGGATGGAAATTCAATACAAGATGTTTATATAGGCGACATGTTTATGTTCATGCACCTAAACCTGATACGGGTATGTACCTAAGGGCTGGACTGTTTATGCAGTCTTGGGGCCGGTAATACAAAATATAATTTGAGTGTTTTGCATTCCATTCATGTAATTCTGAGGAAAAGGACATGATGCAATGAATGTCACCCATAACACTGATAATGACACTTTTGCAGAATAGCACCTGATAATGAAAAATAAAACACTGCCACTAAGAGAAGCAATAATAAAATGAATAAAATGAAATACAGAAATACATATCATAGTTACTAGGTAAAAGGGCAGAGGCCTCAAGCCTAAGCTAAGCTATCACTGTGCCAAAGTGACTAACTAAAATGGACCCACGACACTGGCCATCAGTGTTAAATATGTGTTGACTTTTCTCTTTGTGTTATAAGAATGAATTTCAAAGAACGTTTGACATGCACATACTCTGCATCTTTTCAGACAAGATAATTCATAATATTTCTTATTTCAGTTTTTTCAAAGTTTATTTATGATATCACAACCCATTCCTTCTGGTACTTATTAATGAGTTCAATAAATTAAAATACTAACTTAACATCATTGTATCTTGCTTCAAAGTCTCAATGCACTTTGGGAAACATATTTTCCTCATGATCAGTACAAACTGTCAATTCTAACTCAGATTTTTGCCATATTAAGGAATGTGTTGGACTTTGGATGAGATAGATTTTTTGTTCCCATTTCAAACTTAACCACATTGGGAAAATAATTGGACTTTGTGCAGTGTCGGTGAGGAGATAGGGTTAAATTTACTGTTCCTGCTCCAAACGTGAGCACATTGGGATAGGTGTTGGACTTTGAGGAGTTACCATTTAAAATGATTATTATTAATTCCAAGACATAACGTTTTTACAATAAAAACAGTTTTTATAAAATGAACAACATTCTAAATTTTGAAACAAAAATACATATATTTTCAACTTCAAATGAGAAAAAGATTACAAAAGCATATTTTTTTAAACTCAAGAAATATATTATAAGTAATCAAAAACTATTTTTTAAAATTTTAACTATTTTAAAAAATGAAATATTTTAATAACAAGGAACAACATTTACAAACATAAAAAATATAAAAATGTTAATACTTCATTTTACTAAAATACCTTAAAAAAATATTATGTATAAAAATTTTGTATAAAAGGAGTATATAAAATAAATTCAAACATAATTTTATTTAAAAAAAAGTTAATATTAAACATTTTTAAAATAAAATTACAAAGGCATTTAAGCATACTAATTTATAAGATTAAAACTTTTGTTTCACTCTGCATCTTGTGAAAGTGTCAGAATTCACTGGTGTTCAGGTCGTCCGCAGAGTGGATTTTTCTGATTGACTGAGGACAGTCAATAATAATTGTTGGAAAGGCAGGCTATTGAGCAATCTTACTGGTTACCTTCAAGAAATCAGAATGGATGTCTGTAAACAAACTCTTCTGATCAGATGCTGCATCATATTCAGCATTGCCCCTTCCCTAAATGAAATTGTCTTTAAATTGACCTATCCTTCTTGAACTCATCTACGACTTGATGTCGGAGTGGGTCGGTAATCTTCAAGTGGCCATTGGATGTCTGCAAGATATTCAAGGCTGTTAACACTTTTTTCAGTGTGCAGTAAGAGGAAGGGAATCCCAGAACAGATGGAATTCATCTAGAATTCTCTTCCATTAACTGAGAATTAAAAGTTCAGCACCATATCCATGTCAGTCTTTCACCAGGTAGCTCAGATGGACATGGTAGCTGATCCATTTCTAGCAGTTACTACTACACCTTGGCATGGCCAGAGAGATAGCTTGTGGGATTATCTGTCATCCTACCATCAGCGTACATCACGTAACATCAGCAGGTTTTTGCTAAGCAGGGTGTAACTCGTTAAATCTTGGATGAGGCACTGAAAGCTCGAGCCAGATGTTGGACTCTGCCTGAGATCCCCTTGGAACTTTAATCTTAAAAAGAAAAAGAAAAAAGCTTCCACAGTGGCAAAGTGGTCTAGCAGTTAGATCCACTGACTATTAAACATGGGGAAACAGGTTTGACTCCCGGCCACAGCTCAGCGTCCTTTGTGTCCCAACAAATCTTCCTATGTTGAAAAATAAAAATGTGTAACGTAGTCTGTTGTGTGAAGCCTCTTGTGTCCTTGAGCAAGGTTTGCCCTATCTAAAACTGTCTAAAAAAATGAGGGTTCTCCATGTCACCCACACTGTAGTCTCATCTTCCAAGAATTGAGAAGAAAGTATTAACCTTTTGTGTGAGAAATAAATATGCATGTAGTGCCTGTATTTCACAGTGTGGAATTTAAATCAGATTTCCTGCATGATCAAATATTGAGATTCTGGGCAAATACCATTTCACCAAGCCTCGTTTTTACTCATTATCACATATAAGAGGACCTTCGAATACCTGAGTTTAGGGTGTACACTGCACAAAAACATGTCTTGTGCTGGATCTAATAGCCTATAATGCGAATATACAGTTCACATGACAGCAAACTTGCCCCTTAGTTCACTAATAGTAGTGTCATCAGGGTGGGGGCAGGAACGTTTGTCAATTCATGTTTAAAAACTCTCCCTTTTATTGGCTACTCTCCATACATTTTTATATTCAGATGTACTACGTTGAAACGTGTAAAAGAAATACACTTTTTCAATGTTTAAGACTTCTTATCGTAGTCTTACAGGACCTTCATGCCAAACATGATCAAGGCTGGCGCATGGCCTCTTGGAGACGACCCTTGGGCCCCTCTCCCTGTTAACTAATTTCCTCGGTAACCTCTAGTTCCAAATTCCCTTTCCTATTGTCCCCCCTATCGTTCCTTGCCGCACTTATATTGGGCTGTGCATGACCCCCTCCCCGCATTCCTTTAACCCCCAACCCCTACTCTTCTCCCTGACTGCCCCACCCGCCCCCACTCCCTCTTCACTGTCACGTAGTGGTCCTCTGTATGGATGCGCCGTCTCCATCCCTCTGTGCCTGCTACTAACAAATAAGAGAGAACCTGCTAGAAGCCTCCTCGGGCGCTCCTCAGACTGTCTTTGTTCATCTTTAGAAAATGAATAAGGGCGAAAAATGAACCCGCAGCCTTCTCTGCAAGACTTTCAAGTGGAAATCCGCACGGGGGTGCGCTTATCGGAGACAGAAGTGGTTGGAGTTTTATGTTCATGTTTATTTTATGCCCTTTGTGTGGTACCCGAAGGCGACAGCTGAAGAAAACACACTGCTTGATTTGCCGCGTCATCCTCCGCGATTCCTCCCTTACCTGCTCCTAGCTGAAACGTAGACGAGAAGAGGCTAATATGTCGCGGATTTTAAAGAAGGGAGTTACGAGCTTGTCGGCGCGGGTAGGCGAGAGAGCAGATGCTGGTTTGGGAGGGTTCTACAAAAAAGGCTGAGAAGATGTTATCTGGGCAGCATCCAGGCAACAATTGGATGGGTGTGCGTTAGAGTTAATGCAAACAGTGCCGTGGTGCCTAGTGCAGGGAAGGAAAGGAGCCCACTGGCTAATGTTTTAATGATAAAATATAGTAATAATCAGGATTCAGTGGGCCCCCCAAACGCACAGACACCGGTGCCACTGCACCTGCTGCATTAATGGAAGCTACCCCCCTCTTGGGGTTGGTCCTTCTTGGAGTAGAGAGGAAAGCTGAGAGAAGAGAGAAGGTACTAGGTTAGAGCAGATAAATTAGACATGGACTGGGAAGTTTGCCTGCTTGGGACACACAACAAAACAGGGGAGAAGGCGCTAGGATGAGGGCGAATGTGAAAGCAGTAGAAGGTGCTAGTTTGAGACAAAGAGAACTTGCAGGCCAAGGGAGATAGGAATGGGGTGTAGGAGCAGCTGAATGAAGTGCACGTTTTGAGCAGATGGATCAATAGCCATTGCAGCTTGAGGCAAAGGGAATTGTAGCTTGGCAAAGGTGGTATGCTTTGGCAACTGCAAAATTAAATTAGCAAGATTGTGCTTGCTTGGGACAACAAACAAAGAGGCAATACATTTGATTGTGACAGACAGGAAAGAATGAAAAAGAGAAGGTGCTTGCTTTGGGTTGGCATTAAGAAAGTCAAAGGGCAATACTTAGGTTAAATAGGTAAACTAAAAGGGCGTGAGAAAGTCTAACTTTAGACAGTGGTTATAAGGTCACAAGGAGGTGTTATTCTGGGGCATTGTGAAAACGTGAAAGCAGAAGGTAATTTCTTGGGGCAGATAGGAAAAAGGTGAGGTACATGGTACTAGCATGAAGCTGTTTGGTGTAGCTAGGAACAAGGAAGTGTCTGGGATCTATGCATCGTTTATAGTCTTTTGAACTGTCCATCATGCACCCCTTCTTCACCTGTGGCACAGTGAGTGCCCCACGCATGTCATCACACCCACTATCGGGCATCTCCCACTTATCTCACACTCCTGCTATTACCTGTTGGAACTTTACCCACCTGTTGATAGGCATTTATGCCTCTCCCGTTGGATAATGGGACGCCCCATCTACTTCTGCCATGTGGGCACACGTGGGTACCCACACCAGTTTGAGGATGGGTTATTGCACTTCATACCACACCATGAAACAGGGTCCTGCCATTTGGTCCTCATCTACCCTGCTGGCCACAGATTCTTAACAGTTGTTACATCATGCAGAGACCTAGGGTATCCTTGTAGAGCCCTCACCCAATTGCTGATCAACACCCAGGAATAGAGATTCCCTTCCTCCATCCCCCCTTACTCACCACCCCCTACTGGTCCTGGTGCCTAACTTCAGACATAGATCGGATCCTGCCTGCTCTGAGTGAGGGATCCCTTATTTGTCACACGTTCTTTCCCCTCCTCATCATTCATTATTTTGTCTCCTAGGTGGCTTTTTCTTTTCTTTGTAATTTTTACAGTTCCCTTGTGTTCTCCCGCCTCCTCTGTGCTCAGACAATTCTTGATAATCATGTGTTAGTTGCAGTCGTGGCTCGCAGCAAGAAGAAGGGGCGGGACGGCGGGCAGGGGGAAGGGAATAAAAATTAAATGAAAAGTAATTAAAAAAAAAACACTTACCTCCATCGCTGCTGCTGCCGCACCACTCCATCCGCTCTTCTGCAGGCTGCAGACACAGGCTCCCAGGCTGCCCTGCAGCCAATCCTGATGCTGCTCAAAGCAGCATCAGGATTGGCTGGGAGCGCCTAGCCAGGGTGCTCCCAGGCAGACTGAGAGACTGTGGGGGGCTCTAACCAGCCTGGCAACTGTGTTGCTGGGCTGGAGAAAACCTACTGCGCATGTTTGTTTGGCTGGCCCGAGACGGCTTGCCAAACATACATGCGCACTGAGGGAGAGTGCTGTGCACTCCCCCTCAGTGCTCGTCACAGCCTGCGGCCCCACCCCTTTTACCAAAAAACGATAATAAACACAGTTATCATTTTTGGTAAAAGATTTGCAGCTGCCGCTGCTGGTGTGGGGGGGGCTATGTTCCTCCACCCTAGTGGAATAGACGCCCCTGGTTAGTTGCTCGACTGCATGAACAGGAAGCCAAAGACACCTTTGTGTGCAAGATGGGGGATGCTGCCCATGCGTCGTAGGCATCTCTTAGGCCTGCTATGGCTGGCAAATTTTAGATCTGTTAGTCCAGTTGCTGGCTTCAATAGACAGCTTTAATATCATAATACACTCTCTTTATATGGTATCGGATGGTAGTGGTCCTATTGTGATCCTTTGACGACCTGTTTCATATACTATTGTGACAAACATGCTTCCCAGTGGACGATTCGGGGCCAGTTGTACAACCTATTTTACCAGTCGTGAATGTTATAATTTGGTGTTTGCAACCATTAAAATGCTTTCCTTATGCACTAATCCCATTTTAGGAGTCAGGAATGTTTTTCACACTGGGATTCGTATTGTATACCGATTTGGTGGCTGGAAGGGACATATTGTAACTGTCTCTTCCAAACACTGAATCAGGTCTTATGTGTTAATGTTTTGCTGCCACAGTTTGGTAGGAAAACATTGATATTTTACCCACACCCCAGGAGAGGTAGTAATGAATTTGCAGAAGGGGAGGGAACCCGTTCTGTTTCAAAATGTAAAAAAAAAGTTTGTTGAAGAGTTGTCACTGGTCCAGGGTATCACTGCCAACTCTTTAACAAACAGAAAAGTATACTTTTCCTTTTAGATGTAGTTCTGGTCCATTTAAGTTAAAAGGGAAACTTTTCTTTTAAAGTATGCTTTATTTAAAAGCAGTCATGAACATAGTGTTCTGCAGACCCCAGCAGGCCACCATTCCTGTTATTTCCCCAATCGTAGTGTGTCACTATTTGCGACCTCTCTCATTAATATGGGGTAGGTTGTATTCAGACTCACTATGATTCCGATTTTTAAGACGTGTCCATTAGTAAATAGCTTGGTTCTTAAAAATATGTAAAGGCCACTCAAATGCTGGTTGCAAATTGCCATTAGATCCTCATACTTCTGGCCCTAAATGTTTTATTGATTAACCAATAACGAAATGTTTAAAAAAATTGGAAGGAAGGAGCGAGAGACAGGTAGAGAAGAAGTGACGAACGTTGGTGCTAATTTTGGGAAGGAATGAAAGTAGTATATTCTTTGTGGCTGACAGAAAAAATGTGTAGTGAGAGGTGTGAGAACCGATCAATTGATTCCATCACTCCAAAATTAAGAGCACTCTAATGGCGTGCTTGAATAATGTTCATTTACCAAACAATCAAAATCTTAATCATAAAATTAAATAATTATTTTGTCAATGATGGTATTATTTCGTCAACGCAAGTTTTACTACGGTGCCTTTCAGTAGCATCGAGATACATTTTTCAGTAGGGGTGTAGGATATCACTGAGTTACAAAGTTAGTAGCAATATTCATAGCAAACATAATTATTTTTCGAGAAAAGCAAAATGCAACCTGACCAATATGGGATTTCCATCCATTTGTCTTGGTAACTTTTACCCGTTTGGCACTTGAAGTTACTGGTATTCCACATTCTGAATTTACCCGCCGTCATGCGGGTTTAGAAGCGTGTCTTTTGACGTGATTCCACTTCTTGCCACAAGGCACTATAAGGACAACTCACTTTATTTGCCAACCCCCTTCACTGCCTTCGTGGTAAGAGCAATACCTTTGTGGTAAGTTGTTCCTCATATAAACCAACTGTAGGCCCGTTTATCATGTAAACGAGGTTGTTTGTGCACATTTACTGATCCAGCAACATTCAATTTGCACATTTTTAAGCACATGTTACCTAACCCACGGGGGAGGTTTCTGCACCAAAACACAGATTTAAAATCTCGTTTTAGGGTGTTATGGTCATTGTCAATGAAGTTTTACCAGAGTGGAACGGGCGTCTTGCCCAGGAGAAGGCGTTTGCTATAAGAAGCAGATTAGGAAGCATCCTAGCGAAAAGTCCCTAGTTTGGGGCACGTAGGGAAGGGGATTAATGAGAAAGGAATACTTAGGTCCAATGGGTAACCCTTCAGAATGAATGATGCTATCCCAGGACAGGTAGGAAAGACAAGGAGCAAAAGGGCATCAGACTGGAAGGTAAAGCTCAAAATTCTAATCTGGAGCAGATAGAAGAGGAGGGCAAAGATATCAACAGGGGGGCAAATTGGAAACAGGAAGACACTAACTGGGGACATATTGTAAAGAAGGGACGTGAGAAGGTACAAGGGTGTTGTAGGTGGAAAAGAAGAGTTAGAACATGGACAGCTCCTCCACAATGGCGGAGGATCATCGCCCCCCCTGGCCAAGAGCTTGGAAATGAAAAATAAAAGGATAGTTGACTATCATTTTATTTTTTATCTACTAGCTCAGCCAACAGTGCAGGGAGTGGCGGGGCTGCGCCATGGGTGGTGGGAGGAGGAGAGAGTGCACTTAGGTTTCTCCAGCCCGGCTGTGTTGAATAGCCAGTCTGGAAAAACTGCACAGACCCAAGGGCTGTGTCTTGGCGGCAGTCTGAGCCCCTCAGACCAATCCTGGTGCTGCTTTCATGCTATGTTTAGCATGAAAGCAGCTCCAGGATTGCTAGGGAGCCTTTGCTGGTGTCCCAGTGGTTGTCTGTTTTTTGTTTTACATTTTTTTTGTTTTGTTCCCCCCACATGCCCCTTGTCCCCCGGCCACCCTACCCTTGACATTTATGGCAGCCGCCGCTGGCTTAGAAAGGGTTAGCTTGAAAAGATAGGAAGAAAGATGGGAACATGGTGCTTGTTTGCGGCAAAGAGTCAAGAATGTGTGAACAAGTTATGGCAAAGTCAATAGTTCTGCATTAACAAACCCGTGGTTTCTTTTTGATTTTATATTTTTGCAAACATATGAAATAGGCGTTAAATTTTAAGAGTAAAAAAAGTGCAATCTGAAGACATGCACATGTCTGTAAACACAATCAGTTAAAAAAAATCCATAGTAAAGACAGAGAAAGAAGAATAGATGAAATAGGCATTGAATAAAGCAAAAAAAATAATAAGCATCATACAGTCTGAAATCATGTGTCACTCACAGTGAAGAGAGTCGGTCCCCAAAGTGGGCTGATCCCTTATCCCGTAGTGTCTGCTGTGGTGGGCAGAGGAAATAAGTGAATTCTATTTCTAAAGGCCCATGGGTAAAGAGGGCTGATCAAAAGGGCACGTTTGTATATACATTTATTAATATTGATACTATGGAATATTTAAGAACATGAGGTTGGCTTAACAGCTACAGCTATCGGAATGCTATCCATAGAATACACTAGTTTGAGTGTATAGTAAAGCAGGTGAGTTGAAAGATGCTATAATGGGCCAATAGAATAGAATAGGTAAGATGAAGGTGATGGCTGGGTGCAAGTAGAAAATAAGTGATAGGAAGAAGGTGCTAGCCTGCGATCAGATACGATAGTAAGAGCTTGAAGGTGCCACCTTGTGGCAGATAGGAAAGAAGGAAAAGTAGAAGGTCCCATCTTGAAACAATAAAAATGCTCTCCTCCCTTTTTTATATACTGGTACCCACCTATACCCAATACATTCTCACTCCCTGTCTTTCCTGTTTACATCAGATTACATCTTTAAGCTTTCCCTTATATCCTTTATGTCTCAAGTTAGCATTCTTGTATTTTGATAACATGCCATCTTCTTCCTATTGTATCCACACTACTATATTCTCTTTCCTCTACTTTTGAATCTGCCAAAGGCGAAGGTCTTTTCACTGTCCATCTTTCCTACCTGCTATAAGCTTATAGCCTCTCACGCCCTTGTTATCCAATCTTTCTCAAGTGACCACACTTTGCCCCTTTGCTTCTCCCCACCAATCCCCGTTTTGAATCTGGTTCAGGTTAGCACTTTTTCACATACTGGCTTTCCTGGCACATTTCTTTCCCATTTACCCTACCAATCTCATATTAGCACCTTTTACATTCTACTATTTCCATTTACCTTCTCCCTCCTCTTCCTGCTGCCATGAACATGCTGACATCTTTCTCCTCCACTTCTTTCTTGTCCAACCATGATAACACATTGTCATGCTCCTTCTTTTGCATCTGCACCCAAATGCTATCACCAGAGAGTTGACACCCAGAGCAGAACCTGATCGCTCCTGTAAAGGCAAAGGCAATGGTTAGAATAATCCTGGGACAATGTCACTCCTATCCCAGTGGAAGTTAAAATTGCTATTGCTGATTGCACATCAGCTTCTTCTGAGTACCCTGTCTGGTGACTATCATGCAGGACTCGGCATCCTGTATTTTCACTTGCTAGAAGATACATTCAACACCGGACGGGTTTTTCAATACCAGTGGAAGATTAAGCTGATTTCTTCTACCATAAAATAAACTTTACCCAAATGATACAGGCAACTACCAGTCAATCGCCCTCCTTCCTGACTTTGGGTAGCTTTTGGAGAAGTGAGCGGAAAACAGTTACCTAGCTTTCTTAAGGATGTCAATATTCTCAACCCGTTGCAGACTGGGACTGAAGCCTGTCTGATTGGCGAATCGTTTCAGTTACTCTCACTTCCTGCATAGAGATTAGAAGAGACAGGATTGGCATGTAGTGTGCTGCAGGGATCTCCCCTGTAGCCAATTCTATTTAACATCTCTGTCTGTCCACTGTCCTCCTTGGTAAGATTCTTAGAGTGCGGGGCTTCACGGGATGCAGACAGCATCCAGCTCATTATTATGGTAGATGTGCAGGTGCCTGCTTCAAAGCGAGGCTTAGGAGCATTGTAGCTGCCATTCACCACTAGATGAACCGTAGATAGCTGGAATTTAACACCGTCTCCAACTGAGATAACGCTGCACGTATGATCTCCCCGTCCTGCCAAAAAAGGTAAAAACCACTGTGAGTCCTTGTAAATGAGTAAATTTCACTGCCTGCACGTGTTAAGCCAATAGCCTACTTACTTTCTTTCTTGGCAAGTGAACGTCTTCATTTCCTGCCTAGAGGCAGATACATTGAAGTGGTGGTGGCCTATGTCTCGTTAAAACTCCACTATTGTGACACCCTCACTTTAATGCTGCTATGCTGCCTGTTTGCTGTGCGCCCTGGGTCTCTAGTTGGCAGTCAGTTTACACCCTGTCCAAGTAGGGACCCTCACTCTTCTCAGGGCAAGGGAGTTACGCACCTAAGATAACCCCTGTTCACCCCTTTTGTAGCTTGGCTCAGGCAGTTAGGTTTATCTCAGAGGCAATGTGTAAAATATTTTTACAGACCGTAACAAAGTGAAAACACCACAAAAGCACTCAACTCCATTTTAGAAAAATAAGCAATATTTATTTGAGTTAAACAAGGCCAAAATGACAAAATTCCAACATACACAAACAAAGGTATCACTTTTAAAAAGTTGCCAAAAGTCTTAATCCAGAGGAATCAAGGGCTGTCTCTTTTTAACACACAGTACCTGGGATGCACCAAAAAACAAAGATAATGCGGGCCGCAGAGTTGAGGTGTCACAACACAAAGCAATACATTGGTTCCTTACTTTGCAGGGGAGGAGATGCATAGGTTCCTTACTGACAGGGGAGGTGATGTATTGATTCTCTCCTTACAGGAGAGGTGGCGTGCTGGTTCCTTACTGGCAGGGGAGGTGATGCATCAGTTCTCTCCCTGCAGGAGAGGGGATGCGTCCGTTTCTGGTCACGCAGCCATGGTTCCTTGCTGCGGGGTCGATGCAAAAATGACACTCAAGGACGATGCCTGGGAAAATACTGGTGCACTGTGATGGTAGAGCCATGGTGGAACAGGCGCTGTGTCGATCCAATAGGCGCTGTGTCGATCCTTCCACCACAAGGCAGGCACTGTGTCGATTCCTCAGCAGTAAGGCAGATGCTGCGTTGATTCCTCCGCTGCAAGGAAGGCACTGAGTCGATTCTTCTGCTGCAAGCAAGGCAATGCATCGATTTTCAGCCACACTGATCCAATGTGTGGATTTTGTTCCTCAGGACACCAGTTTCCACTTCTAAGGACCCAAGAACTGGATTTGGAACTACCTGGCAAGTCAGTACTCTCAACGGAAAAGTCCAACTTCTAATACGAGGCAAGCTCAGTTCAAGCCCTTGGAGAACCTTGGAAAGCAGGATGTAGAAAGCAAAGGCCAGTCCTTTCAAAGCCAGGACAGAAGGAGCAAGCAGCAGGCCAGAACAACAAAGCAGTAGGCAGAGTGGAAGTTCCCCCTACCACATCCAGTTCTTCTTCTTGGCAGAATGTCCTCAGTCCAGAAGAGTTCTGACATTGTAGTCTCAGAGACCCAATACCTATACTCATTTCAGCCTTTGAAGTAGGCACATTGCAAAGGAAAGTCTTTGTAGTACACAAGACCCTCCCTTTCCTGCCCCAGCCCCAGACACACTCCAGGGGGGTTGGAGGTTGCTTTGTGTAAGGACAGGCACAGCCCTATTCAGGTGAAAGTGTCAGCCCCTCCCTCCACTCTAGCCCAGGAAGACCCATCACGATATGCAGGACACACCTCAGCTCCCTTTGTGTGACTGTCTAGAGTGAATTCACAACCAGCCCAACTGTCACCCTGAACAAGACGTATTCCACAGCCTTGCAGAGGCACAGAATAGTTAAGCAAGAAAATGCCCACTTTCTAAAAGTAGCATTTTCCATCTTACAATTTAAAAAACAACTTCACCAAAAGATGTGTTTTTAAATTGTGAGTTCAGAGACCCTAAACTTAAGATCTATCTGCTCCCAATGGGAAATTACACTTGAAATATATTTCAAGTAAATCCCCCCGTTAAACTACGGGAGAGATAGGCCTGGTAAAAGTGAAAAATGAATTTAGCAGTATTTCACTATCAGGACATGTAAAACACACTAGTACTATTCCTACCTTTTAAATACCCTGGCCTTGGGCCTACCTTAGGGGTGACATACATGTAGTAAAGGGAACGGTTTGGACCTGGCAAGTGGGTGCATTTGCCAGGTAGAACTGACAGTTAAAGCTGCCCACACAGACACTGCTGTGGCAGTTCTGAGACATGTTTACAGAGCTTCTCATGTGGGTGAGTGGCACAATCAGTGCTGCGGGCCCAATAGTTGCATTTGATTTACAGGCCCTGGGCAAACACTGTCCACTGTACTAGGAACTTACTAGTAAATCAAATATGCCAAGCATAATCCAATTACCAGTACAATTTAGACAGAGAGCACTTGCACTTTAGCACTGGTCAGCAATAGTAAAGTGCGGAGTCCTAAAACCAGCACAAACGAAATTCAGCACAGGATCGAAACAGGAGGTCAGAAGCTAAAAAGATAGGGGAAACCATGCCAAGAGCCAAAAGGTGAAACACTTATTGAAACAATTGAGTAAATGGAAAATACATCATCAAGAAGTATCAACAAATAGTTCCAAAAAGTTTATAAGAATATATAAATATTAATTGTAATATATGTAAATATCTAATAACAATTACTCATAAATAGATATTAAGGATTTTATAAAGAATAAAATTAACATTTTATAGTTATCAAATATAAGGAAAAAAGAGGAAGAGAGAGAGGAGATGGGAAATAAAACTTCATTTGAAGGCTTAAGTTAATAAGCCTTAAAAAAACCAATACAACAATGCACAACAGTACAGTTTCAACAGTATTTTTATTACATCAGTCAAGTAGGATCCAAAACCAAATTCCCAGTGAAGGAACTGTTATGTTTAGATACAAAAGAGGACAGTGGCTTCCTCAACAAACCTCTTTTGACCATAATTTGGGTGGGGGACAAATTTACCCTATTTAAACTGTGATTACGACATAAAATTCCACCATTTTGCAAAATTGCACTTTTTAAATTATATGAATAGTGAATGATAGGGTATAATTCTCTACTGTTATAATAAACATAGGCCAACCCTCTCTGTAAGCGAGGGTGAGTAGCAATCTCAGGGAGTGAATCTGTCTGGTGACAGGTTTAGGCACACGGAGGCACCTGTGATAGCGTCAGTCAGCTCACATGAAGCACCAGCTCTAGCCTCAAGGGGTCTGACATGTATAGGTGCCAGTCCATTTATGGCACACTTCAGCATCATCCATAAAGGTTGGCCTAGATACTTAGTAAAAAATTCCTGCGGTGTCTGGGGCTAACTGTCAATAAGCCTGTCGTCTCTTTGTCTCCCTTCCGGCTACTGCAAAGGGGAGGAATAAAAGCCTCATTGACCTCACCCTGTGATGAGATAGGAGGGTAAGGACTAGAAAAGCAAGAGGTTGAATGCTGAAGTCAGTTTGCAACCCTCGACTTTCAGTATCATTCGTCAGTGCTTGAGGTGGGAGGGAGCTGAGTGTCTGGTTTGAATGTCCATCGGCCGCAGCCAGTTGAGGAGCTTTAGCAGACTTGTGCAAGAAGTTGAAGGTAAGTAAAAAAGTAGAAATGTGTCAAATGTTGTCTGCATATGTGTGGATGAGAATGTCTGAGTGTGTATGTGATAGTATATGTATGTGAGATTATGTGTGTGCGTATGAACATGTGTGATTGAGTGTGTGAGTGAAAGTGAATGAGAATGAGTGACACAGGAAGTGAGACTGAGTGACTCAGTGAGTGACAAAAAGTAATAGTGAGACTGTGAGAGTGAGTGAGAGTGAATCCAAGTGAGTTAGGGTGAGGGTGTGTGTATGTGAGATGAAGTGTGAACGAATGTAAGTGTAGGCGAGTCAGTGAAGGTGTGTGTGTCTATTGTGCTTGCATGTCTGCCACTGGCTGTGGCACACTGTTGGTCATTATTAGCATATAGGGCACCCATGGCAACATGCTGGAGCTGACATACTGGAGATATGTTTTGGCATAGGAAGCACCTGTGCAGATGCTGACACACTAGAGGTAATGCATGTACGATATTTGTAGCCAACTGCTGGCACTGGCTTATAGGACATAATTCATAGCATAATTGCCTGTTGAAGCTGCCTCTTTTTAAAGCTGCTAGCTTGCCTGGAAATATATGACAAATGCTGGCACCTGATAATAATTAGCATAAGGGATAAGGGATAACCGTAGGAAATTGCTGGTGCTGGCACAGTAAAGGTAATTCTTGGTATATGGGATACCCATGACACAATGCTGGCCTGACACACTAGAGGTCATTTATATCAGATGGGTCACTCATCGTATATGGATGGCGTCAATGGCACCAACCTGGCACTAGCACATTGTATGTTATTATTGACAAAAGTTGCCAGCCCTTTCATATGAGGGGTACTCAAAACTAAGTGCTGACCCAGACATCATGTCAATATTTATTGACACATGAGGGGAAGATCTATTGCATATTTTGCAAAAAATGGGCTGACTCCTGGGTAGCATCAGACTTCATTGACTTGGCACACAATGAAAGTACTTGAATATTTAACTCAATTTTTTCACATTTATTTCAGGAGCAGGACCCCCAGGCGCAAGGAGAGCCCCAAAGCATCTATGGAAGATGTCAGGTTTAGTCACCACCATCAATGGAATGCTGGCAATTATTATGCCCTCCTACTTTCATAAACCACCAGTCTCCACTGCAGCCAGGTTGTCATGAAAATTTAAACTGGTGAATGAATAGTCTAGACTTCGCTCGAGTTCGACAAGGTAAAGTTTGTCTTCTC
Source organism: Pleurodeles waltl (assembly GCF_031143425.1). Taxonomy (NCBI): domain Eukaryota; kingdom Metazoa; phylum Chordata; class Amphibia; order Caudata; family Salamandridae; genus Pleurodeles; species Pleurodeles waltl. The sequence continues at coordinate 1,331,482,620 of NC_090446.1, read as the reverse complement.
TGGTACCCATTTTCTACATCGTAATGCCCCGCTGAAGAAGGGCACCATGTCAAGGTAGATTGATTTAGCTGACGAGCTTGAGGTGTGTTCCCTGGTGCCGCTCAGGGCCTTATTCTAAAGTGGCAGAGGGTAAATGCAACTTCAATGTCCTCCCCTCCTGGTGTCCTGCTGTAAATTGCTGTTGGTCCCTCTGCGTAATCCATCAGAAGCAGGGGTAAAATTCTGAAATTATAATCCTATGATTGCAAAATCCATTGCAGATGCAGGCCCGATATCAAGTTGTACTGACTGATATTACTAGATGAGATACCACTTCATCCCAAAATAAATGGCCCACATTCAAAATTATATCATCTGAAAAATCCAGTTTGTAAAATCGCTCTAGGCTTGTGCTGCAAATGCCTAACCCCATTCTATGGTGTGGGGGAGGGGATACTTCCCACTATAAAGCCACATCTTCCACTTCCCATTGACAACTTCTTCACCTCCTCCAAGCACTGGCCCCTCCACACGTAATATGGCCCATGTGGTCATTCGTCATTTCATGTAGGTCAGCAGGTAGTAGTCAAATGTCTATGAGTAGACCCTTATCACAAACATTATTTCCGGCCATATAGTATCTCTTCACATAACTCTGTATTGCTAGTAATTGAACCCATGTGTGAATTATAATACTTTCAGATATTATTGTTGGGATATACGTGCCATTCAGACCAACAATGATGCAGCAGCATGCGTTTTTCTCTCACCTTTGCCAATCCTGCATGCGATTGGACGGCAGCAAAGTACCCCGGTTAGAAGATTCGCTTGCTGCTAATATAGCTGACTCACAAGGAGCACAATGTGCTACCCCTCATCCTTGCCTGTGCTACACGAGATTCAATGGTAGCAAGGTACCCCAGGTGGAAGATTCGCTTGATAGTAATGTTGCTGACTCACACCTAAGACAAAGCGCTATGGTGGAGGAAGAAGATATTGTTCACTCAACGTCTGGTGGTTCCCAATATTCTCACCCATTGCATATTGAAACCCACAAGTGAGGTCCCATTTGAACATCAGTACCATGCCAGAAGACTTTGAGTGACCTTGACTGAGCCCTTCATTGCTGGTTGTGGCTCAGGTGTGTTCTACCTTCTGTTGACCCATTCTGAAACATTCTACTTGATTAGTGGGGGCAGTCAATGTTTCAGTGACTCTCTGTTAGATGTGGCATCCTTGGACTGGTCTCCCCTAACCTTTTGCCCTCTGACCTCCTGTTTTTCTGACCTATATTTGGTACCACTGCTGACCAGTGCTAAAGTGCAGGTGCTTTGTCCTCTAAAGCATGGTTACATTGGTTTCCCCCATAATTGGCATATTTAATTTACTGTAAGTCTCTAGTAAAGTGCACTATATGTGCCCTGGGCCTGTAAATTAAATGTTACTTGTGGGCCTGCAGCACTGATAGTGCCACCCACTACAGTAGCCTTTCAGACATGTCTCAGGCCTGCCACTGCAGGGCCTGTGTGTGCAGTTTTAAACTGTCATTTTGATGAGGTATGTGTACCCAGCTTCCTGGCCCAAACCTCCCTTTTTATTGCATGTAAGTCACACCTATGGTAGGGCCTTGTTAGCCCCTAGGGTCAGGGTGCAGTGTATATAAAAGGTTGAGCTTGAACTTTTAAGTTTAACATCTCCAGGTAGTGAAACCTGCTAAATTCAATTTTCACTATTGTAATGCGTATCTCGCTCATAAAATAGAATTGGAGTCGCCCTTAAACACCTTTTAAGTGTAACTTCCAAATGAGAAAAGATAGAAATATGGAGTTTGGTGTCCCTGGACTCACAATCTAAAATCACAAGCTAAGCAAAGTCGGATTTTAAATTGTAAGTCTGAAAATGCCACTTTTTAGAAATGTGGCATTTTCTTACTATAACCATTTGTGCCTCTGCCTCTCTGAATACACATTTTGGTCTTTGTGCATTCCCACTAGACAGTCACACACAAAGGGAGCTGGGGTGTGGCATTTGCATATAAATGGCTCATCACCAGGCTGACGGGTCTTCCTGGTCTTGGTGGGAGGGAGGAGCTGACACTTCTGAATAGGGCTGGAACTCTCCTCACACAAAGGGCTGCATAACCCCCTACATAGTGTCTGGCGCCTGGGAGGGCAGGAAGTGGACCCTGGAGACTTCAATGGAAGTTCTCAAAGTTTAGCCAACCTTCCAGAACCTGGGCACCAAAGTATAAATTCTGGACCCCAAACCCCACCAAATTAGAACTCTACTGGGACAAGGACATTGCCAGGAAGAAGCACTGCTGTGCTCCCAAAGGGTGACTGCCACTCTGCACTGCATGACTATGTTTGCCTACTGCTGCTGTGTGCTAACTTGTAGGAGGGAGTACCAGTTTGCTGCTGCTCTGTGGGTTGGCTTACTTCCTGCTGTGCGTGCTCGCAGGAGAAGGACTGGACTCTTCTGTCTTTGACCCCCAAGAGTCTCCCAGGGCTTGCTGGCTTGCCCCCGGTTCTGTTGTGAGGTCTCCAGAGCATCAAAGACCCCTATTGTCCATCAGCCACTTTCGGCACTTCGCCCGCTGCCGGAGCTCACCCCCGTTGTCAGGAGCAAGTGTGCGATAAATGGAGTGGGCCCTAATTTACCACGGCCCACTGATCAAGCTGATAATCACTGGGCTGCTGCCTGCTTACGATGGAAAGTGTGGGTCCTGTGCAATAACCCACCTGAATCAAAATCAGCAGGTTTGGAAGTCTCCCCTCCCTGAGGCCATGCTGGAGCTCCCTTCCTTGCTGGTGAAGTGAATCTTGAGAAGCCTTGGCATCGGAGTAGCAGAGCCCTGGGGCGGTGTTGTGCCATAAGGATCGACACTGTGGGGGTCATTCCTACCCTGGCGGTCATAGACCGCCAGGGTAGGTGACGGAGGAAGCACCGCCAACAGGCTGGCGGTGCTTCCGGGGGCATTCTGACCGCGGCGGTAAAGCCGCGGTCAGAAAAGGGAAGCCGGTGGTTTCCCGCCGGCTTCCCGCTGCCCCAGGGAATCCTCCACCGCGGCGCTGCAAGCAGCGCCGCCATGGGGATTCCGACCCCCTTCCTGCCAGCCTGGTTCTGGCGGTTTTCACCGCCAGAACCTGGCTGGCGGGAACGGGTGTCGTGGGGCCCCCTAACAGGGCCCCACATTGATTTTCAGTGTCTGCGTGGCAGACACTGAAAATCGCGACGGGTGCAACTGCACCCGTCGCACACCAGCAACTCCGCCGGCTCCATTCGGAGCCGGCTTCCTCGTTGCTGGTGCTTTCCCGCTGGGCGGGCGGGCGGCCTTTTGGCGGTCGCCCGCCCGCCCAGTGGGAAAGTCAGAATCACCGCGGCGGTCATTTGACCGCGCTGCGGTGTTCTGGCGGGGGAACTTTGGCGGGCGGCCTCTGCCGCCCGCCGAAGTTAGAATGACCCCCTGTGTCTCCCATTGGCTGAAGCTAGAGGAACGTCAGAGGAGACAGGATTCATCTCTAGGGCCGCGAGGAAGTCTCTCTGCTTCGGACCGCGAGGCTGCAACAGCGTCTTCCAGCACTCGGCCACCAGGAAGGCCATTGAGGAAACCAAGTCATAATTCCTCTAACAGGAGCACCCCTCACTTTTCTCTGCCTTCGCTACTTTGGACCTGGACAGTCCCAACTAATTATTCACAACCCTTCACCGCACTCATGGTTACCAAAATTGCCCAAAAGGGAGAACCTGCAAGTTGCCTTGTTTTAGATTATGGAGAGCAATCACCGTGCATCCTTCCTACAGGGGCTGCCTGTGGCTCAAAAGAGCCACTCCCTCCTTTCCCAGAACTGGCTCCAGACATTGTTCTGGCATCTTGGTGAATGCTATGTAAGTGGATGAATTCCTAGTATATAAACTTGCTCTACTTAAATTATCCTGAAGTGCATTGCTCCTGATTAGATAATGGATTTTTGTTATTTTGGCCCTGTTCTTCCCAGATAAATAATATTTATTTTTCTAACTTGGTGTTGAGTCTTTTTGTGGTATATTTCACTGTGTTACTGTGATTAAGTTTAGGACAAATACTTTATACATTGCCTCTTATGTTAAGCCTGACTGCTCTGTGCAAAGCTACCAGGGAGTGAGCACAGGTGAATTTAGGGAGTGTAACTGACTTATCCTGACTAACATTGTGGTCCCTACTTGGCCAGGGTGCAAACCTCTGAGAACTAGAGACCGAATTTCTAACATTCTCCTACTAATTGTCACTGTTTTTCCCCTCTTTGCCTGGAATCGCAGGACACTCTTGTCATTATTAAGACTGATTAGTTGGTTTAAGCAGATTTTAGATAGTTAAAACAAACTTCTGCAAGTGGAGAAAGAAACAAATCCAAAGTGACAGTAGAGCACTGCTCTAGCGTAGATGTCAGGAACACTGGGGCTTGATTAAAGCATGCTTTCTAAAGTGATCCTCTCTTCCTGTTTTTAATGATTCAGTTAATATGGCAAACCCTGAAAAGAACTTATTGTAAAATTCAAAGACCTCTAAAACCCAAGGGCCAGATGAACAAAGGCTTTTGGCATTTGCCAATCCTACAATTCACATAATCACAGTTTTGAAACCATGAAAGGGTTTTTGTTAATATACTTTCCCACTCATAAAAGGGCTTTTGCGATTCAAAATGCTGCAAATTAGATGGGACATGAAGGAAACAACCACCTCCTTTCTAGTTCGGAGAGGAATCTAATAACTGTTTGTGACAGCAACTGTGGTCACTAACCGTTGATGAGCGATAGCCCACATCAGTGGCGTAGCGTGGGTTGTCAGCACCCGGGGCAAGGCAAGTAATTTGCGCCCCCTAACCCGTGGATTTTAGCACTCGCGAGTGCGAGCACGCCCCCCCCCCCCAGATGTTGCGCCCGGTGCGGCCGGCTCCCCCTGCACCCCCTACGCTACGCCACTGGCCCACATGTTCAGGTAATGCCTAATAAACGATTGTACTATAGATAATCAAGGCTAGGAATATTAAGATACACTAATATCGTCAGGGGCTAAGGCAGGACCCTGTAGCCCCCTGGTGTAGGGGCGCCCCTAACCCTTTGGTGGGGACAACAATTCAAGGGGGCCATATTTATCCAAGGCCAATGAATATATGTGAGATATGGGAAACTCAATAGCCCTCATCACATTCTGCGGAAGGCATCATTTTGCGTCACACCGCTGAATTTCGTCTACTGAATATCGCAATACAAAATATCGAAAGGTAAGTGTACATAGAGGAAGTATAGATTTACTATCCTTAACTCAACATCTAGGCACCTGTAAATCTGCAAAGGTGAAAGTTGCACTTCATGAATCGTGTCAGTGGCATCAAGTAGAAAGAGAGAGATAGCTAGGCCACTCCCTGCTCCCCCGCTACCGATAGCTTCCCAATCAAACATTTGTGTTTGAAAAGCAGACATAACCATTAAAAAAAAGAACGTGGGTGACTTGTAAAAAAAAATTCCTGTATCAGAAAAGAAATGCAGAGATAGAGGTCTGTTGTCTTTTGCAGGACTTCATTCCTGCGTTGATAGGCAATCAAAGGGGGTGGAAAATTACAACCTGCCCAATCAATATTTAGTAGGCAGGTCATTTTGCGACCCTCTTAAAATGGACAGTTTGCGAGGTTTCTATTTATACATAGGCTGCATCACCATTTGCAAACTAGTCAGTTTGCAAATTGCATCTCCCGGGTTTGCGAATGGTACGTCAGGCCCCATGTTGTTCAGTGCCCATGGGATGAGAAGCATTTTGCCTGGAATTGTTTATCCACGTCTTTGGTTTCATCCTGTTCTTGTTAATGACGTGTCCACGATATTCTAACTTACTGGGTAGATATACTCATTTGCTCTTGCAAAGAGTCTTTACACTTGACATCATTATGCTCACCACAATCCTCAACACTATGTTATGCTTAACAGTATCCCTAACAAAAAATAAGTATTTAATCCTGAAACACACAATACCTGTGACTCTACTTATGGTTCTGCGCACTGAAACACGGCATCATGCGACATACATTTGACGTTTCTTAGGGTGGAAAAACAAAGCATAAGCACACAAATCTTTATGCAGTTGAATGTGGTGGTATGCTGTCTTCAGATGAGGATGAGACAACAGCTAGTAATGTCCACAGTTGACCCCAGCTCATTGACCTTTGGTGACTAATGACAATCCACTAAAACATTACCATTGCCAATGAGAAGAAGAGGGACTCAGTCTGGACTCTCCGTTTTTGACAACAACCAAGGGATTCAAACCAGAAGCAACCTCTATTGTTTCAATGATGTTTGTTACATAATTTTTTCATAACAGCCTAATGCACTCCCTTTACATTCATGGGACACTCCTCAAATATTGTTTTTAGAACATGTAATTGTCCTTGAGTCTAATGATATGCTGAAAACCAGCCAGCTCTCGCATTTCTGAGTTGAAAGCCCATTTGTATCCAGCCATAATGTTTTCAACACACCTTTTTCTCTAAATGACATCAACTGAGCATGGAGCCAAATTCCCAAAGAATGCTGAGATCTTCCGGTTGCTGCTATCCCAGGACATCAACACCGCCTCTCAATGTACAGAAATCATAGAGCGGGGTGTAATTTGAGGAGATATGGCGCTCAGGATGCCAATCTACCTATGTAGGTGCCGGGGAGCCTCACAAGGGAAACACCCAACCCTTAGAGGTCAAACAACTTCTGAACTCACTAAATTGCACAATGAGGTGCCCCTAAAATTGTACCATGTGGTTTTTGTGGAGTCTGCCGCTGGGCTTGTCATAAGGTTAAAGAATTCTCTCATGATGGCAAATCATTTGTAATCTGCTCCACTATGGACTGCAATTCTAATTTTGTTGTATATATAATACGCTGTAAATGTTCTAGAATTTATGTTGGAAGTACTATACGACCACTTAAAATTAGAATAGGAGAGCATGTGCGGGTACTCAAGAATGTTGATGTGAGACATCCCTTGGTGGCACACATGATTTCCTGTGATGCACAACCAACTCATAAAAGTTTTGAATTCTTTGGACTTGAACATATCCCCCGTGACCCTAGGGGTGGTAACAGGGAATTACGGTTACGCAGACAAGAAGCATTATGGATCATGAGATTAAGAGCTGTGGAATCAGGTTTGAATTCCGATAGAGAATTAGAATTTTTCCTGGGGGACTAATTTCTGATTATCTGTGTTTTAGGATGTTTTCATTGACTACACTGATAATGTTAATGGTACATATGTAGATGTAAATGTTTGGCTTGAACATTACTGTTTAAATATTCGAGATATTTCTGTATTTACGAGTTGTATGCCAAGATTCTCAAACGTCATAAGTGTAACAAACATGGGGGTCTCTATTTATTCACATAGATTCATTTCAATATTTATTCGTGTTCCTTATATTGGTCCATTGTGGTAGTCAGTAGCTTGGATTTAGTTGGTTGTTTGGCAACGTATTTACAGTGATGAAATTCATGACGGTGTACGATAAGTAAAAATGTTGTGATAGTTTGAGGCAGTATTGTGTTCTCCTTTAAACGTTTAGGTATTGGTGACAGGTTGTCAAGTGTAAGTATTCTATTTGAGTTTTTCTAACTGTTACTTAGTTATTCCTGGAGCAGCTGATTAGGAGTCTTTCTTTCGGATATTTCCTTCTGCGAATGGTATGTGGTTATATAATACACGTTTCTGTCAGGAACGGGCGGATTTGTTTGTTCAGCGGTTATTTTTAGACTCGGCCGATCGGTTGTCCGTCCTTGATTTTGCTGTCCTTGGTCTTGGGAGGAAACCCGGAAGTATATTTAACTTCCAAGTTCCTGTGCGTTCTGCTAGCGTACTCGCTAGGCGTCCTGACACGAAGACGCCGATATTTGTATACGGAGGCGATATTCGGGAAGATTGAGGTGAGTTTGATTGTCGAGTTGAATAGTTTGTTTTGGGACTTATATTACGTACTTGAATTAGACTACATTAGCTATTTTTTGCTTGTGACATATGTAATGGTGACAGGTATTTTAGAATTTTAAATCTTTTCACAGAGGTTTCACTAGACACTACTCCTGTATGATTTACTATCTATGCCTAGAGGGCATTTACTACCACTTTTGTGGTTAAAAGTGTGTGAATTACAGCCATTTGAGATGTATTTATTTATTTTTTCTTGACAGTTGATTGGAACTTCCATTCAGTAAATTTATACATTGGAGCATATCGGTTTCGGACAAACTGGCATTACTGTGTAGTACTTAAGTGTTAATGGACTTTTAAGGTATTGTGATATACAATATGTGTATTTGGGTTGCTTTACGGCACTATGGGTTGCACGATTGCGGTTGAGACTTAGTTTGTAATTAATCTATCACATATCTGTAGCATGCTGTTGGTTTTTATTTCTGTAGGGGTTGTGAGTATTTGTTTAAAGTTCTTTTAGTAATTGTCAATTGGTGATTTACTTCCCTTTCACCAAATTTAAGGTGACTTTATAAGTTTCACATTTCACCTCCCTTTGGGCTTTGACACAAACTTATTACTGACTTGACGGTTGAGCATATTGGTCTTAACTCGTGCGTATTGTTTATGATTTCTAGCCCTGAAGAAGTCGTAAAGGATGTAAACAATTCCTAAAGACGAAACACGTGTTGGCTGGAAGGCTGGAAGTACACATTTCTTTGGATTACAGACTGTTCAGTGTGAAATCACATTTTGAATAAACTTTGGATTGATCAAGTGACCTTACTATTTGACTCCATGACCTGCATGGTATAATATGGACTGATCTGTGCAACTATTTTCTATGTGAAATGTACATTTTAATGTTCCTGGTACAATTTTAGGGGCACCTCATTGTGCAATACCGCCTCTCAATGTATACTATTTTGTCACAGTGCTAAGAAGCACAAATATTTCAGTTAAGGTAACTATGCAACATTCAGTCCCCATCATCCACTGCTAACACCATCACAAAAGGCATTGTTATGACCGTGACATAACATAACCAACAAAACCATGTGCGACATCACAAATAACATTATTAACATCATCATCAACGGCACACAATTCCATAACATCATCAGTTTCATGACGAATTACAACACAGATGATATTATATTTCATTTTCTTTATCACTTGCTGTAAAATTAACAGAATGCATTTCAATTCAAAGGCTGGCACACTTCCCATCCTCTTCTGGTGACTTTTAGAAGCTTTGTAGGTCTCTCCTGCACAGCACATGCACTGTGCTACGTGAATTATTGTTTACCATTCCGTGGGCTTACAACCGCCCCACAGCATGCCATTAGTTGTTTATATTGTCACTCTTATTTGAAATATTTTGATTGATTAGCTTCCATAGGTCCCCTTTTATTTCTTGCTTTAGCTACTCTCTCGAACATAAACCAAGTGCATGTGTTGTTCCTCATCTTTGGTATTCCTCGTCTTTTTACAAAGCCCTTTTTTTATTTTCTAAGTGTTTTGGTGTTGTTCCTGGATGTGCAATGTGCTGTCATACTTTTAACATTGACATGCAGCTTCATGCTTATGTTGGTCTCACTCTACATGTATTTGCCATCTCTATTGATGCCTTAGTTACTTACATCCACCTGAGTATTATTGTACACCACTCTACTCTATGTTACTCCACTCTGCGGTGCGCTCCTCCACTCTATGCCACTCTACCCTACACCACTCTTTGCACCTTCACTTGACTTTATACCATTCCAATCCACTCCATGCCACTTCACTATACCCTATGCCAATCCACTCTACACTACTCCACTCCACTCTACCTGTACACACTCCACTCTATTCTACCAACTCTAGCCTATTCCGCTCCCCATAACCCCACTATGCGGCACTCTACACCACTGTACGCCACTGTACGCCACACCAGTCTACTACATGCCACTTTACTTCACGCCACTCTACTCTATGCCACTCTACACCACTTTATGAGATTTTATGCCACTCTGTTCTATGCCACTCAATTCCACTCTATGCCATTCCATTCCACCCTGGGCCACTCCCCTCCACACCACTCTACTTTCCACTCTACGCCACTTTACTCTATGTTGCTATACTCTATGCCCCTGCTCTCCACACAATGCCATTATATGGCCCACTATGCCTCTCCACTCTACGCACCTCCACTCTGTGCTAATCTACTCTATACCACTATAGTCTATGCCATTCTATTCTACACCACTCTATGCCACCTCACTGTACACCACGTCACTCCACTGTACACCCCGCCACTCTGCGCCACTCCACTACACTCTGCTCCACTCTCCTCTAGTCCACAACACTAACTTTTAGTCATGTGGAACAGCAGCCTCACTGCTGAAAAACCTGGCTAAAAGAAATTGGTAAAGCCAAGAGCTCTCACACAGGCGAGACTATAGGCTTTGCCAATGCTTGTTTTTTTTTTTTTTTTTTTTAGAGCGGTGTGATCAGACTATGTTTTTTCCATCTCGTCTTTGGGAAACGGAATGTAAAAGAAGGCTCATACGAGAGGCATTGGCATCTGTCTCTACTCGAGCCCTAAATCCATCTTACAGCATGCATGGGCTCCCAGAGAGCACGTCTCCTGGCACTGCTGCACACCTGATACTGGCAGTATGCGACAAGGAATTCAACAGGACATGAGTGAGTAAGCAAGCTGTCAATCACAGCCTCACTGGGACATCGCTGGGGAGGTGGGATGAACGCAGTGCCCCCGTTTCCTAGGGAACCTCAGGCTCCACTGCACCTTATTAAATCCCATAGCCTGTGATATCTCCCAAAGTCTCCTGAATTTTCAAAGGGAGGTTTGTGGCTGTCGCTAAAGCCAGAGCTCTCCGTTCTCACCTTCCGGTCTCTGCTACATAATAGGTCCTCATCAAAATGGTAATGACACAGCTGAACAAAATGTGCTGCTCTGACTTCAGTTATATGATGTACATCAGTTTTGTAGCACAGACCATAATAATGTGTCCTGGCTTGTTTGGTGGTATAATTCTGCGTAATTGTTAGCCATCACAATGGTACTCCTTTATTGACATCAGAAGGATGAAAGGTGGAGTGGAGCCTGTGACTCGCACGTACCGCATACATCAATGCAGCAGGAGTTGGCCTCATCAAGCTGTTCTACACATCATTTTCAGATCTGTGATTTCGTCTCGGGTGACATGTTTATCCACTTCCTTTGATGTCAATTTTTGGTTTCAGTCCTCCGTTGCTCCCGCCTAGTTATTATTAAACGATGTGACATTAATTCCGAAAGGAATCTGCTTTAATACTCACCACAGCATTAGCAGTAATCACGTTGACTTTTGCGGAGTAAAATGCATCTCTCGACCCCAAAAAGTCATACCTAACATGAACTTCATGGGGATCGGTAGCAAAAGCTTCCCTTGTACGCCTAATAGGTGTAGGCTGCGGAGACAGTGCGCCGGATGGAGGGATTGCATATACACTTGGGGCAGGAAGGGCATGATGGATCGACTGCAAACAGAATACGCTCCCAATCAGGGCCGGCTTTCGGGCTGTGCGGCCGCACCGGGTGCTGACCTGGATGGAGTGGGCGCTGACCTTAAGGGGTCGCTGTGTTTAGCAAAAACCTTTAAAACTTGGGATTCAAAAGCACCTGCTGAAAAGTTCCGTGTGCGTCCAACCTTCAGGAAGCAATTAAAATGCCAAGATAACTCTTGTTATTAATGTTCTTGTTAGGGAGAGAGATCGGAGTTTTGTCTAGTGGCAGTTTCGACTCCATATAAAGTAATGCAGAAGGTTAATTTGCCTGCGGCAAAGAACTGAACTATGTTTTATGTGGATAGCTGAGCAGATTAGTGAAGCCAGACTTCACTAATGCGTTAAAACAAATGGAATGTAAGTGAGAGAGGGGCTATGGAGAGATGGGGGACACTTTTGCTGGGTAATAGTGAGGGAATTTGAGGAGGAGGTCATGGGGGGTGGGAAGCCAAAAAAAACGATTGATGCACCAGGCGCCACCAACGCCAAAGCCGGCCCTGCTGCCAATGGAGGGCGAATTGGTTTGGGAGGCTGGGCAGATTTAGTTAGAGAAATGGCATACTGCAGGCACCGGAGGGGCATACACCCCTCACATGCTCACATGCCCCCCCCCCCACACCTACAACTGCACTCACCACACAAAACAATCCAGCCTGCCGGTCTCTGGCTGCACCAGCAGCTCTGCCTGCCCACAGACCGCGGGCCACACAGCGCAACAGACGCCCTATGTCAGAGGAGAATTGGGCAGGCGGGAGGCAGAGGCATTGGGGGGAGAGAGGGGGCAGGCTGCAGTGAGAGGTGCCAGGCAAGGGAAAGAACGACCAAAGAAGAGAGAGCACAGTGGATGGAGAGCTGGCACGGAACCACCGCACGCTTAGGTGCCAGTACATCAATCCTGGCACTCAGCTCCCACCATTCAGGAGGTGCTCCTGGTTCAAAGAGCAACCCAAACACTACCACTGATCTTCTGCAGGTAGCAAGCCCCCTACAATAAATGTCCCAGATTTTAGCGAGAGTAGTCAGGGGCAGGCAGGGAGACAGAATACCAGTGCTTAATTTGTGCTTGTTGTTTCCGGTGCTGAGCACCGGCACTTATTTTTGAGGGCCGGCGCTTATTTTTCTGCCTCAAGCATTTACTGCGAGCAAAATACACATTTGGGAAAGACGGAGGAAAAGAAAAACGAAAAAGCGTCACAAAGGAAGAAAACAGAAAGGTGCAAGGGTGAGCTGAAGGGGCAGGGAGTGGCTTTAAATTGATTGAAGAGGCCCGAGATGGCTTCTGGATTATGCTGCCTCAGTGTTCCGTGCTCGCACATTTAATTGCAGCAGCCACGTGTTTAAGAGGAGGGCTTTGAGCACCAGCACGTCTTTATTTACAAATTAAGCACTGCAGGGTACTGACTCACCGTAGTCTCCGTCTCCGGAGGTGAAAGAGTAGGTAGGCTGGGGGAAACGAAAAGGCATGTATGAGAGAGAGAGAGAGAGAGAAAAGAAAAAAAAAGCACGCTTACCTTCCCAGCTTCTCAACGAAGAAAATGTCAATAACACCACCATCCTCTCTTTATTTTCTGAGCCAATCAAGAATGAGTGTCTCAAGCCACTAACACAGGTAACAGTGACAGGCTTGACTCTAGCCCTTCCCCGAAGGTCTGTCCCTTCGTTTTTTCTGCTGGTACCCTCATGTCCAGCTGCGCTTTAGTACTTCCTGCCAATGGGATCTGACTTATCACTACACCTAAATATATTAAGGCAACTAGTGACAAAGTAACCACGTCTACGAAGCAGTGTAGTCTCAGACCCTTTAAAAAGCAGCTAAGGTGATGTGGGTTTCATGTATGTAAGTATGTAATGGAAATAGTATACAATAAACAACGGGGTGGATTGGTGCACTGCATTCAAAATAATAACAAATTAGGAAATGTTAGGTGCACTCTCAGTGAGAACGTCCCACCGGGATTGGATGTAATGCTGCTCTTTGGTTAAAAAAAGTGTCTAGCTTCTGTCTAAGGTGGAGGAACGATAGATAGGGTGACCAGACGTCCCAGATTTCCCAGGACAGTCCCGGTTTTTAGAGGACTGTCCTGGTGTCCCGACGTTTCTCTTAAATTTAAACAAATCTCCCGGTTTTTGGGACAAAGGTCAAATTATTACATAAATGTCCCGGTTTTTGGGACAAAGGTCAGATTATCTAGGGAAGCACAAGTTAAAGGTATGCAATAATTAAGTATTTTATCTGTTATTGTCAGGCAACACAGTCCCCTGTCTGCTCCCAGCAGCGAGACGGAGTGGGGGGGGGGGCACAGAGAGGTGGGTGGGGGCGGGTTAGGGGTGCAGGGTGGGAGGTCAAGCCATAGCTAATTTTATATGTATAGTCTTGTAAATGTGTAAATGTGTGTGTGCGTGTATGTATGTATATGTGTATATATATATATATATATATATATATATATATATATATATATATATATATATATATATATATATGTGTGTGTGTATGTAAACACACATATGTATAGGCATACATTCACAGAGCTACGCAAAAAAACGGGACAGGGCAGATATGAAAGTGAGTGTAAAGTCGTTAGTCCTTCTTTTATGTCTGACCTGTACCGGTTTTTGCTCCTCAAATCTGGTCGCCCTAACGATGGAGCAAACCTGATCTGGGGTGGTGGGATGTTATTAGTGAGACGACTTGCACATGCTGAGAAAATGTATGTTCTTGTCATTTCCTTTTTGCAGTGCTTGATCAGAACTCGTGCAGTCTCATGGCTACATTTATTGTAGTTTGCTCTTGAGTAGCTGAGTTTTGCCTCCAGGTAAGGTGGGCTGTTGGTTGTTGGCGTTCTTTAAGTATGCAGCAAACAATGACGTTAATGAAGGCCTGCAGAGTAGTCAATGTAAGGTCTCTGGGATTCCTATCTGTATTAGGGGGCGTGGCCCTACTTCTGAAGCCTTTCAGCGAGGAGCAGCATGCTGGACACTCTTTAGTGAAGCCTGGAAAGAGTTATGGACACCGATTGCTGCTGCCACTATCCATATTGAAAATGGACTTGGGATTTAACTTTTCTGCACAGAAAGATAGCCGGTACCTTCTGAGGACAGGCCACAGACAAATGTGAACACGTGATTTGAGCTTGTTGTGATTAAGCCTGTGACATCATCCAGCTCCGGACAACGTTTGTCTTTGTTGAGTTTACTTCGAGCTAAGGACTTTGAGGCAGGCACTTGGCATCCATAATTGGTGCCCTCTCAGATACTATTGTCAGCACACTGACTACCTTCATTCTGAGGTGGCGCACGCCTGCACGTAGCAAAGGATCGCCATTCGTTGGCCATGGGCAGCTGCTGGCGGGGGTGGGGGGTCTTTGGAGGTGTGAGGGGGGGGGGCGAGTCCTCCTTGAAAGGGGTGTGACGTCATCTAGGACCGTCCAGACAGCTCGGCCTTAAGAGCACTGCGATCCCCCGGAGAGCTCCCTCTTTTGTACCTTGACCACACAACAGTCGACATTTCCAGAGGCTTCGGACATGTAAAAGGTGACGAGCAAGGGGAAGAGAATTGAACATTGAAAATCAGCAGCGACTTCAGGGATCTGACATTCCTGGATAAATAAACAGATGATGTTTAGAGAAATAGCAAGGAAAAGCAGTATACCACAATACTGACATATCCCACTTACATTGACACCATATTGGTTAGGGCTTGAGAATCAAAGGTAATAAAGGCAGACAAACATGACAAGCTTTGATGCTGCGAAATCTGTTATCGTTGAACAATATTACAATTACTTAACGATATATGAAAAATAGACACTTCATTAGCTGCTGAAAACAAACCGAGGAATCATGTCACTATTGTTGTTAATTGTGCAATGCTGAGGCCATGCACCCAGCAGAAGTGTTCAGGTGTTGCTGTTGCACCCTTGTGCAGCAGGACACTGCTATTATATGCGATGATCCATGCGTTTAAAGGTGCTGCTGATGTGACCCTTAGTACCAGTGCAGGACTAGGAGCTTCAGATGTCTGCTGCTGGAGAGAATACGTAAGTGGCCATGCATGGCTGCATGCATGCCTGTCTGTATGTATATGTCTGTATACCCTGGATGGTGTCCTCTGTGTTTTGCTATTTTCTTACAGCTGAATTCGAACTGCAAGGAGGATTAGGAAACATAATTTGAAGCCAGGCTGGGAAAATACCAGTGGGACACAAAGGGCGACAACTAACCTTGTTAATGAATTCAAGGATAACAGTTCTTTCATACAAGTTATTGCTCTATGACTAATAAAAAGCTAATTATCGCGCCCTTGCGAAAAAACTAATGCATTTTACTGATGATTGTGTTACACTCCACTTGCATACTCATTGCTGAAAAGCACCCCCTAAACTGGCCTTGAGAGAAGGGTAAAGCCTGTGTGAATGATAGTGGGATGCCCTCCTGTGATGCCTTCATTTGGTGCCCATTGTCTTAAAAAAACAATTGAGAGTTGTAACCTGATATTGTTATTCAGTTGCTGTGGGACAGAGGGAATAATAATGGCGACTAATGTAAACCTAAGTTGTACTGTGAATGTGCTGATCTAAAACCCTTTACCCATCCAAAAAACCTCACCCAATCTGCGGGATGTCTTACACTACTAGTGAAGGGGGGCAATGCCTTTGCTCTTGCAGTTACAGGCCTTCTTTTTAGGTCGAGCGTGCAAGTGCTTTGACCTGTTGTAAGTATTGTGAGCTTTTAACCACACCCATCTCAGGCCCATCACTTTCAATCGTTTATGGGCTTGCCTTTCAGAAATTGTTAGAAATAGGGTTTCTGGTTGGCTAGGGTGTGCACCTAAGCCAGGCAGAACCCACCCACTCTAGTCAGGGCAAGGGAATTACACACCCAAGTTAACTCCTGCGCACCCCCGGGTAGCTTGGCACGAGCAGTCAGGCGTATCCCAGAGGCAATGTGTAAAGCGATTGCACAACACACACAACACACGTGAAGCCCTATCCCCACCACACAGGAAACACAACACCAAGTTATATAAAAATAAACTGTATTGTACACAACATCATTAGACCAAAACGCAACATGTCTATAATACCCTGCTACTCAAGCAGTTGTCAGAACATTACACAGTACTATTACTCTGCAAACGCCAGCAGTAGTCACATAAAACATATAGGTTACTGGTTATCGTGCAACATAAGCAGTAGTCAGGTAAATATTACTAGAAGAATGCACACGCCATAATAAACATATGATCATCATTGCAGAAACGTTATCAGGACTGCACATAGAATGACACAGCACAAAAGCTCCTGGCATTAGCATTCTGCAACAACATCGGCATGACTGCAAATAAAGTGAAACATCACTGACATGTGTACGCATCAAATGGAATATTCCAGGAATGTATATGGCATAGTAAACCTGCCATCATGAATACTCCTAAAAATGAAGCATCAGAAGAGCTAATGGCATCACCATCTCTAAAGAATGCCCTATGCAGCTAACATGGAGGCTATGACCTCCTCATGAGACACAGTTCACAAGGACCTAGGAACGGAACTGCAAACAAATGCACATATCACCTCGTGTTATGCTCACCCTAGCTGGCGAGCGGTATCTGTCCCTTCCCTTAGGCGTCACTACACCACATGCAGAGGGCCAACGGGGGTGTAAGTGGCTAAATTAATGAGCTCCTATGCTCCTTTTCCTTTAGGTGAGGTCTCTCCTCTGAGAGCCTGGGGCAGACACAGCCACCCCCCAACAGAGCAGCCCCAGCACTCCTTGGTCAGCGGGAGGAGTTGCACTCTCTTTCTAGTATGGGAGACCTGGACTGGTCCCCTTGCTCAATCCTCCATACACCAGCACTCAGCCCCTCACACCCGGGACCCAGGAGCGAGTCCAAGACCCTCTAGGGCCCTGGGGAAGACTCCGTTGTCCTGACCACGGGCAGGCCTCTCTCCTCCTCTAGCTGGCCCTGAGACTCCCTCTGTCTTGGGGCAAGCGGCCATCTCACAGGCCGGCAGGGGGGATGCAGCACCTTTTCGCCCCTCAGAGGGCAATGCAGCCTCTCGGGGCCTGACGTGATTGCCTGGGGTCGTGGATGTGATTGCACCAGAAGCAGGTGCCTCTCTGTGCCTCTAGGGCACACTCCTATATGCTCTAGTCCCCCACGGGCACAAAAAAAGGTGTGCTTCACGCACCTTATGATTTTGTTGACCCGCCCGGGTCGTGGCGGTCATAACTCCTTCGGCAATGTTAGAAAAGCACTTTCAAGGCACTAAACTAATAAAAGAGTGTTCTCAAGGCGCTAGGTGAATGAAGTAAAGTGCTGTCGCTGTCCTCGCGCTGGAAAGCAAATAGCTGCAAGGGGCAGGGGCCACAACACCCAGCCCTTGGGGACACAAGTGGAGCACAGGGCGGTAAGGCCCAACAACAGGCCAGCACAAGGGGGGAAGCAGTCAGTGGCAGTTCCTCCTAGTGACCCAGCAGGTCAGCATAGCAGCAGCAGTCCAAGGTGGTTCCTGTGAGTCGCTCTGGCAGCATTCTGTGTCCATATCAGATTTTCCAGAGTGACTCTGTGTGTCTCAACATGGGGAAAATCCCCTGTGTTTATACTCAATTTTGCAAAACACTTTCAAAGAGGGGGAGAAGAGAGTCCAACCAGTTACAACCGGTTCTAGGAGTATCCCCTCTCTCCGCCAGCACAGGCTCTAGACATCAGTTGGGATAAACAAGCCCTTTGTGTGAGGCCAGGGCATAGCCTTTACAAATACAGGTGTGCCTCACCTCCCCTTCTCTCAGCCCACAAAGACCATTCAAAACACAGATGCACCTATATGACACCTCCACCCTCCCTGTATACAGGCTGTCTGAAAAGTACGCACAAAGCCCAGCTGTCGCTCAGACGCGGACTGGAGTCAAGCTGTAAAGCACCAGAGTCATAAGCAAAGAGAAATGCTCACTTTCTAGAAGTGGTATTTCTACAATAGTAATAAAAAATCCACCTACACCTTTAAGCAGCACTTATCACTACCATTACAACCATACCAAACATACCTATGTTACCCCTCATAAACCAGACAATACCCCTTAGTCAGAAGGCAGGGCATTTCCAATGCAATCCTATGAGCAAGGCAGCACTCATAGCAGTGAGAAACCAAATAGGCTGCTTGTCATTACCAGGACTGGCCACTCAACCAAGCACGTGTCCTGCCTTCTACATACATAGCACCATGCATATAGGGCTATCTAGGGCCTACCTTAGGGGTGACTTACATGTAATAAAAGGGGAATTCCAGTCCTGGCAAGTAAATTTAGATGCCAGGCCCCCGCGGCAGTAAACTGTGCACGCAGGCCCTGCGCTAGCAGGCCTGAGACAGGTTTGAAAGGCTACTTCTGTGGGTGGCGCACGCAGCACTGCAGGTCCACTAGTACAATTTAATTTCAGGCCCTGGGAATAGGAATACCACTGTACAAGGGACTTACTGGTAAATTAAGTGTGGCAATTAGGTGTAAGCCGATCATACCAACTTTAGAAGGGAGAGCATCTGCACTTTAGCACTGATAAGCAGTGATAAAGTGCTCAGAGTCATAGAGCCAACCGCCAGAGGTCAGAACAAATAGGAGGAAGGAGGCAAAAAGCTTGGGGATGATCCTGCAAAAAGGGCCAGGCCCAACAGAAATCACTGGTAAATGCTTTAGGTTTGTCCCGCCTTGAGGCTGTTTTTATCACGTCTTGCCGACTGTCCCTGTTACATGGATTATTGCACGATTGCCGATATACTTCAGCATGAGCTAACTATTTTTTTTCTTTTGCCTCTCCCCTTTGTGCTGCATGGCGGCCATGGCACTCACATCGCGAACAGGCACAACAGTGTGAACTCGATCAGCAGTATTGGAGCACTGGTCGCATTATTCAGTTACCTAATTAGAGTAATTTCTTGTGGCTCTCCCCTTAAAACACTTGAAATTGGAAAATGCTTTATGTGAAACAGAAATCCTAAAAGTGAAAGCGGCTCTCCCAGCACAGCAGGAGAGCTGATACTACAGTATTCACTGCACTCGGGAAACTCGTCACATAATGCTTTGTAGGGCATTACTTTTACAAAACGTTTTTGCTTATAACTCAGCCTGTGGTGGTCCCAGCACAATGGGACCACCACCAAAATGTTCAGCACAACACACTCTTTTTGTCTGGGTCATCTCTTTGTCCCCTTACTAGGTTAGTGGGGACCCCAAAATAATAACCCCTTACACCATTCAGTGTCTTTTTATGTGCTCTCATGGCTGAAACTTTTGGTTTGCAGCTGGGAATAGCTTGTGTTTTAAGGGTCGTCTTTGTAATATAATTGCCATAGGCTGGCTACTCCTGAAAATGTCTAATGTATACCACTCTCAAGGGGGCCAAATATGTGTTTAGATTGTAATATTTATTGCCATTTTCTTTTTGTGTGGTTATGTTCTCTAGGAGCTAACTACATAGTTACATGACCATGTTTCTTACAAGTGCTATTTATATTGTGGTGTCCTCTAGGGATTGTTCTAAGCATTACAGTCATATCACCATACTAAAATATTCAGCTGCATGAAAACTCGCCCCATAATGATTTGCAGGGAATTACTTTAAAAATATTTTTCTGATAACTCAGCCTGTGGTGGTCCTAGGACAATGGGACCAAATTTAAAACACTCTTTCTGTCTACATCATCCCTGGGTCCCCATACTAGGTTAGTGGGGACCCCCAAATAATAACCCCTCCCACCATTCAGTGTCCTTTAAGCTTTCTCCTAGCTAGAACCTTTGTTTTGCAGCTAGGATAAGTTTTGTTTTAAAGGCATTGTGGGTAATACCTTTGCAGTAAACCTGCTAGTCCTAAAAACACCCTTTAGGGGCTAAGAATATGGTTACACTGCATTACTTTCTCCTGTTCTTTCATGGGGTTATGCTCTTCAGGGGCTAACAATATGGTTACATGACCATGGCCCTCATTCTGACCTTGGCGGGCGGCGGAGGCCGCCCGCCAAAGTCCCGCCGTCAGATTACCGTTCCGCGGTCGAAAGACCGCGGCGGTAATTCTGACTTTCCCGCTGGGCTGGCGGGCGGTCGCCTTCAGACCGCCCGCCAGCCCAGCGGGAAAGAGGCTTCCACTATGAAGCCGGCTCGGAATCGAGCCGGCGGAGTGGAAGCTGTGCGACGGGTGCAGTTGCACCCGTCGCGTATTTCACTGTCTGCGCGGCAGACAGTGAAATACATGTAGGGGCCCTCTTACGGGGGCCCCTGCAATGCCCATGCCAGTGGCATGGGCACTGCAGGGGCCCCCAGGGGCCCCGCGACCCCCCCTACCGCCATCCGGATCCCGGCGGTCGGACCGCCGGGATCTGGATGGCGGTAGGGGGGGTCAGAATCCCCGCGGCGGTGCAGCAAGCTGCGCCGCCGTGGAGGATTCTATGGGGCGGCGGTACACTGGCGGGAGCCCGCCAGTGGTGCCGGTCCGACTGCGGCTTTACCGCCGCGGTCGGAATCCCCATTGGAGCACCGCCGGCCTGTCGGCGGTGCTCCCGCGGTCCTCCGCCCTGGCGGTCAAAGACCGCCAGGGTCAGAATGACCACCCATGTTCCTTACAAATAATATTTTTGTTATGATGTTCTCTAGGGACTGTTTTGAGCAGTACAGTCTAATGCAAAAAGTTTATTTCTGCTAAAGATTGATATGATAATTGTAAATGTTATAATAATCTCTTCTTATTACAATTATGACCATGATTGAGGTCAACTTAACATCCTTATTACGCTACGACTGTTTAAACACTCTTGATATGTTTGGGTGACCCTTTTAATTTATTTCTCCTCTGTGGCTGTCTTGTGTCTTTTTGGGGAATAGTGTTAGCTAGCCAGCAACTCTGATGGTGGGGTGGGGAAATTAGTATTCTGTTGGAATTAGCATGGAAGATTTGAATGATGATGCTAAATGGCAACATTTTCATTTTTGCTGCAGATAGAGGAAGAAAGTGCTTTAGTTATATGCAGGGCCACTGGGGTTATATGGCAGGAAAAGATGACATTATGAGGCAGGGTTGAACAATGTATGTGGCAAGAAAAGACCAATTTTGAATTTACAATGCCAGTAGCTCTAACTCAAGCAAATGTGAGACCTATTGCAATGCAAATGCTTGTTATTCCCATGGTCAAAACTGGAGGGCTGTGGCACTTCACTGTCATGTGCAATAGGCTGGAGCAGTATATGGTGCTATGAAGAGGACGTGCTATGTGCAAGGAGAATGAAATTATGCAGCAGTCAAGAACAAAATTGTGGGGCAGTGTTGACTACTTTACATGTCAACATTTCACAGCAGTGTTATTTACGATTTTGTAATTAAAAAAAAACATTATCACTGTCTAGGCAAAAGGTTCCCCTCATTTGAAGCAGTGAAATACCTGTGAACAGGTAACCATTGCAAAAAGCGTGCCACTGCGTGTTCCAGGAGTTGCCCTTTTTTAGCAATATTTAATCCGTTTGTACTAGAAATGCATCTCTTATTGAAATCTGATTATTATGCAGTAGGTAATGAATTATGTGGCGAGTGAATGAATCAATAATTGTGAAAAAACACCATAGTTGCAGAATTGCGTAATTCCTGTGCCCTGCCTGCATGATTTTATCTAATAGCAAAATATTCAAGCCCATTGCTTCTATTGGTATAAGGGCACAGGAGTAGACTTCACTGTCTACACTTTATACTATAATTTTCTGGCTCCTCATGGGTTACATGCTAGAGTGGACAATTTCAACTGACAAGACCTAAATTGGAGAAGTTGGACAATGTATGACTGTATACTCATTACCATTCTATTGGTAAAACCTACTAGAACACTGTACCTCCTACTCTGCCCATGCTGAACCCATGCTTTTTGGCATGATGGAGGTGCAGTATTCTATTATCAGTTATCTACTATAGCCTTAGAACCCGCCGTAGCGAGCTCTACCGGCTACTAAAGGCCCGCTCCCCGCGCTAAATGCCCGAGCCGAAGGCGAGGGCATTTAACAAGGGAGAGGGACTTTAATAGCCGGTAGAGCCCGCTACGGCGGGTTCTAAGGCTATTAGAACATTCTGCCACTCAGGGCAGAATGTTCTATTAAAAAAAAAAAATGTTCACGGAGCCGGAGGGGATTAAAATCCCCTCGGGCTCCGTGAGGCTTTGTTCACAGCTGTTGCTGTGAACAAAGCGAACAGTGGAATGTTGGCGCTGCGGGCTTTTACCGGCCAGTAAAAGCCCGCAGCACTCCATTGTTTTCAATGGAGCCCCCAGCATTCCAATGTTCTAATAAGGAGTAATGACACACTGAAAAGAAAGCCATATACTGCATGTTAGTTTGTCGATTGCATAATCACCTGAGCAGCTCATACTGAGCTCCTAACGTTTGGGGAGGTAATAAGGCAGTTACTATAATATAGATACCACTGGTCGTGTTGTTTACCATATGCAGTATTAATTACTCCGTGATTCCAGTTCCACGCTTGAGAATGGGGAATGATGCAGTGGTACTGCATGTTTTCCCTTACACTTTTGAATACGTTTACTACTTTTAATATTCACAAATGGCAAGTTAAGCTACTACAAAAAAAATAGACAGTAGTAAGTGCAGCACTACGCATGGCCAGCCACTGGTACTGCAACACCCTTCCATAGAAAATAATGGAGGTTGCAGTACCATTGGTTTGCCACGTATAGTGCTGGACACAAATGTAAGTTTACTATGAAAGCATAAATTACTGCAAAAGTGCAATCTGTGAATACCAAAAAGTAACAAATTTACTCATATGGGAACTTACTAAAAAGTATAAACATATTCAAAAGCGCAGTTTGTGAATAAGGAGGGCCTGAGACTGTTAGAGTATGCCCCATCTGATATAAAAGTAACAACTTGTAACTTGTTGTTAGCAACAAAATAAGCATAGATGTTCAAGATTATGCAAAACACAAATATTGTTGTTAACTATTGTAAAGAAATGGCTCCCTGTTGCAGTTAGCCCCCACTTTTTTGCCTGATACTGATGCTGACTTGACTGAGAAGTGTGCTGGGACTCTGCTAACCAGGCCCCAGCACCAGTGTTCTTTCACCTAAAATGTACCATTGTTTCCACAATTGGCACAACCCTGGCACCCAGGTAAGTCCCTTGTAACTGGTACCCCTGGTACCGAGGGCCCTGATGCCAGGGAAGGTCTCTAAGGGCTGCAGCATGTCTTATGCCACCCTAGGGACCCTTCACTCAGCACAGACACACTGCTTGCCAGCTTGTGTGTGCTGGTGGGGAGAAAATGACTAAGTCGACATGGCACTCCCCTCAGGGTGCCATGCCAACCTCACACTGCCTATGGCGTAGGTAAGTCACCCCTATAACAGGCCTTACAGCCCTAAGGCAGGGCGCACTATACCACAGGTGAGGGCATAGGTGCATGAGCACTATGCCCCTACAGTGTCTAAGCAAAACCTTAGACATTGTAAGTGCAGGGTAGCCATAAGAGTATATGGTCTGGTAGTCTGTCAAAAACGAACTCCACAGCTCCATAATGGCTACACTGAATACTGGGAAGTTTAGTATCAAACTTCTCAGAATAATAAACCCACACTGATGCCAGTGTTGGATTTATTAAAAAATGCACACAGAGGGCATCTGAGAGATGCCCCCTGTATTTTACCCAATTGTTCAGTGCAGGACTGACTGGTCTGTGCCAGCCTGCTGCTGAGAGACAAGTTTCTGACCCCATGTGGTGAGGGCCTTTGTGCTCTCTGAGGACAGAAACAAAAGCCTGCTCTGGGTGGAGGTGCTTCACACCTACCCCCTGCAGGAACTGTAACACCTAGCATTGAGCCTCAAAGGCTCAGGCTTCGTGTTACAATGCCCCAGGGCACTCCAGCTAGTGGAGATGCCCGCCCCCTGGACACAGCCCCCACTTTTGGCGGCAAGTCCAGGAGAGATAATGAGAAAAACAAGGAGCAATCACTGGCCAGTCAGGACAGCCCCTAAGGTGTCCTGAGCTGAGGTTACTCTGACTTTTAGAAATCCTCCATCTTGCCGATGGAGGATTCCCCCAATAGGATTAGGGATGTGCCCCCCTCCCCTCAGGGAGGAGACACAAAGAGGGTGTAGCCACCCTCAAGGACAGTAGCCATTGGCTACTGCCCTCCCAATACCTAAACACACCCCTAAATTCAGTATTTAGGGGCTCCCCAGAACCTAGGAAACTAGATTCCTGCAACCTAAGAAGAAGAGGACTGCTAAGCTGAAAAACCCTGCAGAGAAGACGGAGACACCAACTGCTTTGGCCCCAGCTCTACCGGCCTGTCTCCCCACTTCTAAAGACACTCTCCAGCGACGCTTTCCCCGGGGACCAGCGACCTCTGAATCCTCAGAGGACTGCCCTGCTCTAGAAGGACCAAGAACTCCCGAGGACAGCGGCCCTGTTCACCCAAGACTGCAACTTTGTAACAAAGGAGCAACTTTAAAACAACTTGCGTTTCCCGCCGGAAGCGTGAGACTTACCACTCTGCACCCGACGCCCCCGGCTCGACTTGTGGAGAACAATCACTTCAGGGAGGAGTCCCCGGCGACTGCGAGACCGTGAGTAGCCAGAGTTGCCCACCCTGAGCCCCCACAGCGACGCCTGCAGAGGGAATCCCAAGGCTCCCCCTGACCGCGACTGCCTGCTCCTCAGATCCCGACACCTGGTAAAGACTCTGTACCCGCAGCCCCCAGGACCTGAAGGATCCGAACTCCAGTGCAGGAGTGACCCCGAGGAGCCCCCCCCTTGCCTGCCTGCATCGCTGAAGAGACCCCTTGGTCTCCCATTGATTTCAATTACACACATGACGCGTGTTTGCACACTGCACCCGGCCGCCCCCGTGCTGCTGAGGGTGTACTTTCTGTGTGGACTTGTGTCTCCCCCCCGGTGCCCTACAAAACCCCCCTGGTCTGCCCTCCGAAGACGCGGGTACTTACCTACTGGCAGACTGGAACCGGGGCCCCCCCTTCTCCATTGAAGCCTATGCGTTTTGGGCACCACTTTGACCTCTGCACCTGACCGGCCCTGAGCTGCTGGTGTGGTAACTTTGGGGTTGCTCTGAACCCCCAACGGTGGGCTACCTTGGACCCAAACTTGAACCCCATAGGTGGTTTACTTACCTGCAAAAACTAACAAACTCTTACTCCTCCCAGGAACTGTTGAAAATTGCACTGTGTCTAGTTTTAAAATAGCTATATGTGATTTATGTGAAAACTGTATATGCTATTTTGCTAATTCAAAGTTCCTAAAGTACCTACCTGCAATACCTTTCATTTGAAGTATTACATGTAAATCTTGAACCTGTGGTTCTTAAAATAAACTAAGAAAATATATTTTTCTATACAAAAACCTATTGGCCTGGAATTGTCTTTGAGTGTGTGTTCCTCATTTATTGCCTGTGTGTGTACAACGAATGCTTAACACTACTCCTTTGATAAGCCTACTGCTCGACCACACTACCACAAAATAGAGCATTAGTATTATCTCTTTTTGCCACTATCTTACCTCTAAGGGGAACCCTTGGACTCTGTGCATACTATTCCTTACTTTGAAATAGTGCATACAGAGCCAACTTCCTACAACTATTATAATACTTACTAGTAACAGTGGTAAACAAACTCTGAACTGCTGTAGCTTGACAAGAAGTATGCAGTGTTGTACGTAATCTCAAGTGTGTGTTGCAAGAAAGGTGCTGCACTGTTTTTGCTATGCCTTTCTTCTCAGTGATGTCATCCGCTTGCTTGCGCTATGAAATGTCTTGTTTGAAGAACACTAAGCAAGATTTAACCATGCATTTGTAATCTTTGATTTTCTTTTGAATGCTTAATACATATTAATGGGCACAGTTAAATAATTTGGGGAAATCCCCATTACGGAAAATAGTCTTTTTTGGAGTCTTTAGGGCCATATTTATACTTTTTGACGCAAAACTGCACTAACGCAGTTTTGCGTCAAAACAATTAGCGCCGGCTAACGCCATTCTGAAGCGCCATGCGGGTGTCGTATTTATTCAATGACGTTAGCCGGCGTTAGCCGCCGGCGCTGCCTGGTGTGCGTGAAAAAAAATGACGTACACCAGGCAGCGCGGGCGTAGGGGAATATGGAGCTTGGGCGCCAAAAAATGGGGCAAGTTAGGCTGAGGCAAATATTTCACCTCAACCCGATTTGCGCCATTTTTTTTGACTCCCAACCCCATTGAAATGACTCCTGTCTTAGCAAAGACAGGAGTCATGCCCCCTTGCCCAATGGCCATGCCCAGGGGACTTCTGTCCCCTAGGCATGGTCATTGGGCATAGTGGCATGTAGGGGGGCACAAATCAGGCCCCCCTATGCCACAAAAAAAAATAATATATATATACTTACCTGAACTTACCTTAAGTTCCCTGGGATGGGTCCCTCCATCCTTGGGTGTCCTCCTGGGGTGGGCAAGGGTGGCAGGGGGTGTACCTGGGGGATTGGGAGGGCACCTCTGGGCTCCTTCCGAGCCCACAGGTCCCTTAACACCTGCCTTGTCCAGGCGCTATAAAACGGCGCAAAAGCGGCTGGACGTCATTTTTTTTGACCCGCCCACTCCCGGGCGTGAATTTTGCCCGGGAGTGTAAATACGGCACACATGTCTCGGAGTCACTTTTTTAGACGGGAACGCCTACCTTGCATATCATTAACGCAAAGTAGGTGTCCACGCTAAAAAAT
Source organism: Pleurodeles waltl (assembly GCF_031143425.1). NCBI lineage: Eukaryota > Metazoa > Chordata > Amphibia > Caudata > Salamandridae > Pleurodeles > Pleurodeles waltl. The sequence goes on along the minus strand of NC_090446.1, from coordinate 1,331,455,341 downwards.
GACGCAAACTCCATGGACTTTGGCGCTAGACGCGTCTAATGCCAAAGTATAAATATGGAGTTAGTTTTGCGTCGGAATTGCGTCAAAAAAAACGACGCAAGTCCGGCGCAAACAGAGTATAAATATGCCCCTTAGTCCTTTACTTTATGAGACAAGTCCCATTGTTAGAGAGAATGAGAGGATTTAAGCTTTTGCATTACGCCATGTTACTCTACTAATCTTTCAGCAAGGAAGGGGCATTTTTATACCCTGTTTGCGCTGAATTATCATCATTTTTTTTGCTAATTCAGGATAAACTTAGCGCCATATTTATATTTTGATGCTAGACACGTCTAGCGTTAAAATATTGGAGTTAACATCATTTTTCAAATGCGTGAAACCTCCTTGAATCAATGAGATGCAAGGTAGGTGTTCCCATCCAAAAAATGACTCTCAACCCCTAGCGCCATATTTATCCACCCGGGCACAAATGACGCACGGGTGGGAGGCGGACCCAAAAAAATGACGTTAACTCAGATTAGCGTCAAATTTTAACTTTTTAAATTATTGGGTCAGACCAGGCGTTAAAATGAGGTAAACCCATCACTACTTAAGGAAAACACACAGAAGCAACATTACAAACCAACAGGAGAAGATGGGGGTGATACTGGTCCAGCTTGCGAGACGGCACAGAGGGCAGCAACAACTACAACATTCACCACCACCACAACTCAGCCAACAAAGGCAATGCAGAAGGCAGGAGAGGGTCTTCAGAACCAGGACAACCTTCCTTGGCCTCAGGGACCAGGACATAATAAGGACCTACAAACTGAACCGGCAAGCCGTACTACACCTGCTGCACCACATTGAGCCACCAATCACAGCCTGCCTGGAGACCCCACACAACAAACCACCTGTGACAAAGCTGCCAGCTGGTGTGCACATGCTGGCAAGGGGCTCATTCCAAACAACAGGTGCCATGGTTGCTGGTGTCTCACAGCCTTCATTCTCTGTGTTCCTGCCAAAGGTGTTAGATGCTACAATCTCCCTGACACCCCGCCATATCTGCTTCCACAACACCCAGCAAAAGCAGCAGAAGACAAAACGGGGGTTCTACCAAATCCATGGCTTCCTGCATGTACTCGATGCAATTAACTGTACCCATGTCCGGTTTGTTTCACCTACAGCAAGAGAGCACTTATACTGGAATCGCAAGCACACGCATTCCATTAATAATGTGCAGGGCATAGTGGACCACCGGGAACTATTCATAAACATTTTGGCCAAGTATCCTGGGAGTGTCCATGACGCCTTCATATTCCGCACAGCAGGATCAATGAAAACTTCCAGGCCGGACAATATGGAAATGGCCTACTTGTGGGTAAGTCAAAAAACATAGCAATATACACACAACACACCAACCCTGTAGAACACACGACATACACCACTACATGAACACATGGCCAGGGTAACACAGATGCTCAGGTAACAACACATATGCACCATGCTGCAGTACAGAACAATCAGTGCACATCACAAACACATACACCCACATGTATGTAACACACCCACAATTTGACAGGCCACCACATCAAGAACTGATGCAGATATGTACCCTTTGCTAATAGAGGAACTACACAGACCACTACAAGTGCCCAGAGGTTGTCCACTACGTACACTTCACACACAGTACACCAAACAAAGAATAGTACTCAATGTCAATGGCATACACCATGCTCATGTCATGTAAGTCTCATATAGGCAAAGATGCCTCAAATCATGCCATGCAAGTCACTGCCAGAACAAACATCAAATGCCAGACAACTACTGCCAATACCAACTACATCTCATCAACACATACCTGACTCACATGTAGTGTGCATAGACATCTGCCTGACACACTGGGTCACACACATAGGAATACAAAATCAATGCCCATCACATACCATGTGCCAGATTTGTAAGAAGTGGTACCACACCTACTGTGTGCCACCTCACATACAACACTTACTTACCCACAACAGCATCATGTCAGTACCATAAACAGTAAATGGCCCGCCATGGGGCAGAGTCACTGTTAGACAGTGTAGATCATGGATGTCGTAGTGGGACCCTGAAGGAGAATGCAGGACATCACTGACCTCATTTGCACTGTGCCAAAGGACACATTTGCCAAGTAGCTGAGCTCCATCCCATAGCCTGCACTGTGCATGTGTTGACAGTAGGAATGCTGAATCATGTGTTGGAAGGTAGGAGAGACACTGGTAGTAATGTTGATCATCCTGAAACAATGGGATACACACCCTTGGACACCTGATGGCTGCCACAAACATTAGCTGCCATTCAGGATCACCAAGGGACCTACGTAAGAGCCCCCAGTGCCATTGTCATGGCCTGCACTGTATGTACAACTTGGCAGATGACCACTCTTTTGTGACTTGAAGCCACATTGTAAATCAGCCAACCTCCCATGCAGTATGTAGCGTGGAAGCGGCGTGCAATGTGTGTTGCTGCAGGTCAGTCACCACAAGATACATAGCATGATGATGGTGACTCAGATGTAGGTGTCACCTAAAACCAGAGGCAGTGCCAACATCAAACATCACCACACAGAAAGAACCAATTGTCCACAAAATACCATATGTATAGGGCAGTGCCCCTTGCTGCACAGATACATCCACCTCCACAGGGCAGCTAGCCAAGCACCCTGATGCAAGGTTGGTAGTGTAGGTGCACAGCTGCATATTAGCCACTGGCGCAGGGGACAACAAACGGTTGCCTAGTAACATGTCACACATGGGGCATTCTTGCATAGTCAAAATGTTGCAGGTCAGTGCTGCCAATGTTGGAGACGTGTTGTGCATTGTCACTCACCCATTTCAATGGGCCTAAGTGTTGCACATCATCTCTAATGACACAAGTAAAAATGGATGGGATGTCCAGACTCTGTAGTGCTACCATGTTGCCACCACATATGTACGACGTGCAACTATCTGCATGCTGTGGACTCTGTAACACACACATCGGTGTAACAGACCAATCACACCCTCATCACATTGTTGCATGGACTACCACATGTGGCCATACACAATATGCCACACTGTAGCACAGACCATGTCATTTGTATGTTGATACAGAGTGCATCTATAGACAATGGAACAAAAATCACGCAATTAGGATTTGAGTCAAAAAGATTGACGCAAATGCGTCTAAAAAATTAGCAAGCTCAAAGCATATGACACATGGGGCCTTAGCGTGAATTCCACCTTCGCACTCTTCTCAGTGCTAATTTCTAGTGAATTCGATGCAGAAAGGTAATGCATCAATTAAAATGACGCATATACGTCATGCGTCTAAATACCCACGCAACTATTGCATGGGTCAAATGAATACACGCATAACAGAAAACGTGACGCACGGGGACAGGAAGTGCTGTTTACAAGCAATACAGTGGGTGTACTTTCACTTTCATTTTACAGTCAGTGCCCCTTTTGACTGTGTGGTTGTGTTCTTGAGTTGATGGTGTGATTTCCCTGCATAGTCTATCTTGTGATGTCCCTCTTGTCGTGTTTTGTTAATTACTGTCTGTATTTTGTCCCACTGTTTGTGAATTTGTGTGTTTTTTGTGTATAATTGTATTTGCACTGTGGGGTGTCTGTCCAGGATAGTTGTTAAGTTGGGATTAGTTACTGGGCTTAAGTTTCCTTTATATTCATTTCATTTTTTTTTCTAAGTAGTTGTGGTAAACCTGTACTGTCATAATATGTCTGTTAGGGGAAGGCTGACCAAGGTGGGAGAGCAAGAGCTGATTGGTTATGTGTGGCTGGTAGCCCACTACCTGCTGTTGATGTTTGAGATGGGAGGCCAGCTCAGACAGGGTTACTGGGCTGAGGCGAGGCGCTGCGGTGCGGCAAGGTGCTCCACCACCTGAAGAGGGTATTTTGGAGCACCAGGAATGAGCACCAGCTGAAGCATCGCTGGGCAGATCTGTTAGCCAGGGGGCAGGATCTGCTCGATCATCTTGGTGTGGAGATCAGTGGCCCTGTTGGTGAGTCTCCCATTGACATAATATTTCCTGTTCATCGCTCTTGAATAACAGTAGCAGATGTGTTGGAGTGCTGCATGCAATACTTGTGGACAGGTTGCATGCAACCAGAATGAAGTGTTACTGCACCAGTCCAGACTTGGAGTTCACATGTTGTACCATTATACCAATGCAGGTCAGATGTCTGGTGAGTCATGCACAACCATTACGTAGGCACACATTTTGGGGGCCATGGCGACACCTGTGTCTTGACATAGTGTCATGTATGATACGCCAAGACACCGCCTGCCTACCATATTTACCTGGCTTGTCAACAAAGTAGGGCAATGGATGTATAATGCTACTTTGTCTTCATTTCACACACATGATCCCTGTCATTATGTTAGCAAAGGGGGTTTACCCGCCTTAGGGGACAATGTAAATGGGGCATTTGATACCATCAGACAACTTTGCCACAACAGTCATAGATTACTCAACTCATGATCATTTCAGACTTATAATTGAGACGCATGTCCATCACAATGTGCCCCTGGGTGCCTTGCAGGACAAGCTTGAATACCTGAGTCAATTGCCGTACAAAGCACCAGGGTAATGTCATGTATTTGTTACCAAACTCCCTCTTATTCCATGGAAGTCCATCTTCTATAGATTGCCCACATATGGTTGTTGCAGGGTGTAGCACTACATGACTCTCAGGCCCAGTTTAATTGTGCAGATGTGTGGCTCTCACTCACCTGACTGTCAATGTCATCGTGTGTATGTAGTGGTGTGTTTGTTGCATTGTTTTACACCAGGACAACTAGCTCACTCCTCTAAAATAGAACACACTGTAATTTGTTATCCACTTGTATGACAGTGATATGACACTAAGCATGGTTTTCCATTCATATCTTACAGGTGGACCTGCCCCCTACACAATTGGCGAAATGGCGGGATTTGAGACCCAGATGTATCCAGTAAGTGTGATAATGTGTGTCCTATGAAGTAATCCAGGGTTTGGTGTGAGTGAGTCATGTGTGTTGCACACAATGCTAGATGTGTTAAGTTGTCAAATGATCAGATATCAAAGTAGGCTGGATGGTGACATTGTGTCCCATTGAAAGGTTCCCCATGCACCACCAGAGGGTCATATCTTGTGAGGCTTGTGGTGCTCAATGGGCAGCATCGTTTAAGCAAGGTGATGACAAGCCACAAGTAGGGCCATATGTGACTAAAAAGTGCAACGCTATGAGAATATTGGTACTGGGGCACTCTGTCATTCTCACAACACAGGGATGTGCCATTTTGAAGCCAATTTTGTGCATCCCTGTATTGTAATGAATATGGAGGCCTGGGCTGGCAATTGTCTCCCAGCATGGTGCTCCATATTTTGCACTCCATGTACGTACCACATATGTGAAATGTAATAGGCGTGCATGGAGGTCAAGGCCAAACGTGTGCTGGCATGGATGGGTGTGTAAGGAATAGTATTGGCAGATCAGGTATTGATGGGTGTCTACACCTGGACACATGAATGTTGATGTGATAGATCTATTGGTACCAGCTTCCTAGTTGTCAGCCCTCCTTACATATGGTCCACTCCCAGACTCCATGTATGAGTGGGCATGCCTTGGTGGATGACCAGGACAGTTGAGATGATGGATTGCATGGCCATAACCCCTTAGGCAGACGGGGAGAGGAATACCAAATGTGTAGGTAGATGTGATGCTCACAGTGTAGGTGACAGTCATATTGATCAGGCTTGCATGTGTACCTATCAGCACTGACATCTTATTGTTACCAACTGCATCCCATCATCCCAATGACATATTCAAGTTACTGGTGATGTATGGGTGAAAATTGCCACAGGTGATGATGAAATTTGGGCCTGATCTATGTGAAATTTACGCTGCCTTTGCATCATTACATTTTGCACAAAAGCAATGCACACCTCATTTGGTTTGATTCCTAATCTTGTTGTGCGTCGCTTTGGTGTCAATGAAATGATGCTAAGGCAGTGTTGTCATTGCATTTATCAGGGCTATGGTCTTTTCTGGAATGTGACTTTGAGTGCATGTGTAATTAGATGGCGTGTGTAAGCCAATAATCTGTACATACTCCACACAGTGCTGACACTGATGGTCGGCTGTCTCATTTTAACAGCTGCCAACATGAGCAATGAGGAACTGTGAGTGCTAGCGTGCCTGGTCCTTAGTAAATAAACTTACCAGGGGACGCGTATAGGTCAATGAACCTTTTGATTTGCATGGAGTATCCTAGCTATGTAGTAATCGATGACCATCAATAATCAATACAAAAAACAATAACCAATAAGCAAAACATAGTCAACATTTCATGAATAACCACAACTCAATCATCCGTTTTATCAATTTTATTTCCCTATTAGTTACAATACTAAGTCAGAAGGTTAATTCAAACTTTATTCAGTCCACTCAAGATTAATTCATTAGTGACCACCAATAACATAACCTAATAAGAACTTGAGAAAACATATGTTCTAATGGCTCAACATAAGCCTTTAAAGAAGAATATGTTTACATGTGTAGCAGAGTTCAGCAAATCAGTCCATCAATAATTTGTCACTGTATATGTCAACGTCTCAAATTCAGAACCCTACCTAACACAGATTAGCATTAGCATGTGGGACTTCATGCGAAAACAATTTGGAACATGAATTTGGAAAACATCTAGCTAGGAGAAAACTATAACACAGCACAGTTGGTACCTAGAAAGAAATGGCACAAAAGTCAATTAGTCACATTGTCATAGCTACTTATCCACGGGATTGCTCTGCAACAAAGTCAGCCTTCGTCTTCAGGTCATCAATTGATCAGCAATGTATCAGGCTCTCAAGAGCATGAGCCCAATGACAGAATCTCGAATCTCTTCTCCCCCAATATTGCATCAATTTCAGAATAAGTTCTGAAGATTTTTCCCTCTGTCATGACATTATATCAAAGTTGCCCAGACTATCCCCTAAATCCTAATTGGTCAATTAGTCACCATATATGATGCTACCCAATAACTTTTATTTTACAAATCTATGTATTCTAATATTACGCTATTCTCAGGGTGTTGATTGGTTTACTGTATGATGTCCTCATCATCCGGCTCATCAGGTATCGAAAATGTTGCATCTTCTTCTCCAGTCAGTGTCTCTATTGTTCGAGTCCTGGGAAAGTAAATCTCGTCTGCTTTACACAGGCCTTGATACAATTTTGATTCCCTCGTCTCCTGTCCTTCGGTTCATTGCAGAAAATTCTAGCTAAGCAGATTTTCTTAACACTAGTAGGTCAGGGTCAGTTCAACACATCAGCTTCTCTACATTACATGATTATTCAGCTTCTGCATGAGGCCTGGCAAAACTAGGCCACAACTTCGGCTAAGTTAGCTCTACAATATAATGCAAAACATACTTTATATAACTCAATATGACATACTACTGCATTATTATTACACATTTTTCCACTATTTCACATAATTTTAGACATTTTAGTATAATTTGCGAATTTTGGTAGCCACTCTCCGTGGGCACATTTTCAAACGTGCACATTATCTTTCTACATTATTTTTCTCTACAATTTATTATTAATATTCAAAATGCATAAGCACTCATTATTAATTTTTATTTAACATATATGCATCAGCAATCCCTCCTCTGATGACTAAATATGTAATCACATTACTTTTACCATCATTATTTTCATAATTCACTCTCCTCAGTGTTTTGTCTCCTTAATAAATCTTCCCTATAAATTCTTTCCCTGTTTCATTCTTCCCTCCTCTGATTATTTTTAGACCTTCTCAATTTAATCTTTTGACACAATTTACATGTACCCCATAATCCTAATATGCAAGCAATCACAATTAATATTCCCTGTATGATTTTAAAAATATCCCATTCCAAATGTTACTAAGCAAATTTCCCACTGAAGCAAATCCTTTTCCAAGCTTTTCCCAAACACCTGGTTCCTTCAATTATTTCAAATCCTTACTTGAGTTAGTCAGGTTAGTAAGTAAGGGCCTGATGTAGCAAGCAGTTTTGCCCATTCTGTGTCTATGGGAAAATGTGTTCGTACATATGGCCCTAAGTCTCTCATCTCCTTACTATTGTTAGGGATATACGAACAACAATGCCTAGAGTTAATCATTTTACAGACTCCGCCGTGCTTCGCTAGAAGGATGTCTAAAGCAAGGCGATTCTGAAGCATCATAGCTCTATCCGCAGCTAATTCTGTATCTATCAAGAGTATTGCCCCTGTAAAATTTGTCAGCATGTTATCCACAATAGAAGACAACTTTCGTATCTTGATTGAATTCAGGATGAATCCCAGTGAAGGAATCACCGCACCAAAGATATCTCCCACAACTGCAGAAGAGGTTTCCCTCCTCTGTCACTTATGATGTCATTCAGTCAATTTCGGAAACTTCTTTAAGTCATCTATCTTATAAATCTTTGGGAAAACTGTCCCCAAATAACATGTCCCATACATCCTCTTGGAAGACGGTTATAAGTATTAAGTCCACAAATATAATCGATACCAGGAATCGCAGGGTCCAGACCATTCAACATAAAGGTCTACTTAACTCTGAAACAGAAACACGTGCCTCCATTCACTCGTTCCCACAAATAAAGTGTCAGTGCATGATTGTGGCCTATATATACAAAGCTTCACTACATCTAATGGTAATTTCCCTTGCGTTTTAATTGTAGCGTATGCATAATCATTCTCATAATTCTTTTTCTCTAAGAGTTTTTCAAATTTTTCTTTTAATGTCTTTCTCCTGTCATCAATATGCCCTATCAAGCTCTTTTCTAAAGGTGTAAGCAAGCATGTAAGATTATTTTTATGCGCATATGCGGTTCCAAAGGTAAATGTAGGCTCAAAGAATCCTCTAACTAATACTATATCATGAGATAAAAAGGAAATATAGGATATCGCTCACAGCAAATACACCATTAACTACTCATTAAACCAATATTGTCACGGTGCTCCTGGAGGGAGGGTCCTAGTAAAAATTCTCTTAGAGAATATCAAAGAACAATTCACAAATTCCAAGGCACTACGTGTAAATGAAAGAATTAGTGTCTATGTTGTAAGTGTCCTTACGTCTTCTCCTTGTTGAAAAAAAGCCAATTAAACAAAAATTAACAGTTTGAGTCCAATCGTTTTAATTCACGATGTCCAAAGTAACAGCTTTCAAAACACAGCCAGTAGTTTCCCCTTGGCCGGAGTAGTAACGGTTTTCAAAACAATGCCAACACGTGTTTCGTCAAGTGAAGAATATTCGCAATGACTTCCTCAGGGCTTAAAACTTAATTCTTTGCAAGTCTCTATGAATAACAAATAGAAAATACAACTTATGAAGCAAATACCATAGACAAACTACACTAGAACTATCACCAACAGTGCCCACATATAGTGTGAGTGAGTACTGATTGACAGTGTATACGAATTTACATGCCCAAAAGTCAAACGTGAAAATTATAACTCTTAAAAATGTCTTTAGACATTTTAAGGTAACCATAGAAAAACACAAGCCAATACAATTTGAATCATCCTAAAATGACATAGTGATTAAGGTGGAGAGACTCCCTCAGCATACAACTGTGTATTAAAAACCTTACAACACCAAAGTGATATTCCAAAAGGGTCCGAAGTGACTTTTAACCTACTTAGCTTGCTCTGTCTTAGCCCATTTAATTATTTATTTCTTCTAAGATGGCTGCCTTGTTTATAGTTAGGCCACTTGTTATGAGTTACATTATCAGTGTCACCGTGCCAAGGTGTCAAGATCAAGCACCAAAGACAAACAAACAGTAGGTGTTCACACTTAGGGATTTTCCCTCTCTATACTTTCGAGGGATTGTTGATATTAATTGCCGTCCCAAGCATGCCTGTTATCTATTGTTTAGGAATACACCTATGTCAGGGGACCTTGTAGATCTGTATAAATACATCACACTTTAGACAGATAATCAGAGGGATTCCGACCAGAGGGCATCGCCACCATTGCTGATACCGATGCTGCAGTCGTCTTGACGCTGACCCAGTCTTCGTGTCCCTGCGGAGTCTGAGATAGAGACCTCATTCCAAGGTAACAAAGGTTGGGGGCTCCTCTCATGGACACAGCATTGGCAGATTAGGTTTAACGAACCCAGCTCTCCTTTAGGTAGGGGGTTAGGCCTTTTTCTTAGGATAGTAGGGAATCTTACATCTCATATATCTTTTCTATGTATTGCAAAATGGTGGGGGTCTTCGTAACAATGACTCTTGTCTTCACAATACTGTTACTTGCTATATTCATTATCCTAATCATTGCAGTCCATGCAACTTATCGCAAATTGCAGTTATGTTAAATAAAAAGATATTATAACTTTACTGCATCTGTGTCATTGCCTGTGTTTGTATGAGACATAATATATCTGTGAGCAAAGGGTAATCTCCGTTTAACCACGACACTCCCTGAGATGTATTATTTTTATTCCATGCGTAAACGGCTGCCATAAATCACCTTTCACTATTGTGTTTCTGGTGAGGTGCTGCTAGTGAGCCGGTAAGGTTGGGATAACAGTTACGACTTGTTGTAGGAAAGACGCAGTCGCCTACAAACAAAAGTACTGTCATCCTTAAACCAGCAGTCTTGCCCAGAGCAAGAGTCCAAACTACGACAATTTAAACGCCAAAAAAATGAAAATAGAAAACGGACTAAGGTCCTTAACGATAAGCGCCATATTGGAAGTACCGAAATACCCACTACAAACACAACCGCTTTCTATATGCTAAAATACCAAAGTGAATGTTCCTACAATGATCGTGTGCCGATGTATATTAACCATTCAACTTCTAATGGTATCCTAAAGATTATTTATCTTTATCACTATCATCTCCCGTGCCAGGCATGATCTGTAAAGAATCAGAAAGTAAAGTGCTATAAGTGTAAACAACTAAGTGAGGATGGTTAGAAGCTTTTTCTCTTTTTTTTTTCTCTTGTCTTTTCAGCAAAGCTAAGCAAAATCTTTCTTCAGCAAGTATTTACAGCTTTCTCATTCACTTCCAGGACCCTTGTCAATTCAGGTTAGCAGCTTGTCACAGTCAGTTTTCAAAAGTCAATTCAGGTTAACAGAGTCACATCCGGTAACTTATCAGTCTCTTTTTTCAAGTTTCTTTAATTCAATTTCAGCTTATCACAATCTCTTTTCCTCGTGGCCAAACTCAGGTACCATAGTATTGACCTGGGACTTCTTGATCAAACAGAATGTCAGGAACTCTTGTTGCCACTCAGCTGACGTTGCAGAAACCCATTCAGGACCTGCGTATCTTCTGTTTGCTATTCTATTTCTTTTCAACTTGCGGTCTCCTAGCAGTTCTCCTTCGCTCAGGTCTTCTTTCCTTGTGGTATTGACCTCTTCCTCTATTGTCTCATCAAATAACCACCTTTCCTTTTGTTACTTGCGATTCTGGCCACTTTTCTCCTTTCAGTGTCCCTTTACTGTTTGTCTTTCGTGGTTGCTGTTCAATGCCCTCCTCTTGTGCTATGGTGTTTTCTCTTGCTGGACCTGCAAGTGGCTCAGGAGGAGTCTGGACACTCTGACTTCTTTCTGCCTCAACTCCTTCGCCTTCTGGGTCTATCAGGGGTTCAACTTCAAATCCGTATCCGTCTGCTTCTGTGAGAACATCTCTTTGGGTTGGCCCTCATGGTGCCTCAGTTGAGATAGGCTCACCGTCACACCTTTGGATCTCGTTTACTGTTTGAGTGACCAAGCCGTCCTCAACGGGCACTCCTTCAGTCTCAGTTCCCCTTTGATTACTCTCCGGCCCTGAGACTTCCTTTTCTGTAGCTGTTATTTTCGACAACTCAATTTCCTCATCAGTTGGATACGTTACCTTCTTTGTGTGACTGGCATGGATCCAGTTTGGAATTCCCGCACACTTCACAGCAGTAGTAGTTGTTAGTATCACTTGATACAGCCCCTTCCAACGTGGTTCCAAACACAACTTCCTCACGTGTTTCTTGACAACAACCCAGTCACCAGCTTTCAGGTTGTGACCTGGATCATTTATCGGTGGCAGTGTGGTTGTTTCCACCTGGTGAGAAAAAGAGCGGACCACGTCAGCCAGACCCTTGCAGTAGTCCAACACCATATCATCCGTGATATTCACAAGAGCATTTGCAGGTACTTCGGGCAATCTCATAGCTCGGCCCATGAGCATTTCATGAGGAGACAGTCCTGTTTTCTTGTTGGGTGTATTTCTCATTGACATTAGCACTAAGGGCAATGCATCAGGCCATTTCAAATTTGTTGCTGCACACATTTTTGCCATTCTCGACTTCAGGGTACCATTCATCTGTTCCACTAATCCTGATGCCTCAGGACGGTAGCTACAATGCAACTTCTGCTCAATGTTCAATGCTGCACACAAGAGCTTGACCACCTCATTGTTGAAGTGACTTCCTCTATCTGATTCTAAAGAGATCGGAAACCCAAAACGTGGTATCAATTCCCTAAGCAGCAACTTCGCTACTATGAGGCTGTCATTCCTACGTGTGGGGTAAGCTTCAATCCAGTGACTAAAGATACACACAATTACCAACACGTATCTAAGACCTCCACACACAGGCATCTCCATAAAATCCTATTGCATTCTGCTAAATGGACCTCCTGCTCTCCCAATGTGGCTCAAATTCACCACTGTCCCTTTCCCCACATTCATCTGCTGACAGATGATGCACCTGTGGCAAATCACTTCTGCAGCTTGTCTGAACTTCGGGTTAAACCACTCAATTTTGAACAACCTGATCATGGCATCTCTCCCAATATGTGCTTGACCATGGTAAAACCTTGCAAATTGTGACAAAAGGCTGTTTGGTAAAACCATTTTCCCCTCATCTGAAACTCACAAATCATCTGGTCTTTGTACACATTGCATCTTAAGCCATGAACGTTTCTCTTCTCTGCTGGCACGTCCCTGCAACAATTTCAATTCTTCCATCGTGTCAACCACCCTCAATGCGTAACCTGTGCATGTCTCATTTTCTGTTTCAGGTAGCAATTTCGTCTGATCCTTGAACGATATACAGTTCAATGCACAAAACCTTGCGACTTGATCTGCATATCCGTTTTCCATTGACACAAAGTCTTGTGACTTCACATGAGCGCTGCATTTCACCACGGCAATTTCAAGAGATAACTGAATCGCGTGCAACAATTCCTTAATTCTTTCACCATTTTTCACTGGAGAACCAGAAGAGGTCATGAAACCCTTTGTGACCATAGCTGACTAAAATCATGGACAATTCCAAATCCGTACTTGCTGTCTGTATAGATAGTGACTTTCATTTTGTCAGCGGCATGGCATGCCCTAGTAAGAGCCACCAATTCAGCCACATGAGCAGAATATACTCTTTTGAGCCAAGATGCTTCTGGGATACCAGTGATTGTACACACAGCATATCCGGCTCTCAGCACTCCTACTGAGTCTCTCAGGCATGAACCATCAACAAAGATAATGTAGTCATTTTCTTCCAATTGGGTATCTTTAATGTCAGGTCTCGGTTTGGTGCACAGTTCTGTTACCTCAAGACAATCATGTTCTACTTCTTCAGCATCATCCACATCTGTATTATCATTGGGAAGCAAATTTGCCGGGTTCAACACAGTACAACACAGTACAACGTTTCAATGACACATTTGGTGACCCCAATATTATCGTTTCATATTTTGTTAATCGGGCATTCGTCGTGTGCTGCGTTTTGTTTCGGGTCAATAAAATGTCAACTGAGTGTGGGACCATTACTGTCAGAGGGTGTCCCATCACTATGCCTTCACACTGAGTAAGGCTTTGACCAACTGCTGCTACTGCGTGCAGACAACCTGGTAAGGCTGCTGCAACAGGGTCCAAAGTAGTTGAAAAACATGCTGCTTGACTGTTTGCACCTCCATGGACCTGTGTCAGGACAGACAAAGAACAAGCATCACGTTCATGACAGACCAGGACAAAAGGCTTCGTTTAATGAGGCATACCCAAAGCTGAAGCCCTGGACATACACTCTCTCAGCTCAATGAACGCCCTCATCTCTTTCTCAGACATAGTTAAGTCATCCGGGCCATCCTTAACCTCCTTAACAGTCAATCTCACCAATGGCTTAGAGATAACTGAGAAGTTTGGGATCCACTGGCGACAGTAGCCCACCATTCCCAAAAACATCCTAACGTCTCTCTTGGATGTCGGGGATTCATCAGCAATATGGCTGTCACTCTTTCTTTAGATATTTTCCTCGACCCTTTCTCAATCAGATGACCTAAGTATTTCACCTCTTTCTGACAGTACTACAGCTTCTTTGGGGACACTTTGGCCCTCATTACAACCTTGGCGGTCGGTGGTAAAGCGGCGGTAACATCACTAACAGGCCGGCGGTAAAAAAAAATGGAATCACGACCATGGCGGAAACCGCCAACATAGACAGCCACTTTAACAGTCCGACCGCCACGACGGTACAAACAAACATCATGGCAGTCACCGCCAACAGACAGGCGGAAGACAATATACCGCCCACACCATTATGAGAGGCCAATCCGCCACCTTTTCCGGGGCGGATTCAACGCGAACAAAAACACAGCGGAAACTGGACTTGGAAGGGAAAACTCTCCCCTCTACACACCCCACGAGAAACCAGGAAGCCATGGAGCCGGAACTCCAAATTCTACCTGCCATTGTCTTCCTGCTCCTCTACCAGGAGCACGACTGACGGCGGCGACGACCACAGTGAGTACTGCACCTACGACACAGGGGAGGGGGGAGGAAATAGAGAATGACACACACACGCAACACCCCCACCCTCACACACAACAACACACACACCAATACATGCTGAAACATTACATTTACACCAATCCCCCCCAGAAGAATGCAATGACAAAAGGAAATGATTTGAATGATTGTAATCAGGAAAAATCCATTACTCAAAAATATATATACACTATTAACAAATATGTACACCAAGAATTAAAGTCCATGTACTGCACCTACATAGTCCGTGGACCACTGGGCCCAAAAGGCATGGGCGAGGCCCACACTCAATACCCGATCCAAACAGAGAGAACACTGCAGGGGCATCAGATCGAAATAAAACAGGCACCTCAGGGGGAAGGGAAGGGGTGGCACCTCAGCCGGATGAGTGCACGACGCCAGCTCCACGAGGGGGCTCCATGCCCATTGATGTATCCTGGGGAGTGCAAAGCCACAGTCTCTCAAGTCTTTTCAGTGGGTGGTTTGCCCACTTCTTTATCCTGGGGAGAGCAAAGCCACAGTCTCTCAAGTCTTTTCAGTGGGTGGATTGCCCACTACCTCTTCCTCCACTCCCAAACCCCCTCCATCTACCCGTCCCAGTGTGTCAAAAAAGCTTTTCCTCTCAAATGTTGACCTCTTCCCGACACCTTCCCCCCCGTCCGTCCCCTAGGGCCCGCCTTTCCAGGTCCCAACCCAACATTACGAGGTGTCTGGGTGGGGGAGGTGGGCTGTGGGTTCCCCTAGGCCAGGGCGAGTTTTGTAGGCAAGGTCCCTTCATGAGGCAGGCTATGTGGCACCCCACCCCACCAGTGTTAAGAGCCATCTACCCCTAGTCAGGCTCCTGTGACTTTCATGTGTGCAACAATCGGGCGTAGGACTTGTACCCCATGGCCCTGTGATTAATTAGGGAACTCTAAGTACATGGCGTAGTGCAGAGGGCTGCTGTGTCTGTCAACGGTAGCGGTATTGCATGCACTGAACATGTCTTTCTACTTTCTTTCCCCCCATTTTTGTGGTCTCCCTGTTCTTGTGTGCATTAGCATGATCACGCAGAGGAGCAGTGCCACCGGAGCAGGAGGGAGCTGCATCCCACATGGCCCTGGAGGGCGAGACTACAGACTCAGAATTCACCAGTGGGACGGAGGCCGAGGGGAGCTCCATGGCGGGGACAGGAGCTGAGACCAGCGACACCGACTCCTCCTCTGATGGGAACTCCCTTGCGGTGGAGGGCCCCTCTGTGCCCACCGCATCTACAGGTACAGCCGCCACCCCCCCTACCACCACCGCCCTCCCAGCAGCCCCTCAGCATGTGCCCCATGGCCGCTCACCCAGGAGGGTGGGCATCTCCTTCGCCCAAGGCACCTCAGCCCCTGCCCCTGTCAGCCCTGCTGCCCTCAGTGAGAAGGCCATTGACCTCCTCAGATCCCTCACTGTTGGGCAGTCTACCATTCTGAATGCCATCCAGGGTGTAGAGAGGCAGTTACAACAGACAAATGCATACCTGGAGGGCATTCATTCTGGTCAGGCAGCCCAACAGCAAGCTTTTCAGACTCTGGCCTCAGCACTGATGGCAGCCATTGTCCCTGTGTCTAGCCTCCCCACTCTAAGTTCCTCCATCCAGACCCAATCCCCAGTACCTCAGCCTATCCCAAGCACACCATCAGACCAGCATGCACACACCTCAACACACAAGGGTAGCTCTGGCAAACATAAGCACCACACATCCCACAGGCACTCACACAAGCATCATACCCATGCAGACAAACCAATAGCCACTGCCTCCACTGTGTCCACCTCCTCCACGTCTCCCTCCTCCCTCCCTGTCACGTCTCCACTCACAACTGCATGCACTACATCTTCAACCACTACGTCCATCACCAGCACGCCCATCACCACACACCACTCACGTGCACTCACTACATGGTTTTCCCCCAGGTGGAGGATTTGCCCACAGTGAAAGGTGACTTCTATGCCCTGGGACATATCCCCAACATCATAGGTGCCATTGATGGGACACATGTGGCCTTGGTCTCCCCTGCAGGAGTGAACAGGTGTATAGAAACCGGAAGAGTTACCATTCAATGAATGTGCAGATGGTGTGTTTGGCCGACCAGTACATCTCCCATGTGAACGCCAAGTTTCCTGGCTCAGTGCATGACGCTTACATTCTAAGGAATAGCAGCATCCCTTATGTGATGGGGCAACTCCAGAGGCACCGTGTGTGGCTATTAGGTGAGGACATGGACCCTATAAAGTATGAATAGTTGTCTGGGTCTGGGGTTGTCCCTAAGGGTTAGTGTGTGTCTAACAGTTGTCCCTCGACATTTGCAGGTGACTCTGGCTACCCCAACCTGTCATGGCTACTGACCCCAGTGAGGAATCCCAGGACAAGGGCAGAGGAACGCTACAATGAGGCACATGGGCGAACTAGGAGGGTTATAGAGTGGACCTTCGACCTCCTGAAGGCCAGGTTCAGGTTCCTCCATATGACAGGTGGTTCCCTACACTACTCACCAAAGAAGGTGTGCCAGATCATCGTGGCCTGCTGTATGCTGCACAACTTGGCTTTGCGACGACAGGTGCCTTTTCTGCAAGAGGATGGTCCAGATGGAGGTCTTGTGGCAGCTGTGGAGCCTGTGGACAGTGAAGAAGAGGAGGCAGAAGAAGAGGACATAGACAACAGAAACACCTTGATCCATCAATACTTCCAGTGAGACACAGGTAAGAAGACCTCACCACCTCCTACATCTGATAAAATTGTTCGACCTCTCATCTGTCTGTCACTTTCACCCAGTGTATGGACCCTGATTTGTCACTTTCCCTTTCGATTTCACAGATGTAGGTCCCACTGTGTGACCTCTGCTATGTTACCTCATGGACTAGAGCTGTGTGACATAGGTATGTTGACGATACAATGGACATTGGTATTTTCCTTAGTTATAGCAAATACACATTTGTGAAAGCACAGACTGACTCCAGATTGTTTTGTGATTCAAGGGTGTTTATTTAAGTGCAAATTTGTGGAGGGGGTTGTAAAACGGTCAGGGGTGACAGTGGAGGAATGTCCATGGCAGAGTCCAGTCTATTTGTCTGACAGGTGCATTGTCCAAAGGGGCATAGGAAGTGGAGTTAGCGCAGTTTAAGGATGGACAGGGTGACAAAGTGGGACAGAAGGATGACAATCAGGGTGGTCTCATTTCTTGGCAGGGGTCTTGGCATTGTTCACTGTCTTTATCCTGGATCTCAGGGACCGTTTGCGGGGTGGTTCTCCATCTGCAGGGGCTGGGGTGCTGGTGTCATGGTCCTGTGGCAGTGCCTCCTGTCCACTAGCGCCGGCGGAGGTGGTGGGCAGTTCATCGTCCAGGCTAGTGTCAGGGGCCCCTTGTTGTGCCACAGTGTCCCTCCTGGTGTTCACGAGGTCCTTCAGCACCCCTACAATGGTGCCCAGGGTGGTATTGATGGACTTGAGTTCCTCCCTGAACCCCAAATACTGTTCCTCCTGCAGCCGCTCGGTCTCCTGAAACTTAGCCAGTACCGTTGCCATCGTCTCCTGGGAATGATGGTAGGCTCCCATGATGTTGGAGAGGGCCTTGTGGAGAGTGGGTTCCCTGGGCCTGTCTTCCCCCTGTCGCACAGCAGCCCTCCCAGTTCCCCGGTTTTCCTTGGCCTCTGTCCCCTGAACCGTGTGCCCACTACCACTGCCCCCAGGTCCCTGCTGTTGTTGGGGTGGTGGGTTAGCCTGGGTTCCCTGTAGTGGTGGACACACTGCTGCTTGACGTGTCCTGGGGACAGAGGTATGGGCCCGCTGGGTGGGTGCTGTGCTGGTGTTTCCTGAGGGGGGAGGCTCTGTGGTGGCTGTGACTGTGTGAGGGGAACCGACTTTCCTGAGGTCCCAGATGGGCCGGGCTGGTCATCTAGATCCAGTTGGACAGAGCTGCTGTCATCACTGTGGGCCTCTTCTGTGGGGGGAGCGGACATGTCTGGAACCTCCTGTCCGGTGACGTTGGGTAGGGGTCTTGCAGGGGTGTAAATGCATAGTTTTAGTATCTGTGTGTGCCATGGTATGAAATGGGTGGGTGACCCTGTACCCAAGTGCTTCCATTCCTGTGTAGGACCTTGTGTGATAATTGTTTAGGGGTCTGTGTGGGTATGTGTAGTGGACATGCATTGGTGATGGGTGTCCATGCTTTGTTGTTGCATGCAGGGCTTGGTGTTGTGATGTGTGGATTGTGATAGTGGGACATATGTGAGGAGTTGGAGTGATGGGGGTGAGGACGAGGGTGGGGGTATGTGATAGCATGCAGGTAGGGTGGGGGATGAAGTAGTTAAAGATTTAACTTACCAGAGTCCATTCCTCCAGCTACTCCTGCGAGTTCCTCAGGATGCAGTATAGCCAAGATCTGCTCCTCCCATGTTGTTAGTTGTGGGGGAGGAGGTGGGGGTCCGCCGCCAGTCCTCTGAACCGCAATGTGGTGCCTTGAGACCACGGAACGCACCTTCCCACGTAGGTCGTTCCACCTCTTCCTGATGTCATCCCGTGTTCTTGGGTGCTGTCCCACTGCGTTGACCCTGTCCATTATTCTGCGCCATAGCTCCATCTTCCTAGCTATGGTGGTGTGCTGCACCTGTGACTTGTACAGCTGTGGCTCTACCTGGATGATTTCCTCCACCATGACCCTGAGCTCCTCCTCAGAAAACCTGGGGTGTCTTTGCAGTGCCATGGGGTGGTGTGCGTGATGTGTGAGGTTGTGTGTGTTGTGATGTGTGGGGTGATGTTTAGGGGTGTGTGGTGTTTTGTGCGTGGATGTGTATGTGTGATGGTGTTGTGTGCCTCTGTATGCTGGTGTTGTGTTTGCTTTGCTGTCTCTCTGGCCTTCTTCTGATTTTTGGGTAGTAAGGGTTTGTGGGTAATGTGGGTGTGTGTTTTATGTTGTATTGGGTGTGTGGGAGTGGTGTGTGTATGTGTATCAGGTGTGTGTATTTGGAATTGTCCAATGTGGTTGTGTTTTGTAAAAGTGTGTGTATTTTGAGCGCAGCGATGTGTACCGCCAATGGTTTACCGCGGTTGAAAGACCGCCGCGTGGATTCGTGGGTCATGATAGTGTGGGCGTATTCCTGTTGGCGTGACAGTGGAGGTTTTGTTATCGCCAGTTTATCACTGACCTTTGGTGTGGCGGACTTGTGTGGGTGTCTAGATTTTGGCGGTTTCTGAGCAGTGGGACGTAATAGCTGTAGCGGAATTTCGCGGCCGCGTGGTGGCGGTCTTCTGCACGGCAGTAAGCGGCTTTGACCGCCAATGTTGTAATGAGGGCCTTTATGTCCATTCTTTCCCATGTGATTCAGTAGGGCAATAGTATCATACCTGCAGTCATCTCTCGTTTTGGACGCAATCAGCAAATCATCAATGTACTGCAATACAGTCGAATTAAAAGGCAAATCTAATTATACCGAATCCTTCTCCAATATCTGATTGAAGATGGAAGGTGATTCCGAAAACCCTTGAGGAATTCGACACCAACTGTAAACCTTGTCCAAGAATTTAAAACTGAAGAGAAATTGGCTATCCTCATGAAGAGGCACAGAAAAGAATGCTTGAGACAGGTCCACAACTGTGAACCACTCCGCATCACATGGGACCTGGTACATAATCACGGCTGGATTTGGCACTATTGGGCAACATTTTACCTCTATGTAATTTATTTTCCTCAACTCTTGGACAATTCGAACTTTCCCACAAGGCTTTCTAAGTCCCATTAATGGTGAATTACATGGACTGCTCATCACTTCCCTCAGGACTCCTTGCTTCACAAAGTCTGAAATTATCTGCGTCACCTGTATAAGGACATCTTGTGCCATGTGGTACTGCGGTACCTGGGGAAACACAGCATTTGGCTTCACATCTACTTTGACTGCCTCTACTCCTTTTATCAGTCCCACTTCCTTTCCTGTCAGGTCCCACACCTTCTCTGTGACTGTTTCCTGCAATTTTGCTGGCAAATCGGTCACTGTGAACATCGGGAAAAAGCTTACCAATGGGTACTCCTCATCTGTGGTCTCCGTTTCTGGCTCTGAGATCTGACCATCATCCCCTTCATCATCACTGTTCGTCTGCACCTCAATTCCTTCATTGGAGCAGGTGATTGAACACCTCGTCTTGCACAATAAGGCCCTCATTACAACATCGGCGGTAAAAGCCGCTTACCGCCGTGCAGAAGCCCGCAAAAAACACCGCCGCGGCCGCATAATACCGCCACAGCTATTATGACACACATCTCGGAGTTCGCCGAAATTCAGACACCCACACAACTCCGCCACACCAAAGGTCAGTGTTAAACTGCCAAAAACAATTCCTCCACTGTCAAGCCAACAGAAACACGCTCATGCTAATTCGACACACGAATCCACGCGGTGGTCCTTCAACCGCGGTATTCCATTGGCGGTACACACTGCCGCGCTCAAAATACACACACATCTCCAAAACACCGCCACATTGGACAATTCAAAATACACACACCTGACACACATACAAACACCACTCCCACACACCCAATTCAATATAAAACACACACCCACATCACCCACAAAGCCCTATGACCATAATTCATGAAGGAAGGCCAGAGAGACAGAGAGCACAGCAATTGAGAACCCCACCACACAGAGGCACACAACACCATCACCCATACAACATTCCATGCACAAAACACCACACACCACTACACATCACCACACACATCAACACTTACACCACCCCACACATCACCCACACCAACCCATGTCACGCCAAAGACACCCCAGGTTTTCCGAGGAGGAGCTCAGGGTCATGGTGGAGGAAATCCTACGGGTAGAGCCACAGCTATTTGGCTCACAGGTGCAGCACACCTCCATAGCCAGGAAGATGGAGCTATGGCGCAGAATCGTGGACAGGGTCAAAGCTGTGGGACAGCATCCAAGAAATCAGGAGGACATCAGGAAGAGGTGGAACGACCTACGGGGGAAGGTGTGTTCTGTGGTCTCCAGGCACAACATCGTGATTCAGCGGACTGGTGGCGGACCCCCACCTCCTCCCCCACAACAACATGGGACGAGCAAGTCTTGACCATCATGCATCCAGAGGGCGTCGGAGGAGTCGGTGGAGGAATGGACACTGGTAAGTCAAATCTTAAATATCACATCCCCCACCCTACCTGTATGCTATCACACACCCCCACCCTCACACCCTCCCCTATCACCCCAAATCCTCACTAATGTACTAATAACACAAACCACTCATCCCAACACCAAGCCCTGCATGACACAACTAAGCATGGTCACCCCTCACCAAAGCATGCTCACTGCACATACCCAGAACAACCCCCTAACCATCATCACGCAAACCCACACACAGGAATGCATGCACTGGGGAACACGCACACCCACCCATTGCACACCATTACACACACACATGCAATAATCATGCTCTCATATCCCTGCAGGACCACTAAGGAACGTCACCACACCGGAGGGTCCAGACATCTCCACTCCACCCACAGAAGAGGCCCACAGTGACGA
Organism: Pleurodeles waltl; assembly: GCF_031143425.1. Taxonomy (NCBI): domain Eukaryota; kingdom Metazoa; phylum Chordata; class Amphibia; order Caudata; family Salamandridae; genus Pleurodeles; species Pleurodeles waltl. The sequence goes on along the minus strand of NC_090446.1, from coordinate 1,331,432,976 downwards.
CAGCAGCTCTGCCCTACTGGATCCTGATGACCAGCCCGGACCATCGTGGGCCTCGGGACAGTCGGTTTCCCTTGCACAGGCACAGCCCAACACTGACCTTCCATCCTCTGGTAACACCAGCACAGCACCCACCCAGCGTGCCCATACCTCCGTACCCAGGGCACGTCAATCAGCGGTGTGTCCACCATTACAGGGAACCCAGGATTACCCACCACCCCAACAACAACAGGGACCTGGGGGCAGTGGTAGTGGGCACACGGTCCAGGGGACGGAGGCACAGGAACACAGGGGAACTGGGAGGGCTGCTGTGTGACAGGGGGCGGACAGGCGAAGGGAACCCACTCTCCACGAGGCCCTCTCCTCCATCATGGGAGCATACCACCACTCCCAGGAGACGATGGCAACGGTCCTGGCCAAGTTTCAGGAGACCCAGCGCCTGCAGGAGGACCAGTATTTGGGGTTCAGGGAGGAACTCAGAACCATCAGCTCTGCCCTGGGCACCATCGTAGGGGTGCTGAAGGACATACAAAAGACCATGAGGGACACCGTGGCACTCCAAGGGGCCCCTGACACTAGCATGGACGATGAACTGCCCACCCCCTCCGCCGGCGCTAGTGGACAGGACGGCCCGCCACAGGACCACCACACCAGCCCCCCACCCCCTGCAGACGGACAACCACCACGCAAGCGGTCCCTGAGATCCAGGAACAGGACAGAGCAAGATGTCAAGACCCCCGCCAGGAACTGAGACCACCCTGATTGTCCTCCCACTGTTCCACTTTGTTACCCTGTCCATACTTTAACTGCCCCAGCTCCACTTCCTATGCCCATATGGGCAGTGCACCTGCGTGACCAATAGACTGGACTCTGCCATGGACATTCCTCCACCGTCCCCCATCACCATTTTACAACCCCTCTCCATTTTTGAGCACTTAAGTAAACACCCTTGAACCACAAAACAATCTGGAGTCAGTCTGTGATTTGGTAAATTTGTATTATCAATGACAGTGTCAAAATGCGTTTTCTATTGTAAAGCCAACATACCTATGTCACACATCACAAGTCCTTGAAGGATGCAAGCAGATGACACACATTGGTAACCACACCTGTGAAACCGTAATGGAAAGATACAACTCAGTGACCAAATAGTGCTATGGAATGACAGACATGATAGAGGTAGAAGTGTGAAAGTGAATGTAATGGTAAGAAAGAAATGTTCTCACCTGTGTGTCACTGGAAATATTGCTGTATGACTGACTCCCTGTTGTCTCTGTCTTCTTCCTCAGCTTCCTCCTCATCACTGTCCACAGGCTCCACAGGCTCCGCAGCTGCCACAACACCGCCATCTGGACCATCCTCCTGCAGAAAAGGCACCTGGCGTCGCAAAGCAAGATTGTGAAGCATCGAGCAGGCGATGATGATCTGGCACACCTTCCTTGGTGAGTAGAATAGGGAACCACCTGTCATATGGAGGCACCTGAACCTGGCCTTCAGGAGGCCGAAGGTCCGTTCAATCACCCTCCTAGTCCGCTCATGGGCCTCATTGTAGCGTTCCTCTGCCCTGGTCCTGGGATTCCTCACTGGGGTCAATAGCCAGGACAGGTTGGGGTAACCAGAGTCCCCTAATAGCCACACACGGTGCCTCTGGAGTTGACCCATCACATACGGGATACTGCTATTCCGCAGGATGTAGGCGTCATGCACAGAGCCAGGGAACATAGCATTTACCTGGGAGATGTACTGGTCTGCCAAACATACCATCTGTACATTCATCGAATGATAACTTTTCCAGTTCCTGTACACCTGTTCATCCTGCGGGGGGACCAGAGCTACATGGGTGCCATCAATAGCACCTATGACGTTGGGGATATGTCCAAGGGCATAGAAGTCACCTTTCACTGTAGCCAAATCCTCCACCTGAGGGAAAATGATGTAGCTCCTTACATGTTTCAGCAGGGCAGAAAGCACTCTGGACAACACGTTGGAAAACACAGGCTGGGACATCCCTGATGCCATGGCCACTGTTGTCTGAAAAGACCCACTTGCAAGGAAATGGAGCACTGACAGCACCTGCACGTCAGGGGGGATTCCAGTGGGATGGCGGATTGGTGACATCAGGTCTGGCTCCGACTGGGTACATAGTTCCTGGATAGTGGCACGGTCAAACCTGTAGGTGATGATTAAATGTCGCTCCTCCATTGTCAACAGGTCCACCAGCGGTCGGTACACTGGAGGATTCCACCATCTTCTCACATGTCCAAGCTGACGGTGCCTAGGAAGGACAACAGCGACCACAGAGTCAACAAATTTCCAGGTATGTACCCACAGATACACAGAACACAACACCAAACACAAAACTCTTCCTGTATGTGTGTTGAGTGTAGGCCTAGGTATGTGTGACGCAGTAGTAAATGAAGCCATGTGGGCCCCTGAAATGGCGGCTGCCTGACCTCTAAACTGGGACAATGGGATGTGAGGTATCTGCGCTGCCGTTGTACACCGTCGCGGTAGGCGGTCGTAGACCGAGGCGCAATGCTGCATTGGTTAACATTGGATCCTATGGGTCCCAGGAGCCAATGATGAAGTGCGCCGGCGGTGATGATACGCACCGCCGCGGACGTCACCGCCGCGGACGTCACCGCCGCGGACGTGACCGCCATTTTCTATCTGTTCAATCACTCGATACCTGATCTTCGGCCGGAGAGGACCTACACTGCAAGTGCTGCTGTGACCTCGGTCTGGAAGAGACAATTGCTGCTGCGTCTGGGTAAAGGACCCCTGCCTTCACTGCTCAGGAGTTGGAGAAGCTCGTGGACGGGGTCCTCCCCCAATACACTCTACTCTACGGTCCTCCAGACCAACAGGTAAGTACACAGGGAGCACGTTGTATGGGCTATGCCTGGGTGGAGAGGGCTGGTTGTAAGAAGGAAGGGGGCAGAGTTCAGGGAACATGAAGGACTGTGAATGCATGTGCCACATGGCAAGGGTAGGGATGGGGGCCTCTCACATCGACGGGACAGTTGGTAATGACTTCTCTTCTTCCCCTGTGCATGTCATGTAGGTCAGCGCCCACCAGAAGAAGGACATTTGGCATGCCATCGCCAAGGACGTCCGGACCCTGGGGGTCCACCAGAGACGGGGCACCCACTGCCGGAAAATATGGGAGGACATTTGCCCCTGGAGCAAGAAGACGGCGGAGGCTCAGCTGGGGATGTCCTCCCAATGTGGGAGGGGTACCCGTCGCACCATGACCCCCCTGATGTTCCGGATCCTGGTGGTGGCCTACCCGGTGTTGAATGGGCGCTTGAGGGCATCACAGCAGACACAAGGGGGTGAGTACACTCTCATTCTGGGGACTTTGCGCGCAGTGGAGGGGTCTGGGTGGGGGAGGAGGGATGTGGGTTTCCCTCGGCCAGGGCGACTTATGTAGGCTAGGCCCCTCTGTAATGCAGGCCATGTGCCACTCCACCCCACCTCAGTAGAGGGCCAAGTACAGGTATACATGCCCCTGTGGCATCCATGTGTGCAGATGTCCACCATAGCCATGTAGGCCAGATCCCAGGAATTGCATCTGTAGTGGCCAAGAGCACGGCGTAGTGCAGGGGGCTGCTGTGTCTGTATTGTCCGCCAACGGCAGCGGTAAGCCATGCACTCAACCTGTCTTTCTTCTGTTGTCCCCCCCCCTTTTTCTGCTCTCCTTGTGCTTTTGTGCATCAGCATCATCAGGCAGAGGTACAGTGGCACCGGAGCACGAGGGAGCTGCATCCCACATGGCCATGGAGGGCCACACCGCAGACTCTGAATACACCAGTGGGACGGAGGGCGAGGGGAGCTTCACGTCGGGCACAGGATCACCAACCAGCGACACGGACTTGTCCGCGGATGGGAGCTCCCTTGTGGTGGCAGCACCATCTGTGCCCCCCACTTCTACAGGTGCAGCCGCCACCTCCCCTACCAGCACCGCCCTCCCAGCAGCCCCTCAGCATTCGCCCCGTGCCCGCTCACCCAGGAGGGTGGGCATCACCTTCGCTCCAGGCACCTCAGCCCCTGCCCCTGTCACCCCTGCTGCCCTCATTGAGGAGGCTATTGACCTCCTCAGGTCACTCACTGTTGGGCAGTCTACCATTGTGAATGCCATCCAGGGTGTAGAAAGGGAGTTGCAACACACTAATGCATTCCTGGAGGGCATTCATTCTGGTCAGGCTGCCCATCATCAAACCCTGCAATCTCTGGCCTCAGCACTGATGGCAGCCATTGTCCCTGTGTCTAGCCTCCACCCTCCAACTTCCTCCACCCAGACCCAATCCCCTGTTCCCCAGCCTATCCCAAGCACACCATCAAACAAGCATGAATACACCTCAACACACACAAGTAGCTCAGGCAAACATAGGCACCACACAACCCACATGCACTCACTCAAGCATCACCCACATACAGACACAGCAACATCCACTGCCTCCACTGTGTCCCCCTCCTCGTCGTCTCCCTCTTCCCTCCCAGTGTCGTCTACACTCTCACCTGCATGCACTACATCTACAGGCACTAGGACTCGCACCAGAACACCCAGCACCACACCCCCCTCACCTGCACTCACTACCCCCACTACCATTTACACGTCCCCTGTGTCCACTCCCAGTGTGTCTGTGACGCCCCCGCCCAAAGTACACAAACGTGGGCACCCACACACCCAACATCCATCCACCTCACGACAGCCTCCAGTACCTGCACCTGCACCCAAAACACCTAAAGTTACACCTCCTACAACCACCTCCTCCTCCTCCACTCCCAGACCCCCTCCAGCTACCCATCCCAGTCTTCGTCAGCAACTCTTCCTCAGCAACGTTGACCTCTTTGCCACTACCTCCACCCCTCCAATTCATAAGTCCCGTAGTAGCACCTCAGCCAAAAAAACACCAGGACCTGTGGTGCGTGTTCAAGGTGTGTGTAGTGCACCGGCCACCAGGGCAGCCAGTGTGACACGAAGCCAAAGCACTGCCAGTCCACCCCCTGCGAAGAACCTCAAGTTGGAAAGTGGCCGACGGGACAGGGTGAAGACTCCTGGCGGCAAAACTGCTCACAAGGATCCCAGGGGGATTTCAGAGTGAGCTGTGACTCCTCTAAAGGTGGTGAGGGGTCAGAAGAAGTCTGGTAAGAGCAGCACGGCGGAGAAGGGCGCCATCCTCCCCGGCGGCCAGGACGCCACCGCCAGCACCTTCGTCACTGGTCAGGAGACCACCGCCAGAGTCAGTGCCCAGGAGGGCAGCAGTATCGTCACTGGTCAGGAGACCACCGCCGGAGTCAATGCACAGGAGGGCAGCAGTATCGTAACTGGTCAGGAGACCACCGCCGGAGTCAGTGCCCAGGAGGGCAGCAGTATCGTCACTGGTCAGGAGACCACCGCCGGAGTCAGTGCCCAGGAGGGCAGCAGTATCGTCACTGGTCAGGACCACCGCCGGAGTCAGTGCCCAGGAGGGCAGCAGTATCGTCACTGGTCAGGAGACCACTGCCAGAGTCAGTGCCCAGGAGGTCAGCAGTATCGTCACTGGTCAGGAGACCACTGCCGAAGTCAGTGCCCAGGAGGGCCCTGGCAGCCACAGCCCCGCTGGGCAATGAGGGAGCGTCATGCCACACACCAATGCCCAGGTCAGAGACCGCCATGGCAAAGCACCGCTGCACAAGGAAAAGACCGCCGTGGCAAAGCACCGCTGAACACGGCAAAGCACCGCTGAACAGGTCAGAGATCGCCATGGAAAAGCACCGCTGAACAGGTCAGAGACCGCCATGGCAAAGCACCGCTGCACAAGGAAAAGACCGCCATGGCAAAGCACCGCTGAACAGGGCAAAGCACTGCTGAACAGGTCAGAGACCGCCATGGCAAAGCACCGCTGAACAGGTCAGAGACCGCCATGGCAAAGCACCGCTGAACAGGTCAGAGACCGCCATGGCAAAGCACCGCTGAACAGGGCAAAGCACCGCTGAAGAGGTCAGAGACCGCCATGGCAAAGCACCGCTGAACAGGTCAGAGACCGCCATGGTAAAGCACCGCTGAACAGGGCAAAGCACCGCTGAACAGGTCAGAGACCGCCATGGCAAAGCACCGCTGCACAAGGAAAAGACTGCCATGGTGAAGACCGCTGAACAGGGCAAAGCACCGCTGAACAAGGAAAACACCGCCACATCAAGCATCGTTATCCCATGTGCAGCTGGGACAGTGACGGAACAGGAACCGTGACAGGGAGCCTGATGCAGTCTGGGCACCATTCCCCCTCCAGAACCAGTGGACACATGCATCCACTCCGTCTGTCCTTAATAGGATGAAGCACTCTGGGCACCAGTCCCCCTCAAGAACCAGTGGAGACTGTTATTCACTTGAGAGACTGTGGCTTTGCACTCCCCAGGATTGAACAGTGGACAAACCACCCACTGTAGAGACTTGAGAGACTGTAGCTTTGCACTCCCCAGGATTGAACAGTGGGCAAACCACCCACTGTAGAGACTTGAGAGACTGTGGCTTTGCACTCCCCAGGATGTAACAGTGGGCAAACCACCCACTGTAGAGACTTGAGAGACTGTGGCTTTGCACTCCCCAGGATTGAAGAGTGGGCAAACCACCCACTGTAGAGACTTGAGAGACTGTGGCTTTGCACTCCCCAGGATTGAACAGTAGGCAAACCACCCACTGTAGAGACTTGAGAGACTGTGGCTTTGCACTCCCCAGGATACATCAATGGGCATGGAGCCCCGTCGTGGATCTGGTGTGGTGCTGTAATCCGGCTGAGGTGCCCCCCCCTTCCCTTCCCCCTGAGGTGCCTGTTGTATTTCTATCTGATGCCCCTGCAGTGTTCTCTCCATTTGTGGACAGGTATCTAGTGTGGGCCTCGCCCATTAATTTTTGGACCAGTGGTGCACGGACATTGCTATGTGCATACCTGCACTACTTCTAGTAATGTACATAATTTTGAATGTGTATATATATCTGTATATATTTGGAACTGTATTTTGATACATTACAATGTTTGGACTAATTTCCTTTTGTCTTTGCATTCTTCCGGGGGGGTTGTGGGTTGTTACTGTGATGTTTGGAAATGCATTGGTGTGTGTGTTGTAATGTGCGAGGGTGGGGGTGTTGCGTGTGTGTCCCCCTGACTTTTGCCTCCCCCCTCCCCTATGTCATAGGTGCAGTACTCACCTGTTGTCTTCGGCGCCGCCGTTGCTGGTGTTCGTAGATGAGCAGGAAGACAAGGGCAGGGAGTATTTGTAATTCCAGCTCCATGGTGTCCTCCTTCCTCGTGGAGTGTGTTGAGGTGAGCGTTTTCTCCATTGCAAAAGCTGTTTCTGCCGTGTTTTTATCCACGGTAAATCCGCCCCGGAAAAGGTGGCGGATTGGCGGGTTGTGATACTGTGGGCGGTACATTGTCTTCCGCCTGTCTGTTGGCGGTGACCGCCGCGCTGCTTGTCTGTACCGCCGTGGCGGGCGGTGTGTTAAAGTTGCTGTCTATGTTGGCGGTTTCTGCCACAGTCATAATTCCCTTTTTTTGTCCGCCGGCCTGTTTGCGGAATTACCGCACCTTTAACACCGTCCGCCAGGGTTGTAATGACCCCCTAAGTCTCTTCCTAGAAGGAACACGGGACTTGAATCACAGACTACAAATGTGTGCAATCCCTGAAAGGTACCAATCTCAACCTGGACCGGATCTGTAATCAGATTAGTCAGGAGCTGATTTGCCACTCCTACTACCTTTATGGTACGCCCTGAAAGAGACAGCTTCAGAACCTCTGCACTTCTGACCGTAGAGCGTGCAGCTCCTGTGTCAACCAGAAATGAAACTTTGTGAACCATCACCTTCCCTTGCACATAAGGTCCCTTCTGATCTACCTTTAGGGACGCTGCAAGCCTACACTCCTCACTGTCCGAACAGTCATCCGACCATTCATCGTTTATTCCATTCTCACCACGCAATGGGAACTGTTGCACTGCATTATTTTGACTCATTCCTTGACTTGTGACCTGTTGAGGGAGCATCACCTGTTGCTGTCCCATTGGAGCTAAAGGCAACTGCATTTGCTGTCTAGGTACCACGGGAATCTGCTGTTGCACCTGCTGCACCTGTACTGGTTGTACACGTGACATTTGCACTTGTTGCCCTGCATCTGAACCATGTTATTTTGAAAGTTCGGATTAGGACCCCTCATTCTTGGTCCCTTTACATTTGAGAATGCATTGACATCATTGCTTTGTTGAACAACACCCTCCTATACCATCATCGGACAGTCCCGCTTGCAATGTCCCACACCCCCGCACAAATGGCATGGTAACACCTTCTTCATCCCTTGCACGTAATTTTTGAACCACTACAGTATTCAAATCTGGACCACGGTTCACAAAACGTCCTCGACCTCTGCCTCTCGCTTGCGTCTGGAACATTCCGTTCCCTTGTGGCTGTTGCACCATCTGCTGTACTCCATTCCCCTGCATCCCTGCTTGCGCTGCCTTAATTTGCATCACCATCACTTTCTCCTTCAACTTTCTCTGCTTCAACTCAATCTCATCACTACAGTACTTTGATTCGTAATCATCTGGCTAATCTCAGGTCTCAGCTCGTCAACAAACCTGAACACTAGGCGATTCATGTATTTTGCCTCTATGACTTCTGTACCACTGTAGGGTTTGAACGCCTTCAACAACCTCTCATAGTAAACATGTATGGACTCTTTACCTTCTTGTGCCGTTCTATCAATCTTTTGCCAATCAATGTTTTGCGGCAACACCTTCTGCTTCAAAAACTGGATCACCTTGTAGTAATACCTCCTCACCTCAGGAGACGGTGCTCCTGTGACTCACTCCCTTGCTGGTTCCTCTGTCGGACAATCCACACTTCCCTTGCACTCGAGCCACAAATCAGCTGGAACTATGATCTCAAACAGTGTATTCAAGTCTTCCCAAAGACACTTTGCAAGCTTAACAAACCTCTCTGTCTGCTGATACCATTCTATCAACTTCTCCCTCAGTCTGGGAAAGTCATTCGTGAATGACAAAATTTCACCTCTAGACCACAGTACATGGACTAGAACCCCTCCAGCCGTTTCTCTCATTGGTAACATCTTTATTGTGCCCGTATCTGGCACGGCCTTCGCCTGCTGCTGTTCCGAGCAGTCACTTTTCCTCTTATCTCTCTTCTTCGCCCATCTGCCTTCCCACTTCTCTAATGCTCCCCAAACTTGAGCACTCTGTAGTATCTCCTTAAGGTGTGCCTTCATCCCAGTAGACCTCATGTGATCAAAATCTTTAGGCTCGAAGTCTAACCTGTAACTCCTCTTCAGATGCTTAGTATTGTCTAAGTCTATGCCATATTTGTCTGCCAAATTTGCTAACCTTTGATGCACCTTACTCATTTCTTTGGTTATCTTGGGGCACAGATACCTCAATTCTGCTTCAGTGTATGATTCTAACCTGTTCACTCCCATACTCCCTTCAACTAACTCGGCTGCTTCCACGCCCAATCTCACAAAATTCAAGTATTCCTCTCTCTGATCGCTCTGCTGTCGCAGGAGTAGTCTGTGGTGAATTAAGCTTGTCTACTCAATTGTTGCGCAGTCAAACCTTGCAACAAGATATTTCCAGCCTGCATTATCGGTGTTTGCGGCATATTCACTCTCGGTATCTGTGGAGTTAGTAGTCCCAGACCTGCCTGTCTCATTGCCTCTAGAGGAACCCCAATCGGACTGAAGTCTAACAAGGACCTAGATCTCTCTACTGTTTGTTCTCCCGGTGTCATACCTTGAGAGCTCCCTGCGGACCCTCCTCTTGTCCTCTCTTGAGTCATTACTCCCTGATCACATACACTAGGCTTCGCCTGGGGATACAGCGGTACTGGTGGACCAACTGTAATCGGCAAGGATTTAGCATCTGGTGCCTGTCTGTTTCCCAAACCCTGTGGAGCATTAACTCCCATAGTCTGATTCATTACGGGTGTGGAGACTGACTGCGGTCCTGTGACCGAAGTAATTCGGAACCACCTGTTGCTGCGGCAGCAAAAGTGGAGTTGGCTCAATCTGCACTAACTTTGATCTCGTATATGCTTGGTCAGGCGGCACCATCAAATTCGTAGTTGTCTCTAATACCGGGACATCAGGGTAGAGCCTCTGAACTTGTGGTGGCTGCAACTGTGTCTGCATCTCTGGAGCAGTGGATATACTGACACTATTTTGTATCGGAGCTGGTGTTGTAACATTATTTACCTGCGCCTGGTTTGTCGTTCCCTGGTTTTGTGTTGAATTTACAGGACCTGCACTAGTACTCTGTCTATTGTCATTTATGGCAAATGATGGTGGTTGATCATGTAACAACTGATTAAGAAACTCATCATCATCTGAATCATCTGCATCTACCCAAGACTCCTTAGTCTCCTTTTCCTTGGTAGAGCCCATGTCCATTTTACAAGTGGCCTTCCTTCCCTGCTGGTCGGCTTCTTGAGTTATTGCCGGAAACATCCTAACTCCGTCTATTGTTTCCCTTCTCCACATCCTGTGCTCACTATCCCATCTAGCCTCCGCTAGTGTCTTTTCTGCTTTCCTCATTCTCCCCTCGAACTGCTGTTGCCTCTGTCGTATGGCCATTAATTCCCAAATCGCTAGCGCCTCAAACTGGGCTGGCCTTGGAGGCAGCTTTTGCTCATTTAACGCCTTCCGCAAATTCTCTACGATCCCTGTGTTGAACGACCCATTCTCTGGGAACGCCAAACACCCATCTTTCCCTGTTAATTTGCACCATTGCTTTAGCCAAAGACATGGCGCGACTCCCTTCTCCTCCATTACGGCATAAGCCGGAGTATCCTCTGGCAGTGTGGGCTCCCCTACACTCACTGTAATGTACACATCTCCCCTCAAAGCACTTCTTAAAGCCTTGAAAAACTTAATTGTTGCATCTGTTATTCTGTTTAGAGTCAAATCAGGAAGTGACTTTAATTCCCAGAACACTCTTCGCGTACCTTCTCAACCAATTGCTTCTCACAGACGGCTGCCAATCCGTGCGCGACCCTTCTCACTAACCGACCTATCCCAGCACAGCTCCAATGACATCACACTCACACACACTGCGGCTGACAAAGTCTTGCGGCTTGTCCTCCTCACTCTCTATTCACCCAAAAACTAATGCAATATATTGCGAGCACTTAACAACAGAAACTCAAATTTGCCGGTTTACTACAGGAAGGGTAACACAATCGCTTCAGAACTTTACAGGGATTTCACTTGAAGCCTCGGCTGCTACTCTCTCCTTCTCAGATCCCCCACTCGCAAGCAAAATTTGACCTGAAAATGTTACTCTCGACTTGTCAATGGTTCGCCCTAGTGCACTTTAGAACTTGCCAAATATCCATTGAAGGTTTTCACTCACACACTTTGAATCAAACCCGACTCGTCAATCACGCCCGATTGACCTATTAAACCTGCACAAATTACAACATAAACCAAGTGTCTCATACACTTATAAATATACTCCGGAGTCTTAGACCACGCAGCGTCCGTACATCACCAACAACCATGTGGACAATTTTTGAGCACAAAGCGCCACACTCACTTGAAGTTCGCCGACTTCCCTACTCTCATACTGCAGAGTACACAGACCCCTTCTAAAACATCACCTGGCCTAAAATCCTCACAAACCCCACAATTCACCTGGGATATGCATACGCTGTGCAAGTGCAAACCCTACGTCACTCACTCTATCACTAGAACGCCGAGAACATACCCAACTCACTTCGGCAAGCTCCAAGATTCCGGGAAAGTCATTTGGGACTTAGGGGCACATCATCTCTCCAATTTGCATTATTTATTTTAACTTACACGGGGACTCGTTTTAGGCCAATGAACCTTTTGACCCTGATTGGAGACTCCTTAAGACAAGATCTATTCAGCATTTCAATCAATAGATCAATAACCTCATCAATATTCACAATAACAAATTAATCAAATTAGTTGATGCCATTAATAAGAATCAAACACACTATGACCTTTCAGTCATGAATAACCACACAACTTTAGTAAGATTTAGGATATTTATTCCCTATTTGTTACACTCTACTAGCAAGTTGATTAGTCTCAATACCAGAAAACACATCAACAATGTCACAATATGGCAACTTGTATATGACTTTATCAACGCAAAGATCATGAACATTAGAACAAAGCACGACGTCAACATGAATTAACTTTAGCAAAGTATCCTTAGCGCAACATTCAACAAAGCAAAGATTCAGTCATTTGTCTGATTGCATCCGTGTTAGTGAACTCCTTAACTAACCTCGAATTAGCATTAGCATGTTGGGCTTCATGCAAAACAATTTAGTAACACAAATTTAGAAAACATCTAACTATGGCCTCTATCAAAAGAGCAGTTGGTACCTAGAAAGAAAAGGCAAACATACAATTACAATTTCATTATTGTTGGAAAATGGGTTATTGGTAGGGCAGGTAGGTACCTACACCTAGCAACAAGCCACTAACCTCCACATAGGTACAGTTAGGTCTCAGTAAATTAATTTCAGCTCAACCCCTGGTAGCTTGGCAACGAGCGTCAAGGCTTAACTTAGGAGACAAAGTGTAAAGCATTCAAATATCACAAAACAGTAATTAAATAAAACACAGTAAACAGTTTAAAAATCCAAAACCAATTTATAAAAATAGCTTATATTTTTATCTTTAAAATGACACAAAAACGATTAAAATCGGTTCAGGGGAACCGGAGATATGAATTTTTAAAGTATTAATATTTTCTAGCGCTTAGAAACAAAAAGCGCCAATCGGGTCATCTGGTTGCACCAGGACCGGGGCAAAGTCAAACTTTCAGGCCGACCGCGATGGAGCCATGCTCGGCTACAAGTCGCGGGAGGCCTCGGTTAAAAAGTTACCTTCTGACTTAGTCTCTTTTTTGATGTTTTTCTTCCCCGGGACGAACCTGCCAGTTGAATCCGACCTCCTGGAGCCCTTGTCCGGATACGCGAAGTCGGTTTCCTCGGTGGTGATTTTTACCTTCGGACTTAGTCATTTTTTCGAGATGAAAATCATTCGACCGGGGTAAACCTGGATCTTGATCCGACGTCCGTGGAGCCCTTCTCGGATACGATGGCTGGGAGGTCCCGGTCAACTTTTTACCTTCGGACTTAGTCTCTTTTTTGGATGTTTTTCTTTACCGGGACGAACCACGAAGTCAGGCCGGGTCGCGGTTGAGGCAAGCCGGCTAGAATTTCCGCGTCGGGTCGGTCACTTTATGGAGCTTTTTTTCAAAAATTCTCCAATCTTTTCCAAACTTCTGGGGCTTCACCCAGATGTTCTTTTAAGGTTCTTTTGGGTTCCACAGCTCACCCCAAGGGTCCAGAAGTTCTGTGATGGTCCTTTGGAAGTGCGGACTTCAACTCCCAGAATGCACCTGGCGCAAACTCCTTTTTGGCCACTGGACAGTGGTCAGCTGGTCACTTTTTCAGGAGTTGGTGCAGGGGACTCTGGATAGCAATTTTTCACCTGTAGCAAACAGGGAGTCCCTCCTTGAACCAGTTGAAGCCAGGCAAAGTCCTTCTTGTGGTGAAGCCCAAGTGTGCAGCTGGTGCAGTCTTTCTGAGTGCAGGGTCCAGGTGCAGGCCAGGGGTCCAGCAGGGCAGTCCTTCTTCTTCTTTAGTTCCTTTCTTGTTGAATTCTGGAGGGGATCTGAGGTGTGGGGGCAGGTCTGCCAGTTTTATCCTTGCTCCTGGGTGAAAAGCAGGGGGGCCCTGGTTCTCCAATCAGGGACAGGGTCGTCCCCCTGTGATGACCACTTCCTGGGAAGTGTGGCAAAAATCCATCCCAGAAGGCAACAGTCTCTAAAAATCCAACATGGATGAATCTGATTTTTGGAGGTTACATCTGGCTGAGCCCACCCACTGGTGTGGCTAAAAATCATAAACACACCCCTCTCCTGCCCTCTCCTAATCTAATCAAGGGGGCACCTAATTGTCTGGGGTTGCAGGATGTGGGGGTGTTGCTGGGTGCTGCAAATGTCCTTCTCTGCCTTTGAAGACCAGTTTGGCAGCCCTCCCCCTTCCTGCCTCACCATCTGCTGAGGGGAGATTCTCTCCCCCAAGCACATTCCTTTGTGTGAAGCCTGGCCACTTCACACCCAATCAAGGCAGCCTGGCAGAAGCTGCTGCAGGCTGGCCAATCAGAGCACAGCAGCAAAAACAATTCAGAGCTGAATTTGGCAACTTTTTAGGTAAAGTCTAAACTTTTTACCTGGACAAGTTATATTAAATCCCACAACTGGAAGTTGTGGGATTTATTACAACAATCAATTTGATACCAAATTCTTGGTATGTAACATTTAAGGAGACTTTAAAATTTAAAATAAAGTCTGCCCATTCTAGCCTATGAAGGCCATTTACTTCAATGAGGGAAAAACGAATTTGGCTGTTTTTACCTCACCAGGGCTTATAAATCTATTTTTATAAAGTCCCTGCTTATAGTTACATGGCACCCAGCCCTAGGGGCACATAGGGCACACCTTAGGGGTGACTTATATGTAAAAATAAGGTAGTTTAAGACTTTGGAAGTACCTTTAATTCCAAAGTCGAATTTGCATATAACTTTAATTTAAAAGCAGCCAGCATGGCAGGCTTGGTTTTAAAATGACACTGGGCACCTCAGCAGTGCACCTAGGTGTGCACCACCTATGCTGTGGTCCCTAAACCTACATGCCCTACCATATACTAGGGACTTATAGGTAGGTTAACTTAGCCAATTATAATTAGCCTAATTTGCATATCCATTTTACACAGAGCACTGGCCCTGGGACTGGTAAGCAGTACCCAGGGCACAGCCAAGAGTCAGTAACCACCAGTACCTATCCAGAAAGAGTGGGGGTAATCAGGTAAAAAAAAGGACTTTCCTACACTGCCCCCCCCCCAGATGAAAGGTGATGGGTACTAACCTACACCCTGGTAGTCCTCATCAGCTAAGTGGAAAAACCTGGAAAGGCCATCTGCATTGGCATGAGCAGTCCCAGGTCTGTGCTCCACTGTGAAGTCCATCCCCTGTAGGGAAATGGACCACCTTAACAGTTTTGGGTTCTCCCCCCTCATCTGCATCAACCATCTGAGAGGTCTGTGGTCAGTTTGTACACGGAAGTGAGTGCCAAACAAGTAAGGCCTCAACTTCTTCAGAGACCAAACCACAGCAAAGGCCTCCCTCTCAATGGCACTCCATTTTTTCTCTCTGGGGAGTAGTCGCCTGCTGATGAAGGCAACTGGGTGATCATGGCCCTCTTCATTAACTTGTGCTAACACTGCCCCAATCCCTTCCTCTGAAGCATCTGTTTGCACTACAAATTCCTTGCTATAGTCAGGGGCCAGTAACACTGGTGCTGAACACATAGCCTGTTTTAGGGTGTCAAAAGCTTTTTGACACTCTGGGGTCCAAATGACCTTCTTGGGCTGTTTCTTGGAGGTAAGCTCAGTTAGAGGGGCCACTATGGTCCCAACATTTTGAACAAACCTCCTGTAATACCCAGTCAGGCCAAGAAAGGCCCTGACCTGAGTCTGGGTTTTTGGAGCCTCCCAATCCAGGATAGTCTGGATCTTGGGCTGGAGAGGTTGTACATGGCCTCCACCAACAAGGTGGCCCAGGTACACAACAGAACTTTGCCCTATCTGGCACTTGCTTGCCTTGATAGTCAGGCCTGCTTGAAGCAGGGCCTGAAGCACTTCCTTCAGGTGGACCAGGTGGTCCCTTCAGGTGGAACTAAATACAGCTATATCATCCAGATAAGCTGCACTAAAAGATTCCAACCCAGATAGGACTCTATTCACCAACCGTTGGAAGGTGGCAGGAGCATTTTTCATCCCGAAGGGCATCACCTTGAACTGAAAGTGGCCCTCTGGTGTGGAAAATGCTGACCTCTCCTTAGCTCTTGGACTTAAGGCAATCTGCCAATATCCTGAGGTCAGATCAAATGTGCTCAGGAATTTGGCAGCCCCCAACCTGTCAATGAGCTCATCAGCTCTAGGTATGGGGTGAGCATCAGTCCTAGTGACTGCATTTAGACCTCTGTAGTCCACACAGAATCTTAATTCTTTCTTCCCACCTTGGGGATTAGCTTTGGGCACCAGTACCACTGGACTGGACCAAGGACTATCAGAGGGCTCAATTACCTTCAGGTCCAACATCTTAGCCACTTCAGCTTTGATGTTGGCCTTGACCTGGTCAGACAGCCTGTACAGCTTGTTCTTGACAGGCAAGCTGTCACCAGAGTCAACATCATGGACACACCAATTGGTGAGTCCAGGGGTCAGGGAGAACAGACTAGCAAACTGTCCCAAGACTTGCTTACAGTCTTGTTGTTGCTGATCTGTCAATTTGGGAGAGAGTACCACTCCCTCCACTGACCCATCTTTTGCCTTTGAGAACAGGAGGTCTGGCAGAGGTTCACCCTCCTCCTCCTTCCCTTCATCAGTGACCATCAGCATGGTCATGTCTGCCCTGTCCTGGTGGGTTTCATCCTGTTTACATGTAGGATCCTGTGAGGATTCCTGGGGGTGCCAAGGTCCACCAAGTAGGTGACCTCACCTTTTTTCTCTAGGATTGGATAGGGCCCAGTCCATTTGGCCTCTAGTGCCCTAGGAGCCATGGGCTCCAAAACCCACACCAGCTGTCCTGGGTGATACTCAGGCATGGTAGCCTTTTGATCATGCCAGAGCTTCATGAGCTCCTGACTGGCCTCCAGGTTTCTGCTTGCCTTCTTCATATACTCAGCCATGCGAGACCGCAGGCCTAGTACATAATCCAGCACATTCTCCTTGGATTCCTTGAGAGGCTTTTCCCAAGACTCTCTCACCAAGCACAATGGGCCTCTTACAGGGTGCCCAAACAGTAACTCAAAGGGGCTGAATCCAACCCCCTTCTGTGGCACCTCCCTGTAGGCAAACAGCAGGCATGGGAGGAGGACATCCCATCTCCTCCTGAGTTTGTCAGACAAACCCATGATCATGCCCTTCAGGGTCTTATTGAATCTTTCCACCAGACCATTGGTCTGTGGATGGTAGGGTGTGCTGAACTTATAAGTAACACCACACTCCTCCCACATGGCTTTCAGATAGGCTGACATAAAGTTTGTGCCCCTATCTGAGACCACCTCCTTTGGGAATCCCACTCTGGTGAACACACCAAGTAGGGCCCTAGCCACTGTGGGAGCAGTGACTGTCCGGAGGGGTATTGCCTCAGGGTACCTGGTGGCATGGTCCACTACCACCACAATGTACCTGTTACCTGAAGCAGTTGGTGGGTCTAGGGGACCAACAATGTCAATCCCCACCCTCTCAAAGGGAGTCCCAACCACTGGCAGTGGAATCAAGGGAGCCTTTGGCTTGCCCCCTGTCTTGCCACTGGCTTGACAGGTGACACAGGAGCTGCAAAACTCCCTGACTTTTTCTGACATTTCGGGCCAATAAAAATGGTTGACCAGCCTGCTCCAGGTCTTGGTCTGTCCCAAATGACCAGCTAAGGGGATATCATGGCTTAAGGTAAGGAGGAATTCTCTATACTTTTGGGGGACCACTACTCTCCTAGTAGCCCCTTCTTTAAGGGCCCTTGCCTCAGTGTAGAGAACTCCATCCTCCCAGTAAACCTTGTGGGTACCACTGGTATCCCCTTGTTCTTGCCTGGCAGCAGTCTGCCTCAGGCCCTCAAGAGTGGGACACTCTCTTTGTCCCTGGCACAAATCTTCTCTGGTGGGCCCACCTGCCCCTTGCAGTTCTGCCAAGTCGGGCAGAGTTTGCAGGGAAGGTGTCCCTCCCTCAGAGTTCAGATCCTCCCCCTCAGGGTTGGATTCTTCCTGACCCTCTGTACTTGTTGGGGCTGGCAAGCCAGACCCAGTGCCTTTTCTCTTTTTCTTGGAGGCTTGGCCCATTGTTCCAGGGTCCAAGTGTCCAGCATTCCCCTGTAGTGCCGCCTGTGACCTGGTCACAGCACACACCCATTCAGGGAGGTCCAGCATCTGTGCATGGACCCTTCTTTCCACTTCTGACCACTCAGATGCTTCAAGATCATTCCCCAGTAGACACTCTACTGGGAGGGCAGGAGCTACAGCTACTTTTTTAGGGCCAGTCACACCTCCCCATTCCAGACTCACCATAGCCATGGGATGGAGTTTGGTTCTGGTATCTGCATAAGTCACCTGGTGGAAGACACCAGGTAAGACCTGCTCTGGAGAAACCAGCTTTTCTGCGACCATTGTCACACTGGCTCCTGTATCTCTCAGAGCTTCCACTTCAGTCCCATTGACTTTAGGCCTCTGCCTATACCTCTCCATGATGGGAGGTAAGGTGGCCATAGTTGCAATGTCCACCCCACCCACGGATACTAAGGTGACCTCAGTGTACCCTGATTCCACCCCTGGGCCAACTTCCACCCCCAACCCTACACTAGCAATCCCCTGGGATTGCCCACCAGTGGGGGGCTTCTTGGAGCAGATAGCATCTCCTCTTTTATGTCCTGGCTGATGACAGTCAAAACACTTGCCGGCCTTAGCAAGCTCCTGAAACTTTCCTGCTTTAGCAGGATCATAATTCTTTCCCTGATACCTTTTCCCTTTAAAAGTGAATTGGCTCGGGGCTCCCCCTCCCTGAGAAGTTTTTAGGGACTCTTGTGAGGACTCTTTGGGTTTTTTGTCATCCTTCCCCTGGTTCTTCCCCTGAGAAGAACCATGTCCTCCCTTTTTCTGATCACCCCCTGGGGGTTTCTGGTTAACCCTAGTTCTTAACCAGTCATCTGCTGCCTCCCCCAGCTCTCTGGGGTTGGTCAACCTAGAGTCTACTAGATACTGGCGGAGCCTCTCTTGGACACAATTAGTTAGAAGGTGCTCCCTCATAATCAAATTGTACAGCCCCTCAAAGGTACTTACCCTGTTGCCCTGTATCCAGCCCTCCAGTGCTTTTACTGAAATGTCCACAAAGTCCACCCAGGACTGGGTGCTTGTCTTTTGGGTGTCCCTAAACTTAAGCCTATACTGCTCTGGGGTTAGACCAAACTTTTTAGTCAAGCAACTCTTCATACTGGGGTATGAGTCTGCGTCCTCCCCACTCATGGTTAGGAGCCTATCCCTCCCAGAGTTGGGAACTAACTCCCAAAGGAGTGAACCCCAGTACTGAGGCTTGACTTTCCTCATCTGGAGGGCCCTCTCAAAGGCCCCCAGCCACTTATCTATGTCATCCCCCTCTACATAGGCAGGAACCACCCCTTTGGGTAATCTGGGGGCAAAACCCCCACCCAGGGACACCTCAGTTTCTTTCTCGCTGCCTCCATCTTTTTTTTCTTTGCTTGCCCACTTTTTATTTTCTAGGGCAAGCTTATCTGCTTCCAAAGCTATGTAGGCTAGCTGGGCTTCCAGCTCTCTTTCTCGGATGGATGGGTTCTCTCCTCCTGAAAGGACCCCCTTCCTACCACTAGCTTTGGGTCTGCCCCTAGTGACTGTATCCACTGAGGACCGTTCCTCCTCTTCCTCACTTGGGGTCTGATGCCTTCCCTCCCCTGAAAGGTTAGAGCTAGCATCTTCCCCTTTTTCTTCCTCCTCTGGAGCTTCCTCTGTCTCTACCTCTTGGGCCTCAGCCCATGCTGTCAGGGATTTAATCAGGATTTCCTTCCTGAGATTAGTGGTTGCAGGCAACCCTCTTTCAATACACAACCCCCTAAGCTGGACTACTGTCAGTGTGGGTAGGCTAACCAGATCAAGCTCCATGGTTCCCTAGTTTTGTGACAACAAAAACTTTTTGCAAAAATTGGAAACAAGAATTTAGAAAAATTACAAAAATTCAATAATTGAAATTAATCCAAATTAAAAATTAAAAACAATTTTTGCACTAGGACAATTTAAAGGATTTTTAATTTGTTTTACCTAAAACTGTAACGTGAGATTGAACACAAGTACAGGATCCCGTCGCTGCTTCCAATTATGTTGGAAAATGGGTTATTGGTAGGGCAGGTAGGTACCTACACCTAGCAACAAGCCACTAACCTCCACATAGGTACAGTTAGGTCTCAGTAAATTAATCCCAGCTCAACCCCTGGAAGCTTGGCAACGAGCGTCAAGGCTTAACTTAGGAGACAAAGTGTAAAGCATTCAAATATCACAAAACAGTAATTAAATAAAACACAGGAAACAGTTTAAAAATCCAAAACCAATTTATAAAAATAGCTTATATTTTTATCTTTAAAATGACACAAAAACGATTAAAATCGGTTCAGGGGAACCGGAGATATGAATTTTTAAAGTATTAATATTTTCTAGCGCTTAGAAACAAAAAGCGCCAATCGGGTCATCTGGTTGCACCAGGACCGGGGCAAAGTCAAACTTTCAGGCCGACCGCGATGGAGCCCTGCTCAGCTACAAGTCGCGGGAGGCCTCGGTTAAAAAGTTACCTTCTGACTTAGTCTCTTTTTTGATGTTTTTCTTCCTCGGGACGAACCTGCCAGTTGAATCCGACCTCCTGGAGCCCTTGTCCGGATACGCGAAGTCGGTTTCCTCGGTGGTGATTTTTACCTTCGGACTTAGTCATTTTTTCGAGATGAAAATCCTTCGACCGGGGTAAACCTGGATCTTGATCCGACGTCCGTGGAGCCCTTCTCGGATACGATGGCTGGGAGGTCCCGGTCAACTTTTTACCTTCGGACTTAGTCTCTTTTTTGGATGTTTTTCTTTACCGGGACGAACCACGAAGTCAGGCCGGGTTGCGGTTGAGGCAAGCCGGCTAGAATTTCCGCGTCGGGTCGGTCACTTTATGGAGCTTTTTTTCAAAATTCTCCAATCTTTTCCAAACTTCTGGGGCTTCACCCAGATGTTCTTTTAAGGTTCTTTTGGGGTCCACAGCTCACCCCAAGGGTTCAGAAGTTCTGTGATGGTCCTTGGGAAGTGCGGACTTCAACTCCCAGAATGCACCTGGCGCAAACTCCTTTTTGGCCACTGGACAGTGGTCAGCTGGTCACTTTTTCAGGAGTAGGTGCAGGGGACTCTGGATAGCAATTTTTCACCTGTAGCAAACAGGGAGTCCCTCCTTGAACCAGTTGAAGCCAGGCAAAGTCCTTCTTGTGGTGAAGCCCAAGTGTGCAGCTGGTGCAGTCTTTCTGAGTACAGGGTCCAGGTGCAGGCCAGGGGTCCAGCAGGGCAGTCCTTCTTCTTCTTTAGTTCCTTTCTTGTTGAATTCTGGAGGGGATCTGAGGTGTGGGGGCAGGTCTGCCAGTTTTATCCTTGCTCCTGGGTGAAAAGCAGGGGGGCCCTGGTTCTCCAATCAGGGACAGGGTCGTCCCCCTGTGATGACCACTTCCTGGGAAGTGTGGCAAAAATCCATCCCAGAAGGCAACAGTCTCTAAAAATCCAACATGGATGAATCTGATTTTTGGAGGTTACATCTGGCTGAGCCCACCCACTGGTGTGGCTAAAAATCATAAACACACCCCTCTCCTGCCCTCTCCTAATCTAATCAAGGGGGCACCTAATTGTCTGGGGTTGCAGGATGTGGGGGTGTTGCTGGGTGCTGCAAATGTCCTTCTCTGCCTTTGAAGACCAGTTTGGCAGCCCTCCCCCTTCCTGCCTCACCATCTGCTGAGGGGAGATTCTCTCCCCCAAGCACATTCCTTTGTGTGAAGCCTGGCCACTTCACACCCAATCAAGGCAGCCTGGCAGAAGCTGCTGCAGGCTGGCCAATCAGAGCACAGCAGCAAAAACAATTCAGAGCTGAATTTGGCAACTTTTTAGGTAAAGTCTAAACTTTTTACCTGGACAAGTTATATTAAATCCCACAACTGGAAGTTGTGGGATTTATTACAACAATCAATTTGATACCAAATTCTTGGTATGTAACATTTAAGGAGACTTTAAAATTTAAAATAAAGTCTGCCCATTCTAGCCTATGAAGGCCATTTACTTCAATGAGGGAAAAACGAATTTGGCTGTTTTTACCTCACCAGGGCTTATAAATCTATTTTTATAAAGTCCCTGCTTATAGTTACATGGCACCCAGCCCTAGGGGCACATAGGGCACACCTTAGGGGTGACTTATATGTAAAAATAAGGTAGTTTAAGACTTTGGAAGTACCTTTAATTCCAAAGTCGAATTTGCATATAACTTTAATTTAAAAGCAGCCAGCATGGCAGGCTTGGTTTTAAAATGACACTGGGCACCTCAGCAGTGCACCTAGGTGTGCACCACCTATGCTGTGGTCCCTAAACCTACATGCCCTACCATATACTAGGGACTTATAGGTAGGTTAACTTAGCCAATTATAATTAGCCTAATTTGCATATCCATTTTACACAGAGCACTGGCCCTGGGACTGGTAAGCAGTACCCAGGGCACAGCCAAGAGTCAGTAACCACCAGTACCTATCCAGAAAGAGTGGGGGTAATCAGGTAAAAAAAAGGACTTTCCTACACTGCCCCCCCCCCAGATGAAAGGTGATGGGTACTAACCTACACCCTGGTAGTCCTCATCAGCTAAGTGGAAAAACCTGGAAAGGCCATCTGCATTGGCATGAGCAGTCCCAGGTCTGTGCTCCACTGTGAAGTCCATCCCCTGTAGGGAAATGGACCACCTTAACAGTTTTGGGTTCTCCCCCCTCATCTGCATCAACCATCTGAGAGGTCTGTGGTCAGTTTGTACACGGAAGTGAGTGCCAAACAAGTAAGGCCTCAACTTCTTCAGAGACCAAACCACAGCAAAGGCCTCCCTCTCAATGGCACTCCATTTTTTCTCTCTGGGGAGTAGTCGCCTGCTGATGAAGGCAACTGGGTGATCATGGCCCTCTTCATTAACTTGTGCTAACACTGCCCCAATCCCTTCCTCTGAAGCATCTGTTTGCACTACAAATTCCTTGCTATAGTCAGGGGCCAGTAACACTGGTGCTGAACACATAGCCTGTTTTAGGGTGTCAAAAGCTTTTTGACACTCTGGGGTCCAAATGACCTTCTTGGGCTGTTTCTTGGAGGTAAGCTCAGTTAGAGGGGCCACTATGGTCCCAACATTTTGAACAAACCTCCTGTAATACCCAGTCAGGCCAAGAAAGGCCCTGACCTGAGTCTGGGTTTTTGGAGCCTCCCAATCCAGGATAGTCTGGATCTTGGGCTGGAGAGGTTGTACATGGCCTCCACCAACAAGGTGGCCCAGGTACACAACAGAACTTTGCCCTATCTGGCACTTGCTTGCCTTGATAGTCAGGCCTGCTTGAAGCAGGGCCTGAAGCACTTCCTTCAGGTGGACCAGGTGGTCCCTTCAGGTGGAACTAAATACAGCTATATCATCCAGATAAGCTGCACTAAAAGATTCCAACCCAGATAGGACTCTATTCACCAACCGTTGGAAGGTGGCAGGAGCATTTTTCATCCCGAAGGGCATCACCTTGAACTGAAAGTGGCCCTCTGGTGTGGAAAATGCTGACCTCTCCTTAGCTCTTGGACTTAAGGCAATCTGCCAATATCCTGAGGTCAGATCAAATGTGCTCAGGAATTTGGCAGCCCCCAACCTGTCAATGAGCTCATCAGCTCTAGGTATGGGGTGAGCATCAGTCCTAGTGACTGCATTTAGACCTCTGTAGTCCACACAGAATCTTAATTCTTTCTTCCCACCTTGGGGATTAGCTTTGGGCACCAGTACCACTGGACTGGACCAAGGACTATCAGAGGGCTCAATTACCTTCAGGTCCAACATCTTAGCCACTTCAGCTTTGATGTTGGCCTTGACCTGGTCAGACAGCCTGTACAGCTTGTTCTTGACAGGCAAGCTGTCACCAGAGTCAACATCATGGACACACCAATTGGTGAGTCCAGGGGTCAGGGAGAACAGACTAGCAAACTGTCCCAAGACTTGCTTACAGTCTTGTTGTTGCTGATCTGTCAATTTGGGAGAGAGTACCACTCCCTCCACTGACCCATCTTTTGCCTTTGAGAACAGGAGGTCTGGCAGAGGTTCACCCTCCTCCTCCTTCCCTTCATCAGTGACCATCAGCATGGTCATGTCTGCCCTGTCCTGGTGGGTTTCATCCTGTTTACATGTAGGATCCTGTGAGGATTCCTGGGGGTGCCAAGGTCCACCAAGTAGGTGACCTCACCTTTTTTCTCTAGGATTGGATAGGGCCCAGTCCATTTGGCCTCTAGTGCCCTAGGAGCCATGGGCTCCAAAACCCACACCAGCTGTCCTGGGTGATACTCAGGCATGGTAGCCTTTTGATCATGCCAGAGCTTCATGAGCTCCTGACTGGCCTCCAGGTTTCTGCTTGCCTTCTTCATATACTCAGCCATGCGAGACCGCAGGCCTAGTACATAATCCAGCACATTCTCCTTGGATTCCTTGAGAGGCTTTTCCCAAGACTCTCTCACCAAGCACAATGGGCCTCTTACAGGGTGCCCAAACAGTAACTCAAAGGGGCTGAATCCAACCCCCTTCTGTGGCACCTCCCTGTAGGCAAACAGCAGGCATGGGAGGAGGACATCCCATCTCCTCCTGAGTTTGTCAGACAAACCCATGATCATGCCCTTCAGGGTCTTATTGAATCTTTCCACCAGACCATTGGTCTGTGGATGGTAGGGTGTGCTGAACTTATAAGTAACACCACACTCCTCCCACATGGCTTTCAGATAGGCTGACATAAAGTTTGTGCCCCTATCTGAGACCACCTCCTTTGGGAATCCCACTCTGGTGAACACACCAAGTAGGGCCCTAGCCACTGTGGGAGCAGTGACTGTCCGGAGGGGTATTGCCTCAGGGTACCTGGTGGCATGGTCCACTACCACCACAATGTACCTGTTACCTGAAGCAGTTGGTGGGTCTAGGGGACCAACAATGTCAATCCCCACCCTCTCAAAGGGAGTCCCAACCACTGGCAGTGGAATCAAGGGAGCCTTTGGCTTGCCCCCTGTCTTGCCACTGGCTTGACAGGTGACACAGGAGCTGCAAAACTCCCTGACTTTTTCTGACATTTCGGGCCAATAAAAATGGTTGACCAGCCTGCTCCAGGTCTTGGTCTGTCCCAAATGACCAGCTAAGGGGATATCATGGCTTAAGGTAAGGAGGAATTCTCTATACTTTTGGGGGACCACTACTCTCCTAGTAGCCCCTTCTTTAAGGGCCCTTGCCTCAGTGTAGAGAACTCCATCCTCCCAGTAAACCTTGTGGGTACCACTGGTATCCCCTTGTTCTTGCCTGGCAGCAGTCTGCCTCAGGCCCTCAAGAGTGGGACACTCTCTTTGTCCCTGGCACAAATCTTCTCTGGTGGGCCCACCTGCCCCTTGCAGTTCTGCCAAGTCAGGCAGAGTTTGCAGGGAAGGTGTCCCTCCCTCAGAGTTCAGATCCTCCCCCTCAGGGTTGGATTCTTCCTGACCCTCTGTACTTGTTGGGGCTGGCAAGCCAGACCCAGTGCCTTTTCTCTTTTTCTTGGAGGCTTGGCCCATTGTTCCAGGGTCCAAGTGTCCAGCATTCCCCTGTAGTGCCGCCTGTGACCTGGTCACAGCACACACCCATTCAGGGAGGTCCAGCATCTGTGCATGGACCCTTCTTTCCACTTCTGACCACTCAGATGCTTCAAGATCATTCCCCAGTAGACACTCTACTGGGAGGGCAGGAGCTACAGCTACTTTTTTAGGGCCAGTCACACCTCCCCATTCCAGACTCACCATAGCCATGGGATGGAGTTTGGTTCTGGTATCTGCATAAGTCACCTGGTGGAAGACACCAGGTAAGACCTGCTCTGGAGAAACCAGCTTTTCTGCGACCATTGTCACACTGGCTCCTGTATCTCTCAGAGCTTCCACTTCAGTCCCATTGACTTTAGGCCTCTGCCTATACCTCTCCATGATGGGAGGTAAGGTGGCCATAGTTGCAATGTCCACCCCACCCACGGATACTAAGGTGACCTCAGTGTACCCTGATTCCACCCCTGGGCCAACTTCCACCCCCAACCCTACACTAGCAATCCCCTGGGATTGCCCACCAGTGGGGGGCTTCTTGGAGCAGATAGCATCTCCTCTTTTATGTCCTGGCTGATGACAGTCAAAACACTTGCCGGCCTTAGCAAGCTCCTGAAACTTTCCTGCTTTAGCAGGATCATAATTCTTTCCCTGATACCTTTTCCCTTTAAAAGTGAATTGGCTCGGGGCTCCCCCTCCCTGAGAAGTTTTTAGGGACTCTTGTGAGGACTCTTTGGGTTTTTTGTCATCCTTCCCCTGGTTCTTCCCCTGAGAAGAACCATGTCCTCCCTTTTTCTGATCACCCCCTGGGGGTTTCTGGTTAACCCTAGTTCTTAACCAGTCATCTGCTGCCTCCCCCAGCTCTCTGGGGTTGGTCAACCTAGAGTCTACTAGATACTGGCGGAGCCTCTCTTGGACACAATTAGTTAGAAGGTGCTCCCTCATAATCAAATTGTACAGCCCCTCAAAGGTACTTACCCTGTTGCCCTGTATCCAGCCCTCCAGTGCTTTTACTGAAATGTCCACAAAGTCCACCCAGGACTGGGTGCTTGTCTTTTGGGTGTCCCTAAACTTAAGCCTATACTGCTCTGGGGTTAGACCAAACTTTTTAGTCAAGCAACTCTTCATACTGGGGTATGAGTCTGCGTCCTCCCCACTCATGGTTAGGAGCCTATCCCTCCCAGAGTTGGGAACTAACTCCCAAAGGAGTGAACCCCAGTACTGAGGCTTGACTTTCCTCATCTGGAGGGCCCTCTCAAAGGCCCCCAGCCACTTATCTATGTCATCCCCCTCTACATAGGCAGGAACCACCCCTTTGGGTAATCTGGGGGCAAAACCCCCACCCAGGGACACCTCAGTTTCTTTCTCGCTGCCTCCATCTTTTTTTTCTTTGCTTGCCCACTTTTTATTTTCTAGGGCAAGCTTATCTGCTTCCAAAGCTATGTAGGCTAGCTGGGCTTCCAGCTCTCTTTCTCGGATGGATGGGTTCTCTCCTCCTGAAAGGACCCCCTTCCTACCACTAGCTTTGGGTCTGCCCCTAGTGACTGTATCCACTGAGGACCGTTCCTCCTCTTCCTCACTTGGGGTCTGATGCCTTCCCTCCCCTGAAAGGTTAGAGCTAGCATCTTCCCCTTTTTCTTCCTCCTCTGGAGCTTCCTCTGTCTCTACCTCTTGGGCCTCAGCCCATGCTGTCAGGGATTTAATCAGGATTTCCTTCCTGAGATTAGTGGTTGCAGGCAACCCTCTTTCAATACACAACCCCCTAAGCTGGACTACTGTCAGTGTGGGTAGGCTAACCAGATCAAGCTCCATGGTTCCCTAGTTTTGTGACAACAAAAACTTTTTGCAAAAATTGGAAACAAGAATTTAGAAAAATTACAAAAATTCAATAATTGAAATTAATCCAAATTAAAAATTAAAAACAATTTTTGCACTAGGACAATTTAAAGGATTTTTAATTTGTTTTACCTAAAACTGTAACGTGAGATTGAACACAAGTACAGGATCCCGTCGCTGCTTCCAATTATGTTGGAAAATGGGTTATTGGTAGGGCAGGTAGGTACCTACACCTAGCAACAAGCCACTAACCTCCACATAGGTACAGTTAGGTCTCAGTAAATTAATCCCAGCTCAACCCCTGGAAGCTTGGCAACGAGCGTCAAGGCTTAACTTAGGAGACAAAGTGTAAAGCATTCAAATATCACAAAAGAGTAATTAAATAAAACACAGGAAACAGTTTAAAAATCCAAAACCAATTTATAAAAATAGCTTATATTTTTATCTTTAAAATGACACAAAAACGATTAAAATCGGTTCAGGGGAACCGGAGATATGAATTTTTAAAGTATTAATATTTTCTAGCGCTTAGAAACAAAAAGCGCCAATCGGGTCATCTGGTTGCACCAGGACCGGGGCAAAGTCAAACTTTCAGGCCGACCGCGATGGAGCCCTGCTCAGCTACAAGTCGCGGGAGGCCTCGGTTAAAAAGTTACCTTCTGACTTAGTCTCTTTTTTGATGTTTTTCTTCCTCGGGACGAACCTGCCAGTTGAATCCGACCTCCTGGAGCCCTTGTCCGGATACGCGAAGTCGGTTTCCTCGGTGGTGATTTTTACCTTCGGACTTAGTCATTTTTTCGAGATGAAAATCCTTCGACCGGGGTAAACCTGGATCTTGATCCGACGTCCGTGGAGCCCTTCTCGGATACGATGGCTGGGAGGTCCCGGTCAACTTTTTACCTTCGGACTTAGTCTCTTTTTTGGATGTTTTTCTTTACCGGGACGAACCACGAAGTCAGGCCGGGTTGCGGTTGAGGCAAGCCGGCTAGAATTTCCGCGTCGGGTCGGTCACTTTATGGAGCTTTTTTTCAAAATTCTCCAATCTTTTCCAAACTTCTGGGGCTTCACCCAGATGTTCTTTTAAGGTTCTTTTGGGGTCCACAGCTCACCCCAAGGGTTCAGAAGTTCTGTGATGGTCCTTGGGAAGTGCGGACTTCAACTCCCAGAATGCACCTGGCGCAAACTCCTTTTTGGCCACTGGACAGTGGTCAGCTGGTCACTTTTTCAGGAGTAGGTGCAGGGGACTCTGGATAGCAATTTTTCACCTGTAGCAAACAGGGAGTCCCTCCTTGAACCAGTTGAAGCCAGGCAAAGTCCTTCTTGTGGTGAAGCCCAAGTGTGCAGCTGGTGCAGTCTTTCTGAGTACAGGGTCCAGGTGCAGGCCAGGGGTCCAGCAGGGCAGTCCTTCTTCTTCTTTAGTTCCTTTCTTGTTGAATTCTGGAGGGGATCTGAGGTGTGGGGGCAGGTCTGCCAGTTTTATCCTTGCTCCTGGGTGAAAAGCAGGGGGGCCCTGGTTCTCCAATCAGGGACAGGGTCGTCCCCCTGTGATGACCACTTCCTGGGAAGTGTGGCAAAAATCCATCCCAGAAGGCAACAGTCTCTAAAAATCCAACATGGATGAATCTGATTTTTGGAGGTTACATCTGGCTGAGCCCACCCACTGGTGTGGCTAAAAATCATAAACACACCCCTCTCCTGCCCTCTCCTAATCTAATCAAGGGGGCACCTAATTGTCTGGGGTTGCAGGATGTGGGGGTGTTGCTGGGTGCTGCAAATGTCCTTCTCTGCCTTTGAAGACCAGTTTGGCAGCCCTCCCCCTTCCTGCCTCACCATCTGCTGAGGGGAGATTCTCTCCCCCAAGCACATTCCTTTGTGTGAAGCCTGGCCACTTCACACCTAATCAAGGCAGCCTGGCAGAAGCTGCTGCAGGCTGGCCAATCAGAGCACAGCAGCAAAAACAATGCAGAGCTGAATTTGGCAACTTTTTAGGTAAAGTCTAAACTTTTTACCTGGACAAGTTATATTAAATCCAACAACTGGAAGTTGTGGGATTTATTACAACAATCAATTTGATACCAAATTCTTGGTATGTAACATTTAAGGAGACTTTAAAATTTAAAATAAAGTCTGCCCATTCTAGCCTATGAAGGCCATTTACTTCAATGAGGGAAAAACAAATTTGGCTGTTTTTACCTCACCAGGGCTTATAAATCTATTTTTATAAAGTCCCTGCTTATAGTTACATGGCACCCAGCCCTAGGGGCACATAGGGCACACCTTAGGGGTGACTTATATGTCAAAATAAGGTAGTTTAAGATTTTGGAAGTACCTTTAATTCCAAAGTCGAATTTGCATATAACTTTAATTTAAAAGCAGCCAGCAAGGCAGGCTTGCTTTTAAAATGACACTGGGCACCTCAGCAGTGTACCTAGGTGTGCACCACCTATGCTGTGGTCCCTAAACCTACATGCCCTACCATATACTAGGGACTTATAGGTAGGTTAACTTAGCCAATTATAATTAGCCTAATTTGCATATCCATTTTACACAGAGCACTGGCCCTGGGACTGGTAAGCAGTACCCAGGGCACAGCCAAGAGTCAGTAACCACCAGTACCTATCCAGAAAGAGTGGGGGTGATCAGGCAAAAAAAAGGACTTTCCTACAATTATCATATAATTACCCTCCGTAATGGGTCAGCATACAGAGTCAGTCTTCGTCCTCAGGACATCAGTCAATTCGCCATCAGCCAGGATAAGCAGCAAAGTCTCAGCAAGGTAAGGCAAGAGGGAATTCTTCCCTCATAAGGAGGTGAAGTAAGTATCAGGCAAGGCAAGAAAGTTGAGGATAGTTTGAAGAATCAAACAGCAAAGTCTAAGTCAGAGTGTCAAAGTAATGGCATAAAGTGGCTCACAAGTGGCAATGGCATAGAATGCTGCTTTCTCCTTGTGACATGTCATTAGATCGATTCTAGCAAACAAGTCTCTAATTTCCAATTGGGCAATATTTGGTGCATCGTTATCTTTGTCCAATGATCCATCGGTCACCTTACTAGAATTTTCACTTAAGACAGTTCTCACGTAATCCATTGGCTCCTGTAATTGACGTCTTCAACGGGTAGAATGTCAGGTAGGAAAAGTTACACTCGCTGTTTCAGTCAGTAGTTCCATTGTCTTTACCAGTTCAGGCGACCTTGCACCTGTTGCGATTTACACTGTTGCATTCGGCAAGAATGTCTCCTTGAGCAAGTCGGGTCTCATGAGAAAGAATTTTACTACGGTTACACACACTTCTCTAGCTTCTGGAAAAGTACAGTTTCATGTCCTTCAGCAAGACGGCACATTGCACGATAGAAAACACATTTAATATGAGACCAGGCACCTAGGCCCAGACCCTTGCTAACTAAGGCCTAGTGATTAATTTAGCAAAACCTTAACATATAACTCTTAATGCTTATACATAATTATCCATTAGTAAATTAGTACATTAATAATCCATTATTAATCAATTTCATTAATCATCGTATACATTGGTGGCCACTCCCCATGGGCACATTTCAAACGCGTACATTAATATTAGTCTGTCACGTTTTCTATGCAGCTTCATTACACATTAATTTGCAAGCAATTCATGTTAATTTTTTATTATAAAATCTACACTCCAACAGTACTGACTCTGAACCTCTCTATCAAAAGAAAAGGACATAAACTTGTGTTGCCATTCATTAGTAGTTGCATATGCCCATTGAGTACCTGCGTAATGCTGACTTGCTATTCTCTTTCTTTTCAACTTTTGATCACCACTTATTTCTCCTTCGCTCAATTCTTCTTTTCTCGTAGTATCTACCTCTTCCTCTATTGTTTCATTTATGACTAATTCCTTTGTTTTCCCTACTTGCGACTCAGGCCAATTATCTCCTTTTCTTGATCCTTCTGTCAATAATCTTCTCAGGATTGGACTCTTCTCCTTCTCTTTCTCTATGGTGTTTTCTCTTGATGGACCTACAACGGGCTCAGGAGGAGTTGGATCACCTTGACTTTGATCTGTCTCAACTCTTTCCCCCTCTTGGTCTGACACTTGCTCTGTTTGCTTTTCAACACCGTCTGCTTCTGGGAGAACCCCTATGGTGCTAGGCTCTCCTGCTGTATCTGTAGAGATTGATTCTTCTGCACCCTCCTGTAATTCTTCATCTTCGTCTCTTACAGGGGTAATATAACCATCTTCCACAAGCTCTTGTTCAATTTCAGTCTCCCTTGGTTCTTTTTCTAGTTCAAGTGCAGCAACCGGTTTCGCTGTTGTTGGTGCTCTCAACAACACTTCTTCATGAGCCTGTGGGCATGCCACTTTCTTTGTATGACTCGTGTGTATCCAGTTCCAGAGTCCTGCACACTTCACAGCTGTTGTTGTTGTTAGGACCACCTGATAAGACCCTCTCCAGCTTGGCTGTAAACACGTCTTGCGAATATGTTTTCGGACAATGACCCAGTCACCGGCTCTCAGATTGTGGGTAGGTGGCAGGGTAGTGGCCTGCACCTGCTGAGAGAAAGAGAACCACATCAGCCAGACTCTTGCAGTAGTCCAACACCATATCATCTGTAATATTTACAAGTGCATTGGCTGGAACTGTTAGTAATCTCATTGCTCTGCCCATTAAGAGCTCATGGGGCGACAGCCCTGTCTTCCTGTCAGGTGTATTTCTCATCGACATCAACACCAAAGGTAATGCATCTGGCCATTTCAGATTCGTAGCTGCACACATCTTGGCAATTCTTGATTTCAAGGTACCATTCATCTGTTCCACTAGTCCTGATGCTTCAGGGCGGTAGCTAAAATACAACTTCTGCTCAATGTTTAGTGCTCCAGATAAGAGTTTAATCACCTTGTTGTTGAAGTGAGTTCCCCTATCTGATTCTAAAGAGATCGGAAACCCAAAACGTGGTATCAACTTTCTGAGCAACAACTTTGCTACTGTAAGACTGTCATTCCTTCTTGTGGGGTATGCTTCAATCCAGTGACTAAAAATGCATACAATCACCAACACGTATTTCAAACCTCCACACGCCGGTATCTCAATGAAATCCAATTGCATTCTGCTGAATGGACCTTCTGCTCTTCCAATGTGGCTCAAATTCACCATTGTCCCTTTTCCCACATTTAGCTGCTGACACATTATACAGCGATGACATACTGCCTCTGCTGCTTGCCTAAACTTGGGATTGAAACAGTCAATCTTGAACAAACGAACCATGGCATCCCTCCCAATGTGTGCCTGTCCATGATAATACCTGGCCATTTGCGAAAATAAACTATTTGGTAGAACTATCTGACCCTCCTCAGAAACCCAAATTTTATCAGGTCTTTGGATACACTTTAGTTTAGACCAAAGTTGTTTCTCTTCCTTGTCAACATTATTTTGCAATGTTTTTAACTCTTCCAAAGTATCGATCACTTTCAATGCAAAACATGTACATGTGTTGTCTTCTTTTGACATCAATTCCCACTTGTCTTTGAACGATATACAAAAAAAACCTTGCGACTTGATCCGCATATCCATTTCTTAGTGAGATGTAGTCCTGTGTCTTTTGATGTGCACTGCATTTCACCACAGCAGTTTCTTCAGGTAACTGTATTGCTTACAGCAATTCTTTTATTCTGTCGCCATTTCTTACTGGGGAACCAGTAGAGGTTAGGAAACCTCTTTGCAACAACAATTGACCAATATCATGAACAATTCCAAATCCATATTGGCTATCCATATAGATAGTGACTCTCAATCTTGCAGATACGTGTCATGCTCTAGTAAGAGCTACCAATTCTGCTACTTGTGCAGAATATACACCTCGAAGCCAAGAAGCTTCTAATGTACCTGTAATCGTGCACACAGCATATCCTGCTCTAAGTGTTCCTGTACCATCTCTGAGACATGAGCCATCGACAAAGACAGTTTGGACATTTTCTTCAAATCTGGTATCTCTGATATCAGGTCTTGGTTTTGTGCATAATGCAGTTACCTCAAGATAATCATGCTCAATGTCTTCTTCCTTTTCAATTTCAACAGTATCACTTGGAAGCAATTATGTGGGGTTCAGCACTGTACATCTTTTCAATGTTGCACCTAGAATGGTCGTTTCATACCTTGTCAGTCTGGCACCAGTCAAATACTGCGTTTTCGTCCTTGTTAGTAAGATCTCAACAGAGTGAGGTAACATTCCCGCCAAAGGGTATCCCATCACCACTCCCTCACACTGTGATAGGCTTTGACCAACTGTGACAACCGCACGCAAACAACCTGGTAAGGCTGATGCGACTGGTTCCAAGGTACCTGAAAAATAGGCTACTGGGCGATAAGCACCTCCATGGACCTGTGTCAAGACAGACAAAGAACAAGCATCACGTTCATGACAAAATAATATGAATGGCTTTGTGTAATCACGCATTCCCAATGCTGGAGCTCTGCACAAACTCTCTCTCAACTCAGTGAATGCCTTCATCCCATCCTGGTTTAAAGTAATGGGATCTGTAATTTCCTTATGTGTCAGCTGCTGCAATGGTTTGGCAATCTCAGCAAAGTTTGGAATCCAACAATAACCTACCATTCCCAGAAACATTCTGACATCTCTCTGTGAAGTCGGGGGACTTCTCTGCAATATCATTGTAATCCTTTATCTGGAAATTCTCCTTGACCCCTTCTCAATTTGGTGTCCCAAATATTTCACTGACTTCTGACAGTACTGCATTTTCAATGGTGACACTTTATGTCAGAATTTCCCCAAATGATTTAACAGGGCAATCGAGTCGTACTTACACTCGTCCCTCGTTTTGGATGCAATCAGTAAGTCGTCAATGTATTGCACCAGTATCGATTGGTACGGTAGTTCCAAAGACTCCAGATTATTTTTCAAAATCTGATTGAACAGAGACGGTGACTCCGTGTACCCTTGAGGAAGCCTGCACCAGCTGTAGACTCTGTCTAGGAATTTGAAGCTAAAATGAAACTGGCTATCCTCATGGAGAGGCACAGAAAAGAAAGCTTGTGACAAATCAACCATTGTGAACGACTCTGCATCGCATGGAAACTGAAACAATATTACTGCTGGGTTCGGCACTACAGGGCAACACTTGACCACCAGGTCATTCACTTTTCGCAAATCTTGCACAATTCGTACTTTCCCACAAGATTTCTTCAAGCCCATTATTGGTGAATTACGTGGACTACTCAACACTTCCTTCAAAACCCCTTGTTTCAGAAAATCTCCAATTATCTGCCCCACTTTCATCAGAAAATTCTGTGCCATGTTATACTGTGGAAGCTGCGTGAACACTATACTCGGCTTCAAAGTGATCTTAATTGGCTCCACTCCCTTGATCAAACCCACTTCTTTACCTGTCAGGTCCCACACGTTCTCCTGTACTGTTCCCTGCAAGTATGCATGCAATTCTTTCACAGTAAACATCAGGAAAAACTCAATCAACTTGTACTCTTCATTAATGGTTTCATTCTCAGTTTCAGGAGCTTATTCCTCATCGTCACTATTCGTATGAACCTCTATTCCAGCAGTTGAACAACTAATTGAACATCTGGTTTTGCACAAGTCCCTCCCCAATAGGGATACTGGACTTGAGTCACAGACTGCAAACTTATGCAGTCCCTGGAAGTTGCCAATCTCCACCTGTACTGGATCTGTGATCAGATTTATCAACTGTCTATTTGCTACCCCCACAACCTGCACTGTTCTTCCTGAAAGAGGTACATTTGGAACTTCTGCACTTCTTACTGTAGAGCACGTAGCTCCTGTGTCCACCAAAAATGAGACCCTATGACCCATCACCTTTCCTTTCACAAAAGGTCTTCTCTGATCTACCTCTAGGGATGCTGCAAGCATACAGGGCTCCTCATCCGAACTCTCACACATCCATTCGTCGTTTATTCCATCCTCACTATGTAATAGGAATTGGTGCACTGTGTCACTACTTCTGTCTTGTCTCTGACCTGTGACCTGCTGAGTAAGCATCATCTGTTGCTGCTCCTTTGGGGCTTGAGGTATCTGCATTTGCTGTCTAGGTACCATAGGAACTTCCTGCTGCATTGGTTGCAAATGTGTCATTTGTGCACGTGGTATTTGCATCTGCTGCATAGGTTAAAAATTCTGCACTTGATTCATGTTATTCTGAAAATTTGGATTCAGTCCTCTCATTCTAGGACCTTTTACAGTTTGAAATGTATTGACATCACCACTTTGCTGAACAATACCATCCTGCACCATTATCGGACACTCCTGCTTCCAGTGTCCCACGTTTCCGCAAAGATGACACGGCAATATCTTTTTCATCATATGCACATCATTTTGAACCACTGCAGTACTCAAATCCAGACCACGATTCATATTGATTCCACAACCCCTACCTCTCGCTTGGGGTTGGAACATGACAGTTCCCTGTTGCTGCGGCATCACTCTCGCCTTCTCCTTCAACTTTTTCTGCTTCAACTCAATTTCATCACTACAGTATTTTGCATACTGCAATACCTCATCAATCGGTTTTGCTTGCCAACAAATCAAATGACTCTTAATCATCTGATCTATTTCAGGTCTCAACCTTTCCACGAACCTGAACACAAAGTGCAACCTGTCTTTTGGCTCAATCGCTTCCTTACCACTGTACTCCTTGAAGGCTTTCAACAACCTCTCATAATAAGTATGTATTGACTCCTTTACTTCCTGTGCTGTCCTGTCAATTCTCTGCCAATCAATATTTGTAGGCAAAATTCTCATCTTCAGGAACTCAATCACTTTATAATAATGTTTCATCACTTCAGGTGATGGTGCACCTGTCACTCTATCTCTTTCCAGTTCACTCATTGGCCAATCCACTGCTCTCTTGCGTTCAACCACCAAATCAGCTGGCACTACTATCTCCAACAAAGTATTCAGGTCTTTCCACAGACATTTGGAAAGTTTCACAAATCCATCTGTCTGCTGGTACCATTCAACTGGATTCTCCCTCAACTTTGGATAATCATTTGTGAATGACAAAATATCACTCCTGTTGCAAGGAACATGAACAAATTGCCCTCCTGGAATTTCCCTAATTGGTAGGATTTTTACGGGATCCTTTTCTTTCTGAACGCTTTCAGACCCTTCTTGTGAATCTCCTTTCCATTTATCCTTCTTCTTCGCCCATCTGCCTTCCCACTTCTCTAATGCTCCCCAAATCTGAGCACTCTGCAGTAATTCTTTGAGATGCGCTTTCATCCCAGCTGACCTCATGTGTTCAAAATCCTTTGTCTCAAAATTTAGTCTGTAACTCCTTTTCAAGTGCTTTGTTTTCTCAATTTCTATGTCATGTTTATTGCCAACTCTGCCAATTTCTAATGTATCTTACCTACTTCTCTCATGATTCTCTGACACAAGCATCTCAGCTCTTCTTCTGTGTAGGATTCTAACCTATTCACTCCCATCAACCCTTCAACTAGTTTGGTTATTTTGTTAGCCAGCCTTACGCAATTAATCTGCTCTTCACCCTTGGATGTATTTCGAGGGGAATTCAGGCTGTCTAACCACTAATTTAACTGCTGTGCTGTTAATCCCTGTAATGAAATATTACTCGCGTTCTGCAATGGCACCTGGAGTCAAAAGCTTCAAGCTCTGACTTACACTCGGGCCATTTACAGCATCTGGAAGCCCAACAAGGGGACTAAGGTCCATTAAAGGCCTAGGTCCATCAAAAGTCTGACCCATAGATGAAACCACCTGCACATGTTCTCTCACCTCCCTCCTCATGAGGCTTTGTGACATTTCACCCTGTTCTCCTACAATCGGCTTATTCTGCGCAAATAATGGTACCGCTGGACCAACAGTAATTGGCAGCTATATTGCA
Source organism: Pleurodeles waltl (assembly GCF_031143425.1). Lineage (NCBI taxonomy): Eukaryota > Metazoa > Chordata > Amphibia > Caudata > Salamandridae > Pleurodeles > Pleurodeles waltl. The sequence goes on along the minus strand of NC_090446.1, from coordinate 1,331,395,794 downwards.
TATGGTGCAGCTCTGACTACCGCATTTTGTGAAGTGGCTACTCCCATACTCTGATTCATCACTGGTGTCACATCTGACTGTGTTCCTGTCATTGGTGTGAACTTCGGCAAACCCTGTGGCTGTGCCTGAGGCAACAACATTGGAGTCGGCTCGGTCTGAACTAGCATTGGCCTCGGAACCACTTGCTCCGTAGGAACCACTAAGTTCGAGTCGCCTCAAGAACTTGTATCTCTGGATAAATTCTCTGTATCGGTGGTGGGTGCATCCTCGCTTGGACTACCGAAGTAGTCACTGCATTATGAGTACTCTGCACTACCCCTTGTACCTGTCCATTATCTGGTTGTACTGGTCCCACTGGAGCAGAACTAGTATTTTGACTCCCTTCATGTATCGCATATGGTGGAGGTCGGTCCCTCAACACCTTAGTAATGAGATCCTCAACATCTAAATCTTCTTCTTCCACATAAGTCTTTTTCTTCTTCTTACCCTGAAAAACTCTTATCACTCTTGCTAGTATCATCTTTCTCTTCTGACTCATTTTCCTCTGTGATAGCAGGAAACAACTGAACACCTTGCAACGTCGGCATTCTTCACTTCTTCTGTTCCCAATCCCATCTTGCCCCTGCTAAAGACTTCTCTACCTTCCTTATTCTTCTCTGGAATTTCATTTCTTGTTTCTGTCCTGCTATGAGCTCTCAAACCGCTAATGCCTCAAACTGTGCTGATCTCGGAAGTGGCTTCGTCTCATACAGTGTAATTCGCAACTGATCCAAAATTCTCAAATTAAATGTTCCATGCCCTGGAAACGCTAAAGCTCCCTGTTTCTCTATCAATTTGCAGCACTGATTCAACCAAAGACATGGCGCGACACCTCGCTCCTACATCACAATAAATACCGGAGAATTTTCCGGTGGGGTTGGCTCCCCCACTGTCACCTTAATGTATGTATCGCCCTTCATGGCACTCCTAAACGCTTTGAAAAACCTCATCTTTCTCTGTTGTATTTATTCAATTCAATAAGGAAATGACTTTTACTTCCAAGATTCCCTTCACCCACTTTTTTAACCAATTGCCTCTTACGGACTGCTGCCAATCTGCTTGCAACCCTTCTCACTAACCAATCTATCCCAGCGCGGCTCACTCTGATGTCACACTCACATACTGCGGCTGACAAAGTCTTGCAGCTCGTCCTCCTAATCTTCAATTCACACAAAACGAATGCAAAAGTATTGCGAGCACTAACCAAAAAAACAATAACCAAAAACAAATCAGCTGGTTTACTACAGGAAGGTACACAATCACTTCAGAGACCTTACGAATTTTCACTGATGGCCCTTCCGCTCATGCAGCTATTCCTCTTTCTCAGTCTCCCACATTTGCAAGCAAGATTCGACCCGCAAATTTTGCTCTCAACTGATCAATGGGTCTGTTCTGGTGCACATAGAACTCGCCCGATCAACCTACTAAACCAGACAGATTACAACATAAACCCAAGTGTCTACTACACTTGTCAATATTCTACGGAATCTCAGACCACGCAGGGTACATCACCAACAACCACGTGGACAATCTTTCTGCAAAAAGCGCCACACACATATGAAGTTCGCCAACTTCCTTACTCTCACACTGCGGAGTATGCACACTCCTACTAAACCTCAATTGGAGTACGCAGACTCACTACTTCCCTCACATATGTCACAATTCACCTGCGATCTGCATAAGCCTTTGCAAGCGCAACCTACCACTTTCACACTATCACTAAAACACCGAGAACATACCCAACTTTACTAGTGGGATCCAGGACCTGGAAAAGTAATTTCTGGGCTTGAGGGGACATCATCTTTGCTACAATTGCCATTTCAGAAAACAAAATTAAAATCTCATAAAAGTGAATAACTAACCCTAATTTAAACTACCACCATAACTAGTTCTTCACGGAAACTAACCATCCTCTGCTACCAAAAACTGCTAGCACGCCTGTTCCTTAATAAGTACACTTACAAGGGGACGCGTATAGGTCACCAAACATTTTGATTCACATGGAGTATCCTACCTATGTAGTAATCGATGACTATCAATAATCATTACACAAACCAATCACCAATAAGCAAAACATTAGTCAACATTTCATGAATAACCACAACTCAGTCATACATTTTATCAATTTAATTTCCCTATTAGTTACAATACTAAGTCATGAGGTTAATTCAAACTTCATTCACTCCACTCAAGATTAATTCATTAGTGACCACCAATAAAAAAACCTAATAAGAACTTGAGAAAACAAACATTCTAATGCCTCAACATAAGCCATTAAAGAAGAATATGTTAACATGTGTAGCATGTCAATGTCTCAAATTCAGAACCCTACCTAACACAGCTTAGCATTAGCATGTGGGACTTCATGCGAAAACAATTTGGAACATGAATTTGGAAAACATCTAGCTAGGAGAAAACTATAACACAGCGCAGTTGGTACCTAGAAAGAAAAGGCACAAAAAGTCAATTAGTCACATTGTCATAGCTACCTATCCTTGGTATTGATCAGCAACAAAGTCAGCCTTCGTCTTCAGGTCATCAATCGATCAGCAACACATCAGGCTCTCAAGAGCATGAGCCCAATGACAGAATCTCGAATCTCTTCTCCCTCAATATCGCATCAATTGCGGACTAAGTTCTGAAGATTTTTCCCCCTGTCATGACATTATATAGAAGTTGCCCAGACTATTCCCCAAATCCTAATTGGTCAATTAGTCACCATATATGACGCTACCGAATAACTTTTATTTTACAAATCTATGAATTCTAATATTACGCCATTCTCAGGGTGTTGATTGGTTCACTGTATGATGTCCTCATCATCCGGCTCATCAGGTATCGAAAATGTTGCATCTTCTTCTCCAGTCAGTGTCTCTATTGTTCGAGTCCTGGGAAAGTACATCTCGTCTGGTTAGACAGACCTTGAGACAATTTTGATTCCCTCATCTCCTGTCCGTCGGTTAATAGCAGAAAATTCTAGCTCAGCAGATTTTATTAACACGAGTAGTTCAGGGTCATTTGAACACATCAGCTTCTCTACATTACATGATTTACATGATTATTCAGCTTCTGCATGAGGCCTGGCAACACTAGGCCACAACATTGGCGAAGTTAGCTCTACAATATAATGCAAAACATACTTTATATAACTCAGTATGACATGCTTCTACATTATTATTACACATTTTTCCACTCTTTCACATATTTTTTGTAATTTTAGTATAATTTGTGAATTTTGGTAGCCACTCTCCGTGAGCACATTTTCAAACGTGCACAATACTTTTCTACAACATTTTATTATTAATATTCAAAATGCATAAACAATCATTAATAATTTTTAATTAACATATCTGCATCAACAGGAGCATTCCAGAAGAGGACAGTCCGCTACAGACATATCCTGGCAGTGGAATCTGGGTTCCTGAGGATGGCACGCCGCTATCGTGCAGAGAGATCACCTGGAGAATGGCGGACATTCACCCAAGGGGGCCCACACTGACAGTGGCCACACATAGGACACCCGGCTCCACAGCTGTGCAGGGGACACAGCTGCCACCACAACTACAGCCCCAGCTGCAGCACCTTCCACATCTGTGCACCAACCCACACCACCAGCTGCCATGGACCAAAAAATGCTGAAATATCAGCGGAGGGACGCGACACTAGCCTTGAAAAGGTTGGACAGTTTGGAGAAGGAGGTGGCAGCCAATACGAAGGGACCAAAGTACATTAAAAAAAAAACTCAAGAAGCCAAAACTGTGATTGGCTTTGGTACTCACACCCCCAGTTCTGCCCCCTCCCTCCTTGTTTGTATTAATGTTTTATAGTGGGTTTTAGGGGGTTAGTGTTAGGTTAGTATAGGTATGTAGTTTAGTTAGGATGAGTGGGTTGGGGAGGTTTACTTTTTACATGTTAGTTTGTGGGTGGGTGGGGTGCAATGTTGGGGTATATATGTGTTTTTTTTTTAAATACCCAAAAATACATATCTGTTTAGGTATAGTTATCATATGTGTAGTTTAGTATATGTTGTCCTGCATGTGTCTCGTAACATAAGGGGGATGGAGGGCCAATGTTTAGAGTGTGTCGTTAAATGTGTTAGGTAGGTTTATCATGGAGTAGTTAGGGTTAGTTGTTGGTTAAGTATAGTGAAAATAGGTTAGGTTACATTATGATAGTTTGTCTGGATTATTTTAGTTTAGTTTCATAGTTAATAAAAAGGTCCCAGTACTCCCTTACTTTATGTGGCATATGCTTGTGTCTCAGGCTCTTCCCAGGAGTGCACAGTGAAAAGTGTGTGTTGGCCTAGGAATTCCATCCTGATCCAAATCTTGACATGTTCATCACCTGTTCACAACTGAGCTATCACACTGGCAGCAACAACTCATCTACTTGCCAATGCATCTGCCATCCAGTGTACCCACCGTTCAAGGTGGCTATGTTTACTTTGTATTGGACAGGTAGGTGTGGTAATTCAGCTGTCAGTGTTAGGATACTGTGTAGTAATGTTGGACATTGTGGCACATCTGACAACAGCCTACATTTCAAGTCTATCCAGAAGAACTGACCAGTGGCAATTACAGATGAGTTTAAGTACCTCTGTTTCACACCAATGTGTTCTACTGGTACTCCTAGCTGACGATACTGCCCGAAGCCTGTTTCACAGCCATTCCCGCTGTATGTTGTGGTTGAAGCATACATGTGTTCTACATTTTTTACATACTCAGTGAATTCGTTGTTGGGTATGAGACCAGCGTTGTCATTTATTATGTAGAAACCTTGTGTGTAGATATGTACCCCCATGTTAGTACACTTTTGTATTGACACTCTATGACTAAAGACATGGTTACATACATCACAATTCCTATGCATAGTAGATGTGTTTCAATACACAAAGACATGCTGGTTGTGTAAGAGGTGTTTATTTACAAGTGTCGTAGTGCTATATATACATTGTCCAGGTCAATGACCCCATTGCTGAAATCCATACAATTGTGACAAAACACAAGTCCAGGGTTGGGGGACATGTCATGGGACATGCTTGGGTGAAGTGTCGTTCAGTGCAGAGGAACATGAATTGCCAATTGGAAAGTGAGAGAGAATTGCGGTCCATAAAGGAAGCTCAACAGTGTGTCGTTGAAGAGTGAATATCTCTGTAACCGGGAGCCTGTCGCCACGGTTACACAACAAAACCCCGAACCAGACGGCCCATACCCCGGGGGCACAGCCGCGAGAGGCGCTAACCCGGAAGTGAAATCCAATACGGATATCTGGGAACAGGATGGAAAAGGAGAGGAAAAGAGACGAGGGATGGCACGCACAGGAGTGACGGGAGGAGCAGAGCCTGGAGAGCGAGGAAGCAGTTTGAGTGCTGGACTACGGAACGCGGAGGGAGACACGGAAGAGGACGGGGAAACCGACGACGAGGACACGGGAAACCCAGGGATAACGCGCAACGCCGCCACATCCCAGGAGGGGCGTGGCTCTCACAGGTACGGGCGTACCTTATTGTGAAAGTCCTACCCGAATGGATGCGGGTAGATAAACGGAGAGAGAAAGGGAGTGAGGAACAGGGAAGGGACCGGGAGTAGGGAAACTAAAAGGGATGTGTTTAAATACCATAACACTACATCAGGAGGGGGTGAAGTAAACCACCCTCCTACCACATAAAGGAGAAAGAGAGAGAGAAAAGTAGTCACGGGCGGGTGAAACACGATACACCAAACAGCTGCCCACACCTACCCACACCCTATCCTCACCTCCCTACTAACCTATATAGATATATATATATCAAAACCCAAACGTCTTCACTTACCTGGTTTTCTTTTCATTTTCTTTTGGGGAACGTCACCTTCCTTTTTGAGACTGGGATCACAACGAATGCCTGGAATCCCTAAGGAAAGGACAGAGAAAGTATCATCTTCCTGACTAAACAAGAAGAATGCAATAACAGAGACATAAGTCACGAAGAACCCCAAACCATGTATACAATTCACCTAACCCATACCACAATAAAGTAGTGTTACCACTGACTTAGGTGTTTCCATAGTTCTTTACAAACCTGTCTCAACAAGAACCCATTACAATCTCTAACTGTGCTAACACTGGCATGATCTCAAACACAGGACAAAGGAAAACACTGGCCATGTGGAATGGGCTGGTGCTACCAGGAACTCTTATGGGTGAAGATGATCTGTTCCACATCTTCATCTTCCAAAGTGTGTGGGGTCTCCTCTGCCCTTGATGGTGGTGGTGGGGAGGTAGAGTAGGCCACACACACTTCAGTGGTTGGAGATGTGGACTCCCAATTCCCGGCAGCTGCCATCTGTGGAACTACATGTGGCATCACTGCAGCAAGGAGGAGCTGCTGATTTTTGAGGATAGCAGCAACATCCCTGTGGTAGGCAGCTATGTCTCCCTGAGTGAGGCCACTTTGCGGTGCATGGAGCCCAGCTTGTCCTCAGATACTGCTGGACTCCAGGCACTGGGGAGGGTGTGCCTCGTTTGGCTGCAGTGTGTTCATTGGCCATAATGAGGCACATGTGCATACCCTCTAGGCTGGCTGCTATAGGTTGCATCACCACCTGCACCTCCTTGGCCAGCTCCCGCTGGACTCCTATCATTGTCCTCTCAAAGCTGGTCCCTGTGTCCTCGGTGTCCTCAGGTGTGTCAATGCTGGCAGGTGGTACTGTTGGGGTGTTGGTGAGGCTTCTGGGATGGCTGCTACATTAATACTCCTCCTTGTGACTAAAGGTGGTGTCTGGAGGGATACAGGGACTTCTTGGAGGGTCTCTTGGCTGATAGTTGTCAGCTGGTAATCTAGGTCATCGGGGTACTCGAGGACAGGCAAATCCACAGGAAAGCCATCATCCTCTGAGATTGTGTAAAATCAATCTTTCTGTGTTGTGGCAGTTGATATGCCACGTCACTGACTTGCTATTGGAGGCTCATTGTCATCCTAGTTCCCAGACATTGTTCCTGTACATCATGGTTGCAGTCTATCAGCCCTTTGCCCCACTTGCGTGTCACATAAAGGGAAGCTCGGGTGGCGCAATTGGCTGCGTCATATCCACTAGGTGTGATGGATATCCTTTTTGTGACTTGACACCATCTTGTCATTGTCAAAACTTCCTACACATCCATTTGCATGGTGAGGCCTTGCAATGGGTGTTGCATTGCTCAAGCCACAGCACCACACATGGCAATTTGCCCCTGTCCCAGTCTTACATATTTCACATACACCCATGCAGTGCTGAGACCTTGCACCACCCCAGGGATGGCACTGCCAGGACACTATGCTCTTGTTACCATTGGTAGCTCCTTATGTTGATATATGTGTATGTGTGCTAGTAGTGTTCTATTGCATCTTTTGTCTGTGCAGGTAGGTTTGCCTTCCTACACACCTATATTCTCCCCCTCAATGCAGCCATCCTTGCACTATGATACATGAGATGCAGCATGGTGGCAGTGCAGCTAATTTGACACAGGCACAGGGGTAGACCCAGGGATGGCCAGCATGCGTGTAATATTTCTGCTGTGTACATCATTCTGTATCTGACAGTGCCTGATGGTAAATGAGTTAATGGACATAGCCAGTTAACTGGAGTTGAACTTAGGTCAGGGCCTCAAGTTAGTTTGAGGGTGATTCTGCAGGTAGTTATACTGGTCGCTCATTTCAAGTGCGCCAGTCCTATGACTACCTGACTGCCATTTTCTATATGACCACCCCCAAGAGCACAGGTGGTAGAGGCAACTGTTATCAATGGGGAATGCCCATGGCCAAAGGCCTGGCACTGGCAAGTTTCCAGCAGCTTATAGACTGGCAATGCCAGACCAGTGTTACGTTCAACGCTACACTGCAGGTATGTTACCGCATTTCCACCAGCCTTGTCATGGGGTGAAACCCACATGCAAAGGTTGGTGGTGATGCGGTGTGCCCTGGGTGCCCCTGCACAGTGCATGCACCTGGCATGGGCAGTGCAGGGGGTCCCATGCCCTGCCCCTTTGCCCAGTTCACTGCCTGATTTGCAGGGCTAAGTGCAGTGTGTCCTGTCACACCCAATGCACCCCAAGACTGGCACTGACTCTATTTGATCTATCAACAATGTGGTGCTAAGTGAACCACAGCGCTATCATGAGCAGATAGATTTCTACCCACCATCCCAATGTGTGACTCGTCATGCCAGCTTCAAATGGTACAGTCTTACCAATACCAGACTTGCCCATGCACCATCCCCGCCCATCAATGTGGAATTATACGCCATTATGTTCACAGTCATACACCATGTGTTGTATGTGTGTGTTTATTTCCCCATTCCTATGTGTCTCACATGGTTGTGTCAGAGTAGTCGTGGGCTCAGCCTGTGACTGTTGTAATCGATAGTTTGTTAACCATGGTACATATTTTCTGTAGTGGCACATTTCTGTTCAGCATCAAGATGTGCGGTTCAACACTACACCAGTTACGCTGGTCTGGGTAGTGGCATGTTACTAATAATACAGGACTAGTCTGCTATTCTCCCAGTGCCTGCTGAGGTTATTGTTCCCTGAACCCAGGGGGCATCATGACTGCATGATGGAGTGGTGGCTGCCTTATGTGGATGTGTTGTTGGGACAGTTGCAACGACTTATGTGCTGTAGGATACAGCACACATGTTTGGGAAATGAGGCCAGACAGTTGCAAGGTGTTACTGCAAGGGACACCAGCATGACGTAACCCCAAGAATGGTATTGACTGACTACCTAGTCCCTTAAGTCTTGGTCGTGTTGTTAGGGTTGATGTGACTATATGCAAGGGATGTTGTGATGACACAACCAGAGGCACAGTCATTATACATGCCATCCAATCCATGTGCTGCATATGTACATGTGGGTATTTAGGCCTGGTGATCGACATATATCCAGGTTGTGTATGTGTTATGCTGCATGGCACTACCAAGGCGTAGGTACGTGTAGCTTACGTCAGCATGGTGCAACTTGCTTTATGTGCAATGTGTCCCTCTGCACTCCTTTGACATGCAGTGTGAGTCCTCTGTGCCTCCCCCTTCTTGCACTTGACATTTTAGCATTAATTTCCCCCATGCAACTTACCCTGCATTTGTAGTGTTTCCTGGTAGTCTGTGCTGTCCTGTCCTGCGATTCCAGTGACGAGTTCCTCCAGGATGACCGCTGCAACCATTTTCTCCATCTCATCCAAGTCCTCTTGTGGTGCCTGACTCCCACCTCCAGTTTGCAGTGCTGCCTTCCTGTTCCTTGCCATTTTTAGGGTTGAGACTGCGCTTGCGAGACGCTTTAGTAGTTAGAAAGGGGCTCGGAACCCCTCCATGTCACGTCAGTGTCTTTCATTGGTTTGTGGGCTTGCCTTTTAAAATCTACTTGCTTTCATTAGTAGAAGGCATGCATACGTCATGCCTTTTCCGGTGGTTAGCCCTCCAAGTACTAAAAACATACAAGGGTCGCTGTTTTCCATCCGGTTTGTGGACTACTTTTTTTCTTTTTTCGCAGTGCGATCTCGCTTGGCAGAAGTCGAGCGCTTTGCATGACATCGACCCTGTTACATAGTTAATTGCACTTTTGCCAGTTACGTAGATAATTGCACTTTTGCCAATAGGTTTCACTACGTGTGAACTGTAGCAGCGCTCTTTTTTCCATTTAATGTGGCAAGAAAAGTCTGCTTGGGAGTTTACAACTGCTAATAGCTCTAACTCGTTTATGTATTACAATCCTGAGGTGTGGGCGCTTGGTCCGTCACAGTAACATACGTTTATCTACCAAGATCTGTTTTTCTTTTGGTACTGTTTTTTGATTTGACATTTCATTGCTTCCCCTGTTTCAACTAAAGAACTATTTTGTAGCCTACAGCAATAGGTATTTCACACACTAAGTAGCTTTAATTTTCACTTGGAAGGAGGATGGAGGGAATGGCAAGGTGACTGAAGATCCGTTATTACCACTGTGTCTCATCTTATTATGTGCTTGTGATACGTACATTTCATGAACCCTTTGCACTAACCTGGAACTGAGTTGGACTGAGTGAGTGTATAGTCAGAAACCCAAGAGAAAACCTCAACACCAGATAATTGCAAGGCATACCCCTTGAATCACTATGTGTAACTTTACACTGGATTGAGATATATAACGAATCTCAAATGTATTTAAAGGATTTACTTAGTGTTCTACTATGAATGGAAAAAATAAGAGTTAAGACTAATAATACACCCCCAAAATTGAATATTCGTGAAGCCCTAGTATAGTTATTTCAGTTCTCACAGTGTTAAAGTTGGAAAGGTTTGCTCCACACACCCAAAAGTTATGCTTGGAAAATAACAAGGTAGACAACTCCCACACAGGAATATGTTTCTGAATTCGTGTTGCAATGAATTTAGATTGCATTAATTCTTTCCTGAAGAAAGCTGTCAAACATTATTTGAGGGCCGAAAGAAGAGGGATGCACAGATGCATGCACTAATTACATGATTGACTATATGGTTCAGTAGCCCATTACCTAGAAACCATATTGTTTTGGGAGTGTTCTGTTTAGGGCAAGAAGGTGGACATGACTAAGTTATGGCATTTTTAGTATAAGTATTGAGTCTCAAAGTGTATGTAGGAATAACAGAATTTATTTGTGAAAATCTTTAATACTGAAAATCGTGTACGGAACTGATTTACATTTTAATATGTGAAAAATAAAAAAGCATGTTTTTGAAAGTTCTTTGCTTTCTCGGTTGCCTTTTTAAAATATAGCTGTTCTTTGCTTATGACCACTCAGAGAAACCGGTAACACCTCCTCCGTCCCCTAAAGAAGTATTGTGCCAGTGAAATAGGGGCCCCTCTTGATGTTTTGTCCCACTTGTCCGAAACGCCGTCAGCAGGGCCCAGATGAAATTATCAAAATGAATCATTAACGTGATTACCTCCAAATTGGATTTTTTGCTTTAGGATTTCCGTAAACTGCTTGCCTGTGCATGAAGGGAACGTTTTAGATACTGTTTGCTGACAGAATTTCTAATTGGCTTTGCCTCTAATGTTTACGTTACTTTCCCCATCTTCTTTCTGCTTAACTCTGTTTTAATTTTCCCTTCTTTGTTTCCTTCCTGCATTTCTTCATTACTTCCTTTTCCTCTTTCTCTTTCGTTATCATGCACTCTCCCTCTAATTTCCCACTCGTTCATTCATTCTTGCTCGGTCATTTGCACTTTACCTCTTGCTTGCACTCCCTCATTTTCTGTTCTTTCGGACCTAGTCCATATTGCTTTCCTCACCTGTGCGTTCTCTTATAGCCTCCTTCATCTCTTTTTTATCATTCTTCCTCTTGCTCGCTCATTCTCTTCACTTTCCTTTTGCTCAAGTCCCCTTCTCACCTCCATTCTCTATTATTTCCTCCCACCTATGGTCCATTCTCATCCCCTGCCGACTCCTTCTGGCTCTATACTTCTCTTTTGCTCTGTCCATCCTACCCTTCTATTCTCCATTACTTCTCCTCTCCTAGTTTTTATTTCGAGCGCACAAGCGCTCTGACGTTTTGTAATCTATCTGTGGGCTTTTAACCACACCTGCCCATCACTACCACTTGTTCAAGGGCTTGCCTTTCAAAAATTCTATTGGTAAATGCTTTAGGGTTGTCCTTCCTCGAGGCAGTTTTGTTAACGCCTTGGCCATTGACCCTGTTGCATGGATAATTGCTCTTTTGCCGATACGTTTGACTGCGAGTGAACTTCTTTTCCCTTTGTGTCTCTCCTTCACGCTCATGCTCATGGTGGCCATGGCACTTTGAATCGACTCACTTATGTCAACTGTTTTAGTTTTCATTTTCAATTTATGTGGCAAGAAAAATCCAGATAGGAATTTACAACGCTAATAGCTCTAACTCAAGCAAATGTGCGATCCATTGCATTGCATGCCAGCGTTTCTTGCAATCAGTCACGGTTCTCCTCACCTCTGCCACACTGTTGATCTTGTCTACTATCTGCTGCCAAATTGCCTCTCTCCTACCAATTGGCATTTTTGAGGTGATGAAGAGTTGATGTTAATGCTCTGTCACCTCTCTCACCAGTATTTCATGCTCCTCCACACTGAAACAATAGTTTCTCTTTTTCTTCTCCCTCCCCTGGATCTTGTCTGTGTCTGAGGAGGTGGTCATGGGGTGGGTGGTGACAAAAAGACCGCTGCATCAGGCACCACCAACGCTAAAGCCGGCCCTGCTAGTAATGATTAAGTTGCAGTCCACAAAAGTCGAAAGGTTAAGAACCACTGGTCTATAGCACAGTGATCTTGAGCTTGCCCTAAAGAGCGCAAAATTTGCCTGTTTCTAATATCCTAAAATTTTTCTGGAATATGGTAAGAAACGTACCAACTTTTGAGAAGCTTTTTACTAATATTGCCCTAATTTTGAAAAGCGCGAAGTACATACCACTTGCAATATGGTTATCTGACACTTACAGCTACATCATCCTTCTGGTACATTGATAATTTAGAAGAGAAAACTCACTCTTCATGAACCTATTTAAAAAAAAACAAAGGCATTACACATGCTCTGGTATTCGAAAAATGCATCAGCATAAGCGAGTATTGCTACTATCATAGTTATTGCAACATTTTCAGGTTTCTGCCACTTTGTAACTATAAGGACCCGAAATGTATTTTAGTCGGAACATTTCTCAAAATAATCATTTCAACACTTAACCTTTTTCTGAACCTCCGGGCCCTATCACATCAAGTTAGCACTGGAAGTGTTATTTAAAACAGGTCTCTGCTACAGCTTTTCGGATTATGGTGTGTCAAATAGCTGAACTGGAGCAGTGGTGTTTTACAAAGTAGACACTAATCAGTGGTTGCTTATAATTGTAACTCTCAATGACTGTACCCCAGTTGGCTGCAAATTTCGTAGGATTTGTTGCCATTTCTAAAGAAACAACATAATACAACAATATATCATAACAATAAGCGATATTGTAACTCAACTAAAACATGACAGGGCAAAACACAACACAGCACTTAAAAAACAGAATGCCCATAAAATCCATAGAAAATAGAATAACCCAATGCAGTGATGCAACCAAAAAACAACACTACAAAAAACAACGCAATACTTCACTAACACAACAAAATACAGCACATCAATATGAATAAACATTATTGGCACATATTACCTCCTTCAGAAGTCTGCCTTCATAACACGGTAGTGAAAGTTGTTTACACCAAGCACCGCCTTACAATCCAGGACCTGTAATAGCTCCAGTCGAAAATGTGTTTTGGCATGTCAGGTACTCAATCATGAAAGAAGGCTGAGACTGGATGACAGGCAGACAGTTCTCTGTCAAAGCGGATGTCTGAGAGTTCTGATCATTTTCAGTGTGTTCGTGAAAGAATCACAGTTTGCTGCTTGTGGTCCAGGGTGCTGAGCCTTGGGAATGCTTGAAATATTGGGCACGAAGGCAAGAAAGTGAATCACTTAGGATCCTTGAGATACAAAGTCCCCCAAAGAGATGAAAACATGCATCTCGCGGGGTCTGGTTTAAACATTTTCATCTTGTGTTGACATTCTATACATTTGTCATTGTGAAGGTGTTTGTTTGAAACTTCATAAATACTATGTATATTCGTAAACACAAAATATTAAGATTAGAGTACTGGTACTAGGCGTGTGATTTGCTTGCCTGGATGCACTTCAGGTTTTTCTCCTTGACTAAAAATGACATGAAAAAATGATGAGCCAGCGGATACCAAACAATGAACTAAATAGCCATTTCAGGTAGGAAAAGCGGTCCTGCAGAAGATGCTGTCTTCTTCCTGGATAAGCTTCTCTTGCTTGATCACAAAATAAAGTCTTCATCAGAGTGCCCCTGGAGCTATTGTACATGCTGCACTAGGAGGGATACTTATGGGTAGTAACACCACCTGGCCATGCAGTACTTCTAGGTGCACCTAGAATGGTCCGTTATGATTGTACAAGATTTCCATCACAGAGGCTACCTCTGCTATTAGTTGGTAAGCAGAGATAGGCGGACATGACGTGAGGCTGGAGCACTACGTTTGGGGTGGCATGGGACCAATACCACCATGCACTGCTTGGATACATAGAGGGTTGGAAAGTGACCAGTCCTTTCTCTTTGATGAGGCCATGATGTGAGGAGCTATGGACTGGAATTCACGTAGAGCAGGCATATAGGCGATAGGTCTCACCACTATTGGTTCTATTTGCTACTGTATTGCTGAAAGTTGTTTGATTCATACCCATTCTCCCATATCTGACAATGGGCGCACTTGCTCTGTAGCAGTATCGAACTATAACGAATCCAGTAACAGTTTTCAGGGGGTGTTGTGTACCTGCTTCTATTGTTTATGATGATCATGCTGGCCCTGACTTAAAGCATTTCTAGGCAGCTGGAACTTGGTCGTGGAGGCATATTTCCTACACTGCAGCTCTTCTGTTTAACCCGCCTTAAGTGCAAGGGGTATGCCAGACATACGCGTTTAGTCAAAAGTGAGATTAGAAAGGGTACGCATTCCTTGAGTGAGTAAGGTCTCTGTAGAACATGTGGTTACAAATATCATACACCGAACATTAGGCCATGGCAAGGAGCCGTTGTATTAACAAAGCTCAAACGTTTTACTATTCTGTACAGAATTACATATTCCAGCAGCAAGTTGTTGAGAAACTTCAAACTTAATGCTGTGCGTGAATCACAAATTCTCAGATAAAGCACAAAAGGTGGCAAACCGCAACTGAAGGTGCAGACAAGATTGATACCCCTTTTTCACGGGCTTAATTGAAGGAACATGGCCTTTTGGTCTGGGCTTGACTAGTTTGCATATGGTAGGTCCCTGTCTGTGGCAGAGTGGGTGCAAAATGATTGACTGGAATGGGGCCCAGAGACAACGCTTTGCAGAGATTAATTCAATCATCTCTGTCATCAATATTTTTGTTTTATTTTTCATTGAGTGCAATGGAAATGCCAAATTGTCCCATTCCATAGCTCACTATGGCACGGCATTCAAACTACAGTGGAATGGTGAGGCCCAACAAGGCTAAAAAATTTCTATGATTAATTTGGCTCCCCTTTACAGGGGATAAGGCCTGGTAGTTTGTGTAGTGACGGGTTGGATTAGAATGTATTCTGCAGGGTTCTAATTGGAACACGGGGAAGTTGACAGTTGGAAGCTGGGAGGAGAGAAGGACGTTTCATGGTGTGTCGGGTTTATTATACACGGAATAAAGGCTTAAAACTATCCTGTTTCAAGCTCGTCATTACAGGAATTGGCGACGAGGTAAAGAACAGCCCCCACACCAGTTTACTTCGACTGGATTGGATCCTTCTTCACATATTCTGACTGGAAGTCTTCCGGTTTACTTCGAGGCGACGAGTCGGTGTGTGATGCCATCTTCACCCCTCTTTCCGGTATTATTCAATTGCTGTCTGGAGACTTCGTGAATTAGAATTTCGTCGTTGTACATTTTAAGGACTGAGCAGCTGGCGGTGAGAACTCCGTCTGACACTGATCTAAGGTAACCTTTCCGCGAGTGTGCGCGTCGCAGAGAGTACGCGTTAGCCTAATATCAACAGCAGGTGGCGGGCTCGCACAGTTTTCAATTTAAGCTTTAAGCATATTTTTTTTTAACCGGAGAACAAACGCTTTTAATCTTTCTCTGAGGAGAAAAAAAAATTCCTTCAAGTCAGTCAGCGTGGCACGCATCTGAAAGGCGTTCCACACAATCGTACACATTCTTTCACTGAGCTCAAAGCGCAAACGAAGCCTGTTAAGCACGCTGACAGGCACAGCTAAATGATAGTCTTCACAATTACACATATTCAGGCAAATATGTGTAACATACTAATGAGTCTGCTGATTTATTTCAGTTAACCAAACTTAATATAGGATTTTCATGGTACTTTCGTTTCACAACTTTTAAAACTAAGCTGTATTCGGAGCTCGAGATTGCGCAAAGGCAGTGCGTACGAAGGCTGCACTCGCTGTGGCAGCAATCAGTTTGGGAGCAGTGTTTCCAGGGCGTGCGAAGACTGCGCACAGGAAGTATTGTGTACTGCAGCTGTCAAGTCTAAGGCAGCGCCCAGGAGGTATTTGTTTACTGATCTTTGAATCTGGAAGTAAACGGAGAAAATTGAAAGGAAAGAATCTTAAGTTTACAAATTTAATACACTAGTTACGGTTTATTCATCTTTCTATTGAGACAATGTCTACTTTGAATTTACATGCACCACAACCATTTCTTTTAGCAAAAGGGGAGCCTGTCATACAATGGCAAGAATGGAAAGAATATTTCTGCAATTACATTGAAACTTTTGAAGATGAAGAATTTTCTGCGGAAAAGAAAAAGAAAATTCTATTGCATTGTATTGGTCCTGGGGGCTTGAAATTGTACAATGAGATGGAAAAAAAAAATCTAGGAGTGATTCTGATGGTGGGGATGTATTTACTCATGCTTTAGAGGATTTAGACGCTCATTTTTCTCCGACGGTCTGTGTAGCGGTGGACAGATTCAAATTTTTTCAAGGAAAACAATCTAAGTCAGAATCTGTAGAAGAGTATGTGTCAGCTCTTAGGATCTTAGCTAAAACGTGCAGATTTGGTGGATTGCAAGATGAATTCATACGTGATCAAATTGTAATGCATACCAGTAATCCTAATATTCAAGATAAATTATGGGTAAATGGAGAAGCACCGTTGAGGGAAGTTATAGTGCTAGTTAAAAAAGCGGAACTTACTGGTAGATGCGTCAAAGCCATGGAAGAGGATACGAAAGAGGTAAAGCAAGTTTTGGTTACCCAAGGAAATTCTACTAGCAAATTCGACACGAAGAGTACACGCTACAAACAGAAGGATCAGCGAGATCAACACAATATTACGCGCTACAAACAGGAGGATCAGCGAGATAAACACAATATAAAAAAATGTTTTAGATGTGGAAGCGCTGACCATTTTGCTGATAACAAGAAGTGTCCTGCTAAAAATCAGAAATGTTCATTATGTGGTCGCATTGGGCATTTCGCAAGAGTTTGCAAAAGTGCAAGAAAAGGAAATATTACGTTTATCGAAGAAGAGAATGATTTGGTGTGTCAGGAGAATCAGGATGATGAGAATGGGATCTTTTGCATTGAATATGATTTGCTGGATATTGAACAAGGAGGGAATAAAAAACCTGTATGTGTGCTGAGAATGGGTGGTATAGATGTCGATGTAACAGTTGATTCGGGTTCACCTTTCTCAATAATTGAACAAAAAATTTGGTCAGAAAAATTCAAAGTAACATATGGTGACATACTTGATAGAACAGAGGTGAAAGCAAAAAGTTATACTGGGGAGAGAATAAATTTTGTAGGGTACAAAAATATGGAATTTGAATTTAAAGGAAAAAAAGCTATGTGCAAATTGTATATATCGGAAAAAGGACCATTTGTTTTGGGGTGGGTTGACCAAGGGAAATTAGGGATAATCCTTAACCCCAATAGTTCTGAGCCAGTATTATCAACTGTTAGTAGCGTTGATTATGATGGAATTGTTCAAAAATATCCTAAAGTGTTTTCAGGAAAAGTGGGGTGTTTGAACGATTTTAGACACAAAATTGTGTTGAAAAGTGGAGTCAAACCAGTGGTTCACAAAGTTCGTTATGTACCCTTCTCGGTCAGAGACGAAGTTTTATGTGAACTTAAAAGACTCACGAATGAGGGCATAATAGAGCGAGTGGAATCAGCAGAGTGGATTTCTCCCCTGGTTGTAGTTAAGCGTACGAATGGTAAGATCAGATTGTGTATCGACTTAAGAAGTCTGAATGAGAGCATAATGATTGATCAGTACCCTCTACCAAAGATAAATGAGATGTTTGCATGCACGAAAGGTATGAGTTGGTTTTCCACTCTTGATTTAAAATCAGCTTATCACCAAATTAAGCTTGATTCGGATTGCAAGAAATTAACAACGTTCATAACGCCATTTGGTTGCTATCAATTCACAAGGGAACCATTCGGGTTGGCTTCGGCCGCTGCGATGTACCAGAGAATCATGAGTGACTTACTATTTGGTATTAATGGTGTTATGTTCTTTCAAGACGATGTTTTAATAATGGGTAAGACTAAGGATGAGCATGATGAGACATTACTTCTGGTATTGGATGTGTTTGAAAAGAAAGGTTTGACTGTGGAGTTTGGAAAGTGCAAAATTGCTAGTAGGAGTGTTAAATATCTTGGTCATGAAATCAGTGAGGACGGCATAAAACCCAAGGAAGAATTGGTGAAAGCAGTCATGATGGCACCTGTTCCCCACAATAAGGACGAAGTCCGAGCTTTTTTGGGTCTGGTGGAGTTTATTTCAAAATTCATAGAAATTTTTTCTGAAAAAACATTTGCCATAAGACAACTATTGAAGACTCGAGTTAAATTTGTATGGTCCAGAAATTGTCAGGAGGAATTTGACAAACTAAAAGTTGAAATTAGTAAAGCTCCTTTCTTGAAGGGTTTTGATCCTTTAAGTAAAATATTTGTCACCACTGATGCCAGCGCAAAAGGTTTAGGGGCTGTGTTATCACAAAAGAATGATGAAAATGAGGAATGGATTGTTGGTTTTGCTTCCAGATCATTATCGGATGCAGAGATTAAATATTCTGTAATAGTAAAGGAGATGTTGGTGTGTTCTTGGGCTTTAGTACATTTCAGGCAATATATATGGGGACTTAAAGTGATTGTAAGAACGGATCACAAGCCCTTGACGAAAGTTCTAACCAGTAAGGGGTTACAGAACGCTTCTCCTAGATTAGCCAGAATGTCGGTGAAAATATTAGATTTCAATTATGAGGTACAATACATACCAGGTACAAAGAATAGGGTTGCAGATTTTCTAAGTCGTTTACCATTACCTTTTGATTCTAGGAAGGATTCGGATGAGGAGTTTGTCGAGGATGAACAGGTTGCTTTGTTATTTGATGAGGGACATGATGGAGTCAACATAGATGAATGGAAAATGGGCATGGAAACTGATAAAGATTTATAGAAAATATTGACATATGTGCGTTTTGGGTGGCCGAACAAAAAAATTCTCTGTGAAACAGAGCGTAGCTTTTGGGAAGTTCGCAATGAGCTGAGTGAGGAGCAAAATATCCTCTTGAGGTGCGGTAGGTTTGTTCCACCAAAGTCACTTCGTACAAAAATTTTGGGAGTGTGTCATGAAGGGCATTTAGGCATTTCTAAAACCAAAGCGAGAATGAAGAATATGTACTGGTGGCCAGGTTTGGATGTTGAGGTGGAGAGATTAGTAAGAGAATGTTCCATGTGTGAGAATGCTGACAAAACACAGAAGACTTTCAACCCACCGTTGTTTCCCATCCCTTGTCCTAATATGCCATGGGACACAATTGGTATAGATATCATGGGACCGGTAGATAACATTCAGGGTGAAAAGAAATTCATTATTGTAGCCATGGATCACTTTTCTAAATGGCCGGAGGTGAAAATCACTGATAACGTACAGAATGAGGATGTCGTGAGGTTTCTAGATAAGTTGTTTATTAAGGAGGGGCTACCAAGATGTGTAATTTCTGATAACGGCCCTCAATTTATTGCTGACATTTTCAAAAAATTCTTGAAAAGGAATGGAATATTACATAAATTAACTTCGGTATATCATCCAGAACGCAATGGTTTAGTTGAGCGTTTTAACCCAGTAATTAAAAGCACTTTACAATTGGCAGCTAGTAGCGGTTTGAACTGGGAAAAGGAAGTATACAAAATGATTTGGGCTTACAGGATAACACCCAATAGTAGCACTGGTAAAAGTCAGTTTGTTATCATGAGAGGCAGGGAACCTGTTAGCAAGGAGTGTGCATGGATTCGGGAAGGAAAACTTTCTGAATGGTCTTTGGAAAATATTAAAAAAAAATTATTTGAGGCAAAAAAAAATTACAAGTTAAATTATGATCGGAAACAGAATGCGAGAATGGTTCCTGTGATTGTGGGTGACTGGGTAAGAGTTAAAAAGAATGGTTAAGTGCGTAAGGATGAAAGCAAGTTCAGTGAACCTTTGAAAGTTACTCAGTTATTTTGTAATTCGGCACTATTGAGTGATGGGAAGGTGTGGCATCTAAGTCGCTTGGCTAAATGTAAAAATGTGTGTTATAAGGGCAGAAGGAATTATGACTGGATGGATGATGAGCGTGATGGGAATAGTATTGGAGGTGATGTGGGAAGTCGAGAAGTAAGAAATGAGAATGGAGCTAGAATTGAGAATGAATTCTTGGATGTTAATTCTGGTGGTAGAAGGGGAAGATTCGGAAGGAATATCAGAACACCACTGAAATTGAGAGATTATGTACATTAGTTTTACATCTGTTACGCCATATAAAGTGAACGTGATTGTGATACAATGTTCTATTTCAAAATGTTTCTTTTTCACTAGTGGATTTACTGTGTTGTATAGTTTCAAAATATATATGTTTTTGTATGTTCAGAGGGAAGGTGTGTAGTGACGGGTTGGATTAGAATGTATTGTGCAGGGTTCTAATTGGAACACGGGGAAGTTGACAGTTGGAAGCTGGGAGGAGAGAAGGACGTTTCATGGTGTGTGGGGTTTATTATACACGGAATAAAGGCTTAAAACTATCCTGTTTCAAGCTCGTCATTACAGTTTGTCCTGGGCATTCCCTTTTGGAGGCAGCGGAAAAACTGCTATATAAGTGGTCCCAGTCTGGAGTGGCACAGTGAGAATCCTGGATGATTGTCTGTGGCTATGATTAATTCTCCGTTTTGTTTCAAAAGTAAGACCTCATCATAAATAATGTTTGAATGTGAATGTACACAACCATTCTGTGGTAATGATCCTACGCTGGAAGTTAGTAACAAGTCTTCATTTAACAGCCCCTCACACCATAAGTGTCTTCACTCCATCAGAGCTGCCCTCCAACTGTTAGTTCATGTTACTATTACCTCATCAATTCTGTGACATGCTAACATTCTCATACTCTTTTAAAGAGCCACTTACATATCCATTACTACACAAACAGCACCCGCGGAGAAGGACACTTGCACAAGGGAATGCACAAGAAAGTGGCAATTGCAACCTCTGCGTTGACACAGCGTGATGCGACACTTCAGCTCTAACAGCGCGCTGACAGGATTCCAGAGCGTGGTCCTTCTCACTGTAGTTCACGCCTACAGTAGCTCACGATGAAAGCGTCATCAACCACTCCAATCATACTGGCATAAACACTTCACAAACCTATACCTTTGTAAGTTGGTGATCGGGCGTATGGTGTCAGGTATCTGGACCCATCCGCTCTTTGTATCGTTTTTTTCTTCCAAACACCGAGTTAGTACTTCGTTCAGGAGTGGTTCCCCTGTAAATTGTTCAAAACATTTTGTGGTGTAGGGGCTGCAAATGCTTGAAAATGCTGTTTTCGCTCGTTGCCAATTCTGTAGTAATGATCCCACACTGGAAGTTAGTAACAAGTCTTTATTTAACAGCCCCTCACACCATAAGTGTCTTCACTCCATCAGAACTGCCCTCCAACTGTCAGTTCATGTTACTATTACCGCATCAATTCTGTGACATGCTAACATTCTCATACTCTTTTAAAGAGCCACTTACATATCCATTACTACACAAACAGCACCCGTGGAGAAGGACACTTGCACAAGGGAATGCACAGGGAAGTGGCAATTGTATATATCATCCTACAACTCTGAAATCATGAAAATGTTTGTTACAATATACATGCAAGCCTCGGAATTTAAAAAAAGAGCACAGAGTTTTGGTGCCACTAGGGTTGACTGATGAAATTGTCATGTTGACCTCCACGTGTGGATGTAATTGCTCAAAGATGCTCATACACACTTCACTAACACAAAAGGCAATAAAGAAAACAAACCATGTCACAGCATCATAGGGATCTGGTGAATGCCTTTATCGGTACAAAATGGTCTGACACCAGTTTTTGGCAATCCTGCAAGACCCTAATTTCAAGTTTAACATGCCAGGTTGTATATCACAATATATAAAGCAACTGTATTGACTCCACATTATCGACTACCAACACATTGTCATGGTAAGCATTCAAAAGGAAGTATGGATTTAGTACGCTTAACTCCACATCCACTTACCTTCATGTTAGATTGGTAGTCAGTCAGTCAGTGAACTATCTTTTTTCAGTCAAAAACATGACCATAAAAGCACAAAGTGAAAGTATGTGTGGTGGACCATCTTTCTCAGTAATAACAGTTAAAGCCAAATTAGATTCTATATCAGGGGCCTTCAGTTGGATCTTGGTCAGTGCAGAGGTCCGTGATCAACGTTTATACAGCGTCTATGCGGTCTTCAACCAAACTGGGTTCAGTGAAGATTGTCCCCATTGCTGAGGTAAGATAAGTAGTAATGGAGGGGGTCTCCCCCCTTAGGAGCTGAGAGGCTTTTCTTCCCAATCAAAATATAGTCACCCTCGAAGATGGTTAAGGGGAGAAAGGGATAAAGAATGCCTGTCACACTCAGTAGTCAACCACATAGTTGAAACACAAAAGAGCATGATGACCAACCTTGCTTATGAGGGGATCCTCTTGCAGGACCAATAAGGCCACCACCAAAAGTAAGAAACCAAGAGACGGGGCCCAGCCTCGTTCGGCCACAGACGGGCACAGCAGGCCTTCTCTTGGCCCAGTCTTCACCCAGGCACGCACTCGGGCACACACCCAGGCATGTCCTGCATGCGTCCCGTGCTGTGGGAGGGAAGCAGCCTCTAAATGGAGGCTCAGACTGGCGCTGTGATGTTCTCCCGCCGCTTCCTTCTCCCAAACAACCAGGTACTTCAGTATGGGTCTTGCAGTCTGCCCCGAGTCTCTTTCCCATTGCGCGCTCTGGGAGGGAAGCAGCCTCTTTATGGAGCACCCAACTGGTGCTGTGGCGTTCTCCCACCTCCGCCTCCCAAACAACCAGGCAGTGCAGTATGGGGCTTTCAGTCCACTCGAGTCTCTTTCAGGTCCTGTGCTGTGGGAGGGAAGCAGCCTCTTTGTGGAGCGCCCAAATGGCACTGTGAGGGTCTCCCACCTACTCCCAAACAACCGGGCAACACAGTATGGGACTTGCAGTCCACCAAAGTCTCCTTCATGTTGGTTGTCAATATTGTTGCTGCAACATAAGAGCAGATCAATATCAAATCATTCATTTTGTAGTAGAATACCTTGTATCACAAGGTTTTCTTGGCATATAAGAAGGAGAATGACCTTCTGCCAAAATGTGATAATCAGGATCTGCTATTTCCCAATTAAGTAACACATAGCATAGCAAGAGTCTTAAATTCAGAGACCCCCCACCTGGGACTAAATGAGGACTTATTATATATTTAACTATAAAAAGAGAAACATTTCAGAAAGTACTGCACATTTAAAAGAAAATCATTATTTTCTATTGTTCGGGCTTGTTTTCTTAAATAAATCTTCACTTACAAAGATTAAAGATGTGCAGGTGACACAAAGATGAAAGCATCTCAAATGCACTGCACTCTAATAAAGCTAACAATGTCGAGTCGCAGGGACCACTTTGATAGAAAACAGAATGGTCCTGAAATGTGCTCAGAGTGGTGAACCTGCATCTAGGTGAGATGACCCAGAATAAATGAGGACGATGAACTATGGAGAACCAGCAGTGCGATTGATTATGATGCCTTCTTCCTATTGTGGCATGTGTGGTGCAGCAGAGGATTGACTTTAAGTACAAAAGTACATTACAAATCAGGGTGATGCTTCACTGGTTGTTTAGGTAAATGTGCTTGTTGAGTTGATAGCAGCTACAGGCATTATCTTGACTTTATTCCAATTTATCACAAGCTAAAGGTGTTGATTCAAAGTATTATGTATATGTGTGTTATCTTGGCTTGCTGAATTTACAAGGATGAGGCTATCAAGTTGAGGTCCTTCAAGCCAATTGAGGTCGGTCTGCATATTGTTCCTCGCACACATGCCCAAATACGACCTCATGTTTTGTTTTGGGTAATGTTCTGTGCAGTTGGCTTTCCATCCAGAAACGTGAGCTGCTGGATGGCATTCTAATGAAGACACACATATTATGGACGTTATTGCCTGCAGCAAGGTCTTCAGCAATATATGATCATGAAATGCAAATAAAAAAAAATGTGATACTTTGCAAAAATAATTTGAAAGCTGCCCTTTTATGGTGTACAATGCTGTAAGCCTACATTAGTGCTCACTCAATTGCTTATGAGTTTCATTTCATTTAATGGATTGGTTACTGTCAAATAATTCTGCTTTTGTTCCGTTCCATAAGAAATTCACGTAGAAGGAGATCAAATTCTAGGCTGCTGCCTTAATATGTTTACCCAGTTCATTATGTGGAATGGAACAAAAGTGCACTTTATTTCACTTTTCAAGGTTTATATGTAATAGCATTAGTGAATTTTCAATATTCCTTTTTTTAATGAGCCTTTTTATATATGTTTACTGCTGTTATTTAACTAGATAAATTGCATAATAATAATGCAATTTCCAGTATTATTTATTTCTCATTTTAAAATTTCCCAAATTTGTGCTCACTGTTTATTAGTAGCAGAAAGTCTTAGGAATTCCTCTTAAAAAATCTCCCTGGTAGTGCTTTACTCTGGCTTCGGCAAGTAAAGTAGCATTATCCTCTGTTGTTATCATATACTGGTGTGAATGGAATGGTGTGGTTGCAAGGAGTATGGATATATTTAATCTCATTTGGTAAAGCAAGCTTCCCCCAAGTATTCCCATATCATATCAATCGTAAACAGCAAGTGTATGTATGTGTGTGTGTGTGGCTCATGACTCCTATACATTTGAACTGTTAATTCGATTTGGCAAAATAACCTTTTCGACAAGCCTAAAACTCCCATTTTAATAAATATAAATCACCCTTAAGGTTGATCCACTACTGTGAGGCCTACCTCTCCCATAGACTAACATTAGGTACCTTGTTACATTTAATAAGTGATAACTTTTGCTTGGGATAAGGCAGAAAGGTCATGTTTTGTATCTAAAGAACACCAAACATGTTTTTAACTGACAATTCTGAAAATGCCACTTTCAGAAAGTTGGCATTTTCACATTCTAACCATTTGCTGCCTGCAGCATACATCCTGGGTCTCATGAAAAGGTGTAGATGACCATTGCACTTTGTTGGTTCCTCATGGGTAGTCACAAAAATGGGGACTGGATGTTGGCAGGATGGACATTCTGACATGATGGAAGGGGTGGAGCTGCACACAGCCCCACTTGCACTTCAAAGACACTACCTCAGTTCAGACACAATGGACTTCATATTAGCATTTTGTGGCCCCAGACATCCTGTGACAAGGGTTGGGAGGAAGGAAATTCCAACACCATTTGTGGGGCAAAACTCTAGAACTTACTTGTACTTCAAAGCTGGCACCAGCTATAAAATCATGGCTCTCAAACCCATCCTTGAGTGCACTCCTGGACCTACGGATACCGTAGAAGAAGGACTGTCCTGCTACCAGAAGACTGCCCTGCTTCCTGAGGCCTGCTGACTATAAAGGAAGACTGGACCTGCTCCCTTCATCCTAGGCTACCTGAAGTGACTTCTTCAGTCAGTTGACTGACCTCCTGTTCAAAGCTACAGGGACATACCAAGCTTCAGAGGCCACCAGGCAACTGCCCAGCTCACCTGCTGCAACTTGACTTGCTTAGACCTTCAACTTGACCACAACACTTGACAGGATCTTTCTGTTAAAGCAACGCTGGGCCTGCTCTTTTCAATACAGTGATGACCTTCTGTGACAGTCTCCCTGCTCCTCGCGGCTTTCTCTACAGTAAACTGGACTACTTCCGCTGGACTTTGAGAAGGTAACTTTATCATCAGGACTGACCTGGTCTCTATATTCATCCCGTGCTCCATCATGGTCAGCCTTAACTTGTAATTTTCCCCCTTTTTAGCATGACCATAAACGTGAGTGGCACTTCTTGCTTTTAGGCAGTACACTCATCTTAAACCTTTGAAATTGCCTATCGCTGGCCTAATTGTTCTAAATTATAATTTGATTTTTTTGTGTTGTGTTTTCACTATATTGCTGCTTGTGTGCTGCATAAATATTATACATATTGCCTCTAACTTAAGCCTGTCTGCTTTTATGCCAAGCTGCCAGAGGTTTAAGCACAGGTTAAATTAATGACTTTCTGTGGTTTACCATGACTTGGATTGTGACCGCCAGTCGCTAGTATGTAGTTATGGTTACAACCTAATTTCCATTGAAAAAAAGTTTTTTAACTTGGCTATATCTTTGGAGTCGTTTGATGAATCTTTTTTTATGAAATTTTGCAACAAAAGTGCCCGAGGGTCTTGTTGTATATAGAAAGTTTTGGGGTGGTCCTTCAAGTCGGGGAAAAAAGGAGGGGTCAAAAAATGTGTTTCCCATCTTTTATTCCCATACAGATTTTTAAAACAACTACACCCTGAAATGCTGGACAGAATTACACTGAAGTTGGCAGAAAGGTAGCTTTTGGTCCAGAAAGCATGCTTTTTGTTATTTGGTGTAAATCCATTCAGTAGTTTTAGACACATTAAAGGAAATCCAAATTTGAATATCTAGGGTTGAGTCGACTTTCGCAAATACTCCAGACCTCGTACAGAGAACTGATTGGCTGCCAGCACTTCAACCAGGAAGTGTTGGCAGTCGTTCTGGGATTCAGCTTTAGCTGAGTCCCCAAGAAATGCGACAAAAAAGAAAAGTGGGCACAGTACAAATACCCTAGCCCCCTAGCCTTAGTCCTGGGGTCTCCCTGGGACCCCGCCTCAGCATAAAAGCAATGTTTTCAATTCATAGTGAAATTTGTGAATATTCACCAATTTTGCCATGAATTTTAAAAAAACAAGAGCGGTTTTGCATGCTTGTTTAAAATTAATCCCCTGGATGGCCCAAGTCCTGGGTCCGTATATAGTTAATTTATTGCTAGAAATGTGGGTCTCTGGTTGGCAGTCAGTTTGCACTCTCTCCAATCAGGGACCCTCACTCTAGTCAAGGTAAGGGAGATACACACCTAGGATAACCCCTGTTCACCCCCTTGGTAGCTTGGCACAAGCAGTCAGGTTTATCTCAGAGGCAATGTGTAAAGTATGTGTACCAACACACACAATAATACAGTGGAAACACCACAAAAGGGCTCAAAATCAGGTTAGAAAAATAGCCAATATTTATTTGAGTAAAACAAGACCAAAACGACAAAAATCCAGCATACACAAGCCAAGTTATGAATTTTTTAAGATTAAACTTCAATGTAGCGCTTAAAAACAGTGCTTTGATTTGGTGATAACATGGCATCATGATGGAGTTGTTCCCAACAATCCAGTGCTAATGGTGCCAGTCACGGAGTCACACGGACCCCCAGGTACAGTACCTTGTGCACGAGGCATCATTGTATCCAGTGCAGCGTTGGTTTCGGTGCTGCGGAGCGGAGGCGTCGCTGCGAGGTGTTGGGTCCCTGCTGTAGAGCGACCTCAAAATGCACTGCTAATTACCCCAGATATTACAGCAATCTTGACATCTTTTATAACATCATGAAAAATATCAAGGTAACATTAGCAGTCAAATTATTAATGACAAAACTGTGAATGGCAGGGGTACAAGTTATAGTTACCTTAGGTGCAAGTTATAGTTACTTTAGATAACCATAACTATAACTGCTGAATTTCTCTTGTTTTGTGTGAGTAAATTCAGAACCTAGCTATACCGTCCCTGTAAACTTTCGTTCCGATATGTTAATCCAACCACCGATGTGCTCGGCCTTTGGCCATGTGCGGTGGGAGTTGCCCTCAGGGCCTGCGGACAACCCTCTATAAGCACCCAACCCTGTGCCGCAGGGCCTGGTCTGTGGCCAGACCCTGTGGCCAACCCCCATAACCACCCAACCACATGCTGCACACGGCCAATGCTGCTCACGTCCTTTGGCCGTGCGCTGCAGGATTTGCCCGCAGAGCCTGTCTCTCTGGGTGTGAGAATAGGTGTGAGAGGTTGTCTCTGGGTGTGAGAGTGGCTGTGAGAGTTTCTGTCTGGGTGTGAGTGTATGATTGTTCACCATTAGATGAAAAATGCATTCACATCCACAAATGATTTCATATACTTTTTCAATATGGAATCGGTGAATAAGCACACTTGCTTTGCCTTCCTCAAGCCCGAGTTAGGATCATTTGTCCTTTCTAGAAGTGGAGCTTCAACTGGGGCACCTGCTACGTTTAAATTTGTAAGTGCTTCCTGTTGAAGTTTAATTTTTGTGAAATGAGCAGAACCGAAGTTCACTTGCTCGTTTATCCAACTAGAGTCCACAGTTTTGCACAAAATGTCTACCCAACTGGAGTAATTGCTACTGGTTAGTTAGTAATTGCTACCTTGTTGGGTTAATGGCCAGTGTGGGTGACGGAGGCTGCACCTCATTCCCTCTGTTTTCCTGCCTGCATGTCTGTGGGCGGGAAAACAGAGGAAACGTCTGCTCCAACAAGCAAGAGCAGTTTGACAGCTCTTGATTGCTGGAAGAGGAGTGTTTCCTCTGACTTGGTGGAAACTGTCAAACAGCTATATCCCAGGGGTGGCCACTCGGGGCATAACAGGAGCTGACCCTGGGGGGAAGGAAGGTCCCCAGGGCCATTATTGTCTCCTTAAGGGGGTCATGTGTCTCCCCCCTCCATCTTTAAACTTTGCCCTGGAGAGAGGATCTTTTTCCAGCCCCAGGGAGGTGG
This sequence comes from Pleurodeles waltl, assembly GCF_031143425.1. Lineage (NCBI taxonomy): Eukaryota > Metazoa > Chordata > Amphibia > Caudata > Salamandridae > Pleurodeles > Pleurodeles waltl. The sequence goes on along the minus strand of NC_090446.1, from coordinate 1,331,367,039 downwards.
TGGTCCCCGGGCCTGTGGCGGCCACACAGCCGCCCCCCCAATTTTGTGAAATGAATTGCCCCAGGGAGGTGGCAAAAAGCAACAGCCACAGGAGAGGTGGTGATTCCCACAGCGTGGGAAGCTGCATGGCCCCCTTATTATTTCATTAAAGCACTGGGGAGATGTGGTTCCCAGGGTTGTGGGCAGATCACATGGGCCCCCACAATAATTTTATGGTTTGCCCTGGGAGATGGTGGTCCCTGAGGCATAAAAATGCCCTAGGAGGGGGGCCCCGTTGCACCCCTCCTTTATTTTAGCTATTTCCCTGGGACCTGGGACCTGGCCTACCGGGGGCTTTATTAAAACCAGCGCGGGAGACCATGTTTGTTTTTCTTGTTTTAATTTTTGCCACTTATTTACAACCCCATTGCAAATTTGCAGCAACATTTTTTAAAAGAAAAGTACTTTTTTGCACTGGGGGGGGGCTCCCTCTGCGACCGCAGCACCAGGGCTAAGGGGTCAGGGTGTTCCTACCCTGGCCCCTTTTCTTATTTTGTATCTTTTTTTGGGACTCAGCAGAAGCCAAGTCTTAAGATGGCTGCCAACACTTCCTTGTTGAGGTGTTGGCAGCCAATCAGATCCCAGCAGGATATCAGGGGGGTTCGCAGAGCCTTAGCGTCCCTATATACAAATTAGTTTTTTCTTTAATATTTCAAAAATTACTGAACAGATGTACGCCACATAACAAAAAGGGCTCTTTCTGGACCAAAAGCTAGCTTTCTGCCACATTTTGTGTAATTCTGTCAACCGGTTCAGCCTCTAATCCTGTTCAAAATCCCTGTGGAAATTAACATGGAGAAAACATGTTTGGGACCCCCTTTTTTTCTCAGCTCACGCTTGACGGATCATCCCAAGACTTTTTAGACAGCTGCTGAAGTGAGCTACATATTCTTTTAGAAAATGTTGTGAAGATTCATCAACTGGCGTCAAACATATAGGAAAGTATAAAATGTTTTTTCAATAGAAACTATATGTATATATATATACATATATATAAGTCAATCACATGACGTAAACTTAACTTATCTCTGAGTGTGAGCATGCTACTCGAAAAAAATGAAATTTTAGAAAACAAGGAATATATATTACTCTCTGAGCCTTGCAACCTTCACACCTAGCAGGTCAAATAGGTCCTGCTCCCTGTTGACTGTGTTAGCCCAGAGGTGCATCAGCTGTTGCGTGACGCACTGCACCCAGGGACTGCAGTGCAGGCACTTCTGCACTCTCTGTCACAGCAGTTAACGTTCCTGCACGGTGTACCCCTTGGCGGGCCTACTGCCAACATGAGGAGGAGGTGATGCTGGACCCAAAACATGAGTGCGACCATGTCCATCTTGCTAACAGTGAGGTGTGGCTGCAGCCCTACGAGGGGCCAGTGCCCATAGAAAGTGCGGGTGGCACTGGCGACACTGCTGTTTGCTTTTGCCTTAGTGCAGTGGCGAAAGGAAGGAAATTGAACAGGAGGAAAAGAAAAAAAAACAAAGTGCAAAAAAGTCACGAAAAAGTTAGAAAAAACACAGAAACATAAAATACACACACAGAAAGACACACAGCGATTAAAACAAGTAAATGAAGGGTGCAAGATTGGAGTCATGATCGGATGGTGAGGATTAAGTAGGACTGAGAAAAGCAGGCCCAACACAGGAGTAAAAGAAGAAGCAGGTAAAACAAAATAGCCGCAACAATGAGCACATTGTTTTGCCGTTGGTACTGGCTTTCAGCATGGAATGCGCTTCCGGCGTGAAAAAAAAAATAAAGGTAAAGCAGGAAGAGTATTTTTCCACCCATTGGCAGAATCCCACGGAATTGTGCTGAGTTTTTTTGTAATTCCACGGAATTTAACAGAGTAAAACTTCGAGAATTCTGCCCAGGCCTCGTTATGAGTGGGTGTGTGTGACATAGACAGGACTTTACAACATTTCTACTAATTTCTTGTGGTGGGTGGGACTGTGGCTATTTCTTTATTTGAAGGTGTTTGATGTATTACTTTGTTGTGTTTTTGCTAAAAGAAGATTTTGAATTTAGTATTAGACTAGTGCTTTGTATGCACAGGATTTGTAGTATATTATGTATGTGTTTATGGCAGGAGAAAGAAGAGAGCAAACAATTCAAAACAGTTTTTGTTTTCTAAAAAGGGAAGAAGAATAAATAATTGTGTGTGAGTGACTGAAAATTGCATCACAGTCTTTGGAATTCACTTCTCTGATACCACGTGACTTTCCTCTCCAAAATACATAAACATAAATTTCACATTGGGGAAGATATTTTGAATAAATGATTGTGCTGTTTCTGTAAGAAGTAACAAGGAAACTATGTCATCTGATATGGACAAATAACACAATTATTTGAAAATAGAGAGCTGGGCTAGTGTTTTGAGAGTTTGTAATGGCCCATGGTCATTGATAAAATTTTGGGTATCGATAATGTCAAAATGCTCGACTCTCCAAAAATAAAAATACATGCTTCCAATATGTATCAGAAGAAAAAGGAAGTACGAACAAAAACACATTTGCTAAGCTCTGGTGTGAAATTCAGGACTCAGTTTTTAAAGGGGGCAGTTGATTGTTATGTTCAGCCTTTTCCTGAACTATGGCCAACTTTAGCGCTGGTGGCGCCCAGCACAGCAGTCTTTGTTGGTCCTTTCCCATGTCCTCCTTCTTCATGGATTTCCTCCTATGATGCCCCTCCTCTGTTCTTAGTCCCGCCCTCAAATTTATTTTGTAGGAAATTAATTACTGACTGGGGGGGTGAGACCCTACTCAAGCAGCAACCACAGATCCTGTCAGGGTGAAGTCACAACCAAACCCCAAATTAACCTACTCAGTAGCTTGGCACAAAAGCAGTCAGGCTTATCTTAGAGGGAATGTGTACATTATTTATGCAGCACATCAAACATTAATAAAGTGAAAACAAAACACAAGAAAAATCCCACACAAATGTAAAAAAATTGAGTAAAATGTATTAAATAATTTAAGACCAAAACAGAAAACATACAGTCATTAGAACTGATGATTTGCAATTTTAAAAGTTTACGTGAAAATAGTGCCTAAAGCACAAAGTGCCAACTATGCTTATCTGGTTGTACCCAGCTGGGACAAGGTCACAAGTTCAGGCCCACATCAAGTGTGGGCCAGATACAGGGATCAAGTTAGGCACACCGAACAAAGTACATTAAATCCTGGTTGCAGAGCGTTGCAAGATCTCGTGTTGAGTGTGCACCGTGCAGCAGGGTTCTGATGAACTGCGGATGGCGATGTGAGGTCCTACATCTAGGATGCTTCACTCAGCTGCAGTTCCAATGACGCCATCAACGAGGATTGAAAATGTGAAGTCCTGCGTCATTGTCGAGGATGCTGTAGTCAGAGACTTGAGATGCTAAGTCCTGCATTCCGGATGCATCGTGCAGCGGCGGTTCCGATGACCTGCGGACATCGATGCAAGGTCCTGCATCTGGGATGAAGAGCTGCAAACAGACACATCACACTGAATTGTTTCTGCCCAAGAGACCACATCTGGACTGGCACAGCACCTTTGGACCTACTTCCAAGGGTTCAGGAATGGGGCAGCACTAGTTGAGGGGCAAGACTCACAGCAGACAGAGCCCAGGTGATGGGTTTGAGGTGGTTGGAGCCTTTTCTGACCCTGAGGCTCTGATCAGGAGTCCAGTCAACTAGCCCTTGGAGTCACTGTGGTAGGGTCCAATATGCAGGTCTAAGCCTTTTTACTCAGGCATCAGGGCAGCAGGCAGAAGGGCAGCTGAGTAGTAGGGCAGTAGAGCAACAGTCCTTCTTGTAGCAGAGCAGCACAGTAGTCTTTCTGAGTCTTCCACAGGTCCAGAGGTGAACTGAAGAGTTGGGTCTGTGGGTCCTCTATTCATCCTAAGGCCCTAATTTATACCTTTTGGTGCAAAACTGCACTAACTCAGTTTTGCACCAAAAAGTTTAGCACCAGCTTGCACCATTTCTGTGCACCCGCCGGGCATCATATTTATGGAATGGTGCAAGCTGGTGCAAAGGGTAGGCTAGCGTAAAACAAAATGCTGTTAGTCGGTTGGGGCTGCCGGTATGGAAGAAGGGGGTTTTGCACCAAAAAATGATGTTAGGCAGGTTAGAGTAAAAAAGTCCAACCTGCCTAGAGTAATTTTCTGATGCAAAACCATACCATGCCCACCACCCCAAAGGCCAGCACATGTAACCAGGGTCTCCCCAATGGCACTTGAAAAAACAAAATACTTACCTGTACTTACCTATACTTACATGGGATAGGGTCCCCCATCCTCCGCTGTCGGTCTGCCGTCAGTAGGGGTGTCCCTGGGGCCTGGGGAGGGCACCTATGGGCTTAATCCATGGTGTTCCACCATGGAAATAGGTCCACAGGTCCCCTAACTCCTGCCCTGACCCTGGCATTAATAAATGGTGCAAAGCAAGCTTTGTACCATTTTTTGACCCCTCCTGTGCGGGATTTTAGCACGGGGGATAAATATGGCACTAAGGCCATAGAGTCATTTTTTGCTGGGAATGCCTACTTTGCATCTCCTTGATGCAAAGTAGGTTTCCACATCCAAAAAATGACTTTAAATCCAGAAATTTGGTGCTAGACAGGTCTAGCGCCGAAGTATAAATATGGAGTTAGTTATGCTCCGAATTTGCATTAAAAAAATTATGCAAGTTTGCAGCAAAACAAGTATAAATATGCCCCTTAGTTCCAGCTTTTAATTAGGTGAAGGTTCTGAAGGTTCCACTCCCAGAGTTGTTTGGAATTTACTGACTCCCTCCCCTTGGCCCAGCTGTCTGAGGGCACACAAGACTAGTGTGAAACTCTTTGAGAGCCTGCAGAGGTAGGGCCTTTGTGATATTTAAGTGTGGTAGGTGACAGCTCCTCCCCCCGTCAAGTCAGAGATGGCCCATCTTGTCAACACCTATTCCCCCTTTGTCTCACTGACTGAGAACAATACACAAACAGCTGTCTTGTGACCCAGGATACAGGCTGCAGGTACTAAATGGTTGGGACAAGAAAATGCCAACTTTTAAAAGTGGCATTTTCAAAATTGTGACTTCAAGACTGGCTTCACTATTAAAGAAGATTTTAAATTGCAGGTCTTTAGACATCAAACTCAACAGTCCTATTTGCTCCCAATTAAAAGCTATCACTTATTAAATGTAATAAAGTCACCCAATGTTACATTAGGCAAGAGGCAGTCCATGCCATAATGAAAAATGAGTTTAAGGTTTATCTCTATCAGGACATGTAAAACTTAACAATACATGTCTAACTTTTTAAATACTGTAGGAGGCTGGCCTGGTTTGTAGTGGGCACCTAAGGTACTTACACCTTATACCAGGTCCAGTTATCCCTTATTTGTGAAATGCAGGCAGTGTTATAGCAGCTGAGGCTGACAGGGGTATCAGAGCAGCCAAGACTGAACTAGGAGACTTGAAAAGCTCCTGCAATACCACTATACTTGCACAGTACTTATGCACAATAAAACACAATACTCACTGTAAAGGTACTTTATTTTAGTGACTCAAGGCCAAAAATATCTTAGAGGCAATACTCCTTCTGAAGGTAAGTATTATACTCGATATATACGCTAGTAACCAAAATCAGGTAAGTAAGCAGTCATAGAATAGTGCAAACAGTAGAAAATACAGTAGATTGCAATTGGCCTAGTGGCAACACAAACCATATACTAAAATATTGGAATGCGAATGTCGAATTCCCCTCCAGGCAAGCGTAGTTTGTAGAGGGGTGCTGGGAGTGTAAGAAAACACCAAAGGTAAGTAAAGTATCCCATCCTAGAGCCCAGGAAAGCAGGAATAAAGTACAGCGAGTTTCCTCAGAATGCACTAGAAGTCGTGATGAAGAATTATGCAAGAACCGAGCAAGACTGCAAGCAACCAACAATGGATTCCTGGACCTGAAGACCTGTGGAGAGAGGAGACCAAGTTCAGAAGTCATAGAAGAGTCCAGGAAGAGCAGGAGCCCCTGCCAACCTGGAAGAAGGTGCAAAAGTGGATTCTCTGGTTGGAAGAAAAGTACAGAAATGCACCACAGAAGATAGCTGCAGGTTCCTGCTTGGTGCAAGAGATCTCCGGCGTCGAGTTGTTGGATGCAGGTTGTTTGTGTCACTGGATTCCACCAACAAGCCTTGGTTCACGCAAGTATGCAGTTTGAATCAAAGAGGAGCTGCCTGGACCCAGGAGGGACCTGGGGTTCTCAACTCAGGCCGAGGAGACAGAGGGGGCTCTCAGCACTTCAGAGAGCCCTCAGAAGACCAGGTAGTGCCCACAGGAGTCCCAGAACATGGGGACAAAGAAGTTGCAAAGTGCGGTTGTCGCAGTACTGAACTGGAGGATCCCATGCCGCAGGAAAACAATTAAAAGAGCTGTGCGTCGCAGGATGGAGTGCTGGGGACCTGAGCTACGCTGTGCACCAAGAAAGCTTGGAAGAAGTGCGCAGAAGCCCAAGGAGCAGCAGAAGATACAGTACACAGGGGTACTCTCGCAGCATGGGGAGACAAGCTCTTACATCCACCAAATTTGGACAGCTGGACCTTTGGACAGTCTGAGTCACTTCGGTCCACACCTGTGTTGCAGGGATCATGCTCGTCGACAGGAGAGGAGTCCCAGAGTACCAGTTGTCATCGCAGAAAGGTGCCTGCTGAAGGAGGGAAGTGACTCCGTCACTCCACGGGAGATTACTTTGGTTGTTCTGGTGCAGGGTGAAGACAGGTAGTCCTCAGAGTGTGCACACCTTGGAAACTGTTGCAATTGCTGGCTGGAGCTGAAGTTGCAGGTCACAGGAGTCTTCCTGGATACTTTGTTGCAGTTACAGCAGTTCCTGGAGCAGTCTGCGGTTGAACTGACGGTCAGAAGCCGACGCAGAGGATGCAGAGGAGTCCTGGAGGAATCCTGCAAACCGAATCTGAGGAAACACCCAGAGGAGAGACCCTAAATAGCTGTGAGAGGGGGATTGGCTACCTACCCAGGTATGCACCTATCAGGAGGGGTCTCTGACATTACCTGCTGGCACTGGCCACTCGGAGGTCTCCAGAAGGTCCCCACACCTTGGAATCCAAGAGGGCTAACACTAGGGAAACTCTGGAGGAGCTCTGGGCATCACCCTGGGGTGGTGATGGACAGGGGAGTAGTCACTATTCCAGTTTCACGGCAGAGCACCGTTTGTGCCCTTCAAAGCATTTCCAGAGGCTCTGGGAGGATTTCCCTCACATGCCTGTAACACCTATTTCCAATAGGAGAGGGTGTAACAACCCTCTCCTAAAGGAGATGCTTTGTTCTGCCTTCCTTCGATTGAGCTGCTCAATCCCCTGGATGGCAAAAACCTGTCCGTGTAGTGGTAGCAGCTGGGGCTGCAGTGGAAACCACAGAAAGCTGGTTTGGCAATACTGGGGGTCCATGCTGGAGACCCCATGGTTCATGGAATTGCCCCCCCAATACCAGATTTGGATTGGGGGTTCAATTCCATAATCTTAGACACCTCACATGGCCATATTCTGAGTTACCATTGGGAAGCTACATATATGTATTGACTTATATGTAGTGCACTCTTATAATGGTGTCCCCACACTCATGAAGTCCGGAGAATTGGCCCTGGACAACATGGGGGAACTTTTGCTAGTGCAAGGATGCCCTCACACACAGTAACTTTGCACCTAGCCTTCAGTAAATGAAGGTTAGACATAGAGGTGATTTATAAGTTACCTGTGGCAGTGAAAAATGGCTGTGAAATGGTGTGTGCACTATTTCACTCAGGCTGCAGTGGCAGTCCTGAAGAAAGGTTTGTATGAGCTCCTTACGGGTGGCAACTGAAATCCTGCAGCCCATAAGGATCTCCTGGAACCCCAATCCCTGGGTACCAAGGTACCATATACTAGGGACTTATAAGGGGGGTCCGGTGTGCCAATTAGAATTGGAATATGGAGTCACCAAACTATAGTGACAAATATGGTACACAGAGAGAGCATAAGCACTGGAGTTTTGGTTAGCAGAACTCCAGTGACACAGTCAAGCATACTGGCAACACACATAGGCCACAAACTATGAGCACTGGGATCCTGACTAGCAGGATCCCAGTGAGACAGTAAAACCACACCGACAAAATAGGTTTCAAACTATGAGCACTGGGGTCCTAGTCAGCAGGATCCCAGTGAGACAGTAAAAAGACACTCACAGACACTGACAAACAGGCCAAAAATGGGGGAACCATGCTAGAAAGAGGCTACTTTCTCACAAATACACTGCACCCTGTCCTATCGGATCTTTAGGGCCTACCCTGGGGTGACCTATATGTATTAAAAAGGAAGGTTTGGGCCTGGAAAAAAGGGTTTATTTTTCTGGGTCGAAATGGTAGGCGTGAGACAAGTTTAAAGGGCTATTGAAGTGGGTGGTACAATGAGTGCTGCGGTTCGTCTAATAGCATTTAATTTACAGGCCATGGGTATGTGTAGTACCACATTACTAAGGACTCATTAAAAGTGCCAACTGAGTGTAAAGTAATGTTAGTATGTTTAAGGTAGCTAGCGGAGGCACTTTAGCACTAGTTAGCAGAGGTAAGGTGCACAGAGTCTTAAGGCCAACAAAAACAAGATCAGTCAAAAAGTTTAGGGGAAGCCCATCCTAAGGCATGATAGGTCTAACATATTATTTCAAAAGAAGATGAAAAAAATGAAAACTGCCTCTACCTAAACGTGGTGGCCATATGATTTTAACAAAGCAGTATGGCTGTTCCATATTAGGTGCGTGTGCTTATTTTTATCAACATTAAAGGAAATGTTGATTGATCACTGTTGCAAAAAAGGGGACTGATAGCTTTCAATTACTGTAAGCTGGAAACAGATTAAACACACAAGGATAAGAAATGGATAGAAATAAGCATTGACCAAGTAAAGTATTGGCCTAGCAGCCTGGTCATTAAAGTACATTTATTTTTAGGTGAATGAGCATGTGAGACTAGCAAAATGCTTTGATTAACAGTGCAAGAGCCCCAACAGCTAAAAAGGGCTGATTCATTGTCCTATGTTGTATGGTCTGTTATATTGCTTCAACATCTCTTGTGTGTCCTGTATCGTTGTTTGGTTGCCCTGCCTCCCTTTCCCCTTTCCATAATCCTTTGTGCTGCCACTGCCCCTCCTGCCTGCCCAGCGTGATACGCTTGTTGCCTCTGCACCCTCCTCCCTGCCCTCAATAATCCAAGTCCGTGCCCCTGGCCTCTGCCTCACCGTAGTATTATAATGGACAACTACATTGCTAACAAGAGTGTGGCAAGTGTGATGTCATCTGGATGTAATCAGAACTGTGATACCTAAAGCACTTCCTTTAGAAATTATAAAAATGAAAGGGTCTTAATCCCATAGATATTAGTGCTCTAAAAAATGAAATTGAAGATATATTTTCTGAGTTCTCAAAGAGAAATGAAGCACTTCTAAATTATTTGCTATCTGGATGTTTTTTTATCCAGTTAATCACAGGAGTATATGTTACACTTATGGAAGAGAATGTGGTGTTACGGCCGGAGCTGCAGACTTTGCAACTGGGGAACCAGGTTCGAAATTCGGCATCAGCTCGACATCCAGTGATTGTGGGCAAATCACTTAGGCCCTCATTACAACCCTGGCGGTCGTTGTTAAAGTGGCGGTAATGTCGCCAACAGGCCGGCGGAAAAAAAAATGGGATTACGACCGTGGCGGAACCCGCCAACATAGACAGCCACTTTAACACTCCGACTGCCACGGCGGTACAAACAAACCGCGCGGCGGACACCACCAACAGACAGGCGGGAGACAATGTACCGCCCACCCTATCACAACACGCCTATCCACCACCTTTTCCGGGGCGGAACCAACGCAAATAAAAACACGGCGGAAACAGTACACAGAAGGGAAAACACTCACCTCTCCACACCCCACGAGGAACCAGGACGCCATGTAGCCCGAATTGCAGACACTGCTGGTGATGGTCTTCCTGCTCCTCTATCAGGAGCTCCAACGACGGCGGCGACGACCACGGTGACTACTGCACCTACAACACAGGGGAGGGGGGAGGGGGGAGAGGGGAGGGAAAAGAGAGTGACACACACATGCAACACAAAATCCCCCCACCCTCACCCACAACACCATACACACAAACACATGCTGCAACATCACATATACATCCCCCCAACCCACTGGAAGAACACAAGGACAAAGGGCAATGATTTGAACAAATGTAATCATGTGAAATACCATTATCAAAATGCAAAATCCACTATATACAATTATGTACACCAAATACACAAGTCCGGATAGTGCACCAATCATTGTCCGTGGAACACTGTGCCCAAAATGCATGGGCGAGGCCCACACTAGATACCTGACTCCAAACGGAGAGAACACTGGAGGGGCATCACATAGAAAATATACAGGCACCTCAGGGGGAGGGGGAGAGGGGGTACCTCTGCCTGATGAACGCATGACGCCACTGCTCCACGAGAGGGCTCCATGCCCACAGTTTGGTGCAGGGGAGTACAGAGCCACAGTCTCTCAAGTCTTTCCAGTGGGTGGTTTGCCCACTGCTTTATCCTGGGGACTGCAAAGCCACAGTCTCTCTAGTGGATAACAGTCTCCACTGGTTCTGGAGGGGGCTTGGTGCCCAGAGTGCTTCATCCTGCCAAGGACTGAGGTAGGGGATGTATCTCTCCACTGGTTCTGGAGGGGGCATGGTGCCCAGAGCGCTTCATCCTGCCAAGGACTGAGGTAGTGGATATATCTCTCCACTGGTTCTGGAGGGGTCTTGGTGCCCAGAGTGCTTCATCCTACCAAGGACTGAGGTAGTGGATGTATCTCTCCACTGGTTCTGGAGGGGGCTTGGTGCCCAGAGTGCTTCATCCTGCCAAGGACTGAGGTAGTGTATGTATCTCTCCACTGGTTCTGGAGGGGGCTTGGTGCCCAGAATGCTTCATCCTGCCAAGGACTGAGGTAGTGGATGTATCTCTCCACTGGTTCTGGAGCAGGCATGGTGCCCAGACTGCTTCACCCTGCCGAGGACTGAGGTAGTGGATATATCTCTCCACTGGTTCTGGAGGGGGCTTGGTGCCCAGAGTGCTTCATCCTGCCAAGGACTGAGGTAGTAGATGTATCTCTCCACTGGTTCTGGAGGGGGCTTGGTGCCCAGAGTGCTCCATGTGCAGTGTGGCCGGAACAATAAACTTGCATGGGTGTGTGTGCCACGAGATTGCCGAGGTACAGGTAGCATGATACGCCATGGAGGCAGAGACATACTCCACACTGCTGCGGCTTCGCATTCCATATGCAGGTGACAACTGTGATGACAGTGATGCTTCATGGAAGCTGCCCAGGGTCCTGGAACTCACCACCAGCCTCGGACGACTGACCACTGGGGATGGTAGCCATGTCAGTGGTGGTGCCACTGTCTGAGGATGTCGCGGGGCCGCTGGCGGTGCTTGCGGCGGTGTCAGTCGCGGCGGTGCTTGCGGCGGTGTCAGTTGCAGCGGTGCCTGCGGTGGGGTCTGTGGTGGCGGTGCTTGCGGCGGGGTCTGTGGCGGCAGTGCTGGTTGCGGGGTCTGTAGCAGTGTTGCTGGCGGCAGGGTTTGTGGCGGCGGTGCTGGCTGCAGGGTCTGTGGTGGTGGTACTGGCAGCTTGGTCTGTGGCGGCGGTGCTGGCTGCGGGGTCTGTGGCGGTGGTGCTGGTTGGGGGTCTGTGGCGGCGGTGCTGGCGGCGGGGTCAGTGGCGGTGCAGGTGGCGGTGCAGGTGGCGGTGCTGGCTGCGGGGTCTGTGGCGGCGGTGCTGGCGGCGGGGTCTGTGGCGGTGCAGGTGGCGGTGCAGGTGGCAGTGTTCTCCGCCTTACAGGTTGGCGTCGATGTGGACAGAAGGCGTGACACTGGTCCCTCAGTCGGTTCCACCATGTCCTCTCCTGACCTGCCCTTCAGTTTTTGTCTCTTCCCCACCTTTGATGGTGGTGCAGCTGTCTTGCCCCTATCCCATTTTGTTTTCCCTGACCCCTTGGTGGCAGGTGTTTTCAGCTTCTCCCTCCGGGATATGGGCACCTTTTTCACCTTAGCAGGTGGCGGAATGTCCTTGCCCTCGCTCCGTGGCACACTGGCAGCCCTGATGGTTGGCGCACTCCATGACCCCGCAGTTGCTGGCACCACTGTGCCTGGGGATGTGGTAGCTGAGCTGCTGGGCTGGGACCTGGAAAGCCTAGCCCTAGGGGAAGGACGGGGCGGAGGTGTAGGGAAGAGGTCAATGTTAGCCAGGAAAAGTTTTTTAGACACACTTGGACGGGTAGATGGAGGGGGTTTGGGAGTGGAGGTAGAGGTAGTGTTTGTAGGAGCTGTACATCTGCTGAATTTAGGTGAAGGTGCATGGGCTGGTGGCTGTTGTGAGGTGGATGGCTGTTGGGTGGGTGTGTCTGCGTTTGTGTACTTTGGGAGGAGGGTTCACAGACACACTGGGAGAGGACACTGGGGATGTGTGAATGGTAGTGGGGTGGTGAGTGCACGTGAGCGGTGTGTAGTGATGGGCGTGCTAGTGATGGAGGTAGTGGCTGAGGATGTAGTGCATGCAGGTGTGAGTGGAGACGAGAGAGGGAGTGTGGAGGGAGACATGGAGGAGGGGGACACAGTGGAGGCAGTGGATGTTGGTATGTGTGCATGGGTATGATGCTTGTGTGAGTGCCTGTGAGATGTGTGGTGCTTATGTTTGCCTGAGCCACTCTTGTGTGTTGATATGTGTGCATGCTGGTCTGATGGTGTGCTTGGGATAGGCTGGGGTACAGGGGATTGGGTCTGGGTGGAGGAAGTTGGAGGGGGAGGCTGGACACAGGGACAATGGCTGCCATCAGTGCTGAGGCCAGAGCCTGAAATTCTCTCTGTTGGCTGCCTGGCCAGAATGAATGCCCTCCAGGTATGCATTTGTTTGTTGCAAATGCCTCTCAACACCCTGGATGGCATTCAGAATGGTAGACTGCCCAACAGTGAGGGATCTCAGGAGGTCAATAGCCTCCTCACTGAGGGCAGCAGGGCTGACTGGGGCAGGGTCTGAGGTGCCTGGGGCGAAGGAGATGCCCACCCTCCTGGGTGAGCGGGCACGGGACACACACTGAGGGGCTGCTGGGAGGGCGGTGCTGGTGGGGGGTGGCGGCTGTGCCTGTTGATACGGTGGGCACAGAGGTGCCTACCACCGCAAGGGAGCTCCCATCAGAGGAGGAGTCGCTGTCGCTTGTCTCTGCTCCTGTCACCGCCGTGGAGCTCCCCTCGCCCTCTGTCCCACTGGTGGCTTCAGACTCCGTTGTTTCGCCTACCAGGGCCAAGTGGGATGCAGCTCCCTCCTGCTCCGGTGCCAATGCTCCTCCGCCTGATGCTGCTATTGCAGAAAAGAACAGGGAGGCCACAAAAAGGGAGGGGGAGACAGGAGAAAGACATGTTCAGTGAATGCAACACCACTACCGTTGGCGGACACAAGAGACACAGCAGCCCTCTGCAGTACAACATGCACTTATAGTTCCTAGATTAATCACATGTCCATGGGGTACATGGCCTAAGCCCGATTGCTGCACACCTGGAAGTCACAGGAGCCTGACTAGACACCTCGTAATGCGCGCAGAGTCAGCTGAATGAGAGTGTACTCACCCTTTTGTGGCTTCTGTGATGTCCTCAAGCGCCCATCCAACTCTGGATACGCCACCGCCAGGATCCGGAACATCAGGGGGGTCATGGTGCAACGGGCACCCCTCCCACGTTGGGAGGCCATCCCCAGCTGGACCTCCGCCGTCTTCTTGCTCCAGCGGCGCATGTCGTCCCATCTTTTATGGCAGTGGGTGCTCTGTCTGTGGTGGACCCCCAGGGTCCAGACGTCCTTGGCGATGGCACGCCAAATAGCCTTCTTCTGGTGGGCGCTGACCTAGAGGAATAGTACAGGGGGAAAGGAAAATCATTACCCGACCGGACCATCATACTCATTGACCCACGTTCCCAACCTTGAGCTGACGCACATACACTCACCGTCTGCACATGCAGGCCTCAGCCCCCTCCCCATTTATTTTCCACCCACACCACTCCAAACAGGCATTGCCCATGCAGCATGCTCACAGTGTACTCACATGTTTGTCTGGAGGACCGTACAGTTGTGTGTACTGCGGGAGGACCCCATCCACTAGTTTCTCCAACTCCTCCGAAGTGAAGGCAGGGGCCCTTTCCCCAGACACATGAGCCATTGTCACTTCCAGACACAGGTCACAGCAGCACTTGCACTGTAAGTCCTCTCCTGTTGAAGGTCAGGTATCAAGTGAGTGAACAGACAGAAAATGGCGGTCACGCCCGCAGCGGTGCGTACCATCACCGCCAGCATACATTGTCATTGGCTCCTCGGACCCATAGGGTCTCATGTTAACCAATGCTGGATTGTGTCGCGGTCTTTGACTGCCCACCGCGACGGTGTACAATGACAGCGCAGTTACCTCATATCCCCTTGCAGGTGAGGCAGCCGCAATTTCAGGGGGCCACATGGCATTAATATTATCTGCGTCACACCAATGTAGGCCTTGAATACACACAGTTACAGGCACATTGCAGATTAATAAAGGGGGGCAAATGACATTTTGTGATACCTCAGTGTTGGCTGACTCTCTGCTCGCTGTTCTCCTCCATAGGGCACGTCTGCTGGTGCAGGTGATGAGATGGCGGCATCCTCCGGTATACGGACCGCTGGTGGACCTGTCGACAATGGAAGAGAGACACATAATAGTCACCTACAGACTTGATCGTGCAACAATCCATGAACTGTGTGCCCAGTTGGAGCCAGACCTGATGTCAACTATCCGCCATCCAACAGAAATCCCCCCTCTAGTGCAGGTCCTGTCAGTACTCCATTTCCTGGCAAATGGTTCCTTTCAAACAACAGTGGCCATTGCATCAGGGATGTCCCAGCCAGTGTTCTCTAACGTGTTGTCCAGAATGTTGTCTTCCCTGCTGAAACACATGTGCAGCTACATCGTGTTCCCTCAGGTGGAGGATTTGCCCACAGTGAAAGGTGACTTCTATGCCCTGGGACATATCCCCAACATCATTGGTGCCATGGATGGGACACATGTGGCCTTGGTACCCCCGCAGGAGTGAACAGGTGTACAGAAACTTGAAGAGCTACCATTCTATGAATGTGCAGATGGTGTGTTTGGCAGACCAGTACATCTCCCATGTGAATGCCAAATTTCCTTGCTCAGTGCATGACGCTTACATTTTGAGGAACAGCAGCATCCCTTATGTGATGGGGCAACTCCAGAGGCACCGTGTGTGGCTAATAAGTGAGGACAAGGACCCTATACAGTGTGAATAGGTGTCTGGGTATGGGGTTGCCCCTAAGGGTTAGTGTGTGTCTAATAGTTGTCCCTCGATATTTGCAGGTGACTCTGGTTGCCCCAACCTGTCATGGCTACTGACCACAGTGAGAAATCCCAGGACAAGGACAGAGCAACGCTACAATGAGGCACATGGGCGAACTAGGAGGGTGATTGAACGCACCTTCGGCCTCCTGAAGGCCAGATTCCGGTGCCTCCATATGACAGGTGCTTCTCTCTACTACTCACCAAAGAAGGCGTGCCAGATCATCGTGGCCTGCTGTATGCTGCACAACCTGGCTTTGCGACGCCAGGTGCCTTTTCTGCAGGAGGATGGGCCAGCTGGTGGTCTTGTGGCAGCTGTGGAGCCTGTGGACAGTGAAGAAGAGGAGGCAGAAGAAGAGGATATCGACAACAGGAACAACATAATCATGCAATACTTCCAGTGAGACACAGGTAAGAAGATGTCACTGCCTCCCATATCTCATACTATTATTGGAGCTAGCATAAGTCTGTCATTTTCACTCAGTGTATGGACTCTGACTTGTCACTTTGCCTTTCCATTTCACAGATGTGGGTCCGACTTTGTGCCCTCTGCTATATTTCCTCCTGGCCTACAGCTGTGTTACATCAGTATGTGCACAAATAAATTGACATTGCTATAATCCATTGTTATTGTAATTACACGTTTGTGAAAGCACAGACTGGCTCCAGATTGTTTTGTAATTGAAGTGTGTTTATTTCTGTACAAGTAAGTGGAGGGGGTTGTAAAATGGGCAGGTGGGATGGTGGAGGAATGTCCATGGCAGAGTCCAGTCTATTTGTTTCACAGGTGCATTGTCCAAAGTGGCATAGGAAGTGGAGCAATGGCAGTTGAAGGATGGACAGGGTGACAAAGTGGGACAGAAGGGTGACATTTTGGGGGTCTCATTTCCTGGCGGGGGTCTTGGCAATGTTCTCTGTCTTGTTCCTGGATCTCAGGGACCGTTTGCGGGGTGGTTCTCCATCTGCAGGGGGTGGGGTGCTGGTGTTGTGTTCCTGCGGTGGTGCCTCCTGTTCACTAGCGCCAGTAGAGGTGGAGTGCTGTTCATCGGCCAGACTATTGTCAGGGTCCCTCCTGGTGTTGACAAGGTCTTGCAGCACCCCTGCAATGGTGACCAGGGTGTTGTTTATGGATTTCAGGTCCTCCCTGATCCCTAGATAGTGCTCCTCCTGCAGCCGCTGGGTCTCCTGAAACTTGGCCAGTACCGTTGCCATTGTCTCCTGGGAATGATGATAAGCTCCCATGATGTTGGAGAGGGCCTCGTGGAGAGTGGGTTCCCTGGGCCTGTCCTCTCCCTGTCGCACAGCAGTCCTCCCAGCTTCCCTGTTTTCCTGAGCCTCTGTCCCCTGATCCGTGTGCCCACTGCCACTGCCCCCAGGTCCCTGATTTTCTTGGGTTGGTGGGTTTGCCTGGGTTCCCCGTAGTGATGGACACACTGCTGATTGATGTGTCCTGGGGACAGAGGGATGGGCCCGCTGGGTGGGTGCTGTGCTGGTGTTTCCTGAGGGGGAGGCTCTGTGGTGGCTTGTGCCAGTGTCAGGGGAACCGACTGTCCTTAGGTCCCTGATGGGCCGGGCTGGTCATCTTGATCCAGTTGTGCAGAGCTGCTGTCATCACTGTGGGTCTCTTCTGTGGGGGGACTGGATATGTCTGGTACCTCCTGTCCGGTGACGTTGGGTTGGGGTCCTGCAGGGGTGTAAAGGCATGATTATTGCATCTGTGTGTGCCATCATGTGCAATGGGTTAGTGACCCTGTACTCCAGTGCTTGCATTCTTGTCTTGGTCCTTGTGTGATATTTGGTTTGGGGTCTGTGTGGGTATCTGTAGTGGACATGCTTTGGTGATGGGTATCCATGCTTTAGTGTTGCATGCAGGGCTTGGAATTGGGATGGGTGGGTTGTGATAGTGAGGCATATGTGAGGTGTTGGAGTGATGGGGGTGAGGGTGAGGGTGGGAGTATGTGATGGCATGCAGGTAGGGTGGGGGAGGATGAGGTAGTAAAGATTTGACTTACCAGAGTCCAGTCCTCCTGCTACTACTGCAAGGCCCTCAGGATGCAGTATTGCCAAGACCTGCTCCTCCCATGTTGTTAGTTGTGTGGGAAGAGGTGGGGGTCCACCGCCAGTCCTCTGTACAGCACTCCGGTGTCTGGAGACCACAGAACGCACCTTCCCCCGTAGGTCGTTCCACCTCTTCCTGATGTCATCCCGTGTTCTTGGATGCTGTCCCACTGCGTTGACCCTGTCGACAATTCTGCACAATAGCTCCATCTTCCTTGAAATGGAGGTGTGCTGCACCTGTGATCCGAATAACTGTGGCTCTACCTGGATGATTTCCTCCACCATAACCCTGAGCTCCTCCTCAGAGAACCTGGGGTGTTGTTGAGGTGCTATGATGTGGTGTGGGTGATGTGTGAGGTGGTGTGTATTGTGAGGTGTGAGGGGATTTTTTGTTGTGTGTTGTTTGAGGTGTGTGGATGTTGTGTAAGTGATGGTGTTGTGTGTCTGTGGATGCTGGTGTTGTTTATGGTGGTGTCTTTCTCTGGCATGGTTTCAGAAATCTGGTAGTAAGGGTTTGTGGGTGATGTGGGTGGGTGCTTTATATTGGATTGGGAGTGTGGGTGTGGTGTGTGTATCTGTGTCAGGTGTGTGTATTTTGAATTGTCCAATGTGGTTGTGTTCTGTAAATGTGTGTGTATTCTGAGCGCGGTTGTGTGTACCGCCAATGGAATACCGCGGTTGAAAGACCACCACGTGGATTCGTGGGTCACGATAGTGTGGGCATATTCCTGTTGGTGTGACGGTGGAGGTTTTATTAGCACCAGTTTATCACTGACCTTTGGCGTGGCGGACTTGTGTGGGTGTCTGAATTATGGCAGAATCCGAGCTGTGGTTCATAATAGCTGTAGCGGAATTCCGTGGCCGCAGCGGTATGTTGGCGGTCTTCTGCACGGCTGTAAGTGGCTTTTACCGCCAGGGTTGTAATGAGGGCCTTAATTTCTCACAACTAAAACCAAAATAAATGTGTCCTTGTGTAACGTAACTGATGCTCATGTAAAGCATTCCAATACTTTTGGTTCAAGTCTGTGCAATATAAAACTGCAAAAAAACAAAAGAAATTAAGGCCCCGATTCAGCCTTTGGCGGTTCTATCGCCATCCCGCTGTGGCAGTGGTTTGAGGCAGCTTGCCTCCATACCAGCCAGATTTGGAGTTTCCCTCTGGGCTGCTGATTTGGTGGTGGTGGAGTGGTCACAGCAGTATGTTTTGCCACAGTGCAGGACCCTGAGGCAGTGATAACATTCCAATCCCAAAAGTATGTGAACTGTGATGCTGCATGCTATGGGGCAGGGTCAGTGAATGTGGGGCTTGGCCCAATAATGCTGAATGGGAGAAACATCACAATCAGTAAGTTGTGTGTGTCTTTCTCTGTAACATAGCCATGTTTACTTAGATGCACTGAGAACATATTGCAGACTGATGAAAAAGTTGCTTGTCAATGTAGCTGTACTGCCTTTCCACCATCTTGCACATGGCGGTGTCCCTGCCAGAAAAAGATTGGTGGAATGGCAGTCCTCAATGTTCCCAGCAGTAATCATGGCGGCAACCCCTTCCTGTGCCGCCTCTGTCTTTCCTGCCACCACCACAGGAGCCACAGGATCAGCGGTGGTGGCAGTCCTGTGGTGGTTTCATCATACTGCTCGTAATAAGATGGTGGGGGACCGCTGAGAAGGTGGCGGTTGGAAAGCCGAAAACACAATGGTGGTACATTTCCCACCATCATCAGAATCAGGCCCTGAGTGTTTTGCACACTTTTGTCATTGAGCTATACTTGGAGTACATTTGGGTGACATTTGTGCTACATTTGGTCTCTTTTTTTCACTTATTTATTATGAAGCTCCCTAATCTCCTCATTTACTGCAGTATCCTCAATGGAAAATGCTTTCAGTTTTCAACTTTGTTTCCATCAAGATGAGCTCAGATGTGCCACACTTTTGGGATAATTCAGAATGTTAGCTCTCTAGTTGCTCATTAGAACACTCCAGTAAAGCTGCTGAACATCAGGGAGCTAATTGGCACTCTGCTGCTGGTGTTGAAAGTGCATGCTTTAGTCTGCATGTCAGAATGTTTTATTGAAATAGAAGAGGAATATATTTGAGAAGTCACTTAAAACACATTCTAATTTTTCTTTCTACAGCACTAAATATAATTTCTATGACACAATGAACCCTCTCATTTTGTTCCTTTATAAACGAAATGCTTTATGTTTAACCAATTTCATTCATTCAAGATGTCTTCAAGTTGCCACACCTTTGTCATAAGTAAGATTGTTAACACTCTGGGAGGCTACAGTAGAACACAATGGAATCAACTGACAGGCTACTCCTTTTGGAAGTACATGTTTTACTGAGAATGTCATACTTCACTCCCATAAGACTGAGAAAGGTTGTGTCAAATTACAGAAAATATGTTCTCATTTTAACTTCTGGAGAACCTTCCATAACCTCTATGGGAAAATCATGAGACCATCGTTTTCTCTCAAACATGATTCATGAAATCCCAGCAGAAAGCTTTTTCAATGGGTAAAATCATCTTAGAACACAATTCCTAAAATGAATATGGCACCATCAACAAATGAACTATAATGCAACTACAATATGTTATCACTCCTTATGTGTTCTCCTTTTTGTGACCCTCAAAACCTGCCTTCACTACATTGCCTTTCAATGGGGACCATGCCTCAGAGTTCTGTAAGTGCTGCCACAGCATGTTGTCCATGTTGTGGCCAGACAATAAAGGGGGAGTGTCCATTTGGAGCCCCATATATGCTCTTTGAGGTCTGGGTGTGCTCACCCTGCCCACTTCCATATTTTTTAATTCATTTTCAGGACACAGGGACCAAGTCCCTGAGTCTTGTAATGGCTGTCAAAACATATTGTTCAAGTTGTCACCAACCAATCAGGATTGACTAGTCTCCTTTAACTTGGCCAGTCGGCGCACATCTTAACATGAACTGTCCAGCTATACAAATGTCTTTTTCCTTCAATATCTCAAAAACTACTGAACGGATTTACACCAAAAGCTACCTTTCTCCCAAATCTGATGTAATTCCGTCCAGTGGTTCGGACTGCAGTTGTGTTCAAAATCTCTATGTTAAATGGCATAGGGAAAACCTGTTTTGGGACCCCCCTTTTTCTAAGCACCCGCTTGACAAGCAACCCAAAAACTTTCAAGATAGCACCTGAGTGGCAACTTAGTTTTGGAAATTTCATAAAGGTTCATCAAACGGCACCAAGGTTATAGGCAAAACAAAAAACACTATCTATCTATCTATCTATCTATCTATCTATCTATCTATCTATCTATCTATCTATCTATCTATCTATCTATCTATCTATCTATACCTATATATATATTACCTAGTGGTAGTCTCCACTTGGTAGTTATAGTTAGGACCTAGTTCCTATAGAAAAAGTGTTTTTTGTTTTGCTAATAAGTTTGGCCTTGTTTGATGAATATTCTTGAAATAAAAAATAAAAAATGGTTATCACTTCAACTGCTGTCGAGAAAGTTTTGGGGTGATTCGTCAAGCGGGGGCTGAGAAAAAAGGGAGCCCCAAAACGCTTGTATCATATTTGTTTTTCCATAGGGATTTTGAACAGCGATAGCGCCCAAACCACTGGATCGAATTACACCAAACTTGGCAGAAAGTTAACTATTGGTCCAGAAACAGGACTGGTTGTTATTTGGTTTATACCCGATCAGTAGCTTTAGAGAAATTAAAGAAAATCCATATTTGCATATATAGGGATGCAAAGACTCTGTGAACCATCCCAATCTCGTGCTGAGATCTGATTGGCTGTCAGCACTTCAACAAGGAAGTGTTGGCAGTCATGTTGGGACTCGGCTTCAGCTGAGTCCCAGAAAAAAGTGTAAAAAAAACCAAAAGGGACCAACATAGAGTCACCTTGACCCCTTAGCTCTGGTGCTGGGGTTGCATTGGAACCCCCCCCCCCCTACGTTAGCTAAAAAAACTTTTTGCTTTGAATTTTTGCCAAGATTTGCAGAAGATCCATTGATCCATTGAATTTTTTTTTTTTAAATCAAGCGCAATCTCTAATGCTTGTCTAACTGTAGCAAAACAACAAGTGATGGACGGAATGCTGAACATTATCAAACATTCACCCCCAGTACAGTGATCTGGGCCTAAATCCATCATTTTGTGTTGTCTAACTGTAGCCCCCGGGTGGGCCAAGTCCCGTGGGCATTCATATTTTAATTTGGGGGGGGGGGGCCCAACCCCTCCATTGCCCCGGGACTGCCACCTCCCAAGAGCAAATAAAATAATGTGTTTTGGGGCTACCCGGCCCCCTGCAACCTTGGGGACCACCACCTCACCAGGGCTTAAATGCAATTCAATGCGGCTGCATTCCCAGGGACTGCCACCTCCCTGGGGCTATATTTAAATAGAGTGCAGATGACTGTGCCGTCCTCCACAGCCCCAGGGACCACAATCTCCCGAGGGCTATATTTTATAGAGTACAGGAGCTGTGTGGCCCCCTTACAGCCCCCAGGACCACCACCTCCCCGGGCTATAATAAAAAGAATTTTAGGGGGTCCGTTTACAACTTCCGCAGCCCCAGGGACCACCACTTCCGCGCGGCTATACCTGTTGGTGGGGGTCCGTGTAGCCCCTCATGTGGAGCAACCGATGGAGCTTGGGAAAGCCACCCCCTAGGGCTGGCTCCTGCTTTGTCCTTGAGTTCCCACCCCCAGAAATAGCTGTTTCCTTTTGCTTGGTGGGAGCTTTGACAGCTCCCACCAAGCAAAAGAAAACAAAGTTCACTTTCTGCAAGAAAGCAGAGTTTTTGTCTGTCTTCCCCGCACCCAAATATGAGTGCAGGAAAGACAGATGAAAACATTGCTTCTACATGCACGAGTTATAGTTACCTTAGGGCACAAGTTATAGTTACTTTAGATAACTCTAGTTATAACAGGTCAATTTCTACGGTTTGGTACGCTTAAAATGTGAGCCTAACTATAATGTTCCTCTAACCTTTGTTTTTTAAGTGAATGTATATATATATATATATATATATATATATATATATATATATATACATATATGTATATATATACATATACATATATATACATATATATATACAACATATATATATACATACATATATATATATATATATATATATATATATATATATATATATATATATATATATGTGTGTTTGGGTTTTTTAGGCTACTGCCTATAACTAAAACACTAAGGGGGTCATTCTGACTCCCGCCGGCCGCGGTATCCGCAGGGCCGGCGGGAGCCGCCAGAATACCGCTGCGCGGTCACAAGACCGCCGTGGGTATTCTGGGTTTCCCGCTGGGCTGGCGGGCGACCGCCAGAAGGCCGCTCGCCAGCCCAGCGGGAAACACCCTTCCACAAGGATGCCGGCTCCGAATGGAGCTGGCGGAGTGGAAGGGGTGCGACGGGTGCAGTTGCACCCGTCGCGATTTTCAGTGTCTGCATGGCAGACACTGAAAATCATGGTGGGGCCCTGTTACGGGGGCCCCTGAGGTGCCCATGCCATTGGCATGGGCACTGCAGGGGCCCCCAGGGGCCCCACAACACCCCATACCGCCATCCTGTTCCTGGCGGCCAAAACCGCCAGGAACAGGATGGTGGTATGGGGGTCGGAATCCCCATGGCGGCGCAGCAAGCTGTGCCGCCATGGAGGATTCCCCAGGGCAGCGGAAAACCGGCGGTACACCGCCGGTTTTCCGTTTCTGACCGCGGCTGTACCGCCGCGGTCAGAATGCCCTTGGGAGCACCGCCAGCCTGTTGGCGGTGCTCCCGCGGTCCCCGGCCCTGGCGGTCCATGACCGCCAGGGTCGGAATGACCGCCTGAATGTCGTCCATGTTAAACTAGTTCAGTCTCACCTATCGGTCACTATTTTACAGTTGTATATTTAGTATGCATGTCATATACATGTAGCCTGTTTTTCTGTTGTATACAATCTATCCTCAAAGCTTTGAGTTATTGCTGGTTACCTACGATTTCTTAACAATTACATGCTGATTTGCTATTCATTCATGGATATTTCTGCGATGTAAGTTTGCTGTGCAAGAGCAAAGTGTCATCTATTTATTAAAATGTAATTGCCTAATAAGCTTTTCATACGTCTTTTTTGCAGTGTTATGTATTACCTGAAATATGTTACACATTTAGATAGTTACTATTTTAAATGTGAAAGCATGTTTCCTACGAAACCTCTTAGATAGTGTTCAGTTCCAGCATGTATATTTAGGTACTTTGGCTCTATTTCATAAGTGTCTATGCAGTGATCCTTATTTCGACCCTTTAACCTACTCTAGCTGCAAAATTCAGATGCCTTTCTTTTTAAGGAGTGCTGTTTTAGAAATTACTTCTCTAGCTGTTTGACCCACATATTAGATGTGAAAACATGTAATTTTGTGATTTCACGTGATTTCAGAAGATTATCAGTTGAATTTTGGGTCAATGGATGCTTGGGGACTTGTATACTGATGTTTTTCCAGGTTTGTGTATCCTGCTCCTAAGATGGTATATCATGCTCCCAATTAACATTTGTTTCATTTACGGTGCAGCACGTAATTTTCAAGGGATGAGGTGCACATTATCCATGTATTTATGTGACATTTCCATGGACCCACGAAACTATAATCAAAGATCCTGTTCCTGCCCATGTTTCACACTGGACGTTTTTCACAGCTGTGCAGCTTATTGGTATGTTCTGAAGTCATGTTTACTTTTGTTCCTTTTCATTCCATATGGACAAAGGATATTCTTTTATATTTTTCATCCCCTGTACGTTATGACAGGTTGAGCCAACATGATTGCTGGAAATATTGGATTTGTTATGAAAAGGTACCAATTCTTTTTGAGTAATTTTCTAATTTCCTCAAGTGATTTACTGTATTGTCTGATACTATCTATTAGTCTGGAAGGGTGATTCTTTTAGCATTTAAAATTGCATTTGTAAGGCAGTCAGTTTCATGTACCATCTAGGCGCCAATAGTTTGTTACGTTACATACATAAACTTATATGCCTATAAGAATGATTGATTCTTTACTTTAAGTTGATGTGAACTTACTACACTCAATTACGTTTTGTTTGTAAGTTTGAACGTTTCCAGATCATTGTCAAATAAACGATCTCTCTCCCTAAATGGGTACTACTCAATTATTTTACTGTCACAGCAACTCATGAAACTGTTGGCATAAGAGAACGTAATTGCACAATCTGCATATGATATCTGTTATGAAACTATTATTGAAAAAAAGTCATTGAGTTTGGGTGACCCTGAAAACTCTTGCCCCCTCCATTTACTTCAGTATTAAGGGACAAACATGTCTTTGGTCAACTGCAAATACATGTGAAAGAAAATGAGCTTTCAGACCAATTTTCAAAAGAACTCCAGCCAGGAATGAGTACTGAACTGTCTGTCATTTTAGCAATCAGTGGCATATAGTGGACAGTAGATTCAGGCATCGTAATACCATTGCTAGTAATGGATCTCTCCCCCACATTTGATACTATTTGCCATACCATTCGTGTCTCAAGGTTTGACTATATGGGAAAGAAAAATGTACACAGAATTGAATGCAATTATTCGTATTCAACAGGAATCGATCTATTGCTCTACCACTATTTTCCCCATAGTCCAAAAGTATCACTGGTGATGTCCCCAGGGATGTAGTATGTCCCTTCTCTTGTTCAATTGGCACCCATGGGCCTCAGTGACATTTGCTGTCAGCCGCAAGGGTCATGCTTTACATGTACACCAACGATGAACTGAGCTTTAGTCTCACAACTATCTAGCAATCAGCCTGGATAGGGTGAGCCGTTATCCTTATCTTATCAGCATGCCTTTTGTTGGTCCACTGAGTCAGAAAAGAATTCCTAATCTAAATACCCTGATAATTGATTTTCTGACAACTAAACAGTCCACCACCGTCTGGAACCTAACTCTCTGTCCAGCAATAAAGGATCAACAGCCATCCCCTGATAAAGCTGTACACGGCCTTCACAGGTACCCTTAAGTGTCTTAGGGCCATATGTAGGTAGACATTTTTTTGCGAGTCAGAGATTGCGAGTCAATGCGAATCGCAATTTCCGACTCGCAAAATGGGATGCAAGAAAAAAAAGCGTCATCAAATTGCGACTCACAAATGATGTCGCACTGCAGTTTGCGAGTTCGCTTTTAGCGAGGTCGCTTTTTGCAACCTCGCTAAAAGCGAACTCGCAATTTGCGAGTCGGTGTCGCAATTTGCGACTGGCCCGCAAATTGCATGCAGGTGCACCAAAACAGTTGGAAAAACACTTCCTGGCTCTTGCTGATGACATCAGCACCAGGAAGTCATCAAATACACCTGGGAGGAGGGAGGACCACACCCTTTTCAAACTGCTGTGCAACTACCTGGAGAGAGGAACTGCTGCTACCATGGAAGACACAGGCAGTGCAGGAAGGAAAAGGAAACTAAAGTTCTCAGAAAAAGAACTCGAGGTGCTGACACAAGAATGCTGCCAGCACCATGACCAGCTTTTTGGCAAGGCCGCCCTGAGTGTCCCAGACACTGAGAAGAGGAGGATCTGGCTGGAAATCCAGGAGAGGATCAATGCCATTGGGGTGAGCCACCAAACCCTTCATGAAATCAAAAAAAGGTGGTACGACCTGCGCTCAAGAACAAAGGAGAGGGTGGCAGAGCACCTCAGGGAAATGAGGGGTACAGGAGGAGGCCCATCCACCATCCCACCACCCACAGCCATGGAGGAATTGGTGGAGCAGACACTGGAGCCTGAGGCAGTGACAGGAATGGG
This sequence comes from Pleurodeles waltl, assembly GCF_031143425.1. NCBI lineage: Eukaryota > Metazoa > Chordata > Amphibia > Caudata > Salamandridae > Pleurodeles > Pleurodeles waltl. The sequence goes on along the minus strand of NC_090446.1, from coordinate 1,331,340,741 downwards.
AGCATTGGACACGTCAGTGCAAGGGACATCCAAAAGTGAGTACCATGAAATATGCATGTACCCCTACAAATGCTATATCCACACTCTCCCAGTACACAGCAGCAGGCACAGACAGACTAGCTCCACTCCAGACTAGCAACCACCAGAATGGTGCATTATGGGCAATGTAGTACAGTAGTCAGCATATAGGCAAATGTTTATTATGAGGCATACAACAGATGTGAGAGACCGACAGTGTGTTCCCTATGTCCCACAGGTCTCCCACAAGGCACCCCCACCAGCCACACTATCCAGGGTGAAGACAGCAGGCCACAGGCAGTGCAGGAGGCTGCAGCAGCCATTCCAGGGCCCAGCACGACACCACCACAGTCCCCTTCCGAAGAAGTACAGGACATGGAGGAAGGAAACACGACACCTGGACCCAGCCACACAGTGAGACATCCAGAGCCAGCAACACAATCGCGTCACAGACGCAGAGTCCAGGTCCAGGCGGTGCCCCAGGAGGATATAGGGGAGGTATCAATGTCTGCAGTCGAGGCATCCCTCCTTTCCGGTCAGCGCCTGCAAACAAGGCAATTATGGATTATATCAGGTGCAATGCAGAGACCCAAAAACAATATGACACACCACCACAGTCCCCTCCAGAAGAAGTACAGGACATGGAGGAAGGAAACACGACACCTGGATCCAGCCACACAGTGAGACATCCAGAGCCAGCAACACAACTGCTATATCCACACTCTCCCAGTACACAGCAGCAGGCACAGCCAGACTAGCTCCACTCCAGACTAGCAACCACCAGAATGGTGCATTATGGGCAATGTAGTACAGTAGTCGGCATATAGGCAAATGTTTATTATGAGGCATACAACAGATGTGAGAGACTGACAGTGTGTTCCCTATGTCCCACAGGTCTCCCACAAGGCACCCCCACCAGCCACACTATCCAGGGTGAAGACAGCAGGCCACAGGCAGTGCAGGAGGCTGCAGCAGCCATTCCAGGGCCCAGCACGACACCACCACAGTCCCCTCCAGAAGAAGTACAGGACATGGAGGAAGGAAACACAACACCTGGACCCAGCCACACAGTGAGACATCCAGAGCCAGCAACACAACCGCATCGCAGACGCAGAGTCCAGGTCCAGGTGGTGCCCCAGGAGGATATAGGGGAGGTATCAATGTCTGCAGTCGAGGCATCCCTCCTTTCCGGTCAGCGCCTGCAAACAAGGCAATTACGGATTATATCAGGTGCAATGCAGAGACTGGAAAACAATATGACACATGGCCTGGCTGAGGTGAACACACAGTTCACAAGACTAAATGACAATGTCAGCGAATTTACACAGTCAATCCGCCAACTGGTGACAGAACTGGTGGCTGAGAGACACAGCGCAAGGTGCCGGGAGCGCCACCTAGTTACCAGATTTGACCGCATGGCAGCGTCCATTGGCCGTCTTGCCATGAACACTACAGGCCTGTCAAGATGGACTGTGAGTCTGCAGGTGGAACTGGGCCACTTTGTAGGGGATGTGGCGCGGGGACTGGGCTGCATTAGCCACGCAGTGGACATGCTGGAGGCCAGGCAGGTGGCAAGGGGCACGGGTGAGACCCCTCAGGACAGTGAGGAGGGGTCCACTATCAGCAGTGTATCTGCCACTGACACACGTGTACTCAGGAGTGGAAGTGCATGTCAGGGGTCAGCTGACCCACCTGGGACGAGCCATGCTGGGCGAACCAGGAGGAGGCTGTAGGCAAGAACACAGCAGGACTAATAAGGCACATGCAGTTAATGTGTCCTCATAAAGGGTGGACATGTGCAGCCCCTTACGGACAGTTATGTTCTTTCGACATTTGGTTCACTAATTAAAAAGTTTTGTTTGTTCCACTACACAACTGGGCTCTTTGTGTGTGACATTAGTGAGTGTGGTGTCAGTTGCCACGTACCTTCCAAAGTACTGGGTTGTAATGTGGTCTCGTCTCTGTCTGCCTTGATTTGCAATGCTTCTATCTCCAGGCTGCCGATGTGGTAGCTCTTGCTCCTCATCCTCCGAATCTGGGTCTGCAGGGGTGAGATGTAGCCCACGTCTGGTGGCAATGTTGCGTAGTATTGCACATGCGCCAACTATCTTGAATGCTGTTATTGGGGTATACTGGAGTGCACCTCCACTTCTGTGGAGGCATTGGAATCTTGCCTTTAACAGTCCAAAGGTCCTCTCTATGACATTTCTGGTCCGCCGATATGCACTGTTATATCGCCTCTCATTCTCATTGCTAGGTGTTAGGTACGGGGTTAGTATCCATGGTCGTAGCGCATATGCACTGTCACCTGTTTGGCAAAAATAAGCAATGTTAGAAGGGCATGGATGGTTTCTACAGTGACCTGTGTGTATGTCTTCCGGGTGTATTCAGCAATACCTAAGAGATATCCGTCTCCAAACTCCCCACGTTCTAGGCGTTGGTGTATCCCACTGTGCCTGAAAATGTAAGAGTCATGTGTACTCCCTGGAAATTTGGCTGCCATGTCAGTGATGACATAATGGGCGTCACATACCACCTGGATGTTCAGTGAGTGGGTGCATTTCCTATTGCGGAACAGATATTCCAGATTTACAGGAGGGCAAATTTGTATATGTGCCCCGTCCACGCATCCTATTACATGAGGGAAGTTGGCAATTCTGTAGAATTCCAACTTGGTGCTGTTAATTTCTGCCTCATTCCTGGGTAGGTATATGTATCTGGACATGTGTGTGAGTATGGCATCTAGGAAACATCTGAAGAACCGTGAGAGTGCACTTTGGGATACCCCACCTGCCACAGCAATCACCCCCTGATAGCTACCCGAGGCCAAGAGGTGCAGTGGGCATAGCACTTGCTGGCGTTGAAGCTGCAGATTGAATAGATCAATTAATTCTAATATTGCTTCACTGCTGAGTCTGTATTTGTCCTATATCTCCTCATCAAGTTTGTTGGAAAAGTGTCTGCCTGGTTCTATATATCCTCTCCTGTCTCTGGCTCCTCCTCCTCCTCTGCTGGGCGGCGTGGACTCTCCTCCTCCTTGCTATCACATATATTTCAGCCATTTTAAGTAACCCAGATGCCTTCTGGGTCTCCTTTTATACTTTGGTTCTGGTTACCACCTGCTCTGACTTAGTGGTAATTTGGGTGTGCAAAATGGGCTTTTTGCGACTAGTCGCAATTTGCGAGTGGCTTTTTCATATGGTTTGCGACTCGCAAATTGCAACTTCCTATTTGCGGGTCGCAAAATTGGGTCAGAAAATTTGCGAGTCTGTAATGATTTTTGAATCCCATTTCCGATTTTGCGAGGTCGCAAATTGCGATTCGGGCCATTTGCGACTCGCAAGATTTTGCTACATCTGGCCCTAAGTCCTTAGAAAAGCAAGTGCCTCTATCCTCCAAATAAAGATCCTCAAACACATTCTTCTATTTATTGAATCACACCTGCATATGTCAATTGTCAATTTCCTGGTGCACTCTCTCTTGCACTATAGCCGTGCTACTCTGTCTATGTTGCCACACCAGAAAAAGCCCTTTTGTAGACTGTAGTTTGTCCAGAATGCCTCAGCCCATCTGATTGCTGGCCTCTTCCCTCGTGATCTCATTTCAACCCTGCTCTGTGCTCCGTACTGGTTGTCGATCTACAGCATAATATTCTTCAACACCATGTGCTATTGGTTGTAAGCATTGCACTTCTTGTCTGCCAGTTCAGTTGGCATAGTTCAGCTGTTCGTGTTATGGGACACAGTACCTGGCAGTGTGATGGGTGAGGGTATGTGAGCGATAGATGTGCTGGTTATAATTTTAGTAAGGAGTTCCAGCTGTTTGTGTTATGAGACACAGTACCTGGCAGTGTGGTGGGTGAGGGTATGTGACCGATAGATGTGCTGATTATATTTTTTGTAAGGACTAACCCATATAAACATCTACAGAGAAGCAAGCTAGTCATTGGTTATTCTGGCCATAACAAGAATAAAAGGGAATGAGAGAATTTCCAGTAATCCATGGGACAATATATGCCAGACAGATATGCTGCAAAGTGTTTGAAAGGCAACATTTTGAATTGGAATTGATGACATGAGAAGTAGGTTTTCACTTTTTCTAAATGCAAGGGTGCTGTCCACTGCTGAACAAATACAACCCATGAACAAGGAAGGACATGGAAGATCATTCAAGGTTGGCAACCTGAGCAGAAACTACATATTCTTTAAAAGGCCCTAATTTCACATACTGCTGCTATGCCAGAGGAAGCCAAATTTTTTTAACAGAGTGGTGTTCCCCAAGTAGTCTTAATGTGAGCCACTGGTTCATGGTGGAGGCCACAGGCACTTATTTTTGGGAACTGTTAGACTTGGCATCCTTGGTGTAGTCTCCCCTATCTTTTTGCCTCTGTTTCCCAGGTTGTTGATGTTTGCTGTTTTTGTTACTCTGGGCACTTTACTAGTGCTAAAGTGCAAGTGCTCCTATGTAAAATGTATGTGTATTTGGCTTTCCGTGACTGGCACATTTGATTTACTAGTACGTCCCTAGTACAGTGCACTAGAGGTGCCCAGGGCCTGTAAATCAAATGCTACTAGTGGGCCTGCAGCACTGATTGTGCCATCCACATGAGTAGCCCTGTAAACATGTCTCAGACCTGCCACTGCAGTGTCTGTGTGTGCAGTCTTGCACTTCCAATTCGACTTGGCAAGTGTAACCACTTACCAGGCCTAAACCTTCCCTTTTTATACATGTATGGCACCTCTTTGGTAAGCCCTAGATAGCCCCATGGGCAGGGTACATTGTAAGTTGAAGGTGGGACATGTACTTATGTGTTTTACACGTCCTGGCAGTGAATACTGCCAAATTCGTTTTTTACTGTAGCAAGGCCTATGTCTCTCATAGGTTAACATGGGGGCTGCCTTTAAATGTTATTAAAGCTCAGATTCCCATTGAGAGCAGATAGAAATATGGAGTTTAGGGTCTCCGAGCCCACAATTTAAAAATACATCTCCTAGTGAAGTTGTTTTTTAGATTGTGTGTTTGAAAATGCCACTTTTAGAAAGTAGGCATTTTCTTGCTTTAACCATTCTGTGACTCTGCCTGTTTGTGGATTCCCTGTCTGGGTCAGTTTGACAGTTAGGCTGTTTGCACCGCCCTCTAAACAGTGACCCAAAGGGGCCTGGAGTGTAGCCCGCATATCCTGATGATCCATCTGGGCTGGAGGGGAGGAGTGGTCACTCACATCTGAATGGGGTGTGCCTGCCCTCACACTATGCAGTCTCCAGCCTCCTGGTGTGTGGCTGGGGCCTGGCATAGACAAGAAAGGACCTTACAGACACTTGAGACTTTGCTTTGAGGTTTGCCAACTTCAAAGGCAGAAAGGAGTAGAAGTATTTGACCCAAAACCCCAGACTTTAGATTACTGCAAGGATTCAAGAGTAACCTCTGCCTGGAGAAGAGCTGAGGAGAAGTGCTGCCCTGGCCGGTGACTATGCTGTGTTGGGCTATCCTGCAGTTGCTGCTTCTGCCTGCCTGTGCAACGGGACAGAGAGTGGACTTTGTTGCATTCCTGCTTGAGAAGTGACTCCAAGGGCTTGGAGTAGAGCTTGCCTCCTGTTTTGAAGCCTCAGGGACAGCAAAGGCTTCAAGAACCAGACCTGAGTCTACTTGCTGTGGACTCTAGCATGCCAGAGGGTGCCATTAAAGTTCCTGGACCCCTGGAAGTGAATTCCTGGAGAAAAAACAGTCTGACAACGCCGGACAATGCTGTGTGACTTCGCAAAGTGCCCGCTGCCCCGGAATCATGACGCCGCCAGCCTCGAGGCTGTGGACTTCATAGAAATCTGACGACCCTGTAGGCTTCGCATCACTGCAGCCGGGGATCCCATCCGACATTGCTGATACCAGAGTGTCATAAGTCCAACATCCGTGACAATCTGACGCCATCGGAGTGCCTGCGGCCCTGTTACGTCATCGTGACTGGGTGAGGTTGCCACGCAGCATCGTAACTCCACCGGACTTCGCAGCTGCCGGAACCAAGGGACCGACTTCGCACTGATGCCGCTTCACCTCCACCACCCTGTAGTGAGGACCCGATGACGCTGCAGTCCTTCTGCCCCCTGGCACCGTAACCACCGCCGCATCGGACCCAGCAAAGCCCTCCTCCCAGACTCTGTGCACCAGCCTCTTTAATACTTGTTTACTAAGGTACTATACCTGGGGGTTGAACGACTCTGTAAACAGTGCCCTTGGCGTTGCATTGTAGGAAACGACTCTGTCACAATGCCGCATAATACCCACTTCCAGTGTTTGAGCCGCAAGGCACTGTTTCCTTGCTTTTGATTGCTAAATCCGTATTTTTAACTGTATATTGTGGATTTTTATCATATTTGGTCTTGTTTATTTAGATAAAATATTTACTATTTTTCTAAACCTGTATTGTGTCATTTTGTAGTGGTTCACTGTATTACTGTGTGTGTTTGTACAAATACTTAACACATTGGCTCTGGGTTAAGCCTGCCTGCTAGTGCTAAGCTACCAAGGGGGGAGTGGGGGTTAAATGAGTGTGATTCTCCTCCACCCTGACTAGAGTGAGGGTCCTTGCTAGGACAGGGGGTAACCTGACTGCCAACCAAAGACCCCATTTCTAACAGGGACCAGCACCTTTTTTTCCTCATCTGATATTTCCAGGCAGCAAGAGAGGGAAAAAGACACAAAACAGAAAGACAGAGGAAGAGAAAGACAGAAAATCCTTCAAAAGTGGAAAAAGCAGAAACCTGTAAGAGTGAGATAATATGGCAAGGAGTGCCTGGCAGTGAATTAAAGAGGCCTGAGGTGGATTCAGAGCTATGAACCCTTGGTATTCAGCCCACTGACATTTTATAGCACTGGCTGTGGGTGTCTGAGCAGTGTTTTGGGCACAGGATCTTACGGCCAAATGTACAAAACTATTTTACAGTCACAAACAGCAGCATTTGCTTTTTGCGACTGCAAAATGGCTGAGTAGCATGTACCTTCCCTATTTTGTGAGTCAGTAACCTGTTCCTGACTGGCAAAATAGGGATTGCGACTCACCATTAAGAAGGGGCTTTCAAATGGTGTCCCTTCCTAATAGCGACTCGCAGGCCCATGTATGATTGTTTTGTGACTGTGAATTCAGTCGCAAAACAAGCACAGTTACCCAGGGATCACTGCCTACTCTGAAAAAATTAAACTGAAATGTTTCATTTTTATGTTTGAAATGAAAAAAAATATGCTTTATTTAAAAAGCTGTCTCAGACATGGTGGTCTACTGCCCCCAGCACACTACCATCCCTGTTGGTGCGGCCATTCCCTAATGGATCGCAAATTGAGACCTGCCTCATGAATATTAGAGAGGCAGGTCCCTTGAAATCCATTTGGGAATCGCGAACAGTGTCTCAGTTCAGGGTGCAGAAGAGATGATGTGGTGAAAGTAGACTTACCCTACTTCCATTATTTTATCCTGGTTTTTTTCCACTGCCCAGAACCAGCACTTATTTCATAACAACTGCACATATTTATGGCATACCACCACATGGTGGCTCCATCAGTTAATTTTATTTAAAAAAACATGAGCAAAGGGTTAAACAAATCAATATAACGAGGCGTGGCTTGCGTCAACAAGGATGGCCAACTAATCTGCCAGCTTCGCACTCCACCCTTTCTCATTACACTCCCTTTTCATCCATCCTAACAAAGAAAGCATGTCAACATAGGCAAAACACTACAACATATTCATTATACTTTTTGCAGCGAAATTCAACACTTGAACCAGCTGCGTGTTCAAGTTTTCTTCTTTCGGACTACTGGCAGAGTGGGACTCAAGATGGTGATTGCCATTCCCACGTCACCCCCACTACACCAGCACAGAAGCCTATGATCAGACAGCAAAATGATGCCCGCAGGCTCTCACAGTTTTCTACAATGCACCAGCTGTTGTGCACAAAAGATCTGATAAGTGTTGCATGTCTGCAGCAGATCACTCCTGCATGGTGTGACTGCCACGCCACACGCAGTTCAGCACTTCCTAAACACATGCTTCTATATCTCTCCTGATGGACTCTCAGCCATTAAAATGTTCTTTCAACCATCGGAATACAAGCTGGTCCAGAGAGGCCTAGATAACCTCTGCAGGCCACCGACGGTCCAGTTCCTTATCACCACACCTGCTGTTCTCACACCACTGGGACAAAAGCCGACCCCTTACTCACCTGGCATTCACAGCGCTCCTCTCTACCTGCTCTAGGGGCTGCTTGTTTTCATCTTAGTTCACCTTTCAGAGCTCCACGGAACCTGTTGGCCTGCATTACCTTTTGCTAGGTTTTGAAATGGAGGCAATCACGCTGTTCGATGTCTAACAGGGCAATCACAGTACACTATATTTCTGCACACCTCGGTGGTCACTTTCTCTCCCCAGAACTCCCCAGAACAGAACAGACTTGCCGCAGCGACTGTCAAAGGACACACCACCCCTGGGGATCTCAACACCTTACAATCAATGTAAGGGGATATTCTGATGCCTGGCTCCAATATGGCGGCTGCCATCCAACTTGCCTACACTGTGCTGCATGCTTCATGAAGAAGAGACTGCACCACGCTACGTCTCTACACACTCAGCTCGCTATCCTAGTCGCATCTCTAGTTTTCATCACTCCAAATAAATCTGCTCTCCTCTACTCTGCCTAATAGACCCAAGGAACTTCAAACATGTATCCAAGAAACCAAGGAGCCTCAAGGAGCCTCCTTTCCTACTTAATTAGTAGGTCATAGCACCATTGGCCTCACCCTTTAGCTATAACTGACCTTCCCCCCCATCATAACAGTGTTCATCAGCTTACTAATTACCCCAGAGCCCATCTTCACCATGGCGGAAAACAAAGGAAGGGAACCAAAGGAGCATAAAGACAGAAAGGCCTCACACAAACTCACCAAATCAGACTCCCCTTACCAGAATCCCTGATCAGAGGCAAAGGGTGAATTACTGCAAACATCAAGGTCATCATACAGCATCTTGAGGCCTTACATGATTTGGTACAAGAAACCAAAACAACACTGATGCCATGCATCATGACATCCAATGATGATCTCATGGGACTCACAAACAGACTTACCAAAGCTGAGTCTAGAAACAGCTCTTTGGAAGTCTCTAACGGCTTGACTCTAAAACGCATGGGCCACTTATATCACTCCTGGAAATCTATGACAAAAGAGCTTGGGGAATTTGAAGACTTAACGGCTGAGGAAACCTAAGCATCTTTGGTCTACCAGAGAACATGGAGAATAATGCCAACTCCTGCACAGAATTCCTAAAATCATGGATCCCACGTATCTCGGGCATCACATTTGAGACAAACTTTGAAATCGAAAGGGCGAACAGGATTCTCTCAGGCACACCCACAAACCCATCTCCTGGAAGCTCCAAACACACAAGAACAATGATCTTCCAACCTCTACGCTATCGTCACACAGAGGCGATCCTTGCCCACAGGAGGAAAGTACAACAAATCAATTGGAATGGAGCTCACATTTCAATATCGCAAGATTACTCAAAGGAGACTATCTCTAGAAGAAAAGGCTTCCTGGCTTTTTGTTAAGCCCTGAGAGATCGCAACATTCCCTTCTCCGTCACTGTCCCGGCTGGGTTTCTTATCATCTTTGAAGGCAAAGCTCTATACCTCAGCTCCACAGCGGAGCTCAAGGTCTTTATGGATACTTCCACCCAAACTGAAATGAACTCTTAAAATATCTTGAAATTTTCTTCACTGGTCCTATAGAGCATAATATGAAATGGTTGGTATAGCCATGGTCTGTTCTACTGGGTATTTGATACAAAATGATCTATACTGATACCTCGTACCTCCTCAAAGTACATGCCAGTCCCACATACATGGCCTTCGTGGTGATGCTGCAATGGACTCTCACCTATTTCCCACCAAACATACACCTTAGTTTCCAAGTTGTCTCCCTCTCGTACTTCATGATCTATTCACTCACAACCAGGCCTCTACACCATTATATATGACTTGACTGGGAATTCTCTCACTAAACACTAAAGGCCTCTTGCATCCAATAAAACGCAAAAAATTGTGGATTACTGAAATAAACGGAAGGGGAGCATAATCTTACTGCAAGAAACTCATATTAAGTCCACCAAAGATGACAGATTCTATTCCACATGGGCTGCCAAAAGTTTAATTTCACCAGCCGTAGACCAAACAAAACGGGGTTATTTCCGTATATGCAAGAAATTCAGAAGTCAATGTTCTCTCGCACTCACATGACCACCAGGGACGATGGCTGATTACCAGGATTTCGACAAAAAAAGAGAACTTGCCATTGTAAATACCTATGCCCCTAACAACAATCCGGTCGAATTCTGGAAAGAACTAGACAAATGTCTCTCAGAAATTCCAGAGAACATCAGCATCATCATAGGTAGGGACTTCAATCTGCCAATGGATGGCGTCCTAGATAGACTCTCCTCACAAACAAATGGTACCTTCTTGTACTTTTTTGTAAAAATAATAACCCGTTTGATATCTGGAGGCTTCATAACCCATCCTGCAGTAACAATACATTTTACTTTCCACCCTATTGCACATTCAGTGAAATTGACTACACTTATGTACACAAATCCCTCGTCCGCTTGTTGCACAATCCCAAAATTGTACGAATAATCCAAACTCAAGGTCAGTGAGACAACACACCAATTCCTGAAAGAAAACAAAAGAAGGGACACTTCAGACGCCACCAGATGGGATGCCTTGAAAACATGCCTTAGTGGGTCCTTGATGAACCTATCTGCAACCAGAAACAAATCTCTGAATAAACGTCTTGAGTCTTGCGAATCTGCAATTAAAAATCTAAACAAATCCATCAGGCACCCCACTGGCTGAAAAGACAACCCTTAATTGCTCAACGTACAGTATGACCAAATACTAAGCAAAAGAGAGCAGAAATGGGTGGACATTGCTAGTGCGGAGAAGCCAATCAGCAGAAATAGAGCCAAAAAAGGCTAACAAACTACCTAAAATACTTTAAAAACACAACCGTCACCTCGGCCATTAGGAATAGCATCTGTGTAACAATCACCTTACCACAAGGAATCCTAGAGGCCTTTCATAAATTCAAATCTGAACTATACACTCCAAATACAGGAATTTTTCTAAATGATTGCTCATTTTATCTCAACTCCTGCATCCTCCCTTCAGCTTCCCAGAAGATAGATCCCTTCTCAACAGCTCAAGCACAGCTGAAGAAATCATCTCTGCCATCAAATCTCTCACACCAGGGAAGGCCCCAGGATCTGATGGCTACTCTGTAAAGTTTTACAAAACTTATGCTGGTTTACTTTCTGATCCCCTCCTAGCCCTTTTTCATTCATATGCTTCCAGCGGACACATACCTGGGTCAGCTTCTGAAACAACAATAGTTGATATCCCGAAAGAAGGAAAAGATGCCCTAGATGTTAGAAATTTCAGCCCGATCTCATTGATCATCATCGACTGTAAGTTAAACGCCAATGTCCTGGTGTGGAGACTAGAGAGAGTGATATTAAAACCTGTCTCCCCATCCCAAACAGGATTTCTGAAGGGCAGACATACCACTGATAATATCCGAGTCTTCTGCCATGCATTAGCAAGAGAGTGACACTACCCACACCAACCACCGCAATGGCTCTTGATGCAGAAAAAGGCTTTGATAATGTTTCTTGGATCTTTCTGCAAGAGGTATTACACAAATTCAACCTTGGCAAGGCTTTTATCCATATGGTCATGGCACTGTACAAGGAACCAGTGGCGAAAGTCAGGAGAAATGTTCAACTATCTGATACATTCCAACTGGCCCAGAGGACTCGGAATGGATTCCCTCTCTCTCTGCTTCTATTTCTACTAGTTATCAAATGCATTCTGTCCTTCCTAAAATGGAATGTCAACATCAAAGGTACACCATTCCACTCAGGCAGACAACATGTCACAGCCTACTCTGATGGTGATCTAATTTTCACTGAAGATGCAGATATGGCTATTCCCCGCATTATGTCAGAAATTGAAAAATACTCCCAAGTCTCCGGCTACACGCTCAACCACACAAAGAAAAATATTCCCAATGAAAATCCACTGCACATCCTCAATTGTGGGTAACTCCGGCCTGAAATGGCAACCTGCTACACTCAAATATCTTGGCATTGGGTTTGACAAAGATCTAATATCCTCCCTCGCCATTAATGAGAACAAAACCCTGTCCAAAATCAAGGATTTACTTAACTCTTGGACTCCCAAACAGATAACGTGGTGGGGTAGGAGGGTCGTAGATAAACAAATCTTGGGCTTTATTTGGAAGGAGAAAAGAGTCAGGATCTTTAATAAGAACAGGGGTGGCCTTAACATACCAGACTTCCAAAGATACCAACAAGCATTGGTGATTTAGAGGGCCTGATGACCGGTCCCCCTGATGGCTTAAAATTGAAGAACAACTTTTATCACTGTTGCCCCTAAGCTTGACCCTTACTATTTCTGGCCTTCAGAAACTATCCCTAGCTCATTCGTACATCATAATTGCAGACATGGTGTCCGCTCTTCTGTGGGTTGACAAAACCCTAAGCAACCACCTCACTACTCTAGCCTCCCTATAGTACAACCATAAAATTAAGCTGGAAGGGAAAACTGTGTTCTGGGATAAATGGGTCAAAAAGGGAATAAACACCATTGGAGACCTAAGAACAACATTGAACCCAATTTCCTTCTCTTGCCTAAGCAGACATCACGTCCTCCCACCAATCGAGTTCTATAACTTCCTAAAACTCAAATGCACCATTAGGAAACTACAAAAACCTCATACCCCCGATCTTACACGCCTATTGAGTATCTTTAAATGTCTAGATCACTCAGCATCATGTATCTATAAACTACTTCGCCCTCCTAGACTACATCTTTTCAAAAATTTGAAAAAGAAGTGATCTCCATACATAACTGAGGAGCTCTCCTCTCATTTATTGAATGCCACCTGGAACAAAATCTGGCAATCCCCCTTTCTTGCCAAAATCACACCTGCAATTCCACTGTCTAGACTTTGGGCAATTCATAGAACATACTGGACACTATCCAGACTACACAAATTAGGAATCCTAAAATCAGACAAATGCTGGCACTGTGAGAAGTCCCCCAGTACACTCAAACAAATGTTGTTCACATGTAAAATGGTCCATCCCCTCTGGACCAAAATCCACCAAATGATCTTTGATATATTTAAGGTTTGATTCACACCATCCTTCTTGATCACTACCCTAGACATTGCGGCACATCCATCCTCCCTGGACCTCCCCTTTCACAATTCACTACTAATAGATTTAATGCTAGCCCTAGGCACAAAAACGGTCCTAACAGAATAGAAGGCTTCCACAGAAATATCATTTAATAAGTGGTAAATCATCCTTTGCTTCACCAGACGTGCAGATAACATAATTTATAAGCAATTACATAGCAGATCTCACACGTGCTCTCTTTGGGACACACTTAATCTGTACCTGCAATGTGTGGACCCTCCGTAACTACCACTTACATGCTACAACAACAATCCTTACCTCCCACAGGATCAAACACACTTCTCCAATGTGCACCTAGCAGATCCGCCTTATCCTAGCAGACCATGCTGACCTTTCCCCTTATACCTCCACTTCCTCCTCCTTCCCTCTCTCTCTATTCCCTCTTTCATCTATCTCCTCTTTACCCATACACTTTGGGCACACACAGAGTCCTCACACTTCACACCAAATGGTGCCCCATGCTTTGCTTTTCAACATATGTGTACAGTCCACTCAATGTATTACAATTGTACTAATAGACATTGCCATCATAACTGTACAATACCTTACATGTTTGAATGTGGTTCGGTACATTAACCAAACAGGTTGTTGCATAATGATATACTCTGTACCCTGCAGTGTGTACTCATCACCTAATCTGTATTCGATTACCTTTCCTTCTCCAATAACATTATTTGAACAAAAAAACAATATACAAATAACAAATTAATAATACCAGCATGCTCATACCATTCTTACAGCTTTGGTCACCTAGTATAATCCCAAAATGTCACTTTTGTAGAAGTGGAAAGCAGGTGTTGCTGGTACTGGTATTTGGCAGCGCTGGCAGGGGCAGTAGATGGTGCAAGCTGCAGTAGCCTCCAAAGAAATATACTGGGCCCTGCCACCTATTATTTTACAAATTAAGAACTGGCAGCATGGCACAGTTTCTGAGGCTGAGCTAAAGACAAAACACATTAAGGGCCTGATTACGACCTTGGCAGATGGGATACTCGATCACAAACGTGAAGGTTACCCGGTCCGGCGTACTACAAGTTCCATGATATCCTATGGAACTTGTAAAACGATCGGTGTAATATCTGCCACATTTGTGACGGAGTATTGAATCCGCCAAGGTCGTAATTAGGCTCTAACCTTTAACATATCTCGACCACTCACTGATCCTCATGGTGGATTTCAGATCTTAACGATCCTGCTGGCCCTGCAGGCTTCAATAGTGGGTACTGCTGGACATAGCTTTTTGTGAAGAACTAAGGGTATCGATTAAAAAAGATTTCCATAATAATAAAGGCACAGTAGATGCCTAGTCAACACTTGACTCTAATTTAGACTTATGCTCAGGTTTGCAACAACGTGTGGTATGGTTTCCTTATCGCCTTACACCTCTGTTATCTTCAATGTTTTCACTTTCCATTGCTAACTGTAATTAGGTTTTAATTTCTCTCTGTTACTCATATTGCATTGAAGAACATTTCTTAAGTGTGTTTAAGTAAATCAGTTTCTTTCTGTAGTACATCCATGTTGTAAGCTGTATTATCATATAAGCTTTGACTTTTCTCCTTTGCAAGGTCTCTGTTAGAATGTTTACTTTACCACTGGCAATTGCCTGCTATCTTTAGATGCAACAAATTCCGTTTTGTAGGAGTGAGTAATCACTCCATTTTGTTCCCCATCTGATGTTAATTTTCTCTCTGTATGTATTTGACTCGTACCAGAATCCTATGTTCTCATTCGTTTCTGAATATATGAATCTCCTTTGAAAGGCAGACTATTTATTCAGATATGCAGTATCAGGTGAAGAAAGGGTTTCTGAATCTCTCCTATTTTGGTGTAAATATGTATTACCTTATCCAAGCTTCTCCCCTAAAGCATGGATCTTGTCTCTAGAATAATCCTGTTTGTATCTTTTGCCTGTTTGTGATTGCCTCGTTTTCATTTCTTTCTGCTACAGGTTTTTCACATTATTCAGAATTGCATGATTTCTCATAACTTCTTCCCCCCAATTGTTGGTCTTAAATTCCTTCTTTGTTTTAGTTTACTCATTTCTGATGTTGTTCCGGCATACCCTATTAAACCCCCAACGTGTGATTATAGAAGACTATTAATTGAGCACCTATGCTTTGGATATCCCAAGAATCTTAGGGGCATATTTGTACTCTGTTTGCGCTGGATTTGCATCATTTTTGTACACAAATC
Organism: Pleurodeles waltl; assembly: GCF_031143425.1. NCBI lineage: Eukaryota > Metazoa > Chordata > Amphibia > Caudata > Salamandridae > Pleurodeles > Pleurodeles waltl. The sequence continues at coordinate 1,331,325,203 of NC_090446.1, read as the reverse complement.
TGGCGCAAACTTAACTTCATATTTATATTTTGACGCTAGACTCGTCTAGCGTCAAAATATAACAGTTAACGTCATTTTTTTACTGTGGAAACCTACCTTGTGTCAATGAGATGCAAGGTAAATGTTCCCGGGCAAAAAATGACTTTAAGGAATGTGCGCCTTATTTATCCTCCCGTGCAAAAATGACGCACGAGAGGAGGGCCTTAAATAATGGCGCTAAGTCTGTTTAGCGCCATTATTTAACACCTGGGTCAGGGCAGGCATCAGGGGACCTGTGGGCTCACTTCCATGGTCAGAGACCATGGAAGCAGTCCACAGGTGTCTTTCCCTGCACGCAGGGACACCCACTGGCACCCCCACCCACCCCTGAAGGACACCCAAGGATGGTGGGACCCATCCAAGGCAGGTCCAGGTAAGTATTTCCATTTTGTTTTCAAAAGTGCTGTACGGGGGGGCTAACTTGGGCCCTCCTACATGGCACTGTGCCCAATGGCTATGCCCAGGGGATAGAAGTCCCCTGGACACGGCCATTGGGCATAGGGGCATGACTTCTGTCTTTGCTAAGTCAGGAGTCATGTCCATGGGGGTTGTGCGTCAGAAAATGGCACTATCAGGTTAGAGTCAATATTTTTTACGCTAACATGACTAGCGTCATTCTTTGCTGCACAACCCCTACGCCTACCCGGGCCGGTTAGCATCATTTCTTTTGACACTGACCGGGCCTTAGCGCCAGCTAGCATCATTCCTTAAATATGATGCCCGGCTGGCATCTAGGAATGGCGGCAGCCGGCGTTAAACTTTTTGACGCTAGCGCAGGTTTGCGTCAAAAAGTATAAATCAGGGCCTCAGTCTACTAGGAAGCCCTAAGCCCTTTGTTGAATGTCAGCAACAAAGCAGGGTTGTTTCAAAGTTGTGCCTTTCCACAATTAGGGTCATTCTTTCATTAATCTTGGTGCTGGTTTGACTGCCTGTTTTAAATATAAATCAAGTGTGGAGATGCTGAAACCATCAAAAGTGGCTGCAGTTGCTTTTTGTCTAGTTTCCATTGTCTGGCGTTTAATTCTACTGTTAATCAGTGCTTTAAATGGGCCGGTATTGTCCGGTACTGAGTACCGGCACTTTTTTATTTTGAGAGGGAGAGTACCTGCACTTCCACAGAAAAACCCAATACTTTCAATTGGGGAGTGCCGGCACTTCTCAGAAACAAGCAGGTACTCTGGCACAGGGTACCTGCACTTCTATTTTTTAATTTCAAGCACTGCTGTTAATACTCAAAACTGAAATTTCTCCATGAAGTTTCTTGCGCGAGGTGACCTGTGGTGTTCCAATTGGTTTATAGTTACTAGGGGCCGCATGTATGAAGATCCGGTTTTGCCACTCGCAAACTGTGAGTCTTAGCGACTCGCAATTTGTGAGTCGCAAAACCGGATGTACAACAGTGTCAATTACACTGTTTGCGATTTGCAATGGGGTCGCAAATGACCTCACAATTTGTGACCCCATTGGGAATGGTGGCACTCACAGGGATGGTGGCCTGCTGGGGTCAGCAGACCACCATGTCTGTGACTGCTTTTACATAAAGCAGTATTTTTTAAAAAAAATGCAGCCTGTTTTCCTTAAAGGAAAACGGAATGCATTTAGAAAAAAAAAAAAAAAACGTTTTCTTTTCATTTTTTCAGAGCAGGCAGTGGTCCGTGGGACCATTTCCTGCTCTGAAAAAATGTTTTCGCATCCATTCACAAAGAGGAAGGGGTCCCATGGGACCCCTTCCCTTTTGTGAATGGGTTAGCACCAATTTGAGACTGGTGCTAACTGCGGTTGTTTAAACAATCATACATTGGACTGCGACTCACAATTAGGAAGGGAACGTCCCTTCCTAATTGCGACTCGCACGTCCTTTTTGCGATTCGGTAAATAGATTACCGAATTGCAAAATAGGGTCTGTACATACCAAAATGTTTTTTTCCTGTCACAAACGGTCCGGTTCTGCGTATCGGGCCGTTTGTAACAGGGAAAATGGTACGTACATCTGGCCCTTGGTCCTTTGTTTCGAGCTCTTGTGACCTTAGTAAATGCCAACCTAATTTTCCTTGTAGAAAATGTGTGTTTTGTTTTCAATGTAATACTTCATTCATTTGGTTTCACATTCAGAAATTCTTGCTTTCCTGGAGTACTCTAAAGAAAATATGTATCCAATCCACATCATTAGTCAATAAAGGGTTTTCTTTTTTAATAACAAAAGAGGTTATTTGCAAAGAATGATTTTTAAATAAGTTATGATCAGTGTATTAAATCCCCCCAAAAATGTCATTCTTTGCTAAATTATTATCAATGCTATCCTTTGATACTTTACAAACTTGTAATGCTACATTAGTCCTCTTTCACGTTAGAGTACTTCCTTAATGCGATTCTTTTCGGTTCCACAACTGTTATTTTCCCTAAGTATTCACTTTTCGAGCTGTAAATCAAAAAATAGATAAATGGAGCATAAATCGACGGAACGTTAACTGAATTTTAAACCTTGCACGCTTTTCAAGAAGGGTATGATTGATACATGACAGCTACAACAAAATAAAAACATGCTATTATTTGCATCCCTACTGTGGGTGCTCTCCTTTGATATATTGTAATGCTGTAGTGCCTGACATGTGGTTATATCAATGAATAAACAAAATTAAAAAAATGAAAACGTGTTATTCTGTGCAAACGTATTGTTACTGCTGTCCTTTGACGTATTTTAATGCTTCCATTGATAATTTTTTCATGCTCCTCATGCTTTTCACATGTTTCTGAGCTACCTTTTTATGTTTTATTTCTGCCCCATAAATGTTTTTTCCCTAAAAATTCGCCTAACTGGGGAACAAAAAAATTAAATAGAGAAACCATCAATGAAATGTTGACTGAAATGTGCACCTAGCTTAGTGTAAAAAGGTCTTTCAGTTTTCAGAGATTATACTTTATACATTACTTAAGGTTGTATGACAGAACCACGCATGACAGAACCACGCCTGGCTTAACAATGCGGTCGGAACCACTACCGCGTCTTTACCACGCATGCATTTACAATGAATTTTGTTGTAAAAGCATGCTTAGTAAAGGTATATTTTGGAACGCCATGCGTGGTTGTGTGATACAACCCCCCTCGACCCTCTCACCCCTGCCATAAATCCTAAACCCTAACCTGTCCTAAAAAGACCTCATCCTGTCCTAAAACTACCCCGAAGCCCCGCCCGCCCTAAGCTCTTAAACCTAACCTGCCTTGTCCTAAAAACTACCCCAACCCCCTGCTCCCACCCTAAACCCTAAAAGCTACCATACCTCATCCTGTCCTAAAACTACCCGAAGCCCCGGCCCCGCCCTAAGCTCTAAAACCTAACCTGCCTTGTCCTAAAATCTACCCCAACCCCCTGCTCCCACCCTAAACCCTAAAAGCTACCATACCCTTTCCTAAAACTTACCCTGCCTTGTCCTAAAAATTACCCTGACCTGAACCCTACCTATGCTAAAAACTACGTCACCCTGTCCTAAAAACTACCCTAACCCCTGCCTCCATCCTGAAACCTAAAACTACTCCGCCCTGTCCTAAAAACTATCTGAACCATCTGTCCCGCCCTAATCCATAAAAGCTACCCTGCCCTGTCCTAAAACCTATCCTGCCCTGTCCTAAAAACGAACCTGAACCCCCGCCCTAAATCCTAAAAATCTACCCTGTCCTAAAAAGCACACCATCCTTTCCTAAAAACAACCCGACCCCTGACCCAGCCCTGGACCCTAAAACCTACCCCACCCTGTCCTAAAAACTAGCCTGACCCCCACCCCACCCTAAACCCTAAAACCTACCTTGGATTTACCCAAGCATATTCATACAGTCAAAATATACCCTTGTCTTGGGGGACACCAGCAATGCCCACAAAGTCAGATACTGCACACAACAGCAAATAGATCAGCAAGCAGGCTGAACTCACACAACTGTAGGCAGACAACACAAGTCACTCAAGAACAACATAGAGGTGGAAAAGGAATTGCAGGACAAATGTATACCCAAAAAACTCAACTGTTTGGGTTTATTAACTGTAATTGTTTTAAAGTCCAAGGCCATTGGAAAGTCCATATGTCCCTGTACAGGCACATCATGGTGCCATCACTTGACTCCTAACTACCAGGGAATCTCCATAGAAAGGGGCATCAAGTGGGCAGATAGGCAGGCACCTAAGGGATCATCTTGGTGGGGGTCGGATTTGGGAAGGCTGGGTTTGGTCTTGGGTTTGGAAGGAGTGGACTACTTCTTCGGAGGGGTGGGAAATTTCTTGGGGGAGAGGTATGGGTGCTTGCAGGGGGGCAGGTATGAGAGAGGAGGACTTGGAGGTGGAAGGGAGGGGTTAGGAGGTGGGGCGGGGCCTCTTGGGTTTGGGACAGGGTGGAGGGAACAGTGGGAAAGGTCAAGGTCAAACATAAAAACTTTCTTAGGTACACAGGGACGGTCAGCAGAAGAGGGTGGGAATTTGGAGGTCAAGAGAGTGGTTGTCATGGGTGCGTGCATGTGGGAGGTATGCTTGTGTTTGGGAGGTGTCTGTTGCATGGGCCAGTGTGTGCGTTTGTGTATCATGGAGGGCTGGGAGGTGGAGGTGCTGGGTGATGGGGTGGTAGATGTGTGTGTGTCTGTTGGTGTGGTGTCTGCAGGTATGGTGGGTGTGGTAGATGTCTGTTGGTGTGGTGTCTTTAGGTATACTGGGTGTGTCACTGACTGTTGTGATGGTGCCTGTGGGTATGCTTGATGTTGTGTGTGTTACGCTGGGGGTTGTGGGGGTGTCTGGGGAAGTGGTGACTGATGTTGTGTCTGTGGGTGTCTGTTTGCTTGTGTGTTGTGTGTTTTGTGGTGTTAGTGTCTGTGTGTGCTGCTCTTGTGTGTTGAGGTGGGTGCATGCGGTTCGGTTTATTTGCTTTGGGCAGGTAGGGGAATGGGAGATTTGGATTGGGAAGAGTGAGATGGAGGGGGAAGGAAGGTGGGGGTGACTGGCTGCTGTCAATATGGAGGGCAATGCCTGAAAAAATCCAGGAATGTATTTGTTTGCTGGAGTTGGGTTCCCAGTCCCTGGATGGCATTCACAATGGCTGTCTGACCCACAGAGATACTCCTCAGGAGGTCAATATCCTCCTCACTGAGGGCAGCAGGGATGACAGGAGATGGGGAGGAGGTGCCTGTGGCAAAGGAAATGTCCACCCGCTTGTGTGATCGGATACGGCCAATCGGGTGGGGAGCAACAAGGAGGGCAGTGATAGAACGGGGATGGTGGGCACAGATGGTATAGGGGTATGACCACCTCTAGTGAGTGTCCACTGGAGGAAGAATCAGATGGTGAAGAGGATGTTTCTATCTCCCCTGTGGCACTCACCTCACCCTCTGGGCCACTGCATCCCTCTGTGTCTGTAGTGTCTTGACCCGGGGACCCAGGGCCAGATGCGTTCCTACTCGGCTGTGCCCTGTCTCCTTTGCTTGCCAGTGCTCAAGCTACAAATAAAAAGAGAAATAGGGTCATCACATGTCCATGATCACACTTGAACAGCAGCTCTGATTAGCAAACATTACTGTGATGGCAAGTAGGTCCCAGCAAAAAACTCAACCTAAGTGGCCTATAGATGTACCGTACCATATACATGCATGCCATTTGAACTGTCAACAGTTGCCCACATGAAAATTAGGATCTCAGACAACTACAATTGCGTGGCTGAAGTGATGCAATCACCGCAACCATTCTGTCAAAGCCCAGCTCACCTGAGTTCTTGTTCAGTTCTGATGGAGGTTGAAGACAATCCGACCCCACCCTGAAACTGCTTGTTCCAGCACACTAGTTTTTAAAACAGTGCACTAAGAACAGAAGCTCAAGGGAAGGGGGGAAGTGGATAAAATAAAAAAGAGAGACAACACCGTTCTTGCGTTTCCACTGTTGAAGTGCTGCACAAATCTGCGGCCCTTTCTGACTTCTGTAGAAACTGGTGCCTAATGAAACATAAACAAAGAACAGATAAGTGCAACCTATTCCTAAATGGGTTCCTGACTATCCCTTTATTTATTAGAAATTCTCTTCTAAAAGTACCTCTTGGATCCTGGTCTCTAGTTTCCAGGTTTGGAATGTGTTACTGCTCTGGGATGTGTTTTCTATTACTGTAAAGCTTCTAAAACATTAAACAAATACCGTTATTAGAATTACCAATATCAAACATTCAACATAATATAACTAAAGCCTAAATTCCCAATAGCAGACTCAGTTTTCCCATATTTCCAGAATCTTTTATAAAACAAATACTGTACTATTACATCAAAATACAGCATGTAATTTGTGCAAGTCCTTGATTTACTGTTTGCCTTGCTGTTAATGGTTTCCACTGTTCGATTCTTAAAAGTTCCATGAGAAAAAACAATGTTTGCTTCACAAAGTTCTGCAAAATATTCTTGTAACAAAGAGTTTGAATCACAATGTTCGTGGAAGGTATTTCCTTTTTAAATTGTCTATACAGGAATCCAGAAATTGTTGTCAAAGTTCTTTCAGGTAATAAAAGGTTTTGCACTTACTTGTTGCTGGCAAGAGATACTGATCAGTCTAACCTTGTCTTCTTTCTCTTTTGCAGGTTACTCATAGGAGAGAGGCTGAAGCAAGGAGGAACCGGAAACCGGAAGAAGGAAGAGCCAGAAGCTGCGCCCATTGAAGCCAATGAAAGTCAGGAGTGCCAGCGCCGAGGGATCTGTTCTCAGGTAAGCGGGAGGTAGACGAGCACAAGCACTGGGTGAGGCTCAGGGGATGCCTTTTATAGACAGGGCTGGGTGTGGTTTGAAGGGCTGGGTGTGGTCCTCACATGCTGCACATGTTCTTGGAAGGTGTGCAGAGCTGGGTGTGGTTTGAAGAGCTGGGTGTGGTCCTCACATGCTGCACATGTTCTTGAAAGGTGTGCAGAGTTTCAGTTATTATGCAAATGAGTTGGATTAACACATGGCCTAGGGAGGAGTATTTTAAAGAAGCCTTGGTAAAAGCAAGGCCCAATGTGTAAACAAAACAGCACATTAAACAACATACACAGAAGCCTAGGGGGGGGGGAAGGTGAGATAACAAGAAAGGCTTTCAATAGTAAGTTTAAAAGGGAGCTATTACAGAACCCACTAGTGCAGTGAGAGGGGACATGCTCTTTGCTGTGTACAAACCCTAACACATTCAACAAATAGGAGACCTCATCACCCTCTAAGCTTTGCCCCATACAGCTGACCTCAGTTACCTGTTGTCATACAATAGTATGGCAATGCCAACTGTGTTCCCACAGATCCCACACAAGGTCATGCACACATCTATTTGTCGCATAAATAATGATCCAACGATGAGAAATGATGCTCCAAAATCCTGCCATGTTACTGACAAAAGTACGATAGCCTGGAGAAGGTGACAGGGAAATGCTCATGTAACACTGGAAGCAGTTCCACTATGAACAATTCACCAAATGATATTTCCCCCACTAGAGTCAGGAAGGTAGTACTAATGTTGCTCGGATAGGCCACACATGTGGCATGGAAATGGACAATTTAGAACCCCTCTTCCAATGTCAGGGAAAGATGTCCCGGAAATCTACAACACAATGAATCAGCAATTCCCAGTGTAATCACCACTAATGTCTGGCATCCCTTACAATGACATACTCTGAGTGCATTAGTAGATGCCATTAGTCTCTTGGATGTTGGAGAGGCCCAGAGATTTGCCAGTACATGTTGAAGGCTCTCAACATGTTGCCCAATTGGAAGCTAGATGAATGCTTGTACTCAAACACATGTGATTTCAACATAACTGCAAGTCACTCCATGATGCATCTCAACAGTCAGGTCACAAACCTTACCCATTACACATGTGCAGTGCACTTAGATACATGCTGCCACATCAAAGGCATAGAATGTACATTGTGGCTCAAAACTCTAGGCCAACCTGTCATGTACCTCATTGCTACTGAGGTTGTACATGCCACATGACATGCTATGATGCATGAGGGAATGTGTGAGCCCATAAACAATGGTGACACACTCCTGTATGTGGCACAACATGAAACGTACCACCATTGTAAACGGCTTAATCCACACACAGGTTGCCATGCACATATATGTGAGGGAATACAAACATCATCCCATCAGCACAGGCAGACCATGAATGAAACAGCAGCTTAAAAATGTTTTGTTTATGAGAAAGGGACACATTCTGGCATGTACGCACAAGGAATGTTGGCAACAGTGATGGCACATAAATCATGTCAATGGACATTCCCCACTTACCAAGGGAAAGTACTGATCTGTAGCTGCACCCAAAGTACAATATAGGATCTGTCACATGTATGATGGCCATCTTCATGTTACAGACTGCAGTGAGGCACCAGCATCCGTCATACACTGAAGACAACTAGCCTCTGGGTGGCAGATGCCAATATACTCATTTACACAGACACATGACTGAGGGCAATGATCCATCACTCACTTACCTTTGGCCTGTAATAGTGAGGAGAAGTGGTCTGTTGCATAGAATTTACACACTACAACAACATAAAATACTCGACTAATCACTTTACACAGTCATATGTTGTCCCTGGAGAGCAAGTGGTTTGTAGCTTGTGCACAGTTGTGTCCATGGTCCCTGGGCCAATAGGCAAGGCACATCAGTATACAACACATGATGTGTTTATACAAACTATCACCCGTCTATTGTGTGACACATGGCTCATCCCTAATTGTTAGGGGGAGTTGTCAGATCCTAAACACATTCACTTGGCAATGTGACAGGCAGGATTATGCCCTGTACTCACCCCCTTGTGGCTGCTGTGCTATCCTCAAATGCGCATCAAGCTCTGGGTAGGCCACTGCCAGAATGTGGGCAATTAGGAAGGTTATGGTCCAACGGGCACCCCACCCACTTTGGGAGGACATCCCCAGCTGGATCTCAGCGATTTTCCGGGCCCAGCGTCTCAGGTCCTCCCACCTCTTCCTGCAGTGGGTGATCCGCCACAGTGAACCTCTAGGGTTCGCACCTCCCGGGCAATGGCTCTCCTTAGTGCTTTCTTGGGCTTTGATTTGCTTGGATGTAAAAGACAAATCAAAAGATTATAATCACAAGTTTCAGTACAAATAGTTGAGTCAGTAACATCAAGCTAGGACTTTCCAATTTGTCACACACAAGCCAATAAGTACAGAGACATGACTACGGACATATATATTTCCATCTGCAGACTAACCCTCTAACCTGCTCATGGCCTACAATGACTAAGCAAGCTTACTGACATCAGGTATCCCATGATCTAGCAACCTGTACTGTGAGGTGAGCCACAATGGAACACTACACACCTGTGTGGCTTCTGAAGGTTAAACTCATTAGGAATGAATGGACCAACACATTCACACTCTGTGAGAATGGCTCACTGCATGAAATCCCTACAGGCAACTGCCAGAGTACAAACTCCAACATTACACATAAATAACTATGAAGTGGCTGGCATGGTGGGTACAGAAAGTGTCTTCCCTGTCCATGTGTGGACATGTGGACTAACAAATGCATGCTCATGCCACTTCAGGGGGTGGGGTTATGTGCTATGTACCTGTACCACAGAACAACTCTTTGGACCTATGTGTCCATCCTACAGAGATGGCATCCAACAAACAAAGGCATGCGTTGTACCGTTTCTGCTCTGTAACCAAGCAACTGTCTCACATGTCGTGGCCTCCCATAAATGAACACACTGTCTGCACTGTGGGACTGTCAGTCATGCAATATGTCTGTACAGGACAAATATGACCTGTGGGAAGGTGACAACAGAGTTGTGGGAGTAAGGGACCTGTTATGAGTGCAAGACACACACTGACAATAATACTAAGTGCACATATGGACTAGATTAATAATTTACCTCTGTACCCATTCCTAATCTAGTCAAAGGACTTGGGCATTCAGGTCAGGTTTTGCCACCACAGCCTCATAATGGCCACATGACAGGATTTGCTGGTGTACAGGGAGTGGGCACAGTGCCACAGTTGCATAGCCACAGCGACTCTCTCATAGCCTAGGCTAGGTCCCATACTGGGAGATACATGTGACAGACCCTGGTCTCTGCAGGCTGAGCTGGCAGAACGTACATGACACTCCATTCCCATCACTTCCATGCATGATAGTACTTCATGTAGCCAACAGCAATCTGTCATGTGGTGTGTGTGTGTGGTAACCTGAAGGGCAGAGGACCTCATGTTATGCCTTCCACACACCAGCTTAGCAAGGGCAGGTGTGTCACTATACACATTGCTCACATAGCTCTCAACTGACTCACACTACATGAATGTACATGTCATGCTGTCATGCACATACATGGCATCCAACGTTTACAACAATAATGAGGAAAGAGATGTCAGTGGATGGCTGTAATGTCTCCTTACCTAATTATGTGCATCCAACACAAGGATGATCTAGGACCCCAAAAACCTCACACAAAACAATGTGACTGAATTTAACATATGGCACTGGCCACCAATTCCAGATGGCACAAAGACTGCAACAACAGGCACACAAGTAATCAAACTGGTACACATAGGCATATTCTAGCCTGTGAGGAGGGAAAGGATAGTGAAGTACAAGAAAATTGTGCACATGAGGGACTTACTTGCTCCTCTGGTTAAACCATAGAGCTGTCCATACAGGGTTAAGTCCTCAGTAACTAGTCTCTCCAGCTCCCCTGGGGAGAAGGCAGGGGCCCTATCACCTGCTGGATGTGGAATGATTGCTCCCAGAGGCGGCACACAGCAGCTCAGGTCATAGAGGTCTTGCTGGCAGCAGTGTCAGGAGTCAAGTGAGGGAATCTGCACAACATAGCGGTCACGTCTGCCATGTACTCAGTCATCACTGCCGGCGGGCACAGCCATTGGCCAGCGACCACCACTGGTAACAATGTTAGCCTATGGCTGTGTCTGCTGCGGCTGAAACCGCCTACTGCCATGACGACCTCCACCGGTGGTTGCGGGCGGTTCCTAATGTCCAGTGAATTAGGTCAGGCAGCAGCCATTTTGGCAACCTGAAATGCTGCATTGAGCTATATAAACTGCATCACACCTGCGAAAGTGGATTTTTGACCTCACAAGCATGCTTATCCTTATCTTGTCATGCAGGTCCTCTTCCTTAAACATCATTGTAGTATGTTGCAGAGCACAAATGGCTTTTAATAGTGGGACACAGTCCACCAGAGCTAACGGTCATTTTGGTGGTAGGGTTATCCAATCACATTTTGAAGGGCAATTGTATTGCACATCTTTGAGTTTGGTCGATATACATGTTGTGACCACATGTGTGGGAAACCATGGTGGTCTCATGTAACCTTTGTGGGTTTCTTCTTAGCTGTGATGTGTACTGGTTGCCATGTCCATCCATTCTGACCTTCATCATGTATATTGCTGTGGACACAATGACTAATGTTAAAATCATGTCTTGTCAGAAATAGGTGCCCAGGGAGAGGGTGGATGCGACAACCTCCTGTCTACCGTTCACTGCCAGACCATCAGACTATGTAAGAAGGACACATCATACTGCTGACCCATCTGAATAGGCAAACAATAGTGGACGTATGCCGTCAGTTGGAGCCAGATCCAATGCCAGCTATCAGTTATCCAATCAGCATACCACCCATTGTACAAGTCGTGTCAGTACTGCACTTCCTAGCCACAGGGTCCTTCCAACATACAGTGGCCCTAGCTGCTGGTATGTCCCAACCTATGTTCAGTCTGGTATTGAAGGATGTTCTCTCAGCAATGTTGAAACACCTGAACAGCTATATCCATTTTCCCCAATGTGAGTATTTAGCCCATGTAAAGGCTGACTTTTATGGTTTTGCACGCATCCCACATGTGGTAGGGGCCATTGATGGCACACATGTTGGCTTGGTCCCACCCCAGGCCAATGAACACGTATATCGCAACAGAAAGAACTTCCATTTCATTCCATCATTGTGCGAGTTGTCTGTTTGGTGGATTTCCACATTTCACAGGTCTGGTACCCTTTATCTGGGTTCAGTCCATGATTCTTTCATAATGCAGAACAGCACTATACCCCAGCTGATGTCACAAGAGAGGGCCTGGCTGGTTGGTAAGCCACGTCTGTCCTGTTTGTGTGTGTGCAATGTCTGTTGCTATAATCATGAAGTGAGTGACTCATTGTTGCACATATGTTCCATTGCTTAACAGGAGACTCTGCATATCCAAACGGCCCTTGGTTGTTGACACCAATAAGGAATCCAACTACACCAACGGAAGTCCGCTTCAATGAGGCCCATGGAAGAACAAGGTGGGTGGTGGAATGGGCTTTTGAGTTCCTGAAGGGCAGATTTGGGTGTCTGGACCAGACAGGTGAAGTCCTCCTTTACCCAGAAAAGTCTGTCAGACCACTGTGGCATGCTGCATGTTCCACAACATTAGCCTGCAGAGGAATATCCTGTACATCACAGAGGAGGGGGAGACTGCAGTGCCACCGGGTGAGCCCTCTGAAATGCCAAGTGAGGATGACAGAGGTGAAGAGGAAGGAGCTGACTAGTGCGATGATCTCAACAGCTACTTTTCGTGAGTGCAAGTATGTCATGTGATGTAATGACTATGAATGAACTGTAGTTGTAACAATGTGTGGACTTGGGTGTTTTAGCCACAACTAGGGAGCTGATACTCTGCAAACTTCAGCCAAAGGGTACTTGAAGAGTTAGCCTTTGACATGCCCCCACCTTGATGATGTTAGTTTGTTTGTGTCAGATTCCTTGCAATACAATTATATTTCAAGATTCTTGCTGTGTGATTTGTGTAATAGGTATGTTTACAAGCCTATACTCCTTGTTTTGTCTTGGTACGGGTGCCATCACCATGAGATCCTCATGTGGGTATTTCAGAGTTGTGACATTGGCAGGTATCAGATGCTGTTCTGATATGCAAAGTGGACATGGATTGTTCCAGGTAAGATAGGTCACAGATTTGGGGTGTATTAGACCTGTGCCAAGCCAGCTTACACAATGTTTGAGTGGAATGTCTGAAGTGTAGGTTGCACTTGTTTTGTGTGCTGTGTTGAGCCAATTGCATCATGTGTATCATCATATGGGCATGAAATATGTAGTCACTGATTGTGAGTGAGTCATTCACCCTTCACATTGGTTAAATACTCTTCTTGAAAGACCTTTATGTAGCTGTAGATGTGTTTCACCATTGTAGGCGGCAGTGCCTGTTCCACAGTAATGACATATGTTTGTGTTATACCACCAGATGCATGGTCATTGGATTATGATGGGCCAGTGATCAGGGACTGTTGTACTGCCGTCTGTCTGTATCTTGGATCATGTGATGTTGGATTACTTTGGTGTGGTATGTGATAAGGCTCAAACTGGTGACATTAACCACTTTAATGTTTGCCTATTCTACAGGACAATGTCTGACAAATTCCTCCCTTCTGTGGTCTGGGCAGGGATTAAACCTGGAATATGTACTTTGACTCAGAATGAGTCACACAATTTTATGTCACAATGGTCCAGACATATGGGCAGCCTATGTTCTGTACACTTGAATAAAACGTTTGGTGTGACCAGACACTTGTACTGATGTGTTTGTGTGTAATGGTTGTAATCCTGAGCAGGACACTGTGTAGCTGTAACATATCCCTCCTTGCACAAGTAAGTTATGTCTTCATCATATGGTTCACATAGTCTTGCATCTCTACATAGGAAAATGTTGAAATTAAGCAAGCAGGCAATGAGTTTGTGATGGGTGAATTTATGACATCGCTGATGCAGTAAATACAATTTGGACAGAAGAGAAGAAAAATAATAAAGTGACAATGTCAGGCATGGTGAATGAAATAATTGGAGTAGATGCCACACCATTGGGAGTCCAAAGTCCAAAGTACTCCTCTCATTGGAACTGGTGGGCAGTTAAGGATCAGTCCACAGAGTGAATGTGTGGCACACACAGGAGTTCCTTTAGGAAGAGGTCACTTGCTGGCAGTGGTGGGTGTCTTGTCATCCACACCTCCTGAATTCTTCTCTAATATCCCGACTTGCTTGGTGGAAGGGGATCTGCTGCTACAGAGGCATAGTTGTTTGGGGCTTGTTCCTCTGGCAGGGCCTCCCTTCCAGTGGCTGGCACCGATAACGAAGAGCCTGGTATTAATGCACCATAGGAAGAGGTAGAGTAGTGTTGTAGAGCCCTACTCTGGGTGGTGTTAATGTCCCTCCTCACCCCTCTTAGGGAGGCCATGTTGATATTGTGAGCCTTCTACTGTTCACACATAACTCTATGGATGTCCCTCTGTAGCTGCTTGATTTCCAGGACATTGCTGGCAGCCTCAGAAACACTTATTTTCTATTTTGTTTGAGTGGTCCTAAGTGTGGCTCTTGACATATCCAGGCCCAGAGCACTTTTTGTTGGCCTACCACAACTGGTCATGCATTAATGGGCTTGAGGGTCCACTCTCTCAGCAGGCCCTGGCCCCTTCTCTCACACATCAAGCAGATGAAGTGCTGAGTATCATAGTATCAGTGCACCTGGTGGGTCTTTGTGGGTCTTATGGGGTCCAAAACATAGCCACCCCAAAATGCTACCTCAATAAATTGCCAACAATTCAATGGATTGGAGAACCTCAATTTCACGAGGCAATGTGTCTCCAAGTTTAAGCTCCTTCCCAAGCAACAAAAATCAATAATTGTCCTGCTCTTCACATCTTTGAAGCCAGCACAACCATGCTTAAGGTAATTTTGTTCAGCGGGCTTAACGGGATCCCTGTAGCTGGGCCATGCTCCACTGTGATTGGAATGAACTTTGATTTTGTACCGGTCCGCTGCCACCAGATATCCACAGTTGTCTCTTCTTGTTTTTAAGCGCTATTTCACAGTTTACTCTTTAAAAATTCATATCTCAAGTTCTACTTATTAGATTTTTGTTATTTTGGTCTTGTCTTGTTTATTACATTATGTTCTATTCGTCTGGTATCTTTGTGTGTGCTGTTTTCACTGTTTCACTGTTTGAAGTATTGCACAAAAATTATACATTTCCACCATAGTGCTGTGCCACGCTAACAGGAGGTGAGCACAGGTTAATTTAGGGTGTGTTTGTGAGTTAATCTGACTAGGATTGTGGTTTCTGCTTGGACAGGGTGCATACCACTGCCAACCAGAAACCCAATTTCTAACATATACATTATTTTCGCATATGAAATTTACCAAAATGTGAATAATTGTGACAAAAAGTATAAATTCTTAAGCAAATCAGAGCACAAATTGATTCAACGTTGAATTGCCTTAATACTTAAATATTATGCTACTAAATAAATATTTATTGTGCCCATTCTTTGCTAATGCTATCCAGAGATGGTGGAACAAACTAGTTACATGAACAACAGCATGTTTTATGAATGACTAGGGCACAGTGCGTCAGTGGAAGGGACTGGGAAATTTAAATTTTCACAAGTGAGCAGGCGAGAGTCAATTGAAAACTGCATAAACAATGACAGTAGAAATAAACAAGAAATGTTTGACTGTGTGCTGCAGAAACAATGGGGAGAGAGATGGGGAGGGGGGAGGGAAAGATACATGAATTAATTTTGAATAAGATGGCTGACAGCCCATAACTGAGCCCTTACTAGCAAAGGTCAGAAATACACACTTCTAAATGTAATAGAAAACCCGTTGTGAAGAAATCTACACTATATAAATGTGTGCATACAGAATCAAATATAAACCACATTTTGCACAATGCTAGTGCACTAAAACACAGATGCATACAAATCTTTAACAATATATTATAGCTTGCAACAAGTAATGCTGTAATTTGCTAACTGCAAAATGAAATACAAAAATGCCCCACCAGAGCCATTCGATCAAGCAGCAAGGTACAGAAACCACAAAGAAAGAGAATAAAATGATAGTGCACAGCTGCTTCCGATAGTAGAACAGCAGTAACAGACCTGTGAGGCTCTGTACCACTAAATGCTGACTCGGGTACCATATTTGCCTAGGCTCCGTGTGGCTGCTGAGGTATGATAGAAATAGAGGGGATGTTGACGTGTCGTAATCCATTGTGCTCCAATGAGTCCAGAGGTCTGCACATTCTCGTATTAAAATAAGTTTTATTCAATATTGCTTTAGGGAAGAAATTGTTAACAAGATAGAGAATGCTGCCGTTGCGTTTTTTCTCGATGAAGAGAGTGCTGCAGAACATGAGAGAGCTGCCCTTGTGCAATTGAGCTTCAGTGTTTAATGCACCAATAATAATACTTTATTGGTGTGATGCCAGCAGCGGTTTATCGGGACCCATTCAGTGTCACGGTCTGTTTAGTGTAAAAGGCCATTTATTTAGGACAGGAATGTAACTTATACATAACTTTTAACTTTCAACAAAAACTCCAACTTTGGAACCCCACCCTTTTACACTTTCTTTGATCATCCTTTTCACTCATCCCTTGACTTTTCACTTCCATTCCCCCACACATTCCCCTTTTCCTTTCATGCCCTACCTGTTTTAGGCATCCCCCACACTCTCATCCTTCACCTGCTTCATTTTCCCCTGGAAGGGTGGCCAGGCTCGCATCTGACTCTCCACCCTCCCCCATCTACTGGCTCGTAATTAGTCACAACCTGCTCTAACTGGCGTTCGAACACCCTACGCTCTCCTCCTATTGTTAAAACATCATGACACTCCTCCAAAGACCTCTTCTTCTTGCCGGGAGGGTGGGTGGCCAACTTCTTGACCACATGATGAGCAGCGCGGAACAGGCTGGTCTCTCCCCTTTCAGCCCTTAATAAACCCCCTCCCCATGTCCCGCCCCCAATTACCTGGAACCAATTCTATCATCCCCAGTCACTTCCTCTCCCGCATGTTCCCACGGAGAGACTAGACTGTGTCTCTCTCTCCGCGGGACCCTCCATTGGGACCCATTCAGTGACACAGTCCATTTAGTGTAAAAGGCAATTTATTTAGGACAGGATTGCAACTTATACATAACTTTTAACTTTCAACAAAAAACCCAACTTTGGAACCCCACCATTTTACATTTTCTTTGATCATCCTTTTCACTCATCCCTTCACTTTTCACTTCCATTCCCCCACACATTACCCTTTTTCTTTCATGCCCAACCTGTTTTGGGCATCCCCCACAATCTCATCCTTCACCAGCTTCTTTTTCCCCTGGAAGGGTGGCCAGACCCGCATGTCACTCTCCACCCTCCCATCTACTGCCACCCAGCACAAACCCTATTGGCATTTTGCTGCCCCACCACAAACACTACTGCAACATGACATCCTTAAACCTTGTCTTTGAGCAACATCTTTTCACCCCACAAGTCACCCACAAGTAGCCTAAGATCCGTAAGGTAATATGCATTTCCCAATTCAGAAAGGTGCACACCATCCACCCTGAAAAGTGCTTCATCTTGCTCTGTGATGTCCTCATGACTTAAAACCTTGATATCATGAGCCCAACAGAAAACCCTCATAGCCTGATTGAGCTTCCTTGGAGCCCGTTCCATGGCTCCCTGCTTGATAGCCCCTCTCCATGTTCGACGAGGCACAAACTCAGTCCAAACCAAGCATGTGCTGTGTAATTTCTGCTTGAGCAGCTCCAAGTCCCGCTGCATATGTTGCAGTAGTGTGAGCCCCGACAGTTTCACCAGATCATTTGCCCCAAGGTGAATCAATAGTAAGTCAGGACAACTCCAGTTTGGCAAAACAGATGTTATGAATGGAAGCAAATTACCCCACCTCATGCCACTCTTCCCTCACCAGAATGCTTCATGCTGGTTAATAGGCAGTCCCAAAGCACATCCATAAATCTGCTTCTCCGCAAATGTTGCCGCCCAGTGGATAAACGAGTGCCCAACCAGCCATGTGACCATTTTTTCTTTCCTTGGAACGGACACACAACCTGAAAAGAAAACAAACTGTAATATTGCCTTTTACCAACCTTCCCTTACAGAAAAACAGAAATAAATCCCCCTTTTTTCAGCTGACATGCTCAGAATTTCAATACCCACCCTCAAGGCCTCACGTAACGCTTGCAGCACCTAGATTTCCATCTCCTAATTCTCCTAATCTGTGTCCAGTCCCATCCTAGATGCACTGCAGCTGTAGCCGCCCCAATTCTGAATGAATGCGTGCCAAAACCTAAAGTTTGACGACCCATCCACCGCAATGCCATTCGTAACACCTGCATTAACTGGAAGGCCATAAGCTTAGCAACAGTCTCATGAGTAAAAACCCTACTCCCCCCAAAGGACCCCCTCAAAATCCAAAAATTCATCCATTCTGAAACCGGGCATGCAGCCACATCACCACCTTTCTCCAACCACACCCATTTCCCTTTCCCTAGCTGATCGGTTTTTGACCTACCAAGCCAAATGCCTAAACGTTCTCCTTGCATACGAACCTCCTCAATCTTCACTCCCACAGCCTTTCCAACTCCCAAAAGCTCAGACACTCGAAAAACGCCAAAAAACATCCACACCATGCATAAATGGAAAAGAGCCAACTCATAGGAGTCCACACAGCATTCTGGCAAAACATGCAGGGCCATATTTATACTTTTTGACGCACAACTGCGCCAACGCAGTTGTGCGTCAAAAATTTGAATGCCGGCTAACGCCATTCCAAAGCGCCATGCGGGCGCCTTATTTATTGAATGACGTTAGCCGGCGCTGCGGACTGGTGTGCGTAAAAAAAAATTACTCACACCAGGCAGCGCCGGCGTAGGGGAAAATGGAGCTTGGGCATCAAAAAATGGGGCAAGTCAGGTCTGAGGCAAAATTTTGGCCTCAACCCGATTTGCGCCATTTTTTTTTATACCCAACCCCCATTGAAATGACTCCTGTCTTAGCACAGACAGGAGTCATGCCCCCTTGCCCAATGGCCATGCCCAGGGGACTTATGTCCCCTGGGCATGGCCATTGGGCATAGTGGCATGTAGGGGGGCACAAATCAGGCCCCCCTATGCCACAAAAAAATAACGAAAAAAATACTTACCTGAACTTACCTTAAGTTCCCTGGGATGGGTCCCTCCATCCTTGGGCGTCCTCCTGGGGTGGGCAAGGGTGGCAGGGGGTGTCCCTGGGGGCATGGGAGGGCACCTCTGGGCTCCTTCTGAGCCCACAGGTCCCTTAACGCCTGCCCTGACCAGGCGTTAAAAAATGACGCAAAAGCGGCTGGACGTCATTTTTTAAGGCCCGCCCACTCCTGTGCGTCATTTTTGCACGGGAGTTTAAATAAGGCGCACATGCCTTAGAGTCATTTTTTAGAAGGGAACGCCTACCTTGCATATCATTAACGCAAGGTAGGTGTCCACGCTAAAAAATGACACAAACTCCAAGATCTTTGGCGCTAGACGGGTCTAACGCCAAAGTATAAATATGGAGTTAGCTTTGCGTCGGATTTGCGTAAAAAAAAAACTACGCAAATCCGGCGCAAACAGAGTATAAATATGCCCGCAGTATCTCAAGCAACAGCTTGAACGTAATCGGTTCCCTGACTGCCCTAACTGACCCTACTCTGACCCGACCCCAACCTTTCATCATCTCCCCCAACAGGTCATCCTTAGCTGGATCACAACCAAAAAACAGCTTCCTATAAAAAGAAACACCTGCCATCTTGCCACATATCCTGGCGGGCGATAAACCCTTTTTTATCAGAAAAAGTACAAAACGCAAAACTGCCAACTCAAGCTCTCTGTCACTCTGTAGCCAAAAATAGCCTGAAAAACGTTCTGAACTCTGAGACTCCAACCATGCCAGTTGGTGACTCTGCCGGGTGGATTCCGCTAAAGACATCTCCACCAGCCCAGCGATCATCACGCCCCCCCACTCCCAAATGTCTGCTGGGACCGCTGTTTTGGTCTGTTCTGCTCCTGGTGACAGGCTGCGAAAATGTTGCCACTGTGAACAAGACAGGGAATCTGCAATCTCGTTGTACACCCCAGGTATGTGTGCAGCTTTGAAAATAACATTCAAGGATGAACATCTAAGCATGAAATGCCGCAATAAACGCAGAACCCAGAGATCTTTTGCTGTGTGCCTGTTCACTAGTTCTACAACTGTCATGTTGTCGACATGAAAAACTACAGTCCTGTTCACAAGCTCTTCACCCCATACTGCCAGAGCCACCAGTAGTGGAAAAAATTCTGGAAAAGCAATGTTCCTGCCTTGCTGAAGCCATTGTCTTGGGCGAGTCTCTTCACACCATCTACTGTCCCAAAAAAGCCCATAACCTGTGGTGCCTGCTGCATCAGAGAATATCTGCACCTGCCAGACCCTGTCTTCCTCACAGAAATACATGGAGACACTTTTGAAATGTGTCAGAAAGGTTTCCCAGACCCTCATGTCCTCTCTCAGTCCCATGGACACACATATCCTGCGGTGTGGAGGAGCAACCTCAGACATGGCAAGCCCTAACTGCCTACAAAAAGTCCTGCCCCCCTGAACAACCCTACAAGTGAAGTTGGGATAACCCAACAGCTTCTGTGCTGTTCGCAGATCAATCTTGTGCAAGGACCGTATGCGCCCCAAAAACCCTAATATCTCAGCCACTTTACCGGCTGGTAGTCTTGCGATTAAGGATTCTGCATCCAGTTCGATGCCCAAAAATGTCAGTACAAAATGCGGCCCTTCCGCCTTCTCAGGAGCAAAAGGTACCCCAATCTGTTGAGACAATCTCTGACAATCTGTTGACCCAAGGGTAGGTCGCTCCCCCTGCCGCTGCAGCTCCTCCAGCTCCTCCAGGTTCCTGAGTTCCTGAGACCCACCTCACAGTAAGTACCCCCCACCTCCCAGCCCCTCGCCCTGCCCCGCGCTACTCACCCTCTCTCCTGCTCCTGCTTCTTTTCCTCCTCTCTGTCTCTTCCTCCTCGCTCCTCCTCTTCAATCTTCTTCTGTACTCTTCTTTTCCCCGTCTTCTCTCTTCTTCTGTGTGCTCCTCAGCCTCTCCTGTCGCCTCTCTTCTTCCTCATCTTGTTCTGTGGTCTTCTGCCTTCTGCTCTTCGTCTTCTGTATCTTCTTTGGTGATCTTCTGTTCGTCTACTCTTCTGCTTCTTCGTCCCCTGCATCTTCCTCTGTGTTCTTCAGTTCTTCTGTGTTCTTCTCTTCTGTTCTTCTGTGTTCTTCTGGTCTTCTGTGTTCTTCTCTTCTGTTCTTCTGTGTTCTTCTGCTCTTCTGCTTCTTCGCCTCCTGTATCTTCCTCTGTGTTCTTCTCTTCTGTTCTTCTGTGTTCTTCTGGTCTTCTGTGTTCTTCTGTTCTTCTGTTCTTCGGTTTTTCTCCGACTTCTGTCTCTTCCCGCCCCTGTCTCTGCCCTCCTGCTCCTGCCTCACCCCCCTCCCTCACTCGCCTCCCCCTCACTATCACCCCTATCTACCCTTTCGCTACCTGCCTCCCTCACTCCTCTACCTATCCCTCCATCTAACTCCCTCACTCACCCCCTCCTCCTATCTACCTATTTTTCTATCTCTCCACCTATTTCTCCATCTATCTATTTCCCTATCTCTCCCCCCCGTCCCGACACCCCCTCTGTTACCTATCTTCCTATCCTCTCACTCTACCTCCCACCCTCACCCACCTCTACCACCCCCCCTCCGCTATCTTCTCAACCCTACTCCTATCTATCTCCCTATTCTCCTAAAACTCTAACACTCACCCCCCTCCACCCTTAAACCCCCCTCCCCCAGCTCTTCTCACTTTACCTGTCCCCCCCTCCCTCGCGCTTTCCCGCCGTGACCTCCTGCACGCCCCCGCCCCCCAGCTCCCATTCGCCCCCAGCTGACCCCTCCCCTCCCTCCTCCCTCTTATGGCGGCCGCTGCGCGACAGTGGTAGCGACCCTTGACCCAAGGGTAGGTCACTCCCCCTGCCGCTGCAGCTCCTCCAGCTCCTCCAGGTTCCTGAGTTCCTGAGACCCACCTCACAGTAAGTACCCCCCACCTCCCAGCCCCTCGCCCTGCCCCGCGCTACTCACCCTCTCTCCTGCTCCTGCTTCTTTTCCTCCTCTCTGTCTCTTCCTCCTCGCTCCTCCTCTGCAATCTTCTTCTGTACTCTTCTTTTCCCCGTCTTCTCTCTTCTTCTGTGTGCTCCTCAGCCTCTCCTGTCGCCTCTCTTCTTCCTCATCTTGTTCTGTGGTCTTCTGCCTTCTGCTCTTCGTCTTCTGTATCTTCTTTGGTGATCTTCTGTTCGTCTGCTCTTCTGCTTCTTCGTCCCCTGCATCTTCCTCTGTGTTCTTCGGTTCTTCTGTGTTCTTCTCTTCTGTTCTTCTGTGTTCTTCTGTTCTTCTGTGTTCTTCTCTTCTGTTCTTCTGTGTTCTTCTGCTCTTCTGCTTCTTCGCCTCCTGTATCTTCCTCTGTGTTCTTCTCTTCTGTTCTTCTGTGTTCTTCTGGTCTTCTGTGTTCTTCTGTTCTTCGGTTTTTCTCCGACTTCTGTCTCTTCCTGCCCCTGTCTCTGCCCTCCTGCTCCTGCCTCACCCCCCTCCCTCACTCGCCTCCCCCTCACTATCACCCCTATCTACCCTTTCGCTACCTGTCTCCCTGACTCCTCTACCTATCCCTCCATCTAACTCCCTCACTCACCCCCTCCTCCTATCTACCTATTTTTCTATCTCTCCACCTATTTCTCCATCTATTTCCCTATCTCTCCCCCCGTCCCGACACCCCCTCTGTTACCTATCTTCCTATCCTCTCACTCTACCTCTCTACCACCCCCCCTCCCCTATCTTCTCAACCCTACTCCTATCTATCTCCCTATTCTCCTAAAACTCTAACACTCACCCCCCTCCACCCTTATACCCCCCTCCCCCAGCTCTTCTCACTCTACCTGTCCCCCCCTCGCGCTTTCCCGCCGCGACCTCCTGCACGCCCCCGCCCCCCAGCTCCCATTCGCCCCCAGCTGACCCCCCTCCCTTCTTATGGTGCCCGCTGCGCGACAGTGGTAGCGACCCTTGACCCAAGGGTAGGTCGCTCCCCCTGCCGCTGCAGCTCCTCCAGCTCCTCCAGGTTCCTGAGTTCCTGAGACCCACCTCACAGTAATTCCCCCCCACCTCCCAGCCCCTCGCCCTGCCCCGCGCTACTCACCCTCTGTCCTGCTCCTGCTTCTTTTCCTCCTCTCTGTCTCTTCCTCCTCGCTCCTCCTCTGCAATCTTCTTCTGTACTCTTCTTTTCCCCGTCTTCTCTCTTCTTCTGTGTGCTCCTCAGCCTCTCCTGTCGCCTCTCTTCTTCCTCATCTTGTTCTGTGGTCTTCTGCCTTCTGCTCTTCGTCTTCTGTATCTTCTCTGGTGATCTTCTGTTCGTCTGCTCTTCTGCTTCTTCGTCCCCTGCATCTTCCTCTGTGTTCTTCGGTTCTTCTGTGTTCTTCTCTTCTGTTCTTCTGTGTTCTTCTGGTCTTCTGTGTTCTTCTCTTCTGTTCTTCTGTGTTCTTCTGCTCTTCTGCTTCTTCGCCTCCTGTATCTTCCTCTGTGTTCTTCTCTTCTGTTCTTCTGTGTTCTTCTGGTCTTCTTCGTTTTTTCTCCGACTTCTGTCTCTTCCCGCCCCTGTCTCTGCCCTCCTGCTCCTGCCTCACCCCCCTCCCTCACTCGCCTCCCCCTCACTATCACCCCTATCTACCCTTTCGCTACCTGCCTCCCTCACTCCTCTACCTATCCCTCCATCTAACTCCCTCACTCACCCCCTCCTCCTATCTACCTATTTTTCTATCTCTCCACCTATTTCTCCATCTATTTCCCTATCTATCCCCCCGTCCCGACACCCCCTCTGTTACCTATCTTCCTATCCTCTCACTCTACCTCTCACCCTCACCCACCTCTACCACCCCTCCTCCCCTATCTTCTCAACCCTACTCCTATCTATCTCCCTATTCTCCTAAAACTCTAACACTCACCCCCCTCCACCCTTAAATCCCCCTCCCCCAGCTCTTCTCACTCTACCTGTCCCCCCTCCCTCGCGCTTTCCCGCCGCGACTTCCTGCACACCCCCGCCCCCAGCTGACCCCTCCCCCCCCTCCTCCCTCTTATGGCGGCCGCTGCCCGACCGCGCCGCGCCAGAGGCAAGCCCGTCTGCGCCCGTCCGCGCCTGGCCCGCGCCCAGCGCCACGACCCCTGGTCCCCAGCTCTCCCGTACCCCGCTGACCCGCTACGACCCCACCACCCTCCACGCCCTCAACCCCGGGCGCTCCAACACCTGCTTCCAAACCCACCCCAAATGCACCCATGGACCCTTTGCCTGTAACTCCTGCAAACGCATCTTCCACCACGCAACTACCACGACCACCAGCCCACGCGCCATCAACCACCTCAAATGCATCCTGGTCAACGCTCGCTCTGTCCACAAACACGTCGCCTTCATCACGGAAACCTGGAGGAACGCCTCATCAGCTCCAGACATCGCCACTGCCATCCCCGAAGGCTACAAGATCTCCAGAAAAGACCGCTCCAACCAAGTAGGAGGAGGTATCGCCATTGTCTTCAAAGACTCCATCAGCGTCACCACATCCACCGAAGACACCCCTCTCGCCGCTGAACATCTGCATTTTCAGATTCGCACCGACCCCAGGACCACCCTCAGAGGATCCCTCGTCTACCTTCCCCCCGGACCGCGCGCCCCTTTCAGCGACGCCATCGCCGACTTCATCTCCCCGCACGCCCTCGCCTCGCCGGATTACATCCTCCTAGGCGACCTCAACTTCCATCTGGAACAGAACAACGACCCCAACACCACCGCCCTGCTCGACAACCTCGCCAACCTCGGCCTCAAGCAACTGGTGAACACCACCACCCACATCGCCGGACACACGCTTGACCCTATCTTCTCCGCCAGGAAACACATCTTTTTCAGCCACACCTCCGCTCTACACTGGACCGACCACAGCTGTGTCCACTTCACATTCCGACGCGAGACCCGCCACCTCCGCACTCAACCCATCCCTCGTCGACAGTGGAACAAGGTCCCCGAAGAGCAACTCTTCTCCGCACTCGCCGCCAAACAACCCACCCTCACCACCGACCCCAACGACGCAGCCCTCAGCCTCACGAACTGGATCTCCAACTGCACAGACAACCTTGCTCCCCTCAAACGCACGCATCGACAGGCCAACACCAAAAAACCTCTCTGGTTCTCTGACACCCTCAAAGAATCAAAGAAAACTTGTCGCGCCCTCGAGAAGGCCTGGCGCAAGGACCACACCGCTGACAACATGACTGCCCTCAAAAACGCTACCCGCGAACATCACCACCTGATCCGCGCTGCCAAAAGGAACTTTTTCACCGACAGACTGGACAAAAACAGCCACAACAGCAGAGAACTTTTTAGCATCGTCAAGGAGTTCTCCAACCCCAACGCCAACGCCAACGCCGTCACGCCCTCACAGGATTTGTGCGAGTCCCTCGCCACCTTCTTCCATCGCAAGATCAGCGACCCCCACGACAGCTTCGGACACCAGACCCAACCAAGCATCATCGAACCCGCACCCCCGGCCATCACCCTCAACGACTGGACCCACATCAACACTGAAGACACCAAATCCATCATAAACTCTATCCACTCCGGCGCCCCTTCGGACCCCTGCCCTCACTTAATCTTTAATAAAGCCGACGACATCATCGCCCCGCACCTCCAGGCCGTCATCAACTCTTCTTTTTCTTCTGCTACCTTCCCCAAATGCTGGAAACACGCCGAAGTCAACGCCCTACTAAAGAAACCTACGGCTGACCCGAGCGACCTGAAAAACTTCTGCCCCATCTCTCTCCTGCCCTTCCCAGCCAAGGTAATAGAGAAGACCGTCAACAAACAGCTGACCACCTTCCTGGAAAACAATAACCTGCTCGACCCTTCACAAACCGGATTCCGAACCAACCACAGCACGGAAACCGCACTCATCTCGGTCAAAGACGACATCAGAACCCTGATGGACAACGGTGAAACAGTCGCCCTCATCCTCCTCGACCTCTCGGCTGCCTTCGACACCGTCTGTCACTGCACCCTAATCACCCGCCTCCGCTCCACCGGGATCCAAGGCCAGGCTCTGGACTGGATCGCCTCCTTCCTCTCAAACCGTTCCCAAAGAGTTTACCTCCCACCATTTCGCTCAGACCCCACCGAGATCATCTGCGGCGTACCTCAAGGCTCATCGCTCAGCCCGACACTCTTCAATGTCTACATGAGCCCCCTCGCCGACATCGTACGCAAGCACGACATCATCATCACCTCCTACGCCGACGACACCCCACTTATACTCTCCCTCACCAAGGACCCCGCCAGCGCCAAGACCAACCTACAAGAGGGTATGAAGGACGTCGCAGACTGGATGAGGCTCAGCCGCCTAAAGCTGAACTCTGACAAAACGGAAATCCTCATCCTCGGCAACACCCCATCCGCTTGGGACGACTCCTGGTGGCCCACGGCCCTCGGCACCGCACCGACCCCCGCAGACCACGCCCGCAACCTCGGCTTCATCTTGGACCCTCTTCTCACCATGACCAAGCAAATCAACGCTGTGTCCTCCGCCTGCTTCCTCACCCTCCGCATGCTCCGCAAGATCTTCCGCTGGATCCCCGCAGACACTAGAAAAACCGTGACCCACGCCCTCGTCACGAGCCGCCTGGACTACGGCAACACCCTCTACGCTGGGACCACCGCCAAACTCCAAAAACGCCTGCAACGCATTCAAAACACCTCGGCCCGCCTCATCCTCGACGTACCCCGCAACAGCCACATCTCCGCACACCTGAGACACCTGCATTGGCTCCCAGTCAGCAAAAGGATCACCTTTCGACTTCTCACCCACGCACACAAAGCCCTCCACAACAAGGGACCGGAATACCTCAACTGACGCCTCAGCTTCTACGTCCCCACCCGCCTCCTCCGTTCCTCTGGCCTCGCGCTCGCTGCCGTCCCTCGCATCCGCCGCTCCACAGCGGGTGGGAGGTCTTTCTCCTTCCTGGCAGCCAAGACCTGGAACTCCCTCCCCACCAGCCTCAGGACCACCCAGGACCACTCCGCATTCCGGAGACTCCTAAAAACCTGGCTTTTCGAGCAGCAGTAACCCCCCCCCTTTCCCCTAGCGCCTTGAGACCCGCACGGGTGAGTAGCGCGCTTTATAAATGTTAATGATTGATTGATTGATTGATTGAAAGGAAACCAGGGCTCGCCCACAAGCCCCAGATCCTGCTGCTCCCACAAAAATGAAATCATCTATATAGTGAGTCAACGCACAATGCCCACTAATTTTGACAAAAACCCTCTGTAAGAAGGTACTGAATGCTTCAAACAGCGCACATGAAATAGAGCCTTGCGGAAAGATCATGAGATCCTGAGTTGGACAATCGTAAAACGGGCCCACAATTCTGCCCAAGGACACTTCTTTGGCTATTTTGTCCCTCACTACTTGTGGCATATCTTTTGCAGACCGCAAGTTGTCTGCCCTTCTCCTCATTCTCGGGCCCAGGTAGCTTACACGAAAACCTTCTCTGAAACCCCATTCTAATTTGCAAGCCATGTCCCTTTCCGGGTAACCATGCAGCCAGGGTAGAACAGCCTCCAGCCTAATTGGCGTTGTAGCTCTTTGGCGCAGGAGCGCCTTGCATGCCTCTTCCTTTGGTCGCTCTCTTTTGTTTGGATGGGCTAAAGAGTGAGAAACATAGAGTGACTGGGTGATGACCACAGCATTTGGAACAGTCATGTTTAAATTTACAGGGCTGCCTGGAACAAAAACCTTTGTTGAAGTTCCAGCAGGCTCCTGTTGTGGGTACCAGGGCCTGTTGACCCACACCCGCCCCTCCTTGGGCGGTATGGGCCTGAAATGGCTTGTATACTACTGATAAGCCACTCACCATGTGCGCAGAGGCTGTGGACTGCGACAACGCCATCCACTGCATCCATAATTTGGTATCTACATCCCCCCATGGCTTCTCTGGATTAATACTCACTCTCGCCCTAAACTCCTCATCGTAGCTCAACCAAGCGAAGCCCCCGAAATGCTTCTGGGCCTTCCATATAATGTCCATGTATTTAAACAATGTTATGGCC
This sequence comes from Pleurodeles waltl, assembly GCF_031143425.1. Taxonomy (NCBI): domain Eukaryota; kingdom Metazoa; phylum Chordata; class Amphibia; order Caudata; family Salamandridae; genus Pleurodeles; species Pleurodeles waltl. The sequence continues at coordinate 1,331,297,152 of NC_090446.1, read as the reverse complement.
CTATCTGGGAACATCTCACAATAAATACTAGCGAATATCAAAAAGGCTGAGGTCCAATAATCCACTGTTATTGGTACTCGCGGTCTGCGAGCTAGCTCCCACTCTTCTTCCTTAGAACCTTCCTTGACCTGTATGTTTCTATATAAGAGCTTGAAAACATCAACATACTTGTGCTTCCATATCCTTGCCTTTGTTTTCTCTGCTACGTGGGAGCCTAGTGGCATTGCCAAACCCATATAAGGAAGCCTCTTCTTGTTTCCCCCTCCATCCTTGTCCTCAGACCCCATAGTTTCTCCAGTTCGATTAACCCCAGTCTCGCTTGCCACTGCCGCACCTGTGTCCTGTGTCTTTGTGCTGTCACTTTCTAGCGTCACCCCAACTGCAGGGGTCTCATTAACTGAAAAATCTCTGACCCCAATAGACTTATGTGTGTGAGCCCCACCCGTTCCTGATCCTTCCCCCAACACTGACCACCATCCGCCCTTACCTATGACTCGTGACACCAAAGGCTGTGATCCCTTCCATGCCCCATGACCACGTGCCAGTCCACGAAGCACCTCTTGTGGTTCACCACCAACCTTGTGCTCCTGCAAGATAGAAACAGAAGAAGGGATTGTGCCGCTCCTGCGCCCTCTCCCCATCCCTCTACCACCACTCACTTCAGGCTCACGAATCTCCCCGTCCTCCCATTCATCCATCTCCTCCTCATAATCGAACTCTACCACATCCTCATCATCCATCTCCCACCTGCTGTCGTCTCCACCAGTCATCAGCACATTGGTTGACAAATCCTCTGCATGCCCCCATGGCGCAAACCATCTCTGCGATGACCTTGTTCCTGTGTCATAGAGAAGGCCGCCGAAGACCCCTCTAGTGCTTCAGACCAATGTCCTGAGGCCGTGTTGCGCCCCGTTGGCAGCACCTTCCTTCTGCCAGTCTCCACCACTGGCATTGACTCTCCACGCCCTTTATAGCCGTGTGCGCCACTCATGCTCATCGTGCCGCCAGACCCCCCGGCCGCACAAGTCTCTTGACCCCTCCCCACCTCTACCTGGGGCACCCATACCAAACTGCCTCGCCCTGGTATCTGAACCGGATGCCCTGTCACACCCACTAACTGTGCTGGCCGCTTCAGTTTCTTGCTCCTTGCCCCGTTCCTATCTCTACACAACTGTGCCCATCTCTCCTCTATCTCTGCCACAATGCCCCTCTGCTCCTGTATCCTGGCATCCAAATCCCATGTATCCCCAACATCAAACTTATGCTGGCTAGGCCTGCTCACCTCTGTGCCCTCCTGTGCTGACCCTGGAATAACCCGAGCCTGCCCTACCTGCACACTCACATCCCTAGGGGGCACTGTCCCCCCTCCAACCTCCTGCACTCTACTCTTGGCTGCCCCCCCCACTGCCTTGCCAGTACACTTGGTCTTCCTCTTGGAAGGGGACCCCTGCCTTGCCCATGACATGCCCATTCTTGGGCAGTGAGAGGTCCAGTGGCATAATGCCAGTACTGGACCCGGCCTCCTCCTGGGCCAAGTAGTCTACCACACCCAAGGCCTCAACCACATCTAACTGCCCTTCAGGGCCGGTTTCATTATCCACCACGAGGGCCTCACCCTCCTCCTCCCTATCTGCATCCCCCCAGTCCTGGCTGTCCATAAGTTTATTTTGGGCCCTTGTGGGGTGGACGCACTACGCGCCCTCCCCCCCCACAGATGTCTTTTTTTTGGGTCGCTCTGGTGACCCACACATGGCCACAACTGCTGCTACTCTGCCCGACGCAACGCGCGCCGGACGAGTCATGTCGACCCAGGCCTGGTCTAAAACACAAGGCCTGAGCAAATCAGCCTGGCCGGCTTCGCCTAAAACGCAGCCCTGACAGCCTCCGCATCCTGGCTGGTTGCCATGGCACTGAGGCATGACACAACGAAAAAGACTTGCCTATCTACAAAACTCCCCCGGGGACCTGCCAACTTCTTGGCCACACGATGAGCAGCGCAGAAGAGGCCGGTCCCTCCCCTTTCAGCTCTTAATAAACCCCTTCCCCATGCCCCGCACCCACTTACCTGGAACCAATCCTGTCGTCCCCAGTCACTTCCTCTCCCGAATGTTCCTGCGGAGAGACTAGACCGTGTCTCTCTCTCCGCGAGAGCCTCCATTCCAGTTTTAACTATTAACTGATTTCAGTCTTTAATCGGGGGAGCACAATGCCCTTTAGCGTGTCCTGCCCTTTAATGTATGGAGTTCACGGATCTAGGACAAACCCTGCCTTCAATTGCGCAGTTTCATTCAGCTTTGCACTTTCATGTAATTAAGGGGTATATTTATACTTGTTTTGCCCAGAATTTGTGTCATTTTTTTTATACAAATTCAGTGCAAAACGAAATCCATATTTATACGTTGACGCTAGACCCATCTAGTGCCAAAGTTATGGAATTAAAGTAATTTTTTGGATGTGGAAACCTATCTTGCATCAATGAGATGCACAGTAGGCGTTCCCATGCAAATAATGACTCTATGGCCTCAGTGCCATATTTACCGCCACGTGCTGAAATCACACACGGGGTTACTCTAACCTGCCTAACATCATTTTTTGGTGCAAAACCCCCTTCTCCCATACCTCCACCCCCACCCGGCTAACTTAATTTTTTTTTACTCTAGCCCACCCTTTCTGCCGGCTTGCACCATTCCAAAAATTTGGTGCCTGGCTGGCACTCAGAAATGGTGCAAGCCGGTGCAAAACGTTTTGATGCTAAACTGCGTTAGTGCAGTTTTGCACCAAAAAGTATAAATATGCCCCTCAGTGTATTTGTTGAGCTCCTGCTAGATATGTGTGTACTTGGCTATTCTGCGTGTTAGGCTTTCATTTTATAATAATAATCCAGGATTGGTAAAGCACGACAAATCACCCTTGAGGGTCTTAAGGTGTGCAAATTCTAGGCACTGATAGATTAAGGGGCAGATTTGTGAAAGGTGGTGCTGCACCTAGTGCAGCACCCCTTTTCTAGCGTCCCCCTAACGCCACCATGTGTGTGTCATATTTAACATACGGCACACCATTGCAGTAGTTAGGGAACTAGGATCATAATTATTTATGCTAGTTCGGTGCTTTGCAGGATTAGCACCAAAAATGTTTATGCTAATCTTGCAAAGCCGATTGAGGCCCACTGTAAGCAATGGAAGCCTCCTTTTGACACCTGCTCTTAGCAGGCATTAAAAGTGCCGAAAAAAATGATGCAAAAAAATCTTTTAGATTTCTTTGCACCATTTATTCCCCCCCTAATGGGGGAACGCCTCCTTTGCATACATTCAGCCTGGCGCAACCATAATGTAGCGCAAAGAATTACACAGTGGTGCAATGCATGCATTATATACTTTGTAAATTTAGTGCAGCGATTTTTGACTCATTGGGCCACGTTAGCGTAAAAGATTTACTCTAATGTGGCACAAGGGGCTCTTAAATCTACCCCTAAGTGGTTTGCCCAGAATCACACGGTGTTGAGCCAATGATGATGCCTGGACTCAAACCTGGTTTCTAGCAGCTCTGATGTCAGCAGCTTAGGCAGTTACACCACACCCATGGATGACAGCATAGCCGTGCCCCAGTGTGTAGTGGCCTTTCTGTTGTTAGGCCTTGTGTGGTGGGGAGCTTGTTTGGTGTTGCTGTAGATGTTCTTATGCAGCAGGCGCAGTAGTTTGTATGTATTTCAGTCCAGTGTGACCGCATTCTTATTCATGGTACTTTTGCTTCTATTTTGTTTTGACAAGTTGTGTCGTGTATGATTTACCTGTTCTGTCTGTCTGAGTTGCTCTCTTAATAAACGAGGCAATGGGTCTTATTCTGTGATTTCTGCCAACCGTTGTCTATGGATTTTGAAGAATAACTAGAATAACCTTATTTTAGGTGAAGCGGCTGGCTCCGTCTCATCATTCGAAGCCAGAGCTCTTTCTTTATAAAGGTGACTTCACAGATGGCCGTCTATCAAACGAGTCTAATAACAGAAGACCTCTGTTGTTCTGGGAAATTGATTTTTATAAAGTGGTCGATCCAACCAAAAAATAACTAAAACCCTGATCCACTGCAAGGCTGCAGCTGATTTCCATAACAATTCAGTGTTCCATTGACTGAGACTTTTATGGCTTTTTTTCTTATTGGCATTTACTCCAATGACATGATTTGAAATAAATCTACAAATTACTGAACCTGTGATATTTAATAGGGGTGGGCTGCTCATTTATTTCAGTGTAGCATAATCATGCAAAATTACCTATGAATTCTGCAAGAAGTGTGCTTGAATTACTCAAGAAGGGTAATTCTTTGTTTAGCATTATTTCTTAGTGCAAAAATGCCCCATTACATCAAAAATGGACACAAGAATGCCTTTTAGGCTAAGAAATAGCCCAGCATGAAGCAGGACAAGAATAAGAGGCACAAGCAGCTGCTCGCGCTTGCTAAATGTGCTCTCGGGGTAGGATTTTCCACCAATTTACCATCAGCATTTAACGCTATTTTCGTAGTGCAATATGCACCCTTGCATCCAAAATGGATGTGAGGATGCATTTTGCCCTGAGGCAGCACTAAATGCATCAGAACATGAATAGTGAGCATGAATAGCTGCTCACACTAGCTAAATGTGCTCTCGCTGTAGAATTTATTTTCTCTAAATGACTCTTAATTATGCAAACAGGGGTAGTCTATAATTCTGCATTAAAAGAGTCTTGCATAATTATAGAAATTTCTCAGATTACTCCGGCGTAATCAAAATTCTGCTCAGACCTAATACTAAGCCATTCATACTCGGGTTGTCCTTACAGTGTTAATTACGTTCAAACAGCAAAGGATGGCTGACTTGGGTACTGCTCATTGAGGTATCAGAAAATGTGAGTATTATTCCTAAAAGATAAATCCGTTTGTACCAACAATCAAACTATATGGCTTTTTGACAGGCTCTTCCCTTCCTAGCCCACAGAACGCTATGATTAGGGGTGTGTGAAAATCATGTAATTTGCTTTTGCATAACTATGTGAAAGTGTCAAAATTATGAATAATTAGTGCTATATTTTAGAGAAACATGCATTCCTATGTCAATTCCTGACTCATTCTACGCTAAACATAATGCATAAAAACAAAGCCACCATGAGCAACAGCCACTCACATTCTCCTGCTAGTTGCATTTATGGTAAGCTTTTACCACAAATGGTGCTGTAAAGATTTACAGTGAATGGCACGTACTTACGCAATGTGGCAAAATGGTGTAATTTTGGGAACTGATCACAAAAGGTACAATGCGAAATTTCCCAAACGAATCAAACTGCACTTTGCGCAATTTTAATTTGGCCCAGGCCAAGCTATAATAATCACAAACTTACTGCTGTTGAAGCCTACTGTGATCACAGAACTTCATCGTAATATCCCACCCACATGCATTTAAAAACAATCAACATTTTTTTTTTTATTGGAGCTATTCGCATACTTTGAAATTAATAAATACCATGAAAGCATTTGCCATCATATTCAGTTCCAAACGTCTTCTTCTTCTAACTTTTTATTCTGGGTTTTGCCCCGTTTTCTATGTTCCATATGTTTCACTTGTTCCCTCTGCCTCCTACTTTATATGTGCCCCGTGTTGATCCCTTTTCCATGTCCTGCGCTGGTTCTCATTCACTGACACCTACCGCGGCTCCCATCCCTCTGTTCCTCGTCCTCATTCGTTGCCTCCACTGCATACAACCTTCTAGCTCCTCTTACTCTTTTCTGAACTCTCCTCTCCTCTCACGCTATTCCTCATTCTCTCTCTTTCTTTCTTCTTCCATCATTTTAACATCATCTTCCTGTAGTTCTCATTCTTGCCTCTACTCCCTGTTTCTCCTCCTCATCCTCTCCTTCCTCTTAGTGTAGCACGCATGCTCTACCTCCTCTTAAAAGATGACATAACATAACATATATTGGTAAAGTACGGATTCCCCCTGAAGGATATTTTGGCACTAAAATAAAATGTGTATTTTTCCTTTGAACTCAATAGTACTAATTTTTATTGACCTCGGTAAGATGAAAGGCTCAGTGGACCCGACGGGTTTCGCACGTATGACCATGAGGTATTTTATTCCTCATCCTCTTTCATTCACCCACTATTACTCATTCTCTACATCCTCTCTGTTTACTCCCCATTCTGCATCTCCTCTCCATTACTATTCTCCTCAACTAGCTCTAATATCTAATTTCTAGATGTCTAGCTCGGCTATCTAATACTTTATCACCTATTCTCTTCTACCTTCTGCTAGTCACCATTCTTTCCTCTTCTTTAGTCCCCATTTTCTTCTCCTCTGCCACAGGTCCTTGTTATCATTTCCTCTACCTATGGACCAGATCTTTGCCCACATCCCTCAAATCTCCACTCTCGCGCCCTCTCCATCTATTTTCCTTTCTTTCTCTTTCTCTCCTTCAGGTGCCCACTGCTCTCCTTTTATTGCATTCCTGCTCTTTCATTATAGCCCACAGTCTACTATTTCTCCCGATTGGTGTCTCTCAATTACATCCCACCCTCTTCTCTTTGTCCCAGAACTGCAAATGTATTTGGCGGAAACAAAGCATGCGATTTGCAAATTCATTGGGTTTGTGACGGCAAAATGCCTTTTTGCAATCTACAAAAAATCGTTTTGTGAGTAGGAAAAATCAGTTTTGGTGACCCTCTCCAAATCACAAACAGTATGGGGCATTAGACAAGCGTCCAGTGAATTGCAAACAGATATTTCATTCAGCCTCACCTTAATTGGGTAGTAGCTGATTTGCAAATGGACCTTTGGGAATCAAGCCACGCAGCCTTGGAGAGTGCAGACAGTGGTGCAAAGGACCGCTGCATGCTCTCGCCGATGTTTGCCCAGTATGTCAACATTAAAAAGACAACACCACCTGTCCCTTAACACAAAATTCGTTTTTAAAAATTGTGAACATGCTAGGAATTCAAACTCAGGAATGTTCCTTACATTCACAGACATTTCTAGACGGGAGCAAAATGGAACCTGCCTTATGTTCATGAAAAATAGTGGCATCACAAAATGATGGGAAGGTTACAAAACGTTGGTGACCCCAGGTGACCCCAGGGTAGGTCGCTCCCCTGTCCTCACAGCGCCACCAGATCCTGCGTGCCTTCCCCCTCGCTGTCTGCCTGTGTGTGATCCTTGCTTCCCGAGTGCCTGTCTGTGTGTGATCGCGCTCCCCTTTACTCCGTGTCTCCCGAGTGTCTGCTCGCCCGAGTGCCGCCGCCGTCCCCCTCGTCCTTCCGCCGTTTTTCTCCTCTTTTTCGTACCTTTTTGAGGTACTTTTCGTTTTTCAGGCCTCCTCGCCGTTCTCAAGACCTCCCGCCGCTTTTTTTCCCGCTTTTTTTTCCCTACCCTCCCGCCTCCCGCCTCCCAGCTGACCCCGCCTCCCCGGCTACCCCTTAAATGGCGGCCGCTGCGAGGCCGCGCAGCGGACGCGCGCATCCCCACGAGCCCCACCCCACCCTCCACCACCGCCTGACCTACGACACCACCACCCTCACCGCCCTCAACCCCGGCCGCACGCCGGGCTGCTACCGCGCCACCCCGAAGCGGACCCACGGATCCTTCACCTGCCGCAACTGCCGCTTCACCTGCCCACGAACACACATTGCACCCATCAAGAACGACTCCCACGGAAACAACCTCGACTGCATCCTGATCAACACCCGATCCGTCTACAGGCACGCCACCGAACTGTGGAACCTCATCGACTCAACAAACCCGGACATTGCCTTCCTCACCGAGACCTGGATGAACCCCTCCTCGGCACCCGACATCGCCATAGCCATCCCCGACGGCTACAAAATCATCCGGAAAGACCGCACCAACCGCACCAGAGGAGGCATCGCCATCGCACACAAAAACTCCATCCGCATCTCGACCCACGTCGACGACTCACTCCCCGACGCCGAACACCTCCACTTCGCAATCCACAGCGACCCCAAGACCACCCTCAGAGGCACCCTCATGTACAGACCACGAGGACCACGCACTAAGTTCAGCGAAGACATCGCAGACTTCGTCAGCCCACACGCACTCCCGTCCACCGACTACATCCTCCTAGGGGACCTCAACTTCCACCTGGAGAACCACACCGACAACAACACCACCGCCTTACTGGACAACCTCGCCAACCTGGGACTGAAACAGCTAGTCAACACCCCCACCCACTACGCCGTACACACGCTCGACCCCATCTTCTCCTCCAGCAAACACATCTATTTCAGCCACACCACCGTACTCGCCTGGTCGGACCACAGCTGTGTCCACTTCAGCTTCAAGAAGACCACCCTGCGCCACCACACCCAGCAACCACCAAGAAGACAATGGAATCGAATCACCACGGAACAACTCACATCGACCCTCTCCCAGAACCAACCCACCAGCACCACAGACCCCAACGAAGCCACCAACAACCTCACGAGCTGGATCTCCGACTGCGCCAACCTCCGGGCCCCCCTGAAGACCCAAGCAAACACCAACAACCACAAGAAAAACTCCTGGTTTACCCCCGACCTCAAGGACTCCAAAAAAGAATGCCGCACCCTCGAGAAGACTTGGCGCCTCAACCAGACCGAAGAGAACATGTCTGCTCTCAAGAACGCCACCCGCCAACACCACCAACGCCTCCGCGCCGCACGAAAATCAGCCTTCCAGAACAGACTAGACAACAACGCCCACAACAGCAAGGAACTATTTGGCATCGTCAAAGAACTCTCCAACCCCGACGCAGAAAACAACTCCATCCCTCCCTCACAGGACCTCTGCGACTCCCTCGTAGCCTTCTTCCACCACAAGATCACCGACATCTACAACAGCTTCACCACTACCAACACGAACCCACCACTGGAACCCACCACCGACAACACCACCATCCTCACCTGGAACCCAACCACCACCGAGGAAACCACCCGCATCATGAACTCCATCCACTCAGGATCACCATCCGACCCCTGACCGCACCACATCTTCAACAAAGCCGACAACATCATCGCACCCCACCTCCGAGACGTCATCAACGCGTCTTTTACCACCGCCACCTTCCCGGAGAACTGGAAACACGCCGAAATCAACGCCCTCCTAAAAAAAACAACAGCAGACCCCACCAAACTCTAAAACTTCCGGCCCATCTCGCTCCTACCGTTCCCCGCCAAAGTGATTGAGAAAATCGTCAACGCTCAACTCACCACCGCCCTGGAAACCAACGACTCTCTCGACCCCTCACAGTTCGGCTTCAGGGCTAATCACAGCACCGAGACCACCCTCATTGCAGCCACGGACGACATCAGATCCCAGACCGACAAAGGGGAAACTGTGGCCCTCATCCTCCTGGACCTCTCTGCAGCCTTCGACACGGTATGCCACCGTACCCTGATACGCCGCCTCAGCAACGCCGGAATCAGAGGCAAGGCCCTGGAATGGATCATCTCCTTCCTCTCCGGAAGAACTCAGAGAGTCCGCCTCCCCCCCTTCAGATCCACAGCCACGGAGATCATCTGCGGCGTCCCCCAAGGATCCTCCCTCAGCCCCACCCTCTTCAACATCTACATGACCCCCCTGGCGAACATCGCACGAAAACACAGACTCAACCTCATATCCTACGCCGACGACACCCAGCTCATCTTATCCCTCACCAACAACCCCACCTCAGCAAGAGCCAGACTACACGAAGGCATGAAGGAAGTAGCGAACTGGATGACAGACAGCCGGCTTAAACTGAATACAGAGAAGACGGAGGTCCTCATCCTCGGCCCCACACCAACCGCCTGGGACGACTCCTGGTGGCCTCCCGCCCTAGGCAGCACTCCCCAACCCACCGACCACGCACGCAACCTCGGCTTCATCCTGGACTCTTCCCTCTCCATGACCAGACAGGTCAACTCGGTGACCTCGGCATGCTTCAACACCCTCTGCATGCTCCGCAAGATCTTCCGCTGGATCCCCACCGACACCAGGAAGACCGTCACCCACGCCCTCGTCACCAGTCGCTTGGACTATGGGAACGCTCTGTACGCCGGCATCACCATCAAGCTGCAGAGGAAACTTCAACGAATCCAGAACGCTGCCGCACGACTCATCCTGAACATACCCCGCCACCACCACATCTCCGGACACCTGAAGAAACTTCACTGGCTACCAGTCAACAAGAGGATCACCTTCAGACTCCTCACCCACGCACAAAGCCCTGCACAACCTCGGACCAAAACTCCTCAACCACCGCGTCTCCTTCTACACTCCTCCGCGCACCCTACGCTCGACCGGACAAGCCCTGGCAGCCGTACCCCGCATCCGCAAAGCCACCGCCGGAGGAAGATCCTTTTCTTTCCTGGCAGCGAAGACCTGGAACTCTCTTCCCAGCCATCTTCGCGCCATACAGGACCACCTCTCCTTCAGAAGGCAGCTCAAGACCTGGCTCTTCAAGCACTGACCCCCCCCCCCCCCCCAGCGCCTTGAGACCCTTACGGGTGAGTAGCGTGCTTTATAAATGTGATTGATTGATTGATTGATTGGTGTGCAGTTTGCACCCACTATTTGCGACCTGCCGAAGGACACTTCAGTCCGTTTAGTCTTCATTCTCTATTTCCTGGACACTTTAATGGACTGCATTGCTAGTTATACAATACTATAAATACTGTTACAATACAATACAATAAAGTGTGCATTGGTGATTTGGTTTACTCATCCTGTAGCTTACTCTTCCAATTCATCTCATTTATGTGTTCACTATTCTCTCCATCCCCCCATCTCCATTCTATATCCCAAACACTGACATAACTATTAGTGGTTCGCCGGTGCTGTGTCACCGGGCAGTGGTCCGGGGCCCCATAATTCCTTTCACCAGCTGCATTTTATTAAAAGTCAACTCTATTCCAATTTTATGAGTGCCTGCCTGGAGCTTAGAGCTTTGGTTACACTTCCTCTGGGAGCTGAGGAGACTTAAAGGGCTCTTTGAGGTGGACATTGTGGCTAAAGAAAAAGGGAATGCAGAGGATACAAAATAAAAGATGAGTGAATGAAAAGAGAAAGGGGTGGAGACGAAATGAGGAAAAATATGAAGACAAAAAAATGCAAAGAAAGCTGGAGGAGGAGGAGGAGGAGGAAGGAGATATAGGGAAGAAAGAGAAAGTGAAAGGGGGATACACGCAGTGAGGGAAGAGAGAGCTGAAATGGAGAGGGCAGAGAAAAAAGTAGGCTTTAGAAGTGCCAGAAAATGCAAAAGAGAATGGTGGAGAATTGAGCAATATAAAATTAGGATGACATAGAGGTAAAAATGAAAGTGTGAAAGGTGCAAAGAAGTGTTAAAACTGAAAGAAGAGGGAATAGGTTAGGAAAAGAGTGAGCGAAAGGAGGCAGAAAGAAGCAGGAAGGTATAGGGAGGAGACAGAGAGGGGGCAGACCTAAGGGCGTTGGAGGTCACCAAAGGAAGGTGATGAGTGAGGAAATTTGACAGAAGCAAAGACAAGATATGGATGAGAAAGATAAAAGGAGGGACGGAAGGACAGGTAGGTTAAACTGAGCTTGGATGAAAGCGAAGTTAAGAAGTGAGAGGGAGAGAAGAGAGGATGAGGGAGAAGTGGGTTAGCGAGAATAAGGGGAAAAGAGGGAGCAAAGAGGAGAGATGAAAAGGTAGGAAGGAGATAAGGATAAATAAGAAAAGGGGTTTATTGAGATAAAAAGGCCCTCATTACAAGTTTTGCCGATTTCTGTGCTGGAATGACCCGTGTCTAGAAATACTGTTTCCAGGTTCCATTAATCTATCTTGTATTCATTCCCTCAAGCAATTGACAACCCTGTTCTCCCCGGTTACATTCCAGTCCTCTAAGGATTCCCGCTCCCATTCAGAAACCGCTCTCTGCAGGTTGTTGTAAGTGAGAGTGGGTGGGGCGTGCAGTGCCGGGGGGACACCAGGGTGCAGGGGAGTCTTTGGGCCGGCAGGGAGTGTTACCCTTCTTCCCTGTGTGGTAGAAGGCCGTCCCATTCACGGACACCACCCCACAATACTTGCAATCAGGGCCCGAGGGGGAGGGAATAGGAGATGGAAGGAGAGTGAAAGGGAAGAATGTGACAAGTGACAGGGATGGAGATGTAAAGGACAGGGGAAAGACTGGTAGAACGGGTAACTCAAGAGGCTCGTAATGTGTCATGGTGCAGTTGGTGCAGTGGCACCGGGCTACATTGGAGCTGTGAACTCCAGATTTTGCTGTGTTTTAATACCGACCTGAGAGTGTTTCTATCTTGCTTTAGCGCACGATACCCATGCTATGGCGGTGAGCCTGATGACCATTGCTTCTCTTCCTCACTCCTCGTTAACCCCTGCCCCCCACCCCCGCGGTTCCCCAATCTCACTTTCTCCCCTCACTTCCCACTAGCCCTACCAATTCCCTCCTACATTTACTTCTCTCTTTCCTCCTCGGAGTGCCTCAGTGTGCTGTACAGTAGTTATGAATGAATGACCTTCGGACAAGGCGTGTGCGGATGTTAATGACTGACTGCAGAAAGTGATTATGTCGGCCACTAATTTATCTAGTCATTAGCAGACGCAAAATGTCCTCTCTGGAGGTAATGCTAATATTTTGCTCATTCTTAATTTAAAAAAGACAGTCTTTTCAGAAGTCTGCTATAAGAGGGCTCTGGCATAGCAGAGGCTGCTCTAAGATAGTGCCGAGGTGCATCTCCAGAGCTGTACTTGAGTCACAGCATTGAAAATACAAATGTTCCTCCAGGACACAGGGTATATTTAGACATACGAGTGTGATTTCCCCTACTATACTGCAGTGTGCTGCAAAACGGTATGAGGAATCTCGAGCCAAAGTTACAGTAGGGCAATTGTCCCGGCCAAGAATGTTACTCACTTATGACTGAGCTGCGTTAGCGGAGGTGTGTGTTTGTTCATGTGTTTGTGATGTGGATGAAGACTGATGTGCAGTAGCATTGTTGTGCAGGCCTACATGTGCTAGTGCTTAAGTAACAATTGATACTGCAGACCAAGGGCCCTTCGAGGTAGCCGGAGTCATTTTCTCCTCCATCCTGGCTGGATTAACGTCTGCCATATTTGAGATCTCTGCCTGTCCTGTGAAGATCTCTGTGCCTTCAGAGGAGATGCTGACACGTTGGCTTCTCTGAAGGTTTGGGTGAGTGGCCGCCATATTTTGGATGTTTTCCAACAAACTCTCATAGTTCCAGGTTTTTACTGAAAATAGCTAGTGGCCCATGAAACTGGGATTTTTCTCGCAGGGTAATGGGGTAATTTAAATGTTTTTTTGTGTTCGAGGCTACAGGCTTTCCCTAAAGCTTATCTTTAGCCCAAATAGGGTGGGTAGTCTGATGTACCTACAGCAACAGCCCCAAATTTGTTGGTCTGTCAATGTTGGGCTTCTACGGAGAAGCCAGTAGGAGCACATCTTTCTGAAACAGAACAGTCTACCCGACTCTCAAGAGAGTGGTCAGACCGTTAGGTTGTCAAAGAGGATACTCCACGACATTTGCAGCAGAGTACCCCGTCTGTCAAACTCTAAATTACGCTCATATTTCAAATATAGGCGTGGTACCAGAGCACGGAAAGTGCAGTTTGCGTGTCCCGTTGCTGGACAAGTAGGGATGCTGAAACAGTTGTGGTGCACTGACAAGTGCATTAGAAAGCCAGGACTGGAAAAATAGTGGGTGCTGTCTGCAAGTCACATATGAGGTGCACCTGCAGCGCTGTATGTTGGTGCCAATACTGGCCTTGCGGTGTGTGCCACAGGCTACGGATGAGATGCTGATAACGCGTCCAGCCCTTATAAAATTACCTGTATTTGGACACGTTGGAGGTCGGTGAATCTTTTAACCGAGTCGGGCTCTCCTCATCCTCAATAGTCGAGTCACTCAGATCAATAATCAATGACTATTGTAATCGGTAATCAATACTCAATTAATAGGTCAATATAGCACATCAGAAATCAATAACAGTTGGTATTTCGGCGCACCATGACCTTTCAGTCATGAATAACCACACCAGTTTATTAAAAGTTAGTGAATTTATTTCCCTATGTTAACAAAGCTAGCACGATATATATGTCTGAAAACCAATTGATATATGTATATGAACATTACTAGCTGTCCATAACGGCGGAAGAAACGCAATCTACGCAAAATCTGGATGATGATACACTCTGTTATAGCAATGCAAATCACCAATGTGACTAACTGTATTTGACTAATTGCATACATTTGGTCAGCATAACAAGATTTCAATTCTTCATGATACATTGAATGAATACCTTGACTAACCTCTAATTAGCATTGGCATGTGGGACTTCATGCAAAACGAATTTAGTCAACACAAATTTGGAAAAGTTCTAGCTAGGACCCTATCAAAATAGCAGTTGGTACCTAAAAGGAAAAACACAATGCATAATACATTTATCCTTTCATATTTACCAAATACAATCAGCATTCAAGAAAAGTCTTCGTCCTTCAGGTACCGGTTCGATCAGCATGGGGCAAGTTCAAAGGGTCAAAGTTAAGGGCAAGCTTCCTTGCAACGGCAAGGAGAATAGGGCAAAGTTACTGCATGGGCAAGACGGGGGCAAATCAAAGTTAAAGTCTCTAGGGTGAGAATTCTTAAAGTCTCTTTCTCTCGGATAGAGCAAAGGGCGTCAGGGTGTCGTCCAAAAATGGAGTCTGGCATCAGGCTTCAAACTGGCATTGAGGAAAATGGCTGACTTCTCTTTGTCCGGTGGGTTTAAGTAAGAAACATTCCGAATTCTGCAGGGTCCTCCATTGGAGGGTTCATAGGTTGGCTTCAAATTGTCCAATGAAAATTGTCTTTTACTAGAACTTATTTGTGCATACATTAGCCTTGGAGCCTTGGAACACAAGCTGTATCATGGTTTGCCAATTATTTTTGGTATCTGTACCTTCATTGTCCACACCTGCAGAGACTGACCTTGTATCAAAGGGGATGTAACCGGCATAGCACGAAACCTTGGAGATAAGTGTACCAGCCAGTTTCTACTAGAAAAATACAACTTCAAGCAAGAATATATGTTTCATTAGTTCAAGGAAAAAAAGAATCATGCAGTTAGAATTTGAAGCCAGGCAACTAGGCCAAAGCCTGTACTAAATTTAAGCTAAGCAAAACAGTTTTCAAACAAGAAATCATGGCATACATTTGCGATTATGACGGATTACTACAATTTTAATACTTCGTGATTAATAAAGCTTGTTTATAGTGATGGCGAACTAACCTGAGGGCACAATTCCCCTCGTACATTATTTCTTTTACTAAAATCACACTACATTACACGTATTGATCACACGGTATACATGAATATATGTCGGACCTTCTTTTTCTGCGTCATCAATCCCTCCTCTGATAACTAATTATGTCATCACATCAAATCCACCCACAAATTTTATTCCATTAAAATTCTGTATAGTAATTTGGCACTTCAGTCAATTCCCTTTTTCTTTTAGTCCCTTTTGATTTTTCTCTATAGATCTCCACCATTTTGTTTTCTATTTTCTCCTCTCTCTTTCTTTTGTTCCTTGCTTTTATTATTTTAATAGTTTTCCATATTCCCCAAGGACCTAATAAACAAATTAACACTATTAATATTCCCTTTATTATCTTTAATAACAATCCGTTCCAAACGTTGCTGAGCCAATTTCCCACGGAAGCAAATCCCTTTCCAACCTTCTCCCAAACTCCGGGCTCTTTCAATTCCTTCAAATCTACGCTTTCTTTTGTTAGGTTCGTAAGCATTGTTCTAATCTTTCCACTATTATCTGGTATATAGGTACAGCAGTGACGTGTACCAAGCATTTTGCAAACGCCGCCATCCTTTGCTAAAAGAATGTCTAAGGCAAGCCGATTTTGAAGAGTCATAGCTCTTTCTGCAGCAAGTTCAGCATCCATCAGGATTATAGCTCCTGAAAACTTTGTCAGCATGTTATCCACAATAGTAGACAACTTTCGTATTTTGATTGAATTCAATATGACTCCTACTGAAGGAATCAATGCTCCAAATATGTCTCCTACCACACCAGAAGCTGTCTCCCTTTTCTGAACACGATGTGATTCAGACAGCTTTGGAAATTTCTTTAAGTCATCTAGTTGGTAAACTTTTGGGAACACTATTCCCAAATAACACCTCCCATACCATCCTTTGGGAAGACGATAATAGGCGTTGAGTCCACAAATATAATATACTCCAGGAATAACTGGATCTTGTCCATTCAGCATGAACGTCCACTTAGATTGAAATGCATACGTATGTTTACATTCACTCGTTCCCACAAAAACTGTGTCATAATATGATGGAAATCTATGTATACAAAATCTGCCTACATGCAATGTATCTAAAGCTATTTTCCCTTGTGTCTTTATTGCAGCAAAAGCATAATTATCCACAGACGTCCTTTCGTGTAATTCCCTCTCTAATTTCTCCTTCATTTCATTCTTCCTATCATCAGTGCCATCTAAAAATTCTATTTCTACTGGTGAAAGCAAGCATGTAATGTTCTCTCTATGTGCGTGAGCTGTGTGAAAAGGTGACATCGGTTCGAAGAATTCCCTCATTAATTTGGCATAATAATCTCGAGCTATCTTACTTAAATGCCCTATTATGGGGACATATGCAAATGTAACATCGTAATTAGTATAGAAATAATGAATGTCCTTTTGAGCATAAAATCTGGAAGCTACTATACTACATGTTATTCCATACGTAAGAGGCATGCTGTGATACGTTACCCCTTCCACTACTGAGGTAGGTATTTGTGTACACACATAACAATCTTTCGCATCCATGGTCTCAACATACTCACTCAGTAAGCGATAGAAAACGTTAGATGAAAGTTCCTTCTTATCATGTAAGTGTCTCTCGTCTTGCTCGAGTCTCTTGAGAGCTGTTAGTTCAGTAACGATAATAGGTTTAGAAGTAGAAGCATCATTCGTCTCACTCTCACTTTTACCATGCATTCCAAGAATTATTGCTACAATTATTAGTACGCATGCGGTTATCAAGCCTATACACATGTATTTACAATACTTCATTTTACGCCCTTGTGTAGTGAAACTAGTCATGATCTGTATAGAATCAGAAAGTTGAAGGCACTCTATCAAAGCGGTTTTACAGATATTTACAAAGCTGAACGAGTTCAATGTTCACACAGTTTGCTTTAGCAGCTCAGTCTCTTATCGGTTAGCAGCGTTGTCTCAAAATCGGTTTCAAAGTCAATCAAGTTAGAAATGTCTTAGCCGGTTGAAAAATCAATCAGGTTATCAATGTTTTCAATCAACAGAGTCCATAGAACTTTTGTTTCCAAAGTGTAGCTCTGCTTCTTCGTTCTCGAGACTGAGGGATACGAATTCGTCTGACCAGTCGTTATTGGCTATGTATGCCCACTCCGGACCGGAATACCTTCTGCTCAGTATCCTTTTTCTTTTCAATTTTGCATCTCTCTTTGATTCTTTCTCACTCGTACTTTCCTCTTTGGCCAAGTCTTTTTCTTCACTTGGTGTTGGTACTACGACAGACACTTCCTTTCTTTTCTCTTTCACTCTTGGCCCTTCACTGTCATTCAACGTTTCTCTAGTTCTTAGTTTTACTGGTGATATGCTTTGTCTACGTTTTGCACTGGGTCCACTTGACGGACCTGCAACCTCTTCCGAAGGAGTTTGAACAGTTTCAGTCTGTCTGTTTTCGTCTTCTCCCTCTGGGAAATCAATCAGGTTTTCTTGTTCCCTTCCTGTATCGTCTGCTTCTGGGAAAGCCCTCCTCTGATCAGACTTTCCTGCTCCTTCACCTCTTTCGAGCCCTTTGTCACCGTTACTTTCTTCAGGCTCTTTGTCACTCTCAGCTGCTTCAGGCTCTTTGTTACCTTCAGCTGCTTCGTCGCTGTCTGAGGCTTCTCCTTGGTATTCCCCAAGTGAATCAGTTGCTTCGTCCTCAGAGAATATTTCTCCCTCCTCTATTTCTGCCTGTTCGCTTCTAGTCCTTTTTCGCTCTGTCTCAGCGCTTGGCACTTTGTTATCAGGTACTGGTAATTTCAGCGCTTCAACTTCCTCGTCTGTGGGACACAATACCCTCTTTGTGTGACTTGCGTGAATCCAATTGGGAACTCCCGCACACTTCACAGCAGTGGTAGTCGTCAGAATCACTTGGAAAGGTCCTTTCCAACGGGGTTCCAAACACGACTTCCTCACGTGCTTCTTTATCACGACCCAGTCACCTGCTTTTAGGGTGTGTCCTGGACCTTGGATCGGTGGCAAGGTGGTTGCCTCCACCTGGTGAGAGAAAGAGCGAACCACATCAGCTAGACCTTTGCAGTAGTCTAACACCATATCATCTGTAATATTCAAAAGTGCATTTGCAGGAACTGCTGGAAGTCTCATAGCTCTGCCCATGAGAATCTTGTGTGGAGACAGTCCAGTCTTTCGGTCAGGGGTGTTTCTCATTGACATTAACACCAAAGGCAATGCATCGGGCCATTTCAAGTTTGTTGATGCGCATATTTTCGCCATTCTTGATTTCAATGTGCCATTCATTTGCTCCACTAAACCTGATGCTTCAGGGCGGTAGCTACAATGCAGCTTTTGCTCAATGTTCAGTGCTGCACAAAGCAATTTTATTACTTCATTATTGAAGTGACTTCCCCTATCTGATTCTAAAGAGATCGGGAATCCGAAACGTGGTATTAACTCTCTCAAGAGTAGTTTTGCAACTGTGAGACTGTCATTTCTGCGTGTAGGGTATGCTTCAATCCAGTGACTAAAAATGCACACAACCACCAACACATACTTCAAGCCTCCATGCACAGGCATCTCAATGAAATCCATTTGCATCCTGCTGAATGGACCCCCTGCTCTTCCAATGTGGCTCAAGTTTACTACGGTTCCCTTCCCTGCGTTCATCTGTTGGCAAATGACGCAACGGTGGCAAACTGCTTCAGCAACTTGACGGAATTTGGGGTTAAACCAATCAGTTTTAAATAACCTAATCATGGCATCCCTCCCAAGATGAGCTTGTCCATGGTAAAATCTGGCTATCTGTGTCAAAAGGCTATTTGGAAGAACGAATTTCCCTTTACTTGAAACCCATAATTCATCTAGTCTCTTTACACATTGTGATTTAGTCCACGAGAGTTTTTCATCCTCACTGACATCATTCTGTAGGGATTTCAATTTGTCCATTGTATCTATAACCTTTAGAGCAAATATTTCGCTTTGTTCAAGTTCTGGTTCACTTATCAAATTCCATTCATCCCTGAGCAATATACAGTTCAATGCGCAAAACCTTGCGACTTGATCCGCATATCCATTTCCTAGGGAAACATAGTCTTGTCCCTTCGAGTGTGCACTGCATTTCACCACTGCTACTTCCCCTGGTAACTGAATGGCGTGTAACAATTCTCCTATTCTTTCACCATTTTTCACTGGTGATCCTGAAGAGGTCATGAAGCCTCTCTGTGACCACAATTGTCCAAAATCATGCACTATTCCAAACCCGTATTGGCTGTCAGTGTAAATAGTAACTTTCATCAATGCAGAAAGTTGGCAAGCTCTAGTAAGGGCTACCAATTCTGCTACCTGTGCTGAGTAAACCCCTTGAAGCCAAGAGGCTTCCAGAACACCTGTTACAGTACATACAGCGTACCCTGCTTTCAATACACCCAGTGCATCTCTTAAACATGAACCATCAACAAAAATGATTTGATCATTTTCTTCTAATCTGGTATCTTTGATATCAGGCCTTGGTTTGGTGCAAAATTCAGTCACCTGAAGACAGTCATGCTCGATGTCTTCAGCGTTCTCAATTTCAGCATTTTCACTGGGAAACAAGGTTGCTGGATTCAACGTAGTGCACCTTTTCAGCTGCACATTAGGTGATCCCAGAATTATTGTTTCGTACCTTGTGAGTCTAGCACCAGTCATGTGCTGTGTTCGGGAACGTGTCAAAAGTATCTCGACTGAGTGAGGGACCATGACTGTTAAAGGGTGTCCCATCACTATTCCTTCACTCTGAGTGAGGCTGATACCAACTGCGGCTTCGGCGCGCAAGCACCCTGTCAGTGCTGCTGCGACCGGATCCAAAGTAGCTGAAAAATATGCTACTGGTCTGTTTACGCCACCATGGGCTTGGGTCAAGACAGACAAGGAACATGCATCACGTTCATGACAAAACAATGTGAAAGGTTTTGTGTAGTCAGGCATACCCAAAGCTGGAGCCCTGCACATGCATTCCTTTAATTCAATAAAAGCATCCATCTCATCTCCTTTCAGCTCAATCTCATCCAACGCATCTTTCTGGGTTAATTTCAGCAAAGATTTTGCTAGAGTTGAGAAGTTGGGAATCCATTGGCGACAGTAGCTCACCATTCCCAAAAACTTCCTCACTTCCCTCCTCGTCTTTGGGGGACTCATTTGAAGTACACTTGTTATTCTTTCCTTCATTATTCTCCGTGACCCTTTCTCTATTTGGTGACCCAAATATTTCACTTTCTTCTGGCAGAATTGTAATTTTGAAGGAGACACCTTGTGTCCATTTCTTCCCAAATTGTTCAATAGGGCAATGGTGTCAGCTGTGCAGTCACTTTCTGTCTTGGATGCAATCAGTAAGTCATCAATGTACTGTACTAGGGTTGACTCGAAAGGTAATTCCAACGCTTCCAAATCTTTCTTTAGAATCTGATTGAAAATTGACGGTGACTCCGAAAACCCTTGAGGAATTCGACACCAACTGTAAACTCTGTCTAAGAATTTGAAACAAAAGAGAAATTGGCTGTCCTCATGAAGAGGCACCGAAAAGAATGCTTGTGACAAGTCGATGACTGAGAACCACTCGGCATCGCAAGGGACTTGAAACATTATCACAGCTGGATTTGGTACTACAGGGCAGCATTTAATTATTATGTAATTTATTTTCCTCAAGTCCTGCACAATTCGGACCTTTCCACTTGGCTTTATTAGTCCCATAATTGGTGAATTACATGGACTGCTTAACACTTCTTTCAGTACTCCCTGCTTTACAAACTCATCAATGAGTTGGGCGACTTTCATGAGGGTGTCTTGTGCCATATGGTACTGTGGGGTCTGAGGAAAGGTTACATTGGGTTTTACAGTCACTTTCACTGGTTCCACTCCTTTCACCAGTCCCACCTCTTTTCCTGTCATATCCCACACTTCTTTTCCGACCGTTTCCTGTAACTCAGCTGGAATATCTGCTTCAGTGATCATCGGAAAAAGGGTAATCAGAGGATACTCTTCATCGACAGTCTCCATCTCATCCCCTTCTACACTGTCCTCTTCTTCCCCATCACTGCTCGTCTGAATTCTAATTCCATTGTTCGAACACATGATCGAACATCCCAATTTGCACAATAGGTCTCTCCCTAACAGTGATATCGGGCTTGAGTCACATACCACAAAATTATGTGACCCTTGATAGTTAACAATTCTGACTTGTACTGGATCTGTGATTGGGTTTGTCAGGTACCTGTTTGCTACTCCCACTACTTGAACTGTTCTCCCTGAAAGTGGCAGATTTGGCACTTCAATGCTCCTAACAGTGGAACGTGTAGCTCCTGTGTCAACCAAGAATGAAACGCCATGACCCATAACTCTTCCCTCCACATACGGACCCTTTTGATCAACTTCCAAAGATGCTGCAAGCACACAATTTCCCTCCTCATCTGAACTTCCACTCTCCCATACATCGTTTATTCCGTTCTCGCTGTGTAGTGGGAATTGGTGTACTGTGTCATTTTGACTCATTCCCTGACCCGTGACCTGTTGAGGAAGCATTGCTTGCTGCTGATTCATTGGTGCTAAGGGTATTTGCATTTGCTGATTAGGTACCATGGGAAACTGCTGTTGCATTGGCTGCAATTGTGTCATTTGCACACGGGGCATTTGCACCTGCTGCGATTGCATGGGTTGTAGACCCTGCATCTGGTTCATATTGTTTTGAAAATTTGGGTTCGGACCTCTCAGTTTCGGTCCTCTCATAGTTTGAAATGCATTGACATCATTGTTTTGCTGACCTACACCTTCCTGCACCATCATTGGGCACTCCCGTTTCCAATGCCCGACAATTCCGCACGTGTGACATGGCATCACCTTCTTCATTGCCTGTATACCATTTGGAATCATAACGGTATTCAAATCAGGACCATTATTCACAAAACCTCCTCGGCCTCTGCCTCTCATCTGCGGCTGAAACATAGCATTTCCCTGTTGCTGCTGCTGCGGCATCTGTTGTTGAAAACCTTGCAAACCTTGTAAACCTGTCTGAGCTGCTCTGAGCTGCATCACCATCACCTTTTCCTTCAATCTTTTCTGCTTTGTCTCAATCTCATCACTGCAGTATTTTGCATAATTCAACACTTCATCGATCGACTTTGACTGCCAACAAATCAAATGCGATTTAATCATCTGGCTAATTTCAGGTCTCAGCCCTTCCACAAACCTGAACACAAAATGAAGCATGTCCTTTGGCTCAATCTTTTCCGTGCCACTGTAATTTTTAAACGCTTTCAACAACCTCTCATAATATCCGTGTATAGATTCTTTAATCTCTTGGGCGGTCCTGTCAATCCTTTGCCAATCCACATTTTTCGACGCAACCTTGGTTTTCAAGTGCTCGATCACCTTGTGGTACAAACTCATTACCGTAGGTGATGGCGCACCTGTGTCCCTATCTCTCTCTGGTTCACTCGTCGGCCAACCTACAGCCCTTTTACAATCTTCCCACAAATCAGCCGGAACCACAATCTCAAATAAGGTATTCAGGTCTTCCCAGAGACACTTCGCGAGTTTCACAAATCTATCTGTTTGTTGATACCACTCGATCGGTTTTTCTCTCAATTTGGGAAAGTCGTCCGTAAAGGATTGAATATCGCACCTGTGCCATGGTACATGCACAAGTTTTCCCCCTGCTGTCTCTCTCATTGGTAACATGGTTATCAGATCGTCATTCTGTTGTTTTTTCTCACTTCGTTCTGAAGTATTTTCCTTCTTTTTATCCTTTTTCTTGACCCACCTGCTTTCCCACTTATCTAAACATCTCCAGACCTGTGCACTCTGCAGTATCTCTTTAAGGTGTGTTTTCATCCCTGCGGATCTCATGTGTTCGAAGTCTTTTGTGTCGAAATCTAACCTGTAACTTCTACTCAGGTGTTTAGTCTTACCTATATCAATCTCGTGTCTGTCTGCAATTTCTTGTAATTTCTTATGTATGCTGCTCACTTCTCTTGTAATCCTAGGGCACATGTATCTTAGTTCTTCCTCCGTGTATGATTCTAATCTGTTCAAACCCATTGTTCCCTCAACCAGTTCATCTGCCTCCATACCCAACCTTATTTTATTCAGGTATTCTTCTCCCTTCCCGCTAGATACACTCTGTGGGGAGTTCAGGCTGTTGAACCATTGTGTTAGCTGTTGCGCGTTCAGTCCCATCAGTGTAGCAGTTACATCAACTGCCACTGACGGTTTCTGTAATGTTTCAGTCTGTGAGGTTAACGGTACTAATAGTGGTGGATGTGACCTTACCACGGTTGACGGAGCACAAATTGGAATTGGACTAAATTCCGACAAGGACCCAGATCCATTTGGCAGTGCCGCTATCGGAGTTGTCTCTGGAGTGGTTTCTATGCATCTTCTCCCTGTCCCATTCTGTATCATTAACCCTTGGTCGCTGGTGCTTGGATTTGCCTGTATGTACAGTGGTACTGGTGGACCTACAGTGATAGGTAGGGATATCGCGTCTGGATTCTGTCTGTTCCCCGAATTCTGTGGCATGTTAATCCCCACATTGTGGTTCATCATTGCTGGCATACCTAACTGGCTTTCTACTACTCGCACTTCTTGTGTCTGCTTTTGGGGCATCGAGAACTGTGTTGATTCAGCTTGAATCAATGTCGGTCTCTGATAGTTTTGTCCTCCCTGCGCCATTGAATCGGAAGTCATTCCCACATTATGCTCATCACAACAGTGCCTTTGAACCTGTGGCTGATAGTTATCAGCAGGTTTCAATGTTGGCATGTCTGGGTACATCCTCTGAACCCGTGGTATTCGTGGTGAGAAAGGCATGTCAGAACTGCTCGGCCTCTGAGATCTTCTCAAATTTGGCGTTACATTACCCTGTATTGGTTCTGGAATGGCAGTACTAATGCTTGAGCCTTTTTCGCTTTCCACATATGGCGGTGGGCGATCATTCAGCAATTGTATAATGAACTCCTCATCATCTGACTCGTCTCCCCTTTTCGAGTTTCTATTGCTCTCTCCCTCTCTGGACTGACTCCTGTTTGTCTTACAGGTGGCTTTCCTTCCTTCCGTCTCCGCTTCCTCGGCAATCGCTGGAAACAATTTAATTCCCTCCAATACGTCTGATCTCCAAACCTTTTGTGTGCTGTCCCATCTAGCATCCGCTAGTGTCTTTTCTACTTTTCTTATTCTTGTCTCAAATTTCTTTTGTTGTTGGTTTCTAGCTATTAGCTCCCAAATTGCCAATGCCTCAAACTGTGCTGGCCTTGGGGGTACTTTCATGTCGTATAGCGCAAACCTCAGATTTTCTAAAACCCTTAGGTTAAACGACCCGTGGATAGGGAACGCTACACTTCCATGTTTTTCTGTTAAATTGCACCATTGCTTTAGCCAAAGACATGGCGCTACACCCTTTTCTTCAATGACGATGTAAGCTGGTGTACCCTCAGGCGGTGTTTCTTCTCCTACATTTGTTTTAATATAAACATCTCCCCTCATGGCACTCTTAAATGCTTTGAAAAATTTCATCTTTCCGTCTTTTGTTTTTCTAAAAAATATATAATCAATAAGTGACTTTAATTCCCGGGATACTCTTCGCTTGCCTTTCCCCCTTCCAATTGCGCTTCACGGACTGCGTCCAATCCGTGCGCGACCCTTCTCACCAACCGACCTATCCCAGCGCGGCTCCTAGTGATGTCACACTCACACACTGCGGCTGACAAAGTCCTGCGGCTTGTCCTCTTTTCATTCGGCTTCACTCATAAACTAATTTCTGCAATATAACGCGAGCACTTAACCAAAAGAATAAAACAGATCTGTCGGTTTACTACAGGAAAGGTAATACAATCGCTTCAGAAACCTTAGGGATTTTTCACTAGCCTCGGCAGTTATTCCATCTTTCTCGGTTTCCCACTTTCGCAAGCAAAATTTGACCTGCAAACTTTACTCTCGACTGATCAATGAACTATTCTAGTGCACTTTAGAATTCGTCAAATCTCAAAATCGAAATTTTCTTTCAGTCTGCAACATTCATACCGACTTGTTGACCACGCCCGATCAACCTATTAAACCGACCAGATCACAACATCAAACAAGTGTCACATACACTTTTCAACATACTCCGGAGACTCTTGACCTCGCAGGGCCCGTCTCAACATCAACAACCACGTGGACAATTTTTTTCTGCTCAAAGCGCTACACACACGTGAAGTTCGACGACTTCCCTACTCTCACACCTTTGGAGGAACAGTCCTCTAATATCTTTTAACCCCTTAAATCCTCACAAACTTCTCAATTAATCTGCGGCGATAAGCTGTGCAAGCGCGAAACCCTAACTTCACTCATACCGTCACTAGAAATGCTGAGACCATTCTCATACCTCTATATTCCTCATTCGCAAGCTCCGAGATCCCGGGAAAGTCATTGGGGACTTAGGGCATCATCATCCCTCCAACTTGTTTTATCAAAGAAAATTCTAACCTGACTCTGTCTATTGTTCGGATGGGGTCCCAAAGGGCTAAACCATCAATCTCTGCTACCATCTACTGATAACGCGTCCAGCCCTTATAAAATTACCTGTATTTGGACACGTTGGAGGTCGGTGAATCTTTTAACCGAGTCGGGCTCTCCTCATCCTCAATAGTCGAGTCACTCAGATCAATAATCAATGACTATTGTAATCGGTAATCAATACTCAATTAATAGGTCAATATAGCACATCAGAAATCAATAACAGTTGGTATTTCGGCGCACCATGACCTTTCAGTCATGAATAACCACACCAGTTTATTAAAAGTTAGTGAATTTATTTCCCTATATTAACAAAGCTAGCACGATATATATGTGTCTCAAAACCAATTGATATATGTATATGAACATTACTAGCTGTCCATAACGGCGGAAGAAACGCAATCTACGCAAAATCTGGATGATGATACACTCTGTTATAGCAATGCAAATCACCAATGTGACTAACTGTATTTGACTAATTGCATACATTCGGTCAGCATAACAAGATTTCAATTCTTCATGATACATTGAATGAATACCTTGACTAACCTCTAATTAGCATTGGCATGTGGGACTTCATGCAAAACGAATTTAGTCAACACAAATTTGGAAAAGTTCTAGCTAGGACCCTATCAAAATAGCAGTTGGTACCTAAAGGGAAAAACACAATGCATAATACATTTATCCTTTCATATTTACCAAATACAATCAGCATTCAAGAAAAGTCTTCGTCCTTCAGGTACCGGTTCGATCAGCATGGGGCAAGTTCAAAGGGGCAAAGTTAAGGCAAGCTTCCTTGCAACGGCAAGGAGAATAGGGCAAAGTTACTGCATGGGCAAGACGGGGGCAATTCAAAGTTAAAGTCTCTAGGGTGAGAATTCTTAAAGTCTCTTTCTCTCGGATAGAGAAAAGGGCGTCAGGGTGTCGTCCCAAAATGGAGTCTGGCATCAGGCTTCAAACTGGCATCGAGGAAAATGGCTGACTTCTCTTTGTCCGGTGGGTTTAAGTAAGAAACATTCCGAATTCTGCAGGGTCCTCCATTGGAGGGTTCATAGGTTGGCTTCAAATTGTCCAATGAAAATTGTCTTTTACTAGAACTTATTTGTGCATACATTAGCCTTGGAGCCTTGGAACACAAGTTGTATCATGGTTTGCCAATTATTTTTGGTATCTGTACCTTCATTGTCCGCACCTGCAGAGACTGACCTTGTATCAAAGGGGATGTAACCGGCCTAGCACGAAACCTTGGAGATAAGTGTACCAGCCAGTTTCTACTAGAAAAATACAACTACAAGCAAGAATATATGTTTCATTAGTTCAAGGAAAAAAAGAATCACGCAGTTAGAATTTGAAGCCAGGCAACTAGGCCAAAGCCTGTACTAAATTTAAGCTAAGCAAAACAGTTTTCAAACAAGAAATCATGGCATACATTTGCGATTATGACGGATTACTACAATTTGAATACTTCGTGATTAATAAAGCTCGTTTATAATGATGGCGAACTAACCTGAGGGCACAATTCCCCTCGTACATTATTTCTTTTACTAAAATCACACTACATTACACGTATTGATCACACGGTATACATGAATATATGTCGGACCTTCTTTTTCTGCGTCATCAATGCATAAGCGGAGCTGTGAGTGAATCCCAACATGCAGATGCTGGTTGAGGTTCATGGGCAAATCTGTGTATTTGACATCCATGCTCAAGGACAAAGATGTCCCCCAAAAATATGGCAGAGTAGCTTAGCACCAGGTTAATAGTGAGAGCTAACAGAGGCCCTGGAAAATATTGAAATAGCTGCCATGTACCATAGCAAGTGACTGTAGTTAAGAACAGACAACATAATTCTGTCCAAGGTTTGGGGTGAGAGTGAGTGGCGTTTTAAACTCAAAACAAATTAGAATTAAAAAATGTACTAAATAGTTCATTTGCAACAAAATTTGGTAAGTAAATTTGCAAACAATAGGTATTATAGGAGGCTCTGAAGAAGTAATGAAATGTTTCTGTCCTTCTGTATTAGAGACCCAAGGAATTATTTTTCCTCAAAAGAAAATCATATGTGCTCCATGAGAAATGCATGTGCCCCATAGAAGACAGGGCAGGGAAGCATTTACTTCGCTTGTGACGCCCTGACTTTTGCCCAGGTGAAGTTGCATGACGTCTCCCGACTAAATGCTCCAGATGTATCCGAGTTGAAGTTTCCAGCGCCGACGGTGCACTGTCACTGCTCAGTCATTGTCATTACCCCCAGGTCCCACTAGTCCTGGTCCCATTCATTAATAATGGAGATCCCTCTCTCCGAGGCACAAAAACGAACACAAGGAATGCTGTAAACCTCTACCACACCCTCTTCCACTGGGAGCATTTAATACTTACCTTCCGACAATTCATTCTGTTCTTTTTCTGTTTGCGTCAGGTTGGCACAAGGATTGGTGTAGAGCTGCCGTTGTGGGGCGGCTGAAGGATTCTGTTGTCCCTCTTCCAGCCTGGTGGTGAGGGCTGTGTTGCTGGTGGCGCTTTTCCTACATGTTGATCTGGCAGGAATTTACTTGCATGTGGAAGAGCCTGACAGCCGCGGGGCGGGTTCTTTGTTTTCGGCTCATGGGATTGCTTCTGGGATCTTACAGTGTGCGCCCCTAAGGCTGCAGTAGGGCGACCTGATGGGGACCCGTGTGCTGAGTGCCTGGAGATTTCGAGGTGCATTGTCTGAGTGGCAGTCCTTTCCACTCCCCCACGGCGGAGTGGGGAGTGCACTGAGTAGGACCGGCTTGGACTCGCATTGCCTGACTTCCGGGTGTGACGCAGGAACAAGGCGGATTGGGCCTGCATCAGTGATGCCGCTTCAGCATTTGCAGCCCTTCCAGTGGTTTTGCGGCAGCTTTATAACTCAGAGACCCTGGGGTGAGTACAGCATTGCAGATTCTTCTTTCTTGGTCCGAAAAGTTAGGAGAATTGTGCTGTCCATTGCCTGTGTTCTGGTATATTCCTGGGTGTTATAGGAGGAAACATGCAGAAGTTTCTTCTTTTGCCGCCTCTACTTTCTCAGCCTCTTCCCCTCCTCCTTCTCCCCGATCTGAAAAGCACAAGGAGGATGAGATTGCATATTGGAAATGGCCCTTTCTGCAGGGTTCTCCCAAACTTTTTTTTGCCTTTATCCTTCTATTTTTCTGAACCTCTTTTTGTTGGCTTTTAGATACTCAGGACACTTTACCACTGCTAAACAGTGCTAAAGTGCATGGGCTTTCTCCCCTAAAAACTTGGTATAATTGACTTTCACCTGTTTGGCTTCTTTAATTTTTATGGAAGTCCCTTGTAGAGTGGTATACCATATACCCAGGGCTGTAAATTAAATGCTACTAGTGGGTCTGCAGCGTTGATTGCGCCACCCGATGTAGCCTTTCAAACTTGTCTCAGGCCTGCCATTGCAGTGTTGCATGTGCAGTTTACTGCCACACTGACTGGGCAATTCAAACTAATTGTCAAGGCCTAAACTCCCTTTTTACTACCCTAAGTCACCCATAAGGTAGGCTCTAGATAGCCCAACGGGGAGGGTGCTGTGTATGTAAAAGGTAGGACATATACCTTTATGTGTGACATGTCCTAATAGTGCCAAACAGCCTATTTTGTTTCTTACTACTGTGAATGCTGCTCCTGTCATAGGTCTGCATTGGGAATTTCCTTATATATGTGCAAGTGGTAATTCCTGATTTTACATGACTATTTTAGAAATGCCACTTTTAGAGAGTGGACGTTTCTCTGCTCTTCACTTTGCTCTGAGTGCCTGCAGCCTGCCTCCAATCCATGTCTGGTCGGCGTGACCGCTACACTTCTGTGTATACTCTCTAGACAGCCACAAACACAGGAAGGATTGGGTGCCAGGGGATACATCTGCATTCATCTGCATACTGATAGTCTTCCTGGGCTGGGAGAGGGAGAGGTGGTTCACACCTACACTTGAATAGGCTGTGTCCTGCTCTGCCACAAAGGGCTAATCTACCCCCCCACCAGTAGTCTGGGGCCAGGATTGGGCTGGAAGGGACCCTTGCACACTCCTGAACGCCCCTTTGGGGTCACCCCTACACCAAAGGCATTTTGGAGTAGAAGTATGAGGGCTCTGGCCTATCAAATCAGCCCAGTACTGAACTAAGAAGAATCTCTGCTGGAGTAAAGACTGCTGCAGCAGAAGGATTGACACTCTGCTGTGACTGACTGTTCCCAGGAACAGCTGTCCTGCTGTGCTGCCCTGCTGCCTGCTGCCCTCTATTCTGCAAACAGAAACCTAAGATCCCCTCCAGAGTGACTCCAACGAATTGCTCGTTTGCCCCTGCTCATCACTTGCTTGGGACAGCAAAGACGTTGTAAGTGCCAGCCTTTCCCTACCTCGTTCAACTCCATCAGCATTCTGCCTCATGAGGACGTGCTAGGGAAAAACAGGCACTGCTGAACTGTGAGCATGGGGAGATATTTGCTGGGGCCTCCTCACGTACATCTCTATCAACAAGCACCAAGCGCCGAGTGCCTCCCTAGCAACAGCCATCCTTTTTTGGCATCACACCACAAAATCCCCCTCAGCGCTGCCCACCCTCCCTTCCACCAGTGCACCCAATCTCGGCAGGCCGGACTCTGCTTTCCCACTCCATCCGAGGACCAACACCATGTCCTGGGGCCCGAGAACACCACCAATGGTGCCAGCCAGCACAGGGAGCTCATGATCTATCTTGTCCCACACCAAAAAGGTACTGAAAGTGTTCCCCCACCTTGCCCTTCCCCCCACCCGAGTCTGTAACTGTGGACCTGAGCAGTTTAGGGGGTTGTGTGGTGTCCCTCACTCTGTCGCTGATCCGTACTGGTGCACGGGACTGGAGTGGTCGAGAAATTGCTTTGTGCTTCAGATGGTCAGAAGGATTGGACTGTGCCCTTCACAGCTGGGAGTAACTCCGCACTGCTTGTGTGTCTAAGACTAGGGCCGGAATAGTCATGATACTGTTTATGGTGTTCCCCGCAGTCGGAAGACACAAACTGCCCATTAAATCCCTGACACTCCTGTACAGTGCTTAATTTGTAAATAAAAACGTGCCGGTGCCCAAAGCTTTCCTCTTAAACATGCAGCTGCTGCATTTAAATGTACGAGCACGGAATACTGAGGCAGTGTAATCCTGAAGCCATCCCTGGCCTCTTCAATACACATAAAGCCACTCCCTGCCCCTTCAGCTCACTCTGAAGCTTTCTGCTTTCTACCTTAGTGACGCTTTTTCATTTTTGTCTACCTCTGTCTTTCCCACGTGTCTTTTGCTCGCAACAAATGCTTGAGGCAGAAGAATAAGCCCCGGCCCTCAAAAATAAGTGCTCAGCGCCGGAAACAACAAGCACAAATTCAGCACTGCTTGCACCCCTGCTGGAGGAGGAACCTGTGCCAAAGAATACCCAAACTCAATCAGCTGCTTGATCCATCTACTGATAGACAAGGAGAAGTGCTTGTTACCCTTGGAGGAGGCGCCAAAGGAAACAAAAAAAGAATCGGACTTCCTGAAAGATCTCGTCCATTTCAAATACACCAGCAAAGCGTGCCTAGCATCCAACAAGGACCAATCTAAGCCCCACCTCACTCTCAGGCTCGGCAACCTATGGAGGCAAAACCACTTTCCTGTGTTTTGTATTTCAGAATGAATGCTGGAAGGTATGTATTAAATACTCCCCTTAAGTGGGGTGCGGTAGGGAGTTTATAGTATTCCTTGTGTTCTTTTTACCGTCGCTGAGGGAGATATCTCCATTTGTAATCAATTGGATGAGAACTACAGGACGAGGAGTAATGAAGATTACTGATAGGTACTAGGACATTTCTGTAGACAACTTCCTGCAACCGGATGTCCTTTAAGAGCAGATCCTGCAGCAGCTTTCCCACATCCAGGGTATGTAAATCACACACTACATGCCACTTTCCCCATTTCTCCATATGTAAAGCACTGCTCTTGCATTACTCTTTTTTACTGGTCTAGATTTTAGAATGCCATTGGCCATAGTATAGAACGAATCAATGACATGCCAGTTTCTAAAGTGGTGCTATTTTGAAAGTACATATTGCCTTGAATTTTAGTGCTTTACCCTAGCCTGCAACAGCACAGAAAGCACAAACTTCCATGTACATTTTCATACTCCCCAGAATGACAGGCCTATGCAGACTCACAGAAAGGTATGTATGCCCACACCACCACAGATACATTCAAAATGGTGCATAAGTAATGGTACACAAACATGAAGGCACAGATGAGCCCTCATGTACACACCCATGGGTGCCAAAGCACACAGGACATGCAAGAACCGGGAAACATCTAGAGTAATTGACATGGATTTTGCTGAACATGCGTCTGGCAGTTAAAAATCAGAGAGAAACAACATTGTGAGACAGCAGCAGTACATGCTTTTGGGACAGAGAAGCTGGAATGTCCTTGCCCTTTTTGGGTGCTTTCCAGTCACGGCTTGCTTCGCTCATAAGGAGCAGGGAGGGTGCGGAGCACGAGGGTGGAGTGGAGGGTGGGAGTGGAATCTAAAATTGAATAAAATGAAATTAAAAAGAACATGAACACTTACCTTTTTTTCGACGCCGTCCCACACCACACTCCTCTTCCCTGCAGGTTGCCCACAGGCACAGGCTCCCAGCCTGCCCTGCGGCCAATCCTGACGCTGCTCAAAGCGGCGTCAGGATTGGCTGGGAGTGCCCAGGCAGATTGGGAGCCTGTGCAGGCTCTCTCCAGCCCGGCAACTATGTTGCTGGGCTGGAGAGAGCCTACAGCTCATGTGTGTTTGGCTGGCCTGAAACAGCCGGCCAAACATACATGCACAGTGATGGGGAATGCCACTGCTCCTCATCCCAGATGCCCAGCCCCTTTCACAACGAGGGGATAATAAACAAGATTTATTATCCCCTGGTTGTGAAAGTTTTGCAGCCTCTGCTGTGGGGAGGGGGGGTGGAGTGACACTAATCCGCCCTAACGGAGGCGCCGCCCCTGGTGTATTCTCCCTACAGGGTTACTTAATGACAATTCCTTCTGTGGATAAGTGTACAGAGCTCCAATACCATGCCTTTCTGCCACTGTCTTTTACCCTTTCTAATGCCCTTCTTTTGTATAGTTCCCATTTTCTGTACATCTTGGTTTCTGCTGTAAAAATCACATCACTGTCTGCAGGACCGTGTATGTGGGTCAGTTAATAGAGTATCAAAAGTGCGCAGGACATGACTGAATTTCACTGACTGTGTGTGTGTGTGTTTATACGTGTGACATAGTTGCACTGACGTGACACACGAAAAGACAGCGAGCTAAGGTTTGTAGAAGGCCCAGCACAAGGATTAATAGATGCTTCCGCGCCAATAACAATGCTGATGAAAAGAACATTCATCACAGAGCCATCCGGAAATGTAAAGGAGACTATTGTAGATCTCATAAATCATCTCTTCGTTTTTAGGACTAAGTTATTAATTTTTGGCTGAAAAATTGGAAAATGATTACGCGATCCGTTTATTGGTCTTATGGGAAACTATCTCCTTCCTCTGGTCTCTGTCTCCCACGCGCTTTACTTATATCCGTTGTGCCAAAGCAACATCATGATACCACATGCTCTAGTTTTTGAAGTTGTTGTCTCTTTGAAAAGGAAGATACACTTTCTTCAGTTCCGAATGCGGAATTTCAGTATAACTGTATCAGTGCCACCTCTGTCTCCTTCCTCAACCAATGGTTTATCAGTTGACAGCCCTTCACAGCAGGCTGTTAGTGACTTCCTGGCCCATTCGCTTGGCACCCCAGCTCCTGCCAAGCCCAGACTTTTCATAGACATGGTGGTGGATCAGGGACTGGCTTAGCTTCAAGCTGTGCTGGCAGAATAATACCTGGCACATGTATTTTGTAAGTTTGCGCCGCTTTTGCATCAAAAAGCGGCCCAAATGCGGCGCAAAGAAAGTATAAATATGGGCCAAATTGTCTAGAAGGAGCTCTGAGCCAACAGCATCTGGTGAGATGGATTATTGGGAGTGAGGATATGCAGCACAAAAGGTGTAATATATTTAGTTGTTTATATATGGTTTTCTACAGCACAGACTTTGCCAATGAGACATTTGAGTGTTTTACAACTTTCCATAAACACGTGAAGCAAATAAATTGGGGGAATGCGCTATATGCAGTAGATAATAGGGCTGCTAATTCACACTCCTCAGAGGAGTTGAGGGGTGGGGTTTGTTGAGGGGGCTGTGCTATTTCGAGGCATGGCGTTTAGTCAAGAGGTGTGGACAGGTTTTGTTCCAGGAACTGACTCTTGTCCCTATCACAAAACTAAAGCTTTCGAGGCTGCTGCTAGTGTCTTGGGGAGTTTACAAAACTCACTGTTAACATCAAGTGTCCAGCCTCCAAATATGAGCTGGAAACCCACACTGCACAGGGGTATCACCCACCCAAGGCTGGATTAACCATTACGCAAAATAAGCACGTGCTTAGGACATCAAGGGGAGGCAGGGAGGGGCGCCACAGAAATGTTCCATTGCTGGATTTACCATGGACCAAATGATGCAAAACTGTAAATGGTGCAGGTGAATCAGGATCCACAAAGAGGGGCTCCCACAATAAATTAAATAATAACACACATATACTCACATTAATAAAAATACTAATACAATAGTAATAACAGAGGTTAATGATATACATTGGGGGCACTAAAAAGTGCTTACAGCCTCTAAAAGTCTTAATCCGGCCCTGCTCCCATCATGTGCTATCAGCTCATCTTTTCAAGAGCCCAAAGACCTGTAACAACCACCATTCCTACCACAGTTCACCATATGGAAAGGCAAAAACAATTGCCTAGCTCCATTACAAGACTTTCCTCTGGCTTTGGGGCTTATTTAGGTTTAGGCCACATGAGGACTACATTTCAGATTGCAAGATTTTCCACTTACTATTGCGGAAAGCCAGATTGGTATTAAGTACTGATGGGCCATCTCAAAAGCCAACTGGGAATTCTATGGGATGGGCACCTTAAACATAGGCTGCTGCAGAGACAGAATAATTTGACAAACAGTTTGAAAGAGGTGATGGAAGGAATAACACAGTCACGTGAAGAAGCCCTGTCACTCTTAGTGTGAAGTCATGACTTGCAGCAACCTCAGCATGGCGCAAGCAGAATAAAGATGTAGTAGTTACCCCAAAGTGTCAAAGAAGTCTACCTTGAAGTGGTGATATCCTCACGTACAAAACAACTGCCACAATTACCCACCACAAGGCTATGCTCAGCAAGGAGTCGCTATACCACACAACTTATGAAATTGTCCATTTACACATTGGGAAGCTAGCCAAAATGTTAATATTTGACCTCCTCCTCTTTCTCGGAGGTATCGTGAATCTATAGTAATTCTAAGTCCAAAATAAAGGGTTTGAAAAATGTGAAACTTGCAGGATTTCAGGGAAAGGATTGGATAAATATACAGCCTAAGTGTAACTGGGCCTATGCGTGGGCCATAAAGTACCTCCAGAAAAACAGCAACAACAATGTAAAAGAAAATTGAACAACATATCAAAATGGACACAATGAGAAAACAATCAAAATAAGCTTTAAAGATGTCCCAAACACAAACAGCAAATGGCTATAATTATCCAAGAAACATACCTCTACATGGTGAAGTAAAACATTAAAACAACCAACTCACACAAACATGCATTCAGATACACAAAATGGTGGCAAAGCACCTGAGGAAGAACGAGGAAAATGTCCTGATAAGAAGACTACATCAAATCAGTATCTAAGGAAACACCTTCAAGTGGATTGCCTCCTTCCTCACCAGAAGAACGCAGAAGGTTGGCCTACCCCCTTTCACCTCTGAACCGAAACTAAAGGACATCATCTGCGGTGTCCCTGAAGGATCGTCCCTCAAACCCACCTTCTTAACTGCCTTGGCCAAGATTGTCATATCCCATGGACTAAACATCATATCCTATGCAGACAATACCCAGCTCATCCTTTCACTCTCAGAAAGATCCCACCAGCACAAGAACAAACTTCCACTGGTGCATGACGAGCATCACCAACTGGCTGAAGGACACCTGCCTGAAGCTCAACACAGACAAAATGGAAATGCTGATCTTTGGCAACACCACCACTCCTTAGAACGACTGCTGGTGGCCCTTGAGACTAGGACCATCACCCAAACTGACTGACCATACTAGGCACCTCAGCATAATCCTGGACAGGAAACTGATCATGACGTTCTACATCAATGCAGTCATCTTTGCCTGTTTTCACACACTTCCCATGTTACGAAAAGTCTTCAAATGGCTCCCCCTGAACACTAGATGTACTGTCACCCAGAACCTAACCACCAGCTAATTAGATTAATTAGCAACACACACTACACTCGGATCACCACACTCCTTCAGCAGAGACTGCAGACCATATAGAACTCCATTGCCAGACTCATCCTCAACCTCCTCAGACCCACATCACCCTGCCTCAATAAACACCACTTGCTCCCCATACAAAGGTGCAAATTCAAGCTGATGATCTATGCCTACAAAACACTGCATAATCAAGAACCAGCCTACATCAACTATATCCTGAACTTCAACCACCCTACCAGACAACTACACTGTGCCTCCCTCTTACTCAACCATAGTCCCCACATCCACCAAAGCAACAGCGGAGGACGCTCCTTCTCCAATCTCACTCAAAATCCTGGAACGGCCTCCATCTGCAGCTACAAACCCCACCTTTCTACTGGAATTCCTGTCCTGACATCACTTAAGACCTGGCTGTTCAACTGAGTCATATGCACGATCATGACCCTCAAGGACCTGGATACCCTCTTGAATGAATAGCCGCACTACATAAATCCACTTGATTGATTGATTGATGCAACCAGGATCTTAGTTACCAACAGGAACATACACATAAAAATACCTAAATTTGGCATGAATACAAGGCCACCCACAAGTCCATAACATCATAAAAATATCTCATACACAGAAGCAGTGAGAATGTGAAAAATGCATTTAAAAAACATCCAAGGCCTACAGCAGACTACGTCCCAAAAGATAAAACACATCACAGTATGAAGACACAGTTAGAAAAATTTCACCAAACAATAGCGGAGGTCATCCATGCTCACTTTGTTTTCCATACTTCTGCCTTTGCAGGCCATGTGGTGACAGCCATTTTGTAGAGACAGTGTGTGAGTGTGTGTGTGGCCATTTTATGTTTCCTTTTATGTGATCCTTATTTGCTAGTAATGTGGTGATTGACCATTATTTTGTGTAGCCAGTGTATGTTTCCGATTATGAATCTGAATCATTTTATTCCACTTTTAAATTTCATGTTCTAGAATCATTGATAGTAGAAGAAATTCTTGCCATTTTTGTTTTTTTTTGTTTTTTCCTAATATATTTCTCCTGCTATATTTATTTGTTTTTGTGGCGGATTGTAGTAGTTTATAATACATAGTTGTTGTTTTTAACTAATTTATTTGATTTTTGCCTGCATCCCACTGTAGCCCCACAGGCCCTGGCAGAATACCAGATTGGACCCTGACTGAATCTAGCCATGAGAGAGAAGGGAAAATGAAGGTTCCTGAGAGCTGTGGAAGAGAGGACATTGATGAACTAGTGATTGTCGATGTGGAGGGCGGTACAGAAATGTGCATATCCCCTCTATTCAGCATGCTTGGAGTCATGTAGTACCGCCACCCCTACCTCAGTCACAGTCATCTCTAGAGAAAGGCAAATACTACCACCTAGCTCCACCTCAACAAATTCTTTATACATTGGCTTGATAAGAAACAGCTTATCGCCAGATTGATACTTCTTTACTCTTACACCATATATGCTCACTTTACTGTTAACTATTGCATCGTGGGAAGCAATGTGGGCATAATGGTACTGGAGGCCAAATAGCACATCTGAAAATGAACACAATTGACCCACAATCATGTGGGAAAACACCTCAGAAAGATAGTGGCTGGTGAGAGAAAAG
Source organism: Pleurodeles waltl (assembly GCF_031143425.1). Lineage (NCBI taxonomy): Eukaryota > Metazoa > Chordata > Amphibia > Caudata > Salamandridae > Pleurodeles > Pleurodeles waltl. Next base: position 1,331,259,349 of record NC_090446.1, on the reverse strand, counting down.
TAGCAGGTGAACTGATATAAGAGGTGAGTGGTGAGGAAGAAGAAAAGGTCATGTGACGCAGCCCTGTGACTTTTGCCGGTAGTGTGCAGTCATCGGCCAAAGCAACCTCAGATTTGCACAGCACAAGGAAAATAGAGTTACAGTCACTCCAAAGAGTCCAAGCCGCTTACTTGCTACCCATAGGTTACTTGTGGAGGTATCCTCAGAAACAAAAACAGTCACAACAACCCTCTATCAAGTTCATATTCAACAAGGAGGTGCTGTTTCACTGAACCCACGAAAGTGCCCATTATTACAATGAGAATCTGGCCAAAATGTTAGCAATTGATCTCTTACCTTTCATCATTGGTAAAAGGAGTGCGTTTATGGAATTTGTGGAAAGCCTCTGTCCAAAGCCAAGGTTCCAAAAAGGAAATATTTTACCATTGTCGCTGTGCCAGCACTGCACCTTCAAGGGCTGCAATTAGTTGGATAAGCACTGAAGGAGAAAGCAGTTCAGGGCATTGACCTCACTAATAACATGTGGACCAGTTGTCAAGCAATAGACTACACGTACATCACTTTACACGGGTCTCTTTAAGAGGGTTAAGCAAAGGCTAGTCACTGGCCTCACGATTGAAGATGCTTTTCACAGTTTCAGCGCCATGCAAACCTTGCAATGTGCTACATGAAGAAATCATATGCAGCTGCCAACATCCTGGAAGGATTTAATAGCAAAGTCTGGAAATTATTTCAACTCAGAGGTCCCAGAAATTGATTTTTTGACAATGGAAGTAATATTATCTAGGAAAAAGCCATGCATGATGGAGGACACAGAGGAGTTCTATGTTTAACTCATTGCATCAACCTTATTGTGCATGCCTTAGAAAAAGACAACATCAACAACATTCTTGTCACCTTTGCACTAATTTCAGTCATTCTTTCATAGCCCGGAGGCAATATAGGATTGTTCAGCTAATGGAGTCTATGTAAAATCCCTTATACAGGTGGTACCAAACTGTTGGACCTCCACCTTTGACATGCTTGAGCATAAAAGGTCTATCAATGGTTATATACTGCAAAGGAGAGGAAATGCAACTGCCAGAGCAATGGTGATAGGGATTGGCAAATGGGGATTAGTGGAGTGCCTAATCCATAAGTAAGTTCCCTTTTTTAGGTTTTGACACAGGTAATCAGCAACAAGGAAAGTACCATGAGCCATGATACCATAGTTTTACATGGTGCAGTAACATTTACAAAAGTTGGAGCAAATACTCACCAAAGTCAAAGAAGAAGCAGCTGGTTTGGTCAACAGCTTAATTCCTCATGTAAAAAGGTATTTCGGTCTCCAAAGAGTACATCTGTGCCACAATACTGGATCCAGGGTATGAGAAAGTGCTGCACGCTTCAATTTTTTCAAAAGTCAATGACACAATTTACAAGAATTGTATTATCAAGAAAGAGGGTGGCCCAGAAAATGAAAAATTGCAAGTTCCAAGCCTTAGTAGAAGTGAAGCGCTGCCTTCATACTCCAAAGAGCACAGTCCTGGCCAAGAATCAAGAAGCAGCAGCATTCACCAGTAGTAACACCACTGTCCTCTACTAAACCTACTGCACTAACCATTTCAATTCCAACATCTGCAATGCACAAGTACATGCAATGCAGACACAACCTTCATCAACAACAATGACACTTGAGAAGATGGTGAAGGACTATTCGGATGGCCCAACAGAGGTCTAACTGGATCAATACCCATTGACCTATGAACCCCCAATGTGCTGCCTTGTGCCAACACAGGCATTCTCCCATCATGATGCAAGGGTGCCTGCATTGTAGGCAGGATTGTCTCTGTGCAGGAAGGTGTCTCAGAGGCAATTTCCTCTTTTTAAGTGCAGAATGCAGCGCACTTGGAAAGAAGAAACAACAAACAGAAATACAAATATTTCTACTTGTCAGTCCTCCCCTGGGAAGGAGTAGCATTTTGACGCATCCCAGGTTTACCTGTCTTGATAAAGCTGAGAATGCACTAAAATCCATGGGTAGATGCATGAGAACACCCTAACTCCACCCATGGATTGCCTTCCCAGGGCAGAATAATGCAAGGCAGTGACTTATGCTACCATGCATTACTCCAGATTTACTGACCCATGCAGGGTCGTAAATCTCACTCTAGGTTTTAAGACACTGTGAACGCAAGGGTGACTTAAAACCTTGATAAATTTGGCCCGAAGAATGTAGTATGTCCTATAGCAGTGTATCTTCAGATCGCATGTTCAGTGCAAATGCTGCAATTATCTCAGCACGACCAGTCTCTCTCCCCAAAACATGGAGAGATTGACAATGATTAAAACATATAACATTTCATGCTAAAAAATGATAAGGCTCTAGAAGGCACAACTATTGAAGAAGGAAGTTTCGATGGCATCAGAAGTACGGTGAGTGATCATCCTCCAGAGGACCTCCTGAATATGGGGATGATCGCTACTTTCCAGAGAAAAAAAGAAGCAATAACACATCTGAAATGTGCACTATTAAAAAATAACATGAAAAATGTTTATTTTTAGATTTGGTGTGCTGCTAATATAAAAAAGCTTAAATGGATCAGTGTGCATGGCACAAATAAGCAATCATATAGGATGCAGCCATTTGGCTTAGTGAGTGAGTGTTGAGCAGTGACAAAAAAGAAAAGGGATGTAATCTTGAAGTCAACTGTGAGTTTTGCAGTGAGCAATCAATGGTATCTAAGACAACAATGGATGCCTACAGACCATATTTTGAAAAAAACAAGATGCCTGCTTCCCGTGCCTACACCTGCATTCCTATGCTCAGCTGTAAGTGACGATGCAAAGGACTGCACTACTCAGCTTATGTTAGTCACTTCCATGGGAAAAAAATGCAGCATAGATAGGTACATGGATGCCACACTTAGAACAGTAACGTCCTCTAATGAATGACAAATGATTAAACATATGATGATATGATTGGCTTAGTTTAGCTAAACTTTGGTCCTGATTTATACTTTTTGGTGCAAAACTGCACTAACGCAGTTTTGCACCAAAAAGTTTAGCACTGGCTTGCACCATTTCTGAACACCAGCCCGGCACCTTATTGATAGAATGGTGCAAGCCGGTGCAAAGGGTAGGCTAACTTAAAAAAAAAAATAACATTAGCCGGGTGGGGCTGAAAGTATGGAAGAAGGGGGTTTTGCACCAAAAAATGACATTAGGCAGGTCAGAGTAAAAAAAAATGACTCTAACCAGCCTAGCGTCATTTTCTGACGCAAAACCATTCATACCACATGACTCCTGTCTTAGAAAGACAGGAGTCATGTCCACCTTCCCAATGGCCAGCACAGGGGACCAGGGTCCCCTGGGTATGACCATTGCACCCAGTGCCATGTAGGGGAGCCCATTGCAAAATACGTACCTGTACTTACTTATACTTCCTTGGAATGGGGTCCCCCATCCTCTGCTGTCCCTCTGGTGTGGATGCGGGTGTCCTTGGGGTCTGGGGAGGGCACCTGCGGGCTTATTCCATGGTGCTCCACCATGGAAATAGCCCACAGGTCCCCTAACGCCTGACCTGACCAGGCGGTAAATAATGGTGCAAAGCAAGCTTTGCATCCTTATTTGACCCTATCCCCCATGCATGATTTTAGCACAGGGGATAAATATGTCGCTAAGGCCATAGAGTCATTTTTTGCACAGGAACACCTACTTTGCATCTCATTGACGCAAAGTAGGTTTCCATGTCCAAAAAATGACTTTAACTCCATAAATTTGGTGCTAGACGGGTCTAGCGCCAAAGTATAAATATGGAGTTAGTTTTGTACTGAATTTGCATTAAGAAAATGACGCAAATTCACGCAAAACAAGTATAAATATGCCGCTTTGTATTTTATACTGGATGAATATTTGATTCAAGATGAAAGCTGGAAGTTTTACTTGATTAGCATTTTGGTAATTTGCACACCAGCATCATTTGTTTTTCTAAAAAATCTTAACTTTTCTAGACTAACATTCTTTTGATTTTCTTGTTCAATGGGTCCACCTCCTATTGGAAGAAATACAATCTGCAAGTTTCAACAACAATGTGTAGAAGAAGAACCAATGCCTATACTTCTATGGAAAACAAGAGGATTCTGTGGACTGGAAATGGAAAGGGGTGGTGTATTTAAAATAGTGCAGACTTGTAGTTCGAGTGGCAAACCTTAAGTGGTTGTCAACTTGTGGTGGACATATTAATGATGGTCAATGCTAAACTTTTGCATTGTTTGGGTGATCAGTCATTCAAGGTACCTGCAGCTATTTGTCTGGGATTAGTGTTATTGATTGCCAATTATTTAATTGTGTTCTACGTTATGCGCGACGGATCAGTTACATAATGTTGATGCATACAATATCAAAACACAAAAATATTGGAAAATAAATATCATTTAGAAAATTATTGCCTTTCTGTTCTTTACAAATAACGATACTATTATCGAGAACACAAATATCAATGTTTAAAATAGTGATTTTTACTTATATTGAAAACACAAATATCGGAAACCAAACTTTTGGCACATTTAAATAAACATATAATAATTCAAAAATATCTGTTCGAGGACACATATTATTATGTTAAAAATATTGATTTTTACTTATATCTAAAACACAAATATCAGAAACCAAAATATTGTCACATTTAAATAAACATATAATATATCAAAAATATCAATTCACAAAATATCTACTACAATAAAATCACTAAAATAATTCATTTACAAATAATACATTTAAAAAAGTTATTTTTACAAACAATGGTTATTTAAAATAAACATAAAACATTGTTACAAATGTTTATATAAAAAATACTAAAATATTTATAATTCACCCCAATAACATCTATATTTAAATTCATAGCAATATAACAAAAAAATTGCATTCCCTACAAACATTTGTACAATAATATATATATATATATATGTATTCATATATATATATATATACTGTATAATTGTATTCAAAACTATCTAAATATTTATCAAACATTATAAAGAAAACCTAAATTAGCATTTACATTAGAAAGACATCGCTGATAAGAAAATTCAAACTAAAACTAAACTAACCAATAAAATCAAACTATAAACAACTTTAACTAATAAAATTAGGCAAACAACAAAATCAACAATATAAAAGGCACACTAATTGTATCAACTGTATACTTCAAAATCAACAACTACTGCAAGACAAAGAAACTTTGCCAGATTCTCTGACTAGACCCTTAAAGAAGAAATATATACATCTCGACAACTACTTAACCAAGTAAAATAAAAAATGTAAAATAGCAAATAATTACCAAAAACACTCTCTAACTACTACCTCTTTACATTTACTTCCTAAAAGATATCACTACAAGTTCAAAAAGTGTTAACCTGCTGGAAAAAAACACCAATCACAAACCAGCAAAAATATGTAACAAAGTAAGTATACCAAAATTATTTAAAAATTAGAAACTCACCTCAAAAGCGCATAGAAATCAATCCTAACAACCTAAAGCTCTACAAACTACTAACAAACAAACATTTAAAATGGAACTGATGTTTTTTTTCTACAGGAAAGAAAGCCCTTTCTCCACGTTACAACACCCCCAACAGAAAAGCTGGAAAACAGTCTGAAACATCTAAAAAAGAACATATATGTAATTATTAATAATAGAATTAGTTGCATAACTTTATATGTAATTAAGAATTGCTTAAACTTTAATAAATTGAATGTATTTATATTATTATACTACTTCCAAATATAATGACAGAGAGAGCTAAATATATAACATCCCAGAAAGGAAAAATAGTTACTAAGTCACATGTGCTACACCTTAAACCAAGAAAGTACATTGGCAGAAAATGTGAATTGGAAATATACCAAATATTTTCTAATGGATGCTATGGGAGGGCCACTACAAAATATGATGTAACTATTGTAAGGGAACACAATCTCCCCCCAAATCTTACAGAAATATAAATAAAGGAGGGCTGATTTCCAGGAACCGACAACCAGATTCCTAAAAGATATACTTCACAAAGTCCCTGAACACATCACATTCCAATTACCACCCATACCTACTTTAAAACTTCTAATTGCATGAACTGAAAAAGCTACCAGTATCTAGAAGATACCAAGACATAGAAACACCTCAACATTTAAAATGACACATAATGAGGAACCTTCCCTGTTATATGAGAACCTAAGCAATGATAAATAAATCCTAATACTTCCTACAGAGGATAACTTACTTAAACTAAGCCGTTATCGAACATAAATGATGGGTGGGACCTCCAAAATGTGTTCCAAACCATTCACTCAGATATGACCATCTTTTAAATATGATCCACTACCAAATAAACAAAGCAACACTTACTATGAACTCTTATGCATCGCTGTGGGCACAGTCATCAACCTAAATTCCAACTACCATTTTAAAATGTCTATGACAGCACAAGAAGCCAAAACCCATAATGCAGTGTAAGGATGGCACAATGCTTTCCAATTCACACTAGCCAGAACACAACCTACAATCTATACATTATTAGAAGCATTACAAAAAAGCAAAGATACCAACAACTACAAATGGTGAAATCCCTTACCCAAATTGCAGCAAAACGTAGCAAACAAATCAAAAGAACGTACAGGATACCACAATGTAAAGTCAAAATCTTCATAAGCAACAGATTACTTAGAAAATATAGCCAAAAGCAAATTATAACATAAAAAGTAAATTACAAAAGTCCCTAACATTGTCACAAAATCTAAACCAACTTCAAAAATCATTTTGTATATAATATTAAACATAATAAACTCCAATGTTTAATCAGACTGAGATAATAAAATATTGTGTGCATTGTTCACATGAAAAATATAAACCGCTTCAACCAAAAAGCTCAAAGAACAAACTCAATCTGTCACATAAAATAAATACAACATGTAAACCACACATTTCCAAATAACAATCATATAATATTTGCATGAACAATAAAATATTAAATTCCCACCCAAAACAGATAGAATATATAGGACTTAGGGCCTGATCATGAATTTGGCAGTCAGACCGCCGTTCCCTGCGGTAGTGGTGGTAAAAAGACTGCTGCAGCAGCAGTCCCCAGACCTCTGCATTATGATGTATGCAGGCAGAACTGCCGCCCAACAAGCCAAAGTCCTGACTACCAGCGGTCTGTTATCTTGTCGGTCTGTACTCTGGAGCCATCAGAGCTGCGGCCAACTGCAGAGGCGCTTACAAACACACATTCTACTTGGGGGTCCCCTTGCTGTGGATAGTAACAGTGGTCAACCACAGCAATATGTGTTCAGCAAAGCAACAGACAAGTGCCCATTCAATGAATTCAAAAACAACACAGCTGACAATCATGGGCCCAGTGGACACATTTGTAAATCACACTATAAAACACGCCCCCTTCACAGACCATGATCCGTTGAATCTCCGCTGCAACCAAGATTAAATTTGATCAGAGAGACAAGGCAACCCTGTTTTCACCATCCCTAAAACCCCTATCATACACATTTTGTTCCATTTCCCCACCACATCACTTTGCTTATGTAACTAACTCCCTGTCACTCACTTTAATTCCCCACCATGTCACGTTTGAAAAAAAAACATTTCTCAGAGGATGAGTTGAGAGTCATGGTGGATGAAATCATAAGAGTAGAGCCACAATTGCTTGGGGCCCAATTCCATCACATTCTCTCAGTAGGAAAATGGATCTGTGGCAAAGGATCCTCAATACAGTGGATGCTGTAGGCACCACCCTATGCACAAAGGAGGACATTAGAAAGAGGTGGAATGACCTGAGGGGCAAGGTGTGCTCCCTGGCCTCCGGGCAGCAGATGGAGGTCAACAAGACTGACAGTAGCCCTTCCATTGCCCCATTACAACTCTTTCCCTGGGAAAAGAAGGTCTTGGCCATCGTGCTTCCTTTTGGGCTTGACAGGAATGCCTGGGGGAGCGGAGTTTAGTAGGTAACACCACAAAAATTGTTGCAAAACCGCAATGCCATCCATACTCACAGCTCAGTTCTTGCTGCTGTGTTGAATTTAACAACATTCAAAACCCAGACTATCTGATACTATCTGCGATGTAAGACTGTCAATGTGTATTGTTGGACTTCACATTGTAGCTACAAAGGCCATCACATGGCATAAGTTGGAATTATGCCTGTAAGTGTTTCAAATATCAAAAATTCATCCCTGGACTCATGGTATATCTCAACATGTGAATGCATGCTCCAACCTAAATGCAGTCTGGTAACAGATATGTAATACCCAACATTTCTCCAGTGTGTGAAGTGGAGGGAGTGACCTGACTGCAACTCCCAGGAGGCCCTGTTTCTGTGACTCTAAATACCAGCCCAGTATCCACTTGCCCAAATACACCAGTTAGTGAACTCTCAAATGGCATTCACTCACCTGGGAGTATACCATTTGTCAAGTGTGGGGAAGTAGTGGGAGTGCCTGACTGCAAAGCCCAATAGGCCATGTTTCTGTAACTCCAAACACAAGCCAAGTGTTCACTTGCCCAAATACCTCTGTTTGTGAACTCACAAAACCTCTTCACCCACCTGACAGTATGCCATTTGTCAAGTGTTGGGAAGTAGAGGGAGTGATCTGACTGCAACTCCCAGGAAGCCCTGTTTCTATATCTCCAAATTCCAGTCCAGTGTCCACTTGCCCAAATACACCTGTCAATGAACTCTCAAATTAAGTTTACTCACCTTGAAGTATACCACTTGTCAAGTGGGAAGTATGCCATTTGTCAAAGTGGGACGTAGAGGGAGAGATCTGACTGAAAAGCCCAATAGGCCCTGTTTATGTAACTCCAAACACCAGCACACTGTTCACTTGCCCAAACACATCCGTTTGTGAAGTCACAAATGGTCTTCACTCTCCTGGGAGTATACCATGCATCAAGTGTTGGGAAGTAGAGGGAGTGATGTGACTGCAACTCCCAAGAGGCCCTGTTTCTGTAACTCCAACCACCAGTGTAGTGTTCACTTGCCCAAATACATCTGTTTATGAACTCTCCAATGAAGTTTACTCACCGAAAGTATACCATTTATCAAGCGTAGGGAAGTAGAGGGAGTGACCTGACTGCAACTCCCAGGAGGCTCTGTTTCTGTAACGCCAGACACCAGCCCAGGGTTCACTTGCCCAAAATACACCTGTTTGTGAATTCTCAAATGAAGTCTACTCACCTGGGAGTGAGCAATATACAGATCATGCTCAACTCCGAGACGTGCCTATCTACCTAGTTCCATATTTACCTGGTATCCCAAGATTAAACCATTGAGGACAGGAATGACACATTATCAAGAGTGTACACCAAGTATTCCTAAAGTCATAAGCTGCATCAGCAGATTGGTAGTAGCGGCAAACACATTGACACAGCATTGCACACATGATGACTGCAGATACAGATACAACAAAGTAGTGTATTTACCTGTACCATTCTCAATTATGCCTCTGAATGGTCAAATGCACATTTTGTCTTTCCACTATGTTGGCTTTACTGTTGGCAAGATGTCATTTTAATTCCCTCATCCAAAGTGCAACTGATCAGCACATCTAATGAGCAGCTTGAATCCAATAGTACAGGCAAGCTTCACACATGTCATGTGAAATATTCCAAAACCACTGTAACATGGCTCAATAGGCTAACCTACCTCTTAAGACTATGCCATGTCTCTGCTTACTGTAACACAAAACCTTTGGAGGTAGATGTCACACTTCTACAACTTACAACATACTCTCTTACTTGTCTACCGATCAGACTCGCACTTTATCCCCAGATGAATCTCTCAGTGATGACGACACTCCTGGACTTATGGATGTGAAGGGCGCTCCTGGCCATCTGGGCAACCTGGTCAGATGGCAACAGTGAGTCTCACAGTGCCCACAACAATACCTCCCAGTCCTGTTGCATCAATATCTCAGGCAAACATGCACCCCCCCAACCTGTGTACATAACAAAGTTTAAACCATGTTGTGCCCCCCCAGTCCTGGATCCTGAGTTGCAACTCAACACCCCGGACACTGAGGGGTTCAGGACCCAGTTGGAGAGGGCACCCTGTGCCAAGGGCACAGGATCCTGGGGGTAGGGTCCATGGGAGGCATGCTGTGGGCCAGCAGAATGAGGCCACTGGGACTGCTGTGAACCAGTATACCATCAGCCACGTCTTGGGGGTATATCAAGAGTCCCAAGCCATGATGGGCCATGTGTTAATTGAACTCGGGGAAAAGAAGCAGCTGCAGAGGGACATTATTCAAAAACTGGATGACCACAATTCCAACAAGGCCCCCTTACAGGGGTGCTGAGGGACATCCACTCAACCCTGGTGCAGTGCTTTTCCACCACCAACCACCCCTTCCTGACAGCCAACTAACTCAAGCCTATGTACACGTGAAGCAGCCACAGGAGGGGAGGCCCTACCACAAGCACAACCACCCTCAGACATCCATGCCTCTGCAGCAGCTGATCCCCCCGCAAGCGGAGACGCTCATTCAGAAATCCAGGAGGTACGAATGGCAAGACACCCACCACTGCCAGCAAGAAGCATCTTCCTTAATGTCCTCCTTAGTGTGTCACACATACACTCTGTGGACTGACCCTGAACCACATTCCAGTTCTATTGGGAGGAATACTCTGGACTTTGGACTTCCAATTGTGTGGAACCTACTCCAATGATTTCATTCACCATGACTGACCCCCTTCTCTTTACATGTTTTTTTCTTTCTGTCCCAAATGAATTTTCGGTATTAGCATTGTAATGAATTCACCCATCACAAACTCATTTTTTGCTGTCTTAAAATTCACATTTAGCTATGTAGCTATGTAGGACCATGTGAAAAATACAATGAAGATACAAGCTACATGTGCAATCCGGGATATGTTGTATGTACACAGTATCCAGATCAGGATTTCAACCATTACACACCAACACATGGAAACAATTGTCTTGTTTCAGAAGAGATTTTATTACATTGTTCAGCACATAGGCTGTCAAGGTGTTAGAAACAGAAATTCAGGCAGGACCATATCAGACTGTGTAGGGCACCACATATATTGGTACAACCCCCAGAACATTGTAGGAATTGACATAACAGACATTGTCCTGTTAAATAGGCAAAAATGTAAATGGTTGATTTCATCAGCTGGAGCTATATCCCCTAGTTCTCAAAAGGAAGCCCACATCATATAATGCAACACCCAGACAGATGGCAGTACAACTGTACCTGATCACAGGGTCATTACAGTCCAGTGGTACTGCCTCTGGTGCATCTGCTTATTAGTGGTCAGACAGACAGACCCCTGTGGCAGTGGTCAGTGATGTGCCACATGCCTACCACGATTAACACATTAACAGCTATAAACAGTTTGGACAAAAAGAGTGTTTAGCCAAGGTGAAGGGGAATCAACATGAATTTAGTCTACAACAAAATTTTTACTGACCACATGATGACACACATGAAGCATCATGGCCAACACAGAACAACGAACAAGTCCAACAAGTCTTCTGCACTTCCATCATATCACTGTGCAAGCTGTCTTGCCACAGGCCTTCTACATTCCCAGGAACAATCCATGTCCAGTTTGTATATACCAACAGCACGCTCTACCTGCCAATGACACTCAGAAATGCCCAAATGAAGATCTCATGGTGAAGGTACCTGAACAAAGAACAAACAAGGAGTACAGTTATGAAACAAAGCATATGACACAAGTCACATAGCAACATTTTGAAGAACAAAATACATTAGAAATATCCAACACAAAGAAAGTGACTTCGTCAAAATGTCTCAAAAGCTTTCACATCAAACAACCTTTGGCAAATTGTGCCTGAGCATTATCTCCCTAACTATTTCTAAAAATATATTCCACACATTATCACAACTACAGTTCATTGTAAAGTCAAAATCATGACATTACATTACATACTTACACTCATGAGGAGAAGCTGTTGTTGAGTTCTTGTCGCAAGTCAGCTCCTTCCTCTTCACCACTATCATCTCCATTTAGCATTTCAGGACTCTCACCCAGTGGCACCGCAGACTCCCCCTCCTCTGGGATGTAAGGGATATTCCTCCGCAGGGCGATGTTATGGAGCACGCAGTATGCCACAGTGTTTTAACATACCTTCCCGGGTGAATAGAGGAGGACTCCCCTAGTCTTGTCCGGACAGTGTAATTTGGCCTTCAGGAGCCCAAAAGCCTACTCCATTGCCCATTCTGTTCTTCCATGGACATCATTGAAGTGGACTTACCCTGGCGTAGTTGGATTCCTCATTAGTGTCAACAACCAAGGATAGTTTGGATATGCTGAGTCTACTGTTTTGGAATGAGACATAAGTGCCACAATGAGTCACTTACTTCATGAATGTAGCACCTGACATGTGACTTACCAACCAGCCAGACCCTCTCTGGCAGCAGTTGTGACATCAGCTGGGGTATGGTGCTGTTCCGCATTACAAAGGAATCATGGGCTGAGCCTAAAAACAAGGCACAGACGTTTGAGCTGTAGAGATCTGACAAGCAGACAACTTGCACATTGATGGAATGGAAGTGCTTCCTGTTGCAATGGACTTGTTCACTGGCCTGCAGTGACAGCAAGGCAATATGTGTGCCATCAATGGCTCCCACCACGTATGAGAATTGACCAGAACTGTAGAAGTCAGCCTTCACATTGGCTAAATCCTCACGTCTGGGGAACACTATGTAGCTGTCAATGTGTTTCATCATTGCTGATAGCACATCTCTTAACACACCACTGAACATGGGTTGGGACATACCACTAGATATGTTCAAAGTATTTTGGAAGGACCCTGTGGCCAGGAAGTGTAATACTGCCATGAGTTTAACAATGGGTAGTATGCATGTTGGATTTGTGTTTTCAGGCATCAGATCTGGCTCCAACTGAAGAGAAAAATCCACAATAGTTTGCCTATTCAGATGTAACTGTCTTCCATTGTTTGAAGGTCTGGCAACGGACGGTACACTGGAGCTTGTCCCCTCATTCCTGTCCTAAGGTACCTATTTGTGAAATTAATGAGTTGGAGCATTAGTCACTGTGTCCACACCAATTTCATGATGAATAGGACTAAAGTCATGTGACAAACCATTACTGACTGGAAAAACATTGCACCCATTACACATCAAAGCTGTCTACTACTCAAGGGCCAAATGTGAGCTCATTGGTTGTCTACACGTGTCTACAACATGGATTTGGGCATTATACAACTGTCTGATCTTCATGTGCCCCTTGAAATTTAACAGTCTATTCCGACAGCCAAAAATACTGTGACCGGCAGTGGACAGTGCACCGGTGTAATATTCCATATGACCAGCAACATACTACACTTGTAATTGAGTAGTTGAACTCACATAACAAGGCTGCTTTACATTGTTTGAGATGATCAGAAACATATATTGATGTTGTGACGCACTTAACAGGGCCCAGTACTATAGTTACACTGCCAAAAGGACGGATGCCTGACCTAATTCACTGGACATTAGGTATAGCCTGCGGCCTCCAGTGGAATTGGCGGACAATCCATAGGTTAACATTGATGACTGTGATGGTCATTGGCCAATGGCTGTGCCCGTTGGCGATGATGCCCTTGTACGTGGCATACATGTATGCCGTGTTTTGTTAAATCACTCACTTGACTCCTGACACTGCTGCCATCAACATTTCCACCACTTCAGCTGCTGTGTGGCACCTCTGGGAGCAATCATGCCAGGCCAAGCAGGTGAAGGGGCCCCTGCCTTCTCTCCTGAGTAGCTGGAGAGGGTCTTCGAGGAGGTCCTTACCCTGTATAGTCAGCTCTATGGCCCATCCGAGGAGCAGGCAAGAACCTCATAGGCAGATTTGACTCTGTTTGGCACTATCCTTTCCTTCCTCATAGGCTGCAATGTTCCTCTGAGTGCCAGTGAGACTTTTAGGGTGCCTGTTGTCACATTTTGTATTCCATACATGGGACATACATGGTGCTAGTAGTGGAGACAAGTACACTATGTATTTCACAATACTATTGTGTTATGTGATGTGTGATAAGTCCTAGATCCTCCTTCTGTTGCATTCATATATCTAGGCAAGGATACTCTACAGCCATACAGTGACATATCCTTGGAAATGATGTTAGTAAATATAAAGCAACATGTATGTGCATTATACCATGAGCTGTGTATGAATACTGTTGGAGTAATTTTATGATCTCGTTAGTATTGTGTATATTTCCACAGATCACTCGGCCCACATCTGGCCTTACCAAACTGTTGTCTGAAAACCATGTAAAACTCACTTTGTCCTTCAGAATGCAACACAACCCTGAACCCACATAGAGGACAGGAATAGGATATACCGTCATGCATGGAAGTGATGGAAATGTGGGTGTCATGTAGATCCCGTATGCTTAGCCTGCAGAGACCAATGCCTGTCAAATGTTTCTACCAGTATGGGACGTAGACCAGACTGGGGTAGAGTTACTGTGGCTATGCAACTGTGGCACCGGTCCCACTCCCTCTAGACCTGCAGATCCTTGGATGTGGTCAAAATGTGTCTTCAGTGGCAAGGCTTGGCCTGAAGGCCTTTGTACATTGACTACATTAAGAATGGGTACTGATGTAACCCCCTGACCCAGTACATATTTATGTTGACCCTCATTGGTCAGGTGTGTCATTGACGTATGACGTCCCTTACCCCCACAGCTCTGTTGTCAACTTTACATTAGTAAAATTTGTACAGTACAGGTGTATTGCATAAGTGACAAACCTACAGTGCAGATAGTTTGTTGATTCAGGGGAGGGCATGATATGTGACTCATTAGCTTGTCTACATGAAACCAATGAGACCAAACATACCTTACTATGTTGGATGGCATCTCTGTAGGATTGCCACATTTGTAAAAGGTGTGTTCTATGATACATGTACATACACACAAGCTCAATCTGAAGTGGTATGAGATTACACTGGGTAGGTGACATGTCCATACATGCACAGGAAAGAGACTTTCCATGACACCCATGGCAGCCCTTTCATTGTCCCTTAAGTCTTAGGGTGTAGTCTGTACTATGGTAGTTGCCTATAGGGACTGTATGCATTGACTAAATGTGGCTGTCCAGTCAGGTCCAAGGAGTTTACCCTTCAGAAGGTCACAATGGTGTGTTGTGTTTCTTTGTGGCTCACATCACAGTACATGTTGCTTGAGTCTGGGCTACCTGATGTCAGTGGGCTTGTTAAGTCAGTGTGTGCCATAAGCAGAGTAGTGGTTTAGTCTGCAAATGACTCAAAAAGTGTGAATTTCTGTTACTGTACTTTTCAGCATGTGTGCTTCACACTTGTGGTGTGTTGACAATCACAAATTTCTGTGCCTGGTATTTCTGAAATGCGTGTCATACAACCAGTTGGACAAAGAAATGGAATTGTAACCTTTCCATTTGTCTTTTGCACCCATCATGTCAACGTCACATCGCCCAGAAGATGCGAACGTGGGGATTCATTGCCGGTGGAGCACTGACTGTTGCAGAGGTGGGAGGACCTGAGATGCTGGGAACGGCAGATCGCAGAGGCCCAGCTGGAGCTGTCCTCCTTATGTGGGTGGGGTGCACACTGGATCCTGACCCCCACCTGAGGCCCATATTCTGGCAGTGGCCTACCCTGAGCTTGATGGGCATTTGAGGGGAGCACATCAGCTACAAGGAGGTGATACCTGGGCATTTTCCTGCCTGTTACATTGCCAAGTTGAAGTGTTAGAGACTGCCATCTCCCCTGAAGATTGAAAATAGTCCATGTGTGACACACAAGATGAGTCATTGTTAGTGTAGATATGGGAGTTGGTGCATGCTGCTGTGCCTTAACAATTGTCCCAGTGACCTAGGACACAACAGAGTACAGTCCACTACCAATATACTCTCCAGGGTCAACACATGGGTGAGTACAGTGACCAATCAGGTCTTGTTGTTTGTTTTTGTGTGTGACATTTGTATCCAACAGTCCACTTGAGTTCAGCATGTTAGCCCCAACAACAAACAACATGATATGATAGATCACTGTACTCAGCCAAGTGTCCGCTCAAGTGAGTATATTCACATCAGTCCCCCACAGGCCACTTGTCTTCAGTGTGTAATGAGTGCTGGTACCTCTCTACTGTCTCTTATGTGAAGGTGGCCATCATACATGTGACAGAGCATACATTGCCCTTTGGATGCAGTCACAGAGCAATATTTTCCCTTGGTAAGTAGTGAATGTTCACTGGCATGATTCTAGTAACATCACTGTTGCCATCATTCCTTGTGCCTACATGTTAGCATGTGTACTTTCCACTTTTGACACTTCTTTTTCACTGCCGTTTCATGCATGGTCTACCTGTCTTCAGGGGATGATGTCTGATTCCCTCACATATGTGTGTATGGCAATATGTGTTTGGAATTGGACATATGTGAGGGGCTACAGTTCATGTGGTGCCAAAGACAGGAGTTTTACCATTGCTTGCTGGCTCACACATACCCTCACCCATCACTTTGGCATGCACAATTCCAGAAGCAATGGCGAACACGACAGGAATGACTACAGTTTTTACTCACATTGTGCATTTCCATGCCATTGATGTAGAATCATTTGACAAAGTGCTTAGCACAAGTTAGATGGTGAAGGATCATTACCTAACTGTTGACATGCATCAGGGAGTGACTTGTAGGAATGTGGGAATCATATGTGGTTGTGTACTCTCATTTACCCAAGTGAATCTGTGTTTGCATGACAAAATGAGACAGTGATGTGCCTTCCCATTATGCAACATGTTAAGGGTCTTCTACAGGTGAGATTCTCTGAGCCTCTACAACATTCGATGGACTATTGGCTTTTACTTATCCAATCTGATTAGGGTATTCCCAGCAGTACCAATCAAGTCAGGTGATTTCCCTTGGGCTACCTGATTCATTGTGGTCTGGGTATTTGTAGACAAATCTCCCAGACATTTTGGCCAAATTGTCTCCAGTGTACTTTTCTGTGTGTTCTATCCAACCAACATTAGTACAACTTCCATGAGTCTATTTAGTCTATGGACATATTGTGAAGTTATCAATAGGGATTTTTTTATAGTGTGACATGGGTCTTTCCATGTCACTTTCGGGCTACTGTACTTATTGCTGCAGCATGGCTGGATTACTTGGCTGTTATTTCATCATGATGTGGTATTAGGTATATGAAAATTAGCTGGATGCATGACCTTGTGTGAATCTGTGAGACTGAACTTGGCATTGTCATACTACTTTGTCACAAAAGGTGGCTGAGGGATGCTGCCTAATCCAAACCGTTCAAGGCGATAAGGTCCATTGCTTGCTCCATGGGTATTGTGATTGCACAACTCTACCTATGGAATTGGAGTTGCCTGTGATTCTGATTTTCCTGTGGGCAACTGTTCACAGTTAATGTAGCATGTATGCATATAGTGTAGCAAATGTTGGAGTCACTTTGCTGTAGCTTGTGGCTGGGGGCTACTGTACATTATGGTAATGTTTGGTGATCAAAGCTGTTGTTCAAGTGTGATCAGACACATGTAGCGACCCTACTTGTCTTTGTAACTTCAGAATAATCACAAGTAAGCAGAAGAGACAGGGCTTAAACCAGTGGGGAAGCAGCTGGCCACAGTACCTTCAGTCAAGAGACATCAGACACAGAGGGACCCAGTGGCCTGGAGAGTAAGGGGAGTGAATCTTCAGATTCTTCCTCTAGTGGCCATGCCCTAGTGGTGGCACACCCATCAGGACCTATACCTGTTCCATCCTTGTCCACTACCACGAGTTCCATCTCCACCCTCCCTGTTGCTCCTCATCCAGTTGGCTGTGCCCACTTACCCAAGAGGGTGGCTGTCTCCTTCTCACAAGGCACCTCACCTCTGCCCCTGTTACCCCTGCTACCATGAGTGAAGAGGCTATTAACCTCATGAAGAGTATCTCTGTGGGTCAGACTGCCATTCTGAATGCCATCCAAGTGCAGGTCGTTGCATGCCTGGAAGGCATTCATAGTGCCATGTTTGGCCTACAGAGATCTCTTCGGGCTCTGGCCTCCTCAATGATGGCAGCCTGCCATCCCCCCACTCTATCCTCCACCTACCTCTTCCCCATCAATTTCCCTCTTCCCATACCTGTCCCAGGCCTACACACACACATACGCATGCATCCACATCAACATGACCAAGCACCAAAAGACACACTGGCAGGCAAGCACTCAACAGTCACTCACACATACCACCACACCCACCATTCCCACAGACACCTCCCCAATACACACAGACGCACACACCACAGACCCAATATCCCCTGACACCACCCCAACACCCACAGACCCACATACCACACAACCCACAGTCCCCATACCCCCACACACCACCCCAATACCCTCAGACCCACACACCACACACACCACACACCCACACACCCCATACCCCACACACCACCCTAATACCCACACACCACCCACCAAACACACCATACCCCAGATACCACACCAATACCCACAGACAAAGCCACCACACCCACTTTAGCTGTCACCTCTACCTCACAGCCCTAGAAGAGACACAAACACTCACACTCACACATGCAGCAGACAACATCCAAAACCAAGGATACCTCAGACACACACACAACCAACAACACCCACAGCTGACACAAACACTTCCTCAACCCCCCAAACCCTAAGCCCTTCTTCAGATCCTACCCATTTTCCCAAAGAACATTTCCTGTTTGACCTTGCCTTTACCCCTATGAAACCCCCCTTCCAAAACCAAAAGGACCCCACCTACATCCCGACCCATCCCTTCCATGTCCAAGTATTCCCCTGTCACACCTGCTATGGCCCCTCCTGGAACCGCCCACACCCCTTCCACTCTCAAGAGGAAGCCAACCGCTCCCAAAGTTAAGCCCACCCTGTCCAAAACCAACCCCACCCATCCTAAATCAGACTCCACGCAAGGGTGATCACTGAGGTGCCTGGCATGCCCGCTTGATGTCTCTTCCTGTGGAGGTTCTGATGGCAGTGATCGGGAAGTCAAGTTGTGGTGCCTTTCAGTGTGCACGGACTGATGTATGTTGACTGGCCAGTGGTCTTTAATAAAAATGTAAGTTATGTTAATAAACCCTAAGCTGTTTTTTCGGTACACATTTGTCCTGCATCACTTTTCTACCTTTTTGGGTACACATTTGTCCTGCCATTACTTTTCTATCTTTTTGTTGTTCCTTAGTAAGTTGTGATGTATGCCTACAGTTGTGCTTGATTCACCCTGATTGCTGATCCATTTGCTGTGGTTGGCAAGATCTGACTTTGGGAGCAGTGCTGGTGTCACCCAGGACAAGGGGCGATGTTCAATGGATGGATATGTGGGTGGTAATCCAATTGGAGTGTCATTGCTTTGTGTGTTGTTTGATATGGTAAGCATTTAATCTTGGGTTGGATAATGTCAACATCTATTGGGTCACATGTGTCCCCCTGATGTTGATTTAATATTTGTATCATGAGTGCACGTTTGAGCTTTGTTTGTCCACACATGAAGCGTGTTCAATTGTGCTACCTTCCTATACATTTGACTGACCATGTGTCCGTTTTCATTTATATACATTCCAGCTATTTCATTTAAATGTGTGACCCATGCTGTTGCTGTTGTATTTGCTCAGTTGACTTGCACGTACACATTTTGCACATAGGGATTCACTTGGTTATACTTTTGGTCCTCACTGAGATACATGAAGTTCCAGTTCTTGTTCAAATAGTGTTTTTGAGTCATATGCAAAGTGAAATGTGTCCCAGGGCAGCATCCTTCCAGGGGTCTCCCTGATGCTGCCATTCCTATTCTGCAGGTTATATTTACATTGTGAGTTTTGGATATTTGTCTCACAAGATATTGTGCATTTCATTTACCTTCCATTCTTCTGCAATGTGGGTGATATCTGTGGGTCCATTACAAGGATATTGCATGGAAGGGGCGTTTGGGTTAAATGACATGTTTCTTCAATATCACAATAGGCCATGGCATGTGAGCAATGTGAGGGTGTCAGTTCAATTTGTGGGTGTGATATTGATGTGATGTGGTTTCAGTGACCTGACCCCATGGGGCGTTATGGGGCAGTGATTGTGTCATATGTTGTGTACTACTCTGACCCGGGACGCCAAATTTATACTTGGTCCACAGTGCACAGCCCTAAACCACGCCAGTGGAGGTCGTCGATTGGCTGTTGAGTTTGTGGGCATGGGTAGGTGTTTTGCCTTACTGGCAGATGCATCCACGGCAGCATTGATTTTGGGCTCCTACTGTCAGCAGCAGCAGTGGCAAGACGTTAAGGATTGATTCCATAGCTGCTTAGGATGTGTGAAGCTGCCTGCAGGTGAGTTCCTGCCTTATATGCCTCCGCTTCTGCCAGCTGAGATGTGGTGGTTAGACCACCACAGTGAAGTCGGTGGAAAGCAACATCATAATATGTGCGGAGGAAACACTAGTGGTTCATCCTCTGACAGCTTCATTGACCTATCTTACTGTGGTCTGTGCTGCAGGCAGTGCCGGCGGGACCGCATCGGTCTGTCAGCTATGGAACCTGATGTATTGTAATACGGTAGTCTAACCACCAACCCAACAGTGATTGGCCCACCGCTGCTGCCATGATGGTCAATGGACCGCCAAACTCGTAATTAGGCCCTTAGTGTTCTGTAGCTTCAGATCAACCTCTTTATCCACAGAGTAAAAAATAATAATCCACCAAAAATGGGAAAAAGATCTTCTAATAAGCCCCCAAAAATGCAGAACTATAACAAATACAATAGAGATCATTAGAAGCAATCCAAAACATCTAGGAACCATAAAAAATCCCCAAAAAGTGTTTAAATAAATAAATAAACCTGGAAACCAAAAAAAGAAATCAAAGTTTAAAGTGTTGGTTCACAATAAACCAAATGTAATTTCCTTAAGTGAAAAAATGGCAATTCCCAATGCCCATTGTAAACGTTCATAGAAAAAAACCTGTAATCAAGAAAACCCACCCACAAAACACATTACAATCACAAAAAGGCATATACATTACACCTAATCATCATAAAATAAGAACATAATACAATATAACAGAACAATACATTACTAAAACAGTGCATGAAAACCCACAACTACACATTAGTGAAACACAATACTATTAATACAACTAAATATACAAAAATCCACAAACAAACATATAACTAAAATCTATATCTTCTCCTCCTCTGCGATCACAAAACCCTTAAAAAACCTTTAAAAAGTACTTACCTGTTCTGACGAACAGCATCACTTTACCCTGACTTCCCAGAAAATAGACTAAAAATGACAAAAATAGACTAGAAAATAGAAGGTAGCGGTAAAATATAATGACCTCTAAATGAAAATTAAACTAGTTTTTCTTATATTTATAAACACCAACAGTACCACCTAAATAACATAAACTATTTCTACTACAAACAAATACAATTTCAACATAGGATTTTCCAGTAAAATTATAAAATCAAATATTCACATTCCAATGTAAACTATTTTTAAGAAAGTGTTGTATACTAAACAGGTGACATTTACTACGCACACTCTAATCTAAAACAATTTGGGTAAGTTGTTGGACACTAGATAGGTACCATTTACTATCCCCCTTCCAATCTAAGCAAATTTTGGGAAGGTGTTGGACACTAAAGGTGTGATGTTTACTATTCCCACTCCAATCTAAAACAATTTGGGGATGGTGTGGGACAGTACAGGCATGACATGTACTATTCCCACTTCAATCTAAACCAATTTGGGGGAGATGTTGGACACTAAAGGGGTGACAATAACTATTCCCACTCCAATATATACCATTTTGGGGAAGTGTTGGACACTAAAAAGGTGATATGTATTATTCCCAATCAAATCTAAACCAATTTGGTGAAAGTGCTGGACTAGAAAGGGGGGTCATTTACTATTTGCACTACAATCTATAACATTTTATGCAAGGAGCTACACATTAAACAATTGATATACACAATCAATACTCCATATTCAAATAATTTTTTAACTATAAAATAAATGAAAAACATACTTCAAAAACACACTAATTCGAAATACCAGGCTATATATTCATAAACAAATATTTGCATATAATGTATTATTCTTATCGCTATCAATAATTAATATTTTTTTAAGTATTTACTACCATTCCTAAAATTTGAACACTAAACAATTACATACACCAAAATTAACAATAATAATAATTAACAAAATATATTGGGGGTCATTATGACCCTGGCGGAAGGCGGAGAACCGGCGGTAAGACCGCCAACAGCCTGGCGGTCTTACTTTGTGGAATTATGACCATGGCGGTTACCGCCATGGTCATCTGCCGGTTCTCCGTTCCGCCTGCTAGGGCGGAGACGACCGCTGGGCTGGAGACCTGGGTCTCCAGCCCGACGGCCGTCACTATACCGCGGGGGGTATTTTGACCCGTCTTACCGCCGTGGATTTCCAGCGGTTTGAACCGCCATAAAAACCATGGCGGTAAGCACTATCAGTGCCAGGGAATTCCTTTCCTGGCACTGATAGGGGTCTCCCCCACCCCCCACCCCCACCCCGACTCCCACCGCTACCCCCCACCACCACCCCTGCCACCTCCAAAGGTGGCAGGCCCCTCTCTCCCCACCCCGACCCCCAACATCACATCACCCATACCCACACGACATGCACGCAGGCACCACCTTCACACTTACACGCACACACGCCGACATACATGCCTACATCCACACACACAGTCAGACACGCACACCCACATTCAAACATACACACACACATCCATACAGACATACCCACAGACATACACGCACTCATTCCCATACACACAACACCCCCGCAATCATACACGCACTCACATCCCCCCTCTGCATACACACACGCACACCCCCATGCACCCACACAACACACAACATCCCCCCTCCCCTAACGGACGATCGACTTACCTGTTCCGTCGATCCTCCCGGAGGGGACGGGAGCCATGGGGGCTGCTCCGCCGACACCACACCGCCAACAGAACACCGCCACGGGGAATCACAGGACGTGATTCGCTGGGCGGTGTCCTGTTGGCATGGCGGTGGAGGTGGAGCAACCTCCACTTCCCCGCCTCCCGCCGGTATGGCTGTTGGCGGCTCTCCGTCTGAAAAAGGACGGAGAGCTGCCAACGGTCATAATAGGCCGAGCGGCAAACCTCCACCACTGGCGGTCTTCCGCACGGCGGTCCCTCGGCGGTCTTGGAAAAAGACGCCGAGGTCAAAATGACCCCCATAGTTTTAAAGAATTTTAAGGAATTTAATTTAATACATTTTAGGAAATATATTCCCAACAACAGAACTTATTAAAATAATAACAATAATAAAAATCTGATTATCAATGTTGTAGAATGAAGTGGTGTATGCTGGAATATCGTAGAGTGCAGTGGCATAGAGTCGTATGTAGTGGAGTGGCATAGAGTGGAATACCATGTAGTGGAGTGGTATACAGTGATGTATAGTGAGTGGTGTAGAGTGGAATATAGTACAATGGCATGGCATAGAGTAGAGTGGCACAGAGTGGAATAGCGCAGAATGGCGTGGCGTACAGTAGAGTGGAGTAGATTGGTGTGGTTTGGAGTCAAATAGTGGAGAGGCGTAGAGTGCTAACCTACAGACATTATAGACATCATGAGGGACTAATAAAAGTGATTTATCACTAGACCTCATGGACCGCAATCATGGATCGTAACGAGGGTTGGCTGTAGGGTGGCGTGACTGGTGACTCCACACCAGGCACTGACTTTGGGTGGGGGGACAGTGTCTGCAAGTACATAATGGTTTTTAAAGAACCTGCTGCCCGTTCCTTACTTCCAGCAATTTTCCGACAACAATAAGAATGGCAAGATAACTCTGGTGATTAATGTTCTTCCTAGAGAGAGATTGGAGTTTTGCCCAGTGGAAGTTTAGACTCATTGTAGGATAACACAGAGGGTATATTCCTGTTGCAAAGTAGGTGTGCCATGCAGATCACAAAGTGCATATAATATAAACAGGTCATTGAGTTACTGCTTTTGCCAGAGAGAGCCTTTTGTTACTTTCTGTTTATAAATTAAAATCATAATATAGAACAGTGAGCTATTAACTGTCATCAAAGGGCTGCATGCGAATTGCAAGGTAGAGATTAGAGCCTTATGATTTTTTCCTCAGTCTTTCACTATCATAACACTGCAAAGAGGGTTAGTTATTATTAAAGAGAATCCCCAACCATGGTGTTAAATTTGAAATTGTGAGTTTGTGTTTTACCAGAGCACACACTCTTAAACTGTACTGTCTACCAGTACTACCTAGTATGAATGACATGTGACTCGTATACATTGTAGTCCTCTGTCTTATGTACAATTTATTTTACACACATATGATTGAATGTCTTTGGGCTCTGACACCCTGCACTGGGGTGAGTTGCGCTAGAAAACTAATTAAATGCATCTGAGAGAGAGTGGTTGTGGGGACTTGAGGGGCTTGGTAAAAGGGTGGTGGTGAAGCAATCTATGACAGAGGTGGTCATTGGGGGTGCCAACAAACACTGTCACACCCACAACCACCAGCACTAAAGCTGGACCTGACCAAAACAGCTGGTATGGGTCTAAAAGGGCAGTTTGTGTTGTTGAATACAGAGCTTTATGTATCAAACATAAAGATTTAAAACTACTACACTCTCCAACTGGGAACCAGTGCAAGAAGATCAAAGCTTGTTTGACATTATGTCCCTCATTATAACCCTGGCGGTCAGAGTTAAAGCGGCGGTAATACCGCCAACAGGCTGGTGGTAAAAAAAAAATGGGATCACGACCACGGCGGAAACCGCCAAAACATGCAACCAATTTAACACACCGACCGCCAAGGTGGTAGCAACAAACACCGCAGCGGTAACCGCCAACAGCCAGGCGGAAGACAATGTACTGCCCACCCCATCACAATCCGCCCGTCCGCCAGCTTTTCCGGGGCAGTACCAACGCCATCAAAAGCACAGCGGAAACAGTACATGGAAGGAAAACTACTCACCTCTCGACAATCAATGAAGAGCCAGGATGCCATGGAGCCCGAGCTGCAGGTCCTCTCCATTCTGGTCTACCTCCTCATCCACCAGGAGTACCAATGGCGCCGGCGACAATGATGGTGAGTACTGCACCTAGGAGACAGGGGAGGGGGGAGGAAAAAGAGAGTGACACACACACGCAACACGCCACCCCCCCACCCCCACCCTCACCCACAACAACATACACACAAACACATGCAGCAACATTACATTTATACCCCGTAGCCCCCCAGAGGGATGCAAAAGGAATAGAGTCAAATCAGTGATATTTTAGAAATAGTCAGATATGCGTAAGAATTGTTAAAACTGTATTTACAAATATATACAATATGTACATAACTCGGTACATTGTCCACTCAAAATGTCCGTGGGCCACTGGGCCAAAACTCATAGGCCAAGCCCACACTTGACTCCTGCCTCAATATGGAGAGAACACTTCAGGAGCATCAGGTCGAAAACACACAGGCACCTCAGGGGGAGGGTGAAGGGGGGTGTACCTCAGCCGGAAGATGGGACAACGCCACTGCTCCTGGAAGGGGGCTCCATGCCCACAGCGATGTCCTGGGGAGTGCAAGGCCACAGTTTCTCAAGTGGGTGCTTTGCCCACTGCTTGGTCCAGGGGAGTTCAAGCCACAGTCTCTCAATGGGTGCTTTGCCCACTGCTTGGTCCTGAGTAGTGCAAAGCCACAGTCTCTCAAGTGGGTGCTTTGCCCACTGCTTGGTCCTGTGGAGTGCAAAGTCTCTGAAGTGTATGGCTTCTTCCACTGGTTCTGGAGGGGGCTCTGTGCCCAGCGTACTTCATCCTGCCAAGGATAGGGTGAGTGGATGCATTTCTCCACTGGTTCTGGAGGGGGATTTGTGCCCAGTCTGCTTGATCCTGCCAAGAATAGGGTGAGTGGATACATTTCTCCATTGGTTCTGGAGGGGTCTTTGTGTGCTTTATCCAGGCAAGGAGGGGCTGAGTAGATGGCTTCATCCACGGGTTTTGGAGGGGGCTCTTTGCCCAGTGATGCAACACTTGGGGTGTGGCAGTTCACAGTCCCTCACCTGGGTGTCTGAGGCACGAGATTTGCAGGGACCATGTTGCATGATAGTCCATGGAGGCAGGGCTAGACTCCATCTAGCGACGGCTACGGCTGCAAACTGGTGGTAGTGCTGGGGCTGGTGGGGGTGCTGCCAGTGGTTGAGAGAAGCTCCAGCCCTTCTCCTGCAGCCTCGGATGGATGCCCACTGGGGCTGCTGCCAGTGGTGCTACTGTCAGAAGTGCAGGTGGCGGTGCTTGCGGCGGGGCCTGCCGTGGTGCTAGCGGTGGTGCAGGTGGCGGTGCTGGCCATGGTGCAGGTGCTGCCAGTGATGGAGGGAGGCTCCAACCCTTCTCCTGCAGCCTCAGATGGCTGCCCACTGGGGCTGCTGCTGCTGACAGTAGTGGTGCTTGCGGCAGTGCAGGTGGCGGGGCTTGCGGCGGTGCTAGCAGCAGTGCTAGCAGCAGGGCTGCTGGCGGTGCTGGCTACGGTGCAGGTGGCGGTGTTCTGGTACACACCAGGCCTTCACCTACAACCTCCGACGGCTGAAGTGCCTTGGCTGTTTTTTTCTGCCCCTTCCTTACCATGGCAGATGGTGGTGTGACCTTGGGTCTGGCAGCTGGAGTCTATGAGGTTGCCTTGCTGGGTGGTTGTGGCTCCTTCTCCTTGCTGGATCCTGTCCCCCTCTTCACCTTGCCAGGTGGCGGAATGGCTTTGGCATTGCAGGGGTTGGTGGCACACTGGCTGGGCTGACGGGTGCCCCCATTGAGCCTTTGATAGCTTCAGGAACCACAGCGGACGAAGATTTGGCGGCTGAGGGGCTGGGCTGGGTTCTGGCCACCTTGGCCTGAGGGGAGGGGTATGGAAGAGGGCAATGTTGGTGAGGAAAAGCTTCTTAGGGACAATGGAAGAGAGAGAGAGTTTGGGAGTGGAGGAAGAGGGAGTGGATGTAGGAGGGTCTGTCTGCTGAGTTTGGGTGCAGGTGCATGAGCTGGATGCTGTTGTGAGGTGGATGGCTGTTGGGTGGGTGGGTGCTTGCATTTGTGTACTTTGGGAGGAGGGGTCACAGACACACTGGGAGAGGACACAGGGGACGGGTGCATGGATGTGGGGGTGGTAACTGCCAGTGAGGGGTGTGTAGTGATGGGTGTGCTGGTGATGGAGGTAGTGGATGAGGATGTAGTGCATGCAGGTGTGAGTGGAGACGCCCACCTGGGAGGGAGGTGGACGAGGAGAAGGAGGGGGACACAGTGGAGGCAGTGGATCTTGGTGTGACTGCATGGGGATGGTGCTTGTGTGAGTGCCTGTGAGATGAAGTGTGGTGCTTGTGTTTGCCTGAGCCACTTTTGTGTGGTGATTTGGGTGAATGTTGGTCTGAAGGTGTGCTTGGGATAGGTTGAGGTTGAGGGGATAGGGACTGGGTAGAGGAAGCTGGAGGAGGGAGGCTAGAGACAGGGACAATGGCTGCCATCAGTGCTGAGGCAAGAGCCTGATATGCTCTCTGTTGGGCCGCCACACCAGAGTGAATGCCCTCCAGGTATGCATTTGTTTGTTGCAAATGCCTCTCAACACCCTGCATGGCATTCAGTATGGTTGACTGCCCAACAGTGAGGGATCTCAGGAGGTCAATAGCCTCCTCACTGAGGGCAGCGGGGCTGACTGGGGCAGGGTCTGAAGTGCCTGGGGCGAAGGAGATGCCCACCCTCCTGGGTGAGCGGGCACAGGAAACAGGCTGAGGGACTGCTGGGAGGGCGGTGCTGGTAGGAGGGGTGGCGGCTCTGCCTGTTGTTGGGGTGGGCACATAGGTGTCCGCCACCGCCAGGGTGCTTCCATTGGAGGAGGAGTCGCTGTCTGTCGTGTCCCCTCCTGTCCCCGTCGTGGTGCTCCCCTTGCCCTCCTTCCCACTAGTGCCCTCACCCTCGGTGGATTTGACCTCCAGGCCCATGAGGGATGCAGCTCCCTTCGTCGTCAGTGCCTCTGCTCCTCCACCAGTTGATGCTAATGCACACAAGGACAGGGTGACAAAACAAAAAGGGGGAGTAGAGACAGAGGATACACTTGGTCAATGCCAGCAACAACACTACCGTTGGCGTACACAACTCACAGGGAGCAGCCCTATGCACTAGGCCATGCACTACCAGTTACTAAGATAGTCACCAGCACATGGGGTACAATGCCTAACGCCATTAGCTGCACACCTGAAACCCACAGGACCCTGCTCAGTAGTAGATGAACACTAACACTATTAAGCGTGGAGTGCTTTAGAGCCTGCCCAACAAGGGACCTATCCTGCCATGTTCGCCCTGGCCTAGGGGCACCCACAGCCCACATCCCCCATCCAGGTAAACCCTAACGCGTGCAAAGTAAGGAATCTGAATCTGTACTCACCTCTTTGTGGCTGCTGTGATGCCTTCAGGCACTCATCCAACTCTGGATAGGCCACCGCCAGGATGGGGCACATCGGGGGGGTCAGGGTCTGACGGGCACCCCTTCCTTGTAGGGAGACCAGCGCCAGCTGGGCTTCCGCCGTCTTACTTGCCCAGCGGCGCAGGTCCTCCCAACGTTTGCGGCAGTGGGTGCTCCACCTGTCAAAGACCCCCCGGGTCCGCACCTTCTTGGAGATGGCACGCCAAATACCCTTTTTCTGATGGGTGATGACCTGCATGGAAAAGACAACAGAAAAGTGCATTAGTTAACCATCCAGACCGTCACAGTCATGGCCCATAAGATCCCTCCCATCCCCTGACGCACATACATTGACCACCATACATGCATCACCCTGGCCAGGATGCCTCAGCCCCACCACATGTGGCTTACACACAGAGCAATCCATACATTCATGGCCCACGCATCATGCTCACAGTGTACTCACCTGTTTGTCTGGAGGACCACAGAGTAACGTGTACTGGGGTAGGACCCCATTCACCAGTTTCTCCAACTCCTCTGCAGTGAAGGCAGGGGCCCTTTCCCCAGACACATGAACAATTGTCGCTTCCAGACACAGGTCACAGCAGCACTTGCAGTGTAGGTCCTCTCCTGTTGAAGGTCAGGTAGCAAGTGAGTAAAGAGATAGAAAATGACGGTCACGTCCGCGGCGGTGTGTACCATCACCGCCAGCGTACATCGCCATTGGCTCCTGGAACCCCTAGGGCCCAATGATAACCAATGTGAAGTTGCGCAGTGGTCGTAGACCGCCTACCGCAATGGCGCTCAACGCCAGCGGAATTATCTCATTTCCACTTGTCCCTTCTCACAGGTCAGGCAGCCGCCATTTCAGGGGGGCACAGGCCATGGCACCTAACTGCGTCGCAGCAGACACTGGCACAGCCACTGACTCTCAGATTCACATGTTGACCAGAGTGTTGCCCAGGTGGAGGATTTGACCACAGTGAAAGCTGACTTTTATGCCCTGCGACATATCCCCAACATCATTGGTGCCATATATGGTACACATGTAGCATTTGTCCCACCCCAGTGAAATAAACAAGTGTTCGGGAATAGAAAAAGCTATCACTCTATGAACGTGCAGATGGTGTGTTTGGCGGACCAGTACATCTCCCATGTGAATGCCAAGTTTCCTGGCTCTGTGCATGACGCCTTCATCTTGAGGAATAGCAGCATCCCTCATGTGATGGGCCAACTGCATAGGCACCGGGTGTGGCTAACAGGTGAGCCCAATGTCACCACCCAGTATAAGTTTGTGTCTGGGTATGTGGTTGTCCCTAAGGGTTAGTGTGTATCTAACAGGTATCCCTCGATATTCGCAGGTGGCTCTGGTTACCCCATCCTCTCATGGCTACTGTCCCCAGTGAGGAATGGCAGGACAAGGGCAGAGGAACTTTACAATGAGGCACATGGGCAAACAAAGAGGATCATTGAAAGGACCTTTGGCCTCCTGAAGGCCAGGTTTTGGTGCCTCCATCTGACAGGTGGATCCCTGTACTACTCACCCAAGAAGGTGTGCCAGATCATTGTTGCATGTTGCTTGTTGCACAACCTGGCCTTGAGACACCAGGTGCCTTTTCTGCAGGAGGATGAGCCTGGAGATGGTCTTGTGGCAGCGGTGGAGCCTGTGGATAGTGAGGAAGAGGAGGCAGAGGAAGAAGATGTGGACAACAGAAGTAATATAATACAGCAGTACTTCCAGTGACACACAGGTAACTTCACTTGACATTTCAGTTTTCTGTTGGACATTGCACATGGAAGCCAGATTTCCCTATGTCTTTGGCCACTTACTGTACCCTTTGGCATCTCTATTTTCAGATCTCTGTGCCCCACTCTGGCTCCTGGTGTGTTTACTGCTGCCCACTACAGGTCATACCAATGTATATATAACTGTACAGTTGAATTGCAATGTTTACAGATTGTTGTACTAATACATATTTCAATCAATTGACAGACTCCAGACTTGTATTTGTTCCAAGGGTGTTTACCGAAGTGCAAAGAGGTTGAGGGGGTAGTGGAATGGGCTGGGTTGATGGTGGAGGAATGTCCAGATAGAGTCCAGTCTCTTTGTATCACAGGTGCATTATCCAATGGGGCATATGAAGGGGAGTATTGGCAGTTCAAGGGCGACAGGGTGACAGAGTGGGACAGAAGGGTGACAATCAGGAGAGTCTTATTTCCTGGCGGGGGTCTTGGCAATGTTCTCTGGCTTCTGCCTGGATCGCAGGGACCATTTGTGGGGTGGTACTCCTTCTGCAGGGGGTGGGGTGCTGGTGGCCCGTTGGTCCTATGGCGGGGCCTACTGTCCACTAGCACCGGCGAAGTTGGAGGGCTGTTCTTTGGTGTGGCTAGTGTCAGGGGCCCATTGGTGTGCCACTGCCTCCCTCATGGTCTTGCCCATGTCTGCCAGCACCTCTGCAATGGTGACCAGGAAGGTGTAGATGTTTTTTAGGTCCTACCTGATCCCCTGGTGCTGTCCCTCCTGCAGCCGCTGGGTCTCCTGCAACTTGTACATTTTCTGGACCATGGTCTCCTAGGAATGGTGGTATGCTCCCCGGATGTTGGAGAGTGCCTCGTGGAGAGTGCGTTCCTTGGGCCTGTCCTCCCCCTGTCGCACAGCAGTCCTCCTAGTTTCCCTGTTGTCCTGTGCCTCTGTCCTCTGAACCGTGTGCCCACTGCCACTGACCACAGGTCCCTGATCGTCCTGTGTTTGTGGGGTTGCCTGGGGTCCCTGTAGTGGTGGACACACTGCTGATTGACGTGTCCTGGGGACAAGTGGTATGGGCCCGGTGGGTGCTGTGTTGGTGTTTCCTGAGTGGGGAGGCTCTGTGGTGGGTTGGGACTGTGCCTGGGTACCCAACTGTCCAGAGGTCCCTGATAGGCCAGGTTGGTCATCGTGATCCAGGCGTGCAGAGCTGCTGTCATCATTGTGGGCCTCCTCTGGTGGGGACTGGATGTTGGTGGCAACTCCTCTCCGGTGACGTTGAGTAGGGGTCCTGTGGGGATGAAAATGCAGTGTTATTGTATCTGTGTTTGCCATCTTGTGCATGGGTTTGTTTCCCTGTATGGTTGGGATAGCCCTGGCAGCTTAGGCTTGTGTGTGCGGTGTTTTGTGGGCTGGGTGATTGTCTCTAATGGGCATGCTGTGGTGATGGGTGTCCATGCAGGTCTGTGATGAGGGTCCATGGATTGGTGTTACATGCAGGGCTTGGTTTTGGGATGGGTGGGTTGTGATGGTGGGGGATATGTGAGGTAGTGGAGTGATGGGGTTGAGGGTAGGGGTAGGAGTTGGTGATGGCATGCAGGTAGGATGGGGGATATAGTAGTAATGATTTGATTTACCAGAGTCCAGTCCTCCGGCTACTCCTGTGAGGCCCTCAGGATGCATTTATGCCAAGACTAGCTCCTCCCATGTTGTTAGTAGTGGGGGAGTAGGTGGGGGTCCACCGCCAGTCCTCTGTGCGGCTACATGGTTTCTTGCAACCACGGAACACACCTTCCCCTGTAGGTCGTTCCACCTCTTCCTGATGTCATCCCTTGTTCTTGGGTGCTGCCCCACGGCGTTGACCCTGTTCACGATCCTCCGCCATAGCTCCATCTTCCTAGCAATGGACGTCTGCTGCACCTGTGATCTGAATAGCTGTGGCTCTACCCGGATGATTTTCTCCACCATGACCCTTAGCTCTGAAAACCTGGGGTGTCTTTGGGGTGCCATGGATGTGGTGTCAGTGATATGTGTGAGGATCAACACATTGGAGAACATTGGCTGAGACATCTCTGATGCCATGGCCACTGTTGTTTGGAAGGAACCACTTTCCAGGAAATGGAGCACTGACAGGACCTGCACTAGAGGGGGGATTCCTGTGGGCTGGCGGACAGCTGACATCAGGTCTGGCTCCAATTGGGCACACAGTTCTTGGATTGTTGCCCGATCAAGTCTGCAGATTATGATAATGTGTCTGTCCGCCATTGTCGCTAGGTACACCAAGGGTCTGTACATCGGAGGATGTTACCATCTCATAGTCAGCCTCAGCGGTTGAAGCCTTTGGAAGAAATCTGTGAGCAGAGGGTCATACTCACACACCTTCTGCACTAATGATGATTTTGTTCCTTTACAGAACCAGTATGTGAATATGACAGTCAGTTGCTGTGCCAGGGTCTGCTGTGACGCAGATTGGTGCCATGCCTCGTGCCCCCCTGAAATAGAAGCTGCCTGGCCTGTCAGGAGGGACAAGTGTAAATGAGGTAATTCCACTGGCGTTGTGCGCCACCGCGGTAGGCGGTCAAAGACCGCCACGCAACTTCGCATTAGTTATCATTGGGCTCCATGGGTTCCAGAAGCCAATAGCGATGTACACCGGCGGTGACCGTACGCACCGCTGCGGACGTGACCGCCATTTCCTATCTGTTCACTCACTTGCTACCTGACCTTCAACAGGAGAGGACCTACACTGCAAGTGCTGCTGTGATCTGTGTCTGGAAGCGACAATGGCTCATGTGTCTGGGGAAAGGGCCCCCGCCTTCACTGTGGAGGAGTTGGAGAAACTGGTGGATGGGGTCCTGCCCCAGTACACGTTACTCTACGGTCCTCCAGACAAACTGATCAGTACACTGTGAGCATGATGCATCGGCCATAAATGTATGCAGTGCTGTGTGTGTAAGCCACATGTAGGGGGGCAGAGGGGTCCTGGCTAGAGTGCTGCATGTATGATGGTCAATGTATGTACGTAAGGGGACGGGAGGATATGGTGGGCCATGAGTATTACAGTCCGGACGGTATGACTAATCCTTTATCTGCTATCTTTTCCCTGCAGGTCAGCGTTCACCAGAAAAAGGGTATTTGGCATTGCCAAGGAGGTGCAGAACCTGGGGGTCTTTGACAGGCGGAGCACCCACTGATGCAAAAGGTGTGAGGACCTGCGTCGCTGGGCAAAGAAGACGGCGGAGGCCCAGCTGGGGCTGGCCTCCCAATGAGGAAGGGGTGCCTGTCGCATCATGACCCCCCCTGATGTTGTGCATCCTGGCGGTGGCCTATCCGGAGTGGGATGGGCGCTTGAAGGCATCACAGCAGCCACAAGGGGGTGAGTACAGAATCAGAATCCTGACTTTGTGCGTGCTAAGAGTTACCTGGGTGGTGGCCAGGGCGAAGATGGCAGGATAGGTCCCTTGTTGGGCAGGCTCAGAATCACTCCAACCCCAATAGTGTTAGAGGGCATCTACTACTGGGCAGGGTCCTGTGGGTTTCAGGTGTGCAGCTAATGGTGGTAGGCATTGTACCCCATGGGCTGGTGACTATCTTAGTAACTGGTAGTGCATGGCCTAGTGCATAGGGCTGCTCCCTGTGTGGTGTGTCCGCCAACGGTAGTGGTGTTGCTGGCATTGACTAAGTGTATCCCCTGTCTCCCCCCCCCTTTTGTGCATTAGCATCATCTGGCGGAGGCGATGGAGGGAGCTGCATCCCACATGGGCCTGGAGGCCGAATACACTGAGGGTGTGGGCACCAGTGGGATGGAGGGCAAGGGGAGCACCACAACGGGGATAGGACGGCAGACCACAGACAGCGACTCCTCATCTGATGGAAGCTCCCTGACGGTGGCAGACACCTCTGTGCCCACCCCAACAACAGGTAGAGCCACCACCCCCCCACCAGCACCACCCTCCCAGATGCTCCTCAGCGTGTTTCCCATGCCCGTTCACCCAGGAGGGTGGGCATCTCCTTTGCCCTAAGGCACCTCTGGCCCTGCCCCATCAGCCCTACGGCCCTCAGTGAGGAGGCTATTGACCTCCTGAGATCCCTCACTGTTGGGCAGTCAACCATACTGAATGCCATCCTGTGTGTCGAGAGGCATTTGCAACAAACAAATGCATACCTGGAGGGCATTCACTCTGGCGTTGCAGCCCAACAGAGAGCACTGGCCAACTCCCTGATGGCAGCCCTTGTACCTGTCTCTAGCCTCCCCCCTCCAACTTCCTCTACCCAGACCCAATCCCAAGCACACCTTCAGACCAGCATTCACCCAAATCACCACACAAAAGTGGCTCAGGCAAACATAAGCACCACACTTCATCACACAGGCACTCACACAAGCACCATCCCCATGCAGACACACCAACATCCAATGTCTCCACTGTGTCCCCCTCCTCCTCCTCACCCACCTCCCTCCCAGTATAGTCTCCACTCACACCTGCATGCACTACATCTTCATCCACTACCTCCATCACTAGCACGCCCATCACAACACACCCCTCACTGGCAGTCACCACCTCCACATCCATGCACACGTCCCCTGTGTACTCTCCCAGTGTGTTTGTAACCCCTCCTTCCAAAGTACACAAACCCAAGCACCCACCTATCCAACAGCCATCCACCTCCCAACAGCATCCAACCCATGCACCTGTACCCAAGCACATCAGACAGACACCTCCTACAACCACTCCCTCTTCCTCAACTCCCAAACCCTCTCCCTCTTCCCGCCCCAGTGTGCCTAAGAAGCTTTTCCTGGCAACATTGACCTCTTCCCTACCCCCATCCTTCACCTCGGGCCAGGGTGTCCAGAACCCAGGCCAGCACCTCAGCCACCAAGTCGAGAGGCTCAAAGGGGGCACCTGTCAGCACAGCCAGTGTGCCATCAACCCCTGCAAAGGACAAAACCATTCCGCCACCTGCCAAGGTGAAGAGGGGGACAGCATGCAGCAAGGCCAAGGAGCATGAACCACACAGAAAGGCCTCCTCAGAATCTCCAGCTGCCAGAGCCAAGGTCACAACACCATCTGCCAAGGTGAGGAAGGGGCAGAAAACACCAGGCAAAGCACTTCAGCCGTCAGAGGCTGCAGGTGAAGGCCTGGTGGCTACCAGCACAACCGCCAGCCCCGCCACCTGCACCACAGTTAGCACCGCCAGCAGCCCCGCCGCTAGCACCGCCACCTGCATCGCCACTTGCACCGCCACCTGCACCGCCGCTAGCACCACTACTGTCAGCAGCAGCCCCAGTGGGCAACCGACCGAGGCTGCAGGAGAAGGGCCGGAGCCTCCCTCCAACACTGGCAGCACCGCCACCTGCCCCGCTGCTAGCACTGCCGCAGGCACCACCACCTGCACCGCTGACAGTAGGGCCACTACCAGCAGCCCAAGTGGGCAGCCGTCCGAGGCTGCAGGAGAAAGGCTAGAGCCTCCCACCACCACTGGCAGCACCCTCACCAGCACCGGCACTACCACCAGTTTTCAGCCTTAGACGCCGCAGAATGGAGCCTAGCCCTGTCTCCATGGACTATCATGCAACCTGTTCCCTGCAAATCTCATTTCTCAGACACCTAGGTGAGGGACTGTGAACTGCCACACCCCAAGTGTTGCATCAATGGGCACAAGGCCCCCTCCAGAACCAGTGGAGATATGCATCCACTCACCCTATCCTTGGCAGGATGAAGCACACTGGGCACAAGGCCCCCTCCAGAACCTGTGGAGAAATGCATCCATTCACCCCCCTCCTTGCCAGGATGAAGCACACTGGGCAGCAAGCCCCTTCCAGAACCAGTGGAGATATGCATCCACCCACCCTATCCTTGGCAGGATGAAGCACACTGGGCACAAGGCCCCCTCCAGAACCAGTGGAGATATGCATTCACTCACCCTATCCTTTGCAGGGCGAAGCACACTGGGCACAAGGCCCCCTCCAGAACCAGTGCAGATATGCATCCACTCACCCTATCCTTGGCAGAATGAAGTATACTGGGCACAAGGCCCCCTCCAGAACCAGTGGAGAAATGCATCCACTCACCCCACTTCTTGCCAGGATGAAGCACACTGAACCCTAACCCCCCTCCAGAACCAGTGGAAGAGCCCATCCACTTGAGAGACTGTGGCTTTGCACTCCCCAGGAGCAAGCAGTGGGCAAACCACCCACTTGAGAGACTTGTGAGACTGTGGCTTTGCACTCCCCAGGTGCAAGCAGTGGGCAAACCACCCACTTGAGACACTTGTGAGACTGTGGCATTGCACTCCCCAGGACCAAGCAGTGGGTATGGAGCCCCCTCGAGGAGCAGGGGCTTTATTCCATCTTCCAGCTGAGGTGCCTCCCCTTCCCCACCCCCCTGGGGTGCCTGTGTGTTTTCGACCTGATGGCCCTGCAGTATTCTCTCCGTATTGAGGCAGGAGTCAAGTATGGGCTTGGCCCATGATTTTTGGCCCAGTGGCCCACAGACATTTTGAATGGACAATGTACCGTCTTATGTACATATTGTATATTTATGTATATACTGTTTTTCTATTTATTACGTATATCTGCCTATTTCGAAAATATCACTGTTTAACTCAATTCTTTTTGTCCTTGCGTTCTTCCAGGGGGTTACGGGGTGTTAGTGTAATGTTGCTGCATGTGTTTGTGTGTATGGTGTTGTGGGTGAGGGTGGGGGTGGGGGTGGGGGTGTTGCATGTTGTGTGTGTGTGTCACTTTCTTTTTCCTCACCCCTTCCCCTGTGTACTAGGTGCAGTACTCACCGTGGTCGTCGTCGCCGCCGTCTTTCATATTCCTGATAGATGAGGAGGTAAACTAGCATGGGCAGGATCTGCAGCTCGGGCTCCATGGCGACCTGGTTCTTCGTTGAGTGTCAAGAGGTGAGTGGTTTCCCTTCTGTGTCCTGTTTTTGCAGTGCTTTTGATGGCGTTGGTACCTCCCCGGAAAAGCTGGCGGATTGGCGGGTTGTGATGGGGTGAGCGGTACATTGTCTTCTGCCTGTCTGTTAGCAGTTACCGCTGCGGTGTTTGTTGCTACCGCCGTGGCGGTCAGAATATTAAAGTTGCTGTCTGTGTTGGC
Organism: Pleurodeles waltl; assembly: GCF_031143425.1. NCBI lineage: Eukaryota > Metazoa > Chordata > Amphibia > Caudata > Salamandridae > Pleurodeles > Pleurodeles waltl. The sequence goes on along the minus strand of NC_090446.1, from coordinate 1,331,221,930 downwards.
GGTTTCCGCCGTGGTTATGATTCCATTTTTTTTATCGCCTGCCTGTTGGCGGTATTATCGCACTTTAACACTGACCGCTAGGGTTGTAATGAGGGCCATAGTATCTAATCTGACAGAAAGAATGCATTGAGAATCTGATCTTCATCAAAGACTCATGCATGCATTACTTGAATTCGATAAAAAGCAGAGGAACTCCTGAATGCATGGGCAAAAAATCAAATGGGATTTCTAACAAAGAAAAATGGGACTTAGGGATTCTAAGTGATCAGGACAGTTTAACACATCGTAGATAATGACAAGAGAGACTGAGTAATCTTGGTCACTGGAGAAAATAAGGTGCAAGAGAGAACAAGAGGGAGTGTCTAGACGGCTCCATTGTAGGAGGGAAAAAGGTGGGGGTGAGGAAAAAAGGAGGTGCAGGGGAAAAAATGAAAAAAAGGAAAGAGGAACCTCTGCCTGGGGAGGAGCAGAGGAAGAAGAGCTGCCCTGCCTGTGACTGTGCTTTGTAGAGCTATCCTGCAGTTGCTGCTTCTGCCAGAGTAAGAGGGCAAAGACTGGACTTTGTGTGCCTTCCATCTTGTGAAGATCTCCCAGGGCTTGATTTAGAGCTTGCCTCCTGTTGTTTGAAGTCTCAGGGACAGCAAAGACTTCTCTCTGCCAGCACCTGGAGTCTCTGGAGAGACTCCTATTCTGCCAAGTGGTGCCCATCCAGTTCCTGGGACCCTGAAAAGAGAAGCTGGCAGCCTAAGAGTGAGAAATCCATGCACGAACGCCGTGCGGGGAAAAGATGGACAGGACTCCGATCTGCGGCTGAAAAATTTACGTGCCACCGGCTTCGCAGCTGAAATTCGATGCTCGCCTGCAACACGACCCAAAGATCGACACCTGGGGCTGGAGAAACAACACACAGCATCACTGATGGAGGCTGGTGAGATCCCAACCCGCACTGCGTGGTTTTCGGATCATCGTGCAGCTAGATTTCCGATGCAAGCATCGCTGGGTGTGTAAAAACAACGCAAAGCCAGCCCAGACCCAAGAGTGCTGATCGGATCGACGCATCGCTCTCCTGCTGAGAGGAGAAACTATGCGCGCGCCCCTACAAAACGAGAAACAACGCAAGGTCTCGCTCGTGAGTGAAATCGACGCATCGCAAACTCTTTTTGACGCACACTCACCCGTGCGGGGTTATTTTTGAAGCACCCAAGGTATCACTTTCATGCTAACAGTGTTAGTGTGAGTTTAAAACTACATGAAGACTCTTTTTGCTTTTTAATTGATAACTTGACTTGTGTATTGTGGATTTTTGTAGTTTTGGTCTTGTTTTGTTTAAATAAATATTCTCTATTTTTCTAAACATGTGTTGTGTCATTTTGTAGTGTTTTCATTAAGTTACTGTGTGTGTTGGTACAAATACTTTACACCTAGCACTCTGAAGTTAAGCCTACTGCTCGTGCCAAGCTACCAAGGGGGTAAGCAGGGGTTAGCTGAGGGTGATTCTCTATTACCCTGACTAGAGTGAGGGTCCTTGCTTGGACAGGGGGTAACCTGACTGCCAACCAAAGAACCCAATTCTAACATTGGTGGCAGCGGTGGGATTGGACTTGTATTTGTCCTTGACATATAGTAATTAAGTGTACTCTACTGTTTTGAGTGCAGGCCACTACATGACCACATACTGTTTGTCTTGTGATTTTTGATTTTTCTCTTTTGCTTGGATTTTTCCCTAAATCCATTTTTGAGGTAATCTTTGACTTCTAAACTTCATTTGGGAACTTGTTTTCTGCCTTTTGGAACTTTGCACTTTTGTTGACTTGTCATCATGTCCCAATCTGGAGATGCATCAGTTGGAGCTGCTTTTGACCTAGAGAAATTGAAAAGCTATACCAAGGCTCAGTTTAAGCAGTTCTGTCAAAGTTTTGACTATCCCATTAAGAGCTCATCCAAGAAGGAGGAGCTGCAAAAGGTGCTGAGGGCGTGGGTGACAGCCAAGAGCACCAAAGGGCACACAGAGGAGGAGGATGAGGAGGAGGAAGAGCATTCCTTACACAATGGTATTGTGGGTGGGCCTGTTATACCCAGGGAGAGGGTCTCCAGGGCTGGTAGCAGTGTCTCATCTAAGGGTCTGACCCCTGAAGAATTGCAGGACAGACAGGCAGAGAGGGAGCACCAGAGGGAGTTGGGGAAAATGAGGATGGCCCTAGAAGAGAAAAAGATTTTGTTGGCTCATGAGCGTAGCTTGAGAGAGCTAGATCAGAGGAGCGAGTCTAGAAGGGATGGTGGCTGCCACATCACAGTGCAGCCTGAAAGGAGGGTGCACATTCCTAAAGGTCTTGTGAAGGATTATAAACAGGAGGACGACATATACTTGTGGTTTAAGGGGTATGAGTCTGCTCTCCACATGAATCTGGTCCCTGAAGCTCATTGGGGGGTGAGTCTGTGGAAGCACTTTGAGGTAGAGTGGAGGGATACACTGACAACCTTAGGGGATGCTCGGAATCTCACCTACCCTATCATGAAGGATGCCCTACTCACAAGGTATGGTCTCACCCCTAAGCAGTATAAGGATAAGTTTAAGTCCTACAAGAAAAAGGAATCCCAAACATGGTTGGAATGTGTTGATTCTTATTGCAGGTCACTGGATGGTTGGGTGAAGGGCAGAATGGTAACTATGTATGAGGGGCTTTACAATCTGATTGCTTGGGCGCACTTGTACAGTTTATGTTTTCCAGATCTGTGCCAGCACCTGATTGACAGCAAGCTGACTGACCCCAGGAAGCTTGCACAGGAAGCAGACAACTGGGAGAGCACCAGGGTCCAGAAGAGGTATGGGGGGGAGAGCATGCCAAGGGTGGGGAGGGTCCCTCTCAGAAAAAAGGGGGGGTAAGTGTAAACAGGGGGAGTTCTATGAAGGGCCCCAAACTGATTCCCAGGGTAAGGCTTCCCAACCCCCCTGTGAGAAGAAGCCATGGTTCTCCAAAGGGAAGCCAGTGACAGGTGGTCCCCCATGTAAATGCTATGCATGTGACCAGAAGGGTCATGTGAGGGGGGATCCCAAATGCTCCAAAAGTACACCGGCACCAACTGGTGCGCCATCCCAGGGTTTGGCCAGTGTAGCGCTTGGGGAGGAGTTGGTTCCAGGTGGGTGGGAGCCAGCTGAGATGACCCTGGTCTCACTAGGGGATGGTGAGATGGTCCAGAGAACCCTGGTGCCTGAGAACACTAAGAAATACAGGCAGTGGGTGACCATTAATGGACAGAGGGTGGAGGCTCTGAGAGACACAGGAGCCAGTGTGACTACAGTGAGGAGTCACCTGGTGTCTGAGGAGCAGATTGATCCCTGTGTACTTCACCAAGTAGTTGCAGTGGACAGCTCAGAGCTCCTGTGCAAAGTGGCGCAGGTTCCCTTTGAATGGTTGGGTTCAGGTTCCTTGAAGGTAGCTGTGAGTCCAACCATGCCTGTTGATTGTTTGCTCGAGGATTCCCCTTGGAAGGAGCTGGAACACAGGTCTTACTTGGAGGTGTTGGGTCTGCCTGGGTGGATATGCCTATCCACCAGGTCAATGGCAGCCCGTCAGGGTGGTCAAGAGCCTCTGGAGCCTGAAACAGTGGCCCGGGAGACAGCCAAGAAGAGGAAGGGCAGGGGCGCAAGAAACCGGCCCCAGAAGTTCCCACGGTCCGGGAGGAGGCAGAGCCTGAGGGTGATGCCCCGGAGCCTACAGGGTAGCAGGTGGCTGAACTGGGGGAGATCCCTGAGCTGTCGCAGTGGCAGCAGGAAGGGGGACCCACCATGGAGGCATTCTGTGCAGACCAGAAAAATTGCCCTATTCTAGAGGGACTGCGGCAGCAGGCTGCGGCCCAGGCGGCTGGCGAGGATCCCAGTACTCACCTGATCTATTGGGCCGATGGCCTCCTGTGTAGTGAGCCTAAGGTTCCTGCGCCTGGGTTATCTCATATGCTGGTGGTACCCCAGTGCTTCACGGCCTTCCTACTGGGGTTGGTTCATGATGTGCCTTTGGCAGGGCATCTGGGGCAGGACAAGACCTATAAGAGGCTTGTCTCCCACTTCTATTGGCCCCAGATGCACAAGCATTCTGCTGCACACTGTAGGTCTTGCCCAACTTTCCAGGCAAGTGGCAAGAGCGGGGGGAAATGTAAGGCTCCCCTCCAACCTTTACCTGTGGTTAGTACTCCCTTTGAGAGGGTAGGAATTGACATTGTGAGGCCTCTGGACCCCAAGACATCCTTGGGCAACTGGTTCATCCTGGTCTTGGTGGACCATGCCACCGGTATCCAGAAGCAATTCCTCTGAGGTCAGTCACTTCCCCTGTGGTGGGTAGTGCACTGATGGGGGTTTTTACCTGCATGGGGTTCCCCAGGGAACTGGTATCTGATAGGGGTACTAACTTCCTATCCACGTAGATGAAGTCTCTTTGGAAAGTGTGTGGGGTGACCTACAAGTTCACCAACCCCAAAGTAATGGTCTGGTTGAGAGATTCAACCGCACCTTGAAAGGCATGATTCAGGGCCTATCAGAGCCCTTGAGGCGGAAGTGGGACGTCCTCTTGCCATGCCTTCTGTTCGCTTACAGGGAGGTGCCTCAAAAGGGACTTGGGTTTCGTCCTTTGAGCTCATCTATGGCCACCCTGTGAGGGGACCTTTGAGTCTGGTGAAGGAGGCTTTGGAGAAAGCTCCTTGTAAGCCTCCCCAGGATGTATTTAGCTACATGCTGGCTTTGAGAAACCAGACTGCACGCTTCAGGAGTCTCGCACAGGAGAACCTGGAAGCAAGCCAGGAGGATATGAAACAGTGGTACGACTGGAATGCCACTCTGGTCGAGTTTCAACCTGGTCAGAAAGTGTGGTTGATGGCGTCAGTGGAGCCTAGGACACTCCAGGATAAGTGAACTGGGCCATTTGAGGTGGTGGAGCGCAAGAGCGAAGTCACCTACCTGGTGGACTTGCACTCTCCAAGGAACCCTTTAAGGCTCCTGCATGCCAACTGCCTCAAACTTTACTTTGAGTGGACTGAACTGTCCATGTTCCTTACGACAGATGATGGGGTGAAGGAGGAGAGTGAGCCTCTTCCTAATCTCCTGTCGCCCAGTGGTATTGGGCCCAAAGGCGGCTGCACCTAGTGCCACTCCAGAACTCAGGTTCTGTGTGGACAACCAGGGACTTAATGCGGTCAGCAAGACTGACGCACACCCCATCCCCCGAGCTGAAGAGCTCATTGACCGGTTAAGAGCTGCCAAGTACCTCAGTACGTTTGACTTAACTTTGGGGTACTGGCAGGTTGCCTTAACTGAGGGGGCCAGGACAAGGTCAGCATTCTCTACCCCAGATGGACACTTTCAATTTAAAGTCATGCGATTTGGGATGAAGAATGCCCCTGCCACCTTTCAGAGGTTGGTCAACCAGGTGTTTGCTGGGCTGGATGAGTTCAGTGCCGCCTACCTGGATGACATTGCTGTGTTTAGTTCCACATGGGAGGAACACCTGCAACACCTCTGGAGAGTGTTAGAGGAGCTGCAGAAGGCAGACCTCACTATTAAGGTGAGCAAGTGCCAAATAGGGCAGGGTTCTGTGGTGTACTTGGGACACCAGGTGGGGAGTGGCCAGGTGGCACCTATACAGCCAACAATTGATGCAATTCTGGCTTGCGAGCCTCCCAAGACCGAGACTGTATTAGGTCTCACAGGATACTACAGGAGGGTTCTCAAGGGGTATGGTACCATTGTTTCCCCCTTGACTGAGTTGACTTCGAAGAAGCAACCCAGGAAGGAGATCTGGACAGAGGCTTGCCAGAACGCTTTTGATGCCCTGATCGCTGCCATGTGCACAGCACCTGTGCTGAAGGCACCTGACTACTTCAAGGAGTTTGTTGTTCAAACAGACACCTCAAAACATGGTACTGGAACAGTACTCTCAAAGCTTAACGAAGAGGGCCTAGATCAACCTGTAGCCTTCATTAGCAGAAGGTTACTTCCCAGGGAATGTAGGTGGAGTGCCATAGAACGTGAAGCGTTTCCTGTGGTCTGGGCACCGAAGAAGCTAAGACCCTACTTGTTTAGGACGCACGTCCGGCTTCAGACCGGCCACAGGCCCCTCAGGTGGTTAATGCAAATGAGGGGTGAGAATCCAAAACTGTTGAGGTGGTCCATTTCCCTACAGGGGATTGACTTTACAGTGGAACACCGTCCTGGTACAGAACACGCCAATTCTGATGGTCTGTCCAGGTTCTTCCGCCTTAGTGATGAGAACTCCCATGAGGTTGGGTAGTTGCTCCCCACTTTCAGCTGGGGGGACATGTGTTAGACTTTTCATCCTTGGTGTGGTCTCCCTCAACTTTTTGCCTCTGTTTCCCAGGTTGTTGATGTATGCTGGACTCTGATTTTGCTCTTTTTGTTATTCTGGGCACTTTACCACTGCCAACCAGTGCTAAAGTGCAAGTGCTCCTTTACAAAATGTGTATGCAATTGGCATATCCATAATTGGCATATTTGATTTATTAGAAGTCCTTAGTATACTGCACTAGAGGTGCCAAGGGCCTGTAAATTAGATGCTACTAGTGGGCCTGCAGCACTGGTTGCGCCACCCACATAAGAAGCTCTGTAATCATGTCAGATCTGCCACTGCAGTGTTTGTGTGTGCAGTTTGTAACTGTAAATTCGACTTGGCAAGTGTACCCACTTGCCTGGCCTGAACCTTCTCTTTTCTTACATGTAAGACACCCCTAATGTAGGCCCTAGGTAGCCCCAAGGGCAGGGTGCAGTGTGTGGTTAAGGTAGGACATATATTAATGTGTTTTATATGTCCTGACAGTGAAATATTGCTAAATTTGTTTTCACTGTTGCAAGGCCTGTCCCTCTCATAGGTTAACATGGGGGCTAACTTTAAATCTGATTAAAGTGTAGATTTCCTTTGGGAGCGGATAGACTTGTGGAGTTTGGGGTTTCTGAGCTCACAATTAAAAAATACATCTTTCAGTAAAGTTGATTTTAAGATTGTGTGTTTGAAAATGCCACGTTTAGAAATTGAGCATTTTCTTGCTTAAACCATTTCTGTGACTCTCCCTGTTTGTGGATTCCCTGTCTAGGTCAGTCTGACAGTTGGGCTGGTTGCACCTCTCACTAGACAGTGACACAAAGGGAGCTGGGGTGTAGCCTGCATATCCTGATGAGCCATCTGTGCTAGGAGGGAGGGAAGAAGTGGTGACTTACACTTGAAAGGGCTGTGCCTGCCCTCACACAATGCAGTCTCCAACCCCCTGGTGAGTGTCTGGGGCCTGGCCTGGGAAAGGCAGGATTTTTCAATCAAGAGAGACTTTGCTTTGAAGTAGGCCTACTTCAAAGGAGAAAATGGGTATTAGATGGGCACCCAAAACCACAGACTTTCGAACACTTTTGGAAACCAAGAGGAACCTCTGCCTGGAAAAGAGCTGAGGAAGAAGAGCTTCCCTGCCTGTGACTGTACTTTGTGGCGCTGTCCTGCAGTTGCTGCTTCTGCCAGAGTAAGAGGGCAAAGACTGGACTTTGTGTGCCTTTGATCTTGTGAAGATCTCCAAGGGCTTGATTTAGAACTTGCCTCCTGTTGTTTGAAGGCTCAAGGACAGCAAAGACTTCTCTCTACCAGCACCTGGAGGCTCTGGTGAAACTCCTACTCTGCCAAGTGGTGCCCATCCAGTTCCTGGGATCCTGAAAGGAGAAGCTGGCAGCTGAAGAGTGAGAAATCCACGTTCAGAACGCCGTGTGCGGAAAAGATTAACGCAACTCTGATCTGCTGCTGAAAAATCAACGTGCCGCCGGCTTCTTGGCTGAAATTTGATGCTCGCCTGCAACGCGACCCAAAGATCAATGCCTAGGGCTGGAGAAATGACACACAGCATCGCTTACAGAGGCTGGTGAGATCACAACCCACGCTGCGTGGTTTTCGGATCATCGATTTCCAACGTAGGCACCGCTGGGAGTGTAAAAACAACGCAAAGCCTGCCCGGACCCAAGAGTGCTGAAAGGATCGACGCATCGCTCTCTTGCGGAGAGAAGAAACTTCATGCCCTGACCCGACAAAACAAAAAACGATGCAAGGTCTGGCTCGTGAGTGAAAATGACACATCGTAAGCCCTTTTTGACCCACACTCGCCCGTGCTGGGTTATTTTTGACGCAGCCAGGGAACATTTTTACACTAACAGTGTTAGTGTGATTTTAAAACTACATGAAGGCTCTTTTTGCTTTTTCATTGATAACTTAACTTGTGTATTGTGGATTTTTGTCATTTCGGTCTTGTTTTGTTTAGATAAATATTCTCTATTTTTCTAAACCTGTGTTGTGTCATTTTGTAGTGTTTTCATTACGTTACTGTGTGTGCTGGTACAAATACTTTACACCTAGCACTCTGAAGTTAAGCCTACTGCTCGTGCCAAGCTACCAAGGGGGTAAGCAGGGGTTAGCTGAGGGTGATTTCTTTTACCCTGACTAGAGTGAGGGTCTTTTCATGGACAGGGGGTAACCTGACTGCCAACCAAAGACCCCATTTCTTACAATGCCTTTATCCTGAGGAATAGCAGCATCCCAAATGTGATGGGCCAACTACAGGAGCATTGGGTGTGGCTAATAGGTGAGCCCTGGGTCCCACCCAGTAGATGTTGGTGTATGGGTATGATGTGAGCCATATAGGATAGTGTGTGGCTAAATGTTGTCCCTCGATATTTGCAGGTGACTCAGGTTACCCCAACCTTTCATGGCTACTGAACCCTGTGCGGAATGCCAGGACAAGGGCAGAAGAACGTTACAATGAGGCACATGGTTGAACAAGAAGGATTATCGAACGTACCTTTGGGCTCCTGAAGGCCAGGTTCCGGTACCTCCATCTAACAGGTGGATCCCAGTGCTACTCACCCAAGAAGGTCTGCCAGATAATCGTGGCATGCTGCATGTTGCACAACCTTGCTTTGAGATGCCATGTGCCTTTTCTGCAGGAGGAGGATGCTGGAGATGGCTGTGTGGCAGCAGTTAACCCTGTGGACAGTGAGGATGAGGAGGCAGAGGATGAGGATGAAGACAACAGAACTGCAGTGATTTGACAATATTTCCAATTACACACAGGTAATACAGTGTTACTTCACATTTCATTGTCATTTTTTTAATTAGCTATGGCACTGGCATGCTGTTAATTCCCACTTCTATGCCCACTCACTGTACCCTTTGGCAACTCATTTTGCAGATGTTGGAGCCCCACTATCGCTCCTGGTGTGATCACTGCAGCCCACTACAGGTCTTTACTATGTCAACCTTATTGTACAGTTGAATTGCAATGTTTGAACCTCGTTAAACGAATGCATACTTAAAACATTTGACATACTTTTATTTTTTCAAAGTGTGTTTATTTAAGTGCTAAGAAGAAGAGGGGCAAGTGCAATGGGCTGGGGTGATGATGGAGGAAAGTCCAGGGTATTGTTCCAGTTTATTTGTAGCACAGGTGCATTGTCCAAGGGGACATAGAAAGGGGAATAATGGCAGTTCAAGGTGGACAGAGTGGACACAAGGGTGACAATCTGGAGAGTCTCATTTCCTGGCAGGGGTCTTAGCAATAGCTTCTGGCTTCTGCCTGGATCACAAGGAACATTCGCGGGGTGTTTCACCTTCTGCAGAGGGAGGGGTGCTGGTGGCCTGTTGGTCCTGTGGTAGGATCTCCTGTCCACTAGCAGCAGCGGAGGTGGTAGGCAGTTCAGATGTCTGTCTAGGGGCAGGGGCCTGCTGTTGTGAGACTGCCTGCCTCATAATGTTGGCCATGTCTGCCAGCACCCCTGCTATGGGGACCAGAGTGGTGTTGATGGCCTGCAAGTCCTCCCTGATCCCCTGGTACTGTCCCTCCTGCAGCCGCCTGTTCTCCTGCACATTGTCCAGTATCTGGCCACGCGTATCCTGGGAATGTTGGTATGCTCCCGGGATTTCTGCAACTGCCTCCTGGAGAGTCGGTTCCCTGGGCCTGGTGCACAGCACTCCTCCCAGTTTCCCTGTTGTCCTGTGCCTCTATCCCCCGAACTATGTGCCCACTGCCACTGACCCCAGGTCCCTGTTTTCTTGGGTAGGAGGTGTGCCGTGGGGTCCCTGTAGTGGTGGACACAGTGCTGATTGACATCCTGGGGACAGAGGTATGGGTACGCTGAGTGAGTGCTGTGGTGCAGCCACAAATCCATTATACACTACACAGTAGTAGCTAGTGTAGTAACTGCCCTTGTCCTACTGCCAGTAACTATTTGTCCATTAGGGGTCTGCCAACACAGACAAAAATATAATTTATCTCTCCTTCCAAAGAACAACTTAACTGCTAAGTTAACACATTCTTCTAGTTCTTTTTTCTCTGAATGGATTAGGGAATGGTACCTCTCGAAAATCTTCCCAAACCTTATTTCAAGGTTTCCTTCAAGGACCTTCTAAATGATTAATAGTGGTTGGATTAGTGTTCTTTTCTTGTTCTCCCAGGGAAGACATCACAAAGCGAGATCCAACTCCCACCTATTCCAATGAGGTGAACTTTAACTGTAGGATTCATCAAAAAAATGACTTATTCATCACAGGCAACTAGACATAGAAAATGCAGAGTTGGTGGGTAATTTATGAAAGACTCAGACCAGACCATCATGACAAAAATCTCTTTGACTAGTGTGCACTATTGTGGAACACTGGAACAATGCCAGACATTGTTCTGACTGTTCTGCACTATGATGTTGGGTCATGTTATCCCTTTGACTCATGGGTGAGTAAGTGAGGCTGATGTGGGCTATTGTATTGTTCAGGTAAAAAGCTCCTGCAGTGAGTTGTTGTTTCTTTCACTACATCCACCCCACCAAGTGTGTGATCCATTTATGGTGTCAATTAAATCACACCTTTAAAAATCACATAGCCTGTGGGTTTGATGAATGGATGGGAATGGGCAGTTTGGGAAAGATGTGAAAAACGAAAACACTACACAACACCAATGTTCATCAGGTCAATAAGCAGCACATCGTCATCATAAAATCTGTTGTGGAGGGAAATGAAGGAATGACATAGGTCAAGTAGATGCATTTCAAGCAGTTCTTGAGCCCCAGAGACCCAAGTTATTATATATTTCTATTTCTATTTTGTGATTTTATAAAGCACATGGCTGCCAAAGGCTCCCCAGCGCTAATGCAGGACCAAACAGAAAAGAAACAACCATCAAGAGACCTATAGAGGGAAGAGAATAGTTTTCAGAGTTTTCCAAAAAGAGAATTCAGAATCTACTGACCGAACTTCAGCCGGGAGAGAATTCCACAGTTGAGCAGCCCTGAAAGCAAAGGATCTACCTCCCCATCTCGCTCTTTTATAGCAGGGTACGCTAATCAGGGATGCAGAGGAAGATCTGAGCAGACGTTGGGAGATATAGGGAGTGATAATCTGTTTAAGAAAAGCAGGACCTTTGTTGTGAAGAGCACGATGAACCAAACAGGTTGCTTTAAACTGTATATGCTGTTCTACAGTTAACCAATGAAGGGTGGCCAAGGCAGGTTTTGCTGAGATGTGAATTGGGGTACCCAGCAGAAGGTGGCAGCGGCATTCTGAATTACCTGTAACCTCCTCAGGACATATTTCAGAGAGCTCATAAACAAAACATTGCCAAAATCCAACCGAGAAAGTATTAAGGCCTGAACAATAAGCATATTAGCCAAAAACGGGAGGAAAGGGGAAATTTTCCTACGGGTTCTCAGTGCACCAAAGCAAGAGGAGGCTAATTTCTTTGCATGGCATTCCATATTGAGTTGAGTATCCAGCCAGAAACCCAAACTCTTAATACTATCTTTTGATGGAGGAAGGGTATTTAATCCTACTGACGCAAGTAAGGAGGGTTGGGAGGAAAGAGAGTGTCCCATCAGCAACACCTCAGTTTTCCATCATTTAGTTTCAATTTGCTATCCAGCATCCAACCCGCGATATCCGAAAGACAGGAGGAAAGGACGGCCAATTGTGAATTGTTTTTAGTGCAGAAAGAGAAAACCAACTGAGTATCATCCGCATAGGAGATAAGAGAAGTCCATGAGGTTCAACAGTCTTTGCCAAAGAGGCCATATAGATATTGAATAATGTAGGACTTAGCGAGGAGCCCTGTGGAACACCACATGTTAAGGAGAAAGTGTCTGAATAATGTGACTGATTTACAACTTGAAACATCCTATGCGAGAGGAAACTTGTCAGCCATTTAAGGGCTTTGGTGGTCATTACAACCCTGGCGGACGGTGTTAAAGCGGCGGTAAGACTGCCAACAGGCCGGCAGTAAAAAAATTGGAATTAAGATTGTGGCGGAAACCGCCAACAAAGACAGCCACTTTAACACTCCGACCGCCACGGCGGTACAGACAAACAGCGCGGCGGTCACCGCCAACAGAGAGGCGGAAGACAATGTACCGCCCACAGTATCACAACCTACCAATCCGCCACCTTTTCCGGGGCGGATTCACCGTGGATAAAAACACAGCGGAAACAGCCATTTCAAAGGGAAAACGCTCACCTCTACACACTCCACGAGGAACGACAACACCATGGAGCCGGAACTCCATATACTTCCTGCACTAGTCTTCCTGCTCCTATACGAGGATCGTCAACGCCGGCGGCGAAGACAACGGTGAGTACTGCACCTACGACATAGGGGAGGGGGAGTCAAAATACAGGGACACACACACGCAACACCCCCACCCCGACCCTCACCCACTACAACACACACACCAATGCATATCCAAACATTACAGTAACAACCCCAACCCCCCCGGAAGAATGCAAAGAAAAAAGGAAATGAGTGGAACCATTGTAATATATCAAAATACAGTAAGCAAATAAATACATATATATATATATTACACACTTCTCTTCCGTAGTTAAAGGAAAAAGGCAGCACTCCATGGCCATAACGAGTTTGATCATATTTATTCACCTACAGAGACGCGTTTCGGCGTTGCCGCCTTCCTCGACCTGTGAGCCGCCATTTTGGCTCAGTTTATATACTTCAATCACAATGTGCTCAATTACCATATATCGTGCAAGAACTGTTTTAGTCACAAATATTCACTACATATTTAAAATGAATAACAGTTCAATACTTCATCTATATAATACTAATATACATTTACTTTTCATGTGCCAATTCCTCAATATTTGTAAAATTTATTATACTATCCCTCACCAATAGTCCATGAACGCAATTAACACTGCTCAATAATTCATCACAATTATACTTCAATGATAATATGAATACTATTGATTCATCTGTGAGAAGCTAGCATCTTTATATACACTTATTTTCTATGTATGTATACACATGTAGAGAGAAGACAAATATTCTCCTCACTCCTTAAATATATTGGTCTTCTTGAATTTTCTTTTTTCTTCAATATAAGTGAATGTACATCTCTTCACTACTATTCAGCCCATTAGGTTCTATGGTGTCAAATGCCAATATATATTTGGATTCCAATTTCCTTAAATGTTTTTCTCTATCTCCTCCCCGAACGTCTTTCTTTACTCCATTAATAACACTGTCGCTGGTTGCAGATCCTGTGAGCGCCGTGAAGCTCCCCTCGTCCTCCGTCCCACTGGTGTATTCCGAGTCTGTGGTGTGGCCCTCCATGGCCATGTGGAATGCAGCTCCCTCGTGCTCCGGCGCCACTGTACCTCCGCCTGATGATGCTGATGCACACAAAGAACAGGGAGACCACAAAAAGGGGGGGGACAACAGAAGAAAGACAGGTTGAGTGCATGGCTTACCCCTACCGTTGGCGGACAATACAGACACAGCAGCCCCCTACACTACGCCGCATTGTTGGGCTCTACAGATGCAATTCCTGGGATATGTCCTACATGGCTATGGTCGACATCTGCACACATAGATGACACAGGGGCATGTATACCTGTACTTGGCACTCTACAGAGGTGGGGTGGGGTGCCACATGGCCTGCATTACGGAGGGGCCTAGCCTACGGAACTCGCCCTGGCCTAGGGAAACCCACAGCCCTCCTCCCCCACCCAGACACCTTCACTGCGCGCAAAGTCCGCTGAATGATGTTGTACTCACCCCCTTGTGTCTGCTGTGATGCCCCCAAGCACCCATTCAACTCAGGGTAGGCCACCGCCAGGATCCGGAACATCAGGGGGGTCATAGTTCGACAGGCACCCCTCCCACGTTGGGAGGCCATCCCCAGCTGAGCCTCCGCCGTCTTCTTGCTCCAGCGGCGAATGTCCTCCCATCTTTTCCGGCAGTGGGTGCTCCGTCTGTGGTGGACCCCCAGTGTCCGGACGTCCTTGGCGATGGCACGCCAAATATCCTTCTTCTGGTGGGCGCTGACCTACATGAAATGTACAGGGGAAGAAGAGAAGTCATTACCAACTGCACCGTCGAAGTGAGTGGCCCACATCCCTAGCCTTGCCATGTGGCACATGCATTCACAGTCCTTCATGCATGCAGAACTGTGCCCCCTTCCTTCTTACAACCAGCCCTCTCCACAAAGGCATAGCCCATACAACGTGCTCCCTGTGTACTTACCTGTTGGTCTGGAGGACCCGTAGAGTAGCGTGTACTGGGGGAGGACCCCATCCACGAGCTTCTCCAACTCCTGTGCAGTGAAGGCAGGGGCCCTTTCCCCAGACGCAAGAGCCATTGTCTCTTCCAGACCGCAGCAGCACTTGCAGTGTAGGTCCTCTCCTGTTGAAAATCAGGTATCGAGTGATTGAACAGCTAGAAAATGGCGGTCACATCCGCGGCGGTGCTTACCATCACCGCCGGCGTACATCGTCATTGGCTCCTGGGACCCATAGGGTCCAATGTTAACCAAAGCAGCATTGCGCCGTGGTCTTCGACCGCCTACCGCGACGGTGTAGAACGCCAGCGCAGTTACCTCACATCCCATTGTCCCACTTTAGAGGTCAGGCAGCCGCCATTTCAGGGGCCCACATGGCCTGATTCACAACTGCGTCACACAGACCTAGGCCTTTTCGCACAACACAAATACAGGCCAGATTCTGTGTATGAATGGTGTTCTGTGTAGACTGTGGGTACATACCTCTGAGTTGTTTGACTCTGTGGCCGCTGTTGTCCTTCTTAGGCACCATCCGCTGGGACATGTGAGGAGATGGCGGAATCCTCCGGTGTACCGACCGCTGGTGGACCTGTTGACAATGGAGGAAAGACATTTGATCATCACCTACAGGTTTGACCGTGCCACAATCCAGGCACTGTGTGCCCAGTTGGAGCCAGACCTGATGTCAGCAATCTGCCATCCCACAGGGATCCCCCCTCAAGTGGAGGTGCTATCAGTGCTCCATTTCCTTGCAAGTGGGTAATTTCAAACAACAGTGGCCATGGCATCAGGGATGTCCCAGCCTATGTTTTCCAACGTGTTGTCCAGAGTGTTGTCTGCCCTGCTGAAACACATGCGGAGCTACATCGTTTTCCCTCAGGTGGAGGATTTGCCTACAGTTAAAGGTGACTTCTATGCCCTTGGACATATCCCCAACATCATAGGTGCCATTGATGGGGCCCATGTAGCTCTGGTCCCCCCCCACAGGAGTGAATAGGTGTACAGGAACCGGAAGAGTTATCATTCCATGAATGTACAGATGGTATGTTTGGCAGACCAGTACATCTCCCAGGTAAATGCTATGTTCCCTGGCTCTGTGCATGACGCCTACATCCTGCGGAATAGCAGCATCCCTTATGTGATGGGTCAACTCCAGAGTCACCGGGTGTGGCTATTAGGGGACTCTGGTTACCCCAACCTGTCATGGCTACTGACCCCAGTGAGGAATCCCAGGACCAGGGCAGAGTAACGCTACAATGAGGCCCATGGGCGGACTAGGAGGGTGATAGAACGCACCTTCGGCCTCCTGAAGGCCAGGTTCAGGTGCCTCCATATGACAGGTGGTTCCCTATTCTACTCACCAAGGAAGGTGTGCCTAATCATCGTGGCCTGCTGTATGCTTCACAACTTGGCTTTGCGACAACAGGTGCCTTTTCTGTAGGAGGATGGTCCAGATGACGGTGTTGTGGCAGCTGTGGAGCCTGTGGACAGTGATGAGGAGGAAGCAGAGGAAGAAGACATTGACAACAGGGACTCAGTCATCCAGCAATATTTCCAGTGACACACAGGTGAAAACACATTCCTGCCTACTACAAGTACTTTCACACTTCTACCTCTATCCTGTCTGTCGATTTCAACCAGTATATGGTAACTGAGTTGTACATTTCCATTACGGTTTCACAGGTGTGGTTTCCAATGTGTGTCATCTGCTTAGATTGCTCATGGACTTGAGATGTGTGACATAGGTATGTTGACATTACATTTGAGAACGCATTTTGTCACTGTCATTGCTAATTCACATTTTCGAAATCACAGACTGACTCCAGATTGTTTTGTTCTTCAAGGGTGTTTATTGCAGTGCTCAATATTGGAGGGGGGTAGTAAAATGGTGAGGGGTGATGGTGGAGGAATGTCCATGGCAGAGTCCAGTCTATTAGTCTCACAGGTGCATTGCCCATATGGGCATAGGAAGTGGAGCTGGGGCAGTTCCAATATGGACAGGGTTACAAAGTGGGACAGTAGGATGACAATTAGGGTGGTCTCATTTCTTGGTGGGGGTCTTGGCATCGTGCTCTGTCTTGTTCCTGGATCTCAGGGACCGTTTGTGGGGTGGTTCTCCATCTGCAGGGGGTGGGGTGCTGGTGTGGTGGTCCTGTGGTGGTGCCTCCTGTCCACTAGCACCGGCGGAGGTGGTGGGCAGTTCTTCATCCATGCTAGTGTCAGGGGCCCCTTGGAGTGCCACAGTGTCCCTCCTGGTGTTTAGTATCTCCGTCAGCACCCCTACGATGGTGCCCAGGGTAGTGCTGATGGTTCTGAGTTCCTCCCTGAACCCCAAATACTGTTCCTCCTGCATGCGCTGGGTCTCCTGAAACTTGGCCAGGACCGTTGCCATCGTCTCCTGGGAGTGGTGGTATGCTCCCATGATGGAGGAGAGGGCCTCGTGGAGAGTGGGTTCCCTAGGCCTGTCGGCCCCCTGTCGCACAGCAGCCCTCCCAGTTCCCCTGTGTTCCTGGGCCTCCGTCCCCTGGACTGTGTGCCCACTACCACTGCCCCCAGGTCCCTGTTGTTGTTGGGGTGGCGGGTTATCCTGGGTTCCCTGTAGTGGTGGACACACAGCTGATTGACGTGTCCTGGGGATGGAGGTATGGGCCCGCTGGGTGGGTGCTGTGCTGGTATTACCAGAGGTTGGAAGCTCTGTGGTGGCCTGTGACTGGGTGTGGGGAACCAACTGTCCCGAGACCCACGATGGTCTGGGCTGGTCATCTGGATCCAGTTGGACAGAGCTGCAGTCATCACTGTGGGCCTCTTCTGTGGGTGGGGTGGAGATGTCTGGACCCTCCTGTCTGGTGACGTTGGGTAGTGGTCCTGCAGGGGTGTAAAAGCATGATTATTGCATCTGTGTGTGTCATGGTGTGCAATGGGTGAGTGACCGTGTATCCCAGTGCTAGCACTCCTGTGTGGGGGCTTGTGTGATGATGGTTGAGGGGGGTGTTATGGGTATGTGCAGTGGGCATGCTTTCGTGACGGGTGTCCATGCTTTGTTGTGTCATGCAGGGCTTGGTGTTGGGATGTGTGGTTTGTGTTATTAGTACATTTGTGAGGAGTTGGAGTGATAGGGGATGGGCCGAGGGTGCGGGTCTGTGACAGCATGCAGGTAGGTTGGGGGATATGATAGTTAAGATTTGACTTACCAGAGTCCATTCCTCCACCAACTCCTGCGAGGCCCTCAGGATGCAGAATAGTCAAGACCTGCTCCTCCCATGTTGTTAATTGTGGGGGAGGAGCCGGGGGTCCGCCGCAAGTCCGCTGTACCGCGATGTTGTATCTGGAGACCACGGAACGCACCTTTCCCCGTAGGTCGTTCCACCTCTTCCTGATGTCGCCCCGATTTCTTGGGTGCTGTCCCACTGCGTTGACCCTGTCGACTATTCTTCGCCAAAGCTCCATCTTCCTATCTATAGAGGTGTGCTGCACCTGGGATCCAAATAGCTGTGGCTCTACCCGGACGATTTCCTCCACCATGACCCTGAGCTCCTCCTCCAAGAACCTGGGGTGTCTTTGCCGTGCCATGGGGTGGTGTATGTGATGTGTGGGGTGGTGTATGTGGTGGTAAGTGTGGTGATATGTAGTGGTGTGTGGTGTTTTGTGCGTGGAAGTAGTATGGGTGATGGTGTTGAGTGCCTGTGGATGCTAGTTTGTGGATGGTGGTGTCTCTCTCTGGCCTTCTTTCAGATTTTTTGGACGTAGGGGTTTGTGGGTGATGTGGGTGTGCGTTTTATATTGTAATGTGTGTGTTGGAGTGGTGTGTGTATGTGTATCAGGTGTGTGTATTTTGAATTGTCCAATGTGGTGGTGTTTTGGAGATATGTGTGTATTTTGAGCGCAGCGGTGTGCACCGCCAATGGAATACTGCGGTTGAAAGACCGCCGTGTGGATTCGTGGATTGTGATAGCATGGGCGTATTTCTGTTGGCGTTGACGGTGGAGGTTTTGTTATCGCCAGTTTATCACTGACCTTTGGTGTGGCGGACTTGTGTTGGTGTCTGAATTTTGTCGGATTTCGGGATGTGGGTCATAATAGCTGTGGCGGAATTCCGCGGCGGTGTGTTGGCGGTCTTCTGCACGGCGGTAAGCGGCTTTTACCGCCAATGTTGTAATGACCCCCTTTGTCCTCAAAGCTCATTTTAGCGGCTCCACGTAACAGAATCTCATGATTGCGTCACTGCCCCTGCCGCTCATGGGCTAGCGGTGCTTGAGTTGGCGGTCTTTGCCCTGTTCAGCGGTGCTTGAGTTTGCAGTTTCTGACCTGTTCAGCGGTGCTTGCCCTGTTCAGCGGTGCCTGCCAAGGCGGTCTTTGCCCTGTTCAGCGGTGCTTGAGTTGGCAGTTTCTGACCTGTTCAGCGGTGCTTGCCCTGTTCAGCGGTGATTGAGTTTGCGGTCTTTGCCCTGTTCAGCGGTGCTTGAGTTTGCAGTTTCTGACCTGTTCAGCGGTGCTTGCCCTGTTCAGCGGTGCTTGCCATGGCGGTCTTTGCCCTGTTCAGCGGTGCTTGAGTTGACAGTTTCTGACCTGTTCAGCGGTGCTTGCCCTGTTCAGCGGTGCTTGCCATGGCGGTCTTTGCCCTGTTCAGCGGTGCTTGAGTTTGCTGTTTCTGACCTGTTCAGCGGTGCTTGCCCTGTTCTGCGGTGCTTGCCATGGCGGTCTTTGCCCTGTTCAGCGGTGCTTGAGTTGGCAGTTTCTGACCTGTTCAGCGGTGCTTGCCAAGGCGGTCCTTCATTGCCCAGCTGGGCTGGGGCTGGCGGTCCTTCATTGGGCAGCTGGGCTGTGGCTGCCGGGGCCCTCCTGGGCAGCTGGGCTGTGGCTGGCGGAGCCCTCCTGGGCAGCTGGGCTGTGGCTGGTGGTGGGCTTCTGGCCAGTGACGATTGGGCTGGCCTCCTGGGCAGTGACTCTGGTGGTGGCCTCCTGGCCAGTGACGATCGGGCTGGCCTCCTGGGCAGTGACTCTGGTGGTGGCCTCCTGGACAGTGACAATCGGGCTGGCCTCCTGGGCAGTGACTCTGGCGGTGGCCTCCTTGCCAGTGACGATCGGGCTGGCCTCCTGGGCAGTGACTCTGGTGGTGGCCTCCTGGACAGTGACAATCGGGCTGGCCTCCTGGGCAGTGACTCTGGCGGTGGCCTCCTAGCCAGTGACGATCGGGCTGGCCTCCTGGGCAGTGACTCTGGCGGTGGCCTCCTGGCCAGTGACGATTGGGCTGGCGGTGGCCTCCTGGGCAGCAGGGATGATGGCGGTCTTCTCCGCCGTGCTGCTCCTCCCAGACTTTGCAGATTTCTTCTGCCCCTTCCCCACCTTGGGAGGAGTCACAGCGGAGTCGACACTCCCCCCGGGACCCTTGTGAGCGGCTTTGCTGGCTGGAGTCTTCCCCCTTTCCCGCCGGGCACTGTCCAACTGCTGGTGCTTTTCAGGCGGGGACTGGCTGTGCTGTGGCTCCGTGCCACACTGGCTGGCCTGGTGCCCGGTGCACTCCACATACCTGTAACAGGCACCACTGGTCCCGGAGATTTTTTGGCTGAGGTGCTAGGACGGGACCTATGAGTTGGAGGGGGGGTGTGAAAGAGGTCAAGCTTGGTCAGGAAAAGTTTCTTAGGAACACTGGGACGGGTAGCTGGAGGGGGTTTGGGAGTCGAGGAAGAGGTAGTGGTTGTAGGAGGTGTACGTTTGGTGACTTTGGGTGAAGGTGCATGCGCTGGAGGCTGTCGCAAGGTGGATGGCTTTTGGGTGGGTGTGTGCCTGCGTTTGTGTATCTTGGGAGGGGGCGTCACAGACACACTGGGAGAGGACACAGGGGACGTGTAAATGTAAGTGAGGGTCGTGACTGCACGTGAGCTGGGTGTGGTGTTGGGTGTGCTGGTGCGGGACGTAGTGGCTGTAGTGGTAGTGCATGCAGGTGAGAGTGTAGATGAGACTGGGAGGGAGGAGGGAGATGACGAGGAGGGGGACACAGTGGAGGCAGTGGATGTTGCTGTGTCTATATGTGTGTGATGCTTGCGTGAGTGCCTGTGGGATGTGTGGTGCTTATGTTTGCCTGAGCTTCCCTTGTGTGTTGACGTGTGTGCATGCTGGTCTGATGGTGTGCTTGGGATAGGCTGGGGTACAGGGGATTGGGTCTGGGTAGAGGAAGTTGGAGGGGGGAGGCTAGAGACAGGGCCAGTAGCTGCCATCAATGCTGAGGCCAGAGTTTGCAGGGTTCGATGAAAGGCAGCCTGACCAGAATAAATGCCCTCCAGGAATGCATTTGTGTGTTGCAATTCCCTTTCTACACCCTGGATGGCATTGAAAATGGTAGACTGCCCAACAGTGAGTGACCTGAGGAGTTCAATGGCGTTCTCACTGAGGGCAGCAGAGGTGACAGGGGCAGGGGCTGAGGTGCCTGGGGCGAAGGTGATGCCCACCCTCCTGGGTGAGCGGGCATGGGGCGAAGGATGAGGGGCTGCTGGGAGGGCAGTGCTGGTATGGGGGGGTGGCGGCTGTACCTGTAGAAGTGGGGGGCACAGATTTTGCCGCCACCACAAGGGAGCTCCCATCGGAGGACGATTCTCTGTCGCTGGTTGCAGATCCTGTGACCGCCGTGAAGCTCCCCTCGTCCTCCGTACCACTGGTGTATTCCGAGTCCGTGGTGTGGCCCTCCATGGCCATGTGGGATGCAGCTCCCTCGTGCTCCGGTGCCACTGTACCTCCGCCTGATGATGCTGATGCACACAAGAACAGGGAGACCACAAAAACGGGGGGGACGACAGAAGAAAGACAGGTTGAGTGCATGGCTTACCGCTACCGTTGGCGGACAATACAGACACAGCAGCCCCCTGCACTACGCCGCGCTGTTGGGCTCTACAGATGCAATTCCTGGGATA
Organism: Pleurodeles waltl; assembly: GCF_031143425.1. Classification (NCBI taxonomy): domain Eukaryota; kingdom Metazoa; phylum Chordata; class Amphibia; order Caudata; family Salamandridae; genus Pleurodeles; species Pleurodeles waltl. The sequence goes on along the minus strand of NC_090446.1, from coordinate 1,331,200,441 downwards.
TGTCCTACATGGCTATGGTCGACATCTGCACACATAGATGACACAGGGGCATGTATACCTGTACTTGGCACTCTACAAAGGTGGGGTGGGGTGCCACATGGCCTGCATTACGGAGGGGCCTAGCCTACGGAACTCGCCCTGGCCTAGGGAAACCCACAGCCCTCCTCCCCCACCCAGACACCTTCACTGCGCGCAAAGTCCGCTGAATGATGTTGTACTCACCCCCTTGTGGCTGCTGTGATGCCCTCAAGTGCCCATTCAACTCAGGGTAGGCCACCGCCAGGATCTGGAACATCAGAGGGGTCATAGTTCGACAGGCACCCCTCCCACGTTGGGAGGCCATCCTCAGCTGAGCCTCCGCCGTCTTCTTGCTCCAGCGGCGAATGTCCTCCCATCTTTTACGGCAGTGGGTGCTCCGTCTGTGGTGGACCCCCAGGGTCCGGACGTCCTTGGCGATGGCTCGCCAAATATCCTTCTTCTGGTGGGCGCTGACCTACATGAAATGTACAGGGGAAGAAGAGAAGTCATTACCAACTGCACCGTCGAAGTGAGTGGCCCACATCCCTAGCCTTGCCATATGGCACATGCATTCACAGTCCTTTATGCACGCAGAACTGTGCCCCCTTCCTTCTTACAACCGGCCTTCTCCACACAGGCATAGCCCATACAACGTGCTCCCTGTGTACTTACCTGTTGGTCTGGAGGACCGTAGAGTAGCGTGTACTGGGGGAGGACCCCGTCCACAAGCTTCTCCAACTCCTGTGCAGTGAAGGCAGGGGCCCTTTCCCCAGACGCATGAGCCATTGTCTCTTCCAGACCGCAGCAGCACTTGCAGTGTAGGTCCTCTCCTGTTGAAAATCAGGTATCGAGTGAGTGAACAGCTAGAAAATGGCGGTCACGTCCGCGGCGGTGCGTACTATCACCGCCGGCCTACATCGTCATTGGCTCCTGGAACCCATAGGGTCCAATGTTAACCAAAGCAGCATTGCGCCGTGGTCTTCGACCGCCTACCGAGACGGTGTAGAACGCCAGCGCAGTTACCTCACATCCCATTGTCCCACTTTAGAGGTCAGGCAGCTGCAATTTCAGGGGCCCACATGGCCTGATTCACAACTGCGTCACACAGACCTAGGCCTTGTCGCACAGCACAAATACAGGCCAGATTCTGTGCATGAATGGTGTTCTGTGTAGACTGTGGGTACATACCTCTGAGTTGTTTGACTCTGTGGTCGCTGTTGTCCTTCCTAGGCACCGTCCGCTGGGACATGTGAGGAGAAGGTGGAATCCTCCGGTGTACCGACCGCTGGTGGACCTGTCGACAATGGATGAAAGACATTTGATCATCACCTACAGGTTTGACCGTGCCACAATCCAGGCACTGTGTGCCCAGTTGGAGCCAGACCTGATGTCAGCAATCCGCCATCCCACAGGAATCCCCCCTCAAGTGCAGGTGTTATCAGTGCTCCATTTCCTTGCAAGTGGGTCATTTCAAACAACAGTGGCCATGGCATCAGGGATGTCCCAGCCTCTGTTTTCCAAAGTGTTGTCCAGAGTGTTGTCTGCCCTGCTGAAACACATGCAGAGCTACATCGTTTTCCCTCAGGTGGAGGATTTGCCTACAGTTAAAGGTGACTTCTATGCCCTTGGACATATCCCCAACATCATAGGTGCCATTGATGGGGCCCATGTAGCTCTGGTCACCCCCCACAGGAGTGAACAGGTGTACTGGAACCGGAAGAGTTATCATTCCATGAATGTACAGATGGTATGTTTGGCAGACCAGTACATCTCCCAGGTAAATGCTATGTTCCCTGGCTCTGTGCATGACGCCTACATCCTGCGGAATAGCAGCATCCCTTATGTGATGGGTCAACTCCAGAGGCACCGGGTGTGGCTATTAGGGGACTCTGGTTACCCCAACCTGTCATGGCTACTGACCCCAGTGAGGAATCCCAGGACCAGGGCAGAGTAACGCTACAATGAGGCCCATGGGCGGACTAGGAGGGTGATCGAACGCACCTTCGGCCTCCTGAAGGCCAGGTTCAGGTGCCTCCATATGACAGGTGATTCCCTATTCTACTCTCCAAGGAAGGTGTGCCAGATCATCGTGGCCTTCTGTATGCTTCACAACTTGGCTTTGCGACGACAGGTGTCTTTTCTGCAGGAGGATGGTCCAGATGACGGTGTTGTGGCAGCTGTGGAGCCTGTGGACAGTGATGAGGAGGAAGCAGAGGAAGAAGACATTGACAACAGGGACTCAGTTATCCAGCAATATTTCCAGTGACACTCAGGTGAAAACACATTCCTGCCTGCTACAAGTACTTTCACACTTCTACCTCTATCCTGTCTGTCGATTTCAACCAGTATATGGTAACTGAGTTGTACATTTCCATTACGGTTTCACAGGTGTGGTTTCCAACGTGTGTCATCTGCTTAGATTCCTCATGGACTTGAGATGTGTGACATAGGTATGTTGGCATTACATTTGAGAACGCATTTTGTCACTGTCATTGCTAATACACATTTTTGAAATCACAGACTGACTCTAGATTGTTTTGTGCTTCAAGGGTGTTTATTGCAGTGCTCAATATTGGAGGGGGGTTGTAAAATGGTGAGGGGTGATGGTGGAGAAATGTCCATGGCAGAGTCCAGTCTATTAGTCTCACAGGTGCATTGCCCATATGGGCATAGGAAGTGGAGCTGGGGAAGTTCCAATATGGACAGGGTTACAAAGTGGGACAGTAGGATGACAATCAGGGTGGTCTCATTTCTTGGCGGGGGTCTTGGCATAGTGCTCTGTCTTGTTCCTGGATCTCAGGGACCGTTTGCGGGTGGTTCTCTGTCTGCAGGGGGTGGGGTGCTGGTGTGGTGGTCCTGTGGTGGTGCCTCCTGTCCACTAGCACCGGCGGAGGTGGTGGGCAGTTCTTCGTCCATGCTAGTGTCAGGGGCTCCTTGGAGTGCCACAGTGTCCCTCCTGGTGTTAAGTATCTCCTTCAGCACCCCTACGATGGTGCCCAGGGTAGTGCTGATGGTTCTGAGTTCCTCCCTGAACCCCAAATACTGTTCCTCCTGCATGCGCTGGGTCTCCTGAAACTTGGCCAGGACCGTTGCCATCGTCTCCTGGGAGTGGTGGTATGCTCCCATGATGGAAGGAGACGGCCTCGTGGAGAGTGGGTTCCCTAGGCCTGTCCGCCCCCTGTCGCACAGCAGCCCTTCCAGTTCCCCTGTGTTCCTGGGCCTCCGTCCCCTGGACCGTGTGCCCACTACCACTGCCCCCAGGTCCCTGTTGTTGTTGGGGTGGTGGGTTATCCTGGGTTCCCTGTAGTGGTGGACACACAGCTGATTGACTTGTCTTGGGGACGGAGGTATGGGCCCGCTGGGTGGGTGCTGTGCTGGTGTTACCAGAGGGTGGAAGCTCTGTGGTGGCCTGTGACTGGGTGTGGGGAACCGACTGTCCCGAGGCCCACGATGGTCCGGGCTGGTCATCTGGATCCAGTTGGACAGAGCTGCTGTCATCACTGTGGGCCTTTTCTGTGGGTGGGGTGGAGATGTCTGGACCCTCCTGTCTGGTGACGTTGGGTAGTGGTCCTGCAGGGGTTTAAAAGCATGATTATTGCATTTGTGTGTGTCATGGTGTACAATGGGTGGGTGACCGTGTACCCCAGTGCTAGCACTCCTTTGTGGGGGCTTGTGTGATGATGGTTGAGGGGGGTGTTATGGGTATGTGCAGTGGGCATGCTTTAGTGACGGGTGTCCATGCTTTGTTGTGTCATGCAGGGCTTGGTGTTGGGATGTGTGGTTTGTTTTATTAGTACATTTGTGAGGAGTTGGAGTGATAGGGGAGGGGGCAAGGGTGGGGGTCTGTGATAGCATGCAGGTAGGGTGGGAGATATGATAGTTAAGATTTGACTTACCAGAGTCCATTCCTCCACCAACTCCTGCGAGGCCCTCAGGATGCAGAATAGTCAAGACCTGCTCCTCCCATGTTGTTAGTTGTGGGGGAGGAGGTGGGGGTCCGCCGCCAGTCCGCTGTACCACGATGTTGTGTCTGGAGACCACGGAACGCACCTTTCCCCGTAGGTCGTTCCACCTCTTCCTGATGTCGTCCCGATTTCTTGGGTGCTGTCCCACTGCGTTGACCCTGTCGATTATTCTTCGCCAAAGCTCCATCTTCCTAGCTATGGAGGTGTGCTGCACCTGGGATCCAAATAGCTGTGGCTCTACTCGGACGATTTCCTCAACCATGACCCTGAGCTCCTCCTCTGAGAACCTGGGGTGTCTTTGCTGTGCCATGGGGTGGTGTATGTGATGTGTGGGGTGGTGTATGTGGTGATAAGTGTGGTGATATGTAGTGGTGTGTGGTGTTTTGTGCGTGGAAGTAGTATGGGTGATGGTGTTGAGTGCCTGTGGATGCTAGTTTGTGGATGGTGGTGTCTCTCTCTGGCCTTCTTTCAGATTTTTTGGACATAGGGGTTTGTGGGTGATGTGGGTGTGTGTTTTATATTGTAATGGGTGTGTGGGAGTGGTGTGTGTATGTGTATCAGGTGTGTGTATTTTGAATTGTCCAATGTGGTGGTGTTTTGGAGATGTGTCTGTATTTTGAGCGCAGCGGTGTGCACCGCCAATGGAATACCGCGGTTGAAAGACCACCGTGTGGATTCGTGGATCGTGATAGCATGGCCGTATTTCTGTTGGCGTTGACGGTGGAGGTTTTGTTATCGCCAGTTTATCACTGACTTTTGGTGTGGCGGACTTGTGTGGGTGTCTGAATTTTGTCGGATTTCGGGATGTGGGTCATAATAGCTGTGGCGGAATTCCGCGGCCGCGGCGGTGTGTTGGCCGTCTTCTGCACGGCGGTAAGCGGCTTTTACCGCCAATGTTGTAATGACCCCCTTTGTCCTCAAAGCTCATTTTAGTGGCTCTACGTAACAGAATCTCATGATCCACCCTGTCAAATGCTGCTCTCAAATCTAGAAGAATGATAGCTGCATAGCCACCTCCATCTAGACGGCGTCTAGCATCTTTAGTAACAGCTAGGTGGGCCGATTCCATACTATGAAAGGGTCTAAAACCCATCTGGTTATCATGAAGGCCGTTGTACTTTTCCAGGAAACCTGACACCTGGGAATTCACATGTTTCTCCATCATTTTAGAGGCAATGGGAACACGGGCAATGGAGCCGGGTCAAGAGTAGGTTTTTTCAGCAATGGCCTGATCACAGCATGCTTCCAATGATGGATAATACAACCAGAAGACAAAGGCCCTCATTCCGACCCTGGCGGTTTCAAACCGCCAGGGTGGAGGGCAGAGGAAGTACCGCCAACAGGCTGGCGGTGCTTCCTGGGCCATTCTACCACCGCGGTCAGAAAAGGGGAACCGGCGGTTTCCCGACGGTTCTCCCCTGGCCCAGGGAATCCTCCATGGCGGCGCTGCTTGCAGCGCCGCCATGGCGATTCCGACCCCCTTCCCGCCAGCCTGTTTCTGGCGGTTTACACCTCCAGGAAGAGGCTGGCTGGAACGGGTGTCGAGGGGCCCCTGGGGGCCCCTGCACTGCCCATGCCACTGGCATGGGCAGTGCAGGGGCCCCCTAACAGGGCCCCACAAAGATTTTCAGTGTCTGCTTTGCAGACACTGAAAATCGCGATGGGTGCCACTGCACCCGTCGCACCCCTGCAAATCCACCGGCTCCATTCGGAGCCGGCTTCCTCTTTGCAGGGGCTTTCCCGCTGGGCCGGCGGGCGATCTTTTGGAGATCGCCCGCCGGCCCAGCGGGAATGTTGTAATGACCCCCGCGGTCATTTGACCACGGTGCGGTCTTTTGGAGGTTTCCGCCCGGTGGGCGGCGCCCGCTGCCCGCCGGGGTCGGAATGACCCCCAAAGTGTCATGGATAGTCTTGGTTAAGACAGGTGTTACAGCTTCTGAGACCATGGCCAGCGTAGCTGGAGGAGAAGGGTCCAGAGGGGAACCCGATTTAATCCAGACGAGGTATTGATGTACCTTCTCTTCTTCAATAGGCTGAAATGCTGAAAAAGATGCACCAGGGGTTGATCCCTCCGAACTCAGGATTCCATTATCCCTATGGGCCAAATTAGACTGACTTACCGAAAGGGAGGTTTCAATGTTAAGTATCTTTTCCAAGAAAAAACGGGCTAGCTCATTGCTGTGCTCCTTTGATCCCACATTAGAGGCTAGCCCTGATGGAAGCTGAATCATTTCCCTAACCATAGAGAAGATCTCTTTAGGGGAGGCAGAGGACTGTTCAATCTTCGCTGTATAGTAACGGCCAGGGACGTTTTAAGTTCTCGATGGAAGGAATGGGTTTGGCTTCTATAAGCTTTTTTTAGCTCAGGATCATAGGATTTCCTCCATCTTCTCTCCATCTTTTTACATTCCTTTTTTACACATAGCAGATGAGGGGAAAACCAGGGGGAGTTCTTCGGTCGAATAACCTTGGTTATAGTCTTAGTTGGTAGCACTATATCTAGGGATTGATTAATCCAATTATCAAAATTCTCAGCGGTATAGGACCGATCCAGGAATACAGTGGTCTGCTGATTAATAAGGATATCTATCCAATCGTTTTTATTTAGCTTAGACCACTGACGAAATGTACGGTGGCCTAGCGGCTGATATACTAAGGGGACCGGGGTCTTGAGAGATAGTGTAATTAAAAAATGGTCGGTCCAAAATAAAGGAAGGAGGGTCTGCTACCAAATTTGAAAGATTACTGAAAACTAGATCAAGCGTATGCCCTTTACAGTGAGTGGGACCGGAAATGAGTTGAGAAAACTCTACTGCTGCTAGATCTTCTAGTAGTCTCGTACCAGGACTCGATGTACTCTGCATGTACATTAAAATCCCTAAAATGGTGCAAGTAGAGTACTTACAGGCATAGGCAGCTACAATCTCTGGGAGGGCCTGAAAAAACTTTCCATATGAGCCTGGGGGCAGATATATCAGGATACCCGTGAGAGTGAAGGAGGCACTTAATGCCAAAGAGAATGCTGGACTTCCACACACGGGGTACAAATTATAGTATTGCATCCCCTTTTTCCCAATGGAAGGAGCACATTGACAGTCTTATGAATTATTGATCTTAGTGGGGCAGCCCAGCTAGTGAATTAAAAAAGAATAATAGACATGGGACGGAGGCAAGCATTGTCTCCAATGTCCTTGAGCTTTGGTCCATGTAGACCTCTTTTGGGTCATTCAGGTAGTCTTGGATAATCCTCTGAATGGTCATTGGTGCTGCTACTTCCTCAGCCTCTGTTGCCTTCACCTCTGCACTTGACTTAAGTCCTGCCACCTGAAACAAAGCCATTGCAGAGGTTGGGTCCAATTCCTCTGTTGCTAGTTTGGTTGTTGGTGCAATTGCTGGTGTTGCTGGTGTTGGCTGTTCTCTCTGGAGGCTGAAGGCTGATCACTAGAACTTCTGCCTGAAACTCTAACTTCTAGCCATTCCTCTTCCAGGTCTCTCGCTTGCTCAACAATCCACATCTTGTATAGTGAAACATCCTCTTGTAGAAAAGGAATGAAAGTGGCCAACATTTTTTGTACAGTGGATCAAGTATTGTGGAACAAATGCACTCTTTGGAGGACATGATTTCTCTTCGCAGCTTTGCATTAATAGCCAAGTGAAGGATTAATCTCTCGAGCAGCTCATGCGCTACTCTGTTGCCCTTCTCACTGGCAAACCTTTGTGAAACCTTTTTTAACTGGTGAAGGGGAAAATGAAATAATCCTTTAAAAGGAATGCTGGTGTACACCTATGGCAGGCAGGGGGTGCAGGAAAAATGTAATATTGATTTAAAAACGTAATGCCCGTGTGACCCTATAGCATGCAGGGATTGCACAGAAAATTGAATACTCTTTACAAAAGAATGCTGGAGTGTGCCTATGACAGGCAGGGAGTGCAGGGAGAATGCAATAATCCTTAAAAAACAATGCTGATGTGCGTCTATGGGCCAAGAGAAGAAGACCTATGGCAGGCAGGGGGTGGAGGGAACATGTAAAAAATAAAATACTAATTGCTGGTATATCAATAGGGACTATACAAAATCCATTGAGAGGCAAGGAGGTTCAGAGAAAAATGGGAAAAGTGCATTAAATGTCATAAACAATGTTCATATATATACTGCAATGTTCCACAAATACCTTAAACTGATATAAGGGAAAAAAGTTAAAATAAAATGAAAATGGCATGGACCTCGTCTATCAATAACCCAGAAAATAGCTTTGAAAACTGGAAAAAATTGATTAATAATACACTAGAAAGCTGGGTGAAAACAGCCACCGTCAAACAACAACAAGCAAGGAGGCATGGAGAACAAAGAACATATGCAGCCCCATGGCAAAAACACACTGACTGCCTACACAAAATGGCCACTGGCCACATATTCACACAAAAACAACAGCAAGCAAGGAGGCCTGTAGAACAAAGAATACATGCAAGTCTTCGGCAAAAGCATACTGGTTGTGTTTAGAAAATGGCTGTCTGCCACATGGTCAAACAACAACAGCAAACAAGAAGGCCTGGAGAACAAAGAACGCATGCAAGCCTATGGCAAAAGCATACCGACTGCCGACACAAAATGTCCATTTGCCACATCATCAAAAAACAATAACAATAGGAAGCATGGAGGCTAGGATAACAAAGAACACATGCAGGTGTATGGCAAAAGCACACTGACTGCCTATGCAAAATGGCCATCGGCCACTTAGTCATACAATAAAAGCAAGCAAAGAGGCATGAAGAATAAAGAACACATGCAAGTCATTGGCAAAAACATACTCACCGGCTGGACAAAATGGCCAATGGCCACATGGTCATACAACAGCAAACAAGGAGGTATGAAGAACAAAGAAAACATGCAGGACTAAAGCAGACGTACACTGACTGCCCCCACAAAATAGCCATCAGCCACATGGTCAAACAACAACAGCAAGCAAGAAGGCATATAGAACATAGAACAGATGCAGGCCAATGGCAAAATAAACTGACTGCCAACACAAAATGGCCACTGGGCACATGGTATGGGGAACAAATACAAAATTGTGGCCTATGGCAAACACACACACACTAGCCAGACAAAGGAGGCATGATAAACAATGAAGGAAACACTACCATTAATTCAGCAATGCCCAAAATGAAAAGTGGGCTAAGAAACATCTTACAACAATCATCCTCCCAAGACATGATCATATCATATTACCCCACTAAAATACACTTTTTGCTGAAAAAAAGTAAAATGTAAACAAATGGCATTTAATCCAATGCCATCCCTGGCCTAAATAATCATAGCTACAACATATACCACAGGAAAAGTGGTTTAATATACCTAATGATTAGTACTAGACGGATGGCCCCTGGGCAGACTAGGCCACATGGTGGAATAAATTAATAGTGCAACTTTAACAAACATTGAGAAAATTTACTTGACTGTGCAACTAAATAATAAATACTAAATAAATGAGAGACCCCTACTGCAACTCCAGGCCACCCACCACAACCAAATTTAAAAAGTAATAAAAAGTACAAATACAATTCTGGTTGATGCCCTGTATCAAACAACACCCTTATCCAAAAGTTTTTGAACATACTTGTTGTGATGTGGCAAAAAGTCCTTAAAATCCGTGAGTGTATGCAGCAGACAAAAAGAGCGATTCTTTCAGCTTGAAATACACATGAAAAGTGACCAGGTGATGGGCAAAGCTCTGGGATGTACCTTCTGGACAGGAAGAGGAAGTTGCAGTCTCTGGGGCACTTCCTTCCTGTTGAGAAAAATAAATTAAAATAAATGCTTTTTGCACTTAAGCAGCTTGAACTATCCATTGGAGTAGAATTGTGACTCAAAAAGGTATTTTGAGTTGATTTCCCTTACTGCTGGCAGTCTATGGGTCACAAAACAGTGCCGGAAGGCTCCGTGGCGACCGGAAGCCTTGCTGGCATGTGGGAAAATCTAGATAACGGAGCCTCATTTGTGCCAGTGGAAACAAAAATTCCACTATGCACCAGATGGCGGAATTACACAGGAACTGCACGTTACACGTGTAGTGCGGAGTTACCTGAATTCTGCCAGTGGAATACATTTACCACCATGGCCTATTTCTATGGTATAAGACCATTGAAGCTACTCGACTAGAATCTCTTATCAGGCAGGTAACGCAGTTGGTAAAAGGCCCTCTTTGGATGCTTCAGAGGCACAAACTAGATCCTAAAGGCCAAACAGTACATCTACAGGATGATCAATGGCTTCTTTCAGTTCATGCAATTTATAGATCCCTCAAAGAGGATGATCTTAGTATGTATAAAGATATTTTAATGTAACTTCCCACCAAAGAGGAGCCTTTGATCATTTCATGCGGTTCCTATTTTGGTAATAAGACTGCATGTTTTAGAGTGGCAGCACCACTGAGTGTGGATGACTGAGTCAGTCCCACACCATCTGGAAGCAGTCAGCCTGATTCCTGGCTATACCGCAGTTCCTCACCCAACCGTAGAAGGAAAGATGATTTGTGGCAATCTGTACATGACACTCTGACTTCTCAGGGAAGTCGTGGTGAATAGATCAGACCCCTTTCGCTCAGTGACTTAGAGACTCACACATGCAAAGCCAGAACAAGAGATGCAAAATGGATTTGAATGCATTTATTGTAGCGATTTCATCCTAATATGAAAAGCCTGAGCTGCGATAATTAGTCAGATGAAACATAAAAGAGTGATCCATATTACGATTAGTGTGAAGAAGATAAACAGCTCCAGCACTGTTGTATAATCCTAAAAACCTACAGATTCCTACTTACACCTTATGTCTGAAATCTGAGAGGATAGCAGTTGTAACCCTTCTGCCTATCCCAGCCTAAGGGTAGGACCCCAACCCCATACCTGAAAAGGCTGGCAAGGGTCTGCCTGTTGTCTGAATGGCAATCCTATCGGGTGGCTAAAGAGTCAGGGTCTGGCTCAGCGAAGCTGTCAATGAAAAGATGTGCGTCACAGGACAGCCATGACTGGAATGTCATCTGTCCTCCTTAGGCTTATATGGTGCTTATGTTATAAATCCTGCAATGTTCTAAGAATAGGCCTGACATGATAATATGCCTAGGAATTAGGGACTGATTCTTGAGCTCCTGGAGTGGTAATACGAGTTAGAATATCATGTACAGAACAAGACAGCCTTGAAGAGGACACAAAGTGAAATGTGTACAAAGGGCTAATATAATGTGCAGCGTGAACAACTATGGCCCTCATTCCGACCCTGGTGGTTTGAAACCGCCAGGGTGGAGGGCAGAGGAAGCACCGCCAACAGGCTGGCGGTGCTTCCTGGGCCATTCTGACCGCGGCGGTAAAGCTGCGGTCAGAAAAGGGGAACCGGCGGTTTCCCGCCGGTTTACCCCTGGCCCAGGGAATCCTCCAAGGCGGCGCTGCTTGCAGCGCCTCCATGGGGATTCCGACCCCCTTCCCGCCAGCCTGTTTCTGGCGGTTTACACTGCCAGAACCAGGCTGGCGGGAACGGGTGTCGTGGGGCCCCTGGGGGCCCCTGCACTGCCCATGCCACTGGCATGGGCAGTGCAGGGGCCCCCTAACAGGGCCCCACAAAGATTTTCAGTGTCTGCTTTGCAGACACTGAAAATCGCGACGGATGCCACTGCACCCGTCGCACCCCTGCAAATCCGCCAGCTCCATTCGGAGCCGGCTTCCTCTTTGCAGGGGCTTTCCCGCTGGGCCGGCGGGCGATCTTTTGGAGATCGCCCGCCGGCCCAGCGGGAAAGTTAGAATGACCGCCGCGGTCATTTGACCGCGGTCCGGTCTTTTGGCGGTTTCCGCCCGGCGGTCGGCGCCCGCCGCCCGCCGGGGTCGGAATGACCCCCTATGTCTTCTCAGAACAAAGCAACTGATTAAAATACAAAAAACAATGAGCTGAAGTCTGGCTGTGTTAAAAAATATGAAATGAATAAAAAGGTGCCTATGTATAAAAGGCAGAGGTTATGGCCTGAATGCTAAAATAAGGATGTCCAACTCAGGCACCAAGGAGAACCCACAACAATTATTTGTGGTAACATTAATCTTCCTCTCGAGCCTTAGCACGATTTAACCAATCCCACTGCAATCTCATGTTTACAGCAATCTAGAGCTGCATGTTAAGACCTCCTTCGGCCTCATGGATCCATAACTCCCACACCTGCTATGCAAACTATAATTGGAAATGCAATGCTCATGACTTCAGCCTCCATGCAACAGGTGGCTGTATTCACAAAAGACTTAAATGATTTTACTATAGACAAAGCATATTACCTTACCATTAACATTGAATGACATGATTATTGATACAGTATTATCTCCTTGTTTCTGTATGTGTTGTAATTTAAAGATGTGCAGTGAGGTCCTCTTATTGTTTTAAATATTGTTAGATCATAAGCATTATCTTCAGCTGTGCGCAGCAAACATTAGCTACAGATCACTGGGCTATATGATCCAATATTGCTATTGAGGGGTTCTGGTCACATTATAAACTGAGAGGTCAAAAGCAGAGTGGTTTGTTAACATCACAACACCTGCCCCCCAATGTATAAGATTATATCACAGATTAAAACTATGATGTATTTTTTTATATTACATGTTTCTTTTCTAGATTTTAAAATATGTTTTTCAAACTGGGAAATACTTGAAATGATTGAAATAATGTGTTTTACTGTCTGGTTGTCTGCAGTAATTGAAAGGAACAATGTTAGACATGTCAGCTTTATGGTGGTCTTCCCCCAGACTTTTTGCCTCCATTCTCCCATTTTTTGCTAATCTCATTTTTGTTGGCCTTACGACACTGTGAACTTTACCACTGCTGACCAGTGCTAAAGTGCTTGTGCTCTCTCCTTTAAACATGATGAAACTGACTTGCCATCAGTTGTCACATTTTAATTTACTTGTAAGTCCATAGTAAAGTGGTACCCCGTGTACCCAGGGGCTGTAAATTAATTGCTAATAGTGGTTCTTCAGCACCCCTTGTGCCACCCACCTAAGTAGTCCTTTAAATATGTCTGGGGCTTACCATGGCACCCAGTGTGTGCAGTTTCAAACTGCTGTTTCAAATTACACATCCCATAAATAGTAGTGTCAAGACTTATTTGCATGTGACTGGGCCCAAACACAGGGACATGGTGAGCAAAATAACAATGGATTAAACCATTTATCATTTTATTTTATGGTGTTGCTATGTGCTCCCTAAGTGGCTAGTGGATGCCCAGATATGGCTCTCTTGCTCCCTGTGCCACTGGAATCAAGCTAGCCTGACTGATATGGGATGATACTCCGAAACCAGTTTCAGGATGCTTGTTTCTGGTCCAGGAGGGACCTGCCTTGGCAGTGCGGGCTGGACTATTCCCATGAGGAGCAGGGTCAAGATTGATATGATTATGGCTGGGTCCAAACTGGGGTGATGTGGCGAGCAAAATAACAATGGATTAAACCCATATCTGTGACTGGGGGTGAGTGTTTGAAAGTTTCAACACTCTGTCTATCATTTTATTTTGTGGTGTCAGTTCTTGTTGGACAGGACATTAGGCTGAATTAATTTGGTGGTTCTTAACTGCTTTAGGGCAAATGACCCACTGACATCCACCACACTATTTTCACAGTGTGATGGACTTCAATTGGTCATCCACAGTACTGGAAAAGAAAATGCTTCTTGTAAAAACACCAGAAATGTTTTTTTTTTCAAAATCAAAGTCAGTATGCAACAGAACTGCTTCCAATGAGCCTCAAGTTTGATTTTTGTTTTACTGTATTGTGCAGCATGCTGTGCGCATTGACGTTACACAGCAAAATGAAAGTGAAAGCAGATTGTGGTAATTAAATGTGCGGGGTTCCACAAGTGTTCGACCATCCATCGTTCATACACTTCTCTCTAATAGTACTACTCCACCTATGTGACTGAGCTATTTTCCATGAATTGAAAGGGTTCCTAAGGCCCCTAAGACAAAAGAAAAAAAATCAAGATTTTACCCTGTAAAGTGACTAACTCTTGTGATGCGGGTAGCTGTGGTAATCAGGCCAGGACTCAGTGGGCACCCAAAGAAATCTTCCAGACCCAAACATTTTTTAAAACAAGGTGCCAGGGAAAGTCTGGAGTGGTATATTTTGCATGGATTTCAATACTTTTTCTTACCTCAAATAGCCTGCAAACTCCAAACTTTGGTATTGATGTTGTATCCTCCACTGAAATAAGGGAAACTCCAAGAAGCTTGTATGTCTCGAACAAGAAGATTTATTCCTCTGTCAACACCAGCGTCCTCACAGCCACCGAGTCAAAGGCAGCTCCTCAACTGCCCAGCTCAGAATCTGTGAGGTCATCAGAATAACAGCTGATACATTCCATAAAGACAATTACACATTTAGATAGAATTTTAAAACACAACACATCTTCCCCCTTTCAAACAAAATGACACCCAAAATAAAAAATTAAATAAAAAATAAAAAAAACACCAAACCACCAATAAAATGTGGCCACCCTCAATACATAACATATTGATTTAGATACTTAGGTTTAGACACGTTCCTTCTGGGTCTATCCAACACTTCCCTCGCATCCACCTCAATCACACCTTCCTTGGACCTCTCAGTTTGGTCTAAAACTCAAGTAGTGTGAGTACCACTACCAACATCCAATGCTCCATCTCCCCGAAAGTCACCTTCTAAACTCCCTAAGAGCGGTCCAGGACCTCCTTCCTGCAGGTCTCCACCTTGTCTCACTTCCTCGCACACTCCCCTCTCCAAGGTACTACCATCACCCACATTAACATCATAACCTCCATCAAACCAACTGTCAGACAACCCTTTATTCAGCTCTGGAACCGGAACAGCAACCTTCACCACATTCCTCATGCTCCACCATTTGCCTCCTTCCACCATAACAGAATGTTTAGACAACCTAATAACCTTAGTGATAGGAAAAAAACTAGAAACTCCCTTCCTTTTCCCTTGAGGTTTCTTCACTCTAACTGCATCACCGACAGCAAATGGAAACGCCTTAACTCTTTTGAGATTGTCATATCTCCTTTTGCTCCTACTTTGATGTCTCTCTACGTTTTCTTTTACTTGACTGAAATCAACGGTTGCATCACTCCCCAAGGTTTCTTGCACCACCCACTCAGGAGAGAGTTCATTACCAGAGTGCCTGCCCTTCAAAAGCACAAAAGGAGCAACACCTGTAGAAGAATGTGGCGTGTTGTGATAACTCCAGATCCTTTCTGAAACCACTTCTTGCACGTTAACCCCCGAACTGACAGCCAATTGAATGGTCTCCTTGATCATCCTGTTCACCCTTTCTACTAAACCATTCCCTTGCGGGCTATATAAAGCAGTAGTAAGATGCTTTATATTACATTTCCTTAAAAAGTTCACCATCTGATGTGAGATAAATTGTACACCATTGTCAGAGACTAAAAACTCAGGAATCCCCTCCCAATAAAAAATCTCCTTCAAGAACTCAATCACGCTGGTGGTATTTGGTTCTCTTAAAAATTTATATGATACCCATTTAGAAAAATAATCCACTGCAACCAATACATATTTCTTCCCATCATTGCAAACTCTTAACGGACCCATAAAATCTAGACCCAACTTCTTCCACGGCTTGTCAGGGAAGGGTACAGAACACAAAGGCACCTCCCTGGTGTGCAAACTTTTATCTGCTACTCTACAACTACCACAATTCTTAATTACAACTTCTACTTCAGAATCCATACCTGGCCACCAATAATATAAACGTAAACGTCTTCTCGTGCCAGTAATGCCAACATGCCCTTGATGAGCCAACTTTATTAATCTGAGCCTTAGCTCACTGGGAGGAATCAAACGTTCACCCCTCAAAACTAAATCGTCTTCCACATTTAACTCCTCCTTGATCTTGCCATAAGATTTCATTACATCCGACAATCCCCCACCCGTAGGCCAAACTTCACGAATATACTTCTTAAGGAGTAGTAAAAACTTATCCTTGCTCACCGCCTCTTTCCAAACTGGCCTAGAGATGACTTCACCAGCTGCAAACACACCATCAATCATGCCCACCACAACGTCTTCCTCGACTGACAGTTCCTCAATCCTAGTGTTATTGACAGGACACCTAGACAGGAAATCTGCCCTGCAGTTATTTGACCCTGCAACATGCTTCACCTTCATATTAAATTCATACAACCTGGCTAACAATCTGGTCAGCCTAGGACTGGTTTTATTAAAAACTTTGTTGTTCCAAAGATAGACCAATGGCTTGTGATCTGTGACAAGCGTGAACTCCCTTCCCCAAACATATGTTGAGAAATGATTAACTCCCCATACACAAGCCAACGCCTCCCTCTCGATCGTGCTATAATTAATCTCAGCATCCGATAGACGTCTAGATGCAAATGCGATTGTAAGCTCCTTCCCTTTCTCCATCTGAATAAGAATGGCTCCCAAACCAACACCACTTGCATCCACAGTAATTACTGATGGTAGATACTCGTCAAATGGATGAAGAGCAGGAGCCTGTACAATGAGAGACTTAAGGGTGGAAAAAGCTTGCTCCTGCTCCTCCAGCTATAAAAATCTTCCCCCCTTCCTCAGAATCCTCCTTAACGGCTCCGACAAGTAAGCAAAATGTTGCACAAAACGTGAGTAGTACTCACAAAGACCCAAAAAGGATCTCACCTGATCTTTATTATTAGGAGCAGGGGAATTCTCAATAGCCAATAATAAGTCTCTTTTGGGAAGAATATCTTGTGCAGAAATGTGATGACCCAGATAATCAACTGAATCTACCATAAACTTACACTTGTCTTTTCTAACCGTAATCCCATGGTCATTCAGAATTCCCCAAACTCTGTCCAACATGAGTACATGATCTTGAAAAGATTCCGAACCAATTAAAATGTCATCCTGGTAAGCTAAAACACCCTTTATTTCACCAAATAACTGAAACATAAGTTTCTGGAATACGGACGCCGCGGAGGCTAAACCAAAAGGCATTCACAAAAATCGAAAAGCCCCAAATGGGGTAATAAACGTGGTGAGTGAACGGGATTCCTTACTCAACTCCACTTGATGATAGGCAGACCTAAGGTCAATCTTAGAGAAAACCTTCATTCCCCCCAAACGATCCAATAACTCTTGAATTTTGGGCAAAGGAAAACAATCAACCAAAATGTTTTTGTTTAAAGATCTCAAGTCTATACACAATCTTAACTCTCCAGTCTTCTTAACCGTGACTACAATTGGAGACACCCATTGTGAAGAGTCAACTGGTTCAATAACCCCATCACTGCATAACTCACACAGATGCTCTTTCAATTTTCGCCTGACACTCAAAGGCACATTACGTACCCTATGTACAACAGGAACAGCATCCTGTTTGAGAATAATTCTATGTTCATACCCCCTCACCAAACCAAGCTTATTGCTGGAAACCTCTGAGTGTTTAATAAGAACATCCTGGATGGAATCTAGTTTAACCTCCACTTTCCCCACCAAATTAATGGGTTGATCAGTGCCTGGCCTAAGCACCATACCAAACTGCCCCTGATCCTTCCACCCCAAAATATTGTACCCTCTCTTGGCAACATACACTTTAGTGTCGATGTTCTTGTGCTGGTATCCAATTCTCCCAATAAAGTACCCCAACATGTCAATCTCTTGGCCATCAAATGCTATGGTTTTTATATCAGGAGCAGATAAAGGAGAGTCCCTCCAAAAGGAATGATAATTTGCGTCAGAAACAATTGTTATTGGTGAACCTGAATCCACCGTAACTTTCAATTTAACTTCACCAATTATGACTTCACATACCGGATCTTTGGAACGCGTAAGACCAGACTTACAATTGGATGCATCATTAACCATCAGAACACACTTTTTGGAAAGATGCAAATCACCACACTCGCCCACTTGCCTCTCAACAAATTGTTGCTGTTCAACTAACATCACCTTTTGATCTTGTTTACACACTCGAGCGAAATGGCCAGTCTTCTTACACTTCATACATGTTTTTCCTAAAGCTGGACAAAGAGGGGAATTGGCCAAGTGTGAATTAGAGCCACACCTGAAACACAAAAGCTTTTTGGTGTTGCGCTTTTTCAAATCCGGGGTAGTGGGCATAACTGTTTTAGATTTCTGTGATACCAAACAAACATCTTCAACTGGTGACCCTCTCACTTTACCCAATTCTTTAGAGGCTAATATAGAACGTTCAATCCCTCTAACAATTTCCAACGTTTCATTCAACGTTGGGTCTCTACAACATAAGATCTTTTCTTGAATTTTAGAATCATAACAATTAACAACAAGTTGATCTCTGAGATACTGGTCCAAAGGACCCACAAATTCACAAGTAGATGCCAAAATTCGAAGTTCAGCTACAAACCTGTCAATTGATTCATGCTGAAGTTGTTTCCGTGTGAAAAATGTGTGTCTCTCAACAATGATGCTGAGGTCATCCTTGAAGTGGTTTTCTAATCTTCTCACAGCTTCGGTGAACACGTCCCAATCACCACTGGCAAAAGTTTGCTCCTGAGGTTGATGGTCGAAAATTCTTTGCCCTTCTGTGCCAAGGCAATTGTACAAAATCGCCTTCTTACGAGCAGCAGAAAAGTTAACCCCATGAATAGCAACCAAATAGCTCTCAAAGGATTTAAACCAATGCTGCCATCTTATCACAGGGATGCCAGGTTCAGGAAGAAATGTTAATGGTAAGTTAGCTGTTTGCATATTGAAAGTAAAATAAAACGACAGACAGCTGGGTGTGAGCGTGCGAAGTGCCAGTTAGAAATAAACACTTGCTGCACGTAAATTTGCACAGGGCGTGTGCAAAACTCATGATGAGAGTGAGAACTAGGTGAATATTGCGTCTCAGCAACCAAACTTGAGGCAGATACTGAGCCGTGCGATTCCAAGAGGCTCAGTAAGTCCTTGACATGTGTAGATCACGCACAGTTCAAGAAAATGGCAGAATAACTAAAATTGAAAAATCGATGAAGATCAACACAGCCAGAAAGTTAACTTCTCTGTCAACAGTAACAACTTATCGCAGACATCCAGCCTTCGAAGGATAGAGAACGTGCAAACATGGCGTCTGTTGCTTAGCAACCAACATTGTAGCGAGCCAGGAATGCACGCGTCCGGACGACGTAATCTATCGTGGACCTGAAACTAGATAACAGATTGCCTCGCTCTTCCGTGTGGCGTCCGTTACCTGGCAACAAAATAATGTTGCACGTAAGTGAAAAAAAGAGAGAAAAACAGCGCTTTAAAAAAGTTACCGCAGTCATCCAGCGAACATCTCCAGAAAAAGGATGCCTGCAGCAAGGACCTGATTACAGAAGTAACCGAAGGAAAGGCTGTAAGGACACGAAGAAGTAGGTGAGGTCACGTGGGTTCAAATGGTGTTGACCATCTCGTCGCCAAAAGATGTTGTATCCTCCACTGAAATAAGGGAAACTCCAAGAAGCTTGTATGTCTCGAACAAGAAGATTTATTCCTCTGTCAACACCAATGTCCTCACAGCCACCGAGTCAAAGGCAGCTCCTCAACTGCCCAGCTCAGAATCTGTGAGGTCATCGGAATTCCAGCTGATACATTCCATAAAGACAACTACACATCTAGATAGAATTTTAAAACACAACACATCTTCCCCCTTTCAAACAAAATGACCCCAAAAATAAAAACAAAATCAAAAACAACAAAAAAACCACCAAAACACCAATAAAATGTGGCCACCCTCAATACATAACATAATGATTTAGATACTGGTTCGGTTCGGTTTAGACACGTTGCTTCTGGGTCTATCCAACACTTCCCTCGTATCCACCTGAATCACACCTTCCTTGGACCTCTTCGTTTGGTCCAAAACGCAAGTAGTGTGAGTACCACTACCAACATCCAATGCTCCATCACCCCGAAAGTCGCCTTCTGAACTCCCTAAGAGCGGTCCAGGACCTCCTTCCTGCAGGTCTCCACCTTGTCTCACCTCCTCGCACACTCCCCTCTCCAAGGTACTACCATCACCCACATTAACATCATAACCTCCATCAAACCAACTGTCAGACAACCCTTTATTCAGCTCTGGAACCGGAACAGCAACCTTCACCACATTCCTCATGCTCCACCATTTGCCTCCTTCCACCATAACAGAATGTTTAGACAACCTAATAACCTTAGTGATAGGAAAAAAACTAGAAACTCCCTTCCTTTTCCCTTGAGGTCTCTTCACTCTAACTGCATCACCGACAGCAAATGGAAACGCCTTAACTCTTTTGAGATTGTCATATCTCCTTTTGCTCCTACTTTGATGTCTCTCTACGTTTTCTTTTACTTGACTGAAATTAACGGTTGCATCTCTCCCCAAGGTTTCTTGCACCACCCACTCAGGAGAGAGTTCATTACCAGAGTGTCTGCCCTTCAAACGCACAAAAGGAGCAACAAGTGTAGAAGAATGTGTTGTGTTGTGATAACTCCAGATCCTTTCTGAAACCGCTTCTTGCACCTTAACCCCCGAACTGACAGCCAATTGAATGGTCTCCTTGATCATCCTGTTCACCCTTTCTACTAAACCATTCCCTTGAAAAGTTCACCATCTGATGTGAGATAAATTGTACACCATTGTCAGAGACTAAAAACTCAAGAATCCCCTCCCAATGAAAAATCTCCTTCAAGAACTCAATCACGCTGGTGGTATTTGGTTCTCTTAAAAATGTATATGATACCCATTTAGAAAAATAATCCACTGCAACCAATACATATTTCTTCCCATCATTGCAAACTCTTAACAGACCCATAAAATCTAGACCCAACTTCTGCCACGGCTTGTCAGGGAAGGGTACAGAACACAAAGGCACCTCCCTGGTGTGCAAACTTTTATCTGCTACTCTACAACTACCACAATTCTTAATTACAACTTCTACTTCAGAATCCATACCTGGCCACCAATAATATAAACGTAAACGTCTTCTCGTACCAGTAATGCCAACATGCCCTTGATGAGCCAACTTTATTAATCTGAGCCTTAGCTCACTGGGAGGAATCAAACGTTCACCCCTCAAAACTAAATCGTCTTCCACATTTAACTCCTCCTTGATCTTGCCATAAGATTTAATTACATCCGACAATCCCCCAACCTTAGGCCAACCTTCACGAATATACTTCTTAAGGAGTAGTAAAAACTTATCCTTGCTCACCGCCTCTTTCCAAACTGGCCTAGAGGTGACTTCACCAGCTGCAAACACACCATCAATCATGCCCACCACGACGTCTTCCTCGACTGACAGTTCCTCAATCCTAGTGTTATTGACAGGACACCTAGACAGGAAATCTGCTCTGCAGTTATTTGACCCTGCAACGTGCTTCACCTTCATATTAAATTCATACAACCTGGCTAACAATCTGGTCAGCCTAGGACTAGTTTCATTAAAAACTTTGTCGTTCCAAAGATAGACCAATGGCTTGTAATCTGTGACAAGCGTGAGCTCCCTTCCCCAAACATATGTTGAGGAATGATTAACTCCCCATACACAAGCCAACGCCTCCCTCTCGATCGTGCTATAATTCATCTCAGCATCCGATAGACGTCTAGATGCAAATGCGATTGTATGCTCCTTCCCTTTCTCCATCTGACTAAGAATGGCTCCCAAACCAACACCACTTGCATCCACAGTAATTACTGAAGGTAGATCCTCATCAAATGGATGAAGAGCAGGAGCCTGTACAATGAGAGACTTAAGGGTGGAAAAAGCTTGCTCCTGCTCCTCCAGCCAAAACAAATGTTCCCCCCTTCCTCAGAATCCTCCTTAACGGCTCCGACAAGTAAGCAAAATGTTGCACAAAACGTGAGTAGTACTCACAAAGACCCAAAAAGGATCTCACCTGATCTTTATTATTAGGAGCAGGGGAATTCTCAATAGCCAATAATACGTCTCTTTTGGGAAGAATATCTTGTGCAGAAATTTGATGACCTAGATAATCAACTGAATCTACCATACACTTACACTTGTCTTTTCTAGCCGTAATCCCATGGTCATTCAGAATTCCCAAAACTCTGTCCAACATGAGTATATGATCTTGAAAAGATTCCGAACCAATTAAAATGTCATCCTGGTAAGCTAAAACACCCTGTATGTCACCAAATAACTGAAACATAAGTTTCTGGAATACGGACGCCGCGGATGCTAAACCAAAAGGCATTCACAAAAATCTAAAAGCCCCAAACGGGGTAATAAACGTGGTGAGTGAACTGGATTCCTTACTCAACTCCACTTGATGATAGGCAGACCTAAGGTCAATCGTAGAGAAAACCTTCATTCCCTCCAAACGAGCCAATAACTCTTGAATTTTGGGCAAAGGAAAACAATCAACCAAAATGTTTTTGTTTAAAGATCTCAAGTCTATACACAATCATAACTCTCCAGTCTTCTTAACCGCGACTACAATTAGAGACACCCATTGTGAAGAGTCAACTGGTTCAATAACCCCATCACTGCATAACTCACCCAGATGCTCTTTCAATTTTCCCCTGACACTGAAAGGCACATTACGTACCCTATGTACAACAGGAACAGCATCAGGTTTGAGAATAATTCTATGTTCATACCCCCTCACCAAACCAAGCTTATTGCTGAAAACCTCTGAGTGTTTAATAAGAACATCCTGGATGGAATCTAGTTTAACCTCCACTTTCCCCACCAAAGTAATGGGTTGATCAGTGCCTGGCCTAAGCACCTTACCAAACTGCCCCTGATCCTTCCACCCCAAAATAATGTACCCTCTCTTGGCAACATACACTTTAGTGTCGATGTTCTTGTGCTGGTATCCAATTCTCCCAATAAAGTACCCCAACATGTCAATCTCTTGGCCATCAAATGCTATGGTTTTTATATCAGGAGCAGATAAAGGAGAGTCACTCCAAAAGGAATGATAATTTGCGTCAGAAACAATCGTTATTGGTGAACCTGAATCCACCGTAACTTTCAATTTAACTTCACCAATCATGACTTCACATACCGGATCTTTGGAACGCTTAAGACCAGACTTACAATTGGATGCATCATTAACCATCAGAACACACTTTTTGGAAAGATGCAAATCACCACACTCGCCCACTTGCCTCTCAACAAATTGTTGCTGTTCAACCAACATCACCTTTTGATCTTGTTTACACACTCGAGCGAAATGGCCAGTCTTCTGACACTTCATACATGTTTTTTCTAAAGCTGGACAAATTGGGGAATTGGCCAAGTGTGAATTAGAGCCACACCTGAAACACAAAAGCTTTTTGGTGTTGCGCTTTTTCAAATCCGGGGTAGTGGGCATAACTGCTTTAGATTTCTGTGATACCAAACAAACATCTTCAACTGGTGACCCTCTCACTTTACCCAATTCTTTAGAGGCTAACATAGAACGTTCAATCCCTCTAGCAATTTCCAACGTTTCATTCAACGTTGGGTCTCTACAACATAAGATCTTTTCTTGAATTTTAGAATCATAACAATTAACAACAAGTTGATCTCTGAGATACTGGTCCAAAGGATCCACAAATTCACAAGTAGATGCCAAAATTCGAAGTTCAGCCACAAAACTGTCAATTGATTCATGCTGAAGTTGTTTCCGTGTGAAAAATTTGTGTCTCTCAACAATGATGCTGAGGTCATCCTTGAAGTGGTTTTCTAATCTTCTCACAGCTTCGGTGAACACGTCCCAATCACCAGTGGCAAAAGGTTGCGCCTGGGGTTGATGGTCGAAAATTCTTTGCCCTTCTGTGCCAAGGCAATTGTACAAAATCGCCTTCTTACTAGCAGCAGAAAAGTTAACCCCATCAATAGCAACCAAATAGCTCTCAAAGGATTTAAACCAATGCTGCCATCTTATCACAGGGATGCCAGGTTCAGGAAGAAATGTTAATGGTAAGTTAGCTGTTTGCATATTGAAAGTAAAATAAAATGACAGACAGCTGGGTGTGAGCGTGCGAAGCGCCAGTTAGAAATAAACACTTGCTGCACGTAATTTGCACAGGGCGTGTGCAAAACTCGTGATGAGAGTGAGAACTGGGTGAGTATTGCGTCTCAGCAACCAAACTTGAGGCAGATACTGAGCTGTGCGATTCCAAGAGGCTCAGTAAGTCCTTGACATGTGTAGATCACGCACAGTTCAAGAAAATGGCAGAATAACTAAAATTGAAAAATCGATGAAGATCAACACAGCCAGAAAGTTAACTTCTCTGTCAACAGTAACAACTTATCGCAGACATCCAGCCTTCGAAGGATAGAGAACGTGCAAACGCGGCATCTGTTACTTAGCAACCAACATTGTAGCGAGCCAGGAATGCATGCGTCCGGATGCCGTAATTTCTCGTGGATCCGAAACTAGATAACAGATTGCCTCGCTCTTCCTCGTGGCGTCCGTTACCTGGCAACAAAATAATGTTGCACGTAAGTGAAAAAAACAGAGAAAAACTGCGCTTTAGAAATGTTACCGCAGTCATCCAGCGAACATCTCCAGAAAAAGGATGCCGGCAGCAAGGACCTTATTACAGAAGTAACCGAAGGAAAGGCTGTAAGGACACGAAGAAGTAGGTGAGGTCGCGTGGGTTCAAATGGTGTTGACCAGCTCGTCGCCAAAAGATGTTGTATCCTCCACTGAAATAAGGGAAACTCCAAGAAGCTTGTATGTCTCGAACAAGAAGATTTATTCCTCTGTCAACACCAACGTCCTCACAGCCACCGAGTCAAAGGCAGCTCCTCAACTGCCCAGCTCAGAATCTGTGAGTTCATCGGAATTCCAGCTGATACATTCCATAAAGACAATTACACATTTAGATAGAATTTTAAAACACAACAATTCTGTTTTATGTTACTCATATTTCTGTGAAAGAAAATTTCAGAATCTATGATGATTCATAGAATTCCTCCCTCTCAGCATTCCTACACCTCTCCTAATAAAAACACTACCTCAACTATTCACCAAATATTTTGCATTCAGTACATTGATTTTATTGGACCTCATAACAGTAATCTATCTGCTATGACCAGAAATTAGATAAAGATAAAACTGAATTTCATAGGTGTCAGTAAAGTTCAAAAAGCAGATTCATATTAAACAGATCTTAAATTACATTATACAAAAATCTGAAAATGTTAGTTGATGTTCTGCAGAGATGGCTATGGGGTTACATTATAATACAAATGCTTTCGGCCTCAAATATCCTGATTATGGTTTTCACATTATTTTGTTCGAGAAGATGGGTCCTAAATGCGTTGACTCTGGCAGGGTTAGTTAGATATTAAACCATTTTTGAAAGATAGTCCGTTATAGCAATTCTTTGTGACATAGCAGGATATATTGGGTTATTTCAGATTCACACTACTGTTAGTGAGGGTGTTTTCACCCCTCTGCAGCAGGCATGTTACCCTAACAAACTATGGCGGTCATTCTGACCTCGGCGGTAAAAGGCACTTACCGCCGGTCAGAAGACCGCCATAACACCGCCGCGGCCGTGGTAAACCGCCACGGTCATTCTGACCCGCAACTGGCAAACTGCCAAAAACCCGACATCCACAAAAGTCCGCCACACCAAAGGTCAGCGAAAAAATGGCATTGACCAAACCTCCACCGTCACGCCAACAGAAATACGCCCATACCATTACGACCCACGAATCCACACGGCGGTCTTTCAAACGCAGTATTCCATTGGCGGTACACACCGCCGGGGTCAAAATACACACACCCTTACAAAACACAACCACATTGGACAATTTGAAATACACACACCTGAGACACATACACACACCACCCCCACACACCCAATACAAAATAAAACACACACCCACATTATCCACAAACCCTTACTTCCACAATTGCGAATCAAGGACAGAGAGAGACAGCACTGCTTAGAGTAGACCATCACACAGAGGCTAATCACAACATCACCCACACAATTACAACGCACAAAACACCATACACCACCACACTCACCACACTCCACAACACATACAACATCCCTCACCTCATCCACACCACCCCATGGCACCCCAAAGACACCCCAGGTTCTCTGACGCAGAACTCAGGGTCATGGTGGAGGAAATAGTACGTGTAGAGCCCCAGCTCTTCGGGGCACAGGTGCAGCATACAACAATTGCTAGGAAGATGGAGCTATGGCAAAGGATAGTCGACAGGGTCAACGTGGTGGGACAGCATCCACGCAATCGGGAGGACATCAGGAAGAGATGGAACGACCTACGGGGGAAGGTGCGTTCCATGGTATCAAGGCACAACATTGCGGTGCAGAAGACTGGCGGCGGACCCCCACCTACTCCCCCAGAATTCACAGCATGGGAGGAGGAAGTCTTGCACATCCTGCATCCTGAGGGCCTCGCAGGAGTAGCTGGAGGAATGGACTCTGGTAAGTCAAATCTTAACTACTACTTCCCACCCCCACCCCATCTGCATGCCAGCACATAGCCCCACCCTCACCCCCACCCCCATCACATCAACTCCTTCCAAATGTACCACCATCACAACCCACCCATCCCAAAATCTAGACCTGCATGCGACCACAAAGCATGGACACCCATCACCAAAGCATGCCCACTGCACATAACCATCTCCCCCACAAGCCACCCTCACAAAAGCCCCCACACGGGAATGCCTGCACTTGGGTACACGGACACCCATCCATCCCACGAAAAGCCACACACAGAACCAATAACCATACCCTTATACCCCTGCAGGACCCGAACGCCACCACACCGCCACGGAGGGTCCAGAGATGTCCATCCCACCCCCAGAAGAGGCCCCCAGCGATGACAGCAGCTCTGTCGACCTGGACCCTGATGACCAGCCCGGCCCATCGGGGACCTCTGGACAGTCGGTTCCCCACAGACAGCCACAGGCTACACCAGACCTAACCCCCTCTGGGAACACCAGCACTGCTCCCACCCAGCGGGCCCATGCCTCTGTCTCCAGGACACGTCAATCAGCGGTGTGTCCGCCACTACAGGGCACCCAGGTTGACCCACCACCCCAACATCAACAGGGACCTGGGGGCAGTGGTAGTGGGCACACCGTCCAGGGGACAGAGGCCCAGGGAAACAGGGGAACTGGGAGGGCTGCTGTGCGACAGGGGGGGGACAGGCCCAGGGAACCGACTCTCCAAGAGGCCCTCACCACCATCATGGGAGCATACCACCACTCCCAGGAGACGATGGCGACGGTACTGGCCAGGTTCCAGGAGATCCAGGCACAGCAGGAGGAACAGTACATGGGGTTCAGAGAGGAACTGAGGAACATCGGTTCCGCAATGGGGACCATCGTCCTTGCCCTTAACCAGATAGTCACCACATTGCGGGACCATTTGGCACCCCAAAGGGCCCCTGTCACTAGCCCAGGCCAGGAACAGCCTACCACCTCCGCCGGCGCTAGTGGACAGGAGGCCCCCACACAACGTCATGCCACCAGAACCCCACCTCCTGCTGAAGAACAACCACCCTGCAAGCGGAACCTGAGATCACACAAGAAGACAGAGTAGGATTGCAAGACCCCCGCCAGCATAAGATACCCCCTGATGTCATCCCACTGTCCCACATTGTCACCCTGTCCAACCTTGACTGCCCCTGCTCCATCCTTCCACAGGCATATAGACAATGCACCTGTGCGACTGAGAACTGGACTCTGCCATGGACATTTCTCCACCCCCACCCATCACCCTTTTACTATCATGTACCTATATGTAGCACTTATAATAAATCACCTATTGCACTTACAATTTCAGGAGTCTGCTTTTATTTTACTATTATGTATCACACATAACGGTGCAATTATGTTCTGTTACATTGTAATGACAACATACCAATGACAACAAGCTGTAGTCCATGGGCAAACAAAGCAGAAGTCACGCAGTTGGTCAAACAGCTCTGAAAAGTGAAGGGAAAGTCACAATTCAGCTAAAAGGAAATGGTGGGAAACACAGAAAGTAGAGACGCAGGAGACCTCAAGTAAATGTAAAATGGCGTGGGTGAATCTTACCTGTGTGCTACTGAAAATACTGTTGTATAACTGTATCCCTGTTGTCCGTGTCGTCCCCGTCGTCTTCCTCCTCTTCACTCTCCACAGGCTCCACAGCTGCTACAACACCACCATCAGGAAATGCACCTGGCGTTGCAATGCAAGATTGTGAAGCATACAGCAGGCCACGATGATATGGCACACCTTCTTTGGTGAGTACATTAGGGATCCACCTGTCATATGCAGGCACCTAAACCTGGCCTTCGGGACCCCGAAGGTCCTTTCTATTATCCTCCTAGTTCGCCCATGGGCCTCATTGTACCGTTCCTCTGCCCTTGTCCTGGGATTCCTCACTGGGGTCAATAGCCAGGAGAGGTTGGGGTAACCAGAGTCACCTAATAACCACACACGGTGTCTCTGTAGCTGTTCCATCACATAGGGGACGCTGCTATTTCACATAACATACGCGTCATGCACTGACCCAGGGAACTTGGCATTCACATGGGAGATGTACTGGTCTGCCAAACAGACCACCTGGACATTCATAGAATGATAACTCTTTCTATTTCTGTACACCTGCTCACTGCCTTTGGGGGGTACCAAAGCCACATGGGTCCCATCAATGGCACCAATGATGTTGGGGATATGTCCAAGGGCATAGAAATCACCCTTCACTGTAGCCAAATCATCCTCCTCAGGGAAAACAATGTATCTCCGCATGTATTTCATCAGGGCAGACAACACTCTGGACAAAACCTTAGAAAACATAGGCTGAGACATCCCTGATGACATGGCCACTGTTGTCTGAAAAGACACACTTGCCAAAAAATGGAGTACTGACAGAACCTGCACCAGAGGGGGAATCCCTGTGGGTTGGCGGATGGGGGACATCAGGTCTGGCTCCAGCTGGGCACACAGTTCATGAATAGTGGCTCTGTCAAGTCTGTAACGAAGTATAATATGTCGTTCTTCCATTGTCGACAGGTCCACCAGCGGTCGATACACAGGAGGATTCATCCTTCTCCTCGCAAGTCCCAGCGGACGGTGCCTAGGAAGGACAACATGGAGTACAGAGTCAAGCAAGCCACAGGTTCGTTCAAACAGCTTTCACAGTAAATGAATCGCAATGCAGTGAAAGGCGTGTATGAGTGGCAATGCACGGCCTAGGCCTGAGTGACGCAGTAGAAATTAAGCCATGTGGGCCTTTGAAATGGCGGCTGCCTGACCTGTGAAGTGTGACAATGGGATGTGAGGTCAATGCGCTGGCGTGGCACACCGTGGTGGTAGGCGGTCGAAGACCGCGGTGCGAAGCCGCATTGGTTAACATTGAACCCAATGGGTCTCAGTAGCCAATGACGATGTGCGCCGGCGGTCGCGGTACGCACCGCGGCGGTGCGACCGCCATTTTCTAGCTGCTTAATCACTCGAGACCTGATCATCCACAGGAGAGGACCTATACTGCAAGTGCTGCTGTGACCTCGGTCTGGGAGATACTATGGCTGCTGCGACTGGGGAAAGGGCCCCTGCCTTCACTTCAGAAGAGTTGGAGAAACTTGTTGATGGGGTCCTCCCCCAGTATGCGCTACTCTACGGTCCTCCAGACCAACAGGTGAGTACACTGGGTGCACGTTGAATGGGCTATGCCTGTGTTGAGTGGGGTGTATGTAAGATGGTGGGGAGGGGAGCCAATGAGGAGTGCAACGCACGACAGATGAGAGCATGTGCCACATGCCAAGGTTGGGGAGGGGGGGCCACTCACATCTACCATGCAGAAAAGTGATGATATTTCGTTTCCCACCCTGTACATGTCACATAGGTCAGCGCCCATCAGAAGATTGAGATTTGGCATGCCATCGCCAAGGACGTCCGTGCCCTGGGGGTCCACAACAGACGGGGCACCCACTGCCGAAAGAGGTGGGAGGACATCCGCCGTGGGACCAGGAAGACCGCCGAGTCTCTGCTAGGGATGGCCTCCCAACGTAGGAGGGGTGCCAGCCGCCAACTGACCCCCCTGATGTCCCGGATCCTGGCGGTGGCCTACCCCGATTTGGATGGGCGCGTGAGGACATCACAGCAGACACAAGGGGGTGAGTATCAGCACATTCTGCTATCTTTGCGCGCAGTGGAGGTGTCTGGGTTGGGGAGGAGGGCTGTGGGTGACTTTAGGCCAGGGCGCTTTCTGTAGGCTAGTCCCCTCCTTTAGGCATGGCCCTGTGCCCCTGCCCCCCACCTCTGTAGGGTGCCAAGTCGAGCTATCCATGGTCCTGCATCACCCATGTGTGCATTTGTTGTCCATAGACCTGTAGGCCTAGTCACAAGTACTGAGTAGTGTACCCCGATTGCGCGGCGTAGTGCAGGGGGCTTCTGTGTCTGTCCTCTCCGCCAACGGTGTTGCCAATGCATGCACTCAACCTGTCTTTATTTCTTCCCCCACCCATTTTCTTTATCTTCATGTGCATGTGTTCATTAGCATCATCAGGCGGAGGAGAATTGCCATCGGAGCACGAGGGAGCTGCAACTCACATGGCCCCGGAGGGCCATGCTACAGACACCGAGTTCACCAGTGAGACGGAGGGCGAGGGGAGCTCCACAACGGGGACCCGTGGAGACGACAGCGACACCGACACGTCCTCGGAAGGGAGCTCCCTTGCGGTGGCGGCAACATCCGTGCCCACCGCCACAACAGGTACAGCCGCCACCCAGCGCACCAGCACCGCCCTCCCAGCAGCCCCTCGGCCTTCACTCCGTGCCCGCTCGCCCAGGAAGGCGGGCATCTCCTTCGCCCCAGGCACCTCAGGCCCTGCCCCAGTTACCCCTGCTGCCCTCAGTGAGGAGGTCATTGACCTCCTCAGGACACTCATTGTTGGGCAGTCTACCCTCTTGAATGCCATCCAGGGTGTAGAAAGGGAGGTGCATCGGAGCAATGCATACCTGGAGGGCATTCATTCGGGTCAGGCTGCCCATCAACAATCGTTCAATGCTCTGGCCTCAGCACTGACGGCAGCCATTGTCCCGGTTTCCAGCCTCCCTCTTCTAACTGCCTCCACCCAGTCCCAGTCTCCTGTTCCTCTGCCTATCCCATCCACACCATCAGACCAGCCTGCACACACCTCAACACCCAAGGGCAGCTCATCCAGACATAAGCACCACAGATCACACAAGCATTCACACAAACAACATCCAGATACAGACATGGCAAAAGTCACTACCACCTCTGTGTCCCCCTCCTCCTCGTCTCCCTCCTCCCTCCCTCCTCCCTCCCTGTGACGTCTCCACTCACACCTGCATGCACACCACCATCAGCCAGTACTTCCATCACCAGCACACCCTCCAGTACAGTCCGCACACGTGCAGTCACCACCCCCACTGCCATTTACACGTCCCCTGTGTCCTCTCCCAGTGTGTCTGTCACCCCCTCTTCCAAAACACACAAACGCAGGCAGCCACCCACCCAACAGCCATCCACCTCAAGACAGCCTCCGTCACAAACACCTGCACCCAAAGACAGCACACTTGACTCTCCTACAACCACATCCTCTTCCTCCACTCCCATACCCACTACACCTACCCGTCCCTGTCCTTCCCAAGTGCAGTTCCTTTCCAACCTTGAGCTCGTTCCAATCACTGACCCACCCCCTCCATCTGGTAAGAGTCCTAAGAGCACCTCAGCCACCACCAGCCCTGCATCGAGGGTGACCATTGTGCACGGGTATTGGAGTCCACCTTTTCCGAGTGCGGATACATCGGCCAGCAGCAAGGGGACAGCCAGCCCACCCCCTGGGAAGAGAACCCGAAAAACAAAGGGCCGGCGCGAGAAGGCTGAGACGGCTGCCACCAAGGAGCGTAGTCGTGGCCCGTCACCTGCCACAACATCAAGGGGAGGCAAGGGCCAGAGAGCTTCATCGAAGGAGGGCAAGGGCAGCAGGGCGGAGAAGTCAGCCAGCAGGCGCGCGGACCAGGAGGGCCCCACCAGCCCCATACCGGGTGTGACGGAGGACACCCACGGGCCCAGGACTCCATCACAGGAGGGGCCAGCAACCGCACGGTCGGAGGGCGACTAAGCGGGGAGTCCTGGCCAGGTCTGGCTCCCTTGAATGACAGGACAAGCACCGCTGAAGAGGGCCCCGCCAAGACAGGCACCGCTGAAGAGGGCCCCGCCGTGAAGAGCACCGCTGAAGAGGGCCCCGCCAAGACAGGCACCGCTGAAGAGGGCCCCGCCGTGAAGAGCACCGCTGAAGAGGGCCCCGCCAAGACAGGCACCGCTGAAGAGGGCCCCGCCGTGAAGAGCACCGCTGAAGAGGGCCCCGCCAAGACAGGCACCACTGAAGAGGGCCCCACCAAGACAGGCACCGCTGAAGAGGGCCCCGCCGTGAAGAGCACCGCTGAAGAGGGCCCCGCCAAGACAGGCACCGCTGAAGAGGGCCCCGCCAAGACAGGCACCGCTGAAGAGGGCCCCGCCAAGACAGGCACCGCTGAAGAGGGCCCCGCCGTGAAGAGCACCGCTGAAGAGGGCCCCGCCAAGACAGGCACCGCTGAAGAGGGCCCGCCGTGAAGAGCACCGCTGAAGAGGGCCCGCCAAGACAGGCACCGCTGAACAGGGCCCCGCCAAGACAGGCACTGCTGAAGAGGGCCCCGCCGCGAAGAGCACCGCTGAAGAGGGCCCCGCCGTCTCAAGCACCGCTCCGCTGGGCCCTTCAACTCTAGCACCGCTCCGCTGGGCCCTTCCTGTCAAGCACCGCTCCGCTGGGCCCTTCCTGTCAAGCACCGCTCCGCTGGGCCCCGCCGTCTCAAGCACCGCTCCGCTGGGCTCTTCCTGTCAAGCCCCGCTCCGCTGGGCCCTTCATCTCAAGCACCGCTCCGCTGGGCCCCGCCGTCTCAAGCACCGCTCCGCTTGGCCCTTCAACTCTAGCACCGCTCCGCTGGGCCCTTCCTGTCAAGCACTGCTCCGCTGGGCCCCGCCGTCTCTAACACCGCTCCGCTGGGCCCTTCAACTCTAGCACCGCTCCGCTGGGCCCTTCCTGTCAAGCACCGCTCCGCTGGGCCCTTCATCTCAAGCACTGCTCCGCTGGGCCCCGCCGTCTCAATCACCGCTCCGCTGGGCCCTTCAACTCTAGCACCGCTCCGCTGGGCCCTTCCTGTCAAGCACTGCTCCGCTGGGCCCTTCCTGTCAAGCACCGCTCCGCTGGGCCCTTCATCTCAGGCACCGCTCCGCTGGGCCCTTCCTGTCAAGCACCGCTCCGCTGGGCCCTTCATCTCAAGCACCGCTCCGCTGGGCCCCGCCGTCTCAAGCACCGCTCCGCTGGGCCCTTCAACTCTAGCACCGCTCCGCTGGGCTCTTCCTGTCAAGCACCGCTCCGCTGGGCCCCGCCGTCTGAAGCACCGCTCCGCTGGGCCCTTCAACTCTAGCAACCCCTCCGCTGGGCCCTTCCTGTCAAGCACCACTCCGCTGGGCCCCGCCGTCTCAAGCACCGCTCTGCTGGGCCCTTCAACTCTAGCACCGCTCCGCTGGGCCCTTCCTGACAAGCACCGCTCCGCTGGGCCCTTCATCTCAAGCACCGCTCCGCTGGGCCCCGCCGTCTCAAGCACCGCTCCGCTGGGCCCTTCAACTCTAGCACTGCTCTGCTGGGCCCTTCCTGTCAAGCACCGCTCCGCTGGGCCCTTCATCTCAAGCACCGCTCCGCTGGGCCCTTCAACTCTAGCACCGCTCCGCTGGGCCCTTCCTGTCATGCACCGCTCCGCTGGGCCCTTCATCTCAAGCACCGCTCCCCTGGGCCCTTCCTGTCAAGCACCGCTCCGCTGGGCCCCACCGTCTCAAGCACCGCTGGCCCATTGACAGTGCCGGTTCTGTGTCGAGCTGGTGTTCACGCTGCACTCTGAGCACCCTGCCTCCTCCAATACCAGTGGAGTTGGTTATCCATCTGATGGACTGTGGCTTTGAACTCCCCAGGATGGCACAGTGGGCAACCCACCCACTGTAGAGACTTGTGAGACTGTGGCTTTGCACTCCCCAGGATGGCACAGTGGCCATGGAGGCCCCTCGTGGATCTGGCATCGTGGACTCCTGTGGCTGAGGTGCCCCCCCTTCCCTTCCCCTGAGGTGCCTGTAGTTTTATCATCTGATGCCCCAGCAGTGT
The DNA here is from genome assembly GCF_031143425.1 of Pleurodeles waltl. Taxonomy (NCBI): domain Eukaryota; kingdom Metazoa; phylum Chordata; class Amphibia; order Caudata; family Salamandridae; genus Pleurodeles; species Pleurodeles waltl. The sequence goes on along the minus strand of NC_090446.1, from coordinate 1,331,166,294 downwards.
TCTCTCCAACGGTATCTGGTCTCCTGTGTGGGCTTTGCCCATGTGTTTCTGGACATTGGCCCACGGACTGTGGAACTTTAACGAAATGAGCTGGACTTCTTGCCTATGTATTTCGATTTAGCACTGTTCATTTGTTTTTTTAATATTTAAAATAGATGATTTTCCATGACTTCAATGAACCTCTGAGTTGTTGCTCTGCATTGGTGTGTAGATAGTTGGGGGGGGGGTGTATGGCGTATGTGTGTGCACGTAATCTTTCCTCCTCCCCCCTCCCCTGTGTCGTAGGTGCAGTACTCACCGTTGTCGTCTGCACCGGCGTTTGTACTCTGGTAGATGAGCAGGTAGACAATAGCTGGTAGGATGTTTAATTCGGGTTCCATGCTGTCCAGGTTCCTCGTGGAGTGTGTATCGGTGAGCGTTTTCCCGTTCGTAGTCTGTTTCCGCCGTGTTTTTATCGGCGGGGCTCCCGCCCCGGAAAAGGTGGCGGATTGGTGAGTTGTGATAGGGTGGGCGGTACATTGTCTGCCGCCTGCCTGTTGGCGGTGACCGCCGCGCTGTTTGTCTGTCCCGCCGTGGCGGTCGGAGTGTTAAAGTGGCGGGCTGTGTTGGCGGTTCCCGCCAGGGTCAGAATTCCTTTTTTTTAACCGCCTGCCTGTTGGCGGGTTGGCCGCCGCTTTATCACCGACCGCCAGGGTTGGAATGACCCCCTATGTGCTTGTGTACACAAAATACCAATCTGTAGAGCAGATGCCTAATCTCACCAGACTATATTTCACAACAGGTCAGTGTAGGCAGGAGCAATGCCAGTCAAATATAAGTCTCACCTGACGTGATAACTCTGCCCAGCACAATAGGCTAATCAAAGTGCCATGCCACATTGGGATCTGGAGTTTTCTGATTGGACATTGATTCGGAATGACTGGTAGGTTTGGGTTTCATATCAACTCCTCACATAGAGCACAATGGTGTCCCACAGAGGTCCATCATATCCCTCTGCTATTCAACATCTACCTAAACTCCTTATCCAACCTGGTTAAATCATTCAACTTCACAGTTCTGTGGATGGCACCCAAATCATTTATAAAAACGGATGGTCTGAAATATTTCTACAGTTTAAAGCTTGATTACCAACTTTGGACATAAACACATGATGAGTGGCAAAATTCTGCAAAGACATAGCTTTTTGCCTGCAGACAGTGACAGACTTGTAAAGTATAAGTTTCATTATTGTAATGACATCCCCTAAACCATTCGCAAAGCTTTCCATTTTCAGGACCTCTGAGATTATGCTGCATTGAGGACCAATTATGTGGCAAGGATATCTATAAAATGTGTGGTAATTGCTGCAGGCTTGCATAAATCCATTGGCCTTCACCATCGTCCATTGTTTTATCAACCACCAGGTCTCACATTTTGGCTTTGCCAGTGCACACAGTATTGGCTTTCGAATGCTATTTGGCCATGCTGTCCATACAAGGACGGAGCAGCATGCCATGTTCTCCAACCACTCACACCTTTATGGCATCTCTTACCATAGCAGCGTAAACGGAAAAGGAGCATTGAAGGGAAGGAGAGGCAGGATCAAGACACAGCACTTGACAATAGAAATAGTTGCATTTTTAGACATAGCCAGGAGCTGGAAAATATATATTCTCATACTGTGATGAATCAGGCCTCTGTATAAACCATTCAGCCTTTATTAACCTTCTGCCTTAAGCACTTCTTGACATTTGAAACACATGATTTTAAGGAAAGCGTAAATGCATTATTACTCAATGATCCAAAAGAGAATATATATCCGTCATCACTTTATAAGATAAAAAAGAATACATTAATGTTTAATCCACCTGTATGGCTTTCATATACCGCAGAGGAGAAGTGTGACAACACTACCACTAATACCCCATGCTACAGAGAAAGGTTAATTAGGGGTAGAAGTGCCTGTTAGCATGTTAAATGTGCCATGCAATTTCAGCACGGGTTCACTGCAGAATTGGCTGCATCTTGCATATAATGACTCGCGAGGACACGGTTTACTGTTGTGAGTCAGCTGAGGCCAACCGATCTTGCGCTGCTTTTAACAAGTCAATTATGCACAGTTTCCAGTTAGAGGGGGTGAAAGGTGTTTCCCTCCCCTGTGCAGACAGTTGGACTGCAGTAAGCAAGCGGAGAGGCAGGCTAGTAAATAAAAGCGGTGTGTATCAGTGAGTACGACATCCGTGATCACATCAGCGGCACGGGGTGCAGGAGGTGTGCAAATTGGACACTGTAATTAAGGCAACTATTTGAATGTCATGTCTTAACCCCTTCGCTGCCAGGCCTTTTCCCTCCTCCTGTGCCGAGCCTTTTTTGGGCTATTTGGAGCAGTTCGCGCTTAGGCCCTAATAACTTTTTGTTCACATAAGCTACCCACGCCAAATTTGCGTCCTTTTTTTCCAACATCCTAGGGATTCTAGAGGTACCCAGACTTTGTGGGTCCCCCAGAAGGAGGCCAAGAAATTAGCCAAAATACAGTGAAAATTTCGTTTTTTTTTTAAAAATTGGAAAAAGGGGCTGCAGAAGAAGACTTGTGTTTTTTTCCCTCAAAAGGGCATAAACAAGGGGTTTGCGGTGCTAAAATCACCAGCTTCCCAGCTTTCAGGAACAGGCAGACTTGAATCAGAAAACCCAGTTTTTCAACACAATTTTGGCATTTTACTGGGACATACCCCATTTTTACGATTTTTTGTGCTTTCAGCCTCCTTCCAGTCAGTGATAGAAATGGGCATGAAAACAATGCTGGATCCCAGAAACCGCAACATTTCTGAAAAGTAGACAAAATTCTGAATTCAGCAAGGGGTAATTTGTGTAGATCCTACAAGGGTTTCCTACAGAAAATAACAACTGAAAAAGAAAAATATTGAAATTGAGGTGAAAAAAACATCAATTTTTCTCTACGTTTTACTCTGTAACTTTTTCCTGCAATGTCAGATTTTCGAAATCAATATACCGTTACGTCTGCTGGACTCTTCTGGTTGCGGGGATATATAGGGCTTGTAGGTTCATCAAGAACTCTAGGTACCAACAGCCAATAAATAACCTGCACCCTGCAGTGGGTTTTCATTCTATGCCGGGTATACAGCAATTCATTTGCTGAAATATAAAGAGTAAAAAATAGCTATCAAGAAAACCTTTGTATTTCCAAACTGGGCACAAGATAAGGTGTTGAGAAGCAGTGGTTATTTGCACATCTCTGAATTCCGGGGTGCCCATAGTAGCATGTGAATTACAGGGCATTTCTCAAATAGACGTCTTTTTTACACACTGCCTTATATTTGGAAGGGAAAAATGTAGAGAAAGACAAGGGGCAATAACACTTGTTTTGCTATTCTATGTTCCCCCAAGTCTCCCAATAAAAATAATACCTCACTTGTGTGGGTAGGCCTAGCGCCCGCGACAGAATATGCCCCAAAACACAACTGGACACATCACAGAAAACAGCTGTTTTTAGCAAAGTGTCTACCTGTAGATTTTGGCCTCTAGCTCAGCCGGCACCTAGGGAAACCTACCAAACCTGTGCATTTTTGAAAACTAGAGACCTAGGGGAATCCAAGATAGGGTGACTTGTGGGGCTCTGACCAGGTTCAGTTACCCAGAATCCTTTGCAAACCTCAAATTTTGAATAAAAAAACAAATTTTCCTCACATTTCGGTGACAGAAAGTTCTGGAATCTGAGAGGAGCCACAAATTTCCTTCCACCCAGCGCTCCGCCAAGTCTCCCGATAAAAATGGTACCTCACTTGTGTGGGTAGGCCTAGCGCCCGTGACAGGATATGCCCCAAAACACAACGTGGACACATCACAGAAAACAGAGCTGTTTTTAGCAAAGTGCCTACCTGTAGATTTTGGCCTCTAGCTCAGCCGGCACCTAGGGAAACCTACCAAACCTGTGCATTTCTGAAAACTAGAGACCTAGGGGAATCCAAGATGGGGTGACTTGTGTGGCTCGGACCAGGTTCTGTTACCCAGAATCCTTTGCAAACCTCAAAATTTGGCTAAAAAAACACATGTTCCTCACATTTCTGTGGCAGAAAGTTCTGGAATCTGAGAGGAGCTACAAATTTCCTTCCACCCAGCGTTCCCCCAAGTCTCCCGATAAAAATGATACCTCACTTGTGTGGGTAGGCCTAGCGGCTGCGACAGGAGACACCCCAAAACGCAACGTGGACACATCCCATTTTTTTAAAGAAAACAGAGCTGTTTTTTTGCAAAGTGCCTACCTGTAGATTTTGGCCTCTAGCTCAGCTGGCACCTAGGGAAACCTACCAAACCTGTGCATTTCTGAAAACTAGAGACCTAGGGGAATCCAAGATGGGGTGACTTGTGTGGCTTGGACCAGGTTCTGTTACCCAGAATCCTTTGCAAACCTCAAAATTTGGCTAAAAAAAACACATGTTCCTCACATTTCTGTGGCAGAAAGTTCTGGAATCTGAGAGGAGCCACAAATTTCCTTCCACCCAGCATTCCCCCAAGTCTCCCGATAAAAATGATACCTCACTTGTGTGGGTAGGCCTAGCGACCGCGACCGGAAACGCCCCAAAGCGCAACATGGACACATCAAAATTTTTGAAAGAAAACAGAGGTGTTTTTTGAAAAGTGCCTACCTGTAGATTTTGGCCTCTAGCTCAGCCGGCATCTAGGGAAACCTACCAAACCTGTGCATTTCTGAAAACTAGAGACCTAGGGGAATCCAAGATGGGGTGACTTGTGTGGCTCGGACCAGGTTCTGTTACCCAGAATCCATTGCAAACCTCAAAATTTGGCTAAAAAAACACATGTTCCTCACATTTCTGTGGCAGAAAGTTCTGGAATCTGAGAGGAGCAACAAATTTCCTTCCACCCAGCGTTCCCCTAAGTCTCTCAATAAAAATGGTACCTCACTTGTGTGGGTAGGCCTAGCACCCACGAAAGGAAATGGCCCAAAACACAATGTGGAAACAACATATTTTTTCACAGAAAACAGAGGTGTTTTTTGCAAAGTGCCTACCTGTGGATTTTGGCCTCTAGCTCAGCCGGCCTCGGGGGGGGGGGAAGAAATGCCCTAAAATAAATTTGCCCCCCACCCCCCCTCCGGGGAGCGACCCTTGCCTACAAGGTCGCTCCCCTTGCGTGACAGCGCAAAAAAAAGATCCCTGGTGCGTAGTGGTTTCTGCCCCCTTTGGGGGCAGATTGACCTAAAATCGTCTGATCTGCCCCCAAAGCGGGCAGAAATGGCCTAAATACAATTTGCCCCCTACAGGGGAGCGACCCTTGTCCAAGGGGTCGCTCCCCATCTGTAAAACAAAAAAAAACAAAAAATCCCTGGTGCCTAGTGGCTTCTGCCCCCCTTGGGGGCAGATCAGCCTAATCAAAATTGGCTGATCTACCCCCCAGGGGGGCAGAAATGGCCTAAAATAATCCCCCCCCCCCAGGGAGCGACCCTTGCCTAAGGGGTCGCTCCCCTTGCGTGAAATTCACCTAAAAAAAAAAGAAAACATAACAAAAAGAATTTTTTTTATCCCTGGTGCCTAGAGGTTTCTGCCCCCCCTGGGGGCAGATCGGCCTAATAATAGGCCGATCTGCCCCCAGGGGGGGCAGAAAAGGCCTTCCCCAAAAAATGCCCCCCCTGGGAGCGACCCTTGCCCAAGGGGTCGCTCCTGTTGCGTGAAATTCACGCAAAAAAAAAGCTCCCTGTTGTCTAATGGTTTCTGCCCCCCTTGGGGGCAGATTGGCCTCATCAAAATAGGCCAATCTGCCCCCAAGGGGGGCAGAAATGGCCTAAATATATATTGCCCCCTAGGGGAGCGACCCTTGCCTAAGGGGTCGCTCCCCACCTAAAAAAAAAAAGAAACATAAAAAAAAAAAAGATCCCTGGTGCCTAGAGGTTTCTGCCCCCCCTGGGTGCAGCCCAGGGGGGCAGAAAAGGCCTTCCCAAAAAAATGCCCCCCCTGGGAGCGACCCTTGCCCAAGGGGTCGCTCCCTTTTGACAGTTTCAAGGAAAAAAAAAATCCCTGGTGTCTAGTGGGGTTTCAAAAGCCGGATTGCAACCCTGTGAGAGACTTCAAAGGGAAGGAAATACATTCCCTTCCCTTTGAAGCCCCTCCGGGCCTCCCCCATGGGATTGAAAGAGAAATGCTTTGCATTTCTCTTTCAATCGCGCTGGAAGCAGAGCTTCCAGCGCAATGGGGGAGATCCTGTGACTAATCAGCGCGCTCGCGAGCTGACGTCACAGTGGGGGTTGGGGGGGTCGGGGTGGGAGGGGAAGGGCTTCCTCTTCCATCCCTGACTTGGGGGGGGTGGGGGGGAACCCCACAGAGGGAGCGCTAGCGCTCCCTCTGGGCTCTGTGCACAGGACGCAATGGTTACGTCCTGGGCACATCAGCACTGTGCCTCAGGACGTAACCATTATGTCCTGGGCACAGAAGGGGTTAAGGGGCGGTGGCGGTGAAGTTGTATGTATCTTGACGGTTGATGGAACCGCTGAGCGGTCACAATCACAATATCATCCTAGATGAAAAATTCACTTCGAGCACAGCTGAAGGGGTTTTGTGTGACTATGATCCCAGAACCTCAATGTACAACAACCAAAAGCCGCGGGATGCATGGTGCACCAGCTGACGAGACCCGGGACTCAGCACTCCGAACAGTTGGGAAGAAGCGGGTCTTGGAGACAAGGCTCCACGTAGTTATCAGCCCGTTGACCGAGCATCACACTGCATGGAACAACTGACATTTGGAGCAGGGAGGGAGGAGGGCCATGAGATGTGGAGGGTTTTTTTGTAGGGGAGAAGAAAACGAGGGAAAGAGAAACGGAGCACAGGGGACAGGGACAGGTTTTGGTGGGGGTGAAAACACAAGGGAGCAACATGGAGCTTGGGGGCGTTTTGCAGGAGGGAGACACACAAAGTTGAAATAGGAAAGTACAAGACAGTGGCGGCCAGCAGCTTTAGGAGGGAGGGGGGCGGGCGGGGCACACACACAGACACACACACACACACACACACTCATTATTTCACACACAGACAAGCGCACACACATGCACGCACGCACATCCATTAACAACATTCATGCCATTCAAACATGCACGCACCAAACATTCAATTTGAAACATCACACACATACAAACACACACACACACACACTTACCTTCGGCCTCCAGGTCCCAGGAGGGTTGTAACCAGTGCTTTAAATGGAAAAATAGAAGTGCAGGTACTCTGTACCAGAGTACCTGCTTGTTTCTGAGAAGTGCCGGTACTCTCCAATTAAAAGTATTACGTTTTTCTTGAGATATGCCGGTACTCTACCTCTCAAAATAATAAAGTGCCGGTACTCAGTACCGGAGATTACCGGCCCATTTAAAGCACTGGTTGTGACTGCTGCCTTCCAAGGGAAGGCAGCAGTCCCAGCCTCGTCACAGAGTGGGATGGGGTCAGTGAGACTGCTGACCCCACCCCACTCTGTGACGAAGTGTCACTGATTGACACTCACCCTGGCACTTCAGGGCTTAAACTGAAGCGACCAGGGAGAGTGTCAATTGGTGACACTTTCCTCGTCACCCAGGGGAGGGCCTCGACCACCTTTGCTGGGCTGAGGAGGTCACGCCCATAGGAGCTGTGATCTACTCAGCCCAGCAAAGTTCAGCTCAGGCAGCCAGGAGTCTACGCAAATCACGCATGTCTGCTCCTGGCTGCCTGACCTGAACATGAAGAGTGTCTGTCAGGCTGACCTTTGCTCAGCCTGACAGACACTCTTCATGGGGGGCAAAAGGGAGGGGCATGGCCCCTCCGCCCTAAAGGACGGGCCGCCACTGGTACAAGAAGAAGCACTCGCCGTGAGACAGCAACATGGAGGGATCTTGCACCCTCGAAGAGAAGGCGACGGATTTGAAGGCAGCAGCCAAAAATGAAGAATAAAACGGTGATAAAACCATTTTCTTACCGTTTTATTTTTCATTGCAGCCAGCCAGACCAAGCCAAATTTTGGGGGAGGACCATCACTGACTAGCAATGGGGGAAAAGGAGTGGTGGGTACTCCAGTTTAAAGTGCTCACGTCACTTTGGCTGGCAGTCTAGCAATGGCCAGCCTGATATGAGAACTGTAAACCTCTCCACCCGAGACGTCTTAGACAGCTGGGTGGAGAACAGGCACAGGCCCCCAGGGCCTGAAGAAGCCTCGAACTTGCACCTTCCAGCCAATCCTGGTGCTTCTCTTATGCTGCCTGACCAGCATAAGTGCAGCACCAGGATTGGTAGAGGGGACCCTCTAACTGCCAGACTGCAGGACTGAGACGACCGTAGTAGATGACGACGGGAGTAGGAGAGGACTGGAGAAGGTAAGTATGTTTTATTTTTTTTAAACTGTGCCAGGAAGTGAGAAATTCGCACTGCCTTCAGCTCTAACTCCAGAGCTCTTAATCGTGACCCGTTATAAATACTGTTTATACCGATCACGTTTGAGAGTTTTGGAGTTGGACCTAAGGGCATTCCTGATCGCCCCACTACATAAAACAGGAAGCAGCCGCCACTGTCTAAAGGTAGGTTTACAAAGTTTATTAAGAAAGACACAGCCTGCAGTCAGAGCGTGGCACCCCTGAGTCAGTCATAGAGTAACTGGCTCAAAAGAATTCCCACCACAGCTCTAGAATATGGAATGTGGAAAAACTCTACACCTTCATAAGTCATCTATCCTTAAATCATAACATGAAAACGTAACAGATCTTCCCCCTTTACAACACATTTTGTTTAACCGCTTACATATCATATAAATAACAACACCTTACCAATTGAAACATTAATCTAAAAATTACAATGTAAAGACACACTTGGTGAATACAAATTATTCTACTGGACCTAATTTCCAAATAAACAGGCAGTCGATCTCTCCTGACACTTCTTGGCAAATTTGCAGCTGGACTGGACAGACATCACCCCTCAGCCCCATTGTATTTTCTCTTGCTTGGTGTGTTAAGGGAGTGTCATTTGCCTCACTTTCTGATTCACTCAAATCTTGATCTACATTCAGTGTGGTAACAAAGGCCCCCACAGCCCCTGCCGGGGGGTGGGGGGGACCGCAAGCTCCAAGGGGCCCCTAAGCACAGTACACTGTGCATGGGTGGCAGACCACTGACTGGGTCCAGGGGGCCCCACTCAAGGTACTTTGCAGGGGAGCCCCCTCAAGTTTCACTACGCCACTGCTGACATTAACATGAAACCAAAATGATCCAATTCTCCCAGCTCCATACTCTGACCTCCTCTTAAATAAAGAGCCACTCTTATGTTGTTCCAACGTCCAGCATTTTTTAGAATTACAAAGTAACAATGAGCCCCTGTTTGACTTCAAAGGCCCTTTCAATTTTGTTAGTCCCCCATTCCTATTATAACAATGCTTCACCCAGTCACCCACCTGGATGCGCTGAGAACCTTTTTTCCCATCTCCTTTAACAAGTGCTGGAATTTCACATTTGATTGTCTTGTTTAACTAGGCTGGCACCAACTTGGGTGTTTACAAGATATGACACATTGCTGCATTGCATCAGCGATGAATCAAAATAACTTGCACTTTGGTACGACAGAATCCTAAGCCATGGATGTGTTGTATTTACAACACGTGCACCACGGAGTCAGGATCCTGGCTGTGTTAAAAAAAATTATGCATCTGTGTGCGCCATGTCATAGTGAAATCTGCTGCTTCTGCTGCAAAAGTGACGTGGGGCTGACTTGTGACACGTAAAGTGATGCTAAACATCTCTCGGTCACTTTTGAGTGCAGAATATATAAAAAAAAGTACAAAATTACACATCGGTCGGAAAAAATGGCACACTGCACAGTAGACAGCCATGGAGCAGGCAGCAGAAGCAAGGACAACAACCCCAGCAAAAGTCAGAATGTCCAGATAGACTCCCATGGGAAGAGGAAGTGCAATTTCAGTGAGGAGAAGAATGGCATCTTGATCACTGAGGTGACAGTGCACCAACATAAGCTATTTGTCACCTTTAAATGGCCACCAGAGGGAAGAGGCCATTTGGGAGTCCATAGTGGAGAAGATTAACAGTGTGGGACAAGGAAAGAGGATCGTCACGACTACAAGAAGTGCTGGCATGATTATAAGTGCTGGACGAAGGAGAAACTGGGAAACAACCTGAAGGCAGCAATTCAGACCGGATGAGGGAGCTCAGTGCCCCAGGAGGTGCTGTATGCCTTGGAGGAGCAGGTAGCAGCTGTCATCCCAGGTGAATTGGTGGCTTGAGTACCAGGACAGGAAAGTGTAGCGCAAGAGTAAGAACCAGAGCCACAGGGAAAATATCAGCAAGGGGCAATGTGGGCAAAAAGGTCATGTTGTGCGGTGCAGCTAGCTATGTCCCAGCTCTACACTGCACTGTGTGCAGGGTAAAGTACAGGATTGTGGATCATGCAATGTCAGTCACAATGCCCAGTTACATGTTTCGCAGCTCAGTCATGCTCCATCACGTTTCTTTCCCCTTTCTATATGTGAAGTGCAGCACCAATCCAGATCAATCTTTGTATACTGGCACGGGTAGTGAATCCACAGCATGAGTCACCAGAACTACAAGTACCACAATACAAAGTGAAAACATGGACTAGAACAACACATCATGCCTGGGCACTTGCACCCTGCACAATCTGATGGTGATAATGCAGGCCACCTTGCACCATGAACCACTGTGTCTTACTTGGGCCCATGCCCACAAATCTAGAATGTAAAGTAGTGGAATGGAATGGGCTTGTCAGATGTGAAACAGCTCACCTGGGGAGGGAGTAAGATGTGGGCCAGATGACGTATCAGAAAATAGGAACATGCCAAGAGCCATGTGTATATTAACTGACATTACAATACATAGCACACAGCTGTCCTGACATGCATAGTGAGACCATACAAGTGTCGGTTGCCATGGTAGGGACCACCAGAACCCACATTATTTACTAAATATGACTGGGTTAATGCAAGTGATGCACACCAGAGGACCATGTGTGTTGAAACCACAGATGATGTGTGGCACTGATGGGCCCCTGGTTGTGCAGTGCATTATAAGTGCAGGTTGAACTGCCCCTGTGTCTGAAATGAGAGGCATTGCAAAGCCAGGAGTTCAGAATGGATATGTGTTCTGCATGGTAGCCTAACTAATACACATACACTGCTGTGTCTGACAGAGTAACACTTGTGTTGCATCTGGGAAAATAGAAGAGCCCATTGGGGTACAACATCCTACATGTGATGTGGTCCTGGGTAAAGATGTGCCCATTGTCTTCAAAGATGAAGCCAAAATGTATCAAATTAAATCAGATGAATAGACACAAATGGGAAATTCATGGTAAGAACATGCCCTCACACACTCCTGCAGTGTAGCAAGTTTGTTTGGGTTGTAGAGTTGTGCGGGGTATGTGTCACCAGATCAACCCTTGGTCACATGAATGCACAATGTGCATGCAAGACAGCAAAACAAGGCAGAGTGCCATTGTGTACAGTACGAAAGCCAGATGGCAGGATCCTAACTAGTTCATAACCTGACCCACATCGCCTGCACAGGAGCAGTGGGGTGTATGCTGGACACAGGGAATGCAGGCACCATGGGGATTAGATGCAATGTGAACAGTAATGGTGTCAGTAAACAAACAAAAACAACAAACAAAAAAAACTTTATTCGACTTTCAACAAGTCATAAAAGTAATACAAATCATAGAAAATCTCCAATTAAAATACATTTCAAACTAATAAAAAAAAAATAGTAAGAAAATAAAAAAAACACACAACAATAAACTGTCTGATAGATCGATAAAAGACCCTGTCACAGTAAATTACAATTACATTACCGCCCCCATAGATTTCCTTATCTTAATTACAGTACATAAAAAGTTAGCCAAAGTTCCACAGATCTCTAAAGAAGATAGTGACTGAAGACAGGTGTAGGCTGTGCGACATTGGGGGATTGATTGACCTTAAAAGTGGAACTACTAGGTGCTTCCTCTGATGGGCATAAAAATTGCAGAATAAAATCACATGAATTGTGGATTGAGGTGTCTTTGCATCACAGGGGCATGGTTTTAACGAGGTAGACCAATCGTTCATAATTGGAAATGAAACTAGACGATGAAACGTATCTAGCCTGAATCTAGTAAGGACGTAACGATGGCGAAGGTGTACCACGTTTGCCAAGTAGGGCTGCATGCCCTCAACTGTCAAGATTATTTGGTTATGAATGATGGTGTTTTTTTTTTATTCAGCCCTCCAACGTATGTCTTCTAGGTACTTTAATGCCAGAATACTCAGGTCCTTCCTAGATATCTTCCCCAACGAAAGTGGGTTTGTGTAGTAGTCTTTATTGCCCATTTTTTCAAAAAAGGTCATAATGTATTTTAACCATGGTACCCTTGATGTATATAATGACTTCGTACACTCGGTCAGGATGACCTTATTAAAACCGGTATGTTCCGAGGTCCAAACTTTGTGCCATAATAACAGTGGCTGGATCTTTATCAAGTCTACAATAAAGGGAAGCCCAAGTTCCCAATGAATGACGTACGATGAAGTGCCATTTGGTACCATCAGCAGATGTCTTAAAAAATCGTTTTCCACTGACTGCATTAAATCACAATTTGTATGTCCCCAAATTCCTGCCCCATACGTAGCTGCCGGAATACACTTGGCTTTATAGATCTTTATCATGTTTGACGGTGTAATCCCCCCAAGCCTTTTGGAGAAGAGTCGTAATGCCATCGTTGTTTTGATCAGGTGCACTCTCTTCGTCTTCCTACAGTTGGCCCAGGAACCCAGCTTATCGAACATTATGCCCAAGTACGAAAAGGTTTGTGCGGTTTCGACCTTGCTTTCTGCAATAGTGATGTTATAAGTCATACCGCGCTTCCCTCCACAGTTCATGATAAAAGTTTTGGAGCGATTGGCAGTAAGACCCAGCTGTGACATATATGTGATGCAGGTTGTTAGGAGTTTCTGGAGTGCTTTTGGGGTCCTGGCCATTAATACTGTGTCGTCTGCGTAGAGTAATGCCGGGACGGGTCGGTTGTCTATTTGGGGTAGATCTTTACACTTAGTGGCCAATTCTTTGTCTAGATTATTTATATACATTGAAAACAGGAGCGGAGCGAGAACGCAGCCTTGGCGCACTCCTCTGTGTAGACCAAAGGGGCGAGTGCACTCCCCTTTTAAGCCATACCTCACACTTGCTCTGCACCCTGTATACATTTCACGGATAAATTAAATTAAGGCCGGTTCTACCCCCATGCTATTTAAAATGTCCCATAATTTGTCATGAATTACACAGTCGAAAGCTGATGATAAATCTATAAAGGCCAGGTGGAGATTGCCTGCTCTGATCTTAGTATACTTTCCAATAATGAGACTTAAATTTAAACTTTGCTCCACTGTTCCGATTCCTTTCCTGAATTCATACTGGACCGGGGATAAAACGTTCTTTTCTTCCGCCCATGTTTGGAGCCTATTCAGTATTACTCTCGCTGCTAGTTTAGCTGTTGTGTCCAGCAGGGAGATTGGCCTGTAACAGGCTGGGTTAAGGCAGTCACCCTTTTTGTATATTGGGATAATGTTGGAATCTCTCCAAGATGGTAGGGGTCCGCATATGCAGATAGCCCTCAATGTCTGCGTCAGTACAGGCCCCCACAGCTCTATATTGGCCTTGAATATGTCAATCGGAACACCATCAGGGCCCGGCGCTTTCCCTGATTTGCTTATTATTATAGCTTCCTCTACCTCTTGAAGGGTAAATTGGGGGGTTATAACCAGGCGCGGACCTTCCTGTGAATCATGATCGTGTGTACAGTCTGTTGTATCACTCGTCAATGAGTATATTTTAGAGAAATGTGCAACCCAGTCTTCAGAGATGGCGATTTCCATTCTAGGAATGTCTTTCTCCCCTAACACGGGGGAATTTATTGTCTGCCAAAAGAGTATATTATCTTTCTTACGACTTGCTATATGGAGAGTTTCCCACAAGGTTGTTTTCATAGTCCGTTTCCTTGCCTTTATTGCTGTCTTATATTCCTGTCTGTGTTTACGGATATCACTTAAGCACCTTTTCTGGGCATTTAAAGCCTGTTTCAAGCTCTTATGTGCTTGGGTGCAGTTATGGTCAAACCATCCGCACGTCCTTTTTTTCCCTATCTTACCACTTCTGATAGTGAGGGCTTCTTTTATGGTTTGAGTAATCATCGTAAACGCACTTAGACATTGCCCTGGTTGTGGGTTCTCTCTTAAACAGTCTGCGAAAGCATGTTTACATTGGGATATTAACTGTTTCAACAAAGACTTAGGGTCTGTCTGTGACCACTTCATAGTGTATCCATTGCGCGGCACCAGTTCAATATCGTCTACCAGTGTAATACTATCTTCCCTAGTTGCTAAAAGGGGGGATAGTAGGAGATTCATACTCTGGGGGTAGTGATCACTAACTGCAATGTCATGCAAGATGTAGTTTGTAAGATAGTGTGCGAAGTGGGTTGACATTAGGACATAATCGATCACAGTATTTGCGCCCCTTCCGTTATACGTTGGTTTAAACTGTGGTTTATCCAAAAATAATTCATTTACAAAGGATAGGTTATAGGTTTGAGCCAGTAGATTCATTTCATCTCCTTGAGTATTGTGAGAAAAATGGAGGCTTACATCTACACCTTCCGAGACCCAACCACATATCTTGTCAGATGTTTCTTTACACGGATGGACGTTAAAGTCACCACCCCAAACCAATAGAATCTCGCGGTTGTTTTTTTCGTATATTTTTTTAGGTCATTTCCCATTTCCTCGAAAATGTTGGAAAATTATCCTGGAGCAACATTATTATAAAAATTAATAATGACTAAGTGAATCTTGTGGTCTAAGTTACTCTCTATCATTTGGTAATATGGACTCATAAATTGCATCTCTAAATTCTGTAAGGATAACTTATTGGAGATATATGTACACAGTCCCCCTTTAGGTCTACCATACCTGGACTGCTCGGCAGGAGTATGAAATGTTTTGTAGCCATTTAGATGGGCGGGGGTTAAAAGCCATGTCTCTTGTAGGCAAACACAAGAATAGTCTTCTAAAAAGTTAGCCCAGATCTCATTGTCTAACTTATTTGCTAGACCTGCAATATTCCAAAATAGTAAGACTATTTCAGATTTCTGATTAAGGTTATGTTTAAAGTTACAGTGCTGATCCTTTGGGGAAAGAGGGGGAATATCGCCATGAGTAGTATTTGGTATATTTCTGGAATCATCGCGCTGCCTTGGATGAGGTAATATCTCATTCCTTATAGGAACCGTTGTATGTGATGTACCTTTCTTTTGTAGGTCCGTACCTGGTATATGTATTATCTGGGCTACTCTATCAGGGAGAGCTAACTATTTCATATCGAGTCAATCTATATTTTCCAGCGTTGAAAGAGGATAGAATCTGTTGCACGTTATAGATAAGTCTGGGTTGGATGAGGGTGCTACAGCTCGCTGTGAATAGATGGAGTTATTCTCCACTGGTCTTTGATAGAAATAACCCAGGGGTAGTAGCGAAATTCCTTGTAAGGTAACTTGTCTTGCTCCTAAGTCATGAATAATCCTATTCACTAGATTTGGTGAGGCAAAAGAGAGGACCACACAATCTCCAGTCAGCGCTTTCCTGCTGTTTCCTATCCATTTAATTCTTCTGACCATTTTTATTTCATCAAAAAGAGTCCTCATTGTTCCAGGGCCCATTCGGCGCCCCGATCCAGTTGAGGGCCTTATTTCTCTAGGCCGTCCATGTTTCTCGTTGTTGACCATCTATCGGTGGGACGTTGGCCAAGACCACAACATGTGGTGTAGCCTCCGGGGGAAGATGTAACAGGTCATTAGGGAGGTAAGCGAGGTTCGGGGATCTAGTCCTGCTGGTTGTATTTCTCCCTGAGTTTACATGGGAATAGGTAGTCGGTGCCCTACGCATAGCACTACTTGCTGTCTTACATAGAGTGGGATTTAGAACTTTTTTATCTGGAGAAAGATTATGTGGTGTAATAGGTGAAAAAGAGGGTTGATTATAATGGTTCATAGGAGGAGCTATTGGTTGAGATTGGGACTCATTCTGGAAGTTAACATTCCGATGTATACTGATTGGCCTATTGTACGGGATAAATTGTGTGTTATTCTCATGTTCTGGGGACCGCAATGTATTTCTGGGGTCCTTGCTTCTAAAATGCGTGTCTTCCCGTTGTAAGGACTTTATTGTTTCAAGACCTGCCTCAAGGCTGCACTCCACCCCCTTTAGGCGCTCCGACATTGAGTCCAGAGTGGCTCCGATAGATAATTTCAATGAGTTTACTATCTCGTGGAGATTTATAAGGAGTGATCGAATAGTGTCTCCTGCTAAGGTTGAGGGTTTCTAACGTGTTAATTGTTTTGAGTGTTTTTTAATTGGAGTATTTATTAAGTCTATCACTGGCGTTTTTTTTGAGGTCTTAGCCACCAGGCCCGTCTCCGGTTTCCTTGGTCGCTTAGCAACAGGGGATATTTCATCCATGGAATAGATTAAGTTCGATGAGTCTTTAATACAACCATTTGTAGGCCTTACTTTTAGATGTCCATCCCCAGGTTCACTAGGTGGAGAGTTATGTTGCGGTGGTACAGACCCTAATGAATCACAAGATTGCTCTTTAGATAATGACATTTTCCCTTCGACGGTGGCAATTTGCTTATCTATCATTCCCATCGCCCCAGAAATGTATTTTAATATAGATGAACTGTCTTTTAAATTTGTTGAGTTATTTAATTTTGAGTGCTTCCTTTTACCCATATTTTACGTAATGGCCGGTAACTCAGGGGGGTGTATTTGTATGTATAAAACAATTTTCCTTAATGCAAAAGAAGAAAAGGGATCTAGTCACTAGGGAACCAGCTTAGGGCACAAAGTTAAAGAGGGGGGGCCCAGCCCAGCCTCTTCCCATCAATGGCAAACGAAGGACGGAAGCTTCCTTTGTAAAATAGGCCTAACGGCCAGTCTGATCGAGATGGTAAGATTTAGAGGGGTCCTGCCCCCTCGGCAAAACACAGCGCGACAGCTGGAAGAAAAAGGTAAGAAGAAAAAAAAAAAAAAGTAAACAAATCAACACAGTACCTTCAGGCAGCCCTACACTTGTAGGTGCCTAGTCCAGAAGTCCAGAGGTCTTTTTAGAGAAAATGTCAGGGGGATGGCCCTGCCCTGCCTCTTCCTGGCAATGATGGGCAAGGACGGGCCCGCCCTTGGCCCAGGCTTTGCCCAGGCGCCGCCCACGCGCGTCCTGCGAGGCGGGAGCGCTGCTGTAAATTTAAAGGGCTCCTGCCCTTGACTAACAAGTGGTGCCTCCTCCTGCCGCACTCCGCTTTGCGCGTCCCGCGAGGCGGGAGCGCTGCTGTAAATTTAAAGGGCTCCTGCCCTTGACAAACAAGTGGTGACGCCTCCTGCCGCCCTCCGCTTTGCGTGTCAGTATGTTAAAATACAATCAGTATAGGCATCATAAAAAAGACTGCAAAGCACCATGGCAGATGTGAATCTGACCGCTTATCAAACGTATAGAAATGGTAGGCCCAGTGAACTAAGTAACTGTGTCGCAATATGAGTAATGAGACAAAAAATGCAAAGATACTGGCATCTGAAAGTCAACTACAGTGCAACTTGGACTCCATAATTCCGTGTATCAGACATCCTACGCATCAATGTTGTATTGAAAGTCAAATATTAGCAAATCAGAGTGTCAATCAGATTACTCATGGCAACATCTAATCTAGGACATCATTAACATTTCTCGTTCTCATTGCAGAGGGTGTACCTACACCTCCTGACCAGCTGCCTGTCCGGAATGTTGATCTGGCTGACAGCCTGCCAACCCTTGACCAAGATACCCTCTGGAAAATCCTGGCCTCCTTTGACACACCATCTCCCGTTGCAAAAAGTGGCAACAGTGTTGTGGGGTCACGACAGGATCCACTCATCACCCAAAAAACACCAACTGCCAGCTCACCCCTAGCCCTGGACTCCGAAGACCCCCAAGTAGAATTCCAATATTGTGCAATAGGAGTCCATTGGGAGATGGTAGATGTGGTGTGGGTGGAGGTGGAGAACATGGCGGGCCCCCTAGAGGCAGTCCTTATGTGCCTCAATCCCAATAAAGACACCTCCCCCACTTTACTAGTCACCTACACTCCTGTCTATGGACTCAAACAGTCCCTATCTGACATCCCTGGTGTCATGAGGCAGAGGTACGAATAACTGCCCTGCCAAAGTGGCACCAGCAAGGTTGCCAAACAGCTTGGGGCAATCCACAAAATCCTAAAGTCCATGGAGCGGGAGCAGGATACATGCATCGACACAATGAGTGCCTATCTTCACAACACATGTGCTGTGCTGGCAAATCAGCATCCCCTTCTCTGTGTGGTCCTACCTCACTTGTTTGCAGAGGAAAATGCTGCTGTGGATAGGGGCTACACATCTTCAGCCCCTGATGTGTGTGTGTCTCTGTTGCCTCCGGCACCTATAACACCCCCCTTCTGGGAAGCACCACACACATCAGAGGAAGAAGATTTGGACGTCACCTCTTTCCACCATAAAAGTGCCCGGTCGCACTTATCTGTGCTGCATTGCAAGTTTCTCCTTTGCCTAGTGCTGATGACCATGCCGATGTAGTTCCCAACTGGCACTGTCCTCAATTGCTGTCCCACCTGTTGATCTCACTCATTTGTGGACTGTATTGTGACACAGCTTCCCTACTGGAAATTTGTTACTTCTCTTTCTCACTGAAACACTCACCTCATCCACATGTCAAAAACTGTTGAGGTTCTTGCCATAAGGCTGTGCCTGTGATCCTAGAAATGTTTGCACATATAAATAACTTCACTAAGTTCAACCTGTGTGTTGTTTGTCTGTTGGTGTCTGGATTATGTAGAACATGGCGGATTTTGTGAGCCAAAGACACCAATTACTTCTCAAAGGGTCATGTGTGTCATGGAGCCATGGACAAAGCTCCATAGGCCGAGGGAAATATAATTGGTGAACCTTATGTGCATCTAGACTAGCAAGTATTTACTCAAGGCCACAAGCATGAAATGCAATAAGTAGCATGCAGCCATTGTAGATGGTAAAACAAAGTCAGAGCACTGGTGTGGAGCACATCCATGGATCCTAGCCAGCAATTAACATTTGCTGTGACAAGCAAATGACACAAAGGTGAGTGTGTAAGGGGTTGGCATCAGTGTGTGACCCCAAATATCCTTGATTAGTGACAATGGTTTGACATCACCATCCTTCAATGCATGTCACATGACCTACACAGACAGTGCAACAGTAGGTGAATACTTGTTTCGTTCTGTCTATCCATTCAAAGCAAGAGTGCCACTTAGAGTGCTCAACTATGTTTGGAGATATGTACTGGTTCCTCTCCATGGGTCTTTCACATAGTCACACAAGTCTACAAACACTGCTGGCAAAGCCTACTGCATATACCTAACACAACATAGGCAGATCTGATAACTCCTACCCAGTAAATCATGAAGTAGACGTACATATGAAAGATTGATATTTAATGTAAAGATAAAACTTATCATACCTAAATCTATCTAAACTACACTAACTGACTTATCTAACCTAAACTACACTTAGTTTAGGTTATCTACTCCACACATATAACACAACATATTAAACATCAACCCCCACTCAGAATACTTGTTTTCACACAAAACAGCATAAACTACACCCATGAACACACTACCTAAACATAGAAACCTAAACAAAGATTTTTTTCTGTATTTTTTATTTTTTATTATTATTTTTTATTAAACATCAACCCTCCACCTACAAAATAACCTACCCGCCTCTATACCAAAGTAATGAACCAACCCCACCTAAAATATTTAAATGACTAAACCTAACCTAATTTATGGCTATACTAACTATGCATAAACCTTGCTATAAAAACAGTCTAATATAAAAATATCTTAAAACATGGGGAAGGGTAGAAAGGATACCTGTGGCCTACATCTGCTCCCCTATGCGGTCCACGGACAGCTGCAGTGTTTGTAAAAAACGGATTTCCGTGTCCACTGTGTGCTCCAAGTCTGCCACCTGGAGCTTCAGGTCTGATAGGTCCTTCATGACCAGCTGTTTGTTTCCATGTCCTGTGGTTAGGGGCTGGGGTGGTGGTGATCCTAAAGGACTGACTAGTGGATGTACTGACCAATGCAAATGGTGCACCTCCCTGGTCACCAGCGATGTCCTGGTGGCCCCTGTGGTGTTATTCGCCAAGTGCGGGCTGCCCTCTCCTCAATGAACTGTTTTGCCATTCTGCGGTATGCCTTAGCCATGTGGCGGATGTGCCTGTAACTCTCCAGCCAGATGAGGTGGTTCTTCCTCTGCTCAGATGTCATGTTGTTTGTTGGAGCAGAATGAAAATATATGAGACAAAGCGTAAATAGGAACTGTGTCAACCATCATAATGCTCCATCTACTTTCAAACATCACATGTGGCATCAATCAAACCCCAAAATCCCCTAGAAGTATGAAGTGACCATCCATCTAAAAATGCATCTACTTCTCTCAGCTTAACAAGGCCAAAGTACACAGGTGTTGACAATGTTGGCAATTGCAATTACAATGGTTGCCTAATTCTAGGTAAAGCCATGTCAATACAGAGAATGATTATAAACAATGCTGTTGTGTACACATGGTATGGGTCACATGTCCCTAATAATTTGATAACTTGGGATTCTGATGGAGCCTGCAACTGCCCTGATTCCATGGCCATAAACCTAGGTAAAATGAACAATGCATGGCAAGTACATGTATTTTGACTCAAAAATATGTACCTGAAATGGCAAAGACACAACTCCAGACACATTGCTACACAGACTTACTATGTTTCAGATATTTGGAATATGAATGGAGGCTGGCTAGCTAACTCACATCAAACAGAGATGTTGGACACATCTCCTATATTTACTAATGTAAATGCCTGAAGGACCATTCCATGGCTCATCACATGCGGTTGAAGTAATAGCACGTGTCCCTTTACATAGCCTAGTGTCTGTCCCTACATGTCAGCTATTAACGTCACCTTGCTGCACATAAACCCTCAGCAGAACTATGTGGTGGGTGTGTGCATGCATGCTGTACGTCAATACAGAAGTATCTTGTGATGTAACTAGCAAGCGTTAGCCAAACTGTATTCCTGGGTGACATTTTGGTTGCAAGCTATTAGGAGGTGGGTTGTGTAATGGACTGTCAGATGACAACACCGTGCAGACATGCCTTTGTTCAAACACACCTTGGCATTTCCATTAAGGAGACAGTCCAAAGGTATGACTATGTATCCAAATTGGAAAATGGGGCATTAGACGGCATGAGTGAAGCCTTTAACTGCATTGCCATGTGTGCTGATATCTGTCCTAGCTACCCTTACCTATTCTGTCTTCACTGAGGTGTGAATCCTCACATCCTGTCTGGACTTGCCATACAAAGTGTACATAGAATGCAATGTGGACCACTACAGTAGCAATGTGCATCTGACATGCATTTGGGAGGTTAACCATCCCATGCCATGTTCACCTATAAATCCTCTCCCATATACTTTAACAGACTGTCATTTTGGTCATGGCTCCTCTGTCACCACATCTATCATGTGGGCCTACATAAATTGTCAATACATTCACCTTGACATTAGTCATTATCTAATGCACATGCAGCTTTGACCTATTTCGTTCATGATGTACCATGTCTGAAAAAAAGATTTAATTGGAATTAGGATGCCCATTGACCATGTAATTGCAAACATTATCCAACATCACACACAAACCTTGCACAACACAGCAACCCTTCAGATGACACTCACTGGTAGCATCTGGAACCTTGAAGCTGTCCACCTTAGCTGTAGTGTGGGGTTCAGGTCCACCTACAAGACATAGCATTGGACATTGCACTGTGAATGTAGAACACACACTGCGGACATAAGAAGCACAGTATATTGAATTAGCAAATATGTCTGCATATTGAACATGAAGCATAGGGTGCATGTTGGACCTGGCTTTTTGACAGGGTCATCCCCAAACTTTTTGCCTCCTTCCTCCTATTTTTTCTGACCTGTTGTTGTTGGCTTTTGAACTCTGGGCACTTTACCACTGCTAACCAGTGCTAAAGTGCATATGCTCTCTGTGTAAATTGTACTGTTGATTGGTTTATCCATGATTGGCTATTTGATCTACTTGTAAGACCCTAGTAGAGTGCACTATATGTGCCTAGGGCCTGTAGATTAAATGCTACTAGTGGACCTGCAGCACTGATTGTGCCACCCACTTAAGTAGCCCCTTAACCTTGCCTCAGGCCTGCCAATGCAAGGCCTGTGTGTGCAGTTTCACTGCCACTTCGACTTGGCATTTAAAAGTACTTGCCATGCCTAAAACTCCCCTTTTTCTACATATAAGTCACCCCTCATGTGTGCTCTAGGTAACCCCTAGAGCAGGGTGCTGTGTGGGTAAAAGGCAGGACATGTACCTGTGTAGTTTATATGTCCTGGTAGTGAAAAACTCCTAAATTCGTTTTTACACTACTGTGAGGCCTGCTCCCTTCATAGGCTAACATTGGGGCTGCCCGCATACATTGTTGAAGTGGCAGCTGCTGATCTGAAAGGAGCAGGAATGTCATATTTAGTATGGCCAGAATGGTAATACAAAATCCTGCTGACTGGTGAAGTCGGATTTAATATTACTATTCTAGAAATGCCACTTTTAGAAAGTGAGCATTTCTTTGCACTTAAATCTTTCTGTGCCTTACAATCCACGTCTGACTAGGTTTAGTTGACAGCTCCTTGTGCATTCACTCAGACACACCACAAACACAGGGTACTCAGCCTCACTTGCATACATCTGCATTTCGAATGGGTCTTCCTGGGCTGGGAGGGTGGAGGGCCTGCCCTCACACAAAGAACTGCCACATCCCCTACTGGGACCCTGGCAGACAGGATTGAACTGAAAGGGGACCTGGTGCACTTCTTAGCCACTCTTTGAAGTCACCCTCACTTCAAAGGCACAATTTAGTATAAAACAGGGCCTCTGCCCTACCACCTCAGAGACTTGCTGGAGAAGAAACCAGAACCTGCATCCTGCCAAGAAGAACTGCCTGGCTGCCTAAAGGACTCACCTGAATGCTTTCTACAAAGGATTGCTGCCTTGCCGTTGGCCTGCTGCCTTGCTGAACTCTTATCTGGCTGCAAAAGTGCCCTCCAAGGGCTTGGATAGAGCTTGCCTCCTGTTCCCTGAAGTCTCAGGACCAAAAAGACTTCTCTTTTTCAACTGGACTCCTTGTGTGCCAAACAATTTGACGCACAGCTTGCTCCGCGGTGAAAAATTCACCACACGTCGACAGAGAAAGACGCCGCTCAACATGACGCCTGCGGTGTGACCGGAACTTCGACACACGGCCTCGCATGGACAATGCCGCCCGACTTCCAGAGAGGAAATCGGCGCGAAGGCTGCCGTGAGAAAGAAAATTCCACGCACAGCCTCCCGGAACGACGCGCAGCCTTATAAGAAGCCGAGGAATCCACGCACAGACCCTGGGACATCTGGTAATCCCGCGATCCATAGAAGGAGACGGTCCGCGTGCCGGAAAATGACGCACGTCTTCCCAGAGTGAAAAATAACGATGGAAGTCCGTTTGTGAAGGGGCGAAACCGGCGCACACACCATTTTTCTTCCCGTAGAAAAGCGCACGTCTCCCCGCGTGAAAAATAACGACGCAAGTCCGTGTGTGAAGAGGCGTAACCGACGCACACACCATTTTTCCACGCATCTCCTCTTCGGCGGCCCTATGCGGAGATTTTCCACTCCAAACAAGGTACTTTGTGCTTGAAAGAGACTTTGGGGGTCATTACGACCCTGGCGGCCGGCGGTAAGGTGTCGGTAACACCGCCAACAGGCTGGCGGTGTTCCGCCAGCAATTATGACCGTGGCGGAATTGCCACGGCCTTACCACCGGCACCTCAATTATCCCGCCAGGATTCCGCCTGGCAGTCATAATCCCCAGGGCAGCGGTGCAAGCAGTCGGGTGAGTCCCCGACTGCCAGCCTGTCCGTGGTGGTAAACACCGCCATTGAAAGGCTAGCGGTAAGAGGACTTGGGGTGCCCCTGGGGGTCCCTGCACTGCCCATGCACTTGGCATGGGCAGTGCAGGGGCCCCCAGGCATAGCCCCGTTGCGCATTTCACTGCCCGAATTTCAGGCAGTGAAATGCACGACGGGTGCTACTGCACCCGCTGCACATCAGCATTGCCGGCATTACGAGCCGGCAGCAATGTTGATGTGACATTTCCGCTGGGCCAGCGGACGGTAACAATGTTACCGTCCGCTGGCCCAGCGGAAATGTCATAATAGGGAGCCAGGAATACCACCGGCAATGGCGGTATTCTGTCTCCCGCGGCCTCGGCGGTCTTTTTGCAAGACCGCCGAGGTCGTAATGACCCCCTTTGTTTGCTTTTTAAAGACTTAAGACACTTTATATCACCTTTCAGTGATATTCTAATTGCATCTTTTATTGTGTTGATCTACAAATACCCAGATAAATATTACATATTTTTCCAAACACTGTGTGGTGTACTTTTGTGGTGCTATATTGTGTTATTGTATGATTTATTGCACAAATACTTTACACATTGCCTTCTAAGTTAAGCCTGACTGCTCGTGCCAAGCAACCAGAGGGTGGGCACAGGATAATTTGGATTGTGTGTGACTTACCCTGACTAAAGTGAGGGTTCTTGCTTGGACAGAGGGTAACCTGACAGCCAACCAAAACCCCATTTCTAACAGTGCAGTTGTCATGGGTTAATGAAACACATAGTTAAGGCAGGCTGAATTGTTCACAGATATGATGTGCTTAATCAGGAATCAGGTGCACAGATTGCAGACCAAGTACAAATACATCATTACTTGCAAAATGATGCAAGGATGCCTGCCTTCCATGGGTCTGTGACTCTAATGATTTGACATACCACACTCTGCAAGGTATTACATTAGCAGTGCCTTTCTCATATCTATATATGCCTGTTAAAATGCTCTACACAATAGAAAGTAGTAATACTTGTTCCTTGCCCTCACTGAGCTCAGCACATGTCAATGCTGCACAGTAAATAGACATTGTCCAACCATGCCCTGTACTGGCACAGTGAGGAATTAGTAACATCTGCAGACCAACATGTATGAGAAATGTTTGATGTGCCCCAAACAGCCTGTCAAACATTTGGACAAAATTACATGTGAGTAAGTTCACCTGTAACATACATTAGGCCTCATATACAAGAGGCCTGCGCTGCTGGAGCATCACTTCTTTTGGATGCTTTCGGCGGTGCAGGCCTCTCAAGCATATTTATGAGGCAATACAAAGCCACCTTGCATGGCTTGGCATGGCCTCATAGATATGGAGTAAGGCAAGGCAGCACAGAGTGCTGCCTTGCCTTACTCTTTGTCAAGGAGGAATCCCATGGGCCTTGCTGAGGCTTTTCCCACGCAACACCCATGGGTTTTGACGCATTCCCAGATTCACAAGAATCTGTAAACCTGACAAGTGCATCTCCCCAGGGGATCCATAACGAGGAGAAACTACTTTATTCCTCATTGCTTTTTCCTATTTGTATGTGTGCTGCATTTTGTAGCATACATAGGAAGAGGAAAACGCATCCAGTGATTATTTTTGTGCCGGAAGGTGTCTGTTACTGTGCAATAAAAACAATCATGCCAACAACTCAGACACCATTATACCATGGTGCAAGGGTGCCTGCATTAGTGAAAGGCACCAATTGGTGTGCCTGCACTGGCAGAAAGGACAGGAAAGCACTGTTTGCCATTAATACGACACATTGTTGCCCTGTCATTTTGACACAGGGCAGCATAGCAAGAAGCCTCGTGGCGTTGTTCTGTGCCAAAAAGTTGCAAATGAGCCCCATAGAGTTTGTCACACACATTTGTGAGTCAGTAATGAACTAAAATGCCCGGTCACAACAGTACCTGCATAGTGCTGGTGGAGCAACAAGCACCTATCGGGCTGGCATGCACTACATGGTCTGTGTGGGCTAATGCCAGCCCAGTGTTAAATTGCCCCTGTGGCATGCGTCTTCTTCTCAACAAAGTTAGGCACAGGCCTGACATTCTAACCATAAAACATATGTGACCCTTAGCGCCTTTGAAGCAATATCATGTATTAGCAAAGGAGACTTAGCTATGGAACTTACAGTATATGTGTAGTTCCCAACAGCTTTCACCACTTCAACTCCGAGGTGATCAAGGAGGTCAGCCTCCTGGCTGACCACATCAGCCCAGCAATGCTTGAGCTGTTGCACTGTGTAGTCCACCTCAAAAATTCTGAGAATTGGCAGCCGCACCTTCTTCCACTGCATCCCCAGTTCTGTGTTGGGTAGCCCTAGATTACCCAATTCCCACTAGCAATCATGTTGGGGAAGTAGTGAGTTATCAGCCACAGGAACCTCCCAAACTCCTGGTCGGACATGTTGCATGCTCTGCCCCCCCAAGACATATCCCTCCCGAATAATAAATACCCTTAAATAACAAGAAACAACTTAAGACCCCCCAGCTATCACTAACAACACAGAACCCTGAAAAGACAGACACCCGACAATATACTGAACTAAATAATGCAAATTATAATTACAATATACAAAACAGACTTTTGGGAAACAACAGGGACATCACAGACACCAACAAGACCAATAAACAGCTTAACAATCTCCGGCAGCTATAAGACACAACCTTCAGCAAGCACAGAGAAAATCACACATAATGCTAATGCGCCTATTTAAATTGATGCAGAGGGCAAAATGTGCACTCTACAGTGTAGTGTATTGTGCAATGCATGTAAACAATTCCAGGGATCAGCGGATTGCTTGTGAATATATGATGTGACATGGTTGATGGCTTGGAAAGTGTTGCACGTGAATGTTGACAGTGCACATATGTGTGACTTATTGTATTACTGTGGCCCTATTACGGATAGGGCTCATTTTTGCTGGTTGCACCATGCTGCATCTTACAAAAGGTGCGCTGTGTGCAAAGTGAGAAAGTGCAACCTATTACATTGAATACGCTGCTCCCAGGGCTGCTTCAAATTTTCTCTGCCCTGGGGGCAGCCTATTCAAGTACAAAACGAAGCAACTGTTTTAAAGCCGCTCCGTGTTTCACTATTAGAGATCCCCTTGCAGACAGGTGCAATGAGTGACTGCACCCACCTGCAAGGGAATGTCTGGGGGGGGTCCACAGAACACCCTTTACCCCTTCCTCAGGGCTACCTTCAGCAGGCACACTGACAGTGTACTACCATTTTGGCGCCTCCTGAAAGCTTCTTTGCTTCTGCACCCGCATGTATAATACGGCGCAGAGGCAATGGGATTCCTGCATTTGCATGGGGCCATGCCCCCCTGTAAATGAGGGAACACCCTCTGGTGATAGCACTGGTATTACAGAATGGGCTAAAAAAGCATCTGCAGCTCCTCCTGTGATTCCGAAGTGCCTCAATGGTGCACTAAGAGGGTGAAAATGCCTGTTGTGCCCCCCTGCACTTCTATAATATCATTCAATCAATCTTGATATGGAGGGTGCACTTATCACCTGTGAGGCTATCCAGGCACTAGGTCAGCTGTGTGACATCTAGTCCAGGGACTCAGTTGAAGATCCAAGTTTTGAGTTGTCTTTTGAAGTCCAGAATGGCGCTGGAGGACCTTAACTGGCTAAGCAGATTGTTCCAGGATTTTGCTTCCAGGTAGGAGAAGGCGCGTCCTCTGTAGTTGCTCCTGTGGATGCAGGGTGTGTGTGTTAGAGAGAAGCTCAGCAAAGGCATCTGGTGGGATGGTGAAAGTTTAGCCTGTGGCTGGGGCAGGCTGGTCTGTGGTTGTGCAAGGCTTTGTAAGTGAGGGTCAGCATCTTGAATTGCCATTGTTTGTGTATGGGGAGCCAGTAAAGGTTCCTGAGGTGAGGGGATATGTGCATGCTTCTTGGGAGATTGAGGATCAGCCTGGCTGCTGTAATCTGAATGAGCTGAAGACTTTTTGTGAGGTGTGTTGTGAGTCCAGATTGGAGGGTGTTGCTGTAGACCAGTCAGCTGGTGAGGAGGGCCTGAGTGACGGTGCGCCTAGTGTCAGTGGGGAACAATTTAAAGATCTTACGTGGAAGGCAGAGGGTGTAAAGAAGGCAGATGATGCTGCTTTGACCTGGCTGATGATCCCTAGGCAGCTGGCTTGTTCCATCAGGGTGGGGGGAGCCTCTAGGGTCAGCAGGAGTCATCCTAGGGAGAGGTAGAGTTCCCAAGTAGCAGGACTTCAGTTTTGTCGGTGTTGAGTTTTATGCAGTTTTCCTTTATGCACTCGAAGATGCTGTTCATGCAGCGGTGAAAGTTGGTCCTAGTTTTGCAGTGGTCTTTGGATAGTGAGAAGATGAAGGGCGTGTCATCTGCATAGGAGATGATGCTTAGTCCGTGGTTTCTTACAATGTTAGCCAGGGGGGTCATGCAGGTGCTGAAGACAGTGGGACTGAGGGAAGATCTTGGGGGAACTCCGCAGATAATGGGCTTGGGTTGTGAGGTGTGTGGAGGGAGGATGATTCTCTGTGTTCTCTGTGTTCTTCTGGGGAGAAAGGAGTCAATCCACTTCAGGGTATCGCCTCAGATGCTGATCCGGTGGAGTCTTCTGAGTAGTGTGTGGTGGGGGACTGTATCGAAAGCTGCTGAGAGGGAAATGAGGATGAGGGCAGTTGAGTTTCCTTGGTCTAGATGGACTCTGATATCGTCCATTGCACTGGTCAGAGCGGTTTCAGTGCTGTGATTGGAGTGGAATCCAGACTGTGTTGTGTACAGCAGGTGTTGTCTTATAGGTATGACATAAGTTGCTGTTTGATGGCTTCTTTGAGTACTTTCAGCCCCTTGTGTTAATACTGGGGCACACACAGTAGCAATGTCAATTTGCCAGGCATGTTAAGGGGCCTATTAACTAAACTTTGATGCAACACAGGGCAGCAAGCCAAGTCAATGTGCTGTGTTGTGTGAAAGGGAAAGGGCAGAACTTCACCATATTTACAAAGATATTGAGCTTTTTTTCTCTCTCCTCATGCTGATGCACTTCATGCAGCCTAGCACCAACACTGGCACCCTTGCATCATGGTGCCAAGGTGCCTGCGTTGCAAGGAGAACAGTTTTTGTTTTGGAAGTCATACCTTCCTGCACAATAGCAATTTCTCGAGCCATTTACTTCTTTCTGTGTGTGCTGCAGAATGCAGCACAGGTAAATAGAGTAAATAACAAGGACCTGAAAATATTTTTCTCCATGTTATAACATCCTCTGGGAGGCATGGGAAATTCAATCAATCCAAGGTGTACAAACCTTTGTGAATCTGGGGTTGCATGAAATTCATGGGTGCATGCATGGGAACGTCCATGTTCCACCCATTGAACGCCTTCCAGAATGAAAAGCAAAACAATGCAGCACAAGCTGCTGTCTTACATTATTACATTTATTTACTAGCCCACACAAGGCGGTGAAAATTGTCCCTTGCATTGATTTTTAATTATCTACTAGCATTTTCCATCATGGATGTCCGACAACAGTGGTGCGACCATGTTGCAAAATGGTCAAAAATATAGCCCAGGGTGATCTGGAGTGGTTCACATTAGGGGGCTCATATACAATGGTCCTGCCCCGCAGGAGAGTCACTTTTCTAGAAGTTCAGGTGGCGCACGACTCTCAATCATACTTATGGTGGAATGCCAGGTCACAATGCATGGCTTGGCATAACCTCTTAATTAATGAGTTAGGCAAGGCAACGTAAAGAGTAACAAGCAGAAATGTCTAACTTCTCCTTATTATTCCATTTCCATGTGTGCTACATTCTGCAGAACACATAGAACAAGAAAAAACACTCCTTTGATTGTTTATGTGCAGAAAGGTGCAGGAATAACTAAGATACAACCTGGCGTCAGATTGGGTGAATGCATAAGCCTTTTCTACAGCACCAGGTTTACATCCATAAGTTGAAATGAGTCATCCTGAATATCAATGGGTGTTGCCCTGCAAAATCCCACGCAAACCTCCTGCAATGCCCCTATGGCACAGAGTAAACCAAGCCTGCCTATTGAGGTGCCTTGATTTACTCCATGGCTTTGACGCCATAACGAGCCACACAGGGTGTTATAGCATGGCTTCATATATGTGGTTGAGAGGCTTGAGCTACCTGAGGTCCAAAAGTAGTGAGCCACCAGCAGCATCAGCCTGTGGTGCATAGGACCATATCTGTATAAAGTGCTATCCTAGGATGTGTTGCGGATGCATTACCCACTCATGGAGGGACATACACTGGCTGGTTGAGCCATTCTACAGCGTATGTGGCATCTGGGGGAGAGATCGACTATCTCGATGTGTAATGGATGTGGCGAGGCATATATGACACATGTTGATATGTGCATACCAACATTTAGAATGCAGCAAAACCCAACAACCATCATATATTGTTGTAATACACAAACATCTGCTGAATGGGTTTGATTCTAAATGAACTTGTGTGGCACCTGCACAGTGTCAATGCACATTAGTGTTTGCCTCAATTCTTCGGCTATATTTTGGTGATCATGAGGCCAGTTAGGGTAGCCAAAACAAGTCTAATTTATTCTAAGGAGATATATGTTTGCTATTGGCACCACATTTTCTAGCTATATTGAGGGGTTACTTGAATTTAGGATGTGGGTATGCATTCACAGACGATGCTCACCAGACACATTATGGATTGGCAGGATTTACCTTACACAAAGCAATTTTTTTCTGAGCAAATGTTTTATATTCTACCTCTTTGCGTTATGTTTTACAATCCCACATAGTTGTAGCTGTAGGACTGAACGCATTTCTTGTACCTGAGTGCAACACACCAGCAGGGTAACATACACCCATGCTTGTTCCAGATGCATCTTTGCCTAGTGGGGCAAGTGTGGCAGCATTGGTCCTAGGTAGCCAATCCGGCACAGTTGAGAATTCCTCATTTATATGCGTAATATGAGATGTCATGATGAATTTACTGTGTGCGTGCAGACATGGATGTAGCATATGTAGACTTTATAGGTTGAACTGTGTTCCCATGCACTTTCTATGTGCCTCTGTTCATAGTCATCAGACTATGATTTTATTCCACTGTCCTCCACAAGCTGTGGGGTGGTATAAATGGCTAGATGTACAACAGAGACACGCAGTCATTGCATACTATTTACATTATTAGTGTACCCTTTGGATTGTGGTAGGATGTCTGGCAGTCAGTACACACCAACAGCACACATCATAACATGTCCAAACTGTGACAAACTGCTATCTTTGTTTGGTGTCTGTTTTCACAATGGACAAGCATTCGGAACAGGTTGCCGACATGCACACATTTTTTGATTAACAAAATGTCCAGCAGTGTTTTTTACACATTGATATATACCGTTATTATGGGCCAATTACTAGCATGTGTGATGTGTTGAAATAAGATTGCTTAAACAATGGTAGTGTTCATAAATGTATTGGCATTTTAGTACACTTCTTTCATGTAGTCCATATATTTGTGACACTTGTTGTGGCTCACACATCAGCAAAAAACTTCTGTACTATTTTGTCTTGCCACCATGTCCCAGCAATTGTAGGTGCATTTTGGTGTTGGTCCTCATCTTCGTCATCATCCTCAACTGAGCCTTCTTGGTCCTCATTTCTCTCTCCCCATGGAGCATTGGTCCTCACACTTATGATGTGCAAAATGCAGCATACAAGTTTGATTTTACATACCATGGTGGGGGAGTAGAACAATCTCCTGCCAGACATGTTGAGGCAGCAAAAGCGTGACTTAAGGACTCCAAACCTCCACTCCAATATGGACCGGGTCCTGCTAATTGCATGATTGTAGCTCCGCTGGGCCTCCTCTTGGGGCTGTGCAGATGGGGTCATAACCCATGGCTGCATACCATATACCTGGTCAGCTGAAAAGACCAGAGGGGAACGATCAGTCAGTGGCCATGGTGGTTGACGTGCCAACATTCATGTACATTCTGTTATGTGTCTTGAATGACTCATACAGTTTTAACCAGTATGGGACATGCACTGGTATTGTTTGGCAAACACGCACTTTTATTTTTGGTATGACTGGCCCTGTACCACAACTACAAGTATACTGGCCTGTGTGATACACTTACTATTTGTAATATTTGTGAGTGACAATGCCATGAATGTGGTGAATGTTTACTGGTATGGAGATCCATTTAGCCTTTGAGAAGACACTTCTCTATTCTGTTGGTTTGGGACTACTAATGGCATTTCTGACCTAAAACATGTCTGATTTATTAAACTTTAGCAAGTGCAGATGATTTTGGCCAATTCATTCACACATATTTGGATGTGACAGTAGTAGTCAATGTTGTTCATTAGCTACTGCCATGGAGAGATTAGTGAGTGCATGTCAATGTGGGACATGATAGTCTACACATGGCAGTGCACTGTGTCCACTATGTTGACAGAACTCAAGGGTGAGAGATATGCAGGAGTCTTGCACTGGACAGTGCAACTGGAAAACTACCAACACGGCACCGCCTCACTGATTGAGACCAGTGTAGGACATATTTTTCAACATGATGCAACATGATGCAGAATCCTGGGCTTGCAGCCTGCATTGGCGGACAATAGGCAGCATTGCACCAAGGCAGGCACATTATCCAAATGGTAAATGTGTGGCTGCCTGTCCTATGACATGTACTTTGTACATGAAGGTCTACCTTTCTGCACAGTCTGAACCCTTGGAGGATTGATAGCTGAGGATCTTTCCACCATTTTGAGAGACGCACAGGGCCTCATTTACAAGTTGTTGTCAAAGCGCATCACAGGAAGACACTTAGCTGTGCTGCCCTGCGTCAAAATGAAAGGACAGAATTGTGCTGTACTGATGAAATACAGCACATTTGTGTTCCTTCTGTAAGTGCAAGATCACAAATTGGTGACTAACGCCAACACAGGCACGCTTGCACCGTGGTGCAAATGTGTCTGTGTTGTTGGCTCAATTGTTTTTTATGCAGTAAGGGACTCCTTCCTGCACAAAAACAATCAATGGAGGCTTTTCCCTCTTTCTTTGTGTGCTGCAGAAAGCAGCACACGTAAAAAAAAGGAAAGGGCAAGGAGAAATAAAGTTATTTCTCCTCATTTTACCTCCCCCAGGGTGGCGCACAGTTTTGACGCATTTCCAGGTTTACAGATCTTTTTAAATCTGGAAATGTGTCAAAACCCATTGGTGTTGCATGGGAAAACCCACTGCAAAGCCCATGGAATACATCCTTGATGTACAGTAATGCAGTGCAGTGTTTTGCGCTGCCTTGCCTTACTCTATATTTCTGAGGCCTTGCAAAGGCACACAAGGTGACTTTACGTTGCCTCATAGATATGATTGAGAAACCTGCTCCACCAGTGTCATGGAAATTAATGCTCCAGCAGCACAAGATCTCTTGCAGATGAGGCTTACAGTGGCTTAGCAAGTGTCAACAGGTGTGACTTGGAGGTTTTTTTTGCACATGTGCCAAGTAGTATGAGACCCACACCTGTGTGTACACTGTCTTATTCACCCAACACAAATATGGCTATTTTATCAAACATATTTTACTATCATGAGGTCAGTACTTCAGACGTCCTTACCAGACAGGAGGCCGTTCACATATCTCCCATTCTGGAAGCGCTTGTTTATGATGGAATGTCTGAAGATGTATGCATCATGAGCACCCGCAGCGTACTTTGCCAGCACATTGATGAAGGCCACTACTCCCTGCTCGTTAATAGAATATGTGTGCTTCCGATTGCGGTACAGTTAGGATGTAGCATCAGGAGGTACCAGTTGCACATGAGTGCAGTCCATTGCCCCCAACACATGGAAATCCAGCAACAGCATAAAAGCCCTGCTTGTTTTTAAATTGTTTCTGTTGTGTGTTGGAGAACATGAGGTACTGGGGTGTGAGGCCTATGATGACTTCAACGATAGAGGGGAGGAATGTAGAAAAGGATGGCTGAGATATTCCTGCCACTCTGGCTGTGATGGTTTGGAATGAGTCAGATGCAGCATGTGGAGTTCTGCCATCAGCTTGGCCTTCAGAGGATGGTGCACCTCTGGGATGTTGTCTGCAGCCTAGGAACAATCTGGTGCAGGAGCTGGACAATGGTCTCCCTCCTGAGCCTGAAATAGGTGATGACCTCCTTCTCCCTAAGGTCAAGGTCAATGGGGGTAATCCTCTGCCGGTATGTCTGCTCCCTCCTCCTGTGCTGCCCCCGTGGTGATGGTGGAGGTGGTGGTGGAGGTGGTGATTGTGGGCATTGTTAGAAATGGGGTCTCTATTTGGAGGTCAGTTTGCACTCTGTCCAAGCAGGGCCCCTCATTCTAGTCAGAGTAAGGGAGATACACATCTAGGATAACCCCTACTCACCTCCTTGATAGCTTTGGCACAAGCAGTCAGGCTTATCTCAGAAGCAATGTGTATAATATTTGTACCAACACACACACAGTAACAAAGTGAAAACACCACAAAAGGACTCAGCACCAGGTTAGAAAAAAGTAAATATTTATCTCAGTAAAACAAGACCAAAACAACTGGCCCTGAGACTTCAGAACAGGGAGCAAACTCAGTCCAAGCCCTTGGGTATACATCTCAAGCAGGAATATAGCACAAAGTCCAGTCTTTGTCCCCTTTCTCTGGCAGAAGCAGCAACTGCAGGATAGCCCAACAAAGCACGGTGACAGGCTGGGGCAGCACTTCTCTTTCAGCTCTTCTGCTCTTCTCCTGGCAGAGGTTCCTCTTGAATCCCTGAAGTGATCTGAAGCCTGGGGTTTTGGGTCAAATGCTTATACCCCTTTCTGCCTTTGAGGTTGCACAACTCGAAAGAAGAGGTCTCTCTTGTTTACAGAATCCTGCATTGCCCAGGCCTGGCTCCAACACACACCAGGGGGTTGGAGACTGCTTTGAGTGAGGTCAGGCACAGCCCATTCAGGTGACCAATCCTCCCTCCACTCTAGCTCAGGTGGCCCATCAGGATATGCAGGCTACACCCCAGCTTCCTTTCTGTCACTGACTACTGGAGATGCATAAACAGCCCAACCATCAGTCTGACCCAGACAATGAATCCACAAATGATCTGCAGAATTGTTTACACAAGAAAATACCCACTTTCTGAAGGTGGCATTTTCAAACTAACAATCTAAAAACCACCTTCACTAAAAGATGTATTCTTTAATTGTGAGTTCAGAGACCCCAAGCTCAATTTTTCTATCTGCTCTCAAAGGAAAACTGCACATCAAGAATATTTAAAGGCAGCCCCGTGTTAATTTATGGGAGACACAGGCCTTGCAACAGTGAAAACTGAATTTGGCAGTATTTCACTGTTATGTCCCACCTTTATCATACACTGCGCCCTGCCCATGGGGCTACCTAGGGCCTACCTTAGGTGTGCCTTACAGGTATAAAAAGAGAAGGTTTGCGCTTGGCAAGTAGTAAACTTGCTAGGTCAAATGGGTAGTTTAAAACTGCACGCACAGACACTACAGTGGC
Source organism: Pleurodeles waltl (assembly GCF_031143425.1). Classification (NCBI taxonomy): domain Eukaryota; kingdom Metazoa; phylum Chordata; class Amphibia; order Caudata; family Salamandridae; genus Pleurodeles; species Pleurodeles waltl. The sequence goes on along the minus strand of NC_090446.1, from coordinate 1,331,130,673 downwards.
AGGGCTGAGCCATGTTTATAGGGCTACTCATGTGGGTGGCACAATCAGTGCTGCAGGCCCACTAGTAGCATTTGATCTACTGGCTTGGGGCACCTCTAGTGCACTTTGCTAGGGACTTACTAGTAAATCAAAGATGCCAGTTATGGAAAAGCCAATTACACATATAATTTCACACAGGGAGCCCTGGCACCTTAGCACTGGTCAGCAGTGGTAAAGTGCCCAGAGTAACAAGAAAAGCAAAAACAGAGTCCAGCACACAGCAACAACCTGGGAAGTAGAGGCAAAAAGTTGGGGGAGACCACACCAAGGATGGCAGGTCTAATATTTGCCCCCCCAAGATGAAAGTGGGGAGAACTACCCAGCCTCCTGGGAGTTCTCTTTACTAAGGCAGAAGAACCTGGATAGACCTACAACATTGACATGTTCTGTGTCAGGATGGTGTTCCACCATAAAGTTCATCCCTGTAGGAAGATGGACCACCTTAACAGTTTTGGATTCTCACCCTTCATCTGCATTAACCATCTGAGGGGCCTGTGGTTGGTCTGAACCCGGAAGTGAGTCCCAAACAAGTAGGGTCTTAGGTTCTTCAGCACCCAGACCTCAACAAAAGCTTTGCACTCAAATGCACTCCACCTATGTTCCCTGAGAAGTAAACTCCTACTAATGGCTAATAGGCTACAGGCTGGTCTACGCCCTCTTCATTTAGGTGTGTGAATACCGCTCCCACACCATGCCCTGAAGCATCAGACTGCACAACAAATTCTTTAGAGAAGTCAAGAGCCTTCAGCATGGGTGCCGTGCACATTGCTGCCTCCAGGGCATCAAAAGTTGTCAGGCAAGTCTCAGTCCAGATCACTTTCTGTAGTTGTTTCTTGGAGGTTAACTCTGTTAAGGGAGCAACAATGGCACCATGCCCCTTAACAAACTTCCTATAATAACCTGTGAGACCTAAACAGGCTCTCACCTTAGTCTGGATCTTGGGGGGTTCTGAAGCCAGAATAATGTCAATCTTGGGCTATAGGGGTGCCACCTAGTCACTCCCCACCTGGTGCCCCAAGTACACTACAGAGCCTGCCCTACTTGGCACTTGCTAGCCTTAATAGTGAGGCCTACCTTCTGCAGGGCCTCAAACGCTTTACAGAGGTGCTACAAGTGTTCCTCCCAAGTGGAGCTGAACACAGCAATGATATCCAGGTAGGCTGCACTGAAATCATCGTATCCAACCAGCCTCTGAAATGTGGCAGGGGTATTTTCCATCCCAAAGGCCATCACCCTAAACTGGTAGTGCCCATCTGGGGTAGAAAATTCAGACCTCTCCCTATCCCTCTCAGTCAGAGCAATCTGCCAATATCCAGAGGTCAGATCAAAATTACTTAGATATTTGGCAGCCCCTAACTGATCAATGAGCTCACCAGCTCGGGGGTGGGTGCATGTCAGTCTCCGTGACCATATTGAGTCCCCGGTAATCCACACAGAACCTGAGTTTGGGAGTGGCTCCTGGAGCAGCGCTTTTGGGACCAAGACCACAAGACTGACCCAAGGACTACTGGAAAACTCAATAACACCAAGAACTAACATTTTGGATACCTCATCCTTAATGCTGGCTCCAAACTTTATGTTGCTCAGGTGGACTGTCCCAAGTGTACACATCATGTGTGCACAAGTGCGTGACTCCTGGGATCAAGGAAAAGAGAATGGCAAACTGTCCCAACAACTGGCGACAGTCCCGATGTTGTTCTAGAGTCAGTGAGGTGGAGTGGTTCACACCCTTCACTGAACCATCTTTATCTTTGGCAGACAAGAGGTCAGGAAGAGGCTCACTTTCTATCACATCTTGTACAGATGCTACTGCACTCTCTTTTCCTTTAGCATGTTCAGCAGGTCAATCCACAACAAGCCAAACCATCAACAATCTGGAAGACCATGTACCTCACAGTTTCTCCAACATTGAATATGTTCCAACATATAACAATACTCCTGTCACCTCGCAGCCAACCTTGCCAATCTCACAGACACCTTACTGGCCCCACCTCGAAGCAACACTTGTACCAATGGTTTATGGTCGGTGAGTAATAGGAACTTGGTTCCCCACAAATATGTTCTTAAATACTGTCACCCAGAAAGCTGAGAGAGCTTTGATCTCAACAACTGAGTAATTTCTCTCTGAGGTGGTCAAGGTTCTTGAAGCAAAGGCAATTGTCTTCTCACATTTGCCATGTATTTGTGACAAGACAGTTCCTATACCAGTGGTACTAGCATCTACAGTAAATATATATTTCAACTTGGTGTTAAAAGGTGTGAGAATACGAGCACCACACATTTCTCTCTTGATTAGCCCAAAGCACCTCTGCTGCTCATTTCCCTAACTAAAGGCAACTCCTTTTTTGAGTAACCGTCTCAAAGGCTCAGTTTTGTCTGAGAACCTCTCTAAAACGTGGCATAATACTCTACCAACCCATGGAATGATCGCAACATGTCTCATCTCTAGGTGCAGGTGCTAGTTTGACGGCACTCAAGAACTTCTCTTTCGGTTTCACACAATCACCACTAATGCTGTAACGCAATTAATCTACTTGCTATACTAAGAATTTACACTTCTCCTTGCGAAGAGTTAATCCAGCATTCTTTACACTATGTAATGCTAGCCTATGTTCAACATTATGTTGTTCTATAGTGTCACCAAAATCATAATGTCATCTTGAAAATACAATATGTTATTCAGTGCTTTGGACAGCTCACTCAACATTCTTTGAAACATGCAGGCCACTGAACAGAGCCCAAAAGCCATAAGTGTGAACTGGAACGTCCCCTCCATTGTGATAAAGGCAGTCATAGGTTTTGAATCATCATGTAATTTGATTTGACGGTATGCGTTCTTTAAATATAATTTGGAAAAGTATTTACCTTCACCCAAAGCCAAAATTGGTTCATTTATGTTCGGTAATGGATATGTGTCTACCACAACATTTTGATAAGTAGATCTAAGGACTATATGAAATCTGTACTGACCATCTGACTTTTCAGAGATAACAACAGGAGATATCCATCTGGAGGTCTATATTGGTTCGATAACCCCGCTTTGCAATATCTCCTGTAACAGTTCTTTAACTACCCTCAAGCAACCAAAGGTATTCTCCTCAATTAATGCTGTCCAGGAATAGCATTCAGTCTCAGGATAATCGTATGCAAGTAACCCCTTAAGAGTCCCAATTCACTTTTGAATATATCTTGTGCCACAGTCAGAATGTCAGCAAGTGAAACACTCTCAACCACCTGACTGGGAGATGTAGGGTTAATGATGATGCTCAGATCATAGTGATGTGCCCAGTCCAAGATAAGTGAACCATCTTCTACCGCACACACTTTCACATTAACTTCTCTCCCACGAAATTTAATGGCAGCTTCCTTTTATCCCACAGATTCAATTATTTCTCCCTCGTGCCCTCCAGCATTAATGTCCTTGTGTAAAAGAAGAGTTCCTAGCCAATTTGCCACAAAAGGACTTTTAGGAATAATTGTGTACATAGACCCACAATCAATCATGAATTATACTGTCCTTCTATTAATTTCAAATTGCCCTTTAGGCCTACATCTTCTGCCTTTGTTTATATCCACATTCCCCACACAAAGAATACAGTCTTCTCTTGCTTGCATGACATCACTTGTTCGTTTTACATTTTCTTCATCAACTGTGGCTACTTTCGACTTACTTCCTTGCTTGAACATTATAGCAAAATGACCCAGCCGGCCACACTTTCCACAATCCTTGTTAATTGCTGTGCACTTTCCAAAATCTGCAGTGTGGTTGCTGCTCCCACAACAACCACTTTGTTGGTTTGTTTATACCTCTCTGTGTTACTGTTACACTCGAGTACTGCACCCACCTCAAAGTCTTCCCCTCCTACATTGGAAACTTACTGGAGGTACTTTTTTTCCCATTTATTTCATACATCTTTCTAACAGTTCAACAACTTTAGCAATGTCAATGGCGTCTTTCAGAAATGGATTCCTAGCAGCCCATAAGTGCACCTGCATCTTTTTACTTTTACAGTGTGTAATCAGCTGTTCTCTATTTAATTCATCTGTCATTGAGTCAAATTAACACTTCATTGATAACTCGCTCAATTTTGAAACAAACTCATCAATTGTTTCCCCTTCATCTTGGGGACATATACAAAATGTATACTTGGCCATTACTAAGTTGACCTCTTTCGCATATCTTTTCTCAAGCCATTTTTTTGCTTCAACATAGAAATCTTCTATGACATCCTCATTGGATTCAGTTGCTACAGGTAACTATTTGAACATATGTTGATCCTCAGTACCTAAGGTATTTAAGAGTAAAGCTTTCTTCCTTACAGTAAATGTTTGCCCATCTAATACCTCAATCTATATTTCAAACATTCTTATCCAATTCTCCCATTCTATTGTTAAAGGACCTGGTTGTGGTAAAACCAAGGGAGGAACGGCAAAACTACTTTGTGCTTCCATAATGAATTATTGTATGTGTCCAAAAATGAGTTTTTGGAGTTACAGTTATATTTTTACTACTACTTATCTAAAAGTCGTTTGTATGTTAATAACCTCAAATAATAGGAATACAAATTATTAATTAGATGGTGTTCGTATCTCCCAAAAGCTTGTTGAAGTTTAAGTTTAAAATGCAATGTTCACCCGATGCATATCATGGCATATAGTTGCAATGTAGCTGAAGATAATAGTTAAGGTGGGGGTGTCACTGAATTCCACAAATTAATGTACACTGTGTGACACGCAATGGTGTGCATATCAGTGTAATGTCAAACGTTGACATGTACATGTGAGCGTGTCACCGTAATTCCTAAAACCATAAAACAAATGTTCCAGAGTACATGAATTCTGCAAACAAATGTATAGTTTGTGACACTCTATGGTGTGCGTATCACCTAAATGTTGAAAAGCTTTTATGCCCTGACATTTGGGGGTGGTCATGTCACTGTAATCCTTGGAGTCAAAGATGGTGTATGCCTAACATTATGGCATGAGGTCTCGCTGAGCTAACCCAATCCAAGGTGGCATACACAGTAGGCGTGTTCGAGCATCTCTGGCTGCTGTTTGATCACCTGTAACATAGCACATTACCTTACCAAATAAACCTGCAACATAACTTTCTCCAAACAAAACTGATGTGGCCTTAGTGATTTGCTTGTGTTTTTTTCTATGCATACATTTAAGTAGTGTATTAGGTGTGCGTGCCTGCCACTGGGATATCTGTGGTGCGTGAATCCTTTAGCAGAACAATGAAAACTACTGTGCACTGGTGGACGATTACCTTAGCACTGCAACATGAATCCCTCTGCATAGTTGTGTGAAACCCACCGCGCACACGTTTGATTCCCTTTGGCACTGTATTTTGAATGTCACTTCTATAAAGTCTGAACTCATTTTCACTTGTGTGTGAGTCCCTTAATAGAAGAGTATAGATCTCTTTGAAATCATCTATGAATTCTCCTGCACAGGTGTTTGGGTCCCTCTGCACTAGTGTATGAGTTTACAGAGGCTCCCCTAACTCAGGGAAGCCTGGAGTATGGCAGGGAGCTGGGCCTCGAAACGGAGGACGCGGCACCAACTGCCCAGTTCTTTTTGCGATGGCTGCGGCACTGATTGGCTGGCCAGCTCCGGAACCAATGAAGTGGTTCTGGGATCGGTCCCATAATCCAGGGTTGACCCCACTACTTTAAAAGGTGACACACAGTGGCTGGTGGGTCTCTTTGGTTCCTGCTCAATGCCTAAAAGCACGCATTCCTGAAGGAGCCCTCCTCGGCCCCCTCTTCACCCACACATTCTTACCAACTACACGCTTCTCACTGCAGTGACTCTGATCCACGGCCCCTGTCCAGCCTTAAAGGTATTCCGTGAGCCGCATGGGCATGAGATCGTTCTCGCCCGAATCGAATGTGTTTTTATTAGGCTTAATCATTGGTAGCTCCGGAGGACGTGTGAGGCTGCAGCAGGGCTGTGGAAGTAAAGGTTCAGATCTGTAAGCAGGATGCCAGGAGGTGGGAAGAGGGGCTCCAAGCACACATGCTATAGAGGTTGATATGGAGGCATTGATGTGCAGGATTGATGGATGAGATCTTGGCCCTGTTGTGCCCCCAGGGCCTGCAGGGTGGTCAGCCTAGTGAGCCAGTAGCACAGGCAGAACAGCCAAGGATGCCTGGGGTTGCACCTAGAGTGACAGTTTCCCCGGTTAAGAAGTGGGGTAGCAGTCAGGGGCCAAGGAAGGAAGGGAGTATGAGTGCCTGTGTTCCCCCAGAAGTCCAGCCAGCGAGCAGCATAGATGAATTGGTGACCCAGGGTGGCATTTCTGCCGTGATGGTGCCAGCAGCAAATTGAAGCATTGTGCAGAACGGCAGTAGTTGCATGGCAATTGGGGTTATGCCGGCCGGGGATGCTGGACAGCTGGATTTGGCCACAAATTTACCCAGTGTTTTACCTTGGCTTCTATAGATAGGGATGTTATCCACGCCTTTAATGGGGGGTGCTTCAGCCATCATGGCCGAGAGTGACAATGTTGAAAGGGCCATGAGTTTAGAAGCCCATCATGATGGTGTAGGCGGAAGGGGTGCAGGGGTTGCAGGCACAGACTGGTGGTCATCCCTTAGTGGGGGCCAGTGTCAACATTAACAGGACGGTGACATCACTGCTGAATACTAGTTTGGGAGACATGCATTCCGAACATGTTCAGCTGGGCAGGCATGTGCAGATGGAAATAAAAAAAAGGAACGGCATTTATATTTATATATGCAAGTTGATTAAAGATAGACCTGAATGGAAGTACAGTAGGCGGTGCAAGGAATGCGTCCATTCTAGGGATTATGGCCATTGCCCTTACAAAAAGAGGGTTGAGGAGACATTACAAATTGGGTCAAAAGCTTCACAATTTTCCAAGCAATCACAGCAGATCATAGCAGAACATTTCCTGACATTGGGGGCACAATTGGCATGCTACCAGAATAGGATAGTATTTGGTCACAACAAGTTTGGGAGCGCGGCCGGGAAGGACTCTGATAAGGACGCTGACATGGGATCAGATTGATGTGAACACCTGGCTTTGCTTTATGAAGCCTATTTTGACCTACCCTAGGTGGAGGTCGCACCTAGTCAGCCCTTTTGGGTGGGTGCAAGGGTGAGCAATAGTCCAGGAGAGGGGCAAAAAAGGGGTCCTGTTGGGATTTCAATGAAAGATCCTGCACCAAACCTGGTATGTGCAAGTTAAAACATTGTTGTTCCTTCTGCAGCCTGCCTTCACACCCAAGTGTTCCAAAAAGGCAAAGTATAGAGGTCCCAAAAAACAGTAATGATAACCCTCTTCTAGTCAAGGCTCCCACCCTGGTTAACTGGTAGGCAATAGAGTCATGGTTGAATGTCCAAAATAACTCAGCAGCAGCACAGTCTTTGTATGAGGGTTTTTAAAGGTGGATTCAGGATCCCAGCGGCGGGATGTGTGGGGGTCCCACACTGCAAAAAGCAACAATCGCTCAGGGCAAAGATTCTAAAGGAGACCGACTTGGGGACGTTGGTGGGTCCTTTTGAATCTGTCATGCTTGAGAACTTTGCCCGTTCCCCTGTTGCGGGTAGTCCTTAAAAAGGACCCGGGAGAGTACTGCTTGATACCCAACCTATCTTCATCTAGGGGTCAATCTGTGAAAGAAGCTATTGACGAGGCACTATGATCAGGTGATTGGGATGCACAAAGATCTCAAAGGCAGATATAGAATTCACCTTTAGGCTGCTACCTGTACACCCGGATGATTTCCATCTCCTGGGCTTCCAAATTGAGGGTTCATTTGACAAGTGCATGCCCTTAGGCTGCTCATATTCCTGTGCTTACTAAGAGAAGTTTAGCACTTTCCTTGAATGGTATTCAGGCAGAGATCGAGGCCGCAGTGGGTATTGAATTACTTGGATGATTTCCTTTTCTGGGATACCCCAGTACAGCAGAGTGTGGGAGGGCCTTACAGTCCTTCCAGGAGTTGATGGGGATCTTTGTAGTGCCTCTCGCACAAGGTAAGATCTGTGGGCCAGCTACAACTATTGAATTCCTGGGGATTGAACTGGATTCTGTGGCAGGCATATCTAGGCTGTCCGGGGAAGAAGTTAAGGCCTTTTCTCATTCCTTGGAGGAATGTCTTGCGACTTAGATGGTGACCTTCCACCAGTTACAGGTGGTGATGGGGCAGTTACATTTCACTCTCCACACCATTCCCATTCCCATGGGTGTCCGTTTTCCCGTTTGATTACCCAAGCTATGTCTGACCTGAACTTGAATCACCACCATGCTAGGTTGTCAAGTGAGGTCCACCAGGATATGAGAATCTAGGTGGCAATTTTTTGGCATTTTAGTGGTACAGTAGTGTGGCCAAGCCCACCCAGGACCAATGAGGAGTTAGGTTTGTTTACAGATTCTGTGGGCAGTGAAGGTTTCGGCGCCGTTTTGGGTACCTCATGGTGTGCTCAACTCATGAGCACACCATGAACTCTTACACATTTTGGTGGCCCGCACGATTTGGTCAGGGGACTTCTGCAGTCAGTTCGTGGTCGGACAACATGACTGTGAATGCATCAATCTACAAGCAGCCAAGTGAAAGTTGATCCTGAGGCTGTTGAAAGAGATTGTACTTCTGTGTTTCAAGTTGAATGTTATTTTTAAATCCAAACATGTGCCTGGTGTATTGAATAATGCAGTGGATGCTTTACCTCATTTTAAGATGTAGGCCTTCAGGTACCACCACCCAGAAGCAGCGGATCCCAGAAGCAGTTTGTGGCTCGGTGCCCCAATTTACGAGACCTTGTGACTGCCAGTTTAGCTTCCCAGATGAGGTGTGCCTATGAGAGGCCATATTGCACATACCACAGATTTCTGGAGTGGGCTGGGGTCGGGGACTGTTCTCGCCCAAGTCGGTTATAGCATTTATCGGTCCTTGAGAGAGGAGGGGCAAATTGCATCTTAAGTCAGGCGCCATGTTGTGGCAATATCCTTCTTTGGAAAGATGTTTGGGTACACAGATGGGACAAAAACTTTCCTGGTTCAGAGAGCGGTGAAGGGTTGGCAGCAGTTGGAGGGAGGAAAGTCAGAGTCTAGGCGTCCCATAGACGTGATAAAGCTAGTAGCCATTATGGCCAGCTTGGAAAGCATTTGCATAACACAGGATGAGATCTGAATTTTCAGGGCAGCTTTTTCCCTTGCAATTTTACGGGTCATTGAGGTTAGGGGAACTAGTGGCCAAAAATAAAGGAGACAGGAGTGGTGGCCTGCAGAGAGCAGATATTCAATAGCCAAACAGCTCCTTGGCAATCAGTATTACCCTTTCTAAGACCGACCAGATGGGTAGGGGCAACCACATTCTGCTACATAGGGACCCAGGGAATGAGTGCTGTGCCCTAAGGAACTTGGAAGCCTTTTTAGCCCATGGATCACAAGGGACTGTAGACCCCCTTTTGATTCATGAGGACAGGACACCTCTCACAAGGTTTCAGTTTTGTAGAGTACTTAGTGGCGCCCTGAGGGCACCAGGTTTGGACCCTACTGAATATGGCTCACATTCATTTAGGATTGAAGCTGCTGCCGCTGCTGTGGGGATGAGGTTGGCTGAGTTGGCAGTGCAAAGGATTGGAAGGTGGAAATATGACTGCTACAAGCCCTATGTGAGATTGAACCTGTTGTAGGGTTCTGCCACTAATTTCCCATTCCTTTTTGCATTCTCCTGTTGATGCAGGTGGAAGACGTGAGGAGTTGAAGCGGCCACTGGATACTTGGTTGCCTGTTGTCAACGCGAGAGCGGGGAGTGTTACAGGGGTGGTGTCGGGCCACTCTTACATGAGGCATGCATAGGCTTTCTATTCCACAGGTGATTATGCAGCAAGGTCAAATAAAGCAGTATATCAACTGACATTCTGTGCTCAAGGAGGGCTGCGCTTGGCCCCTTTGAGAACTGCGTTGGACAGAATTTTGCCCCAGGGGTTTCTCCTTCCAGAGATTATAATCATGCATCTTGGAGGCAGGGATTTGAAAGAGGTTAGAAGAAAGGACTTATTTGGGCTGGTTGTCTCCAAGATTGGTTGGCTAGAAAAAAGTTTCCTGAGACCATGATCGCATGGTCAAACATTGTTCCCAGGTTAAATTGGAGAGGTGGTAAGTTGGACAGAGCCCTCAAGTACTTTGTTAAGCAGTTGAATAGGAAAATTGGTAAATTGTTTAGGGCGGCTTAGTTATGATTTATACCTCAAAGTTGCATCAAGGACGAACAGTTTTTCCTGCATGTCAGGGTCAACTTGTCTAGGGAAGGTAACAAAGTGTTTCTTGAGAATGTGTTGGTGTGGTTAGTTCATAGTCCATGGTATGTTGGGGGGCGGATAGTAGGTGAACTATGCTAGCCTGTGGTGGGTGAGGTCATAATACCCAAACAAGTGGACTTGAGCTTTTTGTCATTGACGTGAGTATGTTTGGGTGGGTGGGGATTTGGGTTTTCAGGGGACATCGGCAACTACCTGGCCAAATTGTAGGGGCTCCCCAAACTCTAGGGAGCCTGAAGTATGGGGAAGAGCAGGGCCTGAACTGAGGTCATGGCGCAAGCCACTGCAGTCTTTGGGGGGTTACCTGGCCAGCCATGTGTGACACCCTAAGTGCTAAAGTGCTTCAGGTCGCTCCCACTAACCAGGATCAGCCTAGCACCTTTAAAAGGCAACGTGCGGCAGCAAGCAGGTCTCTTTGGTTCCCACTGCCTGCCAGAAAGCATGCATCACCCAAGGAGTCCTCCTCACTTCCCCCTGCATTCCCAGCAACTGCACGCTTCTCGCTGCAGCGACTCTGCACCACAGCCCCAGTCCAGCCTTAAAGGCATTCCCCAGGAGCTGCTCGGGCTCAAGATCTTGTTTTCTCTACCCACCATCCCCAGAGCAAGGTACATGGAGCAAGGTTGTGCTCAGGTATGGTTCAGAGCATGAGGGCAAATGTATGGTTATCATTTCCCTTTTCAGGATTTAATCAGGATTATCTGAAGCCATTGTGCTTTCTTAATGTCATGTCTAACACAATTTGCCTCTTGAAGGTCATATAGTATATTGCATTTATGTTAGTCAGCAGGTGAGGTCATGATTAGTTGGGACATTTCTGGTCCATGTACAGCATCCTTTTATACCAAAATAAGAGTGGTGTCACTGGATCCTCCAAGCGGTGCGGCAGCAAGTCGAAAGGTGGTTGCTGTGGCGTGGGGTCGGTGACACACGGTCCTTACCTGCAAACACCCACACAGGCACTGTTGGCGAAAGCTAGCACAGGCTGTGGGGATACAAGGAAAGTGGGTGTAGGGGTGCCCGAGGAAGGTATCCTAAGGGCAGCTGGGCCCCCTGCACAGGAACTCCCAGTATCGGAGGGTGGTTGGCGGGGTCCTTCCATAAGGATGGACTCAACCATGTCCTGCTATGGATGAGGGGTTTTTAAGAGGAAGGGTTCAGAAACCAGCCATGATCTCACTCAGAATGGTTATGTTTTTTGCTGAAAGTACAGGAACAACGAAATTATGGTTAGGTAACTTCCATGTACTAGTGTCTCTGTTAAGGCTAGGTCTCCATTCTCTACACAAGATGTACAATTGTGGGGTACTGTGCATAAAATGGTAATAAAAATTGTGTTTTGAATATAAACACATAAATATGGCTGCAGTTCTTAAGACCCCTAACCCATAGAACTGGACTTGGGCTATTTGTCATTGACGTGGGTATATTTGGGTAGGTGGGGCTTGAGCGTTCTCATGGGGCATCGGCGAGTACCTGGCTATACCTCTGACATGGGATGTAGAGCTCTATGTGCTAGAGTGTGAATCCCTCTGTATTGGATTGTGAATCTCTGCACAAATGTTTTCATCCCTCTGTGTTGGAGTCTGATTGGGCCTACACAATTGGAATTCCTGCTGCACGACATTGTGAATCTTCACGCACAAGAATGTGAAACATTCTACATTACAGCTTGACACCCTCGTCACTGGCGTGCAGCTCACCTCAAGAAAGGCTGAATCCTTCTTAATGTCTTTATGTGGGTTTGTAAGTCCTTATGAACCGGCATGTGATTTAATTTATACTGCAGTGTGAATACATTTTAACCACGGTGTGAACTTTTCTTTTCTAGGTGTTAGAATCACTCTATCTAAGTGGGTGAACCCCTCTACTTCACAGTACATATGCTCACAAACTATTGAGCTAGTCACCTAAGCCCTTAGGGACATATGTACGAACACTTTTTCCCATAGACACAGAATGGGTAAAAATCTTTGCTACATCTGGCCCTTAGCACCTATGTTTGGGTCTGTATGTGAACGCTTTTGCAATGATCATCTGCCTCTACCTAGTATTAGGATCTTTACCCTCGGTTTTCATCCCGTTCTTACTCAAAACCATGAGGATTCCAAGAACATGGATAGGACTGTACTTATGCTCCTTGTAAGCCATTTGCTTTGTTTTCAGTTTCACTGGAAAACAAAAACACTTCTATAATCGCCTTCACATTTTTATGCTGTACTCACAGAAAAAGGCAATTAAAGGAAATTAAAGAGAAAACATTTTGCAGCTTCCTCCAATCCCTTTTTTGATGATCTAAGTGTCTTCAGTAGATTTATTTCTGAAACTTGCAATGGAAATTTCGAAACTTCTTGTTTCATGGGAATGAGAAGAGCAGAGTTGTTTATCTCAGAGCTGTAATAGTGTCAAGTCAAAGGCACTGGGGCCTATTCACAAAGGCATTTTAGAGTAACTAAAATAGTACTGTTGTAGCACTCTTCCAGTATTCTTGCAAACCTTTGTGGGTGATGAACAAAGCAATCAAAATGCAAATGAAATCTGCATACACAGGGAATGCTCATACACAAATAGTACGAAGAGACAGGACTGTGGTCTTTTAGCATTTTTACTAATAGGAGTTGGATGTTACGACCCGATTCTGAAAGCTATGTAATAGTACAGAATACAATAGTCCTGTAGTACCTCTGTCCACACTCATAAATGCTTTCACGTTTTAGCACCATGGTGTTCATAGAGTTGGCAAAGGCGCCAGTGCTTAATTTGTAAATAAGAGCATGCTGGTGCTCTAAGCTCTCCTCTGAAACACGCAGCTGCTGCAATTAAATATGCGAACACCAAAAAATGAAGCAGCCTAATCCTTAAACCATTTCAGACCTCTTCAATCCATTTACAGCCACCCCTGCACCTTCAGCTCAATCTTGCAGCTTTCTGCTTTCTCCCATAGTAACGCGTTTTCGTATTCTCTTCCCCCGTCTTTCCCTTATGTGTCCTTCGCTCGCAGTAAATGCTTGAGGCAGGAAAATAAGTGCCGGCCCTCAAAAGTAAGTGCCGGTGTTCCACCCCGGAAACAACTAGCACAAATTAAGCATTGAAAGGCCTAAACAAACCTTCATGGAGTTGGTATAAAAAAAGACGTCCAACTCAGTATACCTCGAGCAACGTTTTCCTTGAACACATGTCTTAGGGGCTTATTTCATGATTGACATACAGGTTCTACACTACAAAGCTTCCTGCTAATACTAAAACAGCAGGCAGTGTCAATTTACTTCACAAGATGGAACCTTAAAGTGCTCAAGAAAACTTCACCTGGTCTCGCATCCCCCACTAACAGAAACAACATCCCCACTCACGGAAACAACATCTCAGGCAAATGCACATACATTATTTGTCCTCTGGGGTGCCACTACAATCAAGCATTTGCAATACAATAGGTCTTGCATTTACTTGAGTTGGAGCTATTGGCATTGTAAATGCATAACTGGACCTTGTTTGCCACATCAATTGGTCAACCCTGCCACATATTTTGGTCCTTTCTGCCACATAATTCCAGTGCCCTGCATATAACTAAAGGGCTAGTAGGCCTATTTGAATAGTTTTTAAACAAGGCCTTTAAAACACAAACTACTCCTAGATGCAAAACATATTTATTTGGCAGTTGGTACAGGCGCCATTGCCCGCGGGGCAATGAATGAATAATTGTACTTTAAGAATGTGTGCTTACTACATCACTATCGCTGTACTGCAGTCTGGGGAGTGGAACATAATGCCCATAATTAGTCACACGCTTGAGGAGTGCCACCTTACATAATATTAATGATCCTCAGTCTGTCTTAAACTGAAATATTAGTTATAAAATATTGGCCATTGTACAGCACAATCAATTGTAAGCTCTCCTTGAGGTTAGTTTTATAAATACACGTACACACAGCTCAAGTCTGACAGACTCAAACGTGTGTAGTTCATCTAGTCAGGTTTGTGTTTTGCATTCGCAGCTTGTGTCACATTATAAAAATAAAACTACAAACCTCAGAATGCAAAGCTGACACATAAACTAAATGAGAGAATCGCGCATTGAACTAGGGAGCTGGACACTCCAAGTGCTGGTTCCAGCTTTTATCACATTATAATATCAATAAGAATGAATATGTGTGCTGCAAAGAATGTGTACTAGGCAGATCAGAGTGCATATAATGTAAAAATGTCAAAATAACTCTGACAATAAATGTTCTTTCTAGACAGAGCATGTACTTTTGTCTAGTGGAAGTTTGGACTCATTATAAGGTAGCGCAGATGGTTAATGTGCCTGCTGCAAAGAATGTGTGCTAGGCAAATCACAGAATGCAGATAATGTAAAAAATTCAAAATAATTGGCAATTTATGTTCTTTCTGCAGAGAACATATTTTTGTCTAGTGGAAGCTTGGAGTCATCATAAGGAAGCTCACAGGGTTAATATGCCTGCTGCAAAGAACGTGTACTTAGCAGATCAGAGTGCATATCATTTAAAAATGATACCACTGATCGAGTTCACGCTTTGAGCGCTGTGAAAGCCATGGCAGCCAGGAATCGCAGACAAAAGAAAAAAGTAGCTTGCCAACTCTGAAGTATATATCAATCGTGCAAATATTCCTCTAAGAATGTCAGTGTCCAAAGCGGTAACCAACAGCCCCAAGACGGGAGAAACCTAAAGCATTTACCAATGACATATAGGGCCTGATTCTGACCCTGGCGGCCGGTGACCGCCAGGGTCACCGGCCACGGGAGCACCGCCGACAGACCGGCGGTGCTCCGAAGGGCATTCTGACCGCGGCTGTTCAGCCGCGGTCAGAAAGGGTAAACCGGCGGTCAACCGCCGGTTTACCGCTGCCCTTCAGAATCCTCCATGGCGGCGGAGCGCGCTCCGCCGCCATGGGGATTCAGACACCCCCTACCGCCATCCTGTTCATGGCGGGAAACCCGCCATGAACAGGATGGCGGTAGGGGGTGCCGCGGGGCCCCTGGGGGCCCCTGCAGTGCCCATGCCAATGGGCACTGCAGGGGCCCCCGTAAGAGGGCCCCGCAAAGTATTTCAGTGTCTGCTATGCAGACACTGAAATACGCGACGGGTGCCACTGCACCCGTCGCACCTTCCCACTACGCCGGCTCAATTCTGAGCCGGCGTCCTCGTGGGAAGGTTGATTTGCCCTGGGCTGGCGGGCGGCCTTTTGGCGGCCGCCCGCCAGCCCAGGGCAAATCTTAGAATCACCGCAGCGGTCTTTCGACCGCGGTGCGGTGTTCTGACGGGGTTACTTTGGCGGGCGGAATGACCCCCATAGTGATTTTTTAAAGGCAATTCCAAACAAACGAATGAAACTGATGAGCATGAGGTGGGCATGGTTAAAAGCCCACAGTACTTACAACAGGTTAAAGCGCTTGCGCGCTCGACCTTAAAAGGGTAACTGTTGTCAATAAGAAAGAAATGGAAAAATATTATTACTATTTATTTTACATGGGGCCCCATTTGAGAAAGTAAATACTGGTGTGGCAGATATCACTCACAGGACAGGCACTCCAAAATGCGTCAAGAGTTGGGAGCAGCTCTTTCAGTTCTGGCATAACTCAGACAGTCCATAACGTAGTGTACGCATGCTTTGCAATAAATATGAAAGAACTTGCATTGAAACTTTTCTACTTCATTTACTTCTAACTTTTCACATTTGAACATGTCTCTAAAAATATGTAGCCTGATACTGCACTTTAGCTCTCCCTTGGGTTGGGGGTTTATATAATAGAGAGTCATTCAGATTGAATAATCCCTTCTCTGGGGAATTATTATTTGTTTTCTTTCAAGATAACTGCCCATTGTGGGGCTTTTCAATTTCTGTGTTCTTTCCTTTTAAGGTTCCTCCCTTCAACTAGGTACAATATCATTACTTATAGGAGGCTTATTGATGGTTGGCCAAAATAGCGAAAGAGTAAGACGCAGCCTGCACTTCTCCGCTGCCCAGACCCACAATCTCAACATTATTTGGAGCACGGAATCAACCTTCTAATGGCTGCCATGGGATCACTATCTCAGACAGGCAGGGACTGCATTGCAGAGCCTGTGTTGCCTGCCCTCACCCGGAGCTGACTGCACCATCGCCGAGGACACTGTCATGGTGGCCCCATGCCACATTAGCAGAACCTGGGACCTCCACGACCGATAGGAAGACGTGACGCAGACAATAGTCCTTGAACCCAGCAGCGGAGGTGATCTCGCACCCCCGACGGCTTGAGGCGGATGGGGACCACAAACGACCGAGATGCTGCCCCGAAGACACGGAGCAGGCTGGGATTCCGCAGAGGGCACAAGACAAGGGTATCTTAACAGTCTTCGTAACCTGGTCCCCCAGGCCAACCAACCCTGAAGCTGCAGATTACCCTGGAGCCCTCTGCGATGGCAGAATGAGCATCAGGCAGGCGGTCACAGCTGGGCCTGCTTCCTGACCACAGAGGCCTGCCGTTGTCCTATGTAATGTATCTGATACCGTCTGCCAGCACCACGCCTCAGACAGTGCCACGGGAACGGCGGCACCTATGAGAGGAGAGGAGAGGGCCCACTCCGGTGCACTGCAGGATCATCTGCTGCATCCCATGGCCCCGCGAGACCTACCGCAATGACCTATCCAGGTTCCTACACCACACAGTACACCAAACTCCAGAAATCACAGAAGACTTTGAGTGGACCTGCAGAATTCTCTAGGCCCAAACGGAATGGCAATGAAAGGCAAGGCTGGCCTCCTAGCCCCCGCTCAACATTCGGGTGAGTGTTATAAGCTTAGGATACAGGGCCCTACGTTGCCACCAGAGCAAGGGGCACCTACCCTCGACCCACAACCCCTTTACCTGCTCAGCAGCAGCAAACCAGGCCCCTGAAGGGTCTGGCCCAGACCACCAAACACCATGCAGATCTTTCCTAAAGTGACTCACCAAGCAGGGCGCAAGAACTCGGTCTCACAATTAATACATATCACCCAGCGTAGCACTCAGAGGGAAACAGTCCATCCCACACACACCTCGCAGGCAAGATTGCTTTCCACCAGCTGTCCCCCCCCCTCTACCGGAACTGCTGTGAGGGCCCATACCGTATTTATTTTACAGCGGTTCCATGGATGGTGCAAAAAGAGTACATTAGCAAGGGGCTTCCCTACAATGGCCCCACCATACACAGAATCCCTCCTCCGCCGGGTTTTGGGACTGGCTGATGATCCCCCTAGTCATGTAATGCTATCCTACCCTGGAGGTTATCCCACCAGAGCCCCACAAAGGCAGAGTTCGGGCAGCCGCTGGAAGTACAACCTACAGAGCCCTGATGAATGGGCTTCAGAAAGACAATCTGTTCTGGACAGCCTAGCACTTGGCACAATTAAATCTGCCTCCTGACCTCTATCTTCCTTGTATCGGCACACTTAAACAACCTACAGGCTCCAGTCTGCTCTCACGTAAAGGGGCCTGAGGCAGCAGAGGAAGCCTTGGAAAATGTCCCCCTATTGAACTGCTCAACACTGCAGGACATGGCCCTGTAATAGTCTATCACTGGCTTAGGACTTTGTTTCATAGTAGGTTTATTTGGTGACATATTAGATTTTGTCGATATAGTTTTTGCTCCTCCCCAATATCTGGTATTTCTCCACAACCATCAGGCCTACCACAGAATATGCCACAGTGCGGGTCTCACTTGGGCAACTCCTGGCCTCCAACAATACCACTGCACCACTTTGGGCTTCAGCCCATCCGGAGCTTAAAATGCTGATCCTCAATGTGCGAGGACTAAATAATCCCATTAAACGAGCCACGGTGCTCTCTCCACTGGATTGCTCAAGTATCATATCTGTGTCTTACAAGAGACCCACCTCCATTTTAAAGATGCCTCTTGTATGCACTCCATATAGTTCCCAAATTGACTTTGGTCCTCCACTCAAGCAAAGAAAGGAGGGGTGGTGGCTACATTGTCCCATAGAAGCTTCCAGGATGAAATACTGCCTAAAGCAGCTGAAATCAAGGGACGACTACTTGACTTTCGAATCTGGGTAGGAAACTTTCACTTTAAAATATCATCCCTCTAATCCCCTAACGAGCATCAAGAGAATTTTTTATCACTGAGGCCCTAACCCCTGTTCTCCGCAACAAGGACACAACAATTCCAATAGGGGGCGACTTGAACTTGGTTATGGACAATAATTTTGACAGATCCGGCCACTGGTCTGACCAGACTGGAGCCTTCTCACACTCAGGTCTTCAGTGGCTGAAGGACTGTGGACTGACCAATGCATGGCGAATGGCCCACCCTCACTCACGAGATTGCACGTTTTACTCTGCCGCTCAGAAACGATACACACACATAGATTATTTCCTGGCCACCTCTGCCTTCTTTAAACTGAGAGGCAACACTTTGATTGAGCCTAGGTCACTATCTGACCACGTGTCCTTGACACTCACAGCACACTTTCACTCATCTCAATACAAGACCGCGTGCTGGAGGCATAGGGACACACTGCACCACTCATCCATCAAAATAGAGGCCATGCGCCAAGTTATTACAGACTATCTTAGCATGAATGACAATGACACAACATCACTCTCCTCCCTGTGAGAAGCACTAAAGCTTGTGATAAGTGGAGAATTCATTGCAATATCGACAGCAGCGAACAGAACCCGCAAACAAAAAAGACATCATCTAGAGCGCACAGTAATAGAATGGGAAACAGTACACAAACGCATGTGGGCTGCCATAGTACGGAGGGAACTGGAGACAGTGCACTTGCAACTTCAGCGACTTGACCTCGATAGGGCTGGATATGATATGGCCCAAATGCAAATCAAGTTCTACCTGGCGAGCAGTCGCTGTGGAGGGATGATGGCGCATACTTTATACGCCTGCCCCTACGCTGCATCCATCTTGGTCATCTGGTCCTCCCCAACTGAAGACGTGTGCACAGCCCGCAGATAGAGGCTGCCTTTCTACAATTTTTCCGTACCCTTTAAACTGACTCTGAAGGCAACCCTATAGATTTCACATGCTATCTGGCTGAGTGCTACCTCATCCCCCTCCACTCACTGAAGCGGAGGCTTTGGACAAACCTATCCACACAGAAGAGGTCATCTCAGCCATCGCTCGGTTAAAGACCGGAAAGGCTCCAGGCCTCGATGGCTTCTCCCCACACTTATATAAGGCCTTTTGCCGAGAACGGGTGCCCCTCCTTACAAGACTCTTCAAATCCTTTGCTGACATTGGCTTCCTCACTGACACCATGCTGGAAGCCAGCATTACCACAATCTCAAAACAGGGTAAGGATTCTACTACCTATGAGTCCTATTGGCTTATCTATTTACTCAGCATTGACGTCAAACTCTTTACTAGCATTTTAGCCCATCGCCTTAGCCCTCTTTTGCCCGACTTGCTTGACTCTGACAGACAGGCTTTATCACTACCCAACAATGCAGAGATAACACCAAGCACATTTTGCACTTACAGAATTATATTCAGAGATCCTGGAAAGAGGCGCTTTTTCTATCAATCGATGCCAAAAAGGCATTCAACAGGGTCCATTGACCCTACCTGTTTGTGACCCTTTCCCATTTAGGTTTCAGGAATAACTTTAGGTGCTAGGTCAGTAGTGTGTACAGCATGCTTAGGTCTTCAGTACAGGTGAACGGGGTGTCCTTGTAGCCCATCCTGCCCTTCCAGCTCGGGATGAGACAGGGATGCCCCCAATCTCCCCATTCCTTTTTGCTCTGCATATGGAAACTTTAGCCCAAAAGATCTGAGCCAATCCTAACATCACAGGTATAAAGTTTGGCGGAGACCATCTCATCATTAGCTTATATGCCCATGATGTGATCCTGGCTATCTCCGATCTGATTATCGGTGTAAGGGTTTTTTAAGTGGGAGCATTTGAGGTAGAGTTCCCAGCAGTGCCTGATAGATTCCCATTCCAAAGGAAGTGGCTCTTTCGGTTTCCTGGGGATCAATACTATATGCAAGATTTTACTTAGCGGGCAGTTTAATGGTATCTGTAAGTCTTCTGCTACTCGGGGTTTGTTAATCAGTCTTGCTAACCATTGTATTTGTCCCGCCCAATAGTAGATTTCTAAATTAGGCATGGCTAGACGCCCCTCTGAGGTAGGTCTTTGTAGCGTATGAAGTGCTATTCTGTGTCTGTTGGGGCCCCAAACGAAGCTTGCAATTAAGGACTCAGTACTCTTGAATACCGAGCAGGGAATTATTAGAGGTAGCGTGGAGAAGAAGTATAAAAGCCTTTAATCAGTGCGATTCTCCCAGCGACTGTTAGTGGTAAGGTGCTCCAGAATTGCATGCTAGCTTTAATTCCCCTGATTGCGCTCTGTATGTTCCCTTCAAGTAAGTCTTCTACTGAATGATAGATATTGACTCCAAGATATTTGAAGGTGAATGGAGCCCAAGGTAAACCCTTAGTGTCGGGGAGCTTCGTGGTGCCTTTGGAAGTCAGGAAGATGGAGGATTTCCTCCAATTAATCTTGAGCCCCGAGGCCGAGCGGAAATTTTCTAGCATTTCTATCACTCCAGGGAGGTCCGCCACCAAGTTTTTAAGGAATAATAGCATGTCATCGGCGTATAGTGCGATGTGGTGTGTCCAGTTGTTGATTGGGATGCCTTCGAAATATCCTTTGGATCTTGCGGATTGTGCAAGGGGTTCCACTGCGATTGCAAATAAGAGAGGGGAGAGTGGGCAGCCTTGTCTAGTCCCTTTTCCCACCGTGAAGGGCTCGGAAAAGGTGTTGCCCGTGCGTACTCTTACTGTGGGGTTTGTGTATAATAACATCGTCCAACGGATAAAGCCTTCTCCCAGTCCTAGTTTTAACATAACTTGCTCTAGGTAATCCCATCTCAGGCTGTCAAATGCTTTTTCAATGTCTATTGAGATTATTGCTGCTTGTGATATGGTGTCAGGTAGGGAATGGAGAATTGATATTAATCGCCTGATGTTTCGCGCTGTGCTGCGTAGTGGGATAAATCCCGATTGATCCTGATGAATCAAAGAGGACATGTAGGGTAAAAGTCTGTTAGCTAGTATCCTGCTTAATATTTTATAATCTAGGTTCAGCATTGAAAGCGGTCGGTATAAGGGGACATCGGTAGCTGGTTTATCTGGTTTTAATAAGGGAATCATTATGGCCTCGTTAGTGGAATGCGGTAATTTATTATTATGCCATGCTTCCGTATATAGTGTGCAAAGTCTGGGTGCTAGTGTGTCCTGATATAGCTGATAGAACTCTGATGGGAGGCCGTCTGCTCCCGGTACTTTACCCTTTGCCATGCTTAGTATTGCAGTTTTGATTTCTGCAATCGAGATAGGGGCTGCTAGGGTTGCGCTTTCTTCGGCTACCAATCTAGGGAGGGTCAGTGACTCCAGTTCTGTGATCTGAGTGCAATTAATTGTTTCGGAGGGTGGGGCCTTCAGAGAAGAAGAATATTCAAAGAAGCAAGTGTTAATTTCTTTTTGGCTAAGTATTCTTTTGTCTGGGGTCTTCTCTATTTCGAGTATAATAGTTTGATGTTTGGAGGGTTTAGCTAGCCATGCCAGAAGTGCGCTTGCTTTATCTCCTTCAGCATGCTGTCTACTTATGTACTGCTTATAGTTGAAGCAGGAGAGTCTAATGTTTTCCTCAATAATTTTCGTTTTAGTTTCCCTCAAAAGGGAGGACAGTTCAGGGTTAGAGGGGTGCTTGCGTTCAGTATCTCTAAGGGAGTCTTCGAGTTTATTAAGCTCCGATTCGATAGATCTGCGCACTCCTATACTTTCCCCAATACAGTTACCTCTGGTTACTATTTTAAAGGTTTCCCACTCTAATGCTCTAGAGGACGCAGTTCCTGCATTTAGTTTGAAGTAGTCTTTGATACTATTGTGAAGGTGATGTTTAAAGGCCTCGTCCTCTAATGTCTCAATCCTGAGTCTCCAAGTGGGTATCACAGGTTTTTATCTATGCCAATTAAGTGAGATTAGTAAGGGGTTGTGATCTGAAATGGTACGGCTCAGGTATTCAACTGAGGTTACAACGGGTTGTAGCTCCGGGGAGACTAGTATTGTGTCTAGTCTTACGTGTAGGTCATGGACAGCGGAATAAAAGGAATATTCTCTATTATGTGGATTGAGATGTCTCCAGCAATCTCTAATTTACCAGTGTTGTTGCCATTCTGAGAAGGCCTTAGCCGATTTTAGAGATTGAGTCTGTGAGGGGGGGTGTGATCTATCCATATTAATATCAGAGATGCAATTAAAGTCTCCTCCTATCATTTTCAGGTTCGCAAGAATCGGACTCAGCTCCCAAGACAAAGAATTTCTTCTGGTCTTGGTTCGGGGCATAGAGGCCCCCTAGAGTTATTTCCCTCCCATCTAGCCTGCCCGAGATGACTACATATCTACCGTCTTTATCTATGTATGTATGTAGGGCTTGAAAAGGGATGCCAGGGCGTATCCATACTAGTACTCTTCTCGCAAACACTGAGTAACTAGTGGCAAATATTTGGCCTCTCCACCTTTTCCTAAGTGCTGTGACCTGCTCTAGCAAATGGGTGTCCTGTAAAACAGCAATATGTGCCCCTCTGCGTTTAATGTAGCCGTGTACCTTATATCGCTTGGCTATATTATTTAACCCCCTAACATTCCAGGTTATTAGCTTGTAATTTGAAGTCATAGCCTTGGTTCACTGGTTGTTGGCTAATATTAGAGGAGGCGTTCAGGGATGGTTTTTCACTACAACTATCTGATAGGTGTTTGGGACTAGGTATATTTACCATTCTAGGCCTCAGTGCACGATGTTCCCCTATAACTAATTGAAGAAACGTAAATCCCAACTCCCACTCCCCAGGACCAGTTACAAAACTCTTCCAGTCCAAACTGTTAACATTTCAGTTCTAAAATCCTATAGCAGAGTGATGTGGAAGGGACCGAGAGCGCGTGTCCCGGGCTTCTCCCTGGGCCCGGCCGTAGCATGGTAAGTTCAAAGTAATGCACTCTTTTATCCCAAGATTTAACAATTCCGATCCCGGCTCTACTGTTGAGTAAGGATCAAGGTCGGATTTAATTGTATTTCTTTTAGATACTCACAAACTGGAGGAACTGCCCTTTTTAGAGTCAGATGATTTCTTCTGAGGTTCCTGGAGTTATTATAGGCAGGCTAGTGGCAGTGTCTTGTGAGGATATGGATGAGCCCCAGTAGCTGGAGTCGGAGTCCAAAAGGTTGCTAGAAGTTCGGGGTCTAGGATTGGCTCCCTTACTGAGGGCAGCTGCTGCTTCTACAGCATCTTGCATCTCACGTAGGGATTGGTGTTTAGTGGGGGCTGCCTCTGTGATCCGTTTAGATGAGCGGCTGCGTTTCTTCCTCGGTTCGTGGGTGGGACCGGGGGTATCGCCGACGAGGTCAGGCTCAGAGTCTCCAGCCATTTCTCCACCAGCTGTGGTGAAGAGAAAAAATGTGTTTTGCCTTCATGTTCTATTCTGAGCTTGGCAGGGAAGAGCCTTGCATATTTAATCCCATTATCTTGTAGAATACGTTTGTGTCCGTGCAAGGAGGCCCTCTGCGCCTGGGTCTCTCTCGTGAAGTCCGGGAAGATCATGATCCGTTGGTTATTGCATAAAGTTTCGCCTAGTTGTCGTGACTTGGCAAGGATGTAGTCTCCGTCTTTGTAGTGCAGCAGTTTAGCTATGATTGTGTGAGGTCTAGCCCCCGGGGCGGTGCTCTGTTGGGGATCCTATGTGCTCTTTCTATTGAAAAGTAAGCAGTCAGGCCCTCTGGTGCCATGGTGGTTCTGATCCAATCCTCCAGAAAGGCTTCTGTGCTGGTTGCTGAGGACTCCGATCCTTCAGGCATTCCAATAAGTCTAAGGTTATTCCTACGTGCTCGGTTTTTGGCATCTTCTGCTCTGGTTTCTAATGCCTTAATTCGGGAGGTCAAATGTACCATTTCCTTAGATGTAGTTTGCTGCGCGAGGTCTATAGTGGTTAAAGATTTTTCACTCGTATCTACTCTCTCTTTCAGTTTGCGGTGGTCATCGCGGAGTAGTGAGAGTTCTGACTAGAGACTATCAATTTTCCCCTCGAGTGCTTCACGAGATTCTTTGATAGCTAGGAGAACCGTGTCTAATGTTGCTTCTTGAGGGGTCGGGCTGCGTGAGGAGTCCTGGCTGGAGGACTGGGTGGATTGTTTCACATTTGCACATTCCGTTTGAGCTTGATCCTCTCCCCATGGCTGAAACTGTGCTATGACTGAGGCGGGTGATTCGCGCAACTTTACCAGTGCAGGGGTCTGACTTAACGATTTCAGCTCAGGTTGTCCGTCTTTTTCCCCGCAAATTACCTCTGTCCACGGGCTTCGATCGCTGGAGGGGGGGGGGGGGTCGGGTCTTCTCCACTTCCCGCTCTTTGTCCTCTTGCGGGTTTTGTTTGGGGTCTTCTTACAGGGCCCGGTTTCGAAGTGCGGGTTGGGGAGTGACGAGTGATTTATGGTTGTTTTCCTTTGAGGCCATTCAATATAATTAGTATGCAGTTAGAGACTGATCTAGCCATCATTCACTTCGTGCTCCATTGGATTCAATGTTTTGGCTATCTGGTGAGCCCCCGGGGGATGACCTCAGCCCTTTGGGAGGGATTTATGGGCAACGATCTCTATTGGGTTCCCCAGGGGTATGTTGCAGTGCCTCTCTGTTTGTCAGGTCGCGTGTTTCCCGGTGAGGCCAGAATGAAACTCTGGTTTAGGGCGGAGAGTCGGGGAGCAGGCTATGTTGATTGTCAGCTCATCAAGGTAAAAGGTGTCTCCAGTTCCTTGCAGCGCAAGTACTGAGGCAGGGATATCTTTTCCCGACACCCCCACCCCCACTGCAGCTTCGCGGGTGCACGGTGCAGGGGTCAGCGAGTTCGATTCTCAGAAGGGTGCCCCGCCAGGTCCGAGGGCATCAGTGGACCTATATTCCTCAGTGCCTCTGCGACGGGACGGGTCCGCCTTTCCCCCACCTCACCGAGCCAGCAACGAGTGATCTCCGTTTAGAGCAGATTGAAAATGTGGCGGCGGTCCCCCAAGTCTTAAACACTTCTTCTTATGGGTCAAACGGGTCCCAGTGGCTCGCTGTCTTTTTCGTTAACCCAGTGCAGTGGACAGCCCTCCGTTCCTTCTTTGATCTCTGGGGGGGTCTCACCGCTCTCCCCTGCCCCCGCACCCACTCACTCACCGGGCTCCTATGTGCACTTTGTGGTCTCAGCGTCACCGGCGAGATCCCCAAACCGCAGCATTCGGATTTTGGTTGCTGCCCTTGCCCAGGGAGTTCACTTCTCTCTCTCTGTCCTTCTGTGGGCACCGCATACGCCGCGGTCGCCATTTTGTTTTCAAAATCTTCCCTCCGGCCGACCGAGGGATTCGCGAAAACCCACCTCTGACGGGATGAAAATTTCTGAGATGGTATCACATCTGCGTCCAGCAGATCTCCGGAAGGGCCGAAATGTTGAGCTCTGTGCGGTATAAATGCCGGCCGGGCCCCGATCCATCCCCGGAGTTCCGGGCTAAGCTTGCAGCCTCATCGGCTGGCGGCCACACCCCATGAGAATATATCCATAATGTGATGCACTCTTTTGTTTTGAGTTTTTTTGGTACAATATTTGTCATTACATCTTGGTGCTGATGGCTCTTCTGGTCAGACGTATGAGTGGAATTTTGGGGTTTCCCAGTGAAATGGCTCTGTTGAGGGGATGGGCATTCCACCATCCCCTGCTAGGATAAAGTGGTTTGTAGAGTGAGGTTTTTATCTACTTTGGTGTTTCATAAAAGTGATAACCAATATGAGAGAGAATTATGCCATAATTATCTCAAAAGGGGGTTCTGGTATTTTGTAACTTGTCAGCAATGCCAGAATAGTGTTGTACAGACAGGGAGGTGGTGAATCTTTTTCATTCAAAATTATCAAAGTGGTTGTGCGAAGAGCTTCCTTATGGCAGGATTAGTTACCTTTCTGTTTTTTTGTCAAGGTTCTTAGTGTAGATTAGAATAGGTGCTGTGTTGCACTGTTTTTCTCATTTTTCATTCTCTGTTGCTTTGTTGCTGAGACACATCTGTTATTTTCTTGTCCTGTTTTGGCCAATCCTAGTGCCCATGGGATGGATGGATATAGAGAGATGTTGAGATGGACACACAAAATTGAAATGTAGCAAAGTCGAAGGATGAATAAAAAGGGAAGTATGCACCACACCGGCAAAGGCTGTCAGATAGAATACCGATGCTAACAATATCATGTGGACAGAATAAATATTAAGGACCACAATATTGAGAAGGTTAGAAGGTTAATGCAGATAGGTAAATGTAGATTTCCTGGTGTGATCTCCATACCTACATAGCTTCAGGATATATATATATATATATATATATATATATATATATATATACAAATATGTGAAATATAGTAAATATTTGGTTACTCATAGAAACTTACCTTTACAATATTTTTGTCCTCGATACCTCGATATTCTTGACACACAATATTTTGGAAGCGATATTCTGGCAAAACACCCTAAAAATAGATTAGCTCTGCTGTCCGTAGACATAGGGCAATAACTCTGTTGTGTGGGCAATTTTGTTGTCTGTGGCAAGACTTGTCTACCTCTGTTTTCTGCTGTGGCTGAATGATCAGTCAGCTGAACATCTTTGCTAATTTGGTAATGCCCACTCTGAACCTTTGTAAATCCATGATTCTCCCCGTCTACTCCTGCAGGATGGTGGTTCCATGGATTCAGTTCATACTTAGGTAAAACATTCCTCATGGAACTGCAGAGAAACCTTCAAATACTGCTTATATTTTGGCCCCATGTTTTAGATCCTAGCTTTCAAAGGTGATAAGATGCATTTGTAAAAATATTTTTGCTGGTACATGGTTGTATATGGTTTGTAGAAGAGTTCAGGTCCATACATCAGGTACAAGAGGCTTTGCAAGAAACTCTTTGAAAGCCAAAGCCCATAGCCAGAAAAAATGTAAGATATCTGTGAAGATGTCGTAACAAGTTAAAATTCCCTTTTGAAGCGCTTTATATGAGCTCCTATTTTGTGTAAACTCTTCAATACATAACTTGGCTGTTGAATATTTATATTTAAGCAACTGTGCATTTTCAGTTCCTTCTTCATTCCTTACATTGTGGCCAGTGTGTTTCTGGTATTACTTAATCTGGCTACGTGTTCTGATTGCCTGTGTGTTTTAGGAGGGAGGATGCATGTAGCCAGGGGTTTCCTATATTTTTCCATATGGCAGTTTGTATATGGGTATGCGTATTTTTGGCAGAATGCTCCGTCTAATACTAGCCACAACTGAGGATGTTTGTGACGTCATCATCTGGGTTGGTGCTGGGGGAATTGGGATTGTGTGGTTGAGAGGGAGAAAAGAAAATATGAGATTCCACTATAGGACTATGAAGCTTTGGAAGCAAGGAGCTGATATTTTCTGGTTTCCTGGAATATGTCTTCATACAATTATGATATCACTGAAAAAAACAAAGGTTACAGGGGCATTATATTTAGGTTCTGAATTTACTCGACAAAACCAGTGACATTCAGCAGTTATAGTTATGGGTAACTCAAGGTAACTATAACTTGCGCCCATGACATGCACAGTTTTTTCATTAATAAAGTTATTGCAAATGTTGCAGTGATAATATCAAGGTGCCGCAGAAGATGTCATCAGTGATGTAATATGTAGAGTAATTAGATGTGTTTGGCGAAGGCATGAGTTATAGTTATCTTAGGGTGCGAGTTACAGTTACTTGAGTTAACCATAACTATAACTGCTGAATTTCAATGGTTTTGTGCGAGTAAATTCAGAACCTAACTATAACGTTCCTGTAACCTTTGTTTTTTTCAGTGAATTTCTATGTGTTTTTTAGCATGCACGTATGTGAATATAACGAGCGCCACTCAAGGCCAAAGGCCGTGCACACTGGTGGTTAGTGGAAGGCTCTGGCCAGTGGCCAGACCCAGCAGCCAAACATTTTGCATGCACCCAAACCAAAGCTGCTCAGGACCTTCAGCATTGCTCAGCATTAGGTTGGATGCAGTGGGTGTTTTAAAAAAATAAAAAATCTCTAGATCCGCGGACGGTCCTTGGATCCTTGGATCCACCCGTGGATCGGACAAAAAAATAAAATTAGGCAATTTTTTGCCCATGATGGGTCCCTAAGGGAGCCCTCCATGTGTCCTAATGGGTCAGGATACCTGTATGTTGACCCCTTATTTATTTTTGCACCCTTACTTTCCCACACCACCAGCAGATGCGACAAACAAAATGGTGGTTGCAACTTTTCTGTGAGGTTGTGGCCAGACAATCAGGGCCTTGCTATTCACCCGAATTCGTGAATCTGGGCGCAGATCTGCAGGACCGGATCCACAAAGGATTTGCGTCCCTATTTATCTATATCTTTTAAACTCTAATATCTCAGGAACTACTGAATGGATTTACACCAAATCACAGAAAGTGTAATCTGCGTCACAAGATCTAGCTTGTGCAAATTTGGTGTAATTCCATTCTGCAGTTTGGGATGTAGGAGTGTATAAAGACCCTTTAGGAATATGAATGGGAAAAACACAATTTTGGACACCCTCCCCCCCGTTTTCTCAGCCCCGCTTGACGGATCACCCTGAAACTTTCAAGATAGCAACTGAACTGAACAAAGTATCTGTTTTGAAACTTTCGTTAAGATTCATACAGCGATGCCAAAGTTATTGGCAAAACAAAAAACGCTCTTCCTATGGAAACTAGGTCCTAACTATAACTACCTACTGGCAACTGCCAGTAGGTAATATATATATATAACACATAAACACAAATACATATGTATGTGTTTGCCTATACATGTGTGTGTAAAAATATATATGTATGTGTGTGTGTGGGTGTGTGTGCATGTGTGTATGTCTGTGAGTGGAAAAAAGTGAAATTCACAAGTTATGGTTAGGATTACAATCTAAAACTCACACAACAGCCATGCAAATCATAACAAGTACAAAAAATGCAATAGGCGTGCTTTACCCTTAATCAAACAGGTAAAGTTACAAATGCCAATCATCTTATGGATGATATTTTATAACACATCACCCCTACCATTTTGACAGAGATGACTGTGAATGTGCCATCACACTATAGTTCATTTTGCTTTTAAGTGTTGTTATTTATTGGTATAACTACTTTGAGGTCATAAGCTGTGTATTTGTTGTGCGGGTTTTGGCTTCCATGGCTGTTGTGTGAGTTATGGATTCTGATCCTAACCATTACTTTGGATTTTCTGTATTTTTTCAGTTTTAATATATTACCATGACTGCTTTTTAACACTGTTTTTAGCTGAATTTCTGAGAGTTGTTGTTACATATGTTAAGGTGTTTGTTAGAAGTGGGGTCTTTTGTTGACAGTCAGGTTACCCCCTGTTCAAGCAAGGACCCTCACTCTAGTCAGGGTAAAAGAGAATCATCCTCAGCTAACCCCTGCTTACCCCCTTGGTAGCTTGTCAGAGCAGTAGGCTTAACTTCAGAGTGTTAGGTGTAAAGTATTTGTACCAACACACAGAGTAACTTAATGAAAACACTACAAAATGACACAACACAGGTTTAGAAAAATAGAGAATATTTATCTAAACAAAACAAGACCAAAACGACAAAAATCCACAATACACAAGTCAAGTTATCAATTAAAAAGCAAAAAGAGTCTTTATGTGGTTTAAAACACACACTAACACTGGTATCGTAAAAAAGTACCTTGGGTGCGTCAAAAATAACCCTGCACGGGTGAGTGTGTGTCAAAAATGGCTTGCGATGCGTCGATTTCGCTCACGAGCGAGACCTAATTTCTCCTTTCATCGGGTCAGGGTGCATCATTTCTTCTCTCCACAGGAGAGCGATGCGTCGAGCCAGTCAGCATTCTCGGGTCTGGGCAGGCCTTGAGTTGTTTTTACACGCCCAGCGGTACTTGTGTCGGAAATCCAGCCACACGATGATCCGAAAACCATGCAGCACGGGTTGTGATCTCACCAGCCTCCATCAGCAATTCAGCGTGTCGGTTCTCCAGCTACGTGCGTCGATTCTTCGGTCTCGTTACAGGCGAGCATACATTTTCAGCTGCGAAGCTAGCGGCGTATCGATTTCCCAGCCGCAGATCAGAGTTGTGACGATCTTTTCCCCTCACGGCGTTCTGTGCATGGATTTCTTCCTCTTAGGCTGCCAGCTTCTCCTTTCAGGGTCCCAGAAACTGGATGGGCACCACAGGGCAGAGTAGGAGTCTCTCCAGAGACTCAAGGTGCTTGCAGAGAGAAGTCTTTGCTGTCCCTGAGACTTCAAACAACAGGAGGCAAACTCTTAATCAAGCCCTTGGCGATCTTCACAAAATGGAAGGCACACAAATTCCAGTCTTTGCCATCTTACTCTGGTTAAGCAGCAACTGCAGGATAGCTCCACAAAGCACAGTCACAGGCAGGGCAGCTCCTCTTTCTCACCTCTTCAGCTCATCTCCAGGCAGAGGTTCCTCTTGGTTTCCAGAAGTGTTCTAAAGTCTGTGGTTTTGGGTGCCATTCTTATACCCAATTTCTCCTTTGAACTAGCCCTACTTCAAAGTAAAGTCTCTTTTGAATTTGAAATCCTTCCTTGCCCAGGCCAGGCCCCAGACACTCACCAGGGGGTTGGAGGCTGCATTGTGTGAGGGCAGGCACATCCCTTTCAGGTGTGAGTGACCACTCCCCCCCTCCCTCCTAGCACAGATGGCTCATCAGGATATGCAGGCTACACCCCAGCTCCCTTTGTGTCACTGTCTAGTGTGAGGTGCAACCAGCCCAACTGTCAATCTGACACAGACAGTGAATCCACAAACAGGCAAACTCACAGAAGTGGTATAAGCAAGAAAATGCTAACTTTCTAAAAGTGGCATTTTCAAATACACAATCTTAAAATCACTAAAAGATGTATTTTTAAATTGTGAGCTCAGAGACCCCAAACTCTACATGTCCATCCACTCCCAAAGGGAATCTACACTTTAATCAGTTTTAAAGGTAGCCCCCATGTTAACCTATGAGAGGGACAGGCCTTGCAACAGTGAGACTGTATGTCCTACCTTAACCATACACTGCACCCTGCCCTTGGGGCTACCTAGGGCCTACCTTAGGGGTGCCTTACATGTAAGAAAATGGAAGGTTTAGGCCTGGCAAGTGGGTACACTTGCCAAGTCGAATTTACAGTTGAAACTTCACACCCAGATACTGCAATGGCAGGTCTGAGGCATGATTACAGAGCTACTTATGTGGGTGGCACAACCAGTGCTGCAGGCCCATTAGTAGCATTTTATTTACTGGCCCTGGCACCTCTAGTGCACTTTACTAGGGACTTACTAGTAAAACAAATATGCCAATCATGGATAAACCAATCAACCTCACAATTTACACAGAGAGCATATGCACTTTAGCACTGGTTAGCAGTGGTAAAGTGCTCAAGTTCAAAAGCCAACAGAACCAGGTCAGGAAAAATAGGATGCAGGAGGCAATAATATTAGGGATGACCCTGCATCAGCAAAAAAGTCCAACAGTGTTGGAACAAAGCAATTGTAATATTTTTCAGTGAATTTCAAGGTTTTTGTAGTAACATTTTTCAAGAGTTTCCTGGACTCAACCCCAGCCCCAACAGGCAGACAACCTCCACTGTGCACAGCTGAGGGCCATACGCAGCTGGAGGTCGAATTCAGGGAACAGCTTGCAGCCAGGGTTTGCATCCATCCCAAAAGCTGTCTGCAACCAGGGCTCAAATGGACTTACTACTCTGAGCATCATTGAGAGAGGCACCTCTGTAGTCTTTAGAGAGTGTGTCAATCAAGAATAATCCCCTACATTCCTACATTTTCTGGAAAATGGTATTGGATGTGCGAATGGGGACGAGGACGGCACTCCATTCATATGTTATTAAATTGGATGGTCTATTTATGTGGTACTCAATTTACAGGTCCATCCCAGGACACAAATAGTCCTCCTAAATTGCTACTCCCTATCTCCAAATCAGTTTTTACCTAATCCATTAATTTATCCAATCCACGTTACAACGCTAACATTATCGCCTCTCATTTGACCAAAGCCTCCTTTCGTGCTCTCAATTAATTTCTATGTGCTCATTCAGTTTCACACTCTGTTTCCAATCTTCTTCAGCAATAGGTCCCTTTGTTATACTTAATACGTGAGCTGATATGCAGATGTCTCCTTCTCTAGTTTATCAAGGTCTTCAGTGTATAACTGCATCAGTGTTAATAATATTCACAAAAAACATGCTTCCAAGTGAATGTCTATTTATGTTATCACAAGATAGATAGGAGTAGACTTGATGAACCCAGCTGTTAAGATGGTGCAGATCACTGGCTTTAGAACTATTGATGTGAATAATGTGCACCGAACACAGGACCCGTGAAATGCATAAGCACTAGATGTACAATGC
Source organism: Pleurodeles waltl (assembly GCF_031143425.1). Taxonomy (NCBI): domain Eukaryota; kingdom Metazoa; phylum Chordata; class Amphibia; order Caudata; family Salamandridae; genus Pleurodeles; species Pleurodeles waltl. Next base: position 1,331,097,861 of record NC_090446.1, on the reverse strand, counting down.
ACAAGGATCTTGCCAACTGCCATCAACTTCCTGGGAGAGTCTAGTGGAAATGTGTAGGACATCACCTCTTCAACTGCCTTTTCCAGTTAACCCCTTGATATGTGTTTTCAATACATTCCTTTTTCCAATATTTATTTATTTATTTATGTATATAATTATTATATTTATTTTGATATTCTTCTACCAGCACCAGATGGTTCTCGGTGCACTTTACTAGTACAGTTCAATTGGGAGTGTAGGTCACAGAAAAAAAAACAATGGTGGTCAAGCGTCATGGTTCATAAGCCTGAAATGAAGAGATATTTTGTATCCTTATTAGTGTCAGAGCAATACTGCTACATCCTAATTCCCAGAAGAGATAGGCATATCAGTTTTGGTAGAAAGTGTGAGTAACATATGTAAGTAATTATCACACTATCGGCCTTATTACGAGGCTGGCAGTCCAACGACCACCATGAAAAGGCTGGTGGAGAACAAATGCAAGGGCCACAGGGGGACCCCTGCACTGCCTATGCTTATGACATGGGCAGAGCAGGGGTCCCCCTGCCGAGCACCGTCGAAATGCGCACTGTCTGCTCTGCAGACAGTGCGCATTTCATTTTGAGTGTGCTGGTGCCCCCTGCAAAAAGCAGCATTCCTGCTGGTTCTATTATGATCCGGCAACAATGCTGCTGCACCTTTCCCACTGGGCTGACAGTTTCCACCGGTCAGCCCAGTGGGAAAGTCCTAATGGGGCCGGCGGAGAGGTCACCAGCACCACAGCAGCCTCACCATCAGTAATTTGGAAGATGGATATTTCCATCCACCAAACTCATAATCAGCCCTTATATTTGTAATTCATTTTCTAAACTTTCTCGAACTGATATTTGTTTATTTGTATTATCTACACAGATCATGCACTGTTGTGCAGCTGAGAAGTAGATATGAGATGTACATATTAGTTTGGATACAGTAGGTATTTTGTTTTTAAAGATGATAAAGGAAGACACAAATTTTTATTCGAAGATGAAGAGCAGTTCATATTTTAGGAATAGTTTTGATAAAGAACTTCTTTTGAAGTGAGGAATTTTAAGCAGTAAGTTGGATTGGTTTCCCAGTGCACAGTGTAGTTTGCTTTCTTAGGTATCACTGAAAGATAGGTCAAGGAATTAAGCTGTAGGGTTTTGTATGTGTAGCATTAAGGTATGCTGTGGTGACTCTAGAGAAAGCCATGGGGAGTCCAGACTAAGCAGAGATCATATGCAGTTTTTTGGTGTTCGTGATCACCTAGAGATAGAGTGAAAGATTGTTTTGAGTTGGGATATGTGAGTCTTAGGAAGGCATTACCATATTCTCTATAAGAAATAACCAGAGCTTGAATTGCAGTTTTGAGATTGTATATGGGTAGGAACCAGTTCATGTTTTTCAGTAACTTTCGCCGCATTTACAAGAAAATGACCGACCACAACACTGCACCAAATTTGGCAGCACCACTCTCCAATATTTTCAATACTCAGGGATGCTCCGTATTAACAAGAATATGGCGCACCCCAGTGGTACCCCCTGCTCCGGTGATAAATTTGTTGCTGAGTGCCAATGCTGCGACCCTTGCAGCACGGTGCAAGGATTGCTGCATTGCGGGGGAGATTGTTTTTGTGCAGAAAGGAATACTGCACAAAAACAATCTTTCATGACAGAATGCAGAACATTTAGAAAGAGCAAAAAACAAGGAGAAACTGAAGCATTTCTCCTCATTGGGCCATGCTAACGCCACCCCTAGGGTGGCATTAGATTTTGGCGCTGCCTCAGGTTTACAAAACATCATAAATCTGGTGTAGTGTCAAAATGCAATGGGTGTTGCTGTGGAACACCCACAGCAACACCCACTGCACGCCCCCTTGTACGCAAAGTGCTGCCTTGTAAATACTGCGCAGTGCACAATGCCACCCGAGCATCACAAAAGTGACTCACCAGTGGCGCTAGGGTCTCGTAAATGAGCCCCTTCACTCTCAAAGTCAGACCCCCAGGATATTGCAGCATGTATTTGGATATTTTGTGTCTCAAAATGGTAAATTTGGCGGCACACCATTGCGTTTTTTGCACCAATTTTGCGGCATTTTATTTTGGGCAACTACAAGTTATTCATATTTTTGAATTGTGATTTAGGTTTAAAGCAATGGTCTCCAATCTAAATACCTGCCAAGTGCTCACTAATGACTCCTTCAGTCAGTGCTGGTTTTTAGGCCAAATCACTTTATGTGTTGAAATTGTACAGTGTCTTCGGTCACATGAGGTCTGAAGCGGTTGTGAGAAGAGGACTTTGCAAGCTCCTGCTGAGTTCACGTCTGAAGATAATATAGTATTCCATGTTACTGGATTCACTGAATGAGTCCGCCCTCCTCTTTGGCAACCTGAAGTTTCTCTAGATTCCTGGTTCAGATCTAAAAGCACAGCAGAGGTGATGGAAATGCAAGGGACTGCTTGCCAGTCAGTAGAATACAGCTGCGTGGTAAAGTTACTGTTTTTAAATGGACAAGTAGGGCTGCAGTCAAATTGTATTTAGTTTTTAGTAAAAATTCCTTTCTGCTATTTTTGTTTGTGACCAAAGTGCAGGACCTTTTTTGTTTTTACTGAAAGTGTTGTTTTCACTCAATAACACCTAATGCCTAATGATGTACATACCTAGACCTAATATTTAGCAAATTACTTCAGAAAAGCAGTATCAGTATCTTAAACCTCTGGTCAAGGGAACAGAGAAGCAATGAGGTTTTTAAGATTATCAGTCCATCATGGCAGCCAACATTTAAAGACCCAGCAAGTGATTTTCCTGGGTATCAACCTTGCCTTTATGCCTAGGCTCTTTGGAAGCCACATGTGAGTTATTCTACTTCAACTGGGGATGCTTTCAAATGGTTCGTGTCATCATAGCAGTGTGGATGTGGTTAGGAAAACCAGCATCAGAAGTGGGCACACATCTGGTCCCTCTTCGAAGGCTGTGGGACAGTCTATAGCGCCCTTAGTTCCCCCAACAGACCGAAGTGCACAGATAGCACCCACACTAAGACTTTCAGAGACCTTATCAGGTATCCAAGTTTTTGTTTCCTCCAGCCAAATTATTTTCATACTGGCCTAATCTCACGTAATTTCTGGCATTCTGCTTTTTGTTTGTTACACAAAATATCTAAGATTATGCCACATTGCTTAAGTGAGATTTTTTTCAAATTTGTGGGAGCATGGGAGTAATGTGAGCGAACAGAATGTGAGTGGCTGTTGCTCAAATCATGTGCAATTTTGGTATATTTTTTAGAGTGGACCACCATTTTAATTAATAATACATTATTTTCTGTAGTTTGTGGGCATATCTCTCAATTTATGTAAAGGAAATATCAAAAAATTTGCCCTGGACTACTTTTTATTGTAAAAACTGGTAGCATAGCGAGCTATTTACATTTGCCGCAAAGACAAACTGTTTCTCTAGTCCCACAAAAAAGAGGGATCACTGGTGTCAGACTCAACAAGAGTAAACGGAAGATTTTTTGGTTTAGTTTATCCTGATTTTTTCCACCTTGCCATCTTGGCTCCCACTCAACACTGATCCATAGCAAGAGATCACTGTAGCAATGGAATGACATTAGCATCCTCTAATTACTTCTCATATTCACTCTTGCATTTCACCTTAGACTAAGATTAATTGTAAGCACACACTCAGTCGATTGCTTACACCTTCTCTACTTCCGGATGTTGCTCCTGAGGAAATGTGCACAACTCTTAGAGTCCTGCACTAGGAGTTGCGTGTGCACTGTTTAATCTTGTGCACACTCTGGTGTTACCTGATCTGGTACATTACTTGACCAAATTGCAAGATATCTTGAACATATTCTTTGCCCTATTTATTTCATGGCTCAGAAATTAGTCACTCTTTTCTCAACAGTGAGGCAGAAAGTGAGGATTGGTCTCTTAAGCGTTTATGCTTTCTTCAAAGACCTTCTCTAGGTACTATCAAAGTTGGTAGCTGTAATGTTGCAAGTATCAAAGGTGTTTACTTTAGTGTTGGGTCTGTATGTTGCAGAGAGACGTTGTCTACAACTGAGGTTTTTGTGCTAGAAAAGCAATGTACACTGCCACCTTTTTGGCATCTATGTGATATTGGTGTCAGGAATCCCCAAGGTGCCTCCTGCGTTATCTGTCAGCATCCCCAGGGATTAGGTTTGAACCATCTCTCTGTTCTTGGTTAAACCTTCATGTTTCTAAGTAAACGTAATGTGCTGTGTTACACAATTGTTTTTTTATCAATGCTTGTTTTATCAATGCTTGTTTGCTAATGTGAGCAGGTGTAGACATGTGCTTCTAATTGGGTGTGGTGTAGACATGTGCTGGTGACTCATCCACATGTGGAAACTCAACTGCTTTCCTGATTGGCTATAAATAGCAGAGTGAAGCAAGCCTCCCTGCTTGGCTTTGTTTCGCTTCCTGATCTCAGCATCTGATTTGGTAGTCCAGCCCCTGCTGTCATCCTCGTATTCAAGACTTTTGAGGCAATTCTTTTCTTCGTTCCTGTACCAGCTGACACCATGCATTCCTCCAGCACTCTGGAAAAGACAGCAGCTAAGTGACTAGCATTCTCCAGGGAGTTTGTTCTTTGAGCGCCGCGCTTTCCTAGAACAGCTGGTATATTTCAGACCTTGTATTTTGGCAGAGTGCTTATCTTGAAGAGACAAATGCATTTCTGAACATTCTACATTATTATTGTTGTCACTTTCCTAAATGTGCTTCAGGAAATCTGCTTGAGCTCAAGCACTACAAAAAGTGACAGTGCAATTTTAAAAGAGCATTTACATGACTTTTCTTTCTCTAATAGCATAACTCTTGGATTTAAATTGTGTCATTCATGTCTGTGTTTCAGGTTTGAGGAATTTGCTTTTGAAGGGTTTTTCACACACACAGTGAAACCAAACCAAACTGTGCCACCATAACTGTTTAAACCCTTTTGTATTTCTTGTATTGTTTTTGTTCCTTTTAGTTTAACCTTATGCATGCAGGAAAGTTATACATGATATAATGAATGCCCTTGTTTGTCTTTCTTGTGCATGATAAGTGCAACCACAGTTCTAATTGTAGTGAGCAACAGTGACGCTCTGTGAAGCCAGCTCTAGTGATGCAGTACTTATTGTTATGGTACTCAGTTTAGGTTTTTGGTAATGCAGTTTTAGTAATTGTGCCCACAGTTATTATTATCCAAGAAAAGTGCTGGAGCATCCCGGTGTTCTTCTACCGCTCCTGTGCCCATATCAGAAAGAGAGATTAAGTTTCAAGGAAGTTGAGTGCACTAACTCTACTATCACTCTGTCAACAACGACCTTCCCCCCGAAGATACAGGGTGCCTGGCTGGACCGTCAAGACGTGGCAGTGTTTTGTCTCTTTCTCTTCCACTCCCCCTTTTCTTTTGGGACACCTGCTGGGGTTTCTGTGTCCACCAGGAAGTGCAGAGAGGTGTTCCAGGAGGTCGGGGGCATACCATTGCCCGTGCAGACATCCTGCTTTTCAGGTGAGTGGCCCGACTCGACAATTGGGCGTGTTGATATATCACGCATTTTTAAGTGGGTCTAGCCTGGAAGGTCTAATTTGGAAATTTGTTGACAGAGAAGATTCAAGAAGATTTATTGCAAAGCTCAACTTTCTAATATAAGACTGTTTAAAAGTTGTAGATGCTTCTAGATCCTATCTTGTAATTTATTTTTTTCTGCCTTTTAATAACAGCATTGTACATATTTATAAATGTTAAAGGTCTATTTTTAAGTGATGTATCCAGAATCGCAAGATAATGAGAAGACACCGGGGCTCAAACCTTATTCTCCAGTTCCAAAGGTAGGCCACATAACCTCCCTTTCACCAAGCACTCACATCCTGCACAACTAATACCCTAGGGCCACATGTAGCAAGGTTTTTGCACGTCACAAACAGCGAATTTCGCTGTTTGCTACGTGCCAAAAGCACATCGCAATGCACAAACCCCGTTTTGCGATTCGGTAACCTGGTTATCGAATCGCAAAACGGGTTTGCGACTCGCAATTATGAGTCGCAGTGCAATGTAGGATTGGTTTGTGACCACGAACGCGGTCGCAAACCAATCTCATTTTGCACCCATTTCAATTGGGTGGTAACCCATTCGCAAAAGAGAAGAGGTCCCCATGGGACCCCTTCCCCGTTGTGAATGGCACTGTAAAAAAAATTTTAGAGCAGGCAGTGGTCCTAACGACCACTGCCTGCTCTGAAAAAATGAAACGTAAACATTTCATTTTTCGTTTTTGTAATGCATCTCATTTTCCTTTAAGGAAAACGTGCTGCATTACAAAAAAATAAAATACTTTTTTTAAAAGCTGTCACAGACATGGTGGTCTGCTGTCTGCACCAGGCCACCATCCCTGTGAGGGCTGCCATTCGCAAAGGGGGTCGCAAAGAAAGATTATTCATGAGGTGGGCATTTGCGACCCCCTTGCAAATCGCAGATGGTGTCAGGGACACCATCCAACATTTGGATTTGCGACTCGCAAATTGCGAGTCACAAATCTGAAAGTTGCTACATGTAGCCCTTAATTTCTTACAGCTATCATATGTTTGCAGTCTCGAATGGTGATAGATGAGCTACCACTGAAAACTAGTTGTTTAGCCATGGCATTTTTTGGTATTTGTGCCACAAAAAAAATGAGGTATCTGTGGGAGGGATGACGTAGCAAAAACTGATGCATGTGCAGCAGAAGTGGTGCATGGCTGCTTTACATCACATCAAGCAACGCAAATCAATCTTAAGTCACATTTGAGTACGTAATGCATCAGAAATCCTACAAAAAGTGACACAGTAAAAACACATCCCCATACATCTAAATGGAGAGATGGAGCAGGCAACTGCAACCCTAACAAGCCCAGCATCAGCCAGGATATTCAGACAGAAGTCCATGGGAAGAGGAAGAGTAATTTTAGTGAGGAGAATCAAATACTCATACCAGGTGTGACAAAGTATATACATCAACTCTTTGTCACCTCAAAATTGGCATTAGAGAAGAAAGAGGCCATTCAGAAGTCCATAGTGGATAAAATCAACGGTTTAGGGTAAGTCAAAAGAACAGTGACAGACTGCAAGAAGCACTGGCATGAATACAAGTGCAGGACCAAGGAGAAACTGTCCAAGAACCTAAAGGCAGACATGTGGACCGGAGGAGGAGGACCTGAAGTTCCAGAGGAGCAGACATCCCTGGAGAAACAGGTGGCAGCAGTCATCCCATTGAAGCTGGTGACAGGAGTGGAAGGACCCCACAGTGCAGCCTATGAGGACCAACAAGACTGACAGGGTAAGTGGCAACAAGGGACAATATTACCAAATATGTCATGCTCTGCAGGGCAGCATGCTATTTTCCTGCACTGCATTGGGCTGACTGTAAGGGAAAGAGATGGAGATGGTCACATATCCAGTGATACATCATTGAAATGTAAGTCAAAATAATCAGTGACATGTTGCACAGCCCAGTCCAGATCAGTCATGTTTGTTCAGTCCATGTGTGATGTACTGCACCAGTCCCGCTTTACCTTTGTATAAGGGGACTTATTAGGCAATTATTAGCATTAGTGACCAGGACTACATGTCCCACAATACCAAGAAAAAGATTTGGGGGCATATTTCCAACAAAGTGATGCAGGGCAGCTCAGCAAGTGACCATGCTGAACTGCCCTGTGCTGCAGAGAAAGGGCAGAAATGCACTGTACTTATGAAGTACGGTGCATTTCTGTCCATTACCCCTAAATTGGCACACAATTGATTGCCTAGTGCTAACACCAGCACCCTTGCACCATGGTGCAAGGGTGTCTGTGTTGCATGCAGGATTGCTTTTGGGCATGAAAGGGCATCTTCCTGCACAAAAGCAATCCATGCAGAATACAGCACACAAAGAAAGAGGAAAAAACAAGAAATTAAAATATTTCTCCTTGTTTCGCCTCCCCTGGGCAGATGTATGATTTTGACACATTCCCTTGTAAATCTGGGAACGCATTAAACCCCATGGCAGTTGCATAGGAAATTCCACTGCAATGCACATGGGACGCCCCCCTGATGCAGAGTAAGGCAACACAGCAAATTGAACTGCCTTACTCCATATCCATGAGGCTACGCAAAGCCATTCAAAGAGGCACTGTGTGGCCTCAAAGAAATGAGTCTGCAATCTGCACAGCCGAAACATATGAAAAAGTGATGCACCAGTGGCGCATGGAGCTTGTAAATATGCCCCCTGGACTGGAACACCACTTCATGGCAGGATACTGGAACCCTGACCACCCTGACTTTGATAAGCATGCCCCCTTACACCATGATGCTAGTGCGTTTGTCTTGGGGCTATGCAGCTAAATCTAGACTACAAAGCAATGGAATCGAATGGGGTTGTCAGAGGATAAAGTCCCCACCTGACGGGGGAATCGAGTGTTGGGCTTATAAAGTACCACCACATAGGAGCATATGAAGAGTCACATCAATAGTTACTAGCATGAAACTACATTGCACACAGCTGCTCTGATGTGTGGGGCGGAAGCACACAGATGTACTCTGGCATGGTTGCCAACTCCCTAACTCCTATAATGTACAAAATCCAGGGATCTGGGGATGCAAGTGATAAATAAAATAGGAACATGTGTGTTTGTTCAAACAACAGCTGGTGTGTGAAACTGGTGGGCCCCTGGCAGTGTTTTTCAGTGTAGGTGTGGCTGAGTACATTAAAATGGCACTGTGGTTGAATGGGGGCAAATTACATAGCAAGGTGGTGTGTGTACTGTAAGGTAGCCTGAGCAATACACATGCACTGCTGTGTCTGATAGTGTCACACTTTTGTTGCAGCTGGGAAGGGATGCCATAGAAAAGGGCATTGGTGTACTACATCCTACATGTGATGTGGACCAGGGGAAAGATGTAGCATGTCTCAGGAGGGAGACAGAAGAAGAAATCTCATACCAGGCTGCATATTTCAAAGCAGGAGCATGTCAAACAGGAAATAGTGCAGTGACAGGATGAGCCAGGTTGCCACAACTATGTGCATGATTCTATGATGGTTGAAGGCTGTGAAGTATGGGTCTAGTTGTGTGGCAAACCAGGGTAGGTACACGTCACTGATTAACAAAACTACTAGCATGTGTGGTACAGCTTGACACATAGCCCTTAAATGCAGGCAGCCATGTTGGGCAACTGGAAATGGTGAATCTTATTGTAGGTTTTGGCATCACATGAGAGGCAATGTATGAGCAGGCTTCCATCTTTGTGTGACAGTAAGTGGAGTCCCTGCGCCTAAATGAGGATTGCCAGAGGAGTCATATACATGCACAAGTGAGTGGGGCTGAGTCAAACAATGTGTGATACTCTGCAGATAACATAACCACATCTGGCAAAGATGAAATGAGGTGTCAGTGCTAATAATATACCTACTTTGACTGGGCCTATTCCCTCAGAGTTAGCACACACTGGCCACTGTTTTCACAGATAGCACAACCATGGTAAGTACATACACTTACACATTCCTACAGTGTAGCAAACTTGCAAGCTGTGTAGGATACTGTGGCTGCATGACCAATATGATCCTTGCCCACATAAATGCACAATGTGTATGCAAGACAGCACAACAAGGCAGTCTGCTGTGGTGTAGTGTGTGTAAGGCTGACAGCAAGATCCAATTGAATACATCCACAACCTACGCATCACTTTCAAAGAAGCTCTGGCTTGAGTAGTGGCCAGAGGGAATGCATGTCACCCTGGTGACTTGGTGCAATGTGCACAGTAGTGCTGTCAATACATGACATCACATTATGTTGAGCCATCATGAAAAAGAAAGGTAATCTCCAAGGCTGATATGGACCTTACCTGCACTGGCAGGGCAGAAAGCTGTGCAACTGTGGTGCAATGTGTAGTATGACACAATCACCCTTGTCACACAGTGCCACTTTCCCTCAATACATTCAATTCACTAGGTACTACACATCAATGTTGAAACAAAAGTGAACGAGGATGTATACTGCATGTTAGCCAGATTACTCCTGTCAACATCTAGCATAGATCACCATTGACATATCTCCATCTTATTGCAGATGGTGAAACTGTTCCTCCTTACCAGCTACTTGTCCTGGATAACCAACCGGTTGCTAATGACATCCTGCTCTCCATGGACAAGGACACTCTTCAGCAAATCGTGGACTACACTGTATCACCTTATGGGAGAGGCTGAAAGTGTCAATGTCTCCAGAACTGTCTACAAGGGGATCTACCCCATCTGCAAGCCCCAGGCCAGCTCTGGACTCCGAGGATCCCAGATAGTCTTTCAACATCAAGCAGTAGAAGTCTAGAGGCAGATGGTAGATGAGGTGTGGTCGGGGATGGAGACCATTTTGGGCACCATAGAGACAGTCCTTAGGTGCCTCTGTCGCAATAAGGACACCTCAGAGGCAATAAGAGACACCTACACTCCACTCAAGAGATTGGTAAGTCCCTGGCTGACATCACTGGTGTCATGAGGCAGAGGCAACAACAACAGCCCTGCCGATATGACACCAATGATGTTGCCACCCAGCTGGGGGCTACTCACACCATCCTTCAATCTATGGAGCAGAATCAGGACTCCTATATTACAATAGGTGCCTTTCCACACAACTTTGATGCTGTGCGACCAAGCCAGAAGGCCCTTCTCAGCACTGTGCTGCCTTTCTTGTTGACACATTCAAATGCTGCTGGAGAAGGGGGAGCCACCTTCATCCCCTGATGCCTTCTGCACAAACACCACTACCCTCAGGGGAGGCACAACACACAACAGAGGAGGAAGATGTGGATTTTACCACTTTCCGGCAGAGAACTTGCCAATAACATTTGTCTCTGCCTTTTGGCCAGTTTCCCATTGGACCTGTAGAGACTAATATGCCATCACCCTTGTCACCTGGTATTGTCTTCTTTATATTTGCCCACCTGCTAGTCTTATCCATTTGTGAACTGTTGATGAGGCCTATATTCCTTAATGGCAATTTGGACCTCCTCCTCACTGGAATATTCCTGTCCTCCACATGTCACATGACATATATATACCCAATGGACTCCGTCCGGGCATTCTTTACCTCTCAAGAAATGCTGGGATGGAGCACCTTCTGACTCTGCTTTTCAGAAACTTCTAAAAACCCATTTGTTTGACCAATAGTTAGCCCTTATAGTTGCTGTTCTGCTGTTCTTGCATACTGGAGCCGCTAGCGCTGCAACATCTTTTAGGAGGTAGCCACTCACTCTAGAAATGTTTTTGTTGTTGTTGCTGCAAGAACTGCTACTATGAATCAGCCTATTAACACACCTGTAAATAAATGCATTATCTTAAACCTGTGTGTTGTATGGCTGTTGCTGATTAGACTAACTAAACCATGGTGGATGTGCTGACCCAAAAGACACTTCCTATTATCTAAAAGGAATTCTGTGTCATAGACCCATAGAACAATCTACACATGCCAAGGGGAATAGGTAAGGAAGGTGAGCCCTATGTGCGTCTAAAATAGTAAGTAGTTCTCCAAGTTCACAAGCATGAAGTGCCATAATTAGCCAATACTTAATGGAAGGGGTGATTTCTTTTTTTGGGCACGTGGGTGCCATTTCCATTGATACTAGCCAGCAAACATGGTACATTAAAATGTGCAAGGGTCAGTGTGTAAGTGGCTGGTATCAGTGGGTGAGCCAACACATCCTTGATTTGTGACTATTGGTTGACATTTTTATCCGTACAATAAATATAGCATAACTTACACACACAGTGCCACAGTACGTGACTACCTGTACATGTCCATCCATTCACAGAAAAAGGACCAGTCAGAGTGCACTAGCATGGCTGAAGATCTCTTAAGTGACTTCATTTCAAAATTGAGTGACGCTTGTCCATAGGCATCTCACAAAGGTACACAAACACTGCAGGGAAATCCTACAGCATATACTTAAAACAACCTAAGCATAACTAACAACTCCTACAAAGTAAATCACTAAGCAGTCATGAAGTAGAAAACATTGTTTAATAAAAGTATTATATAATTGTAAAATCTAAAACTACCTACACTATATTAAATAACTTACCCTACCTAAACTAAGACTAAACTAACCTATGCTAGCTTACCTCCACTATCTTAACTTAACTCTATCTTAACCTACCTAATTTTATCTTACACCACTCCACACATACACCATAACAGACATGTTAAACATCAACCCCACTATCCCTCCTTAATACACACAGACACAATACAAATATGAACTGCACCTATACACAAACTTGCTATACATTAAAACCTAACCATAAAACCATAAAACCTAAACCTGAACAGATATATATATATTTTTTAAATAAACATATCCTAAACATTAACGCCCCACCCACTAAAAGTCTGATAAATATACTAAAAACTATAAAAATAGTATAATAGTAATAGTAATAGTATACTTAACTATAAAAATATCTAAAATGGGAACCTAACTACACTAAAACTATGTAAATAAATCTTAACTAACTCTAAAGCCCTCCACCCCCCAATGTCAAAAACAATGTTCATATCAGATGTGAAATTTGGAGCAGGGCTTCCTCAATATTGTCCTGGCAAATCCTGCTTAATATCCTCCAAGGTTGCGCGGATTTTCCTCAGTTCCCTCAGAATGGAATAATTAAAAACAGAGTCACTCCTGATGCTGGGCCTCCTGGCACATGTGGTTGGTGGTGCTGTAGCTCTGGAGCTTGCAGCTGGTAACTGGGATGATGGGGCCTGCTACTGACTTGTAACTGCAGTGACTGCCAATGTAGCTGTGGGCCTGGCTGGTGTGGTACTTGGGGAATGTTGGACATTCCATGTCCCTGTTGCCTTGGCACTGGTGTACATACGTGCCATTTGCCTTTAGCCCTTGGCAACTTTTTGGCTATGGCAGTACTGGTCCCACCCTATTTCAAATGCCTTGCATGTGCCTGAAGAAATGTTATCTTGGGTGGTAATTTAAACATTTTGGTAGCAAAAGCAGCACATATACAGGATGTATATTAAAATAGTTTATGTTATGACACATACATATGTGCATGACCAGAACAACTCAATTACATATAAAGGATATATGCACAAGATACTGTCCCTACATTGCCATGCCCTAGTTGATCGAAAAAAATAGTTTCCACTGACATCTGTATTGGTTTCCTCTATGTAAATGTGCTCAATTTGGACTTAAACCAGGACATAGATAATGATTCTTACTCTTAATGATGTACATATTTCATACAGGACACATGGCCCTGAGTCTGTCCTGAGTCAGTAAATTGGGTTGATTGTTTGCATTATGCAAGTGAGCAGTGAGTTTAACATACATATATGCGAAAGTGGATAAGGTGATGCAATCCGTGTAGTGTGCCTCTATGTTGCCTACCCTATATGCTGTCACAAAAGCTCCCATGCATTTCTGACTTAACTTAGTCAGTGTCAGGTATCCCATTCATGGATATCTGTATGTCAGTTATCTTCTTCAAAACATAACTGGTATAGCTTTCATTTATGTAGTGGCAAGCAAATGTAAGGAAACTTGAAGTGCTGTCTCTGGTTAACCCTTGTAGTCAAACACATGGTTATTCAAATTTCCACGTCTCAATGAGCATATCACCTCAAGCCTGAACACATCATGATTCATACAATGCTTCTCAGGAGTTTGTATATGCATGCCAGAGCACACATCAGAGACAGCACTTTGTTACATATAATGCAGACGCCCTTCCACCATGAGTCTGAGTGAGGCTCAGGTACCCCGAGGCTGCATCATAACAACCGTACCTCACAGTAGGCCAAGTATAACGACTTCAAGGTGTCCACAGGAAGATGAACTTACACATTTGTTGACAAACAACAGATGGCCCCATGTCATCTGTTGTTTGTCAAGGACCAAGCATTTCCAATTCACAGGCACATGTTGCAAATAACCATGACAATCCTGTTTTTTTGTGGCTACCCTGATGTAACCCATTCATACTTTATATTATATTTTTTGTATGGCTTACTGCTACAGGGACAGGTATGTTTTTGAGTGCAAAATGGGGGCTAACAGAGCTGGTATGGTTTCACACCCTTACGGTCAGTCAGATGTATGTTTAGCTTAGGAGATCTACTGTAAAGTATGTGCCATTTAAGGGCTACGAAAGTGGCATGTTAATGCAAAACATGTGGCATATTTACTCAGTGTGTGCATCAAATTCCCTCATAACTACCTGTATATGCATACTAACAGTGTCTGTGTGAACATATTGCACATATTCTGTACCTGTGTCCAAACCTATTTTCAACATAAGCAACTGACCACCAGCTACACAAGCAACAGACATTTCACTGTGCTATTACATACGTCAAACATAATAGTATAGCTTACTATTTTATGTTGAACACATGCACATTCTGGCTATGGTTAGTGTGCCCAAAGCTACATCACTATAGATGTGCATACATTATCCAAATGGTTGCATGCTTAGATCATGTGCATCTGCTTACATACACCTGACATTCACAATGGGAAGCTATCTTGATCATTCTCTATTAATATGTGGTCTGGTTCCATTGTGTTTCATACATTGACAGCAATTTGGTAGTAGGTTATCATTCCCTACCACAGCACATCACAATGTCACATGTAAGTTAGATCACACATAGACATAAACATTCAACATGCATGTGCTCATGAAACTTACCAGTAACAGTGGGGTCTCGGAATGCGTCCACCTCTCTGTGTTTAAATGGTTGCTGTCTCCCTGGAAACATGAATTAGAACATAGCATTGTAAACAATGCTTTAACATATGCTTACAAGTCCATCTCATAAACTATGCTAGGCCAGATTTCAATATTTACATAAAAGCTTAGTGTCAGATATCTGATAATGACAACAACATTGAACACAGCCAGTCATCATGCATCCTAGAACTGGTATGAGTATGCAGCTCAGATCTATCCATCACATGGCTGAAGCATGGCTCAGGCATGTGATATATATAGTTATGGTGGGCAACATCATGTCAGAGTACGTTTTACCACTACAAATTGCTGCACTGGCCTGCCTCTAAGTGAAACTGCAGGAATGTGCCATATGGATAGCAAATGGATCATTACTTTTAACTCACAATGCGCTTTCATCATTTCTACAGCCTAGCCCCAACTCAGGCACAATTGCACCGAGCTTCAAGAGTGTCTGTGTGCATGCTGCATTTTTTTTGCGCACGGCTGGGCATGTGCCTGTAAGAAAAACATCCTGAGAGCCATCATCATATAGGGGTATAGAGAAGAAGCTTAGCATTGCACATCCTGCGAGGGAGGTGTGAGCTAGTGACACATCACCAATTATACATGGATGGCATCGTAATTTGGGTGAAACGCAACAAACCATGGGTGTTGCAGGGAATCAGCCAGCACAATATCCATGTAAATCCTCCCTGATAGAGAGTAAGCCAAAACATATTTTAACACTGCATTGCCTTACTCTATATCTATTTATTAGGCCAATCTAAGCCATGTAAAATTGCTTCACATGGCCTCATGGATATGGTTATGGGGTTAACACCAGCAATATTAAAAGTGATGCGAATGCCCAAACACACTTCCAGCTACATGCCACAAAGGTTGTTTACATTAATTATGTGAGCTATTTCATCTAATTTTGAGAAACATCTTGGATGTTTCAAACATCAAAAAGTAGATTTCAAATGATGTAATTTTTTTATCATCTATTAACTAGCTACTTCCCATACATCAGAGTGTATAACCATACCTATCAACAGGTCCGTCAATCTCCAAGCCCAGGAGCTCACTGAGGTCATCCTCCCGTGCCACCACATCTGCCCACCAATGCTTCATCTGGTGGGCGGTCTTGTCTACCTTAAACGTATGCATATGATGTCAGTGTACTCTCTCACAATGGTCCTTCTTGTCTTTAGCAGGGTATTCCTGGCACACCCTGACCGCAGCTGCAACCATCCTCCGAACAGTGCAACACATTTGAGACAAAGAGTTAAATCACTAACAATCACAGACAAACTCTCAGAAACAACCAACACCCAGCACAGGCTAACAAAGAGTAAGGGAAAGTGAAACTAACTTCACACTTCCTAGTTTGCAGCCTGCCGCACCCATGTAATAATTTCCTGCCTGAGTTACCTCACGTTTTCAGCAAATGCATTGTTTTTTCTGATGCATCCGTTGTAATTTTGATATTGGAAAATTAATGCACAGGGCATTGAAACTTACACTGGTTTTTGCACGCACTGGCCTCGATGCACGGTTAAAACTGGCACAGCTGGTGCAATGTCCCATGCATCAAGAGTGATGCATGGGTTTTGACATATGATACTGGCCCAATGCACACTGTTTACATCTACACTCCCTTCGGATTGTGGCTGGATGTCTGATGATCAGTACACTGTAGCAGCACACATAGGCCCTCATTATGACCCTGGTGGTGAGTGATAAATTGGCTGTAATACCGCCAACAGGCTGGCGAAAAGTTCAGGCAAATTATGACCCTAGCGGTGATAACTCCCATAGACGGCCAATGTATCACACCAACCGTCACTGCGGAAACAACATTCACCACAGCGGCAGCCAACAACAGCCAGGCGGGAGACAAAGTACCGCCCGCCATATTACGACACACGAAACCGCCACCTTTTCCGGGGCGGTACCAATGCCAACAAAACCCTGGTGGAAACAGAGCTCAGAAGTGAAAGGACTCACCACGCCGCCATGGAACCCAAACTGCAAGTTTTCCCGATTACCTTCTACTTTATGCTCCACCTGGAACACCGACAAAGACGAAGAGGTGAGTACAGCCGCCTACCCCACAAGGGAGGGTGGGAGGAAAACGAGAGTGACACACACACGCACAACATACACCCGACACACACACACCATACACACAACCAGCTGTACACATAAACCAATTGCAAATGACACATGGCATAATAAAACACGAACCACAATGCCGAAGTACCGATCATGTATTAGCATAGCAAAACCCACCACACAAATCAAATATATACAAATGTTCATAAAGGGCCCATGCCCAGTCCAAAGTCATGAGGGTACACAAGGCCACAGGGCACAGTCCAAGGCCCAACCTGTATCCTGACACTTCCAGAGAGAACACTGTAGGGGCATCATTTTGCAAGTGGGAATGTACCTCAGGGGGATGGGGGGCACCTCAGTTGAATACAGGAACATCCCCACTGGTTCTGGATGGGGCTCTATGCCCATTGCTTTGTCCTGGGGAGTGCAAGGCCACAGTCTCTCAGGCAGGTGACTTGCCCACTGGTTCTGGAGGGGGCAACATGCCCATTGCTTTGTCCTGGGGAGTGCAAGGCCACAGTTTCTGAAGTAGGTGACTTGCCTAATGGTTCTGGAGGGGGCTCCATGCCCATTGCTTTGACCTGGGGAGAGCAAGGCCACAGTCTCTGAAGTGGGTGACTTCCCCACTGGTTCTGGAGGGGGCAGTCTGCACAGCAGCCCCTGGAGGGTGGCCTACATGGTGTCCACTGGCAGTGACAGCTGCACTTTGGTGGTGTTTGGAGGAGCCTCCTGGGCAGCCTCTGCTGTGTCCAATGGCTGCACTGTGGTGGTGTTTGGAGGAGCTTCCTGGGCAGCCTCTGACCTGTCCGATGGCTTCACTGTGGTGGTGTTTGGAGGAGCCTCCTGGGAAGCCTCTGTACTGTCCGATGGCTGCACTGTGGTGGTGGTTGGAGGAGCCTCCTGGGCAGCCTCTGCACTGTCCGATGGCTGCACTGTGGTGGTGGTTGGAGGAGACTCCTGGGCAGCCTCTACACTGTCCGATGGGTGTACTGTGGTGGTGTTTGGAGGAGCCTCCTGGGCAGCCTCTGTACTGTCCAATGGCTGCACTGTGGTGGTAGTTGGAGGAGCATCCTAGGCTGCCTCTGCACTCACTGACGACTGCACTTCCACTGTTGGTGGTGGGGGCTCCGTGATAGCTGGTGGTGGTGGCGGTGTCAGCCTGACAGCTTCAGCTGGTGTAGAGTGCTTCGTCTCCTCCTGTAAATGGGTGTGGATCCCTTACCCTTCCTGGCTGGGGTGGATGGGCTGTTCTCCTCTTTGCCTGGTGGTGTAGCAACCTTCCCATTCTTCACAGGTGGTGCAGGCTTCTTCCCCTTCTTCACAGGTAGTGCAGGCCCCTTCCCCTTCTTCATAGGTGGTGCAGGCCCCTTCACACTCTTCCCTGGTGGTGCAGACCCCTTTACACTCTTCCCTGGTGGCGCATGCCCCTTCCCTTTCTTTCCTGGTGGTGCTGGCTCCTTCCCCTTCTGTGATGGAGGTTTGGTATCCTTACCACCTGGAGTAGATGGTGCAACCACTGTCCCCGTGGACTGTTTGGCTGAGGTACTGGGCTGTGTCCTTGGTACCCTGCCCATACGTGCAGGACGGGGGTGGGGTATGGAAGAGGTCAAATTGAGAAAGGAAAAGCTTTTTAGGGACAGTGGGCTGGGAGGAAGGAGGAGTAATGGGAGTGGAGGATGAGGGAATGGTTGTTGGAGGTGTATGTCTGCTGGACTTGGGTGCAGGTGCATGGGCTGTATGCTGATATGAGGTGGGTGGCTGTTGGGTGTGTGAATGCTTGCGTTCGTGTCCCTTAGGAGGGGGGGACAGACTGGGTGGGAGAGGACAGAGGGGACGCATGCATGGCTGTTGTGGAGATGTCTGCTAGTGAGGTGTGTGTTCTGCTTGGTGTTGTGATGCTGTTAGTGGATGTAGATGTAGTGCATGCAGGTGTGAGTGTGGACGTGACTGGGAGGGAGGTGGAGGAGGAGGAGGGGGAGACAGTAGAGGCAGAGGATGTTGTTGTGTCTACAACTGCATGGTGTTTGTGTGAGTGCCTGTGGGATGAAGTATGATGCTTGTGTTTGCCTGTGCTACTCTTGTGTGTTGCCTTGTGTGCAGGGTCTTCTGTATGTGTGCCTGTGATGGGTTGGGGTTGAGGGGATTGGGACAGGGAAGTGGTAGTTGGAGGGGGGACGATAGAAACAGGGACAATGGCTGCCATTAGAGAGGAGGCCAGAGCCTAAATCGATCTCTGTTGGGCCGCCAGTCCACTGTGAATGCCCTCTAGGAATGCATTGTATTGCTGCATCTGGGATGCTAGCCTCTGGATGGCATTCACAATGGTTGATTTCCCTACAGAGATGGATCTCAGGAGGTCAATAGCCTCCTCACTCAGGGCAGCAGGGCTCACTGGGGCAGGGCCTGAGGTGCCTGGGGCGAAGAAGATGCCCACCCTCCTGGGTGAGCAGGCACAGGCAACTCGCTGAGGGGCTACTGGGAGGGCGGTGCTGGTACAAGGGTGGCAGCTGTACCTGTAGCTGGGGTAGTCACAGAGGTGCCTGCCACCACCAGGGAGCTCCCATCGGAGGAGGTATCAGAGTCTGTGTCGTCTCCACTGTGGTGCTCCTCTCGCCCTCCGTCCCACTGGTTCCCATGGCGTCAGTGGACTCTGCCTCCAGGGTCCTGTGGGATGCAGCTCCCTGTGTCGCCAATGCCCCTACTCCTCCGCCAGATGATGCTAATGCACACAAGCACAGGATGACAGAACAGAAAAGGGGGGAGAGAGAAAAAGGAAACACTTGGTCAATTACTGCACCAACACCACCGTTGGTGTACACAGCACCCTCACACACAGGGAACAGGCCTAAGCAATATGCATTGCACTACTAGTGATATGGCTAGTCACCAAAGCATGATGAGGAGCACACACCGCCAACTGCAGCACACCTGGGACCCACAATGCCCTGCCTGAAAGTGACTACTAACAAGCTAGGTTACCAGTATTTGACATGCAACCATTACCCTAGAGATGATCCACACTGCAATGTCTGGCCTGGCCTTAAAGGCACCCACTAACACACAACCACCACCCGGATACCACCCCACCAGCCAAATGATGCAATGATACCACTGTACTCACCCTCTTGTGGCTGCTGTGATTCCCTCAAGCGCCCATCCAGCTCAGGGTACGCCATCGGCAGTATGCGGGCCATCAGGGGGGTCAGGGTCCGATGGGCACCCCTTCCTCATTTGGAGGCTATCCCCAGCTGGGCCTTCGCGGTCTTCCGTGCCCAGCGTCTCAGGTCCTCCACCATTTCCGAAAGTGGGTGCTCCGCCTGCCATAAACCCCCAGGGTCCGCACCTCCTTGGCGATGGCACACCATAATCCTTTCTTTTGATGGGCGCTGACCTCCAGAGGTGATACATACAGGAGAACTCCATTATACTAACAGTCCAGCCTGTCACACACATGGCCCACCATACCCGTTTCCATCACCATTGGCACACACATAGTCCAGCGCACAACATGTACACCGCGAACAGATATTCCACCCCCCTACACAATGCCTTCACACACATCTCCTTGCATCCATGCTATAAGCATTGTGCCCACAGTGTACTCACCTGTTGGTCTGGAGGCCCATACAGCAGTCCGTACTGGGGTAGGACCCCATCCACCAGTCGCTCCAACACCTCCGAAGTGAAGGCTGGACCCCATTCCCCAGTCACATGGGCCATGGTAGGTTCCAGACACGGGTGACAGCAGCACATGCAGTGTAGGTCTTCTCCTGTTGAAGGTCAGGAAACAAGTGAGGATTGAGTTAGAAAATGGCGGTCACGTCCTCGGCACTGTACACCTTTACCGCCGGCGTACATCCCCATCAGCCACTGTACTCAATAGGGCCCAATATTATCCAATGAGGAATTGCACGGCGGTCCACGACCACCTACAGCCACAACGCCCAATGTCTGCAGAATTACCTCACTTCCACCTGTCCCTCCACACAGGACAGGCGGTCACCATTTCAGGGGGGGTGAACGGGCCTATCGAGAATTGCTGCATCACAGGATAAATAGGCACATACTTCAAAATTTACACTGTCCCAATACATAAGTGCACGATGTAGACTGCTGTTGTTGTTTAGTTGTTCAAATTGTGACAGCCTACTCACTCTTGTGTCCCTTAGATGCCTACTGCTGCAGATGAATAGGAGATGGAGACATACCCCCGCGTACAGACCCCTGGTGGACTTAGCTGCACTGTAAGACAGGCACATTGTACTCACCTATAGACTGGACAGGGCCACAATCACAGAGCTGTGTGCCCAGTTGGAGCCAGACCTGATCTCATCTATCCGTCATCCGACTGCGATTCCCCATCTTGTTCAAGAGCTATCAGTTCCCCATTTCCTGGCAACTGGTTCTTTCCAAGTGACAGTGGGCTTGGCAGCAGGAATGTTCTCAATCCTGCTGGCAAGAGTGTTGTCTGCCCTGGTAAAACACTTGCAGCTACATAGCTTTCCCCCAGGTGGAAGATTTGGCCACTGTGAAGGCCGGATTCTATGCAATGGGACATATCCTCAACATTATTAGTGTGACTGATGGGACCCATATTGCGTTTGTCCCCCCTCCCGCCAGAATGAACAGGGGTACAGGAATCGTAAGCGTTAGTCAGTGCATGATGCCTTTGTCCTGAGGAATAGCAGCATCCCAAATGTGATGGTCCAACTAGAGAGGAACAGGGTGCGGCTTAGAGGTGAGCCTTGGTCCCTACCCGGTGTCTGTTAGTGTATGCCTGATGTTAACCTCATAGGATAGTGTGTGGCTAAATGTTGTCCCTCACTATTTGCAGGTGACTCTGGCTACCCAAACCTATTGTGGCAGCTGACCCCTGTGAGGAATACCAGGACAAGGGCTGAGGAACGTTATAATGAGACACATGGGTGAACCAGAAGGATCATTGAGAGGACCTTCTGCCTCCTGAAGGCCAGGTTCAGGTGCTTCCATCTAACAGGTGGATCCCTGTGCTACTTACCCGAGGAGGTCTGCCAGATAGTAGTGGCATGCTGCATGTTGCACAACCAGCCCTCAGACGGCATGTACCTTTTCTGCAGGAGGAGGACACTAGAGTTGGCCCTGTGGCAGCAGCAGAACCTGATGACAGTGAGGATGAAGAGGCTGAGGATGAGGATATCAGAACATCAGTTATCCGTCAGTACTTCCAATGTCACACAGGGGAGACAGTACAACTTAACATTTCTGTGAATATTAGTGTAGTCTGTGTGGCTGTGGCATGATGGCATTACACACTTTTTACCTCTACTTAATGTCGCATATAGATTCTCAGTTTACAGGTGTTAGTGCAATGACATCTGTGTGTTGATGTGCTGACTACAGCCAGCTACAGGTCATTATTTCTATGCTCTCACACTGTACAGTTGATTTGCAATAGTTATAACTGTTTCCATTAATACACTGTTTAAAAACATGAAATACAAGTATTTGAGTTGTGTTCAAGAGTGCTTACTGCAGTGCTGAGAAATTGACAGAAAAGTGCAATGGAATGGGGTGATTATGGAGGAAGGTCCTGGGTATTGTTCCAGTCTGTTTGTAGCACAGGTGCAGTGTCCAAGGGGCCATAGGAAGGGGAGCAATGGCATTTCAAGGTGGACAAGGTGACTGAGTGGGACACAAGGGGACAATAAGGAGAGTCTCATTTCCTGGCGGTGGTCTTGGCAAGTGTCTTGTACTTCTGTCTGGGTCGCAGGGAACGTTTCCGGGTGGTTCACCTTGTGCAGGGGAGGGGTGTTGGTGGCCTGTGGGTCCTGTGGTGGGGCCTCCAGCCCACGAGTGGCAGCAGAAGGGGAGGGCTGTTCAGTTGACTGGTTAGTGGTAGGGGCCTGCTTGTGTGCTGTTGCCTCCCTCATGATGTTGGCCATGTCTGCCAGCACCCCTTCTATGGAGATCAGGGTGGTGTTAATGGCCTGCAAATCCTCCCTGGTCCCCTGATACTGTCCCTCCTGCAGTCGCCTGTTCTCCTGCACGTTGTCAAGGATCTGTCCCATTGTGTCCTAGGAATGTTGGTAGGCTCCCAGGATCTCTGAGAGTGCCTTCTGGAGAGTCGGTTCCCTGGTCCTGTCATCCCCCTGGTGCACAGCTGTCCTCCCAGTTTCCCTGTTGGCCTGCGCCCCTGTCCCCTGAACAGTGTGCCCACTGCCACTGACCCCAGGTTCCTGATTGTCTTGTGGGTGAGATGTGGCCTGGGATCCCTGTACAGGTGGGCACACTGCTGATTGACGTGTCCCAGGGACAGAGGTTTGGGTACACTGGGTGGGTGCTGTGGTGTTGGATCCTGATGGGGGAGGCTCTGTGGTGGTCTGTGATTGTGCTTGACTGACCAGCTGTCCAGTGGTCCTGATGGCCAGGTAGGTCCTCCAGATCCTGAAGTCCAAAGTTACTGTCATCGCTGCGGGCATCTTCTGTTGGAAGACTGGATAGTGGTGGCACCTCCTCTCCACTGACATTGGCTGGGGTACCTGTGGTGATGTAAGTGATGTATTATGCTTCAAGCGTATGACATTTGTACATCCCTGGCTTCCCCTCTATCGTTGGTGTTGCCCTGCCAGCTTTTGCTTGTGTATGGTGATGTATTGTCGGTATGTAAGTTTTCCCTATGCTGTGCATGCTTTAGTGATGGGTGTCCATGCAGGGCTGGGAGGGGTGTCAATGCATTGGTATGGCATGCAGAGTTTGGCATTGGGGTTAGTCAGATGTGTAGGTGCAGTGTGTGGGTTGGAGTGGAGTGATGGTAGTGAGGGTGTAGGTGTGAGATGGCATGCAGGTACCGAGGGAGTGATAGCTAGGTAATGTTGCTTACCAGTTTCCAGTCCTCCGGCTACTCCAGCGAGTCCCTCAGGATGCAGTATTGTCAGTAATTGCTCCTCTCATGCTGTGAGCTGTGGGAGACAAGGTGGGGGGCCACGGCCAGTCCTCTGTATGGCGAACTGGTGCCTTGCTGCAATGGAATGTACCTTCCCCCGTAGGTCGTTCCACCTCTTCCTGATGTCGTCCCTTGTTCTTGGGTGCTGTCCCCCGGCGTTGACCCCGTCCACGATTCTCCACTAGAGCTTCATCTTCCTTGCAATGGAAATCGGCTGTACCTGTGCTCCAAAGAGCTGTGGCTCTACCCTGAGAATTTCCTCCACCATGACCCTTAACTCCTCCTCAGTGAAACGGGGGTGCCTTTGTGGTGCCATGGGTGTTGTGTGATGTGTGTTGGTGAGGGTGTGTTGGGTAATGTGGTGGGGCGTATGATGTGGAGTGCGTGAGGGGTGTATGGGCGTGAGTGGTGTGTGTGTTTAGTTGTCTCTGTGCTCTTCTTCTCAGTCTCCTGGTAGCAATTGGTGTTCGTAAGGGGTTGTGGGTATTGTGGATGTGTGTTTTAAAAATGGTGTGGGTGTGTAGGTGTGGTGTGTGTATGGGTGTCAGGTGGGTGTTTTTGGTATTGGCCAATGTGATGTTGTTTTGTATGTGGGTGTCCATTCTGAGAGCGGTGGTATGTACCGCCAATGGTTTACCGCTGTTGAATGTCCGCCGTGGTGATTTGTGAGTCATAATGTTATGGGCGTTGTTTTGTTGGCATAACGGTATGGGTGTTGGTACCGCCACTTTAGCACTGACCTTTGGACTGGCGGATTTGTGTATGTAGCAGTGTTCTGTCGGATTTGTGTGTGTGTGTGTGTCATAATATGGTGAATGGACATCTACCACCGCAGTGTTATGTTGGCAGCCATCAGAGTGGCGCCAATGTCATAATGAGGGCCGTAGTCTCAACATGTGCACACTGTTCCATATTGCTACCTTTGTGTGATGTATGTCTGCCCAAAGCACATCCATTTGGCACATGGTGTTGATATGCACACATATTTTGGTGTAACATGATGTTGTACTGGGGTGAGTGTAACACTTAGGTGCAAACCTTTGAGATGGGCCACATTCAAGTTGATGATATCTGAGTGTTTTGATGTTTACAGTGACTGTGACATGAAACTGCATCTATCAACATGCTGCAAACATCAGCATTGATTTTGGGTTTCATGATACATCAACTTTATGTGAAGAATTTCTGGGCAATGTGATGGCGTTGCTGGATACCTGCAATTGTTAGTACATTTTCGCTTCTGTCCTCATTCTCTGCTTCCTGCTCCTCATGGGCCATGTCCCATGGGTGATTTGTCCTCACACATATGTTGTGGAGTTTTCAACAGACTAGTATCATTTTGCACACCATGGCGTGGAGTATAGCAATTTTCCGCCCTGACATATCTAAGCACCAGAAGCAAGACTTCAGGACCCTGAACATCCTCTCAATGGTATCCCTGGTCTTGTCCAGTGCCTGGTTGTAGTTGTATTCAACCATTGTCTGGGGATGTGCAAATTATGTCATGACCCATTGCTGCAGGCCAAATCCTTGGTCAGCTGAAAATACAAAAAGAAAATTAAGGCCCTCATTACAACCCTGGCGGTTGGAGGAGAAGCGGCGGTCTTACCGCCAACAGGCTGGCAGTAAAAATGTTGGAATTATGACCATGGCGGTTACCGCCATCGTCATCCGCCACTTCTCCGATCAGACCTCCAGGGCGGAGACGACCACTGGGCTGGAAACCTGGGTCTCCAGCCCAGCAGTCGTCACAATACCGCCGGTGGTATCATGACCCGGCTGACCGCCATGGATTTCATGGGGTTAGGAACCGCCATGAAATCCATGGCGGTGAGCACTATCAGTGCCAGGGAATTCCTTCCCTGGCACTGATAGGGGTCTCCCCCACCCCCCACCCCCACCCGGAGTCCTTCCCCGACACCCCCTATCATCATAGTTGTGTCAAAGGAATGTTGAGATTGGTATCCTGAGTACACTGTGGTGCCTTATTTAGGTTGCTTTACATTATTTGTTGAGTATTGTTGAATTCCATATTTGGCAACACTGTGTTATTGTTTGTGACCTCACATTGCTGAATTTGTATGGTTTTCCTTTGGGCAACGTATCCCCAGGACAGGTGACCCAAAAAGATGCTTCCATCTGTTGATGTGGCTGTAAATCTGAGTGCATGTGGACTGAGTGTTCGTGGACTGTCAGTATGGCTGAGAGATATGTGTTTTTGCACTGTTTATGTCAGTTTGTGACATAAACATTTACCCATGCCTGGGGCCTACACTGACATTACATGGCACACATGGCCTTTGAAAAGTATTCTTCCTGTGTTGTTCCTGGCACTTTAATCAACTTACCAGTATACTGGCAAATGCAACACACTGACTAAGTTATAAAATACATGTTCCCACTCCCCTGAAAATAATGAGTCTTGATTGATACGGAGAGTAGGTGCGCCATTGAGGAGACACTTTTCTCACACTTCTCTATTGTGTTGGCTTGGTAATCATATTGGCTTTTCTGGCCTAGCACCTATTTTATTTGTAGTTATTTCCCCGGTGCAAATGATGTGGTCCCATTCATTCACACAGAGTGAAATGACACATTAATAGTCACTGATGTTATGTAGCTACTGCCATTGATAGATTAGTGGGTGCATGTCAATATGGAACATCGTTGTCCAAACGTTGCAAAGTGTTGGGCTCACTAAGTGGACAGAACAGAAGAGCCCAGATATTTAAAAATGTGGCATTGTACAGTGCAGCAAGTCACTTATCAGCACAGCTCTGCATCATTGAGAAAGGCCAGTGTAGGACATATTTTAGGCCAGGCAGCACAGTCCTGAGTTTTCAGGCTGCACTTGCACAAAATAGGCTGCATAGCACAGAGACAAGCAGACTTGCAACATGATGCTTGTGTGGCTGCATTTCTTGTGGGATTTATTTTGTGCACGAGGGGACCATCTTCCTGCACAGCATGAACCCTTGGAGGCCTTATAGGTTATGTCTGTGTGCCACGGAATGCACCACACATTGCAAGAGTTTGTTGGGTGACTCGTTTTTTCCCATGGTACACATGACCTGGGAAGAGGAATTGATTTGGTGCATTTCACAGTTCACCTGGTGTGGTATACAAAACATGCTTCATGATCCATGGAAGTGGCATAAGGACACACAGACAACAAGCATGGATACCCACCCTTGAACACAGTCATGCAATACTGCATTTTGCCTAGCGTCGCATTGCTCTGGATCTTTGCACCCTTGAATGGCACACACAGTGGCTTTGCAGGTTTGCATTGCACGTATGATGTATGGTGTATGGTTTATCTCAGTCATCAAACACAGAGATGGCTATTTTATCATGCATTATTTACTGTTATTGGGTCTGTTATGTATTTCAGATGTACTTACCAACAATAGGGCATTCCCATATAGCCCATTCTGTAAGCGCTCACTGATGATGGAATGCCTCATGAGCACTCTCAGGGTACTTGGTCAGCACATTTGTAAACATCCCCAGATGGTCCACAATTGCATGGACATTGATGAAGTAGGTGTTCTTTCTATTGCAGAACAGGTGTGGTGTTGCAGCAGGAGGAAGCACTTGAACATGCATGCAGTTCAAAGCCCCTAAGACATGTGGAAAGCCAGCTATGGCACAGAAGCCTTGCAAAGTGTCCAGCTGTTTTTGCTGTGTCTTGGGGAACATGAAGTACTGGGGTATCAGACTGATGACTGCATCCAGGGCGGAGGGTAGGAAGGCAGAAAAAGACAGCTGGAAGATTCCTTCCATTCTGGCTGTAGTGTTATAGAATGACTCAGATACCACCATGTATAGGACTGCCATCAGCTTTACCTGCAGAGAGTTGTTGGTGGACCTTTGAGTTGTTGCCTGCAGCCTTGGTGCAATCTGGTTCAGCGGGTGTATGGTATACTCTTCCTCAGTCTATAGTAGGTGATGACCTCCTCCTCTCTGAGGTCAATAAGGGCAGTCCTAAGGTGGTGGACAAGGTCCCTTCTCCTACGCTGCATACGTTGTCATGGTGGGGTGGTGGTTGTGATCACTCTGCTACACCGAGCTGAACAATTAAGACCTCCATGGCATAGCTGAGCTTGCCAAAGTGCTTTGTGTGAGTTCTGTTAATATAACAGAGACAATGCTTCATTTCTTACGCCTGGGTTGCCAATGCACAGACATTTCGATGCATTTCATGATCTGCACACTGCTTCCCGACTATGTGTCACTTTTTCAAAAACTCATAAATATCACAGTGTTGGTCTTACGTTAGGATTCATGAAGGTATGCCTACTTTGCATATTTTAGGATGTGCGTTGCACATCCGGGTCTGGCAAAGGTATTTTCTGAAGCAGGCCTACAAAAAGTAATACATTGGCCTAAATGCATTGCCTTGTAAATATGATGTAGGTACTGCTCCACCGGAGCATCAAAAATAATAACACAACGGCGGCACAAACTGCTTGTAAATATGTTCCTTAGTGTTTTGTCTAAAGAGAAACCAAGTGATTTGGCAGAGGTCACATCTTTGGGTAAATGTATAGGCATTTGACTATTACATTCCACTCTTCAGGGAGTTTTTGGTGTGTCTTAAAGAAAAGAAAGAGAAATTGTTT
This sequence comes from Pleurodeles waltl, assembly GCF_031143425.1. Lineage (NCBI taxonomy): Eukaryota > Metazoa > Chordata > Amphibia > Caudata > Salamandridae > Pleurodeles > Pleurodeles waltl. The sequence continues at coordinate 1,331,069,443 of NC_090446.1, read as the reverse complement.
TTGAGGGTTGAGCTGCAGTTTTTTCTGGGCCATCTAGAAACCAGGAAATGTTGGCCAGTGATGGGTATAGTTTTTCTGGGAGATTTAGATCCATGTTGAGTTTTGTTATTTACTCTCTGCCGCTTGTGGCATTGTGTTCCCTAGCAGAAGTCCATTCTTGGTCAGAAACTAACAGATGCCAGTTTGTGGTGTTTCATTTGTCTACTGTATGTTCCTGTTGTGCTCGTTGTAATTTGTACTAGAACCAAAACGTACTCCTATGTTAGAATTGATGAATGGGCTTAATGTATAGTGACAAATAGTAGGAAGTGACATCTAGAATGATAGTTGGAAGTGGCATCTAGAATGGTATTCTGTCACCTGTCTTGAGAAGTGTACCTTCCTACCTTCTTATGGCAAGCCTGATTTAGATATTGTCGGGCAAGTTATTCCATCCCAACAGTGACGGATATCCTATCCGCCAAAATCTAAATCCAGTTGTATCCTATTGGATTTAGATTTCGGTGGACAAGATATCCGTCACTGCTGTGACGGAGTAACTCGTCCGCCAATATTAAAATCAGGCCCAAAGTTAGGAATAGACATTTGCAGAAATAAAATCCTCACGTCAGCCATTATATTTGCCAGTTGTTTTTGAGTTTCCCAAGCTTTGTTTAAACAAGCAGTGTCGAAGTCAATAAGCCTGGATTGATGAATGTGAATTGATGGGTGACTGTGAGAGGATGGGTGGGTGGATACAGAGAAAGAGTTGGTAAGTGGATGAAAGTGAGCAAGAAGATTAATGCAAACAAAGCAGATTTGTGAGCGTACCCAGTTATTATGGATAAAGATGATGAAGTGTGAGCACCAAAGACATTGGCTGCTGCCACTGGGAGAACATCAGAGGGAGCAAGATATAGGCCAAGGACTAAACCATCAAATTATTTACAGCATCCTAGTGAATGATATGCCAGTCCAGTCCCATTTCTCTCATCATATCCACGTAGCTATTGTAAAAGGTTAAACGTACTGCCCTCGGATATAATCCATTGAAATAAATAGCAGTACCACTAGCACACATTCATGTTTTAATGAGCACAAAGGTATGTTCATTGCAAATGAAATACTTCTGGATGGGGACAAGTGCCATGCATTAAACCAATGTCAGACTCTCAAAGAATATGCATCCTTGCATGCTCAGACATCCATATTACCATTATGCACTGTGTCAATGCCCACGCCCCCATGCACTGCAAAAGATATATCTCAGTAATTTACCAGACACAAACGCAGTATGATATGTGTAAAATAGGTAGCACAGTCGCGGTTCGAAGCGCTCACAAGAGGTGGGGCGGGTGCAGGACGCAGGTGTGGGGGGGCTAAACTTAAATAAAAAAATGTAAAAACTTAACTGATCTGCCACTCCGCTGCTCCTCTTTCTCCTGTTGCTGCAGGCACATGCTCCCATCCTGCTCTGCGGCCAATCCTAATGCTGTTCAGAGCAGCATCAGGATTGTCTGGGAGCGCCCAACCAAGGTGCTCCCAGGGAGACTGGAAGCCTGTGCCTGCTCTCTCCAGCTCGGCAACACAGTGATGGGCTGGAGAAAGCACACTGTGCATGTGCGTTTGGCGGGCACAGGACGGCCAGCCAAACACACATGCGCGCTGAGGGGAGTGTACGGTACACTCCCCCCACTGCTCATCACCCCCTATGCCCCGCCCATTTCACAACTAAAAGATAATAAAGTTTATTTTCCTTTTGTTGTGAAAGGTTTTGCAACTTTTGCTGCTGGCGGGGGGGGGGGGCAACGCTCCTCCACCCTAACGGAGGAGCAGCTTCTGAGGTAGAAATGTAGCCACTTTTTCATGTGAACGATGAAGATGCGTAAGGTTGTAATCCTAATAATAGCATACACAGAGCAACTGTGTGTTGGAGCCATTTTTATTTCCGTAATTCACAGGTCCAGAGATGAGCACGAGGTGCAGCGTTCTTTTGTATTAATAGTTGGGGGATTGCACAGGGGCTGTTTTTTATGTTACAAGCTTACATATTCAATCATTTTAAGAAATATGTACTATTTAAAAAAAAGAAAATATCCACTGCTACCCAGAAATGAAGCTTCACATTAGCTCCCAATCTCTCCTTGTGTTATATATACAAGTACCAATTTGGGCCTCATTCACAAAGGGCCTTAGGGTCTAATTTAGATATTTGCGGACATGTTACTTTGGCACAATGGTGATGGATATCCCGTCCACCAAAATCTAAATCCCATAGAATACAATGGGATTTAGATTTGGGTCGACGGGATAACCCTCACCATTGTGAATGCCCTAATACCTAAATCTGGCCCTAATTTAGAAAGGGCTTCTGCCGTTGTGGCGGAAGCCCCCAGTCACAGCTGGGGTCCTGCACAAGTGCCAGGACCTCCGTGCAGCAGTTTCCCATTTTGGGGTGATCCCAGCACAAGTGTAGGACCCCCACCAGGACTGTGGAAGCCTTTTGTGAATTAGGCCCAAAGTCTAATGACTGGTGTCAGTGAATCCAAGGAGTGATTCAAATGTGTAGCCTTTGGTCACTATGTAAGCAGGAACAGCGTCTCATCACATGCACCATTTTCTGTTGAGGCTATCTGTAAACATATGATGCCAGTTTAAAATAAGAAGCTACAGTAAGCTGTCAGCATGCGGATGTCCTCCTTAGACTTTGCTTTACCTCATTTATGCTAAAGTTCAGTTGCTAAGCTGTACTTCCAAATACCCACAATGCATTGCTTGCCTCAAGCCCTACACAGCAGCAGCTACTTCTCATAAATTAGTGGAAATTAAGTGTTTTCAATTAAAATAGAAACACATATTACTTAGCTACATTTGGTGTGAATATTGAGTGAACATAACATTGTCACCCAAATATTCATAAGTGCTTGTCATTTTATTTGGTATGCGATATATACAATACTCTAGTATCATTTATGTTCCTGGATTTAGCACTTTGGTTTATGAAAGTGGTGCTGCACTCCTCAGCACCCTCTTAACGCTGCCTTGTTAGTGTAGCGTATTTAAAATACAGCACACCATGGCGGTCGTCAGGGGGGCTAGTGTCATAATTTTTTACACTAGTCCAGCGCTTTGCACTACGCTAATCCTGCAAAACACCCAGAGGCCCAGTGAGCACAATGGGAGCCTCTTTTTAACACCTCCACTTAGCAGGCGTTAGAAAATGCTGATAAAAATGGTGAATCTCATAGATTCCTTTGCACCATTTTTATAGTATCTCCCCTTGCATACATTATGCCTGCTGCAAGAGGTTACAAAGTGGCATAATGCAAGCATTGCACCACCTTGTAAATATGGTGTGGCATTTTTGTCCTTCCAAGGTCACATTAGTGTAAAACAAATTACACCAATGTGGTATTTAATGGCGGTAGGCAATCATAAATCTTGGCCTTTGTGTGGTGCTGATTAATGGATACTGGAATATTTGAAAAACATCTGCCACTTTGGAAGCTTGTCAAGAGAAATATACTTACTGGCCCTCATGTGTCATTTTCACAGTGTTTACTCTGCTACTTTCAAACAGAAAACAGAAGCTGCATGCTTGGGGCACAACAAGAACAGTCATCCTTGAGAAGGAACATGCAACCTGTATAACGCAAGACGTGCCCTTACAATCATAATGGATGGACAGCACGTTCTGCTCCCAGCCTGGGCTTCTGCGGGAGGGTAGGGCCAGGCAGCAGTTTCGGTCTTCAAGACACCTAATTACGATAGCTCTCGAATAGGAACAGATTGACATGTTGAATAGTGTCCCTCTCACGAAGATGGTGACCAAGCAATTGCTCATCCTGGAACTATACTGACAAGAAGCCCACTTTTTCTCCAATAAAAAAAACACAAGTTGCATAAAAAACAAAATTTGTACTTTATGAATGATCTAATTAAGTATTTAAGCACACAATAGCACTGTTTAGGTTTCATCTTTCAATAAAATAATTTGTTTTGTATGTATGATATAATGGTTTGTTGCACAAATCTATATATAGTACCTAACCAATGTCATAGGGCACTATTTGTATCAATGATGAAGTAAGCATTTAGATAATGTAACCATACTTTGCTTTTTATGATAGACTCTTTCTTACCAAGATAGCCACTGCATTTGCCAAATAGGTCCTGGCAGCTGCTGCTACTCTTAAAACCAATGTGCATCATGCACTGAAAGGAAGCACTTAGTAGTAGTCTAAGGGCCTGATTTAGATCTTGGTGGTAACAGTGCTGCTGTCGGTTTTCCACTGGAAAACACACTCACTGCCTTGGCGCCTTGTGCATTTTGATGTTGGCGGGACCAAAGGAAAAAAACGCCAGAGTCCTATCGTCTCTGCCAGGAATATTCATCTGCGTCATTGACACCATTGAAAATAGTGTCTGGCGGTGGGACTTCAGCCACCCTTCCCGCCCACAGATTATGATGTGCCTTCCTGCCAAGCCAACTGTGGCAGCGTTACCTCCATTGGAAGGGAAATGAGGTAAAAACGTACCTTTTTTCCGGTTTCCACTTCCATTTCTGACTGGACACGACTGGACAAAACCTGCCAACACAGCTTGCCACTGGACCACAGAGAACAGCCGTCACCTGACTCAAAGGTAGGGATTCCTCATTGCCTGTGTACGTTGTGTGGTCACTGCACATGAGCTCATGATCACTGCAGTCATTTCCATGCCACAGTATTTTTTTAATACCTGTCACATGCATATGTCAGAAAAACATTTGTGTCTGTGATTGATGGGATCACACTGGTACAAGACACATATCAATCACATACACAATTGTTAGTATTCATTGTCAAATGATTGCTGGCACCACAATAAAGATTACATACATAGCAGGGACCTGTACCTGTAATATTGTGCTTCCAGTAGTGTGAGTCAGTACGTGTATGTGTGTGTGAAATTGGATTGGCTAGTTGAAGTGGAGGGCGTTGGAGTGCGTGATGTGGTTGTGTCAGTATGAATGCCACTTGCATATGGGTCTGATGTTGTTGTATATGTTTAGCTGTGTGCTGTGTTGCTGTGTGCAATATTCAGGTAAGTGTTGCATTGTGGTAGTTGTTATTGTGATGTTTGTAGTTGTGCTTTTGTGTGAGTGTGTTTGTGTAGATGAGTGCATAGCTGTGTTGGTTGCTGTGGTTGTGTTGTGTTGTGTGTGGGTGTAGTGTCCATAGTGTGTGTATGTTGTGCCATGGATGTGTGGCAATGTGTGCTTTCAGCATGTACATGTTGTGTTGTGGTGAAATAGATAAAACTGTGTATGAAGTGTGTTGTGTAGTGTGTTGTTCAGGTGGACAAAACATGGCTAGGGTACAATGTGTGTGTGTGTGAGTGTGTGTGTGTAACTTAGCTCTATTCCATTGCCACTGCCATTGTGCAGTGTACATTGCCTCCCACGAAGAGCTCCGTCTGTCTGCAATCCACCGCCAGTGCACTGCTTGCAGAACTGCAGCATCTAAATATGGGTTTCAGGAACCTGTCAGCCTGACAGCTAGGAAGAGGACTACATCATGGAAGTCTGATGCCCAGCTGCAATACATCTAAATACGGTGGTCGGAACAATGTCGACTTCACGAAGTACCCAGGTCCGCCGCAGTGGCGGATCGGTGGTAATACCGCCAAGATCTAATTCATGCCCTAAATGACACACTAATACAATAACATGTCAGAGAGAGCGACACACACACACAACTTCCTTTCCCCATCTATTGCTGCATTCCATTCTTCATCATTCAACAGATTCCCCCTCAGCCATTGTGCTTTAGCCACAGCCTTTCTCTCCCCTCACTTTGCACTATCAGTCTCAGCAATTGGATCACGTTTGCCCTGTTTTGTCTATGCACTTTGAACACACTCAGGAATTCCTCTTGAAATTCAGACAGGTATTCTCAAATATTGGGGAATTGTTTCTTTATCCGCCCTAATACTGAGGGGTTCAACATACATGAACCACAACCCTACCACCATCTGCTGGATAGTCCCTCAAGGGGAGAAGGGATGAAGAGGATGGACCCTCATCATCAGCATCACTTGAGTGAAGTGAAGGGAAGAGCCATCTTTAAAACTGCCCTACTGTTTGCCTTAAGCATCTGAGAGAGATGATAGGACTTTCGTCTCGCCGGTTCCTATACCCTAGGGCATAAAGCCCATGTGCTGTAGACTGGTCCACAGTAGAGAAATCAGCCTCCATCCCGCTCATTGTACTGCCAGCCAATCGCAGCACTCACTTGCACATACTCACTTGCACTATTGGTACACAGTGTGGACAGGAGTCCCTTTTATTGTGGGCTTGCCATATTTAGACTGTCCAGAACTTATCATAATACCCAATGGTGCAATCATGCTCGGGTGGGAGGGAAAACCATTTGCTAGATTGTGCAGGAAAGTAAGGAAGGAGCAAGATGAGAACTCCTTGAGGTGTTATTTCTTCTAACTGATGTCATCGAGGAGGGGAGCCTGTTGACAAACCTTCATTTTTCACCAAGGAGGGCTCATGAAGATGTCAGGGTAGCTAGATCAGAATGGCTCTTTCTCTGACACATTCATCTTTCAGGGGTCTGTGTGTAGGGCCCTTTTCCTTATTGCCACATTATTTCTATAGCCTTCTGGCACTATAATATGGGATCAAATTAATGTTCATTCTTCCTTCTGGAGTCCTCCTAATCCTACCTTCTCAACCAATTTTCTCAAACATTTTCCCGTCACCTACTCTGACAACAATTGTATACAATGTTTCAACAAAACGTTAGCCATAAATGGTAAACACTGTTCGACTTTTATCTGAATTTTTCTTTTGGTTCAGTCTGCACTTCTGTTACAGCCAACTATCAGGTTCGGTGATATGCTATGTTCCACCCTAATTCCCCTAGAGAAACGTCTCCTTTACCCTGGCACCTGGGGTCCTTGTGTAGAGTCAGGTCCAGTGCTCCCTTGCTTCTCTTCGTGGAGGCAGTTCCTGCTGTCTCAATGCACCATCTGTTAGAAATTAAACACAATACTACGGAAAGCCTGAAGCTAAATATGGTTTAACTGCTTCAGTGCGGGCGTCGGCCACTGGCCTACACCCCCACTACCTCACTGGTGTGGGTCACGACCAGTGGCCAACACCAGGAAGGGGGTTAAAAAATCCTCCAATGCCTTGCATCAGAGGATTTTTTGTAATTAAAAAAACCCGGGAGACACAGAAGATCTTCCCCCCCACCCACACCTTTGTGACGTCAGCACGCAACGAGGTGCGCTGACGTCACTAACTGTTTTCGGCCTTGCGGCCGCTTCCTCCTCTGGTGGGGAAAACAGGCCCAAACAGCCCTTCCCGATGAGGAGATTCTCCCCTTTCAAACGAGTCCTTCCTAAACAGGCTTCCTGGCCCTCGATCGCAGCACAGCTCCGATCGAGGGCGATGAAACCCCCACTAGACTCTAGGGACTTCACTTGGGGGGGTCGGCCCCCTCGGAAAATGGGCCGCCCCCCCACCCCTGGGGGCATTTTTTTTTTAAATAAAGGTTGGTTTACCCCTGGAGAGGTGCGATTGAGCCTCCCCAGGGGTGTACAAAAAATAAATAAAAAATGAAATTTACAGGGGATCGTCCGTGAGCTGGGCGACCCCCTGTGGAGGCAACAATTTTTTTAACTGAATGGCCCCCAAGGAAACCAAACAGCTGTTAAAAAAATATATAGATCTAAATATATATATATAGATTTATATATAGACATATCTATGTAGATATGTATATCTATATGTGGATCTATTTATCTATATATATATATATATCTATATATATATATATATATATACATATAGACATGTCTATAGATCAAAATATACATATATATATATATATATATATACATATATATATATGTATATGTATATATAGAGATCACTTTTGTCAACGCATGTGTGGTTTAACTGGGGGCTGCGATCGGCCACCAGGAAAACCACACCCACATATAAAAGTGATCTCTTGATATATATATATATATATATATATATATATATATATATATATATATATATATATTCACCACCAGTTCTCTTGCAATTGCAGCTTGCGTCTTCAAAGCAAGGCACATACTTCAACTAACCCATTTCAACTGTAGCTTTTAGGCAGCAATAAAAAAGTCAAGTAACTCTTGTGATTATGTTTCTGCTAGAAAAGGATCTGACTTTTGTCTAGTGGCAGTTTTGATGCCATAAAGTAGCGCATAAGCTTTATATGCCTACTGCAAGTATCAAAATGGTATTATACGTCAATAGCTGAGTGGATTAGTAAAGCCAGCCATTACTTGCGCTATAATACAAATGAAATGTATGTGCGATGGAGGCTATGGAGAGATGAAATACGCTTTTGCTCGGTGGTAGTGAGGGAATTGGAGGAGGAGGAGGTAATGGAAGTGGGAGAACCAATAATGATTGTTGGATTGGGTGATTGAGGCGCTAAAGACTGTGACGATTGGTATGTGACAAGGTGAAGGAATAGTGTGTCTTTTTTTGTGTTTTTGAGTGTCTTGAGAGAACATGCTGATTGAGGGAAGAAGCGACGGTAAGGTGACCTCTACTGTTTTTTATTTATTTATTTATTTTTGCATTTGTTGTTAACAGAACCCAAACAGAAAGTAGCTCTGAAGTCAACAAGCAGAGCTATAGTCATCATAAAAGTACAAGGCTCAGATGCAGCCACATTAACAATCATAACTGTAAATCATGGATAAGACTGCGAAGGCGCCGCTGTGCACTGTGTAAACAGAACAGCATCACTTGAACATCATGATGCAAACAGTAGAAAGAAGAGGGGAGGAAGATAGAAAAGGAGGGAAGAAAATGAGTAAGACAAGGAAAAAGAAGAAGGGGGGACAAGGGAACAACGCAGCCATCATACCTCCTACGTAAGTAAGAGCAGTAACTGAATGTCATTAGAGAGGGGAATAACTACTGCATAATCAGTGGGAGTTGTTGAGCAGCCATATGTCATTCGATGCTCGGGACTCCAAAAAGGATCGCAGGGAGACCCATATATCTCTTGGTCAGGAACCTTCAGGCATCAGTTCCCAGTATATCATTAGCTGTTCCTGACAGTCCGCAGGGTCCTTCAACCATTCACAGCAACAGGGAGTCTGCTATCTCCCACAGCACATCGCAACCCTACGCTTAGCCAGCAGCAGCAGCAGTCCCACTAGCCTCCTGTGCGCGGGGGAATCTCCTCGACATTTCCCAAAAGTTCAAGCTTAGGGATGTGCGGCAACAAGAGTCCAGTCATCTCCTCAGTCGCCTGCAACACCTCCGTCCAGTAGTCTCGCAGTGCAGCACAACTCCACGTGAGATGCAAGAAGTCCGCCTCAGGAGCAAGACATCACTTGCACCGCGTGTCAGCTCGAATACCCATGTTCTTTAAACTACTGGGAGTATAATACAAGCAATGTTGAAAATTGAAGTGAATAATGCGCAATGTGTAATTAGGAGACAGCTCTCTCATGGGCATGCAGCAACGTCTCTACATGTCATCAGGAATGGTTTTGCCTATGTTCGCCTCCCAGTGGGTTCTAGCTTTAGACCCAGCATCAGACACCACGCTCTGTATGCAAACATATGGATTTGTGATAAGCCTGCGTGAAGACTGCATTTGATATATAAGTTCCAACACTCAGCACACTGGGGGCATTGCAAGAAAGCAGGAGTAACGTGCATGGAGCATAGCCCGAACTCTGAGAAAGAATAGTCAGTGCAGTGCGGTGTCATGTGTATCACCAAGTGCAGCCTCCGAGGAGACAAACATCCCATCCGAAAACCAAGATCCCATTTGAGTTCAACTCTCGGAGAAACCCGCAGACTCGACAATCCTCTGACAGCGGCAGATCCGCAACGTCTTGCACCAGCACTGAAGGCACAAAGATCTCTCGTACTCCAGCGTGCCACAACAGCGCAGTCCAGGCCCACGCTGTGCAAGCCACAGTATCTAACCCCTGCGGTCTGGGTCTGGTTGGACCACCAATCACCCACGATAGCCTATAAGGCCACACTACATCATATTCAGGAGCCAAGTGTGGCAAGTCTTGTATGGGGTGCAGCCAGAAATCTGCAAAATGAGCCTGCGTGCAGTTAAAATAGAGTTCTAGATCCGGGGCCTCCAAACCACCCGGCTCACACAGAAGTATCAGTTTTTCCCATGAAATTCTGGGCTATCGACCAGCCCAAACAAGAGCCACAAGCGCGGACTTAAGCCTCTTCATAAAGCTAATTGTAAAGACAAGAGGTAGATTGATAAATAAATATAGGAATTTGGGCAGAATGACCATCTTCGCTATCGCTATGCGGCCAGTCAGCGAGATCGGCAATGAACACCACACCCCCACCTTATCTTCTAAGCATGAAATGGCTTTGCCGTAATTTGCTGACCAAAGCGTATCAGTGGCCCTCCTCAGCCAGATACCCAAATACCGCACCAGCCCATTAGCCCAGCTGAGGGGAAATCTAGAGGGGCACTGCACCTTAGCATCAGACAAGGGCAGCACCACCGATTGGGACCAGTTGATGGTGATCCCAGCTATCTGTCGAAAGCAAACTATCTCATCTAACAAAACATCAAGGTGCAGTTGCGGATCGAGAATATATAATGCAACATCACCCACATACCTAGAGATCAATATTGGATGCTGTCGAAAGGCCAATCCCCTGTGGTTATGGTGTTGCGTCAAGCGTGCTGCAAGCGGTTCCATCGCAACCGCAAATAGCAGCGGAGAGAGTAGGCATCCCTGATGAGTGCCCAAAGCAACCGAAAAGGGGTCAGAAATTGTCCTGTTAATTCACAGTCTGGCGGTCGGCTGCGAGTACAGCAAGAGTATCAACTGAATGAACCTAGGGCTCAACCCTACCCTAGCTATCAAAGCTAACATATATGGCCAGGCAAGAGAGTCAAATGCCTTAGTGGCATCAAGGAACACTGCCGCCGTGCGATCCTCGGGACCGATCATACTAGATATTGCAAAGTAGGTGCGGAGATTATACAAAGTAGAGCACCCGGGCACAAAGCCAGACTGATCTGGCATCACCAAGGAAGGGAGCAAGGGCTGCAATCGGGCTGCAATAAGTTTCGTCAGAATCTTCTTATCTATGTTTATTAACAAAAGGGGCAGATGTGAATCGCGGCAGCATGGGTCTTTACCGGGCTTCAACATAATCACAATGAGAGCCTCCTGCAGCACAGCCGGGAGAACACCACTCTCGAGTACATCCACATAGACATCCGGGAGGTGTGGTGCTAATATAGCTGCATATTCCTTATGGAAGGACGGCGTCATGCCATCTAGCACCGCGGCCCTATCTCCCGGCAGACCTCGTATAACTTGGATCAAATCATCTTCCGAGAAGTGAGCATCTAGATATTGCCTATGCGAATTCTCATGCCAAAGCAGGCTGATATCCTCAAAGTAGTCAGTGACAGCCGCAGATCTCAGCCCGGAGTGCTTAGCGTTCAGGCCAGAATAAAAGTCAGTGAGGACTCGCCTGATCTCCTCAGTGCCGGTATGATGCGATTCAGTCGAGTTGGTCAGCTCTACAATATAATTGCCTGCCCACGGCTTACGAAGCATTGCTGCCAGCGTTCTGACAGCCCTCTCACCCTCACCATATCACCTCACCGTAGCATCTCTCTCCAGAAAGCAGACCTCGCGAAGTGCAGCCTCCTCATACTGTGTCATCTTTCCTCTCAGTTCAGCCAGGAGGCCACCAGACCCGTCAGAGACAAATCGTTCTTCTAGGTCAGCGAGCTGGGCCTCCAGATTCGCCAAGTCCCGCCTTAGTGCCTTCAGCACCCTGTGTTGTTTAGAAAAGCAGAGCCCACAAATTACTACTTTAAAAGCCTCCCACATGGCTCCCGCAGAGAACACAGATCCCTGATTCTCAGCAAAGTAGTGCACAATAGCTTGGGGCCTGGCTCGACTCCTGCCGCCAATCAGGCCCTGCAGGTCACCAGCAGTAGGGGCCCAATGTAGTCCAAGAGGCCAAGCCCAGGACCACCGGACGCCCCCCTCATGCACCACCAATGGTGCCCCCCTACGTGCACTCCCCCACGGGCCACAGGGCACTGCATCACCCCCAAGCCCTCCAAAACGCGTGGTGGCAGGAGTCACCAGTCCCCAGGCTAATGCTACCGCAGAGGCCCGCTGCTCAACCAAGCCCCCGACCGGGCCCCGCAGGAGCACAATATCAGGGCGCCGTCACAAGAACCCAGAGGAGCCACCACCAAATCCCCCACCCCCGATCGCGGGGGCAAGAGAGGAAAGGAGGATAAGGGATACCCCGCACCACTCACCAGCTCCGACCGCAGCCGCCAGAGAAGCGAGCACCGCCGAGGCCTGCGCGCACCACGTGCCAAGTCAGGATCCACCCCCCAGGGCTGCACAGGCCCATCACGTCCTCCGCCACCGATCTGGCGTCCCACCATTGGCCTGCAGCCTCCCAGGGCCTCCCCATGCAGCTCCCGGCATGGATGATGAGGCGAGCAGCCGATCTGCGAGGATTAAATGCAGATTAGGTCCCCCACCCGGCAGAGCCTCACAGTGTGGCGGGCATCTTGCGGGACGGCCAGGCCACACCCCCAAGGTAACCTCTACTGTTGCAGGTATCACACACACCCACCAGCAATTTTGTGACTGTCTACATAGGCTAGTGTTTTAGAGTGACAGTTAAGCCAGTAGCAGAGATAGGATCTCATTGGATGACTGCTGCTCAATCCCTAACTCGGGTTATCGAGGACAACTCTGACGTAGGATCTGAGACAGCATCTGAGGGATAGTACAGTGGCGCAGACTCTGGGAGTGATTTTTCAGTCGGAGGAGTCCCATTCGATAACTCCTCTATCAGTGATTATGAGGGAGGTGATGAGGACAGTCCTGATGTCCCTTCGCAAGCACAGTATGTGCAGCGGGACAATAGTGGGTTAGCCCAACCCTGAGAGCAGGTGCATGCAGCAGCAAGCACAGAGAGAGTGCTCTCTTCGGAGCTACCCAATTTAGCTCAGTCCGAAATTCCACAGCCGAAATTGTATTGTGGAGACATCAAAATTATCTATCACAAAACAACCTGGTTTTGTAAGGAAGCTCCTGTGTTTTTTGTCCTGGGCCCGGCGGCCATATAGGGAAACCTAACAAACCGAGACATTTCTGGAAACTAGACACCCGGGGGAGTCCACAGAGGTGTGACTTGTGTGGATTCCCCAAAGTTTTCTTACCCAGAATATGCTGCAGAGCTGAAATGTTGAATAAAAACTCTAATTTTTCTTGTTTTTCTGTCACACAAACTACAGGAATATGCTGGGTGCCACGTAATTCCTGCCACCCAGTGTTTCCTCACCTGTTCTGATAAAAACGCTACTGCACTTGAGTGCCTGTTCCTAGTGTCTGCGTCAGGAATGGATCACCGAGGGTCAACAGTTGCCCTCATGTAAGGACCAACATTGATCTATGTATGATCTATTCCTGACACGGGCACTAGGCTTACCAAACAAGTGAGGCACCATTTTTATCCGGAGACTTGGGGGAATGCTGGGTGAAAGGAACTTTATGGGTTCTCTCAGATTCCATACTTTTCCATCACCGAAATGTGAGGAAAAAGTGTTTTTTTTTTTACAAACTTTGAGGTCTGCAAAGGATTCTGGGTAACACAACCTGGTGAAAGCCCCACAAGTCACCCCATTCTGAATTCCCCTAGGTGTCTAGTTTCTAAAAATATATAGGTTTGCTAAGTGTCCGTAGGTGCCAGCTGAGCTGTAGGCCAAAATCCACAGCTATGTACTTTGCAAAAAACTTGTCAGTTTTCATTGGAAAAATGTGATGTGTCCACGTTGTGTTTTGGGACATTTCCTATTGCGGGAATAGACTTACCCACACCAAGTGAGGTACTATTTTTATTGAGAGACTTTGGGGAATGCTGGGTGGAAGGAAGTTTGTGGCTCCTCTCAGATTGCAGAACTTTGCAGCACCGAAATTTGAGGGAAAAGTGTTTTATTTGCCAAATTGTGAGGTTTGCAAAGGATTCTGGGTAACAGAATCTGGTGAGAGCCCCACAAGTCACTCCCTCGTGGATTCCCCTAGGTGTCTAGTTTTAAAAAGTGCACATGTTTGGTAGGTTTCCCTAGGTGCCTGCTGAGCTAGAGGCCAAAATCCACAGCTAGGCACTTTGCAAAAACACGTCAGATTTCAATCTAAAAATGTGATGTGCCCTTGTTACGTTTCCTGTCGCAGGCAGTAGGCCTACCCACACAAGTGAGGTACCATTTTATCGGGAGACTTGGGGGAACACAGAATAGCAGAACAAGTGTTATTGCCCCTTGTCTTTCTCTACACTTTTTCCTTTCAAATGTATGACAGTGTGTAAAAAAGAAATCTATTTGAGAAATGCCCTGTAATTCACATGTTAGAATGGAGACCCCAGAATTCAGAGATGTGCGAATAACCAATGCTTCTCAACACCTTATTTTGTGTCCATTTTGGAAATGCAAAGGTTTCCTTGATACCTGTTTTTCAGTTATTATATTTCATCATATGAATTGCTGTATACCTGGTATACAATGAGAACCCATTGCAAGGTGCAGCTAATTTACTGGCTCTGGGTACCTAGGGTTCTTGATGAACCTACAAGCCCTAGCTATCCCTGCAACCAGAAGAGTTCAACAGATGGAACAGTATTTTGCTTTCAAAAATCTGCCATAGCTGGGAAAATTTAGAGAAGAAAACGTGGCCGGAAATGGCTCTTTTTTCACCTCAATTTCAATATATTTTTATTTTAGCTGTTACTTTCTGTAGGAAAATCTTGAAGGATCTACACAAATGACCCCTTGCTGAATTTAGAATTGTGTCTACTTTTCAGAAATATTTAGCTGTCCGGGATGGAGCATTGGTTTCACACTCATTTCTGTCACTGGAAGGAGGCTGACAACACATAAAATAGTAAAAATGGAGTATGTCCCAGTAAAATGCCAAACTTGTGTTGAAAAATGAGTTTTTCTGATTCAAGTCTGCCTGTTCCTGAAAGCTGGGAAGATGGTAATCTTAGCACCACAAACCCTTTGGTGGTGCAGTTTCATAGAAAAAAACACATGCTTTCTTCAGCGTCTCTTGTTTCCCATTTATCTAACAAAACAAAATTTTAGCTGTATTTTGGCTAATTTCTTGGCCTCCTCCAGGGGTACTTTTAGAATCTATAGGATGTTGGAAAAAAAGGACGCAAATTTGACAGGAAAAGCTTATGTGGACAAAAAGTTATGAAGACCTAAGCGCAACCTACCCCAAATAGCCAAAGAAGGGCTCAGCACTGTTGGGGTGGGGGGAGGCCCAGCAGCTTAGGGGTTAATGTGAATTATCAGACACCAAAGCAAAAAGATTAAAAGTCAATTTTCAGTTCAATTGAACACAGCACTCGCTGGAAATCGGTCAGTTGGAGCTATGCGCTAAAGCATATGTAAAAGCATCCTGGTATATATGCAATTTCTCTCAGTACAGGTCAACGTAATATGACCATGTGACAAAAACTTGTTATGCTCAGCATAAAGTATCTAATGTGCAGGTGTCAGAATCTTCCTCTCAAGGAAGCAAAGGGTGGCCTTGCATGGGAGATATCATTCATATCCACAACACTAACGCCATTCAGCTCACAAAATTCACTTTTCTTGCCATGTTTGAAAGTAAGGTTACTCTTACTGAAAAATGTGTAGTGTACTATATGGAACATGATAGCATCTGGGCCTGTTAAGGTCCCGAAAGGTTTTCAGCTAACACAATACAATGGAAAGTTTCAGAAAAATAAAACATTAACATTCACATCTAATTAAAAGTGAATGCATTTAGGATTACATATATATATATAGTTAACAGCATTTCTTTTCATAAGTGTATGAATATAATACAACATAATATTAGCATGTTTTCACAATATCTTGGGGTCCGGTTTTCATAGGATCTGAAGTTTGTGAGGAATGTTATTTTCACAAACGCCAGATAAACTGCATTTTTAATAAGTACATTAAAAGACACATTATCACTAGTACAGAACACAGTACCACTTAATTTAGTGTCTCCACAGATTATGTTTGCAGGAGCGGTGGAACTCAAAATGAGCACACTGTGGTGGGTAATTGGACCTATGAAATAGATGAGGGGTCTATAATTAAGTGAAGAACAAATGTACAGTATTAGAAATGCAATCTGCATGAATTATTTTGCCTGAGAGGGGAATGGTAGGACATTCACTGGTTTCAAGAGCTAATCGGCCAGCACTAATTATCAGATATGAAGTTATTTTCCCATTAATGAACATACATCTCTTACCAGTCAACAGGGACTAGAATCAATACAAAGCAGTATGATCCCCTCGAACTGTCCTAAAATGTTAGTTATCTATTTGATATGAGATGAGATCAGACTGTTCTGTTGTTCGTGTGAAGCTTGGAGTAGTTTGTTCCATCCCATTCCCAGTTCCGTAGTTGACCTCAATTGAAATATGACCACAATTGAAACATGGGGAGTTGCCATGCAGGGCAAACCCTTGCCTTTCAAGCTGTTGGCTTCTTGTCACTGTTCCACATCCAATCCAAATTGCCCTCCATGCATAGATTCATTGAGTTTATTTCTTACAGTCTTGAACAAGTTTAGAAGACTAGAGTCATTTTTAATAAATAAAACAAGACCAAAACAACAAAAATTCAGTCAGTAGAACCAGAGATATGCAGGTTTAAAGATTTCAGTGAAAATAGTGCCAAAAAGCACAAAGCACCAACTGTGGATATCTGGTTTGTGCCAGACCGGGACAACATCACAAGTTCAGGAGATCACAATAGAATGCAGGCCGGTAACAGTAACCCATTTAGGCCCGCTGAACAAGACTACCTTAAATTCTGGTTGTGGAGCATTGTGAGGTCCTGTGTTAAATATTCGCCACACAGCCGGGGTGATGCAAAGTCAGGTGAGACATACGTTTTGCAGCACTGGTTCTGCGGCTGGACGATGTGTCAGATCTGCTCAGGCTTCAGGTGTGCAGCAGAGGAGGTAAGTTGGTTCAGCTGAATCCACAGATGGATTGACAGAGTACCTTCAGGTCTAGTTCCAATGGTCCAGGACTGGTGTGGCACCACTTGGCAGGGTAAAACTCACACTTGCAGAGTCCAGGTGCTGGTTACAAGAGACTGTCCTTGGAGTCACTCTGGGGGTCCTGAGTTCAGGTTCCAGGTCGTTCTCACTCATAGAAGAGGGAAGCAGGTCAGCACAGCAGGGCAGCAGTCCTTCAGGTCAGCAGTCCAGCAGAGTGCCAGTCCGTTTAGCAGCACAACAGTCCTTCTTCCTGGCCGAGACTTCCACAGGTTCAGAAGTTTGGTGACTGACGTCAAATTTTTATACCTGTTGCTGCATCTTTTGAAGTGGGAAAAGCTTCTAGAGGATTCCCTTTGAAGTGCACAGGTATCCTGCCTCCCCAGCCTTGGCTCATGACTAACTACCAGGGGTATGCAGTCCTTGGTTTGAAGGCAGGACACAGCTATTCAGGTGTAAGTGGGGCTGTCCCTTACTTCACGCTACCATCCTGCCAGTGATGGACCATCCAGGCAGACACACACCATGTGTGTGGCTGTCGAGGAGGCCTACACAAAGTCCAACTGCCAACTACACCTAGTCATGTGACGCGGAGAATGGCTACAGGCACTAAATTGCTAAGGCTGGAAAATGCCAACTTTCTAAAAGTAACATGTTCCAAATTTTAATTCAAAATCTGACTGTACCATAAAAGAGGATTTTTCATTACAATTCCAAAGATACCAAACATGAACTGTTCACCTGTTGCCATTTGGAAGTTATCGTTATTTAATGTAATAAGGAAACCCCAATGTTATCCCATGGGAGAGGTACAGCGACAGTGAAAATACATTTAAGAATTTTTTACTATAAGGTCATGTAAAACTTAAAATTAAATGGCCTTCTTTTTTAATACATTGAAGCTTTTTAGACCTCACCCCAGTGGTACCTTATACGCATTAAAAAGGAATGTTTGGGACTGGCAAACAGTTTCTTTTGCCAGGTTGACATGGCAGTTCAAAGCTGAACTCCCAGGCTGCAATCGTAGGACTGAAACATGTTTAAAGGGCTACTTAAGTGGGTGGCACAATCACTGATTAAGACCTGTGTGTAGCTTTTAATTTACAGGCCCTGAGCATAGGTAGTACCACTTTACTAAGGAATTAAAAGTAAATTAAATATATCAAATGGGGAGAAACAAATGTTACCATGTTGTAAGGAGTGATCACATGCACTTTATCACTGCTTAGCAGTGTAAAGTGCACAGAGTACTAAGACCAACAAAAACCAGATCAGAAAATATGGAGGAGTAAGGCAAAAAGTCTGGGGGAAGACCACTCTAAGACTGGGAGTTCTAACACCAAGCAATAGTTGTTCATGTACCTTGGGAAACAATCTTTAAACCTGTTTCAGCATCATCTTTAATATCACAATACCAATCAAAATATCTTTCAAATAATCAAGGTAATCAGCAGGAAGCTTTTCCTTTGCCTTTGTTTCAATTATTAACCTGGGTCCACTCAGTTTTAATGGAACACACTTCAACAAAACCATTCAACAAATCATCTCCAGGAGCAAGCAAAGCTGCATCATTTACAAGTGATTATGGTGGCAAATTGGCTTTGGTTAGAAATCACGCATTTACTTTTTTATCATAATGACAAATAGCAATTGATTAACATCGTCCTAGGTAGGATTGTAACATTTAAAAACAGCTGCATTTCCTCTTAAATTTTAGGGATTATCACTTATTTTGGAGAACCTCCGGGTGTTATTCAGGAGGTCAGATGGTTAGTGATGGAATAGTCATTTTGCTTGTCATTGTCTTCATCACTCGGTGAAGGAGCTTGTCTCTCAGTTTGGGACACATGTTAAGAATTTCTTGCTCTTCTCCTACAGTCAGACTGCATGTCCGACAGCATTGAACTAGTGTTTCGGAATGGCTGCACATAATAAGAGCATATCGAAATTTCAAAATATCAATTTAGTGTTGTGATAGTGTCTTGTCTTGCTCTGGTGCTTATTGTCCCTTTCCACCCCACAGTCACTTGGTGCAACATAGGCAAGCTGGACAGCCAAGAAGCCTACACTGAAGATCTCTACAATCTGATATGGACAAACTTGACAGATTAGTGGTCTGCAATGGGAGCTCTCAACAATTTGATATAGACAAACTGGGCATTCAAGTGGTGTGCAATGGAAGGTCCTTGCAACCTAATAAAGGTGAGATAGCTAGCCTCAATGTATGCAGAACAAGAGTTTGGCAAGGTGGCAACCCGGTATTGGCAAACCAGACACCCCAGTCTAGCACATTTGAAGCTCTCTACAAAGTAATATGGGAAAGATGAGCACCCTGTTGATCAGCAGTGGACGATCTCAACAACCTGATATGGGCAAGCAGGGTAGCTCAGTGGTCTGCAGTAGAAGGATTTAACAACTTGATATAGGTGAACTGGGCAGTCCACTGGCCTACAATGGAAGATTAACTATAGCAGTGGTTCCCAACCTGTGGTCCAGGGACCCCTGAGGGTCCCCAAAGCCTCCTCAGAGGGTCCGCAACTCCTTAGAAAATTAAATATTATTAACAGATTAAATCCTAGCTTTCAGTAACAACTCACTGTGGGGTCCTCGGATTCCAATAAGGATTCAGTGGGGGTCCCCGGAGTCCAGTAATGATAAAGTGGGGGTCCACAGAAGTCAAAAGGTTGGGAACCACTGAACTATAGCATTCTGATCACTCATCTATCTGACGTTGTGGACTTTGAAGACATGGTTAGGCGGACTCTTACATATACATAATATATATTTGTTCCAACGCACAGCTGAAACTGAGTATGCTTGCAATGAATTGCCAAAGCAGCTTTCCGTCCCTCATTGCCACTGTATGTGAAATGCAGACCTGGATGAAAAAATATGAAACTAAGCTAAACTTCCCAAAAACATAATTCCTTCTTTTTTGTTCCAAATGAAACTGCTAACTATTGACTAATTGAACTGACTACATATGAAGAAAATGGGCATTGCTTCACAGTCCTTTTCTGCACCAAAACCTTGTCAGTCGTCTTAAATTCAAAACTTAAATTGGGCGCTCACATAAAGGCAGCAGCAAAGTGAATCAATTACCATTTTAGAATCATGGCTTAAAACTTTTTCTTCCCAGGCCTGTCATGAAGAACTGAGTTCAAGTATTGGTCGAATTTAATACAGCAATACTCTATACACAGACCTCTATAAGACCTGGCTTGCACCACTAAAAGCTATTCTTTATTCTGGTGCCTGCATCACCATGAGAGTAAGGATATTCTAAGTTATCACACCAGTACTGGCATCATTGCACTGGCAGTACCTATAGGCACCAAGGCAACCTATCTCACACATAGAGATGGAGATGTGGAGCTGGGGAAGCAGGTTAAAATTTTACAGGGTAAATCACTGAATATCCCCGTACCAAAAAACATAAACGTGTAATGTAATTTCTTTCTCATGTAAAACACCCTAATGCGGCTAGTCCGCTATTGCAGAGGAGCGTCGCCACCCTGCCAGCAGGTGCAAAACCTTTAAAAGTGAAACGATAATAAACTGTTTATTATGTTTTATTTTTAAAGGCGCAGGGCCATGGGAGATGACAGGGACCTGGGGGAGTGGTGTTCACTCCCCTCAGTGCCTATGTGTGTTTGGCCGGCCGTCTCAGGACGGCCAAACACACATGTGCACTGAGCTCCCTCCATCCCGGCACTGTGTTGCCGGGTTAGAAACAGCAGGTCAAGGCTTCCAGTCCGCCTAGGAGGGCAAAGCCAGGACACACAGGCCAATCCTGATGCCGCTCTCGTGCTGCCAGCATCATGAGAGCCGCATTAGGATTAGCCTCAGGGCAGGCTGGGAGCCTGCAGTTCAACGGAGACCTGAAGAACAGCGGTGCGGCGGGGATGAGGTAAGTTTTTTTTTTTCTTCAATTATTCATTTGTTTTTTTCACCCTCCCCCCAACCTCTGCCCCACTGCGAGCCTCGACTGCCAAGACTGCATTATATAGAACTGCCTAAAAACAGACATGCAAGGCTGCCGGTTTTACACAGAAGGCATTACGCATGGTTAACACCGATTGCTTGACAAACAACTAATTTTATTTAAAGGAAACCAGAATCTACCATGAAACACCTCTCTGTGCCTCGACATCGAAAAACTCTGCTTTTAAAGGCGCATTTTCGAGCAAAACCACTAACAGTGGAATCTCACTCCAACAAACATCTGTATGACAGTCTGCTTCACATTGTACATGGCTGACATAAAAAAAAACACATATCAACTACCTGCAGACCTAAAGTTAATGCCACCTTAGATGTGTGTAACACCTCCTGTGTTCAAGCTTTGATATGCGTGTCCCTGTAACCACTGAGAAACTCTTGGTACGTGCCTGTATATAGATATTCTTTTGTGCAAACTTGTAGTGATGTGTCAGTTGGGTTTCTCTAGCATGTGAGGTGCTCTATCGCCCTTGCTTAGGGTCATACCTTCAAGACAACGCTATAAAAACTCATCAAATAGATGCAAGATCTTCAGAACCTAACGTAGGCTACACGGGCAGAGGCCGCAGTAAGAGCCCTGCATGACCTACTGAATCCTAGAGATGGTAAACACCACGTATGGTGCCCACCACACTCCAGGTCACTGTGTGCACTTTCTCCAGTCCTGAACTTTTCATCTACAAATAATTGACTTTAATTGGTGGAATGCAGCTATGCACGTTTTTTTTAATGAAATACTGTTGTTTAAAAAGGGAATGGACTGACTTGTTCAGTTACTCTTTGTCTCTGGACTGCCAGTCACAACCTGAAAGCTTAATAAAGAACAATATTTACACGCATGACGATGCCTCAAGTTTCCTTCCTGCAAACTTGCACTGATATGTCACCTGTGATTCTCTAGCGTGTTGAAGTGCACTGGCACCCTTGCTTAGGGCCAGGACCACACAATACAAAAACTAATTAAATAAATGCAAGTCCCTTACAACCCAATGCAGGCTATATTGACAGAAGCGGTCTGCACGACCTAATACATCCTAGCGATGTCAACTACCACGTAAGGTGATCACCAAATTCCAGGTCATTAGGGACAGGATTTCCAGTCTTGAACTTTTCATCTACATATCATTGGTTTCAGTTGTGTTAGTCTAATTAGCTCACAACAAGCAAAACAAGATTACAGTGCGCAGGGTGCACTGGGCTATCACACAAAAGTCCAGGACTAGAAACTGAAGTAATGAAGTGCAGGGATGTGGTCAGTCCAAGGATGCTCTCGATTTTTGGCATAATTTCTGTGCGAAGAACACAGAAGAAAACTTAATTTGTGCAAACACAACCGCGTGGCAGACACGTTTTAACCAAAGTGGAACTGGTGATAATACTAGACCTCGAGTGCAGGCATTATCGTACAGCATCCACGCTGCTTTGCTATTTCCGTTATGCCTCGCCTGGTAAATTGTAAACACTTTATAAACTGCGGCATATTAATATACATTTTTTCCATTTCGTGGGGTTTTAATGTAGAGGAACTGGGTGAATAATGATCCTTGTGGGAAATAAGATTTAAATCTCGGTTGCATTTTTGTTTCAGCTATTAATGAGAGCTTTCAGATGATGGATTTAATGGCTCCAAACGCACTCGATTCTTAACTCAATTTGGGTTCTAATTATGATTATGAGCAGTCTTCTAAAGTTTGAAGGAACGCTCTCATTGCCCTCAAACGAGCGTGTGCGCCATGGTGAAGGATTGATGGATAGCACTAATGTGTCTGCGAGCTGGATTTTATTGCCGAAGGAGCATTGCTGAATTTAGCTGCAGAATATCAGCATAACCAGAATGGATGCATTCACAGTAGCAGTGTTTGGCCCACAGTATCTTCCTCTTCATGTGAAGAAGAGCGAAGCCCTCGTGGTACTTAGTTGACCAGCGTAGGAGGCTCCAATTGCACATTATCTCTCGCTACTCAGGGCATTAATGGAAAGCTTCGTGCTGAGAGCATTAGCTGCTCACAGTCGCCCACACACAATAATGGACCTGAGCCAAAGGTGTGCGTGCATAATGAGGGAAAGGTAAATTAACATTTTCTACCAGCCAACAGCTTGAGTACCTGTTTCCCTCAACTCATCTAACAGTGCAGGTCAACAGGTCATTGCTCTTCAGTGTTGTTTGAATGCAGTCAAACAACAAACAATTAAACATGCCACACTTTGATAGTAGACTGCTCTAATTTAACCAGAAAGCAACAGAAAGATACCTATTGGAAAGATGGTCTGGAGGGCGTTTGTGTTACTTTACGCTATTGTCAATGTGCTGAGTGCACCTATGCTGAAGACTCTTAGGCCCATATTTATACTTTTTTTAGCGCCCCATTTGTGCCGCTTTTTGATGCAAAAACGGCGCTAGCTTACTAAATGCAATTGTGTTTTGGAAGTTTGCGCCGCTTTTGCGTCAAAAAGTGACGCAAATGCGGCGCTAAAATAGTATAAATATGGGCCTTAGTGCCTAAAAATATACTTATCTAGGGCCATATTTATACTTTTTGACGCAAAACTGCGCTAACGCAGTTTTGCCTCAAAAAAATTAGCGCCGGCTAACGCCATTCTGAAGCACCATGCGGGCGCCATATTTAATCAATGACGTTAGCCGGCATTAGCCGCCGGCGCTGCCTGGTGTGTGTGGAAAAAAACGACGTACACCAGGCAGCGCCGGCGTAGGGGGATATGGGGCTTGGGCGTCAAAAAATGGGGCAAGTCAGGTTGAGGCAAATTTTTCGCCTCAACCCGATTTGCGCCATTTTTTTCGACTCCCAACCCCCATAGAAATGACTCCTGTCTTAGCAAAGACAGGAGTCATGCCCCCTTGCCCAATGGCCATGCCCAGGGGACTTCTGTCCCCTGGGCATGGTCATTGGGCATAGTGGCATGTAGGGGGGCACAAATCAGGCCCCCCTATGCCACAAAAAAAAAAAAAAAAACACTTACCTGAACTTACCTTAATGTCCCTGGGATGGGTCCCTCCAGCTTTGGGTGTCCTCCTGGGGTGGGCAAGGGTGACAGGGGGTGTCCCTGGGGGCATGGGAGGGCACCTCTGGGCTCCTTCAGAGCCCACAGGTCCCTTAACGCCTGCCTTTTCCAGGAGCTAAAAAACGGCGCAAAAGCGGCCGTACGTAATTTTTTTTGACCCGCCCACTCCCGGGCGTGAATTTTGCCCGGGAGTGTAAATACGGCGCACATGCCTCGGAGTCAATTTTTTAGACATGAACGCCTACCTTGCATATCATTAACGCAAAGTAGGTGTCCACGCTAAAAAATGACGCAAACTCCATGGACTTTGGCGCTAGATGCGTCTAACGCCAAAGTATAAATATGGAGTTAGTTTTGCGTCGAATTGCGTAAAAAAAAACGACGCAATTCCGGCGCAAACGGAGTATAAATATGCCCCCTAGTGCCTTGGCAGTGTACCCTAACACAATATAATCCTAAAAAAATATCTGAGCTAGAAGAACATCAACTAGCACTATATGATGAAGTTAAGTATATATGGATATGTTTAAATTGACTATCCTTAAATCCAAATATGAACTTTGATCATACATATAACTTCGGTACATAAATGTGAAGTAAAGAATAATATATCTATACTTACGTACAAACACTTCACAATATTCTAGCTATGATAATTTTGTAGGCCAGCATTATTGTAGTCAAAATTCTGACATAAAACTCAGTGCCTGTCTTGCAGTAGCAAGATGAACAGCCATATTATCATTTTATTTTCCCAAAAGCAAATATAAGGACTTCAACCCAAAGATTGACTGGTATTGTCAACCACAATCTGGCAGCTATTACTAAAAAGGACATACCAACTGATGTAGAAGCTGATTACATGGTACAGCCAGCAAGGTCTAATCCCAAGCATAAAGACCTGGTGATTCCATATGTCTTCAATTTGACCAATCACAGAGTAGGGTCCATACACAGAAACGTGTCTGAACTATCATCAACCAATTCAACATAACACATTCCCTCAATGGTATCCAGTAGAGCATGCTCAAGGTTAATGAAATGTGATCTTTTCCATAGCCCTGCTGGATCCTGTCAGCTGCGTTTGGAACTAGTTTTATTTGGGTCAGTATTCCCTTCTGTCTGGGGCCCCATGTAGGCATTTCACAATAGTGGGAGGAGACTGAACCAAATCATTTACTCCTGTGATGTACATTTGGGGTTCAAGAAAGGGCAGAAGATATCTCAAGGTTTATGACGGTAAGGACACGTACTTGAGACCTGTACAGTTTACTTACCAAGAGCTGCCTTTACATCTATGATCAAGCGCATGCGGTTTATGACCACCCAGGGTTAGGAAATGTATCTGCAGAATTGAGAAGGATGAAATTAAATAAAGATGCGCTACTGCCTTGGATAACATAGGCACCTGATGTTTCTTAAACCTTATCGGTCAAGGCTTAAAAATTGGAGAGTCCGCTGATGTGGACTTACAATGTAGCACTAGCTCTATTAATGTGGTGCCTTCCAGCCACCAGAATGACTGCAGAGCAGCCAGCAATGGATTCACTTGTAAAGCTCTGTCCGATTGTCAGGAAGAAAATGGATACATCTGTTTATAGTTTTTTCAGATGAATAAAAGATAGTTGGGTTGTTTAATTATGTTATTATCTTAAATGATTCGTTGAAGGGCTTTGGGGAGGATGGAGGAGGGGGTGGGGGTGGACACACCTTCCATGAAGCAGCCCACAGTTTTCCTAGCTCTTTGTATTCACTTAATTTAGAGACCTACTGTACTCAGATACTGGTGTAATAGCCACATCCCTGTACACATACTAGTCTCTGGCTGTCCAGATTATAAGCAATTAAAGGAAATATGGCTCAGAAAGGTCCCCTTACTCTCTGTAAAATAGTAGAAACCCTTATGTGAAAATAATAGACACAACTTAACAAGCAATATACTAACTAACCTCAATAAAGAAACAGTAAGAATTCTCCCAATGGCCCATTGAAAAATAAATATAGGAATTCGTTAAAGCTAAAACATAAAAACAAAACAAAAGCGACCTAGCTCTACAATTCTCCGTACTGAACTTGTATATCTAGAAAAAAATGTGTGCATAGGAAAGTGACCTAGCTATAGGTGGAATGAACTAGGCCAAAGTTCTATAAAACAATTAATTCTGAATCTAACTTATCAAGCCTAAAAGTACCCTGGACCCAGTGTTTGTGCATTGAGGCATACAGGCATGCACACAATTAGAGATGAAGCTATTCATTTCAGTGCACATTCTGGGCACTGACCCACCAAAATATCAGAGGTAGGAGAAGTGACATCATCACACACTCTTTGATCTGAATGACACCACAAGAAGTGACATCATATGACGTTTTACTCTGAATCATTTACAAAAACTGGAAACCTTTGAATAACTTTAATTTACTGAACTATTTTTAACTTTAAAAAAAGGCAAACATATACAACAATTTCTAGTGAGAGCAGCTAAACCACAAAAGAAAACTAAATCATATCTTTCCTTTCTGTTGGCCCTATTACCCTACTGCCGAATCAGGGACATTACAAATGCAGCACCTGCAGGGTGTGCAGATGCATGAAAAGCTGTAAGGAAACGTCCATAAATGGTCTCACAGTGAAGAAGGCAGCGTTATCAAACTGCAATATCAAGAACATGGTTTATTGCCTTTCTTGTCCATGTGATTTGTATTGTATTGGATTGACCTCCCAAGTGGTAAAGAAGACTATCATGCAGCATAGGTCTAGGATCCATAGTAATACCCCAAGGGCATCTTTGGTGGTGCATTTTAAAGATGGGTGATATTTCGTGGACAGCATTGGCTGTAATTACCCAGGACCCTAGGGGAAGCTCAATTGAAGCCAAACTAGCTTTCCAAGAAGCCATTTCAATTGAAAAATTGAGCATGATACACAATGAATTAAATGAAAATGATGAAATGTATTCTCTTATGTATAGCCTGCTCTTAGGATGCATTCATTTTTTTTACATATGCTGAATTATTGCAGGTAGGCTACACAATGGTGTGGTTCGGTGTCTTTGGTGGGTATATTTGCTCCATAAAAGGATCTAAAAACCTTCTTTTTTAAATAAAAGAATCATCTTTAAATAGATGCCCCATCTAATGATTTGTCCCCATTTTAGGATGGCACACTATAAAAAAAGTAGTTTCACTTCTTAATTAGTGATTTGATGTTGTATGGTATCATGGCCAGATTGCCACAAAATAATGATGGCCTTAGGCATTTGAATGCTATTTGAATGCAACACCGTATCAAGTGCACCCACTTTTGAAGGTCGTGAGCCCCAGTTGAAGTAAGCTTGAGACTTGCCTGATTTATTTTGGTCCCCTTTTCACATGATCAGTTGGCTAGATCTGACATCCTTGGTGTGTTTCTTCCCTAACCTTTTGCCTTCAAACCTCCTGTTTTTTGGTCACTCTTTTTTGTTGACTTTAGGATTCTGCACACTTTACGACTTCTAAACAGTGCTAAGGTGTTTGTGCTATCTCCTTAAAACATGGTAGAATTGGCTTACACCCAATTGACCTAATTATTTTACTCATAAGTAGAGCTCCCTGTTTCCTGTTTATACTGATTTTTACAGATAAATACAGACAGACGCCATTGTGTTTCCTGTCTATTTATATTTGAAAGGAGAAAAATGCATATAATTTAGCTTCTTTTGTGTGACTCTCTAAGCTGAGATTAATGAATTTCAGGCAAATATATGTACGTATTGGCAGCATGGGCAATAGCTGTACATAATAGCAGCATGGGGAGTTACAAAGCCCAGTGAGATTTGCTTAAATTACTGCATACCTCAATATGTATTTGTGTTGTTGTGCTCATTTTCAAATGTGAGTTTATTATTTTATTATTTTTGACTATGTAAACAATAGGCATTACTTTTAAATTTTACATGTCTTGATAGTGAAATACTCCTAAATTTATTTTTCACTACTGCAAGGCCTGCCTGTCCTATTGGATAACATTGGAGCAGGAAGATAGGTCATATTTATTGTCTAAGGAATTGTAATTGAAAGGCCTCTTTTATGGTAAAGTCAGATTTTTAATCACAATTCTGAAAATGCCACTTTTCAAAAAGTTAGCATTGCCTTGTCCTAATCGTTTGGTGCCTTCAGCCTAATCCTGGGTCACATGACTAGGTATCACTAGCTGTTGGTTTTGTAACTGGCAGTTGGTCTTGTGGGTCACATGACTAGGTGTAACTGGCAGTTGGCCTTTGTGTATTGCTCCCATACATTGAGGAAGAGAGAAGATAGGTGCTGGCAGGATGGGCCAATCTGAGTTAATGAGGTGGAGGAGCTGTCACCTACCACACTTGCACATCACAGTGGTCCTACCTGAGCACTCTCACAAATAGTTTTCACTAGTCTTTTGTGATCACAGACAAGCTGGGGTCAGGGCAGGGAGGAGCGAGATGTCTGACTCCTTATGGGTGTGAAAACCTCTAGAAGCTACCCCCACTTCAAAGTGGGCACCAGGTATAATTTTTGGACCTTTAGACCCAACTCTTCAGTACACTCTGGAACTTGTGGACTCCACCAGTAAGAAAGACAGCTGTTTTTTTAAAAGACTGCTGCTCTGAAGGACTGCTGCCCTGCTGTGTTGACCTGCTGCCCTGGTTCCCACTTGTTTGGGCGAGCAGGACTGGACTTGCATCTCCAACTCAGGATCCCAAAGTGACTTCCAGGGCTAGGCGAATGGCCTCCTCATCAGAAGCCTCAAGACAAAACAGGCTTCCAACAACTTTGATCCCTGCACCTGGACAGTGCCATTTGTGAGTCTTACCCTGCCAAATGGTGGCACCCCCGTCCTGGACCCTTGGAAGTGGGCTTGAAGGTGCTCCACCAGCACATCTGTGGACCAAGCAGAACCACTACATCCTCTCTGCGGTGCAGCACAACCTTGAGCAGTACTGAAACATCGTCTCTGCTGAGTGGAGTTTCGTGGTGCTAGGACTTCACATTGCAGCACACAACTCCATCAGAACTACTGATGCAGCTCCTTTGGTTGCAAGTCTCTTTTCAATGGTATCTGCAATTATGACGCAAGACCCCACGTTGTAAGTCCCGTAGCTTCTTTGGAACAGGCCGGTGTGCAAAGCAACCTTGACATAGAACTTCGCATCACAGGCCTATTGTCGATGACCTCTTCCTCAATGATGCAGGACCTCATATCGCAGCCTCATAACTCCTTTCTAACCGATGCAGTTTGACACATCTCCATCTCGGACCTTGCATCACCTTGACTGCATGATGCATCCTTGATGTAGGGCTCCACAACTCTTTGCAACCAGAATTTAAGGTACTTTTGTTCAATGGATGTAAAAGGTGCCCTGTAGCTGGCCCGGGCTCCATTGCGGTCGGCCTGAACTTGTGACTTTGTCCCGGTCTAGTGTGACCAGATATCCACAGTTGGTGCTTTGTGCTTTCTATGGCTATTTTCACTCACATCTTCTAAAATTGCACATATCCAGTTCTACTGATTGGATTTATTTTGTTTTGGTCTTGATCTATATATTAAAATGTTTTTTAGTTTTGTAAATTGGTGTGGCATTTTTTTGTGTTGTGGTTTCACTTTATTACTGTTTGAAGTGCTGCATACATACTTTATACATCGCCCCTAAGTTTAGCATGTCTGCCCTGTGCTAACGTCAGGGTGGGAACAGGTTAATTTGGGATTTGCTTGTGCTGTCACCCTGATAAGGATTATGGTTCTTGCTTGAAAAGGGCTTCACTCCACTTAACTATAAACCCAATTTCCTACAGGCTTCCCAAATATAATTATACATTTTTTTTCACCCTTTATGTTACCTGTCTGTCTGTACCCGCATATTGAGGATACAAGAACCAATGTTTTCTCCGATGTCACAGTAGAGGGGTGCATAATGTTCATTTAGGGGTAAGTCTAGCTTGCCTTGATTTTGATTTTCAGTCACTCTAAATAGCTGACCCTTGAGATGCTGATGAGTCTTATACTTATTTTAATTTTAATTTTCCTTTTTGAAGGTTGCAGCCTCTCATATAACACCTTGGTTATTGCTTCTGAAACAATACAATTGAGAGGTGTAATGAGAGGTGTAATGATTTCTCACTGGTAAGACATGATGAAGTTAAGTAATTATAGAAAGAGCTATCGGATGGGCTAAGAGAATTGCTGGTTTTGCTAGTGTAGGAATTGAATTAGTTTATGGAATGCTTACAATGTTTAGCGCAATATCGGACACATTTCTATGAGGCGAGGTAAAAAGGTTATTGATTAAATGGGGCAATCCCTCCCCAGTTTTTTGATAGGGATAGGGTATTTTGCCAAATTGTTCTTGTCCTCTTGTGTTGCACTGTACATATAGAATGGCTTTTATAACCACCAATGTAAGAACTCTGTTAATTTTCATAGAATTGAATATGAAAATTGTAGTCTTTTAATATCAATAAGGGTGTGTAAATAAATGTTGTAATGCAATGACCTACTATGAGGAATTGGTTTTCCTAAAAAATAGATTAAGGACCTATGCTAATCATTCTACCCAATATGTTATCCTTGCTGTATGCAACTTACTAGTATTGTTTTGAGAATACTTAATTCATGAGAGGATGTTTCCTATGCAAACAGCAAAGTAATTATGATAATGAATTGGACAATGACATTTTCTATAGAGTGTTTACTTTACCAGGACTATGTTATGAATATATTTCAAATGATTTTTAATATTATCACACAAAGAATTTCTCCTTATAAGATTTTTGTAGGTCATTTTAGTACTTAACATCCTTGCATTTTGTCCAGAAGAGGCCTGGATAATATGTACCAAAACATGTTGACGCTTAATGACAAGAGAGGTTCTAATTCAAAAAGCATTAAAGAAAATTGATCATCAATGCTTGTGAAAAATGATGGGACTGTAAAGTAATGTGGCTTCTATTTGGTTACTCTAATTGGAATGATCTCAGGGTATTCCGCAGACATCTTGTGTAAGGATTGTATATTGAAAGAATGTTATGGTATTTTTTACGTGTTCATATAAAATGTGGTACAATTTTGTAAGAAACAGGACAAGAAATTAACAGCATTCGCCCTGATGGTTACCACCAATTCACGAGACAATGCAACAAACGGGTATATATTAAGTATATTTTACACAACTAGCGATGAGATAGGGGATAAGTAACCATGTGCCACCCGTGTAGCTGTCAAAGTACAAGTCCAGCCGAAGTAAAGCATTTGAAGATAAGGAACGCTTTACTGAGAAGTCTGAGCATCATTGATCAAAATTATACATTGAATGGAGCATTAGTGTTGAAGGCAGATGTAAGCAGGATTACAAAGGGCAATCATTTATAATAATAACTTGCCAAAAAACCAGGGAAGCGCTAAAAATTGCTGCAGTGAAATACAAGCAAAATTACAGAAGTGCTGGCTGACAGAACAAATAAGAAATAAGTGCACTGTTATAACACTTACCAGATTCTTGATAAGTGGAGCATTACGACCTCAGCACCGGGTGGGGAGACCCAAAAAGAAGCACACTGATTGTGCTTAGCGAGCTGTGCAATATCTGAAGTGACATACCACCAAGGCTGCCAGGTGGAGGCTTAGAACAACCCCAGAGGTTTCCAAAAGTGATGGAGCTCCGATGGAGACCAAGAAGAGGGTCAAAGTCCCAAAGACTGTCCGGTGACCCAGAGGTCGATCCTTCGCAGAGCCTCCACAATGATGTAGGTCATAGTGAATGGCAGACAGCATCCAAAATCAAATCAAATCAAATCATTAACATTTATAAAGCGCGCTACTCACCCGTGCGGGTCTCAAGGCGCTAGGGGGAGGGGGTTACTGCTGCTCAAAGAGCCAGGTCTTGATGAGTCTCCGGAATATGGAGTGGTCCTGGGTGGTCCTGAGGATGGTGGGGAGGGTGTTCCAAGTCTTGGCTGCCAGGTAGGAGAAGGACCTCCCATCCGCTGTGGAGCGGCGGATGTGGGGGACGGCGGCGAGAGCGAGGCTGGTGGAGCGGAGAAGACGGGTGGGGGCGTAGAAGCTGAGGCGGTGGTTGAGGTATTCTGGTCCCTTGTTGTGGAGGGCTTTGTGTGCGTGGGTGAGAAGTCGGAAGGTGATCCTTTTGCTGACGGGAAGCCAGTGCAGGTGTCTCAGGTGGGCGGAGATGTGGCTGTTGGGGGGTAAGTCGAGGATGAGGCGGGCGGAGGTGTTTTGAATTCGTTGCAGACGTTTCTGGAGTTTTGCGGTGGTCCCAGCATAAAGGGTGTTGCCGTAGTCCAGGCGGCTAGTGAGGAGGGCGTGGGTCACGGTCTTTCTGGTGTCGGCGGGGATCCAGCGGAAGATCTTACGGAGCATGCGGAGGGTGAGGAAGCAGGAGGAGGACACGGCGTTGACTTGTTTGGTCATGGTGAGGAGAGGGTCCAAGATGAAGCCGAGGTTGCGAGCGTGGTCTGAGGGGGTCGGTGCGGTGCCAAGGGCCGTGGGCCACCATGAGTCATCCCAGGCAGTCGGGGTGTTGCCGAGGATGAGGACTTCCGTTTTGTCTGAGTTCAGTTTCAGACGGCTGAGTCTCATCCAATCTGCGACGTCCTTCATGCCATCTTGCAGGTTGCTCTTTGCGCTGGTGGGGTCCTTGGTGAGGGAGAGTATAAGTTGAGTGTCGTCGGCATAAGAGGTGATGATGATGCTGTGCTCGCATACGATGTCGGCGAGGGGGCTCATGTAGACATTTAAGAGTGTCGGGCTGAGCGAGGAGCCTTGAGGGACGCCGCAGATGATCTCGGTGGGGTCTGAGCGAAAAGGTGGGAGGTAGACTCTCTGAGAGCGGTTGGAGAGAAAGGAGGCGATCCAGTCCAGGGCCTTGTCTTGGATCCCGATGGAGCGGAGGCAGGTTATTAGGGTGCGGTGACAGACGGTGTCGAAGTCAGCCGAGAGGTCGAGGAGGATGAGGGCGACTGTTTCACCGTTGTCCATCAGGGTTCTGATGTCGTCTGTGACTGAGATGAGGGCGGTTTCAGTGCTGTGGTTGGCTCGGAATCCGGATTGTGAGGGGTCGAGAAGGTTGTTGTCTTCAAGGAAGTTGGTAAGCTGCTTGTTGATGGTCTTCTCTATGACTTTGGCAGGGAAGGGGAGGAGCGAGATGGGGCGGAAGTTCTTCAGGTCGCTTGGGTCAGCCGTAGGTTTCTTCAGTAGGGCGTTGACTTCAGCGTGCTTCCATCTTTTGGGGAAGGTAGCAGACGAAAATGAGGAGTTGATGATGGTCTGGAGGTGCGGGGCGATTATGTCGTCGGCTTTATTGAAGATGAAGTGTGGGCAGGGGTCTAAGGGGGCACCGGAGTGGATTGAGTTCATGGTGGTTTGGGTTTCTTCTGTGTTGATGTGGGTCCAGGCGTTGAGGGTGAAGGCTGGGGGTGTGGGTTCAGTGTTGGTCGGCTGGGTCTGGTGTCCGAAGCTGTCGTGTAGGTCGGTAATCTTACGATGGAAGAAGGCGGCGAGGGAGTTGCACAGGTCTTGCGAGGGCGTGATGGCGTTGGTGTTGGCGTTGGGGTTGGAGAACTCTTTTACGATGCTGAAGAGTTCTCTGCTGTTGTGGCTGTTTTTGTCCAGTCTGTCTGTGAAGAAATTCCTTTTGGCTGCTCGGATCAGGTGGTGGTGTTCGCGGGTAGCGTTCTTGAGGGCGGTCATGTTGTCAGCGGTGTGGTCCTTATGCCAGGCTTTCTCGAGGGCGCAACAGGTTTTCTTTGATTCCTTAAGGGTGTCAGAGAACCAGAGAGGTTTTTTGGTGTTGGCCTGTCTGGGAAGGCATCTGAGGGGAGCGAGGTTGTCTGCGCAGTTGGTGATCCAGTTCGTGAGGCTGAGGGCTGCGTCGTTGGGGTCGGCGGTGAAGGTAGGTCGGTTGTCGATGAGCGTGGAGAAAAGCTGTTCTTCGGGGATTTTGTTCCACTGTCGACGAGGGATGGGTTGAGTGCGGAGGTGGCGGGTCTCGCGTCGGAAGGTGAAGTGGACGCAACTGTGGTCGGTCCAGTG
The DNA here is from genome assembly GCF_031143425.1 of Pleurodeles waltl. Lineage (NCBI taxonomy): Eukaryota > Metazoa > Chordata > Amphibia > Caudata > Salamandridae > Pleurodeles > Pleurodeles waltl. The sequence goes on along the minus strand of NC_090446.1, from coordinate 1,331,035,260 downwards.
GAGAGCGGAGGCGTGGCTAAAGGAGACGTGTTTGCTGGTGGAGAAGATGGGGTCAAGCGTGTGTCCGGCGATGTGGGTGAGGGTGTTCACCAGTTGCTTGAGGCCGAGGTTGTCGAGGTTGTCGAGCAGGGCGGTGATGTTGGGGTTGTTGTTCTGTTCTAGATGGAAGTTGAGGTCGCCGAGGAGGATGTAGTCTGGCGAGGCGAGGGCGTGCGGGGAGATGAAGTCGGTGATGGAGTCGCTGAAGAGGGCGCGCGGTCCGGGGGGGCGGTAGATGAGGGATCCTCTGAGGGTGGTCCTGGGGTCAGTGCGGATCTGGAAGTGCAGGTGCTCGGCGGCGAGGGGGGTGTCTTCAGTGGAGGTGGTGACGCTGATGGAGTCTTTGAAGACGATGGCGATTCCTCCTCCTACTTGGTTGGTGCGGTCTTTCCTGGAAATCTTGTAGCCTTCGGGGATGGCCATGGCGATGTCGGGGGCCGAAGAGGCGTTCATCCAGGTCTCCGTGATGAAGGCGACGTCTGGTGCTGTGGAGTCCAGGAGGTCCCAGAGTTCGACGGCGTGCTTGTGGACGGATTGGGCGTTGATCAGGATGCATTTGAGGTGGTTGATGGCGCGTGGGCTGGTGGTCGTGGTAGTTTCGTGGTGAAAGGTAAGTTTGCAGGTGTGACATGCGAAAGGTCCATGGGTACATTTCGGGTTAGCTTGGAAGCAGGTGCTGGAGCGCCCTGGGTTGAGGGCGTGGAGGGTGATGGGGTCGTAGCGGTGCTGCGGGGTTTGGGAGTGCTGAGGACCAGGGGTCGTGGCGCTGGGCGCGGGCCAGGCGCGGACGGGCGCAGACGGGCTTGCCTTTGGTGCGCCAGCGGCGCGGTCGCACAGCGGCCGCCTTAAGAGGGAGGAGGGGGGAGGGGTCAGCTGGGGGCGGGGGACGGGAGTGGGGCGACGAATGGGAGCTGGGGGGGCAGGGGTGTGCAGGAGGTGGCGGCGGGAAATCGAAGGGAGGGGGGACAGGTAGAGGGGAGAAGAGATGGGGGAGGGGTGGTTAAGGGTGGTGGGGGTGAGTTTAGGAAGAGTTTAGGAAGAGAGTTAGGAGGAAGGTTAGGAAGATAGGGAGGGGGGTTGTAGAGGTGGAGGTGGGTGAGAGGTAGAGTGAAAGGATAGGAAGATGGGGGGGTTACAGAGGAGGAGGCGAGTGAGGGGAAAGATAGAGAGATAGGTAGATAGTTAGATAGGGGTGTTAGAGAGGGGGAGGCGAGTGAGGGAGAGAGAAGAGACAGGAGCAGGAGGACAGGCGCGGGAAGAACCCAGAAGCAGGTGAAAGAAGAAGAAGAGGAGCAGAAGAGGAGCTGAAGACTGAAGACAGAAGAACACAGAAGAAGGTAAAGAAGAAGAGGAGCCGAAGACTGAAGACAGAAGAACACAGAAGAAGGTAAAGAAGAAGAGGAGCGCAGAAGACAGAAGAATACAGAAGAAGGTGAAGAAGAAGAGGAGCGACGAGCAGCAGAGGGAAGAGCCAAGAAGAGGGACAGAGAGGAAGAGGAACACGCAGGTCGCGTTGCAAAGGAGAGAGAGAGAAGAACACAGATGAAGACAGAAGACGGGGAGCAGGAGAGAAAGAACAGTACAGATGAAGACTACAGAAGAAGAGCACAGTGGAAGAACAGAGAAGAAGAAAAGAAGCAGGAGAGGAGGTGAGTAGCCGGGGCAGGGCGAGGGGCTGGCCGGTGGGGGGGTACTTACTGTGAGGTAGCTGGGCTTGCTAGGAGGTCTCAGGAACCTGGGATGGTGGAGCTGCAGCGGCATAGTCAATGTCAACCACTCCCATGAACAGTTACAATGATTCTGCCTTCCTGAAACCACCACTAACTTTCAATACCGCCAAAAAGCAAAATATTGGTGATAGACAGACTGCTTGGATAGAGACATGTGATGATTTCCTTGATGTACTTAAAGAGACTGATAACAGGAAGATTATAAAGCACCTCAAAAATCTTGCTGGTGATGGTGTGAAATAAGTCATAAAGCAAATGCTGAGCACTGACAAAGAAGTTACATACTGTCACATTAAAGAAGTATTGAAACTCAAGTTCAATCCCGTGCCAAATGTTAACTACGAAAGATATATTTTCAGTCAAGAATGTGAAGGAGTTGGTGAAACTATCAATGAGTTTGTGGGGAGCCTCGAAGCATTTGTCAAACACCGTAAGTTCATCGAATTTAGTGATGAAGTAACTATGGATCTTAGAGTTCTTGATGGAGGCTTGTCAGATTCATTCAGATGATGAATGCTGAGAGAAACTCTTAGGGCCTAATTTAGAGGTTGATGGTAATAGTCCCGCCATCAACTTTTAGATGGAAAACCCATCCACCGCTGTGATGGTCTGCCCACTATATTTAGATGTTGTCAGACCCAGAGCCAAAGCCCGCAATCCATCCGCCACCTCCACCAAGAAAGACTGCCCGCATGGACGGTGGTAGAGGGAAAAGTAGATGCTGGGGGGCCCCAGTCACCCTTCCCGCTGTGCAGATTTGGATGTGCTTTATTGCAAAGCAAAAAGAGTCAGTCTGACCTCACACTTCCGAGTTGACAGATTAAATAGGAAAAAGGGGTGAAAACTCACTTTTTCTTCCCATTCCACCTCCGTCTACGACTGGACACACCTGGACAATACCTGCCATCACCCTTGCCACCGTCCATGGAGAAAAGACAACCCCTCCATCACCGGACTCGAAGGTAGGGGCGCCACATTGCCATGGTACGTTGGGTGGGTACTGCACGGGAGGTCAGGACCACTGCAGGCATGCACATGTTACTGTAATTGTTTTAAATCACTGTGTTATCCATATGTCAGGGAGACAATTGTGTCACCCATGGCTTGGGACACACTGGCAGAACAGTCATATCGCTCACATACACAACTGTCATGTTGGTGCCGTCGTTCATTGCTAAATGAATGCTGGCACCACAATGACAGGACACTTACACTTGACAATGGTGTCCATCTGTGCGCATTGTAAAGGGACCTGTACTGGTAGGTTTGCGATAACTGCTGTGTATGTGAGTCAGTATGTGTATGTGTGTGTGTGTATGGACTGGCTAGTTGAGGTAGAAGGAGAGGTAGTGGGTGATGTGGTTGTGTATGTGACACATTCAAGAGAGTGCTGTTGTTGTGTTGCGGATATTGTTTTGATGTGTGTAGTTGTGCCTTTGTGTAAGTGTGTTTGCGTCGCTGAGTGTGTAGCTGTGTTCGTTGTTGTGGTTGTGTCATGTGTGGGTGTTGTGTCAATGGTAGGTGTGTTGTGTCATGAATGTATGTCAATGTGTGTTTTTGGCATGTATGGATTGTGTTGTGATGGAATTGTATTGGATGATGGTGTGTATGTGGTGTTGTGTTGTGCAGGGGGACACAGATGGCTAAAGTACAGTGTGTGTGTGTCACTTACTTCTATTCTATAGCCCCCCCCCCATTTTACAAAGTCCATTGGGTCCCACCGTCATCTCCCTCTGTCAGCAATCCGTTACCAGGCCTCTGCTTGTAGAGCTGTAACATCTAAATATGTTATGCAGAATACTTCCGGCTTGACGGTCTTCTCAGGTCCATCTCCGATGTGGCTTGGCTGTAACACCGCCAAGATCTAAATCAGGCCCTTAGTGTGAAGCAAGTGTTAATGGCAGTCAGAGCTGAAGGGCATGCTGAAAGACAAGCTGCTGACATGGAGGTTGGAGGTGCCCAGAGCGAATCAGTCATGAGTGTGAAAAGTAAGCCAAAGCAAAAGACTGAAGGACACAAAGTGATGTCTATATGTAAAAAGAAGCTATACTTTAGATGTGGATTTTCGGTTCCACACAAAGGAAAATGTCCCGCCATTGGACAGATATTTAAAGGATGTGCAAAAGAGAACCATTTCGCAACAGTGTGTAAAGTGAAGAAAAAAGTAAGTGCAACACAGTGGCTTTCAAAATATTCCAGAAGCAACGCTCATTGCACGCCCACAAGACCAAGTGATGACATCAGTTGAGGCAAATTGACACTAAACAAAGTCAATCATTATCTAAATCATTGTTAAACAGCTCTTCCGCCCCAATATCAAGTGAAAGTGAAGACAATGATTGTGCCATGTCGATTTTTACCTCAGAGAAACATGAGCGTGTTGGACTGGCTGCATGTGAAGAAAAATGTCAGTCAGAGAAAAGTCAAGATGCCAAAGCGAGGAAATCCTATATACACTATCGAAAGATTACATTGAAAATAAATGGTTGTTCAATATCCTTTCATTATTGACAGTGGTGCGTCAATAGACATAATTCTCCGTTGTCGCAGCTTACACCATCAAAAGCAGAAGTGTGGACATGGGCTGCATCAACACCCATAAAAAGTCAAGGTTCATTTGTAGCAACAGTGAAACATAACAAAAGAAAGGTACAAGCACCTACTCATGTTCTTCAATGTACAACATCAAGTGCCTGTCTACTCAGTTTCAATACACCCACTGATATGGGACTGTTTTCTGTGAATTACAACATGAATGCTCATCATGATATAGTAAGTCAATTCCTTTCGTTATTTCATGGTTTAGGAAAACTTTAGACTATGAAAGTAAAGCTGCACATTAATGAGGATGTCCGTCCTGTTCCTCAGAAACATAGACAAATTGCTTTTCGTTTACAAGAAGCTGTTGAAAAAGAACTTGAACTGATACTTGAGCGTGACATTATTAAGCATTCAACTGGTCCAACGGCATGGGTTTTTCCCATAGTGGTAATGCCCAAAAAGGACAATGAAGGAGCTGTATGCATATGCATTGACATGCATCAGGCAAACACGGCAATTGAATGAGAACGACATCCCGGTCCACACATTGCTGACATGATAGCGCAATTAAATGGTGCAAAGGTCTTCTCGTCTTGATTTTAATGAAGGTTATGATCAATTGGAACTCGAAGAATATTGCAGGTACATTACAACCTTTTCTACACATGTTAGCCTGTTTTGATACAAAAGACTTAGGGTCTGATTTACCTCTTGGCAGTTCTGGTTCTCTGGTTTTCCCATCGGATAATCATTCCGCTTACTAGATGGTACATCCACTTAAATTAGATGCTGCCTGGCCCACAGACGAAAGTCAAATGTAAGCATATCATTTCGGCATAGACAATGCTATAGGCAGAAGAGGCTGGCAGCTGGATCACAGCAAGTTTTACCATTGGCCAAATCATAATGTGTCTTCCCACCAACATAACTGTGGAGTCTAAACCTCCACATTTGAGTTGGTGTATTCAAAGGCATACAAGGTAAAAACATACCTTTTTCTACTTTTCACTTCCCTTGCCACCATGAAACCGACCGTACAAGTCCTTCCTTTGCTGCTGCTACACCACAACATAAATCAATCCCTTGTCACCGGAACCGAAGGTAAGTAACTTTTTTTACCTGCTACCATCAGAATTGTCTATTTACATTAGCTCTGTACTCTTGCATTTTTTATAAATACTTACAAGCAATAGTATAACAATTTGGTTGGCCATGAAGGACAGGGAAAGGCGGCAACCTGATTTTCTATAAATGACCTTTGATGACCTTTGGGAAGATATACATATCACTGTACTGGTAGCTTTGTATTGAACAGTGAAGTATGTAATAATTCTTGGCTGAATTTGGCTGAATTTCACTGTGAGATACCTATTGTGAGGATCTGGCCCAGCTTGGAGAACCTCAACGGATCGACTGTGTATACACGTGTAGTTATGTGTTCATGTTTGAACATTGATCTACTAATGTCAGTGAACTCCACAGAGTAAAGAAGGAAGGTCAGAGTTCATGTGAATTATTTTGAGACAAGACCTGTGGTGCAATAGGAGTTTAGTCATGTCACCCCGCAAAACACATGTTGGCTGGAATTAGTTGATTAAGACCCATATAATAATCATTAATAGGGTCATTTCCAGGACAAACTCTTGGCCAGCAACACTTCCCTGCTGGGACTGGGTGGGACTGCATCCACCGTTCAGGCTTGCAACAGGGTTGAGCTAACTGTAATCATAAGCACACAGCTGCTCCCGTGGCGTGGGACACACTCGGTGTGGGCCCAGGTGAAGACCGAGCCCATTTTCGCCCGTCATTGCCAAGAGGAGGCTGGGTCCCCCTCGTTATTCTGCAATTCGAAACCTGGAGTTTGGACATTCACGTAAGTTTAACTCTTTACTCCTGAGAGTGTGTGGTATTTTGATTGCTACGCTGCCTGCAATTGTTGATTGCATTTACGTATTGATAAAAATGTGCAAGCGGAAGGTGGCAGAAAGCTTAAAATCACACACAGCTGCAAACAAACTAAAGAAACCTATAAGTGAAGGCATATGATTGCCCGCAAATGCTGCTAGTAATTGCACTCTTGATGACATCGATCACTTCATTAAGGAGGTTCTTTAGATATTAAGTAAGAAGACTATACCAATGAAAGAAGGGCTTCATCAAACTAAGGTCTCTGACATGTTCAGGAAAAATAAGCCTTTACAAACTGGCACTGCCAAGAACATAGGTCTTACAAAAGAATCTTCATCTGACCCTCAAAGATCTGGGCAACCGGTGAGCCCTTGGATTTGGTAGAGTCTAGTGACATTGAAGTCCCTCCTGTGATTGCTCCTACAGAGGGTGGCTATCTCTAAGCCCTAAAGTTTGTGTAATTCCTAACGTTTATTGCACCAATAGGCTTGCCCCTCCAGCTACACCTACTAAAGAGAACGTATCCTGTAAGGTTTCTGAGACTTTTTCTCAGCACAAGCCAGAAGTTATCAATCTGGCAGGCATTCTTTAACAGTGTTTAAAGCATCTGAAGGTGCTAATAGCGTATTTTTTCTCCAAAAGATTGAACATCTCAGAATAATGTTAGTCGGTATCTTTATGCGGGTTTCCAAATTTGCAACTCGTCTCTGTTGCTGCACTTGTACTTGCAGCCAGAGGGTTAGGTCTGTGCAATATACCTTTAGTTCTGCATTGGATGCAGCTGGAAGGATACCTTCATACCGAGATCACCCCAAAATGGTGCGGGCATTTGTTAGGTGGCTACATCACGGCCAACTCAGGAGGGCTTTAAGGAGCAGGGAAGCCAGCTTGCAGCTCAGCAATCCTTGAATGAACAAACCCCACCGGCGCAGAGACTAAAACCACTGACCTATCCCTAAAGCTCTCGTACTTTGCACTTGGACTGGCTCCAACCTCCTGCCGGGGTGACTCACGGGATAAGAAACCATCAAGGCCCAAGGCATCAGCCACCTTAGTTTCCATATTATCAAGGGCATATATTACAATCACGTACTGTCAACGAAGGAAAGAGAACAATTTAGTTAACCCATATACCTAAGCCCCACCCAAAGTCTCATGAGGCCATGGATTGCTTAGTAAATAAAATCATCTATTGGTTTAGGTCTTCACGCAATTGCTATTTTGTAATTAGATCTGACATTGAGCATGCCAAGCGTCACTGCACTGGTCCCTCTGCCATTGATTATATTTCTGTCACTCTTTTGGATGAAGCACTGTCAGAAAACCTCATAAATTTTTAAGTATACATCTTGCAGAATCACACAAGACCTCTATCAAGTTACAGCTGTCACCTCCTAATGATATTTATTTCTTGGAGAACAACATCAGCAATATATGCCCTTTGGAATCCTGTCAAGAAGCTTTGCCAGAGAATCCAAATTTGAGTTGTGTTGATTGACTAAGTGATCTGGCCGAGCATACACCTGAGGCCTTTAGTACCAAATCTGGTATCGCAATCCTGGAAATTAATGCCAGAATGACTATGACTGATGTATTCCTAGGGACATGGCAAGGGGGGACCAATGGCAATCTGTCTGCTAATGCTATACCATCAGTCATGTATAATATTGAGGACAGGAAGTCAAGAGGGGAATCTAATTTTAGATCAGCTGAATATGATACATTTATAGGGCAGCAGCATAGGAAAAGGGAAGATTATACATCGGGTGATGATGCTGCCCTAGAAATCTATCAGTTTGAACCCCCTGGTCGAGGGCTGATATAAAATCATTCTCCAGTCTCTCCATCATTTCCTGGAATTTGGCTGGTAGTAAGTTAAAGTTACTGGACCCTTGATGGTTACTTTACATTAGCCAATTTGATGTATGCCTGTTTCAGGAGACTTGGGTGACCTCTAGGGTGCAAATCAATGGTTTCACAACCTATACTGTAGAAGCCAGACTAACTGGGAAACAGGGGCAAGCTAGTGGTGGACTGCTCATTCTAGTAAAGAATGATTTACAGTGTAGCCATGCAGGTCTGCAGATTGCTTCCAATGATCTGATGGGGGTCCTACTAAAGTTTCCATCTCGATTGAAACTGTCACTTGTTAATATCTATGTCAGACTAGTTTCTACAGGTACAGGACCCCAGTTTTAATCCTTTTAGATGACTTACTTAGATTATATCAGCAGAACTCTAAGGTTATAGTGGGTGGTGAATGTAATACTTTCTTTGAGCCATCTCCTTATACTAATGAACTTACTGAGGCTTAGGACGAACAGTGGCATATATCCCTCAGTTAGAGGGGAGAATAAGATATCATATTACACATCTAGCCCAGCAGTTGATATCTATAGTTGTGGGGTGGAGTATAAGGGCTTGCAGTGGCCGGACTCATTCACTTTTAAGTGTGGCTCTCATCCTAGTATTATTGATTATGTATTTTTAGATGCTAGACTTTGGTCATGTTGCAAGATATGAGAGTTGACACCTGATTAGACATCAATCATAATTCCCTCCTTATGTACCTTTCTGGTGATTAATGAAACAGGTCAAATCTTGTTAGATCTACACCCGTTCCTAAGCCTCTGCTAGCCAGTAATCATAGGAGGGCTTCATGGCCACATGTTATGTCCAATACTAAACTGCATGCTGAAATATATTTACTGTTTGTGAATCTAATGGCTGATTTTGCAAAAGTACATAGCACAGACACTCCGATTCAAGAGCTGCATAAAATACACTAGGCTGCGAAGCATTTTTATAAAGAAATTGACTCTAAGAAATCTGTTCCCCTTAAGGGGGTCAAATGGTTTAGTATGGAGTGCAAAGCAGCCAAAGTAAGTCTGTCAGTTGCAGTTAAAAGTTGCTTCCAACCTTTGAGAGCTGAGGTGAGGAGAAAGTACAAATCTGCTCTCAAACATGTAAAAAAAAACTGGCATGATAATGTATAGCAAAACATGTTTCTTGCTATTCAGTTAAAGGACAATGGACTATCCTGGCAATTAGTGTCGCATGAGGGTAGCGACAGTTCTATATCATTTCACTACCATATTAAACCTGAATGTTGGGTAAACCACTTTTCTTAATTGTATGACCTAGAGGACCCAGGTGCTAAAGGTAGATTATCCTGTGGTCCTGGAATGTCATTAGCAAACATTGATGTGGTAGCAAATGATGTGGTGACAAATGAGCCAGTACTTTTTGCACTAGAGGGTACAGTAAACACAATCTCTTCTCTTAAGTCTGGAAAAGCTCCAGGTCCAGATAAAATACCTGGTGAGCTCTATAAATCTGAACTCCAAATCTGGGCAATTTATTCTAATATTGTCTCTAACGCTGTGTCAGCAGGAGGTAGAAATCCTGATCCTTGGAGGGGCGCTGAGGTCATCCCAGTGTATAAAAAAGGCAAACCTTCTATACTCTATAACTATAGGCCCATCAGCCGTATTGAGAACTTGCAAAAAATCTTTGCCAGGCAAGATCTTGATAGACTGCTATCTTGAGCTAAGGGGAAAAAGTTCTATTACCGCTTTAAGTTTGATTTTTGCCCCAACACCAGCATTTCTGATCAAGTGTTTAGATTAGCCATCCTCTATTGGAAATATGTACTGCTATGGAAACAAAAATTATATGTGGCTTTTATTGATGTTAGGGCGGCCTTTAATTTTGTTCTGCACAGAAATCTATGGAAAGTTTTATTACAACGGGGTGCTCTGGAAAATGTTGTTGCTTTATTAGTTAAGCTACACAACGAGAATTATGCCTAGGTGCGATAAAGTAGCAACGGGGAGCTGATGGATCGCATCCCGATTGAATGTGGGGTGCTCCAGAGATGCGTCCTTATCCTCACCTTGTTCACTTTGTATATTAATGATGTTGTACAGCTACTATTGGAGTGCCAGAAGGATTCTCCTGTACATAACAATAAGAAGATCCCGATCCTGCTTTTTGCAGATGACTCTCCCTTAATATCTAAGACACCTATGGGCTTGCAGGTCCTACTGTATAAATATATGGGTTTCTATAAGCCACAGGGCTTGCAACTAGCACAACAAAGTACCTGGTGTTTGGAAGAAGGGCCGCAAAAAACATATAGGGACTTATTTACAAGCCTCTAGCGCCACAGGAGTGCCACTTTCAACAACTCTTCAGTGGCACTGTTCCCATTTCCACATTTACAAGGCGGTGCTAAGCCACTGTGCGCCACTGTGCGCCCCAATGCAGTTTTCTGCAGCAGGGGGTGTGACATCAGTGTTGCTGTGGGCTTTTCCATGCAGCAACTATTGCTTTTGACACTGCCCCAGGTTTGCGAGAAATCGTAAATCTGAGTCAGCGCCAAAAGCTAACACCACCCCAGGGGTGGCGTCAGAGTAGTGTAACGAGGAAAAATACTTCTATTTCTCCTCATTTCTCCTTTTTCTATGTGTGCTGCATTCTGAAGCACACATAGAACAAGCAAAACACCATTAATGATTTTTTATGTGCAGGAAGGTGTCCTTTATCTGCACATAAAAATCATTAAATATTGACGATTTGCTACTTCTATGTGTGCTGCATTCTGCATAGATCTAGGGTTATCTTGTGATTATGTAAAACTACTCTTTCTTGCTTGGTCTCGCCTGCCTTAGAAGTATATTGTGCAAAAGCCCAGAGTGCTGCAATCTTTGGGACAGAAGTTTAGGGCTTTGCCGACACTCAACAGCTAGCCACTGCTGAAAAATGTTTAGCGAGACAGCTTCTTGCTTGTCCAACTAGTACCCCCTTAATACCACTCTTTTATGATTTGGGTATCAAGAGACTTCCAAGCTTAATAGCATTGAAACCTCTGAGGTATGGGTCCACCTGTGGACCACTCCAGAACTACAGGACTATAGGGACTCTCTACAGGAACTGGCCAATATGCCTAATGTTCTATAGGTCCCCTGGCTTAAATTTGTAGATGATTGGTTCTGGAAGCTGGGTTTGCAAAGACTATGGGACAATTCCTCTACAATTGACAAACCTGATGTTAATATCGTGAACTCCCATTACTGGGCCTTCTTTCCTGGGCAGGCTTTTGCCACTGGGACTGTGGGGTGTCTAACCAATCAATTTTTTGACATTAAAATCTTCCCACTTTTTGAGCCCTACTTGGATAATATTATGCCTTTATTGGATAAAAGTATGTATGCCAGCTTCCAGTTTAGATGTCATCCTCTGAGATCTTTTACTCTCAGTTGGAAGCATGACCCAGCGTCAGCCCTGGACTTACATCCAGGATGCAAGGACGCTCAGGAGACTGAGGAGATTATCCTGTTTATCTGTCTTGCATACCTTAATCAGAAGTGGAGGTGGATTTGCCCTATCTGCTTGAATTTCAGGATGACCCAATATTCTGCAACCTATAGAACTGGCACTTCAGCTCTGGTAGTGTTTACAGTTAGTCACTTTCTGCTGACAGTTTGGCCCAAGCAAAATATTTATTCTGTCAGCCTCAAATTGAATCTGAGCTATTAAATCTTTACTCAATCTCTTGGTGCTGTATGTACTTGATAAATTCCAAATCTGGATTATAATGAGAGCGATACATACATTTACACATTTGCATTTTATAGGTGACTGATGTTAATGCAGACCTCCTGTCTGGTACATTTTGGATGTAAGATACTTGCTCTTTTGTCAGATACCATGGACTGGATGTAAATGTCTTTGCCAATACTTTGCACTTTATTAATGATCAACCTAATTACTTATACTGCCAAATTAGTGTGTAAATAGGAACTTCATTCTCTTTTGATGAGATTTTTATCTTTGATATTTGGATGTTACTGACTAAAGTCTGAAATGTGTTTTCAATGTGATTTTATTTGCTTTGTTGTTCTTTGTAGCCGATTAAAGTATTGCTTTGACTTTGAGTATAATAATGTCCACTGCATATTATGCAATGTGGTAGTTTAAGAAATGTAAAGAAACACACCTGTATTTTTCAATTACGTCTACCAGTTTGATCCAAGCTGCTTCCATGCTAATGGACACCTACACAAAAATTCACATTAATTCCAAATTCAAAATGTCCCCCTACCTACATGTGTGTTTATTCATTTTCCTCAACTCAGATACATATGCATTACACATTATTTGAACAAAGTCATTCTAATAAAATGTAGTAATTGCACTACACAATACAACAAGTGGGTGCACAAGAAATGTATATTCAGTGTCACTTCTAAACTTAAAACATTTCATATATGCATTAATGTCACATTTCCCTTGTCTAGTGCATTTTCTGTATATCATTAAATTTCATTTAACTATAAAGTTTTTTTTATGTGTAATTCATATGTCTTTATTAAACACACCTGTGTTAGCCAGGTAAAATATTTAAACATGTTGAATTTTGGTGAAGTGTCCATTACCATGATGAATGCTTGCACCAAAATCATCATATCTATTACAAATGTTCTTCTCTAGTGCAAGCACTGTACAAGTATGTCAACAATAACGCCTGTTTTGTTCACCATCATAAATGAAATTAAGCTCACATTCCTCACATTTTCATAAATAACGTTGTCATTAATCAATTAATTTTAATTAAAAAATAATGTTAGCACAAACTTTGTGAAAAGAAAATGTTTTATTTTAAATGACATCCGTCTCTCTCTCAAAAACGTTCAGAATGAATAAAACATTAATGTCCAAAAAACAGATGCACTGCACCAATGGATGGGTTTTTGACCAAGAACTTGCCTTCTAATTACACTACCAAGGGACAACCTCCTCAGGAAGGTGCATTTAGTGGGCACAGAGCTGGCACCTCAAGGATCATTCTTAGGAAGAGTAGGTTTGGATTTTACAAGGGTCAGGACACAAAAGAAGTGTAATTGGGTGGAGGAGAAGAGGTAGAAGGGGTGGGAGAGGATTGGGTTTGGGAGGTAAGGGAGCTGGTGTGGGTGATGTGTGTGTGTCTGTTCTTCAGGTGCATGTGGATCTAGTGTATGTGGTGTATATTTGGGTGTGTGTTTCTTGGAAGGTGTTTGGGCGAGTGTGTGCATTTGTGTTTGGTTAGTGTTGTGCGTGTGCTTCTGTATCAGTGTGTCTGTTTGAATGAGTGTGCTGTTGATGTGTTGGTATGGTTGTGGTACATATGTCTGTATATTTTGCAAATGCATGTGCATCTGGTGCATGTTTGGGTGTGCTGTTTAGTGTGTATGTGTGCATTCGTGTGCGTCTGTTTGTTTTGAAGAGTGTTCTGTTGAGGTAGAATTTGTGGCTCGAGTGCATGTGGCTGTGGGTGTGGTGGTGGTTGTTGGTATGCTGGTCCTTGTGGTGATTATGGGTGTGCTGGTGGTTGTTTGTGTGGTGGTGGTGGTTTTGGTGGTTGTGCCTGTGGTGGTGGGTGTTGTGGTTGTGGGTGTGGTGGTGGTGCTTGTGAGTTTGGTGGTGGATGCTGTGGTGGTTGTGGTGCATGTGGGTGTAGTGTCAGTATTGTGCGTATATGTTGGATGTGTGTATAATTTTGTTTCTTTGTGTTTGTATTTATGTGTGCGTGTGCTGCTTGTGTCTGTTGGAGTGGGTGCCTGCAAAAACATGAGTGTGCTTGGGATTGGGGTTGGGATTTGGGGTGAGAAAGGGACCGTATTAGGGGCACAAGCTGGGCCGATTGGAGGACTGCAGTCAGTGCAGAGGCTATTTTCGCAAGTGATCACTGCATGTCAGACATTAAACTAAGAATGGCATCCAGAAATGCACTTGGCAATGAAGGCCATGGATGCCATTCACTATTGCTGTCTGGCCTACAAAGATGCTGCTTAACAGGTCAATAGCCTCTTCACTGAGCACAGCTGGGGGGCAGGGGTGAGGTGCCTGCAGCAAAGGAGACCCCATCCCTCTTAGTGGGGTGGGTTTGGTCAACTGGGGGGAGCAAGAAGGAAGGTGGAGATGGAATCTGGGTGACGGACAAGTATGCCGATGGTAAAGGTCCTGCAGGGTCTGCCACCACTTGTGGTCACTTGTGGAGTCCTCCGAACAAGATGAAGAGCTAGTGGCCTCCGTTCCAATCCCCTTACCCTTCATGCCACTGTGTCCATCGGTGTCTGACATCTCACCACCTGGCGCTTAGTGGCCAGCAGCTTTCATGTCTTCATGGCCAATATCCCCTTTGCCTGCTCCTGAAAATGCTTAAAGACAGATACAACATTTTTATTAGACCTGTGCAAAGAAAAATGATCATGAGGTTTTTTAAACAAAATATTTCCTGATTTTCTTATTTCACCTGCTTCAAGGCGATCAAACTTAGGTATACTTTACACTTACCCCATGCATGTAAGGGAACATCTTCTGGACCCATTTTCTCACAGTTTGGTAATTTACCATCATTACTCCCATTTCAATTTTGATAATTTCTCTTAAACATTTCACATTCCTCTTTGAATGGTTTAACACCTCTGAATGGCACAGATTAGTTGTTTTGAATGATTAACTCATGTCACAAAAATAAATATGTAATATGAAACCTTTGTACCATGCACATTGTCTTTCTGTAAAAGTCCCTTTCAATACCTTTTTTTTCAATATTGAAGTCTCATCTGCACATAACAAAGGGCACAAAAATGTTGTTTTGGGGTATATGTTACTCTGTCACCAATGTGCACCCATGTCTGTCTGTTTCTGGCTTACATTCACATTTGTGAAGGAGTAAGGCATCATGACAATCTGCACCTGTGAGCATGAACTGACTTTAATTTTTAAGTGAAAACATATTTTTATATGTTTTTGCTAAAGGATGTTGCCATTGTTCTCATGTTCCTAGTCATTTTGGATCACATGCTCACTATTGTTTTTTTTATTAGACCTACTCACCAATGTGAAGTTGTAACAGCCACTGTATCATAAGTGCATTGTGTGCTATGTCACCTGCAAAACGTCCAATATAAGCTTCTCACAATTGTGATGAAGCATCACACCTGAAACAATGATAAGTTGTGTCCTGTTTGGTACAACTGTCCCTCAAAACTTAGACAAAATCCAGGTACATCTTTTTTCTTAGTCAGGCATGGGTCTGCTAAAAACAGTCCTTTGGTAGTGATCAGAAATCTAGTCGGAACAGTTTCCACAAATCAATACACCAAACACATCATTATACCCTTGTGCAAAACGTACACCTTTCAGAACTCTTCTTGTGCATTGGACGTGTGTCAGATGTTGATGCCTTAATTTGTTGCTGTAACCAAAAATGATAGCTAACAATAAGAACTAAAAAAATTACTTTTCCCCTTGATGCTGCTGTTGGGCTCTCAACTGCCCATCAAGCTCAAAATAGGTCACTGCAAGTATCCATTGGGAAGAACGGCCGAGCAGGACTTCTGATGACTTCTTGGTCCAGTTTCATAGGACCTCCTGTAGGAGGCTGGACTGGCTTGTAGTGAGTACCAAGGGGTACTTACACCTTGCACCAGGCCCAGTTATCCCTTATTAGTGTATAGGGTGTCTAGCAGCTTAGGCTGATAGATAATGGTAGCTTAGCAGAGCAGCTTAGGCTGAACTAGGAGACGAATGAAGCTCCTACAGTACCACTAGTGTCATATGCACAATATCATAAGAAAACACAATACACAGATATACTAAAAATAAAGGTACTTTATTTTTATGAAAATATGCCAAAAGTATCTCAGTGAGTACCCTCAGTATGAGGATAGCAAATATACACAAGATATATGTACACAATACCAAAATATGCAGTAATAGTCTTAGAAAACAGTGCAAACAATGTATAGTTACAATATGATGCAATGGGGACACATAGGGATAGGGGCAACACAAACCATATACTCCAAAAGTGGAATGCGAACCACGATTGGACCCCAAACCTATGTGACCTTGTAGAGGGTCGCTGGGACTGTAAGAGAACAGTTAGGGTTAGAAAAATAGCCCACCCCAAGACCCTGAAAAGTGAGTGCAAAGTGCACTAAAGTTCCCCAAAGGACTTAGAAGTCGTGATAGGGGAATTCTGCAGGAAAGACACAAATCAGCAATGCAACAACGATGGATTTCCAAACGAGGGTACCTGTGGAACAAGGGGACCAAGTCCAAAAGTCACAAGCAAGTCGGAGATGGGCAGATGCCCAGGAAATGCCAGCTGTGGGTGCAAAGAAGCTCTACTGGACAGTAGAAGCTGAAGATTCTGCAGGAACGACAAGGGCTAGGAACTTTCCCTTTGGAGGACGGATCCCTCACGCCGTGGAGAATCATGCAAAAGTGTTTTCCTGAAGAAAGACCACCAACAAGCCTTGCTAGCTGCAAATCGTGCGATTATGGTTTTTGGATGCTGCTGTGGCCCAGGAGGGACCAGGATGTCGCCAATTGCGTCTGGGGACAGAAGGGGTGTCGAGCAAGACAAGGAATCCTTTCAGAAGCAGGCAGCACCCACAGAAGTGCCGGAACAGGCACTACAAAGTAGAGTGAAACGGTGCTCACCCGAAGTTGCACAAAGGAGTCCCACGCCGCTGGAGGACAACTTAGGAGGTCGTGCAATGCAGGTTAGAGTGCTGTGGACCCAGGCTGGACTGTGCACAAAGGATTTCCACCGGAAGTGCACGGAGGCCGGAGTAGCTGCAAAAGTCGAGGTTCCCAGCAATGCAGTCTGGCGTGGGGAGGCAAGGACTTACCTCCACCAAACTTGGACTGAAGAGTCACTGGACTGTGGGAGTCACTTGGACAGAGTTGCTGGATTCAAGGGACCTCGCTCATCGTGCTGAGAGGAGACCCTGGGTACCGGTGATCCAGTTCTTTGGTGCCTGCGGTTGCAGGGGGACGATTCCGTCGACCCACGGGAGATTTCTTCTGAGCTTCTAGTGCAGAGAGGAGGCAGACTACCCCCACAGCATGCACCACCAGGAAAACAGTCGAGAAGGCGGCAGGATCAGCATTACAGAGTTGCAGTAGTCGTCTTCGCTACTTTGTTACAGTTTTGCAGGCTTCCAGCGCGGTCAGCAGTCGATTCCTTGGCAGAAGGTGAAGAGAGAGATGCAGAGGAACTCGGATGAGCTCTTGCATTCGTTATCTAAGGAATCCCCAAAGACAGAGACCCTAAATAGCCAGAAAAGAGGGTTTGGCTACTTAGGAGAGAGGATAGGCTAGCAACACCTGAAGGAGCCTATCAGAAGGAGCCTCTGACATCACCTGCTGGCACCGGCCACTCAGAGCAGTCCAGTGTGCCAGCAGCACCTCTGTTTCCAAGATGGCAGAGGCCTGGAGCACACTGGAGGAGCTCTGGGCACCTCCCAGGGGAGGTGCAGGTCAGGGGAGTGGTCACTCCCCTTTCCTTTGTCCAGTTTCGCGCCAGAGCAGGGCTGAGGGGTCCCTGAACCGGTGTAGACTGGCTTATGCAGAAATGGGCACCATCTGTGCCCATGAAAGCATTTCCAGAGGCTGGGGGAGGCTCCTCCTCCCCAGCACTAACACCATTTTCCAAAGGGAGAGGGTGTAACACCCTCTCTCTGAGGAAGTCCTTTGTTCTGCCTTCCTGGGCCAGGCCTGGCTGGACCCCAGGAGAGCAGAAACCTGTCTGAGGGGTTGGCAGCAGCAGCTGCAGTGAAACCCCGGGAAAGGCAGTTTGGCAGTACCCAGGTCTGAGCTACAGACCTGTGGGATCATGGGATTGTGCCAACTATGCCAAGATGGCATAGAGGGGGCAATTCCATGATCATAGACATGTTACATGGCCATATTCGGAGTTACCATTGTGAAGCTATATATAGGTAGTGACCTATATGTGGTGCACGCGTGTAATGGTGTCCCCGCACTCACAAAGTCCGGGGAATTGGCCCTGAACAATGTGGGGGCACCTTGGCTAGTGCCAGGGTGCCCACACACTAAGTAACTTAGCACACAACCTTTACCAGGTAAAGGTTAGACATATAGGTGACTTATAAGTTACTTAAGTGCAGTGTAAAATGGCTGTGAAATAACGTGGACGTTATTTCACTCAGGCTGCAGTGGCAGGCCTGTGTAAGAATTGTCAGAGCTCCCTATGGGTGGCAAAAGAAATGCTGCAGGCCATAGGGATCTCCTGGAACCCCAATACCCTGGGTACCTCAGTGCCATATACTAGGGAATTATAAGGGTGTTCCAGTAAGCCAATGTAAATTGGTAAAATTGGTCACTAGCCTGTTAGTGACAATTTGAAAGAAATGAGAGAGCATAACCACTGAGGTTCTGATTAGCAGAGCCTCAGTGAGACAGTTAGTCATAACACAGGTAACACATTCAGGCACACTTATGAGCACTGGGGCCCTGGCTGGCAGGGTCCCAGTGACACATACAACTAAAACAACATATATACAGTGAAAAATGGGGGTAACATGCCAGGCAAGATGGTACTTTCCTACACAACCCCCCCCCCCCCCCAAAGAAGTACAATAAGACTAGCCATGACCTGATGAGTCTTCATTGTCTAAGTGGAAATATCTGGAGAGTCCATCTGCATTGGAGTGGCTACTCCCAGGTCTATGTTCCACTGTATAGTCCATTCCCTGTAGGGATATGGACCACCTCAACAATTTAGGATTTTCACCTTTCATTTGTTTTAGCCAAAGTAGAGGTTTGTGGTCTGTCTGAACAATGAAGTGAGTGCCAAACAGGTATGGCCTCAACTTCTTCAGTGCCCAGACCACAGCAAAGGCCTCCCTCTCTATGGCAGACCAACGCTTTTCTCTAGGGGTCAAACTCCTACTAATAAAAGCAACAGGTTGATCCTGGCCCTCAGAATTAAGTTGTGATAGGACTGCCCCTACTCCTAATTCAGATGCATCAGTTTGGACATAGAATTTTTTAGAGTAACAAGGGCTTTTCAGGACAGGTGCAGAGCACATGGCCTGCTTCAGCTCCTCAAAAGCTTTCTGACAGCTAGCTGTCCACAATACCTTCTTAGGCATTTTCTTGGATGTGAGGTCATTAAGAGGGGCTGCAATGGAGCCATAGTTCTTAATGAACCTCCTGTAATACCGAGTGAGGCCTAGGAAGGCTCTCACCTGAGTCTGAGCAGTAGGGGCAACCCAATCTATAATAGTTTGGATTTTCCCCTGAAGTGGTGCAATCTGTTCCCCACCAACAAGGTGTCCCAGATAAACCACCTTCCCCTGCCCTATCTGGCACTTTGAAGCCTTGATAGTGAGGCCTGCCTTTTGCAGGGCCTCCAAAACTTTCCACAGGTGGACCAGGTGATCATCCCAGCTGGAGCTAAAGACAGCCATATCGTCCAGATATACTGCACTAAAAGCTTCCAGCCCTTGCAGGACTGTGTTCACCAACCTCTGAAAAGTGGCAGGTGCATTTTTCAATCCAAAAGGCATTACTGTGAATTGGTAATGGCCTCCAATGGTTGAAAATGCAGTTTTTGCTTTTGCATCTTCTGATAATTTGATCTTCCAATACCCTGCAGTCAAGTCAAAAGTGCTTAGATACTTGGCAGATGCCAGTGTATCTATGAGCTCATCTGCCCTGGGTATAGGGTGAGCATCAGTTTTGGTTACCTGGTTGAGACCTCTGTGGTCAACACAAAACCGCATTTCCTTCTTTCCATCCTTGGAATGAGGTTTTGGTACAAGTACCACAGGAGAAGCCCATGGACTTTCAGAGTGCTCAACCACTCCCAGTTCTAACATTTTCTGCACCTCTTGCTTTATGCAGTCTCTGACATGGTCAGGCTGCCTATAGATCTTACTTTTGACAGGCAAGCTGTCTCCAGTATCTATAGTGTGCTCACACCAAGAAGTGGTACCTGGCACAGTAGAGAAGAGTTCAGAAAACTGACCCAGGAGATTTATGCAATGGCCTTTCTGCTCAGCAGTAAGACAATCAGCCAAAACTACACCTTCCACTAGAGCATCTTGTTCTGTGGAAGAGAAGAGATCAGGGAGAGGGTCACTCTCTTCTTCCTGTCCCTCATCAGTTGCCATGAGCAGGGTGAGATCAGCCCTGTCACAGTAGGGTTTCAGGCGATTGACATGGAGCACCCTAAGGGGACTCCTGGCAGTGCCTAAGTCAACTAAGTAGGTGACTTCACCCTTTTTCTCAACAATTGTGTGGGGTCCACTCCATTTATCTTGGAGTGCTCTTGGGGCCACAGGCTCCAAGACCCACACTTTCTGCCCTGGTTGGTACTGAACCAAAACAGCCTTCTGGTCATGCCATTGCTTCTGGAGCTCTTGGCTGGCCTGAAGGTTTTTACTGGCCTTTTTCATGTATTCTGCCATCCTAGATCTGAGGCCAAGTACTTAATCCACTATATCTTGCTTTGGAGCTTTTAAAGGTTGTTCCCAACCCTCCTTGACAAGTGTTAGTGGACCCCTCACAGGGTGTCCAAAGAGGAGTTCAAAGGGGCTGAAGCCCACTCCTTTCTGGGGTACCTCCCTGTAGGCAAAAAGGAGGCATGGTAAAAGGATATCCCATCTCCTGCGGAGTTTTTCAGGGAGTCCCATAATCATGCCTTTGAGAGTTTTGTTAAATCTCTCCACCAGTCCATTTGTTTGTGGATGATAGGGTGTAGTGAACTTGTAAGTTACACCACACTCCTTCCACATGGCCTTTAAGTAAGCAGACATGAAATTGCTTCCCCTGTCTGATACCACCTCTTTTGGGAAGCCCACCCTGGAAAATATTCCCAGGAGGGCCTTTGCCACTGCAGGTGCTGTAGTGGTCCTTAGAGGAATAGCTTCAGGATATCTTGTGGCATGGTCCACTACCACCAAGATAAACCTATTGCCTGAAGCAGTAGGAGGGCCAAGGGGGCCAACTATGTCAACCCCTACCCTTTCAAAGGGAACCCCAACCACAGGCAGTGGAATAAGGGGTGCCTTTGGAGTGCCACCTGTCTTGCCACTGGCTTGACAGGTTTCACAGGACTTGCAAAATTATTTTGTGTCCTCTGACATTCTATGCCAATGAAACAAGGGAACAAGCCTGTCCCAAGTTTTCATTTGTCCCAAATGTCCAGCTAGGGGAATGTCGTGGGCTAGAGTTAGGAGGAACTTTCTGTACTCTTGAGGAATCACTAACCTCCTGGCAGTTCCAGGTTTAGGATCCCTTGCTTCAGTGTACAAGAGGTTGTCCTCCCAGTAAACTCTGTGAGAGTCACTGACATCCCCATTAGCTTGTTTGACAGCTTGCTGTCTTAGACCCTCTAGTGTGGGACAGGTTTGCTGTGCCACACTCAGCTCCTCCCTGGCAGGCCCCCCTTCACCCAAAAGCTCAGCAGTGTCTGCTTCCAGCTCCTCTGGTGTAGGTTCTGCACAGGGTGGAAATTCTTCTTCCTCAGAAGTAGAATCCACTGTAGAGGGAGGGATAGTAGGTAGTGCTTTACTTCTACTAGCCCTAGCTTTATGGAGCACTTGGTCCATTGTTCCAGGATCCAAGTTACCCTGTCCTTTTTGCTTTTTGGCCTGAGCCCTGGTTAAAGCAAAAATATGCCCTGGGATGCCCAGCATTGCTGCATGGGCCTCCAACTCCACATCTGACCAAGCGGATGTCTCCAAATCATTTCCTAGTAGACAGTCTACAGGTAAATCTGAGGCTACCACAACTTTCTTTGGACCAGTAACCCCCCCCAGTTGAGATTTACAACAGCCATGGGGTGGCTAAGTGTGTTGTTGTGAGCATCGGTTACTTGGTACTGGTGACCAAGTAGGTGTTGTTCAGGGTGGACCAGTTTCTCTATTACCATAGTAACACTGGCACCAGTGTCCCTGTAGGCCTGAACCTCAACACCATTTATTAGGGGTAGTTGTTTGTACTTATCCATGTTAAGGGGACAAGCAATTAAGGTGGCTAAATCAATAGCCCCCTCAGAGACTAACACAGCCTCTGTGGTCTCCCTAACAAGACCAACCCCAACTAAGTTACCAAAAGTGAGTCCAGCTACTCCCTTAGTTTGGCTATTAGTAGGTTTGCTCCCACCACCACTGCTATTAGTAGGGACACTAGGTGTAGCAGTAGGGGTTGTAGTGGTAGGAGGCTTGGTGCTTTTCTTTGGACAACTGGGATCTGTTGTCCAATGGCCTTTTATTTTACATAAATAGCTTCATGGTTTCTTTTCTTTGTTTTGATTTGAAGAGGATTTGGACCCACCACCACCACCAGAGTGTTTTTGTGGGCCTGATGAAGACTCATTTTTAGATTTGTCCCCACCCTTGTCAGAAGACTTACCATCCTTCTTCTTGTTGCCATCTTTGTCACCCCCTGTATGAACTTTTCTGTTCACCCTTGTTCTGACCCATTTGTCTGCCTTCTTTCCCAATTCTTGGGGAGAGGTCAGATCAGAGTCCACCAGGTACTGGTGCAACAAATCAGACACACAGTTATTAAGTATATGCTCTCTCAGGATCAAGTTATACAGGCTTTCATAATCAGTAACTTTACTGCCATGTAACCACCCCTCCAAGGCCTTCACTGAATGGTCAACAAAATCAACCCAGTCTTGTGAAGACTCCTTTTTGGTCTCTCTGAACTTCATCCTGTACTGTTCAGTGGTTAAGCCATAACCATCCAGGAGTGCATTCTTAAGAACTGCAAAATTATTGGCATCACTTTATTTTACAGTAAGGAGCCTATCCCTACCCTTTCCACTAAATGATAGCCATAGGATAGCAGCCCACTGCCTTGAGGGACATCCTGTACAACACAGGCCCTCTCAAGTGCAGCAAACCACTTGTTAATGTCATACCCCTCCTTATAAGGGGGAACTATCTTGTGCAGATTCCTGGAATCATGCTCTTTTGCAGGATGACTATGGGGAATACTGCTGCTGCCACCATGGGTTTCTAAACCCAACTTCTGTCTTTCTTTCTCTAGTTCTAAGGACTGTCTATCCAAATCCAGCTGTTGCTTCTTGAGCTTCAGTCTGGTTTGTTCCACTCTCAATTTATTGAGTTCCCTTTCTAACACTCTGTCATAAGGGTGGGTGGGAGGGACATGTCTAGAAACAGAAGTATGATGTGAAAGGACAGAAGGAGACCTGTCTCTAACAGAAGGCACCCTAACAGCTTGGCTCACAGAAACAGCACTTCTACTATGGTGAGAAGGAATACTCTTACTGAGATGTGAGACCACACTATCTGTATGATGTGACTCAACATTAGTTCCAACTATGCTAGGTTGTCTGCTAGGGGGCAGGCTTGGAAGTTTCCCTTCCACTTCTTTAGCTAGGGGAGCCCCAGAGTCAGAGTGGGAACCATCAGCTAACTTTTCAACAGGAGTGCCAGCTGTGGCCTTATCCTGTTCAATAAGCATATTCACTAACAGTTCTCTAGAAGGATTCTTCCTTACACTTAAACCTCTATCTATGCAGAGACTCCTTGCTCCTTTCCAGCTAAGGTTATCATAAGCAAGTTTGGACAGATCAACAGTTTGGCCTGTGCCAGACATTTTAGACAGTGTTTAAGTGACAGAAAAAGTGAAGAAAAAGTTTTTCAGAACTTTTGGAAAGACAGAAAAAAACTTTTTAAACTTTTTAGAAAGTTTAGATGTACTTTTCAGCACTTTAGAAAAGAGGTGAGAAAAGAAATGCAAAACTTTTTGGTTATGTGTACATACACTGAACTTGTTTTGTATATTTTTCTCTTATGAAAAGTACAATGACAAAAGTGGTAAGTAGTTACAGAGCACTTATTCCACCACTGCACAACCAATGTAGGAGACTGGACTGGCTTGTAGTGAGTACCAAGGGGTACTTACACCTTGAACTAGGAGACGAGTGAAGCTCCTACAGTACCACTAGTGTCATCTGCACAATATCATAAGAAAACACAATACACAGATATACTAAAAATAAAGGTACTTTATTTTTATGACAATATGCCAAAAGTATCTCAGTGAGTACCCTCAGTATGAGGATAGCAAATATACACAAGATATATGTACACAATACCAAAATATGCAGTAATAGTCTTAGAAAACAGAGCAAACAATGTATAGTTACAATAGGATGCAATGGGGACACATAGGGATAGGGGCAACACAAACCATATACTCCAAAAGTGGAATGAGAACCACGAATGGACCCCAAACCTATGTGACCTTGTAGAGGGTCGCTGGGACTGTAAGAGAACAGTTAGGGTTAGAAAAATAGCCCACCCCAAGACCCTGAAAAGTGAGTGCAAAGTGCACCAAAGTTCCCCAAAGGACTTAGAAGTCGTGATAGGGGAATTCTGCAGGAAAGACACAAATCAGCAATGCAACAACGATGGATTTCCAAACGAGGGTACCTGTGGAACAAGGGGACCAAGTCCAAAAGTCACAAGCAAGTCGGAGATGGGCAGATGCCCAGGAAATGCCAGCTGTGGGTGCAAAGAAGCTGCTACTGGACAGTAGAAGCTGAAGATTCTGCAGGAACGACAATGGCTAGGAACTTCCCCTTTAGAGAACGGATCCCTCGCGCGGTGGAGAGTTGTGCAGAAGTGTTTTCCTGAAGAAAGACCGCCAACAAGCCTTGCTAGCTGCAAATCATGCGGTTAGGGTTTTTGGATGCTGCTGTGGCCCAGGAGGGACCAGGATGTCGCCAATTGCGTTTGAGGACAGAGGGGACGTCGAGCAAGACAAGGAGCCCTCTCACAAGCAGGCAGCACCCGCAGAAGTGCCAGAACAGGCACTACAAAGTAGAGTGAAACAGTGCTCACCCGAAGTTGCACAAAGGAGTCCCACGCCGCCGGAGGACAACTTAGGAGGTCGTGTAATGCAGGTTGGAGTGTCATGGACCCAGGCTGGACTGTGCACAAAGGATTTCCGCCGGAAGTGCACGGAGGCCGGAGTAGCTGCAAAAGTCGCGGTTCCCAGCAATGCAGTCTGGCGTGGGGAGGCAAGGACTTACCTCCACCAAACTTGGACTGAAGAGTCACTGGACTGTGGGAGTCACTTGGACAGAGTTGCTGGATTCAAGGGACCTCGCTCGTCGTGCTGAGAGGAGACCCAGTGTACCGGTGATGCAGTTCTTTGGTGCCTGCGGTTGAGGGAGACGATTCTGTCGACCCACGGGAGATTTCTTCAGAGCTTCTAGTGCAGAGAGGAGGCAGACTACCCCCACAGCATGCACCACCAGGAAAACAGTTGAGAAGGTGGCAGGATCAGCATTACAGAGTTGCAGTAGTCGTCTTCGCTACTTTGTTGCAGTTTTGCAGGCTTCCAGCGCGGTCAGCAGTCGATTCCTTGGCAGAAGGTGAAGAGAGAGATGCAGAGGAACTCGGATGAGCTCTTGCATTCGTTATCTAAGGAATCCCCAAAGACAGAGACCCTAAATAGCCAGAAAAGAGGGTTTGGCTACTTAGGAGAGAGGATAGGCTAGCAACACCTGAAGGAGCCTATCACAAGGAGTCTCTGACGTCAACTGCTGGCACTGGCCACTCAGAGCAGTCCAGTGTGCCAGCAGCACCTCTGTTTCCAAGATGGCAGAGGTCTGGAGCACACTGGAGGAGCTCTGGGCACCTCCTAGGGGAGGTGCAGGTCAGGGGAGTGGTCACTCCCCTTTCCTTTGTCCAGTTTCGCGCCAGAGCAGGGCTGAGGGGTCCCTGAACTGGTGTAGACTGGCTAATGCAGAAATGGGAACCATCTGTGCCCATGAAAGCATTTCTAGAGGCTGGGGGAGGCTACTCCTCCCCAGCCCTAACACCATTTTCCAAAGGGATAGGGTGTAACACCCTCTCTCTGAGGAAGTCCTTTGTTCTGCCTTCCTGGGCCAGGCCTGGCTGGACCCCAGGAGGGCAGAAACCTGTCTGAGGGGTTGGCAGCAGCAGCTGCAGTGAAACCCCGGGAAAGGCAGTTTGGCAGTACCCAGGTCTGAGCTACAGACCTGTGGGATCATGGGATTGTGCCAACTATGCCAGGATGGCATAGAGGGGGCAATTCCATGATCATAGACATGTTACATGGCCATATTCGGAGTTACCATTGTGAAGCTACATATAGGTAGTGACCTATATGTAGTGCACGCGTGTAATGGTGTCCCCGCACTCACAAAGTCTGGGGAATTGGCCCTGAACAATGTGGGGGCACCTTGGCTAGTGCCAGGGTGCCCACACACTAAGTAACGTAGCACCCAACCTTTACCAGGTAAAGGTTAGACATATAGGTGACTTATAAGTTACTTAAGTGCAGTGTAAAATGGCTGTGAAATAACGTGGACGTTATTTCACTCAGGCTGCAGTGGCAGGCCTGTGTAAGAATTGTCAGAGCTCCCTATGGTTGGCAAAAGAAATGCTGCAGCCCATAGGGATCTCCTGGAACCCCAATACCCTGGGTACCTCAGTACCATATACTAGGGAATTATAAGGGTGTTCCAGTAAGCCAATGTAAATTGGTAAAATTGGTCAGTAGCCTGTTAGTGACAATTTGAAAGAAATGAGAGAGCATAACCACTGAGGTTCTGATTAGCAGAGCCTCAGTGAGACAGTTAGTCATAACACAGGTAACACATTCAGGCACACTTATGAGCACTGGGGCCCTGGCTGGCAGGGTCCCAGTGACACATACAACTAAAACAACATATATACAGTGAAAAATGGGGGTAACATGCCAGGCAAGATGGTACTTTCCTACACAACCCCCCCCCCCCCGCAAACGAAGGACAATAAGACTAGCCATGACCTGATGAGTCTTCATTGTCTAAGTGGAAATATCTGGAGAGTCCATCTGCATTGGAGTGGCTACTCCCAGGTCTATGTTCCACTGTATAGTCCATTCCCTGTAGGGATATGGACCACCTCAACAATTTAGGATTTTCACCTTTCATTTGTTTTAGCCAAAGTAGAGGTTTGTGGTCTGTCTGAACAATGAAGTGAGTGCCAAACAGGTATGGCCTCAACTTCTTCAGTGCCCAGACCACAACAAAGGCCTCCCTCTCTATGGCAGACCAACGCTTTTCTCTAGGGGTCAACCTCCTACTAATAAAAGCAACAGGTTGATCCTGGCCCTCAGAATTAAGTTGTGATAGGACTGCCCCTACTCCTAATTCAGATGCATCAGTTTGGACATAGAATTTTTTAGAGTAACAAGGGCTTTTCAGGACAGGTGCAGAGCACATGACCTGCTTCAGCTCCTCAAAAGCTTTCTGACAGCTAGCTGTCCACAATACCTTCTTAGGCATTTTCTTGGATGTGAGGTCATTAAGAGGGGCTGCAATGGAGCCATAGTTCTTAATGAACCTCCTGTAATACCGAGTGAGGCCTAGGAAGGCTCTCACCTGAGTCTGAGTAGTAGGGGGAACCCAATCTATAATAGTTTGGATTTTCCCCTGAAGTGGTGCAATCTGTTCCCCACCAACAAGGTGTCCCAGATAAACCACCTTCCCCTGCCCTATCTGGCACTTTGAAGCCTTGATAGTGAGGCCTGCCTTTTGCAGGGCCTCCAAAACTTTCCACAGGTGGACCAGGTGATCATCCCAGCTGGAGCTAAAGACAGCCATATCGTCCAGATATACTGCACTAAAAGCTTCCAGCCCTTGCAGGACTGTGTTCACCAACCTCTGAAAAGTGGCAGGTGCATTTTTCAATCCAAAAGGCATTACTGTGAATTGGTAATGGCCTCCAATGGTTGAAAATTCAGTTTTTGCTTTTGCATCTTCTGATAATTTGATCTTCCAATACCCTGCAGTCAAGTCAAAAGTGCTTAGATACTTGGCAGATGCCAGTGTATCTATGAGCTCATCTGCCCTGGGTATAGGGTGAGCATCAGTTTTGGTTACCTGGTTGAGACCTCTGTGGTCAACACAAAACCGCATTTCCTTCTTTCCATCCTTGGAATAAGGTTTTGGTACAAGTACCACAGGAGAAGCCCATGGACTTTCAGAGTGCTCAACCACTCCCAGTTCTAACATTTTCTGCACCTCTTGCTTTATGCAGTCTCTGACATGGTCAGGCTGCCTATAGATCTTACTTTTGACAGGCAAGCTGTCTCCAGTATCTATAGTGTGCTCACACCAAGAAGTGGTACCTGGCACAGTAGAGAAGAGTTCAGAAAACTGACCCAGGAGATTTATGCAATGGTCTTTCTGCTCAGCAGTAAGACAATCAGCCAAAACTACACCTTCCACTAGAGCATCTTGTTCTGTGGAAGAGAAGAGATCAGGGAGAGGGTCACTCTCTTCTTCCTGTCCCTCATCAGTTGCCATGAGCAGGGTGAGATCAGCCCTGTCATAGTAGGGTTTCAGGCGATTGACATGGAGCACCCTAAGGGGACTCCTGGCAGTGCCTAAGTCAACTAAGTAGGTGACTTCACCCTTTTTCTCAACAATTGTGTGGGGTCCACTCCATTTATCTTGGAGTGCTCTTGGGGCCACAGGCTCCAAGACCCACACTTTCTGCCCTGGTTGGTACTGAACAAAAAAACAGCCTTCTGGTCATGCCATTGCTTCTGGAGCTCTTGGCTGGCCTGAAGGTTTTTACTGGCCTTTTTCATGTATTCTGCCATCCTAGATCTGAGGCCAAGTACTTAATCCACTATATCTTGCTTTGGAGCTTTTAAAGGTTGTTCCCAACCCTCCTTGACAAGTGTTAGTGGACCCCTCACAGGGTGTCCAAAGAGGAGTTCAAAGGGGCTGAAGCCCACTCCTTTCTGGGGTACCTCCCTGTAGGCAAAAAGGAGGCATGGTAAAAGGATATCCCATCTCCTGCGGAGTTTTTCAGGGAGTCCCATAATCATGCCTTTGAGAGTTTTGTTAAATCTCTCCACCAGTCCATTTGTTTGTGGATGATAGGGTGTAGTGAACTTGTAAGTTACACCACACTCCTTCCACATGGCCTTTAAGTAAGCAGACATGAAATTGCTTCCCCTGTCTGATACCACCTCTTTTGGGAAGCCCACCCTGGAAAATATTCCCAGGAGGGCCTTTGCCACTGCAGGTGCTGTAGTGGTCCTTAGAGGAATAGCTTCAGGATATCTTGTGGCATGGTCCACTACCACCAAGATAAACCTATTGCCTGAAGCAGTAGGAGGGCCAAGGGGGCCAACTATGTCAGCCCCTACCCTTTCAGAGGGAACCCCAACCACAGGCAGTGGAATAAGGGGTGCCTTTGGGGTGCCACCTGTCTTGCCACTGGCTTGACAGGTTTCACAGGACTTGCAAAATTATTTTGTGTCCTCTGACATTCTATGCCAATGAAACAAGGGAACAAGCCTGTCCCAAGTTTTCATTTGTCCCAAATGTCCAGCTAGGGGAATGTCGTGGGCTAGAGTTAGGAGGAACTTTCTGTACTCCTGAGGAATCACTAACCTCCTGGCAGTTCCAGGTTTAGGATCCCTTGCTTCAGTGTACAAGAGGTTGTCCTCCCAGTAAACTCTGTGAGAGTCACTGACATCCCCATTAGCTTGTTTGACAGCTTGCTGTCTTAGACCCTCTAGTGTGGGACAGGTTTGCTGTGCCACACTCAGCTCCTCCCTGGCAGGCCCCCCTTCACCCAAAAGCTCAGCAGTGTCTGCTTCCAGCTCCTCTGGTGTAGGTTCTGCACAGGGTGGAAATTCTTCTTCCTCAGAAGTAGAATCCACTGTAGAGGGAGGGATAGTAGGTAGTGCTTTACTTCTACTAGCCCTAGCTTTATGGAGCACTTGGTCCATTGTTCCAGGATCCAAGTTACCCTGTCCTTTTTGCTTTTTGGCCTGAGCCCTGGTTAAAGCAAAAATATGCCCTGGGATGCCCAGCATTGCTGCATGTGCCTCCAACTCCACATCTGACCAAGCGGATGTCTCCAAATCATTTCCTAGTAGACAGTCTACAGGTAAATCTGAGGCTACCACAACTTTCTTTGGACCAGTAACCCCCCCCCAGTTGAGATTTACAACAGCCATGGGGTGGCTAAGTGTGTTGTTGTGAGCATCGGTTACTTGGTACTGGTGACCAAGTAGGTGTTGTTCAGGGTGGACCAGTTTCTCTATTACCATAGTAACACTGGCACCAGTGTCCCTGTAGGCCTGAACCTCAACACCATTTATTAGGGGTAGTTGCTTGTACTTATCCATGTTAAGGGGACAAGCAACTAAGGTGGCTAAATCAATAGCCCCCTCAGAGACTAACACAGCCTCTGTGGTCTCCCTAACAAGACCAACCCCAACTAAGTTACCAAAAGTGAGTCCAGCTACTCCCTTAGTTTGGCTATTAGTAGGTTTGCTCCCACCACCACTGCTATTAGTAGGGACACTAAGTGTAGCAGTAGGGGTTGTAGTGGTAGGAGGCTTGGTGCTTTTCTTTGGACAACTGGGATCTGTTGTCCAATGGCCTTTTATTTTACATAAATAGCACCATGGTTTCTTTTCTTTGTTTTGATTTGAAGAGGATTGGGACCCACCACCCCCACCAGAGTGTTTTTGTGGGCCTGATGAAGACTCATTTTTAGATTTGTTCCCACCCTTGTCAGAAGACTTACCATCCTTCTTCTTGTTGCCATCTTTGTCACCCCCTGTATGAACTTTTCTGTTCACCCTTGTTCTGACCCATTTGTCTGCCTTCTTTCCCAATTCTTGGGGAGAGGTCAGATCAGAGTCCACCAGGTACTGGTGCAACAAATCAGACACACAGTTATTAAGTATATGCTCTCTCAGGATCAAGTTATACAGGCTTTCATAATCAGTAACTTTACTGCCATGTAACCACCCCTCCAAGGCCTTCACTGAATGGTCAACAAAATCAACCCAGTCTTGTGAAGACTCCTTTTTGGTCTCTCTGAACTTCATCCTGTACTGTTCAGTGGTTAAGCCATAACCATCCAGGAGTGCATTCTTAAGAACTGCAAAATTATTGGCATCACTTTATTTTACAGTAAGGAGCCTATCCCTACCCTTTCCACTAAATGATAGCCATAGGATAGCAGCCCACTGCCTTTGAGGGACATCCTGTACAACACAGGCCCTCTCAAGTGCAGCAAACCACTTGTTAATGTCATACCCCTCCTTATAAGGGGGAACTATCTTGTGCAGATTCCTGGATTCATGCTCTTTTGCAGGATGACTATGGGGAATACTGCTGCTGCCACCATGGGTTTCTAAACCCAACTTCTGTCTTTCTTTCTCTAGTTCTAAGGACTGTCTATCCAAATCCAGCTGTTGATTCTTGAGCTTCAGTCTGGTTTGTTCCACTCTCAATTTATTGAGTTCCCTTTCTAACACTCTGTCATCAGGGCGGGTGGGAGGGACATGTCTAGAAACAGAAGTATGATGTGAAAGGACAGAAGGAGACCTGTCCCTAACAGAAGGCACCCTAACAGCTTGGCTCACAGAAACAGCACTTCTACTATGGTGAGAAGGAATACTCTTACTGAGATGTGAGACCACACTATCTGTATGATGTGACTCAACATTAGTTCCAACTATGCTAGGTTGTCTGCTAGGGGGCAGGATTGGAAGTTTCCCTTCCACTTCTTTAGCTAGGGGAGCCCCAGAGTCAGAGTAGGAACCATCAGCTAACTTTTCAACAGGAGTGCCAGCTGTGGCCTTATCCTGTTCAATAAGCATATTCACTAACAGTTCTCTAGAAGGATTCTTCCTTACACTTAAACCTCTATCTATGCAGAGACTCCTTGCTCCTTTCCAGCTAAGGTTATCATAAGCAAGTTTGGACAGATCAACAGTTTGGCCTGTGCCAGACATTTTAGACAGTGTTTAAGTGACAGAAAAAGTGAAGAAAAAGTTTTTCAGAACTTTTGGAAAGACAGAAAAAAAACGTTTTAAACTTTTTAGAAAGTTTAGATGTACTTTTCAGCACTTTAGAAAAGAGGTGAGAAAAGAAATGCAAAACTTTTTGGTTAGGTGTACATACACTGAACTTGTTTTGTATATTTTTCTCTTATGAAAAGTACAATGACAAAAGTGGTAAGTAGTTACAGAGCACTTATCCCACCACTGCACAACCAATGTAGGAGGCTGGACTGGCTTGTAGTGAGTACCAAGGGGTACTTACACCTTGCACCAGGCCCAGTTATCTCTTATTAGTGTATAGGGTGTCTAGCAGCTTAGGCTGATAGATAATGGTAGCTTAGCAGAGCAGCTTAGGATGAACTAGGAGACGAGTGAAGCTCCTACAGGACCACTAGTGTCATATGCACAATAGCATAAGAAAACACAATACACAGATATACTAAAAATAAAGGTACTTTATTTTTATGACAATATGCCAAAAGTATCTCAGTGAGTACCCTCAGTATGAGGATAGCAAATATACACAAGATATATGTACACAATACCAAAATATGCAGTAATAGTCTTAGAAAACAGAGCAAACAATGTATAGTTACAATAGGATGCAATGGGGACACATAGGGATAGGGGCAACACAAACCATATACTCCAAAAGTGGAATGCGAACCACGAATGGACCCCAAACCTATGTGACCTTGTAGAGGGTCGCTGGGACTGTAAGAGAACAGTTAGGGTTATAAAAATAGCCCACCCCAAGACCCTGAAAAGTGAGTGCAAAGTGCACTAAAGTTCCCCAAAGGACTTAGAAGTCGTGATAGGGGAATTCTGCAGGAAAGACACAAATCAGCAATGCAACAACGATGGATTTCCAAACGAGGGTACCTGTGGAACAAGGGGACCAAGACCAAAAGTCACAAGCAAGTCGGAGATGGGCAGGTGCCCAGGAAATGCCAGCTGTGGGTGCAAAGAAGCTGCTACTGGACAGTAGAAGCTGAAGATTCTGCAGGAACAACAAGGGCTAGGAAATTCCCCTTTAGAGAACGGATCCCTCACGCCGTGGAGAGTTGTGCAGAAGTGTTTTCCTGAAGAAAGACCACCAACAAGCCTTGCTAGCTGCAAATCGTGTCGTTAGGGTTTTTGGATGCTGCTGTAGCCCAGGAGGGACCAGGATGTCGCCAATTGCGTCTGGGGACAGAAGGGGCGTCGAGCAAGACAAGGAGCCCTCTCAGAAGCAGGCAGCACCCGCAGAAGTGCCGGAACAGGCACTACAAATTAGAGTGAAATGGTGCTCACCCGAAGTTGCACAAAGGAGTCCCACGCCGCCGGAGGACAACTTAGGAGGTCGTGCAATGCAGGTTGGAGTGCCATGGACCCAGGCTGGACTGTGCACAAAGGATTTCCGCCGGAAGTGCACGGAGGCCGAAGTAGCTGCAAAAGTCGCGGTTCCCAGCAATGCAGTCTGGCGTGGGGAGGCAAGGACTTACCTCCACCAAACTTGGACTGAAGAGTCACTGGACTGTGGGAGTCACTTGGACAGAGTTTCTGGATTCAAGGGACCTCGCTCGTCGTGCTGAGAGGAGACCCAGGGTACCGGTGATGCAGTTCTTTGGTGCCTGCGGTTGAGGAGGACGATTCTGTCGACCCACGGGAGATTTCTTCGGAGCTTTTAGTGCAGAGAGGAGGCAGACTACCCCCACAGCATGCACCACCAGGAAAACAGTCGAGAAGGCGGCAGGATCAGCGTTACAGAGTTGCAGTAGTCGTCTTCGCTACTTTGTTGCAGTTTTGCAGGCTTCCAGCGCGGTCAGCAGTCAATTCCTTGGCAGAAGGTGAAGAGAGAGATGCAGAGGAACTCGGATGAGCTCTTGCATTCGTTATCTAAGGAATCCCCAAAGACACAGACCCTAAATAGCCAGAAAAGAGGGTTTGGCTACTTAGGAGAGAGGATAGGCTAGCAACACCTGAAGGAGCCTATCACAAGGAGTCTCTGACGTCACCTGCTGGCACTGGCCAGTGTGCCAGCAGCACCTCTGTGTCCAAGATGGCAGAGGTCTGGAGCACACTGGAGGAGCTCTGGGCACCTCCTAGGGAAGGTGCAGGTCAGGGGAGTGGTCACTCCCCTTTCCTTTGTCCAGTTTCGCGCCAGAGCAGGGCTGAGGGGTCCCTGAACCGGTGTAGACTGGCTTATGCAGAAATGGGCACCATCTGTGCCCATGAAAGCATTTCCAGAGGATGGGGGAGGCTACTCCTCCCCAGCCCTAACACCATTTTCCAAAGGGAGAGGGTGTAACACCCTCTCTCTGAGGAAGTCCTTTGTTCTGCCTTCCTGGGCCAGGCCTGGCTGGACCCCAGGAGGGCAGAAACCTGTCTGAGGGGTTGGCAGCAGCAGCTGCTGTGAAACCCCGGGAAAGGCAGTTTGGCAGTACCCAGGTCTGAGCTACAGACCTGTGGGATCATGGGATTGTGCCAACTATGCCAGGATGGCATAGAGAGGGCAATTCCATGATCATAGACATTTTACATGGCCATATTCGGAGTTACCATTGTGAAGCTACATATAGGTAGTGACCTATACGTAGTGCACGTGTGTAATGGTGTCCCCGCACTCACAAAGTCTGGGGAATTGGCCCTGAACAATGTGGGGGCACCTTGGCTAGTGCCAGGGTGCCCACACACTAAGTAACTTAGCACCCAACCTTTACCAGGTAAAGGTTAGACATATAGGTGACTTATATGTTACTTAAGTGCAGTGTAAAATGGCTGTGAAATAACGTGGACGTTATTTCACTCAGGCTGCAGTGGCAGGCCTGTGTAAGAATTGTCAGAGCTCCCTATGGGTGGCAAAAGAAATGCTGTAGCCCATAGGGATCTCCTGGAACCCCAATACCCTGGGTACCTCAGTACCATATACTAGGGAATTATAAGGGTGTTCCAGTAAGCCAATGTAAATTGGTAAAATTGGTCAGTAGCCTGTTAGTGACAATTTGAAAGAAATGAGAGAGCATAACCACTGAGGTTCTGATTAGCAGAGCCTCAGTGAGACAGTTAGTCATAACACAGGTAACACATTCAGGCACACTTATGAGCACTGGGGCCCTGGCTGGCAGGGTCCCAGTGACACATACAACTAAAACAACATATATACAGTGAAAAATGGGGGTAACATGCCAGGCAAGATGGTACTTTCCTACACCTCCCACCTCTTTCTGCAGTGAATGCTGCACCCCTTGTACACCCCCAGGGTCTGCACCTTCTTCGTGATGGTCTTCCGTATGGACTTTTTCTGATGGGCGTTGACTTGTGAGCCACAATAAGTGGTACTGCAATGATTTTGACCATTGGTGTTATTGATGTGGGATTCCTATTGTGAGGCAGGAGGTCTGGCTCCAGTTGATGATATAAATCAAGAATAGTTTGCCTATTGAATCTGATTTTTAGAATTATATCCTGTTCTTTCATGGTGTCAAGGTCTGGAACTGTAAATACAAAAATGGCACAGCATATTTGGGTTCTGCTTGGGTTGCAGATATTTTTGAAAGTTTGACCAAGAAATCTTTATTACAATTGTATGAAAATATGACTTTTAGATTTGTTGTGTTTGTTGTATTTTTACATTTTTGTAAATGTGAGGAAGATTACCTATGTAGATTTTTTTAGAAACATTATTTTTTATTATTTGAATTTTAAAATTAATGATGGAAAGAAAAAAAAGACACAAATTAGTACAAGAAATGCAACACCAGTCTTTGACTTTGTTGGTTTTCAATTTATTTTACAGACAAACTGAAGCAGGATGATAAAAGAAAATTCAAAGGCGAAAAACAGATCAAACATTCAATCATGGTGAATGAAACTATTATTGTAGAGCCAAAATTGTTCACAATCCAAGACACAAAATACAACTAGCAGAGAAAATGTAAATGTGTCCAGAAATTAGTCCACAGAGTGATTGGTAGTCCCACAATAGAGGAAATTAGGTTCTGTGTCTCATGCTGGTGTGGTAGCGGCCTTGCGGGAGGGGGGGATTTACAGTTGCAGGGACTGAGGTGGTTGCAGGTGTTTCTTCTTGTGGCCAGGCCTCCATTTATGTAGCTGAGGCAGGTGTAGTGGGCCCAGACGTTGTAGGGCCACAGAAAGAGGTAAATATTGTTGGGAAATCCCTGCAGATATGGTGGTAAATGTCAAACAGCACCCCAGTCAGGGAGCTCAAATTAGAGTTTAGATTCTGCATCTCTACATTGTACTCCCTCTGTATTTGCTTCATGTCCCGGAGCTCTGTAAGGACCTGGGAGATCATGTTTTTGGACAGATGCAGGGATCCTAAGACTTGGCCAATGGTAGAGTGGGTGACAGTGAACCCAGTGGCCTCAATTTGCTGGCCCAGAGATTCCCTCCCACAAACCCTATCCCCACTACCCTGTGCCCTTGAGACAGTGTACCCCAACCCAGTGGGTCCTGGCTGAACTGAAGGTGGTGGTGTTGTTGGCACAAGATTTGGGTGATTATCCTTTGTAGACAGGAAGTGGAAGTATCCATTGGCTGAGGTATGGTAACAGCTGGAGTAGGAGGTGTAGGTGTGGGCCGAGTGAGACTCACTGGAGTTGTCTACCCAGACAAACCAGATGGACCAGGCAGCTCCTCATCATCTGGACTTGCAGGAATGGAGTCCTCACTGAAGGCTTGATCCTGGTCTGGAGTGGAGGTGCCCTCAGTGACAGATTGTTGACCAAGTACTCTGAGTGATGGACCTTATGCGGATTACATGAACACCAAAATGTGAAAGTCTGGTTTGTACATCATATGAGTTTTGAGCTACATATGAAGCAATCTAAGAGTGAGAAGATAATTAATGGTATAATTTGACTTTTCAGTGACTTTTTGGTGATTACGAACACAGTTAAAATTACAAACATGCAAACATCAAAAACAGGCGAAGAGATACCCTGAAAAGAAAAAGATTACTTAGAGAATGTATATACAATATACCACACATTCAACCCAGCACAGTTGAGAGGAGAAATTAGAAGTAAACCATTCCAAGGCCTAACAGGCTAAAATTCAGGCTATTATACACCACAATAGGATTTATAACATTAGTCATCATATACACATTGCAAATTACATTAAATATAAGCATACAACATAACATAGAGGAAATTATTTAGGTCAACATACTATGATTTGTGAAACCAATTACATCAATTCAATGAAAAAACAAGAAAGTTACACATGCTAAATAAAATAAGTTCATACATAGCATAAAATGAAGACTGACAAATTAATAACACTTTAACATGTGCATATTTGGAAGAAAAGAAAGAATGCCCAGCATAACATTTTAAAATTGTTTTCCAGATGCAAAAACAAGACACCATGATTGTTGTAGTCATTTCAATTTAACATTATCAACATTTGTAAATTATAAGTTAGACATTCCTAGTACAATATATTCAATGAAGATGTACATACATTTCCTGAATAATTATATATGTGAAATATGTTAATATGTGAGAAAACACAGACACCGTGCCTTCATGGTATAATAGATGGAGTATTGAACCTGTTATTTTAACTACAACAAAATACATTCAAATAAACAGACAAACAAGCAAAAGCAAGAAATGATCAATGAAGAACAAGACACATAGGCCCTCATTCTGACATTGCCGGTAAATTCTGCTTACTGTCGCGGTGACGGCCACCAACATACCACCGCAGAGGTGAACATCCGTCTGCCAGACTATGACACACACACACCAAACCGACAGAATACTTCCACAAACACAAATCCACCAGACCAA
This sequence comes from Pleurodeles waltl, assembly GCF_031143425.1. Lineage (NCBI taxonomy): Eukaryota > Metazoa > Chordata > Amphibia > Caudata > Salamandridae > Pleurodeles > Pleurodeles waltl. Next base: position 1,330,997,552 of record NC_090446.1, on the reverse strand, counting down.
AGGTAAGTGATAAACTGTTGGAACTAACACCCATACTGTTACGCCAACAAAACAACGCCCTCCACATTATGACCCACATATCACCACAGTGACATTCAATGGCAGTAAACTATTGGTGGCGCACACCACCGCATCAGAAATGGCCACCCAAATACAAAACAACACAACATTAGCCAAAACCAAAAACCCACACCTCACAGAAATACACACACCACACACAACCACCAACAGCACTGTAAAACAAACACCCACATCACCCACAATCCTTTGCAAACACACCTATACCGCTACATTTTGCCAAGCCAATCCATCACAGTACAGCCCAGACACACTACAGGCCCCCACACATCCCTCACGCATCACACAACTCAACACTTCACACACCACCCTCTGAACAACACACCTTACACAACACCCATGTCCCCACAAAGGCACTGCCGGTCCACCAATGAGGGGTTCCGGGTCATGGTGGAGGAAATCCTCAGGGATGAGCCACGGCTGTTTGGTGCACAGGTACAGCAGATATCCATTGCCAGAAAATGGAGCTATGGCGGAGGATCGTCGACAGGATCAATGCCGTGTGACAGCATTCACGCACAAGCGACGACATCGGAAAGAGGTGGAACAACCTACGGGGGTAGGTGTGCTCCATTGCAGCTAGACACCAGTTCGCCATCAGAGGGACTGGCGGTGGACCCCTACCTCCTCCCCCACAGTTGACAGCATGGGAGGAGCAGGTCTTGGCTATTCTGCATCTTGAGGGCCTCACTGGAGTAGCTGGAGGACTGCTCTATGGTGAGTCAACTTTTGCTACTTATCACCCCCCCATACCTGCATGCAACCACCACCCATCAACCCCCTCACCCCAAACCATCCCACATAGTGCACCACCCCAATTAACACACCCAAATGGCAAACCCTGCATGCCATACACACTGAATGCACTTCCCTTCCAGCCCTGCATGCACACCCACCACCAATGCATGCACAGCATGGAGAACTAACAATCCCACAATCCATCTCCACAAACAACCTAAGGTGGCAGGACCACAACATTCACATTGGGAAAGTCAGTAATGCCTAATAGGTCACAGACATGTAGCATTATCCATCACTTACAACCCCACATGTACCCCAGCCAATGCCAGAGGCAAGGAGGTGCCACGTCTACCAGTCCCCCTCCTGAAGATGCCACCAGTGAAGACAGCAACTCTGGACCGCTGAATCTGGATCAACTCTCTGGACCATCTGGAACCACTGGTCAGTAGGCCACCACAGAGCCCCCCCCCCTCAGATTACAACACCACAGCTGCCAGCCAACGCCTCCAGACTGCTGTCCCTAGGACACGTCAATCTCTAGTGTACCCACCTGTACAGGGACCCGAGTCCACATCACACAGCCAAGACAATGAGGGTCCTGCTGTCAGTGGGAGAGGACACACCGTTAAGGGGACACCGTTCAGGGGGCAGGGACAGCCGGAGGACAGGGGGAGGACAGGCCCCGGGAACCGACTGCCAAGGAGGCACTCACAAACGTCCTGTAGGTCTACCAACAATCCCAGGACAGAATGGCCCAGGTGGTCAACATCATGCAGGAGAACCAACGGCTGCAGGAGGCACACATTCATTCAGCACTTACAGGCCCTAAATGCAAACATTGCCTCCATTGTAGGAGTGCTCAAATACATTGCTACAGTCATGCATGAGTCCTCCACCCACCAGCAGGCCCCTTTCACTAGCCAGACTCCTACCCAGCCCTTTACATCAGCTGCAGCTCATGGACTGGAGGCCCTGCCAGAGGACTCACAGACCACCAGCACCCCTCCCCCTGCAGAAGGTGAACCACCCCGCAAACATTCCCTGCGACCCAGACAGAGACCAAAGACACTTGCCAAAACCAAGACCACTGCCAGGAAATGTATCACCTTGTCCACTTTCAACTGCCATTGCTCCCCTTCCTATGGCCCCTTGGACACTGGACCTGTGCAACAAACAGACTGGTCCACTACACTGGACTTTCCTCTACCACCACCCCACTCCATTGCACTATCCCTCTGAGATTGTCACGTTAATAAACACCCTTGAACACAACTGCAGTAATAGTGCTTTATCTGACAGAAATTTGCAATGTGTAGAACTGTATCATCCTGTGCAATTGTCCTGTAATGTGTGAATCCATGCAACAAATGGCTTGTAGATGTTTGTGGTCATCACATCAGTACACAGTTGTAAACACACCAATATCTGCAAATTGGGAAGGCATAGAAGACAGTCAGTTAGGATGCTAAGGTAGTGCCTGCCATCATTCTACAGCCACACAGCAAAACATTTTATTAGAGAAATGGTCAGTTCAACTGTCTTACTTGTGTGATTTTGGAAGTACTGCTGTACAACTATTGTCCTGTTGTACACATCCTCCTCCTCCTCACTGACCTCAGTATCCACTGCTGCCACAGGAGCATTTTCACCCCCTCCTCCTGCAGATAGGGCACATGTCGTCTGATGGCCAGGTCGTGAAACATGCAGAATACAACAACTATCTGGCAGACCTTCTCAGGGGAGTAGCATAGGGATCCACCTGTCAGATGGAGGCACCTGAACCTGGCCTTCAGGAGACCAAAGGTCCTTTCAATAATCCTCCTGGTATGCCAATGGGCATCATTGTGCCTATTTTCAGCCCCTGTAGTCGGATTTCTTACAAGGGTCAAGAGCCAGGACAGGTTTGGGTAGCCAGTCACCTGCAAGAAGTGAGGGAAACACATTAGCCTTGCACAATGCCATGGGGGATGACTCCTGAAGGCATACACTGACATACATAGGGTGGGGACTCTGGCTCACCTATTAGCCACACTCTCTGCCTCTGTAGTTGTGCCATAAGCAGTGGGATGCTGCTATTCCTGAGAACAAAGGCATCATGCACTGATCCAGGATAAGTGAGAGATGTACTGGTCAGGAAGGCACACCGTCTGGACACTGAGGGAGTGGAACCTCCTACTATTCCTATCCACTTGTGCATTGGCCCAGAAGGGGGACTAAGGCAATATGGGTCCTGTCAATGGCCCCAATAACATGTGGTATATGCCCCACTGCATAGAATCCAGCCTTCACAATGGCCAAATCATCTACTTGGGGGAATGCGATGTAGCTGCCCATGTGTTTGAGCAAGGCTGCCAATACCCTTGCCAGCACTATTGAGAACATTGGCCGTGACAGTCCTGCAGCCAAACCCACTGTCACTTGGAAATAGCCTGTTGCCAGGAAATGGAGCACTGATAGGACCTGCACAATAGGAGGGATTACAATGGGATGACGGATCGCAGATATCAGATATGGTTCCAATAGGGCACACAGCTCTGTGATTGTGGCCCGTCCAGTCTATAGGTGAGTATTATGTGCCCTTCCTCCAATGTAGCCAAGTCCACAAGGGGTCTGTACATGGGGGCTTGCCTCCTCCTCCTATACCTCCACAGTGGTAGGTACCTAAGGGACAAAAGAGTGAGAAGGGAGTGACAATAGGAAAAACTGGATCCACCACTTCAGTGTACACAGAGCATGTTTGTATGTTGGACAGTGGAAATGCCTGTGTGTGTACATTCAACACCAATGACGCAGTTTTAAATCAAACTATGTGTACCAGCTGTATAAAATGGCAAATGCTTGTTCTGTATGCAGGGACAGGTGGAAGTGACCTCACTCCGCCGGTGTTAGGCGTCATGGCGGAAGGCGGTCTGCACTGCCGTGCAATTACTCATTGGTTCACATGGGGCTCTATGCAGTACAGTAACCAATGACGATCTCCGCCGGCAGTGACGGTGTTCACCGCCGCGGACGTGACCGCCATTTTCTGAATATCACCTCACTTGATTTCTGATTTTCCACAGGACAACATCTCCACTGCGTGTGCTGCTGTGACCTGTGCTTGGAACCTGCCTTGGCCCGTGCGACAGGAGAAAGGGCCCCAGCCTTCACTTTGGAGGAGTTAGAGCGCCTGGTGGATGGGGTCCTACTCCTGTACTGACAGTTGTATGGGCTTCCAGACCAACAGGTGAGTACACCATGGGGATGTTGCATGAGACAAGGCTGCATGGACATGTGTGTGTGTGCTGGCAGTGTGTCATTTGGGGGGTATGGCTGGTGGCAGTGTACATGCAGGTGTCCGTGTGATGTGTGTGCCATTTGAGGGGCCATAAGTGTGACAGGCTGGATAGTCGGATTCATGGTGTCCCTCTGTTTGTGTTTCCCGTGCTGGTCAGCGGCCATCAGAAGAAGGGTTTGTGCCGTGCCATCGCCAAGGATATGCGGACCCTGGAGGTTTATAGCTGGTGGAGCACCCACTGCAGGAAATGGTGGGAGGACCTGAGACGCTGGGCCCAGAAGACTGCAGAGGCCCAGCTGGGGACGGCCTCCCAACGAGGAAGTGGTGCCCGTCGGAACCTGACCCCCCTGATGGCCCGCATCCTGGCGGTGGCCTATCCAGAGCTGGATGCACGCTTGAGGGCATCACAGAAGCCACAAGGGGGTAAGTCCAGTGTGTTTGACAACCATCTTTTGTGCCTGGAACGTGATTTTGGTGGAGGGTCTTAGTCAGTGGATGCCCCTTTATGTTTATGCCAGCTCAGACATTGCTGCATGGTCCAGCTTGGGGTCATTGGGTGAACTGCAAAATCTGGATAGCTAGCTAACTGGCTTTCCATGTCAGACAGGGCTTAGTTGGTCCTAGGTGGGGTGCAGATGGCATAGTTTCATCTCTTACCTGCTGTAGTACCTAGCCAATGGTATGACAGTGTGCTCATTCTTAGTCCCTGTGTGTGATAGTGATGTGTATGCCATCTGTGCTGTTGGTGCTGTGATTGACCCTGTGCTCCCATTCTTTCTCCCCCTCTATTTTCTTCTGTCATCCTGTCCATGTGTGCATAAGCATCATCTGATGAAGGAGCAGGGGCACCGGCGAGTGAGGGAGCTGCAGCACACGGGACCCAGGAGGCCGAGTCCACCAATGCAGAGGGGACCAGTGGGATGGAGAGCGAGGGGAGTAGCAAGGCGGGGACAGGAGGTGACACCACTGACTCTGAAACCTCCTCCCATGGGAGCTCCCTGGTGGTGGTGGACCCCTCTGGAACCACCCCAGCTACAGGTACAACCGCCACCCCATGCCAGCACTGCCCTCCCAGTAGCCCCCCACAGAGTTGCCCGTGCCCCTTCACCCAGGAGGATGGGCATCTCCTTCGCCCCAGCACCTCCAGCCCTGCCCCAGTGAGCCCTGCTGCCCTCAGGGAGGAGGCTATTGACTTCCTGAGATCCATCTCTGTGGGGCAGTCAACCATAGTGAATGCCATCCAGGGCTGGCATCCCAGATACAGCAATGCAATGCCTTCCTGGAGGGCATTCACAGTGGTTTGGCAGCCTTACAGAGATCGTTTTAGGCTCTGGCCTCCTCTCTGATGGCAGCCAGTGTCCCTTTTTCTACTGTCCCCCCTCCAACTACCACTTCCAAGTCCCAATCCCCTCAACCCCAACCCATCCCATGCACACATACAGACAAGCATGCACAGAAGACATCACACAAGAGTGGCACAGACAAACACAGGCACCACACTTCAAGCCACAAGCACTCAGACAGACAACAGACAGATGCACACACAACAACAACATCCACTGCCTCCACTGTCCCCCTCCTCATCCTCCTCCCTCACAGTTACTTCCATACAGACACCTGCATGCACTGCATCAACAGTCCCAGACCCTGCCACCTGTACACCCTTGCCCACAGACACCACAAGAGCAGACCCGCAGACATGTACCCCACACACCACATGCACAGTCACCATAACCACCACCGCCACCTCATGCAGCACAATCAGCTCACTTGCAAACACCACTACAACATCCATCCACACATCCCGTTTGTCCTCTCCCATCCTGTTTTCCCCCCTTCAAAGACACACAAATGCTTGCACTCAGACCCCCAACAGCCATCCACCTCACACACGCACACTGTCCATGCACCTGCACCCAAGTCCAGCACACTCACTCCTCCTACAACCACTCCCTCTACCTCCACTCCCATCCCTCCTCCAACATCCCACCCATGCCTCTAAGATGTTTTTCCTTTCCTGTCTTGACCTCTTTCCTACCCCTCCCCCGTCCTGCCCGTAAGTGCAAGGTCCCACCCACCCAGCCCAGCACTTCAGCCAAACAGTCTGCCACTGCTCCCCTCCAAAAATCTGCAGCTGGCACTAAGGGGCCCCTGAGTGGGACGGCAGCCCCTCCCACCAAGGACACACCTCTGCCCCAAAAACAAAGGTCTAGGGTGCTGGCACCTCCAAGACAGAGGACAGGGTCAGTGGAGGCACCTCCTAAACCTGGAGGCAAGGAGAAAGGTCCCAGGACAAAGGCCAAGGGGGGCCCTATAGCACCAAAGGCCAAGGGGGGGCCCTCCAGCACCAAAGGCCAAGGATCCCCTCCACCACCTGAAGGAAAGGATCCCCCTCCACCACCAGAGGCCATATAGGCCCCCTCCAGAACCAGTGGACAAAGACTCACCTCCACAGACTGTGAGCAAGGAGCCCCCTACAGAACCAGTGGGCAAGGAGCCCCTCCAAAACCAGTGGACAAAGACTACCCTCCAGAGACTGTGGGCAAGGAGCCCACTCCAGAACCAGTGGACAAAGACTCCCCTCCAGAGACTGTGGGCAAGACTCCCCTCCAGAGACTGTGGGCAAGGAGTTCCCTCCAGAACCAGTGGCCAAAGATTCTCCTCCAGAGACGGTGGGCAAGGAGCCCCCTCCAGAACAAGTGGACAAAGACTCCCCTCCAGAGACTGTGGGCAAGGATCCCCCTCCAGAACCAGTGGCCAAAGACTTCCCCTCCAGATGATGTGCTCCCACCCCCTTCACCCTGAGGTGCCTAGCCATTTCCAACATGATGCCCCTGAACAGTGGAGTTCAGATGATGTCAGGAGTCAAGTTGGGCCTTGGACAATGCCCTGTGTCCATGTGGCCCTTTGCTACTTTGGACTGGCCATTGGCCCACTCTGTACATTTACATGTATATAGGTATTTATTTATGTATTTATTTATGTATTTATTATGGTCGCTGTTGCCATGAAATTACAGTGTTTCTTCTACAGGTATGTGTCCTAGCTCTCTTTGCTCCTGGGTTCTGTTACTGTCGATTAACTCTGCAGCTGGTTCTGGGTGTGTGGTGTGTGTGTATGGTGTGTGTTGTGCGTGTGTGTGTCACTCTCCCTCCCCCCTCCATCCCTTGTGTGCTAGGTGGCTGGACTCACTGTTGTCATCTTCATCATCGTTGGTGCTCCAGGACGGCCATGGCGTGGAACAGCATCGAGAAGTCTTGGAGTTCAGGTTCCATGGTGGCCGCGTACTCCTCTGTTTCCCTGGAGGTGAGTGTCTCCTTTTATATGATGTATTTCTGCCAGGTTTTTGGTGGCGTTGCTCACGCCTTGGAAATCCTGGCGGTATCCAATGTCATAATATGGTGGACGGTACCTTGTCTTCCGCCTGGCTGTAGGTGGCTACCGCTATGGTCGGTGGTGTTCACTCCCTGGCGGTTGGTATGGTACATTGTCTGTCTATTGGAGGTATCACTGCCATGGTCATAATTTGGTGGTAATTACCGCCAGCCTTTAACAGTATAACCGCCACTTTAGCAGTGGCGGTCAGGACACCACCAGGGTCATAATGAGGGCCATAGTGACCACACATGTTGGGCAGTAGTAAAACGAGAGATAGTACCATAATGCTACTAATTTGATGATAACAATAGATGTGGAAACATTTAAATTGGGTTTATATGTTTTGCAAAGGTGTAGAACACATTATCAGCAGCAATATTTATGTTTAGTGAGACATTCAAAAGTGTAACTCACCAGTCTCCACTCCACCAGGAATTCCTGTCAAGCCTTCAGGATGTAGGATCTGCAAGACCTTCTCCTCCCAGGGAAAAAGTTGTAAGGGGGCTGGGAGAATCACCAGCAGTCCTGGGTGATGCTTGTAGGCCAGGGAATGCACTCTACTCCCCAGGTCATTCCACCTCTTTCTAATTCCTCCTGTGTACACAGGTTGATTACTACATCATTCACTCTGTCAACTATTTTGGACCACATTTGCCTTTTCTGAGCTATGGTTATATTTTGTACTTGGGCTCCAAATAATTGTGTCTCTACTCACTCTGTAAAATGGGGATTTCTCCTTCCTGCCATTATGAATAAATAAAATTGAATGTAATAGAGGACCCGCAAGTTGAGGAAAAATAATTAAACAACTGAAAAATGAACAGAGAGAGAAAAAAGTTAATAAACTGACTTCTGTGTGGCAAATTCAGTAGCAAAATGGTGTTGTGCAGTGGAATGGCAAAGGGTCATGGCCTGACATGGAGTGTATTTTACTGCGTGGTATGCAGGTGTAGCCAAACGACATCAGTTGTGTACTGCTAGCATCCATCCAATATGCACAGACATAGTACAATGTTCAGCGGGTGCTGCTACAGACTCCTGCTATCAGGAATCCCCCGCTAGAACTCAATGATGCAGGTTTGACTTTGAATGCAGAGAAGTGTGAGCTCAACAGGACAAAACTAATATACTTTGGCCATATCTTTTCTGATGGGGGTATGACACCAATCCTGCAAAAGTACAAGCTCAGCCGAATGTTGATCCACCACAAGGTGTTTCTTTGGTACGTTCATTTCTTGGCATGGCCAGTTATTGTTCCAGGCATATACATGACTTTACCAATGTTAGTGCTCCATTACGAGAGTTGATGAAGAAAATGTTTTCATTTCAATAGTAACATAAATGTGAGAGCAGTTTCAAGAGAATTAAACATGCCATTGAAAATGCTACTGAAATGGCATACTTCAGTCTAATGCTTCATACAGAGGTTGTGGTTGATGCTAGCCCAGTCCGATTAGATGCTATCCATGCACAGCACTGTGGACACCCAACAGCTCGAAGACAGAGACCATCATTATGACCCTGGCGGTCAGGGTTAATACGGCAGTAGTACCACCAACAGACTGGAGGTACATACAGCCATATTATGAGATTGGTGGGTTGGCTGCAGCTAACCTGCCACTTCTCTGCTCATACTGCCATGGCGATATGAGCCGCCAGGCCGTAGATGTCTATCTCCAGACCGGCGGCTGACATAGTACTGCCCATGGCATTATGAGCCGGCCTACCAGTGACAGGGAATTCCTTCTCTGTCACTGATAGGCAGCTCTCCCACCCCCAACACTCACTTAATGACCCCCACCCCTCCTCCATCCAAATTCACCCCCCACCAATGCCCCATACACACACTAACTCCACCCCCTCCGATACACAAACACACCCCCACTCAATACAAGCACACAACCCGCAGACACGCACACACCCCACAATTGACCCCACAGCCACACATGCACACATCACCCCCCTCCCCCACCAGTCACAGCACCCCTCACCCCACACCCCCTCCCCGCATATACGCACACAGACACCCACACGCACCACGCATACACCCATTCACTAACACTGCCTTACATGCATTCATACACACACTGCATACACGCATTCATACAACCACTGCATACGTGCATTCATACAAACACTGCATACACTCAATCATACACGCATACTTGGACATACTCACACACATTCTTACACAATCACACTGACATGCAGACACACACTCACTTCAACATTCTTACACGCATTCACTCATACGCATACAACCACACAAACTACAGAACACACACAGACGCATTCACACATGCACTCACACACTCAGACACACACACACAACACCCCCACCCTCCCAACCCCCTTCCCTGTCAGACGCCCGACGTACCTTGTCCGGCGAGGAGGTCGTCCTGCAGGGAACGGGAAGGGGCGCTGCTACCGCCAGCAGCGAACCACCAGCAGAACACCACCTAGTTAAAATACATCTGGCGGGGCGGTGAAGGTGGTAGCAGCGCCACCTTACCACCATCCACCAGCATGAGCACTGCTGGATTTCTGCACTTATTGTGGCGGAAGTCAGGCAGTGCTCATAATCTGGCCTGGTGGATGGTAGCCGCCGTGGCGGTATGTTGGCGGCCGTCATGGCGGCGGTAGGTGGTATTTACCACCAATGTCGTAATGACTACCATACTGTAACATATGAGAGCAGTAGTTTTTCCTAGACAGAATGTGCTTACTCACAACTTGAGTAAGAAAGTTTAGCCATGGCATGGGCTTGTAAACATTTCCATGTATTCCTGTATGGAAAGCCTTTTATGCTGGTAATTGATCATCAAGCTTCAATGACCATCTTTGGCAATCCAAAAGCTAAGATGCCTCCTCTCATTTAACGATGAGGACCACAATTGCAAAAATACAATCATACAATGGTGCATCATCTAGGAAAGGACCATAACCCAGCTGACTATTTTTCCACAGTGCCTATACAAGGTCATGGTACTCCATCCAAGACGGCTGATGCCTAAATTAATTTCCCCGTAAAATCAAATAAACCAGCTGCTATCTTATTAGCCCAGATTATCACTGCCACAAGCCATGATAGCAACATGCTACAATTAAAAGACATTATTACACATCAGTCATGAAACCAACACACTAGAACTCTCACCAATGATGATGAATATCAAAAATACAGAAATGTCAAAGATGAATTGTCCATAACTCAGGAACGAGTTATACTGCAAAGGTTGGTAATCCTGATTCCGGAGAGTCTGCTACAGAAGGTAGTTGATGTGGCTCACGAAGGACATTGTAGTATCACTGCCACAAAAAGAGGTCTCCAAGACCGAGTTTTGTTTCCGTATTTAGATGAAAGGGTTGAAAAAGAACTGAAGGCCTATCATACACGCAACTGCCTTTCTACAAATGTTGCTCAACATACTCTGAATATGTCAGAACTCATCAAGCATGCATGGGAGAGAATAGCCGTCAACTTCTTTGGTCCACTTGATATTGGATATCACCTTATGGTGAGTGTGGGTGAATACTCATGTTTTCCTTTGATTGAAAATCTCTCATCCATGACTCACAAACAAGTCATTGAGAACCTACATGGCATCTTTGGGACATTCCAGCCATTTTGAAGTTTGACAATGGCCCACCTTTTAACAGTCGAGAATTCAAAGAATACCTGGTGCATCTGAACATAAAGCATCAAAAGAGTACAACTTTATGGGACCAAGGGACTTGGTGAGCATTTTATAAGTACGCTGAAGAAAGCAGTACAACATGCAACACTTGAGAAGTTCAGTTTGACACCTGTATTAAATTCACAAGCTTTTCGTTCAGCATCTCACTCAACCACAGGCAAAAATTATGCAACTTTGATGTTTGGGAGAGCAATGACCAACAGTTTACCTCAATGGACCACCAAAAGAGGAAAAAGGTAAGAATATGATTTGTGCAAGGGATTTGGTTAACACAGAAAATGAAAGTATGTGCAGAAAATAGGCAATATGGAAAGAAAATCATGTTTAAACAAGGAAAAGTTTGGTACCAGAGACTTCTCGCTTTATGCCGTTGATTTATCAGTCTTCATGTCAAGATGGTGAATGAAAGGCTGAACTTGGAAACTCACTGACTGCTGTTACCTATTCACAATCTTTATAAAAATCTCTGACACTGAAGATGAGAGCTCCCAGCTTTCAGTAACCAGATCAGGTTGATTGATCAAAAGAGCCAGGACGGTTGATCGAAGAGATAATAGTTGTATATGTTTATATCTACATACAGATTTCGTAAAAAAAAAAGAATTTTTTTTATTTAACACAGGGGTGTATGTAGTGTCGTACGAGCTTTATAACTAAACACTTTTGGCTCCAAATGGATCCCATAGCAGTGTGACATAATCAATAGGTTAGTACATCAGAGTTAGCATTTTGTCATGATTGCTTCCTCCCATATACCACGGTTGTCCTGCCTTATGACAAGAATTGCCTCCAACGTGTTAACACCATGCCAAGCATTTCCTTGAGTATGCCAGCACCAGCACTCTTCCATGGAGGCCCCATATGGCAACAATTGCCTCTAGTATACCAGTAACAATGTTTTACCATGAGTGCCCATTAAGCTAAGCCTTACTTTCAGTATGCCAGTGCCAGTATTTGTCGCAGGTGCTTGTCATGCTAAGAATTGCCTCTAGCACACCAGTGACAATGTTTGACATGACATAATTGCCTCTATAAGCCATGAACTACCTTCAGTGTTCCAGTGCCAATGGCAGACTCACAGACATAGCACCACATTCTCAGTCAAACCCACTCACATTCACTTACATTATTTTCACTCACATTTACTCTCACTCATTCATTTTCACTCACCCCCTTGTGTTCACTTTTACTCACGCATTCTCACTCATTGGCACTCGCTCACTCTCACTAAACCTTGCTCTCAATTCACTCATACTGTCTCACTCACACTCACTTCAAACTCATGCTCCCTCATTCTTATTCATTCACTTATTGTCTCTTGCTTTGACTCACGCATTCATTTATACTCAAATATTCCCACTCAGATTCAGTCTTATGGTCACTCATTCTTAACTTCTCACACTCACTTGACTGATTCTTACTCTTATTCAATCTTTCTCACTTATTCTCACTAACTCTGGTTGACTCATTGCCACTCGCAGTTATATTCATTGTCACTCTCAATCACTCTGACTTACACTCCTTCTCTCTACACTCCCTCAGCCATTTGTATGCATTCATTCTTACTCACCCACTCTTTCTGACTTGCAGTCACTTGTTCTCTCACTCACTTTTTCTTACTCACTCATACTCATGATACTCAATCTCATTCATTCTCACTCATTACTTATGACTGGCTCACAGAGGCTCACACATAAACACACAGACAGACTGTCTCTCACACAGACTCTCCCCCACAAGCACATACACACCATACATTTAAAAGCATGTTTTACTCTCTTGAGCTGCCAGCTCCGGGTGACCTTTTTGAATTGCATGACTAGTTAATAATAGGCTGATATATTCAATAACATGTCTTTCCTATGCATATTGCTTAATGTGTAAATAAGTTAACATTACCTCTATAGCTACTTAACTCCAATGGCCATGTGAATAAAATAAATGAAATGGGCCTCAAAAAACAATACCTGTAACTTTGGTGTAGTGGGGCAGAAAAAGAACAGCACCATAGAACATAGTCAATGTGGATCTGTTATTGATCAATTCACTATATCCCTATAGAAGAGGGCTTATCAGCTCTGTATATAGCTCAGGAGACACAAACACCCATAAAGAAGATGGCTTACTAAAGCTGGAACAGGTTATAGCACAACTTGACTAATGTATAAATTACAGAACATCTTAACGTCAGATATAACTCCTAGGCCTGTGCTAAAGATTTTGAGTATCATTTCGAGAATGGTCACCCGATACTGATGTTTTCCTGCCTGAATCCACTATGTTAAGTAATAAACTTACTTCTGTTGTGTATTATCCAGAGACACCTATGAAGAGAAATACTAACGTATATATATATATGTAATCACAAATGTGTCTGCTGTTAACGAAATATGAATATTGTTCCCCATTCGTTCGAAACTTCTCATTGCACTGTATTAATCTTAAACCTTTTGTGGCCTCAGCAGGCCTTGACCCGATAATGCTGTATGTTCTAAATTGCACATTTTCCAGTCGTGTAAATTTTTTTTTTTTAAACTGGCAAGGGAAGCAGGATTTTTGAAGAATAATTATGTTAGTATGGCTTTTGGACAAAATATTGTGGTCAAAATATCATGTGGACAGAATAACGAGGACAAGAATATCGTGAAGGTAAGTTTCTATGAGAAAGCACAGTTTCTCTATATTCAATTCCACATATACGTACCTTGAAGATATATATATAATTCACTGAAAAAACAAAGGGTTACAGGGATGTTATAGTTAGGTTCTGAATTTACTCGTACAAAACCGTAGAAATTCAGCAATTATTGTTACCTGAGCTAACTATAACTTGCACTCCCGTCATGTTCTTCTTATGAACTCACTTATTACTTCACTCATGACATCACTGATGACATCTCATATGACATGACTGATGACATCTCTGATGACATCATCCGCACAGTCATACACCCACACATTTGCTGATGCAAACTTTTATTCCCACACACACGCCTATTCACATACTTATTCAGAGATGCATAAAAATTGTGATATACTGACATTCATTCAGTCAAACAGCTACTGACACAACCACTCACTCACCCATACACTAACTGAGGTAGTCATAGACTCATACAGTTACTTACACACTCAGTTACATACAGTTACTTACACACTCACTCATACACCCATACACCCACTGACACACCCACTCATACACTCATATAATACCTCACACAGCCCATTAATAGATCAAACATCTAGTGACACATCCAGTCAATCAGCTGTAGAAGCACTGACACACTCACACACTCACCCATACAGTCATTGACACAGTCACTGACTCATCAGGACAGTCACTTACACACGCAATCACTGAACTATACAACTATTCACACACCAACTCACTCACATGAACAGGCACTCACATACCCACACAGTCACCCATGCAGCCATTCACACAGCCACTCACTAACCAACACACGTTCTCACATTTCCACTCACTATCCTATATAAAAATTGACACAGCGACTCAGTTTAGGATACAACCACTCAAACACCCACTGACTCTCCCATACACTCACTGACACAGCCACTCAGTTATACTTACAGCCATTGAGGCATTCACTGACACCCATACATTAACTGACTCACCAAATCACTCACTAATATAGTGACACAAATTCACTTACCCAGACAACCAGTCTGACACCCACTCTCTCACACATACAGCCACCTACAGACCCACTCACTAAATGAAATGCAACTGCTCACAGTCACTTGCTCACCCATCCAGCAACTTACACATCCATTCAGTCTCCCATACTACAAATGATTCAACCACTCATTGACCCACTCACAAACCCATTCACACATCGATACAACCACTTACACTCACTGGATGATGTCATCAGTGATGTCATATGAGATGTCATCAGTGATGTTATCAGTAATGTCACTGACCATGTCATCAGTCATGCAATATGTAAGGTCATAAGCAGTGCATTACAATAGCACAAGTTATAGTTAGCTCAGGTAACAATAACTGCTGAATTTCTAAGGTTTTGTACAAATAAATTCAGAAACTAACTATAACATTCAAGTAACCTTTGTTTTTTTTCAGTGAATTTCTAAGGTCTTTTTAATTCTATTTCCTAACTATAACGTCCCTGTAACCTTTGTTTTTTTCAGTGAATTTCTATGGTTTTTTTAACGTATAGTAATTTTCATTACTATATGTTAATCCAACAACAGCCGCGCATGGCCTTTGGCCATGCACGGTGGCGGTGGGCCACCCCAGGCCCTATGGCCAACACCCTATAACCACTCAACCTTACACCGTGCACGGACTTCACCCATGTGCAGCGGAGTTTGCCTTTAAGGCCTGACCTGCAGACAGACCCTGCGGCCTAACTCCCTAACCACCCAACCCCATGCTGCGCATTGCCCTTTGGCCATGCATAGTGGAAGTTGGCCGTGGCCTCTCTGGGTGTGAGAACAGGTGTAAAAGGGCATATCTACAGGTGAGGGTGGCTGTCAGATTGTCTGTCTGGGTGTAAGAGTGCGTACATCAGTGTTTTAGTGAGTGCGTCAGTGTATGCGCTACTCTGTGAGTGGTTGCATGAGGGTGTCAGTGGGTCTGTGAGTGGGTGTGTGACAGTCTGAGTGGGTTTGTGAGGGGATGCGTAACTATCTGAGTGGGTCTTTGAGTGGGCGCATAAGTGTCTAGGTGGGTCTGTGAGTGGGTGCGTGAGTGTCTGAGTGGGTCTGTAAGTGGGTGCATAAGTGTCTGAGTGGGTGTGTGAATGGGAGAATTGATTAAAAGAGAGAAAGAGAGCCAAATTGATGAAGACACTTTTGTGTTGAAACGCGTTGCCATCTCAGGAGAGTATATATATATATATATATATATATATATATACATTTTCTTTTTGTATTAGCTTGCTTTTTGGAATGATTTAATATCTTATTTAAATAAAGCTTGATGCTTGAGGAGTGGACATAATGGGTGCGACTTTTTTCTTTTTTTGCACTTCAATGTAGTGGCAGAAATAACCTTTTTTGCATTTATAACGGGTTCCACTACAGTTTTGTCGCACCAGCCTCGTTTGGTGGATGTAGCCGGTAGCAGTGGGTTTCTAAAAACCTACTTTAAGCATTTGATGATGCGCATAGGCGAGAAGGTATCAAATGCTGCAGACAAGTCAAGCAGGACCAGCATAGCCTCCCCACTCTGATCTACTTGGTGCCTGATACTGTCCATAGCTGCAATAAGAAACGTCTCAGTGCTGTGTCCACTTCTGCGATGGGCCAAGGATATGATGTGTGTCAATCCACTTCACAGGTTCCTGGTTGATATACTTCTCAAGTAATTTGGCTAGGAAGGGCAACAAGGATATAGAATTAACTTTTTTCAGGTCGTCCGGATCGATGTTGTGTTTTTTTTGTAAGGGAATAACTATGGCTTCCTTCCATGGTCTCGGAAAAAAGCTATTTTCCAATTTGTTTATAAATACTCTCTGCAGACAAACAGCAATATAACCAGGTGTGTTGCAAGATTTTGGTAGGACCAGGGCCGGCTGTAGGCCCAGATTTAATACCCAAGAAAAGTTCCTTTGTTTGATGAACCACATGGGAGGAAAGACTGATAGCAGCAGGGTGCAGATTGGGGTACTGACTACCTGCAGTGGAAAGACCCTTGACTCAAGGGAATTAAAATTTTAATATATGTTGAGAATTTTGACTCTGAAGTAATGTGCTAATTTATCGCAAAACCATTGTGAGAGGTCCGCAAACTATTGGGTAGGAGGATGGACAACTTTTTAACTACTTTAAGAAGCTCCTTAGCTGAGATGTAGCTAATCTAATTTTTTCAGTGAAGAAGACAGATTTAACTTCCCTTATAGTGCGTTTGTATCAGAGTAAGAAAGCTTTATGTTGTTCTTCGCTGTATGATCACGGTTTACTCGCCATCTCAGTTCTGTCTGCGGCATTGCTGTCTAAGATTTCTAAGTTCTTCCAAGTACCAAGGTGCTGTGGGTTTGCCTCTGGTCCAGAGTTTAACTGTCAGTAATGCTTAGGTGTCTGAAGCTGATTCAATTTATCCTCGATAATCTTCTGCTGTACAACCAAACTGACCAGCCGCATTGATTTCAGAAATATTAAGTTCCTGTTTCAGGCCTATCGGGTTTCCTACAGGGTGCTAATTTAGGTTTGAGTGAGGGAGGGTCCCCAATGGGCGCTAACTGCAGGGGATGAACAGGAAAAAGATAACCACCTGATAGTTGGGGTGAACCAGGTATGGTTTCATCACCTGACCTCCAAGCTGTTAAACAATTGCCACGTGGACCTGGTAGCCGATACACCAGTAGTCCAGAAAAAATCATATTGGCTGAGCTTTCAAGTCTAAAAAAAAACACCTCACAGGAATCTCTGGCGTGTTTAGCAACCGGTTCAAGGATTCGTCCCTCAGCCCGACACTCTTCAATGTCTACATTGCCCCGCTCGCTAACATCACCCGATCCCACAACCTCAACATCATCTCATACGTGGACGACACCCAGCTGATCCTCTCCCTCACCAAGGACTCCGCCAAGACCTACATCCACGAAGGAATGAAGGCCATTGCCGAATAGATGAAGAGCAGCGGCGTCAAACTCAATTCCGACAAGACGGAAGTCCTCATCTTCAGCTCCACCCCTTCCGCATGGGATGACTCCTGGTGACCTGCCACTCTTGGAGCCGCTCCGACTCCCACCGACCACACACGGAACCTAGGATTCATCTTGGACTCCTCATTATCCATGACCCAGCAAGTCAACGCAATCTCCTCCTCCTGAATCAACACCCTCTGCATGCTCTGAAAGACCAACAAATGGATACCCACCGAAACCAGAGCCATCTTAAGCAGCAAACTGGACTGCAGCAATGCCCTCTACGCAGGAACCACGGCCAAACTCCAGAAGAAGCTGCAACGCATCCAGAACTCCTCCGCAAGCCTCATCCTAGACATCTCCCGCCACTGCCACATCACAGACCACCTGAGAAACCTGCACTGGCTCCCAGTCAACAAGATAATCACCTTCAAACTCCTCACCCATGCTCACAAAGCACTGCACAACACCAGACTAGACTATCTCAACAGACGGCTCTCCTTCTACACCCTGACCCGGCATCTCCGCTCCACCGACCTTGCCCTCGCAACCATCCCACGCTTCCGCAGAACTACAACCGGTGGTAGATCATTCTTGCACCTCCCCACCAAAATGTGGACCACTCTTCCCACCCACCTTCGCCAGACCAAAGACCTCCCTACATTCAGGAAACTTCTCAAGACCTGGCTGTTCAAGCAGTAGTAGCACCTCCCCGCCCCATTCCCACCCCCCCATTCCTCAGCCCCTTGAGACCCTCACGGGTGAGTAGTGCAGTTTACAAATTCCTGATTGATTGAACTAAAGGAATCTCAAGTCCACCCCCCGATAAAGGCGATCCAGGCAGCAGATGACTTATCGATGCAGGACAGCCGCAGCAAGTCAGGACCAGAATCCTCACAGGCCCATTTTTCGGTAACAACCATTAATGGTGAGAAGATTAAGTTTGTGTTTTATCAGTGAGCAGGCGTTTATGAGGGCACGTGTAACTGCTATAATGCGGGGTAATGTCAGGTCCAACTAGCATGGTTACTGTAACCATGATGTCACAGTATGGCTTCATGGAATGTTGGGGGTGAGATGAGAAGGGGTGGCAGTTGTTGGAGGGCAGTTAATGGAGAGCTTCATGCTGTAGTTGGCTTGGAATAAACGTACGAAAATGCCAGTTCCTGTCATGGAGTCTGTACGTAAGGTGAAATAGCCTCTCCACGTCTGTCCTCTAGCCAAGCTACAGCTATGTAAACCTTTTAACTCAAGGGTGAGGGCACATTGTGTGGACAGTGTGATGCACAGGAGGCCACAATATAATGGTGAGTGATTGTGCTTTACAGCAGAAGCCGGCAGCTGGGAAAATAAAAGGCCAGTATATTTAGACTTCTATATATTGTGGAAGCTAGCACTGCAAGGGAAAAGAACAGTTGTTGTTGCCATGCATGATGTGTTTTGATGAGCTGAGCACGTGAAGCAAACTCAAAGTACATGAAGCGCATGAAGTGGACAAGCATGAGCTCAGCATTGTTTGTAGGAAAGTAGCCTCTTTCTAGCCTTGTTACCCCCACTTTTGGCCTGTTTGTGAGTATATGTCAGGGTGTTTTCACTGTCTCACTGGGATCCTGCTAGCCAGGGCCCAGTGCTCATAGGGAAGACCCTATGTTGTCAGTCTGTTTGGTATGTGTCACTGGGATCCTGCTAGCCAGGACCCCAGTGCTCATACGTTTGTGGCCTATATGTGTTCCCTGTGTGGTGCCTAACTGTCTCACTGAGGCTCTGCTAACCAGAACCTCAGTGGTTATGCTCTCTCTGCTTTCCAAATTTGTCACTAACAGGCTAGTGACTAAATTTACCAATTCACATTGGCATACTGGTACACCTATATAATTCCCTAGTATATGGTACTGAGGTATCCAGGGTATTGGGGTTCCAGGAGATCCCTATGGGCTGCAGCATTTCTTTTGCCACCTATAGAGAGCTCTGACAATTCGTACACAGGCCTGCCAGTGCAGCCTGAGTGAAACAACGTCCACGTTATTTCACAGCCATTTACCACTGCACTTAAGTAACTTATAAGTCACCTATATGTCTAACCTTCACCTAGTGAAGGTTGGGTGCAAAGTTACTTAGTGTGTGGGCGCCCTGGCACTAGCCAAGGTGCCCCCACATTGTTCAGGGCAAATTCCCCGGACTTTGTGAGTGCAGGTGACATCAGAGGCTCCTTCTGATAGGCTCTTACCTCTCTTGGTAGCCAATCCTCCTTCCTTGGTAGCCAAACCTCCTATTCTGGCTATTTAGGGTCTCTGCTTTGCAGAAATTTTCAGATAATGAATGCAAGAGCTCAGCAGAGTTCCTCTGCATCTCCCTCTTCACCTTCTACCAAAGAATCGACCGCTGACTGCTCAGGACGCCTGCAAAACCGCAACAAAGTAGCAAGACGACTACTAGCAACATTGTAGCACCTCATCCTGCCAGCTTTCTCGACTGTTTCCACATGGTTCATGCTCTGGGGGTACCCTGCCTTCACCCTGCACCAGAAGCTCTGAAGAAATCTCCCGTGGGTCGACAGAATCTTCTCCCTGCTAACGCAGGCACCAAAGACTGCAACACTGGTCCTCTGGGTCCCCTCTCATCCTGACGAGCGTGGTCCCTGGAACTCAGCAACTCTGTCCAAGTGATTCCCACAGTCCAGTGACTCTTCAGTCCAAGTTTGGTGGAGGTAAGTCCTTGCCTCCCCACGCTCGACTGTATTGCTGGGTACTGCGTGATTTGCAGCTGTTCTGGCTCCTGTGCACTCATCCAGGATTTCCTTTGTGCACAGCCAAGCCTGGGTCCCCAGCACTCCTTCCTGCAGTGCACAATCTTCTGAGTTGTCCTCCAGCGTTGTGGGACTCCCTTTTGTGACTTCGCATGGACTCCAGTTTACTCTCCTTCCAAGTGCCTGTTCAGGTACTTCTGCGGGTGCTGACTGCTTCTGTGAGGGCTCCCTGAGTTGCTGGGCATCTCCTCTGTCTCCTCCTCCAAGTGGCGACATCCTGATCCCTCCTAGGCCCCAGCAGCACCCAAAAATCTTTACTGCAACTCTTGCAGCTAGCAAGGCTTGTTTACAGTCTTTCTGCATGAGAGCACCTCTGCATGCTTCATCGCGACATGGGACATCCATCCTCCAAAGGAGAAGTTCCTAGTCCTCTTCTTTCTTGCAGAACTCCAAGCTTCTTCCAACCGGTGGCAGCTTCCTTTCACTCTCAGCTGGCATTTCCTGGACTCCTGCCCACTCTCGAAACTGTCGCGACTACTGGACCTGGTCCCCTTGTCTTACAGGTACTCAGGTCCGGAAATCCACTGTTGTTGCATTGCTGGTGTTTGTTCTTCCTGCAGAATCCCCCTATCACGACTTCTGTGCTCTCTGGGGGTAGTAGGTGCACTTTACACCTACTTTTCAAGGTCTTGGGTTGGGCTATTTTTCTAACCCTCACTGTTTTCTTACAGTCCCAGCGACCCTCTACCAGCTCACATAGGTTTGGGGTCCATTCGTGGTTCGCATTCCACTTTTGGAGTATGTGGTTTGTGTTGCCCCTACACCTATGTGCTCTTATTGCAATCTATTGTAATTCCACACTGTTTGCATTACTTTTCTTGCTATTACTTACCTAATTTTGGTTTGTGTACATATATCTTGTGTATATAACTTATCCTCATACTGAGGGTACTCACTGAGATACTTTGGGCATATTGTCATAAAAATAAAGTACCTTTATTTTTAGTAACTCTGTGTATTGTGTTTTCTTCTGATATTGTGCATATGACACCAGTGGTATAGTAGGACCTTTACATATCTCCTAGTTCAGCCTAAGCTGCTTTGCCATAGCTACCTTCTATCAGTCTAAGCTGCTAGAAACACCTCTTCTACACTAATAAGGGATAACTGGACCTGGCACAATGTGTAAGTACCTCTGGTACCCACTACAAGCCAGGCCAGCCTCCTACATTGGTTGTGCAGCGGTGGGAGAAGTACTTGTAACTACTTACCACTTTGTCATTGTGTACTTTTCATAAGAGAATAATATACAAAACAGTTTAGTGTATGTACACCTAACCAAAAGTTTTTGCTTTTCTCCTCTTAAACGTTTTACAAAGTTCTGAAAAGTTTTCTAAAAGTTTTCTAAAGTTAGAAAAAGTTTTTTTCTCTGTTCTTTAAAAAGTCCTGAAACTTTTTCTTCCTTCTTACTATCTCTAAACCTTTTGCTATCATGTCTGTGGTAGATTCTACTCTTAAAATGGTCAATACTACTTATGACAATTTGAATTATAGGAGCTTAAGGAGTCTCTGCTTAGATAGAGGTTTAGTGATAGGAAAGAACCTTACAAAAGAGTTTCTATTTAACATGCTTATTGTAAATGATGAGTCCCAAGCAGACACATCAAATGAGAGGTTAATAGAAGGTTCCCATTCTGACTCAGGGGATCTCCTTGAGGGAGGCGGGGAGGGTTCTGAACAGGATATGTCCCCCAGCAGGACACCCAGTAATGTTGGGAGTAATGGAGGTTCCCATCACAGTATGGAAGTCTTTATTCCTAGAGACCAAGTTGCTAGGGTTCAGTCAGTTAGGGACAGATCCCCCTCTGTTGTTTCCAATTTGTCTTCTGTGTCCAAGCATTATGAGGAGAACTTGTTAGAAAGGGAACTCAAAAAGTTGAGGGTTGAAGAGACCAGACTGAAGCTTAAACAGCAACAGCTGGCCTTAGATAGGGAATCCCTAGACCTGGAGACAGAAAGACAGAGATTGGGGTTTGGACCCCATGGTGGCAGCAGCAGTATTCCTGATAGTAATCCTGTTAGAGAGCATGATTCCAGGAATCTGCACAAGATATTCCCCCCTTACAAGGAGGGGGATGACATCAACAAGTGGTTTGCTGCACTTGAGAGGGCCTGTATGGTACAGGGGGTCCCTCAAAGGCAGTGGGCTGCTATATTGTGGCTATCTTTCACTGGAAAGGGTAGGGATAGGCTCCTTACTGTTAGAGAAAGTGATGCTAACAATTTTGCAGTTTTGAAGGATGCACTCTTGGATGGATTTGCCTTAACCACTGAACAATACAGGATTACGTTCAGAGACACCAGAAAAGAGTCCTCACGAGACTGGGGGTAGCCTACCTTCACCCTGCACCAGAAGCTCAGAAGAAATCTCCAGTGGGTCGACGGAATCTTCCCCCTGCTAATGCAGGCACCAAAAGACTGCAACACTGGTCCTCTGGGTCCCCTGTCATCCTGACAAGCGTGTTCCCTGGAACTCAGCAACTCTGTCCAAGTGACTCCCAAGTCCAGTGACTCTTCAGTCCAAGTTTGGTGGAGGTAAGTCCTTGCCTCCCCACGCTAGACTGCATTGCCGGGTACCGCGTGATTTGCAGGTGCTCCGGCTCCTGTGCACTCTTCCAGGATTTCCTTCATGCACAGCCAAGCCTGGGTCCCCGGTACTCCTTCCTGCAGTGCACAACCTTCTGAGTTGTCCTCCGGCGTCGTGGGACTCTCTTTTGTGACTTCGCATGGACTCCGGTTCACTCTCCTTCCAAGTGCCTGTTCAGGTACTTCTGCGGGTGCTGCCTGCTTCTGTGAGGGCTCGCTGAGTTGCTGGGCGCCCCCTCTGACTTCTCCTCCAAGTGGAGACATCCTGGTCCCTCCTGTGCCACAGTAGCACCCAAAAACCTCTACCGCGACTCTTGCAGCTAGCAAGGCTTGTTTACAGTCTTTCTGCATGAGAGCACCTCTGCAAGCTTCATCGCGACATGGGACATCCATCCTCTAAAGGAGAAGTTCCTAGTCCTCTTCTTTCTTGCAGAACTCCAAACTTCTTCCAACTGGTGGCAGCTTCCTTGCACTCTCAGCTGGCATTTCCTGGGCTCCTGCCCACTCTCGACACTGTCGTGACTATTGGACTTGGTCCCCTTGTCTAACAGGTACTCAGGTCTGGAAATCCACTGTTGTTGCATTGCTGGTGTTTGTTCTTCCTGCAGAATCCTCCTATCACGACTTCTGTGCTCTCTGGGGGTATTAGGTGCACTTTACACCTATTTTTTAAGGGTCTTGGGGTGGGCTATTTTTCTAACCCTCACTGTTTTCTTACAGTCCCAGCGACCCTCTACCAGCTCACATAGGTTTGGGGTCCATTTGTGGTTCGAATTTCACTTTTGGAGTATATGGTTTGTGTTGCCCCTATACCTATGTGCTCCTATTGCTATCTATTGTAATTCTACACTGTTTGCATTACTTTTGTTGCTATTACTTACCTAATTTTGGTTGGTGTACATATATCTTGTGTATATAACTTATCCTCATACTGAGGGTACTCACTGAGATACTTTGGGCATATTGTCATAAAAATAAAGTACCTTTATTTTTAGTAACTCTGTGTATTGTGTTTTCTTATGATATTGTGCATATGACACCAGTGGTATAGTAGGAGCTTTACATGTCTCCTAGTTCAGCCTAAGCTGCTTTGCCATAGCTACCTTCTATCAGTCTAAGCTGCTAGAAACACCTCTTCTACACTAATAAGGGATAACTGGACCTGGCACAAGGTGTAAGTACCTCTGGTACCCACTACAAGCCAGGCCAGCCTCCTACATTGTTGCATGCAGTTCAGGCGCGAGCTGCCTGCTGAAGCGATCACCCGCTGATGTTGCAGCTGCCTACTCAGCGTATTTCCAGCACAACCATCTTGCGCCTCCCACTCTCATTTGAAGACCTGAAAACATTTAAAGACTCACCACCCAGATATTGTATCGTTGTCCAGAGGTCTATAGTATTGCTCGCGTAGCAAATAGCGCGCATATGAGCAGTTAGTCACAAGAAAAAAAAGGGAATGTAAATCAAAGAAGGCCTAACTCACATGGCAATTGATCAAAGGAATGATCAGCCATTTTGAATTGGGAAATTGGGTACATACTCAAAGAAACAGAGGAAGTGACAGCAGTCAGTTTTGTTTGTCAGTCTAATAAGTGAAACTTTCAAACGTTAAAGTATGAATACTCTAGCTCTACATTACATGAACCAAACAAGGTCAGAAATGTTCATTGTTTCAAACTTCCTATCTTCATTTTCGGTGGTATTTTACAAAGTGTTTGTGATACCACTTTGCAGACATGGATGTTCACTCCTCACTAGGTGTAGCCGCACCTCCAATGGTCATACATCAATCAGGGTCTCCACTAATTGAGTGGGAAAGTAGATTTATAACTTTCAGAACTATTAACAAACACTTTGGGAAAGAAGGGTTAGCATGTGTTCTAATTTGTACCAGTAGCAGCTGAAACCAATAACAAAGACATAAAAAATCCATAGTTTGAAACAAAAAAAAGGCTAGAGCTTTACTTTGGGAAGCAAGTGAATATTGTCATGCAGAGACACAAATTCTATAAGCAACCACAAAAGGAGCATGAGTCAGTTGATCAATTCGTGACCCGAGTGAGGGAACTTGCATTGAAATGTGATTTTTGCAACATGACTGATCAAATGATTCGAGACTACCTGATAGTACAGTGTAGAAACAAACAGATGTAGGAGGCTATTAGGGTAGGCAAGATTGTGGAAGAGACAGATTCATGTTTGAAAGAGATGCAACAAATGGAAATAAAACAAGCGGCTCACACGGAAGGAGTCAATGTAGTGAGCAAATAAAGTGAAGGAAAAGACGAACCCTAAGACAGGATTTAAAGGGTGTTATAGGTGTGGTGACATGCTGCATGCTGCTGATTACAAAGGTTACTGAGCTTGCAACAGGATTGTCGAAAGTGTGGAAAGAAGGGCCACTTAGCAAGAGTATGCAAAGAGATGTCAAATGGCCAGGTGGCGTGCATAGATGAGCAAGAGTTTGTTCCAAAAAATGTGTTTGTATTGAAAGTAAGGAAGGGGCAGGAATTAACAGACCCTAACCGGTATTTACAGTAAATAGGAAGAAGATCAAGCTAATGGTTGACCCAGGGTCAATCTACACCATTATCCCACAAAGTGTATTTACTATAATGTGGCGTGCGATGCCTTTGCAGATGAGCGACAAAACTCAGGTGTATGGTGGTGGTGACACTCACATCGTGGGTTTTGTGCATGCAAAATTTGAGTTCAAGGTAAGAAATTCTGAGTGGAAGATGTATGTATTCAGTAAGGGTCCAGCAATTTTGAGATGGATGCAGCAATATGAGTTCCACGTGGTATTGGATGTCAGATCTAACAAACAAGTGTTGGTGGTACAAAAGGAGGAAGGAATTGACACAACATTAAGGAAATTTGAGAAAGTGTTCAAGGATCACATAGGGACTCCAAAGGGATACACGCATGATATAAAATTAAAGGAAAGGTGCAGTTCCAGTTAGGCATGAGGTGCGGAAGGTGCAGATTGTTGTGCAGAGTGAAGTCAAGGAAATGTTGACTGAGATGCAGAAGGAAGGAATCAACGAACCAGTGGAAGCATCGGACTGATTGTCCACTGTGGTAGTTACAAAAAAAACAAATGGATGTTTGTGGTTCAGTGTGAACCTGAGGTCTCTGAACCAGTGTATAGTGATGGACAGTGATGGACAGTTGTCCCTCACCAAGCATATCTGAGATGGCTTTGCCCTTGAGTGGTGCCAATTACTTTATGAGGTTAGATTTAAAATCTGTATACCACAAGATCATGTGGCATGCAAAATCTAAAAACTTGACAGCTTTCATCACAATGGATGGAGTATTTGAATTTATAAGTTTACCATTTGGGTTCTCATCAGCCTCCTTCAATGAATAATGAGTAAGTTGTTTGAAGGGTTTCCAAGTGTTTGTTTCTTCCAAGAAGACAAGTTAGTTTACAGTGCCACAAAGGAAGAACATAAAAGTACTTTAGTCAGTGTGTTGGAGATCTTGGGAGAGGCAGGATTAACCCTGTGCAAGGAGAAGTGTCATATTTTGTTGGAAGAGATAGATTACCTAGGATACACCATTTCAGGACAAAGAGATAGTCCTAAAGAAGACTTGGGTGGTCATTCCAACCTTGATGGTCGGTGTTAAACCAGCGGCCAAACCGCAAACAGGCTGGTGGGTAAAAAAATGGAATTCCGACCCTGGCGGAAACCGCCAACAGAGACCTCCACATCACCACATCGCCCGCCACGGCGGCACAAAAAAACAGCGCGGCGGTCACCGCCAACAGACAGGCGGGAGTCAATGTACCGCCCACCCTATCACAACACACCAATCCGCCACCTTTTCCGGGGCGGTAGCCCCGCCGATAAAAACATGGCGGAAACAACCATTTCAAACGGAAAACGCTCACCTCCATACACCCCACGAGGAATCTGGACAGCATGGAACCCGACCTCCACATCCTCCCAGCGATTGTCTTCCTGCTCCTCTACCAGGAGCACGAACGCCGGCGCAGAAGACAACGGTGAGTACTGCACCTACGACACAGGGGAGGGGGAGGAGAAAATATTACGGGGACACACATACGCGACACACCCACCCCCACCCTCACCCACTACAACACACACATCAGTGCACAGTAATACATCACAGTTACCCCCCCAAACCCCCTGGAAGAATGCAAAGACAAAAAGAAATGATTCTAAACATTGTAATATATTGTATTACTGGCAGAATCATATATATATATATATATATCTACACATCAAAAACACTTATATACATATATGTACAAGTCCGATCATTGTAGCAGGCATTGTCCGTGGACCACTGGGCCCAAATCACATGGGAAAAGCCCACACAGGATACCTGACTCCAACGGAGAGAACACTGCAGGGGCATCAGATAGGAAAACTACAGGCACCTCAGGGAGAAGGGAAGGGGGGGCACCTCAGCCAGATGAGTGCACGACGCCAGATCCACGAGGGGCCTCCATGGCCACTGTTCAATCGTGGGGAGTGCAAATCCACAGTCTCTCAAGTCTCTGCAGTGGGTGGGTTGCCCACTGTGCCATACTGGGGAGTGCAAAGCCACAGTCTCTCAAGTCTCTCCAGTGGGTGGGTTGCCCACTGTGCCATCCTGGGGAGTGCAAAGCCACAGTCTCTCAAGTGGATGCATGTCTCCACTGGTTCTGGAGGGGGACTGGTGGCCAGAGTGCAGCCCTGCCCGACACAGATGCGGGCCTGCCCTGCCGCTAATGGGCCAGC
The DNA here is from genome assembly GCF_031143425.1 of Pleurodeles waltl. Taxonomy (NCBI): domain Eukaryota; kingdom Metazoa; phylum Chordata; class Amphibia; order Caudata; family Salamandridae; genus Pleurodeles; species Pleurodeles waltl. Next base: position 1,330,969,599 of record NC_090446.1, on the reverse strand, counting down.
GGTGCTTGAGACGGCGGTGCCCAGTGCAGCGGTGCTTGAGATGAAGGGCCCAGTTCAGCGGTGCTTGAGACGGCGGTGCCCAGTTCAGCGGTGCTTGAGATGGCGGTGCCCAGTTCAGCGGTGCTTGAGACGGCGGTGCCCAGTGCAGCGGTGCTTGAGATGAAGGGCCCAGTTCAGTGGTGCTTGAGATGAAGGTCCCAGTTCAGCGGTGCTTGAGACGGCGGTGCCCAGTTCAGCGGTGCTTGAGACGGCGGTGCCCAGTTCAGCGGTGCTTGAGACGGCGGTGCCCAGTTTAGCGGTGCTTGAGACGGCGGTGCCCAGTTCAGCAGTGCTTGAGACGGCGGTGCCCAGTGCAGCAGTGCTTGAGATGAAGGGCACAGTTCAGCGCCGCTTGAGACGGCGGTGCCCAGTGCAGCGGTGCTTGAGATGAAGGTCCCAGTTCAGCGGTGCTTGAGATGAAGGGCCCAGTTCAGCGGCGCTTGAGATGGCGGTGCCCAGTGCAGCGGTGCTTGAGATGAAGGTCCCAGTTCAGCGGTGCTTTAGATGAAGGTCCCAGTTCAGCGGTGCATGAGATGAAGGGCCCAGTTCAGCGGTGCTTGAGACGGCGGTGCCCAGTTCAGCGGTGCTTGAGACAGCGGTGCCCAGTGCAGCAGTGCTTGAGATGAAGGTCCCAGTTCAGCGGTGCTTGAGATGAAGGTCCCAGTTCAGCGGTGCTTGAGATGAAGGGCCCAGTTCAGCGGTGCTTTAGACGGCGGTGCCCAGTTCAGCGGTGCTTGAGACGGCGGTGCCCAGTTCAGCGGTGCTTGAGATGAAGGGCCCAGTTCAGCGGTGCTTGAGATAAAGGTCCCAGTTCAGCGGTGCTTGAGATGAAGGTCCCAGTTCAGCGGTGCTTGAGATGAAGGGCCCAGTTCAGCGGTGCTTGAGACGGCGGTGCCCAGTTCAGCGGTGCTTGAGACGGCGGTGCCCAGTTCAGCGGTGCTTGAAACGGCGGTGCCCAGTGCAGCGGTGCTTGAGATGAAGGGCCCAGTTCAGCGGTGCTTGAGACGGCGGTGCCCAGTGCAGCGATGCTTGAGATGAAGGTCCCAGTTCAGCGGTGCTTGAGACAGTGGTACCCAGTTCTGCGGTGCTTGAGACGGCGGTGCCCAGTGCAGCGGTGCTTGAGACGGCGGTGCCCAGTGCAGCGGTGCTTGAGATGAAGGGCCCAGTTCAGCGGTGCTTGAGATGAAGGTCCCAGTTCAGCGGATCAGGCCCTGGCGTGCAGGTCATTTGCCACCTGTCCTGTGGCTGGCGGGGCCTTCCTGCCCATCTGTCGGGTGGCTGGCGGGGCCTTCCTGGTCTGCAGTACCGGGCCTGTTGGTGTCCTCCTGCCCACCTGGGATGGGGCTGGCGGGGCCCTCCTGGCCAGCTGGGATGGGGCTGGCGGGGCCCTCCTGGCCAGCTGGGATTGGGCTGGCGGGGCCCTTCTGGCCAGCTGGGCTGATGGCGCTCTCCTCGGGCGTGCTGCCCTTCCCAGCCTTCCCTGTTCGCCTGTGGCCCTTCCCCACCTTGGGCGGTGTGCCACCTGTCTCCACACTTCGTGCCGGAGCCATGGTAGGGATTTAAGTGCCTGGTGTTTTCACCCTCTCGCGCCGGCCACTGACTATCTTCGGGTGTTTCTCCGGGGGTGGGCTGCCCGTGACTTGGCTCCGTACGGAACTGGCTGCCCTTGAGGGTGGGGGACTCCACAGTCCATGGCAGACTGTCATCACAGGTCCCGGTTTTGTGGTGGCTGAGGTGCTGACTGGAGTCCTATGAGATGGACGGGGTGGGGGTGTTGTAGGAAAGAGGTTAAGTTTGGACAGGAATAGCAATTTAGGACCAGTGGGACGGGTAGGTGTAGTGGGTATGGGAGTGGAGGAAGAGGTTGTGGTTGTAGGAGTCTTAAGTCTGGTGTCTTTGGGTGCAGGTGCTTGGGCTGGAGGCTGTCGTGAGGTGGATGGCTGTTGGGTGGGTGGCTGCCTGCGTTTGTGTATCTTGGAAGAGGGGGGTCACAGACACACTGGGAGAGGACACAGGGGACGTGTAAATGGTAGTGGGGGTGGTGACTGCACGTGTGTGGGGGTTCTGGTGTGTGTGCTGGTGATGGACGTAGTGGCTGAAGATGTTGTGCATGCAGGTGTGAGTGGAGACATGACAGGGAGGGAGGAGGGAGACGAGGAGGAGGGGACACAGCGGAGGCAGTGGGTGTTGGTATGTCTGTTTGTGGATGTTGCTTGTGTGAATGCTTGTGTGATGTGTGGTGCTTATGTCTGGATGAGCTTCCCTTGGGTGTTGAGGTGTGTGCAGGCTTGTCTGATGGTGTGTCTGGGATAGGCAGAGGTACAGGTGATAGGGTATGGGTGGAGGAAGTTGGAGGGGGGAGGCTAGAGACAGGGACAATTGCTGCCATCAGTGCTGAGGCCAGAGTGTTGAACGATCGCTGAAGGGCAGCCTGACCAGAATGAATGCCCTCCAGGTATGCATTACTCTGGTGCACCTCTCTTTCGACACCCTGGATGGCATTCAAAATGGTAGACTGCCCAACAGTGAGCGTCCTCAGGAGGTCAATGATCTCCTCACTGAGGGCAGCAGGGGTGACTGGGGCAGGGCCTGAGGTGCCTGGGGCGAAGGAGATGCCCACCTTCCTGGGTGAGCGGGCACGGGGCAAACGCTGAGGGGCTGCTGGGAGGGCGGTGCTGGTGCACTGGGTGGCGGCTGTACCTGTTGTTGCGGGGGGCACGGATGTTGCCGCCACCACAAGGGAGCTCCCTTCAGAGGACGAGTCCGTGTCACTTATGTCTGCCCGAGTCCCTGCTGTGGAGCTCCCCTCGCCCTCTGTCCCACTGGTGTATTCTGAATCCGTTGCATGGCCCTCCAGGGCCATGTGTGATGCAGCTCCCTCGTGCTCCGATGCCACTTCTCCTCCGCCTGATGATGCTAATGCACACATGAACAGGAAGACCACAAAAAAGGGGGGGGGAGAAAATAAAGACATGTTGAGTGCATGCATTGGCGACACCGTTGGTGGACAGGACAGACACAGAAGCCCCCTGCACTATGCCGCGCACTTGGGGTCCACTACTCAATCCGTGTGACATGGCCTACAAGCCTATGGACGACATCTGCACACATAGATGACACAGGGCCATGAATAGCTGTACTTGGCACCCTACAGAGGTGGGGGGCGGGGGCACAGGGCCATGCCTTACGGAGGGGCCTAGCCTACAGAAATCGCCCTGGCCTAGAGATACCCACAGCCCTCCTCCCCCACCCAGACCCCTCCACTGCGCGCAAAGTCACGCGCCCATCCAAATCGGGGTAGGCCACCGCCAGGATCCGGGACATCAGGGGGGTCAAAGTCCGACTGGCACCCCTCCCACATTGGGAGGCCATCCCCGGCTGTGCCTCCGCCGTCTTCCTGCTCCAGCGTCGGATGTCCTCCCATCTCTTCCGGCAGTGGGTGCCCCATCTCTGGTGGACCCCCAGGGCCCGGACGTCCTTGGCGATGGCACGCCAAATGTCGATCTTCTGGTGGGCGCTGACCTATGTGAAATGTACCTGGGGAGAAAAAGAGTCATCACCTTCTGCACCCTCAATGTGAGTGGCCCCCCATCCCTACCCTTGCCATGTGGCACATCCTGTCATCCGTCGTTTGATGCATGCCTCATTCGCTCCCCTCCCCACCATCTTTCATCCACCCGACTCAACACAGCCATTGCCCCCAAAGCATGGTCCCAGTGTACTTACCTGTTGGTCTGGAGGACCGTAGAGTAGCGCATACTGGGGGAGGACCCCATCCACGAGTTTCTCCAATTCCTGAGCAGTGAAGGCAGGGGCCCTTTCCCCAGTCGCATGAGCCATTGTCCTCTCCGAGTGATTAAGCAGATAGAAAATGGCGGTCACGCGTACCGCGACCGCCGGCGCACATCGTCATTGGCTCCTGAGACCCATAGGGTTCAATGTTAACCAATGCTGTTTTGCACCGCGGTCTTCGACCGCCTACCGCCACGGTGTGCCACGCCAGCGCATTTACCTCACATCCCATTGTCACACTTCACAGGTCAGGCAGCCGCCATTTCAAGGGCCCACATGGCTTACTTTTAACTGCGTCACACATACCTAGGCCTTGCATCAACACTCATACAAACCATTCAATGCATTGGGAATCGTGTTATGTGCAAGCTGTGGTTACGTACCTGTGGGTTGATTTACTCTGTGCTCGCTGTTGTCCTTCATAGGCACCGTCCGCTGGGACATGCGAGGAGATGGAGGAATCTTCCCGTGTACAGACCGCTGGTAGACCTGTCGACAATGGAGGAAAGACATGTCATACTGACATACAGGCTTGACCGAGCCACTATTCATGAACTGTGTGCCCAGCTGGAGCTAGACCTGATGTCACCCATCCGCCAACCCACAGGGATCCCACCTCTAGTGCAGGTGCTGTCAGTACTCCATTTCTTTGCAAGTGGGTCATTTCAAACAACAGTGGCCATATCATCAGGGATGTCTCAGCCTATGTTTTCCAAGGTGTTGTCCAGAGTGTTGTCTGCCATACTGAAACACATGCGGAGCTACATTGTTTTCCCTGAGGTGGGGGATTTGCCTACAGTGAAAGGTGATTTCTATGCCCTTGGACATATCCCCAACATCATAGGTGCCATTGATGGGACCCATGTGGCTTTGGTACCCCCCCACAGGAGTGAGCAAGTGTACAGAAACAGAAAGAGTTATCATTCGATGAATGTTCAGATGGTGTGTTTGGCAGACCAGTACATCTCCCATGTTAATGCCAAGTTCCCTGGCTCAGTGCATGACGTGTACATCATGCGGAATAGCAGCATCCCTTACGTGATGGGTCAACTCCAGAGGCACCGGGTGTGGCTATTAGGTGACTCTGGTTACCCCAACCTGTCATGGCTACTGACCCCAGTGAGGAATCCCCGGACCAGGGCAGAGGAACGGTACAATGAGGCCCATGGGCGAACTAGGAGGGTGATCGAGCGGACCTTCGGCCTCCTGAAGGCCAGGTTCAGGTGCCTCCATATGACAGGTGGATCCCTATTCTACTCACCAAAGAAGGTGTGCCAGATCATCGTGGCCTGCTGTATGCTTCACAACCTGGCTTTGCGACACCAGGTGCCTTTTCTGCAGGAGGATGGTCCAGATGGTGGTGTTGCAGCAGCTGTGGAGCCTGTGGAGAGAGAAGACGAGGAAGCCGAAGAGGACGACATAGACAAGAGGAACACAGTAATACATCAGTATTTTCAATGACACACAGGTAAGATTCCAACCCGGCATATTACATATACTTAACCCCTACTACCTCTCAGTGGTATGTTGGCATCACAATGTAAATATGCATTTTGGGACGGTAAAGTCTAATACATTAGTACAAGATCACAGCCAGACTCCTGATTGTTTTGTGCAATAACTGTGTTTATTTCAGTGCTCTATATTGGTGGGTGATTGCAAATCGGTGAGGGGTGATGGTGGAGGATTGTCCATGGCAGAGTCCAGACTATTAGTATCACAGGTGCATTGTCCAAATGCCTGTGGAAAGTGGAGCATGGGCAGTATAAGAATGGACAGGGTGTCAATGTGGGACAGTGGGATGACAATCAGGGAGGTATCCTTTCCTGGCGGGGGTCTTGGCATCTTACTCTGTCTTCTTACTGGATCTCAGGGCCCGCTTGCGGGGTGGTTCTCCTTCTGCAGGGGGTGGGGTGCTGGTGGCCTTTTGGTCCTGTGGCGGGGCCTCCTGTCCACTAGCGCCGGCAGAGGTGGTAGGCAGTTCTTGGTCCATGCTAGTGTCAGGGGCCCTTTGTCCTGCCACAGTGTCCCGCAATGTGGTGACTACCTGATTCAGAGCCCCTACAATGGTGCCCATGGCGGAACTGATGTTTCATAGTTCCTCCCTGAACCCCAAATACTGTTCCCCCTGCAGAAGCTGGATCTCCTGAAACCTGGCCAGGACCGTCGCCATCGTCTCCTGGGAGTGGTAGTAGGCTCCCATGATGGAGGAGAGGGCCTCGTGGAGAGTGGGTTCCCTGGGTCTGTCCCCCCCTGTCGCACAGCAGCCCTCCCAGTTCCCCTGTTTCCCTGGGCCTCTGTCCCCTGGACTGTGTGCCCACTACCACTGCCCCCAGGTCCCTGTTGTTGTTGTGGTGGTGGGTTAACCTGGGTGCCCTGTAGTGGTGGACACACCGCTGATTGACGTGTCCTGGGGACAGAGGGATGGGCCCGCTGGGTGGGTGCTGTGCTGGTGTTCCCAGAGGGGGGAAGGTCTGCTATGGGCTGTGGCTGTGTGAGGGGAACCGACTGTCCCGAGGTCCCCGATGGGCCGGGCTGGTCATCTAGATCCAGGGCGACAGAGGTGCTGTCCTCACTGTGGGCCTCTTCTGGGGTTGGAGTGGACATTTGTGGACCCTCCTGCGCGGTGACGTGGCGTTCGGGTCCTGCAGGGGTATAAAAGTATGGTTATTGCATTTGTGTGTGCCATAGCGTGTAATGGGTGGGTGCCCTTGTACCCCAGTGCTGGCATTCCCGTGTGGGGGCTTTTGTGACGGTGATTTGGTGGGGGATGGGTATGTGCAGTGGGCATGCTTTGGTGATGGGTGTCCATGCTTTGTGGTCGCATGCAGGGATTGGTGTTGGGATGGGTGGGCTGTGATGGTGAGACATTTGCAAGGAGCAGGATGTGATGGGGGTGAGGGTGAGGGTGGGGGTATGAGTTGGTATGCTGGTGGGGTGGGGGGGATGAAGTAGTGATGATTTGACTTACCAGAGTCCATTCCTCCTCCTACTCCTGCGAGGCCCTCAGGATGCAGGATCGCCAAGACTTGCTTCTCCCATGTTGTAAATTCTGGGGGAGGAGGTGGGGGCCCGCCGCCAGTCCGCTGCACCACGATGTTGTGCCTGGATACCATTGAACGCACCTTCCCCCGTAGGTCGTTCCACCGCTTCCTGATGTCGTCCCTATTTCTTTGGTGCTGTCCCACAGCGTTGACCCTATCGACTATTCTGCTCCATAGCTCCATCTTCCTGGCAATGGTGGTGTGCTGCACCTGTGTTCAGAAGAGCTGTGGCTCTACCCGTACAATTTCCTCCACCATGACCCTGAGTTCATCCTCGGAGAACCTGGGGTGTCTTTGCGGTGCCATGGGGTGGTGTGGATGATGTGTGGGGTGGATTGTGTGGTGATGTGTATTGGTGTGTTGTGTGAAGTGCATGGAAATATTGCTGGGTGAAAGTAAAATGCACGTCTGGGTGCTCAGTTCTCTTTTTCTCAGTGCGTGGTCCCGATTCTGTAGCAGTGGGGATTTGTGGGTGATGTGGGTGTGTGTTTTATATTGTGTTTGGTGTGTGGGAGTGGTGTGTGTATGTGTATCAGGTGTTTGTATTTGTAATTGTCCAATGTGGCTGTGTTTTGTAAGTGTGTGTGTATATTGAGCGCAGCGGTGTGTACAGCCAATGGAATACCGCGGTTGAAAGACTGCCGCGTGGATTCGTGTGTCGTGATAGTGTGGGCGTATTTCTGTTGGCGTGACGGTGGAGGTTTGGTCATCACCAGTTTCTCGCTGCCCTTTGGTGTGGCGGACTTTTGTGGATGTCTGTATTTTGGCGGTTTGCCTGTTGTGGGTCAGAATGACCGTGGCGGTATGTTGGCGGTCTTCTGACAGCGGTAAGCGGCTTTTACCGCCAAGGTTGGAAACACCACCTTAATGCCTGGTTTGGAACTTGTTGGACGGATTGCTCCATCACAACAGTGACAGATGTCCCGTCGGCCAAAATCTAAATTCCAATATGTTCAATGGGATTTAGATTTTGATGGATGGGACAATCTCACCATTGTGACAGAGTCAACAAGTTCTAAATCAAGCCCTTAGCTAAGCCCGTAAGGGAGGCTCCAGTACCAACAGGGAAAAATCATCTAAAGTCCTTCATGGGGCTGATAGAGTACTATTCAAAATGTGTAGATAAATTTTCAGAGAAGACACAGGCGTTAAGTGAGTTGTTAAGGAAGGGTAAGGTATTTGAATGGAGTGAAAGCCAAGATCGAGCTTTTGTATGGGTTAAAGAAGAAATTAAAAAATGCAAAAATACCAACTCCATTTGAACCCACATATAGGACTGTGGTGTAGGTGGATGCTAGTGCTCATGGTTTTGAGGCTGTTTTATCACAGTATAAAGATGGGGTGAAAAAGAGAGTGGCATTTTCTTCAAGTTCCCTAAATCCAACTGAACACAATTATGCTGTGATTGAGAGGGAGGCATTTGCAGCAGCCTGGGGCATAGAGCATTTCTGCAACTATGTGTGGGGAGTCTATTTCACCTTACGTACAGACCACACACCATTACAAATGGTGTATCAATATAGTGTGTAGTACATGGCGGGATGGAAGACCATACAGGCAGACTACTTGTCGAGGTAGCCATTGAGTGTGGAAAATGAAGACCAAACTGACCCCGAGATGGTATGTGTGGTAGCGGGACTGGAGGATGCTTTGGAACGTGACTTCAAATCCATTACATGGGAGAGATGGGAGGTAGCTGTACATAACAAAGCTGTTTTCCAGGAATTTGGAAAGAGTATTTGTGAAGGTTGAAGGTGTAAAGTAGATCTTAAATCGGCCTTAAGGGGTTATGTGAAATTGCAAGGTGAATTGACCAATGGGCCACTTACTCTTTAATAATGAGAGGGGAGAGATATGTACCTCCTAAAGGAATGAGAAATAAGTTGATGATGTGGGCGCATGAAGGCCACTTGGGACAGACACTTATTAAAAAATGCTTGAAGGAGAAACATTTATGGCCAGGGGTAGACAGGGAGGTGAATGGCTGGATGGAAAGTTGTAGTTGTGTAGGGAAAGTGAGAAGCAGTTGAAGATAACAAGTGAGGTTATTGGTTCCCTTAGTGAAGTAGGCCCTTAGTTAAATTATATCTAAACATACTTGGTACCATGGATTATTTGTATGAAGGTGTGTGTTTTGAGGTGGTTATGGTGGATGTGTTTTCATAATGGTTGATGATGGAGTTTGTGAGGAATATAACAATGGAGATAATGATTTGAATTCTTCAAAGGATGTTCAGATGAGAAGGGAGCCTGGGAGTCTTAGTCACAGATAATAGAATGCAACTCATGTCCACAGTGATAAACAACTTCTTGAAAGGACATGGTATTAGACATATTTGTACTTTAATACATAACCCACAAGGGAACGTGATGGTGGAGCATACCAAACCTATGATAAAAGGCACAATTCAGATGGCGGTGAAGGGCAGAAAAGGAGGAAGTGGAGCGGTGGAGAAAATGGTGTGGGCATACAACACTACTGAAAATAGGAAGAAGGGTGAAACACCTTTTAAGAAGATGAGAGGGAGAGAAGCCAATCTGAAGTTGTCACCACAATGGAAGGCGGAGTGTGGAGAAAGACTGGAAAGAGATGTTAAAATGGAGGGTGGTAGAATAGAAAAAGGTGATTTTGTGAAAATCAAATTGGGCAGGAGAACTGATGGTGTCAACAAGTTGTTGGATCCCATGGAGGTACGGGAGGTTCATGAGTGGCATGTGGTGTTGTTTAACGGACAAAAGTGGAATAAAAGGAGGGTGGCATTGTACTGTAAACAAAGTGATGTAACCCGGGAAAAACAGAAAGATTGGAAAGAAGGAAAGCAACAATGTTCTGGGTTTATGTTGATGGGTGATAAGGAAATAAGGGAAGTAAGGGAAAGTGTGAGGGGAGGAGAGAAAGCAGAGGTATTTGGTGTAAGGAGGAGGTGATGTGCGGTGAATGGAAAAGTGGTCTGGTCGAGGAGCAAGGAACAAACATCGTGTCACGTTTCTGTCAAGTTCCAAGATGATATAATGAGTTAAAAGTATCCTTTCACTGAATCTTTACGTTTGTGTAAGAAAATGGTTGAGGGCTGTTGTTATGATTTGTGTGAATATCTAAGAATGTACGACATTTCCGTGGGCATTTTTATTATGTTAATGTAAATATGATGTGTGGTGGGACATCTGTAATATGTTAACACAAATATAAAAGTGTTTTATATTTCTTAAACATTTTTATATTTTTATCTGGCTTATATATGTTCAAGAACTTATTTGTGTAGGTAGCTCCTTTTACCATTTTGTTCTCAATAACATTTAAACGTTTTCTTAAGAGCTGAGTGCATTGTAAACTATTTGTGTGAAGAAAGGGGATATGTTATAATGTGGGATAGTGTCAGGCCCAACTAGCATGGTTGCTCTAGCTATGATGTCAAGGGCATGTGGATTATTGCGGGTGAGTTGGGAAAGGGTGACAGTTGATGGAGACCCGGCGAAGGAGAGGTTTATGATGTAGTTGGCTTGGAATAAACGTATTAACTAGCAGTACCTGTTGTGCAGTCTTCTTTAGTAACCTGCTTATTCTTATAGAAGGACATACTAGTGCCCCCAGGCCCGCACTTTCCCGCCAAAGAGGGCACCCGCAGGCCACCCAAAAAGTAAAATTGGAAGTTGCAATTTACAAGCTGAGTGTGAATCCCATTCTTGAAATTTAGGCCCTCATCATGACATTGGCGGTAAATCCCGCTTACCGCCACGGTGACTGCCATCAACATACCGCCACGGTGGCGGATATCCGTTCGCCATATTATGACACACACACACCAATCCAACAGGATACTGCCACATACACAAATCTACTAGCCCAAAGGTCAGTGCTAAAGTGGCGGTACCAAGACCCATACCGTTATGCCAACAAAACCATGCCCACCACATCATGACCCACCAATCACCATGGAAGACATTCAATGGCGGTAAACCATTGGCGGTACACACCAGCACGCTCAGAATGGACACCCATAAACTAAACTACACAACATTGGCCAATATCAAATACACACACCTGACACTCATACACACACCACACCCACTCACCCACAGCACTAAAAAACACACATCCACACCCTTTACGAATACAAATTAATGCCACCAGACTGACATCAAGACCACTGCGACAACTAGACACACACACCCATACATGCAGCACACACCCCACTTCGCACACCCAACCACTGTACCCAACACCCACACACTTACATACACCACATAACACCCATGTCCCCACAAAGGCACCCCCGTTTCACAGATGAGGAGTTGCGGGTCATGGTGGAGGAAATAGTCAGGGTAGAGCCGCAGCTGTTTGGAGCACAGGTACAGAAAACTTCCATTACCAGGAAAATGGAGCTATGGCGGAGAATTGTGGACAGGGTGAACACCATGGGACAACATCCACGTACAAGGATTGCAAAATAGCAGAGCACACCAAGTACAACCAGAACACTATTGTCTCTTATTAAATTAAATCTGAACAAGAGATATTAATACATTTCATATTTATGGAGAAGTATATCCAAATGCAAGAAAAGGGTGTTCATTGTTCTTTCTTCAAACAAACAAACATACGTAATAATACAAAACAAAAAATGTTTAATGTAACCATACAAAAAATACAATGGAATTAAAGACATACAGAAAAACATAGTACATATATATAGTGTGTACACGACGACATTAACATATAAAATGTATTAAATAAACAGTTTCCAAATAATCCCAAAATTTCTTTGGACAAGGGCAGAACGCTATACAATTCAACCCCTTTCTAGCACTGCTTCAGCCGACACGTGTTTCATCCACTGACGGACTTTTTCAAGGCTGATAAATCACAATAAGGAAACATTGGAATAATTGCAACAGTCAATACAATATACAATTTATCTCCACTTATAAAGTTCACAATTATAGTCCATTTTTATTACCAGGAATCTGCCATTGTGTAAAACCTCCAAGTAAAACTAATAACCATAGAAAGAAGAACACCCAATATCCTTCACCAAATCAGAACTCCATAGTGCATAATTTGTAATTCGAAACCTGAAAGATCTTATCCCAAGACATGCAACCCTCACATGTGAAGGAAAGTGGAGTCTTAGGGAAAGCAAAACATGCATATACAGAACTAACCTTTCCATAATGTAATAATAAAATTCAATCCAGAAACCTAAAAATTAGTAAAATCCATAATCCATGCATAGTCCCTAATTTATTTATTGGAACTAACCTTTGTTTATAAATCAAAACCTGCAATAAACAAGAATAGTCTTAAATCCAGAACCATAACAGTGGCTAATGTAACTGAAGGTGATAACCAAGTCAAGTTCTATATACCATTCTTTCACAAAGAGTCCACTAGGCAAATAGTAACTTCATCCCCATCGCCAGATAAAGCTTGTCAGTCTTTTCAATCATCCGTAAAATACGATATAGACATTGGTACGTGGTAAGCTCAGCATACACCACATGAAAGGAAGCACCAAAGGAATAATCCCTTATTTTTTGTCTCTGAAAGCACAAAGTCACTTTTAAGTCTTATATAATTCGCTACAGCTAATATTTAGAGGCAAACATGCACTATAGACTAAGGGGTCATTTTGACCTCGGCGGTCTTTTTTGAAGACCGCCGAATGACCGCCGTGCGGAAGACCGCCATTAGTGGCGGTTTGCCGCTCGGCCTATTATGACCGTTGGCAGCTCTCCGTCCTTTTTTGGACGGAGAGCCGCCAACAGCCATACTGGCGGGAGGTGGGGAAGTGGAGGTTGCTCCACCTCCACCGCCACGCCAACAGAACACCGCCCAGCGAATCACATCCTGAGTGCGTGTATGTCTGTAGGTATGTCTGTGTTTGTGTATGTGTGAATGTGGGTGTGCGTGTATGACTGTGTGTGTGGATGTAGGCATGTATGTCGACGTGTGTGCGTGTAAGTATGTAGGTGGTGCCTGCGTGCGTGTCGTGTGGGTATGGGTGAAGTGATGTTGGGGATCAGGGTGGGGAGGGGGGCCCTGCCACCTTTGGGGGGCGGCAGGGGTGGTGGAGGGTGGAGGGGAGGGAGGTAGGGTGGGGGCGGGGTGGGGTAGACCCCTATCAGTGCCAGGGAAGGAATTCCTTGGGACTGATAGTGCTTACCGCCATGGATTTCATGGCGGTTCAAACCGCTGGAAATCCACGGCGGTAAGCCGGGTCCAAATGCCGCCAGCGGTATAGTGACGGCCGCCGGGCTGGAGACCCAGGTCTCCAGCCCGGCGGTCGTCTCCGCCCTGGGGGGCGGAACGGAGAACCGGCGGATGACCATGGCGGAAACCGCCATGGTGATAATTCCACAGAGTAAGACCGCCAGCCCCTAATTCCTTTGTTCAAATACATTTATTTATTAACATTACTTTTTACAAAAATTCCGACTCCATTATCAAATATGGCCCAAACAAAACCAAAAGGTTTCTTGTAAGAAATGCATATAAATGATCTATTACGAACAAAACAAAGCATCTTTTCTAAAAAGAAGCTATTACACTATAACAGTAATACCTGTGTGTAAGAGTATCAGATGAACGGCATCGCGGACATACAGAAAGTCATGCAGAAACGAGTGATGCATCACAAACTTGTTTAAATAGAAAAATCCTCTTTTGCTCTGCGTTCCAATTGCCCAATGGCATCCTTCGTTGTTCGCAAGTCTATACGAAAGCAGCCATGTTGCTAGTATGTTTCAAAATCGGAAAATAGTCACCATTGACACAAAGATAGTCTTGCTACATCCGAACACAGCGGCCATTTTGACACTGTCAAGTGATACCATAACACCAATTCTGGTGTTTCTAATGTAACAGCATTTATTGTATATATCATATTAAAAGACACTCTGACCTATATTGTGTAATTCTTCCTATTGGTGAGGTAATAGTACTAGGTATCAGAATAACTCTTATCATCAAGTCATTTAGTGGTACATAGTCCCCCTGTAATATCCGTATTTGTTGTTTGTATATCCATTGGCCTCTCCCGTTGTTAATGTCAGAGTCCCAGATCCTCGGGGTCTGTGCACGTTCCCAACACTTCCACCACTAGACAGCTCCAATACTCTGATTAGATTTATCACAGAGTCTAAGAGAGTCCAAGCGGGGAAAATGGAATTAGGAAGGGAACAGCTGGGAAGGAGACCTGTAGGAAGCAAGAGGTTAAAACACAACATCAAAATTACATCTCATGAAATCAGTACCATGCTATAACTCTAAGCTTTGTCATTTCTGAAAACATGAAACAACCCTAGAATAATTCTAGAACTGACTAGGATTTTTGATGACCAAATACCTGGGAAGGAGACAAGAAAAAGTTAAATAGAACTTTCAGATTCAAGTACTTTCTTTAGCATGGGAATCATGAAAACACTCTGAGAAATTTCTTAAAACAATTATATGAATCTCCATTTAAGAATACATATCAGGAATACACAACATTACATCTACAACTCTGATCTTGTTGTGTTCTTCTAAAAAAAAACATGGAAAAAATAAATTGCGCACATTGCAGGTTTTTATATGTGTACTAAACACCATAAAGGATTGTGCACCATGAAATCACACAATGTATATTCAAGGAATAAATCACGCAACTTGTCAACTCGAAATGCAACCAAGGAAATGTCTTAGAATGGTAGCGCACAGTAATTGACATCATTTATACACAAGGAAAGAAATGCGCGTCTTGCCGATTCGAACACCACCATGACACTGCCAGGAAATGGTAACGCATAATGAATATCATGAATTAACCACAAAGAACGAATCACGCATCTTGCCGATTCAAATACCACCATGAAAATGCCTCGGAAATGGTAGCGTCCACTGAATATCAAAAATTCACACATAGGGAAAGAATTGCGCGTGCTGCCGATTCAAAGGCCACCATGAAAATGCCAAGAAATGGTAGCACACAATGAATAACATGAAAAGCTCTCAAGAAAAAGAATCACGTGTCTTGCCGATTCGAATGCCACCATTAAAATGCCTCGGAAATGATAGCGTACAAGGAATATCAAAATTCACACTCAAGGAAGGAATCGCGCGTGTTGCCGATTCGAATGCCACCATGAAACTGCCAAGAAATGGTAGCGCACAATGAATAACAAGTATTTCACACAAGAGTTGAATCGCGCATGTTGCCGATTCGGATGTTACCATGGAACTGCCAAGAAAATGGTAGCGTACAGTGAATATCAAGAATTACACACCATGAAAGAATCGCATGCGTTGCCGATTTGAATGCTACCATGAAACTGTCAAGGAATGGTAGCGCACAATGAATGACACAAATTAATCTCAAGGAAAGAATCGCGTGTCTTGCCGATTCAAATGCGTGCATACAAATGCCATGAAAAGTTTTAAATACACAGTTACACTTGCAGGCGCAAAATGTTATTAGCATCCGGAATTAGGCCCAAGAATTAGAGCGTCATTGAATACGGAGTCGGGGGCCCAGCCCAACCTCCGCCTTACTGCCCTGACTAAGAATCACCACTGAAGAATGAAGCACAGAGGCCTGGGAGGTCAAGCTAGGCCACCGGAACAGGAGCTCAGGAAGTTTTTTAGAGTCTTGGCCCAGCCCACAACCACACCCAGGCATGCTGCAGGGAAAGCTTCTAGAAGGTCCTGGAAAGGGACCACACCCTGATTCACTCTGAAAGCCTGCAGCAACACATTGCAAATGAGTAGTATTTATAAACACCTTAAGAATGACTCTTCTGGATTGAATTCTGCAATGCATAAGGTTAAACATTAACATATCATCATATTGCATAAATTACATTCTCTGGAGAGTGTTGGGTTTTTGCATTCTAGATGCCCGTAGAGGGCTCACTGTCCTGGTGTTGACAGTTAACGAATATCAGAGAGAACAGCCATATTGGTGACTGCGGCAAAATAGAAAATAGAGCCAACACTCCCATTATTACTAAGACTACCATCAACAACATAATGTTCATGTCACTATAGACAAAAACGACGGACATATTGTTAATATCGTATATCGCATTATCATCGATGTCGGTACGGTCATTACAATGATATCAGTACTGCATTTCCCAACAACAAATCTGTTCAATATTATGTGATTCAGTAAACCTATTAAAACAATGTCAATCCCAAATCTAAATTTCATCTTAACAGCAAGTTCTTCAATAATGCATGTTATTCATACAGCATGTTAGTAGAGGGTCTTATATATTAGTCTGGGTCATAAGATAGTTATTATATGGTTCTTCTATAGTAATACCTGCAATTAGTGTGCACGGTGAACAACAATCTCCATGTCACCCATGGATGGAAAACAATGGTTTGTGTACAGTTGCTCACAATTACTTATATATGACATCTTTCAATAAGTAAGCAATACATAAACAATGGATATGTTTACAAAAAGTGATACATTTCATCATCCAAATTCATTCCGAATTCTATGGCTCTCAGTCTAAAAATCTATTTTGCTTCACTTCTCCTCAGTTCTAGGGTTCTATTGCCACCCTACTGATTGACAGAAATCTGACTGATTCCCACAAATTTTATAACTGGAAACTCAGAAGAAGGATGCATTTTGGCCATACGGCATACCACCGGTGATGTCATATCATTATTTCTTAATGAGCGTATATGTTCCTGAATTTGCTCCTTAAGAGACCTAATCGTGCTACCCACATGTATTTGAACACATTCACACACCAATATATATACAATATATTTGGTGTTGCAATTAATGAAAGTTGTAATCTTATATGTGTTGCTCCCATTGTATCTAAAATCAAGAGTTTTATGTAGTGCTATATTGCACATATTGCAATGACCACATTAATAAAAGCCCTTCATTTTTCCTGGAAGCCATGTCAACCTTTTTTCCTTAATAGGGGGTATGAAACTTCTACAAATGAAATTCCTAATAGTTTTCCCTCTTCTATGAATCATTTTTGGTTTTGGGGGTATTATCGCAGAAAGAGCTCGATCAGAGTGTAAGATGTTCCAATGTTTATTTAAAATTCTATATATATAGATGCCTGCTATTTTGACTAAACGGGGTACAAAAACTAATAATAGGTGAAGATTTTGCTTGACATTTTTTATGTTTTCTAAGTAAAGATGTTCAAGATACTTGATTAATCTTTGTTCTTGCTGCCCTTATAGTTTGTGTCAAATAACCTCTTTGTAAAAATCTCTGTTCCAAAGCATCCAATTCAGATTCACATGTCTCCAATTCACTACAATTCCTTTTTAGTCTGACTATTTCACCAAAGGGAATGGATGAGATCTGATTTTTGGGATGGGCACTATCCGCATGTAACAAAGCATTACATACTGCAGGTTTACAATAGATTTTTGTGTGCACCTTGTTTCCTTTGGAAAAAAATTATTTCTAAATCTAGGAAATGTATGTTGGTCTTACTATACTCATGTGTTATCTGTATGTTGAAACAGTTTGTGCTGATGTAATTGAAAAACTCCAAAAATAGCTGTTCAAAACCTGTCCAGATCATTAGTGCGTCGTCAATATACCTCCCCCCAAAAAAGATATGTTCAGTGAGATGGGGGGACCTTGTTGCCAAATATGAATGGCTTCAAAGAGACCCATGTATAGGTTTGCATGGGAAGGTGAAAAACATGAACCCATGGCGACCACTTGGGCTTGCTGAAACCATTCTCCCTCATGTAAAAATACATTATTTTCTAATATGAAATCGATCATTCGTAATAGCATCTCTGTATGCTCTAAGTAGGATGCTGATCTACTAGACAGGAAGTGACGTACCGCTTCCAAACCTTTGTCTTTGGGGATGCAAGTATATAGTGAAGAGACATCCATTGTGACCCAGATCATTTCTGGTGTCCAAATTATGTCCTCTAACTTCATAATGACATCTTTCATATCCCGTAAATACGAGGGTATATTTTTGACAATCGGTTGTAAAAAACTGTCAATAAATTCCGATAATCTCTCAGTCGGTGATCCCATCCCTGATATGATGGGTCTACCAGTTGGCGACGTACTGTTCTTATGTAGTTTGGGCAATACATATGAGAGAGCGTAGTTTAAATATTACATATACTAAAAGTGAAATGCTTATATCAATGATTAATGATGCTGCATAGAAAATAACAATGATTACAGTTGACGGTATTTAAACAAGGGTCGTCAGTAGATAGGTAAGACGCGACTTGTGTGTTCATAGCATTATTTCCGATGACATTGCGGCCGGTAATCTGAAGACTAATCGGGTTGCGTGTTTTGTCCTTTTGCTTGGTTTTAGCACTCGAGAACTGAGTATTCTAGCTCGTACACTTTCTATAATTGGATGGAAAGGTATGAATTACAACTTGGGTGTTTCACTTGAGGTGCATGTTTCAGCTTGCATACCTGATAATTTGAGCCACCTGGGTGTATATATTTTAGTGGCATGCATTGTGGAAACATTGTATATTTTAGAGTGACAACTAAGGTACGATAGTTGGTTTCTAAGAGTAATATAGAACTGCAAACAGGGTGCTAGTAAAGGTATTCTGGGACTGATACTTGTCACATTTCGTGTTAGTTGGTGGAAAAGATGATCGTAAGAGGTTGTTTATAATGTGTTTTTTCAATTTTTATAGTGGTGCCAGTGTTCTCCGACAGTCCTGATGAGGCCTTGAATTGTTAGGCCGAAACGCATCGACATATACCTAATGGGTCCAAGGAGTCTGAGCAAATAATCAATTGATTTCCAAAACTTATATAGCACTACTTACTACCTTGTACAAAGAAATTTAAGGCAGTATACAGCTGGATGCAAGATCCTTGGTCACCATATAACTGTTGATCACTATGTTTATTGTATTTTTTTGTGACTATTCTATAAAGCGTTGGAGTAGGGCACATGTTTTTTAAACATTGTATGTATTATGTGTTTCACATGTCTGGTATTATTGTAAATATGTATACATAAGTGTATATATGTCCACTTTAGTGTCATTTGTTCATAGATAGGCAGTCTTCCTCTGACTCTGATGTGGTTGTGTATTATCAAATGAAATAAATAAGGGAAAATAGTTTTACCCCTCCGAACCAAGAGGCAATATTGGTTGCGTGCAATAATTATTTAATTTGTCCCTTTCCTGCTAAAAAAAATTGTGAGCATTGTTAAGTTAGTATCCTAAGCAGGCGAGGGTTATAGGATACTCCCCTCCTTTTTCTTGGCTAGCTCTCATATTAAAGCATTTTTCTCTGTTTTCCAGTGTGCTGACTCGCAAAGGGCCATGACCCTGCATTTGTTCCTTTTCTTCATTTTTTGTATCAAACCATATTCTGTTCTCATCCGCAAGCTAGCTGCCTTAGTATGAATCCAAATACAATTTGAAACAAAAGTAGATGAATCCAATGTACAAGGATATTAGACCATGGACAAAGGAACTCATGACTCGAAAAGACGGGCCAAGTGGTGAAGAAACCCCCCGGATGTGCCACCTCCGAAGGCGTCAATTACGAAGACCAATCAAAATGTTATGAATTATCATGGGGTGACAATTGGAATTACCTAATGTTTAATTTGATAGGTTAAAGATAGTGGGGTATAGTAAATGTCCAATAGGATTTTGGGGGAAGGTATTACGAAGAAGGGATAAAGACCCATGTCACAGAAGGATCGTTAGAACTGGGTAGGGAATGCTGTCGATTTCATCTAGAAACTTTGTCACTCTGTTTGGTGACTTGAGACTTAATAAACCATCCTTATCCATAGACTGCCCTTTACGCTTCTTCTCCTTATGAGGGAAGTGTCCCCTGTCCTTTAGACCAGGTTAGACTGATCCTGTGTGCTGACCTAATCCTTGGAGGGTAATTATGACAATGCAATATGTAATTTGTCTGTTTGCTTTTCCTTTCTAGGTACCAACTGCTCATTTTTTTTATTAGAGGCCATAGTTAGATGTTATCTAAATTGATGTTCTAAATTATTTTGCATGAAGCCCAGCATGCTGATGCTAATTAGTGGTTAGGACAGATAATCACTCTGACTGACGTAAATAGACAAAGGACTGACATTGCGCTGTGCTGAACTGAGACTTACGTGATATTCATTGTATTCTGATCTATGTTCACGCCATACTATGTTCTTATGTTTGTGATTCTTGCACTAATGAAATCTTATCACAGTTGTCATATTGTGACTATACTCTTATGCATCTTGGTTTGAGATTGACTCTTCTGCTCGTAGATTGTAATCGATAGGGAATAAAATTCATAAAATTCTATCAAAAGTGTGGTTATTCATGGCTGAAAGGTCATGGTTGTGCCGATAATTTGATTAATGTCTTTAACCAAAGTAAAGTGCATTGTGGTGGTGAATATTGATGACATTATTGATATATTGCTTGACTTATTGATCAGTTATCTCGTCCTACGGTGTCTCACCACTGGGTCACAAGATTTATTGGCCTAAAACGAGTCCTAATGTGTATAAACTAACATAAAGGACGCGTTAGCACATAGATACATGGTGCTGTAGGATATATGTTGAGAATATATCTGAACTCAAGGTCTGAGATCAAGCCTAGCTCTAACCATAGCGACAACAAGCTTTCCAAATCATGTACAATCTTGTTAATCGGATTTTCCTTCAATTTAGAATATGAAACACAATCTGTTAGTTGTGTATCAATTTATTTACTATAGTCAGATCTGTTTAAAATGACTATATTTCCTCCTTTATCAGCCTCCTTGCCAACTATATTTTGATTCTCACAGAGATCTTTCAAAGCCAATTTTTGTTTCCAAGTTATGTTATGTAACAACCGAAAGCTACCCTTCCTGGTTTTAATCTCCAACTTGCTAAGATCCTCTTTGACAAGTCTTCCAAAGGAATCTATTACATGTTACTGGATAAATTAGGAACAAAAGTCGATCTGGGTTTTAAGCCTCTATCTAAGGTTAAGTCCTGAATGATTTTTAAATCATCAAGGATAAGCTGTCTATGAATCGCACTCTTGTCCATATCTTCTAGTGTGTGTAAAAGCTGGATATCCATAATATCTTTTATTGTGTGCGAACTGGGTACTGATTGTAATATCTTTTTATATGATGCATTATCCTTCTCAGCAAAATATTTTTTGAGTTTCAATTTTCGCAAAAATTTAAACAGATCTATATGTACTTGTGTCATATCACAATATCCAGAAACACAAAATCCTAGCCCTTTACCCAACAGATTTATTAGTTCATCTGTAATTATAAAATCAGACAGACTGACAATAGAAATATTATAATTTTGCTGTACAATATAAGTGCTACTTCCATCTTGCAGACATATAGGGCCAGACATAGGAACGCAAAAAATAGCGACTCGGAAATAGCGACTCCATGCAAATCGCTATTTCCGACTCGCAAAACGAGATGCCAGGAAAAATCGCTATACCGAATAGCGATTCGGTGTGGAGTCGCACTGCAATTTGCAAACTCGTATTTTGTGAGGTCGCTATTTGCGACCTCGCAATTTGTGAGGTCGCAAATTGCACAAGGGTGTGGTCCGGTGTCGCAAATTGCGACTGACTCTCAATTTGCACCCAGGTGCAAATTAAACTTTTGAAAAAAACACTTCCTGGTTCTGAGTGATGACATCAGAACCAGGAAGTAACCCGATGGAACAGGGAGGATCCCACCCAGCCCAAACTGCAGAGCCACACCCAGGTGAGAGGAGCTGCAGCAACAATGGCTACACAGGAGAAGGAGACACCCAGTGGAGGCAGAAAATGAAAACTTACGTTTTCTGAGAGGGAGTTGGAGGTACTCACTGAGGAGTGCTGCCTGCACCATGAGGAATTATTTGGAAAGGCAGCAATGAGTGTCCTGACAGCCACAAAAAGAAAATCTGTCAGGACATCCTCAACAAAATAAATGCCATCGGAGTCAGCCACTGCATCCTGGATGAGGTCCGCAAAAGGTGGTATGACCTTCGCTCCATGACCAAGGAAAGGGTGGCGGAGCGCATGAGGGAGATGCATGGCACTGGAGGAGGGCCATCTACTGTACCACCCCCTACAGCCATCGAAACCGTGGTGGAGACCACTCTGGAGCCAGAGGCTGTACTTGGCATCGGAGACCTAGACAGTTCAGCACCAGGAACATCAAAAGGTAAGTACCAAAATTAATGTATTTAACAAGCCTATGCACCACGCACACAATCATGGTACACATCAGCATGCACCTCCAGATTAGCTCCATTCCCAGTTTTGCAACCTATAGAACAGTGCATTATGGGCAATGTAGTACAGTAGTCCAAATATAGGGAATTGTTTATTCTGAGGCATCAAACATATGTGAGACACTGACAGTGTATCCCCTATGTCCCACAGGTCTCCCACAAGGACCCCCCATCAGTGCCACTGTGCAGGGAGAGGATCAAGGCACTGACACACAGGAGGAGGCTGCCACAAACACCGCAGGGGAGTGCAGGACAACACCACCCATCCAATTGGCACAAGAGGACATGGATGATCCTGCTCTGGGTATGAGGCAGCCATTGTGACACCGGGGCCAATGCCTAGGGATAGTCAACCACGGGGATCAGCTGGCTCAGTGCGTAGACAACGCACAATGCAGTCTGTGCGTAGGGAGGATGTTACCGATAAGGAATTGTTGGGACTGGAGGCATCCTTATTGCAGAGTCACCGGCTGCAAAATAGACAAATTCGCTTAATGAACCGTAACCTTACAAGACTGCAGAACACACTCACGCATGGGCTTGCAAATATGGACAACCAGTTCACTACAATGAAAGCTCACATGGCTAACCTGACCACCTCCATAGACAACTTGGTCAGGGAAATGGTGGCCGACAGGGCACAAGCACGGCGCAGGGAGTGCAACACTGCAGCCTGTTTAGACAGGCTAGGTGTGTGCATAGGGCGCCTGGCTACCACTACAACCTGCCTGTCAAGGCGCACAGTCAGCCTGCAAGTGGAAGTAGGCCATTTTGCAGGAGATGTGGCTAGAGGACTTGGCCACAACCTGCCATGCGGTGGACCTGCTGGAGACCAGACAGGCAGCAAGGGGCATTAGGGATACCCCGCAGGACAGTGAGGAGGTTTCCAGTGTCAGTAGTGTGTCTGCCACTGATGCACGTGTGTTGCGGAGTAGCAGTGCCTCCCAGGGATCAGGAGACCAACCTGGAGTGAGCCATGGTGGCCGCAGTCGCAGAAGGCTGTGAGCTACTGATATGTGGTGTGACAGAGGCACATGCACTTAATGTGTCAGACTACACTTTTGTTTTGCATTCTGTAGTATAGTTGACTATTGTTTCCACATTATAGTCCTGCAATAAAAGGGTTAATTTGTTGAACTACACAACTGGGCAATGTGTGTCTTACATTAGTGAGTGTTGTCACGGTTGCTACGTACCTGCCAAAATAGTAGGTTGCTATGTGGTTCCATCTCTGTCTTCCCTCCATTGCGATGCTTTCATCCCCAGGCTGTCGGTGTGGTAGCTTTTGCTCCTCATCCTCCAAATCTGTGTCGTCAGGGGTGAGATATAGCCCACCTCTGGTGGCAATGTTGTGTAGGATGGCACAAGTGGCAACTATCTTGCATGCTGTTTCAGGGGCATACTGAAGTGCTCCTCCACTTTTGTGCAGGCATCTGAATCGTGACTTTAACAAGCCGAACATCCTCTCAATTACAGCTCTGGTCCGCCGATGTCCAATGTTGTATCGCCTCTCTTCTGATTGCCAGGTATTAGGTATGGGGTGAGTCTCCATGGTCTCAGGGCATATGCACTGTCACCTGTTTGACAAAAGAGGCAAATTTAGCAGGGCATTACAGGGTTACGCAGTGTCATGTATGTAAGGCTTCAGAGTGTACTCGCCAGTACCTAATAAATATCCTTCTCCAAACTCCCCACGTTCTAGGCGTTGGTGTATCCCACTGTGCCGGAATATGCATGCATCATGTGTACTCCCTGGATATTTAGCCACAATGTCAGTAATGACATTATGGGAGTCACATACCACCTGGATGTTTAGTGAGTGGGTACATTTCCTATTGCGGAACACATATTCCAGATTTTCTGGTGGGCAAATTGGTATGTGTGTCCCCTCCACAAACCCTATTACATGGGGGAAGTTGGCAATTCTGTAGAAGTCCAACTTGGTGCTGTTCATTTCTGTCTCATTCCTAGGAAGGTATATATATCTGGACACGTGTGTGAGTATGGCATCTAGGAAACGTCTAAAGAATCTTGAGAAGGCACTTTGGGATACCTCACCTGCCACTGCAATCACCCCGATTGTGTTGGTCAGAGTTGCCAGTTCCTTTGTTGTTTTGATTTAATTAACTGACATTTTGCACTTCCATATTGCAGATTACATTGTTGTGACAATTTGTTGAGTAATCAGTATAGATTCTTTTTTTGGATATAATGGAGCCATTTGATGATGATAGGGATAGAAGTTTTCAAGACATATTTTCACAAAAACTATAAGGAAAAAACTTAGCTCAGGAAGTAGGGAAGCAATCAGAGGGCATGAAGATTAAGTATACTCGCCTAGAGAAGCTTCGAAAACAAGAACTATCCTGTTGGTGGGATTCAACACTACTTAAAAAATACATAACAGACATAAAGGTTCCACGTGGTTTGAGAGTGGTGATATTCCCTTCTTTTGATGACCTTTCACCAAAACATATGTTGGACTGGGAACAACTACTTTTTGAGGCATCTAAAGATATGTAGTTAATCCTGATACAACACGCGGAGGATAAAAGAAATAATCTATTAAAAGAGATGCAAGAACTTGAGGCTGAAATTATGTCTATTAACTTACCAGAAGTAAAAGTAAAAAATGATAAGATTCTAAAGGAAATATTGGATAAGCATCACATGTATATAAAAAATAAAAAAATGATAAAAATACTGAGAGATGACAGAGATTATGAGAATGGATGGGTTTATACATTTGCAAGAAGATTTGATGGTCTGATCAATAAACCATATACTAGCAATAATCAGAAGACTAGAGAAATGACGATTGGTGAGTCATAACAGTCCATTACATCAGAGGACTCAGAGGGAACCAGTGCTTCAAGTGACAATGCAAGAACAGGTCTGAGTGGAGAACCTATGGCCACTACGAGTTTTTTACGGGAGGCAAGAAGGTACAGATTGGGAAACAGGAGGAATTTTTTAAAACAACCTGTCCCAAATCAAAAAAGGGAACACGTAGGAGAAAAAGGAGAAGACAAAATTGAGGGACGACTAGTCACAGGGGTACAGACCGGGGCTGCTATGAGCAAGACTTAGAACAAATAACAACTATGGCGGTCATTGCAACATTGGCGGGAAAAGCCGCTTACCGCCGTGCAGAAGACCGCCAACACACCGCTGCGGAATTCCGCCACGGTCATTATGACCCACAGCTCGGAATCCGCCAAAATCCAGACACCCACACAAGTCCGCCACACCAAAGGTCAGTGATAAACTGGCGATAACCAAACCTCCACTGTCACGCCAACAGGAATACACCCACACTATCACGACCCACAAATCCATGCAGTGGTCTTTCAACTGCGGTATTCCATTGGCGGTACACACCGCTGCGCTCAAAATACACACACATTTACAAAACACTACCACATTGGACAATTCCAAATACACATACCTGATACACATACACACACCACTCCCACACACCCAATACAATATAAAACATCCCCCCATATCACCCACAAACACTTACGTCAACAATTGCGTCTGAAGGCCAGAGAGAGACACCACCATCTACAAGCTAGCATCCACAGACACTCAACACCATCACTCACACAACATCCAAGCACCTCACACAACACACCTCTAAATATCATCCAACACATCACAACACACACTACCCCACACATCACCCACACCACCCATGGCCCCGCAAAGACCCCCCAGGTTTTCTGAGGAGGAGCTCAGGGTCATGGTCGAGGAAACAATCCAGGTAGAACCACAGCTATTCAGATCACAGGTGCAGAACACCACCATAGCTAGGAAGATGGAGCTATGGCGAAGAATCGTGGACAGGGTCAACGCAGTGGGACAGCACCCAAGAACACGGGATGACATCAGGAAGAGGTGGAACGACCTACAGGGAAGGTGCATTCCGTGGTCTGAAGACACCACCTTGCGGTTCAGAGGACTGGCAGCGGTCTCCCACCTCCTCCCCCAGAACTCACTACATGGGAGGAGCAGGTCTTGGCTATACTGCATCCTGAGGGTCTCGCAGGAGTAGCAGGAGGAATGGACTCTGGTAAGTCAAACCTTTAACTACTTCATCCCCCACCCACCTGCATGCTATCACATACCCCCATCCTCGCCCTCACCCCCATCACTCCAACTCCTCACGTATGTCCCAATATCACAAACCAGACATCCCAAACCCAAGCCCTGCATGTAACACCAAAGTATGGACACCCATCACCAAAGCATGGCCACTGCACATACCCATACACCCCCCTAAACCATTGTCACACAAGGTCCTACACAGGAATGCAAGCTCTGGGGTACAGGGTCACTCACCCATTGCACACCATGGCACACACTGATGCAATAATTATGCCTTTACACCCCTGCAGGACCCTACCCAACGTCACCGGACAGGAGGGTCCAGACATGTCCACTCCACCCACAGATGAGGCCCACAGTAATGACAGCAGCTCTGTCAACTGGATCCAGATGCCCAGCCCTGCCCATCTGGGACCTCGGGACAGTTGGTTCCCCTCACACTGGCACAGGCCACCACAGAGCCTCCCCCATCTGGAAACACCAGCAGAGCACCCACCAAGCGGGCCCATACCTCTGTCCCCAGGACACCTCAATCAGCAGTGTGTCCACCACCACTACAGGGAACCCAGACAAACCCACCACCCCAACAACACCAGGGACCTGGGGGCAGTGGCAGTGGGCACACGGTTCAGGGGACAGAGGCCCAGGGAAACAGGGGAGCTGGGAGGGCTGCTGTGCGACAGGGAGAGGACAGGCCCACGGAACCCAGTCTCCATGAGGCTCTCTCCAACATCATGGGAGCCTACCACCATTCCCAGGAGACGATGGCAGCAGTACTGGCCAAGTTTCAGGAGACCCATCGGCTGCAGGAGCAACAGTATTTGGGGTTCAGGGAGGAACTCAAATCCATCAATTCCACCCTGGGCACCATTGCAGGGGTGCTTAAGGAACTCGTCAACACCAGGAGGGACACTGTGGCACAACAAGGGGCCCCTGACACTAGCCTGGACGATGAACTGTCCACCACCTCTGCCTGCGCTAGTGGACAGGAGGCACCGCCACAGGACCACCACACCAGCACCCCACCCCCTGCAGATGGAGAACCACCCCACAAGTGGTCCCTGAGATCCAGGACAAAGACAGAGAACAATGCCAAGACCCCCACCAAGAAATGAGACCACCCTGATTGTCATCCTTCTGTCCCACTTTGTCACTCTTTCCGTACTTAAACTGCCCTAGCTCCACTTCCTATGCCCCTTTGGACAATGCACCTGTGAGACTAATAGACTGGACTCTGCCATGGACATTCCTCCACCGTCACCCATGACCATTTTACAACCCCCTCCACTATTGAGCACTTAAATAAACACCCTTAAATCACAAAACAATCAGGAGTCTGTCTGTGCTTTCGAAAATGTGCATTAGCAATAACAGTGGCAAAACGCTATATCAAATGTAATGTCAACATACCTATGTCACACAGCTCTAGTCCATGCGGAAACAAAGCAGATGTCACACAGTGGGACCCACATCTGTGAAATCGTAATGGAAAGTGACAACTCAGTGACCATACACTGGGTGAAAATGAAAGACAGATGAGAGGTAGTAGAATTAAATCAGATGTAGCACGCAGTGTTGTCTTCTTACCTGTGTCTCACTGGAAGTATTGCAGGATCACTGTGTTCCTGTTGTCTATGTCCTCTTCTTCTGCTTCCTCGTCTTCACTGTCCACAGGATCCACAGCTGCCACAACACCTCCATCTGGACCATCCTCCTGCAGAAAAGGCACCTGTTGTCGCAAAGCCAAGTTGTGAAGTATACAGCAGGCCACGATGATCTGGCACACCTTCTTTGGTGAGTAGAATAGGGAACCACCTGTCATATGGAGGCACCGGAACCTGGCCTTCAGGAGGCCGAAGGTCCGCTCTATAATCCTCCTAGTTCGTCCATCGGCCTCATTGTAGCGTTCCTCTGCCCTTGTCCTGATATTCCTCACTGGGGTCAGTAGCCATGACAGGTTGGGGTAACCAGAGTCACCTGCAAATGTCGAGGGACAACTGTTAGACACACACTAACTCATAGGGACTTCCCCACACCCAGACACCTAGTCACACTGTATCGGGTCCATGTCCTCACCTAATAGCCACACACGGTGCCTCTGGAGTTGCCCCATCACATAAGGGATGCTGCTATTCCGTAGAATATAAGCGTCATGCACTGAGCCAGGAAACTTGGCATTCAAATGGGAGATGTACTGGTTGGCCAAACACACCATCTGCACATTCATTGAATGGTAACTCTTCCGGTTTCTGTACACCTGTTCACTCCTGCGGGGGGACCAAGGCCACATGTGTCCCATCAATGGCACCTATGATGCTGGGGATATGTCCCAGGGCATAGAAATCACCTTTCTCTGTAGGCAAATCCTCCACCTAAGGGAAACGATGTAGCTACGCATGTGTTTCAGCAGGGCAGACAACACTCTGGACAACACGTTGGAAAACATAGGCTGGGACATCCCTGATGCTATGGCCACTGTAGTTTGAAAAGACCCACTTGCTAGGAAATGGAGTACTGACAGCAACTGCACTTGAGGGGGATTCCTGTGGGATGGCGGATAGCTGACGTCAGGTCTGGCTCCAACTGGGCACACAGTTCCAGGATTGTGGTACGATCAAGTCTGTAGGTGATGATCACATGTTGCTCCTCCATTGTCGACAGGTCCAGCAGCGGTCTGTACACCTGAGGATGCCGCCATTTCCTCACATGCCCCAGCGGACGGTGCCTATGCAGGAGAACAGCAAGCAGAGAGTCAACTAACTCTGAGGTACGTAAACACAGCTTAATCAGAAAATATTAGCAAATCGACATGTGCCTGTATTAGTGTTTAAGCAAGGCCTAGATATGTGTGACGCAGTCCAAAATAATGCCATGTGGGCCTTGGGACAAGGGGATATGAGGTAACTGCGCTGGGGTTGTACACCATTGCGGAAGGTGGTCAAAGACCGCAGCGCTATCCTGCATTGGTTAACATTGGACCCTATTGGTCCCAGGAGCCAATGACGATGTACGCCGGCGGTAACGGTACGCACCGCTGTGGACGTGACCGCCATTTTCTCTCTGTTCAATCACTTGATACCTGATCTTCGACAGGAGAGGATCTACACTGCAAGTGCTGCTGTGACCTCAGTCTGGAAGAGACAATGGCTCGTGTGTCTGGGGAAATGGCCCCTGCCTTCAGCACGGAGGAGTTGGAGAAACTAGTGGATGGGGTCCTCCCCCAGTACACGCTACTCTACTGTTCTCCAGACAAACAGCTAAGTACACTGTGAGCATGCTGTATGGGCAATGCCTGTGTGGATGAAAGATTGGGGGGTGAGAATGAGGCGTGCATAAAATGACGGTGAGTGCATGTGCGTCATGGCAAGGTTAGGAATGCGGGCCAATGACTGTGACTGTGCGGATGGTAATATCTTCTCCTTTTCCCCTGTACTATTCCTGTAGGTCAGCGCCCACTAGAAAAAGGACATTTGGTGTGCCGTCGCCAAGGAAGTCCGGACCCTGGGGGTCTACTACAGACAGAGCACCCACTGCCGGAAAAGATGGGAGGACATTTGCCACTGGAGCAAGAAGACGGCGGAGGCCCAGCTGGGGATGGCCTACCAGCGTGGGAGGGGTGCCCGTCGCACCATGACCCCCTGATGTTCAGGATCCTGGCGGTGGCGTACCTGGAGTTGGATGGGCGCTTGAGGGCATCACAGCAGCCACAAGGGGGTGAGTACACTCTCATTATGCTGATTCAGCGTGCATTGGAGGTGTCTGGGTGGGGGAGGTGGGCTGTTGGTTCCCCTAGGCCAGGGCGAGTTTAGTAGGCAAGGTCCCTTCTTAAGGCAGGCCCTGTGGCACCCCACCTCACCTGTGTACAGTGCCAACTACACCTAGTCAGGCTCCTGTGACATCCATGTGTGCAGCAATTGGGCATAGCCTTGTAACCCTTGTCCCTGGGATTGATTAGGGAACTCCAAGTGCACGGCATAGTGCAGGGGGCTTATGTGTCTGTAGTGTCCACCAACGGTAGCGGTATTGCATGCACTGAACATGTCTTTCTTATGTCTTCCCCCCCTTTTTGTGGTCTCCCTGTTCTTGTGTGCATTAGCATCATCAGTTGGAGGAGCAGTGGCACCGGAGCAGGAGGGAGCTGCATCCCACATGGCCCTGGAGGGGGACACAACGGAGTCTGAATTTACCAGTGGGACGGAGGGTGAGGGGAGCTACACGGCGGGGACAGGAGCTGAGACCAGCAACACGGACTCCTCCTCTGATGGGAGCTCCTTTGCGGTGGCAGGCCCATCTGGGTGCCCTGCATCTACAGGTACCGCCGCCGCCACCCCCCCCCCCCCAGCACCGCCCACCCAGCAGCCGCACAGCGTGCGTCCCGTGCCCGCTCACCCACGAGGGTGGACATCTCCTTCACCCTAGGCACCTCAGGCCCTGCCCCTGTCACCCCAGTTGCCCTCAGTGAGGAGGCCATTGACCTCCTCAAGTGCCTCACTGTTGGGCAGTCTACCATTTTTAATGCCATCCAGGGTGTAGAGAGGCAGTTGCAACAAACCAATGCATACCTGGAGGGCATTCATTCTAGTCAGGCAGCCCATCAACAAGCTTTTCAGACTCTGGCCTCAGCACTGATGGCAGCCATTGCCCCTGTCTCTAGCCTCCAACTTCCTCCACCCAGACCCAAACCCCTGTACCTCAGCCTATCCCAAGCACACCATCAGACCAGCATGCACACACCTCAACACACAAGGGAAGCTCTGGCAAACATAAGCACCACACATCCCACAGGCACTCACACAAGCATCATACACATGCAGACACACCAACATCCACTGCCTTCACTGTGTCCCCCTCCTCCTCGTCTCCCTCCTCCCTCCCTGTCTCGTCTCCACTCACACCTGTATGCACTACATCCTCAGCCACTACGTCCATAACCAGCACACCCACCACCACACCCCGCTCAAGTGCACTCACCACCCCCACTACCATTCACACATCCCCTGTGTCCTCTACCAGTGTCTGTGAGGCCACCTCCCAAAGTACACAAACGCAGCCACACACCCACCCAACAGCCATCCACCTCACAACAGCCTCCAGCACATGCACCTTCACCCAAAGTAACCAAACGTACACCTCCTACAACCACTACCTCTTCCTCCACTCCCAAACCCCCTCCATCTAACCGTCCCAGTGTTCCCAAAAAATGTTTCCTGTCCAACCTTGACCTCTTCCCCTCACCTCCCCCACCCCTTCAGTCTCCCAGGGCCCGCCTCTCCAGGT
Organism: Pleurodeles waltl; assembly: GCF_031143425.1. Classification (NCBI taxonomy): domain Eukaryota; kingdom Metazoa; phylum Chordata; class Amphibia; order Caudata; family Salamandridae; genus Pleurodeles; species Pleurodeles waltl. The sequence goes on along the minus strand of NC_090446.1, from coordinate 1,330,938,091 downwards.
CCCAAACCAGCACCTCAGCCACAACATCTGCGGGACCAGTGGTGCCAGTAGTAACCGGCTTCTGGAGTGCGCCAGGCAGCAGGGCAGCCAGTGTGGCAAGGAGCCAGAGCACGGACAGTCCCCCACATGTAAAGCACAAAAAGTTGGCCACTGCACGGTGGGAGAGAGGAAAGAAATCAGCCACCAAAGCCGCTCCCAGGGGTACAGTTGGGAGTGTGGAGACAGCTGCGCCACCATCCAAGGTGGGGAAGGGGCACAGTAAGACCGGCAAGTCTGGGAAAATCTGCACGGCGGACAAGACCGCCACCAGCCCCGCTGCCCAGGACACCGTTGCCACCAGCCCCGCTGCCCAGGACACCCACGCCACCAGCACCACTGCCCAGGACACCACTGCCCAGGACACCGCCGCCACCAGCACCGCTGCCCAGGACACCGCCGCAACAAGCGCCACAGGCCAGTGAGCGCCAAAGATTCCGACGCTACTGAGGCCGACACGAGCAGGATGAAGCACTCTGGGCACAAGGACCCCTCCAGAACCAGTGGTGAATGTTATCCACTTGAGAGACTGTGGCTTTGCACTCCCCAGGATTGAACAGTGGGCAAACCACCCACTGTAGAGACTCGAGAGACTGTGGCTTTGCACTCCCCATGATTGAACAGTGGGCAAACCACCCATTGTAGACACTTGAGTGACTGTGGCTTTGCACTCCTCAGGATTGAACAGTGGGCATGGAGCCCCCTCGTGGATATGGCGTTGTGCAGTCATCTGGCTGAGGTGCCCCCCTTCCCTTCCCCCTGAGGTGCCTGTTTTTTTTCTATCTGATGCCCCAGCAGTGTTCTCTCCGTCTTGCTCGGTTATCTTGTGTGGGCCTCACCCATGCCTTTTGGGCCCAGTGGTCCACGGACTATGATAGTGGAATACCTTGGACTTGTATTCTTGGTGTATATATTTGTTTATAGTGTGCATATCTTTATATGTGTATATATTTTTGATTACTGTATTTGAATATATTACAATCATTCGACTCATTTCCTTTTGTCCTTGCATTCTTCCAGGGGGAGGTTGGGGGGTGTAACTGTACTGTATAATGATGTATTAGTGTGTGTGTTGTCGTGGGTGGGGGTGGGGGTTTTGCGTGTTGCGTGTGTGTGTCACTGTTTTTTCCCTCCCCTGTGTCGCGCGTGTAGTACTCACTGTGGTCTTCGCCGCCGGTGTTCGTGCTCCTGGTAGAGGAGCAGGAAGATAAAGGCTGGAAGAATCTGGAGCTCGGGTTCCATGGCGTCCTGGGTCCTCATGGGGTGTGTAGAGGTGAGCGTTCCCCCTTCCAAGTCCTGTTTCCGCCGTGTTTTTGTTCGCGGTGAATCCACCCCGGAAAAGGTGGCGGATTGGACTGTTGTAATTCTGTGGGCAGTACATTGTCCTCCGCCTGTCTGTTGGCGGTTACCGCCGCGGTGTTTGTTTGTACCGCCTTGGCGGTCGGAGTATTAAAGTGGCTGTCTATGTCGGCGGTTTCCGCCACGGTCGTAATTCCATTTTTTTTACCGCCGGCCTGTTGGCGGTTTTATCGCCGCTTTAACACCGACCGCCCGGGTTGTAATGACCACCTATGTGTCTGCAAGATGGAAGTAGCACTTATACTGTACAACAAATGATAATATTTCTATTGTCAATCTGTCAGATGTTATACTTACAGATGAGCAAATAAATCTGTTGGGTAAAGGGCTAGGATTTTGTGGTTCTGGTGGTATGACACAAGTACATATAGATCTGTTTAAATTTTTGCGAAAATTGAAACTCAAAAAATATTTTGCTGACAAGGACAATGCATCATATAAACAGATATTTCAATCAGTACCCTGTTCACACACAATAAAAGATATTATGGATATCCAGCTTTTACTCACACTGGAAGATATGGACAAGAGTGAGATTGATAGCTTATCCTGGATGATTTTAAAATCATTCAGGACTTAACCTTAGATAGTGGCTTAAAACCCAGATTGTTTTTTGTTCCTAATTTATCCAGTAACAGTGTAATAGATACCTTTGAAAGACTTGTCAAAGAAGATTTTAGCAAGTTGGAGATTAAAATCAGGAAGGGTAGCTTTCGGTTGTTACATAACATAACTTGGAAACAAAAATTGGCTTTGAAAGATATCTGTGAGAATCAAAATGTAGTTGTCAAGGAGGCTGATAAAGGAGGAAATATAGGTGGTCATTACAACCCTGGCGGTCGGTGTTAAAGCGGCGGTAAAACCGCCAACATGCCAGCGGTAAAAAAAATGGGATTACGACGTGGCGGAAACCGCCAACATAGACTGCCACTTTAACACTCCGACCGCCACAGCGGTACAAACAAACACCACGGCGGTAACCGCCAACAGACAGACGGAGGACAATGTACTGCCCACAGAATTGCAACAGTCCAATCCACCACCTTTTCCGGGATGGATTCACTGCGAACAAAAACACGGCGGAAACAGGACTTCGAAGGGAAAACGCTCACCTCTACACACCCCACGAGAAACCAGGACGCCATTGAACCGGAACTTCAGATACTCCCAGACTTTATCTTCCTGCTCCTCTACCAGGAGCACAAACGCCGGTGGGGAAGACCACGGTGAGTACTGCACCTACGACACCGGGAGGGAAAAAACAGTGACACACACACACGCAATACGCAACAAACCCACCCCCACCCTCACCCACTACAACACACACACTAATACATATTGATACATTACAGTTACACCCCCCCAACCCCCCTGGAAGAATGCAAGGACAAAAGGAAATGAGTCGAATAATTGTGATATATTCAATCACATAGATCAAAAATATTTACATATATATACATTTATACTATATACAATTATATACACCAAGAACACAAGTCCAAGGGATTACACCATCATAGTCTGTGGATCACTGGGCCCAAAAGGCATGGGTGAGGCCCACACTCAATACCCGAACAAGACTGAGAGAACACTGCAGGGGCATCAGATAGAAATAAAACAGGCACCTCAGGGGGAAGGGAAGGGGGGCACCTCAGCCGGATGAGTGCATGACGCCAGAGCCACGAGGGGGCTTCATGCCCACTGTTCAATCCTGGGGAGTGCAAAGCCACAGTCTCTCAAGTCTCTACAGTGGGTGGGTTGCCCACCGTTCAATCCTGGGGAGTGCAAAGCTACAGTCTCTCAAGTCTCTACAGTGGGTGGGTTGCCCACCGTTCAATCCTGGGGAGTGCAAAGCCACAGTCTCTCAAGTCTCTACAGTGGGTGGGTTGCCCACTGTTCAGTCCTGGGGAGTGCAAAGCCACAGTCTCTCAAGTCTCTACCGTGGGTGGGTTGCCCACCATTCAATCCTGGGGAGTGCAAAGCCACAGTCTCTCAAGTGGATAACAGTCTCCACTGGTTCAGGAGGGGGCTTTGTGCCCAGAGTGCTTCATCCTGCCAAGGACTGAGGAAGTGGTTGTGAATCTCCACTGGTTCTGGAGGGGGCTCTGTGCCCAGAGGGCTTCATCCTGCCCGTGGCGGCCTCAGTAGCGTCGGAATCAGTGGCGCTCACTGGCCTGCGGTGCTGCTGGCGGTGGTGTCCTGGGCAGCGGTTCTGCTGGTGGCGGCGGTGTCCCGGGCAGCGGTTCTGCTGGTGGCGGTCTTGTCCTGGGCAGCGGGGCTGGTGGTGGTGGTCTTGTCCTGGGCAGCGGGGCTGCTGCTGGTGGTCTTGTCCTGGGCAGCGGGGCTGCTGGCGGTCTACTCCTGGGCAGCGGGGCTGCTGGTGGCGGTCTTCTCCTGGGCAGCGGGGCTGCTGGCGGCCTTCTCCTGGGCAGAGGGGCTGCTGCTGGTTGTCTTGCCCTGGGCAGCGGGCTGCTGGCGGTCTTGTCCTGGGCAGCAGGGCTGGTGGCGGTCTTCTTCTGGGCAGCGGGGCTGCTGCTGGTGGTCTTGTCCTGGGCAGCGGGGCTGCTGGCGGTCCTGTCCTGGGCAGCGGGCTGCTGGTGGTCTTGTCCTGGGCAGTGGGGCTGCTGGCGATCTTGTCCTGGGCAGCGGGGCTGCTGGCGGTCTTCTCCTGGGCAGCGGGGCTGCTGGTGGCGGTCTTCTCCTGGGCAGCGGGGCTGCTGGCGGTCTTCTCCTGGGCAGAGGGGCTGCTGCTGGCGGTCTTGTCCTGGGCAGTGGGGCTGCTGGTGGCTGTCTTGTCCTGGCCAGCGGGACTGCTGGTGGTCTTGTCCTGGGCAGCGGGACTGCTGGTGGTCTTGTCCACTGTGCTGATCTTCCCAGACTTGCCGGTTTTACTGTGCCCCTTCCCCACCTTGGATGGTGTCTCAGTTGTCTCCACACTCCCAACTGTACCCCTGTGAGCGGCTTTGGTGGCTGATTTATTTCCCCTCTCCCGCCGGGCACTGGCCAACTTTTTATGCTTGACAGGTGGGGGACTGTCCGTACTCTGGCTCCTTGCCACACTGGCTGCCCTGCTGCCTGGTGCACTCAATAATCCAGTGACTACTGGCACCACTGGTCCCGCCGATGTTGTGGCTGAGGTGCTAGGTTGGGACCTGGAGAGTTGGGCCCTAGGAGACTGAAGGGGTGGGGGAGGTGAGGGAAAGAGGTCAAGGTTGGCCAGGAAAAGTTTCTTAGGAACACTGGGATGGGTAGCTGGAGGGGGTTTGGGAGTGGAGGAAGAGGGAGTGGTTGTAGGAGGTGTATGTTTGGTGACTTTGGGTGAAGGTGCATGGGCTGGAGGCTGTTGTGAGGTGGATGGCTGTTGGGTGGGTGTGTGGCTGCATTTGTGTACCTTGGGAGGCGGCCTCACAGACACACTGGGAGAGGACACAGGGGACATGTGAATGGTAGTGGGGGTGGTGAGTGCACGTAAGCGGGGTGTGGTGGTGGGTGTGCTGGTGATGGACGTAGTGGTTGAGGATGTAGTGCATGCAGGTGTGAGTGGAGACGAGACAGGGAGGGAGGAGGGAGACGAGGAGGAGGGGGACACAGTGGAGGCAGTGGATGTTGGTGTGTCTGCATGGGTCTGATGCTTGCGTGAGTGCCTGTGGGATGTGTGGTGCTTATGTTTGCCAGAGCTTTCCTTGTGTGTTGAGGTGTGTGCATGCTGGCCTGATGGTGGGCTTGGGATAGGCTGAGGTACAGGGGTGTGGGTCTGGGTGGATGAAGTTGGAGAGGGGAGGCTAGAAACAGGGACAATGGCTGCCATCAGTGCTGAGGCCAGAGTCTGAAAAGCTCGCTGAAGGGCTGCCTGACAAGAGTGAATGCTCTCCAGGTATGCATTGGTTTGTTGCAACTGCCTCTCTACACCCTGGATGGCATTCAAAATGGTAGACTGACCAACAGTGAGGGACCTGAGGAGGTCAATGGCCTCCTCACTGAGGGCAGCAGGGGTGACTGGGGCAGGGCCTGAGGTGCCTGGGGTGAAGGTGATGCCCACCCTCCTGGGTGAGCGGGCACGGGGCAAAAGCTGAGGGGCTACTGGGAGGGCGGTGCTGGTGGGGGGGTGGCGGCTGTACCTGTAGATGAGGACGGCACAGATGGGCCCACCACTGCAAGAGAGCTCCCATCAGAGGATGAGTCCGTATCGCTGGTAACAGCTCCTGTCCCCGCCGTGGAGCTCCCCTCACCCTCCGTCCCACTGGTGAATTCAGACTCCGTAGTGTCGCCCTCCAGGGCCATGTGGGATGCAGCTCCCTCCTGCTCCGGTGCCACTGCTCCTCTGCCTGATGATACTAATGCCCACAAGAACAGGGAGACCACAAAAAGGGGGGGGGAGACAGAAGAAGGACATGTTGAGTGCATGCAATACCGCTACCGTTGGCAGACACGACAGACACAGAAGCCCCCTGCACTACACCACGCACTTGGAGTCCACTATTCAATCCCAGGGGCATGGGTTACAAGGCTATGGCCGCTTTCTGCACACCTGGATGTCCCAGGAGCCTCACTAGGTGTAGTTGGCACTGTACACAGGTGGGGTGGGGTGCCACAGGGCCTGCCTTAAGTACGGTCCTTGCCTACTAAACTCGCCCTGGCGTAGGGGAACCCACAGCCCACCTCCCCCACCCAGACACCTACAATGCACGCTGACTCAGCGGAATGAGAGTGTCACCCCTTTGTTGCTTTTGTGATGCCCTCGAGCGCCCATCCAACTCCGGGTACGTCACCGTCAGGATCCTAAACATCAGGGGGGTCATGGTGCGACGGGCACCCCACCCACTTTGGGAGGCCATCCCCAGCTGGGCCTCCACCGTCTTCTTGCTCCAGCGGCAAATGTCCTCCCATCTTTTCCGGCAGTGGGTGCTCTGTCTGTGGTAGACCTCTAGAGTCCGGACTTCCTTGGCGATGGTACGCCAAATGTCCTTCTTCTGGTGGGCGCTGACCTACAGGAATTGTACAGGGGAAAAGGAGAAGATATTACCGTCCGCACCATCACAATCATTGGCCCGCATCCCTACCCTTGCCATGATTCACATGTACTCACCGTCTTTTCATGCACGCCTCATTCTCAGCCCCCCCTATCTTTCATCCACCCCACTCCACACAGGCATTGCCCATACAGCATGCTCGCAGTGTACTTACCTGTTTGTCTGGAGGACCGTAGAGTAGCGTGTACTGGGGGAGGACCCCATCTACGAGTTTCTCCAACTCCTCCGTGCTGAAGGCAGGGGCCCTTTCCCCAGGCACACAAGCCATTGTCTCTTCCAGACTGAGGTCACAGCAGCACTTGCAGTGTAGGTCCTCTCCTGTCGAAGATCAGGTGTCAAGTGATTGAACGGATAGAAAATGGCGGTCACACCCGCGGCGGTGCGTACCGTCACCGCCTGCGTACATCGTCATTGGCTCCTGGGACCCATAGGGTCCAATGTCAACCAATGCAGGATTGCGCCGCGGTCTTCGACCGCCTACCGCGACGGTGTACAACGCCAGCGCTGTTACCTCATATCCCCTTGTCCCACTTTACAGGTCAGGCAGCTGCCATTTCATGGGCCCACATGGCATTATTTTGGACTGCGTCACACATATCTAGGCCTTGCCTAAACACTCATACAGGCAAATTTTGAATTGCTAATATTTTCAGAGTAAGCTGTGTTTACGTACCTCAGAGCTGGTTGACTCTCTGCTCGCTGTTCTCCATAGGCACCGTCCACTGGGGCATGTGAGGAGATGGCGGCATCCTCCGGTGTACAGACCCCTGCTGGACCTGTTGACAATGGAGGAGCGACATGTGATCATCACCAACAGGCTTGATCGTGCCACAATCCAGGAATTGTGTGCCCAGTTGGAGCCAGACCTGATGTCAGCTATCCGCCATACCACAGGAATCCTCCCTCAAGGGCAGGTGCTGTCAGTACTCTATTTCCTAGAAAGTGGGTCTTTTCAAACTACAGTGGCCAGAGCATCAGGGATGTCCCAGCCTATGTTTTCCAACGTGTTATCCAGAGTGTTGTCTGCCCTGCTGAAACACATGCAGAGCTACATCGTTTTCCATCAGGTGGAGGATTTGCCTACAGTGAAAGGTGATTTCTATGCCCTGGGACATATCCCCTACATTATAGGTGCCATTGATGGGACACATGTGGCCATGGTCCCCCCCCTGCAGGAGTGAACAGGTGTACAGAAACCGGAAGAGTTACCATTCCATGAATGTGCAGATGGTGTGTTTGGCAGACCAGTACATCTCCCATGTTAATGCAAAATTCCCTGGCTCAGTGCATGACGCTTACATCATGCGGAATAGCAGCATCCCTTATGTCATGGGTCAACTCCAGAGGCACCGGGTGTGGCTATTAGGTGAGCACATGGACCCAATACAGTGGGAATAGTTGTCTTGGTCTGTGGATGTTCCTATGAGTTCGTGTGTGTCTAACAGTTTTCCCTCGCCATTTGCAGGTGACTCTGGTTACCCCAACCGGTCATGGCTACTGACCTCAGTGCGGAATCCCAGGACAAGGGCAGAGGAACGCTACAATGAGGCCCATGGGTGGACTAGGAGGATTATAGTGCGGATCTTCGACCTCCTGAAGGCCAGGTTCCAGTGCCTCCATATGACAGGTGGTTCCCTATTCTACTCACCAAAGAAGGTATGCCAGATAATCGTGGCCTGCTGTAAGCTTCACAACTTGGCCTTGCAACGACAGTTGCCTTTTCTGCAGGAGGATGGTCCAGATGGAGGTGTTGTGGCAGCTGTGGAGCCTGTGGACAGTGAAGACGAGGAAGCAGAAGAAGAGGACATCGACAACAGGAACACGGTGATCCTGCAATACTTCCAGTGAGACACAGGTAAGAAGACAACACTGCCTGCTACATCTGATTTAAATGTACTACCTCTCTACTGTCTGTCATTTTCACCCAGTGTATGGTCACTGAGTTGTCACTTTCCCTTACGATTTCACAGATGTGGGTCCCACTGTGTCACATCTGCTTTGTTTCCTCATGGACTAGAGCTCTGTGACATAGGTATGTTGACATTACATTTGAAAGAGCATTTTGCCACTGTAATTGCTAATACACTATTTCAAAATCACAGACAGACTCCTGATTGTTTTGTGCTTTAAGGGTGTTTATTTAAGTGCTCAATATTGGAGGGGGTTGTAAAATGGTGAGTGGTGATGATGAAGGAATGTCCATGGCAGAGTCCAGTCTATCAGTCTCACAGGTGCATTGTACAAAGGGGCATAGGAAGTGGAGCTGGGGCAGTTTAAGGATGGACAGGGGGACAAGGTGGGACAAAAGGATGACAATCAGGATGGTCTCATTTCTTGGCGGGGGTCTTGGCATCACTCTCTGTCTTTGTCCTGGATCACAGGGACCGTTTGTGGGGTGGTTCTCCCTCTGCAGGGGGTGGGGTGTTGGTGTGGTGGTCCTGTGGCGGTGCCTCCTGTCCACTAGCGCCGGCGGAGGTGGTGGGCAGTTTCATCGTCCAGGCTAGTGTCAGGGGCCCCTTGTTGTGCCACAGTGTCCCTCCTGGTGTTGACGAGTTCCTTCAGCACCCCTACAATGGTGCCCAGGGTGGAATTGATGGATTTGAGTTCCTCCCTGAAGCCCAAATACTGTTCCTCCTGCAGCCTCTGGGTCTCCTGAAACTTGGCCAGTACCGTTGCCATTGTCTCCTGGGTATGGTGGTAGGCTCCCATGATGTTGGAGAGGGCCTCGTGGAGAGTGGGTTCCCTGGGCCTTTCCTCACCCTGTCTCACAGCAGCCCTCCCAGTTCCCCTGTGTTCCTGGGCCTCTGTCCCCTGAACCGTGTGCCCACTGCCCCCAGGTCCCTGTTGTTGTTGGGGTGGTGGGTTAGCCTGGGTTCCCTGTAGTGGTGGACACACTGCTGTTTGACGTGTCCTGGGGACAGAGGTATGGGCCCGCTGGGTGGGTGCTGTGCTAGTGTTTCCAGAGGGGGGAAGCTTTGTAGTGGCTTGTGCCAGTGTGAGGGGAACCGACTGTCCCAAAGGTCCCAGATGGGCCGGGCGGGTCATATAGATCCAGTTGGACAGAGCTGCTGTCATCACTGTGGGCCTCTTCTGTGGGTGGAGTGGGCATATCTGGACCCTCCTGTCCGGTGACGTTGGGTAGGGGTCCTGCAGGGGTGTAAAAGCATGATTATTGCATCTGTGTGTGCCATGGTGTGCAATGGGTGGGTGACCGTGTACCCCAGTGCTTGCATTTCTGTGTAGGACCTTGTGTGATGATGGTTTAGGGGGGTGTATGGGTATGTGCAGTGGCCATGCTTTGGTGATGGGTGTCCATGCTTTGGTGTTACATGCAGGGCTTGGGTTTGGGATGTGTGGTTTGTGATATTGGGACATGTGTTAGGAGTTGGAGTGATGGGGGTCAGGGCGAGGGTGGAGGTATGTGATAGCATGCAGGTGGGTGGGGGGTGAAGTAGTAAAGATTTGTCTTACCAGAGTCCACTCCTTCTGCGACTCCTGCGAGGCCCTCAGGATGCAGTATAGCCAAGACTTACTCCTCCCATGTTGTTAGTTGTGGGGGAGGAGGTAGGGGTCCGCCGCCAGTCCTCTCTACCGCGATGTGGTGTCTTGAGACGATGAAACACACCTTCCCCGGTAGGTTGTTCCACCTCTTCCTGATGTCATCCCTAGTTCTTGGGTGTTGTCCCACTGCGTTGACCCTGTCCACGATTCTTCGCCATAGCTTCATCTTCCTAGCTATGGAGGTGTGCTGCACCTGTGATCCAAATAGCTGTGGCTGTACCCGGATTTTTTCCTCCACCATGACCCTGAGCTCCTCCTCAGAGAACCTGGGGTGTCTTTGCGGTGCCATGGGGTGGTGTGGGTGATGTGTGGGGTGGTGTGCGTTGTGATGTGTGGGGTGATATTTAGAGGTGTGTTGTGTGAGGTGCGTGGATGTTATGTGGGTGATGGTGTTGAGTGCCTGTGGATGCTAGTTTGTAGATGGTGGTGTCTTTCTCTGGCTTTCAGTCGCAATTGTGGTCGTGGGGGATTGTGGGTGATGTGGGTGTGTGTTTTATATTGTATTGGGTGTGTGAGAGTGGTGTGTGTATGTGTATCAGGTGTGTGTATTTGGAAATGTCCAATGTGGATGTGTTTTGTAAATGTGTGTGTATTTTGAGCGCGGCGGTGTGTACCGCCAATGGAATACTGCGGTTGAAAGACCGCCGCGTGGATTCATGTGTCATGATAGTGTGGGTGTATTCCTGTTGGCTTGACGGTGGAGGTTTTCTCATCGCCAGTTTATCACTGACCTTTAGTGTCGCGGACTTGTGTGGGTGTCTAGATTTTGGCAGATTCCGGGCTTTGGGTCATAATGACCGTGGCGAAATTCAGCAGCGGTGAGTTGGCGGTCTTCTGTACGGCAGTAAGCGGCTTTTACCGCCAATGTTTTAATGACCCCCAGATCTGACTATATTAAAGAAATTGGTACAGAACTAACAGATTGTGTTGCATATTCTAAGTTGAAGGAAAATACAATTAACAAGATTGTGCATGATTTGGAAAGCTTGTTGTCACTATGGTTGGAGCAAGGCTTGATCCCAGACCTTGAGTTCAGATATATTCTCAACATCTATCCTACAGCACCATGTATCTATGTGGTGCCCAAACTACATAAGAGCAGTACGTAAAAACCAGGTAGACCCATCATATCAGGGATTGGATCACCGACTGATAGATTATTGGAATTTATTGACAGTTTTTTACAACCAATTGTCAAAAATATACCCTCGTATTTACAGGATACTAAAGATGTCATTATGAAGTTGGAGGACATAATTTGGACCACGGAAACAATCTGGGTCACAATGGATGTCTCTTCACTATATATTTGTATCTCTAAAGACAAAGGTTTGGAAGAGGTACGTCACTTCCTGTCTAGTAGCTCAGCATCCTACTTAGAGCATACAGAGATGCTATTACGAATGATCGATTTCATATTAGAAAATAATGTATTTTTACATGAGGGAGAATGGTTTCGGGAAGCCCAATGGGTCGCCATGGGTTCATGTTTTTCACCTTCCTATGCAAACCTATACATGGGTCTCTTTGAAGCCATTCATATTTGGCAACAAGATCCCCCCATCTCACTGAACATATATTTTTTTGGGGGAGGTATATTGACGACGTACTAATGATCTGGACAGGTTCTGAACAGCTATTTTTGGAGTTTTTCAATTACATCAACACAAACAGTTTCAACATACAGATGACACATGAGTATAGTAAGACCAACATACATTTCCTAGATTTAGAAATAAACAATTTCCAAAGGAAACAAGGTGCACACAAAAATCTATCGTAAACCTGCAGCATGTAATGCTTTGTTACATGCGGATAGTGCCCATCCCAAAAATCAGATCTCATCCATTCCCTTTGGTGAAATGGTCAGACTAAAAAGGAATTGTAGTGAATTGGATACATGTGAATCTGAATTGGATGCTTTGGAACAGAGATGTTTACAAAGAGGTTATTTGACACGAACTATAAGGGCAGCAAGAACAAAGATTAATCAAGTATCTTGAACATCTTAACTTAGAAAACATAAAAAATGTCAAGCAAAATCTTCACCTACTATTAGTTTTTGTACCCCGTTTAGTCAAAATAGCAGGCATATATATAGAATTTTAAATAAACATTGGAACATCTTACACTCTGATCGAGCTCTGTCTGAGATAATACATCCAAAACCAAAAATGATTCATAGAAGAGGGAAAACTATTAGGAATTTCATTTGTAGAAGTTTCCTACCCCCTATTAAGGAAAAAAGATTGACATGGCTTCCAGGAAAAATGAAGGGCTTTTATTAATGTGGTCATTGCAATATGTGCAATATAGCACTACATAAAACTCTTGATTTTAGATACAATGGGAGCAACACATATAAGATTACAACTTTCATTAATTGCATCACCAAATATATTGTATATATATTGGTGTGTGAATGTGGTCAAATATATGTGGGTAGCACAATTAGGTCTCTTAAGGAGCGAATTTAGGAACATATATGCTCATTAAGAAATAATGATGTGACGCCGGATGGCAAAAATGCATCCTTCCTCTGAGTTTCCAGTTATAAAATTTGTGGGAATCAGATTCCTGTCAATCCTAGGGGTGGCAATAGAACCCTAGAACTGAGGAGAAATGAAGCAAAATGTATTTTTAGACTGAGAGCCATAGAATTCGGATTGAATTTGGATGATGAAATGTATCACTTTTTGTAAACATATCCATTGTTTATTTATTGCTTATTTATTGAAAGATGTCATATATAAGTAATTGTGAGTAACTGTACACAAACCTTTGTTTTCCATCTATGGGTGATACGGAGATTGTTGTTCACCGTGCACACTAATTGCATGTATTGCTATGGAGGAACCATATAATAACTATCTTATGACCCAGACTAATATATAAGACCCTCTACTAGCACGCTGTATGAATAACATGCATTATTGAAGAACTTGCTCTTAAGATGAAAGTTAGATTTGTGACTGATATTGTTGTAATAGGTTTACTGAATCACATAACATTGAACAGATTTGTTGTTGGGAGATGCAGTACTGATATCGTTGTAATGATCGTACCGACATCGTTGATAATGCGATATATGATATTAACAATATGGCCGGCGTTTTTGTCTATAGTGATATCAACATTATGTTGTTGATGGTAGTCTTAGTAATATCGTGCAGTAAATGGGAGTGTTAGTTCTATTTTCTATTTTGCCGTAATCACCAATATGGCTGTTCTCTCTGATATTCGTTAACAGCGGGAGACGCCAATGGATATACAAACAACGAATATGTATATTACAGGGGGACTATGTACCACTAAATGACTTGATGATAAGAGTTATTCTGATATCTAGTACTAATGCCTCACCAATAGGAAGAATTACACAATATAGGTCAGAGTGTCTTTTATTATGATATATACGATAAATGAAGTTACATTAGAAACACCAGAATTGGTGTTATGGTATCACTTGACAGTGTCAAAATGGCCGCCGTGTTCGGATGTAGCAAGACTAGCTTTGTGTTGATGGTGACTATTTTCCGATTTTGAAACATATTAGCAACATGGCTGCTTTCATATCGACTTGCGAACAACGAAGGATGCCATTGGGCAATTGGAACGCAGAGCAAAAGAGGATTTTTCTATTAAAACAAGTTTGTGATGCATCACTTGTTTCTGCACGACTTTCCGTATGTACGCGATGCCGTTCATCTGATACTCTTACACACAGGTATTACCGTTATATTGTAATAGCTTCTTTTTAGAAAAGATGCTTTGTTTTGTTCGTAATAGATAATTTATATGCATTTCTGACAAGAAACCTGTTGTTTTTGTTTGGGCCATATTTGATATTAGAACATTGGAATGTTGGCAGCTCCATTGAAAACAATGGAGTGCTCCGGGCTTTTACTGGCCGGTAAAAGCCTGCAGCGCCAACATTCCAATCTTCTTTGTTCACAGCAGCAGCTGTGAACAAAGCCTCACGGAGCCTGAGGGGATTTTAATCCCCTCCGGTTCTGTGAAGCCTTTGTTTTATTTAGGAGAACATTCTGCCCTCTGATAGCAGAATGTTCTAATAGCCTTAGAACCCGCCGTAGCGGGCTCTACTGGCTAATAAAGGCCCTCTCCCTTGTTAAAGGCCCTCGCTTTTGGCTCGGGCCTTTAACGCGGGAGCGGGCCTTTAATAGCCTGTAGAGCCCGCTACGGCGGGTTCTAAGGCTATAATGGAGTTTGGAATTTTTGTAAAAAGTCAAGTTAATAAAGGTCTTGAATTTGAACAAAGGAATTAGTCTATATGCGTGTTTGGCTCTAAATATTAGCTGTAGTGAATTATATAAGACTTAACAGTGACTTTGTGCTTTCAGAGACAAAAAATAAGGGATTATTCCTTTGGTGGTTCCTTTCAAGTAGTGTATGCTCACCTTACCACGTGCGAATGTCTATACCGTATTTTACGGATGATTGAAAAGATTGACAAGCTTTATCTGGCGATGAGGATGATGTTACCATTTGCCTAGTGGACTCTTTGTGAAAGAATGGTATGTAGAACTTGACTTGGTTTTCACCTTCAGTTACATTACCCACTGTTACGGTTCTGGATTTAAGACTATTCTTGTTTATTGCAGGTTTTGATTTATAAATTAAGGTTAGTTCAATACATAAATTAGGGACTATGCATGGATTATGGGTTTTACTAATTTTTTGGTTTTTGGATTGAATTTTGTTATTACATTATGGAAAGGTTTGTTCTGTACATGCATGCTTTGCTTTCCCTAAGATTCCACTTTCCTTCACATGTAAGGGTTGCATGTCTTTGGGATAAGATCTTTCAGGTTTAGAATTACACATTATGCACTATGGAGTTCTGATTTGGTGAAGGATATTGGTTGTTCTTCTTTCTATGGTTATTGGTTTTACTTGGAGGTTTTTCACATTGGAAGATTCCTGGTAATACAAAATGGACTATAATTGTGAACTTTATAAGTGGAGATAAATTGTGTAGTGTATTGACTGTTGCAATTAATCCAATGTTTCCTTATTGTGATTTATCAGCCTTGAAAAAGTCTGTCAGTGGACGAAACACGTGTCGGCTGAAGCAGTGCTACAAAGGGGTTGAATTGTATATCGTTCTGCCCTTGTCCAAAGAAATGTTTAGATTATTTGGAAACTGTTTGTTTAATACATTTTATATGTTAATGTCGTCTTGTACCCACTATATATATGTACTATGTTGTTCTGTATGTCTTTAATTCCATTGTATTTTTGTATGGTTACATTAAACATTTTTAGGTTTGTATTATTACGTATGTTTTTTTGTTTAAAGAAAGAACAATGAAAACCCTTTTCTTGCATTTGGATATACTTCTCCATAAATATGAAATTTATTAATATCTCTTGTTCAGATTTAATTTAATAAGAGTCAATAGTGTTCTAGTTGTACTTGGTTTGCTCTGCTATTTTTGTAATCCTATTTATTCTCTGGAATCTCCATGCGACTCCAGTACACACATTTTGGCAACAATGTGCATTAGTGTGTGAGCACCAAAGTAGTATACCATATGCATATGAAACTCTTGAAATGTACATTCTTGTGTTGGTCAGAGTTGCCATTTCCTTTGTTGTTTTGATCTACGTACAAGGGATGACATCAGGAAGAGGTAGAACGACGTACGGGGGAAGGTACGTTCCGTGGCAGCAAGGCACCAGCTCACCATACAGAGGACTGGCGGTGGACTTCCACCTCCTCCCCCACAGCTCACAGCATGGGAAGAGCAAGTCCTGGCATTACTGCATCCTGAGGGACTCACTGGAGTTGCCGGAGGACTGGACACTGGTGAGTGAACATTTACTACTTATCACCCCCATGTCTGCATGCCATCTCACCCCCTCACCGTCACTCCCCTCACTCCACTATATCCCACACACTGCACCTACACATACGACTAACCCCAATGCCAAGCCCTGCATGCTATACCAATGCATGGGCATCCCTCCCAGCCCTGCATGGACACCCATCACCAAAGCATGCACAGCATGGTGAACTAACGATACCACAACACATCACCATACAAAAACAGAGGTGTCAGGGCAACAGCAATGATAGAGGGGAAGCTATGGATGTACAATATGTCACAGACATGAAGCAAAATACATCGCTTACATCCCCACAGGTGCCCCAACCAATCTCAGTGAAGAGGAGGTGCCACGACTAACCAGTCCCCCAACAGAAGATGCACCCAGTGATGACAGTAACTCTGGACTTCTGGATCTGGATGAACTATCTGGCCCATCAGGGACCGCTGGTTAGTCGGTGTGAAGCTATTAATCGTGTTTGACCAATGACTTTGTGTTTCACCACTGCGCATATTAGTTGCTCAATGTTCACCAGTAGCACAATATATGTTTTGTTCAGTTTAGCTGCCTATTGGCTTTGACATGGCGTTAGCCATTACATTTTGTATTCAGGTCAGCTGCCTATTGGCTTTAACATGGCATTAGACATCACATTTGGTATTTAGGTTAGCTGTCTATTGGCTTTGACATGGCGTTAGCCATTACATTCTGTATTCAGTTTAGCTGCCTATTGGCTTTGACATGACATTAGACATTACATTTGATATTTAGGTTAGCTGCCTATTGGCTTTAACGTGGAGTTAGACATTGCAGTTGAGACATTGCAGATGAGCTGTGTTTTTCCAAGCTTTGTTTTTCCACCTGATAGACCAAGCTGTGTTTTTCACACCAGACCCTAGCTGATAAGAGCACATAGATTTTGTGTTTACCTCTCAATCCAGTCTGAGAACGAGTGAGGCTCAGAGAATTGGCCACTCTCCAAGTTTCTTCGGTTCTCACACTGAGTTTGCCTTAAAGGATGGCTCTGGACTACAGCAGAGTTAGATTGAAACTATCTTGACTTCAGACAGGAACGGAGACGTCAGTTGCCTGTCTCCCGTTTGGGTAGAAAATCTCTTTCTCACAGTTGAACTGGAGTCATCAACTTGCAGGTCCGAGAAAGATGAAGCTGAGTTATAGGCCCTACAGCCTTGCCCTACGGTGATGCAATTTTGACTTTTATGCTTTGCTTTGAAGTTATGCTATAATATAATCACATGTATTTGCTGTGTACATTGCAACTGAGAAGTACTTTGATATATTTTGTTTTCATTGCTGCGACTACTTTTGAACGTGTGCTTCCAGTCTACTAATTTTGTCTTTCAGGAACCTCGTGGTGAAGTAATAATAACAATAAATGTCTTCTTTAAACTCAGAAGTGCATTCCAGACAGGTTCTGTAAGCTTGGTCATGAGATAAGAGCAGGAAAGCAGAACAGTTGGTCACCCCAGCCCACTCACAGTCCACCACAGAGCCTCACCAGTATCCAACACCACACCACCCACCCTGCGTCCCCACACCTCTGTCCCCAGGACACATCAATCAGAAGTGTGCCCACCTGTACAGGGACCCCAGTCCACACCTCACACCCAAGACAATCAGGGTCCTGGGGTCAGTGGCAGTGGGCACACCATTCAGGGGACACAGACACAGGGCAACAGGGACACTGGGAGGACCGCTGTGCGCCAGGGGAGGACAGGCCCAGGGAACTGACTCTCTAGGAAGCACTCACCAATGTTCTAGGGGCCTACCAACAATCCCAGGGCACGATGGGCCAGATCCTTAACAACATGCAGGAGGACAAGCGGCTGCAGGAGGAACACCATCAGCAGATCAGGGAGGACTTGCAGGCCATCAACACAACCATGATCTCCATAGCAGGGGTGCTGGCAGACATGGCCAACATCATGAGGGAATCAACAGCACACCAGCGTGCCCCTACCGCTAGCCAGTCTATTGACCAACCCTCCACTTCCACTGCAGCTAGCGGGCAGGAGGCCCCGCCACAGGATCAACAGGCCACCAGCACCCCTCCCCATGCGGAAGGTGAACCACCCCGCAAACATTCCCTGCGACCCAGACAGAAGCCAGAGACACTTGCCAAGACCAATGCCGGGAAATGAGACTCTCCTGATTGTCCCCCTTTTGTCTCACCCTGTCACCTTTTTCACTTTGAACTGTCTTTGCTCCCCTTCCTATGACCCCTTGGACACTGCACCTTTGCTACAAACAGGCTAGAACAATACTCTGGACTTTCCTCTACCATCACCCCATTCCAGTGCACTTTTCAGTCAATTATTTGTACTACAATAAACACCCTTAAACATAATATGAGTGACACCATTTTATGTGTTGAAAATGTGCATTTACGGGAACAGTCACATCTAGTGCAAGTGATCAGAACATTGTGATAGCATACAAATAATGACCTGTAGCTGTCTGCAGTAAACACATCAGGACACTGTTGTCATATCAGCAACATCTTTAGAAGGACAAGCCATAGATGACAGGAGGTTGAGATGCAAAGGACGTGAATGCTTTCATGCTACAGACACACAGAAAACATCAATAATCAGAGTAATGGTCAATTCCACTGTCTCACCTGTGTGTCATTGGAAGTATTGACGTATAATTGATGTTTTGTTATCCGCATCCTCATCTTCTGCATCCTCACTGTCCTCAGGGTCCACTGCTGCCACAGGGTAATCTCCAGTCCCCCTCCTCCTGCAGAAAAGGCACATATCGTCTGAGGGCCAGGTTGTGCAACATGCAGCATGCCACTACTATCTGGCAGCCCTTCTCGGTTGAGTGGCACAGGGATCCACCTGTCAGATGCAGGCATCTGAACTTGGCCTTCAGGAGGCCAACGGTCCTCTAGATTATTCTCCTGGTTTGCCCATGTGTATCATTATAACGGTTCTCAGCCCCTGCTCTGGCATTCCTCACAGGGGTCAGGAGCCACAATAGGTTTGAGTAGCCAGAGTCACCTGCAAATAGCAAGGGACAAAATATTGCCTTACACAATCCTATGGGGATAGCACTCGAAGGCATACACTGACATACAGTGGGTGGGGACTCTGGCTCACTTATTAGCCACACACTGTGCCTCTGTAGTTGGGCCATCACATTTGGGATACTGGTGTTCCTCAGAACGAAGGTGTCATGCACCAACCCAGGGTTCTCGGCAGTGACGTGGGAGATGTACTGGTCTGCCAGGCACACCATTTGCACATTCAGTGAGTGGAAACTCTTCCGATTCCTGAACACCTGTTCATTCTGGCGGGAGGGGACAATCATATTGGGTATATGTCCCCTAGCATAGAATCCGGCATTCACAGTGGCCAAATTTTCCACCTGCAGGAAAGAAATGTAGCTGCACATGGCAAGGCAGACGATACCCTTACCAGCATGATAGAAAACAATGGCTGTGACATTCCTGCTGAGAAGCCCATTGTCACTTGGAAAGAACCAGTTGCCAGGAAATGGAAGACAGATAGAACCTGCACAAGAGGGGGGATCCCAGTGGGATGACGGATAGCTGATATCAGGTCAGGCTCCTGTTATGCACACAGCTCTGTGATTGTGGCCCTGTCTAGTCTATAGGTGAGTATAATGTGCCTGTCCTCAGCGTCGGCGGTGACAGTGAACACCTCCGCGGACGTGACCGCCATTTTCTGTCTATAACCTCACTTGATTCCTGACTTTCAACAGGAGAACAGCTACACTGCATGTGCTGCTGTGACCTGTGTCTGGAACCTACCATGGCCCTTGTGACCGAGGAAAGGGCCCCTGCCTTTACTTCGGAGGAGTTGGAGCGCTTGGCGGATGGGGTCCTACCCAAGTATGTATGGACCTCCAGACCAACAGGTGAGTACACCTTGGGCAAGATGCAGGTGGGAAGGTTGCATGGAGATGTGTGTGCAGGCATTGTGTCATTTTGGGGGGCTGGATTGTATGTGTAATGGTGTCCTCCTGTCTGCATTCACTCTGCAGATCAGCGCCCATCAAAAGAAGGGATTTTGGTGTGCCATCGCCAAGGATGTGCTGACCCTGGGGGTCTACAGCAGGCGGAGAAGCCACTGTAGGAAACAATGGGAGGACCTGAAACGCTGGGCACATAAGACCGCTGAGGCCCAGCTGGGGATGGCCTCCCATCGAGGAAAGGGTGCCCGTCGGAACCTGACCCCCCTGATGGTCTGCATACAGGCGGTGGCCTACCCAGAGCTGGATAGACCCTTGAGGACATCACAGCAGCCACAGCGGGGTCAGTACAGTGGGTGTTACTACAATAATTGGTAGGTGGCATGGGATCCGAGTGGTGCGTGTGAGTTAGTGGGTGCCCCTTAATGCCAGGCCAGAGATTGCAGCGTGGTCCAGCTCAAGGGTAATGGGTGTATGGCAAATGCAGGTAACCTAGCCTGTTTGCATTCCATGTCAGTCAGGGCTTTGTGGGTCCCAGGAGGTGTGCACTTGGCAGTGTTTGAGCCTCATTTTGCTGTGGCATCTAGCCAAATCAATGCCAGTGCAATGCATAGTGCTCAATCCTGATCCCTGTGTGTGATGGTGCTGTGTATGCCAACTGTGGTGTTGGTGCTGTAATTGACCCAGTGTTCCCGTTCTCTCTCTCCCCCTCTTTTTTCTTCTGTCATCCTGTTCATGTGTACAATAGCATAATCTGGCGGAGGAGCAGGGGCACCGGAAACAGAGGGAGCTGCATCCCACAGGACGCAAGAGACAGAGTCTACCGATGCCGAGGGAACCAGTGGGACAGAGGGCGAGGGAAGCACCACGGAGGGGACAGGAGGTGACAACACTGACTCAGATACCTCCTCTGATGGAAGCTCCCTGGTGGTGATGGACACCTCTGTGACCACCCCAGCTGCAGGTAGTACAGCCGCCACCCCGGTACCAGCACTGCCCTCCAAGTAACCCCTCAGCGAGTTGCCCGTGTCCGCTCATCCAGGAGGGTGGGCATCTCCTTCTCCCCAGGCACCTCAGGCCCTGCCCCAGTGAGCCCTGAGTGATGAGGCTATTGACCTCTTGAGATCCATCTCTGTAGGGCAGTCAACCATTGTGAATGCCATCCAGGGATAGGCATCCCAGATGCAGCACAGCAATGCAATGCATTCCTGGAGGGCATCCACAGTGGATTGGCGGCCTAACAGAGATCGATTCAGGCTCTGGCCTCCTCTCTGATGGCAGTCATTGTCCCTGTTCCTACTGTCCCCACTCCAACTACTACTTCCCAGTCTCAATCTCCTCAACCCGAACCCATCCAATGCACACATACAAACGAGCATGCACACAAGACATCACACAAAAGTGGCACAGTCAAACACAGGCACCACACTTCAGTCCACAAGCACTCACACAAACACCAGACAGTTGCATACACATCCACATCCACTGCCTCCACTGTCTCCCCCCTCCTCCTCCTCCACCTCCCTTACAGTCACGTCCACACTCACACCTGCATGCACTTCTTCAACAGCCACCACCAGCATCACCACACCAAGCAGCACACACATCTCACTAGCAGACACCTCCACAACATACATCCACATGACCCCTGTGTCCTTTCCCACCCTGTCTGTCCCTCCCCCTCCTAAAGGACACAAACACAGGCACTCAGACACCCAACAGCCATCCACCTCACATCAGCACACTGTCTATGCACCTGCATCCAAGTCCAGCATACATACTCCTGCAACAACCACTTCCTCAATCTCTACTCCCATCCCTCCTCTCTCATCCTGCCCCACCGTCCCTAAGAAGATTTTCCTTGCCCAACTTGACCTCTTCCCTCCTCCTCCACCCCCCCATCCAGCCCAGCACCTCAGCCCTAGCCTAGCACCTCAGCCAAACAGTCCATGGGGACAGTGGAGGCACTTCCTAGTCGTGGAGGCAAGGTAGTGAAGGATCCCACTCCACCAGCCAGGAAAGGGAAGGCTCCCACTCCACCAGCCAGGAAAGGGAAGGATCCCACTCCACCAGCCACGAGAGGGAAGGATCCCACTCCACCAGCCAGGAAAGGGAAGGATCCCACTCCACCCTCCAGGAAAGAGAAGGATCCACTCCACCAGCCAGGAGGTGTAAGGTTCCCACTCAACCACCAATGTAGGAAAAGGTTCCCACTCAACCACCAATGCAAGAAAAGGTTCCCACTCAACCACCAATGACAGGCAAGAGCTGGGACACGGCAGCCCTCACCTCCAGCAGAGGCTGCCCAGGAGACACCTTCCCCAGCAGAGACAATGCAGCCCTCACCTTTAGCAGAGGGAATGTAGGCCACCCTCCAGGGACTGTTGTACAAGGAGCCCCCTCCAGGATCAGTGGGCAAGTCCCCCACCTCATTGACTGTGACCTTGCACTCCCCAGCATTGGGAAATGGGCATGGAGCCCCCTCCATGATCAGTGAGCAAGTTCCCCACCTCACTGACTGTGACCTTGCACTCCCCAGCATTGGGAAATGGGCATGGAGCCCCCTCCAGAACCAGTGGGCAAATTCCCGACTTCCCTCCCCCTGAGGTGCCAATCCACTTCTGTGATGATGCCCCTGCACAGTTTTGTGCGTAGTTAGTTAGGATCAAGTTGGGGCTTGGACTGTGCCCTGTGGCCATGTGGGCCTTATGTACTTTGGGCTGGGCATTGGCTCTTTCTGGACAATTGTTTATGTCTATCTGTTCAAAATTGATTCATATGGTGGCTTTTGCCTTGCAAATACATTTTCAGTACTTCTGACCTCTAGTCCTTGTATTATTATGCTGTGAGTTGTGTGCCATTTGTTTTCCTCTGCAGCTGGTTGTGAGTATGGTGTGCGTGTGTATGGTGTGTGTTGTGCGTGTGTATGTCACTCTCCTTTTCCTCCCTGCCTCCCTTGTGTGCTAGGCGGCTTACCTCACCGTCTTCGTCGGCATTGGTGTTCCAGGTGGAGCATAGCATAGAAGGGCATCGGGAAGACTTGAAGTTCCGATTCCATGGCGGCGCTGAGCTTCTCTGTGTCTCTCTTGATGAGTCTTTGGTCTTCTGTGATGTGTTTCTGGCAGGCGTTTGATGGTGTTGGTACCTACCCGGAAATCGTGGCGGTGTGGTGTGTCATAATGTGGTGGCCGGTACCTTGCCTTCCACCTGGCTGTTGATGGCTACCCCTGTGGTGCGTGGTTTTAACGCCCTGGTGGATGGTGCAGTACATTGGCTGTCTATGGGAGTTATCACTGCCATGGTCATAATTTGGCAGTAATTACCACCAGCCTGTTGGCGGTATTACCGCCACTTTAACAGTCACCCGCAATGTCATAATGACTACCTTAGTTTAAAAAAACAAATCGCCTTACTTGTATGGCAGAGTTCTAGTAGTTGCATCCTGGGCACCGTATAACACTACGACACTAAGGGCAAGATATACGTAGCTTCATTTGCAATTTGATTCGCAATTATGAAATCGCAAACACCTATGTACTGAAGTGTGTTTTACACTGTTTGCGATTCCCACTGGGTCACAATTGACCCACCTCATTAATATTCATGAGGTAGGTAGTAAATTGTGACCCATTGGGAATCGCTAAAACACAGGGATGGTGGCCTGATGGGGACAGCAGCCCACCATGTTTGTGTTTGCTTTTAAATAAACCACATTTATTATTTTAATGCAGCCTCGTTTTCCTTAAAGGAAAACATGATATGTTTCAAAAAGAAAAATGAAAAATTTCAGTTAAATGTTTTTAAGAGTAGGCAGTGATCTATGGGACCACAGCCCACCCTAAAAAAACTTTTTTGCATGCATTCACAAAGGGGAAGAGGTCCCTTCTAGTTTACGAATGGGTTTCCACCAAATTGAATTTGGTGGTAAAGTGTGAATGTTTTGCAACCTCAATTTGGTTGTAAAACATTCATGCATACCACTTTGAGTCACTACTAGGAAGGGATGCCCTTAACACGCTCCTTTCTAATTCCAAATCGCTAACCTATTTTGCGATTAGGTAATAGTTTATCGAATGACTAAATAGGTTTTAGTACATTGGAGAATGCTTTTTCCGGTCACAAGCTGCCTGATTCTGTGAATCAGGCCATTTGCAATCTGAAAAAAGCTACGTACATCTGGCCCCATGAGTTGTAGGCTCAAGATCCTAACTGGCCGCATCCCTGACCCCTAGTGCCGTCCGGGGGTGGGCAGGTGCAGAAGTGCTTGCCTTTGGCCTGCCTTTGGCATGCCAGAAGCGTGCCCGCTGAGAAGAAACGCCAGCATGCACAATTTAAAGGCCATCCTCAGAGGGGCCGTGGCTTAGGCACTCATACTACCCAACAGAAGAAGGGGGGGGGATAAATAAACACATACATGGAGTCCAGCACCTTCTACCTGCTGCTGAAGGCTCCCCTTCACAGTAGGAATACTGGGAAAGTAAAACAAATTAAACTAATAGTGTGAAAAAGAACACATGAAATAAGTAAAACTCTGTAAATGTACCATTAGAGTAGACCCCAAAATAGCCAAGAGGGAAGGGTGCAGTGTACTTAAATGGTTGGAAATATACTTTTCAGTTTTACATGTCCTGGTAATGAAAAACTCCTAAATTCATTTTCCACTACTGTGAGGCTTACCTCTCCCATAGGATAACATTAAGCAAATTTATTACATTTAGTACATGATAACTTTCAATTGAGAGCAGGTAGGAAAGTCCACTTTTGTATCTAACACATCACAAAGGCTCTGCGTCTTCACACTCACAAAGGGTTTCCCACCAGTCTATTGTGCCCCCAGACAAGCAGGGGCCAGGAAAGGGAGGAAGGACATTCCATACACCTCTTGGAGTGGGACCCTCTAGAAAATTCTCCTACTTCTAAGCTGGCACAAAGGCAAAATAGTCTCACCTCAGACCCAACTCTTCAGTACAATCCTGCGCCTGTGAACAACACACGAAAAAGACCCCCTTCTACATTGCTGTTTGAGGCCTGCCCTGCTTGCTGATAAGTAAGAGTGTACCAGCACCCTTCATCCCAAGCTGAAGTGACTCCAAGGGGCAGTGAGAGACGCTGCAGGGACTACGAGTCCCACACCTGCAATTGAGGCCACCCGGGCAAAGGCGGGACTGCATTGGTCATCATGCTCATAAGTGCTGAACAGACTCCCGCCACTCGTGATGTGCTCAGAAGTTGGTCTGGGTGAAGACTGGACCAAGAGCAGTCCCATCTGTGCCCATCGCAGCCCAGACATGGCTGGGCTACCCATCTTGATTTTGTTTTGCCCCCCCTGGAGTTCTGGTGATTGGATTTTTAATCTTTTGCTTGCTGTTCCCGCTTGGCTTTTCATTTTACATCTCATAAGGAGACTATTGCCCTCATTATGACATTGACAGTCAGGTGACCGCCACGCTGGCGATGGCGGTTGTACTGTCTCCGGGCTGGTAGTAATGATGCAAAATTATGACCATGGCGGTGATCCCTCCCATAGACAGCCAATGTACCACCCCAACCGCCAGTGCGGTATGGCCACTGACCATGCGGTAGCCGTCTACAGGCCGGTGGAAGACAGAAATCTGCCCACCATATTATGACATAGCAGACCACCAGGATTTCCAGCCGTTAGCTACACCAACAAAAGCCTGGCAGAAACACATCATATAAAAGGAGACACTCACCTCCAGGGACACAGAGGAGTCCGCGGCCGCCATGGAACTCGAACTGGTGTTCACGATGCTGTACCATGCAATGGCCGTCCAGGAGCACCAATGCCGACGAAGACGACGACGTTGAGTACAGCCGCTAAGCACACAAGGGAGGGAGGGGAGAGTGACACACACATGCACAACACACACCAAACACATATGCCACACACCAAGAACAATCTGTAAATCAACAGCAACATAACCTAGGAGCAAAGAAAGCCAGGACACATACCTGTTGTCCAACCACTGTAATTAGGTGGGAACAAGACCTAAATTGTAAATAGAGATAAATATAAATATAAATATGTACAGAAAGGGCCATTGGCCAGCCCAAAGTTATTAATGGCCACAGGGCAACGTCCAAGGCCCAACTTGACTCCTGGCAGTCTAAGCACTCCACTGGGCAGGGGCATCATGGAGATGACAGGCAGGCACCTCAGGGAGTGGGGAGTTTCTTGGGATGGAGGTCCTTGGGCTTGGGTTTGGGAAGGGGCGGGTCCTTGCCCTTCTGGGTAGGGAGCGGAGGACTGTCCTTGAGATGGGGGTGCCGGAGTGCCACTCTTTTTCCCCTTAGTGGCGGGGGAACTCTTAGGGGGAGGAACAGGAGTTGAATGGGAGCTGGAGGTACTGGGCCTGGGGAGGACTTTCGTCTTACTGGCAGGACGGGGGTTGGGGACAAGGTCAAGGCGGGAAAGGAATAGCTTCATAGGACCAGTGAGGCGGGGTGTGGGAGGAAGAATAGGAGTGGAGGTAGAGGGAGTGGTTGTAGGAGGAGGAGGTGTGCTGGGTGCAGGTGCATGGACAGTGTGCATGCGTGAGGTAGATGGCTCATAGGGGTCTGAGTGGGAGCATTTATGTGTCTTTGGAGGGGGGGCAGACAGGGTGGGGGAGGACAAGCAGGACGTGTGGATGTATGTTGTGATGGTGTCTGCAAGTGAGGTGGGTGTGTGCATGAGGCGGTGATGGTGGTGGTGGCGATGGTGACTGCACATGTGGTGTGTGGGGTGCATGTCTGCCTGTCTTCTGTTGTGGTGACTGTGGGCAAAGCTGTACAGGTGGCAGGATCTGGGACGGATGATGCAGTGCATGCAGGTGTGAGTGTTGATGTGACTGTGAGGGAGGAGGAGGAGGGGGAGATAGTGGAGGCAGTGGCTATTGTTGTATGTGCTTCTGTGTGTTGGCTGTGTGTGTGCTTGTGGAGTGAAGTGTGGTGCCTGTGCTTGTCTGTGCGAATCCTGTCTATTGTTTTGGGTATGCTTGTCTGATTGTGTGTGTGGGATGGGTTGGGGTAGAGGGCTTTGGGACTCGGAACAGGTAGTTGGAGGGGGGACGGAAGGTCTAGGGACACTGGCTGCCGTCAGAGAGGAGGCCAGAGCCTTAAACGATCTTTGTAGGGCAGCCAAAGCCACCGTGAATGCTGTCCAGGTAGGCATTGCACTGCTGTATCTGGTATGCCAGCCCCTTGGTGGCATTCACTATGGTTGACTGCCCTACAGAGATGGATCTCTGGAGGTCAATAGCCTCCTCACTGAGGGCAGCAGGGCAGACTGGGGCATGGCCTGAGGTGCCTGGGGCGAAGGAGACGCCCACCCTCCTGGGTGAGCGGGGACGGGCAACTGGGTGGGTGACTACTAGGAGGGCAGTGCTGGTACGTGGGTGGCAGAAGATCTTGCAGCTGAGGTGGTCCCAGAGGGGTCTGCCACCACCAGGGAGTTTCCATTGGTGGAGGAATCAGAGTCTGTAGTCATTGCTCTAGTCTCCCCCATGGTGCTCCCCTCACTCTCCAACCCACTGGTCCCCTCAGCGTCAGTGGACTCTGCCTCCTGGGTCCTGTGGACTGCAGCTCCCTCAGTCGCGGGTGCCGCTGCTCCTTCACCAGGTGATGTTAATGCACACATGGACATGATGACAAAAGGAGAGAGAGTGGGGGCGAAAGAAAGGGAACACAGGGTCAATCACAGAACCAACAGCACAGATGGCACACACATCACAATCACTCCCTGGGACTTACATTGCGCAATATGCACCACAGTGACAAACCATTGCCTAGGTACTACAGCAGAAAGGAACCCAAACACTACCATCTGCACACCTAATGGGACCAAATAAGCCCTGTCTGCCATGGTATGCTAGCTACCTAGCAATACCAAAAATGCATACCACCCCACATAGCTAAGCAGACCACGCAGGAATAGCTAAACCGGCACATTGGGGCATCCACTGATTAGAACCTTGCACCCAAACCCTATGGCAGGCAACATATACAAAATACCACATAGTCTGTACTCATCCTCTTGTGGCTGCTGTGCTGCCCTCAAGCGCCCATCCAACTCAGGACTGGCCACTGACAGTATGCGGGCCATTTGTGGGGTCAGGCTCTGACGGGCACTTCTCCCTCGTTGGGAGGCCGTCCCCAGCTGGGCCTCCGCAGTCTTCCAGGCCCAGCGTCTCAGGTCCTCCCACCATTTCCTGCAGTGGGTGCTGCACTGGCTATCGACACCCATGGTCCACACGTCCTTGGCTATGGCAAGCCACAACCCCGTCTTCTGATGGACGCTGACCTTCAGAGGAACCACAAACAGAAGGATACCATGAACCATACAATCCAGCCTGTCACACAAATGGCTTACATACTGCATTTGCCCCTCATCAAGCACACATATGACCCGTACCTCTGCATTCACATTGCCTGCAGCCATACCACCCCAAATGACACAGTGCTAGCACACACATACATCTACATGCAGCGATGTTGTTACCCATGATGTACTCACCTATTGGTCTGGAAGCCCATACAACTGCCAATACAGGGGTAGGACCCCATCCACGAGCTTCTACAACTCCTCCGACATGAAGCCTGGGGCCCTTTCCCCTGTAACACGGCCATGGCAGGTTCCAGACACAGGTCACCGCAGCACACGCAGTGGAGATGTCGTTGAGTGGAAATTCAGGAATCAAGTGAAGTGGTGGAAATAAAATGGCGGTCAAGTCCGCGGTGGTGAACACCGTCATGGCCGGCGTTGATCATCATTGGTTCCTGTACTCCATAGAGCCCCATGATAGCCAATAAGGAACAGCACAGCGGTGCAGACCGCCTTCTGCCATGATGCCTAACGCCGGCCGAGTGAGTTCACTTCCACCTGTCCCTGCATAAAGGACAGGCGGTTGGCATTCCCTACTGCTAGTACTCATGTTTTGAATTTATCTGTGCGTCATTGGTGTCGACTGTACACACCTAGACAATTCTAGTGTCCTACGTACAAGCATGCTCTGTGTACTATGATGTTGTGTGTCCATAGGTCCTGTTGTCACACCCATTTTACTTTTGGCTCAGTTAGATACCAACCACTGCAGAGGAATAGGAGGAGGAGGCAAGCACCAGTGTACACACCCCTTGTGGACTTGGCTACACTGGAGGATCGGCACATCATACTTATCTATCATCAGAACAGGGCCACAATCACAGAGCTGTGTGCACAATTGGAGCTGGGTCTGATACCTGCTATCCTTATCACCACAGCAATTCCCCCTCTTGTGCAGGTACTGTCAGTGCTACATTTCCTGGCAATTGGTTCTTTCCAGGTGACTTTGGCTGCAGGAATGTCACAGCCAATGTTCTTGATTGTGCTTGAAAGGGTTTTGGCTGCCTTGCTCAAACACATGAGCATCTACATCGCATTCCCCCAGGTTGATGATTTGCCCACTGTGAAGGCTGGATTCTACGCAACGGGACACATACCACATGCGATTGGGGTCATTGACGGGCCCCATATTGTAGTGAATCCTAGTATGTTTTAATGGGATAACAGGAGTTAGCTTAGCCATTGGCTTGCAGACTCGTGCCCCGTCACCTAGTGACTTTTAACCTACTTAGCTTGCTCTGTCTTAGCCCATTTAATTAGTTAATTTTTCTAAGATGGCTGCCTTGTTTATAGTTAGGCCACTTGTTATGATTTGTATTATCAGTGCCACCGCGTTAAGGCGTCAAAATCAAGTGACAAAGACAAACAAACTGTAGGTGTTCACATTTAGGGACTTTCCCTCTTCATGCTTTCGAGGGAATTGTTTATATTAATTGCCGCCCCAAGCATGCCGTTATCTATTGTTTGGGATACACCTACGTCAGGTGTCCAAGTAGATCTGTATAAATAGATCACACTTTAGACAGATAATCAGAGGGATTCCGACCAGAGGGCATCGCCACCATCGCTGATATCGATGCTGCACTTCGTCTTGACGCTGACTCAGTCTTCGTGTCCCTGCGTAGTCTGAGATAGAGACCTCATTCCAAGGTAACGAGGGTTCGGGGCACCTCTCATGGACATGGCATTGGCAGATTAGGTTTAACATACCCAGCTCTCCTTTTGTTAGGCTGTTAGGCCTATCATGATAGGGTATTAGGACATATTACACACTTTGGGGGTTATTCTAACTTTGCAGGAGTGTTAATCCGTCCCAAAAGTGACGGTAAAGTGACGGATATACCACCAGCCGTATTACGAGTTCCATAGGATATAATGGACTCGTAATACGGCTGGTGGTAAATCCGTCACTTTTCCGTCACTTTTGGGACGGATTAACACCTCCTCCAAAGTTAGAATAACCCCCTTTATGTCTTTTCACGTTTTTGCAACATGGTGGGGGACTTTGTAATAATGACTCTTGTCTTTACAATTCTATTTCTTTCACTGTACATTATTCTAATCATTGCAGCCCATGCAACTTATCACAGATTGCAGTTGTATTAAATAAAAAACATTGAAACTTTACTGCATCTTCGTTATTGCCTGTGTTTGGATGAGACATGATATATCTGTGAGAAAGGGGTAATCTCCGTTTAACCACGACAAACCCTGAGATGTCATGCACTCAAGTCCATGAGTAAAGGCTGCCACAAATCTCCTTTTATGATTTGGGTTTTTGGTGAGGTGCTGCTAGTGAGCCGGAAGGGTTGGGACGACAGCTGCGACTTGTTGTAGGATGGGCATAGTCGCCTACAAACATAAGTACTGTCATCCTTAAACCAGCAGTCTTGCCTAGAGCAAGAGTCCAAACTACGACAATATTGCCTTAGTCCCTCCCAGGGCAAATGAGCAAGTGTACAGGAATCAGAAGAGTTTCAACTCTCTCAGTGTCCAGATGGTGTGCCTTGCTGATCAATACATCTCCCATGTCACTGCCAACTATCCTGGATCTGTGCATTCTGCATATGTCTTGAGGAATAGCAGTGTCCCACAGGTGATGGCACGACTACAGAGGCACAGAGTGTGGCTTATAGGTGAGCTTGAGTCCCCAACCAATGTATGTCAGTGTATGCCTACTGGAGTCATACCCCATGCCATTGCGCATGGCTAATGTGTGTCCCTCACTTCTTCTTCTAGCTGACTCCGGCTGCCCAAACCTGTCCTGGCTGTTGACCCTTGTTAGGACTTTGAGAACAGGGGCTGAAAATCGGTACAATGATGCACATGGGTATACCAGGAGGATTGAGGAACCACTTTCAGTCACCTGAAAGCCAGGTGCCTCCATTTGACAGGTGGATCTCTATGCTATTCTCCTGAGAAGTTCTGCCAGATTGTGGTGGTCTGCTGCATGCTGCACAATGTGGCCCTCAGACACCATGTGCCCTATCTGCAGGAGGATGGGGGTGGCAATGCACCTATGGAAGCAGTGGACACTTGAGGACAGTGAGGAGGAGGAAGAGGAGGAGGATGTGGACAACAGGACATATATCATTCAGCAGTACTTCCAATGACACTCGGGTAAGACTATTGATTTACACGTCTCCATTTTAGTATAGTGCTATGTGGCTGTTGGTTTTGCCAGTCAGTACCTTTGTATCACAATTGAATGTTACCTATGCCTTTCCTGATTGCAGATGTTGGTGTGGTTACAACAGTGTACGGATATGATGACTACAGACTGCTGAGATACATTTGTTGGATGATTCACACATTACAGGACATTTGCCACAAGATAATGCAGTTCAATGCAGTTCAATACATTTCACATTTCTTTCTAATAAAGCACTATTACTCAAGTGGTGTTCAAGGGTGTTTATTTGAATAATAAAAAAACAATGGAAAGTGCAATAGAGTCGGTGATGGTTGGGAAACGTCCAGTGTAGTGGCCCAGTCTGTTTGTAGCACAGGTCCAGTGTCCATGGGGCCATAGGAAGAGGAGCAATGGCAGTCCAAAGTGGAACACAAGGGGGACATTCTGGAGGGGCTCATTTCCTGGCCGTGGTCTTGGTCTTGGCAACTGTCTCTGGTGTCTGTCTGGGTCACAGGTAACGTTTGCGGGGTGGTTCACCTTCTGCAGGGGGCGGGGTGCTGGTGGGCTGTGAGTCCTGTGGCAGGGCCTCCTGTCCACTAGCATCAGCAGATGTGGAGGGCTGGTCAGTACACTGGCTAGTGGAAGAGGCCCGCTGGTGTGTTGTGTACTCACACATGATGTTCACCATGTCACTCAGCACCCCTGCAATGGAGGCCAGGGTGGTATTCAAGGCCTGCAATTGTTGTATGACCTCCTGGTAGTGTTCCCCCTGCAGCCGCTGGTTCTCCTGCATGATGTTGATCACCTGACCCATTCTGTCTTGGGATTGTTGGTATGCCCCCAGGACATGTGTGAGTGCTTCTTGGGCAGTCGGTTCCCTGGGCCTGGCCTCCCCCTGGTACACAGCTGTCCTCCGACTGTCCCTGGCCCCCTGTACCTGTGTCCCCTGAATGGTGTGCCCACTCCCACTTACACCAGGACCTTCATCATCTTGACTGTGTGGTGTCGACTCAGGTACATGTATAGGTGGGCACACTACTGATTGATGTGTCCTGGGGACAGAGGTTTGGGGGCGTTGGCTGGCTGCTGTGGTGTTTGAGTTTGGGGGGGGGGGCTGTGGTGGACTGGCTGTGGGATGTGGTAGCTGACTGATCAGTGGTCCCAGGTGGGCCAGGGAGCTCATCCTGATCAAGACCCCCAGAGTTGCTGTCATCACTGAGGGCATCTTCTGGTGGGGGACTGGGTTGCTGTGGCACCTCCTTGCCGCTGACATTGGCTGGGGCACCTGTGGGGATGTAAGTGAGTTGTTAGGGTAATTGTCTGTCACATATTCTGCATTTCTACCTTTCCCATTGATATTGGTGTTGTCCTCCCACCTTTGGTAGTGTATAGTGTTGGATTGTGGGATTGGTAGCTCTACATGAAGTCCGAGCATTGCTGGTGGGTGTGCATGCAGAGCTGGGAGGGATGTGCTTGCAGTGGGTATGGCATGCAGGGGTAGACATTTAGGTGTGGTAATTAGGGTGGTGCACTGCGTGGGATGGAGTGAGGTGAAGGGGGTCAAGGTGAGGGGGTGACATGGCATGCAGGTATGGGTGGTGGTAGGTTGGTAATGGTGACTCACCAGTGTCCAGTCCTCCGGCTACTCCAGTGAGGCCCTCAGGATGCAGTATTGCAAAGACTTGCTCCTCCCATGCTGTCAACTGTGAGGGAGAAGGCGGGGGTCCACCGCCAGTCCTCCTGATGGCGAGCTGGTGCCTTGCTGCAATGGAACGCACCGTTCCCCGTAGGTCGTTCCACCTCTTCCAACTGTTGTCCCTTGTGCGTGGGTGTAGCCGCACGGCATTCACACTGTCCACTATCCTCCGCCATAGCTCTATCTTCCTGGCAATGGAGTTCTACTTTACCTGTGCTCCAAACAGCTGTGGCTCTACCCTGACTATTTCCTCCACCATCACCTGCAACTCCTCATCAGTGAAACGGGGGTGTCTTTGTGGGGACATGGGTGTTGTGTGGTGTGTGTGTTGTGCAGAGGGTGTTGAGTGATGTGATGGGGTGTGTGGTGCATGACGGATGAATGGGTGATTGTGGTGTGTGTGTGTGCAGTTATCTCTGGGATTGGCCTGGGAAGGTGTAGCGGTCTTCTCATGTTTGCAAAGGATTGTGGGTTATGTGGGGATGTGTTTTACGGTGCTGTTGGTGGGTGTGTGGGGTGTGTGTATTTGTAGCAGGTGTGGTTTTTTTGGACTAGCCAATGTTGGCTTGTTTTGGTTTTGGGTGGCCATTTCCGTGGTGGTGGTGTGCACCGCCAATGGTTTACCGCAATTGAATGTCTGCTGTGGTGATTCATGGGTCATTTTTGGAGGGCATTGTTTTGCTGGCGTAACGGTACGGGTGCTAGTTCCGACAGTTTTTCACCTATGTTGAGTCTGGCGGATTTGTGGTTGTGGTTGGTTTCTGTTGGTTTTGTGTGTGTGTGTCATAATCTGGTGGGTGGATGTTTGCCTCTTCAGCAGTATATTGGCAGCCGTCACCACTGTGGTATTTGGAAAATACCGCCAGTGGCATAATGAGGGCCTATGTGCTTGGTTCTTGAAGACAACTGTTTCCCTTCCCTGTGTGGCCTGTGGGGTTGGCTTTTCATATGGGAAAGAGGAAAGTAGAATTAGCCAATGTGGCTGATAAGCGGGCCAGGACTCACACCACAATACTGACATTTCTCAATAATCCGAAGAGATTACCAATGTGAAAGATCAATTGGTACTTATTGGCCTCGTGGGAAACTCTGTAGTCATCCTAATAGAAGAGTTGTCTAGCATTATGCCTACTCTGGCCTTATTAAATGATAATGATAATGCTTCACTGACAGATGGGAAAGGTGCAGGAGAGCTATAAAAGAACTCTGATGAAGCCCTTAGTGGAAATTTGGATGGACTTCCTAAAGAATCAGTTGGGATGAGAAAGAAGACTTCTACTGCACCTTGTCGGCATAATGTGGAAAACAAGTTATAAAAATGGAGTCCAACATTTTTGCAGCCCTTGATGCACTCAATGCACTGTTATCTAATCTGGAGGAGATGGTGGGAAAGTTGGTGGTGGGAGGGAAGGTCTTTGGGGTATATCTCCTGAACCATAGAGAACTGGGTAGTTGGGTGTATAGTATTGGGCCCAGGTCCAGCACTCCCTTTGACTGTGTGGTTGTCCCATCCTCAAGGTTTGTCTGCAGGCCACATATGGAAGATCCTTCTACATCCTCAACGAGCTCGGGTACCCCAAGAGGTATTCCTATGACCCCATTGGTGGTCACTCCTTGCGTAAATACCAAGCAATGCAGTGAGTCGACCACCGATGGAAACACAGATAAGAAGCCCTTCTTCTCCCTTCCTTCCTGCCCTTTGCTTTTACTCTTGTTCCTTTTTCCCAGCTGTCTTTCCTTCTCTTTTTCTTTCTTATTCCTTTCTTATTCCTTCCCCCCTCTCTTTTTACCCCCCTCCCCCCTTTTTTTCCCCTTTTTCCCTTTCTTCCCTTCTCCCCCTTCTCTTCCCTTTTTTCTCTTCCCTTCCCCCCCCCCCTTTTTTTTCCCCCTTCTCCAAATGTTTTCCATTCTGATCTTGGCTTCTACCGTCTATTCCTTGACCACTTCTGCACTATTTCTTCATATATACTTTTTCATCTTTACTCTCCCTTTCTGCTCTCTCCCTTCTACCCCTAGAGTCTGACTATAAGGGGACGCTCCCTCTCCAGGATACCAGAGGCTAGTAGCCTCTATTGTTAGGGTAAGGAATTGTCTTCCCTGACCTACCACTCGCCGCGCATAGCCAGCATTGCCGCGACCGTTTTATCTGCAACCAGTACTCTTGTGTTATGCATGAAATTTTGTCACGTGTGCTGTGGTTTGCTGTGAATTATCTTCTCACCGCCAATTTTGGTCTGTTTATGTTATTGTATTTACTATAGGTCCTCCCCAGGTATTCCCTTGTTTAAGGTAGGCCCTTCCTTCCCTTCCCCTTTTTTTCCTACTGCGATTAATCCTGCAGCGCGCAAGAAGCATCTGCAACAGGGATCCAACGCCCTGATGAATGCCCAGAGACCCTCCATAGCTCAAGTACAAGGGCAGAAACATGTCGGCTACCTTTTTTAGATAGGTGACCTTGTGAGTCATTGCTCTCACACTGGTTCCCCACTCCTTTTAATCACACCACACAGAACCTTCTATTAAACTCACCCTGGTATCTGAGTAGGTGTTTTTATTCCCATAGCACAGCTGTATCCCTTCTTTCCAGAAATCAAACTAATTTACGCACTCCCTCCTGTTCTTTTAACAGTGAGGTTGAGTCCGCCCAGGTGGTATTGTCCTACCTGGGTGGGGCTAGGTGGTCATATGATGAAGCATGACACTATATAGTGTGTGAGACCACCTAGTCCGTAAAGGAAATCCACCTCTACAGACCTCATACCACCCCACGTTCCATCCACTATTTACCTTTAGTTGAGGTCCAAGATTGATCTAGTGTCGCAACTAGCACACTACCAATCCATTTATAATTCCAAAACCCCGTACTCTCTTTTGTGATTTAGTATTGTGTTTGGGGAGTCGAGTACGATGGGTGTCTTTTCCCGCTCCCTTATACTCTCCCGTTGTGTACTATCAAAGTAGAGCAGCCTTCTGGTTGTGAGAGTTGTTTGCTCTTTAACCCTTTTCCCTTAAGCAAGCGCATTGCTTCGCTTGCGCCCCTCAGTACTTTGGGCCTTTTTCTTTTTCTGATGTTCCCTCCACCTGTGGACCGAACCCCTCAACTACCCACCTTCCTTTTCTTCATCCCCATCCCCCTCCACTACGTCTGCCACACTATGGCAGAAGGTCTCTTCTTCAACGACGAGGAAGTATCAGCTATCCTCTCAGCCCCCTCACTCCTTGGGGACACGGCCTTGTCAAAAAGCCTATCCCAGCTTGGGGACTGGGACTCCCTAGTGGAATTGAAACGCTCCCAGGTTAAGACCATATTACACGGAACTGTCCTCACTGAATACCTACGCAGTAATTCTGCACCAAATGGTTTACTTGTCACCAATGAACCTTGCATATTCCTAGACGACCTGGAGTTTCTTAAAGATTGGTCACTCATAGCATGGAAATGCACACAAGATTGGCTGATATTAATTATAAAAACCGCTACTAGGCTATCTGAAACCTTACTGATTCAGATAAAAACCAGTGAAAATAACCTGAAGTCAGGTGTGAGTATTCTCTCCTTCAAAAAGAAACTGGAGGAGGTAAACAAAAATATAAATGAATACAAAGAATATTTGACTCAGCAAAAAAATAGGAAAGTTTCAAAAAGACCTGAATCGGTTCTCCCTAGAAAAGATATACCCCTACACAAAACCTGACTACGTAGCAAAAAATTCCTCTAACACATCTGAGACTTCCTCAGGGAGCAACACCAACTCAGATAGTGACAGCAACTCGTCAGGGTACACACAACAACGCCGCAGACGACGTGGCCAACGTCGAGGAGGATGGAATTATCCACCCGTACCTCCCCAATACCCCCCATACTTTAACCAACAATGGGGTTGGCCTAACCAGTATGGCCCCCCTCCACAATACCAAGCACCTTACCTGCAGCACCCTGCCCAATGGTCCTTCTCTGAACCCCCACCCCCTTTTTTAGACAGAGGCCATGGGAGGGACAGAGGGAGGAGAAAAGAAGTACAGTGGCGTCAAAAAGAGGATGTTTTGGAAAACCCAATGCACAGGGACGCCCTACCAGGGACAAGCAAGGCAAAGTGAACCCCGATTTAGAGAACACAGTTAACATCATTAACCTAACCAAACGGACCCTGAGTCAAATCGAAACCCAAGCATTAAATAAAGGCCTGAATTTTGTGCCCACCCCTAAAGTAGACCTATTCAGAACCAGAACAGAACTGGCAGGTCTGTTTCGTAAGATCCGCCTTAAAACCTTTTTCCTCGGGAAAGAATATGATACTCCCGCACAGAATACAGGACTACGCCCGAAATCTACCTTTTGCCCCCCAGCAGGGCAGATGCCCCCGGAGGTACTGGCTTTCGAAAAATCAGTATCCCTTAAGATCAATGGACTGACTGAGTCATCCAACAAAGTATTCCACAATATGAGTAAAATCGAAATAGAGTCACTGAAGAGCCTTACAGCCGATCCTAATATTATCATCAAACCAGCAGATAAAGGCGGGGCCACTGTGATTCTACCATACAAAATGTATAGAGACGAGTGTGAGCGACTACTGGGGAATACCAGACACTACAAGCGTTTGTCACGTGACCCTACAATTGATGTCCAAGAAGAGATCACCTTCCTAGTATCAAAAGGGAAGGAAAACAACTGGATCACAGATCATGAGGCATCATATTTGATACAAACCAACCCAAAAATCCCGTACTTTTATATTCTACCAAAAGTACATAAAGAAAAGATTCCTCCACCCGGTAGACCCATAGTTTCTGGGATAGGCTCGGCACTTGAGCCATTGTCAAAATTTGTGGATTTCTTCCTTCAACCGCTAGTCAAAAGGATCCCTACCTATCTTAAGGACACCACCCATGTCCTCCTTTTACTGGAGTCTATAGCCTTCGACAAATCTAAGGAACTTCTAATTACTCTTGATGTGGAATCACTCTACACAAACATCCCGCAAGAGGCTACTCTGGAAGTAATAAGCAACCTGCTGGACATACATATGGGTGAATCTCAAACCCCCCCTGGGTTCATACTGGACTTAGCACATCTTGCCCTCACCAGAAACTACTTCAAGTTTGAAGATAGTTTCTTCTTGCAGACACAAGGCACATCGATGGGTAGTACATTTGCCCCTAGTCTAGCATGTCTATACGTTGACCATATTGTAAGACATACGATCCTACATGAGGACAACCCCTACCGAGATCAGATTAAACTCTGGAAGCGATACATTGATGATGTATTGTTAATATGGACCGGTAGTAAAGAAGAGGCCCAGGAATTCGCTGTCTGGCTCAACGGGGCTAACCCGTTTTTAACCTTCACTATGAACATAGGTGACAAAAAACTACCTTTCCTCGATCTACTAATCTATGAACAAGACGGCGGGTTAGCTACTGAAGTTTATTATAAACCAACAGACTGCAACAATCTATTACAATACCAGAGCTTCCACCCACGAGCCCTACGAGATAACCTCCCGGTTGGGCAGTTCCTACGGTTAAGACGAAACTGCTCATCTGTCACCGATTACCGCAAACATGCAGACAAACTGTCTACCAAGCTACACACCAAGGATTATCCCCCACATCTGGTTAATAGGGCACGAAAACGGGCACGCAACAATAACAGAGACCAGTTGCTACAGCCTCGAGCGCAGAAACCAAGTCTGGACAAAATCGTATGTGTTACCACCTTCAATCCCCTATCCAATGAAATCCAGAAGATTATTAGAGAGAATTGGAAAATTTTGACATCAGGTGGCTTACCCTTTGAACCACCATTACACGCGTTTAAGAGAGCAACCAACATTCGGGACATGGTGGTCCACACTAGACCAAAGGAGAAGCGAGGGTCCACACAGACTACACTTTGGCAAATGGCCCCCCCGCAGGTCATTACCCATGCGGCAACTGCAGCGTTTGCCCCTTTACCCATAGATCTATCACCAACGATCTTGACCTCAAAACTCCATGGGTGCAAAAATCACTGACCAATTGCAACAGCAAAAACGTAGTTTACTTAATCAAATGCCCTTGCCTACTTAAATATGTGGGGATGACTACGAGGAAGGTGAGCACCAGAATTTGTGAACATAGAAGCACGATTAGGTGCAAACGAGATGCAACGAAGCTCACTAGCCATTTCCTACAAAAAAAACACTCTCCAGATGACATGTCTTGGACGGTCCTGGAACATTTCTCTCCTTCAACCCCCAGCTTGTCCGGAAAACTATTTAGGGCAGAACAACGCTGGATTTGGAGATTGCACACCGACACGGTTGGATTAAATGACGAGATACCGTGGTTCTCTCTTAAAAATTAGAACCCTCTTTGTTCCCCCCTTTTCGCCTCCCCGGCCTTGCTCCCCCCCT
The DNA here is from genome assembly GCF_031143425.1 of Pleurodeles waltl. NCBI lineage: Eukaryota > Metazoa > Chordata > Amphibia > Caudata > Salamandridae > Pleurodeles > Pleurodeles waltl. The sequence goes on along the minus strand of NC_090446.1, from coordinate 1,330,898,682 downwards.
TTTTTCCTTCCCTCGCTTCTTAACTCTTTTCGTCTTTCCCCTTTCTCTCCTTCTCTCACTTTTTCTTATCTTTCCCTCACACCTTCTTTTTCCTTCACCTTTCCCTTCCCTCCTCCTCCTCGACCCTCAGTCTCTCCTTGGTTCTCTCTTTTTCCTTCTCTTCACATCTCTTTCTCTCCCTGCCCCCCCTCGTTTTCTTCTGCTCTCCCCTTGTCTGCCGGTTCCTTCCCTTTTTCTCCCCCCTACTCCCCAACAATCAGCTCCTTCACTTTTCCCTTCCCTCCTCTTCCTTGACCCTCGGTCTCTCCTTGGTCCTCTCCTTTTCTCTCCTTTCACATCTCCTTCTTTCCCTGTCCCCCCTCGTTTGTTTCGGCTCTCCCCTTCCCTGCCGGCTCCTTCTTGTCCCCCCGATCCCCTTCTAAAACCCCCCCTGTCTTCCCCCCCCTCCCCTCCCCTCCCTTCCCCCCTTTTTTGGTTTTGTTTCAATTTATTTTATTTTATTTTATTTATTTATTTATTTCACCTGTTTTTCCCTAACCCTCCCTGCCCCCCTTCCCTCCCCCCCCTCCTTCCACTCCGCCCTTGTCCCGGCTTCTCCCCTCTCTCCTTTCTTCGGCAGCCTCACTCGCAGCTGGGAGACTACATTTCCCAGCTTCGCGAGTGAGGGATGCCTGCATGGCTGCCGGGGAACTACGTTTCCCGGCAGCATTTGCGGGCTGGCGCCCCCGCCCAAACAGGGCTTTCCCCTAGCCGCGATCGCTCACCGCGGTGGCTTCGGCACTCAGAGGGGGCACAGCATGTTGGGGTGGCGCTGCCCACGAGCGCCCCCACCATTATTGGCCATTTCCGGCCCCCGGCACCTCCGGGGGTACCATAATCGATTCCGGCGCAATGAATCGTTAACAGCTCGTATTACTTCCGGCCCTCGGGCCGCGGCGGTGATTACCTGCAGCTGCAGGTAATTCTCCCCATTAAGACTACTATATCAGCTACCGACTTTCAGGTCACTTTACCCAAGCGGTCCTGACAGAGAGGTCGGTATAGGCGCACAGAGAGCGCCCACCTTTGATGCAGTGAGTCGACCACCGATGGAAACACAGATAAGAAGCCCTACTTCTCCCTTCCTTCCTGCCCTTTGCTTTTACTCTTGTTCCTTTTTCCCAGCTGTCTTTCCTTCTCTTTTTCTTTCTTATTCCTTTCTTATTCCTTCCCCCCTCTCTTTTTTCCCCCCTCCCCCCCTTTTTTCCTCTTTTTCCCTTTCTTCCCTTCTCCCCCTTCTCTTCCCTTTTTTCTCTTCCCTTTCCCCCCCCCCCCTTTTTTTTTTTTCCCCCTTCTCCAAATGTTTTCCATTCTGATCTTGGCTTCTACCGTCTATTCCTTGACCACTTCCGCACTATTTCTTCATATATACTTTTTCATCTTTACTCTCCCTTTCTGCTCTCTCCCTTCTACCCCTAGAGTCTGACTATAAGGGGACGCTCCCTCTCCAGGATACCAGAGGCTAGTAGCCTCTATTGTTAGGGTAAGGAATTGTCTTCCCTGACCTACCACTCGCCGCGCATAGCCAGCATTGCCGCAACCGTTTTATCTGCAACCAGTACTCTTGTGTTATGCATGAAATTATGTCACGTGTGCTGTGGTTTGCTGTGAATTATCTTCTCACCGCCAATTTTGGTCTGTTTATGTTATTGTATTTACTATAGGTCCTCCCCAGGTATTCCCTTGTTTAAGGTAGGCCCTTCCTTCCCTTCCCCTTTTTTTCCTATTGCGATTAATCCTGCAGCGCGCAATAAGCATCTGCAACAGGGATCCAACGCCCTGATGAATGCCCAGAGACCCTCCATAGCTCAAGTACAAGGGCAGAAACATGTTGGCTACCTTTTTTAGATAGGTGACCTTGTGAGTCATTGCTCTCACACTGGTTCCCCACTCCTTTTAATCACACCACACAGAACCTTCTATTAAACTCACCCTGGTATCTGAGTAGGTGTTTTTATTCCCATAGCACAGCTGGATCCCTTCTTTACAGAAATCAAACTAATTTACGCACTCCCTCCTGTTCTTTTAACAGTGAGGTTGAGTCCGCCCAGGTGGTATTGTCCTTCCTGGGTGGGGCTAGGTGGTCATATGATGAAGCATGACACTATATAGTGTGTGAGACCACCTAGTCCGTAAAGGAAATCCCCCTCTACAGACCTCATACCACCCCACGTTTTCCACTATTTACCTTTAGTCGAGGTCCAAGATTGATCTAGTGTCGCAACTAGCACACTACCAATCCATTTATAATTCCAAAACCCCGTACTCTCTTTTGTGATTTAATTTTTTAAATACCAAGCAGCCATGCTTGGTATTTACGCAGATGCTTGCCAGACTTCCCTTCTGAACTAAATCAAAGGGGGGGTCTTTGGGATATATATCCTGAACCTTATAGAAACTGGGTATTGGGTTGTATAGTATTGGCCCCAAATCCAGCACTCCCTATGACAGTGTGATTGCCCCATCCTCAAGGTTTGTCTGCGGACCCCCTATGGAAGATCCTTCTACATCCTCAAAGAGACCCTGGGGGTCCCCAGAAGGTATTCCTAAGCCCCCACTGGTGGTCACTCCTTACGTAAATACCAAGCAGCCATATTTCCAGTTTTCTGCACAGAGATCTTGTAGCCATTTCCCTTGAAGACCCCCCACCAATAAATAGAGTACAGTTATTGGCCCATCAGTGGGAGATGCTTCCCCTGCTTCCCCTTTGAACTGACTCAAAACCACTAAGTCCTGTCAGGTGGTTATTTAGTTGCCCCCTGCCTCAACACCTCATGTTCTTGTTTTGACAAATGTCCTGCCTTTAAAAGAAAGCGATGTAGACAACTTCGAGCAACTCAGAAACGAGGTGGCACACTGGCCCTCAAAACGGGTTACTACATTACCCCCCTCCATATAAGCAGATCATAATGGTACGTAGAGTCAACTGGATACGGAACACAATTAAGCTTGGCCCTGGTGACTGTGTAGTTATACATTTCAGAAATGTAAAGTAGGTAGGGTAGATTTAATGTAAGCTTGGTATAATCGGGCCTTGGGAAGTAGTATTTTAGCTCTCCCTTTGGGTTCATTTTGGCCACCTAATATGCTAGGATCTGACCTAGAGTGTAGGCTGCCTTTCAGAAAGTCAGCTAGACCCCTATGCTTGCCTCCCTATGGGTTGCATCCTAGTATTGAGTCCGAAAATAGGTTTTCAGACTCTGGCTCAGCTGGATGACCAGGATTGATTGCCCCCCTATTGTGAGACTGTTAATCCGGTTAGGGAACTGGACCTATCCTCCACTAGGGCCCTCAACATGGCCAATTGAAATTTAGCCGGCGTGAGTCAAAGCCTTGGATGAGGGATGTATCAAGTTGTTAACATTGTCTGACATTATTTGCCTACAAGAGACCTGGGGCATCCAAGAGTACGTATATATCAATGGTTTTGCTTCTTATTTTGTTAATGCAACTCCCTCTGCTTATGGGAGACCAATTGGAGGTCTCACAACACTTGTAAACTTGAGCTTGAATTGTAAAGTGGAGAGGGTATCTCATAATTCCCCTAACAAATTGTGTTCTTTTGATTATGCCTAATAACTATAATCTCTTAATAATGAATGTTTATAATTCTGTGCTGAGATTTGCAAGTGATGTTATCTTGGACCTTAAAATCTTTCTGGACCATAACTTTATGGGAGTAGCAGGTGATTTCAACTTACATCCTTGCTTGGTTTGTAATAATTACACTGATTCTTTCAACTCATTCTCCAGTTTGCATTATTGTCCATCTCCAACATTCTCGTCAGGGCGAGGTCTTAAACAACTTGGTTTTGGAATTTAAGTTAGTTATTCTGCTGACCAGGGAGTATAACTCCGATGTATAGGTCCCGACGTTTAAGGGCAGGGGCTGTAACTCATCTTCTGATTACTTCTTTGCCTCTGCCTGTCTTCTTTCCTCTCTGATTACCTTTGAGGTGATTTGGGTTGCTTGGAGTGGCCACATTCTTTTGTCAGCATCCTCTCAATGGGAGGAGGATTCCTGAGATGCCTAGTATATATAGCAGGGGCGGCTCCTCTGCTGTGGCAGGGGGGAGTCACCCCCCTGCTGATGAAAAATAAAATGATAGCTTGCTATTGTTTTATTTTTAATTTGCTGGCTCAGCCAGCAGGTGCAGGGAGGGGTGGGGCTAGACCACAGGGAGGTGGGAGGGGTAGGAGGGGAGGGTGCACTGAGTGCGCAAGTGTGTTTGCTGGCTTTTTCATCCATCAGATGTGAATACACAGCCGAGCTGGAGAAACTGCACAGACCCCAGGCCTTCGTCTGAGCTGCAGTGACTGGCACTCAGACCAATACTGTCTCGGCTTACATGCTACGTATAGCATGTAAGCACCACCAGGATTGCTGGGGAGCCTGTGCTGGTGTCCCAGCAGATGCTGGGACACCATCAGGAGCAGAGAAGAGAGGAGAGAGGAAGCGGGAGACAGCAACGGGAGACGGGTGGCGAAAGGTAAGTAGTTTTTTTTTTGTGTTTTTTTTTTTTTTTTAAATTTCCGCCATCGTCCGATGCCACGCCACCCCCAACCCCCTCCTTGACATATGCAGTGGCCGCCGCTGATATATAGGGAGCCGGTAGTACCACTGGATCAGGGACATATGGTTACTTGGACGAAGGTGGTCCTGTCTGATCTAATTTTAAGCCTGATTGCATCCAGATACCCTGATTTTACTATTTGCTTAAACAAGGACACTTCCGACCCTGGTAATTTGAAATCTTTTCCCAATATATACAGTGCAGTTAAAACTGCCCTTACCAGGTCTCAATCCCCTCGCTAGCATAAATAGTTTGATAACAGGTGTTCGAAGGCACACAAAGAATTATTGGTGGCCTTGCTAAAAAGCCACATATTCAGGACGAGGTAAAGAAGGTCAGGCCCAATACAACTCAGCTGTTAAAGAGCTAACAAATTACCTTATGAGGTAGCCTGGAATAGTATACTTATCACCAGTGCCATAAAGAACAGTCCAGCCTTTTGGAAAGTAGTGAACCAGCCCTTGTGTGGCCCAGAACGCTTGTCTAATTTGTCCATTATAGTCACTGAAAACAAGTGGATTTCCCATTTTGAGCCATCTATGACTCTGCAGGCACAATCTCCCTTTCACCTGGTATGCGGATGGAGGAGCACCTTAGTCTTTGCATTGAGGTGGTGAATTCCACCATCTTAGCCCTTCCCTCAGGGAAAGCCCTGAAATCAAATGGGGTTCCTGGGGACCTATATAAAGCCTGTGTCAAACTTTAGGCTTCTATGATAACCTTGCACTTGAATACTGCGACCCGAGGTCCTATGCCGTCACCTTGGCATAGGTTCACAGTAGTCCCAGCGTTCAAAAAAGGGAAATAGAGCCAACCCACCCTGCTATAGACCAATTTCCTTGGTGGATTCAAAAGTAAAAATCATTGGTAAGGTTGTGCTGGATCAACTATAGCCTGGGCAACTGAGCATGATATCCTTTTAGACCTGCACTATGGTTTTAGACCAGGTCGTGGTGCCACAGAACAGGGTTTGAACCTATACATGCTTATTAATGAGTAACCTAGAGCTAAGAAAGGAACCATCCAGCTACCTTTTATGGACCTCAGCATGACGTTCGATACATTTAACAGATCTAAAATCTGGGCCGTGAGTCCATGAGGTTTGAACTTGCACTCGTCACTTTCTTGCATAATTTGCACGAGGGGCTCACGGCCTCCGTGAGATACGGTCCAAATGGAGAATGCACTTTGCACTTTAAATTGTTGAGAGGGGATTGACAGGGTTGCATCCTGGCACCTTTTCTTTTTATTCTTTATATTAATAGTCTGTAGTCTTTTTTACTTGAGAACTGCCAGAATGTCCCTTGGATGGGGGATTGATTTGTGCCCACCCTGCTATATGCACATGATGTGGTAATAATTGCACGAACGCGAATGGCCTGCAGCTACGTTTAGACTTTTTATGAAATTCATAGATACTCTGGACCTCAACACCACTTTTACAACATCTTATACCATGGTGGTTGGTCCCAAGAGCACTGAATCCAGAAACTATATGGCTAAAGGTCACCACATTTGCAGGGTTGACATTTTCCGTTATTTAGGTATGGTATTGGATTCTCAGTAGAATTGGCAACCAGTGATTCAAAACAATATACTGTTTTTTTAACAGGGTCACCCATGGTATAGGTAATTTTTCTTGCCATTTGGGGCACATTCATGTTAAACTATCATTGATATTTACAAAGCCAATGTGTACCCACAGTGAGTTACGGGTGTGAGATTTGGGGACACTCCTCCACACACTTTATTCAGATAGCAGAAAATAAGTTTCTCAGAAACCTATTAAAGATCCTGCAATGTATCCCTTCCGAGATTGTGCGCAAAGAAGTAGGATTGGGTTACATCTTAGATTTCATTGGTCTCTGCTCCTTGCTGCTGTGGCTTTCCGTCTGGCTGAAGGAGGAGCTCAGATTTAACAAGTCAATTTGTAGGGACTGCCTGGGCCTGGATCATAGGCTTGGTATTCCATAGCTGTCATACATCAAGAGTACTATAAGAGATCTCAGAATACCCAATCTCGTTTCTAATCCAGACCATATCTCTGTAGCAGATATAGGGCCTCATTACAACCTTGGTGGGCGGCAACCCCGCTCGGCAAGGTGTAACCGCTGTGCCCTTTTCGACATCCCCTAATGGAGCCGACAGTGTTGCGGCCATGCGACATGTGCAGCTGCACCCGTTGCGCTTTAAGCAGTCTGGGGCTGTGCCAGGGGGCCCCTGCACTGCCCATGCCAAGTGCATGGGCAGTGCAGGGGCCCCCGGGTGCCCCGCGACTCCCCTTCCCGCCAGTCTTTCCATGGCGGTTCCTACCGCCATGGACAGGCTGGCAGGAAGGGGACTCGTAATCCCCTGGGTAGTGCTGCAAGAAGCGCTGCCCTGGTGGATTAAAACCGCCGGGATGACCGTGGCGGGAAACCGCCGGTCCCGACAGTGCGACCGTGGCGCTTCTGCCGCGGTCTTAATCGGCAAAATTGTACTTCCAGCCTGTTGGCGGTACAATCGCCGAAACAGCCCTGGCGGTCTTTGACCACCAGGGTTGTAATGAGGCCTATAGTGTGGATTAAGCGAGCCTTTGTCACTGAGGCAGGCTCAGAGTGGGAGGCTCTTGTGCAGACTACGATCATGTTGACCTATTATAATCTGGTCAAATCGATGAGTGGTCTAGAACCTCACTTGACTCTAGAGATGTCTGGCTACTATAAAAGATTGTTGATTGTTTTTAGATTAAAAATGATCACCAAACGACTCTTTTTCTCCGATGTGTGACTTAAAGCCTCTGAGTTACCTGCATGTACCTGTGACGTTTAAACCCCCAAAACTTTGCATATTGTGTTTTTTTGTCCTAGATTCAATTCCCTTTGTTATAAATATATTCGGCCCCTCTTGTTAACCTTACATTTTTGGCAACTCCATCATGCTCCATTGTTTGTACAATCATTATCTAGTCCTCATTTATGTTTTGTTTAACAATGTTATTATCTGGTGTTTTAAGAATGACATATTGAGGAGTACTTTTAAGATTTTTATTATTGTTGATACTTTTTTATTGAATTGTGACCTAATTATATGATACATGTATGTTCCTATACCTCCATGAATTCCATTAATCAATTTGAATAAACTTTTTTAACTTATCTGACTGACTACAAAGGTCAGCTGACTTGCCACCTGTTCTGAGCTACAAGGGCATAAGCAGCTCCAGAGGCATCCCTACATCTGCCCAGCTGACCTGCTCCCTGGACCTGCAAACTGACAATGAAACCGAAACAACCTGAGCCCTCCCGGTCCCTGCTGGAGTGAGTTCCTGGTCTCCATTAGGTGCCCTTCAGGTCCTGGACCCTTGGTGTGGCAAAAGTTATGCTCTTCCTCCAAGAAAAGGATATATCTTTAAGTTTAGGGTACTTCATGATCCCAAACAGACCTGGTCACGCCAAGATCTTGCCACCCGGGCCAACCACCAAAGCGAACCTCCGGTGAACCCAACTCTTCGTGCGATGACTGGCAAAATGATATCTGCACTTTGTGCTACAGCATAGAGGGCTATCTAATGTGAATCTCCAGCAACAACCACCCACAATGTCCGACAGGCTCTTTGTCCGACAGCGACCACTATCACGACCCGACCTACATTTTGTGTTACAGTGACAACTATTAGCAACACTCTTCCTTGTCCTCGCGGTCTCCTCCCCGAGAAATTGAAATCTTGGCACTGGACTTTAGACTGTAACATTTTCAGTGCGAGTAATCTGTCCCTTGTATCCAGCCCACACTCCATCACAGTCGACCTGAACTTGTGACTTTCACCAGGTCTCACACAACCAAATAACCGCTATTAGCGCTTTGTGCATTTAGCTGCAATACTTATCTGCAATCTTTAAAATTTCATATCCCTGGCTCTACTGATTGGATTTTTGTCAATTTGCGGGGCAATAAATTTATGATATTTTAGTCTATTTTTCTAAATTGGTGTGGGATGTTTCTTGTGTTGTGTTTTCACTTTATTACTGTACTGTGTGTGTACTGAATAAACACTTCACTCATTGCCTCTAAGTTAAGCCTGACTGCTTTTGTGGCAAGCTACCAGAAGGTCAAGCACATGTTAATTTAGGGTTTGCTTGCCTTTCACCTTGACAAGAATTGTTGTCACTGCTTGAGTAAGGTAACAAAAAAAAACCCTCAACCAGTAACCCAATTTCCTACACATAGTATGAAGTGAGAGGGCTCTAAAAATAGTGCAGTAATGCGGAAGATGGGCAGGAGTGCCAGGACCCGGCAGCACAGGCCCCTTGAGGATGAATGTGTGAGAGAATGAGATCTCCTGATATAGCTGCACTGAAACCTTCATCAGTCCCTGTGGGTACAGACTGAAGGTTTGTCAAATGCACAGGTGTCTTTGGGAGTGAGTACATGATACTGTCCCTTTCCCCCTTTCCAGGAGATCAGTTAGAAGAAATAATAACTGAAGGGAGCCCTATTCTTTTTTCAGTTTCATTTCCTCCCTCCCTCCATAGGATGAGCTGGGAGCACAAGACCTATAGACCTTTTTTCCTTCCATCAAACAAGAATGTGAATGTACTATAAGGAATTAAAATGAGGGCCAGACAGTCACAATGTAGTGAGCCCCAACTGAAAGGGATTCCTGCCTGTACTATGTACCAACAATATTATAAACGCACATGCAAATACCTAAAATAATTGGTAAATAATTGGTGGAACTTACTAAGAAGGACAGAATAAAGTTCATTCTGAATCATGCTACTTTTGACATAGAAAGACTATCTAATCTGCTGAAGAAGCTGAAAGACACCAAGAATAAAATAGGTGCCAAACGGTGGCCACTCTTCATCCAGTGGCATGAAAAAATGCACAAACGCAAACACGAGTCTTACGTCCCTTATATGATGAAGCTGGAATTCCAAATTAGCCAGTTAAAGTGCAGGGTAAGGAGCTATACTCCAACCACTCTGCCTCCTCCTTATCTATTTCCCCAAATCACTGAACCTCAAGAGAAAAGAGAGAACAAGGATACATTGAAGGAGGAATTTTTGGACCTATCCCTGATAAGGGTGTCGATGGGGGTAGGGGCATAGCTTGAATTGATTCTAGAGAAGGAGCAGCGCCTGCAGAACTGGTGGTGGTGGGAGCACAAGGAAACAAGTCCAAGAGAGCACTGTAATACAAGTGGCTGAAAGTAAAGATACCAGGTTGGAGGCTGATTTCACTAGTGTGGATCAGAAAAGTGCATGCACACGTTCTGCCTCAGGACGTAGGTACCGATAAGAGCGAAGTCCTACCATCACTTCTTAAAGTTGAAACAAACTGTTGGTTGGTTTTCTAGGTGGCCTCCCACTCTTCTCATCCTCACACTGATGATTAAAGCCCATCTTCTTACATCCTTCTTGCTTTACAGAGTGCTGGTTCATGAACCCTGAACTGCCTCTGACTTAACGAGCATAAATGAGCATTGCCCAAAACCCAAATCAGTTTCAAGAAGAATTGCAGAATGTGATTGAAGCAGTGGCGGTTCCTCCATAGGAGCATCACTCCCCCCACACTGCTGCGCAGAAAGCATGAAAAATAAAATGGCGATAAAATGATTTTATTACCATTTTATTTTTTAATCTCTGACAGCAAACCGAGTGTGAGGGAAGGGCCAGTACATCACTGCTGCTGATCGGCAGCAGTGAGGAATGGCCACTTCAGTTTGAAGTGAGCATGTTGGTTTGGCCCGCTACCTTGATACTGAAAGACCGACATTTGCCATTCAAATTACTCCAAACCAGCTGGCCTAGATAGCTGGGTTGGAGAGCAGACACAGACCTCAAGTGCTTTTGGAGTGTTGAGGCAGCCTCCTTCCAGTCAATCCAGATGGTTCACACATGCTGCTTAGCAGCATGAGAACAGAGTCTTGATTAGGTAAAGGAGTAAACTGTGGGACGATGGACCTTGCGCTCAGACTGGAGTCTGGAGTCAGCAGCATCGAGGGCGGGCTGCAGAATATCAGGGACGTCCTGCAGGCAGTGTAAGGTATGTGAAACATTTTTTATGTAGAAAATGTTTATTTTGCGCCCCTCCATTTTAATATCTCACCACCCGCGGTCATAATATGGGGATTTGTACCGCCAGCCTGTTGGCTGTACAGTCGCCAAAACAACCCTGGCGGTCTTTGACCGCCAGGGTTGTAATGAGGGCAATAGTCTGTCCAACAGAATTGGCTAAGGAAGCTGTGGGTGCTGCTTTCATGCCTTAACTTAGTACGGAATGTAAGGAATCAATTGACTACTAAATGTTTTAGATGGCAGACTAAGAAGTTAGCAGCTGTGGTTAACAGGAGGAAAAGAAAGAGAATGCTGAAATGGAATATATGTAATTGAAACTGCAAAATATGTAGCGGGTGAGTAAAGAGGCCAAACTTGGACTGCCATGAAAGGGGGAGGCTGACGAGGTCAAGGAGGTGGGAGGATTTGGAAGAAGAAATGTGAGGGGCTAAGAAGAGGCACTGGGCCAGGATGTTCTTGTTTTACACGCAGTAATCTGTGGCACTGGAAGCAAGATTAGCACCTCCGATGTGTCAGGACTGGTGGATACCACCAATCTGTTCAGATCGCCCAAACCCTAAATTTTAGAACACCAGAGAGGTTCCAACTGTCACCTTAATACCTGTAGACCAAAAGGGCCCTTAAGTAAACAATCCACTTGCCTTGTTGACACAGGTGCAAGTCGCTCAGTTTCTAAATTCCCTTCTTTGCCTGCCTCTGTCTTGTCCAAAAATGGAGTCGGTATTTTCAATCAACGAGTTACCCATTATATTACAGACCCCATGTCCATTTCTGTGGGCCCTATTAGTGATAAACATTATTTCGTGCTGAGTCCCTCTTCTCTGACGAACTTACTGGGAAGAGATATCCTCTGAAAACTAAAAGCGTGTGAAATTTGCATAATTTGCTTTCGCGTTATCATGCAAAATTACAGAAGTTACGTGAAAGTATGCATAATTATGTGAAATGCTAATCTGGCAGCTCATGCTACATTCTAGTGTAAAATGCATCCTCATCTCAAATTTTGTCACATGAATGCATTGAAAGAAGAGCAGCGTAAATAGCAGTCTCTCACAGTCTGATGTTCCTGTGCATTTGTGGAAAATGTTTCCCACAAATTGTGCCATTTGTAGTACATTTTTACTATGAACAGTGCCTAATTATGTGCAGTGGTATAAGTTCATAGTTTCAGATTCAGTAAGAAGGATAAAGCAAAATTCCCAAAATTTTGCAAATTACACCAGCGTAATTTAAATTCTGCACAGGTTTACTGCAAACTCAATTTAATTGTGTTCCGTACTCCAGATGGTCTTTTTTAAATATACCTCAGAGACAAGAGGGTGTGGTACCATTAATATTAGTATGCAAAAAGTTTGAGCTGCTTAGAAAAAGCGGATCCCTTTGTCATGTCCACAGATTTAACTCAGCTGCTTTCACAGATACTGTCTACATTATGACCCACAGCAGCCAATGATATGGGGCTCATCTCTTTGATGCAATCCATAAAGATGAAGGATTACCCTCAAATAAAGCTACCTAGAATACCTTAGAACCCACTAAAACCCGAATCAGAGTAGATGTGATCAAGCAAATAGTTGTAGTGCCTATTTTCCATGCCTGGGAGGAGCTCACGGAGCTACACTCTGCAGAATTCCGCTGAGTTGATTTGAGACTCCATTCAATTACACAGAGATGGAGTTCCATGAGCAGCACAGTGCCACTGCCGCCTGCCCTTTAGTGTTGTAGTGGCACCCTGTCCTGAATGCACCATATCTCGGAAGCGCTTCTGCTTAGCACTTCCAAGATTGGGCACATTCAGGGCAGGGCCGTAGGCAGCGACAGCGGCTATTTCAGACTTCCTGTGCACCGGCCTGGCCCGTGTGCACTGCAATTCAGTCCAGGGCCGCAGGCAGCAAAAGCTGCTGTTTCAGGCCTCTTGTGCACCGGCCTGGCTCGTGTGCATTACGCACGGGGCAGGCAGGTGCACAAGAGGCCTGGTCAGGCCAGTGTACAAGAGGCCTGAAACGACAGCTTTCGCTGCCTATGAGCTTGACTCAATTCAGGCCAGGGCTGTAGGCTTCGAAAGTTGCAGTTTCAGGCCTCTTGTGCACCGGCCTGCCCTGGCTGTGTGCACACAGAAGAGAAAGGGAAACAAGGGTCTTACCTGGGTCCAGTTCAACTCCAGGGTCCCCATTGCCACTTGCCAGTGTCCTGGCTCTCTGCCTCCCTCTGTCCCCTGCTCCCGGGTCCGGCCCGAGCTGCTGGCGGACGAATGCCTCGAGGATCCGGAGCTGGCAACAGCTCCATGCCACCGACGTCAAGCCAAGAGTGCACACTGCAGCCCAGTGATGGGCCACACAGTGCAAGCTCAGACTGTCTGCGCCTGCTCTGTGTGGCCCATAACTCGGCTGCAGTGAGCACATGGTGAGCTTTGCTCCACTGGCGGAGCTAGCAGAGTTTTTGGTTGAACTCCGTGCTCTGCCAACAGAGAAAACCTCACCCCAACTACTACTATTTTCAATAGACGTGACATACCTATCCTTCTGATATGTAGAGCCAGAAAGGCCAGCACATATATGTTTGTTCAAGACCTTAAGGTGATTAATAATCAGGTATCCTAAGCTTCCCTGTGGTTCTCAACCCTGATACCATTCTCTCCTGCATTCCTGCCAGTACCCAATGGTTCACTGTGGTTGCTCTTTTTTCAGAACAGATACCCCTAAAACCTTGCAAATGTCTAGATAAGCTGAAAATATATTTATAAAAATAAAGCAACCATTGACCTTCTGCACCCACTTTGGGGCTCCTTGAATATGCTAAACCTTTTACTTTGTATTGTTATAAAAAAGGATTTGCATTTGGTATCATTTTTATTTACACCATTTGAGGTGTTGGTACAAAGACACAGGTATCAGAAAAAGCCTTTAGCTAATTCCTTCTCAGCATTGGATCCGTATTCTAGTAGGCACTGTCGCAAGGACCCTTGTATCTCTGCAACACTGCTGGATTAGCGGTGGCAACACCTCTGATTGCAGGTGACTGAGTCACTCCCACAACAGTTGGCAGCTGTTGGCCCAACATCCCAGCTGTCTAGAAGCACCTCACCCAATTACATAAAAAGCAAAGGTGATTTCTGGCAGCCTAGCGCATGGACCCTGAAATCCTCTCAGGGATTTGCAGTGCAACAAGTCATATCCTTTTCTCTTGTTAGAAATGAGTCTCTTACACCCACAGGCAAGTAACTAGATGCTGGAATGTTTTTAATATATAATAAAAAGACTGCAATCTACTGTAAAACACACGAGCTGCAATGATTAGGAGACACAATCAGGATAGTGAAAATAAGCGATGTGAATATGAATAATCCTAACATTCTGCACAAAATATGAATACACAAACTCCTCCCTTGAGCATATTATCTACCCTAAAGAGAGCAAGGTATGATAAACGTGATCTGTCCAAGCCATGTACATGAGAATCGCCCCAGCCCCCATTAGCCTTGAACAAGGTCAGCATCCAGTCCCCAAATCAGGTGAAGTAGAGACGCAAAGGCTGAGGTCTGCTACAATATGTTGTGCAGTGCCGATGGAATCTCCTGGATGGAACCCCCTCTAATGACCTTGGTCTCACAGAGTGTTTATGTAAGGCCCATGTTACTGTTCATGCAGACATCTTGACGTGTATCTAAGTATTAGATTTTGTGTGCAAACATGGATTGTCAATACCTTAACAAAAATGCCTGACGTTCATATTCTGTGAAACAGAGGGACATGATGACAATGCAACACGTAAATTACTGATACGCTTTCACGGAATAGCAACTGATTATAACAGAAAAACATTTCTTGTAAAATGCAGGAACTGCAAGTACTATTAAAATGAACAAACGATGAATAATAAAACAGAACGTGTTTTCTAGGTAAAAAGGGCACAGGCCTGCAAGCAGAGGCTAAGCTAAACTGTACCCGAGCAAACTAAAAGGGATCCATGACACCCTCCGCTATTGACGAAACAAGAGTGCGAAATCCAAAGACTAAACATGCTCTGGGGGGCGTGTCCAAGATGGCGGAGCGTTAGGTCAGGTCCATGAGCGCTCCGCCGCCTCAATCCTGCAAAGTGCCCCGCAGCCCGTGGGGGGGAAGCCTGGAGGCTCCCACTGCATTGTGAGGCCCCCCCCCCCGGGTGTTTGTCTCGCTCGGCTGCGGCCGGGCTTGAGCCATGCCAGGCTCGGCCCCGTAGTCGGGGCGGGGCCGCGGAGTGACACGGGAGGCGGCCTGGGCCGTGAGACAGGCCTCTTTCCGGCAGCCCTTCAGGGTGTGGTTCCGAGGACTGAGGGCCCAGGGGTTCCCCCTGGGCCCCACAGCAGCTTGATAGCGCCGCGGGACCTGGCGCCTGGATGGCTGGACGCCCTGGGGAGAGGGGCGCTCCCTTGTCCTCGGCCGGGCTGGGAGGAGTAAGCGGGCCTCCTCGCCCTGAGGCTCTGGATTGGCACAGTTTGCAATTCAAGGCCCAGGAGAAGGTAGGGGCCTAGAAGATCGGCCTCCGGTTGTCTTACCCCAGCATCTGATCTTTTTATCTGTGTGGTCCTGCAGTCTTTTGGAAGGGTGCTGGAGCGGTCTGCTGCCGGGGGTGGCTCCGGGGGGTCGAGCTTTGCCGCGGCCCTGGACAGGGCGGCATACTTTGGCAAGACCCGGACTGAATCCCTGGAGGCACCACAGGATGGAACGGGCGAGGCGTGATCGGGCCAGCACGCCATGGCGACATCAAAATCCAAGCGCGAGCGCTCAGTGAGGGATATGCTGGCAGGGACGCGTCTGACATCTGGGACTGTGGCGGAGGACCTACCTGAGACGAGGGCCCTGGAGAGTCGGGTGGAGACAGACCCAGAGGAGAATTATCCTGTTACGAAGGGCTTTCTGTCCTCCCTGTTTGAGTCGCTCCGGGGAGATATTCAAGAGCTGCGTAGGGACATTTCACAGGAGGTGAAGGAATTGAGGGGAGAGGTTACTTCCTTGGGTGAATGTGTATCTCAGCTAGAAGACAACAAGATCCCTCGCGGTGAAGGGGTGGCGGGCCTGCAACAGGAGGTAGTCCGCCTTCGTGAGCAGCAGGACCTCCTCCAGATGGCGGTTAAGGACTTGGAAAACCGCTCGAGTCGACAAAATATTCGTATCAGAGGGGCCCCAGTTGGCGCTGACAAAGAGGACATTGGGGCCTACGTGGTGGACCTGTTTCGCTCCCTGCTTGGCCCGGAGGAGACACGGGAGATGGTCCTGGACTGGGTACATCGAGTTGGGCGCACCGGAGGTCCTGGAAACCGCCCTCCTGACATTTTAGCATGTCTCCACAATTTTGTCCTTAAAGAAAAGATTTTACAGTGGCCCGCAGCCTCCAGAGTGTTCTCTTTCGAGGGCATGAACTCCAGCTATTTCACGACTTATCTGTGCGGATTTTGCAGAGGCGGAGGGAGTTCAGACCGATCACGGATCACTTGATAGCGCACAATGTGTCCTATTCTTGGGGCCATCCTTTCCGCTTGGTCTTCCGTTGGGAGGAGCAGCTCTGGCAGGCGAAATCCGTTTTGGAGGCTAGCCGCACCCTGGGTCTGGAGGACATATGCCAGGAGGCGAGCGAGGGGGCGGCTTTGCAGGCAGGGGGCCCCCCTCGTTGGCGAAGAAAAGAGAAGAAAAGGAAGCTGCAGCACCCGACGGCCTCGGAGCTGCGGTCAGAGAGAGAGGCTGCTTTGAACAATGTGGCCGCCGGAACTTCGGCCTAGAGTGGACACCCGTGGGCACCCGGGATTGTTTTTGGCCGCATTGCTAACAATATGCTGATTGTCGAAGAGGGTCGGGCGGCGGGGGCAGCGGACCTGTTCACCTGATCTGGTTGGATATACTGCCCTGTGGAGTCTGCACCTCGCGAGTATGGACGACCGAGGACTTTTGTGTTCTATGCACCTGTTGTGCTTATTAGTTGTCTGTTGTTGGGTTTCCCTGCGATGCTGGCCTCTTGTGGAGATATTCTTGGGTGTGGGTGCTCTAGATGGTCTAGATATGAATGTGGGTGGTAGTCCTCTGTTGTGTCCCTGCTTCCTTTGCTTGCTCCCCTCTGTATAGGCTATGATCATTAAATGTTTAAGCTTAAATGTCAGGGGGCTCAATAACCCTACTAAGAGGCTAGCCATCCTTTCAGCTTTAGAGAGATCGGGGAGTCATATATGTCTTTTGCAGGAGACGCACCTTGTCTCTACTGATACCTTCCGTATGTGCTCTAAGTGGTTCTCCAGGCAGTTCTGGTCCTCGCTACCGTCCAAGCATGCAGGGGTGGCGATACTTCTTGCACGTTCATTTCAGGGGGAAGTGATATCACAATTGTACGAGGTCCCAGGGAGGCTTTTGGCCATGAGGCTTAGACTGGGAGGTTTTTCCTTCACAATCGCTTCCCTTTATGCACCTAACTCCCAACAAGAAACCTTCCTGAGACAGTCTCTGACTCTGCTGCTCCAGTCCCCTGATGGTGCTTTACTGCTGGGGGGCGATTTTAACTTGGTGATGGATGGGGACCTGGATTGCTCAGGTCGTCGATATGGGCAGACGGGGTCCTTTTCGGACGCAGGTCAGCAGTGGTTGAGTGAGTGTGGTCTGGTGGATGTATGGAGGAATGCGCACCCATCGCTGAGGGACTACTCCTTTTATTCATCAGCAACCAAAACATACGCTAGGTTAGACCTTTTTCTGGCATCCCAGGAGCTTCTCCCCAGGGTTAGAGACTCGACGATTGAGCCGCGGGCTCTGACGGATCATGCCCCAATCACAGTTGAAATCCACATGGACATGTAGAGGGTTGGTACATCGGGATGGCGATTTAGGGACTCGATGCTTCAGAATGCTGCAACGGTAGAGGCGATTCAAAAGGCAATAACAGACTACCTTAGCCTTAATGAAGATGGGATAATAAGCATTGCAACACTGTGGGAGGCACTGAAAGCTGTTTTGAGGGGTGAGGTAATGTCCCTTTCTTCTAGGGACAACAAGGCAAGGCGTTGACTTAGGGGGAACCTGGAGCAGCGGGTGAGGGTTTTAGAGCGCTCACATAAACACACTGGTGCTCCTAGAATATGGAGAGAGCTCGAGAGGGTCCGTAAGCAGCTGGGGAGGCTGGACTGGGACAGGGCAGAGTTTACGGTGGTCCGTCTCAAACACAAGTATTATGTAGGAAGCAACAAGTGCTGGAAGTTATTGGCGCATAGGTTGAGAGCGCAGCGTGCAGCTTCAATTATAAAAATGGTGCGCTCCCCCTCTGGAACAGTTGCACACACGAGTGACCAAATAGCGCAGGCTTTTGAGGAATTCTATCGGAATCTATAAAGGGCTGACGAGCCCGCTGCCTCAGCTCCAGAATCCTCCTTAGACGACATAGCAATCACCCCCTTGTCTTTAGAGAGGCAACCGCGTTAGATTTACCCATAAGGGCAGAGGAGGTTATATCAGCGATCGCCCGGCTGCAGACTGGTAAGTCGCCTGGCCCCGATGGTTTCTCTGCGATTTTCTATAAATCTCTCTGCGCTGAACTTGTTCCCGTACTGGTGCGACTCTTTAACTCTTTTCGTCAAACGGGTGCTCTTGCACCTAGTATGCTAGACGCTACCATCGTGGTTATCCCGAAACCGGGAAAAGACCCGGAGGAATGTACCTCGTATAGGCCGATCTCCCTCCTGAATATTGACGCTAAACTATTCACTGGCATTTTGGCACACCGTCTCAACTATTATATGCCGGGGCTGGTGGACCCCGATCAATCGGGATTTATACCGCATAGACAGTGAAGCGATAATACCAAACGACTGCTTCACCTCTTGGATAAAACCGAACGTTCTCGTAGGGCGGCGCTCTTTCTATCTATCGACACTGAAAAAGCATTCGATAGGGTTCATTGGCCATACTTGTTCAAAGTGCTTGAACGCTTCGGACTGGGATCGGGCTTCATGGCATGGATTCGCTGCATTTATCAAACCCCTCGGGCGGCGGTTCGAGTTAATGGGACACTCTCTTTGCCGTTCGCCGTCCAAAGAGGGACTAGGCAGGGGTGTCCGCTTTCGCCCCTCATTGTAGCGCTCTATATGGAGCCTATGGCGCAGAGGCTCCGGGATAACCCTCAGATCAGGGGCGTGAAGTTTGGGGGAGATGAACATCTCATATCCCTATATGCGGACAACGTCACCCTTACTTTGGCGGAGCCTATGACCTCACTACCGGCGCTAATGGGTGTTTTAGAGGAATTTGGACGGGTCTCGGGATTTCGTATGAACATGCTTAAATCGCAGGCTATGGGCAAGTTTATCAGTCCGGAGCATGAACGGGATCTGAAGGCCCGATTCCTATTCACATGGACTTCCTCGGGGCTCCCATACTTGGGGATCGAGCTGGGCTCCACAGTCGCCCGCACCGCGATGTTGAACTATACGAAACTAACCTGGGAGGTACAGCGCGACTTAGAGATATGGGGGAAACTTAAATTGTCCTGGTTGGGCAGAGTCGCGGCAGTGAAGATGACCGTCCTACCGCGTATACTCTACTTGTTTCAAGCGCTCCCGTTGGAGCCTCTGCCGCAGATGATAGCGACCCTCCAAACAGCGGTTCTAAGATTTCTATGGGAGGGGAAGGCGGCGCGGTTATCGCAGCAGGTCTTGTATCGCCCCAAGAAGGAGGGGGGGTTGGCTGTCCCCTGTCTCCTCCGATACTTCCAAGCAGCACAGCTGCGTTTCCTCCTGGAATGGAGGCAACCGACCTCTGAGAAGCATTGGTGTTTTATGGACCAGGCTGTGGCTGGCTCCCACATATGGAAGGAACCCTGGCTTAAGCGCCGGCACAGGGCGCAGGTATTGTACGTGTCGCCGGTCATGGAGGTTTTGATGAGAGTTTGGGATCGGGTGGCTGACAGGGTGGGTTTGACGACTTTCCCGTCCCCAATGACTCCTCTGGGCGCGAACCCCGCTTTTGGCCCGGGCTTACAGTCTGAAGCATTGCGTTGGTGGTACGAAGGGGGCTGTAAAAGGGTGGGATATTTATTTGATGAACGGGGGGTTATCCCCTTTGACCGGTTGAGGGATCTATATGGCCTAACCGAGGCCGACAGGATGATGTACTATCAAATAAGACACTGGGCCCTGCTTCCAGCCAATAGGATATTAATAGATAGACCGTTAACACCATTTGAAAAATGGATTTTAATGAAAAAGGGTGATAGGCGCGTGGTTTCTGAGCTCTATGTTCTTTTACGGGGAGGCCCGCTCTACCAAGACCAAGGGGCAATTGAGGTGGGAGAAGGAACTAGAGAGGGAGTTATCGGAAGATGAATGGGAGAGTGTCTTTTATAGGGCACATCACACAGCTTATAATTCAGCAGGTACAGAGACAGCCTACAGGGTGGCCTCCTCCTGGTATTACACCCCAAATAGGATCCATGCTTGGGATCATGACAAATCTAATCTTTGCTGGAGGGGCTGCGGGGGGGCTCCCTTGTGCGTTTATTATGGCATTGTCCTAAACTACACCGGAACTGGAAGGACATATTAGACACTGTGGACAAAGCTTTTGACACTCAGATCCCTAGATTTCCTGCCTATGTCCTACTGGCCTTCCCAATCCTCTCACTTTTCCTCTTAGATCATTGAAGGGCCGGCTGATGGCTTTAGCTTTGAATGCAGCAGTACAGCTGTTGTTATCTGCGTGGGGGACAGAGCGGATCCCGACGACAGTATCGTGGCTGCATAAGCTCTGGTTTATCCTCGCATTGGAAAAGCTTACCCTGACTTCTCAACAGCGGAGCGGGGACTTTAAAGAACTTTGGCAACCATTTTTATGTATCCTGACCGGGGAATTTCCAGAGCTGACATGCCCAACTTATCTGAGGGTTTTGAATTTGAACTGATTCTGGGAGACTGCGCCTGCAAGGAGATCTATATATTGGATTAGATTTATATGCTATAAGAGCCTGAGATTGTTTTATCACCGTATTGTTAGCCAGAAGTGGGGAAACGTAGTTGTTTTAAATCTTTAACTTTTTTTTTTTGTTTTAGTTTTTTACTGAGAAGTATTGTATATGCGATGTTCCATAATTGAAACTAATAAACAGATTTGATCCATAAAAATGTTCTAAACTAAAATTCTAAAAGCATGTTTAAAATCATACATAAGAGACTTTGAGCACGAACGTCGGCGGCAAATACCACGGTGAGTACTGCACCTACGTCACAGGGGAGGGGGGAGGGAAAAAACAGGGACACACACACGCAACACACAAAACCCCCACCCCCACCCTCACCCACCACAACACACACACTAATACATATTGATACATCACAGTTAAACCCCCTAAGCCCCCCGGAAGAATGTAAAGACAATAGAAAATGAGTGTAACCATTGCAATATATTAAAATCAAGTAGGCAAAAAATATATCTATACACCATTAACAAAATATACACCAAGCATAGTAGTCCAGGTACTGCTCCAATTAAGTCCGTGGAATACTGGGCCCACACGGTATGGGCGAGGCCCACACAAGATCCCCGACCATGACGGAAAGAACACTTCAGGGGCATCAGAGAGCAAGAAAACAGGCACCTCAGGGGGAGGGAAAGGGGGGGCACCTCAGCCGTTTGAGTGCACAACGCCAAATCCACGAGAGGGCCACATGCTCACTGTTCAATCCTGGGGAGTGCAAAGCCACAGTCTCTCAAGTCTCTACAGTGGGTAGGTTGCCCACTGCCATATCCTGGGGAGTGCAAAGCCACAGTCTCTCAGGTCTCTTCAGTGGGTGGGTTGGCCACTGCTCCATCCTGGAGAGTGCAAAGCCACAGTCTCTCAAGTCTCTACAGTGGGTGGGTTGCCCACTGTCATATCCTGGGGAGTGCAAAGCCACAGTCTCTCAAGTCTCTACAATGGGTGGGTTGCCCACTGTTCCATCCTGGGGAGTACAAAGCCACAGGGGGTCATTCTGACCCTGGCGGTCATCGACCGCCAGGGCCAACGACCGCGGAAGCACCGCCAACAGGCTGGCGGTGCTTCCTGGGCCATTCTGACCGCAGCGGTAAAGCTGCGGTCAGAAAAGGGCAACCGGCGGTTTCCGGCCGGTTTACCCCTGGCCCAAGGAATCCTCCATGGCGGCGCTGCTTGCAGCGCCGCCATGGGGATTCCGACCCCCTTTCCGCCACCCTGTTCCTGGTGGTTTTTACCGCCAGGAACAGGATGGCGGGAATGGGTGTCGTGGGGCCCCTGGGGGCCCCTGCACTGCCCATGCCACTGGCATGGGCAGTGCAGGGGCCCCCTAACAGGGCCCCATAATGATTTTCAGTGTCTGCAAAGCAGACACTGAAAATCGCAACGGGTGCCACTGCACTCGTCGCACCCCAGCAACTCCGCCGGCTCCATTCGGAGCCGGCTTCATCGTTGCTGGGTCTTTCCCGCTGGGCGGGCGGCCTTTTGGCGGTCGCCCACCCGCCCAGCGGGAAAGTCAGAATGACCGCCGCGGTCATTTGTCCGCAGTGCGGTCTTTTGGCGGTCTCCGCCAGGCGGGCGGCGCCCTCTGCCCACCGGGGTCGGAATGACCCCCACAGTCTCTCAAGTCTCTACAGTGGGTGGGTTGCCCACTGCCATACCCTGGGGAGTGCAAAGCCACAGTCTCTCAAGTGGATAACAGTCTCCACTGGTTCTGGAGGGGGCCTTGTGCCCAGAGTGCTTCATCCTGCTAAGGACAGAGGTAGTGGATGGACCTCTCCACTGGTTCTGGAGGGGGCCTTGTGCCCAGAGTGCTTCATCCTGCTAAGGACAGAGATAGTGGATGGACCTCTCCACTGGTTCTGGAGGGGGCATGGTGACCAGAGTGCTTCATCCTGCTAAGGACAGAGGTAGTGGATGGATCTCTCCACTGGTTCTGGAGGGGGCATGGTGCCCAGAGTGCTTCATTCTGCCCGTGACGGACTCAGTAGTGTCAGTGCCCTTGGCGCTCATGGACCAGCGGTGCTTGAGACGGCGGTGCCCTGTTCAGCGGTGCTTGAGACGGCGGTGCCCTGTTCAGCGGTGCTTGAGATGGCGGTGCCCTGTTCAGCGGTGCTTGAGACGGCGGTGCCCTGTTCAGCGATGCTTGAGACGACGGTGCCCTGTTCAGCGGTGCTTGTTGCGGCGATGCCCTGTTCAGCGGTGCTTGAGGCGGCAGGCTGCTTTGCAGTGGTCCTTTCTGTCCCAGCGGGGGTTGTGCTGGCGGTCCTCTCTGTCCCAGTGGGGCTTGTGCCGGCGGTCCTCTCTAGCCCAGCGGGGCTTGTGCTGTCGGTCCTCTCCTGGGCAGCTGGGCTGGTGCTGGCGGTGGCCTCCTGGGCAGCAGGGCTGGTGGAGGTGGCCTCCTGGGCAGCGGGGATCATGGCGGTCTTCTCCGGCGTGCTGCTCTTCCCAGACTTGCTGAGTTTCTTGTGCCCCTTCCCCACCTTGGAAGGTGTTGCAGCTGACTCCACACTCCCACCTGTACCCCTGGGAGCGGCTTTGGTGGCTGGAGTCTTCCCCCTCTCCCGCCGGGCACTGGCCAACTTCTGATGCTTGACAGGTGGGGGACTGTCTGTGCTGTGGCTCCGTGCAACACTGGCTGCCCTGGTGGCCGGTGCACTCCAGATTCCGGTGACTACAAACACCACTGGTCCCGGAGATGTTGTGGCTGAGATGCTAGTTCGGGACCTAGGAGACGGACGGGGTGGGGGAGGTCGGGGAAAGAGGTCAAGGTTGGACAGGAAAAGTTTTGAGAGACACTGGGACGGGTAGCTGGAGGGGGTTTGGGAGTGGAGGAAGAGGTTGTGGTTGTAGGAGGTGTTCGTTTGCTGACTTTGGGTGAAGGTGCATGCGCTGGAGGCTGTCGTGAGGTGGATGGCTGTTGGGTGGGTGTGCCTGCGTTCGTGTATCTTGAGAGGGGGCATCACAGACACACTGGGAGAGGACACAGGGGACGTGTGAATGGTAGTGGGGTTGGTGACTGCACGTGAGCAGGGTGTGGTGGGGGTGTGCTGTTGATGGCAGTAGTGGCTGTAGAGGTAGTGCATGCAGACGAGACATGTAGACGAGACTGGGAGGGAGGAGGGAGACAAGGAGGAAGGGGACACAGTGGAGGCAGTGGGTGTTGGCGTGTCTGCATGGGTATGATGCTTGCGTGAGTGCCTGTGGGATGTGTGGTGCTCATGTTTGCCTGAGCTTCCCTTGTGTGTTGACGTGTGTGCATGCTGGTCTAGAGGTGTGCTTGGGATAGGCTGGGGTACAGGGGATTGAGTCTGGGTGGAGGAAGTTGGAGGGGGGAGGCTAGAGACAAGGACAATGGCTGCCATCAGTGCTGAGGCCAGAGTCTGAAAAGCTCGCTGAAGGGCCGCCTGACCAGAATGAATGCCCTCCAGGAATGCATTGATTTGTTGCAACTGCCTTTCTACACCCTGGATGGCATTCAAAATGGTAGACTGCCCAACAGTGAGGGACCTGAGGAGGTCAATGGCCTCCTCACTGAGGGCAGCGGGGGTGACAGGGGCAGGTTCTGAGGTGCCTGGGGCGAAGGTGATGCCCACCCTCCCGGGTGAGCGGGCACAGGGCAACGGCTGAGGGGCTGCTGGGAGGGCAGTGCTGGAAGGGAGCTCCCATCAGAGGACGAGTCCGTGTCACTGGTCTCTGCCGTGGAGCTCCCCTCGCCCTCCGTCCCACTGGTGAAGTCCGATTCCGTAGTGTGGCCCTCCATGGCCATGTGGGACACAGCCCCCTCGTGCTCCGGTGCCACTGCTCCTCCGCCTGATGATCCTAATGCACACAAGAACAGGGAGAACACAAAAAGAGGGGGGACGACAGAAGAAAGACATGTTGAGCGCATGCATTACCGCTACCGTTGGCGGACACGACAGACACAGAATCCCCCTGCACTACTCCACGCTCTTGGGTTCCTATGTTCAATTCCTGGGAAATGGCCTAATAGGCTATGGACGACATCTGCACACATGGATGACACAGGGGCATGACTAGGTGTAGTTGGCACTCTACAGAGGTGCGGTGGGGTGCCACATGGCCTGCCTTACGGAGGGGCCTTGCCTACGGAACTCGCCGTGGCATAGGGAAACCCACAGCCCACCTCCCCCACCCAGACCCCTCCACTGCTCGCTAAATCAGCAGAATGAGAGTGTACTCACCTCCTTGTGGCTGCTGTGATGCCCTCAAGCGCCCATCCAACTCTGGGTACGCCACCGCCAGGATCCTGAACATCAGGGGGTCATGGTGCGACGGGCACCCCTCCCACGTTGGGAGGCCATCCCCAGCTGAGCCTCTGCTGTCTTCTTGCTCCAGCGGCGAATGTCCTCCCATCTCTTCCGGCAGTGGGTGCTCCGTCTGTGGTAGACCCCCAGGGTCTGGACGTCCTTGGTGATGGCACGCCAAATATATTTTTTCTGGTGGGCGCTGACCTACATGAGTTGTACAGGGGGAAGAGAAACGTATTACCAACTGCACCGTCAAAGTGATTGGCCACCATCCCTACCCTTGCCATGTGGCACATGCACTCACCGTAGTTTCATTCACGCCGCACTCTCCCCCCTTCCTTCTTACATCCACCCCTCTCCACACAGGCATAGCCCATACAGCATGCTCCCAGTGTACTTACCTGTTTGTCTGGAGGACCGTAGAGTAGCTTGTACTGGGGGAGGACCCCATCCACGAGTTTCTCCAACTCCTCCGATGTGAAGGCAGGGGCCCTTTCCCCAGACACTCGAGCCATTGTCTCTTCCAGACCGAGGTCACAGCAGCACCTGCAGTGTAGGTTCTCTCCTGTCGAAGATCAGGTATCGAGTGATTGAACGGTGTACAACGCCAGCGCAGTTACCTCACATCCCATTGTCCCACTTTACAGGTCAGGCAGCCGCCATTTCAGGTGCCCACATGGCTTCATTTTCAACTGTGTCACACATACCTAGGCCTAGACTCAACACACATACAGGCCACTTTTTAGATTATGAGTGGTGTTCTGTGTAAGCTGTGGGTACGTACCTCTGAGTTGTTTGACTCTGTGCTCGCTGTTGTCCTTCATAGGCACAATCCGCTGGGACATGTGAGGAGATGGCGGCATCCTCCAGTGTACCGACCGTTGGTGGACCTGTCGACAATGGAGGAAAGACATGTGATAATCACATACAGGCTTGCCCGTGCCACAATCCAGGAACTGTGTACCCAGTTGGAGCCAGACCTGATGTCAGCTATCCGCCATCCTACAGGAATCCCCCCTCAAGTGCAGGTGCTGTCAGTGCTCCATTTCCTTGCAAGTGGGTCATTTCAAACAACATTGGCCATAGCATCAGGGATGTCCCAGCCCATGCTTTCCAATGTGTTGTCCAGAGTGTTGTCTGCCCTGCTGAAACACATGCGGAGCTACATCGTTTTCCCTCAGGTGGAGGATTTGCCTACAGTGAAAGGTGATTTCTATGACCCAAGACATATCCCCAACATCATAGGTGCCATTGATGGGACACATGTGGCTTTGGTCCCCCCCCCCACAGGAGTGAACAGGTGTACAGAAACTGGAAGAGTTATAATTCGATGAATGTACAGATGGTATGTTTGGTCCACCAGTACATCTCCCATGTGAATGCCAAGTTCCCTGGCTCAGTGCATGATGCCTACATCCTGCGGAATAGCAGCATCCCTTATGTGATGGGTCAACTCCAGAGGCACTGTGTGTGGCTATTAGGTGAGCACCTGGAAGCTAGTCAGTGGGAATGGTTGTCTGGGTCTGGGGATATCCCTCCAGGTTAGTGTGTGTCTAACAGTTGTTCCTTTGCCATTTGCAGATGACTCTGGTTACCCCAACCTGTCATGGCTACTGACCCCAGTGAGGAATCCCAGGACAAGGGCAGAGGAACGCTACGATGAGGCCCATGGGCGAACTAGGAGGGTGATCGAGTGGACCTTCGGCCTCCTGAAGGCCGGGTTCAGGTGCCTCCATATGACAGGTGGATCCCTATTCTACTCACCAAAGAAGGTGTGCCAGATCATCGTGGCCTGCTGTATGCTTCACAACTTGGCTTTGCGATGACAGGTGACTTTTCTGCAGGAGGATGGTCCAGATGGCGGTGTTGTTGTAGCTGTGGAGCCTGTGGACAGTGAAGACGAGGAAGCAAAGGAAGAAGACATGGACAACAGGGACTCAGTGATCCAGCAATATTTCCAGTGAAACACAGGCAAGAATACAAACCTGCCTACTACATGTACTTAAACACTACTACCTCTCTACTGTCTGTTGTTTTCACCCAGTGTATAGTCACTGAGTTGTCACTTTCCCTTACGATTTCACAGATCTGGGTCCCACAGTGTGACATCTGCTTTGATTCCTCATGGACTAGAGCTGTGTGACATAGCTATGTTGACATTACAAATGAAAGAGCTTTTTGCCACAGTAATTGCTAATACAGTATTCTGAAATCACAGACTGACTCCAGATTGTTTTGTGCTTTAAAGGTGTTTATTTTAGTGCTCAAAATTGGAGGGGGTAGCAAAATGGTGAGGGGTGATGGCAGAGGAATGTCCATGGCAGAGTCCAGTCTAATAGTCTCACATGTGCATTGCCCAAATGGGCATCGGAAGTGGAGCTGGGGCAGTTTGAGGATGGACAGGGTGACAAAGTGGGACAGTAAGATGACATTCAGGGTGGTCTCATTTCTTGGCGGGGGTCTTGGCATCGTTCTCTGTCTTGTTCCTGGATCTCAGGGACCGTTTGCGAGGTGGTTCTCCCTCTGCAGGGGGTGGGGTGCTGGTGTGGTGGTCCTGTAGCAGTGCCTCCTGTCCACTAGCGCCGGCGGAGGTGGTGGGCAGTTCATCGTCCAGGCTAGTGTCAGGGGCCCCTTGTAGTGCCACAGTGTCCCTCCTGGTGTTGAGAACTTCCTTCAGCACCCCTACGATGGTGCCCAGGGTGGAATTGATGGTTCTGAGTTCCTCCCTGAAGCCCATATACTGTTCCTCCTGCAGGCGCTGGGTGTCCTGAAACTTGGCCAGTACCGTTGCCATAGTCTCCTGGAAGTGGTGGTAGGCTCCCATGATGGAGGAGGGGGCCTCGTGGAGAGTGGGTTCCCTGGGCCTGTCCGCCCCCTGTCGCACAGCAGCCCTCCCAGTTCCCCTGTGTTCCTGGTCCTCCGTCCCCTGGACCGTGTGCCCACTGCCACTGCCCCCAGGTCCCTGTTGTTGTTGGGGTGGTGGGTTAGCCTGGGTTCCCTGTAGTGGTGGACACACTGCTGATTGACGTGTCCTGGGGACGGAGGTATGGGCCCGCTGGGTGGGTGCTGTGCTGGTGTTTCCAGAGGGGGAAGCTCTGTGGTGGCCTGTGACTGGGTGTGGGGAACAGACTGTCCTGAGGTCCCCGATGGGCCGGGCTGGTCATCTAGATCCAGTTGGACAGAGGTGCTGTCATCACTGTGGGCCTCTTCGGTTGGTGGTGTGGACATGTGTGGACCCTCCTGTCCGGTGACGTTGGGTAGGGGTCCTGCAGGGGTATAAAAGGATGTTTATTACATCGGTGTGTGGCATGGTGTGCAATGGGTGGGTGACCATGTACCCCAGTGCTTGCATTCCTGTGTGGGACCTTGTGTGATGATGGTTTAGGGGGGTGTATGGGTATGTGCAGTGGGCATGCTTTAGCGATGGGTGTCCATGCTTTGTTGTTGCATGCAGGGCTTGGGGTTAGGATGTATGGTTTGTGATGTTGGTACATTTGTGAGGAGTTAGAGTGATGGGGGTGAGGGTAAGGGTGGGGGTATGTGCTGGCATGCAGGTAGGGTGTGGTATGTAATAGTTAAGATTTGACTTACCAGAGTCCATTCCTCCACCTACTCCTGCGAGGCCCTCAGGATGCAGAATCACCAAGACCTGCTCCTCCCATGTTGTTAGTTGTGGGGGAGGAGGTGGGGGTCCGCCGCCAGTCTGCTGAACCGCCAGGTGGTGTCTTGAGACCACAAAATGCACCTTCCCCCGTAGGTTGTTCCACCTCTTCCTGATTTCCTCCCGATTTCTTGGGTGCTGTCCCACTGCGTTGACCCTGTCAACTATTCTTCGCCATAGCTCCATCTTCCATGCAATTGAGGTGTGCTGCACCTGTGATCCAAATAGCTATGGCTCTACCCAGACGATTTCCTCCACCATGATCCTTAGCTCCTCCTCCGAGAACCTGGGGTGTCTTTGCCGTGCCATGGGGTGGTGTAGGTGATGTGTGGGATGGTGTATGGGGTGATAAGTGTGCTGATATGTAGTGGTGTGTAGTGTGATGTGTGTGGAAGTTATGTGGGTGATGGTGTTGTGTGCCTGTGGATGCTAGTATTGTTGATGGTGGTGTCTCTCTCTGGCCTTCGTTCGGGATTTTTGGTCATAGGGGTTTGTGGGTGTGTGTTATATATTGTATTGGGTGTGTGGGAGTGGTGTGTGTATGTGTATCAGGTGTGTTTATTTCGAATTGTCAAATGTGGCTGTGTTTTGAAAATGTGTGTGTATTTTGAGCGCGGCGGTGTGTACCGCCAATGGAATACCGCGGTTGAAAGACCGCCGAGTGGATTCATGTTGTATTAGTGTGGGCGTATTTCTGTTGGTGTGACGGTGTCAGTTTTGTTTTTTGCCAGTTTATCACTGACCTTTGGTGTGGTGGACTTGTATGGGTGTCTGAATTTTGGCAGATTCCGTGCTGTGGGTCATAATGGCTGTGGCGGTTTTCCGCGGCTGCAGTGGTGTGTTGGCGGTCTTCTGCACGGCGGTATGCGGCTTTTACCGCCAATGTTGGAATGACCACCAAAATGTCAGTAGTGACAAGCAAAACAGGCCAGCAGACAGGCCGAATTGAAAGTCAGTTTGGTGTCACACCTTGTATATTTTTGTTTAAAAAGCCAATTGCCAAATTAACAATAATTATGGTCTTGCAAGAGGTTTCCGATGTCGTCAATGGAGACTGAGACCAAAAAGGATTCCCCTTCGGCAGGCAACAGGTGAGTCAAAGGATAAGCAGAGGGATCCACTGAGCAGAAGTGTGCAGGATCCTCAAATGCGGAATGACCTGCGGAGGTAGCACCATCCATTGTGCCAGATTTCGTAGAAGCCAGGAAATCCACAAGCGGTGGCTCATAAGTTTCCCTGCGAATCAGCCTCAGTCTCTTGTACCTGAGCAAACTAAAATGGATCCACATCAGAGCATGCCATTTTTATGGTCTGTGGCTGCAGCAGCAATTCTTGTTGAACGGCCTGAAAATACTTTGTTGATTTCTCTCCTAACTGTTGCCATGTCCCACTCCGTGGTTGCACTTCTTCTAACTTCAAAATCTCAGCATCTCTCAATGGCTCCACTGTTGCTACTTGAAATACTATTTT
Source organism: Pleurodeles waltl (assembly GCF_031143425.1). Taxonomy (NCBI): domain Eukaryota; kingdom Metazoa; phylum Chordata; class Amphibia; order Caudata; family Salamandridae; genus Pleurodeles; species Pleurodeles waltl. Next base: position 1,330,868,630 of record NC_090446.1, on the reverse strand, counting down.
TGTCTCCATTTCATGTTACTCTGATCTGTTGTCTCTCTTTGAATGCTGCTTCATTGATGCGTAGTAGTGAAGGTGGAGGACCACATGATTGTATCCTTACCACTGTATAAGTCACTAAGCCACATAATGATTTAACTGACTTGCCCTCAATGAACGTAAACTGATTTATTTTGTGGATGGCTCCTTTCTTAGAAATGCTGAAGGTACTCCTGCTGCTGGTCATGCTGTTTGGATTGTATGCCAAGTGTATGTCACGTGGTTGAGAACTGCAGTCTGCTGACACTGAAGTCCTTGCTAAAGTAAAAATCATCACTCAGTACACAGTCTCCAAGTATGCATTTAGAGTGATGCATAGATTTGAGCTCCTTTGGACAAAAAGTTGAATGCAGGCCTCAGCAAGATCTCCCCTAAAAATGAACAAAATGTTCAAACCATTTTAAATACTTCACAATTATCAACAAATGTGGCTTTGATATAATGTTCTGCCCACCAGCACCCTCATGACGATGTTTCAAGTGGAAACACCTTCGCTGATTCTGTTGCTGAAAATGCTGCATTGTTTAAAACTGCTGATGTTGCCATGCATGTTGTGAAATCAGGTCTATTTACACTACAAACACTAAATGATGTGTCTCAACTACTGTAGCAAACATCTGAAAATGCAAAAGCAATCCTGTATCAAGCAACAATGTAAAAGAGACTTGAGGGTGTGGAAAGACGGCAATGGGTAACATTTTTACTCCCCAGTTTTGCCAGGTTGTACCATGGAGCAGCCCATGTTTGTATGGACAGCATGATCCATGCCACTGCAACCCATTGGTATGCAATCTTATAAAGTTATTGTCAAACCTATGCCATAATGCCTGTCATTCAATGCTGGAAAAAAGGGCTAAAATGCAGTGATTGATTGAAGTCTACCACCCGTTGCTCATCCTCCCACTTAGGGCTCCTTTGTTTACTTGCAGGTTGATTTTATACAATTACCTTAGTGTTCGAATTATTCTTTTGTACTTGTCATAGTGTGTATATTCTCAGGATGGGTGGAAGCCTACCCCTGTGAATGTGCAAGTGCCATCACTGGTACTACACGATTACTCCGAGACTTCAATCCTGGGATTAGTAGTGATGAGGCAACAAACTTTGTATCTTCAGTAGTACAGTCAGAATGTAAAGCACTAAGAATAAATGGATACTTTCATTGTGTTTATCACTCTGAGTCACCAATCCAATCCAATCATATTTATAAAAAGCACAGCTGCCAGCCAGACTTCCCAGTGCTAGAAGCCAGACAGGCCCTACAAAAGAAAATCAATAGCTAAATATCCAGATCTTTAGTTGTTTCCTGAACTGATTTTCACTTTGGCAAAGGAAGAGAGGTATGTCAATCAAGACTTATTGGAACAAATAGGGAAAAGAGTGTCCTTCTCTAATTTTGAGGTCTTCGAAAGTAATACTTTTTCTGATCTAAAAGGGTAAGACAGCAAACAGAGACAAATGCTCCTAGAGAGGTAGTTAGGTACAACCTTATGAAAAGAACAGTGATCAATGCTTTGAAATGTATGTTTCCTTAATAGGGAGTCACTGAAGTTTTTTAAGACGGGCTCTCGCAGCGTATCATTGCAGAACCCCCAATATTAGACTGGGAGAGGTATTTTGAACAACCTGCAGATGATCCAGCAAACACCTAGATAAGTCCAGAAATAAAGCAAGACTAGAAGTGCATATACTATTATTTTTCGAGATTCATACGAAACAATCAAAAGTCTGTTTCAATGTACAAATCAATGAAAGCTAAATCTCTACCACCAATTGAATATGGGGCAAAAAGAAAGCCTGACATGGAATTTAACCCACAAGATTTTTAGCTACCAATGTAGGGGCTGGAGCCGGGCCCAAATAATTTAGTCAGCAATCATTGGGCCAGCCAACTGTGCTATGGCCAAAGAAGTGAATCTCACTTTTTGGAGGAGTTACATCTCAGTCAGTCATTAGGAAAAGTGGAAAGGAGCCATGAACAGCTGAAGAATAAGATAGCTAAGTTTTATCCAGAGACATACTTAGGGGGTCATTACAACATTGGCGGTAAAAGCCGCTTACCGCCGTGCAGAAGACCTCCAACACACTGCTGCAGCCGTGGAATACCGCCACTGCCATTATGACCAACAGCTCGTAATCCATCAAAATCTAGACACCCACACAAGTCCGCCACACCAAAGGTCAGTGATAAACTGGGGATAAAAAAAACTCCACCGCCACGCTAACAGGAATACGCCCACACTATCGCGACCCACGAATCCATGCGGCGGTCTTTCAACCGTGGTATTCCATTGGCGGTACACACCGCTGCGCTCAAAATACACACACATATACAAAACACAACCACAGTGGACAATTCCAAATACACACACCTGATACACATACACACACCACACCCACACACCCAATACACTACAAAACACACGCCCACATCACCCACAAACCCTTACGACAACAATTGCGACAGAAGGCCAAAGAGAGACACCACCAGAAAGAACAATAGCATCCACAGGCACTCAATACCATCACTCACACAACATCCACGCACCTCACACAACACACCTCTAAATATCACCCCACACATCACAACACACACCACCCCACACATCACCCACACCACCCCATGGCCTGCAAAGACACCCCAGGTTTTCTGAGGAGGAGCTCAGGGTAATGGTGGAGGAAATCATCCAGGTAGAGCCATAGCTATTCGGATCACAGGTGCAGCACACCACCATAGCTAGGAAGAAGGAGCTATGGCGAAGAATCGTGGACAGGGTCAACGCAGTGGGACAACACCCAAGAACTAGGGATGACATCAGGAAGAGGTGGAACGACCTACGGGGGAAGGTGCGTTCCATGGTCTCAAGACACCAGATTGCGGTTCAGAGGACTGGCGGCGGACCCCCACCTCCTCCCCCAGAACTCACTACATGGGAGGAGCAGGTCTTGGCTATACTGCATCCTGAGGGCCTCGCAGTAGTAGCTGGAGGAATGGACTCTGGTAAGTCAAACCTTTAACTACTTCATGCCCCACCCACCTGCATGCTATCACATACCCCCACCCTCGCCCTCACCCCATCACTCCAACTCCTCACATATGTCCTAATATCACAAACCTCACATCCCAAACCCAAGCCCTGCATGTAACACCAAAGCATGGACACCCATCACCAAAGCATGTCCACTGCACATACCCATACACCCCCCTAAACCATTATAACACAAGGTCCCACACAAGAATGGAAGCACTGGGCTACAGGGTCCCCCACCCATTGCACACCATGGCACACACAGATGCAATAATCATGCTTTTACCCCCCTGAGGACCCCTACGCAACGTCACCGGACAGGAGGGTCCAGACATGTCGACTCCACCTACAGAAGAAGCCCACAGTGATGACAGCAGCTCTGTCCAACTGGATCTAGATGACCAGCCCGGCCCATCTGGGACCTCGGGACAGTTGGTTCCCCTCACACTGGCAAAAGCCACAACAGAGCCTCATCCCTCTGGAAACACCAGCACAGCACCCACCCAGCGGGCCCATACCTCTGTCCCCAGGACACGTCAAGCAGCAGTGTGTCCACCACTACAGGGAACCCAGGCTAACCCACCACCCCAACAACACCAGGGACCTGGGGGCAGTGGTAGTGGGCACACGGTTCAGGGGATAGAGGCCCAGGGAAACAGGGGAACTGGGAGGGCTGCTGTGCGACAGGGGGAGGACAGGCCCAGGGAACCCACTCTCCACCAGGCCCTCTCCAACATCATGGGAGCCTACCACCATTCCCAGGAGACAATGGCAACAGTACTGGCCAAGTTTCAGGAGACCCAGCGGATGCAGGAGGAACAGTATTTGGGGTTCAGGGAGGAACTCAAATCCATCAATTCCACCCTGGGCACCATTGTAGGGGAGCTGAAAGAACTCATCAACACCAGGAGGGACACTGTGGCATAACAAGGGGCCCCTGACACTAGCCTGGACGATGAACTGCCCACCACCTCCGCCGGCGATAGTGGACAGGAGTCACCGCCACAGGACCACGACACCAGCACCCCACCCCCTGCAGATGGAGAACCACCCCGCAGGCGGTCCCTGAGATCCAGGACAAAGACAGAGAACAATGCCAAGACCCCCGCCAAGAAATGAGACCACCATGGTTGTCATCCTTCCGTCCCACTTTGTCACCCTGTCCATCCATCAACTGCCCCAGCTCCACTTCCTATGCCCCTTTGGACAATCCACCTGTGAGACTAATAGACTGGACTCTGCCATGGACATTCCTCCACCATCACCCCTGACCATTTTATAACCCCCTCCACTATGTAGCACTTAAATAAACACCCTTAAATCACAAAACTATCTGGAGTCAGTCTGTGCTTTCGAAAATGTGCATTAGCAATAACTGTGGCAGAATGCTATATCCAATGTAATGTCAACATACCTATGTCACACAGCTCTAGTCCATGCGGAAACAAAGCAGAGGTCACACAGTGGGACCCACATCTGTGAAATCGAAAGGGAAAGTGTCAACTCAGTGTCCATACACTGGGTGAAAATGACAGACAGATGAGAGGTAGAAGAATTAAATCAGATGTAGCAGGCAGTGTTGTCTTCTTACCTGTGTCTCACTGGAAGTATTGCTGGATCACTGTGTTCCTGTTGTCTATGTCCTCTTCTTCTGCTTCCTCGTCTTCACTGTTCACAGGCTCCACAGCTGCCACAACACCTCCATCTGGACCATCCTCCTGCAGAAAAGACACCTGTCGTCGCAAAGCCAAGTTGTGAAGCATACAGCAGGCCACGATGATCTGGCACACCTTCTTTGGTGAGTAGAATAGGGAACCACCTGTCATATGGAGGCACCGGAACCTGGCCTTCAGGAGGCCAAAGGTCCTCTCTATAATCCTCCTAGGCCGGCCATGGGCCTCATTGTAGCGTTCCTCTGCCCTTGTCCTGGGATTTCTCACTGGGGTCAGTAGCCATGACAGGTCGGGGTAACCAGAGTCACCTGCAAATGTCGAGGGACAACTGTTAGACACACACTAACTCTTAGGGACATCCCCAGACACCTAATCACACTGTATTGGGTCCATGTCCTCACCTAATAGCCACACACGATGCCTCTGGAGTTGCCCCATCACATAAGGGATGCTGCTATTCTTCAGAATGTAAGCGTCATGCACTGAGCCAGGAAATTTGGCATTCGCATGGGAGATGTACTGGTCTGCCAAACACACCATCTGCACATTCATAGAATGGTAACTCTTCCGGTTTCTGTACACCTGTTGACTCCTGCTTGGGGTACCAAGGCCACATGTGTCCCATCAATGGCACCTATGATGTTGGGGATATGTCCCAGGGCATATAAGTCACCTTTCACTATAGGCAAACGATGTAGCTGCGCATGTATTTCAGCAGGGCAGACAACACTCTGGACAGCACATTGGAGAACATAGGATGGGACATCCCTGATGCTATGACCACTGTCATCTGAAAAGACCCACTTGCCAGGAAATGGAGTACTGACAGCACCTGCACTAGAGGGGGGATTCCTGTGGGATGGCGGATAGCTGACATCAGGTCTGGCTCCAACTGGGCACACAGTTCCAGGATTGTGGTACGATCAAGTCTGTAGGTGATAATTACATGTCGCTCCTCCATTGTCGACAGGTCCACCAGCTCCGGTCTGTACACCAGAGGATGCCGCCATCTCCTCACCTGCCCCAGCGGACGTGCTCTATGGAGGAGAACAGCGAGCAGAGAGTCAACCAACACTGAGGTAAGTAAACACAACTTTATAGCAAAAAAATTGAAAATCAATATATGGCTGTATTAGTGTTTAAGCAAGGCCTAGATATGTGTGACGCAGTCAAAAATAATGCCATGTGGCCCCCTGAAATGGCGGCTGCCTGACCTGTAATGTGGGACAAGGGGATATGAGGTAACTGCGCTGGCGTTGTACACCGTCGCGGTAGGAGGTCTAAGAAAGCGGCGCAATCCTGCATTGGTTAACATTGGACCCTATGGGTCCCAGGAGCCAATGACGATGTACGCCGGCAGTGACTGTACGCACCGCCGCGGACGTCACTGTCATTTTCTCTCTTTTCACTCACTTGATACCTGACCTTTGACAGGAGAGGACCTACACTGCAAGTGCTGCTGTGACCTCAGTCTGGAAGAGACAATGGCTCGTGTGTCTGGGGAAAGGGCCCCTGCCTTCAGCACAGAGGAGTTGGAGAAACTAATGGATGGGGTCCTCCCCTAGTACACACTACTCTATGGTCCTCCAGACAAACAGGTGAGTACATTGTGAGCATGCTGTATGAGCAATGCCTGTTTGGAGTGGTGTGGATGAAAGATAGGGGGGGGAGAATGAGGCATGCATGAAACGACGGTGAGTGCATGTGCGTCATGGCAAGGGTAGGGATGCGGGCCAATGACTGTGACGGTGGCCCTGGAGGGCGACAAAACGGAGTCAGAAGCTACCAGTGGGACAGAGGGCGAGGGGAGCTCCACAGCGGGAACAGGAGCTGAGACCAGCGACACGGACTCGTCCTCTGATGGGAGCTCCCTTGCGGTGGTGGGCCCCTCTGTGCCCCTACATCTACAGGTACAGCCGCCACCCCCTCTACCAGCACCGCCCTCCCAGCACCCCCTCAGCGTTTGCCCCGTGGCCGCTCACCCAGGAGGGTGGGCATCTTCTTCGCCCCAGGCACCTCAGGCCCTGCCCCAGTCAGCCCTGCTGCCCTCAGTGAGGAGGCCATTGACCTCCTCAGGTCCCTCACTGTTGGGCAGTCTACCATTTTGAATGCCATCCAGGGTGTAGAGAGGCAGTTGCAACAGACCAATGCATACCTGGAGGGCTTTCATTCTGGTCAGGCAGCCCGTCAGAGAGCTTTTCAGCACTGATGGCAGCCATTTTCCCTGTCTCTAGCCTCCCCCCGCAACTTCCTCCACCCAGACCCAAACCCCTGTACCTCAGCCTATCCCAAGCACACCATAAGACCAGTGCACACGTCAACACACAAGGAAAGCTCAGGCAAACATAAGCACCACACATCCCACAGGCACTCATGCAAGCATCATACACATGCAGACATACCAACAGCCACTGCCTCCACTGTGTCCCCCTCCTCCTCGTCTCCCTCCTCCCTCCCAGTCTTGTCTCCACTCACACCTGCATGCACTACATCGTCAACCACTACCTCCATCACCAACACACCCACCACCACACCCCGCTCACGTGCAGTCACCACCCCCACTACCATTCACACATCCCCTGTGTCCTCTCCCAGTGTGTCTTTGAGCCCACCTCCCAAGGTACACAAACGCAGTCACAAACTCAACCAACAGCCATCCACCTCACGACAGCCTCCAGCCCATGCACCAAAGTCACCAAAAGTACACCTCCTACAACCACTACCTCTTCCCCCACTCCCAAACCCCCTCCTAGGGGCCGCCTCTCCAGGTCCCAACCGAGCGCCTCAGCCACAACGTCTGCGGGAATAGTGGTGCCAGTAGTAACCGGCTTCTGGAGTGCGCCAGGCAGCAGGGAGCCAGTGTGCCAAGGAGCCAGAGCACGGCCAGTCCCCCACCTCAAAAGCACAAAAAGTTGGCCAGTGCCCGGCGGGAGAGAGGAATAAAATCTTCCACCAAAGCCTCTCCCAGGGGTACAGTTGGGAGTGTGGAGACAGCTGTGCCACCATCCAAGGTGGGGAAGGGGCACAGTAAAACAGGCAAGTCTGGGAAAACCTGCACGGCGGACAAGACCGCCACAAGCACCGCTTCCAAGGACACCGCCGCCACAAGCACCGCTGCCAAGGACCCCGCCGCCACCAGCACCGCTGAACAGGACACCGCCGCCACCAGCACCGCTGAACAGGACACCGTCGCCACCAGCACCGCAGGCCAGTGAGCGCCAAAGATTCCGATGCTACTGAGGCCGCCACGAGCAGGATGAAGCACTCTGGGCACAAAGCCCCCTCCAGAACCAGTGGAGAAAGGCATCCACTACCTCAGTCCTTGGCAGGATGAAGCACTCTGGGCACAAAGCCCCCTCCAGAACCAGTGGAGACTGTTATCCACTTGTGAGACTGTGGCTTTGCACTCCCCAGGATAAAGCAGTGGGCAAACCACCCACTGGAGAGACTTGAGAGACTGTGGCTTTGGACTTCCCAGGATGCAGCAGTGGACAAACCACCCACTGGAGAGACTTGAGAGACTGTGGCTTTGCACTCCCCAGGATGCATCAGTGGGCAACCCAACCACTGTAGAGACTTGAGAGACTGTGGCTTTGCACTCCCCAGGATGCAGCATTGGGCAACCCACCCAGTGGGGAGACTTGAGAGACTGTGGCTTTGCACTCTCCAGGATACATCAATGGGCATGGAGCCCCCTCGTGGATCTGGCGTCGTGCACTCATCCGGCTGAGGTGCCCCCCGTCACTTCCCCCTGAGGTGCCTGTTGTATTTCTATCTGATGCCCCAGCAGTGTTCTCTCCGTTTTGATCGGGTATTGAGTGTGGGCCTCGCCCATGCATTTTGTGCCCAGTGGTCCACGGTCTATGATGGTGGAATACCTTGGACTTGTATTCTTGGTGTATATATTTGTTTCTAGTGTAAATATATGTATATGAATGTATATATTTTTGATTACTGTTTTTGAACAGATTACAAACGTTTGAATCATTTCCTTTTGTCCTTGCATTCTTCCAGGGGGAGTTGGGGGTTGTTAATGTAATGTATCAACATGTACTTGTGTGTGTGTTGTAGTGGGTGAGGGTGGGGGTGGGAGTGTTGCGTGTGCGTGTCACTCTTTTTTCACTCCCCTGTGTCTTAGGTTCAGTACTCACCTTGGTCTTTGCCGCCGTCTTTGTTGTTCCTGGTAGAGAAGCAGGAAGATAAAGGCTGGCAGTATCTGGAGCTCGGGTTCCATGGCGTCCTGATTCCTCGTGGGGTGTGTAGAGGTGAGCGTTTTCCCTTCCAAGTCCTGGTTCTGCCGTGTTTTTGTTCGCAGTGAATCCGCCCCAGAAAAGGTGGCGGATTGGACTGTTGTAATACAGTGGGCGGAACCTTGTCTTCAGCCTGTCTGTTGGCGGTGACCTCCGCGCTGTTTGTTTGTACCGCTGTGGCGGTCGGAGTGTTAAAATGGCTGTCTATGTTGGCGGTTTCCGCCACGTCGTGATTCCATTTTTTTTACCGCCGGCCTGTTGGTGGTTTTACCACCGCTTTAACACCGACTGCCAGTGTTGTAATGAGGGCCTTAGTGTCTTTCCAGTACTTCTTTTGTCTTTGAGAGTGATCCCTTCCCTTAAGACTAAACTAAGCCTGGATGAAATAGTCATGGGCCAACCCATGATTTTCCAATCTAAATTCCCCGTGTCATCTACAAATCCAGACTTGCAGTTAAATGATGATGATGTGTTGCAAGGTTGCAGAAAGCTTATACAGTGTCTTAAAGTTTCAGTTCTCAGGTGCAAGATACCTTACCTGCATGTCCAAAGGAGACCAGTCATTCCCTTTAGCCTGACTATTCAGTATATGTCCATATATACACCTGAAGAAGACTGCTCTGCAGCCCCATTCATGAGGACTTTACCAGATCCTGCTGGTCACGAACACTGCTGTTAAATGCCGAGGCCTAGCAACCTGGATCCACTCTTCTCATTGCAAGTGAGTTGGTTCTACTAGAAATGATATGCTTTTGGTGGTGCTTCAGAACCTGAGCCTGTTTCTGAATCTGAAGCATTTGATGACATTGCTTCTACACCACCTCCTCATCTGTTGGTAGGCAAAAGTCTTTATGCTCACCTTCTCTTCCTACTCTTCTAGCACATGATAGTTCTCCAACCCTGTCATTGTTAAGGCCTCGGCCCACTATAGTCAGAATCCTACTTCTTGATACTACATTCCTCTGTGCAAAGTGCTGCTCAGCCTACAAGGGTAACTCCTACATGCATATTTTGGAACCTTTCAGGCAGAATATTAACTATTTCTCTTGTTTAGGTTGCATGCAAATGCTTGTTAATATAGGAGTCAATATCCATTTGATTACAGTGCCAAATACTTTTATTGACACCTTTCTGCAACTTTGTTCACCTCAGACACAGGTTATCAGAGAGTTCCAGAATCCCCCTTTCTTTTTTCTCAGGCTTTGTAAAGTTCAACAACCCAGATATAACTTGTTCCACAAAGACTGAGCAGGGATCTATTTTCAAGCAAGGTAGAGCAGATGTTTGCAGCATTTTGAGAGACAAAGCAAATGCAATTTAACAGTGGAGAATCTTCCTTTCAAGTCACCTCCTGTTGAGTACTACCTCCCCCATGGACTGTTGTTTCTCAAAGGTCATTCCAAATGGGGTCATGTGTATCTTTCATCTTTGGACCACAAGTTTAGCTTTAGCTTGGACTGGAACTTGCTAGGCTGGGTAAATTGTTCCATCTAAAAGGCATTTTGATGCTCATCCTTTAGAACAGAAGAGGGGTAGGCAGGCTATTTTAATCACTTCTACGTTTTTCTTGGTTCCAATTTCCATGTTTGAGAGGACTGTGACTGTGATCAGGATGACATTAAAAAGAGATGGTGAGATTGCATTCTGTTCAATGTTTAGAAACTGAGGGGGTTGTCTACCGCCAGGGCCGGGGACCGCAGATGCACCGCCAACAGGCTGGCGGTGCATCCATGGGCATTCTGACCGCAGCGGTACAGCCGGTGAGAAACGGGAAACCGGCGGTGTCCCGCCGGTTTCCCGCTGCCCTGGGGAATCCTCCATGGCAGCGCTGCAGGCAGCGCCGCCATGGGGATTCCGACCCCCTTACCGCCAGCCTGGTCCTGGCGGTTTTGACCGCCAGAACCTGGCTGGCGGTAACGGGTGTCGTGGGGCCCCCTAACAGGGCCCCACCAAGATTTTCAGTGTCTGCCAAGCAGACACTGAAAATCACGACGGGTGCAACTGCACCCGTCGCACCCCTTCCACTCCGTCGGCTCCATTCGGAGCCGGCATCCTCATGGAAGGGGGTTTCCCGCTGGGCTGGCGGGCGGCCTTCTGGCGGTCGCCCGCCAGCCCAGCGGGAAACTCAGAATTACCGCGGCGGTCTTTTGACCGTGCAGCGGTATTCTGACAGCGGGACTTTGGCGGGCGGCCTCCGCCGCCCGCCAAAGTCAGAATGACCGCCTGAGTCTTTTCCTTTCAGAAAAAAGGGAAACTAGGGACACAGTTACATCAGTTGTAATATGTTGATATACAGCTATGAAGAGAAATATTGGCAACTGTATATGCAAACACAAATGTATATTTGTTTCAAACTTCTTGTGGCATTGTATTAACCACAAACCTTTTGTGGCCTCTGCTGGGCATGAACTCATAATGCTCCAAGTTGAACAATGCATATTTTCCAGTAGCATAATCTTGTAGTCCAGCATGGCAAGTGATGTGGAATGTTTTTCAGAAAAATGGTACTAGCATTGTGTATATGAATGATATCTTCCCTCCAAGGCCACCCGGTGCTTCACTGAAGGGAAGATCCCGACACCTGCACATTAGATTAGGTTTTTACAGAGAACATTGTGTTTCTGTCTCATGATCATGTAAATTGACTTGTACTGGGAGAAAAATGTATATGTAGTAAGTCCATTATGCAGTTTTTAACTTGTAGCACCAGATGACCATTTTCTAGCAAGAGCCCTGCTCTGTTAAAATACAATTGCCGTTTTGATTTTGCTTTGCTGCCTGCTATTTTGCTTTAAATGCTAGTTGGACTTCAGGCTTCCCGACGGGTTGTGTTTTATTTTTAACAGATGGTGAATTATTGTGTCGGCGGGAATTGCCTCCATGAAGAGATGCACGGGAGTGCTGGACCAAACTCTACTTGAAGACCCTAGTGTGCTTTATTTTTAACAACAGCATGGCAAACTCATGAAGGAAAAGCAAACAATGGCCCTTTCATGCATGGAAAAAGCCCCCTGCGAGTCAGGCTTTTTTTGTTTTTCTGAGTCAAACTCCCACTTTGTAAGTTAGTTTCAGAATATCAAACAACAAATGCTCAGCAAGACAAATAAACATGTCACCTGCTTAGTATTAATCTCTGTTTCCAGTGCGTTCATCGACGTTGTCGATGCACTGAAGGACCATAGATCCCCGCAAGTTAGGTATGGATATCTGGATATGGAAGGCAGTCCACCACCATGGAAACAGAGGCCAAGCTCTCCGCTGACCACCATGAATGTGGCACCCAAATGTGCCATTTGTTTCACATTCTGTGGCTTTATTATTGACATGAGCACATAATTTAGTTCTTATATTTGTCTATTTATGTTTCATGAACTGCACTCACTTCACCTACCCCATTGGTCACTTGAGAGGGGGTTCAGACTTACTGGTCCAAAGAAGAGTTCTGCAGGGTATGAACCCAGGTAAGAGACTTGAGGGTTTGATTGTGGATGCCTCTCGTTCCAGCCAGGGGTGGTGGAGTCATTCAAGTCAATAATGAAGAGAAAAACAAAACCCACCTCCTATCTGCGTTCCACAAAGAATCCAAACAAAATGATAAAGCTATGTAGGCAACTACAAAGAGTTTAAAACGAGCTGGGCAGTGCACTTGAAGCAACAGATGTCTACAATGTACACAATCAAAGTTTACTGAAGGAGGAAACAATATAAGAGCCGCCAAAAGAGCTCGATAATTGAGAGTAGCTTTTAGGCTACCATAAGATATGAGATAATAAATGAATGATCTTATGAATAAACAATATTTGATATACAGTGTTGATATGATTTTGAATATCAATGCACCTATGTACTGTTTCAGTTATTTGCCTATGCCATTTAGGTTTTATTTTTGTATGAATATGTGAGGTATATATGAGTATGAATGGTGAGGAGTGAGAGTTTTCCAGTTGTCTTTGAGAGTGTCCGCCTGTAGCTTTATACATGTATATGGTATATATTTGTAGGTTATCATTAGAAATAAATGCTATTGGTATTATCTATGTTCTGTAGCTCAACGTCTTAGTTTTATCATTATGTTTGTATTTTTGGGGAACGCAGATAGGAGGTGGGTTTTGTTTTTCTCTTCATTATTGACGCTTGTCCCCGTCCCGCTCCTTAATATTGACTTGGGGTACCCCCCCCTTTTCTTTTTTGGAGTCATTCAAGTCACCAAGTTCCAGGGTATATTTGAGTTTTATTGGTTTGATATTAGTTGGGAGAGAGTGTCATATCGGAAACATCCTTCACTATATGCCTCATGTCCTATTGTTCTGGTTCAAGGGTTCTCTGAAGAAAGAGCAAGGTGTAGATAAAAGAAATGAGTCAAATCAGACTTTTCAACATGTACGTCAAAATATTTAGCACCTGAATATTGTGGTATTTTTAACATAAAGTAAAAATAAAACGCCTGTCAGAAAAATACTGTATACCTTGTACATGCTGTTTTACCTTATTTGCATCCACCTCCATATAATGTATTATATTGTTTTTGGTATATACATTCTAAATAAAAGTAGACAATTGAAAAATACATTCCCTGCACTAAGAATATAACTAAGCTTAGCCCAAACCCTAGCCTTACGCCTAACCCTAGCTTTAGCCCTGGACATATCCCTAGCCTTGAACCTACCCCTAGCTCTGAACCTATCCCAAGCCCTGAACCCTACCATAGCCTTGGACTCTACCATCACCCTTTAAATAACCCTAACCCTAGCTCTGAACCTAGCCATGAAACTATCCTCAACTCAGACCTCTATTATACCTCTGAACAGAACCCCTACCCTAGCTCTGAACCTAGCCCTGAACCTATCCCTGCCCTCAACCCTGCCGTAACTCTAACCCTAGCTCCGAAGCTGGCCCTGAACCTATCGCTGGCCCTGAACCTTACCATATCCCTGAACATAACCCAAACCCTGACCCTAGCTCTAAACCTAGCCCTGAACCTAACTCTAGCACTAAGCTGTACCTCATACTAACCTTATAATGATAATGCGAATCTCAATTTTTTTAACAGGACAATATGCATCAGATTTAACATACGGTGCGTTCCTGTCCTTTCACCGCTTACTGCTGCCTAGGACAAATACAGGCACCCGGCACCATGATGCAAGGGTGCCTGGGGTGTAGGCAGGGTTGTTTTTGTGTACAAAGGGACACCTTATTGCACAAAAACAATTCTTTGAGGCTTTGACTCTTTCTACTTGTGCGGCAGAAATGCAGCACATGTAGAAAGAAGAAAAATTAGGAAAAATAAGCATTTCTCTCCTCGTTACGGCTCCTCTGGTTAGGTGAAGCATTTTGATGCATTACCAGGTCTACCACTAAAAGTAAATCTGGGAATGCACCATGCTCCACCCATGGAACGCCTCCCTAGGGAAGAATAACGCAAGACAGTGACTTGCCCTGCCTTGTTATACTCCACGTTTACCAAGCCATGTAGTGTAGTGTAGCCATTTTTTAATGTAGCTTTTTGCGCGTTTGCTTAAAGTATTAGGCCTCTGTGCACTTTGCCCTAGATGCATTTTATTTAGCCTTGCACTGTTATTTTACAATAACCAGTTTCACGGTCTTGTTTTATTTTCTTCTATCACACTGTTTAGCTTACTTTAGCACTGAAGTTCTCAAACAATACATTCTTGCTCGCTCTGTGCTTCAGTCAAGGATACAGTCTGGTACATTGCCGATAGACGTGGTAGAAGTTTAGTCTTTAGGGTTCGTAGACACATTCTTACTTAGGGACATTTCTTAGAACACCAGCGTGTTAGTTATAAAAACACTTCCTAGTCCTGGTACACGTAAGAGGGAGATTCAGACCAGGAAACCACAACTAGACACTGACTGCCCTGTTGCAGAGGCTGATCCCGATCACAGGCCTTTGCTCAGGTATGAGGGTCGATGTCCTCCCGGGGGAACCTGAAAGGCAGGCTTAGAGCTTAATATGCTGTGCTCAAAATAGAACTTAGAAGAGAGAACGTAATCTAGTTGCACTATGATAGCGTTATTCTTATGTTTCACTCTCCTCGTTACTATTTTAATCCTACTGTGTTGTATGGTTCTGGTTATTGCGGCTCACATCTTGTTATCTAAAATGCAGTAGTTTTATTAAACCAATCTTTAAAACTCAAACTGCCTTTGTCATTTAAATATGAGACCACACTGTGTATGAGAGAACTGGTTGGGATCTGAGTGACCACGACTTCCCTGGGAAGCACTAAGATGTCATGCGCTCGGCTGCCCAATTGTCCCTTCCCTTTGGGAGAGATGAGGCACTGCTAGTTAGCCGGAGCTCAACCCGGATTTGGGGTGACAAGGGCCCTTCGGCGTGGGTTAGACTTAGTCCCCCACACTGTGAACGATCTTGCTGCCCAAAAATCCAGTAGTCTCATTAGGATAATGAGAGCCTACGCGACAGTAGAACCATTCAAAGTGGCTTGGTAAATGTCATTCTTCGTTTTGTGTCGCTGTTGCAACCCCTTGCGTAGCGCTAGGCCAACGCAAAACCATAATTATTATGGGCCTGGACCTTTCAGCAAGAATATTTTAAAATCAGCAAACCAGTCAGGATGAACATGAATGGGCAGCCCCAAACAAATTATAGGGAGGAGGCATTGTCCACCTTTTCCTGTGGCCAAGAAAGACATGGAGGAGCCACATAAAAGGACTTAAACCAGCGCATGCTCTTATTGGATAAGAAGGTTTTCTGGGCGTAACCCTTTTGTTTTAAAGGTGCAGTAATACCTGATTATTAGCAGTGCAATGGTCTCATCTTCAACCTGAAATGTCATCTCCATCCCCTTGCCAGCCCAAGAATTCACTGCCCTGCTCATTCAGATCTATTTAAGGATAGGGTCACGTGCAGCTGAAGAGCAGACTAGGAACTATGGGTGGGAGGGCGGTGGAGAAAATCGGCAACAATAAAATCAAAAACTTAATTTTACTTTGCTTTTCTAGAGGGCTGCCAAGTGGCTTCAGGTTATGTGTGCTATCTGCGGCCACCCGTGATTTTTCCGACAACAGTAAACTGCATCCTCGTGTTAGAAGTGGGGTCTTTGGTTGACAGTCAGGTTACCCCCTGCTCAAGCAAGGACCCTCACTCTAGTCAGGGTAAAAGAGAATCACCCTCAGTTAACCCCTGCTTACCTCCTTGGTAGCCTGGCAGAGCAGTAGGCCTGACGTCAGAGTGCTAGATGTAAAGTATTTGTACCAACACACACAGTAACTTAATGAAAACACTACAAAATGACACAATACCAGTTTAGAAAAATAGGAAATATTTATCAAAACAAGACCAAAACGACAAAAATCTGACATACACAAGTCAAGTTATGAATTTTTAAAGATTAAACTCAAAAATAGCGCTTAGAAACACAAAATGCAGGTACTGGCAGAGAGAAGTCTTTGCTGTCCCTGAGACTTCAAACAACAGGAGGCTAGCTCTAAATCAAGCCCTTGGAGATTTCTTCACAAGATGGGAGGCACACAAAGTCCAGTCTTTGCCCTCTTACTCTGGCAGAAGCAGCAACTGCAGGATAGCTCCACAAAGCACAGTCACAGGCAGGTCAGCAGTCACAGGCAGGGCAGCACTTCTCCTCAGCTCTTTTCCAGGCAGAGGTTCCTCTTGTTTCCAGAAATGTTCTACAGTCTGTGGTTTTGGGTGCCCTTCTTATACCCAATTTCTCCTTTGAAGTAGGCCTACTTCAAAGTGAAGTCTCTTTTGAATGTGAAATCCTGCCTTGCACATGCCAGGCCACAGACATTCACCAGGGGGTCGGAGACTGCATTGTGTGAGGACAGGCACAGCCCTTTCAGGTGTAAGTGACCCCTCCTCCCATCCCTCCTAGCACAGATGGCTCATCAGGAAATGCAGACTACACCCCATCTCCTTTTGTGTCACTGTCTATTGTGAGGTGCAACCAGCCCAACTGTCAAACTGACCCAGACAGGGAATCCACAAACAGGCCGAGTCACAGAAATGGTATAAGCAAGAAAATGCTCACTTTCTAAAAGTGGCATTTTCAAACACACAGTCTTAAAATCAACTTTACTAAAAGATGTATTTTTAAATTGTGAGTTAAGATACCCCAAACTCCACATGCCCATCCGCTCCCAAAGGGAATCTACACTTTAATGAGATTTAAAGGTAGCACCCATGTTAACCTATGACAGGGACAGGCCTTGCAACAGTGAAAAACAAATTTAGCAATATTTCACTGTCAGGACACCTTTTACGCATTACTATATGTCCTACCTTGACCATACACTGCACCCTGCCCTTGGGGCTACCTAGGGCCTACCTTAGGGGTGTCTGACATGTAAGAAAACCGAAGAGTTAGGCCCTGCAAGTGGGTACACTTGCCAAGTCGGATTTACAGTTAAAACTGCACACACAGACATTACAGTGGCAGGTCTGAGATATGATTACAGAGCTACTTATGTGGGTGGCACAACCAGTGCTGCAGGCCCACTAGTAGCATTTGATTTACAGGCCCTGTGCACCTCTAGTGCACTGTACTAGGGACTTACTAATAAATCAAATATGCCAATCATGGATAAGCCAATAAAGTGCCCAGAGTAACAAAAACAGTAAAATCAGAGTCCAGCACACATCAACAACCTGGGGAACGAAGGCAAAAAGTTAAGGAAGACCACACCAAGGATGAAAAGTCTAACACTCAGGCTTGTAGTTTTGCTTTTTACACTGACCACATGACCTCCATATTGTAACATGTAAATTGATGTTAACTAAAATGTTGCGACTGGCTAAAAGCATCACATGTGGCCAGGTCTGGAGCCACACTGCAGCTATGCTTACAATTTTCCAACATATTCTGTTTTATTTTGAAACCTGGGACTGCTTGTTGCACAAACGAAACTATAAACAACTTGGAGCACAAGTTTTTCTGTGGTAGTTCACTCTTTAATTTACATCATGAACTAAAAGTAACATACACAATGTGTGCTGCCTTTTCTTTAATTAAAAGGTTTATCTCAAGCTTCATTAACACACAATATAGGTAGAGCATAGTAGGAAACCATGCAAGCTTCTCTTACATATTAAATGTTAAAGAATAAGCATCAGCAATCATACAAGGCTTCGCTCAGAAAAGCAACACAAATACAACTCAAGCATTATTGAAGCAAGCTTCTCTCCCTCATAAAATAGGTGCATCTTGAGCAACAGCAGTGAAAATGTTCCTTCTCTATGTAACAGGTAAAGCAATTTAGGAGCTTTTCAAGCTCTCCATCCCACTCCCTGCTGCCACAGAACAGTTATTAATTAACAGTAGTTGTGCAACTTTCCTACACATATAAAGCTTGCATAACCAATGCAAGCTTCACTGCAACACACAATAGGTATAACATGATAGGAACAAAACAAATTTCCTCTCTCACAGAAGGCAGGTGCAAATCGAGGTTCTCTTTACCACTGGACATATTTTGCATACCAAAGTACCAAATAGTCTATTGATCACAGTTACAGACCAGGCACCAATATCATGATGGTTACACACATCTGTCTGGAGCAGGTGCTTGATCTACTGAGATGAACATTTGGGTGCATGAATGAGTATGTGAGTGCTTCTGCTAGCATTCCATCAGTACATCTGCAGTTGCTCTCTTTCACTTCTGGTTTCACTGGCACTGTTGCCACAGGTGTTTGGGTCACATCCTGCAAGTCTTTCTGAGGTCACGCTGAATCCTGCTGCCACTGCTGTACCTCTTGCAGTTGTCATCCTTTGTTGTCTAACCACTGTCACTGAGTCCTGCTGTCACGGCTGAAACTCTTACTGCTGTCATATCCAGATGGCCCCGCAGCAGTCAAAACCTACAACTCATTCGTCTACAGTATCTTCCGAGTTAGCTGATGCTACTGTTTACACCTCCTGCTGTTGTTACTTGGTGCTGTTGTTACTTCAACTGTCTTGCTGTTGCCTCTGCCTGTCATTCACAATGCAGTCATCTGTCGTTCATACTTCTGTCACCACACTCTGCCTTGATTGGAACAGGCAAACACCTGTGTCTTTGATTGGGAGTATGCTACTTGGAGCCCACGATGACAACACAACTTCAGGGACACATAAATAGTTGTTTCCTGCATCAGCCTAGGGTAATGCATGTGGTGAATTCATTATAATATGGCCTTGGCACTGGATCTTTGATCTGGGTTGTCTCATCAGCGATAGGCTATGTACGCCAAGCTAGACTGTTGATGTCTGTCCAAATGTTTGAACAAGACA
Source organism: Pleurodeles waltl (assembly GCF_031143425.1). NCBI lineage: Eukaryota > Metazoa > Chordata > Amphibia > Caudata > Salamandridae > Pleurodeles > Pleurodeles waltl. Next base: position 1,330,849,368 of record NC_090446.1, on the reverse strand, counting down.
CGCACACGGGATAAGGATGAATAAGTTGCACACCACCTGGGCTGTAGTCACCAGGAAGTATGGTCTCTGCAAGTAAAAACTGCAGTCAAGGAGTTTTCTATTGTTACAGCAAAGCAATAGCACCATCTCCCAGTGTCACTACATGAGATCAATCTGCTAAAATTTAGAAAAGCCCTCAGAGTCTGCCTTATCCTTTCTAAATTTCAGCCTCCATCCCACTAGCAAAAGCAAGTGTCTGACCTGCAGGTCTGATCAGAGATATGTTTCAATAGCGCCAAGATGCCTCCGAGCGTGCTCTTGCAGTTTATAGAAACTCAAATGCAATAAAATATAATGCAACTTCTATATTAGGATATAAGTTCAGGGTATGGGTCATGCATGTAAAGCCTCATTACTGAGATAGCAGTTCATGGCGCAGTTCAAAATATAGTTAAATCAACTAAAGTATGCCACTGGCCTGGGATTCAAATAGTGAGCTGTACAGACAGTTTTTTAACTTATCTCAACTCTGACCCATAATAACACCATCGGCCAGCAGTACTGGAACCCACATATAGATCTGCTGACTCAATTTTCTGGGCCTCAAACGTGACATGCAGCATCCCTGTCTGTTCTTGCATTGTGCACTCAAATGCAAATTTTTCAGAGAGACCTAAATCTGACATTCTGAGGCTCTTGTTATAACTTTACAGAGAACATCCATACTTAGGTGCCGATTACAAGTTTGGTGGTAAGGTCACTGCCGTGGAAACGGCGTGGTTCTCTGTGACTGCCAAATCTGCTGTCTGCCTGGCCAATTACGAGTAGACCAGATGCACCTAGGAAAGACCGCCGCTAAACCTAGTCACCGCCAGGATATACAGATCGCAATGGTGGCGGTCGAGGCCAAAATGTATGTCTGAGGGCGGACTACCAGTTCCACCACTGATCCAATCACAATGCACGTTGCCGCCAGCGTGACTGTGGCAGCCAGTCCAAAACAGCTGAGCAGGTGGAAACAGAGGGAAAAAAAGGCAGAAACTCACCTTTACTCACCTGTACATATACCCTGATGTCATGGAGCCAATAGTACATGTCCTGCTAATGCTGCTGCTTCTTGATGACCGCCGAAACCCACACTGTTGTCGATGCAACTGACAGTAATTCCTCATCTCACTCGTTCAAATTTGCTTTCCAGTTCACAGATGCACAGACAGGTGCAATATAAGGTCCAGGGTGGCCCTGGGGCAAAATAGTTTGTGTGTCTGGGACAGCCAAAACTGTTTGCACCCAATTCAGCTCTCTGATGTCCTATTCGGCCAACGCACTGACACTCCTCCAATATCAGAATGTGTGCCTCAATAAATGACAAGGACGGGGATGTGTGTCCACAGTACACTAACACAATAGCAGGTCCACTAACATCACAGCAAATAATCATTGTGACACCCTCATACTTCACACCAGTTTTGTGCGGTATTGATAGACAACAAACCTAAGTAGGGATATAGCATTAAAATCAAACACACTTTCTATGCTATAGTGCTGCACTAGACCCTCAAACATCAGCCACATCAAATAATCACATTTAGAAAATGCTATCCTAAACAATACACCTAAGAACTAATGCAAGCCTACCCTTAAAATACCCCCTGCAGAACAGGCTCATTACAATCAGAGGGCCCCCTGAAAGTCGGGGTCCCTGGGCCACAGTCCACTTTGCCCATGCCCCTAAACATCTCTGTGCCCAGGACTCAAGGCTCAAGGTATAGCCAGGACATACAATAGCCTCGCCAAGTGCCACATACGTGTCTGCAATGTGAAAGTACAGGGTATTTGAACAAACACATCAGTAACATCATTTCTCACATACAACTAATTTAGGTGTAAACTGCACACAAAACAATGGACACGTCACAAAAAGAAGACAAAAAGCCAGGACAACCAACCACCCAACAGGTGTGGAGAAATAAATGACTAACTTGCACACAGTCAACACATATCCAACATACATCATAGGGAGAACTGCAAGCCAAATGAGGGTGACAGTGCACCCCACTGCATTTATCCTGCCTACTATTCTGGACCACATTTCCCTTTTCTGACTGAAAGCTGCATTTTGGACTTGGGCTCCAAACAATTGTGGCTCTGTTATGATTTCATCCACCATGACTGTCAACTCTGCCTCAGAAAAAAGTTTTTTTTTGGGCCTTAACATGTCTCCAGGATAGAGTGACAGTGCAACAAAAAAGTGAAAAATCTGCACAAAGGGGTGGTAAAAAAGGGGGCTGGCAAGGTGTATGGTAAGCAGTAATAGGGATGGGATTGCAATAAAAAGGCCTGCCTTCTCTCAACAAGATGCGCTGTCAGAATGACTGTGCTGCAGTGGAGCAGCAAAGGATCATGGTCTGGAATGGGGTGTGTTTTATAGTGTGATTTTCAGGTGTTTCCACTTTGCAGCTGGTCATCAGGTGTTCTGTATTACCTTCATGCAATGGCCACTGCTCTAGTGCAATGTTGAGTGGTACTGCGGAGGTTGACTGCCATTAGCGGCAGCCGACAGTGCCACTGTGTTTCCATAATCTGGTCAGTGGGAACACACTGCACTGACGGCGATGGAATGCATATGGTCAACAGTCTCTGGCGGGCCACAGTTCATCAGCACATTGGCATGTCGAGCTGCATGCATCGTAATTGGGCGTGTGGAAGACCACCAACTTCTCCTTTCACTATGTCACATACCCCCGCTAACCTTCTTAACACTTTTTTCTACACCACGCATCATTCTCCATCTTCTGACACCCTGCTCCCTTTTTCACACTTCCATCTAGCTCGCCTCACACTCAGTTCCCACACTTTCTCCCTATCATCACAATGCTCATACCTTTCTCCAAACTTCTTTTCCACTGTCTTCCCAAATCCACCTCTCCTTCTTATGCCTTTCTTATGCTGGCTATTGTTAGGGAAAGTGATGAATTATAATTATTTGGACGAACCCTGGTGAATCGAAGTCTTTGATTTACAAGTAGACAATAATGACCTGGAGGCCTTGATGATGTCAGTAGAGCACGTGCTTCGGTCATGAGTTAAATGTGAATCCTATTCATTTAGTTGTGAGAACAGCAGTTAAATAAAGGTTTGGGATTAGTTAGTAACTGCTGGGAATTTGTGTGTGTTCTTTGGTTTTCGACAAATTATTACTTGTATACCTGTAACCCATTGAATCCCATGTTATTTGGAGCAGTTACTTCATTAAGAGAGGCACACACCGGCCAACCTCTTTGCAAAGGTTTTGAATACACACGCACCACGCAATCCCAACCTTGGTGTTGCCCTGTCCAAAGTGTAAACTTGTTGCAAGCCACCACTGATATTGCAAGCTTCGCCTTGATGAATTATGGATAGCTGTCACGGGAAGTGGGAAGGAACAAATGGTCCATTCCCTAACGATTCTATTGAAGTGGGACGTCAGTACGTATGACGTCCCTCCACATGCTGTCACTGCGCATTGATCTGTATTGGTAGCACCTCTTTGAATGGATGCTGTTTAACGTGTCTGCCTGCTCAAGCCCTGCGTGAGCATTCCTAGCCCTTTGCTCATGTGTTCTGGGATTCGTTTTCTTCGTAGTTTCTGGGAAAGCAGATGAGTTATGGACTCTCTGGTAACCTGTTATCTCAGATGAGGAGCCAGTTGCCTCCTTTTAAACTCCCAGCCGCTGAGTGCTTGGACTAGTTGAAGGACGGTGCCACTTAAGTGCTGATGAAGCGCCGCGCCTGTGATCCTCGCACGCAGTCGCTCTGTAAAGCAATGTCCCCGAGCTCTCCTCTGTGACTGGAGCGCACTTGCAGGCAGCAGTACTAATGACACCAGCAAGCAGCATCCTCCGGGCACAGCTGGAAGTGGCGGGTGCCGACAACTCCAGCACCAGGGGCAGCCAGAAAACACTCCGACGGGTTATTACCTTCAAGCACTCTGCTCGCTTTACCTGATGGCATATTAAATAAACCAATTACGCGCCAGACACTTTTGCAGACAGTGGCATAACTAGAATTGATGCCCACCTTTGCAATATGTAAAGAGTGGTCCCTGAGTCTCTCAATGTCACACATATTCATTAGCTTTAAGCTGAATGGATGCGTCCTAAATGGTTGGGGGGGGGGGCACTGATTGGTGGGGTCCTCCACTGTGCTCCAGGGGGGAAATCCATCTCACACATTGCTTCAGAGACCCTCAACACACACTTACACACAAACACACACACACGTGTAGGCCGTACCTGAGCAAGCCCTGGAAAACATCATACTTCACATAAGAGACACAGGGGGTCATTACAACCCTGGCGGACATTGTTAAGGCGGCAGTGAGACAGCAAACAGGGCGGCAAAAAAAAAGGGGAATTATGACCGTGGCGGAAAACCGCCAACAAAGACAGCCACTTTAACACTACGACCGCCACGGCGGTAGAAACAAACAGCGCGGCGGTCACTGCCAACAGACAGGCGGGAGACAAAGTACCGCCCACAGTATCACAACCTACCAATCCGCCACCTTTTCCGGGGCGGATTCACCGTGGATAAAAACACGGCGGAAACAGCCATTTCAATGGGGAAACGCTCACCTCTACACACTCCACGAGGAAGGAGGACACCATGGAACCGGAACTCCAAATACTCCCTGCGATAGTCTTCCTGCTCTTGTACGATCATCAGCGCCGAAGACAACGGTGAGTACTGCACCTACAACATAGGAGAGGGGGGAGGCAAAAGTCAGACACACAACCACGCAACACCCCCACCCTCACCCACTACAACACACACACCAATGCATATCCAAACATCACAGTAACAACCCCTAAAACCCCCGGAAGAATGCAAAGACAAAAGGAAATGAGTGGAACCATTGTAATATATCAAAATTCGGTTAGCAAATATATACATATATACACTATTAACAAAATATACATCACAAATAGTATTCCAGGTAATGCACCATTCAATGTCCGTGGACCACTGGGCCCAAAATGCATGGGCGAGGCCCACACACGATACCTGAGCAAAACGGAGAGAACACTGCTGGGGCATCAGATAGAAATACAACAGGCACCTCAGGGGGAAGGGAAGGAGGGGCACCTCAGCCGGATGACAGCACCACGCCAGATCCACGAGGGGCTCCATGCCCATTGATGTATCCTGGGGAGTGCAAAGCCACAGTCTCTCAAGTCTCTACAGTGGGTGGGTTGCCCACTGCCATATCCTGGGGAGTGCAAAGCCACAGTCTCTCAAGTCTCTACAGTGGGTGGCTTGCCCACTGTTCAATCCTGGGGAGTGCAAAGCCACAGTCTCTCAAGTCTCTACAGTGGGTGGGTTGCCCACTGCCATATCCTGGGGAGTGCAAAGCCACAGTCTCTCAAGTCTCTACAGTGGGTGGGTTGCCCACTGCCATATCCTGGGGAGTGCAAAGCCACAGTCTCTCAAGTCACTGCAGTGGGTGGCTTGCCCACTGTTCAATCCTGGGGAGTGCAAAGCCACAGTCTCTCAAGTCTCTACAGTGGGTGGCTTGCCCACTGCCATATCCTGGGGAGTGCAAAGCCACAGTCAAGACGATAACAGTCTCCACTGGTTCTGGAGGGGGACTGGTGCCCAGAGTGCTTCATCCTGTTAAGGACAGACGGAGTGGATGCTGTTCTCCACTGGTTCTGGAGGGGGACTGGTGCCCAGAGTGCTTCATCCTGTGAAGGACAGACGGAGTGGATGCTGTTCTCCACTGGTTCTGGAGAGGGACTGGTGCCCAGAGTGCTTCATCCTGTTAAGGACAGACGGAGTGGATGCTGTTCTCCACTGGTTCTGAAGGGGGACTGGTGCCCAGAGTGCATCACTCTCCCCGTGACGGTCCCAGTTCCGTCACTGCCCCTGCCGCACATGGGCTAGCGGTGCTTGAGTTGGCGGTGCTTGCCCTGTTCAGCGGTGCTTGCCATGGCGGTCTTTGCCCTGTTCAGCGGTGCTTGCCCTGTTCAGCGGTGCATACCATGGCGGTCTTTGCCCTGTTCAGCGGTGCTTGCCCTGTTCAGCGGTGCTTGACTTTGCTGTCTCTGACCTGTTCAGCGGTGCATGCCATGGCGGTCTTTGCCCTGTTCAACGGTGCTTGCCCTGTTCAGCGGTGCTTGACTTTGCTGTCTCTGACCTGTTCAGCGGTGCATGCCATGGCGGTCTTTGCCCTGTTCAGCGGTGCTTGCCCTGTTCAGCGGTGCATGCCATGGCGGTCTTTGCCCTGTTCAGCGGTCCTTGCCCTGTTCAGCGGTGCTTGACTTTGCTGTCTCTGACCTGTTCAGCGGTGCATGCCATGGCGGTCTTTGCCCTGTTCAGCGGTGCTTGCCCTGTTCAGCGGTGCTTGACTTTGCTGTCTCTGACCTGTTCAGTGGTGCATGCCATAGCGGTCTTTGCCCTGTTCAGCGGTGCTTGCCCTGTTCAGTGGTGCTTTACTTAGCCGTCTCTGACCTGTGCAGCGGGGTTTGCCATGGCGGTCCCTCATTGCCCAGCGGGGCTGTGGCTGCCGGGGCCCTCCTGGGCACTGAGTCTGGCGGTGGCCTCCTGGCCAGTGACGATGGGGCTGGCGGTGGCCTCCTGGGCAGCGGGGATGATGGCGGACTTCTCCGCCGTGCTGCTCTTCCCAGACTTTGGCGCTTTCTTCTGCCCCTTCCCCACCTTAGCAGGAGTCACGGCTGAGTGGACAGTCCCCTCGGGACCCTTGTGAGGGGCTTTGCCGGCTGGAGTCTTCCCCCAATCCCGTCGGGCACTGTCCAACTTCTGGTGCTTCACAGGGGGGGGGACTGGCTGTGCTGTGGCTCCGTGTCACACTGGCTGCCCTGGTGCCCGGTGCACTCCACATACCTCTAACAGGCACCACTGGTCCCGGAGATTTTTTGGCTGAGGTGCTAGTACGGGACCTATGAATTGGAGGGGGGGGGTGGTGGGAAAGAGGTCAAGGTTGCTCAGGAAAAGTTTTTGACGAACACTGGGAAGGGTAGCTGGAGGGGGTCTGGGAGTGGAGGAAGAGGAGGCGGTTGTAGAAGGTGTAACGTTTGTTGATTTGGGTGCAGGTGCATGCGCTGGAGGCTGTCGTGAGGTGGATGGATGTTGGTTGGGTGTGTGCCCGCGTTTGTGTTCTTTGGGAGGGGGCATCACAGACTGGGAGAGGACACAGGGGACTTGTAAATGGTAGTGGGGGTGGTGAGTGCAGGTGAGCGGGGTGTGCTGGTGGGTGTGCTGGTGCGGGACATAGTGGCTGTAGTGGTAGTGCATGCAGGTGAAAGTGTAGATGACACTGGGAGGGAGGAGGGAGAAGGGAGACGAGGAGGAGGGGGACACAGTGGAGGCAGTGGATGTTGGTGTGTCTGTATGTGTGTGATGCTTGCGTGAGTGCCTGTGGGATGTGTGGTGCTTATGTTTGCCTGAGCTTCCCTTGTGTGTTGACGTGTGTGCAGGCTGGTCTGATGGTGTGCTTGGGATAGGCTGGGGTACAGGGGATTGGATCTGGGTGGAGGAAGTTGGAGGGGGGAGGCTAGACCCAGGGACAATGGCTGCCATCAGTGCTGAGGCCAGAGATTGCAGGGTTCGATGAAGGGCAGCCTGACCAGAATGAATGCCCTCCAGGAATGCATTACTGTGTTGCAACTCCCTTTCTACACCCTGGATGGCATTCGCAATGGTAGACTGCCCAACAGTGAGTGACCTGAGGAGGTCAATGGCATCCTCACTGAGGGCAGCAAAGGTGACAGGGGCAGGGGCTGAGGTGCCTTGGGCGAAGGTGATGCCCACCCTCCCGGGTGAGCGGGCACGGGGCGAAGGCTGAGGGGCTGCTGGGAGGGCGGTGCTGGTAGTAGTGGTGGTGGTGGCGGCTGTACCTGTAAAAGTGGGGGGGCACACATTTTGCCGCCACCACAGGGGAGCTCCCATCGGAGGACGAGTCTGTGTCGCTGGTTGCTGATCCTGTCCCCGCCTTGAAGCTCCCCTTGCCCCTGGTGTATTCGGAGTCCGTGTTGTGGCCCTCCATGGCCATGTGGGAAGCAGCTCCCTCATGCTCCGGTGCCACTGTACTTCCGCCTGATGATGCTGATGCACAAAAGAACAGGGAGAGTACAAAAAGGGGGGGGAGAAGAAAGACAGGTTGAGTGCATGGCTTACCGCTACCGTTGGCGGACAATACAGACACAGCAGCCCCCTGCACTACGCCGCACTGTTGGGCTCTACTGATGCAGTTCCTGGGATATGGCCTACATGGCTATGGTGGACATCAGCACACATAGATGACACAGGGGCATGTATACCTGTACTTGGCACTCTACAGAGGTGGGGAGGAGTGCCACATGGCCTGCATTACGGAGGGGCCTAGCCTACGGAATTCGCCCTGGCCTAGGGAAACCCACAGCCCTCCTCCCCCACCCAGACACCTTCATTGCGCGCAAAGTCCGCTGAATGATGTTGTACTCACCCCCTTGTGTCTGCTGTGATGCCCTCAAGCGCCCGTCCAACTCAGGGTAGGCCACTGCCAGGATCCGGAACATCAGGGGGGTCATGGTTCGACGGGCACCCTTCCCACGTTGGGAGGCCATCCCCAGCTGAGCCTCCGCCGTCTTCTTGCTCCAGCGGCGAATGTCCTCCCATCTTTTCTGGCAGTGGGTGCTCCGTCTCTGGTGGACCCCCAGGGTCCGGACGTCCTTGGCGATGGCACGCCAAATATCCTTCTTCTGGTGGGCGCTGACCTACATGACATGTACAGGGGGAGAAGATAAGTCATTAGCAACTGCACCGTCGAAGTGAGTGGCCCACATCCCTACCCTTGCCATGTGGCACATGCATTCACAGCCCTTCATGCTTGCTGAATTCTGCCCCCTTCCTTCTTACAACCAGCCCTCTCCACCCAGACATAGCCCATACAACTTGCTCCCACTGTACTCACCTGTTGGTCTGGAGGACCGTAGAGTAGCGTGTACTGGGGGAGGACCCCATCCACGAGCTTCTCCAACTCCTGTGTAGTGAAGGCAGGGGCCCTTGCCCGAGACGCACGAGCCATTGTCTCTTCCAGACCGAGGTCACAGCAGCACTTGCAGTATAGGTCCTCTCCTGTCGAAGATCAGATATCGAGTGATTCAACAGATAGAAAATGGCGGTCACGTCCGCAGCGGTGACGTCCGCGGTGGTGCGTATCATCACCGCCGGCGCACTTCGTCATTGGCTCCTGGGACCCATAGGGTCCAATGTTAACCAGTGCAGCATTGCGCCGCGGTCTTCGACCGCCTACCGCGACGGTGTACAACGCCAGCGCAGTTACCTCACATCCCATTTTCCCACTTTAGAGGTCAGGCAGCCGCTATTTCAGGGGCCCACATGGCTTCATTTTCAACTGCGTCACACATACCTAGGCCTGGACTCAACACACATACAGACTACTTTTTGGATTATGTTTCGTGTTCTGTGTAGCTGTGGGTACATACCTCTGAGTTGCTTGACTCTGTGGTCGCTGTTGTCCTTCCTAGGTACCGTCAGCTGGGACATGTGAGGAGATGGCAGAATCCTCCGGTGTACCGACCGCTGGTGGACCTGTTGACAATGGAGGAGCGACATTTAATCATCACCTACAGGTTTGACCGTGCCACAATCCAGGAACTGTGTACCCAGTTGGAGCCTGACCTGATGTCAGCTATCCGCCATCCCACAGGGATCCCCCCTCAAGTGCAGGTGCTATCAGTGCAAGTGTTTTTTTTTTAAACAACAGTGGCCATGGCATCAGGGATGTCCCAGCCTATGTTTTCCAACGTGTTGTCCAGAGTGTTGTCTGCCCTGCTGAAACACATGAGGAGCTGCATCGTTTTCCCTCAGGTGGAGGATTTGGCTACTGTTAAAGGTGACTTCTATGCCCTTGGGCATATCCCTAACATCATAGGTGCCATTGATGGGACCCATGTGGCTTTGGTCCCCCCCCACAGGAATGAACAGGTGTACAGAAACCGGAAGAGTTATCATTCGATGAATGTACAGATGGTATGTTTGGCAGACCAGTACATCTCCCAGGTAAATGCTATGTTCCCTGGCTCAGTGCATGACGCCTACATCCTGTGGAATAGCAGCATCCCTTATGTGATGGGTCAACTCTAGAGGCACCGGGTGTGGCTATTAGGGGACTCTGGTGACCCCAACCTGTCATGGATACTGACCCCAGTGAGGAATCCCAGGACCTGGGCAGAGGAACGCTACAAGGAGGCCCATGGGCGGACTAGGAGGGTGATCGGACGCACCTTCGGCCTCCTGAAGGCCAGGTTCAGGTGCCTCCATATGACAGGTGGTTCCCTATTCTACTCACCAAGGAAGGTGTGCCAGATCATCATCGCCTGCTGTATGCTTCACAATCTTGCTTTGCGACGCCAGGTGCCTTTTCTGCAGGAGGATGGTCCAGATGACGGCGTTGTGGCAGCTGTGGAGCCTGTGGACAGTGATGAGGATGAAGCAGAGGAAGAAGACATTGACAACAGAGACTCAGTCATCCAGCAATATTTCCAGTGACACACAGGTGAGAACACTTTCTTGCCTACTACAAGTACTTTCACACTTCTACCTCTATCCTGTCTGTCAATTTCAAGCAGTATTTGGTAACTGAGTTGTACATTTCCATTACGGTTTCACAGGTGTGGTTACCAACGTGTGTCATCTGCTTGCATTCTTCATGGACTTGTGATGTGTGACATAGGTATGTTAACATTACATTTGAGAACGGATTTTGTCACTGTCATAGCTAATACACATTTTCAAAACCACAGACTGACTCCAGATTGTTTTGTGCTTCAAGGGTGTTTATTGAAGTGCTCAATATTGGAGGGGGTGGAAAAATGGTGAGGGGTGATGGTGGAGGAATGTCCATGGCAGAGTCCAGTCTATTAGTCTCACAGGTGCACTGCCCATATGGGCATTGGAAGTGGAGCTGGGGCAGTTCCAATATGGACAGGTTTACAAAGTGGGACAGTGGGATGACAATCAGGGTGGTCTCATTTCTTGGCGGGGGTCTTGCCATTGTGCTCTGTCCTGTTCCTGGATCTCAGGGACCGCTTGCGGGATGGTTCTCCGTCTGCAGGGGGTGGGGTGCTGGTGTGGTGGTCCTGTGGCGGGGCGTCCTGTCCACTAGCACCGGCAGAGGTGTTGGGCAGTTCATCATCCATGCTAGTGTCAGGGGCCCCTTGGAGTGCCACGGTGTCCCTCACGGTGTTCAGTATGTCCTTCAGCACCCCTACGATGGTTCCCAGGGCGGAGCTGATGGTTCTGAGTTCCTCCCTGAAGCCCAAATACTGTTCCTCCTGCATGCGCTGGGTCTCATGAAACTTGGCCAGGACCATAGCCATCGTCTCCTGGGAGTGGTGGTATGCTCCCATGATGGAGGAGAGGGCCTCGTGGAGAGTGGGTTCCCTTGGCCTGTCCGCCCCCTGTCGCACAGCAGCCCTCACAGTTCCTCCGTCCCCTGGACTGTGTGCCCACTACCACTGCCCCCAGGTCCCTGTTGTTGTTGGGGTGGTTGGTTATCCTGGGTTCCCTGTAGTGGTGGACACACAGCTGATTGACATGTCCTGGGTACGGAGGTATGGGCCCGCTGGGTGGGTGCTGTGCTGGTGTTTCCAGAGGGTGGAAGGTCTGTGTTGGGCTGTGCCTGTGCGAGGGGAACCGACTGTCCCGAGGCCCACGATGGTCCAGGCTGGTCATCTGGATCCAGTTGGCCAGAGCTGCTGTCATCACTGTGGGCCTCTTCTGTGGGTGGGGTAGAGATGTCTGGACCCTCCTGTCTGGTGACGTTGGGTAGTGGTCCTGCAGGGGTGAAAAAGCATGATTATTGCATGTGTGTGTGTCATGGTGTGCAATGGGTGGGTGAGCGTGTACCCCGGTGCTAGCATTCCTGTGTGGGGGCTTGTGTGATGATGGTTGGGGGGGTGTTATGGGTATGTGCAGTGGGCATGCTTTAGTGAGGGGTGTCCATGCTTTGTTGTGTCATGCAGGGCTTGGTGTTGGGATGTGTGGTTTGTGTTATTAGTACATTAGTGAGGAGTTGGAGTGATAGGGGAGGGGGTGAGGTTGGGGGTCTGTGATAGCATGCAGGTAGGTTGGGGGATATGATAGTTAAGATTTGACTTACCAGAGTCCATTCCTCCACCGACTCCTCCGAGGCCCTCAGGATGCATAATGGTCAAGACCTGCTCCTCCCATGTTGTTAGTTGTGGGGAAGGAGGTGGGGGTCTGCCGCCAGTCTGCTGTACCGCGATGTTGTGTCTTGAGACCACGAAACGCACCTTCCCCCGTAGGTCGTTCCACCTCTTCCTGATGTCCTCCCGATTTCTTGGGTGCTGTCCCACTGCGTTCACCCTGTCGACTATTCTTCGCCATAGCTCCATCTTCCTAGCTATGGAGGTGTGCTGCACCTGTGATCCAAATAGCTGTGGCTCTACCCGTACGATTTCCTCCACCATGACCCTGAGCTCCTCCTCGGAGAACCTGGGGTGTCTTTGCCGTGCCATGGGGTGGTGTAGGTGATGTGTGGGGTGTTGTATGTGGTGATGAGTGTGGTGATGTGTAGTGGTGTGTGGTGTTTTGTGCGTGGATGTTGTGTAGGTGATGGTGTTGTGTGCCTCTGTGTGGTGGGGTTGTCTATGCTGTGCAGTCTCTCTGGCCTTCGTCAATAATATTTGGTCGTAGGGGTTTGTGGGTGATGTGGGTGTGTGTTTTATATTGTGTTGGGTGTGTGTGAGTGGTGTTTGTATGTGTATCAGGTGTGTGTATTTGGAATTGTCCAATGTGGCGGTGTTTTGGAGATGTGTGTGTATTTTGAGCGCGGCGGTGTGTACCGCCAATGGAATACCGCGGTTGAAAGACCGCTGCGTGGATTCGTGGGTCGTGATAGCATGGGCGTGTTTCTGTTGGCGTGACGGTGGAGGTTTTTTTTCCGCCAGTTTATCACTGACCTTTGGTGTGGCGGACTTGTGTGGGTATCTGAATTTCGGCAGATTCCGAATTGTGGGTCATAATAGCTGTGGTGGATTTCCGGTGTATTGGCAGTCTTCTGCACGGCGGTAAGCGGCTTTTACCGCCAATTTTGTAATGACCCCCACAGGCTCTGTAACTAATGGTGTATTCCAAGATATGTGGCCTATGATCGTATTGGTCTCACCAGAAACTGCTCTGGGAACGAAACAGGCACACCTGGCCTTAGATTCCCATCCAGGGAAATATTGACAGCCCTCTGTAATTTCTGGGACCCCAGGCCGCTTGCCATTTGCAAGTCTGCCATTTTGGAAATGCTGTGCATTGTCCTGAAGAAGAGTGAAGAATATATATCCATTCCACAAGCAAGTAAAAGCTATGCCTTTTAATCCAACTGTGCCCCTTCTGTGCTTTAGAGGAATTGATTGACCCTTTACTAAAACCTGAGCCTGCGGTGAAGGTCGCTCCTGTCATAGTCCACTTCTATATATGAATAATTCCGTAATAGAAGAGGCAGACAAGTCAATAACGTGCACATCAAGTTCCTGTAAGTGGCAGACGTGTGCTGGGTATCAATATAACATTCTGTGTACGGGAAGTGGGCTAGGATTCGGGTCTGACATGCTGGTAATGGGATTATCCTGCACTGTAATGCATTTCTGGTACCATTGCCTGCTCAGCCCGGCATGCACCAGCCAAATTTTTTAAATTAAATTGGTCTTGCCTTATTGCTGAAAACCCCAGCACCAAGTGAAATGATGAACCAATGACTTGATTATGGGCACCTACATTAGATGCTAGTCATTGGTGTTCAGGTGATCATATATACATAGTCAAGAATGGCCATGGTTAGAGCCCAAACCAATGACAAAGAAGCATATTCAGTTTTTACCACCAAAGAATTTAAAGGCACTTCCCAGCTTAATGGACTGACATAGTAATTCCTGCAATTGTTCAACATTTGGGAAACGAGACAAATATTTTACACCAACACGTGTACTTTCAGAGACAACTCCTGTGAAATCAGTTTCTCAGATTTGTGCAATCTGTGTTGCTCTGAAAGGGTTGAGAAAGAAACAGAGTTAGTAGCTTTAAGGAAGAGCATCATTTATTAACATTTCTGGACAGACTGTAGACTAAGAAAACTGCTAAACACGAAACACATTTCAATTTTACAGAGCACCCGTTTGTCATAAGGATATGTAAATTTCTAAGCCAGCAGAACTGAGCAATGAGCACTTTGTACTGAAGGTCGTATGAATCAGGAGAAACGATTGTGCGCCCAACTAATGACAATCAGCTAAAGATGCTAGGAGAGCCGAGCGAAAAAAGGCTTTAAATAGTGTTCGGCGGAAAGAGAATTTTGCTAACATGTTTAGATCTTGCCTGGCTAATTTCATGAGTTTTAGGAAAAAAATTAAAGGCACTTTTTTTCTCTGAACCTTACCTATATGGTTCTGCGAGTCACCCAACTTTTTGGATTGCGCTGGGAAATTTGAATTTCAGGTGTCTATGCGCTCTATAAAATTGGAGAACAGAATAGAATATAATTTTGTAGATTTGAAATGGTGAGAGTTTGAACTCTCTTTCAACTGAAAAACTCTTCCACACTACCACCTGCTCACAGATTCCCATGTGGAACGAAGATGAACCAGTGTAATTTTTCAACACTCAGGTACTCTGCTTTGAAATGCGGCTCAGAGCCTCACAAACTCCCTCAGCTGATCTACCCAAAAAGTTCTCTTCATGGTCCTGGTATCTATTTCTGTGCCACTTACTCTTGGGATCGGGAGTACCAGGTTCTGCTGCAGGGTTTTAATGCACATAGACACTTGTAAGGCAAACTGGGGTCATCTTTGTACAACAGTGTTTCTCTGGACCTAGGGATATCTCTGGTAAGCAAGCATCAGTGAATAAAGGATCATACAAAGAGAAAGATGTATTGCCTCCAGGCATTTACTTTTGAATATCGGACTTACTGCTATCTGCCAGGTAGCATATTTTCCACAGTCCTAAATGTTGGTGTGAGGTGGAAACACGGGATTTTCTAGGGTAAACTTAAATGGGTGTTCATTGCCACACTGTACAAATCCCTGATTGATTGATTCTGATCCTCAGCACTCCCCTCCATTCCTCCCCCAGCGCCTTGAGACCCTCACGGGTGAATAGCCACACGCTACAAATCCCTGATTGATTGATTGGGAATGTTGGGGACAACCACAGTAATTGATCACTCTCTTTTGCTCTTTTCTTTCTCTTCAATAAATAACTATGATGCTATACCACTCAGAATCAGTTTGGGAACCACAGAGCATTTAGTGGTTACTAGGCCTCAATCGAGGTGGTTCAAACCATTTGTCTCTGGTCTTTTAGGGCTGACAGTACGGCCCTGAAAATTGAGAGCTCAAAACTGAGCACCAAGTACACCTCTTTGGCACTGGACTGCTTTGGCACATGAGTCCAATTGTAGCGGTTTAGGAAGTCCAAGGCTTTCTTAGGTATTTTGTCCATGCGTAAAGACTGACAAATAAGTAACTCACAAAATAGCTCCCAAATATATGATTGTCCAGCCATTGCTTGTACCTAATAAGGACGGCTACTCTATTCTACAAGTGACGGGCAAATTGTACTGCAAAGATCAACACAACATAATATTTGGGCAACCTACAGGAAATTAATAGATCAGGCCTCACTGTGTAATAAGGCACTCATCTTCATTTGCCTTGACCCTGGTGGTCGGTCTATAGGTTTTGTGTATCACTGTGCTCTCAACCTTAGGACACAAGCACATGGACGTAGGAACTGTGGGGGATATGGGTATTTATCCCCACAGATTTTGGAGGTGGGGGGGACACAAAGAGCAGGGGTGAGGGACGAGGGGAAGTTGGGGACAAACGACCCTGAAGTTCAAAAAGAGAAAGGATACAGTAGTCCTTGTTTGAGCTTCCGTTATTTTTCACCACATTAAAAGCATGGGGTCTGAAAAACGATTGAAGTTTACTAGGCTGCTGAGAAGTTCAGCCTGCCTCTTTTCCCAAATACAAGCAGAAATGCCCATTCCACTAAAAGGGCTTCAGTTTCCCTGCTGTAGCCTGGACTGCTACAGTTTCGACGACACAGAGGATTCTTACCTGATGAGTTGCTGGACCCTAGTACTTCACAGGTCATTCTCAGGTGATAGAGCGGTCCGTACTAACAATTTTACCTGTTCTCGGACGCTCTTTAGGCCGATGAATCTTTTGACTAAGTGGGAACTCTCTGTACTCTTATATCGATCGGTCGCATCAAATCAATAATCAATAACGAACATAAGCAATACCTCGATCAACATAACACTTAACAATTAATCCAGAATACATTTCGACGAACCCTGACCTTTCAGTCAGGAATAACCACACCAGTTTATTCAAAGTTAGTGAATTTATTTCCCTATACAAAGCTAGCACAATATAAATGTGTCTCAACACCAAATGATAAACATAAATGAACATTAATAGCTGTCCATAGCGTCGAAACAGGTGTAATCTATGTAGCATTTGAATCACAAGACATTCGATGATAGCAATGCAAAGCACTAATACGATAATCTGTAATGAACTAATCGCACACATTTAGTCAGCATAACAAGATCTCAAATTGCATCGTGCGACATATGGAATCCTCGTCTAACCTCAAATTAGCATCGGCATGTGGGACTTCATGCAAAAACAATTTAGCAACATTAATTTAGAAAACTCCTAACTAGGGACCTTATCAAAATCAGCAGTTGGTTACCTAAAAGAAACACAATGCAATTTTACAATTTTCCTCTCATATTTACCAATTACGATCAGCATACAAGGAAGTCTTCGTCTCACAGGTACCGTTCTTCGGTCATCATGGGTACCGTTTCGATCAGCATGGGACGGGACAAAGGGGCAGGGGTGAACGGGGCAATTGCCTCACGGCGGCAAGGTAAAACTACTACCTCATGCAAAGGGAACAAATCAAAGTTAAAGTCTCTAGGGCAAGAATCATTTAAAGTTTCTTTCTCTCGATTAGAGAAAGCATCAAAGTCTCTCAAAATGGCGTCGCAGCAAAGTGGGCCATAATAGCTACGAAGTCAAAATGGCGGGATGTCCGATGATCGAGAGAGAGCGAGCGAGCTTTCCTCTCGTGCACCTGGTTTTTATAGACAACAGTTCAAATCCAGTAGGGTCTCCATTGGAGGGTTCATAGGTTAGCTTCAAATTGTCCAATCAAAAACGACAGTTCTCAAGCTTTTACTTAAGCATACATTATCCTTGGAGATGGGTACGCAAATTGCAACATTGTCTACCACTTAGCTCACTTTCAGAGCCTCCATTGTCCGCACCTGCAAGCCGACCTTGAAGTAAGGAGAAAATATGCCAAGCTGGCACGAAACTTTAAGATAAGCATGTGAACAGTTTCTGTGGAAAAATACAGCTTCAAGCAGAAATACACGTTTAATAGCACAGTGGAAAAATACGAGCATCTAAACCGTGAGACTGGGCAACTAGGCCAAAGCCTCGGCTAAAGTCATGCTAAGCTAAAGCAATTCAAACAAGCAAATCGTAGCACACGTTTATGATTATGTCGGATTAGTGCAATTCTAATATACCACGTTATATAAAGCACGCGTATAAATGTTGGCAAACTACTCTGAGGGCACATTTTGTCCCCGTACAATCTTTATTAGTTCGGTTAAAGTCACACATGATTATTTCACACTACGTTTATGCGTTAATAAGTCAAAAGCTTCATTTTCTGCTTCATCAATCCCTCCTCTGATGACTACTTGTCATCACACAAATTAGCCCACAAATTTTATTCCATTAAAATTCTGTCAGTTCTCTTTTCCTTTTAGTTCCCCTAGTTTGCGCTTTGTATTCTTCTGCCATTCTTTTCATAATTTTCTCCTCCTTTCTTCTTTTAATTCTTTCCATAATCATTATTATTCCCCTTTTTATTCCCCAAATTCCAAATACACAAATTATCACTATTAAAATTCTCTCTAAAGCAATTTTCCCTTGTGTCTTTATTGCAGCAAAATCATAATTATCTACTGAAGTCCTCTTATGTAACTCCTTTTCTAATTTCGCCTTCATTTGAGCCCTTCTATCATCTGTGCGATCTAAAAAGCTTATTTCTACTGCAGAGAGCGAGCAGGTAAGATTTTCCCTATGAGCGTGAGCCGTTTCAAAAGGTTGCATCGGCTCGAAAAATTCCCTCATTATTTTAGCATCCCAATCTTTAGCAGTCTGGCTTAGCTGCGCTATTATAGGAACATAAGCAAAAGTAACATCATAATTTGAGTAAAAATACTGTATGTTAGTTTGACCATAAAACCTAGACATTACTATACTACATGTAATCCCATATGTAAGAGGCATGTGGTGATAAGTCACCCCTTCCTTCACTGATGTCGGTATTTGTGTACACACATAACAATCTTTCGCATCCATAGTCTCAACATACTCTGTTAGCAAGCGATAGAAAACGTTATACGAAAGCTCTTTCTTATCGTGCAAGAGCCTCTCATCCAATGCTAGTCTTTTCAATGGGGTTAGTTCAGTGACAGTAACAGGAGCAATAGTAGAAGCCTCAATATTCTCATTCTCACCCTTTCCATGCATTCCAAGCACAATTGCCATTATTATTAGTACACATGCAATTACCAAACCTATACACACATATTTACAATATTTCTTTCTATTATTTTGCGTAGCGTACCTAGTCATGATCTGTATAGAATCAGAGAGCTAGAAGCACCTATAAATGAAACTATTTAGCAATTCAGTTACAAAGCTGAACGAGCGCAATGTTCACACAGTTTTCTTCAAGAGGCCAGTCACTTATCGGTTAGCAGCATTTGTCTCAATTCGGCAATAACTCAGTCTTTATCGGTTTAGCAAATGTCTCATCCGGTTTGGCAATGTCTCAGCTGGTTGTTTGTTTCACATTAGATTATAGCAAGCAATGTCATTTATCACCCTTTCAATCAACACTGTCCATAAAACTTTTCTTTTCTATTGGTATCTCTTCCTCTTCTTCGTTCTCGATGCTTAGAGATACAAACTCGTCAGTCCAATCGTCATTGACTGCATATGCCCATTCAGGACCGGAATATCTTCTGTTCGGTATCCTTTTCCTTTTCAATTTTGCTTCTCTTTTCAATTCTGCCTCGCTGGTACTTTCCTCTTTTGTCAAGTCTTTTTCTTCACTCGAGGTTGGTACCACGACAGACACTTCTTTTCTTTTCTCTTTTACTTTTGGCCTTTCTCCGTCGTTCAAACCTTCTTCAGACCTTTGTTTTACTGGTGATATACTTAGTCTCCTCTTTGCACCATGTCCATTTGATGGACCTGCGACCTTTTCTGTAGAGGTTTGAACTTTTTCGTTCTGCTCTGCCTTGTCCCCTCCTTCTGGGGAATCAATCACGTTCTCTTTTTCTTTCTCTGTATCGTCTGCTTCTGGGAAAGCCCTCCTCTGATCAGGCTCTCCTGCTTTTTCACCCTTTTCGAGCCCTTCGTCACCGTTACTTTCTTCAGGCTCTTTATCACTTTCAGCTGCTTCAGGCTCCTTGTCACCTTCAGCTGCTTCAGGCTTTTTGCTACCCTCAGCTGCTTCAGGTTCTTTGTCACCTTCAGCTTCTTCGTCGCTGTCTGAACTTTCTCCTTGGTCTTCCCCAAGTGAGTCAGACTCTTCGTTCTCCAATAATATCTCTCTCTCTCCCGCTTCTGTCTGTCCGTTTTCAGTTCGCTTTGGTTCTGTCTCAGCACTTGGCACTGTTTTATCAGGCACTGGTAGTTTCAGCGCTTCAACTTCCTCATCTGTGGGACACAACACCTTCTTTGTGTGACTGGCGTGAATCCAGTTGGGAACCCCCGCACACTTCACAGCGGTAGTGGTTGTCAGGATCACTTGGAAAGGGCCTTTCCAACGGGGTTCCAGACACGACTTCCTCACGTGCTTCTTTACCACGACCCAGTCACCTGCTTTCAGTGCGTGTCCTGGACCTTGGATCGGTGGCAAGGTGGTCGCTTCCACCTGGTGAGCGAAAGAGCGAACCACGTCAGCCAGTCCTTTGCAGTAGTCTAACACCATATCATCTGTAATATTCAAAAGCGCGTTTGCGGGAACTGCAGGAAGTCTCATAGCCCTGCCCATGAGAATTTCGTGCGGAGACAGTCCAGTCTTTCTATCAGGGGTGTTTCTCATTGACATTAGCACTAAGGGCAATGCGTCAGGCCATTTCAAATTCGTCGATGCACATATTTTCGCCATTCTTGATTTCAGTGTACCATTCATCTGCTCCACCAGTCCTGATGCTTCAGGGCGATAGCTACAGTGCAGCTTTTGCTCAATGTTCAGCGCTTCGCAAAGTAACTTTATCACCTCGTTATTGAAGTGACTTCCCCTATCTGATTCTAAAGAGATCGGGAATCCGAAGCGTGGTATCAACTCCCTCAACAATCGCTTCGCAACTGTAAGGCTGGCATTTCTACGTGTGGGGTATGCCTCTATCCAATGACTAAAAATGCACACAATCACCAACACATACTTCAGACCTCCATGCACAGGCATCTCAATGAAGTCCATCTGCATTCGACTAAAAGGCCCGCTTGCCCTACCAATGTGGCTCGCGTTCACAACTGTTCCCGTTCCTGGGTTCATCTGCTGGCAAGTGACACATCGATGGCAAACTGCTTCTGCAGCTTGACGAAATCTGGGGTTAAACCAATCAGTTTTGAACAATCTTATCATGGCATCTCTCCCTAGGTGAGCTTGCCCATGATAGAACCGCGCAAGCTGTGATAAGAGACTGTTTGGCAAAACAAATTTTCCCTCATTTGAAACCCATAACTCATCTGGTCTCTTTATACATTGTGATTTAATCCAGGAATCTCTTTCATCCTCCCTGACATTATTTTGTAATGCTTTTAGTTCCTCTATTGTATCTATGACCTTCAAGGCAAATGCTTCAGCTTGTTCGAGTTCTGGCTCACTTATTGAATTCCAATCATCTCTGAGTAATATACAGTTCAAGGCACAAAATCTTGCGACTTGATCCGCATATGCATTTCCCAGAGAAACATAGTCCTGTCCTTTCGTGTGAGCACTGCATTTTACCACTGCAACTTCAGCTGGCACTTGAATGGCGTGTAACAATTCCCTTATCCTTTCCCCGTTCTTCACTGGGGATCCTGAAGAAGTCAGGAAACCTCTCTGTGACCATAGTTGTCCAAAGTCATGCACAATCCCAAACCCGTATTGACTATCCGTGTAAATGGTGACTTTCATCAATGCAGACAGTTGACATGCTCTGGTAAGGGCTACAAGTTCTGCTACTTGTGCAGAATAGACTCCTTGAAGCCATCCCGCTTCCAAGACCCCTGTTACAGTACATACAGCATATCCTGCTTTCAAAATCCCCATCCCGTCTCTTAGACATGAACCATCAACAAAAAGAATTTGGTCATTTTCATCAAGCTTGGTATCCTTGATGTCCGGTCGGGGTTTTCTGCAAAATTCAGTCACCTGAAGGCAGTCATGCTCGACGTCTTCAGCGTTCTCAATTTCAGCATTTTCTCCAGGAAGCAAGGTAGCTGGATTCAACGTAGTGCACCTTTTCAGCTGCACGTTCGGTGAGCCCAGAATTATCGTTTCATACCTTGTGAGTCTTGCTCCAGTCATGTGTTGCGTTCGGGAGCGGGTCAAAAGTATCTCAACTGAGTGAGGGACCATGACTGTTACTGGGTGTCCCATCACTATTCCTTCACTCTGAGTGAGGCTGATACCAACTGCTGCTACGGCGCGCAAACACCCTGGGAGTGCTGCTGCAACCGGATCCAAAGTAGCCGAAAAATACGCCACTGGTCTGTTTACGCCACCATGGGCTTGAGTCAAGACAGACAAAGAACATGCATCACGTTCATGGCAAAACAATGTGAAAGGCTTTGTGTAATCAGGCATACCTAAAGCTGGAGCCCTGCACATACACTCCTTTAATTCGACAAAAGCATCCATCTCATCTCCTTTCAGTTCAATTTCATCCAAGGCATCCTTCTGGGTCAGTTTCAGTAGAGGCTTTGCTAGAGTCGAGAAGTTGGGAATCCACTGGCGACAGTAGCCCACCATTCCCAAAAATTTCCTCACCTCCTTTCTCGTCTTGGGCGGACTCATTTGAAGTACACTCGTTATTCTTTCCTTCATTATTCTCCGCGACCCCTTCTCTATCTGGTGACCCAAGTATTTCACTTTCTCCTGACAGAACTGCAATTTGGCAGGAGACACCTTGTGTCCATTCCTTCCCAAATGGTTTAACAGAGCAATGGTATCGGCTGTGCAGCCACTTTCTGTCTTTGATGCAACCAGTAAGTCATCGATGTACTGTACTAGGGTTGACTCGAATGGCAATTCTAATTCTTCCAAATCTTTCTTTAGAATCTGATTGAAGATTGACGGTGACTCAGAAAACCTTTGAGGAATTCGACACCAACTGTATACTCTGTCTAGGAATTTGAAACAAAAGAGGAATTGGCTGTCCTCATGAAGAGGCACCGAGAAGAACGCTTGTGACAAATCGATGACTGAGAACCACTCGGCATCGCAAGGAATTTGAAACATTATCACAGCTGGATTCGGTACTACTGGGCAGCATTTGACTATGATGTCATTTATTTTCCTCAAGTCCTGCACGAGTCGGACCTTTCCACTCGGCTTTATTAGTCCCATTATTGGTGAATTACATGGACTGCTTAACACTTCTTTCAGTACCCCCTGCTTTACAAATTCGTCAATGAGTTGAGCAACTTTCATGAGGGTATCTTGTGGCATGTGGTATTGTGGGGTCTGGGAAAAGATTGCATTGGGCTTTACAGTCACTTTCACTGGTTCCACTCCTTTCATCAATCCCACCTCTTTCCCTGTCATGTCCCACACTTCCTTTCCGACTGTCTCTCGTAATTCAGCTGGAATATCTTCCTCAGTTAACATCGGGAAAAGACTAATCAGAGGATATTCTTCATCTACCGTTTCCATCTCATCTCCCTCTACACTATCCTCTTCTTCCCCATCGCTGCTCGTCTGGATTGTTATTCCTTCGTTCGAACACATGATCGAACAACCCAATTTGCACAATAGGTCTCTCCCTAACAGTGCTATCGGGCTTGAGTCACATACCACAAACTGATGTACCCCTTGATAGTTACCGATGCTGACTGGTACCGGATCTGTTATTGGGTTCGTTCGGTGCCTGTTTGCTACTCCCACCACTTGAACTGTCCTCCCTGAGAGTGGCAAATTTGGTACTTCACTACTCTTAACAGTTGAACGTGTGGCTCCCGTATCAACCAAGAATGAAACACGATGACCCATCACTCTTCCCTCTACGTACGGACCCTTTTGATCAACTTCCAAGGATGCTGCAAGCACACAATCTCCTTCTTCTTCTGAGCTCTCACTCTCCCATACATTGTTTATTCCACTCTCACTGTGTAATGGGAACTGTTGTACTGTGCCATTTGTACTCATTACCTGACCCGAGACCTGTGGAGGAACCATCACTTGCTGCTGACTCATTGGTGCCAAGGGTATTTGCATTTGCTGATTAGGTACCATAGGTAACTGCTGTTGCATTGGCTGCATTTGCGTCATCTGCATACGGGGCATCTGCATCTGCTGCGGCTGCATAGGTTGCAATCCCTGCAATTGATTTACGGTCTGAAAATTTGGGCTTGGACCTCTCATTTTCGGTCCCCTCATTGTCTGAAATGCATTGACATCATTGTTTTGCTGACCAACACCTGCACCTGCACCTGCACCTTCCTGCACCACCATCGGGCACTCGCGTTTCCAATGACCTACAATTCCGCACACGTGACACGGCATCACCTTCTTCATTGCCTGCACACCCGTCACAACAGTGTTCAAATCCGGACCATTATTCACAAAACCTCCTCTGCCTCTGCCTCTGGCCTGTGGCTGAAACGCCATGTTTCCCTGCAACTGCGGCTGCGGTTGCGGTACCTGCTGTTGGAACCCTTGCATCCCTTGCAAACCCTGCAAACCTTGTAAACCTGTTTGAGCTGCTTTAAGCTGCATCATCATCACCTTCTCTTTCAACCTTTTCTGTTTCACTTCAATTTCGTCGCTACAGTATTTCGCATAAGTCAAGACCTCGTCAATCGGTTTAGACTGCCAACAAATCAAATGCGACTTTATCATTTGACTTATTTCTGGTCTCAGCCCTTCCACAAATCTGAACACAAAATGAAGCATATCCTTCGCCTCTATGGTTTCCGTGCCACTGTAGTTCTTAAACGCCTTTAACAACCTCTCATAGTAACTATGAATCGATTCTTTAGTCTCTTGAGCAGTTCGATCGATCTTCTGCCAATCCACGTTTTTCGCTGGTACCTTCGTTTTCAAATGCTCAATCACCTTATAGTACAAGCTCATCACCATAGGTGATGGTGCACCAGTCTCCCTGTCTCTCTCTGGTTCACTTGTCGGCCAACCTACCGCTCTTTTGCAATCCTCCCTCAAATCTGCCGGAACCACAATCTCAAATAGAGTGTTCAGATCTTCCCAGAGACATTTTGCAAGCTTCACAAACCTGTCAGTCTGCTGGTACCATTCAATCGGCTTCTCTCTTAGTTTGGGAAAATCGTCCGTAAAAGACTGAATGTCGCTTCTGTGCCATGGTACATGTACTAATTTTTCCCCTGCTGTCTCCCTCATTGGTAATATGGTTACTGTTTCGCTGCTTTGTGGTCTTTTCTCATTGTGCTCTGTAGCACTGTCCCTCCTCTTTTCCTTCCTCTTTACCCATCTGCTTTCCCATTTGTCTAAGCACCTCCACACTTGTGCACTCTGCAGCAATTCTCTAAGGTGTGTCTTCATGCCAGCTGACCTCATGTGTTCAAAATCTGCGGTCCCAAAATCTAACCTATAGCTCCTGCTCAAGTGTTTCATCTTGTCTATGTCAACCCCGTTTCTGTCAGCTGCTTCTTGCAGACTCTTATGTACCTTGTTCACTTCCTTCGTAATCCTGGGACATAGATACCTCAGCTCTTCTTCTGTGTAGGACTCTAACCTATTTACACCCATGGTCCCTTCCACCAATTCTTGTGCTTCCATGTTCAACCTGACCCTGTTCATATAGTCTTCTCCTTTCCCACTGGCTGAATTTTGTGTAGAATTTAGACTGTTGAACCACTGTGTCAGCTGTTGCGCATTCAACCCCATCAGCGTGGCGTTCACATCTACTGCCATCGAGGGTTGCGGCAACTTTTCAGTATTCGATGTTAGAGGTATTATCAGTGGGGGACTCGACCTCACCAGTGTAGACTGAGCACATATGGGACTAAACTCCATCAAGGATCCAGATCCATTTGGCTGAGTCGCTATCGGAGTTATCCCTGAAGTGTTTTCTATGCACCTTCTTTCTGTCCCATTCTGCAGCATTGGTCCCTGACTGCTCATACCTAAGTTAGGCTGACTATACAAAGGTACCGGTGGACCTACAGTAATGGGTAGTGATATCGCGTCTGGGTTCTGTCCATTTCCCATGTTCTGTGGCATGTTCATTCCCACACCATGGGTCATCATTGCCGGCATGCCCATCTGACTCCCCGTCATTTGAGCATGTACGTTTCCTCCCTGCATCTGCTTCTGAGGCATCAAAAACTGAGTTGATTCAGCTTGTCCCATTATTTGATTGTAACCATTCTGTCCTCCCATTGCGGCTGGGTCTAAAGCCATCCCTCCACTGTTGTCACTACTGTAGTACCCTGGCATCTGCGGCTGATAATTTTCTGCTGGTTTCAACACGGGCACATCTGGATATATTCTCCTAACCTGCGGTATCTGTGGGGTAAACAGTAAACTCGGGTCCTTTGATCCCGATGATGCTCCTGAACTCTGGGTTTCACTGTTCTGTACCGATGCCGAAGGGGCAGAACTGGTACTTGGACCTTGTCCATTCTCTGCATAAGGCGGTGGACGGTCGTTCAGCAATTGCATTATTAACTCCTCATCCTCTAACTCCTCTTCTCTTCTCAACTTTTCCTCGTCCTCTCAACCCTTGGAACACTTCCTGTCTGTCTTATAGGTAGCTTTCTTACCTGTCTCCTCTTCTTCCTTAGTAATTGCTGGAAACAGTTTTATCCCCTGCAATACATCTGACCTCCACACCTTCTGTGCATTATCCCACCTAGCATCCGCTAGCGTCTTTTCTACCTTTCTCATCCTTGTTTCAAACTTCTTCTGCTGTTGCTGTCTGGCCATTAGTTCCCAAATCGCTAGAGCCTCAAACTGTGCTGGCCTTGGAGGCACCTTCATGTCGTACATCGTGAATCTCAAATTCTCTAGGATCCTTATATTGAATGTCCCATGTATCGGGAACGCTACGCTCCCATGTTTCTCTGTCAACTTGTGCCATTGCTTTAGCCAAAGGCACGGAGCTACCCCCTTCTCTTCCATTACAATGTAGGCTGGTGTGCCCTCGGGCGGCGTCTCCTCTCCTACGCTCGCTTTAATGTAAGACTCCCCCTTCATCGCACTCCTAAATGCTTTAAAGAATTTCATTTTCTCGTCTTTTATTTCACAGAGTTTGTAACCAATAGGTGACTTTAATTCCACAAAATTTGTAATCAATAGGTGACTTTAATTCCCGGAATACTCTTCACCTGCCTTTCCCCTTCCAATCGAATCCCACGGACTGCGTCCAATCCGTGCGCGACCCTTCTCTGCAACCAACCTATCCCAGCGTGGCTCCTAGTGACGTCACACTCACACACACTGCGGCTGACAAAGCCTCGCGGCTAGTCTTCCTTCACTCAGCTCCTCTCGTAACAACTTCTTGCATGTATCGCGAGCTACCAAAAAATAAAACAGATCTGTCGGTTTACTACAGGAAGGGTAACACAACCGCTTCAGGACCTTAGGGACCTTTCACTAGCCTCGGCCGCTATTCTGTCTTTCTCAGTCCCCACATTCGCAAGCAAATCTGACCCGCAGACCTACTCTCAACTTGACAATGATCTGTTCTAGTGCACTTAGAACCTTTTCAAAGCCCGAAGTCGAAGTTTCTTTCACTCCCTAACACCCGTACCGACTTGTTGACCACGCCCGATCAACCTACTAAACCGCCCAGACCACACCATGGATCAACATACTCCGGAGTCTCTTGACCTCGCAGGGCCCGTCTCAACAACAACAACCACGTGGACCTTTTTATGCACAAAGCGCCACACGCACATGAAGTTCGACGACTTCCCTACTCTCACACTCGGAGCCGCACCTCCGCTATTTCTATGAAGTTCGACGACTTCACTACTTCTACACTCGGAGTCGCACCTCCGCTATCCTCAAAAAGAAAAAATCCTCGCAACCTTTTCACACACCCTACGGCAATAAGCTGTGCAAGCGCAAAACCCTAACTTCACTCATACCATCACTAGTACCGCCAACGCTGTTTCCACACCTGCGTTCTCTCCATTCGCAAGCTCCGAGATCCCGGGAAAGTTGCGGTGGACCTAGCCTATCATCATTCTGTCAATCTATTTTATCCAAGAAAAATCTAATTCAACTTCTCGAGTGGGGTCTCAAAATTCGTAACCGTTAATTCAACACCATGTACTTTAAGAGTACAGGGTCCCAAAAGACGAAACCGTCCTCTGCTACCATCTACTGATAGAGCGGTCCGTACTAACAATTTTACCTGTTCTCGGACGCTCTTTAGGCCGATGAATCTTTTGACTAAGTGGGAACTCTCTGTACTCTTATATCGATCGGTCGCATCAAATCAATAATCAATAACGAACATAAGCAATACCTCGATCAACATAACACTTAACAATTAATCCAGAATACATTTCGACGAACCCTGACCTTTCAGTCAGGAATAACCACACCAGTTTATTCAAAGTTAGTGAATTTATTTCCCCATATTAACAAAGCTAGCACAATATAAATGTGTCTCAACACCAAATGATAAACATAAATGAACATTAATAGCTGTCCATAGCGTCGAAACAGGTGTAATCTATGTAGCATTTGAATCACAAGACATTCGATGATAGCAATGCAAAGCACTAATACGATAATCTGTAATGAACTAATCGCACACATTTAGTCAGCATAACAAGATCTCAAATTGCATCGTGCGACATATGGAATCCTCGTCTAACCTCAAATTAGCATCGGCATGTGGGACTTCATGCAAAAACAATTTAGCAACATTAATTTAGAAAACTCCTAACTAGGGACCTTATCAAAATCAGCAGTTGGTTACCTAAAAGAAACACAATGCAATTTTACAATTTTCCTCTCATATTTACCAATTACGATCAGCATACAAGGAAGTCTTTGTCTCACAGGTACCGTTCTTCGGTCATCATGGGTACCGTTTCGATCAGCATGGGACGGGACAAAGGGGCAGGGGTGAACGGGGCAATTGCCTCACGGCGGCAAGGTAAAACTACTACCTCATGCAAAGGGAACAAATCAAAGTTAAAGTCTCTAGGGCAAGAATCATTTAAAGTCTCTTTCTCTCGATTAGAGAAAGCATCAAAGTCTCTCAAATGGTGTCGCAGCAAAGTGGGCCATAATAGCTACGAAGTCAAAATGGCGGGATGTCCGATGATCGAGAGAGCTTTCCTCTCGTGCACCTGGTTTTTATAGACAACAGTTCAAATCCAGTAGGGTCTCCATTGGAGGGTTCATAGGTTAGCTTCAAATTGTCCAATCAAAAACGACAGTTCTCAAGCTTTTACTTAAGCATACATTATCCTTGGAGATGGGTACGCAAATTGCAACATTGTCTACCACTTAGCTCACTTTCAGAGCCTCCATTGTCCGCACCTGCAAGCCGACCTTGAAGTAAGGAGAAAATATGCCAAGCTGGCACGAAACTTTAAGATAAGCATGTGAACAGTTTCTGTGGAAAAATACAGCTTCAAGCAGAAATACACGTTTAATAGCACAGTGGAAAAATACGAGCATCTAAACCGTGAGACCGGGCAACTAGGCCAAAGCCTCGGCTAAAGTCATGCTAAGCTAAAGCAATTCAAACAAGCAAATCGTAGCACACGTTTATGATTATGTCGGATTAGTGCAATTCTAATATACCACGTTATATAAAGCACGCGTATAAATGTTGGCAAACTACTCTGAGGGCACATTTTGTCCCCGTACAATCTTTATTAGTTCGGTTAAAGTCACACATGATTATTTCACACTACGTTTATGCGTTAATAAGTCAAAACCTTCATTTTCTGCTTCATCACAGGCCTTTTAAAAGTAAAGGAGACTTTGGGCCAGACGTAGCAAAGCTTTTTTCCCATTCTGTGTCAATGGGAAAATGTGTTCGTACATATGGCCTTTTGTTTCGTAATTGCTTCTTGTGCCACCTGCAGTCTCACTGTCTCTTCAACACACTTGCAAGGCGTGAATGAAAGATTTGGTGGGGACAGATAAACATCATATCCCTCCCCATTGACAAATACAATGCAGAAGTATCTTGGCACACTCTCACTACTACAAATGAGAAGTTGTGCAAGTTTCCTTTAAAATATAAATAAGCAAGATAGTTAAATTGTATTGGGATTTATATAGCGCTTTCATAACCCTTGTGAGTCCTAAGGAGCTGTTAAATGAATATTGATGACAGAATATAAATGTTAATGATTTTTAAAAGTGTTATCAGCTCCTTGAATCTCTTCATAATATAACACACTGTTTAAACAGAATCTTGTATGATTGTATTTAATGGCCCAGTCCCTCCATGTCCATCCGTTCTTCTCATTCCAGGTAATTGTTGCCTTTATCAAAGTATATTGTGGATTCTGTAAGCCCTGTTGCACTGTAAAGTTCATGTCGCATTTTCCTTCTACGGAAGCTGCTTTGGGGGTGGTTGTGCTTTTAACTACTTGAAGCACTGGGTTGCACTTCTGAAGGTTGGTACCCGTTATCTCACACCAAAATAGTCCAAACATGGGCCACAATACTCTCACACACTTTTATCCATCAATACATTGGAAACAGTTGAGAACAACCTATCTCTCATTCTTTTTCACCTGAAATGTATGCATAAGAGCAGACAAAGCACATGGTAAGAGCACAACTCTGATAATAACATAGTACATATATGCAACCTTTGAACATTAAACTAGTACTAAGGAGATGAAACCCTTGCATGTACAGTGTTAGGATTCATACAAATGGCAATGAATTGAAGTAATACCATCATAAAAAGTGTCACATTATGCAGCATAATTTGCTTTTTACTGCTGCATAATTTAGTCAATGCTGTCACATTATTTGGTCCTCCCTGCCATATAATCCCAGTGGCGAAACCCATGGCCAATAAGTGCAGTTGAAATTTAATTGAAATTAAAAATAAATTCAAGATAAACAAACCTATGGGAAATGCATTGTTCTGAGAGTAAAGCACAGTTGATTAACATGGAGGTGGGCAAGCCAACGACTTAACAGGGCAAGCTGAGTCAAAGTGGAGCCAAAGGTCCTGTTTAACTCTTAGAGCCTGTGCACAAGCTGAGCCCTGAAAATGCTTGTCATGAACATCTTACACCAAACAGCACTTAAATATGATAAGGTCTCTTTACAATTGTTTAAAAAGTGTATTTGTTTAACAAGTGGAAACTTTAACATGAACGCATCACTTTATAACACTGCACTGAGAAGTATTTATTAAACGTGATAATTTTTAAACATGAATTTAGAACTAGTCCTGCCCTGACAGTGGATGTATGAATCCTTTATGCAGCCTACTGTCTTAGAAACAGAGCAACATTGTAGTCTATTAAATGAAACATAATAGGGTTTGTACGGCTGGAACTATGAAGTCATGTATTTGAAGTTGCTTTTATGTGAAATAGTGAAGAAAAAGAAAGATGGGTAAAATTAAATATTTGCCTAGGATGACACAATTTGGTTAAGCGGCGAAACCATGATTACTCCAGGTTTTCTGCTTCCACTTTCTACAAATCAGCAATTAAATTTGTTTTTCATTTGTCTCTCCGGTCTAGCTCAAATATTACTATTTTGTTTTTACCTCCTTTGCATGAGGGTAGAGTAAGGGAGACAGACAGAACCAACATGAAAGCTAGGCTCGTTATGAGGTTGAAGCTCCAACGGGTCCAGGATCTAAGCCAGGGCTAGGGCCAAATCTTCAAGCTTGAGCCTGCTTGAGCTTTCAATGGCTCACTCACCTCTAGGTTAATATGATTACCTCCGATATCTGTAAGTACAACCGGTTGATGCACTGTGGACTAGTGACATGTCTTTATAGACTAATGAGGTCCAAGCTTGGGAGTGAAAGCTGTGAATATGTAGGACAAATTAAAATAAAAGTATTACAGGTTGCACACAGTATAAGACAGAATGAGAGAAAATGTGCAAAAGGACTCAGGGGTAAGTTTACTAACTTTTTTCACCAGGTTTGCTTCACACACAAAGTTACTCAAACTTGGGACAAAGTGCTGTCCTGGAATTTTCTTCCCAACACACATCCAGATTTGCATTGGAAAGCTACCTAACATAACACAAAGTAGAGCTAAGCATTCTACAACCATCAAAGGCGTTTGATGCAAAACCCTATTTACCAAAAAAGGTAGATAGTAGTTTGTGCCAAACATTTACACCTCCTCAAGGCATGCATAAAATGTTTGAATCTTTATGCATGCACTGCATTTTACAGCATACATACAGTGGTAAAAGTATTAAACTATGTTAAAGCATAGTTTTTGTACAGAAGGGTACCTTTCCACTACAACAACATGTACTTCACAACTCTCTCTCTCATACACACACACACACACACATACACACACACACACAGACACACACACTCCCATGCAATAATATGCATGACTGTATGCATTGGCACAAGGCAGCCAAATATGCACCAGCGCACGGAGAGAGAAAACCGGCACCATACATTAGTAGAGGTGGTGCTGTTCTAACATGTTCTATTGATGCAGGAAATCAGCTTTGGTTACTGTTCTATGTTGTGTTAAAAGTTATAAACCTGACCTTCAATGTTTAAATGCTTTCAGTGATTCCAAAAATATTTTTTTTCAGTACAACACATTCAGAGATCGTGAGTGTAATGTTGTGTATAAATGGTCATGTGTGTCGTAGGGTAACGCGGTATTCAAGGAGGACGGAAGTCTTTCTTGGCTTCTACATCCAGTAAAAAGGTCTCCCAGCATTCTCCCTCTGAGCGGATAATTCCTCGTGCAGGCAACCATTGAACAGTGTAGAAGTCAGTCCTTCTGTAGTCTTCCACAGGTCCAGGAGTGTATTTAAGAGTTGGTCTGAGGGTTCTATATTTATACATGGTGCCAGGCTTTGAAGTGGGAGAAACACCTAGACTTCCCCACATCTATTTCTGGAATTTCCTACCTTCCTGTACCCAGGCTCTAAGGGATTTGGGGTGACAGTAGACTGGTGTCAAGTCATTTGTGAGTATGCTGAGGCAGCCCCTTTGAAATGTAAATGGGCCACAGAACAGCTCCGCTCCTCCAATCCTGCCAACTGCTTTGTTTCACTGTCTGGGAGAAATACACAAAGGCTGACTGCCAACTACACCCTGTCATGTGACCCAGGACATATGTTATAGGGAACAAATGGCTAGGACAAGAAAATGCCAACTTTCTAAAAGTGGCATTTTCAGAATTGTGACTTAAAATCCACCTTCATCGTTAAAGGGGGTTTTAAATTACAATTCTTTAGACACCAAACTCGACCTTCCTACCTGTTTCCAATTGAACATTATCACTTATTGGTACTCAATGATATCTTATGGGAGAAGCAGACCTTGAAGTAGTAAAAATTAATTTAAGACTTTTTCACTACCAGGACATCTAAAACTTAAAAGCACATGCCCAACATTTTGAATACACTGCACACTGCCCTATGGGCTGTTCAGGTATTACCTTGGGAGTGCATTATATGTATTAAAATTAAGGGTTGGGCCTGGTAAAAGGTTTATTTCATCAGGTCAAAATGGCAGTTTAAATTGCACTACAGGCTGCAGTGGCAGACATGAGACCTGGTTTAAAGGGATAATTAAGTGGATGGCACAATTCATTTGGCACACCAACTAGTAGCATTTAATTTACAGGTCCTGGGGACATGTAGTACCACCCACTTTACTAGGGAGTTATAAATAAATTAAATGTGCCAATTTGATGTCATCCAGTTTTACCATGTTTAAAAGAGAGAACACTATCCATTTATCACTGGTTAGCAGTGATAAAGTGCAAAGAGCCCAAAAAGCCAAACAAAATGGGTTCAGAAAACAGGAGGGGAGAAGGCAATACGTTTGGGTGTGAGCTGCAGTGATTGGCAAGTTCAAAAGATACTGTTTTTTATATTTGGTGTCCATTGCCTAAGATACTCTTAAATTTCATATTCAATAAGCCTTATACAACTAACTCTCCTAGGATAGCAACAGTGGGAAATCAAGTTTTAGTTGAGATAATAGAGGGATGGTGATGTCCTTACTGCTACATTAAAACACCCAATAAAATTCAATGCATGATTGTAGCTTTGTCTCTCAAAAAGACTGAGGGCTTAGTGTAGAGAATGGCACTATGGACTGAAATCTCAAAAATGGGCATAGACACACACAAGACACCATTGCTCAACAACTAGAAATTGCCCCTTTGCTACCCTCACCTCTGTTAACTATTTTATAAAGTATGTTTAAGTAGGTCAGGCAAGAACCTGCAGACATACTTTGAAAAAAATCTTCCAACAGTGAGATCTTTTGTACATAGGTTGAGAAGCTACAACAGGTTATCTAAGTTATTCCAGCAGCTTGTTTGAGGCTGAGAGAAACTTAATTGGTCTCCTCCAACTGAAAACTTGGTTATGGCCAATTATGTTCCAGAAAAGACTGAATCCTGCCATAGGCAACATATATACAGATATGATAGAATCAGTTGACAGACAAACAATAGCAAAATAAATTGTCCTCAACAATTAGTAGCGCAAGAAAATATTTGGTTCTTCAAACAAAAAATTAGGATTTTATTAAAACTGCCTCCAGCAAAAGACAGGGTTCTGATAGTCCAGTTGCATTTCGATGTTGCTAAAAAAGATTTTTGTTATTCTTCCTTTTTTCTCTCCCACCCTTGTTTGCTTGCCGCATGAAGATTGATGTTTTTTCACATATTTTCTAATTACTTTCCATAATGTAATTAACAATAAAGCATTCTTACAGACTGTGATGACTTACCCTCCTTTCTTGCTGTTTTACTTC
Source organism: Pleurodeles waltl (assembly GCF_031143425.1). NCBI lineage: Eukaryota > Metazoa > Chordata > Amphibia > Caudata > Salamandridae > Pleurodeles > Pleurodeles waltl. The sequence goes on along the minus strand of NC_090446.1, from coordinate 1,330,815,080 downwards.
AGAACTAGTCCACTGTATAAGTTTGTCAAAGTCTGCATCTCTCTGGTGATGGAACCATTCTATAGGATCGATGAAAAGTCCCCAAGACTGTCCCCCAAGAATGTTAGTGCCTTTTACACCCTCACACACACAGATTAGCAGGTGAAAACTGAAATCTCTATTCAGTGGGGCAGTCCTCAAAGAGCCCATTTCTTTATGGTTTTATGGTAAAGAACCAGTCCGAGGGGCACTGCTCTTCTGCAGCTGTCTGCTCACAACTCCATCGTTCTGCCCGACCTTGCCCCTTCCTCCACTTCAATATGTTTGCGGGGGAAAGGCGGGGGTCGTGCACTGGTAGTAAAGATCAACATGCTCCCATCATAGGGCCCAACATGACTCGTGCACAAACAACAGAGGTGCTTACATGGCTTTCTACTGAGAAAGGGAGTATTCAACTGGCCAATGGGTCAGGCATTTGTATAGGAACAAAAGTTGAATCCCGGAGCCTTCACTTTGAGAGGCCAGTGCTACAGCGGTAAATGTGGCCCAACATCATACTGCATTCTATAGCCATAAAAGAAATACTGGTTCCAGTAGCAATCAAGCACTTTGCACTTCATGCAGGTAGTTGAGGTATCTACTCAGTGACAGGAGACCCCAGCATTGTAGATCCCCTCACTTGTTTAATGACCAGTTCAATGAGGCAATCTCACCAAACTCTCTCAGGCCAAGGATGAGGGTTGAGACGCTCTCAGGGTACAGATGGGGGCAGCTGACACAGGTTTTTCAGTGGTCAGTGGTGCAATGCCTCACCATAGGTTCTTCCAGCATCATTCTCCTCTTGGTACTTCAAAATAGCATGTCCTTTGTTGTGCAAGACCTCACAGTGGTCCTCAGTGTACATGCAAGATTGTCGTGTGGGCTGAGGCCCAAAAATGCGCTAAAATATCAGAGACTTACCTCATGGATCACTTAGCGCCAGCGTGCATGCCGGAAAGTTACGAAGGGTGATATTCTTGTTTCAACAGCTCTTCATTCTCTCTCTTACCACGTTGATCACTCCTAAAGTGTGTCTTGATCACGTCACAACTATGCCTCTTTCCTACTCTGTTTTAGTGTTCCCCAGAGATCTGTCCTGGTTCTCTTCTTATTCAGCATCTATCTACTTTCCTGTTTTTTCTAATCACTTCCTTTAGGCTTTCTTGCTACTTCTATGGATTTGATTTTCAGTTCTTTCTTTTTTTCTTCTCCTTTGTCTCCTCTGCTAGCAACACCGTTTTAATAATCCTTTGTCGCCTGTCAAAACTGATTTCCTTTCACTCGCTTTATCTTACGTTAAACCATAAAACCGACATCCTCTAATTTCTGAAGCCCTAAACTCAAGCCTGCCTGTTGCACCTGGCCCTCTTTGCAGGGTCATCCCCAGACTTTTTGCCTCCTTCCTCCAAATTTTTCTGACCAGTTTATGTTGGCTTTAGGACTCTGGGCACTTTACCACTGCTAAAACAGTGCTAAAGTGCATATGCTCTTTGTGTAAATTGTACTGTTGATTGGTTTATCCATGATTGGCATATTTGATTTACTGGTAAGTCCCTAGTAAAGTGCACTAGAGGTGCCCAGGGAATGAATGTAAATCAAATGCTACTAGTGGGCCTGCAGCACTGGTTGTGCCACCCACATTAGTAGCTTGCAAACATGGCTCAGACCTGACCCAAAACCCCAGACTTTTAGAATCTTTCTGGAATCAAGAGGAACCTCTATCAAGGAGAAGAGCTGATGAGCTGGAGGAGGAGTACTGTCCCTTTGCTATGCTGCTTTGATGGACTGGCCTGCAGTTGCTGTTTCTGCCAGAAAAGAGTGCAAAGGGTGAACTTTGCTGTGTGTCCTGCTTGAGAAAGTTCTCCAAGGGCATGGAGTAGAGCTTGCCTCCTGTTGGAAGTCACAGGGACACCAAAGACTTCAGTTTCCTCGACCTGCAGCACTGGGAACTGTATTTTGTGCTGTTCAAGAGGAGAAACCACTGCAACACCACCAACGACACCGCTGGCCTGCTTGTGACCTGCCGACACCACACGGAGGCGCATTGCCCAGCTTCGCACCGTGACCCTGGTCTCACTGATGCTGTCATCAGACGACTTCACTGAGCTGCTGCTCACACCGTGACCTGTGGGCCCCGCACTCCGGCATCACCTGCTCACACCGCAGCCTGGGCCTCCCCGACGACGAGGCTCTGGCTGACACCGGCGCCGCTGTCTGCACTGTGGCCTGTGGACACCGCTCGTGAAGGGCACAAAGCACCATCCCGTCCCGCACCGCAGCTCTGGTCCACCGACGCTAGCACCATTGTCACCAGGCATCCCTGCCTGCACCGTGGCCTGTGGACACCGCTCGTGAGAAAGAAAGCTCCCTCGAACCCAAACATACAGATATACAAATATTTATGAACCCTAATTTCTCAAAGAATGCTGAACGAATTTAAGCCAAATCACAAAAAGCACAATCTGAGGACCAAGATCAAGCTTCCAGCCAAATTTGATGTAATTCTGTTAAGTAGTTTTTGCTATAGCCCTGCCTAAAGAAATCTATGGAAAATGTAAAGGGATTTTGTGTTTTGGGACCCCCCTTTTTTCTCGGCCCCTGCTGATGAATCACTCCAAAACTTTCCTTACATAAACTAGTCAAAAAAGAACACTTTTTGAGACATTTTGTTGAGTTTCATCAACCCCTTAGCTGTATATATACCTCATGTCTCTCACAGTGCGATACAATATATATACTGCCTACTGGTGGTTGCCTTTAGGTAGTTATAGTTAGGACCATGTTTCCATTGAAAAAGCGTTTTTTGACTTGCCTATATCTTTACCACTGCTTGACGAATCTTCACCAAATTTTCCAAAATAAGTGATCTGTGATTCCTGTTGCCCACTGAAAGTTTTGTGGTGATCTGTCAAGCGGGTGCTGAGAAAAAGGGGGTGTAAAAAAAGTGTGTCTCCAATGTTAATTTCCATAGGACCTTTGAACACGACTACAGCCCGAACCACTGGACGTAATTACACCAAATTTGGCAGAAAGCTAGCTTTTGGTACGCAGATTACACTTTCACTTATTTGGTGTAAATCCGTTCAGTAGTTTTTGAGGTATTAAGGGAAAAACAAATTTGTATATCTGGGGCAGAAGATCCTTTGTGAATAATGACGAGCTTGTGCAGGGAAATGCACAGATCTCATTGGCTACCAACACTTCAACCAGGAAGTGTTGGCATCCATTTTGGGACTCAGCTTCAGCCGAGTTCCAACAAAAAATGCAAAAGAAAAGGAAATGGGGCCAGGGTAGAGATACCTCGAGGGACCTTGCCAGAGCGCTTGTTTTTTAATAAGCCTCCTGGTGGGCCAGGTCCCGGGAGCATTGAAAATATAAGGAGCAGGCGCACAGAGCCTCTCTCCAGGGCTTATATTTGCCCTGGGAACCACCACCTCCCCTGGGCATTGTTCATATCACATGTGGGGGGGGCAGCGTGCCTCCCACATCCCAGGGACCACCACCATCCTGGGGCTAAAAGTACATTGATGTGGGGAGCACGTGGCCCCCCACAGCCCCAGGGACCACCAACTTGCCAGGGCTGATTAGAACAATAATCAAGGGGGTCCGTTTCAGACACCGCTGCCCTAGGGACTGCCACCTACCCGGGGCTAATTAACTAATTAAGGTAGGGGGCCACGCAGCCCCCCGCAGCCCAGGTGACCACAACATCCCCAGGGCAGAATTTGTAAATCAATGTGGGGGGCTGAGCGCCCCCCCTGCAGCCCAAGAGACTGCTACCTCCCAGGACACAAACTAAAATTGATTGCAGGGGAGCAGTGCACCACCCCCACAGCCCCGGGGACCACCACCTCCTCGGGGAAGAAATGAAAATTTAATGCGGGGGCGTGCGGCCCCCTGTAGCCCTGTGAACAGCCACCTACCAGGGGCACAAATTTCAAAACAGATAGTGGGCTGGCTGCAGACCCCGAGTGCCTGGGACCACCACCTCCCCTGGGTTATTTTTAGTGGAGGGGGCTGCATAGCCCCCCTCGTGGAGCCAATGATGGCCCAGAGAACCACCACTCCCCAGGGCCGGCTCCTGCTATGTCTCGGAGTGCCCACCCCAGGACATAGCTGTTTGCTGTGACTTGGCAGGAGCTTTGGCAGCTCCTACCATATCAAAGCCAACACTCTGCTCGAATGAAGTGAGAGCTATCAAACAGCTTTTGCTTCATGTAAGTGGAGGTTTCCTCTGTTTCCCTGCCTGTGGCAGGCAGGGAAACAGAGGAAACATTGCTGTCACAGAAGCAGCTGCCTCTCTGTGACAGCAATGCAGGCTCCCACAGAAGATGAAGAGCCATCTGGGACCACAGGGACCTTCAGGCTCTCCCTGCAGTCCCCAACATTGTGACTGGGTGTAATGCAAATAATTAAGCTGGGCCCCAGGGGATCGGGTCCCCTGGGCTAAGATCAGCCTGTGCAGGAGGGGCCATGCCGCCACCTTACCCCCACCCCAAAAAAAGAAATTGGGCCAGCCCTCCAAGGATGGGGACCTCATGGCTGAGATTGGCCTAGGGAAGGGGGAAATGGGGGCACACGGCCCCCCTCCCACCCAAAAACATAAATATTTAGGCCATACACTGGGGTATGGGATCCCTGGAGCCAAAATCGGCCTGGAGAGGGGGCTACGCAGCCTCCTCCCCCCTCAAAAAATATATTTAGTCTGGTGGATTGGGTCCCAGGGGCTGAGATCAGCCTGGGGAGAGGGGCTGCATGGCCTCCCTCCCCCCAAAAAAAATTTAGAAGGCCAGGGATGGGGGCTTGCAGACATGTAGCCAATTACCACTGTGCATGGGCAAAGGCTGTGTGCAGTGTAGGGTTTGCGGGTTCAGGGTGTTGGCCACAGGGAGTGGCCACAGGCCAGAACCTGCAGTTGTTATAGGGGTTTGTTGCAGGGCCTGGCCACGTCGAGACACTGCAGCCAATCCCTGCTGCACATGGCCAAAGGCTGTGCACGACATGGGGGTTGGTGGTTATGGGGTTTGGCTGCAGGGCTTGGCCACAGATCTGGTGTTGCAGCCAGTCTAGCTGCGCATGGCCGACGGCCATGCGCAGCAATGGGTTGGGTAGTTATAGGGATTGGCTGCAGTGCCTAGTCACATACCAGGCTCTGTGGCTAACCCCCGGCTGTGTGCAGCACAAGGTTGGGTGGTTTCTTTAGGAGTTGGCCATGCGCGGTCTAACTTATATTTGATGGCAACTCTGCCACCTCTTCTATTTTCCCTGTTTTGATTTGCTATAACATAACCATAACATCTCCTTCAGCACTTTTGTACTTTCAAAACGGAGCTGGACCCCGTTGCTTGTTGTTCCTTGTCACAAGTAATCATATCCCCTTCATGTGGTACACATCTATATACCATTCTTAACATGTTTATGCCTTCAAAATATCATGCCATTTGTAGCCTTCCTCATTGTGAAGAATGGGCAGATCCAGTCAGGAACCGTTTCTTGGTCAATCCTTTCGTTCCTCCCTTTTGTAGTCACCACCATGACCACCACCACAACTGTTATATTATGGTATGGTATGCTTTGCTATGCTATGTTATGTTTTGTTACTAAATTTGTAAAACTCACTAATACCTAAACAGGTGTCCTTGCGCTCTACTGGGAAAAGCAGACCTTAATATTGACAGCATATTCCGGTTTGTAAGGCCTTGCAAAAGGATACAAGGCATTTTTGCAAGGTCATTGAAAGCTCATTTCACAACATCACCACCAGCACCAGCCCTTTCTTCCTTGCTGTTGTTACTATTGCTACTACAGTGGGCATGTTTTCCTATCCTCTCACACTGGTTGACAACTTCCTGGGCAACATGATGGAAGTTTCTTTCTCTTTCCAGAAGCAGTAGCACTAGTATCACCAACACCATCAGCAACACTGCAGTAGGAAGAAGATTCACTCATCGCTTTAAAGTAATTCTTTCCAAGGATTTTGCATAGGAGGGGAAGGCTCCCAGAATTCCATTAGCAAAACCTTATGAAGGCATATTGAATGGGGGTATAGTATTCCCAGATATTCAAATATATTACTGGGACATCCAAATGGCAGTATTGAATGACTGACTATTTTCCCCTGGAGATAACCGGGCTGTGCAGTTAAACCATAGAATATTTGGAATTAGGAGCTAAAGAACTGCCTCTCACACGAATAGTAAACCTTTCCTGGATTGCAGCTACACAGATGATCGAATGGCAGCAAATCATCACTAGAGAAACTTCACTTGGGGATAGCTGGGCCCTGTGGGAGGTGGTATCAATCAAGTGATTTTGGAAATAGGGCATTATGGGGATTCCCTAATTGGAGGATGAGTGAGGGCCCAAAGTAATGATTCATATAATCACCTTAAAGAGGGATATGCCCCACATGACACACAACTCTTTAAATATTTACAGTTACGAAATGCACTGAACAGGTGTAAAGAAAAATTGCATAGAGTATAGGAGACATTCCGGACTGAAACTCTCTGACGTTAAAGCAGCATCTCTGGGTTCTAGAACATTATTGTATAACTCACTGGAAAAGTTAGCACCAATAACAGCAACATGAGAAAGGGATTTAGGTCTGCTGGTCGATGAAGAATGGGAGGAGCCAAATGGGTGCCTAGAGAAGTGGCAATCAGAGTTGGTTTTAACATAATAGAAATTACACTATTACATCAACTATACCATGTTAGGCTTTGACTTAACGGATATGGATATGTATAGTCAGACTTCTGAGGGAGTGTGGCAAACTTCCTCCACATTTGTTCAGAATGTTCCAAAATCTCTAAATGTGGGTGTAAAATTGAAGCATAATGGAGTGTTGCACTAGAGATACAGAGAATAGGACATCGAAATTATTTTTACCAAAGGTTGTTCTGTGTCACAGGAGTGGTGGTCTCCAGATGAAATGTCACCCGATTATATTGTGGCAGGAAGCCTCCAACTTGCAGAGAATGGCTTTGTGACATTGACTGGTGCATGAAAGAGAAAGTACTCTATAAGAGCAGGGGGTGTCCAAGGAAATGTTTAAAATGCGGGGTAAATGGTGCTAGGCATATAACCTAGAGTGAAATTTGCTCAAATGTTGAGATGGTTAGGTTGTAACTGATCCTGGGGGTGGATAAATTGGAGGGAGTATAAAACCCTTAGAGATTGACAAACTGAGGTGAGAACTGAGAGAAAGAACTATGATTCTTTGTCAGGGGCGGTTCCTCCTCTTGGGCGGAGGAGCTTCGCCCCCTCCCCCTCACCAGCAGCAGGAGCTGCAAAACTTTTATAGAAACAACATCATAAACCCAGTTTATTATGTTGTTTCTATAAAAGTGGGTGGGGCCACAGGAGTGCCGTGAATGGAGGGGGAGTCCACCCTCTTTGCGCATATATGTTTGGCCGGCCTTCTCTGGCCGGCCAAACATTCATGCGCAGTAGGGTTTCTCCAACCCGGCACTGTGTTGCCGGGCTGGAGCGATCCTGCACAGGCTCCCAGTCTGCCTGGGAGAGCCCTGGCTGGGCGCTCCCAGCCAATCCTGATGCTGCTTTGAGCAGCATGAGGATTGGCCGCAGGGTAGGCAGGGAGCCTGTGCCTGCAGCCTGGAGCGACGAGGGAGGAGCGGATAGAGCTGCGCGGCGCATGAAAAAGGTAATTTTTATTTTTATTATTTCATTTTTTTGGGTCCCCCCACCATGCGCCGCCCCGCCCCTTTTCCGTCCCGTGAGCCACAACTGTTCTTTGTCCACCTGCACTGCCACCACAATAACAGCAAGATCGCAGAATACCGCACAGTACAGCCACGAATACCTGAAGTGTGAGCAGATCTTGTGAGTGCACATCATTAAGGAAGTGGCCAAAAACAAAATTCAGCACATGTGAATCATATGTTGTAATGTTGTCAAGATTAAGAGTACAAATTGCATTGCTTCACGTTTTGGCCATCACAAAGCCAACCTCCAAAGAATGCTGCTGCAACCACTTATGGTTCACACCGTCCAACTTAAACTTCATATCTGAGAATTTGTACATGAGTGCATCAAAATACTGGAGGCAAAGTGTTGCTTGATAAGATGGGCTAATGCAGTTAGAGGAGGATGCTATGAGCAGGCATTCAAAATGACAGAAAACATGGTGCAGTGAAATTTTGAAAATTTCACTGAGCCATTTTTTCAGGCTTCCCTGCGCCAGAATGCTCCCCTTGCATACATTATGCCTGACGCAGGCATAATGTGGTGCAAGGGTTTACAAAGTGGCGCAATTCAAGTATTGTGCCTCTTTGTAAACATGGTATGGCAGAAAAGCCACCTTAGCTCCACCATAGCGTCAAAGAAATTACAGTATGGTGGCGGTAAGGGGGTGTAAGGGGCTTGTAAATATGCCCTATTGTCTGCAGAGCATGGAAGTGGTTAGCAGGAAGAGATAGTAGCTCTTCTGCAATCTCCCGCAGAGGTGCTTTTACTGCTCAACAGTAATGGTCCTTCACTCCTTGACCTGCAAACGCTCCCATCAATAACCCGCAAGGCAAAATTCCTTATTGTTAGTGTTCTGTCCTCATTCTTCATTTAATCGGCTCAATCTTCTAACCTAAGCTCAGATTAACTATGCATCTCACTCTCCCTTTTAGATCAATTTCTTTGTCCCCTCCACTCTCTTCCACATTCCTCCATTATCCCTGTCCTTTTTCTCTTTGCCTGATTAAAGTGCTCATTTTCCCTGTGCCTAGGTGCATCCTAGGTCACAGTGATTTGTCTTGTAAGAGCCCTAATAAACATGAGCGTGCACTTGTTTACATGCATGCACTCACGTAGCTACCCATGCTGTACCCATTCTTTTTGTGCATAGCTTGTGCAGATACTACGGCACATATTTATGGGCCTTTGACACAGGGCAGTTCTGCAAATAACCTAGCTGCACTGCCCTTTGTGAAAGGGAAAGGACAGGAATGTGCCCTATTTAAGCAATATGGCACATTCCTGTCCTTTCCCACTGCGCTGGTGCTGTATTGGCAGCCCAGCGCCAACACAGACACTCTTGCACCATGGTGCAGGAGTGTCTGCATTGTAGCCAAGATATTTTTTTGTGCAGGAAGGCACACCTTCCTGCAGAAAAACAATCCTGGGAGACTTTTTCCTCTTTCTATGTGTGCTGCACATGCAGCACACATAGAAAGGGGAAAAATGAGGAGAAATAAAGATATTTCTCCTGGGGAGGCGTAAGGTTTTGGCACATCTCCAGTTTTACATGCTCTTGTAAACCTGGGGTGTGTCAAAATCCATGGGTGTTGCATGGGCACCTACTGCAATGCCCATGGAAAGCCTCCCTTGTGCGAAGTAAGGCAATGTAACGACTTGCGCTGCCTTGCCTTACCTTATGTCTATGAGGCCATTCAAAGCCACACAAAGTGGCTTTGCGTGGCCTCATAGATATGGTTGAAAGGGTTGCGTCGCCGTTGCATCACTAAAAGTGACGTAACGAAGGTGCAAGCCTCTCATAAATAGGCCTCTCAATTTCTAAATTGTGCCCATGATGGTTTAAGAAAAAGTGTGGAAATCCTGAAGGTGATTGTGACTTCAGTCAAGTGACCACAAGAGTGGAAAGAAGACAAGGAAAAGCTGAAGATTGGCAAGACTTTAGGATTGGCTAAAATGGTGCAAGCACAGTTTAAAAGGTCAGGAATTCGCCATATTGCACAGACACAGCACATTCCTGCTCTTCCCTTTGACGCAGGGCAGCACAGCAAGGTGACTTGCTGCAATGCCCCGCATCACAATCCCATTAATCTGGGCCTCTACCTTTGAATAATTTGAAAGTACCAACTTCAGTAACCGTGTGTGGGGTTATACGATACTGAACATAACTATTCCCTCAACACATTCCCACTCACAATCCAGCTTGCGTGCTCCACCACACAGTCCTTCAATAAACGAATAAATCTCTCAACATGACCAGTACTGCGAGGTTCATACAAAGCACTCCTAACATGACATATGTTACAGTGTTTAAGAAAACTCTCAATCTTCCATGACTTAAGTTGAACATCATTATCAGTTATCAGAACTTCAAGACATCCTTCCCTTTCAAAAACGTATTTGAAAAAAATTCAGCAGCAACATTGGTGGTCGCCTGTACAACAAACTTAATTCAGGCCACTTCGAATGATAGTCCATCAATACTAACACAAACTGTGCTACTTGCGGCAAAAAGAAAAATGGACCAGAAATATGAAATGTAATTACTTGTCTCGAAAATGTTGGTCATGTTATATATTTAAATGGTGCATCATTGACCTTCAACATTTTCTCACCAGTGGCACACACATCACACTCTCTCACAACTCTGTCCACCATTCCATCCATCCCTGGCTACCAAAAACATGTTCCAATAATTATTTTCATAGATGACATTCTAGGATGATCTTCATGAGCCAACCTCAAAATAATTTCCTGCATAACACCTGGGACAACACATTTACCTTCTTTAAACAGTTATTTTCCTTCTACTTCCACTCTGTCGGACAGTTTCCAAAGCAATAGTGTAACCTTATCCTTCCTGGGCCAACCTTCCATCACTCAACTCTTAACAGTGCATAGTAATACATCCTTGGTTTCAATTTCTACCCACTTCTCACTCAGCAATCCCTTCAAATTTCCCTGAAACAACATCTTTTATTGTGGCAATCATGTCCAATTCTCTTACACCTTTATCACTGTGATCATCCTGGCACTGTAACTATGACAAACAGTCAGCAGAAACATTGCACTATCCTGGCACAAATTCAACCGAAAAGCTATACTGCTGCAACTTTGATATGCAGTAGCATTCCACCCTCTGCTCAGTGATAATACATTCACCAGAGACTTATGGTCCATTTTCAAAGGGAATAGACTCTTCTATGCATAATTCTGAAAGTGTTCCATAGATCAGACATGGCTCAAAAGTTCTTTCTCAATCAAAGTGTACCTCCTCTCCATATCTACAGGGAAAAGCTGCATTCCACATATTTGTAATCCCGCATTTTTGTAATAAAACTCCACCAACTCCATACAAGCGAGAATCAACAGTAACAAGTCATTCTTTGTTCCTGCAAAAGGGTTTGAAAGTTGGACCTTCCACACTATCTTTTTTGATACATTCAAATGATGCTATGTTCAATTTATGTAACAAAATCCAATGTGCTGTTTTATTCACACATTCCATTGAAAGATAGAAGTGTTTCCTTATTTAAAGGTGCTGGTGCCTTAATTATGGCAGCAACATTTGATTTCTTAGGCACAACACCATCGTGTGATAAGGTATAGCCTAAAGACTCTACAGAAATATGAAACAGTTTACATTTAGATCATTTCAGATATTAACCATGCCGTTCCAATCTGCAGTAGATTTCACAATTGTGCCTCAATTGTTCTCGTCCAATTTTTTCGAGAATATAAGGATATCCTCCTGAAAGCATCTTACAAAGTCATCAAGTTCCTTGAAAATGCAAAACATTGCCCTTTGAAAAACTGTTGCCACAGAAGCAAAACCAACAGGCATTCTCTTAAGCTGGTGTAACCCCTGTGGTGTAAGAAAAGCAGTCAAATGTTGAGAATCTTCAATTATTTCAATCTGGTTGTACATCAGGTCCAAGGAAAAGATATTGACTTTTCTAAAAAAAATAAAATTTATTTGATGTTAGGCAAATCATGGTGATCTACTATGATAGGAACATTGAAGGTCCTTAAGTCAACACACAGTCTAAATGTTTGGTCTGACATTTATTGGCATCATTGGCACTCCTGTTAACTTTTGCTTCACTGGCACAGATTCATTCCTTATCTTAATTTAATAAGAATAATTATTTAATTTTCCTAACTTATCGTAAAATACTTGATGAAGCATTTTAATCACACTACACTCTTTACTCCTCTCTTTAGTAATACCGGCTCATTACTTCTGTCAGCTAGGAGTTCTAATTAAATTCCTAAAATCGTAACCACACATTTAGGTGATGTTTTGATTAACTGGTCCTCATCACACACATCAAATTCCTTAATGGACAAAACAGTACCAACATTTCCCACACAAGAATGCTTAGCTTCCTTATTCTCACTGTTATGTGACACATTCCCTCTTTGATATGCACTGTTTTTCTTTAAATCTTCACATGCACAGTGAAATGCCTGATTCGGCCACACTTTTTGCACTCCTTGCCTAAGGCAGTACACCCAGCATACGAAGCAATGTGAGTATTACAACCACATCTGTAGCAACCTTCTTATTAAAGCCAGAATTACTTGAGCAAAAGGTACTCACACTACACACTTCCGAACAACTCACGCTACACACATCATCTCCACTACTAGTATTCAAGCTATTGTCTTTGATAGAAGACATCCATTCTTCAGATTGTTCTAGTACTTTGGTTGTAGTAATAGCATTCTGAGATTTAGGATCACCCATGGCCCACATTGTTCCTGAATGTTCTTACTCTTTACATGAACAATTGTCTTATCTCTGATCATTTCATCAGTCATAGGTCAAAAACAGCAAGTCATACATAGAGCTCCTAGAGTGGTAAGAATGTCATCAAATGACTCTCTATCCTTCTGTGATGCAGTATCAAGTTTGAACCTGTTCAGTGCAATATGTGTGGTATGTTTGAATCAATACTCTATTCTTAATAATGCCTCTTCGTAGACATCAATGTCTCCTTGGCCATCCTGGGGTGTAACTTGCGGACATGTTCTAAATAATTGCTTGACCCTCTGAGCCCAAACAGTGTAGTAAAATGCTTTTCTACCTTTCTGCTCCCATTCTTTCTCCATCAATAGCCTTCATATAGGTAACAAATTCTTATCTCCATTTCATCCAGGGAAAAGGGGTTCACCTTTACTCTGCAGAAATGTAACTAGAGGGTCAAATCTCATATTGCACTCACTCGTATAGTATATGGGTATCTCTGCCTTAAAGAAACAGTACAATATAGATACAGACCCAAATGAATGCACTTACTGCTGGGGATCCACAATATCTTGAATATCAAAGGAGAGAATAATATTCAGCAGAATTGATTTGCACCAGAATTTGAGAACTGATATCAATGGTGAAGGAAACCAGCACACAAACTTTAATATACTAGAATTTGGCTTCCATGAATTGATGTAATGGCTGATAGATCAGAGTGGACGCTCAATCGCAATGAGGAATACAGAATAAACTAATGGCCCCACATGTTGGTGGTGTACAGTCACAATGAGGATTGCAAGCATACAATTAGCGTGTGCCTAAGTTTCGTGGCATTGCGCTCTTTGATGAGTGAATTCAATGACGTCCAATCGCAATGAGGATAATAAACATCAAATCAGTGCACACATACAGTTCCTAGCATCATACTGTTGCTTAGATGAATGATCACAATAACATGCATCAAATCAGTGTGCACATAAGTTCTTGACAATCATGCTGCTGTTAGATGATATGTTCTCTATTCACATTCCTTTCACAATGAGTAAAGCGAGACATTGCACATGTCGCTTCCAATCACTGTCACTAGGATTTGTACGATTTGGTAAGCAGTAACGCTGCACTTACTGTTCGAGCGATCTTGTTGACACTCCACTGTATGAACATGCAACATGACACATGCAAAACAATGGCCGTGGTAAAAATGAAAGGGTAAGCAGCACCGAGCACAGGTACTGAAGGGTCGAAGTTCTTAAAGTTACCCTAAGGGTATTATTGTTCCTGTGCTGCCCCCAAAAAATATAAATAATTCCTCTGGAATTCTCGTTCCCAATTGTTACGGATGAAAGCACACACAAATGTTGGTTTCAGGTGGCTGTACATGTCCACCAGTCTCAAAGTTGATTGCTAAATCCAAACAGTGTACCTTATTCCAAAAGGTAACAGTGCGTCCAGAGCTTAGAACGTAGACTAAGCATTAACAACAATAACACATTAAACACATGTACAATTAATGTTCAAAATATGCAGCAGTTGTGTCCGTTCCTTCACTTTTTTATTAAGTGCTAGTAGTCTTTCAGTATCAATTATTGCAAGGGAGGATGGAAGAGCTCATTGTTATCCACAAACATAAATCTTGAGCTGTGGAAGTTCTTTCTCTATTTTCTCTTGCCTGCACGGTGACATAATTAACAAACTTCCATGCTGTGCAACTCAACTCTGAGCATCTACTGTGCATGAAAGCTAACTGAGTCTATAGTTCTTCATGTCTTGTGTTCTGGCTCAAAAGGGGGCACCCTGGGGGACATCTTGGTTTCAGAGGTCTGCGCCCCTTTCATTATCAGCCAGCTCTGGCAATCCTAACCTTTTTATGTTTGCAGGACAAGTAGCTTTAGGCTGCAGAATGACACAATGAAGAGCTTATGCCCTCTGGATTTTACTTTTGTCATGTTCTGGGAGAAACAGACATCAGATTTGACTCAATAGACAGTGTACACATTTGTTCTTATCACTGATTAAGTTTTGGAGGAGAGGGCGGGATAAATGCCTTACCCCGCCATATTGTGGTGTAAAGAGACATAGGGGGCAACATCTGCCCCTACTTATGCTAAACATCCCCCTAGATTTTGAGATGGAAACTGAAGATTAAACAGTGCCATACTATCAGAATAAGTCTCCATAAAACTTTGTAACCTGAAGAGCAAAGTCTGTGAGGACTCTATGACACTTTGTTTTGTTAAATATTTAATTGCCATCATTGAGGTGTTACTGCTGGCTTGAGAAAATAACAATTTTAGGAGAGTCCTAACACCTCAGTGACAGTATGAAATAAATAGCAAAACAAAGAAGCCTGGGAGCCCCCTCAGAGTTTGCCTCTTAGGGTGAAGCTCTTCAAGGAGAGGCTGCTCATGTGCTGTGTGATTTCAGCAAGCATGTCCCATCACTATTTGTTCTTCAGTTTCTCTAGGAATTATATAAAGCACGTACATGCCCGCAGGCATCTTGGCGCTATAGAACTGCAAACAGAAAACTGCAATCAGGCTAGAACTTAAGCATGAACAAACTACAGGCCATGTTGGAACTAGGGTTTTGAAAACAGGCAGGTTTTGAGCAATTTCCTAAAATGAGTGAGGTTGTTTTGAGATTTTAAATGAAGTGGAAGACTATTCCACAGTTTTCCAGTTGAGAAAATAAACTTTCCACCAGCCTTTTTAAATTTAGGTACCACCAGATTTTTTACTGAGGTGAAACGCACAGTTCTTTTTGGGACATGCCACTGAAAACCGCACCTCAAATATCCTAGGCCACAGTCATAAAGAGCCTTATGGACAATACATAGGGCCTTAAAAGCATTCTGCTTCTTTACCGGCGGCCAGTGAAGTTTAGGTAGCGCCTGCGAGACAGTCAGAAATTTGTGAATGCTTCGAACAAAGGTGCACAGCTGCATTTTGAAGGATTAGGAGTTTGCTTAACAGTCTATTTTGAATGTAGACATGAACAGCATTTCAATATTAAATTCTTGAAAAAACTATTAAATTATTACTGTTTTCTGGAGTTCCAGAGGGACACAAGGACAAACTTTCTTCAGTATTCTCATGACATAGAAACAAGATAACTTGATTAATTTGATCTGAAAAAGTTAACATATCATCAAACATAACTCCAAAACTCTCAACCTTTCAGGAGGGATATGGAAGAGTACCTAGATCCTGAGGCCACCAGCTGGGACACTAGAAAGATGTATCATTGTCAAACAAAAGAACCCCAGTTTCACCAGAATTAAGTCTGAGGCAGTCATTTTCCATCCATCTTCCAACTTCCAACATACAATCATTGAACCTACTTGATCCATGACTCGTGTCTTTATTTCACTAGGTATCACATTCCTGAACCAAACAATATGAGAGCACATTAAAGTAATTTAGTACAGAATGTGTGCTCTACAAACACCTAAATTATCTATGGATAATACAAAATAACCTTGCGTCACATATAATAACAATATAGGATATACAAAAAGAGAATGTGGCAAATTGACACATCCAAGGCAACATCATCAGTGCATGGGGTATTCTTTAATATTTCATGTTTAAAAAAATTACTTTCAGTAAATGTGACAATTCAATGGTATAATTGTACATGTTTGTTTGAATTACTAAGAAATTATGAAAAATACATATTTTCTCATTTTAAAGTCTTTATCCTATTTTTCAAGAAGTTTGGGCCAGATGTACCAAGAAGGCCTTTTGCGAGTCGGAAATAGCGATTTTTAAGAAATCGCTATTTCTGATTCGCAAAATGCAATGTATCACATTTGCGATTCGGTAATAGCGATTTCTTAAAAACTGCAAATGCTATTACCGAATCGCAAATTGCAATACCGGCCCAATTCGCACCTATGGGCCTGTAGGCCCATATTTGCGATTTATTTTCATTCCCAAAATTGCGATTTCTTAACTGGAAATCACTATTTTGGAAATGCAAAACCCCAGGGTGCTGGGGGCCTAAGGCACTTTGCGACTCTCTAAACAGGGTCGCACTTTTAAGGAATCACTATTTTAGTGATTCCTTAAAATTGCTTTCAGAATGCCTTTAATACATTCTGAAATGGCTTTTTGCATTCGCAAACGGGCATTCGCACCGTTTGCGAATGCAAAAAGCTTTCATACATCTGGCCCTTTGTTCCTTCGTTTACGTCGTTTGATGACTTAGCTTGTGCTCTTAGAGCCAAGCCAAACCCTCAGGACCAACCTCCACTTCTCCAATACCAAAACCTTGGGTCATATTTATGGAAAAGACATGTAGTGCAGCGGAGCAAGTAACCTTGCTGCCCTGCACTGCATGACAGGGAAATGGTAGGAATGCACCGTATTTCAGTCAATATGGTGCATTCTTGCCTTTACCACTGCGCTGGCACCCCTTTGGCTTCCTAGCACCAACGCAGGCACCCTTGTACCATGGTGCAAGGGTGCCTCTGTTGCATGCACAATTGTTTTTGTGCAGGAAGGCTCACCTTTCTGCACAAAAACAACTCACTGAGGCATATTCCTCGGCACCACAGATACAAAGTGTAAGCAACAAGAAAAAATAAAGATACTTATCCTCGTTATGCCTTCCCTGGGAGGCTTAGAATTTTGGTGCATTTCTGTTTACCAGTTCTGGTAAGTCTGGGAATACCAATGCAACTCCCACGGAATGAGCAAGGCAAAGCAGCGGTTTGGGCTGCATTGCTTTACTACAGATTTATGAAGTCTATCAGGGCCACGCAAAGTGGGCTTGTGTGCCTTCATTAATCGCATTTGGGGTTTGCGTCACGCATGTACCACGTTGCGTGGTGCAAACACGACACAAGCCCTCTCATATTTATGTCCCTTAGGGGCATATTTATACTCTGTTTGCGCAGAATTTGTGTCTTTTTTTTACGCAAATTTGGTGCAAACCTAACTCCATATTTATATTTTGATGTTAGACATGTCTAATGTCCAAATATAGGAGTTTGCACCATTTGTTGGATGCGTGCATCTACCTTGCGTCGATGAGATGCAAGGTAGGCCTTCCCATCTAAAAAATGGGGCTATTCCCATAGCCCCATATTTATCCCCCCGTACTAAAATGACGCACGGCTGGGAGGAGGGGTTAAATAAATTATTTAACGCCTGGGTCAGACCAGGCATTTGGGGACCCTTTGGACCCATTTCCATGGTTAAACACCATGGAATGGGTCCACAGGTGCCCTCCCTAGACCCCAGGAACACACCAACCCCATCAGAAGGACAATGAAGGATGGGGGACCACAGCCCAGGTAAGTAGGGTAAGTATATATATATATTTATTTTCATTGGGGGCCCTAACTTGGGGCCCCCTGCATGGCGCAGGGTGCGATGGCCATGCCCAGAGGACACTTGTCCACTCTGCTGGCAATTGGGTGGTGGGCATGACTCCTGTTTTTCGGAAGACAGGAGTCATGTTTTTGGTGGTTGTGCGTCAGTAAATGGTGCTAATCTGTTTAGAGGCAATTTCTGCATGCACAACCTACCCTCCTACCGCCACCCTCACCCGGCTAGAGTCTTTTTTTAAGACGCTAGCTCGAGTTTAGCGCCAGCTTGTGCCATTCTTTTAATAAGGCACCCGGCTGATGCTGTGGAATGGCGCAAGCCGGCGCTATACTTTTTGCCGCAAAACTGCATTTGCGCAGTTTTGCAGCAAAAAGTATAAATTAGGCCCTTAGTGTCTCCTGCGCCCTTGGGAAAAATGAGTTGCCCGTTTCCAGGGTGAGGGCTTATGTCATGTGGGACCAGGAAGACGGCGAACTAGTTATATGGAAGATATGCTGGAAGGTTACCAGTGCGGCTGCTGGACTTATCTCTCTTTCTTTGGGTGGAAGTTTATTTCATACATCATGCTAACCTGTTTGTTGGGTCTCGTGGAATATTACAGGACGTTTGCGTCATCCGTTGTTTACAGTGTTTGTATTTCCACTTGATTTATTTCATTTTTTAAATGGACTCTGCCAATTCTCTCTGGGAGCTCCTGTTAAATTTTAGTTTACAGAACTTTTTTTATAGAATTCCATGGCTGCTGTTCGTTGCGTTTTACACTTTTACCTGCTATTTTACCTAAGGGCAAAGGGGGGAAACCAGAGCCTCAGTACAGGTGCTTAGCCAGGAAGTCAAACATTCCCCTCACATACCATCAGCCCTTTCAGACCACCTGTGAAGCGACCAACACCCTTACACACTCCAGCGATTTACATATGGAGGACAGCTACTCTGCTATCCCAGTGTATCCGTAGATTGATACAGTAAACAGGACACAGTTTTCTATTATAGCCTTGAAACCCGTCGTAGCGGGCTCTACCGGCTATTAAAGGCCCGCTCCCACAAGGGAGAGGGACTTTAATAGCAGGTAGAGCCCGCTACGGCGGGTTCTAAGGCTATTAGAACATTCTGCCACTCAGGGCAGAATGTTCTATTAAAAAAATAATAATTCACGGAGCCCGAGGGGATTAAAATCTCCTCGGGCTCAGTGAGGCTTTGTTTACAGCTGTTGCTGTGAACAAAGCGAACATTGGAATGTTGGCTCTGCGGGCTTTTACCGGCCAGTAAAAGCCCGCAGCACTCCATTGTTTTCAATGGAGCCCCCAGCATTCCAATGTTCTAATAATTGGTAAATTACATGGGTTAAATACAATTATATAAATAAAAATCTAAATATTGGATAAACTAATATTTCATATCATTCATCATCTGAATTATCAACAAAGCTAAGATCATTGCAAGCCTAGTTTCATAAATAACTTGACACTAACATTACAAACCTGTGTAAAAAATGATCCTGCTGCTGGAGTTTAATATAATTAGGCTGTTGAAAGCCCTAGATACATCTCCATCTAGCTTCCTCCTACTCCCTCCTCCTGAAGACCACAAGGAGAACACACAGTCGAGCGCCCCTCATCTGTAGACCACACACACCCTTCTAATAAACCTGCTGCCCACCTCATTAGCCCCTGCATACTTCAAAGAAGCATTATTTAGAAATATTCAGATTGGTTCACCTTAATATTATTTTGTAGGGCAGTTCTTCTGCTGACACCTACTATTTGGACGGAACCAGTCTTGTCCTGGTTGGTGCTCGTGAGCGACCATTTCTCATGTAATCTCTCTGGTTCTGAATATTTCTCTCCATCTGCTACCTGTTCCTACCTTGGCATTGATCTGTCATTCTTGTTAGCTTTATCAACAGGGCGCCGCAAGTCCGTCTTCCCATCATCCTGTCGATATGCGCATGGCTTCTCGCAGCAGTTAAAAAGAAGCAAGTTTCCAGCCAGTCAGAAAAAAACCTTCATGCCTGTGAGTGAGCCATAAATCAAGCACGCAGCTGATACAGCCTTCTGCTCCACGGGCATTGCTGGTCCCAGATCCCATGCCTCACCCACGTTGCCTCATGCCCAAGCTGTGGAATCTAAGTGAAAAGGTGAAGAGATCAAATAGCTGCACATGAAATAGGGCAAAGAAGAAGGATTGAGCCTCCCAGGACTGTGGAGGGGGAGCCTGGTGTTAGGCAGAATTAGGGCACAAGATGCATCACTACACCTTTCCTCCAGAGGATTTAATGCATCAGCAGAACACACAACTGCTCTCTCCTGACACAGTTGAGTAGTTAGAAACATGTGAAGGTAATGTTGACAAGTGCATTGTTGCACTATTAGCAAGATGGTGCAAAGCTCTACTGCCAGAGTCCTGAGTTTGTAAAATCAATAAACTGTTGGAATAAGACATCTAAACCAGTCCTAGCACCTTAGAGGATCTCTTCCTCACCCCCAGACAGGAGAGAACACTAACTTTTGAATGGTAGTAAGTGATCAAGCACCGAAAGGACTCCAGAAAGAATAAAGGTATGCATACATTGATGTAGAGTCACCTACCTAAGTTGTTTGGGAAAAGTATAACTACAGCACAGGTCTCGTGCAGAAATGCAGTGCTGCATGAACATGAATTGATTTCCCACTAGTAGGCCCTAACCTGGTAGCTCACATCGAGTGGAATGGGAAAGGATCCTCAGAACCCGAAGAGCTCATCACGTCTGAAATCAAGCCATGGTTGCCGTCCTGTTCCCGATAAACATCTCTGCTTCCTAGGACAAGGCTGGAGATGGTTTCCCTCCTGTTCCCAATAAGCATCTCTGCTTTCTAGAACAAGGCTGGAGAAGAATTGGATCTATCTGGAGCAAGATCCACCAACCTCCTAGCAAGGCAGTATGTTGAGGACCATAGGTTTGCGAGCCAGGGTTAAGGCTTGGTCCCTTTTCCAAATCTAGGGGAGTGGGCCTGCCTCAGATCTCATGTAAGGTACTAAATGGTTGCTTGAACTCATGAGGGTTTGGCCCTCAAACAACCTCATGTGAAAGAGCATACTAGAACTTACTCAGAATACAGGAGAGCGTCCAAGAAACTAATGAAAAGTTGCGGGAAGCACAGAGAGGATTCTGCCTCTCACTCAAAATCAGAGCCCACAGTAGTGTGCAATAAAGACCAGATTGTGTAATATAACCCACTTTGTGACAGTTTATATTGACTAATGTATTTCAGAGTTGTGTTTCCAGAGAACCACACTGAGGCATCTATAGATAGTAGGCATTAATAGTTTGAAACCTCCTATGACTCTTCAAACACAGAGAAACACGAACACACACAAACTCACATACAAACACACATGTGCAAACACACACACACATGCACACCCTCACACACACACCTCACACACACACACAGACTGCCAGCGCATTTCTGTTTTGGAACATGTCAGTGCCACCAAAGATTATCTACACATAAAATAAGCTACTTATAACTGTTAATGCTAATGTTACTGAATTTTGCCAAGTGGTCTTTTACATTATGAACTCTTGGCATTTGCTGGCCTCATAGAAAAGGGTGTAAGGAGCTGAAGTTTATAGTCTTTGTTTTTCACAAGTGCAAAATCAGGTAAAGTGACTTTTTCTATAGAAGAGAGACCATTCCAGTGCTGTTACTTTGGGTGGGCTGCTTTGTTGCTGTGTTATCGCCCATCCAATGGTGTAGCCAGGGATCTAGAAGCCCTGCTGCAAACTTGGAACACCCTCCGGCTGCTTCTGTCATAAAAACTGTAATTCTTAGTGTGCAAGGGTCCCTCACATCCCTAGACCTGGTACCCCTGCACCTGTAACACTAGATATAGTTGCACTCTAGAATGCTTCTTGTTAGAGAGGTCTATTGCCCCACACCCTCCCAGTGTGTTTTATGTAGGGGTAGGAGGTACACTCCACTCCTCCAGCAGTGTTTGCTGAGTTTTTCTACTCTGCACTCTGCTTGGAGTGCTGGAAAAACTGTCAACAGGCGCATGGTGGAATTTTTTCTCACGTGTGGCTTGCCAACATTTTTGTCAAGCACGAACATGAAAATCGAATGCTAGACCCTCCCCCCTACCCTGGTGAGATTTCTCAATGCAGGTGGTCGCAGCAGGTCACTACCACTCGCGCTGAGAAAGCTGCCACTTGCATTGAGAAAGCTACTGCTCGAGTACAAAATCTACTCGAGTGGCAGAACAAATTAGTGCCCTCTGGTATGCTGCGTAGTGCCATTCATGCTGTACAGCGTGGGACAGGCTCCAGGCACTAAGGGGCATATTTATACTCCGTTTGCGCCGAATTAGCGTCGTTTTTTTCGACGCAAATTTGGCGCAAAACTAACGCCATATTTATACTTTGGCGTTAGCCGCGTCTAGCGCCAAAGTATGAGGAAAGAGCGTCATTTTTTTGCGTGAACGCCTTCCTTGCGTTAATGACATGCAAGGTAGGCGTTCCCGTCTAAAAAAATGACTGCGCCGCAAATGCGTCGTATTTATACTCCCGGGCAAAAATCATGCCCGGGAGTGGGAGGGCCAAAAAACCCCGCATTTGCGCCGGATTTTAGCGCCTGGGTCAGGGCAGGCGTTAAGGGACCTGTGGGCTCAAAATGAGCCCACAGCTGCCCTCCCATGCCCCCAGGCACCCCCCCTGCCACCCTTGCCCACCCCAGGAGGACACCCAAGGATGGAGGGACCCACCCCAGGGACATTCAGGTAAGTTCAGGTAAGTATAATTATTATTTTTTTTTTTTTTTTTTTTGGCATAGGGGGGCCTGATTTGTGCCCCCCTACATGCCTCAATGCCCAATGACCATGCCCAGGGGACATAAGTCCCCTGGGCATGGCCATTGGGCAAGGGGGCATGACTCCTGTCTTTACTAAGACAGGAGTCATGTAAATGGCGTCTGGGCGTCGTTAAAAATGGCGCAAATCGGGTGGAGGCGATTTTTTGCGTCAACCTGACTTGCACCATTTTTAAGACGCCCTAGCGAAATTTTTCCCAACGCCGGCGCTGCCTGGTGTACGTGGTTTTTTTCCACGCACACCAGGCAGCGCCGGTCTGCTTGCGCCGGCTAACGCCATTCAATAAATACGGCGCCCGCATGGCGCTTCAGAATGGCGTTAGCCGGCGCAAAACTTTTTGACGCTAAACTGCGTTAGTGCAGTTTAGCGTCAAAAAGTATAAATACGGGCCTAAAAGTCAGTACAAGAATTTTGATTTACCGAATTCCGCCGCTTTATTTAACTCTGCGGAGTCTCCACAGAATTGCTTGGATTGAAACTCTGTGAGTTCCACCCACCCATAATTTTATGTGGCAGTTGAGTGGCAGACCCTGCAGTGGATTTGCTTTGTTCTGAGATTTGGTGGTGAGTGGAAAATGCCATAAAGGTGGTTAGATCACCGTATAATAGCTTACACATCTAAAATTAATAGATAACCTAAAATGTGCAGTGTGTTGCAATGTATATATCAAATTCATGTGCCAATACTATAGAAGCCTGTCTAATGCATACTTAACACTAAGTGACAGGAGAACAACTCAGAAATACTTCCATTCAATCCCGCCCTGCCAACAGAAGAAATAGTTAATGTCTGTCCAGGGAGGATTCCATGGATTAAGTAGCTGCAAGAAAAACTATTTTAGATGAGGGACTGGAGAACCGAATAGCAGAACTGCCGTGTGAGGTTGAAAGCGAATGGAAATATTGCTAAAAGCTAAACCAATGGAAAATAGCAACAAAATCAATTGCATGCCTATCAAGTTCCACAACGTACTGCAACTACTTACAACAGATTCGAAGAAGCTGTGCCTCAGCGTTGTCATGGGTGTCATAACTAGGCCTTCTACTCAACAGGACAAGAGAGACAAGCTCACAGAGAGCTCAATTCATAACAAGCATTTTCAATGCAATGGGTCTCGCATTTGTTCGAGTTAGAGCTATTAGCGCTGTAAAGCAAAACAAAACGCAGCACGATTGCGCTATGTAAAATACAGCGCAATCACGCTGTGTGGAAAATAAACAGATAAAGTAGTCCAGACTCCAGGCTGAAAACATCGATCCTCGTATGTTTTTGGTACTTTACCGGTGCTGTGTAGGTGGGCTAAACACCAGAAAAGGCATGAAGTAGGCATGCCTTTCACAAATGAAAGCAAGCGGATTTTAAAAGGCAAGCCCATGAACCAATGTAAGTGACTGACGTGGCATGGGCGTGGTTTGAAGCCCAAAGAAAGATTACAGAATGGACAGAGCACTTTGTGTTCGCCCATAACAATGACTTTGGAGTATGTAAAGTAATACTCCAGGAGTACTTCATCAAGTACTACAAAATGCAATTCAGAAACCTATAGCCAGAGATCTTCACCTCTGCCTCTCCTATCTTTTCTGTGGGGAGATGGCTTCACTAGTGACTGCGATCTCAGCACATGTAGGTTTTAGTAGTACATGTGAGATCAACAATGAGGAGTGGAGGGAAAATGGAGACAAATATGATTAAATTTGGGGTGTGATTATGGAAAAGTAAGGAGGGGTTAAGGATGGAAATAATATAAAACACATTAAGATAATTGCAATTCACAAAATCAAATCCATAGCTAACTCTACTACACCTTTAATATTGACAAACCAGGCTTAAGTCTACTCCACACTAACTAAACCTCTATTTCCTGCATCCCTACGAGAATCTCTTCACAAATAATTAAAGCTCCCACTCACAAACCGATCAATGTAAAGAAACTAGCCAGTATGTTTATCTTGTACAAAAAATAAATTGGAGTGCATGCAATTCAATTAAAAAACAATGTTCTGCTAGGTGTTTGATTGTTTTAACTTGAAACATTAGGTGTCGCCTCATGCAAGCTACCACCATGAGCCCTTGGTGACAATCCTGCCGGCTACTGCTTCTCATCATCGACAGGCCTCCTTATTGCAGAGCCAACAAAATATTACCAAAAACAACCATTACCCTCAGTCGCTACTCCATCAAACATATTGGGGGGGAGGGGCCAAAACCTAAATGCCCCTTCAACAACACCCTGAAATTAATATATGTCAGATCCTCAAAGAATGCACTCATAACTAAAAATGTTTACTGGCAATTTTGCCAAAACACATTTATAAGTCAAGACCCTGGTGCATGTTAATAACAAAATCTTTGTCTGATCAGTAATCATGAAAAGCCAACATATTTCATTGCCATAGAAAATGTAAGGCAATTTCATCAAGGCTAGACGGCCAGATAATCGCCCATTTTTGCACTGCATCTATTTATCAATTTCCTCTGAGCAAATCCAACAAGCCTTCCATTTTGCCAGAACTGCTTCTGCTCCCTTAAAACCCTGGTCTAGTTTCCAAATAAACTCAACACATGGCACCCGTATACCCCAGCAGTATCATTTATTGGGGCCAGCTGAAAGCACCCTTTGGCCACAGAACTGAGGAGGAGCGAGAGATACAGCTTGCTTCTCAAGGACGATACCTCGAGAAGCAAAAGACAAAATATAAGTATTTTTCAGAAAACGTACAAAAAAAAGAACGGCAAAGAAAAAGACAGAAGTTAAGTCCCTCAGAGAATTAAAAGCCCAAGAAACCACACAAGCCCTCCACATTACAGACACCATTTGAACCATAGGGACACTTGCCCTAATTAGCTCATTCCCTACTTAAGCAGCATGTAACCACTATACTCACTGGTTCTCAAGTGAAATACGAACTAGCATCCACTTCATTGCATTCCTTGCAATAAAACTATTAATATTGACATGTCATGCAGGTCTGAGTCATGTTTACATGGCTACTAATGTGGGTGGCACAGCCTGTGCTGCAGGCTCACTAGTAGCATTTGATTTACAGGCCCTAGGCACCTCTAGTGCACTGTACTAGGGACTTACTAGTAAATCAAATATGCCAATCATGGAAAGCCAGTTACATATACATTTTCCATAGAAGCACTTGCACTTTAGCCCTGGATAGCAGTGTTAAAGTGCAGAGAGTATTAAAAAGAGCAAAAACAGAGTCCAGCACACATCAACAACCTGGGAAACAGAGGCAAAAATTTAGTGGAGACCACGCCAAGGATGCCAGGTCCTATTAATAACTCAATTTCTTATTATCTCCTTATGCAAATCTTTGAACTTACATGTAGCAGATAATGACCTCAACGCGGATACATATTGGTCTACTGTTTTGCCCAGCAATTGAATCCTGGAGAACTATGGATGCTTCTCTTTTCTGCCCTAATTGTCATCTAAAGCCTTCATTGCCTCTATGTAGTCATCTGTATTTACATTTTCTGACTCTGATTCTTCTTCCCCTCCACCTTCTGCGTTAAATGATGTGGCCCGGGCAGCCTTGGGTAGAGTCTTTAAAACTCTTGTTCCTTCTACATCTAAATTATGTTTCAACAACGCTAATTTTTGTGGAGCTTCGAATGTTTCCCCATCTATCGCTTCCAGGTACCTTTTGAAAGACTCAGGCCAATCCTCCCTTACTATGTTAGGAGAACCTGGATTCTGTAAAGCTTTGGGAGGAGCAAGAATCAATATCCATTTTTCTTTAAATAAAAAAATAAAATTTGTGTTTCAACAAATATCAAACCACAATATGCTCGGCAGCAAATATCAGTGTTGTGTGGATGCACAAACAAGTAAATAGACTTAATACTTTGTTTATCAAGTAAAAGTATAACATTACAATAAGGATCATCAATACCGCTCCTTGCTTTCACCACACCTTGAGCCAACTGCTGCTACCTGCCTCACCCCACATTCCATATTCTACGTTCCAACATATGACATCAACTATGCTTACTGATATACAATATCTCCCTTCCCCCCAAAAAATAATAATAATAATAAAATACAAATATTAATACGTTACACATTTAGAGTACTTCATTGGCATTCATATTTTCCTTCTTGCTCTCACATTGCAGCTATTAGTATTAGCATCATGTAATTCTTCTTTAATTTCTATACCTCGCTGTACTCCCTCTGTACTTTGCATTCCATTGACACTTTCAGTACTCTCATTACTTATTTCATCAACATCACTTAAATTATTACTCTCTTCTATTCTCCAACTGGATTTTCCACTTCATTCACTTTCCTTACTCAACTCTAAATCAAAATAATGTTGTGCTTCTGTATTCATATTCAGTTCCTTTACTTCGCTTTCCCAAAACTTCTCTTGATGCGGCTTTAAGAAAACTACTGCATTTGTACTCCACCACCCTTTATCCTTCAAATACAAATAACTATTTGAGACTATTAAAATCTGCACAGATGAGGTATATACTGATTCTCCTTTCTGCACTTTATAAGGTTTTCTAATAAGAACCCAATCTCCTATATTGAACACTTTAGGTTTAGCTCTATTAATTATATCATAATACATTTTAGTTATTTCCTGTTTGTTAACAATTTTCAGTTTAACCTGAAGTTAATTGTCATCAATGCTTTTGACTGCATCTAGATTATCTGCTAATTTACCAAACTTCAGAGTAAGTAAGGTTTTTTCCTTTCTGCCTCTTAAAAAAACGAAAGGTGGAAAACAGGTTGTAGAATTTACTGTACTGTTGTAACTATAAACTTTTTCGTTTAAAAAATCATGTACATTTCAATTTGATGCAATAGCTAACTGAATTCCTTCTTTCATAAATCTATTCATTTGTTTAACTTGACCATTCGAGGAAGGATTGTAAATAGGAGTTTTTTCTTGTTTTATACCATGTCCACTTAAAAATGTACACATCTTTAAAGAAATTAGTTGCGCACCATTGTCGGATACCAAAATTCTAGGTAACCCTTCAATTGCAAAAATTATTTTTAAACACTCTATGACAGTATCCGTTTTGTAAAGAAATCCCAATGAATCCATTTGGAATAGTAATCTGTAATAACAATTAAATAATGCATTTCTGACTTAAGCAGACTAAATGGGCCTGACATATCTATTGCTATATTTGACCAGGGTGCATTGGGTATGACTACTGGGTGTAATTCTTTTTAACCACTTTCCAATGTTTATTTGATTTGACACATTCCACACACCTATCCAAAACATATTAACATCATTGTCAAGTCCTGGCCACCAATAATATGTTCTCAATAACCTTTCAGTGGTGGTGGTTCCCGAATGCCCTTTATGAGTTAAATCAATCAATCTTTTTCTTAACATTTGAGGTGGAACATACAAGTCATGCCTCTTTACAATTCCACCCTCAATAGTCAATTCATCAGCTACTTGTAAAAATGTTTGAATATATGATCCAAATTTCTGTTGTGAAGTCACCCTTTGGTAACATATTTAATAACTTGCTGTAAAATCAAATCTTTTCCACAGGCCTCATTCCATTCTTTACCAGAGATCACACCATCAGAATGTTCTACAGCATCCAAATAAGCTACAAAACATTCATTATCTAGTATTTCACTCTCATCACTATCTTTCAAAGGTAATCTGGATAAACAATCCACATGTTTGTTCAGACCCCCTGATATATGTTTGATTTCAAAATTAGACTCTTGCAATTTGGTAACAGCCTGATGAACCAAGATGATGCTTTAGTATTACCCTTTCCATCCATCATGTACACAAGTGGTTTGTGATCAGTTACAATTTCAAACTCATTGCCCCAAAGATTGTTTTCAATTTTTCTACAGCCCATACACAAGCTAAAGACTCCCTTTCAATAGTGCTATAAAACATTCAGAATTCTGAAGCATTCTAGAAATGAATGCTACCATATGCTTCTTTCCTGACACAATTTAAGAAAATACAGCACCCATACTTTAGCACTAGCGTCTACCATCATTCTATTTCTCCCTTTAGTATCATAAGGCTGCAAAGCTGTGGCCTTTAATATAGCTTCCTTTATGTTTTTAAACGCAGTCTCTTGCTCAGATTTCCATTCAAATTGCACCTTCTTCCTCAACAATTTCCTATGAGGTTCAACCAAATTAGCATAATCCATGATAAATCTAGAATAATATTCCCTCAATCCAAGAAGAGATTTTAGGGTGTCCTTGTCCTTAGGATTGTGTGCTTCACGAATTGCTTTCAGTAGATCTTCCTTTGGCTTTATTCCTTTTGATGATAAAGTGTGCCCTAAACAATCAATTTCTGTACATAAGAATTTACATTTTGACTTGCTAACTCTCATCCCCTTGCCCTGTAACATTCCCAACACTTTGTTCAAAATAGCATTGTGTTCAGTAATTGTTTCTGCATGTATTAAAACATCATCTTGAAACTTCTGAATGCCGTCCATATACTGAAACAAAATGTCCATCAATTTTTGAAATACACATGCAGCTGATGCAAGTCCAAAAGGTAATTGTACATATCTATATGCCCCAAAAGGTGTTATAAATGTGGTATAGTGTTTGGAAGAATCAAAGATTTTGACTTGGTGGTACGCTGACTTAAGATCTATCAAAGAAAAATATTTTGATCCATTAGTGGCTGCCAAAATCTCATGAAGACTGGGTAAAGGATGACAGTCCACCATTATATTTTTGTTCAAAGACCTCAAGTCAGCACACAACCTTATATCACTAGTTTTGTTTTTTTGACAACAATAGCTGATACCCACTCTGAAGAACTGACGAATCCGTACGTTCAATTATACCCTCATCACATGACTTTCTTAAAAGTTCCTTCAATTCCCCTCTAACTGAAAGAGGAATAGGACGAACTTTATGTACCACTGGAGTAGCTTTTTTCCTTTAATTTAATTACATATTCAAAACCTTTCATACATCCAATATGATTTGCAAACACCTTCTGATTGTTTGCCAAAACCTGCTCTAGTGTTAAATCTGTACCAATGTCATCAACACTACTGACTTCTGAACACAGTATCTCTCCTAGGATTATAAGACTGGGTGAACCCGGTTTCAAAATTATTCCCAATTTGCCTAAGTCTTGCCAACCTACAGTATTCCTGCCATTTTCAGTTACATATATTTTAGTATAGATACTACGATCTTTAAATTCAAGAGTGTTACAGAAATACCCTATCATGTTAATATCAAACTCTCCAAATGCTTTTGGATTTACATCACTCTTTGACAATTCCATATTTTTCCAAATACTGTGGAAAATGCCCTGATCTAAAATGGTAATGGGAGACCCTGAATCTGCCACAACTTTAAGTTCTCTGCCACCAATGCTGACAACTCCAAGTGGGGCTTTAAATCTGTCATAACACCTTTTCTACAGGTATCATCGATAGTTAAAACTATATTTGCACACATCTCCTCATCAAACTCCTCCACAGAATTGACTCTTATGTTACTACCCCCCTTTTATACTTCTACATACAACAGCAAAATGACCTAGTTTTTTACACTTGGCACACCTTTTTTCTACCGCTGGGCATTTTGCATTATTACCCAAATGTGTTTTAGATCCCCATCTATAACATTGGGCAGCTTTCTACCCACCGAACCTGTTATCTTTGCCTTTGTCCATGAATTTAACTTTGTCATAACCTTTAATTTCTTGTATACATGTATACATTTGCTTTAGACAGGCCATCAGACATTAAAGCTTTAGTAGAAAGCATTGATCTCTCATTTCCTTTAGCTAATTCGATGACCTCCTGTAATGTAGGATTTCTGCATGCAAGCAATCTTTCTTGGATCTTTTTTTAATAACATTGAAACACAAATTGATGATGAATATAAAGGTCTGTCATTTCGTTAAATTCATATGAGTATGATAAGACTCTCAAAGAAGCTCTATATTCTTCAATACTTTCATCTTCCATTTGCTTCCTTTGTAATAAACTATGTTGTTCAAACATAATATTAGGTTCGTCCATTAATTGTTTTTCCATTCGTTTAACTGCCTCTTCATATTCATTTAAAGGAATGAACTGACCAGGAGGTGCTTCAAATTCTGGTAAATTATCAAAAATCTCCTGACCAGCATTGCCTAGAAGGCCAAACATCAATGTTATTTTCTGTTCAGGTTCAAACTTTTTCCCATCAATAGCCACTAAGTAGTTTTCAAATGCTCTGTACCAGTTTTTCCATTTTATTGTTGGTTTGCTAGGATTGTTTAAAAATAATGTTGGTTGATTTATAACATTACTATGAGCCATAGTTCTGATGATATAATAGTTACTATCCAATAAAGTTTTGAATCACTGTCCAATAAAGTGTACTTGTGGACTTATTAAAATTTCAATAGCAACTATTTATGCAGGTGTACAAACCACCGTCAAAATGGTACACCTAATTAGAATTTTGTGATAAAAATTTGGAACTAAAATAGCTGCTGTTCGTGTCTTGTTTTTTACAGGAAATTGCCCTTATCCTCCAAGCATGCCAATCTTAGAGGGCGGCCGTGCGTGTCACTATTTTTTAAAGGAACTTGGCCAGGAATAGTCACGTATTGACAAGACAGCAAAGCACGTTCTTTCTCAAGGAAATTGAGCACAACGTAATCGGCATGCACGAGGATAAACACAATAAAATTCCAAAGCCATTGCTCAGTGTGTGAGTAAAAATTTCAATTATATAAATATGCCAGAAAGTACTTGCAAATTCCGTAGAACGTGTCCTGGTGACTGCTTGCCGAACCGCACTGCATTCATGCGTCCAATAAATCCATTGGGATGCAATTATGCATCGATCTCCGTTGCGATGTCAAATGCTGGTGTAAATAGTATTGATAAGCTGAAGACGTACTACGCTTGTCGCCTAATTGTTGTGTGGATGCACAAACGAGTAAATGAACTTAATACTTTGTTTATTAAGTAAAAGTATAACATTACAGTAAAGCTCATCAATACTGCTCCTTACTGTCTCCACACTTTGAGCCAACTGCCGCTTCCTATCTACCATCCACGCACCTTACATCACACACCCCAACACATCACCCCACACACCCTCACCCACACCACTCACACTATACCCATGGTACCACAATGACACCCCAGGTTCTCAGAGGTAGAGCTAAGGGTCATGGTGGAGGAAATCATCCGGGTAGAGCCACAGCTATTTGGGTCTCAGGTGCAGCAGACATCCATTGCTAGGAAGATGGAGCTATTGTGGAGAATCGTGGACAGGGTCAACGCCGTGGGACAGCACCCAGGAACAAGGGATGACATCAGGGGGAGGAGGAACGACCTACGGATGAAGGTGCGTTCCACAGCAGCAAGACACCAACTACCTGTACAGAGAACTGGCGGTGGACCCACTCCTCCTCCCTCACAACTGACAACATGAGAGGAGCAAGTCTTGGCAATCATGCATCCTTTGCCCCAATAATGTTGGGGATATGTCCCATTGCATAGAAATCAGCTTTCACATTGGCCAAATGCTCTACCTGGGGAAAACTGATGTAGCTGTGCATGTGTCTAATCAGGGCAGATAACACTCTGGTCAGCACAATTGAGAACATTGGCTCTGACATTCTTGCTGCCAAGCCCACTGTCACTTGGAAGGAGCCAGTTGCCAGAAAATGGAGCACTGATAGCACTTGCACAAGAGGGGGTATCCCGGTGGGGTGACGGATAAGAGGGGGGATCCCAGTGGGTTGACGGATGGCAGATATAAGGCCAGGCTCCAATTGGGCACACAGTTCTGTGATTGTGGCCCTGTCCAGTCTATAGGTGAGAATAATGTGCCTGTCCTCCATTGTAACCAAGTCCACCAGGGGCCTGTACACGGGGATGTCTCCATCTCCTGTTCATCCGCAGCAGCTGCAATCTATGGGGCAAAATGGTGAGCAGCTGGTCAGTATCCCTTATTTCCTACCACTACACTTAAATGCATGTTGTGATTGCAACTATATTTTGTTGGAGAGGTCCGAATGGTGAATATGTAACTGTGACGCAGTTAGGAGCCATGGCCTTCAACCCCCCCTGAAATGGTGTCCTCCTGTCCTGTTTGGAGGGACAGGTGGAAATGAGGTAATTCCGCTTTATGTTGTGCGCCGTTGCGGGAGGCGGTTGAAAACCACAGTGCAACTCCTCATTGGTTAACTTTGGGCCCTGTGGGGTACAGTGGCCAATGGTGATGTACGCTGGCAGTAAGGGTATGCACCGCCGCAGACGTCACCACCATTTCCTATCTGTTCACTCACTTGTTATCTGACCTTCAACAGGAGAGGACCTACACTGCAAGTGCTGCTGTGACCTGTGTCTGGAATGGACCATGGCTCGTTTCACTGGGGAAAGGGCCCCTGCCTTCACCTCGGCGGAGTTGGAGCGACTGGTGGATGGTGTTACCCCAGTACCGAATGCTGTATGGGCCTCCAGACCAACAGGTGAGTACACCGTGAGTACGATGCATGGGTCATGAATGCATGGAGTGCTGTGTGTGAAGGCCTCATGTAGGGGGGTTTGGTGGATGAGCCCTGGGCAGTGTGCTGCATGTATGGTGGGCCATGTCTGTGCTAATGGGGATGTGAAGGGGCATGGTGGGCCATGAGTTTAACAGGCAGGACGGTCGTACTAGTATCTTTCCCTGTGTCCATTTCCCTGCAGGTCAGCACCCATCAGAAAAAGGATATATGGCATGCCATCGCCAAGGATGTGCGGACCCTGGGGGTCTACGGCAGGCAGACCCCCCACTGTCGCAAACTGTGGGAGGACCTGAGACGCTGGGCACAGAAGACTGCGGAGGCCCAGCTGGGGATGACTTCCTAACAAGGAAGGGGTGCCCAGTCGAACCCTGACCCTCCTGATGGTCCGCATACTGGCGGTGCCCTATCCGGAGATGGATGGGTGCTTGGGGGCATCACAGCAGCCACAAGGGGGTGAGTACAGTGCCCCAATATACAACTTGCGCCTGGTGGGGTGGCATCCGGGTGGGGGATGTGGGCCTGTGGGTGCCCCTAGGCCAGGCCTGACATTGCAGAGTAGGTCCCATGTTGGGCATGGTTCTCATGTAAAATACCTCCAAACAAGCTAGTAGGCATCCACTACTGGGCTTGGGTCTGTGGGTCTCAGGTATGCTGCAATTGGTGTTAGGTGTCCCTATCCATGGGCTGGTGACTAGCATTGCGACTGGTAGTGCATTGCCTAGTGCGTAGGGCTGTTCCTTCTGTGTGTGTGGCGTGTACGCCATTGGTGGTGTTGTTGTCGCCATTGACCAAGTGTATCCTTTGTCTCTCCCCCCCTTTTTGTTTTGTCACCCTGTCCTTATGTGCATTAGCATCATCTGGCGGAGGAGCTAAGGCACAGGTGACAGATGGAGCTGTATCCCACAGGGCCCAGGAGGACAAATCCACAGCGGAGACTGGAGGGGACACAGATTCCTCCTCTGATGGAAGCCCCCTGGTGGTGGCGGACACCTCTGTGCCCACCCCAGCTACAGGTACATCCGCCACCCCCTTATCAGCACCATCCTCCCAGCAGCCCCTCAGCGTGTTTCCCGTGCCCACTCACCCAGGAGGGTGGGCATCTCCTTCACCCCAGGCACCTCAGGCCCTGCCCCAGTGAGCCCTGCTGCCCTGAGTGAGGAGGCTATTGACCTTCTGCGATCCATCTCTGTTGGGCAGTCAACCATTGTGAATGCCATCCAGGGGCTGGCAGGCCAAATGCAAAAGACAAATGCATTCCTGGAGGGCATTCACACTGGCATGGTGGCCCAACATAGATCAATCCAGGCTCTGGCCTCCTCTCTGATGAAAGCTATTGTCCCTGTTTCTAGCCTCCCCCCTCCAACTTCCTCTACCCAATCCCATTCCTTTCAACCCCAGCCTATCCCAAGCACACAGGCAGACGAGCAGGCACCCAGGACAACACACGAGTGGACATGGCAAACACAATCACCACACTTCATCTCACAGGCACGCACACTAACACCATCCGGATGCAGACACACCAACATCAACTGACTCCACTGTGCCCCCCTTCTCCTCGTCGTCCACTTCCCTCCTAGTTGCCTTTACACTCACACCTGCATGCACTACAGCCTCATCCACTACACCCATCACCAGCACACCTATCAGCAGAATGCCCCTCACTGGCAGTCACCACCACCACTTCCATGCACATGTCTCCTGTGTCCTCTCCCACTGTGTCTGTGCACCCTCCTCAGCTGCTGGCAGGAGAGGCAAGGGGCCTGCACCAGCAGGCAAAAAGGACAAGAGGCCTGATGCTGGGACTCAGTCAGAGCCCCTACGAACCAACCATGGTGGTTCAGCCATCCGAGGCTGCAGGGGATGGGTTGGAGCCTCCCCCCACCACTGCTAGCACCTCCACCAGCACCGCCACCAGCACCTCCACCAGCACCGCCACCAGCATCACTGCCCGCAGCAGCAGCAGTCCCAGTGGGCAGCTGTCCGAGGCTGCAGGGGATGGGCTGGAGCCTCCCCCCTCCACTGCTAGCACCACCAGCAGCACCACTGCCAGCAGCAGCAGCCTCAGTGGGCAGCTGTTCGAGGCTGCAGTGGAAGGGCTGGAGCCTCCCCCCACCACTGCCAGCTACACCAGCAGCACCACTACTACCACCACTGAGCAGCCGTCCACTCACCCCATCCTCCAAAGGATGAAGCTCACTGGGCACAATGCCCCCTCCAGAACCAGTGGAGAAGCCATCCACTCACCCCATCCTTCACAGGATTAAGCTCGCTGGGCACAATGCCCCCTCCAGAACCAGTGGAAAAGCCATCCACTCACCCTATCCTTCCCAGGAAGAAGCACACTGGGCACAATGCCACCTCCAGAACCAGTGGAAGAAGCCATCCACTCACTCCATCCTTCCCAGGAAGAAGCACACTGGGCACAATGCCCCCTCCAGAACCAGTGGAAGAAGATATCCACTCACCCCATCCTCCACAGGATGAAGCTCACTGGGCACAATGCCACCACCAGAAGCAGTGGAGAAGCCATCCACTCACCCCATCCTCCACAGGATGAAGCACACTGGGCACAATGCCCCCTCCAGAACCAGTGGAGAAGCCATCCACTCACACCATCCTTCCCAGGAAGAAGCACACTGGGCACAATGCCCCCTCCAGAACCAGTGGAGAAGCCATCCACTCACCCATCCTTCCCAGGAAGAAGCACACTGGGCACAATGACCCCTCCAGAACCAGTAGAGAAACCATCCACTCACCCCATCCTCCACAGGATGAAGCTCACTGGCCACAATGCCCCCTCCAGAACCAGTGGAAGGAGTCACCCACTAGAGAGACTGTGGCTTTGCACTCCCCAGGACCAAGCACAGAGCATGTTGCCCCGTCCAGAGCATGTGGGCAAGTCACCCACTTGAGAGACTGTGGCCTTGCACTCCCCAGGACAGAGTGATGGGCATGTTGCCCCCTCCAGGACCAGTGGCGTTATACCATCTTCCGGCTGAGGTGCTCCCCCATTCCCCGCCTCCCTGCGATGCCTGACTATTTTTGACCTGATGCCCCTGCAGTGTTCTCTCCGTTTTGTTGCAGGAGCGAGGTTGGGCCTTGGACTTTGTGATGTGGCCCTGTGGCCCACGGACACTAAGGACTGGGCAGTGTCCCTTGCATTGTAAATATATATATACTTTTTGATTTGGATGCACAAATTTCACCTATATTTATATTATTACAGCCTTTTTACACTATAGTAGTTGTCCTTGCAATATTCCTGAGGGGTACGAGGTGTATATATTATGTTACCGCATCTGGTTGTGTGTGTGGTGTTGGGGGTGGGTTGCATGTGTTTGTCACACTCTTTTTCCTTCCCCCGTCCCCTGTGTGCTAGGCAGCTGTACTCACTGTGGTTGTCTTCGCCGGCGTTGGTGTCGTTGGTACCTCCCCAGAAAAGGTGGGGGATAGATGTGTCATATTACTGTGGGCGGTACATTGTCTTCCGCCTGTCTGTTGGCAGTTACTGCCGTGGGGCCTGTTGATTTCGCCCTGGCGGTCGGTGTGTTAAAGTGGCTGTCTGTCTGAGCGGTTTCCGCCGTGGTCAAATATTTCATATTTATTACCGACCGCCAGGGTTGTAATGAGGGCCATATTTCACACTTTAGACTATCCAATATCTCCATATGGCTGCTTACACTCTTGTTGCTCTAATGCCCACCAGGCATATCTTCAGTGCTATGATAGCAGAGACAGCACACACTGGTATGGTGTATGTGTCACACAAGAGTCCTTCCTTGTTGTCTATGTCAAAAAGTGACCTTCAGCAGACAGTAATATAAAGGTTATAAAAGTTTTATCATAGTTCCAAATTACAGAAAATTTAGCCTTACACACCAAGGGCCAGATGTATCAAGCAATTTCGAATTGCAAAATTCAGCCGTTTGCGAATGCAAAAATGACTTTCAATATGTATGAAAGGCATTCGCTGTGCAATTTTAAGGAATCACAAAATAGCGATTCCTTAAAATTGCAACGCCATTCAGAGAATCGCAAATTGCGATTCTCTACATAGGGAATCGCAAATAGGGAGTTCCTATTTGCGATTTCCAAAGCACATGTATCAGGCATTTCCTAAATGCAAATTGGGCATTTAGGAAATGCAATTACCACCAAATCCAAGTTGGTGGTAAGCATTTGAAATTTTAAAAATGTATTATAAATGCATTTTTAAAAATGACTTGTAGCGCACACTTCCCCCTAGGGCATGTGTGCGCTTCACATGTCTGCAAATATTTTTTGGGGGTGCGTCAGAGGGGGCCTTATTCCCCCAGCACACTGGAGTTTGCATTACCTAATTTGCTAATTCCTAATTGGAATTCGCAAATTACGTAATGCAAAACCATTCGCACCTATGGGCCTACAGGCCTACAGGCCCATGGGAATGAATGGAGTCCCATTTCCTAATTGCAATTCGGTAATAGCAACTGCAAATTTTAAGAAATCGCTATTACCGACACGCAATTTTCATACATCCCATTTTGCATTTCTTAAATAGTGATTTCTTAAATCCGATATTTAAGAAATGCAAACTGGGAGCTTGATACATCTGGCCCCAAATAAGGAACTAACATCCTCTTTCTTTTCAGTCACAGATTCCTGCTGCCAATATCTGCAGGGCATACGTATCACACCATTTTCTACAGCTTCACAAGTAGCATAATTATCATTCACTTTGCCAGCCTACCAGGATGTACCGGTTCTTCATTCTGTTAGTACATTTACAAAGAAACTCTTTGTGTGCATGGGCCTTGCATTTAATTTAAAGATATTTTAAGAAAGACAAGATGCCAATTGGCAGAGGCACCTTATTGTAATGTATTTCTTCCCTTCATCATCAAACGTGTTATTTCTAAACAGTTGAAGCCCATGAAGAGCATGCTACTGCTCGAAATTCTGAGAAGATGATGACATTGTTCAGAACAGGATGTTCCTAATAATTTTGTCTGGAGGTCATGAAATGATCCACATTAAACATTTCATCAGGCAAGGGAATCACTGTTATACTTGCATGCCATGCAAATGATTTCCATCCAGTCTTAGCTGTTTTGCACTTGGATTCACAGAGCATTGTATTCCATGTATTCTAGAGCATAAGAATGTAACTATAAATTTCCTACTCCTAGAAAATAATGGAGGAGCCTACATGACCCGTTGAGCTAAAAAGTGGGCTTGAAGCTGGTTAGAGCAGTTAAGATAGACAGACTTCTGCAAAAACGCATCCATCATTGTAAGGATAGCAGAGTTTTTAAAACTCTGCAATCTTTGGAAACTTTCTTAGTGAAACCAGTAAAACAACAGTTGCATCAATCTGCCTTAGAACCCAGGATTGTTCTTGTGATAGCAGCTTTGTGGTTACCAGGAACCGGAGAAGATAGATTATGTGGTTAAAACTGTGGTCGCTCATGTACTTGGTGGTTCTAAGGAAGGAAGTTCCAGATCCAGAAAAGAACTTTCACACAGCGCACTTACAGGACAAGGCAATATGGTCAACATAAGATTCCAATAAATCGACTCAATTAGGATTATCAGGGTTTTAAACTTTAGATCATGTTACACTTGCATTGCTTGGATGGAGGTTTCCAGAGATAAACTGCTTATATTAAAAATCCCATCGAGAAAGAAAAGTTTCCCAAGGTAGAGTCACCTAATCCCAGACTGGGATTCACCAAGCCCTAGCAGTTAACCCTCCCCCGGGCTGAATCTTGGATGACGTACTTGACCCCTGTTTTTTTAACCCAGGAATCCTGACAAAAGTTTGCACAGCATCTCTATAATTAAAAAAGCAGAATTCTCAACCTCCGAGTAAATGATGTTAGGGCTGAACATAGATATTTGAGTAATAGGTTCTCTGAGAAACCCTGCAAATCCCACAGGCACCACAGAGTCACAGTCAACCAGTGTAACGCTTAAGTCCTGAGAATAATCTAAACCAATCCCTGATTGCTTGGAACAACCTTACCACATCTCTTGCTCCATACTACTGCAGCAGACTAGTCAAGTACTATCAACTATACCCATAGTTTAGGATCTTCAGGAGTTATTTTTTCACAACCCGTAGAGCCATTCCTGTACCCCTTTTTAACCTAACTCCTGACCACCTTGCACTGAAAACATGGTTCTCCTAAAAAAAAAAAATATTGGAGTCACAGAGGTTTTTCATAAGTGCGATTTCACTGGAGTATTTCAGCATATGCAGAAATACAGTTACCCTAACTGAACTATTTAGGAAATTAGTAATAATGACAGGTCATTCCTATTGGCATGGATGGGCCAGCTATTCCCAGACATCTGGTTGACATATTTCAGTGTTTCCTGTTGTCATTCCTTGAACTATATTTTAAGTGGATTAATTCTTACTTAGCAAATTAGGTTTGATATAGAAGGAAAGGTGTAATCTCATACTGAGGTTGGAAGTGAGGCTGTTGCACAACTGTTTTTTTTGCCCTTGATTACTGCTCAAACATTTGCACTTTGTGCCATGAGGCAGTACTGTAGTGCAGTGTTTCCCAAACAGTGGGTCATTAGATGATTTTTGGTGGGTTGAGAAAGGCCAGACAATAAATAGAGGTGCCTTTGAATTCTGTCATAATCTTTTCACATTTGTTGCACTTCAAACACTGAGATCGAATTTCAGGCTAGGGCCCATATTTATACTCTGTCTGCGTCAAATGTGCGTCAAAAAGTTTGACGCACATTCGGCGCAAACCATGCACCATATTTATACAATGACGCCGAGCCCGCGAACGCCAAAAGTCCGCTGTGTGCGTCATTTTCTGGATGCAGGAAACCGCCTTGCGTTAATGACATGCAGGGTAGGCGTTCCCAAGCAAAAAATGACTTAAACACCCGTGCGCCATATTTATGCTACCGCTCAAAAATCCCACACAGCCGGGAGGCGGAGTCAGAAAATGATGCACAGCCCGATTTGCGTCAAAAAGTAATGCCTGGGTCAGGGCAGGTGTTAAATGGGGCAAACACACCAGTACTTTAGGAAAACACACAGAAGCAACAGCACAGCTCCAAAAGGAAGACAAGGAAGTGCTTTTCATCCAGCATGCACGCCGACGCAGAGCACAGAACCAACAACAGCAGCTTCTACAACACCAGCAGGGACCCCAAAGGCAACGCAGAAGGCAGGAGAGGATATTCCGAACCAGGACAACCCTTCTGGGACTCCGGCAACAAGACATCATCCAGAGGTACAGACTCAACTGGCAAGCCATTCAACAGCTGCTGTGCAACATTGAGCCACAGTTGGCACCCAGCTTGCAGACACCCCACACCATTCCACCAGAAACCAAGCTGCTAGCTGTACTCCACATGTTGGCAAGTGGCTCCTTTCAAACCACTGGTGCCCTGTTTGCCGGGATCTCATAGCCCTCATTCTCTGCCTTCCTACCCAAAGTATTGGATGCCATAATCTCACTCACACCCCACCACATCAGCTTCCCCAACACACAGCTGAAGCAGCAGGAGACCAAACAGGGCATCTACCAAATCAACGGCTTCCCACACATGCTTGGTGCCATTGACTGCACACATGTACGCATTGTGCCACCTGCTGCAACCGAACATCTATACCGCAACAGGAAGCACACACACTCTATCAATCTGCAGGCCATTGTCGATCACAGGGGATTGATCTCCAACATCGTGGCAAAGTATCCTGGGAGTGTACATGATTCATTCATCTTCCATCACTGCACCATCAATCAACACTTCTAGGATGGACGATATGGAAATGGCCTACTTGTTGGTAAGTACAGAAACCTACTTATATACACACTGCACAGCAACCCTGTAGGACACACAACACATACACCACTACATTGACACGTGGCCAGGAAGACACTGAGGTTGTGACACTGCTGGCATGTTTGATATCCTCACCCAGTGGGATACACACCTATGGACAAATGACAGTTCCAAATAACAACAGATGCCACTCCACAGACACAAGGGAACTATCTAAAAACAACACAATGACAATCACATGGCCTTAACTGGCAGTACAACTTGGAAGATGAATCATTCAATATTATATTAAGAACACTCAATCAAACACCATTCCAAGCAATAAGCACTGTGTAAGGGGTGTGTATGTGATTTGCTGCAGGTCAAACACCATGACCCACATAGCATGATGATGACTACAATGAAGGTGACATGGAATCATTGAGGCTGTTCCAATATCTCACATCACTCCTGGTCTGACATTGCCCACTACCAATAAGCAAGTAGACTGTGCTAAGAACACATATTGAAGCGACAATATTGAAAGTGCACATTCCAACACATACGGATTGAGACAATTACACATATACACAACAGGTGTACATGCATATGGACCTTCTGACACTATAAATGACAACCTCACAACCAAGTTAGCCAGCTGAACTAGAACATGTTCAGTAGTATAGGTACACATTTGAACCTGAGTCGACTTGGCAAGGGCAGAGAAATAGGTCTGCAGAGAATTTGTCACAAATGGGATTTTTGTGCATTGACAATTGTCAACATGTCAGTGCTGACAACTTATGGAGATGTGTTGTACATTGTCACCTTGCCAAATCTAAGGGCCTCACTGATGTTTAACTAATTCTATTGCATATGTTAAATTGGATGGGATGTCCAGGCCATATAAATGCAACAGTGTTAGCACCACTGTGGAATTGATTCTGTGTATGGAAGTATCATGTCACCCCCAGTTAAGACACATGGACACGTCTTTCACATGACATAATGCAAGGGAGTACACAATGTACTGCAACTCTACAAACATACCGCTGACATCCTGTCAATCAGTCAAACACCAGTTCAGGTAAGGAAACAACCCAATGCTGATGGTACATCCTAGAAGCCTAGGATTCCACACAATAACACAAACACCGATGAGTCACAGACAACACAAGAGAACAACTGCCACGCAAAGTGATAATCGTGGTGCAAGCAACATCAACATTTTCTCACTCATTTTCTCCTTCAGCTGATCAGGGGTATGGGATCCAGCCATGGATCATGACCCCATTTGCAAACCCAAGCACTGCAGCAGAGTGTGCCTATAATGAGGTACATCGGAGGACACGCACCATAGTCGAGAGGACCTTTGGCATCCTGAAGTCAAGGGTCAGGTGCCTCAACATCACCGGAGGCAGCCTCCTATACTCACCAGAAATGGTCTGCAAAATCATTTTGACCTGTGCCATCCTGCACAACATATGTGTAAGGAGGAACATTCCACTATATGAACCTGACCCACAAATTCCTGAAGAGGAAGAAGAGGGGGTGCTGTTCATCAACATGAGGGGGATCATCCAAACACAGCTGCAGGATTGCGTCGGAGACAACATATTGTCCAAAATTTCTTTTAACTCTATTCACCATCACCACTGTCTTACCATATGTCAATAAACACTTATTCTAATCACTATATCGTGGTCTGGGTAATAATTTTTTCATAACATTATCCCTAAGAATCATAATCAGAGTGTAGCCTCAAGGAGCATTGAGGAAATACATATTAGGATACAGAAAAATCCACACCATATTTGATGGGTATGAATGTACACCCAACTTTACATAAACTATAAATGACATATATCCTGTCCATTTCACATTTGAAGGGCAATAGCAGAGGAGCAGAGGCATTTCACACATACATGTTGGCAAAATGGTTCATTGTAGCATATGGCACGCAACGAAGACACCATCATTCACTAAGGAAATAAATGCCTCATGCATGAGGCAATGGATGTGCTTTAGCATAAGTAACAAGAAGGTATGACCAGACCCTTGACAGCAGTAAGTGTGACATCAGCTATCTTTGCAAGGAGTATGTGTGACAAGAAATCCATATGAGCAGCAAATGGATAGCACGAGTGCCCCAGGTATGACTAGCATTGCTCACAAGACATCCCCTGCACATGCCATCCCAGGTCATAAGTCCTGTCACTGCCATGTTCCCTGTCTCACCCCACCCTTCTTTAGAGGGCCCTGGAAATGTAATATTTGCACCCAGATAACCCTTCATCTACACACGCCCAGACTCACATTCGGACTCCAGTGTGCTTCCCTCTTTAGTATGGTATGCCATAGTCATTGCTCTTCTGTCTGAATGGACGTCTGGTCGAATAAAGCACTGCTTTGTAGTCTGTAGGACCTGTAATCACTTGTACATTGCTTCCCATGTGAAAGGTACTGTTGGCCCTTTGAACTTGATTCTCACCTACAGGACTTGTGAGAGACTGAAGCTTTACACAACTGTGTGCACCTCCATGCAGACCAGCCATTTGAACATGCACTGCCCTTGCAGCTGCCTGGGACGGCATAGAAACTGCCATTATATGTATAACATTGCTATGCATTGCCATATAAATCACTTGTGTAACACAGGCCTTGGGTTATTGTGTTACGTTCCAACACATAGGACAAATACAGTTTTCATTTTCCACAGTGTTGTTCCAGCTTTGACCAGTCTCAGTCTGCTCACTGTGTATTTGCCTTGTTCATTTTTGTTCATTTTTGTTCATGATTGACCCTGCATCCTGTTAGCCTGACTGGTCCTGTCTTTGCATCACCATAAAGGTTCCCTGTGGCTACATTTGTCTCATAGTTGCTTTCCATGCCCTCAATCTCCTCCTAGGGTATTGTATCATGTAGGTCTACAATGAATGTTCAAATACATTGTACAGCGTAGTCAATTTACTTATCGTATCATGGGGTGGAACTTGTCTTCAAATAGCCTAATCATGGCCCATTCCTTGTCTGGGTTTCGTGTATGCATGAGTGACAAATAGTGACAGTGTACCATGGCTGTATGCATGGATTGGGTATGGTGCCTCCACAACAACAAACAACATCAGATAATGTCCATGAAATGTCAACACATGTTTGTACCCTGACAGTCCA
The DNA here is from genome assembly GCF_031143425.1 of Pleurodeles waltl. Lineage (NCBI taxonomy): Eukaryota > Metazoa > Chordata > Amphibia > Caudata > Salamandridae > Pleurodeles > Pleurodeles waltl. Next base: position 1,330,770,947 of record NC_090446.1, on the reverse strand, counting down.
CACACTGAATCACATTGACCCCATCATATTGATGGGGCTTGCATGGTGAATAGCTGTGAGATTAATCAGCACAGAGGCACTGATGTTCCCGGTGTAGTGGGAATTTTAGAGGCCACCTTGTGTACAAATGTTGTGAGGAAAGCTGCTGGTTTAAAATTCCTGATCCATTAACTTTGTCAGCACACCAAAGTTGCCCTGTTGTCAGTCTCATAAAACGTCTGCAGTGCCCTTGCTGGACTATCTCCATGTGTGTTCTCAATTCCTCTTCGGCTTTCCTTCAATTCAGCTGTGAAGGATACTTTATAAATGCAGGAAATGCCTCCACAGACTCATGAGTAGACCTGCACGTAATTGTGACAACATGGACCCCAATAATGACTCAGGCTACACATGGCCCCACACACTTGAACTGGACACCTTTGAGCAATTAACCACTGGAAATATGTGTACATGTTCTGCTTGGTCTGCTGGTCCTCCACTGCCACAGGAGAAACATAGGTCATTTCTATGACTCAAACTGTGGCGTGCCATGACATTTGTGGATTAGTTTTGGGACTCAGTGTCACAAACACCGTACCCACATAGCAGTTTTCCAATGCCTGACTCATGGGTAGTATACAAACAAGTGCCCAGGAAGTGGTATCCAACATTCCAGGACATGTGATGGCCTAGTCTTGGAACTTTGCCATGATCAACCATCTTCTATCTATCCTGTGCATGGTTTGTCATTGGCGATGCTTACGTCCCAAAAAACCTGGGAAGTTCACACAGCATTTGTTGCTACGTGTATGACAAACACATTTCCTTTCTCATTTCCACACTGAATAGCATCTGATGGTTGGCCACATTGAGAACACATGCATACAAGCACATTTGAGAAAACGTGTCTTGTGATGTTCACACAGTGGGACAACTACATTAGTAAGAGCCAATTCACACACATTGACACACAGTCAATGAGTTGCTGTATTGAGTTGCGTAGTCTTGCTATCCTCTATTGAGGCACAACATGCCCAAACTGGGTAATACCAATTTGTATTCCACATGTTTGGCCATCTATTGCGTCAGTGAAGAGTGCAAATCCGGTACAACAACTATAGAATCATGGTCTGCAGTAGTATGATCTGTCACATGTGCCCATACACCGGAATGCACAATGTAGGTGCAAAAGGCCTATATCTGTATTGTCACACCTGTCATGTACTATTAAAATTGAGAAATGACCCAAACCCAGTCAAAGACAGAAATTTTGACACATGCGAGTCAAAAAAGACACACATGCATCAAACAATGCAGCATATGCGTGGAAAAATGATGCTCACTGCCAAGATACATCCATTGGCCCTGAGTGGTAATTCCCACACTGTACCCCATGAATTTGGTGAAGTATGAAAAACAATTGAAAATATGGATGTGGGGTAATTTCTAAGCATCTGCGTAAAAAAAAAAAATGACACCCAGACTGTAAGCTTCATAATATTTTGACACATAGGAATAAAAACGCACCACATTTGATGCAGGAAGTGATGTAATAAGATATCCTGTTTACAGAATTGGTACAGCGGGTGTACTTTCACTTTCACTTTTCAGTCTGTGATTTTTCTTGACTGTCTGGCTGTGTTTGGACTTGTCTCTCTGTGCATTTTGTGAATTTGTCTCCTGTGTGGTCTTAAAATTGTATTTTCGGTGTTTCCTAAGTGTCTGTGTTATCCTGTGTAAGTGAATTTTTGTCATTTCTGGTATCTAATTTTGTTGTTGTACTGTTGGGAGTCTGTTGTGGGTAGTGTTAGTTTGAGGATAGTTGGGCTGTTTTAGTGTTAATTTGTTTTCATTTCCCTCTCCTACTTTCCCTTCATTATACTCTGTACCCCTTTATTAAATTTTTTTTATCAAGCATGTTGGGTAGGCCATGTCTTGGTAGGATGGGAGAGGAGGAGCTGTGGGGACTTATTTGGCTGGTGCGCCACTTCCTACCATTAATGATTGAAGCAGGTGGCCGGGTGATACAGGGGTATCACACAGAGGCAAGGAGGCTACGGTGGGCAAAGGTCCTGTATCATCTAAAAAGAATCTACAGCACACCGCGCAACGACCACCAGCTGAAACCCTGTTGGGCTGACCTGGTTGCCAGGGAGCAACACCTGCTGGACCACCTGGAGATTGTGATTGGTGGCCCTGTTGGTGAGTACAATTCAGAGTAATGTGCACATTTAAATACTCTGTAGTGACAGTAGCAGATTTGTCCATATGCTGCAGGCAATGATTTTGGACATGTGGAACGCAAGTTAAACATACAGTTGCCATGAGTTATACAATAATTCCTACACATTACCGTCATTTGTTGACGCAACAGCTGCACTAACTTACAAAACACAACAGGAGCCTGTAAATTAGTGCTGCCTTCATGTCAATAGATGATGCAAATGTGGCTCTAACATATGTTTTATGCATGGTCTGTGAGTGTACCGGGAAAGACATGTTTTTAATCCAGATACTTTCAAGAAATAATGTGTCGCTCAATTATTTCTGATACATGTCTGAACTGGATTCTGACACATACATAACAAGTTATATTTGACCTCAGGTAACATCTTAGACTGATATTTGGACTTGGTTGTGCCGCAATTAAATTAGGGATGGATGCCAAAACTAATGCACACGCGTTCATATCAAAATGTTTGGTGCAACTTACCATAGCTGTGGCACATAAAATGAAGCAAATGTACAAATTGAGGGATAACAACTATCCATGGCCCTCTGTACATTGTACCTGTGTGTTTTACATTGGTCTTAGTCACAATAGCTGGCCAGAGCTAATGCATTTGCCATCTGTGTTAATCTATTGCCATGTACTTCTCATAAGTTATGGGATCATCATGGGATATGTGATGTTGGGGAATGCATGATCACAATGGATTAAGTGCATGATGTCATGGAAGGGACCACTGACCAATTCCATCATACATATAAAGTTGACTAATACTTAGCTAGTTCAGTTTGGCACACCCATGCTGATCAAGTCCAGCATATGTTTAATAACTAACCTCCCAGTATGGAGGCTATCACGGACATGGGTGTATGCTAAGATCAGTAGACCAGCATTCCTGTGACTGCTCTCATTCCGAAGGTACATACAAATTGAAAACTACATCATCATGATTGACACACTGGTACATTTGCTAAACCATGTATTAATAATATCACAGTGTCAGTTTGCTATAGAGACGCTGATCAACCAAATTGGCAAATGTAAGATGATGAATGTGGCTCATCTGTGATTTCCGAAACCCATATTGGGTAAACAGGGCAATGAGAGACACATTTCAGGTGCAATGACTACTCCTGTGCCCATGCAGTCTGTCATGGATGAATCCAATATACACTGTCAACATATATCTCCTTGTTGTATCCAAATATGAAAACTGCTCAATCCATGGCTAGCCTCAAACTGTTACCAAATAATGCACAGGATCCCTGCCATTATGGTGTCACAGGGGACATATGTGTCTCCGGGTACCCGTTTAATGTAGCATATGTAACCTAGACACAACACAGGCCCTACATGTAAGGGACAATAGAAAGCATGATAAATCATGCCCTTAATTCAACGCACAGGTGTGTCACACAGTAAAGGATTGTCCTTTGATGCCCAAGCCACAATACCTGAGTGACTGGTATTGCAGTCCTCCAGGAAAGTGGCTTTGCATGTCTCTCATTGATACACATGATGAGAGGAATACACTCCATAAATGAGTCTGCAAACAGAAGATGGAGAATGTTTGCCACCACATGATAGGTAGGGCCACTGCATGTGTGCAGATATGTGTGTATCACTCACTGGAGTGCCCAAGTCTGTACGTGTTTGCAGTGGTATTTCGGTTGCAGTATCATCATGCCTGAGAGGCTTGACTTTCTGATTTAATCTTACACACAGTAATTGTATTTGGAAGTGTTGTACAGTGCACAGACATTGAGTACATTTCTCCCTTCCATGCTTTACAGGTGGACCTGCCCACTACACTATCGGAGAGGTGGCTCAATTTGCGGACCCAGACATCTCCAGTAAGCGATGATATTTTTGTTATGTGCTGTGTTTGCTGCTGTTGTGTGATTGACTCCTGTGTGTTGGACACATAGCAAGGTATTATGCGCTGACAAATGATCGGATATGTTCCTTGAGTGGAGTATCATTTGTTTTCCATCTTTGAGTTGTGCAATCATTAGCGTATAGTCATATTTTGGGATTGTAGGGCAGCCCTGTAGGCACGGGCATGTGAATAGGGTGACTTTTGTGGATAAAACTTTTATTAAGAAAATTTTGCAGAGCACCATATTTATGATTTAGTCAGCAAGTCAGACCCTGAATCTCACAGAATAAGGATGCCAAAGTCTTACCCACAGACTTTAGCGTCCCTATTCACTAATGAACATGTTTGACTGTATGTTTGACTTCCTAGCAGCATGTAGCTCCACATGTTGTGCTACGTGTATGAGGTACTTGAGTACAATGGCCTAGGTGTGCATGCAGCTCATGGCCAGATGTGTGCTTGCATCTATCTGCTTGTTGTAGGTCATGTGTTACTGGTATGAAATTTTGTTGACAAATGTTTGCATTTCCAAACATAAATGTGGATGGGATTGTCCAAGGTTTGGGTGTATCCTAGTTGGACATCCTCCTTACCTGTGGTGGACTGCCCAAACTCATGTACAGCTGTCCAAAGCTTCCTGGGTTTCCTTGATGTTTGAAAGTATTTGTTGGTTGTCCATCCCCCCCTCATGCACAGGCGTAGGGTTATGAAATGTGTACCTAGGACTGATGATCCAAGTTTAGTACACAGACAGGTAAATCTGTAAATCACTTGTCCAAAACTAGGATACCCACTCATGATTAGCAACTGCATTCTATCCTGGCAATTCCATTTACAACTCACAGATCTTGTGGCCCTTGGTTGTCATCCAGAATTTAGTCATTAGTTGGCCTGTCACATGTGGAGGACTTGCAGCATTTTTTACGTGACAAATACTGAACAATGATGCATTGGTCATTTAAGTTGTTACACATCTTTTAGAGCATTGCTGTGCTGTTTAATAGGACATGTGTAGGCTGCGTTGGCATGTACTTCCTCAGGGACAATCAGTGATCTGTATGATGATATGGCCTGTTTCTGGTACATTAGATATATTGTCTGATTTACTTCTGGAGCCATATCACACAATGAAGTACCTAATGTTTGGTTTATTATTTTTTAACAGCTGCCAATATGAATCCCATCCAGATTCGGGAGTTTCAGCGCCGGGCGATGCGTTACCGCCACATTCTGGATGTGGAGTCTGGGTTCCGCAACATGGCAAGGTGTTATCGTCATGAAAGAGCCTCTGGAGTGTGGAAGGCATTTGCCCAAGGGGGCCCTTCCTTGTCCACCACAGCCACCACCACCAGCACCACCACTACCACCTAGGTGGCACCAACCATAGCAGGCACCTTTGCTGGACCGTCAACCTCCACTGCTCCGCTACCTATCACAGCACCACCTGCACCTCCTCCTACACGCATAGCACTGACAAGGGGACATACATCTTCAACTGGCACCCAGACCACCCCTGCTGCAGTCATTGACCCAGCAGATTTTCAGTGGATGCAACGTGACATTGACCGTAAGTTTAGGAAAATGGAACAGGCTGCAGCAGGAGGTGGCACAAGTGAATAGGAGGGTGAGTGCCATAAAGAAGACCCTGAGGAGGGCGAACTTGTAAACTGTTTGCCCTCAGCCAAGATTCCCTTCCCTCCCTCCTCTTTCCTTGGTTCTTTTCATTAGTGGGTTTAGGAGGCTTAGTGTTAGGTTAGAATAGGCTGTTAGTTTAATTAGTAGTAGTGGGTTGAGGGTTGGGGGTATGATACCTTTAATATCTGTTTTTTAATATGTGTGTGGGTGGGTGGGTGTGTGAGGATGTTGGGGTTTTGGTGTTTAAAAAAAATGTGTATATATAAAATATAAAAATACAAAAAATATATGTATTTGTTTAGTATAAGATAGTATGGAGGTGATTCCGACCCTGGCGGTAAAAACTGCCAGGGCCGGGGTCCGCGGGAGCACCGCCAACAGGCTGGCGGTGCTCCTTTGGGCATTCTGACCGTGGCGGTACAGCCGCGGCCAGAAACGGAAAGTCGGCGGTGTACCGCCGACTTTCCGCTGCCCATGGGAATCCTCCATGGGGATTCCGACCCCCATACCGCCATCCTGTAACAGGATGGCGGTATGGGGTGTCGTGGGGCCCCTGGGGGCCCCTGCAGTGCCCATGCCAATGGCATGGGCACTGCAGGGGCCCCCGTAAGAGGGCCCCACTTTGAATTTCAGTGTCTGCTTAGCAGACACTGAAATTCGCGACGGGTGCTACTGCACCCGTCGCACCCCTTCCACTCCGCCGGCTCCATTCGGAGCCGGCTTCATCGTGGAAGGGTGTTTCCCACTGGGCTGGCGGGCGGCCTTTTGGCGGTCGCCCGCCAGCCCAGTGGGAAACCCAGAATGACCGCCGCGGTCTTTTGACCGCGGTACGGTCTTCTGGCGGTTCCCGCTTGGCGGGCGGTGACCCTCTATGTGTTTAGGTTAGTATATGTTGTCCTCCATCTGTCCCGTCTTTTAAGGGGGTAGGGGGTTGATGTTTAGATCGTTTCGTTAAATGTGTTAAGTAAGTTGTTGGAAATGGCCCTTCTTCAGGGTTATCCCCAGACTTTTTGCCTTCCTCCTTCTCTTTTTCTGACCTCATTTTTGCTGGTTTCTAGACTCTGCACACTTTACCACTGCTAACCAGTGCTAAAGTGCATATGCTCTCTCCCTTTAAACATGGTAACATTGGATCATACCCAATTGGACTATTTAATTTACCTATAAGTCCCTAGTAATGTGCACTGTATGTGCCTAGGGCCTGTAGATTAAATGCTACTAGTGGGCCTGCAGCACTGGTTGTGCCACCCACTTAAGTAGCCACTTCCCCTTCTCTCAGGCCTGCCATTGCAAGGCCTGTGTGTGCAGTTTCACTGTCACTTCGACTTGGCATTTAAAAGTACTTGCCATGCCTAAAAACTCCCCTTTTTCTACATATAAGTCACCCCTAATGTGTGCCCTAGGTAACCTCTAGAGCAGGGCGCTGTGTGGATAAAAGGAAGGACATGTACCTGAGTAGTTTATATGTCCTGGTAGTGTAGAACTCCTAAATTCGTTTTTACACTACTGTGAGGCCTGCTCCCTTCATAGGCTAACATTGGGGCTGCCCTCATACATGGTTGAAGTGGCAGCTGCTGATCTGAAAGGAGCAGGAAGGTCATATTTAGTATGGCCAGAATGGTAATACAAAATCCTGCTGACTGGTGAAGTCGGATTTAATATTACTATTCTAGAAATGCCACTTTTAGAAAGTGAGCATTTCTTTGCACTTAAATCTTTCTGTGCCTTACAATCCACGTCTGGCTAGGTTTAGTTGGCAGCTCCTTGTGCATTCACTCAGACACACCCCAAACACAGGGTACTCAGCCTCACTTGCATACGTCTGCATTTTGAATGGGTCTTCCTGGGCTGGGAGGGTGGAGGGCCTGCCCTCACACAAAGGACTGCCACACACCCAACTGGGACCCTGGCAGACAGGATTGAACTGAAAGTGGACCTGGTGCACTTCTAAGCCAGTCTTTGAAGTCCCCCCCCACTTCAAAGGCACATAAACAGGGCCTCTGCCCTACCACCTCAGACACTTGCTGGAGAAGAAACCTGAACCAGAACCTACATCCTGCCAAGAAGAACTGCCTGGCTGCTCAAAGGACTCACCTGTCTGCTTTCTACAAAGGACTGCTGCGTTGCTGTTGGCCTGCTGCCTTGCTGAACTCTTGCCTGGCTGTAAAAGTGCTCTCCAAGGGCTTGGATAGAGCTTGCCTCCTGTTCCCTGAAGTCTCAGGACCAAAAAGACTTCTCTTTTTCATTTGGACTCTACGTGCGCTGAAACTTTAGACGCACAGCTTGCTCTGCGGCGAGAAAATCGCTGCACACCGACGCTGCTCGACGCGACGCCTACGGGGCGACCGGAACTTCGACGCACGGCCCCGCATAGACAACGGCGCCCGACTTCCAGAGGGGAAATCGACGCGACGCCTGCCGTGAGAAAGGAAATTCCAGCCACAGCCTCCCGGAACGATGCGCAGCCAGAAAACAAGCCGAAGAATCCACGCACAGACCCTGGGACATCTGGTAATCCCGCGATCCATAGAAGGAAACGGTCCGCGTGCCGGAAAACAACGCACGTCTTCCCCAAGTGAAAAATAATGACGCAAGTCCGTGTGTGAAGGGGCGTAACCGACGCACACACCATTTTTCCTCCCGTAGAACAACGCACATCTCCCCGCGTGAAAAATAACGACGCAAGTCCGTGTGTGAAGGGGCATAACCGACGCACACACCATTTTTCCACGCATCTCCTCTTCTGCGGCCCTCTGCGGAGATTTTCCACTCCAAACCGGGTACTTTGTGCTTGAAAGAGACTTTGTTTACTTTCTAAAGACTTAAGACACTTTATATCACTTTTCAGTGATATCTTTACAAATTCATATTGTATCTTTGATCCTTTTGACCTGCAAATAACCAGATAAATATTATATATTTTTCTAAACACTGTGTGGTGTATTTTTGTGGTGCTATATTGTGTTATTGTATGATTTATTTCACAAACGCTTTACACATTGCCTTCTAAGTTAAGCCTGACTGCTCGTGCCAAGCTACCAGAGGGTGGGCACAGGATAATTTGGATTGTGTGTGACTTACCCTGACTAGAGTGAGGGTTCTTGCTTGGACAGAGGGTAACCTGACTGCCAACCAAAAATCCAATTTCTAACATAAGTTTAGCTTAGGTTAGTTAGGGCCAGTTGTGGGTAATGTGTAGTTAGGATAGGTTAGGTTAGGTAAGGTGTTGTCCCTGGTTTTAGCTTCTATTTTTACTGTTAAATAAATATTTAGGTAACCCTTTACAGTATGTGTCACATGCTTGGGTATCAGGGCCTTGGCATGGGTGAACAGTGTCTCTTTAGTATTAGCATTTGTGTCCCAACCTGCAACCAAATCCCAATTGAGCTGTTACATTGCCAGCTACACCAGAGCTACTTTGCTAAGATTCTGCCATCCATTGCACCCACCACTCAAGGTTACTATGTATCCCAAAGTGTTGTTAATTTTTGATGTATGTTTTCAATCTCACATACATTGCGACCAGAATTGGTATTGAGGACACTGTGTTAAGTCTGCCTGCAGCCTGATGTCCAAGCAAAGCCTTATAAGGTGAGTGGTAGTATGATCTTATGAAGTATGGTATACATAACTCACACCTATCATTTGTTACATTGTTCAGCCTGGTTACATATTTGTACGTACACTCATACACATCCATTCATGCTGTATGGTGTGTGTTAGGTAAAATTTGGGTCAAATGTCACATACGTAAATTTTGGCTTGAATTAAAACTTGAAGGCAATATTTTTTGGCTTAGACATCCCTTGAGGAAGCGTTATTCTGTCCAACACAGCATTAAACTGTATAGTTTCTATTTCCCTCAGAATTAACCCTCAGGAAGGGCAGATGATGGTACTATCCAGACCACAGTGCATAGTTATCAGCCAACATTCTTTCAGGTCAGTTGTATTGACAATCTATAATCATTTACCTGAGGGAAACATCACTGATGGCCATCACGGTTGATATGTCACATTACACAGAGACAAAGTTGTTGTGTAAGTGCTATTTATTTTAAAGTGCTGTAGTGCTATATGTACATTGTCCATGGTTGTGAGTCCATTAGTGTGACACCTTTCATTGTGATCCTACACAAGTGCAAAAGGACATGTCATTGGACATGCTGGGGTGAAGTGTCAGAAAGTGCAGAGGGACAGGATTTGCCAATGAGTTAGTGAGAGACAATCACAGGGCAGGGTGACAAGATAAACAGTGGGCTGGAGAACAGTGCTTGAGAGCAGCTGTTACAAGACTGGCATGTTACAAAGCACAGGACCTTGGTTATAAGTGGCCATGTGGCAGGGACTAGTGCTACTGGGTACTCTTTCGTGTGAAGGTAATCTGTTCCACGTCTTCATTTTCTGATGTGTGTGTTGTCTCCTCTGCCCTTGGTGGTGGTGGTTGTGAAGGGGCAACACACACCTCAGTGTTTGAAGACGTGGAGTCAGACATCCCGGTAGCTGCCAACTGTGGGGCTATTAAGGGCAGTACTGCAGCAGGGAGGAGCTGCTGGTTCTTAAGTATAGAAGCCACATCACTTTGGTAGGCAGCCAGGTCAGCCCTGAGGGGGTCAATATTGCATTTGTGCATGCGTTGACAGGATTGTTGGTGGAGGTGTTGTGTCAACTCTCTTACAGCTGTGCTGATTTCCTTCACACTTTTTTCGAGTTCATGCAAGATTGATGTTCGCCCTTGCATGGCTGCTGCCTGTTCAGCAGATGACATCATGCACGAACGCACCCCCTCTAGGCTGGCTGCGATATTTTCCATCCTCATCTGCATCTCCTTGGCCAGCTCCCGCTGTACTCCAACTACAGTCCTCTCAAAGCTGGTGCCAGTGTCGTCAGAGTTCTCAGCTGGGTTGGAGCTGGCAGGTTGTACAATTGGGGTGGTGGGTGGATCCTCTGCGCTGGCTGCTGTATCTGTGCTCCTCCTTGCGAATGAAGGTGGGGTCTGGAGGGTCCCAAGGACATCTTGGAGGGTCTGCTGGCTGATGTTTGTCAGCTCGTCATCCATGTCATCAGGGTAGTCCAGGACGGCATATCCCCAGGAGAGCCATCGTCCTCTGCAATGAGATATGGTACAATTAGTGTGTCTGTGTTGTGGGATTTGGAATGTGAATGCCTGCCTTCCTATTTTTTTTGCACATTGTTATCTTGGTTCTGGTTCATTTCTCCTGTCTTTCATATTAGCATTCGCCCATGGCCTATGCCTCACCTGCATGTCACATGTATTGTGGTCAGTTTGGGGACTTGTCAGCATCACATCCTCTAGGTGTTGGATCTGGTTAAATTGTGAAGTACCACCTTCTTGTCCTACTCAACCCTCCATCTACTTCCATTCTCATGGTGAGGCCTTTCACTGGCTGTGGGTGCTCTGATGGCACTTGCACCACACTTAACAATCTGGATCTGTCCCAGTCTCGCAGCTATATGTTGCTGAGACCTAGCATATACTATGTATAGCATTGGCATGGCACACTACATATGTCAGCATTGGTAGTGTATAATGTTGATGTTGGGGAATGTGTGCTACATTGGATTGCACTGATGGTCCTAGCAGTATTCCATTTCCTCTTCTGCCTATGAGGGTGAATTTCACTAGCCGGTGACATATGTCCTCCCCCTCAATGCTGATGTCTGAGCAGTATGACATTTGGGATGTTGCATGGTGTCGTAGCAGCTATTGTGACCCAGGCACAGGGTGGACCCTGACATATGGAGCATGGGTATAAAATTAGTGCTGTGTACCTCATAATGTTTATGACAATGGCTAATGTTTGTAGCAACTATGGACAATCACATTTGACAGGACTGGAACATATGTATTGATGACAGGAGATTGATAAAGTTGTCATCCTGAACCCTCTAATCTGGGTGTGTTTGATCCATAGGGACGCTACTGCCATTAGCTACTTGACGTGCACACACAGCAGAGGTGGTAGTGGCAACTGTTGTCAATGTTAAATTCCACTTGCTGATATGGCCTGGGACTGTTAATTTAACCCTAATTCATGTAGGGAGAATACCAGCTGAAGTGTGACAGCAGGCCAGTTTTACGTTGTACCCTACCCTTCTGGACTGGCTTTACCTTTCCAACATCCTTGGCATGGCAGCATATCCCCATGCAGAAGTTGTTGGTATAGTGTAGTACTGTGCCCCAGGTTTACCCTGCACAGCCCATGCCCCCGTGCCGTGCCCATTTACCCATTCCACTCCCTGAATTCCATGGCTGACATGCATTGTGTAGTAGGTATGTCCCCCCCGCTTGCAGTTGACATTTGTGCATTTTAATTCCCCATGCGACATACCCTGCATCTGTGTTGTCTCCTGCTCTGTCCTGTCCTTGAATCCCTGTGATGATCTCCTCAGGGATGACGGCTGCCACCATCTCCTCCATGTGATCCAGGGCCTCCTGTGGAGCTGGACTCCCACCTCCTGTCTGCAGTGCTGCCTTCCTGTTCCTGGCCATCTTTTCCTTGGTCCCGCACTTGCAGTCATGCTAGCGTTTCTTGCACTCGATGACTGTTCTCCATACTTCTGCCACACTGTTTATCTTGTCAACAAATTTTGTTGCCATATTGCCTCTCTCCTACTGATTGGCAACTTTGAGGTGACAAAAAGTTGGTGCTGGTGTTCTGTCACCTCTTTCACCAGAATTTCCTGCTCCTCTGCACTGAAGCAACACTTTCTTTTCTTCTTCTCCCTCTCCTGGGTCTTGTTTGGGTCCTCCTGGCTGGTTCCTGTGGTCTGTGCAAACATCTGGGATCCATTTTAGCTCTACTTAGCACATTTTGCTGTGTTTGCGCCGCTTTTTGACTATATTGCGTAAAAAAATGGCGCGTTCCGGTTTGCGCCGTCGTAAAACGGCTCACAGTCATTTACGCCGCTTTGACGTAATTTTTCTTTACGACGTGACGCATTGGTTTGAGTAAAAAAAATGACTCACACCAGTAGTTTGCGCCGCCGTGCGTCAAAGTATAAATTTGATGCCCCAGTGGCGCAAATAAATGGCGTTAGCCAGTGGTAAACTTTTTGACGCAAAGCTGCGTCGGCGCAGTTTTGCGTCAAAAAGTGTAAATATGGCCCTAAGTCTTCTGACACATCTCTGCTTATTTTTTAACACAGGGATTGTTGTTTACAAATTTCTCCCACTTTGCAGTCAGAGAAAGGCAAATAAATGGAATTATAAGACAATCTTGCTTTGGTACCGGACATGTGAAAAGAAAGGCTGGAAGAAGTGATTTATCATAATATACAGCAAAATGTAAAGACCTGTAAATGAACTGTAGGCATTAAGCAGTTAGGAAATCAAAAATAAAACATTTGTTTTTGTAATTGTGAAGTGTGATAGACACAAATATTTTAAGAGGATGAAAATAAATCAAGACACTTTACTTGGTGATACACAAATTATTAATATTCACTGAAACCCAATTTCCACACATGATCATTTGTGTGCAATATATTATATGTATCTTTTGTGCAACAATTTATAGTCCCAGCTTCTCTGAGGCCTAAATGTATCTCTCATTTTCTGTGTAATTTGAACTTTTAAGACTGCTGTTTCCTCCTACGCGTGACTGTTTAAATTGTAATCCTGGTTTTCCTCTTAAACTGTGATAAGGGTGCTAGAAGACACCCCCTCCAACTTTACAAGCTAAAATGCAAAATATACCTCAAAGCCTAACCAGAGTGTTTTTAAGAGACTTCTTAATCTGTTTTGTGGCTTAAACTGTGTTTGGAAAGTGTATTAACCAGTTGTGTGCCGTGGACGTAACAATTACGTCCTTGGCAGCACCGCTCAGATGCCCAGGACGTAACCGTTACGTCCTGCACCGGGCCCATGAGCGCTCCCACCTTGGGCCTCTCACCCACCCCCCACGCAGTGATGTAAGGGGAATCGCTTCTCTCACACCCCCAAAACCCCCAGTGACGTCTGATGACGTCAGCCCACAATCACCCGTTGATCGAGGAGAAACAGATTTGTTTCTCCTTAGTACGGGGGCAGGGGAGGTCAGGGAGGCATGAAAAGGAAAGGGACGGTTTTCCTTTCCTTTTCATGTCTCTCTGAGCATTCCTGCAACCTGATCGCATAGCGACCGGGCTGCAGAAATGCCAACTACACACCAGGGACTTTGTTTGTTTTGTTATTGGCATAGAAGGGGAGCGGCCCCTTAGGCAAGGGTATCTCCCCAGGAGGTAATTTAGTATTAGGCCTTTTCTGACCCCCTTGGGGCAGATCAGCCTATATTAATAAGGCCGATCTGCTCCTGGGGGGTGTGTGAAGCCATTAGACATCAGGGATTTTTTTGTTTGTTTTGTTTATGTTTATAAGGGGAGAGCCCCCTTAGGCGCGGGTCATTCCCCAAGGGATAATATATTTATTAGGCCTTTTCTGCCCCCCCGGGGGCAGATCGGCCTATATTAATTAGGCCGCTCTGCCCCCAGGGGGGCATAAGCGACCAGACACCAACAATAGTTAAGGTTTTTATTTTTTTACTCGTGGGGAGAAACCCCTTAGGAAAGGGTCCCTCCACTGGTGGGGAAAATTGTTTTTAGGCCATTTCTGCCCCCCCCTTGGTGCAGATCAGCCTATTTGTATTAGGCCAATCTGCCCCCAAGGGGGGCAGAAACCACTAGACACCAGGGATTATTTTTTTGCGCCAATTTCACCCAAGGGGAGAGACCCCTTAGGCAAGGGTGACAAATTTATTTTAGGCCATTTCTGCCCCCTTGGGGGCAGATAGGCCTATTTTTGTAACGGTCATCTGCCTCCTAGGGGGGGCAGAAAGCCAACCAGACACCATGGAAGATTTTGTTTCAAAAATAGAGGGGGGGAGGTATGGCCATACTCCCACCCCCAATAAATGTGGACAAAGTTGTTCTGCTCACCGGTGGGCAGAAGGGGCAATTACCCCGATCCACTCCTCAGGGGGGTAGAAAGCCTACCAGATGCCAGGGAATTTAAAAAAATGAAAAATAGTGGGGTGGTGGCTACCAACCAGTATGGGCATGGTTATGCCCCCACCCCCAACTGAAGGGGGTAACAGTCTTTCAGCTATCCCCCCACACACTAAAAGATCCCAACAGCAAGAAAGAGGACATTTGATTGATTTGGGTTTTGGTTTTACATCTGGGCCATGAGAGCTTGTCTAACTCTCAACATGGTCCCACTTGGAATGGTGAGGGCTGCACTTTTTGGACTTTGGGACGCTGCCATCTAGAAAAATCTACAGGACCAAACACATCTGAAAACTAAGCATCTGGGTTAGTCCAGGGTGATGTGCTTCACGTGCATCCTGCACCATTTTCTTACCTACAATGCCCTGAAAACCTCCAACTTTGCTTGAGATCACACATTTTCCCCACATTTTTGTGATGGAACCTTCCGGAATCCACAAGAATGCACAACATTTCTACCACCCAGCATTGTCACATCTATACCGATAAAAATTCTGCCCCACTTGTCGGCTAAAAAATGTTTTTTTTTGTCCAAACTGCCCTTTTGGACCCGCTTTGGTTTCCACTCAATTTCGACATGTTTTTGGCTCTTCCCTGTCAGACACTTGAACACACCTACACAAGTGAAATCATTTTTATTGGGAGACTGAGCGAAACGTTGGGTGGTAGGAAGTTTGTGCTGGTGAGTTGATCCCACACAGAAATATGGGAAAATGTGATTTATTTTTAGCTAAATATGAGGTTTGCTGAGGATTCTGGGTAAGAAACCACTGGAGGATCCACACAAGTCATACCTCCCTGGACTCCCTCAGGTGTCCAGTTTTAAAAAATGTCTGGATTTGGTAGGTATCCCTAGATGGCTGCTGAGCCCACATAGTGTTTTGGTGCATTTCCTGTCGCGGGCACTTGGCCTACCCACACAAGTGAGGTACCATTTTTATCGAGAGACCTGGAGCAATGCTGGGTGGAAGGAAGTCTGTGGCTTCTCTCAGATTCCAGAACTTTCTAACACCGAAATGTTAGGAAAATAGTTTTTTGTTGCCAGATTTTGAGGTTTGCAAAGGATTCTGGGTTACAGAACCTGGTGAGAGCCCCACAAGTCACCCTTTTCTGAATTTCCCTAGCTGTCTAGTTTTAAAAAATGTATAGGTTTGCTAGGTTTTCCTAGGTGGCGGCTGAGCTAGAGGCCAAAATCCACTGCTAGGCATTTAGCAAATAACCAGGCAGTTTTTTTTGGGAAAATGTTATGTGTCCATGTTGCATTTCCTGTCGCGGTGATTAGGTCTACCCAAGCAAGTGAGGTACCATTTTCATCGGGAGACTTGGGGGAACACAAAATAGAAGAACAAGTGTTATGTCCCTTGTCTTTCTCTACATTTTATCCTTCCGAATATAAGACAGTGTGTAAAAAAGACAACTATGTGAGACATGCCCTGTAATTCACATGCTAGTATGGGGACCCCGTATGCAGAGATGTGCAAATAACCACTTCTTCTCAACACCTTATCTTATGCCCATTTTGGAAATGCAAAGGTTTCCTTGATACCTATTTTTGACTCTTTATATTTCACCTAATGAATTATTGTATGCCTGCTATACAATGAAAACCCATTGCAAGTTGCAGCTCATTTATTGGCTGTGGGTACCTAGGGTTCTTGATGAAACTACAAGCCCTATATATCCATGCAACCAGAAGACTCCAGCAGACGTAACGGTATATTGCTTTCAAATATATGCCATAGCTGGAAAAAGTTATAGATGAAAATGTGGACAGAAATGGCTCTTTTTTCATCTCAATTTCAATATTTTTTATTTTAGCTGTTACTTTCTGTAAGTAAACCTAGAAGTATCTACACAAATAACCCCTTGCTGAATTCAGAATGTTGTCTACTTTTCAGAAATGTTTAGCTGTCTGGGATCCAGCATTGGTCTTACACCCATTTTTTGTCACTAACTGGAAAGAGACTGAAAGCACAAAAAATAGTAAAAATGGGTTATGTCCAGTAAAATGCCAACATTGTGTTGAAACATGTGGTTTTCTGATTTAAGTCTGCCTGTTCCTGAAAGCTGGTAAGATGGTGATTTTAGCACCATCAACCCTTTGTTGATGCCATTTTCAAGGGAATAATCACAAGCCTTCTTGTGCAGCCCTTTTTTCCCTGTTTTTTTTAAAACAACATTTTGGTTGTATTTTGGCTAATTTCTTGGTCTCCTCCAGGGGAACCCACAAACTCTGGGTACCGCTAGAATTCCTAGGATATTGAAAAAAAGAACACAATTTTGGTGTGGGTAGCTTATGTGAACAAAAAGTTATGAGGCCTAAGCACGAACTGCCACAAATAGCCAAAATAAAGCCTGGCACCTGAGGGGAAAAAGGCCTGGTAGCGAAGGTGTTAAGCATGAGTTTTTGGCTAGAAAAAGTGTTTTTCAAGTAAACAAAAAGCAGTGTTTTAGTGGTTTTAGATTTGGGCCTTACTTTCCTAGTTGAACAAAGTGCGTATTGAGCCTGTCTGTATCCAAGGAGATTCTGACTTGAGGTGCACCTCCGTGTCCCCTACACACCAGTTTGCGCTTTATTAATTGTCCCACAGGCATCTGATGAGGCTAGACCACTCCCCTCACACCTGCACAACCTTTATGTTTAAGGTCACATGCTCTTTAAATAGGTTTCCTATTGGTTGTTGCATCAGTGTGCTAGGGTTCTATTGGATCTAGAGCTTAAAGTATGAGTTCTGATTGGCTAATAGGGTTAGGGTTCGGAAAGATTGTCCTGATTGGTTCCTAGGTCTACAGTTTCTATTAGACCTAGGGCTTCTGGTATGCGTTCTGATTGGCTGATAGGGCTAGTGTTCTGATTAATTCTTTGGGCTAGGGTTTCTAATGGACCTAGGGCTTAGGGTCTGAGTTCTGATCAGCTGATGGGGCTAGGGTTCTGATTGGTTCCTAGGGCTACGGTTTCTATTGTACTTAGGGCTTGGGTTTTGATTGGTTCATAGGGCTAGGGCTCTGATTGGTTATTAGGACCAGGGCTCCCATTGGGTCTAGGTTAAGGCTAGAATTCTGCCTGACTAGGGTTAGGGCTACGGTTCCCATTGGCCAAAGGTCAGATGATCATTAGGGCTATTTAACATTAGGGCACAGGACGTCTAAGCCCGGGCGTTGAGGCTAAGGGCAGAGAGGAAAAGGGCAATTGCCTGTTTGGCCCTGTTCACTCTGGGTTGGCCCTTTTTCCATTTACCAGCCACTACCTTAAGCCATCCACATCGTCAAACATAATAACACGGTCCAGCAAATGCACACTACTCATTTACAACAAACAAACTCTATACACATTTAAATATCTCAACAACCAATACAAAAGCCCACAAACTACATCTATACACTCTTCTACCCCTACTGCTAAATAATGACATCTTCACTCTCACACAAACTACCACTTTGTCCTATTCCACTGTCAAATCCACACATTAACAGCAAAACACAAACCCACATTATAAAAAAAACTCAATACCTTCAAACACACACTCCAAGTTCATACAAAACTCCAGCTTTGCCTTCTACTTACACCTAACAGACCCCATTCCATCACCACAAACCCTATACTCAGCCCTCTCTCATGTCATCCACCTACACTCTCCTTCCCTTCTACCCAAAACACACAGCCAAACAATCCCTATACTCCACTCCACCACACATGTTACCTCTTCCTGCTACAAAGGCTTATACAAACATGTATAGCCCGTCCATCTTCTCTCAAACACCACATACACTTTTCCTATGATGCACACAACCCCGCCTTTATCAATCAACTTCCACTCACCAACAGTATTTTGCATCCAGATTCTTCACAGAAACTCACAATATCAGTATCTCATCTCACTACTCTACAAAAACAAAACATAACACACACACCAGCACATCTACACCTCAGACACAAACTATTTCATACTACCCTCAGTCAAACAAATAGAAGCAAACACCCACTCACACCCTCTTCACTACACAAATAAATGAGATCCTCAACCAACTTTATACCCACATTTTCTATCTTCACCTACACCTACTGTTAGATTTGACATCCTTGGTGTGGTCTCCCCTGTCCTTTCTGCCTCTGCTTCCTATGTTTTGACTGTGTGCTAGACCTGTTTTTGCTGTATTGGTACTCTGTGTGTGCAGTGTTAACCTGTCAATTCGGCCTGGCAAGTGTACCCATTTGCCAGGCCTAAACCTTCCCTTTTTGTATATATAAGGCACACCTAAGGTAGGCCGTAGGTAGCCCCATTGGCAGGGTGCAGTGTATGTTAAAGTGGGACATGTACTTATGTTTTCTACATGTCCTAACAGTGAAATACTGCCAAGTCCGGTTTTCACTGTTGCAAGGCTTATCTCTTCTCATAGGTTAACATGGGGGTTGCCTTTAAATATCCTTTAAGTGCAGTTTCCCTTTTGAGAGCACATAGAGATATGGAGTTTGGGGTCTCTGGACTCACAATTACATATTTTGGTAAAGTTGTTTTTTAGATTGTCAGTTTAAGAATGTCACTTTTAGAAAGTGGGTATTTTCTTGCTTAAACCTTTCTGTGACTCTGCCTGCTTGCGTATTCCCTGTCTGGGTCAGACTGACAGTTGGGCTGTTTGTGAATCCCCTCTAGATAGTGACACAAGGGGAGCTGGGGTGTAGCCTGCATTTCCTGATGAGCCATCTGAGCTAGAGTGGACGGAGGAGTGGTCACTTACACCTGAATAACCTGTGCCTGGCCTCTCACAATGCAGTCTCCAACCCCTTGGTGTGTGTCTGGGGCCAGACCTGGGCAAGGCACTATCTTGTGAACAACAGAGACTTTCCTTTGAAGTTTGCCTGCTTTAAAGGCAAACAGGGGTATAAGTAGTGGATCCAAACCAGTAGATTTACTTTTGAAACCAAGGGAAACCTCGGTCAAGGAGAAGAGCTGAAGAGCTGAGGAGAAGTGCTGCCCCTGCTTGTGACTGTGCTTTGTTGGGCTATCCTGCAGTTGCTGCTTCTGCTTGAGGATGGGACAAAGACTGGACTTCGTGGTATATTCCTGGTTGTAAAGAATCTCCAAGGGCTTGGACTGAGCTTCCTCTGCCAGCACCTGGACTCTCTGCTGAGATTCCTGCCCTGCCAAGTGGTGCCTTTTCCAGTCCCTGGGCCCTTGAAAGGTGAAACTGGTAGAACAAGGACTAAAATCCACGCACAGGAAGCCATGCTGGGAAAATTTCAATGCACCACCTGCAACACGGCTGAAAAAAGATGCACCATCCGCTTCGTGGCTGATTTCAACACATCATCCGCATCGCGGCTGGAGAAACCACTCAACACCTGCTTGTGGCTGCTGAAAAAGACACAAACACCATGCAGCGCGGTTTTCCATCACTGTGCTGCCGGAGTTCTCACGCATCATCGCTTGGCATCAAAGTCATTGTGAACCAGCACAGATCTGAGGTATCCTGTCTGGAAGTCGAGAAAAATTACGCATCGCTTCCCCAACCGGAGAAGAAATGACGCACTGCCTCGCGAGTAGTGAATTGACGCATTACTGACTTTTTCGACACATGCTAGCCCTTGCAGCTTTTATTTTGACGCAAACCAGGTACTTTGTGTAAAAGCAACTTTTCCATTGTTTTCTATGGAGTAAGACTGTATCATTTTAAAAATTCATAACTTTACGTGTGTATGTTGGATTTTTGTTGTTTTGGTCTTGTTTGATTTCGATAAATATTGGCTATTTTTCTGAATAGGTGTATTGTCCATTTTGTAGTGTTTTCACTTTATTACTGTGTGTTTTGGTACAAATACTTTAGACATTGCCTTTGAGATAAGCCTGACTGCTTGTGACAAGCTACCAAGGGGGTGAGAAGCGGTTATCTTGAGTGTAAATCTCCAGTGCCCTATAGTGAGGGTCCCTGCTTGGACAGAGTGCAAACTGACTGCCAACCAAAGACCCCATTTCTACACCTACAACAAACACCCCAACACAACAAACTTCGTTCACCTGCCTCTCATCCATTGAACAATTTAGAGCTTAAAAACATGACCCACATGCTCCAACACCACTCCTAACCCATGCACCTTCCACCTTAACCATACACAAAGGAAATACATAACATAGCACTCTTCATAACTTTGCACCTCCTTGTCTATTACACAACAAGCCTAATCTACAAAAAACAACTCCAGCTCACATACTCAGTTTCTACCATCATCTCCACTACGGGCACATGCATACCCAACAAAATGCTTTCTAAGCCTGGTGAACGAGGATTTCACTATAGACGACCAACAATATTGCTACCCTGATACAGTTAATACTAACACTAATAATGCACATGCTACAAGTTTAAAGAATAAAACTCTCTCATTCGAAAGACAAAGTCACACTACCACCAATATACTATCACTAGACTATCTACATATAAATGCTTGATCGCTTTCTAAAAACTAGCACCCCATTTACAACCTACTCACTGACACACAACCTGACTTACTCTTCATACATGAATCATTGTTGGGAGATAACATGGCTCCAGTATTGCATGAAGCTGTTCCTCCAGGCTACCAAAACCGTCATACAGAATTGCATTGGCAAAAGAGAGGCTGACTAGCTGTTATATTCAAGGAAACTATACATTTCACAAAAGCTGACAACATTTCCTTACAAGGTTGTAAGGCCCTCACCACCAAATACAACCCTATCCCAGCTTCCTCCTATAGCTTCCTCCTTTTTTTAAAGACCACCACATAGAAATGCAACATACCCAAGCATGTTTCTAGACCTGGCGGAATATTTGCAAGCCCCATGTGCCACCAGTGCATCACTTTGTTTGATACTCTAGCGGCGCGGAGTGCAGACCCATATCTACAAGGCCATGGAAAGCCACACTGTGTGGTTTTTCATAGCCTTGTCGATATGGAGTAAGGCAGTGCAAGTTACTCCATTGCATTACTCTGCATCGGGGGGGGGGTTTGCATTGCAGTGGGTTTTCCCATGCAACACTCATGGGTTTTGACACATTCCCAGATTTTCAATGTTATGTAAACCTGGGAATGGGTCAAAACCATATGCCTTCCCAGAGGAGGTGCAACAAGCTGAAATATCTTCAATTCTTCTATTTGTTCCACTCTCTATGTGTGCTGCATTCTGTAGGAAACACCTACATAAATAGTTTTTGTCAGGAAGATGCCCCTTCCTGCAAGCAACACAGGCACCCTTGCACCATGGCACTAGGCAGCCAAAAGGGCATCAGCACAGTGCAAGAGGAGAGAAATGCACCATATTTTGTAAATATGGTGCATTACTGCCCTTTTCCAGTGGTACAGGACTGCACAGCAAGGTCACTTGCTGCACTGCCCTGCTCCACTTTCTAGTAAATATGCCCAAAGTTTCAAACCTTATGAATTAAACTCCATACTATGCATCCCTGGTGACCTAAACTTATGGTTTAACAAACCTACAATGCACCATCTAAGAATTATCATCACTGGCCTAGAAACTTTGAACCTACATCAGATAATCCACAAACCCACACACATCACTGGACAAATCCTAGATGTAATTTTTGCAAATCCAGAACTGGTTATCTCTCAAATGAATACTTTAGTCACATGGTCAGACCACCATCTGTTAGCTTTCCAACACAAAACACCACAACTCACCAAACCAAAGGCCACCTTACATGCAACCAGATATCGACCATGGAACAAACACAATTTTGAATACTTAGCAACACAAGTAACATCAAACACAGATCAAGGCACAATAAATTCAGTTAAAAAACTCTATGAGTGGCTCCTAAAGAGTTATTGATAGCCTAATTCCACACAAAAAAACAGGACGAAAGAAAACAAGCATCTTAGATGAACACAGAACTAAAAAAATATAAACCAACAAATTGCAAAGCTGCAACGCACCTGGCTCAAAATAAATAACACTCAAGATAAACTTCACCTACACAAACTGAACAGAATAAACAAGTCAACTATCAAAAAGCTAAAAAAGGTACTACTCATAAGAATTAAGGACCACATGTACAAAGCATTTTTCCAGTTGCAAACGGGTTGATTAGCAGAATTTGCGACTAGAAAAATGCTTTTTGGGATGTACAAAGCCCAAACTGTGATTTGGTAACTTCTTACCGAATCACAATTTGGGTTTCGCGATTCGGTGTTAGGAAGGGGTGTGTCCAGGGCATCCCTTCCTAATACCAAATCTAAATGGTATGTATGATTGTTTTGTGACCGTGAATGCAGTTGCAAAACAATCACAGTTAGCAACAGTTTTAGATTGGTGCTAACCCATTTGTAACGGGGAAGAGGTCCCCAAGGCACCCCTTCCCCTTTGTGAATGCAGGCGAAAATGTTTTTTAAGAGTAGACAGTGGTCCCACAACCACTGCCTACTCTTAAAAAATGAAACTGAAACATTTGATTTCTTTTCTTTTTAAACACAGCCTGTTTTGCTTTAACCGCTTGGGTGCCTTGGACGAGATGATCTCGTCCAATGCTACAGTTCCCCTGTGCCTTGGACGAGATCATCTCGTCCTAGGCACAGGGGAACTTGGGGGCGCGCTAGCGCGCCCCCCGTGCCCCCCACCTCCCCCCCAGGCGGGGATGGAAGGGGAAGACCTTCCCCTTCCACCCCCGCCCCCCCCCACGGCAATCCGATGACGTCAGCGCGCGCACAGCGCGCTGACGTCATCTAGTGTTGCCGGGCGCGCTGGAAGCCATTTGCTTCCAGCGCGTCTACTGAGGAGGACACAAAAAGTAAGTCCTCTTCGTTTTTGGGGGTCGGGCGTGGTGGAAACAGACACGGGAGGAAAGGAAAGGGTTTTTCCTTTCCCCCGGTGCCTGTTTTCATTAGATTCCTGCTCCACGATCGCGGGCAGAGCCCGCGATCGTGGAGCAGGAATCTCCACTAGCCACCAGGGATTTACTGTGTTCAATATTTTGGGGGCGACCCCTTGGGCAAGGGTCGCCCCCCCCGGGGGCAATTATTTTTAGTATTTTGCCCCCCCCCCCCGGGGGCAGATCCGCCGTTTTTTCGGCGGATCTGCCCCCAGGGGGGGGCGAAAACCACTAGACACCAGGGATAGTGTTATTTTGGCATTATTTTGGGGGCGACCCGTTGGGCAAGGGTCGCCCCCCCCCGGGGGCAATTTTTTTTTGTATTTCGCCCCCCCTGGGGGCAGATCCGCCGATTTTTCGGCGGATCTGCCCCCAGGGGGGGGGGGCGAAAACCACTAGACACCAGGGAAAATTTATTATATTGATTATTTTGGGGGCGACCCCTTGGGCAAGGGTCGCCCTCCCCCGGGGGCATTTTTTTATTGTATTTCGCCCCCCCCGGGCGAAGATCTGCCGAATTTTCGGCGGATCTGCCCCCGGGGGGGGCGAAAACCACTAGACACCAGGGATATAGTATTTTATGTTTATTTTGGGGACGACCCCCTTGGGCAAGGGTCACCCCACCCCGGGGGCAATTTTTTTTTGTATTTCGCCCCCCCCTGGGGCAGATCCGCCGAATTTTCGGCGGATCTGCCCCCGGGGGGGGCGAAAACCACTAGACACCAGGGATTTTATATTTTGTGTATATTTTGGAGGCGACCCCTTGGTCCAGGGTGGCCCCCCCGGGGATTTTTTTTTGTATTTAGCCCCCCCCCCCGGGGGGCAGATCCGCTGATTTTTTGGCTGATCTGCCCCCGAGGGGGGTTGAAAACCACTAGACACCAGGGATTTATTTTTATTGTAAAGTTTTTTTTGGGGGGCGACCCTTTGGGCAAGGGGCGTCCCACTGGGGGACAAATTTTTTAGTATTTGCCCCCACCCCTCCCCCCCCCGGGGGCAGATTGCCAATTTTTGGGCTGATCTGCCGCCAGGGGGGCGGGGGGGGCAAAATCCACTAGACACCAGGGATTTTGTTTTTGTTGTTTATTTTGGGGGCAACCCTTTGGGCAAGGGTCTCTACCCTGGGGAGTTTTTTTTTTTTCTGTTTCGGCCCCCCCATGGCAGACCAGTCATTTTTTGGACGATCTGGCCCCGGGGGGGTGGAAGCACACTAGGCGCCAGGGATTGTGTGGTGTGTGTGTAATTTTGTAGGCCCATCTGCCCCCAAGGAGGGCAGAAACCACCAATACGGCAGGGATTTTTTTGTTTTGTGCTGGGGGTGCCCCCTTTGGGAAGGGTCGCCCCCTAAAAGGGGGCACAGAGGTGTTGCCCATTTCGGCTAATTTTTTTACGCCCATCTACCCCCGAGGGGGGGCAGGATCCACTTAGGTACCAGGGACAACTTCTAAGTTCTTGGTGGTGGGGTGTTTGTCAACTGGCAAAGTATTTGTATTTGTGATTATAACAATTTATTTCTTCTTTTTCTTCTAGTTCAACGCTTTTGCTTCCTTTGCTGTGGATCTTAGCGGTTTTGGCAGTAGTTGTCCAGTGGTTTGCATAGCTGCATGTTTTAGGTAAGTGAAAGCAATTTACTGCAAAGGAGTATTGTTGACATGCATGAATGACATGTTTGTAGGTGGTGTACTAAATGCAGTATTGTGTGTTTGACATTGTCCTTAGATTTGAGCACAGTAATGTTTGTGTTGTCATATGTCTAATTTGCTTTTTTCTTTTTTCTTTTTAGTGGGATATCATTGGTGATTGCTGTGTCTGTGCAGAGTAGTTGCTTGGTGAGTAGCTATTTCAGGCAACTGAGTGGTATAGTTTTTTGTAGTACATAACTCTTTGTGATAAAGCTACACTTTGTTTATTACTTATTTTAGTGCTAGTTGTTGTTGGCAATCCATTTGTTGTTAGGATCATGGCTAGCCGCAAAGTGACCGCTCAGCAGGTTGTTCGCATGCTCTTTGAGTCGTCTTCAGACCATGATTACGACACTGACTCTGCATCTGAGGCAGAGGAGGAAGCAGGAGATTCTGGAAGTGAGTTTTCTGTCCAAGAGTATTCTTCTGATGAGGAAGCTACTCTCAGTGCAGATGAAGGGCCTGAGTTAGAGGAGGACATTGATGTGCCAAGAGTGCAGCAGCCTGGGGCTGAAGGGTTTCCCATTAGAAGAACTGACACCTGGATTGCCCCAAACATGGAGCAGCCACAGTTACCTGCATTTACTAGTCTCCCAGGGTGTAGAGTTAATACGGAAAACTTTCTGCCTGTCCATTTCTTTCACTTGTTTATGGACGATGTATTTTTGGAAGAGATTGTGGAGCAGACAAATGTGTATGCAGAGCAATATTTGCGGGACAACGCTGCCAGACTTAAGCCTCAGTCTAGAGCTACTCATTGGGTTCCCACATATCTGGAAGAGATGAAAAGGTTTTTAGGTTTGTCTTTTTTGATGGGGTTGATCAGGAAGCCGTCACTGGCTTCTTATTGGTCTACTAGTCCCTTGATGGCAACTGCTATATTTCCTGCAACTATGACACGTAATCGGTATTTGCTTCTTCTTCGTATGCTGCATTTTGTAGACAATGGTTTAGCCTTGCCACGAGATCACCCTGATTGTGACCACCTTTTTAAGATTAGGCCTGTCCTTGATCATTTTGTGGATCGGTTTTCAGAGGTCTATGTTCCAGGCAAAGAGATAAGTGTGGACGAGTCTTTGGTCCTTTTCAAGGGGCGTTTAGTTTTTAAGCAGTACATTCCTAGTAAGAGGGCACGGTATGGGATTAAATTGTATCTGCTGTCAGAAAGCAGTACAGGATATGTTTATAATTTCCGGGTCTACACTGGTAGGGATTCCAGTATTGACCCTCCTGGTTGTCCGGCCACTTTTGGAGTTAGCAAAAAAATTGTGTGGGAACTTGCTAGACGGCTGTTTAACAAAGGTCACCATTTGTACGTAGATAATTTCTACACTGGAGTGCAGTTGTTCAAGGAGTTGTTTAGGGTGGACACTGTTGCTTGTGGCACAATCCGTTCTAACCGCAAAGGCTATCCAAGGGAGCTTGTCTGTAAAAAACTTGAGAGGGGACAGTGCAGTGCCTTGCGGAATAATGAGCTGTTAGCTATGAAATTTTCAGACAGGAGGGATGTGTACATGCTATCGACCATCCATGATGAGAGTACTTCCCCTGTGGCTGTTTGGGGTCAGGTTGCGGAAGTGCGCAAACCTGCGTGCATTTTGGACTACAATAGGCACATGGGTGGTGTTGATAGAGTAGATCAGAGGTTGGAACCTTACACTGCTCTTCGTAAGTCGTATGTGTGGTATAAAAAGTTGGCCCTACATTTATTTCATTTGGCAACTTTTAATGCCTTTATTGTATACAAGGATTGTTCACCTGAGTCAAGGATGACTTTTGTTAAATTTCAGGAGTCGGTGATAGAAAGCCTTATTGTGGTGGAACCGGCAAGAGTTCCTAGAGTAGAAGTGGTGGAGGATGTGGCTAGATTGAAAGATCGGCACTTTCCAGATCACATTCCTCCCACTCCCAAAAAAGACATGCCCACAAAGAAATGTAGAGTATGTGCCCGGAGATCAATCCGGAGGGAGAGCCGGATGTACTGCCCCGAATGCCCTTCAAAGCCTGGGCTGTGTGTGCCCAGCTGTTTTAGAAGTTACCACACAAGGAAAAACTTTTGGGAAATACCGTGAGCGTAAGCTGTCTGTTTTATATTTTCATATGTTTCACGGTTGGAATCTGTCGTGTATTTAGTTTGAGGTTTTGTGTTTGTAGTTTTGTGCCTATTTTATAATTAGTAGTTTATTTGTTGTTTATAAATAAAAAAAAGTGATTGTGGTGTGCGTGGGGTGGCGCTTGGCTGGCGGTGTGCGTGGGGTGGCGCTTGGCTGGCGGTGTGCGTGGGGTGGCGCTTGGCTGGCGGTGTGCATGGGGTGGCGCTTGGCTGGCGGTGTGCGTGGGGTGGCGCTTGGCTGGCGGTGTGCGTGGGGTGGCGCTTGGCTGGCGGTGTGCATGGGGTGGCGCTTGGCTGGCGGTGTGCGTGGGCTGGCGCTTGGCTGGCGGTGTGCGTGGGGTGGCGCTTGGCTGGCGGTGCCAGCCAAACGGCAGTCCACACTCCCATCAGCTGGTGTGATTCTTGTATCAGGCATGTGGGCGTATGTAAGTGATGGGCCCTTGAGTGGCGCGGTCTGTCGATGTGAGTGTTGTAATGTGCTGGGCCCGTGGCTGGCGGTGTGAATGGTCTTGTGCGTGTCATGTATGAAAGGTGTGTGAATGGACTGTAAAGCGGTTGGTGCCTTGTCGCGGCTTTACAGCTCACGAGCTGTGAGTCATTGGTTCACTTTTTTGCCTTTCAGTTATTAGCAGTGCATTTCATTTTTGTGAAATCTCTTGTTAATAAAATTTGATCCACTGAACCATCACTCACCCTCGTGCCAAATCCAACCAGTATGTGTTGTAAAAAATGACAAAACCTGCTCCGCTGTAATCAGGCGTCGCAGCACACCTGTGACACGCTAGGTGCCTCGGGTGGGACCCCGATGATGAAGCATGCCACCAACTTGGTTGGTGGGTGAGGGGTCTTCTTCACATAACCTAAGTGTGTTTCTTTTCACAATTTTAGTGTTTGGCACATCACGGACGTATGTGCACACATCAAAATGATATATTGCAAAAATACCTATCCCTTCTATCTCTTCAGGTTTTGGGCCTTATTCTGTTGCAGGCACCTGGCCCACCCACACAAGTGAGGTATCATTTTTATCGGGAGACTTGGGGGAATGCTGGGTGGAAGGAAATTTGTGGCTCCTCTCAGATTCCAGAACTTTCTGCCACAGAAATGAGAGGAAAAAGTGTTTTTTTGGCCAAATTTTGAGGTTTGCAAAGGATTCTGGGTAACAGAACCTGGTCCGACCCCGAAAGTCACCCCTCCTTGGATTCCCCTAGGCCTCTAGTTTTCAGAAATGCACAGGTTTGGTAGGTTTCCCTAGGTGCCGGCTGAGCTACAGGCCAAAATCCACAAGTAGGCACTGTTGTCTTCCAAAATTTTGGTTGTGTCCACGTTGCGCTTTGGGGCGTTTCCTGTCGCGGGCGCTAGGCCTACCCACGCAAGTGAGGTATCATTTTTATCGGGAGACTTGGGGGAACGCTGGGTGGAAGGAAATTTGTGGCTCCTCTCAGATTCCAGAACTTTCTGCCACAGAAATGTGAGGAACATGTGTTTTTTTAGCCAAATTTTGAGGTTTGCAAAGGATTCTGGGTAACAGAACCTGGTCCGAGCCCCGCAAGTCACCCCTCCTTGGATTCCCCTAGGTCTCTAGTTTTCAGAAATGCACAGGTTTGGTAGGTTTCCCTAGGTGGCGGCTGAGCTAGAGGCCAAAATCTACAGGTAGTCACTTTGCTAAAAACAGCTCTGTTTTCTGTGATGTGTCCACGTTGTGTTTTGGGGCATATCCTGTCGCGGGCGCTAGGCCTACCCACACAAGTGAGGTATCATTTTTATCGGGAGACGTGGGGGAACGCTGGGTGGAAGGAAATTTGTGGCTCCTCTCAGATTCCAGAACTTTCTGCCACAGAAATGTGAGGAACATGTGTTTTTTTAGTCAAATTTTGAGGTTTGCAAAGGATTCTGGGTAACAGAACCTGGTCCGAGCCACACAAGTCACCCCTCCTTGGATTCCCCTAGGTCTCTAGTTTTCAGAAATGCACAGGTTTGGTAGGTTTCCCTAGGTGGCGGCTGAGCTAGAGGCCAAAATCTACAGGTAGTCACTTTGCTAAAAACAGCTCTGTTTTCTGTGATATGTCCATGTTGAGTTTTGGGGCATATCCTGTCGCGGGCGCTAGGCCTACCCACACAAGTGAGGGATCATTTTTATCGGGAGACGTGGGGGAACGCTGGGTGGAAGGAAATTTGTGGCTCCTCTCAGATTCCAGAACTTTCTGCCACAGAAATGTGAGGAACATGTGTTTTTTTAGCCAAATTTTGAGGTTTGCAAAGGATTCTGGGTAACAGAACCTGGTCCGAGCCCCGCAAGTCACCCCTCCTTGGATTCCCCTAGGTCTCTAGTTTTCAGAAATGCACAGGTTTGGTAGGTTTCCCTAGGTGGCGGCTGAGCTAGAGGCCAAAATCTACAGGTAGTCACTTTGCTAAAAACAGCTCTGTTTTCTGTGATGTGTCCACGTTGTGTTTTGGGGCATATCCTGTCGCGGGCGCTAGGCCTACCCACACAAGTGAGGTATCATTTTTATCGGGAGACGTGGGGGAACGCTGGGTGGAAGGAAATTTGTGGCTCCTCTCAGATTCCAGAACTTTCTGCCACAGAAATGTGAGGAACATGTGTTTTTTTAGCCAAATTTTGAGGTTTGCAAAGGATTCTGGGTAACAGAACCTGGTCCGAGCCACACAAGTCACCCCTCCTTGGATTCCCCTAGGTCTCTAGTTTTCAGAAATGCACAGGTTTGGTAGGTTTCCCTAGGTATCGGCTGAGCTAGAGGCCAAAATCTACAGGTAGTCACTTTGCTAAAAACAGCTCTGTTTTCTGTGATATGTCCACGTTGTGTTTTGGGGCATATCCTGTCGCGGGCGCTAGGCCTACCCACACAAGTGAGGTATCATTTTTATTGGGAGACGTGGGGGAACGCTGGGTGGAAGGAAATTTGTGGCTCCTCTCAGATTCCAGGACTTTCTGCCACAGAAATGTGAGGAACATGTGTTTTTTTAGCCAAATTGTGAGGTTTGCAAAGGATTCTGGGTAACAGAACCTGGTCCGAGCCACACAAGTCACCCCTCCTTGGATTCCCCTAGGTCTCTAGTTTTCAGAAATGCACAGGTTTGGTAGGTTTCCCTAGGTGGCGGCTGAGCTAGAGGCCAAAATCTACAGGTAGTCACTTTGCTAAAAACAGCTTTGTTTTCTGTGATATGTCCACGTTGTGTTTTGGGGCATATCCTGTCGCGGGCGCTAGGCCTACCCACACAAGTGAGGTATCATTTTTATCGGGAGTCGTGGGGGAACGCTGGGTGGAAGGAAATTTGTGGCTCCTCTCAGATTCCAGAACTTTCTGACACAGAAATGTGAGGAACATGTGTTTTTTTAGCCAAATTTTGAGGTTTGCAAAGGATTCTGGGTAACAGAACCTGGTCCGAGCCACACAAGTCACCCCTCCTTGGATTCCCCTAGGTCTCTAGTTTTCAGAAATGCACAGGTTTGTTAGGTTTCCCTAGGTGGCGGCTGAGCTAGAGGCCAAAATCTACAGGTAGTCACTTTGCTAAAAACAGCTCTGTTTTCTGTGATATGTCCACGTTGTGTTTTGGGGCATATCCAGTCACGGGCGCTAGGCCTACCCACACAAGTGAGGTATCATTTTTATCGGGAGACGTGGGGGAACGCTGGGTGGAAGGAAATTTGTGGCTCCTCTCAGATTCCAGAACTTTCTGCCACAGAAATGTGAGGAACATGTGTTTTTTTAGCCAAATTTTGAGGTTTGCAAAGGATTCTGGGTAACAGAACCTGGTCCGAGCCCCGCAAGTCACCCCTCCTTGGATTCCCCTAGGTCTCTAGTTTTCAGAAATGCACAGGTTTGGTAGGTTTCCCTAGGTGGCGGCTGAGCTAGAGGCCAAAATCTACAGGTAGTCACTTTGCTAAAAACAGCTCTGTTTTCTGTGATATGTCCACGTTGTGTTTTGGGGCATATCCTGTCGCGGGCGCTAGGCCTACCCACACAAGTGAGGTATCATTTTTATCGGGAGACGTGGGGGAACGCTGGGTGGAAGGAAATTTGTGGCTCCTCTCAGATTCCAGAACCTTCTGCCACAGAAATGTGAGGAACATGTGTTTTTTTAGCCAAATTTTGAGGTTTGCAAAGGATTCTGGGTAACAGAACCTGGTCCGAGCCACACAAGTCACCCCTCCTTGGATTCCCCTAGGTCTCTAGTTTTCAGAAATGCACAGGTTTGGTAGGTTTCCCTAGGTGGCGGCTGAGCTAGAGGCCAAAATCTACAGGTAGTCACTTTGCTAAAAACAGCTCTGTTTTCTGTGATATGTCCACGTTGTGTTTTGGGGCATATCCTGTCACGGGCGCTAGGCCTACCCACACAAGTGAGGTATCATTTTTATCGGGAGACATGGGGGAACGCTGGGTGGAAGGAAATTTGTGGCTCCTCTCAGATTCCAGAACTTTCTGCCACAGAAATGTGAGGAACATGTGTTTTTTTAGCCAAATTTTGAGGTTTGCAAAGGATTCTGGGTAACAGAACTTGGTCCGAGCCCCGCAAGTCACCCCTCCTTGGATTCCCCTAGGTCTCTAGTTTTCAGAAATGCACAGGATTGGTAGGTTTCCCTAGGTGGCGGCTGAGCTAGAGGCCAAAATCTACAGGTAGTCACTTTGCTAAAAACAGCTCTGTTTTCTGTGATATGTCCACGTTGTGTTTTGGGGCATATCCTGTCGCGGGCGCTAGGCCTACCCACACAAGTGAGGTATCATTTTTATCGGGAGACGTGGGGGAACGCTGGGTGGAAGGAAATTTGTGGCTCCTCTCAGATTCCAGAACTTTCTGCCACAGAAATGTGAGGAACATGTGTTTTTTTAGCCAAATTTTGAGGTTTGCAAAGGATTCTGGGTAACAGAACCTGGTCCGAGCCCCGCAAGTCACCCCTCCTTGGATTCCCCTAGGTCTCTAGTTTTCAGAAATGCACAGGTTTGGTAGGTTTCCCTAGGTGGCGGCTGAGCTAGAGGCCAAAATCTACAGGTAGTCACTTTGCTAAAAACAGCTCTGTTTTCTGTGATATGTCCACGTTGTGTTTTGGGGCATATCCTGTCGCGGGCGCTAGGCCTACCCACACAAGTGAGGTATCATTTTTATCGGGAGACGTGGGGGAACGCTGGGTGGAAGGAAATTTGTGGCTCCTCTCAGATTCCAGAACTTTCTGCCACAGAAATGTGAGGAACATGTGTTTTTTTAGCCAAATTTTGAGGTTTGCAAAGGATTCTGGGTAACAGAACCTGGTCCGAGCCACACAAGTCACCCCTCCTTGGATTCCCCTAGGTCTCTAGTTTTCAGAAATGCACAGGTTTGTTAGGTTTCCCTAGGTGGCGGCTGAGCTAGAGGCCAAAATCTACAGGTAGTCACTTTGCTAAAAACAGCTCTGTTTTCTGTGATGTGTCCACGTTGTGTTTTGGGGCATATCCTGTCACGGGCGCTAGGCCTACCCACACAAGTGAGGTATAATTTTTATCGGGAGACGTGGGGGAACGCTGGGTGGAAGGAAATTTGTGGCTCCTCTCAGATTCCAGAACTTTCTGCCACAGAAATGTGAGGAACATGTGTTTTTTTAGCCAAATTTTGAGGTTTGCAAAGGATTCTGGGTAACAGAACCTGGTCCGAGCCACACAAGTCAGACCTCCTTGGATTCCCCTAGGTCTCTAGTTTTCAGAAATGCACAGGTTTGGTAGGTTTCCCTAGGTGGCGGCTGAGCTAGAGGCCAAAATCTACAGGTAGTCACTTTGCTAAAAACAGCTCTGTTTTCTGTGATGTGTTCACGTTGTGTTTTGGGGCATATCCTGTCGCGGGCGCTAGGCCTACCCACACAAGTGAGGTATCATTTTTATCGGGAGACTTGGGGGAACATAGAATAGCAAAACAAGTGTTATTGCCCCTTGTCTTTCTCTACATTTATTCCTTCCAAATATAGGAGTGTGTGTAAAAAAGACATCTATTTGAGAAATTCCCTGTAATTCACGTGCTACTATGGTCAACCCGGAATTCAGAGATGTGCAAATAACCACTGCTCCTCAACACCTTATCTTGTGCCCTTTTTGGAAATGCAAAGGTTTTCTTGATAGCTATTTTTTACTCCTTATATTTCAGCAAATGAATTACTGTATACCCGGTATAGAATGAAAACGCACTGCAGGGTGCAGCTCATTTATTGGCTCTGGGTTCCTCGGGTTCTTCATGAACCTACAAACCCTATATATCCCCGCAACCAGAGGAGTCCAGCAGACGGAACGGTATATTGCTTTCGATAATCTGACATTGCAGGGAAAAGTTACAGAGTAAAAAGTAGAGAAAAATTGATGTTTTTTTCACCTCAATTTCAATATTTTTCTTTTTCAGCTGTTATTTTCTGTAGGAAACCCTTGTAGGATCTACACAAATGACCCCTTGCTGAATTCAGAATTTTGTCTACTTTTCAGAAATGTTTAGGTTTCTGGGATCCAGCATTGGTTTCATGACCATTCCTGTCACTGACTGGAAGGAGGCTGAAAGCACAAAAAATTGCACAAATGGGGTATGCCCCAGTAAAATGCCAAAATTGTGTTGAAAAATTGGGTTTTCTGATTCAAGTCTGCCTGTTCCTGAAAGCTGGGAAGCTGCTGAGTTTAGCACCGCAAACCCTTTGTTGATGCCATTTTCAGGGGAAAAACCACAAGCCTCCTTCTGCAGCCACTTTTTCCAATTTTTTTGAAAAAAACGAAATTTTCACTGTATTTTGGCCAATTTCTTGGCCTCCTTCAGGGGAACCCACAAAGTCTGGGTACCTTTAGAATCCCTAGGATGTTGGAAAAAAAGGACGCAAATTTGGCTTGGTTAGCTTATGTGGACAAAAAGTTATGAGGGCCTAAGCGCGAACTGCCCCAAATAGGCAAAAAAAGGCCTGGCACAGGAGGGGGAAAAGGCCTGCCAGCGAAGGGGTTAAAGAAAACGGGCTGCATTAAAAAAAAAAAGATTGCTTTATTTAAAAGCAACCACAGACATGGTGGTCTACTGACACCAGCATGTCACCATCCCTGTGATTTTTGCGATTCCTAGTGGGTCGCAAACTGCGACCTATCTCATTAATATTAGTGAGGCAGGTCTATTTGCGGCCCACCATGAATCACAAAAGAAACTCATTGGAGTTTCTTACATTTGGAATTGCGATTTCCTAATTGCGATTCGCATGGAATCGCAATTAGGAAATAGAAATTCCAAATGTTCGTACATGTGGCCCTTAAAATGCTAAAGGTGCAAATGAAGATTGTTTTAAACATTCCCACTGAATTTTCATAAACCTAAATGCACAGAAGGAGCTCATCCTCTTTCTCAAGATTTTACTAAAAAACTGGCAAATTGTTACTCAACCAAAGCAGACATTTTGGATTCCTATTTAAAACAAAGGAAAACCACCAGTACCAACCCATTTCCAACAGTCCCCTCCAGGAGTAGGCTTACCTAGCTCTAAATTCCTTCAAACAGCTATCAGAAACTGAAATTATGGAACTTGTCAAAACAAACAGGCAAGTCAGCTACCCTTTTGACAGTTGTCCACTAAAATTTTCAAGAACATTATTTAAGCTACTTTGCTTCCACACCAGTCAGAACAACCATCAATAATTCTTTAACAACAGGAGTCTTTCTAGAAGACTTACAAAAGCTATACATATTATTAAAGAAAAGAAACCTGAACCCACATGACCCAAATAACTACAGATGGATTATTGATGGACCTTTCTTGGGCAAACTGATAGAAAGAGCAGCCTTCACCTAGATGTCACCGTTCATTCAAGATAATCCCATTCTTTCCAACTTCCAAACAGGATTCAGTCCAGGAAGAGGTATAGAATATGCCCTCATCGCCATCTAGGATGACCTTAAAAACACAGTAAACTGGAATGGGGTCACCGCTCTACTTTGACAGTTGATCATGACACTCTAATCCAAAAGCTCCACAAATCACACCCTATCTTCAAAACAGAACAAGTGTCATTCACATTCCCTCTTTCTTATTGAAACCATAATTTACAAAAGCAGGGGTCCCTCAAGGCTCCTGTGCGCTTCAACATCTATGTGAAGTCATTACCAGCATTGATCAATTAATTTCAGCGCAAATTAAACAACTAATCAGATGACTGAAAAATACTTCTTAATATGAAAAGACGTAAAGATATTGGAAACTCAGAAATCTTCAGTTGCCTCTGAGCCATTAATTAGTGGGTGGCATGGAGCCATCTCAAATTGAATGCATCAAAAACTGAAGTGCTCACATGTGGTGATGGGAAAAAATGATCACCTATTCTGTTCCTGGCATGATGGTTTTGGATCACCTTCATGGAATTACCATGGACTTCAAAATATCAATGAATGTCCAAGTGGATATGTTAACAAGATCAAGCTTTATTACTATGAAAACTGTGCAACACATCTTCCTCACCTAGAAGTTCTACACAAGCTCCAAGCCACTCTTGTTCTTATACTGTCAAAATGATTACGGCAATGGCCTCTACCATAGATAATCATTCTCAGCTATGAAAAGGTTACAATGAATTCAGAACATCTAAAGCCACAAGCCCACAGCTTCCCTGCCTTGAGGGCCCTACATTGGCTACCGGTTGCCAGAAGACTCACCTTCGGACTTCTTTGTATCACTCACAAAGTAATACATGGAACAGGACCTCTTATCATCAGGAATAAAATCATCAAATACATACAACAAAGGAACTCCACTGAAAATTGGCATCCTGCCTCAAGAAGCCAGCATACAAGAACAAAAACATGGGTGGTAGCTCTTTCTCTACTCAAGCAGCCAAATTATGGAATTCATTAACCCCAAACATAGGATCAATGGAAAACTATCTGATCTTCAGAAAACTAATCTTTCCTACATGACCACCATGGTCGAATCACAAATGTACAGCATATGCTTATAAATGTAAACATTTATAATTTGCTAATATATATGTATTCTTAACGGTCTGATTCACAAATGTATTATACTACTTTTAGTTAATGTATATGTATATATATATATATATATATAAGACACCACTCACTTTTTGACTCTAATAGAAGGTTTACACTTGGAGAGTGAATACATACACATGACTCTTGATATGAGTAGCTCATACAACAGCGTCAGCAATGATTTGGGTATTCAGGCATGTAGACATTTCCTGAGAGCTAGATCGATCACCCATCTACTGCAGTTAGTGAAGCTACTTGATATGATACAATTTAGTTTGAATCATAATTTCATTTTCTTTGATAATTAGCTGTATAGACAAGTACAGGGGACTACGATGGGTACCTGCTTTGCTCCCATCTAAGCAAATTTGTTCGTAGGCTAGTGGGAGGAGCCGGTGGCCAGCAGTCTAGAGAATTTTGACAATGTGGTACTATGGACAAGATTCATAAATTACGAATTTGTCATCTGGAAGGGTGATGAGCAATCTGCCTGGAGTTTTATCTCAGAGCTCAGTGAGAATGAGTGCAACCTACATTTTACAGGTCAAATAAGTAAAACCAATATGGAGTTTTTAGATGTGGAGCTTTGTGTACATGATGATAAACTCAACACAAGTTTATTGAGCAAACCAACAGTAGGTAACAGTTTACTGTATACAACCACTTTGCACCTACAAATTAAGTCTATAGTATCCCTTTTGAGGAGCTACTATTGACAAGAACTATTGTTCTACTGATGCAGATTTTGAACAACAGAGAAAAGTAATGGGACAGAGATTCAAAGAAAGAGGCTACAGTAAGAAAATAATTGATCAGGTAAATGCAAGTGTAGACACAATTCCCAGGTCACAGTTGTTACATCCTAGGGAGATGCACAAGGAGGGAACAGAGAACGTGAGGTTCATCACAACATTTTCTAACTAGGCATTTGATATCAGGAAAACATTCAACAAGCAATGACACATTCGGAAGACAGATGATATACTAGCCAAATAACTATGACACTCTGCAAATCACATTTAGAAGAGACCACTCTCTATGTGATACCCTGAGTCACAATGATGTAACTAGGCAAGCCAGAGACAGCCACAAACATCGGGTGGATTTTACTGCAGTACGAACTGTAAACCTTGTACTAACAGTTCAGAATGCTACCAGTTACAGATTCCTCACTCTTCAGACACAATACGATAAGGAAGATTCTCACATGCAACACAGAATACTGTGTATACTGCCTAATGTGGCCATGTGGGAAAATGTACATGGGCAGTACTATACACAAAGCAATAAAATTGGTTTTAGAGCACTAACAATAACTTCCACCCACCATGAAATTATGACCTCATATATATAACATCATTCATGGCATGTCCTATGACATCATTTATGGCATCACTTATGATAGCTCAAATAACATCATTGATGACATCACTGATGACACCATACAATAAGTGTGCTAGCTTGTTTACAGTTTGTATAGTGGCATGCACCTACCATAATACTTGTCTACCTATTTTTATACAGCTTGGGTGCAGCTAATGGGTGGAAGTATTTACGAAACGTGTGCACTCATAAAGCACCATAGCTGTGTAGAGGTATGGAACATGTTATAAATATTTGCATTCAGGAGTAACTCGGTGTGTGAATGATAGTTGGCTTGTATTCATTTTACTCCACAGAACGTTTTAGTTCTACAGAAAACGTTTCCTGCAGAAGAAAGATTCTCCATAGTTGATATTAACTTTTGTAAGCTGCTTTCAGTTATTACAGAGAATCCTGTCAGCATGATAATTTATAACTAAGAGAGAATACTGTGTATACCAGAAACTAGGACATGCATGTGTGCTAGGTTTGGTAGAATAGATGAGCTATCTGTATAGTTTTCACCATAGTGTGAAGAGTGCAGGTAGTAGATTCTTTAGCACCCTCAGACTGCTGTTATTTTTAGCAAATATTATGACTCCCCTTTTCAGGCTCGGGGGGCACACGGTCTTCCCCTGTATTCTTTGTTTTTGGTCCCGGGAGTGGGCTCCCTGGGGCTTTTAAATGTTCGGGGGGGAGAGTTGCGCTGCAAAAAGCCCTGCATGGCCTTTCTTGAATGTTTGCTTTGCATGTCCTTGAATTATATTTTAATCAAAACTTCAGTATAAAAAAAGCTCACAGAATCCCAACACATGTTAACTCCATTTTACCTAACTAAGAGCCCTTATTTTTTGGCCACTATGTTATCAACGTACATAAATGATTCTGGACCAGATGAAACACATAAAAATTATCAACTAGAAAGGAATAAAAGTGGACATCTCACAAGATTATGCCAAGTCACCGTGGAGCGTAGGAAAGAATTCCTTGCATTGTGCTCTGAAATCAGGTCCCTGAACATCACTTTTTCTTTTATAGGTCCAACAAAGTTGAGGATCCTCTTCGAGGGAAACCCACGGTTCTTTGACAAACCCAAAGACCTAGAAACCTTTGTGAGACAAATATCAGACTCCCAGGTGACACCCTAATCTTCCTCCCTCACACTTCAGACTCGAAAAAACAACTTTTTGTCGCTACTCAACTAAAAAACCTGGTTGATATACTTTTTAACAATTGTGGTACCTCTTTCAGGAAAGTATTCATTAATCTTGTGTATTCAATTCTCATGTTTTCTCTCATCCCTAGCATGCAAAGGTTTAATCTCTCTCATAATGTACTGGTGTTGCACTCTACTTTCAGCTAGTAGACAAATGACAAAATCAGCTCTAGTAGCCCTGGAATTACAAGCCTCCTCAGACCACCAACTCTGCATAATGATGTGGCTATTGTCATTATATATCAATTGCAACCTCACAAGGGCTGTTATCTTCTTCCTACAAGCTTGTTGATGGCTAACATGTCGTACAGATATTTTTTTATATGTTACCTATAAGACTATAGGCTATATATGATGCTACGATTTTCCTGTACTTTTCTCTCCTGACAAAATTCTCTACCTAACCCAGGTATCCTACCTACACTTGCCACAACAACATGTTGATCGACTGTTTTGCTTGATTTCAATTTTAAATGCATAGTTGATGTGTCAGATCATGTCTGGAACCGTTCTTCTGTTCTGACGCCTACATGGTTCATTTTTCTGCTTCGATTGAGGGTCTTTTTCAGTGGGATCAGGGCAGGGGTGGTTGAAGGGTTTCATTGGCGTTTTGGTTAATCTTGCTGAAAGTTAGAACAATTTTGCTTGTTTTGTTACTTCCTGTCCACTCTCTACCATGTGCTTTTTTGTTCCCCTCTTTCATCCCATTCACACCTGCGCCCCTTTCTTTCTCCCAGAGAATCCTCGCCATCACACCCAGACTACCTATACAGTAAAGTGCTACCATCATGATTCAGGCATCGCACAAAAACATCTCCCTTAATACCAAGAAGCCCAATCACCCAATGAAATGCAAAAAGGTTTTAGATTACTGCCGTAAATTAGAAGGTGATATAATTCTCCCCCAAGGAACAAGAGCCGATCTGACTGAAGCATGGAGCATGCAACACACATGGATTTCCGATTGTGCATGTTCACCAGCCACTAACAAGAAAAATGGGCTGTTAACTCTGATTTTTAAATAAGCAGGGTGCTTGGCTGAATCGATTGCACAAGTCAACCAAAGTGATGGCTTTCATGTAAATTTACAAAAAATGGTTCCTCCTTTCTCATTGCAAACATCTATGTTCTGACATCGGATGAACCAACATTCTGGTCCTATCTAACCTGCAAATTACTTGAATTCCCATAAAATGCCAAACTTATTTTGGCATGTGATTTTAACCTATCTTATGACACCACCTTAGATTGACTATCACAGTACGCATAGAGACCCAACCATTCACATACCGATGCTCATAAACTATGAGCTAATGACCTAATCGATATCTGGAGACGCCATAATCTGACAGGAAGTGACTTTAACTTTTATTCACACACCCACAGCTCTTTATCCAGGATTGGCTACTTTTTCAAAAGCAAATCGTTGGTCCAATCAGCCACAAACCCCATTATTGAACCTAACCTCATTTTGGATCATGCATGCATTACACTAACCTTAAACTTATTAAAATAACAATCTAAATCAGGCACATGGAGAATAAACAATGAATTACTTGATGACCCCGTCTCCAAAAAACGTAATCGCTCAAGAATTTTCTAACTTTTTTGAGGAGAACATCTCATTGGAGGAGGACATCTCCTTTGAAGTGGATGGGGCACAAAATTGGAGGCTGTGAAAGTCACTATCAAGGGCATATAATTGGCATAATGTGCAATAAAAACCAAACAGCTAAACACAAAATTAAACCTCGTGGAGAAACAAGCCTAATGCTTGGAAAAAGACAGGAAAGCAAACCTTGACCCAGTAACTACTATGAAAATGAAACATCACAAATTTGAATACAATAGAATATTAAGCAACAGAGCACATGTTTGGTCCACTAAATCTAAAGCTAAACACCTTCTACGATGCAACAAAGTCAGTAGACTCCTTACTCTGATCCTTGAGGATACAAATAAATCCATTAACATCCCAGCCCTCAAAGATGAAAAGAGATGCTTACAAACAGAACCAGCTAAAATAGTTGAAAGATTCCAAAGTTTCTACTCACAGTTATATAACCCACCACAAAGCAGGAATACCACCAATATAGAAGCTGGTAAAGCTTTCCTAGAACCCCTTCAGCTTCCCACACACTCCACTAAAGACTTGGAATTTCTTAACAATCCTATTTCACAAGACGAAATCAAAACTGCCATAAACACCTAAAACCATAGAAAGCCCCTGGTCCAGGTGGCTTCCCTGCATCTTTTTACCAAAGCTACCAACACTTACTACTGCCCCACATTTTAAATCTCTCATACGTTGGACTCCAAAGGAGAAATTGCAGGCTCCTTCTCTGACGTCAATATTGTTGTCATCCCAAAAGGAGGGACAAATCTACTAAAAACAGATAATTTCCATCCTAGCACACAGTGAGGCAGCCCTAGGAGAGAGCAGAAATGCGCCGGTACACAAAAGCAATCCTTAAAGGCATATTCCTCTTTGATTATGAGCATAGGTGATATTTATCACACCTGATAAATAACAATACCTCAGGGTACCTCATGTATCTGGTGTGATAAATAGTACCTATTATGAGTTTCTGGAGAATAACATGCTGATTTTGGTGTCTAACACACTAAAATCCACTAGAATATGTGGGTCATATTTACTAGAAAGTGACGCAGTGAAGCAAGTCACTTTGCTGCTCTGCATGACAGGGACCATAGTATTTAAATGAATACAGCACATTCCTGCTTTTGTCTCCACACTGATGCCATTTTGGCTGCCTAGTGCCAATGCAGACACCCTTGCATCTTAATGCAAAGGTGCCTGTGTTGTAAGAAGAATGGTTTTGTGCCGGAAGGGGCATCCTCCAGCATAAAAACAATCCCATAAGGCATTTTCCTCTTTCTATGTGTGCTGCAGAAAGTGACAAAAAACAAGGAGAAATAAAGATATCTATCCTTGTTACTTCTGACCTGGGAAGGTGTATCATTTTGATGTATTCCCAGGTCTACCACTTCTATCAAATCTGGGAATGCATCAAAATCCATGGATGTTGAGTGGGAACACCCATGCAACACCCATGGAACGCTCCCCATGGGGCTAACAAATTGCAGCAGTTTGTGTTGCATTGCAGTTTCATCAAGACACTCGGGCCATGCAGGGTAGCCTTGTGTGGCTTAATAAACTGTATTTTTTAGCTTGTGTTGGGTATGCACCAGGTTGCGTGGTGCAAGAACAACGCAACCTCTCTCATAAATATGCCCTGTATGCTTTCACTCAGTTAGAGGTTCAGCTGTTTTCACCTGCTGAAATTTACCAAAGGTTAAGGTATTTAAGGTATCTGAACAGATGTGTTAAAAAACATGCAATTTGTAATTCAGACCCCTGCACAAACAGGGTTTTACACAGGGGTCGGAAAATAATGACCCACTCATAATGAGGCCTTTAGAAAGAGGATAACATGAGGAGAAATAAAGATATTTCTCTGTGTTATGTCTGAGTCAGTTAGGTGCACGGTTATGGAACAAACCCAAGTTTACAAGTCTTTGTAAATCTGGGCTTGCATCATAATGCCTGGGTGCATGCATAGGAACGCCCAGGCTCCACTCATTTAATGCCTTTCCACTGGAAAGTTACTCAAGGCATCACTATGAGCTCCCTTGCATTACTTAGTATTTACTGAACCACGCAAAGTCACACAAAGTGGCTTTGCGTGCCATACTAAATGCCAAAAATTATTTTGCGCAGGGGCTGCGCCACAAAGGTAACACAAACCTGATGCAAAATCATAGTAAATCTGGGCCTAAGAGTTCTGTGTGAAGTTCTTTGGAATACATTTGAGGCAATGTACGAACCATTAAAAAAATTAGTGAAGAGGAAGCATTTCAAACAAAGCCAAATCCTTACGGAGGTACTCTTGGGACCACGCCTCTATGATAGGGACAGTCATAGGACCCCTTAAAAAGTATTAGCTCACACCTTAATGCACTATCCATACCCCTACTTGTTCTTACCTCAATGATAACCCTACAGTAAATTCTGGGCAGATCACAATTATGATGATGTATTGTCCTTTCTTCGCGTGGTACAAAGTGGCCTGAGAGATAAATTGACACATTGCTTATCAGCTAAATAAATAAGGGGTTTTACATACATTCAGTACGCACTTACAATAATAGCACAGACGAAGTGCTTAAAGCACCTCGGTGCAGTGCTGCCATTTTGCAACTCAGTGTAACCTAACATAAGAAAGAGCACACAAGTGGCCTAGTCTCCATGGAGACCAGCGAGAAATTCATCAATACACCCTTCCTGATTGGTTGGTGCTTTCTGGCATACTTCATGGCTGGAGCACTCTGTCTCCCAGTTATTTCAAGTATTCAGAAACACAAAGAGGTCTCTGGTCCCTGGACCAAAAGAACACTTATCGAAAAAGAACTAAAGAGTAACAATGAGAATAAAATATAAAACCAATTCAAGGGCTGAGGTTTGTGGAAGAAACCATAGGAAGAATAGAACACCGAGAGCCGAGGATGGGAAAGAGAAGGAAGCGACTGGATATATTTTAAAAATAGATTGAATATGTGAAAAGGCCACGTACGGGGATGTAAGATAAAGAAAGGGTTGATGGTGTAAATTAGAAGAGGGAGAGAGTAACTAAAAGAGGCAGCATTATATTGAAAAAAATGTTGGGTAAATAAACTTAGGATGTAGTAAGGGAAGAAGAGCACAAGTAAGTAGAAAGGGAAGGTTAAAGGTGCAAAGAAGAAGAAAGGAAAGGATGTGCCAAATTAATTTAATACGCAAAAGAGGTGCTGAACTTGGCAACAACTTTATTTCAGTTCAAAAGAATATCTGTCTCCCTCTGAATATGAATTTTGACACACACAGACCCATTTTGATTGTCCATCTGTCAGGCACAGAAGCCGATCGGACTCTCACCTCAAGAGGAGCCATGATGAAGAGAGAGAACTGCAGCCGTCGGGCGCACACCACAAACGTCGCTACTGTGATCTGCCACACGCAAGTTATACGCAGAGCTCACTGGAACACTCATCCTTATGGCGTGTGTATTGAATACTCTACCTGCAAAGCTTTAGAGCTTCCAGGCTAGAAACTCGCAGTGATGTGAAGTGATGCTTTCATGAGCCCCCCTACCCAGAGATGTCATTTAAGGGTTTCCAGGGGTCTCAGCTGCAACCACTGGCTTGCCTATTGCAACTCCTGGCACTGCCTTTGCGACCCCCGGCCTCAGAGGTGACAACAGCAGTGCAAGAACCCCGCGGTGGCTCCGCATTCCTCATTTGTCTGTCTGTTTTTCACTGTAGAAATAGTAATTTATATGAAATGAGTCACTATTTGTGTAATAAAAAGAGAAGCACACTTAATTGAAACTGGACCTGTGGTGGCTGCTATGGTGAGTGAAAATTGTATGTTTCGTTCTTGCTTGTGGGTGAGAGTGTGCTTAAGGAAGAGACAAAGGGCCTCCTTACGACCCTGGCGGTCTTAAGCCCGACTGCCACATTATTACTGTGGCGGTTGCGCCACGGTCGGACCACCAGCATCGCCAGTTTTCCTCTGCATGATGCTCGCAGTCTTA
This sequence comes from Pleurodeles waltl, assembly GCF_031143425.1. Lineage (NCBI taxonomy): Eukaryota > Metazoa > Chordata > Amphibia > Caudata > Salamandridae > Pleurodeles > Pleurodeles waltl. Next base: position 1,330,726,405 of record NC_090446.1, on the reverse strand, counting down.
ATCCAACAGGGCAGCGCTGTTTGTAGCGCTGCCCTGGGGATTACGAGCCGCTTCTATGCCGGTGAATACATAGCGGTAGCCCGCATGTAAAGGCTGGCAGAGATGAGGTGCAGGGGGGCCCCTTTCGCCTGAACTGCCCATGCAATTTGCATGGGCAGTTCAGGGGTCCCCCTGGCCAGCCCTGTTGCGATGTTGACTATCTGCTTTGCAGAGTGTGAACATAGCGAAGGGTGATGGTGCACCCTACACACAACAGCATTGCCGCCAGCTCTATTATGTGTCGGAAACAATGCTGCTGTGCGTTTCCCACTGGGCCAGCGGGCGTTCCACCCACTGACCCAGTGGGAAACTCTTAATGGGGCCCACGGGAAGGTGGCTGCACTGGTGGCATCCTGCCCGCCAGGACTTCGGTTGGTGGGCTTTTCTGTCTGCCGAAGTCGTAATGACCCCCAGAGTGATTATATGTGAACAAGACTGTCTGTATATCTGTAAGTGAAAGTGAGTGCAAGCCAGAGACATGTAGTAAGTGAGATTGTGTGAGATTAATGCCCTGATTTTCTATTCTTTGATGCACAGCAAACTGGAAACAAAGTTTCTGCTCTGCCTTACCTCAAAAGGGAAGAGAAGAAATGTGCCATATCTACTAAGATACAGTGCATTTTTGCTCTCAACATGTGCTGATGCACTTTTGACAGCCATGTGCCAATACACATGCCAACACATACATTCTTGTGTCAGTGCAAGAGTGTGTGCTCTGAAGCAAAGGTTTTGTACTGGAAGGGGTCCATTTCAGCATTTCAGTAGAAAAACTATGCTTTAAGGCTTTTAATGCTTTATATGTGTACTGTTTAATACAATTTGGAAAAACAAGAACAATTAAAAGCATGTCTCCATGTTATGCCGGCCCCGACATGGCACACGATTTTGGAGCAAATTCCTGTTTACCAATGTTTGAAGGGATTTGCATCAAAACCCATGGGTGAGTGCATGGGAAAACTCACTCTCCACCCATTGACATCCTCTTGATGCAAAATAGTGCAAAGAAGTGCATAGCACATAACTTCTGTTACCTTGGGATACTATTCAATGCAAATCCTGATTTGCGTTGGATAATAAATCCAACCTAACACTTTTCAATAGGTTTGCATCATTAAGGTGATGCAAACCCAGTGCAAAGCATTAGTAAATCTGGGCCGGAGAGTCAGTAAGTATATGTGAGTGAGAAAAATGAGATTAAGAGGTCATACAAGTTAGTGAGTGAGAATGAATAAGGGAGTGTAAGAGAGTGTGAATGACAATAAATGATTGAGAGTGAGTGAGAGAATTATTGTGTGTAAATGAATGTGAGTGTGAGCAATAATGTGATGTGATGCTTCCAAGCTTGTCACTGGCCTTGGCACGCTGAAGGTAAATATTGTTTTATAGAGATATCCAGGGCAAAATACTGGTGTTGGCATGCTTGCAGCAATTAGTAGCATAACAGATACCTGTGACAAAATACTTACGCTGACGCACTAGGAGTATTTTTTGGCATAAAGGACACCAATTGTAAAATACTGACACTGGAATACTAGAGTTAATTAATGGCACATAGGGCACCTGTGGAAAATTACTGGTATATATGAGGAAATTATTGGCATCTGGACACCGGTGGTAGATTGTTTGTAGTAGACTAATGGGTCCAGCTTTTGGTATAAAAATAGTTAACCTGGCACATGGGAGAGTGGCAACCATGACAAAATGCATGCCCTGGTAAACTGAAGTAAATTTGACATAAATGTCACTTATGGTATATGGATGGCATAAACTGAAACATTTTGGCACTGGCAGATTTTATATCATTTTTTTTATATAAAGGCACCCATGGAATGTGAGGTACCCATGGAAAAAAGCTGTTCCTGACACAATAGAGGTAATTTTTGACAAATGCAGTCCTCAGACTGGGGAAAGCCAGGCTTCATTGGCATGGCATACCATGAAGATATTTGAATATGTGATAGCCTTTTTTGTGCCTATTGCATTTTAGAAAATGTATTACAAAATTGTGCTTTAAAATCCACAATTTCCCTCCATTATTTTCTGTTTTTTCTCGGGGGAGAAGATCCCTAGAAGAAGTCTGTCTTATTCACTTTGCTTGCTCACTACAACTCAGGGCAAGTATTATGTCCCAGAACATTCAAAGACCAAGTCAGCACCATAATACAGGTGGTATCTGAAATAGGTATTTATCAGTGTCATGCTGTTATATTTATCATGCAGTTATTCTGGAACTTCAGTGATGTAAATTTTTGCGGCGATAGGGTCACATGAGATGCCTTTCTTGAAAAAATCAGGGTCAAGGGTTATATGATGCCACTTACGGTGGCATCATTAAGGTCAAAGGGTATGTGATATCACTTCCGCTGCCCTGGCATTTTAGTGAATTGACAACCACGTCTCTACCTCTCTTTGAACACATATAGTGATAACATTTAGCACCTTGCTCAGCAACGTCTGGATCAAGAATTATAAGGTGGTAGACATTTCTGCTTCTCACTTATGTTTGTGTAACCCACTGGATAACAAAACGCTAATTTTCTTCAGTGGCTTAATGTGCCTGCTGCAGTGGTCTCTGCAGATCATAGGTCTGAATACCGATAGAGTGACTCTTCCTTTAATACTCCTGAAGTTTTTAAAGTAGAACTCACTGTGTTGGTTAATAGTAACTTGTGAGGTTAGCACCATGAGTCAATTTAGATCTTTTTAGGTCCTGCTTACAAGGCATTTCAAGTACCCTTGTTGAGAAGGACATATTGTTAACTTTCATTTGGTTTAAAACCTGCCCTTTGCCTACCATTAATTGGTTTTTTGGCACTCATATTTGCTTTCTTTTTAATACAATGGCTTCCCTTCCTCTTTTTGTGTTTGGCCATCCCTTAGAGCATAGCCACTTTCCAATCCCCTTGATTGGCTGACTTGTGTCCTTCCACTGCTCACATTAAGGAACTACGTTTTTCTATTTCATTAAACACTCCTTAAGAGTGCATGTGTTTTCTAGCTCTCTACATTGTTTTCTTCCCCGCCCTCAAATACATTTCCCTTGTGTTGTGTTGCTCTGCACCCCACCCAGCTTGCTTGTAACAGCACAGCAACAGGAATATTTTTGCTGAGGTATGGCTGAAGAGTAGACTTTAGGAGTCGTTTATCTCCTGCATTCCACATATTGTATGAACACTCATCTTTGGCACACAAATTGTTTTATTGCACGGAGGATGGGCCATCCACAGCATTCACTCAGCAGGAGGACCGTGCACTTATAATGATAATTCTCTGGAGGCCCATAAATCTGCTTCCTGGAATATTACAGAAGATCAAATGGTGAAATCATGTGCAAAGGAAATTAGGCTTTGGCAAGTATTTCCCTTTATAGTATGATATTTTGTTTTAAAATTCTGTTCAGGGTTTCCTGAGTGAAAAGTATTTGAAAAAACCATGCCATTTACAAAAATTGAAAACATTAAATTTGATATACAGTTTTGAGATACCATAAGTTACTTGTTTGTTTTTCATTCATTGTTTTGAAATGTTTTCTTATTTTTCTTTTTTAAGCAATACTTCACAGACAAACTTTGGCAAAGCCAACAGCTCACCACTTGAATTATAAAGGCACATCCCACTGGCCTTTTCAATGCTTGTTTAACATGTGCTACAGAAATTCCCAAAATTGTAGTAAAACATAGCCAAAATCGCAGTTTAGGAGCAAAGATGGAACTGGCTATGAAGTTCCGACGCTGCTTTCAGCAATGAAACAGATAGGGTAATTGTCCTGTTAACACATCCTAATCTAGTTAATTTATTCACTCTGGGGACTCGTTTTAGGCCAATGAATCTTTTGACCCTGATTGAAGACACCTTAGGACAAGAGAGCTAATCAACATGTCAATCAACAAGTCAATAACGCTATCAATAAGACTCGGAAATCACCATGACCTTTCTGTCATGAATAACCACACCAGTTTAGTACGATTTTGTGATATTTATTCCCTATTGATTACAATTCTACTAGTAAGTTTATTAGTCTCAAAACCATGAAACACATCAGCATAGTCATAATATGGCAACTCAAATAGGATTTCATCAAAGCAAAGATCATAAACATTAGAACATAGCACAACGTCAACATGGATTAACCTTAGCACAATATCATTAGTGCATTATTCAACAAAGCATTGAACCCCTTAACTAACCTCGAATTAGCTTTGGCATGTTGGGCTTCATGCAAAATTATTTGGTAACACTAATTTGGAAAACATCTAACTATGGTCTCTGTCAAAAGAAGCAGTTGGCACCTAGAAAGGAAAGGCAAACAGACAATTACAATTTCATCATCATATAGTTACCCTCCGTATTGGGTCAGCATACAGGGTCAATCTTCGTCCTCAGGACATCAGTTGATTCGCCATCAGCCAGGGAATTCAGCAAGACGGGTAAAAAGGGACACTTTCCTCATAAGGAGGAAAGGTATGGAACGGGCAAGATAAGGGCGGGGATCGTTTGAAGAACCAAACAGCAAAGTCTCTAGGCAGAGTGACAAAGTGTCTGGGTCATAGCAAAAGTTTGCAATGGCATCTCCTAATGGTTCCTCGTGTCAAAGGTTTTTATCCCTTTTCTGTTGTACAGTCCCCTAAATTCTGATTGGGTAGGGTTGGCACCCCACTATATCCATCCAATGGGTTTTCTAATGATTTCATCAAAATTGTCACCCCATAACAGTTCTCACGTAGTTCATTGGTTCTTGTGATTGACGTCTCCAGCGGGTAGAATGTCCGGTATGATTTCATACTCTCGTGGTACTCTCGCATCTTCAGTCAGTAGGTCCATTGTCTGTACCGGTTTGGCTGACCTTGTACCTGTAACTAGTCTACACTGTGCATTCAACAAAATGTTTCTCTGAGCAACTTGAATTTCATGGGAACGGATCCACTACGGTTACATACATCCTCAAGCTTTTGGAAAAGTACGAGTAAATGTCCTTCAGCAAGTCAGCACTCTGCACGTTAGAAAAACACATTTAATATGAAACCCAGGCAGCTAGGCCTCGACTCATGCTAACTAAAGCCTAATGATTTATTAGCAAACCTTAACATATAATTCTTAATATTAGTGTAAAATCATACATTTTCATCTTATTATTTCATAATTAGTCAATTTCATTAGTCAGTGTATGTATTGGCGGCCACTCCCCGTGGGCACATTTCAAGCGCACGTTTAGCAAAAACACATTAATACATTTTCTATGCGGCATTAATATGCATTAGTTCATAACATTTCATGTTAATTTTGAGTATAAAACTATGCTCCCTCAGTCCTTCCTCTGATGACACTTGTCATCACACAAAACCTTTCCCTTCACAACCTTTCACTTCCGTAGACAATGCATTTCAATTTCTTCCCCCCTGTGTGATTTTTCCCAGATTTCTTTGAACATTTTCTCCTTTTTCTTTTCCTCTTTTCTTTTATTGCGTTTCGCCAAATTTCTTTTAATTTTCTTACTAATTTTGCATGATAACCATAGTCTGAATAAACAAGTTAGAACAATCAACATACCCCCCCATTATTTTTGCAAGTACCCCATTCCAAATACTACTAAACCAATTCCCTACTTTAGTAATTCCTTTTCCAAACTTTTCCCAAACTCCAGGTTCCTTCAGCTCCTTCAAATCTGTACTGTCTCTTGTTAGGTTAGTAAGCATACCTCTAATCTTATTACTATTATCTGGAATAAATGCACAACAGTTGCGCTCATTAAGCATCTTACAGACTCCGCCGCTCTTCGCTAAAAGAATGTCTAAAGCAAGCCGGTTTTGAAGAGTCATAGCCCTTGCCGCAGCAAGTTCAGTATCCATCAGGAGTATAGCCCCTGTGAAGTTTGTCAGCATGTTATCCACAATAGTAGACAACTTTCGAATCTTCATGGAGTTTAAGATAACCCCCACTGAAGGAATTATGGCTCCAAATATATCACCTACGACAGCAGCCGCTGTCTCTCTCTTTTGTCTAGTATGATGTAATTCAGACATTCTAGGAAGTTACTTTAAGCATCAATTTGGTAAATCTTTGGGAAAACTATTCCCAAATAACATGTCCCATACCATCCCTTTGGAAGACGGTAATAAGCATTAAGTCCACATATGTAATAGATCCCAGGGATCACTGGATCCTGTCCATTTAACCCCTTCGCTGCCAGGCCTTTTCCCCCTCCTGTGCTGAGCCTTTTTTTGGCTATTTGGGGCAGTTTGCGCTTAGGCCCTCATAACTTTTTGTTCACATAAGCTACCCACGCCAAATTTGCGTCCTTTTTTTCCAACATCCTAGGGATTCTAGAGGTACCCAGACTTTGTGGGTTCCCCAGAAGGAGGCCAAGAAATTAGCCAAAATACAGTGAAAATTTCGTTTTTTTCAAAAAAATTGGAAAAAGGGGCTGCAGAAGAAGGCTTGTGGTTTTTTCCCTGAAAATGGCATCAACAAAGGGTTTGTGGTGCTAAAATCACCAGCTTCACAGCTTTCAGGAACAGGCAGACTTGAATCATAAAACACAATTTTTCAACACAATTTTGGCATTTTACTGGGATATACCCCATTTTTACGATTTTTTGTGCTTTCAGCCTCCTTCCAGTCAGTGACAGAAATGGGCATTAAACCAATGCTGGATCCCAGAAAGCGCAACATTTCTGTAAAGTAGACAAAATTCTGAATTCAGCAAGGGGTAATTTGTGTAGATCCTACAAGGGTTTCCTACAGAAAATAACAACTGAAAAAGAAATATATTGAAATTGAGGTGAAAAAAACATCAATGTTTCTCTACGTTTTACTCTGTAACTTTTCCTGCAATGTTAGATTTTCTAAAGCAATATACCGTTACGTCTGCTGGACTCCTCTGGTTGCGGGGATATATAGGGCTTGTAGGTTCATCAAGAACCCTAGGTACCCAGAGCCATGAAATGAGCTGCACCCTGCAGTGCGTTTTCATTCTATACCGGGTACACAGCAATTCATTTGCTGAAATATAAAGAGTGAAAAATAGCTATCAAGAAAACCTTTGTATTTCCAAAAAGGGCACAAGATAAGGTGCTGAGGAGCAGTGGTTATTTGCACATCTCTGAATTCCGGGGTGACCATACTAGCATGTGAATTACAGGGCATTTCTCAAATAGATGTCTTTTTTACACACTCTCTTATATTTGGAAGGAAAAAATGTAGAGAAAGACAAGGGGCAATAACACTTGTTTTGCTAATCTATGTTCCCCCAAGTCTCCCGAGAAAAATGATACCTCACTTGTGTGAGTAGGCCTAGCGCCCGCGACAGAAAATGCCCCAAAAAGCAACGTGGACACATCACATTTTTTTAAAGAAAACAGAGGTGTTTTTTGCAAAGTGCCTACCTGTAGATTTTGGCCTCTAGCTCAGCCGGCACCTAGGGAAACCTACCAAACCTGTGCATTTATGAAAACTAGAGACCTAGGGGAATCCAAGATGGGGTGACTTGTGGGGCTCTGACCAGGTTCTGTTACCCAGAATCCTTTGCAAACCTCAAAATCTGGCTAAAAAAACACATTTTCCTCACATTTCGGTGACAGAAAGTTCTGGAGTCAGAGAGGAGCCACAAATTTCCTTCCACCCAGCGTTCCCCCAAGTCTCCCGATAAAAATGATACCTCACTTGTGTGGGTAGGCCTAGCGCCCGCGACAGGAAATGCCCCAAAACGCAACGTATACACACCACATTTTTTTAAAGAAAACAGAGGTGTTTTTTGCAAAGTGCCTACCTGTAGATTTTGGCCTCTAGCTCAGCCGGCACCTAGGGAAACCTACCAAACCTGTGCATTTATGAAAACTAGAGACCTAGGGGAATCCAAGATGGGGTGACTTGTGGGGCTCTGACCAGGTTCTGTTACCCAGAATCCTTTGCAAACCTCAAAATTTGGCTAAAAAAACACCTTTTCCTCACATTTCGATGACAGAAAGTTCTGGAATCTGAGAGGAGCCACAAATTTCCTTCCACCCAGCGTTCCCCCAAGTCTCCCGAGAAAAATGATACCTCACTTGTGTGGGTAGGCCTAGAGCCCGTGAAAGGAAACGCCCCAAAACACAACGTGGACACATCACATATTTTTAAAGAAAACAGTGCCTACCTGTGGATTTTGGCCTCTAGCTCAGCCAACACCTAAGGAAACCTACCAAACCTGTGCATTTTTAAAAACTAGAGACCTAGGGTAATCCAAGATGGGGTGGATTGTGGGGCTCTGACCAGGTTCTGTTACCCAGAATCCTTTGCAAACCTCAAAATGTAGCTAAAAAAACACGTTTTCCTCACATTTCAATTATAGAAAGTTCTGGAATCTGAGAGGAGCCACAAATTTCCTTCCATCCAGCATTCCCCCAAGTCTCCCGATAAAAATGATACCTCATTTGTGTGGGTAGGCCTAGCGCCCGATACAGGAAATGGCCCAAAACACAATGTGGACACATCAAATTTTTCATAGAAAACAGTGCCTACCTGTGGATTTTGGCCTCTAGCTCAGCCGGCCCCGGGGGGGGCAGAAATGGCCTAAAATAAATTTGTCCCCCATCCCCCAACCCCCCTCCCCGGGAGCGACCCTTGCCTACGGGGTCGCTCCCCCTGCGTGACATTTGCGCCAAAAATAAAATCCCTGGTGCCTAGTGGTTTCTGCCCCCTTGGGGGCAGATTGACCTAAAAGGGGGGCAGAAATGGTCTAAATACAATTTTCCCCTCAGGGGAGCGACCCTTGCCTAATGGGTCGCTCCCCATCTCTAAAAAACAAACAAACAAAAAAAAAAACAAAAAAAAATTGCCCTGGCGCCTAGAGGTTTCTGCCCCCCGGGGGGCAGAAATGGCCTAAAATAAATTTGCCACCCCAGCCCCCCCGAGGAGCGACCCTTGTCTACAAGGTCGCTCCCCTTGCGTGACGGCGCAAAAAAAAGATCCTTGGTGCCTAGTGGTTTCTGCCCCCTAGGGCAGATTGACCTAAAATCGGCCGATCTGCCCCCAAAGCGGGCAGAAATGGCCTAAATACAATTTGCCCCTCCAGGGGAGCGACCCTTGCCTAAGGGGTCGCTCCCCATTTCTAAAAAAACAAACAAGCAAAAAAAAAAAAAATATTGCCCTTGCGCCTAGAGGTTTCTGCCCCCCCTGGGGGCAGATCGGCCTAATAACAATAGGCAGAAATGGCCTAAAATAAATTTGCCCCCCAGGGGAACGACCCTTGCCTAAGGGGTTGCTCCCCACCTCAAAAACCAAAAACTAAAAAAAAAAAAACTTTATCCCTGGTGCCTAGAGGTTTCTGCCACCCCTGAGGGGGGGGCCTAATAAAAAAAATGCCCCCCCTGGGAGCGACCCTTGCCCAAGGGGTCGCTCCCTTATGCCAGTTTCCATGTTTCAAAAAGACATCCCTGGTGTCTAGTGGGCGTTTTGACAGCCGGATTGCTTTACAATCCGGCTGCCAAAATGCAGAGAGAGACTTCAAAGGGAAGGAAATACATTTCCTTCCCTTTGAAGCCTCTCTGCCTCCTCCACGTGATTGGAAGAGAAATGCTTTGCATTTCTCTTCCGATCATCGCGCTGGAAGCTGAGCTTCCAGTGCGAAGGAGAAGGCATTGTGATTGTCAGCACGCGCTCGCGCGCTGATGTCACAGGGGGGATGGCGGGGTCGGGGGTGGAAGGGGAAGGGCTTCCCCTTCCATCCCTGACTTGGGGGGGTGGGGAGCTAACCCCACAGAGGGAGCGCTAGCGCTCCCTCTGGGCTGGGTGCCCATGACGTAATGGTTACGTCCTGGGCACAGCAGCACTGTGCCGCAGGACGTAACCATTACGTCCTCGGCACAGAACCGGTTAACATGAACGTCCATTTACTCTGAAACAAAAACACGTCTGCATTCACTCGTTCCCACAAATAAAGTGTCATGATCAGATTTTGGCATATATATACAAAGCCTACCTACATGTAATGCATCTATAGCTAATTTCCCCTGTGCCTTTATTGCACTATAAGCATAATCATTTGCAAACATTTGTTTTTCTAATCCCTTTTCTAGCCTTTCCTTTAATGCTTTTCGTCTATCATCAGTGTGATCTAAGAAGCTCTTCTCTACAGGTGTTAGTAAGCAGGTGTCGGCTCAAAGAAACCCCTAACTATTTTTATGTTATGTTCCTTAGATAATTTATTTAGAAACTCAATTACAGGCACAAAAGAAAACACTACATCTAGATTAGAGTAGAAGTATTGAACATGTTCTTGATTATAGAATCTCGTTAATAGCAAACTACAGCTTATTCCATATGTAAGCGCCAAACTATGGTAAGTAACTCCTTCTTGTACTGACGAAGGAATCTTTGTGCACACATATGAATTCTTCGCATCCATTGTGTCAACATACTCATTCAGCAAGCGATAGAAGCCATTAGTAGATAGTTCCCTTTTTGAGTTAGTTCCTTCATGCAAGTACTTTGTATCCTGCTCAAACCTCTCCCATGGTGTCAGTGTAGCAGTCTCAGGAGTTGAAGCGTTGTTAATCGCATTCTTATCCACCAATGGCATTCCCACAATTACACCTATAATTATTATTGCACACACAATCCCTAAAATGACACTCAACCAACCACACATCCTACCCCCATCATCATTTCTAGAGTTACTCATGATCTACAGAGAATCAGAGAGCAGAATAGGATAAAGCAAGCAATCAACTTGAGGATGATATAAGCTCTTTTTTTTTTTTCTCGTGCAAAAGTCTCTTTCTTAGCAAGTATTTACAGCGTTTCACTCACTCCCAGGACTCTTTGTCAAATCAGGTTAGCAGCTTGTCACAATCGGCTTTTTAGAGTCAATTCAGGTTAACAGTGTCGCATCCGGTAATTTATCAGTCTCTTTTCTCAGGTTTCTTTCTCTCTATTTAATTTTCAACTTAACACAGTCTCTTTCTATGGTTGAATTCAGGTGCCGTAGTATTGACCTGGAATTTCTCGATCAAAACAGAATGCCAAGAATTCTTGTTGCCATTCAGCTGATGTTACATATGCCCATTCAGGACCTGCGTACCTCCTGTTTGCAACTCTCTTTCTTTTCAGTTTGCGATCACACTGCAACTCTCCTTCACTGAGATCTTCTTTCCTGGTTGTAGCAACTTCTTCCTCTATTGTTTCATTAGGGATCAGTTTCTCCTTTGCAGCTTGTGGCTCAGGCCAGTTATCTCCTTTAAAGGTTTTCTTTCCGTTCGGCCTTTCAAGATCTTGAACAGTGCCCTCCTCTTGTACTATGGTGTTTTCTCTTGATGGATCTGCAAGCGGCTCAGGAGGAGTCAGAACGCTTTGACCTTCTTCCGCCTCACTTCCTTCGCCTTCAGGGTCTGTTTTGGGCTCAACTTCAAACCTGTATTTGTCTGCTTCTGGGAGAACCTCTCCTTGTCTTAGTTCTCCTGGTGCCTTCTCAGCCAAGAGCATTTCTCTTCCTTGCTGGCACATCCCTGCAATGATTTTAACTCATCTAATGTGTCAACCACCCTTATTGCAAAATTTGAGCATGTTTCATTTTCAGTTTCAGGTAACATCTCCCATTGGTCTTGAAACAATATACAGTTCAATGCACAAAACTTTGCGACTTGATCTGCATATCCATTTCCCATTGACACAAAGTCCTGTGACTTAACATGAGCATTGCATTTCACCCCGGCAATTTCAAGAGGTAACTGAATTGCGTGCAACAAATCCTTAATTTTCTCGCCATTTTTCACTGGCGAACCAGAAGAGGTTAGGAAACGCCTCTGTGACCACAACTGGCTAAAATCATGTACAATTCCAAATCCGTATCTGCTGTCAGTATAGATGGTGACTTTCAGGTTTTCAGCTGCGTAGCATGGCCTGGTAAGAGCAATTAATTCAGCCACTTGAGCAGAATATACTCTTTCGAGCCAGGAAGCTTCTAAGATACGAGTGATTGTACACACGGCATATCCAGCTCTCAGTACTCCTACTGAGTCTCTCAGGCATGAACCATCAATAAAGATAATGTAATCATTTTCTTCCAGTTGAATATCTTTAATGTCGGGTCTTGGTTTGGTGCACAGATCTGTTACCTCAAGACAATCATGTTCTACCTCCTTGGCATCATCAATGTCTGCATTTTCAATAGGAAGTAAAGTTGCTGGGTTCAGCACAGTACATCTTTTTAGGGACACATTAGGTGACCCCAGTATAATCGTTTCATATTTTGTCAAACGTGCATTTGTCATATGTTGAGTCTTTGTTCGGATCAACAGAATTTCAACTGAATGTGGGACCATTACTGTTTAAGGATGTCCCATCACTATACCTTCACACTGAGTGAGGCTTTGACCAACTGCTGCAACTCCACGCAAACAACCCGGTAAGGCTGCTGCGACTGGGTCCAAAGTAGCTGAAAAATATGCTACTGGCGATTTGCACCTCCATGGACCTGCGTCAGGACAGACAAAGAACAAGCATCACGTTCATGACAAAACAGTACAAAAGGCTTTGTGTAATCAGGCATACCTAAAGCTGGTGCCCTGCACATGCTTTCCCTCAGTTCCATGAATGCCTTCACCTCTTTCTCGGACATGGTTATGGCACCCGGGCCATCCTGAATCTCTTTGACAGTCAACCTCACCAAAGGTTTAGAGATAATCAAGAAGTTGAGAATCCACTGAGGACAGTAGCCCACCATTCCCAAAAACATCCTAACGTCTCTCTTGGAGGTCGGGGGATTCATCTGCAATATGGCTGTCACCCTCTCTTTGGATATTTTTCTCGACCCTTTCTCAATCAGGTGACCTAAGTACTTCACCTCTTTCTGACAGTATTGCAGCTTCTTTGGGGACACTTTATGTCCGTTCTTTCCCAAATGATTCAGTAAGGCAATTGTGTCATACCTGCAGTCATCTTTTGTTCTGGATGCAATCAACAAATCATCAATGTACTGTACTAGAGTCGAACTAAAAGGCAATTCTAATGACTCCAAGTCCTTCTTCAGTATCTGATTGAAGATGGAAGGTGATTCAGAAAACCCTTGTGGAATTCTACACCAACTGTGAACCTTGTCCAGGAATTTGAAACTGAAAAGAAATTGGCTGTCCTCATGAAGAGGCACCAAAAAGAATGCTTGAGACAGGTCCACAACTGTGAACCACTCTGCATCACACGGAACCTGAAACATGATCACGGCTGGATTTGGCACTATGGGACAACATTTTACCACAATCTCATTTATTTTCCTCAAGTCTTGAACAATTCGAACTTTCCCACAAGGCTTTTTTAGACCCATTATTGGTGAATTACACGGGCTGCTTATCACTTCCTTTAGAACGCCTTGTTTTATAAAGTCTGCAATTATTTGCGTCACCTGTGTAAGGACATCTTGAGCCATGTGGTACTGCGGTACCTGGGGAAACACTGATTTGGCTTTATCTCTACTTTGACTGGTTCTACTCCTTTTATTAGTCCCACTTCTTTTTCTGTCAGGTCCCACACTTTCTCTGTTACTGTTCTCTGTAATTCGGCTGGTAAGTCAGTCACTGTGAACATCGGGAATAGAGTTATCAAAGGGTATTCCTAATTTGCAGTCTCCATCTCTGACTCTGAAATCTGACCATCATCCCCTTCATCACCACTGTTTGCACCTCAATTCCTTCATTGGAACAGGTAATCAAACACCTCGTCTTACACAGTAAGGGCCATATGTACCAACTAATTTTCCCATAGACACAGAATGGGTAAAACCCTTTGCTACATCTGGCCCTAAGTCTCTTCCCAGTAGGGATATGGGACTCGAGTCACAGACTACAAATCTATGTAATCCCTGGAAGTTACCAATCTCTACTTGGACCGGATCTGTAATTGGATTTGTCAGGAACTAATTTGCTACTCCTACCACCCTTATGGTACTCCCGAAAGTGGCAATTTCGGAACCTCTGCACTCCTGACTGTAGAGCGTGTAGCTCCTGTATCAACTAGGAATGAAACCTTGTGACACATCACCTTTCCTTCTACATAGGGTCCCCTCTGATCTACTTCTAGGGACGCTGCAAGCCTGCACTCCTCACTATCTGAACAATCATCCGACCATTCATCGTTTATTCCATCCTCACCACGCAATGGGAACTGTTGCACTGTGTTGTTTTGACTCATTGTTTGACCTGTGACCTGTTGAGGAAGCATCACCTGTTGCTGTCCCATTGGAGCTAATGGTATCTGCATTTGCTGTCTAGGTACCATGGGAATCTGCTGCTCTACCTGCTGCTTCTGTGTTGGTTGAACATGCGGCATTTGTATCTGCTGCATGGGTTGGAGACCCTGCATCTGCACCATGTATTCTGGAAGTTTGGATTTTGACCCCTCACTTTTGGACACCTCACATTTTGAAAGGTACTAACATCATTGCTTTGTTGAACAAGACCATCCTGCACCACCATTGGGCATTCCCGCTTCCAGTGCCCCACGCCCCTGCACGCGTGACATGGTGATACCTTTTTCATCCCTTGCACATAATTTTGAACCACAACAGTATTCAAATCTGGACCACGGTTCACAAAGCCTCCTCGACCTCGTCCTCTTGGTTGTGTGACTGAAACATTCCATTTCCCTGCAGTTGCTGCTGTACCATCTGCTGTATTCCATTTCCCTGCATCCCTGCTTGCGCTGCCTTAATTTGCATCACCATCACCTTCTCCTTCAACTTTCTCTGTTTCAGTTCAATCTCGTCACTACAATATTTTGCATACTGCAACACCTCATCAATCGGCTTCGCTTGAATGCCTTCAGCAACCTCTCATAAAGCATGTATCGACTCCTTACCCTCCTGTGATGTTCAATCAATTTTCTGCCAATCAGTCACCTTTGGTTACACTTTCTGCTTCAAAAACTCAATCACTTTATGATACTACCTCATCACTTCAGAAGACGGTGCTCCAGTAACCTTGCCCATTGCCGGTTCCTCTGTCGGCCAATACACACCCCTCTTGCACTCAAGCCACAAATCAGCTGGGACTTTAATCTCAAACAGGGTTTTCAAATCTCCCCAGAGACATTTCGCAAGCTTCACAAACCTGTCCGTCTGCTGGTACCATTCTATCGGTTTCTCCCTCAGCCTGGGATAATCATTTGTGAATGACAGGATGTCACCCCTGGACCACGGTACATGAACTAGAACCCCTCCAGCTGTCTCTCTCATTGGTAACATCTTTATTGTCCCCATGTCTGGCGCAGCTTTCGCCTGCTTTGGTTCTGGGCCATCACCTTTCTCTTTATCTCTCTTCTTTGCCCATCTGCCTTCCCACTCCTCTAATGCTCCCCAAATTTGAGCATTTTGCAGTATCTCTTTAAGATGTGGCTTCATTCCAGTAGATCTCATGTGATCAAAGTCTTTAGGTTCAAAGACTAACCTATAGCTCCTCTTCAGATGCTTAGTATTTTCTATGTCTATGCAATATTTGTCCGCCAGGTTTGCCAACCTCTGATGTACCCTGCTCACTTCCTTGGTTATTTTGGGCCACAGATACCTCAGTTCTGCTTCGGTGTATGGCTCTAATCTGTTCACCCCCATTGTTCCTTCTACTAATTTGGCGGCTTCTACACCTAGTCTCACAAAATTCAGATATTCTTCTCTTTCTGACCTCTCTGTGGTCACTGTAGTAGTCTGCGGAGTGTTGAGCTTGTCTAACCACTCGTTCAATTGTTGCACCGTTAAGCCTTGCAACAAGACATTTTCAGATTGCATCATTGGTGTCTGCGTCGTATTGGTACTCATTACCTGTGGGGTTAGTGTTCCCAACCCTGCTTGTCTCATTGTCTCCAAAGGAACCCCAATCGGACTGAAGTCTAACAAGGACCTAGACCTCTCAGCTGTCTGTTCCCCCTGTGTCATTCTCTGCATGTTTCCCATGGACCCTCCTCTTATTGCCTCCTGGGTCATTACTCCCTGGTCACATACGCCAGGCTTACCTTGCGCATACAGTGGTACTGGTGGACCAACAGTAATTGTCAATGATATAGCAGCTGGTGGCTGACCAACTCCCAAACCCTGTGGAGCATTAACTCCCATAGCTTGATTCATCATAGGTGCGGTAGCTACTGACTGCGGTCCTGCAACAGAAGTGTAATTCGGAACCAGCTGTTGCTGCGGCTGGGGCAGCAATTGTGGAGTTGGCTCAATCTGCACTAGCTTTGATCTAGTGTATACTGGATCAGACGGCACCATCAAACTCATAGTTGTCTCCAGTACTGGAACATCAGGATAGAGCCTCTGAATTTGTGGTGGCTGCAACTGTATCTGCGTGTCTGGTGCAGTGGGTACACTGACACCATTCTGTATCGAAACTGTATCATTTGTCTGTACTGTATTCGTGATTCCCTTCTTTTGTATCAGATTTTCAGGACCCACACTAGTACTCTGTCCATTATCATTTATGGCATATGGTGGCGGGCGATCATGTAACAACTGATTAAGAAACTCTTCATCGTCTGAATCATCTGCGTCTACCCAAGACCTCTGAGTCTCCTTTGATTTACTAGAGCCTTTGTCTGTCTTACAAGTAGCCTTTTTTCCCTGTGTCTCATCTTCTTGAGTTATTGCCGGAAACATCTTAATTCCGTCAACTATTCCCCTTCTCCACATCTTGGTCTCATTATCCCATTTAGCCTCCGCTAAAGTCTTTTCTGCTCTTTTCATTCTCCTCATAAATTTCTGCTGTCTTTGTTGTATGGCCATTAAATCCCGGACCGATAATGCCTCATACTGAGCTGGTCTCGGGGCGGTTTTTGCACACTTAACATCAATCGCAAATTTTCCAAAATTCTTATATCCCTCCTTCTCTGTCAATTTGCACCACTGCTTTAACCAAAGACAAGGCGCGACTCCCTTCTCCTCCATTACGATATAAGCTGGAGTACCCTCAGGTGGTGTAGGCTCCCCCACACTCACTGTAATGTATGTTTCTCCCCTCAAAGCACTCTTTAGAGACTTGAGAAACTTTATTTTTTACATCCTTTATTTTGTTTAGAATCTAATCAGGAAGTGACTTTGTTGGAAAATGGGTTATTGATAGGGCAGGTAGGTACCTACACCTAGCAACAAGCCACAAACCTCCACAAAAGTACAGTTAGGTCTCAGTAAATTAATCCCAGCTCTACCCTTGGTAGCTTGGCATCGAGCGTCAAGGCTTAACTTAGGAGACAAAGTGTAAAGCATTCAAATATCACAAAACAGTAATTAAATAAAACACAGGAAACAGTTTAAAAATCCAAAACCAATTTATAAAAATAGCTTATATTTTTAGCTTTAAAATGACACAAAAACGATTAAAATCGGTTCAGGGGAACCGGAGATATGAATTTTTAAAGTATTATTATTTTCTAGCGCATAGAAACAAAAAGCGCCAATCGGGTCATCTGGTTGCACCAGGACCGGGACAAAGTCAAACTTTCAGGCCGACCGCGATGGAGCCCTGCTCGGCTACAGGTCGCGGGAGGCCTCGGTTAAAAAGTTACCTTCTGACTTAGTCTTTATTTTGAAGTTTTTCTTCACCGGGACGAACCTGCCAGTTGGATCCGACCTCCTGGAGCCCTTGTCCGGATACGCGAAGTCGGTTTCCTCGGTGGTGATTTCTACCTTCGGACTTAGTCGTTTTTTCGAGATGAAAATCCTTCGACCGGGGTAAACCTGGATCTTGATCCGACGTCCGTGGAGCCCTTCTCGGATACGATGGCTGGAAGGTCCCGGTCAACTTTTTACGTTCGGACTTAGTCTCTTTTTCGGATGTTTTTCTTGACCGGGACGAACCACGAAGTCAGGCCGGGTCGCGGTTGAGGCAAGCCGGCTAGAATTTCCGCGTCGAGTCGGTCACTTTATGGAGCTTTTTTCTAAAATTTCTCCAATCTTTTCCAAACTTCTGGGGCTTCACCCAGATGTTCTTTTAAGGTTCTTTTGGGGTCCACAGCTCACCCCAAGGGTCCAGAAGTTCTGTGATGGTCCTTGGGAAGTGCGGACTTCAACTCCCAGAGTGCACCTGGCGCAAACTCCTTTTTGGCCACTGGGCAGTGGTCAGCTGGTCACTTTTTCAGGAGTTGGTGCAGGGGACTCTGGTTAGCAATTTTTCACCTGTAGCAAACAGGGAGTCCCTCCTTGAACCAGTGGAAGCCAGGCAAAGTCCTTCTTGTGGTGAAGCCCAAGTGTGCAGCTGGTGCAGTCTTTCTGAGTGCAGGGTCCAGGTGCAGGCCAGGGGTCCAGCAGGGCAGTCCTTCTTCTCCTTGTAGTTCTTTCTTCTTGAAATTTGGTGGGGATCTCAGGCGTGGGTGCAGGTCTGCCAGTTTTATCCTTGCTCCTGGGTGAAAAGCAGGGGGGCCCTGGTCCTCCAATCAGGGACAGGGTCGTCCCCCTGTGATGACCACTTCCTGGGAAGTGTGGCAAAAATCCATCCCAGAAGGCAATAGTCTCTAAAAATCCAAAATGGATGAATCTGATTTTTGGAGGAGAGATCTGGCTGAACCCACCCACTGGTGTGGCTAAAAATCATAAACACACCCCTCTCCTGCCCTCTCCTAATCTAATCAAGGGGGCACCTAGCTGTCTGGGGTTGCAGGATGTGGGGGTGTTGCTGGGTGCTCCAGATGTCCTTCTCTGCCTTTGAAGACCAGTTTGGCAGCCCTCCCCCTTCCTGCTTCCCCATCTGCTGAGGGGAGATTCTCTCCCCCAAGCACATTCCTTTGTGTAAAGCCAGGCCACTTCACACCTCATAAAAGTGGCCTGGCAGAAGCTGCTGCAGGCTGGCCAATCAGAGCACAGCAGCAAAAACAATGCAGAGCTGAAATTGGCAACTTTTTAGGTAAAGTCTAAACTTTTTACTTGCACTAGTTATATTAAATCCAACAACTGGAAGTTGTGGGATTTATTATAACAATCAATTTGATACCAAATTCTTGGTATGTAACATTTAAGGAGACTTTAAAATTTAAAATAAAGTCTGCCCATTCTAGCCTATGAAGGCCATTTACTTCAATGAGGGAAAAACGAATTTGGCTGTTTTTACCTCACCAGGGCTTATAAATCTATTTTTATAAAGTCCCTGCTTATAGTTACATGGCACCCAGCCCTAGGGGCACATAGGGCACACCTTAGGGGTGACTTATATGTAAAAATAAGGTAGTTTATAACTTTGGAAGTAACTTTAATTCCAAAGTCGAATTTGCATATAACTTTAATTTAAAAGCAGCCAGCAAGGCAGGCTTGCTTTTAAAATGACACTGGGCACCTCAGCAATGCACCTAGGTGTGCACCACCTATGCTGTGGTCCCTAAACCTACATGCCCTACCATATACTAGGGACTTATAGGTAGGTTAACTTAGTCAATTATAATTAGCCTAATTTGCATATCCATTTTACACAGAGCACTGGCCCTGGGACTGGTAAGCAGTACCCAGGGCACAGCCAAGAGTCAGTAACCACCAGTACCTATCCAGAAAGAGTGGGGGTGATCAGGCAAAAAAAAAGGACTTTCCTACAGACTTTAATTCCCAGGACACTCTTCGCCTACCCTCTCAACCAATTGCCTCTCACGGATGTCTGCCAATCCGTGAACGACCCCTCTCAGCAACTGACCTATCCCAGCGCGGCACCAATGACGTCACACTCACACACACTGCGGCTGACAAAGTCTTGCAGCTTGTCCTCCTATCACAGAAACTAATGCAATATATTGCGAGCACCTTTAACAACAAAAACCCAAATTTGCCGTTTTACTACAGGAAGGGTAACACAATCGCTTCAGAACTTTGCAGAGATTTCACTTGAAGCCTCGGCCGCTACTCTCTCCTTCTCAGCTCCCGCACTCGCAAGCAGAATTCGACCCGCAAATCCTACTCTCGACTTGTCAATGGTTCGTCCTAGTGCACTTTAGAACTTGCCAAATCTCCATCGAAGGTTTCACTCGCACAATTTGACTCAAACTCGACTCGTCAACCACGCCCGATTGACCTATTAAACCGCACAAATTACAACATAAACCAAGTTTCTCATACACTTATCAATATACTCCGGAGTCTTAGACCACGACAGGTCCGTACATCACCAACAACTACGTGGACAATTTTTTAGCACAAAGCGCCACATTCACATGAAGTTCGCCGACTTCCTTACTCTCATACTGCGGAGTACGCCCACTCCTACTAAAACAACATTACCTGACCTAAATTCACACAAACTTCACAAATCACCTGCAAAATGCATAAGCTGAGCAAGTGCAATTTCTACATCACACATGCTAAAACGCCGAGAACATACCCAACTCACTTAGTCAAGCTCCGAGATTCCGGGAAAGTCATGGGGAATTTAGAGACACATCATACCTTTGATTTGTATTATCTCGAAAAACACCTTTAAACAATGGTCCCTCGTCCTAGGGCCCCAAAGGGCCTAAACTGTCGCTCTGCTACCTGAACTGTTAACGCGTCCCAATCTAGTTAATTTATTCACTCTGGGGACTCGTTTTAGGCCAATGAATCTTTTGACCCTGATTGAAGACACCTTAGGACGAGATAGCTAATCAACATGTCAATCAACAAGTCAATAACGTTATCAATAAGACTCGGAAATCACCATGACCTTTCGGTCATGAATAACCACACCAGTTTAGTACGATTTTGTGATATTTATTCCCAATTGATTACAATTCTACTAGTAAGTTTATTAGTCTCAAAACCATGAAACACATCAGCATAGTCATAATATGGCAACTCGAATAGGATTTCATCAAAGCAAAGATCATGAACATTAGAACAAAGCACAACATCAACATGGATTAACCTTAGCAGAGTATCATCAGCGCATTATTCAACAAAGCATTGATTCAGTCATTTGTCTATTTACGTCCGTTTAGTGAACCCCTTAACCTCGAATTAGCATTGGCATGTTGGGCTTCATGCAAAATAATTTGGTAACACTAATTTGGAAAACATCTAACTATGGTCTCTGTCAAAAGAAGCAGTTGGTACCTAGAAAGGAAAGGCAAACAGACAATTACAATTTCATCATCATATAGTTACCCTCCATATTGGGTCAGCATACAGGGTCAATCTTCGTCCTCAGGACATCAGTTGATTCGCCATCAGCCAGGGAATTCAGCAAGACGGGTAAAAACTGACACTTTCCTCATAAGGAGGAAAGGTATAGAACAGGCAAGATAAGGGCGGGGATGGTTTGAAGAACCAAACAGCAAAGTCTCTAGGCAGAGTGACAAAGTGTCTGGGTCATAGCAAAAGTTCGCAACAGCATCTCCTAATGGATCCTGGTGTCAAAGGTTTTTATCCTTTTTCTGTTGTATAGTCCCCTAAATTCTGATTGGGTAGGGTTGGCACCCCACTATCTCCATCCCATGGGTTTTCTAATGATTTCATCAAAATTGTCACCCCATAACAGTTCTCACGTAGTTTATTGGTTCTTGTGATTGACGTCTCCAGCGGGTAGAATGTCTGGTATGATTTCATACTCTCGTGGTCCTCTCACATCTTCAATCAGTAGGTCCATTGTATGTACCGGTTTGGGTGACCTTGTACCTGTAACTAGTCTACACTGTTGCATTCAGCAAAATGTTTCTCTGAGCAAGTCGAATTTCATGGGAACGGATCCCGGATCCACTACGGTTACATACATCCTCTAGCTTTTGGTAAAGTACGAGGAAATGTCCTTCAACAAGTCAGCACACTGCACGTTAGGAAAACACATTTAATATGAAACTCAGGCAGCTAGGCCTCGACTCATGCTAACTAAAGCCTAATGATTTATTAGCAATCCTTAACATATAATTCTTAATATTAGAGTAAAATCATACATTTTCATTTTATTATTTCATTATTAGTCAATTTCATTAGTCATTGTATACATTGACGGCCACTCCCCGTGGGAACATTTCAAGCGCACGTTTAGCAAAAACACATTAATACATTTTCTATGCGGCATTATTATGCATTAGTTCATAAACATTTCATGTTAATTTTGAGTATTAAACTACGCTCCCTCAGTCCTTTCAGCACTTGTTACCAAAAGCGTGACTACCCTAATCCACAAAAATATACCTGAAGGCAGACATCTTAAAACTGTCTCTGAAAACCACAGGATTTGACACTAGAAGGCTACTTTCCCTGGGGTATATCTAGCAGAGGCTGTGCCACTTGGAAGTTTCAATGTGAAGAGCTTCAATGCAAAATATCAACAAAGATCTGCTCTTTCTCTCTGCTTTGATGGGACTTGGGTGGCCCTGTTACTCTGCCCCCGCTGGTTCCCATGATCGACAGGCTCTTTCACCGCAGCACTCATTATATAAAGTAACTTAAGTACGTGTCCCACATCATGTGTATCATTCGTGCTCTGCCGAAGGATGTGGGAAGTTGAAACTGCTCTCTCGCACACTGCTGACAAATCTTACAAATACTACCATTACTGTCCTTAGTTTGCCATGTTTTGCTTGTGGATTTCCATTTAATAATGCAGGAAATTCCCACCTTCTGAGATTGTTTCAAAAATTAGAAGTTTTGAAAGTAACTCATAACAAAATGCCATAGTCATCCTCACTGCTAACTAGCTCACATTAATAAATAATGCCAGTTTACACAGAAAGCTTTGCAAGTGCACAGACGTAGGAAAAGCCAGGAAAGCATAAAGTGCTGGCAGGCCACCAATCGGGATCCACGTGAACATTCACACAAGTGATGGCGATTTTGCACACACCCTTCTCTAGGCTTCACAGTTGTGAAATACCGTAAAACGACGCAAATTTCTTTGATATTTTTTATTCTGTTCTAATTCAAAATTGGAAACTGCCACCCAGAGAAGGATCCAACTCCAAAACCTTCACCTCGATTTTTATATCTACCTCCAAATCGTTTCACCCCTAGCATTTACCCTAGTCCCAACTTTTAACCTTTTCCACCTTACCTCAAACCATAATTTGAAGTTTATTTACAGCTCTTAACGCCAACACCCAATCCCTAGACCGTGCCCCAATACCCAAACTCTCTGCCATCCCTTTGCAGCAATGCATGTAAAATGTTAAACGAAAGGTTGGCAACATAAAACTACTAAAAAGGGGTGTAAATAGATGGCAATGTACATGTCGACAAGTATCAATGTAAATGTGATGATGAAAATGAATGACAATTTAAATGTTGGTGATGTACAACTGTACCATGAAAATGAGATCATGCGCATGGCTGACAATAGACGTGATGTGGTGAGGTGTGCTTTGTCCATCATCTGTGTCCTCTGAAATAATAAAACGAGATCCCTTTTCTGAAGACAAGACTGACTAGGCCCAGTGTGAGTTTTGATAAAATGGAGCCCCTCCAGAGCGGGGATGGAGTATGGATGCCCCCGATCTCTCTTCCCTTTCACTGCCACCAGGCCATTCTCATCTCTCAATCACGCTGCTACCGGAGGCCTGTGATGGTGTGAAAAATTTAATTATGTTTTCAATCAGTAGGGAGTTGATAGCAGCATTGTCAGCATTTTCTATTTTTTCCTTTCAAAAGAATTTGCAGGTAATAATTGTGGTAAATGACTTGAACAGTTAATGATTCACAATGGAAGACAGGAGAGTCAGCAAAGGGGGAATGTAGGAAGTAAGAGAGTAAGTTCTCAGGCGTATGAGAATGAATGAGAGAGGAAAGGAGAGAATCAACAGTGATCTAAATAGAGGACATGCAGAGAGATCAGAGAGAGTAAGAGAGGGGGATTATATTGATACTCAGAGGCTCCTGTAAGGTTGCGCGGACGGGGAGTCCTGCAATTTGGAGGTGACAACGTCTGCCAAATCTGAGGTTCTTCCATCCCATTTAAAGATGAGGAAAAGCTGACTGGGAGCCAGTGGATCCTACACTGGGTCGACTTGCATACTTTCAGTGATGGCAGCCCATCAACCGACTTTAGTGGATTCTAGGTCCTCCCTATGTAAAATGGTCCTTCTGATGCAGGGCTTTTGTGCCAGGGTTCTCTATGCAAGGCATGGCCGAATTGAGCAAGGAAGATCATCAGAGGCCTGCATGAAAGCCAGAAAGCTCCCAGCATGTCAGAGCCACTGACTTTTGAATTTTCAGAAAAAATCTACCATGTTGATGGTGTGTTTCTGAAGAGAGCAACGAATACTGGTAGGTGTGCCATGATGCCTATCCACCCTTCATGATGCTGATGAAAGCCATTTGCGGCCGGTAATTTTAGGAGGGAGGAGGGCGGGCAGCAAACTCACTCTCATTCATTCACACATGCATGCACATCCATTCACAACACTCTTCAACATTCAAACATACACACACGCACCAAACATTAATTGAAAAGACACACACACACATTAAACCTTCAGCTCGGAAGTACTAGGAGGGTTGGGACTGCTGCCTTCCTTCCAGCCAATGAGGGAAGGCAGCAGTCCCAGCCTCGTCACAGAGTGGGATGGGGTCAGTGAGACTTCTGACCCCTCCCAACTCTATGACAAGGTGTCACTGATTGACACTCGCCTGATCGCTTCAGGGCTTATGAAAGCACATCTGAAGATTCTTTGGGAGCTGATTTGTCAGAAAAATGCCAGAAGCAGATGGTGAAGCATGAATAGGCTAAAGGATGTAGCTTATTCAGCGAGATTCAGGGAGTGTAAATCTCACATTTCCCAACTAAAAAAGCAGTGACCTTCCTGGGAGAGTAGTGAGTTGATTAAGGCTAAGGATGGACTGTTTCCATAAGGAACAGAACCAGTATTGATTTGCATTAGGTGGACCTCACTCAAAAGTGGCACAGTGGGTGAAAAACAATTGTTTGGATTGCGGGTGAGATTCATTGTAAGCATTCACCCATCATCTTTAAGGTAATTGATTGCTAGTAGTATGACTGGAAACTAGAGACTGGTACAGCTTTCCAAGTCTACTACTGCCAATGTCTGGGAATTCCCAATAGCAGTACTTTGCACCCATTTAAAGAGCATGTCTATAGTTGCAAATGCACCACTTTTTTGGTAAACTGGTCACTATGGGCCTGATTTAGAGTTTGGTGGAGGGGTTATTCTGTCATTAATGTGACAGATATCCAGTCCACCTTATTACTAGTTCCTATAGGATATAATGGGATTATAATACGTCTGACAGGATATCCGTCACGTTTGTGATGGAGTGACCCCATCCGCCAAACTCTAAATCAGGCCCTAAATATTTAAGACACTGACCTAAGAAAAGAACAAGGTAAGACCACTTAATGAAATGATAATGATGAGAAAAACCAAAACAGATATAGCAGACCTGACTCAGGGCCCCAGATCCAACTACCAAACCAAAAATGCATTTGTGGGGTATCATATGCCAGAATATTTGCTGAGGCTACGACCCGACACATCCCACTTGGGCCTGGTAGTTTTCCCTGGGAAATCATGTCTACAGTTATGTACAATACAAAACCTTGAAGATCCTGCCCTGGGATCACTAATTAAAATGTAGTTTCACTGCACACACTCTTCTCTGTCTGTGCTACAAGGAGGCTTGATAGTAGAGTTGTCACATTAGGGCATTTTGTCATGTAGGCAGGGCACAATACTCCTAGTCATCACCTTTTACAAATAATTGTCTCTAGTGACTGACGGCCCCATATGCTAAGCCGAGTCGCAAATTGAGAATGACATGCAGGCAAATTAATAGAGTGAGGTGATCGAGAGCCAAGGCATGAAAACCTGTGACATATATATTGATCAACAAACATAATGTAAAAATATGAATCAATCTATTCGAAAATCAAAAAAGAGTATTCCTTTTACATGCAAAAGCGTTTCACTGTGGTACATCATAATATTTCACTGTTTAGAAAGGCATTCAGTTTTAGAAACATTCATAGTTCTCCTTCCAACGACAATGCCATTAGTGAAATAAGAGGCAAGCCATTAGTGATGGAAAGCCTAAACGTGCCTTAGATTCTTATTTAGATAGAGTAACTCACTGTCTATTAAATCAAATATAAGAGGTGTTTGTACATTACGCTTTCTGAACCCAAGTATTTAAAAGTGAAAGTGCTATGGCATGTGATAATAAAGAAAAAAGAGGCTCTGTGAAATAAAATATTTGCCTAGGGTCACACACTATAGACAAGCAGGGAAGCTGGTATTGATTGTAGGTTACTGGATTCAAATTTTGAAATTCCGCCACCAGATGCATAAATCTATCGCTCTGTTTCTCTCCCTCTTTCCCATTCACATCAAAGGTCATTGTTTCATCTTTCATTCTTAGCTTGTGGCAAGAAAAAACTACACAGAGATAGCAGACCCGACTCAGGGTCCCAAGACCCAACTAAAAAGGCAAGAATGCATTTCTTTAGAGAGGGGGCCACACTCCAAAGACCCCTGTCAAAACTTTCCCCCATCCATCCGAAGCTGTGCCCTGAATAGTGTGGATGGTTTTCCATGGGGTTTCCAGAGGTGAAACCATTGTCACCCTAACAGGTTCTTAGGATTGCCGTCCATGGGTTAAATGACCTCCTTAAGTATGAAAAAAAGTGTATGTGAGATAAAGAAGGAGTAGAATAGAGCATCATAGATTTGGGGAGGGAAAAAGTGAGACTAGAGTTGGATTAGGACAGTAAGAAAGAGTAAGTCTCTTCAAGAGATCCTAGTTGAAGTCCTTTTCAAGCGCTCCAAGCCAGCATGTGAAGCAATGGCCCGTTCTTTTGTCAACTACAGAGCATTCATCTAAAACTTGTGTTTGACCTAGATGGTGATCAAAGGATCCATCTGCAATTATCTGTTGATGACACACACATCTGTATTAGATATTTGCAGGATTCACACGCTTGTACAGAATGTGTTACCCTCTTCAATGATATCCAAAGCTGAATGTCTCACAACTACATGCAGTTGAATCAAGCCAAAAGGAGTTGAAAGTGAAGCCTTCTGTACAATCAAGAGATTGTCTAATATTTTATATACCAAAGTGCCCTTTAAATCACAAATTCATGATATTATCCAAAGCTGTGTTTTCAACCGGTGTCAGTGACACCCATGGATCTGTATAATGGCAACAGATAAAGGGAATCAGGCCGGCCTATATACATAGACTAGGAGGTCAGAGCTCAGCAGCAAATAAGGAGGACGAGAAAAAGACACTTTATGTAGTCAACAGAACACTTATTAAAGATGTATCAAAAAGATGTCCTTATGAGTCAGTGCCTTTCATAGCATATAGGTCCACATGCACTGCCTCTATGTCCCCTCCCCATCGTCATTAATTCTTTCTTAGCGACAAATTTGCACCAATGTTTCTGATTGTCACAGAACTCTGCACACTTCCATCGTGAGACAGTAATGCTATTGTCTTCAATACTGTTTTTTTAAGGCTGTGGTTCTGAAACATTGCTTCCAAAGACTAAAACTCGTTTTATTCCTGTCTTTTCACCCTATATGACTATTTATTACATATTTACTATTTTTATTGAGTTTATTTTCTTACTTTAACCTCACTGGTGGCTTATCCGTAGCTATCAGCCTAGTTATGTCTTCAACTGATCTTACTTTCCAAACTTTGCTTACATATCAGTATCCAGTATTGCCTAGCATCATCACCAAATGCAACATAAGATGAACATTTCCCCTCAGTAATGGCAGAACCAATCACGTATGACACACATGTTCTCTCCATAAAAGGGGTCCAGGTTTCATTTAATGCATTGTCAGAATTTACATCAGATAAAGAACGTCTCATAATGCAACAATTGGAAAAATGGTTACAGATAAAAAGTAACAATCATCACAAATGGTAAAGGCTGCAGGAGGGCATTGAAGTAAAAAATAATTTGAAGATGTTATGAGAATGTCTATGGATGGACGAAAAAGCGAGTGGTGGTGCTTTAGAGGCTTTTCTAAACTGTGTTGGCATTCCATGATTGACATGACAGACTAAGACATATCTGAACCTGAAATTGAGGAGGCATAGGGCTTGCACAGTGGAAAGACAATTGAAACAGATTTTTTGAGGGAGAATTTTAATGAACATTTAAAAGTCATGAAGCCAATTAAAAACAATGTAATGGTCATTAATCACAGAAAATATTCATAGCAATAGTAATAATGTTACAAGAACTTCACAATGATTTGAACGTATTCTTTCCGACATCACCATTACTGAAATACTTTTTTGAGTTGCAATACCTCCAATAGTGGAATTGGTCTGAGTAGATGAAGCCTTATAAAACAGACTCACCATTGAGCATGTATAATGAATGATGGCATAACCTAGCAACATGCCACCTCCCAGGGCAATTCTCAAGTCAAAGTTTCCCGTAATGGTTCCATGTTGAATCTGATTGAAGACCTGAGAGGAAGCAAAGCTTTTTACAGTAAACAATATTGGATACGATCGCTATCTGGGGGAGGCTGTATTCAACAAAAGTCAACCATGGCACTGTTTGTTAAAAGAGTGTCAATTTGAACAATGGCACAACCCACCCATGTCTTTAGTAGATAAAATCAATCTCATTGAAATGATGCTTTTGAAGCAATTTCTGTATCAATACACAATTATTCCTTGGTATCTGTCCACCGTTTTTTTAGCATTATTAAATGAATGGGTAGTCATTTTGTGTGGAACAGTTATAAAATTAGAAGAAGCAGTAGGAAACTAGTTGTTGCGCTTGAGAGTGGTGAATGGGTAGTCCCAAACTAATTAATATTGTCATGTTGTTTCACTAATTTATCCGAAATGAGTAATCACTCCTAAACATTGGAGATAGCGACTCAAGAAAATGTAAGCAGAAGGGAGCACTGCCCTTGCTCTGGCAGAAACATCTACTATGCTTGGCTACGAAGTCTTCTCCAACTAGACAGAGATCAAAAGGGAACGCAGGGTTTAACTGACCACAGCAAATGATTTCCAAGAGTATAAGTTAACTTGAAAAAACTGACTCCTTGAAGTAGGCATATTTCATGCAATGTTTTGGTTAGGACCATGCAACAAATTTGCCTCATACTCATTTCATAAGCAAGTTTTGACAGCTACAGACATTCATCAGATTATATTAAAAATCGTATTGTATGCAGGCATTTTTAAGTCCACAAGTCTTTTGGGGTGTATGTTACTTAGCTAGATCTTGAAATATTTCAGAAACCATATGCAATAACCATGCAATGTCATTCTTAAGTTTGGTGGATGAATTCCTAAATGTTAAATATCCTGCACATTCAGTGTTATGGTCTGTTACACAATCACTGTTTTAATTTCTGTTGTAGGCCAAATTACATTCTTTTGACAAGGCTTATTAAAAGGCATTTGTACTAGACAACTTTAATAAGAGTCACCTCCAGAGTAGAGATCTGATAGCTTTGTCTTGAGCAATAGTTCCAATGTATAGAGATGTGTGACAGACGTTTGAAACCTCTTCAACTGAAGACGTTTTGGTAAAGATAAAGTATTGTGGATGATTAAGTTGAATATTGAAGGGATTTTGATTTCTTTTCTCAAATTTGAAGGAAAAAAAACAAAAATGGCATCAGTTTTCAATACAGAAATCCCCGACCGAAATGTATCATTATACATAATTCAGCTCTCCCATTTGGAGGGAATCCTTCTCTGAAGTCATATGCCGGCTCTGTAACTATGTAAAGGAAGATATAGACACTTTTTCTGCACTTGTCCAGCTTTAATATCAGACCGAAAAGGTTTGCCCAGACAGCAGTTTGTCAGAATGCATATGTGTCGGCAGGCGGTAATAGCCTGCCTTTGAGGAGAAGACTTGACGCTCTACGGGAAATTCATAAAGTTTGTGAGCATGGCAAACTCAAAATTAATAAACTCATACTTAAAAAGGTGCCCTTCCTCTCTAAGTCCTGGCACTTGACTGCAATTTGATTGAGAATCTGGAAGGCAGTGTACTATGCTAGGTCTGAGACACCCTTTGTTGCTCACCATGTTGCTCGCAGGTCAGACTTTCGATTAAGCAGTATGCACTTTCTTTCTGCTGGGTACCTAGGCCCATATTTCTACTTTTTGATGCAAACCAGTTTAACGCCGGCTACCGCCAGTCCAATGCGCCAGCCGGGTGTCAAATTTAAGGAATGAGGGTAGCCGGCGCAGCAGCCTGGCTAGCGCCAAAATAAATGACTAACCGGGCAGCAGAGGGGTAGGGAAGACTGGGGGTTGTGCGTCAAAGAATGGTGCAAGTCAGGTTAGAGTAAAAAAAATGACTCTAACCTGACTAGCGTCATTTTTTGACGCACAACCCCCATGGAAATGACTCCTGTCTTAGCAAAGACAGGAGTCATGCCCCACTTCCCAGTGGCCATGCCCAGGGGACTAGTGTCCCCTGGGCATGGCCACTGGGCACAGTGGCATGTAGGGGGACCCAAGTTAGGCCCCCCCTATGCCACCTAAAACAAACAAAAAAAATAACTTACCTCTGCTTACCGTAGATGGCCCCCCCCATCCATGGGTGTCCTCCAGGGGTGGGCGAGGGTGGCAGGGGGTGTACCTGGGGGCAGGGAAGGGCACCTGTGAACTGCTTCCATGGTCGGAGACCATGGAAATGGGCCCACAGGTCCCTTAACGCCTGCTCTGACCCAGGCGTTAAAAAATGGCACAAATCTGGCTGGGTGCCATTTTTTAAGGCCCGCCTCCTCCTGTGCGTCAAAATGACGCAGGAGTATAAATAAGCCGCACATGCCTTAGAGTATTTTTTTCCACGGGAACGCCTACCTTGCAAGTCATTAGTGCAAGGTAGGTTTTCACGTCCCAAAAATGACTCAAACTCCATAACTTTGGCGCTGGATGGGTCTAGCGCCAAAGTATAACTATGGAGTTAAGTTTCCGCCGAATTTGCGTCAATAAAAATGACTCAAATCTGGCGCAAACAGAGTATAAATATGGGCCCTAGTATTTATGATTACAGAGTATGCACTTTCTTTTTTGCACTTAGCACTAGTACACCTCTTTTGGCCAACCATGTCCTGCATGGCGAAACTGTGATCACGTCAAAGCATTAAGCACTTTCTTCTGTGTATTTGCACTAGCAGGGCAATTACGTTTTATGATCCACACAGTTAGTTTTTTAAAATCCTGTATTGGGCACTAGGAGCTCCAAAACTTTTATAACTAATGAATGGGGACCGTATCGAAGTCCCGTAAAACGCTGGGTTTTGTTGATGCTTTTAAAATTTTAAACCTAAAATATTGTATGTTTTAATTAACTGAACAATAAAGATTGATTGATTAATTGATTGTATCATTATGCAAAGCAGGATGAATATTTGACTTCAGCACTCGGTATCCATTCATAAATGAAGCAAGTGAATACACTTTAGGAAATTGCTGCAGCATGATCTACGAATGCAGGAAGATGCTATCGGAACACTGGCTTGGGAAGATGTTTCTGATATTATGGGAAGCAACGGATTCAATTGATAACTTGCTGTATGATAGCTGGCATCCTGTTCCTTTTGGACTTCAAGGCACTTCGGACTATCATGTGATACATTGAGGCAAACCGCTCAAAAGAGGTTGCTTTACTGAGTGCTCAGTCATAGGCAGTGGTGTAGCGTGGGGGTGCAGGGGGGGCCGGCCGCACCGGGCGCAACATCTTGGAAGAGACTAAATCCACAGGTTAGGGGGCGCAAATTACTTGACTTGCCCCGGGTTAGGGGGCGCAAATTACTTGCCTTGCCCAGGGTGCTGACAACCCACGCTACGCCACTGGTCATAGGAACATCTATTTGCTCTTGTTTTAAGCTGTCTTTTTACCTGATTCTTAAGCCTGTGCTTCACACAACATTGACATTTTATGTCACTGTACTGAAGCAAGTAGGCAAATTTAGTATTTTCTCCAACTGTCCCTGCCCTGCCAGTCTATGGAGTTTCTTTGCCTTTTTTAAGTTATGCGAGATGCCAAGAGGAGGATTTCAGGGACCTGGAAATTATCTCAGTGGCACCCTGCTGGTTGATCCAGGTTTGTTCCAGTTCAATAAGTTACCAGAAGGACTGAAGTATAGTGAAAAAGGAAGAACGTGAAATTTTGCACAGAACAAAGAATGATGATCCGGAAATGATAATGGCTGAGTGCACTGTGGGTTCAGTGTGTTTTAATTCCAAGTTATTTGAGTATAAGTTGATTGTGAATTATGTTCTTAGTAGTAATAATAATGTGTCAGATGTTTAGATCATTTGCCTAGTGAGAAAATGGGTTTTACTCATGAAAAATAGGAACACGAAAAGACTGATATTTTACCGACCCGACCCAGTTTTTGAGTTTGACTTTGGCACTAGAACAAACTGTGTTATTCAGGCCTATGCTTAAAACCGTAGTTATGTGTAATGAAAAAAGTATGAATCAATAGGTGCACTGTAAATTATATTTAATGTATTGTTGCAACCAATACCAGCCAACCATATCCACCACTGAAATTCATACTGAAATGCATGGCCATTATGCCAATGTAGTCTAACACACCTCCATATTGATATGTACAGTATTTCCAATAGAATAATTTTAATTTCTTTGAAGGAAGATGAGATGGGAAGTGTTATGAATATAGTGGAGGTGAGTCCGAAGGTGGTGGAGGACAAACTTTGTGGTGAGTGCGTAAACAAGATATTAGCCACCTTGAAAGCGTGTGTTGCAGATAACTGACGTGATCTGAAGCATGAGCGTACCAAGTCACAAAGATTGCTATCTGTCAAATTTGCATATTTTTTATATATCGTAAAGTGTGGAGTATGCAAAGTTTACAAAAAGGTGTGAATTTTTGGTAGCTCTGAGAGAGAGCAAGAAAATAGTCACATTCTGCCTCTGGCCCTCAAAATGATTTCAGATGACCACTGCCACTCAGCCGCCCCACTGTACAATTCACCACCACATAAAATCCTGCTATCTGAAAAGCAGAGATTATAATAGCTGTGAGTTTCCAGTGTGTGACTGCAAAGTGGCAGAAGGGTTAACGATCGCTTGGAGTGTTACTGATGTTTGAGTGGTTTTAATAGTTAGAAATTACTGCTGATTCAGATTTGTTTAAGTTAGTCTACAATCAACATGACAAAGATGCAGCCAACTTGTATTTATATATATATTCATATTGCAGAAAGAAATGTACTCTTTTCTTTTAAATGAACAAGACTTTGCACATGCATGTCTCTAGGTGCTTTTCCATTTTAGAAAAATAAGCAAAGTAGAAACTCTCTGCATTGTCTGTTTGTTGATAAAATACAATTGTATATGCATCAAAGTAGATGTTTACTAAATTTAGCTTATTTGATATAGCGTGTGTTCGAACAGTCTCTGGTCAAATAACACGCATCTCTATTAATCCATCCTTGTTATGGAATTTCATATTTTGTTGAGTCTGTGGCTGTTCTGTTTAAAACCTTATAAAAGACAAAGTTTTCGGAAGAATGTCTGAGAGCCATGAAAAGGCTGCAGGAGAACAAGGTTGCAATCAGCGGGGTGGTGCTGAGTTGAGTGATTGATGGTGCCGAAAGATAGCATTACTTTTCTGAGGTGAGTTTAAATCTTTCCTGAGTCCTAGTAGGCAGACAAAGATTTAGGTATTTTGTTAGTAATACTACAGATTCTGCATATTGTGAATCTGTTTTTCTGAAGTCATATTAGGATTGACTGTGTTATTATTACGCATTCTGTGAAGCTTGGTTGAGCGCACGATGAGTGCACTCCTGAATAAGTCTGAGATTCCTAGTAATGGAGGAGAGTTGGAACCACCAGTTGGTACACCAGTCCATGATTTATTCTTGGATCATAGATTATACAGATATTTGCGGTTTAGAGAAAGGAATAGACTGCCAAAGTTTGTCAATTTCAAGTGAATGTTATTTTTGATGTGAAAAACATTGACAGCTTGAGGCATGAGATGTTTGTGTTGAAATTGCAGCCTAAACCTGTGGCAATTGGAAGAACGGAATGAGTTGGATTATCTGACAAATACGAAAACACATAAGATAATGCTAAAGGTTCAGATCAGTGGCTAATTATTGGTTGGATGTCAGATTGAGTTTACAGAAAATGATGTGAAGAGAGAGTATGCTCGAGTCTGTGAAGATGTTTCCTATGATTGCCAACAATTTAGACAAAATGAAAGTAAAAGATGACAAAACTACAAAGATCAGAAAATGAATGGAAAGGAAGAGCAGGTGAGTGATCCTGAAGGAGAGGATAAGTTAATGGACAATTTCATGTACAAAAGCAAGAAATAGGAGCACGGAAGATGAGTGCAGGAAAATATGATTCGGAAGCTGGACTATCAAGACTGTACAAATTGATATTTTAAAACTTAAGGAGAATTTAAATCAAATTGTAAATTCAAATCAAAGTTCTCTGAGATAAAATTGTCACATTTATCAAGGAAGAATTTACATTTTTGAATTTCGAAACAAGAAAGCATGCTGCCTGCTTATATGAAAAACTTGAGGAATTGGCTAAAACAAAGTTGATGTGAATTTATACAAAAAGAGAAGTCATAGAACGGAATGTGGATTACAAAGCCAGAATATTGTACAATTGAGAATGAATTCCTGGGAATGAATTGGCATGAGTAGAGAATGGGAAAATGTGAAGACAAGCAGTCTCAGAAGCTTGGAAAATCCTAAAAGAAGAAATTGAAAAAATGTCGAGATTGTGAGTGATAGTAAATGTGAACTAATGTTTAAAAACATGTTTCTGTTGCATGGAGTGCCTAGAAGGGCATGTATCCATGTACCTTTGTGAAGGAGTGACTTGTGGACTTTTACAAATAATTTCTTGATGCTCTTAGAGGAGCAAGAAAAGTGGTACAGGAAGATGGAGAGAAATGTAACTATTTTTAAGGTACTCTGGAACGATCTAAATGTGTTGTTTTGAATTGTGGTACCTAAGGATTTGTGAAGCTAGTGCAAGACTACAGTTCAATGGCTTAAGGAAGAACCAAAGAGAGTTTGGTCAGAGTAATACACCTTCCCCAACTGTTATGGAGAAGTATAAACAGGTTATGGAGCATTGGAAAGAAAAGGTTCACCAGAAAGAAGTCAATTAGTTGGAATTAATTGGATGAGAGCGATGCAAAATGTAGTTGAGTTAGTGCATGTATATTATGAAAGATTGATGCAGATATACAGTAAACACAGTGGAGTTGAAACAGCAAAAAAAAAACATTTAGGGATGTGTTTCTGCTTTTGTGTTGCATCTGGAGATCAGTGTGCTTATACAGCGCAGTATGACGTGCTGGCAAGCAAAATCGTTAGACAAGATCCTTGCCTATATTGTAGTGATTGTTTATGTTATACAAACAGAAGTGGCTGTATGTATGGTTCCCACTTTCTTCAGTGGCACAAATTATCATATGCTGAACTTCAATGTAATCCGGGTGCCAAACGGTACCACACCCAACCACTTCAGGTGCACAAATGCTGGTTGAAAAACAACCTAGAGTTCATAACAACAATGTACCATGACACTCCAAAAAGTCCATAAGGTTTAGTCCTTCATGTATTTAAACAGAAACGTATAACACTGTAATGTGGTCCATCAAGAAGATTTGATTTGTATCTCCGATAAGGACACCATTCAAAAGAAAATACAGCTGACACGTGTTTCGTCAATGAGACTTTCTCAAGGTCTAGGTCTCATCTTCTGAGCCCCATCAATATAAATGTCCTGTGTAGGTTTCCTATCTTCCAAACATGATATAATTCAAGATATGTAACAAATGCCAATTATATAGTATGCTGTGAAAACGCTGACCTTGATAAGTCGTGAAAGTCCGTTAGTTAAACTTATTCAAATAAATTGACTAAGTTTAATAAGTTTGTGCAAGTTAAATTGCATGATTTACTGTACACCAGATGGTGTTGGCATCCAATCTAAAGATAAGGGCACCGACCTTCAAATAAAATCACAGGAAACAAAGGGTAAATTATTCTCAGCATTCACACATAAAATTTACCTCTGGTTATAAGACATACTGTGAAAGAGGAATTTTGTTTTTTTACAGAAAAATAAATAGGGTTGATTAAATGTGCAGAGCCAGTGCAAAGGTGCCGATCACTCTAAAATTAAATTGAATGTATCCCACAGTCGTCAATATTGACCTACTTGTAGAGCTGAGGAAGGTATCACTCCTGTCATAGATAAAATGATGGAACAGGGCATTCTAAAAAAGAGTCAAAGAAGTCCATGCAATTCACCTATAAAGGGCTTGAAAAAACTGAGTGGGAAATGGAAAATAGTACAGGACCTGTGTAAAATAAGCTGAGGAGGGGATCACTCCAGTCATTGATAAAATGATTGAACAGGGCGCTCTAAAAATAGTCGAAGAAGTCCATGTAATTCACCTTTAAAAGGCTTGAAGAAACTGAGTGGGAAATGGAGAATAGTACAGGAAAGGTCCCATGGACCACTGCCTACTCTTAAAAATTAAAAGAAAACTTTGCATTTTTTTAAAGGAAAACGGGCTGTGTTTCATTTAAAAAATGCTTTATTTAAAAACAATCACAGATATGTTGGTCTGCTGGCCTCAGCAAGCCACAATCCCTGTGATTTTAGTGATTCTCAAAGGGTGACAAACAGAGTCCAACCTTATTAATATTCATGAGGTAGGCCTACTTGTGACCCACTAACAATGGCAAAATGTGTTTGCGATCACCAAATAATGACTTGCTAAGATTTGCTATTTGGTACTTTAGAACTGGCCAGGAATTCTGAAACAGGTATGAAAAATGTAAATACATTTTTTTCAATGTTTGAACCCTTGATGATCTCAGGGATTTACAAAGAGAGGTGTCAGAGAAGGAAAAACAATGCTTGTAAAACTCAGTTGAAGATAGTCATGTGCATGGCACTGAAGATTAATTAAAATACCATTTTAATTTCTACCCCGGAGCATCAGGAGTTGTGGAAAGGGCAAACAGTGTAAAGAAAGCAAAGTTGACAAAAGTGTGCTCTTCAACCTCACTGAAATGGCCAGATGTGCTTCCTCTAGTCCTGCACAGTGGCCAGGCTCCCACTCAACCTTCCACCCTGAACCTCACATAGCTCCACTGGCTCCCAATGCACGAATCAGGAGTGTTCAAACTCTACACACACAGATACAAAGCTTTACGTGACATTGCCTCCATGTACCTCAACAACTTCAGAAACATCCACAAACCTACTGGACACCTCCACTCAGCCGAACTCCTACATGCACACACCCCCACAGACGCAGAACCAGACCCGGCAGTCGTGCCTTGTCCAATCTCTCTTCTAAAGCCTGAACTGACCATCCTCGCACATTAAAGCAGCCTCCTCAGTTCTTGAGTTCCACATAAAACTTAAGACCTGGCGCTGCACCTAGCCCATCCCTGGCTCGCCCATACAGTTACTGCTTCAAGGCTATGATACTGTCCTGGGTGAATAGAATGCTATACAAATGCACATCACAGTATTTTTATATACAAGCAAAAAGATGCATTGCATTTGCGCTGGCAGTAAAATTCAGATGTTTAGTTATGAAGTCTATACTCTGTAAACATAGAGAGATCAAGATGGCACAGCAGGACTTGTTTGACTACAGCAAAGAATTGTCAAGAGCATAGCGTACCTTGAAAACATTGGATTCCTTGAAAACGAACTCTAGGCATATTCCCATTAAATGTTTTATTCAGGACATTGTCACAAACATTCTTCAGGCACTTGTTGTGAGCACATTTTGACAGCTGCAGACATTCCCCAGATTATATTCAAAATCCCTTTTCTATGCAGGGCTTTTTTGATTCAAAAAGTTATTTTTGGTGTGTATCGTAATTGGCAAATGCATCTATATTTTGGAAAACATATGCAGGAACCATGCAACGTTATTCTTAAGCCTACCGGATGAATGCCTAAAGTGTTAATTGTCCTGTGCGTTCAGTACTATGGTCAATTACATAATCACTGCTTCTTTTGCTGCTGAGGTCAAATTGCGTTATTTGACAGGGGTTATTTAAAGGCATTTGTAATGGGCAAATTTAATGAGAATCACTTTATGAATAGAGATCTGATGGTTTTGTCTTGAGGTAAAATTCCAAGGTATCGAGAGGTGTGCCAGCAGTTTGAAACCTTTTTGTTTCAATACGTTTGCGTGAAAACAAAGTAGAAATCTGGGGGCACGTACTCTGTGGGGACAATCGTGCATGATCAAATTGAACGCTGAAGCCATTTTGATGATTTCTTTTCTCACTTAGAAAAAAAGACAACAACGTGGTATCGGTTTTCAACATTTCCATCTACCTTGGAAATCACAAGCCAAAACAGGAGGAATACCTCTTTAGCACTCTGTAGGAATACATTAAAAGCACATTGAAGCAAAATAATACACTTAAGGAAGTTGTAGCAGTGTGATCTGCTAATGCAGAACGATGCTTCGGGAAAGCTGGCTTTGGAAGATCCTTTAGGTTATAGCTACAGTTAAGGTGATGTAGAGGATGCTACTGATAACTTTCTGTATATATATATATATAAAAAGTTAAAATTTTGTACAACTTGCCTGTCTCATTTCTTCAATGACCATGAGAATGGAATGAAATACTGAGAAGGTAAGAGGATGTTGTTCCGGAGACCTTTATCTGAAAATGCTATGTGTTATATATGGAATACTGTTTTACTTTGTCTTCTGTTAACTATTGTTCCCTCACTTCATGGTGTATCTGCTGTTTTCCCAAGGCCTTATGCCTCTGTAGTTATATTTTTCATTTATTTTGGCTGATTCGTGAGCCTGGCCTTCTTGTTTTGGAGTGGAGGTTTTCAGGGACTTGGAACTTACTTCAGTGGCACACGTCCTACTGTAACCGACAGGCCCGTCCCGGTGCATTACACTGTCTTCATGATGGGTCTTGCCTTGAGGACAAAGAATAGTGAAAAGGGAGGAGCAACACTAGATGAAAAAAGAGCCGCCGGTGATGATCTGGCTACGTGGTTGGTTATGGAGTAAGCGCTGATCAGCAGGATGTGCAGTGTGTGTACAGGGTGCTTGTTGTGTGAGGGAGGAGTAGAAGGTTGAAGAAGGTTGAAGAGGTGTTTTGGTGGTATATGTACATGGGTGGGGAAGGGCAGAAGGATGAAGCACCTTCAAGACTGGCCAGTGAAGAGAGTTTCCACGTCACCCAGAACTACATTTCGGGAAGGGAAGTTTTGTGAGAAGATGGTCTGTGTTTCATCGTTGTGCTTCAGGTTGTGGAAAGCTTGGGCTGTCTTAAATTTGTGAGTTAATTGATGGTTATGTGGTCACTGTAGTCATTGCTAGTTGAGTTGATTTTGTGCCCAGGTGGCATCATGATGCTTTGGTTAGTGGGAACACCGAGGCTCGGGTAGCGTGCAGGTGGGCATGTGACCAGGGTGCACATTATTAAATGGTTCTATGTGAGATGTAGATCGCTCAAAGCTTTGTTTACGATGGAGTGAGTATGCTATGATGACTTTCAAAAACTGCTTAAATATTTTCCCCCTGCTGGTATGACAAATGTTAAGGCTTACACCGTATGTTCTAAGTTCTAAACGAACAATGTGGCAGATGTTTATACCCTTTGAATTGTGAGGACATGGGTCTCACACTTAGTAAATAGGAACACGAAGAAGCTGAGACCTGGATTAGTTACTGAGTTGCTGATCTTGAAGCTGAAAGAACGAACTTCTCTGTCTGGCTTTAGTACTTAACTTATTTGTTATTCAGCGATATGCTTGGAATTGTACATATGGGTAATGCAAAAATATGATTCAATAGTTGTATTGTAAATTCTATGTATTGTATTGTCGCAGTGAGTTCGAACCACATTCTCCCACTGAATAGTCTAGTCACTTCACCACCGATGATCTAATGCACCTCCTTGGCAATATATAAATCGTTTCTTGACGAATAATTGCATTTATTTGAATGAATATATGATGCAAAGTGTGCTTGGAATATTAGATGTGAACCATAATATGGTGGAGGGCAAAACCTAGGGTGAGTGTGAGTGCATGTATAAGATGTTATGAGGATATGCGTCTACACAACTGAACTGGTATAAAGCAGTGGTGTCCAAAGTTGCGAAAAGCCCAGAACTTTTTGTGGGATCCACCCATATTTTTTGTTTTCTGTTGCTGAACCTGTTTGTGTTAGCATTAGTACTCTATGCCCTTTACCACTGCTAACCAGTGATAAAGTACTTGTGCCTTCTCCCTAAAACAGGGTAACATTGACTTGCACCCAATTGGCACATTTAATTTACTTGTAAGTCCCTAGTAAACGGTACTACATGTACCCAGTGCCAGTAAATTAAATGCTACTTGTGGGTTTGCACCACTCATTGTGCCATACACTAAAGTAGCCTTTTAAAACATATCTCGGGACTGCCACTGCAGCCTGTAATGCAGTTTTTAAGTTCCAGTTTGACCTGGCAAAATAAACATTTTAACAGGCCTAAACCTTACATTTTAATACTTATAATTCAACCCTAGGATGGTCCTAAATGTTCACAGGGCAGGGTACATGGTATTTAAGAAGTAGGGCACGTGGGTTAAAATTGTGTATGAACTTGCAGTGAAAAACTCCAAGAGTTGTTTTTAACTAGCGTAAGGCCTATCCCTCCCATTGACTTACATGGGGTTACCTCATTACATTTAATAAGTGTTAAGTTTTGATGGGGAGCAGATAGAGATATAGGGCCTCATTACGAGTCTAGAGGTCAACAGACCGCCAGACTCGCAGTGGCGGTCATGTCTGCTGCCGGTTTAGCAGTTCGACCACCAAATTAAGAGTTTGGAGGTCAGATCGCCAAATGATTGCTGTCTCTACCAGGAACAATGTTCCTGAAGGGATGACGGTGGGGCAGGTCAGAATCAGCAAGGGCGGTGCTGAAGTCAGCACCTCTCTGCTGATTACGACTTGGATCTCCGCTACCTTTTCATGGTGGTTTTACTGCCATGAAAAGGTTGGCAGAGAACAGGAGCAGAGGACCACAGAGAACATGAACATGTGCAGACAGTGTGCATTACAAGGGTGCTAGAGCAACCTGAGGGTGGCAGTATTGCTGCCGGCTTGATTACGAGCCGGAAACAGTGCTTCTGTCACTTTCCCGTAGGGCTGATGGGCGGAAACCTTGGTTTCCATCCCTCAGCGTAGCGGGAAAGTCGTAATAGGGCCGATGGGGAGGTCTCCAGTAAGGCAGCAACCACCCCGTCAGAAGTTCAGAGGAGGGGTCTTCTCATCCGCCAAACTCGTAATGAGGCCCATAGTGTTTACACTGAAATGAAAAAGTCTGCACTGAAAGCCAATGAGAAGCTCTGGTGAACCTTGACTCTTTGTGCTACAGTGACTGCCAGTGACAACCAGCAACAAGAGATCTGCACTTCGCACTACAGCTTCCACAACCTGGGGTGACTGTCAACACGCAGCTCAGCCACAACCATCCACAAACCTCAACCAGATTTTCACACTACACCGACGACCATCCGGAACTTGTGACTTTTGCGGTTATCTGGTCCTGTAACACCAGATAACCATGAATGGCGCCCTGTGCTTTTAGGCACTGTACTTACTTTAAATCTTTGATATTGCATATCTCTGGCTCTACTATTTGGATTTTTATGTTTTTGGTGTCAAAGAAATTGTAAACTTTTACTCTATTTTGGTGTGGGATTTTTCTTGTGTGATGTTTTCACTTTACTACTGTTTGAGTGCTGCATACATACTTTACACATTGCCTCTAAGTTAAGCATGACTATTTTGGTGTGAGATCTTTTGTATGATGTTTTCACTTTACTGCTGTTTTAGTGCTGCATAAATACTTTACACATTGCCTCTAAACTAACCCTGACTGCTTTTGGAGTGGGAGTTTTCTTGTGTGATGTTTTCACTTTATTGCTGTTTTAGTGCTTCATAAATACTTTACAAAGTGCCACTAAGTTAAGTCTGAGTGCTTTTGGTGTGGGTTTTTTCTTGTGTGATATGTTTACTTTACTGCTGCTTCAGTGCTGCGTGAATACTTTACAAATCGCCTCTAAGTGAAGCCTGGCTGCTTTTGT
This sequence comes from Pleurodeles waltl, assembly GCF_031143425.1. Classification (NCBI taxonomy): domain Eukaryota; kingdom Metazoa; phylum Chordata; class Amphibia; order Caudata; family Salamandridae; genus Pleurodeles; species Pleurodeles waltl. The sequence goes on along the minus strand of NC_090446.1, from coordinate 1,330,684,346 downwards.
GTAAAGCTACCAGAGGGTTAAGCTCAAGTTAATGTAGGGACTTTCATGGTTTACCCCACAAGGATTGTGGCAGGTGCTTGAGAAGGACTTTCACTCCCCCTCAGCCAACAACCCAATCTCTCACAGAAAATGCATGAAAGCTGTTTCTGATCATGTTAACAAGGTGTGCAGGACTCAGACAGTAACAACCATTGTATAATTAATTTTGGTGTTCATACTGTTTCTTAATAATAAGGAACTATAGCTTTATTTTTCGACAGGTTTATCACGTTACTTTAAAATGACAGATACCCTTGTTGATTGCTTATTCATTTAAAAAAAATTCAAACTTGTAACCATCATTTCAAATGTATTTCATATAAAAATATAGGTATGGGTTTGTTTTCTTTATTCCTTTATTCATGACAGTTTTCACTAAAACAGATGAGGGTTGATCTTTCTAACGTAGAAAGAGCACCCTGCATGGATTTTGGGACTTGTTTTGTAGTACCAGAGATGACTTTTTGAGGGTAGGCTTAAAACCATGCAGCGTTTTACCATGTCCTCTGGAAGGTGCCATTTTTTCCCAAACAGAGACTAATGTTTTAATGCCTTTTTTACCTCCCACCGCAGACTCCTGGCTACAGCCGGTTTGGCGCCACAATATACAGACTCTAGATTTTGATGGAGGTGGTAAGATATTTTCTCTCTTTCTCTCTGTTTGACGAATAAATTCCCTTTTCCCCCATATTTTCCTGTAACATCGCTTTCAGCTGCAATGTGGATTTCGAGTTCCCAAGTCACTATGATTGCCGTGTGCCAAATTAGCCATTAACAGTGTCACAGTGGGCACTTCTGGTCGGAACATCAAAAAGGCGACCGATAAGATCCCCCGGTTGCCAGCTCCCAGTGCTGGTTCTGAGTGGTCTGCTATGATGTCAGCCGCTAGAACAAGCAATGATTTGGAATACTTTTCTCAAAAGCACTACTTCTGTTTCAGAGCCATTGAGGCATGGATCACCTTGTCTCATCCTTGCTAGGGCCTTGAAGAGGTTGAGCGATAGGCCATGGTATGGCTATGACGGGGAATCTTCCACAAACCTAATACAGCCTTATAGCATGCTGTAGCAGGATATACCAGCCATTAGATGCCCGATCCAGAATTAAAGCCCTGAACCGAAGGCTTACTGACGGGCCTTTAATTTCTGGTATAGCCCAGCTGCGGTGGGCTAGAAGGCTATTAGAACATTCTAAAGGGCAGAATGTTCTAATTAGTAAAACAAAGACCTCACAGAGCCCGAGGGGGTTGAATTCCCCTCATGCTCTGGGAGGCCTTTGATCACAAGAACAGCAGTAAAAGGCAAACATTGGAATGCAGATGCTCTGGGATTTTAACAGCCATTAGAAGCCCGGAGCACTCCATTGTCTTCAATGGAGCTGCCAACATTCCAATGTTCTAATAATCAGTATTCTGTCACACAGTTTGAAATGTATCTTCTCCCTTCAACCTTAATCCAGATGATATGTGTAAATGAGTGTGACAGTCTGTAGTTAACAAAAAGACAGCTTGCAAGGACTTTTAAAGGAGAACCAAGAGCTACACTGAAGCACTGCCAGGGGAAGCCCTCTTCTCTACTAAGACTCCTAGTAGGTAAATGAAGGTTAGTGCTCCTAAGCTAAGGCCAGTGCTTTTCATGGTACCCCCAATTTATTGAGGTAACACCTGCTAGATCCCCCAAACACCCAAAAGGTAGATACCCCCATTTCGAAGAAAAGGAGAAGTGGAAGGTGTGTCTCATTCCACTCATCATTAAGTTAGGCTCAATTGGAAGGCAATGTGGAGTAAGACAACCTGTCAGAGAATCTCATTCACAAGTAGTACACATAGAGCTCCAAATTACGACCCCAAAATCAGTACACATACACATTTTTTTTATTTGTTTATAAATCATGTGCCTTACAATGGCTGCAACAATAAACTGCTCAGCAACAATTATGTAAATTAGGGCAACGTCAAATATACCCCAATCGTATTTTATCCCACATCTCTGTTCTACTAGTTTTACTTAAGTTGGTTAAAACCATCTCCCTAGTGGCATGACTGATTACGTGCCTAATTATGATCTCAGTGGCATTGTCGCCGACACCGTCAATATGGCACAGGTGAGGCTGCTGTCAAGGCGGCGGCCTCACTCTTGTCGTATTATGATGTTTCCACTGGGCTGACTGGCAGAAAACTCATATTACGTGTGTAAACAGTGCAGCAGCATTGGCCTTGGCTCCCTTAGGGAGCTGCGGCCAATACCGTCACACACCAGCACCCTCAGAATGCACACACTCTGCATAGCAGACAGTGCGCATTCTGAGGGTGCTGGAGGGGCCTGCACTGCCCACAACATGGTCATGGTCAGTGCAGGGGCCCCCTCTGTGGCCCTGAGCACAGGCTTTCCACCAACCTTTTCATGATGGGCCTCCTCCAAGAAAAAGTCAGTGAAAAGTGAAGTCGTGATCAGCACGGTGGTGCCGCCATGGGCAGTGCCGTGGCTGACCATGACTTCGACCGCCTCCAACCCGTCGGGATATGTGATCCTGGCGGTAGCGGTGGTCTCCTGGTGGTCAAACCACCAGGATCATAATCTAGCGGTCAGTCCGCCAGGAGTGCAGCGGGCCGACCGCCATCGTAAGTTTGGCGGTCTCTGAACCGCCAAACTAGTAATGAGACCCTAAGTATTAACTGATATGCTAATATGACAAGTCATGCAAAACCTCACCTTGTACCTTTTGGTGCTTTCAGGCTTGAAGTCAGAAATCCATTGTTCAACACTTACTCCAGGAACCGGTCCTTGAGAATACCTTACATACTTTTTCTGCATGATGTTCAATGAAGTGTGGAAGGGCAACTCACACACAGCTTCTCTATCTTTAGAGATGATAAATGAGCAATGCTCCTTGTCCAAAAACTGTATGCAGAGACTTACTGCTACTTTCCTTCCCTCTTCCTAGTGGATAAAACAAACTACTAATTCTCCTTTGAAGCAATCTCTTCAGCTGGCACCTTACAAATAAGAATTCACCAGACAGCATAAGTGTTCTATTCTCAGTAGCATGGGTTGGAGAAAACATGGCAACCTAGGGCACTGCAAGGTGGCACTAGAGGCTTCTAAATATGCCCTTCTGTGCCTGTTTATCAAGTTTTCCCCGGGTTGAATGTGAGGAGGCATCTTCATTAGACCTCAGGTCTCAAAATAATGGTTATACAACTATTCAGAAGAGCCCCAAACACCTATTACTTACAAACTCATTGTAACCAAATTGCTCAATTTAATCCAGTTTAACATTGCCAATTCCAGTACATCTCTTCTAGATAGCCTATTGAACATTTTCAACCCAGAGTCTTGTCACATTAAGATCCAAAAACTATTCCTCACTCTTTTCTTCTTTTCAGTTACCCCATCACAGAATGCAGTGTACATCAATGCCGACACCAAGTGTTCTATGACACACTATCGAAAGCAGAAATATAGTGACACAGAAATATTAGGGCAAAAATATTGTTTTCCTATACATCATGGAAAGTACAAAAATATCGAAAAATATATTGTTTAACACTAATATCGAAAAAAGTATATTGTTTTTGTTGGATAGTGGAATGTATTGTCATGTGGTTGCCTAGTGATGTGGGAGAGAAGCTAGAATGTTGAGGCGGCCTAGTGTCAGTTGAGACTAGGTAGCTGCCAGGGTTGGTTGTAATATTGAAGCTTAAATAAACTTATACGTTGGCAACATAGAAAGCGACGTTGGAGCATCTTTTCAGTGGCGACGAGGATGGGATCCCATGTGTCAACGGTGGACCAACCCTGGCGGTGTGATGAGGTCGTTAAAATGATGCGGCGGAGTTGTTGGGGAAGACTCAGTGTATCTCATCTGCGTTTCGTTTGCCTAGTGCCAACTCGTGCTACAAGTCAGGAAGGAGTGTAAACTGAGCACCGTAACGCTCAAGTGTCGGAAAAGTGTTTTGACACATTTTGCAGAGGTGTGAAAATCGAGTGTAGAAGCACTGGGGCACCGAAGAAGAAAGCGAGTGCATTCTGGCGTGGGAAACGTACCTGGAGTATATGTAGACATATATGTAGGAGAAATATTACGGTTTGGAAAAGTTTATATTCGATTTTATCTCCTGCGGAAACCAACAGCCGTTTGGTCGCGCGGATGTGCTGTGTGCCGGCACGTAGAAGGCGTCTGGCACAGTACGGGCACGCGGATATCTGGCGTACGCGTGCGCATTACCAAAGGAAATGATTTGGTAAATGCGGTCTGAAGAACAGATTTACGCGATCTACGTGCTGGCGTTTTTTGTTTTTTTTCTTCTTTTTGATTCAAAGTTGCTTACGAGTGGAAACGAGGAAGGAACAAGTGAGTGATTTTTTTTTTTGGGACAATATCCATTTTGAACTAGGTATTTTGTCTAAGGTCTACAGGACTATAACATTAAGAAAAAATGTGTTTATTGAAGAAAAAAAAAAAAGAAACATAAGTATTTTTTATAAGTTTCCCATTGTCAGAGACGAGAAACATGCAATCATTAGTACCGCCTCCAGTCTTTTTAAGTATGCCAGGTGATCCGTCTATGTCTTGGGAGGATTGGCGTGAGGTATTTGAGACTTACCTGGAAGCGTTAGGAGGGGCTATTTTCACGGCAAAAAGAAAATTGGCTTTGCTCAAACACAATTTGGGTGTTGAAGGGAGGAAAGTATTAAAAACATTACCCAGTAACGAGGAATTAGAAGTTAATAGGGATGGGTCGGATGAAGAAGATGAAAGCAATGATATATATATGAGAACTATGACAGCTCTGGAAGAACACTATGGTAGAAAATTTTGTATTGTTGTGGAACAACATAAAAAAAATTCTAGAGTCCAATCGCCGAATGAATCAGTAGATCAGTATGTGTGTGCGTTACGATCGTTAGCCAACACGTGTAAATTTAAAGATTTACATGAAGAAATAATACGTGATCAATTGATATGCCGCACCAAGGACAGGAAAATACAAGAAAAATTGTTGTCGCTCAGGGACCCATCGCTAGATGAAGCATTGGCAGCAGCAAAGCGCATAGAGGCTACTTCCAAATATATCAAGGAATTGGGAAGAAATTATGGTGTGGATGGAAATGATATGCCTGTCCGGGAGGTAGATAAAATTAAGGGTGGTAATGATAAGTGGAGGATTGAAAAAAAATGTTACAGGTGTGGCAGTGTAAAACATTTAGCATTTTCGATGAATTGCCCAGCTAAAAACAGTAAGTGTTTCAATTGTAATAGAATAGGACATTTTTCTAAAGTTTGTACCCAGAAGAAAGTGGGAAACAAGAAAAATGTGAACTATTTAAGAGATGAAGGTTCCTTGGAAGTTGATGAGTGTTGTGAACAAGTAGAGGTACTAATGCTACAAGATATAATATCTGAAGGTACTTCAGATTTGTCTGAATTTAGTGATGTGTGGATGATAGGGAATGACGATTATAAACCGCCAAAGTGTGTAGTGGAATTAAATGGAAGACCAGTGAGGATGTGGGCAGATTCGTGTTCCCCGCATACTTTGGTTAATAAAGAAACATGGGTGAAATTAGGTGAGGTGCAGTTACTTAATCCCAAAGTAAATCTGATAGGTTATGGAGGAAATAGAATACCTGTACTAGGTTGTTTCAGAGGTGAAATTGAGTTTAAACAAAAAAGAATCTCCAGTGATATTTATGTGGTGGAGAGTGGAAGATGTTTATTAGGGTGGAGTGAACAGAGAACTTTAGGAATTATACTGAACCCTAATACGGAAGAACAAGTGTTGGTTGTGGAGGGAGAGGACAAGAAGTCAGTTAAGTGGAAATTAGAATTTCCGGAGTTATTTAAGGGGAAACTGGGATGTTTGAAAGGATTCCAACATAAATCATTTTGAAGGAAGGAGCTGTACCTAAAGTACACAAGGTTAGGAGCGTTCCGGTAGTGCTGAAAGAAGCCTTAAAAAGTGAGTTGAGAAGATTGTTGGAGATGGGCGTGATAGAGGAAGTAGAGTCATCGGAGTGGCTAAGTCCAGTGGTTTTGGCACGTAAACCTAATGGAAAAAATGTCATGTGTGTGGATTTGAGGGACCTAAATGACAACATCTGGATAGATAGACATCCAATACAAAATATAAACGAGCTGTTGGCAAGTATTCAGGGTGGTGAGGTTTTTTTCTACCATTGATTTGTCCAATGCATACCACCAGGTCATGTTGCACCCTGATTCAAAACATCTAACATCTTTTATAACTCCAGAAGGAGCATTTAGGTATCTACGCATGCCCTTTGGTTTGGCATCTGCTTCCGCAGTGTTCCAAAGAATCATGCAAGGTTTGTTGGGTGAGGTCCAAAATGTAATTTTTTTCCAGGATGATGTGTTAGTATGGGCGAAAGATGTGAGGGAACATGATATGTTATTGAGGAAGGTATGTTCCATATTGGAGAAAGCTGGACTGACAGTGGAAATGAAAAAGTGTAAATTTGAATGCAAAACTGTTGAATATTTGGGCCATACAGTATCAGGGAAAGGTATCAAACCGAAAGTGAACCTACTGGAAGCAATTGAAAAGCACCTATTCCTCCGAATAAGGACCAGCTAAGATGGTTTTTGGGTCTAGCAGAATATTATGCAAAATTTGTGAAGAATTTTGCTGAGGTGGCCCAACCATTGCATGCTACAGTGAAGAAGAATCAAAAATTTGAATGGTCTAAGGAATGCCAGCAAGCATATTCTACCTTAAAACAATGCATTATCGATGCAGTGGAACTAAAACCTTTTGTAGCAGAAGATCATACCATTGTGTCTACTGATGCGAGTATGCATGGCCTTGGGGCAGTACTAATGCAGTTACGCAAAGGGAAGGAACGTGTGATAGCGTTTGCTTCTAGAACATTGAAGGGGGCAGAAGAAACATATTCCGCCATCGAGAAGGAGGCCCTGCTTGTTGGTGGGGTGTCAAGTACTTTAAAAACTATGGGGGTGATTCTGACCTTGGCGGTCTTTTCGCAAGACCGCTGAGTTACCGCCGCGGTAAAGACCGCCGACCGCGGCGGTATGCCGCGGCGCGTATTCCGACCGCTGGGAGCGTTCCACCGGAAAACCCCCAGCAGCCACACTGGCGGTCGGCGGGAAAGTGGAGACTGGTCAACCTCCACCGCCACGCCAGCAGAACACCGCCCACAGAATTACGACCCACATTTCTGTGTGGCGGTCTTCTGTTGGCGGTCTTCTGTTGGCGGTCACGTCCCTATGGCTCCCGTCGCCTCCCGGAGGACCAACGCAAGGTAAGTTGATCGTCCGTGAGGGGAGGGGGTGGGGGGGGTGTTGTGTGATGTGTGCGTGCATGGGGGTGTGTAGAGGGGGTGTGTGAGTGCGTGCATGCGGGCGGGGGGTGCTGCTGTGCCTATGGGCAATGTGTGTAGTTCGGCGGGTGCGCATGTTGGCATGTATGTGTGCGGGTATGTGCCCCCGTTGTGTATGTGTGTGTGTAGGGGGTGTGCATATGTGCATGTTGGGGGTGCGTGCATGTCGGGGTGCGTGTATGTGCATGTCGGGGTGGGGGGGGCAGGGGGTTTGTAACATCTCTGGGGGGTGGCAGGGGGTGGAGGGTGTGGGGGGGGACTCGTGGGGGGTAGTGGGGGGTGGGGGAGACCCCTATCAGTGCCAGGGATGGAATTCCCTGGCCCCGATAGTGCCTACCGCCATGGTTCGCATGGCGGTTCCCGACCGCCAAAAACCGCGGCGGTAAGCAGGGTCATGATGCGGTTGGCGGTCTTGGGTCGACCGCCGGGCCGGAGTGCACAAACTCCAGCCCGTCGGTCATGACCGCCGTGGCGGTCGGAGTGGGAAAGTGGCGGTCGATCGCGGCGGTGACCGCCGCGGTCAGAATGCCATTTTTTGGACCGCCGGTCTGTTCGCGGTCCGACCGCCGCCTCTCCGCCGACCGCCGGGGTTAGAATCACCCCCTATGTGTGTGGAAGGAAGTTTGAACTGCGAACAGACCATAAACCATTAATCGATATGTTTACAACAAAGGGTGCAAAGCGAGCATCTTCCAGAATAGCAAAGTGGATGTATAGTTTACAGGAGTATGATTTTGTTATAAGATATGTACCTGGGGTAAAGAACGTTAATACAGACTGCCTATCTAGACTGCCAATTGAGAATCAAGCAGATGAGGAGGAAGAAGAGTGGATGGTTGCGAGTGTCCAGGATGTAGGGACCGATGCAATTAGTGAGGAACTCTGGCGGGAGTCAGTGGATGGAGATGAGGAATTACAATTACTGAAGAAATATGTGGGAATGCATTGGTCCAAATTGGGAGAGCGTGTGAGTCAGGTGACAAATTTCAAGAATGTATGGTCGGAATTGTCCAATCAAGATGGCTTGTTGAGACGTGGTGACAGGTTGATTGTTCCTTATAAATTGAGAGGGAGGTTGTTGGAAGGGTTACATGAGGGTCATGGAGGCGTGTCAGGATTGAAGAGGAAGGTGAGAGAAGATTTTTGGTGGCCGGGGGTGGACCGGGATGTGGAAAGGTTTGTAAGGAACTGTGTGGAGTGTGCATGTAGTGATAAATCCCATGTGGGGGTGAAGACCCCGGTTATTCCATTCCCGTTTTCAGATAAACCTTGGCAGAAGGTAGGGATGGACATATGTAGTCCTTTTTTATTGGACACTAGTGACAAGGTTTTCATCATAGTAATGATAGATTACCATTCCAAATGGCCTGAAGTGAGTGTAGTGAGAGATGTCAGATCAGGTGCTGTGATTGAAGTTTGCGAAGAGGTATGGAGGAGAGAAGGATATCCTGAGGCGGTGGTGACGGACAATGGCCCGCAGTTTACATCTGAGGAGTTTGGTGATTATATGAAAAAATGTGGGGTAAAGCACATTAGAACTGCCGTAGCCCATCCTAGAGAAAATGGACTAGTAGAGAGGTTCAACAGAGTGATAAGTGAAAATATACAATTGTCGTTGCAGAATGGTCTGAACTGGAAAAAGGAAATAAAGAATCTTTTGTGGAATTATTGCACTACTCCACATTCCCCCACGTTGGAGACCCCATTTGTGTTGTTGAAGGGTAGAAAGCCGTGTACCAAGGCTGTACCTGGATGGATGGGTAAAGCATGAAGAGAGAAGGTGAATGAAGAGGAAGTGTTGAGGCGAGTAAGGGAAGGTCAAAAAGCGTATGACGGAAGAAATAAAGAGAGTTGAAAGAAGTTGGGAAGGTTGAAGATTGGTGATTGGGTGAGAACTAGGGTGTGGAATAAAAAAAAAAGTTGTATCTAAATGGTCTATGCCTAGGCAAGTGGTGAGTGTAAAAGAATATAGTGTGGAGTTGGAGGATGGCAAGAGATGGAATGTGAGCGAAATAACGAAGTGTAATGAAGCAGAGTTGCGAAAGTGGAAGGGTATGAGGGATGATGGCAAGTGGACCGAGGTGAACAAAGAGGTATGTAAGGGAAGGAGATTGGTGAAGAGACCTGTGTATTTAAAGGACTATGTGATGTAGGGATTTTATATACTTTAGATAAGGTGAAGTTAATTTTGTTATAAATCGGTTTTGCAGGTTGTCATGTAGTGTAAAGTAAGTAAGCTATAAAGTAAGCTATTATTGGATTAGGTTAGAATATATTTATGTATACGTATTGTAGCTATAACATGTTTTTTTTTTGTTTGAAGGGTAAAGGGGGGAGATGTGTTGGATAGTGGAATGTATTGTCATGTGGTTGCCTAGTGATGTGGGAGAGAAGCTAGAATGTTGAGGCGGCCTAGTGTCAGTTGAGACTAGGTAGCTGCCAGGGTTGGTTGTAATATTGAAGCTTAAATAAACTTATACGTTGGCAACATAGAAAGCGACGTTGGTGCATCTTTTCAGTTTTTAATATATATGTAGCTAAAACAATACTTCTTAAATAATGTAACAGATTACATTGATATGGTGTAAAATATGTATATTTAAGTAATATCTAAAAATATATTAATATAAACAAACACACACACATATATATGTATACGTTAATGTGTATACACACATTTATCATGTAAAACTATTATAACAAATATTGAATTAAATTTATGTTATAATTTTTTATTTTTTTCATTTATTAGTATAACAAATATATATACATATATATATAAATATATATAAAAATATAAAATATATTACAAACTGCAAATTAATTTCAAATATTTCCAAATTAATCACACTTAAAAAGTAAACAATAGATAAAAATACATTTAACTGAAAATATGTTAAAAACTTCATATATTTATACATATAAATAAATAATATAAAAATACACACAAACACATAATAGTAATATATATTTGAACAATATTAACAAAATTATTAAACCGTGGCAATTATAAATATACTACTCCCACTCCAATCTATACAACAATAGGGCAAGCATTATACTCAGGAGGGGTCAAATGTGCTATTCCCACTCCAATCTGTGCGACAGTAGAGAAAACATTGGGCACTGGAAATATAAAATGTACTATTCCCACTCCGGTGTATTCAACAGTAGGCAAAGCATTGTACTCAGAAAATGTCAAATTCACTATACCCACTCCTGTCAGTGCAACAGTAAAGAAAATGTTGGACTCAGGAGGAGTCCAATTTACTATTCCCACTTCAGTGTGTGCAACAGTAGAGAAAGTGATGGACTCAGGAGAGAGTACATTTTCTATTTCCACTCCAGTAACTGCAACAGGAGGAAAACGGACTCAGGAGAGGTAACATTTACTATTCCCACTCCAGTAGGTGCAACAGTAGGGAAAGTGTTGGACACCAGAGGTGTAAGATTTACTATTCCTACTCCAGTGTGTGCAACAGTAGAGAAAGCGTTGGACCAGGAGGGGTAAAAGTTACTACTTCCACTCCAGTGTGCAACAGTAAGGAAAACATTGGACTCAGGAGGAGTAAAATTTACTATTCCCACTCCAGTTGGACTCAGGAAAGGTAAAATTTACTAGTCTCACTCCAGTAAGTGCACCAGTAGAGAAAAGGTTGGATTCAGTTGAGGTAACATTTACTATTCCCACTCCAGTGTGTAAAACACTAGGGAAACTGTTGTACTCAGGCAAGGTTAAATTTACAATTTTGACTCCAGTTGGTGCAACAGTAGGGAAAGCGTTGGACACCATAGGGGTAATATTTACTATTCTAACTCCTTTGTGTGCAACATTAGAGAAAGCGTTGGACCAGGAAGGGTAAAAGTTACTACTCCCACTCCAGAGTGTGCAACAGTAAGGAAAACATTGGATTCAGGAGGAGTAAAATTTACTATTCCCACTCCAGTAAGTGCAACTGAGGGAAAGTGTTGGACTCAGGAGGGGCAAAATGTACTATTCCCACTCCAGTGTGTGCAACAGTAGGGAAAGGATTGGACTCAGGAGGGGTGAAATTCACTATTTCCAATCCAGTTGGTGAAACAGTATGGAAAGCATTAGACTCAGAAGAGATAACATTTACTATTCCCACCCCAACATTGCAAGTATAGGGGAGAACAACATGGGCCCCGGCCACAATCCACATGTGCCTATTCACCCGGGGCACTTTTTTGTGGCCCTTTACCTGCCTTTCTGCCAACCTTTTCATGGCGGTGTCCTGGTCATGAAAAGGTCCGCAGAAAGGCAGATCATTTCATCACACATCTCTGTTCTACTAGTATTACTTAAGATGGTTGACTTCATCTCACTAGTGACATGATAGACTATGTACCTAATTACGATCTCATATGGCGGGGTGAGGCTGCCGTCAAGACTTTATCCCAGTTGCGTTATGATATTTCCACCAGGCTGACTGGCGGAAACGTTGTATTGCGTTTACGTCGGTCAGCCCAGTGAAAACAGTGTTGCGGCATTGGCCTTGGCTCCCACAGGGAGCCAAGGCCAATGCCTTCACACACCAGGACCCCCAGATTGAGCTCTGTTTGCATAGCCGACAATGCACATTCCAAGGGTGCTGCCAGGGGGGCCTGCACTGCCCAAGACATGATCGTGGGCAGTGAAGGGGTCCTTCTGTGGCCCTCAGCACTGGCTTTCTGTCAGCCTTTTCATGACATGGGCCAATGCTGGCACTGCTACCATTGACCACCGCTATCCTTACCACCATTGGCACGGTAGCTCAATTGTCAGCGGTGGCAGTGGTCTTGTGGTGGTCCTACCTCACAGATCATAATTGGGCAGTCGGACCACTAAGAATGCAGTGGTCAGACCACCAAAGACAGTATGGTGGTCCCAAGACTACTTAAGTTGCAATCAGCCCCTAAATCTCTTAATTTTAACAAAACAAAAAAAAATACCATAACTATTACAAATTTCAATAATTATTATCAATTAACCCAAATATTAGTCCTATAAGTAAAATACCACACTATGGGCCTGATTACGACTTCGGCAGAGGAGATTACTCTGTCCCAAATGTGACGGATAACCTGCCCGCCGAATTATGAGTCCACTATATCCTATGGAACTCGTAATTTGGTGGGCGGGATACCCGTCACATTTGGGACGGAGTAATCCCCTCTGCCGAAGTCGTAATCAGGCCCTCTATTCCCACAAACATATTAACCAACAATTAAAATGTAATAAAAATAAAGAAAGTTTAATAACACCATTAACCTATGAAATAATTAAAAAGGAAATAAAGAAAAAGTAAAACCTTTTTTTAATTTATAATTACTTAAATGCCTTCCCCTTTACTGTACAAACTAAACAACACACAACTAAAATGTAACTTAACATAATTTGTAATGAAAAAATAAATAATGAAGTAATAATTATCAATAAATTATTTATTAATCAACTTCAAACCTTGTACCCTTAAACACAACACACATCTAACATATAATCTGAAAAATAATATAAATACAAAATTCACATAATTAGTTATCAATTAAATAATGAATATTAATTTAAATTAATCATTAATTAATTAGACGTAATTTACCTCCCACACTGTACCCCTATAAACCCCACAGTCTGTACCTAAAACATAACTTAAAAAATAGATTATGTAGATAATCTACATAATTCATTATGAAATAAATAATTAATAATGATTACAAATTAATTAATTATAATTAAGTTCACTCCCACCTAATACCCCTACAACATCTACAACCTGCACCTAAAACTTAACTGAAAAAATTAATTAATTAGATTTACATATTTAATTTTCAATTAAATCATTAATAATAATAAGTAATTATTAATTAATTAATTATAAATAAATAACTTCCCATCCTATACCCCTACAAAACTCACAACCCGCACCTTAAACTTAGCTGAAAAAATGTATTGAGTTTACATAATTGTTATCAATTAAATCATTAATAATAATTAAAAATGAATTATGAATTAATTAAAAATAAATTATTTCCCACCCTATACCTCTACAAAACCCACAACCTGAACTCAGCGCTGCTCTGCCGATCACAACTCCTGTTTCTGCCAGCTTTTCAATGGCTGGCAGAAACACAGTGCAGGGACCAACAGAGGGGGCACCTGCACTGCCCCGGCACTGTCATGGGCAGTGCAGGGCCCCCCTGCCCAGCATCCTCGGAATGCGCACTGTCTGAAGTGCAGACAGTTTGCATTCCTAGGGTTCTACTGTGCTATAGTATTGGCCTCGGCTCCCATATGGGAGGTCAATACTGTAGCACTGTTCCCGCCAGTCTGACCGGCTGGAACGTCGTAATATGATGTACCTGCTGGTTAGCTCGGTGGAAACATCATAATATAACCAGAGGGAGGCAGCCGGTATAACGACTGACTCCTCCCCGCGGATTTGGTGGCTGGAGTTTTCCAACTGCCAAAGTCGTAATGTGCCCCATAGATATTTTTGTAAACAATATTAACAACATCAATATTTACAACATTGATATTTTAAATATTGCTATTACTTACCTCTAAAATCTGTTCTTGTCAAAAATATCCCTGCATCACAATATTTGTGGCTCATGATATTTAAAACTCAATATTTCTGTATCTCAATATTTTAAATTTGATATTTTGTCTGAATACCACACCAAGCATTGTAGCCTTGAACTTATTTACCTTCCTTGAACTTAAATCTGATAGCTCTTTCAGACCCTCTTTTAGGGCATCCTACTTAAACGTACCCCTTTGAGTCCTATCAGGATACTGTGTGCTGGTTTATTCTATGTAAGATACACAGATGCGGGTACAATTATCTAGAGGAAGACAGGTACATATGTTGAATTATTTAGTAGCATGTAGATCAGTATAGCAGTCATGTTATGAGTTACATTAGTTCCCCATCAGGGTTCGTATTATATACAGTGCCTCGAGGGTGCAACAGGAGTGTGCTCCCATTTCCTGCAACCCTAGGTCACTTTACTATTACAGAAGAGAATGAAGATGCTTGTGCATCCTCTTCTGAAATACAGAATTTGCATGAACACATAGAGTGCCAGTGCTAGCTTCAGGGGGTATACACTCGTTAACAGTGGGCAAATGCCTCAGGCTAATGAGGGAAAATCTTTGCCCCTGTGTCAACACCTATTATAGATGCAGGCACAGAGGAAAACGACCAGCAGGAGGCTGACTGACTTCACTACAAAGAGTTGGTACACAGTAAGGGCCTTATCATGAGTCTGGCCACCAACAGACCACCAGAACCGCGGTAGCTGTCTGACCTCCACATTACAAAGTTGGCAAACAGATCTGTCAACCTACCTCCATCCCTGCTAGGATCTCCGATTCCGAAGGGATGACAGCAGTGCAGGTTGTGATCAGCCAGGGCGGTGCTGAAGTCAGCGCTGCCCTGGTGATTACAAACTTGCTCTCTGTCAAGCCTTTTCATGGCAGATCAACCACTGTTCTCTTAAAAGGGCTTGACTTCTTATAATTGGGAACCACAGAGTGTGGTAACTAAGTAGTGGTTATCTTGTTGCCATTTGAGGACCACAGGCACAGTCTGTATGTTTTCCCACTACTAATCAGAGGTGCCAAAGATGCTCTCTTTTTTGTTAAACTTTGCAAGCGCAACACTTTGTGAAGTTATAAAAGAAAATATTGCAAAGTTGGGATTTTTCAATTATAAGAATCAGGTTTTTGGTTCAGAGGGTTTGAGCCCCACTCAGGCAATAACTACAATCCTTGTCAGGGTAAACCACAAAGGTCACTACATTAACATGTGCTTAACCCTTAGCACAAAAGCAGTCTGGCTTATCTTAGAGGCAAGGTGTAAAGTATTTCTAAAGCACAGAAACAGTAATAAATAAAAATATCAGAAGAAAAATCCCAAACTAATTTTTTAAAAATAGACTAAGGGCCTCCCTACGAGTTTGGCGGACTTTTGGCAAGACCGCTGAGGTGGCTGCGACCAAAAACTGCCATGTTGGCGGTGATCCGACTGCCTTATTAAGAGTTACAAAGCTAAGTCTGCCAAAATCCAGCCAAATTTCTAAAACCTGCAGGGCGGGAAAGAGGTGGTCCCACCACCAGCACTGCCAGCCCACCAAAAAATCTCCAATCATATTACGATCCAAAAATCACAAGAGTGGTTCTTCCATGGCAGAAAACCATTGGTAGTGCGAACTGCAGCGGTCAGCAGTCACAACAGTTAAACACCACACTACATTGGATAGTTGGAAAACCCTAAACCTGACACACATCCACACACCCGACACACGTACAAACTGCATTATATAACACACCCTTTCACACTCCACAATCCTTTGCAACCAGAAAGTGACACATGGCCAGAGACAAGCCAAAAAAATTAATTAAACCAAAGCACACAATAATCACCCCTATACATTTCACTCAGCACTCATCCCACAACACACACAAAACACAATTTAGTACCCCACACAATATACACCAACCGTCACCCACTCACATCACAACTCCCGCACCTCATCACCCATCCTATCTTCCTCACAGTTCTCACTACCTCACTGTCTTGTCCACCACTACCATGTCCCCACAAAAACATATGCGTTTCACTAATGATGAGTTGAGGGTCATGGTGGACAAACATATCAGAGAAGAGCCATACCTTTTTGGAGAACAGGTCCAGCTAACATCAGTAGCCCTGAAAATGGAGCTGTGGCCAAGGCTAGTCAACTGGCTGAATTCTCTAGGCGGCTACCCACGCACAATGGAGGACATTAGGAAGAGGTGGAACGACCTCAGAGGGAAGGTGTGTTCCATGGCTGCCAGGCTTCAGCTGGTGGTACTCAAGACTGGTGGTGGACCTTCACCTCCCCCCTACTTTCACATCATGGGAGGAGAAGGTCTTAGACTTCTTTCATTCTGAGGGCCTGACATGAATACCTGGGGGAGTAGAGTCTGGTAAGTCACTACACCAATAATGTCACCAAACAGTTGTGTCTTGCATGCTCACTGATCACCTTTCCCCACCACCCCTAAATTCCCCTCTCTGGCATGCCACATGTTAACTAAACTCACCTGGGGCCACAGTGTTTGTGTATGGCATGTGACGTACAGGGACTGACAGCACAACAACTCCCAGCAGGTACTGTTTCACCTTTAAGAAAACCAGAACAGTGTACTACAAGTGAAATTGCCTTGCATGTTAAACCATCAATAGAACCCACCTGAATGCTACACAATTGAACAGTCTATGGCAATAACAGCAGTGCTATGGCCCACTACCAGTACTATTACAAGCAAAACACAGCTACAGCTGTGTTTGCTTCTAAACTAGCCTTTTAAATTACCATCCAAACAATGTCATGTACTGTCCTTGGGGGGTCGAGGGGGAAGGGGACTATATAGTAAGCTAGATGTACTTTTAGTACTCCCACACAGAGGCTGAGGGTAAATGGTAACTCCCATACTGTTGGCTAGCTGTGTTACCATTGTACATTGAGCAGCTGTTACTTGAGTCATTGATGCCATACACCTTACTAGGAGACAACTTTACATTGTCATGTCTTTACTCAGACAAGATATGAGTCAATCAACAGTCATCTAACCACCAAGGTACACCAAGAGCTTGGAGAATGGTGTAGACAATTGGAAATCTCCATGTCCCACCTAGCTCTAACCCAGATTGTGAAGCAGCTGTCATTGTCATATCAGGGGCTCATGTAAGGGCTTTGTGTGCATGTCACATAGCATGTCTAGTGGTCAAACTTAAATATCACTTGTTGCATTACTTTCAGCAACTGTGTGCTCCACTTCTCCTACAGGTAACCTTGTCATTCTCACCATGGTGAGGACACCAGACACTGACTCTACCCTTCTGGATGAAGGCCCAAGTGAGGAAAACACCCCTGGATGTTTGGACAATGAGGATGAAGCTGGCCCATTAGGGACATCTGGTCAGTCAACAACTGTGAACCTCACCCTGCCCACATTGACTCCTCCCAGCCCTCTTGCATCTACATCATAGGCAACCATACGCCCCAAACCTGTGTCCCAAGGGCAGTGTCTTCCATTGTGTGCCCCGAGTACAGGTATCTGAGTCTCCTGTCCTAAACCCAGACAATGATGGACCTGGCACCAGTGGGAGTGGGCAAGCTGTGAGGTGTGAGCCAGAGGATGGAGGCTCCAAGGGACACACCTGTCCGGGACACCATCTTGGGAGCTTACCAACAATCCCAAGGCATGATGGGCCAGATACTGACCATGATGGGGGAGATCAGACAGCTGCAGAGGGACAACCACCAAGAAGTAATGCACCAGTGGCAGGCCCAAAATGCCCACCTGGCTTCCATTGTTGGGGTGCTGACAGGCATGAATACCACCCTGAGCAGGTTTTGTTCCCAACATCTGGCTTCTTACACTACCAATGAAACATCAGGTCTTCAGACACCCCACCCTCTGAAACTGAAGAACCCCCCACAAACGTGGACGTCCCCCCAAACATCCTGGAGGAGCTGATGCCAAGACCAAAGTAAATGCCAGGAAGTGAACCTCTACTGATTGGTTCCCATTGTTTGGCACAGATATACCCTGTTGATTGTTCTGAAACCTATCTCCATTTTCTTATGGTACAAGGACACTGGACTTGTGTTTCCAAATGGTGTAGTAGCTGCCCTGAAGATTTCATCCACCATGACAGAACCATTCACTGTTTAGTTTTTATTTGTGTTAAATTTCACTCACTTAGCTGTGCAACCCCCAACTAAATACCATTTAACCACAGATCATGTGTTAGAGTTTTTTTTAGCAACCATATACAACTGTCATGTATGACAACTCTTGCACAAAAATGTTTCTTTCAAATGTAAAACCTTTATCCTGTTCATCACACATGTACTGTCTAACCAGGCTAGATATTGCATTGACTAAATATAATAGACATTACTCAAATCACTTGAATTGCACTTTCCTACGTCTAAATTGGGAGAATTCCAATTATCACACAGAAAGTACTGCTGCTAATTTCAGTGTTTCAGCATAGGTATCATACACTTCCAACCCACAGACTACTGAAGTTAGGGACAAGTCAATCTTTCTCTATCCCAGGAGGCAAACATATTGCTTCAATGTATCATCAGCTAAAGCCTTATCACATACCCATACCATAGCTCCCAAATTAACAGACTGCATGAAACAGACAGAGGTCAGTACTAATGTCCCCAGTCATGGAACCTTCCACTTACCACGGTCAGGTATCTGTAGGCTTGCCATCCACCTATGTCAGTCTTCAGACACATGCACATTGGTCTGCAAAGAGGAAACACACTGACAGCTACATACAAGTTAGTTCTCATCCAACACAAACCATCATGCTGCTAGAGGGATACCACACTATGACATGTGTCAGAGACAAATGAACACACACATGGCACCATTGGCCCCACCTCGAATACCAAACAGGTCTTTAGTGTGAAATGGGATACTACCATCCTACTGTACTGACAGTCTGGACATAGAACTCACACACCACAAATCTCATGCCTGACAGTACCTGGTTCAATCCATGTTCACTTCACATGTCAGTCTGCAAATCCCATCTGCCTGTAACACTGTCTGATATTGCCAAATGAGGATGAGCAAAACACTCAATCTGCAATCTGTAAATGACAAAGATAAGGTATAGGCCACATTGATACATATACATAACACAGCCAATTCATATATACAAAAGTAACTCTGTGCATTGTGTAAAACTTAGACTATGTATATTACATATCTGTACATAACTCCATGTAACAATCTGTATGCATATCTGAGTCATGGGTTTTGGAGCCACTTATGACCTCTCTGATACTAAGAACCTTATCAGGCATTCCTAATCTCACCTATTCTCCACTGATTCACTTTAATTACATCACATCACATACCTTAAGTCAGGTGAAGTACTGATTGATGAGATCAGTCCTGATGTCTCCAATTTCATCCTCATCATGCTCATCTATACTTAGCAAATCTGCATTTCCACCCACAGGAACTGCTGGCTCACCATCATCTGGTATAAGTGGTATCTGACATCTCAGGGGAAGGTTGTGGAGCATGCAGCAGGCAACAATAATTTGACATACTTTGTAGGGTGAGTAGAGGAGGGATCCTCCAGACTTATCGCATTGATGCAGCGAAATCTTGCCTTCTGGAGCCCAAAAGTCCGCTCCACGACATGCCTTGTCCTTCCGTGGGCCTCATTGAAGTGGACTTCCCCTGGCGTGGTTGGGTACCTCACTGGTATCAACAGCCAGGGATGGTTTCGGTAACCAGAGTCCCCTGTAAGGAATAATTACAACAATCCAAACATAAATCTTCGACATCCACATATCTGGTAGCAGATATAAGTTACAGACACACATGACATATGTGACTTACCAACCAGTCAGGCCCTCTCTGTGTATTGTTGTTCCATCAGTAGTGGTATATTGCTGTTCCGCATGATGAAGGAATCATGGACTGAGCCCTGATACTTTGCACAAACTTGAGAAATGTAAAGGTCAGCCAAACAAACCTCTGGGACATTGATGGAGTGGAAGTTTTTCCTGTTCCTATACACCTCTTCATTGGCATTTGGGGAAACCAAGGCTACATGGGTGCCATCTATGGCTCCCACCACATGTGGAATGTGTCCCAAAGCATAAAATCAGCCTTTACATGGGCCAAATCTTCACGTTATGGAAATCTGATGTAGCTGTCCAGGTGTTTCTATAATGCAGAAAGTACAGCCTTCAAGTCCAGGCTGAACACAGGCGGAGATATGCCTGAAGTTAGGATCACTGTAATTTGAAAGGACCCAGTGGCTAGGAAGTGCAGCACTGACGTGACTTGTACAATGGGAGGTATGCTATTGGGTTCATGAAAGGCAAGCATCAGATCTGGCTCCAACTGACGACAGAGATCCATGATTGTCTGCCTATCCAGGCAGTATATTTGAATCACACATCACTCCTCCATGGTCTGCAGGTCTGCTAGTGGAGGGTACACTGGAGGTTATCTTGCTCTTCTCATGCCAGGGTAACTATGTGGGAGAACACTCAATCTGTGCAACATAAGTATGATCACACCTACATCACATACAATGCTACTTATTGACACATGAAACTGTGAAAAAGTTGCAGTCAGCACATACCCAGGCAACTTTGAGCTTATAACTGCATTCAGATCCCCTAACCCCTATCATGTTCTTCGAATGGAGAAACATGTCACTTAAAGTGAATGTGACATTAACTTACTTAACATGTTGCACATGTTTGGTACACCTATACCATTTATAGAGTATCACTCTGTTAACAATAATATTTGATGTACATAACTCAGGATACATCTGTTTAACATCCCGTACATGATACATGCACATTTCCACATGTTTGCATAAAGGCAGCAGTGAACACAATGTTGTAGATAAGTTTTACAGTTAGTGACTGTGACGGGCTGGAACCTGTTCGCCCGCACCCGGACCTCGCTTGTGCTGACGCTGCCACTGGTGGCCACAGGCAGCCGGGCTTCCCATCCCGTGATTGGTTGGGAGATCGGGAGTGGCGGGATGTCAGGAGGTCAAAACCACAGCTGTCCGAACATACGGCGTTCGGAGGTTGTGAGGAAGGAGTTGGAGACGAGAGAGCAGCCGTGAACCATCCCTCGAAGGAGGAGTCCGGAGGACGAGAGGCGGAAGACGAAAACGGAGAGCGGAGCCCAAGTAGGAGCCGGAGACAGCGGGAACATTCGTACCCTGGAGGAGACGGGTGGAGACGCTTGACGGAAGCCCCTATACCCAGCAACCGGGAGGACGAGCCGCTGCATCCCGCCACGCTTCTGGAGAAGCGTGGCAGTTCAGGTGCGTGGGACCACGTCCCTGAACCAGAGTGAGAGAGTGAGTGAAAGGGGGGGGAGAAAAAGAGAGAGAGAGTGACAGAAAAGAGTACAAAAAGGGAAGACAAAATTAAAGGGGCACGTGCACGATAAAAGGGGGGGGGGAGAAAACGAACCGGGAGGGACATAGAACTTACCACAGTAGAGCACAATATCCAGAATAGACCAACTAAGGCACCGTGCACAGGATAATGAGCACTGAAGAGGAATAACAAGACAGAATGCACATAAGTTAGATCAAGACAAGAACCAGACTGAGAAACGTACTGAGAAGAACAGTGAGACAGGAAAGAAACATAAGAAAGACTTAAGGTAATGAACAAATAGATACGATTACCTGGTCCACTTACCGATATTATTCTCTTCTCTCCACATGCGCCTCCCAGGGAACACCCTACGAAAGAAGGGAACAGAAAAGAGAAGAGTGAAGAACAAACCACAAAGAACACTCCACCACCCTATACCCAGCATCCGAAGACTAACGATTACGTACCTGCTCATTTACACATAAATTACTCCAAATAAAACTTCCTTGTTGTCACAACTAGAACTCTGTCAGAGTGTTTCATCCACTACCATACAGCCACAAGTGGTGTCAGAAGTGGGATTTAAGGAGAAACCGCCACCATGGAAGAGAAGGCGACAATGGCAGACGTAATCGCCCAGTTGGCTGAGGGGCAATGACATCTCCAGTTGATATGGGAACAACAAATGAAAGAAGCCAAAGAGGAATGGGAGGCGTTGCAGACCGCACTCAAAAGCCAGGCAACAATTATGGCCAATAACCAGCTGGTACATGAAACAGCACTGGGCAAGCTTACCGATACCATTGCCCATACTAAAGTACATCCCACTGTACCAAGTAGTGTGTTGCAACGGTATCAGGAACAGGAAGATCCAGACTCTTTCTTCACAAACTTTGAAAGAGTGGCCAGCACAGCTAATTGGCCTGAGGACAAATGGGGTCAGTATATCGCCCCCCTTCTCACTGGTCACCTACAAACGACATTCCAAGCCATTAATCCAAGTGGTGCCCTTCCCTATAAGGACATTAAGAAGACCATTTTGGAACGAGTAGGCTTAGATAGTGAAAGTTACCGCACCAGGTTCAGACAAATTAAATGGCAGCATCAGGAGAACCACCGTACCTTATATTACAGAGTCCAACATGCTGCTGGGAGGTGGTTACATCCCACCGAAAATACAAGGGAAGACATGTTTGATGTCATAGTCTTAGAACAGTATTTGGATGCTTTACCACCTACCACCCGGAATTGGGTACGACAACATCCCGGACTCACTAATGAAACGGCTGTAGATCTTGCCTGTGCCTATCATAGAGGATCGGACTTCCGTGCTACCGTTAGTCGGGCTCCTCCACCTCCTATCAGACCGGCCATACCTAGAAATAGTCCCCATCGACCGGTATTAAGTCACGGTCCTGATCGATCTCAACCAGTGGGCCCATCACCCTCCGGATACTCGGGTCCTGGTCCCCAGTGCTACAACTGCTCAGAGTGGGGGCATATTGTCCGGTATTGCCCTCATAAGAAAGATGCAGAGGAACCCATGGAGATAGGTCTGACCAAGGGAAGAGTGTTCTGGACTGGAGGAGAGAAACCTAAATATATCCTCCCCATTGTCGTCAATGATGTGGAAAGAATAGGCCTCATTGATTCCGGTTGTAGCCAGAGCGTGATCAGGGGAGATTTAGTATTACCAGGACAAACTGATACAGACACACAGGTCCTAATCACCTGTGTACATGGCGATCAATGGTACTATCCCATTGCTACTATAAGGTTGAAGTGGAGAGACAGGAACGAGAGCCTCCGGGTTGGGGTACTCTCCACACTCGAGGAGGACATAATCCTCGGTACGGATTATGAGGATTTCCCCTCCTTATTAGAGAGAGCCGGGCAAGAACACGTTTTGAGGAATTGGTGGACAGAAGCACCTAATGGAATTGTTATGGAGGAAACAAAACGGGTACGAGTTACCCTCAGTAAGAAACAAAAAAGAGAGCAACGACGTTCTTATACGCAGAACAACCCACCCCGAGAAGGTCCTCTTGTAACTGGGAAGGTTTGCACGATTACTGGGGATTTCCGGCAGAATCAGAATGAGGACCCCCTCCTTAAAACACGCATGGCAGCAGGCAGAGTCCGGGGCAACACAAGGGGTAGGTCCCAGGTTCCTAATTCGTAACAATCTATTGTACCGAAATCCCACACCCACCAGGGGAAATGACCTTCAGTTAGTGGTACCCAGAAGTCACCGCCAACAAGTGTTGCAACTAGTGATGAAGCAGAAAATGAAGGTTTTGATTTATTAACGCTTAAACGTAGTGCTGGAATAATCATGTGTGACATTAACCGAACTAATAAAGATTGTACGGGGACAAAATGTGCCCTCAGAGTAGTTTGCCAACATTTATACGCGTGCTTTATATAACGTGGTGTATTAGAATTGCACTAATCCGACATAATCATAAACGTGTGCTACGATTTGCTTGTTTGAAATGTTTTAGCTTAGCATTACTTTAGCGGAGGCTTTGGCCTAGTGGCCTGGTCTCACGGTTTAGATGCTCGTATTTTTCCAATGTGCTATTAAACGTGTATTCTTACTCGAAGCTGTACTTTTCCACAGAAAACTGTTCACATGCTTATCTTAAAGTTTCGTGCCAGCCTGGCATATTTTCTCTTTAATTCAAGGTCGACTTGCAGGTGCGGACAATGGAGGCTCTGAGAGTAAGCTAATTGGGAGACAATGTTGCGATTTGCGTACCCATCTCCAAGGTTAATGTATGCTTAAGTAAAAGCTTGAGAACTGTCGTTTTTGATTGGTCAATTTGAAGCTAACCTATGAACCCTCCAATGGAGACCCTACATGACTTGAACTGTTGTCTATAAAACCCAGGTGTGCGAAAGGAAAGCTCTCTCCATTTTGGACAACCCGCCATTTTGCAGACTTCGTAGCTATTATGGCCCACTTTGCTGCGACGCCAATTTGAGAGACTTTGATTCTTTCTCTAATCGAGAGAAAGAGACTTTAAATGATTCTTGCCCTAGAGACTGTAACTTTGATTTGATTCCTTTGTATGAAGTAATAGTTTTATCTTGCCGCCGTGAGGCATTTGTCCCGTTCACCCCTGCCCCTTTGTCCTGTCCTATACTGATCGAGAAACGGTACCCATGATGACCGAAGAACGGTACCTGTGAGACGAAGACTTCCTTGTATGCTGATCGTAATTGGTAAATATGAAAGGAAATTGTAAAATTGCATTGTGTTTCTTTTAGGTAACCAACTGCTGATTTTGGTAAGAGCCCTAGTTAGGAGTTTTCTAAATTAATGTTGCTAAATTGTTTTTGCATGAAATCCCACATGCTGATGCTAATTTGAGGTTAGACGAGGATTCCATATGTCACACGATGCAATTTGAGATCTTGTTATGCTGACTAAATGTACGCAATTAGTTCATTACAGATTATCGTATTAGTGCTTTGCATTGCCATTATCGAATGCCTTGTGATTCAAATGCTACATAGATTACATTTGTTTCAACGTTATGGACAGCTATTAATGTTCATTTATGTTTATCATTTGGTGTTGAGACACATCTATATTGTGCTAGCTTTGTTAATATAGGGAAATAAATTCACTAACTTCGCAATAAACTGGTGTGATTATTCCTGACTCAAAGGTCAGGGTTCGCCGAAATGTATTCTGGATTAATTGTTAAGTGTTATGTTGTTCAAGGTGTTGCTTATGTTCGTTATTGATTATTGATTTTGATGAGATTGATCGATTAAGAGTACAGAGAGTTCCCACAAAGTCAAAAGATTCATCGGCCTAAAGAGCGTCCAAACGCAGGTAAATTATTACTACGGACCGCTCTATCAGTAGATGGTAGCAGAGGACGGTTTCGTCTTTTGGGACCCCGTATTATTAGAGTACATGGTGTTGAATTAACGGTTACGCATTTTGAGACCCCACTCGGGAAGTTGAATTAGATTTTCTTGGATAAAACGGATTGACAAGATGATGATGGGCTAGGTCCACCGCGACTTTCCCGGGATCTCGGAGCTTGCGAATGGAGAGAACGGAGGTGTGGAATCAGCGCTGGCGGTACTAGTGATGGTATGAGTGAAGTTAGGGTTTTGCGCTTGCACAGCTTATTGCCGCAGGGTGTGTGAAAAGGTTGCGAGGATTTTCTTTTTAAGGATAGCGGAGGTGCGACTCCGAGTGTAGAAGTAGAGAAGTCGTCGAACTTCATAGAGTTAGCGGAGGTGCGGCTCCGAGTGTGAGAGTAGGGAAGTCGTCGAACTTCATGTGAGTGTGGCGCTTTGTGCATAAAAAGGTCCACGTGGTTGTTGTTGTTGTTGAGGCGGGCCCTGCGAGGTCAAGAGACTCCGGAGTATGTTGATCCATGTTGTGGTCTGGGCGGTTTAGTAGGTTGATCGGGCGTGGTCAACAAGTCGGGTACGTGTGTTAGGGAGTGAAAGAAACTTCGACTTCGGGCTTTGACAAGATTCTAAGTGTACTAGAACAGATCATTGACAAGTTGAGAGTAGGTCTGCAGGTCAGATTTGCTTGCGAATGTGGGGACTGAGAAAGACGGAATAGCGGCCAGAGGCTAGTGAAAAGTCCCGAGGCTAGTGAAAGGTCCCTAAGGTCCTGAAGCGACTGTGTTACCCCTCCTGTAGTAAACCGACAGATCTGTTTTATTTTTTTGGTAGCTCGCAATATATGCAGAAGTTGTTACGAAAAGGGGTGAGTGAAGGAAGACTAGCCGCGAGGCTTTGTCAGCCGCAGTGTGTGTGAGTGTGACGTCACTAAGAGCCGCGCTGGGATAGGTTGGTTGCAGGGAAGGGTCGCGCACGGATTGGACGCAGTCCGTGGGACTCGATTGGAAGGGGAAAGGCAGGTGAAGAGTATTCCGGGAATTAAAGTCGCCTATTGATTACAAATTTTGTGGAATTAAAGTTACCTATTGATTAAAGTTTGTGGAATTGAAGTCAAATGTTGGTTGTAAACTTGGTTAAATAAAAGACGAGAAACATGAAATTCCTTAAAGCATTCAGGAGTGCGATGAAGGGGGAGTCTTACATTAAAGCGAGCGTAGGAGAAGAGACGCCGCCTGAGGGTACACCAGCTTATATTGTAATGGAGGAGAAGGGGGTAGCTCCGTGCCTTTGGCTAAAGCAATGGCACAAGTTGACAGAGAAACATGGGAGCGTAGCGTTCCCGATATATGGGACATTCAATATAAAGATTTTAGAGAATTTGAGATTCACGATGTACGACATGAAGGTGCCTCCAAGGCCAGCACAGTTTGAGGCTCTAGCAATTTGGGAACTAATGGCCAGACAGCAACAGCAGAAGAAGTTCGAGACCAGAATGAGGAAGGTAGAAAAGACACTAGCGGATGCTAGGTGGGATAATGCACAGAAGGTGTGGAGATCGGATGTGTTGCAGGGGATAAAATTGTTTCCAGCAATTACTAAGGAAGGAGAAGAGACAGGTAAGAAAGCTACCTGTAAGACAGACAGAAAGTGTTCCAAGGATAGAGAGGACGAGGAAAAGTTGAGAAGAGAAGAGGAGTTAGAGGATGAGGAGTTGATAATGCAATTGCTGAACGACCGTCCACCGCCTTATGCAGAGAATGGACAAGGTCCAAGTACCAGTTCTGCCCCTCCAGCACCGGTACAGAGCAATGAAACACAGAGTTCAGGAGCGTCATCGGGATCTAAGGACCCGAGTTTATTGTTCACCCCGCAGATACCGCAGGTTAGGAGAATATATCCAGATGTGCCCGTGTTGAAACCAGCAGAAAATTATCAGCCGCAGATGCCAGGGTACTACAGTAGTGAAAATAGTGGAGGGATGATCCTAGATCCAACCGTAAGGGGCGTACAGAATGGTTACAACCAAACAATGGCACAAGCTGAATCAACTCAGTTTTTGATGCCTCAAAAGCAGGTGCAGGGAGGAAACGCACATGCTCAAATGACGGGGAGCCAGATGGGCATGCTGGCAATGATGACCCATGGTGTGGGAATGAACATGCCTCAGAACATGGGGAATGGACAGAACCCAGACGCGATATCCTTACCCATTACTGTAGGTCCAGCGGTACCTCTGTATAGTCAGACTAATTCGGGTCCGAGCAGTCAGGGATCAATGCTGCAGAATGGGACAGAAAGAAGGTGCATAGAAAACACTCCAGGGATAACTCCGATAGCGGCTCAGCCAACTGGGTCTGGGTCCTTGATGGAGTTTAGTCCCATATGTGCTCAGTCAACACTGGTGAGGTCGAGCCCCCCACTGATAATACCTCTCACATCGAACACTGAAAAGCTGCCGCAGCCATCGATGGCAGTCGATGTGAACGCTACCCTGATGGGGGTGAATGCGCAACAGCTGACACAGTGGTTCAACAGTCTGAATTCCACACAAAGTTCAGACAGTGGGAAAGGAGAAGATTACCTGAATAGGATGAGGCTGAACATGGAAGCACAAGAATTGGTGGAAGGGACTATGGGTGTGAACAGGTTAGAGTCCTACATGGAAGAGGAGCTGAGGTACCTATGTCCAAAGATCACGAAAGAAGTAAACAAAGTACATAGAAGTTTGCAGGAAGTGGCGGACAGAAATGGGATTGACATAGGCAAGACGAAACACTTGAGCAGGAGCTATAGGTTGGATTTTGGGACCACAGATTTTGAACACATGAGATCAGCAGGCATGAAGGCACACCTTAGAGAATTGTTGCAGAGTGCACAAGTGTGGAGGTGCTTAGACAAGTGGGAAGGCAGGTGGGTAAAGAGGAAGGATAAGAGGAGGGACAGTGCTACAGAGCACAATGAGAAAAGACCGCAGAGTAGTGATACAGTAACCATGTTACCAATGAGGGAGACAGCAGGGGGAAAATTAGTACATGTACCATGGCACAGAAGCGACATTCAGTCTTTTACGAATGATTTTCCCAAACTGAGAGAGAAGCCGATTGAATGGTATCAACAGACTGATAGGTTTGTGAAGCTTGCGAAATGTCTCTGGGAAGACCTGAACACTCTATTCGAGATTGTGGTTCCGGCAGATTTGTGGGAGGATTGCAAAAGAGCTGTAGGTTGGCCGACAAGTGAACCAGAGAGAGACAGAGAGACGGGTGCACCATCACCTATGGTGATGAGCTTGTACTATAAGGTGATTCAGCATTTGAAAACGAAGGTTGCCGCGAAAAATGTGGATTGGCAGAAAATTGATCGAACTGCCCAAGAGGCTAAAGAATCGATTCATAGTTACTATGAAAGGTTGTTGAAGGCGTTCAAGAATTACAGTGGCACGGAAACAATAGAGGCGAAGGACATGCTCCATTTTGTTTTCAGATTTGTGGAAGGGCTGAGGCCAGAGATAAGTCAGATGATAAAGTCGCATTTGATTTGTTGGCAGTCGAAACCGATTGATGAGGTTTTGACTTATGCGAAATACTGTAGCAACGAAATTGAAGTGAAACAGAAAAAGCTGAAAGAGAAGGTGATGATGATGCAGCTTAAGGCAGCTCAAACAGGTTTGCAAGGTCTGCAAGGTTTGCAAGGGATGCAAGGGTTCCAACAGCAGGTATCGCAACCGCAGCCACAGTTGCAGGGAAACACGGCGTTTCAACCACAGGCTAGAGGCAGAGGCAGAGGAGGTTTTGTGAATAATGGTCCGGATTTGAACACTGTTGTGACGGGTGTGCAGGCAATGAAGAAGGTGATGCCGTGTCACGTGTGCGGAATCGTCGGTCATTGGAAACGCGAGTGCCCGATGGTGGTGCAGGAAGGTTCAGGTGCAGGTGCAGGTGTAGGTGTTGGTCAGCAAAACAATGATGTCAATGCATTTCAGACAATGAGAGGACCGAAAATGAGAGGTCCAAACTCAAATTTTCAGACCATAAATCAATTGCAGGGATTACAACCTATGCAGCCGCAGCAGATGCAGATGCCCCGTATGCAGATGACGCAAATGCAGCCAATGCAACAGCAGTTACCTATGGTACCTAATCAGCAAATGCAAATACCCTTGGCACCAATGAGTCAGCAGCAAGTGATGGTTCCTCCACAGGTAACGGGTCAGGTAATGAGTACAAACGGCACAGTACAACAGTTCCCATTACACAGTGAGAGTGGAATAAACAACGTATGGGAGAGCGAAAGTTCAGGAGAAGAAGGAGATTGTGTGCTTGCGGCATCCTTGGAAGTTGATCAAAGGGGTCCGTACGTAGAGGGAAGAGTAATGGGTCATCGTGTCTCGTTCTTGGTTGACACGGGAGCCACGCGTTCAACTGTTAAGAGCAGTGAAGTACCAAATTTGCCACTCTCAGGGAGGACAGTTCAAGTGGTGGGAGTAGCAAACAGACATCTGACGAACCCAATTACAGATCCGGTACCAGTCAACATTGGTAACTATCAAGGGGTACATCAGTTTGTGGTGTGTGACTCAAGCCCGATAGCACTGTTAGGAAGAGACCTATTGTGTAAATTGGGTTGTTCGATAATGTGTTCAAACGAAGGAATAACAATACAAACGAGCAATGATGGGGAAGAAGAGGACAGTGTAGAGGGGGATGAGATGGAAACAGTCGACGAAGAGTATCCTCTGATTTGTCTCTTCCCGATGATAACTGAAGAAGATATCCCAGCAGAATTACGGGAAACAGTC
The DNA here is from genome assembly GCF_031143425.1 of Pleurodeles waltl. Taxonomy (NCBI): domain Eukaryota; kingdom Metazoa; phylum Chordata; class Amphibia; order Caudata; family Salamandridae; genus Pleurodeles; species Pleurodeles waltl. The sequence goes on along the minus strand of NC_090446.1, from coordinate 1,330,654,313 downwards.
GGAAAGGAAGTGTGGGACATGACAGGGAAAGAGGTGGGATTGATGAAAGGAGTGGAACCAGTAAAAGTGATGGTAAAGCCCAATGCGATCTTTCCCCAGACCCCACAATACCACATGCCACAAGATACTCTCATGAAAGTTGCTCAACTTATTGATGAATTTGTAAAACAGGGGGTACTGAAAGAAGTGCTAAGCAGTCCATGTAATTCACCGATAATGGGACTAATAAAGTCAAGTGGGAAAGTCCGACTCGTGCAGGATTTGAGGAAAATAAATGACATCATAATAAAGTGCTGCCCTGTCGTGCCGAACCCAGCTGTGATAATGTTTCAAGTCCCTTGCGATGCTGAATGGTTCTCAGTCATCGATTTGTCACAGGCATTCTTTTCTGTGCCTCTTCATGAGGACAGCCAATTCCTCTTTTGTTTCAAATTCCTAGACAGAGTGTACAGTTGGTGTCGAATCCCTCAAGGGTTTTCTGAGTCACCGTCAATATTCAATCAAGTTCTAAAGAAAGATCTGGAAGAATTAGAATTGCCATTCGAGTCAATTCTAGTACAGTACATTGATGACTTACTGGTTGCATCCAAAACGGAAAATGGCTGCACAGCCGATACCATTGCTCTGTTGAACCATTTGGGAAGGAATGGACATAAGGTGTCTCCTTCCAAATTACAGTTCTGTCAGAAGAAAGTGAAATACTTGGGTCACCAAATAGAGAAAGGGTCACGGAGAATAATGAAGGAAAGAATTACAAGTATACTCCAAATGAGTTCACCAAAGACAAGGAAGGAGGTGAGGAAGTTTTTGGGAATGGTGGGATATTGTCGCCAGTGGATTCCCAACTTTTCGTCTCTAGCGAAGCCCCTACTGAAATTGACCCAAAAGGATGCCTTGGATGAAATTGAACTGAAAGGAGACGAGATGGATGCTTTTGTTGAACTGAAAGAATGCATGTGCAGGGCTCAAGCTTTAGGTATGCCTGACTACACGAAGCCTTTCACATTGTTTTGTCATGAACGTGATGCATGCTCTTTGTCTGTCTTGACCCAAGCCCATGGTGGCGTAAACAGACCAGTAGTGTATTTTTCAGCTACTTTGGATCCGGTCGCAGCAGCACTCCCAGGGTGTTTGCGCGCCGTAGCAGCAGTTGGTATCAGCCTCACTCAGAGTGAAGGAATAGTGATGGGACACCCAGTAACAGTCATGGTCCCTCACTCAGTTGAGATACTTTTGACCCGCTCCCGAACGCAGCACATGACAGGAGCAAGACTTACAAGATATGAAACGATAATTTTGGGCTCACCGAATGTGCAGCTGAAAAGGTGCACTACGTTGAATCCAGCTACCTTGCTTCCTGGAGAAAATGCTGAAATTGAGAACGCTGAAGACGTCGAGCATGACTGCCTTCAGGTGACTGAATTTTGCACAAAACCCCGACCGGACATCAAGGATACTAAACTTGATGAAAATGACCAAATTCTTTTTGTTGATGGTTCATGTCTAAGAGATGGGATGGGGATTTTGAAAGCAGGATATGCTGTATGTACTGTAACAGGTGTCTTGGAAGCGGGATGGCTTCAAGGAGTCTATTCTGCACAAGTAGCAGAACTTGTAGCCCTTACCAGAGCATGTCAACTGTCTGCATTGATGAAAGTCACCATTTACACTGATAGTCAATACGGGTTTGGGATTGTGCATGACTTTGGACAACTATGGTCACAGAGAGGGTTCCTGACTTCTTCAGGATCTCCAGTGAAGAACGGGGAAAGAATAAGGGAATTGTTACATGCCATTCAAGTGCCAGCTGAAGTTGCAGTGGTAAAGTGCAGTGCTCACACGAAAGGACAGGACTATGGCCCTCATTCTGACCCTGGCGGTCAAAGACCGCCAGGGCGGAGGACCGCGGGAGCACCGCCGACAGGCCGGCGGTGCTCCAATGGGGATTCCGACCGCGGCGGTAAAGCCGCGGTCGGACCGGCACCACTGGCGGGCTCCCGCCAGTGTACCGCCGCCCCATTGAATCCTCCACGGCGGCGCAGCTTGCTGCACCGCCGCGGGGATTCCGACCCCCCCTACCGCCATCCAGATCCCGGCGGTCCGACCGCCGGGATCCGGATGGCGGTAGGGGGGGTCGCGGGGCCCCTGGTGGCCCCTGCAGTGCCCATGCCACTGGCATGGGCATTGCAGGGGCCCCCGTAAGAGGGCCCCTACATGTATTTCACTGTCTGCTGCGCAGACAGTGAAATACGCGACGGGTGCAACTGCACCCGTCGCACAGCTTCCACTCCGCCGGCTCGATTCCGAGCCGGCTTCATCGTGGAAGCCTCTTTCCCGCTGGGCTGGCTGGCGGTCTGAAGGCGACCGCCCGCCAGCCCAGCGGGAAAGTCAGAATTACCGCCGCGGTCTTTCGACCGCGGAACGGTAACCTGACGGCGGGACTTTGGCGGGCGGCCTCCGCCGCCCGCCAAGGTCAGAATGAGGGCCTATGTGTCTCTGGGAAATGCATATGCGGATCAAGTCGCAAGATTTTGTGCCTTGAACTGTATATTACTAAGGGATGATTGGAATACGATAAATGAGCCAGAACTCGAACCGGCTGAAGCATTTGCCTTGAAGGTCGTAGATACAATAGATGAACTAAAAGCATTACAAAATAATGTCAGGGAGGATGAAAGAGATTCCTGGATTAAATCACAATGCATAAAGAGACAAGACGAGTTATGGGTTTCACATGAGGGAAAATTTGTTTTGCCAAATAGTCTCTTATCACAGCTTGCGCAGTTCTATCATGGGCAGGCTCACCTAGGGAGAGATGCCATGATAAGATTGTTCAAAACTGATTGGTTTAACCCCAGATTTCGCCAAGCTGCAGAAGCAGTTTGCCATCGATGTGTCACTTGCCAGCAGATGAACCCAGGGAAGGGAACAGTTGTGAGCGCGAGTCACATTGGTAGGGCAAGCGGTCCTTTTAGCCGCATGCAGATGGACTTCATTGAGATGCCTGTGCATGGGGGTCTGAAATATGTGTTGGTGATTGTGTGCATTTTTAGTCACTGGATTGAGGCATACCCTACACGTAGAAACGACAGCCTTACAGTTGCCAAGCTATTGTTGAGGGAGTTGATACCACGTTTCGGATTCCCGATCTCTTTAGAATCAGATAGGGGAAGTCACTTCAATAACGAGGTGATAAAGTTACTTTGCGAAGCACTGAACATTGAGCAAAAGCTGCACTGTAGCTATCGCCCTGAAGCATCAGGACTGGTGGAGCAGATGAATGGTACGCTGAAATCGAGAAAGGCAAAAATATGTGCATCAACAAACTTGAAATGGCCTGACGCATTGCCCTTAGTGCTAATGTCAATGAGAAACACTCCTGATAGAAAGACTGGATTGTCTCCGCATGAAATACTCATGGGCAGGGCTATGAGACTTCCTGCAGTTCCCGCAAACATGCTTTTGAATATTACAGATGATATGGTGTTAGACTACTGCAAAGGACTGGCTGACGTGGTTCGCTCTTTCTCTCACCAGGTGGAAGCGACCACCTTGCCACCGATCCAAGGTCCAGGACACGCACTGAAAGCAGGTGACTGGGTCGTGATAAAGAAGCATGTGAGAAAATCGTGTCTGGAACCCCGTTGGAAAGGCCCTTTCCAAGTGATCCTGACGACAACTACCGCTGTGAAGTGTGCGGGGGTTCCCAACTGGATTCACGCCAGTCACACAAAGAAGGTGTTGTGTCCCACAGATGAGGAAGTTGAAGCGCTGAAAATACCAGTGCCTGACAAAACAGTGCTGAGAAAGAACAGAAGCGAACTGAAAGCGAACAAGCAGAAGTAGGAGAGAAGGAAATATTATTGGAGGGCGAAGAGTCTGACTCACTTGGGGAAGACCAAGGAGAAAGTTCAGACAGCGACGAAGAAGCTGCAGGTGACAAAGAGCCTGAAGCAGCTGAGGGTAGCAAAAAGCCTGAAGCAGCTGAAGGTGACAAAGAACCTGAAGCAGCTGAAAGTGATACAGAGCCTGAAGAAAGTATCGGTGACGAAGGGCTCGAGAAAGGTGAAAAAGCAGGAGAGCCTGATCAGAGGAGGGCTTTCCCAGAAGCAGACGATACAGAAAAAGAAAAAGAGAACGTGATTGATTCCCCAGAAGGAGGGAACGAGGCAGAACAGAACGAAAGAGTTCAAGCCTCTACAGAAAAGATCGCAGGTCCATCAAATGGACATGGTGCAAAGAGAAGACTAAGTATCTCACCAATAAAAGAAAAGGGTAAAGAAGGTTTGAACGAGGGCGGAAGACCAAAAGTGAAAGAGAAAAGAAAGGAAGTGACTGTCGTGGAACAATCGTCAAGTGAAGAAAAAGACTTGACAAAAGAGGAAAGTACCAGCGAAGCAGAATCGAAAAGAGAAGCAAAATTGAAGAGGAAAAGGATACCAAACAGGAGGTATTCCGGTCCTGAATGGGCATACGCAGTAAATGATGATTGGACTGACGAGTTTGTATCTCTAAGCATCGAGAACGAAGAAGAAGAAGAGATACCAATAGAAAAGAAAAGTTTCATAGACTCTGTCGATTGAAAGAGTAAATGATATTGCTTGCTACAATATAACGTGAAAGAAACAACCAGCTGAGACATTGTTAAACCGGATGAGACATTTGCTAAACTGATAAAGACTGAGTTATTGCCGAATTGAGACAAATGCTGCTAACCGATGAGTGACTGGCCTTTTGAAGAAGACGGTGTGAACATTGCGCTCGTTCAGCTTTGCAACTGAATTGCTAAATAGTTTCATTTATAAGTGCTTCTAACTCTCTGATTCTATACAGATCATGACGCAAAACAATAGAAAGAAAAATTGTCAATACGTGTGTATAGGCTTGGTAGTAACATGTGTAATAATAATAATGGCAATTGTGTTTGGAATGCATGGAAAGGGTGAGAATGAGACTATTACTGTTTCTACCATTGCTCCTGTTACTGTCACTGAACTAACACCATTGAAAAGACTGGCATTGGATGAGAGACTCTTGCATGATAAGAAAGAGCTTTCGTATAACGTTTTCTATCGCTTACTAACAGAGTATGTTGAAACTATGGATGCGAAGGATTGTTATGTGTGTACACAGATACCGACATCAGTAAAGGAAGGGGTGACTTATCACCACATGCCTCTTACATATGGGATTACATGTAGTATAGTAATGTCTAGGTTTTATGGTCAATCTAACATACAGTATTTTTACTCGAATTATGATGTTACCTTTGCTTATGTTCCTATAATAGCGCAGCTAAGCCAGACTGCAAAATATTGGGATTATAAAATTATGGGGGAATTTTTCGAGCCAATGCAACCTTTTGAAACGGCTCATGCTCATAGGGAGAACCTTACTTGCTCAGTCTCTGCTGTAGAAATAAGCTTTTTAGATCGCACAGATGATAGAAGGGCTCAAATGAAAGCGAAATTAGAAAAGGAGCTACATAAGAGGACTTCAGTAGATAATTATGATTTTGCTGCTATAAAAACACAAGGGAAAATAGCTTTAGATGCTTGGCATGTAGGGAAGTTTTGTATATTTCGAGGTGAATCTTATTATGACAATATTTTTGTAGGAGCGAGTGAGTGCAAACATACGTTTATTTTTAAGGCCAAATGGACATTCATGATGAACGGACTTGACCCTGTCATTCCAGGTGTGTATTACATTTGTGGACATAATGCCTATTATCGTCTTCCAAAGGGATGGTGGGGGAGATGTTATTTGGGTATAGTGTTCCCAAAGGTTTATCAGCTGGATGACGTATCGATGATTCAAAAGACATCTGGATCTCATAGTATCCAGAAAAGAGAGACCGCAGCTGCTGTGGTAGGTGATATATTTGGAGCCATGATTCCTTCATTGGGAGTTGTGCTGAATTCCATCAAGATACGAAAGTTGTCTACTATAGTGGATAACATGTTGACAAAGTTTTCAGGTGCTATAATCCTGATAGATGCTGAGCTTGCAGCGGAAAGAGCTATGACTCTTCAAAATAGGCTTGCTTTAGACATTCTTTTAGCAAAGGATGGAGGCGTTTGCAAAATGATTGGTGCACGTCACTGTTGCACCTATATACCGGATAATAGTGTGAAGATTAAAACTATGCTTGCTAATCTAACAAAAGAAAGTGCAGATTTGAAAGAACTGAAAGAACCAGGAGTGTGGGAGAAGGTTGGAAAGGGAATAGCTTCAGTGGGACATTGGATTGGGGGAATTTGGAATGGAATATTATTGAAAATAATAGAAGGAATATTAATAGTAATAATTTGTGTAATTGGAATTTGGGGAATAATAATGATTATGGAAAGAATTAAAAGAAGAAAAGAAGAGAAAATTATGAAAAGAATGGCAGAAGAATACAAAGCGCAAACTAGGGGAATTAAAAGGAAAAGGGAACTGACAGAATTTTAATGGAATAAAATTTGTGGGCATGATTTGTGTGATGACAAATAGTCATCAGAGGAGGGATTGATGAAGCAGAAAATGAAGGTTTTGATTTATTAACGCTTAAACGTAGTGCTGGAATAATCATGTGTGACATTAACCGAACTAATAAAGATTGTACGGGGACAAAATGTGCCCTCAGAGTAGTTTGCCAACATTTATACGCGTGCTTTATATAACGTGGTGTATTAGAATTGCACTAATCCGACATAATCATAAACGTGTGCTACGATTTGCTTGTTTGAAATGTTTTAGCTTAGCATTACTTTAGCGGAGGCTTTGGCCTAGTGGCCTGGTCTCACGGTTTAGATGCTCGTATTTTTCCAATGTGCTATTAAACGTGTATTCTTACTCGAAGCTGTACTTTTCCACAGAAAACTGTTCACATGCTTATCTTAAAGTTTCGTGCCAGCCTGGCATATTTTCTCTTTAATTCAAGGTCGACTTGCAGGTGCGGACAATGGAGGCTCTGAGAGTAAGCTAATTGGGAGACAATGTTGCGATTTGCGTACCCATCTCCAAGGATAATGTATGCTTAAGTAAAAGCTTGAGAACTGTCGTTTTTGATTGGTCAATTTGAAGCTAACCTATGAACCCTCCAATGGAGACCCTACTTGACTTGAACTGTTGTCTATAAAACCCAGGTGTGCGAAAGGAAAGCTCTCTCCATTTTGGACAACCCGCCATTTTGCAGACTTCGTAGGTATTATGGCCCACTTTGCTGCGACGCCAATTTGAGAGACTTTGATTCTTTCTCTAATCGAGAGAAAGAGACTTTAAATGATTCTTGCCCTAGAGACTGTAACTTTGATTTGATTCCTTTGTATGAAGTAATAGTTTTATCTTGCCGCCGTGAGGCATTTGTCCCGTTCACCCCTGCCCCTTTGTCCCGTCCTATACTGATCGAGAAACAGTACCCATGATGACCGAAGAACGGTACCTGTGAGACGAAGACTTCCTTGTATGCTGATCGTAATTGGTAAATATGAAAGGAAATTGTAAAATTGCATTGTGTTTCTTTTAGGTAACCAACTGCTGATTTTGGTAAGAGCCCTAGTTAGGAGTTTTCTAAATTAATGTTGCTAAATTGTTTTTGCATGAAATCCCACATGCTGATGCTAATTTGAGGTTAGACGAGGATTCCATATGTCACACGATGCAATTTGAGATCTTGTTATGCTGACTAAATGTACGCAATTAGTTCATTACAGATTATCGTATTAGTGCTTTGCATTGCCATTATCGAATGCCTTGTGATTCAAATGCTACATAGATTACATTTGTTTCAACGTTATGGACAGCTATTAATGTTCATTTATGTTTATCATTTGGTGTTGAGACACATCTATATTGTGCTAGCTTTGTTAATATAGGGAAATAAATTCACTAACTTCGCAATAAACTGGTGTGATTATTCCTGACTGAAAAGTCAGGGTTCGCCGAAATGTATTCTGGATTAATTGTTAAGTGTTATGTTGTTCAAGGTGTTGCTTATGTTCGTTATTGATTATTGATTTTGATGAGATTGATCGATTAAGAGTACAGAGAGTTCCCACAAAGTCAAAAGATTCATCGGCCTAAAGAGCGTCCAAACGCAGGTAAATTATTACTACGGACCGCTCTATCACTAGCACATGGGGATAACGGGGAAGGACACTTGGGAAGGGAAAAAACTGAGGAAGCAGTACTTAGACGGTTTTATTGGCCGGGGGTTTATGGAGAAATATGCAAACATTGTTCCGAATGTCCCAAATGCCAATTGTACAATCCTTCTCCACAAAAACCTGTTCCCCTTCAACCTCTTCCAATTATTGATATTCCCTTTACCAGGGTTGGGATGGATCTCATTGGTCCCCTCACACCTTCCACTCGGGGTAGACAATATGTCTTAGTCTTGGTGGACTACGCTACACGGTATCCGGAGGCCATCCCCCTTCCTAGTATACACACTAAAGCCATTTCCCAGGCAATGATAGAGTATTTTTCGAGGGTGGGCTTCCCGAAAGAAATATTGACTGACCAAGGAACCCCTTTCATGTCTAGATTGATGGCTGAAGTATGTTGATTACTAGGAGTAAAACAAATTCGTACCTCAATGTATCATCTGCAAACAGATGGGCTGGTGGAAAGATACAACAAAACCATTAAATCCCTACTAAGAAAGAGCATATCCGACGCTGGCAAGGATTGGGAGAAGAAGCTACAGTTAGTTTTATATGCCATCCGTACCCACGTACAGGCTTCCTTAGGACACAGCCCCTTTGAGATGCTGTTCGGTCGACAACCTTGTACACTGTTGGATATGTTAGCCGAACAGTGGGAGGACACGGAGGAAGAAGTAAAAGATCTGTTAACATATACCAGAGATTTGAGAGAGAATCTTCATACAGTATGGGAAGAAGCCCATACTGCTTTACGTGAGGCCCAGAATAAGCAGAAGCGACTATAAGATACCCGAAGCACAGTTCGGACCTTAACAGTAGGAGATAAAGCGCTGGTTTTACTCCCTAGTACAGATAATAAGTTGTTGGCCCGATGGCAAGGGCCATTTGAAGTGACAGCACAAATGAACCCCACCACCTACAGGCTGGCCATACCCCAAGGAAGAGGCAGGGAACAGATTTATCACATCAACCTGCTTAAAAAATGGTTAGATCCCACAGGGGGCCATACTATTCAGTACATTAATTCCGATGTTACTGAAGACATCCCGTATCCCATGTTACCTAACCTTGAACTGACCAACCGGTCATCACCATGGATCAATCCTGATCTTACTGGGTCATATCACAACCAACTAACCCGTCTAGTACATCACAATCACGATGTCTTCTCAAAATATCCATGAAGAACCCCCCTAGTCCAACATCCCATTCACCTTAAAATGAATACTGTCTACCGACAGAGGCCATACCGCATGCCAGAAGCCAAACAGAAGATTATTGAGGAAGAAGTCCAGGCCATGTTAGCAGCCAGTATTAAAGAACCTTCAACCAGTCCTTGGTGCTCGCCAGTCATGTTGGTACCCAAACCAGACGGCAGTACCAGATTTTGTGTAGACTACAGGGGGGTCAACAACTTAACCTAGTTTGATGCCTATCCCATGCCTAGAATTTACAAGCTTATTGGGAGATTGGGCCAAGCCAAGTATTTATCCACCCTAGATCTCACGAAGGGTTATTGGCAAATACCCTTAAGAAGGGAAGACAAAGAAAAAACAGCGTTTGCTCCCCCTTCGGGATTATATCATTTTACTGTCCTCCCTTTTGGGCTTCACGGGGCTCCCGCCACCTTCCAAAGACTCATGGACGAAATCTTACGACCCTTTAGGCAGTATGCTGCTGCCTATCTGGATGACATTGTTATCTATAGCAATACCTGGGAGGATCACATGTCACACCTAGATACAATATTGCAAGCTTTAAGAAATGCCCAGTTAACTGCAAATCCTGAGAAATGTCGGCTAGGACAGACTAGCATCAAATACCTGGGTTACATTGTGGGGGGTGGTCGGATTAGCCCCCAAGTCGAAAAAGTTGAGGCCATCTCCAACATGCCGTTCCCTAAAAAGAAGAAAGATATTAGGGCTTTCCTGGGATTGATTGGCTATTATAGACGCTTTATTCCCCATTTTTCCACGGTGGCAGAACCCCTTACTAATATGCTCAAAAATACCTATCCGAACACCCTTGGTTCCCCTTCGGTGACTGCGTTACGCAGCTTTGACTGTCTCAAAACCGCTCTCACTTCTGAACCTGTGTTATGTTGCCCGGATTTCCATAAGCCTTTTGTGTTACTAACTGATGCCTCCGACGTGGGTCTTGGGGCTGTGTTATCCCAACCACAGGATGATGGTACCCTCCATCCAATCTTATATATCAGCAGGAAACTTCTGCCACGTGAATCACATTATCCGGTTATAGAGAAGGAGTGCCTGGCGATTAAGTGGGCTATTGAATCTCTCAGATACTATCTGTCCGGCAGGACCTTTACCCTCATTACTGATCACGCTCCTCTTACCTGGCTCGCCCATAATAAGGACACTAACTCCCGTATTCTCCGATGGTTTCTTTCCTTACAGCCCTTCTCCTTTCGGATTCATCCTCTCCCGGGAAAACAAATGGTGACTGCGGATTTTCTTTCCCGTTATCCGGTCTCTGAGCGTCTCGACAGGCCGCTCTCTAGGGGGAGTGTGTGTGACGGGCTGGAACCTGTTCGCCCGCACCCGGACCTCGCTTGTGCTGACGCTGCCACTGGTGGCCACAGGCAGCCGGGCTTCCCATCCTGTGATTGGCTGGGAGATCGGGAGTGGCGGGATGTCAGGAGGTCAAAACCACAGCTGTCCGAACATACGGCGTTTGGAGGTTGTGAGGAAGGAGTTGGAGATGAGAGAGCGGCCGTGAACCATCCCTCGAAGGAGGAGTCCGGAGGACGAGAGGCGGAAGACGAAAACGGAGCGCGGAGCCCAAGTAGGAGCCGGAGACAGCGGGAACATTCGTACCCTGGATGAGACGGGTGGAGACGCTTGCGGAAGCCCCTATACCCAGCAACCGGGAGGACGAGCCGCTGCATCCCGCCACGCTTCTGGAGAAGCGTGGCAGTTTAGGTGCGTAGGACCACATCCCTGAACCAGAGTGAGAGAGTGAGTGAAAGGGGGGGGGAGAAAAAGAGAGAGAGAGTGACAGAAAAGGGTACAAAAAGGGAAGACAAAATAAAAGGGGCACGTGCACGATAAAAGGGGGGGGGGAGAAAACGAACCGGGAAAGACATAGAACTTACCACTGACCACTGTAGAGCACAATATCCAGAATAGACCAACTAAGGCACCGCGCACAGGATAATGAGCACTAAAGAGGAATAACAAGACAGAAAGCACATAAGTTAGATCAAGACAAGAACCAGACTGAGAAACGTACTGAGAAGAACAGTGAGACAGGAAAGAAACATAAGAAAGACTTAAGGTAATGAACAAATAGATACGATTACCTGGTCCACTTACCGATATTATTCTCTTCTCTCCACATGCACCTCCCGGGGAACACCCTACGAAAGAAGGGAACAGAAAAGAGAAGAGTGAAGAACAAACCACAAAGAACACCCCACCACCCTATACCCAGCATCCGAAGACTAACGATTACGTACCTGCTCATTTCCACATAAATTACTCCAAATAAAACTTCCTTGTTGTCACAACTAGAACTCTATCAGAGTGTTTCATCCACTACCATACGGCCACAGTGACGCAACTTTCTAAACCTTATCGTTTATCTATGAGCCTTAAAATGGCAGCTGCCTGTACAGCTGGACATTAGGAAATGACCTAACTAACTCCCCCAGCGGATGTCGTCATGGCTGTAGGTGGATACAATCGCGGTAAACATTGCCATTGGAAGACGTTTCTGCCTTTAGCAGACTTGGGTCAATGGCGATGTCCGCCGGCGATGATGATCCTGCATGTGGCGGACGTGACCGTCATCTTAAACTTCATCCCTCACTTGACTCCTGACACTGCTGCCAGCAAGACCTCCATGGTCTGAGCTGCTGTGTACTGCCTCTGGGAGCAATGATGTCACATCCTACAAGTCACAGGGCCCCTGCCTTCTTACCTGACAAGCTGGACAATATTGTGAAGGAGGTCCTACCTCTGTATTGACAGTTCTATGGTGCACCAGAGGAGCAGGTAAGTGCATAGCAATACCAAAGTTCGAATTGTTGAGTGCATGATTATGTTCTGGAAATGTGGTTGAATGAAGGATTGAGGTAATATGTGTGGGTTGATGGACATGTGAACATGTTCATATATAGATTTTGAGTCCTGATACATAGCAGGGAGTGTGTGATGTTTGTACCCTAACCCATCTACAAACTTTATTACATTATATTTGAAGGTGATGTGAAAAATACTTGGACAGGTATACCATGTTTAAAGACATGCTTGTGGTCTGGTCATATGTTTGAAGCCAACACCTGGTGTTAGATATGCTTGCTGTATGCCTGTCTCAACGTCACACATGGTCTGACTGCAGATGGTCATTCCACATAGAAGGGGATGTTGAAGGAAGTCTGTATATGGCTACTTGCGCTTACTTGTATTTTCACCCTGCTTGTTTTGGTATGGTGCATGTGGACATGACATTCTCTTCCTGTCTGTGTCATCCACGGAAGTCAACGCCCATCAGAAGAAGGACATTTGGCATGCCACCGCCAAGAAAGTGTGGACCCTCGGGGTCCACAGTTGGTGGAGCACCCACTGTCGCAGGTGGTGGGAGGACCTGAGATGCTGGGCCAGGAAGAGCGCAGAGGTCCAGCTGCGGGCAGGGTGCCTGTCGGACCTTGACCCCCCCTAATGGCCTGCATATTGGCAGTGACCTACCCTGAGTTGGACTGGCATTTGAGGGCAGCACAGCTGCCACAAGGGGGAAAGTACAGACTCAACACATTTTTTTTCTTTTACCTGGTTCATGTATGATGTGAAAGAATCTAAGGTGTGACAATTTATTTAGTGCGAAGCGTTTCCAATTCTCCCAGAAACACATAGATGTACAGTCATCAACATTGGTGCATAGGTGTGCACATTCTATTTTGTATAGGAACTAGTAAGTGAGTTCAATTCAGCTTTATTTGAGTAGAAAATACCATAAAAGCACAATTTACAGAACACTATTAATAAATATAGAGATTAAAAAATAACAGGAATATAATCCTCTGCATAATAATAATAAGATGAAACATCCAAATTAATAATATATATCATAAACAGAGTCTAAAATGGGAATAAAAATATAATATATATGCAAGACCGCAAAATTTCAATATAAAACTAAGTAATAAAAACAGACCCTCATAGAGGCAACAGATATCATCAATACAGTACCTCACATTCCAAAATGTATTTTTGATAAAACATTTCTAATGAGCAGCAGCTCAGGGGTCAGTGCTCAATTTTAGACTTGAATGGTATACGTCATACATTGGCCCTCAAAGTGTTTGCTGTAATGTGCCAAATTGCCTCTAGAAATTTTGCCAATGCGCATACCACAATCCCTTAAGGGTTTGTTTTTCAGATCCAAAGGGCAAGAAGCCGATTCCTAAGGCCCAAGAATCTGCAGAGTGGTATAATTCAGCGAGCCCTCTGCTTGGAATAGGCGGAACAATGGAATAAAACATGGGCAATGCACTCAATGGTTTCACATCCCATTGGGCATAAGTCTGTATGTCCTTCCGGTTGGTTCCATCTGTAAGTGACAGCGCGTAATGGTCGAGATTGTATTCTAAATCTAATGTAAAGTACACTTGCTGAGGGAGATATAATCAAATCCATGTAATGCTCGAATTCATAATGGCACTTTACTAATAAAAAACTATCCGTCATGCTAGAAGAAGGAACTGCTGCTAACTTTTCTACTTGCAAGCTTAGCCAGTACCCATCCTTTACAATCTGCGTAGCATTTTTTGGAAGATGGGAGGGATCTGACCAATAGACACCCAACCCAAGTTTGATAAAAGTATTTTTAACGTAACTGCACCATGTAATTTTTTAGATTGAGGAAGCACCCAAAAAGGCGCTCAGCCATGCTCTATATGGGATAGGGTATCCGTAGACCAGATCCTAATCCAGTACAGCAATGGTCTTAGAGCAGCTATGTCTGAGATGGAATATGAATTTAAATCCATTTGAATAGGCAATGTGGGGGAGCTTACAGGTATTTTTAGCAAGGCTTTTATAAAGAAATTCTCTCCTCTCTCTAGATCTTTCAAATTGCCATGACCCCATAGCTCTGCACCATATAAGAGCCCCCCTCTAACTTGACTTTTGTATATTTCCATCGTGGGAGTGATGGAGAATCTGGGAGATCTGCCAACAAATCTCAAGATATCCCCTGGCGTTTGTTTCAAGCCCATGGAGCACTTCAACAGTTGGGCCGGCCATTTGTGTGAATCCTCCAGCCTGACTCCCAAATAATTGAGGTCGGTCACTCTTTCTAATGTTTTACCATCGAACAGTATCTGTTTCCTTGCTTTGTGTTTTATATCACCGAAAACCATATATTTAGTTTTGGTGGCATTTATTTGTAAACCATGCTTCCTACAGAATCCTGTAAACTTCTTGAGTAGTCTAACAAGACCAGAAGCAGTTTGCGGTAGCAGAAAGGTGCCATTAGAAAACAATAAACACGGGGTCTTGGCCCCACCTACTTTAGGAGCATCATTAGCACAGTCAAATAAATAAGGAATACAAGCATTTATAAACAATAAAAAGAGTGTGGGAGCCAACACACATCCCTGCCTCACCCCCTTCTGTATTGAAATCTCTCTCGTTAATTCCCCATTTGTTCCCCACCTTATTCTGGCATAGCTCTTGGAGTACAGTTCTTTAATCAAATTTAGCAGAGATCCTGGGACTCCAGCTCTGCCCAGAACCTTCCACAATTTATGGTGAGGGACCAAATCAAAAGCAGATTTGAGATCCACAAAGGCAACGAAGAGTTTCCCTGCGTCCAGGTCCACCATCTTCCATTTGATCAGAAGGAAGCGGAAGACCTGGTCAACTGTACTTGTCTTCTGCCTAAAGCCCACCTGCAGATGGCTAAGGGCTTCAGTTTAGTCTATCCAGTCCTTGAGCCTGCTCAGGACCTGATGGCAAAATATTTTTTGAAGGTTATCTAACAGACTAATTGGTAATTACCTGGGACTAGCCTGTCCCCTTTTTTGTAGATGGGAACAATTATCGCTTCTTTCCAACAGCGGGGGTGGTTGCTGCCCCCCAGAACGGCATTAGACACACTGTTGACATATGGGCCCCAATAGTTGAGATCAGATTTAAACAGATCAGAAGGTATTCCATCCAAACCAGCTGTCTTTCCTGATTTTTGGGCCTTAATGGCTCTTTCAGTTTCCCTAAGAGTAAACTGCCTATAGAGGAAGAAGCACACACCACTATTACACAGTCTTTATCAGTAGGAAGAGCAGACTCCTGACTATACAATTCAGAGAAATGGCCGATCCAATTTTCGGTGGGACTTTGGCAATCGGGTCAGGGGTTCTCATTCCACCCCTTTTTGGCCACCAAAGACCAAAAACGTTTTGGATTGCCATCCTTTGCTGCTAGTAATAATTCCTGCCATGTTGTCTCTTCCCAATGGATTTTGCAGGTCTTTGTTACAGATGCGTACTGACACCCTGCAGAGATTATCATAGATCTATCTTTAAGTTTTATTGCTTTTAAGAGACTGCGCTTGGCTTCTATACATGCCTTATTAAACCACCTGTGGTGAATTCCTACTTTAGGTTGTTTATTCCCCCTATTAGTTCTAAAAAATAACTCTTTCAAAGAAGAAAAAAAATCTGCATGCAATGCCATAATCTCGTTCGGTATGTATGTACAGAGACTAGCAGGTGATTGGTGGGTTGAAACTAAGTCATGCATTTTCACCACTAGTTCATTTGAGCTTATAAAGGACTCACATTTTATGGCACGCTTATTGTTTGACACCACTAAGGGAAGCATGCCTTCATACTTTTGTTGTATGTCTCCTTTAGCAAAAAAACACCTGTTGTATGCTACCAAAATAGGAGAGTGGTCACTATTATATTGTTTACCCACTCTAAGATCTTTAATAACATGCCAGATCCTCACATCAATGAGCACAAGGTCAAGTAAACTACTGTAAGACCCTCTAAAAAAGGAGGGTTTTGCTGGCATATCTGAGGGAAAGCGCCCGTTTCCTGGGCGAAGACCTGAGTTATCATGAAATCAATGATTTCCAAGGCCCTAATGCTGGATTTGGACTGTTTTCTCAAAGACAAGAAGGGAGGAATAATCAATATAGAGTCCTCAACCTGTGTTATCTCAGAAAAAAGAGAATTTGGCACTAGGGACACATTAAAGTCACCGGCTACAATAATAAAATGTAAAGGAAGAAAATCCAACACAAGGGCATTCAGCAGGCAGAGAGTTTTAGACATTTGACTCGAAGGACCTGGTCTATTGTAAATATTGACACACAAGAGCAAGAGACCCTAATTTAGCTGTATTGAAAGGGCCGATATGTCGACCGAATCCACATAGATTTCCTTGATTTCGCCCACCTTGGAGATTTTTATCCATGTAATAAGACCTCCGGCTGCTCTTCCAGCAGAGGACGGGCTAGCCTCCTTGCAGAAAGAGCTGTGCCCCTGTCTATAAATATTTGAAGTAGCCCAAGTTTCCTGAAATAAACAGATGGTAAAATTGTCAATATAAAGCCCCCAATCAACATCATCAAGCCTATTGTGTATTCCGGCTACATTCCGTGAAATGAATCCCGGAGTTGGAGTCCCAAAACTCATATGCTCTCTCTGGGGGAACTCCAAGATGTGGGCTCTACTGGGGCTCCAAGTAGATTTTGCCATATTTGAATTATTAGCTAGGCCAAGATTCCTAGGAGACAACAATTCTAAATCTGATTCAATGTCTGACTGAAGATTGTCCGCAACAGAGAATAAGTTATTAATCTGGGGGGCTAGAGTTAAGTGCAGTCAGTCAGTATCTGAGGGAACATCTGTTTGCGTTAACTCCTGTGAGTTCTTCTTCTCCGTCAAGTTTGCGCACTCCCTCTTTGGGGCCATAGGATGCACCGTTTCAGATGGAGCAGGAACCCCACTTCCCGCATTTTGTGGTCTATTGCTCAAGATAGTAAGAGTTTCCTTCATCAAGGCACTATTCTCGGGCCAACAACTTTTAAAACAAATATTTGAGCCATTTCATAAAAGCTTAATGCCTCCAGGGATATCAAACCTTTTACCATCTTGGGGCTAGATAGCATTAGCTTAATATTATCACAATGTAGATAAAACACAAGTATGATACTTGGTCCTAAAGGGACTGGCCTGGAATGCTCTTTTGCCATGGGCAGACCTAACAGGTGAACTGGGGCAGCCTGCGCTCCTCGTGTTCCTCTCTTTTAGGGGAATAGAGGTACTAGAGTTCATCTCTTCCTTTGGTATTGGTACAATGTCCTTCATCAAGGCAGTAGGTCGTAGGATATTAAGTGCCTCCATCACTATTTGCTTCAGCTCCCTCACTCCTTCCTTTATGTCAGTGATGAGAGAAACCACTTCCTCCTGGGAGAGCACTGCAATGGGTTGATGACTAGAAATTTGTGAATTTGGAATAGATCTTCTTAGTTCAAAGGATTGATCATGGGCCTCCAATGGCGAAAAACGATTTGTACAAGGAATATGATGAACTGTTACACTACGTAATGGAGCGCTCTTTTGAGTTGGATGTGAAGAACTGTTTCCCTTGGCCTTTACATTTGAGCCTTCTCCCTGAGCCACCGATACCAACAGGGCGTCACCGTTTGGGACAATATTTTCCTTACTAGGCAGTCTGGCCTTTCAAAAGGGAGAAAGGGAGCTGCTTTTCGGACCTTTCCGAGGTCGCTTTTCTTTTTACATCAGCATGGATTCTACTTCTTCAATCAGTGTGTCAATTTCATTAGTTACACAAATTGATAGGTTGTGAGAAATTTGGAGGAGCTTAGGGATTTTGGTTTGAACTGAACCCACTGCAGGACTTCTTTTTGCGCTTCCCCATCCTCCAGCTTTAAAGCTAACAACAGCTCAACAGTGCCGTAAGAGAAATATATCCAAAAGTCAGTTCCTACCTCAGGATCAAAGGGGGTGGCCCAGCCCGGCCTCAGTAGGTCTCTGACGGGCTCAAATGGGCCTGCCCTTGGCCTGGGCGTGGCCTGCGCGCTTCCCATGCTGCAGGAAAGTTGGAGAGCTAAGTAGCATGTCTAGTGCGGCTTCTGGGCTGCAAAGCGCCACCCCCTGTGTCCCTGGGGGCAGCGAGTCAGGCGGCAAGAGTCCCGCACTGCGGGAGAGCTGGAGTGCTAAGTAGCTTGTCTGGTACAGCTTTCGGGCTGCAAAGCGCCGCCCCTGTGCCCCAGGGGTCAGCGAGTCATGCGGCAAGTGTCCCTTGTGCATCATCATATGATTCACTACAGAGGGGACAACATAGGTGAGTATAGGAACTAATCACTTACCTCTGTTGTCCCCTCTGTAGAGAAGCAAATGATGATGCACATGTGACTGTATCATATGTGCACCACTATACAGCTTTGCATACCCTGCTGCTGTTCCTTCCCACCTGCAGGTCTATACTCCCAATATCATGATGGTAAGTTGTCCAGGTCTTTGCCCTCTGTCCATTACAATGTCCCTTGATCCACGTTATGTGCAACTTTGAGTTAGACAAGTTAAAGTCATCCATACTTTTCATAAGGCTTCTCATGAGTGACACCATCATGTGAGGCTGTGATGTCCATCTGACATTTCACATGCCATACTTGCATAACTTCATCTGAGCAGCTACAAGGTTAACCCCTTTGGTATGTGAAGGATGGTCATAGGCCTCTGTAATGTGTCATCTGAGTGGACATCCGACATGTAGCTAACCATAGAGATATTGCTAGATATCCCTATGGGATCACAGACATTGATACCAGAGTTATGAATATTAGTGACATACTCATGTTCTGTAGATGGGAAATGGCTACACAGCTATTTTCTTAGCCATAGTGTTGCAGGCATGATAAATAGTCCAAGACATTTTTTTTTTACAGTTACAATCAGAACAGGTTTTTGACAACATAATGTGTATATTGTAAGTTTCTGTCTAAAATGTGTCTTAAACATACCTTCTTTTGCTATTTTGGATATGATTTGAATGCTTTTTGTATGGAAATCTATTGTTTGCACTATCTACTCTGTGGTACAGGTGTGGTAGTTCACATACACATGTTGTTGGAATGGTATGTGTATTCAGGTATTTGGCTTGCATCAAGGTGTATGTCCCTCTCGTGGTAGCATCAGATGTGGTTTGTGTCTCATTTTTTCACAAACAGGTGTAATGCTGGTCATGTCTGATGTGTGGATGGTGATGTTGCCACTCAGTCACTGGGCTATTGATGAAATAATAGTATGATACTTTGAACTATGTGTCACATTCCAGTATATGACAGGTGTCCATTGCATTGAAAGAGTTGTTATACTACCTGTGGTTGTGTGTGGGTAAATGCTCATGGCTAAATAGGCCCTTAAAATGTGCAATACTGTGTTTACAGGAGAACAATGACTTAGATGACATGTCCCAAAGTATGAATCATCATTTCCTACATCACTATTGGTACATGTGTTGGTGACATGTGTTCTGACTCTATCAAACTCCAAATTTGTATATACCAATCAGAGTAGTTGCATGTTTGCTGATTTCCATTGTGAAGGTTGCAAACCCAGTGACATGAAATAGTTATAGCTTGTAAGCAACATGCTATCTTGTGTTATCATATGATATGGTCCCTTGCCTGGTACACGGCATCAGGTCAATATGTTAGTATGTGTTGCTTTTGTGTATTTGATATGTGGAAAGCAATGTTTTCACTCTTTCCCACAGCTTGGTTATTCGTTGACTATGTTGCTGTGGATAGGGACCCATTATCATGTGGCCAAGTGAGCTTGTCATGGAATGGTTAGTGTGATAGCTCTATTGATATGATGGTATTGTAGGTGTGAGATAGTTGGCTTAGCTGTTGTGTGACAAGGTATCTTGTTGTGACATAATGTTGCCACAAAACTGGTTCTACATGAGGGTGTAGTACAACTAGATATAATGTTATTGATGTGTACAGTGTGATGTATGTGGTATGTAAAGAATGTGATGACCCTACCTCTCGTTCTGTTTTCCATCATCAGCTTCGGCAGGCGAAGGAGATGGGGCACAGCCGAGTTGGGAAGCTGCTGGCCACGGGATCTCCAGCCATGAGAACACCAACACTGAGGGATTCAGTGGCCCAGAGGGCGAGGGGAGTGCCATGGGGGAGGCAGGATCCATGTCTTCATCTTCAGAAGCCTCCTCCAGTGGATACTCCTTGGTGGGGGCAGACCCATCTGGGACCACCCCAGCACCATCTAAGTCTGTCACCCCTCCTTACTACCACTGCCCTCTCTGTAGCTCCCCACCCAGTTGGCAGTGCCTGCTCACCATTGAGGGTGGGTATCTCCTTTGCCGCAGGCACCTCTGCCCCAGCCCCTGCTAGACCTCCTGCCCTTAGTGAAGAGGCTATTGAACTCCTGAGGTCTATCTCTGTGGGTCAGTCAACCTTCGTGAATGCCATCCACAAAGTGGCATCTCAGATACAACAGAGTAATGTGTTCCAGGAGGGCATTCACTGGCTGGCCTACAGAGATCATTTAAGGCTCTGGCCTCCACACTGATGGAAGCCAGTCACCCTTTGTCTCCCATCCCCCCTCCACCTTCTTCTTCCTAATCCCAAACCCCCCTTCCCCAACCCAGCCAAAGCACACACACAGGAATGCATCTACATCAACATCCAAGGGTAGCGCAGACAAACCAAAACACCACAGGACACATCACCAGCATACACACAAGCAACATTCAGATGCACACACAGCAACAGTCACAACCTGCCCTGACACCTCCATCACCCCAGCATCATAGACAGCACACCTGACACACCTGCAGACACCACACCAACATTCACAGATCCAGCCACTACACTTATCCTACCTGCAGACAGCACCCCAGCAGACCCTCAGACATCCACCGTAGGCACCACACCTGCAGACACCACAACCACAGACACTCGTGCATGCAGCACATCCCCAATACCTGCAGCCACCACTCCAACGGACAGCCACCCACCCACCATGGCATCCCCCAGCACCTCCACCCCCCTCAGCCCAAGACACATAAACACCCTCACTCACCCATGCAACAGACACCCACATGCATACATCCCACAAGCATGCACTCAAGGCATCCACACCAACACCTCTTACAACTACTCCCTCTCCCTCCACACCCAAACCCTTTTGCTATGACCGTCCCCGTGTGTGTACAAAATCCTTCCTTTCTGAGTTTGCCCTTTTCCCTACTCCTCTCACCCACAGTGAAACCCCTGAATGTTCTGTTTCTCTCCTCAAGGCCATCTCTTCCACCTTCAAGGCCTTCCCTACCCCCTTGCAAGTACCCATGCCCCTCCCTCTGCCAAGAAGTCTACCCCTCCTAAGAAGACCCAACCCTCCCCCAAACCAAAAACAAACCCCACCTCCCAAGCCAACTCCCAACGCCCCCTCCCAAGCCTAATCCCAACCTCCCCCTCTGCCACCACCTCCCCAGATCATCCCTGAAGTGCCTGCCTGCCCCCTTGATGCCCCTATCTGTGGAGGTTAGAATGCAGTCTGGAGTCAAGTTGGGCCACCATACGGTGACTTTGGCAATTTACAATTGCTTTAATATTGGACTGGCTAATGGCCTTGAATTTATCTATTTCTTGCTTTCACTAATATAAAGATAACAACCCGTTGTTGGTTTTCAAGATACATTTTTGTCCTGCATTTCCTTTCCTAGGTTAAAGTTGTACCTGGCTGACATTGGTCGTGTGCCAGTATTTGTGTGTGTGTGCGGTGCTTGTGCTTTCTGTATTGTATGGGCAGTATGTGTGGGTGCATGCAGTGCTTTTGTCCCCCTGGGATAGGGTGTGTGTTGTGTGATGGGCATGTGTATGTAGCAGACATATTGCTGTGATGGAATTGTGTGGTGTTTGTGTTGACATGTGTTTGTTGTTGTGGTGTGTGGCTTTGTGTACATTGACTGTGTGAGTGGGTGAATTGGGCATGGAATGATAGGTACGATGTGCTGTGTGTGTGTTGTGCGTGTCAAATGGTAAGTTTTATGATTGTGTAATTGTGTGTGTTTGTTGCCTGTTGGTTGTACATTGTATTGTATGTGTGATGTGTCCCTGGGTACTGTCTGTTGTGAGTGATTGCTAATGTGTTTATGATTGTGTGGTTGTGGTGTTGTTGTGACATGTTATGTTGTATGTTATTGTCTGAGACTGGGCCTGTGCTGTGTTGCTGTGCGTAAGTGTGTGTTTTTGACGTGTAGTGTGTGTGTGGTGGCTGCAGTGTGTGTGCTGTGTATGTGTGGTTGTATTTGTTGTTGTATGTGAGTGTGCGTGTAAGTGTACTGTTTGGTGTGAGTGCAGCCTTTGCACCCCTTTTCCTGTGGTATGTTATGTAAGTGTACAAAATTTAACAATAGAGAACAGTAACAGGTATGTGTCAGCAATGGTGAAGATTCTGTAGTCTTTCAGCGAGCACGAGCAGCGGGATGACATCTAGATGTGGTTCCATGGAGGCTCTGGACGAGTATGGCTTCCTAAAGGTGAGTGTCTCCTTTTATACAGTTTGTTTCTGCCTGAGTTACCGTGGTGGGGCGACCGTAGCAGAAATCTTGGCAGTGTGCAGCCTCATAAAAGGTCTGACAGAAACATGTTCTCCACCGGCCTGCTGGTGTCATCATTCGTCTGGGGCGATCTGACCGCACTGGCGGTGCCGGCAGTGATTTGGCTGTATTCCATGGGGAATAGCGCCAAAGTCATAATTTGGCAGTCTTCTCCACCAGCCTGTTGGCGGTCTGACTGCCACCGCCAACATGGTGGTCATAGGACCAACAAACTCATAATGAGGCCCTGAATGTTAATAAATACGAGACAAAAATGACAAAAATCTAATCAGTAGAACCCG
Organism: Pleurodeles waltl; assembly: GCF_031143425.1. Taxonomy (NCBI): domain Eukaryota; kingdom Metazoa; phylum Chordata; class Amphibia; order Caudata; family Salamandridae; genus Pleurodeles; species Pleurodeles waltl. Next base: position 1,330,631,231 of record NC_090446.1, on the reverse strand, counting down.
AGAATTTAGAAAAGTATAGTGCCAAAAGAACCAGGCACCAATTGTGGTCATCTGGTCATGCTAAATCAGGGTAAAGTCAGGCTTCCCATGATAGAGCATGGCCTGGATACATATTCCAAATTAGTCCCACTAAAACGTTACCTTCTCAGAGTCTAGCGCTAAGAGTCCAGTTCACGGTGGCCCTAGCTGCAAGGAGCAGGGAGAGCGTCATGGATGGTCGTCACTGTAGCACGTAAAGCAGGCATGACGTCGTGGATAGTGATCCCTGTAGCACAAAGATCTGGTCAGGGGTCAAAGATTGTTGTTGCTGGAGCTTTGCTTTGGCAGTCTCCGCAGGCTGTTGTTGCTGTAGAGCGAAGTGCAGATCTCGCATTGCCGGTCGTGCCTGGCTGTTACTGGAGCACAAAGAGCCTGTTTCATCAGAGCTACGCATTGGCGTACAGGTGGCAGAGTCTTGGTGTGAATGGGACCGTTCACGTGCTTGAAGAGCCCAAAAGTTCAGGATTTCATGTTTTCTAGTAGAGGAGTGCAATCTGATGCGAACAAAGGGTCCAGTACCTGGGAGCCACTGCTTCAGCATCAGGAACTCACTCCAGGAGAGGCCACCATGGCTCAGGCAGGTCCAGTTGAAGGTCCAGGCAGGTCCATTGCAGCAGATTAGCTGGGCAGTTGCAAAGAAGCCTCTGGATCTTGTTGTGTCTCTGTAACTGCAGAACAGCCCTAGGAGTCACTTAGGAGCCTGGGATGACGGCCACAGGTCGAGTTTTCCTTTTCTGAGAGTAGCATAGTCCTCAACAGCACGGTAGTCCTTCTTCTATAGTGTACTATGTAGGAGTGTACTGATGAGTGGTTCTGGAAGTCCTAATTTTCTACCAACATCAGCTTTGAAGTGGAAGAAGCTTCTTCTGAGGCAGTGTCTATGCAGGTGACGGCTCCGCCTCTGCCATCAAGTCAAGATGGCCCATCCTGCCAACATCCAGTCTCTCTATTGTGTGGCTGTATCGGCAGAATACACAAAAGTCAACTGCCAACTCCACCTAATCATATGATCCAGGAACAGGTTGCAGGCACCAAATGGTTATGACAAAACAATGGCAACTTTCTAGACTCTGCATTTTCAGAGTTGTAACTTAAATTCCAACTTTACCATTAAAGAGGATTTTAAATTACAATTCCTTAGACACCAAACATAACATTATTACCTGCTTTACTCTTTCTATGGGTAACATCTCTTCCTGAACAAAGGCAGTTATCAAATTGCTGATGAAGGCCTCGCAGAAAGGGAGCGTTGTAAGTACTGGGAAGAAGAAGGAAGAATCGGAGCAAAGAAGATTAACTGTATGTAATCCAGGCATTACTTCTTCATTTCATTTCTGTTATTATTCCTTATTCCTTAATTGGTTGAATATATACCCAAGCAATATGCCATCATCATGGTATGAAACCCCCCCACAAAACATGCTCTAAAAATATTGAAAAACACCATCTACTGAGAAATAAACACAGTGGAAATGAAACTTTTCATCCCACCCTCGTGAAAGATAAACAGAGATTTTTACAATCAATTTAAATCTTTAATCATAATACAAATTAGCTGCTTTAGAAATAACCTCTTTATCAAAACAACATTCAGTTCCCTGGGCTGCATTCCAACTGTAATAACAAATACATGCAGAAGGAGTAGCCTAAGTAGCAACTCTCCAAGGGCCAGATGTATGATTCTGGCCCATTGCGATTCGTTAATTGCGATTTTTAAGAAATTACAATTACCGACTCGCAAAGGGCCATGTATCACATTTGCGATTCGGTTATTGCGATTTCTTAAAATTCGCAAATGCAATTACCGAATCGCAAATTGCAATACTGGCCCCATTCGCAGCTATGGGCCTGTTGGGCCATAGCTGCAAATTTTTTGTATTTCCTAAATTGCGATTTCTGAACCAGAAATCGCAATTTGGGAAATGCAAAAGGGCAGGGTGCTGGGGGCCTAAGGCCCCCTCTCCTGCACCCCAATTTTTTTTTTTTTACAATGTAAAGTACACACATGCCAAAAGGGCATGTGTGCTTTACATATTAAATTTAAAAATGCAGTTTTGCACCAGGTTACCACCTGGTTGCAGACAATGGTATTTTGCATGTGCAAAATACCATTCTGCGAAAAATCACAATTTGCGATTTTTTGCAGAATAGCCTTGTGACCTGGATTTCGCAAAATCCAGGTCGCAACGCAGAAAATCGCAATTTTTGCGATTTTCATTTTGTGGTCTGCGAATGCCTTTGATGCATTGCAGACCACGATTTTGCACTCGCAAACGGCCGATTTCGCCGTTTGCGAGTGCAAAATCATTTGATACATCTGGCCCCAAATGTCTACAATAAAAACTCCTACCTATTCCACACAGGAGATGGCCTTCCCTCTGGAAGGATGAGCCTGTACTCATCCTGGGACATCCATGATTGCAAAAGTTAAAGAGATTAGGGGCAGATTTAAGAGCCCCTAGTGCCACCTCAGCGCCGCCATAGTGTCATTTTTTTATGCTAAGGAAGCGCTAAAGTGGCATTTTCCCTGCGCCATATTTACAAACTTTGTAAACCCTTGCGCCACATCATGCCTGTGCCAGGCATAATGTATGCAAGGGGGATGTTCCCCCATTAGGGGGGCCTAAAATATGGCGCAAGGAAATCTAAAAGATTTCCTTGCTCCATTTTTTTCAGTACTTTTAATGCCTGCTCAGAAAAGTTGTTAAAAGGGGGCTTCCATTATTTATAATGGGCCCCTATGTACTCTGCAGGAGCAGCGTTAAATAAAATGACGCTATTGCTCACTACCCTGCACCATGTGTGTGCCGTATTTTAAATACGGCGCACACATGGTGGCGGTAGGGGGGCGTTAAGGGGCACAAGGAAGTGGAGTGACCTTTTCTGAAATCTGCCCCACTACTGTTTTTATCTATCTATTTAAGATTGCTTTTGAAGACTTACCCCCTCTCTTCACTGTTTCTCTCTAGAGCCTCTAAGGGAAGGTTCTGCCAATAGGATCAAATTAATGGTAAATCCAAAGAAGGGTGAAAAACACCTTAGGCTTTGGCCGGAACAATTCAAAACCCTTAAAACACCTAGAAGTTACATTTTCTACAAATACCTCGTCCCAAGAGGATCCAAAGACTCGTATTGTGTACCATTGAAGTCTTAAAGTAGCTACTTACAGATTCTTGCTGAAACCATCCTGCAGAAAGTCCAGAATACATTCTAAAGGACAAACCATTGGAGAAAGATTCTTTTTAGCACCCCAATTGTCAAAAGATGACCAATGATGGTTATAGACTTTTTTGTAGCATCCCTTCTAGAGACCTGAATTGCCTTCCACTGCCTTGCTTTGTTAAACCTTTTTTTATTAGCTTTTGCTAACCATTGGTATAGTGTTTGCTCTCTCTCCCTAAAATATGGTAAAAGTGCACCTGATTAGTACATTTAATTTACTTGAAAGTCCCTAGTGATCAGCACCACCTATACACAGGGCCTGTACATTAAATGCTACAAATGGGCTTGCACCACTCTTTCAATGTGTCAACCATTAAAGCAGCACTTTAAAAATGTCTCAGGCCTGCCACTGTAAACTGTAATGCCGTTTTAACCTGCCATTCTGACCTGGCAAAATAAGCCTTTTGCCAGGCCTAAACCTTCTGTTTTAATACTTCTAAATCTAGGCTAGGTCCTAAAGGCTCATGGGGTAAGGAGCGCAGTATTTATAATGTAGGACATGTATGTTTAGGTTTTACATGTTCTGGTAGTCAAAATCCACTAAATGTGTTTTTCAATGTTGTAAGCCACAATGGGTTACCTTATTACATTTAATAGTGCTATCTCCAGTTTAGGGGCAACTAGAGATATGTTGTTGACACTCAAATGACTCGTAATTTAAAATGCTTTCTAATGTTGAACTTGGATTTAAGGTACAATTTTGAAAGTGCCACTTTTAGAAAGTTTGCATGTTGTTTTTCCAGCCAACTATGCCTTTCTGTCAGTGTCCTTGGTCACATGACTGTGAATGGCTTGCTAGCAGACAGTGAGATAAAGGGGGCATAGGTGTGGATAGGATGTGCCTCCCTGAAAGGATAGCTGAGGAGTAGCAACACCCAGCACCACCTACACGTTAAAGGATTTTTACCATAGCACACACACAGGAACCTAGCACCAGGTCTGCCCTGCCTTTTGTTACTCAAGACAGATTGGATCCCTGACTGATTTGGGTTGGGAAGAACTTTCTGGAACCAATGCTGAGGGTAGGACAGTGAGATCCCCACACAAAGGCTGGCACCGAGTATAAATATTTGGCCTCCAGACCCACTCATCAGAGCACTCTTTCGCCTGTGGAAGTTTCAGAAGAAGGACTGGCCTGCTGCTTGCTGCTTGAAGGACTGCCCTGCTGCTTGCAGGACCTCCTTGCTGTCTGAAGAAGGAAGTTTGAACCTGCTTTCCCTGATCACAGGCTGCCTAGACTGATTTCGAGTTTTGGCTGGCTGACCTCCTATTTGAGCTACAGGGACATGAAACGCTTCCAGAGGCCTGTCCTGCAACTGCGCAGCTGATTAGCATCTCCTGGATCTGCCTTAGCCCTGCTGCTGGCCTCTGCTGGAGTGAGTCCTGATCCCCAAGAAGTGTTGCTCAGGTCCTGGCCCTTGGCATCAGACAGAACTCCCCTCAGCTTCACTGAAGGTTTTATCAGATCCATTGTGAATCAATGTAGGGCCCCAGAAATCTATACAGCTCCAAACTGCTCCAAATCAGACAGAACTCCCCTCAGCTTCACTGAAGGTTTTATCAGATCCATCGTGAATCAATGTAGGGCCCCAGAAATCTATACAGCTCCAAACTGTAGGCTTCACAGGAACTGATGTCGAGTGCCACAGAGTCTTGCAGGGCCAGGCCGCTCAGATCCCATCTGAAAGCTGCACTGGTGCAATGTACCACAAAGTCTTGCTGTCCAAGCTGAGAGCTTTATCAGAACGTATGCCGAACAAAGCATGGCCTGGCAAAGCCTTGCTGCACAGCTGAGAGCTTTAGCAGAACCGCCGCAAAGCCCCTCAAAGTTATGCCACCTAGCAGAGAGCTTCATCAGAACCGATGCTGAGTGATGCAAAACCCCACAAACCCTCACAGCTGAGAGCTTCATCTGAACCAATCCTAAGTGATGCAAAGCACCTCAAAGTCTTGATGTACCACTGCAAGCTTAATTGGAACCAACACAGAGTGACGGGAACCCTTGCAACGCACCACCATGCAGGCTTCACACTAAAGACATAAGAAGCATTTTCCTGCCGGTTGAACTTGGTCATGTGACTGGCTTGCACTCCACTGCTATCTGTCTGAACTTGTGACTGTGCGGGTCCAGCGGGTTCATAAACCCACAATTGGTGCTTTCTGCTTCTAAGTGATATTTTTAATTAAAAAAAAATAATTCAATATCTCTAGTTCTACTGATTTGATTTGTGTAATTCTGGTACCATTTTATTTATTGAAACTTACTCTATTTTTTAAATTGTTTTAGATTTTTTCTTGTGTTTTGTTTTTGCTTCATTGCTGTTTGTGTGCTGCATGAATACTTCACTCATTGCCTCTAAGTTAAGCCGACTGCTTTTGTGCCAAGCTACCAGAGGGTTACGTACAGGCTAATTTAGTGATATTTGTGTTTAACCCTGACATGGAATGTGGTTGTTGTCTGAGTAGGTCTTCCACCCCTTTCAACCAATAACCCAATTTATTACACCTCCCATTTGTGAGACCATACTGCTGACCTTCCAGACCACAGATTTAGGAGCAGGTAAGTGGCTAAGGGAAGTCAAGGATTGGTTAAAGAAGCATGAGACAAGGGAAAGATCCATTCTGTTCCAACTGAGAGAAATCCGAGTAGAGGAATCCACATCCTTCTTGGCCAAAGAGGAAGAATCGTGATCACCTGTACTTGTGCTTGTTGCCCATTTGCAAATGTCATGGAAATGAAAGTAATAAGGGAAGAGGCATGCAAAAAGATTTTGGACAAGGTTTTGGAAAAGCATCCACCCTCATTACTTTACGGTTCCAAAGCTCGAAAAATATAGGACCAACTGCATGTTGGTCCTCTCTGCAAAGTGTATTTCTGAAAGTCGCAAAATGAGTCAAAGTTCTAAAAAGTGTAGAGGATTTAGGATGAAGTCATGTAAGGAAGGGAATTTGTACCTTGATCACTTTACCAAGACACTGCGTGCCCACTGAATGTGAAGGGCTCTGAGAGAGATTAAATTTTTCTATGCCTAGGATCAAACTTCCTGAGTTAGCTTATTCAGAACCAGAGACTCTGCAGATTTAAATTGATATTTAACACCATATTGTCCTGGTAGACTAGCAGCACCTGCCCCCTGATCTGAGATGACAACATCTGCAATCCTTTTGACACAGCCATCAGTTGTCTTCGGTTAGAGTACTGAAGACCTACCTTCTGAAACTACAGACCCTGGCCAGAGAACCCACAGTACCACCTTCCAACCCATGCCACTAGCTTCCGTTGTCAAAATTATTGGATCTGGAAGAGCAAAAAGAGTCCATTTGTTCCAATGTTTCGGGAATTGTTATCGCATCAGAGCCTTAATAAGTAAACTTACAAGGAGAAGCGTTTAGGTCGACGAACCTTTGGACCACGTTCGGGGACTTCCCAGTACGAGATGTCTTTTTGGCATCACAAATCAATAGATCAATAAACCAATCAATAATTTAAATAACTAATAAGCAACACAATCAATAACATTTAGTAAGAATCAATAAGTTGAACACACCATGACCTTTTAGTCATGAATAACCACACCACTTTAGTTAAGTGTTAGGATATTTATTTCCCTATTAGTTACAATCTAATGTCCTTTCTGTTAATCTCATTAGCAATTCATCTCATTAGTAACTCTTCTGATCTGCAATTAGAACGCAATTAATCAATGCATAGAGAATATTCATTCGGTATTAGGCACGTCATTAATATGAAGCAACTTAGCAAAGTCTCAGTAGTACATGATTCAACAAAGCAAGAACTCAGTCATTTGTCTAATTTGCGTAGGATATTTGTGAACACCTTAACTAACCTCAAATCAGCATTAGCATGTTGGGCTTCATGCAAACATTTTAGCAAACATGAACATCTAAACTATGGCCTCTATCAAAAGTTGGTACCTAGAAAGAAAATGCAAACAGACAATTACAATTTTGCATCAGATAGTTACCAATCCAACGGATCAGCAAACAGCATCAGTCTTCGTCCTCAGGACATCAGTCGGTTCACCATCAGCAGAGATAGGACGGGGCAAAGTCTCGATATGGCATAACTAAGAAATAGGATTTTCCATCATATGGAAAAGTAAGTATCAGGTACGAACGGGTAGGGGATGGTTTAAGGTATCAGGACAAAGCAAAAGAGTTAAAATCTCTGTGAAATAAGTGCAGTCTAGAAGTTTCTGCGCCGCAAACTCCTTGGGTCATTCCGTTAAATCAAAACTGTCTAATAAGCCCTTAACCCCTCATTGAATAATAATTGGTGCATCGTTATCTCTGTCCAATAATCCTTCACGCATCTTGCCAGAATTTTCCACAAACCACAGTTCTCATGTCGCGGATTGGTCCATGTTGTTGACGTCTTCATTGGTTGGAATGTCAGGTAAGAAAAGTTACACTTTGGGCTCCAGTCAGTGTCTCCATTGTTTTCTCCTACTCCAGCTAACCTTGCACCTGTTACAAATTACACTGTTGTATTCAGCAAGAACGTCTCCTTGAACAAGTCAGTTCTCATGAGAAAGAATTTACTAAGGCTACACACACATATTTTCTGGAAAAGTACAGCTTTGTGTCCTTCAGGAAAACAGCACATTACACGTTAGAAAAATACAGCTTAATATGAGACCAGGCAACTAGGCCCAAACCCTCGCTAAGCTAAGGCCCTTTAATTAATAAGCAACTCCTAATACATAACTCTAATTAAGATATGCTAATACAAATTCAAAACGTTAGTACATAATTAAGTCAAAATTAACAACTTTTATTAGTCTTTGTATACATTGGTAGCCACTCCCCGTGGGCATATTTCAAACATGTGCATTATTTTCTATGTTCACACATTTGCTATGCAGCTTCATCACACAATATTTTTCAAGCTTTTCATGTTAATATTGCTTTTTAAAGACACACTCCAACAGAATTAACCACCATGCCAACTGATCACACATACTTGCTGTGACTGGGACGGGAGTCTTGTACTCCTCTGTACTCAGAAACTACGGCTGGAGGATGTCATAATCCACATTCCCCATCAATCGTCATCCAAGGAATAATGAGCAATAATAAGCAGAGTGCCTTCCTAAAATACCAGACAAGGGAGAAATAAAGGAAAAGAAGAATCAATAGAACATTATATTTCTGATCAAGGAAATTAAAAAGAAGACATCAACGTCTCCATAATTATCATATCTGTCTGGACGCAAAGCCCTTCCCTTATTGGTGTCCATGGCATCATCATTATCAAGCCTATGGAATGGAAAGCTTTAGATCTGTCCTGAAATACCCAAAATTTATTTTAGGCTCTGTATGGGCACCTCTATGTCCTTCAAAGGATGTGCATAAGAAGGGAAATAAATCAGAAGGTCATCCATTTAAGGATTCACTCTGATGCCTTTGATTGTGAAGAAAGGAAATCACTGGAGCCAGAATCTTAGGAAAGACTCTTGGTACAAGAGTCTGTATAAAGTCCAGGCAGAAGGACCCGAAATTCCCAGTGCTGCTCCTTCACTGCCAGGCCGATTCTGGCCCTATAGGGGGCCAGGCATTTCCCGAGGAGGATGGGAGGTGATGAAGCAGAAAATGAAGGTTTTACATTTATTAGAGCTTAAACGTAGTGTGAAATAATCATGTGTGACTTTAACCGAACTAATAAAGATTGTACGGGGACAAAATGTGCCCTCAGCGTAGTTTGCCAACATTTATAAGCGTGCTTTATATTACGTGGTGTATTAGAATTGCACTAATCCGACATAATCGTAAACGTGTGCTATGATTTGCTTGCTTGAAATGTTTTAGCTTAGCCTTACTTTAGTAGAGGCTTTGGCCTAGTTGCCTAGTCTCACGATTTAGATGCTCGTATTTTTCCAATGTGCTATTAAACGCGTATTTTTGCTCGAAGCTGTACTTTTCCACTGAGATCGTTCACATGCTTATCTTAAGGTTTCGTGCCAGCCTGGCATATTTTCTCTTTACTCCAAGGTCGATCTCCAGGTGCGGACAATGGAGGCTCTGAAAGTGAGCTAATTGGTATAAAATGTTGCAACTTGCGTACCCATCTCCAAGGATAATGTATGCTTAAGTAAAAGCTTGAGAACTGTCGTTTTTGATTGGACAATTTGAAGCTAACCTATGAACCCTCCAATGGAAGACCCTACTGGATTTGAACTGTTGTCTATAAAAACCAGGTGCACGAGAAGAAAGTAGCCATTACCAGCTCGATACCCGCCATTTTGTAGACTTCGTAGCTATTATGGCCCACTTTGCTGCGACGCCATTTTGAAAGAGACTTTGATGCTTTCTCTAATCGAGAGAAAGAGACTTTAAATGATTCTTGCCCTAGAGACTTTAACTTTGATTTGTCCCTTTGCATGAAGTAGTAGTTTTACTTTGCCGCCGTGAGGCAATTGCCCCGTCCACCCCTGCCCCTTAGCCCCGTCCCGTGCCGATCGAAACGGTACCCATGCAGATCGAGAAACGGTACCTGTGAGACGAAGACTTCCTTGTATGCTGATCGTAATTGGTAAATATGAAAGGAAATTGTACAATTGCATTGTGTTTCTTTTAGGTAACCAACTGCTGATTTTGATAAGATCCCTAGCTAGGAGTTTTTCTAAATTAATGTTGCTAAATTGTTTTTGCATGAAGTCCCACATGCCGATGCTAATTTGGGTTAGATGAGGATTCCTTTTGTTGCACGATGCAATTTGAGACTTTGTTATGCTGACTAAATGTATGCCATTAGTTCATTACAGATTATCGTATTAGTGATTTGCATTGCTATTATCGAATGCCTTGTGATTCAAATGCTACATAGATTGCACCTGTTTCGCCGCTATGGACAGCTATTAATGTTCATTTATGTTTATCATTTGGTGTTGAGACACATCTATATCGTGCTAGCTTTGTTAATATAGGGAAATAAATTCACTAACTTTGAATAAACTGGTGTGGTTATTCCTGACTGAAAGGTCAGGGTTTGCCGAAATGTATTCTGGATTAATTGTTAAGTGTTATGTTGATCAAGGCATTGCTTATGTTCGTTATTGATTATTGATTTAAGGAAATTGATCGATATAGAGTACGGAGAGTTCCACTTAGTCAAAAGATTCATCGGCCTAAAGAGCGTCTGAATACAGGTAAATTTACTAGTGCGGAACGCTCTATCAGTAGATGGTAGCAGAGGACGGTTTCGTCTTTTGGGACCCTGTACTCTTAAAGTACATGGTGTTGAATTAACGGTTACGCCCTTTGAGACCCCACTCGAGAAGTTGAATTAAATTTTTCTTGGGTAAAACGATTGACAGAATGATGATGGGCTAGGTCCACCGCGACTTTCCCGGGATCTCGGAGCTTGCGAATGGAGAGAATGGAGGTGTGGATTCGGCGTTGGCGGTACTAGTGATGGTATGAATGAAGTTAGGGTTTTGCGCTTGCACAGCTTATTGCCGCAGGGTGTGTGAAAAGGTTGCGAGGATTTTTCCTTTTAGAGGATAGCGGAGGTGCGACTCCGAGTGTAGAGGTAGAGAAGTCGTCGAACTTCATAGAAATAGCGGAGGTGCGACTCCGAGTGTGAGAGTAGGGAAGTCGTCGAACTTCATGTGCATGTGGCGCTTTGTGCATAAAAAGGTCCACGTGGTTGTTGTTGTTGAGACGGGCCCTGCGAGGTCAAGAGACTCCGGAGTATGTTGATTTATGTTGTGGTCTGGGCGGTTTAGTAGGTTGATCGGGCGTGGTCAACGAGTCGGTACGTGTGTGAGGGAGTGAAAGAAACTTCGACTTCGGGCTTTGACAAGATTCTAAGTGCACTAGAACAGATCATTGACAAGTTGAGAGTAGGTCTGCGGGTCAGATTTGCTTGCGAACGTGGGGACCGAGAAAGACGGAATAACTGCCGAGGCTAGTGAAAAGTCCCTAAGGTCCTGAAGTGATTGTGTTACCCTTCCTGTAGTAAACCGACAGATCTGTTTTATTTTTGGTAGCTCGCGATACATGCAAGAAGTTGTTACGAGAGGAGCTGAGTGAAGGAGGACTAGCCGCGAGGCTTTGTCAGCCGCAGTGTGTGTGAGTGTGACATCACTAGGAGCCGCGCTGGGATAGGTTGGTTGCAGAGAAGGGTCGCGCACGGATTGGACGCAGTCCGTGGGGCTCGATTGGAAGGGGAAGGGCAAGCGAAGAGTATTCCGGGAATAAAAGTCACCTATTGATTACAAACTTTGTGAAATAAAAGACGAGAAAATGAAATTCTTTAAAGCATTCAGGAGTGCGATGAAGGGGGAGTCTTACATTAAAGCGAACGTAGGAGAAGAGACGCCACCCGAAGGTACACCAGCTTACATTGTAATGGAGGAAAAGGGGGTAGCTCCGTGCCTTTGGTTAAAGCAATGGCACAAGTTGACAGAGAAACATGGGAGCGTAGCGTTCCCGATACATGGGACATTCAATATAAGGATCCTAGAGAATTTGAGATTCACGATGTACGACATGAAGGTACCTCCAAGGCCAGCCCAGTTTGAGGCTCTAGCGATTTGGGAACTAATGGCCAGACAGCAACAGCAGAAGAAGTTTGAGACCAGGATGAGAAAGGTAGAAAAGACACTAGCGGATGCTAGGTGGGATAATGCACAGAAGGTGTGGAGGTCAGATGTATTGCAGGGGATAAAACTGTTTCCCGCAATTACTAAGGAAGAAGAGGAGACAGGTAAGAAAGCTACCTGTAAGACAGACAGGAAGTGTTCCAAGGATAGAGAGGACGAGGAAAAGTTGAGAAGAGAAGAGGAGTTAGAGGATGAGGAATTAATCATGCAATTGCTGAACGACCGTCCACCACCTTATGCGGAGAATATATCCAGATGTGCCCATGTTGAAACCAGCAGAAAATTATCAGCCGCAGATCCCAGGGTACTACAGCAGTGACAACAGTGCAGGAATGATTCTAGATCCAACCGTAAGGGGAGGACAGAATGGTCACAACCCAACATTGACACAAGCCGAATCAACCCAGTTTTCGATGCCTCAAAAGCAGATGCAGGGGGGAACAGCACATGCTCAAATGACGGGGAGTCAGATGGGCATGCCGGCAATGATGACCCATGGTGTGGGAATGAACATGCCTCAGAACATGGGAAATGGACAAAACCCAGATGCGATATCGCTACCCATTACTGTAGGTCCACCGGTACCTCTGTACAGTCAGCCTAACTTAGGTATGAGTGGTCAAGGATCATTACTGCAGAATGGGACAGAAAGAAGGTGCATAGAAAACACTCCAGGGATAACTCAGATAGCGGCTCAGCCAACTGGGGCTGGATCCTTGATGGAGTTTAGTCCCATATGTGCTCAGTCAACACTGGTGAGGTCGAGCCCCCCACTGATAATACCTCTAACATCGAACACTGAAAAGTTGCTGCAACCATCAGAGTAGTGATACAGTAACTATGTTACCAATGAGGGAGACAGCAGGGGGAAAATTAATACATGTACCATGGCACACAAGTGACATTCAGTCTTTTACGGATGATTTTCCCAAACTGAGAGAGAAACCGATTGAATGGTATCAGCAGACTGACAGGTTTGTGAAGCTTGCAAAATGTCTCTGGGAAGACCTAAATACTCTCTTTGAGATTGTGGTTCCGGCAGATTTGTGGGAGGATTGCAAAAGAGCTGTAGGTTGGCCGACGAGTGAACCAGAGAGAGACAGGGAGACGGGTGCACCATCACCTATGGTGATGAGCCTGTACTATAAGGTGATTGAGCATTTGAAGACGAAGGTAGCCGCGAAAAATGTGGATTGGCAGAAGATCGATCGAACCGCCCAAGAGGCAAAAGAGTCGATTCATAGTTACTATGAGAGGTTGTTGAAGGCATTCAAGAACTACAGTGGCACGGAAACAATAGAGGCGAAGGACATGCTTCATTTTGTGTTTAGATTTGTGGAAGGGCTGAGACCAGAGATAAGTCAGATGATGAAGTCGCATTTGATTTGCTGGCAGTCGAAACCGATTGACGAAGTATTGAATTATGCGAAATACTGTAGCGACGAAATTGAGGTGAAACAGAAAAGGGTGAAAGAGAAGGTGATGATGATGCAGCTTAAGGCAGCTCAGACAGGTCTGCAAGGTTTGCAAGGGATGCAAGGGTTCCAACAGCAGGTACCGCAACCGCAGCAACAGTTGCAGGGAAATATGGCGTTTCAGCCACAGGCGAGAGGCAGAGGCAGAGGAGGTTTTGTGAATAATGGTCCGGATTTGAACACCGTTGTGACTGGTGTGCAGGCAATGAAGAAGGTGATGCCGTGTCACGTGTACGGAATTGTCGTTCATTGGAAACGCGAGTGCCCGATGGTGATGCAGGAAGGTGCAGGTGCAGGTGCAGGTGTTGGTCAGCAAAACAATGATGTCAATGCATTTCAGACAATGAGGGGACCGAAAATGGGAGGTCCAAACCCAAATTTTCAGACCGTAAATCAATTGCAGGGATTACAACCTATGCAGCCGCAGCAGATGCAGATGCCTCGTATGCAGATGACGCAAATGCAGCCAATGCAACAGCAGTTACCCATGGTACCTAATCAGCAAATGCAAATACCTTTGGCACCAATGAGTCAGCAGCAAGTGATGGTTCCTCCACAGGTCTCGGGTCAGGTAATGAGTACAAATGGCACCGTACAACAGTTCCCACTACACAGTGAGAGTGGAATAAACAATGTATGGGAGAGTGAAAGCTCAGAAGAAGAAGGAGATTGTGTGCTTGCAGCATCCTTGGAAGTTGATCAAAGGGGTCCGTACGTGGAGGGAAGCGTAATGGGTCATCGTGTCTCGTTCTTGGTTGACACGGGAGCCACACGTTCAACTGTTAAGAGCAGCGAAGTACCAAATTTGCCACTCTCAGGGAGGACAGTTCAAGTGGTGGGAGTAGCAAACAGACATCTGACGAACCCAATAACAGATCCGGTACCAGTCAGCATCGGTAACTATCAAGGGGTACATCAGTTTGTGGTATGTGACTCAAGCCCGATAGCACTGTTAGGGAGAGACCTATTGTGCAAATTGGGTTGTTCGATCATGTGTTCGAACGAAGGAATAACAATACAGACGAGCAGTGATGGGGAAGAAGAGGACAGTGTAGAGGGGGATGAGATGGAAACTGTCGATGAAGAGTATCCTCTGATTTGTCTTTTCCCGATGATAACTGAAGAAGATATTCCAGCTGGATTACGGGAGACAGTCGGAAAGGAAGTGTGGGATATGACGGGGAAAGAGGTGGGATTGATGAAAGGAGTGGAACCAGTGAAAGTGACTGTAAAGCCCAATGCAATCTTTCCCCAGACCCCACAATACCACATGCCACAAGACACCCTCATGAAAGTTGCTCAACTTATTGACAAATTTGTAAAACAGGGAGTACTGAAAGAAGTGTTAAGCAGTACATGTAATTCACCAATAATGGGACTAATAAAGCCAAGTGGAAAGGTCCGACTTGTGCAGGACTTGAGGAAAATAAATGACATCATAGTCAAATGCTGCCCAGTAGTACCGAATCCAGCTGTGATAATGTTCCAGTTCCCTTGCGATGCCGAGTGGTTCTCAGTCATCGATTTGTCACAAGCGTTCTTCTCGGTGCCTCTTCATGAGGACAGCCAATTTCTCTTTTGTTTCAAATTCTTAGACAGAGTGTACAGTTGGTGTCGAATTCCTCAAGGGTTTTCTGAGTCACCGTCAATCTTCAATCAGATTCTAAAGAAAGACTTGGAAGCATTAGAATTGCCATTCGAGTCAACCCTAGTACAGTATATCGATGACTTACTGGTTGCATCAAAGACAGAAAGTGGCTGCACAGCCGATACCATTGCTCTGTTGAACCATTTGGGAAGGAATGGACACAAGGTGTCTCCTTCCAAATTGCAGTTCTGTCAGAAGAAAGTGAAATACTTGGGCCACCAGATAGAGAAAGGGTCACGGAGAATAATGAAGGAAAGAATAACGAGTGTACTTCAAATGAGTCCACCAAAGAAAAGGAGGGAGGTGAGGAAGTTTTTGGGAATGGTGGGCTACTGTCGCCAGTGGATTCCCAACTTCTCAACTCTAGCGAAGCCTCTACTGAAACTGACCCAGAAGGATGCCTTGGATCAAATTAAACTGAAAGGAGATGAGATGGATGCTTTTGTTGAATTGAAAGAGTGCATGTGCAGGGCTCCAGCTTTAGGTATGCCTGACTACACAAAGCCTTTCACATTGTTTTGCCACGAACGTGATGCATGTTCTTTGTCTGTCTTGACTCAAGCCCATGGTGGCGTAAACAGACCAGTAGCGTATTTTTCAGCTACTTTGGATCCGGTCGCAGCAGCACTCCCAGGGTGTTTGCGCGACGTAGCAGCAGTTGGTATCAGCCTCACTCAGAGTGAAGGAATAGTGATGGGACACCCAGTAACAGTCATGGTCCCTCACTCAGTTGAGATACTTTTGACCCGCTCCCGAACGCAGCACATGACTGGAGCAAGACTCACAAGGTATGAAACGATAATTTTGGGCTCACCGAATGTGCAGCTAAAAAGGTGCACTACGTTGAATCCAGCAACCTTGCTCCCTGGAGAAAATGCTGAAATTGAGAACGCTGAAGACGTCGAGCATGACTGCCTTCAGGTGACTGAATTTTGCACAAAACCTCGACCGGACATTAAGGATACTAAGCTTGATGAAAATGACCAAATTCTTTTTGTTGATGGTTCATGTCTAAGAGACGGGATGGGGATTTTGAAAGCAGGATATGCTGTATGTACTGTAACAGGTGTCTTGGAAGCGGGATGGCTTCAAGGGGTCTATTCTGCACAAGTAGCAGAACTTGTAGCCCTTACCAGAGCATGTCAACTGTCTGCATTGATGAAAGTCACCATTTACACTGATAGTCAGTACGGGTTTGGGATTGTCCATGACTTTGGACAACTATGGTCACAGAGAGGTTTCCTGACTTCTTCAGGATCCCCAGTGAAGAACGGGGAGAGGATAAGGGAATTGTTACACGCCATTCAAGTGCCAGCCGAAGTTGCAGTGGTAAAGTGTAGTGCTCATACGAAAGGACAGGACTATGTTTCTCTGGGAAATGCATATGCGGATCAAGTCGCAAGATTTTGTGCCTTGAACTGTATATTACTCAGAGATGAATGGAATTCAATAAGTGAGCCAGAACTAGAACCAGCTGAAGCATTTGCCTTGAAGGTCGTAGATACAATAGATGAATTAAAAGCATTACAGAATAACGTCAGGGAGGATGAAAGAGATTCCTGGATTAAATCACAATGTATAAAGAGACCAGACGAGTTATGGGTTTCAAATGAGGGAAAATTTGTTTTGCCAAACAGTCTCTTATCACAGCTTGCGCGGTTCTATCATGGGCAAGCTCACCTAGGGAGAGATGCCATGATAAGATTGTTCAAAACTGATTGGTTTAACCCCAGATTTCGTCAAGCTGCAGAAGCAGTTTGCCATCGATGTGTCACTTGCCAGCAGATGAACCCAGGAAAAGGAACAGTTGTGAACGCCAGCCACATTGGCAGGGCCAGTGGGCCATTTAGTCGAATGCAGATGGACTTCATCGAGATGCCTGTGCATGGGGGTCTGAAGTATGTGTTGGTGATTGTGTGCATTTTTAGTCACTGGATTGAGGCATACCCCACACGTAGAAATGACAGCCTTACAGTTGCAAAGCTATTGTTGAGGGAGTTGATATCACGTTTCGGATTCCCGATCTCTTTAGAATCAGATAGGGGAAGTCACTTCAATAACGAGGTGATAAAGTTACTCTGCGAAGCGCTGAACATTGAGCAAAAGCTGCATTGTAGCTATCGCCCTGAAGCCTCAGGACTGGTGGAGCAGATGAATGGTACACTGAAATCAAGAATGGCGAAAATATGTGCATCGACAAATTTGAAATGGCCTGACGCATTGCCCTTGGTGCTAATGTCAATGAGAAACACCCCTGATAGAAAGACTGGACTGTCCCCGCATGAAATACTCATGGGCAGGGCTATGAGACTTCCTGCAGTTCCCGCAAACGCGCTTTTGAATATTACAGATGATATGGTGTTAGACTACTGCAAGGGTCTGGCTGACGTGGTTCGCTCTTTCTCTCACCAGGTGGAAGCGACCACCTTGCCACCGATCCAAGGTCCAGGACACGCACTGAAAGCAGGTGACTGGGTCGTGGTAAACAAGCACGTGAGGAAGTCGTGTCTGGAACCCCGTTGGAAAGGCCCTTTCCAAGTGATCCTGACGACAACTACCGCTGTGAAGTGTGCCGGAGTTCCCAACTGGATTCACGGCAGTCACAAAAAGAAAGTGTTGTGTCCCACAGATGAGGAAGTTGAAGCGCTGAAACTGCCAGTACCTGATAAAACAGTGCTGAGTGCTGAGGCAGAGCAAAACCGAACTGAAGGCGAACAGGCAGGAACGGAAGAGAGAGAGATATTCTCTGAGGACGAAGAGACCAACTCACTTGGGGGAGACCAAGGAGAAAGTTCAGACAGTGACGAAGCAGCTGAAGGTGACAAAGAGCCTGAAGCAGCTGAGGGTAGCAAAGAGCCTGAAGCAGCTGAAGGTGATAAGGAACCTGAAGCAGCTGAAAGTGATAAAGAGCCTGAAGAAAGTAACGGTGACGAAGGGCTCGAAAGAGGTGAAAAAGCAGGAGAGCCGGATCAGAGGAGGGCTTTCCCAGAAGCAGACGATACAGAAAAAGAAAAAGAGAACGTGATTGATTCCCCAGAAGGAGGGGACAAGGCAGAACAGAACGAAAAGGTTCAAGCTTCCTCAGAAAAGATCGCAGGTCCATCAAATGGACATGGTGCAAAGAGAAGACTAAGTATATCACCGGTGAAACAAAGGACTGAAGAAAGTTTGAACGACGGAGGAAGGCCAAGAGTAAAAGAGAAAAGAAAAGAAGTAACTGTCGGGGCACCATCCCCGAGTGAAGAAAAAGACTTGACAAAAGAGGAAAGTACTAGCGAAGCAGAATCGAAAAGAGAAGCAAAATTGAAAAGGAAAAGGATACCAAACAGGAGATATTCCGGTCCTGAATGGGCATATGTAGTCAATGACGATTGGACTGACGAGTTTGTATCTCTAAGCATCGAGAACGAAGAAGAGGAAGAGATACCAATAGAAAAGAAAAGTTTTATGGACTCTGTCGATTGAAAGGGTAATAAATGATATTGCTTGCTACAACCTAACGTGATACAAACAACCAGCTGAGACATATTGCTAAACCGGATGAGACATTTGCTAAACCGATAAAGACTGAGTTATTGCCGAATTGAGACAAATGCTGCTAACCGATAAGTGACTGGCCTCCTGAAAAAGACGGTGTGAACATTGTGCTCGTTCAGCTTTGTAACTAAATTGCTAAATAGTTTCTTTATAGGTGCTTCTAGCTCTCTGATTCTATACAGATCATGACGCAAAACAGTAGAAAGAAATATTGTAAATATGTGTGTGTAGGCTTGGTAATTGCATGTGTACTAATAATAATAATAGCAATTGTACTTGGAATACATGGTAAGACTAAGAATGAGAGAATTGATGCTTCTACTCTTGCTCCTGTTACTGTCACCGAACTATCCGCATTGAAAAGACTAGCATTGGATGAGAGACTCTTGCACGATAAGAAAGAGCTTTCGTATAACATTTTCTATCTCTTGCTAACAGAATATGTTGAGACTATGGATGCGAAGGATTGTTACGTGTGTACACAGATACCGACATCAGTAAAGGAAGGGGTGACTTATCACCACATGCCTCTTACATACGGGATTACATGTAGTATAGTAATGTCTAGGTTTTATGGTCAAACTAACATACAGTATTTTTACTCAAATTTTGATGTTACCTTTGCATATGTTCCTATAATAGCGCAGCTAAGTCAGATTGCTAAGGATTGGGATGCTAAAATTATGAGGGAATTTTTCGAGCCAATGCAACCTTTTGAAACGGCTCACGCTCATAGGGAAAATCTTACCTGCTCGCTCTCTGCAGTAGAAATAAGCTTTTTAGATCGCACAGATGATAGAAGGGCACAAATGAAGGCGAAATTAGAAAAAGAGCTACATAAGAGGACTTCAGTAGATAATTATGATTTTGCCGCAATAAAGACACAAGGGAGAATAGCTTTAGATGCTTGGCATGTAGGGAAATTTTGTATATATCGAGGTGAATCTTATTATGACAACATTTTTGTAGGAGCGAGTGAGTGTAAACATACGTTTATCTTTAAGGCCAAATGGACATTCATGATGAACGGACTTGACCCTGTCATTCCAGGTGTATATTACATTTGTGGGTATAATGCCTATTATCGTCTTCCAAAGGGATGGTGGGGGAGATGTTATTTGGGTATAGTGTTCCCAAAGGTTTATCAACTGGATGACCTATCGATGATTCAAAAGACATCTGGATCCCATCGTATCCAGAAAAGAGAGACCGCAGCTGCTGTGGTAGGAGATATATTTGGAGCCATGATTCCTTCACTGGGAGTTGTGCTGAATTCCATCAAAATAAGAAAGTTGTCTACTATAGTGGATAACATGTTGACAAAGTTTTCAGGTGCTATAATCCTGATAGATGCTGAGCTTGCAGCAGAAAGAGCTATGACTCTTCAAAATAGGCTTGCTTTAGACTTTCTTTTAGCAAAGGATGGCGGCGTTTGCAAAATGCTTGGTGCGCGCCACTGTTGTACGTATATTCCCGACAACAGTGTGAAAATTAAAAATATGCTTGCTAATCTAACAAAAGACAGTGCAGATTTGAAGGAACTGAAAGAACCAGGAGTGTGGGAGAAGGTTGGAAAAGGACTTGCTTCAGTGGGACATTGGATTGGGGGAATTTGGAATGGAATATTGCTAAAAATAATAGAGGGAATTTTAATAGTTATAATTTGCATATTTGGAATTTGGGGAATAAAAAGGGGAATAATAATGATTATGGAAAGAATTAAAAGAAGAAAGGAAGAGAAAATAATGAAGAGAATGGCAGAAGAATACAAGGCGAAAACTAGGGGAACTAAAAGGAAAAGAGAACTGACAGAATTTTAATGGAATAAAATTTGTGGGCATGATTTGGTGTGATGACAAGTAGGCATCAGAGGAGGGATTGATGAAGCAGAAAATGAAGGTTTTACATTTATTAGCGCTTAAACGTAGTGTGAAATAATCATGTGTGACTTTAACCGAACTAATAAAGATTGTACGGGGACAAAATGTGCCCTCAGCGTAGTTTGCCAACATTTATAAGCGTGCTTTATATTACGTGGTGTATTAGAATTGCACTAATCCGACATAATCGTAAACGTGTGCTATGATTTGCTTGCTTGAAATGTTTTAGCTTAGCCTTACTTTAGTAGAGGCTTTGGCCTAGTTGCCTGGTCTCACGATTTAGATGCTCGTATTTTTCCAATGTGCTATTAAA
Organism: Pleurodeles waltl; assembly: GCF_031143425.1. Taxonomy (NCBI): domain Eukaryota; kingdom Metazoa; phylum Chordata; class Amphibia; order Caudata; family Salamandridae; genus Pleurodeles; species Pleurodeles waltl. The sequence goes on along the minus strand of NC_090446.1, from coordinate 1,330,610,490 downwards.
CGCGTATTTTTGCTCGAAGCTGTACTTTTCCACTGAGATCGTTCACATGCTTATCTTAAGGTTTCGTGCCAGCCTGCCATATTTTCTCTTTACTCCAAGGTCGATCTGCAGGTGCGGACAATGGAGGCTCTGAAAGTGAGCTAATTGGTATAAAATGTTGCAACTTGCGTACCCATCTCCAAGGATAATGTATGCTTAAGTAAAAGCTTGAGAACTGTCGTTTTTGATTGGACAATTTGAAGCTAACCTATGAACCCTCCAATGGAAGACCCTACTGGATTTGAACTGTTGTCTATAAAAACCAGGTGCACAAGAAGAAAGTAACCATTACCAGCTCGATACCCGCCATTTTGTAGACTTCGTAGCTATTATGGCCCACTTTGCTGCGACGCCATTTTGAAAGAGACTTTGATGCTTTCTCTAATCGAGAGAAAGAGACTTTAAATGATTCTTGCCCTAGAGACTTTAACTTTGATTTGTCCCTTTGCATGAAGTAGTAGTTTTACTTTGCCGCCGTGAGGCAATTGCCCCGTCCACCCCTGCCCCTTAGCCCCGTCCTGTGCCGATCGAAACGGTACCCATGCAGATCGAGAAACGGTACCTGTGAGACGAAGACTTCCTTGTATGCTGATCGTAATTGGTAAATATGAAAGGAAATTGTACAATTGCATTGTGTTTCTTTTAGGTAACCAACTGCTGATTTTGATAAGATCCCTAGCTAGGAGTTTTTCTAAATTAATGTTGCTAAATTGTTTTTGCATGAAGTCCCACATGCCGATGCTAATTTGGGTTAGATGAGGATTCCTTTTGTTGCACGATGCAATTTGAGACTTTGTTATGCTGACTAAATGTATGCCATTAGTTCATTACAGATTATCGTATTAGTGATTTGCATTGCTATTATCGAATGCCTTGTGATTCAAATGCTACATAGATTGCACCTGTTTCGCCGCTATGGACAGCTATTAATGTTCATTTATGTTTATCATTTGGTGTTGAGACACATCTATATCGTGCTAGCTTTGTTAATATAGGGAAATAAATTCACTAACTTTGAATAAACTGGTGTGGTTATTCCTGACTGAAAGGTCAGGGTTTGCCGAAATGTATTCTGGATTAATTGTTAAGTGTTATGTTGATCAAGGCATTGCTTATGTTCGTTATTGATTATTGATTTAAGGAAATTGATCGATATAGAGTACGGAGAGTTCCACTTAGCCAAAAGATTCATCGGCCTAAAGAGCGTCCGAATACAGGTAAAATTACTAGTGCGGAACGCTCTATCAGAGGTAAAGGCTGATTTTTCTTCTTGGGGGGCGGCCACATTTCCAAGCAAACCATGCAAAACTAGTGGTTTAAAAGCGCACCTAGTAAGACGACTCCCACTTTAAAATCATTTGGTTTTGCATTTCATTAGGAACTATCTTCTGCAGTGTGGCAGTAACCCAAGAGCAGTACTGTCCTCTGCCTTTGGGACTCTGATCTTTGCACGGGGGAGTGGGGACTGTTGATTGGTTCTAAGAGCCTGAGCACAAGCTGAGCCACCAACAAATTTCGGAATTTAAATCATGTAACGCAAGCCCAGAACATATATTTTAAATAGAGTGCGCATTTTAATACAGTGTATATCAGTATTAAGAAACACATCAAATGTTTTTTATATCATATTATTCAATTGCTTTGAATGGCAATTAGTTGAAGTGATAGCTTATAAACATTCATGCCCCCTCCCACTGCCTTCAACAAAAAGATGTCAGTAGTCTTGTGCCCTTGCACAAGGCCTTGAGTTTTACTAAAAACATTATAGTGTTTTGCCTGTGTACAAAAGAGGTTTTGTACAGTTGATAACGCGTCCCAATCTAGATAATTCATTCACTCTGGGACTCGTTTTAGGCCGATGAATCTTTTGACCCTGATTGAAGACACCTTAAGACGAGATAACTTATCTGCATGTCAGTCAATAGATCAATAACCTCACCAATATTCACAATAGCAAATCAATCGAATTAATCAATAACATCAATAAAATTGAAGCACACCATGACCTTTCAGTCATGAATAACCACACAGAATTTAGTAAGATTTATGATATTTATTCCCTATTGATTACACTCTACTAGCAAGTTTGTTAGTCTCAAAACCAGAAAACACATCAACGCGGTTATAATATGACAACTCGAATAAGATTTCATCAAAGCAAAATCATAAACATTAGAACAAAGCACAACGTCAACATGGGTTAAACTTAACAGAATATCATTAGCGCATCATTCAACAAAGCATAGATTCCGTCATTTGTCTATTTGCGTCAGTTTAATGAACTCCTTAACTAACCTCGAATTAGCATTGGCATGTTGGGCTTCAAGCAACACAAATTTAGAAAACATCTAACTATGGTCTCTATCAAAAGAAGCAGTTGGTACCTAGAAAGAAAAGGCAAACAGACAATTAAAATTACATCATCATATAGTTACCCTCCGTAATGGGTCAGCATACAGAGTCAGTCTTCATCCTCAGGACATCAGTTGATTCGCCATCAGCCAAGAAACACAGCAAAGTTCAGCAAGACGGGCAATAAGAGACACTTCCCTCATAAGGAGGAAAGTTATGAATCAGCAAGACATGGTTCGAAGAATTTAACCGCAAAGTCTTTAAGACAGAGTGGCAAAGTGTCTAGGCAATAGCAAAGGCACGTAATGGCTATGGCAAAGGAATGGCATATATTGGCTGATTTCTCCTTGCGTCCTACAATTATATCAAAATTGTCGAACAAGTCTCTAATTTCCAATTGGTCAAGTTTTGGTGCACCATTATCTCCATCCAATGGTCCAACAGTCACCCTATTAGAACTTTCCACTTTTGACAGTTCTCACGCAGCTCATTGGTTCCTGGGTTTGACGCCTCCAACGGGTAGAATGTCAGGTGAGGAATAAGTGACATTTGTTACTCAAGTCAGTAGTCCCATTGTCTTCCCTAGTCTAAATGACCTTGTACCTGTTGCGAATTACACTGTTGCGCTCCACTAGAATGTCTCCTTGAGCAAGTCGGGTTCTCATGAGAAAATTTACTACGGTTACACGCACATCTCTAACTCCTGGAAAAGTACAGCTTCAGGTCCTTCAAGAACCATTACATTGCACGTTAGAAAACGCAGGTAATATGAAACCAGACAGCTAGGTCTAGACCCTTGCTAACTAAGGCCTAATGTTAATTTAGCAATTCTAATACATAATACCTAACATTAATACAGAAAAATCATACATTAATACATTAGTAATCCATCATTAGTCAATTTCATTAATCATCGAATACAATGGTGGCCACTCCCCGTGGGCACATTTCATACACACGCGTTAACGTTTACATTTTCTATGCGATTTCACTAAGCATTATATTGCAAGCTTCTCATGTTAATTATTAGATTTTAATCACGCTCCATCACAGTGCACACTGTGAACTGATGAACTCAAGGTGCTTTCATGTGAAGATGAAGGAAAGGAAGGCACTGTAAAAAAGTAATTGCCTAGGAGCACACGATTTCGTCAAGGGGAAGCCAGGATTAGTGCAAGATTTTTAGATTTCATATTGTGAAATTCAGCCACTATGTGCTTATTTCTTTCTTTCTTTCTTCAATTTTAGATCCAAGCCTAATATTTTATATTTACTCGTTTGAGCACTAAATAAGTGCACTCTGTGAAAATACATACACATTTTAAATGTTAAATCAGGTTGACTTAAGAAGCCTTGCTGCAAAAAACTTACAAGGCTCAAGAAGCCTTGCTGCAAAAAACATACAAAATTAATGAAAGACGGATACGCTATGTTAATGTTAGCACCGGCTTCTCCCCTAACTTAACAAAGGGATGTATTTTGATACAGGTTGAATATCTCAGTGACAGCAATTAAACATATTAAAAAAACGAAAGGTATGGGGTGATGTAACAGAGATATATGCCTTCACACCCACAAAAGTGAAATGCAAACAAACTCAGGCGGAGCTGATGCCATGCAGAATTAGTGCATTTTTTATTGGGGAGAGGAATCAGTGCTCCTAGCATTCTTAGGCTGAAAGAGAGATAAATTAAAGGAGAAGTCCTACTGACCACATCTGCTCCCTTCAATTTTGTTTTATTCTTGCCAAAATATTTGTACTTGTGAAGGAAAGGCTGAGTATGTTTGTGGCTTTTGAAAGACTTTTGAAAGACTTCTGCAAAACTTCTTGCAGCACCTCCATAAAATGTTTATTGCCACCGAAAGGCATCTTTAATGAACAGATTTTTTGACCTGCTACTGCTTTCCATCCTCTCAGAAATAGATGATGAAGGCCAGGCACAGCTCCACCTGAAGCCATTGCTGATGCTCTTGGGTGATTGAAAACAACGTTTGGAGGAAACATAGCTTGAGCTTCCATGCTCCCCAAAAGTGACGAACAGTCTTCCCTCTCCTGGATGCCTGAAGAAAGAGATTAAAAATCTACAACTGTTGGAGTGTGACCTTTAAAATTAATATTAACATGAAAAGCTTGCAATATAATGTGTAGTGAAACTGCATAGAAATGTGTTAACATAGAAAATAATGTAAGCGTTTCAAATGTGCCCACGGGGAGTGGCCATCAATGTATACAATGATTAATGAAACTGATTAATGATGAATTCATAATGTACTAATGTATGACTTTGTATTAGCATTAAGAGTTATGTATTAGGGGTCTTCCTAAACTAAATTATTAGGCCTTAGCTTAGTGAGGGTCTCGGCCTGGTTGCCTGGTCTCATGTTAACTGTTTTCCTAACGTGCAATGTGCTGCTTTCCTGAAGGACACAAAGCTGTACTTTACCAGAAGCTAGAGATATGTGTGTTTAGCCGTAGTAAATTCTTTCTCATGGGACCCGACTTGCTCAAGGAGACATTCTTGCTGAATGCAACAGTGTAATTCGCAACAGGTGCAAGGCCGCCTGGACTAGGAGAAGACAATGGAACTAATGACTGGAGCGTAAAGTGTAACTTTTCTTACCTGACATTCCACCCGATGAAGACGTCAATCACAGGAGCCAATTGACTGCATGAGAACTGTGTTAGGTGAAGCTTCTAGTAAGGTGTATGGAGAATTATTGGACAGAGATAATGATGCACCAAATATTGCCCAATGGGAAATTAGATACTTGTTAGACTGTTTTAATATAATCGCATGACTCAAGGAGAAGCCAGTCATTATTGGGACATTACCCGCCATTCTTCACCATTCCTTGCCATTATATTTTGAGACTTTGCTGTTCTAATACTTTAAACCATCCTCTGTTCGCTCTTGCCTGATACTTGCTTCTCCTCTTTCTGAGGGAAGAGCCCTATTCTTAGCTATGCCCTACTGAGACTTGCACTGTCCTATCTTTGCTGATGGCGAATCGACTGATGTCCTGAGGAAGAAGACTGACTCTGATTGCTGATGCGTTGGAGGGGTAACTATCTGATGAAAATTGTAATTGTCTGTTTGCCTTTCCTTTCTAGGTACCAACTGCTCTTTTAATAGAGGCCATAGTTAGATGTTTTTCCAAATTTGTGTTTGCCAAATTGTTTTGTATGAAGCCCAACATGCTGATGCTAATTCGAAGTTAGTTAAGGAATTCACTAATATCGGATGTAAATAGACAAATGACTGAATTCTTGCTTTATTGAATAATGTAATAATGTTACTCTGCTAAAGTTGATTCATATTAACGTCCTGCCTCATTCTAATTGTTCATGACCTATCTTTGATAAAGTTTTGCTCTGATTGCCAAGTTATAGTGGTTTTGACGTGCTTGTTGATGTCAAAATTAATAAATATGATATTAGAATGTAACTAATAGGGAATAAATATCCTAACACATAACTAGATTTGTGTGGTTATTCATGGCTGAAAGGTCATGGTGCGTTCGCTGTGTTGATCTATATTAAATGTCATTGATTAGCTTAAATGATTAGTTATTGTGAATATTGAAGGAGTTATTGACATATTGATTGTGATGCTAAAGGATATCTCGTCCTGGGAAGTCTCCAAAAGTGGTCAAAAGGTTCATTGACCTAGACGTGTCTCCTTGTAAGTTTACTTATCAAGGTTCTGACGCGTTATCAGTTTTGGTAGCAGAGGTAGATGGTTTGGCCCTTTGGGGCCCCAGGACGAGGGACCACTGTTTGAAAATTGTTTTAAAATGATGCAAACTGGAGAGATGATGTGCCCCTAAGTCCCGAATGACTTTCCCGGAATCTTGGAGCTTGCTGAATTGAGTTGGGTATGTTCTTGGCGTCCTAGTGATAGTGTGAATGAAATAGGGTTTGCGCGTGCACAGCATATGCATACCGCAGGTGAATTGTGAAGTCTATGAGAATTTCAGACCAAATAATGTTGTTTTAATAGGAGAGTGCGTACTCTGCAGTATGAGAGTAGGGAAGTCGGCAAACTTCATGTGAGTGTGGCGATTTTTGCTCAAAAAATGGTCCAGGTGGTTGTTGATGATGTACGGACCCTGTGTGGTCTAAGACTCCGGAGTATACTGATAAGTGTATGACACACTTGGTTTATGTTGTAATTTGTGCGGTTTAATAGGTCAATCGGGCGTGGTTGACGAGTCTAGTTTGAGTCAAAGTGAGTGAATGAAAACTTCGATGGAGATTTGGTGAGTTCTAAAGTGCACTAGAACAACCCATTGACAAGTCGAGAGTAAAATTTGCGGGTCAAATTTTGCTTGCAAGTGCGGGATCTGAGAAGGAGAGAGTTTTGGCCGAGGCTAAGCAAAATCTCTGTAAAGTTCTGAAGCGATTGTGTTACCCTTTCCTGTAGTAAACCGGCAAATTTGAGTTTTGATAGTGCTCGCAATATATTGCATTAATTTTTGTGTGAATCAAGAGTGAGAGAGACAAGCCGCAATACTTTGTCAGCCGCAGTGTGTGTGAGTGTGACGTCATTGGAGCCGCGCTGGGATAGGTCGGTTAGTGTGAAGGGTCGCGCACGGATTGGCAGCCATCGTGAGAGGCAATTGGTTGAGAAGGTGGGCGAAGAGAGTTCTGGGAATTAAAGTCATTTCCTGATTCGATTGTTAGCAAAATAGAATGAGCAAAAATGAAGTTTTTCAAGGCTTTAAAAAGCGCGTGGAGGGGAGATGTGTACATGACCGCGAGTGTAGGGGAACCTACACCGCCAGAGGATACACCGGCTTATGCCACAATGGAGGAGAGGGGAGTCGCGCCATGTCTTTGGCTAAAGCAATGGTGCAAAGTGACAGAGAAAGAAGAGTGTTTGGTGTTTCCGGAGCACGGAACGTTCAATATAGGGATTTTGGAAAATTGGAGGGTGCTAAATGAGCTAAAGCCACCTCCGAGGCCAGCACAGTTTGAGGCGCTAGCAATTTGGGAACTTATGGCAATACGACAACAGCAACAGAAATTTGAGAGGAGAATGTGGAAAGCAGAAAAGACATTAGCAGAGGCTAGGTGGGATAGTGCACAGAGGGTTTGGAGGAGGGAAACAATAGACGGAGTTAGGATCTTTCCAGCAATAACTCAAGAAGGTGAAAACCAAGGAGGGAAAGCTACTTGTAAGACTGACAAGGGCTCTAGCAAAGAAAAGGAGACCAAGAAGTCCTGGGCAGAGGCAGATGACTCAGATGATGATGAGTTCCTTAATCAGTTGCTAAATGATCGACCACCGCCATACGCCCTAGATGACAATAGACCAAGTACTAGTGCAGGTCCTATAGATTCGACTCAAAATAAGGGAACAACAAATACGGTACAGGTTAATACTGTTGCAACACCAGTTCCTGTGCAGAATAGTGTCAGTGTGTCTACTGCTCCAGAGATGCAACCCCAGTTACAGCCACCACAGGTTCAGAGGCTTTACCCTGATGTCCCAATACTAGAGACTACTATGACTTTGATGGTGCCGTCAGATCCGGCATACACGAAAACAAAGCTGATACAAACTGATCCAACTCCACTTTCACTGCCTCAGGTGCAGCAACAGATGGTTCCGAATTACACTTCGGTCGCAGGACTGCAGTCAGCCATTGCACCAGGAATGAATCAGAATATGGGAGTTAATGCTCCACAGGTTTTGGGAAGCAGGCAGATGCCAGCTGCCATATCCTTGCCCTTTACAGTTGGTCCACCAGTACCATTGTATGCACAGGCGAAGCCTAGTGTATGTGATAAGGGAATAATGACCCAAGAAATGACAAGAGGAGGGTTCGTAGGGAGCTCTCAAGGGATGACTCCAGTGGAACTGACATTTGAAAGGTCTAGATCTTTATTAGACTTCAGTCCGATTGGGGGTCCTCCAGATACCCTGAGACAATCAGGTTTGGGACTGCTGAATCCGCAGATCTCAAGTGCGAATGTACCGCAAACACCGATAGTGCAGGCTGGAAATATCTCCTTGCAAGGTTTAACTGTGCAACAACTGAATGAATGGTTAGACAAGTTAAATTCACCACAGGCCACTCCAGCGACAACAGAGCGGTCGGAAAGAGAAGAGTACCTGAATTTTGTGAGGTTGGGCATGGAGGCAAATGAACTAGTTGAAGGGAGCATGGGAGTGAACAAGCTAGAGTCATATACTGGAGCAGAAATGAGGTATTTGTGCCCAAAAGTAACCAAAGAACTGAGCAGGGTGCACCAGAGGTTGGCAAACCTGGCAGATAAATATGGAATAGATTTAGAAAATACCAAACATCTGAAGAGAAGTTATAGGTTAGATTTTGAGCCTAAACATTTTGAACACATGAGGTCTACTGGGATGAAGGCACACCTCAAAGAGATAGTGCAGAGTGCACAAGTTTGGGGAGCATTAGAGAAGTGGGAAGTCAGATGGACGAAGAAAAGAGACAAAAGGAAGAGTGACGGCATAGAGCAGCAGGCGAAAGCCGTGCCGGATACCAGTACAATAAAAATGTTACCAATGAGAGAAACAGCTGGAGGGGTTCTTGTTCATGTACCGTGGACCAGAGGTGATATTCTGTCATTCACAAATGATTTCCCCAGGCTGAGAGAGAAGCCAATAGAGTGGTATCAGCAGACGGACAGGTTTGTAAAGCTTGCGAAGTGCCTTTGGGAAGACCTGAATACTCTATTTGAGATCTTAGTTCCAGCTGATTTGTGGCTTGAGTGCAAGAGGAGTGTGGATTGGCCAGCTGCGAGGGATAGAGTCACAGGAGCACCGTCTCCTGAGGTGATTAAGTACTACTATAAGGTGATTGAGTTCTTGAAACAGAAGGTATCGCCGCAAAATATTGATTGGCAAAAGATTGATCGAACGGCACAGGAGGCCAAGGAGTCGATACATGCCTACTATGAGAGGTTGTAGAAGGCATTCAAGCACTACAGCGGTACAGAGGTTATAGAGGCGAAGGACATGGATCACCTTGTGTTCAGATTCGTTGAGGGATTAACACCCGAGATTAGTCAGATGATTAAAAATAATTTGATCTGTTGGCAAGCAAAGCCGATTGACGAGGTGTTGCAGTATGCGAAGTACTGTAGTGACGAAATTGAGTTGAAACAGAGAAAGTTGAAGGATAAAGTGATGGTGATGCAAATTAAGGCAGCACAGTCAGGGTTGCAGGGATGTAGTCTACAACAGATGGTGCAACAGCCGCAAGGAAGCGGGATGTTTCAGGCGCAATTGAGAGGCAGAGGTCGAGGAGGTTTTGTGAACCGTGGTCCAGATCTGAATACCGTAATGGGTCAGAACGATGTGCAGGGGATGAAGAAGGTGTTACCTTGTCATGCTTGCGGGGGCGTTGGACACTGGAAGCGGGAGTGCCCGATGATGGTGCAGGAGGGTGTTGTTCAACAAAGCAATGATGGTAATGCATTCCAAAACGTTAAAGGACCAAGGTTGATGGGTCCTAATCCGAACTTTCAGAACATGAATCAGAGGCAGGGTCTCCAACCCATGCAACAAGTGCAGATGCCACGTGTGCAACCGATGCAGATGCAGCAAATGCAACAGCAGGATCCTGTGGTACCTAGACAGCAAATGCAGTTGCCCTTAGCACCAATGAAACAGCAACAGGTGATGCTTCCTCAACAGGTCACAGGTCAAAGAATGAGTCAAAATAACACAGTACAACACTTCCCATTACGTGGTGAGAATGGAATAAACGATGAATGGTCAGATGAGAGTTCAGATAGTGAGGAGTGTAGGCTTGCAGCGTCCCTAGAAGTAGATCAGAAATGGGTCACAAGGTCTCATTCTTGGTTGACCCAGGAGCTACACGCTCTACGGTCAGAAGTGCAGAGGTTCCGAAATTGCCCCTTTCAGGACGTACAGTCAAGGTAGTAGGAGTGGCGAATCAGCTCTTGACTAACCCGTTCACAGATCCCGTTCAGGTTGAGCTTGGCACTTTCCAGGGGTTGCACAGGTTTGTAGTTTGCGATTCGAGTCCCGTGTCCCTACTGGGAAGAGACTTACTGTGCAAGACAAAGTGTTCGATCACCTGTTCGAATGAGGGGATTGAGGTTCAGACAAACAGTGACGATGAAGGAGATGAGGAACAGGTTTCAGAGCCTGAGACGAAGACCACAGATGAGGAGTATCCTCTGATTAACTTCTTCCCAATGTTCACAGTGACCGATCTGCCAGCAGACTTGCAGGGGACAGTCCAAGAGAAAGTGTGGGATCTGACAGGAAAAGAAGTAGGACTGATAAAAGGAGTAGAACTAGTCAAAGTCAGTGTGAAGCCAAATGCTGTGTTCCCCCATGTACCGCAGTACCACATGGCGCAAGATGTCCTTATAAAGGTGGCGCAATTAATTGTAGATTTTGTGAAACAGGGAGTTTTGAAAGAGGTGATGAGCAGTCCATGTAATTCACCGATAATGGGACTGAGAAAGCCTTGTGGGAAAGTCCGCATCGTCCAAGACTTGAGAAAAATCAATGACATGGTGGTGAAGTGTTGTCCAGTAGTGCCAAATCCGGCTGTGATTATGTTCCAGGTTCCATGTGGTGCAGAGTGGTTCACAGTAGTTGATTTGTCCCAAGTGTTCTTTTCTGTGCCTCTTCATGAGGACAGCCAATTTCTTTTTAGTTTCAAATTCCTGGGTAAGGTTTACAATTGGTGTCGAATTCCTCAAGGGTTTTCGGAATCACCTTCCATCTTCAATGAGATACTGAAGAAGGATTTGGAGTCATTGGAATTGCTTTTTCAATCAACTCTGGTACAGTACATTGATGACCTGTTGATCGCATCCAAAACGAGGGATGAGTGCAAGTATGATTCGATTGCCTTACTGAACCATTTGGGAAAGAACGGACACAAGGTTTCCCCAAAGAAGTTGCAATATTGTTAGAAAGAGGTGAAATACTTAAGTCATCAAATTGAGAAAGGGTCGAGGAAGTTATCCAGGGAGAGGGTGGCTGCCCTTTCGCAAATGAATCCCCCAACGACACGGAGAGATGTTAGGATGTTTCTGCGAATGGTGGGCTACTGTCGTCAGTGGATCCCGAATTTCTCAGTCATCTCCAAGCCTTTGGTGAGACTGACAGTTAAGGATGGGCCGGATGTCATAGTACTGTCAGAGAAAGAAATTAAGGCGTTTACTGAGCTAAGGGAGAGCATGTGCAGGGCTCCAGCTTTAGGTATGCCTTACTACACAAAGCCTTTTGTTCTGTTTTGTCATGAACGTGATGCATGTTCTTTGTCTGTCCTGACATAGGTCCATGGAGGTGTGAACTGACCAGTCGCATATTTTTCAGCTACTTTGGACCCAGTTGCAGCAGCCTTACCAGGTTGTCTGCATGCAGTAGCAGCGGTTGGTCAAAGTCTTGCACAAGTGAAGGCATAGTGATGGGATATCCTTTAACAGTCATGGTCCCACACTCAGTTGAGCTCTTGTTAACCCGCACAAAAACGCAGCAAATGACAAATGAAAGACTGACGAAATATGAAACGATTATATTGGGGTCGCTGAATGTAAAGTTGAAAAGATGTACAGTGCTGAACCCGGCAACTTTGCTTCCAGATGAAAACACAGAAGTTGAAGATGCTGACGATGTATAATATGATTGTCTTGAGGTAACAGAAATGTGCACCAAACCGAGGCCCGATATTAAAGATACCCAATTGGAAGAAAATGACAAAATTATCTTTGTTGATGGCTCATTTTTAAGAGACTCAGTAGGAGTGCTGAGAGCTAGATACGCTGTATGTATGATATCTGGTATCCTGGAAGCGTCTTGGCTTGAGAGAGTATATTCTGCTCAAGTGGCTGAATTTGTTGCTCTAACTAGAGCTTGCCATGCCGCTGCCCAGTTGAGAGTGACTATCTATACTGATAGCAGATAAGGATTTGGAATTGTTCATGATTTTGGCCAGCTATGGTCACATAGGGGTTTCCTGACCTCTTCTGGTTCTCCAGTGAAAAATGGTGAAAGAATTAAGGAGTTGTTGCACGCGATTTAGTTACCTCATGAAATTGCAGTGGTGAAATGCAGTGCTCATTTGAAATCACAAGACTTTGTTTCAATGGGAAATGGATATGCGGATCAAGTCGCAAGGTTTTGCGCATTGAACTGTATATCGTTTAAGGATCAATGGGAGTTGTTACCTGAAACAGAAAATGAGACATGCACAGGTTACGCTTTAATGGTGGTTGACACGTTGGAGGAATTGAGATTGTTGGAAGGACGTGCTAGCAAAGATGAGAAATGTTCTTGGCTTAGGATGCAATGTGTACAAAGACCAGATGACTTGTGGGTCTCAGATGAGGGGAAATGGTTTTGCCGAACAGTCTCCTGTCACAGTTTGCAAGGTTTTACCATGGGCAAGCACATATTGGGAGAGATGCCATGATCAGGTTGTTCAAAATTGACTGGTTTAACCCGAAATTCAGATGAGCTGCAGAAGTGATCTGTCACAGGTGTATCATCTGTCAACAGATGAATGTGGGGAAAGGGACAGTGGTGAATTTGAACCACATTGGGAGAGCAGGAGGTCCATTTAGCAGAATGCAGTTGGATTTTATTGAGATGCCTGTGTGTGGAGGTTTGAGATATGTTTTGGTGATTGTGTGCATACTTAGTCACTGGATTGAAGCTTACCCTACACGTAGGAATGACAGTCTCACAGAAGCAAAGCTGTTGCTTAGGGAATTGATACCACATTTTGGGTTTCCGATCTCTTTAGAATCAGATAGGGGAAGTCACTTCAACAACGAGGTGGTTACGTTATTGTGTACAGTACTAAACATTGAGCAGAAGTTACATTGTAGTTACCGCCCTGAAGCATCAGGACTAGTGGAGCAGATGAATGGTACCCTGAAGTTGAGAATGGCAAAGATGTGTGCAGCCACGAATCTGAAATGGCCTGATGCGTTGCCCTTGGTGCAAATGTCAATGAAAAATACGCCCAACAAGAAAACAGGACTGTGTCCTCATGAGATACTCATGGGCCGAGCCATGAGACTGCCCGCAGTGCCTGCGAATGCTCTTGTGAATATCACGGATGATATGGTGTTGGACTACTGCAAGGGTCTGGCTGAAGTGGTCCGCTCTTTCTCTCACCAGGTGGAAGCTACCACCCTGCCACCGATAAATGATCCAGGTCACAACCTGAAAGCTGGTGACTGGGTTGTCATCAAGAAACACGTAAGGAAGTCGTGTCTGGAGCCACTTTGGAAGGGGCCATATCAAGTGATACTAACGATTACTACTGCTGTGAAATGTGCGGGAATTCGGAACTGCATCCAAGCCAGTCATACGAAAAAGGTGACGTGTCCAACTGATGAGGCAGTTGAGTTGTTGAAAGTACCAACAACAGAGAAGGAAGTCTCAGGGCCGGAGAGTAATCAAAGGGGAACTGAGACTGAAGGAGAGCCTGTTGAGGATGGCTTGGTCACTCCAGTAAGAAACGAAGGAGATGAGACCCAGAGGGGTGACGGTGAGCCTATTTCAACTGAGGCACCAGGAGAGCCGAGTCAGAAGGAGGTTCTCCCAGAAGCAGACACATATGGACAAGACCTAGAGCCCCTGACAGACCCAGAAGGCGAGGGAGTTGAGGCAGAAGAGAGTCAGAGTGTCCAGACTCCTCCTGAGCAAATTGCAGGTCCATCAAGAGAAAACACCATAGAGTCAGAGGAGGGCGAAGGGCTGCCACAGGGAAGACAAAAGGCCAAAGAGATATGGAAAGGAGATAAGTGTCCAGAACTGCAAGTGACAAAGGGAAAAGTGGTTGTCGAAGATGCAATAGAGGAGGAGGTCGATGCAACAAGGAGAGAAGATCTGAGTGAAGGAGAGTTGCAGGGTGATCGCAAGTTGAAAAGAAAGAGAGTAGCAAACAGAAGGTACGCAGGTCCTGAATGGGCATACGCAATGTCAGCTGAATGGCAACAAGAGTTATTGGCGTTCTGTGTTGATCGAGAAGTCCCAGGTCAGTACATTTGTACCTGAGTCTGGCCAGAGAGACTTAGGGCCTGATTACAACTTTGGAGGATGGTGTTAATCCGTCCCAAATGTGACGGATATACCACCTACCGTATTACGAGTCCATTATATCCTATGGAACCCGTAATACGATGGGAAGGATATCCGTCACCTTTGGGACGGATTAACACCGTCCTCCAAAGTTGTAATCAGGCCCTTTGTTGGCACGAAAATTGTATTAAGGTAAATTGAGAAAAGGAAGTGATAACTTACCGGATTTGACACTGTTAACCTGAATTGACTTTTGAGAACTGATTCTGACAAGCTGCTAACCTGAATTGACAAGGATCCTGGGAGTGACTGTGAAAGCTGTAAATAATTGCTGAAGAAAGACTTTCACTTGCTTAAACTTAAAAAAAAAATATATATATTATTAATAATAAGTTTCAACCATCCTCTGTTGGTTGTTGTTTGAACAAATAATCCTTCACTTTCTGATCCTTTACAGATCATGGCTAACACTAGAGAGGATAATAGGGGAAGTAGGCGTTGTAAATGTTTGGGTGTTGGTTTGGGTGTCATATGTGTGATATTCATCATAGTTGTGATTGTGGGAATGCCATTAGTGGATAAGAGTGGAACTAACAATGCTACTATTTCTGAGACCGCCACTGCACTAACAGCTTGGGAGAGGTTTGAGCAAGGCACGAAGTATTTGCATGAGGGAACTAATGCTAAATGAGAATTATCAACTAATGTTTTCTATCGCTTGCTGAGTGAGTATGTTGACACTATGGATGCGAAAGATTGTTATGTGTGTACACAGATTCCTGTTTCAGTACAAGAGGGGGTTACCTATCATAGTTTGCCTTTAACATACGGGAAAAGCTGTAGTCTGTTACTGACAAGATTCTATAACCAGGAAGAGATCCAATATTTTTACTCCAATCACGATCTTGTGTTTTCTTATGTGCCTATAATAGAGGATTTGAGTAGTGTAGCTAAGTACTATAGCATCAAATTGGTTAAGGGGTTCTTTGAGGCGACACTAACCATTAGAACATCCTATGCACACCGCAATAATTTGACATGTTCACTTACACCTGTAGAGAAAAGCTTTTTAGATCACACAGAAGATAGAAGGAGGGCATTGAAGGGAAATTTAGAGAAAGGATTGCAGCAGAGAGCTTTTGTTAGTAGTGAGGGTTATAGTACAATTAGGAAACAAGGGAAATTAGCTTTAGACGCATTATATGTAGGGAAGCTTTGCATAACGCAACCAAAGTCTTATTATGACAATGTGTTTGTGGGAACGAGTGAATGTAAGCATGTGTTTTTGTTTCAGAGTAAATGGACGTTCATGTTAAATGGACAGGATCCAGCGATCCCTGGGATCTATTATATATGTGGACTTAATGCTTATTACCGTCTTCCAAAGGGATGGTATGGGACATGTTATTTGGGGATAGTTTTCCCAAAGATATATCAACTGGATGATCTGAAAAGGTTTCCGAAATTGTCTGAATTACATTGAAATAGACAGAAGAGAGAGACTGCTGCTGGTGTAGTGGGAGACATATTTGGGGCAATAATTCCTTCAGTGGGAGTTATCTTAAACTCTATAAAGATTAGAAAGTTGTCTACTATTGTGGATAACATGCTGACAAATGTTGCTGATGGATACTGAACTTGCTGCGGAGAGGGCTATGACTCTTCAAAACAGGCGTGCTTTAGACATTCTTTTAGCGAAAAATGGCAGAGTTTGTAAAATGCTTAATGAGCGTCATTGTTGTGCTTATATACCTGACAATAGTAACAAGATTAGAAGTATGCTTACTAACTTAACAAGAGATAGTACAGATTTGAAGGAACTGAAAAAGCCAGGAGTTTGGGAAAAGGTTGGAAAAGGACTTGCTAAAGTGGGAAATTGGTTTAGTAGTATTTGGCATGGGATATTGGCAAAAATAATACAGGGAATATTGATTATTATAGCTTGCTTATTTGGATTATGGCTGTCATGCAAAATTAGTAAAATAATTAAATTGAATATAGCGAAAAATAATAGGAGGGAAGAAAAGAAATGGGAAAAATTGTTCAGGGGAAAATCACAAGGGGAACGATTGAGAGGAAATTGAAATGAGGGAATTCTAGGGTGCAAATTGTAAGGGAAAAGGTTTGTGTGATGACAAGAGTCATCAGAGGAGGGATTGTTGGAGTGTGACCTTTAAAATTAATATTAACATGAAAAGCTTGCGATATAATGTGTAGTGAAACTGCATAGAAATGCATTAACGTAGAAAAAAATGTACGCGTTTGAAATGTGCCCACGGGGAGTGGCCATCAATGCATACAATGATTAATGAAACTGATTAATGATGAATGAATAATGTACTAATGTATGACTTTGTATTAGCATTAAGAGTTATGTATTAGGGGTCTTGCTAAACTAAATTACTAGGCCTTAGCTTAGCGAGGTTCTGGGCCTAGTTGCCTGGTCTCATGTTAACTGTGTTTTCCTAACGTGCAATATGCTGCTTTTCTGAAGGACACGAAGCTGTACTTTTCCAGAAGCTAGAGATATGTGTGTGTAGCCGTAGTAAATTCTTTCTCATGGGACCCGACTTGCTCAAGGAGACATTCTTGCTGAATGCAACAGTGTAATTTGCAACAGGTGCAAGGCCGCCTGGACTAGGAGAAGACAATGGAACTACTGACTGGAGCGTAAAGTGTGACTTTTCTTACCTGACATTCCACCCGATGAAGACGTCAATCACAGGAGCCAATCGACTGCATGAGAACTGTGTTAGGTGAAGCTTCTAGTAAGGTGTATGGAGAATTATTGGACAGAGATAATGATGCGCCAAATATTGCCCAATGGGAAATTAGAGACTTGTTAGACTGTTTTAATATAATCGCATGACTCAAGGAGAAGCCAGTCATTATTGGGACATTCCCTGCCATTCTTCACCATTCCTTGCCATTATATTTTGAGACTTTGCTGTTCTAATACTTTAAACCATCCTCTGTTCGCTCTTGCCTGATACTTGCCTCTCCTCTTTATGAGGGAAGTGCCCTATTCTTAGCTATGCCCTACTGAGACTTGCACTGTCCTATCTTTGCTGATGGTGAATCGACTGATGTCCTGAGGACGAAGACTGACGCTGATTGCTGATGCGTTGGAGGGATAACTATCTATGAAAATTGTAATTGTCTGTTTGCCTTTCCTTTCTAAGTACCAACTGCTCTTTTAATAGAGGCCATAGTTAGATGTTTTTCCAAATTTGTATTTGCCAAATTGTTTTGCATGAAGCCCAACATGCTGATGCTAATTCGAAGTTAGTTAAGGAATTCACTCATATCGGCCGGAAATAGAAAAGTGACAGAATTCTTGCTTTGTTGAATAATGTACTAATATTACTCTGCTAAAGTTGATTCATATTAACGTCCTGCCTCATTCTAAATGTTAATGACCTATCTTTGATAAAGTTTTGCTCTGATTGCCAAGTTATAGTGGTTTTGACGTGCTTGTTGATGTCGAAACTAATAAATATGATATTAGAATGTAACTAATAGGGAATAAATATCCTAACACATAACTAGATTTGTGTGGTTATTCATGGCTGAAAGGTCATGGTGCGTTCGCTGTGTTGATCTATATTAAATGTTATTGATTAGCTTAACTGATTAGTTATTGTGAATATTGAAGGAGTTATTGACATATTGATTGTGATGCTAAAGGATATCTCGTTCTGTGAAGTCTCCAAACGTGGTCAAAAGGTTCATTGACCTAGACGTGTCTCCTTGTAAGTTTACTTATCAAGGTTCTGACGTGTTATCACGTATGAGGCAGCCCTCAGCCTCACAAACTGGATCACCAACTGCGCAGACAACCTTGCTCCCCTCAGACGCACGCATCGACAGGCCAACACCAAAAAACCTCTCTGGTTCTCTGACACCCTTAAGGAATCGAAGAAAACCTGTCGCGCCCTCGAGAAAGCCTGGCGCAAGGACCACACCGCTGACAACATGACCGCCCCCAAGAACGCGTCCCGCGAACACCACCACCTGATCCGCGCAGCCAAAAGGAATTTCTTCACCGACAGACTGGACAAAAACAGCCACAACAGCAGAGAACTCTTCAGCATCGTTAAAGAGTTCTCCAACCCCAACGCCAACGCCCTCACAAGACCTGTGCAACTCCCTCGCCACCTTCTTCCATCGCAAGATCACCGACCTCCACGACAGCTTCGGACACCAGACCCAGCAAAGCAACACCAAACCCACACCCCCTGCCATCACCCTCAACGCCTGGACCCACATCAACACTGAAGAGACCAAAACCACCATGAACTCGATCCACTCCGGCGCCCCCTCAGACCCCTGCCCTCACTTCATCTTCAATAAAGCCGACGACATCATCGCCCCGCTCCTCCAGACCATCATCAACTCCTCATTTTCATCTACTACCTTCCCCGAAAGCTGGAAACACGCCGAAGTCAACGCCCTACTAAAGAAACCCACAGCTGACCCAAGCGACCTGAAGAACGTCCGCCCCATCTCGCTCCTCCCCTTCCCTGCCAAGGTAATAGAGAAGACCGTCAACAAACAGCTTACCAACTTCCTGGAAGACAACAACCTTCTCGACCCTTCACAATCTGGATTCCGAACCAACCACAGCACTGAAACCGCCCTCATCTCAGTCACAGACGACATCAGGACCCTGATGGACAATGGTGAAACAGTCGCCCTCATCCTCCTCGACCTCTCGGCTGCCTTCGACACCGTCTGTCACCGCACCCTAATAACCCGCCTCCGCTCCCCCGGGATCCAAGGCCAGGCCCTGGACTGGATCGCCTACTTCCTCTCCAACCGCTCTCAAAGAGTCTACCTCCCACCTTTTTGCTCAGACCCCACCAAGATCATCTGCGGCATCCCTCAAGGCTCCTCGCTCAGCCCGACACTCTTTAATGTCTACATGAGCCCCCTCATCGACATCGTACGCAAGCACAACATCATCATCACCTCCTACGCTGACGACACTCAACTTATACTTTCCTTCACCAAGGACCCCGCCAGCGCTAAGACCAACCTACAAGACGGCATGAAGGACGTCGCAGATTGGATGAGGCTCAGCCGTCTAAAACTGAACTCAGACAAAACGGAAGTCCTCATCCTCGGCAACACCCCGACCGCATGGGACGACTCCTGGTGGCCCACGGCCCTTGGCACCGCACCGACCCCCTCAGACCACGCCCGCAACCTCGGCTTCATCTTGGACCCTCTTCTCACCATGACCAAACAAGTCAACGCCGTGTCCTCCTCCTGCTTCCTCACCCTCCGCATGCTCCGCAAGATCTTCCACTGGATCCCCAACGACACCAGAAAAACCGTGACCCACGCCCTAGTCTCTAGCCGCCTGGACTACGGCAACACCCTTTATGCTGGGACCACCGCAAAACTCCAAAAACGTCTGCAACGTATCCAAAACACCTCCGCCCGCCTCATCCTCGACGTACCCCGCAACAGCCACATCTCCGCACACCTGAGACACCTGCATTGGCTCCCAGTCAGCAAAAGGATCACCTTCTGACTTCTCACCCACGCACACAAAGCCCTCCACGACAAGGGACCTGAATAACTCAACCGACGCCTCAGCTTCTACGCCCCCACCCGTCTCCTCCATTCCACCGGCCTCGTACTCGCTGCCGTTCCTCGCATCCGCCGCTCCACGGCGGGTGGGAGGTCTTTCTCCTATCTGGCAGCCAAGACCTGGAACACCCTCCCCACCAGCCTCAGGACCACCCAGGACCACTCCGCATTCCGGAGACTCCTCAAGACCTGGCTCTTCGAGCAGCAGTAACTCCCTCCCCCCTAGCGCCTTGAGACCCGCACAGGTGAGTAGCGCGCTTTATAAATGTTAATGATTTGATTTGATTTGATTTATCACACCCAAGGATTGGGAAGCATGAACCGCAAAGATCTCAGATCTCCTTAACAAGCTCAGCATAGCATAGGCTCTCTTCAAAGCTCCCTTTTTTTTTTCAACGCTCCCCTGTGTCAAACTGAAGGTTGAGCTACCAGCTTGGCAAAGAGAAGATCTATTAGAAATGGGGTCTTTGCTTGGCAGTCAGGTTTCCTCCTGTCCAAGGATGGACCCTCACTCTGGTCAGGGTAAAGGAGAATCACCCTCAGTTAACCCCCGCTCACCCCCTTGGTAGCTTGGCAAAAGCAGGCAGAGATATAGGTGTAAAGTATTTGTACCAACACACAGAGTAACTTAATGAAAGCACTACAAAATGGCACAACACAGGTTTAGAAAAATAGAAAATATTTATCTAGATAAAACAAAACCAAAACTACAAAAATCCAACATGCACAAGTCAAGTCAATAATTTTAAAAGCGAGTCTTAAATCCTTTAGAAAACAATGCTCACACTGTTAGCGTTGAAAAGTACCTGGGTAGCATCAAAATGACACACACGGGCGCGTGTGCGTCAAAAAAGGTTAGTGATGCGTCGATTTCTCACCTGCAGCGAGACCGTGCAGCGCTTCTCCTTCTCTGGTCGGATCAGCGTGCGTCATTTCTTTTCCCCGCAGGAGGGTGATGCGTCGATCCAGACAGAACACCTCGGGTCCAGACAGGCTTGTGACGTTTTTCCACACCCAGCGATGTTGCATCGTTGCAGCCACCATCAGCGATGCTGTATGTCATTTCTCCAGCCGTTTGCGTCGATCTTCCAGCCGCGCTGCAGGCGGAGTGTCGATTTCAGCCGCGAAGCCGGCGGTGCTTCGTTTTTCAGCCGCGCTCAGGAGGTTGTGTCGGAGAGTCCAGGTGCTAGCAGGGGAAGTCTTTGATGGCCCTGAGACTTCAACAACAGAAGGCAAGCTCAGGACAAGCCCTTGGAGATTTCTTCACAAGCAGGAATGCACAACAAAGTCCAGTCTTTGTCCCCTTACACAGGCAGAAGCAGCAACTGCATGATAGCTCCTCAAAGCACAGTCACAGGCAGGGCAGCACTTCTCCTCAGCTCTTCATTCAGCTCTTTTCCAGGCAGAGGTTCCTCTTGATTTCCAGAAGTGATCTAAAGTCTGTGGTTTTGGGTGCCCTTCTTACACCCATTTTGCCCTTTGAAGTAGGCTTACTTCAAAGGAAAGTCTCTCTTGTTTGTGAAATCCTGTCTTGCCCAGGCCAGGCCTCAGACACAACAGGGGGTTGGAGACTGCATTGTGTGAGGGTAGGCACAGCCCTTTCAGGTGTGAGTGACCACTCCCCCCAGCACAGATGGCTCATCAGGATATGCAGGCTACACCCCAGCTTCCTTTGTGTCACTTTCTAGAGAGAGGTGTAAACAGCCCAACTGTCAAACTGACCCAGACAGGGAGTCCACAAACAGGTAGTTACAGAATGGTTTAAGCAAGAAAACACTGCACCCTGCCCACGGGGCTACCTAGGGCCTACCTTAGGGGTGTCTTACATGTAGGAAAAGGGAAGGTTTAGCCCTGGCAAGTGGGTACAGTTGCCAAGTCAAATTGGCAGCTTAAAACTGTACACAGAGACACTGCAGTGGCAGGTCTGAGCCATGTTTACAGAGCTACTATTGTGGGTGGCACAACCAGTGCTGCAGGCCCACAAGTAGTATTTGATTTACAGGCCCTGGGCACCTCTAGTGCACTATACTAGGGACTTACCAGTAAATCAAATATGCCAATCATGAATAAACCAATTACATACACATTTTGCACTTGCACTTTAGCACAGGATAGCAGTGGTAAAGTGCCCAGAGTAACAAAAACAGCAAAAACAGAGTCCAGCACACATCAACAACCTGGGAAACAGAGGCAAAAAGTTAGGAGAGACCACGCCAAGGATGCCAAGTCTAACAAGATCTATGACCAGGAATTGGTGTTTCTTTAGCCAGAAGGTGCAATCTATCCATAAACTGTGGAACAGAAACCCTGTCTCAATCCTTCCATTCCCTCTTTAAAAGCCCATGTATAAAAAGAATGACAGTAATCTCTGGAATGATGGGCCTCTGAAACTAACAAAACAATTTTCCACTGCAACTAGGTTGTTCTTTTTCAGCAGGTAAACTGTGGGTTAGAAGAAAAGTAAGAGATTACTGACTACTATTTTTTTTTCTCTGTGTACGTCTGCGGGTACAGCTAGACTCTGAGAAAACCCATTCACTCATCATCATAGTCAGCGAAGCCCAGAAGGAGCATTAAGAAAGTAAGGAGACTGAGAGCTCTGGAGTACATCAGGAAATTGCAAGAGAGACAAACACAGCCCTCTCTGTCTGTTGAAAGCTTCCTAAAGGGGTTTAACCATCTGCTGAAGATTCTTCCAAGCCATGGCTGATGAATGCAATCTCTCTTTAACGCCTTTCGTCACCACATGAAGAAACTCCTCCATAGGAGAAGAGGGGGTGGGGAGATGGTTCTTTTTATGAGAACGGTAAGCCCATCTTAACACACTGCAGGACTTCTTCAAATTGAGGAAAAAAGAAGCAGTTCACCCTAAAGAGGAACATTCAGTTCCTTAAAAACAGAAGACCTAAGAAAAGCCTGGCAATCTTCAATCTCCCCGGTGATAAATGAGCTGTTTCCCGAGTAAAGATATATGTTTAAATACACATCTAGGACAGCATAAAAGGGAAACAGGTATGACCATGGCCCCCATTCCAAATCTCAGACATGCATTTGCATTTGCCACCCCAATGAGATTACTCAAATATCCCCTTTAGTGTTTTTCTTTTGTATTAGTTGACGCCAGGAGAGAAGAACATGAAGTGCTTACTAATTGCCGTCTGTCATCAGTGTTCAATCTGGCAAGCTTATTCAGGTAATTGCATTTCCCCACATTTGTTTGTGAAAAAGGAGCCTTAAATGTTCTCATAATGAAGGCCTCTGCACTGCTATAGAGCCAACAAAAACCTTGGGTATCCAGTCGGTGATCATAGGACCTGCCTTGTGTGCCATTTCTGCAGTAAACACCTCAGGGGGATCCCGGACACTGCCTTTGTCGTAACCAAACTAGATAGATTGTGCATTTCCCACCACAGCAGGAGGGCGCAACATCACAAAAAGCATTCCCAAGCACATACAAAGCCACTCAAAGTCACTGTACCTGACCCATAGAGAGAGCATGAGTCAACTGAGAAGCGAGCCTCCACAATGACATCCTGCAGACAGAGGCACACTGCTGCTGACGACACTGGAGAGCACAAAGCTACATTAAATGCAGGCCCATGCACCACAAACTCTGCATATATTAAATATTTTTTTAAATATATGAAAAAAGAAAGGAAGCATTGCTTTTATAAGGCAAAAGTGGCAAAGCAAGTCTCAAAAACTATGAGGAAAGTAGCAACCACAGAGGGCATAAATAAGAGAGTGATGTTGGAAACAGTACTGTATATAGGCTGGGTATGACTGGTGTTACCCACAGAAATAGAAAAACTACTTGGGAGAATTGGTGGGTAGTAGTAGGAGATGAGAATAAACCTTAATAGAATAAGTAACTGGAGAAGGAAAGAGGTGAGGAGGTCAGTTCATATTTATTACTATCTTTTTCCCTGACATCCTTGGCATTATATTCCTTCAAACATTTTGCCTACACTCCTCCTGTTTTGCTAAATTTGTTTTGTTGGTTTTAGGTCTTTGCACAGTTTACCACTACTGTGATAAAGTGCTGGTGCTCTCTCCCTCAAACATGTTAACATTGGCTTACACCTAATTGGCACATTTAATTTTCTTGTACATCTCTAATAAATGGTACTACATGTCCCAGAGCCTGTAAATTAAATGCTGCTAGTTCAACCTGACCAAATAATCCTTTTGTCAGACATAAACCTTCCTTTTTAATACATATAAATCACCCATTTGGTAGCCCCTTAAGGCTTGTAGGGCATTTAAGTCACCCCTCAGGTAGCCTCTAAAGACTCATAAGGTTGGGTGCCCTGTATTTGAAAAGTAGGATATGTGGGTTTATGTTTTACATGTCCTGGTTGTGAAAAACTCTTAAAGTCACTTTTCACTACTGTAAGGCCTAACTTTCCCATTGACTAACATGGGGTTACCTTATTACATTTAATAAGCGATAACATTTGTTTGGAAGCAGATAGAGACATTCTATTTAAACTCAAAATAATTGTAAATTAAAATCCTCTTTAATGGTAAACTTAGATTCTGAGTCACTGTTCTGAAAATGCCACTTTTAGAAAGATGCCATGTTCTTCCTGAACCATTTGTGCCTTCTCCCAGTATCCTGAAACCACTATTGGGGTTGGATAATCCTGACAAACAGTGAGACAATGGGTACTGGGTGTGGGCAGAATTTGCCATCCTGCCTGGATGATTGAGGATGGAGCTGTACCCAGCCCCATTTACATTTCAAGGGCTTGTCTCCAGCACACACAAAGGAACCTGACACTATCTCTTAGTCACCCCCAGTCTTCCTGGAGCTTTAACAGGGGAAGGTAAGAACATTTCAGAACCAGATGTTGGTGTAGTGTCAGGAATCTCCCCACTTCAAAAGCTGTCACCTGGTATAAATATTGGACCTTCCGATCCACTCATCAATACACCTCTGTACCTGCAGACATTACAAGAGGAAGAGCTGCGTTGTTCCCAGAGGATTAACATGCTGCTTGAGGCCTTCCTTGTTCCCCAGAGAACTGCCCTGCTGTCATAGTCACCAGATCCTCAGGGTCTGCGCACATTCCCAACATGCCCACCACAAGACAGCTCCAATACTCTGATTAGAATGTCACAGAGTCTAAGAGAGTCCAAGTGGGGAAAAGGGGATTAGGTAGGGAACAGCTGGGAAGGAGATCTGTAGGAAGCAAAAGGTTAAAGCACACAATATCAAGATTATATCATATTAATATTTACTAAACTATGATTCTAAGCATTGTCATACTGTAACCATGGATTACTTAAGCATGGACTAAATAACTAGGCCTCAAGACGTCTGGTTACCTGGGAAGGAATCAAGAGTGATTAATACAACTTCTCAGTGAACCTATTAATGAAATGTTACACATTGACTAGGAATATGAGAACCCTCTAGAATGATGTTTTCAAAATCAAACATGGTCTTTTTGCATGAGGACAAGAAAATAATCTGAACGTTTTTTCTGGAACACAATAGGAGTTGTATCAACAATGCGTATCAAGAGTTAAATGCAATGAAAATGAATTACGCGTCTTGCCGATTCGAACGTCACCATGTAAATGGCAAGAAATGGTTGCGCACCATGAGTATCAAGAGTTAAACACAAGGAACGAATTGCGTGTCTTGCCGATTCGAATGTCACCATGTAAATGTCAAGAAATGCTTGCGTACAATGAATATCAAGGGTTAAACACAAGGAATGAATTGCGCATCTTGCCGATTCGAATGCCACCATGTAACTGCCAAGAAATGGTAGCGCACAATGAATATCAAGAGTTAAACATGAGGAATGAATCGCGCGTCTTGCCGATTCGAATGCCACCATGTAACTGCCAAGAAATGGTAGCCCAAAATGAATATCAAGAGTTAAACACGAGGACTGAATCGCACGTCTTGCCGATTCAAATGCCACCCTGTAACTGCCAAGAAATGGTAGCGCACAATGAATATCAAGAGTTAAACACGAGGAATCAATCGCGTGTCTTTCCGATTCAAATATCAACATGTAAATGCCAGAAAAACCAAGAGCACATTCACACGCACAAGATAAAATCTCTCAACATGAAAATTAGGCCCAAGAACTCGAATGCCTTTTACCACCCTGATCAAGGATCACCAGTGTAATGAAGGGTAAAGGCCTGGAAGATCAAAGTAGCCCTCCGAAACAGGAGCTCAGGAAGTTGCTGCTGCTCTGCACCGGGACCTCTGAATAATGAGCATGTGGAGCTGGGCTGGCTACCTTATATAAAGTCTGGCCCAGCCCACAAACCACACCCAGTCATGCTGCAGAGAAACCTTCTAGAAGGCCATGGAAAGGGACCACACCCTGACACACTCTGAAAGCCTGCAGCAATACTTTGCAAATGAACAGTATTTATGAGCACCTTGAATATAAGTCTTCAGGATTAAACTCTGCAATGCAAAAGGTTAAACAACAGCATATCAACATAATGCATGAATAACGTTATCTCATAAGTGCTGGGTTTTTGCATTCCAGTCACCCGTAGAGCGTGCACTGCCCTGATGTTGACAGTACTCCCCTCTCCCAGACGCGCTCTAGGGCCTGGCTTGCCTGGATTGAGACTATGAAAATGCCTCACAAGTAGTGGAGCATGAATATCAGATGCGAAAACCCATGAGTTACTTTCAGGGCCATAACCTTTCCACAAGATTAAGTACCATAGGTTACGCCCTCTCAGTTTGGAATCCAACACCTTCTTGACTTCGTATTCCACTTCCCCCTGTACTAGAACTTGAGCTGGATGAGGGCGGACCTTCTGAACTGCCTTTTTCAAGAGGGAAGTATGGAACACTGGATGAATACATAATGACCTGGGTAATTGCAGTTTATAGGTCACAGGATTGATTTGTTGAAGGACAGTGTAGGGACCTATGAATTTTGGGTTAAACATGTGCTTTTTCTTAAAGTCTATGGGGGTCATTGCAACATTGGCGGTAAAAGGCGCTTAGCACCGTGCAGAAGACCGCCAACACACCGCCACGGCCGCAGAATACCGCCATTGCCATTATGACCCACAGCTCGGAATCCGTAAAAATACAGACACCCACACAAGTCCGCCACACCAAAGGTCAGTGATAAACTGGCGATAACAAAACCTCCACCGTCACGCCAACAGGAATACGCCCACACTATCTC
The DNA here is from genome assembly GCF_031143425.1 of Pleurodeles waltl. Lineage (NCBI taxonomy): Eukaryota > Metazoa > Chordata > Amphibia > Caudata > Salamandridae > Pleurodeles > Pleurodeles waltl. Next base: position 1,330,583,264 of record NC_090446.1, on the reverse strand, counting down.
GACCCACGAATCCACGCGGCGGTCTTTCAACTGCGGTATTCCATTGGCGGTATACACCGCCGCGCTCAAAATACACACACTCTCACAAAACACATCCACATTGGACAATTCCAAACACACACCTGATACACATACACACACCACTCCCACACATCCAATAAAATATAAAACACCCACCCACATCACCCACAAACCCTTACGACAACAATTGCGACAGAAGGCCAGAGAGAGACACCACCAGAAAGAACAATAGCATCCACAGGCACTCAGCACCATCACTCACACAACATCCACGCACCTCACACAACACACCTCTAAATATCACCCCACACATCACAACACACACCACCCCACACATCACCCACACCACCCCATGGCACTGCAAAGACACCCCAGGTTTTCTGAGGAGGATCTCAGGGCCATGGTGGAGGAAATCATCCGGGTAGAGCCACAGCTATTCGGATCACAGGTGCAGCACACCACCATAGCTAGGAAGATGGAGCCATGGCGAAGAATCGTAGACAGGGTCAACGCAGTGGGACAGCACCCAAGAACTAGGGATGACATCAGGAAGAGGTGGAACGACCTACGGGGGAAGGTGCATTCCGTGGTCTCAAGACACCAGATTGCGGTTCAGAAGACTGGTGGCGGACCCCCAGACCCTCCCCCAGAACTCACAGTATAGAATTGGCTATACTGCATCCTGTGGGCCTCGCAGGAGTAGCTGGAGGAATGGACTCTGGTAATGCAAATCTTTCACTACTTCATCCCCCACCGACCTGCATGCTATCACATACCCCCACCCTCGCCCTCACCCCCATCACTCCAACTCCTCACATATGTCCCAATATCACAAACCACACATCCCTAACCCAAGCCCTGCATGTAACACCAAAGCATGGACACCCATCACCAAAGCATGTCCACTGCACAAACCCATACAGCCCCTAAACCATTATCACGCAAGGTTCCACTCAAGAATGCAAGCACTGGGGTACAGGGTCACCCACCCATTGCACACCATGGCACACACAGATGCAATAATCATGCTTTTACACCCCTGCAGGACCCCTACCCAACATCACCGGACAGGAGGGTCCAGACATGTCCACTCCACCCACAGAAGAGGCCCACAGTGATGACAGCAGCTCTGTCCAACTGGATCAAGATGATCAGCCCGGCCCATCTGGGACCTCGGGACAGTCGGTTCCCCTCACACTGGCACAGGCCACTACAGAGCTTCCCCCCTCTGTAAACACCAGCAAACCCCCCCCCCCCCTTAGCAGGCCCATACCTCTGTCCCCAGGACACGTCAAGCAGCAGTGTGTCCACCACTACAGGGAACCCAGGCTCCCAGGGACCTGTCCAATTTCAGGAGACCCAGCGGCTGCAGGAGGAACAGTATTTGGGGTTCAGGGAGGAACTCATATCCATCAATTCCACCATGGGCACAATTGTAGGGGTGCTGAAGGAACTCGTCAACACCAGGAGGGACACTGTGGCACAACAAGGGGCCCCTGACCCTAGCCTGGACGATGAACTGCCCACCACCTCACCCGGCGCTAGTGGACAGGAGGCACTGCCACACGACCACAACACCAGCACCCCACCCCCTGCAGATGGAGAACCACCTGCAAATGGTCCCTGAGATCCAGGACAAAGACAGAGAACAATGCCAAGATCCCCGCCAAGAAATGAGACCCCCCTGATTGTTATCCTTCTGTCCCACTTTGTCACCCTGTTCATACTTAAACTGCCCTAGCTCCACTTCCTATGCCCCTTTGGACAATGCACTTGTGAGACTAATAGACTGGACTCTGCCATGGACATTCCTCCACCATCACCCCTGACCATTTTACAACCCCCTCCAATATTTAGCACTTAAATAAACACCCTTGAATCACAAAACAACATGGAGTCAGTCTGTGCTTTCACAAATGTGTATTTGCAATAACTGAGGAAAATAGCAATGTCCATTCTATTGTCACCATACCTATGTCACACAGCTCTAGTCGATGAGGTAACATAGCAGAGGTCACACAGTTGGACCCACATCTGTGAAATGGAAAGGCAAAGTGACAATTCAGGGTCCATACACTGGGTGAAAGTGACAGACAGATGATAGGTAGAACAATTAAATCAGATGTAGCAGGCAGTGTTGTCTTCTTACCTGTGTCTCACTGGAAGTATTGCTGGATCACCGTGTTCCTGTTGTCTATGTCCTCTTCTTCTGCTTCCTCGTCTTCACTGTCCACAGGCTCCACAGCTGCCACAAGACCTCCATCTGGACCATCCTCTGGCAGAAAAGGCACCTGTCGTCGCAAAGCCAAGTTGTGAAGCATACAGCAGGCCACGATGATCAGGCACACCTTCTTTGGTAAGTAGAATAGGGAACCACCTGTCATATAGAGACATTGGAACCTGGCCTTCAGGAGGCCGAAGGTCCTCTCTATAATCCTCCTAGTTCGCCCATGTGCCTCATTATAGCATTCCTCTGCCCTTGTCCTGGGATTCCTCACTGGGGTCAGTAGCCATGACAGGTTGGTGTAACCAGAGTCACCTACAAATGTCGAGGGACAACTGTTAGACACACACTTACTCTTAGGGACATCTCCAGACCCAGACACCTAGTCAAACTGTATTGGGTCCATGTCCTCACCTAATAGGCACACACGGTGCCTCTGAAGTTGCCCCATCACATAAGGGATGCTGCTATTCCTCAGAATGTAAGTGTCATGTACTGAGCCAGGAAATTTGGCATTCACATGGGAGATGTACTGGTCTGCCAAACACACCATCTGCACATTCATCGAATGGTAACTCTTCCGGTTTCTGTACACCTGTTCACTCCTGCGGGGGGGGTACCAAGGCCACATGTGTCCCATCAATGGCACCTATGATGTTGGGGATATGTCCCAGGGCATAGAAGTCACCTTTCACTGTAGGCAAATCCTCCACCTGAGGGAAAACGATGTAGCTCCGCATGTGTTTCAGCAGGGCAGACAACACTCTGGACAACATGTTGGAAAACATAGGCTGGGACATCCCTGATGCTATGGCCACTGTTGTTTGAAAAGACCCACTTGCTAGGAAATGGAGTACTGACAGCAACTGCACTTGAGGGGGGATTCCTGTGGGATACCGGATAGCTGACATCAGGTCTGGCTCCAACTGGGCACACAGTTCCAGGATTGTTGTACGATCAAGCCTGTAGGTGATGATTACATGTCGCTCCTCCATTGTCGACAGGTCTACCAGTGGTCTGTACACCGGAGGATGCCGCCATCTCCTCACCTGCCCCAGCGGACGTGCTCTATGGAGGAGAACAGCGATCAGAGAATCAACCAACTCTGAGGTATGTAAACACAACTTAATCGTAAAATGTTTTCAAATCGACATATGGCTGTATTAGTGTTTAAGCAAGGCCTAGATATGTGTGACGCAGTCAAAATGAATGCCATGTGGCCCCCTGAAATGGTGTCTGCCTGACCTGTAATGTGGGACAAGGGGATATGAGGTAACTGTGCTGGTGTTGTACACCGTCGCGGTTGAAGACCGCGGCGCAATCCTGCATTGGTTGGATGTCACCGCCATTTTCTCTCTGTTCACTCACTTGATACCTGATCTTCGACAGGAGAGGACCTACACTACAAGTGCTGCTGTGACCTCAGTCTGGAAGAGACAATGGCTCGTGTGTCTGGGGAAAGGGCCCCTGCCTTCAGCACGGAGCAGTTGGAGAAACTAGTGGATGGGGTCCTCCCCCAGTACACGCTACTCTACGGTCCTCCAGACAAACAGGTGAGTACACTGTGAGCATGCTGTATGGGCAATGGCTACTTGGAGTGGTGTGGATGACAGATGGGGGGGAATGAGGCATGCATGAAACGACGGTGAGTGCATGTGCGTCATGGCAAGGGTAGGGATGCGGGCCAATGACTTTGATGGTGCTGGCTGTTATAACTTCTCCTTTTCCCCTGTACTTTTCCTATAGGTCAGCGCCCACCAGAAGAAGGATATTTGGCGTGCCATCGCCAAGGAAGTCCGGACCCTGGGGGTCTACGACAGACAGAGCACCCACTGCCAGAAAAGATGGGAGGACATTCGCCGCTGGAGCAAGAAGACGGCGGAGGCCCAGCTGGGGATGGCCTCCCAACGTGGGAGGGGTGCCCGTCGCACCATGACCCCCCTGATGTTCCGGATCCTGGCGGTGGCGTACCCGGAGTTGGATGGGCGCTTGAGGGCATCACAGCAGCCACAAGGGGGTGAGTACACTCTCAATCAGCTGATTCAGCGCGCATTGTAGGTGTCTGGGTGGTTCCCCTAGGCCAGGGCGAGTTTAGTAGGCAAGGTCCCTTCTTAAGGCAGGCCCTGTGGTACCCCACCCCACCTGTGTACAGAGCCAACTACACCTAGTCAGGCTCCTGTGACATCCATGTGTGCAGCAATCGGGTATAGCCTTGTAACCCATGTCCCTGTGATTGATTAGGGGACTCCAAGTGCACGGCGTAGTGCAGGGGGCTTCTGTGTCTGTGGTGTCTGCCAACGGTAGCGATATTGCATGCACTCAACATGTCTTTCTTCTGTCTTCCCCTCCCCTTTTTGTGGTCTCCCTGTGCTTGTGTGCATTAGCATCATCAGGCGGAGTAGCAGTGGCACCGGAGCAGGAGGGAGCTGCATCCCACATGGCCCTGGAGTGCGACACAACGGAGTCAGAAGCAACCAGTGGGACGGAGGGCAAGGGGAGCTCCACGGCGGGGACAGGAGCAGACACCAGCGACACGGACTCCTCTGATGGGAGCTCCCTTGTGGTGGCTGGCCCTTCTGTGCCCCCCGCATCTACAGGTACAGCCGCCACCCCCCCTACCAGCACCGCCCTCCTAGCAGCCCCTCAGCGTTTGCCCCATGGCCGCTCACCCAGGAGGGTGGGCATCTCCTTCGCCCCAGGCACCTCAGCCCCTGCCCCTGTCACCCCTGCTGCCCTCAGTGAGGAGGCCATTGACCTCATCAGGTCCCTCACTGTTGGCAGTCTACCATTTTGAATGCCATCCAGGGTGTAGAGAGGCAGTTGCAACAGACAAATGCATACCTGGAGGGCATTCATTCTGTCAGGCAGTCCATCAGCGAGCTTTTCAGACTCTGGCCTCAGCACTGATGGCAGCCATTGTCCCTGTCTCTAGCCTCCCCTCTCCAACTTCCTCCACCCAGACCCAAACCCCTGTACCTAAGCCTATCCCAAGCACACCATCAGACCAGCATGCACACACGTCAACACACAAGGGAAGCTCAGGCAAACATAAGCACAACACATCCCACAGGCACTCACGCAAGCATCATGCACATGCAGACATACCAACAGCCACTGCCTCCACTGTGTCCCCCTCCTCCTCGTCTCCCTCCTCCCTCCCAGTCTCATCTCCACTCACACCTGCATGCACTACATCGTCAGCCACTACCTCCATCACCAGCACACCCACCACCACAACCTGCTCACGTGCAGTCACCACCCCCACTACCATTCACACATCCCCTGTGTCCTCTCCCAGTGTGTCTGTGAGCCCACCTCCCAAGGTACACAAACACAGCCACACACCCACCCAACAGCCATCCACCTCACAACAGCCTCCAGTCCATGCACCTGCACCCAAAGTCACCAAACTTACACCTCCTACAACCACTACCTCTTCCTCCACTCCCAAACCCCCTCCATCTACCCGTCCCAGTGTGTCCCAAAAACTTTTCCTGTCCAACCTTGACCTCTTCCTCTCACCTCCCCCACCCCTTCAGTCTCCTAGGGCCCGCCTCTCCAGGTCCCAACCCATCACCTCAGCCACAACATCTGCGGGAACAGTGGTGTCTGTAGTAACCGGCTCCTGGAGTGTGACAGGCAGCAGGGCAGCCAGTGTGCCAAGGAGCCAGAGCACGGACAGTCCCCCACCTCAAAAGCACAAAAAGTTGGCCAGTGCCCGGCGGGAGATAGGAAAAAAATCTTCCACCAAAGCCGCTCCCAGGGGTACAGTTGGGAGTGTGGAGCCACCTGCGCCACCATCCAAGGTGGGGAAGGAGCACAGTCAAACAGTCAAGTCTGGGAAAACCTGCACGGTGGACAAGACCGCAACAAGCACCGCTGCCAAAGACACCACCGCCACGAGCACCGCTGCCAAGGAAACCGCTGTCACCAGCACCGCTGAACAGGACACCGCCGCCACAAGCACCGCTGCCAAGGACACCGCCGCCACAAGCACTGCTGCCAAGGACACCGCTGCCACAAGCACCGCTGCCAAGGACACCGCCGCCACCAGCACCGCTGAAGAGGACACCGCTGCCACAAGCACCGCTACCAAGGACACCGACGCCACAAGCACCGCTGAAGAGGACACCGCCGCCACAAGCACCGCTTCCAAGGACACCGCCGCCACCAGCACTGCTGAACAGGACACCGCCGCCACAAGCACCGCTGCCAAGGACACCACCGCCACAAGCCCGCTGCCAAGGACACCGCCGCCACCAGCACCGCTGAACAGGACACCGCCGCAACAAGCACCGCAGGCCAGTGAGCGCCAAAGATTCCGACGCTACTGAGGCCGCCAGGGGCAGGATGAAGCACTCTGGGCACCAAGCCCCCTCCAGAACCAGTGGAGTAAGGCATCCACTACCTCTGTCCTTGGCAGGATGAAGCACCCTGGGCACATAGCCCCCTCCAGAACAAGTGGAGAGATACATCCACTACCTCTGTCCTTGGCAGGATGAACAACTCTGGGCACCAAGCCCCCTCCAGAACCAGTGGAGTAAGGCATCCACTACCTCTGTCCTTGGCAGGATGAAGCACTCTGGGCACAAAGCCCCCTCCAGAACCAGTGGAGAAAGGCATCCACTCACCCTATCCTTGGCAGAATGAAGCACTCTGGTCTCAAAGCCCCCTCCAGAACCAGTGGAGAGATACATCCACTACCTCAGTCCTTGGCAGGATGAAGCACTCTGGACACCAAGCCCCCTCCAGAACCAGTGGAGACTGTTATCCACTTGAGAGACTGTGGCTTTGCACTCCCCAGGATAAAGCAGTGGGCAAACCACCCACTGGAGAGACTTGAGAGACTGTGGCTTTGCACTCCCCAGGATACATCAATAGGTATGGAGCCCCCTCGTGGATCTGGCGTCGTGCACTCATCCGGCTGAGATGCCCCCCCTTCCCTTCCCCCTGAGGTGCCTGTTTTATTTCTATCTGATGCCCCAGCAGCATTCTCTCCGTCTTGTTTGGGTATTGAGTGTTGGCCTCGCCCATACATTTTGGGCCCAGTGGTCCACGGACTATGATGGTGGAATACCTTGGACTTGTATTCTTGGTGGATATATTTGTTTAGAGTGGTAATATCTTTATATATGTATATATTTTTGATTAATGTTTTTGAATATATTACAATTGTTTGACTCATTTCCTTTTGTCCTTGCATTCTTCCAGGGGGGACAGGGGGTTGTTAATGTAATGTATCAACATGTAATTGTGTGTGTGTTGTAGTGGGTGAGGGTGAGGGTGGGGGTGGGGGTGGGAGTGTTGCGTGTTGCGTGTGTGTGTCACTCTTTTTCCCTCCCCTCTCCTGTGTCATAGGTGCAGTACTCACCGTGGGCTTCGCCGCCGTCTTTGTTGTTCCTGGTAGAGGAGCAGGAAGATAAAAGCTGGAATCTGGAGCTCGGGTTCCATGGCGTCCTGATTCCTAGTGGGGTGTGCAGAGGTGAGCGTTTTCCCCTCCAAGTCCTGTTTCCGCCGTGTTTTTGTTCGCGGTGAATCCGCCCCGGAAAAGGTGGCGGATTGGTGCCTTGTAATAATGTGGGTGATGCATTGTCTTTTGCCTGTCTGTTGGCGGTTACCACCGTGGTGTTTGTTTCTACTGCCTTCGCGGTCAGAGTGTTAAAGTGGCTGTCTTTGTTGGTGGTTTCCGCCACGGTCGTGATTCAATTTTTTTTACCGCCGGCCTGTTGGCGGTTTTACCGCCGCTTTAACACCGACAGCCAGGGTTGTAATGACCACCTATATGTCTTGTAGAAAGCCACACTTTGGTGGTCATTACAACCCTGGCGGTCGGTGTTAAAGTGGCGGTAAGACCGCCAACAGCCCAGAGATAAAAAAAATTGAATTACGACCGTGGCGGAAACTGCCAACAAAGACAGCCACTTTAACACTCCGACCGCTACAGCGGTACAAACAAACAGCGCGGCGGTCACTGCCAAAAGACAGGCGGAGGACAATGTACCGCCCACAGTATCACAACCTACCAATCCGCCACCTTTTCCGGGGCGGATTCACTGCGGATAAAAACACGGCGGAAACAGGATTCCGAAGGGAAAACACTCACCTCTACACACCCCACGAGGAACTAGGACACCGTGGACCGGGAACTCCAAATTCTCCCTGCGATAGTCTTCCTGCTCCTCTACCAGGAGCACGAACGCTGGCGACGAAGACCACGGTGAGTACTGCACCTACAACACAGGGGAGGGGGGAGGGAAAAAACAGGGACACCCACACGCAACACCCCCACCCCCACCCTCACCCACCACAACACACACACTAATACATATTGATACATCACAGTTACACCCCCACCCCCCTGGAAGAATGCAAAGACAATAGAAAATGAGTGTAACCATTGTAATATATTAAAATCAAGTAGGCAAAAATATATATATACACCATTAACAAAATATACACCAAGCACATTAGTCCAGGTACTGCTCCAATTAAGTCAGTGGAACACTGGGCCCACACGGTATGGGCGAGGCCCACACAAGATCCCCGATCATGACGGATAGAACACTGCAGGGGCATCAGAGAGCAAGAAAACAGGCACCTCAGGGGGAGGTAAGGGGGGGCACCTCAGCCGCTTGAGTGCACGACACCAAATCCACGAGAGGGCCACATGCCCACTGTTACATCCTGGGGAGTGCAAAGCCACAGTCTCTCAAGTCTCACAAGTGGGTGGTCTGCCCACTGCCATATCCTGGGGAGTGCAAAGCCACAGTCTCTCAAGTCTCTACAGTGGGTGGGTTGCCCACTGTTCCATCCTGGGGAGTGCAAAGCCACAGTCTCTCAAGTCTCTACAGTGGGTGGGTTGCCCACTGCCATATCCTGGGGAGTGCAAAGCAACAGTCTCTCAAGTCTCTCCAGTGGGTGGGTTGCCCACTGTTCCATCCTGGGGAGTGCAAAGCCACAGTCTCTCAAGTGGATAAAAGTCTCCACTGGTTCTGGAGGGGCATTGTGCCCAGAGTGCTTCATCCTGCTAAGGACAGAGGTAGTGGATGGATCTCTCCACTGGTTCTGGAGGGGGCATGGTGCCCAGAGTGCTTCATCCTGCTAAGGACAGAGGTAGTGGATGGATCTCTCCACTGGTTCTGGAGGGGGCATGATGCCCAGAGTGCTTCATTCTGCCCCTGACGGACTCAGTAGCGTCAGTGCCCTTGGCGCTCATGGGCCAGCGGTGCTTGATACGGTGGTGCCCTGTTCAGCGGTGCTTGAGACGGTGGTGCCCTGTTCAGCGTTGCTTGAGACGGCGGTGCCCTGTTCAGTGGTGCTTGTTGCGGCGGTGCCCTGTTCAGCGGTGCTTGAGGCGGCGGGCTCCTTTGCAGTGACTCAGCTGCTGGCGGTCCTCTCTAGCCCAGCGGGGCTTGTGCTGGCGGTCCTCTCTAGCCCAGCGGGCTTGTGCAGGCGGTCCTCTCTAGCCCAGCGGGGCTTGTGCTGGCGGTCCTCTCTGTCTCAGCGGGGCTTGTGCTGGCGGCCCTCTTTAGCCCAGCGGGGCTTGTGCTGGTGGTCCTCTCTAGCCCAGCGGGGCTTGCCCTGGCGTCCCCTCTGTCCCAGCGGGGCTTGTGCTGGCGGTCCTCTCTAGTCCAGCTGGACTCCTGGGCAGCAGGGCTGGTGCTGGCGGTGGCCTCCTAGGCAGCTGGGCTGGTGCTGGCGGTGGCCTCCTGGGCAGCAGGGCTGGTGGTGGTGGCCTCCTGGGCAGCGGGGATGATGGCGGTCTTCTCTGCCGTGCTGCTCTTCCCAGACTTGCTGAGTTTCTTGAGCCCCTTCCCCACCTTGGAAGGTGTCGCAGCTGACTCCACACTCCCACCTGTACCACTGGGAGCGGCTTTGGTGGCTGGAGTCTTCCCCCTCTCCCGCCGGGCACTGGCCAACTTCTGATGCTTGACAGGTGGGGGACTGTCTGTGCTGTGGCTCCGTGCCACACTGGTTGCCCTGGTGGCCGGTGCACTCCAGATTCCGGTGACTACAGGCACCACTGGTCCCGGAGATGTTGTGGCTGAGGTGCTAGTTCGGGACCTAGGAGACGGACAGGGTGGGGGAGGTGTGGGAAAGAGGTCAAGGTTGGACAGGAAAAGTGTTTTGGAGAGACTGGGACGGGTAGCTGGAGGGGGTTTGGGAGTGGAGGAAGAGGTTGTGGTTGTAGGAGGTGTTTGCTTGCTGACTTTGGGTGAAGGTGCATGCGCTGGAGGTTGTCGGGAGGTGGATGGCTGTTGGGTGGGTGTGTGCCTGCGTTTGTGTATCTTGGGAGGGGGCGTCACAGACACACTGGGAGAGGACACAGGGGACGTGTGAATGGTAGTGGGGGTGGTGACTGCACATGAGCGGGGTGTGGTGGTGGGTGTGCTGGTGATGGCAGTAGTGGCTGTAGAGGTAGTGCATGCAGGTGTGAGTGTAGACGAGACTGGGAGGGAGGAGGGAGACGAGGAGGAGGGGGACACAGTGGAGGCAGTGGATGTTGGTGTATCTGCATGGGTATGATGCTTGCGTCAGTGCCTGTGGGATGTGTGGTGCTTATGTTTGCCTGAGCTTCCCTTGTGTGTTGACGTGTGTGCATGCTGGTCTAGAGGTGTGCTTGGGATAGGCTGGGGTACAGGGGATTGGGTCTGGGTGGAGGAAGATGGAGGGGGGAGGATAGAGACAGGGACAATGGCTGCCATCAGTGCTGAGGCCAGAGTCTGAAAAGCTCACTGAAGGGCTGCCTGACCAGAATGAATGCCCTCCAGGAATGCATTGGTTTGTTGCAACTGCCTTTCTACACCCTGGATGACATTCAAAATGGTACACTGCCCAACAGTGAGGGACCTGAGGAGGTCAATGGCCTCCTCACTCAGGCCAGTAGGGGTGACTGGGGCAGGGCCTGAGGTGCCTGGGGCGAAGGTGATGCCCATCCTCCCGGGTGAGCGGGCACGGGGCAAAGGCTGAGGGGCTGCTGGGAGTACGGTGCTGGAAGGGGGGGTGGCGGCTGTACCTGTAGATGGGGGTGGCACAGATGTTGCCACCACCACAAGGGAGCTCCCATCAGAGGACGAGTCCGTGTCGCTGTTATCAGCTCCTGTCCCCGCTGTGGAGCTCCCCTCGCCCTCCGTCCCACTGGTAAAGTCCGGTTCCCTAGTGTGGCCCTCAATGGCCATGTGGGATGCAGCCCCCTCGTGCTCTGGTGCCACTGCTCCTCCGCCTGATGATGCTAATGCACACAAGAACAGGGAGACCACAAAAAGGGGACGACGACAGAAGAAAGATATGTTGAGTCCATGCATTACCGCTACCGTTGGTGGACACGACAGACACAGAAGCCCCCTGCACTACGCCCCGCTCTTGGGATCCACTGTTCAATTCCTGGGAAATGGCCTACTAAGCCATGGATGACATCTGCACACATGGATGACACAGGGGCATGACTAGGTGTACTTGGAACTCTACAGAGGTGCGGTGGGGTGCCACATGGCCTGCCTTATGGAGGGACCTTGCCTACGGAACTCGCCCTGGCCTAGGGAAACCCACAGCCCACCTCCCCCACCTAGACCCCTCCACTGCGCGCTAAATCAGCAGAATGAGAGTGTACTCACCACCTTGTGGCTGCTGTGATGCCCTCAAGCGCCCATCCAACTCCGGGTACGCCACCGCAGGATCCTGAACATCAGGGGGGTCATGGTGCGACGGGCACCCCTCCCACGTTGGAAGGCCATCCCCAGCTGAGCCTCCGCCGTCTTCTTGCTCCAGCGGCGAATGTCCTCCCATCTTTTCTGGCAGTGGGTGCTCCGTCTGTGGTAGACCCCCAGGGTCCGGACGTCCTTGGCGATGGCACGCCAAATATATTTTTTCTGGTGGGCGCTGACCTACATGAGTTCTACAGGGGAAGAGAAACTTATTACCAACTGCACCGTCAAAGTGATTGGCCCCCATCCCTACCCTTGCCATGTGGCACATGCACTCACCGTTGTTTCATGCACGCCGCACTCTCCCCCCTTCCTTCTTACATCCACCCCTCTCCACACAGGCATAGCCCATACAGCATGCTCCCAGTGTACTTACCTGTTTGTCTCGAGGGCCGTAGAGTAGCGTGTACTGAGGGAGGACCCCATCCACGAGTTTCTCCACTCTTCCGATGTGAAGGCAGGGGACCTTTCCCCAGACACTCGAGCCATTGTCTCTTCCAAACCGAGGTCACAGCAGCACTTGCAGTGTAGGTCCTCTCCTGTCGAAGATCAGGTATCGAGTGATTGAACAGATAGAAAATGGCGGTCATGCTGGTGTTTCCAGAGGGGGGAAGCTCTGTGGTGGCCTGTGACTGGGTGTGGGGAACCGACTGTCCAGAGGTCCCCGATGGGCCGGGCTGGTCATCTAGATCCAATTGGACAGAGGTGCTGTCATCACTGTGGGCCTCTTCGGTTGGTGGTGTGGACATGTGCGGACCCTCCTGTCTGGTGACTTTGGGTAGGGGTCCTGCAGGGGTATAAAAGGATGTTTATTACATCTGTGTGTGGCATGGTGTGCAATGGGTGTATGACCGTGTACCCCAGTGCTTGCATTCCTGTGTGGGACCTTGTGTGATGATGGTTTAGGGGGGTGTATGGGTATGTGCAGTGGGCATGCTTTAGTGATGGGTGTCCATGCTTTGTTGTTACATGCAGGGCTTGGGGTTACAATGTGTGGTTTGTGATGTTGGGACATTTGTGAGGAGTTAGAGTGATGGGGGTGAGGGTGGGGGTATGTGCTGGCATGGAGGTAGGGTGGGGGATGTAATAGTTAAGATTTGACTTACCAAAGTCCATCCCTCCACCTACTCCTGCGAGGCCCTCAGGATGCAGAATCGGCAAGACCTGCTCCTCCCATGTTGTTAGTTGTGGGGGAGGAGGTGAGGGTCCGCCGCCAGTCCGCTGAACCGCCAGGTGGTGTCTTGAGACCACGGAACACACCTTCCCCCGTAGGTCGTTCCACCTCTTCCTGATGTCCTCCCGATTTCTTGGGTGCTGTCCCACTGCGTTGACCCTGTCCACTATTCTTCGCCATAGCTCCATCTTCCTTGCAATTGAGGTGTGCTGCACCTGTGATCCGAATAGCTGTGGCTCTACCCCGACGATTTCCTCCACCATGACCCTGAGCTCCTCCTCCGAGAACCTGGGGTGTCTTTGCTGTGCCATGGGGTGGTGTAGGTTATGTGTGGGGTGGTGTGTGGGGTGATAAGTGTGCTGATATGTAGTGGTATGTAGTGTGAGGTGCGTGGAAGTTATGTGGGTGATGGTGTTGTGTGCCTGTGGATGCTACTACTGTTGATGGTGGTGTCTCTCTCTGGCCTTCGTTCGTGATTTTTGGTCGTAGGGGTTTGTGGGTGATATGGGTGTGTGTTATATATTATATTGGGTGTGAGGGAGTGGTGTGTGTATGTGTATCAGGTGTGTGTATTTAGAATTGTCCAATGTGGCTGTGTTTTGAAAATGTGTGTGTATTTTGAGCACGGCGGTGTGTACCGCCAATGGAATACCGCGGTTGAAAGACTGCCGCGTGGATTCGTGTGTCGTGATAGTGTGGCTGTATTTCTGTTGGCGTGACGGTGTCGGTTTTGTTTTCGCCAGTTTATCACTGGCCTTTGGTGTGGCGGACTTGTGTGGGTGTCTGAATTTTGGCGGATTCCGTGCTGTGGGTCATCATGGCTGTGGCGGTGTGTTGCCGGTCTTCTGCACGGCGGTATGCGGCTTTTACCGCCATTGTTGTAATGAGGGCCTTTATCACCTGGTTGATACTGAGGTCCCTCACAATGTTTCTTGTCGTAATGCTTTTTTGTATTTTTGTTTGGCCTTTTCTAAATGCTGTTGAATCAATTTCTGGGATTGGTGAAGGTGTTGAATGGTTTCCGACACAGCTGGTGTAAGCAAACTTTCATGAGGGATCGTGATGGGCAATGTGTCAGGATGATAGCCAAACAAGCCAAAAAAGGGTGTAACGCCAGTGGAGGTGTGAAATGAGTTATTGTAGGCTAACTCAGCTAACCAGAGCATTGATGTCCAAGAATGAAGTGCTTTCTCAGCGTTAGCACGCAGGTATTGCTTCAATGTCTGATTTAGTCTCTCAGTTTGACCATCTGTTTGAGGGTGATGGCTAGTAGATAGTGTGGACGTGACTTGAAGTGTTCTGCACCATGTTTTCCAGATTTTGGAGGCAAATTGCGACTCTCTTTCGGAGAGAATCATTTTCGGCAGCCCGTGATAACGGACCACTCCATTCAGTAAGATGGTTGCCAGTTCGCTGGAGGTGGGCAATTTCTTACAAGCAATGAAACGTCCATATTTCGTGAGACTATCTACTACCACAAGGATTACTGAATGCTGTTGAACCACTGGTAGTCCTGTAATGAAGTCTAAAGAGATGTGTTCCCAAGGTTGACATGGAGTTGGGAGTGGATGCAACAACCCTTTCGGTTTTGAATGGCTTGTCTTGATGCGAGCACAGACTTCGCAGTCGTTTACCATTGTTTTGACGTCTTTTGTCAGAGTAGGCCACCAAAAGTAGTGTTAGATTAACTCAAGAGTTTTAGGAGTAACTGGATGACCTGACGTAGGTATAACATGTAACCAATGAAATACTAACTTGCGAAGCTTGGTAGTGGGCACGAACAAGCGAGCGTCATGGAAAGGTAGTCCTTGCTTGGTTGACCTTTTGGGGTCTGCTTGAGCCCATGTCTGCCATTTCTCAATGGTGAAGGAATTACGGATGTCTTCAAAGAAATCTTCAGTTTTTATAATGCATAGAACTTTGTCTGGAGCAATGATAGCTCTGGAGGGTTGGACAACAGGCAACGTGGTAGACTCTTGGCGGGACAAGGTGTCAGCTTTGCGATTGTCTTTACCAGGACAGAAAGTTACCACAAAATCAAATTCGGCAAAAAACAACATCCAGCGTAATTGCCACGGAGTCAAAAGTCTGCCTGAACTCATGAACTGGAGATTGCGATGATCAGTATTAGTGACAGTGTACTTGGCAACCAACAAATGATGTCGCCATTCTTTAAAGGCGTCACAAATCGCCAGAAGCTCTTTTTCAGCAATGACATAGTTCTGTTCGGCCTTGTTCAGTTTTCGAGACATGTAAGCTACAGGATGAAATTGGCCAGTGTATTTGCTTCATTGTGACAAGACTGCACCAATTGCCACATCTGAGGCATCGGCTTCCACTATGAAAGGACGATCCACATCAGGGTGAGTCAAGACTGGGGCAGTGGAAAAGGCTTCTTTCAAAGTTGAAAAGGCTTGGTCAGCTTCTGGGGACCATACAAATCTTTCTTTCTGAGTTCTTGATTCTCTATTATCGTGAAAATGACAGGAATATTTCACAGTCTTTTTGCGTGTTCCCTTTCGTTCTGCTAAACGATGATCCAGTCTCAAAACAAGGTTTATCAGATCTTGACAGATCTTGAATAGGCTGCGGGTCTATTTGAGCTAGAATGTCTTTTAACTCCTCCTTGAGTCCCTTGTAGAACAAGGCCGCTTGCTTTTCTTCAGACCAGGATGTCTCTGCTACCAGCCGATTAAAGTTAGCTAAATATGACACTTGATCCTGGTTACCTTGTCGCAAGTCTAATAATTCACGATCTGCCGACAATGTTACAGTTCTACGATCAAATACTCGTTCAAACTCACGAACAAAATTTCTCCCGTTGTAAAGCAGGGGACTGTCTTGACGCACAAGAGGAATTGCCCAAGTAGCTGCGCCCCCAGTCAGGTATGATAACAAAAAAGCCACTCTGGGTTGGGCATCAGGGAAAGTGTGTGGTTGGCAGGTAAAATGCCGTTCCACTTGAACCAGGAAAGATTGCGCTTTCAAGGGATCGCCTGAGAAACGTTCTGGAGGAGCTAGGGGAATGGCCGAAGGAACGTTGAGGGAAATGTTCATAGGAGGATTACCTCCAGAAGCCTGAGAAGAAGGACCAGGCCAAGACACACCTAAGGGATTTTGTTCCTTCTTCTGTACCTTTTCCTGTAACTGACTCACTCTCTCAGCTAGGCTAGCTGCTATATCTTTTGATGACACCACCTCTGCTTGGAGCTGCGTGATAGCTTTGACTAGCTCGTCCAATGTGGCCATGCTGAGAACACATGCAAACCAGGAGGATAATTAATTTGTAGGCTCACTATTCTGTCAGAGTCACCAGATCCTCTGGTTTGTGCACGTTCCCAACATGTCCACCACAAGACAGCTCCAATACTCTGATTAGAATGTCACAGAGTCTAAGAGAGTCCAAGTGGGGAAAAGGGGATTAGGTAGGGAACAGCTGGGAAGGAGACCTGTAGGAAGCAAAAGGTTAAAACACACAATATCAAGATTATATCATATTAATCTTTACTAAACTATGATTCTAAGCATTGTCATACTGTAACCACGGATTACTTAAGCATGGACTAAATAACTAGGCCTCAAGATGTCTGGTTACCTGGGAACGAATAAAGAGTGATTAATACAACTTCTCAATGAACCTATTAATGAAATGTTACACATTGACTAGGAATATAAGAACCCTCTAGAAAGATGTTTTCAAAATCAAACATGGACTTTTTGCATGAGGACAAGAAAATAATCTGATTGTTTTTTCTGGAACACAATAGGAGTTGTATCGAGGGACTTATTATGCACATATAATGTAACATCTAGAATTTTAACATTTAATTTTAAGTGCAGAAACATGAATTGCGCACATTGCTGATTTTAACAAGAATATGCAAATGCCATGAAATGAACGCGCACACTGCAAGCGATCTGAAACATCAAGTTTTAATTGCAGGAGTGAATCGCGCGTCATGCCGATTCGAATGTCACCTTGTAAATGCCAAGAAATGGTTGGGCACAATGAGTATCAAGAGTTAAACACAAGGAATGAATCGCGCATCTTGCTGATTCAAATGTCACCATATAAATGCCAAGAAATGCTTGCGCACAATGAATATCAAGAGTTAAACACGAGGAATGAATCGCGTGTCTTGCCGATTCGAATATCAACATATGAATGCCCGAAAAACCAAGAACTCGAATGCCTTTGAAAACGGGAGCGGGGGCCCAGCCCGACCTCCCTCTTACCGCCCTGATCAAGGATCACCAATGTAATGAAGGGCAAAGGCCTGGAAGATCAAAGTAGGTCTCCGGAACAGGAGCTCAAGAAGTGAGCACGTGGAGCTGGGCTGGCTCCCTTATATAGAGTCTGGCCCAGCCCACAAACCACACCCAGTCATGCTGCAGAGAAACCTTCTAGAAGGCCCTGGAAAGGAACCACACCCTGACACACTCTGAAAGCCTGCAGCAATACTTTGCAAATGAACAGTATTTATGAGCACCTTGAATATAAGTCTCAGGATTAAACTCTGCAATGCAAAAGGTTAAACAACAGCATATCAACATAATGCATGAATTACGTTATCTCATAAGTGCTGGGTTTTTGCATTCCAGCCGCCCGTAGAGCACGCACTGCCCTGATGTTGACACCTGCTGCTTGAGGTCTGCCTTGATCCCTAAGAGGACTGCCCTCATACTTGAGGACTGCCTTGTTCCTCAAAGTACTGCCCTGCTGCTTGAGGCCTGCCTTGTCTCTGAAAGACTTTGTTCTCCAAAAGACTGCCCTACTGATTGATGCCTACCCTGTCCCCCAGCAGACTGCCTGCTACTTGAGGTCTGTCCTGGTCTCTGAGAAGCAAGACTAAACCTCCTTCCAACATCTCAGGCTACCTGAGTGACTCCAAGGGTCAGTTGGCTGATCACCTGTCTTGAGTACAAGGGACATAACAGGCTCCAGAAGTTTCCCAGCAACTGCCCAGCTGATCTGCTAAGCTGGACCTGCCTGCAGGACCCAAAAATGGACCTGATGAGTCCCTAATCCCCAAGTGGTCATTTCCCAGGTCCTGGACCTTTGACTGTCATCAGAGGGTACTCCTCTTCAAGAAAAGGAGAAATCTTTAAGTTTTGAGCTTTTTGCGACCCCGAACATGCTTGTTCGTGTCAGACTTTGCCACCGGCGATGACCACTAATGCAAAGCTCTGGTGAACTCAAATCTTCAAACACTCTTACGAAGCATCTACCTATAGATTTTGGTGCATTCACAGATTTACCAAAACTAGTAAAGCTGGGAATAGGCCAAATACTCTGACTTCCTCAATGAGGGGTAACAAGGAGAAATATATTTATTTCTCCTACTTCTTTCCTATTTCCACATGTGCTGCATTCTGCAGCACACATAGAAAAAGAAAAATGCGTCTAAGGATTGCTTTTGTGCAGGAATGCCCCCCTTTCTGCATAAATACAATCCTGCCTGCAACACAGGCACCCTTGCACTATAGTGCAAGGGTGCCTGTGTTGACACTAGGTAGCACACAGTGCGCCAGCGCAAGGAGACAGTAGAAATGCTCCAGATATTTCTAAATATAAAGAATTTCTGCTCTCTCCCCTTCACAATTGCAGCACAGCAACTTTGCTTGCTGCCCTGCATTGCATGAAGGAATAATAAATCTTCCCCCAGTTATGTTGTGTTTTATGACATTGATAAACAATGTTCAGCTTATGAGGTAGCCCTAAAGATGCATATGGTCCAAGAGGAGGCTTGGGGGCAAGTCTCTGAAATACATGTCTGCGGTAGGGAGAAAAACCATGCTGACAGTAAAAAAAAGGAGCAGATGAGATATGCACTCATGAAAGCCATTCTTATCATCAAACTTGCGCTCACTCCAGAGAAGTACCACATGAGATTTAGTAACAGCCAGACACTGCCAAACCAGTCTTTGGTAGATTTCCTTGATTACTCCAGTAAGGTACTGGATCGTTGGGTGAGGGACAATAAAGTGAGTGATTTTAATGAATGGGCTGTATCATCCAATTTTGAGAGAGCATATTCTCAGTACTTGTTTAGAGTGCTGTGCCACCACCTGATTGATAGCAAGGTAACTTAAGCTAGGGAGCTTGCAAATGAGGCTGCCCTCCGGGTCAGCACCAGTGTGTCCAAGAAGGTACCCAAGAGGGATCAGCAAAAGGTTGGACAGGGTCCCCACCAAAAGAAAGAAGGAGGGGGGCAAAAATAAAAACAAGCAACATTTCTCAGGGGAAGGATGCCCAGTTCCAACCTGATCAGAAGAGTGGCTTCCCTGAGAAAATATTCTTAGGGAAGTTCCTCCCCAAATGTGATAAGTGCCACATGTGCAGTGACATCGAGGGGGACGCCCAATGTTCTAAGAAGGCACAGCACCCCACTGTTAGGCAGACACTGGGGTTGGAGAGTGTAGCACTTGGGGAGGAGGTAGTCCCAGTTAGCAAGGGGGCAGTGCAGAAGTTACCCTAGTGACACTGGGTGACAAACAGAAAGTGCCAAATAACCACAAGCTTTCTAAAACTTCCAAGAATAGGCAGTGGGTCACCATGGATGGGCAGCCGATGAAGGCTCTGAGAAACACAGGAGCCAGTATGACTACTGTTAGGTGTCATCTGTATCCTCAGAGTGGGTTATCCTGGCTGAATTCCACCAGGTTGTGGTAGCAGATACTCGTGAGAGTCACTATCCTGTGTCTCTAGTTCCCTATGAATGAGGGTGTGTCAGGTCTCAGGTCTCTTAAGGGTAGCTGAGAATCCAGCCATGCCTGTGGACTGTCTGCTTGGCAGTGACATGGAGCATGCCATCTGGAAGGAGGTGCCACTCTGGTCTCATTTGAAGATGTTAGCATTGCCTCAGTGGATGTGCCTGACCACAAACTCAATGGCAGCATGAAAGGGGAGTCAAGAGAGCCTACAGCCTGGAGACTGAAAAAAATGGACCAGGTATCTGCCAACAAAAGGAAGGGCAGAGAGCATGAGAAACCAGCTCCTGTAGCTCCCACAGTCCGAGAGGAGGCTGAAGCTGAGAGTGATACCCTGGAGCCTACAGGGAAGGGTATACCAGAGCTCACCAGCTGGCAAGTGGAAGGATGACCTTTCAGCAAGGAATTCTGCAAAGCCCAGAAAGAGTACCCTACTCATGAGGACATACAGCAGCAGGTTGAGACCCAGGCAGCTGGTGACTCCCCTGTTGATCATCTGACTTAGCCCTACCATTTTAATGTGCGTATATATATATATATATATATATATATATATATATATATATATATATATATATATATATTGGTTCCTTTAAAAAAAGGTTACAGGGATGCTATATTTAGGCTCACATTTTACACTTACTAAACCATAGAAATTCACATGTTATAGTTAGAGTTATCTCAAGTAACTATAATTCGTGCGCTCACCATGCACTGCTAATTACCCCACAAATTACAGCACTCATGACATCTTTGATAACATCATTGATAATGTCACTGTAACATCTTCAGTTAAATTATTGATCAGATAACTGTGCATGGTGGGGGCACGAGTTATAGTAGCATTAAAGTAGCATTTAATTTACAGGCCGTTGTTAAAGTAGTCTTCAAAAGGTGTCTCAGGCCTGTCAATTGCAGCCTGTTGTGCAGCTTTAAAGGTTAATGCAATGACTGTTGAGGTTCACCCTGACAAGGACTGTGGTTTTTGCTTGAGAAGTTTTTTAACTCCCTTCAGCCAATAACTCAATTTCTTACACCATCTATAAAGTGCAAGCGTGAATTGGTTTACAACACGTGCATTGACACGTCTGGACATGTCTTTACTTATTGTTTGTCAGGAGATGAAAGATGTAGCAAAATTTCAGCCCCTTTAACATGAATGCTTCAAGATTGCTTCACGCATGTCTAGAAGGAAAGGAATTATTTGCCAAAATACAGTGCTCAATCAACAAAACAGACAATTCCGCCATTGTGTTACATTTCTGCCTTGAAGCAGTGGTGGCTGGTGCATTTTAAAAGTGGTGGGACAAAAAGCTGAATATAAATTTTAATTTTAAGTTCAATCAAACATGGAGGGGGTGAAAGGGTGATTTCTTCACCACAAGAACATTTGAGAAAAATTGATGCATATGTTGCATTTTCAGCACATATTTCAGGAAACTGGTCATATTATGCTTTTTTTTGTTTAAAGTGAAAACACATCACTCTCACTGAAGTCACACAGGCACATCCCTTACCCTGCAGTCACACAGACACATCACCCCACTTACCCTGCACTCACAGGTGCACACTGCTTCACTGTACACTTACACAAGCATAACACTCACCCTGCACTGACAAGGGAACACCACACATCCAGGGCATTTACACCACTCACCAGTGGCATAACGAAACTTCAGAGGACCACCCTGAATAATACATGGAGGTGGCCCCTGAGCACGAGGGGTCCCCTAGAGGTCAGGTCCCACCACACCATGGAGGCTGCAGGGGCTATTGTTACATCGCTGCCACTCACCCAGCACTCATGAAGACATGCCGCTCATCCAGTTTATTCATGCAGTCACACAACTTTCGCTGAGCTCACACAGGCACACCATTCACACCACTTACTCAGGCACACTGTTCAGCCTGCAGTCATACATTCTTACTATTCACCTAGTGGACTCTCATTACTCTTTCAGCACTCATACATGAACACCGCTGACCATCCACTCATACATGCACACCACTCACTCTGCCCTCACACAGGCACACCCTTCCCCCTACATTCCTACAGTCTTCAGGCTTATCACTCACTCTGAACTCACACAATCACAACACTCACCATCTACCCTGCATACACACACAGGCCCAAGGCTGCACAGCAGTGAACTCTCCCTTCCCTCACCCACTCAAACATAGGGGCATATTTACGAGCACTTAGCACCAATGGAGCGTCACTTTTTGTGACGCTCCATTGGTGCAGTGCCCTTCGCCATATTTACAAGGTGGTGTTAAGCCACTTTTGGTGGCTTAACGCCACCTCATAAGTACGACCCCTTCACACGCAGCCCTGTGCTTGGAGGGGGCATGCAATGGGTGTTTCAGTGGGCGGGCCACATCAACACCCTTTGCATTTTGACGCTGCCTCAGATTAAACAAAATCTAACGCCACCCCTTGGGTGGCGTTAGCAAGGCTCATTCTGCAGCACGCATAGAAAGAGTAAATTGCCAGACATGATTGCTTATGTGCGGGAAGATGACCCTTCCTGCACATAAACAATAATTTCAAAATGATGCTTTGCCACTTCTGTGTGTGTTGCATTCTGAAGCCTACACAGAAGTGCCAAATCGCCATTAGTGATTGTGTTTGTGCAGGAAGGGACACCTTCCCACACAAAAACAATCAAACCCCTCGATGCAGACATCCTTGCACGATGGTGCAAGTATGCCTGCGTTGGCGCTAGGCAGCTCAATTTAGTGCCAGTACAGGGGACAACACAGGGGAGCGCCGTATTCAGTTGAATATGGAGCATCCCTGCATTGCTAAAATGATGGGGTGCGGTGCTGCCAATTTTGGCACAGCGGCACGCTCCGTAATTTTCCTTTAAATGTGGGCCATAGTCCTGTAATTAGTTGCAGAGGGGTGCTGTTGAGCATGCCAACCAGAGGAACATCAAGGCTGCAGGAGTGTGGGAGGCCAGTGCTGATGGCAACCCCCTGGGAAGTCAGAATAGGGGGCAGAGCAGACATTCGTTGTCTTCTGCCTGCTTCCTTCCCCTTACCACTCTGCAGGAGCCAAAGTTTTTTTTAAGATAATGGGGGGCTTTAAAAGAGAGGCTTTTAGCCACTGAGGGCCTTTCACCTCCCTGGCCAGTTTAATGTCCCTAACTAGTACAAAAATAGCTAAATCACTGAAAGCAGGTGTTGTTCTCCATCTTATCAGTGCAAATACTTCAGACAGCAATTGTAAGAAGAAACCAATATAAAACGTGCTCTAGAGCTGCCATAATGAACCCTGACTAGTAAAATACGCGTGATTCATTTTAAGCTTTTTGTGTTTGCAGACTCTTAGCTTGAAACATGAATAAATTAAATGGCTCCCATTTTACTTGACTGAGATGGTCAGCCAGCACATCAATAGAGACAGGCAGGCTGGGGGTGCAGTCAGGGTGCAATTCAAAAAGTCACTGGTTATCTGCAAACGGGTGGTCAGCTCTGGCACTTTAGCAGCCCTTCTGCTCCAAGGGACAGATAGAGCCAGGAGCAAAACACCAATTTTTCAGTTTTGTAGCACTGTCCACAGTGCCCAGAACAGCTTGGAGTTCTCTGTTCACTTCTTTCCTCTGTGTCCCAAATACACTGTGGGCTCGTCCACCAGCCCGTCACCAGCCCGTCGTCCTCTAAGTAAAACCATAGCAGTATCAGGAGGGGGGGAGGTTTGCCCTTTTGTTATCACCTGGGAAGCCCTGCCTCTCATCTCCATAGACCTGTGAGCGTGTCTGGCCTTATTTGCCTTTTATAACTTATTCATAAGTGGACACGTTAGAGGTTCGATGGATCTTTTGACTCAGTTAAGAGTGATCCACCATGGGCACAAACCTTGTTCATAACTCAATTTACAATAACACATCAGAATACAGTAAACAGTTTTCAAAATTTTAGTCAGTAAACATCACACACGATGGCCCATGTGACCATGAATAACCACACCATTTAGTAAAAATTAGATTATTTAGGGCGAAAAACGCAGTTTGCGCCATGCAAAACGGCCTTCGCGATTCTGATTCACATTTTGCGAGTCGGTACCGACTCGCAAAATGTGAATCTGACTCGCAAATAGGAAGGGGTGTTCCCTTCCTATTTGCGACTCGCACCGCGATGCTGAGTTGCTTTGTGACCGCAAAGGCGGTCGCAAACCAACTTGCAGTTAACACCCACTTGAAGTGGGTGGTAACTCATTGGCAAAGGGGAAGGGGTCCCCATGGGACCCCTTCCCCTTTGTGAATGTCGCTAAAAATAACTTTTCAGAGCAGGCAGTGGTCCAATGGACCACTGCCTCCTCTGAAAAAATGAAACCAAATGGTTTCATTATTTTTTTGGGCTTGCAACTCGTTTTTCTTTAAGGAAAACGGGCTGCAATTCAAAAAATAAAACTGCTTTATTAAAAAAGCAGTCACAGACATGGAGGTCTGCTGTCTTCAGCAGGCCACCATCCCTGTGAATGCATGGACTCGCTATGGGGTCGCAAAATGCGACCCACCTCATTAATATTCATGAGGTGGGTCTTTGCGACCCCATAGCGAGTCGCAGAAGGTGTCTGAGACACCTTTCTGCATACAATTTAGCGAGTTGCAAATTGCGAGTCGGTCAGACTCGCAATTTGCAACTCGCAACATTTTTTGTTGCTACATCTGGCCTTTATTTCCCTAGATGAACAATGCTAATGTCACGTAAAGCAATCTCAATATTAGCTGATAGACATATATAAACAAACACAGGTTGACCAAAACGATGGAAGAACGTTAATTTCACCAAAGCATTTAACATCAATTATTCTAGAGCTACCATACAAATTATTATTAGCAGCAACTGAACTAATGAGATAGCATATATTTAGGCACACACAGTTGAACAAAATTAGTCCTTGGTTAATAATGATTGTTGAACCTGGACATGCTAACTAACCCTCTAATTCGAATGCATGATTGGCTTTCATGCAAAAAGAAAAAGTTAGACAAAATGATCATTTGGAAAACTTCTTGCTATGGCTCTAGCCAAAATATAGCGGTTGGTACCTAGAAACGAAAGACAAAAACCTGAAACAGAAAACAATTTCACCTCATTATACCTCTCCTCAAATGGATCAGCGAGGAGAGACTTTTTTGTCAGCTGGACAGCCATCTGGTCAGCATTCGCAGTGGGGCAGTGAAGGGGAGTGGCTCAGCCACAGTGGGCTCTGGGTTAGCCGAACCAAATTAGAAGTGCATCATCTAAGAATCAATAGCTAACTAATAAGTCTAAGAAAGGATGTCTACTGCTCTGGTCAGAAACTCTCACCAACTCGTACTCCAACTCGACCTCTGTCGAACTAACTCTCCTGCAAAGTGTAGTTAGGGTATATTGAAGATCCATAAAGTATTTTCTCACGTCATCATTGGTCAGAATATCGGTTGTTTTCAGTTGAACCAATAATAATTAATTCTGAAATCTGTGATATAGTTAGACAGTCTCTCACATGTCGATGACTGGCTCCTCATCTCCTATTCCTGTCACCAGTTTCCATTAGGTAACTGTTAGAAATTGGGTCTTTAGTTGGCAGTCAGGTTAACCCCTGTCCAAGCAAGGACCATCGCTCTAGTCGGGCTAAGTCACACACAATCCAAATTATCTTGTGCCCACCCTCTAATAGCTTGGCAATGAGCAGTCAGGCTTAACTTGGAAGGCAATGTGTAAGGTATTTGTGCAATAAATCATGCAATAACACAGTAGAACACCACAAACATACACCCCACAGTGTTTAGAAAAATATATAGGGGGTGATTTGGAAATATCACTGTAAAAATGATACATAAAGAGTCTTTAGTCTCTTAAAAGCAACAAATGTCTCTTGCAAGCACAAAGTACCTAGTTTGTGTTCAAATTCTCCGCAAAGAACCACAGAGGAGAAGATGCGTGGGAAACGGGGAGGTGTGCGTCGATTTCTCGGGCCGCACACGGCGATGCAGCGTTTATTTTTCACGTAGGGATGGCTTTGCGTCGATGTACAGTACTCTGACTTGGATCCTCTTCTTCGTGTTGCAGGGTTTTCGGATGCCCGGGGACGATGCGTTATAATCCGGCGCTGGCAGGACGAAGTCACAGGGGCTGTGTCGATCCGGTGGGCGTTGCTTGGAAATTTCTATAGCACGACAGGTGCTGCGTTGGTTCCTCTCAGGAAGTCGGGCTGCGTCGTTCCGGCTCGGCTTTGCGTCATTCCAGTGGGCCGTGCATTGAATTCCCTGTTTCTACGCTGGTGCTGCGTCGATCTTCTCCTTGGGAAGTCGGGCTGGGTCATTCCGGTTCGGGGTGCAGTGATTTTTTTCACCGCAATGCAGGCTGTGGGTCATTTCTGGCAGCCGGTGCATCGGTTTTCGCCGCACCGGGATTTCTTCTTGCAGTAATAAAGTGTTTCTGCTCCTGAGACTTTAGGGAACAGGAGGCAAGCTCTATCCAAGCCCTTGGAGAGCACTTCTCAGCACAGCAAGAAAGCAGCAAGGCATCAGGGCAACAGCAAAGCAAGGTAGCAGTCCTTCTCAGAAAGCAGTCAGGTGGGTCCTTTGGGCAGCCAGGCAGTTCTTCTTGGCAGGTTGCAGGTTCTGATTCACGTTCTCCTGTCCAGTATCTAAGTTGGTAGGGGTAGAGGCCCTGTTTAAATATCCAAATGTGCCTTTGAAGTAGGAGAGACTTCAAAGACTGGCTTAAAAGTGCACAAGGTCCCCTTTCAGTTCCAACCTGTCTGCCAGGGTCCCAGTAGGGGGTGTAGCAGTCCTTTGTGTGAGGGCAGGCTACTGTCCTTTGACATGTGAGTGTCAGGCCCTCAACCCTCCCAGCCCAGAAAGACCCATTCAATATGCAGATGTATTCACGTGAGGCTGAGCATCCTGTGTTTGGGGTTTGTCTGAGTGAATGCACAAGCAAGCTGTCAACTGAACCTAGCCAGAGGTGGATTGTAAGGCACAGAAGGATTTAAGTGCAGAGAAATGCTCACTTTCTAAAAGTGGCATTTCTTCACCAGTCAGCAGGATTTTGTATTACCATTCTGGCCATACTAAATATGACCTTCCTACCCCTTTCAGATCAGCAGCTACCACTCAAACAGTATATGAGGGTAGCCCTAATGTTAGCCTATAAAAGGGGCAGGCCTCACAGCAATGCAAAATTAATTTAGGAGTTTTACACTACCAGTACATGTAAACTACACAGGTACATATCCTGCCTTTTGTCCACACAGCACCCTGCACTATGGATTACCTCGGGCCTACCTTAAGGGTGACCTATATGTAGAAAATGGGAGTTTTAGGCTTGGCAAGTACTTTTAAATGCCAAGTCGAATTTGGCAGTAAAACTGCACACACAGGCCTTGCAATGGCAGGCCTGAGACATGGTTAAGGGGCTACTTAAGTGGGTGGCACAAGCAGTGCTGCAGGCCCACTAGTAGCATTTAATCTACAAGCCCTGAGTACATATAGTGCACTTTACTAGGGACTTATAAGTAAATTAAATAAGCCAATTGGGTATGATCCTATGTCATCATGTTTAAGGGAGAGAGCATATGCACTTTAGCACTGGTTAGCAGTGGTAAAGTGCGCAGAGTCCTAAAACCAGTAAACAAAAAGGGTCCAAAAGATAGAGGGAGGTAGACAAAAAGTTAGGGGTGACCACTCTGAGGCTGTCACGTCTAACAGTAACTTTTAGTTGCAATTCACACTCTCGTCAGTGAAGCCATTGTCAAGTCCTGGGAACATTTGCTTCTCACGCACCAATGATATATTTGTAGCAGTAGAGTACATTGCGCTACAGCAGACAGTTCTCACAAAGAAAGTTAAGACATGGGTGGTCATTCTGACCTCGGCGGTAAAAGGCGCCTACCGCCGGTCAGAAATCCTCCATAATTCCGCCGCGGTCGCGGTAACCCGCCACGGTCATTCTGACCCGCAGCAGCCAAACCTCCGAAAATCCAACAGCCACAACAGACCGCCAGACCAGCGGTCGGCGGAAAAGTGGAGGTGACCAAACCTCCACCGTCACGCCAACAGAAATACGCCCATGCTATTACGACCCACGAATCCACGCGGCGGTCTTTCAAACGCGGTTTTCCATTGGCGGTACACACCGCCGCGGTCAGAATACACACAAACGAACAAAACTCAGCCACATTGGACGATTTGAATTCCACACACCTGATACACATACACACACCACTCCCACACACACAATACAATATAAAACACACACCCACATCACCCACAAACCCCTACGACCAAAAATTCAGAAAGAAGCACTGAGAGACACATCAGCGATCACAGAATACCATCACACAGAGGCACACTACACCATCACCCACACAATATCCACACACAAAACAACACACACCACCACACTCAACACACTTAACTACACATACTCCACCCCACACATCATACACACCACTCCATGGCACCCCAAAGACACCCCCGCTTCTCAGACGAAGAACTCAGGGTCATGGTGGAGGAAATCGTTCGGGTAGAGCCCCAGCTCTTCGGCACACAGGTCCAATACACCAGCATTGCCCGGAGGACGGAGCTATGGCAGAGGATTGTCGACAGGGTCAACGCTGTGGGACAGCACCCCAGAAATCTGGAAGACATCAGGAAGCGATGGAACGACCTACGGGGG
Organism: Pleurodeles waltl; assembly: GCF_031143425.1. Lineage (NCBI taxonomy): Eukaryota > Metazoa > Chordata > Amphibia > Caudata > Salamandridae > Pleurodeles > Pleurodeles waltl. The sequence goes on along the minus strand of NC_090446.1, from coordinate 1,330,554,754 downwards.
AAGGTGCGTTCCATGGTATCCAGGCACAACATCGCCGTGCAGAAGACTGGCGGAGGACCCCCACCTCAACCCCCACAATTTACAACATGGGAGGAGGAAGTCTTGAACATCCTGCATCCTGACGGCCTCGCAGGAGTCGGCGGAGGAATGGATTCTGGTAAGTTGAAGCTTCAATACTGCTTCCCCCCCACCTGCATGCCAAATCATACCCCAACCCTCACCCCCATCCTCGAACCCCACCCTCACCCCCACCCCCATCCTCACCCCCACCCTCACCCCCACCACCATCCTCACCCCCACCACCATCCTCACCCCCACCCCCAGCACACCTATTCCCTGCCAATGTCTCACCATCACAACCCACACATCCCAAAACCTAGGCCTGCATGCGTCCACTAAGCATGGACACCCATCACCAAAGCATGCCCAATGCATATACACATCCCCCCCACAAGCCACCCTCACCAAAGCCCCCACACACGAATGCCAGCACTTGGGGACATGGGAACCCACAGATACACCCATATGCCACACATTGAAACTATAACCATACCTCTATACCCCTGCAGGACCCGACCGTCAACACACCGCCACGGAGGGCCCAGAATTCTCCACACCCCCCACCCGAGAGGCCGTCAGCGATGACAGCAGCTCTGTCGACCTGGACACTGATGACCAGCCCGGACCATCGGGGACCTCTGGACAGTCGGTTCCCCTCACACAGGCACAGGCCACTACAGACCCAAACCCCTCTTGGAACACCAGCACAGCTCCCACCCAGCGGGCCCATGCCTCTGTCTCCAGGGCGCGTCAATCTGCGGTGTGTCTACCACTACAGGGCACCCAGGATAACCCACCACCCCAACAACAACAGGGACCTGGGGGCAGTGGTAGTGGGCACACCGGCCAGGGGGCAGAGGCCCAGGGAAACAGGGCAACTCGGAGGGCAGCTGTGCGACAGGGGGGGGACGGGCCCAGGGAACCCACTCTCCACGAGGCCCTCACAACCATCATGGGAGCATACAACCGCTCCCAGGAGACGATGGCGACGGTACTGGCCCGGTTCCAGGAGATCCAGGTACTGCAGGAGGAACACTATCGGGGGTACAGGGAGGACATCAGAGCCCTCACCTCCACCCTGGTTACCATGGTAGGGCTGCTGCAGGACCTCATCAACACCAGGACGGACACTCAACAACAACAAAGGGCCCCTGCCACTAGCCTGGACCAAGAACAGCCAACCACCTCCGCCGGCGCTAGTGGACAGGAGGCCCCCGCACAACAGCAGCCCACCAGACCCCCACCTCCTGCAGGAGAAGAACCACCCCGCAAGAGGGCCCTGAGATCTCGCAAGAAGACAGAGTAGGATGTCAAGACCCCCGCCAGCAAAGGATACCACCTGATGTCATCCCACTGTCCCACATTGTCACCCTGTCCATCCTTGAACTGCCCATGCTCCATCTCTCCACAGGCCTATGGACAATGCACCTGTGTGACTGTTACTCTGGACTCTGCCATGGACATTCCTTCACCATAGCCCCCACCCACTTGAAACCACCCATCCCATTTTGAGCACTGAAATAAACACCTATTTTGCACAAAACTATCTGGAGTCTGGCTGTGATTTCAAAATAATGTAATTGACATGACAGTGCAAATATGTCCTTGTACATAGTGAAGTCAACAAACAGCTGCCACAAAGCTGTAGTCCATGGGGAAACGAAGCACAGGACTCGTAGTGGGGACCCCAGATCTGAAATAGGGAGGGAAAAGCCACAACTCAGTCATCATACACTGGGGCAAATAGACAGGCAGCAGAGATGCAGGAGAGTAGTTCACATTTACTAAATTATGTTTGAATTGTTACCTGTGTCCTATTGGAAGTACTGTTCAATGATTCTGTCCCTGTTGTCTGTTTCAGCCCCGTCGTCTTCCTCCTCGTCACTCTCCACAGGTTCCACAGCTGCCACAACACCACCGTTTCGACCATCCTCCTGCAGGAAAGGCACCTGGCGGCGCAAAGCCAGGTTGTGAAGCATGCAGCAGGCCACGATGATGTGACACACCTTCTTAGGTGAGTACATTAGGGATCCACCTGTCATATGCAGGCACCGAAACCTGGCCTTTAGGAGGCCGAAGGTGCGTTCGATCACCCTCCTAGTACGCCCATGGGCCTCATTGTACCGTTCCTCTGCCCTGGTCCGGGGATTCCTTACTGGGGTCAGTAGCCACGACAGGTTGGGGTACCCAGAGTCCCCCAATAGCCATACACGGTGTCTCTCTAGCTGTTCCATCACGTAAGGGATGCTGCTATTCCTTAGGATGTAGGCGTCATGCACTGACCCTGGGAATTTGGCATTTACATGCGAGATGTACTGGTCAGCCAAACACACCACCTGGATGTTCATGGAATGGTAACTTTTTCTGTTCCTGTACACCTGCTCCCTGTCTCTTGGGGGAACCAAAGCCACATGGGTCCCATCAATGGCACCAATGACGTTGGGAATATGTCCAAGGGCGTAGAAATCACCCTTCACTGTAGCCAATTCGCCCACCTCAGGGAAAATGATGTAGCTCCTCACGAATTTCATCAGGGCAGACAACACTCTGGATAACACCTTCGAAAACATGGGCTGAGACATCCCAGAAGCAATTCCCACTGTTGTCTGAAATGACCCACTTGCCAAGAAATGGAGTACTGACAGGACCTGCACCAGAGGGGGAATCCCTGTGGGTTGGCGGATGGGGGACATCAGGTCTGGCTCCAGCTGGGCACACAGTTCTTGTATAGTGGCACGGTCAAGCCGGTAGGTCAGGATAATGTGGCGTGCTTCCATTGTCAACAGGTCCACCAGCGGCCTGTACACGGGAGGATTCATCCGTCTCCTCGCCAAACCCAGCGGACGGTGCCTAGGAAGGACAACATGGAGCACACAGTCAAGCAACCCATAGGTACGTACTCACAGCTTGCACAGTAAACGAGTCTCTATGCAGTGAATGGCGTGTCTGAGTGGCTATGCAAGGCCTAGGCCTGTGTGACGCAGTTGAAATTGAGCCATGTGGACCCTCGAAATGGCGGCTGCCTGACCTGTGAAGTGTGACAATGGGATGTGAGGTCAATGCGCTGGCGTGGCACACCGCGGCGGTCGGCGGTCGAAGACCGCGGCGCGAAGCCGCATTGGTTAACATTGAAGCCTATGGGTTTCAGGAGCCAATGGCGAAGGGCGCCGGCGGTGGCGGTACGCACCGCCGCGGTACGCACCGCCGCGGACGTGACCGCCATTTTCTATCTACTTATTCACTTGCGACTTGAACTTTCACAGGAGAGGACCTATACTGCAAGTGTTGCTGTGACCTCGGTCTGGAAGGGACAATGGCTGCTGCGCCTGGGGAAAGGGCCCCTGCCTTCACTGGAGAAGAGGGGCCTGGCGGGGGGCCTGGCGGGGATGGGGGGCATGTTGGGCCTGGCGGGGGGCCTGGCGGGGGGCCTGGCAGGGATGGGGGGCATGTTGGGCCTGGCGGGGGGCCTGGCGGGGGGCCTGGTGGGGATGGGGGGCATGTTGGGCCTGGCGGGGGGCCTGGCGGGGATGGGGGGCATGTTGGGCCTGGCGGGGGGCCTGGCGGGGGGCCTGGCGGGGATGGGGGGCGTTGGGCCACTGGCAACGAAAATGCAGACAAACTTGAACGTGGTATTTCTCCCTCCCTGTACGTGTCACATAGGTCCACGCCCATGAGAAGATCGGGATTTGGCGTGCCATCGCCAAGGAAGTCCGGACCCTGGGGGTCCACCATCGACGGGGCACCCACTGCCGCAAGAGGTGGGAGGACATCCGCCGCGGGACCAAGAAGACCGCTGAGTCTCTGCTGGGGATGGCCTCCCAACGTAGGCGGGGTGCCTGCCATCAACTGATGTTCCGGATCCTGGCGGTGGCCTACCCTGATTTGGATGGGCGCGTGAGGGCAGCACAGCAGACACAAGGGGGTGAGTACAAGCATTATCTACTCTGTTGTCGCGCAGTGGAGGTGTCTGGGTGGGGGAGGAGGGCTGGGGGTCCCCCTAGGCCAGGGCGATATCTGTAGGCTGGGCACCCCCGTAAGCCCCTGTGTCCCCAGCCACCACCCTCAGTAGTGTGTCAGTACAGCCATCCCTGGGCCGTGTCATCCATGGGTGCAGTTGTCAACTCTAGGCGTAGGGCATGTTCCACGGAATGCGTAGCGGACCCCAAGTGCGCAACTTAGTGCAGGGGGCATCTGTGTCTGTCATGTCCGCTAACTGTACCGGTGATCCATGTACTCAAAATCTCTTTATTTCTCTCTCCCCCCCCCTTTTTGTTTGTCTTTCTGTGCTTGTGTGCATCAGCATCATCAGGCGGAGGAGAAGTGGCATCGGGGCAGGAGGGAGCTGCATCTCACATGGCCCAGGAGGGCCATGCCACAGAGTCTGACTGGACCAGTGAGACGGAGGGCGAGGGGAGCTCCACAACGGGGACGACTGGACCCTGCAGCGACACGGACACGTCCTCGGAAGGGAGCTCCCTTGCGGGGGTGGCACCATCCGTGCCCCCCGCCATTACAGGTACAGCCGCCACCCAGCGCACCATCTCCGCCCTCCCAGCAGCCCCTCAGCGTTCGCCCCGTGCCCGCTCTGCCAGGAAGCCGGGCATCTCCTTCGCCCCAGGCACCTCAGGCCCTGCCCCTGTTACCCCCGCTGCCCTCAGTGAGGAGGTCATTGACCTCCTCCGAACGCTCATTGTTGGGCAGACTACCCTTTTGAATGCCATCCAGGGGGTGGAGAGGGAGGTTCATCGCAGCAATGCGTACCTGGAGGGCATTCATTCGGGTCAGGCTGCCCATCAGCGATCGTTCCAGGCTCTGGCCTCAGCACTGACGGCAGCCATTGTCCCTGTCTCCTGCCTCCCTCTACTAACTCCCTCCTCCCAGTCTCCTGTTCCTCTGCCTGTCCCACCCACACCATCAGACCAGCCTGCACACACCTCAACACCCAAGAGCAGCTCATCCAAACATAAGCACCACAGATCACGCAGACATTCACACAAGCAACATTCCGATGCAGACATGCCAACAGTCACTACCACCTCTGTGACCCCCACCTCCTCGTCTCCCTCCTCCCTCCCTGTGACGTCTACACTCACACCTTCATTCACCTCACCATCAGCCAGTGTTTCCATCACCAGCACACCCTCCAGTACAGTCCGCACACGTGCAGTCACCACCCCCACTGCCATTTACACGTCCCCTGTGTCCTCTCCCACTGTGTCTGTCACCCCCTCTTCCACACCACACAAAAGCAGCCACCCACCCACCCAACAGCCATCCACCTCACGACAGCCTCCCGCTCCTGCACCTGCACCCAAAGACAGCAAACTTGTCTCGCCTACAACCACATCCTCTCCCTCCACTCTCATACCCACTGTACCTACCACTATCCATTATCCCAAGAAAATCTATCTCTCTACTGCTACCTTCTTTCCTGACCCTGAGCCCCCCCCCTCCTTCTCGTCGGGGTAAGAAGAGCACCTCAGCCACCACCAGCCCTGCAGCCCCCTTGACAAGGGTGCAGGGGTATTGGAGCCCACCAGCCCGCAGGTCTGGATCTTCGCCCAGCAGCAAGGGGACAGCCAGCCCACCCCCTGGGAAGAGGAGCAGAAGGCGGAAGGGCCGCCGCCGGAGCCCGGATTCTATATCACCCCAGGACTCTAGCCAGCCACCGTCAACAGCCACAGCTCCAAAGGGAGGAAAGGGCCACAGACTCCCGACTAAGGAGGGCAAGGGCAGCAAGGCGGAGAAGTCAGGCAGCAGGCCTGCTGCCCATGGAGGACCCGTCACAGCTGCCCAGGAGGAGCCCGCAACCCCCATAGCCGCTGCCCCGGGAGGAACCGGCACAGCTGCCCCGGGAGAGCCCACCACCCCCATAGCCGCTGCCCAGGGAGGACCCAGCCCAGCTGGCCAGGAGGGCCCCACCACCCACAGCCCAGGTGGGCATTGAAGGAGCACCATCCCCGCTGTCCAGGAGGGCACCACCAGGCAATGAGCAGTTGGCCATTGAATGTCCGCCGTCTCCAGCACCGCTCCGCTGGGGACCGCCGTCTCAAGAACCGCTGAACTGGGCCCTTCAAGGCAAGAACCGCTGAACTGGGCCCTTCAAGGCAAGAACCGCTGAACTGGTCCCTTCCAGGCAGGAACCGCTGGCCCTTTGGCAGACGTGGCAGGGCAGGATCTGTCTCGGGCAGGGCTGCAGGATGTCCTCTGGCCAACATGCCTCCTCCAGTGGCAGTGGAGTCTGTTATGGACTGTTTTGACTGTGGCTTTGCTCTCCCCAGGATGGCCCAGTGGGCAGGCCACCCACTGTATGGACTGTGGCTTTGCTCTCCCCAGGATGGCCCAGTGGGCAGGCCACCCACTGTATGGACTGTATGGACTGTGGCTTTGCTCTCCCCAGGATGGCCCAGTGGGCAGGCCACCCACTGTATGGACTGTATGGACTGTGGCTTTGCTCTCCCCAGGATGGCCCAGTGGGCAGGCCACCCACTGTATGGACTGTATGGACTGTGGCTTTGCTCTCCCCAGGATGGCCCAGTGGGCAGGCCACCCACTGTATGGACTGTATGGACTGTGGCTTTGCTCTCCCCAGGATGGCCCAGTGGGCAGGCCACCCACTGTATGGACTGTTTGGACTGTGGCTTTGCTCTCCCCAGGATGGGACAGTGGTCATGGAGTCCCCTCGTGGATCTGGCGTCGTGTACTCAAGTGGCTGAGGTGCCCCCCCTTCCCTTCCCCCTGAGGTGCCTGTCCTTTTTTCTTTCTGATGCCCCTGCAGTGTTCTCTCCGTGGAGTTCTTGTCGTGGGACTGGGCCTTGCCCCTTTGCTCAGGAACCCTGTGGTCCACAGACAGTGGTTGGACTACATTTAGTAGATGTATATATTTTGTACATAGTTTATTTATTTATTGGGATTACTGCTGTCCATTTTTCAATATATCTGCCCGTTTAAGATCTCTTCTTTTGGTTTTTGCATTATTTCGGAGGGGGGTTTTGTGGGTTGTGACAGTGATCTGTGGGAATGCATTGATGTGTGTGTTGTAGTGGGTGTGGGTGGGTGGGTGTGTGCCGGTAATCTTTTCCCTCCCCTGTGTCGTAGGTGCAGTACTCACCGATGTCTTCCGCTCCGCCGGGCGTGCTCCTGGTACAGGAGCAGGTATAGGAGTGCGGGGATGACCTGCAACTCGGGTTCCATACTGCCGGAATCTCGCGTGGAGTATGTGGAGGTGAGCGTTTTCCCGTTCGTAGTCTGTTTCCGCCGTGTTTTTATCGGCGGTGCTCCCGCCCCGGAAAAGGTGGCGGATTGGTGGGTCGTGATAGGGTGGGCGGTACATTGTCTGCCGCCTGGCTGTTGGCGGGGACCGCCGCGCTGTTTGTTTGTTCCGCCGTGGCGGTCGGAGTGTTAATGCGGCGGGCTGTGTTGGCGGTTCCCGCCAGGGTCAGAATTGCATATTTTGGACCGCCGGCCTGTTGGCGGGTTGGCCGCCGCTTTATCACCGACCGCCAGGGTCAGAATGAGGGCCATGATCTAGTTTAACGTTGCAACATTACAAACTATTTTGTCAACACTGTGTGTACAATGAACAATGAACAACCAAGCTTCATTTCTTGCAGCAGAAAACATTTAGGAACATTTATTGATGCCATGAAACTTAGCATGAGGCTTTGTTGACTAGGCCCACAATTTCTCAATTAATCTATGCATAATAAGCTTAAGCAAATACATATGATTTATATATTAATACGGTCCACTAATACATTTTATTTTATAGGTGCACATCATTTTAACAGTTAATGCCTTTTATTTATTAATGTCCTACACAAAATGAAGGCCACTCAGCTGGGCACATTTTCCAAATACGCTTGATTTCTCTATATTTGCCTAATTCATTTAAAATCTTAACTACTTACCAATGCAAATTTATTATTAATTAGTTCAGCTTTCCCAGTGTGGACCCACCCCGGGTAACAGAACTTAACGTAAAAAAACATAGCCATCAAAAACATGCAGCACCCATCTCCCTGACGTCACAACACTGCCTTGTATGTCCAGGGCGAGTAAACTCTCCCAGCCAGGCACATGAGTAATGACATCCACATTTCCTTAATTAAAAAAAAACCAGTTTCGGGTTACTGCTTGGGACTGAGCACCTCCGGGACTGTTGTTAAAGCAGCTTGGTGGGTTTTTCTTTCTATTAATTGTTACTGGGGCAATTCACACACTGTTATTCAATACCAGCCGCCCCTGCCTAGAGGCAAATGTGGTTTAGTGCCAACACATGGCACAATCCTCCTCTGCAGTACATGGGAAGAGGAGTCGCTAGGGGTAAGAAAAGTTGAATATTCTTACTGACTCACAATTTGGGTATTTGGCTTTAAAATTCACTGCCTTCATGAACGTAATGAATTTGTTTTGGAACAATTTCACATTAGCCATCTGTGTCACTTGTCCTTACCTAAGGAACACCTAAGAAAGCATCTGTCCAATCACAGAATACAAGATATTACAAAATAATGGAGTGTGGGGATGTTTTGAGAGAAGACAGATTGCCTTCCACCCCACACTGCCCCCATGCTACTCCAAAAAGACGTTGAGGGTTATCTTGTTTGCACTTATCTTGCTATTCAGCATGGACAGGCATTGCTTAGGGTCTAGCTTTACCTTTTTCCCAGCCCTTACTGCCCCCCCCCCCCCTCGGTTTGTAGACTTATTAAAAATCTGTTTTCTCTTTTGCAGTCACTTCTACTTACTTGATTTCGACTTTGATTACCACCACACCGAGTAGAGGTGGGCAGAACTTGCTTAGTTTCACTCTGTGGCAGTTTACAGAGTTACATAAAAACTCCACAGAGTCTGCGGAGTTCTGCCAAAGGTGAAAATATTCATGTAGTGCTGTTTGCGCTGCAATTTAGCGCCCGTAGTGCTGGAAGCACTGAAAAAGCAGCGCGAACACACCATGCAGTGTGCAAGAGTGTACGGCCATTCAAGTTGATTTTGCTGTCTCTTCAGTAGAAAATGTACTCGAGCAGCAGTAAATCTACTTGAGAAGCAGCCATTTCACTGCTCGCGACTGCCTGCATTAGAAAATGGTGCTAAGGTGCGACAAATCTCGCATGCCTTTCTAGAGCCTGACAGGAAAAAGTTCCGCCATGCAGCTATTGTCGAAACTTGTCCAGAACTCAAGAGTTGGAATTAAACATTCTTCTCACCCCTAGTTTTGAGGAGCCCTTTCCTCTCATTCTTCAGCTGGAAAAGCTTGAAGAAGCTAGAGCTGAAGATGATTTAAGAAAAAAGAAACAAGAAAAAAAGGAAAGTGGGAACAGGTGAAATAAAAAATAAACAAATAAGGCAACGAGGGAGAGACTGAGAAAAAAATCGAATGCTGTGGCACACTTCTTAAAATGTATCAAATGGCAATATTTATTCACTATGTCCCACTACCTCATGCAGCATCTATTCAATCAAAACCGTAAAATTCTTTATTCACATTACCCGCCAGCTTCATTAAAAGCTCTGAATATAAATATTCCATGCCTCCAAATGCATTAAGCGAAAATTAAGGCTAATTATTCGAATCTTACGCATGTGGGACAGCAGCATAGGCAGCTGTCTTCTGAGAAAAACATTTTTTGTTACCTCCTCTTTTGCCTCTTGTTGAGAATAAAAGTCGGAGAGGACGTAATTTATATTCCGAAGTTTATTCGGGAGCAACACAACCTGGCGTCAGGCTTTTCCAGAGGTTCCAGTTCAATTGGCAACCCTGGAATCCTGTGCGCCTTACAGTGTAGAACAAAGACAGATCATAACACATCCTCCCCTGTTCACTAACAAATAACAACGAAAGGAAACACAAAGCACAGTAGAAACTGGATTGGAAAAACAAGATAATAAAAATAATGATAATAAGTTTACTATCTAACAAAATCCCTCAAATAAGAAGCCGGCTTCCAAATCCTCTTTCCCAGAGCAGAATCACTCCCATACTCATTCCCACACTCATCCATTTGTCTCACAGCACCTTTGTATACAACACAATCCTCTAGAGGCATAGCACTCCTCCCATTAACAACTTCATCATCACTCATAAACATCATTCCTGAACAACCTTCATCAACATTCTCCTTAGCCATACCATTCCTTTGATACAAGGCCACATTCTGAAAATTCCATCTCTCACCATTCTCCAAAACCACAAAAAATGCACCAACTTGCTGAACCCGAAAAGGACCCCTGAACTTGGTCAAACCTCCCTGGATCCTACCCGTTTTCACCTTGACCCAGTCTCCTACCTCCACCCGTAATCTGGCATGTACTTCGCCCTTTTTAAGATCACCATGACCACAGACATCCACATGGGCACACAACACTTCCTTCAACCAAGCCGGAACTAACTTAGTACCCGGCAACCGTCCACTCATGGTCACAAAAGGAATTTTATGTGTGTTATGTGGTGTGGTGCAATACACCCACACCATATCAGAAATGGTTTCTTTGACATCACAACGGTTTGCCAGGGCCAACTGCATAGTTCCTTTGAGAAGTCTAATGGCTCCCTCAGCCACCCCATTAGCCCAGGGATTATATAATGAGGTGCAAGAATGTCTGACTCCCCATGCCTCCAAAATTTTTACCATCTCATGCGAAGTAAGCTGCATGCCATTGTGTGTAATAAGGACTACTGGAGCCTCTTCTTTTCTGAAAATGTTTCCTAAGGCTTCAATTGTGGTTTTTGTAGTGATGTCCCTCAAAAATTCCACTACCAACCACTTAGAATGTACATCTACCACCACCATTGCAAATCTCATATCCGAAGACAATTCTCTTAACGGTCCAACAAAATCCAGACAGATCTTGTGCCAAGGCTTTCCTGGATCTTCTGAGTGTCCGCTTGCACTCTTCTCAAGAACCAACTTCTTCTCACTTTCTTTCCACAATCTACAACTTTGTACCCATTCCTTGATTTGATTGTCCATGCCTGGCCACCAAACGTTTTCCCTCACTCTCCTGGTGGTTAAGCCTTGCCCAAGATGGCCCTCATGTGCTAATTGAAAAATCCGGAACCTCAACCCTGCGGGAGGAATAAAACAATCCCCCTTCATAATCACTCCATCACTGCAGACAGACAGCTCTTCAAGCACCTTTAAATAAGGTCTCTCAGCTAATGCAAGAGTGCTCTCTCTCACTTTTCCACACAGAATCATCCTGACTACATCTTTCATCACTGCATCTCGTTCCATTTCTTCCCTCCACTGCATCATTGAAAATGACCCAGTGCCACTATCTACTGTATCTTGAACAGTGGCAACAGCACCTTCCTTGTCTGCATTCCTCACACCAACATCATCAACCTTTTTCCAATCTAATGACAACCTAGACAGACAATCGGCCTGAACATTCTTCCAGCCTTGCAAAAATTCAATTGTATAGGTATATTCCTGAAGTCTGGCTGCCAATCTAGCCAACCTAGCTGATCCTTTGCCCGCTCCTCCTGAAGCCAGGATTCTTACTAGCGGTTTATGATCAGTCCTTATCACAAAAGGTAGCCCCCAAAGATATACACAAAAGTATTCAGCACCCCATGCTGTTGCTAAAGCTTCAAGCTCAATGACTGAATATTTCCTTTCAGCCGGTGTCAGGGTACGGAAGGCAAATGCCACCGTCTTTTCATCACCATCATGAAATTGAGAAAGGGCTACCTCCAAACCAGATGCACTGGCATCCACTGTGAGTGCAGATTTCAAATTTTTATCAAATACTGTTAAAATCCCTGTTTGACATATCTCCTTCTTAATGTTGTGAAAACAGAATAATTGTTCTTCCTCCCACTCAAATCTATTGCCTTTACGTAACTTTTTTTGTCTTCTCTGCAGATTTTTCTACAAACTTAGCATAGTATTCTACCAGCCCCAAGAACGACCTCAATTGGTCCCTATCTTTCGGGACCGGTGCTTTGCTTATGGCATCAAATAAGGAATGTTTAGGTTTAACCGACCCCATAGCAATGGTGTAACCCAAATACTCTACTTGTTCAGTCAAAAAAAAATACATTTCTCTTGATTTAGTGTGAAACCATACTCTTTTAATTTCCTCAACACCAATCTCAAAGTAACATTATGTTATTTTTTTGTTTTCCCTATGACTGAGATGTCATCTTGGAAATAAATTACATCGTCTATTCGCTCCAAGACCTTAGTCATTTCCTGTTGAAAAACACTAGCAGCAGATGCTAACCCAAACGGTAAGCATTTGAATTGAAAGGTTCCTTCTGTGGTAACCAAAGCCGTAAGTAATTTGGAGCTCTCATGCAACCTAATCTGGTGATAAGCACTCCTCAAATCGAGTTTGGAAAAGCATTTCCTTCACCAAAGTCAACAATTCATTAATGTTAGGAAGAGGAAACACATCACGAAAAGATAACGGCACCCTCCTCAATTTATACAGTATAGGAGTAACGTCCGATTTCATCCTTACTTTGTGGACATAACCCCTGAGGCATCCCACTTTTTTGTTAAAAACTGTTTTTGCGCCATCTAACACATCTTCTAGAGTGAGTTCATCTACAATCAACACCTGATTGGGGGCTGTAGGGTGTAACATAATATTCAAATCAAACTGATGCATCTACCCCAGAATTGCTGGTCCTTCTATTGATACATATACCTTACCCCTGGTACATCTTGAGCCATATTGTATGTCGCCTTCCATGTATCCTAAAATGTCTATAGATTCACCCTGGTACCCACCCGGATTTATGTCTTTAGGTGTGAGCTTAACATCCAGCCAATGCCTTTTAAAAAGCTGTTCAGGAATAATGGTGCCCATGGACCCAGAGTCAATCATGAGTTCAATATTCTTCCCACACACAGTGAAAGTAGAGGTAGGCCCAGACATTCTCCCTTTAGTCTCAGGAATGTCTGTGAACAGAGTATTCTTGACTTTGAGGTCATCATTCACTATAAGCACTCTGGCCCTCATTCTGACCCTGGCGGTCGGTGATAATGCGGCGGCCAAGCCGCCAACAGGCCGGCGGTCCAAAATATGCAATTCTGACCCTGGCGGGAACCGCCAACACAGCCCGCCGCATTAACACTCCGCCCGCCACGGCGGAAGAAACAAACAGCGCGGCGGTCCCCGCCAACAGCCAGGCGGCAGACAATGTACCGCCCACCCTATCACGACCCACCAATCCGCCACCTTTTCCGGGGCGGGAGCACCGCCAATAAAAACACGGCGGAAACAGACTACGGACGGGAAAACGCTCACCTCTACGCACTCCACGCGAGATTCCGGCAGTATGGAACCCGAGTTGCAGGTCATCCCCGCACTCCTATACCTGCTCCTGTACCAGGAGCACGCCCGGCGGCGCGGAAGACATCGGTGAGTACTGCACCTACGACACAGGGGAGGGAAAAGAGTACCGGCACACACCCACCCACCCACACCCACTACAACACACACATCAATGCATTCCCACAGATCACTGTCACAACCCACAAACCCCCCCCTCCGAAATAATGCAAAGACCAAAAGAAGAGATCATAAACGGGCAGATATATTGAAATATGGACACCAGTAATCCCAATAAATAAATAAACTATGTACAAAATATATACAGCTACTAAATGTAGTCCAACCACTGTCCGTGGACCACAGGGGTCCTGTGCAAAGGGGCAAGGCCCAGTCCCACGACAAGAACTCCACGGAGAGAACACTGCAGGGGCATCAGAAAGAAAATAGGACAGGCACCTCAGGGGGAAGGGAAGGGGGGGCACCTCAGCCACTTGAGTACACGACACCAGATCCACGAGGGGACTCCATGACCACTGGCCCATCCTGGGGAGAGCAAAGCCACAGTCCATACAGTCCATACAGTGGGTGGCCTGCCCACTGGGCCATCCTGGGGAGAGCAAAGCCACAGTCCATACAGTCCATACAGTGGGTGGCCTGCCCACTGGGCCATCCTGGGGAGAGCAAAGCCACAGTCCATACAGTCCATACAGTGGGTGGCCTGCCCACTGGGCCATCCTGGGGAGAGCAAAGCCACAGTCCATACAGTCCATACAGTGGGTGGCCTGCCCACTGGGCCATCCTGGGGAGAGCAAAGCCACAGTCCATACAGTCCATACAGTGGGTGGCCTGCCCACTGGGCCATCCTGGGGAGAGCAAAGCCACAGTCCAAACAGTCCATACAGTGGGTGGCCTGCCCACTGGGCCATCCTGGGGAGAGCAAAGCCACAGTCCATACAGTCCATACAGTGGGTGGCCTGCCCACTGGGCCATCCTGGGGAGAGCAAAGCCACAGTCCAAACAGTCCATACAGTGGGTGGCCTGCCCACTGGGCCATCCTGGGGAGAGCAAAGCCACAGTCCATACAGTCCATACAGTGGGTGGCCTGCCCACTGGGCCATCCTGGGGAGAGCAAAGCCACAGTCCAAACAGTCCATAACAGACTCCACTGCCACTGGAGGAGGCATGTTGGCCAGAGGACATCCTGCAGCCCTGCCCGAGACAGATCCTGCCCTGCCACGTCTGCCAAAGGGCCAGCGGTTCTTGCCTTGAAGGGCCCAGTTCAGCGCTTCTTGCCTTGAAGGGCCCAGTTCAGCGCTTCTTGCCTTGAAGGGCCCAGTTCAGCGGTCCTTGCCTTGAAGGGCCCAGTTCAGCGGTTCTTGAGACGGCGGTCCCCAGTGGAGCGGTGCTGGAGACGGCGGGGCCCAGTTCAGCGGTTCTTGAGACGGCGGTCCCCAGCGGAGCCGTGCTGGAGACGGCGGGGCCCAGTTCAGCGGTGCTTGAGACGGCGGGCCCAGTTCAGCGGTTCTTGAGACGGCGGTCCCCAGCGGAGCGGTGCTGGAGACGGCGGGGCCCAGTTCAGCGGTTCTTGAGACGGTGGGGCCCAGTTCAGCGGTTCTTGAGACGGCGGGGCCCAGTTCAGCGGTGCTTGAGACGGCGGGCCCAGTTCAGCGGTTCTTGAGACGGCGGTCCCCAGCGGAGCGGTGCTGGAGACGGCGGGGCCCAGTTCAGCGGTTCTTGAGACGGCGGGGCCCAGTTCAGTGGTTCTTGAGACGGCGGGGCCCAGTTCAGCGGTGCTTGAGACGGCGGGCCCAGTTCAGCGGTTCTTGAGACGGCGGTCCCCAGCGGAGCGGTGCTGGAGACGGCGGGGCCCAGTTCAGCGGTTCTTGAGACGGCGGGGCCCAGTTCAGCGGTTCTTGAGACGGCGGGGCCCAGTTCAGCGGTGCTTGAGACGGCGGGCCCAGTTCAGCGGTTCTTGAGACGGCGGTCCCCAGCGGAGCGGTGCTGGAGACGGCGGGGCCCAGTTCAGCGGTTCTTGAGACGGCGGGGCCCAGTTCAGCGGTTCTTGAGACGGCGGGGCCCAGTTCAGCGGTGCTTGAGACGGCGGGCCCAGTTCAGCGGTTCTTGAGACGGCGGTCCCCAGCGGAGCGGTGCTGGAGACGGCGGGGCCCAGATCAGCGGTTCTTGAGACGGCGGGGCCCAGTTCAGCGGTTCTTGAGACGGCGGGGCCCAGTTCAGCGGTGCTTGAGACGGCGGGCCCAGTTCAGCGGTTCTTGAGACGGGGGTCCCAAGCGGAGCGGTGCTGGAGACGGCGGGGCCCAGTTCAGCGGTTCTTGAGACGGCGGGCCCAGTTCAGCGGTTCTTGAGACGGCGGGGCCCAGTTCAGCGGTTCTTGAGACGGCGGGGCCCAGTTCAGCGGTTCTTGAGACGGCGGGGCCCAGTTCAGCGGTGCTTGAGACGGCGGGCCCAGTTCAGCGGTTCTTGAGACGGCGGGGCCCAGTTCAGCGGTGCTTGAGACGGCGGGCCCAGTTCAGTGGTTCTTGAGACGGCGGTCCCCAGCAGAGCGGTGCTGGAGACGGCGGGGCCCAGTTCAGCGGTTCTTGAGATGGCGGCCGGTCTATGGCCAACTGCTCATTGCCTGGTGGTGCCCTCCTGGGCAGCGGGGATGGTGCTCCTTCAATGCCCACCTGGGCTGTGGGTGGTGGGGCCCTCCTGGCCAGCTGGGCTGGGTCCTCCCTGGCCAGCGGCTATGGGGGTGGTGTGCTCCTCCTGGGCAGCAGGCCTGCAGCCTGACCTCTCCGACTTGCTGCCCTTGCCCTCCTTAGTCAGGAGTCTGTGGCCCTTTCCTCCCTTTGGAGCTGTGGCTGGTGACTGTGTCTGGGTGGTGTCCGGGGGGGATGTAGAAGCCGGGCTCCTGCGGCGCCCCTTCCGCCTTCTGCTCCTCTTCCCAGGGGGTGGGCTGGCTGTCCCCTTGCTGCTGGGCGAAGATCCAGACATGCGGGCTGGTGGGCTCCAATACCCCTGCACCCTTGTCAAGGGGGCTGCAGGGCTGGTGGTGGCTGAGGTGCTCTTCTTACCCCGACGAGAAGGAGGGGGGGGCTCAGGGTCAGGAAAGAAGTTAGCAGTGGCGAGGAAGAGTTTCTTGGGACAATGGAGAGTGGTAGGTACAGTGGGAATGGGAGTGGAGGGAGAGGATGTGGTTGTAGGTGAGTCACGTTTGCTGTCTTTGGGTGCAGGTGCAGGAGGGATAGGCTGTCGTGAGGTGGATGGCTGTTGGGTGGGTGGGTGGCTGCGTTTGTGTGGTGTGGAAGAGGGGGTGACAGACACAGTGGGAGAGGACACAGGGGACGTGTAAATGGCAGTGGGGGTGGTGACTGCACGTGTGCGGACTGGACTGGAGGGTGTGCTGGTGATGGAAACACTGGCTGATGGTGAGGTGAATGGAGGTGTGAGTGTAGACGTCACAGGGAGGGAGGAGGGATACGAGGAGGTGGGGGTCACAGAGGTGGTAGTGACTGTTGGCATGTCTGCATCGGAATGTTGCGTGTGTGAATGTCTGCGTGATCTGTGGTGCTTATGTTTGGATGAGCTTCTCTTGGGTGTTGAGGTGTGTGCAGGCTGGTCTGATGGTGTGGGTGGGACAGGCAGAGGAACAGGAGACTGGGAGGAGGGAGTTAGTAGAGGGAGGCAGGAGACAGGGACAATGGCTGCCGTCAGTGCTGAGGCCAGAGCCTGGAACGATCGCTGATGGGCAGCCTGACCCGAATGAATGCCCTCCAGGTACGCATTGCTGCGATGAACCTCCCTCTCCACCCCCTGGATGGCATTCAAAAGGGTAGTCTGCCCAACAATGAGCGTCCTCACGAGGTCAATGAGCTCCGCACTGAGGGCAGCGGGGGTAACAGGGGCAGGGCCTGAGGTGCCTGGGGTGAAGGAGATGCCCGGCTTCCTGGCAGAGCGGGCACGGGGCGAACGCTGAGGGGCTGCTGGGAGGGCGGAGATGGTGCGCTGGGTGGCGGCTGTACCTGTAATGGCGGGGGGCACGGATGGTGCCACCCCCGCAAGGGAGCTCCCTTCCGAGGACGTGTCCGTGTTGCTGCAGGGTCCAGTCGTCCCCGTTGTGGAGCTCCCCTCGCCCTCCGTCTCACTGGTCCAGTCAGACTCTGTGGCATGGCCGTCCTGGGCCATGTGAGATGCAGCTCCCTCCTGCCCCGATGCCACTTCTCCTCCGCCTGATGATGCTGATGCACACAAGCACAGAAAGACAAACAAAAAGGGGGGGGGAGAGAGAAATAAAGGGATATTGAGTACATGGATCTCCGGTACAGTTAGCGGACATGACAGACACAGATGCCCCCTGCACTAAGTTGCGCACTTGGGGTCCGCTACGCATTCCGTGGAACATGCCCTACACGCCTAGAGTTGACAACTGCACCCATGGATGACACGGCCCAGGGATGGCTGTACTGACACACTACTGAGGGTGGTGGCTGGGGACACAGGGGCTTACGGGGGTGCCCAGCCTACAGATATCGCCCTGGCCTAGGGGGACCCACAGCCCTCCTCCCCCACCCAGACACCTCCACTGCGCGACAACAGAGTAGATAATGCTTGGACTCACCCCCTTGTGTCTGCTGTGCTGCCCTCACGCGCCCATCCAAATCAGGGTAGGCCACCGCCAGGATCCGGAACATCAGGGGGGTCAGTTGACGGCAGGCACCCCGCCTACGTTGGGAGGCCATCCCCAGCAGAGACTCAGCGGTCTTCTTGGTCCCGCGGCGGATGTCCTCCCACCTCTTGCGGCAGTGGGTGCCCTGTCGATGGTGGACCCCCAGGGTCCGGACTTCCTTGGCGATGGCACGCCAAATCCCGATCTCATGGGCGCGGACCTATGTGACACGTACAGGGAGGGAGAAATACCAGGTTCAAGTTTGTCTGCATTTTCGTTGCCAGTGGCCCAACGCCCCCCATCCCCGCCAGGCCCCCCGCCATGCCCCCGCCATGCCCAACATGCCCCCCATCCCCGCCATGCCCCCCGCCAGGCCCAACATGCCCCCCATCCCCGCCATGCCCCCCGCCAGGCCCAACATGCCCCCCATCCCCGCCAGGCCCCCCGCCATGCCCCCCGCCAGGCCCAACATGCCCCCCATCCCCGCCAGGCCCCCCGCCATGCCCCCCGCCAGGCCCAACATGCCCCCCATCCCCGCCAGGCCCCCCGCCATGCCCCCCGCCAGGCCCAACATGCCCCCCATCCCCGCCATGCCCCCCGCCAGGCCCAACATGTCCCCCATCCCCGCCAGGCCCCCCGCCATGCCCCCCGCCAGGCCCAACATGCCCCCCCATCCCCGCCAAGCCCCCCGCCATGCCCCCCGCCAGGCCCAACATGCCCCCCATCCCCGCCAGGCCCCCCGCCATGCCCCCCGCCAGGCCCAACATGCCCCCCATCCCCGCCATGCCCCCCGCCAGGCCCAACATGCCCCCCATCCCCGCCATGCCCCCCGCCAGGCCCAACATGCCCCCCCATCCCCGCCAGGCCCCCTGCCATGCCCCCCGCCAGGCCCAACATGCCCCCCATCCCCGCCAGGCCCCCCGCCATGCCCCCCGCCAGGCCCAACATGCCCCCCATCCCCGCCATGCCCCCGCCAGGCCCAACATGCCCCCCATCCCCGCCAGGCCCCCCGCCATGCCCCCCGCCAGGCCCAACATGCCCCCCCATCTCCGCCAGGCCCCCCGCCATGCCCCCCGCCAGGCCCAACATGCCCCCCATCCCCGCCAGGCCCCCCGCCATGCCCCCCGCCAGGCCCAACATGCCCCCCATCCCCGCCAGGCCCCCCGCCATGCCCCCCGCCAGGCCCAACATGCCCCCCATCCCCGCCAGGCCCCCCGCCAGGCCCCCAAGCCAGCCAGTGGCCCCAAATCCATATTGAATTAAACTCACTTGTTGGTCTGGAGGACCGTAGAGTAGCGCATACTGGGGGAGGACCCCATCCACAAGTTTCTCCAACTCCTCTCCAGTGAAGGCAGGGGCCCTTTCCCCAGTCGCAGCAGCCATTGTCCCTTCCAGACCGAGGTCACAGCAACACTTGCAGTATAGGTTCTCTCCTGTGAAAGTTCAAGTCGCAAGTGGATAAGTAGATAGAAAATGGCGGTCACGTCCGCGGCGGTGCGTACCGCGGCGGTGCGTACCGCCACCGCCGGCGCCCTTCGCCATTGGCTCCTGAAACCCATAGGCTTCAATGTTAACCAATGCGGCTTCGCGCCGCGGTCTTCGACCGCTGACCGCCGCGGTGTGCCACGCCAGCGCATTGACCTCACATCCCATTGTCACACTTCACAGGTCAGGCAGCCGCCATTTCGAGGGTCCACATGGCTCAATTTCAACTGCGTCACACAGGCCTAGGCCTTGCATAGCCACTCAGACACGCCATTCACTGCATAGAGAATCGTTTACTGTGCTAGCTGTGAGTACGTACCTGTGGGTTGCTTGACTGTGTGCTCCATGTTGTCCTTCCTAGGCACCGTCCGCTGGGTTTGGCGAGGAGACGGATGAATCCTCCCGTGTACCGACCGCTGGTGGACCTGTCGACAATGGAAGAACGCCACATTATCCTGACCTACCGTCTTGACCGTGCCACTATCCATGAACTGTGTGCCCAGCTGGAGCCCGACCTGATGTCCCCCATCCGCCAACCCACAGGGATTCCCCCTCTGGTGCAGGTCCTGTCAGTACTCCATTTCTTGGCAAGTGGGTCATTTCAGACAACAGTGGGAATTGCTTCTGGGATGTCTCAGCCCATGTTTTCGAAGGTGTTATCCAGAGTGTTGTCTGCCCTGATGAAATACGTGAGGAGCTACATCATTTTCCCTGAGGTGGGCGAATTGGCTACAGTGAAGGGTGATTTCTACACCCTTGGACATATTCCCAACGTCATTGGTGCCATTGATGGGACCCATGTGGCTTTGGTTCCCCCAAGAGACAGGGAGCAGGTGTACAGGAACAGAAAAAATTACCATTCCATGAACATCCAGGTGGTGTGTTTGGCTGACCAGTACATCTCGCATGTAAATGCCAAATTCCCAGGGTCAGTGCATGACGCCTACATCCTGAGGAATAGCAGCATCCCTTACATGATGGAACAGCTAGAGAGACACCGTGTATGGCTATTGGGGGACTCTGGGTACCCCAACCTGTCGTGGCTACTGACCCCAGTAAGGAATCCCCGGACCGGGGCAGAGGAACGGTACAATGAGGCCCATGGGCGTACTAGGAGGGTGATCGAACGCACCTTTGGCCTCCTAAAGGCCAGGTTTAGGTGCCTGCATATGACCGGTGGATCCCTAATGTACTCACCTAAGAAGGTGTGTCACATCATCGTGGCCTGCTGCATGCTTCACAACCTGGCTTTGCGGCGCCAGGTGCCTTTCCTGCAGGAGGATGGTCGAGACGGTGGTGTTGTGGCAGCCGTGGAACCTGTGGAGAGTGACGAGGAGGAAGACGACGGGGCTGAAAGAGACAACAGGGACAGAATCATTGAACAGTACTTCCAATAGGACACAGGTAACAATTCAAACATAATTTAGTAAATGTGAACTACTCTCCTGCATCTCTGCTGCCTGTCTATTTGCCCCAGTGTATGATGACTGAGTTGTGGCTTTTCCCTCCCTATTTCAGATCTGGGGTCCCCACTACGAGTCCTGTGCTTCGTTTCCCCATGGACTACAGCTTTGTGGCAGCTGTTTGTTGACTTCACTATGTACAAGGACATATTTGCACTGTCATGTCAATTACAAAATTTTGAAATCACAGCCAGACTCCAGATAGTTTTGTGCAAAATAGGTGTTTATTTCAGTGCTCAAAATGGGATGGGTGGTTTCAAGTGGGTGGGGGCTATGGTGAAGGAATGTCCATGGCAGAGTCCAGAGTAACAGTCACACAGGTGCATTGTCCAGAGGCCTGTGGAGAGATGGAGCATGGGCAGTTCAAGGATGGACAGGGTGACAATGTGGGACAGTGGGATGACATCAGGTGGTATCCTTTGCTGGCGGGGGTCTTGACATCCTACTCTGTCTTCTTGCGAGATATCAGGGCCCTCTTGCGGGGTGGTTCTTCTCCTGCAGGAGGTGGGGGTCTGGTGGGCTGCTGTTGTGCGGGGGCCTCCTGTCCACTAGCGCCGGCGGAGGTGGTTGGCTGTTCTTGGTCCAGGCTAGTGGCAGGGGCCCTTTGTTGTTGTTGAGTGTCCGTCCTGGTGTTGGTGAGGTCCTGCAGCAGCCCTACCATGGTAACCAGGGTGGAGGTGAGGGCTCTGATGTCCTCCCTGTACCCCCGATAGTGTTCCTCCTGCAATACCTGGATCTCCTGGAACCGGGCCAGTACCGTCGCCATCGTCTCCTGGGAGCGGTTGTATGCTCCCATGATGGTGGTGAGGGCCTCGTGGAGAATGGGTTCCCTGGGCCCGTCCCCCCCCTGTCGCACAGCTGCCCTCCGAGTTGCCCTGTTTCCCTGGGCCTCTGCCCCCTGGCCGGTGTGCCCACTACCACTGCCCCCAGGTCCCTGTTGTTGTTGGGGTGGTGGGTTATCCTGGGTGCCCTGTAGTGGTAGACACACCGCAGATTGACGCGCCCTGGAGACAGAGGCATGGGCCCGCTGGGTGGGAGCTGTGCTGGTGTTCCCAGAGGGGTTTGGGTCTGTAGTGGCCTGTGCCTGTGTGAGGGGAACCGACTGTCCAGAGGTCCCCGATGGTCCGGGCTGGTCATCGGTGTCCAGGTCGACAGAGTTGCTGTCATCGCTGACGGCCTCTTGGGTGGGGGGTGTGGAGAATTCTGGGCCCTCCGTGGCGGTGTGTTGACGGTCGGGTCCTGCAGGGGTATAGAGGTATGGTTATAGTTTCAATGTGTGCCATATGGGTGTATCTGTGGGTTCCCGTGTCCCCAAGTGCTGGCATTCGTGTGTGGGGGCTTTGGTGAGGGTGGCTTGTGGGGGGGATGTGTATATGCATTGGGCATGCTTTGGTGATGGGTGTCCATGCTTAGTGGACGCATGCAGGCCTAGGTTTTGGGATGTGTGGGTTGTGATGGTGAGACATTGGCAGGGAATAGGTGTGCTGGGGGTGGGGGTGAGAATGGTGGTGGGGGTGAGGATGGTGGTGGGGGTGAGGATGGTGGTGGGGGTGAGGGTGGTGGTGAGGATGGGGGTGGGGGTGGGGTTCGAGGATGGGGGTGAGGGTTGGGGTATGATTTGGCATGCAGGTGGGGGGGAAGCAGTATTGAAGCTTCAACTTACCAGTATCCATTCCTCCGCCGACTCCTGCGAGGCCGTCAGGATGCAGGATGTTCAAGACTTCCTCCTCCCATGTTGTAAATTGTGGGGGTTGAGGTGGGGGTCCTCCGCCAGTCTTCTGCACGGCGATGTTGTGCCTGGATACCATGGAACGCACCTTCCCCCGTAGGTCGTTCCATCGCTTCCTGATGTCTTCCCGATTTCTGGGGTGCTGTCCCACAGCGTTGACCCTGTCGACAATCCTCTGCCATAGCTCCGTCCTCCGGGCAATGCTGGTGTATTGGACCTGTGTGCCGAACAGCTGGGGCTCTACCCGAACGATTTCCTCCACCATGACCCTGAGTTCTTCGTCTGAGAAGCGGGGGTGTCTTTGGGGTGCCATGGGGTGGTGTGTATGATGTGTGGGGTGGAGTATGTGTAGTTAAGTGTGTTGAGTGTGTTGGTGTGTGTTGTTTTGTGTGTGGATATTGTGTGGGTGATGGTGTTGAGTGGCTGTGGCTGCTAGTTTGTGGATGGTGGTGTCTCGCTCTGGCCTTCTTTCTGAATTTTTGGTCGTAGGGGTTTGTGGGTGATGTGGGTGTGTGTTTTATATTGTATTGTGTGTGTGGGAGTGGTGTGTGTATGTGTATCAGGTGTGTGGAATTCAAATCGGCCAATGTGGCTGAGTTTTGTTCGTTTGTGTGTATTCTGACCGCGGCGGTGTGTCCCGCCAATGGAAAACCGCGTTTGAAAGACCGCCGCGTGGATTCGTGGGTCGTAATGGCATGGGCGTATTTCTGTTGGCGTGACGGTGGAGGTTTTGTCACCTCCACTTTTCCGCCGACCGCTGGTCTGGCGGTCTGTTGTGGCTGTCGGATTTTCGGAGGTTTGGCTGCTGCGGGTCAGAATGACCGTGGCGGGTTTCCGCGACCGCGGCGGGATTATGGAGGATTTCTGACCGGCGGTAGGCGCCTTTTACCGCCGAGGTCAGAATGACCCCCTCTGTCTGCAAACAAACCTTCAATTGTATTTTCAACCACCCCTACACTAGAATTCACATTTTTGTTTACTTTGTAAGATTACCTAAAAACCCTTGCATAGTGACCTTTCTGTCCACACCTCCTGCAAATCTTGTAGCGCAAAGCATTTCTTTGAATCTGAATCATGAAAAATGCTGCCACAACAAGCACAGTTCCCTTTATTTCTAGCTGCTGGAAGACCTTGTTCCCCTTTGTTCCTGGATGCTGGGAATCCATATTCTTTCTTCTCTTTTCTTTTAAGTACACACACTTCACTCTCAACACAGTCCTGGTGATCTGAATTGACCAAGGATACATCAGTAATCTTGTCCCTCTTATTCAGTTCCTTCATACACCGCTGCGATTCTTCAATTACTTTTGCCATTCCAATACCGTCCATGAGTGTGGGATCTTTCGCTTCCCATAATCTCTCTTGTATTTTCTTGTCCTTGCATTGAACTGATCTTGGATTAACTCCTCCGTCATATTTCCAAAATGGCATTTAATGGAAAGTTTCCTTAGTCTGGCCACAACCTCATCAATGGCCATAATTAAATTAACTTCTTTCGCAAATCTGTTTTCTAATCTTTTTATAGCCTCTTTGTAGACATCATCTATGGATTGACCATTAGGACCCAGCGCTACCGACAAATAGTTAAAAACTCTTTGGCCCTCATTGCCAAGAGCACTCAGTAAAATGGCTTTCTTTCTAGCTGGGGAAAAATGTTTGTCCATCAAGAGCTATAATATAGTTTTCTAAAATCTCAATCTAATCTTCCCAAGAAGTGTCAGGTTGACCTGCTTGTTGCAAAAAAAATAAGGCGGTGTAATAATATTTCCAAGTGAAGCCATGACAGATATTACAGTCAATAAATACAACAAACTTTACAAATAATAATTAAAAAAAAAACACCACTGACTTTCATAGAGTAGGGTAGGGACAAATAACTGTTGTCCTAATCCACAAACCAAGGTGAGTGGTCCAGTTTCTTTGTGCACAAGGAAGAGATCAATGGACTAAGATTGCCGCTAGTGACCTTAGGTGAGCGGTCTAGTCTTTTTTCCTTGAACGAGGAAGTGTTTAATAAGATAAAATGGCCGCTCCAACGCAACAACGTGAAGGAGGTAGGTACGCTAGTTTCTCTTTGAAGAGCGCACAAGTGCGTGTACATGTGTGCGAAAGGTCATCAAGCACAAGTACCTGCAGGCGGTACATTAATTTATTTGCGAAGTGCACACGAGCGCATGCGCATGCATGCGAAAGGACGTGTACTTGCAGGCGGTGCTCCTCTCCTCCCGGAACTCAGTCAGAAAGGGAGACCATGCTACGGCAGTGCTCCAGCACTCAAGGCAGCATCAACAAGTCAAATCTGCAATGATGGGTGAGTCCAGTACGGCCACGTCCACCGGCCATCAGCCACCGCTTGATGTCTGAGAATATGGAAGCCAGGCTGTGTCTGCTCTTCTCCTTACCAAAATCGTTTCCAAAAATGTTGAGAATAAAAGTTGGACAGGATGTAGTTTATATTCCAAAGTTTATTCGGGAGCAACACAACCTGCCGTCAGGCTTTTCCAGAGGTTCCAGATCAACTGGAAACCCTGGAATCCTGTGCGCCTTACATTCTAGAACAAAGTCACATCATAACACCTCTTAATTCTTGCAATCTGTTAAATTGTCAGAAGTCTTCATATGTAAATTTCTGCCTGACCCGCTCATAAATCACACCAGCTATTCTCCCAGGTATCTTCCCTGTTATCTGCTCTCTCTCTGACAGTCCATCACAAATGCCACTTTGCTAATTCTCTGTTTTGCACTTTCTTGTAGCAACCTAACTCTCTGGCTCCTTTCTTCTGTACCTTCCTCATCCCTGCCCATCTACAGTGCCAAGAAGCTACTAATGTGGGCTATAGGAAAAAAAGTGGATTGTGATTGAATAGCTACCTTGATAAACTAAAGCTGTTCCTATCCTGCATACTATGGGATAAGTACATACAGGCGGGTCGGAATGGTGAGCGTCCAGATGCCTCATGTACACAAGTATACTTCGCATATATCATTCACACATTCAGGCAGTTGTGTCATGAAACACTCCTTGCATTTACTAGTAAGAGCCAATATGCAATCTCCTCAAATACCCCAGTCTGTGCAATTATTCCTGAGAGGAGAAGTCTAGTGTGTTTTCAATACCTGTCATAGAACAACATGTGTATTTTTTCATTTGAGACAGTGCTAAATTTGAGCTAATTTGCTTAGAATATTCTCAGGGACAGTTGCTGGAAGAGTTTAATGCATTTCAATAAAGTTTCCAGAGTTACTAAATCTTTGCCAAATGGGTGTATTTAGTTTTGCATTCTATTCTCACTTCATTAGGTTTGGTTGCATTTTGTAAACTATATAAACTCCCTAGGCTTTTGTTCAGCCTCTTTCAGCCATTGGATTATTTGTCTCAAGAACCTTTCGCAATTGGCTTGAGACATTGTCAATTACATTTTGAATCAGTCGACAGGAGTATTTTAGCCACACCTTCTTTCTAATGACTGGTTGTTTTCTTCCACCTCCATTGGAATGCATGAGGGGCTATCATCAAACATTAATTTCTTTATCTCATTTATGCAAAATATGCTTTTCATTTTGTTTTGTACTGTAGCAGACATTTTTAAATTATTTTACTAGGCGCTCAAGTGTGAGGGTCAAACCTACTGACTTTGCCAATGTATGTTTACCTTAAATTAATAGGACACAGCCCCCCCACCCTGCCCCTTCTTGCTTCCTTTCAATTTCTACTACTTCTGTCATTCTAAGTCTCTCTAACTGTACCTTTAGATTTCTTCTGGTCCATTTGTGTCTTTGTCTTCCAAGAAATACATGTAACCAGACATTTTGGGTGAATTACACAGAAGTTGTTGATCCAATGTGTCATTCAGGGACTGAGCAGAAGGGAGGTGGCTGAAAATTCTCTGATTGTCTGTGACAAGAATCTAAAATATCATGAGGTAGAGTGCACTGTAGAAAAGGAGACCAATATTCAGATAAAAACAATTGTGATAGTCATTAGCCATACATTGTGTAAACATAGCGATGTGCTCATAATATTGACTCAAGATCTCCTTTAGAGACTTTGGCCCTCATTCTGACCCTGGCGGTCAGTGTTAAAGCGGAGGCCAACCCGCCAACAGGCTGGCGGCCTAAAAATATGAATTCTGACCCTGGCTGGAACCGCCAACACAGGCCGCCGCTTTAACACTCCGACCGCCACGGCGGTACAAACAAACAGCGCGGCGGTCACCGCCAACAGGCAGGCGGCAGACAATGTACAGCCCACCCTATCACGACCCACCAATCTGCCACCTTTTCCGGGGCAGGAGCCCCGCCCATAAAAACACGGCGGAAACAGACATCTCCAATGGAAAACGCTTACCTCGACACACTCCACGCGGAATCGGAACAGCATGGAACCCGAACTCCACATCCTCCCAGCCATTGCCTTCCTGCTCTTCTTCCAGGATCACGAACCTCGCCGCAGACGACAACGGTGAGTACTGCACCTACGACACATGGGAGGGGGGAGGAGGAAAGGTTATGGGCACACACATACGCCACACACCCACCCCCACCCTCACCCCCACCGAAATACCTACACACCTATGCAGATAAAAAAGTCAGAGTGACACCCCCAACCCCACCCCCCCCAAAAAACAAAGACAAAAGGCAATGAATGTAAAAGTAGAACCATATTATTGCAACAATAAAGTATAGCGACCTTAGCAATATATGAAGAATGAATACACATCTAGAACTATATCCATACAAGTAGCAAAAGTCCGGCCCAGTCATTCAAAGTCCAAATGTCCGTGGGCCAATGTGCAGCAACACATGGGCAAAGCCCACACACAAGATCGAGTCCATTGGAGAGAACACTGCTGGGGCATCACTAAAATAAAAAGACAGGCACCTCAGGGGGGAGGGGGGGCACCTCAGCCACATGAGTCCATGACGCCAGATCCACGAAGGGCCTCCATGCCCACTGTGCCATCCTGGGGAGTGCAAAGCCACAGTCTCACAAGTCTCTACAGTGGGTGGATTGCCCACTGTGCCATCCTGGGGAGTGCAAAGCCACAGTCTCACAAGTCTCCACAGTGGGTGGGTTGCCCACTGTGCCATCCTGGGGAGTGCAAAGCCACAGTCTCACAAGTCTCCACAGTGGGTGGGTTGCCCACTGTGCCATCCTGGGGAGTGCAAAGCCACAGTCTCACAAGTCTCCACAGTGGGTGGGTTGCCCACTGTGCCATCCTGGGGAGTGCAAAGCCACAGTCTCTCAAGTCTCTACAGTGGGTGGATTGCCCACTGTGGCATCCTGGGGAGTGCAAAGCCACAGTCTCACAAGTCTCTACAGTGGGTGGATTGCCCACTGTTACATCCTGGGGAGTGCAAAGCCACAGTCCATCAGGTGGATTACAGAGACCACTGGTCATGGAGGAGGCATGGTGGGCAGAGTGCGTCGTGAAGGCCTGCCCGAAACAGAACCGGGACTGCCAATGGGCCAGCGGTGCTTGACAGGAAGGGCCCAGCGGAGCGGTGCTTGACAGGAAGGGCCCAGCGGAGCGGTGCTTGAGATGAAGGGCCCAGCGGAGCGGTGCTTGACAGGAAGGGCCCAGCGGAGCGGTGCTTGACAGGAAGGGCCCAGCGGAGCGGTGCTTGACAGGAAGGGCCCAGCAGAGCGGTGCTTGACAGGAAGGGCCCAGCGGAGCGGTGCTTGAGATGAAGGGCCCAGCGGAGCGGTGCTTGACAGGAAGGGCCCAGCGGAGCGGTGCTTGACAGGAAGGGCCCAGCGGAGCGGTGCTTGAGATGAAGGGCCCAGCGGAGCGGTGCTTGACAGGAAGGGCCCAGCGGAGCGGTGCTTGAGATGAAGGGCCCAGCGGAGCGGTGCTTGAGATGAAGGGCCCAGCGGAGCGGTGCTTGACAGGAAGGGCCCAGCGGAGTGGTGCTTGACAGGAAGGGCCCTGTTCAGCGGTGCTTCTCACGGCGGGGCCCTGTTCAGCGGTGCTCCTCACGGCGGGGCCCTGTTCAGCGGTGCTTCTCACGGCGGGGCCCTGTTCAGCGGTGCTTCTCACGGCGGGGCCCTGTTCAGCGGTTCTTCTCACGGCGGGGCCCTGTTCAGCGGTGCTTCTGACGGCGGGGCCCTGTTCAGCGGTGCTCCTCACGGCAGGGCCCTGTTCAGCGGTTCTGGTCATGGCGGGCCCTGTTCAGCGGTTCTGGTCACGGCGGGGCCCTGTTCAGCGGTGCTTCTCACGGTGGGGCCCTGTTCAGCGGTGCTTCTCACGGCGGGGCCCTGTTCAGAGGTGCTCCTCACGGCGGGGCCCTGTTCAGCGGTGCTCCTCACGGCGGGGCCCTGTTCAGCGGTGCTCCTCACGGCGGGGCCCTGTTCAGCGGTGCTCCTCACGGCGGGGCCCTGTTCAGCGGTGCCTGTCTTGTGTTTCCAGTGAACCACACCTGGCCAATACTTGCCGCTCAGTCTGCATCGGACCTTTCCGTTGCGGGGCTCTCCTGTGATGGAGTCCTGGGGCCCTGGCTCTCCTTTGATACCCCCGGAATGGGGCTGGTGGGGCCCTCATGGCCAGGTCGGCTGCTCCCTGCCTTTTGCTCCTTGCTGCCCTTGCCCTCCTTGGCAGACTGTCCGTGGCCCTTGGCTCCCTTACCCGATGTGGCAGGTGACGGTGCAAGGCTACCCTCCTTGGGGGCAGGCGTATCAGGCCTGTCGCGCCTGCCCTTCAGTTTTTTGGTCCTCTTCCCAGGGGGGGGGCTGGCTGTGCCTTTGCTGCTGGACGATGTCCCAGCCCAAGGAAAGGGCGGACTCCAAAAACCAGGCACGACGTTCTTTGGAGTTGCTGGGCTGGTGGTGGCTGAGGTGTTTGTGGAACTCTTACGGGATGGAGGGGGTGGGTCAGGTGAGGAAAAGAGGTCCACTTTAGAGAGGAAATTTTTCTTTGGAGCCATGGGAAGGGTGGCTGGAGTGGGTATGGGAGTGGAGGAAGAGGATGTCGTTGTAGGAGAGTCAAGTGTGCTGTCTTTGGGTGCAGGTGCTTGGGCAGGAGGCTGACGTGAGGTGGATGGCTGTTGTTTGGGTGCCTGCCTGCGTTTGTGTGGTTGGGAAGCGGGGGTGACAGACACACTGGGAGAGGACACAGGGGACGTGTACATGGCAGTGGGGGTGGTGACTGCACGTGTGCGGACTGGTGTGGAGGGTGTGCTGGTGATGGGTGCAATGGCTGATGGTGGTGTGCTTGCAGGTGTGTGTGGAGACGTCACAGGGAGGGAGGAGGGAGACGAGGAGGTGGGGGACACAGAGGAGGTAGTGGCTGTTGGCATGTCTGCATCTGGATGTTGCTTGGGTGAATGCTTGTGTGTCCTGTGGTGCTTATGTCTGGATGAGCTGCCCTTGGGTGTTGAGGTGTGTGCAGGCTGGTCTGTAGGTGTGGATGGGATAGGCAGAGGAATAGGGGAGTGGGACTGGGTGGAGGGAGTCAGAAGAGGGAGGCTGGAGACAGGGACAATCGCTGCCGTCAGTGCTGAGGCCAGAGCGTTGAACGATCGTTGATGGGCAGCCTGACCCGAATGAAGGCCCTCCAGGTATGCATTGCTTTGATGCACCTCCCTCTCCACACCCTGGATGGCATTCAAAAGGGTAGACTGCCCAACAATTATGGTCCTCAGGAGGTCAATGACCTCCTCACTGAGGGCAGCAGGGGTGACTGGGGCAGGGCCTGAGGTGCCTGGGGCGAAGGAGATGGCCGGCTTCCTGGCCTTGCGGGCACGGGCCGAAGGCCGAGGGGCTGCTGGGAGGGCAGAGCTGGTGCGCTGGGTGGCGGCTGTACCTGTAGGATCGGTGGACACGGATGTTGCCGCCACCGCAAGGGAGCTCCCTTCCGAGGACGTGTCGGTGTCGCTGCCGTCTCCACGGGTCCCCGTGGTGGAGCCCCCCTCGCCCTCCGTCTCACTGGTCATGTCGGAGTCCGTTGCATGACCCTCCGGGGCCATGTGAGATGCAGCTCCCTCTTGCGCCGATGCCACTTCTCCTCCGCCTGATGATGCTAATGCACACATTCACAGTAAAACAAAGAAAATGGGGGGGGTGGAAAACATAAAGACAAGTTGAGTGCATGCATTGGGGACACCGTTGGCGGAGAGGACAGACACAGAAGCCCCCTGCACTACGCTGCACACTTAGGGTACACTACTCATTCACTGGGACATGCCCTACAAGCCTATGGGCGACAACTGCCCACACAGTATACACTGGTCCATGAATCGCGTTACTAGGCACCCTACAGAGGTGGGGGGCGGGGGCACAGGACCATACTTCACGGACGGGCCTATCCTACAGAAATCGCCTTGGCCTAGGGATACCCACAGCCCTCCTCCCCCACCCAGGCACCTCCACTGCGCGCAAAATAGCTGAATGTGCTGGTACTCACCCCCTTGTGTCTGCTGTGATGTCCTCAAGCGCCCATCTAAATCGGGGTAGGCCACCGCCAGGATCCGGGACATCAGGGGGGTCAAGGTACGACTGGCACCCCTCCTAGGTTGGGAGGCCATCCCCAGCAGAGCCTCCGCAGTCTTCCTGCTCCCGCGGCGGATGTCCTCCCACCTCTTGCGGCAGTGGGTGCCCCTTCTGGTGTGGACCCCCAGGGCCCGGACGTCCTTGGCGATGGCACGCCAAATGTCAATCTTCTGATGGGTGCTGACTTATGTGACATGTACAGGGGGGAAGAGAAACATCATCACTTTTCTGCATGCTCGATGTGAGTGGCCCCCCCTCCCCAACCTTGCCATGTGGTACATGCTCTCATCTGTCGTGCCATGCATTCGTCATTCGCTGCCCTCCCCTCCATCGTACATCCTCCCCACTCAGCCCAGGCATTGGGCACTATGCAATGCCCCCCGTGTACTCACCTGTTGGTCTGGAGGCCCGTAGAGTAGCGCATACTGGGGGAGGACCCCGTCCACGAGCTTCTCCAACTCCTCGGAACAGAAGGCGGGGGCCCTTTCCCCAGTCGCAGCAGCCATTGTCACTGCCAGACCGAGGTCACAGCAGCACTTGCAGTATAGGTCCTCTCCTGTGGATGCTCAGGTCTCGTGTGATAAAGCCGGGAGAAAATGGCGGTTACGGCCGCCGCGGTGCGTGCCGCGGCGGTGCGTACCACGACCGCCGGCGCTCACCGCCATTGGCTCCTGAAACCCATAGGGTTCAATGTTGTCCAATGCGGCTTTGCGCCGCGGACTGCGACCGCCTACCGCCACGGTGTGCCACGCTTGTGCAATGACCTCACTTCACATTGTCACACTTCACAGGTCAGGCAGCCGCCATTTCAAGGGCCCACATGGCTTCATTCCTACTGCGTCACACATGGCTAGGCCTTGCACCGACAATCATTCTAGCCATTCAATCCCGAGAGATTCGTGTACTGGGCATGCTGTGGGCACTTACCTGTGGGTTGCTTGACTCTGTGCTCCATGTTGTCCTTCCTAGGCATCGTCCGCTGGGACTTGCGAGGAGACGGAGGAATCTTCCCGTGTACAGACCGCTAGTGGACCTGTCGACAATGGAAGAAAGACACGTCATACTCACCTACAGACTCAACCGTGCCACTATACAGGAACTGTGTGCCCAGCTGGAGCCAGACCTGATGTCACCCATCCGCCAACCCACAGGGATTCCGCCTCTAGTGCAGGTGCTGTCAGTACTGCATTTTTTGGCAAGTGGATCATTTCAAACTACCGTGGCCATTTCATCTGGGATGTCTCAGCCTATGTTTTCAAAGGTGTTGTCCAGAGTGTTGTCTGCCCTGATGAAATACATGCGGAGCTACATCATTTTCTCTGAGGTGGGTGACTTGCCTACAGTGAAGGGTGATTTCTATGCCCTTGGACACATTCCCAATATCATTGGTGCCATTGATGGTACCCATGTGGCTTTGGTTCCCCCAAAAGACGATGAGCAGGTGTACAGGAACCGTAAAAATTATCATTCGATGAATGTCCAGGTGGTCTGTTTGGCTGAACAGTACATCTCCCATTTAAATGCCAAGTTCCCAGGGTCAGTGCATGACGCGTACATCATGCGAAATAGCAGCATCCCTTATGTGATGGAACAGCTACAGAGACACCGTGTGTGGCTAATTGGTGACTCTGGTTACCCAAACCTGCCTTGGCTATTGACCCCAGTGAGGAATCCCAGGACCAGGGCAGAGGAACGGTACAATGAAGCCCATGGGCGGACTAGGAGGGTGATTGAGCGGACCTTCGGCCTCCTGAAGGCCGGGTTTAGGTGCCTGCATATGACTGGTGGATCCCTAATGTACTCACCAAGGAAGGTGTGTCATATCATCGTGGCCTGCTGCATGCTTCACAACCTGGCTTTGCGACGCCAGGTGCCTTTCCTGCAGGAGGATGGTCTAGATGGTGGTGTTGTGGCCGCTGTGGAGCCTGCGGAGAGTGAAGAGGAGGAAGACGAAGAGGACGACACAGACAAAAGGGACTGAGTGATACTGCAGTATTTCCAGTGACACACAGGTAATAATCTACTCCTGCATTGTATTATATCTGTAACTGTAGTGGCTCTCTACTGTCTGACCTTTCACCCCAATGTATGGTAACTTAGTTGTGTATATCACTTCCTATTTCAGTGATCTGATCCCCACGGAGTGCCCTCTGGTTTTTTTCCACATGGACTACCGCTGTGTGACACTGGTATGTTGTCATCACAATGTAACTAGAAATGTTTTGTTGGTTATATCGAATACATTTGGTTTAAATAAATAGATAGCAGAATCCAGTTGGTTACTGTGCAATAATTGTGTTTATTGAAGTTTTAAAATAGGTGTATAGTTCAAACAGGGTGATGGTGGAGGCATGTCCATGGCAGTGTCCAGACTGTTGTTCCTACAGGTCCATTGTCCATATGCCTGTGGAAGGTGGAGCAGGGGCAGTTCAAGGTTGGACAGGGTAAACAAGTGGGACAGTGGGATGACATCCGGGGGTTTCCGTGCATGGCGGGGGTCTTGACATCCTACTCTGTCTTCTTCCTCGATCTCAGGCCTTTCTTGCGGGGTGGTTCTTGTTCTGCAGGGGGTGGGGTCCGGGAGGGCCGTTGCTGTTGTGTCGGGGCCTCCTGACCACTAGCGCCGGCGGAGGTGGTGGGCTGTTCTTCCTCCATGCTAGTGGCAGGGGCCCTTTGGGGGGCCACATGGTCCCGCAATGTGGTGACAATCTGGTTGAGTGCCACCACGATTGTACCCAGCATGGCCTGGATCTCCTGGAACCTGGCCAGGACCGTCGCCATCGTCTCTTGGGAGTGGTGGTACGCTCCCATGATGGTGGTGAGGGCCTCTTGGACAGTGGGTTCCCTAGGCCTGTCCTCCCTCTGTCGCACAGCAGCCCTCCCAGTTCCTCTTTGTTCCTGGGCCTCTGTCCCCTGGACAGTGTGCCCACTACCAGTGCCCCCAGGTCCCTGTTGTTGTTGGGGTTGTGGGTTACCCTGGGTGCCCTGTACTGGTAGACACACCGCTGCTTGACCTGTCCTGGAGACAGAAGCATGGGCCCGCTGGGTTGGTGCTGTGCTGGTGTTTCCTGAGGGGGGTAGGTCTGCTGTGGCCTGTGGCTGTCTGAGGGGAACCGACTGTCCAGAGGTCCCCGATGGTCCGGGCTGGTCATCAGGTTCTAGGTCGACAGAGCTGCTGTCATCACTGGGGGCCTGTTCTGGGGGTGGGATGGACAAATCTGGACCCTCCTGGCCGGTGTGTTGGCGTTCGGGCCCTGCAGGGGTAAAAGAATATGGTTATTGATTTTGTGTGTGCCGTGGCGTGCGATTTGTGGGTGCCCTTGTCCCCCAGTGCTGGCAGTCCCATGTGGGAGGAGTTGTGAGGGTGGTTTGTGGGGGGGGATGGGTATGTGCAGTGGTCATGCTTAGGTGATGGGTGTCCATGGTTTGTGTTGGCATTCAGGGGTTTGGGTTGGGTTGGGTGGGTTGTGCTGGTTAGACATTAACAGGGAGTATGTGTGCTGGGGGGTTAGGGGTGAGGGTGGGGGTGTGGGTTGGCATGCTGGTGGTTGGGGGGGGTGAAGTAGTTGAGATTAGATTTACCAGAGTCCATTCCTCCGCCTACTCCAGCGAGGCCCTCAGGATGCAGGATGTTCAAGACCTCTTGCTCCCATGCTGTGAATTTGGGTGGAGTGGGTGGGAGTCCGCCGCCAGTCTTCTGCACAGCGATGTTGTATCTTGACACCATCGACCGCACCTTCCCCCGTAGGTCATTCCAGCGCTTTCGGATGTCTTCCCGATTTCTGGGATGCTGTCCCACAGCGTTGACCCTGTCGACGATCCTTTGCCATAGCTCCGCCTTCCTGGCTATTGTGGTGTGCTGCACCTGTGTGCCGAAGAGCTGGGGCTCTACCCTGATTATTTCCTCCACCATGACCCTGAGTTCTTGGTCCGTGAACCTGGGGTGTCTTTGGGGTGCCATTGGGTGGTGTGGATGAGGTGTGGGGTGGTGTTTGTGGTGATGAGTGTGGTGGTGTGTGGTGTTTTGTGCGTAGATGTGGTGTGGATGATGATGTTGGGTTCCTGTGTGTGTTGTGGTTTGCGTTCCCTGTGCTCTCTCTCTGTGTATTGCGCCTTGTCTCTGAATTTCGATTTGTGGGGGTTTGTGGGTGATGTGGGTGTGTGTTTTATATGGTGATGGGTGTGTGGGTGTGGTGTGTGTATGTGTATCAGGTGTGTGTATTTCGAATTGTCCAATGTGGCTGTGTTTTGTAAAGGTGTGTGTATTTTGAGCGCGGCGGTGTGTACCGCCAATGGAATACCGCGGTTGAAAGACCGCCGCGTGGATTCGTGGGTCGTAATGGCATGGGCGTGTTTGTGTTGGCGTGACGGTGGAGGTTTGGTCATCTCCAGTTTATCGCTGACCGCTGATGAGGCCGGCTTCAGTGGATGTCGGGTTTTTGGCGGTTTGGCAGTTGTGGGTCAGAATGACCGTGGCGGTTTACCGCGGCCGCGGCGGGATGATGGCGGTCTTCTGACCGGCGGTAAGAGCCTTTTACCGCCAGGGTCAGAATGACCCCCTTTGTGATGAAGGAGCTCAGCCTAAATAGGTAAGATTGGCATTTAACAATAGATTTTTTTTGTCATTGGCCCTGCAACACATTCCATTACGCATCTGTAAGGTCAATAAAATTGTGACGGAGTAAACAAATAGCCGTCAATGGTGGCCTGACGGGTGACCCTCATCTTGGACCAACAAACTCTGCTCTGGCACACAGAGGTTTGCCAAACTGGCATGGCATAGCTTCTTTGATGAAGCAAGCTAGTATTGCACAACCCAGTCCCGGACCCATCACAAAGTGAATTGGAAGCCTTTTGCAGTTATTTCAAATCATTGTAAGGGGATGTTTGTAGCCATTTTCAGCAACTATTGTGTGTAGCATTTTGGGACAGTGCACTAGAAATACAAAAGTATTATTGTTTAAGCTTCAATATTTTTTCCGTAACACTAGTGTATTATGTGTACAATTTAGAGATTGTTGGATGCTTATCAGTCAATTTAAAGCATTTGGGGGTAAGCCTCAAAATCATGTAGGAGTCAATTCCACAACATATTCAGCCAATATTTAGAGATGGCTGGAGGAAGTTTGGAGAACTGTGGTTGCCAGTTTGATGCCATTTAAAAACAATAAATTTAAATGTTGGCCATTTTGAAATCTAACGAAGAGCATTGTACAACATAATTAGATGAACTGATGTTTATAAATGCAGACCATAAATACCATGAGCCGTAGGAATTTGGGTAAGTTTTAGTTAGATTTTGCACTGCAACAGGCTCAGTGTAAACATTAGAAATCCTTGGATGCTTGGATGTATCATATATTCTCTTGTGTATTTGGGCTGGAGAGATATGCAGCCCTTACTGCATATATGCACAGGAGATGCACTGTTGGAAGTGCCCATTCCCCTACCGAAGTAGGGCTAGCTAGGGTCTCAAAATTGATCAGCAGACGGCCCACTAAAGAAGGCTGCTATATGGTGAAACTGACGCTTTTTGCTGCAGCAGGGCACCATTTGCCAATCCGAAGTTAAAGACTTGTCTTGTGCTACATTAGAACAAAGATCACTGAGACCATTTGAACCTTCCGTCTTAGACCTCTACCTCACAATCCATGCATTTGACAAGAAGCACCTGCAGATGTATTTGTACAAATTATCTCTCGGTAGTTGAGCTAGTGATTCACTCTCTGTATTACTGTCTGCTGCTTTCTAACCATAGATTTCTTTATTGTGGTACTGTTGTTTATTCTTGCTGGTAGCTGATCCCTTACAGGTAGCTGACCCACTGTCTTGGAGAAGTAAGCCAATTATTTAAGTACAGCTAGTGAATCCTAAATTCCATCTCACCACAATGTTGGGGTATTTTCCTGCATGTTGGGCAGCGTGTGTGTGTGTGTAGTGCAGCCTACCATCCACCATTCCGTCACTGCCTTTTCCCCACCCTTTCCCACCCACTGCCTAATTCAAATTGGTTGTTATTGTGAGCTGGCACGCATGGCCCTCCCTGCTTGGTCTAACATCCAGCTCAGACATGCAAGCCATCTTACACTGGCGCCTGGTGCCTGAGAGATCTGTTTGCATGTGTCATACACACGGAACTTTGACTGCTATTGTAAAATCTGCACACCTGCACAGTAGGCAATGAGCATCTGCAGAGGCATTTGTTCAAGTTGTCATGAAGTGTTTCAAATATCAATTCGCATAGAATGTTGCCTACTGCCACCTAATTACAGATTTCTTCTACTGGTGCCTCAATGCTTGTTATGTGAAATTTAGGCTATTATTTACCAGTGACTAGTGGGTCTTAAACTCAACCTTCCCTTCATGTTGAGGCTTTCCTTTGTGCAGTGCCTCGTCTTTGTAATGCAGTCTCCTACCTGCTCACTGGTTCTTCCCCATTCAGCCCAAGTTGTGCAACTCGTATTCCCCTCTGGTTGTCGCTTCTCGTTTTCCCCTCTGGTTGTCGCTTCTACTAGGGCATCTGGCCCAGAAGTCAAAGGTTTAAGGCTTCTTCCTGTGGCATCTTCGGTGTTTTAGTTCAACACCAGAACTCCTGCCCTTTTACCCATATCACATCCTCTTTACCTTCCTCCACCCTCACCTTCCATCCACTTAATTATAACCGCAACATCCTGCCAAAGCACTACTATTTTATTGTCTCTTCTAGCCAGTTTCCTGTTAGCATCGACTACTGTGGATTGCGCCTCAACAATTTTAAGTGGATCCCACAGACTCGTTACTGTAGTGTCTGTGGTTTATCCTTGAGTAACTTCTTTGGGACCCTACAGACCCATAAATTGCGGTATCTGTGGTAATCCTTTGGGTATGTTCCCTCTGCCTCTGTGTGGCTCTACAGACTCACCACTTTTCTGTCCCTAGTATACTTAGTCACACCATCTCTTCTACTGAGTACTCTCCTGAGTCCCCAGTTATGGATGGGCCCTACTTTGTTACTGGGCTGCACCTTCCATAATGCTGAATCGACCCATCCACCTGAAGATAACAAAATTCATATTGTATTTATGGTAGGTATGTGCAATTGTAATCCAATCCCCCACACATCTCTCCAACTCATGTTTGAGAACAACTCAAGCATACAATACCTCACAGACAATATCAAACTACTTTCCATGTAGACCAGACCACCCTTTAAAGCTCACCACACACAACGAATTGAATGGACTCTTACTCTCCCGCCTGAAAATGGTTCTGAAAGGTTTTCTAGAACAATGAGCAGAAATAGATATACAGATGCTACAGTCCAGTAATACACCCTAGCCCATATCTATGCCCCCAAGTGTTCAACGTGAAATTAGTCAGAAAATTGAGTATTTATGAAGGCTATAAGTGATGATGTTTGCACAATGGTGAAAATGTATATCACATCAGTAATAAATTCTGTGGACAATGCAAGCGGTTGCACTGGAACAGCAAGTGACAGGACTGAGCAGTAAGGAAATATAAGGTAAAAACGATGAAACTGAATGCATTTTTTGTAGTGTAGGGGTAGGAGGGATAAATGTGACCCCCTTCCAAGGATAAAGAAAATCAGTAATCTTGCCATGCGAAATCTCCATATGCCAGACATGGCGAATCAGAATACTTTTTAGAAAAAAAAGATGATGAATCTACTGGTTGGATACCTATTATCCTGCGTTAAACAAGGCACAAACCCAACTCGCTCTCCTATGTTTTGCCGTTCGTACCGTGGTATCCATGCATAATTAAAATGATCCGCGATAAAACCCCTCTTTGAGTTGCCACTTTTTATTTGGCGCTACTGTGTCATCACATTTTTCAGAAAGCTTGCGCTTTCCAAGACCGAAATCTGTTTTAGCAGAAATGA
Source organism: Pleurodeles waltl (assembly GCF_031143425.1). Lineage (NCBI taxonomy): Eukaryota > Metazoa > Chordata > Amphibia > Caudata > Salamandridae > Pleurodeles > Pleurodeles waltl. The sequence goes on along the minus strand of NC_090446.1, from coordinate 1,330,515,688 downwards.
CAAAATGACGTCTCGGTAAATAGCTTCTTAAGCAAAGTTCACAATGGTGAAAAAGTTAAAGCTGTCAGACACCAGAATCTGGGTCTAATGATGCTCTTTGAATACTTGGCATCGCAGCTGTGTGCAGAATTAAACTGGAATGTGGTTCTCAAAGGACGCTCAATGAACTGAACAGCTTTTGATATAAATACGGCATTAATAATGGGGATGTTAAAGTCAGCGAAATGAGATTGTGCGGCAGCTCTAGTATGTTCGTATTTCAATTTAATGCTGCTTATATTTCCATTTAGGTGTTCAGTTTGGATCTCATTGTGTAAGGGCCAATTTGTTTTGAGTCAGTAGCTGTCTCCAGGTTCCTCGAATCAACTCAGTTACATCCTAATACCTCTACCTCACGCTTCCCTCCCATTTCATTTTAGTATCTATTTGTCTTACAGTTCTTGTTCTTATGTGTATGTCCATCTAAATTCCTTTTACTTTTTATTTGTAGATCTCACAATTTACGTTCCTATTTTTCTAGTTTTTTTTCTTTTTTGGCCCGGGCAGCAGAGACCAGAGCTCCTTAAGGCGGTTTATTAGCACAGTTACACGCACAGAGCCTTGAGCCCTTTATTACAAGTGCCTCAATGAATTACGATGCTAAATCAAGCATCTGTTTACATAGGGATTGCAATTACAGGTGATGCGATGTTTGTCACACCTATTAACTGCTGGTTGAGACATAGACCACACATTAGGATTTCCCCTTGTAAATTTTGGCAGATCGAAAAGACCCAGGGGGTGCCATACCCATGGGCTGCTATTCATCCATCACGAGTCAGCGTTGTTGTAGTCACACATTACCTGAGATGTCCAGTCCTCCCTTAACACTGGTCAGTTTGATGAATCTTTCACTCAAACACTCCTTCGTTTTCTCCAGTAGAAAACGTTATAAAACTCCTTACACCTTGCCCACTATAACAACCATAATTGGTCTCCCGTTGCAATTACAAATACTATAAAACATTGTGAGCTACAGTTCTAGCAGGTGTGTGACTACAACCACATTCTAGGCACACAGCAGTCAGTCAGAATGCTGACCCGGAAACACCACCAAAATACACTTTGTTGTCATCTGCAGTGAGATTCTTTTAATCTGTAGAGTAATTTGTTGCATGGAATAATATTGTGCAAGACACTCTATGGGGTCACCTGTCGGAGTCATCAGCCCTGTTCAGTGACACCCTTAGGAGTTTGAAGGGCTTCCTTTCTAACAGATTCTAAACACAGAAATTGGCACCTTCATTTCAAAACTCACTTCTGTCAATTGTGGTGCACCACAGAAGACACTTCTACCTTACAAGTCCCCCTTTTGGTGCTTCTCTGTAGCCTTGGGGTTACCTTCCAGTACTGACACTGCGGACAACTAATCTGCCTCAGAGCTGTCTATCCTTATAAGTATTTCTTATCTTTAAAGAAAGTTGTGAGCCATCAGGTGAGTGGAAGGAGAAAAGTGATGTGAAATGGGACAAATCTTCAATGAACATTCTCCTCCGGGTTTCTATGAAATGCAAACATCTCCCTCATCAACTTTAGACAGCCTGCTCCATCGTCTTTAGTGTTAAAGTGTCTTTTGATATTTCAATAAAAATGTGGGTATATGGCATGTGGATCTTATCTCCATGTTTACTCCTCTCATGGGGAAGAGCATTGTTTCGTGCATTCTCAGGTTTACATGTTCTTGTAAATCTGGGAATGCCTCAAAAACCATGAGAGTTGCGTGGGTATACCTACGCACCACCCATGGATTGCCTTCCCAGGGTAGAGTAAGGCAATGCAGCAATTGCGCTGTGTTACCTCACTCCAGAGTTTTGGAGCCACTCAAAACCACACAAAGTGGCTTTGCATGGCTTCAAAAATCTGACTCAGAGGTTTGCGTCACTCATGTACCATATTGCGTGGTTCAAACGTGACGCAACACTCTCATAAATATGCCCATTAGTTTATATTCCAGTACGCCTCACAAGCTACAAAATAAATTAATATCCCTTTAGCAGAAACAATTCAGCTTGTCTTTTGAGGGTTACCATGCCTGTGAAGTGTCCACTGAAAACTGCCTCCCCGCTTTGTGCTCAAAGGATTAGGCTTCACGTTCATTTAACAGAAACATCAAGTGATCAGGCTGCGCATTTACAGTGAGATGGGATACATTTGGTATGCCAAAAGCCCCTGGTGAAGTATGCCTTGAATTATTAATTAGAATCATAAGTCGGTGATATGAAGAAAACATAATACACTAAAGCATCTATTTACTGAAAGAGGTATATTTACAAGAACAGTGTGGGCTGCAATAGAGCTAAACTAATTGCTAGACTCTCTGAGAGCTGAAGGACGTTAATCTTGTTCCAATGGGTGCATGCTGTGAATCCTCAACTGCTTTCTTTTTTAGGTTTGAGTTTATTGAGAACAGCAAGAAAACAGAAATTCAATAAATAACATAATTTATGAGATAAGAACTAGAACAAAAGTATCAAGCTTAAAGTACAATACATAAAAGTAAATATTGTAAAAAAAGATGTAACTAGCGATAAATATGAATTCCATGCTGTAAAAAAATATGTAAATGTATGCGGAGGAAGGGAAAGGAACATTATACAAGTGAAAGAGAAAAATACTAATAAACTGTAGACATTATGAAGAGAAGACAAAAGTAAAAAACAATCCATATGCATAGTTCTGGCAGTTATATACATGTACTATTATAAAATCCAAAAGGCAGAGTGCATGAATTCAAGGTGGTTTCCTTACTTCATCAAGTACAAGAATAGTTTTACTAACAGATGAAGAGGATAAATACAGTAGGTAGTGGAAGCCATGGAAGATCTCTTTTTATAGTTAAGGATATAGAAGAGACATAGTTGGTATCTAGGCTATGAAGAAAGTAAATTGCATTCCACCAGGGCCTAAAAGTAACGTTATGTGCTTGCTTCCACTTGGATGTTATTAAGTGAAAAGCAATAGCCAGCAATAAATGTATCTATGTAGAGCCTGGATTGAAGTGGAGCCTTTGAGGAGCCAAATTACCCAGATAGATATTACTTAAGGAAAAATGGATAGTAACTTTAAAAATCTTCTTGATTTGATGCCATACCAGTTTCCAAAACTCAAGAACAGGGGCAATTTGAATAACATATGTTTGAAATCAGCATTTGAACCTGCAAAAAGTCAATGGGATGGGTTTGCATTTGGGGAGAATGATTTTAGAGTCATAGGAGTAAACAACAAACGATACTAGACAAAGCATAGGGTTTGTGTAGTGTTTGCAGCCCGGGCAGTTTTGTGCAGCTAGAGCCACATATTATCCCATACTATGGGGGGGGGGAGAACATGCTATGGTCTTGCCCTTCCTTAAATATTTATTTGCATGGAGTTACATCATCCCTATCAAAGTGCACATCTCGTTCATTGCTGACGGATTGGGGCTCCTGCCTCCTGGGTCTCTTTCAGAGAAACAAAAAGCGGAAAGCTTCCACACGATTCCTGGACCTGGGACTTCTGACAGCTAATCGCCTCATCACTGAGGTGGAAAGCCACTGAGCCCCCATCATTACTAGCTTGGGAACGCTCCTTTCTGATATGGACGAAGGCAGAGGGGGTTGCATTGCAACGCAAAGATGCTATAGGTGTGAGTAAATATCCCCTGTCTGCTAGCTGGGACGAGATGCTGACCCATGTACATAGAGCGGAACATAGCATAGATGCTGATGGCAAAATTGCACATGACACTGAGCTGGTGCAGGATTAGTCAATTTATATGCTACAATTGCTACCTGGTCCATTAATAGCATATTTTCCCACATAGGCCCCTAGCGGTCCAGCTGAATTGATAATAGCCCATTTATCTATCATGCCTTGGACACGGGTGGAGATACAGTAATGCAGACACAATGGGAGGCCCCTTGGCAGTGGAGTTGGGGGAGGGTGAGACTGGGCTCTAAATTTAGTTCTCTGTTTTTCTTGTTACACATAATTCTCTTTCTTATCATTGCTGAATCCACAAGTTTATTTGTAGCTTCCTGAACGGGAGACCTCGTTTACGCAATAATTGTGTGGACACCTGGCTTTCTGGAGCTGGTTTACAGTCCTTTACAAAATCAAACGCAATTCGTTGACTCTCCCACCGGGAGTTCAAATGTATAGATGATGCATAAAATACATTGTTTACAGACTGTCACTGCCAAATGGGCATGTATTAAAAGAAGTAAAGCTATGTTGAATGAATAAAACCAATAAGAAGATTTTTTTTTAAATGGAGGGAGGGGGAACTTTCCATTAAATCTTTTTCCCAAGCCAATTCAGTATTTGATTTGGTTCTATCTAAAGGAACACATAAGGATTTATAGATAATAGAAGCTGAAGGGTTAACAGTTAATAATGGAAAAAGTTTAATTGCTATGGGGAGGGGTAGTAGTAAGGGATAATGCAGCACTGCATTAATTGATAGATGTATGTAAAAGTTCATATTGTGATCGGAGAGTGGGTGGGAGGGAGAGATTAGTTTGAAGGTCAGAAAAAGATAGAAGTTGATCATCATTGAATAGTTGCAATACCCAACTCAATTCTTTAGATTGCCAAGTTTTCCAGTATATGGAATGATTCCAAAATCATAGCAATCTATTATGCCATATAGGTTAATGTTGGAATGTAATGACTGAGGGGTATGTTGAAGGAAGGAGAGGTGTTAAAGTTTTGCATGAATGATAAATGTTAGAAATTGAGTCTTTGGTTGGCAGTCAGGTTAACTCCTATCCAAGAAAGGACCCTCACTCTAGTCAAGGTGAAGGAGAATCACACTCAGTTAATCCCCACTCACCCCCTTGGTAGCTTGGCATGAGCAGACAGGCTTAACTTCAGAAGCAATGTGTAAAGTATTTGTACCAACACACATAGTAATACAGTGGAAACACTACAAAATGGACACCACACCAGTATAGAAAAAATAGGTAATATTTATCTAAATCAAACAAGAGCAAAATGACAAAAATCCAACATACACAAGTCAAGTTGAATTTTCAAAAGAATAAGAGTCTTAATCCTTAGACAACAGTGAGAATGCTGTTGTTACACAAAGTACCTGGTTAGTGTCAAAAATAAAGCTGCACAGGCGAGCTTGCATTGAAGCCGTTTCCCTCTCCAGTCGGGTCGCAATGCGTAGTTTTTCTCCCTCGCAGGAGAGCGATGTGTCGATTTCTGGACAGGGCACCTCGGATCTGCGCAGAGTCAGGTTGACTTGGACGCCCAGGGATGATGCATGGAAAATCCAGTCACACGGTATCAGAAAACTGAGCTGCGTGGGGTTTGCATCGTTATCAGCCTCTGTAAGCAGGTGTTGCATGCTGTTTCTCTAGGCGTGATGCATTGATCTCCCTGTTGCGATGCAGGTGAAACGTCGATTTTAGGCACGAAGCCAGCGGCGCATCGTTTATCAGCCGCGTTGCAGAAGGTGTGCTGAAAATTTCCCCACACGGTGTTAGGTGCGTAGATTTTTAGTTCTTGTCTGCCAACTTCACCTTTCAAGGGCCAAGGGACTGGATAGGGCACCACTTGGCAGGTCAGGAGTCTCACCAGAGAGTCCAGGTGTTAGCAGGGGAAGTCTTTGATGGCCCTGAGACTTCAACAACAGGAGGCAAGCTTAGTTCAAGTCCTTGGAGATTCTTCTCAAGCAGGAATGGACAACAAAGTCCAGTCTTTGTTCCCTTTCACAGGCAGAAGCAGCAAATGCAGGATATCCCAACAAAGCACAGGCACAGGCAAGGGTAGCCCCTCTCCTTGGCAGAGGTTCCTCTTGATTCCAGAAGTGATCTAACTTTCAGGGGGTTTGGGTCCACTACTGATACCCCTTTCTGTCTTTGAAGTAGGCAAACTTTAAAGAAAAGTCTCTCATGTTTGTAATATCCTGCCTTGCCCACGCCAGGCCCCAGACAAACACCAGGGGGCTGGAGACTGTATTGTGTGAGGGCAGGCACACCCCTTTCAGGTGTGAGTGACCACTTCTCCCCTCCCTCCGAGCACAGATGGCTCATCAGAATATGCTGGCTACAGCCCAGCTCTCTTTGTGTCACTGTCTAGAGGAGAGGTGCCAACAGCCCAACTGTCAAACTAACTGAGACAGGGAATCCACAAACAGGCAGAGTCACAGAATAGTTTAAGCAAGAAAATGCCTACTTTCTAAAAGTGGCATTTTCAAACACACAGGCCTTCATTACGACCCTGGCGGTTGGTGATAAAGTGGCGGTAATACTGCCAACAGGCTGGCGGTAAGTACTGCCAAATTATGACCATGGCGGTGATATCTCCGAAAGACAGCCAATGTACCACACCGAATGCCAGGGCGGAAACAACAGCCACCACGGCGGCAGCCGCCTACAGCCAGGCGGAAGACAAAGTTCCGTCCACCATATTATGACAACACAATCCGCCAACTTTTCCGGGGCGGTACCAACGCCATCAAAAGCCTGGCGGAAACAGAACACAGAAGTCAAAGGACTCACCGTTGGAGACACAGGGAAGAACCATGCTGCCATTGAACCAGAACTGCAAGTCTTTCCGATGATCTTCTACATTATGCTCCACCACGAACACCAACGCCGACGAAGATGACGACGGTGAGTACAGCCGCCTAGCACACAAGGGGGGGTGGGAGGAAAACGAGAGTGACACACACACGCACAACACACATCCCACACACACACGCCATACACACAACCAGCTGCACAAGAAAACAATTTGTTTGGCTGAATAATGCAAGGAAGACAGGAATTGACGAAAGTGATTGTAATAAGATCAACATAAAAAATAATAAGTCGATGTGGCAATGCAACAGATAGGTACAAATGTACAAAAAAGGGACACTGTCCAGTCCATAGTTAACAGGGGCCACATGGCCACAGGGCAAAGTCCAAGGCCCCACTTGATTCCTGCACCAATACGGAGAGAACACTGCAGGGGCATCTGTCGGCAAATAGGCAGGCACCTCAAAGGAGGAGGGGGGGCACCTCAGCCGGATGCGGAAACAAGACCACTGGTTGTGGAGGCGGCAACATGTCATGTGCTTGGTCCTGGTGAGTGCAAGGCCACAGTCTCTCAGGTGGGTGACTTGACCACTGGTTCTGGAGGGGGCAACATGCCCTGTGCTTCGTCCTGGGGAGTGCAAGGCCACAGTCAGCCACAGCCTCTCAGCTTGGTAACTTGCCCACTGGTTCTGGAGGGGGCACCATGCACTGTGCTTCATCCTGGGGAGTGCAAGGCCACAGTCTCTCAGGTGGGTGACTTGCCCACTGGTTCTGGAGGAGGTAACATGCCCTGTGCTGGGTCCTGGGGAGTGCAAGACCCCAGTCTCTCAGGTGGGTGACTTGCCCACTGTTTCTGTAGGGGACAACATGCCCTGTGCTTGGTCTTGGGGAGTGCAAGGCCACGGTCTCTCAAGTGGGTGTCTTGACCACTGGTTCTGGAGGGGGCAACATGCCCATTGCTCATTGTCCTGGGGAGTGCAAGGCCACAGTCTCTCAAGTCGGTGTCTTGACCACTGGTTCTGGAGGGGGGATCATGCCCTGTACTTGGTCTTGGGGAGTGCAAGGCCACAGTCTCTCGAGTGAGTGAATACCCCACTAGTTCTGGTGGGGACAGGCCGCACAGCAGCCCATGGAGGCTGAATCATATGGCGTCCGCCGGTGGTGACGGCTGCACTGTGGTGGTGGTGTTGTGTAGCCATTTTAGTTCTAGTTCTATGCACGTTATTTTAGCATACTGGGCCTGCCACTGTGCACTTTAACCTAGATATATTTTATTCAGCTTCATTTTATTATTCTTACAATAGCCACTTTTGAGATCTTGTTTTATTCCTCTCTATCTAGCTGTTTTTGCCTAGGCCAGCGCTACGCTCTCAAACAAGACATTCTTGCTCACTCTGTGCTCTGACATGCATAGAAAAACACATATCCTTACGTAGGGACATTTTCTCAGAACATCAGCTGTTTTGTACCGCCCCCCAGTTTGAAGACCTCTCCTCTAACGTGTAAGGGACAAGGAAGTGTTTTTATAATAAAACAGCTGATGTTCTGAGAAAATTTCCCTACGTAAGGATATGTGTTTTTCTATGAATGTCAGAGCACAGAGTGAGCAAGAATATCTTGTTTGAGAGCGTACATGGACACTGTGGAGGTGGAGGTTGAGGAGGGGGAAACAGTGGAATTAGTGGATGTTGTTATGTCTGCAACTGAATGTTGTGTGAGTGCCTTTGGGATGAAGTATGGTGCTTGTGTTTGCCTGTGACACTCGTGGGTGTTGTCTTGTGTGCATGCTCATCTGGTTGTGTGCTTGGGATGGGTTGGGGTTGAGGAGAATGGGACTGGGAAAGTGGAAGTTGGAGGGGGGACGGAAGAAACAGGGACAATGGCTGCCTTCAGAGAGGAGGCCAGAGCCTGGATCAATCTCTGTTGGGCTGTCAATCCACTGTGAATGCCGTCCAGGAAAGCTTTAGATTGCTGTATCTGGGCTGCCAGCCCCTGGATGGCTTTTACAGTGGTTGACTGCCCTACAGAGATGGATCTCCGGAGGTCAATAGCTTCCCCACTCAGGGCAGCAGGGCTCACTGGGGCAGGGCCTGAGGTGCCTAGGGCGAAGGAGGTGCCCACCCTCCTGGATGAGTGGGCACGGGTGACTTGCTGAGGGGCTGCTGGGATGGCGGTGCTGGTTCGGGGGGTAGCAGCTGTACCTGCAGAAGTGTCCGCCACCAATAGGGAGCTCCCATCGGAGGAGGTATCAGAGTCTGTGTTGTCCCCTCCAGTCTCCGCCGTGGTGCTCCCCTCGCCCTCCGTCCCACTGGTGCCCTCAGCGTCGGTGGACTCTGCCTCGAGGGTCCTGTGGGATGCAGCTCCCCCTGTCGATGGTGCCTCTACTCCTCCACCAGATGATGCTAATGCACATAAGGACAGGATGACAAAACAAGAAAGGGGAGAGAGAGACAAAAGATACACTTGGTCAATGACTTCACCAACACCACTGTTGGCATACACAGCACCCTCACACTCAGGGAACAGGCCTATGCACTATGCATAGCACTATCAGTGAAATGGCTAGTCACCAAGGAATGAGCAAGGGCACACACCGCCAACTGCAACACACCTGGGACCCACGCAGCCCTGACCAGTAGTGGATGCTAACAAGCTAGGTAGTCAGTATTTCCCATTCAGACCCTTAGCCACCAGAGGACCTACGCTGCTATGTCTGGCCTAGGAGCACCCACTGACACTCAACCACCACCTGGATACCACCCCTCCAGCCGTGACATTCAATGATGGCCACTGTACTCACCCACTTGTGGTTGCTGTGATGCCCTCAAGCGCCCATCCAGCTCTGGATAGGCCACCGCCAATTTGCGGGCCATCAGAGGGGTCAGGGTCCGACGGGCACCCACCCCTTCCTCGTTGGGAGGCCATCCCCAGCTGGGCTTCCACGGTATTCCGTGCCCAGCATCTCAGGTCTTCCCACCGTTTCCAACAGTGGGTGCTCTGTCTGCCATAGACCCCCAGGGTCTGCACTTCCTTGGCAATGGCATGCCATATACTTTTCTTTTGATGGGTGCTGACCTGTAGAGGCAATACAGACAGGATAACACCATTAGACAAACAGTTCAGCCAGTAACATACCAGTTGGCCCACCATACCAGTTTCCATCACAATTGGCACACATATAGCCCAGCACACAACATGTACCCAGCCAAGAGGAAATCCTTCCCCTCTTACACAATGCCTTCACACACAACTCCATGCATTCATGCCACATGCATCGTGCCCACAGTGTACTCACCTGTTGGTCTGGAGGCCCATACAGCAGTCCATGCTGGGGTAGGACCACATCCACCAGTCTCTCCAATTCCTCTGAAGTGAAGGCTGGGGCCCTTTCCCCAGTCACACAGGCCATGGTAGGTTTCGGACACAGGTCACAGCAGCACATGCAGTGTAGGTCCTCTCCTATGGAAGGTCAGGAAACAAGTGAGGAATCAGATTGAGAATGGTGGTCACGTCAGCGGCAGTGCATACGTCACCGCCAGTGCAGATCACCATTGGCCACTGTACCCCATAGGGCCCAATAATAACCAATGAGGAGATGCACAGCGGTTCCCGACCGCCTACCACCACGGCGCACAACATCAGCGGCATTACCTCACTTCCACTTCCACAGGACAGGCGGACCCCATTTCAGGGGGGTGGAAAGGTCTATGGAATAATGCTCAGTAACAGGATAAATAGGCACATACTTGATAAATTACACTGTCCCATAACATGTTTACATATTGCAGACTACTGTTGTGGCTCCATTGTTCATTTTGTGACAGCCTCCTCACTCGTTTGTCCCTTAGATACCTACCTCTGGGGATGAATAGGAGATGGAGACATACCCCCGTGTACAAACCCCTGGTGGACTTGGCTACACTGGAGGACAGGCACATTATCCTCACCTATAGACTGGACAGGGCCACAATCACAGTGCTGTGTACACAATTGGAGCCTGACCTGATATCTGCTATCCGTCAGCCCACTGGGAGACCTCTTCTTGTGCAAGTGCTATCAGTTCTCCATTTCCTGGCAACTATTTCTTTCCAAGTGACAGTGGGCTTGGCAGCAGGAATGTCACAGCCAATGTTCTCAATAGTGCTGACAACAGTGTTGTCTGCCATGATAAAACACATGTGCAGCTACATTGCATTTCCCCAGGTTGAGGATTTGGCCACTGTGAAGGCCAGGTTTTATGCAATGGGAGATATCCCCAATATGATTGGGGCGATCGATGGAACACATATTGCATTTGTCCACCCCATCAGAATGAACAGATGTTCAGGAATCGTAAGAGTTTCCACTCTGTGAATGTGCAGATGATGTGCTTGGTGGAACAGTACATCTCTCATGTCAATGCTAAGTATCCAGGGTCAGTGCATGATGCCTTTGTCCTGAGGAATAGCAGCATCCCAAATGTGATGTCCCAATTACAGAGGCACAGGGTGTGGCTAATAGGTGAGCCCTGGTTCCACCAAGTATATGTTGGTGTATGCCTATGCTGTTGGTCATATAGGATAGTGTGTGGCTAAATGTTGTCCCTCAATATTTGCAGGTGACTCTGGTTACCCAAACGTATCATGGCTGCTGACCCCTGTGAGGAATGCCAGGACAAGGGCAGAAGAACGTTATAATGAGGTATATGGGCGAACCAGAAGGATCATTGAAAGGACCTTTGGCCTCCTGAAGGCCAGGTTCCGGTGCCTCCACCTGACAGGTGGATCCCTGTGCTACTCACCCAAGAAGGTCTGCCAGATAGTGGTGGCATGCTGCATGTTGCACAAACTGGCCCTCCAATGCCATCTCCCTTTTCTGGAGGAGGAGGAGACTGGAGATGCCCCTGTGGCAGCAGTGGACCCTGTGGACAGTGAGGATGAGGAGGCAGAGGATGAGGATGTGGACGACAGAACATCTGTAATCCATCAGTATTTCCAATGACACACAGGTGAGATAGCGCAACTTTACGTTTCAATGACTTTGGTGGTATTCTGTGTGGCATTGACATGCTGGTATTTCCCACTTCTACGCCCACTTACTGTTACCTCTGGCTATTCATTTAGTAGATGTTTGTGATTTGACAAATACTTCTGGTGTGATCACAGCAGCCAGCTACAGGTCATTGATTCTATGCTCATTCTATGCACAGTTCATTTGCAATGGTTGCACCTGTTTCAATCAATACATATTTGAAATACATGACATACTCAAAATCGATTTATATCAAAGGGTGTTTATTGTAGTGCTAATATATAGAGGGGGAAGTGCGATGGGATGGGGTGATGATGGAGGAAAGTCCGGGTATTGTTCCACTCTGTTTGTAGCACAAGTGTATTGTCCAAGTGGACATAGGAAGGGGAGCAATGGCAGTTCAAGCTGGACAGGGTGACTGAGTGGAACACAAGGGTGACAGTCAGGAGGGGGTCTTGGCAAGTGTCTCTGGCTTCTGTCTTGATCGCAGGGAACTTTTGTGGGGTGGTCCACCTTCTGCAGGGGGAGGGGTGCTGATGGACTATAAGTCCTGTGGCGGAGCCTCCTGGCCACTAGCGGCAGCAGAAGTGGAAGGCTGTTCAGATGACTGGCTAGTGGCAGGGGCCCATTGGTGTGACACTGCCTCCCTCATAATGTTTGCCATGTCTGCTAGCACCCCTGCTATAGAGATGGGGGTGTTGTTGATGGCCTGCAAGTCCTCCCTGATCCCCTGATGCTGTCCCTCCTGCAGCCGCCTGTTCTCCTGCACATTGTCTAGAATCTAACCTATCATGTCCTGGGAATGTTGATAGGCTCCCAGGATCTCAGAGAGCGCCTCCTGGAGCATCTGTTCCCTGTTCCTGTCCTCCCCCTGGTGCACAGCAGTCCTCCCAGTGTCCCTGTTGGCCTGTGCCTCTGTCCCCTGAACTGTGTGCCCACTGCCCCTGACCCCAGGTCCCTGACTGTCTTGTTTGCGAGGTGTGGCCTGGGGTCCCTGTACAGGTGGGCCCACTGCTGATTGACGTGTCCTAGGGACAGAGGTTTGGGTATGCTGGGTGCGTGCTGTGGTGTTGTTTCCTGATGGGGGAGGCTCTGTGGTGGTCTGTGACTGGGCTTGGGTAACCGGCTGTCCAGTAGTCCCTGATAGGCCAGGTAGATCGGCCAGATCCTGAAGACCAAAGTTACTGTCATCACTGTGGGCCTCTTCTTTTGGGGGACTGGATAGTGCTGGCACCTCCTCTCCAGTGACATTGGCTCTGGTACCTATGGGGATGTAAATGATGTATTATGCTTCACGTGTATGACATATTGTACATCCCTGGCTTCCCCTCTATGGTTGTTGTTGCCCTGCCAGCTTTTACTTGTGTATGTTGGTGTATGGTGCAATTTTTAGTTGCCCTCTGCTGTGCATGCTTTAGTGATGAGTGTCCATGCAAGGCTGTGAGGGGTGTCCATGCATTGGTACAGCATGCAGGGCTTGGCATTGGCATTAGAGAGATGTGATGGTGGAGTGTTTGGGATGGAGTGGAGTGATGGGAGTGAGATGAGGGTATGTGATGGCATGCAGGTAGGGGGGTGATGATTGTTAAAAGTTGACTTACCAGAGTCCAGTCCTCCTGTGGTTCTAAAAATTCTGGACCCATGTAATTTACTTTGCCACAGCAGTACGATTTTAGTATCAAAAGACCGATAATGACTAGTACACTAAGCATGAGCATTTTCGCTCAATTCCAGCAGCGTTCTCACCTCGAAATCGCCATTTTCGTCCTGCACTCGTGGCTCCCATTTTATACACGGCAGCCATTTTAAAAGTTGCCCTCACATAGGCTTATAATACAGTCAGATTTGATTCCAAGGACACGTACACCTTGATTGACTTTTCTCTGACCTGGGCAAGCTGGAACCATTGCCTCAGGCCAAACCTGTTTGGTCAGTCCCTCTCCCAGTGGCCGAATCAGATAGCATCAAGGCACACCATGCCATAAAACCCTTATTATCGCTCACACACCCTGCCTAACTTGCTCACACCTGCACCTGCTCTTTTCTTCTTCTTACTTTACGAGGGGGAGGTGCCCGTTTTTATTAGGGGTCCACACTTATCTGATGTAAAATACTAGGCCTTGCCGGGTAATTTGTTATGGGTTGGATGACATGAAATATGAGGTTTCATCATGACACTGTTTTTTCCTTTGTAGTGAAAACATGTGAATGACCAACCAAAATGTCAAGAATGTTTGCCTGAAGCTTAAAAAACTGTATATAAGGAAACCTGACTTTGCATTGAAACACAGTCTCCTGAGAACATACAAACTGTGCTGTTGTACTTCTAGGACGCTTGTCACTTGGTTGCAGCCAATAAATTTGATCTTTGACTTCACCTAGAAGACTCTGAGTTTCTGTGGTCTGAATCAGGAAAGTACCCGAGGTCTTTGGGTGCACCCTGGCACCACTGGGTTACCGGATCAGTACCGGTTCTGAAAAACCCAGTACCTCAGTTGGCGCCCAACGTGGGGCGATACCAGCGGTACCGGTCCAAGCCTGAGGTCCGTGGGGAGCTTCGTGTGAAAATTCTGGAGGAAGGCCGCCACTTCATCGACCCCTGCATGTCGACGTGGTCTGAAAGTCTTTGCTGCGAGGTTCCCCGCTTCCCGACAGCTACGAAGGACTGCTGCCCTGGCTATCGCCCTGATTTGGACCCTTGATGTTTGGTAGAGCGAAACGATAAGACGAGTCTTCTGGTGACGTCATCGATATTTTCAGTTAAGTATAAGTGGAGCGTCTCCCAGTCCTTAGTTGGACACTTGGTTTGGTCCTTAAGTTGGACATTTGGTTTGGTATCCCTTTGGGATCACTTTGATTTGGAACTTGCAAGTACCAAAGCCGAAGGACTCGTGTATTCACGAGACTATCGTAAACGATAATCCTTTGAAGTTTGAAGCTAGACTAGTGAGCGAAGATGCCTGGTCTTAGCAGACTTGGAAATTTGTTTTGTCTTGGTTGTAAAAGGGACTCCCGGTTGGAGGACTCATGTCCGGTTCCTCCGATTGGAACTCCAACCTATGAACTATATGTGAACCACGGAGTAGGTCCCATCACGTTTAATAAAGTATGGGTCCGCTATTCTTGGAAATAATTGAGAAAAGTTTTCTTTTCTCTTGTAAATATGACTTACAACTAGGATCTGCAAATGGTTCTGTAAGTAAATTGCGACGGCGCTATTTATGAAAAATGGCTAAAGCGCGCTGTATTGTGTGTCCTGAGTGTTTTCTGTTTATATTTGAAATGAGCTCAATGTGTGTTTGTGGGTCTTCTTGATGTTTACAGTTTGTTAAGTAAAATGTTGGTTAATTAATATTAAGTAGAAACTTAGAAAAAATCCAGAAATGAACCATGTGATGTGCTAACATAGCTATATGTTGCTCTTTAATTTATAGAATGAGCAATTGTGCACATATACAAAACTGCCGTTAAATGCTTAATAAATTAGAAAACACATTCAATAGATATAAATAGGGCCCCAAAAAAAAAACGAAATTATCTATTTTTGCAAAAAAATAAATAAATTTACAGCATTTTTCTTAGATGCATTGTATTAGATGTTCACAGGCAAACTTTTCAGCTGCAGTATATTTGATAGGAATGTTCAAATCAGCCAGCACTTTCCCAGTTAAACACGGGTGGAATTTTGCATAACCTTCCTTTTAAATGAAAGTGGCGCAAAAATGTGACGCATTTCAAGTTAGGCTTATGCGCTTAGGCTTGTGAGTTAATGTATCCCAAATAATAGGCAAGGGATGCAGCTTGCTTTTATATGTGGAATTATCACCAAAGAATAATTGGGTTCTTATTTTTTTTTAAAAGAAAATTATTAATTATGGAAAAATTATTTAAAAAATTAGTGCCTTTCAAAATCGTTTTTTAATATTTATAAAGCTTAATACCTATACTATGATCTCCTAACATAAAAATTTAATTTAAGTTATGTTGCACCGCTAAAATGACATTTGTATGTGCAATTTTCCCTTGGCGCAGGAGCAAACAAGCTAATTTCTATAAAGTATAAGTTAATATTTTCAATGGCTGACACATGGATTGTGTAATAGACATTCTGGTAATGCATATTATGCAAGAAAATTGTAGGATATTGATTTTTTAATGCCTAAAATATCAAAGTCGATTTTGGGCAAAAGCACTGTTTAAACTGCATTTTCTTTCATTCAGAGTACTTTTTAAAGTGTCTCAGGCTTCAGTAAATGCATACATTTAGGTTTGATATATATATTTGCAGGTTGTGCCTTCTTATGATTCAATGAGTCAATGTGCCAGTACAAAGGCTTGTTTTAATATCAAGGTTGAAGGTTCTAACTTCAGCTGGGCCTACTGAGACGTTCATTCATTCGAGGTTGATGAAATATGTACCATTGCATGGGATTGCAACAAGCATTTATTCTAACAACTGGTATGTGTGTTATTAAGGTTTGTGAATTATTCACGGTAAATGTAGTTTAATAATCTGGAAATAGAGATAATTTTTTTTAGCGCCTAAAAAGGAATTTTTTTTTTTTTTTAAATAGAGTGAATTATTGCAGGTTAGAAGGAAAACAGGAAGGCCTACTCTCTTTGACAGATTCAGAGTGGCAGAAGCTAGGAGAGCTACAGAGGCTGGCTCAAGTCACGCTGCTGAGATGCTATCTTTAGTTTTCCCATAAACAATGGAGGAGGCTGTCATGTTGACACTTGTGACCTTTTAAATTAGTGCCTTGTCTCTGTGAAATGCAGAATGACCCTACCAGGCCTCTAAAAGTAGGATTTCTGGTTTCTCCAGAAGAACATCAATACAATTAAAGAACTTAATTCCAAAGGGAAAATATTTAAAAAAGGGGTTTCTTCGAAAGTCCCAACATCATGTTAAATGCTCTGCGGAACTGATACATTTGTGTCTCCGCTCTAAAAAAATAAAATTATGCCTGCTAGTTGCTTTTATTTGACAGAAAACGAAGTGTTGCATTAAGTCTTAGACAGAAAATAAGATGCAGCCCTTTTCTAAAATTTTGAAGGCTACATGCCTTAATGAGAACGATTTGCCAATTAAGACTTATTTTTCACAGTGAAAATTGTAGGTGCCAAATTAATATGGAGTGTCAGTGTAACAATTTTTACTTTTAGAAAGGTAAAACTAAGGTGGCTTGATGTTGCGAAGTAACTGACAAGAGGGTAACAGTTAAGTAATGGAAATTTATTTTCATGTATTTGGTCCTATCATGATTTGTTCTTGCTGGTCCTGTATGTTAGAAGAGAAACAGTAAAGTTATATTTGACAGCAGATTTCCATTGCCTGGTGATCTACTGTCAAAAGGAGGGTAAGGATTTTAAACCTGACAAATTAAACAGGCCCAAAGATTGGGTTTTGGGCTGCAGGTTTACAGTGCATAAAGTACATGACATGGTGTTGTGTGTCACCGCTTATTCACACATGCTATTGTTTTGTCTATGCTTTTTGTGCTTGATACACAGCAAGTATATCTGATGGCTTGACGTCTTGTGCGTTTTTATTATTTTTTTTATTTGTTTTTTGCATGTTTTTTGCTGCTTTTGATACTATTACAAGCTCCCCTGTGTTGTGAGGGGATGGTCATGACGATGCCCATCGCTACGCAACAGTTGGTTGAACTTGTTCTGGTTACTAAATTCCACAGATAATGATATTTCATGCTGTGAACATAAAAGACAACACTTCACCAGTGCATGTCTATTTGGCTATAATGGTATTGAAGGAAAATAAAAAGAGATATACAGGATCAAAGTGTGTCACCTGCAGTTAGTCACGTTACTGCCCCTCCCCTTAAAGGAACAGGCAGCCCTACATTTATGTAGCCTTGATTGGACCTAAGGATGAAATTATAGATCTGTGACTCAAGGTGGCCTAATTTCTATATTACATTAGTTAATGATGTTCTGTTTCCTAAATAGCATATGGCTTTTGTTCCTTAAAAGAAAACCAGGTTTTCATTTTTTCCTGAAGAAGGAACTGAAACATTAGCTAGGAGTACCGTATATGGTGTAGTCACCAACGGTAGAGTTAAAATTTGTGTAACTTTGGCCTTTGTGTATCACCCGTACTCTCGGTGTTGTGTCACATGCCTGACTATCACCCAAATAATTTTTTTTTGTTCTTCCTATAGATTTTTTCTTTTGTTACTTCCCCTGACCAATGTCGCATCATGCTTAGTTATTGAGATTTTAGCTATGTCCTAGTCCCATTTCTCTTTTTCGAATTCCTTTCACCAGTCAGCCCTTTTATTATTATTGATGTACTGTTCAGGTTCACATTTCCAGACTGCAGTGATGTACCAGGGACCCCCATGTTATGTATAATTCCCTTTGGTATGACCAGACTGGTTTTCAAGAATTTGCCTTAGGCCTGCTTCAATGTTTTCCAGCCTGACTGTCAGGGTAGCGATAGACTGGTTAACTGACTCAATATTATAGTAAGACAAGTTTTCCATCTCAATAGGAGATATTTTATGATTACCTTTTTGAACATGACGAATTTTCAATGTCTATTTTAATTTGGTTTTCGGTTCCCTTCTGTTCCTGTTACTTTAATTTTTGGTGGGATCAGATGTGTCCTAATCATGCAAATATCAGGACCCTCTAGTTCTTGTCTTTTTGTTTGCACATTTGACTATTAGCCTGTGTATTGCATAGTGCACCTGATGCACAGTTTTTTAAAGGAAGGTTTCTACATGTCCCTGATAATCGGTATCATGTGATTTCTCTATTGAGATGTTCTAAGATAAGGAGGAACACCTAGACTTAATCATTGAGGAAAATATGTGTTTACCCCATTAGACAATGCCACTGTGTGAGGAAATCCATTCAGATAGAATTCTCATGTAGCTATAGATGGCAGAGAATAATGGAGAGAACCCAATTAAAGATGCTAGAGACCCTGTTTTGCCCTTCTGCCTTTGTCTTTTATGCCCATGGTGTATGGCTACTCCTTTGAAGATTGCAGACCACGTGCTTGCAGTCCCCTTGTTAAAAACCATGAACTGTTTTTGTACTAAATTGAAGGGAACTAACAACTGTGGCACATTTCCTACGTCACTAGATTCTGCGGGTATCAAGTCATAATAACCTGCAGGACATTGATTTAAGCCTAATTCCCATCAGTGACAGCTACAGATGAAAGACGGACGTTTTGGCCCTACAGTCTCAGCACCCAGAAAGTAGCAAAGCTGGACAGCGATCGCCAGCGCATGGTATCGTACTTGCTCCATCAGACGGCGTTGGACATCGCAGAGCCAATGTTTCAGTGTAAAAGAGCTAAAGAGAAGGATTCCTGTTGTTGATGGCAGAGCTGTTTTGAGGTTTCATTTCTCTACCTGTCATGTGCTGGTAACCTCTGACAGTGTGCAATCCCTTGAGCCCCTTGGCCTGAGTTTTGGCCACACACCCCCTTTTCTTTGCTCCAACGGAAGAAGGACAGTGCACCGGAGATTTCAAGTTTGGAAAAAGGCACTATATTGTGGTGCCCATGAAAGAGCAGCTTGAGCGTCCTCTGACACTAAATAATGAATGTTGGAGTCTGAAAGTGCTGCTGAGCTTGAGCTATTTCCCAATTAATGGTGCTTGGGTCTGCACGAGATGATTTGTGCCCTTGATCAATGAAGAGCACATTGTTTGTAGTGTCTGCCACAGAGGAGAGACACTGGTGCATTGCTTTAAGACATTGAGACTTTCGAGTGAGCTGTGGGTGTTTGCCAGGAGGAAACTCCAACTAAGCAGTACTTTTCTCACGAAGAGGCCTGAATTGAGAGGCCCATGCGAAAGAAAACAACAAAAGAAAATTTGATGGACAATAGAAGCCTGCCAGAGAGGCTTTTTGAACGGACTCTGGGCATAGTTCGTTTCACAAGAGGTTTCCGTGTGATTGTATAGACTAGGTGTTAGGAGACTGATTGTTTTGCTGGCATTGTTTTAAAGTACTATTCTGTTTAGTAAAAGCAGAATAAAGTCCATTTTCTGTGGAAAGAGTACCCCCTTTTCACCTTAGAGCATTGATGAGAGTCACCACTGTTCCACCTGAACATACCAAAATTACTGAAATGCAGAGGAGCCCTAAAAATGTTACTAGATAATTTTAGGATTTGCTTTTTGGTTAGGGTTGTGAAAAATTATTATTTCATTTGTAATAATGGTCACTAATTTCTCCCGTTGTCTATATGTTCTTAATAACGTGTTTTCTAGTGTCTTTTAAACATGACGTTGTCATTTATGGGTGGGATTGTTTTTCTCTACTCAATTGACTTCTGCACCCACTTCCCAACCTATGTCTTTTCCTACTATTGTTTCTTTGCACTCTTTTCACCCTTTTTCTGAACATGAGCAGGTTAGAAGATCAGAATTCGTAAGCAATTCTTTTGTACAGCTTCTGCATCAACACTAGTTAGTAGTGAACATCACTAATTGTTGGGTGTGTGATCTTATGCCACCTACTGCAGATAGAGGTATTCCTTATTTTGTCCTGCCATATGTGGCCTTTTGTGCTACTTCATGTTCGAGGAGACCTGTCCAGAGAGAGTTACCAAGTACTAGAATTTTGCTCCAGCAACATCTCCAAGGCCTTATAAACATAGACCTGGACTCAGATTAGCATGAGAATAGGTTTATTGCCTATGTAAGGGCAAAAGGAGGGTTTGTGGTTCTAAAAATTCTGGACCCATGTAATTTACTTTGCCACAGCAGTACGATTTTAGTATCAAAAGACCGATAATGACTAGTACACTAAGCATGAGCATTTTCGCTCAATTCCAGCAGCGTTCTCACCTCGAAATCGCCATTTTCGTCCTGCACTCGTGGCTCCCATTTTATACACGGCAGCCATTTTAAAAGTTGCCCTCACATAGGCTTATAATACAGTCAGATTTGATTCCAAGGACACGTACACCTTGATTGACTTTTCTCTGACCTGGGCAAGCTGGAACCATTGCCTCAGGCCAAACCTGTTTGGTCAGTCCCTCTCCCAGTGGCCGAATCAGATAGCATCAAGGCACACCATGCCATAAAACCCTTATTATCGCTCACACACCCTGCCTAACTTGCTCACACCTGCACCTGCTCTTTTCTTCTTCTTAATTTACGAGGGGGAGGTGCCCGTTTTTATTAGGGGTCCACACTTATCTGATGTAAAATACTAGGCCTTGCCGGGTAATTTATTATGGGTTGGATGACATGAAATATGAGGTTTCATCATGACACTGTTTTTTCCTTTGTAGTGAAAACATGTGAATGACCAACCAAAATGTCAAGAATGTTTGCCTGAAGCTTAAAAAACTGTATATAAGGAAACCTGACTTTGCATTGAAACACAGTCTCCTGAGAACATACAAACCGTGCTGTTGTACTTCTAGGACGCTTGTCACTTGGTTGCAGCCAATAAATTCGATCTTTGACTTCACCTAGAAGACTCTGAGTTTCTGTGGTCTGAATCAGGAAAGTACCCGAGGTCTTTGGGTGGACCCTGGCACCGCTAAGTTACCGGATCAGTACCGGTTCTGAAAAACCCAGTACCTCACTCCTCCTACTCTGGCCAGGCCCTCAGGATGCAGTAATGCCAAGGCTTGCTTCTCCCATGCTGTGAGTTGTGAGGGAGGAGGTGTGGGGTCCACTGCCAGTCCTCTGTATAGTGAGCTGGTGTCTTGCTGCTATGGAACGTACCTTTCCCTGTAGGTCGTTCCACCTCTTCCTTATATCGTCCCTTGTTCTGGGGTGCTGTCCCACGGAGTTGACCCTATCCATGATTCTCCGCCATAGCTCCATCTTCCTGTCTATTGATACCTGCTGCACCTGTGCTCCAAATAGCTGTAGCTCTACCCTGACAATTTCCTCCACCATGACCCTTAACTCCTCCTCAGTGAAACAGGGGTGCCTTTGTGGTGCCATGGGTGTTATGTGATGTCTGTTGGTGAGGGTGTGTTGGGTAATGTGTTGGGGTGTGTGAAGTGGTGTGTGTGAGGGGTGTATGTGCTGTGTGTATGTAGTTGTGGCAGTGGTCTTGGTGTCAGTCTTTTGACAATGATTTGTAATTGTAAAGGGTTCTGGGTTATGTGGGTGTGAGTTTTATAGTGGTGTGGGTGTGGTGTGTGTATGGGTCAGGTGTGTGTTGTTTGTATTGTCCAATGTGGTGTTGTTTTGTTTGTGGGTGTCCATTGTGAGCGCGGCGGTATGTACCACCAATGGTTTATCGCCGTTGAATGTCCATCCTGGTGATTCGTGGGTCATAATGTGGTGGGCATTGTTCTGTTGGCGTAACAGTGTGGGTTTTGATACTGCCACTTTATCACTGACCTTTGGGCTGACAGATTTGTGTCTGTGGCTGTATTCTGTCAGATTGGTGTGATGGTGTGTCATAATATGGTGAACGGATATCCGCCGCTGCCACGGTAAGTTGGCGGCCATCAGCATAGCGGTAAGCGGGATTTACCACCAGGGTCGTAATGAGGGCCACAATCTAAAAACAACCTTTACCAATAGATGTATTCCTAAATTGGGAGTTCAGAGACCCTAAACTCCGAATTTCTATCTGTTCTCAAAGAGAATCTGCACTTTAGTAATATTTAAAGGCAGACCCTATGTTAAACTGTGAGAGAGTTAGGACTTGCACAATGAAAACTGAATTTGGTGGTATTTCACTGTTAGGACATATAAAACACATTAGTATATGTCCTACCTTAAACATACACTGCACCCTGCCCATGGGGCTACCTAGGGCCTACCTTAGGGGTGCCTTCCATGTATAAAAAGTGAAGGTTTAGGCCTGCCAAGGGGAGTAAACATGCCAAGTCGAATTGGTAGTTTAAAACTGCACACACAGACACTGCATTGGCAGGTCTGAGCCATGTTTATATGGCTACGAATGTGGGTGGCACAACCAGTGCTGTAGGTCCACTAGTAGCATTTGCTTTACAGACACTGGGCACCCCTAGTGCACTGTACTAGGAACCTACTAGTAAATCAAATATGCCAATCATGGAAAGCCAATTACACATACAATTTACATAGGAGCACTTGCACATTAGCACTGGATAGCAGTTGTAAAGCACCCAGAGTATAAAAAACAGCAAAAACAGAGTCCAGCACACATCAACAATCTGGGAAACAGAGGCAAAATGTTAGGGGAGACCACGCCAAGGATGCCAAGTCTAACAATAAATAACTGGAGTATGTGACAGAGTGATAGTTGTTCTGAAGACAATATTTTTTTTTAAAGTCAAAAGGAGAAATAACACAATTCTCTATCTGTATCACAAAGGAGAATGTAGTTGAAGCACTGAAGTGAGCCATCGGGAAGCCTGTTTCTAAGAAAAGGCATAATGATACTTGTTAAAATCTGGGAAAATAAGACCTCCATTAGATCCATCTTTTGTCAAGAAGGACAGAGTTTTACAAGAAGATTTGCCTTTCCAAAGAAATTTTGATAAATGGGAATCTATTTTCTTAAAATAACATTCAGGAATATGGACCGGAATCATGGCAATAACATATAATATCACAGGAGAGAGCATAATTTTGATAGACTCGATCCTGCCCCACCAAGTTAGAACAAGTGGATACCAGCGAGTAATATTATCATTTAATGTCTTGATTAAAGGATCAAAGTTTAATTTTAAAGTATCTTCAATAATCTTTGAGAACCACAGCCCCAAATATTTTATTTTGGAAGGCTGCCGTATGAAACCAGTGTGCACAAAAAGTTAGTTGCCAATTACACAAGACATTCAAAGGTAAAACTTCACATTTATCAGCATTAAGGCAGAATCCTGATAGGTGTTAAAAGGTGTTGACTTGTTGAAGAAAAGGAGGGAGGGAAACTGTAGGATAAGAACAATAAAAAAGGATATCGTCAGCATACCCTGACAAATTAATTTGTTGTGACCCAGTTTCAAAGCCAGATTTGAGATTATCTTGTCTAATTTGGTAAGAAAGAGTCCCAGTGCAATAATAAACACAAGAGGTGATGAAGGACAACTTTGAAGTACCCCTGGAAAGAAGGGAGGTAATCTGATAGCATACCATTAGCTAAAATTGCAGCTCTGGGACCAGTGTACAACAAACAAATTAAAGCAATCAACCCTGGTGGAAAGCTGAACCAATTTAGTGTCTGAAACATAAAACCCCAACTGATCCTATCAAAAACTTTCTCTGCATCCAAGGCAATAGCAGCAATGGAATGGTCTAGTTTAGAGGCCTTGCTTAGGATGTTGAAAAAGACTTGAGCATTGTCAGAGGCTAATCGACCTTTAACAACACCAGATTGCTCTGGGCTTATGAGGTCAGGCAGAATAGGGTTAATGCGTAATGCTAAAATGTGTATAAACATTTTATATTCTGTATGAAGTAAAGAAATGGGCTGATCGTTCTCACATAGTAAGAGATCTTTGTAATCGTTTGGAATTAAGTAGATAATGGCATCTTTGAACGAGTCTTGAGAGGCACCTTTAGTGATGAAAGTGTTAAATAAAAGTAAAACGTTGGGAAGGAGAAGCTGTGCAAAATTCAATAGTAAAGCCATCATGTCCAGGGGCTTTACCCCTGAGTAACATGGAGACCACAGGGGTGATTTCTGGGAGTGAAATTTCAGTCTCTAATGGAGTGAAATCAGTATGTTGAAAAGGACGGGAAGCAACGAATTGGAAGTATTTGATAAAATCTGAATGTGTTGGCTGAATTTCTGAAACTCAGAAATTTGCGTAAAAGTTAACACATTTATTCAAGATATCTTTATCTTTAAAAAGGATAGTTCCTGTATTATTTTGTAAGGATTCTATTCTGATTCTGTCTTTTCTGTTTTTTAAGTAGTTCGCAAGTAATTTCCTTATTTTATTTTGGCCACCTCAATAACACGCACTCTTTTAAAAGTGAGTTTAGCAGCAATAAGATGCTGTAAGGAAATCTTATTTTTCATGTGAAAGTATGTATGTTCCAATTTTTTAATTTGATCAAGTAGTTGATTTGATTGATTTGCCATAGATTTCTTCTTTTGAGAGACATCATTTATTACAAAACCTCTTGCTGCCGATTTAAAGGTATCCCAAATCATAACAAAGGAGGAGTCAAGCATATTCTTAATAATAACAAAAAATTCAGAAGCAAAGGCTTCAAATTGAGGTGTGAAACTTTCATCTGAAAGTAGTCAAATGTTAAAATACCATCTACCTGCATGTGGGAAAAAGAGTATGAGGGCAATGGCCGTACATACTGGAGCATCATCTGATAACAGACTTGTTCCTAAATTAGACTGAAGGACATGTTGGGCCAGTGATATGCTGAGAAAAAGGCGCTCAACTGCTATCCCTGGAGGGGAAGTAAGAAGTGGTTCAGCCCTATTGTAATCAGATAATGGGCTATACACAAGACTTCCCAAAGTCCTTTGAACTTTCTTTATGTGATGCAATATACACAAATGATTAGGTCAAACACTTTCCTAGTAGCATATAGTAAGTGAGGAGCCACCTATAGGCACAGAGCTACAGTTAAGTAGCTAAGGTTTTTTTTATAGTGTGTTTTGTTATTTTAGTTTGCAACTTATGTTTACTGTGCCTGTGCAACATTCTCTGTCATACTTCTGTAATTTGCATAATTTGCACAATTTTGTGTTGTGTTGTGTAAATTGCACAAATTGCACAAAGTGTTGGAAATCACACCAGCCTGAACTTCACATATTTTTAGGGTCTAGTCCCAGGAGAAAATAACTTGTGCGAGACAGGCCCAAGTAGAAAATAGGTCACAAGAAAAAGTTCCTCCACAAATCAGTCCCTTTCTGTGTCCCTATTGACTTTGGAACATGGTGTGCCTACCTTAATAAAAGGGTACAAGTATCCAAGTCACAATGGTAGATTGCCCAACAGTGAGGGATCTCCGGAGGTCAATAGCCTCCTCACTGAGGGCAGCAGGGCTGACTGGGGCAGGGCCTGAGGTGCCTGGGACGAAGGAGATGCCCACCCTCCTGGGTGAGCGGCAACGGGACACACGCTGAGGGGCTGCTGGGAGGGCGGTGCTGGTAGGGGGGTGGCGGCCGTACCTGTTGATGCGGGGGGCACAGAGGGGCCCGCCACTGCCAGGGAGCTCCCATCAGAGGAGGAGTCGCTGTCGCTGCTGTCACCTCCTGTCCCTGCCGTGGAGCTCCCCTCGCCCTCCGCCCACTGGTGGCTTCAGACTCCGTTGTCTCGCCCTCCAGGGCGAAGTGGGATGCAGCTCCCTCTTGCTCCGGTGCCACTGCTCCTCTGCCTGATGATGCTATTGCACACAAGAACAGAGAGACCACAAAAAGGGGGGGGAGACAGAAGAAAGACATGTTCAGTGCATGCTATACCACTACTGTTGGCGGACACTGCAGACACAGCAGCCCTCTGCGCTACGCCATGCAAATATAGTTCCTAGATAATTCACAGGGCCATGGGGTACAAGGTCTATGCCCGACTGCTACACACATGGAAGTCACAGGAGCCTGACTAGGTGTAGATGGCTCTTACCACTGGTGGGGTTGGGGTGCCACATAGCCTGCCTCACAAAGGGACCTTGCCTATAAAGCTCGCCCTGGCCTAGTGCCCTGGGCCCACTGCCCACCTCCCCCACCCAGACACCTCGTAATGCGCGCAGAGTCAGATGGATGTGACTGTACTCACCCCCTTGTGTCTGCTGTGATGCCCTCAAGCACCCATCCAACTCCAGATATGCCACTGCCAGGATCCAGAACATCAGGGGGGTCATGGTGCGACGGGCACCCCTCCCACGTTGGGAGGCCATCCCCAGCTGGGCCTCCGCCATCTTCTTGCTCTAGCGGCGAATGTCCTCCCATCTTTTCCGGCAGTGGGTGCTCTGTCTGTGGTGGACCCCCAGGGTCCGGACGTCCTTGGCGATGGCACGCCAAATATCCTTCTTCTGGTGGGCACTGACCTACAGGAATAGTACAGGGGAAAAGGAAAAGCTTTAACCGAACGGACCGTCACAGTCATTGGCCCACGTTCCCACCCTTGCCCTGATGCACATACACTCACCATCCGCTCATGCAGGGCTCAGTCCCCCCCCATGTATCTTCCATCCACACCACTCCAAACAGGCATTGCCCTTGCAGCATGCTCACAGTGTACTCACCTGTTTGTCTTGACGACCATAGAGTAGCGTGTACTGGGGGAGGACCCCATCCACTAAATTCTCCAACTCCCCCGAAGTGAAGGCAGGGGCCCTTTCCCCAGACACATGAGCCATTGTCGCTTCCAGACTGAGGTCACAGCAGCACTTGCAGTGTAGGTCCTCTCCTGTTGAAGGTCAGGTATCAAGTGAGTGTACAGATAGAAAATGGCGGTCACGTCCACGGCGGTGCGTACCGTCACCGCTGGCGTACATCATCATTGGCTCCTGGGACCCATAGGGTCCAATGTTAACCAAAGCAGGATTACGCAGCGGTCGTCGACCGCCTACCGCGACGGTGTAGAACGCCAGCGCAGTTACCTCATATCCCCTTGTCCCACCTTACAAGTCAGGCAGCCGCCATTTCAGGGGGCCACACGGCATTAATAATAACTGCGTCACACCTATCTAGGCCTTGCATACACACAGTAACAGGCACATTGCGGATTAACAAATGTGTGCAAATGACATTTTGTAATACCTCAGTGTTTGCTGACTCTCTGCTCGCTGTTCTCCCCCATAGGGCACGTCCGCTGGGGCAGGTGATGAGATGGCGGCATCCTCCGGTGTACAGACCACTGGTGGACCTGTCGACAATGGAAGAGAGACACGTAATAGTCACCTACAGACTTGATTGTGCAATAATTCATGAACTGTGTGCCCAGTTGGAGCGAGACCTGATGTCAGCAATCCGCCATCCCACAGGGATACCCCCTCTAGTGTAGGTCCTGTCAGTACTCCATTTCCTGGCAAGTGGATCTTTTCAAACTACAGTGGCCATTACATCAGGGATGTCCCAACCATTGTTCTCAAATGTGTTGTCTGCCCTGCTAAAACACATGCGCAGCTACATCGTTTTCCCTCAGGTGGAGGATTTGTGAAACGTGACTTCTATGCCCTGGGACATATCCCCAACATCATAGGTGCCATTGATGGAACACATGTGGCCTTGGTAGCCCCCTGCAGGAGTGAACAGGTGTACAGAAACTGGAAAAGCTACCATTCGATGAATGTGCGGATGGTGTGTTTGGCCGACCAGTACATCTCCCAACTTTCCCAGCTCAGTGCATGACGCTTACATTCTGAGGAATAGCAGCATCCCTTATTTGATGGGGCAACTCCAGAGGCACCGTGTGTGTCTAATAGGTGAGGACAAGGACCCTAAACCCTGTGAATAGTTGTCTCGGTGTGGGGTTGTCCCTACGGGTTAGTGTGTGTCTAACAGTTGTCCCTCAACATTTGCAGGTGACTCTGGATATCCCAACCTGTCATGGCTACTGAGCCCAGTGAGAAATCCCAGGACAACGGCAGAGGAATGCTACAATGAGGCACACGGGCGAACTAGGAGGGTGATTGAACGGACCTCCGGCCTCCTGAAGGCCAGGTTCCGGTGCCTCCATATGACAGGTGGTTCTCTCTACTACTCACTAAAGAAGGTGTGCCAGATCATCGTGGCCTGCTGTTTGCTGCACAACCTGGCTTTGTGACGACAGGTGCCTTTTCTGCAGGAGGATGGTCCAGATGGAGGTCTTGTGGCAGCTGTGGAGCCTGTGGACAGTGAAGAAGAGGAGGCAGAAGAAGAGGATATCGACAACAGAAACAATTTTATCCAGCAATACTTCCAGTGAGACACAGGTAAGAAGATATCACTGCCTCACACATCTCATACAATTGTTTGACCTATCATTAGTCTCTCACTTTCACCCAGTGTATGGACCCTGACTTGTCACTTTGCCTTTCCATTTAACAGATGTGGGTCCCACTGTGTGACCTCTGCTATATTACCTCATGGATTAGAGCTGTGTTACATCGCTATGTTGACAATACAATTTACATTGCTATATTCCATAGTTATTGCAAATACACTTTTGTGAAAGCACAGACTAACTCCAGATTGTTTTGTGATTCAAGGGTGTTTATTTCTGTGCAAATAAGTGGAGGGGGTTGTAAAATGGGCTGGGGTGATGGTGGAGGAATGTCCATGGCAGAGTCCAGTCTATTTGTTTCACAGGTGCATTGTCCAAAGGGGCATAGGAAGTGGAGCTAGGGCAGTTTAAGGATGGACAGGGTGACAAAGTGGGACAGAAGGATGACATTCGGAGGGGTCTCATTTCCTGGTGGGAGTCTTGGCATTGTTCTCTGTCTTGTTCCTGGATCTCAGGGACCGTTTGCGGGGTGGTTCTCCATCTGCAGGGAGTGGGGTGCTGGTGTCGTTGTCCTGTGGAGGTGCCTCCTGTCCACTAGCGCCGGCGGAGGTGGTGGGCTGTTCATCATCCAGGCTAGTGTCAGGGGCCCCTTGTTGTGCCACACTGTCCCTCCTGGTGTTGACAAGGTCCTTCAGCACCCCTACAATGGTGACCAGGTGGTGTTGGTGGACTTGAGTTCCTCCCTGATCCCCAGATAGTGTTCCTCCTGCAGCTGCTGGGTCTCCTGAAAGTTGGCCAGTACCGTTGCCATTGTCTACTGGGAATGATGGTACGCTCCCATGATGTTGGAGAGGGCCTCATGGAGAGTGGGTTCCCTGGGCCTGTCCTCCCCCTGTCGCACAGCAGTCCTCCCAGTTCCCCTGTTTTCCTGTGCCTCTGTCTCCTGAACCGTGTGCCCACTGCAACTGCCCCCAGGTCCCTGATGTTCTGGGGTGGTGGGTTTGCCTGTGTTCCCTGTAGTGGTGGACACACTGCTGCTTGACGTGTCCTGGGGACAGAGGGATGGGCCTGCTGGGTGGGTGCTGTGCTGGTGTTTCCTGAGGGGGGAGGCTCTGTGGTGGCATGTGCCAGTGTCAGGGGAACCGACTGTCCCAAGGTCCCAGATGGGCCGGGCGGGTCATCTTGATCCAGATGGACAGAGCTGCTGTCATCACTCTGGGCCTCTTCTGTGGGGGGAGTGGATATGTCTGGAACCTCCTGTCCGGTGACGTTGGGTAGGGGTCCTGCAGAGGTGTAAAGGCATGATTATTGCATCTGTGTGTGCCATCATGTGCAATGGGTGAGTGACCCTGTACTCCAGTGCTTCCATTCTTGTCTAGGACCTTGTTTGATAATTGGTTTGGGGTCTGTGTGGGTATCTGTTGTGGACATGCTTTGGTGATGGGTGTCCATGCTTTGGTGTTGCATGCAGGGCTTGGTGTTGGGATAGGTGGGTTGTGATAGTGGGACATTTGTGAGGTGTTGGAGTGATGGGTGTGAGGGTGGGGGTATGTGATAGCATGCAGGTAGGGAGGGGGATGTAATAGTTAAGAGTTGACTTACCAGAGTCCATTCCTCCTGCTACTCTTGCAAGGCCCTCAGGATGCAGTATAACCAAGACTTGCTCCTCCCATGTTGCTAATTGTGGGGGAGAAGGTGGGGGTCCGCCACCAGTCCTCTGTACTGCAATCTGGTGTCTTGAGACCACAGAACGCACCTTCCCCCGTAGGTCGTTCCACATCTTCCTGATGTCATCCCTAGTTCTTGGATGCTGTCCCACTGCGTTGACCCTGTCGACGATTCTGGGTCAAAGCTCCATCTTCCTAGCAATGGAGGTGTGCTGCACCTGTGATCCGAATAGCTGTGGCTCTACGAGGATGATTTCCTCCACCATGACCCTGAGCTCCTCCTCAGAGAACCTGGGGTGTCGTGGGGGTGCCATGATGGGGTGTGGGTGATGTGGTGTCGGCTGTGATGTGTGAGGGGATGTGTTTGTGTGTGTTGTCTGAGGTGCGTGGATGGTGTGTGAGTGATGGTGTTGCGTGCCTGTGGATGCTAGTGTTGTTTCTGGTGGTGTCTCTCTCTGGCCTTCTTTCTCAATTTTGGTAGTAAGGGTTTGTGGGTGATGTGGGTGTGTGTTTTATATTGGATTGGGTGTGTGGGAGTAGTGTTTGTATGTGTATCAAGTGTGTGTATTTCAATTTGTCCAATGTGGTTGTGTTTTGTAAATGTGTGTGTATTTTGAGCGCGGCGGTGTGTACCGCCAATGTAATACCGCGGTTGAAAGACCACAGCGTGGATTCGTGGGTTGTGATAGTGTGGGCGGATACCTGTTGGCGTGACGGTGGAGGTTTTGTTATCGCCAGTTTATCACTGACCTTTCGTGTGGCGGACTTGTGTGGGTGTCTGGATTTTGGCGGATTCTGAACTGTGGGTCGTAATAGCTGTAGCAGAATTCCACTGCCACAGCGGTGTGTTGGCGCTCTTCTGCACGGCAGTACGCGGGATTTACCGCCAATATTGTAATGAGGGCCTAAGTCCCCATTATGACTCAGCCCCCTGCCAAAGTCATCCAGCCATCAGCCACTCAGGCAGCCTGAACCTCGCCTGCCCTAATTTGAGTTCCCCGCTGGGCTGGTGGGTAGAAACAGTGTTTCCGCCAGCCAGCCCAGTGGGGAACAAGGCCTTAACATTGCAGCCGGCTCCTAATGGAGCCTGCGGCAATGTGGCGGTGCAGCGGGTGCAGCAGCACCCGTCGCGCATTCCACTGCCCGTAAGTCGACAGTGGAATGTGTGACGCTGCTGTGCATGGGGGCCCCTGCACTGCCCATGCCAAGTGCATGGGCAATGCAGGGGCCCCCATGGCACTCCCATGTCCTCCATTCCGCCAGCCTTTCCATGGTTGTGTAAACCATCATGGACAGGCTAGCGGATGGGGACTCGTAATCCCGAGGGCAGCGCTGCTTGCAGTGCTGCCCTGGTGTATTACAATGGCCAGGACTTGTAGGACCACCAGGACCGGCAGGCTGCAGGCGGTGTTGGCAGTTGGACCGTGGCAGCTCCGCAATGGTCATAATGTGGCAGTCGGACCACCACGACTGCGGCGGTGTGACTGCCAGGGTGACCGCCAGGGTCATAATGACCCCCTAAACTTTGTTTTGTGACAGAGAACATTTATGATATCTGGTGCCATGCATGAATGTGCTGTTGAATTTTAAAACATAACAGACTGTCATTGAAAGTCATGGTCATGCATCACAGGAGTAAGACGTGGAATAATGGAGACCTGTACAAAATGGATCCCTTATATGTGGAACACACAGTTAATGTGAAGTGTAATGGATATTCAAAATGGCCATCTGGGATGAAAATGTGGACTGAAACACAAGGTGACGTCGACAGGCAAACCAGCACTTACCAAAAACAAAACACCCTATCAGATATATCGCCAGAAATTATGTAACATGAACAATCAGGATACTTCACTGTTGAAGGAGAAGTCACATCACTTAGCAGTATGTGTCCACATCATGAAGTTTCCTGGTGAAGGCAGTTACAACTATCAACGCTGAGACATACTGAGGAACAGTCATAGATTTTCACTGCTAGTGCAGCCAAAAATAAATATGCAGGAAGAGACAGCAGTGATCAGTGATCCTCATCACCTGTGTAACAAAGATACAATTTAGTTGGTAAAGAAACTCTATTTCAAATAGTGAGAAGAAGTCTTAAACAGCACCATGTGAGGTGCCATAGTCAAACCCCCGGTCAGGGTCCTCTTTCTAGAATCTTATGTACACAATATTCTTACATGAGACCAGATATATCTAAGAAGACAAGAAGAGAAAAACAGGGCAGACGGATTGTGAAGGTAAAAACAAGGTGCAGAATAAATATTAAAGCCTTTTAGGAAAACATCAAAATGTATAATTATAAAAATATAACAATGTACCTCTCACTTTGTTCCTCTGCGAATCCCTCTGTCGTTCGATGATGATGTAATGCCACCTGCAGCTTAAAATTCAGTCACACCCCTCTGACGTCAGGTGTGTATTTTGTCTTGCATCAATGCTTTGAGTGTTTTTTGTGAGCCATTAGGAGAGGTGAAGAGGAGAGGGTGCTATGTATGGCGTCTGATGCCAACTTCCAACATTATCTATTGTACTTCACTGTTGCATATGCGACTATCATCTCATTCAGGTGCTTTGATCCATGTTGGGTACACTACAAACAATCATTCACTATATATTTACATTCAACAAAGCTCTAATGAAAAAAGCTAGTGTCACTGTAGAGGCACTTTCAACATTTGGAGGCAGGCAACTCAAAAGCAGAGGGTAGGATTCAAACGTCCTAAGAGTAAAGACTGATTTTCTCTTTTAAATTTTAGCAGTAGTCTTTCTTGGAGATGAAGGAGTAGCAGTCAATCTTACTGGTTAGGAAAGTGATAGGGCACTAGAACAGAATGGTAATGAATGATAGACAACAAGTGTTTAAGGTAACATGTTTCAGGACTGACTATAAAATATTTTAACCTGTGTTGAATAATTGAGTTACCTAGAATTTTAGTTCGAGAGAAGAGTTGTAATGAAATGTAAATTTAATGATTGTCTTAGTAATGAGACATGCATTTTGTAATTGCTGGTGTGTAATTTATTCAAGAATTATCTAATGGTGAAGGCATTTGAATGAGATGTAGAAATTTAATATTTACAAACTAAACATTGTATTTTCGGTTTAATGAGAATACAGTTTGTTTTTTTCCATGCTTCCTATTCTTATATGTTTTCAAATGTCTAGAAATATTTATTAAAACATACTGGCTATTCTGTTAAAAGGCAAACATTAATGTTCAGAATATGCTATTGAAGTGTAAGGTTTCCAGTATGAAAACATCCTCTACCCTAAGTGACTAATTGATGGAGGCGCTTCTGGGAATTACTTTGCGGATGCTATAGCCTTATCTTGACCCATTGATGTGCACTCCTGACCTTTATATGCACATTTTGACATCACTAGTAGGACAGTGGTCAGGTTAGTGGCATAATAAAGCTCAGTTCCTGAGAAAATAAATGTTGATGGGCTCAGTCAGTCTTCTTCACACTTGAGGGACTTTACACAAGCTACAGAGTTGCCCTCCATCATGATCGACTGTCCAGTTTGTCACAGTGCAGACTGTTTAAAAGCCTCTCTTGTAGTTCTTGACTGGGATGTCATATTATGATTGCACTGGAGTACATGTAAACCTTACTATTTGACAAATATATCACTATATTATAGACGTAAACCAAGGTTTACATGAATGCAGTTGACATAAAAGTTGAGTTCAATCCCATCTGAAAAATAAAAGCCATACCATTCTAGACAGATACACCAGGGTCAGTGGCAGAAGAGTGATACCAAGCCACTTGTTCTGCCCATGACTACTGGTGCTTTAACACAGGACAGTCTCATGAGGTTATTTAGTAATTTGTGGATGGATTGTCAAACCATTTGTGTGGCTAAGGAAGCACCTCAATCACACAGGTGAAACATGATCTGCTTGATCCAAAGCTTCCCACCGTAGAATTGAGCTTTTCTCCACCAACCTGATTTCCTCTGGCATGGCAGCTCACTTCCTCCAGTGGCTCACATGCACACCACAGGCTGCAAAATATTAGAATGGAGAAGAATTGCAAAAAAATAATAAAAAGCAACAGACCATGGATCTGAAGCAACATCCCTGTAACCATCAGGACTGCTCAATCTCTGAACCACTTTCGGGAAAAGTGATAAGTTAAAACCATATAAAAACAGGAGCCCTACTCAAGCATATGGGCTAATTCTCCTTTCTATAAAAAGCACAAGGCGTTTTATTGTATAACTCTCACCCACCCAGGTTACCCCTTGATAGCATGTTTCATCATTGGGTTCCTCCCCTTCTGATGTGGAAAGGGGTATGCTGCTACCTGTATGTTACACTGGAGCACTGTATATTATAAAAAAAATGATGGAAAACAGGAGCTAGACCTGTCTGGTAGGATAACTGTGTTTTATTCCGTCCTCTAGCTAGTATGATTAAAATAGAGAAGAAAATTAGAAAGTATTCCTAGATTTAATGACCCTACTTTCTATTCAGTTTACATGTTTTGAGACACCCTTCCCTGTGGCTTTCTTCAGAACCAAAGAATCACGCTCCCTGAGACCACTCCTAGTTCAAATGGATGTATTCACAAAGTGTTATGCCTTCACACACTCTTCATGCAAAACTAAAACAAATGCACATAAACCCTCCACCTACTTGGTATTACTGTTATGTTGTACTAGAACTATATGCGTCATCTGTTCCAGCACCGATGACATGCTTATCATTTCATGCACCGATAACATGTTTATCATTCCATTCTAGAACCTATAATCCTGGAATGCTCTGTGGGTTCAAGGACAATAGTTGAAGCAAGGAGCTGGAGGTGCTGGATGCTGTTCACAGTTGGTGTATGTTGAATTCATTAAACTTCAATCAACTGTACCCACATTGTCTAACTTCGTTATTCGGCCAACTTAACTCTGCCAACGAGCAGCTGAGCAGCCTGAGAGGAGAGAGGCATCCAAGAGTACACCAACCTCTCCTGAACCCAAATGGCAATTCTAGAAGAAAGCTCGACACGTGGCCGTTTTGGGAAGACATGAAATGCATTCCGGCGTAGCTTTCTCCGAAAAGGAAATGTTGTTACTGATTTTAATAATTAGTTCATTATAACACGTGTAACCTGGCTCACGAACATAGCACAAGTCTCAGCGCGAGCTACAGATCATACCTGAATGGAACAGAGGGGAGCACAACTCTATATGGGCCACAGAATAGAGATTGTTTGATTCTTTTGTGCACAGCCCCGAGGGCACCGAACGTCCACTAGAGAAATTCCTCTAGCTCTGACATGTTCCAACATTGAATGCGACACAACGTGACATTGTCATCTGCATGTGCGTACACCATGCGGATGGCGTTTGGGAGTGGGTCGCACCGTACCATTGCAACATGATCTGTGTGGAGCACCATTTTTAATGTGCGCAGCCGAAATCCAATTTCAGTCGGGATTTCATTCGGAGGAGTTTTGCACAGTGCGTCATGTGTACACCAATGAGATTGTGACAACAGTATGGCCAATTGATCTAAGGTACTTACTGTTCTTGTTGGCCCCTTTCTGAGGCATTTGTAAAGCGCTTAAATGCATGAATAAGCAATAATTACACAAAAACTGCTTGGGAAATGAATAAAGGTTACACAAATAGTTTCAAGGAAATGTTTATGTGGAATATGCACCTAAACTGTTGTTACCTTATTACTCATCTTGAGTGACATTTTCTTGTGTCATTACTGCATAACTTGTGCTGTCATGGCTTCAAGTAGTATGTCTCCCCTCCCCCCACAGTTCTATCAGACAACGGCGAGTCACTGATACCGTGGGAGAGGTGGGAGAAACCTTTCGACTCTTATCTGGTGGCCACTGGGAGAGGGAAGTTTTTAGCTGCCAGGATACAAGCGCTGCTGTTGCACAACTTAGGGGTGGAAGACTGTATGATCTATGACAGTTTTGAAGTCATTCCACAAGGAAACGTGGAAGGTGAACTAATTGATGCCTATGAAATGTCACCAATAATGTAAGAAAAGCATTTTGAAATGGGAATTAATATGGTGTTAAAACGGCACAAATGGCACACATTTTACTCGAGGGTACAAGGAAAAAATGAAAGTGTAGGAAACTCTGTGGCTTGTCTGCAAACCTTGGTAGGCACCTGAGAATTTGATCTTTTAACAGATTTGCTCAATAGAGATCAGTTAGTGCAGTGCAGTAATAATGTCACGGTGCAGGAGAAACTATTGGTGAAGGATCCCAATCTCAGAGAGACCGTCGCCATTGTGGAGCGTCTGGAAACCTGAACACTTGGGTGTGGGAAATGCGAATCACACTTATTACACTGGGTGACTCCAGCAATGGGGAAGTCAATTAGATAGTTGGGGAGGTAGTGGACAAGATCAAAACAGAGGGGAATCAGGATGTGAGTAAAGACAAGGAAATGATGTATGGAAAACTGAAGTATTATCAATGTGGTAATCATGGACATACTGCAAATAGTGTAGTGGCCAGTACTATGTCAGGAATTCAATATGCAGAAAATGTGAGAGGAAGAGCCATTATGCCTGAGTTTGTAAGGGGGAAAAAGTCAAACTGTGAATGCTGTTTGTAAAGATGTAAC
Source organism: Pleurodeles waltl (assembly GCF_031143425.1). NCBI lineage: Eukaryota > Metazoa > Chordata > Amphibia > Caudata > Salamandridae > Pleurodeles > Pleurodeles waltl. Next base: position 1,330,479,009 of record NC_090446.1, on the reverse strand, counting down.
AAGGATGGTTTTAATTACTAATCCCAGCCCCAGTGAACTTGATGTCGAACCCCCTTGTAATGCCTGAGTGTCATATCAAACTTTATGACAAAGACATTGTAGTATTAGCTGATTCGTGTTGACCATGCACCCTGGTGGGTAAAGGGAATTGGGAGAAGGAGTTTGAACACTTTCCTCTTCTTACACCTGGCATAAATCCTGTGAGTTTTGGAGAGCCAAAATCAATGTCTTAGGATATGCAGTTATGAAAATTACTTTCATTAGCAAAGAAACAGTGTTCAAGGTGTATGTGGCCAAGAGGGGAGATAATTTGCTGGACTGGCGTCAACAGCGTAATATGGGAATTATGCCAAATCCCAGTGCAGCACGACCTATCATGATTGTGTCACATGAACAGGATCATGAAGACATAGGGGGTCATTTTGAGTTTGGCGGGTGGAAAAGCCTGCCTGCCAAACTCCAGTGGTCGGGTTACCGCCTATGTGGCAGCCCTTCCGCGAGCCCCATTATGAGTTTCCTGCTGGGTCAGTGGGCAGAAAGACAGTTTCTGCCCGCTGGCCCAGTGGGAAACAGCCCTCCACATTGACACCAGCTCATAATTAAACCTGCACAATGTTGCAGTGCGTTGAGTACACCGGCACCATCGCGCAAATCACTGTCTGCAGACAGTCAAAGCAGACAGTGATTTGCACGACAGGGCTGGCCAGGGGGGCCCAGGCCAGGGCTTGCCTGGGGGCCCCCGGCAGCCGTTATATGGTGGTGCAACCGCCATGTAAAAGCTAGCAGATAGAGGGGTCGTAAACCCCGGCGAAGCGCTGCATGCAGCGCTGCCCTCGCGGATTGGGACCGCCTGCACCGCCGGGCCATCAACTAGGCTGAAAAGTGGCAGCAGTCCGACTATGGTGGAAACGCCACGGTCATAATGTAGTGGTCGGGCCACCTCATGATTTTGTGCTTTTGTAAGTTTTGGAAAGATTGGCAGAGGCTGGATTAATGTTCAAGAAGAAGAAATGCAAATTCAAAGTTGGAACTGTTTCCTATTTGGGTCACACTATTTCTGTAGAAGGAAGTCAATCCAAACTGGAATTGATTGATTCAATTCTTAAAGCATCAGCACCACATGATAAAGATCAAGTGAGGTATTTCATTAGGGTGGCAGAGCTTTACTCCAAGTTTATACCCAATTTTTCGACTGGTCAAGCCAATGCCGGTGTTATTGAAGAAATGCATGAAGTTTGTGTGGCCTGACGAATGTAAAGGGGCTTTTGAAGAGATATAGATTTGCATTGGAAAAATGCCTACATTAGGGCATTTTGTTGTATACAAAAATACAATTTTGACTGCAGATGCCAGTGTCAGAGGATTGGGGTCTGTCTTTCACAGGTTGATGGGAATGAAGAACATGTGGTAGCATTCGCATTACGTTCACTGAAGGAAGGGAAGGAAAGATACTCTGTTATAGAGAGGGAGGCATTGGCCTATGCGTGGGAGATCAAGCATTTCAAATTGTATCTGTGGGGAATGCCATTTGTAGTTAGATCCAATCACAGACCACTAGTTCATGTGTTCTCTATTAGGAAAGGCGATGAGCTGAGACCCAGGATTAAGAGGTGGATTGCAGGGTTGAGTGATTTTAACTTCCAAGTGGAATACATAACTGGCTTCAGGAATAAACTGGCAGATTGCATATCCAGATTGCCATTGGTTAGGGATGTGTTGTCTGCAGATATGGAAATTGTCAATTGGGTATGTGATAGTGCCTTGGATGAAAATGAATGGAAGTTAGCCAGAGAAAAGGATGAAGAAATCAAGGGACTCAAAGAACTCTTAGTTAAAGGGTGGCCAGAGTTCAGAGCACTAAGTAGATGAAGAAGTATTGGAATGTGAAGGATGAGCTAAGTTGGAATTGGGATGAATTGTTCATAGATCGAAGGATAATTCTACCCAGAGATGTGAGGGGATAAGGTTGTGACTTTGGCACATGAAGGCCATCTCGGGAGAAACCTCACCAAGGCTAGGGTGAGAGAGTTGTACTCGTGGCCAGGTCTTGATAGGCACATTGAAGGAGTAGTGCCAAGAGTGACAAGAGTAAGATTGTGTTCAAAGCTCTGAGGTCAACTGTAGAGATTTCAAAGGAACTGTGGAGGAAGTTAAGACTAGATTTTTTGGTCCTTTCCAATTACTACCTCCTAAATGGGTGGTAACCAACTGCTTGACCTCAATTAACACTGGTGTGGTGATCAAGTTTTAAAAAAAGGAGTTTGATCGGGAAGGAGTTCCAAATGAACTTATTATGGACAATGATGTCCACTTGACGTCACAAGAAATGCAAGAATTTTTGGAGAGTTTGTCTATTGTTCATCAAAAGAACGGTGTTATATGCTCCACAGGCCAATGGTCTTGCAGAGTGCATGAACCATATGGTTAAATCTTGAATACAGAAGGCCGTAAAGAGTAGAGTCACCTTTCTTCTGGATGAGAGGGCGGGTAGGTAAAACAAAGTTGAACCCAACTACAATGTGCGATAGGATGTGTGAGATGACAGATATGAGCATAAGGGTACATATAGATGAACTCAGATGTGAAGGCAAGTTGTTGAGATATGCGAACCAAGACAAATACAAAATGAGGTATGACAAGAAGAATTGCACTAAAGTTAGGCCACGGATTGTGAGTGAGAAGGTATTGGTGAGGAGGCCTGGTTTTGTAAGGAAGGGCGAATCTAATTACATGGGCCTATCAAAATCAAGACTGTCATGACAAATGTGGTGAGATTGGAAAGTGGTGATGCATGAGCATGTCAATGTTGGTAAAATGGATGGAAGCAAGTGATGATGTTGCCAACAATAAGCCTAATTCTGAGTCTCATCCAGTGTGAGAAAGTAGCCTCTTTCTAGCCTTGTTACCCCCACTTTTGGCCTGTTTGTGAGTGTATGTCAGGGTGTTTTCACTGTCTCACTGGGATACTGCCAGCCAGGGCCCAGTGCTCATAGTGAAAACCCTATGTTTTCAGTATGGTTGTTATGTGTCACTGGGACCCTGCTAGTCACGACCCCAGTGCTCATAAGTTTGTGGCCTATATGTATGTGTTCCCTGTGTGGTGCCTAACTGTCTCACTGAGGCTCTGCTAATCAGAACCTCAGTGGTTATGCTCTCTCATTTCTTTCAAATTGTCACTAACAGGCTAGTGACCAATTTTACCAATTTACATTGGCTTACTGGAACACCCTTATAATTCCCTAGTATATGGTACTGAGGTACCCAGGGTATTGGGGTTCCAGGAGATCCCTATGGGCTGCAGCATTTCTTTTGCCACCCATAGGGAGCTCTGACAAATCTTACACAGGCCTGCCACTGCAGCCTGAGTGAAATAACGTCCACGTTATTTCACAGCCATTTTACACTGCACTTAAGTAACTTATAAGTCACCTATATATCTAACCTTTACCTGGTAAAGGTTGGGTGCTAAGTTACTTAGTGTGTGGGCACCCTGGCACTAGCCAAGGTGCCCCCACATTGTTCAGGGCCAATTCCCCGGACTTTGTGAGTGCGGGGACACCATTACACGCGTGCACTACATATAGGTCACTACCTATATGTAGCTTCACAATGGTAACTCCGAATATGGCCATGTAATATGTCTATGATCATGGAATTGCCCCCTCTATACCATCCTGGCATAGTTGGCACAATCCCATGATCCCAGTGGTCTGTAGCACAGACCCTGGTACTGCCAAACTGCCTTTCCCGGGGTTTCACTGCAGCTGCTGCCAACCCCTCAGACAGGCATCTGCCCTCCTGGGGTCCAGCCAGGCCTGGCCCAGGATGGCAGAACAAAGGACTTCCTCTGAGAGAGGGTGTTACACCCTCTCCCTTTGGAAAATGGTGTGAAGGCAGGGGAGGAGTAGCCTCCCCTAACCTCTGGAAATGCTTTCTTGGGCACAGATGTGCCCAATTCTGCATAAGCCAGTCTACACCGGTTCAGGGGACCCCTTAGCCCTGCTCTGGCGCGAAACTGGACAAAGGAAAGGGGAGTGACCACTCCCCTGACCTGCACCTCCCCTGGGAGGTGTCCAGAGCTCCTCCAGTGTGCTCCAGACCTCTGCCATCTTGGAAACAGAGGTGCTGCTGGCACACTGGACTGCTCTGAGTGGCCAGTGCCACCAGGTGACGTCAGAGACTCCTTCTGATAGGCTCCTTCAGGTGTTGCTAGCCTATCCTCTCTCCTAAGTAGCCAAACCCTCTTTTCTGGCTATTTAGGGTCTCTGTCTCTGGGGAAACTTTAGATAACGAATGCAAGAGCTCATCCGAGTTCCTCTGCATCTCTCTCTTCACCTTCTGCCAAGGAATCGACTGCTGACCGCGTGGAAGCCTGCAAAACTGCAACATAGTAGCAAAGACGACTACTGCAACTCTGTAACGCTGATCCTGCCGCCTTCTCGACTGTTTTCCTGGTGGTGCATGCTGTGGGGGTAGTCTGCCTCCTCTCTGCACTAGAAGCTCCGAAGAAATCTCCCGTGGGTCGACGGAATCTTCCCCCTGCAACCGCAGGCACCAAAAAGCTGCATTACCGGTCCCTTGGGTCTTCTCTCAGCACGACGAGCGAGGTCCCTCGAATCCAGCAACTGTGTCCAAGTGACCCCCACAGTCCAGTGACTCTTCAGTCCAAGTTTGGTGGAGGTAAGTGCTTGGCTCACCTCGCTAGACTTCATTGCTGGGAACCGCGACTTTTGCAGCTACTCCGGCCTCCGTGCACTTCCGGTGGAAATCCTTTGTGCACAGTCCAGCCTGGGTCCACGGCACTCTAACCTGCATTGCACGACTTTCTAAGTGGGTCTCCGGCGATGTGGGACTCCTTTGTGTAACTTCGGGTGAGCACTGTTTCACGCATCCTTGTAGTGCCTGTTTCTGGCACTTCTCCGGGTGCTACCTGCTGCTGAGAGGGCTTCTTGTCTTGCTCGACGTCCCCTCTCTCTCCTGACGCAATTTGCGACACCCTGGTCCTTCCTGGGCCACAGCAGCATCCAAAAACGCTTACTGCACGATTTGCAGCTATCAAGGCTTGTTGGCAGTCTTTCGGCGGGAAAACACTTCTGCACGACTCTCCACGGCGAGAGGGATCCGTCCACCAAAGGGGAAGTCTCTAGCCCTTTTCGTTCTTGCAGAAACCTCAGCTTCTTCTGTCCAGTAGAAGCTTCTTTGCACCCGCAGCTGGCATTTCTTGGGCATCTGCCCATCTCCGACTTGCTTGTGACTTTTGGACTTGGTCCCCTTGTTCCACAGGTACCCTCGACTGGATATCCATCGTTGTTGCATTGTTGGTTTGTGTCTTTCCTGCCTTATTCCCCTATCACGACTTCTTTGTCCTTTGGGGAACTTTAGTGCACTTTGCACTCACTTTTCAGGGTCTTGGGGTGGGCTATTTTTCTAACCCTCACTATTTTCTAATAGTCCCAGCGACCCTCTACAAGGTCACATAGGTTTGGGGTCCATTCGTGGTTCGCATTCCACTTTTGGGGTATATGGTTTGTGTTGCCCCTATCCCTATGTGTCCCCATTGCATCCTATTGTAACTATACATTGTTTGCACTGTTTTCTAAGACTATAACTGCATATTTTGGTATTGTGTATATATATCTTGTGTATATTTCCTATCCTCTCACTGAGGGTACACTCTGAGATACTTTGGCATATAGTCATAAAAATAAAGTACCTTTATTTTTAGTATAACTGTGTATTGTGTTTTCTTATGATATTGTGCATATGACACTAAGTGGTACTGTAGTAGCTTCACACGTCTCCTAGTTCAGCCTAAGCTGCTCTGCTAAGCTACCATTATCTATCAGCCTATGCTGCTAGACACCCTATACACTAATAAGGGATAACTGGGCCTGGTGCAAGGTGCAAGTACCCCTAGGTACTCACTACAAGCCAGTCCAGCCTCCTACATCCAGGAACTGGAGCAAATCATGAGCATCATGATTTGCATGGTAATCGCCTTGATGTCAATGCCTCAAAGTTGGGTGTGAGACGTACCACAAGGTACACTAGCAGACCTAGCTGGTGGGAAAAATATGTTGTGTATTAGTCTTTCAAAGTGCCTTAAGTATACAACACAAGATTAATATTAAGCAACAAGTGTGGTTGTTGTTTTCTATCTTCGTTTAATTTACTGACGTTATACTGTATACATTGGTTTATTTGACTTTTTTCTCTTTGTTACATGACATTTCTTCATTTTTGTATCATTATTGAAACGTTTCTTTTTATTTAAAGGAAAGTATAAGTGTTATATTGTGCTAGAACTGTATGCGTCATCTGTTCCAGCACAGATGGCATGTTTATCAGTCCATGCTAGAACCTGTCATCCTGGAATGCTCTGTGGGTTCCAGGATGACAGTAAAGCACGGAGCTGGAGGTGCTGGATGCAACTGTACCCGAATTATCTCACTTTGGGCCAGATGTATCAAATGATTTTGCACTCGCAAACTGCAAAATCGTCCGTTTGCGAGTGCAAAATCGTGGTCTGCAATGCATCAAAGGCATTCGCAGACCACAAAATGAAAATCGCAAAAATTGTGATTTTCTGCGTTGCGACCTGGATTTTGCAAATCGCAATTTGTGATTCGCAAAATCCAGGGCGCAAGGCAATTCTGCAAAAAATCGCAAATTGCGATTTTTCACAGAATGATATTTTGCACATGCAAAATACCATTGTCTGCAACCAGGTGGTAACCTGGTGCAAAATTTAAAAATGCAGTAAAACTGCATTTTTAAATTTAATATGTAAAGCACACATGCTCTTTTGACATGTGTGTACTTTACATGAAAAAAATAAATAAATTGGGGTGCAGGAGAGGGGGGCTTAGGCCCCCAGCACCCTGCCCTTTTGCATTTCCCAAATTGCGATTTCTGTTTCAGAAATTGCAATTTAGGAAATGCAAAAAATTTGCAGCTATGGGCCAACAGGCCCATAGCTGCGAATGGGGCCAGTATCGCAATTTGCGATTCGGTAATTGCATTTGCGATTTTTAAGAAATCGCAATTACTGAATCGCAAATGTGATACATGGCCCTTTGCGAGTCGGTAATTGCGATTTCTTAAAAATTGCAATTACCGAATTGCAATGGGCCAGATTCATACATCTGGCCCTTTGTTATTTAGACAACATAACAGTTATGTTCTGTATTTATATATTAAAGAAGCAATATTATTGCTTCATAGTTCCTCCGGTGGTGAGACAAGCCTTTTGTCACACTTGCATCAAGGTCTCGTCTGGTATAGCAGGCACCGGTGACATGATTTCAGGTTACTGTACTAGATGAGACCTTGATGCAAGTGTGACAACAGGCTGGTTTTGCCACTGATGGACCTAAGAAGCAATACTATTGTTTTTTATGTAAAAAACAGAGCGTAACAACAAGTAGGTGTATGGTTTATTTACATTTGCATGCAGAGTTTGTAAAGGCATAACACTTTGTGATTATATCCGTTTGAACTAGGAGTGGTATCAGGAAGTGAAATTCCTTGTCCTGACGAAAGCCACAGGGAAGGGTGGCTTGAAACATGTAGACAGAGAAAGTAGGGTCTTTAAATCCGAGAACACTTACTGCTTTTCTTCTCATTTTTTATAATACCACCTGGAGGACAAAATAAAACACAGTTAGGTATTTTTAACTCACAAAAACCACCTCCAATACATATCCTGCATCATTTTGTGTATAATATACAGTGCTCCATGTAACACACAGGTAGCAGCATGCCCTGTTCTGCAGAGGAATAGGAAGAACCCATGATGAAGCATGCCACAAAGGCCTAATCCGGGTTGGTGAGGGTTCTTAACAGGAGACAAACTCAGTCCAAGCCCTTGGAGAAACTTCACAACCAGGATACACAGCAAAGACCAGTCTTTGTTCTCTCCAAAGCAGAGGCAGCAACTGCAGGCCAACCCAGCAATGCACTAATGGCAAAGGGGCAATACTCCTCCTTACAGCTCTTCTCCTTGGCAGAGATTCATCTTGATCCAGAAGCGTTCTAAAAGTTTGAGTTTTGGGTCCACTATTCATACCCCTTTCTGTCTTTGAAGTAGGCAGACCTCAAAGGAAAGTCTCTGTTGTTCACAAGATCCTGCCTTGCCCACGCCGGCCCCAGACAAACACCAGGGCGTTGGAGACTGATTTATGAGAGGGCAGGCACAGCCCATTCAGGTGTAAGTGACCACTCCTCCCTCTACTATAGCACAGATGGCTCATCAGGATATGCAGGATACACCTCAGCTCCCTTTGTGTCACTGTCTGAAGGGGATTCACAAACAGCTCAACTGTCAGTCTGACTCAGTCAGGGAATCCACAACCAGGCAGAGTCACAGAATGGCTTAAGCAAGAAAATGCCCACTTTCTAACAGTGGCATTTTCAAACTAGCAATCTAAAACACAACTTCACTAAAATATGTATTTTTAAATTGTGAGCTCAGAGACACCAAACTCCAAATTTCTACCTGCTCCCAAAGGAAATCTGCACTTTAAAGTTATTTAAAGGCAGCCCCCATGTTAACCTACAAGAGAGATAGACCTTGCAACAGTGAAAATCGAATTTAGCAGTATTTCACTGTTAGGGCATGTAAAATCACATCAGTACATGCCCCACCTTTAACATAAACTGCACCCTGCCCAAGGGGCTACCTAGGGCCTACTGTAAGGGTTCCATACATGTATAAAAAGGGAAGGTTCAGGCCTGGCAAGTCGGTACACTTGCCAAGTCAAATTGGGAGGTTAAAACTGCACACACAGACACTGCAGTTGCAGGTCTGAGCCATGTTTTCAAGGCTATTTCTGTGGGTCGCACAGCCTGTGCTGCAGGACCACTAGTAGCATTTACTTAACAGGCACCTGTAGTGCACTTTACTAGGGACTTACTAGTAAATCAAATATGCCAATGATGGAAAGCCAATTACACATACATTTTACACAGGAGCACTTGCACTTTAGCACTGTTCAGCAGTGGTAAAGTGTCCAGAGTACCAAAAACAGCAAAACAGAGTCAAGCACACAGTCAAGACATGGGAAACAGAGACACAAAAAGACAGAGGAGACCACGCCAAAGATGCCAGGTCTAACAATCGGCCATCAGCACATGCAGGCTTTGGGTGACTGTCTAGAGTGTATTCATGACCAGTACCTGTCAGTCTAAACCAGGAGTAGATTCCATAGGCAGGCAGAGGCACAGAATGGTTAAGCAAAAAAATGCCTTCTCTCTGAAAGTGGCATTTTTAAACTTACAATCTAAAAACGAACTTTGCCAAAAGATGTATTTTTTAATTGGGAGTTCAGAGACCCCAAACTCCAGATCTTTTGTCTGCTCCCAATGGGAAAGTACACTTAATAGGTCTTTAAAGGCAATCCCCATGTTAACCTATGGTAGGGATAGGCCTTGAAATAGTGAAAAACAAATTTGGCAGTATTTCACTATCAGGACATGTAAAACACACCAGTACACATCCTAATTTTTAAATAAATGCACTGAACTTTGCCCAGGGGGCTCCCTAGGGCTTACCTTAGGCCTGCCTTAAATGTACTAAAAGTCAAGGTTTCGGCCTGGCAAGTGGGTGCACTTGCCAAGTCGACATGGCAGGTTAAACTGCACACAGAGACATTGCAATGGTAGGTCTGAGACATGTTTACAGGGTTTATCAAGTGGGTGGCACAATCAGTGCTGTAGGCCCACTAGTAGCATTTGATTGATAGGACCTGGGCACATATGGTGTGCTATACTAGGGGCTTACTAGTAAATCAAATATGCCAATCATGGATAACCCATCATCCTCACAATTTACGCAGTGAGCACTTGCACTTTAGCACTGGTCAGCAGTGGTAAAGTGCCCAGAGTACCAAAAACCAGCAAAAATGAAATCCAGCACACATTCAAAAATACAAGAGGCAGAGGTTAAAAGGCAGGGGAAACCACACCAAGGATGCCAGGTCTAACATGTGTCCCCCCAGCTGAAAATGGGGAGAACTACCCAACCTCATGGGAGTTCCCATCACTCAGGTCGAAGAACCTGGACAGCTGATCAGCATTGGCATGTTCTGTGCCAAGGAGGTGTTTCACCATAAAGTCCATTCCCGGTAGGGAGATAGACCACCTCAATAGTTTTAAGTTTTCACCCCTCATCTGCATCAACGATCTGAGGGGCCCGTGGTCGGTCTGAACCCGGAAGTGAGTCCCAAACAAGTAGAGTCTTAGTTTCTTCATTGCGCCTGCCTCTGTTCCCTGGGGAGTAACCTCCTACTAATGAACGTTACAGGCTGGTCTAGGTCCTCTTCATTTAGCTGTGCTAGAACTGCCCCCACACCATGCTCTGAAGCATCAGTCTGCACCACAAATTCCTTAGAGAAGGTGGGTGCCTTCAGCATGTGTGCTGTGCACATGGCTGCTTCAGGGCATCAAAAGTGGTCTGACAAGCATCAGACCAGATCACCTTTTTGGGCTGCTTCCTGGAAGTTAACTCTGTCAAGGGGGAAACAATGGTGCTATAGCCCTAAAAAGGTTCTCACCTCTGTCTGGATCTTGGGGGACTCTTAAGCCAGAATGGTATCAATTTTGAGTTGTATGGATGCCACTTGGCCGCTTCCTACCTGGTGTTCCAAGTAAACAACAGATCCCTGCTCTATTTCGCACTTACTGGCCTTAATAGTGAGGGCTACCTTGTGCAGGGCCTTCAACACTTCCCCAAGGTGATGCAAAAGATACTCCCAACTGGAGCAGAGCACTGCAATGTCATCCAGGTAGGCGGCGCTGAAATCTTCCAGCCTAGCCAATACGTGGTTGACTAACATCTGATAGGTAGCAGGGGCCTTCTTCAACTCAAAGGGCATGACCCTGAACTGGTAGTACCCCTCTGGCGTTGAAAATGCTGACCTCTCTTAAGCCCCACAGGAAAGGCAATATGCCAGAACTCAGACATTAATTCAAACGTACAGAGGAAGTAGACAGCTTCTAGACAATCCATGAGCTCATCAGCTCTGAGGATGGGGTGAGTGTCAGTCTTAGTGACAGAGCTGAGTACACAGTAGTCCACTCAGAACCTTAGTTCAGGGGTGGCCCCTCGGGTAGTAGCCTTTGGGATCAAGACACTGGACTGGCCCACGGACTGTTGGAGAACTCTATCACCTCTAATGCTACCATCTTGGAAACCTCATCCTTGATGCTGACTCTGAACTTGTCAGCTACCCTGTAGATTTTAAGTTTCACAGGTGGACTGTCCCCAGTATACACATAGAGAGTACACTAATGAGTGACCCTGGGGTCAAGGAAAACAGAGAGGCAAACTGTCCCAGCAACTGGCGACAGTCCCTCTGCCGCTCCAGGATCAGTGTTGGAGAGAGGTTCACACCCTCCACATACCCATCTATTTCTTGAACAGACATGAGGTGAGGAAGAGGTTCACTCTCCTCCATTCCATCATCTGTTGCCAAGAGCATAGTCAGTCCAGACCTCTCAAAATGTTGTTTGAGGCGGTTCACATGCAGGACCCTCAAAGGGCTCATTGGAGTGTGCAAGTTTTCCAGATAGGTGACATAACTCTTGCGCTCCTCACCTCAAAGGGCCCATTCCACTTGTCCTCGAGAGTGCGAGGCTCCACTTGGGCCATGACCCACACTTTCTGTTCAGGCTGACACTCAACCAGAGTGGCATTCTGGTTGTACCATTATTTCATGTCCTCCTGGCTTGCTTCCAGGTTCTCCTGAGTGAGCTTCATGAAGCGTGCAATCTGGTTTCTGAAGGCCACCAGATAGCTAAATACATCTTGCAGGAACCTACTGGGAGCTTTCTCCCGCCCTTTTTTCACCAGACTCAGAGGTCCTCTCACAGGGTGCCCATACAGCAGCTCAAAGGGGCTAAAACCTAGGCCTGTATTGATACTTTTTTTAGCGCCGCATTTGCGCCGCTTTTTGATTCAAAACGGCGCAAACCTACAAAATACAATGGCATTTTGCAAGTTTGCGCCGATTTTGCGTCAAAAAACGACGCAAATGCGGCGCAAAAAAAGTATAAATACGGGCCCTAGTCTCTTCAGTGGTACTTCCCTGTATGCAAAGAGAAGGCCTGGCAAGAGGACGTCCCACTTACGCCTCAAGGAGTCTGACAGACCCATAATCATTCCCTTTTGGGTCACCCCACACTCCTCCCACAGAGACTTCATATTTGTGGATATGTAGGTGGTATCCTGGTCAGATACCACATCTTTGGGGAACCCCATATGGGAAAAGATCCCTATCAATGCCCGGCTCACGACGGGTGTCATCACTAACCTCAGAGGGATAGCCTCCGGGTACTGGGTGGCATGATCCACCAAGACCATGATGTACCTGTTTCCCATGGCTGTTTTGCGGTCCAGAGGCCCCACAATGTCACTCCTCACCCACTCAAAAGTGATGCTCGCGACTGGGAATGGTTGGAGGGGAGCCTTGCATTTCCCCCCACTCTTGCCACTTGCCTGGCAAGCCCTACAATGTGCATCAGAGTGCCTGCGCATTTGGGGCCAGTAAAAGTGTGTGACAGCCCTATCAAATGTTTTGTCCTGCCCTAAATACCCTGCCAAAGGCACATCATGAGCCAGCCCCAGTAGGAAGGTTTTGAAGTGCTCGGGTACCACCAGCACATGGGCTGCCCCAGGCTCAGCAACCTTAGGTTAACTATACAGAAGACCATTCTCCTAATAGATCCAGTCTCCTTGCCAGCCTCCTGGTCTGCAGCCTGCTACCACAGACCCTCAAGAGAAGGGCATGTTCTCTGAGCTTCACAAAACTCCTCCCTGGTAGGACCCCCTTCTTGCTGCCAATGGGTCAGCTCAGGCACATGCCCCAGTTCGGCCACTTGCTCCCCTGTAGGCTCTGCAACGTCCCCCTCAGGTTCATCCTCCTCTCAGACCATGGGAACTTCTGGGATGGGTTTCCAATCCCCCTTACCCCTCCACTTCTTGGCAGGCACCTGGGCCACACTTTCAGGCTCCAGGTCCCCCTGATCACCCTTATTGGTTGTCACAGACTGAGTGATCATGTATGCCCACTCAGGCAGACACAACCATGTCCAAGTGTGATCTGCGTTCTACCTCATACCAAGGGGAATCCTCCAGGTCATTACCTAGCAGATAACCAAAAGCCGTGGTTGGATTCACAGCTAACCTCAAGGAACCTGAGACCCGCCCCACATTCTAAGGGAACCTGCGTGACCTTGTACTGCACTCAGAGTTGTTTACAGCAACTACTTGGTGAAACACACTTGGGACCACCTGCTCTTCAGACACCAGATGACACCTGACAGCAGTCACACTGGCTCCCGTGTCTCTCAGAGCCTCTACCCTCTCTTGATTGATGGTCACCCACTGCCTGTACTTCTTAGTGTTCTCAGGCATGAGGGTCCTCTGGACCATCTCACTGTCCCCTAGTGAGACAACGGACATCTCATCTGGCTCCTACTCTTCTCCTGGAACCACCTCCTCCCCAAGCACTACACTGGCCAACCCCCATGATTGTGCACCAGTGGGTGCCGGTGTCCACTTAGCAAACTTGGGGTCCCCCCATGTGAGGCTCCTGATCCCATGCATAACACCTGCAAGGACCCTTCTCTGCTGGTTCCCCCCCATGTGACCCTCCTGATCACATGCATAACACTTGCGAGGACCCTTCTCTGCAGGTTTCCCTGTCGAGATCCAAGGCTTCTTCTCACCTGGTTGACAGGAATCCTTACCCTGAGAACTAGGTGGGGGCCCTTTAGAGAACCCCCCCCCTGTTTACCCTTGCCCCCCACTCCTTCTGATGGGGACTCTGCCCACCCTTGGCGGAGTCTCCCCCATACCTCTTCTGGACCCCGGTACTCTCCCTGCAGTCCGCCTCCTGGGCAAACTTCCTGGGGTCAGTCAGCATGCTGTCCATCAGGTGCTGGTGCAGCTCTGGAAAACAAAGGGGCTGATTTAAGAGCCCCTTGCATCATATATCACCACATTAGTTTAATTTTTTTAATGCTAATGTGGTGATATTATGGCATAAATGTCACGCCATATTTACAAAGTAGTGCAATGCATGCATTACGCAACTTTGTAAACCCTTGCGCCACATTATGCCTTCGCCAGGCATAATGTATGCAAAGGGGCGTTCCCCCTAAAGGGGGGGGGGGGAAATGGCACAATGAAATCTAAAAGATTTATTTGCGCCATTTTTTGTGGTATTTTTAATGCCTGCACAGAGCAGAAGTAAAAAAGGAGGCGCACTATTGTTTATAATAGGCCTCATAGTGCACTGTATCTTAAATACAGCGCACACATAGTGGCATTAGACAGGTGCTAAGGGGCGTAAGAAAAGTGGTGCTGCAGTGGATGCAGCACCACTTTTCTTAAATCTGCCCCAAAGACTAAACAAGTGCTCCCATGCAATCAAATTATACAGACCGTCATAATCTGTTACCTTGCTGCCCTTCATCCAACCATTCAATGCTCTGCAAAAAGAATCAACACATTCTAGCCAGGTTTGGGAAGCCAACTTGTATTTGTATTTGAGTTTTTCTAAAGCGCATTCCGGACTTAGCATCGAAGCGCTGGAGTAAGTGGAATGCGAGTCCGAAAGAGAGGGCCAAGTACAGAGACAGTCAGTTATCGAGGAAACAGCCAGGTTTTCACCAACCTCCTGAAAATCGGGAAGTTGTCCTCCTTCCTAATGTCCCAAGGGAGTGAGTTCCAGTGCTTAGCTGCTGCCACTGTAAACCCTTTATCTCCCCATTTCACCCTTCGAGTGCGATAAGTTAGAATCAGATGAGCGTTTTTGGATTTAAGTTGCCGACATGGGCTGTACCACCGTAGTGTAGCAGCTAGGTAGTCTGCTCCTCCTCCATGTACCGCCTTGAACGTGAGGCATAGAGTTTTAAATATGATCCGCTTTGCAACCGGAAGCCAATGCAATCGTTTCAAGCTATTGCTAGCAGAAGCTGAGCGAGGAAGATCTAAAATCAATCGAGCCGCATTATTTTGAATAAGTTGGAGCTTTCTCAATGACATTATATCCAGGTCCAGCTACAGAGAGTTACAGTAGTCCAGTCTGGACATTGCTAATGCCAGAATGACCAACACTCTCTCCTCTTGCTGCAAAAAAGGGATTTTCTTCAAAGTTTTTAAAATCCAATAGCTTACTTTGATCATGGCGTTTACTTGAGGCTTACAACACAGACAATTATCGAAAATGACTCCCAAGTTTTTGGGTGGCAGCAATAGGGGAGGTAAGCTCCCCACACTCCGAAGGCCACCATCGGGAATTCCACACCTCATTACTAGATCCGAAAAGCACAATTTCTGTTTTATTACTGTTAAGCTTCAACCAATTCTGACCCATGCAACTATTGATCTCACGCATACAGTTACAAAACCGATCAGCCACTTCCTCCCAGTTAATCCTAGACACCGGGATGATCAGTTGAGTGTCATCTGCATAGGAGGTGGGCATAAAACCGTATGAACGGATCAGTTTGTCCAAAGGGGCAACATAGACATTAAACAGAGTAGGACTGAGAGCCAAGCCCTGAGGGACCCCGCACGGCAGACAGAAGGCAGGAGCCCTAAAGTCGGACCAGCTCACAGTAATTGGTCTATTGCCCAAAAAGGATTCCAAAATCTTATGGGCAGAATCTCTAATCCCTGCTCAGTGGAGTCTAGATACCATGATCTGAGGAGAGATGGTATCAAATGCAGCCGAAAGGTCCTGCAGGACCAGAATTGCTCCCTGCCCCTCATCCAACAACCTGCGAATAGTGTCAGAGGTCATCAACAATGCAGATTTGGTACTGTGGGCCTTCCGGAATCCATGTTGAGACCGATCTAAGCTGCCAGAGTGATGAAGAAAAGTAGAAAGCTCATAGCTAATATGTTCCTCAAAACTTTTTGCCAAAATAGGAAGTAAGGAGATAGGCTGAAAGTTATTCAGATCATGTGATGCTCGGTTTGGTTTCTTTTTGAGAGGGATTATCATTGCCTCCCTCCAGGATGGGGGGGAAAACACCAGTAGATAACACCTCCTGAAAGACCGGCACAAGAGCCGGAGCGACTAATTCTGGAACCATCTGTAGGATGTGGGGAGGACAAGGATCATTAGGGGAACCTGATTTAATTCCCATTAAGAGTTCTGCGATCCTGTCAGGCAATAAAGGCTTAAAATTCATGAGCAGAGGAATGTCGGTTTCTGAAGAAGAATTCAAGACATTGGAAGAGCATTGCATCTCAACAGAGTGTGAAAAAGTTGAGTGAATTTGTAAGATTTTAGTTTCAAACTAAGATGCCACTTTATTGCAGAATTCCTGAGAATTATCCACCTCAGCGGAAGGAAGGGGTGTCATCAAAGACCAAACTACCCTAAATAGTTATCTCGGGGTATTCGATGCACCTTTAATCCTTGCAGTTAAATAATCCGACTTGGCCTTAAAGCATGCATTCTTATAGACCTTCAGGACTATTCTCAACTTATCCTTCTCTCCTGAATTGGGAGTGAGCTTCCAGCGCCTTTCTTGTTGGTGATATCTTCTTTGTAGAAACTTGTTTTTTTTTGTATACTGAGGAGGTCCTAGTCACCACTGGAGCCAATTGATTCAAAGCGGAATTATTAATACCAAAATTGAAACCATCTAAAGCTGACATAGGGGAGCTACCTGCAGCTTCCCACTCAGTAGTCAAAGCTGGGCTTAGCAGATGTTTTGTGATCCTGTTCCACTGTCACACAGAGTTGTGTTTCATACTCGTATGTTGATCAGGATATGAATTACTACATCTAAAGATTAAAAGGTGATGATCAGACCACTCCAGAGGGATGTTAGTCAACGTCACTTGATCCTCAGGATGGGCAAAAATCCCGTCTAGAATGTGACCGGCCACATGAGTGGCCGAAGTGACTTTAGGATCCCAGTCAAAAGTCGCCATAAAATCAACCAAGTCCTTAATATGAGTGTGTTGACTTTCATCAAAATGGAGATTAAAATCCCCCAAAATAATACAGTTTGTGGAAATAGCCAATGGCTCAATTAAATTAGGCCAGTCTTGCAAAAATGTTGTGTGAGAGCTTGGGGGTATGTAGACCAAGAGTCCTTCCAAAAGAATACTATTTTTCTGACGAATTTTGAAATACAAGCCTTCACAAGTCTTCGATAGAGAATTTGCAGGCTCCCACTGACATGTCAAGTGAGACCTACAAAGAATCGCTAAACCACCCCCTCTGCCCGTCGATCTATCCAGTCTAAAAAAGGAATATCCTAAAGGTGTCGCTGCAATAAAATCTGGATTAGAATCACACCTCGCCCAAGATTCAGTGATAAAGAGACAGTCTAACTTGTGACAGTCAATCAAATCTTCAATCTCTGCCTTGTGTTTAGGAAGGGACCGCGCATTCATCAATGCACAAATCAGAGGATTCCTGGATTTAGCCCTGTTTAAGCTAATCCTTTTACTTTCTCCAAGTAACGGCTCGCAAGCAGCTGAGGTCAAAGTGGCCCAGCTGCTAAGTTCGCATACCCAATTTGTACAATTATATGAGGCCTAAGTTCTCAAATGCTTGCACGACGAGGCTGCTGCTAGGGCGTGGAGGGTATGAGAAGTATAGACAAGTCGCCTAGGAATACTCTGAGGCAGTCCAGAATCCCCAGCCCTCTGCCCCGGTTGGACACGGACAGGTGCAGATGGGCTTTCCTTTGGTGCGCCTGCTGCGCGGCCGCATCCGACCCAAAAATAAGCGTGTCGGTGCTGGTGTAGGAACCCACGTGACCGGCAGCAGCTAGAACGCTGACCTGGTCTGTGATCCACAAAACAGCTGACAAATGGCGGGGGCTCTAACAGACCTGTACCCTACCACTAAAAGGCAAGAAAAGTGCAGCAAAAGTAGGAGGAATGTTTCTTTTTACTAATTTAAAAATTCAGTGTTAAAAATAGCCCACCATCAGGGGATAAAACATTAAAACATTAAATCATCCAAGACTCACAGTGTGCTGCTCGCTGCGCGGCCGCATCCGACCCGAAAATATCCTTCTTGTAGGACCTAAACCTTTCCTTGTACTGCTCTGGGGTGAGACCATGCCTAGTGAGTAAGGTGCCCTTCATGATAGAGTAGGTGATCCCCTGGGGGTGTCCGACGGCTATCAAAGTGTCCCTACCCTCTACCTCAAAGTGCTCCCACAAACCTATCCCCAAGTATACCTCAGGGACCACGTTCAAGTGGAGAGCTGACTCATACCCCTTAAATCACAAGTTGATGTCATCTTCCCTCTTGTAATGCTTTATCAACTCTTTGGGAAGGTGCACCCTCCTCTCAGACTGCACCGGAAGTATGCTGCCACCATCCGTTCTTGGTTCGACCTGCTTGACCTTGAGGTACAGCACCCTCATACTCAACTCATGTGCCAAAAGCAATTTATTTTCCTCTATAGCAAAGGCTCTTGCCCTCTCTTGTTGCTCCATTTCAAAAGTTTTGCTCTCTGCTTCCAATATGAGCTTCTCAAGCTCCAAATGATGTCTCCTCTCCGCTTGTCTGTCCCTCAGTTCCTCTGGGATCGATCATTTGGGAGAAACATCATTGCATGACCTGGAGGATGCCCTCCTCCAGGGCAGGTCCTGGTTATCCACCAAGTCACCATGCAGGCTTTGCTCCTCTCTATCCACAACAGCATTCTCCTCCTTTGTGGGTCCATCATCCTCCTTTGCTGCCAACCATGCTCTCAGGGCCTTTAGCAGCTCCTCCTTCCTATTGAAGTCTTTATAACAGAACAATTGAACTCCTTACAAAACATTTTGAGCTGAGGTACCATGTAGGTTTCCAACTTCTCCTGCTCAAAGACTATTTCTTCAGCTCCAACTGATGGCTCACTAGACTGAGACATGATTGTGGATAAGATTCAAAAAGTTGCAAAGTTTCAGGAAACAGAAAAAACAAAAGGAAAAAGTAAGCAGTCACGTAATGGTCTGAGCTAAGACAGTAGTATACACCAATCACTGTATGTCAAGTACAAATATACTGTAAGTCCTATCCTCACGGCTGATCACCAATGTTAGAAATGGGGTCTCTAGTTGGCAGTTTTCACTCTGTCCAAGTAGGGATCCTCACTCTAGTCAGGGTAAGGGAGTCACCCACCTAAGACAACCCCTGCTCATCCCCTTGGTAGCTTGGCTCAAGCAGTCAGGCTTATCTCAGGGCAATGTGTTAAGTATTTTTACCCACACGCAGTAACACAGTGACCAAACTACAAATGGATACCACACCAGTTTAGAAAAATAGCGAATATTCTTCTAAGTAAAACAAAACTAAAATGACAGAAATCCAACATACACAAGCAAAGATATGATTTTTTAAAGATTAGGGGCCAGATGTAGCAAAGTTTTGCGAGTCGCAAATGGCCCGATTCTCAATTTGCGACTCGCAAAATCCGAAATGGGATGCACAAATCCCATTTCCGAAGTGCAAATAGCGATGCGAGCCATTACCGACTCGCAAAAATAGCGACCTGATTTTGCGACCCGCAAGGAGGAAGTCGCAATTTGCGAGTCGCAAACCATATGAAAAAGCCAGTCGCAAATTGCGATTAGTCGCAAAAACCCATTTTGCACACCCAGATTACCACTGATTCAGAGCAGGTGGTAACCAGAACCAAAGTATAAAAGGAGACCCAGAAGGCATCTGGGTTACTCAAAATGGCTGAACTGTATGTGATAGCATGGAGGAGGAGAGTCCACGCCGCCCAGCAGAGGAGGAGGAGGAGCCAGAGACAGGAGAGAATATACCGAACCAGGCAGACACTTTTCCAACAAACTGAGGAGGAGATTTATGACAAATATAGACTGAGCAGTGCAGCAAAATTAGAATTAATTAAACTACTCAATCCGCAGCTTCAAAGACAGACAATGCACGGCAGCGCCATCCCTACACATGTGCATGTGCTATGCTCACTGCACCTCTTGGCCTCGGTTAGCTATCAGGGGGTGATTGCTGTGGCAGGTGGGGTATCCCAAAGTGCACTCTCAGGATTCTTCAGATGTTTCCTAGATGCCATACTCACACACATGTCCAGATACATATACTTACCCAGGAATGAGGCAGAAATTAACAGCACCAAATAGGACTTCTACAGAATTGCCAGCTTCCCCCATGTAATAGGGTGTGTGGGCGGGACACATATACAAATCTGCCCTCCTGCAAATCTGGAATATGTGTTCCGCAGTAGGAAATGTACCCACTCACTAAACATCCAGGTGGTATGCGACGCCCATAATGTCATTACTGACATTGTAGCCAAATTTCCAGGGAGTACACATGACTCATACATATTCAGGCACAGTGGGATACACCAACGCCTAGAACGTGGGGAGTTTGGAGACGGATATCTCTTAAGTATTGCTGAATACACCCTGAAGCCATACATACAGGTCACTGTAGAAACCATCCATGCCCTGCTAACATGGCTTATTTTTGTCAAACATGTGACAGTGCATATGCTCTAAGACCATGGATACTTACCCCGTACCTAACACCTGGGAATGAGAACGAGAGGCGATATAACAGTGCCCATTGTCAGACGAGAACTGTCATCGAGAGGACCTTTGGATTGTTAAAGGCAAGATTCAGATGCCTCCACAAAAGTGGAGGTGCTCTCCAGAATGCCCCAGAAACAGCATTCAAGATCGTTGCCGCATGTGCAATCCTACACAACATTGCCACCAGATGTGGGCTACATCTCACCCCTGAAGACACAGATTCGGAGGATGAGGAGCAAGAGCTACCACACCAACAGCCTGGGGATATAAACATTGCAAATCAAGGCAGACAGAGACGGAGCCACATTGCAACCCAATATTTTGGCAGGTACGTGGCAACTGTCACCACACTCACTGATGTCAGACAAACAGAGCCCAGTTGTGTAGTGGAACCTTTTTATTTGTAAACTAAATGATGAAAGAAAAGTGCTGCCCGTTAAAGTCTGTACATGTCCTAATGTAATGAGGACACATTAACATCATGTGCCTCATGTCTCATGCTGTCTGATGGCTCACACCCTCCTCCTTGTGCGCCCAGCATGGCTCATCCCAGGTGAGTCAGCTGACCCCTGCCGTGCACTTGCACTCCTTAGCACACGGGAGTCACTGGCAGACACACTACGTATTGTGGACCCCTCCTCACTGTCATGAGGGGTCTCACCTGTGCCCCTTGCCACCTGCCTAGCTTCCATCAAGTCCACTGCGTGGCTGATGCAGCCAAGTCCACGTGCCACATCCCCCGCATAGTGGCCAAGTTCCACCTGTAAACTCACTGTCTGTCTAGACAGGCCAGTTGTGTTTGTTGCAAGATGCCCAATTGAAGCTGTTATGCGGTCGAAGCGTGCCACTGTGTGGCGCTCCCTGCACCTTGCGCTCTGTCTGTCTGCCACTAGTTCCGTCACAAGTTGGCAGATGGCCTGGGTGAGATCCCCCATATTTTCATTCAGTCTAGTGAACTGTGTGTTCACTTTAGCCCGGCCAGTGGTCATGTTGCTCTCCATCCTGTGCAATGTACTTGAGATTGACCCCAATTGTCTGTTTTTCAGGCTCTGACCGTTAAGGAGGGATGCCTCTATTCCTGCAAATCCTGTCTCCCCTATCTCCTCCTGGGGCACCACCAGAACTCTGCGTCTGTGTCTGCGCCTTTGTCCTGCTGCTGGCTCAGAACGACTTGCTGTGGGGCTGGGGCCTGGGTTCGTATCAGCTTCCCCCATTTCCTGCTCTTGTTCCTGATAGGACTCTGGTGGTGTCCTGCTGGGCCCAGGAATTTCTGCAGCAGCCTCCTGCACTGTCTCTGTCTGTGGTCTCCTCCCTGCCTGTTGTCGCTGCTGGGGGTGTCTTGTGGGAGACCTGTGGGACATAGGGAATACACTGTCAGTCTCTCACATCTGTTTTATGCCTCATAATAAACATTTGCCTATATGCTGACTACTGTACTACATTACCCATAATGCACTATTCTAGTGGTTGCTAGACTGGAATGTAGCTAGTCTGGTGGTGCCTGCTGCTGTGTACTGGGGGAGTGTGGATACTGCATTTGTAGGTGTGAATGCATATCTCATGGTACTCACTTTTGGATGTCCCTGGCGCAGAACTGTCTACTTCTCCCATTCCGAGTACGGCCTCAGGCTCCAGGGTCTGCTCCACCATTGCTTCCATGACTGTGGATGGTGGGACGGTGGATGGGCCTCCTCCGGTGCCCCTCATTTCTCTCAGCCGCTCTGCTACCCTCTCCTTTGTCCTGGAGTGCAGGTCATACCACCTTTTCTTGATTTCCTCCAGGGTGCGGTGACTCACCCCTATGGCATTAATCTGGTCCTGGATTTGCTGCCAAATCTTCTTTTGTTCTGTGTCTGGGACACTCAGGGCTGCCTTCCCAAACAGTTTGTCGTGGTGCTGGCAGCATTCCTCTGTGAGCACCTCCAGTTCTTTTCAGAAAACTTCAGTTTTCTTCTTCTCCCAGAACTGCCCGTTTCCTCCATTGTACCAGCAGGTCCTCTCTCCTGGGTGTTCCACAGCAGTTTGGAAAGGGTGTGGTCCTCCCTCCTCCCAGGTGTATTTGATGACTTCCTGGTTCTGATGTCATCACCAAGGGCCAGGAAGTGAATTTCCAAACTGTTGTGCTGCACCTGCAGGCAATTTGCAAGCCAGTCGCAATTTGCGACACCCTACTCGCTAGAGGCGAACTCGTAAAATGCGGTGCAACATAATTTGCGAGTCGCAAATTGGTGTCGCACTTTTTTCTTGGATTCCATTTTGCGAGTCGGAAATTGCAATTCGCATTGAATCGCAATTTCCGACTCGCTATTTTTTTGCTACCTACATCTGGCCTAAATTCCAAAAAGCGCTTAGAAACAAAATAGCTCCAACTGGGACTATCGCAACGTCATTGACAGAGTAATTCCCAACAGTCCGACACCACTCGCGAGGAAGTGTGTCGCCAGTCACTTTCCAATAGCAAGTTAAAACAGGTTAAAAAATGAATATGATGTCAACCGTTGCTCTGAATGGAGGAAAGCCTGGCTTCAAGTAGTTTGTGGAACCAGTCTCCAAATGAAGGGATTGTAAGAACTGCTAACTAGAGGTGATAATTTGAGCTCCATATCGCTGCATTACACCAAACTCCAATGTTGGTGTTAAAAAATACCGCCGCTATGTGGTGTTAAGTAAACCTATCAATAGTTGTGGTAAACAAACCTATCAATAATAGAGTTAAACTCAGCTTCTGAAAATGAGGTTAAACCATGCTTCTATTGGTGGCATTAGGACAGAATCTGAAATGTGGCATTAGGTAAAAGTCTAAATAGTATTCTTAGCCAGGCCTCCAAAGAATATTAAAGCATTCTTGCAGCATATTGAAACAGGCACCTAGTAGTGTAAAACCGGGCTCCTGTCTAATGTCTAAAACCAGGCCTCCAATAGTCGTGTTAAATGTCTCTCAATAGTACATGACAACCGGGCTTTTGATAGGCTTCTTATAGTAGTCTAATTTTAGTGTTAAATTAGTCACCTCAAAAACGTGCAGCCAAGACATAAGAGCATACTCAACCAGACTTATAGCAGTAGTGTTAAACTAAACTTCCAATGCATGTTAAACTAGTCTCCCAATAGGATTGTTAAACTTCGGTCCCAACAGCACATTACACTATGGGCCTCTTTTACAAGGAACTGGTGCATCGGCTCCGATGTGCCAGTTTCCTTGCATCGCCCTGCGCCCCCCATAACGACACCATGGTAGCACTGTATTTATAATACAGCGCACCATGGTTCTCCTTAGCACAACTGCATCAAACATTTTGATGCAGTTGTGACGCTTTGCTGGACTAGCATCAAAAATGTTGACGCTAGTCCAGCAAAGCTCGGGGAGGCCCATTGAAAAGAGCCTAGCGTCAGTTTAACGACTGCCCTGGTCTGGCATTAATGCTAGAATGGCGAGTGAAATCTTTTGGATTTCACTGTGCCTTTTGTTTGGGCCTCTGTGTGGGGGGACATCTCCCTTGCATACATTATACCTGGCGCAGGTATGATGTTGCGTAACAGTTTGCAGACTGACGCAATGGTGACATTGTGCCATTTTGTAAATGCGGGGTGGGCGGACTGTTTTGCGCCGCCGTAGTATAAAAAAAATTATGCTATGGCAGTGCAAAGGGATTGTAAATGAGCTCCTAGGTTCCTTAAAATGAAGATAAGAAAACCCACCAAATGTGTTTAAATACTCTCCAAACAGTGGTCTTAACCTCTATGGGATGTTGTAAGAAATTGAGTCTCTAGTTGGCAGAGGTATGCACCCTGTCCAAGTAGAGAACACAATCCTAGTCAGGGTAACTCAAAAACACACCCTAAATTAACCTGTGCTCACCCTGTGGTAGCTTGGCACAGAGCAGTCAGGCTTAACTTAAGAGGCATTGTGTA
The DNA here is from genome assembly GCF_031143425.1 of Pleurodeles waltl. Taxonomy (NCBI): domain Eukaryota; kingdom Metazoa; phylum Chordata; class Amphibia; order Caudata; family Salamandridae; genus Pleurodeles; species Pleurodeles waltl. The sequence goes on along the minus strand of NC_090446.1, from coordinate 1,330,454,549 downwards.
AAGTATTTGTGCAGCACTTACATTACAGTAACACAGTGAAAACACCAAAATAAAATGTTACCAGGTAGGGCACACCAGTTTAGAACAACAGAGAATATTTATCTGGGCAAAACAAGACCAAAATTACAAAAAATCCAATAAGTAGATATCAAGATATGAATTTTTTAAGATTAAACTGCAATTTAGTGATAAGAAGCATAACGTGCAAATGAGGGATATGTGGTCGTGCTAGACAATGTGAAATTCAAAGGTTCAGGCTGACTGTGATTTAGTGTAGGTCCAATACAGTCCCAGGTAAGTCCCGCTGAAGTTTTGCTTTCTCAAAGTTGAGCCAAGAGTCCTGTTCCCAGGCAAGAATTTCACCTGGGAGCAAAGAGAGTGTCGCTGTTGGTGATACATGGGCACAAAGAGTTGGCTTGGCGTCGCAGATGTACAGACTGGAGCCTTACAGTTGTGAGCAGTGATGCTTGCTGTGCGAAGAGACAAACTTGTGGTGGCTTGCACTGATTTTGTGTGTGAGTGGCATGGTTCCAATGGGAACAGGCCCGTTATTGGTTACGAAGTGCCCAAAAGTTTGATGTCAGGAGCCAAAAAACAATTCCAAAGGCCCAGGACTGGAAAAGCGCCTATTGGAGGTCAGGTGCTGGTTGAAGATGGGCCCAGGAGGTGTAGTAGGTGTGTTGAAAGTCTTTTGTGTCCCTGAGACTTCAGAAGAACAGGGGGTAAGCTAGAAAGCCCTTGGGGAACTTGGGTTCAAGGATGTAGAGAGCAGGTCTAGTCCTTCTCACTCCAGGCAAGAAGCAGCAGGCCATCACAACAAAGCAAGCAGCAAAGTGGCAGTCCCTCCTGAGAGCACAGCAGTAATTCTTCCTCGTAGATGGACCTTGGTTCTAGTAGAATTATGATTTGGTGGGGTTTGGGGTCCAGTGCTTATACCCAGATAAGCCTTAGAAGTGGTGAAGATTCAAAGAGAGGACTTTGAAATGCACAAGGTCCATGCTGTTTCTTCCCTGACTCCAGACACTCTACAGGGAGGTATGCAGCCCTTTGTGTGGGAAGATGCAGAGCCCTATTCAGGTGTGTCAACTACTCCCTCCCATCTAGCCCAGGAAGACCCATCAGTCTGGTGAAGGCCCATCAGGATGCAAATGTCAGATCCCAGCTCCCTTTCTGTGTGACTGTCTTGAGGGAATGCATAAAGCAAAGCTGTCATCCACCCCAGATGTGTATTCTGAAACTGGCAGAGGCACAGCATGGATAAAGTAAGAAAATGCCAAATTTCTAAAAGTGGCATTTTTAGACTTACACTTTAAAATTGGACTTAAACATAAGTTATGATTTTAAATTGGGAGTGCAGAGGCACCAAACTCCACATTTTTATATTGTCTCAATTACAAATTACACTTAAAAGGTGTTTACGGCAATCCCAATGTTAACCTAAGTGAAAGATAGGTCTTGCAGTATTGAAAAACGCATTTAATAGCTTCTCACTACGAGGCGTTAGACTTAAAAGTACATGTCCAACTTTTTAAATACACTACAACCTGACCTTGGGGCTACTAGGCGCTACCTTTGGGGTGATGTACGTGTAATAAAAAGAAGGTTAGTGCCTGGCAAATGGGTACATTTGCCAGATTGAGCTGGCAGTTTAAAACTGCACACACAGGCTTTGCAATGGCAGGCTGAGACATGTTTAGAGGGCTACTGTAGTGGGTGGCACAATCAGTGCTGCAGGCTCACTAGTAGCATTTAATTTACAGGCCCTGGGCACATAGAGTGTACTTAACTAGGGACTTACAAGCACATTAAATATGCCAATTGTGGATAAGTCAATATCACCATGTTTTAAGTAAAGAGCACATGGACTTTATCACTGATTAGCAGTGGTAAAGTGCCCAGAGTCCTAAGGCCAACAAAAATGAATTCAGCAAAAAGGGGAGGATGAAGGCAAGAATGCTGAGGATGACCCTGCAGAAAGGGCTAGGTCCAACAGACATAAATCCACAGCAGTGCTTTTTCAGTGTGGGCTGATTAGAAGTATGCTGTCTACTAGAGAGATACTTAGGAACCTTCCTTCCTTAGATCCATAGTATTGTGTATGGTGTCTCTACTCCAGAGAATCCTTTTCACTTCTTCCCACTGACTAGAGGGTGGTGGGGGTGATGCAAGGAGTGGTGATGGCTGCAGAGACTATTGTGACACTGTTTACACTGGGGTCTCATAGAAGCATATTGATAGGCAACAAAGTCTCCAGAACCATTTGTCCTTTAAGTGTCACAACCACATCAAACCAGCCTTAGAAACACTCTAGCGGCTCCTGGTGGATGAAGGAATAACGTTTTTTTCAACCTTCCGCTATGCTTTCAAAGATACAGCCCAGGATATCTACAGGAACAGCAAACCTTATCAGTTAAAGTGCTTTGAGGTGGAGCAGTCCTGGAGCAGATCCCAGGGAGTCCTGGAAACCAGACGTTGGAACTAACTGCACTGTCTAAAGTTCTAAAAACAAAATCATTAGCCATGCATGTCACTGGGAGAAACGTCCTCACTACGACAGGTGAGGCATTCTAGCCAAAGAAGCAGTACATGTGATCAGAGCATATAAAGAGCAGAAGGTGAGAGATTGGCTAGAAGGTTGGAGGGATAGGGACATCTGAGATGATGGTGCAGAGGGAGGGCGATTAGCACAAGAAAGGTGTAGAGAGACCTAATATGAAAAGAAAGTCATAAAGGATGAGGTTTCAAAGCACTGCCAGAAACCGATGTGCAGCATTCACTTAAGTTAATGTAAACCCTCAACTATTTACCAGTCAGTCCATTCTATCGCAGCTGCTCTTTTAAGCCCTTGGGTTACTTACAAGCCCCTTGCGCCACTTTAGCGTTGCCGTAGCACCATTCTTTTTTACGCTAAGGCGGCGCTGAGGTGGCTTTTCTGCCACGCTAGAGCCTCAAGCCTTGCACCACATTATGCCTGCATCAGGCATAATGTATGCAAAGGGGCGTTCTGGCGCAGGGAGACCTGAAAAAATGTCGCAGTGAAATTTACAACATTTCACTGCACCATTTTTTCCGTCTTTTTTAACAGCTACTCAGAGCAGACGTTAGAATGAAGCACCCACTTAATCACTGCTATGCTATACTGCACTAGCATCAACATTTTTGACGCTAGTGCAGCAAAGCACCACAATACCGTAAAAAATGTTGACGCTATTGTGCTAACAACCGCCATGGTGGTATCATTTGGTGCCGGTAGGGGAGCGCTAGAAAAATGGTGCATCAAATATGATGCGCCATTTTCTTGTAAATATGCCCCACAGTGTTTTGCAGTTGAAGTTTTCAGGTACAACAACATTAGTTTTCACTTTCCAAGGATTGTGTGAAGCTTGATTAGTACTGCGTTACATTGTCACACTACGTTACATTATGTTATGTTCCGTTATAAAATTTTGCGCGCGCCATCCACCTCTGGCATGGCTTTGTGGGTGGTTATGTGTAGTTAGTATAGAAATAGAAACATTTCCTTAAGTAATTGTCGATGTTAAGGTGAATGGAGATGTGTCTCTATTTAATACATGGAACCCAGGAAATGAAACTCTGGCAATAATTAACAGAAAAAAGGGTCTAACCTGCACATTTAGAGCAAATGTCTGCTAAAGAGAGTTATCTGGAGGCAGCGCGCATTAATCTCCTTAAACATTCTTTGTTCTCCTTCATTTTCTTTTTTGCAAGTATTGCCCCGTCTTGCTGCTGCCGAGAGCTCCTCCAGCACTGGAATGAATGAGTTCTGGGGATGTGGGGACTGTCATTAAGAAGCAGACAATTTATCTGGAGTGATGGAGGCCCGGAATAATTTAGTGCACTTTTCGCACTCCACTTCCTCGGGTCTGATTGCGTTGGAAGCGGTTTTTATTAGAAAAGAGAAATTTGATTACAGTGCTTCTAAATTAATTAAAGTGTAGCTCTGGGGTGTGGAGCACCTCTCCCACCAACCTCCTCACAAACCCCCGCTCTCCCACCCACATCCACTATAGTGCATATTGTTCCAATAAAATGCGGTTTCCACATGCAGCTTATATTTTAGAAAAGGCTGGATTTTTATTGTGGTTATTTCACATCCTTTCTCAAGAAGAGAAGAGGGACAACTGAGCTGAAGCCCTCCCTCTCCTCACATGTGGCCCTATCCCTTCTAAAAAGTCTTCTCAAAGTTGCAGGTGTAATATATTCTTATGTTCTGGAAAGAAGAGTGTAATTTCAGAGGTTTTGTGGAGTCAAATGACCTGTGGCACACCAGTCCATTATTCTGATACGGAAGGATGTTTGGCTTTGCCATTGGAGAAATAATCTGAACAAATATCCCAGGAAGAAGGACAAACTACCAAAAGGCTTAAATAGCCTGGGTAAATAGTTTCAGTGAAGAGTGATGTGATTCCGGTGAAGGTGGATCACAAGACATCACCACTGTCTACATTATAGGATCCCATATGATTTTTTTGTTTAAATAAATATTTGTTGATATTGTATAACTATAAAATATGCTATATTAATTGCATTGCGATGTGATTATAAAGTCAGTACTTTATCATGTGAAGTCATATTCTTCATTAGATATTTGCCTTATCCATATGTAGAATGCAAAAAATAGGCCGATGATACATCATTTGTCACAATTAGTAATTTGTACCACTATGAACTAAAGTAGTCTAAACTAAAACAATAAATTTGGTCACTTCCCTAAGAAAATGAAAAAGAGAAGAACATTCTATGAGAGACATACCATATGTGCCATTGCCAAGTACTTTGGGGACTCAGTGCCCGTCTGTAATAAGTTTTGTGATTACTGCCACAACCCGGGGGCTGTGAAGCGCTTGCTGGACCAGCTGCATGGGGCAGTAGTGAGTGGCCGCGGAAGGACCACCATCCGTGCCCCCGAGGAGGCACAAGGGCCTTTTGGATATGACCCTACACAGTACGAGGGCGGCCGCAAGGGCTATGGATTTGCCAGGTAGGAACCTTGAGTCCTTTGAAGACATTTGTACCTTCGAGTGTCACCCACGTCTTTCCTTTTTAAGTGGAAGATGAGCATTCACGTCACCCAGGCACACCTTTCACACCTGGGCTGGTCTTCCCTACATTTTTCTTTTCTGCGCTTTATACTGACTTTTCACTTCATGTGCAGATGAGGATTATAGGTGAGCGGTCCAGTGAATGCTGGAGTCTGATGACTGACTCGGCCAGATGTCATCTTGGACCCTCGAGCCAAAAATGAGCTGGGCTGTGCTGTGCGTGATTGACTATTGCTGGACCATGGTAGGAGCCAGAGTGGGAAGGATTGAAGAAGAGGTGCGTGGCAGAAGGAGAGAGACAGGGAAGAGGATGATAGAGAGTGTCTAGGAAGAGATAGGGCAGAGAGGGGTACAGGTGGAAGTCTGAGGGACACGTGGACAGGAAATGAGAGGAAATGTTGCCTGGGGAGCGGTGAGAAATGGAAAAGGAGAGAGAGAGCGGTGGAGGGTGGGGAGAGACGTGACATGTAAGAGGGTTGAGACTGACAGGCTGGTAAGAAAAGCAGCTAAGTTTGGGGCAGGGTAATTTGTTATCGACCCATTGCAACGTGTATAGATGGCCTGGAACTGCTGAAAGATTGCTTCTTCTGTGAAGGTAACTCTTCCTGAGACTGAGGGCCTCATTATGAGTTTGGCAGGCGGAAAAGGCCGCCCTCCAAACACCCACGCTCAGGAGACTACTAGTGAGGTCTCCTTCCCCTGGTCCTATTATGAGTTTCCCGCTGGGCCAGCGGACAGAAACACAGTTTCCGCCCGCTGGCCCAACAGGTAACTCACAACAACATTGACACCGGCCCGTAATAAGGCAGACGGCAATGTTGTTGTGAGTCAGGTGCACCAGCACCCGTCTTGAAAATCACTGTCTGCTGATTTGTGTGACTGAGCTGGCCAAGGGGGCCCCCGCACTGCCCATGCCTAGTGCATGGCCCCCGGCACTACCAGCATTTACATGCGGTGCAACCGCCTTGTAAACGCTGGTGGAGAGAGGAGTCACAATACCCAGGGAAGCGCTGCTTGCAGCGTTGCCCTGTTGGGTTCAGACCTCCGGCACAGCCAGGCCGACGGAAACGTAGCGGTGCTACGGTCACAATGTTGCAGTCAGACCGCCGTCTGACCTCGAGGATGGCAGTCTGAAGGCTGCCATCCTCGTAATGAGGGCCTGAGTGTGACTGCCTGCAGTACTAGCCTTTGAAGGGTAGGAGCCTGCACAGCATGCAAATATCCACCAGTGGGTCAGTCTGCCTCTGCACTGCCTGCCAGCTTATGCACAAAAAACTTACCTTGTGAGTAATACTCAATAAGAGAGCATATAAGGCTCAAACCCCATGTTTGTGCGAGGATATTTCAAGCACTTTTAGCTCCAGTGTCAGGGCTTAGGTCAGAGAACTTGGAAGGAAGTTGAAACAAAAATTTAAAACTTCGACTTTCTGTTCTCTAACAATTGTGCTCAACATAGCACCCGCAGAATAATTTTACCTACAATAGTTTTGAGCAGTGGAATTGAATAGCTTCCAAGTTTCTTGTACAAACGTCTGTCCTTTTGCCGTTACTAAAACCTTTGTTTCAATTACTGCAAAGTTGGACCCCACCCCTGTTAAGTTTGCCAAGAAAGTTAGGCCCAAATATATGTACATTGTCACTTGCTAAAACTTTATTTAAAAACCTGCAGGAACTGGATCGGACTTTCCTAGCAAAAAAACAGTCTTTGTTTTATTAGTATTGTGTATCAAGTTAGCTTTATTACAATACTGCTCCAGGCTAAAAGATGTCCTTTGCAGACCTACCAGAAAATAATCCATATTTGCTAATTCATCAATTTTATAAAGCACACTGCACCTCCTTCCCATTTTGAGCGAAAAGACTGCCCTCCCAGATAGACGCTCAGAAAGTTATGCTAAATATTATTGCATAAATGGGGTGGTGCCAGAACATAACCCTGTTTAATCCATTCTTCAGCAGAATTTGGGGGTCCAGCAACTGTTTGGGATCACTTGTCAGAAGGCAGTTTTTGAAGAACTGCAAGCAGCCCAATAGGAATGTTCCATGTTTTTAATTTTGCCCACAATTGCCTATGATCAACCAGAGCGAAAGTTCAAATAACAGCAGGTCAACAATCCTGCTACTTCTGTGGATCTCCGTGCGATTGGCCACAGGGCAAAGCAGTGTTTTGTGGGTGAAGGATTATTTTTGAATCCTCCTTGTTCAAACTAGATAAGACGCTTTAGCCCAGCTCTTCAACTGCTTTAACACAACTAGGGCATAGATTTTTGCTATAGCATCTAAGAAAGCATTCAATCGTTAGAAGAATCTTCTGCACACCCCTTATGTGTGGTTTTCATGATTGCACCTTTCCAGGCATAATGTTTATCTCAGCGACCCATTGGCATACAGTGCATATGATATTCGTCCACCATAAGGGGTTTAAAAAAACTACTCTCACTGGTATATTGCTGGTGCCTCTTGCCCTCAATTGATTATTTTCAGCTGTATCACATAAACTTCTGCCTGTAACCATACTGAATAGATCTGGTTCTGATCTTAAAGCCATTTCTTCTTCAGTATTAGTAACACCACTCTTCTTTTTATACAGAGTAGAAATACAATCAGACCAGGACTGTTCGGTACAACACATTCAGGTGGTTTTGGAATTCATCTTGTATTCTCATTTACTAATGGCCTTTTGGTGGCTTTCATCATTTTCAACCAGCTATTAGTATGACATGTATTTTTTACATTCCATCCCACATACTCTTCTTGTACTTCAGAGGACTTGTACATTTTCATCTTTACGATGCTGCTTGAAGTCCCAGCAGGTCCTTGATAATTTTTTTCCTACTTAGTGATTGCTTTGTAATACTATTGTTAAGCGTTTTTATCTGATACTTTACTTATATGTTACCAGGTAGGGCAAAAGTTACCTTGATGCAGTTTACTACCGTATTCCTCACATCATTAAACCATCCTAACATATTTTCTTTGGGTCTGGGAGCTCGCACATATCCCAGCTATAACTTTGAGAGTATACCCCTAGCCTCCCTGGCTAAAGGACTTTGTAATCTTTGTAGAAAATGGACATCTAGGACATTAGATTCGGACATAAAATTCAGAGCACTGTATGCAGTGCCCTGTGATCACTGAGACCATTCTTCTCAGTCTCAAAGCCAGCAAAGCACCAAAGGTATGTACATGGACAAGGATATAATCAATAGGAACTTTTCCTAACCTGTTACAGAAGGTAGGACCTGCAGAACAGTCATTGTAAAATCATCCTTTTAGACAAATCAAATTATATTCTGCTAAAAATACACCCAGTTGCTTAACACAAAGTGAAACCAACCTGGACATTATGGACAGCATGCTTCTCCATTATATATCGTCGGTTTCCTATGGGTTAAACGTTAAGTTAAAATCACAACCTAATATTTGAAGACTATTTTTTTTTTTTTTTTCAGCGTTTCCAAATCTTCCAGTAAGGCAGCCAGATGGTGCTCTCTATCCTCTATGCATAGTTGTCTATAAATGTTAGGTAAAACACGTCAGTCTAGATAAATTTAGCTAGCCAGTCACATCCAGTGGCCACTAGTACAGTAGTTCAGCATTTGAACTTGAAATTAACGTAAGCTAAACCACCAGAGAGACGACTACTTTTCGGTGCTTTTGCTCGTTTATCAAACTTCATAAAAGTATCAGTTTCAGGGCTGTCTCGAAACCATATCTCCTAAAATAGTAATACAGCATTGTTTTGAAAAAGATCTTCTAACACACTGGTATTCATCGGAGAATTGTATCCATGGATGCTCCAGACAAGGAGACCAGTGGCGTTGGGAGGTTCACTTACCCATGAATATTTGTTTAAAACCATTTATCTCGCTCTGTAAGATTACTTTGACATGGTTCTTTAATGTCAGTGACTCCTCCGTTCGTAGATCAGTGTGTTTTGTACACATTCTGTTGTGTGGCATTGCGTGAGTAGCAAGATAAGTGCAGTCTTGTCTTTGCCAAGACCTATTCAGTAATGGAAGAAATTCATTCCAAACCAGCCTCTGCATCTAGCTGATTAAAGTGGGTGGACTGGTGCAGGCAATACACTCCCCACTATTTACAGTTCTAAGCCACTTTGGATAAGTTAATCCTGAGCCATTTATATTGTATTTGTGATCTAACTTTAATGGAGTTCGAATCTTGTGTTTCCTGTGGACTTCAAACCACACAAACTAACGCACTGTAGATCAGTTGACCTTATGTCCTTCAGATTTGACATGCTACCAAATACTTGGAAAAGGTTTGTTATGTTCAATGCGCAAATATCAGTTTGTTTCTTACCTCTGAACAGTATTCCAATATAAGCAGTGCTGTCAGGGCTGCGAACAACAGCTTCCCAACCCATTTTAGGGTTTCCTTGAACAGTTCACCGTATCATTCGATTTCGCTTCTGTTGTACATCAACACTTGTGGACGTTCAACTTTTGCCTGATTTCAGTTTTGGGGCTTCTCCTTTTTTGTTTCCACATAACATTTCTGACATTTTAAAAACACAAATCCTTGGCTTTCTGTTTAAATCAAGTAGCTTTGGCCTTCTGCCCATAGGTCCGTTTTCAGCCTGGTGGTATTTCAGTCTTTTGAATTTCCTACAAGTTGGCAGAAGTGTACAAGTTTTTAGGTCGAGCTTAGCAGACAGCGTATGTGCTGTCTGTTGTGAGGCATGTTGTAGCTTACCAAAAACATAGAGCGGCTTTGAATTCTAGCATTGCTTACCATTGGTTGGCCTTCTTGTCACTCATTTCCCTGCTTCTTATTCGTGTTCCAGTTTGTCAGTCTTGTGTGCTTCCATCCCACTCATTATTTCCCGATACTAATCCATCACTAATTCTTGTTGGGTTCCAGAGTAGCGTGCTACTCACCGAAAAGCGCTTTGACGCCTCGTCAGGGGTAGTAAGCGCTATATAAATACGATTACAATACAATACAATACAATGTGTATTAGAGAGACCGGAACATGTACTGCATGTTGCAGCTGATCTAGGGGGTTTAGTTGAAGGTAAAATTGTGGGTCATGTTGTATTGGATATATGATGAAAGGTGTTTCTTAAGTGTGAGAAAATGAAGCCTTAGGTTTAGCATATCATGTAAATCGTGAGCTTAAACTAAATTGTGAGGAAAGAAGACTATTCAAGAATGCAGAAGCTAAGAATCTAAAGCTGGCTTCCTTGAAAGCTATAAATTCAGACAAATGTGAAATGGTGTGAGAAACTATCCATTCACACTCAAGACTCAATCCTCTGCGACTCCCACCCTCCAACTTAACTCGAAAGTGACTTCTTGAGGTTTGTGTCAGGAATGGAAAAGCCCATATCTTATGTCCAAATGTAACCTGAAGACCCATCTTTTGGCATATCTGTTCAGTTATTTTATTCATCTCAACGTCCCATCATACAAGGACCCAGATTGAAACAAATGACTCTGTCATAATTATCATTCATTGTCCCTTTGTGTATCGCCTTTTTAAATTATATGTTGGTTATTAGATATTGATTTCAAAATATAAAATGCACATTTATTCATTCTATTATGCATTGAAAAGTGATAATCAAGTTTGCTTAAATATAGGCTGGTAATTTCACACGAATAAAGGCCCAATGTACTAACATTAGTGTTTGCGATTACCAAATAGCAAATGTTTGCTCTGATGTACTAGCATGTGTTTAACACTTTTTGCGACTCTCAGTGGGTTTCCAGTAGACCTACCTCATGAATATTAATGAGGTAGGCTTTAGTTTGCGACCCATTGGGAATCACAAAAAACACAAGGATGGTGGCCTGCGGTGGTCAGCAGACCACCATGTCTGTGATTGCTTTTAAATAAAGTAATCGTTTTATTTTTAAATGCAGTCCATTTTCTTTAAAGGAAAACGGGATGCGTTTAAAAAAAACCTGAGAAGTTTTCTTTTCAATTTTAAGAGTAGGCACCACTGCATAAACCCATTGATAAACTTTATGTATAGGTTCCCTTTCTGATAATTTTTTAGTCTGAAATAAGTGGGTAGTGGAATACATTCTCTACCTAAGTCTGGGAAAGGAAGAAAAGGCTTTGTTCTCTGCCCCAATTTTTTATCTAAAATAAGTGGGTTGTAGAGTAGATTCTCGACCTTAGTGTGAAAAAGAAAAAAAGTCTTTGTGTTAAGCCAGAATTATGAATGGGTGCCCAAAAGGTACATTTCAGAACACAATGTGCTACTACTAGAGATTATGGCCCTCATTACACCCCTGGCAGTTGGTGATAAAGAGGCGGTAGTACCGCCAACAGGCCGGCGGTAAAAAAATGGAATTACGACCATTGCGGAAACCGCCAACACAGACAGCCACTTTGACACTCCAACCGCCACGGCGGTAGAGACAAACACTGCGGCGGTAACTGCCACAGAGAGGCGGAAGACAATGTACCGCCCACACTATTACAAGGCACCAATCCGCCAGCTTTTCCTGGGCGGTACCAACGCCATCAAAAGCACGGCGGAAACAGTACACAGAAGGGAAACCACTCACCTCTCGACACCCAACGAGGAACCAGGACGCCATGGAGCCGGCAGCGACGACAATGGTGAGTACTGCACCTAATACACAGGGGAGAGGGTGAGGAAAAAGAGTGACACACACACACACAACACACAACACCCCCACCCACAACAACATACACACACACACATCCAATAACATCACAGATACACCCCAGCACCCACTGGACGAACGCAAGGAACAAGTGAAATGAATTTAACGAGTGTAATAATCAAACAATCAGATAGCCCAAGATAACTTAAATCATCAGTATATACAAATATTTACAGCAAGTACACATGTCCGTACACTGTCCCGTTAAATGTCCGTGGACCTGTGGTCCCAAAAAGCATGGGCGAAGACCACACATGACACCTGCCTCAAAACGGAGAGAACACTGCAGGGGCATCATGTTGGGAAAAAACAGGCACCTCAGGGGGAAGAGGAGGGGGGGCACCTCAGCCGGATGACGCCACTGCTCCTCGAGGGGGCTCCATGCCCACTGCCTGGTCCTGGGGAGTGCAAAGCCACAGTCTCTCAAGTCACTCAAGTGGGTTCACTGCCCACTGCTCGGTCCTGGGGAGTGCAAAGCCACAGTCTCTCAAGTCACTCAAATGGGTTCACTGCCCACTGCTTGGTCCTGGGGAATGCAAAGCCACAGTCTCTCAAGTGGGTGGGTTGCCCACTGCGTGGTCCTGGGGAGTGCAAAGCCACAGTCTCACAAGTGGATGCTGTTCTCCACTGGTTCTGGAGGGGATCTGGTGCCCAGAGTGCTTCATCCTGCAAAGGACTGGGTGAGTGGATGCTGTTCTCCACTGGTTCTGGAGGGGGCCTGGTGCCCAGAGTGCTTCATCCTGCCAAGAACTGTGTTAGTGGATACTTTTCTCCACTGGTTCTGGAGGGGGCTTTGTGCCCAGAGTGCTTCATCCTGCCAAGGACTGGGTGAGTGGATACTGTTCTCCACTGGTTCTGGAGGGGCTTGGTGCCCAGTGATGCTGCACCAGGGGTGTGGCAGTTCTTATTCCCTCACATGGGTGTCTGAGCCACAAGATTTACTGGTAACAGGTAGCATGTGTTAGAAATGGGGATTTTGGTTGGCAGTCAGGTTACCCTCTGTCCAAGCAAAAGCCCTCACTCTAGTCAGGGTAAGTCACACACTATCCAAGATTATCCTGTGCCCACCCTCTGGTAGCTTGGCACGTGCAGTCAGGCTTAACTTAGAAGGCAATGTGTAAAGTATTTGTGCAATAAGTCATACAATACCACCATATAACACCACAAAAATACACCACACAGTGTTTAGAAAAATATATAATATTTATCAGGATAATTGTAGGTCAAAAAGAATAAAGATGCAATGGAAAATTGTAGAACTATCACAGGAAAGTGATATAAAGTGTCTTAAGTCTTTAGAATGCAATACAGTGTCTTTCAAGCACAAAGTACCTGGTTTCTGGTGGAAAATCTCCTCAGAGGGCCACAGGAAAAGGGATGCATGGAAAAAGGGTGTGTGCGTCGATTTCTCCTCAGCACACAAAGACTTGCGTCGTTCTTTTCCACGCGGGGAAGTCGGGCGTCGTTTTCCGGCGCGCAGACAGTCTCTTTTTGTGGATCGCGGGGATTACCAGATGTCCCGGGTCTGTGCGTGGATTCTCCTGCTTGTTTTCCGGCTGCGCGTCGTTCTGCGGGGCTGCGCGTCGAAGTTTCGATCTCACGGTAGGCGTCGCGTCGATTTCTCCTTGGAAGTCGGGCGGCGTTGTCCTTGCGAGGCCGTGCGTCGAAAGTTTGGTCTCACGGCAGGCGTCGCGTCGATTTCTCCTTGGAAGTCGGGCGGCGTTGTCCTTGCGAGGCCGTGCGTCAAAGTTTCGCACTCACGGTAGGCGTCGCGTCGATTTCTCCGGGAAAGTCGGGCGGCTTTGTCCTTGCGAGGTTGTGCGTCGAAGTCTCGATCGTCCCGAGGGCGTCGCGTCGATCAGCGTCGTTGTGCGGCGTTTTTCTCGCCGCGAAACAAGCTGTGCATCGAAATTTTCGGCGCACGGAGCGTCCAAGTGAAAGGAAGAAGTCTTTTTGGTCCTGAGACTTCAAGGAACAGGAGGCAAGCTCTATGCAAGCCCTTGGAGAGCACTTTCACAGCCAGACAAGAGTTCAGCAAGGCAGCAGGGCAACAGCAAGACAGCAGTCATTTGTAGAAAGCAGACAGGTGAGTCCTTTGAGCAGCCAGGCAGTTCTTCTTGGCAGGATGTAGTTTCTGGTTCCGGTTTCTTCTCCAGCAAGTGTCTGATGAGGTAGGGCAGAGGCCCTGTTTTATACCCAAATGTGCCTTTGAAGTGGGGGAGACTTCAAAGAGTGGCTAAGAAGTGCACCAGGTCCCCTTTCAGTTCAATCCTGTCTGCCAGGGTCCCAGTAGGGGGTGTGGCAGTCCTTTGTGTGAGGGTAGGCCCTCCACCCTCCCAGCCCAGGAAGACCCATTCAAAATGCAGATGTATGCAAGTGAGGCTGAGTACCCTGTGTTTGGGGTGTGTCTGAGTGAATGCACAAGGAGCTGTCAACTAAACCTAGTCAGACGTGGATCGTAAGGTACAGAAGGATTTAAGTGCAAAGAAATGCTCACTTTCTAAAAGTGGCATTTCTAGAATAGTAATATTAAATCCGACTTCACCAGTCAGTAGGATTTTGTATTACCATTCTGGCCATACTAAATATGACCTCCCTGCTCCTTTCAGATCAGCAGCTGCCACTTCAATAGTGTATGAGGGCAGCCCCAATGTTAGCCTATGAAGGGAGCAGGTCTCACAGCAGTGCAAAAACGAATTGAGGGTTTTTTACACTACCAGGACATATAACTACACAGGTACATGTCCTGCCTTTTACCTACACAGCACCCTGCTCTAGGGGATACCCAGGGCACACATTAAGGGTGACTTATATGTAGAAAAAGGGGAGCTCTATGCTTGGCAGGTACTTTTAAATGCCAAGTCGAGGTGGCAGTGAAACTGCCCACACAGGCCTAGCAATGGTAGGCCTGAGACAAGGAAAAGGGGCTACTTAAGTGGGTGGCACAATCCGTGCTGCAGGTCCACTAGTAGCATTTAATCTATAGGCCCTAGGCACCTGGAGTGCACATTACTGGGGACTTATAAGTAGATTAAATAGTTCAATCAGGTATGATCCAAAGTTACCATGTTTACAGAGAGAGAGCATATGCACTTTAGCACTGGTTAGCAGTGGTAAAGTGCGCAGAGTCTAAAAACCAGCAAAAACAGTATCCACAAAGTGGAGGGAGGCAGGCAAAAAGTTAGGGGTGACTACCCTAAGGCTGTCAGGTCTAACATGTGTCCCCCCCAGCTGAAAGTGGGGAGAGCTACCCGACCTCTTGGGAGCTCTCATCGCTAAGGCGGAAGTACCTGGAGAGACCATCAGCATTGGCGTGGTCAACCCCTGGGCGATGTTCCACCGTAAAGTCCATCCCCTGTAGGGAAATGGACCACCTCAAGAGTTTTGGATTCTCACCCCTCATCTGCATGAGCCATCTGAGGGGCCTGTGGTCTGTCTGAACTAGGAAGTGAGTCCCAAACAGGTAGGGTCTCAGCTTCTTCAGTGCCCAGACCACAGCAAAAGCTTCTCTTTCAATAGCACTCCACCTCTGTTCCCGTGGTAATAGTCTTCTGCTAATAAAGACTACCGGTTGATCTCTGCCCTCCTCATTTAGCTGTGCTAGAACTGCCCCTATGCCATGCTCTGAAGCGTCTGTCTGCACGATAAATTCCTGGGAGTAGTCAGGGGCCTTGAGCACGGGGGCCGTGCACATGGCTTCCTTCAGGGCGTCAAAGGCTTTCTGACAAGCCTCTGTCCAATTCACCAACCTAGGTTGCTTCTTGGAAGTGAGTTCTGTCAAGGGTGTTGCAATGGTACCATAGCCCTTGACAAATCGGCGGTAGTATCCTGTGAGGCCTAAAAAGGCTCTCACCTCCGTCTGTGTTCGGGGTGGTTGCCAGGCCTTGATAGTTTCAATCTTGGCCTGGAGTGGCTGCACCTTGCCACCACCCACTAGGTGTCCTAAGTACACCACGGAACCCTGCCCAATCTGGCACTTACTGGCCTTGATGGTCAGGCCTGCCTGTTGCAGGGCCTGAAGCACCTCCTTGAGGTGAAGCAGGTGTTCCTCCCAGCTGGAACTGTAGACAGCTATGTCATCCAGGTAGGCTGCACAGAAGGCATCCTTGCCAGCTAGGACCCCGTTAACCAACCGTTGGAAGGTAGCGGGGGCATTTTTCAACCCAAACGGCATCACCCGGAACTGGTAATGGCCATCCGGGGTTGAAAATGCGGATCTTTCCTTGGCCCCCTCAGTTAGGCCGATCTGCCAGTACCCTGAAGTAAGATCAAACGTACTCAGGAACTTGGCAGCGCCTAGCCTGTCCACGAGCTCATCAGCTCGGGGGATGGGGTGAGCATCAGTCCGTGTGACTGAGTTGAGACCCCGGTAGTCCACACAGAACCGGAGTTCTGGCTTCGCACCTGGGGTAGTAGCCTTAGGGACCAATACCACTGGGCTGGCCCAGGGACTACTGGATTTCTCAATGACCCCTAGAGTCAACATCTTGGAGACCTCCTCCTTGATGCTGGCCTTCACCTTATCCGACAACCTGTAAATTTTGTTTTTCACAGGGAGACTGTCACCGGTGTCAATATCATGAACACAGAGGTGGGTCAGCCCAGGAGTAAGGGAGAACAGGGGGGAGAACTGCTCCAACAGCTCATAACAGTCTCCTTTCTGATTTAGAGTCAGGGAGTCAGACAGAATGACCCCGCTTACTGACCCATCACCTTCTTGGGCAGAGAGGAGGTGTTAGGGTTTGTGCACAGCAAAGAGCATGTCCCCTCTCACTGCACTAGTGGGTTCTGTAATAGCTCCCTTTTAAACTTACTATTCAAACCCTTTCTTATTATCTCACCTTCCCCCCCCCTTAGGCTTCTGTGTATGTTGTTTAATGTGCTGTTTTGTTTACACATTGGGCCTTGCTTTTACCAAGGCTTCTTTAAAACACTCCTCCCTAGGCCATGTGTTAATTCAACTCATTTGCATAATAACTGAAACTCTGCACACCTTTCAAGAACATGTGCAGCATGTGACGACCACACCCAGCCCTTCAAACCACACCCAGCTCTGCTCACCTTTCAAGAACATGTGCAGCATGTGAGGACCACACCCAGCCCTTCAAACCACACCCAGCTCTTCGAACCACACCCAGCCCTGTCTATAAAAGGCAGCCCCCGAGCCTCACCCAGTGCTTGTGCTCGTCTACCTCCCGCTTACCTGAGAACAGATCCCTCGGCGCTGGCACTCCTGCTCTCTACAGACTTTCATTGGCTTCAATGGGCGCAGCTGCTGGCTCTTCCTTCTTCTGTTTTCCGGTTCCTCCTTGCCTCAGCCTCTCTCCTACAAACAACCTGCAAAAGAGAAAGAAGACAAGGTTAGACTGATCAGTATCTCTTGCCAGCAACAAGTAAGTGCAAAACTTTTTATTACCTGAAGGAACTTTGACAACAATTTCTGGATTCGTGTGTGGACGGTTTGAAGCAAGATACCTTCCACGAACATTGTGATTCAGGCTCTTTGTTGCAAGAATACCTTGCGGAGCTTTGTGAAACAAACATTGTTTTTTTTTTATGGAACTTTTAAGAATCGAACAGTGGAAACCATTAACAGCAAGGCAAACAGTAAATCAAGGACTTGCACAAATTACATGCTGTATTTTGATGTAAAAGTACAGTATTTATTTTCCAAAAGATTCTGGAGATATGGGAAAAGTGAGTCTGCTATTGGGAATTTAGGCTTTAGTTATATTAAGATGAATGTTTGATATTGGTAATTCTGATAACGGTATTTGTTTAATGTTTTAGAAGCTTTACAGTAATAGAAAGCACATCCCAGAGCAGTAACACATTCCAAACCTGGAAACTCGAGACCAGGATCCAAGAGGTACTTTTAGAAGAGAATTTCTAATAAATAAAGGGATAGTCAGGAACCCATTTAGGAATAGGTTGCACTTATCTGTTCTTTGTTTATGTTTCATTAGGCACCAGTTTCTACAGAAGTCAGAAAGGGCCGCAGATTTGTGCAGCACTTCAACAGTGGAAACGCAAGAACGGTGTTGTCTCTCTTTTTTATTTTATCCACTTCCCCCCTACCCTTGAGCTTCTGTTCTTAGTGCACTGTGTTAAAAACTAGTGTGCTGGAACAAGCAGTTTCAGGGTGGGGTCGGATTGTCTTCAACCTCCATCAGAACTGAACAAGAACTCAGGTGAGCTGGGCTTTGACAGAAGCACAAGCCTTAAAAAATTTCAGTTCTGGTGGACGATGAATACCGGGGAAGAAATAGAGGGCATTGATGTCACGGATATGGCGCAGGCCCTAAATGAGGACTTGGCTCATAATGAATCAGTGTCTGGCATCTTACAACATATGCAAGAGGAAATAGAGAGATTAAAGATGGAGAATACCTCTTTAAAACAGGATTTAAGCAGGTATAAATTTAGGGGATCTCAGTGGAACACAGCTTTTACGCCTTTGTTTAAAACCACCTCAGAGACAGGGGCGCCATCAAAACATACAACTTTGCCTCCCCCAGTTGAGGTTACTGTTAATGTTCCTAATGCTGTGCCCTTAGCAGCACCTGAACGTTTTCATGGAGATAGTAACAAATTCCATGTTTTTATCCATCAATGTCAATTACACTTCGTTTGTAAGCCACAACAGTTCCCTACTGATGCTACGAAAGTGGCATTCGTCTTGTCTTATTTGGGTGGCACAGCAGCCAATTGGTCAATTCCTTTCGTGGATAGAGATGATCCCATCCTCCATAATTGGAATCAATTTAAACGTACCATGACCAGCCTTTTTGCAAAACACACTTTCATGCAGGCAAGTGATAATGAGCTTTTAAATCTTAAACAAGGTAACAAGGATTTATTGACCTATCTCACTAGTTTTAATCGTTTACTCACCGAGACACAGTGGCCAGAAGGAAAGCGTGTCTCCCTTTTTTATAAAGGTTTGAGAGACGAGTTAAAAGACGCGCTGGCTCATATCGTTGATTTGCCAGAAGACTATTCGGACTTTGTAGATTTAGTTGTGAAATTAGAACATAGACTAGGAGAAAGAAAGGGAGATAAATACAAACTGGAATCACGGTTAACTTTTATTAAACACGAGAAGAAAGACACAGATAATAAACTCCCTGAACCTGAGCCTATGCAAATAGGGACACTCAGAGGTCCACTCACATCAGAGGAAAAAGAAAGAAGGAGAAAACTTCAATTATGTTTATATTGTGGCAGGGCAGGTCACTTTGCCAGAGAATGTCCAGTAAAGCCTAAAACTCCACAAAAGGGTGCTGTTTCCTCCACCTCCTCAACTGAATCGGGAAACGATTAAGCTCGACAAGGGGAGAGGTTACTTGTTCGAGAAAACATCTTAATCAAACCTCTAATGCTGCAGCCTTCATGGTACCGCACATACCTAGACATTTCATAATTCAGGTCGTTTTAATTGTTACTACCCAAGTGAGGCATTCTCTCCCTGTCCTACTGGACTCAGGCGCGACAGGAAATTTTGTGGATAATAAGTTAGCTGAAAACTTAGGACTTCCTATGTGCCTAAAGCCTTGTCCAGAAGCAGTATGTGCAGTGGATGGGTCAGAATTGACCTCTGGATTAATCACAAAACAAACAAGTCCACTTGTTATGGTCTGTCAGAACGGGCACACAGAGGTGATTAGCTTTGATCTGATAGATACTCCTAATTTTGGTTTGATTCTCGGGGTACCCTGGTTAACAACTCATAACCCAAAAATTGACTGGGTGAATAGAACTGTTACTTTGGATTCCTCTTTCTGTAGAACCAATTGCTATCAAGAAGCAGGTACAGAACAGAGCACAGTATTACACTGTGCTAGTGTTACACAAGATGAACCAAGTCTCCCTCCTGAATATTCTGACTTTAAA
This sequence comes from Pleurodeles waltl, assembly GCF_031143425.1. Lineage (NCBI taxonomy): Eukaryota > Metazoa > Chordata > Amphibia > Caudata > Salamandridae > Pleurodeles > Pleurodeles waltl. The sequence continues at coordinate 1,330,434,927 of NC_090446.1, read as the reverse complement.
GACGTCTTTGATCCAGTAAAGGCTAGTGTGCTGCCCCCACATCGGTCTTATGACTGCCGTATAGATCTTATCCCAGGGGCCCCTTTACCTAATAACAGAGTATATGCTTTGACTGACGAAGAAACCAAATACTTAAGAACCTACCTAGATGACCTACTACAGTCTGGGTTCATCCGTCATTCCACATCTCCGGTATCATCTCCACTCTTTTTTATCCCGAAGCCGGATAAATCCCTGCGCGCGTGTATCGATTATAGAGGACTAAATAAGGCTACAATAAAGAATAAATATCCTCTTCCTCTAATACCTGTGTTGTTGGATCAATTAAGACATTCTACTGTATACACTAAACTAGATCTGCGGGGAGCTTACCACCTGGTCCGAGTAAAAGAGGGGGATGAGTGGAAGACAGCTTTCAAGACAAAGTTTGGTTTATTTGAGTACACAGTAATGCCCTTTGGGTTATGTAATGCCCCTGCGGCCTTTCAGTTCTTTATAAATGAGGTCCTACACGAATTCCTGGACGTTTGTGTCATAGTATACATAGACGACATCCTCATTTACTCTAAGAACTCAGAAGAACATACCCAACATGTTCGTGCAGTATTATCAAAGTTAAAAGAAAATCATCTTTTTGCTAAGTTAGAAAAGTGTACTTTTAATGTCAGCAAGGTGGACTTTTTAGGATACTGCCTGTCACCTCAAGGAATAACTATGGATGTAAAGAAAATCAGTGCTATTGCTGATTGGCCAGAACCATCCTCTGTAAAAGATATTCAGAAATTTCTGGGTTTCGCCAATTTTTATAGGAGGTTTATTGCACATTTTGCAGACATTGCGGCCCCAATAACTACCTTGTTGCGGAAAGGGCAACGATTTCTTTGGACTGATGAGGCGGCACACGCCTTTCAACTCCTAAAACAAAAGTTCACTTCAGCCCCAATTCTGAAACATCCTGATCCTGACTTGCCCTTTTTTGTTGAAGCGGATGCTTCACAAGTAGCTTTAGGAGGAGTTCTCTCTCAACGAGATATAGTAGATGGCCAGTTACATCCAATAGCCTTCTATTCCAAAAAGTTATTACCAGCTGAACAAAATTACACTGTGGCTGAAAGGGAACTACTAGCTATCAAAGTAGCCTTTTCAGAATGGAGGCATCATTTAATGGGAGCCAAGTACCCAGTTACAATCTTTTCTGACCATAAGAACCTACAGTTTTTTGGATCACTTAAAGCACTAACACCACGTCAGATGCGCTGGTTAAATTTTTTTAGCACATTTGACTTTGTTATAACCTATAGACCAGGTGCACAACAAATTCAATCTGATGTGTTATCTAGATACGGACATACCTCAGACATGAAACAAGATAAAATAGGAGAACCCATTATTCCTCCCCAAAAGTTTTTGGCACCAGTACAACAGAAGGATTTCATCACAGATCTATATAATGCACACATGCAAATAGCACCTCAGGATTGGTTAAAGGATTCCCATAACACAATACAACGAGGTTTATTGTATCACGACAACATGCTGTTAGTGCCCACCTCTGAATTACAAACACAGGTGATAATTTGGCATCACGCCTCACCGTTGGCAGGTCATCCTGGTTGGGTAAAAACCCTGGAAAATGTGCAAAAACACTTTTGGTGGGACACTATAAGAAAGGACATTAAGCAATTTGTCACTACCTGTCCAATTTGTGCAAGACATAAATCTTCTCATAAGGCCCCTGACGGCTTGTTAATACCAATGCCAACACCCAAGCAACCTTGGCACACTGTGAGCGTAGACTTTATTGTAGGCTTACCACCTGTAAAATCCTTCACAACAGTGTTGGTTATAGTAGATTTTTTATCTAAAATGGCACATTTTGTACCATTACGGAAATTACCCACGGCGGCAGAATTTGCCGATATTTTTATAAGGGAAATTGTGCGTTTACATGGTTTGCCAAGCAAAGTGGTGTCAGATCGAGGGAGCCAGTTCAACTCTAGATTTTGGAAAAAATTATGTGAAAAACTGAAAATAGATGTGGCATTATCCACTGCTTTCCACCCAGAGACAGATGGACAGACTGAACGACTGAACCAAACCTTACTTCAAACGCTACGTTGTTTATTGGCTGATTATTCTAGTGAATGGTTGGAAGCTCTCCCTGTAGCGGAGTTTGTTTATAATAATACTGAGCATTCAGCTCTACTTTGCTCACCATTCTATTTCTTGCAGGGGTATCATCCAAGAGCTATACCCATTTTGTTAGAAGAGTCCCTGTTGCCTACAGTAACGGATAGACTAACGAGGTTAGGTGACATACAAGACAAAGCCAGGAAACATTTATTAAAGTACAAGGAAAGCATGAAAAGACAAGCAGACAAACACAGATCTGAGGCCCCAATGTATAAAATTGGTGACAAGGTATGGCTCTCCACAAAGAACCTAAACATAGAGGGATCCCGAAAGCTGCAACCACGTTTCATTGGACCCTTTAGTATAACTGCCATAGTAAACCCGGTAACAGTAAAATTAGATTTACCAAAAGAATATCCAGTACATACTACATTCCATGTGTCCTTGCTTAAGCCGTACAACCCAAAAACCCGACCTGAACCACCACCTCCACCCATACCAATTAAGGGAAATCTAGAATATGAAGTGAAAAGCATAAAAGACTCAAAAAGAATTAGTGGACGTCTGTTTTATTTAGTAGAATGGAAAGGATATGATGAATCTGAGAATTCATGGGAACCAGCATCATATGTACATGCCCCACAGCTGATTAGACGGTTTTATTTAAAAAACCCAGGAAAACCCCGTCCTGTAGGAGGGCCTTTGAGGGGGGCAACTGTTAGGGTTTGTGCACAGCAAAGAGCATGTCCCCTCTCACTGCACTAGTGGGTTCTGTAATAGCTCCCTTTTAAACTTACTATTCAAACCCTTTCTTATTATCTCACCTTCCCCCCCCCTTAGGCTTCTGTGTATGTTGTTTAATGTGCTGTTTTGTTTACACATTGGGCCTTGCTTTTACCAAGGCTTCTTTAAAACACTCCTCCCTAGGCCATGTGTTAATTCAACTCATTTGCATAATAACTGAAACTCTGCACACCTTTCAAGAACATGTGCAGCATGTGACGACCACACCCAGCCCTTCAAACCACACCCAGCTCTGCTCACCTTTCAAGAACATGTGCAGCATGTGAGGACCACACCCAGCCCTTCAAACCACACCCAGCTCTTCGAACCACACCCAGCCCTGTCTATAAAAGGCAGCCCCCGAGCCTCACCCAGTGCTTGTGCTCGTCTACCTCCCGCTTACCTGAGAACAGATCCCTCGGCGCTGGCACTCCTGCTCTCTACAGACTTTCATTGGCTTCAATGGGCGCAGCTGCTGGCTCTTCCTTCTTCTGTTTTCCGGTTCCTCCTTGCCTCAGCCTCTCTCCTACAAACAACCTGCAAAAGAGAAAGAAGACAAGGTTAGACTGATCAGTATCTCTTGCCAGCAACAAGTAAGTGCAAAACTTTTTATTACCTGAAGGAACTTTGACAACAATTTCTGGATTCGTGTGTGGACGGTTTGAAGCAAGATACCTTCCACGAACATTGTGATTCAGGCTCTTTGTTGCAAGAATACCTTGCGGAGCTTTGTGAAACAAACATTGTTTTTTTTTTATGGAACTTTTAAGAATCGAACAGTGGAAACCATTAACAGCAAGGCAAACAGTAAATCAAGGACTTGCACAAATTACATGCTGTATTTTGATGTAAAAGTACAGTATTTATTTTCCAAAAGATTCTGGAGATATGGGAAAAGTGAGTCTGCTATTGGGAATTTAGGCTTTAGTTATATTAAGATGAATGTTTGATATTGGTAATTCTGATAACGGTATTTGTTTAATGTTTTAGAAGCTTTACAGTAATAGAAAGCACATCCCAGAGCAGTAACACATTCCAAACCTGGAAACTCGAGACCAGGATCCAAGAGGTACTTTTAGAAGAGAATTTCTAATAAATAAAGGGATAGTCAGGAACCCATTTAGGAATAGGTTGCACTTATCTGTTCTTTGTTTATGTTTCATTAGGCACCAGTTTCTACAGAAGTCAGAAAGGGCCGCAGATTTGTGCAGCACTTCAACAGTGGAAACGCAAGAACGGTGTTGTCTCTCTTTTTTATTTTATCCACTTCCCCCCTACCCTTGAGCTTCTGTTCTTAGTGCACTGTGTTAAAAACTAGTGTGCTGGAACAAGCAGTTTCAGGGTGGGGTCGGATTGTCTTCAACCTCCATCAGAACTGAACAAGAACTCAGGTGAGCTGGGCTTTGACAGGAGGTCGGGGAGAGGTTCACTCTCCTCTTCCGTTCCTTCATCTGTGACCAGAAGCATGTTGATCTCCGACCTCTCACAATGAGCTTTTAGTCGGTTCACATGGAGCACCCTTAGGGGATTCCTAGGGGTTTTGAGGTCCACTAGGTAAGTGGCCTCCCCTTTCCGCTCCTTTATTTCAAATGGGCCAGACCAGCGGTCCTGGAGAGCTCTGGGCTCTACTGGCTCCATTACCCACACTTTGTCTCCAGGTTGAAACTCTACCAGGGTGGCCTTCTGGTCATACGATTGTTTCATCACCTCTTGACTGGCCTCAAGGTTATCTTGGGCTTCTTTCCAGAAGCCGGTCATCTGGTTGCGGAGGGCCAACATATAGCTGACCACATCCTGAGGGGGTGTCTTTGGAGCTTTCTCCAACCCCTCCTGGACAATGCTTAAGGGTCCCCTGACAGGGTACCCATAGAGAAGTTCAAAGGGACTGAACCCTACCCCTCTCTGGGGGACCTCTCTGTAAGCAAAGAGAAGGCATGGTAAGAGGACGTCCCACTTACGCCTCATGGCCTCAGGAAGGCCACCAATCATGCCTTTCAGGGTCTTGTTGAATCTCTCCACAAGACCGTTCGTCTGGGGGTGATAGGGTGTGGTGAACTTGTAAGTTACCCCACACGCATCCCACAGAGACTTCATGTATGCAGACATGAAGTTAGTGCCTCTATCAGACACTATTTCCTTGGGGAATCCCACACGGGTAAATATCCCCATCAGGGTTCTGGCCACCACCGGTGCAGTTACTGTCCTTAGAGGGATTGCCTCTGGGTAACGGGTGGCATGGTCCACCAAAACCAGGATGAACCTGTTGCCTAAGGCAGTTTTGGGGTCCAAGGGACCAACAATGTCGATGCCCACCCTTTCAAAGGGGGTGCCAACGACAGGAAGTGGAATCAGGGGGGTTTTAACCCTTTTTCCTGCTTTACCACTGGCCTGGCAGGTAGGACAGGATCTGCAGAATTTGTCTGAGTGTGTCCTCATTTTGGGCCAATAAAAGTGGGTGACAAGCCTGTTAAAGGTCTTGCCCTGCCCCAAATGTCCTGCCAGGGGAATGTCGTGAGCCAGACCCAGTAGGAAGGTTCGGTAACATTGGGGGACCACCAGCATACGTGCTGCCCCAAAGCCCGGAACCTTAGGCTCACTGTAGAGGAGATCATTCTCCCAATATAGGTGGTGGTCGCCAGAGGCGTCGCCGGCTGCCTGGTTTGAGGCTTGTTTCCTCAAACCTTCTAGAGTGGGACATTCTTTCTGCGCCTTGCAGAATTCCTCCCTGGTGGGTCCACCCTCAACTTGCCAGCCAGCAAGCTCAGGTAAGTCACCTAGGGCGGCGATGTCTTCCCCAGTTGGCTCGGAAGCCTCCTCCTCAGGAGCCCCGTCAGCCACTGTGGGAACAGCGGGGGCCGGTTTCCCGCACCCCTGGTCCCTCCTCCTGGCAGCTCTCTGGGCCATCGTTCCAGGCTCCAGATGCCCTTGACTGCCCTCTCGGTCAGCCATGGACCGTGTGGTCATGCAGACCCACTCAGGTAACCCTAACATCTCCAGGTGAGACCTGAGCTCTACTTCTTTCCAGGCAGTGTGCTCAAGGTCATTGCCTAACAGACAATCTACAGGCATGGCAGGACTCACAGCTACTTTCAGAGTACCAGAGACCCCCCCCCACTCAAAGGGAACCAGAGCCACCGGTAGGTGACTCTCGCGATTGTCAGCGACTCTGACCTGGTGGAATGCATTAGGTACTATCTGCTCTGCTGACACCAGCTGACTCTTGATAGTAGTCATACTGGCTCCTGTGTCACGCAGAGCCTCCACCCTCTGCCCATCAATGGTGACCCACTGCCGGTACTTGGAAGTATTTCTGGGCATGTGGGCCTTGGGCACCATTTCTCCTTCTCCCAGGGACACTAGGGAAATCTCTACCTGCTCCCCAAAGCTAGTTGGGTCCATCTCCCCCCGAGTGCTACACTAGTCAACCCAGGTGCCTGTCCGGTAGTGGACGGTGCCCTCTTGGGGCACTGTGGATCGCCTTTGTAGTGACCATATTGGTAACACTCCATGCATTTGGGGCTAGACTTTCCTGACCTGTCAAATGTCCCTGGCTTTTTCCCAAATTTGGAAAAGGAAGGGTTGCCACCCCCTCCCTGGGAATTCTTTTGGGGGCCTTTAGAGAGTTCCTTATCTGTAAGTTTATCTCCCCCCTCTTTCTTCTGTTGGGAACCCTGACCACCTTTGTGGGAGTCCCCCCCAGGTACCTTTTTGGACACTCTGGTGCTAACCCAGAGGTCCGCCTCCTCAGCAAGCTTCCTGGGATCAGTCAGCTTACTATCCACTAGGTGCTGGCGCAAATCTGTATAAGTAACATTAAGCATATGCTCTCTCAGGATCAAGTCATATAAACCTTTATAATCTGCTACTTTGTTGCCCCGCACCCATCCATTCAGTGCCTTACTAGAGAAATCAAAGAAATCTACCCATGTTTGTGTGGTTTGTTAGGTGCTGTCCCTGAACCTCTGACGGTATCCCTCAGGGGTCAGCCCAAACTTGGCAAGTAAAGTGGCTTTCTGGAGTGGGTATGTGTTTTGATCCGGTGGATCCAATGTGAGAAGTGTGTCCCTCCCCAATGGCGGCACATAACCCCACATAGCTACCCCCCATTGCCCTTCAGGAACCTCATGAGCCCTTAGTGCAACTTCATAAGCAGCTAACCATTTATCTATGTCATCTCCCACCACAAAACTGGGCACCACATTTTTGGGTATACGAACCTTCTTTTCTCCAGCAGGTCCTGTCTGTATGCTGCCACCATTATTGCTGGATTCAGACTGTCTTGCCTTGATCTCCAGCTCCTTGAGACTCAGTTCATGAGCTAACAATAGTTTCTTTTCAGCCAAAGCTCTTTCAGCTTCCACTTGTTTGGCTGCTCTTTCAGCTTCTGCTTGTTTGGCTGCCCTTTCAGCTTCTGCTTGAATCTGTTTGGCTGTCCTTTCAGCTTCAATCTGTTTGGCTGCTCTTTCAGCCTCAGCTTGTTTGGCTTCTCTTTCTGCCCTCCTCTCCTCCTGTTGTGCCTCAATTTTCAGTTTTGCCATTTGCAATTGGAACTCCCTTTCCTCTCTCCTTTCCTCTGCGGTCAGGCTTTGCATGGAGACACTGCTCCCTGGTCTGGAAGGGTGCACAATTGCAGTGGTAACACCATCCATAGATAGTGAAAATCCTTCTGAGGGGCCATTTTCTGGCTCCTCTTCCTCATCATCCTTTAAATGGGCTTCTGCCCAGGCCCTCAGCGCCACTTGAAAGTCCTCCTTTCTGGAGGCCCCTTGGGTGGGTACCCTTAATGCCCTGCAGAATCCTCTTAGTTGTTTGACCGTGTATGTATCCAACTGGACTAGGTCAAAGTCCCCTGTCTGAGACCCAGTCAGAGACATGTTGAGTGAGGATTTAGTTTTTGAAAATTGTCAGGAAAAAACGGATTTTCAAAAAGAGATAAAAACCAAGTTGACCTTCAACTGTGGGTAGGTAGTGAAATACTTAGCTACTGTATGTCACTGCACAAATACAAGTCCTATCCTCACCGCTGATCACCAATGTTAGAAATGGGGTTTTTGGTTGGCAGTCAGGTTACCCTCTGTCCAAGCAAAAGCCCTCACTCTAGTCAGGGTAAGTCACACACTATCCAAGATTATCCTGTGCCCACCCTCTGGTAGCTTGGCACGAGCAGTCAGGCTTAACTTAGAAGGCAATGTGTAAAGTATTTGTGCAATAAGTCATACAATACCACCATATAACACCACAAAAATACACCACACAGTGTTTAGAAAAATATATAATATTTATCAGGATAATTGTAGGTCAAAAAGAATAAAGATGCAATGGAAAATTGTAGAACTATCACAGGAAAGTGATATAAAGTGTCTTAAGTCTTTAGAATGCAATACAGTGTCTTTCAAGCACAAAGTACCTGGTTTCTGGTGGAAAATCTCCTCAGAGGGCCACAGGAAAAGGGATGCGTGGAAAAAGGGTGTGTGCGTCGATTTCTCCTCAGCACACAAAGACTTGCGTCGTTCTTTTCCACGCGGGGAAGTCGGGCGTCGTTTTCCGGCGCGCAGACAGTCTCTTTTTGTGGATCGCGGGGATTACCAGATGTCCCGGGTCTGTGCGTGGATTCTCCTGCTTGTTTTCCGGCTGCGCGTCGTTCTGCGGGGCTGCGCGTCGAAGTTTCGATCTCACGGTAGGCGTCGCGTCGATTTCTCCTTGGAAGTCGGGCGGCGTTGTCCTTGCGAGGCCGTGCGTCGAAAGTTTGGTCTCACGGCAGGAGTCGCGTCGATTTCTCCTTGGAAGTCGGGCGGCGTTGTCCTTGCGAGGCCGTGCGTCAAAGTTTCGCACTCACGGTAGGCGTCGCGTCGATTTCTCCGGGAAAGTCGGGTGGCTTTGTCCTTGCGAGGTTGTGCGTCGAAGTCTCGATCGTCCCGAGGGCGTCGCGTCGATCAGCGTCGGTGTGCAGCGTTTTTCTCGCCGCGAAACAAGCTGTGCGTCGAAATTTTCGGCGCACGGAGCGTCCAAGTGAAAGGAAGAAGACTTTTTGGTCCTGAGACTTCAAGGAACAGGAGGCAAGCTCTATCCAAGCCCTTGGAGAGCACTTTCACAGCCAGACAAGAGTTCAGCAAGGCAGCAGGGCAACAGCAAGACAGCAGTCCTTTGTAGAAAGCAGACAGGTGAGTCCTTTGAGCAGCCAGGCAGTTCTTCTTGGCAGGATGTAGTTTCTGGTTCCGGTTTCTTCTCCAGCAAGTGTCTGATGAGGTAGGGCAGAGGCCCTGTTTTATACCCAAATGTGCCTTTGAAGTGGGGGAGACTTCAAAGAGTGGCTAAGAAGTGCACCAGGTCCCCTTTCAGTTCAATCCTGTCTGCCAGGGTCCCAGTAGGGGGTGTGGCAGTCCTTTGTGTGAGGGTAGGCCCTCCACCCTCCCAGCCCAGGAAGACCCATTCAAAATGCAGATGTATGCAAGTGAGGCTGAGTACCCTGTGTTTGGGGTGTGTCTGAGTGAATGCACAAGGAGCTGTCAACTAAACCTAGTCAGACGTGGATCGTAAGGTACAGAAGGATTTAAGTGCAAAGAAATGCTCACTTTCTAAAAGTGGCATTTCTAGAATAGTAATATTAAATCCGACTTCACCAGTCAGTAGGATTTTGTATTACCATTCTGGCCATACTAAATATGACCTCCCTGCTCCTTTCAGATCAGCAGCTGCCACTTCAATAGTGTATGAGGGCAGCCCCAATGTTAGCCTATGAAGGGAGCAGGTCTCACAGCAGTGCAAAAACGAATTGAGGGTTTTTTACACTACCAGGACATATAACTACACAGGTACATGTCCTGCCTTTTACCTACACAGCACCCTGCTCTAGGGGATACCCAGGGCACACATTAAGGGTGACTTATATGTAGAAAAAGGGGAGCTCTATGCTTGGCAGGTACTTTTAAATGCCAAGTCGAGGTGGCAGTGAAACTGCCCACACAGGCCTAGCAATGGTAGGCCTGAGACAAGGAAAAGGGGCTACTTAAGTGGGTGGCACAATCCGTGCTGCAGGTCCACTAGTAGCATTTAATCTATAGGCCCTAGGCACCTGGAGTGCACATTACTGGGGACTTATAAGTAGATTAAATAGTTCAATCAGGTATGATCCAAAGTTACCATGTTTACAGAGAGAGAGCATATGCACTTTAGCACTGGTTAGCAGTGGTAAAGTGCGCAGAGTCTAAAAACCAGCAAAAACAGTATCCACAAAGTGGAGGGAGGCAGGCAAAAAGTTAGGGGTGACTACCCTAAGGCTGTCAGGTCTAACAGCATGATACTCCATGGAGGCAGCGCCACACTCCTCCTCGCGACGACTGAGGCCGCAAACTGCTGGTAGTGCCAGTGCTAGTGGTTGTGCCTCATATAGTGTGTACAGGATCCAGGATGTCTCCTGCAGCCTCGGACGGCTGCCCACTGGGGATGCTGCTGATCTCCGCTGTAGTGGCACTGGCTGGGCACGTCGCAGGGCAGGTGGCGGTGGCTGCGGTGGAGATGCTGCCGGTGGTGCAGTGTCGGCACTTGTGGAGGGAGAAACCATGATGCCTCCTGCAGGCTCGGACGGCTGCCTACTGTGGATGATGCTGATTTCCGCTGTAGTGGCACTGGCTGGGAATGTCGCAGGGCAGGTGGCGGTGGCTGCGGTGGTGGCTGCGGCGGTGGCAGCGGCGGAGATGCTGCCGGTGGTGCAGGTGTCTGCACTTGTGGAGGGAGACACCAGGCCGTCTCCTGCAGCCCCGGAAGGCTGCCCACTGGTGATGATGCTGGTGACTGTAGTTGAGGCAGCTGCTGTGCAGGTGGCGGTGCAGGTGGCGGTCAAAGCGGCGGTGCTCACCGCGGTACAGGTTTGCTGGGCTGTCTTGTGAAAGGGGGGACACCAGTCCCTCACCCGGAGGCTCTGTGCCCTGAGGTGACTTCCCTTTGCTCTTGTTTCCCTTCCCCACTTTGGAACTCGCTGCTGGGACCTTGTCACTGTCCTCTTTGGTTCTGGATGAGGCCTTGCTGGGTGGGTGGTGCAGCTTTTCAGTTCTGCATGCTGGCCCCTTCTTTACCTTGGCAGGTGGCGGAATAGGGTGGTCCTTGGCTTCACTAGGTGGCACACTGGCAGCCCTGATGGGTGCCCCCTTCGATGTTCCTGGACTTGCAGGGACCACACTGGACAAGGATTTGGTGGCTGAGGTGCTGGTCAGGGCTCTAGACAACCTGGCTCTAGGGGAAAGACGGGGGGGAGGTATAGGGAAGAGGTCAGTGGTAGCCAGGAAACGTTTCTTAGACACACTGGGATGGGAAGATGGAGGGGGTTTGGAAGTGGGGGAAGAGGTAGTGGTTGTAGGAGGTGTACGTCTGCTGAGTTTGGGTGAAAGTGCATGGGTTGGAGGCTGTTGTGCGATGGATGGCTGTTGGGTGGGTTTGTGCCGACGTTTGTGTACTTTGGCAGGAGGGCTTACAGATACACTGGAAGAGGACACAGGGGACGTGTGAATGGTAGTGGGGGTGGTGATTGCACGTGAGCGGTGTGTGGTGATGGGCGTGCTGGTGATGGAGGTAGTGGCTGAGGATGTAGTGCATGCAGGTGTGAGTGGAGACAAGACTGGGAGGGAGGTGGAGGACATGGAGGAGGGGGACACAGTGGAGGCAGGGGATGTTGGTGTGTCTGCATGGGTATGGTGCTTGTGTGAGTGCCTGTGGGATGTGTGGTGCTTATGTATGCCTGAGCCACTTTTCTGTGTTGATGTGTGTGCATTGTGTTCTGATGGTGTGCTTGGGATAGGCTGAGGTTGAGGGGATTGGGTATGGGTAGTGGAGGTTGGAGGGGGGAGACTGGACACAGGGACAATGGCTGCCATCAGTGCTGAAGCCAGAGCCTTAAATGCTCTCTGTTGGGCCGCCACACCAGAATGAATGCCCTCCAGGTATGCATTTGTTTGCTGCAAATGCCTCTCGACACCCTGGATGGCATTCAAAATGGTTAACTGCCCAACAGTGAGAGCTCTCAGGAGGTCAATAGCCTCCTCACTGAGGGCAGCAAGTCTGACTGGGGCAGGGCCTGAGGTGCCTGGGGCGAAGGAGATGCCCTCCAGGTATGCATTTGTTTGCTGCAAATGCCTCTCGACACCCTGGATGGCATTCAAAATGGTTAACTGCCCAACAGTGAGAGCTCTCAGGAGGACAATAGCCTCCTCACTGAGGGCAGCAAGTCTGACTGGGGCAGGGCCTGAGGTGCCTGGGGCGAAGGAGATGCCCACCCTCCTGGGTGAGCAGGCACAGGAAACACTCTGAGGGGCTGCTGGGAGGGCGGTGCTGGTAGGGGGGTGGTGGCTGTACCTGTTGATGTGGTGGGCACAGAGGAGCCTGCCACCGCAAGGGAGCTCCCATCAGAGGAGGAGTTGCTGTCACTGGTGCCCCCTCCTGTCCGCATCGTGGAGCTCCCCTCGCCCTCCGTTCCACTGGTGCCTTCATACTCCGTACATTCGCCCTCCTGGGCCATGTGGGTTGCTGCTCCCTCCTGCTCCGGTGCCGCTGCTCCTCCGCCTGATTATGCTACTGCACACAAGGACATGGTGACAAAACAAAAAGGAGAGGAAAGACAGAGGAAATGTCAATGCCAGCAACACCACTGCCATTGGCGGACACAACACACAGGGAGCAGCCCTGTGCACTAGCCCATGCACTAACAGTTCTTAGGAAAATCATCTGCACATGGGGGACTATGCCTAACCCAATTTGCTGCACACCTGGAACCCACAGGAGGCAGACTAGTTGTAGATGGCCACGACCACTATTGGGTTTGGAATGCCACAGAGCCCGCCTAACAAGGGACCAAGTTCGCCCTGGCCTAGGGGAACCCACAGCCCACATCCCCCACCCAGACCAGACACCTCTAAAGCACGCAGAGTCAGCTGAATGAGACTGTACTCACCCCCTTGTGGCTGCTGTGATGCCCTCAAGCGCCCATCCAACTCCGGATATGCCACCACCAGGATCCGGAACATCAGGGGGGTCAAGGTGCGACGGGCACCCCTTCCACGTTCCTTGCTCCAGCGGCGCAGGTCCTCCCATCTCTTGCAGCAGTGGGTGCTCCGTCTATGATAGACCCCCAGGGTCCGCACTTCCTTGGCCATGGCACGCCAAATACCCTTCTTCTGGTGGGCGCTGACCTAGAGGAAAGGTAAAGTAAGAATGGAACTTACTCCCCCGTCCAGTTCTTCATAATCATTGGCCACCAGTTCCCACCCATGCCCTGAAACACACACACTGACCATCCTCACATGCAGGCCTCAGCCCCCCCACAACATGTATCTTCCATCCAGACCACTCCATACATTCATGTCCCATGCATCATGCTCACAGTTTACTCACCTGTTTGTCTGGAGGACCGTAGAGTAGCATGTATTGGGGGAGGACCCCATCCACTAGTCTCTCCAACTCCTCCGAAGTGAAGGCAGGGGCCCTTTCCCCAGACACTCGAGCCATTGTCGCTTCCAGACTGAGGTCACAGCAGCACTTGCAGTGTAGGTCCTCTCCTGTTGAAGGTCAGGTATCAAGTGAGTGAACAGCTAGAAAATGGCAGTCACGTCCGCGGCAGTGCGTACCGTCACCGCCGGCGTACATCGTCATTGGCTCCTGGTACCCATAGGGCCCAATGATAACCAATGCTGAATTGCGCGGTGGTCTTCGACCACCTACCGTGACGCTGTACAACGCCAGCGCAGTTACCTCATTTCCCCTTGTCCTTCCTTACAGGTCAGGCAGCAGCCATTTCAGGGGGGCACATGGCAGGGCATCTAACTGTGTCACAGCACATTTGGGCAGGAATACGGACAGACAGCGCCACACACCGATTAAATCACATTAGTGCAAAACACCCTTGTGCAACCTATGTTGTACATGACCCTCTGCTCACCATTCTTCTCCATAGGGCATATCCACTGGGGCAGATGATGAGATGGCGTCATCCTCCGGTGTACAGACCCCTGGTGGACCTGTCGACAATGGAAGACAGACACATCATTATCACCTACAGACTTGATTGTGCCACAATACAAGAACTGTGTGCCCAATTGGAGCCAGACCTGATGTCAGCTATCCGCCATCCCATAAGTATCCCCCCTCTAGTGCAGGTCCTGTCAGTGCTCCATTTCCTGGCCAGTGGTTCATTTCAAACAACAGTGGCCATGGCATCAGGGATGTCACAGCCAATGTTCTCTAATGTGTTGTCCAGAGTGTTATCTGCCCTGCTGAAACACATGCACAGCTACATCGTTTCCCCCCAGGTGGAGAATTTGCCCACAGTGAAAGCTGACTTCTATGCTCTGGGACATATCCCCATCATCATTGGTGCCATTGATGGTACACATGCGGCATTTGTCCCCCCCCGGAGGAATGAACAGGTGTACAAAAATCGTAAAAGCTGCTATTCAATGAATGTGCAGATGGTGTGTTTGGAAGACCAGTACATCTCTCATGTGAATGCCAAGTATCCTGGCTCTGTGCATGATGCTTACATTTTTAGGAATAGCAGCATCCCTTATGTGATGTGGCAACTACAGAGGCACTTTGTGTGGCTAATAGGTGAGCCCAAGGTCCCCACACAATATGAATAGGTGTCTGGAATAGTCCCTTAGGGTTGGTGTATGTCTAACAGATATCCCTCGAAATTTGCAGATTAATCTGGTTACCCCAACCTGTCATGGCTACTGACCCCAGTGAGGAATGTCAGGACAATGGCAGAGGAATGCTACAATGAGGCACATGGGCGAACTAGGAGGATTGTAGAGTGGACTTTCGGCCTCCTGAAGGCCAGATTCCGGTGCCTCCATCTAACAGGTGGCTCCCTTTACTACTCACCGAAGAAGGTCTGCCAGATCATCGTGGCATGCTGTATGTTGCACAACCTGGCTTTGCGACGCCAGGTTCCTTTTTCTGCAGGAGGATGGGCCTGATGTTGGTTTTGTGGCAGCTGTGGAGCCTGTGGACAGTGAGGAAGAGGAGGCAGAAGAAGAAGAAGATATTGACAACAGAAACAACATCATCATGCAGTACTTCCAGTGACACACAGGTAAGAGACTGGCACTGCTCATCTCATATCAGACTACTGCAGGACATTGTATAAGTCTGCCTAATTACCTCTGTGCATGGACCCTGATAGTTCACTTTGGCTTTCCTTTTCACAGATCTGGGTACCACTTTCTGCCTTCTGCTATGTTCGCTGCTGCCCAACAACTGTCAAACTTTGGTATGTGCAAATGGACATTTACTATGTTATTTGTCAAAGAGGTTGTAATAACACATTTGTGAAAGTACAGACTGACTCCAGATTGTTTTGTGATTCAAGGGTGTTTATTTAAGTGCTAATAAGTGGAGGGGGGTGTGCAATGGGCTGGGGTGGTGGTGGAGGAATATCCATGGTAGAGGCCAGTCTCTTTGGATCACAGGTGCATTGTCCAATGGGGCATAGGGAGTGGAGCAATGGCAGTTCAAGGTGGTCAGGGTGACATAGTGGGACAGAACGGTGACAATCAGGAGAGTCCTATTTCCTGGTGGGGGGCAATGTTCTCTGTCTTGTGCCTGGATCGCAGGGACCGTTTGCAGGGTGGTTCTCCTTCTGCAGGGGGTGGGGTGCTGGTGGCCTGTTGGTCCTGTGGCGAGACCTCCTGTCCACTAGCGCCGGCGGACGTGGAGGGCTGTTCATCGTTTGGGCTGGTGTCAGTGGCCCGGTGCTATGCGATTGTCTCCCTCAAGGTGTTGGCCATGTCTGCCAGCACCACTGCAATGGTGACCAGGGTGGTTTTAATGGGCTTCAAGTCCTCCCTGATCCCCAGGTACTGTTCCTCTTGCAGCCGCTGGGTCTCCTGAAACTTGGCCAGTACCATGCCTATGGTCTCCTGGAATTGGTGGTATGCTCCCATGATGCTGGAGAGTGCCTCGTGGAGAGTGGGTTCCCTGGGCCTATCCTCCCCCTGTCGTACAGCAGTCCTCCCAGCTTCCCTATTGTCCTGTGCCTCTGTCCCCTGAACCGTGTGCCCACTGCCACTGACCCTAGGTCCCTGATCGTCCGGGGTTAGTGGGTTTGCCTGGGGTCCCTGTAGTGGTGGACACACTGCTGATTGACGTGTCCTGGGGACAGTGGCATGGGCCGGCTGGGTGGGTGCTGTGGTGGTGTTTCCTGAGGGGGTGGTTCAGTGGTGGTTTGGGACTGTGGCAGGGGAACCAACTGTCCAGAGGTCTCTGATGGGCCAGGCTGGTCATCTTGATCCAGGTGTGCAGAGCTGCTGTCGTCACTGTGGGCCTCTTCTGTGGGGGGACTGGATATGGCTGGCACCTCCTGTCCGGTGACGTTGGGTAGGGGTCCTGTTGGGGTGTAAATGCATAGTTATTGTATCTGTGTGTGCCATCTTGTGCAATGGGTGAGTTTCCCTCTACTCCTGTGCTTGCATTATCACCTTGGCCCTTGTGTGAGTGGTGATTGTGTGCCCTGGCTGAGTCTCTCTACTGGACATGCTTTGGTGATGGGTGTCCATGCAGGTCTGTGATGGCTGTCCATGCGTTGCTGTCACATGCAGGGCTTGGTATTGGGATGTGTGGGCTGTGATAGTGGCGTATCTGTGAGGTGTTGGGGTGATGGGTGTGAGGGTAGAGGTAGAAGTTTGTGATGGCATGCAGGTAGGGTGGGGGGATATAATAGTAAAGATATGACTTACCAGAGTCAAGTCTTCCTGCTACTCCTGCAAGGCCCTCAGGATGCATGATCGCCAAGGCTTGCTCCTCCCATGTTGTTAGTTTTGGGGGAGGAGGTGGGGGTCCACCTCTAGTCCTCTGTACGGCTACCTGGTGTCTGGATACCACAGAACGTACCTTCCCCCGTACATCGTTCCACCTCTTCCTGATGTCATCCCATGTTCTTGGATGCTGTTCCACTGCGTTGACCCTGTTGACAATTCTCCGCCATAGCTCCATCTTCCTAGCAATGGATGACTGCTGCACCTGTGATCCGAATAGCTGTGGCTCTACCCGGATGATTTCCTCCACTATGACCCTGAGCTCCTCTTCAGAAAACCTGGGGTGTCTTTGAGGTGCCATGATGTGGTGTGGGTGATGTGTGAGGTGATGGTTGATGTGATGTGTGGTGTGATATGTTGGGGTGTGTTCTTTGATGTGCGTGGATGGTTTATGAATGATGGTGTTGTGTGCCTCTGGATGTTGGTGTTGTCGTAGCTTTTCTGTCTCTCTGCTTCTTCCAAAAATGTCGTTGTAAGGGGTTGTGGGTAATGTGGGTGGGTGTTTTATAGTGGTGTGAGTGTGTGGGTGTGGTGTGTGTATGTGTATCAGGTGTGTGTATTTTGAATTGTCCAATGTGGTTGTGTTTTGTAAGTGTGTGTGTATTTTGAGCGCAGTTGAATGACCGCCGTGTTGATTCGTGGGTCCTCATACTGTGGGCGTAGTCCTGTTGGCATAATGGTGTGGGTTTTGCTATCGCCAGTTTATCACTGACCATTGGTGTGGCGGACTTGTGTGGGTGTCTGTATTGTGGAGGATTTCAAAGTGCAGGTCATAATACCTGTAGCGGATTTCCGCAGCGGGCACGGTATGTTGGCGGCCGTCAGCACGGTTGTCAGTGGCCTTTACTGCTAGGGTTGTAATGAGGGCCTATATGTAGTTGCATTTCAGAAATGATGGAAGTTTTTCTTTACTGGCAGAGATGTGCTAATTTCCCAACTTTGTAGCTTTGTGAAGATGACAATTTCTATCTAAAATCTTTAATGCTAAATAATTCTCCTGAAAAAAAAGGTTCGAGGGATTTTCTTTAAAAAACATTGCCAATTTGTCAAGTAAATGCAATAGGCAACATTTGAAACATGACTTTGTGAAGTGAGAATAAGTCAAAGTACTCACATTTTTACAACCCAACCTTTGGGCAACAACATTCGTTCATGCTTATGTTGGGGAAGCCATTTGATGGGGTTGAAGTTATCTTGCTAACTCATTGAAAAGCACGTCCAAAAACTGATTTGTGGAAGGGGAGTATATGATTGCTAGAAGCTGCCTTACTGTGTTACCAAGATGGAAGTTATTTAGTTAAATCCACAATAAATAAGGAAGCGGTGAAATAGAAAGGGTTCTAGCCTAGTACCAGATGAAATGAGTTTTATTTTATCAGGTCGCTATTTCCACCAGTTAACCCCTGACATATCTATCTATGCTCTACCACTATCAGCCAAACATAAGAAGGGACCTCATCATTCATTTACTGGAGTCTAAGGGTTGATACTGTGTTTGTGGATGTATGAGCAGAACCTAGTTGTCCAGGGTTTTAGGAGTGACAGGCTCTGAGAACATCTTTCACGTTGACACTTCCGAGGTGAGATGTGGCTTTGGTGTTTATTTGAGAAGATGAAGGGATCAAATCGTACACCTCTATTACGCCTTTCATTACTGTACTATAAAAGATATGTGCGAACATTTACCAATGAAATATTGAAGTTGTACTTGCATAGCAGCTTATTGCATGAATTGCGTTTCCTTAAGTCATATGTTGAAAACTGAGAACAAGAAAGTTTTATGGATTGCTCAGTTCACTACAGCCATCTGAGTTCTGACCTTCAACTAGGTCTGGGTTACGATGTTGTGATGAATCTAGGTCACATTGCTTCCTCACCTCCTTCATCTGTGAGTTTGGAAATGAAGGAAAACAAGTGTTGCAACATTCTGGGCCCATAACTGAACTATATGTATCTGCAGAGCACTTCTGCTGGTTTTGTGTCCTGTGTTTCCGAGCAACAGGATTCAAAATGTAAGCATATGTGGCTTGCATTACAAAAAAACCCAATAACAAAATGCATAATTGGAGTCAGAAACTGGAATTGCATATTCTCAACCTTACCACAGTCCCAATTGGTACTGTAAATCACACAGCTGTACGCTACCAGTAATACTGAATTTTGATTGGCCCCTAGCTGGCTGACATCTATCCAGAAGATTCATAGCTAGAACCTAAGAATCAACGCACTTATCACTATGCATTCTTACAGCTGCCTGTGAAGATTGTAGGGTTCTAATAAAGACCTAGAATGTTTTCAGCTCACAGAATATGTCTGCACTGGGGGACATGGGGAAGAATCATTCAATTTCCTATTCAGAAGGTTGAGTATGTACATGAAAATGTTTCTTATCTCTGCTGCTACACATTTCTGAAATGAATGAACCAGCACAAGATGATAATTATATAGTCCAGGGCAGTTTTCACTATTTTTAACATAGCCTCATTATTCTGTCTGATTTACCTTATTTATTTTGCAATATGTTTAAATATTTACCTTTAAAAGCAGTTGTTTATTTGGTATATACAGCCACATCTGTACAGACAATAGATTTATATTTTAATGTGTTTTATAATTTCCTAGTATTTAAATCATTATAAAAATATTTTGAAGCCAGTGCACATTCATGGATGGAGATACAACTACTGACTGGAGGAGGAAGAAAAAAGTAAAAAATAAGGGCCAGATTTACAAGGCCCTTGCGCTTCCTTGTGCCTCCTTGCACCACATTAGCGTCATTTTTTTACGCTATTGTTGCGTTAGGTAGTCATTTTGGGTGTGCCATATTCACAAAGTGGCATAATGCTTGCGCCACTTTGTAACCCTTTATGCCACATTATGCCTGCGCCAGGTATGATGTATGCAAGGGGGTATTCCCCTGCAGGGAGGCCTCAAAAATGGTGCAGTGAAATCTAAAAAATTTCACTGCATAATTTTTTCATCATGCACCTGTTTCAGGTCCTGAGCTCGCCCCCCACGACCGCAGCACCAACCTGCTGCCTCCTGCCTCTGTCCCCTGACCACGCTGCTGTTTGCGTGTTCGAGGCCCTCCTCCACCCGCAGGCATCCTCCTGCGCCTCATCCCTGGGGTCTAGTGGGCTCTGACTAGCTTCACTTGACCCGTGTGCCGCTTTCCGCCGTCCCGTAAGTGTTTTTCGTTTTTTTCGCTTTTTTTCAGCGCCTCGCCGCCGGCGCTTCTGCCCCCTTTGTGCCCCCCTGATTGCTGTCTCCCCGATCGTATATTGTGCCATTATTGTTTTCTGATTGTGTGCTTTTCTTATTGTAACTGCTTGTATTTTTGCTCGTTTTCAGTGTTTTGCCCCTTGTGCGCTCCCCGTTCCCTGCCGCTGCCTCCCTGCGGCCCCGCCCCCCTCGCGCCCCCATTTGCCGCTCCCTCCCGCCTCCCGCCTCCCAGCTGCTCCTCCCTCCCCCCTCCCTTCTTAATGGCTGGCGCTGCGCGTCCGCGCCGCTGGCGCGCCGGAGGCGCGCCAGAGGCAAGCCCGTCTGCGCCCGTCCGCGCCTGGACCGCGCCCAGCGCCACACCCCCTGGCCCTCGCGCCCCCCGCTTCCGCTACTCGATCAACGAACTCCGCGCCTTCAACCCCGGCCCCTCCACTGAATGCTACCAGGAATCCCCGAAGCACACTAAAGGACATTTTTCCTGCCGCACCTGCAACTTCTCCTGCATCAGAACGACCAATCCATCTACGAAAACATTCAACCCCAACCACCTGAACTGCATCCTCATCAACACCCGCTCCGCACGAAAACACGCCATCGAGCTCTGGGATTTGCTCGACACCACTGCTCTTGACGTGGCTTTCCTGACCGAAACCTGGTGGAACGACTCCTCGTCTCCGGACATCGCCTTCGCCATACCGGACGGCTACAAAATCACCAGAAGAGATCGAACCAACGGAATCGGCGGCGGAATAGCCATCGCTCAGAAAGCTACCCTCAAAATCCACACCCACTCGGACGACACCCTCAGGACAGCCGAACACCTCCACTTCCAGATCCACACGGACCCCAACACGACCCTCAGAGGAACCCTCATTTACCGCCGTCCAGGACCAAGAGCCCCCTTCAACGACACCATCGCCGACCTTGCAAGCACCCACGCCCTCGCTTCCCCGGATTACATCCTCCTGGGAGATCTGAACTACCATCTGGAAAATGCCAACGACGTCAACACCGCGTCACTGACCTCCAACCTCCTCAACCTCGGTCTCCGCCAGCTAGTCAACATGCCTACCCACATCGCCGGACACACCCTTGACCCCCTCTTCACCTCTAGCAACCACATTTCCTTCAGCCACACCTCCGAACTCCACTGGACCGACCATCACTGTGTCCATTTCACCTATAAGAAAACCACAGAGCAACACCGCATCCAGCTACCTCCCCACCGCCGCTGGGGCAAAGTCACCCAAGAACAACTGACCAGCACCCTCATCAACAACCTTCCACCCGACGCAATCGACCCGAGCACAGCCGCCATCAACCTCCATCAATTGATCCTCGACTGCGCCAACACCCTTGCCCCTCTCAAGAAACCCACCACCATCCAAGAAAAGAAAAAACCAGCCTGGTTCACAGACGATCTCACCACCTCCAAAAGCAACTGCCAGAAGCTCAAAAAGAAATGGATCCAAGAACGCACAGCCGACAACCTTGCCGCCCTCAAAAACGCCAACCGCGAACACCACCAACGGATCCGCACCGCCAAGCGCGCCCACTTCACCAAACGCATCAACAACAACGCCCACGACTGCAAAGAACTCTTCGGCATCGTGAAGGAACTCTCCAATCCGAAAGCCAACTCCAACGACATTCCGCCCTCCCAGAAACTCTGCGACGACCTCTCCACCTTCTTCCACCAGAAAATCACTACCATCCACGACAGTTTCAACACCGGTCCTCCGCCAGACCCCACCCCCGACGTCTCCTCCCGCGACTGCCGCCTCACCGCCTGGACCCACGTGGACGAGGCAGAAACCATAACAACCATGAACACCATCCACTCAGGCTCCCCCACGGACCCCTGCCCCCATCATGTCTTCAACTCAGCCAACGCCACCATCGCCCCCGAACTCCGCAAGATCATCAACCTCTCCTTCACTTCTGCCACCTTCCCGGACAGCTGGAAACACGCAGAAATCCAACCCCTCCTCAAAAAACCCAAGGCTGACCCCAACGACCTCAAAAACTTCCGTCCGATCTCTCTCCTCCCTTTCCCAGCGAAAGTCATCGAGAAGATCGTCAACACTCAGCTCACCCACTTCCTCGAAGACAATTCCATCCTAGACCCCTCACAATCCGGATTCAGACGAAACCACAGCACTGAGACTGCCCTCCTCACCGCCACTGATGACATCAGACATCAAATGGACAACGGCGAAACCTCAGCCCTCATCCTCCTCGACCTATCAGCCGCTTTTGACACCGTCTGCCACCGCACCCTACTGACCCGCCTCCAGGAAGCCGGCATCCAAGATAAAGCCCTCCACTGGATCTCATCCTTCCTCTCCGACAGAACGCAGAGAGTCCGTCTCTCCCCTTTCCGCTCCAAAGCCACCAACCTCATCTGCGGCGTCCCCCAAGGATCCTCCCTCAGCCCTACGTTGTTCAACGCCCCCCTCGCTCAACTGGCCCGCCAACATCATCTCAGCATCATCTCCTACGCCGACGATACCCAGCTCGTCCTCTCCCTGACCAAAGACCCGCTCACCGCCAAAACAAACCTCCACGAGGGACTAAAATCCATCGCCGATTGGATGAACAACAGTCGCCTGAAACTCAACTCCGACAAGACGGAAGTCCTCATCCTCGGACGCACTCCCTCGGCCTGGAACGACTCATGGTGGCCCTCCGCCCTCGGACCCCCACCCACCCCTGCCAGCCACGCAAGAAACCTCGGCTTCATCCTGGACTCCGCCCTCACCATGTCCAAACAGGTCAGCGCCGTCTCCTCCTCCTGTTTCAACACCCTTCGAATGCTCCGCAGAATCTTCAAGTGGATTCCAACAGAAACCAGAAAGACGGTGACCCAGGCCCTCGTCAGCAGCAGACTTGACTACGGCAACGCACTCTACACAGGCATCCCAACCAAAGACATCAAACGTCTCCAACGTATCCAAAATGCCTCCGCCCGACTGATCCTCGACATACCCCGCCGAAGTCACATCTCCCCTCACCTAAAGGAACTCCACTGGCTCCCGGTAGACAAGAGGATCACCTTTAAACTCCTGACCGACGCTCACAAGGCACTTCACAACACCGGACCCTCCTACCTCAACACCAGACTCAACTTCTACACTCCAACACGTCAACTCCGATCCGCCAACCTCGCCCTCGCCATCGTACCCCGAATCCAGCGCAAGACATCCGGCGGCAGATCCTTCTCCTTCCTCGCCGCCAAGACCTGGAACTCTCTCCCCACATCTCTTTGCCAGACCCAGGACCTCCTCGCATTCAGAAGGCTCCTCAAGACCTGGCTCTTCGACCGCTAAATCAGCAGCGCTCCCCCCCCCCCCCTCAGCGCCTCGAAACCCTGACGGGTACATAGCGCGCTTTATAAATACTATGATTGATTGATTGATTGATAGCAGGCCTTAAAGTGGCTGACCCATAATAACCTATGGGCCTCCTAAGGGCTTTGCTGGACTAGTCCCATAATTAATGGCACTATACTAGCAAATCACCACATGGCATCATAAATTCTGATGATATTGTGCTAACGTGCTCATGGTGCTCTGTATGGTAAATATGGTGCTACCATGGTGATGTTAGGGGGACTAAGGGCAGCGCAAGAAAAATGGGGCATCAGTACTGATGCACCACTTTCTTGTAGATCTGGCCCTAAATGTCTAAACAGTGACTTCATCAGAGAAACTCAATGCCCATAGGAGCACAAATCTATTAGTTTTAAATATAAGTAGTTGTAAATAGCTTCCAGCAACACTTGAAAAATCTACTCACATACACTTAAATGTAAGATTAAAAAAACATTATGGCCCTCATTACAACCCTGGAGGTCGGTGTTAAAGCAGAGGTAATGGAATCAGGACCATGGCAGAAACCGCCAACATAGACAGCCACTTTAACACTCCGACCGCCAAGGCGGTAGAAACAAACATCGCGGCGGTAACCGCCAACAGACAGGCGGAAGACAATGTACCGCCCACTATATTACAATAGGCCTATCCGCCACCTTTTCCGGGGCGGAAACAACGCTATCAAAAGCACGGCGGAAACAGTACACAGAAGGGAAACCACTCACCTCTCGACACCAAACGAGGAACCAGGACGCCATGGAGCCCGAACTACACGTACTGCCCATGCTGGTCTTCCTCCTTCTGTATCAGGAGGAAAGACACCGTCGATGACCACGATGAGTACTGCACCTACAACACAGGGGAGGGTGGGAGGGAAAAGAGAGTGCAACACGCAAAACCCCCACCCTCACCCACAACACCATACACACAAATACACGCAGCAACATTACATATACACCCCCTCACCCCCTGGGAGAACGCAAGGACAAAAGGAAATGATTGTAATGAGTGTAATCAATAAAAATCAGAAAGTGCAAGTCCAAAAATCAGTATATACAAATAAGTGCACTAGCTACAAAAGTACGGATATTACTCAAACATCATCCACGGATCAGTGTCCCAAAATGCATGGGCAAAGCCCACACAAGATACCTGGCTCGAAACGGAGAGAACACTGCAGGGGCATCAGATCGAAATTAAACAGGCACCTCAGGGGGAGGGGCGGGGGGCAGCTCAGCCGGATGAACGCGCGACGCCACTGCTCCACGAGCGGGCTCCATGCCCACTGATGTATCCTGGGGAGTGCAAAGCCACAGTCTCACAAGTCTCTCCAGTGGGTGGTTTGCTCACTGCTCTATCCTGGGGAGTGCAAAGCCACAGGCTCTCAAATCTTTCCAGTGGGTGGTTTGCCCACTGCTGTATCCTGGGGAGTGCAAAGCCACAGGCTCTCAAGTCTTTCCAGTGGGTGGTTTGCCCACTGCTGTATGCCGGGGAGTGCACAGCCACAGTCTCACAAGTGGATGTCAGTCTCCACTGGTTCTGGAGGGGGCTTTGTGCCCAGAGTGCTTCATCCTGCCAAGGACTGAGGTAGTGGATGCTTTTCTCCACTGGTTCTGGAGGGGGCTTTGTGCCCAGAGTGCTTCATCCTGCCAAGGACTGAGGTAGTGGATGCTTTTCTCCACTGGTTCTGGAGGGGGCTTTGTGCCCAGAGTGCTTCATCCTGCCAAGGACTGAGGTAATGGATATCTTTCTCCACTGATTCTGGAGGGGGGTTGGTGCCCAGAGTGCTTCATCCTGCCAAGGACCGAGGTAGTGGATGCTTTTCTCCACTGGTTCTGGAGGGGGCTTTGTGCCCAGAGTGCTTCATCCTGCCAAGGACTGAGGTAGTGGATGTGAATCTCCACTGGTTCTGGAGGGGGCTTTGTGCCCAGAGTGCTTCATCCTGCCAAGGACTGAGGTGGTGGATGTCTTTCTCCACTGGTTCTGGAGGGGGCTTGGTGCCCAGAGTGCTTCATCCTGCCAAGGACTGAGGTAGTGGATGCTTTTCTCCACTGGTTCTGGAGGGGGCTTTGCGCCCAGAGTGCTTCATCCTGCCAAGGACTGAGGTAGTGGATGTCTTTTTCCACTGGTTCTAGAGGGGGCTTGGTGCCCAGAGTGCTTCACATGCAGTGTGGCAGGTCCCATTCCCTCACCTGGGTGTGTGTGCCACGAGATTGCCTGGGAACAAGTAGCATGATACGCCATGGAGGCAGAGACACACTCCACCCTGCTGCCGCTTCGCCTGACACCTGCAGGTGCAAAAAGTGCTGAGAGTCATGCCTCATGGACGCTGGGCAGGGTCCAGGACGGCTCCTGCAGCCTCGGACGGCTGCCCACTGGGGATGATTGCCATGTCAGCTGTGGTGGCACTGTCTGTGCACGTCACAGGGCTGGTGGCGGGGCTTGTGGCGGTGTCTGTGGCAGAGGTGCTGGTGGTGGTGCATATGTCTGCACTGTTGAGGGACACAGCAGGACAACTCCTGCAGCCTCGGACAGCTGCCCACTGGGGATGATCCTGGGGACTGTTGCTGAGGCAGCAGATGTGCAGGTGGTGGTGCTGGTGTTGGTGCTGGTGGCGGTGCTGGTGGCGGTGTCCACTGCCGTACAGGTTGGTGTAGTGGCTGACAGAAGGGGTGACTCTGGTCCCTAAGTCAGAACCACCGTGCCCTGCCCTGACCTGCTCTTCGGCTTGTGTCCCTTCCCCACCTTTGTTGTTGCTGCTGGTGTCTTGCCACTGTCCCCTTTTGGTTTGGAGGAGCCCTTGCTTGCTGGTAGGTGCGGCTTCTCCCTCCGGCATGTGGGCACCTTCTTCACCTTGGCAGGTGGCGGAATGGCCTGCTCCTTGGCCTCGCTAGGTGGCACACTGGCAGCCCTGATGGGTGGCGCACGCGATGAGACCGGAGTTGCTGGCACCACTGTGCTTGGGGATTTGGTGGCTGAGGTGCTGGGCTGGGACCTGGAAAGCCTGGCCCTAGGGGAAGGACGGGGGGAGGTGTAGGGAAGAGGTCAATGGTAGCCAGGAAAAGTTTCTTAGACACACTGGGACGGGAAGATGGAGGGGGTTCGGGAGTGGAGGAAGAGGTAGTGGTTGCAGGAGGTGTACGTTTGCTGAATTTGGGTGAAGGTGCATGGGCCGGAGGCTGATGTTAGGTGGATGGCTGTTGGGTGTGTGTGTGCTTGCGTTTGTGTACTTTGGGAGGAGGGCTCACAGACACACTGGGAGAGGACACAGGGGATGTGTGAATGGTAGTGGGGGTGGTGATTGCACGTGAGCGGTGTGTTGTGATGGGCGTGCTGGTGATGGAGGTAGTGGCTGAGGATGTAGTGCATGTAGGTGTGAGTGGAGACGAGACAGGGAGGGGGAGGAGGAGGTGGAGGAGGGGGACACAGTAGAGGCAGTGGATGTTGGTGTGTCTGCATGGGTATGGTGCTTGTGTGAGTGCCTGTGGGATGTGTGGTGCTTATGTTTGCCATGTCCACTCTTGTGTGTTGATGAGTGTGCATGCTGGTCTGATGGTGTGCTTGGGATAGGCTGAGGTACAGAGGATTGGGCCTGGGTGGAGGAAGTTGGAGGGGGGAGGCTGGACACAGGGACGATGGCTGCCATCAGTGCTGAGGCCAGAGCCTGAAATGCTCTCTGTTGGGCCGTCTGGCCAGAATGAATGCCCTCCAGGTATGCACTTGTTTGTTGCAAATGCCTCTCAACACCCTGGATGGCATTCAAAATGGTAGATTGCCCAACAGTGAGGGATCTCAGGAGGTCAATAGCCTCCTCACTGAGGGCAGCAGGGTGACTGGGGCAGGGCCTGAGGTGCCTAGCGCGAAGGAGATGCCCACCCTCCTGGGTGAGCGGGCACGGGACACACTTTGAGGGGCTGCTGGGAGGGTGGTGCTGGTAGGGGGGGTAGCGGCTGTACCTGTTGATGCGGTGGACACAGAGGTGCCCTCCATCGCAAGGGAGCTCCCATCAGAGGGCGAGTCTCTGTTGCTGGTGTCTCCACCTGTCCCTGTCGTGGAGCTCCCCTTGCCCTCAGACCCACTGGTGCCTTCAGACTCCATTACTTCACCCTCCAGGGCCATGTGGGATGCAGCTCCTCCCTGCTCCGGTGCCACTGCTCCTCTGTCAGATGATGCTAATGCATGCAAGAACAGGGTGACAAAACAAAAAGGGGGGGGGGGACAGAAAAGACACATGGTCAGGGCATGCAACACCACTACCGCTGGCGGACACAACACACAGGGAGCAGCACTATGTACTGAGCCTTGCAATAACAGTTCTTAGAAAAATCACCTGCCCATGGGGGATAATGCCTAAGCCCATTTGCTGCACACCTGGAACCCACAGGAGCCTGAATAGGTGTAGATAGCTACTACCACTATTGGGGTTGGAGTGCCACAGAGCCTGCCTAACATGGGATCCACCCTACCAAGTTCGCTCTGGCCTAGGGGAACCCATAGGCCACTTCCCCCACCCAGACACCTTGTAAAGCGCACAGAGTCAGCTGAAAGAGACTGTACTCACCCCCTTGTGGCTGCTGTGATGCCCTCAAGCACCCATCCAACTCCGGATATGCCACCGCCAGGATCTGGAACATCAGGGGGGTCATGGTGCGACGGGCACCCCTTCCACATTGGGAGGCCATCCCCAGCTGGGCCTCCACCGTCTTCTTGCTCCAGCGGCGCAGGTCCTCCTATCTCTTGCGGCAGTGGGTGCTCCGTCTATGATAGATCCCCAGGGTCCGCATGTCCTTGGCGATTGCACGTCAAATACCCTTCTTCTGGTGGGCGCTGACCTAGAGAAAAAGTGAAGTAAGAATGGATGTTACTATCCCGTACAGTTCTTCTCACGCATTGCCTAAACACCTCCCTCTCTGGCCCAGACATACATACACACACACTGTCCTCACATGCTGGCCTGTCCCCCGTCTCTTCCATCCACGACACTCCATACAATCATGTGCCATCCACATGCTCACAATGCACTCACCTGTTTGTCTGGAGGCCCGTACAGTTGCGTGTACTGGGGGAGGGCCCCATCCACTAGTTTCTCCAACTCTTCCGAAGTGAAGGCAGGGGCCCTTTCCTCAGACACTGTAGCCATCATCGCTTCCAGAAACAGGTCACAGCAGCACTTGCAGTGTAGTTCCTCTCCTGTTGAAGGTCAGGTATCAAGTGAGGGAATAGTTAGAAAATGTCGGCCACGTGCGCGGCGGTGTGTACCGTCACCACCGACGTACATCGTCATTGCCTCCGGGAACCCATAGGGCCCAATGTTAACCAATGCTGAATTGCGTTGCGGTCTTCGACCGCCTACCGCGACGGTGTACAACGCCAGCGCAGTTACCTCATTTCCCCTTGTCCCACCTTACAGGTCAGGCGGCTGCCATTTCAGGGGGCCACATGGCAGGCCAAATAACTGCATCACACCTATTTAGGCCAGGAATACGGCCAGACCAGGGAACATGGAGAAATTGTAACGTTTTTGTTGTAAGACCCTCTGCTCACCGTTCTCCTCCATATGGCATGCCTGCTGGGGCAGGTGATGAGATGGCGGCATCTTCCGGTGTACAGACCCCTGGTGGACCTGTCGACAATGGAAGAGAGACACATAATTATCACTTACAGACTTGATCGTGCAACAATCCAGGAACTGTGTGCCCAGTTGGAGCTAGACTTGATTTCAGCTATCCGCCATCCCACAGGAACCCCCCCTCTAGTGCAGGTCCTGTCTGTACTCCATTACCTGGCCAGTGGGTCTTTTCAAACAACAGTGGCCATGGCATCAGGGATGTCCCAGCCAACGTTCTCTAACGTGTTGACCAGAGTGTTTTCTGCCCTGCTGAAACACATGCGCAGCTACATTGTTTTCCCTCAAGTGGAGGATTTGCCCACAGTGAAAGGTAACTTTTATCCCCAACATCATCGGTGCCATTGATGGTACACTTGTGGCATTTGTCCCCGCAGGTGTGCAGAAACCGGAAAAGCTACCATTCTATGAATGTGCAGATGGTGTGTTTGGCAGACCAGTACATCTCCCATGTGAATGCCAAGTATCCGGGCTCCGTGCATGACTCTTACATTTTGAGAAATAGCAGCATCCCTTATGTGATGGGGCAACTCCAGCGGCACCGTGTGTGGCTAATAGGTGAACCTAAAGTCACCACAC
The DNA here is from genome assembly GCF_031143425.1 of Pleurodeles waltl. NCBI lineage: Eukaryota > Metazoa > Chordata > Amphibia > Caudata > Salamandridae > Pleurodeles > Pleurodeles waltl. Next base: position 1,330,405,411 of record NC_090446.1, on the reverse strand, counting down.
AGTTCCATTTGGTGTCTGGGTATGGGAGATTCCCTAATGTTTGGAGGATGTCTAACTGTTGTCCCTTGATATTTGCAAGTGACTCTGGTTACCCCAATCTGTCATGGCTACTGACCCCAGTGAGAAATCCCAGGACAAGGGCAGAGGAACGCTACAATGAGGCACATGGGCGAACATGGAGGACTATAGAGCGCACCTTCGGCCTCCTGAAGGCCAGATTCTGGTGCCTCCATCTTGCAGGTGGATCCCTATACTACTCACCAAAGAAGGTGTGCCAGATAATCGCGGCCTGCTGTATTTTGCACAACCTGGCTTTGCGACACCAGGTGCCTTTTCTGCAGGAGGATGGGCCTGATGTTGGTCTTGTGGCAGCTGTGGAGCCTGTGGACAGTGAAGAAGAGGAGGCAGAAGAAGAAGATGTAGACAACCGAAACAACATCATCATGCAATACTTCCAGTGAGACACAGGTAAGAAGATGGAACTGCTTCCCACATCTCATACTATTGTAGGAGCTAGCATAAGTCTGCCTTTTTCACTCTGTGTATGGACCCTGACTTGTCACTATGGCTTTCCATTTCACAGATCTGGGTCCCAATTTGTGCCCTCTTCTATGTTTACTGCTGGCCTACAGCTGTGTAACATTGATATGTGAACAAGTACATTGACATTGCTATATTCCAGAGATGTTGCAATTACACATTTGTGAAAGCACAGACTGACTCCAGATTGTTTTGTGATTCAAGAGTGGATATTTCTGTGCAAATAAGTGGAGGGTGTGTGAAATGGGCTGGGGTGATGGTGGAGGAATGTCCATGGCAGAGTCTATTTGTCCAGTCTATTTGTATCACAGGTGCATTGTCCAAAGTGGCATAGGAAGTGGCGCAATGGCAGTTTAAGGTGGACAGGATGACAAAGTGGGACAGAAGGGTGTCATTCAGGAGGATCTTATTTCCTGGTGGGATTCTTGGCAATGTTCTCTGTCTTGGTCCTGGATCTCATGGACCGTTTGCAGGGTGGTTCTCCTTCTGCAGGGGATGGGGTGCTGGTGGCCTGTTGGTCCTGTGGCAGTGCCTCCTGTCCTCTAGCGCCGGCGGAGGTGGAGGGCTGTTCATCATCCAGGCTAGTGTCAGGGGCCCGTTGGTGTGCCACTGTGTCCTTCATGGTGTTGACAAGGTCTGCCAGCACCCCTGCTATGGTGACCAGGGTGGTATTAATGGACTTCAAGGCCTCCCTGATCCCAAGGTAGTGCACCTCCTGCAGCCGCTGGGTCTCATGAAACTTGGCCAGTACCGTGCCCATGGTCTCCTGGGAATGGTGGTATGCTCCCATGATGTTGGAGAGTGCCTCATGGAGAGTGGGATCCCTGGGCCTGTCCTCCCCCTGTTGCACAGCAGTCCTCCCAGCTTCCCTGTTATCCTGTGCTTCTGTCTCCTGAACCGTGTGCCCACTGCCACTGACCCCAGGTCCCTGATTGTCTTGGGTTGGTGGGTTTGCCTGGGTTCCCTGTAGTGGTGGACACACTGCTGATTGACATGTCCTAGGGACAGGGGAATGGGCCAGCTGGGTGGGTGCTGTGCTTGTGTTTCCTGAGGGGGAGGTTCTGTGGTGGTTTGGGACTGTGTCAGGGGCACCGACTGTCCCGAGGTCCCTGATGGGCTGGGCTGGTCATCTTGATCCAGGCGTGCAGAGCTGCTGTCATCACTGTGGGCCTCTTCTGAGTGGGGGCTGGACATGTCTGGCACCTCCTGTCCGGTGGCGTTGATGTTGGGTATGGGTCCTGTTGGGGTGTAAATGCATAATTTTAATATGTGTGTGTGCCATTTTGTGCATTGGGTGCCGTACCCTCTACTCCTGTGCTTGCATAATTGTGTTTGCCCTTTTGTGATAGTTGTTTTGGGGACTGTGTGGGTATCTGTACTGGACATGCTTTGATGACGGTGGTCCATGTATAGGTGTTGCATGCAGGGCCTTGGTATTGAGATGTGTGGGTTGTGATAGTGGGACATATAGAGTTGATGGTGTGGTGGGGGTGGGTGTAAGAGTGGGAGTATGTGATGGCATGCAGGTGGGGTTGAGGGGATGTAGTAGTAAAGATATGACTTACCAGAGTCCAGTCCTCCTGCTACTCCTGCAAGGTCCTCAGGATGCATGATCGCCAAAACTTGCTCCTCCCATGTTGTTAATTGTGGGGGAGGAGGTGGGGGTCCACTGCCAGTCCTCTGTACAGCAATCTGGTGTCTGTATTCCACGGAATGTACCTCCCCCGTAGGTCGTTCCACCTCTTCCTGATGTCATCCCGTGTTCTTGGATGCTGTCCCACTGCATTGACCCTGTCGACAATTCTCTGCCATAGCTCCATCTTCCTTGCAATGGATGTCTGCTGCACCTGTGATCCGAATAGTTGTGGCTCTACCTGGATGATTTCCTCTACCATGACCCTGAGCTCCTCCTCAGAAAACCTGGGGTGTCTTTGAGGTGCCATGATGTGGTGTGGGTGATGTGTGAGGTGCTGTCTGTTGTGATGTGTGAGGGGATGTGTTGGTGTGTGTTGTTTGAGGTGCGTGGATGTTTTATAAGTGATGGTGTTGTGGGTCTGTGGATGCTGGTGTTGTGTTAGCTAATCTCTCTCTCTGGCCTTCTTTCAAATTTTTGGTTGTAAGGGTTTGTGGGTGATGTGGGTGTGTGCTGTATATTGGATTGGGTGTGTGGGTGTGGTGGGTGTATGTGTATCTGGTGTGCGTATTTTGAATTGTCCAATGTGTTTTGTAAATGTGTGTGTATTTTGAGCGCGGTTAAAAGAACGCCGCATTGATTCGTGGGTCGTGATAGTGTGGGCGTATTCTTGTTGGTGTGGGTTTTGGTATCGCCAGTTTATCACTCACATTTGGTGTGGCGGACTTGTATGGGTGTCTGTATTGTGGTGGATTCCGAGATGTGGGTCGTAATACCTGTAGCGGAATTCCGCCGCCGCAACGGTATGTTGGCGGTCTTCAGCACGGCGGAAAGCGGGATTTACTGCCAGGGTTGTAATGAGGGCCTATGTGTATCAAAATGTTACTACTTTGAAATTAAGGCCCACATTTACAAAGGGCTTGCATTGTACTTGCATCAGGCAAGGTGACACAAGACAATGTGTCCCCTTTAGTGAGATTTACTAAACCACACCAAAAGCCACCTTGCGTGGCTCTGCATGGCTTAGTAAATCCTTATTAACACAGTGTTTGCCTTGTGTTACTCTGCATTGTGAAAGCAGTTCATGGGTGAAGCATAGGCATTCCCATGCATCTTCTCATGGATTGTGACGCAATCCCAGAGTAACCAAGGGTAGTAAACATGGGATTGTGCAAAATGGTAACCCATCCCAACAGAGAAACATCTTCAGTTCTCCTCTTTATTTCCTCTAGCACATGTAGAAAGAGGAAGATGCATTAAAGGATTGCATTAAAGGATTGTTTTGTGCAGGAAGGTCATCCTTCCTGCACAAAAACAATCCTACCTGTAACACAGGCACCCTTGGACCATGGCGCATAGGGACCTGCATTGGCCCTAGGTAGCACTCAGTGCACCAGCGCAGAGAGAGAGCAGGAATACATCATATCTCAGTACTAACGGCACATTCCTGCACCAAATGTTAGTCAATCTGTCCCTAGGAATCTACTAAGAGAGAGAGAAAGCGTGGTAATATTACACTGGAAGTAGTTGGTGATTTCTCTCTTTATCTAGTTTTAGCTTATTTAAAGTATATTATGCTTTAAATTACTAAATAGGCCTTGTTTAATTAGCTGGTAGTTCATAAACTTTAGCCTTCTCCACAGGAAACTCAACAGCTCCTGTTCCAACAAAATGGCATTCAGCAGTGCACACGTTGTTCTTGAATACAGAATGTTAACTGTGTAGTTGGTGGTGTAACTACAGTATACCACTGGGAAGTCATCTGATAGATTGCTGCTGGAGGTATACTTTTTGCTCAGCATGCCAGACTCATTTTCTGACCTGGATGAGAAAGCTATTTGAACATTTATAGAAAATGTGTCCTGATTTTAGCATTCTAAATGACTAACCATAAATTCTAAGACAAAATCAAACCCCTTGTTTTGTTCATTTTCTGCAGTCTCCACAGTAGTAATTGCTTTCAATTCTGCAGCTCTGGTTCCCGTAGAATGGTGTTCAGAGTTGTGTCATTCTAACATGAATGTCGAATGTTGAAGCTTTACTTGTTCTTTAAAACTCTAGTGAAGATGCAGGGGCCACCAATCACTGTTGCCAGATTAGGCTATTTCCCACGCAAAATGGCAATATTTTTCCCCATTTATGTGGGGAAAAAACTCAACGGCGGCTGTTTTTTTTTTTACTTATTTGAGCCATGTGTGCAGATTTCTTTATACTGAGGCAGCACTCCTTTATTTCATCAACAGAATTGGAGTCAGAAGACTCAGTCCCACAGAGCACACAGAGCAACTGCAAGCATGACTGACAACATGCAGTGTTCCCTGTCTCAGGCAGCTCTCTCTGTCACGTCAAGTTCTTTGATACATACCCCAGTTTCAAGTCTTTTTCTAAAAATAAAACCATCCCTTGTCCTGTTCACAAGAGCATAAGTCTGTACTGGCGTGGGAAAGTGCTACTGAATTGAAATGAGCCCCTCCGAGATTACCACTGCAGGGATTACCACTGCTGAGATTACCACTTCTGTGATTACTACTGCTGAGATTACCTCTACTGTGATTACTACCTCTGAGATTACCGCTGCAGGGAATACCACTCACTGAATTACCACCACTGTGATTACTACCTCTGAGAGTACCACTGCAGGGATTACCACGTCTGAGATTACCACTACTGTGAGTACTAACTCTGAGATTACCACTGCTGATATTACCACTACTGTGATTACTACCTCTTTGATTACCCCTGCATGGGTTACCACTGCTGAGGTTACCACTACTGTGATTACTACCTCTGAGATTACCACCGTTGAATTAATCACTGCAGGGATTACCACTTCTGAGATTACCACTACTGCGATTACTACCTCTGAGATTACCACTGCAGGGACTATCACTACTGTGATTACCACTGATGTGATTACTACCACTGAGATTTCCACTACTGATATTACCACTACTGTGATTACTACCTCTGAGATTACCACTGCAGGAATTACCACTGCTGAGATTACCACTACTGTGATTACCACTACTGTGATTACTACAGCTGAGATTATAACTGCAGGGATTACCACTGTTGAGATTGCCACTCAACCATTGAGTAAAATAGATTCAAGAGTAAATGTACTGACCCTATGCTAACCTACACCTTAAAATGAAACTTTACTTTATAACTACCCACCACCCTATCTTTGTGGCCATTCAGTGCCTTCTCCTTAATCCAGTGGTCACATTGCACCAGGGGCGACAGTGGGCCCACAAGTACATATTTTGGAGGACTCTGTCCCATGGTGGTCCTATTGGTCTTTACAATGCATGGGTCTGCCCTTTCCATTAGTCCCCAATTCCAGGCATAGACATGACTGTAGCATTCTCAAGTGGCAGGGACACCAAGCCCTTCATTTGCCTGCATCCATTCTTATGTTAAACCATTCTGTGCTCAGGCAAAGACACGCTTTCATTTTCACAAAATATTATTTGTACCCTGTAACAAGTCCAGCATTTCAGGATTTTTATTGAGTATTTCCCTGTTCTTTGTCCATGTACACAGGCATGCTATCAGTTTTAGGTAGACCAGCCCATTTGACATTTTAGCAGATGCTGCTTTGTTTCACTCTTTGCCTTTTTTGTCGGTACAACACTTAAAATATGTCTGCATGTTCTAGATCTGCTTCTGCTTCATGAAGGGTGTTTGGGAAAAGGCAGTTGTGTTTACTTAATCACTTCCTGGCTCTCTGCAGTTCTAAATTGCCGGGTACCTCACTCACTGCAACACACATTCTCTCATTTACACGTCCTCACTCCCACTCAAGGGCGTAACTTCAGGGGGGACATTTGGGGTGTTACACCCCCACTAATAAATGTATATTCTGATGAATTGTTGGATACAGTTGCTTTCAGTGGGGTATGGTGAGTTGTCTGTCGGATTTATGCAAGCACACACTGACAAAGCACACACACACTCTCTCTCATCTCTGTTTTGAAAGCCCAAAAAATGTTAATTATTTTGCAAAATATTATGCTCTTCTCACTTATTAATCATTCCAATCTGCACTGCTCTCTCTTTCCACTGTCGCTTAAGACACTCTCATGCGATCTGCTTGTCATATGATGTATTTTAACAATATATGCCAGCCAGGGGCGGCTCCTGTAGGGGCAAAACTGCAGGGCGGGGGCACAACATAAAGGAATTATAAAAGGAATCCTCTGCCACAGCCGTGCCACTCTTCTGGCTCCCACTCCACTTGCTGCAACCACAGGTTCCCAGCCTGCCCAGCGATCAATCCTGATACTGCTCTTGCATGAGAGCAGCATTAGGATTGGCCAGAGTGCCCTGGCTAGGCACTCCGAGGCAGAGTGGGAGCCTCTGCCTGCTTTCTTCAACCTGGTAACACAGTGCAGAGTTGGACAGAGCCCAGTGTGCATGTGTGTTTGGCCGGCCCAAGACGGCAGCCAAACATACATGCGCACTGAGGGGAGTGCTGTGCACTCCCCCTCCATCCCTGCATCGCCCATGGCTCCCCCCTGAAAAATAAAAATGATAATAAACACCTTATTATTTTAATTTTTCATTTTGTAGCTTCTGCTGCTGGCGGGGGGTTGGGGGGGGGCGACGCTCCTCCGCCATAGTCGAGCAGACTTCTGTTTCCTTTTGTGTATTTGCTTTGCGCTCATGGTGGCCGTCGGCTCGCTTGTGTGAAACTGTTTTACTTTTCAATTTATGTGTACGGTTAGGAGCTTACAACGCTAATAGCTTTAACTCGAGTATACGCAAAACCCATTGCATTGCAAATGCTTGTTGTATTTTATTTTCTGAATGTTTATTTTAAGGTTGCTAAAGCGGTTCCTCAGGGGAATAATAAAGTTTTATTAGTACAGACAGCCCCAACCACAAAATTAAACTTAAAATCCTGAGTTGGTGTTTCTCCTGTCCAAGCACTCTTAACATAAAATGCTTAACAGTATGGATATGTGAGTCCTACGTTTGTAATCCTCCTTGTTTTACATAATATTTACTGTGCATTGATTAACATGCTTGATGGATCCGTTAGCGCTATTTAAATGATTATTAGTGAAATTATGCTTACATATTCATCTGACTTTTCAATGTTCATGCATATCTCTTACATACCGGGGGTTGAAGAAAGTCAAAAACATGACTCTAAAGCACTTGTGATGTAGTGGAAAGTAGCTGTAGTGGGTCCCCTCACCCCTGGACCCAGTCAGGGGCCTGCTGCCTGTGCACAGTGTACTGTGCTGAGGGGGCTTCCTGGAGTTTGGGCCCCCTGAACCACGGGGGCCAGTGTTACGTCACTGCTTGTGAAGGGAGGTGGGCCAGGTGCACACAGGCACCAAATGCTCTGCCTCAAGAAACACCTAGCTACAACCATCTTTACCTGACAGATACTCCAACAGGAGGAAATATGGCAGGGCCCTGCCATGGCCGCTACTTGCTGTTTGGATTATAGAAGGTGGGAGAGGCAATGGTATATTCTGGCATAGTCCCATGCTACCCTTCTGTCCATTCCTTAAACCCTTCTGTTCTAAGGCTTGCATCCACCTAGCCCAAGCCTTAACGCTTCTTAGAACCACTGCCCCTACTCTCTTGCTCTGGGCCTATATCCTCCAGCCCTGTGGCTTGACCCTCCTACTGTGTGGATTTAATCCCTCCTATCTCTACTGCCTCTTTCCTCCTGCACTCTGGCTTGAACCCTTCTGACACCACTGCCCCCATCCTCCTGCCCCAAGGCCTAAACCCTCCTGCCCTTTATCTTGTTCACCCATGACTCTTAGACTGCACCCTCCTACTCCACCACTGTCACCCTTATACCCCTCACTTCTGTTCTAGAGCCCTACCCACCTGTCCTCTGGCCTGCACAGGGTGGCAATCCACCCCACATTTTGCAGGTTTGTTTCCTGAGCTGTATGTATATTGAATGACAGTGTGCACTCAAGTTGTGGCTGCATATGATAACATAGAACATGCATGTGTGTGTTTAGCTCCTTGAAGAGTTAAAAATTAACCTATGAGATCAAATGATTAAGCAATGCCTATGTACTGGCTACATTTCACAATGTGAAACCAGGGAACGAAGGAGCAAGCCTGGCTTCCTGGCTTGACCAAATTGTGTTATCCTACTTACTTATTTTATTTTACTGTGCCTCATTTTCCTTCATCACATTTGAGAGCACTTAAATTATAGTATATAAAATATATATAAAAAATAATAAAGAGGGGGCATGTTCAAGATGGCGCCCAAGTACCTGTGCCTTCCTGGAGCTCCACCGCTGATATTTACCGAGCGGTGGGTGTGAGCACTCTTGGAGCATCGTTGCATCACTAACAAGCGGAGAGACACCCTGTATATATTCTGCAGTAGCTTTTGTTCTGGACACAGAGTGCAATGGCGCTGAGGCACCCAAAACGGACACCACGAGATATTAATGTGAGCAGCCCTGCATGGACAGCGTTATTGAGCACCTGCTCCCCTAGTCCAGGGACTCTAGCTCACCTAACACAGGCTTGCTGCTTAAAGTTACTGGTGCTGGCACCAGCGCAGAGAATGCTGCTGGGGTGGCATAGGCCCCCGTAAGCAGCGATTGTGGTGGCAGGCCAGATCGGGCCCTTCCAAAGAGGTGCTCCCCCATGTAGACATACCACACTGAATAGTGGCAGCAGCAGGGCGCCGTCAGCACAAGCACCAGTGCAGAAAGCCCTCTATTATGGTGAGGCTTAACCTCACAGCTATTAAAGGACACTGAAGCTCTTAACCTTGCAGTCGCTTTGCAAACAACTCAACTCGGCAGTGGACACCCATTATATCTGCTCCCCCGGGACCAACATAACAGGGCAAGTGGAATGTGAAAGGGCTGCTGGGGGTGATGTGGGAAACGAGGGTGGCACCCCCAAGCCAGCCACATTCACCCTGACATTAGCGTTTGGGATGCAGGACAACGCTATAGATGGTGTGACTCTTGGACACAATCTGTTGGCCTATTGAGGTGGGTGGACGTGGTACAGAGTGCTGATACTGTGAACATTGCAGGAACACATGTTACGAGCAGAATGCAGGCCTTTTTGCTGCCCCTGAGCCGAGCTGCAGTGCCAACTCTAATCCCCTAAACGCCTGGTGACCCTGAATGTAAGGAAAAGTGTACTGTGGCCTGTGACACCTTATTTGCGTTCCCCTTGGGGGCTTACCTGGCACGATCATGTCCATCCTCCATTCAAAAAAGAACAAGATTTGTCAGCCATCATCCTGCAACGGCACAGACACTCCGGCCAGTCTCTGCATTTTTGTGGGAGAAGGGAATCTGATATAAATGGGGCCATCACGTCAAGCTTCTTTTTTTATGGAACAATGAAACACGTATGATTCACACCTTGGCAGAGGCGTGTTCGGCATAGAGGTCTCACAGGAAGAAGGTACCAACTCCTTGAAATCATAAGGCCCGCTGCACCCATCCAACAGATCATGGCATCCCTCAAGGTCAAAGAAACACCAAATTTGCAAAACTACTGACACGGAAAGCTGGGAAGAGAGGGCGGCCTTACTATGCCATCTCCAATGTTGGGACAATGCATTGGACAATGAAATTGATTAAGACCCAATCCATGTTTTGGCTCATCACCATAGATGCCCGGCCAGGCTGCTGACATCCCAGAGAACTCCCTGTTGATTGGAATCAAGAATCTCTGACTGCCCTGCCCTCCCATCTTCGATGCGCCTTCACAAGAGGTGGCGGATCCGTGCTCTCTTCCCAGTTACTGCATGGAGACAGCCACTGACATGGCTCCCTTACACACTTTCAACATGCTTCCAGAAGAAGAGAACTTCAGTTGAACTGTTACATTCTATTCCCTCCTCCATACGGCTCAACAACATACCCAATGGAATACTCGTTCCTTGAAATTAGGACTGGCACAATGCGACAGGGTGGATATGAGGGGGCTCGACCCACTCCAATATTGCTGGCTACACCACATACCTCTAAAAATGGTTAAAATACTTAGGGGGTCATTCCGACCCCGGCGGGCGGTGGGCGCCGCCCGCCGGGCGGAGACCGCCAAAAGACCGTACCGCGGTCAAATGACCGCGGCAGTCATTTAGACTTTCCCGCTGGGCAGGCGGGCGACCGCAAAAGGCTGCTCGCCCGCCCAGCGGGAAAGCCCCAGCAACGATGAAGCCGGCTCCGAATGGAGCCGGCGGAGTTGCTGGTGTGCGACGGGTGCAGTGGCACCCGTCGCGATTTTCAGTGTCTGCTTTGCAGACACTGAAAATCTTAATGGGGCCCCCAGGGGCCCCACGACACCCGTTCCCGCCAGCCTCTTCCTGGCGGTGTAAACCGCTAGGAACAGGCTGGCGGGAAGGGGGTTGGAATCCCCATGGCGGCGCTGCTTGCAGCACCGCCGTGGAGGATTCCCTGGGGCAGGGGAAAACCGGCGGGAAACCGCCGGTTTCCCTTTTCTGACCGCGGCTTTACCGCCGCAGTCAGAATTGCCCCTGAAGCACCGCCAGCCTGTTGGCGGTGCTTCCTCCGTCCCCGGCCCTGGCGGTCCATGACCGCCAGGGTCGGAATGACCCCCTTAGCCTGAATGTCTGGTCCCTAATGCACCAGTGAAGCATATAGCAGTCCTTTCCATTCTCAGGGAGTCAAATTGTGACATCTATCTCATACAAGAAACTCATCTCCTTAAGACCAATTGGAAACACATGTGGTCCCATTGGTTCGACCTTTAACACTTCTCCTATGGTCCAGGGAAACAGGCGAATATTGCGTCCCTCTTGGCTACGCAGATCCCAAGTCAGGTCATACAAACAGAAGGGGACCTACCAGGTCATCGTCTCTCCCTGCAAATATCAATCCACACATACACATTTACACTTGGCTACCTCTGTGCTCCGAATGAGCATCAGGAGGCTTTCCTCCTCGATGCAGTGGGTAGGGTACTGGATACCCCTGAAGCAGAGATTATTGTTGGGGGTGACTTCAACCTGGTCCCAGATGCCCTCTTAGACCACTCAGCTCAGAGGATGGGACAGACAGGAGCACTCACGCAGACAGGCATTCAATTATTTGGGTGATGTGGGTCTGGTGGACGTGTGGTGGCTGCGCAAACCAATAGTGCAACACTACAAATATTTTTCCACAGCCCACCAGACATGTGCTACAATAGATTATTTCTTAACATCTCTCCTACTTGCAGTTGCCACCACACTGGTCGACACTGGCGTGGCTGCCCTCTTTGACCATGCACTGATCACTATTACACTCCGCACTACAAGTTCCAGATCACACCCTGGTATTTGGACAACTTGGGGCTTAAGACGGGACGTGTTGAAATCTGGAAATACTGGAGGCAACTGACAGATTGAACCTTCAAGCAGAACCATGTGCTTTACTCAGTGTGTCAGAATTTTTTCCCACATAACTGAGGGATATATTTGTGAATTTATAGAAAATATATTCTCATTCTAGCTTCTGGAGTATCTTCCACAACTTCTGTGAGAAAGTCTTCAGAGCAAACAGCTTTGTCTCAAATATTAATTCACAGCAGTGGATCTGCATTTTGCACAGGATAAACTCCTCTTAAAACTCACAAAAATTCCTAAAATTATTATGATACCACTGAACAGATGATTAATATTGTGACTAAAACTTGTCATCACCCTTTCTTTACACTCCTTTTGGTGAGCCTCAAAACCAGGTATTTATTACAATGCATTTTAATGGGGAAACAAAAGTGGAGCCTTCTCACCAACAAAATCCAACAAGTATGCTTCATGTAACTTTCTATCTAAATAGTCTCATGATAACCACATCTAACAACTTGCTATATATGTTCTATATTCAGCAGGCACTCTTCTCAGAACAAGACCCTTCCTTCAGTCTGCCATGGTAAGCTATCTCATTCCATTAATGTTTCTATGTTGCAGAAACAACTCTCCATCCATATAAAATGGTCTTCTAAACGGCATCATCAAACAAGCTAAAGAGATGCTTGTATAGTAGACATTACTCATGTTTCTAAAATACACTCAATTGCTGTATAAACCTCTAATTTCCTTGAAAGTACTCCTGCTCTCCCTACTGAGATACATGTGGGAAAGGTGACATTAGTTCCTTAAGCTGGTTTGCTGCTAGAGAAATGGTTAGTTCTATTGAATGATTGAGAACTGCTTCTTGAAGTCTAGTGTTACCTACCTGTGATTGCATTTACAGACAAAATAATACAAGCAATTGTTTTGCTAAGGAAATAACATTTTTATCCTTGTAGGAAAGTCCTTTTTTTTTGCCTGATCACCCCCACTCTTTCTGGATAGGTACTGGTGGTTACTGACTCTTGGCTGTGCCCTGGGAACTGCTTACCAGTCCCAGGGCCAGTGCTCTGTGTAAAATGGATATGCAAATTAGGCTAATTATAATTGGCTAAGTTAACCTACCTATAAGTCCCTAGTATATGGTAGGGCATGTAGGTTTAGGGACCACAGCATAGGTGGTGCACACCTAGGTGCATTGCTGAGGTGCCCAGTGTCATTTTAAAAGCAAGCCTGCCTTGCTGGCTGCTTTTAAATTAAAGTTATATGCAAATTCGACTTTGGAATTAAAGGTACTTCCAAAGTTTTAAACTACCTTATTTTTACATATAAGTCACCCCTAAGGTGTGCCCTATGTGCCCCTAGGGCTGGGTGCCATGTAACTATAAGCAGGGACTTTATAAAAATAGATTTATAAGCCCTGGTGAGGTAAAAACAGCCAAATTCGTTTTTCCCTCATTGAAGTAAATGGCCTTCATAGGCTAGAATGGGCAGACTTTATTTTTAATTTTAAAGTCTCCTTAAATGTTACATACCAAGAATTTGGTATCAAATTGATTGTTATAATAAATCCCACAACTTCCAGTTGTTGGATTTAATATAACTAGTGCAGGTAAAAAGTTTAGACTTTACCTAAAAAGTTGCCAATTTCAGCTCTGCATTGTTTTTGCTGCTGTGCTCTGATTGGCCAGCCTGCAGCAGCTTCTGCCAGGCCACTTTAATGAGGTGTGAAGTGGCCTGGCTTTACACAAAGGAATGTGCTTGGGGGAGAGAATCTCCCCTCAGCAGATGGGGAAGCAGGAAGGGGGACGGCTGCCAAACTGGTCTTCAAAGGCAGAGAAGGACATCTGGAGCACCCAGCAACACCCCCACATCCTGCAACCCCAGACAGCTAGGTGCCCCCTTGATTAGATTAGGAGAGGGCAGGAGAGGGGTGTGTTTATGATTTTTAGCCACACCAGTGGGTGGGCTCAGCCAGATCTCTCCTCTAAAAATCAGATTCATCCATTTTGGATTTTTAGAGACTGTTGCCTTCTGGGATGGATTTTTGCCACACTTCCCAGGAAGTGGTCATCACAGGGGGACGACCCTGTCCCTGATTGGAGGACCAGGGCCCCCCTGCTTTTCACCCAGGAGCAAGGATAAAACTGGCAGACCTGCACCCACGCCTCAGATCCCCACCAAATTTCAAGAAGAAGGAACTACAAGGAGAAGAAGGACTGCCCTGCTGGACCCCTGGCCTGCACCTGGACCCTGCACTCAGAAAGACTGCACCAGCTGCACACTTGGGCTTCACCACAAGAAGGACTTTGCCTGGCTTCCACTGGTTCAAGGAGGGACTCCCTGTTTGCTACAGGTGAAAAATTGCTAACCAGAGTCCCCTGCACCAACTCCTGAAAAAGTGACCAGCTGACCACTGCCCAGTGGCCAAAAAGGAGTTTGCGCCAGGTGCACTCTGGGAGTTGAAGTCCGCACTTCCCAAGGACCATCACAGAACTTCTGGACCCTTGGGGTGAGCTGTGGACCCCAAAAGAACCTTAAAAGAACATCTGGGTGAAGCCCCAGAAGTTTGGAAAAGATTGGAGAAATTTTAGAAAAAAGCTCCATAAAGTGACCGACTCGACGCGGAAATTCTAGCCGGCTTGCCTCAACCGCGACCCGGCCTGACTTCGTGGTTCGTCCCGGTCAAGAAAAACATCCGAAAAAAAGACTAAGTCCGAACGTAAAAAGTTGACCGGGACCTTCCAGCCATCGTATCCGAGAAGGGCTCCACGGACGTCGGATCAAGATCCAGGTTTACCCCGGTCGAAGGATTTTCATCTCGAAAAAACGACTAAGTCCGAAGGTAGAAATCACCACCGAGGAAACCGACTTCGCGTATCCGGACAAGGGCTCCAGGAGGTCGGATCCAACTGGCAGGTTCGTCCCGGTGAAGAAAAACTTCAAAATAAAGACTAAGTCAGAAGGTAACTTTTTAACCGAGGCTTCCCGCGACCTGTAGCCGAGCAGGGCTCCATCGCGGTCGGCCTGAAAGTTTGACTTTGTCCCGGTCCTGGTGCAACCAGATGACCCGATTGGCGCTTTTTGTTTCTATGCGCTAGAAAATAATAATACTTTAAAAATTCATATCTCCGGTTCCCCTGAACCGATTTTAATCGTTTTTGTGTCATTTTAAAGATAAAAATATAAGCTATTTTTATAAATTGGTTTTGGATTTTTAAACTGTTTCCTGTGTTTTATTTAATTACTGTTGTGTGATATTTGAATGCTTTACACTTTGTCTCCTAAGTTAAGCCTTGACGCTCGATGCCAAGCTACCAAGGGTAGAGCTGGGATTAATTTACTGAGACCTAACTGTACTTTTGTGGAGGTTTGTGGCTTGTTGCTAGGTGTAGGTACCTACCTGCCCTACCAATAACCCATTTTCCAACATAATTGGAAGCAGCGACGGGATCCTGTACTTGTGTTCAATATCACGTACAGTTTTAGATAAAACAAATTAAAAATCCTTTAAATTGTCCTAGTGCAAAAATTGTTTTTAATTTTTAATTTTAATTTTTTTTTTAATTAATTTGGATTAATTTCAATTATTGAATTTTTGTAATTTTTCTAAATTCTTGTTTCCAATTTTTGCAAAAAGTTTTTGTTGACACAAAACTAGGGAACCATGGAGCTTGATCTGGCTAGCCTACCCACACTGACAGTAGTCCAGCTTAGGGGGTTGTGTATTGAGAGGGGGTTGCCTGCAACCCCTAATCTCAGGAAGGAAATCCTGATTAAATCCCTGACAGCATGGGCTGAGGCCCAAGAGGTAGAGACAGAGGAAGCTCCAGAGGAGGAACCAAAAGAGGATGATGCTAACTCTAACCACTCAGGGGAGGAAAGGCATCAGACCCCAAGTGAGGAAGAGGAGGAACGGTCCTCACTGGACACAGTCACTAGGGGCAGACCCAAAGCTAGTGGTAGGAAGAGGGTCCTTTCAGGAGGAGAGAACCCATCCATCAGGGAGAGAGAGCTGGAAGCCCAGCTAGCCTACATAGCTTTGGAGGCAGAGAAGCTTGCCCTAGAAAAAAAGAAGTGGGCAAGCAAAGAAAAAAAAGATGGAAGCAGCGAGAAAGAAACTGAGGTGTCCCTGGGTGGGGGTTTTGCCCCCAGATTACCCAAAGGGGTGGTTCCTGCCTATGTAGAGGGGGATGACATCGATAAGTGGCTGGGGGCCTTTGAGAGGGCCCTCCAGATGAGGAAAGTCAAGCCTCAGTACTGGGGTTCACTCCTTTGGGAGTTAGTTCCCAACTCTGGGAGGGATAGGCTCCTAACCATGAGTGGGGAGGATGCAGACTCATACCCCAGTATGAAGAGATGCTTGACTAAAAAGTTTGGTCTAACCCCAGAGCAGTATAGGCTTAAGTTTAGGGACACCCAAAAGACAAGCACCCAGTCCTGGGTGGACTTTGTGGACATTTCAGTGAAAGCACTGGAGGGCTGGATACAGGGCAACAGGGTAAGTACCTTTGAGGGGCTGTACAATTTGATTATGAGGGAGCACCTTCTAACTAATTGTGTCCAAGAGAGGCTCCGCCAGTATCTAGTAGACTCTAGGTTGACCAACCCCAGAGAGCTGGGGGAGGCAGCAGATGACTGGTTAAGAACTAGAGTTAACCAGAGACCCCCAGGGGGTGATCAGAAAAAGGGAGGACATGGTTCTTCTCAGGGGAAGAACCAAGGGAAAGATGACAAAAAACCCAAAGAGTCCTCACAAGAGTCCCCAAAAACTTCTCAGGGAGGGGGAGCCCCGAGCCAATTCACTTCTAAAGGGAAAGGGTATCAGGGAAAGAATTTTGATCCTGCTAAAGCAGGAAGGTTTCAGGAGCTTGCTAAGGCCGGCAAGTGTTTTGACTGTTATCAGCCAGGACATAAAAGAGGAGATGCTATCTGCACCAAGAAGCCCCCCACTGGTGGGCAATCCCAGGGGATTGCTAGTGTAGGGTTGGGGGTGGAAGTTGGCCCAGGGGTGGAATCAGGGTACACTGAAGTCACCTTAGTATCCGTGGGTGGGGTGGACATTGCAACTATGGCCACCTTACCTCCCATCATGCAGAGGTATAGGCAGAGGCCTAAAGTCAATGGGACTGAAGTGGAAGCTCTGAGAGATACAGGAGCCAGTGTGACAATGGTCACAGAAAAGCTGGTTTCTCCAGAGCAGGTCTTACCTGGTGTCTTCCACCAGGTGACTTATGCAGATAGCAGAACCAAACTCCATCCCATGGCTATGGTAAGTCTGGAATGGGGAGGTGTGACTGGCCCTAAAAAAGTAGCTGTAGCTCCTGCCCTCCCAGTAGAGTGTCTGCTGGGAAATGATCTTGAAGCATCTGAATGGTCAGAAGTGGAGAGAAGGGTCCATGCAAAGATGCTGGATCTCCCTGAATGGGTGTGTGCTGTGACCAGGTCACAGGCAGCACAACAGGGAAATGCTGGACACTTGGACCCTGGAACAATGGGCCAAGCCTCCAAGAAGAAGAGAAAGGGCACTGGGTCTGGCTTACCAGCCCCAACAAGTACAGAGGGTCAGGAAGAATCCAACCCTGAGGGGGAGGATCTGAACTCTGAGGGAGGGACACCTTCCCTGCAAACTCTGCCTGACTTGGCAGAACTGCAAGGGGCAGGTGGGCCCACCAGAGAAGATTTGTGCCAGGGACAAAGAGAGTGTCCCACTCTTGAGAGCCTGAGGCAGACTGCTGCCAGGCAAGAACAAGGGGATACCAGTGGTACCCACAAGGTTTACTGGGAGGATGGAGTTCTCTACACTGAGGCTAGGACCCTCAAAGAAGGGGCTACTAGGAGAGTAGTGGTCCCCCAAAAGTATAGAGAATTCCTCCTTACCTTAAGCCATGATATCCCCTTAGCTGGTCATTTGGGACAGACCAAGACCTGGAACAGGCTGGTCAACCATTTTTTTTGGCCAGAAATGTCAGAAAAAGTCAGGGAGTTTTGCAGCTCCTGTGTCACCTGTCAAGCCAGTGGCAAGACAGGGGGCAAGCCAAAGGCTCCCTTAATTCCACTGCCAGTGGTTGGGACTCCCTTTGAGAGGGTGGGGATTGACATTGTTGGTCCCCTAGACCCACCAACTGCTTCAGGTAACAGGTACATTGTGGTGGTAGTGGACCATGCCACCAGGTACCCTGAGGCAATACCCCTCCGGACAATCACTGCACCCACAGTGGCTAGGGCCCTACTTGGTGTGTTCACCAGAGTGGGATTCCCAAAGGAGGTGGTCTCAGATAGGGGCACAAACTTTATGTCAGCCTATCTGAAAGCCATGTGGGAGGAGTGTGGTGTTACTTATAAGTTCAGCACACCCTACCATCCACAGACCAATGGTCTGGTGGAAAGATTCAATAAGACCCTGAAGGGCATGATCATGGGTTTGTCTGACAAACTCAGGAGGAGATGGGATGTCCTCCTCCCATGCCTGCTGTTTGCCTACAGGGAGGTGCCACAGAAGGGGGTTGGATTCAGCCCCTTTGAGTTACTGTTTGGGCACCCTGTAAGAGGCCCATTGTGCTTGGTGAGAGAGTCTTGGGAAAAGCCTCTCAAGGAAGCCAAGGAGAATGTGCTGGATTATGTACTAGGCCTGCGGTCTCGCATGGCTGAGTATATGAAGAAGGCAAGCAGGAACCTGGAGGCCAGTCAGGAGCTCATGAAGCTCTGGCATGATCAAAAGGCTACCATGCCTGAGTATCACCCAGGACAGCTGGTGTGGGTTTTGGAGCCCATGGCTCCTAGGGCACTACAGGCCAAATGGACTGGGCCCTATCCAATCCTAGAGAAAAAAGGTGAGGTCACCTACTTGGTGGACCTTGGCACCCCCAGGAATCCTCACAGGATCCTGCATGTTAATAGGATGAAACCCCACCAGGACAGGGCAGACATGACCATGCTGATGGTCACTGATGAAGGGAAGGAGGAGGAGGGTGAACCTCTGCCAGACCTCCTGTCCTCAAAGGAAAAAGATGGGTCAGTGGAGGGAGTGGTACTCTCTCCCAAACTGACAGATCAGCAACAACAAGACTGTAAGCAAGTCTTGGGACAGTTTGCTAGTCTGTTCTCCCTGACCCCTGGACTCACCAATTGGTGTGTCCATGATGTTGACACTGGTGACAGCTTGCCTGTCAAGAACAAGCTGTACAGGCTGTCTGACCAGGTCAAGGCCAACATCAAAGCTGAAGTGGCTAAGATGTTGGATCTGAAGGTAATTGAGCACTCTGATAGTCCTTGGTCCAGTCCAGTGGTACTGGTGCCCAAAGCTAGTCCCCAAGGTGGGAAGAAAGAATTAAGATTCTGTGTGGACTACAGAGGTCTAAATGCAGTCACTAGGACTGATGCTCACCCCATACCTAGAGCTGATGAGCTCATTGACAGGTTGGGGGCTGCCAAATTCCTGAGCACATTTGATCTGACCTCAGGATATTGGCAGATTGCCTTAAGTCCAAGAGCTAAGGAGAGGTCAGCATTTTCCACACCAGAGGGCCACTTTCAGTTCAAGGTGATGCCCTTTGGGATGAAAAATGCTCCTGCCACCTTCCAACGGTTGGTGAATAGAGTCCTATCTGGGTTGGAATCTTTTAGTGCAGCTTATCTGGATGATATAGCTGTATTTAGTTCCACCTGGAGGGACCACCTGGTCCACCTGAAGGAAGTGCTTCAGGCCCTGCTTCAAGCAGGCCTGACTATCAAGGCAAGCAAGTGCCAGATAGGGCAAAGTTCTGTTGTGTACCTGGGCCACCTTGTTGGTGGAGGCCATGTACAACCTCTCCAGCCCAAAATCCAGACTATCCTGGATTGGGAGGCTCCAAAAACCCAGACTCAGGTCAGGGCCTTTCTTGGCCTGACTGGGTATTACAGGAGGTTTGTTCAGAATTTTGGGACCATAGTGGCCCCTCTGACTGAGCTTACCTCCAAGAAACAACCCAAGAAGGTCATTTGGACCCCAGAGTGTCAGAAAGCTTTTGACACCCTAAAACAGGCTATGTGTTCAGCACCAGTGTTACTGGCCCCTGACTATAGCAAGGAGTTTGTAGTGCAAACAGATGCTTCAGAGGAAGGGATTGGGGCAGTGTTAGCACAAGTTAATGAAGAGGGCCATGATCACCCAGTTGCCTTCATCAGCAGGCGACTACTCCCCAGAGAGAAAAAATGGAGTGCCATTGAGAGGGAGGCCTTTGCTGTGGTTTGGTCCCTGAAGAAGTTGAGGCCTTACTTGTTTGGCACTCACTTCCGTGTACAAACTGACCACAGACCTCTCAGATGGTTGATGCAGATGAGGGGGGAGAACCCAAAACTGTTAAGGTGGTCCATTTCCCTACAGGGGATGGACTTCACAGTGGAGCACAGACCTGGGACTGCTCATGCCAATGCAGATGGCCTTTCCAGGTTTTTCCACTTAGCTGATGAGGACTACCAGGGTGTAGGTTAGTACCCATCACCTTTCATCTGGGGGGGGGCAGTGTAGGAAAGTCCTTTTTTTTTGCCTGATCACCCCCACTCTTTCTGGATAGGTACTGGTGGTTACTGACTCTTGGCTGTGCCCTGGGAACTGCTTACCAGTCCCAGGGCCAGTGCTCTGTGTAAAATGGATATGCAAATTAGGCTAATTATAATTGGCTAAGTTAACCTACCTATAAGTCCCTAGTATATGGTAGGGCATGTAGGTTTAGGGACCACAGCATAGGTGGTGCACACCTAGGTGCATTGCTGAGGTGCCCAGTGTCATTTTAAAAGCAAGCCTGCCTTGCTGGCTGCTTTTAAATTAAAGTTATATGCAAATTCGACTTTGGAATTAAAGGTACTTCCAAAGTTTTAAACTACCTTATTTTTACATATAAGTCACCCCTAAGGTGTGCCCTATGTGCCCCTAGGGCTGGGTGCCATGTAACTATAAGCAGGGACTTTATAAAAATAGATTTATAAGCCCTGGTGAGGTAAAAACAGCCAAATTCGTTTTTCCCTCATTGAAGTAAATGGCCTTCATAGGCTAGAATGGGCAGACTTTATTTTTAATTTTAAAGTCTCCTTAAATGTTACATACCAAGAATTTGGTATCAAATTGATTGTTATAATAAATCCCACAACTTCCAGTTGTTGGATTTAATATAACTAGTGCAGGTAAAAAGTTTAGACTTTACCTAAAAAGTTGCCAATTTCAGCTCTGCATTGTTTTTGCTGCTGTGCTCTGATTGGCCAGCCTGCAGCAGCTTCTGCCAGGCCACTTTAATGAGGTGTGAAGTGGCCTGGCTTTACACAAAGGAATGTGCTTGGGGGAGAGAATCTCCCCTCAGCAGATGGGGAAGCAGGAAGGGGGAGGGCTGCCAAACTGGTCTTCAAAGGCAGAGAAGGACATCTGGAGCACCCAGCAACACCCCGACATCCTGCAACCCCAGACAGCTAGGTGCCCCCTTGATTAGATTAGGAGAGGGCAGGAGAGGGGTGTGTTTATGATTTTTAGCCACACCAGTGGGTGGGCTCAGCCAGATCTCTCCTCTAAAAATCAGATTCATCCATTTTGGATTTTTAGAGACTGTTGCCTTCTGGGATGGATTTTTGCCACACTTCCCAGGAAGTGGTCATCACAGGGGGACGACCCTGTCCCTGATTGGAGGACCAGGGCCCCCCTGCTTTTCACCCAGGAGCAAGGATAAAACTGGCAGACCTGCACCCACGCCTCAGATCCCCACCAAATTTCAAGAAGAAGGAACTACAAGGAGAAGAAGGACTGCCCTGCTGGACCCCTGGCCTGCACCTGGACCCTGCACTCAGAAAGACTGCACCAGCTGCACACTTGGGCTTCACCACAAGAAGGACTTTGCCAGGCTTCCACTGGTTCAAGGAGGGACTCCCTGTTTGCTACAGGTGAAAAATTGCTAACCAGAGTCCCCTGCACCAACTCCTGAAAAAGTGACCAGCTGACCACTGCCCAGTGGCCAAAAAGGAGTTTGCGCCAGGTGCACTCTGGGAGTTGAAGTCCGCACTTCCCAAGGACCATCACAGAACTTCTGGACCCTTGGGGTGAGCTGTGGACCCCAAAAGAACCTTAAAAGAACATCTGGGTGAAGCCCCAGAAGTTTGGAAAAGATTGGAGAAATTTTAGAAAAAAGCTCCATAAAGTGACCGACTCGACGCGGAAATTCTAGCCGGCTTGCCTCAACCGCGACCCGGCCTGACTTCGTGGTTCGTCCCGGTCAAGAAAAACATCCGAAAAAAAGACTAAGTCCGAACGTAAAAAGTTGACCGGGACCTTCCAGCCATCGTATCCGAGAAGGGCTCCACGGACGTCGGATCAAGATCCAGGTTTACCCCGGTCGAAGGATTTTCATCTCGAAAAAACGACTAAGTCCGAAGGTAGAAATCACCACCGAGGAAACCGACTTCGCGTATCCGGACAAGGGCTCCAGGAGGTCGGATCCAACTGGCAGGTTCGTCCCGGTGAAGAAAAACTTCAAAATAAAGACTAAGTCAGAAGGTAACTTTTTAACCGAGGCTTCCCGCGACCTGTAGCCGAGCAGGGCTCCATCGCGGTCGGCCTGAAAGTTTGACTTTGTCCCGGTCCTGGTGCAACCAGATGACCCGATTGGCGCTTTTTGTTTCTATGCGCTAGAAAATAATAATACTTTAAAAATTCATATCTCCGGTTCCCCTGAACCGATTTTAATCGTTTTTGTGTCATTTTAAAGATAAAAATATAAGCTATTTTTATAAATTGGTTTTGGATTTTTAAACTGTTTCCTGTGTTTTATTTAATTACTGTTGTGTGATATTTGAATGCTTTACACTTTGTCTCCTAAGTTAAGCCTTGACGCTCGATGCCAAGCTACCAAGGGTAGAGCTGGGATTAATTTACTGAGACCTAACTGTACTTTTGTGGAGGTTTGTGGCTTGTTGCTAGGTGTAGGTACCTACCTGCCCTACCAATAACCCATTTTCCAACAATCCTGATTTGCTACCAAATCCCCACCAAATGATACCAATTAGATTTACACTTTGTTAACGTCATGTCCCGAAATAAACCATTACTTCTCAGCCTGTGAGGTCCCCACATCAATTATGCCAGCACAAAATGGGGCACAATGGCCTTCATGGTTTCTCCTTTCATGTACCTTTCAGTCAATGTATATTGCTTATGTTTGGCACTGGTTATTTGCACTGCCGATTCTCTTTGTTACATCTACAACATTCTGATAATCAGTCAATAGGGATCAGCATTATCTGTCAAAATTTTTATTTCGGCATCCAGTGCCATAAAAGTCACCCAACACAACAAGAAATAATAAACTTCATAAAAATATTCTGATAAAATAGGATAAAAACATATCAAGGGCATCAGTACAGTGCAGTAAACAGTTCATGAATTACAGAGTAAAATTTAGAAAGTGCAACTGCAGGGGAAAATTGAGAGGCTGTGGATTCCTGGGCAGCTTCCTTCTGATGCCTCCAAGGAACTTAACAACGGCAATAGCAATAGGTAAGCTGGAATTTGATTTTAAACTCCTCATAGCTACGGCATGGTCTCGAGTCCCCAACCATTTCCAAGTGGGAGCAAGCCATTTCCTACATGGGGAAGCATAGGAAGGGCATCCGGAAAAAAAAAAGTGAGCAGTGGACTCCTGACATATATTAAAGCTGTGGCAATGCAAGTTGGAGGAAGCCCTGTTCTGCCATCTGGTTATAAATGAATTGAGGGGAAGACAGCCAGAACGAAATTGCATGCAGAGCTTCCTATCACTTGGGTCTAGGATACCATCAAGATAGGGCTCCAACCTCCAGGTGGATTTAAAATTCAAAAACTCACTGGTTAGTTGTCCTACAGCGGAGGGGAGAGACACAGACTGTGGTACCCATTCCCAATAGCAGTAATTCACCCTTTCTTTAGGAGGCGGAGGCCCCAAAGGGGGGCAGTTCCAGAAATATCCCAACCCAATGACAATCAAGGATGATTTGACTGAATTGATCCACTTGATCTTTTTGGAGGCATCCAACAAACAGACTTCCCTGAAGGCAGTGGCATAGGAAGACAGTTCAGGAGTAGCCATAACTCTCCACGAAAACAGCAATGGTCTAAGTTTAGCTGTAGCTGCTAGTGGTTTGCGAGCCATATCCAAACACAAGGGAAGGAACGGGGTACTTGTGGGCAAGGAAACAAGCTTTCTCAAGAGCATACGTTCAGTGCGAGTGAGGTCGTTTACATCCTCAAAACCCCAAAGTTCCGCCCCATAGAGTGCTGCACTATTAGACTTCATGTCATAGATCTTGAGGGCTGCGGCAAAAGGTCTAGTAGTGGATGAGTGGTGCTCCCTTAATAGAACTCCGATCAGTTGGCTAAACTTCAGGGACGTAGAATTAACATGGGTTTTCCAGGACATTCTGTCCAATAATTTAATCCCAAGGTATTCAAAGGTTTTAACTAGTTCTAAGTTCACGACACCCAGAGAGGGGTCCCCCCAATAAGATCTATGCGGGTTGATTGCCATAAACCTAGTTTTAGATGTGTTTATTTCTAACCCTCTCAGGGAGCAAAAATCTTCAAATCGATCCAATAGCAGTTGGAGTACCCTCTGGGTTTTGGACACTATAAAGGTGTCATCAGCAAACACGAGTGTCACAATTGTATCCATACCTAGGTCTGGTGCATCTGAGGGCTGGGAGGTGAGGTGCTGCACAACCTGATTCAGATATAAAGAAAAAAGGGTTGGAGCCAGTACACATCCCTGCCAAACGCCCCTAACTACCCTTATTGGATTGGTTAGCTCGCTTTGCTTCCCTCAATGTACTCTTGCAAAGTTGGCTTCATGGAGACGAATGATTATGGCCAAAATCATGGGGGGCAATTCCCATGTCACTAAGCACCTCCCAGAATCATCCTCTAGGAACCAGGTCAAATGCAGATTTCAGGTCTATGATAGCTACATGGAGACTCCCCCTCCCTAACACTACAACTTTCCAGTACAGGAGCATAATGTGAAACACCTGATCAATAGTGCTTGTTTTGGACCTAAGGCCAGCCTGGAATGGTGACAAGATGTTATTGTCAGTAATCCAGTTGCAGATTTTAGGTAATAGGGCGCAACAAAAAACCTTTTGTTTTGTGTCTATAAGACTTATGGGTCTATAGTCACCAGGTGAGGACCTGTCACCATTCTTGTAGATAGACATTACCTAGGCATCCCTCCACAACTCTGGAGTCTTGCTCCCCTAGCAATTTAATTGGAAAGCAATAAAATGTACTCAGCCCAATTATCTTTATTATGCAGTAAAAGATCATAGAGAGAATTAAAATGTTGAAACGAGTCCGAGGGCTGAATGCTACTGCCGGAGGGGGCAGCCCCCCTATAGTTGCCATTGCTTACCAAAAACCAGAAATATTTAGAGTCCTTTCGTTCGCAGGCATGCTTAATTCACCTCCATCTCTCCTCATCACAAATCCGTCTGGACTTGCTGTGCATCAGCTTGTACTTTTTCCACAGGGTCCTAACTCGGGAAACATCTTTCTGCTTGATTGCCCTGGCCAACCAACAATCTTGATTGAACCGCTGGGCTCCGTCACGGGATGGTGATCTACGGGAGAATTGAGGAGTTGACATGGTAAATGATTGCTCAGTCTTTTAAAGAAACCAGTGTGAATGTCTAGAAAGGAAGAACAACTCCCCCCTTCCTCGCCCAGCTTAGTCATCAATGCCACACAGTACATCAGGTCTTAGCTAATGCTACTGAGGATATTGTCATGGAGGGCGACCTTGCACCATCTTCTACAGCATCTATTGTTTGAGGACTGTACCTCCCTGGTTACTTGGCCGGTAGTGGACGCAGTTTGCACCCTTTCCCATGGGGAATATAGGCTGAGACAAAGAGGCTTATGATGCTATCTGTTAGATTCCGACCTACCATACCGTCCACTAAATACCAATGACTAAGATCAATCAGAATATAATCAATGCAGCTCTTCCCTTGCAGACCATTAAACGTGTAGGAAGCATGAATATCAGGTTTTGTCCTTCCATTGACTGCCCTAAGACCTAGGCCAAGAGACAAAGCATTCAGCTACAGAGCAGCATGGTGTGACTTTTTCACAGGGGGGAGCTCAAGCCTAGGTATATACCAGATATCATCTTCCGTTAATCACCCATATCACTCAAACCGAGGGGTTAGAGCATGACAATGAAGTTCCCCGCTGCGATAAGGACATGGTTGAAGGGTCTCTCACCCAACAAATTTTCAAGAGACTGCAAGATGGCAGAATAATTTGCCCCCCTGGCATAGGTGTTGAATATATTAATGGCAGTTGTCCATGGTCCCTTAAGGCTGATGCCTAGGATATCAGGGCTGTCCATAGGCAATCATTTCACTAAACACTGTGATGCAATTTTTACCCATATTAAAAGGCCCCCCGATGGACAGCCTGCTTTACTAGGAATAGCGAGATGATGATAAGTTGTATAGCTCGATTTATAGGCTGGTTCTAAAAGCCAGGTTTCCTGCAAGATGCATATGTCAAAGGAGTCCATAAGGGTGTTCCAGTGGGGCAGCAATAGTTTGTACTTATGTCCTACCACATTCCAGGAGACGATGCTTACTTTTGGACAAGTACTCGTGGCATTAAGCAGAAGGGAAGAATTAGCTAGTGAGTCTAAACAGACTGCCGATGGACTGCAAGCATCATTAGCAGCAGATATGACTGCCTGAGATGAGATAATAGAAATTTCCTTGGCCCTAAAATGGCACAGAGCCGTTGAATGGCCTATATCGCGGCGACAGCTATCAGAACTCTCAGGGCCAATGGAGTTGCCTAGGGAAGCCTGTGCCTCAACCGCCTGGGGCCAATCTAACTTGGAACAGACAGAACCATGGTTGAGGGCACCTCGAGGGGGTAACTCATGAAAGGCAAGAGGTAAGTCAAACTTAAACCAAATAGTGGACCCACCCGGGGGATTGGTTCTTTGGTCAAGGGCCACTAAATCTTTGACTATCTGCCCATTCACTAAAAGGACTTTGATGCAATCAAAAGAGGAACTCAGGAGACTGCCATCTGGCCCTCAGAATGTCATTTCAGCATTATTTGTCAAATCTGTCTTTTCAGTCTACTGTTGTATCTATATTGCCCTTATGGCATTCATTGTTATAAAGACATTTAGAAAATATGTTTCTCTTCGAGTAAATTTCTAATTAATTTATTTCAGAGGGACCACTTGCTTTCCTTTTCACATTCAATACCATCAGAATTAAATTTCTGAAAAGTCTTCCACAGTTCCTTGATTAATCTATAGAGGATGCATGTTATTTTGGGTTTTGCCAATTGTTAGTGGGGGGATGAGAACTGAGGCCCATATTTAACAGAAAACGATGGAGTGCCCCTTGCGCCAAAATTGGCAGTGCCACACTATTTTCTCACAATGTAGGGATGAGCCGTATTTAATTGAATATGGCTCACCCCTGTGTTGTCCCCTACGCCAGCTCTATATTTGCAGCTGAGCGCCAACGCAGCCACCCTTGTGCCAAGAGTGGCTGTGTTTGGGGGGAGATAGTTTTTGTGCAGGAAGGGACACCTTCCTACACAAAAAAAATCTTAAATGGTGATTTGCTCGTTCTATGTGTGCTGCAGAATGCACACATAGAAAGAGAAAAAAACAAGGAGAAATAAAAGTATTTCTCCTCATTGTGCCATGCCGAAAACTCATAAATCTGATGCAGAGTCAAAAAGCAATGGCTGTTACTGTGGCACGCCCACAGCAACACCCAATGCACGCCCCTTCCATGCAAAGTGCTGCGTGCGAAGGGGCCGTATTTACAAGGTGGCGTTAAGCCACAAAAAGTAGCTTATTTCCACCTCTTAAATACGGTGCAGGGCATAGCGCCACCGGAGCCTCACAAAATATACCCCTGAGTGTTTTCTCTCTTCATCAGATGGACCTTTTGTATACCTAAAGATAGGTGCTCAGTAATATAATATGATAGTGGGTGGTTTGTAAATTCAGGATACATTTTAAGAAAAGCTTTGTAAATGGGATGTGTTTTGATGAGTGACTCTAAATTATAAACAAGGGGAAAATTGCCAATGGTGTAAAAATCTGGTTTCCCTTAGATGAGTTCCCTCAATTCATTAATAAACAAATCGGTCCCATTTTTTAAATCTGGTGTTATTTTATTGATTGATTGATATCAAACCTGAAATGACTAGTCAAAGGTTTGATTTTTCTTCTAGGCCAACTTCATGAAATGTTTTTAATACTTTTTTGGCTCTACCAAGTTAACAACGGTGTAACTTAAAAAACAGCAAAAAAGTAGTCCCACTTGGAGAAAAACCCAATGTAGTCTAATTTTAGATGGAGACCTTTCCTTTGGAAAAAAAATGTTTGAGGGGAAATAAATGCTAAAGCATTTCTTTCCTAAGGTTATGCTTTAAATTAGGTCAATAAATGACCCAGCTTGAAGGGGTGGAGAGATAGTTCAATCAGGATACCTTCAAACAGCATCATTTAAAATGACAGTTGGCACACGTGTGTGGCACACAAGAAAACTCCATTCTGGAATAAAGTTAAGGGATTTGATTACAAGCTCAGCCTCAAAGTCACGAAGACAGTTCTCAAAACAATTTTACAATACAGACTCACCATGGACAACGGAAAATACTAATCTGATGGATAGAAAACAAGCGCTGTTCAGTTCTTTCAAGCACACATTCAATTTAAAATTCATTTAAGCTTAGCCAACTAGGCGAAGGGAAAACCCTACAGATTAGTAAGTCAAACGTTAATGTGTGCTGGGCTAAACCACACCCAGCTCTGCTCACCTTTCAAGAACATGTGCAGCATGTGAGGACCACACCCAGCCCTTCAAACCACACCCAGCTCTTCGAACCACACCCAGCCCTGTCTATAAAAGGCAGCCCCCGAGCCTCACCCAGTGCTTGTGCTCGTCTACCTCCCGCTTACCTGAGAACAGATCCCTCGGCGCTGGCACTCCTGCTCTCTACAGACTTTCATTGGCTTCAATGGGCGCAGCTGCTGGCTCTTCCTTCTTCTGTTTTCCGGTTCCTCCTTGCCTCAGCCTCTCTCCTACAAACAACCTGCAAAAGAGAAAGAAGACAAGGTTAGACTGATCAGTATCTCTTGCCAGCAACAAGTAAGTGCAAAACTTTTTATTACCTGAAGGAACTTTGACAACAATTTCTGGATTCGTGTGTGGACGGTTTGAAGCAAGATACCTTCCACGAACATTGTGATTCAGGCTCTTTGTTGCAAGAATACCTTGCGGAGCTTTGTGAAACAAACATTGTTTTTTTTTTATGGAACTTTTAAGAATCGAACAGTGGAAACCATTAACAGCAAGGCAAACAGTAAA
Source organism: Pleurodeles waltl (assembly GCF_031143425.1). Lineage (NCBI taxonomy): Eukaryota > Metazoa > Chordata > Amphibia > Caudata > Salamandridae > Pleurodeles > Pleurodeles waltl. The sequence goes on along the minus strand of NC_090446.1, from coordinate 1,330,376,537 downwards.
TCAAGGACTTGCACAAATTACATGCTGTATTTTGATGTAAAAGTACAGTATTTATTTTCCAAAAGATTCTGGAGATATGGGAAAAGTGAGTCTGCTATTGGGAATTTAGGCTTTAGTTATATTAAGATGAATGTTTGATATTGGTAATTCTGATAACGGTATTTGTTTAATGTTTTAGAAGCTTTACAGTAATAGAAAGCACATCCCAGAGCAGTAACACATTCCAAACCTGGAAACTCGAGACCAGGATCCAAGAGGTACTTTTAGAAGAGAATTTCTAATAAATAAAGGGATAGTCAGGAACCCATTTAGGAATAGGTTGCACTTATCTGTTCTTTGTTTATGTTTCATTAGGCACCAGTTTCTACAGAAGTCAGAAAGGGCCGCAGATTTGTGCAGCACTTCAACAGTGGAAACGCAAGAACGGTGTTGTCTCTCTTTTTTATTTTATCCACTTCCCCCCTACCCTTGAGCTTCTGTTCTTAGTGCACTGTGTTAAAAACTAGTGTGCTGGAACAAGCAGTTTCAGGGTGGGGTCGGATTGTCTTCAACCTCCATCAGAACTGAACAAGAACTCAGGTGAGCTGGGCTTTGACAGGAGGTCGGGGAGAGGTTCACTCTCCTCTTCCATTCCTTCATCTGTGACCAGAAGCATGTTGATCTCCGACCTCTCACAATGAGCTTTTAGTCGGTTCACATGGAGCACCCTTAGGGGATTCCTAGGGGTTTTGAGGTCCACTAGGTAAGTGGCCTCCCCTTTCCGCTCCTTTATTTCAAATGGGCCAGACCAGCGGTCCTGGAGAGCTCTGGGCTCTACTGGCTCCATTACCCACACTTTGTCTCCAGGTTGAAACTCTACCAGGGTGGCCTTCTGGTCATACGATTGTTTCATCACCTCTTGACTGGCCTCAAGGTTATCTTGGGCTTCTTTCCAGAAGCCGGTCATCTGGTTGCGGAGGGCCAACATATAGCTGACCACATCCTGAGGGGGTGTCTTTGGAGCTTTCTCCAACCCCTCCTGGACAATGCTTAAGGGTCCCCTGACAGGGTACCCATAGAGAAGTTCAAAGGGACTGAACCCTACCCCTCTCTGGGGGACCTCTCTGTAAGCAAAGAGAAGGCATGGTAAGAGGACGTCCCACTTACGCCTCATGGCCTCAGGAAGGCCACCAATCATGCCTTTCAGGGTCTTGTTGAATCTCTCCACAAGACCGTTCGTCTGGGGGTGATAGGGTGTGGTGAACTTGTAAGTTACCCCACACGCATCCCACAGAGACTTCATGTATGCAGACATGAAGTTAGTGCCTCTATCAGACACTATTTCCTTGGGGAATCCCACACGGGTAAATATCCCCATCAGGGTTCTGGCCACCACCGGTGCAGTTACTGTCCTTAGAGGGATTGCCTCTGGGTAACGGGTGGCATGGTCCACCAAAACCAGGATGAACCTGTTGCCTAAGGCAGTTTTGGGGTCCAAGGGACCAACAATGTCGATGCCCACCCTTTCAAAGGGGGTGCCAACGACAGGAAGTGGAATCAGGGGGGTTTTAACCCTTTTTCCTGCTTTACCACTGGCCTGGCAGGTAGGACAGGATCTGCAGAATTTGTCTGAGTGTGTCCTCATTTTGGGCCAATAAAAGTGGGTGACAAGCCTGTTAAAGGTCTTGCCCTGCCCCAAATGTCCTGCCAGGGGAATGTCGTGAGCCAGACCCAGTAGGAAGGTTCGGTAACATTGGGGGACCACCAGCATACGTGCTGCCCCAAAGCCCGGAACCTTAGGCTCACTGTAGAGGAGATCATTCTCCCAATATAGGTGGTGGTCGCCAGAGGCGTCGCCGGCTGCCTGGTTTGAGGCTTGTTTCCTCAAACCTTCTAGAGTGGGACATTCTTTCTGCGCCTTGCAGAATTCCTCCCTGGTGGGTCCACCCTCAACTTGCCAGCCAGCAAGCTCAGGTAAGTCACCTAGGGCGGCGATGTCTTCCCCAGTTGGCTCGGAAGCCTCCTCCTCAGGAGCCCCGTCAGCCACTGTGGGAACAGCGGGGGCCGGTTTCCCGCACCCCTGGTCCCTCCTCCTGGCAGCTCTCTGGGCCATCGTTCCAGGCTCCAGATGCCCTTGACTGCCCTCTCGGTCAGCCATGGACCGTGTGGTCATGCAGACCCACTCAGGTAACCCTAACATCTCCAGGTGAGACCTGAGCTCTACTTCTTTCCAGGCAGTGTGCTCAAGGTCATTGCCTAACAGACAATCTACAGGCATGGCAGGACTCACAGCTACTTTCAGAGTACCAGAGACCCCCCCCCACTCAAAGGGAACCAGAGCCACCGGTAGGTGACTCTCGCGATTGTCAGCGACTCTGACCTGGTGGAATGCATTAGGTACTATCTGCTCTGCTGACACCAGCTGACTCTTGATAGTAGTCATACTGGCTCCTGTGTCACGCAGAGCCTCCACCCTCTGCCCATCAATGGTGACCCACTGCCGGTACTTGGAAGTATTTCTGGGCATGTGGGCCTTGGGCACCATTTCTCCTTCTCCCAGGGACACTAGGGAAATCTCTACCTGCTCCCCAAAGCTAGTTGGGTCCATCTCCCCCCGAGTGCTACACTAGTCAACCCAGGTGCCTGTCCGGTAGTGGACGGTGCCCTCTTGGGGCACTGTGGATCGCCTTTGTAGTGACCATATTGGTAACACTCCATGCATTTGGGGCTAGACTTTCCTGACCTGTCAAATGTCCCTGGCTTTTTCCCAAATTTGGAAAAGGAAGGGTTGCCACCCCCTCCCTGGGAATTCTTTTGGGGGCCTTTAGAGAGTTCCTTATCTGTAAGTTTATCTCCCCCCTCTTTCTTCTGTTGGGAACCCTGACCACCTTTGTGGGAGTCCCCCCCAGGTACCTTTTTGGACACTCTGGTGCTAACCCAGAGGTCCGCCTCCTCAGCAAGCTTCCTGGGATCAGTCAGCTTACTATCCACTAGGTGCTGGCGCAAATCTGTATAAGTAACATTAAGCATATGCTCTCTCAGGATCAAGTCATATAAACCTTTATAATCTGCTACTTTGTTGCCCCGCACCCATCCATTCAGTGCCTTACTAGAGAAATCAAAGAAATCTACCCATGTTTGTGTGGTTTGTTAGGTGCTGTCCCTGAACCTCTGACGGTATCCCTCAGGGGTCAGCCCAAACTTGGCAAGTAAAGTGGCTTTCTGGAGTGGGTATGTGTTTTGATCCGGTGGATCCAATGTGAGAAGTGTGTCCCTCCCCAATGGCGGCACATAACCCCACATAGCTACCCCCCATTGCCCTTCAGGAACCTCATGAGCCCTTAGTGCAACTTCATAAGCAGCTAACCATTTATCTATGTCATCTCCCACCACAAAACTGGGCACCACATTTTTGGGTATACGAACCTTCTTTTCTCCAGCAGGTCCTGTCTGTATGCTGCCACCATTATTGCTGGATTCAGACTGTCTTGCCTTGATCTCCAGCTCCTTGAGACTCAGTTCATGAGCTAACAATAGTTTCTTTTCAGCCAAAGCTCTTTCAGCTTCCACTTGTTTGGCTGCTCTTTCAGCTTCTGCTTGTTTGGCTGCCCTTTCAGCTTCTGCTTGAATCTGTTTGGCTGTCCTTTCAGCTTCAATCTGTTTGGCTGCTCTTTCAGCCTCAGCTTGTTTGGCTTCTCTTTCTGCCCTCCTCTCCTCCTGTTGTGCCTCAATTTTCAGTTTTGCCATTTGCAATTGGAACTCCCTTTCCTCTCTCCTTTCCTCTGCGGTCAGGCTTTGCATGGAGACACTGCTCCCTGGTCTGGAAGGGTGCACAATTGCAGTGGTAACACCATCCATAGATAGTGAAAATCCTTCTGAGGGGCCATTTTCTGGCTCCTCTTCCTCATCATCCTTTAAATGGGCTTCTGCCCAGGCCCTCAGCGCCACTTGAAAGTCCTCCTTTCTGGAGGCCCCTTGGGTGGGTACCCTTAATGCCCTGCAGAATCCTCTTAGTTGTTTGACCGTGTATGTATCCAACTGGACTAGGTCAAAGTCCCCTGTCTGAGACCCAGTCAGAGACATGTTGAGTGAGGATTTAGTTTTTGAAAATTGTCAGGAAAAAACGGATTTTCAAAAAGAGATAAAAACCAAGTTGACCTTCAACTGTGGGTAGGTAGTGAAATACTTAGCTACTGTATGTCACTGCACAAATACAAGTCCTATCCTCACCGCTGATCACCAATGTTAGAAATGGGGTTTTTGGTTGGCAGTCAGGTTACCCTCTGTCCAAGCAAAAGCCCTCACTCTAGTCAGGGTAAGTCACACACTATCCAAGATTATCCTGTGCCCACCCTCTGGTAGCTTGGCACGAGCAGTCAGGCTTAACTTAGAAGGCAATGTGTAAAGTATTTGTGCAATAAGTCATACAATACCACCATATAACACCACAAAAATACACCACACAGTGTTTAGAAAAATATATAATATTTATCAGGATAATTGTAGGTCAAAAAGAATAAAGATGCAATGGAAAATTGTAGAACTATCACAGGAAAGTGATATAAAGTGTCTTAAGTCTTTAGAATGCAATACAGTGTCTTTCAAGCACAAAGTACCTGGTTTCTGGTGGAAAATCTCCTCAGAGGGCCACAGGAAAAGGGATGCGTGGAAAAAGGGTGTGTGCGTCGATTTCTCCTCAGCACACAAAGACTTGCGTCGTTCTTTTCCACGCGGGGAAGTCGGGCGTCGTTTTCCGGCGCGCAGACAGTCTCTTTTTGTGGATCGCGGGGATTACCAGATGTCCCGGGTCTGTGCGTGGATTCTCCTGCTTGTTTTCCGGCTGCGCGTCGTTCTGCGGGGCTGCGCGTCGAAGTTTCGATCTCACGGTAGGCGTCGCGTCGATTTCTCCTTGGAAGTCGGGCGGCGTTGTCCTTGCGAGGCCGTGCGTCGAAAGTTTGGTCTCACGGCAGGAGTCGCGTCGATTTCTCCTTGGAAGTCGGGCGGCGTTGTCCTTGCGAGGCCGTGCGTCAAAGTTTCGCACTCACGGTAGGCGTCGCGTCGATTTCTCCGGGAAAGTCGGGTGGCTTTGTCCTTGCGAGGTTGTGCGTCGAAGTCTCGATCGTCCCGAGGGCGTCGCGTCGATCAGCGTCGGTGTGCAGCGTTTTTCTCGCCGCGAAACAAGCTGTGCGTCGAAATTTTCGGCGCACGGAGCGTCCAAGTGAAAGGAAGAAGACTTTTTGGTCCTGAGACTTCAAGGAACAGGAGGCAAGCTCTATCCAAGCCCTTGGAGAGCACTTTCACAGCCAGACAAGAGTTCAGCAAGGCAGCAGGGCAACAGCAAGACAGCAGTCCTTTGTAGAAAGCAGACAGGTGAGTCCTTTGAGCAGCCAGGCAGTTCTTCTTGGCAGGATGTAGTTTCTGGTTCCGGTTTCTTCTCCAGCAAGTGTCTGATGAGGTAGGGCAGAGGCCCTGTTTTATACCCAAATGTGCCTTTGAAGTGGGGGAGACTTCAAAGAGTGGCTAAGAAGTGCACCAGGTCCCCTTTCAGTTCAATCCTGTCTGCCAGGGTCCCAGTAGGGGGTGTGGCAGTCCTTTGTGTGAGGGTAGGCCCTCCACCCTCCCAGCCCAGGAAGACCCATTCAAAATGCAGATGTATGCAAGTGAGGCTGAGTACCCTGTGTTTGGGGTGTGTCTGAGTGAATGCACAAGGAGCTGTCAACTAAACCTAGTCAGACGTGGATCGTAAGGTACAGAAGGATTTAAGTGCAAAGAAATGCTCACTTTCTAAAAGTGGCATTTCTAGAATAGTAATATTAAATCCGACTTCACCAGTCAGTAGGATTTTGTATTACCATTCTGGCCATACTAAATATGACCTCCCTGCTCCTTTCAGATCAGCAGCTGCCACTTCAATAGTGTATGAGGGCAGCCCCAATGTTAGCCTATGAAGGGAGCAGGTCTCACAGCAGTGCAAAAACGAATTGAGGGTTTTTTACACTACCAGGACATATAACTACACAGGTACATGTCCTGCCTTTTACCTACACAGCACCCTGCTCTAGGGGATACCCAGGGCACACATTAAGGGTGACTTATATGTAGAAAAAGGGGAGCTCTATGCTTGGCAGGTACTTTTAAATGCCAAGTCGAGGTGGCAGTGAAACTGCCCACACAGGCCTAGCAATGGTAGGCCTGAGACAAGGAAAAGGGGCTACTTAAGTGGGTGGCACAATCCGTGCTGCAGGTCCACTAGTAGCATTTAATCTATAGGCCCTAGGCACCTGGAGTGCACATTACTGGGGACTTATAAGTAGATTAAATAGTTCAATCAGGTATGATCCAAAGTTACCATGTTTACAGAGAGAGAGCATATGCACTTTAGCACTGGTTAGCAGTGGTAAAGTGCGCAGAGTCTAAAAACCAGCAAAAACAGTATCCACAAAGTGGAGGGAGGCAGGCAAAAAGTTAGGGGTGACTACCCTAAGGCTGTCAGGTCTAACAGCATGATACTCCATGGAGGCAGCGCCACACTCCTCCTCGCGACGACTGAGGCCGCAAACTGCTGGTAGTGCCAGTGCTAGTGGTTGTGCCTCATATAGTGTGTACAGGATCCAGGATGTCTCCTGCAGCCTCGGACGGCTGCCCACTGGGGATGCTGCTGATCTCCGCTGTAGTGGCACTGGCTGGGCACGTCGCAGGGCAGGTGGCGGTGGCTGCGGTGGAGATGCTGCCGGTGGTGCAGTGTCGGCACTTGTGGAGGGAGAAACCATGATGCCTCCTGCAGGCTCGGACGGCTGCCTACTGTGGATGATGCTGATTTCCGCTGTAGTGGCACTGGCTGGGAATGTCGCAGGGCAGGTGGCGGTGGCTGCGGTGGTGGCTGCGGCGGTGGCAGCGGCGGAGATGCTGCCGGTGGTGCAGGTGTCTGCACTTGTGGAGGGAGACACCAGGCCGTCTCCTGCAGCCCCGGAAGGCTGCCCACTGGTGATGATGCTGGTGACTGTAGTTGAGGCAGCTGCTGTGCAGGTGGCGGTGCAGGTGGCGGTCAAAGCGGCGGTGCTCACCGCGGTACAGGTTTGCTGGGCTGTCTTGTGAAAGGGGGGACACCAGTCCCTCACCCGGAGGCTCTGTGCCCTGAGGTGACTTCCCTTTGCTCTTGTTTCCCTTCCCCACTTTGGAACTCGCTGCTGGGACCTTGTCACTGTCCTCTTTGGTTCTGGATGAGGCCTTGCTGGGTGGGTGGTGCAGCTTTTCAGTTCTGCATGCTGGCCCCTTCTTTACCTTGGCAGGTGGCGGAATAGGGTGGTCCTTGGCTTCACTAGGTGGCACACTGGCAGCCCTGATGGGTGCCCCCTTCGATGTTCCTGGACTTGCAGGGACCACACTGGACAAGGATTTGGTGGCTGAGGTGCTGGTCAGGGCTCTAGACAACCTGGCTCTAGGGGAAAGACGGGGGGGAGGTATAGGGAAGAGGTCAGTGGTAGCCAGGAAACGTTTCTTAGACACACTGGGATGGGAAGATGGAGGGGGTTTGGAAGTGGGGGAAGAGGTAGTGGTTGTAGGAGGTGTACGTCTGCTGAGTTTGGGTGAAAGTGCATGGGTTGGAGGCTGTTGTGCGATGGATGGCTGTTGGGTGGGTTTGTGCCGACGTTTGTGTACTTTGGCAGGAGGGCTTACAGATACACTGGAAGAGGACACAGGGGACGTGTGAATGGTAGTGGGGGTGGTGATTGCACGTGAGCGGTGTGTGGTGATGGGCGTGCTGGTGATGGAGGTAGTGGCTGAGGATGTAGTGCATGCAGGTGTGAGTGGAGACAAGACTGGGAGGGAGGTGGAGGACATGGAGGAGGGGGACACAGTGGAGGCAGGGGATGTTGGTGTGTCTGCATGGGTATGGTGCTTGTGTGAGTGCCTGTGGGATGTGTGGTGCTTATGTATGCCTGAGCCACTTTTCTGTGTTGATGTGTGTGCATTGTGTTCTGATGGTGTGCTTGGGATAGGCTGAGGTTGAGGGGATTGGGTATGGGTAGTGGAGGTTGGAGGGGGGAGACTGGACACAGGGACAATGGCTGCCATCAGTGCTGAAGCCAGAGCCTTAAATGCTCTCTGTTGGGCCGCCACACCAGAATGAATGCCCTCCAGGTATGCATTTGTTTGCTGCAAATGCCTCTCGACACCCTGGATGGCATTCAAAATGGTTAACTGCCCAACAGTGAGAGCTCTCAGGAGGTCAATAGCCTCCTCACTGAGGGCAGCAAGTCTGACTGGGGCAGGGCCTGAGGTGCCTGGGGCGAAGGAGATGCCCTCCAGGTATGCATTTGTTTGCTGCAAATGCCTCTCGACACCCTGGATGGCATTCAAAATGGTTAACTGCCCAACAGTGAGAGCTCTCAGGAGGACAATAGCCTCCTCACTGAGGGCAGCAAGTCTGACTGGGGCAGGGCCTGAGGTGCCTGGGGCGAAGGAGATGCCCACCCTCCTGGGTGAGCAGGCACAGGAAACACTCTGAGGGGCTGCTGGGAGGGCGGTGCTGGTAGGGGGGTGGTGGCTGTACCTGTTGATGTGGTGGGCACAGAGGAGCCTGCCACCGCAAGGGAGCTCCCATCAGAGGAGGAGTTGCTGTCACTGGTGCCCCCTCCTGTCCGCATCGTGGAGCTCCCCTCGCCCTCCGTTCCACTGGTGCCTTCATACTCCGTACATTCGCCCTCCTGGGCCATGTGGGTTGCTGCTCCCTCCTGCTCCGGTGCCGCTGCTCCTCCGCCTGATTATGCTACTGCACACAAGGACATGGTGACAAAACAAAAAGGAGAGGAAAGACAGAGGAAATGTCAATGCCAGCAACACCACTGCCATTGGCGGACACAACACACAGGGAGCAGCCCTGTGCACTAGCCCATGCACTAACAGTTCTTAGGAAAATCATCTGCACATGGGGGACTATGCCTAACCCAATTTGCTGCACACCTGGAACCCACAGGAGGCAGACTAGTTGTAGATGGCCACGACCACTATTGGGTTTGGAATGCCACAGAGCCCGCCTAACAAGGGACCAAGTTCGCCCTGGCCTAGGGGAACCCACAGCCCACATCCCCCACCCAGACCAGACACCTCTAAAGCACGCAGAGTCAGCTGAATGAGACTGTACTCACCCCCTTGTGGCTGCTGTGATGCCCTCAAGCGCCCATCCAACTCCGGATATGCCACCACCAGGATCCGGAACATCAGGGGGGTCAAGGTGCGACGGGCACCCCTTCCACGTTCCTTGCTCCAGCGGCGCAGGTCCTCCCATCTCTTGCAGCAGTGGGTGCTCCGTCTATGATAGACCCCCAGGGTCCGCACTTCCTTGGCCATGGCACGCCAAATACCCTTCTTCTGGTGGGCGCTGACCTAGAGGAAAGGTAAAGTAAGAATGGAACTTACTCCCCCGTCCAGTTCTTCATAATCATTGGCCACCAGTTCCCACCCATGCCCTGAAACACACACACTGACCATCCTCACATGCAGGCCTCAGCCCCCCCACAACATGTATCTTCCATCCAGACCACTCCATACATTCATGTCCCATGCATCATGCTCACAGTTTACTCACCTGTTTGTCTGGAGGACCGTAGAGTAGCATGTATTGGGGGAGGACCCCATCCACTAGTCTCTCCAACTCCTCCGAAGTGAAGGCAGGGGCCCTTTCCCCAGACACTCGAGCCATTGTCGCTTCCAGACTGAGGTCACAGCAGCACTTGCAGTGTAGGTCCTCTCCTGTTGAAGGTCAGGTATCAAGTGAGTGAACAGCTAGAAAATGGCAGTCACGTCCGCGGCAGTGCGTACCGTCACCGCCGGCGTACATCGTCATTGGCTCCTGGTACCCATAGGGCCCAATGATAACCAATGCTGAATTGCGCGGTGGTCTTCGACCACCTACCGTGACGCTGTACAACGCCAGCGCAGTTACCTCATTTCCCCTTGTCCTTCCTTACAGGTCAGGCAGCAGCCATTTCAGGGGGGCACATGGCAGGGCATCTAACTGTGTCACAGCACATTTGGGCAGGAATACGGACAGACAGCGCCACACACCGATTAAATCACATTAGTGCAAAACACCCTTGTGCAACCTATGTTGTACATGACCCTCTGCTCACCATTCTTCTCCATAGGGCATATCCACTGGGGCAGATGATGAGATGGCGTCATCCTCCGGTGTACAGACCCCTGGTGGACCTGTCGACAATGGAAGACAGACACATCATTATCACCTACAGACTTGATTGTGCCACAATACAAGAACTGTGTGCCCAATTGGAGCCAGACCTGATGTCAGCTATCCGCCATCCCATAAGTATCCCCCCTCTAGTGCAGGTCCTGTCAGTGCTCCATTTCCTGGCCAGTGGTTCATTTCAAACAACAGTGGCCATGGCATCAGGGATGTCACAGCCAATGTTCTCTAATGTGTTGTCCAGAGTGTTATCTGCCCTGCTGAAACACATGCACAGCTACATCGTTTCCCCCCAGGTGGAGAATTTGCCCACAGTGAAAGCTGACTTCTATGCTCTGGGACATATCCCCATCATCATTGGTGCCATTGATGGTACACATGCGGCATTTGTCCCCCCCCGGAGGAATGAACAGGTGTACAAAAATCGTAAAAGCTGCTATTCAATGAATGTGCAGATGGTGTGTTTGGAAGACCAGTACATCTCTCATGTGAATGCCAAGTATCCTGGCTCTGTGCATGATGCTTACATTTTTAGGAATAGCAGCATCCCTTATGTGATGTGGCAACTACAGAGGCACTTTGTGTGGCTAATAGGTGAGCCCAAGGTCCCCACACAATATGAATAGGTGTCTGGAATAGTCCCTTAGGGTTGGTGTATGTCTAACAGATATCCCTCGAAATTTGCAGATTAATCTGGTTACCCCAACCTGTCATGGCTACTGACCCCAGTGAGGAATGTCAGGACAATGGCAGAGGAATGCTACAATGAGGCACATGGGCGAACTAGGAGGATTGTAGAGTGGACTTTCGGCCTCCTGAAGGCCAGATTCCGGTGCCTCCATCTAACAGGTGGCTCCCTTTACTACTCACCGAAGAAGGTCTGCCAGATCATCGTGGCATGCTGTATGTTGCACAACCTGGCTTTGCGACGCCAGGTTCCTTTTTCTGCAGGAGGATGGGCCTGATGTTGGTTTTGTGGCAGCTGTGGAGCCTGTGGACAGTGAGGAAGAGGAGGCAGAAGAAGAAGAAGATATTGACAACAGAAACAACATCATCATGCAGTACTTCCAGTGACACACAGGTAAGAGACTGGCACTGCTCATCTCATATCAGACTACTGCAGGACATTGTATAAGTCTGCCTAATTACCTCTGTGCATGGACCCTGATAGTTCACTTTGGCTTTCCTTTTCACAGATCTGGGTACCACTTTCTGCCTTCTGCTATGTTCGCTGCTGCCCAACAACTGTCAAACTTTGGTATGTGCAAATGGACATTTACTATGTTATTTGTCAAAGAGGTTGTAATAACACATTTGTGAAAGTACAGACTGACTCCAGATTGTTTTGTGATTCAAGGGTGTTTATTTAAGTGCTAATAAGTGGAGGGGGGTGTGCAATGGGCTGGGGTGGTGGTGGAGGAATATCCATGGTAGAGGCCAGTCTCTTTGGATCACAGGTGCATTGTCCAATGGGGCATAGGGAGTGGAGCAATGGCAGTTCAAGGTGGTCAGGGTGACATAGTGGGACAGAACGGTGACAATCAGGAGAGTCCTATTTCCTGGTGGGGGGCAATGTTCTCTGTCTTGTGCCTGGATCGCAGGGACCGTTTGCAGGGTGGTTCTCCTTCTGCAGGGGGTGGGGTGCTGGTGGCCTGTTGGTCCTGTGGCGAGACCTCCTGTCCACTAGCGCCGGCGGACGTGGAGGGCTGTTCATCGTTTGGGCTGGTGTCAGTGGCCCGGTGCTATGCGATTGTCTCCCTCAAGGTGTTGGCCATGTCTGCCAGCACCACTGCAATGGTGACCAGGGTGGTTTTAATGGGCTTCAAGTCCTCCCTGATCCCCAGGTACTGTTCCTCTTGCAGCCGCTGGGTCTCCTGAAACTTGGCCAGTACCATGCCTATGGTCTCCTGGAATTGGTGGTATGCTCCCATGATGCTGGAGAGTGCCTCGTGGAGAGTGGGTTCCCTGGGCCTATCCTCCCCCTGTCGTACAGCAGTCCTCCCAGCTTCCCTATTGTCCTGTGCCTCTGTCCCCTGAACCGTGTGCCCACTGCCACTGACCCTAGGTCCCTGATCGTCCGGGGTTAGTGGGTTTGCCTGGGGTCCCTGTAGTGGTGGACACACTGCTGATTGACGTGTCCTGGGGACAGTGGCATGGGCCGGCTGGGTGGGTGCTGTGGTGGTGTTTCCTGAGGGGGTGGTTCAGTGGTGGTTTGGGACTGTGGCAGGGGAACCAACTGTCCAGAGGTCTCTGATGGGCCAGGCTGGTCATCTTGATCCAGGTGTGCAGAGCTGCTGTCGTCACTGTGGGCCTCTTCTGTGGGGGGACTGGATATGGCTGGCACCTCCTGTCCGGTGACGTTGGGTAGGGGTCCTGTTGGGGTGTAAATGCATAGTTATTGTATCTGTGTGTGCCATCTTGTGCAATGGGTGAGTTTCCCTCTACTCCTGTGCTTGCATTATCACCTTGGCCCTTGTGTGAGTGGTGATTGTGTGCCCTGGCTGAGTCTCTCTACTGGACATGCTTTGGTGATGGGTGTCCATGCAGGTCTGTGATGGCTGTCCATGCGTTGCTGTCACATGCAGGGCTTGGTATTGGGATGTGTGGGCTGTGATAGTGGCGTATCTGTGAGGTGTTGGGGTGATGGGTGTGAGGGTAGAGGTAGAAGTTTGTGATGGCATGCAGGTAGGGTGGGGGGATATAATAGTAAAGATATGACTTACCAGAGTCAAGTCTTCCTGCTACTCCTGCAAGGCCCTCAGGATGCATGATCGCCAAGGCTTGCTCCTCCCATGTTGTTAGTTTTGGGGGAGGAGGTGGGGGTCCACCTCTAGTCCTCTGTACGGCTACCTGGTGTCTGGATACCACAGAACGTACCTTCCCCCGTACATCGTTCCACCTCTTCCTGATGTCATCCCATGTTCTTGGATGCTGTTCCACTGCGTTGACCCTGTTGACAATTCTCCGCCATAGCTCCATCTTCCTAGCAATGGATGACTGCTGCACCTGTGATCCGAATAGCTGTGGCTCTACCCGGATGATTTCCTCCACTATGACCCTGAGCTCCTCTTCAGAAAACCTGGGGTGTCTTTGAGGTGCCATGATGTGGTGTGGGTGATGTGTGAGGTGATGGTTGATGTGATGTGTGGTGTGATATGTTGGGGTGTGTTCTTTGATGTGCGTGGATGGTTTATGAATGATGGTGTTGTGTGCCTCTGGATGTTGGTGTTGTCGTAGCTTTTCTGTCTCTCTGCTTCTTCCAAAAATGTCGTTGTAAGGGGTTGTGGGTAATGTGGGTGGGTGTTTTATAGTGGTGTGAGTGTGTGGGTGTGGTGTGTGTATGTGTATCAGGTGTGTGTATTTTGAATTGTCCAATGTGGTTGTGTTTTGTAAGTGTGTGTGTATTTTGAGCGCAGTTGAATGACCGCCGTGTTGATTCGTGGGTCCTCATACTGTGGGCGTAGTCCTGTTGGCATAATGGTGTGGGTTTTGCTATCGCCAGTTTATCACTGACCATTGGTGTGGCGGACTTGTGTGGGTGTCTGTATTGTGGAGGATTTCAAAGTGCAGGTCATAATACCTGTAGCGGATTTCCGCAGCGGGCACGGTATGTTGGCGGCCGTCAGCACGGTTGTCAGTGGCCTTTACTGCTAGGGTTGTAATGAGGGCCTATATGTAGTTGCATTTCAGAAATGATGGAAGTTTTTCTTTACTGGCAGAGATGTGCTAATTTCCCAACTTTGTAGCTTTGTGAAGATGACAATTTCTATCTAAAATCTTTAATGCTAAATAATTCTCCTGAAAAAAAAGGTTCGAGGGATTTTCTTTAAAAAACATTGCCAATTTGTCAAGTAAATGCAATAGGCAACATTTGAAACATGACTTTGTGAAGTGAGAATAAGTCAAAGTACTCACATTTTTACAACCCAACCTTTGGGCAACAACATTCGTTCATGCTTATGTTGGGGAAGCCATTTGATGGGGTTGAAGTTATCTTGCTAACTCATTGAAAAGCACGTCCAAAAACTGATTTGTGGAAGGGGAGTATATGATTGCTAGAAGCTGCCTTACTGTGTTACCAAGATGGAAGTTATTTAGTTAAATCCACAATAAATAAGGAAGCGGTGAAATAGAAAGGGTTCTAGCCTAGTACCAGATGAAATGAGTTTTATTTTATCAGGTCGCTATTTCCACCAGTTAACCCCTGACATATCTATCTATGCTCTACCACTATCAGCCAAACATAAGAAGGGACCTCATCATTCATTTACTGGAGTCTAAGGGTTGATACTGTGTTTGTGGATGTATGAGCAGAACCTAGTTGTCCAGGGTTTTAGGAGTGACAGGCTCTGAGAACATCTTTCACGTTGACACTTCCGAGGTGAGATGTGGCTTTGGTGTTTATTTGAGAAGATGAAGGGATCAAATCGTACACCTCTATTACGCCTTTCATTACTGTACTATAAAAGATATGTGCGAACATTTACCAATGAAATATTGAAGTTGTACTTGCATAGCAGCTTATTGCATGAATTGCGTTTCCTTAAGTCATATGTTGAAAACTGAGAACAAGAAAGTTTTATGGATTGCTCAGTTCACTACAGCCATCTGAGTTCTGACCTTCAACTAGGTCTGGGTTACGATGTTGTGATGAATCTAGGTCACATTGCTTCCTCACCTCCTTCATCTGTGAGTTTGGAAATGAAGGAAAACAAGTGTTGCAACATTCTGGGCCCATAACTGAACTATATGTATCTGCAGAGCACTTCTGCTGGTTTTGTGTCCTGTGTTTCCGAGCAACAGGATTCAAAATGTAAGCATATGTGGCTTGCATTACAAAAAAACCCAATAACAAAATGCATAATTGGAGTCAGAAACTGGAATTGCATATTCTCAACCTTACCACAGTCCCAATTGGTACTGTAAATCACACAGCTGTACGCTACCAGTAATACTGAATTTTGATTGGCCCCTAGCTGGCTGACATCTATCCAGAAGATTCATAGCTAGAACCTAAGAATCAACGCACTTATCACTATGCATTCTTACAGCTGCCTGTGAAGATTGTAGGGTTCTAATAAAGACCTAGAATGTTTTCAGCTCACAGAATATGTCTGCACTGGGGGACATGGGGAAGAATCATTCAATTTCCTATTCAGAAGGTTGAGTATGTACATGAAAATGTTTCTTATCTCTGCTGCTACACATTTCTGAAATGAATGAACCAGCACAAGATGATAATTATATAGTCCAGGGCAGTTTTCACTATTTTTAACATAGCCTCATTATTCTGTCTGATTTACCTTATTTATTTTGCAATATGTTTAAATATTTACCTTTAAAAGCAGTTGTTTATTTGGTATATACAGCCACATCTGTACAGACAATAGATTTATATTTTAATGTGTTTTATAATTTCCTAGTATTTAAATCATTATAAAAATATTTTGAAGCCAGTGCACATTCATGGATGGAGATACAACTACTGACTGGAGGAGGAAGAAAAAAGTAAAAAATAAGGGCCAGATTTACAAGGCCCTTGCGCTTCCTTGTGCCTCCTTGCACCACATTAGCGTCATTTTTTTACGCTATTGTTGCGTTAGGTAGTCATTTTGGGTGTGCCATATTCACAAAGTGGCATAATGCTTGCGCCACTTTGTAACCCTTTATGCCACATTATGCCTGCGCCAGGTATGATGTATGCAAGGGGGTATTCCCCTGCAGGGAGGCCTCAAAAATGGTGCAGTGAAATCTAAAAAATTTCACTGCATAATTTTTTCATCATGCACCTGTTTCAGGTCCTGAGCTCGCCCCCCACGACCGCAGCACCAACCTGCTGCCTCCTGCCTCTGTCCCCTGACCACGCTGCTGTTTGCGTGTTCGAGGCCCTCCTCCACCCGCAGGCATCCTCCTGCGCCTCATCCCTGGGGTCTAGTGGGCTCTGACTAGCTTCACTTGACCCGTGTGCCGCTTTCCGCCGTCCCGTAAGTGTTTTTCGTTTTTTTCGCTTTTTTTCAGCGCCTCGCCGCCGGCGCTTCTGCCCCCTTTGTGCCCCCCTGATTGCTGTCTCCCCGATCGTATATTGTGCCATTATTGTTTTCTGATTGTGTGCTTTTCTTATTGTAACTGCTTGTATTTTTGCTCGTTTTCAGTGTTTTGCCCCTTGTGCGCTCCCCGTTCCCTGCCGCTGCCTCCCTGCGGCCCCGCCCCCCTCGCGCCCCCATTTGCCGCTCCCTCCCGCCTCCCGCCTCCCAGCTGCTCCTCCCTCCCCCCTCCCTTCTTAATGGCTGGCGCTGCGCGTCCGCGCCGCTGGCGCGCCGGAGGCGCGCCAGAGGCAAGCCCGTCTGCGCCCGTCCGCGCCTGGACCGCGCCCAGCGCCACACCCCCTGGCCCTCGCGCCCCCCGCTTCCGCTACTCGATCAACGAACTCCGCGCCTTCAACCCCGGCCCCTCCACTGAATGCTACCAGGAATCCCCGAAGCACACTAAAGGACATTTTTCCTGCCGCACCTGCAACTTCTCCTGCATCAGAACGACCAATCCATCTACGAAAACATTCAACCCCAACCACCTGAACTGCATCCTCATCAACACCCGCTCCGCACGAAAACACGCCATCGAGCTCTGGGATTTGCTCGACACCACTGCTCTTGACGTGGCTTTCCTGACCGAAACCTGGTGGAACGACTCCTCGTCTCCGGACATCGCCTTCGCCATACCGGACGGCTACAAAATCACCAGAAGAGATCGAACCAACGGAATCGGCGGCGGAATAGCCATCGCTCAGAAAGCTACCCTCAAAATCCACACCCACTCGGACGACACCCTCAGGACAGCCGAACACCTCCACTTCCAGATCCACACGGACCCCAACACGACCCTCAGAGGAACCCTCATTTACCGCCGTCCAGGACCAAGAGCCCCCTTCAACGACACCATCGCCGACCTTGCAAGCACCCACGCCCTCGCTTCCCCGGATTACATCCTCCTGGGAGATCTGAACTACCATCTGGAAAATGCCAACGACGTCAACACCGCGTCACTGACCTCCAACCTCCTCAACCTCGGTCTCCGCCAGCTAGTCAACATGCCTACCCACATCGCCGGACACACCCTTGACCCCCTCTTCACCTCTAGCAACCACATTTCCTTCAGCCACACCTCCGAACTCCACTGGACCGACCATCACTGTGTCCATTTCACCTATAAGAAAACCACAGAGCAACACCGCATCCAGCTACCTCCCCACCGCCGCTGGGGCAAAGTCACCCAAGAACAACTGACCAGCACCCTCATCAACAACCTTCCACCCGACGCAATCGACCCGAGCACAGCCGCCATCAACCTCCATCAATTGATCCTCGACTGCGCCAACACCCTTGCCCCTCTCAAGAAACCCACCACCATCCAAGAAAAGAAAAAACCAGCCTGGTTCACAGACGATCTCACCACCTCCAAAAGCAACTGCCAGAAGCTCAAAAAGAAATGGATCCAAGAACGCACAGCCGACAACCTTGCCGCCCTCAAAAACGCCAACCGCGAACACCACCAACGGATCCGCACCGCCAAGCGCGCCCACTTCACCAAACGCATCAACAACAACGCCCACGACTGCAAAGAACTCTTCGGCATCGTGAAGGAACTCTCCAATCCGAAAGCCAACTCCAACGACATTCCGCCCTCCCAGAAACTCTGCGACGACCTCTCCACCTTCTTCCACCAGAAAATCACTACCATCCACGACAGTTTCAACACCGGTCCTCCGCCAGACCCCACCCCCGACGTCTCCTCCCGCGACTGCCGCCTCACCGCCTGGACCCACGTGGACGAGGCAGAAACCATAACAACCATGAACACCATCCACTCAGGCTCCCCCACGGACCCCTGCCCCCATCATGTCTTCAACTCAGCCAACGCCACCATCGCCCCCGAACTCCGCAAGATCATCAACCTCTCCTTCACTTCTGCCACCTTCCCGGACAGCTGGAAACACGCAGAAATCCAACCCCTCCTCAAAAAACCCAAGGCTGACCCCAACGACCTCAAAAACTTCCGTCCGATCTCTCTCCTCCCTTTCCCAGCGAAAGTCATCGAGAAGATCGTCAACACTCAGCTCACCCACTTCCTCGAAGACAATTCCATCCTAGACCCCTCACAATCCGGATTCAGACGAAACCACAGCACTGAGACTGCCCTCCTCACCGCCACTGATGACATCAGACATCAAATGGACAACGGCGAAACCTCAGCCCTCATCCTCCTCGACCTATCAGCCGCTTTTGACACCGTCTGCCACCGCACCCTACTGACCCGCCTCCAGGAAGCCGGCATCCAAGATAAAGCCCTCCACTGGATCTCATCCTTCCTCTCCGACAGAACGCAGAGAGTCCGTCTCTCCCCTTTCCGCTCCAAAGCCACCAACCTCATCTGCGGCGTCCCCCAAGGATCCTCCCTCAGCCCTACGTTGTTCAACGCCCCCCTCGCTCAACTGGCCCGCCAACATCATCTCAGCATCATCTCCTACGCCGACGATACCCAGCTCGTCCTCTCCCTGACCAAAGACCCGCTCACCGCCAAAACAAACCTCCACGAGGGACTAAAATCCATCGCCGATTGGATGAACAACAGTCGCCTGAAACTCAACTCCGACAAGACGGAAGTCCTCATCCTCGGACGCACTCCCTCGGCCTGGAACGACTCATGGTGGCCCTCCGCCCTCGGACCCCCACCCACCCCTGCCAGCCACGCAAGAAACCTCGGCTTCATCCTGGACTCCGCCCTCACCATGTCCAAACAGGTCAGCGCCGTCTCCTCCTCCTGTTTCAACACCCTTCGAATGCTCCGCAGAATCTTCAAGTGGATTCCAACAGAAACCAGAAAGACGGTGACCCAGGCCCTCGTCAGCAGCAGACTTGACTACGGCAACGCACTCTACACAGGCATCCCAACCAAAGACATCAAACGTCTCCAACGTATCCAAAATGCCTCCGCCCGACTGATCCTCGACATACCCCGCCGAAGTCACATCTCCCCTCACCTAAAGGAACTCCACTGGCTCCCGGTAGACAAGAGGATCACCTTTAAACTCCTGACCGACGCTCACAAGGCACTTCACAACACCGGACCCTCCTACCTCAACACCAGACTCAACTTCTACACTCCAACACGTCAACTCCGATCCGCCAACCTCGCCCTCGCCATCGTACCCCGAATCCAGCGCAAGACATCCGGCGGCAGATCCTTCTCCTTCCTCGCCGCCAAGACCTGGAACTCTCTCCCCACATCTCTTTGCCAGACCCAGGACCTCCTCGCATTCAGAAGGCTCCTCAAGACCTGGCTCTTCGACCGCTAAATCAGCAGCGCTCCCCCCCCCCCCCTCAGCGCCTCGAAACCCTGACGGGTACATAGCGCGCTTTATAAATACTATGATTGATTGATTGATTGATAGCAGGCCTTAAAGTGGCTGACCCATAATAACCTATGGGCCTCCTAAGGGCTTTGCTGGACTAGTCCCATAATTAATGGCACTATACTAGCAAATCACCACATGGCATCATAAATTCTGATGATATTGTGCTAACGTGCTCATGGTGCTCTGTATGGTAAATATGGTGCTACCATGGTGATGTTAGGGGGACTAAGGGCAGCGCAAGAAAAATGGGGCATCAGTACTGATGCACCACTTTCTTGTAGATCTGGCCCTAAATGTCTAAACAGTGACTTCATCAGAGAAACTCAATGCCCATAGGAGCACAAATCTATTAGTTTTAAATATAAGTAGTTGTAAATAGCTTCCAGCAACACTTGAAAAATCTACTCACATACACTTAAATGTAAGATTAAAAAAACATTATGGCCCTCATTACAACCCTGGAGGTCGGTGTTAAAGCAGAGGTAATGGAATCAGGACCATGGCAGAAACCGCCAACATAGACAGCCACTTTAACACTCCGACCGCCAAGGCGGTAGAAACAAACATCGCGGCGGTAACCGCCAACAGACAGGCGGAAGACAATGTACCGCCCACTATATTACAATAGGCCTATCCGCCACCTTTTCCGGGGCGGAAACAACGCTATCAAAAGCACGGCGGAAACAGTACACAGAAGGGAAACCACTCACCTCTCGACACCAAACGAGGAACCAGGACGCCATGGAGCCCGAACTACACGTACTGCCCATGCTGGTCTTCCTCCTTCTGTATCAGGAGGAAAGACACCGTCGATGACCACGATGAGTACTGCACCTACAACACAGGGGAGGGTGGGAGGGAAAAGAGAGTGCAACACGCAAAACCCCCACCCTCACCCACAACACCATACACACAAATACACGCAGCAACATTACATATACACCCCCTCACCCCCTGGGAGAACGCAAGGACAAAAGGAAATGATTGTAATGAGTGTAATCAATAAAAATCAGAAAGTGCAAGTCCAAAAATCAGTATATACAAATAAGTGCACTAGCTACAAAAGTACGGATATTACTCAAACATCATCCACGGATCAGTGTCCCAAAATGCATGGGCAAAGCCCACACAAGATACCTGGCTCGAAACGGAGAGAACACTGCAGGGGCATCAGATCGAAATTAAACAGGCACCTCAGGGGGAGGGGCGGGGGGCAGCTCAGCCGGATGAACGCGCGACGCCACTGCTCCACGAGCGGGCTCCATGCCCACTGATGTATCCTGGGGAGTGCAAAGCCACAGTCTCACAAGTCTCTCCAGTGGGTGGTTTGCTCACTGCTCTATCCTGGGGAGTGCAAAGCCACAGGCTCTCAAATCTTTCCAGTGGGTGGTTTGCCCACTGCTGTATCCTGGGGAGTGCAAAGCCACAGGCTCTCAAGTCTTTCCAGTGGGTGGTTTGCCCACTGCTGTATGCCGGGGAGTGCACAGCCACAGTCTCACAAGTGGATGTCAGTCTCCACTGGTTCTGGAGGGGGCTTTGTGCCCAGAGTGCTTCATCCTGCCAAGGACTGAGGTAGTGGATGCTTTTCTCCACTGGTTCTGGAGGGGGCTTTGTGCCCAGAGTGCTTCATCCTGCCAAGGACTGAGGTAGTGGATGCTTTTCTCCACTGGTTCTGGAGGGGGCTTTGTGCCCAGAGTGCTTCATCCTGCCAAGGACTGAGGTAATGGATATCTTTCTCCACTGATTCTGGAGGGGGGTTGGTGCCCAGAGTGCTTCATCCTGCCAAGGACCGAGGTAGTGGATGCTTTTCTCCACTGGTTCTGGAGGGGGCTTTGTGCCCAGAGTGCTTCATCCTGCCAAGGACTGAGGTAGTGGATGTGAATCTCCACTGGTTCTGGAGGGGGCTTTGTGCCCAGAGTGCTTCATCCTGCCAAGGACTGAGGTGGTGGATGTCTTTCTCCACTGGTTCTGGAGGGGGCTTGGTGCCCAGAGTGCTTCATCCTGCCAAGGACTGAGGTAGTGGATGCTTTTCTCCACTGGTTCTGGAGGGGGCTTTGCGCCCAGAGTGCTTCATCCTGCCAAGGACTGAGGTAGTGGATGTCTTTTTCCACTGGTTCTAGAGGGGGCTTGGTGCCCAGAGTGCTTCACATGCAGTGTGGCAGGTCCCATTCCCTCACCTGGGTGTGTGTGCCACGAGATTGCCTGGGAACAAGTAGCATGATACGCCATGGAGGCAGAGACACACTCCACCCTGCTGCCGCTTCGCCTGACACCTGCAGGTGCAAAAAGTGCTGAGAGTCATGCCTCATGGACGCTGGGCAGGGTCCAGGACGGCTCCTGCAGCCTCGGACGGCTGCCCACTGGGGATGATTGCCATGTCAGCTGTGGTGGCACTGTCTGTGCACGTCACAGGGCTGGTGGCGGGGCTTGTGGCGGTGTCTGTGGCAGAGGTGCTGGTGGTGGTGCATATGTCTGCACTGTTGAGGGACACAGCAGGACAACTCCTGCAGCCTCGGACAGCTGCCCACTGGGGATGATCCTGGGGACTGTTGCTGAGGCAGCAGATGTGCAGGTGGTGGTGCTGGTGTTGGTGCTGGTGGCGGTGCTGGTGGCGGTGTCCACTGCCGTACAGGTTGGTGTAGTGGCTGACAGAAGGGGTGACTCTGGTCCCTAAGTCAGAACCACCGTGCCCTGCCCTGACCTGCTCTTCGGCTTGTGTCCCTTCCCCACCTTTGTTGTTGCTGCTGGTGTCTTGCCACTGTCCCCTTTTGGTTTGGAGGAGCCCTTGCTTGCTGGTAGGTGCGGCTTCTCCCTCCGGCATGTGGGCACCTTCTTCACCTTGGCAGGTGGCGGAATGGCCTGCTCCTTGGCCTCGCTAGGTGGCACACTGGCAGCCCTGATGGGTGGCGCACGCGATGAGACCGGAGTTGCTGGCACCACTGTGCTTGGGGATTTGGTGGCTGAGGTGCTGGGCTGGGACCTGGAAAGCCTGGCCCTAGGGGAAGGACGGGGGGAGGTGTAGGGAAGAGGTCAATGGTAGCCAGGAAAAGTTTCTTAGACACACTGGGACGGGAAGATGGAGGGGGTTCGGGAGTGGAGGAAGAGGTAGTGGTTGCAGGAGGTGTACGTTTGCTGAATTTGGGTGAAGGTGCATGGGCCGGAGGCTGATGTTAGGTGGATGGCTGTTGGGTGTGTGTGTGCTTGCGTTTGTGTACTTTGGGAGGAGGGCTCACAGACACACTGGGAGAGGACACAGGGGATGTGTGAATGGTAGTGGGGGTGGTGATTGCACGTGAGCGGTGTGTTGTGATGGGCGTGCTGGTGATGGAGGTAGTGGCTGAGGATGTAGTGCATGTAGGTGTGAGTGGAGACGAGACAGGGAGGGGGAGGAGGAGGTGGAGGAGGGGGACACAGTAGAGGCAGTGGATGTTGGTGTGTCTGCATGGGTATGGTGCTTGTGTGAGTGCCTGTGGGATGTGTGGTGCTTATGTTTGCCATGTCCACTCTTGTGTGTTGATGAGTGTGCATGCTGGTCTGATGGTGTGCTTGGGATAGGCTGAGGTACAGAGGATTGGGCCTGGGTGGAGGAAGTTGGAGGGGGGAGGCTGGACACAGGGACGATGGCTGCCATCAGTGCTGAGGCCAGAGCCTGAAATGCTCTCTGTTGGGCCGTCTGGCCAGAATGAATGCCCTCCAGGTATGCACTTGTTTGTTGCAAATGCCTCTCAACACCCTGGATGGCATTCAAAATGGTAGATTGCCCAACAGTGAGGGATCTCAGGAGGTCAATAGCCTCCTCACTGAGGGCAGCAGGGTGACTGGGGCAGGGCCTGAGGTGCCTAGCGCGAAGGAGATGCCCACCCTCCTGGGTGAGCGGGCACGGGACACACTTTGAGGGGCTGCTGGGAGGGTGGTGCTGGTAGGGGGGGTAGCGGCTGTACCTGTTGATGCGGTGGACACAGAGGTGCCCTCCATCGCAAGGGAGCTCCCATCAGAGGGCGAGTCTCTGTTGCTGGTGTCTCCACCTGTCCCTGTCGTGGAGCTCCCCTTGCCCTCAGACCCACTGGTGCCTTCAGACTCCATTACTTCACCCTCCAGGGCCATGTGGGATGCAGCTCCTCCCTGCTCCGGTGCCACTGCTCCTCTGTCAGATGATGCTAATGCATGCAAGAACAGGGTGACAAAACAAAAAGGGGGGGGGGGACAGAAAAGACACATGGTCAGGGCATGCAACACCACTACCGCTGGCGGACACAACACACAGGGAGCAGCACTATGTACTGAGCCTTGCAATAACAGTTCTTAGAAAAATCACCTGCCCATGGGGGATAATGCCTAAGCCCATTTGCTGCACACCTGGAACCCACAGGAGCCTGAATAGGTGTAGATAGCTACTACCACTATTGGGGTTGGAGTGCCACAGAGCCTGCCTAACATGGGATCCACCCTACCAAGTTCGCTCTGGCCTAGGGGAACCCATAGGCCACTTCCCCCACCCAGACACCTTGTAAAGCGCACAGAGTCAGCTGAAAGAGACTGTACTCACCCCCTTGTGGCTGCTGTGATGCCCTCAAGCACCCATCCAACTCCGGATATGCCACCGCCAGGATCTGGAACATCAGGGGGGTCATGGTGCGACGGGCACCCCTTCCACATTGGGAGGCCATCCCCAGCTGGGCCTCCACCGTCTTCTTGCTCCAGCGGCGCAGGTCCTCCTATCTCTTGCGGCAGTGGGTGCTCCGTCTATGATAGATCCCCAGGGTCCGCATGTCCTTGGCGATTGCACGTCAAATACCCTTCTTCTGGTGGGCGCTGACCTAGAGAAAAAGTGAAGTAAGAATGGATGTTACTATCCCGTACAGTTCTTCTCACGCATTGCCTAAACACCTCCCTCTCTGGCCCAGACATACATACACACACACTGTCCTCACATGCTGGCCTGTCCCCCGTCTCTTCCATCCACGACACTCCATACAATCATGTGCCATCCACATGCTCACAATGCACTCACCTGTTTGTCTGGAGGCCCGTACAGTTGCGTGTACTGGGGGAGGGCCCCATCCACTAGTTTCTCCAACTCTTCCGAAGTGAAGGCAGGGGCCCTTTCCTCAGACACTGTAGCCATCATCGCTTCCAGAAACAGGTCACAGCAGCACTTGCAGTGTAGTTCCTCTCCTGTTGAAGGTCAGGTATCAAGTGAGGGAATAGTTAGAAAATGTCGGCCACGTGCGCGGCGGTGTGTACCGTCACCACCGACGTACATCGTCATTGCCTCCGGGAACCCATAGGGCCCAATGTTAACCAATGCTGAATTGCGTTGCGGTCTTCGACCGCCTACCGCGACGGTGTACAACGCCAGCGCAGTTACCTCATTTCCCCTTGTCCCACCTTACAGGTCAGGCGGCTGCCATTTCAGGGGGCCACATGGCAGGCCAAATAACTGCATCACACCTATTTAGGCCAGGAATACGGCCAGACCAGGGAACATGGAGAAATTGTAACGTTTTTGTTGTAAGACCCTCTGCTCACCGTTCTCCTCCATATGGCATGCCTGCTGGGGCAGGTGATGAGATGGCGGCATCTTCCGGTGTACAGACCCCTGGTGGACCTGTCGACAATGGAAGAGAGACACATAATTATCACTTACAGACTTGATCGTGCAACAATCCAGGAACTGTGTGCCCAGTTGGAGCTAGACTTGATTTCAGCTATCCGCCATCCCACAGGAACCCCCCCTCTAGTGCAGGTCCTGTCTGTACTCCATTACCTGGCCAGTGGGTCTTTTCAAACAACAGTGGCCATGGCATCAGGGATGTCCCAGCCAACGTTCTCTAACGTGTTGACCAGAGTGTTTTCTGCCCTGCTGAAACACATGCGCAGCTACATTGTTTTCCCTCAAGTGGAGGATTTGCCCACAGTGAAAGGTAACTTTTATCCCCAACATCATCGGTGCCATTGATGGTACACTTGTGGCATTTGTCCCCGCAGGTGTGCAGAAACCGGAAAAGCTACCATTCTATGAATGTGCAGATGGTGTGTTTGGCAGACCAGTACATCTCCCATGTGAATGCCAAGTATCCGGGCTCCGTGCATGACTCTTACATTTTGAGAAATAGCAGCATCCCTTATGTGATGGGGCAACTCCAGCGGCACCGTGTGTGGCTAATAGGTGAACCTAAAGTCACCACACAGTTCCATTTGGTGTCTGGGTATGGGAGATTCCCTAATGTTTGGAGGATGTCTAACTGTTGTCCCTTGATATTTGCAAGTGACTCTGGTTACCCCAATCTGTCATGGCTACTGACCCCAGTGAGAAATCCCAGGACAAGGGCAGAGGAACGCTACAATGAGGCACATGGGCGAACATGGAGGACTATAGAGCGCACCTTCGGCCTCCTGAAGGCCAGATTCTGGTGCCTCCATCTTGCAGGTGGATCCCTATACTACTCACCAAAGAAGGTGTGCCAGATAATCGCGGCCTGCTGTATTTTGCACAACCTGGCTTTGCGACACCAGGTGCCTTTTCTGCAGGAGGATGGGCCTGATGTTGGTCTTGTGGCAGCTGTGGAGCCTGTGGACAGTGAAGAAGAGGAGGCAGAAGAAGAAGATGTAGACAACCGAAACAACATCATCATGCAATACTTCCAGTGAGACACAGGTAAGAAGATGGAACTGCTTCCCACATCTCATACTATTGTAGGAGCTAGCATAAGTCTGCCTTTTTCACTCTGTGTATGGACCCTGACTTGTCACTATGGCTTTCCATTTCACAGATCTGGGTCCCAATTTGTGCCCTCTTCTATGTTTACTGCTGGCCTACAGCTGTGTAACATTGATATGTGAACAAGTACATTGACATTGCTATATTCCAGAGATGTTGCAATTACACATTTGTGAAAGCACAGACTGACTCCAGATTGTTTTGTGATTCAAGAGTGGATATTTCTGTGCAAATAAGTGGAGGGTGTGTGAAATGGGCTGGGGTGATGGTGGAGGAATGTCCATGGCAGAGTCTATTTGTCCAGTCTATTTGTATCACAGGTGCATTGTCCAAAGTGGCATAGGAAGTGGCGCAATGGCAGTTTAAGGTGGACAGGATGACAAAGTGGGACAGAAGGGTGTCATTCAGGAGGATCTTATTTCCTGGTGGGATTCTTGGCAATGTTCTCTGTCTTGGTCCTGGATCTCATGGACCGTTTGCAGGGTGGTTCTCCTTCTGCAGGGGATGGGGTGCTGGTGGCCTGTTGGTCCTGTGGCAGTGCCTCCTGTCCTCTAGCGCCGGCGGAGGTGGAGGGCTGTTCATCATCCAGGCTAGTGTCAGGGGCCCGTTGGTGTGCCACTGTGTCCTTCATGGTGTTGACAAGGTCTGCCAGCACCCCTGCTATGGTGACCAGGGTGGTATTAATGGACTTCAAGGCCTCCCTGATCCCAAGGTAGTGCACCTCCTGCAGCCGCTGGGTCTCATGAAACTTGGCCAGTACCGTGCCCATGGTCTCCTGGGAATGGTGGTATGCTCCCATGATGTTGGAGAGTGCCTCATGGAGAGTGGGATCCCTGGGCCTGTCCTCCCCCTGTTGCACAGCAGTCCTCCCAGCTTCCCTGTTATCCTGTGCTTCTGTCTCCTGAACCGTGTGCCCACTGCCACTGACCCCAGGTCCCTGATTGTCTTGGGTTGGTGGGTTTGCCTGGGTTCCCTGTAGTGGTGGACACACTGCTGATTGACATGTCCTAGGGACAGGGGAATGGGCCAGCTGGGTGGGTGCTGTGCTTGTGTTTCCTGAGGGGGAGGTTCTGTGGTGGTTTGGGACTGTGTCAGGGGCACCGACTGTCCCGAGGTCCCTGATGGGCTGGGCTGGTCATCTTGATCCAGGCGTGCAGAGCTGCTGTCATCACTGTGGGCCTCTTCTGAGTGGGGGCTGGACATGTCTGGCACCTCCTGTCCGGTGGCGTTGATGTTGGGTATGGGTCCTGTTGGGGTGTAAATGCATAATTTTAATATGTGTGTGTGCCATTTTGTGCATTGGGTGCCGTACCCTCTACTCCTGTGCTTGCATAATTGTGTTTGCCCTTTTGTGATAGTTGTTTTGGGGACTGTGTGGGTATCTGTACTGGACATGCTTTGATGACGGTGGTCCATGTATAGGTGTTGCATGCAGGGCCTTGGTATTGAGATGTGTGGGTTGTGATAGTGGGACATATAGAGTTGATGGTGTGGTGGGGGTGGGTGTAAGAGT
This sequence comes from Pleurodeles waltl, assembly GCF_031143425.1. Taxonomy (NCBI): domain Eukaryota; kingdom Metazoa; phylum Chordata; class Amphibia; order Caudata; family Salamandridae; genus Pleurodeles; species Pleurodeles waltl. The sequence goes on along the minus strand of NC_090446.1, from coordinate 1,330,348,705 downwards.
GGGAGTATGTGATGGCATGCAGGTGGGGTTGAGGGGATGTAGTAGTAAAGATATGACTTACCAGAGTCCAGTCCTCCTGCTACTCCTGCAAGGTCCTCAGGATGCATGATCGCCAAAACTTGCTCCTCCCATGTTGTTAATTGTGGGGGAGGAGGTGGGGGTCCACTGCCAGTCCTCTGTACAGCAATCTGGTGTCTGTATTCCACGGAATGTACCTCCCCCGTAGGTCGTTCCACCTCTTCCTGATGTCATCCCGTGTTCTTGGATGCTGTCCCACTGCATTGACCCTGTCGACAATTCTCTGCCATAGCTCCATCTTCCTTGCAATGGATGTCTGCTGCACCTGTGATCCGAATAGTTGTGGCTCTACCTGGATGATTTCCTCTACCATGACCCTGAGCTCCTCCTCAGAAAACCTGGGGTGTCTTTGAGGTGCCATGATGTGGTGTGGGTGATGTGTGAGGTGCTGTCTGTTGTGATGTGTGAGGGGATGTGTTGGTGTGTGTTGTTTGAGGTGCGTGGATGTTTTATAAGTGATGGTGTTGTGGGTCTGTGGATGCTGGTGTTGTGTTAGCTAATCTCTCTCTCTGGCCTTCTTTCAAATTTTTGGTTGTAAGGGTTTGTGGGTGATGTGGGTGTGTGCTGTATATTGGATTGGGTGTGTGGGTGTGGTGGGTGTATGTGTATCTGGTGTGCGTATTTTGAATTGTCCAATGTGTTTTGTAAATGTGTGTGTATTTTGAGCGCGGTTAAAAGAACGCCGCATTGATTCGTGGGTCGTGATAGTGTGGGCGTATTCTTGTTGGTGTGGGTTTTGGTATCGCCAGTTTATCACTCACATTTGGTGTGGCGGACTTGTATGGGTGTCTGTATTGTGGTGGATTCCGAGATGTGGGTCGTAATACCTGTAGCGGAATTCCGCCGCCGCAACGGTATGTTGGCGGTCTTCAGCACGGCGGAAAGCGGGATTTACTGCCAGGGTTGTAATGAGGGCCTATGTGTATCAAAATGTTACTACTTTGAAATTAAGGCCCACATTTACAAAGGGCTTGCATTGTACTTGCATCAGGCAAGGTGACACAAGACAATGTGTCCCCTTTAGTGAGATTTACTAAACCACACCAAAAGCCACCTTGCGTGGCTCTGCATGGCTTAGTAAATCCTTATTAACACAGTGTTTGCCTTGTGTTACTCTGCATTGTGAAAGCAGTTCATGGGTGAAGCATAGGCATTCCCATGCATCTTCTCATGGATTGTGACGCAATCCCAGAGTAACCAAGGGTAGTAAACATGGGATTGTGCAAAATGGTAACCCATCCCAACAGAGAAACATCTTCAGTTCTCCTCTTTATTTCCTCTAGCACATGTAGAAAGAGGAAGATGCATTAAAGGATTGCATTAAAGGATTGTTTTGTGCAGGAAGGTCATCCTTCCTGCACAAAAACAATCCTACCTGTAACACAGGCACCCTTGGACCATGGCGCATAGGGACCTGCATTGGCCCTAGGTAGCACTCAGTGCACCAGCGCAGAGAGAGAGCAGGAATACATCATATCTCAGTACTAACGGCACATTCCTGCACCAAATGTTAGTCAATCTGTCCCTAGGAATCTACTAAGAGAGAGAGAAAGCGTGGTAATATTACACTGGAAGTAGTTGGTGATTTCTCTCTTTATCTAGTTTTAGCTTATTTAAAGTATATTATGCTTTAAATTACTAAATAGGCCTTGTTTAATTAGCTGGTAGTTCATAAACTTTAGCCTTCTCCACAGGAAACTCAACAGCTCCTGTTCCAACAAAATGGCATTCAGCAGTGCACACGTTGTTCTTGAATACAGAATGTTAACTGTGTAGTTGGTGGTGTAACTACAGTATACCACTGGGAAGTCATCTGATAGATTGCTGCTGGAGGTATACTTTTTGCTCAGCATGCCAGACTCATTTTCTGACCTGGATGAGAAAGCTATTTGAACATTTATAGAAAATGTGTCCTGATTTTAGCATTCTAAATGACTAACCATAAATTCTAAGACAAAATCAAACCCCTTGTTTTGTTCATTTTCTGCAGTCTCCACAGTAGTAATTGCTTTCAATTCTGCAGCTCTGGTTCCCGTAGAATGGTGTTCAGAGTTGTGTCATTCTAACATGAATGTCGAATGTTGAAGCTTTACTTGTTCTTTAAAACTCTAGTGAAGATGCAGGGGCCACCAATCACTGTTGCCAGATTAGGCTATTTCCCACGCAAAATGGCAATATTTTTCCCCATTTATGTGGGGAAAAAACTCAACGGCGGCTGTTTTTTTTTTTACTTATTTGAGCCATGTGTGCAGATTTCTTTATACTGAGGCAGCACTCCTTTATTTCATCAACAGAATTGGAGTCAGAAGACTCAGTCCCACAGAGCACACAGAGCAACTGCAAGCATGACTGACAACATGCAGTGTTCCCTGTCTCAGGCAGCTCTCTCTGTCACGTCAAGTTCTTTGATACATACCCCAGTTTCAAGTCTTTTTCTAAAAATAAAACCATCCCTTGTCCTGTTCACAAGAGCATAAGTCTGTACTGGCGTGGGAAAGTGCTACTGAATTGAAATGAGCCCCTCCGAGATTACCACTGCAGGGATTACCACTGCTGAGATTACCACTTCTGTGATTACTACTGCTGAGATTACCTCTACTGTGATTACTACCTCTGAGATTACCGCTGCAGGGAATACCACTCACTGAATTACCACCACTGTGATTACTACCTCTGAGAGTACCACTGCAGGGATTACCACGTCTGAGATTACCACTACTGTGAGTACTAACTCTGAGATTACCACTGCTGATATTACCACTACTGTGATTACTACCTCTTTGATTACCCCTGCATGGGTTACCACTGCTGAGGTTACCACTACTGTGATTACTACCTCTGAGATTACCACCGTTGAATTAATCACTGCAGGGATTACCACTTCTGAGATTACCACTACTGCGATTACTACCTCTGAGATTACCACTGCAGGGACTATCACTACTGTGATTACCACTGATGTGATTACTACCACTGAGATTTCCACTACTGATATTACCACTACTGTGATTACTACCTCTGAGATTACCACTGCAGGAATTACCACTGCTGAGATTACCACTACTGTGATTACCACTACTGTGATTACTACAGCTGAGATTATAACTGCAGGGATTACCACTGTTGAGATTGCCACTCAACCATTGAGTAAAATAGATTCAAGAGTAAATGTACTGACCCTATGCTAACCTACACCTTAAAATGAAACTTTACTTTATAACTACCCACCACCCTATCTTTGTGGCCATTCAGTGCCTTCTCCTTAATCCAGTGGTCACATTGCACCAGGGGCGACAGTGGGCCCACAAGTACATATTTTGGAGGACTCTGTCCCATGGTGGTCCTATTGGTCTTTACAATGCATGGGTCTGCCCTTTCCATTAGTCCCCAATTCCAGGCATAGACATGACTGTAGCATTCTCAAGTGGCAGGGACACCAAGCCCTTCATTTGCCTGCATCCATTCTTATGTTAAACCATTCTGTGCTCAGGCAAAGACACGCTTTCATTTTCACAAAATATTATTTGTACCCTGTAACAAGTCCAGCATTTCAGGATTTTTATTGAGTATTTCCCTGTTCTTTGTCCATGTACACAGGCATGCTATCAGTTTTAGGTAGACCAGCCCATTTGACATTTTAGCAGATGCTGCTTTGTTTCACTCTTTGCCTTTTTTGTCGGTACAACACTTAAAATATGTCTGCATGTTCTAGATCTGCTTCTGCTTCATGAAGGGTGTTTGGGAAAAGGCAGTTGTGTTTACTTAATCACTTCCTGGCTCTCTGCAGTTCTAAATTGCCGGGTACCTCACTCACTGCAACACACATTCTCTCATTTACACGTCCTCACTCCCACTCAAGGGCGTAACTTCAGGGGGGACATTTGGGGTGTTACACCCCCACTAATAAATGTATATTCTGATGAATTGTTGGATACAGTTGCTTTCAGTGGGGTATGGTGAGTTGTCTGTCGGATTTATGCAAGCACACACTGACAAAGCACACACACACTCTCTCTCATCTCTGTTTTGAAAGCCCAAAAAATGTTAATTATTTTGCAAAATATTATGCTCTTCTCACTTATTAATCATTCCAATCTGCACTGCTCTCTCTTTCCACTGTCGCTTAAGACACTCTCATGCGATCTGCTTGTCATATGATGTATTTTAACAATATATGCCAGCCAGGGGCGGCTCCTGTAGGGGCAAAACTGCAGGGCGGGGGCACAACATAAAGGAATTATAAAAGGAATCCTCTGCCACAGCCGTGCCACTCTTCTGGCTCCCACTCCACTTGCTGCAACCACAGGTTCCCAGCCTGCCCAGCGATCAATCCTGATACTGCTCTTGCATGAGAGCAGCATTAGGATTGGCCAGAGTGCCCTGGCTAGGCACTCCGAGGCAGAGTGGGAGCCTCTGCCTGCTTTCTTCAACCTGGTAACACAGTGCAGAGTTGGACAGAGCCCAGTGTGCATGTGTGTTTGGCCGGCCCAAGACGGCAGCCAAACATACATGCGCACTGAGGGGAGTGCTGTGCACTCCCCCTCCATCCCTGCATCGCCCATGGCTCCCCCCTGAAAAATAAAAATGATAATAAACACCTTATTATTTTAATTTTTCATTTTGTAGCTTCTGCTGCTGGCGGGGGGTTGGGGGGGGGCGACGCTCCTCCGCCATAGTCGAGCAGACTTCTGTTTCCTTTTGTGTATTTGCTTTGCGCTCATGGTGGCCGTCGGCTCGCTTGTGTGAAACTGTTTTACTTTTCAATTTATGTGTACGGTTAGGAGCTTACAACGCTAATAGCTTTAACTCGAGTATACGCAAAACCCATTGCATTGCAAATGCTTGTTGTATTTTATTTTCTGAATGTTTATTTTAAGGTTGCTAAAGCGGTTCCTCAGGGGAATAATAAAGTTTTATTAGTACAGACAGCCCCAACCACAAAATTAAACTTAAAATCCTGAGTTGGTGTTTCTCCTGTCCAAGCACTCTTAACATAAAATGCTTAACAGTATGGATATGTGAGTCCTACGTTTGTAATCCTCCTTGTTTTACATAATATTTACTGTGCATTGATTAACATGCTTGATGGATCCGTTAGCGCTATTTAAATGATTATTAGTGAAATTATGCTTACATATTCATCTGACTTTTCAATGTTCATGCATATCTCTTACATACCGGGGGTTGAAGAAAGTCAAAAACATGACTCTAAAGCACTTGTGATGTAGTGGAAAGTAGCTGTAGTGGGTCCCCTCACCCCTGGACCCAGTCAGGGGCCTGCTGCCTGTGCACAGTGTACTGTGCTGAGGGGGCTTCCTGGAGTTTGGGCCCCCTGAACCACGGGGGCCAGTGTTACGTCACTGCTTGTGAAGGGAGGTGGGCCAGGTGCACACAGGCACCAAATGCTCTGCCTCAAGAAACACCTAGCTACAACCATCTTTACCTGACAGATACTCCAACAGGAGGAAATATGGCAGGGCCCTGCCATGGCCGCTACTTGCTGTTTGGATTATAGAAGGTGGGAGAGGCAATGGTATATTCTGGCATAGTCCCATGCTACCCTTCTGTCCATTCCTTAAACCCTTCTGTTCTAAGGCTTGCATCCACCTAGCCCAAGCCTTAACGCTTCTTAGAACCACTGCCCCTACTCTCTTGCTCTGGGCCTATATCCTCCAGCCCTGTGGCTTGACCCTCCTACTGTGTGGATTTAATCCCTCCTATCTCTACTGCCTCTTTCCTCCTGCACTCTGGCTTGAACCCTTCTGACACCACTGCCCCCATCCTCCTGCCCCAAGGCCTAAACCCTCCTGCCCTTTATCTTGTTCACCCATGACTCTTAGACTGCACCCTCCTACTCCACCACTGTCACCCTTATACCCCTCACTTCTGTTCTAGAGCCCTACCCACCTGTCCTCTGGCCTGCACAGGGTGGCAATCCACCCCACATTTTGCAGGTTTGTTTCCTGAGCTGTATGTATATTGAATGACAGTGTGCACTCAAGTTGTGGCTGCATATGATAACATAGAACATGCATGTGTGTGTTTAGCTCCTTGAAGAGTTAAAAATTAACCTATGAGATCAAATGATTAAGCAATGCCTATGTACTGGCTACATTTCACAATGTGAAACCAGGGAACGAAGGAGCAAGCCTGGCTTCCTGGCTTGACCAAATTGTGTTATCCTACTTACTTATTTTATTTTACTGTGCCTCATTTTCCTTCATCACATTTGAGAGCACTTAAATTATAGTATATAAAATATATATAAAAAATAATAAAGAGGGGGCATGTTCAAGATGGCGCCCAAGTACCTGTGCCTTCCTGGAGCTCCACCGCTGATATTTACCGAGCGGTGGGTGTGAGCACTCTTGGAGCATCGTTGCATCACTAACAAGCGGAGAGACACCCTGTATATATTCTGCAGTAGCTTTTGTTCTGGACACAGAGTGCAATGGCGCTGAGGCACCCAAAACGGACACCACGAGATATTAATGTGAGCAGCCCTGCATGGACAGCGTTATTGAGCACCTGCTCCCCTAGTCCAGGGACTCTAGCTCACCTAACACAGGCTTGCTGCTTAAAGTTACTGGTGCTGGCACCAGCGCAGAGAATGCTGCTGGGGTGGCATAGGCCCCCGTAAGCAGCGATTGTGGTGGCAGGCCAGATCGGGCCCTTCCAAAGAGGTGCTCCCCCATGTAGACATACCACACTGAATAGTGGCAGCAGCAGGGCGCCGTCAGCACAAGCACCAGTGCAGAAAGCCCTCTATTATGGTGAGGCTTAACCTCACAGCTATTAAAGGACACTGAAGCTCTTAACCTTGCAGTCGCTTTGCAAACAACTCAACTCGGCAGTGGACACCCATTATATCTGCTCCCCCGGGACCAACATAACAGGGCAAGTGGAATGTGAAAGGGCTGCTGGGGGTGATGTGGGAAACGAGGGTGGCACCCCCAAGCCAGCCACATTCACCCTGACATTAGCGTTTGGGATGCAGGACAACGCTATAGATGGTGTGACTCTTGGACACAATCTGTTGGCCTATTGAGGTGGGTGGACGTGGTACAGAGTGCTGATACTGTGAACATTGCAGGAACACATGTTACGAGCAGAATGCAGGCCTTTTTGCTGCCCCTGAGCCGAGCTGCAGTGCCAACTCTAATCCCCTAAACGCCTGGTGACCCTGAATGTAAGGAAAAGTGTACTGTGGCCTGTGACACCTTATTTGCGTTCCCCTTGGGGGCTTACCTGGCACGATCATGTCCATCCTCCATTCAAAAAAGAACAAGATTTGTCAGCCATCATCCTGCAACGGCACAGACACTCCGGCCAGTCTCTGCATTTTTGTGGGAGAAGGGAATCTGATATAAATGGGGCCATCACGTCAAGCTTCTTTTTTTATGGAACAATGAAACACGTATGATTCACACCTTGGCAGAGGCGTGTTCGGCATAGAGGTCTCACAGGAAGAAGGTACCAACTCCTTGAAATCATAAGGCCCGCTGCACCCATCCAACAGATCATGGCATCCCTCAAGGTCAAAGAAACACCAAATTTGCAAAACTACTGACACGGAAAGCTGGGAAGAGAGGGCGGCCTTACTATGCCATCTCCAATGTTGGGACAATGCATTGGACAATGAAATTGATTAAGACCCAATCCATGTTTTGGCTCATCACCATAGATGCCCGGCCAGGCTGCTGACATCCCAGAGAACTCCCTGTTGATTGGAATCAAGAATCTCTGACTGCCCTGCCCTCCCATCTTCGATGCGCCTTCACAAGAGGTGGCGGATCCGTGCTCTCTTCCCAGTTACTGCATGGAGACAGCCACTGACATGGCTCCCTTACACACTTTCAACATGCTTCCAGAAGAAGAGAACTTCAGTTGAACTGTTACATTCTATTCCCTCCTCCATACGGCTCAACAACATACCCAATGGAATACTCGTTCCTTGAAATTAGGACTGGCACAATGCGACAGGGTGGATATGAGGGGGCTCGACCCACTCCAATATTGCTGGCTACACCACATACCTCTAAAAATGGTTAAAATACTTAGGGGGTCATTCCGACCCCGGCGGGCGGTGGGCGCCGCCCGCCGGGCGGAGACCGCCAAAAGACCGTACCGCGGTCAAATGACCGCGGCAGTCATTTAGACTTTCCCGCTGGGCAGGCGGGCGACCGCAAAAGGCTGCTCGCCCGCCCAGCGGGAAAGCCCCAGCAACGATGAAGCCGGCTCCGAATGGAGCCGGCGGAGTTGCTGGTGTGCGACGGGTGCAGTGGCACCCGTCGCGATTTTCAGTGTCTGCTTTGCAGACACTGAAAATCTTAATGGGGCCCCCAGGGGCCCCACGACACCCGTTCCCGCCAGCCTCTTCCTGGCGGTGTAAACCGCTAGGAACAGGCTGGCGGGAAGGGGGTTGGAATCCCCATGGCGGCGCTGCTTGCAGCACCGCCGTGGAGGATTCCCTGGGGCAGGGGAAAACCGGCGGGAAACCGCCGGTTTCCCTTTTCTGACCGCGGCTTTACCGCCGCAGTCAGAATTGCCCCTGAAGCACCGCCAGCCTGTTGGCGGTGCTTCCTCCGTCCCCGGCCCTGGCGGTCCATGACCGCCAGGGTCGGAATGACCCCCTTAGCCTGAATGTCTGGTCCCTAATGCACCAGTGAAGCATATAGCAGTCCTTTCCATTCTCAGGGAGTCAAATTGTGACATCTATCTCATACAAGAAACTCATCTCCTTAAGACCAATTGGAAACACATGTGGTCCCATTGGTTCGACCTTTAACACTTCTCCTATGGTCCAGGGAAACAGGCGAATATTGCGTCCCTCTTGGCTACGCAGATCCCAAGTCAGGTCATACAAACAGAAGGGGACCTACCAGGTCATCGTCTCTCCCTGCAAATATCAATCCACACATACACATTTACACTTGGCTACCTCTGTGCTCCGAATGAGCATCAGGAGGCTTTCCTCCTCGATGCAGTGGGTAGGGTACTGGATACCCCTGAAGCAGAGATTATTGTTGGGGGTGACTTCAACCTGGTCCCAGATGCCCTCTTAGACCACTCAGCTCAGAGGATGGGACAGACAGGAGCACTCACGCAGACAGGCATTCAATTATTTGGGTGATGTGGGTCTGGTGGACGTGTGGTGGCTGCGCAAACCAATAGTGCAACACTACAAATATTTTTCCACAGCCCACCAGACATGTGCTACAATAGATTATTTCTTAACATCTCTCCTACTTGCAGTTGCCACCACACTGGTCGACACTGGCGTGGCTGCCCTCTTTGACCATGCACTGATCACTATTACACTCCGCACTACAAGTTCCAGATCACACCCTGGTATTTGGACAACTTGGGGCTTAAGACGGGACGTGTTGAAATCTGGAAATACTGGAGGCAACTGACAGATTGAACCTTCAAGCAGAACCATGTGCTTTACTCAGTGTGTCAGAATTTTTTCCCACATAACTGAGGGATATATTTGTGAATTTATAGAAAATATATTCTCATTCTAGCTTCTGGAGTATCTTCCACAACTTCTGTGAGAAAGTCTTCAGAGCAAACAGCTTTGTCTCAAATATTAATTCACAGCAGTGGATCTGCATTTTGCACAGGATAAACTCCTCTTAAAACTCACAAAAATTCCTAAAATTATTATGATACCACTGAACAGATGATTAATATTGTGACTAAAACTTGTCATCACCCTTTCTTTACACTCCTTTTGGTGAGCCTCAAAACCAGGTATTTATTACAATGCATTTTAATGGGGAAACAAAAGTGGAGCCTTCTCACCAACAAAATCCAACAAGTATGCTTCATGTAACTTTCTATCTAAATAGTCTCATGATAACCACATCTAACAACTTGCTATATATGTTCTATATTCAGCAGGCACTCTTCTCAGAACAAGACCCTTCCTTCAGTCTGCCATGGTAAGCTATCTCATTCCATTAATGTTTCTATGTTGCAGAAACAACTCTCCATCCATATAAAATGGTCTTCTAAACGGCATCATCAAACAAGCTAAAGAGATGCTTGTATAGTAGACATTACTCATGTTTCTAAAATACACTCAATTGCTGTATAAACCTCTAATTTCCTTGAAAGTACTCCTGCTCTCCCTACTGAGATACATGTGGGAAAGGTGACATTAGTTCCTTAAGCTGGTTTGCTGCTAGAGAAATGGTTAGTTCTATTGAATGATTGAGAACTGCTTCTTGAAGTCTAGTGTTACCTACCTGTGATTGCATTTACAGACAAAATAATACAAGCAATTGTTTTGCTAAGGAAATAACATTTTTATCCTTGTAGGAAAGTCCTTTTTTTTTGCCTGATCACCCCCACTCTTTCTGGATAGGTACTGGTGGTTACTGACTCTTGGCTGTGCCCTGGGAACTGCTTACCAGTCCCAGGGCCAGTGCTCTGTGTAAAATGGATATGCAAATTAGGCTAATTATAATTGGCTAAGTTAACCTACCTATAAGTCCCTAGTATATGGTAGGGCATGTAGGTTTAGGGACCACAGCATAGGTGGTGCACACCTAGGTGCATTGCTGAGGTGCCCAGTGTCATTTTAAAAGCAAGCCTGCCTTGCTGGCTGCTTTTAAATTAAAGTTATATGCAAATTCGACTTTGGAATTAAAGGTACTTCCAAAGTTTTAAACTACCTTATTTTTACATATAAGTCACCCCTAAGGTGTGCCCTATGTGCCCCTAGGGCTGGGTGCCATGTAACTATAAGCAGGGACTTTATAAAAATAGATTTATAAGCCCTGGTGAGGTAAAAACAGCCAAATTCGTTTTTCCCTCATTGAAGTAAATGGCCTTCATAGGCTAGAATGGGCAGACTTTATTTTTAATTTTAAAGTCTCCTTAAATGTTACATACCAAGAATTTGGTATCAAATTGATTGTTATAATAAATCCCACAACTTCCAGTTGTTGGATTTAATATAACTAGTGCAGGTAAAAAGTTTAGACTTTACCTAAAAAGTTGCCAATTTCAGCTCTGCATTGTTTTTGCTGCTGTGCTCTGATTGGCCAGCCTGCAGCAGCTTCTGCCAGGCCACTTTAATGAGGTGTGAAGTGGCCTGGCTTTACACAAAGGAATGTGCTTGGGGGAGAGAATCTCCCCTCAGCAGATGGGGAAGCAGGAAGGGGGACGGCTGCCAAACTGGTCTTCAAAGGCAGAGAAGGACATCTGGAGCACCCAGCAACACCCCCACATCCTGCAACCCCAGACAGCTAGGTGCCCCCTTGATTAGATTAGGAGAGGGCAGGAGAGGGGTGTGTTTATGATTTTTAGCCACACCAGTGGGTGGGCTCAGCCAGATCTCTCCTCTAAAAATCAGATTCATCCATTTTGGATTTTTAGAGACTGTTGCCTTCTGGGATGGATTTTTGCCACACTTCCCAGGAAGTGGTCATCACAGGGGGACGACCCTGTCCCTGATTGGAGGACCAGGGCCCCCCTGCTTTTCACCCAGGAGCAAGGATAAAACTGGCAGACCTGCACCCACGCCTCAGATCCCCACCAAATTTCAAGAAGAAGGAACTACAAGGAGAAGAAGGACTGCCCTGCTGGACCCCTGGCCTGCACCTGGACCCTGCACTCAGAAAGACTGCACCAGCTGCACACTTGGGCTTCACCACAAGAAGGACTTTGCCTGGCTTCCACTGGTTCAAGGAGGGACTCCCTGTTTGCTACAGGTGAAAAATTGCTAACCAGAGTCCCCTGCACCAACTCCTGAAAAAGTGACCAGCTGACCACTGCCCAGTGGCCAAAAAGGAGTTTGCGCCAGGTGCACTCTGGGAGTTGAAGTCCGCACTTCCCAAGGACCATCACAGAACTTCTGGACCCTTGGGGTGAGCTGTGGACCCCAAAAGAACCTTAAAAGAACATCTGGGTGAAGCCCCAGAAGTTTGGAAAAGATTGGAGAAATTTTAGAAAAAAGCTCCATAAAGTGACCGACTCGACGCGGAAATTCTAGCCGGCTTGCCTCAACCGCGACCCGGCCTGACTTCGTGGTTCGTCCCGGTCAAGAAAAACATCCGAAAAAAAGACTAAGTCCGAACGTAAAAAGTTGACCGGGACCTTCCAGCCATCGTATCCGAGAAGGGCTCCACGGACGTCGGATCAAGATCCAGGTTTACCCCGGTCGAAGGATTTTCATCTCGAAAAAACGACTAAGTCCGAAGGTAGAAATCACCACCGAGGAAACCGACTTCGCGTATCCGGACAAGGGCTCCAGGAGGTCGGATCCAACTGGCAGGTTCGTCCCGGTGAAGAAAAACTTCAAAATAAAGACTAAGTCAGAAGGTAACTTTTTAACCGAGGCTTCCCGCGACCTGTAGCCGAGCAGGGCTCCATCGCGGTCGGCCTGAAAGTTTGACTTTGTCCCGGTCCTGGTGCAACCAGATGACCCGATTGGCGCTTTTTGTTTCTATGCGCTAGAAAATAATAATACTTTAAAAATTCATATCTCCGGTTCCCCTGAACCGATTTTAATCGTTTTTGTGTCATTTTAAAGATAAAAATATAAGCTATTTTTATAAATTGGTTTTGGATTTTTAAACTGTTTCCTGTGTTTTATTTAATTACTGTTGTGTGATATTTGAATGCTTTACACTTTGTCTCCTAAGTTAAGCCTTGACGCTCGATGCCAAGCTACCAAGGGTAGAGCTGGGATTAATTTACTGAGACCTAACTGTACTTTTGTGGAGGTTTGTGGCTTGTTGCTAGGTGTAGGTACCTACCTGCCCTACCAATAACCCATTTTCCAACATAATTGGAAGCAGCGACGGGATCCTGTACTTGTGTTCAATATCACGTACAGTTTTAGATAAAACAAATTAAAAATCCTTTAAATTGTCCTAGTGCAAAAATTGTTTTTAATTTTTAATTTTAATTTTTTTTTTAATTAATTTGGATTAATTTCAATTATTGAATTTTTGTAATTTTTCTAAATTCTTGTTTCCAATTTTTGCAAAAAGTTTTTGTTGACACAAAACTAGGGAACCATGGAGCTTGATCTGGCTAGCCTACCCACACTGACAGTAGTCCAGCTTAGGGGGTTGTGTATTGAGAGGGGGTTGCCTGCAACCCCTAATCTCAGGAAGGAAATCCTGATTAAATCCCTGACAGCATGGGCTGAGGCCCAAGAGGTAGAGACAGAGGAAGCTCCAGAGGAGGAACCAAAAGAGGATGATGCTAACTCTAACCACTCAGGGGAGGAAAGGCATCAGACCCCAAGTGAGGAAGAGGAGGAACGGTCCTCACTGGACACAGTCACTAGGGGCAGACCCAAAGCTAGTGGTAGGAAGAGGGTCCTTTCAGGAGGAGAGAACCCATCCATCAGGGAGAGAGAGCTGGAAGCCCAGCTAGCCTACATAGCTTTGGAGGCAGAGAAGCTTGCCCTAGAAAAAAAGAAGTGGGCAAGCAAAGAAAAAAAAGATGGAAGCAGCGAGAAAGAAACTGAGGTGTCCCTGGGTGGGGGTTTTGCCCCCAGATTACCCAAAGGGGTGGTTCCTGCCTATGTAGAGGGGGATGACATCGATAAGTGGCTGGGGGCCTTTGAGAGGGCCCTCCAGATGAGGAAAGTCAAGCCTCAGTACTGGGGTTCACTCCTTTGGGAGTTAGTTCCCAACTCTGGGAGGGATAGGCTCCTAACCATGAGTGGGGAGGATGCAGACTCATACCCCAGTATGAAGAGATGCTTGACTAAAAAGTTTGGTCTAACCCCAGAGCAGTATAGGCTTAAGTTTAGGGACACCCAAAAGACAAGCACCCAGTCCTGGGTGGACTTTGTGGACATTTCAGTGAAAGCACTGGAGGGCTGGATACAGGGCAACAGGGTAAGTACCTTTGAGGGGCTGTACAATTTGATTATGAGGGAGCACCTTCTAACTAATTGTGTCCAAGAGAGGCTCCGCCAGTATCTAGTAGACTCTAGGTTGACCAACCCCAGAGAGCTGGGGGAGGCAGCAGATGACTGGTTAAGAACTAGAGTTAACCAGAGACCCCCAGGGGGTGATCAGAAAAAGGGAGGACATGGTTCTTCTCAGGGGAAGAACCAAGGGAAAGATGACAAAAAACCCAAAGAGTCCTCACAAGAGTCCCCAAAAACTTCTCAGGGAGGGGGAGCCCCGAGCCAATTCACTTCTAAAGGGAAAGGGTATCAGGGAAAGAATTTTGATCCTGCTAAAGCAGGAAGGTTTCAGGAGCTTGCTAAGGCCGGCAAGTGTTTTGACTGTTATCAGCCAGGACATAAAAGAGGAGATGCTATCTGCACCAAGAAGCCCCCCACTGGTGGGCAATCCCAGGGGATTGCTAGTGTAGGGTTGGGGGTGGAAGTTGGCCCAGGGGTGGAATCAGGGTACACTGAAGTCACCTTAGTATCCGTGGGTGGGGTGGACATTGCAACTATGGCCACCTTACCTCCCATCATGCAGAGGTATAGGCAGAGGCCTAAAGTCAATGGGACTGAAGTGGAAGCTCTGAGAGATACAGGAGCCAGTGTGACAATGGTCACAGAAAAGCTGGTTTCTCCAGAGCAGGTCTTACCTGGTGTCTTCCACCAGGTGACTTATGCAGATAGCAGAACCAAACTCCATCCCATGGCTATGGTAAGTCTGGAATGGGGAGGTGTGACTGGCCCTAAAAAAGTAGCTGTAGCTCCTGCCCTCCCAGTAGAGTGTCTGCTGGGAAATGATCTTGAAGCATCTGAATGGTCAGAAGTGGAGAGAAGGGTCCATGCAAAGATGCTGGATCTCCCTGAATGGGTGTGTGCTGTGACCAGGTCACAGGCAGCACAACAGGGAAATGCTGGACACTTGGACCCTGGAACAATGGGCCAAGCCTCCAAGAAGAAGAGAAAGGGCACTGGGTCTGGCTTACCAGCCCCAACAAGTACAGAGGGTCAGGAAGAATCCAACCCTGAGGGGGAGGATCTGAACTCTGAGGGAGGGACACCTTCCCTGCAAACTCTGCCTGACTTGGCAGAACTGCAAGGGGCAGGTGGGCCCACCAGAGAAGATTTGTGCCAGGGACAAAGAGAGTGTCCCACTCTTGAGAGCCTGAGGCAGACTGCTGCCAGGCAAGAACAAGGGGATACCAGTGGTACCCACAAGGTTTACTGGGAGGATGGAGTTCTCTACACTGAGGCTAGGACCCTCAAAGAAGGGGCTACTAGGAGAGTAGTGGTCCCCCAAAAGTATAGAGAATTCCTCCTTACCTTAAGCCATGATATCCCCTTAGCTGGTCATTTGGGACAGACCAAGACCTGGAACAGGCTGGTCAACCATTTTTTTTGGCCAGAAATGTCAGAAAAAGTCAGGGAGTTTTGCAGCTCCTGTGTCACCTGTCAAGCCAGTGGCAAGACAGGGGGCAAGCCAAAGGCTCCCTTAATTCCACTGCCAGTGGTTGGGAC
Source organism: Pleurodeles waltl (assembly GCF_031143425.1). Lineage (NCBI taxonomy): Eukaryota > Metazoa > Chordata > Amphibia > Caudata > Salamandridae > Pleurodeles > Pleurodeles waltl. The sequence goes on along the minus strand of NC_090446.1, from coordinate 1,330,333,185 downwards.
TCCCTTTGAGAGGGTGGGGATTGACATTGTTGGTCCCCTAGACCCACCAACTGCTTCAGGTAACAGGTACATTGTGGTGGTAGTGGACCATGCCACCAGGTACCCTGAGGCAATACCCCTCCGGACAATCACTGCACCCACAGTGGCTAGGGCCCTACTTGGTGTGTTCACCAGAGTGGGATTCCCAAAGGAGGTGGTCTCAGATAGGGGCACAAACTTTATGTCAGCCTATCTGAAAGCCATGTGGGAGGAGTGTGGTGTTACTTATAAGTTCAGCACACCCTACCATCCACAGACCAATGGTCTGGTGGAAAGATTCAATAAGACCCTGAAGGGCATGATCATGGGTTTGTCTGACAAACTCAGGAGGAGATGGGATGTCCTCCTCCCATGCCTGCTGTTTGCCTACAGGGAGGTGCCACAGAAGGGGGTTGGATTCAGCCCCTTTGAGTTACTGTTTGGGCACCCTGTAAGAGGCCCATTGTGCTTGGTGAGAGAGTCTTGGGAAAAGCCTCTCAAGGAAGCCAAGGAGAATGTGCTGGATTATGTACTAGGCCTGCGGTCTCGCATGGCTGAGTATATGAAGAAGGCAAGCAGGAACCTGGAGGCCAGTCAGGAGCTCATGAAGCTCTGGCATGATCAAAAGGCTACCATGCCTGAGTATCACCCAGGACAGCTGGTGTGGGTTTTGGAGCCCATGGCTCCTAGGGCACTACAGGCCAAATGGACTGGGCCCTATCCAATCCTAGAGAAAAAAGGTGAGGTCACCTACTTGGTGGACCTTGGCACCCCCAGGAATCCTCACAGGATCCTGCATGTTAATAGGATGAAACCCCACCAGGACAGGGCAGACATGACCATGCTGATGGTCACTGATGAAGGGAAGGAGGAGGAGGGTGAACCTCTGCCAGACCTCCTGTCCTCAAAGGAAAAAGATGGGTCAGTGGAGGGAGTGGTACTCTCTCCCAAACTGACAGATCAGCAACAACAAGACTGTAAGCAAGTCTTGGGACAGTTTGCTAGTCTGTTCTCCCTGACCCCTGGACTCACCAATTGGTGTGTCCATGATGTTGACACTGGTGACAGCTTGCCTGTCAAGAACAAGCTGTACAGGCTGTCTGACCAGGTCAAGGCCAACATCAAAGCTGAAGTGGCTAAGATGTTGGATCTGAAGGTAATTGAGCACTCTGATAGTCCTTGGTCCAGTCCAGTGGTACTGGTGCCCAAAGCTAGTCCCCAAGGTGGGAAGAAAGAATTAAGATTCTGTGTGGACTACAGAGGTCTAAATGCAGTCACTAGGACTGATGCTCACCCCATACCTAGAGCTGATGAGCTCATTGACAGGTTGGGGGCTGCCAAATTCCTGAGCACATTTGATCTGACCTCAGGATATTGGCAGATTGCCTTAAGTCCAAGAGCTAAGGAGAGGTCAGCATTTTCCACACCAGAGGGCCACTTTCAGTTCAAGGTGATGCCCTTTGGGATGAAAAATGCTCCTGCCACCTTCCAACGGTTGGTGAATAGAGTCCTATCTGGGTTGGAATCTTTTAGTGCAGCTTATCTGGATGATATAGCTGTATTTAGTTCCACCTGGAGGGACCACCTGGTCCACCTGAAGGAAGTGCTTCAGGCCCTGCTTCAAGCAGGCCTGACTATCAAGGCAAGCAAGTGCCAGATAGGGCAAAGTTCTGTTGTGTACCTGGGCCACCTTGTTGGTGGAGGCCATGTACAACCTCTCCAGCCCAAAATCCAGACTATCCTGGATTGGGAGGCTCCAAAAACCCAGACTCAGGTCAGGGCCTTTCTTGGCCTGACTGGGTATTACAGGAGGTTTGTTCAGAATTTTGGGACCATAGTGGCCCCTCTGACTGAGCTTACCTCCAAGAAACAACCCAAGAAGGTCATTTGGACCCCAGAGTGTCAGAAAGCTTTTGACACCCTAAAACAGGCTATGTGTTCAGCACCAGTGTTACTGGCCCCTGACTATAGCAAGGAGTTTGTAGTGCAAACAGATGCTTCAGAGGAAGGGATTGGGGCAGTGTTAGCACAAGTTAATGAAGAGGGCCATGATCACCCAGTTGCCTTCATCAGCAGGCGACTACTCCCCAGAGAGAAAAAATGGAGTGCCATTGAGAGGGAGGCCTTTGCTGTGGTTTGGTCCCTGAAGAAGTTGAGGCCTTACTTGTTTGGCACTCACTTCCGTGTACAAACTGACCACAGACCTCTCAGATGGTTGATGCAGATGAGGGGGGAGAACCCAAAACTGTTAAGGTGGTCCATTTCCCTACAGGGGATGGACTTCACAGTGGAGCACAGACCTGGGACTGCTCATGCCAATGCAGATGGCCTTTCCAGGTTTTTCCACTTAGCTGATGAGGACTACCAGGGTGTAGGTTAGTACCCATCACCTTTCATCTGGGGGGGGGCAGTGTAGGAAAGTCCTTTTTTTTTGCCTGATCACCCCCACTCTTTCTGGATAGGTACTGGTGGTTACTGACTCTTGGCTGTGCCCTGGGAACTGCTTACCAGTCCCAGGGCCAGTGCTCTGTGTAAAATGGATATGCAAATTAGGCTAATTATAATTGGCTAAGTTAACCTACCTATAAGTCCCTAGTATATGGTAGGGCATGTAGGTTTAGGGACCACAGCATAGGTGGTGCACACCTAGGTGCATTGCTGAGGTGCCCAGTGTCATTTTAAAAGCAAGCCTGCCTTGCTGGCTGCTTTTAAATTAAAGTTATATGCAAATTCGACTTTGGAATTAAAGGTACTTCCAAAGTTTTAAACTACCTTATTTTTACATATAAGTCACCCCTAAGGTGTGCCCTATGTGCCCCTAGGGCTGGGTGCCATGTAACTATAAGCAGGGACTTTATAAAAATAGATTTATAAGCCCTGGTGAGGTAAAAACAGCCAAATTCGTTTTTCCCTCATTGAAGTAAATGGCCTTCATAGGCTAGAATGGGCAGACTTTATTTTTAATTTTAAAGTCTCCTTAAATGTTACATACCAAGAATTTGGTATCAAATTGATTGTTATAATAAATCCCACAACTTCCAGTTGTTGGATTTAATATAACTAGTGCAGGTAAAAAGTTTAGACTTTACCTAAAAAGTTGCCAATTTCAGCTCTGCATTGTTTTTGCTGCTGTGCTCTGATTGGCCAGCCTGCAGCAGCTTCTGCCAGGCCACTTTAATGAGGTGTGAAGTGGCCTGGCTTTACACAAAGGAATGTGCTTGGGGGAGAGAATCTCCCCTCAGCAGATGGGGAAGCAGGAAGGGGGAGGGCTGCCAAACTGGTCTTCAAAGGCAGAGAAGGACATCTGGAGCACCCAGCAACACCCCGACATCCTGCAACCCCAGACAGCTAGGTGCCCCCTTGATTAGATTAGGAGAGGGCAGGAGAGGGGTGTGTTTATGATTTTTAGCCACACCAGTGGGTGGGCTCAGCCAGATCTCTCCTCTAAAAATCAGATTCATCCATTTTGGATTTTTAGAGACTGTTGCCTTCTGGGATGGATTTTTGCCACACTTCCCAGGAAGTGGTCATCACAGGGGGACGACCCTGTCCCTGATTGGAGGACCAGGGCCCCCCTGCTTTTCACCCAGGAGCAAGGATAAAACTGGCAGACCTGCACCCACGCCTCAGATCCCCACCAAATTTCAAGAAGAAGGAACTACAAGGAGAAGAAGGACTGCCCTGCTGGACCCCTGGCCTGCACCTGGACCCTGCACTCAGAAAGACTGCACCAGCTGCACACTTGGGCTTCACCACAAGAAGGACTTTGCCAGGCTTCCACTGGTTCAAGGAGGGACTCCCTGTTTGCTACAGGTGAAAAATTGCTAACCAGAGTCCCCTGCACCAACTCCTGAAAAAGTGACCAGCTGACCACTGCCCAGTGGCCAAAAAGGAGTTTGCGCCAGGTGCACTCTGGGAGTTGAAGTCCGCACTTCCCAAGGACCATCACAGAACTTCTGGACCCTTGGGGTGAGCTGTGGACCCCAAAAGAACCTTAAAAGAACATCTGGGTGAAGCCCCAGAAGTTTGGAAAAGATTGGAGAAATTTTAGAAAAAAGCTCCATAAAGTGACCGACTCGACGCGGAAATTCTAGCCGGCTTGCCTCAACCGCGACCCGGCCTGACTTCGTGGTTCGTCCCGGTCAAGAAAAACATCCGAAAAAAAGACTAAGTCCGAACGTAAAAAGTTGACCGGGACCTTCCAGCCATCGTATCCGAGAAGGGCTCCACGGACGTCGGATCAAGATCCAGGTTTACCCCGGTCGAAGGATTTTCATCTCGAAAAAACGACTAAGTCCGAAGGTAGAAATCACCACCGAGGAAACCGACTTCGCGTATCCGGACAAGGGCTCCAGGAGGTCGGATCCAACTGGCAGGTTCGTCCCGGTGAAGAAAAACTTCAAAATAAAGACTAAGTCAGAAGGTAACTTTTTAACCGAGGCTTCCCGCGACCTGTAGCCGAGCAGGGCTCCATCGCGGTCGGCCTGAAAGTTTGACTTTGTCCCGGTCCTGGTGCAACCAGATGACCCGATTGGCGCTTTTTGTTTCTATGCGCTAGAAAATAATAATACTTTAAAAATTCATATCTCCGGTTCCCCTGAACCGATTTTAATCGTTTTTGTGTCATTTTAAAGATAAAAATATAAGCTATTTTTATAAATTGGTTTTGGATTTTTAAACTGTTTCCTGTGTTTTATTTAATTACTGTTGTGTGATATTTGAATGCTTTACACTTTGTCTCCTAAGTTAAGCCTTGACGCTCGATGCCAAGCTACCAAGGGTAGAGCTGGGATTAATTTACTGAGACCTAACTGTACTTTTGTGGAGGTTTGTGGCTTGTTGCTAGGTGTAGGTACCTACCTGCCCTACCAATAACCCATTTTCCAACAATCCTGATTTGCTACCAAATCCCCACCAAATGATACCAATTAGATTTACACTTTGTTAACGTCATGTCCCGAAATAAACCATTACTTCTCAGCCTGTGAGGTCCCCACATCAATTATGCCAGCACAAAATGGGGCACAATGGCCTTCATGGTTTCTCCTTTCATGTACCTTTCAGTCAATGTATATTGCTTATGTTTGGCACTGGTTATTTGCACTGCCGATTCTCTTTGTTACATCTACAACATTCTGATAATCAGTCAATAGGGATCAGCATTATCTGTCAAAATTTTTATTTCGGCATCCAGTGCCATAAAAGTCACCCAACACAACAAGAAATAATAAACTTCATAAAAATATTCTGATAAAATAGGATAAAAACATATCAAGGGCATCAGTACAGTGCAGTAAACAGTTCATGAATTACAGAGTAAAATTTAGAAAGTGCAACTGCAGGGGAAAATTGAGAGGCTGTGGATTCCTGGGCAGCTTCCTTCTGATGCCTCCAAGGAACTTAACAACGGCAATAGCAATAGGTAAGCTGGAATTTGATTTTAAACTCCTCATAGCTACGGCATGGTCTCGAGTCCCCAACCATTTCCAAGTGGGAGCAAGCCATTTCCTACATGGGGAAGCATAGGAAGGGCATCCGGAAAAAAAAAAGTGAGCAGTGGACTCCTGACATATATTAAAGCTGTGGCAATGCAAGTTGGAGGAAGCCCTGTTCTGCCATCTGGTTATAAATGAATTGAGGGGAAGACAGCCAGAACGAAATTGCATGCAGAGCTTCCTATCACTTGGGTCTAGGATACCATCAAGATAGGGCTCCAACCTCCAGGTGGATTTAAAATTCAAAAACTCACTGGTTAGTTGTCCTACAGCGGAGGGGAGAGACACAGACTGTGGTACCCATTCCCAATAGCAGTAATTCACCCTTTCTTTAGGAGGCGGAGGCCCCAAAGGGGGGCAGTTCCAGAAATATCCCAACCCAATGACAATCAAGGATGATTTGACTGAATTGATCCACTTGATCTTTTTGGAGGCATCCAACAAACAGACTTCCCTGAAGGCAGTGGCATAGGAAGACAGTTCAGGAGTAGCCATAACTCTCCACGAAAACAGCAATGGTCTAAGTTTAGCTGTAGCTGCTAGTGGTTTGCGAGCCATATCCAAACACAAGGGAAGGAACGGGGTACTTGTGGGCAAGGAAACAAGCTTTCTCAAGAGCATACGTTCAGTGCGAGTGAGGTCGTTTACATCCTCAAAACCCCAAAGTTCCGCCCCATAGAGTGCTGCACTATTAGACTTCATGTCATAGATCTTGAGGGCTGCGGCAAAAGGTCTAGTAGTGGATGAGTGGTGCTCCCTTAATAGAACTCCGATCAGTTGGCTAAACTTCAGGGACGTAGAATTAACATGGGTTTTCCAGGACATTCTGTCCAATAATTTAATCCCAAGGTATTCAAAGGTTTTAACTAGTTCTAAGTTCACGACACCCAGAGAGGGGTCCCCCCAATAAGATCTATGCGGGTTGATTGCCATAAACCTAGTTTTAGATGTGTTTATTTCTAACCCTCTCAGGGAGCAAAAATCTTCAAATCGATCCAATAGCAGTTGGAGTACCCTCTGGGTTTTGGACACTATAAAGGTGTCATCAGCAAACACGAGTGTCACAATTGTATCCATACCTAGGTCTGGTGCATCTGAGGGCTGGGAGGTGAGGTGCTGCACAACCTGATTCAGATATAAAGAAAAAAGGGTTGGAGCCAGTACACATCCCTGCCAAACGCCCCTAACTACCCTTATTGGATTGGTTAGCTCGCTTTGCTTCCCTCAATGTACTCTTGCAAAGTTGGCTTCATGGAGACGAATGATTATGGCCAAAATCATGGGGGGCAATTCCCATGTCACTAAGCACCTCCCAGAATCATCCTCTAGGAACCAGGTCAAATGCAGATTTCAGGTCTATGATAGCTACATGGAGACTCCCCCTCCCTAACACTACAACTTTCCAGTACAGGAGCATAATGTGAAACACCTGATCAATAGTGCTTGTTTTGGACCTAAGGCCAGCCTGGAATGGTGACAAGATGTTATTGTCAGTAATCCAGTTGCAGATTTTAGGTAATAGGGCGCAACAAAAAACCTTTTGTTTTGTGTCTATAAGACTTATGGGTCTATAGTCACCAGGTGAGGACCTGTCACCATTCTTGTAGATAGACATTACCTAGGCATCCCTCCACAACTCTGGAGTCTTGCTCCCCTAGCAATTTAATTGGAAAGCAATAAAATGTACTCAGCCCAATTATCTTTATTATGCAGTAAAAGATCATAGAGAGAATTAAAATGTTGAAACGAGTCCGAGGGCTGAATGCTACTGCCGGAGGGGGCAGCCCCCCTATAGTTGCCATTGCTTACCAAAAACCAGAAATATTTAGAGTCCTTTCGTTCGCAGGCATGCTTAATTCACCTCCATCTCTCCTCATCACAAATCCGTCTGGACTTGCTGTGCATCAGCTTGTACTTTTTCCACAGGGTCCTAACTCGGGAAACATCTTTCTGCTTGATTGCCCTGGCCAACCAACAATCTTGATTGAACCGCTGGGCTCCGTCACGGGATGGTGATCTACGGGAGAATTGAGGAGTTGACATGGTAAATGATTGCTCAGTCTTTTAAAGAAACCAGTGTGAATGTCTAGAAAGGAAGAACAACTCCCCCCTTCCTCGCCCAGCTTAGTCATCAATGCCACACAGTACATCAGGTCTTAGCTAATGCTACTGAGGATATTGTCATGGAGGGCGACCTTGCACCATCTTCTACAGCATCTATTGTTTGAGGACTGTACCTCCCTGGTTACTTGGCCGGTAGTGGACGCAGTTTGCACCCTTTCCCATGGGGAATATAGGCTGAGACAAAGAGGCTTATGATGCTATCTGTTAGATTCCGACCTACCATACCGTCCACTAAATACCAATGACTAAGATCAATCAGAATATAATCAATGCAGCTCTTCCCTTGCAGACCATTAAACGTGTAGGAAGCATGAATATCAGGTTTTGTCCTTCCATTGACTGCCCTAAGACCTAGGCCAAGAGACAAAGCATTCAGCTACAGAGCAGCATGGTGTGACTTTTTCACAGGGGGGAGCTCAAGCCTAGGTATATACCAGATATCATCTTCCGTTAATCACCCATATCACTCAAACCGAGGGGTTAGAGCATGACAATGAAGTTCCCCGCTGCGATAAGGACATGGTTGAAGGGTCTCTCACCCAACAAATTTTCAAGAGACTGCAAGATGGCAGAATAATTTGCCCCCCTGGCATAGGTGTTGAATATATTAATGGCAGTTGTCCATGGTCCCTTAAGGCTGATGCCTAGGATATCAGGGCTGTCCATAGGCAATCATTTCACTAAACACTGTGATGCAATTTTTACCCATATTAAAAGGCCCCCCGATGGACAGCCTGCTTTACTAGGAATAGCGAGATGATGATAAGTTGTATAGCTCGATTTATAGGCTGGTTCTAAAAGCCAGGTTTCCTGCAAGATGCATATGTCAAAGGAGTCCATAAGGGTGTTCCAGTGGGGCAGCAATAGTTTGTACTTATGTCCTACCACATTCCAGGAGACGATGCTTACTTTTGGACAAGTACTCGTGGCATTAAGCAGAAGGGAAGAATTAGCTAGTGAGTCTAAACAGACTGCCGATGGACTGCAAGCATCATTAGCAGCAGATATGACTGCCTGAGATGAGATAATAGAAATTTCCTTGGCCCTAAAATGGCACAGAGCCGTTGAATGGCCTATATCGCGGCGACAGCTATCAGAACTCTCAGGGCCAATGGAGTTGCCTAGGGAAGCCTGTGCCTCAACCGCCTGGGGCCAATCTAACTTGGAACAGACAGAACCATGGTTGAGGGCACCTCGAGGGGGTAACTCATGAAAGGCAAGAGGTAAGTCAAACTTAAACCAAATAGTGGACCCACCCGGGGGATTGGTTCTTTGGTCAAGGGCCACTAAATCTTTGACTATCTGCCCATTCACTAAAAGGACTTTGATGCAATCAAAAGAGGAACTCAGGAGACTGCCATCTGGCCCTCAGAATGTCATTTCAGCATTATTTGTCAAATCTGTCTTTTCAGTCTACTGTTGTATCTATATTGCCCTTATGGCATTCATTGTTATAAAGACATTTAGAAAATATGTTTCTCTTCGAGTAAATTTCTAATTAATTTATTTCAGAGGGACCACTTGCTTTCCTTTTCACATTCAATACCATCAGAATTAAATTTCTGAAAAGTCTTCCACAGTTCCTTGATTAATCTATAGAGGATGCATGTTATTTTGGGTTTTGCCAATTGTTAGTGGGGGGATGAGAACTGAGGCCCATATTTAACAGAAAACGATGGAGTGCCCCTTGCGCCAAAATTGGCAGTGCCACACTATTTTCTCACAATGTAGGGATGAGCCGTATTTAATTGAATATGGCTCACCCCTGTGTTGTCCCCTACGCCAGCTCTATATTTGCAGCTGAGCGCCAACGCAGCCACCCTTGTGCCAAGAGTGGCTGTGTTTGGGGGGAGATAGTTTTTGTGCAGGAAGGGACACCTTCCTACACAAAAAAAATCTTAAATGGTGATTTGCTCGTTCTATGTGTGCTGCAGAATGCACACATAGAAAGAGAAAAAAACAAGGAGAAATAAAAGTATTTCTCCTCATTGTGCCATGCCGAAAACTCATAAATCTGATGCAGAGTCAAAAAGCAATGGCTGTTACTGTGGCACGCCCACAGCAACACCCAATGCACGCCCCTTCCATGCAAAGTGCTGCGTGCGAAGGGGCCGTATTTACAAGGTGGCGTTAAGCCACAAAAAGTAGCTTATTTCCACCTCTTAAATACGGTGCAGGGCATAGCGCCACCGGAGCCTCACAAAATATACCCCTGAGTGTTTTCTCTCTTCATCAGATGGACCTTTTGTATACCTAAAGATAGGTGCTCAGTAATATAATATGATAGTGGGTGGTTTGTAAATTCAGGATACATTTTAAGAAAAGCTTTGTAAATGGGATGTGTTTTGATGAGTGACTCTAAATTATAAACAAGGGGAAAATTGCCAATGGTGTAAAAATCTGGTTTCCCTTAGATGAGTTCCCTCAATTCATTAATAAACAAATCGGTCCCATTTTTTAAATCTGGTGTTATTTTATTGATTGATTGATATCAAACCTGAAATGACTAGTCAAAGGTTTGATTTTTCTTCTAGGCCAACTTCATGAAATGTTTTTAATACTTTTTTGGCTCTACCAAGTTAACAACGGTGTAACTTAAAAAACAGCAAAAAAGTAGTCCCACTTGGAGAAAAACCCAATGTAGTCTAATTTTAGATGGAGACCTTTCCTTTGGAAAAAAAATGTTTGAGGGGAAATAAATGCTAAAGCATTTCTTTCCTAAGGTTATGCTTTAAATTAGGTCAATAAATGACCCAGCTTGAAGGGGTGGAGAGATAGTTCAATCAGGATACCTTCAAACAGCATCATTTAAAATGACAGTTGGCACACGTGTGTGGCACACAAGAAAACTCCATTCTGGAATAAAGTTAAGGGATTTGATTACAAGCTCAGCCTCAAAGTCACGAAGACAGTTCTCAAAACAATTTTACAATACAGACTCACCATGGACAACGGAAAATACTAATCTGATGGATAGAAAACAAGCGCTGTTCAGTTCTTTCAAGCACACATTCAATTTAAAATTCATTTAAGCTTAGCCAACTAGGCGAAGGGAAAACCCTACAGATTAGTAAGTCAAACGTTAATGTGTGCTGGGCTAAACCACACCCAGCTCTGCTCACCTTTCAAGAACATGTGCAGCATGTGAGGACCACACCCAGCCCTTCAAACCACACCCAGCTCTTCGAACCACACCCAGCCCTGTCTATAAAAGGCAGCCCCCGAGCCTCACCCAGTGCTTGTGCTCGTCTACCTCCCGCTTACCTGAGAACAGATCCCTCGGCGCTGGCACTCCTGCTCTCTACAGACTTTCATTGGCTTCAATGGGCGCAGCTGCTGGCTCTTCCTTCTTCTGTTTTCCGGTTCCTCCTTGCCTCAGCCTCTCTCCTACAAACAACCTGCAAAAGAGAAAGAAGACAAGGTTAGACTGATCAGTATCTCTTGCCAGCAACAAGTAAGTGCAAAACTTTTTATTACCTGAAGGAACTTTGACAACAATTTCTGGATTCGTGTGTGGACGGTTTGAAGCAAGATACCTTCCACGAACATTGTGATTCAGGCTCTTTGTTGCAAGAATACCTTGCGGAGCTTTGTGAAACAAACATTGTTTTTTTTTTATGGAACTTTTAAGAATCGAACAGTGGAAACCATTAACAGCAAGGCAAACAGTAAATCAAGGACTTGCACAAATTACATGCTGTATTTTGATGTAAAAGTACAGTATTTATTTTCCAAAAGATTCTGGAGATATGGGAAAAGTGAGTCTGCTATTGGGAATTTAGGCTTTAGTTATATTAAGATGAATGTTTGATATTGGTAATTCTGATAACGGTATTTGTTTAATGTTTTAGAAGCTTTACAGTAATAGAAAGCACATCCCAGAGCAGTAACACATTCCAAACCTGGAAACTCGAGACCAGGATCCAAGAGGTACTTTTAGAAGAGAATTTCTAATAAATAAAGGGATAGTCAGGAACCCATTTAGGAATAGGTTGCACTTATCTGTTCTTTGTTTATGTTTCATTAGGCACCAGTTTCTACAGAAGTCAGAAAGGGCCGCAGATTTGTGCAGCACTTCAACAGTGGAAACGCAAGAACGGTGTTGTCTCTCTTTTTTATTTTATCCACTTCCCCCCTACCCTTGAGCTTCTGTTCTTAGTGCACTGTGTTAAAAACTAGTGTGCTGGAACAAGCAGTTTCAGGGTGGGGTCGGATTGTCTTCAACCTCCATCAGAACTGAACAAGAACTCAGGTGAGCTGGGCTTTGACAGGAGGTCGGGGAGAGGTTCACTCTCCTCTTCCGTTCCTTCATCTGTGACCAGAAGCATGTTGATCTCCGACCTCTCACAATGAGCTTTTAGTCGGTTCACATGGAGCACCCTTAGGGGATTCCTAGGGGTTTTGAGGTCCACTAGGTAAGTGGCCTCCCCTTTCCGCTCCTTTATTTCAAATGGGCCAGACCAGCGGTCCTGGAGAGCTCTGGGCTCTACTGGCTCCATTACCCACACTTTGTCTCCAGGTTGAAACTCTACCAGGGTGGCCTTCTGGTCATACGATTGTTTCATCACCTCTTGACTGGCCTCAAGGTTATCTTGGGCTTCTTTCCAGAAGCCGGTCATCTGGTTGCGGAGGGCCAACATATAGCTGACCACATCCTGAGGGGGTGTCTTTGGAGCTTTCTCCAACCCCTCCTGGACAATGCTTAAGGGTCCCCTGACAGGGTACCCATAGAGAAGTTCAAAGGGACTGAACCCTACCCCTCTCTGGGGGACCTCTCTGTAAGCAAAGAGAAGGCATGGTAAGAGGACGTCCCACTTACGCCTCATGGCCTCAGGAAGGCCACCAATCATGCCTTTCAGGGTCTTGTTGAATCTCTCCACAAGACCGTTCGTCTGGGGGTGATAGGGTGTGGTGAACTTGTAAGTTACCCCACACGCATCCCACAGAGACTTCATGTATGCAGACATGAAGTTAGTGCCTCTATCAGACACTATTTCCTTGGGGAATCCCACACGGGTAAATATCCCCATCAGGGTTCTGGCCACCACCGGTGCAGTTACTGTCCTTAGAGGGATTGCCTCTGGGTAACGGGTGGCATGGTCCACCAAAACCAGGATGAACCTGTTGCCTAAGGCAGTTTTGGGGTCCAAGGGACCAACAATGTCGATGCCCACCCTTTCAAAGGGGGTGCCAACGACAGGAAGTGGAATCAGGGGGGTTTTAACCCTTTTTCCTGCTTTACCACTGGCCTGGCAGGTAGGACAGGATCTGCAGAATTTGTCTGAGTGTGTCCTCATTTTGGGCCAATAAAAGTGGGTGACAAGCCTGTTAAAGGTCTTGCCCTGCCCCAAATGTCCTGCCAGGGGAATGTCGTGAGCCAGACCCAGTAGGAAGGTTCGGTAACATTGGGGGACCACCAGCATACGTGCTGCCCCAAAGCCCGGAACCTTAGGCTCACTGTAGAGGAGATCATTCTCCCAATATAGGTGGTGGTCGCCAGAGGCGTCGCCGGCTGCCTGGTTTGAGGCTTGTTTCCTCAAACCTTCTAGAGTGGGACATTCTTTCTGCGCCTTGCAGAATTCCTCCCTGGTGGGTCCACCCTCAACTTGCCAGCCAGCAAGCTCAGGTAAGTCACCTAGGGCGGCGATGTCTTCCCCAGTTGGCTCGGAAGCCTCCTCCTCAGGAGCCCCGTCAGCCACTGTGGGAACAGCGGGGGCCGGTTTCCCGCACCCCTGGTCCCTCCTCCTGGCAGCTCTCTGGGCCATCGTTCCAGGCTCCAGATGCCCTTGACTGCCCTCTCGGTCAGCCATGGACCGTGTGGTCATGCAGACCCACTCAGGTAACCCTAACATCTCCAGGTGAGACCTGAGCTCTACTTCTTTCCAGGCAGTGTGCTCAAGGTCATTGCCTAACAGACAATCTACAGGCATGGCAGGACTCACAGCTACTTTCAGAGTACCAGAGACCCCCCCCCACTCAAAGGGAACCAGAGCCACCGGTAGGTGACTCTCGCGATTGTCAGCGACTCTGACCTGGTGGAATGCATTAGGTACTATCTGCTCTGCTGACACCAGCTGACTCTTGATAGTAGTCATACTGGCTCCTGTGTCACGCAGAGCCTCCACCCTCTGCCCATCAATGGTGACCCACTGCCGGTACTTGGAAGTATTTCTGGGCATGTGGGCCTTGGGCACCATTTCTCCTTCTCCCAGGGACACTAGGGAAATCTCTACCTGCTCCCCAAAGCTAGTTGGGTCCATCTCCCCCCGAGTGCTACACTAGTCAACCCAGGTGCCTGTCCGGTAGTGGACGGTGCCCTCTTGGGGCACTGTGGATCGCCTTTGTAGTGACCATATTGGTAACACTCCATGCATTTGGGGCTAGACTTTCCTGACCTGTCAAATGTCCCTGGCTTTTTCCCAAATTTGGAAAAGGAAGGGTTGCCACCCCCTCCCTGGGAATTCTTTTGGGGGCCTTTAGAGAGTTCCTTATCTGTAAGTTTATCTCCCCCCTCTTTCTTCTGTTGGGAACCCTGACCACCTTTGTGGGAGTCCCCCCCAGGTACCTTTTTGGACACTCTGGTGCTAACCCAGAGGTCCGCCTCCTCAGCAAGCTTCCTGGGATCAGTCAGCTTACTATCCACTAGGTGCTGGCGCAAATCTGTATAAGTAACATTAAGCATATGCTCTCTCAGGATCAAGTCATATAAACCTTTATAATCTGCTACTTTGTTGCCCCGCACCCATCCATTCAGTGCCTTACTAGAGAAATCAAAGAAATCTACCCATGTTTGTGTGGTTTGTTAGGTGCTGTCCCTGAACCTCTGACGGTATCCCTCAGGGGTCAGCCCAAACTTGGCAAGTAAAGTGGCTTTCTGGAGTGGGTATGTGTTTTGATCCGGTGGATCCAATGTGAGAAGTGTGTCCCTCCCCAATGGCGGCACATAACCCCACATAGCTACCCCCCATTGCCCTTCAGGAACCTCATGAGCCCTTAGTGCAACTTCATAAGCAGCTAACCATTTATCTATGTCATCTCCCACCACAAAACTGGGCACCACATTTTTGGGTATACGAACCTTCTTTTCTCCAGCAGGTCCTGTCTGTATGCTGCCACCATTATTGCTGGATTCAGACTGTCTTGCCTTGATCTCCAGCTCCTTGAGACTCAGTTCATGAGCTAACAATAGTTTCTTTTCAGCCAAAGCTCTTTCAGCTTCCACTTGTTTGGCTGCTCTTTCAGCTTCTGCTTGTTTGGCTGCCCTTTCAGCTTCTGCTTGAATCTGTTTGGCTGTCCTTTCAGCTTCAATCTGTTTGGCTGCTCTTTCAGCCTCAGCTTGTTTGGCTTCTCTTTCTGCCCTCCTCTCCTCCTGTTGTGCCTCAATTTTCAGTTTTGCCATTTGCAATTGGAACTCCCTTTCCTCTCTCCTTTCCTCTGCGGTCAGGCTTTGCATGGAGACACTGCTCCCTGGTCTGGAAGGGTGCACAATTGCAGTGGTAACACCATCCATAGATAGTGAAAATCCTTCTGAGGGGCCATTTTCTGGCTCCTCTTCCTCATCATCCTTTAAATGGGCTTCTGCCCAGGCCCTCAGCGCCACTTGAAAGTCCTCCTTTCTGGAGGCCCCTTGGGTGGGTACCCTTAATGCCCTGCAGAATCCTCTTAGTTGTTTGACCGTGTATGTATCCAACTGGACTAGGTCAAAGTCCCCTGTCTGAGACCCAGTCAGAGACATGTTGAGTGAGGATTTAGTTTTTGAAAATTGTCAGGAAAAAACGGATTTTCAAAAAGAGATAAAAACCAAGTTGACCTTCAACTGTGGGTAGGTAGTGAAATACTTAGCTACTGTATGTCACTGCACAAATACAAGTCCTATCCTCACCGCTGATCACCAATGTTAGAAATGGGGTTTTTGGTTGGCAGTCAGGTTACCCTCTGTCCAAGCAAAAGCCCTCACTCTAGTCAGGGTAAGTCACACACTATCCAAGATTATCCTGTGCCCACCCTCTGGTAGCTTGGCACGAGCAGTCAGGCTTAACTTAGAAGGCAATGTGTAAAGTATTTGTGCAATAAGTCATACAATACCACCATATAACACCACAAAAATACACCACACAGTGTTTAGAAAAATATATAATATTTATCAGGATAATTGTAGGTCAAAAAGAATAAAGATGCAATGGAAAATTGTAGAACTATCACAGGAAAGTGATATAAAGTGTCTTAAGTCTTTAGAATGCAATACAGTGTCTTTCAAGCACAAAGTACCTGGTTTCTGGTGGAAAATCTCCTCAGAGGGCCACAGGAAAAGGGATGCGTGGAAAAAGGGTGTGTGCGTCGATTTCTCCTCAGCACACAAAGACTTGCGTCGTTCTTTTCCACGCGGGGAAGTCGGGCGTCGTTTTCCGGCGCGCAGACAGTCTCTTTTTGTGGATCGCGGGGATTACCAGATGTCCCGGGTCTGTGCGTGGATTCTCCTGCTTGTTTTCCGGCTGCGCGTCGTTCTGCGGGGCTGCGCGTCGAAGTTTCGATCTCACGGTAGGCGTCGCGTCGATTTCTCCTTGGAAGTCGGGCGGCGTTGTCCTTGCGAGGCCGTGCGTCGAAAGTTTGGTCTCACGGCAGGAGTCGCGTCGATTTCTCCTTGGAAGTCGGGCGGCGTTGTCCTTGCGAGGCCGTGCGTCAAAGTTTCGCACTCACGGTAGGCGTCGCGTCGATTTCTCCGGGAAAGTCGGGTGGCTTTGTCCTTGCGAGGTTGTGCGTCGAAGTCTCGATCGTCCCGAGGGCGTCGCGTCGATCAGCGTCGGTGTGCAGCGTTTTTCTCGCCGCGAAACAAGCTGTGCGTCGAAATTTTCGGCGCACGGAGCGTCCAAGTGAAAGGAAGAAGACTTTTTGGTCCTGAGACTTCAAGGAACAGGAGGCAAGCTCTATCCAAGCCCTTGGAGAGCACTTTCACAGCCAGACAAGAGTTCAGCAAGGCAGCAGGGCAACAGCAAGACAGCAGTCCTTTGTAGAAAGCAGACAGGTGAGTCCTTTGAGCAGCCAGGCAGTTCTTCTTGGCAGGATGTAGTTTCTGGTTCCGGTTTCTTCTCCAGCAAGTGTCTGATGAGGTAGGGCAGAGGCCCTGTTTTATACCCAAATGTGCCTTTGAAGTGGGGGAGACTTCAAAGAGTGGCTAAGAAGTGCACCAGGTCCCCTTTCAGTTCAATCCTGTCTGCCAGGGTCCCAGTAGGGGGTGTGGCAGTCCTTTGTGTGAGGGTAGGCCCTCCACCCTCCCAGCCCAGGAAGACCCATTCAAAATGCAGATGTATGCAAGTGAGGCTGAGTACCCTGTGTTTGGGGTGTGTCTGAGTGAATGCACAAGGAGCTGTCAACTAAACCTAGTCAGACGTGGATCGTAAGGTACAGAAGGATTTAAGTGCAAAGAAATGCTCACTTTCTAAAAGTGGCATTTCTAGAATAGTAATATTAAATCCGACTTCACCAGTCAGTAGGATTTTGTATTACCATTCTGGCCATACTAAATATGACCTCCCTGCTCCTTTCAGATCAGCAGCTGCCACTTCAATAGTGTATGAGGGCAGCCCCAATGTTAGCCTATGAAGGGAGCAGGTCTCACAGCAGTGCAAAAACGAATTGAGGGTTTTTTACACTACCAGGACATATAACTACACAGGTACATGTCCTGCCTTTTACCTACACAGCACCCTGCTCTAGGGGATACCCAGGGCACACATTAAGGGTGACTTATATGTAGAAAAAGGGGAGCTCTATGCTTGGCAGGTACTTTTAAATGCCAAGTCGAGGTGGCAGTGAAACTGCCCACACAGGCCTAGCAATGGTAGGCCTGAGACAAGGAAAAGGGGCTACTTAAGTGGGTGGCACAATCCGTGCTGCAGGTCCACTAGTAGCATTTAATCTATAGGCCCTAGGCACCTGGAGTGCACATTACTGGGGACTTATAAGTAGATTAAATAGTTCAATCAGGTATGATCCAAAGTTACCATGTTTACAGAGAGAGAGCATATGCACTTTAGCACTGGTTAGCAGTGGTAAAGTGCGCAGAGTCTAAAAACCAGCAAAAACAGTATCCACAAAGTGGAGGGAGGCAGGCAAAAAGTTAGGGGTGACTACCCTAAGGCTGTCAGGTCTAACAGCATGATACTCCATGGAGGCAGCGCCACACTCCTCCTCGCGACGACTGAGGCCGCAAACTGCTGGTAGTGCCAGTGCTAGTGGTTGTGCCTCATATAGTGTGTACAGGATCCAGGATGTCTCCTGCAGCCTCGGACGGCTGCCCACTGGGGATGCTGCTGATCTCCGCTGTAGTGGCACTGGCTGGGCACGTCGCAGGGCAGGTGGCGGTGGCTGCGGTGGAGATGCTGCCGGTGGTGCAGTGTCGGCACTTGTGGAGGGAGAAACCATGATGCCTCCTGCAGGCTCGGACGGCTGCCTACTGTGGATGATGCTGATTTCCGCTGTAGTGGCACTGGCTGGGAATGTCGCAGGGCAGGTGGCGGTGGCTGCGGTGGTGGCTGCGGCGGTGGCAGCGGCGGAGATGCTGCCGGTGGTGCAGGTGTCTGCACTTGTGGAGGGAGACACCAGGCCGTCTCCTGCAGCCCCGGAAGGCTGCCCACTGGTGATGATGCTGGTGACTGTAGTTGAGGCAGCTGCTGTGCAGGTGGCGGTGCAGGTGGCGGTCAAAGCGGCGGTGCTCACCGCGGTACAGGTTTGCTGGGCTGTCTTGTGAAAGGGGGGACACCAGTCCCTCACCCGGAGGCTCTGTGCCCTGAGGTGACTTCCCTTTGCTCTTGTTTCCCTTCCCCACTTTGGAACTCGCTGCTGGGACCTTGTCACTGTCCTCTTTGGTTCTGGATGAGGCCTTGCTGGGTGGGTGGTGCAGCTTTTCAGTTCTGCATGCTGGCCCCTTCTTTACCTTGGCAGGTGGCGGAATAGGGTGGTCCTTGGCTTCACTAGGTGGCACACTGGCAGCCCTGATGGGTGCCCCCTTCGATGTTCCTGGACTTGCAGGGACCACACTGGACAAGGATTTGGTGGCTGAGGTGCTGGTCAGGGCTCTAGACAACCTGGCTCTAGGGGAAAGACGGGGGGGAGGTATAGGGAAGAGGTCAGTGGTAGCCAGGAAACGTTTCTTAGACACACTGGGATGGGAAGATGGAGGGGGTTTGGAAGTGGGGGAAGAGGTAGTGGTTGTAGGAGGTGTACGTCTGCTGAGTTTGGGTGAAAGTGCATGGGTTGGAGGCTGTTGTGCGATGGATGGCTGTTGGGTGGGTTTGTGCCGACGTTTGTGTACTTTGGCAGGAGGGCTTACAGATACACTGGAAGAGGACACAGGGGACGTGTGAATGGTAGTGGGGGTGGTGATTGCACGTGAGCGGTGTGTGGTGATGGGCGTGCTGGTGATGGAGGTAGTGGCTGAGGATGTAGTGCATGCAGGTGTGAGTGGAGACAAGACTGGGAGGGAGGTGGAGGACATGGAGGAGGGGGACACAGTGGAGGCAGGGGATGTTGGTGTGTCTGCATGGGTATGGTGCTTGTGTGAGTGCCTGTGGGATGTGTGGTGCTTATGTATGCCTGAGCCACTTTTCTGTGTTGATGTGTGTGCATTGTGTTCTGATGGTGTGCTTGGGATAGGCTGAGGTTGAGGGGATTGGGTATGGGTAGTGGAGGTTGGAGGGGGGAGACTGGACACAGGGACAATGGCTGCCATCAGTGCTGAAGCCAGAGCCTTAAATGCTCTCTGTTGGGCCGCCACACCAGAATGAATGCCCTCCAGGTATGCATTTGTTTGCTGCAAATGCCTCTCGACACCCTGGATGGCATTCAAAATGGTTAACTGCCCAACAGTGAGAGCTCTCAGGAGGTCAATAGCCTCCTCACTGAGGGCAGCAAGTCTGACTGGGGCAGGGCCTGAGGTGCCTGGGGCGAAGGAGATGCCCTCCAGGTATGCATTTGTTTGCTGCAAATGCCTCTCGACACCCTGGATGGCATTCAAAATGGTTAACTGCCCAACAGTGAGAGCTCTCAGGAGGACAATAGCCTCCTCACTGAGGGCAGCAAGTCTGACTGGGGCAGGGCCTGAGGTGCCTGGGGCGAAGGAGATGCCCACCCTCCTGGGTGAGCAGGCACAGGAAACACTCTGAGGGGCTGCTGGGAGGGCGGTGCTGGTAGGGGGGTGGTGGCTGTACCTGTTGATGTGGTGGGCACAGAGGAGCCTGCCACCGCAAGGGAGCTCCCATCAGAGGAGGAGTTGCTGTCACTGGTGCCCCCTCCTGTCCGCATCGTGGAGCTCCCCTCGCCCTCCGTTCCACTGGTGCCTTCATACTCCGTACATTCGCCCTCCTGGGCCATGTGGGTTGCTGCTCCCTCCTGCTCCGGTGCCGCTGCTCCTCCGCCTGATTATGCTACTGCACACAAGGACATGGTGACAAAACAAAAAGGAGAGGAAAGACAGAGGAAATGTCAATGCCAGCAACACCACTGCCATTGGCGGACACAACACACAGGGAGCAGCCCTGTGCACTAGCCCATGCACTAACAGTTCTTAGGAAAATCATCTGCACATGGGGGACTATGCCTAACCCAATTTGCTGCACACCTGGAACCCACAGGAGGCAGACTAGTTGTAGATGGCCACGACCACTATTGGGTTTGGAATGCCACAGAGCCCGCCTAACAAGGGACCAAGTTCGCCCTGGCCTAGGGGAACCCACAGCCCACATCCCCCACCCAGACCAGACACCTCTAAAGCACGCAGAGTCAGCTGAATGAGACTGTACTCACCCCCTTGTGGCTGCTGTGATGCCCTCAAGCGCCCATCCAACTCCGGATATGCCACCACCAGGATCCGGAACATCAGGGGGGTCAAGGTGCGACGGGCACCCCTTCCACGTTCCTTGCTCCAGCGGCGCAGGTCCTCCCATCTCTTGCAGCAGTGGGTGCTCCGTCTATGATAGACCCCCAGGGTCCGCACTTCCTTGGCCATGGCACGCCAAATACCCTTCTTCTGGTGGGCGCTGACCTAGAGGAAAGGTAAAGTAAGAATGGAACTTACTCCCCCGTCCAGTTCTTCATAATCATTGGCCACCAGTTCCCACCCATGCCCTGAAACACACACACTGACCATCCTCACATGCAGGCCTCAGCCCCCCCACAACATGTATCTTCCATCCAGACCACTCCATACATTCATGTCCCATGCATCATGCTCACAGTTTACTCACCTGTTTGTCTGGAGGACCGTAGAGTAGCATGTATTGGGGGAGGACCCCATCCACTAGTCTCTCCAACTCCTCCGAAGTGAAGGCAGGGGCCCTTTCCCCAGACACTCGAGCCATTGTCGCTTCCAGACTGAGGTCACAGCAGCACTTGCAGTGTAGGTCCTCTCCTGTTGAAGGTCAGGTATCAAGTGAGTGAACAGCTAGAAAATGGCAGTCACGTCCGCGGCAGTGCGTACCGTCACCGCCGGCGTACATCGTCATTGGCTCCTGGTACCCATAGGGCCCAATGATAACCAATGCTGAATTGCGCGGTGGTCTTCGACCACCTACCGTGACGCTGTACAACGCCAGCGCAGTTACCTCATTTCCCCTTGTCCTTCCTTACAGGTCAGGCAGCAGCCATTTCAGGGGGGCACATGGCAGGGCATCTAACTGTGTCACAGCACATTTGGGCAGGAATACGGACAGACAGCGCCACACACCGATTAAATCACATTAGTGCAAAACACCCTTGTGCAACCTATGTTGTACATGACCCTCTGCTCACCATTCTTCTCCATAGGGCATATCCACTGGGGCAGATGATGAGATGGCGTCATCCTCCGGTGTACAGACCCCTGGTGGACCTGTCGACAATGGAAGACAGACACATCATTATCACCTACAGACTTGATTGTGCCACAATACAAGAACTGTGTGCCCAATTGGAGCCAGACCTGATGTCAGCTATCCGCCATCCCATAAGTATCCCCCCTCTAGTGCAGGTCCTGTCAGTGCTCCATTTCCTGGCCAGTGGTTCATTTCAAACAACAGTGGCCATGGCATCAGGGATGTCACAGCCAATGTTCTCTAATGTGTTGTCCAGAGTGTTATCTGCCCTGCTGAAACACATGCACAGCTACATCGTTTCCCCCCAGGTGGAGAATTTGCCCACAGTGAAAGCTGACTTCTATGCTCTGGGACATATCCCCATCATCATTGGTGCCATTGATGGTACACATGCGGCATTTGTCCCCCCCCGGAGGAATGAACAGGTGTACAAAAATCGTAAAAGCTGCTATTCAATGAATGTGCAGATGGTGTGTTTGGAAGACCAGTACATCTCTCATGTGAATGCCAAGTATCCTGGCTCTGTGCATGATGCTTACATTTTTAGGAATAGCAGCATCCCTTATGTGATGTGGCAACTACAGAGGCACTTTGTGTGGCTAATAGGTGAGCCCAAGGTCCCCACACAATATGAATAGGTGTCTGGAATAGTCCCTTAGGGTTGGTGTATGTCTAACAGATATCCCTCGAAATTTGCAGATTAATCTGGTTACCCCAACCTGTCATGGCTACTGACCCCAGTGAGGAATGTCAGGACAATGGCAGAGGAATGCTACAATGAGGCACATGGGCGAACTAGGAGGATTGTAGAGTGGACTTTCGGCCTCCTGAAGGCCAGATTCCGGTGCCTCCATCTAACAGGTGGCTCCCTTTACTACTCACCGAAGAAGGTCTGCCAGATCATCGTGGCATGCTGTATGTTGCACAACCTGGCTTTGCGACGCCAGGTTCCTTTTTCTGCAGGAGGATGGGCCTGATGTTGGTTTTGTGGCAGCTGTGGAGCCTGTGGACAGTGAGGAAGAGGAGGCAGAAGAAGAAGAAGATATTGACAACAGAAACAACATCATCATGCAGTACTTCCAGTGACACACAGGTAAGAGACTGGCACTGCTCATCTCATATCAGACTACTGCAGGACATTGTATAAGTCTGCCTAATTACCTCTGTGCATGGACCCTGATAGTTCACTTTGGCTTTCCTTTTCACAGATCTGGGTACCACTTTCTGCCTTCTGCTATGTTCGCTGCTGCCCAACAACTGTCAAACTTTGGTATGTGCAAATGGACATTTACTATGTTATTTGTCAAAGAGGTTGTAATAACACATTTGTGAAAGTACAGACTGACTCCAGATTGTTTTGTGATTCAAGGGTGTTTATTTAAGTGCTAATAAGTGGAGGGGGGTGTGCAATGGGCTGGGGTGGTGGTGGAGGAATATCCATGGTAGAGGCCAGTCTCTTTGGATCACAGGTGCATTGTCCAATGGGGCATAGGGAGTGGAGCAATGGCAGTTCAAGGTGGTCAGGGTGACATAGTGGGACAGAACGGTGACAATCAGGAGAGTCCTATTTCCTGGTGGGGGGCAATGTTCTCTGTCTTGTGCCTGGATCGCAGGGACCGTTTGCAGGGTGGTTCTCCTTCTGCAGGGGGTGGGGTGCTGGTGGCCTGTTGGTCCTGTGGCGAGACCTCCTGTCCACTAGCGCCGGCGGACGTGGAGGGCTGTTCATCGTTTGGGCTGGTGTCAGTGGCCCGGTGCTATGCGATTGTCTCCCTCAAGGTGTTGGCCATGTCTGCCAGCACCACTGCAATGGTGACCAGGGTGGTTTTAATGGGCTTCAAGTCCTCCCTGATCCCCAGGTACTGTTCCTCTTGCAGCCGCTGGGTCTCCTGAAACTTGGCCAGTACCATGCCTATGGTCTCCTGGAATTGGTGGTATGCTCCCATGATGCTGGAGAGTGCCTCGTGGAGAGTGGGTTCCCTGGGCCTATCCTCCCCCTGTCGTACAGCAGTCCTCCCAGCTTCCCTATTGTCCTGTGCCTCTGTCCCCTGAACCGTGTGCCCACTGCCACTGACCCTAGGTCCCTGATCGTCCGGGGTTAGTGGGTTTGCCTGGGGTCCCTGTAGTGGTGGACACACTGCTGATTGACGTGTCCTGGGGACAGTGGCATGGGCCGGCTGGGTGGGTGCTGTGGTGGTGTTTCCTGAGGGGGTGGTTCAGTGGTGGTTTGGGACTGTGGCAGGGGAACCAACTGTCCAGAGGTCTCTGATGGGCCAGGCTGGTCATCTTGATCCAGGTGTGCAGAGCTGCTGTCGTCACTGTGGGCCTCTTCTGTGGGGGGACTGGATATGGCTGGCACCTCCTGTCCGGTGACGTTGGGTAGGGGTCCTGTTGGGGTGTAAATGCATAGTTATTGTATCTGTGTGTGCCATCTTGTGCAATGGGTGAGTTTCCCTCTACTCCTGTGCTTGCATTATCACCTTGGCCCTTGTGTGAGTGGTGATTGTGTGCCCTGGCTGAGTCTCTCTACTGGACATGCTTTGGTGATGGGTGTCCATGCAGGTCTGTGATGGCTGTCCATGCGTTGCTGTCACATGCAGGGCTTGGTATTGGGATGTGTGGGCTGTGATAGTGGCGTATCTGTGAGGTGTTGGGGTGATGGGTGTGAGGGTAGAGGTAGAAGTTTGTGATGGCATGCAGGTAGGGTGGGGGGATATAATAGTAAAGATATGACTTACCAGAGTCAAGTCTTCCTGCTACTCCTGCAAGGCCCTCAGGATGCATGATCGCCAAGGCTTGCTCCTCCCATGTTGTTAGTTTTGGGGGAGGAGGTGGGGGTCCACCTCTAGTCCTCTGTACGGCTACCTGGTGTCTGGATACCACAGAACGTACCTTCCCCCGTACATCGTTCCACCTCTTCCTGATGTCATCCCATGTTCTTGGATGCTGTTCCACTGCGTTGACCCTGTTGACAATTCTCCGCCATAGCTCCATCTTCCTAGCAATGGATGACTGCTGCACCTGTGATCCGAATAGCTGTGGCTCTACCCGGATGATTTCCTCCACTATGACCCTGAGCTCCTCTTCAGAAAACCTGGGGTGTCTTTGAGGTGCCATGATGTGGTGTGGGTGATGTGTGAGGTGATGGTTGATGTGATGTGTGGTGTGATATGTTGGGGTGTGTTCTTTGATGTGCGTGGATGGTTTATGAATGATGGTGTTGTGTGCCTCTGGATGTTGGTGTTGTCGTAGCTTTTCTGTCTCTCTGCTTCTTCCAAAAATGTCGTTGTAAGGGGTTGTGGGTAATGTGGGTGGGTGTTTTATAGTGGTGTGAGTGTGTGGGTGTGGTGTGTGTATGTGTATCAGGTGTGTGTATTTTGAATTGTCCAATGTGGTTGTGTTTTGTAAGTGTGTGTGTATTTTGAGCGCAGTTGAATGACCGCCGTGTTGATTCGTGGGTCCTCATACTGTGGGCGTAGTCCTGTTGGCATAATGG
This sequence comes from Pleurodeles waltl, assembly GCF_031143425.1. Classification (NCBI taxonomy): domain Eukaryota; kingdom Metazoa; phylum Chordata; class Amphibia; order Caudata; family Salamandridae; genus Pleurodeles; species Pleurodeles waltl. The sequence continues at coordinate 1,330,308,208 of NC_090446.1, read as the reverse complement.
TGTGGGTTTTGCTATCGCCAGTTTATCACTGACCATTGGTGTGGCGGACTTGTGTGGGTGTCTGTATTGTGGAGGATTTCAAAGTGCAGGTCATAATACCTGTAGCGGATTTCCGCAGCGGGCACGGTATGTTGGCGGCCGTCAGCACGGTTGTCAGTGGCCTTTACTGCTAGGGTTGTAATGAGGGCCTATATGTAGTTGCATTTCAGAAATGATGGAAGTTTTTCTTTACTGGCAGAGATGTGCTAATTTCCCAACTTTGTAGCTTTGTGAAGATGACAATTTCTATCTAAAATCTTTAATGCTAAATAATTCTCCTGAAAAAAAAGGTTCGAGGGATTTTCTTTAAAAAACATTGCCAATTTGTCAAGTAAATGCAATAGGCAACATTTGAAACATGACTTTGTGAAGTGAGAATAAGTCAAAGTACTCACATTTTTACAACCCAACCTTTGGGCAACAACATTCGTTCATGCTTATGTTGGGGAAGCCATTTGATGGGGTTGAAGTTATCTTGCTAACTCATTGAAAAGCACGTCCAAAAACTGATTTGTGGAAGGGGAGTATATGATTGCTAGAAGCTGCCTTACTGTGTTACCAAGATGGAAGTTATTTAGTTAAATCCACAATAAATAAGGAAGCGGTGAAATAGAAAGGGTTCTAGCCTAGTACCAGATGAAATGAGTTTTATTTTATCAGGTCGCTATTTCCACCAGTTAACCCCTGACATATCTATCTATGCTCTACCACTATCAGCCAAACATAAGAAGGGACCTCATCATTCATTTACTGGAGTCTAAGGGTTGATACTGTGTTTGTGGATGTATGAGCAGAACCTAGTTGTCCAGGGTTTTAGGAGTGACAGGCTCTGAGAACATCTTTCACGTTGACACTTCCGAGGTGAGATGTGGCTTTGGTGTTTATTTGAGAAGATGAAGGGATCAAATCGTACACCTCTATTACGCCTTTCATTACTGTACTATAAAAGATATGTGCGAACATTTACCAATGAAATATTGAAGTTGTACTTGCATAGCAGCTTATTGCATGAATTGCGTTTCCTTAAGTCATATGTTGAAAACTGAGAACAAGAAAGTTTTATGGATTGCTCAGTTCACTACAGCCATCTGAGTTCTGACCTTCAACTAGGTCTGGGTTACGATGTTGTGATGAATCTAGGTCACATTGCTTCCTCACCTCCTTCATCTGTGAGTTTGGAAATGAAGGAAAACAAGTGTTGCAACATTCTGGGCCCATAACTGAACTATATGTATCTGCAGAGCACTTCTGCTGGTTTTGTGTCCTGTGTTTCCGAGCAACAGGATTCAAAATGTAAGCATATGTGGCTTGCATTACAAAAAAACCCAATAACAAAATGCATAATTGGAGTCAGAAACTGGAATTGCATATTCTCAACCTTACCACAGTCCCAATTGGTACTGTAAATCACACAGCTGTACGCTACCAGTAATACTGAATTTTGATTGGCCCCTAGCTGGCTGACATCTATCCAGAAGATTCATAGCTAGAACCTAAGAATCAACGCACTTATCACTATGCATTCTTACAGCTGCCTGTGAAGATTGTAGGGTTCTAATAAAGACCTAGAATGTTTTCAGCTCACAGAATATGTCTGCACTGGGGGACATGGGGAAGAATCATTCAATTTCCTATTCAGAAGGTTGAGTATGTACATGAAAATGTTTCTTATCTCTGCTGCTACACATTTCTGAAATGAATGAACCAGCACAAGATGATAATTATATAGTCCAGGGCAGTTTTCACTATTTTTAACATAGCCTCATTATTCTGTCTGATTTACCTTATTTATTTTGCAATATGTTTAAATATTTACCTTTAAAAGCAGTTGTTTATTTGGTATATACAGCCACATCTGTACAGACAATAGATTTATATTTTAATGTGTTTTATAATTTCCTAGTATTTAAATCATTATAAAAATATTTTGAAGCCAGTGCACATTCATGGATGGAGATACAACTACTGACTGGAGGAGGAAGAAAAAAGTAAAAAATAAGGGCCAGATTTACAAGGCCCTTGCGCTTCCTTGTGCCTCCTTGCACCACATTAGCGTCATTTTTTTACGCTATTGTTGCGTTAGGTAGTCATTTTGGGTGTGCCATATTCACAAAGTGGCATAATGCTTGCGCCACTTTGTAACCCTTTATGCCACATTATGCCTGCGCCAGGTATGATGTATGCAAGGGGGTATTCCCCTGCAGGGAGGCCTCAAAAATGGTGCAGTGAAATCTAAAAAATTTCACTGCATAATTTTTTCATCATGCACCTGTTTCAGGTCCTGAGCTCGCCCCCCACGACCGCAGCACCAACCTGCTGCCTCCTGCCTCTGTCCCCTGACCACGCTGCTGTTTGCGTGTTCGAGGCCCTCCTCCACCCGCAGGCATCCTCCTGCGCCTCATCCCTGGGGTCTAGTGGGCTCTGACTAGCTTCACTTGACCCGTGTGCCGCTTTCCGCCGTCCCGTAAGTGTTTTTCGTTTTTTTCGCTTTTTTTCAGCGCCTCGCCGCCGGCGCTTCTGCCCCCTTTGTGCCCCCCTGATTGCTGTCTCCCCGATCGTATATTGTGCCATTATTGTTTTCTGATTGTGTGCTTTTCTTATTGTAACTGCTTGTATTTTTGCTCGTTTTCAGTGTTTTGCCCCTTGTGCGCTCCCCGTTCCCTGCCGCTGCCTCCCTGCGGCCCCGCCCCCCTCGCGCCCCCATTTGCCGCTCCCTCCCGCCTCCCGCCTCCCAGCTGCTCCTCCCTCCCCCCTCCCTTCTTAATGGCTGGCGCTGCGCGTCCGCGCCGCTGGCGCGCCGGAGGCGCGCCAGAGGCAAGCCCGTCTGCGCCCGTCCGCGCCTGGACCGCGCCCAGCGCCACACCCCCTGGCCCTCGCGCCCCCCGCTTCCGCTACTCGATCAACGAACTCCGCGCCTTCAACCCCGGCCCCTCCACTGAATGCTACCAGGAATCCCCGAAGCACACTAAAGGACATTTTTCCTGCCGCACCTGCAACTTCTCCTGCATCAGAACGACCAATCCATCTACGAAAACATTCAACCCCAACCACCTGAACTGCATCCTCATCAACACCCGCTCCGCACGAAAACACGCCATCGAGCTCTGGGATTTGCTCGACACCACTGCTCTTGACGTGGCTTTCCTGACCGAAACCTGGTGGAACGACTCCTCGTCTCCGGACATCGCCTTCGCCATACCGGACGGCTACAAAATCACCAGAAGAGATCGAACCAACGGAATCGGCGGCGGAATAGCCATCGCTCAGAAAGCTACCCTCAAAATCCACACCCACTCGGACGACACCCTCAGGACAGCCGAACACCTCCACTTCCAGATCCACACGGACCCCAACACGACCCTCAGAGGAACCCTCATTTACCGCCGTCCAGGACCAAGAGCCCCCTTCAACGACACCATCGCCGACCTTGCAAGCACCCACGCCCTCGCTTCCCCGGATTACATCCTCCTGGGAGATCTGAACTACCATCTGGAAAATGCCAACGACGTCAACACCGCGTCACTGACCTCCAACCTCCTCAACCTCGGTCTCCGCCAGCTAGTCAACATGCCTACCCACATCGCCGGACACACCCTTGACCCCCTCTTCACCTCTAGCAACCACATTTCCTTCAGCCACACCTCCGAACTCCACTGGACCGACCATCACTGTGTCCATTTCACCTATAAGAAAACCACAGAGCAACACCGCATCCAGCTACCTCCCCACCGCCGCTGGGGCAAAGTCACCCAAGAACAACTGACCAGCACCCTCATCAACAACCTTCCACCCGACGCAATCGACCCGAGCACAGCCGCCATCAACCTCCATCAATTGATCCTCGACTGCGCCAACACCCTTGCCCCTCTCAAGAAACCCACCACCATCCAAGAAAAGAAAAAACCAGCCTGGTTCACAGACGATCTCACCACCTCCAAAAGCAACTGCCAGAAGCTCAAAAAGAAATGGATCCAAGAACGCACAGCCGACAACCTTGCCGCCCTCAAAAACGCCAACCGCGAACACCACCAACGGATCCGCACCGCCAAGCGCGCCCACTTCACCAAACGCATCAACAACAACGCCCACGACTGCAAAGAACTCTTCGGCATCGTGAAGGAACTCTCCAATCCGAAAGCCAACTCCAACGACATTCCGCCCTCCCAGAAACTCTGCGACGACCTCTCCACCTTCTTCCACCAGAAAATCACTACCATCCACGACAGTTTCAACACCGGTCCTCCGCCAGACCCCACCCCCGACGTCTCCTCCCGCGACTGCCGCCTCACCGCCTGGACCCACGTGGACGAGGCAGAAACCATAACAACCATGAACACCATCCACTCAGGCTCCCCCACGGACCCCTGCCCCCATCATGTCTTCAACTCAGCCAACGCCACCATCGCCCCCGAACTCCGCAAGATCATCAACCTCTCCTTCACTTCTGCCACCTTCCCGGACAGCTGGAAACACGCAGAAATCCAACCCCTCCTCAAAAAACCCAAGGCTGACCCCAACGACCTCAAAAACTTCCGTCCGATCTCTCTCCTCCCTTTCCCAGCGAAAGTCATCGAGAAGATCGTCAACACTCAGCTCACCCACTTCCTCGAAGACAATTCCATCCTAGACCCCTCACAATCCGGATTCAGACGAAACCACAGCACTGAGACTGCCCTCCTCACCGCCACTGATGACATCAGACATCAAATGGACAACGGCGAAACCTCAGCCCTCATCCTCCTCGACCTATCAGCCGCTTTTGACACCGTCTGCCACCGCACCCTACTGACCCGCCTCCAGGAAGCCGGCATCCAAGATAAAGCCCTCCACTGGATCTCATCCTTCCTCTCCGACAGAACGCAGAGAGTCCGTCTCTCCCCTTTCCGCTCCAAAGCCACCAACCTCATCTGCGGCGTCCCCCAAGGATCCTCCCTCAGCCCTACGTTGTTCAACGCCCCCCTCGCTCAACTGGCCCGCCAACATCATCTCAGCATCATCTCCTACGCCGACGATACCCAGCTCGTCCTCTCCCTGACCAAAGACCCGCTCACCGCCAAAACAAACCTCCACGAGGGACTAAAATCCATCGCCGATTGGATGAACAACAGTCGCCTGAAACTCAACTCCGACAAGACGGAAGTCCTCATCCTCGGACGCACTCCCTCGGCCTGGAACGACTCATGGTGGCCCTCCGCCCTCGGACCCCCACCCACCCCTGCCAGCCACGCAAGAAACCTCGGCTTCATCCTGGACTCCGCCCTCACCATGTCCAAACAGGTCAGCGCCGTCTCCTCCTCCTGTTTCAACACCCTTCGAATGCTCCGCAGAATCTTCAAGTGGATTCCAACAGAAACCAGAAAGACGGTGACCCAGGCCCTCGTCAGCAGCAGACTTGACTACGGCAACGCACTCTACACAGGCATCCCAACCAAAGACATCAAACGTCTCCAACGTATCCAAAATGCCTCCGCCCGACTGATCCTCGACATACCCCGCCGAAGTCACATCTCCCCTCACCTAAAGGAACTCCACTGGCTCCCGGTAGACAAGAGGATCACCTTTAAACTCCTGACCGACGCTCACAAGGCACTTCACAACACCGGACCCTCCTACCTCAACACCAGACTCAACTTCTACACTCCAACACGTCAACTCCGATCCGCCAACCTCGCCCTCGCCATCGTACCCCGAATCCAGCGCAAGACATCCGGCGGCAGATCCTTCTCCTTCCTCGCCGCCAAGACCTGGAACTCTCTCCCCACATCTCTTTGCCAGACCCAGGACCTCCTCGCATTCAGAAGGCTCCTCAAGACCTGGCTCTTCGACCGCTAAATCAGCAGCGCTCCCCCCCCCCCCCTCAGCGCCTCGAAACCCTGACGGGTACATAGCGCGCTTTATAAATACTATGATTGATTGATTGATTGATAGCAGGCCTTAAAGTGGCTGACCCATAATAACCTATGGGCCTCCTAAGGGCTTTGCTGGACTAGTCCCATAATTAATGGCACTATACTAGCAAATCACCACATGGCATCATAAATTCTGATGATATTGTGCTAACGTGCTCATGGTGCTCTGTATGGTAAATATGGTGCTACCATGGTGATGTTAGGGGGACTAAGGGCAGCGCAAGAAAAATGGGGCATCAGTACTGATGCACCACTTTCTTGTAGATCTGGCCCTAAATGTCTAAACAGTGACTTCATCAGAGAAACTCAATGCCCATAGGAGCACAAATCTATTAGTTTTAAATATAAGTAGTTGTAAATAGCTTCCAGCAACACTTGAAAAATCTACTCACATACACTTAAATGTAAGATTAAAAAAACATTATGGCCCTCATTACAACCCTGGAGGTCGGTGTTAAAGCAGAGGTAATGGAATCAGGACCATGGCAGAAACCGCCAACATAGACAGCCACTTTAACACTCCGACCGCCAAGGCGGTAGAAACAAACATCGCGGCGGTAACCGCCAACAGACAGGCGGAAGACAATGTACCGCCCACTATATTACAATAGGCCTATCCGCCACCTTTTCCGGGGCGGAAACAACGCTATCAAAAGCACGGCGGAAACAGTACACAGAAGGGAAACCACTCACCTCTCGACACCAAACGAGGAACCAGGACGCCATGGAGCCCGAACTACACGTACTGCCCATGCTGGTCTTCCTCCTTCTGTATCAGGAGGAAAGACACCGTCGATGACCACGATGAGTACTGCACCTACAACACAGGGGAGGGTGGGAGGGAAAAGAGAGTGCAACACGCAAAACCCCCACCCTCACCCACAACACCATACACACAAATACACGCAGCAACATTACATATACACCCCCTCACCCCCTGGGAGAACGCAAGGACAAAAGGAAATGATTGTAATGAGTGTAATCAATAAAAATCAGAAAGTGCAAGTCCAAAAATCAGTATATACAAATAAGTGCACTAGCTACAAAAGTACGGATATTACTCAAACATCATCCACGGATCAGTGTCCCAAAATGCATGGGCAAAGCCCACACAAGATACCTGGCTCGAAACGGAGAGAACACTGCAGGGGCATCAGATCGAAATTAAACAGGCACCTCAGGGGGAGGGGCGGGGGGCAGCTCAGCCGGATGAACGCGCGACGCCACTGCTCCACGAGCGGGCTCCATGCCCACTGATGTATCCTGGGGAGTGCAAAGCCACAGTCTCACAAGTCTCTCCAGTGGGTGGTTTGCTCACTGCTCTATCCTGGGGAGTGCAAAGCCACAGGCTCTCAAATCTTTCCAGTGGGTGGTTTGCCCACTGCTGTATCCTGGGGAGTGCAAAGCCACAGGCTCTCAAGTCTTTCCAGTGGGTGGTTTGCCCACTGCTGTATGCCGGGGAGTGCACAGCCACAGTCTCACAAGTGGATGTCAGTCTCCACTGGTTCTGGAGGGGGCTTTGTGCCCAGAGTGCTTCATCCTGCCAAGGACTGAGGTAGTGGATGCTTTTCTCCACTGGTTCTGGAGGGGGCTTTGTGCCCAGAGTGCTTCATCCTGCCAAGGACTGAGGTAGTGGATGCTTTTCTCCACTGGTTCTGGAGGGGGCTTTGTGCCCAGAGTGCTTCATCCTGCCAAGGACTGAGGTAATGGATATCTTTCTCCACTGATTCTGGAGGGGGGTTGGTGCCCAGAGTGCTTCATCCTGCCAAGGACCGAGGTAGTGGATGCTTTTCTCCACTGGTTCTGGAGGGGGCTTTGTGCCCAGAGTGCTTCATCCTGCCAAGGACTGAGGTAGTGGATGTGAATCTCCACTGGTTCTGGAGGGGGCTTTGTGCCCAGAGTGCTTCATCCTGCCAAGGACTGAGGTGGTGGATGTCTTTCTCCACTGGTTCTGGAGGGGGCTTGGTGCCCAGAGTGCTTCATCCTGCCAAGGACTGAGGTAGTGGATGCTTTTCTCCACTGGTTCTGGAGGGGGCTTTGCGCCCAGAGTGCTTCATCCTGCCAAGGACTGAGGTAGTGGATGTCTTTTTCCACTGGTTCTAGAGGGGGCTTGGTGCCCAGAGTGCTTCACATGCAGTGTGGCAGGTCCCATTCCCTCACCTGGGTGTGTGTGCCACGAGATTGCCTGGGAACAAGTAGCATGATACGCCATGGAGGCAGAGACACACTCCACCCTGCTGCCGCTTCGCCTGACACCTGCAGGTGCAAAAAGTGCTGAGAGTCATGCCTCATGGACGCTGGGCAGGGTCCAGGACGGCTCCTGCAGCCTCGGACGGCTGCCCACTGGGGATGATTGCCATGTCAGCTGTGGTGGCACTGTCTGTGCACGTCACAGGGCTGGTGGCGGGGCTTGTGGCGGTGTCTGTGGCAGAGGTGCTGGTGGTGGTGCATATGTCTGCACTGTTGAGGGACACAGCAGGACAACTCCTGCAGCCTCGGACAGCTGCCCACTGGGGATGATCCTGGGGACTGTTGCTGAGGCAGCAGATGTGCAGGTGGTGGTGCTGGTGTTGGTGCTGGTGGCGGTGCTGGTGGCGGTGTCCACTGCCGTACAGGTTGGTGTAGTGGCTGACAGAAGGGGTGACTCTGGTCCCTAAGTCAGAACCACCGTGCCCTGCCCTGACCTGCTCTTCGGCTTGTGTCCCTTCCCCACCTTTGTTGTTGCTGCTGGTGTCTTGCCACTGTCCCCTTTTGGTTTGGAGGAGCCCTTGCTTGCTGGTAGGTGCGGCTTCTCCCTCCGGCATGTGGGCACCTTCTTCACCTTGGCAGGTGGCGGAATGGCCTGCTCCTTGGCCTCGCTAGGTGGCACACTGGCAGCCCTGATGGGTGGCGCACGCGATGAGACCGGAGTTGCTGGCACCACTGTGCTTGGGGATTTGGTGGCTGAGGTGCTGGGCTGGGACCTGGAAAGCCTGGCCCTAGGGGAAGGACGGGGGGAGGTGTAGGGAAGAGGTCAATGGTAGCCAGGAAAAGTTTCTTAGACACACTGGGACGGGAAGATGGAGGGGGTTCGGGAGTGGAGGAAGAGGTAGTGGTTGCAGGAGGTGTACGTTTGCTGAATTTGGGTGAAGGTGCATGGGCCGGAGGCTGATGTTAGGTGGATGGCTGTTGGGTGTGTGTGTGCTTGCGTTTGTGTACTTTGGGAGGAGGGCTCACAGACACACTGGGAGAGGACACAGGGGATGTGTGAATGGTAGTGGGGGTGGTGATTGCACGTGAGCGGTGTGTTGTGATGGGCGTGCTGGTGATGGAGGTAGTGGCTGAGGATGTAGTGCATGTAGGTGTGAGTGGAGACGAGACAGGGAGGGGGAGGAGGAGGTGGAGGAGGGGGACACAGTAGAGGCAGTGGATGTTGGTGTGTCTGCATGGGTATGGTGCTTGTGTGAGTGCCTGTGGGATGTGTGGTGCTTATGTTTGCCATGTCCACTCTTGTGTGTTGATGAGTGTGCATGCTGGTCTGATGGTGTGCTTGGGATAGGCTGAGGTACAGAGGATTGGGCCTGGGTGGAGGAAGTTGGAGGGGGGAGGCTGGACACAGGGACGATGGCTGCCATCAGTGCTGAGGCCAGAGCCTGAAATGCTCTCTGTTGGGCCGTCTGGCCAGAATGAATGCCCTCCAGGTATGCACTTGTTTGTTGCAAATGCCTCTCAACACCCTGGATGGCATTCAAAATGGTAGATTGCCCAACAGTGAGGGATCTCAGGAGGTCAATAGCCTCCTCACTGAGGGCAGCAGGGTGACTGGGGCAGGGCCTGAGGTGCCTAGCGCGAAGGAGATGCCCACCCTCCTGGGTGAGCGGGCACGGGACACACTTTGAGGGGCTGCTGGGAGGGTGGTGCTGGTAGGGGGGGTAGCGGCTGTACCTGTTGATGCGGTGGACACAGAGGTGCCCTCCATCGCAAGGGAGCTCCCATCAGAGGGCGAGTCTCTGTTGCTGGTGTCTCCACCTGTCCCTGTCGTGGAGCTCCCCTTGCCCTCAGACCCACTGGTGCCTTCAGACTCCATTACTTCACCCTCCAGGGCCATGTGGGATGCAGCTCCTCCCTGCTCCGGTGCCACTGCTCCTCTGTCAGATGATGCTAATGCATGCAAGAACAGGGTGACAAAACAAAAAGGGGGGGGGGGACAGAAAAGACACATGGTCAGGGCATGCAACACCACTACCGCTGGCGGACACAACACACAGGGAGCAGCACTATGTACTGAGCCTTGCAATAACAGTTCTTAGAAAAATCACCTGCCCATGGGGGATAATGCCTAAGCCCATTTGCTGCACACCTGGAACCCACAGGAGCCTGAATAGGTGTAGATAGCTACTACCACTATTGGGGTTGGAGTGCCACAGAGCCTGCCTAACATGGGATCCACCCTACCAAGTTCGCTCTGGCCTAGGGGAACCCATAGGCCACTTCCCCCACCCAGACACCTTGTAAAGCGCACAGAGTCAGCTGAAAGAGACTGTACTCACCCCCTTGTGGCTGCTGTGATGCCCTCAAGCACCCATCCAACTCCGGATATGCCACCGCCAGGATCTGGAACATCAGGGGGGTCATGGTGCGACGGGCACCCCTTCCACATTGGGAGGCCATCCCCAGCTGGGCCTCCACCGTCTTCTTGCTCCAGCGGCGCAGGTCCTCCTATCTCTTGCGGCAGTGGGTGCTCCGTCTATGATAGATCCCCAGGGTCCGCATGTCCTTGGCGATTGCACGTCAAATACCCTTCTTCTGGTGGGCGCTGACCTAGAGAAAAAGTGAAGTAAGAATGGATGTTACTATCCCGTACAGTTCTTCTCACGCATTGCCTAAACACCTCCCTCTCTGGCCCAGACATACATACACACACACTGTCCTCACATGCTGGCCTGTCCCCCGTCTCTTCCATCCACGACACTCCATACAATCATGTGCCATCCACATGCTCACAATGCACTCACCTGTTTGTCTGGAGGCCCGTACAGTTGCGTGTACTGGGGGAGGGCCCCATCCACTAGTTTCTCCAACTCTTCCGAAGTGAAGGCAGGGGCCCTTTCCTCAGACACTGTAGCCATCATCGCTTCCAGAAACAGGTCACAGCAGCACTTGCAGTGTAGTTCCTCTCCTGTTGAAGGTCAGGTATCAAGTGAGGGAATAGTTAGAAAATGTCGGCCACGTGCGCGGCGGTGTGTACCGTCACCACCGACGTACATCGTCATTGCCTCCGGGAACCCATAGGGCCCAATGTTAACCAATGCTGAATTGCGTTGCGGTCTTCGACCGCCTACCGCGACGGTGTACAACGCCAGCGCAGTTACCTCATTTCCCCTTGTCCCACCTTACAGGTCAGGCGGCTGCCATTTCAGGGGGCCACATGGCAGGCCAAATAACTGCATCACACCTATTTAGGCCAGGAATACGGCCAGACCAGGGAACATGGAGAAATTGTAACGTTTTTGTTGTAAGACCCTCTGCTCACCGTTCTCCTCCATATGGCATGCCTGCTGGGGCAGGTGATGAGATGGCGGCATCTTCCGGTGTACAGACCCCTGGTGGACCTGTCGACAATGGAAGAGAGACACATAATTATCACTTACAGACTTGATCGTGCAACAATCCAGGAACTGTGTGCCCAGTTGGAGCTAGACTTGATTTCAGCTATCCGCCATCCCACAGGAACCCCCCCTCTAGTGCAGGTCCTGTCTGTACTCCATTACCTGGCCAGTGGGTCTTTTCAAACAACAGTGGCCATGGCATCAGGGATGTCCCAGCCAACGTTCTCTAACGTGTTGACCAGAGTGTTTTCTGCCCTGCTGAAACACATGCGCAGCTACATTGTTTTCCCTCAAGTGGAGGATTTGCCCACAGTGAAAGGTAACTTTTATCCCCAACATCATCGGTGCCATTGATGGTACACTTGTGGCATTTGTCCCCGCAGGTGTGCAGAAACCGGAAAAGCTACCATTCTATGAATGTGCAGATGGTGTGTTTGGCAGACCAGTACATCTCCCATGTGAATGCCAAGTATCCGGGCTCCGTGCATGACTCTTACATTTTGAGAAATAGCAGCATCCCTTATGTGATGGGGCAACTCCAGCGGCACCGTGTGTGGCTAATAGGTGAACCTAAAGTCACCACACAGTTCCATTTGGTGTCTGGGTATGGGAGATTCCCTAATGTTTGGAGGATGTCTAACTGTTGTCCCTTGATATTTGCAAGTGACTCTGGTTACCCCAATCTGTCATGGCTACTGACCCCAGTGAGAAATCCCAGGACAAGGGCAGAGGAACGCTACAATGAGGCACATGGGCGAACATGGAGGACTATAGAGCGCACCTTCGGCCTCCTGAAGGCCAGATTCTGGTGCCTCCATCTTGCAGGTGGATCCCTATACTACTCACCAAAGAAGGTGTGCCAGATAATCGCGGCCTGCTGTATTTTGCACAACCTGGCTTTGCGACACCAGGTGCCTTTTCTGCAGGAGGATGGGCCTGATGTTGGTCTTGTGGCAGCTGTGGAGCCTGTGGACAGTGAAGAAGAGGAGGCAGAAGAAGAAGATGTAGACAACCGAAACAACATCATCATGCAATACTTCCAGTGAGACACAGGTAAGAAGATGGAACTGCTTCCCACATCTCATACTATTGTAGGAGCTAGCATAAGTCTGCCTTTTTCACTCTGTGTATGGACCCTGACTTGTCACTATGGCTTTCCATTTCACAGATCTGGGTCCCAATTTGTGCCCTCTTCTATGTTTACTGCTGGCCTACAGCTGTGTAACATTGATATGTGAACAAGTACATTGACATTGCTATATTCCAGAGATGTTGCAATTACACATTTGTGAAAGCACAGACTGACTCCAGATTGTTTTGTGATTCAAGAGTGGATATTTCTGTGCAAATAAGTGGAGGGTGTGTGAAATGGGCTGGGGTGATGGTGGAGGAATGTCCATGGCAGAGTCTATTTGTCCAGTCTATTTGTATCACAGGTGCATTGTCCAAAGTGGCATAGGAAGTGGCGCAATGGCAGTTTAAGGTGGACAGGATGACAAAGTGGGACAGAAGGGTGTCATTCAGGAGGATCTTATTTCCTGGTGGGATTCTTGGCAATGTTCTCTGTCTTGGTCCTGGATCTCATGGACCGTTTGCAGGGTGGTTCTCCTTCTGCAGGGGATGGGGTGCTGGTGGCCTGTTGGTCCTGTGGCAGTGCCTCCTGTCCTCTAGCGCCGGCGGAGGTGGAGGGCTGTTCATCATCCAGGCTAGTGTCAGGGGCCCGTTGGTGTGCCACTGTGTCCTTCATGGTGTTGACAAGGTCTGCCAGCACCCCTGCTATGGTGACCAGGGTGGTATTAATGGACTTCAAGGCCTCCCTGATCCCAAGGTAGTGCACCTCCTGCAGCCGCTGGGTCTCATGAAACTTGGCCAGTACCGTGCCCATGGTCTCCTGGGAATGGTGGTATGCTCCCATGATGTTGGAGAGTGCCTCATGGAGAGTGGGATCCCTGGGCCTGTCCTCCCCCTGTTGCACAGCAGTCCTCCCAGCTTCCCTGTTATCCTGTGCTTCTGTCTCCTGAACCGTGTGCCCACTGCCACTGACCCCAGGTCCCTGATTGTCTTGGGTTGGTGGGTTTGCCTGGGTTCCCTGTAGTGGTGGACACACTGCTGATTGACATGTCCTAGGGACAGGGGAATGGGCCAGCTGGGTGGGTGCTGTGCTTGTGTTTCCTGAGGGGGAGGTTCTGTGGTGGTTTGGGACTGTGTCAGGGGCACCGACTGTCCCGAGGTCCCTGATGGGCTGGGCTGGTCATCTTGATCCAGGCGTGCAGAGCTGCTGTCATCACTGTGGGCCTCTTCTGAGTGGGGGCTGGACATGTCTGGCACCTCCTGTCCGGTGGCGTTGATGTTGGGTATGGGTCCTGTTGGGGTGTAAATGCATAATTTTAATATGTGTGTGTGCCATTTTGTGCATTGGGTGCCGTACCCTCTACTCCTGTGCTTGCATAATTGTGTTTGCCCTTTTGTGATAGTTGTTTTGGGGACTGTGTGGGTATCTGTACTGGACATGCTTTGATGACGGTGGTCCATGTATAGGTGTTGCATGCAGGGCCTTGGTATTGAGATGTGTGGGTTGTGATAGTGGGACATATAGAGTTGATGGTGTGGTGGGGGTGGGTGTAAGAGTGGGAGTATGTGATGGCATGCAGGTGGGGTTGAGGGGATGTAGTAGTAAAGATATGACTTACCAGAGTCCAGTCCTCCTGCTACTCCTGCAAGGTCCTCAGGATGCATGATCGCCAAAACTTGCTCCTCCCATGTTGTTAATTGTGGGGGAGGAGGTGGGGGTCCACTGCCAGTCCTCTGTACAGCAATCTGGTGTCTGTATTCCACGGAATGTACCTCCCCCGTAGGTCGTTCCACCTCTTCCTGATGTCATCCCGTGTTCTTGGATGCTGTCCCACTGCATTGACCCTGTCGACAATTCTCTGCCATAGCTCCATCTTCCTTGCAATGGATGTCTGCTGCACCTGTGATCCGAATAGTTGTGGCTCTACCTGGATGATTTCCTCTACCATGACCCTGAGCTCCTCCTCAGAAAACCTGGGGTGTCTTTGAGGTGCCATGATGTGGTGTGGGTGATGTGTGAGGTGCTGTCTGTTGTGATGTGTGAGGGGATGTGTTGGTGTGTGTTGTTTGAGGTGCGTGGATGTTTTATAAGTGATGGTGTTGTGGGTCTGTGGATGCTGGTGTTGTGTTAGCTAATCTCTCTCTCTGGCCTTCTTTCAAATTTTTGGTTGTAAGGGTTTGTGGGTGATGTGGGTGTGTGCTGTATATTGGATTGGGTGTGTGGGTGTGGTGGGTGTATGTGTATCTGGTGTGCGTATTTTGAATTGTCCAATGTGTTTTGTAAATGTGTGTGTATTTTGAGCGCGGTTAAAAGAACGCCGCATTGATTCGTGGGTCGTGATAGTGTGGGCGTATTCTTGTTGGTGTGGGTTTTGGTATCGCCAGTTTATCACTCACATTTGGTGTGGCGGACTTGTATGGGTGTCTGTATTGTGGTGGATTCCGAGATGTGGGTCGTAATACCTGTAGCGGAATTCCGCCGCCGCAACGGTATGTTGGCGGTCTTCAGCACGGCGGAAAGCGGGATTTACTGCCAGGGTTGTAATGAGGGCCTATGTGTATCAAAATGTTACTACTTTGAAATTAAGGCCCACATTTACAAAGGGCTTGCATTGTACTTGCATCAGGCAAGGTGACACAAGACAATGTGTCCCCTTTAGTGAGATTTACTAAACCACACCAAAAGCCACCTTGCGTGGCTCTGCATGGCTTAGTAAATCCTTATTAACACAGTGTTTGCCTTGTGTTACTCTGCATTGTGAAAGCAGTTCATGGGTGAAGCATAGGCATTCCCATGCATCTTCTCATGGATTGTGACGCAATCCCAGAGTAACCAAGGGTAGTAAACATGGGATTGTGCAAAATGGTAACCCATCCCAACAGAGAAACATCTTCAGTTCTCCTCTTTATTTCCTCTAGCACATGTAGAAAGAGGAAGATGCATTAAAGGATTGCATTAAAGGATTGTTTTGTGCAGGAAGGTCATCCTTCCTGCACAAAAACAATCCTACCTGTAACACAGGCACCCTTGGACCATGGCGCATAGGGACCTGCATTGGCCCTAGGTAGCACTCAGTGCACCAGCGCAGAGAGAGAGCAGGAATACATCATATCTCAGTACTAACGGCACATTCCTGCACCAAATGTTAGTCAATCTGTCCCTAGGAATCTACTAAGAGAGAGAGAAAGCGTGGTAATATTACACTGGAAGTAGTTGGTGATTTCTCTCTTTATCTAGTTTTAGCTTATTTAAAGTATATTATGCTTTAAATTACTAAATAGGCCTTGTTTAATTAGCTGGTAGTTCATAAACTTTAGCCTTCTCCACAGGAAACTCAACAGCTCCTGTTCCAACAAAATGGCATTCAGCAGTGCACACGTTGTTCTTGAATACAGAATGTTAACTGTGTAGTTGGTGGTGTAACTACAGTATACCACTGGGAAGTCATCTGATAGATTGCTGCTGGAGGTATACTTTTTGCTCAGCATGCCAGACTCATTTTCTGACCTGGATGAGAAAGCTATTTGAACATTTATAGAAAATGTGTCCTGATTTTAGCATTCTAAATGACTAACCATAAATTCTAAGACAAAATCAAACCCCTTGTTTTGTTCATTTTCTGCAGTCTCCACAGTAGTAATTGCTTTCAATTCTGCAGCTCTGGTTCCCGTAGAATGGTGTTCAGAGTTGTGTCATTCTAACATGAATGTCGAATGTTGAAGCTTTACTTGTTCTTTAAAACTCTAGTGAAGATGCAGGGGCCACCAATCACTGTTGCCAGATTAGGCTATTTCCCACGCAAAATGGCAATATTTTTCCCCATTTATGTGGGGAAAAAACTCAACGGCGGCTGTTTTTTTTTTTACTTATTTGAGCCATGTGTGCAGATTTCTTTATACTGAGGCAGCACTCCTTTATTTCATCAACAGAATTGGAGTCAGAAGACTCAGTCCCACAGAGCACACAGAGCAACTGCAAGCATGACTGACAACATGCAGTGTTCCCTGTCTCAGGCAGCTCTCTCTGTCACGTCAAGTTCTTTGATACATACCCCAGTTTCAAGTCTTTTTCTAAAAATAAAACCATCCCTTGTCCTGTTCACAAGAGCATAAGTCTGTACTGGCGTGGGAAAGTGCTACTGAATTGAAATGAGCCCCTCCGAGATTACCACTGCAGGGATTACCACTGCTGAGATTACCACTTCTGTGATTACTACTGCTGAGATTACCTCTACTGTGATTACTACCTCTGAGATTACCGCTGCAGGGAATACCACTCACTGAATTACCACCACTGTGATTACTACCTCTGAGAGTACCACTGCAGGGATTACCACGTCTGAGATTACCACTACTGTGAGTACTAACTCTGAGATTACCACTGCTGATATTACCACTACTGTGATTACTACCTCTTTGATTACCCCTGCATGGGTTACCACTGCTGAGGTTACCACTACTGTGATTACTACCTCTGAGATTACCACCGTTGAATTAATCACTGCAGGGATTACCACTTCTGAGATTACCACTACTGCGATTACTACCTCTGAGATTACCACTGCAGGGACTATCACTACTGTGATTACCACTGATGTGATTACTACCACTGAGATTTCCACTACTGATATTACCACTACTGTGATTACTACCTCTGAGATTACCACTGCAGGAATTACCACTGCTGAGATTACCACTACTGTGATTACCACTACTGTGATTACTACAGCTGAGATTATAACTGCAGGGATTACCACTGTTGAGATTGCCACTCAACCATTGAGTAAAATAGATTCAAGAGTAAATGTACTGACCCTATGCTAACCTACACCTTAAAATGAAACTTTACTTTATAACTACCCACCACCCTATCTTTGTGGCCATTCAGTGCCTTCTCCTTAATCCAGTGGTCACATTGCACCAGGGGCGACAGTGGGCCCACAAGTACATATTTTGGAGGACTCTGTCCCATGGTGGTCCTATTGGTCTTTACAATGCATGGGTCTGCCCTTTCCATTAGTCCCCAATTCCAGGCATAGACATGACTGTAGCATTCTCAAGTGGCAGGGACACCAAGCCCTTCATTTGCCTGCATCCATTCTTATGTTAAACCATTCTGTGCTCAGGCAAAGACACGCTTTCATTTTCACAAAATATTATTTGTACCCTGTAACAAGTCCAGCATTTCAGGATTTTTATTGAGTATTTCCCTGTTCTTTGTCCATGTACACAGGCATGCTATCAGTTTTAGGTAGACCAGCCCATTTGACATTTTAGCAGATGCTGCTTTGTTTCACTCTTTGCCTTTTTTGTCGGTACAACACTTAAAATATGTCTGCATGTTCTAGATCTGCTTCTGCTTCATGAAGGGTGTTTGGGAAAAGGCAGTTGTGTTTACTTAATCACTTCCTGGCTCTCTGCAGTTCTAAATTGCCGGGTACCTCACTCACTGCAACACACATTCTCTCATTTACACGTCCTCACTCCCACTCAAGGGCGTAACTTCAGGGGGGACATTTGGGGTGTTACACCCCCACTAATAAATGTATATTCTGATGAATTGTTGGATACAGTTGCTTTCAGTGGGGTATGGTGAGTTGTCTGTCGGATTTATGCAAGCACACACTGACAAAGCACACACACACTCTCTCTCATCTCTGTTTTGAAAGCCCAAAAAATGTTAATTATTTTGCAAAATATTATGCTCTTCTCACTTATTAATCATTCCAATCTGCACTGCTCTCTCTTTCCACTGTCGCTTAAGACACTCTCATGCGATCTGCTTGTCATATGATGTATTTTAACAATATATGCCAGCCAGGGGCGGCTCCTGTAGGGGCAAAACTGCAGGGCGGGGGCACAACATAAAGGAATTATAAAAGGAATCCTCTGCCACAGCCGTGCCACTCTTCTGGCTCCCACTCCACTTGCTGCAACCACAGGTTCCCAGCCTGCCCAGCGATCAATCCTGATACTGCTCTTGCATGAGAGCAGCATTAGGATTGGCCAGAGTGCCCTGGCTAGGCACTCCGAGGCAGAGTGGGAGCCTCTGCCTGCTTTCTTCAACCTGGTAACACAGTGCAGAGTTGGACAGAGCCCAGTGTGCATGTGTGTTTGGCCGGCCCAAGACGGCAGCCAAACATACATGCGCACTGAGGGGAGTGCTGTGCACTCCCCCTCCATCCCTGCATCGCCCATGGCTCCCCCCTGAAAAATAAAAATGATAATAAACACCTTATTATTTTAATTTTTCATTTTGTAGCTTCTGCTGCTGGCGGGGGGTTGGGGGGGGGCGACGCTCCTCCGCCATAGTCGAGCAGACTTCTGTTTCCTTTTGTGTATTTGCTTTGCGCTCATGGTGGCCGTCGGCTCGCTTGTGTGAAACTGTTTTACTTTTCAATTTATGTGTACGGTTAGGAGCTTACAACGCTAATAGCTTTAACTCGAGTATACGCAAAACCCATTGCATTGCAAATGCTTGTTGTATTTTATTTTCTGAATGTTTATTTTAAGGTTGCTAAAGCGGTTCCTCAGGGGAATAATAAAGTTTTATTAGTACAGACAGCCCCAACCACAAAATTAAACTTAAAATCCTGAGTTGGTGTTTCTCCTGTCCAAGCACTCTTAACATAAAATGCTTAACAGTATGGATATGTGAGTCCTACGTTTGTAATCCTCCTTGTTTTACATAATATTTACTGTGCATTGATTAACATGCTTGATGGATCCGTTAGCGCTATTTAAATGATTATTAGTGAAATTATGCTTACATATTCATCTGACTTTTCAATGTTCATGCATATCTCTTACATACCGGGGGTTGAAGAAAGTCAAAAACATGACTCTAAAGCACTTGTGATGTAGTGGAAAGTAGCTGTAGTGGGTCCCCTCACCCCTGGACCCAGTCAGGGGCCTGCTGCCTGTGCACAGTGTACTGTGCTGAGGGGGCTTCCTGGAGTTTGGGCCCCCTGAACCACGGGGGCCAGTGTTACGTCACTGCTTGTGAAGGGAGGTGGGCCAGGTGCACACAGGCACCAAATGCTCTGCCTCAAGAAACACCTAGCTACAACCATCTTTACCTGACAGATACTCCAACAGGAGGAAATATGGCAGGGCCCTGCCATGGCCGCTACTTGCTGTTTGGATTATAGAAGGTGGGAGAGGCAATGGTATATTCTGGCATAGTCCCATGCTACCCTTCTGTCCATTCCTTAAACCCTTCTGTTCTAAGGCTTGCATCCACCTAGCCCAAGCCTTAACGCTTCTTAGAACCACTGCCCCTACTCTCTTGCTCTGGGCCTATATCCTCCAGCCCTGTGGCTTGACCCTCCTACTGTGTGGATTTAATCCCTCCTATCTCTACTGCCTCTTTCCTCCTGCACTCTGGCTTGAACCCTTCTGACACCACTGCCCCCATCCTCCTGCCCCAAGGCCTAAACCCTCCTGCCCTTTATCTTGTTCACCCATGACTCTTAGACTGCACCCTCCTACTCCACCACTGTCACCCTTATACCCCTCACTTCTGTTCTAGAGCCCTACCCACCTGTCCTCTGGCCTGCACAGGGTGGCAATCCACCCCACATTTTGCAGGTTTGTTTCCTGAGCTGTATGTATATTGAATGACAGTGTGCACTCAAGTTGTGGCTGCATATGATAACATAGAACATGCATGTGTGTGTTTAGCTCCTTGAAGAGTTAAAAATTAACCTATGAGATCAAATGATTAAGCAATGCCTATGTACTGGCTACATTTCACAATGTGAAACCAGGGAACGAAGGAGCAAGCCTGGCTTCCTGGCTTGACCAAATTGTGTTATCCTACTTACTTATTTTATTTTACTGTGCCTCATTTTCCTTCATCACATTTGAGAGCACTTAAATTATAGTATATAAAATATATATAAAAAATAATAAAGAGGGGGCATGTTCAAGATGGCGCCCAAGTACCTGTGCCTTCCTGGAGCTCCACCGCTGATATTTACCGAGCGGTGGGTGTGAGCACTCTTGGAGCATCGTTGCATCACTAACAAGCGGAGAGACACCCTGTATATATTCTGCAGTAGCTTTTGTTCTGGACACAGAGTGCAATGGCGCTGAGGCACCCAAAACGGACACCACGAGATATTAATGTGAGCAGCCCTGCATGGACAGCGTTATTGAGCACCTGCTCCCCTAGTCCAGGGACTCTAGCTCACCTAACACAGGCTTGCTGCTTAAAGTTACTGGTGCTGGCACCAGCGCAGAGAATGCTGCTGGGGTGGCATAGGCCCCCGTAAGCAGCGATTGTGGTGGCAGGCCAGATCGGGCCCTTCCAAAGAGGTGCTCCCCCATGTAGACATACCACACTGAATAGTGGCAGCAGCAGGGCGCCGTCAGCACAAGCACCAGTGCAGAAAGCCCTCTATTATGGTGAGGCTTAACCTCACAGCTATTAAAGGACACTGAAGCTCTTAACCTTGCAGTCGCTTTGCAAACAACTCAACTCGGCAGTGGACACCCATTATATCTGCTCCCCCGGGACCAACATAACAGGGCAAGTGGAATGTGAAAGGGCTGCTGGGGGTGATGTGGGAAACGAGGGTGGCACCCCCAAGCCAGCCACATTCACCCTGACATTAGCGTTTGGGATGCAGGACAACGCTATAGATGGTGTGACTCTTGGACACAATCTGTTGGCCTATTGAGGTGGGTGGACGTGGTACAGAGTGCTGATACTGTGAACATTGCAGGAACACATGTTACGAGCAGAATGCAGGCCTTTTTGCTGCCCCTGAGCCGAGCTGCAGTGCCAACTCTAATCCCCTAAACGCCTGGTGACCCTGAATGTAAGGAAAAGTGTACTGTGGCCTGTGACACCTTATTTGCGTTCCCCTTGGGGGCTTACCTGGCACGATCATGTCCATCCTCCATTCAAAAAAGAACAAGATTTGTCAGCCATCATCCTGCAACGGCACAGACACTCCGGCCAGTCTCTGCATTTTTGTGGGAGAAGGGAATCTGATATAAATGGGGCCATCACGTCAAGCTTCTTTTTTTATGGAACAATGAAACACGTATGATTCACACCTTGGCAGAGGCGTGTTCGGCATAGAGGTCTCACAGGAAGAAGGTACCAACTCCTTGAAATCATAAGGCCCGCTGCACCCATCCAACAGATCATGGCATCCCTCAAGGTCAAAGAAACACCAAATTTGCAAAACTACTGACACGGAAAGCTGGGAAGAGAGGGCGGCCTTACTATGCCATCTCCAATGTTGGGACAATGCATTGGACAATGAAATTGATTAAGACCCAATCCATGTTTTGGCTCATCACCATAGATGCCCGGCCAGGCTGCTGACATCCCAGAGAACTCCCTGTTGATTGGAATCAAGAATCTCTGACTGCCCTGCCCTCCCATCTTCGATGCGCCTTCACAAGAGGTGGCGGATCCGTGCTCTCTTCCCAGTTACTGCATGGAGACAGCCACTGACATGGCTCCCTTACACACTTTCAACATGCTTCCAGAAGAAGAGAACTTCAGTTGAACTGTTACATTCTATTCCCTCCTCCATACGGCTCAACAACATACCCAATGGAATACTCGTTCCTTGAAATTAGGACTGGCACAATGCGACAGGGTGGATATGAGGGGGCTCGACCCACTCCAATATTGCTGGCTACACCACATACCTCTAAAAATGGTTAAAATACTTAGGGGGTCATTCCGACCCCGGCGGGCGGTGGGCGCCGCCCGCCGGGCGGAGACCGCCAAAAGACCGTACCGCGGTCAAATGACCGCGGCAGTCATTTAGACTTTCCCGCTGGGCAGGCGGGCGACCGCAAAAGGCTGCTCGCCCGCCCAGCGGGAAAGCCCCAGCAACGATGAAGCCGGCTCCGAATGGAGCCGGCGGAGTTGCTGGTGTGCGACGGGTGCAGTGGCACCCGTCGCGATTTTCAGTGTCTGCTTTGCAGACACTGAAAATCTTAATGGGGCCCCCAGGGGCCCCACGACACCCGTTCCCGCCAGCCTCTTCCTGGCGGTGTAAACCGCTAGGAACAGGCTGGCGGGAAGGGGGTTGGAATCCCCATGGCGGCGCTGCTTGCAGCACCGCCGTGGAGGATTCCCTGGGGCAGGGGAAAACCGGCGGGAAACCGCCGGTTTCCCTTTTCTGACCGCGGCTTTACCGCCGCAGTCAGAATTGCCCCTGAAGCACCGCCAGCCTGTTGGCGGTGCTTCCTCCGTCCCCGGCCCTGGCGGTCCATGACCGCCAGGGTCGGAATGACCCCCTTAGCCTGAATGTCTGGTCCCTAATGCACCAGTGAAGCATATAGCAGTCCTTTCCATTCTCAGGGAGTCAAATTGTGACATCTATCTCATACAAGAAACTCATCTCCTTAAGACCAATTGGAAACACATGTGGTCCCATTGGTTCGACCTTTAACACTTCTCCTATGGTCCAGGGAAACAGGCGAATATTGCGTCCCTCTTGGCTACGCAGATCCCAAGTCAGGTCATACAAACAGAAGGGGACCTACCAGGTCATCGTCTCTCCCTGCAAATATCAATCCACACATACACATTTACACTTGGCTACCTCTGTGCTCCGAATGAGCATCAGGAGGCTTTCCTCCTCGATGCAGTGGGTAGGGTACTGGATACCCCTGAAGCAGAGATTATTGTTGGGGGTGACTTCAACCTGGTCCCAGATGCCCTCTTAGACCACTCAGCTCAGAGGATGGGACAGACAGGAGCACTCACGCAGACAGGCATTCAATTATTTGGGTGATGTGGGTCTGGTGGACGTGTGGTGGCTGCGCAAACCAATAGTGCAACACTACAAATATTTTTCCACAGCCCACCAGACATGTGCTACAATAGATTATTTCTTAACATCTCTCCTACTTGCAGTTGCCACCACACTGGTCGACACTGGCGTGGCTGCCCTCTTTGACCATGCACTGATCACTATTACACTCCGCACTACAAGTTCCAGATCACACCCTGGTATTTGGACAACTTGGGGCTTAAGACGGGACGTGTTGAAATCTGGAAATACTGGAGGCAACTGACAGATTGAACCTTCAAGCAGAACCATGTGCTTTACTCAGTGTGTCAGAATTTTTTCCCACATAACTGAGGGATATATTTGTGAATTTATAGAAAATATATTCTCATTCTAGCTTCTGGAGTATCTTCCACAACTTCTGTGAGAAAGTCTTCAGAGCAAACAGCTTTGTCTCAAATATTAATTCACAGCAGTGGATCTGCATTTTGCACAGGATAAACTCCTCTTAAAACTCACAAAAATTCCTAAAATTATTATGATACCACTGAACAGATGATTAATATTGTGACTAAAACTTGTCATCACCCTTTCTTTACACTCCTTTTGGTGAGCCTCAAAACCAGGTATTTATTACAATGCATTTTAATGGGGAAACAAAAGTGGAGCCTTCTCACCAACAAAATCCAACAAGTATGCTTCATGTAACTTTCTATCTAAATAGTCTCATGATAACCACATCTAACAACTTGCTATATATGTTCTATATTCAGCAGGCACTCTTCTCAGAACAAGACCCTTCCTTCAGTCTGCCATGGTAAGCTATCTCATTCCATTAATGTTTCTATGTTGCAGAAACAACTCTCCATCCATATAAAATGGTCTTCTAAACGGCATCATCAAACAAGCTAAAGAGATGCTTGTATAGTAGACATTACTCATGTTTCTAAAATACACTCAATTGCTGTATAAACCTCTAATTTCCTTGAAAGTACTCCTGCTCTCCCTACTGAGATACATGTGGGAAAGGTGACATTAGTTCCTTAAGCTGGTTTGCTGCTAGAGAAATGGTTAGTTCTATTGAATGATTGAGAACTGCTTCTTGAAGTCTAGTGTTACCTACCTGTGATTGCATTTACAGACAAAATAATACAAGCAATTGTTTTGCTAAGGAAATAACATTTTTATCCTTGTAGGAAAGTCCTTTTTTTTTGCCTGATCACCCCCACTCTTTCTGGATAGGTACTGGTGGTTACTGACTCTTGGCTGTGCCCTGGGAACTGCTTACCAGTCCCAGGGCCAGTGCTCTGTGTAAAATGGATATGCAAATTAGGCTAATTATAATTGGCTAAGTTAACCTACCTATAAGTCCCTAGTATATGGTAGGGCATGTAGGTTTAGGGACCACAGCATAGGTGGTGCACACCTAGGTGCATTGCTGAGGTGCCCAGTGTCATTTTAAAAGCAAGCCTGCCTTGCTGGCTGCTTTTAAATTAAAGTTATATGCAAATTCGACTTTGGAATTAAAGGTACTTCCAAAGTTTTAAACTACCTTATTTTTACATATAAGTCACCCCTAAGGTGTGCCCTATGTGCCCCTAGGGCTGGGTGCCATGTAACTATAAGCAGGGACTTTATAAAAATAGATTTATAAGCCCTGGTGAGGTAAAAACAGCCAAATTCGTTTTTCCCTCATTGAAGTAAATGGCCTTCATAGGCTAGAATGGGCAGACTTTATTTTTAATTTTAAAGTCTCCTTAAATGTTACATACCAAGAATTTGGTATCAAATTGATTGTTATAATAAATCCCACAACTTCCAGTTGTTGGATTTAATATAACTAGTGCAGGTAAAAAGTTTAGACTTTACCTAAAAAGTTGCCAATTTCAGCTCTGCATTGTTTTTGCTGCTGTGCTCTGATTGGCCAGCCTGCAGCAGCTTCTGCCAGGCCACTTTAATGAGGTGTGAAGTGGCCTGGCTTTACACAAAGGAATGTGCTTGGGGGAGAGAATCTCCCCTCAGCAGATGGGGAAGCAGGAAGGGGGACGGCTGCCAAACTGGTCTTCAAAGGCAGAGAAGGACATCTGGAGCACCCAGCAACACCCCCACATCCTGCAACCCCAGACAGCTAGGTGCCCCCTTGATTAGATTAGGAGAGGGCAGGAGAGGGGTGTGTTTATGATTTTTAGCCACACCAGTGGGTGGGCTCAGCCAGATCTCTCCTCTAAAAATCAGATTCATCCATTTTGGATTTTTAGAGACTGTTGCCTTCTGGGATGGATTTTTGCCACACTTCCCAGGAAGTGGTCATCACAGGGGGACGACCCTGTCCCTGATTGGAGGACCAGGGCCCCCCTGCTTTTCACCCAGGAGCAAGGATAAAACTGGCAGACCTGCACCCACGCCTCAGATCCCCACCAAATTTCAAGAAGAAGGAACTACAAGGAGAAGAAGGACTGCCCTGCTGGACCCCTGGCCTGCACCTGGACCCTGCACTCAGAAAGACTGCACCAGCTGCACACTTGGGCTTCACCACAAGAAGGACTTTGCCTGGCTTCCACTGGTTCAAGGAGGGACTCCC
This sequence comes from Pleurodeles waltl, assembly GCF_031143425.1. Classification (NCBI taxonomy): domain Eukaryota; kingdom Metazoa; phylum Chordata; class Amphibia; order Caudata; family Salamandridae; genus Pleurodeles; species Pleurodeles waltl. The sequence continues at coordinate 1,330,282,254 of NC_090446.1, read as the reverse complement.
TGTTTGCTACAGGTGAAAAATTGCTAACCAGAGTCCCCTGCACCAACTCCTGAAAAAGTGACCAGCTGACCACTGCCCAGTGGCCAAAAAGGAGTTTGCGCCAGGTGCACTCTGGGAGTTGAAGTCCGCACTTCCCAAGGACCATCACAGAACTTCTGGACCCTTGGGGTGAGCTGTGGACCCCAAAAGAACCTTAAAAGAACATCTGGGTGAAGCCCCAGAAGTTTGGAAAAGATTGGAGAAATTTTAGAAAAAAGCTCCATAAAGTGACCGACTCGACGCGGAAATTCTAGCCGGCTTGCCTCAACCGCGACCCGGCCTGACTTCGTGGTTCGTCCCGGTCAAGAAAAACATCCGAAAAAAAGACTAAGTCCGAACGTAAAAAGTTGACCGGGACCTTCCAGCCATCGTATCCGAGAAGGGCTCCACGGACGTCGGATCAAGATCCAGGTTTACCCCGGTCGAAGGATTTTCATCTCGAAAAAACGACTAAGTCCGAAGGTAGAAATCACCACCGAGGAAACCGACTTCGCGTATCCGGACAAGGGCTCCAGGAGGTCGGATCCAACTGGCAGGTTCGTCCCGGTGAAGAAAAACTTCAAAATAAAGACTAAGTCAGAAGGTAACTTTTTAACCGAGGCTTCCCGCGACCTGTAGCCGAGCAGGGCTCCATCGCGGTCGGCCTGAAAGTTTGACTTTGTCCCGGTCCTGGTGCAACCAGATGACCCGATTGGCGCTTTTTGTTTCTATGCGCTAGAAAATAATAATACTTTAAAAATTCATATCTCCGGTTCCCCTGAACCGATTTTAATCGTTTTTGTGTCATTTTAAAGATAAAAATATAAGCTATTTTTATAAATTGGTTTTGGATTTTTAAACTGTTTCCTGTGTTTTATTTAATTACTGTTGTGTGATATTTGAATGCTTTACACTTTGTCTCCTAAGTTAAGCCTTGACGCTCGATGCCAAGCTACCAAGGGTAGAGCTGGGATTAATTTACTGAGACCTAACTGTACTTTTGTGGAGGTTTGTGGCTTGTTGCTAGGTGTAGGTACCTACCTGCCCTACCAATAACCCATTTTCCAACATAATTGGAAGCAGCGACGGGATCCTGTACTTGTGTTCAATATCACGTACAGTTTTAGATAAAACAAATTAAAAATCCTTTAAATTGTCCTAGTGCAAAAATTGTTTTTAATTTTTAATTTTAATTTTTTTTTTAATTAATTTGGATTAATTTCAATTATTGAATTTTTGTAATTTTTCTAAATTCTTGTTTCCAATTTTTGCAAAAAGTTTTTGTTGACACAAAACTAGGGAACCATGGAGCTTGATCTGGCTAGCCTACCCACACTGACAGTAGTCCAGCTTAGGGGGTTGTGTATTGAGAGGGGGTTGCCTGCAACCCCTAATCTCAGGAAGGAAATCCTGATTAAATCCCTGACAGCATGGGCTGAGGCCCAAGAGGTAGAGACAGAGGAAGCTCCAGAGGAGGAACCAAAAGAGGATGATGCTAACTCTAACCACTCAGGGGAGGAAAGGCATCAGACCCCAAGTGAGGAAGAGGAGGAACGGTCCTCACTGGACACAGTCACTAGGGGCAGACCCAAAGCTAGTGGTAGGAAGAGGGTCCTTTCAGGAGGAGAGAACCCATCCATCAGGGAGAGAGAGCTGGAAGCCCAGCTAGCCTACATAGCTTTGGAGGCAGAGAAGCTTGCCCTAGAAAAAAAGAAGTGGGCAAGCAAAGAAAAAAAAGATGGAAGCAGCGAGAAAGAAACTGAGGTGTCCCTGGGTGGGGGTTTTGCCCCCAGATTACCCAAAGGGGTGGTTCCTGCCTATGTAGAGGGGGATGACATCGATAAGTGGCTGGGGGCCTTTGAGAGGGCCCTCCAGATGAGGAAAGTCAAGCCTCAGTACTGGGGTTCACTCCTTTGGGAGTTAGTTCCCAACTCTGGGAGGGATAGGCTCCTAACCATGAGTGGGGAGGATGCAGACTCATACCCCAGTATGAAGAGATGCTTGACTAAAAAGTTTGGTCTAACCCCAGAGCAGTATAGGCTTAAGTTTAGGGACACCCAAAAGACAAGCACCCAGTCCTGGGTGGACTTTGTGGACATTTCAGTGAAAGCACTGGAGGGCTGGATACAGGGCAACAGGGTAAGTACCTTTGAGGGGCTGTACAATTTGATTATGAGGGAGCACCTTCTAACTAATTGTGTCCAAGAGAGGCTCCGCCAGTATCTAGTAGACTCTAGGTTGACCAACCCCAGAGAGCTGGGGGAGGCAGCAGATGACTGGTTAAGAACTAGAGTTAACCAGAGACCCCCAGGGGGTGATCAGAAAAAGGGAGGACATGGTTCTTCTCAGGGGAAGAACCAAGGGAAAGATGACAAAAAACCCAAAGAGTCCTCACAAGAGTCCCCAAAAACTTCTCAGGGAGGGGGAGCCCCGAGCCAATTCACTTCTAAAGGGAAAGGGTATCAGGGAAAGAATTTTGATCCTGCTAAAGCAGGAAGGTTTCAGGAGCTTGCTAAGGCCGGCAAGTGTTTTGACTGTTATCAGCCAGGACATAAAAGAGGAGATGCTATCTGCACCAAGAAGCCCCCCACTGGTGGGCAATCCCAGGGGATTGCTAGTGTAGGGTTGGGGGTGGAAGTTGGCCCAGGGGTGGAATCAGGGTACACTGAAGTCACCTTAGTATCCGTGGGTGGGGTGGACATTGCAACTATGGCCACCTTACCTCCCATCATGCAGAGGTATAGGCAGAGGCCTAAAGTCAATGGGACTGAAGTGGAAGCTCTGAGAGATACAGGAGCCAGTGTGACAATGGTCACAGAAAAGCTGGTTTCTCCAGAGCAGGTCTTACCTGGTGTCTTCCACCAGGTGACTTATGCAGATAGCAGAACCAAACTCCATCCCATGGCTATGGTAAGTCTGGAATGGGGAGGTGTGACTGGCCCTAAAAAAGTAGCTGTAGCTCCTGCCCTCCCAGTAGAGTGTCTGCTGGGAAATGATCTTGAAGCATCTGAATGGTCAGAAGTGGAGAGAAGGGTCCATGCAAAGATGCTGGATCTCCCTGAATGGGTGTGTGCTGTGACCAGGTCACAGGCAGCACAACAGGGAAATGCTGGACACTTGGACCCTGGAACAATGGGCCAAGCCTCCAAGAAGAAGAGAAAGGGCACTGGGTCTGGCTTACCAGCCCCAACAAGTACAGAGGGTCAGGAAGAATCCAACCCTGAGGGGGAGGATCTGAACTCTGAGGGAGGGACACCTTCCCTGCAAACTCTGCCTGACTTGGCAGAACTGCAAGGGGCAGGTGGGCCCACCAGAGAAGATTTGTGCCAGGGACAAAGAGAGTGTCCCACTCTTGAGAGCCTGAGGCAGACTGCTGCCAGGCAAGAACAAGGGGATACCAGTGGTACCCACAAGGTTTACTGGGAGGATGGAGTTCTCTACACTGAGGCTAGGACCCTCAAAGAAGGGGCTACTAGGAGAGTAGTGGTCCCCCAAAAGTATAGAGAATTCCTCCTTACCTTAAGCCATGATATCCCCTTAGCTGGTCATTTGGGACAGACCAAGACCTGGAACAGGCTGGTCAACCATTTTTTTTGGCCAGAAATGTCAGAAAAAGTCAGGGAGTTTTGCAGCTCCTGTGTCACCTGTCAAGCCAGTGGCAAGACAGGGGGCAAGCCAAAGGCTCCCTTAATTCCACTGCCAGTGGTTGGGACTCCCTTTGAGAGGGTGGGGATTGACATTGTTGGTCCCCTAGACCCACCAACTGCTTCAGGTAACAGGTACATTGTGGTGGTAGTGGACCATGCCACCAGGTACCCTGAGGCAATACCCCTCCGGACAATCACTGCACCCACAGTGGCTAGGGCCCTACTTGGTGTGTTCACCAGAGTGGGATTCCCAAAGGAGGTGGTCTCAGATAGGGGCACAAACTTTATGTCAGCCTATCTGAAAGCCATGTGGGAGGAGTGTGGTGTTACTTATAAGTTCAGCACACCCTACCATCCACAGACCAATGGTCTGGTGGAAAGATTCAATAAGACCCTGAAGGGCATGATCATGGGTTTGTCTGACAAACTCAGGAGGAGATGGGATGTCCTCCTCCCATGCCTGCTGTTTGCCTACAGGGAGGTGCCACAGAAGGGGGTTGGATTCAGCCCCTTTGAGTTACTGTTTGGGCACCCTGTAAGAGGCCCATTGTGCTTGGTGAGAGAGTCTTGGGAAAAGCCTCTCAAGGAAGCCAAGGAGAATGTGCTGGATTATGTACTAGGCCTGCGGTCTCGCATGGCTGAGTATATGAAGAAGGCAAGCAGGAACCTGGAGGCCAGTCAGGAGCTCATGAAGCTCTGGCATGATCAAAAGGCTACCATGCCTGAGTATCACCCAGGACAGCTGGTGTGGGTTTTGGAGCCCATGGCTCCTAGGGCACTACAGGCCAAATGGACTGGGCCCTATCCAATCCTAGAGAAAAAAGGTGAGGTCACCTACTTGGTGGACCTTGGCACCCCCAGGAATCCTCACAGGATCCTGCATGTTAATAGGATGAAACCCCACCAGGACAGGGCAGACATGACCATGCTGATGGTCACTGATGAAGGGAAGGAGGAGGAGGGTGAACCTCTGCCAGACCTCCTGTCCTCAAAGGAAAAAGATGGGTCAGTGGAGGGAGTGGTACTCTCTCCCAAACTGACAGATCAGCAACAACAAGACTGTAAGCAAGTCTTGGGACAGTTTGCTAGTCTGTTCTCCCTGACCCCTGGACTCACCAATTGGTGTGTCCATGATGTTGACACTGGTGACAGCTTGCCTGTCAAGAACAAGCTGTACAGGCTGTCTGACCAGGTCAAGGCCAACATCAAAGCTGAAGTGGCTAAGATGTTGGATCTGAAGGTAATTGAGCACTCTGATAGTCCTTGGTCCAGTCCAGTGGTACTGGTGCCCAAAGCTAGTCCCCAAGGTGGGAAGAAAGAATTAAGATTCTGTGTGGACTACAGAGGTCTAAATGCAGTCACTAGGACTGATGCTCACCCCATACCTAGAGCTGATGAGCTCATTGACAGGTTGGGGGCTGCCAAATTCCTGAGCACATTTGATCTGACCTCAGGATATTGGCAGATTGCCTTAAGTCCAAGAGCTAAGGAGAGGTCAGCATTTTCCACACCAGAGGGCCACTTTCAGTTCAAGGTGATGCCCTTTGGGATGAAAAATGCTCCTGCCACCTTCCAACGGTTGGTGAATAGAGTCCTATCTGGGTTGGAATCTTTTAGTGCAGCTTATCTGGATGATATAGCTGTATTTAGTTCCACCTGGAGGGACCACCTGGTCCACCTGAAGGAAGTGCTTCAGGCCCTGCTTCAAGCAGGCCTGACTATCAAGGCAAGCAAGTGCCAGATAGGGCAAAGTTCTGTTGTGTACCTGGGCCACCTTGTTGGTGGAGGCCATGTACAACCTCTCCAGCCCAAAATCCAGACTATCCTGGATTGGGAGGCTCCAAAAACCCAGACTCAGGTCAGGGCCTTTCTTGGCCTGACTGGGTATTACAGGAGGTTTGTTCAGAATTTTGGGACCATAGTGGCCCCTCTGACTGAGCTTACCTCCAAGAAACAACCCAAGAAGGTCATTTGGACCCCAGAGTGTCAGAAAGCTTTTGACACCCTAAAACAGGCTATGTGTTCAGCACCAGTGTTACTGGCCCCTGACTATAGCAAGGAGTTTGTAGTGCAAACAGATGCTTCAGAGGAAGGGATTGGGGCAGTGTTAGCACAAGTTAATGAAGAGGGCCATGATCACCCAGTTGCCTTCATCAGCAGGCGACTACTCCCCAGAGAGAAAAAATGGAGTGCCATTGAGAGGGAGGCCTTTGCTGTGGTTTGGTCCCTGAAGAAGTTGAGGCCTTACTTGTTTGGCACTCACTTCCGTGTACAAACTGACCACAGACCTCTCAGATGGTTGATGCAGATGAGGGGGGAGAACCCAAAACTGTTAAGGTGGTCCATTTCCCTACAGGGGATGGACTTCACAGTGGAGCACAGACCTGGGACTGCTCATGCCAATGCAGATGGCCTTTCCAGGTTTTTCCACTTAGCTGATGAGGACTACCAGGGTGTAGGTTAGTACCCATCACCTTTCATCTGGGGGGGGGCAGTGTAGGAAAGTCCTTTTTTTTTGCCTGATCACCCCCACTCTTTCTGGATAGGTACTGGTGGTTACTGACTCTTGGCTGTGCCCTGGGAACTGCTTACCAGTCCCAGGGCCAGTGCTCTGTGTAAAATGGATATGCAAATTAGGCTAATTATAATTGGCTAAGTTAACCTACCTATAAGTCCCTAGTATATGGTAGGGCATGTAGGTTTAGGGACCACAGCATAGGTGGTGCACACCTAGGTGCATTGCTGAGGTGCCCAGTGTCATTTTAAAAGCAAGCCTGCCTTGCTGGCTGCTTTTAAATTAAAGTTATATGCAAATTCGACTTTGGAATTAAAGGTACTTCCAAAGTTTTAAACTACCTTATTTTTACATATAAGTCACCCCTAAGGTGTGCCCTATGTGCCCCTAGGGCTGGGTGCCATGTAACTATAAGCAGGGACTTTATAAAAATAGATTTATAAGCCCTGGTGAGGTAAAAACAGCCAAATTCGTTTTTCCCTCATTGAAGTAAATGGCCTTCATAGGCTAGAATGGGCAGACTTTATTTTTAATTTTAAAGTCTCCTTAAATGTTACATACCAAGAATTTGGTATCAAATTGATTGTTATAATAAATCCCACAACTTCCAGTTGTTGGATTTAATATAACTAGTGCAGGTAAAAAGTTTAGACTTTACCTAAAAAGTTGCCAATTTCAGCTCTGCATTGTTTTTGCTGCTGTGCTCTGATTGGCCAGCCTGCAGCAGCTTCTGCCAGGCCACTTTAATGAGGTGTGAAGTGGCCTGGCTTTACACAAAGGAATGTGCTTGGGGGAGAGAATCTCCCCTCAGCAGATGGGGAAGCAGGAAGGGGGAGGGCTGCCAAACTGGTCTTCAAAGGCAGAGAAGGACATCTGGAGCACCCAGCAACACCCCGACATCCTGCAACCCCAGACAGCTAGGTGCCCCCTTGATTAGATTAGGAGAGGGCAGGAGAGGGGTGTGTTTATGATTTTTAGCCACACCAGTGGGTGGGCTCAGCCAGATCTCTCCTCTAAAAATCAGATTCATCCATTTTGGATTTTTAGAGACTGTTGCCTTCTGGGATGGATTTTTGCCACACTTCCCAGGAAGTGGTCATCACAGGGGGACGACCCTGTCCCTGATTGGAGGACCAGGGCCCCCCTGCTTTTCACCCAGGAGCAAGGATAAAACTGGCAGACCTGCACCCACGCCTCAGATCCCCACCAAATTTCAAGAAGAAGGAACTACAAGGAGAAGAAGGACTGCCCTGCTGGACCCCTGGCCTGCACCTGGACCCTGCACTCAGAAAGACTGCACCAGCTGCACACTTGGGCTTCACCACAAGAAGGACTTTGCCAGGCTTCCACTGGTTCAAGGAGGGACTCCCTGTTTGCTACAGGTGAAAAATTGCTAACCAGAGTCCCCTGCACCAACTCCTGAAAAAGTGACCAGCTGACCACTGCCCAGTGGCCAAAAAGGAGTTTGCGCCAGGTGCACTCTGGGAGTTGAAGTCCGCACTTCCCAAGGACCATCACAGAACTTCTGGACCCTTGGGGTGAGCTGTGGACCCCAAAAGAACCTTAAAAGAACATCTGGGTGAAGCCCCAGAAGTTTGGAAAAGATTGGAGAAATTTTAGAAAAAAGCTCCATAAAGTGACCGACTCGACGCGGAAATTCTAGCCGGCTTGCCTCAACCGCGACCCGGCCTGACTTCGTGGTTCGTCCCGGTCAAGAAAAACATCCGAAAAAAAGACTAAGTCCGAACGTAAAAAGTTGACCGGGACCTTCCAGCCATCGTATCCGAGAAGGGCTCCACGGACGTCGGATCAAGATCCAGGTTTACCCCGGTCGAAGGATTTTCATCTCGAAAAAACGACTAAGTCCGAAGGTAGAAATCACCACCGAGGAAACCGACTTCGCGTATCCGGACAAGGGCTCCAGGAGGTCGGATCCAACTGGCAGGTTCGTCCCGGTGAAGAAAAACTTCAAAATAAAGACTAAGTCAGAAGGTAACTTTTTAACCGAGGCTTCCCGCGACCTGTAGCCGAGCAGGGCTCCATCGCGGTCGGCCTGAAAGTTTGACTTTGTCCCGGTCCTGGTGCAACCAGATGACCCGATTGGCGCTTTTTGTTTCTATGCGCTAGAAAATAATAATACTTTAAAAATTCATATCTCCGGTTCCCCTGAACCGATTTTAATCGTTTTTGTGTCATTTTAAAGATAAAAATATAAGCTATTTTTATAAATTGGTTTTGGATTTTTAAACTGTTTCCTGTGTTTTATTTAATTACTGTTGTGTGATATTTGAATGCTTTACACTTTGTCTCCTAAGTTAAGCCTTGACGCTCGATGCCAAGCTACCAAGGGTAGAGCTGGGATTAATTTACTGAGACCTAACTGTACTTTTGTGGAGGTTTGTGGCTTGTTGCTAGGTGTAGGTACCTACCTGCCCTACCAATAACCCATTTTCCAACAATCCTGATTTGCTACCAAATCCCCACCAAATGATACCAATTAGATTTACACTTTGTTAACGTCATGTCCCGAAATAAACCATTACTTCTCAGCCTGTGAGGTCCCCACATCAATTATGCCAGCACAAAATGGGGCACAATGGCCTTCATGGTTTCTCCTTTCATGTACCTTTCAGTCAATGTATATTGCTTATGTTTGGCACTGGTTATTTGCACTGCCGATTCTCTTTGTTACATCTACAACATTCTGATAATCAGTCAATAGGGATCAGCATTATCTGTCAAAATTTTTATTTCGGCATCCAGTGCCATAAAAGTCACCCAACACAACAAGAAATAATAAACTTCATAAAAATATTCTGATAAAATAGGATAAAAACATATCAAGGGCATCAGTACAGTGCAGTAAACAGTTCATGAATTACAGAGTAAAATTTAGAAAGTGCAACTGCAGGGGAAAATTGAGAGGCTGTGGATTCCTGGGCAGCTTCCTTCTGATGCCTCCAAGGAACTTAACAACGGCAATAGCAATAGGTAAGCTGGAATTTGATTTTAAACTCCTCATAGCTACGGCATGGTCTCGAGTCCCCAACCATTTCCAAGTGGGAGCAAGCCATTTCCTACATGGGGAAGCATAGGAAGGGCATCCGGAAAAAAAAAAGTGAGCAGTGGACTCCTGACATATATTAAAGCTGTGGCAATGCAAGTTGGAGGAAGCCCTGTTCTGCCATCTGGTTATAAATGAATTGAGGGGAAGACAGCCAGAACGAAATTGCATGCAGAGCTTCCTATCACTTGGGTCTAGGATACCATCAAGATAGGGCTCCAACCTCCAGGTGGATTTAAAATTCAAAAACTCACTGGTTAGTTGTCCTACAGCGGAGGGGAGAGACACAGACTGTGGTACCCATTCCCAATAGCAGTAATTCACCCTTTCTTTAGGAGGCGGAGGCCCCAAAGGGGGGCAGTTCCAGAAATATCCCAACCCAATGACAATCAAGGATGATTTGACTGAATTGATCCACTTGATCTTTTTGGAGGCATCCAACAAACAGACTTCCCTGAAGGCAGTGGCATAGGAAGACAGTTCAGGAGTAGCCATAACTCTCCACGAAAACAGCAATGGTCTAAGTTTAGCTGTAGCTGCTAGTGGTTTGCGAGCCATATCCAAACACAAGGGAAGGAACGGGGTACTTGTGGGCAAGGAAACAAGCTTTCTCAAGAGCATACGTTCAGTGCGAGTGAGGTCGTTTACATCCTCAAAACCCCAAAGTTCCGCCCCATAGAGTGCTGCACTATTAGACTTCATGTCATAGATCTTGAGGGCTGCGGCAAAAGGTCTAGTAGTGGATGAGTGGTGCTCCCTTAATAGAACTCCGATCAGTTGGCTAAACTTCAGGGACGTAGAATTAACATGGGTTTTCCAGGACATTCTGTCCAATAATTTAATCCCAAGGTATTCAAAGGTTTTAACTAGTTCTAAGTTCACGACACCCAGAGAGGGGTCCCCCCAATAAGATCTATGCGGGTTGATTGCCATAAACCTAGTTTTAGATGTGTTTATTTCTAACCCTCTCAGGGAGCAAAAATCTTCAAATCGATCCAATAGCAGTTGGAGTACCCTCTGGGTTTTGGACACTATAAAGGTGTCATCAGCAAACACGAGTGTCACAATTGTATCCATACCTAGGTCTGGTGCATCTGAGGGCTGGGAGGTGAGGTGCTGCACAACCTGATTCAGATATAAAGAAAAAAGGGTTGGAGCCAGTACACATCCCTGCCAAACGCCCCTAACTACCCTTATTGGATTGGTTAGCTCGCTTTGCTTCCCTCAATGTACTCTTGCAAAGTTGGCTTCATGGAGACGAATGATTATGGCCAAAATCATGGGGGGCAATTCCCATGTCACTAAGCACCTCCCAGAATCATCCTCTAGGAACCAGGTCAAATGCAGATTTCAGGTCTATGATAGCTACATGGAGACTCCCCCTCCCTAACACTACAACTTTCCAGTACAGGAGCATAATGTGAAACACCTGATCAATAGTGCTTGTTTTGGACCTAAGGCCAGCCTGGAATGGTGACAAGATGTTATTGTCAGTAATCCAGTTGCAGATTTTAGGTAATAGGGCGCAACAAAAAACCTTTTGTTTTGTGTCTATAAGACTTATGGGTCTATAGTCACCAGGTGAGGACCTGTCACCATTCTTGTAGATAGACATTACCTAGGCATCCCTCCACAACTCTGGAGTCTTGCTCCCCTAGCAATTTAATTGGAAAGCAATAAAATGTACTCAGCCCAATTATCTTTATTATGCAGTAAAAGATCATAGAGAGAATTAAAATGTTGAAACGAGTCCGAGGGCTGAATGCTACTGCCGGAGGGGGCAGCCCCCCTATAGTTGCCATTGCTTACCAAAAACCAGAAATATTTAGAGTCCTTTCGTTCGCAGGCATGCTTAATTCACCTCCATCTCTCCTCATCACAAATCCGTCTGGACTTGCTGTGCATCAGCTTGTACTTTTTCCACAGGGTCCTAACTCGGGAAACATCTTTCTGCTTGATTGCCCTGGCCAACCAACAATCTTGATTGAACCGCTGGGCTCCGTCACGGGATGGTGATCTACGGGAGAATTGAGGAGTTGACATGGTAAATGATTGCTCAGTCTTTTAAAGAAACCAGTGTGAATGTCTAGAAAGGAAGAACAACTCCCCCCTTCCTCGCCCAGCTTAGTCATCAATGCCACACAGTACATCAGGTCTTAGCTAATGCTACTGAGGATATTGTCATGGAGGGCGACCTTGCACCATCTTCTACAGCATCTATTGTTTGAGGACTGTACCTCCCTGGTTACTTGGCCGGTAGTGGACGCAGTTTGCACCCTTTCCCATGGGGAATATAGGCTGAGACAAAGAGGCTTATGATGCTATCTGTTAGATTCCGACCTACCATACCGTCCACTAAATACCAATGACTAAGATCAATCAGAATATAATCAATGCAGCTCTTCCCTTGCAGACCATTAAACGTGTAGGAAGCATGAATATCAGGTTTTGTCCTTCCATTGACTGCCCTAAGACCTAGGCCAAGAGACAAAGCATTCAGCTACAGAGCAGCATGGTGTGACTTTTTCACAGGGGGGAGCTCAAGCCTAGGTATATACCAGATATCATCTTCCGTTAATCACCCATATCACTCAAACCGAGGGGTTAGAGCATGACAATGAAGTTCCCCGCTGCGATAAGGACATGGTTGAAGGGTCTCTCACCCAACAAATTTTCAAGAGACTGCAAGATGGCAGAATAATTTGCCCCCCTGGCATAGGTGTTGAATATATTAATGGCAGTTGTCCATGGTCCCTTAAGGCTGATGCCTAGGATATCAGGGCTGTCCATAGGCAATCATTTCACTAAACACTGTGATGCAATTTTTACCCATATTAAAAGGCCCCCCGATGGACAGCCTGCTTTACTAGGAATAGCGAGATGATGATAAGTTGTATAGCTCGATTTATAGGCTGGTTCTAAAAGCCAGGTTTCCTGCAAGATGCATATGTCAAAGGAGTCCATAAGGGTGTTCCAGTGGGGCAGCAATAGTTTGTACTTATGTCCTACCACATTCCAGGAGACGATGCTTACTTTTGGACAAGTACTCGTGGCATTAAGCAGAAGGGAAGAATTAGCTAGTGAGTCTAAACAGACTGCCGATGGACTGCAAGCATCATTAGCAGCAGATATGACTGCCTGAGATGAGATAATAGAAATTTCCTTGGCCCTAAAATGGCACAGAGCCGTTGAATGGCCTATATCGCGGCGACAGCTATCAGAACTCTCAGGGCCAATGGAGTTGCCTAGGGAAGCCTGTGCCTCAACCGCCTGGGGCCAATCTAACTTGGAACAGACAGAACCATGGTTGAGGGCACCTCGAGGGGGTAACTCATGAAAGGCAAGAGGTAAGTCAAACTTAAACCAAATAGTGGACCCACCCGGGGGATTGGTTCTTTGGTCAAGGGCCACTAAATCTTTGACTATCTGCCCATTCACTAAAAGGACTTTGATGCAATCAAAAGAGGAACTCAGGAGACTGCCATCTGGCCCTCAGAATGTCATTTCAGCATTATTTGTCAAATCTGTCTTTTCAGTCTACTGTTGTATCTATATTGCCCTTATGGCATTCATTGTTATAAAGACATTTAGAAAATATGTTTCTCTTCGAGTAAATTTCTAATTAATTTATTTCAGAGGGACCACTTGCTTTCCTTTTCACATTCAATACCATCAGAATTAAATTTCTGAAAAGTCTTCCACAGTTCCTTGATTAATCTATAGAGGATGCATGTTATTTTGGGTTTTGCCAATTGTTAGTGGGGGGATGAGAACTGAGGCCCATATTTAACAGAAAACGATGGAGTGCCCCTTGCGCCAAAATTGGCAGTGCCACACTATTTTCTCACAATGTAGGGATGAGCCGTATTTAATTGAATATGGCTCACCCCTGTGTTGTCCCCTACGCCAGCTCTATATTTGCAGCTGAGCGCCAACGCAGCCACCCTTGTGCCAAGAGTGGCTGTGTTTGGGGGGAGATAGTTTTTGTGCAGGAAGGGACACCTTCCTACACAAAAAAAATCTTAAATGGTGATTTGCTCGTTCTATGTGTGCTGCAGAATGCACACATAGAAAGAGAAAAAAACAAGGAGAAATAAAAGTATTTCTCCTCATTGTGCCATGCCGAAAACTCATAAATCTGATGCAGAGTCAAAAAGCAATGGCTGTTACTGTGGCACGCCCACAGCAACACCCAATGCACGCCCCTTCCATGCAAAGTGCTGCGTGCGAAGGGGCCGTATTTACAAGGTGGCGTTAAGCCACAAAAAGTAGCTTATTTCCACCTCTTAAATACGGTGCAGGGCATAGCGCCACCGGAGCCTCACAAAATATACCCCTGAGTGTTTTCTCTCTTCATCAGATGGACCTTTTGTATACCTAAAGATAGGTGCTCAGTAATATAATATGATAGTGGGTGGTTTGTAAATTCAGGATACATTTTAAGAAAAGCTTTGTAAATGGGATGTGTTTTGATGAGTGACTCTAAATTATAAACAAGGGGAAAATTGCCAATGGTGTAAAAATCTGGTTTCCCTTAGATGAGTTCCCTCAATTCATTAATAAACAAATCGGTCCCATTTTTTAAATCTGGTGTTATTTTATTGATTGATTGATATCAAACCTGAAATGACTAGTCAAAGGTTTGATTTTTCTTCTAGGCCAACTTCATGAAATGTTTTTAATACTTTTTTGGCTCTACCAAGTTAACAACGGTGTAACTTAAAAAACAGCAAAAAAGTAGTCCCACTTGGAGAAAAACCCAATGTAGTCTAATTTTAGATGGAGACCTTTCCTTTGGAAAAAAAATGTTTGAGGGGAAATAAATGCTAAAGCATTTCTTTCCTAAGGTTATGCTTTAAATTAGGTCAATAAATGACCCAGCTTGAAGGGGTGGAGAGATAGTTCAATCAGGATACCTTCAAACAGCATCATTTAAAATGACAGTTGGCACACGTGTGTGGCACACAAGAAAACTCCATTCTGGAATAAAGTTAAGGGATTTGATTACAAGCTCAGCCTCAAAGTCACGAAGACAGTTCTCAAAACAATTTTACAATACAGACTCACCATGGACAACGGAAAATACTAATCTGATGGATAGAAAACAAGCGCTGTTCAGTTCTTTCAAGCACACATTCAATTTAAAATTCATTTAAGCTTAGCCAACTAGGCGAAGGGAAAACCCTACAGATTAGTAAGTCAAACGTTAATGTGTGCTGGGCTAAAACACATGTGGACAAAAAGTATAAAGGAAAAGAACAAAAAGAATGTGGAAAAATTACATCTGGGGCAAAAGGTGACTTACCAAATTTGGCAAAATGTAAGTAAACAGGGAAGGCATCAGCTTATCAGAAGCTCAGCCAAGAGCCTTCTTCTTGGAGTCAGGAGAAAAAGTTCAAACCCTGAGCAAAGTATTGTACAGAAGAGGTAAGGGTAGACATGTCTGTACCTCTCAGATTTCAAGGGGGTCCAGCAGGAAGGGTGGAATGAAGCAGGATGCCCCAAAGTCCAACTGCAAAATGGTGTATTAAAAGCCCAAAGTGCAAGATGATTCCCTCATCCATCACTCCACTTGACTTGGAAGGTGTAATTGTCCAATGAAAGTTCATCATACAACATGGAACTGTAACATCAGTGAAGATTAAATATTCATGAAGGAATGGGCCATCCCATATAAATAGAGCTTTAAACTGATAGCATTTTAATCAAATATATCTCGAGCCCATATATGAATCCAATGATTCTTTTGTTTTTTTATTCAATTTCAAAAAATTGTTTCCTTAGTTACACTTCATAATCTATACAATAACAAGATGATACATTTTCATTTAATCATGATATAACATCATTAACTTCATTCTATCATACGTATTATAACAAAATGGTACAACATAAATCAACAGCCCCACCACCACAATGGCCATAAATACATCACATCATACACATACTCACTATGCATTAACACTCAGACATCAATAGAAAACTACATACTTCCCCAATTGTTAGTTTAAAAATCCAAATATGAACACAGACTAACAAGAAAACATAAAATATTACAATAATACATAAACTATAAAGTGCATTATACGCTAGCCAATTTTAAGTCTACATGACTGTTGGTTTCCTGTAGATAGATCTCAATCCTGTATCTAACAAAGGATTTAACAAGCCAAATGAATTGTGATCTTAAATCCAAAAAGATTGAAGTGTCTTGATCTTATATCCAAAGAGATTGAAGGGCCGACGTGTGTTTCGGTGACAGTCCTCCTAGGTAACCACCTTCATCAGGGCACATCCAATTCTCAAATTCTCAGACATGGAATCTAGTTAGTATAACTTAGATATAGGGAAAGTTCTTCACTCTCAATAAGGAGATATTTAAAGTCCTTCTCTGCAATCTTTTATGCACGTTTGCTGCTCCAAGAGGATATGTAGATGAGGTGAAATAGTGGAAATAAGAGAGGTATGATAACCCAATTCTCTAGAAGGCTTAACACGCTGTACTCATTCCCTTATATATACTCCAAACCTATTTAAACGCTCTAATCTAAATAGACAGGGCCGCAAGAAGTTTGTTATCTTTAGCATTCCTCAGACGCAAGTGCCACGGAGTGTATTGTCTCATCAAATAGATTTCAGACATCAGCCGCCATTAACCTGACTCATTGATTTTGAGTATATATAAGGGAATGAATACAGCGGTTAAGCCATCTAGATAATTGGGTTATCATACCTTAAACTTTGTTATTTTGTCTAGTGTTAACCATTGAAGCAACTTTGGGGTAGTTTTATGTGATTGCCCTTTTTAAGGTTCAAGCACATTCTCGCCACCCGCTTTTGTGGCCGCTGTACCTTGTTGGGATACTTCTGTAATTCACCTGACAATAGTTACTTGTTATTCTCGATAAAGAATACCCAAGGCAGCTTTTCTGAGAAAAGTTTCACCTTAGACCTGTTTCCTCAAATATTTCCAAATTAAGGACATATCCATTTGATACAGCTAACTGTCCTTCATTTTCTGGGATGCGTAGGTTCTTTTCATTGGGTAATATCTTCTGAGCTCCATGATTGCTCCAAAGTGCCTAGTCTCTCTTTACCTTTTTGAATGCCACTCCCTTGATTTCCACCCTCCTCTCTCAGCTCAGTTACTATAACCATGTAAATGCTTTGCCCATCCCGTTCGAAGTTTTTTTTTGCTCCTCAACTCTTTCCCTACATATACATTTGTACCTCTACTCGGGCTTACATAAAAGTATTCTTACCTCTGCATGTTCCATAGTACACACCCCACCTATTCCACAGTATTTCTACGATATTTTAACAGTACTAGCTCTGACTAGTTGATCTCGACCTTCCTGTCATCTAGTATCAATGCCTCATCTACACCTTAGTACTGCTCTTTAGCTCTATTCCAGAATGTATAAAATAACTATGTCCTTGTGTCTCTATTTCTTTCTATCTATACCTTACTACCTCACTCACTCCTCTATTAAAAATTCCAGGCACTTTTGTTCTTACCTGTTTTTGAGTGACATTTTTTTCGACTTCATTATTTTATTCTCATTTTTTTGTTCGGAAAACATGGGTTTTCTTTTATAGAAAATCATCAAAAATTGTGTTTCTTTAGCTTAAGTTCATCAGACTGATGTTCTATATTTTCCCTGAAAATATCATCATTGTCAGTTTCTTTACGAAGCTCGTATAAATCACTAGTCATGCTATCACGAGGTAGCTCAGAATCCTCCTCGCGTGGTTGGTTTGGAGCAATGGGAGACCTGTATTGAGCTAGGAAAGGTGTAGTTTGAGAACCTTGCCAATTGCATTGAGTTGGAGAACAAATAAAAGTTCAGAATCAACTAGAAGTCACAGGATCCTCGGTTTAGCAGCTGGCTGAAATCCATGTGCCTATAAAACGTGTGTGCTTGTATGTGTGTTTGACAAACAATGGGTTGATTTCTGCTGGCATCACTGCACTCCAATTGCCTCTCCTCTCCCCGAAGTCCCAAAAAAGATCACAGCACTCCAACAACAGCTCCAGTCTTTTAATGTGCAAGGTAGTGCGGACGTACAGGTTATCTTTTATTGTTTAAGGTAGTGCCGAGGTACAGGTTTTCTATTGCAGAATGAAAGGTGACTACCACCGGTATCTTGCAGAATTGGCAACATTGAATGACAGGAAGGAGGCTGCAGAGAATAGTCTGGTGGCTTACAAAGCTGCAAGCAATATTGCAAAGACAGAACTTCCACTAATATGCCTTGGCCTGGCACTCAACTTCTCTGTGTTCTATTACGAAATTCTCAACACACCTGGCCACGCCTGCAGGTATCTGGCAACCACGTGCTTCAAATTGCAGCACCGTGAAACTTAGAAGAGCTAGTTCTATTCTATAGAATTATCGGAGCCACTTTTGTTTAACTATTGGAAGCGAAAGGAGGGTGATACACATCTAGAGTGTAGATCAAAATGTTTAACAGTTTTCATTAAATCTCAAGCAAACATTTTCATTACGTTTACACTGCTCAGAATACCATTAAAAATGTCTCGTTCGTTCAGATGCTAAACATAATGAGATATTTATTAATAATCAAGTACTGAATAGTCCTAGGATTCTGCACGTGGGTGGGACTTGTCACTGTTTGAGTTTACTTCAGATTAGGACGAAGTAAATTGTCCTTCCAGTGCCAAAGGGCTGTCCAGAGAGGTGCACATTAACGAGCAGAGCAGGATTTCATTTTTTCAGAAATGCATTTATGCTGTTCATCTTTAGGGCAGCACATTTTAAATCTAGGGGGACAATGTTTAAATCAGTCTAGGGTTAATGTAAATTCCCTAAGCTCCTATAGTCTCTCTCAACCTACCCATTGTAGATATTGAGGGTCTTAACCTGGAGCACACCAGTTATTCCAGTAAATGAAGACTGATGTGTTGATAATGTAACTGGAATATTTACATATGGATTGACATTGTCATATAGCGATAAAAATGGAAAGTTTAAATCGATGCACAAGTAGGTAGAATTGATTGGCTTTGCTATTAAATGCAGCAGTGCTATAGATGTTTTTTTCTCTTTCTCCTTCAAATTTCCTTGCATTTTGGATATCAATGCAATGCCATTTTCGTAGATAAAAACAGAATGGTTAGTCTTTTCAGTTGAAACAGATTGAGCCTCAGACCATGTAGTCATTTTGGCCCTGATTCTAAGCTTGGCGGGCGGCAGTAGACCGCGGCGGTCATTCTGGGTTTCCCACTGGGCTGGCGGGCGACCGCCGAAAGTCCGCCCGCCAGCCCAGCGGGAAACACCCTTCCCACGAGGAAGCCGGCTCAGAATGGAGCCGGCGGAGTGGGAAGGTGCGACGGGTGCAGTTGCACCCGTCGCGAATTTCAGTGTCTGCAAAGCCGACACTGAAATTCTTTGTGGGGCCCTCTTACAGGGGCCCCTGCAGTGCCCATGCCATTGGCATGGTCACTGCAGGGGCCCCCAGGGGCCCCACGACACCCCATACCGCCATCCTGTTCCTGGCGGGCGAACCGCCAGGAACAGGATGGCGGTATGGGGTGTCAGAATCCCCATGGCGGATTCCCATGGGCAGCGGAAAGTCGGCGGTACACCGCCGGCTTTCCGCTTCTGGCCGCGGCTGTACCGCCGCGGTCAGAATGCCCGGCAGAGCACCGCCAGCCTGTTGGCGGTGCTACCGCCAACCTCCGCCATGGCGGTATTTACCGCCAGGGTCAGAATGACCCCCTTTATGTCTTTCCCCACTCTGAAATTTTTGATTACCCCAAATCTACATCAAATACCTTTGGACAGCAAACCATTAACGAAAATGTGAGGTGACAAATATACATTTGAACCTTTGGGTCCTTGAAAACACTTAGGAAGTGATTTAGAGTTTGGCAGAGGGGTTTACTCTGCCACAAACGTGACGGATATCCTGCCCTCTGCATTATGATTCGATTATAGTCAATAGGCATCATAATATGGTGGATGGGATATCCGTCACGTTTGTGATGGAGTAATACGTCCAACAAACTCTAAATCAGGCCCTTAGTCATACAAGGTATCCCTCCAGATTACATCACTCATGGCATTATCTACGACATCTACGACAGATAACATCATCCACAAAGACAGACTCAATTGACCAGGAGGAGGCATTGCCATAGTCTACACAAACACCCTCCGTCTTCCGACCACTATTGAGACACAGATCGAGCCAATCCTTGAACACCTACACTTCCAGATTAAGACCAACCTGAATACCTCCAGCCGTGACACGCTCATCTGCAGACCACCAGGGCTCCAGCCCCAGTTCAGTGAGGCCATCGCCGACCTCGTTGCCCTTCACACGCTCGCAACCAACGACTATATCCAACTCAACAATCTCAACTTTTTACCTCAATATCCACTACTACTCAAACACCACAACCCTCTTGGGCAACCTCGCAACCCTCGGTCTCAAGCAACTAGTCAACATTCCCACTCACTCAGCAGGTCACACCCTCGGCCCCGTCTTCTCGGCAGGAAAAAACATCACTATTTCTCAATCCTCCGAACACCATTGGACTCACCACCACAGCATCCATTTTTCCTTTACGAAGAACACCACATGCCACTACGCCCCCGCACCACAGGCAGACACTGGGGCAAAGTCACCAAAGTGCAGTTCACCAACACACTCAGCCACTCCCCCGACACTGGATGCCATGAACGCAAACAACTCAGCACGCAACCTGCACCGCTGGATCACAAAATGCGCCAACAGTGTAGCTCCTGTCAGAAAACCAGCCGGAAATCAACTCCGCATGAAACCAAGATGGGGCACAACAAAACTCCAAGAGTCAAAACGCACCTGTAGACAACTGGAATGGAACGGAAATGGAGGAACAGAAAAACAACTGAAGACCACACTGCCTACAAAAACACAACTCACACTACCAGTGCATCAGAGTCTCCAAGAAAGCTTACATTCAAGAACGCCTCAGCACCAATGCACACAACAGCAAGGAGTTCTTCACCATCGTCAAAGAGTTCAGAAACCCCGGAACAGACACCTCAGACATTCCCCTCTCTCAAGACCTCTGAGATGACCTCGCCACCTTCTTTCACTGGAAAATGCAGAACATATACGAAGGATTTAAGAACCAAAACCGGCACTCACCAGCACCACCACGGACCTTATGCCGCACGAAACCCCGTCTCCACAGTAGACACTTGGAAACTCATGATCTCCATCCACTCAGGGGCATCCTTGGACCTGTGCCCACATTATATCTTCAACCTGGCCAGTGCCACCATCACCCCCGAGCTATGCCGGACTATCAACCGCTCCATCAAAACTGCCACCTTCCCATCCAACTGGAAGCACGACCCTTCACCGACCCAAGGAAGTTGAAGAACCACAGACCCATCTTTCTGCTCCTCTTTCTAGCCAAGGTAACAGAAAAGGCCATCAACCTGCAACTCACGGACTTCCTTGAGGCAAACCAGATCCCCTCCCAGTCTGTAGTCAGGAGCAACCACAGCATCAAAGCAGCCCTCCTGGCAGCCACCGACCACTACATGGCCCCACTCACAAAAGGTGTCAGACAACACGGCCTAACCATCGTTTCCTATGCCGACAATACCCAACTGATCCTCCCCTTGCCCGACGATCCATCAACAGCCAAGAGAAATTTCCACAACGGAATGAAAGCAGTCGCCATCTGGATGGAAACCAGCTGCCTCAAATTCAAATCAGACAAGACAGAGATGCTCATACATGGCTCCACCCCCTCTGCCTGTAAGGACTCCTAGTGACAAATTGCCCTAGGAAACGCCCCCACCAGCCACGCACACAATCTAGGCATCATCCGGGACTCCATTCTTTCCATGACCTGTCAAGTCACTGCCATCTCACCATCACGCTTCCAAACCCTGTGCCTCCTTCAAAAGATTTTTAAGTGCATCCCCACTGAGACAAGAAGGATGATCACCCAAGCACTTGTCAGCAGCAAACTGTACTACGGCAACGCACTGTATGCCGGCATTGCAAAGAAAATTCAAAAAAGACTTTAAAGAATCCAGAACGCAGCAGCCAGACTCATCCGGGTCATCCCCCGCCACGGCCACATCTCCGCCCACTTCAGAGACCTGCTCTGGCTCCCCGTCAAGAAACGCATCACTTACAAGCTACTGACACAAGGCACTGCACAACACAGGACTGGCCTACATCAACCGCTGCCTGACCTTCCATACTCCCACGAGACAGATCTGACCCTCCCAACTCGCCCTCGCCTACATCCCCAGAATCAGGAAGACACAGCGGGGGCAGATCCTTCTCTCACCTCTCACCCCCAACATGGACACACTCCCTCTCAACCTCAGACAGGTGCCACATTGAAGCAGTTCAGAAAAGACCTCAAGACCTAGCTCTTCGAGGGAGCAGCATGCCCGCAACAGTGCCTTGAGACCCCACGGGTGATAAGCTGCGCTCCATAAGCCTTTTGATTGATAGATTGATTGCACATCTAAAATTATATTACAGATAAAAACACTGTGCATGGCTGAGCATGAGTTTAGGGCATGAGTTACTGTTCCTTTAGATAAGTACAACTGGTAAATTCCAGTGACTTTGTTTGTTTTGTGTGTATATATATATATATATATATATATATATATATATATATATATATATATATATTTATATATATATATATATCTATATATATATATATATATATATATATGCACCTAAAAAAACCGCTGGTAAATTCCATTGGTCTTATTTGTTCTGTATATGTATATATTCTGAATTTACTCACACAAAACCATAGAAAATCAACAGTTATAGTTAGAGTTATTCCAAGTTACTATAACTTGCTCCCTAAGGTAACTATAATTTGCACAACCGCCATGCACAGTTTTTTGTTCAATAATTGAACTTCTAATGTTTCATTGATATGTTTAATGATGTTATAAAAGTTATCATGAGTGCTGTAATATCTGGGGTAATTAGCAGTGCTTTGCAAGGGCGCAAGTTATAGTTACCTCAGTGCACGAGTTATAGTTACTTGAAATACCTCTAACTATAACTGCTGAATTTCTGAAGTTCTATGTTTTTTTGCGAGTAAATTCAGAACTTAACTATAACCTCCCTGTAACCTTTGTTTTTTTAAGTGAATTTCTATGTTTTTTAACGTTAATTAATTTTCATTACTATGCATTATTCCAACCACCAACACCCACAGCCATCAGCAGTGCAGCCAACACCCTATAACCACACAACCCCATGCTGCGCATGGCATTTGGCCATGTGCAGTGGCAGATGGCCACAGAGCCTGTCTCTCTGGGTGTGTGAATAGGTGTGAGATGGTCTCTGGGTGTGAGAGTGGCTGTGAGAGTGTCTGGGTGTAAGAGTGTTTGTGAGAGGATCTATGTGGATGTGAGAGTGGGAGTGCAAGTGTCTTATTGATCCCCAATAGATGAAAGATGCATTCACCTCCACAAAGGATTTCAGATCGTTTTTCAACATGGAATCGGAGAGTAAACACACTTTCTTTGCTTTGCCGTGCCCAGGAGTTAAAATCATTTGTTCTTTCCAGAAATGGAGCTTCAACTGGGGCACCTGCTATGTTTATATTTGTAAGTGCTTTGTGCTGAGGTTTAATTTCTGTTTAGCAGCTCTTACTTGCTGGAACCGGAGTGTTTGCTCTGACATGGGGGGAGCTATCAAAGCTTCTTCCAAATCAGAGCAAACAGCTATGTCCCAGGGGTGGGCACCCCGGGACATAGCAGGAGCTGGCCCTAGAGGTGTTGGTCTCCAGGGACATTATTGACTCCACGAGGGCAGACCCCCTCCAATGTTAAAGTTAGTCCCAGGGAAGTGGTGGTCCTCGGGCCCTTTATTATGTTTTTTTACAGCCCCAGGGAGGTGGCAGTTCCTGGGTCTGCAGGCGGGCTGCGCAGCCCCAGCATATAATTTACTGTTTGGCCGGGGAGGTGGTGGCCCTGAAGCTGAGTCCTAAAATGGTTGCCAATACTTCCTTGTTCGAGTGTTGGCAGCCAATCAGATCTCGGCACGAGATCAGGAGGGTTAGGGTTTGCAGAAGCTTTGCGTCCCTATATATACAAATTTGGTTTTCCTTTAATATTTTGAAAACTAATTAACAGATTTACACCACATCACATAAGGTCGCTTGCTAGACCAAGATCTAGCTTTCTGCCAAATTTGGTATAACTCCATCCAGTGGTTCAGCTGCTACTCCTGTTTAAAATCCCTATGGAAATCAACACGGAGAAAACATGTTTCTCTTGGCCACCTCTTGACGGATCACCCCAAAACTTTCCAGGCAACAGCTGACATGAGTGTCGTATTTTTTGGGGGAAATATCTTGAAAATTCATCAACCATTGCCAAAGATATAGGCAAGTAAAAAAACTCTTTTTTTATAGAAACTAGGTCCTAATGATAACTACCTAGTGTTGACCGCCAATAGGAAAGATAGATAGGTAGATAGATAGATAGATAGATAGATAGATAGATAGATAGATAGATAGATAGATATACACACACGCATCTATATATAAAATGTTCAAATCTTTATTTGGCTTAAGTTATCCAATGCAAATATATATATATATATATATATATATATATATATATATATATATATATATAGAGAGAGAGAGAGAGTGAGAGAGAGAGAGAGAGAGGGAGAGAGAGAGAGAGAGAGAAAGAGAGAGAGAGTGAGAGAGTGAGAGATAGATAGATAGATAGATAGATAGATAGATAGATAGATAGATAGATAGATAGATAGATAGATAGATAGATAGATAGATAGATAGAAAAATACTTAGGAATAAAAGTGGTTGGACACATTTATGTGTGGCAAGATGCAGTGTTTGTTTTTAATGTGTAGCCTTCTGGTTCATTCAGCAGCTGTCGTGGTGGGGCACTAGACGGGCTGGTTCAAAAAGAGATAGGAAATGGTGGGCTGGTTCAAAAAGAGCTTCGAAATGGTCTCCATCTGGCACCCCCTCATAAGAACAGTGAGCAAAGTTGTTGTACTAATATTTCCGGTCCGGTCACCTCTGCATAGAAAACGCAGCCATGCATCCTCAGTCCTTTGCTGACTAGCCCCCATGACCCACGTGGACATGGGGACGACCGCCTTTGGTTTTATGCACTGGCTCTCAGGAGCCATGTGAGCCTAACACTGGCTCGTGTAAGCAGGCTCATACCCGATGCTAACGTCACATATGGAAGGATTATAGACAGTATGAGCCCCAACAGACCACAGCAGGCCAATGCTTACATTCACAACCCTATAGTAAAGGTGGGTGTGTGGCAAATATCCACTTATACTTATGCATCTCTTGAGCAGTGGAGTATGAGGGCTCCAATGCAGAACAGTGAAACATTCCTCTGCAGCATCTCTGTGCTTGGTCAGGGCTACAGAAGGGGACCTATGGTGCAACAAGCGCATTTGTGAGGACACCTTCCTGTCACTGAAGAAAGTCCTTGCCACTGTGCCTACGAGACGTGCCCTCTAGGGCAAAACAGGGCATGATTTATGTATTTATGTGAACAAACCAATTTTCTTAAAAGCATCTCATTAAGCACGCATACACACTTTATTTGAGAATTTATTTCTGGGAAAAGCGAAAGTTTTCTCTACTTGCAGTAACACAGTTTGGGAAAAACGTTTAGCAAATCAGGCCAATTATAGTTTAAAATATGATTCAGCTCGAAAGATTAATAGTTACAACATCTAAAAGTTTGGCCAAACTAACATCAGCTTCCATTTTCTGTGCAAAGTGTATAAATGTATCTTTTGTGTGGTAGGTCCTTCAGTCACTCAGTTTGACTTGTGGACCTTTACTGTTTTGCTTTAAGTTCATTAATGTCTTTATTTGGGTGTATACACAGAATTTGAACACAGTTCACAGATAGAAACTGAACAGAGTGGCCTATATATACAAGCGTCCTACGCCACCAGTGCATCACTTTTTGTGATGCACCGGCAGCACAGACTGCACACCCATATCTAAAAGGGCATGCACTTTGCATAGCTTTACATGGCCTTGCAGATTTGGAGTAAGTCAATGCAGCAAAAGTTGCTGTGTTGCCTTACTTTACGTTCAGGGAGGCATTTCCATGGGTGTTGCGTGGGAGTTTCCATGCAACATCCATTGATTTTGATGCATTCCCAGATTTACAAGGTTCTGTGAACTTAGGAATGCGTCACAAAAGCCTACGCCACCCAATGGGTGGCATAAGAGTGACGCAACGGGGAGAAATATCTTTATTTCTCCCTGTTTTTTTCCTCTTTCACACGTAGGAGGAGGAAATCACCCCTGTTGGTTGTTTTGGTGCAGGAATATATTCCTTCCTGCACAAAACAATCACTCCCACAACGCAAGGTGCAAGGGTGCCTGCGTTGGCGCATGGGAGGAATTTGTGGGCCAGCGTCGGGGGAGAGGACAGAAATGCACCGTTTCTTGTAGTTATTTATTATTTATTTGCACAACTAATAAAAATCATTGCAATCAGCAAGAAAGATAAAAAGAATTGTCATCTAAGAAGCATCATAAAACATCTAAAAATAAACCATATTTCTTGAATAATTGTTAAAATAGGAACAATTAAAAACAGCAATACTGTATTGGCCACCCAATGGAAATTCTGTAGTGCATATCGTCACGGGGCAGTGAATCCAGAAAGTATCCCCCGGCTCCAAGTCGTCCTTAAGGTTTTGTATCGAGTCACTTACTGATTTGTTGTACCAGCTCAGGAGTCTAGCTGAGAAGAATAGTCTAGATAGGTACTGTGTCGGTTACTCATGTAAAAAGGGCTGTCAATTTATAATTGACTAGCTCAGGAGACTAGCTGACAAGAATACGTCTAGAAAAGTGTTGTTTCGACTACTCATTTAAAAAGGGCTGTCAATATATTATTTAATCCCAAACTAATGAGCTTGGTCAACCTTCTTGGTTATTTGTTGCATGCTTTAAGAGGTATTCAACTTTTGAAATGAATTTGGCCAAGGGTGCTATATGTTGAGGTGTCAACCCTTTGAGACAAAACAGAATTGTGTGCTGACATGATCTTATACCATTGGAGTTAAAGATATTTTTTAAATACAGCTTCCACCAAGGTGACAGTGCGGGGCATATACAAAGAATATGCCAGAAGTCTCCCCTTTTTGATGTTTTAAGCCATTTTGGAGCTGCATCCAAAGAACGGAGCAGGCCAAGCCTGGCATGGAGCACCTTTATTTTTAAAGTCTATTTCAATAATGCAGCCATGTACGGCTGCCCTGCCAGATCCTTGCAAGTGTTGACAGTCATCGAAGGATCAGATCGCAGTCTGAATTTATCTTTGTCCTTGCTTCATGAAAGCAGCTTGATTTGTTTATTTAATAGTTGCTTGAGGAGTTTGTGCAGTAAGGTCTTTTGCCACAGGTCTTCTACCTGCAATTGCTTTACTGCCAAACAATTCTCTCCGACCATGAATCTGAGACTTCCATCAAGTTCATGCCTACTTCTTCTCAAATCAGAGCCATTATTGAATTTGGCTGTGCATGACTTAGCAGAGAAGCATATTTGAGGAGAGCCCCATCTTGTACCACTGCTTATTCTTGTAGCCCGAATTCCAATCTGATTTGCGCTGGTGAAGAACTGTGATGCACTGTGTATTTTTCAGCTAACATGGCTAGTGCTGTCAGGTTGTCAGAAGTGTTAAACGAGGGACGGAAGCCAGTTTGGTTCAGGGGTATTAGATTTAAATTAGTTGCCCAGTCATTCAGCTCCTCTAGCAGGAGACCCACAAATATTTTTGTGTCAATGTTGATAAGTGCGATCAAACAATAGATATCTGGGTTCCCATGGGCCCCTTCTTGAAGATTGATTGGAAAATTGCCCGTTTCCAAGAGTCAGGATTTTTATTTCCTATGACGCAGGCATTAAACATATTGGAAAGCTGGTCACTCCAAACGACAGGGTTGTGTTTTAATACACCTGCAGGGAAGCCGTTTGGACCGGGGGCCCACTATTTCTGCAGCGTTGAAGTTGTCCCTCAATCTTTTGTACTTCAAAGGCCAAGGAGTTTGGCTCGCTGCTTGAGGTAGATGTTAGTTCCGCCACTTCTTGACTGCTGTAAAGGTTAAAGATTTCCTCGATCCACTTCTCCTCCGGCACAGTATTGCTTTGGATTCATGCGGCCCCACGCTCCAGTTGATTGACACGATTTTAATCCATTCCAGATCCATGTGGCCCTGTTTTGCTTCAAATACTGCCTTCTTATATTTCTTTCTTAGTTCTTGAAAGGTGCACACACCTGGTTACTGTCCAGGTGTGGTCTCTTTAGGAGTCTGGTAGTTTTGTTGAGTTGTTGCCTTTGTAGCTTTAGAGCCTGCGTGAACCATCGTTTTTTGCCCGGTAGTGGACCGACCCTTGACGTTGAATAGGTTCTAGCTGGTTCATT
This sequence comes from Pleurodeles waltl, assembly GCF_031143425.1. NCBI lineage: Eukaryota > Metazoa > Chordata > Amphibia > Caudata > Salamandridae > Pleurodeles > Pleurodeles waltl. The sequence continues at coordinate 1,330,254,546 of NC_090446.1, read as the reverse complement.
AGAGATGTCAAATTTGCTTCCCAGTTGGTGATTATGTCCACCTAGAGCACTTGAGCAGATGCTAAGTTAGCTTTCCATATCTCATATTTTACCATACACCTATAGGACCATCTTATACAATGTAAATGGCTTCCAGGGTGCCTGTTCTCCAATCTTATGCAACAGTGGCGCATAGTGGTTGTTATTGGCTATTTTCATTATTTGTGGATGGTGGTCACTTTTGCATCTCACCTCTATACTAAAGTCCTGGAAGTACTTGAAGATGGCCATAGAGGCAAATCTATAGTCTAGGGTAGATGCAGATTTCTTTGATTTGTGAGTCGGATTCATTGGGCAATTTTTATGGAATTGACCATTGAGGGCCCTCAGCCCCAGCGCCTCTAAAACTCCTACAAGAGGATGAACACATTTATCTACATCCCTGAAGAGTGATCCTTGCTGCGGGATACCCAGACTCTGATCCAAAGTACCTTCTCTAAAACGTATTTTCCTGTGGTTAGCTATGTTTAGATTAAAGTCACCTGTGATGAGCCAGGAGGCATTCCCATATGAGGCTCTTAAAGATAGCAATTCATTTTCCGTTACATCTAAAAGATGCTGATTTTGAGCCACGTTGTGATTAATGTAAATATTTATTACTATGACAGTCATTGATGTTGGTTCCAGTAACCGGTTTTCAATAATGATTGCTAACATGTGGGCTGATTGCAGGTCAATATTCCTTGCGTTGAAGGATTTGCTTGTAGGTATGTAGATTGATAAGCCTGTTCTGGATGCCCTCTGGACTTTGCTTTTACAGCTTGGCTTAAGAATTCTTGGAACCCAGCTAACGGGTTTTCAGCTTCTTTCCAGGTTTTTCTGCAGACTTATGATGTCAAAGTCTCTCAAAAAAAATTCCAAATTTGGATCGTGAGCGATTTTGCTAGCTCCCAGGATATTACGTTTGGATTGCTCAGCTTCCATTTGGACAGAGTTCGAGAGATTGGGATTTTTTGGCATTACTAGTTCCAACACCATGCCTGTGGTGCTGTATCTGGGCGGAAAGTGGATACATTTATTCCTGCTGACTTCCTCATTTTGCAGGCCTACTTCCTCGCTGTATCTTGTCCCTGGGTGTCCCTGAGTGATGAAGATTGTGAACTCCCTTGGCCCCATAATAAAGGTGGGGGATGCACCACTGCCGCCTTGCAGAAATTATCTCTTATTGGCTGCCCAGATGTTTATTGTCAGGACACAGTCACTTTTTCATTTGCTCTTTGAGGGATGAGAAATGTCGGGTATTTTACTCTGTTAACTTCCTTTAGCTCTATTCCCCAGTGTCTGAATACTTCTGATTCGGACAACAGTAACTGCACAATCTCTGTGCCTTTTATCAAACTTCAGTGCACTCACTTAAATTGCCCTTTTCCGGCACTATAAAGGCTATGTATTCTGGGTCTGTTTACTTGTTCCAATCTTTGGATAGCGTTGCAGAATCTGGTAGATACAGTGCATTTCTGACCTTTCTTGATGGCAAGGTACTTGCTGTGCCGCTCTGTGCCATGGGCCTTGTAAATATGGCCCTGTGTTCTAAGTATCGACTCAACAATAAGAATACATAATTACTGCTTCTTCAGCAAAACTCAATTTATCACTCATTTGACAACCTAGAATTGCATTGCTTTTTCTTCACAGACTGCATTACTATGGCAGCTCAAATGTAGCATGTAGTCCAATTCCTCTTTCCACCCTGTAGTTTTGAACCGCAGCCCCGTTATCCCCATGCTTTCAACTTCTGTATACGGGGGTGATGTCTACTTTCCTTCCCATTTTAATAAAGGAATCTGGATTGGGGCAGTCTGTGTTTATTTGCTGTGTTTGAGTTGTTAACATTATAAGCATACTTTTGCAGTAATGATTGCAAACACCAGATACTTTCAAATCAAATCAAAAACATTTATAAAGCGCGCTACTCACCCGTGAGGGTCTCAAGGCGCTAGGGGGAAGGGGTTACTGCTGCTCGAAGAGCCAGGTCTTGAGTTGCCTCCAGAATGCGAGGTGGTCCTGAGGTTGGTGGGGAGGGAATTCCATGTCTTGGCCGGCAGGCAGAAGAAGGATTTCCCACCTGCCGTGGTGCGGCGGATGTGAGGGACGGCGGAGAGTGCGAGGTTGGCGGAGCGAAGCTGACGGGTGGGCATGTAGAAACTGAGGCGACGGTTGAGGTATTCAGGTCCCTTGTTGTGGAGGGCTTTGTGTGCGTGGGTGAGGAGCCGGAAGGTGATCCTTTTGTTGACGGGAAGCCAGTGCAGGTGTCTCAGGTGGGCGGAGATGTGGCTGTTGCAGGGTATGTCAAGGACGAGGCGGGCTGAGGCGTTTTGAATTCGCTGCAGGCGTTTCTGGAGTTTAGCCGTGGTTCCTGCGTATAGGGTGTTGCCGTAGTCCAGGCGGCTCGTGACGAGGGCGTGGGCCACGGTCTTTCTGGTGTCGGCGGGGATCCAACAGAAGATCTTTCGGAGCATGCGGAGGGTGAGGAAGCAGGAGGATGATACGGCGTTGACTTGTTTGGTCATGGTGAGAAGAGGGTCCAGGATGAATCCGAGGTTGCGTGCGTGGTCTGAGGGGGTAGGTGCGGTGCCAAGGGCCGTGGGCCACCAGGAGTCGTCCCAGGCGGACGGGGTGTTTCCGAGGATGAGGACTTCCGTTTTGTCTGAGTTCAGTTTCAGACGGCTGAGTTTCATCCATTCTGCAACGTCTCTCATTCCATCTTGCAGGTTGGTCTTGGCGCTGGTGGGGTCCTTGGTGAGGGAAAGTATCAGCTGGGTGTCGTCGGCGTAGGAGGTGATGTTGATGTTGTGTTTGCGTACGATGTCGGCGAGGGGGTTCATGTAGACATTGAAGAGAGTCAGGCTGAGCGAGGAGCCTTGTGGGACGCCGCAGATGATCTCGGTGGCGTCTGAGCGGAAAGGTGGGAGGTAGACTCTTTGGGAGCGGTTGGAGAGGAAGGAGGTGATCCTGTCCAGGGCCTGACCTTGGATCCCGGTGGAGCGGAGGCGGGATATTAGGGTTCGGTGGCAGACGGTGTCGAAGGCAGCCAAGAGGTCAAGGAGGATGAGGGCGACTGTTTCTCCGTTGTCCATCAGAGTTCTGATGTCGTCTGTGACTGAGATGAGGGCGGTTTCTGTGCTGTGAGTGGCTCGGAATCCGGACTGAGAGGGGTCGAGTAGGTTGTTGTCTTCCAGGAAGTTGGTAAGTTGCTTGTTGACTGTCTTCTCTATGACTTTGGCGGGGAAGGGGAGGAGCGAGATGGGGCGGAAGTTCTTCAGGTCGCTGGGGTCCGCCGTAGGTTTCTTCAGTAGGGCGTTGACTTCTGCGTGTTTCCAGCTCTTGGGGAAGGTGGCAGAAGCAAACGAGCTGTTGATGATGGTCTGGAGATGCGGGGCGATGATGTCGTCGGCTTTGTTGAAGATGAAGTGTGGGCAGGGGTCCGAGGGGGCACCGGAGTGGATGGAGTTCATGGTGGCTTTGGTCTCTTCCATGTTGATGTGAGTCCAGGCGTTGAGTGTGATGGCTGGGGTTGTAGGTTCAGTGGTGGTTGGCTGGGTCTGGTGTCTGAAGCTGTCGTGTAGGTTGGTGATCTTACGATGGAAGAAGGTGGCGAGGGAGCTGCAGAGGTCTTGTGAGGGCGTGATGGCGTTGGCGTTGGCGTTAGGGTTGGAGAGCTCTTTGACAATGTTGAAGAGTTCTTTGCTGTTGTGAGTGTTCTTGTCCAGTCTGTCTGTGAAGGAGTTTCTTTTGGCGGTGCGGATCAGTTGGTGGTGTTCGCGGGTGGCGTTCTTGAGGGCAGACATGTCATCTGCGGTGTGGTCCTTGCGCCAGGCTTTCTCGAGGGTGCGGCAGGCTTTTTTAGATTCCTTGAGGGTGTCTGTGAACCAGAGAGGTTTCTTGGTGTTGGTCTGTCTTGGGAGGCGTCTGAGGGGAGCGAGATTGTCTGCGCAGTTGGTGATCCAGTGCGTGAGGCTGAGGGCTGCGTCATTGGGGTCGGTGGAGAAGGTGGGTTGGTTGTCGCTGAGAGTGGAGAGAAGCTGTTCTGCGGGGATTTTGTTCCAATGTCGGCATGGGATGGATTGTGTGCGGAGGTGGCGTGTCTCGCATCGGAAGGTGAAGTGGACACATCTGTGGTTGGTCCAGTGTATAACGGAGGAGTGGCTGAAGGATACGTGGTTGCTGGCGGAGAAGATGGGGTCGAGCGTGTGTCCGGCGATGTGGGTGGGGGTGTTCACCAGTTGCTTGAGACCGAGGTTGGCGAGGTTGTCGAGGTTGTCGGGTAGGGCGGTAGTGTTGGGGTCGTTGTTCTGTTCCAGGTGGAAGTTGAGGTCACTGAGGAGGATGTAGTCCAGCGAGGCAAGGGCGTGCGGGGAGATGAAGTCAGTGATAGAGTCGCTGAAGAGGGCGCGAGGACCAGGGGGTCTGTAGATGAGAGTTCCTCTGAGGGTGGTCCTGGGGTCTGTGTGGATCTGGAAGTGTAGGTGTTCAGCGGCGAGGGGGGTGACTTCTGTGGAGGTGGTGACGTTGATGGAGTCCTTGAAGACGATGGCGATTCCTCCACCGACTTGGTTGGTGCGGTCTCTCCTGGAGATCTTGTAGCCGTCGGGGATGGCTATGGCGATGTCGGGGGCCGAAGAGGCGTTCATCCAGGTCTCAGTGGTGAAGGCGACGTCCGGTGCGGTGGAGTCCAGGAGGTCCCATAGTTCAATGGCGTGCTTGTGGACGGAGCGTGCATTGATCAGGATGCATTTGAGGGGGTTGTTGTCGCGTGGGCTGGCGGCCGGGGTGGTTTCGCGGTGGAAGGTGAGTTTGCAGGTGTGGCATGCGAAGGGTCCGTGGGTACGTTTCGGGTTGGCTAGGAAGCAGGTGCTGGAGCGCCCCGGGTTGAGGGCGTGGAGGGTGTTGGGGTCGTAGCGGTGCTACGGGGTTTGGGAGTGCTGGGGGCCAGGGGTCGTGGTGCTGGGCGCGGACGGGCACAGACGGGCGCAGACGGGCGCAGACGGGCTTGCCTTTGGCGCGCCAGCGGCGCGGCCGCACAGCGGCCGCCATAAGAGGGAGAAGGGGGGGAAGAGGGGTCAGCTGAGGGTGGGGGGCAGGAGGGGGGCGACGAATGAGAGCGGGGGGCAGGGCCGAGCAGGAGGTGGCAGCGGGAAAGCGGAGGGTGGGGGGGTCAGGTAGAGGGGAGGGGAGAAAAGATAGGGGAGGGGTGGTTACAGAGGTGGAGGGGAATAAGGGAGAACAGAAGAGGAGAGGGGAGAGAAGAGTGAAGAACAGAAGAGAGAAGAGTGAAGAAAAGAAGAGAGAAGAGTGAAGAACAGAAGAGAGAAGAGTCAAGAAGAAGGGTGAAGAAGAAGAGGAGAGAAGAGTCAAGAGAGAAGGGAGAGGAGTCAAGAAGAGGAGGAGAACAACACGCAGGACGGGATGCAGAGAAGAAAGAAGAAACACAGATGAAGAACACAGATGAAGAAAGAAGAAAGAACACGCAGGTCGGGGTGCAGAGGAGAAAGAAGAAACACAGATGAAGAACACAGATGAAGAACACAGAAGAAGGACACAGAAGAAGAGAGAACACGCATGTCGGGGTGCAGAGGAGAAAGAAGAAACACAGATGAAGAACACGGATGAAGAGCACAGATGAAGACCAAGGATGAAGAAAGAAGCAGGAAGAGAACGCGGTGATGAAGAGGAGCGGGGCCGAGGAAGAGCAGAACACGCAGCAGGAGGGCTGCAGAAGAGGAGCAGAGAGTGAAGGGAAGAAGGACAGCAGAGGTGCGGAGAGAGGTTGGAGGAGGGAGCGGAAGGCGGAAGACAGAAGTACAGGAGAAGAGAGGTGCGGGGCTGGGCGAGGGGCTGGGCGGGGGGAGTACTTACTGTTTTTAGCAGGTCTTGCTGGGAGGTGTCAGGAGCCTGGGCTGATGGAGCTGCAGCGGCAGGGGGAGCGACCTACCCTTGCAGTCACTAGCAGTACATCTGTTGTTTGGGTTACTCTGATTTGTATGAAAATATATGTATGCTTACATGCATGCCAGTTGCAGAAAGGAGGATGGATGCTTTTTACAGTGAACGACATGGATTGACCCATCACCTTCTTCTCCTCTTTCTTTTCATAACATATCTGGGGGCAGAACAAACCCCTGAGTGCTGTACATAAAATGATACACACAGGTAGATGCCACCACAATGCATTCCAGGAAGAGGGCAGGGCTACTGTTGCCTGAAACCCTTCTAAGGAGGGATCCTCTGCTCTAAATTGCTTGGTTGGATTATTTAAATTTGGGACTTATGCAGACACTGATTTATAGGTGACTGCTGCCATCTGCCAGAAATTGGAAATACGTCTTTGCTTTCCTACAGCTTCATGACCATCTTCATTGACGCAGACGAGTACCAGCCCTATTGTTCTCGATTTTTCAAGAACATGAAACTGAATGCTGTCTGTTTTCTCTAGGAACAAGCCTAAAGGCCTAACTGAAGCTCTGCTGGCTTGCCCTGATTTTGCTGAATTTGCCTGTGAGGCAGCCTCTAACCAATACAGAGGCCAGAGATTTGGACAAAGCACCTCAAAGCCGTTTCTGCCCCTCACCAAAAACCAGAGGAAGGAAGCTTCATGAATCTATTGATAAAAGCATATTTGAGCTGAGTGGTGACTCTGTCTGTTTTGTTCTTTCTTGTCCCTCCACCTTGTGCTGAGGTCCACCACCCATTAGGCTTGGATGCAACCCATATGAGGGAGGCCTGAAATGCCAAAGTGAGCCCTTTATGTTTATGGGTTTCAGCACCATTATCTATTGCATTGTATTGTAATTGAATTTATATAGCACTTCCTATCCCTGATGAGGTGTGGAAGTGCATTAGCTGATGGATAGCAGTATACATCATAGTGGAGGGTTTGTACAGAAGTGTGCTGCATTTCAGTTTGGGTCATAGTAGAAGCTTTATTTTCTTCATAATATGTGTAAAAACTGGTGTTCTTATATTGTCGTAGGCCGCTGAGCCAACACATGTGATGGAAAAAGGATCCACAGAACCCAAATTCATTAAATAAATAATTGTTGTACCTTAATGAGCGGTCCTCTTTGGAATTCACCTAAAGCCCACAGAGAAGCAGCCCATGGCATGCAATGAATGCAGGCAGTCATAATAGATGTTCCATTATAATTTCCCACACCACCAGAACAAGTGAGTGACCCACGGCCATGCACTGTATTCAGTGAGACATTAAATAATATGAGTCTATCCAGAACGACATGGAGTAGCCCTGGAGGGAGCAGGAGCAATACAGCTTTAAATAATGTTTTCTGAGGCAAATCTGCAGTGGAGTAACATACAGAAGTGCACTGATTACATGCAGTGTGATACATGCTCCATACAGTCTACCCAAGAGCAACAGGCTAGAGACAGCATGAAAAACCCTCTATAGGATTGATCCGCGAACCACGAAAGTGCAAAGCATGGCATGAGCTGGTAACAGGCAGATATGATAAATGCCTTACAGAGTTAACCCAGAGTAACATAACACATGAGCATCTAGAGTAAATGACCATAGGGTCTCCTGAGGAGTGACAGACGAGTGGCCCACCGTTATGCCCTGGATCCAGTCAGCCATTGTAAATGATGTGAAGAGTCTGGCTGGGAACCTGAAATGCAGACAGAGTAATTGTTCTCATGAAGCTATTGAAGAATTACACAAAGGTATTTAGTTTTGTGCGTGTTAGAGGCACAAAGGGCCCCACATTCCAACATTCACAGTCAGACACACAGGCTCACAAACAATCTAGTAATAAAATCCAGACTTGACTGGCAAATGTGGTATTTTACTAATCAGGGAGGCTATGGCCTAGCTCCCAGCTTGTGCAGATAACATTCACCCCTGTGGAGTCCTATAGACATACAGTGGAAACAAGCCAAACCCACAAAATTACTTAGGTGCCACATTTGTGGTTCTATGTAGCCCACCGAGACACAGAGGAAGGACACAAGATTTACCACTGTAATTTCAGTGAAGGCCTTTGGGGTCAACCTAGAGATGATGTAAGCACAACTCGAATGAGAGGCATTAAAAGTAGTGGTACGTGGACACTGTCTAGGCAGTTCTGTGGTAGTTAAGAGGGACTTGGACAGAGAACTGTGACTCCTGGAAAGTGAGCTGCACAACGGTAATATGTCCTGGGGGCTGACCTAGTTACTCTTCAGCGGCTGCGGGCTGAGAAAAAATGGTACTTGGCAATACAAGAGCACCTGGGTCACTACAGCTACCAAGGATATATTTCTAGGGCACATGAGGAGACGGTCAGGGCAGGTAGACTCCTAGCATGACTGATTAAACTTGAGACCTGAGGAATTCCCATCATGGGGCTACAAGCACCAGATGGTGGGATGCTGTTCTCACCCACGGCCATAAATGCGGTCTTTTAAGACTACTACGTACAGCTCTATCAATGCCCGGAACCAGTACACACCAATGAGTTATGGGCCTTACTAGACCGCCTCCCATACTGAATGTTGCCTCCGGGTCAGATGGAGGAAATAGGAAACCCAGTGACGTCACAGAAAATAAAGTTGGCTATTAAAGATACAGCCACGGGTAAGACCCCGGATCCAGATAACTTACCTGCTGAGTTGTGCTCGATGTACGCAGAACTCTAAGATTCCAAACTAGCGACACTATATGCTCAATCTTATTACTCAGGAGCCCTCCCAGCCTCAACCAAAGAGGCAATAATTGTACCACTCCTCAAATCCAAAAACTCAGAGGCACCTGTTATGGTTCATCGCCCTTTATCCATGCAGCGTGTGGATTTCAAAATACACAGCAAAGTCCTGGCAACTAGAATACTGCAGCATATGTAGACACTGATACATGTAGACCAGAATGATTTCATCCCTGAGTGAAGCACATCGCTTAATCTGCGGCACCTCTATCAGGTGTTGTATAACCTAGACATACAAGCTACGTCCAGTGCCCTAATACTGTTGGTTGACCTTCAAAAACGCATTTGACACGATTTGTTGTGACTTTCTGAAGGAGGTCATGGCTCATATTGACCCTGCGACTGCCTGGACCAAATGGCTGAGACTGTTTACTCCTACCCGACTGCGAGAGTTAAAATAGTGGCCACTATTTCACAACAATACTACATACATTGAGGAATGCGCCATGGCTTCCCTCTGTCACCCTTCTTCGCCTTGGCAATAGCGCCATTAGCTGAGTTGCTGGGGGTGGAAGGCTAGGGCAAGCATATTGTTCTGGGTGACCGGCAACATATTTTTTCCCTGTACGCAGAAGACCTTTTACTTTACCTTTCCAATGGGACCTCGGATGTTGGCCCAATTGTGAGGCACCTGCTTATTCCAAGTTCAGCATGGATCCCCGCAGCCGCAAGCTACCCCACCTGACTTAATGTGGGCCCCACCACCCTTAGATATATGGGGATTTAGGCACACCATTCTCTAGTGAATATGCAGGAGACCAATCTGGGTGGGGCATTGTGATCTCTTAGATCCAGTGTACCATTCTGGAGGTCACATAAGTTCCCCCATGGAAAGCATTTCTGTCTCAAAAATGGTGATTCTCCCACAGTTGCTCTATTTCTTCGTGAATATTGTATTTGGCATACCGATGTCCTGGTCCTGCAATCAGACACTCTCCTTAGGGAGCCTATATGGGAGGTTGGCCGCCACAAAGTGTCTCTGGCCACAATGTGGCATCCACCGTCTGAGGACGGGATGGGAGCCCCCGACTTTGAAATGTATATTTTGGCAGCCCAGCTCCAACGGATATCTCCATGGCTAGAGTGAACCTGATAAGAGGAGCTGGACCACATTGGCCGAGTGCCTAACCAGGGCACCTTTCTGGCTAAGTTATTACATCCAGCGCTGACACTTCCTGATATGCTATTCGTGGCTGTGCTGCGTTGCTGGCGCCGATGTGTCTGGCGTACTTGGGGGAGGCCGCTATGTGCCCCTGCCTTGCCACTGGTGGATATCCCACATGGTGACCCCATAATTTACTTCATGACAGCTCAGGTGTGAGATTAGACTGATGTCGGGCTTATAACGGTAAGAGATTGTTTCAACATGGGCGTTCTGATGCTTCTAGAAGAAATGGTGACTCAAAGAGTCCTACTCCCTGTTCAGATCCTGATATACAAAGCGTTCAGGCACTTGTGGGATAATGGGGTCGAAGAACCTCAGGCACACAAAATCCTATGATTACTCCTGACACTGGGTACGGCCCAGCATCTGATAACTTGGTTCTATAGGTGGTTGAATGGGATGTTGAGAGACCCTCTTAATGGCCTCAAAACCAAATGGGAGGAGGTGATGGGACACAAGATCCTGGACCCTGAATGGCGCAGGATAGTAACTTATCAGCACAAGGTATCTAGGAACACATGCCTAAAATATATACAATTTAATTATACCCACATGTCAAACCAGACCCTGAACAGAACACAAGCCATCTATGGGGGTGAGCCACGGGGAAGCCTTCGGTATGCACACCTGGATGCTGACTTCAGTCATATGAAATGGGAATGCCCCCGACTACGGCAATACTGTACAAATTATACGGATGTCTAGATAATTCCATTCCAAACACAATAGAGTCCTGTCTCCTAAGTGCATTCCCCAGACCCAAAACCAAAATATTTGCCAATAGATTCCTGGATTTGGCATAGCACTGGCCAGGTGATTGATAGCCATAGCCTTGGAGGCCACAGTGAGTCCAGATTTAAAGGTTTGGGAGAGGAATGTGTCCACCTGGGCCAGAGAGGTGGAGAGGCAGAGAGGGTACTCCAATGAGAGGAAGCCAGGGGGCTGTGCCATTGCCCCATAGCTGGACTGTGGGCAGAGGTCGTAGATGCATGGAAAAATCCATCAGGGAACACTGGTGCTAAAAGGGTGGTTCTGACACAACAAATACAACAGGCTCAGAGACTAAGCAGAGACTAGACGGGGACCCTGTCCTGCGCCGTGATGGGTCAGTGTCTGGGCCCATTGACAAAAGCTGATGATGCCCCCACTCTCCCCTTTGGGTGACACCCTCTTTGCTGGGAACCCCATCCTGCCTGTACTGAGGAATGGCTCAGCTGGTGCTGATGAGGAGCCCATGGGCCCTTACTCAGGGCACTTTTCCCACCTCTCCACCTGTCCCAGTTGCCCCTCTCACACATCATTATCATCTGATTTGAGCATGCGGTCCCCTCGAGACACAGGTTAGGGAGTTTTTCCCACATTCAAGTTCATTATATTTCTGTTATTGTTTATCTTTTTTTCTGAATCATTTCCTTAACCTTGGTAGTGGTGGCTATTGGTTAGCAGACAATCTGTCGACATGTAAAGCTATTAATCAGTTGCTGTGTGCCACGGGCTGACATAACCCTACAAACACTGGGGACTCCTACCCATATGCTCCACAGAGAACTTCTACTGTACTTGCATACCAATAACCAAAAGGAAAGCTGGAAATATTACATGCAATACATTGTCACCTAAGGGATGTCTGCACTGATTTGCTATTATATATTACTGCATGTGATATGAACAACTGGTTGTAACTGCAATTTAAAAACAAAAATAAAAGCTGGGCACTTACTTTCGGCCATGATGGCCCGAGTTTCGCAACAGCTCCATTTTAAGGGACTGATCTACTTCTGAACTAGGAAGTAGGCTTACGTGGAATATGTAACTCACTCCTCAAACTCCAAGACACGTTTCATTATGCTAGCAAATTATTGTGGCACTTTGTATAGATTGCCAAGTTTATCTCTTTGTCTCAGCTTGTTTTAGTAATCTTGATCAGTAGAGTTGTGAACAGTGAAGATTTATGGATTGTACCAAAGTTACTCACTTTTTCTGCAAGTATTTCGATCCTCAATGTATTGTTGGGACAGGAATGCCTCATGCATGGCGTACAGCTGTATTCATTTGCCTGGGGTACCCAGCTACTTTTTTTCATTTGGACCTAACCTCTCACTAATCTAGTGTCTGTGCAGAGGCTTAGACCTGTCACTTGACATGAACCAGACCTGGATCTATCTCTTGACCTGGAAGAGGACTCTGCATATTCCCTTTGTTAGAAATGGGGTCTTTGGTTTGCAGTCAGGTTACCCCCTGTCAAAGCAAGGACCCTCACTCTAGTCAGGGTAAGTCACACACAATCCAAATTATCCTGTGCCCACCCTCTGGTTGCTTGGCACTGAGCAGTCAGGCTTAACTTAGAAGGCAATGTGTAAAGTATTTGTGCAATAAATCATACAATAACACAATATAACACCACAAAAATACAACACATTGGGGGTCATTATGACCCTGGCGGAAGGCGGAGAACAGGCGGTAAGACCGCCAACAGGCTGGCGGTCTTAATTTGTGGTCTTAATTTGTGGAATTATGACCATGGCGGTTACCGCCATGGTCATCCGCCGGTTCTCCGTTCCACCCGTCAGGGCGGAGACGACCGCCGGGCTGGAGACCTGGGTCTCCAGCCCGGCGGCTGTCACTATACCGCCGGCGGGATTTGGACCCGGCTTACCGCCGTGGATTTCCAGCGGTTTGAACCGCTCCCTGGCACTGATAGGGGTCTGCACCGTTTGTGCGTCAAAAATTTTGACGCACAATCAGCGCAAACGTTGTCCCGTATTTAAACTTTGATGCCGAGCCCGCGGATGACAAAATTCCGCCGTGTGCATCATTTTTTTGATGCGGCAACCCGCCTTGCGTTAATTATATGCAAGGTAGGCGTTCCCGTCCAAAAAATGGCTTAAAGGGCCGTGCATCGTATTTATGCTTTTGGGCAAAAATGACGCACGGCCGGGAGGCGGAGCCAGAAAATGACGCACAGCCCGATTTTCGTCAAAAATGAACGCCTGGGTCAGGGCAGGCGTTAAAATGGGGCAAACACACCTGTATTTTATCAGAACACACAGAACAAACAGCAGAGCAGCAGAGCAGCAACAGGGAGCCATGGAGGTGATATTAATCCAGTGTGCACGCAGACGCAGAGCCCAGCAGCAACAACAGCAGCTACAACAACACCAGCAGGGGCCCCAAAGGCAGCGCAGAAGGCAGGAGAGGATATTCCGCCCAAGAACAACCCTTCAGGGCCTCAGGGAACACGACATCATACAGAGGTACCGGTTGAACTGGCAGGCCATTCAGCATCTGCTGCGCAACATTGAACAGCAGTTGGCCCCCACTTTGGTGACACCCGCACCATCCCAACAGAAACGAAGCTGCTTGCCGTACTTCATATGCTGGCAAGTGGCTCTTTCCAAACAACTGGTGCCCTGGTTGGCGGAATATCACAACCATCATTCTCCGCCTTTTTGCCCAAAGTACTGGATGTCATCATTCGACTGACACCCGCCACATCTGCTTCCCTAACACACTGCAGAAGCAGCAGGAAACAAAACAGGGATTCTACCTCATCAGTGGCTTCCCACACGTCCTTGGTTCAATCGACTGCACACATGTACGCCTTGTGCCACCTGCTGCAACTGAACACCTCTACCGCAACTGGAAGCACACACATTCCATCAACGTGCAGGCCATAGTCGATCACCAGGGATTGATCACCAACATCGTGGCTAAATATCCTGGGAGTGTACATGACTCATACATCTCCGTCACTGCACCATCAATCAACACTTCTAGGATGGACGGTATGGCAATGGACTACTTGTTGGTAAGTACAAAAACCTACTTATATACACACTGCATAGCAACCCTCTAGGGCACACAACACATACACCACAACAGCAACATGTGAACAGGAACACACTGAGGTCGTGACACCGCTAGCCATGTTTCTTAAGTCACCATTGAACCTGTCACACATCGGAAATTACTGTACAGCCTAATGTTAAGACGTCAATGAGTGTGGTTGCCTAAATGTCACCTTGCAAATTGTAAGTGTCCCAATGACCTTTACATTAATCCATTGCATAAGTTTCAAGGTATGGGATGTCCAGGGTACTTTGATATGAACGTGTTAACAACACTTTCAATTTTAACTGTGCATGGAACTATCATCTCACCCCCAGTGAAGACACACGGACACCTGTATCACAAGTCACAATGCTAGGGAGGGCAAACTGTACTGCAAATCCCAAAACATACTGCTGACAAACGGTTAGCAGACAAACTGTTAGGGTTTGTACACAGCAAAGAGCATGTCCCCTCTCACTGCACTAGTGGGTTCTGTAATAGCTCCCTTTTAAACTTACTATTGAAAGCCTTTCTTGTTATCTCACCTTCCCCCCCCCAGGCTTCTGTGTATGTTGTTTAATGTGCTGTTTTGTTTACACATTGGGCCTTGCTTTTACCAAAGCTTCTTTAAAATACTCCTCCTTAGGCCATGTGTTAATCCAACTCATTTGTATAATAACTGAAACTCTGCACACCTTTCAAGAACATGTGCAGCATGTGAGGACCACACCCAGCTCTTCAAACCACACCCAGCTCTGCACACCTTCCAAGAACATGTGCAGCATGTGAGGACCACACCCAGCCCTTCAAACCACACCCAGCCCTGTCTATAAAAGGCATCCCCCGAGCCTCACCCAGTGCTTGTGCTCGTCTACCTCCCGCTTACCTGAGAACAGATCCCTCGGCGCTGGCACTCCTGCTCTTTACAGACTTTCATTGACTTCAATGGGTGCAGCTTCTGGCTCTTCCTTCTTCCGGTTTCCGGTTCCTCCTTGCTTCAGCCTCTCTCCTATGAGTAACCTGCAAAAGAGAAAGAAGACAAGGTTAGACTGATCAGTATCTCTTGCCAGCAACAAGTAAGTGCAAAACCTTTTATTACCTGAAAGAACTTTGACAACAATTTCTGGATTCGTGTTGAAACGAAATACCTTCCACGAACATTGTGATTCAAACTCTTTGTTACAAGAATATTTTGCAGAACTTTGTGAAGCAAACATTGTTTTTTCTCATGGAACTTTTAAGAATCGAACAGTGGAAACCATTAACAGCAAGGCAAACAGTAAATCAAGGACTTGCACAAATTACATGCTGTATTTTGATGTAAAAGTACAGTATTTGTTTTATAAAAGATTCTGGAAATATGGGAAAAGTGAGTCTGCTATTGGGAATTTAGGCTTTAATTATATTATGATGAATGTTTGATATTGGTAATTCTGATAACGGTATTTGTTTAATGTTTTAGAAGCTTTACAGTAATAGAAAACACATCCCAGAGCAGTAACACATTCCAAACCTGGAAACTAGAGACCAGGATCCAAGAGGTACTTTTAGAAGAGAATTTCTAATAAATAAAGGGATAGTCAGGAACCCATTTAGGAATAGGTTGCACTTATCTGTTCTTTGTTTATGTTTCATTAGGCACCAGTTTCTACAGAAGTCAGAAAGGGCCGCAGATTTGTGCAGCACTTCAACAGTAGAAACGCAAGAACGGTGTTGTCTCTCTTTTTTATTTTATCCACTTCCCCCCTTCCCGTGAGCTTCTGTTCTTAGTGAACTGTTTTAAAAACTAGTGTGCTGGAACAAGCAGTTTCAGGGTGGGGTCGGATTGTCTTCAACCTCCATCAGAACTGAACAAGAACTCAGGTGAGCTGGGCTTTTGACAGAAGCACAAGCCTTAAAAAATTTCAGTTCTGGTGGACGATGAATACCGGGGAAGAAATAGAGGGCATTGACGTCACGGATATGGCGCAGGCCCTAAATGAGGACTTGGCTCATAATGAATCAGTGTCTGGCATCTTGCAACATATGCAAGAGGAAATAGAGAGATTAAAGATGGAGAATACCTCTTTAAAACAGGATTTAGGCAGGTAGAAATTTAGGGGATCTCAGTGGAACACAGCTTCTACGCCTTTGTTTAAAACCTCCTCAGAGACAGGGGCGCCATCAAAACATACAACTTTGCCTTCCCCAGTTGAGGTTACTGTTAATGTTCCTAATGTTGTGCCCTTAGCAGCACCTGAACGTTTTCATGGAGATAGTAACAAATTCCATGTTTTTATCAATCAATGTCAATTACACTTCATTTGTAAGCCACAACAGTTCCCTACTGATGATACGAAAGTGTCATTCGTCTTGTCTTATTTGGGTGGCACAGCAGCCAATTGGTCAATTCCTTTCGTGGATAGAGATTATCCCATCCTCCATAATTGGAATCAATTTAAACGTACCATGACCAGCCTTTTTGCAAAACACACTTTCATGCAGGCAAGTGATAATGAGCTTTTAAATCTTAAACAAGGTAACAAGGATTTATTGACCTATCTCACTAGTTTTAATCGTTTACTCACCGAGACACAGTGGCCAGAAGAAAAGCGTGTCTCCCTTTTTTATAAAGGTTTGAGAGACGAGTTAAAAGACGCGCTGGCTCATATCGTTGATTTGCCAAAAGACTATTCGGACTTTGTAGATTTAGTTGTGAAATTAGAACGTAGACTAGGAGAAAGAAAGGGAGATAAATACAAACTGGAATCACGGTTAACTTTTATTAGACACGAGAAGAAAGACACAGATAATAAACTCCCTGAACCAGAGCCTATGCAAATAGGGACACTCAGAGGTCCACTCACATCAGAGGAAAAAGAAAGAAGGAGAAAATGTCAATTATGTTTATATTGTGGCAGGGCAGGTCACTTTGCCAGAGAATGTCCAGTAAAGCCTAAAACTCTACGAAAGGGTGCTGTTTCCTCCACCTCCTCAACTGAATTGGGAAACGATTAAGCTCGACAAGGGGAGAGGTTACTTGTTCGAGAAAACATCTTAATCAAACCTCTAATGCTGCAGCCTTCAGGGTACCGCACATACCTAGACATTTCATAATTCAGGTCGTTTTAATTGTTACTACCCAAGTGAGGCATTCTCTCCCTGTCCTACTGGACTCAGGCGCGACAGGAAATTTTGTGGATAATAAGTTAGCTGAAATCTTAGGACTTCCTATGTGCCTAAAGACTTGTCCAGAAGCAGTATGTGCAGTGGATGGGTCAGAATTGACCTCTGGATTAATCACAAAACAAACAAGTCCACTTGTTATGGTCTGTCAGAACGGGCACACAGAGGTGATTAGCTTTGATCTGATAGATACTCCTAATTTTGGTTTGATTCTCGGGGTACCCTGGTTAACAACTCATAACCCAAAAATTGATTGGGTGAATAGAACTGTTACTTTGGATTCCTCTTTCTGTAGAACCAATTGCTATCAAGAAGCAGGTACAGAACAGAGCACAGTATTACACTGTGCTAGTGTTACACAAGATGAACCAAGTCTCCCTCCTGAATATTCTTACTTCAAAGACGTCTTTGATCCAGTAAAGGCTAGTGTGCTGCCCCCACATCGGTCTTATGACTGCCGTATAGATCTTATCCCAGGGGCCCCTTTACCTAATAACAGAGTATATGCTTTGACTGACGAAGAAACCAAATACTTAAGAACCTACCTAGATGACCTACTACAGTCTGGGTTCATCCGTCATTCCACATCTCCGGTGTCATCTCCACTCTTTTTTATCCCGAAGCCGGATAAATCCCTGCGCGCGTGTATCGATTATAGAGGACTAAATAAGGCTACAATAAAGAATAAATATCCTCTTCCTCTAATACCTGTGTTGTTGGATCAATTAAGACATTCTACTGTATACACTAAACTAGATCTGCGGGGAGCTTACCACCTGGTCCGAGTAAAAGAGGGGGATGAGTGGAAGACAGCTTTCAAGACAAAGTTTGGTTTATTTGAGTACACAGTAATGCCCTTTGGGTTATGTAATGCCCCTGCGGCCTTTCAGTTCTTTATAAATGAGGTCCTACACGAATTCCTGGACGTTTGTGTCATAGTATACATAGACGACATCCTCATTTACTCTAAGAACTCAGAAGAACATACCCAACATGTTCGTGCAGTATTATCAAAGTTAAAAGAAAATCATCTTTTTGCTAAGTTAGAAAAGTGTACTTTTAATGTCAACAAGGTGGACTTTTTAGGATACTGCCTGTCACCTCAAGGAATAACTATGGATGTAAAGAAAATCAGTGCTATTGCTGATTGGCCAGAACCATCCTCTGTAAAAGATATTCAGAAATTTCTAGGTTTCGCCAATTTTTATAGGAGGTTTATTGCACATTTTGCAGACATTGCGGCCCCAATAACTACCTTGTTGCGGAAAGAGCAACGATTTCTTTGGACTGATGAGGCGGCACACGCCTTTCAACTCCTAAAACAAAAGTTCACTTCAGCCCCAATTCTGAAACATCCTGATCCTGACTTGCCCTTTTTTGTTGAAGCGGATGCTTCACAAGTAGCTTTAGGAGGAGTTCTCTCTCAACGAGATGCAGTAGATGGCCAGTTACATCCTATAGCCTTCTATTCTAAAAAGTTATTGCCAGCTGAACAAAATTACACTGTGGCTGAAAGGGAACTACTAGCTATCAAAGTAGCCTTTTCAGAATGGAGGCACCATTTAATGGGAGCCAAGTACCCAGTTACAATCTTTTCTGACCATAAGAACCTACAGTTTTTTGGATCACTTAAAGCACTAACACCACGTCAGATGCGCTGGTAAATTTCTTTTAGCACATTTGACTTTGTTATAACCTATAGACCAGGTGCACAACAAATTCAATCTGATGTGTTATCTAGATACGGACATACCTCAGACATGAAACAAGATAAAATAGGAGAACCCATTATTCCTCCCCAAAAGTTGTTGGCACCAGTACAACAGAAGGATTTCATCACAGATCTATATAATGCACACATGCAAATAGCACCTCAGGATTGGTTAAAGGATTCCCATAACACAATACAACGAGGTTTATTGTATCACAACAACTTGCTGTTAGTGCCCACCTCTGAATTACAAACACAGGTGATAATTTGGCATCACGCCTCACCGTTGGCAGGTCATCCTGGTTGGGTAAAAACCCTGGAAAATGGGCAAAAACACTTTTGGTGGGACACTATAAGAAAGGACATTAAGCAATTTGTCACTACCTGTCCAATTTGTGCAAGACATAAATCTTCTCATAAGGCTCCTGACGGCTTGTTAATACCAATGCCAACACCCAAACAACCTTGGCACACTGTGAGCGTAGACTTTATTGTAGGTTTACCACCTGTAAAATCCTTCACAACAGTGTTGGTTATAGTGGATTTTTTATCTAAAATGGCACATTTTGTACCATTACGGAAATTACCCACGGCGGCAGAATTTGCCGATATTTTTATAAGGGAAATTGTGCGTTTACACGCTGAAGAGGGCGCGAGGACCAGGGGGTCTGAAGATGAGAGTTCCTCTGAGGGTGGTCCTGGGGTCTGTGTGGATCTGGAAGTGTAGGTGTTCAGCGGCGAGGGGGTGACTTCTGTGGAGGTGGTGACGTTGATGGAGTCCTTGAAGACGATGGCGATTCCTCCACCGACTTGGTTGGTGCGGTCTCTCCTGGAGATCTTGTAGCCGTCGGGGATGGCTATGGCGATGTCGGGGGCCGAAGAGGCGTTCATCCAGGTCTCAGTGGTGAAGGCGACGTCCGGTGCGGTGGAGTCCAGGAGGTCCCATAGTTCAATGGCGTGCTTGTGGACGGAGCGTGCATTGATCAGGATGCATTTGAGGTGGTTGTTGTCGCGTGGGCTGGCGGCCGGGGTGGTTTCGCGGTGGAAGGTGAGTTTGCAGGTGTGGCATGCGAAGGGTCCGTGGGTACGTTTCGGGTTGGCTAGGAAGCAGGTGCTGGAGCGCCCCGGGTTGAGGGCGTGGAGGGTGTTGGGGTCGTAGCGGTGCTACGGGGTTTGGGAGTGCTGGGGGCCAGGGGTCGTGGTGCTGGGCGCGGACGGGCGCAGACGGGCTTGCCTTTGGCGCGCCAGCGGCGCGGCCGCACAGCGGCCGCCATAAGAGGGAGGAGGGGGGGAAGAGGGGTCAGCTGGGGGTGGGGGGCAGGAGGGGGGCGACGAATGGGAGCGGGGGGGCAGGGCCGAGCAGGAGGTGGCAGCGGGAAAGCGGAGGGTGGGGGGGTCAGGTAGAGGGGAGGGGAGAAAAGATAGGGGAGGGGTGGTTACAGAGGTGGAGGGGAATAAGGGAGAACAGAAGAGGAGAGGGGAGAGAAGAGTGAAGAACAGAAGAGAGAAGAGTGAAGAAAAGAAGAGAGAAGAGTGAAGAACAGAAGAGAGAAGAGTCAAGAAGAAGGGTGAAGAAGAAGAGGAGAGAAGAGTCAAGAGAGAAGGGAGAGGAGTCAAGAAGAGGAGGAGAAGAACACGCAGGACGGGATGCAGAGAAGAAAGAAGAAACACAGATGAAGAACACAGATGAAGAAAGAAGAAAGAACACGCAGGTCGGGGTGCAGAGGAGAAAGAAGAAACACAGATGAAGAACACAGATGAAGAACACAGAAGAAGGACACAGAAGAAGAGAGAACACGCATGTCGGGGTGCAGAGGAGAAAGAAGAAACACAGATGAAGAACACAGATGAAGAGCACAGATGAAGACCAAGGATGAAGAAAGAAGCAGGAAGAGAACGCGGTGATGAAGAGGAGCGGGGCCGAGGAAGAGCAGAACACGCAGCAAGAGGGCTGCAGAAGAGGAGCAGAGAGTGAAGGGAAGAAGGACAGCAGAGGTGCGGAGAGAGGTTGGAGGAGGGAGCGGAAGGCGGAAGACAGAAGTACAGGAGAAGAGAGGTGCGGGGCTGGGCGAGGGGCTGGGCGGGGGGAGTACTTACTGTTTTTAGCAGGTCTTGCTGGGAGGTGTCAGGAGCCTGGGCTGATGGAGCTGCAGCGGCAGGGGGAGCGACCTACCCTTGCAGTCACTAGCAGTACATCTGTTGTTTGGGTTACTCTGATTTGTATGAAAATATATGTATGCTTACATGCATGCCAGTTGCAGAAAGGAGGATGGATGCTTTTTACAGTGAACGACATGGATTGACCCATCACCTTCTTCTCCTCTTTCTTTTCATAACATATCTGGGGGCAGAACAAACCCCTGAGTGCTGTACATAAAATGATACACACAGGTAGATGCCACCACAATGCATTCCAGGAAGAGGGCAGGGCTACTGTTGCCTGAAACCCTTCTAAGGAGGGATCCTCTGCTCTAAATTGCTTGGTTGGATTATTTAAATTTGGGACTTATGCAGACACTGATTTATAGGTGACTGCTGCCATCTGCCAGAAATTGGAAATACGTCTTTGCTTTCCTACAGCTTCATGACCATCTTCATTGACGCAGACGAGTACCAGCCCTATTGTTCTCGATTTTTCAAGAACATGAAACTGAATGCTGTCTGTTTTCTCTAGGGACAAGCCTAAAGGCCTAACTGAAGCTCTGCTGGCTTGCCCTGATTTTGCTGAATTTGCCTGTGAGGCAGCCTCTAACCAATACAGAGGCCAGAGATTTGGACAAAGCACCTCAAAGCCGTTTCTGCCCCTCACCAAAAACCAGAGGAAGGAAGCTTCATGAATCTATTGATAAAAGCATATTTGAGCTGAGTGGTGACTCTGTCTGTTTTGTTCTTTCTTGTCCCTCCACCTTGTGCTGAGGTCCACCACCCATTAGGCTTGGATGCAACCCATATGAGGGAGGCCTGAAATGCCAAAGTGAGCCCTTTATGTTTATGGGTTTCAGCACCATTATCTATTGCATTGTATTGTAATTGAATTTATATAGCACTTCCTATCCCTGATGAGGTGTGGAAGTGCATTAGCTGATGGATAGCAGTATACATCATGGTGGAGGGTTTGTACAGAAGTGTGCTGCATTTCAGTTTGGGTCATAGTAGAAGCTTTATTTTCTTCATAATATGTGTAAAAACTGGTGTTCTTATATTGTCGTAGGCCGCTGAGCCAACACATGTGATGGAAAAAGGATCCACAGAACCCAAATTCATTAAATAAATAATTGTTGTACCTTAATGAGCGGTCCTCTTTGGAATTCATCTAAAGCCCACAGAGAAGCAGCCCATGGCATGCAATGAATGCAGGCAGTCATAATAGATGTTCCATTATAATTTCCCACACCACCAGAACAAGTGAGTGACCCACGGCCATGCACTGTATTCAGTGAGACATTAAATAATATGAGTCTATCCAGAACGACATGGAGTAGCCCTGGAGGGAGCAGGAGCAATACAGCTTTAAATAATGTTTTCTGAGGCAAATCTGCAGTGGAGTAACATACAGAAGTGCACTGATTACATGCAGTGTGATACATGCTCCATACAGTCTACCCAAGAGCAACAGGCTAGAGACAGCATGAAAAACCCTCTATAGGTTTGATCCGCAAACCACGAAAGTGCAAAGCATGGCATGAGCTGGTAACAGGCAGATATGATAAATGCCTTACAGAGTTAACCCAGAGTAACATAACACATGAGCATCTACAGGGAGTGCAGAATTATTAGGCAAATGAGTATTTTGACCACATCATCCTCTTTATGCATGTTGTCTTACTCCAAGCTGTATAGGCTCGAAAGCCTACTACCAATTAAGCATATTAGGTGATGTGCATCTCTGTAATGAGAAGGGGTGTGGTCTAATGACATCAACACCCTATATCAGGTGTGCATAATTATTAGGCAACTTCCTTTCCTTTGGCAAAATGGGTCAAAAGAAGGACTTGACAGGCTCAGAAAAGTCAAAAATAGTGAGATATCTTGCAGAGGGATGCAGCACTCTTAAAATTGCAAAGCTTCTGAAGCGTGATCATCGAACAATCAAGCGTTTCATTCAAAATAGTCAACAGGGTCGCAAGAAGCGTGTGGAAAAACCAAGGCGCAAATTAACTGCCCATGAACTGAGAAAAGTCAAGCGTGCAGCTGCCACGATGCCACTTGCCACCAGTTTGGCCATATTTCAGAGCTGCAACATCACTGGAGTGCCCAAAAGCACAAGGTGTGCAATACTCAGAGACATGGCCAAGGTAAGAAAGGCTGAAAGACGACCACCACTGAACAAGACACACAAGCTGAAACGTCAAGACTGGGCCAAGAAATATCTCAAGACTGATTTTTCTAAGGTTTTATGGACTGATGAAATGAGAGTGAGTCTTGATGGGCCAGATGGATGGGCCCGTGGCTGGATTGGTAAAGGGCAGAGAGCTCCAGTCCGACTCAGACGCCAGCAAGGTGGAGGTGGAGTACTGGTTTGGGCTGGTATCATCAAAGATGAGCTTGTGGGGCCTTTTCGGGTTGAGGATGGAGTCAAGCTCAACTCCCAGTCCTACTGCCAGTTCCTGGAAGACACCTTCTTCAAGCAGTGGTACAGGAAGAAGTCTGCATCCTTCAAGAAAAACATGATTTTCATGCAGGACAATGCTCCATCACACGCGTCCAAGTACTCCACAGCGTGGCTGGCAAGAAAGGGTATAAAAGAAGGAAATCTAATGACATGGCCTCCTTGTTCACCTGATCTGAACCCCATTGAGAACCTGTGGTCCATCATCAAATGTGAGATTTACAAGGAGGGAAAACAGTACACCTCTCTGAACAGTGTCTGGGAGGCTGTGGTTGCTGCTGCACGCAATGTTGATGGTGAACAGATCAAAACACTGACAGAATCCATGGATGGCAGGCTTTTGAGTGTCCTTGCAAAGAAAGGTGGCTATATTGGTCACTGATTTGTTTTTGTTTTGTTTTTGAATGTCAGAAATGTATATTTGTGAATGTTGAGATGTTATATTGGTTTCACTGGTAATAATAAATAATTGAAATGGGTATATATTTTTTTTTGTTAAGTTGCCTAATAATTATGCACAGTAATAGTCACCTGCACACACAGATATCCCCCTAACATAGCTAAAACTGAAAACAAACTAAAAACTACTTCCAAAAATTTCAGCTTTGATATTGATGAGTTTTTTGGGTTCATTGAGAACATGGTTGTTGTTCAATAATAAAATTAATCCTCAAAAATACAACTTGCCTAATAATTCTGCACTCCCTGTAGAGTAAATGACCATAGGGTCTCCTGAGGAGTGACAGACGAGTGGCCCACCGTTATGCCCTGGATCCAGTCAGCCATTGTAAATGATGTGAAGAGTCTGGCTGGGAACCTGAAATGCAGACAGAGTAATTGTTCTCATGAAGCTATTGAAGAATTATACAAAGGTATTTAGTTTTGTGCGTGTTAGAGGCACAAAGGGCCCCACATTCCAACATTCACAGTCAGACACACAGGCTCACAAACAATCTAGTAATAAAATCCAGACTTGACTGGCAAATGTGGTATTTTACTAATCAGGGAGGCTATGGCCTAGCTCCCAGCTTGTGCAGATAACATTCACCCCTGTGGAGTCCTATAGACATACAGTGGAAACAAGCCAAACCCACAAAATTACTTAGGTGCCACATTTGTGGTTCTATGTAGCCCACCGAGACACAGAGGAAGGACACAAGATTTACCACTGTAATTTCAGTGAAGGCCTTTGGGGTCAACCTAGAGATGATGTAAGCACAACTCGAATGAGAGGCATTAAAAGTAGTGGTACGTGGACACTGTCTAGGCAGTTCTGTGGTAGTTAAGAGGGACTTGGACAGAGAACTGTGACTCCTGGAAAGTGAGCTGCACAACGGTAATATGTCCTGGGGGCTGACCTAGTTACTCTTCAGCGGCTGCGGGCTGAGAAAAAATGGTACTTGGCAATACAAGAGCACCTGGGTCACTACAGCTACCAAGGATATATTTCTAGGGCACATGAGGAGACGGTCAGGGCAGGTAGACTCCTAGCATGACTGATTAAACTTGAGACCTGAGGAATTCCCATCATGGGGCTACAAGCACCAGATGGTGGGATGCTGTTCTCACCCACGGCCATAAATGCGGTCTTTTAAGACTACTACGTACAGCTCTATCAATGCCCGGAACCAGTACACACCAATGAGTTATGGGCCTTACTAGACCGCCTCCCATACTGAATGTTGCCTCCGGGTCAGATGGAGGAAATAGGAAACCCAGTGACGTCACAGAAAATAAAGTTGGCTATTAAAGATACAGCCACGGGTAAGACCCCGGATCCAGATAACTTACCTGCTGAGTTGTGCTCGATGTACGCAGAACTCTAAGATTCCAAACTAGCGACACTATATGCTCAATCTTATTACTCAGGAGCCCTCCCAGCCTCAACCAAAGAGGCAATAATTGTACCACTCCTCAAAACCAAAAACTCAGAGGCACCTGTTATGGTTCATCGCCCTTTATCCATGCAGCGTGTGGATTTCAAAATACACAGCAAAGTCCTGGCAACTAGAATACTGCAGCATATGTAGACACTGATACATGTAGACCAGAATGATTTCATCCCTGAGTGAAGCACATCGCTTAATCTGCGGCACCTCTATCAGGTGTTGTATAACCTAGACATACAAGCTACGTCCAGTGCCCTAATACTGTTGGTTGACCTTCAAAAACGCATTTGACACGATTTGTTGTGACTTTCTGAAGGAGGTCATGGCTCATATTGACCCTGCGACTGCCTGGACCAAATGGCTGAGACTGTTATACTCCTACCCGACTGCGAGAGTTAAAATAGTGGCCACTATTTCACAACAATACTACATACATTGAGGAATGCGCCATGGCTTCCCTCTGTCACCCTTCTTCGCCTTGGCAATAGCGCCATTAGCTGAGTTGCTGGGGGTGGAAGGCTAGGGCAAGCATATTGTTCTGGGTGACCGGCAACATATTTTTTCCCTGTACGCAGAAGACCTTTTACTTTACCTTTCCAATGGGACCTCGGATGTTGGCCCAATTGTGAGGCACCTGCTTATTCCAAGTTCAGCATGGATCCCCGCAGCCGCAAGCTACCCCACCTGACTTAATGTGGGCCCCCACCACCCTTAGATATATGGGGATTTAGGCACACCATTCTCTAGTGAATATGCAGGAGACCAATCTGGGTGGGGCATTGTGATCTCTTAGATCCAGTGTACCATTCTGGAGGTCACTTAAGTTACCCCATGGAAAGCATTTCTGTCTCAAAAATGGTGATTCTCCCACAGTTGCTCTATTTCTTCGTGAATATTGTATTTGGCATACCGATGTCCTGGTCCTGCAATCAGACACTCTCCTTAGGGAGCCTATATGGGAGGTTGGCCGCCACAAAGTGTCTCTGGCCACAATGTGGCATCCACCGTCTGAGGACGGGATGGGAGCCCCCGACTTTGAAATGTATATTTTGGCAGCCCAGCTCCAACGGATATCTCCATGGCTAGAGTGAACCTGATAAGAGGAGCTGGACCACATTGGCCGAGTGCCTAACCAGGGCACCTTTCTGGCTAAGTTATTACATCCAGCGCTGACACTTCCTGATATGCTATTCGTGGCTGTGCTGCGTTGCTGGCGCCGATGTGTCTGGCGTACTTGGGGGAGGCCGCTATGTGCCCCTGCCTTGCCACTGGTGGATATCCCACATGGTGACCCCATAATTTACTTCATGACAGCTCAGGTGTGAGATTAGACTGATGTCGGGCTTATAACGGTAAGAGATTGTTTCAACATGGGCGTTCTGATGCTTCTAGAAGAAATGGTGACTCAAAGAGTCCTACTCCCTGTTCAGATCCTGATATACAAAGCGTTCAGGCACTTGTGGGATAATGGGGTCGAAGAACCTCAGGCACACAAAATCCTATGATTACTCCTGACACTGGGTACGGCCCAGCATCTGATAACTTGGTTCTATAGGTGGTTGAATGGGATGTTGAGAGACCCTCTTAATGGCCTCAAAACCAAATGGGAGGAGGTGATGGGACACAAGATCCTGGACCCTGAATGGCGCAGGATAGTAACTTATCAGCACAAGGTATCTAGGAACACATGCCTAAAATATATACAATTTAATTATACCCACATGTCAAACCAGACCCTGAACAGAACACAAGCCATCTATGGGGGTGAGCCACGGGGAAGCCTTCGGTATGCACACCTGGATGCTGACTTCAGTCATATGAAATGGGAATGCCCCCGACTACGGCAATACTGTACAAATTATACGGATGTCTAGATAATTCCATTCCAAACACAATAGAGTCCTGTCTCCTAAGTGCATTCCCCAGACCCAAAACCAAAATATTTGCCAATAGATTCCTGGATTTGGCATAGCACTGGCCAGGTGATTGATAGCCATAGCCTTGGAGGCCACAGTGAGTCCAGATTTAAAGGTTTGGGAGAGGAATGTGTCCACCTGGGCCAGAGAGGTGGAGAGGCAGAGAGGGTACTCCAATGAGAGGAAGCCAGGGGGCTGTGCCATTGCCCCATAGCTGGACTGTGGGCAGAGGTCGTAGATGCATGGAAAAATCCATCAGGGAACACTGGTGCTAAAAGGGTGGTTCTGACACAACAAATACAACAGGCTCAGAGACTAAGCAGAGACTAGACGGGGACCCTGTCCTGCGCCGTGATGGGTCAGTGTCTGGGCCCATTGACAAAAGCTGATGATGCCCCCACTCTCCCCTTTGGGTGACACCCTCTTTGCTGGGAACCCCATCCTGCCTGTACTGAGGAATGGCTCAGCTGGTGCTGATGAGGAGCCCATGGGCCCTTACTCAGGGCACTTTTCCCACCTCTCCACCTGTCCCAGTTGCCCCTCTCACACATCATTATCATCTGATTTGAGCATGCGGTCCCCTCGAGACACAGGTTAGGGAGTTTTTCCCACATTCAAGTTCATTATATTTCTGTTATTGTTTATCTTTTTTTCTGAATCATTTCCTTAACCTTGGTAGTGGTGGCTATTGGTTAGCAGACAATCTGTCGACATGTAAAGCTATTAATCAGTTGCTGTGTGCCACGGGCTGACATAACCCTACAAACACTGGGGACTCCTACCCATATGCTCCACAGAGAACTTCTACTGTACTTGCATACCAATAACCAAAAGGAAAGCTGGAAATATTACATGCAATACATTGTCACCTAAGGGATGTCTGCACTGATTTGCTATTATATATTACTGCATGTGATATGAACAACTGGTTGTAACTGCAATTTAAAAACAAAAATAAAAGCTGGGCACTTACTTTCGGCCATGATGGCCCGAGTTTCGCAACAGCTCCATTTTAAGGGACTGATCTACTTCTGAACTAGGAAGTAGGCTTACGTGGAATATGTAACTCACTCCTCAAACTCCAAGACACGTTTCATTATGCTAGCAAATTATTGTGGCACTTTGTATAGATTGCCAAGTTTATCTCTTTGTCTCAGCTTGTTTTAGTAATCTTGATCAGTAGAGTTGTGAACAGTGAAGATTTATGGATTGTACCAAAGTTACTCACTTTTTCTGCAAGTATTTCGATCCTCAATGTATTGTTGGGACAGGAATGCCTCATGCATGGCGTACAGCTGTATTCATTTGCCTGGGGTACCCAGCTACTTTTTTTCATTTGGACCTAACCTCTCACTAATCTAGTGTCTGTGCAGAGGCTTAGACCTGTCACTTGACATGAACCAGACCTGGATCTATCTCTTGACCTGGAAGAGGACTCTGCATATTCCCTTTGTTAGAAATGGGGTCTTTGGTTTGCAGTCAGGTTACCCCCTGTCAAAGCAAGGACCCTCACTCTAGTCAGGGTAAGTCACACACAATCCAAATTATCCTGTGCCCACCCTCTGGTTGCTTGGCACTGAGCAGTCAGGCTTAACTTAGAAGGCAATGTGTAAAGTATTTGTGCAATAAATCATACAATAACACAATATAACACCACAAAAATACAACACATTGGGGGTCATTATGACCCTGGCGGAAGGCGGAGAACAGGCGGTAAGACCGCCAACAGGCTGGCGGTCTTAATTTGTGGTCTTAATTTGTGGAATTATGACCATGGCGGTTACCGCCATGGTCATCCGCCGGTTCTCCGTTCCGCCCGCCAGGGCGGAGACGACCGCCGGGCTGGAGACCTGGGTCTCCAGCCCGGCGGCTGTCACTATACCGCCGGCGGGATTTGGACCCGGCTTACCGCCGTGGATTTCCAGCGGTTTGAACCGCTCCCTGGCACTGATAGGGGTCTGCACCGTTTGTGCGTCAAATTTTTTTACGCACAATCAGCGCAAACGTTGTCCCGTATTTAAACTTTGATGCCGAGCCCGCGGATGACAAAATTCCGCCGTGTGCGTCATTTTTTTGATGCGGCAACCCGCCTTGCGTTAATTATATGCAAGGTAGGCGTTCCCGTCCAAAAAATGGCTTAAAGGGCCGTGCATCGTATTTATGCTTTTGGGCAAAAATGACGCACGGCCGGGAGGCGGAGCCAGAAAATGACGCACAGCCCGATTTTCGTCAAAAATGAACGCCTGGGTCAGGGCAGGCGTTAAAATGGGGCAAACACACCTGTATTTTATCAGAACACACAGAACAAACAGCAGAGCAGCAGAGCAGAAACAGGGAGCCATGGAGGTGATATTAATCCAGTGTGCACGCAGACGCAGAGCCCAGCAGCAACAACAGCAGCTACAACAACACCAGCAGGGGCCCCAAAGGCAGCGCAGAAGGCAGGAGAGGATATTCCGCCCAAGAACAACCCTTCAGGGCCTCAGGGAACACGACATCATACAGAGGTACCGGTTGAACTGGCAGGCCATTCAGCATCTGCTGCGCAACATTGAACAGCAGTTGGCCCCCACTTTGGTGACACCCGCACCATCCCAACAGAAACAAAGCTGCTTGCCGTACTTCATATGCTGGCAAGTGGCTCTTTCCAAACAACTGGTGCCTTGGTTGGCGGAATATCACAACCATCATTCTCCGCCTTTTTGCCCAAAGTACTGGATGTCATCATTCGACTGACACCCGCCACATCTGCTTCCCTAACACACTGCAGAAGCAGCAGGAAACAAAACAGGGATTCTACCTCATCAGTGGCTTCCCACACGTCCTTGGTTCAATCGACTGCACACATGTACGCCTTGTGCCACCTGCTGCAACTGAACACCTCTACCGCAACTGGAAGCACACACATTCCATCAACGTGCAGGCCATAGTCGATCACCAGGGATTGATCACCAACATCGTGGCTAAATATCCTGGGAGTGTACATGACTCATACATCTCCGTCACTGCACCATCAATCAACACTTTTAGGATGGACGGTATGGCAATGGACTACTTGTTGGTAAGTACAAAAACCTACTTATATACACACTGCATAGCAACCCTCTAGGGCACACAACACATACACCACAACAGCAACATGTGAACAGGAACACACTGAGGTCGTGACACCGCTAGCCATGTTTCTTAAGTCACCATTGAACCTGTCACACATCGGAAATTACTGTACAGCCTAATGTTAAGACGTCAATGAGTGTGGTTGCCTAAATGTCACCTTGCAAATTGTAAGTGTCCCAATGACCTTTACATTAATCCATTGCATAAGTTTCAAGGTATGGGATGTCCAGGGTACTTTGATATGAACGTGTTAACAACACTTTCAATTTTAACTGTGCATGGAACTATCATCTCACCCCCAGTGAAGACACACGGACACCTGTATCACAAGTCACAATGCTAGGGAGGGCAAACTGTACTGCAAATCCCAAAACATACTGCTGACAAACGGTTAGCAGACAAACTGTTAGGGTTTGTACACAGCAAAGAGCATGTCCCCTCTCACTGCACTAGTGGGTTCTGTAATAGCTCCCTTTTAAACTTACTATTGAAAGCCTTTCTTGTTATCTCACCTTCCCCCCCCCCCAGGCTTCTGTGTATGTTGTTTAATGTGCTGTTTTGTTTACACATTGGGCCTTGCTTTTACCAAAGCTTCTTTAAAATACTCCTCCCTAGGCCATGTGTTAATCCAACTCATTTGTATAATAACTGAAACTCTGCACACCTTTCAAGAACATGTGCAGCATGTGAGGACCACACCCAGCTCTTCAAACCACACCCAGCTCTGCACACCTTCCAAGAACATGTGCAGCATGTGAGGACCACACCCAGCCCTTCAAACCACACCCAGCCCTGTCTATAAAAGGCATCCCCCGAGCCTCACCCAGTGCTTGTGCTCGTCTACCTCCCGCTTACCTGAGAACAGATCCCTCGGCGCTGGCACTCCTGCTCTTTACAGACTTTCATTGACTTCAATGGGTGCAGCTTCTGGCTCTTCCTTCTTCCGGTTTCCGGTTCCTCCTTGCTTCAGCCTCTCTCCTATGAGTAACCTGCAAAAGAGAAAGAAGACAAGGTTAGACTGATCAGTATCTCTTGCCAGCAACAAGTAAGTGCAAAACCTTTTATTACCTGAAAGAACTTTGACAACAATTTCTGGATTCGTGTATAGACAATTTGAAACGAAATACCTTCCACGAACATTGTGATTCAAACTCTTTGTTACAAGAATATTTTGCAGAACTTTGTGAAGCAAACATTGTTTTTTCTCATGGAACTTTTAAGAATCGAACAGTGGAAACCATTAACAGCAAGGCAAACAGTAAATCAAGGACTTGCACAAATTACATGCTGTATTTTGATGTAAAAGTACAGTATTTGTTTTATAAAAGATTCTGGAAATATGGGAAAAGTGAGTCTGCTATTGGGAATTTAGGCTTTAGTTATATTATGATGAATGTTTGATATTGGTAATTCTGATAACGGTATTTGTTTAATGTTTTAGAAGCTTTACAGTAATAGAAAACACATCCCAGAGCAGTAACACATTCCAAACCTGGAAACTAGAGACCAGGATCCAAGAGGTACTTTTAGAAGAGAATTTCTAATAAATAAAGGGATAGTCAGGAACCCATTTAGGAATAGGTTGCACTTATCTGTTCTTTGTTTATGTTTCATTAGGCACCAGTTTCTACAGAAGTCAGAAAGGGCCGCAGATTTGTGCAGCACTTCAACAGTAGAAACGCAAGAACGGTGTTGTCTCTCTTTTTTATTTTATCCACTTCCCCCTTTCCCTTGAGCTTCTGTTCTTAGTGAACTGTTTTAAAAACTAGTGTGCTGGAACAAGCAGTTTCAGGGTGGGGTCGGATTGTCTTCAACCTCCATCAGAACTGAACAAGAACTCAGGTGAGGTGGGCTTTTGACAGAAGCACAAGCCTTAAAAAATTTCAGTTCTGGTGGACAATGAATACCGGGGAAGAAATAGAGGGCATTGACGTCACGGATATGGCGCAGGCCCTAAATGAGGACTTGGCTCATAATGAATCAGTGTCTGGCATCTTGCAACATATGCAAGAGGAAATAGAGAGATTAAAGATGGAGAATACCTCTTTAAAACAGGATTTAAGCAGGTAGAAATTTAGGGGATCTCAGTGGAACACAGCTTCTACGCCTTTGTTTAAAACCTCCTCAGAGACAGGGGAGCCATCAAAACATACAACTTTGCCTTCCCCAGTTGAGGTTACTGTTAATGTTCCTAATGTTGTGCCCTTAGCAGCACCTGAACGTTTTCATGGAGATAGTAACAAATTCCATGTTTTTATCAATCAATGTCAATTACACTTCATTTGTAAGCCACAACAGTTCCCTACTGATGATACGAAAGTGGCATTCGTCTTGTCTTATTTGGGTGGCACAGCAGCCAATTGGTCAATTCCTTTCGTGGATAGAGATTATCCCATCCTCCATAATTGGAATCAATTTAAACGTACCATGACCAGCCTTTTTGCAAAACACACTTTCATGCAGGCAAGTGATAATGAGCTTTTAAATCTTAAACAAGGTAACAAGGATTTATTGACCTATCTCACTAGTTTTAATCGTTTACTCACCGAGACACAGTGGCCAGAAGAAAAGCGTGTCTCCCTTTTTTATAAAGGTTTGAGAGACGAGTTAAAAGACGCGCTGGCTCATATTGTTGATTTGCCAAAAGACTATTCGGACTTTGTAGATTTAGTTGAGAAATTAGAACATAGACTAGGAGAAAGAAAGGGAGATAAATACAAACTGGAATCACGGTTAACTTTTATTAGACACGAGAAGAAAGACACAGATAATAAACTCCCTGAACCAGAGCCTATGCAAATAGGGACACTCAGAGGTCCACTCAAATCAGAGGAAAAAGAAAGAAGGAGAAAATGTCAATTATGTTTATATTGTGGCAGGGCAGGTCACTTTGCCAGAGAATGTCCAGTAAAGCCTAAAACTCTACGAAAGGGTGCTGTTTCCTCCACCTCCTCAACTGAATTGGGAAACGATTAAGCTCGACAAGGGGAGAGGTTACTTGTTCGAGAAAACATCTTAATCAAACCTCTAATGCTGCAGCCTTCAGGGTACCGCACATACCTAGACATTTCATAATTCAGGTCGTTTTAATTGTTACTACCCAAGTGAGGCATTCTCTCCCTGTCCTACTGGACTCAGGCGCGACAGGAAATTTTGTGGATAATAAGTTAGCTGAAATCTTAGGACTTCCTATGTGCCTAAAGCCTTGTCCAGAAGCAGTATGTGCAGTGGATGGGTCAGAATTGACCTCTGGATTAATCACAAAACAAACAAGTCCACTTGTTATGGTCTGTCAGAACGGGCACACAGAGGTGATTAGCTTTGATCTGATAGATACTCCTAATTTTGGTTTGATTCTCGGGGTACCCTGGTTAACAACTCATAACCCAAAAATTGATTGGGTGAATAGAACTGTTACTTTGGATTCCTCTTTCTGTAGAACCAATTGCTATCAAGAAGCAGGTACAGAACAGAGCACAGTATTACACTGTGCTAGTGTCACACAAGATGAACCAAGTCTCCCTCCTGAATATTCTGACTTTAAAGACGTCTTTGATCCAGTAAAGGCTAGTGTGCTGCCCCCACATCGGTCTTATGACTGCCGTATAGATCTTATCCCAGGGGCCCCTTTACCTAATAACAGAGTATATGCTTTGACTGACGAAGAAACCAAATACTTAAGAACCTACCTAGATGACCTACTACAGTCTGGGTTCATCCGTCATTCCACATCTCCGGTGTCATCTCCACTCTTTTTTATCCCGAAGCCGGATAAATCCCTGCGCGCGTGTATCGATTATAGAGGACTAAATAAGGCTACAATAAAGAATAAATATCCTCTTCCTCTAATACCTGTGTTGTTGGATCAATTAAGACATTCTACTGTATACACTAAACTAGATCTGCGGGGAGCTTACCACCTGGTCCGAGTAAAAGAGGGGGATGAGTGGAAGACAGCTTTCAAGACAAAGTTTGGTTTATTTGAGTACACAGTAATGCCCTTTGGGTTATGTAATGCCCCTGCGGCCTTTCAGTTCTTTATAAATGAGGTCCTACACGAATTCCTGGACGTTTGTGTCATAGTATACATAGACGACATCCTCATTTACTCTAAGAACTCAGAAGAACATACCCAACATGTTCGTGCAGTATTATCAAAGTTAAAAGAAAATCATCTTTTTGCTAAGTTAGAAAAGTGTACTTTTAATGTCAACAAGGTGGACTTTTTAGGATACTGCCTGTCACCTCAAGGAATAACTATGGATGTAAAGAAAATCAGTGCTATTGCTGATTGGCCAGAACCATCCTCTGTAAAAGATATTCAGAAATTTCTAGGTTTCGCCAATTTTTATAGGAGGTTTATTGCACATTTTGCAGACATTGCGGCCCCAATAACTACCTTGTTGCGGAAAGAGCAACGATTTCTTTGGACTGATGAGGCGGCACACGCCTTTCAACTCCTAAAACAAAAGTTCACTTCAGCCCCAATTCTGAAACATCCTGATCCTGACTTGCCCTTTTTTGTTGAAGCGGATGCTTCACAAGTAGCTTTAGGAGGAGTTCTCTCTAAACGAGATGCAGTAGATGGCCAGTTACATCCTATAGCCTTCTATTCTAAAAAGTTATTGCCAGCTGAACAAAATTACACTGTGGCTGAAAGGGAACTACTAGCTATCAAAGTAGCCTTTTCAGAATGGAGGCACCATTTAATGGGAGCCAAGTACCCAGTTACAATCTTTTCTGACCATAAGAACCTACAGTTTTTTGGATCACTTAAAGCACTAACACCACGTCAGATGCGCTGGTAAATTTCTTTTAGCACATTTGACTTTGTTATAACCTATAGACCAGGTGCACAACAAATTCAATCTGATGTGTTATCTAGATACGGACATACCTCAGACATGAAACAAGATAAAATAGGAGAACCCATTATTCCTCCCCAAAAGTTGTTGGCACCAGTACAACAGAAGGATTTCATCACAGATCTATATAATGCACACATGCAAATAGCACCTCAGGATTGGTTAAAGGATTCCCATAACACAATACAACGAGGTTTATTGTATCACAACAACTTGCTGTTAGTGCCCACCTCTGAATTACAAACACAGGTGATAATTTGGCATCACGCCTCACCGTTGGCAGGTCATCCTGGTTGGGTAAAAACCCTGGAAAATGGGCAAAAACACTTTTGGTGGGACACTATAAGAAAGGACATTAAGCAATTTGTCACTACCTGTCCAATTTGTGCAAGACATAAATCTTCTCATAAGGCTCCTGACGGCTTGTTAATACCAATGCCAACACCCAAACAACCTTGGCACACTGTGAGCGTAGACTTTATTGTAGGTTTACCACCTGTAAAATCCTTCACAACAGTGTTGGTTATAGTGGATTTTTTATCTAAAATGGCACATTTTGTACCATTACGGAAATTACCCACGGCGGCAGAATTTGCCGATATTTTTATAAGGGAAATTGTGCGTTTACATGGTTTGCCAAGCAAAGTGGTGTCAGACCGAGGGAGCCAGTTCAACTCCAGATTTTGGAAAAAATTATGTGAAAAACTGAAAATAGATGTGGCCTTATCCACTGCTTTCCACCCAGAGACAGATGGACAGACTGAACGACTGAACCAAACCTTACTTCAAACGCTACGTTGTTTATTGGCTGATTATTCTAGTGAATGGTTGGAAGCTCTCCCTGTAGCAGAGTTTGTTTATAATAATACTGAGCATTCAGCTCTACTTTGCTCACCATTCTATTTCTTGCAGGGGTATCATCCAAGAGCTATACCCATTTTGTTAGAAGATTCCCTGTTGCCTACAGTAACGGATAGACTAACGAGGTTAGGTGACATACAAGACAAAGTCAGGAAACATTTATTAAAGTACAAGGAAAGCATGAAAAGACAAGCAGACAAACACAGGTCTGAGGCCCCAATGTATAAAATTGGTGACAAGGTATGGCTCTCCACAAAGAACCTAAACATAGAGGGATCCCGAAAGCTGCAACCACGTTTCATTGGACCCTTTAGTATAACTGCCATAGTAAACCCGGTAACAGTAAAATTAGATTTACCAAAAGAATATCCAGTACATACTACATTCCATGTGTCCTTGCTTAAGCCGTACAACTCAAAAACCCGACCTGAACCACCACCTCCACCCATACCAATTAAGGGAAATCTGGAATATGAAGTGAAAAGCATAAAAGACTCAAAAAGAATTAGTGGACGTCTGTTTTATTTAGTAGAATGGAAAGAATATGATGAATCTGAGAATTCATGGGAACCAGCATCATAAGTACATGGCCCACAGCTGATTAGACGGTTTTATTTAAAAAATCCAGGAAAACCCCGTCCTGTAGGAGGGCCTTTGAGGGGGGCAACTGTTAGGGTTTGTACACAGCAAAGAGCATGTCCCCTCTCACTGCACTAGTGGGTTCTGTAATAGCTCCCTTTTAAACTTACTATTGAAAGCCTTTCTTGTTATCTCAACTTCCCCTCCCCCCCCCCCAGGCTTCTGTGTATGTTGTTTAATGTGCTGTTTTGTTTACACATCGGGCCTTGCTTTTACCAAGGCTTCTTTAAAATACTCCTCCCTAGGCCATGTGTTAATCCAACTCATTTGTATAATAACTGAAACTCTGCACACCTTTCAAGAACATGTGCAGCATGTGAGGACCACACCCAGCTCTTCAAACCACACCCAGCTCTGCACACCTTCCAAGAACATGTGCAGCATGTGAGGACCACACCCAGCCCTTCAAACCACACCCAGCCCTGTCTATAAAAGGCATCCCCCGAGCCTCTCCCAGTGCTTGTGCTCGTCTACCTCCCGCTTACCTGAGAACAGATCCCTCGGCGCTGGCACTCCTGCTCTTTACAGACTTTCATTGACTTCAATGGGCGCAGCTTCTGGCTCTTCCTTCTTCCGGTTTCCGGTTCCTCCTTGCTTCACCCTCTCTCCTATGAGTAACCTGTAAAAGAGAAAGAAGACAAGGTTAGACTGATCAGTATCTCTTGCCAGCAACAAGTAAGTGCAAACTTTGACAACAATTTCTGGATTCGTGTATAGACAATTTGAAACGAAATACCTTCCACGAACATTGTGATTCAAACTCTTTGTTACAAGAATATTTTGCAGAACTTTGTGAAGCAAACATTGTTTTTTCTCATGGAACTTTTAAGAATCGAACAGTGGAAACCATTAACAGCAAGGCAAACAGTAAATCAAGGACTTGCACAAATTACATGCTGTATTTTGATGTAACAGTACAGTATTTGTTTTATAAAAGATTCTGGAAATATGGGAAAAGTGAGTCTGCTATTGGGAATTTAGGCTTTAGTTATATTATGATGAATGTTTGATATTGGTAATTCTGATAACGGTATTTGTTTAATGTTTTAGAAGCTTTACAGTAATAGAAAACACATCCCAGAGCAGTAACACATTCCAAACCTGGAAACTAGAGACCAGGATCCAAGAGGTACTTTTAGAAGAGAATTTCTAATAAATAAAGGGATAGTCAGGAACCCATTTAGGAATAGGTTGCACTTATCTGTTCTTTGTTTATGTTTCATTAGGCACCAGTTTCTACAGAAGTCAGAAAGGGCCGCAGATTTGTGCAGCACTTCAACAGTAGAAACGCAAGAACGGTGTTGTCTCTCTTTTTTATTTTATCCACTTCCCCCCTTCCCTTGAGCTTCTGTTCTTAGTGAACTGTTTTAAAAACTAGTGTGCTGGAACAAGCAGTTTCAGGGTGGGGTCGGATTGTCTTCAACCTCCATCAGAACTGAACAAGAACTCAGGTGAGCCGGGCTTTGACACAAACACTCGTTCAGCCAATGAAACAACACAATGCAGATGGTACATCCTACAAGCATAGGATGCCACATTAGTACACAAAAGAGTCACAGACAACACAAGACAACTACTGCCATGAAAGGTCTTTTAAATAGTGCCAGCTACATCAACGTGATCCCATTCATTTTCTCTTGCAGCTCATCAGGGATATGGCATCCAGCCATGGATTATGACACCATTTGGCAACCCAAGTACTGCTGCAGAGCGTGCATACAACGACGCCCATAGGAGGACACGCAGCATTGTCGAGCGGACCTTCGGTATCCTCAAGTCAAGGTTACGCTGCCTCGACATCACTGGTGGTAGCCTCCTATATTCCCCCGAGATGGTCTGTAGGATCATCCTCACATGTGCAATATTGCACAACATTTGTATCAATGTTCGAGCAGCCGACTTCATCTCCCCGCACGCCCTCGCCTCACCGGACTACATCCTCCTAGACGACCTCAACTTCCATCTGGAACAAAACAACGACCCCAACACCACCACCCTGCTCGACAACCTCGCCAACCTCGGCCTCAAACAACTGGTGAACACCGCCACCCACATCGCCGGACACACGCTCGACCCTATCTTCTCCGCCAGCAAACACGTCTTCTTCAGCCACACCTCTGCCCTACACTGGACCGACCACAGCTGCGTCCACTTCACATTCCGACGCGAGACCTCCCACCTCCGCACTCAACCCACCCCTCGTCGACAGTGGAACAAGATCCCTGAAGAGCAACTCTTCTCCGCTCTCGCCGCCAACCAACCCACCCTCACCACCGACCCCAACGACGCAGCTCTCAACCTCACAAACTGGATCTCCAACTGCGCTGACAACCTTGCTCCCCTCAAACGCACGCATCGACAGACCAACACCAAAAAACCTCTCTGGTTCTCTGACACCCTCAAAGAATCAAAGAAAACTTGTCGTGCCCTTGAGAAGGCCTGGCGCAAGGACCACACCGCAGACAACATGACCGCCCTCAAGAACGCTACACGCGAACACCACCACCTGATCCGCACTGCCAAAAGGAACTTTTTCACCGACAGACTAGACAAAAACAGCCACAACAGCAGAGAACTCTTCAGCATCGTCAAAGAGTTCTCCAACCCCAACGCCAGCGCCAACGCCGTCACGCCCTCACAGGATTTGTGCGAATCCCTCGCCACTTTCTTCCATCGCAAGATCAGCGACCTCCACGACAGCTTCGGACACCAGACCCAACCATACACCACTGAACCCGCTTCCCCGGACATCACCCTCAACAACTGGACCCACATCAACACGGAAGAAACCAAATCCATCATAAACTCTATCCACTCCGGCGCCCCTTCGGACCCCTGCCCGCACTTCATCTTTAACAAAGCCGACGACATCATCGCCCCGCACCTCCAGACCGTCATCAACTCTTCTTTTTCTTCTGCTACCTTCCCCGAATGCTGGAAGCACGCTGAAGTCAACGCCCTACTAAAGAAACCTACGGCTGACCCAAGCGACCTGAAAAACTTCCGCCCCATCTCTCTTCTACCTTTCCCAGCCAAGGTAATAGAAAAGACCGTCAACAAACAGCTGACCACCTTCCTGGAAGACAACAACCTGCTCGACCCTTCACAAACCGGATTCCGAACCAACCACAGCACAGAAATCGCCCTCATCTCAGTCACAGACGACATCAGAACCCTGATGGACAACGGTGAAACAGTCGCCCTCATTCTCCTCGACCTCTCGGCTGCCTTTGACACCGTCTGTCACCGCACCCTAATCACCCGCCTACGCTCCACCGGGATCCAAGGCCAGGCCCTGGACTGGATCGCCTCCTTCCTCGCTAACCGCTCCCAAAGAGTTTACCTCCCTCCGTTTCGCTCAGAACCCACCAAGATCATCTGCGGCGTACCTCAAGGCTCATCGCTCAGCCCGACACTCTTCAATGTCTACATGAGCCCCCTCGCCGACATCGTACGCAAGCACGACATCATCATCACCTCCTACGCCGACGACACCCAACTTGTACTCTCCCTCACCAAGGACCCCGCCAGCGCCAAGACCAACCTACAAGAGGGTATGAAGGACGTCGCAGATTGGATGAGGCTCAGCCGCCTAAAGCTGAACTCTGAAAAAACGGAAGTCCTCATCCTCGGCAACACCCCGTCCGCCTGGGACGACTCCTGGTGGCCCACGGCCCTCGGCACCGCACCGACCCCCGCAGACCACGCCCGCAACCTCGGCTTCATCTTGGACCCTCTTCTCACCATGACCAAGCAAGTCAACGCCGTGTCCTCCGCCTGCTTCCTCACTCTCCGCATGCTCCGCAAGATCTTCCGCTGGATCCCCGCCGACACCAGAAAAACCGTGACCCACGCCCTTGTCACGAGTCGCCTGGACTACGGCAACACCCTCTACGCCGGGACCACCGCCAAACTCCAAAACCGCCTGCAACGCATCCAAAACGCCTCGGCCCGCCTCATCCTCGACGTACCCCGCAACAGCCACATCTCCGCACACCTGAGACACCTGCATTGGCTCCCAGTCAGCAAAAGGATCACCTTCCGTCTTCTCACCCACGCACACAAAGCCCTCCACAACAAGGGACCGGAATACCTCAACAGACGCCTCAGCTTCTACGTCCCCACCCGCCCCCTCCGCTCCGCTGGCCTCGCACTTGCTGCCGTCCCTCGCACCCGCCGCTCCATGGCGGGTGGGAGATCTTTCTCCTTCCTGGCGGCCAAGACCTGGAACTCCCTCCCCACCAGCCTCAGGACCACCCAGGACCACTCCGCTTTCCGGAGACTCCTAAAGACTTGGCTGTTCGAGCAGCGATAACCCCCCCCTTTCCCCCCTAGCGCCTTGAGACCCGCACGGGTGAGTAGCGCGCTTTATAAATGTTAATGATTTGATTTGATTTGAAAAGAAACATTCCCCTCCTGGAACCAGAGCCACACATGCCTGAAGAGGAGGAAGAGGAGGATGCTGGCCTGCAACAGGAGGGGGAACTACAGAACACAGTTGCTGGTATACGCAGGCGGCAACAGATTGTAAATAATTTCTTCTGAATATGATCACCTTCACCACTTTAGTTAACGAATTTAAATAAACACCTATTCTAATCACAATATCATGGTCTGGCTATTCCTTTTTGCACACCTTCACCTCTACTTATCAGAATAAGAGTGTTGCCTCATGGAGCATTGCTGAGATACTGTGATGCCTAACATACAATGGTCACATACACACACGCTCTTAATGACATATATCATGTACATATCTCCTTTGAAGGCCAATAGCAGAGGACCACAACTATTTCACACATACATGTTGAAAGCAAGGTCCAACGCAGCATATGGCACACAACTAAGACACCATAACTCAATAAGGGGAAAACAAGCCTCATACATGAGGCAGTCAATGTGCTTTGGCATCACTAACAGGAATGCCTAACCAGACCCTTGACAGCAGTTAGTCCAACTGCATCCAATATTTGCAAGGACTATCTGTGACTAGAGTTCCATAGAAGCAGAACATAGACATTACAAGTGCCACACATATGACATGCATTGCGCACATGACATTCCATGTACATGTCAGCCCATTTCCTAACTCATTACACACCCATGCACCTAGTCACAACCCACCTGTCGGAAGAGGTCCCTGGAATACTAAGATGTGTACCCTGATAATACCTCCTCTACACACACAGACCAACATTAGCAAACCAGTGTGCTACACCCTTTCCTATGGTATGCCATTGTCATAGAACATCTGACTGCAAGGACGTCAGGTCAATTTATACACTGTCTTCTAGTTTCAAAGCCCTGTTAGCACATGTGGATTGCTTCCCCTTGTGAAAATGTCCGTTGGCCCTTAGAATGCAAGTCTCACCTACAGGACTGGTGAGAAACAGATGCAGCCCACACCTATGATCACCTGCATGCACACCACCCATTTCAAAAAGCACTGCCCCTGATGATGCCTGGAACAGCATAGGAGTTGCCATTATGTCAAATACACCGTCAACCATTGATACTAATTAAGCCGTGTAACACAGCCACTGGGTTCATTTGTCACCTTCAAAAACACAGGACGTACACAGTTTGACATGTCAACTGTCTACTTTGTCCTCAATACAGTCTCAGTCAGACCACTGATTACGTAACTTGTCAAGTAACTGGATCCTGAATCACCTTGCATTCTGTCAGCCTGACTGGCAACCGTCTGTGCGTCACACTAAAGTATCCCTGTGTCTACATATGTACCACACTTGCGTTAGCAAACCTCCCATTCATCAGGGAGCATTGGGCCTGGGCTTCTTCCATGCATACCCAAATACATTGTATAGCAACATCTGCCATTTAACTGTACCATTTGAGTTACATCCTCTTGGAAAAGCAAAATTCATGGCCCATCCCTTGTCTGGGTTGCATTTATGCATGAATGACAAAGTGTGACAGTGTCCCAGGGTCGTAGGCAGGGATTGGGTATGGGGCTTTCAGCACAACCAGCAACCTCTGAAAATGTCCAGGAATAATACACAAATGTCAGGACCATGACAGTTCACACACTGCATCACAGTGCGCACAACATAGTGATGGGCCGTGTGTGGTGAATAGCTGCGAGAATAATCAGCACAGAGGCTGTGATGTTCCCAGATGCAGTGGGAAGTGCAGAGGCCAACCTGTGTACAAATGTTGTAATGACACCTGCTGGAACATGACACCTGAGACATTATCTCACGCAGCACACCAAGGTTGGCCTGTTGAGTGTCTCATTACACGTCTTTAGTGACAGGGTGGGACCATCCACATGTTAGTTCAAATGTCCACATCTACTTTAGTCACATTGATCAACCAAGGATACTCAGTAGTTACAGGAATAGCTGCCACTGACTCATGATGAGTCCTGGACCGAACTGTGACAAATTACACCCCAAACAATCTACAGGATCATCATTGGACCACACACATGAACAAGACACCTATGTGCAATTGATCACTGGAAATATGTGGACACGTGCTGTCTTGTATGCTGGTCCACCACAGCCACTTGATAGTTGGGGCTCACTTCTATGGCCTCAACTGTGGTGTCCTCAGACATATGAGATTCACCCTTGTCTGTCTGTGCAAACAACATGGTACCCACTTCCTCAATGCATGTGTATGACTCACTGTGGGATTCACCAACTAGTGCCTA
The DNA here is from genome assembly GCF_031143425.1 of Pleurodeles waltl. NCBI lineage: Eukaryota > Metazoa > Chordata > Amphibia > Caudata > Salamandridae > Pleurodeles > Pleurodeles waltl. The sequence continues at coordinate 1,330,211,364 of NC_090446.1, read as the reverse complement.
GGAAGCTCTTACCAATACTCTAGGACATAGGATGTAGAAAATGTGGACCATTGACATGAACAAGCGTCTGCCATCCATCTGGTGCATGCTATGTCACATGTGGTGTCTACGTGACCCTAAAACTTGGAAGTACACTTTACGGGTGTTGTTACATGTATGACTAACACATGCCCTTGCTCATTTTCAATTTGACTTGCATCTAAGGATTGGACACATGGACGTCACATTCATACAACCATATGTACAATTATGCTTCATGTGATACACACACACTTGGTCAACCAACACATTAGTTGTCAAAGCACACACTTTGAGCCAAAGGCATTTAGGTATTGTACATATGTGCGTCACATTGCTATCCTCTCCTGATGCCAAACATGCACAATTTCTGCAACACATATATGTAGGTCACACTTATGACCATCTATTGCGTCAGCCAACTGTAAAAATACTGTGAAGGGTGTAGTGGATGATGTTCCGCTGCAGTATGATGTCACACATGTGAACATACACCATCAACACCATACTGTCTTCAATTAGCCAATCTCTGATGTGTTCAAAATGTAAAATAACCAGAAAACAAGTAAAAATGCCCCAAACCAGTTAATGCACTGTAATTTTGACGTCCCTAGCACTGTGCGTCATTTTTTGTTTAACAAAACTGTATTTGCATAATTTTTTTGATGCACAGGAGTGAAATTTAGCCCGCATCCAGATATTTGTACAGTCCATGTATCATTATGTGGATGCGGGTTAATATTCACGTCTGCGTCAAAAAAAATGACGCAAATACAGTTTTGGTAAGCAAAAAATTACGCATAATGCAAAAAAGGCAGGACTTTTCATACAGGAAGTGATGTAATAGGATATCCTGTTTACAGATCATGTACAGTGGGTGTACTTTCACTTTCACTTTGCAGTCTATGATCCTTCTAGACTGTGTGGCTGTGTAGAGAGTGTTGTCCTGAGATTTTGTGCTGTTTTTGTCCTGTGTGCTATCTGTAAAGTCCTTTTGTGAAATAAATATTGTTTGTGTATACTGTAGTACTGTGTTTTGTCTACATTTGTCCATTTATCTTGTGTTTTTCTTGTTTGTGGGAGTCTGTTGTGGGTAGTGTTAGTTTGGAGATAGTTGGGCTCTTTTAGTGTTGAGGTTTACTTTTTTTCTGTCTTTGTACCCCTACTTTTACCCTTTTCCCCTTTCTATTTCTTTTACCCCTATTCCTTATCGTCACTTATAAGTATGTCTGGTAGGCCACGTCTTGGCAGGATGGGGGAAGAGGAGTTGGGGGCTTCATCTGGCTGGTGACGCATTTCTTGCCGCTCATGATCCAGGCAGAGGGCAGGGTGATACAGGGGTATCCGACAGAGGCGCGCAGAATCCGGTGGGGAATGGTGCTGCATCACCTGCAGCGTGTGTATGCCAGCCAGGAGTGACCACCAGCTGAAGCACCGGTGGGCTGACCTCATCACCAGGGAGCAGGATCTCTTGGACCACCTGGGAATCATGATTGGTGGCACTGTTGGTGAGTACGACTTATGTTAATGTGCACGATTAAATGTTCTGTAGTGACATCAGGGGATTAGTGCAATGTCTGCCAGCTAACTTGCTGACTGTGTGTAATGCTGGGGAAACATAAGGGGATCATTGATGCACCATGGCAAGGATCACAATTGCTAGCTGTCAGTTAGCACGTGCTCAGAAAACTTACAGGTTACTTTTCCATGAAGGAAATTGGTGCGGCCTTTTTGTCAGAACAGCTAACAAAATAGAAGCCAATCATGTCTATATAGGGTACTATTGACAGAGAAGTACAGATGTACCAACATTTAGGCCAACTATGTTGACGCAGTTGCTAGACTGACTTTAGAATCACTACATGATGCAGAAAATGAGTGCTGCCTTCACGTAAATTTATAATAGCAAAGTGGCTCAGACATATGTCTCATGTGAGTCTGGTGAGTGTGGAAGGAAAGCGTTCACAGAAGTAGTATGAATGTGTGGGATTATTGTGTTCCTTGATCTTTTTGGATACATGTCAGTTCTTGATTTGAAAACATCGTTAAAAGGTGTAAGGTGCCCTCAGCTAACATCTTAAGATGTTTGTTGGAATTAGTTGAGCCACAATCCAAATATGGATGGCAGTCCAAGTGTATGCACATGGCTTCACATCTCCATGGTTGGTGCAAATCACCATAGTTGGGCCACATCAATTGACTATACTGTAACAACAGGATGGCTTACAAAAGTCCATGCCCCTCCCTCTGTACATTGGGCCTTTGTGCAATAAATGTGTGATGGCCACAAGGCATGTTTGACTGGTAATGCAGTCCTCAAGTAACCAGGCTTTGGATATCTCTCTTGGATGCGCATGATGAGACGATTACACTCCATATTTCTTAGTGCTCACCAATTATGGGGCATGTTTGCAACCACATGATAGTTAGGGCCAATGTATGTGTGCAGATATGTGTGTAATAGTCACAGGAGACCCATGCTATGTACAAGTTGGCCGTGATATATCAGATCCAGTACCATCATGTCTGAATGGCTGTCATTTCATTATTAAGCCTACACATTGTAAATGATTATGAAATTGTTGCACTGTGCACAGATTTTGAGCACATTTCTTCCTTCCATACCTTACAGGTGGACCGGCACCCTGCACTGTGGGAGAGGTGGCGACATTTGAGGACCCCGACCACTCCAGTAAGTGTTGATATGTCTGTTATGTGTTGTGTTTGCTGGTTATGGACTCGTGTGAGTTGGACGCATAGCAAGGTGTGATGCGTTGGGCAAGCTTTTCACTTGTTCCATGAGTGGGAATGCAGTTCTCACATGTTTTGAGTTGGCCAATGTGTATCCAATGGTAACATGTAGGGATTGTAGGACATCCCTGTAGGCCCCACTGTGAGTACAGGGGATATTCATGTGTATGACACTTGTATCACCAAGAGTCGCAATGGAAGTAAGCCCCAATTTAGTCAGCCTGTCAGACCCACATTCTCTAAGATTGGTACAGCAAATAGCTTTCCAATAGACATCTGCTTCCCTATTTACCTACATAATTTTGAAACAGTAGGTAGAACCTCCTAGCAGCATGTACTTCCACATGTAGTGCATCAAGTCTGTGGAACCTGAGTGCAATGGCCTAGGTGTCCATGCAATTCATGATATTGGGTGTTCTAGCAACTCTGTGTCTGATGTAAGTCAGGCCTCACTGGAAGTATATGTTGTGTACTAAGTTCTGCATTTCCTGACATGTCTGACCCTATGAGTGCTCCAGGGTTTGCTGACTCCTAATTGTAGATAGACCTTACCTGTGGTGTGTCTGTAGAGACAAACATGTGTGGAGTTTCCTATACACTCCTCGGTGTACATGTTGTTGGCAAATTATAGTTGTGTATCCACCGCCCCCCTCAAACACAGCCATGGGTTTGTGAATGGGGTACCTAGTACTGATGCTACCAGTATGTTACACATACATGTGAATAAGTGACGGTTTGCTTGCATACTAGTATACACACTCAGGTTTGGCACTTGGTACTATACTGGCAAGTCCAGTTACAACTTGCAGACCATGTGGCTTTAGTTTTGCTTTGCGTACACTGACATTTGTAGCCCATCTCTTGGCAGAGGATATGCAGCATGATTCTTAGATGATAACTGTCAGAACTCAGATTGCAAGTCAAAGCCAGTTATTACCCATCTTGTAGGTTATGGATGTGCTTTGTGTGATGTGACCTTTGTAGTCTGGCCTGACATATACTGTATTGTGATATGAGCTGTTACAAGTACAGTAGATGTAATGTCTGATTAACTTGCTGTGCCGTTTCACACAATGCAGTTACTAATGTAGCATATCTGCATTTGTCTTCACAGCTGCTAACAGGACTCCAGACCAGGTCCATGAATTTCAGCGCCGGGCCATGCGATACCAGCACATCCTGCTGGTGGAGTCAGGGTTCCGGCGGATGGCCCGGCGATATCGCCATGAACGGGCCTCTGGGGCATGGCAAGCCTTCCCACAGGGTGGGCCTACTTTGCCCACCACAGCCACCACAAGCACAACCACCAATCAGAGCCAGGTGGCCCCACCCACAGCTGCCACTGTTGGTCCAACATCTGCAGGACTTCCAGGTCCCAGCATTGTCACCGGTGCAGGACAGCCCACACAGACCTCCTCCACCCGTACCCAGACTGCCACTGCTCCATCTGTTGACCCTGCAGCCTTCAACAGAATGGAACATAAGATGGACAAAGTGCTGCCCAAGTTGAGCCACCTGAGCCGGGACGTGCAGCACATTAAACGGCAGGTCAAGGATATTAAGAGGACCCTCCGGAGGGCCAACCTCTAGACACTTTATTTGATGGACATGATTCCCTCCCCTCCCTCCTCTTTCCTTGTTCTTATGGTTAGTGGGCTTAGGGGGCTTAGTGTTAGGTTAGTATAGGCTGTTAGTTTAGTTAGTGTTAGTGGGTGTGGGGTGGGGGAGCCTGCTTGTTTCTTTTTTTACTTATTACATGTGTTGGTGGGTGGGTGGGGGGCAATGTTGGGGTTCTTGTGTGTAAAAAATAAAAATATCAAAAAAACAAAAAAAATTAAAAATACAAAAAAATATATATTTGTTTAGGATAGTATAGTATGTGTTTAGGTTAGTATGTGTTGTCCTCCATGTATCCCGTCTCATAACGGGGAAGGGGGTAGATGTTTAGAACGTTTCGTTACATGTGATAAGTAAGTGTAGCTTAGGTTAGTTAGGGACAGTTGTGGGTAATGAGTAGTCAGGGTAGATTAGGGTAGGTAAGATTTTTCTTTCAGTTTCCTCATCTATGGTTAGCATTTAATAAATATTTGGTTGCCCCTTAATAGTATGTGTTGAATGGTACTTGATCGTGGGTTTGGATTCAGTGTACATCAATTTGGTACTATAACATCTGTGTCCTATGCTACAAACAAATCCCAACTGACCTGTACGATTGGCAGCTAGCCCAGAGCTACCTTGCAAAGTGTTGACCCTTTGTTGCAACCACCAATCACAGTTAATATGGATCCCAATGTGTTTCTGTTGATAAGTGTGTTTTCAAAGTCACTAACAGTGCTTCCTGACTTGATATTGGGGAAACAGTTTTAGGTCTGACTGCAGTGTGATGATCATGCACACCCTTATAAGATGAGTTCTCATTGGCAATCTTCTATTCTTGTCTTCATGACCCTCATACATCATTTGTGTCACAGTTCGGCACGATTACCTATTTGTATGTTAACTCAGACACCTTCATTTGTGCAGTTTTTGTAGTGTTTACTTAGATTAGTGTGGCATGTTTATTGTGTTATTTTGGCATGGTGACAACATTTTGCTAACACTATTTGATGACTTAGTTATCCCCTGAGGAAGCATTCTTCTGTCCAACACAGCATGATGGTGTATGGTTTCTCACTTCATGAGATTTGTCCCTCAGGATGGGCAGAGCATGATGCAATCATGGGCACTGTGCAGATTTCTCTGACTACATATTATCAGGACAGTTGTATTGACAAGCTACATAATTTGACAGTAGGCATATTTCAGTTATCTACTGCACAGTTGATATGTCACATTACCCAGAGACAGATTTCTTGTGTAAGTGCTATTTATTGAAAAGTGCTGTAGTGCTATCTGTACATTGTCCATGATTGTGAGTCCATTATAGTGACATCTTACATTGTGATCCAACCCAAGGGTTTACCAAAATGCTTTTGTCATGCTGGGGTTGCTGTTTCAGACAGTGCAGAGGGACAGACTTAGCCAATGAGTAGGAGAGAGACAATCACTGGGCTGGGTGACAAGATATACAGTGGTTTGCAGAACAGTGCTTGAGGACAGTTGTTTCAAGACTGGCAAGTTACAAAGCGCAGGGCCTTGGTAATAGTTGGCCATGTGGCAGGGACTAGTGCTTCCGGGTCATTTTCCTTATGAATGTGATCTGTTCCATTTCTTCTTCTTCTGATGTGTGTGTTGCCTGCTTTGTCCTTGTTGTTGTTGGTTGTGAAGGGGCAACACACACCTCAGTGTTAGAAGACGTGGAGTCCGACATCCCGGTCGCTGCTCCCTGTGAAGGTCTTAAGGGCAGTACTGCAGCAAGGAGGGCCTGCTGGTTCTTGAGAATAGCAGCCACATCACGATGGTAGGCAGCCAGGTCGGCTCTGAGGAGTTCAATGTTGCATTTGTGCACGCGTTGACAGGATTGCTGTTGTAGGTGTTGGGTCAACTGTATTACAGCTGTGCTGATTTCCTTCTGGGTTTTCTGCAGTTCCTGCAAGATAGATGTTAGGGCTTGCATAGCTGCTGCCTGATCTGCAGATGACATCATGCACAAATGCATCCCCTCAAGGCTGGCTGCCATATTTTGCATCCCCACCCGCACCTCCTTGGCCAGCTCCCGCTGTACTCCAACTACAGTTCTCTCAAAGCTGGTGCCAGTGTCGTCTGAGTCCTCAGCTGTTTTGGAGCTGGCAGGTCTTACAATTGGGGTGGTGGGTGGTTTCTCTGCGATGGCTGCTTGTTCTGTGCTCCTCCTTGTGACAGAATGTGGGGTCTTGAGGGTTTCAAGAACCTTTTGGATGGTCTCCTGGGGAATGTTTATCGGCTCGTCATCCATGTCATCAGGGAAATCTGGGACAAGCATATCGGCAGGAGATCCATCTTCCTCTGCAATGAAACAGGGTACAATTAGTGTGTCTGTGTTGTGGCAATTTTGATGTGACGTGCCTGCCTTTTGATGAATTCACTTTGGGATCTTGTTTTGTGTTAATTTCTTCAGTCCTTCAGATGGGCATTCTTCCAGGCCTATGGCCCACCTGTGTGTCACATGTATGTTATTGAGTTATCACACTTGTCAGCCTCATCGCCTCTAGGTGTTGATTTATGCCAAATAGAGAATTGCCACCTTCTTTTCCTACTCGACCCTACGTGCACATCCATTCTCATGGTGAGACCTTTCACTGGCTGTGGGTGTACTGATGGCCCTGGCAGCACACTTAACAATCTGGACCTGCCCCAATCTCTGATCGTTCACATCCACTTAAATGTCATTGACATGTGGCATATCCTATGCATGGCAATGTTATGATCCGATATGGATGTTGACATTGTTAATGTGTCCTGCTGATGTTGCGGAATGTGTGTTACATTGGATTGCCCTGATAGTCGTATCAGTGTCATATTTCCTTCTCTGACTGTGCAGGTGTATTTCAGTGACCAGTTACATGTGTCCCCTCCTCAAAGCTGTTGTCTGGCAGTATGACATTTGGGATGTTGCCTTGTTACCCAGGCACAGGATGGACCCTGACATATGCAGCATGGGTGTGTCCTTAGTGCTGTGTAGCTCATATTGTTGTTTACATTGGCTGATGTTTGCGACAACTATCGGCATTGACATTTGAGAGTACTGGGGCCTTTGTCTTGTTTCTGGGGATTGTTGCAGTTGTCATCCTCACACCCTAATTTAGGTGTGTATGATCCATGGGGAGGTTACTACCATTGGCTACTTGAGCTGCACACAGAGCAGAGGTGGTAGTGGCAACTGTTGTCGCAGTTACATTGCAGTTGTCGGTATGGCTAGAGGATTGCTAATAGGGCACTAGTTAATGTAGGGGGTATGTTGGCTGACGTGTGCCAGGATGTCAGTTTGACGTAGTGGCCTTCCCTCCTGTCGTGGCTTTCCCTTTGCTCCATCGTTGGCATGACAGCATGCCCCCATGGGACTGTTGTTGGTGTAGTGTAATAGTGTGCCCCAGCTTCTGTCTGTGCAGGCCATGCCCCCATGCCGTGCCCCTTTACCCATGCCACTCCATGTATATGATGACTTACATGCAATGTGTAGTAGGTATTCCCCCCCCCCCCCGGTTGCAGTTGACATTAGTGCATTTCAATTCCCCATGCGACTTACCCTGCATGTGTGTTGTTTCATGGTAGTCTGCGCTGTCCTGTCCTTGAATCCCTGTGACGATCTCCTCAGGGATGACGGCTGAGACCATCTCCTCCATGTGGTCCAGGGCCTCCTGGTGTGCTGGACTCCCACCTCCAGTCTGCAGTGCTGCCTTCCTGTTCCTGGCCATCTTTTCCTTGGTCCTGCGCTTGCAGTCATGCCAGCGTTTCTTGCTCTCGATGACTGTTCTGCGTACTTCAGCCACACTGTTAATCTTGTCGACAATTTGTTGCCATGTGGCCTCTCTCCTACTGATTGGCAACTTTGATGTGACAAACAGTTGGTGCTGGTGTTCCGTCACCTCTTTAACCAGAATTTCCTGCTCCTCTGCACTCAAGTGACACTTTCTTTTCTTCTTAAATGTGTCCTGATTCTTGTGTGGGTCCTCCTGGCTAGTTCCTGGTCTGCTGTCATCTTCCTGGGGTCTGTAGTGGCATCTGGGATCCATTTTGGCTCTCCTCTGGTGAAATGGCTGTGTTCGCTGTTTTTTTTTACGCTATTGCGTCAAAATAAACGTCGCATATCCGGTTTGCGGTGTCGTAAATCGACCCACAGTCATTTCCGTCGCGTTAACGTCGTTTTCCTTTACAACTTGACGCCGCGGTGTGCGTCAAAAATAATGACTCCCACCTGTTGTTTGCGCCGCCGTGCGTCAAAGTATAAATATGACGCCCGCATGGCGCACCAAAATGGCGTTAGCCGGCGGTAATATTTTTGACGCAAAACTACGCCAGCACAGTTTTGCTTCAAAAAGTATAAATATGGGCCCAAGTGTCTCTTGCAGGGCAAAGTACCTGGTTTGCGGTGAAAATCCTCGCAAGGGACTGCAGAGGAGGAGATGCGTGGAAAACAGTGAGTGTGCGTCGGTTTCCCCCCTTCGCACACGGACTTGCGTTGTTATTTTCCAAGCAGGGAAGACGGTGCGTCGATTTCCGGTGCGCGGTCTTGGATCCTCTTCAGGGTTGTGGGTTTTTCAGACGCCCCGGGGACGATGCGTGGAATCCTGGGCTTGCGGAGCAAAGTCACAGGGGCTGCGACGATTCCAGTAGGTGATGCGTGGAATTGTCTTCCGCACGGCAGGCGCTGCAGCAATTCCTCTCAGGAAGTTGGGCGTCGTTGTTCTGAGTCAGCTTGCGTCGATCCAGTAGGGCCACGCGTTGAAGTTCCGGTCGCGTCGCTCGCGCTGCGTCGATCTTCTGTCGCAAAGTCGGGCTGTGTCATTCCAGACTCAGCGTGCGGTGAATTTTTCACCTCGAGCAGGCTGTGCATCATTCTTGGAAGGCGGTGTGTCTAATTTTTGCCGCACAGGGATTTCAGTTGCAGGAGAGAAGTCTATTTGGTCCTGAAACTTCAGGGAACAGGAGGCAAGCTCTATCCAAGCCCTTGGAGAGCACTTCTGCAGCAAAGCAAGAGAAAAGCAAGACAGCAGAGCAACAGCAAGGCAGCAGTCCACTTCAGAAAGCAGTCTGGTGAGTCCTTTAGGCAGCCAGGCAGTTCTTCTTGTCAGGTTGCAAGTTCTGGTTCAGGTATCTTCTCCAGGAAGTGTCTGAGGTGGCAGGGCAGAAGCCCTGTTTTTATACCCAAATGTGCCTTTGAAGTGGGGGAGACTTCAAAGAGTGGCTTAGAAGTGCACCACGTCCCCTTTCAGTTCAATCCTGTCTGCCAGAGTCCCAGTAGGGGGTGTCGCAGTCCTTTGTGTGAGAGCAGGCCCTCCACCCTCCCAGCCCAGGAAGACCCATTCAAAATGCAGATGTATGCAAGTGAGGCTGAGGATCTTGTGTTTGGGATGTGTCTGAGTGAATGCATTAAGAGCTGTCAACTACACCCATCCAGATGTGGATTGTAAGGCACAGAAAGTTTTAAGTGCAGAGAAATGCTCACTTTCTAAAAGTGGCATTTCTGGAATAGTAATATTAAATCCAACTTCGCCAGTCAGCAGGATTTTGTATTACCATTTTGGCCATACTAAATATGACCTCTCCTACTCCTATCAGATCAGCAGCTACCACTCAAACAATGTATGAGTACAGCCCCAATGTTAGCCTATGAATGGAGCATGCCTCACAGTAGTGGTAAAACAAATTTAGGAGTTTTACACTGCCAGGACATGTAAACTACATAGGTACATGTCATGCCTTTTACCAACACAGCACCCTGCCCTAGGGGTTACCTAGGGCCTACCTTAGGGGTGACTTATATGTAGAAAAAGGAGAATTTTAGGCTTGGCAAGTACTTTTAAATGCCAAATGGAATTGGCAGTGAAGCTGCACACACAGGCCTTGCACTGGCAGGCCTGAGACAAGGTTAAGGGGCTACTTAAGTGGGTGGCACAATCAGTGCTGCAGGCCCACTAGTAGCTTTTAATCTACAGGCCCTGGGCACATATAGTGCACTCTAATAAGGACTTATAAGTAAATTAAATAGCCCAATTGTGTGTGATTCAATGTTACCATGTTTAAAGGGAAAAAGCATATGCACTTTAGCACTGGTTAGCAGTGGCAAAGTGTGCAGAGTCTAAAAACCAGCAAAAATAGGATCTCAAAAGTGGAGGAAGGCAGGCAAAAAGGTATGGGTGACTACCTTAAGGCTGTCTGGTCTAACAGCCTGTACTTGTGATTTTGTCCCGGTCCAGAGTGACCAGATCCCACAGCTGGTGCTTTGCGCTTCTATGTTCTATTTTTACCTAAATCTTTTAAATTGCATATCTCGGGATCTATATATTGAATTTGTGTCATCTTGTTCTTATTTTATTTACAAAATCATACTCTATTTTTCAAATCTGGTGTGAAGTGTGTTTGTGGTGTTGTCACTGCATTACTGTATGAGTTATTGCACAAATACTTTACACATCCTCTTCAAAGTTAAGTTTCCCTGCTCTGTGCCAATCTACCGGAGGGTGAGCACAGGATAATTTAGGTTGTGTTGTGACTTACCCTGAATAGGATTGTGTTCCCTACTTGGGCAGGGTGCATACCTCTGCCAACTAGAGACCCCAGTTTCTAACAGTACCCTATTGTAAGGTGCATCACTCTACCCAAAAGCTGTGTATGGAGAACAGCCTGGAGAGGACAATTGAAAGGAGAGCCAATCAAAGGTTGCTTTCAAAGTGCAGACAAGGAATCCATGTTTCTAGCTGCTCATACTTTATAAAAGTGAGATCCACTGACTCACTCGTTTTTCCAGTTCCACTATCTATCACCTAGAATGGGAGTGCTCCACGGAGTACACAGATGATTGCTGTGCAACTAGAGCTGATGAATCCTGAATGACTGAGAGGCAGCTTCTAGAGGTGAGGAAACAACTCTTAAGTCTGACCTTGCTAGAAAAAGCTGTTCATCTGACCTGAAGTACCTAGATATCAACCTGCCTGCTGACAGATGGAGAAAGCCTGTTCGCCTTGCAGTGCAGTGACACTCCATGAAGAGCCAAATGCAGTGAAACCCCAGTGATGGTGGAAGAAGGATGGAGTAGAGTGATCTATGTGCCCCAGATGTTGGCGGATGACAGAATCTCCTCTTTGCCATTTCAGGCAGAAACTACAGAAATACGGCTGCCCAGTGCTGCTTAAATAAGAATTACAAACGTGACTGACCTATGCCCCATAGTCCAAAGAACTGTGATAGCCACTGATCCTGTTCTTCTCTGGCCCAAGGGACTATGACTGTGGCCGATCCTGTGCCACTGTGACCGAAAGAACTCTTGAAGCTATGCCCAGGTGTCACTGGACCTGAAGAAACTGAGGCAATGCCCGAGCCACTTTCTCCAAGGAGTCTAATGCCCTGAAGCAGGACTGTGGGAAGCCTAGCACATGACTCTGGCTGAAGTGTGAAGAAGATGAGATCTGCCCTTGTGGTGCCAATGCAACTCAAGATTACCTGTTTGCTGACTCAGAAGACCATTCATTTATTTGCTGCTGCTTTGCAACCATGAATTTGCTGCAGCCAGAGAGGGGCATGCATCGGAACCCCAGCCTTAGCACCTTACAAGAAGTTGGAGAGGGACTATGAGCTGCCCAAGGCTGGCTTCCAACAGAAACCAAACACTTTCAGGATTTACCATGGTGAAAGAAAGACTGCATGACTTGTGAAAGGCTGCGTGCATTCACAGTTCATGATGGGGTAATCTACACCTGACCCTTGTTTCCCTCTATTACCATTTTTACTTCTATGAATGGAACCGCCTAGACCAGTATGAAAGAGAAAACAGTGGCAAGGAATATGATAGCTATTGGAAGCACAGCTAGCACCAGTGCCAAGTTCACAAAATTGTACCTGACCATTATTGCATGTGTAGTATTTAGTTTTGGTTTGTATTAAAGTACTTTCCTTTTAAAAGGAAACTTGTGGGTTTTCAGCTCAAGCACTCTCACACTACCTCCCTGAGAAGCCTGTGACTGCTCACCATGATTACCATGAAGAGTCAAGTGCAGGAGGGGTTATACTCAGTGCTTAATTTGTAAATAAAAACGTTCCGGTGCCCAAAGCCCTCCTCTTAAACACGTGGCTGCTGCAGTTAAATGTGGGAGCACAGGAAACTGAGGCAGCGTAATTCTGAAGCCATATCGGGCCTCTTTAATCTATTTACAGTCACTCCCTGCCCCTCAGCTCACTCTTACAGCTTTCTGCTTTCTCCCTTTGTGAAGCTTTTTCGTTTTTCTCTTCCTCCGTCTTTCCCATATGTGTCTTTTGGTTGCAGTAAATACTTGAGGCAGAACAATAAGTGCCAGCCCTCAAAAAGAAGCAACAAGCACAAACTAAGCACTGGCTTTACTTGGCCCAGTTTGCCAAGCCATAGTAGGACAGACCCCAAACCATTTGAGGGCAATTACTTAAACTGCCACCGTTGAATCCCAGAACCCCAAGCTTGCCTAAGGCCCACTGAATTGAGTCTTACAAGTGTTGGAGTTATGACCAAGTAGTGATCGAAACATTACATGTGTGTAAATATTACTTAAATCACTCTTTAGTTACAATAACTGCAATGCTTTAGTGTTATGTTTTCTCATCAACTGGAGTAGGCCTGTATTATAACCATGGGCCACGGTTTAATAACTCTGTTGATTTGCATTCCAGTTTGCATCAGAGACCGAGGACCCAGTGTCCTGGTAAAAGGGGAAGACCAGCATTCTCACCACTGTACAGATTCTGTTATCCATGTGACTGCAAGGATCTGGTATAAACAGCCCTGCTAATGGACTGCGAGTGCACGTCACTGCGTATCCACAATGCACTCTTTGGCCAAATGAGCAAATGCAGGTATGTAGAAAAATTGGCAATGGGCATACTTGCTTATTAGTAAACATAGCATTATTTGCACAAAGATGCGAATTCTATAATTACAACTCAACGTGCACTACTTATTTCCCTACATATCTGGGTAAAGGGACCCACGCAATCTGCCGGCGAGGTACAGTATGTGAACTCCTCCCAAATGAGATGGGGAGGTTTTGCCTGCTGCAGAACGATGCTGGGAATTCCCAGTATGTCAGAAACGCTTTCTTCTCCTCTAGCCTAGCTTTAATTGCATTTTCAGTCTGAATTGCAATTTTTTTCCTAATTTAATTTCTAATTTCTATGTAAATGATCTCTCCCACGTTTTATCAAATCAGACTTTCTGAACTTTCAGCGAGTGACATTAGAAACGGAAACTGTCTGGGATCGCTCATTGTCTAAACAACAACAGAGAAGACTTTTAATTAAATTTCTTCACTCGATGACACTCCCTCCCCTGTTCTCTCAGTCATATTGCAATACTTAAAAGAGTGCGCCCTTCAGTGACCTCCGGATCTGCCTGCGGCTGCCTCAATCATAGCTCATAAATGTGGAGGCAACAGTACAGAACATTCTTTGACTGTCTCAGTCTCCAAAACAGATATCTACTGGTCCTGTCCACAATCCAGCCCCAGTATTATTAGATGTGCACAGGCCCCGTGTACCCAGGGCTTCAAGCAAAAAGTGTATTTGGGTAACAAAAGGAGTTAAGGCTTCATTTGGGGAATACACAATACAAGCATTTCATTTCCAACATCACATCCATCGACTCAGCCATCCAGTGACCCACTCATCCATTCTTGCAATAATTCATCCTTCCGTAATCAATTCATCCATTTTCGAGTTATTATTCTATCCATGACATTACCAATGCATTTTCTATGCTATTCTGGAATGTTATGTTACCCTATATTCTGCTGTGTTGTGCCAGGCTAAGTTAAACTTTATTATTGTATGTTATGGATTAAAATGTGACGTTATGCTTCACTATGCTGTGGTATGTCAGGTTAAACGATTTTGTGTTAAGGCGTGGCATGTTGTAGCGCATCGTGCCATGCAGGGATAGTTACTGAAACATACATTTTTGCTCATATCTGTGTGAGCATAACTGTAGAACACTGAGGGCAGCAACGCAGCTGTTAAGGTGGTTCTTTTGGTAATGCAGATTTTAGTCGGTCTTCCTGCATTTGGGAAGATCGCTGTAGAATGCAAGGGAACAGGCAACACGGTTCAAAGCTGTGCAGTTAGCACAGCAAAGCATTCTCTCCGGCCCAAGATCTCTTGTATGCATGCATTGGTGGCCGGGATTGCTCGACTTTTCATCGCTGAGCACAGTCTGGGCCTCAAAAGAGAAATTTCGCTTAGGGAATTTTGACCACGTGCAATGATTTCAACTTCACCCTGCAGGCCACCGGAGGACACGGCGAGCAAAGGAAACGAATGTTTCACGACTCTGTTTGCAATCAATCTGCCGTGCATGGGTCAGGCTAAACAAAGATACTTTGATTGCAGATGTCCAAATGCGATAATGCAAAAGCAATTATAGGTGTCCGACTATGAGGACAGGAACAAAGATGAAAGCTGCCAAAGCCAGTAAGAAGTCGTACCATTTTTCCTCCACTTTTAGGTCTTGCACATTCTGAGAGGGAGTAGAGGCACAAGTGTAAGAGACTGATCCAGGAACACGGTGTCCAGAAGCCACCATAGTGCTGGGTCACAGGCACTTCTCTTTCCACGGGATTCTAGTTCAGGAAGTTTCGGACCTTTCAGACTTTAATATGTGTCAGTCGTGGACGTAATCCCCAATGAGCTTAAATATCTGAGTATCATCTACACTGGGCTCAGAATCTGTGGGCATGAACCAGATGTAAGTGGATGTTAAAAAAGTAATGATAAACATACCAGCCTTTGTGGAACCCTAGAGTTGCCTAGGTGGGATCTCGAATCTATGGATTGCAGTGACACCACTTGACTTTGCATTAAATGGAAGGAGTTTGCAAGACTAATGTTACTGGTGGCATTAGAGCCTGTCATTCGCATTCCTTACAGCAGTTTGGCTGGTCATTGAAGTTGAGAAAACGCCCAGATTGTTCCCGGTAAAATTGCTACTACAGACTTGTAGATGATGAAGAAGGTGCTTAAGGAAATGCTGAAGGTGGCCAGGATGGCTACAGTCTAACCACATTTCTTTTGTCCCTTCTTGACATAGATTACTCTATGTATGACGCTTTTTAACTCAATCAGGAGCAGTAACATAGAAAGGATGCTGTGAGCTATGATGAAAGCAAGGAAAATGGCCTCTTTGACTGCTGGTGGGGTAGTAAAATATGACATCTATCAGCATTCTATAGTCCCCTAAGAACAATGACCCCCATGCCATTGCACCTGCTGCCTACATATTAGCTACATCCCTGGTCTGGAGTGGTGTCAGATATATCAGTAAGGAACACATGGACACAGTTTAAGCTGAGTGGAATACATTTTGATGATGGTCAGTGTCGGGCAGGAACATAAAATAGGCCCAGGCACCAAAATAAAGTTGCCTTCATACTAAAGTGGCATTATAATAAAAAAAATTGCCTTCACTGGCAAATCGTGGCACCTTGGAACTTCGTGACTTATCTTCTTGATAGCCATTGAGGACTGCAGGAATACATTTTTCTGGTTGCTGCTGGCACGATCTGTAATATTGTTGAAATGCATGAGAGGAATTCATTCCTTGTCAAAAATATAACAACATATAAACACATATTGTGGTATTGTTTTGTTGACTGTACCTTCAATGAGGAACTCTAATGCCCAAGGCACCTTGATCATGCCCTCTGTCCCGTCAACCCTCGTTGTCTCTTTCCTGATTCTGGGGGTCATTCCGACCCTGGCGGTCCATGACCGCCAGGGCCGGGGATCGCAGAAGCACCGCCAACAGGCTGGCGGTGCTTCCTGGGCTATTCTGACTGCGGCGGTAAAGCCGCGGTCAGAAAATGGGAACCGGCGGTTTCCCGCTGGTTTTCCCCTGGCCCAGGGAATCCTCCACGGCGACGCTGCTTGCAGCGCCGCCATGGGGATTCCGACCCCCTTCCCGCCACCCTGTTTCTGGCGGTACTTACTGCCAGGAACAGGATGGCAGGAACGGGTGTCGTGGGGCCCCTGGGGGCCCCTGCACTGCCCATGCCGGTGGCATGGGCAGTGCAGGGGCCCCCTAACAGGGCCCCACAAAGATTTTCACTGTCTGCTTAGCAGACAGTGAAAATCGCGACGGGTGCCACTGCACCCGTCGCACCCCTGCAACTCCGCCAGCTCCATTCGGAGCCGGCTTCCTCGTTGCAGGGGCTTTCCCGCTGGGCCGGCGGGCGGCCTTTTGGCGGTCGCCCGCCGGCCCAGCGGGAAAGTTGGAATGGCCGCCGCGGTCTTTTGACCGCGGGCAGTCATTCGGCGGTGACCGCATGGCGGGCGGCGACCGCCGCCCGCCGCCCGCCGCCCGCCGCGGTCAGAATGACCACCTCTGTCTTTAAAATTCACCTGTCCCCCTCACCATTTTGAGTAGAGGTGGGTGTAACTCACATAAATTGATGTTGTGTAATTAAATTACAGCGAAATGATGTGAGATGATGTGAAATGATGCAAGGAACATAATCCAATATTAAACTCTATTTTCTTAGCGCAAAATGCACCCTTCTGTCCAAAATACAAATACAACAGAACATAAACAGCAGGAGCCAGCCGTCTCTTGTGCTCACTAAGGTTATTTTTCCTGTGCTCCTGCCATAGTATTTTTGTGCTAAATTATTCATAATTACGCAAATGGGCATAATCTCATACTTTTTAGGAATTTTCTTGTCAATAGAGTAAAACAAAATTACTCCAGTGTAATTAAAATTTTGCACAGGACTAATTTTGAGGCGACCTAGGTTAAGGGTGAACTAAGTTGATTATGGCTCTGATTATGAGTTCAGGGCTAAATTCCAATCCCTGTGCAAAAGTGTTTAGATAGGGATCAGAAGTATGAGATGTGTGATAATTATCACACCTTCCAGTTTTCCCCAGCTAAAGAGATTAAACCTACCGAAATTTAGCAGATAAAAAGGGCCTGGGAAAATACAAAACGTGGAATTCTGTGTGTTAATGAACGATTCTTCATGTTACACCTTGTTTTCCTGTTAAAAGCTTGGAATAGGAAGTATTTGCCCCATGTGGTAAATACCACAACCTGGAGTAATGGAATTTACCACATGTGTGAAATACTACACCCTATTCTGAGAATCTTGAAATGTGGGTTATAGTGACTTTACTTGTTGCATGGCTTATTCAGTACTTGGCCTCTATGCAGACAGCGAAAACAAAGTGAATCAATAATGACACCGATTTTTGAGATACAGAAAACTGCCCATGCTAAAAGGGCAGTAACTCTGAATCCTTTCCAAGAGGGTTGGCCCATATATTTAAGGGCGCGGCTTATTGCATCCAGACATAACACACTACAATAAACATAGGCGTAAAACTAGCCACCAGATAAATATGTCACAACAATTACTTGGTTGTCAATATTAAGAATGTTCTCAAAATCTGAGACTGTGAATTAAATATTATTAAGATCTGTGGAAAGGGTAGTGATCGTCAGAGAGGTTCAAGCACCCCTGTTCTCTTCTTCACACCACTTTATGGAATCCTTCATATGAGTATCTCATATGTCATCTCCTTCTCCTTCCTCAATGTCTCTTCACTCTCATTCTGCATGTACTTCCTTGCTTCACCTCCCCTTTACCATGCCCTCGCTCTCTCTTCCACACATACATTTACATGCAGAAAGACAATGTCCCACATTATGACAATGGCGGTATAAACTGCCTACCTCTGCCATTGCCATCCGTCCACCAGATTATGACCACAGCCGGACTTCCGCCACACGAAGGGTGGAAATCTGTCCGTGGCCATACTGGCAGATGGTGATAAGGTGGCGCTGCTACTACCAGCACCGCCACGCCAGTAGACCACCGCCAGCCATATCATGACATATGATACGGCCTAGCGGTGTTCTGCTGGCGGGCGCTGCTAGCGGTAGCAGCACCCCGTCCCATTCCCTGACGGAAGACCACCTGGATGCAGGTAAGTTGGGCTTCCAACAGGGGAGGGTGGTGGGGGATGTTGTGTGTGTGTGGGGTTGTGTGCATGAATGTGTGAGTGTGTGCATGAATGCGTCTGTGTGTGTAGTGTTGTTTGCGTGGGTGTATGCATGTGTGTGAATGCATGTAAGTATGGAAATATGAATGCGTGTACGCATGTCAGTGTAAATGTGTGTACGGATGTGTGCGAGCATGACTGGATGTATGAGTGTATGAATGTGTGTATGCCAGTGTGAGTGAGTAGGTGTCTGCCGGTGTGTGCTTGTATGGGGGAGTATGGAATCGGAAGGGGGGAGCATGTGTGGAGGCGGGTGGGGTCCATCTGGGAAGTGTTTGGGGGGGTGGGTGAGCCTCCTAACAAGTGACAGGGAAGGAATTCCCTGTCACTGGTAGGGCCTACCGCCATGGTTTCCATGGCATTGCTAACGCCATGAAAACCATGGCGGCAAGCTGGCTCAAGATGCTGCCGGCGGTACTATAGTGGCCGCCGGGCTGGAGATTGTTATCTCCAGGCCGGCGACTGCTGCCACCATGGTGGTAGGAATGGTAAATTGCGAGATTGGCTACAACCAACCCGCCAATGTCATAATGTCGCGGTATGTACTGCCATCCTGTTGGCGGTACTACCGCCACATTATCACCTTCTGCTGGGTGCTGTGCTGTGTACCATACATAAAATGGTAATTACATTTGGCACATGTATATGTGTGTTATGCAGACAGGCCAAGGCTTGGATGAGCGTTTAGTATTATACTCATTATGACCTACTGTCAAACTTTACTGTTAACAGCCTCAAAGGTCTCAATCATGCACCATCATAAACACCCACCCCCAACTTAATTACAAGAAGGCTTACTGATAAAATAGAGTAAGAAACACAAAACTAATTAGCTTTGGCAGTACGTGAATCTCTGTCCAAAGTTATTGGTAATGAATTTCGATTTCCCAGAGCAGGATTAAAAACTCTCTTCTCAACTTATGCAGAGCGCTCAAGACATTTGAGCACATACACAGAATGTTTGTGTCCTAAGTGCGCCATGTATGCCCAGATGTGGGTCCCGTGCTCATTGCGCCACTGGATTCAAGCTAGCCTGGCTGATGAAGGGTGATACCCTGAAACTGGTCCTAGGATGTTTGTTTCTGGTCCAGGGAGGACCTGGATTGGCAGTTCAGGCTGGACTGTTCCCATGGGGAACAGGGTCAAGACTGATTTGCATATGGCTGGGTCCAAACTGGGGTTGCGTGGTGAGCAAAAAAACAATGGATTAAACCCAGATCTTTGCGACTGGGGGTGAATGTCTGCATTGTTCAGCATTCCCTCCATCATCTGTTCTTTTTGCATTTGTTGCCTCAAGTGGGAAGAGTATGCCCAGACGTGGGTCCTGTGCTCACTGCACCACTAGATTCAAGCTAGCCTGGCTGATGAAGGGTGATACCCCGAAATCAGTCCTAGGTTGCTTGTTTCCAGTCCAGGGACGACCTGGCTTGGCAGTTCAGGCTGGACTGGTCCCATAGGGAACAGGGTCAAGTCTGATTTGCATATGGCAGGGTCCAAACAAGGGTGGCGTGGTGAGCAAAAAAAAAGATGTATTAAACCCAGATCTTTGACACTGGGGGTGAATGTCTGCACTGTTCAGCATTCTGTCCATCATCTGTTATTTTTGCATATCGGCCGCAGCATCTGTATTACCTCACTGGTGAATTCATGCGGGCGAGACGCTGATCAGAGCATTTTTTTTAATTTCACCTGTGTTGTGGCCTCATCTCTCGAAACATTGACTTGGCTTGATTACATTGACCTTACTCAGCATACTGTGGTGGTTTTATTTACACTGAGCAAGGCCACACATTGATCACTGAGTGCCATTTCACCTTAAAGATTTAGTTTTATTAAGTGTGTTTTGGATCCCGAATTTAGGTTGATCTTTTTCTTATGTTCCTTTTTTCCGCAGGCTTCCTTCTACACCATCCATTTCAATTATAATTTTGTTGTGAGTAAGTGGCTCGCCTTTTTACACACACATTTTCAGACACACTGAGATCTTTTCAAGTTGTTTATAAGTGTTTCTTTGTTATTTGGTCCTGATTAAGTGCCACTTGATCCATACAGACTCATCAAGCGCGAAACATGTTGACCTGTTGTGATGGTTGAAGATAATCTCTTCTCCCATCCCTGTGTTTTTTATTCCGTAGCATTCTTTTAACCTTGACCAAGACCCGTCGTTGATCAATAAATTGTAGGTTTTTTTGGAGGGTTCTTGAGCCAATTTGATCCTTTTTCTCTCTCCTTCTCTTTCCTTGTGGGGAGGCTTGAACTCATCCCTACATTCTTTAAACCACTGCACGGATTATCAGTAAAGATCTCCGGCAAAGTGCCCCCTTGTGGTGAGCCCGTCAGACATTGCAGTGCCAGTCTGACGAGGAGCAAGACCTATGATGAAGCATGACATTCATTGGATGTGTGAGGGTATTTGCTTCTAGATTTAGAAGTGCCTAGTGGAGTCCATTATCTTTTGTGGCACGGTGTATTTTACTGTATTGAATCATTATTAGGGAGGCTGTACACAGGGCTATTAATCTCCCAGTCCCTCTTTATGATTGCTTAGGTTAGCACAGCGGTTCAGCTGTGGGACTTGATTTTTTCTACTCTTTACATTAGCGTGGCACTAAGATAGAGGACTTCCAGGGCTTAAATTTTGATGATGAAGTGGTTTTGGCCATTCTCCAAACCCCCTCCATTCTTGGCAGTGATGGGGCTGGCCCCTCAGGAAGCCTAAAGGAAGACTGGGATAAGCTGTCTTCACTTAAACAGGGCCTTATTAAGACAATATTGCATGGAATCATCATGACAGAATACCGTTGGGCTAACATTGCCCCAAATGGTCTGATTGTGTCTAACGTACCAATAATTTTCTTACAGGATTTGGGGCCAGATTTAAAGAAAAGTGGAGCAGTGCAGTGCTGCGCTGCGTCACTTGAAAAATTCAGGACTGCGCCATTTTTAAGAGAATACCACGTACTTACATTAGTAGTTCCTCCTCAGATGGTTGGACACTGATGAAGGTACACCACAGCCCTACTATAGTGTACCCCAATTTCCGGTACACCACCCTCTACCATGGCAACCCCCATACCCTTTCTATCAACCACATCCCATGTTGTTCTATGTGCTGTTTTTAGGCCGGGGCAGAGGAAGAGGCAGGTGCAGAGGAAGACGCAGACATGTACACTGGGCAAGGGAAGAACCTCAGATGGTGACCAGGAGCCAGGGCAAAAATCACCAAATGAACACTTAGTGGTTAACCTATCCCCCAGACCCATCTCGCTAGATGAGATCAATGGACAAAGGCCTGGGTTTTGTGCCTAATCCTAAAGAAGTTTTTTTCGACTAAACTGCGAACTTTCTCAATTTTTCTGAAAAATTCAGTTACATTTCTTCTTCAAGGACAAACCTGGTAAGTCACTCACTGAAGGAGGATTCTGGACTGAAAAAAACATCCTCCTTCGTACCCTCAACATGCACCTTCCTGCACATAAATAATCACTAATGTCACTTTGGCACTTCTGTGTGTGCTGCACAATGCAGCACACACAGAAGTGCCAAAACGTCAATTTCAAATGATTGTTTATGTGCAGGAAGGGACACCTTCCCGCACATAAACAATCATTTCTGGCATTTTTCTTTTTCTATACATGTGGCAGAAATCAGCACACATGGAAAAAGCAAAAAACGAGGAGGAATAAAATAATTCCTCCTCGTTGTGCCCTGCTAACGCCACCCATGAGGGTGGCGTTAGATTTTGGCACTGCCTCAGGTTTACGAGATTTCAGAAATCTGAGGTAGCGTCAAAATGCAATGGATGTTGCTGTGGCACGCCCATAGCAACACCCATTGCATGCCCCTTCCACGCACAGTGCTGTGTGGGAAGAGGCCGTATTTACAAGGTGGCGTTAAGCCACAAAAAGTGGCTCAACGCCACCTTGTAAATACGGCGCTGTCCTAAGCGTCACATGAGTATCACTAAAAGTGACGCTCCTGTCGAGCTACAGGCCTACAAATACGGCCCTTGGTGTTTAGAAAGGATTGATCCCAGATTGCTTGGAAGTGTACTAGGGACTGGTTAGTCATTATTATTAATACTTCTAAAAGAATAGCTGACTCAATCACTATCCAGATAAATTTGACAGAAAGCACACTTAAGACTACGGTATCATTGTCAGCCTTATGAGCAAGTTAGCTGAAATTACTACTGGGCTAAATGAAACAAAGAGATATTTAACAAAATAAAAGATTACTAAACTTCAAAAGGATATAAACAAATTCAGCAAAGAGAAGGTGTACCCATACATTAAAGATGGTTATGAGGCTGATACCCAATCACGCTCTTCTGAGGGGTCGGCTTCTTCTTTTAAGAAACCATGTACTTACATTAGTAGTTCCTCCTCAGATGGTTGGACACTGATGAAGGTACACCACAGCCCTACTATAGTGTACCCCAATTTTCGGTACACCACCCTCTACCATGGCAACCCCCATAGCCTTTCTATCAACCACATCCCATGTTGTTCTATGTGCCATTTTTAGGCCGGGGCAGAGGAAAAGGCAGGTGCAGAGGAAGACGCAGACATGTACACTGGGCAAGGGAAGAACCTCAGATGGTGACCAGGAGCCAGGGCAAAAATCACCAAATGAACACTTAGTGGTTAACCTATCCCCCAGACCTATCTCTCTAGATGAGATCAATGGACAAAGGCCTGGGTTTTGTGCCTAATCCTAAAGAAGTTTTTTTTCGACTAAACTGCGAACTTTCTCAATTTTTCTGAAAAATTCAGTTACATTTCTTCTTCAAGGACAAACCTGGTAAGTCACTCACTGAAGGAGAATTCTGTACTGAAAAAAACATCCTCCTTCGTACCCTCAACATGCACCTTCCTGCACATAAATAATCACTAATGTCACTTTGGCACTTCTGTGTGTGCTGCACAATGCAGCACACACAGAAGTGCCAAAACGTCAATTTCAAATGATTGTTTATGTGCAGGAAGGGACACTTTCCCGCATATAAACAATAATTTCTGGCATTTTTCTTTTTCTATACATGTGGCAGAATGCAGCACACATGGAAAAAGCAAAAAACGAGGAGGAATGAAATAATTCCTCCTCGTCGTGCCCTGCTAACGCCACCCATGAGGGTAGCGTTAGATTTTGGCACTGCCTCAGGTTTACGAGATTTCAGAAATCTGAGGTAGCGTCAAAATGCAATTGATGTTGCTGTGGTACGCCCATAGCAACACCCATTGCATGCCCCTTCCACGCACAGTGCTGTGTGGGAAGAGGCCGTATTTACAAGGTGGCGTTAAGCCACAAAAAGTGGCTCAACGCCACCTTGTAAATACGGCGCTGTCCTTAGCGTCACATGAGTATCACTAAAAGTGACGCTCCTATCGAGCTACGGGCCTATAAATACGGCCCTTGGTGTTTAGAAAGGATTGATCCTAGATTGCTTGGAAGTGTACTAGGGACTGGTTAGTCATTATTATTAATACTTCTAAAAGAATAGCTGACTCAATCACTATCCAGATCAATTTGACAGAAAGCACACTTAAAACTACGGTATCATTGTCAGCCTTATGAGCAGGTTAGCTGAAATTACTACTGGGCTAAATGAAACAAAGAGATATTTTAAAAAAAAAAGATTACTAAACTTCAAAATGATATAAACAAATTCAGCAAAGAGAAGGTGTACCCATACATTAAAGATGGTTATGAGGCTGATACCCAATCACGCTCTTCTGAGGGGTCGGCTTCTTCTTTTAAGAAAACACGTACTTACATTAGTAGTTCCTCCTCAGATGGTTGGACACTGATGAAGGTACACCACAGTCCTACTATAGTGTACCCCAATTTCCGGTACACCACCCTCTACCATGGCAACCCCCATACCCTTTCTACCAACCACATCCCATGTTGTTCTATGTGCCGTTTTTAGGTCGGCGCACGGAGCGTCCAAGTGAAAAAGAGAAGTCTTTTTGGTCCTGAGACTTCAGGGAACAGGAGGCAAGCTCTATCCAAGCCCTTAGAGAGCACTTTCACAGCCAGACAAGAGTTCAGCAAGGCAGCAGGCCAACAGCAAGGCAGCAGTCCTTTGTAGAAAGCAGACAGGTGAGTCCTTTGAGCAGCCAGGCAGTTCTTCTTGGCAGGATGTAGCTTCTGGTTCAGGTTTCTTCTCCAGCAAGTGTCTGATGAGCTAGGGCAGAGGCCCTGTTTTATACCCAAATGTGCCTTTGAAGTGGGGGAGACTTCAAAGAGTGGCTAAGAAGTGCACCAGGTCCCCTTTCCGTTCAATCATGTCTGCCAGGGTCCCAGTAGGGGGTGTGGCAGTCCTTTGTGTGAGAGCAGGCCCTCCACCCTCCCAGCCCAGGAAGACCCATTCAAAATGCAGATGTATGCAAGTGAGGCTGAGTACCCTGTGTTTTGGGGTGTGTCTGAGTGAATGCACAAGGAGCTGTCAACTAAGCCCAGCCAGACGTGCAAAGAAATGCTCACTTTCTAAAAGTGGCATTTCTAGAATAGTAATATTAAATCCAACTTCACCAGTGAGCAGGATTTTATATTACCATTCTGGCCATACTAAATATAACCTTCCTACTCCTTTCAGATCAGCAGCTACCACTTCAGTACTGTATGAGGGCAGCCCCAATGTTAGCCTATGAAGGGAGCAGGCCTCACAGTAGTGCAAAAACGAATTTAGGGGTTTTACACTACCAGGACATGTAAACTACACAGGTACATGTCCTGCCTTTCACCCACACTCACCCTGCTCTAGGGGTTACCTAGGGCACACATTAGAGGTGACTTATATGTGGAGAAAGGGGAGGTTTAGGCTTGGCAAGTACTTTTAAATGCCAAGTCGAGGTGACAGTGAAACTGCCCACACAGGCCTTGCAATGGCAGGCCTGAGACAAGGGAAAAGGGGCTACTTAAGTGGGTGGCACAACCAGTGCTGCAGGCCCACTAGTAGCATTTAATCTACCGGCCCTATGCACACAGAGTGCACATTACTAGGGACTTATAAGTAAATTAATAGTCCAATCAGGTATGATTCAAGGTTACCATGTTTTAAGGGAGAGAGCATATGCACTTTAGCACTGGTTAGCAGTGGTAAAGTGCGCAGAGTCTAAAAGCCAGCAAAAACAGTGTCCAAAAAGTGGAGGGAGGCAGGCAAAAAGTTAGGGGTGACCACCCTAAGGCTGTCAGGTCTAACATGACCATTTTGAGAAATGATCAATTATGACCACAATAAACTTTGGTGTATCTTCATCTTTTGTATGTGGGTTTAATGGTAATCTTGTTCTTATCAGCTTCATTGCATGACATACATTCTGTCACTGCTACCTCAATGCCTTTGTCCTTGCTTCGCCATCAGTATGAGTGTTTCATCCACATTTCCTAGTTGGCCCTCATGGCATATTTTAAGTAGTCTCTTTCTAGGATCACATGACAGTATGAACCTGCCATTTCTTAACATCTTCCCTTATAATAAGGATAGTTCCTGTCTTAGTTCTCACAATTTGCGCACGTCCTTACTCAGAAGCTCTTTTTTTAGTTCATCCTTCAACCATCCACTTCTCAACCTCTTTCAAAACAATATCTTTATTCTGCACACTCATCCAATCTTCTTGAGTTATACATGCAAAGTCCTCATGTACACCAGCAATACAACATTCGCCCTGCTCTCTTATACCTTGTGGGGTAAAAAAAAACACTCATAAAATTCTGATGTTTTGCTTTTCACCCCTGGTACATATTTGACTGTGTAATTATATCCTAACAGCCTTAACAAGAAACATGCTAATCTTGGAGAAGCATTAACCATATGGTTTGGAGGTAAAACCATTGTGAGAGGTTTGTGATCACTCTGTGATCTAATACAGGTACCCCACAAACGCTGGCTAAAAGATCCTGTACAAACGAGAGTGACTCCTGTTCTATGACAGAGTGCATTTCCTCCATTGGAGACATTGCACGTGATGCAAAGGCATTCACCACTTCCCTGCCATTTGAGTCAATCTACCCCAGTACTGCTCCTAAATCATTACCGCTGGCATTTGTTGTAATCATACTTTTCAGGTTTATATCAAACCCCTGTAAGGATGGAGCCCCACAAATACCTTTTTTCGAAATGCTCTTTGACATTCATTCACCGCTCAAATCACACATTCCTCTGTAGGAGTTGTCTAATAGGGCATGTTGTGCTAGAGAAGTTGCTGACAAATTTAGAGTAAGACCTAAAAATGTTCTCACTTCATCCTTATTCTTAGGTTTAATACCTTCTCTACTCACCTCATGATCAAGGTATGTTGCTAGTTTGCACTTGCCTATTTCAGCTGTAAGAACCTTTCCATCCAAAATGTATAAGACTTGCTTATGTCACTGGTCATGGTCCTTTCTAGGGCCTGATTTAGATCTTGGTGGACGAGTTACTCCATCACAACTGTGATAGATTTCCCATCTGCCTAAATCTAAATCCCATAGGACATAATGGGAATTAGATTTTGGCGGGCGGAAAATCCATCACCGTTGTGGCAGAGTAACTCGTCCGCCACTCCTAGTCTTACCAATGACAAGGATATCATCCTAAAACAACATGACCATCTTAAATCCCTTAAATAGCGCATGCATTAACCTCTGGAGCATGGCTGCCACTTATGCAAGAGCGAATGGTGCTCTCAAAAATTGAAAGCAGTCAAATGGTGTGACAAATACTGTCAACCTTCTGCTGTCAGGGTGTAACTGAACCTGATGGTTAGCTGCAGTTAAATCTATAGAGCTCAAGCTCTTGACACCTTTGGTCAAGAATAACATTTAATTCATTATTGGTAAAGGGAACTGATTGACTAATTTTAATTAGATCTTTCAGATGTATGCATAATCTTAGTTTACAATTTGGGTTTTTAGCCAGTACCAATGGTGCCATCCAATCAGAAAACTTGAATGGTTAAATTATGCCTGCAGCTTGTAGCTGCATCTAACTTATTAGAAACTTCATCCATTAACATCACAGGGATGTTCCTTGCCTTGTGGATGCAAGGTACAATATCTTCCTTCACTATGACCCTGTGCTGGAAACCCTCAAGTTTCCCAATCACACCTGAAAATTGTTTGTTAAACGCTTCTTTAACCAATAACTTAAACTAGCTCTCTGACTGCACAGTCATAACAGGTTCTAAACTATTTGGGTCTAAAATCATGCCCAGGTACCCAATGTCCATGCACCTCAACACAGAGGGTCCTTCATTTGAAACAGATAACTTGTATTCGGATTGCCTGTTCTTAAATCTAAACATTAATTTCCTGAACCCTACCAGGTCTGTAGCATTTCCTGTGAAACTTTTAGGTAAACTATCAGGTGTGTCTTGGGATTCTCCCAATGTGGGTGCAAATTTCTCAACCCATACATCTCTATTTACAATTGTATAGGGAAAACCTGAACAGGCTGCAATAAGAATTTGACACCTTCATAATCCATTTCAATGAGTGGTTTCTTCTTCCTCGTTTCAGGTTTCTCCAACATTGGAGAAGTTGACGTATTCAACACCAGCTCCTCAGATTCTTCATTTTCTTACTCAACCTCCTCTTTGATATTCAATACACACATATTAGTGTCATTGTCATCAGAATCTTGACTTCGTCTCTTCCTCCAAAACTTGCACCACATTGCCTTTCCTATTCCTGTACACCATGAAGAAATTACCTACTGTACCACACCCAGATCATTTTCGTTCAAATGTAGGATATCTTTCATCATTGGCAAAGTGCCCACTGTTGCCACATCTATAACATCTTCCCTCTTGCTGTTTATACCCATGTTTCCTCTTACTACTCAAAGTCTTTTCTATCTCCTCTAGGTCGTTCCTGTATTCTCTTTGAGTTACAGGCTTTATAGTATTGGTTTTTACTTTGGCAACTATTTCTGTATCTCTCCCGGTTTTCTATTTTTGCTCCAAAATTACTGCTTTTGCGCACCTACCCATTAGTTCTGCTCATTTGTCTATATCAATCACTTCTTGCAATGGGGTTTCACCTTTAGCCCAAAGTCTTTCCTGTATATTAAGATTTCCTGAATGCATGACAATCTGGTTTTGAATTAGTTCATTATGGAGCTCACCAAAATGACAAGTCAATCCCAATTATTTTAAACATTCAATAAAATCTTCAAAGGGCTCCTCTTTGCCCTTATTTCTATGAAAGACATTGTACCTGTCTATACCTGCACATACTCTTGGTTTGAAGTATGCATCCAAGTCTTCTAGAGCATTAGTAAATATGTCACCTCGTCCTTGTACTCAGCAATTCTTGTTTATTCTATTGTAGACTTAAGTCCCCCTAGACACAGGCAGTGGAGGAGTATTTTATTCTTTTTTTTCTGGTGTGGCATCCTCATCGTCTTCAAATGTGGAAATGTAATTTGAGAAGTATGCACACCATTATTCTCATTTAATTAATGTTTAAATAAATGCTTCAATGACTGCTTGTTGTGGAATAAGGTTCTATACATTAGGTGATGCCATCACAAACATACATTAGGTACACCCACCAATTATTCTCACTTTATTTCTCTTAATATATGTGTCACACAATGTTTACTCTGAGGGTATTGTTTTTTAATGTCTTTGCCCAAATCAAAATGGCTGCTCCTGTAGATTTTTGTTCACAAACAAAAATGGCAGCACTTCTGTCTTATGGATTCACACTCAAATTGGCTGTGCTGTGTTTGACTGTCCCTTTACACAATGGCTGCTCCCAAAGTTTTACTAGAACAATTTAAAATAGCTGCACAGAGCCCTGCATATGTGGTCTACTTTGGACTCACCGTAATCTCGATGACGGCAGTTCCTTCAGCTTTCTAGAGTGACTTATGCAAACGTTTGCAAAGTTAGCATGTCTCACCTACCAGACCTTCCATTTGCAGTTGCTTATGTTGCGTGGCCCTCCATATAACCTGAGTGATTGGTGTCAGCCAATACAAATTACTAGCTCGCTTCGTACAGCCCTGCTGCTTCCACTTCGCCCTAGGCTCAGCCACTCAAAATGGATGGAAACGTGGCTCTCTGGCTCGTCAGACTTTATGAGCCTTCTCCTGAGAAGTGACAGTGTTGCCTCTTCTACCTTGTGGATACCAGTTCTGCATACCACATTGTAGCACACTGGTCCTCGTGCCAGGTTAGATCATTGCCCACTTCTTTTGTAGTAACTCTCACACCATTGTTAGTTGAAATGTAAGTTTATTGAGAGTAACCTGGCATGGCAACAAAATTGCAGCTCTTCACAGCCTCTTTCATCTCATCAATCCCCTTCCAACTGTCATAGGATTTCCCCAGTGTAGGAATTCTAAATTGACCTCATAAAGGCTCTACATCATGTCATCATGCCTTGAGCCTTACATTATACAATGCACTACTAATAAACGTTACAAAGTTCTTGATAAATAACATGCTAATTGAAACAGTATACAAAAAACAGGACCAAAATAATAGTCAAAGGGACCAAACAACCAGCCCCTACACTTGCCAGAATGCTCGACAGGCCATTCCAATGCAGATGATGGCTGTAAAGTCAGTATTACCTTTCTCTGCTCTGTAAAAAATCCAACCACACATCTACTCTACTAGGCAATTTTGTGTTTGTCTAAAGGTCTATCTGTTTTTGTATCCATCTATCCATCCACCAAGCGATCTATCTATTTTTTTGCAGTTTTATAAAACACAAATTCAAAATTAAGGTAAAGGAGCCAGCAGCTTCCCGTCCATATGGGGTGAGGGGCTCCACCCCTCACCTTTTTCCAGGCACGGAGTGTCTGTCAGGCTTAACAAAGGTCACCCTGACAGACCCTCTTCTCGTTCAGGTCAGGCAGCCAGGAGGTAGACATGCGCTAAATGCGCAGGCTCCTGGCTGCCTGACAGAACTTTGCCAGGCTAAAGAAGTCACAGCTCCTGTAGGAGTGACTTTTTCAGCCTGGCAAAGGTGCCTCGACGGCCCCTCTAATGACAAGAGGTAGCATCCACTGATTGCCTCGACCCCGGGTGCTTCAGTTTTAAGTCCTGAAGTGCCACGGGCTTAGTGTCAATCAATGACACCTCATCAGACTCATCAGAGAGTGAGGTGGGATCAGCAGTCTTTCTGACCACATCCTACTCTGTGACGAGATTTGGACTGCTGCCTTCCCTCATTGGCTAACCTTGGGTCACCCAATGAGGGAAGGCAGCAGTCCCAACCCTTCAGGGACCTCGGAGGCTTCCCTGTCAGAGCTGCTGCTGTTGAGGTTAGTTTTATGTTTTGTGTTTTTATATTTGTTGCATGCATGCATGAATATATGTGTAATTGTTAGTGAGTGTTGTGAATGTGTGTGTGAATGAATGAATGTGAGTGAGGTGTATTTGTGCGTGTGCCCCCATCCCCCGCGATCGCCCCTCTTCTTCATAAAATTACCAGCCACCACTGATTGGAACGCTTTATATAAGCACCAGTTACATTACACAAGGACATGTTTGTTTTTGTTTTCTTTAGGCACAGGGATATTTATTAAGTGATTTGCCCAGAACCACAGGTTGCTCAGTTGACGCTGAGACTCAAACCCAATTCCCCAGTTTCAGAGTCAGCAGCTCTGGCTGTTATGCCATCACTTCTCCCCATCCATGCGTAACATCCATACATCCATTCTTTCACACTTTCATGCACCAACCATCATTTCACCAATTGATCTATTCAGTAAAGATTCCATGGAATATATCATCACTTATTCAGCCAGTAACACACAGATTTATGTGTTACAGCAGATGGATGTATTAATTCATCTATCTAACTAAAGAGCTGTCTTCTAATTTGTTTATTTTTCTTTTAACATATCACTCATTAATCCCTCCATCTAGCCAGCCATCCGTCAAATAATTCATCTATCCATCCATCGTTCATCCATCTACCTGTCACACATCAACATTCATGATTTAATCACACCAAGTAATCGCTAAGTGGTCCATCTAACTACTAGACTGAGCATTGTTACACATTGATCTGCCCACTCAATAAATCATCCAGCCGTGAATACCCACCCATTATCCATTAACTTAATTTTAAAACCAATAGCTATTCTCCTTTCTCTATCACCTTCAATGTCAGAGGTCAGTTTATTTGTAAACAAGTAAAAACGAGATATGTATTTAATATTGCTGACTGATCATGTTAACTCTGTGTATGTTTATTTAAGGAGTCCTTTGGGGATGTATTCCTACACTGATTTCAGTATCTGTCCTCTACATACATCCTTTGGAGCACCCAATTGCCCATCAGTCCAGGGGTACATGCTAACCAGCTTAGTACAATTATGTCTCTAACGCGTTATCGTTTAATAAAATCAATCAGCTAATTCTTTTAATAAGGGTTTGGTAAATCTGGGAAAGGAAAGCATGTGGCCAAGTGTGCAAGGCTAAAATAATATGATATACTATACAAAAGACTTCTTCCATGATAAAGTATGGCGCGTGCATGCTGCTCCAAGGCTCAGGTATGTCTGACTAGTTATTGGAGTGTGAGTCTACTGTGACTTCCTGTTGGAAGTGATGGGTCTGTTGATGCTCTGCCTAGGAATGTAAAGGCAGTAGTAATTCATAGCAACAGGATTTATTTAGTTTGCTTCTACTAGTCAAACAATAACATGAGATTGGAGAGCCTGCACAACACTCAGGGTGTGGCCCCTCTGAATGCTCTCTCTAAGGAGGTGCCCCGTCAGTAGTGCATAAACGGCACTGTTGGGACAGAATATTTAGGGCAGAATATATCAAATAAAATATCAACCAGTAAGGAAGTCTATTTTCTATACCTACTGCGACCAGTGCTTAATTTGTAAATAAAAAGGTGCCGGTACACAAAGTCCTCCTTTTAAACCCGCGACTGCTGCAATTAAATGAACACGGAATCCTAAAGCAGTGTAATCCTGAAGCCATCTCGAGCCTCTTCAATCCATGTAAAGCCACTCCCTGCCCCTTCTGCTCACACTTGCAGATTTCTACTTTCTCCCTTTGTGACGCTTTTTCGTTTTTCCCTTCCTCAGTCTTTCCCATATGTGTCTTTTGCTCGCAGCAAATGCTTGAGACAGAAGAATAAGCCCCGGCCCTTAAAAATAAGTGGCGGTGCTCCGCACCGGAAACTACAAGCACAAAATAAGCACTGACTGCGACATATAGATACCCACACGGAACCTGTATGTTCAAGGTGCGTAGAGTTAGGAATCGTGAATCTATACTTCTCTGTATGCACTTACTTTTCTCTATGTTGTTCTTCGATACTCTGTCCTCGGTATTAGTATGCTAGGATACTATTGGTGTTGATATTCAGTAGTACACTCCTCACCAAGTCAGGACTCAGATAAAGCCTGAACACCCAAGAACTGGACAGAGAATCATGTGTTTTTCTGAAAGCGCTGGCAATTAGCCCTCAGGGGAAACATAAACTCAGACACTTCTGAGATGGTCTGTACCCTCAGCTGCTTCCATTCATCAGGGGAGGTTTGATACGAATGTAGTAAGTAGCCGTGTAATCCTATGACTGAGGATTGACAGCAGACCGATAGAGGACTCCAGTACCCGAAACTTTCAGTGTGACACCTTTGTTAACAGAGCAGACTCACTCTGGACTGCACTGAGGGAAAGAAACTTCTAAAGTACACTCAAGCCTCTAAGGGATCTGCCTTCTGGCTGAAACAGAGTTCCACTTATAAAGTTGTTTGTCCTCAGTTTCTTTGCCTAGTTGAGGGGATATCACTGCAATCCCCTCACATAGTACTATGCCTGTTCTTTCTTTCTATTTCCAAGGGTAGGTCCTAGAAGGGAAAAAGATGAATTAATATTAGAATGAAGAATATATATCAGCATAGACGAAAACATATAGGTATGCGGGCATTTTCAGAGACAGTGAGCTCTATGCGTGACATGACCCTGTACAAGACGGTCGAAGTAAGCTTCCCCTCTCTCTGGAGATTAATTGTTACTTCTTATAAATATGGTACTTATGGTACTTATAGAATTTTTTAAATTGAACTATTCTAGACCCTGAAGCTAAACAAGTGGTTGGCCATTGGGTGTGCGTGAGACAGTTTTTCCTCAATGAAGATAAAGTGGAGGCGCAGATTAGCTAGCTCACCCTGGCCTTGGGTGAGAGCACACAAACAAAACACCAACAACGTAATGTGTAAATTCAGTTATATGCCATTGCGGACTTCTCTGCACAAATCCATCTCCTCACTCAGTTAAACCTAGGGATTAAACGCCTCACTGTGGTTAGCACTCCCCCTCAAGGGAACAAGAAGAAGTAAGGCCTACAGTGTTAAGGAGCAGGATAATTTAAATTCTGATAGTGGTAAATGAAGGAACTAAGGCCCATATTTATACTTTTTGACACAAAACTGCGCCGGTGCAGTTTTGTGTCAAAAATATTACCGTCGGCTAACGCCATTTCGGTGCGCCGTGCGGGCGTCAAATTTATACTTTGACGCCCGGCGGCGCAAACCACAAGAGTAAGTCATTTTTTTTACGCACAGTGCAGCGTCAAGTCGTAAAGCAAAATGACGTTAACGCGGCGGAAATGACTGTGGGTCGATTTACGACCCCGCACACCGGATATGTGGCGTTTTTTGATGCAATAGCGTCAAAATTCCCCGCAAACACAGCCATTTCAGCAGAGGAGAGCCAAAATGGATCCCAGATGTCTGTACACACCCCAGGAAGATGACAACAGACCAGAAACCAGACAGGAGGACCCACACAAGACCCAGGACAGTTTTAAGGAGAAAAGAAAGTGTTGCTTCAGTGCAGAGGAACAGAAAATTCTGGTTAAAGAGGTGACGGAACACCAGCACCAACTGTTTGTCACCTCAAAGTTGCCAATCAGTAGGAGAGAGGCAATATGGCAACAAATTGTTGACAAGATTAACAGTGTGGCAGAAGTACGCAGAACAGCCATCGAGTGCAAGAAACGCTGGCATGACTGCAAGCTCAGGACCAAGGAAGAGATGGCCAGGAACAGGAAGGCAGCACGGCAGACTGGAGGTGGGAGTCCAGCACACCAAGAGGCCCTGGACCACATGAAGGAGATGGTCGCAGCCGTCATCCCTGAGGAGATCGTCACAGGGATTCAAGGACAGCGCAGACTACCAGGAGACAATGCACATGCAGGGTAAGTCGCATGGGGAATTATAATGCACTAATGTCAACTGTAAGCTGGGGCACACCATTACACTACACCAACAATGGTCCCATGGGGGCATGCTGCCATGCCAACGATGGAGCAAAGGTAAAGGCACGCCAGGAGGGAAGGGCACAACGTCAAACTGACATCCTGGCACACATCAGCCACTATACCCCCTACATTAACTAGGGCCCAATTAACAACCTCTAGCCATACCGACAACTGGAATGTAACAGTGACAACAGTTGCCACTACCACCTCCGCTCTGTGTGCAGCTCAAGTTGCCAATGGCAGTAACGTCCCCATGGATCATACACACCTAAATTAGTGGGTTGAGGATGACTACTTTAACAATCCCCTGAAACAAGACAAAGGCTCCAGTCCTGTCAAATGTGAATGCCCATAGTTGCCGCAAACATCAGCCAATGTCATCAACAGTAGGAGCTACACAGCACTAAGGACACACCCATGCTGCATATGCCAGGGTCCATCCTGTGCCTGGGTCACAATGCAACATCCCAAATGTCATACTGCTCAGACAACAGCATTGAGGGGGAGGACACATGTAACTGGTCACTGACATACAAATGCACAGTCAGAGGAGGAAAAAGAACACTGCTACGACTATCAGGGCAATCCAATGTACCACACATTCTCCAACATCAGCTGTACACATTACCAATGCTAACATCGATATTGTGCCATAACAATGCTATGCACAGGATACGCTACATGTCAACTACATATAAGTGGATGTGAAAGATCAGAGACTGGGGCAGGTCCAGATTGTTAAGTGTGCTGCTAGTGCCATCAGAGCACCCACAGACAGTGAAAGGCCTCACCATTAGAATGGATGTAGACGGAGGCTTGAGTAGGACAAGAAGGTGGCAATTCACTATTTGGCCTAAAACAACACTAGAGGAGATGATGCCGACAAGTCTAATAACTTAATACAATACATGTGACATGCAGGTGGGCCATAGGCCTGGGAGAATGCCCATCTGAAAGACTGGAGCAATGAACAGGAAACAAGATCACAATGTGAAATCATCACAAGGCAGGCATGTCACATCACCAATGCCACAACACAGACACACTAATTGTACCCTATTTCATTGCAGAGGATGATGGATCTCCTGCGGATATGCCTGTTCAGGACTACCCCGATGACATGGATGACGAGCTGACAAACATCAGCCACCAGACCCCAAGATGTCCTTGGAACCCACCAGACCCCACCTTCTGTCACAAGGAGGAGCTCAGAGCAAGCAGCCATCACAGAGGACCCACCCACAACACCAATTGTAAGACCTGCCAGCTCCAATACAGCTAAGGACTCAGACGACACAGGCACCAGCTTTGAGAGAACTGTAGTCGGAGTACAGCGGGAGCTGGCCAAGGAGGTGCGGGGGATGCAAACTATGGCAGCCAGCCTAAAGGGGGTGCGTTCGTGCATGATGTCATCTGCAGATCAGGCAGCAGCCATGCAAGCCCTAACATCCATCCTGCAAGGACTACAACAAACTGTCAAGGAATTCACCACTACAGTAAGGGAGTTGCCACAACACCTCGCACCCCAAACCTTCCACTGCATGCACAAATGCAATCATGACCCCCTCAGGGCCGACCTGGCTGCCTACCATCGTGATGTGGTTGCTATTCTTAAGAATCAGCAGATCCTCCTTGCAGCAGTATGGCCCTTAAGACCTTCACAGGTAGCAGCGACCGGGATGTCTGACTCCACGTCTTCTAACACTGAGGTGTGTGTTACCCCTTCACAACCACCACCACCAAGGACAGAGGAGGCAACACACACATCAGAAGAAGAAGACATGGAACAGATCACCTTCACACGGAAAAGTACCCGGAAGCACTAGTCCCTAGTCACTAGTGGCCAACTATTACCAAGGTCCAGCGCTTTGTAACATGCCAGTCTTACAACAACTGTACTCAATGACTGTTCTGCAAACCATTGTTTATCTTGTCATCCTGCCCAGTGATTGTCTCTGACTTACTCATTGGCAAATCCTGTCCCTCTGCACTGTCTGACACATCACCCCAGCATGTCAAATGCATTTTCCTTTACCACTTGTGTAGGATCACAATGGAAGATGTCACTATAATGGACTCACAATCATGGACAATGTACATATACCACTACAGCACTTTTGAATAAATAGCACTTACACAACAAATCTGTCTCTGTGTAATGTTACACATCAACTGTGCAGTAGATAACTGAAATGTGCCTCCTGTCAAATTACGTAACTTGTCAATACAACTGTCCTGAAATTATGTAGTCTGATAACTTTGCACAGTGGCCTGGATTGCATCATACTCTGCCCTTCCTGAGGGTAATATCTGATGAAAAGAGAAACCATACACCATCATGCTGTGTTGGACAGAATAATGCTTCCTCAAGGGATATCTAAGCCATCATATAGTGGCAGCAAAATGTTGTCACCATGCAATACTAACACATATAACAGTGCCCACAAATCTAAGCAAACGCTCAAAAAACTTCATGAATGAAGTGTCTGAGTTTACATCCAAATAAGTAACATGCTGAACAGTGTCACAAATGATGTCTGTGAGTCATCAAGACGATACTACAAGAGTGCTTACGGCCACTCACCTTATAAGGGTTTCCTTGAACATCACACTGCAGTCAGACATAACACATTTCCCCCACTACCAAATCTGGAAGCACTGTTTGTGACTTTGAAAACATACTTATTGAAAAAAACACGTTGGGATCCATAGTAACTGTGATTGGCGGTTGCAATGAATGGTAGATCTTTGCAAGGTTTGCATGGAGGACAACATATACTAACCTAAACACATACTATCCTATACTAAACAAATAAGAAAAAAAAATTCTAAACACACAAGAACCCCAACATAGCCCCACACCCACCCACACACTCAAAAAGAAAAAATACAAATAATCAGGACCCCCCACCCACGAACACTAACTAAACTAACAGTCTATACTAATCTAACACTAAGCCCACTAAGTATAAGAACAAGGAAAGAGGAGGGAGGGGAGGGAATCATGTCCATTAACAAAGTCTAGAGGTTGGCCCTCCGGAGGGTCCGCTTAATGGACCACACACGCCTGTTCATATGGTGAACATCCCGGCTCAGGTGACTAATTTTACAGAGGACACGGTCCATTTTGCGCTGCATGTCCTGAAAAGCTGCAGGGTCAACTGTAGCAGCTGGGCGGTCTGGGTACCAGCTGAGGACGTGTGTGGGCGTGTATTGTCAATGCATGTGGGCTGCCCGGAAGGTGGTCCACTGCTAGTGACTGGAGCACTTGCAGACGTTGTTGGGACAACAGTCCCAGCTGTGGGTGGTGCCACCTGGGTGGAAGTGGTAGTCGTGCTGGTGGTGGCTGTGTTGGGCAAAGTAGGGCCACCCTGTGGGAAAGCCCTCCATGCTCCGGGGGCCCATTCGTTCCTGTATCTTCGGCCATCCGTCTGAACCCCGACTCTACTAGCAGGATATGCTGGTAACGCATTGCCCGCCTCTGGAACTCACGGACCTGGATGGGTGTCATGTTAGCAGCTGTGAAGACAAAGGCAAAAAATTATATTAGGAACTGCATTGTGTGAAATGGCACAATAAGTAAATCAGACAGTACATCTACTGTACTTGTAACAGCTCCTATCATCATACAGATCATTGAATGTCCCTGAGGAAGTACATGGCAGGCCAGCCTACAAAGGTCGTATCACACATAGCACATCCAAACACTACAAGATGGGTAACAACTGGCATTAATTAGGCATCAGAGTTCTGACAGTTGTCAGCTAACAATCATGCAGCAAATGCTGCGCCAATGCCAGGGCTACAAATGTCAGTGTACAGGATGGAAATCTAGGGCCACATGACCTGCAAGTTGTAAATGGACTTGCTAGTATAGTACTCATGTGCTATCACACTTGGGAGTCTGTTATGGGCTATACTTCTATATCTATTGGTTTCACCCAGAGGGAGCACACCATGTCTCGCATGACTTGCACCGAAAGCATGCTATCAATCTGGTAATACTCTTGTTCGGTATGTGACTTATACTGTCCATATATATTTTCAACAGCCTTGAGAAAGCCCCCGCTTACTCGCTAAAGGGGCGAAACACGTGTTGGCTGTTACTCCATCAAATATTGCTACTTGATCTCTCTCTTACCTTGGTATTAGTTGATTGGACCATAATGTTGCTGATCCTTGGAACTTAACCTCAGCTTCAAGATTGTCATAAATTAACTGGACTACAAACCTGTGGAATCTCAGGCAACAGTGGAATTTGCGCATTGTTTTGCCTTGCAGCTACTCATGATTCCTTTTCCTATATGTAATAAACAACTATTGTATATTCATCAATACTAAGAATTGTGCCTATTACTAGAAATTCTTGAAGTGGGAATTCACCTCTAATTTATCTAGTACTGTAATTATTGGGAGGCTTAGGGTCCAGGCCTTCCGGTTTGGAGTTCCCACAACTTTTTTATAAATTCGGCATTCTAAGGAAGTCAATTGGCTGGACTCCCTTCTCTCTTTCCCGCTAGTCATACATGTAGCAACATCTGTTGTGTGCACTTCCAAGATTTTGGGTAACGTAGACACCACAAATGACAAAGCATGCACCGGATAGATGGCAGACGCTTGTTCATGTCAATGGTCCACAAGTTGGCCATCCCATGTCCTAGAAATTTGGTAACTGCTTCCTAGGCACTTGTTGGTGAACCCACAGTGAGTCAGGAATAGACTAAGTGGGTACCATGTTATTGGCACAGACAGCCAAAGGTGAACCACAAACGTAATATGACGCCACAGTTGTGGTCATATGACTGAGCCACAACTCTTCAGTGGCAGTGGTGGACCAGCAGATGAGGCAGCACGTGGCCACATATTTCCAGTGATCAATTGCACAGAGGTGTCTTGTTCATGTGTGTGGTCCAAAGTTGATCCTGTATATTTTTAGGGGTGTATGTTGTCACAGTTATGCTCAGGTCTCATCATGAGTCAGTGGCAGCTATTCCTGTATCTACTGCGTAACCTTCGGAGATCAATGTGAATAAAGTCGATGAGGACATGAGAACCTACATGGGGATGGTCCTACCCTGTCACTGAAGACGTGTTATGAGACTGTCAACAGGGCAACCTTGGTGTGCTGAGTGAGATAATGTTTCAGGTGTCATGTTCCGGCAGGTGTCAATACAACATTTGTACACAGGTTGGCCTGTGAAGTTCCCACTGCATCTGGGAACAACATAGCCTCTGTGTTGATTAATGTAGCAGCTATTCAGCATGCACAGCCCATCAATATGTTGTGAGCAATGTGATTCAGCGTGTGAACTGTCAGGGTCCTAATATGTGTGGACTTTTCATGCACATTATCAGAGGTAGCTGGTTCTGCTGGAGGCACCATACCCAATCCCTGCATACGGCGCTGGTACACTGTCACACTTTGTCGTTCATGCATACATGAGACCCAGACAAGGGATGGGCCATGATTTTGGTATTCAAAGACAATTTTACTAATATGGTACAATTAAAAAGCAGATGAAGCTATACAATGTATTTGGGTATGCATTGAGGAAGCACATGACAAAATACCCTCTGAGGAATGAGAGGTTTGGTAACACAAGTGTGGTACATGTGTAGCCACAAGGAAACTTTAGGGTAAAGCACAGACTGGTGCCAGTCAGGCTGACAGGATGCAGGGTCAATCTGGATCAAGCAATTTCACAAGGTTCATAATCAGTGGTCTGACTAAGACTGGTCAAAGGAAGAACAAGACAGTTGACATGGAAAACTGTGTATGTCCTGTGTTTTTGAAGGTGACACATAAACCCAAGGGCTGTGTTACACGGCTTAATTACTAGCAATGCATAACGGTGTATTTGACAAAATGGAAACTTCTATGCTGTTCCAGGCATCAGCAGGGGCAGTGCATGTTCAAATGGGTCGTGTGCATGGAGGTGATCACAGGTGTGTGCTCCATCAGTTTCTCACAAGTCCTGCATGTGAGATTCAAATTCAAATGGCCAACAGTACCTTTCACACGGGAAGCAATCTACACGTGATAACAGGGCTTAGAAACTACAATCCAGTGTATTAATTGACCTGACGTCCATGCAGTCAGATGTACTATGACAATGGCATTACATAGGAAAGGGTGTAGCACACAGGATTAGTATTGTTAGTCTGTGTGTGTAGAGGAGGGAATATCGGGGTACACATATTACCATTCCAGGGACCTCTTCAGACAGGTGGGTTGTGACCAGGAGCATGGGTGTGTCAGGAGTTAGGAAATGTGCTGACATGTACATGGAATGTCATATGCGCAATGCTTGTCATAGGTGTGGCACTTGTGCTGTCTATGTTCTGGTTATATGGAACTCTAGTCACAGATAGACCTTGCAAAGATCAGTGCAGTTGGACTTACTGCTGACAAGGGTCTGGACATACGTTCCTGTTACCAATGCAATAGCACATCCACTGCCTCATGTATGAGGCCTGTTTTCCCCTTATTGAGTGATGGTGTCTTAGTTGTGTGCCATATGCTGTGATGAACCATGTTGCCAACATGTATGTGTGAAATAGGTGTGGTCCTCTGCTATTGCCCTTCAAAGGTGAAATGTATAGGATATATGTAATTTACAGTGTGTGTGTGTATGTGACTGTTGTATGATACGCATCACAATTGCTCAGGAAATTTCTGTGTCCTGATCGGTATATCAGCAATGCTCCATGAGGCTACACTCTTATCCTGATAGTTAGAGATAAAGGTGAGCAAAAATGATTAGCCATACCATGATATGGTGATTATTATCGGTGTTTATTTACATTAGTTAATACAGTGGTGATGGTGATTAGTTTTAAAAGAAATTGTTCACTATATGTTGGCGCCTACGCAATCCAGCAGCCGTGTTTTGTTGTTCCCCCTGATGTTGCAGGCCAGCCACCTCCTCTTCCTCCGCTTCAGGCATGTGTGGCTGGTTCTAAGAGGGGAGTGTTGCTACGTGTGCAAATGTTGTGCAGGATGGCACATGTTAGAATGATCTTACAGACCATTTCTGGGGAATATAGGAGGCTGCTACCAGTGATGTCGAGGCACCTGAATCTTGACTTGAGGATGCCGAAGGTCCTCTCGACTATGCTGAGTGTCCTCCTATGTGCGTCATTGTAGGCACGCTCTGCTGTAGTGCTTGACTTGCCAAATGGTGTCATTATCCATGGCTGGATCCCATACCCCTGACCAGCTGAAAAAGAAAATGAATGGGATCATGTTGATGTAGCTTGCCCCATTGAAATCACCTTGCATGGCAGTAGCTGTCTTGTGTTGTCTGTGACTCTTTTGTATTATTGTGTTCCTTCCTAGGCTTGTAGGATGTACCATCTGCATTGGGTTGTTTCCTTGGCTGAACGAGTGTTTGGCTGCTGACCGGTTGTCAGCAGTATGTTTTGGGATTTGCAGTACAGTGTGCACTCCCTAGCATTGTGACTTGTGATACAGGTGTCCCTGTGTCTTCACTGGGGGTGAGATGATATTTCCATACACAGATTAATTTTGACAGTGTTGTTAACACGTTAGCATCAATGTACCCTGGACATCCCAATCCTTTAGACTTATGCAATGTATTAATTTAAACATCAGTGAGACGCTTACATTTTGCAAGGTGACAAATAGCCAAACCTCTCCAAACGTTGTGATCATTAACGTCTTTACATTAGACTGTACACTAATTTCAGATGTGTGACAGGTTCAATGCTGACCTATGAAACATGGCTAGCGATGTCACATCCTCAGTGTGTTCCTGTCCACATGTTGCTGTCATGGTGTATGTTTTGTGTGTCCTAGAGGGTTGCTGTGCAGTGTGTATATAAGTAGGTTTTCGTACTTACCAACAAGTAGTCCATTGCCATACCGACCATCCTGGAAGTGCTGATTGATGGTAGAGTGACGGAAGATGAATGAGTCATGGACACTCCCAGGATATTTTGCCACGATGTTGGTGATCAATCCTTGGTGATCGACAATGACCTGCACATTGATGGAATGTGTGTGCTTCCTGTTGCGGTGGAGGTGTTCAGTTGCAGCAGGTGGCACAAGGAGTACATGTGTGCAGTCGATGGCACCAAGGACGTGTGGGAAGCCACTAATGAGGTAAAACTACTGTTTTGTCTCCTGCTGCTTCTGCAGTGTGTTTGGGAAGCAGATGTGGCGGGATGTGAGTCCAATGATGGAATCCAGTACTTTGGGCAAGAAGGCAGAGAATGATGGCTGTGATATTCCAGCAACCAGGGCACCAGTTGTTTGAAAAGAGCCACTTGCCAACATGTGAAGTACAGCTAGCAGCTTGGTTTCTGTTGGGATGGTGCGGGGTGTCAGCAATGTGGGTGCCAACTGTGGCTCTATGTTTCGCAGCAGCTGCTGAATGGCCTGCCAGTTCAACCTGTACCTCTGGATGATGTCATGTTCCCTGAGGCCAAGAAGGGTTGTTCTGGTGTGGAATATCCTCTCCTGCCTTCTGCGCTGCCTTTGGGGTCCCTGCTGGTGTTGTGGTAGCTGCTGTTATTGTTGCTGGGCTCTGCGTGCACGCTGGATGAGAAGCACCTCCATGTCTCCCTTTTGCTGCTCTGCTGTTGCTTCTGTGTGTTCTGATTAAATACAGGTGTGTTTGCCACATTTTAACACCTGCCCTGACCCAGGCATTATTTTTGACGCAAATCGGGCTGTGCGTCATTTTCCGGCTCCGCCTCCCGGCCGTGCAGCATTTTTGCCTGGAAGCATAAATACGACGCACGGGCGTTTAAGTAATTTTTTGGACGGGAACGCCTACCTTGCATATGATTAACGCAAGGTGGGTTCCTGCATCCAAAAAATGACGCACACGGCGGGATTTTGACGTCCGAGGGCGTCAAAGTTTAAATATGGGGCAAGGTTTGCACTGAATGTGGGTAAACTTTTTTGACCCACATTCCGCGCAGACAGAGTATAAATATGCCCCTAAAATATTAAGATCATGGAAACAAACTTGTTCATGTCATAGGTTCTGCTAATACTGCAAGACGGCCAGGTTAGGGGGGGATACCAACAATGCAACTGCTGAGGAATCTCCAGGCCAAGAGAGTAAGCTCTAGAGATTCGCCTTAACATGATCCACAAAAAATCATTGGGTGCATATAAAAAAGAAGCTTTCCTCTCCTAATGGCCTATCTGAAGGTGTGCTTCCCCCCGCCAGTGTGTGTTTTTTTGTAAGTAAAGAACATAGTTATGGATTAGTCAATGTGAATCGGAACTGAGCGGCCTCTTAGATGGGAAAAGGAAGACATGTGAAATTGCCACATTTTTGAAAAATTACGAGAAATTATGTGAAATTACACAAAATGCAAACCCAGCATTCAGTGCTATACTTTAGTGTGGAATTCATCATCACGTCTATTCTGAATGACAAGATGCATTTTGTGCTAAAAAATAGCACAAATAGCACAAGTGCAACAAACAACACTTCAGTTCATTCACATTGTTCCTGGGTTTCTGCAATAGTTTTTTTTCACCTAAACAGATTTGAAATTAATTATGCAACATGGCATGATTCTTTAATTTTAGGAATTTTGCATAACAAAAAAACATGAAATGATATACAAATTTAAGCTGGCATATTAAAAATTTGTCAGGCCTAGCTTTCGGTTCCTCCAATCAGAAACAAATGAGCCACTACTCTGGGAGACGGTCTGGATAGCAGAAGACCCAGCTCCACCCCAGACCATTCTACTGGTGCACATGTTAAGAACAAAAGTTAGAGGGTCAGGGAAGCAAGAAAGGATCCCCACTAAAGACTACATGAGGCCAACTATCAATGCTTATCTTGAATGGGGGATAGGGACACTGGGACTGGTGCTTCAAGTTGTTTAGAACCTGATGCCTAAAAAAAACAGGGGACTGACCAGCGTGAACATGTGTGATCATGCCCAAACTACCATGAAGTGGGGGCTGTATTGTCACTATCAACCTGTTGTTAACCCTGATCAAAGCAGTCTGACAAGCCAGATGACAAACCCACCAGCTCAACCTGTCTGTCCTCAGGGGGTGGGGAAATGGTCTACCTGAACAGTTGCTCAGCAGTGTAAAAGATGATTTAATGAATATCAGCCACTTTCTTGCACCAGCTGCACCTTACCTGGTTGAAGGGGAACCTGTGTTCTTGTAGCTAACT
This sequence comes from Pleurodeles waltl, assembly GCF_031143425.1. Lineage (NCBI taxonomy): Eukaryota > Metazoa > Chordata > Amphibia > Caudata > Salamandridae > Pleurodeles > Pleurodeles waltl. Next base: position 1,330,166,533 of record NC_090446.1, on the reverse strand, counting down.
CAACACCTCTGCGTTATCCCTGGTTTTCAGAGTAAAAAGCGGGGGGCGAGTCAACAAAGGATATATGAGTGGAACATGATTGTCCCTCATGCTGAAAGTTCACTATTGGTGGTAGTATCTTGGTGAAGGTATGTGTGTTGAGTAGGGTCTCCTTTTAGAAGCAGCAGGTATGATTAACCTAGAAAATATCCACCTAGGCTTGAATATTCCTTTAAAAAAGGCACACTTTCTTCAGACATATGAATAGAGAAGACTGCACTGACTGCTTCCAGAGAACAACAAAATGATGTAGAAGCCGTGGACTTCCTCCTGCATCTAGTCATGTCTGGCAGCCTTCTTCTCACGCATAGTATGTCCAATCTATTTACAGTATTCCTGGGCCATGGTGGGATGTAGCCCTTTGGGATTGGCCAGGATTGAATTCTATGACAATCTGCTGATACAATATCCAAACAATAACTATTTGAAACGGAGGCCATCCAAGCTTGTACTTCTAGCCTGGTACCGACAGTAATCATGACATACTAGAGACAAACCATTCAGTCCATTAAACGTTTCTTCATTTATTCATGAATAAAGCATTTGGTCCTCTGCTTAGGGGTTCTTGGTGAGCCCCATCTACCATTGTGTCCAGCCGTGATCCATGCATGCATATCATAAGGAAAGACAGGATCAACAAGACATTTTCTGGACATTGTTGTTGTTCCAATCTTACAATATACATGTCCCCTTGAAGCTATTGGTGCTTCTAACAATCCTTCACCAATCTTGATCCCGTCAAGTCCAGTACCGAAAATGAATGTTGCCTGCAACCCTTTCCAAAGATCACATCAAGTGTAGCGAGGCTCACAAAGAACTGATCACAGAGCACTGATAAACTGCCTTGGCTCTCTGCACATGCATGTGGATGGAAAGATTCGATCCTCTGAATGGCTTGTTCAGAGGGTCCTTTGTCCTTCTGTCTAATTAGGTCACATTGGACTTCACCAAACACTTCCAGCAAAGGACAAAAACAATAAATACACCATCAGACACTTTACCATTTGCGTCATCCTTCAAATAAATGCAGGGCAAATCCAAGCGCTTTTAATCCATGTGGCTCATTCCGCTCTTTCATGTAAACTGCATAAAAGGGTCTTTTAGGGCCAGATGTAGGTAAGTATGGTTTTGCGAGTTGCAATTTGCGAGTCATAGAGACTCGCAAATTGCAACTCGCAAAACCACATGCAGAAAGGTGTCTCAGACACCTTCTGCGAGTCGGTATGGGGTCGCAATGACCCACCTCATTAATATTAATGAGGTGGGTCGCAAATTGCGGCCCCATACCGACTATGGTCACTCGCAAACATGGAGGCCTGCTGTCGTCAGCAGACCTCCATGTTTGCGACTGCTTTTCAATAAAGCAGGTTTTTTTTTTCAAAGTGCAACCCGTTTTCCTTAAAGGAAAACGAGCTGCACTTTGAAAAATAAACCGAAACCTTTTGTTTCGGTATTTTTCAGGGCAGGTAGTGGTCCATTGGACCACTGCCTGCTCTGAAAAATTATTTTTGTGATCATTCACAAAGGGGAAGGGGTCCCATGGGGACCCCTTCCCGTTTGCGAATGAGTTACCATCCACTTCAAGTGGATGGTAACTGCGAGTTGATTTGTGACCGCTTTTGCGGTCACAAATCAACTTACATCACGGTGCGAGTTGCAAATAGGAAGGGAACACCCCTTCCTATTTGCAAGTCGGAAACACATTTTGCGAGTCGGTTCCGACTCGCAAAATGTGTTTCTGCATCGCGCACAGGCATTAGCGCCTCGCAAACGGCGTTTTTCGCCGTTTGCGAGGCGCTAATGCCTTGCTACATCTGGCCCTTAATTCCAAATAACATACATGCATATATTGTGCCTTTAGTAGATCGTAGGGATGCGTGTTTTGCTAGTGTGGGGGGTGTAGATAAATATGACACTGCATATTTGTGCTTTCTGCTTCACTTAAATCCTTTAGTCTAGCTGCATTGTGTTGTCCTTTTTAACTTGTGCTTTTATATTCACCTATTTGTATTTATATGGTGCATCTATTCACCCCTCTTACCATTCCCTTGTAGTCAAAAAGTGATGATTCTTTGGTTTAAAAATGTTTCCACCCAGTGCAGCTGCTCCACCAAGCCACCTCCAGGGCTTAAATGGTGAGAGGTGCCACATTCAGAGTATTTCCGGTTTCTTTCATCATACTCGGAACATAGGAACTTGGAATCAGTGGAACCAAATTAGATGCTGAAGACCTAGACCATTATTTCTGAGTTTGAGTTGTTTACCAATTAATATGTGGACCCACTTGAAAATTAACACAATCAACAATGAGATCTGACCTGCAGAGAATTAAAGGACTATGATTATATAACCATCTGGCGACAGTTGTTCTACCTTCCACCACCAAAACTTCTGAACTACGAAACCTGGGAGTGATAACAGACGTTAAACTACCACTCATCCACCAAGTGAACCATGCCACGTTAGATGCTTTCTACATCATAAGAAATTTTTGAGACACCTGGATTCTCTACAGAAACTCCAGGCTCCCATCGCCACAGTACTTTCTCGCCTAGACGGCACAAATGGATTCTACCATTCTTCCTGCTACATAGAATCCAAAATGCAGCATCAATACATCTACAACTCAATGCCTATGTTACTGAATCACATCAGCCTTCAAAGTGAGATTTTATGTCGGAATATTGTATACAGAAACATAGTCTGACATAAATATCATGTCCTAAATATAATTTATAAAAGTATTGTCCCATCTCGACTTTCTATTATTAATTCCAAAGAGGAAATATCTTTTTAGACAATATTTAAAACACAATATTTTTGTCACATGATATTTCTGTATATAATATTCTGACATACAGCCACACAATCAGGGACGGTTTTAGGACGGTGTGACTGGTGCAGCTGCGCCTGGCGCTGCCTTGGGTGGGGGGAACTGAATTTAAAAATAACTTATAGGTTTGAAAGCATTTTAAATTCTTTATGAGTTCAGCAGTTTTCAGGCAACGATAAAAATGTCAAGAGAACTCTGGTGATTAATGTTTCTGCTGGTGAGGGATCGGAATTTTGTCTCATCCTAAAGCAGGGCAGAGGGATAAGGTGTCTGCTCCAAAGAACGTGTAGTATGGAGATCACACAACTAAGGGGCATATTTAAGACCTTCTTGTGCCACATTAGCAACGCCATAGCACCGCCAAAGCATTCTTTTTTTACAATAAGGCAGCGCTAAAGTGGCAATTTCCACGCGCCATATTTACAAAGTGGCTCAATACATGCATTGTGCCACTTTGTAAACCCTTGCGCCACATTATGCCTGCTCCAGACATAATGTATGCAAGAGGGGTGTTCCCCCGTTAGCAGGCCGAAAAAAAGGTGCAAGGAAATCTAAGAGATTTTCTTGTGCCATTTATTTCAGCACTTTTAATGCCTGCTCAGAGCAGGTGTTAAAAGGAGGCATACCATTATTTATAATGGGCCCCTATGTACACCGCATGAGTAGCGCCAAAATGTTGGCCCTAGTCCTGCAGAGTACATTAATAGCATCATAAAAAATGATGCAATTGCCCCCTACCCACACACACACATGAAATTCCTGAAATTCATCTCTTTTTCCTGGGACAAGTTGCAGCAGCTTTTGTCTGGTGGATTTGTACCCGATACCAAATGTAATATTGCCACATAGGGTAAAATATTACCACATGTGATACTATTATGTGTAGTAATACTCCAAGAGTCATGATTCTGATTTGAATTAGGAGGCCATTCCTAATGAGTCAGTGAAGCCTCTTTGATACACTACAAGTTCAAACACTGAGACATTTGAAGAGAGTACTGCTCTGATCATCGCACATTACACTGAAACACTTCCCACACTGCCACATTATCAACCACATATTTCTAACCAATAATCCATGGAGCAGCGTGGTAAATGGCCACTACAGTACTTTGGAACCTTGTCGGCAATACGAAGCACTCTATAAATGCAGCTGCAGCACAACACTTAACAAAGACTGGGGTGTTTGACTGGATTAACACATCTTGCTACAATGTATGATTGTAATGGCGTAAGTGTGATTTGAACATGTAAATCCAATCTATTTTTATTTATCATGATAACTGGTGAGATATATTGTAGTCCAAACAACTGACCATTCTTTGGGACCTGGAGGAACGTCTGACATCAATCATTTGATGTCTGCATCTTCAGTAAGACTGATAAATAAATGTATCTTATGTGCACACAGTTGAGACATAAAGGGCCTAATTTAGAAATTGGTGAATGGGTTACTCTGTCACAAATTGACAGATATCCTCTCTGCCGTATTACGATCTTCATAGGATATAATGGGATCATAATACGGCAGACGTGATATCAGTCACGTTTGTGATGGAGTAACCTCATCCTCCAAACTCTAAATCAGGCCCAAGGATTGCTTTTCCCCCATCAGAATGTGTGAATATCAGACACCTGGCCTAATCCCCTCAAATCGTGCTCACAGTATGCTTGCAAATGGCTTTAACAGCAGTCATTTAATTGCAGCAACATTTGAATATTCAGCTTTTCCTTTAAGGCGAGGAGAGTAACAATATTATTGCAAGCCTCATTATTTCTTGCAGCAGTTGAGATCTTGTTAGGCGACAACACCTTACATTTAGAGCTTGAATCTGTCATCAAGACTCCAGACCACACCTTGCATGTCACAGAGAAAGTGTTAAATTGAAGCCTTAGAATAAGTAAATAACTGAATGGGCACTAAGGCAAACACCTTGCTCTGATTAAAACTCATCATAGGACAAGAGAGCAGCATAACTTGTAGACACTGCTCTTGTTTCTCAATTGTGGAGGCACAAAATGTGCCATTTGCAAAAACAAATAACATTTTCTGATTAACAGAATCAGGGCCCGAGGATAGTTACATCTGCAGATGGAAATGATAGTTATATTGGTGGATTGCTGAATTCAGGCCTTGGATCATAGACACTCCCAGGCAAGAGGTAGAGGGTGACATTTGAGAAAGTAGTCAAAATCGACAAATATGTAGGTTTGAGGGCAATTACAAAACTGTCTGTATATTTTACTCACATACAAAGCAGGCATCAAGGGACATGCCCTCGAATGGATCTGCTCCTTCCTCACCAGAAAAATCCTGTTAATACTGAAAAAGTCAATGTTGATGTTCACAATCATACATTCGTATATAAAAACGAAATTGCATCACTGTTATTGAATTACCCCCATCATGAACTCTCCATCAACCCTAACTCAGAAATACGTGGTCAGGCAGGCTCTGAGACCTAGGCCTGAAGGTATTGTTTGACAGGTCACAGGTGGGGTGGCACGTAGCCGGCAGATGAATGCATGAACAGGAAACTCAGATCAATCCCACAGGTAGGCACAGAAACACCACAATGGTCCAAGGAAATTGGCCCCAATAAACCACACATGGCCGGAGGGGTGCATGCGTTTTCAAAACAACAAAGTCAGATGCTACATGAAGTTAGGAACACTGAGCCAATCAGAAACACAGCACACACAGTAACACGCAGTGATCAAGTGCCCCTGAGGCTGGACATTTGGACATGTTACCCTCTGGCCCTCATTGTGTCCACACACGTTCGAGCCCCACTGGCGTTTGTTATCAGGGACCTTATTTACAACTCCAAGACAACGGCTCACATTCTTTACCAAAAAAGAAATGCTAAAATTGTTTTATGATGCCCAGAGAAATGTATAAAACACCACCCATAATGAGTGTACTAAGAGACAGTCCTTAGACCTCGTCTCTATAACTGTTCTACAGGACATAAAGTTTACTTAAACCAACTGATCCTATTTTGCTGAATGCCTCTTGTCTTTTGTTTTTTCAAGGTAAGTTCACATTCAAGCAACATTTTGGTGAGCCAGATAGGAGCTGATTGGTACCTCAGAGCCGACTGCAGCCGACGGAGCGGGACTCCGCCCAAATTGATTGACATTTGAGCAACAAGGCAGGTGAGTAGACACCACAATTGATTTTAAGTTCTGCTGAATCTGGGTAGTGGAGGTACATTCTGAAGCTGCTGTCAGAGGGTGAGAGACTACATCAAAGCCTAAGTCCCAGCACTTGCTGTATGGCAAACTAGAAAGAATGGGAAGCATTTAATCAGAGCACCTTCCCACTGATAGAAATTTGGCATGGTACCTATTTTATGTGTCTGAAATGTGTATTCGCAAGGTGGTTTCAGAGGCATTCACACGAAAGTCAATTGTTTTCAATAGTCAGCACCCTAGGAAAGGTGAATGTTATTTTTACGTGGACCATAGGGCATAACACAGAATGTACACTTGTCCTCTGGGTGTGATACAGGGTTGAGTGCTCACCGGTTGGACCATTGGGCGTAACGCAGATGGTACGCTTGTGCCCTTGGTGTAATACAGGGTTAAGGGCTGAAAGCTTGGACTGCTGGGCGTCACACAGATCATACGCCTGACCCCTGGGTGTGATATAGTGTGTGATCCAGACATTAGGGGAAAAGATTTGGATCTGGGCAATTAGGTGTAGCTTGTTTGACCAAGAAGGGCCTGTAGACTTATTGTCGAGGTATTCAATTTCTCCACATAGATTGTTATTATCTTTGTCCCAGAGCTGATATTGACAGACTATCAAGCTCACTTAGTCCTGTGTACCGCTCAGAGCTTACCCTGGTCACAGGATAGCATGCAATGGGAGTGGGCTAAGGTATTTTTGATAAAGTCATCCTTTTTTTCTCCGTCATTTTTTTGTTTAATATAGTTGTAAATTGATGTATCTTGATATTGTGGTGATGGTAAATTAATGCGACTGTATTTTGCCTTGACTGTTTGTCGATGACTCAATGTACTATTTGAAGCCGTTGCTATTTCTCATAGTTGCTATTTAATACCAAAGTAAAGTTTGCTATTTGATGCCAAATTTCATGATGTTTGAATTAATTGCACTTTCTTCTAGGTTGTGACCCTTCATATGCATTGCTATTTGTGTTTGTAAAATGTTCATGTTGATGCATCTGTAAATAACGCTAAGCTCATAGTAAAGTAGTTAAAACTAACAATTCCTGTGTATATATTCCCACACGACCAAAGTAGAACTTAAGGTTCCCTAAATTCAGAGAAACTAGAATTGTATCTGTGTCCTAAAAACTGCCCAACTTATCATGGAGTCACCACTAAAACAAATCCAAACTAGGTTCCCCACACAGGCTAAAAAATGAAGGAGGCAACCTAGGTGGGATTTAGAGGAAAGGTGCAAACTAAGGAGGGTGAGAGAGAGAGAGAGAGCTTGAACCCTGGAAGCATGATGAGAAAGTAGAGTAGCACGCCCTCCACCTGTGGAAAGCGAGGGTAGGTACAGACCACTGTGTGGGGACGAGTCTGAGACAGAATTTGAGGAGAGGCTTTTGGCTGGGATCCAAGCCTCACCAGATCGTCAGCATAGGAGAGAGGCTGATGAGGAAATAAGAGACCATGGTAGCCCATTGCAAACTCAACTTAGACGCAGAACAACTAAGATGGCACCTTTGCGTGCGCACAAGAGGAGCAGTGATGAAAATGCCCACTGGTTCTCCTGAACACGCAGGACAGACAAATTGACCCAAAGAGAGATAGTGGCCCGGAAGGAAGGCAAGATCTTTACGTGGCCATTTTGTCACCTGCTAGCCCTCTGGACTTAGGGAGAAGACCAGAACGATAGAAGAGGGATCCTTCAAACCAGAGGACATGGCAGTTGTGAAAAACTGCATTCTGCATGGAGGGGGGGATTCCAAGTGGAACTTCCTGTACATGCAGGATTGTCTGAGAAGATGAGATCGCTATGTTAGGGAGAAACCAGTGGAGCTATCCAAAGCCAAAATTTACCCACTACTGCAGAAGGGCACGTTAGGGACCATCTATGTGCCATGGGCTCAGATGGATAAAGAAGGGCTAAGGATCAAATTGCCACTATTGTTGGATGGGGCAAGGAAATGGATCTCATGTTTTGAGAAGAACAACGCAGGAATCAACCTAGTGATAGATGATGTCAAAGGTCTGCTAAGTGGTCTTATCGGAGAGCAGACTAACATGGTGTTCACCATAGCTCGCACCCCAGCAATCATGCTGACAAACACCGAACATGACGGGGCTGCATTCAATTCATACGGGTACCAAATATGGATGGCCCTCAGGGAAATGTTCCCTGACTGCCCAGATATAGGAGGGTTAATGGCAGAAACTACGAAATGTGGGGACACAATAACCAATTTTCTGTATAGGATGAGAGAACGATGGGCACAACAGGCAGTACAGCCTTGGAATGATACGGGCCCACAGGCCACATTCTTTTACAATGTCCTAAAAAAGGGGCTGCCCACTAAAATACAAGGTGGACTGGACAGCGTAGTGGGATTAGACACCAAATCCTGGCAGGAGATACAAGCTCACATATTACATTATCACAAGAAAAGAACAAGGAAAGACAAGAGCAATTCCAGAGAGAGACCTCTAAGTTGGTCTAACACAAACTGAAAAAGACCGCCCTCAAGAGGGCTGCGTTGGCCGCAAGCGTGCAAATAGCACTAGGTCTGCCCACCGAATGATACGGACCCATAGGTTGCATTCTTTTACAATGTCCTCAAAAAGGGGCTGCCCACAGAAATACAAGGTGAATTGGACAGCGTAGTGTGGCTATACACCAAATCCTGGCAGGAGATATAAACTCACATATTACACTATCAGAAGCAACGAACAGGGAAAGACTCGAGCAATACCAGAGAGACACCACTAAGTTGGTCCAACAAAAACTGAAAAAGACTGCCCTCAAGAGAGCCGGGTTGGCCCCGAGCGTGTAAATGGCACCAGTTTTGAAGGGAGCTAAACTGAAAAACCCCAGAGGACTTCAACCTAGTTACAACGGTGGAAACACGGGAGGCAGGCAACAGGCAGACCTTAGAGAATGTTACTATTGCTACAGAATGGGGCACACAGCCATCAGATTCTGGCTAAAGGCATATTACAAGCAGATGTTGATGAACCAGGGTCAGTCCCTGCAGAATCTCCATCCACAAAACAAAGCCCAGGGAAATCCGAATGCACATTACACTCAGCTGGAGGGAAGTCAGTCTACTGCTGCACCACTGCAACATGGGCCAGGTAGTTGGACGTACATGTGGAAACAGCAGTCACAGAAAGGGAACCTAGCCCAACAAAAACCGGGGCTACAACCATGGCAGGGAGGGGTAACTGTTTGGGGCGGTAATGCCTTCACACAAACCCAGAACCCAAAAGTGCAGTAAGTTAAAATGGCCACTGCGAAGCATCCTTATCACACTCACCTCAAAATCTGCTGTATCAAAACTCAAAAGAAGGACCAACAAGACAAAATTAGGGATTAAAGCCTTTAGTTGCATTTGGGAAGCTCAGGACTGCTGTACGTGTTTTGTTGATCGTGTATCCTCACTAGAGTCTGCCATTCAGGTTGCCTGCAGGAGTCAAGGTTCCACTCTGCTGCTGATCCCGCAGGGTGGGGTTGGCTGGCCACACCCCAGAGGGAGGGCAGTCTGATGAAGGGCATCAGGGAAGCTCCCCAACCACTGCTTAAAAGTAGGCACCCGAGTCCCCTTACCCACTAGTCAATTGGGACAGGTTCCGATCATCAAGTCAGAAAGCCTCATTCTTGAGCACCCAGCCCAGGACTGAAATTCCTTTATGTTTTATGGCACCAACAGTGCTCCCAGAAAGATAGCATCCTCCAGCCAAATGGAGGCCCTTTTTTAGCTCCAAATGAAGCTGTCCTCCAGTGTTGGGAGCCAGGTTTCCAGTACGATTGGGATAGTGAAGGCCCCATAACCTCCACAGCACAAGCACAAAATCACACAGATTGCAAAGCACTGCATGGCGCCAAGTCAGTGGAGGGGGTTCACCAGAACAACCAGCTGTCCTAGCTCATTAACATGTTATGGGCAAAAGTCAACAAGTTCTTGGCCTTGCACTGGACTCTCCATGCAGCGATATTTTGCCTCCTCCTTTCCCTCAAAGTTTTCCAAGTAACCTAAGCCTGCTCGCCAGGTCATACCTTTCCAAAATAACAAAAAGAAACATGTCACCGGTTAGAGGTCCCTGGTCACAGCTAGGAACTGCAGGTTTAAATATCCTGGTAAAAATGGGGTCCGAGGGAGAGGTGGGTGCCAGGGAAAAGGAAGTCTGAAAAGGTCCATCACAGATCCGAGCGATAATAGAATACAGAAATATGCGCACCCTTGTATCAGGCCTAGCAATCAGCCAACAAACAAGACCTTACACACGCCGTCTGAAGGAAGCAATAATCCCAATGTTGGACAACGCAATATCAGAGGCACACAGGGGCCACAGAAAAATTCTCTGACCTCCTCTGGTTCATGATAATTGAGATAACACATCATGTGAAGACCTAGGGAAGTGCCCAAAGACCAATAAAAAGAAGCCCAAAGCTAGCCCAAAAGAAGTCTCTATAAAAAGGGCATGGTCAAGACACGTATCGCCACTAAGGAGGGTCATTTTGCACACCAACTGCTGGGACTAGAGGGGTATATATGCGTGACCTCAGGGCATGTGGCAATCGTCAAACAATGTCCAGTTGTGACATGCCACCTCTTTACACATCGCCCCATGCATGTGTAGGTTGAAAGACACGCCTGCACCGATCGCACCCACATGCACACACTAAGAGAGATAGGATACTGGAGGACTGGTGACCCCCAAAGAGCGCTAGTTAATAACTGAAATCACCCATACACTCACAAGATCACCCCATAAAAAAGGTTTTACCTCCATACACCCAGTCATTCATGGAAAGGGGGAGGCCCAACAGCCCATAAAATCAATACGTCCATGAAAAATAAGCCACTTTTTCAAAATAGACACACAGAGTGGGGGCACATTCTGGTGCCTTACTAAAATAGCACAAAAAAGTGTGAAAGAAACACTCCCCCAAAGAAAAGGACAGTAACCCCTAGGAAATGATTGACGATGACACATGCAAAGATGCAATATTTTCTAACATAACAAACTAAACCTAGCTCTTATCCAACAGGTCTGCAATCAAGCCCCGAAGTACACCCCCTTTATTGCTGATCACAACTTTTTTCAGAGACCACATCAACAATCCCAACAGGACCAAGAACCGTAAACTGTACTGTGCACTTTTTGTCTCAAACTGTAAAAACTAATAAACCGCTAATCACCAGAGGACTACAGACATCTACCCTAGATTCATTCCAAGACCTGCAAAGCTCAATAAATTATGTATTGTTGCACATCTGTATGCCTTCTGTTTACTATAGATGCTGCCGTGTCCATTCATTGCCAAAGAACTGCCTAGTCAAATGGAGTCCACTCAGAAAGCTGGCATAGGGACCTCTCCCATGTCACTTATAGTTACACTGAACCCAACACCAGCATTCCACACACGCTGCACAGAGCCATCTTACACAACACATGGTACGAGCACATGACCGCTGTGGGGTCTAAGACATCAGCCAGGTCATGTTACGCCTGTTTGCTGATACTGCATGCAGTAGTTGCAGACAGGCTTTACTTGTCCCAAGAGGTTGCCCCTCAAAATACAAAATACCTTCTCCACCTCTACCTATGTAGGATTGGGGCCAAGACACAACCCAGCAGACTAGAATCCTGTAGAGTAGTAGTAAATCTGACACAATACAAAACCTGTCCCACAGCACTGTACCTTTTCACTGAGCTTAGCGATATTCAAAATGAGCTAGATAGGATGTACAGAAGGGGCACCACGGGGAGAATACTGTTTGGCCCAAAGGCTTTCCCGAAAAAAAGATTCTTAGAGGCAGCAAAACTACCAAACCGATGTATGAACACACTTGTTCTCATTTCCATCTGTGGTCCCAGGGTGACGCTTATCTAATTTGGGGCTGTCTTCTTTAATAATTTAATAACAAATGGACCCCAGGCATGGAGTTCCAGTACACGGCCATCCACCTTGATGATACAAAAGGAAATGAGTCTCAGAGGGGAGGGTTGAAAAACAGCATAGGTACCCCATGTCAGGAAAATCTGGGATACTGAGGTGCATAGATATACGTGTTTAGAAGTGAAGGGGCAATCCCAAATTGTATGGAAACTTACAGAGTATTCCTCGTGTGAAAAAAGGAAAAGAAACAATTCCACTGAGAACAAATGAAAACTGTGGCACATTCCAGACATGTAATGGGGCACCTCCACGCTGATGGATAGCTACTGGCATACACTCAGCTCATCCCCGGATGGTGTGGCCTCTGCTCCCTTGTTACTATACACCCTCCAACCCTGGTCATTTCCGGAGAAGATCTGTCAGAGTTGTTCCAACACATGCTAAAGGAGAAGATGACTGTTGCATCAGGCTCAAGAAAAAAGAACAGCTGATTACTTTGACTGGCCTCAGTAGAAGAGCATTCCCGAAGATTTCAGACTGTTCTCTGATGCACAAATATCAGTCGGAAGGTCCATACCCTTCTTCACCATGGAGACGAAAGTGAACACCTGCTGGTTACAAATAACCAGGTGGGAAATGCTCAAGATGAAGAATAGCACTGAGCTCGGCCTTAATCAGATCAAGGAAGAACTGAGAGCCATCCACCTCATGTTGATGGAACATCAATATGTGTTGGACTTAATGACCGCAGTGGAGGAATGGGTGTGTGCCAAGATCAGTGCATCCTGTGGCACATTCATCCCAGGCAATGACATGGACAACGGGACTCTGACTCTTGCCATCCAAGCATTGCACCATTTACAAAGAGACGTGTGGGAGGAGGGATGTGCCTCTGAGCAGGAGTGGTTTACGAGCTGGGTCTCCTGGCTCCCCGAGTGTCTGACCACTCTCTTCACATAATTGTTGCCCGTTTTGATATTATTATTGTTTTTGTGTGGTTTCATGCAAATGGGGGTTTCCTGCTGCAAAAGGCAGTCGTTAAATTGGGTAGAATGCAAGTAACTATGGAAGTTGTAATAGACAAAACTGAAGAACAACAAGCCCCCACTAATGTGACTGTCTGTGATGAAGCATGGGCTACATAGTGTAGTTGAAAGTTCAACTAGAGGGGGAATGTTAATATTGAAAAAGTTGATGTTGATGTGCACAATGATACATTCATATATAAAAACGAATTTCACCTATCATGAACTCTCCATCAACCCGACTCAGGAATACATGATTAGGCAGGCTCTGAGTCCTAGGCCTGAGGTTAATGATTGACAGGTCACAGGTGGGGAGGCATGTGGCCGGCAGGTAAACGCGCAAACAAGAAACTCAGATCAATCCCACATATAGGTGCAGCAACACCACAATAGTCCATGAAAATTGGCCCCAAAAAAGCACACATGGCCAGAGGGGTGCATGCGTTCCCAAAACACCATAAAGTCAGATGCCACCTGTAGTTAGGAACACTCAGCTAATCAGAACACAGCACACACAGTAACACGCAGTGATCATGCGCAGTCAGGCCGGACATCTGGACATGTTGCCCACAGGTCTTCATTGCACCCACACAAGGTCGAGGCCCACCTGCATTTGTTATTAGGGACCTTATTTAGGGCTCCAAGACATCGGCTCACATTATTTACCTAAAAAGGGACGCTGAAGTTGTTTTATGATGCCCAGAGAAATGTATAGAACACTTCTCAGATCACCTGTTCCTGTTTTGCAAAATTCTTGTCTTTTGCTTTTTCAAGGTAAATTCACATTCAAGCAGCAACCCAAGCTATCAACATGCCCCCCTACTTCAGTGAAGCCTGAGAATTAATCTATTGAATCTCACAGGGCATGTCATTTAGCCCGCTGCTCTTCAACATCTACATGACACCTCTGGCCTTAGTCCTGCAAGCTCACAACTTAAACATCCTCCACCGATGATAAACAACTGTGCTGTCCCTCAGAAAAAAAAAAACAACACCAGGAACATGTTTACAACATGCATGATCAAAGGAGCCACCTGGATGAAATCCAACTCCCTTAAACTGAAATCACAAGCAAGAAACCTCAGAATCATCATAGACAACAAAGTGGAAATGACTGGCCAAGTCAACACCGTGGTCTCATCCCGCAATAATGTCCTAAGAATGCTGAAAAAAATCTTCAAGTGGCTACCAGACAACACCAGGAAAACGATCACCCAAGCCCTCATCACCAGCAGACTACAATATGGTAAAACCCTGTATGGAGGGATAACCAGCCAGGGGTTGCATCCAGACAAGCTCTCAATCCCCCATGCCATGCCCACATTGCACCACACCATAGGGGGAGTCCACTGGCTCCCGATACACAAGGGTGCACACTTCAAACTCCTCACCCACGAAACAATCCACAACTTTGGCTCTCACAACCTTCCCGGCACCTCCGCCCTGCCAGTCTCTCACTAGCACACATCCCAAGCATATACAAATGCAGAGCAGGGGAATTCGCCTTCTCCTACCTGGCTCCCAAAAGCCTGAAATAACCTCCCACAACACATCAGAGATTCATCCTCTCTTTTTGACTTTCAGAAGAAGCTGAAGACCAGGTGTTTCGAGTAAGCCCTCCAGGGCTGGCTTCACACTCTGGCTACATAGTGCCTGGATACCCTCAATGGTGATTAGCATGCTATAAAAACACTGATAACATAACATAACATGTTTATGCACCTCCATGTGGTACCAGAAAACGCAAAAATTGCATGTGAAAACATCAAACTTCTCCATATTTGTGATGCTTACAATTCACCATGAAATGGCAGTGAATCACACCTGTATATCACATTAGCTTATTGTTATTGTTTATCATTATGGGTCGATGATTTAACTCAACATTAGGTGAAGCACACATACTGAACTTCAAACAGACTAAAGTATGACGAGCTTCACAATTTTTCCTGAAATCTCTTTCCTGGAAAAATTGGGAACAATTTCTTGAAATAAGTTTTTTTTGTGAGAGAACTCCCTACTAACTGTTTTTTTTGTGGAGTTGTTTTCATGTACACCTACTTGAAGTGGAAGATTTGCCACATTACCTTTAAAAACTGCACAGGTTTCACAAAGGCTGGTTAAATTCAGATAAGTAAAACTGATTCAAACCAAAATGAAAACATCAATAAAATAAAGTCAAATACACATTTCAAAATCATTCCAATGACTTATAAAAAGTAAGCAAAATGTAATCAAATATTAACAAGTAATTAACTAACAATTTCTCTTTTAACCACATTAGTGCATGTGTCGGCCAATGGCCGACACATGCAAACACCCCTGGTGCACACCACGACCAATGGCCGACGCTAGAGAAGGATTTTGTTTTTAATTTAAAACCCCAGAAGAGCTTCTGTGTCTCCCCCTACCCCTCTACCTGCCCATCTGTGACATCAGCGCTCCGCGAGGTGCACTGATGTCACAATTTGTTTTCCCCAACAGTGCAGGAAGCAGCAGGTAAGGCCACTTTCTGCTCTGGTGAGGAAAAGGGGCCCAAAAAAGGCCTCCCCACCTTTCAGGAAGGCCTCTTTTGAAAGGGGCCTTCTTGAAATGGTTTCCTGCTTGTGGACCGCAGCCGTGCTGTGACCACGCCCAAGAAACCCCACTAGACCCTAGGGATTACACTTGGGAGGGTCGGTCCCTTTGAAAAGTCGGCTGCCCCACCCATATGCAATTTATTTCATAGAAAATAGTTGGTTTACCCCCCTACGCTGGGTTAAGAATATTTAAAAAAGGAAATTGACTGGGAGGTAGGCTCTTCTGAAAATGGACCTGCCACCCCAGGGCCTTTTTTTTATTTTTAAATAAGTGTGTTTACCCCTTGGAGGGTGTGATCCCCCCCTGGGGTTAAAAATAAAACATAATTGTAAAAAAAGAAAGAAATTGAAAGGGGGTCATCTGTGAGGGCTGACCCCCTGTAACGGCAAGTATTTTTTATAGGTGTATGGTTTCCCTGGGAGCCACAATTGCCCCCCCGGAAACCCCACAGCTATACAATATATATATATATATAGAGAGAGAGAGAGAGAGAGATCTCCCTCATATATATGTACATAATATATATATATATATATATATATATATATATATATATATATATATATATATATATATATTGAGAGAGAGATCACTTTTGTTATTGCATGTGTGGTTTCTCTGGGGGCTGCGATTGGCCCCCAGGGAAACCACACACACAGATAAAAGTGATCTCTTTACATATACAGAACGAGAGAGAGAGACATTTTCTCCCTTTATATGTGTATAGGTTTATATATATATATATATATATATATATATATGTGTTTGTGTATTTTAGGTAGCAATAAAAATAACTCTTGTGATTATGTTCCTGCTAGAGAAGGAGACTGGAGTTTTGTCTAGTGGCAGTTTTGACATCATAAAGTAGTAAAGAAGGTTTATATGCCATCTGCAAAGAACAGATCTATATTTCATTTATGTGATTTGCTGAGTGGATTAGTAAAGCCAGTTGTTATCTGCACGTAAAACAAATGAAATATATGTGCAATGGGGACTACGGAGAGATGAAGGGCAATTTTGCTGGGTGGTAGTGAGGGAATCCAAGGAGAAGGTCATGGCAGGGGGGCGCCACCAGTGCTAAAGGCTGTGATAATGGGTATGTGGCAAGGTGAAGTAATAGTGTGTCTTTTTTGTTTTTTTCTCCAGTGTCTTCAGAGAACCTTCATATTGAGGGAAGAAGCGAAGGTAAGGTGACAGACATTTACTGTTGCACACATCACACGCTCACTAGCAATTTTGTCACCATATCTGCCACGTACATAGGCAAGTGTTTTAGAGGGACAGTTTAGCCAGTACCAGAGATGGTGTCTCGTTGGATGACTGGTGCTGAAGCCGTAACTTGGTTATGGTGGACAGCTCTGAGGCAGGATCAGAGACTGAGACAGCATAAACTGAGACAGCATCTAAGGCAGAGGACAATGAAGCAGAATCTGGGAGTGATTTTTCAGTCGGTGGAGTCCCATCCAACGACACCTCTTCCGGAATTCTAAGGGAGACGATGAGGATAGTATTTGCTGTACCTCCGCAAGCACAGTCTGTGCAGCCGGACAACAGTGGATTAGCCCAAACCAGAGAGCAGGTGCATGCAGCGGCAAGCACAGACAGAGTGTTTTTTTGGCAGCCCCCCAATGAAGTTCAGCCCCAAATTCCACCTTTTACTGGTGACACTGGATGTAAAGTTGATACAACCAACTTTTTGCCAGACGACTACATCCACCTCTTTTTGGATGTTGACTTCCTTCAACAAATTGTGCAGCAGACAAATTTGCATGCAGAGCAATTTCTGAAGGAGCATGGGGGCACTCTAGGGCCCTGTTGTAGGGCTCTCCAGTGGACTCCCACTCTGCTGGTGGAGTTGAAGATAGTTTTTGGCCTTACACTCAAAATGGGGTTAGTGCAGAAGCCCACCTTGCAGTACTGCTGGACGACTTGCACGGTTTGGGTAACCCCCATCTTTGCACAGGACCGCAATAGGGAATGGCCCAATTGTATTGTGGAGCCATCAAAATTATCTATCCCAAAACAACCTGGTTTTGTAAGGGGGGTACCTGTGTTTTGGGTCCTGGGTTCGGTGGCCATATAGGGAAACCTACCAAACCCAGACATTTCTGAAAACTAGACACCCATGGGAGTCCATGGAGGTGTGGCTTGCGTGGATTCCCAAAGGTCTTTTACCCAGAAAACCCTGAAACAGTGAATAAAAACACAATTTGTCCTTGCATTTCTGTCACGCAAACTACAGGAATGTGCAGGGATCCACAAAATTCCTACCACCCAGCGTTTCCCCACTTGTCCTGATAAAAACGCTATCCCATTTGTGTGCCTGTGCTTAGTGCCTGCGTCATGATGAACCTACAAGCCCTATGTATCCCCAGAACCTGAAGGGTCCAGCAAATGTAATGGTATATTGCTTTCAAAAATCTGTCATAGTTGGAAACGTTACAGATGAAAACTTTTTTTTCAACTCAATTGCAATATATTTTTATTTCAACTGTTACTTTCTAAAGGAAAACCTTGAAGGATCTACACAAATGACCCCTTGTTGAATTCAGAATGTTTAGCTGTACAGTATTCCACCATTGGTTTCATATCCCTTTCTGTCACTAACTGGAAGGAGGCTGAAAGCACACAAATTAGTAAAAATTTGGAATGCCCCAGTAAACTGCCAAAACTGTGTTGAAAATGTTGATTTTCTGATTCAAGTTTGTCTGTTTCTGAAAGCTGGGAAGATGGTGATTTTATCACTGCAAACCCTTTGTTGATCCCATTTGCAGGGAAAAAAACAGATGCTTTCTTTTGCAGCACTTTTTCCCATTTTTCCCACCAAAAAGACACATTTTAGCTGTATTTTGGCTAATTCCTCGGTCTCCTCCAGGGGAACCGACGAACTCTGGGTACCTTTAGAATCCCCAGGATGTTGGAAAAGAAGGATGAACATTTGGTGTGGATAGCTTATGTGGACAAAAGGTTATGGGGGCCTAAGCGCAAACTACTCCAAATAGCCAAAATAGAGCTCAGCACTGGCGGGGAAGGGGCAGCAGCTAAGGGGTTAAAAATAAAATAAACATTAATTAAAAATTACATCTAAATTCATAATTTACAATGCAAAACTAATAATATCATTTATTTCCAACAGTTTAAAGAAACACCTATGGCAAAAGCCATCTAAACGAACAAACAATGACAGTAACATTTCCAAAAATCAACAACATCATTTAATTTGTGAGTATAAATGTAGAAAACTGCTTTATAAATGACAAAAAATTTACCTCATAAAAAATAAATGTATTGACATTTTTTAATTATTTAATCTTGTACTGCTCACAGAAAATGTCAAGCACCACCACAAACTCAAGATCGAAAAAAAGAACATGCTATTAAAATACATGGCATACATGCATACAAGATAGAAAGTAAAAGCAGTGAGAGAATGCACTGGAAATGTACACAATATTCTAATGCATGTTACAGGAGGCAATTGTTGGAAATGTTAAAGACCATAATCATCCCCCAAACATTCCACAAATTGAAGTGAGAAATTACGGCAATAAATCAGAGTAGCTAGTACCCGCTGACAAGAGCCTATTGACACAATTTAAAAATATATAATCCTCGGTGATCCAAGTTATACTACAGGTCAGCTCACTGAAATTCCCAATTTAAAAAGATTCCTAGCCAGGACTAGAAAACCAACTAGAGAAATGCTTTCTGCTCCAACAAGATTTGTAGATATAAATATACCTGAAGGTGTAATCTTAACACACACAAATGATACTTTTCTTTAATACAGGAATGGTAACAGTGAGAGAAGAAAACTTATATATGCTACTAACATTATCTTACTAAAACGTACCCAGATCAACATGAGAATGGAAAATAGCACACTCAAATCATGCCATCCACTATGAACACAAATATACACAATCCATGGAAAACAACAAAACACCTCTTAGTCTATGCACTTTTACCAAATAAACAAAGTGGAACAAACCAAGAACTATTAAACAAAATAAAATCTAGGCAATAATTTCAACCATTTAAAAAAAATATCTACATAGAGTAACCACTTTATTCAAAGTACCTGGAGAATCAGCAATAAATGCAGAATACTCCACAAGTGTTGAATTTCTCCACACAATTAAAAGACTCATTGCCCTACTATACCTCCCTGTAAATGAAGTAGCAAAAATTGCAATCTAGTAAAACATTTACCTTGCAAACAAAAACATGAACAAAAATGAACTAGCCTAAAGATACTTGGGTTAACCTAAGAGATCTGTCAAAAACAACATATTTCTTCAGTAATACTATTTTTAGTACTCAATCTTAATTCACAATAAGCATACACATTATTTAATATGACTTAATTGTAAACAATACTTTAATAAAATGTATTAACTAAATAACTAAATAAATATTAAGAAAAAATAAACTCTAAAATCTGCAACACATTATACAAAATACAATACAGCATACAGAGCATAAAAATGATTAACCATAAATACGATATAATACAAAGCAATACAATAACATGTCCCACCCATTACAAATTGAAAAAAAAAATTCTTACAGTTTGTAGCTGAAGCAATAAAAGCCCATAATAATCGAAAAATATATAAATAATACAGAAATAAAAAATAAAAGTTCCCCCAAATAACTGAAAAAAATTCCAGACAAAAATACTAGGGGTGGGAGTAACTCATGTAATTCCTTATAGTGTAATCACTTTGAATTACCTAAGAATTCTTGAGATTATGCTAAATTACGTGAGAAAACCATTTCGAGGTTTGGCGCCATTTCTTAGCACACAAATGCCCCATTGCATCCGAAATGGACATAAGGATGCATTTTTGCACTAAGAAAACGTGATAAATGCAGCACAACATGATTAGCAAGTGTGAGCAGCTGCTCACTAAATGTGCTCTCGCAGTAGGATTTTTTACCCAAAATTTTTGCAACAAGAGTAATTGCACAATTATTAGTAATTCCACAGCAAAGAGTAACGCAGAATTACTAAAATTCCTCGGATTCCTCCAGAGCAATAGAAATCCCACCTAGGTCTAAAAAATACAATTCCAAGACGGTGCTAGTAACCCATACAGACAATCAAAAATCCAATAAAAGAACATTTTAAAAAAGCTCCATGAAAAACCGAAAAAAATAAATGAAGCTAAAAAAATAACAATATTTAAAATATAGCCACATTCATTTCCTTGAGACAACTAACAAACACAAATTACCTATGACCTCAATATAAAGAGGCCTACCTCTAGTTGCAGCTGCCACTGAACGAGGGCAGCGGGGCGGGGGGATGGGGATAAAAAATAAATAAATACATACATTAAAAAAGCGCTTGCTTCTTTTGGAGACACGTTCAAGTCTCCTCCATCCTCTTCCCAGCTGCACTGAACACAGGCTCCCAGCCAATCACGGCACTGCTGTCAGCAGCATGACAGCAGTGTCGTAATTGGTGTGCACCGTGCTTCAGCGCTCACAGAGGGAGTGAAGGCCTGTGCACTTTCTCCACCTAGCCGTGAAATACAGCCAAGTGAAGAAATGCAAACTGTGCATGTCTGTTAAACAAACAGACATGTGAACTTATTGTGCACATTAAACTCCTCCTCCTGTTGTCATCCAGCCCCCTCCAGCCCAGCCCCGCCCTAACACAGCTCCCAGGAAAAATAAAATGATAATAACGCTTCATTATTATGATTTTATTTTTCCATCCCCTTCTGCTTGAAAGCAGCGGGCGACGCTTCTTCGCCTTGTGTTCCACAACTACAACACATTTCTGACACTAACCAAACAAAATACAAAAAACCTAGAGTAAATACACTCATCCTAAACACATCCCTCATAACACCAAGGGCCACATGTACGAATATTTGGAATTGAGATTTCCTAATTCATATTCAATGTGAATCACAATTAGGAAATCACAATTCCAAATGTAAGAAACTCCATTGAGTTTCTTTTGCGATTCCTGGTGGCTTGCAAATAGACCTGCCTCATTAATAGTAAAAAGGAATCGCAAAAATTACAGGGATGGTGGCCTGCTGGTGTCAGCAGACCACAATGTCTATGATTGCTTTTAAATAAAGCTTTTATTTTTTTTAAACACAGCCTGTTTTCCTTAAAGGAAAACAGGCTTTGTTTAAAAAGAAAAAAAATTAAAGTTTCAGTTTAATTTTTCAAGAGTAGGACCGCTGCTAGCTCTTAAAAAACGTTTTTGCATGCATTCACAAAGGGGAAAGGGTCCCTTAGGGAACCCTTCCCCTTTGCAAATGGGTTAGCACCAATTTGAAATTGGTGCTAACTGTGATTGTTTTGCTACTGCATTCACGGTCACAAAAGAATCATACATACCATTTAGATTCGGTATTAGGGAGGGACGCCCTCAACACGCCCCTTCCTAATACCGAATCTCAAAACCCAAATTGCAATACGGTAACAAGTTACTGAATCACAGTTTGGGCTTCGAACATCCCAAAAAGCATTTTATCTAGTGGTAAATGGGCCGATTCTGCGAATCAGCCCGTTTGCAACTAGAAAAATGCTTTGTACATCTAGCCCTAAAGCTCCAAAAAGTAATATAAAAAGTATTACCTGATTTTGAGACTAGGAACAGGAAACTGAGACTGAATGCAGCCCAAAACACCTAAAAATAACAATGATAAGAGCACAACATTATTGAAGATGAAAAACATAATGCTAATTAAGCTACAAAAGACTCAATACACTAAAAAGCAATGCAAAATAAAAACATATTGGGGGTGATTCTAACCCTGGCGGTCGGTGATAAAGCGGCGGTCAACCCGCCAACAGGCCGGCGGTCGAAAAAATGGAATTCTGACCCTGGCGGGAACCGCCAACACAGCCCGCCACATTAACACTCCGACCGCCGCAGCGGTACAGACAAACAGCGCGGCGGTCACCGCCAACAGGCAGGTGGCAGACAATGTACCGCCCACAGTATCACAACTCACCAATCCGCCACCTTTTCCGGGGTGGGAGCCCCGCCGATAAAAACACGGCGGAAACAGACTACGAACGGGAAAACGCGCACCAAAACACACTCCACGAGGAAGGAGGACAGCATGGAACCCGAATTAAACATCCTACCTGCTCTCGTCTACCTTATCATCTACCACGAGTACGAACGCCGGCGCAGACGACAACGGTGAGTACTGCACCTACGACACACGGGAGGGGGGAGGAGGGAAGCTTACGGCACACACATATGCGACCCCCACCCCCCCAAACTATGTACACACTAATGCAGAGCAACAATGCACAGTGACACCACCCAAACCCCCCTGAAAAATGCAAAGACATAATTAAATTGGGAAGAAAATTTTATATAAAAAATAGACTCTGATATGTATCGGTCAACTATGCAAAATATCCATAACAAAATGATACTATATACACTGCCATGGAGAACCGAGGCAATTAGTCCTCTACATCAAAGTTAAATAGAACAGTCCATGGGCTACATTGTAGCGACACAAGGGCAAAGCCCACACAGGAGACCTGAGTCCTTTGGAGAGAACACTGCAGGGGCATCTGATGAAAAAACTACAGGCACCTCAGGGGGAAGGGAAGGGGGAGGCACCACAGCCACATGAGTCCACGACGCCAGATCCACGAAGGGGCCACCATGCCCATTGATGTATCCTGGGGAGTGCAAAGCCACAGTCTCTCAAGTCTCTACAGTGGGTGGGTTGCCCACTTTACCATCCTGGGGAGTGCAAAGCCACAATCTCTCAAGTCTCTACAGTGGGTGGGTTGCCCACTTTACCATCCTGGGGAGTGCAAAGCCACAGTCTCTCAAGTCTCTACAGTGGGTGGGTTGCCCACTTTACCATCCTGGGGAGTGCAAAGCCACAGTCCATCAGGTGGATGACAGTCTCCACTGGTCAAGGAGGAGGCATGGTGGGCACAGTGAACCATAAACAGTGCTTGACAGGAAGGGCCCAGCGGAGCGGTGCTTGAGACGGCGGTGCCCAGCGGAGCGGTGCTTGAGACGGCAGTGCCCAGCGGAGCGGTGCTTGAGATGAAGGGCCCAGCAGAGCGGTGCTTGAGATGAAGGGCCCAGCGGAGCGGTGCTTGAGATGAAGGGCCCAGCGGAGCGGTGCTTGAGACGAAGGGCCCAGCGGAGCGGTGCTTGACAGGAAGGGCCCAGCGGAGCGGTGCTTGAGACGGCGGTGCCCAGCGGAGCGGTGCTTGAGATGAAGGGCCCAGCGGAGCGGTGCTTGAGACGGCGGTGCCCAGCGGAGCGGTGCTTGAGATGAAGGGCCCAGCGGAGCGGTGCTTGAGATGAAGGGCCCAGCGGAGCGGTGCCTGACAGGAAGGGCCCAGCGGAGCGGTGCTTGAGACGGCGGTGCCCAGCGGAGCGGTGCTTGAGATGAAGGGCCCAGCGGAGCGGTGCCTGACAGGAAGGGCCCAGCGGAGCGGTGCCTGAGACGGCGGTGCCCAGCGGAGCGGTGCTTGAGATGAAGGGCCCAGCGGAGCGGTGCTTGAGATGAAGGGCCCAGCGGAGCGGTGCTTGACAGGAAGGGCCCAGCGGAGCGGTGCTTGAGACGGCGGTGCCCAGCGGAGCGGTCCTCTTCTGCACGGCGGGGCCCTGTTCAGCGGTGCTCTTCTGCACGGCGGGCCCTGTTCAGCGGTGCCTATCTTCACGGCGGGGCCCTGTTCAGTGGTGCTCTTCTGCACGGCGGGCCCTGTTCAGCGGTGCTCTTCTGCTCGGCGGGCCCTGTTCAGCGGTGCCTATCTTCACGGCGGGGCCCTGTTCAGCGGTGCTCTTCTGCACGGCGGGCCCTGTTCAGCGGTGCCTATCTTCACAGCGGGCCCTGTTCAGCAGTGCTCTTCTGCACGGCGGGGCCCTGTTCAGCGGTGCTCTTCTGCACGGCGGGCCCTGTTCAGCGGTGCTCTTCTGCACGGCGGGCCCTGTTCAGCGGTGCACATCCAGTAGGTCAAGGGAGCCAGACCTGGCCTGGACTCCCTGCTCAGTCGGCCTCTGACCGTGATGTTTCTGGACCCTTCGGGGACGGAGTCCTGGACCCTTTGGTGTCCTCCTTTCCAGCTGGGATGTGGCATGTGGGGCCCACCTGCTCCGCGCTCCTGCTGCCTGACTTCTCCGCCCTGCTGCCCTTACGCTCCTTAGATGGGGCTCTCGGGCCCTTGCCTCCCCTAGATGTTGTGGCTGGTGAAGTGGGCGAACTTTGCTCCTTGGGGGCAGCCGTGTCAGTCCTCGCACGGAGGCCCTTGTGTTTCCTGGTCCTCTTGCCGGGGGGGGGGGGGGCTGGATGTGTCCTTGCTGCTGATTGAGGTGTCACTGCTGGCAAAGGGTGGACTCCAGAACCCATGCACAACAGTGACACCCGAAGCTGGGCTGGTGGTGGCTGTGGTGCTCTTGGGACTCTTTGCAGATGGAGGGGGTGGGTCATCGGAGGGAAAGAGGTCAAGATTAGCCAGGAAAAGTTTTTTAGGGCCAAGGTAAAGGGTAGGAGAAGTGGTGATGGGAGTGGAGGAAGAGGATGTGGTTGTAGGAGAGTCAGGTGTGCTGTCATTGGGTGAAGGTGCTGGTGCTGTAGGCTGTCGTGAGGTGGATGTCTGTTGGGTGGGTGGCTGCCTGCGTTTGTGTGTCTTGGAAGAGGGGGTGACAGACACAGTGGGAGAGGACACAGGGGACGTGTAAATGGCAGTGGGGGTGGTGACTGCACGCGTGCGGACTGTACAGGAGGGTGTGGTGGTGATGGAAGCACTGGCTGATGTTGGTGTGCATGCAGGTGTGAGTGTAGACGTCACAGGGAGGGAGGAGGGAGACGAGGAGGAGGGGGACACAGGGGTGGTAGTGACTGTTGGAATGTCTGCATCTGGGTGTTGCTTGGGTGAGTGTTTGTGGGATCTGTGGTGCTTGTGTCTCGATGAGCTGCCCTTGGATGTTGAGGTGTGTGCAGGCTGGTCAGATGGTGTGGATGGGATAGGCTGAGGAACAGGAGACAGAGACAGGCTGGAGGCAGTCAGAAGAGGGAGGCTGGAAACAGGGACAATGGCTGCCGTCAGTGCTGAGGCCAGAGCAGTGAACGATCGTTGATGGGCAGCCTGACCCGAATGAATGCCCTCCAGGTAGGCATTGCTCCGATGCACCTCCCTTTCTACCCACTGGATGGCATTCAAAAGGGTAGTCTGCCCAACAATGAGCGTCCTCACAAGGTCAATGAACTCCGCACTGAGGGCAGCAGGGGTGACAGGGGCAGGGGCTGAGGTGCCTGGGGTGAAGGAGACGCCCGCCTTCCTGGGCGAGTGGGCACGGAGCGTAGGCTGAGAGGCTGCAGGGAGGGCGGGGCTGGTGCGCTGGGTGGCGGCTGTACCTGTAGAAGCGGGGGGCCCAGATGTTGCCGCCACCGCTAGGGAGCACCCATCCGAGGACGTGTCTGTGTCGCTGGTCTCACCACCGGTCCCCGTTGTGGTGCTCCCCTCGCCCTCCGGATCACTGGTGCCCTCGGTGTCTGTTCCTGGGCCCACCGGGGCCTTGTGACTTGCAGCTCCCTCGTGCTCCGATGCCAAATCTCCTCCGCCTGATGATGCTAATGCACACATGCACAAGAAGATGAAGAAGAAGGGTGGGGGGAGAAAAAAGAAGACCAGGTTGAGTGCATGCAATGTCAACACCGTTGGCGGAGAGGACAGAGACAGGAGCCTCATGCACTAAGCCGCGCATTCGGGGTACACTACTCAGTACTTCTGACTAAGACAACAGGTCAAGAGACGACAAACGCGCACATGTGTGAGGCTGGACCATCAATAGCTGTACTTGTCACCCTACAGAGGTGGGGGCCTGGAGCACAGGGCCATGCCTAAGGGAGAGGACTACACTACAGAAAGCGCCCTGGCCTAATGTCGCCCACAACCTCCTCCCCCACCCAGACGCCTCCACTGCGCAGAAAGATAGCAGAATGTGCTGATACTCACCCCCTTGTGTCTGCTGTGATGCTCTCAAGCGCCCATCCAAATCAGGGTAGGCCACCGCCAGGATCCGGGACATCAGGGGGGTCAGGGTACGACTGGCACCCCTCCTAGGTTGGGAGGCCATCCCCAGCAGTGACTCGGCGGTCTTCCTGGTTCCGTGGCGGATGTCCTCCCACCTCTTGTGGCAGTGGGTGCCCCGTCTGACGTGGACCCCCAGGGCCCGGACTTCCTTGGCGATGGCACGCCAAATCTCGACTTTCTGATGGGCGCTGACCTATGTGACATGTACAGGGTGGGAAGGAAACATTCATCAACTTACTGCATGTTAGATGTGATTGGCCCCCCCTCCCCAACCTTGCCATATGGCACATGCTCTCATCTGTCGTGCGTTGCGCTCCTCATTCGCCCCCCACCCCACCAACTTACATCCACCCCACTCCACACAGGCATCGCCCATTCCATGTGCACCCGGTGTACTTACCTGTTGGTCTGGAGGACCGTAGAGTAACACATACTGGGGGAGGACCCCATCCACGAACTTCTCCAACTCTTCAGACGTGAAGGCAGGGGCCCTTTCCCCAGTCGCAGCAGCCATTTTCACTTCCAGACCGAGGTCACAGCAGCACTTGCAGTATAGGTCCTCTCCTGTGGATGATCAGGTCTCGAGTGATTAAGCAGATAGAAAATGGCGGTCACGCCCGCGGCGGTGCGTACCGCGGCGGTGCGTACCGCTACCGCCGGCGCACCTCGTCATTGGCTCCTGAAACCCATAGGCTTCAATGTTAACCAATGCGGCTCCGTATAGCGGTCTTCGACCGCCTACCGCCACGGTGTGCTCCGCCAGCGCATTGACCTCACATCCCATTGTCCCACTTCACAGGTCAGGCAGCCGCCATTTCAAGGGCCCACATGGCATAATTTCTACTGCGACACACAGGCCTAGGCCTTGCATTGCCACACATACACGCCTTTCAAAACATAGATAACCGTGTGCTATGCAAGCTGTGGTGAACGTACCAGTGATTAGCTTGACTCTGTGCTCCATGTTGTCATTCCTAGGCACCGTCCGCTGGGACTTGCGAGGAGAAGGATGAATCCTTGCGTGTACCGACCGCTGGTGGACCTGTCGACAATGGAAGAACGCCACATCATACTACGATACCGACTTGACCGTGCCACTATCCATGAACTGTGTGCCCAGCTGGAGCCAGCCCTGATGTCCCCCATCCGCAAACCCACAGGAATTCCCCCTCTGGTGCTGTCAGTCCTCCATTTTCTTGCAAGTGGCTCATTCCAGACAACAGTGGCCATGTCATCTGGAATGTCTCAGCCTATGTTTTCAAAAGTATTGTCTAGAGTGTTGTCTGCCCTGACGAAACACATGCGGAGTTACATTATATTCCCTGAGGAGGTTGATTTGGCCACTGTGAAGGGTGATTTTTATGCCCTTGGACATATTCCCAACATCATTGGTGCCATTGATGGGACCCATGTAGCCTTAGTCCCCCCAAAAGACGATGAGCAGGTGTACAGAAACAGGAAAAGTTACCATTCTATGAACGTCCAGGTGGTCTGTTTGGCTGACCAGTACATCTCCCATGTGAATGCCATGTTCCCTGGTTCAGTGCATGACGCGTATGTGATGAGTAATAGCAGCATCCCTTATGTGATGGAACAGCTACAGAGACAACGTGTGTGGCTAATAGGTGACTCTGGTTACCCCAACCTGCCTTGGCTATTGACCCCAGTGAGGAATCCCCGGACCAGGGCAGAGGAACGGTACAATGAGGCCCATGGGCGAACTAGGAGGATCATAGAAAGGACCTTTGGCCTCCTGAAGGCCAGGTTTAGGTGCCTGCATATGACAGGGGGATCCCTGATGTACTCACCAAAGAAGGTGTGCCAGATCATCGTGGCCTGCTGTATGCTTCACAATCTGGCATTGCGACGTCAGGTGCCTTTCCTGCAGGAGGATGGTCCAGATGGTGTTGTTGAAGCAGCTGTGGAGCCTGCGGAGAGTGAAGAGGAGGAAGACTCAGAGGACGACACAGACAACAGGGACAGAGTTATCCAACAGTATTTTCAGTAGCACACAGGTAAGAATCACCCACGCCATTTTACTTTTCCTGAAAGCCTCCTGCTTCTCAACTTTGTCTATGACCCCCCAGTTCTTTTAAACTGGTGTTTGATTTTCCCTTCCCTTTTCAGTGCTGTATGACCCACTGCGTGACTTCTGCTTGGTTAGCCCATGGACTAATGCTTATTGATCTCGGTATGTGTTCAGCACAAAGTTAACAGAACATAATTGATCGGTAATGTGTTATACATTTGTAAATAATACAGCCTGACTCCTGATTGATTTCAGTGCATTGAGTGATTTATTTTTTGTGCTCGATAATGGTACATGATATTAACACGGTGATGGGTGGGGGTGGAGTAATGTCCATGGCAGAGTCCAGTTCTCAGTCTCACAGGTGCATTGTCCATATGCCTGTGGAAGGATGGAGCAGGGGCAGTTCAAGGTTGGACAGGGTGGCAATGTGGGACAGTGGGATGACTTCAGGGGGTATCTCATGCTGGCGGGGGTCTTGACATCCTACTCTGTCTATTTTTTGGATCTCAGGCTCCTCTTGCGGGGTGGTTGTTCTTCAGCAGGAGGTGGGGTTCTGGTGGCCTGTCGTTGTGGTGGGGCCTCCTGTCCACTAGCGCCGGCGGAGGTGGTAGGCTGTTCCTGGTCCGGGCTAGTGACAGGGGCCCTGTGTGGTGCCACATGGTCCCGCAACGTGTCTTCTATCCGGTTGAGGGCCTGGACTATGCTCCCCATAGCGGTAGAGATGTTGGTGAGTTGATTGGTGAACCCCATGTAGCGTTCCTCCTGCTGTGCCTGGATCTCCTGGAACCTGGCCAGTACCGTCGCCATCGTCTCTTGGGAGTGGTGGTAGGCTGCCATGATGGTGGTGAGGGCCTCTTGGAGAGTGGGTTCCCTGGGCCTCTCCTCTCCCCCCTGTCGCACAGCAGCCCTCCGAGTTGCCCTGTTTCCCCCGGCCTCTGTCCCCTGGACGGTGTGCCCACTACCACTGCCCCAGGTCCCTGTTGTTGTTGGGGTGGTGGGTTAGCCTGGGTGCCCTGTAGTGGCAGACACACCGCTGATTGACCTGTCCTAGAGACAGAGGCATGGGCCCGCTGGGTGGGAGCTGTGCTGTTGGTCCCAGAGGGGGTTGGGTCTGCTGTGGCCTGTGTGTGGGGAACCGACTGTCCAGAGGTCCCCGATGGTCCGGGCTGGTCATCAGGTTCCAGGTCGACAGAGCTGCTGTCATCACTGGGGGCCTCTTCCGGGGGGGGGGGTGGACATTTCTGGACCCTCCTGGCCGGTGTGTTGGCGTTCGGGTCCTGCATGGGGTAAGAGAGTATGGTTATTGTTTCTGTGTGTGCTATTGCGTGCCATTCATGGGTGCCCTTGTCCCCCAGTGCTGTCATTCCCTTGGGGGAGGTGTTGTGGGGGTGTTTTGGGGGGGGAGGTATGTGCAGTGGTCATGCTTAGGTGATGGGTGTCCATAGTTTGTGGTGGCATGCAGGGGTTGGTGTTGGGTGGGTTGTGCTGGAGAGACATTCTCAGGGAGGATGCGTGATGGGGGGTTGGGGGTGAGGGTGGTGGTGGGGGTTAGCATGCTGGGGGGGGGGGGTGAAGTAGTTGAGATTGTACTTACCAGAGTCCATTCCTCCGTGTACTCCAGCGAGGCCATCAGGATGCAGGATGTTTAGTACCTCTTGCTCCCATGCTGTGAATTCGGGTGGAGTGGGTGGGGGTCCCCCGCCAGTCTTCTGCACTGCGATGTTGTGTCGCGAGACCATCGAGCGCACCTTTCCCCGTAAGTCGTTCCAGCGTTTGCGGATGTCGTCTCGATTTCTGGGATGCTGTCCCACCGCGTTGACCCTGTCCACGATCCGCTGCCATAGCTCCGCCTTCCTGGCTATAGTGGTGTGCTGCACCTGTGAGCCGAAGAGCTGGTGTTCAACTCTTATGATTTCCTCCACCATGACCCGGAGTTCTTGGTCCGAAAAGCGTGGGTGCCTTTGGGGTGCCATGGGGTGGTGTGGATGAGGTGTGGGGTGGTGTATATGGTGATGAGTGTGTTGGTGTGTGGTGCTTTGTGCTTCTATGTGGTGTGTGTGATGGTGTAGTGTGCCTCTGTGTGATGTAGCTCTCTATTCTGTGATGTGTCTCTCTCTCCTTCGTCTCTGATCTTCGGTCGTAGGGGTTTGTGGGTGATGTGGGTGTGTGTTTTATAGTTGATTGGATGTGTGGGAGTGTTGTTGGTATGTGTGTCAGGTGTGTGTATTTCAAATTGTCCAATGTGGCAGTGTTTTGGAGCTGTGTGTGTATTTTGACCGCGGCGGTGTGTACCGCCAATGGGATACCGCGGTTGAAAGACCGCCGCGTGGATTCGTGGGTCAGAATGTCGGGTTTTTGGCGGATTCACAGTTGGTGGTCAGAATGACCGTGGCGGTTTACCGCGGCCGCAGTGGTAGTATGGCGGAGTTCTGACCGGCGGTATAGGCCTTTTACCGCCGAGGTCAGAATGACCCCCATTATTTCTCAATATTTTAGTTTATTATATGAAGTTATTATAAAATTTAATATTGTTAAAAAAAGATATTAAAAAATTAATATATGGCAAAAGTAAATGTTTAAAAAATATTGATAGTACATTTTAATTTATTAAAAAATGTCTGAGTAGGGAACGTATACAATAAATTGTATGCATGAAAAAATCCAATATATTTTTGTAAAAAGTATGTTAAAAAATGTTTGCATGTGGATAAAACTCTAAAAATGCAATTATTTCAACATATATGTTAAAAATGTATTAAAATACAATATCTCCAGGGACATCTGCAGTTTCTGGGCCTTATGACGAGTTTGGCGGTTGGACCGGCAGACCGCCATGTTAGCGGTCCTGAAAAGACCACCATGTTGGTGGCCTTCCAGACCACCTTATTACGAGTTACAGAGGCAGGACCACCAAGCAAAAATGACAATTGACTAGTGGTGCACTGGGTTTGGAAATAGGCGGTCCGACCTCCAGCGCCGACAGCACCACAACCAACCACTGAGCATATTACAAGCACAAGCGGACCCTTCATCGCGGTCAGCCAATAGTGGTCTGAACCATGTCGGTTCGCGATGAGCAAAGTAATGGACAACTGAACATTGGATGAATTTGAAAACAAATCAGCTGACACACATTGCTACAGTGGACACACCTGCAAAGGACACTATAAAATGCAACCCTTCACAGACCACAATCTTTTGCATTTCCAATTCAAAACACAGAAGACAGAGCACCTTTTTTCCACAAAGTACATATATTAAAAACACCTTTTTTTAACCTTCCCATAGAACACCCTGCACACACTTTTGTCCATTCACACCCTTTTGCATTTCCCCTGTTTAGTAAAGTCACTGTCACCCATTTTTTATTTTCACCATGTCATGTTCTAAAAATCCCATTTTTTCAGAAGTTGAGTTAAGAGTCATGGTGGATGAAATCATAAGCATAGAGCCATAATTGTTTGTAGCACAAGTCCAACATACTCCTCTCTGTCGGAAAATCAAAATGTGTGACAGGATCATTGACAGAGTGAATGCCGTAGGCACTACCCTGCGCACAAAGGAGGACATTAGGAAAAGGTGGAACCACCTCAGGGGCAAAGTCCATTCCCTGGTCTCCAGCCCAGCTGCAGGCCAAGAAGACTGGTGGTGACCTTCCTAGTGCACCATTACACTTCCTTGCCTGGGAGCAGAAGATTTTCACCGTCCTGCATCCTGAGGACTTGACAGGAATACCCGTGGGAGTGGAGTCTGGTAAGTCACAACACAAACATATGTCACCAAAATGCAATGTCATGCATGCTCACAGCTCACCATTTGCCACTGTCTTGTTCATGTACCCCACCAACATTCAATACAGAGAGTTTCTGAGTGTAAACACTGTCAGCCTGTATTATTATACCCAACCGCACATCCACTAAGGTCCATCACATGCCATTGGTCCAACTGGGGCCTGGAAGTCTTTTAATATACACTAATAATCCAAGGACTCATGGTATGTTTCAACAGGTGAATGTATGCCCAAACCTAAATGCAGTCTGCATACAGATATTTAATACCCAACATTTGTATAGTGTGCCTACATAGGTCATACTATCCCAGATCCCTTCTACATCGCATGGGCCGGAGTGACTCTAATCTATGCAGCAGGGGATGTGGTCAGGTGGGGACTTTCTTTCACACCACATAGAGCTGCCCAGTCTTTCAGGACTTCTGGTCTAGGTAGTAATGGAGATGACCCAAGCAACTAGGCTAGAGGTGCCATTAGAAGCAAGGTGGCTTATCCTAAATATCACAAGGGAGGAAAAATGGCCCAGACACCAAACAACATGGCTGAGACTAGCCGTGAGGGTGGCCAAGAGAGATATAGCTAAAGTACGGGAGGCAAGCAAACCTCCATCGGTCAGTAACTGGAAACATAACAGACTGGTGTCAAAGGGCCGAACAGGAGATCTACAAATGCAGGGGCGGTACTAAGAAATATGATAAAATGTGGGCCCACTGGCTTAACTATAGAGGCTTCTAGACTGGGGCTTGATAGGGGGCAAAGGCATAGAATACACTAAAGCGTTGATTGGTAATGATGATCCTGTTGAGAGAGGGTAAATCCTGGACAGAACACTGAATAATGATTGCACTACCTGGCCGATATGTTGAATTGAAACACTGCATTATTTTGATCGAACAGCAAATTGTGATTCATATAATAATGATGACAAGATTTGTATTTTGAGCATTTAAGTACTTTAATAAAAAAGAGTTTACAAAAAAAATATATAGTGTGTGTAGTACAGAGAGTTACCTGATGTCAACTCCCAGGAGGCACTGTTTCTCTAACTCCAACCACCAGCCCAGTGTCCACTTGCCCAAATACCCCTGTTTGGTTACTCTCAATTGAAGTATGCTCACCTGGGAGGATAACATGTGTATAGTGTGTGTAGTAGAGTGAGTTACCTGACTGCAACTCCCAGGAGGCACTGTTTCTCTAACTCCAAACACCACCCCAGTGTTCACTTGTCCAAATACCCCTGTTCCTCAACTCTCAATTGAACACCTGGGAGGATACCATTGGCATAATGTGTGTAGTTAGTGGCAAGACTGCTAAAGGCAGGAGGCTCTGTTACAGTTACTCCAGCGACCCTTGACCCAAGGGTAGGTCGCTCCCCCTGCCGCTGCAGCTCCTCCAGGTTCCTGAGTTCCTGAGACCCACCTCACAGTAAGTACCCCCCACCTCCTAGCCCCTCGTTCTGCCCCGCGCTACTCACCCTCTCTCCTGCTCCTGCTTCTTTTCCTCTTTTCTTCTTCTCTGTTCTTCCTCCTCTCTCCTCGTCTGTATTCTTCTTCTGTACTTCTCTTCTCCCCGTCTTCTCTCCTCTTCTCTTCTTCCTCATCTTCTGCTGTGGTCTTCTGCACTCTGTCTCTTCGTTTTTTGTATCTTCCTCCGTGTTCTTCTGTGTTCTTCTGTGTTCCTCTGTCTTCTTCTGTGTTCCTCTGTCTTCTTCTGTCTTCCTCTGTCTTCTTCTGTCTTCCTCTGTGTTCTTCTGTCTTCCTCAGTGTTCTCCTTTCTTCCTCTGTGTTCTTCTGTCTTCCTCTGTGTTCTTCTGTATTCTTCTCTGTTCTTCTGTCTTCCTCTGTGTTCTTCTGTATTCCTCTCTGTTCTTCTGTGTTCTTCTGTGTTTCTTCTGTTCTTCCGGTCTTCTGCTCTTCCGGTCTTCAGTCCTTCCGGTCTTCTGTTCTTCTTTTCTTCTGTTCTTCTGTTCTTCTGTTCTTCTTGTCTTCTTGTCTTCTGCCTTCGGCTCTTCTGCCTCCTCCGTCCTCTTCTCCCCGCGCCTGCCCTCCTGCTCCTGCCTCATCCCCCTCCCCCACTCGCATCCCCCATCTATCTCCCCTATCTAACCCGTTCACTTTCTACCTCCCTCACTCCTCCTATCTACCTATCTCTCCATCTCTCTATCCCACTATCCAACTCCCTCACTCTCCACCTCCTCCTATCTTCCTATCTCTCTATCTTTTTCCCTATCTATCGATTTCTCTATCTACCTTTTCTCTCTACCTATTTCTCTATCTCTCCCCCCCTCCCGCCACCCCCTCTATTACCTATCTTCCTATCCCCTCACTCTACCTCTCACCCTCACCCACCTCTACAACCCCCCCTCCCCTATCTTCACAACCCTACACCTATCTTTCTCCCTAATCTCCTAAACCTCCTAACACTCTCCCCCCTCCACCCTTAAACCCCCCTCCCCCAGCTCTTCTCACTCTACCTGTCCCCCCCCTCCCTCGCGCTTTCCCGCCGCGACCTCCTGCACGCCCCCGCCCCCCAGCTCCCATTCGCCCCCAGCTGACCCCTCCCCCCCCCTCCTACCTCAAATGGCGGCCGCTGCGCGACAGTGGTAGCGACCCTTGACCCAAGGGTAGGTCGCTCCCCCTGCCGCTGCAGCTCCTCCAGGTTCCTGAGTTCCTGAGACCCACCTCACAGTAAGTACCCCCCACCTCCCAGCCCCTCGTTCTGCCCGCGCTACTCACCCTCTCTCCTGCTCCTGCTTCTTTTCCTCTTTTCTTCTTCTCTGTTCTTCCTCCTCTCTCCTCGTCTGTATTCTTCTTCTGTACTTCTCTTCTCCCCGTCTTCTCTCCTCTTCTCTTCTTCCTCATCTTCTGCTGAGGTCTTCTGCACTCTGTCTCTTCGTTTTTTGTATCTTCCTCCGTGTTCTTCTGTGTTCTTCTGTGTTCCTCTGTCTTCTTCTGTGTTCCTCTGTCTTCTTCTGTCTTCCTCTGTGTTCTTCTGTCTTCCTCGGTGTTCTCCTTTCTTCCTCTGTGTTCTTCTGTCTTCCTCTGTGTTCTTCTGTATTCTTCTCTGTTCTTCTGTCTTCCTCGGTGTTCTTCTGTATTCCTCTCTGTTCTTCTGTGTTCTTCTGTGTTTCTTCTGTTCTTCCGGTCTTCTGCTCTTCCGGTCTTCAGTCCTTCCGGTCTTCTGTTCTTCTTTTCTTCTGTTCTTCTGTTCTTCTGTTCTTCTTGTCTTCTTGTCTTCTGCCTTCGGCTCTTCTGCCTCCTCCGTCCTCTTCTCCACGCGCCTGCCCTCCTGCTCCTGCCTCATCCCCCTCCCCCACTCGCATCCCCCATCTATCTCCCCTATCTAACCCGTTCACTTTCTACCTCCCTCACTCCTCCTATCTACCTATCTCTCCATCTCTCTATCCCACTATCCAACTCCCTCACTCTCCACCTCCTCCTATCTTCCTATCTCTCTATCTTTTTCCCTATCTATCGATTTCTCTATCTACCTTTTCTCTCTACCTATTTTTCTATCTCTCCCCCCCTCCCGCCACCCCCTCTATTACCTATCTTCCTATCCCCTCACTCTACCTCTCACCCTCACCCACCTCTACAACCCCCCCTCCCCTATCTTCACAACCTTACACCTATCTTTCTCCCTAATCTCCTAAACCTCCTAACACTCTCCCCCCTCCACCCTTAAACCCCCCTCCCCCAGCTCTTCTCACTCTACCTGTCCCCCCCTCCCTCGCGCTTTCCCGCCGCGACCTCCTGCACGCCCCCGCCCCCCAGCTCCCATTCGCCCCCAGCTGACCCCTCCCCCCCCCTCCTACTTCATATGGCGCCCGTCCGCGCCTGGCCCGCGCCCAGCGCCACGACCCCTGGTCCCCAGCTCTCCCAAGCCCCGCTGATCCGCTACAACCCCACCACCTTCCATGCCCTCAACCCAGGACGCTCCAACACCTGCTTCCAAGCTCACCCCAAACGCACCCATGGACCCTTCGCCTGCAACTCCTGCAAACGCATCTTCCACCACGCAACAACTACGACCACAAGCCCACGCGCCATCAACCACCTCAAGTGCATCCTAGTCAACGCTCGCTCCGTTCACAAACACGCCGTTGAACTCTGGGACCTCCTAGACTCCACAGCACCGGACGTCGCCTTCATCACGGAGACCTGGATGAACGCCTCCTCTGCTCCAGACATCGCCACCGCCATCCCCGAAGGCTACAAGATCTCCAGGAAAGACCGCACCAACCAAGTAGGAGGAGTTATCACCATCGTCTTCAAAGACTCCATCAGCGTCACCACCTCCACTGAAGACTCCCCTCTCGCCGCTGAACACCTGCATTTTCAGATTCGCACCGACCCGAGGACCACCCTCAGAGGATCCCTCGTCTACCGTCCTCCCGGACCTCGCGCCCCTTTCAGCGACGCCATCGCCGACTTCATCTCCCCGCACGCCCTCGCCTCACCGGACTACATCCTCCTAGGCGACCTCAACTTCCATCTGGAACAAAACAACGACCCCAACACCACCATCCTGCTCGACAACCTCGCCAACCTCGGCCTTAAACAACTGGTGAACACTGCCACCCACATCGCCGGACACACACTCGACCCTATCTTCTCCGCCAGCAAACACGTCTTCTTCAGCCACGCCTCCGCCCTACATTGGACCGACCACAGCTGCGTCCACTTCACATTCCGACGCGAGACCCGCCACCTCTGCACTCAACCCATCCCTCGCCGACAGTGGAACAAGATCCCTGAAGAGCAACTCTTCTCCGCACTCGCCGCCAACCAACCCACCCTCACTACCGACCCCAACGACGCAGCCCTCAACCTCACAAACTGGATCTCCAACTGCGCAGACAACCTTGCTCCCCTCAAACGCTCGCAGCGACAGAACAACACCAAGAAACCCCTCTGGTTCTCTGACACCCTCAAAGAATCAAATGACCGCCCTCAAGAACGCTACCCGCGAACACCACCACCTGATCCGCGCTGCCAAAAGGAATTTTTTCACCGACAGACTGGACAAAAACAGCCACAACAGCAGAGAACTCTTCAGCATCATCAAGGAGTTCTCCAATCCCAGCGCCAACGCCAACGCCGTCACGCCCTCACAGGATCTATGCGAATCCCTCGCCACTTTCTTCCATCACAAGATCAGCGACCTCCACGACAGCTTTGGACACCAGACCCAACCAAACACCACAGAACCCACATCCCCGACCATCACCCTCAACAACTGGACCCACATCAGCACGGAAGAAACCAAATCCATCATGAACTCTATCCACTCCGGCGCCCCTTCGGACCCCTGCCCGCACTTCATCTTTAACAAAGCCGACGACATCATCGCCCCGCACCTCCAGACCATCATCAACTCTTCTTTTTCTTCTGCTACCTTCCCCGAATGCTGGAAACACGCCGAAGTCAACGCCCTACTAAAGAAACCTACGGTTGACCCGAGCGACCTGAAAAACTTCCGCCCCATCTCCCTTCTGCCTTTCCCAGCCAAAGTAATAGAGAAGACCGTCAACAAACAGCTGACCACCTTCCTGGAAGACAACAACCTGCTCGACCCCTCACAGACCGGATTCCGAACCAACCACAGCACTGAAACCGCCCTCATCTCAGTCACAGACGACATCAGAACCCTGATGGACAACGGTGAAACAGTCGCCCTCATTCTTCTCGATCTCTCGGCTGCCTTTGACACCGTCTGTCACCGCACCCTAATCACCCGCCTCTGCTCCACCGGGATCCAAGACCAGGCCCTGGACTGGATCGCCTCCTTCCTCGCAAACCGCTCCCAAAGAGTCTACCTCCCTCCGTTTCGCTCAGAACCCACTGAGATCATCTGCGGCGTACCTCAAGGCTCATCACTCAGCCCGACACTCTTCAATGTCTACATGAGCCCCCTCGCCAACATCGTACGCAAGCACGACATCATCATTACCTCCTACGCCGACGACACCCAACTTATACTCTCCCTCACCAAGGACCCCGCCAGCGCCAAGACCAACCTACAAGAGGGTATGAAGGACGTCGCAGATTGGATGAGGCTCAGCCGCCTAAAGCTGAACTCTGAAAAAACTGAAGTCCTCATCCTCGGCAACACCCCGTCCGCCTGGGACGACTCCTGGTGGGCCACGGCCCTCGGCACCGCACCGACCCCCGCAGACCACGCCCGCAACCTCGGCTTCATCTTGGACCCTCTTCTCACCATGACCAAGCAAGTCAACGCCGTGTCCTCCGCCTGCTTCCTCACCCTCCGCATGCTCCGCAAGATCTTCCGCTGGATCCCCGCTGACATCAGAAAAACCACGACCCACGCCCTCGTCACGAGCCGCCTGGACTACGGCAACACCCTCTACGCCGGGACCACAGCCAAACTCCAAAATCGCCTACAACGCATTCAAAACGCCTCGGCCCGCCTCATCCTCGACGTACCCCGCAGCAGCCACATCTCCGCACACCTGAGACACCTGCATTGGCTCCCAGTCAGCAAAAGGATCACCTTCCGACTTTTCACCCACGCACACAAAGCCCTCCACGACAAGGGACCGGAATACCTCAACAGACGCCTCAACTTCTACGTCCCCACCCGCCCCCTCCGCTCCTCTGGCCTCGCACTCGCCGCCGTCCCTCGCATCCGACGCTCCACGGCGGGTGGGAGATCTTTCTCCTTCCTGGCGGCCAAGACCTGGAACTCCCTCCCCACCAGCCTCAGGACCACCCAGGACCACTCCGCTTTCCGGAGACTCCTAAAGACCTGGCTGTTCGAGCAGCGATAACCACCCCCTTTGTCCCTAGCACCTTGAGACCCGCACGGGTGAGTAGCGCGCTTTATAAATGCTAATGATTTGATTTGATTTGATTTGATTTGAACCACCAGCCCAGTGTTCTCTTGTCCAAATACCATTGCTTGGTAACTCACAAGCGAGGTGTACTCACCTGGGAGGATGGCATTTGTATAGTTTGTGCAGTACAGGGAGTTACACAACTGCAAATGCTAGGAGGCCCTGTATCTATAAATCCACCTAGCCCAGTGTTCTCTTGTCCCAATACCATTGTTTGGTAACTCACAAATGAAGTGTACTCACCTGAGAGGATAACATTTGTATAGTATGTGTAGTACAGGGAGTGACATGACTGCTAAGGCCAGGAGGCCCTGTATGTATAATATCAACAAACAACCCAGTGTTCACTTGTCCAAATACCCCTGCTCCTGAACTCTCAATTGAATTGTACTCACCTGGGACGATACCATGTGTATAGTGTGTGTAGCAGAGAGAGTGACATGACTGCAGCCCCCAGGGGGCCTTCTGTCTCTAAATCCATACAGCAGACCAGGGTACACGTGTCCAAAGGCCCATGTAGTCACCTGGAAGGATAGCATTTGCTATGTGCTGGGAAGCAGAGGGAGTAACATGACTGCAAAGCCCAATGGGCCCTGTTATTCTAACTCCAACCACCAGCACAGTGCCCACTTGTCAAAATACCCTTGTTTGTCAACTCTCAAATGAAGTATACTCACCTGGGAGTGATCAAGCACAGATCATGCTCAAATCAGAGATGTATCTGTCAACATAGCTCCATCTGGACTTGCTAACCCAAGATGAAATATTTGAGGACAGGAATGACACCTTACCCAGTGTGTATAACAAGTATTCATAAGGTCTTCTCAAGATGCCTCACCTGATTGGTATTGGCAGCAGACACATTCACACTGCACTGTGCACATGATGACTCCAGTCACATGTACAACAAAGTCCTGGGTTTCCCCGCATCACACTCAACTAGACCTCTAAATTGGAAAAGCCATATCTTGCCTAACCACTGTTTTGCCTTTACTGGTAGCAAGATACCACTTTCAGGCCATCCTCCCAAGTGCCAATATCCTGCACATTTCAGCAGTTGCTTGAGTCAAAATGCATTAGCATGCTTCACGCACACCCAATACCATGGTTACTTGCCACAATAGGATTAACGGCAGCTGAACTTTGTACAAGGTCTTTGCTTACTGTAAGCTAAGCAGAGACCTTGTATAAAGTTAATGTGTTGTATTGTGA
Source organism: Pleurodeles waltl (assembly GCF_031143425.1). Taxonomy (NCBI): domain Eukaryota; kingdom Metazoa; phylum Chordata; class Amphibia; order Caudata; family Salamandridae; genus Pleurodeles; species Pleurodeles waltl. The sequence goes on along the minus strand of NC_090446.1, from coordinate 1,330,126,029 downwards.
AATCTACTGGAGGTAGATACACAATTCAACCAGTAACATTGTATGTTTTACATCAACAGGTCAAGTTGCCACTGGGCACACAGAGGCCACAGAACAGACTGCCACTACCCCCCTTGGTTGAAGCCGTCAGTGAAGAAGACACTTTTGGATGTCTGGACATGGATGACGGTTCTGGCCCATCTGGGCAACCAGGTCTGATGGCAACAGTGTGTCTCATTGTGCCCACAAGATCACCTCCCAGCCCTGTTGCTTCAACATTGCAGGCAACCATTTTCCCCCCAATCTGTGTATTTAGCACAGTGTCTACCATCTCATGGCCCCCAGTCCTGGATTCTGAGTTGCAGCGCAACACTTCCGACAATGAGGGTCCAGGACCAAGTTGAGGAGGGCTCCCTATGGCAAGGGCACAGGCCAGTGGCAGGAGGGTGCGTGGGAGGGATGCTGTGGGCCAGCGGGGTGAGGCCAATACGGCAGCTGTCAGCCAGGACACCATCACGTCTTGGGAGTCTATCAGGAGTCCCCGTGCATGATGGGCCAGGTGTTGACCGAACTTCGGGAAATCAAGCAGCTATAGAGGGACATGGGACATGCACATAGACATTTGGGAACCGATGGAGGCCCACAATAGCAACATGGCCTCCATAACAAGGGTGCTGAGGGACCTTCACACAGCCCTCAGCAGGGCTTTTCAACAACAGGTTACCCCTTCATTTGGATCATCAACACCAAGCACATCAACGTCGGTGCCAGCCACTGGAAGGGAGGCCCTCCCAGAGAAAGAACCATCCCCAGACAACCCTGCCTCCATAGCAGCAGATCCTCCCACACCCAAGTGGGGACGTCCAGCTAGGAATCCAGGAGTTGCAGATGACAAGACACCCACCACTGCCAGCAAGTGACCTCTTCCTAAAGGACCTCCTTTGTGTGCCACACATTCACTCTGTTGACTGACCCTCAACCACCTACCAGTTCCAATGGGAGGTGTACTCCGGACTTTGGACTTCCAGTGATGTGGTGTCTACTCCAATGATTTCATTCACCATGACTAACACATTCACTTTACATTTTTGTTACTTTCTGTCCAAAATGTATTTTCTGTATTAGCATTGTAATAAATTCACACATCACAAACTCATTTTCTGCTTGCTCACATTTCACACTTAGCAATGTAGAGATGCGAGACCATTTGATTTGAACCATATGATGAAGAAACAAGCTACTTGTGCAAGCAGGGATATGTTACAGGTGCACAGTGTCCAGCTCAGGATTACAACCATTACACACCAACACATTAGTACAAGTGTCTGATCAAACCAAAAACTTTATTACTGTGTTCAGCACATAGGCAGTCAATAGGTCTGGACTTTTGGGAACAAGAATGAGTGACTCATACTGAATAAATGAACATATTTTAAGATACAAACCCCCAGATCACAGAAGGAAGGGATTAGTCAGACATTGACCTGTAGAATGGCAAACAATACAGTGGTTGATGTCAACAGCTTGAGCCTTATCATATATCACAAGAAAGTAATCCAACATCACATAATCCAAGCATCAGACAGATGGCAGTACAATAGTCCTTGATCACAGGGACATCATAATCCAATGCTCATGCATCTGGTGGTATGACACAAATATATGTCAGTGTTGTGGCACAGGCACTGTGGTCTGCAATGATGGAACACATCTACAGCTATGTACAGGTCATACAAAAAGAGTGTTTAGCCAATGTGAAGAAAAAATGACTTGGTCAAAAGATAGGACTTCCTATTTTCTGACCACATGATGACACACATGATGCATCAGGCCCACCATAAGACACAAAACAAGTGCAATGAGAACTTCTGTACCTCCACCCAACAACTGTGCAACATGTCTTGGTACAGGTCTCATACATCCAAACTCTGCGACCTACATTACCTGGAACAATCCATACCCACTTTGTATCTCAGAACGGCATCCGATACCTGCCTGTGTCACAACCCTGAAATGCCCACATGAAGATGCCATGGTGAAGGTACCTGTACAAAGAACAAAACTTGGAGTATAGGCTTGAAACCATACCTATGACACAAGTCACATAGCAAGCAACTGGAAAACAAAGTACATTGCATGGAAACTGACACAATCATCAAGGTGGGGATGTGTCAAAAGATATCTTATCACGCAGCCTTTAGCTGAATATTGCAGAGTATCAGCTCCCTAGCTGTTTCTAAAACACTCAACTCCACACATTTTCACAACTACAGTCACAGTCATTACATCACATGCCATACTTACACTCATGAAATGTAGCTGTTGATAAGATCTTCCCACAAGTCAGCTCCTTCCTCTTCACCACTGTCATCCTCACTTGGCATTTCAGAAGTCTCACCCAGTGGTACTGCAGGTTCTCCCTCCTCTGGGATGTATGGGATATTCCTCCAAAGGGCGATGTTGTGGAGCATGCAGCATGCCACAGTGATCTGACACACTTTGCCCGGTGAGTAGAGGAGGGCTCCCCCCTCTGGTCCAGACAGTGAAATCTGGCCTTCAAAAGCCCAAAACCCCACTCCACTGACCACAGTGTACTTCCATGGGCCTCATTGAAGCGGAATCCCCCCGGTGTAGTTAGATTCCTCAGCAGCGTCAACAACCAAGGAAGGGTTGGATATGTTGAGTCTATTGTCAAGGAATGGGACATAAATGCAACAATGAGTCACTGTCTTCATGATTGTAGTACCAGACATTGCACACACACACAATCAGGACAGACGTGACTTACCAACCAGCCAGGCCCTCTCTGGGTGCAATTGTGATGTCAGCTGGGGTATGGTGCTGTTTCACGTTATGAGGGAATCATGGGCTGAACATGGATAATGGACACAGATGTGTGAGATCCACCAAACAGACAACTTGCATGTTGATGAAATGGAAGCTCTTTCTGTTGCAATAGACTTCAGTTCAATGGCCTGCGGTAGCACCAAGCCAACATGTGTGGCATCAATGGCCCTCACCACATGTGGGAGGCGGGCAAAACCATAAACGTTAGCCTTTGTATTGGCTAAATCCTCATGTCACAGGAACCTGATATAGCTGTCAATGTGTTTCAACATTGCTGAGAGGAAATCCTTCAACACCAGACTGAACATAGGTTGGGACATACCAGCAAATAGGGCCATTGTATGTTGGAATGACCCTGTGGCTAGAAAGTGCAATACTGACATGACTTGGGTGGTATGACGGTTGGATAACTAATAGCTGACATCAGATCTGGCTCCAATTACAGGCATAAGTCCACTACTGTTTGCCTGTCCAGATGATACAACATCTTAAAATGCCATTGCTCCATGGTCTGAAGGTCTGACAGTGGAAGGTAGACAGGAGGTTGTTGCATCCACCCTCTCCAAGGGTAGCTATGTGTGACAAGACATGATTGTTACGTTAGTCAGTGTGTCGACAGCAACATACATGATGCATGCTAAAAATATCATGAGTCAAAGCATTTCTGACTTGATTGACAGGATACAGCACACAACACAGCTGGCAATTACACAAGGGTCAAACTCAAAGATGTGCTACACAATTGCCCCTCTCAATGTGACTGTATATTCCGACCACCAAAATGACCGTCAGCGTGGTGGACCATGCACCACCAACCAACACCATATGTGTCCTGCAACTCACTACACTGTTGGTTGTGTAGAAGGACCTGTATAGAAGGAACTACATGACCAGACAGAATAAGGATGTTTGTGATGGTACAAAACATATGCAGTTTATAAAGTCAAACACAGCATTTCAGGCCCCCAAAATGGTGGTTGCCTGATGTACTCCCCTGGATATTAGGAACCGCTCGCCACTGCTGGCAGAAGTTGTGAGGGCGGTAGGCGGACACAGCCATAGGCTAACGTTGTTGTCTGTGGAAGTCGCGGCCCAATGGCTGTGTCCGCAAGGCACTGACGACTGCATACATAGTGAATGTGACCGCCATGTTGTGCACATTCACTCACTTGACTCCTAACACTGTGTGTGCTGCCTCTGGGAGCAATCATGCCTCGTCCAGCAGGTGATACGGACCCTGCTTTCTTTCCAGAGGATGATGGGGTCCTACCCCTCTATGGACAGCTCTCTTGCTCACCAGAGGAGCAGGAATGAATCTCATAGGCACAATTGATTCTGTTCAACACCATCCTTTCCCTCCTCACAGGCTACAATGTGCTCCTGTGTGCCAGTTAGACTTCTTGTGTGCCTGTTTTTGCAGTCTGTGTGGCATCAATGGGATGTGCATTGTGCAGGTATTGGTGGCCAATACTATATGCTAAGTTCTGAAAAACTCTACATAGCGCAGTGGAGCAGTTTCTTTTTCTCGTTTGTGCTCGCCAACTTTAAGATGGCGAACGCAAATGAGGAAAATCATCACTTCCCAGCGAGATTTCTCAACGCGGATGGTCACTACTGCCCGGGTTGAGAAATCTTCAATTCGCGTTGAGGGAGTTGCCGCTCAAGTAGAAAATCTACTCAAGAGGCAGAAAAGAAGCAGCGCCCTCTTGCGCTGCGCATGGTGCTATTCGTGCTGATATTTCAGCATGGGACAAAATCACGGCATTACAAATCAGCGCGAACGGCGAGACCTAATGCACTCTGCCACTTGAGGAACTCCGCGTAGTGCGCCAGAGTTTGTTTTGTCTGTATTTTTGCTGTTCTGATGGAGAGTGTGCTGACACCCATCCTGTTGAGTTCTGCCTTATAAAAATGAGACAAAAGGTGGGATATATAAATAAATATATAAATGGACAGTGCAGCCTAAAGTCACCTTAACTCACATACTGGGGACCAGGAGAGATGGTAAAAGATGAACAAGAGGGGACAATTTGGAAGAGATTATGGAGAAGTATTGTGCATGGACGTATTTTCTCAAAATGAAAGTATATCACTGGTCAGCTTGATAATGTGTTTTTGTAACCAGACTGAGGATTGTGCCCATCAGACACAAAATGAGCTAGCAGGACAAGCAAGGGGATGCCTAGGAGAAGATTGCTGGAAATCAGGATAAACAGAAATGCCAGCATTGCATGGGCAGGATGTGATGGTGGAAAATTATGTGAAAAGTAAGACAATTGTCTTTCTCAGAAACAGACTTTGCAAGAAACTGAATTTAAAGAGACACCAGTCTTGCAACTGCTAGTTATCAATGTGTTTTTCTAGACTAACCTAAGTGTAAGAAATAACACAATTAGGCACATATTTAACAGAAAACGACAGAGCATCGCACTCCATCATTTTCACAATGCAGGAATGCGCCGTATTTAATTGAATAAGGTGCACCCCTGTTTTGTCCCCTGTGCTGGCGCTAAATTGAGCTGCCTAGCACCTACGCAGCCATCCTTGCACCATTGTGCAGGGATGTCTGCATTGAGGGGTGATGGACCTGGCCCTTTTTGCATGGTCATCCCCAAACTTTTTGCCTCTTCCTCCTAATTTTTCTCACCAGTTTTTGTTGGCTTTAGGACTCTGGGCACTTCACCACTGCTAACCAGTGCTAAAGTGCATTTGCTCTCTGTGTGAACTGCATTGGTGATTGGTTTATCTCTGATTGGCATATTTGATTTACTAGTAAGTCCCTAGGAATGTGCACATAAAACTTTGTTGAACCTTTTTGTACTAATTTCAAAAGAGAACTAAAAAAACAATTTATTACGTGTACTTGTGTTCATTCATTGCCTATGATGATTTTCCTTCACCATATATACTTTACATTACTCTCTGGCCAAAATCACAAAATACCCTGTCTCTGCATGTTAAAGTGGAACTTTGGTAGAGGATAGGTGAGAGAACTTGTAGGACACTATGGGGGTCATTACAACATTGTCTGTAAAAGCCGCTTACCGCCGAGCAGAGGACCGCCATCACACCGCCGCAGCCGCGGAATTCCGCCACGGTCATTATGACCCACAGCTGGGAATCCGCCAAAATCCAGACACCCACACAAGTCCGCCACACCAAAGGTTAGTGATAAACTGGCGATAACAAAACCTCCACCGTCACGCCAACAGGAATACGGCCACACTATCACGACCCACTAATCCACGTGGCGGTCTTTCAACCGCGGTATTCCATTGGCGGTACATACCGCCGCGCTCAAAATACACACATATTTACAAAACACTACCACATTGGACAATTCCAAATACACACACCTGATACACATACACACACCACTCCCACACATCCAATACAATATAAAACACACACCCACATCACCCACAAACCCTTTTGACCACAATTGCGACAGAAGGCCAGAGAGAGACACCACCTAAAAGAACAATAGCATCCACAGGCACCCTACGCCATCACTCACACAACATCCACGCACCTCACACAACACACCTCTAAATATCACCCCACACATCACAACACACACCATCCGACACATCACCCACACCACCCCATGGCCCTGCAAAGACACCCCAGGTTCTCTGAGGAGGAGCTCAGGGTCATGGTGGAGGAAATCATCCGGGTAGAGCCACAGCTATTCGGATCACAGGTGCAGCACACCACCATAGCTAGGAAGATGGAGCTATGGCGCAGAATCGTGGACAGGGTCAACGCAGTGGGACAGCACCCAAGAACTAGGGATGACATCAGGAAGAGGTGGAACGACCTACGGGGGAAGGTGCATTCCGTGGTCTCAAGACACCACATCGCGATACAGAGGACTGGCGGCGGACCCCCACCTCCTCCCCCACAACTAACAACATGGGAGGAGCAGGTCTTGGCTATACTGCATCCTGAGGGCCTTGCAGGAGTAGCTGGAGGAATGGACTCTGGTAAGTCAAATCTTTAATTACTTCATCCCCCACCCACCTGCATGCTATCACATACCCCCACCCTCGCCCTCACCCCCATCACTCCAACTCCTCACGTATGTCCCAATATCACAACCCACACATCCCAAACCCAAGCCCTGCATGTAACACCAAAGCATGGACACCCATCACCAAAGCATGCCCACTGCACATACCCATACACTCCCCTAAACCATTATCACACAAGGTCCTACACAGGAATGCAAGCACTGGGGTACAGCGTCACCCACCCATTGCACACCATGGCACACACCGATGCAATAATTATGACTTTACACCCCTGCAGGACCCCTACCCAACGTCACCGGACAGGAGGGTCCAGACATGTCCACCCACAGATCAGGCCCACAGTGATGACAGCAGCTCTGTCCAACTGGATCCAGATGACCAGCCCGGCCCATCTGGGACCTCGGGACAGTCGGTTCCCCTCACACTGGCACAGGCCACCACAGAGCCTCCCCCCTCTGGAAACACCTGCACAGCACCCACCCAGCGGGCCCATACCTCTGTCCCCAGGACACGTCAATCAGCAGTGTGTCCACCACTACAGGGAACCCAGGCTAACCTGCCACCCCAACAACACCAGGGACCTGGGGACAGTTCAGGGGACAGAGGCCCAGGGAAACAGGGAAACAGGGGAACTGGGAGGGCTGCTGTGCGACAGGGGGAGGACAGGCCCAGGGAACCCACTCTCCACGAGGCCCTCTCCAACATCATGGGAGCCTACCACCATTCCCAGGAGACGATGGCAACGGTACTGGCCAAGTTTCAGGAGACCCAGCGGCTGCAGGAGGAACAGTATTTGAGGTTCAGGGAGGAACTCAAATCCATCAATTCCACCCTGGCCACCATTGTAGGGGTGCTGAAGGAACTCGTCAACACCAGGAGGGACACTGTGCCACAACAAGGGGCCCCTGACACTAGCCTGGACGATAAACTGCCCACCACCTCTGCTGGCGCTAGTGGACAGGAGGCACCGCCACAGGACCACCACACCAGCACCCCACCCCCTGCAGATGGGGAACCACCCCGCAAGCGTTCCCTGAGATCCAGGACAAAGACAGAGAACAATGCCAAGACCCCCGCCAAGAAATGAGACCACCCTGATTGTTATCCTTCTGTCCCACTTTGTCACCCTGTCCATCCTTAAACTGCCCCAGCTCCACTTCCTATGCCCCTTTGGACAATGCACCTGTGAGACTAATAGACTGGACTCTGCCATGGACATTCCTCCACCATCACCCCTGCCCATTTTACAACCCCCTCCACTATTTAGCACTTAAATAAACACCCTTGAATCACAAAACTATCTGTAGTCAGTCTGTGCTTTCGAAAATGTGTATTTGCAATAACTGTAAAAATGCTATATCCACTGTATTGTCAACATACCTATGTCACACAGCTCTAGTCCATGAGGAAATAAAGCATTTGTCACACAGTGGGACCCACATCTGTGAAATCGAAAGGGAAAGTGACAACTCAGGGTCCATACACTGTGCAAAAATGACAGACAGATGAGAGGAAGAAGGATCAAACAGATGTAGCAGGCAGTGTTGTCTTCTTACCTGTGTCTCACTGGAAGTATTGTTGGATCACTGTGTTCCTGTTGTCTATGTCCTCTTCTTCTGCTTCCTCATCTTCACTGTCCACAGGCTCCACAGCTGCCACAACACCTCCATCTGGACATCCTCCTGCAGAAAAGGCACCTGTCGTCGCAAAGCCAAGTTGTGAAGCATACAGCAGGCCACGATGATCTGGCACACCTTCTTTGGTGAGTAGAATAGGGAACCACCTGTCATATGAAGGCACCTGAACCTGGCCTTCAGGAGGCCAAAGGTCCTCTCTGTAATCCTCCTAGTTCGACCATGTGCCTCATTGTAGTGTTCCTCTGCCCTTGTCCTGGGATTCCTCACTGGGGTCAGTAGCCATGACAGGTTGGGGTAACCAGAGTCACCTGCAAATATCGAGGGGCAATTGTTAGACACACACTAACTCTTAGGGACATCCCCAGACCCAGACACCTAGTCACACTGTATTGGGTCCATGTCCTCACCTAATAGCCACACACGGTGCCTCTGGAGTTGCCCCATCACATAAGGGATGCTGCTATTCCGCAGAATGTAAGCGTCATGCACTGAGCCAGGAAATTTGGCATTCACATGGGAGATGTACTGGTCTGCCAAACACAACATCTGCAAATTCATTGAATGGTAACTCTTCCGGTTTCTGTACACCTGTTCACTCCTGCGTGGGGGGACCAAGGCCACATGTGTCCCATCAATGGCACCTATGATGTTGGGGATATGTCCCAGGGCATAGAAGTCACCTTTCACTGTAGGCAAATCCTCCACCTGAGAGAAAGCGATGTAGCTCTGCATGTGTTTCAGCAGGGCAGACAACACTCTGGACAACACGTTGGAAAACATAGGCTGGGACATCCCTGATGCTATGGCCACTGTTGTTTGAAAAGACCCACTTGCCAGGAAATGGAGTACTGACAGCACCTGCACTAGAGGGGGGATTCCTGTGGGATGGCGGATAGCTGACATCAGGTCTGGCTCCAACTGGGCACACAATTCCTGGATTGTGGCACGATCAAGTCTGTAGGTGATGATCACATGTCGCTCCTCCATTGTCGACAGGTCCACATGTGGGCTGTACACCGGAGGATGCCGTCATCTCCTCACCTGCCCCAGCGGACGTGCTCTATGGAGGAGAACAGCGAGCAGAGAGTCAACCAACACTGAGGTACGTAAACACAACTTTATATGAAAATTTTTCAAAATCGGCATATGGCTGTCTTAGTGTATAATCAAGGCCTATATATGTGTGACGCATTTAAAATTAATGCCATGTGGTCCCCTGAAATGGCGGCTGCCTGACCTGTAAGGTGGGACAAGGGGATATGAGGTAATTGCGCTGATGTTGTACACCGTCGCGGTAGGCGGTCGAAGACTGCGGCGCAAACCTGCATTGGTTAACATTGAACCTATGGGTCCCAGGAGCCAATGACGATGTACGCCGGGGGTGACGGTACGCACCGCCGTGGACGTGACCGCCATTTTCTCTCTGTTCAATCACTTGTACCTGATATTTGACAGGAGAGGACCTACACTGCAAGTGCTGCTGTGACCTCAGTCTGGAAGAGACAATGGCTCGTGTGTCTGGGGATAGGGCCCCTGCCTTCAGCACGGAGGAGTTGGAGAAACTAGTGGATGGGGTCCTCCCCCAGTACACGGTACTCTACGGTCCTCCAGATAAACAGGTGAGTACAGTGTGAGCATGCTGTATGGGCAATGGCTGTTTGGAGTGGTGTGGATGAAAAATGAGGGGGGGAGAATGAGGCATGCTTGAAACGACGGTGAGTGCATGTGCGACATGGAAAGGGTAGGGATGCGGGCCAATGACTGTGCTGGTGCGGGCCCTTATATCTTCTCCTTTTCCCCTGTACTATTCGTGTAGGTCAGCTCCCACCAGAAGAAGGATATTTGGCGTGCCATCGCCAAGGAAGTACGGACCCTGGGGGTCTACAACAGATGGAGCACCCACTGCCGGAAAAGATGGGAGGACATTCGCCGCTGGAGCAAGAAGACGGCGGAGGCCCAGCTGGGGATGGCCTCCCAATGTGGGAGAGGTGCCTGTCGCACCATGACCCCCCTGATGTTCCGGATCCTGGCGGTGGCGTACCCGGAGTTGGATGGGCACTTGAGGGAATCACAGCAGCCACAAGGAGGTGAGTACACTCTCATTCAGCTGATTCAGCACGCAGTTGAGGTGCCTGGGTGGGGGAGGTGGGCAGTGGGTTCCCCTAGGCCAGGGCGAGTTTAGTAGGCAGGGTCCCTTCTTAAGGCAGGTCCTGTGGCACCCCACCCCACCTGTGTAGAGAGCCAACTACACCTAGTCAGGCTCCTGTGACATCCATGTGTGCAGCAATCGGGCATAGCCTTGTAAACCATGTCCCTGGGATTGATTAGGGAAATCCAAGTGCACAGCGTAGTGCAGGGGGCTTCTGTGTCTGTAGTGTCACCCAACAGTAGCGGTATTGCATGCACTCAACATGTCTTTCTTCTGTTCCCCCCCCCCCTTTTTGTGGTCTCCCTGTGCTTGTGCGCATTAGCATCATCAAGCGGAGGAGCAGTGGCACCGGAGCAGGAGGGAGCTGCATCCCACATTGCCCTGGAGGGCGAGACAACAGAGTCAGAAGCCACAAGTGGGACAGAGGGCGAGGGGAGCTCCACGGCGGGGACAGGAGCTGAGACCAGTGATACGGACTCCTCCTCTGATGGGAGCTCCCTTGCGGTGGCGGGCCCCTCTGTGCCCCCGCATCTACAGGTATAGCCACCACCCCCCATACCACCACCGCCCTCCCAGCAGCCCCTCAGCGTTTGCCCCATGGCCGCTCACCCAGGAGGGTGGGCATCTCCTTCGACCCAGGCACCTCAGCCCCTGCCCGTCACCCCTGCTGCCCTCAGTGAGGAGGCCATTGACCTCCTCAGGTCCCTCACTGTTGGGCAGTCTACCATTTTGAATGCCATCCAGGGTTTAGAGAAGCAGTTGCAACAAACCAATGCATACCTGGAGGGCATTCATTCTGGTCAGGCAGCCCATCAGCAAGCTTTTCAGACTCTGGCCTCTGCACAGATGGCAGCCATTGTCCCTGTCTCTAGCCTCCCCCTGCAACTTCCTCCACCCAGACCCAAACCCCTGTACCTCAGCCTATCCCAAGCACACCCTCAGACCAGCATGCACACACCTCAACACACAAGGGGAGCTCAGGCAAACATAAGCACCACACAAAGAGCAGCATTCGCCCAGATGTCACAATTCATTGAAGACAATTCTATACTTTCAGACTTCCAAACTGGATTCCGCCCAGGAAGAAGCACTGAATCGGCACTCATGGCAATCTGGGACGATCTTAAAAACACAGTCGACCGAAATGGAGTTGCTGCACTACTTCTCTTGGACCTCTCAGCTGCCTTTGATTCGGTTGACCATGACACCCTAACTCAAAGACTCCACGAAGCCGGCATACAAGGGATTGCTCTTGACTGGATTACTTCCTATCTCCAAAAAAGATCGAATATCATCCACTCGCCCCCCTTCTCGTCCGAACCCGACCTCACAAAAACAGGGGTCCCCCAAGGGTCAATCATCTCACCTTTGCTTTTTAACATCTACATGATATCTTTACCAGAACTGATCAATGATTTCCATCTCACATGCTACAACTATGCAGATGACACACTAATACTACTTCAATTAGAAGACCCCAAAAACATTGAAAACTCACAAATCTTCAGTTGCCTCAGAGCCGTTGATCAGTGGATGACCTGGAGCCATCTCAAACTAAATACCTCCAAAACTGAAATACTCATATGTGGTGACTGGAAACATTATGACCCACTGTGCGTCTGGCCTGACGATCTTGGTCCACCTCCTCAATTATCCAAGGAAGTGAAAAACCTAGGAATCACCATGGATTCCAAACTAACTATGAATGCCCAAGTAGACAAATTAGCACGCACAAGCTTCATCACCTTAAAGACTTTACGACACATCTTCCCCCACCTCGGATTTCCACACAAGGTGCAAGCTACTATCTCACTTGTATTATCCAAACTGGATTATGCCAATAGCCTCTACCATGGATCATCTCTATCTGTTATGAAAAAACTACAACGTATCCAGAATTCCGCAGCCAGGCTACTACTACATTTAAAGCCGCAAGCCCACATCTCCCCTGCCTTGAGAGCACTACACTGATTACCCGTTGCCAGAAGATGCACTTTCAAGCTGCTTTGTATCACCCACAAAGCTATACATGGAACAGGACCGCTTTTTATCAGAAAGAAAATTACCAAATACATCCAACAAAGAACCCTCCGCTCAAGACTGGCACCCCGCCTTAGAACACCACCATACAAGAAAAAAACTGTAGGTGGTACATCCTTCTCCATCCAAGCAGCCAAACTATGGAATTAATTACCCCCAACTATAAGAGCCACAGATAACTTTCTTGTTTTCAGGAAACTACTCAAGAGTTGGCTCTTTCCTTCATAACCACCTTTTTCAAACAACTATGAACTGCATATGCCTATGTGGATAATTATTTTTTTCAGATTATACGTATATTTCTATTTATTTATAGTTTCTTTGGAAAATATGTATTGCTACTGTCATAACAATAAAATACACACACACTCTTTTAAACCTGTCTGACTAAGTATTTTTTACCCATGATTCTAATTATGTATTGTATGTGCATATGTGTGTGTATTCATGTGTGTGTGTATAAATATATATATATATATATGTGTATGTATGTGTATATGTTGTTTCTGTGCCTGGCATGTTTGTGGATCATTGCATGGCTCCTGGTTTTTGGGTTGTTATACTAGATATCTATGAATTTCTGTTCTCATTTTATCACACTTATCTACTCATCACTCTTATGTCATGTCTCTATCAAACTATCCTCCATTTTCACTCTGACTCATCCCAAATCCCTTCGACCACTTTCATCTCCTAAATACCTCTGCCTAAGCTCTTCCCTCCACCTCCACATCTAACTCACCAAACCTCACTCTACCTCTGTGACCTCCCACACAACCCTACTAAATTCTCCTGCATTCATCTCACCCTGCTACTATGCTCTCCCTAACCCTTCCACATCCTCTTTCCCCTCCATCCCCCTTTTATTCATCCCAAGCCTTTGGATTGAGTAAATGAAGGATATACTCCCAATTAACACTTCTGGATTTCTTTCCTCCTCCACCCCTCCATTACTCCAGTCAATCTAACTAACAAACTCTCATATCAGCAACTCAAATTAACTCATAATAATACTAAAACTGTACTCCTTATTAAATTATACTAATCCATCACTAATTCTTGTTGGATACCGGAGTAGCGTGCTACTCATCGAAAAGCGCTTCGACGCCTCGTCAGGGGTAGTAAGCGCTATATAAATACGATTACAATACAATACAATACATCCCACAGGCACTCACGCAAGCATCATACCCATGCAGACATACCAACAGCCACTGCCTCCACTGTGTCCCCCTCCTCCTCATCTCCCTCCTCCCTCCCATTCTTGTCTCCACTCACACCTGCATGCACTACATCGTCAGCCACTAACTCCATCACCAGCACGCCCACCACCACACTCCGCTCACGTGCAGTCACCACCCCCACTACCATTCACACATCCCCTGTGTCCTCTCCCAGTGTGTCTGTGAGCCCACCTCCAAAGGTACACAAACGCAGCCACACACCCACCCAACAGCCATCCACCTCACAACAGCCTCCAGCCCATGCACCTTCACCCAAAGTCACCAAACGTACACCTCCTACAACCACTACCTCTTCCTCCACTCCCAAACCCCCTCCATCTACCCGTCCCAGTGTGTCCAAAAAACGTTAACTGTCCAACCTTGACCTCTTCCCCTCACCTCCCCCACCCCTTTAGTCTCCTACGGCCCACCTCTCCAGGTCCCAACCCAGCGCCTCAGCCACAACATCAGCGGGAGTAGTGGTGCCCGTAGTGACCGGCTTCTAGACTGCGCCAGGCTGCAGGGCAGCCAGAGTGCCTAGGAGCCAGAGCACGGACAGTCCCCCACCTCAAAAACACCAAAAGTTGCCCAGTGCCCGGCAGGAGAGAGGAAAAAAATCTTCAAACAAAGCTGCTCCCAGGGGTACAGGTGGGAGTGTGGATCGAGCTGCGCCACCATCCAAGGTGGGGAAGGGGCACACTAAAACTGGCAAGTGTGGGAAAACCTGCACGGCGGACAAGACCGCCACAAGCACCGCTGCCAAGGACACCGCCGCCACCAAAACCTCTGCCAAGGACACCGCCGCCACCAGCACTGCTGAAAAGGACACCACCGCCACCAGCACCGCTGAACAGGACACCGCCACCAACAGCACCGCTGCCAAGGACACCGCCGCCACCAGCACCGCTGAACAGGACACCGCCGCCACCAGCACCGCTGCCAAGGACACCGCCGCCACCAGCACCGCTGAACAGGACATCGCCGCCACCAGCACCGCTGCCAAGGACACTGCCGCCACCAGCACCTCTGGCAAGGACACCGCCACCACCAGCAATGCTGCCAAGGACACCGCCGCCACCAGCACCGCTGCCAAGGACACCGCCACCACCAGCACCGCAGGCCACTGAGCGCCAAAGATTCAGACGCTACTGAGGCCGCCACAAGCAGGATGAAGCACTCTGGGCACCAAGCCCCCTCCAGAACCAGTGGAGACTGTTATCCACTTGAGAGACTGTGGCTTTGCACTCCCCAGGATAAAGCAGTGGGCAACCCACCCACTGTAGAGACTTGAGAGACTGTGACTTTGCACTCCCCAGGATGCAGCAGTGGGCAAACCTCCCACTGTAGAGACTTGAGAGACTGTGGCTTTGTACTCCCCAGGATGCAGCAGTGGGCAAACCACCCACTGTAGAGATTTGAGAGACTGTGGCTTTGCACTCCCCAGGATAAAGCAGTGGGCAACCCACCCACTGTAGAGACTTGAGAGACTGTGGCTTTGCACTCCCCAGGATGCAGCAGTGGGCAAACCACCCACTGTAGAGACTTGAGAGACTGTGGCTTTGCACTCCCCAGGATGCAGCAGTGGGTAAACCACCCACTGTAGAGACTTGAGAGACTGTGGCTTTGCACTCCCCAGGATAAAGCAGTGGGCAACCAACCCACTGTAGAGACTTGAGAGACTGTGGCTTTGCACTCCCCATGATACATCAATGGGCATGGAGCCCCCTCGTGGATCTGGCGTTGTGCACTCATCCGGCTCAGGTGCCCCCCTTCCCTTCCCCCTGAGGTGCCTGTTTTATTTCTATCGGATGCCCCAGCAGTGTTCTCTCCGTCTTGTTCGGGTATCTTGTGTGGGCCTCGCCCATGCATTTTGGGCCCAGTGGTCCATGGACTATGATGGTGGAATCCCTTGGACTTGTATTCTTGGTGTATATATTTGTTTATAGTGTGAATATCTTTATATAAGTATATATTTTTGATTCATGTCTATGAATATATTACAATCATTCGACTCATTTCCTTTTGTCCTTGCATTCTTCCAGGGGGGTTTGGGGGTGTAACTGTAATGTATCATGATGTATTAATGTGTCTGTTGTAGTGGGTGAGGGTGGGGTTGGGGGTGTTGCATGTTGCGTGTGAGTCAACTGCTAACCAGTGCTAAAGTGCATATGCTCTCTGTGTAAACTGTATTGGTGACTGGTTTATCTCTGATTGGCATATCTGATTTACTAGTAAGTCCCTAGAGGTGCCCAGGGCTTGTAAATCAAATGCTACTATTGGGTCTGCAGTGCTGATTGTGCCACCCACATGAGTAGCCCTGTAAACATGTCTCAGACCTGCCATTGCAGTGTCTTTGTGTGCAGTTTTAAACTGCCAATTCGACCTGGCAAGTGTACCCACTTGCCAGGCCCAAACCTTCCCTTTTTATACATGTAAGGCACCCCTAAGGTAGGCCCTAGGTGGCCCCATGGGCAGGGTGCAGTGTATGTTAAAGGTGGGACAGGTACTGCTGTGTTTACATGTCCTAACAGAGAAATACTGCCAAATGTGGTGTTCACTGTTGCAAGACCTATCTCTCTCATAGGTTAACATGGGAGCTGCCTTTATATAACTTTTGAGTGCAGTTTTCCTTTAGGAGTCTCCTAAAGGAAATTTGGAGTTTGGTGTCTCTGAACTCACAATTTAAAAATACATCTGTTTTTTTAAATTGTCAGTTTGAAAATGCTACAAAGGGAACTGGGGTGTAGCCAGCATATCCTGATGGGCCATCTGAGCTGGAGTGGAGGGAGGAGTGGTCATTTACACCTGAATGGACTGTGCCTGCCCTCACACAATGCAGTCTCCAACCCCCTGGTGTGAGTCTGAAGCCAGGCCTGGGCAAGGCAGAATCTTGTGAACAGAGAAATTCCTTTGAAGTTTGCCTACTTCAAAGGTAGAAAGGGGTATAAGTAGATGAGCCAAAGCCCCAGATTTTTAGATTACTTCTGGAATCAAGAGGAACCTCTGCCAAAGAGATGAGGTGAAGAGCTGGAGGAGGAGCACTGCCCCTTTGCTTGTGACTTTGCTGGGTTGACCTGCAGTTTCTGCTTCTGCCTGAAAGACGACAAAGACTAGACTTTGTGGTATAACCTTCTAATGAAGACTCTTCAAGGGCTTGGACTGAGCGTGCCTGCTTTTTTGAAGTCTCAGGGCCATCAAAGACTTCCTCTGCCAGTACCTTGACTCTCTGCTGAGACTCCTGCCCTGCCAAGTGGTGCCCTATCCAGTCCCTGGGCCCTTGAGAGGTAAAGTTGGCAGAACAATGACTGAAATCCACACACAGAACACCGTGTGGGAAACATTTTGGTGCACCACCTGCAATGTGTCTGAAAAATGGCGCGCCACCCACTTCGTGGCTAAAATCGACGCTACACCTGCATCGCGGCTAGGAGATAGATGCCTTGCGGCTGGAGAAACAACGCAACACCCGTTTGCGGCTCCTGATAATGACACAAAACCCACACAGCGCAGTTTTCCAACACCATGCAGCCAGACTTCTCACGCATCATCGCTGAGCATCAAAATTCAATGCAAGCCTGCATGGATCTGAGATGCCCGTCTGGAAATTGACACATCACTCTCTTACGGGAGAGAAAAATGGCTCATCGCCGAGCGGAGAAGAAACTACGCATGGCCTCTCTCACGAGTAAGGAATCGACGCATCGCTGATGTTTCTGATGCACGCTCGCCCGTGCAGCTTCATTTTTTACACAAACTAGGTACTTTGAGCAACAACAACTTTTCCATTGTTTTCTATGGAATAAAACTCTTATTCTTTTGAAAATTCATATCTTGACTTGTCTATATTGGATTTTTGTCATTTTTCTCTTGTTTGATTTAGATAAATGTTACCTATTTTTCTAAACTGGTGTGGTGTCCATTTTGTAGTGTTTTCACTAAATTGCTGTGTGTTTTGTTACAAATACTTTACACATTGCCTTTGAGATAAGCCTGACTGCTTGTGCCAAGCTACCAAAGGGCGAGCAGGGGTTGTCTTAGTAGTGTAACTCCCTTACCCTGAATAGAGTGAGGGTCCCTGCTTGGACAGAGTGCAAACTGAATGCCAACCAGAGACCCCATTTCTAACAAGGGGTTTGATTGTTTATGTGTGCGAAGGTGTCCCTTCCTGTACATA
Source organism: Pleurodeles waltl (assembly GCF_031143425.1). Classification (NCBI taxonomy): domain Eukaryota; kingdom Metazoa; phylum Chordata; class Amphibia; order Caudata; family Salamandridae; genus Pleurodeles; species Pleurodeles waltl. The sequence goes on along the minus strand of NC_090446.1, from coordinate 1,330,107,946 downwards.
AACAATCGCTAATGGCGATTTGGCACTACTGTGTGTGCTGCACTAAGCAGCACACACAGAAGTGCTAAAGTGTCATTTTGAAATGATTGTTTATGTCCACATAAACAATCATGTCTGCCATTTTGCTCTTTCTATGCGTGCTGCAGAGTACACCATACATAGAAAAAGCAAAAAACCAAGGCGGTATAAAAGTGTTCCACCTCGTTGTGCCTTGCTAACACCACACCTGGGGTGGCGTTCGATTTTGGCACTGCCTTGGGTTTACAAAAACTTGTAAATCTGATGCAGTGTCAAAATGCAATGGGTGTTGCTGTGGCATGCCCACAGCAACACCCATTGTTCGCCTCTTCCACGCAAAGGGGTGCGTTTGAAGGGGCCGTATTTGCAAGGTGGCGTTAAGCTACTAAAAGTGACTTAACGCCACCTTGTAAATACGGCGCAGGGCACTGCGCAACCGGAGCACCACGAAAAGTGACGCTCCGGTTGTGCTAGGGGCTCATAAATATGCCCCTTACATTCTTCCAAAGTCAACTCACACAGTCCCAAAACTTTTTATGGCAAATGAAAAATACAGTTAGTTGAATATAATGACCTGTGAGACAAGGCCAATAGAATTCAATCAAACATGACTTTTCTGAGAAAATGCAATATTTCAGTAATTCGATGATCTGCTCCATGTTATAGAATTCCCCTCCTGTTTCTTATGTAGAGATGAGCAGCATTACCACTATAAATATCCCCAACTATATGCGAAACCTCATCTCACTAATGGCATTACAAGCCAGTTCCTTGCCCGCATGAGTATTCTTTATGCCAACACATGTTTTGTGAAACTCATCTCCTTCCTCAAGATTGTGGGGGCTCCGTTCAGCAAAAACCTTTCAATTTATCACCTATTTTGGGCTAATTCAAGCCTGCATAATGTCAAAAAACTCTCTAATGCGAGTATAAATCAAAAACAGATTAATTATGCATTGTTTGAGGGCCTCAAAATGGTTTAGATGCCACTGGGCATGGAGAGGCAGAGGTAGGCAGAGAGAGGTTGACATACAGAACTAGAGATGAGAGAGAGAGACAAAAAGTTAATTTTCACAAGGGGGCCCTTGAAAGGTGGGAGAACTGGGCAATTGCCCTCTTTACCCATGCTTTAAAACGTCTCTGGTCCCAGGTATACTTGTTCAAAAAGCATTGCTGCTTCTGCCTTCATGTGGCCAGTCTTTGCATGCTTCCCGAACGCTAGCCCTAAAAAGAAACACAAGCAAAGCCGTATGCAGCGATCACAACATTTTAGAGACTTTTGGGTAGCCTGGTAAATCGGCACTGCAGATACAGGGGCAGGCTCGCCCCCCACACCTCTTGACCCTTCTGACACTGCTCCAGTTTTACCGCCGATAGCTGCAACCATATTTTGTGGCATCATACACTTCTTTGCTGGCTTGGCATCTATGCAGTGGCGTAATTAAACTTGGAGCCGCTGTCCATAAGTGGCAGCCCCAGCTTTATTCTGGTTCTCTTTGTTCCTCTCAAATTGCTCCCACCAACTCAGTCTGGGTCCATTGCTTTCTGAGATTCATCCCATCACTTTAGGGTCCCCCAAGGCTCCCCTCTATCTCTATCTGTTGAATATATGCATGAAGATACATAGATACTCTTGATATTGGATGATGGTTTTGAAGTTCACCAGTGGATGAACCCAGACTGGTTTTAGATTAACAATTTGGACAGGGAGTTACTTCTTCTTAGCTCAGTCAGCTCATCCACCTGCCTCTCACCTGATCTGATCTTACAGAACATTATAATGAGATTTGCCCAGAATCAAACAATTTATTCAAGTGGGGAAGCCAAGATTAGAACTGCAATTTTCTGGTACTTCAGCTGATGACCACAGCATCTGAAACCCTGTCCAGCACTCTGAGGTCCTGCTCTAATCTTCTCTGTACTATTTCATACCTATGGACCAGCAATCCAGTGTCTCGCCCCGCAGAATGAACGGTACAATGCGATTATATTGTGAGCGAGCCCCCGGCAGTCTCCCCACCGCACAGTTCTGGATCTCTCCGCCCTCACTATTGCTTTCCATTCCGTGTGTTTGCCAATGCTATTTACCCAGAGCGCGCGCATAAATAAACTATGGTAAATAAGCACCAACCAGCTTGAATTTGCATTCATCTCAGGGCTTGTCTCTGATCATCTCATCAAGAAATTACTCCTGGGACTCCCAGGAGGCACCGTGCGCCGTCAGATTTCCAGTTAAGCTTCGTTGAAAAACATTGCGCTTTATTTTTAAACGATGCCGGGTAGAGATACTGGGTACGAGAACGTAACCTATTACATATGCTGTTGACGCAACGTGACTGGCACATGCAGTGAGCAAGCTAATCTTCTGCACCAGTCACCACCACACATGCACCTCACGGAGGTACACTACACTGGCATGCAGATTTAACACACTCAGTAAAATCCTAAGGGCCATATTTATGGCAAAGTGGTGCAGTGCTGGGCTGCACTGACTGCATCACCGGGAAAGGGCAGGAATGTGCTGTATTTAAGGCATATGACACATTCCTGTCCGTTTCCCCTGCACGCGCGCTGCATGCAAGATTGTTTACAAAAACAAACCTTGGAGGCATATTCCTCTATGTGTGCTGCAAAAGGCAGCACATATAGAGAGAAGAAGTAATGAGGAGAATGTTACGCCTCCCTTGGCGAGTCATATGTTTTTGGCACATTCCCAGGTTTCGTAAATCTGGGAATGTGTCAAAAGCCATGGAAGATGCATGGGAACACCTACGCAATGCACATGGAACACCTTTCTTGAGCAGAGTAATGCAACGCAGCGATTTGCACTGCGTTGTATTACTTCAGGGCCCGTATTTATACTTTTTTTGCGCCGCATTTGCGCCTCTTTTTGACACAAAAACTGTGTAAGCTTCCAAAATACAATTGTATTTTGGAAGTTTGCGCCGCTTTTACGTGAAAAAAAATGACGCAAATGTGGCACTAAAAAAGTATAAATATGGGCTCAGATTTTTTAAGCCAGTCAACACCACACAGCGGCTTTGCATGGCTTTAAAAATCTGACTTAGAGGTTTGTGTCACGCATGTACCACATTGTAAGGTACAAGCATGATGCAAAACGCTTATAAATATGCCCCCAAATGTCACACAAGAGAGGAAATCATTTATGACACACTTCCACTGTTTGAACCTGAGCTGCGTACACATTGTACATTAATGTGGCTGTCGCTCGCAACATAGTACACGTCTATGCATGTGCAGCAATCACAACATTAAAGCACAATCACAAGTCCCTAATTAATGTGGGAAGTTCACACAACATTGATACACAGCTGTTGAACACACATTAATGCACAGCTGTTGAACAATCATAAAACAACCACATTTATATAAGAATAATGAACAGATTGTACTCCCCAATGTGGCACATGTGCACTGCATTGAGGCAGACCTATACACAATACATACATTATTGCACCAGACTTACAGAACATTGGTGGATAAGTAGTATTTGCACATGTCTGTGACAGATTTGCAAAACACTGCTGCACAATTGAAGTACACACTAAGGGGCATATTTAGGAAAAGTGGCACTGCACTTAGCGACCCTTAGCGCCCCCTCAACGCCACCATACGTGCGCCGTATTTAAAATACGGCGCACCATGGCAGTAGTTAGGGGACTAGCAGCAGAATTTTTAAGCTAATCCTGCAAAGCACCCAGAGGCCCATTGTACCCAATGGAAGCCTCCTTTTAACGCCTGCTTTGAGCAGGCGTTAAAAGTGCCCAAAAAATGATGCAATGAAATCTGTTAGATTTCTTTGCGCCATTTTTTTTGGCCTCCCTAATGAGGGAATGCTCCCTTTGCATACATTATGCCTGGCGCAGGCACAATGTAGGGCAAAGGGTTACAAAGCGGCGTAATGCACGCATTGCACCACTTTGTAAATGTGGTGCAGCGTTTTTGGCCGTCTAACGCCATATTAGATTAAAAAGAATGGCGCTAATGTGGCGTTAGAATGGCTCTAGGGGCTCTTAAATAAGCCCGTAAATGTGACATGTACCAAAAAAGCCTCCTACAGTGAACACTTAAAAGCGCCACATTCACATAATAAGCTCCGCAATTAAATGTATGCAAACAATAGAAATGCAAATTTGTACTCATATGAATATGCGACATAACATGGCAGCTCCACAGTGCACACGTGATTGCACGACATTGGCATTACATTGGCAAACAGCAACGGTGCACATATGAACGCAGCACCAACTCATAACAATGAAGCACAATTAAGACGTACTAATAAATGTGCGTATTAACACATCATTCAAAGACACAGCTGTAAAACACACATGAATATGCCTCATACACACAACTCTGGCCGGTACCGTACAGGCTCACAACTTCAGCCACATTAGCCCTGAATTGATTCACATTTATTCTACACACATGAACGTGGCACATATTCATCGCCGATTCTGACCTGCTTTCCAAACAGAATATCTTCACAGCTACTAACGCGTATTGGTAGACATATGACTACATCACTGCACTTTTAGTGACATAAGCATAATTCTATGTGTTTCAACAAAAACGAACTGACGCGTTTACAGTCACCGCCGAATTACCCAGAGTCCCCTCATTCACAACCACTGAAAATCATATACACAAAAACACATTCGGGTCTAGTCACGCATAAAGTCATAAAGTATGGACGAAGACCACTGCCTCCACCTGCACGTATTTTTGGAATTTTATGCAAGTCACAAAACATTCCCAAAGATACTCCAGGAAGCTGCTCCAGGTGCAGGTTTCAAGGGTTAGTTTCGTGGGGTCATGTGACTTTTTAATCAGGATCCAATTCTCCGTGTAATGGGATAGGCTCGCTTGTGTAATGCACACTCCCCACCCGCCCCCTGCAAGCAAAATATTTTTGCTCCCTGAGGAAAGCCCATCTCCCATAGCTCCAGCAAATCTTGAGGAATGTGTTCCCCTTCCCAATCCGGAAAGGGATGCCAGATCTTGGCTAGAGTGAAAATCCTAGCATTTCCTGGATAACGGGGAAAAGACTGGAGTATGTGAACAGCCACAAATGTACATGTTTATGAACATTTATAAACCTCCAAGGATAAGCAAACTTTCGAATGCTCATTTCTCACCCTATGAGTGGGATTTACTGCTGTAAAGAACTTCAGGCTCATGGCAGAGATGTCCACGTAAATAAATGGACTTATGCTTGTCAGGCCAGATATTACTTTGTAAATTCCTGGCAAGCCTCATGCGAATATAACGTTCTGGCTAGGACCCAATATGTACAAGAGAACATACACATAGACAAAAAAGGAAACCCTAAATCCTTTAAGAGACAGGCATTGTTCTCTCTGGATGATATGATTTTTGTATGCTATCTTCTGATGTCCCTCACTTTTGTTTTCTGTTCAGACTTGAGGTGCAGATCCCTCAAGTCTGCATAGAATTACCCTAATCCTATCACACGTCGTTCAATAAACATTAGCCTTGGCTTTATTCGCTTTTTTTTCTTTTTTACTAATAGCATGTCTACTTCTGAGAATAAAAGATATGTCTGGTACAGCCTAAAGCAACAGTTTGAAAACAGTTTCACTGTAATGTGAAATGGAGGTGGATTGATGGCTAATTCAGTGCTCACTGGCTCCTAGGTCCTAGAATCTTATTTTAGTGTATGCCATTGGCCCTATTGTGTGATACTGGGCATACTAGAGACCCTTCTTTGCCCCCCTTTGTTTTCTAATTCTCTTTGACTCTTCTATACAGTATGAGCCCTGAAGAAGGTGCGTGGTTGTCTGGCTATTTGGCACTGAAACATTAGGAGGGAACTACTCTCCAGTGAAAGGGTGTGTTTTTTCCAGTGAGTGGGCTCGAAGTGACTAGTATGTTCGTTCTCTCCAGTGAATGGATCTGCAGCGTCTAGTGTGTTTGTTCTCTCCAGTTAATGGGCCCAGAAAGACTAGCGTGCTTGTTCTCTCCAGTGAATGGGTCTCAGCCACCAGTGTGTTTTCTCCAGTAAGTAGGCCAGCAGGGACAAGTGTGTATGTTCTCTCCAGTGAATGGGCCTGCAAAGACTAGCGTGCTTGTTCTCTCCAGTGACTAGGCCCAAAGAGACTAGTCTGTTTGTTCTCTCAAGTGAATGGGCCCAGAGTGTCAAGTATATTTGTTCTCCTTTTTTTATCAGACGTAAATTACCTATAAGTCCCTAGAAGATAATAGGGCAAGGCTGACATCAACAACCTGTAAATCCTTAGTAGATAATAAGGCAAGACGGGCATAAAGCACCTGTAGGTCCCTAGTAGATAATAGGGCAAGGCTGTTTTCAACAACCTGCAAGTCTCTAGTAGATAATAGGGCAGGGGAGTGTAGTTGTACATTTGGATACCTGCACTTGAGTGCAGATAGTTTGCCATCCCTGTCTGACGGCAGCCCTGCCATGTACACTGTGTGCTAAAAGGAAAGTCGTTGCAAAACTATGTGGTGAGGAATTGTACAGTCAAAGTATGTGAAAAGAACATTGTCACAAAATGCATCTTTTTTTCTTTTATTTTTTTAAACATTTTTTTAGTTGTCCTCATTCATCTCAGGCTCCAGGTCTTCTCTAGGGCAAAAACAACAAGTGATGGACGGAATGCTGAACATTGTCAAACACTCACCCCCAGTCATAGATCTGGGTTTAATCCATTGTTCTTTTGCTCACCATGCCACCCCAGCTTGGACCCAGCCATATGCAAATCAGTCTTGACCCTGTTCCTCATGCGAACAGTCCAGACCGAACTGCCAAGCCAGGTCCTCACTGGACCGGAAACAAGCATCCTGGGACCGGTTTTGGGGTTTCACCCCCTCATCAGCCAGGCTAGCTGGAATCCAGTGGCATGGGAAGCACGGGACCCAAGTCTGGGCATACCCTTCCCACTTCGGGCGACAAAGCAAAAACAACAAGTGATGGACGGAATGCTGAACATTGTCAAACACTCACCCCCAGTCATAGATCTGGGTTTAATCCATCATTCTTTTGCTCACCATGCCACCCCAGTTTGAACCCAGCCATATGCAAATCAGTCTTGACCCTGTTCCTCATGGGAACAGTCCAGACCGAACTGCCAAGCCAGGTCCTCACTGGACCGGAAACAAGTCTGGGTATACCCTTCCCACTTAGGGCGACAATGCTGAACATTGTCAAACACTCACCCCCAGTCATAGATCTGGGTTTAATCCATCGTTCCCATGAGGAATAGGGTCAAGACTGATTTGCATATGGCTGGGTCCAAACTGGGGTGGCATGGTGAGCAAAAGAACGATGGATTAAACCCAGACCTATAACTGGGGGTGAGTGTTTGACAATGTTCAGCATTCCGTCCATCACTTGTTGTTTTTGCTTTGTCGTCCTAAGTGGGAAGGGTATGCCCAGACGTGGGTCCCGTGCTTCCCATGCCACTGGATTCAAGCTAGCCTGGCTGATGAGAGGTGAAACCCCGAAACCGGTCCCAGGATGCTTGTTTCCGGTCCAGTGAGGACCTGGCTTGGCAGTTCGGTCTGGACTGTTCCCATGTGGAACAGGGTCAAGACTGATTTGCATATGGCTGGGTCCAAACTGGGGTGGCATGGTGAGCAAAAGAACGATGGATTAAACTCAGATCTATGACTGGGGGTGAGTGTTTGACAATGTTCAGCATTCCGTCCATCACTTGTTGTTTTTGCTCCAGGTCTTCTCTAGCCATCTTTGTTTGCACCCTCTCACTTTCAGAGTCAGACTATGACCAGAGGGGCCATACCTCTCACAATACCCTGATTGGGGAGCCGCTTTACTAACACAGCTACAAGAGGAGGATAGGGTGTACACTTTGGACAAGAAGGCATCCTCCTGACTTCATTCCCTTTGGGCCAATATACTTTGTTTTCCCATCCATTCCACCAAAAGGAACCAGAATTTAGTTTTCTTTAGACACCCCACTGGCCATGTTCATTTTCGAAACGTAGCAAAGTGCATCCAGCTATCCTGTCTATATAGGAGATGATGCTCCTACCCATTTCCGGTATGTCTCTTTTCTGGCCAACATTATAGCATAGAAAAGCAGTTTCTGCATATCGCCATTCATAGTTCCAAAAGTTATTAGAGAGAGACTTACCTTAATATCTGCCCCCACATCTTACCCAATTCTTCCCAGAATGGACATATTGCTGGACATTCCATAAACATGCGGATATCTGTAGCATTTTCTATGCCGCACTTTCCACATTTAGCCACCCCCCTTTCCTCATTTTTGACAGTTTGTGCAGGGACCGGTAAGCTCTGTGAATAGAAAACTGGTAATTTCTTCGAAAGAAGGCAGGTTTAACTACAGTAAATAAAGTATGCATTGAAAACTGGCACAAATCCTGTAATTCCACTCTAGATAGGCAACTTCCCCAAAGATGTTCTGCCAGCTTGAACTCCCCATCCACCAAGTCCAAAATTTCCCAATATCAAATAGACACTTCCTTTGTGGCAGGGTGTCTCCTCTTCTCTTCCATATGATTCTTCAAACCAAGATTCGCTCAACATCTCTGAGACCACCCTTTCAACTGGACATACTTTAGTCTTGGCAATTTACCCCCAGTCTCTTTATGTAGTTTGTTTCAAGAAACTAGACTTCAATCTCTAAATAGATCTCCCCAATATTCCATACCTTCCTTCCTAATTGGAATAGCCAATTTATCTTCAAAACACTCTGGAGTGCCCGGGGAATCCCAGATAGGAGCCCCATGGTTGTAGTATTCTGCCTTTATTGCTCGTCTTATGATATACCAGATCTTTGCCATATCTTGCAACACTTTTAGGTTTATTGTTTTGAAGAATTCAGGGTCTCCAAAGTTAAACAAAAAATGCTTTGCTACACCTTTTACACCCCCTACCATAGCCTTAAGCATACACCCAACATCAGATGAGTCAGGGGAGGAAAAAGGCACCCTTGCATTCTTAAGTTGGAAAGCCTAGGTGTAATATTGTAAATCTGACAGCGCAAGGCCCCCCTTCTCTCTCCTTGTACGCAACTTCTTCCAGGATACTCTGGTCCCTTTATATGCCCATATAAATAAATTCATGGCTTGTCAAAACTTTCCTACATGCACCTTGTTCATTTGTACGTGGATTGTATTAATCAGAAAACTTACCTTGGGCAGAATCACCATCTTTACAAAGCTTACTCTCCCTAATATCATCAAAGGGAGTTGTCCCCACCCCCACATCAATTTATTACATTCTGTCAGAACTTCTTTTTTAAATCAACCACTGGTATCTGCTTGATGTCCTGCACAATCTTGAAGCCCAAATATCTAATTTCGTTTTTATTTTGGGACTATCCATTCTCTGTTTCCACACCATTACCTCTGTCTTCCCCACATTGACATGGTAACCTGACACTTTACCAAAGTCTCCTGCAATGTCTAAAACTGCCAGGAGGGATGTTTGTAGGTCTGACGAATATAGCATCAAACCATCCGCTTATAAAGATACTTTTTTCTCACATCCACAACAGTTAAAAGGGGAAAGCCTTTGATCCTGTCTAACCATCCTAGCCAAAGGTTCAATATACAGATTAAACTTTATTGGAGATAGCAGACAACCTTGCCTTGTATCTCTAGATATTTTGAAGGAGGAAGTTAAATTCCCGTTCAACAATACCTTTGCTGATGGAGCTTGATAAAACACAAAATGTAACCTTAACGTTCCCCCTAGATGTCACAAGCTCTGTGTGGCCCACAACCTTCAGCATGGAGAAATGCAAAGATGCATCTTAGCGTCTGGTGTTTGGAGAAAACACCTCTTAACACTTACATACAGTAGAGATGTATCTACAGAGGGTAACTTGTTTGTCACTGATATGAGCAAGAATATTGTTCTGAAGGAGCACTATGACCCATGAATGGATCATGAAGATTGTTGAACTAATATCCCTAAACATACTACTGTAGTTGGCAGAAGAAATCACACATGAAGAACACAAACCACCCACATGCATAGAATGAGAAAAACATCCATGGCACGTCTGTCCAGCACATCCCAACACTTGCCTGCATGGGAAACTGTATGTAAGTTATCCATGTTGCGTGACAGCCTGATGTCTGTTCCTTGGGACACACATTAGATTGTCACACAAAAGCACTGTCATAGGGGTGGGTTAGCTGACCACAATCCAGGGAAAGACAACAGCATCCCTAAATATACACTTAGCTAGGATATCATGTGCATGAACATGTCGAGCACATGGGTCAGCTATCCCAAGCTGCGTGGCTACACAAACTGTGTAAATGTGCCATCTATGTAGTCTGATCTCAATAATGTATGTCCCTTCAGATATGTGTAAAAGCCCCATGTGAATCCACCACAAGGGGGCGAAACATTTGTCTCTACTTGTCAAAGAAACTTTTTAGCAAAAAAGACATCAACAAGTGCCCTTGATCTCCAGGCCATATGAGCATTAATAAATGCACCTGGACTTAACGTTCTGACTCGATGTATTAATTCCTGACTACAAATGGTGACATTATTTCAATTATATTTTACAAATAAGTGGGTTCTCAACCTTCTTTTATCTCAAATTTCTGACCTGGGGGTAAACCGGTCCACACCCCTCTTGACAACCCACTATATGGCAGATAAAAGCATTCTCTAGGAAGGGAGAAGTGGACCTTATTAACTCTGCTGTTTGAACACGCACATCAGGGGTTGGAGATGTGGATTCAAAGGTCCCGGCAGCTGTCAACTGTGGAAAGATGAAAGGCATCACTGCAGCAAGGAGGTACTGCTGGGTTCGCAACACAGCGGCAACGTCACAGTGGTAGACAGCCAGGTTGTCACTGAGGGAGGCCAGCATCCACTCCATGGACTCCAGGACAGTTTGGATAGCCCCCAGCCTGTTGTCAATCATGCTGGTGCCACTTTGGGAGGGCATTTGTTTGTGCCTCTGCCTCAGGACACCAGTGATGTCGGCCAGGGACTTCTGGAGTCCACAAAGCGGAGAGTGGGTACCTCTGATGGCAGCAGAGTTGTCCTTATTTGGACGGAGGTACCTTTGGGCTCCTGCCTCCAATGGTATCCATCACCACCCGCACCTGCTGGACTCCTACAGCTGTAGTTTGGAAAATTATTTCTGGGTCATGGGAGTCCAGGGCTCTGGGTGAACTGGCAGGTGGTGTGTGTTCTCTGTTGGTTGGCTCATTTGGAGACCACGCAACTCTGTGTGTCCTCCCTGTGACCTGAGTTGGTGTCTGGATGGCACCCAGGATCTGCGGGAGAGTGTTGGGATTGTTGCTGTGCAGCTGGTCATCGCCATCATTGGAAAAGTCCAGGACAGGCCGTGAGGTATGAAATCATCCTCTACAATGAGATGGAGATGTGTCAGTGTTGATCTGTACTAGCTGTTCACGTGGGTCATCAGGTTGTTAATCATTGTGCCGTATTTACATGGCACAGAGCCATGCATCAAGTCCCGCATTTATGGGCCCCTAGCGGCATATTGTGCCACCAGGGCATCATTTTCTGGAACACTCCACTGGAAAAATATGCCAGTCCACATTTACAAGTCCAGTCAAAGCCATCTTGTGTGGCTTTTCATGGGCTTCTGCATATGGAGCCCTTTCATGCATTACATTGCGTGGCAGTTGCACGCCATAGGTGTTGCTTGGGGTGGTCCCATGCAACACCCATGAAAGCATACAGAATCTGTTGCATTGCCAGATCTTTATAGCTTATAACTTATGTTTGGGTATGTGTCACATTCCTCTGCCAGCCCACATGTGTTTTAAGAGTGATGCAAGAGGGGAGACTTGTACACATGCATCCAAATTGTCACCATTTGTTATCCTGCACCACCCATAGTAAGGTGCAACCACCTCTTGTATTTGTGTTTGTACATGAAAGTGCCCCTTCATGCACAACAACACTCATCCCTGCAACACAGGCTTCCTTGTAGCAACAACAGAAAGGCCTTGTATGTTGTGTGTATTTTACATTTGCACCCTTTCCCAGTGTTCTAGGGAGGCGTATCCCAGCCCTTGCTGCCACCCTGAGCAACAGGCCTGGTACATGATGCCCAATGAGAGTTAAATATGGCCATATTGTATAGTTGATACAGTGAAGAGGTGCTGTGAGGGTTGTAAAGTGGTCTGTGCATATAGTGGGGGGGGGGTCAGTGCATATTACATGTGTTTGGTGTTCCACCATTATTGTGCCGCCATGCAACCATTTTACATGCATACAGTGCCTCTTATGTGCCTACCCCTTATGTCATTTGTTTGTTTCAACATTGCCCCCGTTGCAACTTACCCTGTGTTCGTTGTTGCTCATCATATTCTGCAATGTCCTGTCCCTGGACTCTGGTCACCAACTCCTCAAGGATGACCCCTGCCACCATCTCCTCCAGCTCATCGACCTGCTCCTAGGTTGCAGGACTTAGGACTTCTACCACCATTCTGCAGTGCTGCCTTTCGATTGCTGTCAAATTTCTCTTTTGTTCTGCGCTTGCAATCGTGACAGCACTTCTGACAATTCATCACACTGCCACACTGTTGACTTTTTCATCTATGGACTGCCACATGGCCTCCTTCCTACCTATTGGCAATTTAGAGGTGACGAAGAGCTGGTGTTGGTGCTCCATCACCTCTGTGATCAAGATGTTCTCCTCCTCACTGAACCTACACTTCCTCTTCCTTTTCCTCTTCCCCTGGGAGTCTGTCTGGACATCCTGGCTTGTACTGGGTTAATTGGGATCTCTCTTGGGTCTCTCCTATCCTGACTTCTCCATTATATCACGTTGTGGCTTCTGTTTGGCGTTCTTGTGGGCTAGCACCACTTTTGAAGCACTAGCGTCATTTTTTTGTGACATGTTTCAAAGCTGAGCAACATTTTTTGACACTTTTCTTACTGCCATGGTGTGCTGTTTTGTAATTATGGCGCACACATGGAGGTAAGAAACAACGTTAGCCCCTTAATATCAAGAATGAAACAATCTGATGAAACCTCTTCATCATTATTGGTGACAGAGATTTTGTCTCTGGATGTCTCATGAGTTCTTTGTCAGGCCAATCAACAAAACCTTTTAAAGTTTCACAAATCATTCAATCTGCCTGTACCATTTCACAGGCTCCACTCTCAACACTAGGAAATCATGTGTGAATTACGCAATATCACTCCTACTCCAGGGAACATGAACATATCCACCACCTGGAACCTCTCTCATCTGAAGAATTTGGACATCTTCCTCATCCTCATATGCCCCAGCCAGAGTCAGTTCTAACTTTACTTTTATCGGATCCTTCTTCTTTACCCATCTTCCTTCCCATCTATTTCCTTCACTTCATTTTCAAATGTAACTAATTAATCCCCTAATCTGCTATTTCATTCCAGGAGATCTCATGTTTATCAAGTCTTGATCACTGAAATTTAAGCAACAGCTTCTCTGTAATGCTTTGAATTTATTCAAATTGACTTCATGTCTTCGAGCTAATTCAGCTAATCTCTCATGAGCTTGTCCTGCATGTCTCATGATACTTGCATACAAATACTAGTTCATCTTCTTGGTAAGTGTCTAATTGGGCTGTGTGAAGAATTCTCAGAATTATTTCATTCAGCCTTAATTTCAATTGAGCCTCGACTGGTGCTCTTTCTCTTTCTGGGATTTGAAATGTCCTCCTGCAGTGTCCTGAATTTACAGCTTCATTTGGAGTGTTAATACTCTTAAGCCAATCATCTAATTCTTAAGCACTAAGACCCTGTATTTCTGCTGTAGCATTAAGTAGTATCTCTTCTCGGGTAGTGTTTGGATTTGTATTGTCTGAAGTATTTACAATGGAAATTGCAGAATTGGAAATATTCAATGCTATTCCTCCATTAGGAGTACTACAGTCAGCATTTGGAATAGTCATTTTGGGGTATGAAAATGGTGGGGATCTCCTGTCCTGTCTAAATAGTTGGAGGATCTGTGTTTGCAATATGTGTAGGTATTATCTGTCTTGGGACTGATCAAAGTCTCCTTATTGCCGAATTCCCTGAATTGTCATTACCTGAGACACCCCTTTGTAAAGGAACTATAGGAACAGCCAATGTATGTGTATTACTCTCTGCCACTCCTGAACCATACAGTGGAGCAACAGGACTAATTGTCACAGGACCTGTTAATGCATCTGGGGTAGCTAGAGCACTTGGGCTCTGAAGAACTGTCATCCCTAAACTCTCTCTTGTCTGATTTGAATTTGGCTCTATTAGTGCAGTAGGTATATCGAAATTCTCACTTCCCATTGTCTCAGTGGCCCCTTCCGTTTAGATCACGTTAGAAGGTAACAGACAGTTCAACAATAACTCATTTATAAAATCATTGTCTGAGTCATTCTGTAATCACCCTTATTCTCAGTTTGCTTTGTCACTTCTTTCTTTTTCTTTGGTTTAGTTCTTCCCTCTTCTTCTCTAGTTAAGACAGGGTATAATTTAGTCCCCTCAATTATGTCTGCTCTCCAAGCTTTTTGTTGATTGTCCCATCTAGCATCCTCACAAGTTCGCAAAACTTTCCTGACCCTTCCCTTATATTTCTCTTTCTGTCTCTGATGTGCTATGTGCTCCCAAACATTAAGGGCCTGATTTATGAAACGTTAGCACCACCGTTATGTAATTTTTTGATGCAAAACTGGCACAAACATACAAAATATAGTTATGTTTTGTACGTTTACGCCGCTTTTGCGTCAACAAATGACACAAAGGCGGTGCTAACTTTTCATAAATCGGGCCCTAAGTGCCTGAAACTATGTGAGTCAAGGAGGCGGTTTCATCTCATACAGAATTCAGCTCAAATCTCCAATGATTCTCGAACTATGTGTTCCACTAAGTGGAAATGACGGTGCATCCTCTTTCTCAGTGATCTTGTGCCATTGTTCAAGCCAAAGACATGTGTGAAGCCCTATATTTGATACCATGGAATGACCTGGCATATCTTTGGGAGAAGCCTCTACTTCCTCCCTGACTGGTATAAGTGCATCTCCCTTCATTAGACTTTGCAAAGCTTCAAAGAATTTCATTTTTTCAAATCAAACTGTTTTCACAATAACTTTTTGTTTACAATCAGGAAGAAATTCTTCACTCACAATCTTCTTTTCGGCCTTCACAACAAATACCAGTGCAATTTTCTGTGACGTAGTCCACCAATACCAGCGCGGCATTACGCCAACTGACCTATGCAGGTGCAGCACAATGTGACGTAAATCTTACTCCTTGCAGCGGCTCACCCTCCTTTACAATTTCTCTTGCAATCACTCGCTCACTGAAACCTAAATGCAAAAATAATGCAGGCAAATGTTTTCAACAACCGTGTCTTCTCCTCTAAAAGCTCAGAGTAACCAATGAATTCAAAAACAATTCGGAGCTACTCTCATACCCACTCAAGTGAAACCTCGATCAGCATGTCATTGCTCGGCTTAATACAGTTCCTCCCTGTGCATTTGAGATTCACTGTACCAACCTCTCACAATCACAGAAAAAAGTTTCCTTTCTGGTGGTACTGTCAACGACATCCCACGAACAGCACTGCTAAGCAGCAGACAAGAACAACAAGTGTCTTCAGCACTTTTCTACTATATCCTAGGATCTTAGACCACTACAGACCCAATTCCCATCTCAACGTTTTTGCAATAAGTGCCACATTCACACAACAATTTCAAATTCCTCTGCAAAACACTTCACTATCATCTCAAATCACCACAACCAAAGCATAAGCAATGCAAAGCACACCCCTATTAATACTCACACATCCGCTGAGTTGGAATGACGCTATACCTCCACTAATCCTCCGAACGAGTCATGGGGTTAAAATTTGGGCTGGGTTTGGGAAATTTCATATGCCCAATGAGAGTTAAATATAGCCATATTGTATAGTTGATACAGTGAAGGGGGTGCTGTGAGGGTTGTAAAGTGGTCTGTGCATATAGTGGGGGGGGTCAGTGCATATTACATGTGTTTGGTGTTCCACCATTATTGTGCCACCATGCAACCATTTTACATGCATACAGTGCCTCCTATGTGCCTACCCCTTATGTCATTTGTTTGTTTCAACATTGCCCCCGTTGCAACTTACCCTGTGTTCGTTGTTGCTTATCATATGCCACAGTGTCCTGTCCCTGGACTCTGGTCACCAACTCCCCAAGGATGACCCCTGCCACCATCTCCTCCAGCTCATCCACATGCTCCTGGGGTGCAGGACTTAGGACTTCTACCACCGTTCTGCAGTGCTGCCTTTTGATTGCTGGCAAATTTCTCTTTTGTTCTGTGCTTGCAATCGTGACAGCACTTCTTACAATTCCTCACACTGCCACACTGTTGACTTTTTCAACTATGGACTGTCATATGGCCTCCTTCCTACCTATTGGCAATTTAGAGGTGATGAAGAGCTGGTGTTGGTGCTCCGTCACCTCTGTGATCAAGATGTTCTCCTCCTCACTGAACCTACACTTCCTCTTCCTTTTTCCCTTCTCCTGGGAGTCTGTCTGGACATCCTGGCTTGTACTGGGTTAATTGGGATCTCTCTTGGGTCCCTGGGACCCTGATTCCCTAGCTCTCATTCTCTGAGGACCAAACCGTTCTCTGTTATCAGCTTTGAAGGAACATTTGTGTATGCTCTAGATCTGAGGTCAATATTCTTCAGATGCATGCAGTGGTTTAACTAGGGAATCAGGTAACAGTCTATCAGCATTTATTTTCTGGTGTAACCAATTTGGCCACATAATAAGGACCCAAAACGGAAGTAAAGTTAAAGGGTTTTATTATGAATAAACACTCAGGTTAATATAAACAAATCTCAAAAACATGGAGTAAAGATACAGAATTACAATTGGGTAGCCAAATCTTCTGAAGACATTTAGACACATTAACATAACGCAAACTAAGAACTCTGTGACAGCAATGCAAAAGATCAAGAATACGATTTGATGCTCCAAAAACAATTGCAGGCCCACTCTCTTACACATTAGCGAACGTCTACGTTCATCTATGTTAAACTATGGGCAGTAGGGGATGACCTCCTAAAAATCTAATATACTGGAAAAAGAAAATTCCAACTAGAAAATACAAGCACAAAAAGTAAGGAGTAAAAATAAGACAAAAAGGATTTGGAAAAATGACGAGGAGTTGTCAGCATTTCAGAAGCTCGGTCAAGAGTCTTCTTAGAGAAAGTTAAGTGTAAGTCTAAGCCACACCCAGCAAACCACGGGGGCAAAAACTGAAAGTCAGAAATCTATTCCTCTCAATGTCCAGGGGAAAGTGTCCTACACTCAGTTAGGCCTTTAGCACATAATTGTATCAGAAAATGCATTCTCGATCACGCCACTACAGGCTATATTGTATTTTCCTGTCCCATGGTGTAACTTGCACCATCACCTCTAGCTCCCACGGCAGTCCCAGGAATTCTGCCATCCTTGGTCCACTGGACATCTTACAACATGTATGAATAAGGGACTGTCATTTCATTCTCAAGCTCCTAATGTTCCGCATTCAAGGACTTTTTCTCAGACTCTTTATAAGTAAAACAGTAGCACATCTATTTCCAAACTAACATTTCATGGGAATGTACCTGCAATGAAAATGACATGTTAGGAAAAAACAACAAACAGTTTCAAGTCAAGCTAACCTTAAGCTAATGCACATTACATTACACATTATACTGTACCTATTTAACTCTATATCGATAGGAGTGGAAATTACATTCTCTCAATCAGGAGTGCATGCTACAGATTATGGCCCTCATTCCGAGCCTGGCGGGCGGCGGAGGCCGCCCGCCAGGCTTCCCCCCTCCGAAATACCGCTCCGCGGTCGTAAGACCGCGGAGGGTATTCCGAGTTTTCCCCTGGGCTGGCGGGCGGTCTTCACAAGACCGCCCGCCAGCCCAGGGGAAAACTCCCTTCCCACGATGACGCCGGCTCGTAATAGAGCCGGCGGAGTGGGAAGGTGCGACGGGTGCAGTTGCACCCGTCGCGTATTTCAGTGTCTGCTTTGCAGACACTGAAATACTTTTAGGGGCCCTCTTACGGGGGGCCCTGCCGTGCCCATGCCATAGGCATGGGCACGGCAGGGGCCCCCAGGGGCCCCGCGACTCCCCCTCCCGCCATCCGGTTCCCGGCGGGAGAACCGCCAGGAACTGGATGGCGGGAGGGGGAGTCGGAATCCCCATGCCGGCGCAGCATGCTGCGCCGGCTTGGAGGATTCCTTTGGGGCAGCGGGAAACCGGCGGGAGACCGCCGGTTTCCCTTCTCTGACCGCGGCTGAGCCGCCGCGGTCAGAATGCCCCGCGGGGCACCGCCGGCCTGTCGGCGGTGCCACCGCGTCCCACGGCCCTGGCGGACTTGTTCCGCCAGGGTCGTAATGACCCCCTATATGAATGCAGACCTTACCAATACATGAGCCTAAATGTGATACAGAAGTGCATTTTAAACGTTCATCTTCAAACATTAATACACATATTACATAAGTTGTTATCATTTTAAATGCAAATACATTCAAATAAAGTAAATGTGTTTGTAAAATTGTACTCAATGATTATATTTCACTTAGTGAGATTAAAACACTATATATGATTTTTCCTAACACTACAATGAATGCTTTTTATTATTTACTTTGAGTGCACCACTTTGCATTAGTGAACTGTTAAAACACACATTATATGAAACGTCATGGGTACATATAGGTTATGATTATGACGTCGGAAGCAGTAGTAAATTCTACACTGCTCTAATAGTCTCCATACCTTATTGCTCTAGATCAAGGTATGCTTAAAAGAAAGAGAGAAGCAGAACGTAAATCGTGTGACCGATTATGCAGTCTGAATTTTGACACATAGTGGAATGCGAAAACTCTTGTAATTAGCTCTTTGTACTTATGTGAAATTTTATCAAACTTTTGGAAATTATGCTCATGTTCTTTTGTTCCATACATCTGTGGTATATTTATACTGCAAATGGCAAGCTTGGCACATGATTAAAAAAATGGCATCATTTCAGGTGTTGTATGTAACAAGTGTAACACGAAATTCTCAAAATTACACAAATTACACTGGTGTAATTTAGATTGTGCCTGGGCCTAGACACAATGAAGTCAGAAATATTTTGAGGGATGGCCCAGTGCCCTGTAATCATTGATTTAAAGATGATTCTGAAATGGAGGGAGAGTTATTTTACTGCCAGGACAAAATATTGACTATGCCCATGAAATCTTGCATAATTTCACATATTTTACATTAAGCTTGTGGTGTGTAATGTACAAGATTTCACCAAGAAAACAATGTCACATAAACAAGTTTTCCTGCAGGAATAAACTTCTTCCAACTATAGTGCTAAAAGGCTTTACCAAATATGAGCAGCTGTTGAGGCCAGGTTCCAAAACCCATACCTTCTGCCTTGGTTGGAACTCCACTAGTGCAGCTGTTTGGTCATATCAGAGCTTCTGGAGCACTTGGCTGGTGTCAGGATTTTTGGAAGATTTTTACATATATTCAGCCAACCTGGAATGAAGGCCAAGAACATAATCCACAATGTCTTGCTTAGGCTGTCTGACAGGTCTCTCCTATCCCTCCTTCACAAGACAAAGGGGTCCCTTTACAGGATACCCAAACAGAAGCTCAAAGGGGGAACACCCTCTCCCTTCTGTGGCACATCTCTGTCAGCAAAATGTAGCCATGGCGGTATGACATCCCATCTCCTTCTGAATTTTTCAGGGAGTTCACCAATCATGCCTATCAAAGTCTTGTTGATTCTCTCAACAAGGCCACTGGTTTGTGGGTGATAGGGGGTAGTGAACTTATAGGTCACACCATACTCAACCCACATTTGTTTTAGGTATCCAGACATGAAGTTAGCACCTTTGTCTGACACCTCCTCCTTTGGAAAGCCCACTCTAGTGAATACACCAATGAGGCCCCTAGCTACTGCAGGGGCAGTAGTAGACCTCAGAGGAATTGCTTCAGAGTACCTGGTTGCATGATCCACTACAATCGGTATAAATCTGTTCCCTGATGCTGTCGGAGGGTCAAGGGACCGACAATGTGGGAGGCCACCTGTCTTGCCGCTGGCTTGACAGGTGGCACAGGAGCTACAAAACTCCTTCAACGTCTGGGACATGCCTGGCCAGTAGAAGTGGTTTACAAACCTACTCCATGTTTTTGCTTGGCCAAGATGCCAAGCTAGGGGGATACCATGGGAAAAAATGAGGAGAAACTCTCTACACTGCTGAGGCACTACCACTTTCCTAGTGGCACCAGGTTTGGGGTCTCTTGCCTCAGTGAAGAGGAGTCCCACTTGCCAATAGGTCCTGTGGGAGCCAATGTCTCCCTTTTCCTGATCAGCAGCTTACTGTCTCAGGCCTTCAAGACTGGGAAAGGTCCTCTGTACCTGGCATAGAACCTCCCTAAAGAGTCCCCCTGGTCCTAAGAGCTCTGCCATGTAAGGCCCAAGCTCCTGAAGCTCAGTTCCCTCTGGGTCTGTCAGGTATTCTCCTTGAGGAGAGGGGTCCTTATCTGCTGTCTGATTGGAAGCTGCCCTCCCAGACTTTTTGCCTTTCCTCTTGGTAGGTTTGGCCATTATTCCAGACTCCAACTCTAATTTTTCACCTTGGGCCTTGCCTTGTGCTCTTGTTTTCACACAGACCCATTCGGAGATACCCAGCATAGTTGCATGAGTTTTTCTTTCTACCTCAGCCATACTGAGGACTCCAGATTATTTGCTAGTAGACAATACACAGGGATTGCAGAAGATACCACTATCTTCTTTTGGCCAGTAACCCCTCGCTATTCTAAGGATACCATTGCCATGGGATGCACCTTAGCCTGATTATCAGTGTTGAGGACTGTGTATGTCTCACCAGTCAGATACCGTCCTAAGGACACTAGTTACTCAGACACCATGGTGACACTGGTACCAGTGCTTCTCAGGGCTTAAATTGAAGCCCATTTAAATGAGGCTGTTGTCTGTATCTCACCAGATTACTGGGCCAGACAGCCAGGGCAGCTACATCCACACTACCCTCTGAGACTAAATTTGCCTCAGTAGGCTTACTGACATGGCCAGGGCCTACGTGGAATCCCAACTGGAGACTTACCACTACATTTATTGCAGGTGCACTAGAGACATTCTTTTTGTTAGGACAGTTAGGATCTCCAGCTTGCTGTCCATTGGGTTTACAGGTATGGCACCAAGCCTTTCTTGGATCCCAATTTTCACCCTTGTACCCACCCCTGGGCTGGGAAGAGTCTCGGGCCCACCCTCCTGTGCAGGTTTTTGGGAACCTTTAGAAAACTCCTTGTTTTTGTTCTTGTTTTTGTTGCCCTCTTTTCGTTGGGGGTGAGGGGTATTTTTTTGCCTCCTTTTTGTGTTCTCCCCCCACCAGTGGAAGTTTTGGTTACACTTGTGTTGACCCAGTGATCTGCATTGTTCCCCAATTCTTGAGGAGGAATTGGACCTAGGTCTACCAGGTACTGATTTAGCTTTTTCTGCACACAATTACTCAACAGATGCTCTTTTTCCATTATTAAAATGTAAACACTTTCATAATCATGCACACTGTTACCTTCTAACCAGTAACCTAATGTCTTTACTGAGACGTCCACAAAATCAACTCAGGGCCAAATCTGTTTTTTTTTTAGTCTTTCTGAATTTGATCCTGTACTCCTCAGGAACACACCCAAAGCCCTCAATCAGGTCATAGGACCTTGCATCTGCCTCATTCAGTGTCAGGAGTCAATCCCTGCTCTTTCGAGATAAAAAATCCCACAGAGAAGAGCCCCAATGCTGTTTAGCAAGTCGGTGCCCAATGGCTTCCTATAAGAGTTTGGTCCTTGACAGGGTACCGGCTCTGGCTAGAAAGCCATTCAGCGTCAACAAGCAGGTAGGTCAAAGACTTGAGATATCCAGGAAGGTAAAACCACCATTGGTCCTGGTCTCCAGGGCCCAAGGGCGACGGATGCAGGGGTGTCCTTTGGCGTCAGGTTTCACCGTCCGGGAGTACTTGCAGGTGGTCAAACAAGGTGGACCCGAACTCTTGGGAGCCGGGGTACATCGTTGGCACCAGTGATTCTCCTCAATTGGCATTGCGGGAGATGGGTGCAGTGGTTGCTGTATGTGTCAGGTTTTCTCTCACTACCAGGCTGTAGGAGAGAGACCCTGCGTTTGGTGGCTACAGGAGGTGTGACACTCAGGTGGACTCAGGCTCAGGACAGCTGGGGAGCCCTGCTGGCACCATTGGTGGGCTTCTCACCGTGGGAAGGTCATCGGGTGCAGAGGTCCACTTCAGGTGTCGGGTTTCTAGGCTGCAGAGTCCTTGCTGTTGAGCAGGTCCACTGTTCACGAAAGTCTGACTCTTTTTAGAAGGGAGACATGCTTCCTGTTTTTTTTTGAAGCTGCAGTTGCAGGATGAGTCATTTTGTGCTGAGTCTGGTGAGGTTAACAGGCATACCGGAAGGGCTGGTACCAGGTCAGCTGCTTCTTCTTCCTCTTCTTCTGTGGGGTTGGCTCTTCTTTGTCCTTCTTCTTCATAAATAGTCAGGATCTGAGTTCTAGGGTTCAGGAGTGCCACTTAAATACTCAATTTAGGGGTGTCACAGGGAGTGCCAGGTGGTAGCCAATAGGCTGACCACTTTTAGGGTGACTACACCCTTCTTGTGAGCACTTCCGCTGGGAAGTGGGCATAACCCTAACTCTAGTGGCCTAATTCCTTGCTAACAAGATGGAGGAATTTGAAAAGTAGAGTCACACTTCTGCTTGTCCACCTTAGGGGTGAGACTGGCATGGAGTGGACATTCCTCCTAATTTAATTAGTTTTCCTGCCTGTGCTACTGCCAAAAGTGAGGTCAGGACGGGGGGTGGGCATCTGTGCCACCTGGAGAGACTTGGGTAGCATTTCAAAGATGGCAAGGCCTCTGAAGCTCCCTGTCCTGAAATGTTCATCTTGCTCTGGGCGAGGTGTAATCACCTCTGCCCAGAGCAGACCTTTTTCTGGGACTCCAACAGTGTTAGCCCTCACATCAGGGCACCAGAACTCGATCTTAAAACTGGCACATGCGGTGAAAGGGGAACTGGCACACAGGGCTGTGTGACAGGTTGTGTTTTCAATTTAGCCTGCACTAACACACACAGGGGGTCATTAGGACCCCGGCGGTAGTATGGAGTAAGGTACTGCCAACAGGCTGGCGGTACTTTCCTCCATATTATGACATTGGCAGTTTGGCTTAAGCCAAACCACCAATGTACCACACTGACCGCCACGGTGGTAACAGCCGCTGGGCTGGAGACATCAATCTCCAGCCCGGTGGCCGTCACTTGATGGCCTGGGGGATTAGGAACCCACCTACCGCCATGGTTTTCGTGGCTTCCTTACTGCCACGAAAACCATGGCGGTAGGCACTATCAGTGACAGGGAATTTCTTCCCTGTCACTGATAGGGGTCTTCCCCATTCCCCTCCTTCTCCACAGGTTCCCCCCGCGCCCCCTTCCTCTCCACACCCCACCTTCATACATACCCCTCCCTTCACACAGGCACACACACATACAATACCCATTCCCACATTCATCCATGCATGCATACACCCATGCACACACCCATCCGCACACACTTACATACATACATGCAGGCACGCATTCACGCAACTCAACATACACACACTCACACCCCCAAACATGCACAAACATACAAAACGCAACACACACCCACATACACGCACGCACAGACATACACACACACACCCACACACACAGTCAACACCACCCTCACACCCCCTCCCCTGTTGGAGCACCCACTTACCTTTTTGGAGAGGGTTCTCCGGCAGGAGATGGGACAGGGCGCTGCTGCCAGCAGCAGCGTCCGCTAGCAGAACACTGCCAGGCCGTATTAATTCTCATAATACGTCTGGCGGCGGTCTACTGGAGTGGCACTGCTGCTGGCAGCAGTGCCACCTTACCACCGTCCGCAGGCATGGCCACAGCCAGATTTCCTCCATCCTTCTGGCAGAAATCTGGCTGTGGTCATATTATGGCTGGTAGCTGTGGCGACGGTCTTATGGCGACCGTCGCCGCGGCGGTAGGCGATTTTTACCACCAATGTCATAATGAGGGCCACAGTCTGCAATGGCAGCACTGTGAGGGTAAGGTGAGGGGTCCCTGAGGGTGGCACAATTCGTGCTGCAGCCCACAGAGACCTTCATTAGTACCCCAGGCCATGGTGCCAGGGGTACCTTTTACTATTGACTTACAGTGGCAGCTAGAGTTTGCCACGTGAGCCAAACAACTGTGCAGTTTTGGGTAAACAGATCTGGCACTGGGGACCTGTTTAGCAGAGACCTAGTGCACTAACAGTCAAAGTCACATCAGAAACCAGGCAAAAGGTGGGTGCTATCATGTCAAAAAGGGTGCTTTCCTACAGAGAGTGATCACAATTTTCAAATATAGCAGAAATGCTGTCTTCAAAATGGTTAGAAAGCTTGTCACACAGAGCAATTGAGAATGCTCAAGGGATTACGCAGAGCTAGGAGAAGATAGCAAGCATACTATAGAAAATAATTTTTTAGAAGACTTTTTTAATCAGCCAAGATCTTATTGGCATATAATTCAGCTTTAGCAGAGAAAACTAGTTTCTTATGTGACTTAAGTGCTGCTTTCAACTCTAATTTTGCTCCTAGGGTGTGTGGGGAATGCTAGACCCTTTCCAGATACGTGCAACCACATTTTGCCTCTTTCAAAGGGGAAGGGTGTATAAGGAGCAGTAGGCCTCGATCAGGTATGGCAAACACTCTTAAAAGGAAAAGCAACATCAAGCGCTGTATAATACAGCACCCATAGTCGTCAGTGACCGAACCAGTATTTCTTATTCTGGAGAGAGAATTAAGAGATTTTCTCAATTTGTTAATTGAGAGTTCTGGCCAAGGACATACCAGCTAGGGAACATTCATCGCTGCCTGCCTGGTCCATGCTTTCCTGCTGTCAATAATGTAAAACATGACCAAATAGTAATTTATCCATATTATGTATGGTACATTATCCAAACAAATCAGTCTTCCAGATGGAGCAAAGATTAGGTTAAGCATAGTACCATTTTGATGAGTGGACCCAGTTACTACTTTGAAGGTTTCAAGGGCTAAAAGAGTGATAATAGAATTAGTGGCCCTGAGTGTTAGAAGGCAAATCAGCATGGATTTTAATGTTGCCCACACTATGAAGGTAGAATGGGAAACAAGCATTGGTATCAAAAAATCAGCAAAAGACTCAGTAAAGTCACCTAGGGACCACTCCTCTTTTCTTTGGTAGAAGAAGAAGGGTTTCTAAACGTTAACAAGGCACTGTGTCCAAAATGGAAGGTTTCAAGCCAGACCTATTTTTCAACTACCACTGTACCACAGCCGCAATGTGAAGCACTATGATTGGTTGCTAAGGCGATGAAAGCAAGCACTTTGCAGTGCATCTCACAACAGACAGGTGGACCAGTTGTCAAGCTACACACTATGGCCCATATTTACTAAAGTTCTCCAGTCGGACTGTGCCACTTCTATGGCACAGCCCTAACACAAAGTCCTTTTTGAGTCTTTTTAAGACATTCAAAGCCGCTTTTTGTAGTTTTGTAAATATGAAAGTAACGCAGGGCAGACATAGCGCTGTCTTGCATTGGATAGGCATTCCATGGGTGGACCACTGGTGTCCCCTGTGCCTTCACCTATGGTTTTGACATAAGAAGAATTATGAAGCAGAATTACTAAAGGTGAGTAAACCTGGAATTGCACCAAAAATCTATGCCTTCCTGATGCAGGCTTAGGGCCTGATTTAGATATGGGCAAACGGGTTACTCCGTCTTACTGTGGGCGTTCTCCAGCACACATAGGAAGAGGAAATTACTTGTAAGGATTGATTTTTGCAGGAGGGTATGCCTGTAGGAACAATCCTGCCTATACCACAGACACCCTTGCACCATGGTGCAAGAGTTCCTGGGTGGGCGTGAGGCAGTGCGCGAGTGCTCGGAGACAGCTGGAACATGCCATATCTTAGTTGATATGGTGCATTTCTGCTGTTTCCCTCTGTGAAATGTTAGTAAATATGCCCTCATATGTCCATCATTGTGCACCTTGGTAAATTTGAGTAGCAAAGTAGCTGCCTTCCACAAAATGGAGAAAACATGACAGTGCAATCTCTACAAAGACATGCACAGATATGGCATTGCTGCTCTCTTCCCAAGCATTGGCTCACATTCAGGCTGACTAGCAGAACACAAACACACACCAGAATGCAGAGATGTGTGCATTTTGTCTAGCTGAAGTGATCCTTTTCCAGTACAAAACATTATGCAAAGACTAATTGTTGGCCCTGGCCCTCTCTACAGGGTCACCGACAATTTTTTGCCTCCACTCATCTTATGTTTTTTTGCTTTCATGCCTTAGGACTCTGTCCACTTTACTACTACTAAACAATGCTAAAGTGTTTGTGCTGTTTCCTCTAAACATGGTAACATTGGCTTATCCCCATTTGGCATATTAAATGTACCTATATGTTCCCTAGTGAAGTAGCACTAAATGTGCCAAGGGCCTGTGAATTAAATGTTCTTATGGGCCTGCAGCACCAATTGTGCCACCCACTTAAGTAGCCCTTTAGACATATCTCAGGGCTGCCATTGCAGCCTTTGTATGCAGTTTTAAACAAAATAAACAATTTTCCAGGCCCAAACGTTCATTTTTAATGCATATAAGGCCCCCTAGTGTAGGCCTCGGAATGCCCAGGGGGTATTGTGCAGTGTATTTAAAAAGGACATATACCTTTAAGTTTTATATTTCCTAGTAGTGAAAAGATAACATTGGAGTTAACTTATTACATTTAATAAGCTGTAATTTCCAAATGGGAGTAGGTAACGCGAAAAGTTTTGGGTGTCTTTGAATTTGTAATGAAAAATCCTAAATGATGGTGAAGTCAGAGTTTAAATTACAATTTTGAAAGTTACAATTTTAACAACTTGGCATTTCCCTGCCTTAGCCATTTATTGTCTGTAGCATGTCTCTGGGTCACATGACTGAGTGTAGCTAACAGATGGGCTTTGTGTACTCCTTCTAGACAGCCACATATAATAGGGAGCTAAGGTGTGCCTGGATGGGCCATCGCTGGAAGGATTTGAGAGAGGAGCTGGGCACAGTCCTGCCTCCACCCAAAAGGCTGCATGCCCCTGTAGTTAGTCTGGAGCCATGACCGGTAAGGCGGGATGCCTGGGTACTTCAAAGGTAATTTCTAGAAGCTTCTCCCACCTTCCAGAGGAAGGGCCCCAGCTATAAATTTTGGCCCTCAGACACCACCGCTTCAAGATACCTCTTGACCTGTAAAATACCTACTCTACTTGGAAGAAGGACTGCTGTGCTACTGAAGGAGTGCCACTCAGCTGGACTGCTACCATGCTACTATTGCCTTGCTGGACTGCCTCCTTGCTGTGCTGACCTGCTGCCATCTTGTTAAACCCAGAACCCCAGAGTGTCTACAAGGGCTTCTGATTTGAAGCTTCAAGGTTAGAACAGGCTTCCAACAACCTTGCATCTGCACCTGGAATCTGCTATCTGTGAGTTTTCCCTTCCAAGTGGTGCCACCCCAGTCCTGGACCCTTGGAAGTGAACCTAAGGTGCTATACCTGCATCTGTGGATACAGCGGGACTGATTGATCTCCTCTGTTGCTCAGCGCACCCAAGCCAAACTGACACATCACCACTGTTGCATAGATCGGAACCGTCGCAAAGACCCGCAGTGCAGCCTCACCACATCTCAGAACGGACGCATCACTAGTCTGTCTAGCAGGTTCACTGGGTCCCTGCAGCTGGCCTGTACTCCACAGTGGTCGGCCTGAACTTCTGACTTTCCCTCTGTCCGGCGCAACCAAATATTCATAGTTGTCGATTTATGCCTTTGGCGCTGTCTTCACTAAAATCTTTAAACTTATCTCCTATTCTGCTGATTGGATTTTTATTGATTTGGTCCTGTTTTATTTATTAAAAATGATTCTATTATACATTTTCTATTTTTCTAAACCTGTTGTTGGGTCATTTTGGAGTTGTGTTGTCACTGTGTTACTATTTTAAGTGTTGCACAAATACTTTATACATAGCCTCTGAGTCAAGCCTGACAGCTCTGGGTCAAGCTACCTGTGGGTTGAGCTCACATTAATTTAGGGATTGCTTGTGACTTCACCCTGAGAAGAATTGTGGTGACTGCTTGAAAAAGGTTTCATCTCATAAACCAATTTCTTCCAATAATTAAAAAATCTTTCCCACTTTGTATATGTGCTGTATAGTGAAATGTTTGGAGAAATAAAAACCTTTCTCCTACATTGCACCTGTCTGGAGGGCGGGTAATATTAAGGTTCAAATCCCTGTTGATCATTGTTAGCAGATTGGGCTTTGTATCAAAAACTATGGGTGGTAGCAAGAGTATAAACCATCCGTGGGATGACCCTCTTGAAGCAACTTAGGCCCAAATTTATACTTTCTTAGCTCCGCATTTGTGTCATTTTTTTACGCAAAAGCGTCACAAACTTACAAAACACAATTGTATTTTGTAAGTTTGCACCGATTTTGATTAAAAAATTACGCAAATGCGGCTCTAAGAAAGTATAAATATGGGCCTTAATGCTAAGTAGTCAAAGTGTTCCTTTGCATTTCTGTTAGGCAACTTTCCAATGTAACAACTTTTACAGTGAAAATCATATGACAAATGATACTTTGTTCCAGTTTGAGTCAATTTGATGACTTTGCCTCAGTTCAAAGTGTTGATAAATCTGGCTTCTGGTCTCTATTTAGGCAGTTAAAGGAAGGCTATTACTCAGTGCCATCAGTACTGATGCTTTTGAAGGTGTTCGTCAGAGTGCAAAAGTTGAAGTGTTCTCCAATTAGAAATCACACACAGCTGCCAACATCCTGGCAGAAACCAACACCATAGTCTATCAATGGCTTCTATCCAGGGGTCTCAGTAATTAACTTCTTGACAATGGCAGTAATGTTGTCAAAAACATGGAATATCAGCTATGGTTTTCCCTCTATTACATTGTTGAATGCTACGCCACAATCTCTATCCCATTTGAAAAATGGCATTGCTACGCAGCCTTCAACAATGTAAAAGAGAGAATATTTCAGACTCTTACATTGGGACATTTTGATGTCACGGACAAAACTTAAATAACAACTGATGCGAGCAATGTGGGGATTGGAGCGTGTTAACGCGGGTGAAAGATAGCCAAGACAAGATAGTGGGGTTTGCATCGAGAAGCCCTTGTGTGTTAGTGGGGCATCAAACATTTCAAGTACTTTATGTGAGGACTACCCTTTAAAGTTAAAACAGATCACAAGCCTATTATACACATGTTCAAGGGGGAAAAAGGGGTAGAAGGAAATGTAACACCTAGAATATCCAGGTGGGTGCTATCTATGTTAGAATACAACTCAAAGTAGATTATGTGACAGGTCTGAAAAATGTAGTGGCAGACTGTCTGTCTAGGTTGGTCTATAGAAGAATCAGATCAAAACCTGGGAGTAGACTTATAGGTAGTGATGGATGGGAGTGAAGTAGCATTGGGAAAGGAAGATTGAAGGGTTGCTATGGAAGAGGACCTTTTAATGAGAGAAGTGGAGAGATGTGTAAATCCTGGTAAAGAGTTGAATGCATACCATATGTAAAAGACAAATTGAGTGTGTATGAAGGGAAACAGATGTGGAGGAATCAAATCCCACCTGAGAAACTTTAAAAAAAGATCATTCAAACTGTACATGAAGGACATCCGGGTCACAACATGACAAAGAGGCATGTGTGACAATCTTTCTGGTGGCCCAAAATGGATGAGGATATTGAAGGCATAGTCAGGGAATGTTATGCATGTGTCAACAGTGATGAGACTAAAATCATAAGGAAACCTCTTGGGAAAGAGTGGCCATAGATGTTTTAGTTCCTATAGCCAGATTGGGTAGTAGCGATAAGTACACAATTATTTTGATTGATTATGACACCAAATGGTTTGTGACAATGACCATAGATCAGATTGAAACTGAAAATGTAAATAAGTTCTTAGAAATGGTGTTTATATAGATGAAGAATTCACAAGACACTGATATCTGATAATGGGGTGCAGTTTATTTCCAGAAGCATGAATGAGTGCTTGACAAAAATAGGTGTCACACATGAAACAGTGGCTTTATTCAGACCCCAAGCCAATGGATTAGTTGAATGGGTCAATCACCTAATTATGGAGAATATTCAGCTATCCTTGGCCAATGTGTTGCCATGGAAAGAGTAATTGAGGAAATTGACATGGGCATACAGAATATCACCACAATGTGTGACCAAAGTATCACATTTCATATCCCTTAAGGAAAGAGAACTGTGAAGGAAGGAGATCCAGCATGGTTGAAGAGTAAAGAATGTGGGTGGGTGGACCAAAATCCTATAAAAAACAATGTTGCAGCAAAACAACAGAAAGCTAAGTAATACAATTATGCTAAGAAAGGTGTTAGGAGAGTATACATA
Source organism: Pleurodeles waltl (assembly GCF_031143425.1). NCBI lineage: Eukaryota > Metazoa > Chordata > Amphibia > Caudata > Salamandridae > Pleurodeles > Pleurodeles waltl. The sequence continues at coordinate 1,330,077,373 of NC_090446.1, read as the reverse complement.
CAAAAAAGGTGATTGTGTTGGGGTAAAGGAAGGAGGGATAGTCAGGAAAGGAGAAAGCAAGTTTTCCAAACCTCTCAAAGTAAAAGAGGTGAAACGGAGTGTGGTGATTCTGGAGGATGGATCTGTACGGAGTTTTGAGAATGTGACAAAGGTCCAAGCAGGACTATGGGGGACTCATAAAGCCTGGCAACATGTCCATGATGCATTCTACGCAAGATATGTATGAGGCATGTCTGTCAAAATACATGTATGTATGCATGTTATTGAGTTATTTCTTTGTTGTTATGTATAATGGTATAGTGTTTCTTTTTCTGACAGGTAGATCATATTAATTGTATATATATAAGGGGGAAATGTGTAGAGTTGATAGAATGTTAACTATGTAGCAGAGAACTTGGAATGTGGGTAAGGAATGTGTTTACAAGAAAGAAGAGTGGGTAACAGCAGAACAAGTGAAGAGAAGCTGAATGTGACTTGTTGGACTGAATAAACTTGGATATGAAACTACTTCCAGCTCACCTTTACAAAAAGCTCATACACTTTGGCTCCTTTATGGAAACTTTTGTGCTGATCGTGCTGAAGTAGTGGTCATGAAATAGAAGGGCCCAAAAAGTGTGATTCCCTATGTTAATTCCCATAGAATCGATTGTTTATAGAAAAACAACTGAACAGAATCACACTAAATGTGGGGACATTTCCACTTAAGTCACAATCTAAAAAGCATATATTTCAGAGAGTGGGTACAGTTATACCAGGGCACACCCCTTGTGGTACCACAGTACCGGTACGGCAGTATCATGATACCACTCCACTGCATACCAATGAAACATTTAAAAAGCAATGAGAAGGGTCTAGACATACACTAGACCCTGTAACCAACTGTCACTGTTCAGGCCATGGGATGTGTGCAGTATAGATTGGTCTTCTACAGCAGCTTGGGTGCATGCCACCCACTGCTGCACACAGCTAAAGGATGTGCAGGGGGGACACTTGTGGGGGGCTGGGTGCCCACAGGTATTGGGCACAGGACCTGGCCAGAGACTAGGACTTGCATCTAACTGCTGCTGCACCTGGCCCAAGCCATACACAGCAGGGGATTTGGAATTTGCAGGGGTTTGGGTGGAGGGCTAACCCACAATGTGCGTGGCCGAAGACCATGTGCAGTGTTCGGTTGGCACCTACAGTGTGTTGGCCAGGCCCTGCAACCAACTCCCTGTTACATCATGTCCTAAAGTAGTGTTCTGCAGAAGGCTGGACACACACGGAAAGGTGGGAGCAGGGCCTGACTGGAGGCTGGGCACCAGTGGGTGTGGGTGGTTAGGTGCCCATGGGGGTTTTGGTGGAAGGAGTGGACAACAGTCAAAGATCATTTGCTGCAGGGGCTTTGGTTGCAGCCTGCCCAGATGGTTTGGTGTATATTCAACTGTGAATATGAGCAAATGTAAAGAACTAACATTTATAAAACAGAAAACCACTGATATTTACCAGTTATTGTTTAGTGAGCCAAATATACCGTGTGCACTGTCATGCACTGTTTATAAACTCACATATTAGATCACTCATGAAGTGTTAAATTACATTATTGATAACATCGTTGATGAGATCTCAAATGACATAATCAACAAAATCACTGATGACATCTCAAATGACATCATCCTTCATACTGCTATTCACATTACTCTATAAGATCTTACAACATTTTAGAAAGAAAGTTATTAGAAGACGGCCTGTAGTCAAATATAGGATAGAGTTACTGTGTGTAAACGGATGGGTGCATAGAATGGAAACAGTGTAGCCCAGGAGGCAAGTTTGTATGTGCATGCTGAAAGCTTCAGGTGCACCATTTACAAGCCATCAACTTTTGAGGCACAAGTAGTACTCCATGTTCACTAAGGTAAAAGCTGAGCACACCTGCTGTGGGGTGCAAAGGCATGTTTCAAAGTGGTTTGTGGCTCAATGTCACAGGATATTGCGAAAAATCTATGAGAAAAAACAAAGTTGCTGTTAACAATAGATAATCTACAAGTGGATGTCTAGGTATGTGGCCATGCTATATAGTTCTAATACAGTGCTATAGCCAAATTCTATGTAACAAGGAGTTTATAAGATGTGGATGTTTATCTCCAGAACTTCGGTGTAACTCACACTGGGGTTGTATGCATGGCTCCAAGGTTATATGCCATTGTGGTCATCTCAGGATTGTGAATAGTGTATTTTACCAAACTACTGAGGATTGTCTACAGGGCCTGGCAATATACAGCAGATACATAACTGTGAATTTGACTTAAAATTGCAGGTCATGTGAAATCTTTAAGAAGAGAATCCTCTTAACCTGAATAGAGTACAAACTATTTTTTGGAGGAGTTAAAGGTTTAAAAAGGGGGGACCCCAATGAGAGTCTTTAGAGGCATTTTTTGGTTAGGTGGGTGAATATCAGTGAAAAAGCGTAACATCCACCAAATGTTGGTGACTTGACTGATATGCTATGTGTCCAGCATGTGGTCAGAGGTTATGTCCATTATCACATGACTGGTGATAGAAAATTGGGCATAGGTATAGCTTGTTGAATTACTACATTACCCTATTTGACGCTGTCACAATGAATGGATGAATTTCTGTTTTTTTTTAACATAAGCTAGGATCTTATTCCCGTATCCAACTATAATGTCAGTTTAACCTTTGTTTTTTTTTAGTTATTTCAATGAATATATAGCTAGACTGACAGATAGATAGATAGATAGATAGATAGATAGATAGATAGATAGATAGATAGATAGATAGATAGAATGATAGATAGAATGATTTAACTCATATATACTTACCTGCGAGGTAATAACTCCTGAGAAAAATGCAGTTACAAACTGTTAACATCACTAGCCTGTAGCCGCTACACCCGTACTGAGCAGGTCCTGCAACAAGTGAAGGATGTCTGCCCAGAAATGTGTAATGGGTACAAATTTCCCTCAAACAATTATTCAAATGGCATACTTCTGTAGATATAATGTTATACAAGTTCTCTCAGGTATCCTCTACCTAAGTTCCATTTTAACAAGCAGAGACGGGGCATTTTGTGATTTTTGCAAGAAAGTAATATGAAGAATATATGGTGAAGGAAAATCATCTTAGGCCATGAATGAACACAAGTAGACGTAATTAATTACTTTTTTAGAGTTCTCTGTTGAAATTAGTACAAAACAGTTCAATAAAGGTTTACGTCAAAATCTTAGTAGATCAACAAAAACAGAGGCCCATATTTATACTTTTTGACGCCAAACTGCGCTAACTCAGTTTTGCGTCAAAAAGATTTGCGCCGGCTAACGCCATTCTGAAGCGCCATGCGGGCGCCGTATTTATTCAATGACGTTAGACGGCGTTAGCCGCCGGCGCCGTCTGGTGTGCGTTAAAAAAAACGGCGTACACCAGGCAGCGCCGGCGTAGGGGGATATGGGGCTTGGGCGTCAAGAAATGGTGCAAGTCAGGTTGAGGCAATTTTTTCGCCTTCACCCGATTTGCGCCATTATTTTTCACTCCCAACCCCCATAGAAATGACTCCTGTCTTAGCAAAGACAGGAGTCATGCCCCCTTGCCCAATGGCCATGCCCAGGGGACTTCTGTCCCCTGGGCATGGTCATTGGGCATAGTGGCATGTAGGGGGGCACAAATCAGGCCCCCCTATGCCACAAAAAAAAAAAAAAAAACTCTTACCTGAACTTACCTTAATGTCCCTGGGATGGGTCCCTCCTTCCTTGGGTGTCCTCCTGGGGTGGGCATGGGTGACAGGGGGTGTCCCTGGGGACATGGGGGGGCACCTCTGGGCTCCTTCAGAGCCCACAGGTCCCTTAACGCCTGCCTTTTGCAGGCGCTAAAAAATGGCGCAAAAGCGGCCGTACGTCATTTTATTTGACCCGCCCACTCCCGGGCGTGATTTTTGCCCGGGAGTATAAATCCGACGCACATGCCTCGGAGTCTATTTTTTAGACGGGAACGCCTACCTTGCATATAATTAACGCAAAGTAGGTGTCCACGCTAAAAAAATCACGCTAACTCCATGGACTTTGGCGCTAGACGCGTCTAACGCCAAAGTATAAATATGGAGTTAGTTTTGCGTCGAAATTGCGTAAAAAAAAACGACGCAATTCCGGCGCAAACGGAGTATAAATATGCCCCAGAGAATTTTACATTTAGTTTTAGGCATTAAGGGCAAGATGTACGACCCAGAGTTTAGTGACTCGCGAGTCGCAAAACCATATGTACAACAGTGTACTTCACACTGCTTGCGATTCCTAATGGTGTTGCAAATGACCTACCTATTTAATATTCATGAGGTAGGTCGCAATTTGCAACCCCATTGGGAATGGCTGCACTCACAGGGGTGGTGGCCTGCTGGGGACTGCAGACCACCATGTTTGTGACTGCTTTTAAATAAAGCAGTATTTTATTTAAAATGCAGCCCGTTTTTCAGAAAGGAAAATGGAATGCACTTCAAAAACAAAAATGAAAAGTTTTCTTTTCATTTTTTCAGAGCAGGCAGTGGCCCTTGGGACCACTGCCTGCTCCAAAAAAAAAATTCTGCTTCCATTCACAAAGGGGAAGGGGTCCCATGGGGACTCCTTCCCGTTTGCAAATGGGTTAGCACCAATTTTAAATTGGTGTTAACTGTGACTGTTTTGTGACCGCATTCAGAGTCACAAAACAATCATACATCACACTGTGACTCACAATTAGGAAGGGAACGCCCCTTTCTAATTGTGGCTTACAAACCTATTTTGCGATTCAGTAAATGGATTACGGAATCGCAAAATAGGGTTTGTACATACAAGGATTCTTTTTTCTTGTCGCAAACGGCCCAGGGCCAGATGTAGCAAGGCATTAGCTCCTCGCAAACGGCGAAAAACGCCGTTTGCGAGGCGCTAATGCCTGTGCGCGATGCAGAAACACATTTTGCGAGTCGGAACCGACTCGCAAAATGTGTTTCCGACTTGCAAATAGGAAGGGGTGTTCCCTTCCTATTTGCAACTCGCACCGCGATGTAAGTTGATTTGTGACCGCAAAAGCGGTCACAAATCAACTCGCAGTTACCATCCACTTGAAGTGGATGGTAACTCATTCGCAAACGGGAAGGGGTCCCCATGGGACCCCTTCCCCTTTGTGAATGATCACAAAAATAATTTTTCAGAGCAGGCAGTGGTCCAATGGACCACTACCTGCCCTGAAAAATACCGAAACAAAAGGTTTCGGTTTATTTTTCAAAGTGCAGCTCGTTTTCCTTTAAGGAAAACGGGTTGCACTTTGAAAAAAAAAACCTGCTTTATTGAAAAGCAGTCGCAAACATGGAGGTCTGCTGACGACAGCAGGCCTCCATGTTTGCGAGTGCCCATAGTCGGTATGGGGCCGCAATTTGCGACCCACCTCATTAATATTAATGAGGTGGGTCATTGCGACCCCATACCGACTCGCAGAAGGTGTCTGAGACACCTTTCTGCATGTGGTTTTGCGAGTTGCAATTTGCGAGTCTCTATGACTCGCAAATTGCAACTCGCAAAACCATACTTACCTACATCTGGCCCCCAGTTCTGTGAATCGGGCCGTTAGCGACAAGAAAAAAGCTACGTACATGTGGCCCTAATTCATTACAAAAGCTTCAGCATTCTGGCCTTAGTTAATTCAATTCTACACACACACAAACACACACACACACACTTACACACTCTTTGCTTTAGTATTTGGGTACAAGTATAAAGTGCAGTTTCTTAATTAGGGGGCATGGTGTGTCACAGGTAGCCCTCTGCCATTTAAGGATCTTTTACTTCAAGGTATCACCTAAGGAAACAAAGAATTAATTAATTAACAAATTCATGTATGAATTAATTAGTGCATTCATTTTCAAGTTTGATCCCTCGTAGACTTTTGGGAAAAGTAAGTGAACTGAACACATAACTAAAAGAGATGTAAAATCCATGCTCTGTGTACAACTGCTAATCGCCAAGGTTGTGGATGGTTTTAGAGCAGGAATGAGGGAACAGGAGGTAAGAAGACTGAAGGGAGAAAATCAGACATCAGGTGAAAAGCAGTACGAGTCCGTGGAGTCTTTTAGTGGCTCCGTGGCTCTGCTCTTCCCTTTTTCGAAACTGCTTCTGTCACTTTAGGACCTGCCCTCATGAAAGGTTATGTTTGTGGAAATTCCTTAATAGATAGTATATATAGCAACATATTTTCACTGTATTCCTCCTCCCCTAGGTCTCTATTTTTCCCATAAAATGTTTTCTTTTGCCTCGGTGTCTCTGGATTCAAAAATAACCTTTATGTTATTCTGAATTCGTCTCTACTCTGTTCAGGGCATGAGTGTCTTTGCACCTGTCTCACTAATGTCTACGTCTGTTATCTTTGCATATGGAAAGGTGTCAGGGGCTTTGCTGAAATCCAGGTAGATCCCATCTGTCACTTGTTTAACCCCAGGATATATCTTTTTTGTGTAGGTGGCTGGGGTTCCCTAGCACTAATTATTCAATCTGCACCCCTATATGCACTTGTGGTCACCAGATCGACAACCATTCTTGCCAGTTCTTAAGTATCAACATTGACAGATACCTTGTCATCACCTGTAAACAGAAATACCGTGTCTAGCAGCTTAACTGCTGCAGACCATTGGGAGCCATAGAACAGCCCTAGAGTGACGACCGATCCTACAAGATGTTTACCATTTTCCGGAGAGGGCACTTGATCCTCTCTCTGCTTGCAGTGCTTCAGTCAGTGCCCAGCTCAATTTGGTACAAGGGTTTCTACCTCCAAGCAGCTGAAGATGTTTACTGACAGTGCATATGGAACAGTGTCCGAGGCTTTGCTGTAATCCAGGTAGATCCCAGCTGTCACTCGGCATGCAGCTATGCTCCTGGACACCCAATCAAGAAACCCTGTCGGATTTATCTGTCTTTCTGATAAGAGACAGCCCTGCTGCCTCGGATGCTTTAACCTTCTTATTTAAACGTGGAACTTTTCTCTCTTTGGGGGTAGTACCGTTCTTTTCTCGTAGAGTGCGAAAATTGGCATCACAAAATGCTTGACTTTACGCGGATCTTTAGATATTACTTATCATTGTTTGCGCGTATGTTCCATTACACAATGTGACTAACCATATGGAAATCAGTCTTGGTCCCATCCCCACAGTATCAGTTCAGCCCGAAATGCTGCCCCCCAGTAGAGTCCAGTCTTTGCCAGACTCCTGGTTGCATCCCCTGCTGGACCGAAGGATTGCATTCAACTCTCTGAAAGGGAACCTTTCCTATCCCAAGCGAGCAGCTTTACACCATTGGTGTTGGTGCCACCATCGCATCTCTAAACTCTCTGAGCACCCGAGTGCTTGATGCCATCTGTCATAATTTCTAATCCATATCGGATTTTCTTAAATGTTCCTCCTCGCTTAATTGTCAACTCTCACCACCAGCCTAATCTGAAAATTGTACCTCTCTCACCTTGCTTCTACCGCTTAGTCCCTTTATCTTATAAAAGGAACATAAATTCTGTTTCGGAATTTTAATTATCAGTGGTAGGTGGTGTATTCTACTTTACAACCTCTAAAAGTGATTATGACAAGAATGTGATTCTGTGGAAAGTATAGATTGATGTTGTAATTAGGATTCCCGATCTTTCATATTCATTTTTACTGAAATGATGCAAGTAGTACATGTATAGAAACAATAAATGTACATTCATAATGGGTTTGTTGACACAAGTACCCGTAGATAATTCTTCTCATATGAAAACATGAGAATTGCAATGCACGTATGTTCACATTTGCAGCTGCTATAGCTTCATTAGAAAAACTATTTTTTAACTCCGGCTTCTGTCACTCTGTACAGCTCTTGACTTGGCAGTCTTGATTGACATCACTGAGAATGTATTTTTAAAAACATACAAGGTCTCTGTTTCATCCGTATTTAAACATACATACAGGCAGGTAAATAGATGGTGATTTCCTGTCTGCATATACCTGTTACAGTCTGTAAAGATGGAAAACTGGGAGTCTTAACCATAATGATATGGCATGAATGGTCCTTGCATCTCTAGGTATTTAAAAAGCTCCATATCAGCCTGCGTAAGACTGTACTGTTGCTACAGAGAGAGAGCCACTACCTTGGAAAACTCCCCTTTCGGCTCCACGCACAGGTCCACCTGGGGTACTCCAGGCGGATAATGATACCTTCAATTAATACTTAGATTTCAAAGACCCAGCTGAGGAAAGACAACTATAACCGGCTTGAGACAAATACAGTTCTAACTCGATTGCAGCGCCTGGTCTCCCTGTAGGCTTCACCGCTACACCTGTATGTGGAGATCTTCGGTAGGTAACGGGGGAGTGGCACCGTGCCAGCACCAGTTGGAATCAAGTATGATGCGCCAGCTGCCACCTTGCGTCTAATGGCCTATGAACGCAAAACAAATGAACGGGAAAGTAATGGCCAAGGCGACATCAAACACAGCTGGGTTCAACCTCTGCAACTCTGTTGCTTTCATTAAAGGGAGGAAGGGAAAGCAGGAATAGAGCTCTTTCAAGTCAAGTGGACCTATACACGACGAGCACTTAGTGCACTACAGTAGTACTGCTAAAGCACTACTACTCAATGCTATTCCCAAACCTACAAGTCTAAATCTCTACCTCCACCTTCCCTATCTTTTCTATGGGGAGATTCTCACTAGTGTATGTTTTCTTACATGTGTGAGGAAAGGACCAGGGGGAATGGATGCAAAAGAGTGTATAGAGACTGCTAAATGGGCGGTGTTTAAGGGCATGTACCTATCCAAAAAAGAGTAAGCCCATTGCAATTCACAAACTGCACTTCTGAAGTTACTACAGCCAAGAAGGGACCCAAAATAGAAGTAAATCACTCCAGCTCATGGAGTAAACCCAGCATCATTAAAAGTGAACCACAGGTACTGCAACACCCTCCCATAGAAAATTATGGGAGTTGGGACTTAATATAAAAACATATAGGAAATAATGTTTAATTACATTCAATTATTTGAAATAGTCAAGAATATAAATACATTTAATGCAAAGTTAAAAACAATCTAAGATATATGTACTGTTTAATCATAAAATATTCTAACAACCTTTTTTGAATAAATAAATTAATGTAACATAACTTTTATTCAGCTATAGTGTATATTATATTTAATTTCATGAAAAAATGTCTGAGAAGGTAAAGTTTAGTAGAGCAAGGCAGCAGGCGGTGTCGAAGGAGGAGGAGTCTTCATCTTGGAGCCTCTGGACGAAGTCAGAGAGAAGATTTCTATGCTTGGATTTAGGGCCTGATTTCGAGTTTGGCAGAGAGGTTACTCCATCACAAACGTGACATATAGCCCATCCTCCATATTACAATTTCATTATAGCCTATGGAACGTGTAATACGGTGGGTGGGATATCCATCATATTTGTGATTGAGTAAGGTCTTCGCTAAATTCTAAATCAGGCTCATTGTCTCTTTTTTGGAAGTCAAAACTCCTCTGTGGGATGAAGCTGTAGGCTGTTGCTGATAAGGACTTCATGAAGCCAGATACCATTCTGAACAGGAGCCACTGAACAGAATGCAGCTGTAGAGAAGAATGTAGTGGGAGCAACTGTGAAGTCAGGCCGTCCGGCAATGGACCTTGAAAGGATCGGTGAGCAGGTTGGTCCCAGTCTCCTCTCAGGTCTCAGGGCACTTTTTGGCTGAACATTTTCTAAGTCTCAAATTTCAGAATTGGGCACCTTTAACACTACTTCCAAGAGTCCAGGACTGGAGGGACACCACTTGGAAGGTCATGAATTGGAGTGGGTCAGGTGTGGGATCAAAATGGTTGGAGCCTTTTCTGTCCCTGAGGCTCTGCTCAGGAGGCCAGCAATCTAACCCTTGCAGTCATTCTAGAACTCTTGGGTTCAACCAGAGAAGCAGGTCTCAAGCAGCAGGGCAGTCCTTTGATGCAGAGGGCCGGTTTCAGGCAGCAGGACAGTCCTCTTGGTGCAGCAGGACAGTCCACTGAAGTACACTGCAGGCCACAGGCAGCAGGCAGTGCTCTGAGAGTTTACCGGAGGTCCAGAAGTGAATTTAAGAGTAGGTCTGAGGGTCTTAGTGTTATACCTGGTGCTAGCTTAGAAGTAAATAAATGTCTTGCACCCCCCACCCAAAGAACTGCCTCCCTGCCCTGGTCCCAGGATGTCTGGAGCCACAAAAGGTTACTGTGAAGTTCTTTGTGTATGAGCTGAGGCAGTGTGTTTGAAATGCAATTGGGGCGGTGCACAGCTTCATCCCCTCATCCTGCCTGATCGCCGATTCTGCCACCACCTAGTCCTCCTATTGTGTGATTCTCTGGGGGGAATACAGAAAGGCCACCTGCCAAATACACCAATTCATGTGACCCAGGAACAGATGCAGACCCTAAATGGTTAGGACAAGGAAATGTAAATGTTCTGAAAGTGGCATTTTCAGAATTATGACTTAAAATACAACTTTCTCATTAAAAAACATTCCTAAATACAATTCCTTAGACACCAAAAATAACATTTCCACTTTTTCCCAAACAAAAGCTATCACTTATAAAATGTAATAGGAGGCCAGATGTACAAAGCCAGTTTGCATTTCTCAATGGTCTGAATCGCTATTTTGGGCCATTACAAAATTTAAAATGGGTTTATTTAATGTACAAAGCCCTTTAATGAATTGAAAAAACTGCAATTTCTACCCTGTAAAAATCTTAATTGTGATTCCCAGAAAAGGAAATCACATAAAGGGATTTCCTATTTGCAATTCCTATTCTGATGTACCATGCATTTCTTAAATGCGACTTGGGCATTTAGGAGATGCAATTACCATCGACTTGAAGTCAATGGTAACCAGGTGCAATTTAAAAAAAGCACCCCAAAGTGCTTTTTTTAATTGCAATAGAGTACACACATGCCCCTTGGGCATACGTGTGCTTTACAGGTGAAGCCCTATTTTGTGGTGCGCCAAGCGGGTCTTTTGGCCATTGCCATCCTTGGCTTTGCATTTTTCTAACAAGCGATTTCCTAATAAGAAATCGCTATTTGGGAAATGTAAAACTGGCCCACTGACTCAAAGGCAATGGTAAATTTTATAGCATTTCCCTAATAGTGATTCCTTCTTAGTAGGAATCGCTAATAGGAAATCAGTATCTTTGTCCATTGCATTTTGCAATTCTTACATTGCAATTTCAATGAAGGCGCTATTTAGGAAGTGCAAAATTGCATTTTCATCCATCTGGTCCAACGTAACACAATGTTTAATGTTTTCATATGGGACAGGCGGACCTCACAGTAGTGAAAAACTAATTTGTGAGTTTTCACTAACAGGACATGTAGAACATAACAATGCATATCACTCTTTTTAAACACACTGCGCCCTGCCCTCCGGGTTCTTTAAAGCCTTCCTTAGTGGTGACTTATATATAATTAAAAAGGAGTATTATGCCTGGCCAGGGGTTTATTTTGCCAGGTTGAATTGTCTGTTCAAAACTGTACACAGGCTGCAATGATAGGCTTGCCACCTGTTTTAAGGAGTTACTACGTAGGTGGCACAATAAGTGCTGCAGGCCTACTAGTAACATTTCATTTACCAGCCCTGGGTAAATTGGACACCATTTTGCTTGGGATTTAAGTAAATGTATTTAATATGCCAGTCAGATGTAAGCCAGTTTTACCATGTTTTAGGGAGTGAGCACAAGCACTTTAGCACTGGTTAGCAGTGATAAAGTGCACAGCATCCTAAGGCTAATAAAAACATATTCAGCAAAAAAGGAGGGAAGAAGGGAAAAGCTTTTAGGGGAGACTACCCTAATTCTGACAGGTTTAATACTATTCTGCTATGGTTCCTGGTCTTTCCTGCAGCCCCAACCTGATTTGTCAACCCTTTCCTTTGTTTCATGTATCACACCCTTGTGTTTATGTCTCTGTTAGAAATTAGGTCTATAGTTGGTAGTCAGTTTATACCCTGTCCAAGTAGGGACCCTCACTCTAGTCAGGGTAAAGGAGTTGCACGCTTAAGATAACCCCTGCTTGCCCCCTTGGTATCTTGTTACAAGCAGTCAGGCCTATCTCAGATGCAATGTGTAAAGTATTTGTACATATACACGCAGTAAAACAGTTAATACACCACAAAAAGGCTCCGCACTAGTTTAGCAAAATAGCCAATATTTATCTTAATCAAAAAAGACCAATACTACAAAAATCCAAGATTTAAAAGAGTCTTAATCTTAAAACATCAGTGGTTGTATCCTTATAATCTTGGATGCATCAAAAACAAAGATGATGCTTAGAAAAAGCAAGTGATGCATCGATTATTTTCATGCTGGACAGGCGATGCGTGGACCCGGCTGGCAATGCGTGGATTCTTTCCCCATCCAGCTGGCGATGCCTGGATTCTTTTCCTGCCAGACTAGTGATGCGTCGATTCCTTGTTGCAGAGCAATGTTGATGAAGAAAAATGGCATCCAGGGATGATGTGTGGAAATTCCAGATGCATGGCAACAATGGATCTGTGCTGAAGCAGGCAATGCGTCAATTTCACAGCCACGTGACAGGCACTATCAGCCGCAACTGCCTCAGTGTGTGGATTTTCACTCAGGTTACCACCTTCTACTTCTAAGGGCCCAGAGACTGGATTTGGCACCACTTAGCAAGTCAGGACTCTCAGCAGAAAAGCCCAGGCACTGGCAGATGAAGTCTTTGGTGTTCCTGAGACCTCACAACAGGAGGCAAGCTCTGTTCAAGCCCTTGGAGAACCTTTGGAAGCAGGATGCAGAAAGCAAAGCCCAGTCCTTTCACTCTCAGGACTGAAGCATCAAGCAGCAGGGCAGCACAGCACAGCAAAGCAACAGGCAGAGTGGCGATTCCTTCTACAGCATTCAGGTCTTCTTCCTGGCAGAATGTCCTCAGCCCAGAAGTGTTCTGAAATTGTGGGGTCAGAAGTCCAATACTTATACTTATTTCTGCTTTTGAAGTAGGCAAACTTCAAAGGAAGGTCTTTGTAGTGCACAAGACCCTGCCTCTCCCTGTCTTGGTCCCAGACACACTCCAGGGGGTTGGAGACCGCTTTGTGTAAGAACAAGTATAGCTCTATTCAGGTGCAAACTCCATATTGCTATCTGCTTACAATGGGAAACTGCACTTAAAAGATATTTTAAGGCAATTCCCGTGTTATCCTATGGGAGAGATAGGCTTTGTAATAGTGAAAAACGAATTTGGAAGTATTTCACTATAAGGACATGTAAAACCCTCTGTTACATGTCCTACCTTTTAAATACACTGCACCCTGTCCATGGGGCTACCTAGGACCGACCTTAGGGGTGCCTTACATGTACTAAAATGGAAGGTTTGGGCCTGACAAGTGGGTGCACTTGCCAGGTTGACAGGGCTGTTTAAGCCTGCACGCACAGATACTGCAGGGGGAAGGTCTGGGACATCTTTACAGAGCAACTCATGTGGGTTGCACAACTAGTGCTGCAGGCCCACTAGTAGCATTTGATTTACAGGCGCTGGGCACCTTACAAGGGACTTACTAGTAATTCAAATATGCCAGTCATGGGCAAACCAATTACCAATACAAATTAGACAAAGAGCATATGAACTTTAGCACTGGTTAGAAGTGGTAAAGTGCCCAGAGTCCTAAAGCCAACAAAAACTGGTCAGAAAAAATAGGAGGAAGGAGGCTAAAATGCTAAAGGTTTGAAGATGACCCTGAAAAAAGGGCCAGGTCCAACAGTCACCTACACTACCCTGCCTACACTTAATTGCAGCATACCAGGCTTTTGCCTTTGTTCTCAATCCGAACTGCCACACCTGTAAAGCAAACCTAGCTCAATCCTCACATTTGCAGCTGATTCCAGCTTCAGCAGTTACAGCCTCACACAGGCTGACTATGGTATTGACAGATGCAACCTCACACAGGCTGATCACAACATGCAATCACAGCCCTAAATGGGCTTCAACTGAGGTGTGGTTCCCCCTATAGGGAGAACGCAATAGGAAGAGGCTATGCGGAGGGGCCATCTGATGCAGAGGTCCTCTCAGAATCCTTTCCAGGAGCCTGATCTTTTGTGTGCCTCACAGCCACTGGGCATGTGCTAAACCTCCCTCCTTCCTAAACAATCTCTCTTTCTTCATGGCACTCTCATCAAACAGACATACTTCTAGGAACTTCAGGACAGATATACAGCTTTTACAGCAAGAAATTCAGACCTCAGTTGATCCTTTCTCTGGAAGACTGACGCTCAGGCAGCCACCAACCATCATTGCACAGCAGCCCACTGAGTACTCTGTGGAGCACTCCCTTCCTTGGCCATACAGGACTTGGAACTGGAACAATACATGTGATAGTGGGGTCCCAGTTTTATGCACAACTGGCAGACAGGAGATATGGATCCATTGTCTGAAACTGAAGAACTGGTTTAGGGTTGTTCTCCTTTCAAATGTCCTTTCCAGACAGCTCTCCAGGCACAGCTTTGGCGGAGAGTGATGCTTCTCCTATCAGGGTAGTCTCAAACCAGAACACCGGTAACAGAAACACAACAAGGGGTGTGGTTTCTGTGTCTAGCTGTCATCAGCTCAACCAACGGAGTAATCAGGGCCAGACAAAAGGGTATCCCTCACCTAAAGGTTTCCTTCTCTTGCACAAGAGTCTGCAGTCCCACCCATCACCCGTATCATCCACCCAGTGGCAGTGTTCCAGAAGACTAATCAGCAGCACCTTGCCAAGCAAAAGGTCTCCTCGCATATTTAAAAGAGCCATTTTTCCACACTCCTGATCTCAGTGTCTAGGTCTTTGCTCTTCATCAACAGGATTTTGAGCAATACACTTCAACTCTTTGGGAGAACAATCCTCACCTCCAAGGTGAGGCCAATGACATGCAAACTGGGTCCCTCCATTAATCTGGATCACTCACACACACTCCCATGTACCATGCAGGCTACTCACATCATCGTGGGTAACATGCACTTAGGATGTTAGCACGAAAGACTGGGTAAGCGCTTTAAAACAGCAGAACTTTATATGAGCGTGCCTGTAGGCATCCACTCCAGCAAATTAGATAAAAAACTCTGATCAAACTATGGCTTATGAAAACATGGCATGCAGCCACCACTGCTCTATGTGTTGAAACTCATTACATGAACTGCAGTCAACTGTTAGTAAATGATGGCATAATTGATGCACCCCTCCATGTCGCAAGACAAGTCCAGGTCCTAAACGTGACAGGGACAAGCCTAGCTCTTTGCACATGTTAGATTAACATGACGCCAGGGAAAAAAATTTGAATGTCAGGATACCAGATACACAATGTTGAGGACTCTGGGAAACAGAGCACACCCATACACCATGCAAGTGACAGTCATGTCCCAACGGAGGGTTTGCAAAACACATTTCTATATTTTATAGATACCTGGTCTGCCCCTTGATACCTAGGTTTGTACTAAGTGTTTCAAAGAACTGATGTTCAAGCTGGTATGTCTCACTTGCGAGTTTGTGTACAGTGTGTGTGTGTCTCTCTCTGGAGAGCAAGTGTGGAGTGTAACATTACTCTGGAGCTAAAAGGAGAGTGCACCTTGCTTGAAAGGTCAGTGCAGAGTATGCCTCCCCTTAGATGGTGAGTCTGGAGTCCACCTCTCCCTGGAGTGTTAGCATGGAGAGTGTCTCACTTCCCAGAAAAACATGGAATGCCTTAGAGGTTGTTCAGTACATTTACATTAACAGATTGGAACACAACTATCCAAATAATGTGCCTGCCTTAAGAGTTTTACTCACCATTTAATGACAGCAGCATTTGCTGAATGCAGCTTCTCACTTTATCTTCTTGATGAAGACCTACCTATGCTCAACAATGTAGAGCGAATTACTTTCAGGACTATGCCTTCTTTCGCCAGGAAATATTGCTGCAGCATATTCTGTTTGTTGTCATTTCTATTGTGCATTTATGTTTTTCTTCATTCCGTGCATATCTACTCTCTGGAATACATTTAATAGCCCTGAAAAATTGACTTAGAAGCCAAGAGCGAACATATGTTGTCGCTCACAGGGTCGAGCCAGATCTCTCATGTATATACTATATACATACACATACATAAATACATACACAAACAACATGCAATAAACCTAAAACCAAGATGAAAAAAAAACAATTACCATCAGATTTTGATTTGTTTGTATTGTGTTTTTATTTAGAACCGCTCAAGCAACTGATTTACAAACATGAATCAGAATAGCAAACAGGACTAAACAACAATCAGTATATGAATAATATTAAAAAATAAAAGACAACTATGGCTACACTGTAAATTTGAGTGTGGGATCCAAACGACTTCATATCTCATACATTTTCTTCTGCGTGTTCACCCCTTGGCTCCAGGAATCAGTTCAGACAGGACACTGTAGTTTCCTTTACTCTCAAGTGGAGCTTTGCCAACAGTTAACGCTTGACTAATTGGATATGATGTGAAATTTAGTACCAGGTGCAATACAATAGAAACACATAAGAATCAAAACATTATCAATATCCATTCAGTGGTTTTGATTTAAAAAAAATAATAGGCAAGATTTACAAGGGCCTAGCACCGCCAGAGCTTTTTGTGACACTCCGGTGGTGCTGAGCAGTGCACCGCATTTGCAAGTCGGAGCTAAGCCACTTTTTGTGGCTTAACACCACCTTTTAAATATGGGACCCTATGATGCAGTTTTCTGCATCAGAGGGGCCTGCAATGAATGTTGCTGTGGGCGTTCCACTACAACACCCATTGCTTTTGATGCTGCCCCAGATTTACAAGAAGGCATAAATCTGTGGCATTAGCATGGTGCAATGGGAGGGAATAGTTTTATTCCTCTTCATTTTTGCATATTCCACATGTGCTGCATTCTGCAGCAGACATAAAAAGAGCAAACGGCCATGAATGACTGTTTATGTGCAGAAAGGTGTCCCTCCGTGCACATAAACAATCATTGAAAAATGACAATTTGGTACTTCTTGTGTGCTGCATTCTATAGCACACATTGATGTGCCAAATTGCCATTGTTTATGTGCAGGAAGGAATACCTTCCTGCACATAAACAATCAATCCCCTCAACGCAGACACCCTTGCACTATTGTGCAAGGATGCCTGCATTGGTAGCTAAATTTAGCGCCAGCGCAGGGGAAAACACAAGGGTGTGAGATATTTTAGGAAATACGGCTCATCCCCGTGTTTCTAAAGTGATGCAGCGCAGCACTGCAAATTTTGGCACAGAACCGCGCTGTGCCACTTTTTACTAAATCTGACACAATGTATTTTAGGTCCATTCAAATATGTTGATTTGACAGTAAAAAACTAATGGCCTCCACTGAGAAAGAGAAAGTTCTAGTTCCTCTGATTTAAAATGTATGACTGCAACAGAATTTAGACAAGGCAGGGAGTACTGTCTATTAAAATTAATAGAGCGATGTTAATCTGTGGGCATGCTCTGTGAAAACGTGTAGATACTTGGGTGAGCTGTGTATGTGAAGCGTTATATGTGGTCTTCACCAAATCAATGGGCCCATTGCTATTTTCAACATTATAACAGCTGTAGCAATGTTATCATAAACACATCAAAAAGTAAAAGAGTTCTTTAAATATAAGACATATAGGCCCTCATTATAAAAATGGCGGTATAGACCACCTACCGGCGCGGCGACGGCTGCCAAAACACCGTCACCGCAGCCACCAGCCATCCGCCATATTATGACCGTAGGCAGAATTCCGCCAGAAGGATGCCGGAATTCCGGCTGTGGCCATGGCGGCAGATGGTGGTAAGGTGGTGCTGGCCGCAGACCATATAATCACACATGATACGGCCTGGCGGTGTTCTGTTGGTGGACGCTGCCGCTGGCAGCAGTGCCTCGTCCCATCTCCTGCCGGAGGACCTCCTGCAATCAGGTAAGTCAGGTGCTCTGACAGGGGAGAGGGGTGTGGGGTGTTGTGTGGGGGTGTATGTTGGTGCATGCGTGTATGTGGGTGTGTGGTGTCTGGAATGCGTGGGTGCATGTATGGTTGTGTGTGTGCGTGTATGTTGTGTTGTGTGAATGTGTGTGTGCCTGTATGTATGTCAGTGTGTGTTGATGTGTGTGTGAATGGGTGTATGCATGCGTGGGTGAATGTGGGTATGTGTGTGAAGGAGTGTGTTCGATGGTGCGTGCATGTATGTCGTGGGGGGTCTGGAGTGGGGGGGAACCAGGGGGAGGGGTGGGAATGGGGAAGACCCATATCAGTGACAGGGAAGGAATTCCCTGCCACTGATAGTGCCTACTGCCATGGTTTTCGTGGCGGTAAGGGAGCCATGAAAACCATGGCAGTAGGTGGGGTCATAATCCCGCGAGTGGGACAGTGACGGCCGCCTGGCTGGAGACTGAAGTCTCCAGCCCGGTGGCTGTTACCGCCCTGGCGGATGGAGTGGTACATTGGCAGTTTGGCTTGAGCCAAACCGCCAATGTCCTATTTTGGGGAAAGGTACCGCCAGCCTGTTAGTAATACTTTTCTCCAAAATACCACCATCTGCCAGGGTCCTAACGAGGGCCATAGTTACCTTCAAAGTAAATACTGTGGCAAACGATTCCTTTGAAAGTTTCAGAAAAATGATGTGATTTAATGTGAGTATTTCTGTTTTGACCAATGTCTAGGAATCTCTATTTATGGCTAGTAGAAGTATGTTTGTGTATGTCAGGATCTACTTAATCTAGTATGCCCAGCACTTCTGGCATCTCATACTCTGGGTTGCTGGCATCAGACCACGATAATGGAAGCTATCTTAGATCTTACCCTGTGGGGATTTTTTTGATTCCCCACAATTGACTTGAGCTTATGATATCTTGTGATTATGAACCACAGAGAGGCTGTGTCTCTAACCTTGTTATTCATGTTCAGCCTATTTGGGGTCTCTTCTGCCCTGTGGGCCTGTGTTCATTTTGATCAGTAACCTTTGTACAATATGGCACTGTTGTGTGTGCTAATTACTCCTGAAATAGAAACTGTTTTTATTTTTATTTTTTCAGAGGGAATCTTTGAGTAAGACATATAATGGGCCTGATTTAGAGTTTAGCAGATAGTATACTATGTCACAAACGTGACAGATATCCTACCGCCTATATATCCTAAGGCACTTGTAATACAGCAGATGTGATATCACAGGTGTGATAGAGTATCCAATCAGTCAAACTCTAAATCAGGTCTATAGTACCCTACTCTGATCACCAAATTATGTGAACTACCAATTAAACACATGTAATATGACATAAGAAAATAGAAATGCCTTAAAACCTTCTTTGTCCTTCAGAGTATCTCATGCACAAAACATTATCTTAATCGCTTGGTGTCAATTTTTTTACTGAAAATACATTTTTTTAAATTTTATTTACTCCTGCTATAAATGTATTAAAAATAAATCAAATTATTGTATTTACAGTTCTATAATTTTACAAGGACATCCTCACAGGTGTGGAGAAGGAATAATTGTAGCCCCAAATAGACTACAATTTAGAAACACCTACCCACAAAAACTCAGTGAGGGCCAGCCATTTATCAAACTTTGTGCATCAGTCCCAATAGTTGGATAGTAAACATGTAAATTAAGAGAACTGTTTCTAAATATTGCACATTTAACAAGATAGCCTAGGCACTAGTTCAATCAACACAGGTGTCATGGATCCATTTGAGTTGCTTGGGTATAGGAGTTCAGCTTAGCTTCGGCTTGCATGCCTGTGCCCTTTTATCCACATAAATATGCTCTGTTTTATTATTCATTTACATTAATTTTAACAGAACTTGCAGTTCATACATTTTATATGAAATGTTTTTATTTTTTAATCAGTTGCCATTCCGTGAAAGTTTCATTATCAGTAATGTATGTATTGGATTGTCGTAATTTCCCTTTGCTTCACGTTAGACAAGAGCAGAATGTGAACATGTCAGGCATTTTGTTATCATATTGCCAATCCAAGTTTGCGCACAAAATCTAACGCTTAGGTACATACCCACGTCAGAATGACTGCACGGACAATAACATGGGCCCTCTTAGTGCCAAGGAGACCACTACAATGTGTGCCTGGACCACTGTGGTCCCTTACAACCTGATGGTGCATACAAATGCATCTTAGTCGCTGTGGACTCCTGTTCTAAATTCCTGTTGGTATGGCCACAATGGTTAGCTGACGTTCAAACTGTTATGAAAGATTTGCAGGTCTTTATCAGTACATATGCAGTTGCAACATTCCACTCAGACCAGGGCACTGCTTTTGCCTCTAGGGCATTCAGAGACACCATGAGGACAATGGATGTTGATTTTGGAGACTGGAGGCCGTCCTTGTTCTAAGGTAAAGGGTTTGGGGCTCTTCTCATGGCTTGGGTAGATTAGGTTTATCATGCCTTGCTCTCTCTAGGGTAGATAATACGCTTTAGGGAGAAAATTGTGTATTCATATTTATTGCAAAATGTTGGGATTGTTCATTTTCACAATGCTTATTCTCACAATCCTAATTTTGTCTCTTGTCATAATCCTAATCCTAGTCCTAATCATTGCAGTTTATGTATTTTATCATAGATTGCAATCTTTGCAATAAATGTATTGAAAACTGTTCTGCATCTTCCTTCTTGCCTACGTGTGTGTAAGAGACTCATTTCTAATGAGAGAAAAGAGTAAGACTTGTTCCACCACAATTTTCTCTGAAAGGGTTCCAGAGTCCACGCGCTAGGCTGCCGGAAATCACCTTTACTATTTGGGTTTTGGTGAGGTGCTGCTAGAAAGCCAGAACGATTGGGATGACAGCTGCCAAATGATGTAGGAGGGTCTCAGTTGCCTACAAACAGAGGTGCTGCTGCCCCTAACCCAGCAGTCTTATAGAGATATGAGATTCCTTACGACACAGGCTCCAAGAGATAAACAGATATACACCAACATGCCAACTTTAGCAATGCGAACCAATCTTGTTTCACTATTGGATAAAGTAAACTCCTGTACTAAAATCAGAAAACTAGAAGCAAGTCATGTTGCCAGGCATGAAAGATCTACTAGACAAGTGAGCAACAGATCCAGTTCCGAAATCAGATGGAATCAAGGTTTTTTTTAGATTCTTTTTATAGTTCCAAAGGTAAAAGGCAAATTTTGACCGGTATTGGATCTAAAAGCGCTGAACAAATATGTTCAGTACATACCTTTCTGGATGGTCACCATACATACAGTGAGCTCTTCAATTTTAAAAGGGGACTTTTTAAAAATTTAGCCTTATAGGATACATACTTCCATGCATTGATCTGTACACAGAGCTAGAGATACTTACGATTTCTGATAGGCAATCAATACTTCCAATTTACGGCTCTTCACAAAGGTATTGGCTCAGATATTTCCATATAACAATGTCTACTTCTTCATTCTTTAAGCCAAGAAGATAGGAAAGAGAATAACGCAAGCCTTGGATTCACTGGGTTTTCTAATAAATCTTCAAATGTCTCAACTACAACCAACCCAGAAGAGACATCTTATCTGAGCCTTTTTTGACACCTAGAAGGAGTGAGTCTTTCTTCCAGGACAGTAAAATTGCACAACCAGTTCTCTCATCTATTAGATATGCCAAGTGTATCAGCTCATCTCTTATTAACAGGGCAAGGTATAATGGGATTCACCACAGCTGTAGTTCCATGGGCTTGACACCACCTATAGCCCATGGTCAATCTTTTGTTAGATCATTGGTCCCCAGTATCTCCAGATTTCGTCTAGATGGCTCCTCAATCAGCAGAGAGAGTTTGGGATCTCCAGTGGTGGCTGGTTCCGGAAAACCTGCAGAAGCTATTCCCAAAGCAGAACAATTTTCCCTTGATAATGTCCTTAAATGCAAGTTTTTAGGGGCAGGGCAACTCTGGATATCATGGAAGTAGAGAGCAGATGGACACAGTCAGAGAGATTACAGATTTCCAACTAGAAGGAGCTGGCAGTGATATGGTACTTTTTTCAGAACGCTGCCCAGTACACTTTGGGTATCTCCATTCTCATGTGGGACAGACGTACAAGTAGCAAAATATGGCTGCCTGCATCGCATAAGGGGCAACAAGTTGGGCAGGCAGCAGCTTAGTGCAGCATTCACCCTGCCAGGCTGTACACCCTTACACCCACCTCACCTTTACTATGGTTTGGGCTGCTGGGGGGAGTGATTATATAGGGAGAAGAAGGCCATAACCCCTTCCGTGAAGTCAGTTCTGGGGAGAAGGTTCCCCTTTTTATGTAGCCCAGCTCCAAGTGTTGTCCTCTTTAAGCAACTCGGGTCAGTGGTAACTCCATACTCATAGGGACAGACACCCAAGTAGCAAAATGAGATCTAAATAGTCAAGGGGGAAGAAAAAAGCAAATCTCTGTCTCATCTTGCCAAGTTCATTTGTTCATGGACAGAGACATATTTGGTACCCCTGAGGGTGATGCATAGTCCAGGGAAAGGCAATATTCATGTAGACAGGTTGTGTGGGAACATACCCACTGCTGTAGTGTTTCATATCAGCCGATAGGTGTTTCAGATGGTGATAGAGTGCTTCATTCAATCTTGTTTGGACCTATTTGCTTTCCAGTAGAATGACATACCTCCTCACTTCTGCACGGAGATCTGGTGACAGGCAGCCTGGGAGGTGCATACTCTACCAATATCAAACTCTGCAAGAGATGGTTATCACTAAATTTGTGACTAATGATCCAGCAGGAGCGATGAATGACATTAATCCTCCAATCCCCCTCAACTCTCTACAGTGAATAGTGGAACACTCTTTTGATACTAGATACCAAGGGGAAAGAGGTTTGGGAAGAGAGTGAGAAAAACAGCTGTTGTGATTATTTTCACTGGATGAATATGGTGTTTTTCTTCATATGGCTTCTAGCTCCTACTTACGCCTTGTGAGACGTTCTCTTGGTGCCACTCTACTCCACTACACTCTATGCCACTCTACTCTGCCCCATGCCACTCTATGCCACTGCACTCTACACCAATGCACTTTAAACAACTGCACTGTACGCCACTGAACTTTACTCTGCAGCACTGTACTCTATGCCACTGCTCTCTGTACCACTCTACATCATTGCATTGACACTCTACTCTGCAATATTGCACTCTTCACCACTGTACTCTACACCACTCTACTCTATACTAATGCATTCAATGCCACTGTACTCTGCCACTTTACTCTGTCTCACTCCACTCTACACCACTGCACTCTACAGCACTATACTTTACGTTGCAGTTCATCACTCTACACTACTCCACTCTGCAGCACTCTACGCCACTGCACTCTATACCACTCGAGTCTATTCTGTACTCTATGCCACTGCACCACTCTATACTACTGTACTCTCTGCCACTCTATTGTATGCCAATCTACTTCACAGCACTCTACGCCACTCTACTCTGCCAAACGCCACTGCATGCCACGGCACTCTAAACCACTGAACTCTAAACAACTGCACTGTACCCCACTGCACTCTACTCTGCACCACTGTGCTCTGTGCCACTGCTCCTATGCAACTCTACTCACCTATGCCACTAACATTTAGCCATGCTGAACAGCAGCCACTCTGGTGTATAACATGGCTAAAACACATTGGCAAAGCCAATAACTCTTGCCTAGACGAGACCTATTGGCTTTGCCAATCATTGTTAGTACTATGAGGTACTGAGGTCCCTAAAAGAACTGTGAATGTGTAAGTCCTTATTTTAAACATGCATTACACGCATCATAATATAGGCTGCTACAAAATGAGCAAATACATTTGGGAGAAATAAAAAAAATCCTTCTAAAAACAGATTTGAATAATATACAGTTTATACCTAGTACTAACATTATTTATAACAGTCCATTAAAACCACACACACCACAGTTCACCTTGGAACACCATTACAGTACCTCTCTAGAATAAAATATCTTTAGCATCAGAAAGCTTCAAGTGACTCCTTTGATTAAAGTCAAAGCCCCTTTGTGTTTGCAGATTTACCAGTTGTGCACATTTGCATTTCTTTAGGGAAGGAGGCACTGTGGCAAGAAGGCCTGTTTCTTATCTGTCTGCCCCTCCCTCCCTCAGAGCACAAGACAGCCCCTCCCTTACACTCCAGCTGGGGAAACAGATATGTCTTAATTACATTTTGTCCTTTAGATGAAAGGCTAATATTATGGACAAATGCTGTCCCTTCAGCCTTTCATCACAGACAACCGACGGCAGGGCTAAATTATGGGCAGTCCCTGAAAATTACAGACGGGTGGTCACCGTAATTGTTGAAATGTTTCACCTTTGACCCACACACAATACACTACATATGTGCATATATCACCAACAATGTTCAACTATCACTGTAAATAGACTCAACGAATTCCAGCCGAGAAATCTGTACTTGCTCTACCGTTGTACAAGCGCGAATTGTCTTTTATTGTCTTTATCTAATGTTCTTTATGCTGAAGGCTTATGCCATCTTTAAATTCTTTCTCTGTGACCGAATTACGGTCTACACAAATCTGTTGTGTTTGTTCGAATCTGTAGCGCCGAATTGTGTCTGTTCCTAAACAAGTTGTTACTATCTTGCTTTTTCCTCTTTAAATAAAATGTCTGAAGTTAGCATTCCTTAAACAAATGTCTTGTGAAATCAATTTTCAAACAATAAAAAATGCGCTGTACGCCTAAAATGCACTCATCTCTTTGTTTTCATGTTTCAAAGTGATGAGCAAAGCTTGAAGATTGTGAAGCCAGTCAGGATTCCCCTGAGGTAAGTACCGAAGATCTTCAAGGCAGCTGTTGACAATAGGGGATGGCTGCCAAACAAGTTGTGGCCGGTTGGGTGCGGTTACATGAGTGAGTCTGATGACGCAGAAATGAAGGTTATACATTTATTAGCGCATAATCGTAGTATTGCAATAATCAAGTGTGACTTTAACCGAACTAATAAAGATTGTACGGGGACAAATGTGCCCTCAGAGTAGTCTGCCAACATTTATAAGCGTGCTTTATATAACGTGATGTATTAGAATTGTACGAATCTGACATAATCATAAATGTGTGCTATGATTTGCTTGTTTGAAATGTTTTAGCTTAGCATAACTTTAGTGGAGGCTTTGGCCTAGTTGCCTGTCTCACGATTTAGATGCTCGTGTTTTTTCCAACGTGCTAATAAAAGTGTATTCTTGCTTGAAGCTGTACTTTTCCAGTGAGATCGTTCACATGCTTATCTTTAAGGTTTCGTGCCAGCCTGGCATCTTCTTCTTTGCTCCAAGGTCAATCTGCAGGTGCAGACAATGGACGCTCTGAAAGTGAGTTAATTGGTAAAATATGTTGCAACTTACGTTCCCGACTCCAAGGATAATGTATGCCTAGGTAGAAGCTTGTGAACTGTAGTTTTTGATTGGACAATTTGAAGCCAACCTATGAACCCTCCAATGGAAGACCCTACTGGATTTGAACTGTTGTCTATTTAAACCAGGTGCACAAGGAGAAAGCAGCCATTACCAGCCATTGCCCGCCATTTGCAGGACATTGCAGCTATTATGGCCCACCTTGCTGCGACACCATTTTGAAAGAGACTTTGATGCTTTCTCTAATCGAGAGAAAGAGACTTTAAGAAATTCTCGCCCTAGAGACCTTAACTTTGATTCGTCCCTTTGCATGAAGTAATAGTTTTGTCCCTTTGCCGCTGAGAGGCAATTGCCCCGTCCACCCTGCCCCTTTGCCCCCGTCCCATGCTGATCGAAACCGGTACCTGTGAGACGAAGTCTTCCTTGAATGCTGATTGAATTTGGTAAATATGAAAGGAAATTGTACAATTGCATTGTGTTCTTTTTAGGTAACCAACTGCTGATTTTTGATAAGAGCCCCAGTTAGGAGTTTTCTAAATTAATGTTGCTAAATTGTTTTTGCATGAAATCCCACATGCCGATGCTAATTTGAGGTTAGATGTGGATTCATTTGTTGCACGATGCAATTTGAGACCTTGTTGTGCTGACCAATGTATGCAATTAGCTCATTACAGATTATAGTTTTAGTGGTTTGCGTTGCTATTATCGAATGCATTGTTATTCAAATGCTGCATAGATTGCATCTGTTTCGCCGTTATGGACAGCTATTAATGTTCATTTACATATATCATTTGGTGTTGAGACACATTTATATTGTGCTAGCTTTGTTAATATAGGGAAATAAATTCATTAACTTTGAATAAACTGGTGTGGTTATTCATGACCGAAAGGTCATGGTTCGCCGAAATGTATTCTGGATTAATCGTGAAATGTTATGTTGATCAGGGTATTGCCTATGTACGTTATTGATTATTGATTTGATTGAATTGATTACTCTCGGGTGAAGAGAGCCCCACTTGGTCAAAAGATTCATCGACCTAAGAGCGTCCAAATACAGGTAATTTATTAGGAGGGAACGCTCTATCAGTAGATGGTAGCAGAGGACGGTTACGCCCTTTGGGACCCCATTCGAGAGGTACATGGTGTTGAATTAACGGTTACGCTCTTTGAGACCCCACTCGAGAAGTTTGAATTAGATTTTTCTTGGGTAAAACAGACTGAGAAAATGATGTTGGGCTAAGTCCCCCGCGACTTTCCCGGGATCTCGGAGCTTGCGAATGGAGAGAATGGAGGTGTGAGATCGGCGTTGGCGGTACTAGTGATGGTATGAGTGAAGTTAGGATTTTGCGCTTGCACAGCTTATTGCCGCAGATTGTTTGAAAAGGTTGCGAGGATTTTAGAGAATAGCGGAGGTGCGACTCCGAGTGTAGGAGTAGGGAAGTCGTCGAACTTCATAGAAAATAGCGGAGGTGCGACTCCGAGTGTGAGAGTAGGGAAGTCGTCGAACTTCATGTGCATGTGGCGCTTTGTGCAGAAAAAGGTCCACGTGGTTGTTGTTGTTGAGACGGGCCCTGCGAGGTCAAGAGACTCCGGAGTATGTTGAAAAAGTGTATGAGACACTTGTTTTATGTTGTGGTCTGGTCGGTTTAATAGGTTGACCGGGCGTGGTCAACGAGTCGGTACGTGTGTTAAGGGAGTGAAAGAAAACTTCGACTTCGGGCTTTGACAAATTCTAAGTGCACTAGAATAGATCATTGACAAGTTGAGAGCAGAATCTGCGGGTCAGATTTGCTTGCGAAAGTGGGGACCGAGAAAGATGGAATAACTGCCGAGGCTAGTGAAAAATCCCTAAGGTCCTGAAGCGATTGTGTTACCCTTCCTGTAGCAAACCGACAGATCTGTTTTATTATTATTTGGTTGCTCGCGATATATGCTAGAAGTTGTTACGGGAGGAGCTGAGTGAAGGAGGACAAGCCGCGAGGCTTTGTCAGCCGCAGTGTGTGTGAGTGTGACGTCACTAGGAGCCGCGCTGGGATAGGTTGGTTGCAGAGAAGGGTCGCGCACGGATTGGACGCAGTCCGTGGGGCTTGATTGGAAGGGGAAAGGCAAGCGAAGAGTATTCCGGGAATTAAAGTCACCTATTGATTACAAATTTTGTGAAATAAAAGACGAGAAAATGAAATTTTTGAAAGCATTAAAGAGTGCGATGAAGGGGGAGTCTTACATTAAAGCGAGCGTAGGAGAGGAGACGCCACCCGAAGGTACACCAGCTTACATTGTAATGGAAGAAAGGGGGGTAGCTCCGTGCCTTTGGCTAAAGCAATGGCACAAGCTGACAGAGAAACATGGGAGCGTAGCGTTCCCGATCCATGGGACATTCAATATAAGGATCCTAGAGAATTTGAGATTCGCGATGTACGACATGAAGGTACCTCCAAGGCCAGCACAGTTTGAGGCTCTAGCGATTTGGGAACTAATGGCTAGACAGCAACAGCAAAAGAAGTTCGAGACCAGGATAAGAAAGGCAGAAAAGACACTAGCGGACGCTAGGTGGGATAATGCACAGAAGGTGTGGAGGTCAGATATATTGCAGGGGATAAAATTGTTTCCCGCAATTACTAAGGAAGAAGAGGCGACAGGCAAGAAAGCTACCTGCAAGACAAACAGGAGGTGTTCCAAAGATAGAGAAGACGAGTCAGATGATGAGGAGTTCATCATGCAATTTCTGAACGACCGTCCACCACCTTATGTAGAGAGTGAAAAAGGTCCAAGTACCAGTTCTGCCCCTCCGGCACCGGTACAGAATAATGAAACTCAGAGTTCAGAAACGCCATCGGGATCTAAGGACCCGAGTTTACTGTTCACCCCGCAGATACCGCAGGTCAGGAGAATATATCCAGATGTGCCTGTATTGAAAACAGCAGACAATTATCAGCCGCAGGTCCCAAGGTACTACAGCAGTGACAATGGTACGGGAATGATTCTAGATCCAAACGTGATGGGAGTACAGAATGGTCGCAACCCAACATTGGCACAAGCTGAATCAACTCAGTTTTTGATGCCTCAAAAGCAGATGCAGGGGGGAACCGCACATGCTCAGATGACTGGGAGTCAGACGGGCATGCCGGCAATGATGACCCATAGTGTAGGAATGAACATGCCTCAGAACCTGGGGAATGGACAGAACCCAGATGCGATATCCGTACTCATTACTGTAGGTCCACCGGTACCTTTGTACGTTCAGCCTAACTCAGGTATGAGCGGTCAAGGATCAATGGTGCAGAATGGGACGGAAAGGAGGTGCATAGAAAACACTCCAGAGACAACTCCGATAGTGGCTCAGCCAACTGGATCTGGGTCCTTGATGGAGTTTAGTCCCATATGTGCTCAGTCAACAGTGGTGAGGTCAAGTCCCCCACTGATGATACCGCTATCATCGAACACTGAAAAGTTGCCGCAACCATCAATGGCAGTTTATGTGAATGCTACACTGATGGGGCTGAATGCGCAACAGCTGACACAGTGGTTCAACAGTCTAAATTCCACACAAAGCTCAGCCAGTGGGAAGGGAGAAGAGGACTATCTGAACAGGGTCAGGTTGAACATGGAAGGAGAAGAATTGGTGGAAGGGACTATGGGTGTGAATAGGTTATAGTCCTACTCGGAAGAAGAGCTGAGGTATCTATGTCCCAGGATTACGAGAGAAGTGAACAAGGTACATAGAAGCTTGCAAGAAATAGCTGACAAGAACGGGATTGAGATAGACAAGACAAAACACTTGAGCAGGAGCTATAGATTGGATTTCAGGACCACAGACTTTGAACACATGAGGTCAGCAGGCATGAAAACGCACCTTAGAGAATTGCTGCAGAGTGCACAAGTGTGGAGGTGCTTAGACAAATGGGAAAGCAGGTGGGCAAAGAAAAAGGAAAAGAAGAAAGACAGTGTCCCAGAGAATAACGAGAAAAGACCACAGAGTAGTGATGCAATAACCATGTTACCAATGAGGGAGACAGCAGGGGGAAAACTAATACATGTACCGTGGCACAGAAGCGACATTCAGTCTTTTACGGATGATTTTCCCAAACTAAGAGAGAAGCCGATTGAATGGTATCAACAGACTGATAGGTTTGTAAAGCTTGCAAAATGTCTTTGGGAAGACCTGAACACCCTCTTTGAGATTGTGGTTCCGGCAGATTTGTGGGAAGACTGCAAAAGGGCTGTAGGTTGGCCGACAAGTGAGCCAGAGAGAGACAGGGATACGGGTGCACCATCACCTATGGTGATGAGCTTGTACTATAAGGTGATTGAGCATTTGAAGACGAAGGTTGCCGCGAAAAATGTGGATTGGCAGAAGATTGATCGAACTGCCCAAGAGGCTAAAGAGTCGATTCATGGTTACTATGAGAGGTTGTTGAAGGCGTTCAAGAACTACAGTGGCACGGAAACTATAGAGGCGAAGGACATGCTTCATTTTGTGTTTAGATTTGTGGAAGGGCTGAGCCCAGAGATAAGTCAGATGATAAAGACGCATTTGATTTGTTGGCAGTCGAAACCGATTGATGAGGTGTTGAATTATGCGAAATACTGTAGCGACGAAATTGAGGTGAAACAGGAAAGGTTGAAAGAGAAAGTGATGGTGATGCAACTTAAAGCAGCTCAGACAGGTCTGCAAGGTTTGCAAGGGTTGCAAGGGTTCCAACAGCAGATACCGCAGCCGCAGCCACAGGGAAACATGGTGTTTCAGCCACAGGCGAGAGGCAGAGGCAGAGGAGGCTTTGGGAGTAATGGTCCGGATTTGAACACTGTTGTGATTCCGAATGGTGTGCAGGCAATGAAAAAGGTGATGCCGTGTCACGTGTGCGGAATCGTCGGACATTGGAAACGCGAGTGCCCGATGGTGGTGCAGGAATGTGCAGGTGTTGGTCAGCAAAACAATGATGTCAATGCATTCCAGACAATGAGGGGACCGAAAATGAGAGGTCCAAACCCAAATTTTCAGACCATAAATCAGCTGCAGGGATTACAGCCTATGCAGCCGCAGCAGATGCCGATGCCCCGTATGCAGATGACGCAAATGCAGCCAATGCAACAGCAGTTACCCATGGTACCTAATCAGCAAATGCAAATACCCTTGGCAACAGTGAGTCAGCAGCAAGTGATGCTTCCTCCACAGGTCTCGAGTCAGGTGATGAGTACAAATGGCACAGTACAACAGTTCCCATTACACAGTGAGAATGGAATAAACAATGTATGGGAGAGTGAAAGTTCAGATGAGGAGGGAAATTGTGTGCTTGCAGCATCCTTGGAAGTTGATCAAAAGGGTCCATATGTAGAGGGAAGAGTCATGGGTCATCGTGTTTCATTCTTGGTTGACACAGGAGCCACACGTTCAACTGTTAGGAGCATTGAAGTACCAAATATGCCACTCTCGGGGAGGACAGTTCAAGTGGTGGGAGTAGCAAACAGGCACCTGACGAACCCAATCACAGATCCAGTACCAGTCAACATTGGTAACTATCAAGGGTTACATAATTTTGTGGTATGTGACTCAAGCCCGATTGCACTGTTAGGGAGAGACCTATTGTGCAAATTGGGATGTTCGATTATGTGTTCGCACAATGGAATTAGAATTCAGACGAGCAGTGATGGGGAAGAAGAGGACAGTGTAGAAGGGGATGAGATGGAAACTGCCGATGAAGAATATCCTCTGATTAACCTTCTTCCGATGATAACTGAAGAAAATATTCCAGCTGAATTACGGGAAACAGTCGGAAAGGAAGTGTGGGATATGACAGGAAAAGAGGTGGGATTGGTGAAAGGAGTGGAACCAGTGAAAGTGACTGTAAAACCCAATGTAACCTTTCCCCAGACCCCAGACCCCACAATACCACATGGCACAAGACACCCTCATGAAAGTCGCCCAACTCATTGACGAGTTCGTAAAACAGGGGGTACTGAAAGAAGTGTTAAGCAGTCCATGTAATTCACCAATCATGGGACTAATAAAGCCGAGTGGAAAGGTCCGAATAGTGCAGGACTTGAGGAAAATAAATGACATCATAATTAAATGCTGCCCCGTAGTACCGAATCCAGCTGTGATAATGTTTCAAATCCCTTGCGATGCTGAGTGGTTCTCAGTCATCGACTTGTCACAAGCATTCTTTTCGGTGCCTCTTCATGAGGACAGCCAATTTCTCTTTTGTTTCAAATTCTTAGACAGAGTTTACAGTTGGTGTCGAATCCCTCAAGGGTTTTCCGAGTCACCGTCAATTTTCAATCAGATTCTAAAGAAAGACTTGGAAGCGTTAGAATTGCCATTCGAATCAACCCTAGTACAGTACATCGATGACTTACTGATTGCATCTAAGACAGAAAGTGGCTGCACAGCCGACACCATTGCTCTACTGAACCATCTGGGAAGGAATGGACACAAGGTGTCTCCTTCAAAGTTGCAGTTCTGTCAGAAGAAAGTGAAATACTTGGGTCACCAGATAGAGAAAGGGTCACGGAGAATAATGAAGGAAAGAATAACAAGTGTACTTCAAATGAGTCCACCAAAGACGAGGAGGGAGGTGAGGAAGTTTTTGGGGATGGTGAGCTACTGTCGCCAGTGGATTCCCAACTTCTCAACTCTAGCAAAGCCTTTACTGAAACTGACCCAGAAGGATGCCTTGGATGAAATTGAGCTGAAAGGAGATGAGATGGATGCTTTTATTGAATTGAAAGAATGCATGTGCAGGGCTCCAGCTTTAGGTATGCCTGATTACACAAAGCCTTTCACATTGTTTTGTCATGAACGTGATGCATGTTCTTTGTCTGTCTTGACCCAAGCCCATGGTGGCATAAACAGACCAGTAGCGTATTTTTCAGCTACTTTGGATCCGGTCGCAGCAGCACTGCCTGGGTGTTTGCGCGCCGTAGCAGCAGTTGGTATCAGCCTCACTCAGAGTGAAGGAATAGTGATGGGACATCCATTAACAGTCATGGTCGCTCACTCAGTTGAGATACTTTTGACCCGCTCCCGAACGCAACACATGACTGGAGCAAGACTCACAAGGTATGAAACGATAATTCTGGGCTCACCGAATGTGCAGCTGAAAAGGTGCACTACGTTGAATCCAGCAACCTTGCTTCCTGGTGAAAATGCTGAAATTGAGAATGCTGAGGACGTCGAGCATGACTGCCTTCAGGTGACTGAATTTTGCACAAAACCCCGACCTGACATTAAGGATACTAAGCTTGATGAAAATGACCAAATTGTTTTTGTTGATGGGTCATGTTTAAGAGATGCATTGGGAATATTGAAAGCAGGATATGCTGTATGTACTGTAACAGGTGTCTTGGAAGCGTCCTGGCTTCAAGGAGTATATTCCGCACAAGTAGCAGAGCTTGTAGCCCTTACAAGAGCATGTCAACTGTCTACATTGATGAAGGTTACCATTTACACTGATAGTCAATATGGGTTTGGAATTGTGCACGACTTTGGGCAACTATGGTCACAGAGAGGTTTCCTGACTTCTTCAGGGTCCCCAGTGAAAAACGGGGAGAGAATAAGGGAATTGTTACATGCCATTCAAATGCCAGCCGAAATTGCAGTGGTAAAGTGTAGTGCTCATACAAAAGGACAGGACTATGTTTCCCTGGGAAATGCATATGCGGATCAAGTCGCAAGATTTTGAGCCTTGAACTGTATATTGCTCAGGGATGAATGGAATTCGATAAATGAGCCAGAGCTCGAACCAGCTGAAGCATTTGCCTTGAAGGTCGTGGATACAATGGATGAACTAAAAGCATTACAGAATAGCGTCAGGGAGGATGAAAAAGTTTCCTGGATTAAGGCACAATGCACAAAGAGACCAGATGAGATATGGGTTTCAAATGAGGGAAAATTTGTCTTGCCAAATTGTCTCTTATCGCAGCTAGCGCGGTTCTATCATGGGCAGGCTCACCTAGGGAGAGATGCCATGATAAGATTGTTCAAAACTGATTGGTTTAACCCCAGATTCCGTCAAGTTGCAGAAGCAGTCTGCCACCGATGTGTCATTTGTCAGCAGATGAACCCAGGAAAGGGAACGGTTGTGAACGTGAGCCACATTGGTAGGGCGGGTGGCCCGTTCAGCAGAATGCAGATGGACTTTATTGAGATGCCTGTGCATGGAGGTCTGAAGTATGTGTTGGTGATTGTGTGCATTTTTAGTCACTGGATTGAGGCATACCCCACACGTAGGAATGACAGCCTTACAGTTGCAAAACTATTGTTGAGGGAGTTGATACCACGTTTCGGATTCCCGATCTCTTTAGAATCAGATAGAGGAAGTCACTTCAATAACGAGGTGATAAAATTACTTTGCGCAGCGCTGAACATTGAGCAAAAACTGCATTGTAGCTATCGCCCTGAAGCCTCAGGACTGGTGGAGCAGATGAATGGTACACTGAAATCAAGAATGGCAAAAATATGTGCATCGACAAATTTGAAATGGCCTGACGCATTGCCTTTGGTGTTAATGTCAATGAGAAACACCCCTGACAGAAAGACTGGATTGTCCCCGCACGAAATTCTCATGGGCAGGGCCATGAGACTTCCTGCAGTTCCCGCAAACGCGCTTTTGAATATTACAGATGATATGGTGTTAGACTACTGCAAGGGTCTGGCTGACGTGGTTCGCTCTTTCTCTCACCAGGTGGAAGCAACCACCTTGCCACCGATCCAAGGTCCAGGACACGCACTGAAAGCAGGTGACTGGGTCGTGGTAAAGAAGCACGTGAGGAAGTCGTGTCTGGAACCCCGTTGGAAAGGCCCTTTCCAAGTGATTCTGACGACAACTACCGCTGTGAAGTGTGCGGGAGTTCCCAACTGGATTCACGCCAGTCATACAAAGAAAGTGTTGTGTCCCACAGATGAGGAAGTCGAAGCGCTGAAACTGCCAGTTCCTGATAACAAAGTGCCGAGCGCTGAGACAGAGCAAAACAGAACTAGAAGCGAACAGGCAGAAATAGAGGAGAGAGAAATATTCTCTGAGGACGAAACAACCGATTCACTTGGGGAAGACCAAGGAGAAACCTCAGACAGCGACGAAGCAGCTGAAGGTGACAAAGAGCCTGAAGCAGCTGAAGGTAACAAAGAGCCTGAAGCAGCTGAAGTTGACAAAGAGCCTGAAGCAGCTGAAAGTGACAAAGAGCCTGACGAAAGTAGCGGTGACAAAGGGCTCGAAAGAGGTGAAGAAGCAGGAGAGCCTGATCAGAGGAGGGCTTTCCCAGAAGCAGACAGTACAGAAAAAGAAAAGGAAAACGTGATTGACCCCCCAGAAGGAGGGGACAAAGCAGAACAGAACGAAACTGTTCAAACTTCTTCAGGAGAGATCGCAGGTCCATCAAGTGGACACAGTGCAAAGAAAAGACCAAGTATATCACCAGTAAAAGTAAAGACTAGAGAAAAGTTGAACGACGGTGAAGGGCCAAAAGTGAAAGAGAAAAGAAAGGAAATGTCTGTCGTGTTACCAACATCAAGTGAAGAAAAAGACTTTGCCAAAGAGGAAAGTACCAGTGAGGCAGAATCAAAGAGAGATGCAAAATTAAAAAGGAAAAGGATACCAAACAGGAGATATTCCGGTCCAGAATGGGCATATGTAGTCAATGACGATTGGACTGACGAATTTGTATCTCTTAGCCTCGAGAACGAAGAAGAAGAGATACCAATAGAAAAGAAAAGTTTTATGGACACTATTGACTAAAAAAAAAAAAAAAAAAAAAAAACTGATAAATGACATTGCTTGCTATAACCTAACGTAATACAACCAGCTGAGACATTGCTAAACCGGATGAGACATTTGCTAACTTGATAAGACTTTGAAAACCTGATTGACTCTAAAACCCGATTTGAGACAACGTTGCTAACTGAAAAAAAACAAAAAAAAAAAAAAAAAAAATAAGAGACTGAGGGCCTGATTCTAACTTTGGAGGACGGTGTTAAACCGTCCCAAAAGTGGCGGATATACCACCTACCGTATTACGAGTTCCATAGGATATAATGGACTCGTAATACGGTAGGTGGTATATCCGCCACTTTTGGGACGGTTTAACACCGTCCTCCAAAGTTAGAATCAGGCCCTGAGTTATTGCCGAATTGAGACAAATGCTGCTAACCGAGAAGTGACTGTGCTCCTGAAGAAAACTGTGTGAACATTGCGCTCGTTCAGCTTTGTAACAAATTGCTAAATCGTTTTTTTTTATATAAGTGCTTCTAGCTCTCTGATTCTATACAAGATCATGACACAAAACAGTAGAATGAAATATTGTAAATATGCGTGTATAGGCTTGATAACTGCATGTGTACTAATAATAATGGCAATAGTGCTTGCAACGCGTGGTAAGGGTGAGAATGAGAAAATTGATGCTTCTACTTTTGCTCCTGTTACTGTCACTGAACTAACCGCATTGAAAAGACTAGAATTAGATGAGAGACACTTGCATGATAAGAAGGAACTTTCGTATAATGTTTTCTATCGCTTACTAACAGAATATGTTGAGACTATGGATGCGAAAGATTGCTATGTGTGTACACAGATACCGACATCGGTAAAGGAAGGGGTGACTTATCACCACATGCCTCTTACATATGGGATTACATGTAGTATAGTAACTTCTAGATTTTATGGTCAAACTAACATACAGTATTTTTACTCAAATTATGATGTTACCTTTGCATATGTTCCTATAATAACGCAGCTAAGCCAGATTGCTAAAGATTGGGATGCTAAAATAATGAGGGAATTTTTCGAGCCAATGCAACCTTTTGAAACAGCTCACGCTCATAGGGAAAATCTTACCTGCTCGCTCACTGCAGTAGAAATAAGCTTTTTAGATCGCACAGATGATAGAAGGGCACAAATGAATGCGAAATTAGAAAAAGAGCTAAGTAAGAGGACTTCAGTAGATCATTATGATTTTGCCGCAATAAAAACACAAGGGAGAATAGCTTTAGATGCTTGGCATGTAGGGAAGTTTTGTATATATCGAGGTGAATCTTATTATGATAACATTTTTGTGGGAGCGAGTGAATGTAAACATACGTTTATCTTTAAGGCCAAATGGACATTCATGCTGAACGGACTAGACCCTGTCATACCTGGTGTATATTACATTTGCGGGAATAATGCCTATTATCGTCTTCCAAAAGGATGGTGGGGGAGATGTTATTTGGGTATAGTGTTCCCAAAGGTTTATCAACTGGATGACCTATCGGTGATTCCAAAGACGTCTGGATCTCATCGTATCCAGAAAAGAGAGACCGCAGCTGCTGTGGTAGGAGATATATTTGGAGCCATGATTCCTTCATTGGGAGTTGTGTTGAATTCCATTAAAATAAGAAAGTTGTCTACTATAGTGGATAACATGTTGACAAAGTTTTCAGGTGCTATAATCCTGATAGATGCTGAACTTGCAGCAGAAAGAGCTATGACTCTTCAAAACAGGCTTGCCCTAGACATTCTTTTAGCAAAGGATGGCGGCGTTTGCAAAATGCTTGGTGCGCGTCACTGTTGTACGTATATTCCAGACAACAGTGTGAAAATTAAAACTATGCTTGCAAATCTAACAAAAGAGAGTGCAGACTTGAAGGAATTGAAAGAACCAGGAGTGTGGGAGAAGGTTGGAAAGGTAATTGCTTCTGTGGGAAATTGGCTTGGTGGCATTTGGAATGGAATATTACTAAAAATAATACAGGGAATATTAATAGTACTGACTTGCATTTTTGGGATTTGGGGAATAAAAAGGGGAATAATAATGATCATGGCAAGAATTAAAAGAAGGAAGGAAGAGAAAATGATGAAAAGAATGGCAGAAGAATACAAAGCAAGAACAAGGGGAACTAAAAGGCAAAGAGAACTGACAGAATTTTAATGGAATAACATTTGTGGGAATAGTTTTGTGTGATGACAAGTAGTCATCAGAGGAGGGATTGATGACGCAGAAATGAAGGTTTTACATTTATTAGCGCATAATCGTAGTATTGCAATAATCAAGTGTGACTTTAACCGAACTAATAAAGATTGTACGGGGACAAATGTGCCCTCAGAGTAGTCTGCCAACATTTATAAGCATGCTTTATATAACGTGATGTATTAGAATTGTACGAATCTGACATAATCATAAACGTGTGCTATGATTTGCTTGTTTGAAATGTTTTAGCTTAGCATAACTTTAGTGGAGGCTTTGGCCTAGTTGCCTGTCTCACGATTTAGATGCTCGTGTTTTTTCCAACGTGCTAATAAAAGTGTATTCTTGCTTGAAGCTGTACTTTTCCAGTGAGATCGTTCACATGCTTATCTTTAAGGTTTCGTGCCAGCCTGGCATCTTCTTCTTTGCTCCAAGGTCAATCTGCAGGTGCAGACAATGGACGCTCTGAAAGTGAGTTAATTGGTAAAATATGTTGCAACTTACGTTCCCGACTCCAAGGATAATGTATGCCTAGGTAGAAGCTTGTGAACTGTAGTTTTTGATTGGACAATTTGTATCCAACCTATGAACCCTCCAATGGAAGACCCTACTGGATTTGAACTGTTGTCTATTTAAACCAGGTGCACAAAGAGAAAGCAGCCATTACCAGCCATTGCCCGCCATTTGCAGGACATTGCAGCTATTATGGCCCACCTTGCTGCGACGCCATTTTGAAAGAGACTTTGATGCTTTCTCTAATCGAGAGAAAGAGACTTTAAGAAATTCTCGCCCTAGAGACCTTAACTTTGATTCGTCCCTTTGCATGAAGTAATAGTTTTGTCCCTTTGCCGCTGAGAGGCAATTGCCCCGTCCACCCTGCCCCTTTGCCCCCGTCCCATGCTGATCGAAACCGGTACCTGTGAGACGAAGTCTTCCTTGAATGCTGATTGAATTTGGTAAATATGAAAGGAAATTGTACAATTGCATTGTGTTCTTTTTAGGTAACCAACTGCTGATTTTTGATAAGAGCCCCAGTTAGGAGTTTTCTAAATTAATGTTGCTAAATTGTTTTTGCATGAAATCCCACATTCCGATGCTAATTTGAGGTTAGATGTGGATTCATTTGTTGCACGATGCAATTTGAGACCTTGTTGTGCTGACCAATGTATGCAATTAGCTCATTACAGATTATAGTTTTAGTGGTTTGCGTTGCTATTATCGAATGCATTGTTATTCAAATGCTGCATAGATTGCATCTGTTTCGCCGTTATGGACAGCTATTAATGTTCATTTACATATATCATTTGGTGTTGAGACACATTTATATTGTGCTAGCTTTGTTAATATAGGGAAATAAATTCATTAACTTTGAATAAACTGGTGTGGTTATTCATGACCGAAAGGTCATGGTTCGCCGAAATGTATTCTGGATTAATCGTGAAATGTTATGTTGATCAGGGTATTGCCTATGTACGTTATTGATTATTGATTTGATTGAATTGATTACTCTCGGGTGAAGAGAGCCCCACTTGGTCAAAAGATTCATCGACCTAAGAGCGTCCAAATACAGGTAATTTATTAGGAGGGAACGCTCTATCAAGTCCAAGATGGTGGCTGGTCGATCTCCCGACTCTTGTGCGACCTTCCAGAAAAGCTTCTGGAGTTCTGAGTCATCCTACCGCGTGTTGTGTGCTTATCATTCATTCTTGCATTGTAATGTTTCTTAGCAGAGAACATGCAA
The DNA here is from genome assembly GCF_031143425.1 of Pleurodeles waltl. Lineage (NCBI taxonomy): Eukaryota > Metazoa > Chordata > Amphibia > Caudata > Salamandridae > Pleurodeles > Pleurodeles waltl. The sequence goes on along the minus strand of NC_090446.1, from coordinate 1,330,038,341 downwards.
ATACTGACAATACCCTTAGGTGCGTTTCCATAATCACTCCTTTAATCTCATACAATCAGAAAGCTTAGGGGTTTTACGTGTGTATTGTGTTCATCATGAGTATTTTGTGCTTCTTACTTTGAGTACATTTTCTCCAAAACCGGACTCTTGTTATCCAGTCTAAGGGGATCTTGTGCATTCTGGCACTGAGTACACAAGGAATTACAAGAGGCCTGATGAAGCAATTAGCCAGCCAGAGGGACTGCTTTATGCTTTCCCTCCAATTTCCCTCCTATTGAGGGTTCTGCAGAAGATTTGAGAGGACAAGGTCTATGCAATTCTAAGAGCTCCATTTTGGCCATGGAGGCAGTAGTTTCCGATACTGTGCTTATTATCCATGAAACAGGATTTTCCTCTTCCACTTCATCCTATTCCACTGCAATTTCCACTTCCATCACAAAGACAACATCTACACTTGTGACTGGAAGTTGAAAGGGACGGGTTGCGGTAGTTCTGGAGAGTTAACATTAGAGATTCAAGTTTAACCAAAAGTTTTAAAAACCATATGCCAAATACTGAATAATTTGTTGTATGGTTTTTGGGGAAGGGTTGGAATGCAATAGGTGATCTGGCCCAGATCCTAGAGTTCTTAAGTGAGGGTTTTTGTTATCTCTTATGTTTCCAGATGCCAGATGAATTTTACAAGAAAACCAGATTGATCCTAACCCACTCCTGATTTGGAATTGATCTATTGTCCTGAGAGGTCTTCAAGAAAGTCCATTTAAGCCCCTAGAAATGCAAAAATGAGTTGGCTAACACTAACACAACATTCCTTGTGGCCATAACTTCAGCAATGATACTGGAAGAAATAGGAGCATTACTAATTTCTTATCGCTATATGCATTTTTCAACAACAAGGTAACTGTTTGCTTTGATCCAAATTTTAGACCCAGTATTCAATCTCTACTTCACTATTCTCAATAGGTTGTCTTGACAGTTTTCAATGAGTATCCCTGTCTCTCTATATATTCAAAGGGTCTCTTAATATATTTGGATAGGACTAAGGTGTCTGGGTCTCAAATTCACTTTTTGTCTTTTATGAAAAGAGCTTTTTATGACTAGGTCGGCAGACATTTTAGGGATGTCCTTGGAGGAAATATGCAGGGCAGACACATTGTCTACACGACATAGTATTATATCCCATTATTGTTTGGATTTGTTTGCCAATGAGCATGAAAGTTTTGGTACATTTGCTCTACAATCACTAATTGTGTAATTGCTAGATGTAGGAAACTGGATTATTATTTGGGGAGTGACTGTCCACCTCAGGGAGTAATCACAACCCCTGTTAGGGTGAACCCTCAAAGTCACTAAATTAACCTGAGTTCAATACCCTGGTAGATATGGCACAGAACAGACAGGCTTAACTTAGGGTAATGTATAAAGTATTTATAAGTCCAAAACAGTGAAAAAGCTGAAATGCAAAACAATAAATATCCCAAATCAAATTTTAAAAAAAAAGTAGCATTTAATAAAATAATGACAACAAAACAAAAAAAATCCAATAAGGGGAATTGGAGATATGAATTTATAACATTTTAATTAGGAACAGCGCCAAGAAGCATAAAATGCCATTGATAGTCAAAGGTGATGGTAGACCAAAACATAGGTGCAATTTGACGATGACAGTGATGGGGGGCAGATCGGATACACCAACCAGGTTTGTCCTGGCCAAAGGTATTACCTTCTGACTTTAGTCCTTTCATTCCCAATCCACCACAGAAGCGCACAACTAAAACTCCCCAGGACCTCAGGGGAGGCACTTAGAGAATCACAGGATGTCAGATAGATGCCTAACAGGAGGGTCCAGACCACGTCCAGTTCTTCTAATCAGCTGAGTAGTTTCAGGTAAAAGCTTCTTCTAGCTTGTTGTATTACTGTAGCTTTATATGAGGGCAGCCTTATAACCCTTGAAGTAAACTTCAATGTCCTTAGTACGTGAAGTAGCAGGCTCAGTCCCTTAAAGCTCCTCTCAAGTCACAGCCAGCAGGTCCAGTCTTCTTCTGTTCTTCCTCAGGTCCAGAAGTGTTTTCTAGTAGGTGCCTAGAGATGCCACATTTATGCATAGCATGAGTCAGTGGGTGGGAATGACCACTGGGCACGGCCTAACCAATGGGGTAAAAGTTCTCCGGGCCAACCCTGCATACTTTGGGCATTTTCAAGATGGCAAAATTCCTCAGACACACTAAACTTGGGCTCTGAAGGCTATATGTGTGTGTGGTACATGCATAATGGCAATAGTCCTAGTATCATACCACATCTAACACTAAAAGCCAGTTTGGGGGCAGTCACTGTACCCCCAACAACCCCAGAGACAGACATCTGGTAGAACAAAGCATGGTTTTCCAGCAACCAGACATAGATACACAAGATTTGGTTTTGGTATCCTGTCACCCTCTCTTTCAATTGTGCCCCCATTTTTATATGTAAAGCCTGGCTGGGAAAAAAGGAGGCCCTTCCGCAACCAGTCATTTGATGTACAACAATTGGTTTGGCATCCTGCTTCAGTTTCTTTCAAGGGGGCCCCCAGTGTTATATGTAAAAAAAAACAGCAGACCTATCAAGGAGTATGTGACATTCAAGCAGGATTCAATACCGTAATGTCAAAAAAGGGTGCTCAAAGCCCTACACTACATATTCTGTCAAATTCAGATGAGTCATTTGTGCCCATTCAGGTCAACCTATTATATGCTTGTAGGAAGCACTTCACATCTTTTTCATCCCTATTCAAATGGTAATTACTGGCTGGAAGAAGTGGGAAAGGAAATGTAAATTTAGCCTCAAGGACCTTCAGGCAGGGAAAAGTTAACTTTCTAAAAGATCCTTTTTCCTAATATGTTATAAGGAATCTGACTTCACCATTTAATTGGATTTTAATCTCTTTTAAAATAGTTGTTTAATTATTTTTCTAGCTAGTCCTATTCCTGAGATAGAGTACTGGGACTGTTACTCCGTAATCCGTTTTTCGAGTTAGAACAGGTAGGACTGCCACAGTGAAAATTAGCTTTTGGATGCTAGCCTCTACAAAGCCAAGTTAAAATTACATTTCTACTGGTCCTACTTTCAAATGCGATGAACTCTGCCATGTGAGAGACAAGACCTGCATAGGGGTCACTAATCAATATTTAAAATTGTGGTTCTGATCTGCCAAAAATGTTTTTTGGACCTCTTCAATTGCAGTTTTTACACTGCTGCAGTCAGATGATATTGGTAGACCTGAAGCCATCTTTTACACTGTCACTGTATTGGATGCCACAATACGTACTGCAGTCCATTATCCAGTAGTGCCATTTAACTTACAGGCCATGGGTACATTTTGTACCATCTACTACGCACTTATATGTAAGTTAAAGATACCAATTAGGACTATGCTAATTCGACAATGTTCAATGGAGGAGCATAGGCACTTGACCATTGGTTAGCAAGGTTAAAGTGCACAGAGGTTAGTCTACCACCAGCAAAAATATAGCGTTCAGCAAAAGGTGAAAAACACAAGGTGAACAAGCAGAAAATGGGGATATCCTACAATAGATTCAAATATTTGTACACATTATCTTACCTTGGTGTTGTCTATATTTCTTGGGCAAATCCTCAATAAGTAAGTGACTTGAACGAGGAGGACAGATGTTACGCTATTGAAATTTACTTATCAGTTCTCATTACCTACTTCGAGGCTCTTAATCACAATCATGATCACTCACTCCCTTTCTTCCACCCTATGTTATGACAACAATATGATTATAAGCTTGGATATAGAAGGATGTTAAGGAGAGGAGGCAGGAATCTTATGCCAGAAGAGGATGGATGTGGTAGAGGGAGATGACATACTAACATTTCTGGTGATATCCAGCCTTCACAGTGTAGCTTGTCCCCGGGCTGGATGGGTCTCTATAAGTCTCTCCTCCGGACTTGCTTAGTTTACTTTCCATTATTTTCTTTTCTTTTTTCTTTCTCTACGCTTTTGTCCAACTGTCCTGTTACACACTATTACCTATCCCCTCCGTCTATTCCATTACTTTTTCTCTCTTTGTCTCATTACATTAACTTTTTTACAGCCCTATTCATTAAGTACAGAGATACTTCGTCACCATACACCACCACTTACCTACTCTAAAACCAACGGCCCCAGGTAATTACTTTACCCTTCAACTATGCCCTTCGGGTCACACCTACCTCAGTACTCCTTCTAGCTTTTTCATGCACCTAGCCTTATCTCCCCCCTTTTGTGTTGTCTATACTGTCTTTATCTCCCTGCTTTCTCTTATTCTTGCAATATTCTACCACTTTGCATACCTATTGCGTGCACACAGCACTACATAGTGCCTACAATTTTAACTTTCTAAATACTTATGTCTTTTAGACATTTTTCACATTACCACGGGGTTTTACTTAGTATTTTCATGTTGCCTAATTGGGTTCCCGTCACTACTCACCTTTATAGCCGTGTTTTTCTATTGCTCACCTACACAAACTCGCACCTAATAGTTACGTTCTCTGGTTTTTACACTGGAGTACAATACACAGATATGTATCCAATACTTGTTGTCATTACTGTATTACAGCCTTGATAAAGTCACCTGTGTGACGAAACACGTGTTGGCTGTATCTACACGATGATTTAATGCTTTCTAAGCATCTACAAATAAAGACAACATCTACAAACCGGATTTGAGACTCATTTCAACACAATTCCTCTCCGAACCTACAGTACCACACCAGCAATATCTTTGCTGGTTTAATTGTTGGACATTACTCTCTGTGTGCTGTGGCCGTTTTCTCCCAGGGTCTCTATAAGTGACAAGGAGGACTTGGACTAAGGTAATGAAGATTACTGGTAAGTAAATGGTCATTCCTTATTGTAGCTTTTTTATGCTGCAGATTTGTTTCTTCCATGTTGCAGAGGTAGGGGAAATGTGCCTGTGTGATCCAAGAAAATATTATTTAAACAGAGTCTACCTTCTTCAAAGAAGTTATGAAGTGAATGGATTTTAGTGGTTTCCTGGATATTCTCACATTATATTAGGCACCCTACAATGTGTTAATTTTGTATCCTTAAACATAGCTTCTTCAGGACTCCAAGGGGCCCCTGACACTAGCCAGGACGACGAACTGCCCACCATTTCCGCCGGCGCTAGTGAACAGGACGCCCCTCCACAGGACCACCACACCAGCACCCCACCCCCTGCAGACGGACAACCACCACGCAAGCGGGCCCTGAGATCCAGGAACAGGACACAACAAGATGGCAAGACCCCCGCCAGGAAATAAGACTACCTTGATTGTCCCCCCACTGTCCCACTTTGTTAACCTGTCCAGATTGGAACTGCCCCAGCTCCACTTCCAATGGCCAGATGTGCAATGTACCTGTGAGACTAATAGACTGGACTCTGCCATGGACATTTATTCCACCATGACCTCTCCCCATTTCACAACCCCCCTACATTTTTATGCACTTCAATAAACACCCTTGAAACCTCAATAATATTGGAGTCAGTCAATGATTGTGAACTTTGTATTGTCAATTACAGTGTTAAAAAAGGTTAGCCATTGGAAGGTCAACATACCAATGTCACACATCACAAGCCTTTCAAGGGTGCAAGCTGTTGACACGTAGGTCAACACATTAGTGAAACTGAAATGGAAGGGGACAACTCAGTTAACAAATAGGGAGTGAAATGTAGGTACAGGATAGAGGTAGACGTGTGAAATGTAATATAATGTGAAACATGAAATTGTACTCACCTGTGTCTCATTGAAAATATTGCTGTATGACTAAGTCCCTGTTGTCGTTTTCATCTTCATCAGCTTCCTCCTCATCACTGTCCACAGGCTCCCCAGGCTCCCCCGCTGCAACAACACCGTCATCTGGATCATCCTCCTGCAGAAAAGGCACCTGGCGTCGCAATGCCAAATTATGGAGCATGGAGCAGGCGATGATGATGTCGCACACCTTCTTCGGTGAGTAGAATATGGACCCACCTGTCATATAGAGGCACCTGAACCTGGCCTTCAGGAGGCCGAAGGTCCGCTCAATTACCCTCCTAGTCCGCCCATGGGCCTCATTGTAGCGTTCCTCTGCCCTGGTCCTGGGATTCCTCACTGGGGTCAGTAGCCAGGACAGGTTGGGGTAACCAGAGTCCCCCAATAGCCATACACGGTGCCTCTGGAGTTCACCCATCATATCAGGGATGCTGCTATTCCGCAGGATGTAGGCGTCGTGCACTGAGCCAGGGAACATAGCATTTACCTGCGAGATGTACTGGTCTGCCAACCAGACCATCTGGACATTCATCGAATGATAACTCTTCCGGTTCCTGTACACCTGTTCATTCCTGCGGGGGGACCAGAGCTACATGGGTCCCATCAATGGCACCTATGACGTTGGGGATATGTCCGAGGGCATAGAAGTCACCTTTCACTGTAGGCAAATCCGCCACCTCAGGGAAAATGATGTATCTCCTTACGTGTTTCAGCAGGGCAGCCAACACTCTGGACAAGACGTTGGAAAACATAGGCTGGGACATCCCTGATGCCATGGCCACTGTTGTCTGAAAAGACCCACTTGCTAAGAAATGGAGCACTGACAGCACCTGCACGTCAGGGGGTATTCCAGTCGGATGGCGGATTGGTGACATCAGGTCAGACTCCAAATGGGTACATAGTTCCCGGATTGTGGCACGGTCAAACCGGTAGGTCACGATGACATGTCGCTCTTCCATTGTCAACAGGTCCACCAGTGGTCGGTACACCGGCGGATTCCGCCATCTTCCAATATGTCCCAACTGACAGTGCCTAAGAAGGACAACAGCGAAAAAACTGTCAGCATTCCTCCAGGTATGTACCCACAGTCATACACAAGACTACACCAGACAATTAACCCATCCGGGAAAGGTTTTGAGTGTAGGCCTCGGTATGTGTGACGCAGTAGTGAATGAAGCCATGTGGGCCCCTGAAATGGCTGCTGCCTAACCTCTAAAATGGGACAATGGAATTGTGGGGTAACTGCGCTGGCGTTGCACACAGTCGCGGTAGGCGGTCGTAGAGCGCGGCGCAATGCTGCATTGGTTAACATTGGACCCTATGGGTCCCAGGAGCCAATGAACAGGTGCGCTGGCGGTGATGATGCGCACCGCCGCGGACGTCACCGCCGCAGATGTCACCACCATTTTCTATCTGTTCAATCACTAGATACCTGACCTTCGACAGGAGAGGACCTACACTGCTAGTGCTGCTGTGACCTCGGTCTGTAAGTGACGATAGCTGCTGCGTCTGGGGAAAGGGCCCCTGCCTTCACTGCACAGGAGTTGGAGAAACTTGTGGATGGGGTCCTCCCCCAGTATACGCTACTCTACGGTCCTCCAGACCAACAGGTTAGTACACAGGGAGCACGTTGTATGGACTAGGCCTGGGTGGAGAAGGCTGGGTGGATGAGGAAAGGGGGAAGAGTACATAGAACAGTCATGCATGGGGATGAATGGGCCACAGGTATAGAGTTGGGAGGGGGCCAATTACAACGACGGTGCAGTAGGTAATGACTGGTCCTCTTTCCTTGTGCATGTCATGTAGGTCAGCGCCCACCAGAAGAGGGACATTTGGCATGCCATCGCCAAGGAGGTCCGGACCCTGGGGGCCCACCAGAGACGGGGCACCCTCTGCCGGAAGAGATGGGAGGACATTCGCCGCTGCAGCAAGAAGACGGCGGAGGCTCAGCTGGAGATGGCCTCCCAGCGTGGGAGGGGTGCCCGTCGCACCATGACCCCCCTGATGTTCCGGATCCTGGCGGTGGCCTACCCGGAGTTGGATGGGCTCTTAAGGACATCACAGCAGACACAAGGGGATGAGTTCAACCTCATGCAATGGACTTTGCGTGCTGTGGAGCTGTCTGGGTGGGGGTGGTGGGCTGTGGGTGTCCCTAGGCCAGGGCGAGTTAGGTAGGCAAGGCCCCTCCGTTATGTAGGCCATGTGGCACTCTACCCCCCAAAAAAAAAAGGCAAATTGATGTATAGTTGCCCCTTTGCCATCCATGTTGGCAGATGTCTACAATTGCCATGTAGGCCATTTCCCAGGAATTGCATGTGCAGAGGGCAGGAGCACGGCGTATTGCAGGGGGCTGCTGCGTTTGTCTTGTCCACCAACGGTAGCGGTATGCCATGCACTAAAACTCTCTTTCTTCTGTCTCCACCCTTTTTCTGCTCTCCCTGTCCTTCTGTACATCAGCATCATCAGGCGGAGGTACAATGGCACCGGAGCACGAGGGAGCTGCATCCCACATGGCCATGGTGGGCCACACCATGGACTCAGAATACACCAGTGGGACGGAGGGCGAGGGGAGCTTCACGTCGGTCACCGGATCACCAACAAGCGACACGGACTCGTCTGCCGATGGGAGCTCCCTTGTGGTGGCGGCACCATCTGTGCCCCCCACTTCTACAGGTACAGCCGCCACCTCCCCTACCAGCACCGCCCTCCCAGCAGCCCCTCAGCGTTCGCCCCGTGCCCGCTCACCCAGGAGGGTGGGCATCACCTTCGCCCCAGGCACCTCAGCCCCTGCCCCAGTCATCCCTGCTGCCCTCAGTGAGGAGGCCATTGACCTCCTCAAGTCACTCACTGTTGGGCAGTCTACCATTGTGAATGCCATCCAGGGTGTAGAAAGGGAGTTGCAACACACTAATGCATTCCTGGAGGGCATTCATTCTGGTCAGGCTGCCCATCATCGAACCCTGCAATCTCTGGCCTCAGCACTGATGGCAGCCATTGTCCCTGTGTCTAGCCTCCCCCCTCCAACTTCCTCCACCCAGACCCAATCCCCTGTACCCCAGCCTATCCCAAGCACACCATCAAACAAGCATGCATACACCTCAACACACACAAGTAGCTCAGGCAAACATAGGCACCACACAACCCACAGGCACTCATGCAAGCATCACCCACATACAGACACAGCAACATCCACTGCCTCCACTGTGTCCCCCTCCTCGTCGTCTCCCTCCTCCCTCCCAGTGTCGTCTACACTCTCACCTGCATGCGCTACATCTACAGGCACTAGGACTCGCACCAGAACACCCAACACCACACCCCGCTCACCTGCACTCACCACCCCCACTACCATTTACACGTCCCCTGTGTCCACTCCCAGTGTGTCTGTGACGCCCCCTCCCAAAGTACACAAACGCGGCCACTCACACACCCAACATCCATCCACCTCACGACAGCCTCCAGTACCTGCACCCAAAATACCTAAAGTTACACCTCCTACAACCACCTCCTCTTCCTCCACTCCCAGACCCCCTCCAGCTACCCATCCCAGTCTTCGTCAGCAACTCTTCCTCAGCAACGTTGACCTCTTTGCCCCCACCCCCACCCCTCCAATTCATAAGTCCCGTAGTAGCACCTCAGCCAAAAAAACTCCAGGACCTGTGGTGCGTGTTCAAGGTGTGTGGAGTGCACCGGCCACCAGGGCAGCCAGTGTGACACAGAGCCAAAGCACTGCTAGTCCACCCCCTGTAAAGCACCTCAAGTTGGAAAGTGGACAGGGTGAAGACTCCTGGCGGCAAAACTGCTCACAAGGGTCCCAGGGGGATTGCAGAGTCAGCTGTGACTCCTCCAAAGGTGGTGAGGGGCCAGAAGAAATCTGCACAGTCTGGTAAGAGCAGCACGGCAGAGAAGGGCGCCATCCTCCCCGGCGGCCGGGACGCCACCGCCAGCACCGTCGTCACTGGTCAGGAGACCACCGCCGGAGTCAGTGCCCAGGAGGGCAGCAGTATCGTCACTGGTCAGGAGACCACCGCCAGAGTCAGTGCCCAGGAGGGCAGCAGTATCGTCACTGGTCAGGAGACCACCGCCAGAGTCAGTGCCCAGGAGGGCCCTGGCAGCCACAGCCCCGCTGGGCAATGAGGGACCGTCATGCCACACACCAATGCACAGGTCAGAGACCGCCATGGCAAAGCACCGCTGAACAGGTCAGAGACCGCCATGGCAAAGCACCGCTGAACAGGGCAAAGCACCGCTGAACAGGTCAGAGACCGCCATGGCAAAGCACCGCTGAACAGGGCAAAGCACTGCTGAACAGGTCAGAGACCGCCATGGCAAAGCACCGCTGAACAGGTCAGAGACCGCCATGGCAAAGCACTGCTGAACAGGGCAAAGCACCGCTGAACAGGTCAGAGACCGCCGTGGCAAAGCACCGCTGAACAGGGCAAAGCACCGCTGAACAGGTCAGAGACCGCCATGGCAAAGCACCGCTGAACAGGGCAAAGCACCGCTGAACAGGTCAGAGACCACCATGGCAAAGCACCGCTGAACAAGGAAAACACCGCCACATCAAGCATTGTTATCCCATGTGCAGCTGGGACAGTGACGGAACAGGAACCGTCACAGGGAGCCTGATGCAGTCTGGGCACCATTCCCCCTCCAGAACCAGTGGAGACATGCATCCACTCCGTCTGTCCTTAACAGGATGAAGCACTCTGGGCACCAGTCCCCCTCCAGAACCAGTGGAGACTGTTATCCACTTGTGAGACTGTGGCTTTGCACTCCCCAGGATGGTACAGTGGGCAAACCACCCACTGTAGAGACTTGAGAGACTGTGGCTTTGCACTCCCCAGGATGGTACAGTGGGCAAACCACCCACTGTAGAGACTTGTGAGACTATGGCTTTGCACTCCCCAGGATACATCAATGGGCATGGAGCCCCGTCGTGGATCTGGCGTGGTGCTGTAATCCGGCTGAGGTACCCCCCCTTCCCCTCCCCCTGAGGTGCCTGTTGTATTTCTATCTGATGCCCCTGCAGTGTTCTCTCCGTTTGTGGACAGGTATCTAGTGTGGGCCTCGCCCATGCATTTTTGGACCAGAGGTGCACGGACATTGATATGTACATACCTGCATTACTTCTCGTAATGTATATAATTTTGAATGTGTATATATATCTGTATATATTTGGAACTGTATTTTGATACATTACAATGTTTGAACTGATTTCCTTTTGTCTTTGCATTCTTCCGGGGGGGTTGTGGGTTGTTTCTGTGATGTTTGGAAATGCATTGGTGTGTGTGTTGTAATGTGCGAGGGTGGGGGTGGGGGTGGGGGTGTTGCGTGTGTGTCCCCCTGACTTTTGCCTCCCCCCTCCCCTATGTTGTAGGTGCAGTACTCACCGTTGTTTCCGGCGCCGCCGTTGCTGGTGTTCGTAGATGAGCAGGAAGACAAGGGCAGGGAGTATTTGTAATTCCGGCTCCATGGTGTCCTCCTTCCTCGTGGAGTGTGTTGAGGTGAGCGTTTTCCCATTGCAAAAGCTGTTTCCGCCGTGCTTTTATCCACGGTGAATCCGCCCCGGAAAAGGTGGCGGATTGGCGGGTTGTGATACTGTGGGCGGTACATTGTCTTCCGCCTGTCTGTTGGCGGTGACCACCGCACTGCTTGTCTCTACCGCCGTGGCGGGCGGTGTGTTAAAGTAGCTGTCTATGTTGGCGGTTTCCGCCACGGTCATAATTCCCTTTTTTTGTCTGCCGGCCTGTTTGCGGTATTACCGCACCTTTAACACCGTCCGCCAGGGTTGTAATGACCACCACAGAGTCTTAAAACCAGCAAAAACAGTATCTAGAGAGTGGAGAGAGACAGGCAAAAAGTTAGGGGTGACCACCCTAAGGCTGTCAGGTCTAACACAGTACAATATTTAATCCCATATTTGTAAACTCTGTGGCATAGACCAGCACAGCAAGTTTCCTTGCTGCCCTGCCCTGTGTCACAGAGAATAGACAGGAATGCACATTATTTATCCAATTTGGTGCATCCCTGTCCTTTCTCACTGTGCTGGCACCCTTTTGGCAGCCTAGCAGCAATGCAGGCACCCTCACACCATGGTGCAAGGGTGCCAGCATTACATGGTGTATTGTTCCTGTGCAGGAAGGGGCAACTTCCTGCACAAAAAACAATTGCAAGAGGCTGTTTTCCTGTTTCTAAGATAGAAAGATGATAAAACAAGGAGAAATAAACATATTTCTCCTTATTATGCCTCTCCTTGGGAGGTGTATCTTTTTGGCGCATTCCCAGGTGTATAAATCTGGGAATGCATCAAAATACATGGATGTTGTGTGGGAATGCCCACGCAACACCGATGATAGATAACATTTCCCTGTTGTAGAGAAATGTAGGGCAGCAATTTGTGCTGTGTTATATTACTCAAGATTTATGAAGCCATGCAGGGCCATGCAAGGTGGCCTTGCATGACTTCATAAATCTGACCTAAGGTTTGCGTTGCACTTGCACTATGTTGCACAAACCAGGCCATAAATATGGATCATGACGTTGTGCAGTGCAGCAACACACTTTGCTGAGCTGAACTGCACAGTGTGCAAGAGAAAGGGCAGGAATGTCTAATATGTTAACCCATGCATCACATAGATGTCATTTGTTTGCAAAGCGACAATTTGTCCTGTACAGCTCTGCCAAGTTTCTCATGTCCATGCACGATGTGCTGCCCCAGTCCAGGTTGTTCTTTAAATACTGCAACTTGTTGTCTAATTTTAAACATGAGTGACCAGGAATACAATTACCACAATAAAGAAAAGATGGAATGGTGCAGCACATCATGCATGGACAGGAGAAACCTCTCCACCTTTACTGTGTCAATACCGGTATTCCTTGTACCATGACACAAATGTGTGTGTCTTGGTGCTACCCAGCCAAAAGTGGAGTGTGAAAGAATGGAATGGTATTGCGAAAGGATCTACTTTTCACCTGAGAGGGGATCCAGGGCATCAGTATGTGCAATATCTCCCAAAAGGTTTATGTGAAGAGCCATGTGTAAAGTCACTAGCATTAAACCACAATGCACGCAGCTGTCCTGATGTGCTGATTCAGGTCTCAAAGGTGTTGTCTGCAATGTTACAGACGCCGCTACCTTCTGTCTTGTACAAATGAAGAATGGGGTAGCGGAGAATGCAAGTGATGTACGCCAGACGACCATGAGTGTTTGTCACAACCATAGATTGTGTGAGAGCTTGGGGCGTCCCTAGTACTGCAGTGCCATGTAGTTGTGGCTGCATTTGTCACCCCAAGTGGGAAGGGTATGCCTAGACGTGGGTCCCGTGCTATGACACCAGATTCAAGCTAGCCAGGCTGATGAAGGGTGATACCCTTAAACCGGTCCCAGGGTGCTTGTTTCTGGTCCAGGGAGGACCTGGCCTGGCAGTTCGGGCTGGACTGTTCCCACAGGGAACAAGGTCAAGACTGATTTTCATATGGCTGGGTCTGAACTGGAACGACATGGCAAACAAAAAACTGATGGATTAAACCCAGATCTGTGACTGGGGGTGAATGTTTGATTTGTTCAGCATTCCATTCATAATCTGTTGTTTTTGCATATGTAGTTGTGGCTGAGCACATTGAACAGTGGGTATGAATGGTGAGCTATTGTACTTAAGGAGGAAAGGGGTGATGTTTATTGAGCAAGGTAGCCTCAGTGCCAGTCATGCACGGCTTCTTTTTGATGGTGTTGCACTTGTGTAGTAGGTGGGAAGGGATGTTTTAGAAGAGGGTATTAGTGCTCTTCATTTGACATGTGATTTGGGCCTGGAAGAAGGTGATGAAGGTGTCACAAATGTCTGACTGTGCTACATATGTTAAAGCAGGAGGGAGTTATACAGGGAAATGTGAAATGAAAGGATGAGTCAGCTGCCCAGGATGATGGACATGTTTCTAGGGATGGTTGGAGGGAGATGTGTCAGGGACTAGTTTTGTTGGCAACTAGGGTAGGTAAATGATACATATAATCATCACTCCTCCCTTGTCAGGTTCTGCATGAGCCATAGTTCTGAAATACAGGATAGGCATGTTGGCCAATTGCATATTGTACCTAAAGTTGGTTGTGTCGGAGTCTCCAGAGAGTCAACATATGATCTGGGTGTCATCAGTGTCTGGGAGTAAGTCCTGGCCCTGGGCCCAAATGATGTATGACAGAGGAGCCATGCCCAGGTACAAGTGATCAGGGCTGAGTGATCAGATGTGTGATACTCTACAGAGGATCAACTTGACTAATTAAATAAAGTACATAAATTGAATGTTTGTATTTTTACAAGTGTGATGGTGCATATCGCTTCAGAAATAGTTCACAGTGTCTATTGGTCTGGACTCTGTAGATATCTGTGTGTGTTAGGAAATCACAGGAGTACACACAAATAAGTAAACCATGGAAAGTACATGCCCTTAACCAGTCCAGCAGTGTATCAAGGCTGCTTGCGCTGTGGACTTCTATGGATATGTGTCATGTATGAGCCCTTGGCTCTATGAATGCAAATATTGCATGCAATAGAGCATTGAGAGACAGATTGACATTTGGTACTGTGTGAAAGGCAGAGTGATGGACCAAAAGTAAGAGGTTATCAAACTAACATCACTTTGTCATGAACTGTGGGCTAAGTAATAGCTCCTGGGAATTCAGGCACCCTGGTGACAGGGTGCAAAATTCTCAGTGGTACTGTCAATAAGTGAACCTTACCTCAATATAGCCATGATATGAAAATAATCCAATCAACATGATAAACAGGGCTCATACATGCACTCACTCTTTCTGCCAGGGCAGGCCATCGAGCAGTATAACTGCGTTGCAATGTGAGTTATGACACAAAAATCCCCCCTTGTCACACAGTGGTTGTGTGAACAATGTACAGATATTGGCATGTGCAAGACAAATACAGTGTAACTTGCCCTCATTTACTGTTAGTAACACATGTTCAACACATCTATGTGTATCATAAAGTGAATGCCAATAAAGTATGTAGGTCAACAAAATTAATATTGTCAACATCTATCATAGAATTGTTTTGGACCAATTTTTATTGATTTTGCAACTTTTTTATAGTGGTACTGTTAGTGAGGGTGTCTCTGGCTGGCAGTGATGTGCACCCTGACCAAGTAGGGACCCTCACTCTAGTCAGGGTAAAGGAGTCACGCAGCTAAGATAACCCCTGCTCACTCCCTTGGTAGCTTGGCTCAAGCAGTGAGGCTTATCGCAAAGGCAAGGTGTAAAGTATTTGTACACACACACAGTAACACACTGAAAACACCACAGAAGTACTCCACACCAGTTTAGTAAAATAGCCACTATTCCTCTGAGCAAAACAAGACCAAAGGGACAAAAATCCCACATACACAAGTATGGATACACATTTTCAAAGATTAAATCTAGAACAGCCCTTAGAAACACAATAGCTCCAACCAGGGCTATCAACACGTCTTGAAGTCGATTCCAACAGTCTGGCACCACCAGCGAGGGAGTGCGGCAGGCCACAGAGTCATGTAGACCCTGGTTACAGTACCTTAGAAAATGATGAGGAAACAAAGACGTTCCACGGAGTCAGGGAAGTGAGGCATTGCTGGAGCCGGTGTGGCGTTGGTTCCTTACTGGCATTGTTTCCTTATTGCTAGGCAGGGAAGGTGAGGCATCAGTTCATTATGGTTGCAGAGGAAGTAATGTGGCAGTTCCTTATGACAAGGCAGGGTCGATGAATCCAGCAAGTCAAGACGAGAGGCGTTGACTTGCACTGTCCCAGTTACAACATGGGGCCACATGTACTGCAGTGGAGTTGGGTTCCATAGATGTCAGTTACACAGAACTCTGGACTCACAATGAGGTGAGAAAGCCCCGTTGTTGCTCTTAAAGTCCACCCTGGAGACACTGCTCTTTCAAATTAATTCCCATGTTACCCTATGGGATAGATAGTCCTTGTAATACTGAAAAACAAATTTAGCAGCATTTCACTATCAGGATATGTAATGCACACCAGTACATGTCCTACCTTTGATATACACTGCACCCTGTCCAGGGGGCTTCCTTTGGCCTACTTTAGGGATGACTTACATGTACTAAAAGGGAAGATTTGGGCCTGGCAAGTGGGTGCACTTGCCAAGTAGAAATGGCAGTATAAAACTGCAAACACAGACACTGCAATAGCAGGCCTGAGACATGTTTGCAGGGCTACTCATGTGGGAGGCACAATCAATGCTGCAGGCCCTCTAGTAGCATTTGGTTTACAGGCCCTGGGCACGTCTGGTGCACTGTACTAGGGATTTACTAGTAAATCAAATATGCCAATCATGAATAGACCAGTCACTAATACAATTTAGACATGGAGCACTTGCACTTTAGCACCAGCAGTGGTAAAGTGCCCAGAGTCCCAAAGCCAGCAAAAACTAAATGCAGAACACAGTCAAAAACAGGAGCTCTGGGGATAACCCTGCAAAAAGAGCCATTTCCAACAGGTACATTCACAAGTTACAAGCAGACATATTCAGGATTGCTGGAGATAAGAGAATGGTACAGTCCCCTATGGGTTGCAGACAATTGTGACATTGTGTAAAGTTCGACAGGAGTCCTTGGTCCTAGAGTATATATGAGGCCAATGCAGACACTGGTACAGTTGCAAAGGTATAAAAAAGAGGAAATGGAAGACACTATATACACACTAACTGATTATGCAGTTCTCACCCTTCGTGTGCCCATAGGTGCCATCGATGGAATGCTAAGCGCAACAGAAGAGAGCTGGTAGGGTGGTGGAGAATGATGCCGACTAGGGTCCATTGCCACATGGAATGAAAAGACTGCTGTCATCACTGGTATTTAATAATAGGTCCAGCACTAGTGTATTAAATGGAGTAAACCCCCTAAATCAGGGATGGTCTCCTTAATGGTCTCCATCTCAAGAAGACATAAATACCAGTCTGACGCTACAGAAACCCGACGTAAGCCTCTGACCTCTTCCTGTCAGAGGGCTAGAGATTCAGCCTTGTCCCATTTAAGTGTCTCTGAGCACCAGTGTTTTAAGTCAGGCATTGTTTGGGCTTTCCAGTGCATAGCTATGGATCCATGAACTATGAGCAGCGCCAGATCAAGAAATATATTAGTAGCAATCCTGTGCCTAAGCAGGCCGAGAACCCCACCCTGCATAGTGTAGAGATCTATGCAACCCATGATTGTAGGTAGCACTCCTGTGCTCTCTCGCCAAAATGTGGTGATACTCGAGCAGTTCCAGAACATGTGTGCCATGTTAGCATCTGGCACTCTGCATCTCTGGCAGTGCGAGGACAAGCCATTGATTTTATGCAGATGCGCAGGAGTGAGGTGCACCCTGTGAAGGATATTATGTTGAATGTATTGGAATTTGGCATTTGAGTAAAGTTTAAGAGGATATTCTAGCATCTTGTCCCATTCCATCTGAGTTAGTACTCAGCCTAAGTCCTCTTCCCATTTTTGTCTTGTAGGCAACTATGGGTCCTGCGGAGTATACGCCAATGATCTGGTGAGCCATGTAATAAGTTGATGGCCTCTGACTACAGTGTGGAGTGTATGGATCAAGGCGAATGGAGCTGATACAGATTTCTGCTATGTATGGAATTAGGGTTCGTATCAGGCGTAGACTTCTGCGGAAACTGCCATGTGCTACCTGTAAGAGGGAATTAGACCCACAGGGCACTCTGCCCTCCTGGAGGAAGATTTCATGCACCAAGTGCAGTGCACTGTCTGCTGTGGGTGCCCCCAATTCTTCCACTAGGTGATCTGCCAGCTAGTGTGTAGGCCACTGCAACTGCTCCTCCAAATAATAGTGTTTGAAATTGGGGGCACCAATGCCCATTTTGTCCATCGGGACCTATAGTTTAGACAGTGCAACACGGCACCAGCTCTTGTTCAAGGGGAATACCCAAGCATGCCATGTAGAGTGCGGAAAGTACTGCGGGTACTGGTAATGGAGGATTGATAAAAAACTATAGGAGTTATGGGAGCATCACCATTTGAGCCAACGATACTCTGCCCTGGACAGTCAGGGGTGGCGTGCTCCAAAAAGTCAGTTGAGGGAGAAGGGAGGCAATGGCTCTGGTGCGGTAACCATCAATTAGGTCAGGTGTGGCATAGTATATCCGAATACCCAAGTAACGGAAAATGTGCAGTTCCCATTTGAGTAAATGCTCAACCACAGTCAAATGTTGCGGTGGGCCATTAGGACCGAGAAGAAACAGACACGACTTGGACCAGTTAACCCCCAGGCCCAGTGCCGCTCTGAATTCTACCAATATATCTCTAATGTCTGCTATGCAGCCTTGTATGACTCTGACGAAAATAAGCACATCATCGGCATAGAGAGAGACAATGTGTACTTCATCATCGACCAGGACGCACCACCTCTGTCCCTGTTGCATGCGCTGCTGCGTCAATGGCTTTATTGCCAAGGCAAAGAGAAGGAGGGACGATGGACATCCCTGCTGCGTCTCCCTGCTTACCTGTATAGGATCAGAGATACAATGTCCAGTCTTCCCGCGGGCAGTTGGGTCCCTGTAAGGGAGCTCAATATGGTGCTGGAGTCTGCGGTCAATACCCATGGATGACAATGTTGTGAGCATGAACTCTCAGTTTACGGTATTGAATGCCTTCTCTAGGGCTGAGGCTAGACAGGCACCATGTGGTCACTGAGCTGGAGGAGACTCCATCACACCATGGAGCCTGTGTATGTTGAGGGTGGTGGACCCCCTGGGGATGAACCTATTCTGATCTTTCTGGACCAGAGAAGGAAGGCACTTGAGAAGCCACCCAGCTATTATCCTACTAAGTATGTTATAATCGGTCTCCAGCATGGACAGGGAATGATAAGACATCACATCTAGAGAGTCCGTGTTGGGCTTCATAAGAGACATGACGATCAGGGGTGGCTCTTGCACCCCCTTGCCAGCGGCAGCAGGAGCTGCAAACAATGTTTATTATCCCTTTTATTTTTAAAAGGGCGGGGCCATGGGTGATGAGCAGTGAAGGGAGTGCACAGAGCACTCCCCTCAGTGCACATGTATGTTTGGCCAGCCGCCTTGGGGCTCTCTTCAACCCGGCACTGTGTTGCTCAGTTGGTGAGAGCCTGCACAGGCTCCCAGTCTGTACTTGGGTGCCCAGTAGGGGCACCTCAGCCAATCATAACGCTGCTCTCAGCAGCATCATGATCGGCGCAGGGCAAGCTGGAAGCCTGTGCCTGCAGTGCAGCGGAGAGTGGCGGAGAGCGGCAACAACGTTCAGGTACGATTTTTTTTTTACTTGTTTATTTTTGTTTTATTCCCCTCACCCTGCCATTTTTTCAAGTCGCCAGCCGTGAGTGATGACAATGGATTTGTGGAGAGGCAGTGGAGGACGGCTTTCCAGGAGTGCTCTTTGGTACAATTTAAGCATTTTAGTGACCAAAAGGTCCTCATAGGCTTTGGAAAACTCACTGGGAGTCCATCCAATCCCAGGGTTTTACAGGTAGAGGAGCTGAGAATGGCCTCTCTGATCTTGTACTCCGTAATGGGTGCAGTCAGATCCTCCCATGCTGCAGGGTTGACAACCAGCAGCTTTATCTTGGCTAAGAAGTCTAGAATATGGACTGTACGATTCATCAAAGGGGGAGTTATAAAGGGACTGATAAAGGGTAGTGAATGCTACATGGATGTCAATTCGGCTTGTCACCAGGCATGTTGATTACCGGCAAATTATAGTGATGGGGAGTGCAGCATTGCACTATGTAGAAACCAGGTTTATCCCCTCCACATGAGTTTTTGCCTGGTAGGCCCTAAAGTCAAGGCATCTAATTTGTTCAATTAATTGGGCATGACATTCCTTGGTGGTGTCAAGTAGGAGGGTCTGTGCAGGTCTCTGCTTCTAATGTGCCCAGGGATTTTTCCAGTTGTACCAAATCTTTATGAAGGTCCAAGCACGCACCATCTATTGTGTTGATGCAGTGTCCTGGGCGCACCAGTTTTAGTGCCTACAATTTGATGGGCCTAGATTAAGCCGTGCCTCAATTCTCTGTTAGGTAGTGTGACAGTGTCTCGCGGGTCATGTCATGGAAGGCAGGGTCTTCAGTCATAGATGGATAATGATACCATGTAGGAATAGGCAGGTGTGAGGTGCCAAATTCTAGGTATAATTGAAGAGGGGTTTGGTCAGAATATCTTTTACCTAGGTATTCAGCTGGGCAGACATGCAAGTGTATGGTATGGTGCCAGAGAATGTGGTACAGGTGTACGTGGAGGTTGTGCAGGGGTGAGAAGTAAGAGAATTCCCTAGTGTCTGAACTGAAACTGTACCAGCTATCCAAAAGGGACCAGTGTATGAGCCATTGAGTGAGGCCAGTTGCAGTGGCAATTACTGGGGAGGCTGGGAGAGGAGGGTAGGAACGATCCAAATGCAGATGTATGAAGCATTTAAAAAAGTCCCTGCCTATTATCCAGGGGATATAGGCCCACCATGTAAGGATAACTGAGAGATGGGCCAAAAGGTCTGCTGTGCTACATGTGGGGCATATATACTGCCCAAGAGCAAGGGTCTTCCATCTAGCTGCTCTCTATTAGGACATAGTGGGTCAATTTCTGTGGCTACGCAGCAGAAGGGAACCGTTGGGTGAATCCATACAATGGCACCCCGAGTAATGCCAGAATATGTGGTGCAATAACACTGCTTTCATCAACACCTCTGTAAGCGTTTGTCTCCCACCTATGTGTGTTTCCTGGATAAGTGCAATCTAGGTGTCTCACCGTCCTGTATATTACTGTGTGGCGGGGCACTTGTGTGGTATTCCCATATGGACATTCCGTGACATTATTCTCAGTCTAGCCATGATATATTGGGCTTGAACATAAGAGGGAGAAGGAGAGATCAGTGCAAGACGATATGTGGTTTGAGTGTCTGTCATGGGAATAGGAGGTGCGTGAAACCCTGGGCTAATCTGAGGTGTACTGTGGGACCTTTTACAAAAAATTACACAGAACCCAAAACGCCCAACCCAGGGCAACCATAAAAAGAATGACTACCCAAGCATGTAACAATCAATCCCATACATGGGGAACTCTGAGGTGTGCAGGTGCACATAGTATTCCTACCAGGGAGTTTGTCCGGAGGGGTCGCCAGATGGCCAGATGGTCTAGGTTCAGCAGACTCCTACTACTGATGTTATGGTCCAAAGGTAGGTACAGGGATCTGCTACATTACCATAAGGGTCAGGAGGGCAATGTAACCAGGAAGGGTCCTACTTACCAGGGCAAGAGCAGGGTGTCACAAGTAGGTGGGCCGATAGCTCGGTCACAGTCAACTAGGCAGCAATCTCTTCATGTTAATAAGTCCGTGGTCTGGGGCGTTATAGTGGGCAGCGTGATTGAGACAGTGCTACTAGTCGTGATGCTAGAGCCAGACTCAGAGAGCACATCATCAGAAACTGGAGGTGAGGGCAAGCACTGTTCCGTTGCTAAGGAGGTCACAGCAGAAAATGCTTGGATTTGTTCCTCATAGCTTGGTCCGGGGTGGGAGCACTACCCACTCTGTGCTCCAAGGTGCTGCATAACTTGCTTTTATTCTGTCTGCCACATCGTTCTGGTCCAGGCTGTTGTACTAAGGTGGCCTGTGTTGAAGACTGATAATGGGGCTGTTCGACACAGTCCCAGGCATCTGCCAGTTCGGCAAAGAAGTAGCTGGTTTGGAATAACTTTCAGTTTGGTGGGAAATTGCAATAAATAGGTCAGTCCCACTTGTCGAAGGCGTTTCTACACTCATTGGAAAGAGGGTCTACAGTGCTGTACTGCCAGGGTGCAGTCTGGGAACAAGAAAACATGTGTATTGTTATATGCTAGTGGTCCTGTGGCACGTAGGATGGTTTCCTTGTCCCTATAGTTTAACTGTCTTACCACCACAGGCATCGGAGGAGACCCTGGTGGCTGTCGCCATGCAGGCACCCGATGGACCCATTCCACAACGTAGTGGTGCCACAGTGTTGTGATAGCTATCGCCTGTTTCAGCCATGTTTCAAAGAAAGAGACTAGGTCCGTGCCCTCTGCACCCTCAGTGGAGCCCACAACACGGATGTTGTTGTGGTGGAATTGCCCTTTGGAGTCCTCCACCCTGTTCTCCAAGTCCTGCACTTTGGCCACTAGAGATCGTACTTTGTCCTCCAGTTTGGATACAGTAGGATGGATTTCTGCCAGTGTGCTTTCCGTTTTCATGACACCGGCAGTGAGCTTTTTATGATAATCATGGAGCAGGCCCACCTCCACTGCCATGACATCAACTCTGCCACGAAGATCCTGCCGAGTATACCCCATGGCCTCTCGGATTCTGCCCAGCTTTGCGTCAGTCAGAGATGTAGGCGCATTCTTCATCGTCCCCTAATGCTCCATCTGTTGTATGGATTTAGGTGATGCGAGTCCCAGTGAGTGTCTTGCCATCCCATCTGTTTAGCAGAGGAGCCTTCCTGAAATTCCCAACAAGGATCATAGTGGGGGGACGACAAACTCCCAGAGGAGAGGCAGACATGGGGTGTTGTTGTGCAATAGGTGCTTCTGAAGCCGCAGGCCCGACAAACCCCTGGCCCATGTCCAAAAGGGCCCTCACAAAGGTGACACGAGCAGCTTCGATGGCACAGGGGACACTGTGCTAGGTAAATCAGAGTCCAGATGCCCAGCTTGGCACAGTTTACAAGGGGACACTCCAGCCACAGTGCTCCTCTGAACGCCTCCTGGCCACCACTCAGGTCAGTTCAAGATCAGGGATGAAACACTGACCCGAATCCAGAGCAAAACATTGGGCCTGGGGGAAACTGTACACCCCCAAGCAGTCCAAAAGGGGGCTCTTTAGCAGTGATGTGGATCAGCCCACAGATGGGAAAGAGGGCCCTTGCTGGGGACGCCAAAAGCACCATATGGGTGAAAACAGACATTCTTTAAAATTGTTAGGTCCAATGTTGCATCAAAGCCCCCCTCCATTTGAGAGCACGTGGGTTAATATGTGCCGAGGCCCCTTTGGGGGCCACTGTTGATCACTGCTCAATGGGGGGGAGAGGCCTGCGTGTTCAGACCAATCACAGCTCTCCCCCAATGGCCAACTCCACACTGTGGCACCAAATGTTACTGGTGCAGAGGTTACAACAGCCAAACATATGGGCCCACGAATATGCTTCCCCCATGAAAGGTACTTACTGCAGTGCAATGAACCATCAGGGTCAATCATGGTGCAGAGGCCGCTCGAGCTCTCAGGTGCCGCTACTGTGATCCGAAGCCACACTTAAATGTTATAGTGGCTGCTACTGTTTGCTGTGAGGGGTGAAGGAGGGGAAGGCCCCCACCGTGTCTGGGAGGACACTGTAGAAGTAGATCCCAGATCCTGGCTTTGAATCAGTGCCACATCACCCTCCAGGGCCCTGGCATGCCACTCCAATGTCCACAAGTCCCAGGCCGCACTGCTGCAGAGGCAGGCCTTCACCTGGTCTCTCTTGACGTGTGCATCCTCCCCGCACCTCTTGGGGGGATAGGAGGCTTCTCAATCCAGCTCCTCACCAGGTGGGAGCACGGAAAGCATCCAATGATATCAGGCAAACCCCCGACTCCCATTGGCCCAGAGACTGCACTCCGGCCCACATGGCACCATTCTAGGGTGGAGCGTCAGAAAGGCCTGTAATCATGCTCCGACCGCTGACAAGAATGGCCTGGGCAAAGCTGCACGGGTTCCACAATCCAGGCAGCCTCCTCCCAAGTCCCCTGCAGCAAGGTTGTCATAATCGTGGATTGCTACTCATAGCAGTCTCAGAACAGACCCACTACCTTGACAGGTCCAGCCAACATCTATCATAGATTATCATTAACATATTATAATTTAATTGCAGAGGGGCAAACAATACCTCCTGTCCAGCAGCCTCTCCTGGATGGCTAACCTGCTGTTGATGACATCCTGTCCCCAGTAGATGATGACACCTTCCAACAACACCTAGACTCCATAGAATCTCCTTCTCCTATTATGGCAAGGGATGACAGTGTTGCAGGGTCTCCAGAGGAACCGTCACCCATGTGACATGCCCCATCTGCTAGTCCAATTCCATAAGTGGACTCGGAGGACCCCCAAGTTGTCTTCCAATGGCGAGTGGTAGGAGTCCAGCAGCAAATGGTTGTTATGGAGTGGGCTGGGATGGAGACCATAGCAGGCAGCCTAGAGGGAGTCCATAGGTGCCTCAGTCCTAACTAGGGTTCATATGAGGCAATGAAAGGCACATATCCTTGGCTCCATAGGATGGATGAGTCCCTGACCAACATTGCTGATGCCATGAGGGAGAGGCAAAAACAACAGGCCTCAACCTCTGACTCCGGTGAGGTTGCCACCAGGCTGGGGACCATCATTAACATCATGGCATCTATGGAACACAAGTTGGACTACTACGTAACAACAATGGCTGCCCTCCATAGTGACATTGTTGCATTGTTGAGAAGCCATCAGTCTCTTATCAGCGCTGTGCTGCCTTCCATGCTGCCACAGAAAAATGCTGCTGTGGAGAGGGGAGCCACATCTTCTGCCCCTGATGTGCATGTGCCTCAGATGCCTCCCACACAAACACCACCAACCGCAGGGGAGGCACAACAACCATCAGAGGAGGAAGATGTGGACTTCTCCAATTTCCATCGGAGAACTGTTAGGTAATATTTGTCTGTGCCCCCTAGCCAATTTCCCAAGGGTCCTGTGTCTGTCAGTATGCTGCCTTCTTAGTCAACCAGCACTGTACATTTAGTTTGTGCACCTGTTAATCTTATCCACTTGTGGACTGTTGAAGAAGCCTACCTTCCCTAATGACCAATTCTTCCTACTTTCTGAAACTCTCATCGGCTCTACATGTGCTCTAGATGTTGTTTGACATGCCTTGCAAATGGACTCTGTATGGACATCTTTAGCTCATAATCAATGTTGTTAGTGCTTTTCCCCAAACACCAAAAGAAAGCTCATGCTGAGCCAAACAAATATTGTTTGATACACTTACTACTATAAACCAGATTTGTTGATTAACAGACTACTTGTACCACTTCATTGCATCTCAAGGAGGCTGAGCAAATGTCACTAACACATACCAACAACGAGTACATCTACTGCGATGGTATGAGGAATGTGTTGTTTGACAATGGAACATCAGGGTGTGACAATAAGCTTCAGGTATTTGACTGACACACGAGAAGCTCAAATTAAACACACAAATGATTACCTTCTAAAAATGGTGTCTGTGAGCCACGTGAGCCAGTAACAAGGTTGCACTCATCCTCATATTTCTGGCTCAGTGAACATGACAACTTGATCAAACACATATGATAGCCTCAATGCTCACACTGAAGGGATCCCAAAGTACATAAAATATCATGTGTGCACTAATGATAGGCAGATAGCCATGTGCATACTCCTGAATTAGCAGCATACCTGTGCCACACAAGGTTTCACATGGCCATTCGTATACCTTGTATGTCAGTATGCAAGAAATACATACACTTACTGTTGGGGCCATGTGTCAAAGAGTAAAGGCAGATTCATTCTACTTACGGATAAGTCGGGCAAATGTGTTACTCTGCCCCTGATAAAGCCTCATGTGTTTTGAGGGCACACATTTAATCTATTGTACATTGCACACAAATATTGTTTCAAAGGAGACAGAACACAGAAGCAGGCACAAAGCAAAGTCTCACCGGGGGAAGTTGACATGGGACATTTATGGCCATGAATTAACAAAATTAGTTATCCAAAGTTAACTGCATGTAGTGCTACACTTATCAAGTAGTCAATGATGACAGAGATTCCACAGGTAGGTGTGCCAACAACAAAGAGCCACTTACCTAATCGTGCAAGGGTGTGTGGGGTACTGGCAGGCACCAGTGTGTCCCACCGCAGCCTGGAATCTGTAATCTATATTGCAAAAACTATACCAACTATACTTGTTCTATCACTTTCACAAAGAGTGTATTAGAAGTATACTGCTGTTTTGTGTTTTGAAAAAATGTTTAAAAAGAGGCCCACTTACAGTGGCAATGTTCAAAAAGCAACTACACTTGACTCAGGGCCTGATTTAGAACTTGGCGGATGGTATCCCAACCGTTGTTTTATGATGCCATTATAACCTATGGAGGTAGCCTTCTCAACAATTACACTGTTGTAGAACGGAGGCTCTCCGTTTTACATGAGTACAATCGTTGAGAAGGCTACTTCGGTCAGAATATTTGTCTAATTGAACAATCAAAGGAAAGGGAAAGGAAAAATAGAAAAGAAATGGGGTCTTACACTATACTAACTTATCTAAAACTACCTACACCTGCCTAGCCTATCCTAACTAACCTTACCTCTAGCCTACACTATCCTAACGTATCATCAACTATCTCATCTACTCTACACAAAAGTCAGGAAAAACATCAACCACCCTCCCCCCCAATACACATAAATCATCACAAATACGTCCTAAGCCTACACTACTTGTACATGTAAACCTAAACAAATATATATATATATATTATTATTTTTTACATACAATAAACATCAACCCCAACCCACTGAAAAAATCTAACAATCTAAAACTACTCTTAAACTCTACTACCTACTTAAACATGTCAAAATCTAAAACTAACATACACTATTCCTAAACTAATTCCTAAACTATACTATGCCTAATTTACTCAAAATAACAAATAACAGGTTTAGAAAATGGGAAAAGGAAATTGTCCCGGAAAGAGTTAAATCTGCTCAGTGATGCACTCCATGGTCTGCTGCAATGTGAGCATTATGACACAGAGACTGGCAAGCTCAGTTTCAATGCATGCAAACCTAATCTTAAGTTCCTGAAGGTACTTTAGGTTCTGTGTGTCAAATATTTACCCATGTGAAGTAGTGGGTGGAATGCCCTTTGTTGCTGGCATCCAATGTCCTGATGATGGGCCTGGAATGGTCCGAGGATCATGTTGGAGCTGTTGGTCACCCTCCCGTCTTTTCTTGTTCTTTATTTGGCATCAACATTTTTGACACTATTGGCCTAATGACCACCATAGAGCGCTATATTGCAAATACGGCTCGTTTCATTAGGTTGCAGTAGGGGCACGCAAGAAAAGTGACACATCGGGACCGATGCGCCACTTTCTTGTAAGTATGCCCCATAGTGTGAAAAGCTAGAGAGGAACTTTGTGCCAGAAATACGAGATGAGACTGGCTGTGCAGAATTGGTGTAACTACTTTTGCTGAAGTCTAATTGGCCTTTGCATTGCTGAGCTTATTAGCCTGTCTTCCAACACTGACAAAAATACCAGATGATGCTTTTATATTGAAAGATAGCTTCATTCTTTAAAGCAGGTATGCAAGTGTGAACCATCCTTGAAATCAAATTAGACTATTCATATGGTGCTGAGTTTACTTAGTAAGCCACAGTTATGAGGGTGGTATTGATGTCAAGGTGGAGAGTCAATGTGTTGCAGTATTTTCTGCAGTTACACTTCTAGTAATTATTGCAGTTACTATTCTTTTTATCATAGTTACTATTCATGTTGTTGCACCAAGACTACGTTTTACTTATTTTTAAAACAAATCTTTAAAATATATCCGTTGTTTCCTAATGTTCTTAATGATGTCTTCCTATCATGAAAGAGGGTTTGTGTTCAACTAATCATACCTGTGATATTATATAGTTGATTGTTATCTGAAATGCATCTCACGCAAGTACTGCTCAGTGGGTTGCAGATGCATTGCAATCCATCTGGCTTTCTGTCTCACTTTGGCACCCTGACAAAGTCTTTAGTGCCCGGGGTTCTAGAAAACTGTTCCTGGGCTGTGCTCTAGAAGATGCACAGCCTTGAGTGGGTGTAAGTTAAATGGCCTGTATCCCACTGCTACATTCAGTTGACAGCAACCCTTGGAACCTTAATGACCTGGTCATGGGCAGTAGCTACCCGCCTGAAAATGAGTATTATTTTAGGTGTACCACTATCATACAAGAGAGTTAGACACTGTTGGTGAGTAGTATGCCAAATTCACAGAGTACCTTGTGGCATTTGTCTATGCACTAAAGAACATACTGGGTCTACCAAAATAATAAGATGAGAATCAGGTTGTCAAACAGACGCTTTCTGGGAAAGTTTGACCCTAATGTTGGTATCAATGTTAGAGCTCTGAGTAAGAGAAAGGGGCATATTTATACTCCGTTTGCGCCGGAATTGCGTCGGTTTTTTTTACGCAATTCCGACACAAAGCTAACTCCATATTTATACTTTGGCGTTAGACGCGTCTAGCGCCAAAGTCCATGGAGTTTGCGTCATTTTTTAGCGTGGACACCTACTTTGCGTTAATGAGATGCAAGGTAGGCGTTCACGTCTAAAAAATCGACTCCGAGGCATGTGCGTCGGATTTATACTCCCGGGCAAAATTCACGCCCGGGAGTGGGCGGGTCAAAAAAAATGACGTACGCCCGCTTTTGCGCCGTTTTTTAGCGCCTGCAAAAGGCAGGCGTTAAGGGACCTGTGGGCTCTGAAGGAGCCCAGAGGTGCCCTCCCATGCCCCCAGGGACACCCCCTGTCACCCTTGCCCACCCCAGGAGGACACCCAAGGCTGGAGGGACCCATCCCAGGGACATTAAGGTAAGTTCAGGTAAGTGTTTTTTTATATTTTTTTTTGTGGCATAGGGGGGCCTGATTTGTGCCCCCCTACATGCCACTATGCCCAATGACCATGCCCAGGGGACATGAGTCCCCTGGGCATGGTCATTGGGCAAGGGGGCATGACTCCTGTCTTTGCTAAGACAGGAGTCATTTCTATGGGGGCTGGGAGTCGAAAAAAATGGCGCAAATCGGGTTGAGGCGAAAAAATTGCCTCAACCTGACTTGCCCCATTTCTTGACGCCCAAGCCCCATATCCCCCTACGCCGGCGCTGCATGGTGTACGTCGTTTTTTTACACGCACACCAGGCAGCGCCGGCGGCTAACGCCGGCTAACATCATTGATTAAATACGGCGCCCGCATGGCGCTTCAGAATGGCGTTAGCCGGCGCTAATTTTTTTGACGCAAAACTGCGTTAGCGCAGTTTTGCGTCAAAAAGTATAAATATGGCCCAAAGTTTTTCGCTCTACCACATCTACAATTTCTGAGTAGGAATCACGATAGGCAATACTGTACATACTCTGGCTGAAGCACAGCTCACTGCTGCTTTATGGTTTTGGCTTACATTTAGAAGTCACAGTAAGTGTACCGTAAAAACAATAAGTGAGACAGAGTTTATTGCTACTTCGAACCAATGCCTTCCGTTGCCAGTCACTATATGAAGCACAGTAAAGGCACCAGATGAGGAAGGGTTCATTGGTATTTTCTTTCGTGCATAAGGCCTCTCAGCGGGACAGTTGGCTCACTGCTTCATCACATCAAGATTCCTTACCTAGAAGTCATTTTGGTTAATGCTACAAGGGCTGTGAGTTGAGATTGTCTCCCTGCTCTATGCAAAAAATGTCTTCCAGCAGGGTCGGATGTATCAAACCTTGCAATGGCTCAAGATGTGAAAGAAATCAGAGGGCCCTAGGGAGAGTCACTGTGGGAAACAATAAAGGCAATTGGTGAGGTAGATTTAGCGGTTGATTCACAGAGAGGGCCTACTGGTAGAGTAGGGGACACTGCAAAGAACAATATGTGTGTGCTCAGTGGGATGGAGCTCACTGCTCCTTCTCAACTAGATTGTTGAGCAGGAGTCACTGTGGTTACTACTAGAGTTAGGCGAAATTGTATTTTGTATGCATGCAATATGCTGGTATTAGGAAAAGTTAATATTAGGTGAATTTAATTTGAGTGATTATCTGTGTGAAAACTATATAAAAGTTATGCCCTCAAGTACAAAATGCACACAAGATACGACTTTATTTTATTGTCCATTCAGTTTTTAAAGTCACACTGAGCACTGCCTATGTTGAATGTGTGGCAGCGGCTCACACCTAGGTTAACCATTTTTAAAGGATCCCATATACCTTATAATTGG
The DNA here is from genome assembly GCF_031143425.1 of Pleurodeles waltl. Lineage (NCBI taxonomy): Eukaryota > Metazoa > Chordata > Amphibia > Caudata > Salamandridae > Pleurodeles > Pleurodeles waltl. The sequence goes on along the minus strand of NC_090446.1, from coordinate 1,330,008,516 downwards.
GATTCATGTATGATTACGCTCGCGTTGTAAAGAAGTGTACATCCATGTTAATACTGCAAGAATACCAGGTGACAACAATCTCCCTGATCCTTCACACCAAACATTTTCCAAAGGCCTCAAGTTTCCCTGGGTTGTGAGTAAGTAACTCCTCTTTACATTCTTGGACGTCTAATCGTAATTTTATAAATTCTAACAAGCCTTGGATAACAATAAAAAACACCAGACTTGGTGAGTTACTCTTGCATGGAACTGGAAAAAATTGAGAGCTCTGGTTTCTCAGTTGGGTTCATGGAGAAGAATACTGTAAGCTTCTCCGGAGCCTGATTATGACTCATGTGGAGCTGTTTCTCCAGGTATTCTCTGACTGCCATACCACTCTGTCCACGTACAGCCGGCCGAGTGTGCCCACACTCACATTTCCACGGTGCAGGAGTATCGGGCCTGATTTTCACAGACGAAAAATTCATCCTGTAAAATCCCATGCAGCTAGAGCTGCAAAAGCAGCCCGGCCCTCTGCCTTTTTATGGCTTGAAGAGCACAAAAAGCTTCCTTCACAGTTTCTTCCGATTCTCCCACCAGCCCCTTGCCTCACCAGCCTTCACACGGCTGCTATTTAACACCAGGGGCCATAATATGTATTGTGCACCAGGCGCTCAACTGCATGTGCTCCCTTCCCGAACACTGGTTTATTACAGAAGGAACAGCAAAAGCTGTGCAGCTCCTTCCGTTTTACTGATAATGCTGGTCCAAATGTAGCGTCAGTGCTATGTTGAGAAGGCATTATTTTATTGTCATAGAGATGTGGAGCCATGCAAATGAAGGAAACACGTGGCCTCTGCGCCAGCGCCATATTACAGCTGTAGACACTGAGGCAAATAGGCCCTTAGGAGGTACACAGACAGCATGCTACAAAAAGTTGGAACACTGTTAGTGGGCCCCAAAGGCAGCTTATTGGAGCGGACAAAGAGAGTCAGAGGGACCCCCAGACATCCTCGTGTAGGCAGGTGCAGTCACTCACTACACCAGCCTGCAGGGGGATCTCTGTCCCCTCTTCAAGGTGGCTTCCATCTTGAACAATGAAACATGGGGCAGTTGTAAGCTTCGGCTCCGTATTTGTAATAGGGCGCACAGTCCTTGTTAGCAGGTGCACCTTGGCGCAAACCAGGGACATTGGGCCAGATGTAGCAAGCAGTTTTGCCCATTCTGTGTCTATGGGAAAATGTGTTTGTACATATGGCCCATTATTCCCAACTCCAGAGGAAAGAATTGGAACGGCCGTATTTAAATGTGTGGCATTCCAGCCGAAAATGTTAATTTCGCCAACCAGTGTAACCGCACTTAAATCCATTTCAATAGACATCAGGGCCTGGGAATGGTCGAGTTCACAGTTCCTCGAGTTGTGCGACGTTCCAAGGTAAACAATGGAAAGGGATAGGTACTGCAGCAACAGCGAACCCCGAAACAGGTTACATATTACACACTAGGCAAAAAAAACAAATATTACGAGGAACAGAAACATGGCACTGGCCTATAAAACGGAAATGGCCGCAGGCAGCTGAAGCTCTGATCGCACTATCCTCCATACCATCCACCTGCTGGCGCTTCTCCCACCAACACGCATCGGCCGTGGCGCCTTGATGTGCGCGGTCACCGTGGCAACAAGTACGATCAACCACCTCAAGCCTCCATCGCCATAATAGCCGGGCAATGCTCGGGCATCCATCAGCACATGCCCCCTGGGTTCCATCGCGCCTGGCCCGCCCTGTTTAACGGGCAAAGCGAGCGGCACGCCGAGGCCCGCTACTTCGGAGATAATTTAGCAGCTGGAAACCAAGCAGCGTTCCCATTCTTCACGCACCGTCGCTGTTTACCATATAAATGATCCCGCTTCCCTTTGTCTGACACTGGTCCAGGGTCCGTACACTCCGCTCGCCGCAGGTAGTATTGTGTGCTAACGAGGTCGGGCAAACATCGGGGTCATGAGCGGATTTTCGTCCACGATTTATGATTTTCTGATTAATCGGGATACCCGGAAGCATTAAAATCCGAGTCCTGGCTTGAACAAATGTACGAAATTTTAGATTTCAATTTACCATGGAGATGATGTTAAAATAGGTTTCTGTCAGAAAAGGCCGTTACATTCCAAGAGGTTTTAGGTGAAATCGATGAATTGCTGTGGTAGGACTCTGGAGGTGGGCTGTGATTCTGCCACAGGTTCGGGTGTGCACTGGGCAGTGCGATCCACGGAGCATCTGCTGCTTTGGATGCCGCCCCACACCTCATCACTGAACAGGTCTTCCGTTGGCAAATTGGCAGATGGCGAGGTTAGTACTCTTTTGAACTGAGGCATGTTTCTTGTGACATCAGTCCCTCTCTCTGCAGTCATCTTCGTGCCTTTAACAGTGTAACAGTCAATGGGTCAGCTTCAAAAGGCAAAATAAACTTCTCGCCTAGGTGGCAATCTTTGACAAGCATCCTGTCGCCCACCAGTATAGCATTCTGCTTAGCTCGCCGTCACCTCAATGCATGCTCGTTGCGGTATGCGTCGTTGTTCTCCTAGCCACGGATAATTTGGGTGGGTCTGCTAAGTAGCCCACAAGGGATGGTGTGGTATCGAGTCGGTCACAGCCCTCCCGAAACACAGGTGGCTGGGGGCAACCTCAGTAGGGGCATGGGGTGTGAACCGGTATTCTCGGAGGAGATTATAGATTACTTTTTCAATGCTGGGTACCTCCGTCACCGCAATATGAATGACTTTGGTCAGAGTCTATACAAAGTGCTCTACCTCCCCAATAGCTTGAGGCAACCTGGGCATGATACAGTGATGTTTAATGTTCTTAGAGTGGAGAAACTCTGCCCACTCATGGCTGTTAAAGGGAGCCCATTATCTGTATGAATCTCATCGAACATAGCCGTGAGTAGCCATCATTTTCTCCACCTTTGGAATGACTTCGGAAGCTGAGGTGGTCGAAACAATCTCAACCTCAGGATATTGGGAAATGTCATCCATGATGATAAGCATGTGGGAGCCATCAACGAGACTCTCAAAATCAGCACTAAAATGATGACAAGAGGCTGTGTTCAGTGATGGCCGGTGCGGGTGGATCTCGTTGCCCACTGGCATGACTGGCAAGGCAGCTCTTGACCACCTCTTCCACATGCTGATCCAGGCCAGAGACCACATCTTACTTCTGAGTCTGTTTTTAGACTTCACCATCCCTTGGTGGATGCCATTGGCGAGTAAGACTGCTCCTGGTCTCAGACTGGCCAGGAGTACTAGGCGGGGGCCTCTCAAGAGGCAGCTATCTCGAGTAGCAGATCATGCCGGATGTGGTGGAATGCCTGCAGTGTGGATCTGGCTTCAGTAGTGTGGTAGGCCACTGGACACTGTAGAGGTCACCAATCTCAGGACAATGTGGCTTGGATAACCATCTGTAGGTAACCGTCTTGTTTGGTCACTTCCACTACTTCTGAAAGGGACATGGGAATGGGCCTTGCTCTGTCCAGCACAAGTTGGACATATTCCTCCATGTCTTGTGATTCTTGGGCTTCAGAGGGTGTGACAGGGCGAGCAGGTTGTGACAGAAAATCTGCAGGGTTGCAGTACCAGGTTGATATTCAACAGTAAAATTTAACTCTCGTAACTGCAAGATCAATTTTTCGCTCCCCGGGCAGCTTGGAGGATGACCCTTTGAACAGGGGAATCAGCAATTTATGGTCAGTGAATGGTTGTCCATACAGATACAAGTAAAAGTGCTGGCACCCCCAGTGGATAGCAATGGCTCCACATTCAATTTGGAAGTATTGTTGCTCCGTAGGCTTGAGGATCCTGATGGCATAGGCAACCCACTACATACTCGCCACAACTGCTCCTAGGCCTGTAGGGCTTGCGTCAACAGTCAGCTGGGATTCTCGCCGAGGGTAAAAAAACACAAGCGTGGTGTTACTGTATGTGGGTACAAATACTTTACACATTGCCTCTGAGATGAGCCTGACTGCTCGTGCTAAGCTACCGAAAGGGTGAACAGGGGTTATCTTAGCAGTGTGACTTCCTTACCCTGACTAGAGTGAGGATCCCTACTTGAACAGGGTGTAAACTGACTGACAACTAGAGACACCATTTCTATCAAGGGTCAGGCCATGTTCTCCCAATTGGACGAAGACAGCTCAGAGGTAGGCTAGGTGGATTTTGAGTGTTGGAGAGTGCACCAGAATATCGTCACTCACATTTAGGATGCCCCAAACACCATTCAGGACCTCTTTAATGATGTGCTGAAACACTTTGGCGGCGCCTGAGATACCAAAGTTCAGCCGAGTGTCCCTGCAGATACCTGTGTGCGTTGAAAAAGTTGTGATGGCTCAAGAGTCAGGATGCAACAAGATCTGGTAATAGCCAGACTGGAGGTCCATCTTTGAGAACCACTTAAAACTTTAAAGCTCCCCCATGATGTCATCTATGGTCAGGGTTAGATGCCTTTCACGCTTGATGGCCAGGTTCGGCAACCTCATGTCCACACAGATGCATTCTGCAGCTGGTTGTTTTAGCATCTTGTTGACCACAATGGGGAATAATGCCTGACTGTTCAAGGAGCTGCAGCTCACACTCAACTCTGGGGTGGAGGTGGAAGGCTAGGAGTACCATGGGGTGACATAGTCGCTTATGTGTAAGCAAAGGAGTGGGCCTACCAAGCACCCTATGCCTTCGAAGAGTGATGCAAATTCCCATACTAACTCCTCCAAATTAAAGGTGTGAATACTGAATGTAAACTGGACCAGGTTCAGGTTCTGGGCAGTCTGGCAGCTGAGTAGAAAACTGGACAGCTCTTGAGAGATGCACACCTTGGACTTTAAGCTCGTAGTGTCTTGGATGATGTCTGTTGTGAATACGCCTGCCAGTTGTATCAGTTGAAGGTTGGCGAAAGTGTAAACATGGACTCTGGTTGCTCGGAGAGCAGGTGGATTCCTTGGCTGTGGTATACCTTTACCCCCATGAGGTTGTTGGAGTCTTCTGTGTCTGTCCTGGGTTTCCCGCACACTACCGCCTGGCATTTGGGGAGCTTTCGATTAAAAGTTCCACTGGGATCAATCACTCTCCCAATGTAGGCAACCTTTTGGTCATCGTACATGTCGCTGTCTGTGGATGTTGTGGGGAGAGTGGTGACTGCTTTGATGGATTTTTTGGAACTGGTTGATACAGGCCTGGGTGCAGACCGACACACTTGGTTTAATTTGCTGCAGGCACTGCAAGCCTTTCCTTGGGAAGGGCAGCTGCCTGAATTGGGAAGGGTGCCAACACACCATCTACAGAATCTGTTCCCTGGTTTCGATTTAGGGTGCGCCGTCCTGTGTTTAGCAGCCTCTTTGCCTATACCTTTGACGGGCTTGCTTTTGATTGAGATGGTTGGCATTGGCTCCATGTGCGCTGCACATGCTTTTGACAGCTGTTTGGACCCCACCGGGTTGAGAATGTCAGTCGTGCTCATGTTCATTTTTTGAAGGATGCGTTCCCGGAGCTTGGAGGAAGCACAGTCTTGAATGAACTGAGGCCTTATTTCATCCTCCTCGTCTGGTAGCATGCAGGTACTGGCTAGTTCCTTTAGGGTTCTGTATGAAATGTTGACAGAATCATCGGGTTTCTGGTGTGCTTGTCGTAGGAAAAAGCGTTGATAATCTGAGTTAGCATAGGGCTCGAAATGTGCCATGATGGCGTGCTTCAGTGAGGTGTAAATGCAGACGGGACTTGCTTCGACCACTACTTTAGAAATCTGGTGAATATCCGCCCCACCCAGATACAAGAGTAGGGGATGCTTGTTCTCATCTGCCACACCGAGGTCCTCGAAATAGGTTTCTAAGAACTTGACTCAAGCTTTCCAGTGAGCATACTCCATGGGTGCGTTCTGTGACAGCAAAAGGCTCGATGGTGCGGATGCTAGCCATGGTGGATTGTCAGAAGCATGCAGGTGGCCAGATGACTATTGTCTTTGAGAGGGACATGCCAACATGGCTTAATGGCAGCAGCAAATGGGAAGATGAGGCCTAACTTATTGGCAAATGTTCAATGTCCCCAAAACAGAGAACGTGGCCAGTGGGCTTGATGGCTGATGGGCAGGTCCCAAAATAGTTGCTGTACCCAGTGGGCAGTTTGAGATTATGGAGAAAGTGGCAGGCAGGCACTGAGGAGGGAATCTGGTGTGGCAAAACCAGACAGATGTGCCTTCCAGTGCCGATTGCAGGCCAGAATCTGGTGGGGTGGCCACAGAACCTCACTGCACTTGGAGAGAGAGAGAGACACAGCTCAATCGGCGTGACCGCCAGGTCGAGGCACCCAGAGGACTTCCAGGGGAGTTTGCCTGCCACAGAGACAAGGCCAAGGCAGTTGGAGCAGGCCGAGTGGGCTGCAAAGTGGGCTGGAGCCTTGCAATGGGATGAGCAGCCACATGGGAGGAAGGGAGACACTGCAGGGGTGAGCAGCAACCCATCTGTGGGCGAAGACCACTGCTGGAGGTTCAATTCCCGGTAGTGGAGGTGGGCCAGGCTGTAGCATGCTGTAGGTGCCGGGATGCAGGCCTGCGCCTGATGAAAGTGCTGCGACCGCTTCAGGGGTGGTGTGTGCTGCAAGCATGAGGGTAAGGTGAGCAGAGGCATGCGTTTTCGGGAGCGTGGCCTCTTCATCACCAGTGTAGAGTAGGCCTCAACAAGTGGTCAGACACCAAGTGCATTGACGAAAATCTTCATTGCATTACTCTACACACCCACTAAAGAACTCCACCCATTTCCCCACTTAACATTTTATGCTTTATCATATGCTTACTTCGGATGTACCATTTGCACCAGAAGAAGAAGGGGGCATACTGTCTCCCCTCCTCAGGGTCGAGCCATGGTGTTGTCCCTTAAGGGGGCAACACTACAGTCCCTCCGCACCACAGGGCCTGTAGGGCAGGTGTTTTGCCCCTCACTGGAAAAAAAAAAATCCAGTGCCAGTCAGTCTTAAATGTAAAACAGGCCCTCATTGCGACCCTGGCGGTTGGCGGAGAAGTGGCGGTCTTACCACCAACAGGCTGTCCGTAAAAAAATAATTATGACCATGGCGGTTACCGCCATGGTCATCCGCCACTTCTCCGATCCGACCACCGGGGCGGAGACGACCGCTGGGCTGGAGACTTGGGTCTCCAGCCCGGCGGCCGTCACAAGACCGCCGGCGGTATCACGACCCAGCTGACCGCCATGGATTTCATGGGATTGGGAACCGCCATGATATCCATGGCGGTAAGCACTATCAGTGTCAGGGAATCCCTTCCCTGGCACTGATAGGGGTCTCCCCCACCCCCCACCCCCACCCTTCCTCCTCCCACACCCCCCACCCCCCTGCCACCCCCCAAAGGTGGCAGGACCCCCCTCCCCACCCCTAACCCAACATCGCAACCCAGACACACACCATACACGCATGCATACACCCCCAACACACATGCCTGCACACATATCACCAAACATGGCAGCACCCACACATACAGTCATACACGCACACCCACATACAGACATACACGCACACATCCATTCAGACATACAGACAGACAGACACGCACACATTTCCAAACACAACACACCCCCGCATGCATACACGCACTCACACACCCCCTCTACATACTCACACGCACAGCCCCATGCAAGCACACAACACACAACACCCCCGCCACCCCCCTCCCCTAACGGACGATCAACTTACCTGGTCCGTAGATCCTCTGGGAGGGGACTGGATTCATGGGGGCTGCTCCGCCGCCAGCACCCTGTCAACAGAACACCGCCTCGCCGAATCACGGAACTTGATTCGGTGGGCGGTGTTCTGTTGATGGGGCGGAGGAGGTGGAGCAACCTCCACTTCCCCACTGACCACCAGTATGGTTGCTGGCGGCTCTCCGTCCGGAAAAGGACGGAGGGCTGCCAGCAGTCATAATTCGCAGAGCGGAAAACCGCCTGCACTGGCGGTCTTCAGCACGGCGGTCCCTCGGCGGTCTTGCAAAAAGACCGCCGAGGTTGTAATGACCACCACAGTCTTAATCTTTCAAGGTTATCAGAGACTTTGAGCCTGCCTCTAGTTCAGGTGAATCAGATGATGATGTAACTGGCTACTTCTGGAAATCGATGACCTTGGGTAAATTCCAAAGCATGGTGTCATTGGTTTTTAGAGCTTAGAGGCTGTGGAAAGTATCTAGAGCTGTGCTGAATGTGTAAAAGAATAAGTGCCAGGGCCCGAGGGTTTTCTCAGAAGCCCACTGACAGTGCTGCCAAATATCAAGGGGTGTTGAGTACTAAGGTCTATATCCTTGATTCCACCTCTTCCCCTTTCACCAACAACTACACAGTCCCAACTTCTATATATCAATCTTGCAGGTTCTTTTTATCCATGCTTTCCTCCTTTACCATTGTTTTTTCACCTTTCTCATCCTCCTTCTTTCACTCTTTTATGGCTTTCACTCTCTTGTACTGGGTCAAAGTCTGTTTATGAAAAATAAGTCTGGTCATCAAAAATGAGGCAGGTCTCACTTGCCACCACAGGCTCAAATTAAGGACTGATTAAGAGTAAAAGGAGGCCACTTTTGCAACCCTTCTTGCACCATCTAACTTTTGGCTTGCAGATGATGGGCACCTGACAGCAGAGGTTTCATTGGTCCCAGAATGACATTAGGTTCAGACTGAAGTAAAAAAAGCCAACAAAGTAGAGTGGGTAAAATTACGCTTGTGCACCACCTCATGCAGTTTGCTCAAGTGAACGGTGTTAGCGCGTCAGATCTTATTAAGTTAACTTATAAGGGGCTGTGTTGTAGGTCGGTGGACCTTTTGACTGTGCTTGAGTAGTTCCCACCATGTAACGCCATACCAATACAAATCGATAGCATCAATAATCAATAGGAGTCCGTAATTTCCATACACCATGACCTCTCGGCCATGAATAACCACACCTTTATGTAAAAGTAAGAAAGTTCATTTCCCTATATTAACAATGCTAATGTCACGTCACTTAGTCTCAAAATCAAATGGTAATTTTGACAAACGGAAGTCTTCCTTCCATCTTTTCTGGGAAAAAAAGAAGTCTCCATATTCACCTTATGCGCCTCTTAAATAAAGACTGATGCTTTCCTCTACCTCTACATGGTCATCCCACTCTATCCAATGAAATACTGGAAACCCCTCCCAGTTCTCCTGCTTTGATAGCATTAATGGGACCTCTGCATTCCAAGGCTAACTGCCAGCCCTTTCGAAAACACTAGTTCTAAACACACACCTCATATTAATCTGAGCATTTTAGATAGATATGTTGCTAATGGTCTAACTAGTACCTCAACAGAATAACAACCCCTTTGGCTCATCTGAGGCTTCCTTAGAGTCCATATCCCATAATATTGGGATAATTCTCATCCAAATAGCCTTTTTGCTCTCTGCTATTGACCCAACGTTAGCGTTACCTAGCATACAAACAGCACATTGTCTCCAACCATGCAACAAATTTACATCAATATCCAGGCTTTTCATGTGAGTGTTCTCAGCCATATCCATTATTTGTGCCACAAGACCAAAACCTTCCAGTGATTTATCTTGGCACTGTTTTAAAGATCCCTTTAGAACTTTCCTCAGATCTTTTCCCATTTTAAAAAGGAGAGGGATGAGTTCTGGATCCTAGCCTTTCATTAGAGACACATTTGGGTTTTAATAATCCCTTGGTTTGTAAAAGAAGCCTAAGGGAGCTTATGTGATTCTGCTAGAATCCATAGTTGAAGATTTAGGGGATAATTACAACATTGGTGGTAAAAGCCGCTTACCGCCGCGCAGAAGACCGCCAACACAACACCGCGGCAGCGGAATTCCGCCACGGTCATTATGACCCACTGCTCGGAATCCGCCAAAATTCAGACACCCACACAAGTCCGCCACACCAAAGGTCAGTGATAAACTGGCGAAAACAAAACCTCCACCGCCACGCCAACAGAAATACGCCCACACTATCACAACACACGAATCCACGCGGCGGTCTTTCAACCGTGGTATTCCATTGGCGGTACACCCTGCCGCGCTCAAAATACACCCACATTTACAAAACACCACCACATTGGACAATTCAAAATACACACACCTGATACACATACACACACCACTCCCACACACCCATTACAATATAAAATACACACCCACATCACCCACAAACCCCTATGACAAAATTACAGAGAGTAGGTCAGAGAGAGACACTACAAACAACTACCAAGCATTCACAGGCACACAATACCATCACCTACATAACTTCCACGCACCTCACACAACACACCACTAAATATCACCCCACCTATCACAACACACACCACCCCACATATCACCCCCCCCCCCCATGGCACGGCAAAGACACCCCAGGTTCTCTGAGGAGGAGCTCAGGGTCATGGTGGAGGAAATCGTCCGGGTAGAGCCACAGCTATTCGGAACACAGGTGCAGCACACCTCCATAGCTAGGAAGATGGAGCTATGGCGCAGAATAGTGGACAGGGTTAACGCAGTGGGACAGCACCCAAGAAATAAGGATGACATCAGGAAGAGGTGGAACGACCTACGGGAGAAGGTGCAGTCCATGGTTTCAAGATACCACCTTGCGGTTCAGCGGACTGGCGGCGGACCCCCACCTCCTCCCCGACAACTAACAACATGGGAGGAGCAAGTCTTGGCGATTCTGCATCCTGAGGGCCTCGCAGGAGTAGATGGAGGAATGGACTCTGGTAAGTCAAATATTAACTATTACATCCCCCACCGTACTTGCATGCTATCACATACCCCTACCCTCACCCTCACCCCCATCACTCCATCTCCTCACAAATGTCCCAATATCACAAACCACACATCCTGACACCAAGCCCTGCATGCAACAACAAAGCATGGACACCCATCACCAAAGCATGGCCACTGCACATACCCATACACCCCCCTAAACCACTATCACACAATGACCCACACAGGAATGCAAGCACTAGGGTACACGGTCACCCACCCATTGCACACCATGGCACACACAGATGTAATAAACATCCTTTTATACCCCTGCAGGACCCCTACCCAACATCATCGGACAGGAGGGTCCACACATGTCTGCACCACCAACAGAAGAGGCCCACAGTGATGACAGCAGCTCTGTCCAACTGGATCTAGATGACCAGCCCGGCCCATCGGGGACCTCTGGACAGTCAGTTCCCCTGACACAGTCACAGGCCACCACAGATCTTCCCCCTCTGGAAACACCAGCACAGCACCCACCCAGCGGGCCCATACCTCTGTCCCTAGGACACGTCAATCAGCAGTGTGTCCACCACTACAGGGAAACCAGGCTAACCCACCACCCCAAGAACAATAGGGACCTGGGGGCAGTGGCAGTGGCACACGGTCCAGGGGACGGAGGCCCAGGAACACAGGAGAACTGGGAGGGCTGCTGTGAGACAGGGGGAGGACAGGCCAAGGGAACCCACTCTCCACGAGGCCCTCTCCAACATCATGGGAGCCTACCACCATTCCCAGGAGACAATGGCAACGGTACTGGCCAAGTTTCAGGAGACCCAGCGCCTGCAGGAGGAACAGTATTTGGGCTTCAGGGAGGAACTCAGATCCATCAATTCCACCCTGGGCACCATTGTAGGGGTGCTGAAGGAAGTCCTCAACACCAGGAGGGACACTGTGGCACAACAAGGGGCCCCTGACACTAGCCTGGATGATGAACTGCCCACCACCTCCGCCGGCGCTAGTGGACAGGAGGCACCGCCACAGGACCACCACACCAGCACCCCACCCCCTGCAGAGGGAGAACCACCCCGCAAATGGTCCCTGAGATCCAGGACAGAGAACAATGCCAAGACCCCCACCAAGAAATGAGACCACCCTGAATGTCATCCTTCTGTCCCACTTTGTCACCCTGTCCATCCTCAAACTGCCTCAGCTCCAGTTCATATGCCCATTTGGGCAATGCACCTGTGAGACTAATAGACTGGACTCTGCCATGGACATTCCTCCACCATCAGCCCTCACCATTTTACAACCCCCTCCAATCTTGAGCACATAAATAAACACCCTTAAAGCACAAAACAATCTGGAGTCTCTCTGTGATTTCAAAATAGTGTATTAGCAACTACAGTGACAAAATGCTCTTTCAAATATAATGTCAACATACCTATGTCACACAGCTCTAGTCCATGAGGAAACAAAGCAGATGTCACACAGTGGAACCCACATCTGTGAAATCGTAAGGGAAAGTGAAAACTCAGTGACCATACACTGGATGAAAACGACAGACAGTAGAGAGGTAGTAGTGTTAAAGTACATGTAGTAGGCAGGTTTGTATTCTTACCTGTGTCTCACTGGAAATATTGCAGGATAACTGAGTTCCTGTTGTCGATGTCCTCTTCTTCTGCTTCCTCGTCTTCACTGTCCACAGGCTCCACACCTGCCACAACACCGCCATCTCGACCATCCTCCTGCAGAAAAGGCACCTGTCATTGCAAAGCTAAGTTGTAAAGCATACAGCAGGCCACGATGATCTGGCACACCTTCTTTGGTGAGTAGAATAGGGATCCACCTGTCATATGGAGGCACCTGAACCTGGCCTTCAGGAGGCCGAAGGTCCGCTCTGTAATCCACTGAGTTCGCCCATGGGCCTCATTGTAGCGTTCCTCTGCCCTTGTCCTGGGATTCCTCACTGGGGTCAGTAGCCATGACAGGTTGGGGTAACCAGAGTCACCTGCAAATGGCGAGGGCAACTGTTAGACACACACTAACCTGTAGGGATATCCCCAGACCCAGACAACCATTCCCACTGACTTGCTTCCAGGTGCTCACGTAATAGCCACACACGGTGCCTCTGGAGTTGACCCATCACATAAGGGATGCTGCTATTCCGCAGGATGTAGGCGTCATGCACTGAGCCAGGGAACATGGCATTCACATGGGAGATGTACTGGTCTACCAAACACACCATCTGCACATTCATAGAATGATAACTCTTCCGGTTTCTGTACACCTGTTCACTCCTGCGGGGGGGTTACCAAAGCCACCTGTGTCCCATCAATGGCACCTATGATGTTAGGGATATGTCCCAGGGCATAGAAGTCACATTTCACTGTAGGCAAATCCTCCACCTGAGGGAAAATGATGTAGCTCCGTATGTGTTTCAGCAGGGCAGACAACACTCTGGACAACACGTTGGAAAACATAGGCTGGGACATACCTGATGCTATGGCCACTGTTGTTTGAAATGACCCACATGCAAGGAAATGGAGTACTGACAGCACCTGCACTAGAGGGGGATTCCTGTGGGATGGTGGATAGCTGACATCAGGTCTGGCTCCAGCTGGGCACACAGTTCCAGGACTGTGGCACGATCAAGCCTATAGGTGATGATCACATGTCTTTCCTCCATTGTCGACAGGTCCACCAGTGGTCTGTACACCGGAGAATGCCACCATCTCCTCACATGTCCCAGCGGACGGTGCCTATGAAGGACAACAGCGAGCACAGAGTCAACCAACTCAGAGGTATGTACCCACAGCTTACACAGAACACAAATCATATTCTGAAATTTGGCCTGTATGAGTGTTGAGGCAAGGCCTAGGTATGTGTGACGCAGTGAAAAATTAAGCCATGTGGGCCCCTGAAATGGCGGCTGCCTGACCTGTAAAGTGGGACAATGGGATGTGAGGTAACTGCGCTGGCGTTCTACACCGTTGCGGTAGGCGGTCAAAGACCGCGGCGCAATTCTGCATTGGTTAACATTGGACCCTATGGGTCCCAGGAGCCAATGACGATGTACGCCGGCGGTGACGGTACGCACCGCAGCGGACGTGACCGCCATTTTCTATCTGTTCAATCACTCAATACCTGATCTTTGACAGGAGAGGACCTACACTGCAAGTGCTGCTGTGACCTCGGTCTGGAAGAGACAATGGCTCGTGCGTCTGGGGAAAGGGCCCCTGCCTTCACATCGGAGGAGTTGGAGAAAATCGTGGATGGGGTCCTCCCCCAGTACACGCTACTCTACGGTCCTTTAGACAAACAGGTAAGTACACTGGGAGCATGCTGTATGGGCTATGCTTGTGTGGAGTGGGGTGGATGAAAGATGGGGGGGGAGATTGAGGCGTGCATGAAACGATGGTGAGTGCATGTGCCACATGGCAAGGGTAGGGAAGGGGGCCAATGACTGTGACGGTGTGGACGGTTATATCTTCTCCTTTTCCCCTGTACTATTCCTGTAGGTCAGCGCCCACCAGAAGAAGGATATTTGGCGTGCCATCGCCAAGGGGTCTACCACAGATGGAGCACCCACTGCCGTAAAAGATGGGAGGACATTCGCCGCTGGAGCAAGAAGACGGCGGAGGCCCAGCTGGAGATGGCCTGCCAATGTGGGAGGGGTGCCCGTCGCACCATGATCCCCCTGATGTTCAGGATCCTGGCGGTGGCGTACCCGGAGTTTGATGGGCGCTTGAGGGCATCACAGCAGCCACAAGGGGGTGAGTACACTCTCATTCTGCTGATTTTGCATGCAGTGGAGGTGTATGGGTGGGGGAGGTGGGCTGTGGGTTTCCCTAGGCCAGGGCGAGTGTGCTAGCTAGGTCCCCTTGTTCTGGCAGACCCTGTGGCACCCCACCCCACCTGTGTACAGTGCCAACTACACCTAGTCAGGCTCCTGTGACATCCATGTGTGCAGATGTCGGCCCTTGCCTTGTAGGCCATGTCCCAGGGATTGAACAGTGGACCCCAAGTGCGCGGCGTAGTGCAGGGGGCTTCTGTGTCTGTCGTGTCCGCCAACGGTAGCGGTAATGCATGCACTCAACATGTCTTTCTTCTGTTGTTCCCCCCCTTTTTGTGGTCTCCCTGTTCTTGTGTACATTAGCATCATCAGGCGGAGGAGCAGTGGCACCGGAGCAAGAGGGAGCTGCATTCCACATGGCCCTTGAGGGCGAGACTACGGACTCAGAATTCACCAGTGGGACGGAGGGCGAGGGGAGCTCCACGGCAGGGACAGGAGCTGACACCAGTGATACGGACTCGTCCTCTGATGGGAGCTCCCTTGTGGTGGTGGCCACATCTGTGTCCCCCGCATCTACAGGTACAGCCACCACCCCCCCTACCAGCACCGCCCTCCCAGCAGCCCCTCAGCCTTTGCCCCGTGCCCGCTCACCCAGGAGGGTGGGCATCACCTTTGCTCCAGGCACCTCAGGCCCTGCCCCAGTCACCCCTGCTGCCCTCAGTGAGGAGGCCATTGAACTCCTCAGGTCCCTCACTGTTGGGCAGTCTACCATTTTGAATGCCATCCAGGGTGCAGAAAGGCAGTTGCAAAAAACAAATGCATTCCTGGAGGGCATTCATTCTGGTCAGGCGGCCCTTCAGCGAGCTTTTCAGACTCTGGCCTCAGCACTGATGGCAGCTATTGTCCCTGTCTCTAGCCTCCCCCCTCCAACTTCCTCCACCCAGACCCAATCCCCTGTACCTCAGCCTATCCCAAGCACACCTTCAGACCAGCATGCACACACGTCAACACACAAGGGAAGCTCTGGCAAACATAAGCACCACACATCCCACAGGCACTCACGCAAGCATCACACACATGCAGATACACCAACATCCACTGCCTCCACTGTGTCCCCCTCCTCCTCGTCTCCCTCCTCCCTCTCAGTCTCATCTACACTCACACCTGCATGCACTACATCTACAGCCACTACTTCCATCACCAGCACACCCACCACCACACCCCGCTCACATGCAGTCACCACCCCCACTACCATTCACACGTCCCCTGTGTCGTCTCCCAGTGTGTCTGTGACGCCACCTCCCAAGATACACAAACGCAGCCACACACCCACCCAACAGCCATCCACCTCACGACAGCCTACAGCGCATGCACCTTCACCCAAAGTCACCAAACGAACACCTTCTACAACCACAACCTCTTCCTCCACTCCCAAAACCCCTCCAGCTACCCGTCCCAGTGTACCCAAGAAACTTTTCCTGTCCACCCTTGACCTCTTTCCCTCACCTCCCCCACCCCGTCAGTCTCCTAGGGCCCAACTCTCCAGGTCCCAGCCTTGCACCTCAGCCACAACATCTCCGGGACCAGTGGTGCCTGTAGTCACCGGAATCTGGAGTGCACCGGGCAGCAGGCCAGCGAGTGTGGCCTGGAGCCACAGCACGGACAGTCCCCCACCTGTTAAGCATCAAAAGTTGGCCAGTGCCTGGCGGGAGAGGGGGAAGACTCCAGCCACCAAAGCCGCTCCCTGGGGTACAGGTGGGAGTGTGGAGTCAGCTGCGACACCTTCCAAGGTGGGGAAGGGGCACAAGAAACTCAGCAAATCTGGGAAGAGCAGCACGGCGGAGAAAACCGCCATCATCCCTGCTTCCTAGGAGGCCACCGCCATCATCCCCGCTGCCCAGAAGGCCACCGCCAGCACCAGCCCTGCTGCCCAGGAGGCCACCACCATCATCCCCGCTGCCCAGGCGGCCACCGCCATCATCCCCGCTGCCCAGGAGGCCACCGCCATCATCCCCACTGCCCAGGAGGCCACCGCCAGCACCAGCCCAGCTGCCCAGGACAGGACCACCAGCACCAGCCCAGCTGCCCAGGACAGGACCGCCAGCACCAGCCCAGCTGCCCGTACAGGACTGTCAGCACCAGCCCAGCTGCCCAGGTCAGGACCGCCAGCACCAGCCCAGCTGCCCAGGACAGGACCGCCAGACCCGCTGGGCCATAAAGGACCGCCATCACCAGCCCCGCTGGGCCAGACAGGACCGCCAGCAGCTGAGTCACTGCAAGGACCCCACCGCCACAAGCACCGCTGAACAGGACACTGCCGCCACAAGCACCGATGCCAAGGACACCGCCGCCACAAGCACCGCTGAACAGGCTGCCACAAGCACCGCTGCCAAGGACACCGCCGCCACAAGCACCGCTGAACAGGACACTGCCGCCACAAGCACCGCTGGCCCATGAGCGCCAAGGGCACTGACGCTACTGAGTCCGTCACGAGCAGGATGAAGCACTCTGGGCACAAGGCCCCCTCCAGAACCAGTGGAGAGATACATCCACTACCTCAGTCCTTGGCAGGATGAAGCACTCTGGGCACAAGGCCCCCTCCAGAACCAGTGGAGAGATACATCCACTACCTCAGTCCTTGGCAGGATGAAGCACTCTGGGCACCAGGCCCCCTCCAGAACCAGTGGAGTATCTCATCCACTACCTCAGTCCTTGGCAGGATGAAGCACTCTGGGCACCAGGACCCCTCCAGATCCAGTGGAGAGATACATCCACTACCTCAGTCCTTGGCAGGATGAAGCACTCTGGGCACAAGGCCCCCTCCAGAACCAGTGGAGAGATACATCCACTACCTCAGTCCTTGCCAGGATGAAGCACTCTGGGCACAAGGCCCCCTCTAGAACCAATGGAGAGATACATCCACTACCTCTGTGCTTGGCAGGATGAAGCACTCTGGGCACAAGGCCCCCTCCAGAACCAGTGGAGAGATACATCCACTACCTCAGTCTTTGGCAGGATGAAGTACTCTGGGCACAAGGCCCCCTCCAGAACCAGTGGAGACTGTTATCCACTTGATAGACTGTGGCTTTGCACTCCCCAGGATTGAACAGTGGGCAACCCACCCACTGTAGAGACTTGTGAGACTGTGGCTTTGCACTCCTCAGGATGGAACAGTGGGTAACCCACCCACTGTAGAGACTTGAGAGACTGTGGCTTTGCACTCCCCAGGATTGAACAATGGGCAACCCACCCACTGTAGAGACTTGAGAGACTGTGGCTTTGCACTCCCCAGGATTGAACAGATGGCAACCCACCCACTGTAGAGACTTTTGAGACTGTGGCTTTGCACTCCCCAGGATGGAACAGTGGGCAACCCACCCACTGTAGAGACTTGAGAGACTGTGGCTTTGCACTCCCCAGGATTGAACAGTGGGCATGTGGCCCCCTCGTGGATTTGGCGTTGTGCACACAACCGGCTGAGGTGCCCCCCCTTTCCCTTCCCCCTGAGGTGCCTGTTTTATTGGTATCTGATGCCCCTGCAGTGTTCTCTCTGTCATGTTCGGGGATTGAGTGTGGGCCTCGCCCATGCCGTGTGGGCCCAGTGTTCCACGGACTTCAATGGAGCACTACCTGGACTACTATGCTTGGTGTATATATTTGTGTATGGTGCAGATATATTTTTTGCGTACTGGATTTTAATATATTACAATGGTTACACTCATTTCCTTTTGTCTTTGCATTCTTCCGGGGGGTTTGGGGAGTGTAACTGTAATGTATCATGCTGTATTAGTGTGTGTTGTAGTGGGTGAGAGTGGGGGTGTTGCGTGTGTGTGTCCCTGTTTTTTCCCTCCCCACTCCCCTGTGTCGTAGGTGCAGTACTCACTGTGGTCGTCGCCGCTGGCGTTCGTGCTCCTGGTAGAGGAGCAAGAAGATAAGGGCTAGCAGGATCTGGAGCTCGGGTTCCATGGCGTCCTGATTCCTCGTGGGGTGTGTAGAGGTGAGCGTTTTCCCTTCGAAGTCCTGTTTCCGCCGTGTTTTTGTACGCAGTGAATCCGCCCCGGAAAAGGTGGCGGATTGGTAGGTTGTGATACTGTGGGCGGTACATTGTCCTCCGCCTGTCTGTTGGCGGTGACCGCCATGCTGTTTGTTTGTACCGCCGTGGCGGTTGGAGTGTTAAAGTGGCTGTGTATGTTAGCGGTTTCCGCCACGGTCGTGATTCCATTTTTTCTTCCGTCGGCCTGTTGGCGGTCTTACCGCTAAATTTAACACTGACCGCCAGGGTTGTAATGACCCCCTTAGTGTATTTAGAATAGAACCTGCATATTTGGTATTTTGAAAATTGAGTGCTATGCAGTCCTCTTCATATATTTTGTTCAATTTTCAAATCCAGGAGACTCTACTTATCATAAAAATGTAATTAAATAAAGGTTGTGTGTTTCCCACCCTCTTAGAAGCTCAATGAATGGTCTTGTTTTTCAGATCATAGCATGTTTCAGACTGATTGGGGTTATAATAGCGCAACATCCTTTGAGATAATGACACAGGGTGACTTTGGACAGTAAACAAGTCTTTATGATGGAACTGTTGGGGTGAAGCTATCTGCATTTCTGTGTCTCCGCGAGTGACTCTCCCCATTGTGGTTATATGGTCTTATCTACTACCCTTGTGTATCTTTCTCCATTTAGCCATCGTATTTTGGCCTACTAGATGAACAATAGAATTCACTGATTCCTTCATAACCACCTTCTCCTTCTCTTCCCATAGTTATGAGGCATAAAGATAGGGTGCTGAGCTTTGTTCACCTAGTGATTAGAGTTACAGCCTAGATTCTTAAAAATAACGGGAAGATTACTTAAAACAGTCTATAATTACCTTAATGTATTCATTTGCTTAACTAAGTCTTGCATTGAGGCCATTTGAGCGTCCCAATAGGGAGATTGATACACCAACATCCCGATCACAACCTGAAAGAAGACAAGATTCTCACTTATAATGGCTTGTACAATCATTGGGGCCAGATATCTGTTTATGTTTTTTGTGCAATGAGGGGGAAGGCTCTTTTCTTGTTCGGTGGGGGTGAGTTAGCAGGGTTAGAAGGGGAGGTTCTAAAGCTACTATGTTGGCTGTCACAAAATGCCAAAGATTGTTTTTGTGACTCTGCAGTTTTTTAGCTGGCACTGACCTTTTTGGTAATGTAGCCAGCACCTCATTCACAGCCCGCTGGGTAAGTGTGAGCCTCCTCTCTTCTCAATCTTGCTATTAATTAATACCATGGGAATAGTGAAATAGTTCTTATTGTACCACATACACATCTGTCATTTTCATTAGCGGATGACAACTTTGCCTATATTGCTCAGGGAACATCTTTATGTAGGAGGAATTGTCGTGTAGAGGATGTCAGAGGGGTGGCCCAGCCTGGCCTCCTTTGGGCTCTGATGGGCTCTGTCATGCACTGAGGGAAGAGAGAGGGACAGCTATTTAGCACAACAGGCCCCTTCTTCACTTCCTTGCATTACTGGCAAAAGGTTAGAAGCCCTCACTGTGCAAAGAGTTACTGCAGTACCCATCTTCTTTTACAAATCAGGAGATCTGTGTAACCCAAATGAGCTGTCTCTAATGATTGAGGCAACAGTGGGTCGAGTAGGAGTGATATTTATTAGGGGAATGAGGATACTATCTCTTTTTCTGTATCATTACCACAAAAAGTATCCTTTCACCTTACCTTAAGATCCCGCTGATGGAAAAGCAGTACCAATAGAAAAGAATTCTTTATTTTCCTAAAGACCATCACCCACTCCATTAGTGGCATCCACTCTGTTAAGACCCAGAATTGCTTTAAGCAACTTAATGCTTTAGATGATCTCAACTGGCAGATGATGTTAAAGCTGATATCAACTCATTCAACAATATCAGAGAAGGCCCTTGTACATGGTGATGATCCTGGAAGGACCAATGGGTCAGCAGAAGCACAAGATCCCCTTTCATACTATTTCAGGGGAACAAATAAATGGATAAAATTATCATCACAACATTACATGTGGAGGGTATAGAAAATAAGTTATTCATTAGCAATTGGTTAACAATTCCATCTAGATTTAATGCTATTTGTCTCTAGAAAACCTTGTCAGTGATAACTTCCTCAGTGTTGGTTTCAGGACATTGGATACTCCAGCAACACTCTCAGTGTCAGGTACAGCAAAAGGAGGTTTAGCAATTTTGGTTTCTATTTTACTACCTCTATAAATGCCGTGGGTAAAGCCAGATTCACCTTTTTACCAACTACTGTGTTTGTGTGTGAATCCTGGTATAGATTTGCTAATCATACACTTTTTATCATAAATGTGTGTTGATAACTGGCAGACTGAAGTACTGCAAGCTCTGGAGGGCGATCTTGAACAATATAAAATGACTATAAGCAAAGACAGCTATGTTTTTTGGGTGGGGGGCATCACTGTTCATGTCTGTACACTTCCCTCAAAAGAAGTATGTGGTTTTAAGGATATCTGGGCGAGAGTCAATTACATTTTACATATATCACATGCAGGGATGCACTGAACACCCCATTTATGAGACTTGTTTTTAATTTTCCTTTGGTTATAAGTTGTAATACCACAAACCCAATTCCTACCTTTCCTGGGAGAGGGGTCCCTAGTACAACTGATCACCTTCTGTGTTGGATATCCTATTTCCTTTCACACATATTGTTAACGCACAATTTCCAATGAAATTTATTAATTAATATTCATGCATTTTGTGTGTTGGATTTGCTTAGAAAATGTAACAACTTAGAGAATAATAATGCACACATTTGAAGGTGCGCCCACTTGAGTGGCCGCCAATGTTCACAAAGTATACTTATTAATGGCTATTAATATGAAATGTCGAGCTTTTGTTTGATTAATGTAGTAATATGTCATATTGAGGGTTATGTATTATGTATTAGCTTTATTAATTGTAGGCCTTAATTTAGCAAGGTCTTGGCCTAATTGCACGGCCTCATGTCAAGCTGCATTTCTTAGGCATTTAATAAGATGTCTGCTTAGAGACTTAAACTGTGATTTTCCACTGTACTGCCCATGTGCCTGTAGCTAAAAGTCTTTCTCATGAGAACTGCTTGCTAGGAGATGATGTACTTGCTAGTGCAACAATTTTTAATGTAATGTGTGTAAGACTGAATTTCCCAGGAGAGGACAACGAACATACTTACTGGAGTATGAGCTGCAAAAATATTGTTACCTGATGAGCCGAATTACGGGAGCGGGACAAGAGGAGCCAATCATCGGCATGTGAACTGTGTACTAGTAAAATTGTAGACTTGAGGGTTTAGTTTCATTGGACTAAGTATGGATATGCAAAACCCTGACCAATTAGGATGTGGGACGTCATTTTAGGAAATCTGACTTAGCCAGACTGCATTAAGAAAAAGACATAATTTGCTCATTTTCTCTCTTGCCATAAGGCCAATATTTTCCTGACCACCTTGAGAAGAGACGTGCTTACCATGTAGTGCTTAAAGAGACTTTGCCTTTTCTGAACTTTGATGCTGAATCCTGATGCCTCGATGACCAGACTATTGTCCTGATTACGAAGACTATCTTAGCTTGCCTATCTAAATGAGGAGAGGTATACCGTCACTGTTATTAATTGCTATGTCTACTTGCTTTTGTTTCTCGGTACCAACCGCTATTTTGATAGAGTCATAGTTAAATGTTTTCCAGATTTGTGTGACTACATTTTTTTTGCATGAAGTCCAAACATGCTATTCTAATCTGTGGTTAGCTAGGGTTCTCACTGATGAAGTTCGCTACATGTAGTAACAGCTGATGTCTTTTCTTTGCTGAATCTAAATGTATGTAATATCATTTGTGCAGTTATTCTTGCTATTATTTTGTACTGTAACTTTAGAATGTGTAGTAGCTCAAGCCTTGATTAGATTGCGATTCTTTCGCCACTTTGGACAGCCAGTGTAGTTTCTGTATGTTTATCATTTGGTTTTGAGATTAAGCTATATGACATTAGCATTGTTAACATAGGGAAATAAACATTCTAAGTTTTACATAAAGGTGTGGTTATTCATGACTGTAAGGTCATGGTGTGTGACAATTATTGACTCATTGATTACTAATGTTATTGATTGTTATTGGGTATTGATATGTGCGTGCATGGGATATATGGTGGGAAAACCTCAAAGCGAGTCAAAAGGTTCATCGGCCTATTTGCGTCTCCCTTGTAAGTTTACTTAATAAGGCCTGACACGCTAATAGAGATGGTAGCAGAGATTGATGGGTTGTCTCATTAAGAACACATCATAGATGCCCAATACATGGTTTGTCTCCTTAAGAGCCCATCATAGATGCCCGGTACATGGTTTATCTCCTTAAGAGCCCATCATACAGCCCAGAAAGAGAGGGAGCAGAGTGTTTGGTCCCTGAGATTTTAAGCAAGAAATAACAGGTGTCCCCAGAGATGATAGTAGAGTAAGGGTTAATACCTTCCAGAGAGCAAAATAATTCTCATATTGGGTGCAATTGGTGAAATTATGGATTTTCTAGATTTAATGATACAAATTGGAGAGAAAATGTGCCCCTAAGTACCTAAAATGACTTTCCCAGAATCTTGGAGCTTGCCAATGATTGTTTGAGGATGTTCTCGGCGTTCTAGTGATGGTGTGAATGAAGTAGGTTTTGTGCTTGCACAGCTTATGCAAATCACAAGTGAATTGTGATGTTTGTGAGGGTTTAGGGAGTTTGCATACTCCAAATGAAGTTGTAGAAGGAGTGTGCGTACTCCGAAGTGTGAGAGTAGGGAAGTCGTCGAACTTCACATGTGTGTGGTGCTTTGTGCACAGAAATTGTCCATGTGGTTGTTGGTATACGGCCCCTGCGTGGTCTAAGACACCGGAGTATATTGAAAAGTGTATGAGGCATTTGATTTTTGTTGTAATTTGTCTGGTTTAATAGGACGATCGGGCGTGGTTGACAAGTCAGAGAGTAAGTCAAAGTGAGTGAAATAATTTTTCGACTGAGATCTGGCGAGTCCTAGGTGCACCAAGACAGACCCACTGATCAGTTGAGAGTGAAATTTGCGGGTCGAAATTTGCTTGCGAATCAGGGAAACTGAGAAAGAAAGAGTAGCTGCTAGAGTGAAACGCCATCAGCGAAAAATCTGTAAAGTTTCTGAAGCGATTGATTTACCTTACCTATAGTAAACAGACAAATTGGGTTTTGATTTTGTTTAGTGTAATTTTACAATAGTCTAGTGTAAATTTGAATTCAGGAGGACAAGCCACAAGACTTTGTCAGCTGCAGTACCTGTGAGTGTGACGTCATTGGAGCCGCGATGAGATAGGTTGGTTAGTGAGAAGGGTCGCGCACAGATTGGCAGCCATCCATGAAGCGCAATTGGTTGAGAAGGTGGGTGAAGAGAATTCTGGGATTAAAAATCACTTCCTGATCTGATTTTGAATTACACAAATGTCGCAAAAATGAACATTTTCAAAGCTTTAAAGAGTGCTTTAATGGGAAATACGTACATTACATCGAGTAAAGGGAGGGGACACCAAAGGAGTCTAGATGACCAGTGACATACAAAGAAGAGTCAAACGATGATGAGTTCATTTTGCAATTATTAAGAAGTCGTTCCCCACCGTATGCAGCACAAGAGAGTGGTCCGAGCACCAGTGTAAATCCTTCAGCTCCGACCCAGGTTAACGCAACAATGAGTCCAGTACAGGTTAATCCGACTAGACACAGAGCCCAATGCAGAGCAGTCTAAATGCACCTACTACTCGAGTGTCCAGAGGAGTTACCCTGATGTACCTATGGTGGAAGCAGCCACAAACCTAATAGTCCCTATAGGACAGGTTTTCCCAAAACCGATGTTCGTTCAGAAAGGGCCAACTCCACTTTTACTGCCTCAAGTGCAGCCATAGGTAATGCCAAAGTACATTCCAAAACAGGGACCCAGACAGATATGTCTGTATCGATGAGCCAGAATATGGGAATTACGCAACCACAGAACTTGAACATTAGACCAAGCCCAGATGCTGTAACGGTACCTGTTACAATTGGTCCGATTGTACCTTTGTTCGCACAATAGAAAGCTAATGCAGATGGACAGGGAGTCCTGAGTCAGCATTTAATGAGGGGAGGACTTAATGAGAATATCTGAGTAGTCTCTCCTGTGGGACAGACCTTTGGCAGATCGAGATCATTGCTAGTTCATTCGGAGTTCTTCAGGATACTGTCATAGGGTCGAATGTTAGTCAGAGCCTGAAATTACTGACACCGCACTCCCCAAATACAGTTGTGCAACAAGTGCCACATGCCCAGGCTAACAATATTTCATTGCAAGGCTTGACAGCCCAACAATTGACTGGATGGTTATAGAAGCTGAATACCCTGTAGAGTGCTCTTAAGGGAGAGGAGTTCTTGAACTATACAAGACTAGGGATGGAAGCGGGTGAGCTTATTGAAGGGACCATGGGTGTGAACAGATTAGAGTCCTACACAGAAGCAGAATTGAGATATCTGTGCCCGAAAATTATGAGGGAAGTGAGCAATGTTTGAGACAAAGCATTTGAAAAGGAGTTACAGGTTAGATTTTGACACAAAAGACTTTGAACACATGAGATCTGCAGGAATGAAGGCACACCTTAGGGAGTTACTCCAAGGTGTCCAGGCATGAGGAGCCTTGGACAAATGAAAAGGCAGATGGGCAAAGAAAAGAGATAAAAGGAAAAGGGATTCTGCGGAGCTGACCGCAAATGTGCAGCAGGGCAAGGATCCAGTGAAAATCTTACCAATGAGAGAGATTTCAGGAGGGAATTTTGTTTGTGTCCCTTGGCGCAGAAGTGACATTCTGTCCTTTACAAATGATTATCCCATGTTGAGAGAGAAGCCAGTAGAATGGCATCAGTAGACCGACAAGTTTGTGAAACTTGCCAAGTGCCTTTGGGACGACTTGAACACTCTATTAGAAATAGTAGTTCTAGCTGATTTGTGGATGGAGTGCAAGAGGAGTATAGATTGGCCGACAAAAGAACCAGAGGGAGATCAGGGTACAGGTGCGCCGTCTCCTGAAGTAATGAAGTGCTACTACAAAGTGATAGCATTTTTTAAAACAAGAATTTCGCCCAAAACCATTGACTGGCAGAGCATAGACAGGACAGCTCAGGAAGCGAAGGAGTCAATACATGTCTATTATGAGAGATTGTTGCAGGCATTCAAGCATTACAGCGGTACAGAGACAATTGAGCCTAAAGATATGATTCATTTTGTGTTCAGATTTGTGGAAGGGTTGAGACCTGAGATTAGCCAGATGATTAAGAGTCATTTGATTTGCTGGCAAGCAAAGCCGATTGATGAGGTGTTGAAATATGCCAAGTACTGTAGTGACGAGATTGAGTAGAAGCAGAGAAAGTTGAAGGAAAAGACAATGGTGATGCAGATTAAAGCGGCACAAGAAGGGATGCAGGGAAATTTTCCACAGCAGCAGGGAAATGTGGTGTTTCAAAATCAGATGAGAGGTAGAGGAGTCCTGATCTCAATACAGTAGTGGTTCAGAATGATGTGCAGGGAATGAAGAGAGTGTTGCCTTGTCAGGCTTACGGAGTGGTCAGACATTGGAAGCGGGAGTGTCCGATGATGTTGCAGGAAGGTGTCGTTCAGCAAGCAAGTTACATCTATTCATTTCAAAACATGAGAGGACCAAGAATGAGAGGTCATAATCCGAGTTTTCATAGTAATATGAATCAAATGCAGAATTTTCAACCCATGCAGCAGGTGCAAATGCCACGTGTACAAATGACACAGTTGCAGCCAATACAACAGCCGGTTCCAATGGCACCTAGACAGCAAATCCAAATACATCAAGCCCCAATGGAACAGCAGCAGGTGATACTTCCTCAACAGGTCACAGGTCAGAGATCCAACCAAAGTAATAACGTAGTTCACCAATTCCCATTACACAGTGAGAATGGAATAAACAATGATTGGGTGAGCAAGAGTTCGGATGAGGAGGAATGTGTGCTTGCATCTTCCTAATAAGCAGATCAGAAAGGCCCCTTTCTAAAGGGAAAAGTCATGGATCTCAGAGTTTCATTCTTGGTTGACACAGGAGCTACATGCTCTACAGTAAGATCTGTAGAAGTTCCGGACTTGCCCCTTTTGAGGAAAGACTGTCCAGATTGTAGGAGTAGGGAATCAGTATTTGACCAACCTCATTACAGAACCAGTTCAGGTTAAGATTGGCAACTTTAAAGGGTTGCACAAATTCATAGTCTGTGATTCAAGTCCAGCATCCTTACTGGAAAGAAACTTGCTGTGTAAAACCAGGTGCTCGATTACTTGCTCAAATGATGGAATCAAGATACAGACAAATAGCCATGATGACGATGATCCAGCTCCAGAGACCAAGTGTGAAACGATAAATGAGGAGTACTCCCTGATTAATTTCTTTCTAGTGTTCACAGTGAAGGAGCTTCCTCCTGATTCAGAGGGAACAGTTAAAGTGAAAGTATAGGATCTGACAGAGAAAGAAATAGGTTTGATAAAGGGAGATGAGCCAGTTAAAGTTCCAGTAAAGTCGAACGCAAATTTTCCTCAGATTCCCAGTACCACAAGCCACAGGATATCCTTATAAAGGTTGCTCAAATAATTGCAGAATTTGTGAAACAAGGGGTCATGGAATGGGGGGTTGAGCAGCCCATGTAATTCACCCATTATGGGACTGAAAAAGCCCTGTGGGAAAGTTCGAATTGTCCAGGATTTGAGAAAAATAAGTGACCTTGGATTCAAAGTTTGCCCTGTGTTGTCAAATCCAGCTGTGATAATGTTTCAGATTCCGTGTGATGCTGACTGGTTCACTGTCATAGACTTGTCACAAGCCTTCTTTTCTGTGCCTCTTCATGAGGATAGCCAATTTCTCTTTTGTTTCAAACTTTTAGACCAAGTTTACTGTTGGTGTCGAATTCCTCTAGGGTTTTCCATATTCAATCAGATCTTGAAAAATAATTTGGTGTCGTTGGAATTGCCTTCCCAATCGACATTGGTGCAGTACATTGATGACTTACTGATTGCATCCAAAACAAGGAACGAGTGCAAGTATGACACAATTGCCTTTCTGAATCATTTGCGAAAGAATGGTCATAAAGTGTCTCCACTTAAATTGCAGTACTGTCAGAAAGAAGTGAAATACTTGGGTCACCAGATTGAGAAAGAAATAAGGAAAATATCCAGAGAAAGGGTCATGGCCATATTGCAGACGATTCCCCCAGCCACACAGAAAGATGTCAGGATGTTTTTAGGGATGGTAGGCTATTGTCGAGAACGGATTACCAGTTTTTCAGTCATTTCCAAGCCATTGCAGAAGCTGACCCATACGGAGATTACTGATCCCCTAGTGTTAGACCAGGCTTACATGAAAGCGTTTTCTGAATTTAGAGAGAGTCTGTGCAAAGCTCCGGCTTTGGGTATGCCTGATTACATGAAGTATTTCACGTTGTTTTGTCATGAGAGTGATGCAAGTTGTTTGTCTGTCTTGACTCAGGTCCATGAAGGTGTAAACTGCCCAGTAGCATATTTTTCAACTACTTTGGACCCAGTTGCCACAGCTTTACCAGGCTGTCTGTGTACAGTTGCAGCAGTTGGACAGAGCCTCGCACACTTTGAAGGCGTTGTGATGGGACATCCCCTTACACTAATGGTCCCTCGCTCAGTTGAAGTTTTACTTACCCGCACCAAGACTCAATACCTGACAGGTGCAAGGTTGACCAGATATGAGACAAGTATTTTAGAGTCACCAAATGTGTCATTGAAAAGATGTACAGTGTTCAACCCGGCAACCTTGCTTCCAAATGAAAATGTTGAAATTGAAAAGTTGAAAGACATTGTCATGATTGTTTTGAAGTAACTCATCTGTGCACAAAACTGAGACCTGATATCAGAGACACCCGATTGGAGGAAAATGACCAAATTATATTTGTTGATGGTTCCTGTCTAAGAGACAATACAGGAGTACTGAGAGCAGGATATGTCGTGTGCACAATTACTGGTACACTGGAACCGTCTTGGCATTGAGGAGTACATTTTGCACAAGTAGCAGAACTGGCAGCCCTTACTAGAGCGTGCGTTGTTTCTGCTCAGCTTAAAGTTACCATCTATATGGATAGCCAGTATGGATTTGGAATAGTCCATGACTTTGGCCAGTTGTTGTCACAGAGAGGTTTCATGATCTCTTCTGGTTCGCCAGTGAGAAATGGTGAGAGAATTAAAGAAATGTTGCATGCTATTCAAATGCCTGAAAATATTGCAGTGATGAAATGCAGTGCACATCTGAAATCGCAAGACTTTGGGGGTTATTACAACTTTGGAGGTGGTGTTAATCCGTCCCAAAAGTGACGGTAAAGTGACGGATATACCACCAGCCGTTTTACGAGTCCATTATATCCTAGGGAACTCTTAATACTGCTGGTGGTATATCCGTCACTTTACCGTCACTTTTGGGATGGATTAACACCTCCTCCAAAGTTGTAATAACCCCCTTTGTGTCAATGGGAAAAGGATATGCGGATCAAGTCATAAGGTTTTGCGCATTGAACTGTATATCGTTCAAAGATAAGCGGGAATTGTTACCGGAAGAAAATGAAACATGTCCAAGTTTTGCATTGCAAGTAATAGATACCTTGGAAGAATTGAAAGCATTGCAGAATAATGTTGTCAGGGAAGAAAAGTGTTCATGGAGCAAAATGGAATGTGTACAGCAGCAGGATGAATTGTGGGTTTCAGAAAAGGGTCAATTAGTTTTGCCAAACAGTCTATTGTCCCAAATGGCCAGATGTTACTATGGTCAAGCTCGTGTTGGGAGGGATGCCATGATTCGTCTGTTCATGCACAATTGTTTCAATCCAAGGTTTAGGCAAGTTGCTGAAGCAGTTTGCCATTGTTGCGTAACTTGCAAGCAAATTAACGCGGGGAAAGGGATGGTGGTTAATTTGAACCACATTGGAAAGGCAGGAGGTCCATTCAGTAGAATGCAAATTGATTTTATTGAGATGCCTGTTTGTGGAGGTTTGAGATATGTGTTGGTGATTGTCTGCATCTTTAGTCACTGGATTGAAGCGTATCCTGCACGAAGAAATGACACCTTCACAGTAGCAAAATTACTGCTTAGGGAACTGATACCATGTTTTGGGTTTCCGATCTCTTTAGAATCAGAGAGAGGAATTCACTTCAATAATTAAGTAATTAAAGTACTGTGTGCGGCATTGAACATTGAGCAGACGTTGCATCGTAGCTACCACCCTGAAGCATCATGACTAGTGGAACAGATAAATGGTACCTTGAACTCAAGAATGGCAAAGATGTGTGCGCCCATGAATCTGAAATGGTCTGACGCAGTACTGTTAGTACTGATGACAATGAGAAACAAACCCGACAGGAAGACAGGATTGTCGCTGCCGAACTCCTCATGGGCAGAGCAATGAGGTTGCCAGTGATGCATGCAAATGTGCTTGTGAACATTACAGATGATATGGTTTTTGACAACTGCAAAGGTCTGACTGATGTAATTTGTTCTTTCTCTCAGCAGGTGGAAGCTACCACACTGCCACCAATCCATGATCAAGGACACACCCTGAGGGCAAGTGACTGGATGGTAGTCTGGAAACGCGTGCAGAAGACGTGTTTGGAGCCTTGGTGGAAATGCCCTTTCCTGGTGGTTCTGACCACTACCACAGTTGTGAAGTATGCTGGAGTTCCGAACTGGATTCACGCAAGCCACACGTGAAAAGTGGCATGTCCTTTGGATAATGAAGAGGAGTTGTTGAGAGTACCAACAAAGAACAGACAAGCCTCAGAGCCGGAAGGAGAAGAAAGAGGAACTGAGGCTGATTCTGAGCCCATTGAGGACGGTTCAGTCACTCTTGTGAGATACAAAGGAGAAGACCTCCAGGAGGGTGACAGTGAACCAATCCCAATTGAGGCAGCAGGAGAGCCTAGTCAGAGGATGGCTTTTGCAGAAGTAGACAAATTTGAAAGACAAATAGAGCAACCGCCAGACCCCGAGAGGGAAGGAGTTGAGGCAGATCAAAGTCAATGTGATCTGACTCCTCCTGAACCAGTTGCAGGTCCGTCAAGAGAAAATCCTGCAGAGCCAGGAGAAGTTTCAAGTTCAACACTGAAAATAGCATTGACCAAGTGTTCATTGAAAGGAGATAAGTGGCCGGAATCACTAGCAAACTGAAAGGAAGCAGTTGTGGTGACAACAATCGAGGAAGAAGTAGACACAACAAGGAGAGAAGATCTAAGTGAAAGAGAATTGAATGGAGATCGAAAGTTGAAAAGAAAGAGAATAGAAAGTCGAAGGTATGCAGGTCCTGAATGGGCGTGTGCAACTACAAGTGAATGGCAAAGATAATTTTTGTCTTTTCGTTTGGATCGAGACATTCCAGGTCAATATATTGGCACTTGAAGGAAAGTAATGAACTGAACTGTTGAAACAATTTGAGAAAAGTACAAAGAAGAGAGACTGTTAAAAGTAACTAGAAAATACTTTTTGAAGAACCTGATTTGACAAAGATAACCTGATTTGACAAGCTGCTAAACTGATTTTTGAGAAAAAGGAATCCTGAAAGTGCAACTGAAAGCTGTAGATAACTGCTGAAAAAGATTTTTGTTTTTTGATTTTTGCTGCATAGTTCTAAACTTTTCTCATCTAATTTCTGATTCTTTACAGATCATGAGTAACATTAGCCAACAGAGTAGGAAGAGCAGGCGCTGTAAATATGTGAGCGTTGGTTTGGCAATTGTGTGTGGTATTGATTGTGGGTATGACTGTTCTTGACAAGGGCAAATCCAACCATACTTCAGTTTTAGAGACAACTACTGCATTAACAGGGATAGAGAAGTTTAGGTTAGCTGAAAAGTATTTGCATGTAGATAATGCCCAAGGGGAACTTTCTTCTAATTTCTTCTATCACTTATTGCGTGAGTATGTTGAGGCGATGGATACGAAGAACTGTTATGTGTGTACGCAGATTCCTTCATCAGTCGAAGGAGTTACCTATCATAGTTTGCCTCTAACTTATGGGATAAACTGTAGTCTGTCACTAACAAGATTCTATAACCACGAGTACATTCAGTATTTCTATTCCAATCATGATGTTGTGTTTTCGTTTGTCCCCCTAATTAGGTACCTGAGTAGAGTAGCCAAGGATAATGACATAGTATAAGTGAGGGGTTTCTTAGAGCCTACATTAATGTTTGGCACTGCTTACACTCACAGGAACAAACTGACATGCTTGCTTACACCTTTAGAAAAGAGCTTCTTAGATCACAGAGATGACAGGAGAAAGGCATTGAAGGAGAATTTAGAAAAGGGCTTAGAGAAAATGTGGATTAGGATTCTCCCACTATAATAGCCCCACATGATATAACCAGGAATGAGCCCAGCAGATAAGTATTGTTCTCTTTCAATAAAGTTTTATCCATTTTGAAAAATACTTTTTCTTGAAATGCTACAGGCTCAGATTGGGGCCCTTTTGACATTTATAAGCAGAATATTAACCTTTGGGCACCTAATATGGCTAATATCCTTATGTCCATGAGAAAGGAAGATTTTCCCCTAACATGGTCAGAGTCAATAATAGTACCAATTTTCAAGAAGGACACTTAGTTGGACCCACCATATTATCAACTAATTTGTCTATTGGACTCTTCATTTAAATCAGTTAAACTGGAATTATGGGATGAAGACAGCTCAATTTTGCCCTCCTTACAATTTGGGGTAAGGAAGGGGGCTGGGCAAGCACACCAGGGTTAAGAAAGGTTTCCTCTAGTTGGGTTTCATGGACTTTAGCAATGCATTTGATTTCATCAGCCATGTTAAATGACGAGATCCTTAGGGGCTGACGAGGGGATAATTCACCCAAGAAGCCAGTTGTATGAGAATGGTACTAGTAGGGTCCACTATGACCCAAATGGGGAGTGCACCAACCCTTTTAAAATTATAAGGGGAGTCAGGGAATAGTGTGTCCTTGCCCCCTTTTTATTTAAATGGTACTCTAATGACCTGGGATGACTCCTGGTGAAAGATAACTTGTTTTTCCAAGGATAGGCACTTGCCCAATCTCTGCTCCATTGTATGCTAACAATGCTCTTCTTACGGCAAGAACAACGAATGGACTACAATAGATTTTAGACTCTTTTATCTATTTTTTGGGTGATTTAAACTTGACAGTGATCTGCGGTAAAGGATCGTCCATGACACAATGTTTTTCTATAAAAATGGTACACATATCCAGAGTCAACACTTTGGCCCTTATTATGAGTGTGCGGTCTTACGAGCGCCACACTCGCAGTGGCGGTCTTGACCACCAGCTCTACCAGGATCTTGGATCCTGGCAGTCTGGAGGTGGCAGAGATCCTAATCAACCAGGGCAGCGCTGCAGAACAACCTTGTTCTCCACCAGCCTTTTCATGGAGAACAGGTGCAGAGGGCCACAGAGGGGGCCCCTGCACTGCCCATGCACTTGGTACCATTGCAATGTTCACTGTTTGCTCTGCAGACAGTGAACATTGCGAGGGTGCTGGTGCACCCTGCGGACTACAGCATTGCCACCAGCTTGATTATGAGCCGGAATCAATGCTGTAGCCTGTTTCCCTCTAGGCTGGCGGGTGGAAACCCAGGTTTCCACCTGCTAGCCTAGCAGGAAATTCTTAATGGGGCGGGCAGGGGGTGGGGGGAAGCCTATGTGGTGACCCGTTTTGTCTTACCTGGCATGCATTTTGACCACCTTGGTAATTAGGTACACCTAAGGAAGTTAAAGAACTAACAACTACAAAAAATACTGAGACAGTTTTTAGATGTACCACTAAACTTGGCTCCAGACTGACTAAGCTCTTGTATAACATCTTTAAAAGTAAAAACATTTCTGCTGCTACATATCAAGCAGTTATATGGAGGCATGATAATTGTCAGCAACAACAAAAAATGGTGCACACCTATGTAAGGGGATTACTCTCCATCCCTCCTAGTATTTCTTTACATACATGCCACAAAGAACTAGGGATGGCTCTCTTATGAAGAGCACAATAAAAACTCATCCCATGCAGCTATGCCATTCTAACTGATTGAAACTAGAAAGAAGTCTAAATATACCACTTATCCTGGATTGCTTATCAATAGAGCATCCTTTAAAATGACACTTGTTAGATTATATTAGATCTATGCACAGCTTCCTTGGTGAAACAATGAATTGCAATGGAACAAATATTCTTGGTGTTTTCCTAAACTTAGACTTGAAGAGACAGATGACACAACTCACTGTGGAATGCAGGAAGCGTAAAGAACTTGTTAACTTCACTCTCTAACCCATTCCCTTGTCATATTTGGAGAAGACATTCAGCCATATCTTATTTCTGCATTAAGTTTTCATCATCCAATTCTGTTGACACAATTTTGGCTGGCTGTTGTCAATTTTTTTGGCGGCATTCCAAGAAAGGGTCAATGGCATGGAGACAGCATAGCTTGCTCAGGTGACGTAAGTTCATTCCAAAGCATTTAGCATTTTACATTTTTTGTATATTATATAGAATCCCCAGGGTGTATTTTTTAAAACCTTTATTATTACATTTTACCCATTGTAGACTACCTCTTAGATATTGTCAGTCATTAGATACATTGCCAAGTTGTGTTGTGGTACTGTGTTATGCACAAATGGCGATTAAAATTAGGAAATCTTTTCAGAATGTATGTGTACCTGAATTGGTTTAGTGTTGGTATACTGCAACATTTAATTTTTTTGTCAATTGTATGTTATTTGCTTTATTGCACTCTCTTTTATGGTTTATACACAAACCGAATAAAGGTGAATTTGATGTTTGAGTTCTGGATCTGGATTTAGGGTTGCGCAAATCGTCTCAGCAATGACTGGTCCAGAACATTCTGTTTGGTTCCTACTGCAAGCTTTGTTTTCTAATGGTATCTCAATGAATTTTGTCACATGTTCTTTGGGCCACCATACTAAGCTTATCTTGTGTGGATTTACCACCCCCTCTCCCAGAAAATCTTTTAATATACTCATGCTGGTAGGCCTTTTGCTTACTTGTTTATACTTTCTGTTATATCTACTCCTTCTTAACCCCTTCCCCGCCAGGGACGTAATGGTTACGTCCATGGCAGCGCCCGTGTGGCGCCATAGACGTAACCATTAAGTCCTGGGACTGGCAGTCGGGGGAAGCGCTAGCGCTTCCCCTGAGGGCCGCCCCCCAACGCCCCCAGGCCAGGGCTGATTTCATGGAAAGGGGGAAAGACGCGCTGGAAGCCATTTGCTTCCAGCGCGTCTAAGGGAGAAGGTGAGTTTTTCACCTTTGTGCGGGGTGGGGGTGCTCTGAGAGAGGCATCGAGGGAAAGGAAAGGGTTTTCCTTTCCCTCGATGTCTCTTTGAGCATTCCTGCTGCCCGATCGCGATGCGATCGGGCAGCAGGAATGCCCACTAGACACCAGGGATTTCAGTATGTGTGTGTGTGTGTGTTATATTAGTGTGGGGGAGCGACCCCTTGGGCAAGGGTCGCTCCCCTTTGGGGGCACATGTATTTTACATCGTTTCTGCCCCCCCTGGGGGCAGATTGGCCCTATTTTTAGGCCGATCTGCCCCCAAGGGGGGCAGAAAGCCACTAGACACCAGGGATTTTATTGTTGATTTGTATTTTTTGTGTTGGGGGGCGGCCCCTTGGGCAAGGGTCGCTCCCCTTTGGGGGCACATGTATTTTACGTCGTTTCTGCCCCCCCTGGGGGCAGATTGGCCCTATTTTTAGGCCGATCTGCCCCCAAGGGGGGCAGAAAGCCACTAGACACCAGGGATTTTATTGTTGATTTGTATTTTTTGTGTTGGGGGGCGGCCCCTTGGGCAAGGGTCGCTCCCCTTTGGGGGCAAATGTATTTTACGTCGTTTCTGCCCCCCCTGGGGGCAGATTGGCCCTATTTTTAGGCTGATCTGCCCCCAAGGGGGGCAGAAAGCCACTAGACACCAGGGATTTTATTGTTGATTTGTATTTTTTGTGTTGGGGGGCAGCCCCTTGGGCAAGGGTCGCCCCCATGGGCCCACATGTATTTTTGGGCAGTTCTGCCCCCCTTGGGGGCAGAGAGGCCTATTTTTTTTAGGCCTTTCTGCCCCCAAGGGGGGCAGAATCCCAATAGCGCCAGAAAGATATGTTTGTATGTGTGCTTTGTGTTGGGGGGTGGCCCCTTGGGCAAGGGTCGCTCCCCCCGGGGGCGCAATGTATTTATCGTCGTTTCCTACCCCCTTGGGGGCAGATTGGCCCTATTTTTACGCCGATCTGCCCCCAAGGGGGGCAGAAAGCCACTAGACACCAGGGATTTTATTGTTGGTTTTTATTTTTTGTGTTGGGGGGCGGCCCCTTGGGCAAGGGTCGCCCCCAGGGGCCCACATGTATTTTTGGGCAGTTCTGCCCCCCTTGGGGGCAGATATGCCTATTTTTTAGGCCTTTCTGTCCCCAAGGGGGGCAGAATCCCCATAGCGCCAGGGATACTATGTGTGTGTGTGTGCTTTGTGTGGGGGTGTGGCCCCTTGGGCAAGGGTCGCCCCCCCCCAAAGGGTGCAATGTAATCTGGGCGATTTCTGCCCCCTCCCCTAGGGGGTAGATTGGCCTATTTTTTTTTAGGCCCATCTTCCCCCAAGCAGAGAAGACTAGACACAAGGGAAAATGAAAAAATGGTTAGTGGCGGAGTGTTTGTCAACTGGCGAAGTATTTGCTTTTATGATAATAACAGTTTTTCTCCTTTTTGTTTTAGTTCAAAGCTTTTGCTGACTTTGCTGTGGCTTGTTGCAGTTTTGGCAGTAGTTGTCCTGCGGTTTGCGTAGTTGCATGTTTTAGGTAAGTAAATAAATTTACTCCAAGTGAGTATTGTTGCAATGCATGAATGACATGTTTGTAGGTGGTGTACTGAATGCAGGATTGTGTGTGAAATTGTCCTTAGAGTTATGCACAATGATTATTGTGTTGTCTTATGTCTAATTTGCTTTTTTTTTTCTCTTTTTAGTGGGATATCGTTGGTGATTGCTGTGGCTGTGCAGAGTAGTTGCTGGTGAGTCAAGCTTTTTCAGGCAAGTGAGCAGTATAGTTTTTGAGTTTATAATTCTTAGTGATAAACCTATACTTTGTTACTTATCTTACACAGTGCTGGTTGTTGGTGGTGTATTTGTCCAGTTGATTTTTGTAGGAAGGATCATGGCCAGCCGTAGGATGACCGCTCAGCAGGTTGTTAGTGTGCTTTTTGAGTCATCTTCTGACCATGAATATGAGACTGACTCTGCATCTGAGGCAGAGGAGGAAGTGCAGGATTCTGGAAGTGAATTTTCTGTCAGAGATGAATCATCTGATGATGAAGCCACTCTCAGTGCTGATGAAGGGCCTGTTTTAGAGGAGGACAGTGATGTGCCAATGGTGCAGGAGCCAGCGGCTGAAAGGCTTCCCATTGGAAGACCTGACGCATGGGTTGCACCAAACATGGAGCAGCCACAGTTGCCTGCGTTTACTGGTTTTCCAGGGTGTCGAGTTAATACGGAAAACTTTTTTCCCGTCAACTTTTTTGAGTTGTTTATGGACGATATATTTTTGGAAGAGATTGTTGAGCAGACTAATTTGTATGCAGAGCAGTTTTTGAGGGACAACGCTGCCAGACTTAGGCCACACTCTAGAGCTAGCTGGTGGATTCCCACAAATCTGGAAGAGTTGAAAAAGTTCTTGGGTTTAACTTTTTTGATGGGGCTGATAAGGAAGCCGTCGCTGTCTTCATATTGGTCTACTAGTCCCTTGATGGCAACTGCTATATTTCCTGCCATCATGAGTCGTAACCGGTATGAGCTTCTTCTTCGGATGTTGCATTTTGTAGATAATGCTTTAGCCTTGCCACGAGATCATCCTGATTCTGACCGTCTTTTTAAGATTAGACCTGTCCTTGATCATTTGGTAGATCGGTTTTCAGAGATCTATGTTCCAGGGAAAGAAATATCTGTAGATGAGTCTTTGGTCCTGTTCAAGGGTCGTTTGGTTTTTAGGCAGTACATTCCTAGCAAGAGGGCACGGTATGGAATTAAATTGTATATGCTGTCAGAAAGTAGTACAGGATATGTTTATAATTTCCGGGTCTACACTGGTAGGGATTCCAATATTGACCCCCCTGGTTGTCCTCCCACTTTTGGAGTTAGTGAGAAAATTGTGTGGGAACTTGGTAGACGACTGTTTAACAAAGGTCACCATTTATATGTAGATAACTTCTACACTGGAGTTCGGTTGTTCAAGGAGTTGTTCAGAGTGGACACTGTTGCTTGTGGCACAATCCGCTCTAATCGGAAAGGCTATCCAAAAGAGCTTGTCTGTAAAAAACTTGAGAAGGGACAGTGCAGTGCCTTGCGGAATGATGAGCTGCTAGCTCTGAAATTTGTAGACAAGAGGGATGTATACATGCTAAGCACCATCCATGATGAGAGTACTTCACCTGTGGCTGTTTGGGGTCAGGTTGCCGAAGTGCGCAAACCTGTGTGCATCTTAGACTATAATAAGCACATGGGTGGTGTTGATAGAGTAGATCAGAGGTTAGAACCTTACACTGCTGCTCGTAAGTCTTATGTGTGGTATAAGAAATTAGCGCTTCACTTGTTCCACTTGGCAACTTTTAATGCTTTTGTTGTGTTTAAGGATAGTTCTCTAGAGTCAAGGATGACATTTGTGAAATTTCAGGAGTCTATCATAGCTAGCCTTGTTGTGCTGGAACAGGCAAGAGTTCCTAGAGAAGCAGTGGTGGAGGATGTGGCTAGATTGAAAGATCGTCACTTTGCTGAGCACATTCCTCCCACGGCCAAAAAAAACTTTCCTGCTAAGAGATGTAGAGTCTGTGCTCGAAGAGGTATCAGGAAGGAGACTAGGATGTACTGCCCTGATTGTCCTTCAAAGCCTGGGCTGTGTGTGGGTGGCTGTTTCAGGAGCTACCACACACAGAAGAATTATTGGGAAATTCCGTGAGCGTAAACTGGTGTTTTATATTTTTATATGTTCGGTTTCACGGTTGGCATTAGTCATGTATTCAGTTAGAGCTTTTGTGTTTGTAGTTTTGTACTAATTTATGATTAGTGGTTTCTTTGTTGTTTAAAAACAAAAAAAAGGGGATGGCATGTGTAGAGTGGCGCTTGGCTGGCGGCGTGGGTGTGGTGGCGCTTGGCTGGCGGTGTGTGTGGGGTGGCGCTTGGCTGGCGGTGTGTGTGGGGTGGCGCTTGGCTGGCGGTGTGTGTGGGGTGGCGCTTGGCTGGTGGTGTGTGTGGGGTGGCGCTGGGCTGGCGGTGTGTGTGGGGTGGCGCTTGGCTGGTGGTGTGGGTGGGGTGGCGCTTGGCTGGTGGTGTGGCGCTTGGCTGGCAGTGCCGGCCAAACGCCAGTCCACACACTCATCAGCTGGTGTGATTGCTGTATCAGGCATGTGGGCGTATGAAAGTGATGGGCCCTTGACTGGCGCTGTCTGTGGATGCGAGTCTTGTAATGTGCTGGGCCCGTGGCTGGCGGCGTGAATGGTCTAGTGCATGTCATGTATGAAAGGTGTGTGAATGGACTGTAAAGCGGTTGGTGCCTTGTCGTGGCTTTACAGCTCACGAGCTGTGAGTCATTGGTTCAGTTTTTTGGCCTTTCAGTTATTACCAGTGCATTTCACTTTTGTGAAATCTCTTGTTAATAAAATTTGATCTACTGAACCATCACTCACCCTCGTGCCAAATCCAACCAGTATGTGTGGTACAAATGACAAAACCTGCTCCGCTGTAATCAGGCGTCGCAGCACACTTGAGACACGCTAGGTGCCTCGGGTGGGACCCCGATGATGAAGCATGCCACCAACTTGGTTGGTGGGTGAGGGGTCTTCTTCACATAACCTAAGTGTGTTTCTTTTCACAATTTTAGTGTTTGGCACATCACGGACGTATGTGCACACATCAAAGTGATATATTCCAAAAATACCTGTGTTTGGGGGGGAGGGCCCACCTATGTTTTTGGTCCTGGGTGCGGCCGTCATGTAGGGAAACCTACAAAACCCAGAAACTTTTTAAAACTAGGCACCCCAAGGAGTCTAGGGAGGTGTGGCTTGTGTGGCTCCCCCAACATTTTCTTACCCAGACTCCTCTGTAAACCTAGAAATTTGCATAAAAAAGCATATTTTCCTGATTTTTCTTAGTAGGATCACCGCTCCAGCACAAAATTCCTACTCCCCAGTTTTCCCCTCAGTCTCCCAAGTAAAATGACACCTCACTTATGTGGGTCCCCAAAGCAGAGTCCGTCTAAAGATGTATAAAAGAATATGCCCTTATAAACTTGCTGTGCTATCCCTTCTATCCCTTCAGGTTTTGGGCCTTATTCTGTTGCAGGCACCTGGCCCACCCACACAAGTGAGGTATCATTTTTATCGGGAGACTTGGGGGAACGCTGGGTGGAAGGAAATTTGTGGCTCCTATCAGATAACAGAACTTTCTGCCACAGAAATGTGAGGAACATGTGTTTTTTTAGCCAAATTTTGAGGTTTGCAAAGGATTCTGGGTAACAGAACCTGGTCCGAGCCCCGCAAGTCACCCCTCCTTGGATTCCCCTAGGTCTCTAGTTTTCAGAAATGCACAGGTTTGGTAGGTTTCCCTAGGCGCCGGGTGAGCTACAGGCCAAAATCCACAGGTAGGCACTGTTTTCTCCCAAAATTTTGGATGTGTCCACGTTGCGCTTTGGGGTGTTTCCTGTCGCCGGCGCTAGGCCTACCCACGCAAGTGAGGTATCATTTTTATCAGGAGACTTGGGGGAACGCTGGGTGGAAGGAAATTTGTAGCTCCTCTCAGATTCCAGAACTTTCTGCCACAGAAATGTGAGGAACATGTGTTTTTTTAGCCACATTTTGAGGTTTGCAAAGGATTCTGGGTAACAGAACCTGGTCCGAGCCCCGCAAGTCACCCCTCCTTGGATTCCCCTAGGTCTCTAGTTTTCAGAAATGCACAGGTTTGGTAGGTTTCCCTAGGTGACGGCTGAGCTAGAGGCCAAAATCTACAGGTAGGCACTTCGCTAAAAACACCTGTTTTTTTCCAAAATTTAGGATGTGTCCACGTTGCGCTTTGGGGTGTCT
The DNA here is from genome assembly GCF_031143425.1 of Pleurodeles waltl. Classification (NCBI taxonomy): domain Eukaryota; kingdom Metazoa; phylum Chordata; class Amphibia; order Caudata; family Salamandridae; genus Pleurodeles; species Pleurodeles waltl. The sequence continues at coordinate 1,329,967,811 of NC_090446.1, read as the reverse complement.
CCTGTCGCCGGCGCTAGGCCTACCCACGCAATTGAGGTATCATTTTTATCGGGAGACTTGGGGGAACGCTGGGTGGAAGGAAATTTGTAGCTCCTCTCAGATTCCAGAACTTTCTGCCACAGAAATGTGAGGAACATGTGTTTTTTTAGCCAAATTTTGAGGTTTGCAAAGGATTCTGGGTAACAGAACCTGGTCCGAGCCCCGCAAGTCACCCCTCCTTGGATTCCCCTAGGTCTCTAGTTTTCAGAAATGCACAGGTTTGGTAGGTTTCCCTAGGTGCCGGCTGAGCTAGAGGCCAAAATCTACAGGTAGGCACTTCGCAAAAAACACCTCTGTTTTTTTCCAAAATTTAGGATGTGTCCACGTTGCACTTTGGGGTCTTTCCTGTCGCCGGCGCTAGACCTACCCACGCAAGTGAGGTATCATTTTTATCGGGAGACTTGGGGGAACGCTGGGTGGAAGGAAATTTGTAGCTCCTCTCAGATTCCAGAACTTTCTGCCACAGAAATGTGAGGAACATGTGTTTTTTTAGCCAAATTTTGAGGTTTGCAAAAGATTCTGGGTAACAGAACCTGGTCCGAGCCCCGCAAGTCACCCCTCCTTGGATTCCCCTAGGTCTCTAGTTTTCAGAAATGCACAGGTTTGGTAGGTTTCCCTAGGTGCCGGCTGAGCTAGAGGCCAAAATCTACAGGTAGGCACTTCGCAAAAAACACCTCTGTTTTTTTCCAAAATTTAGGATGTGTCCGCGTTGCGCTTTGGGGTGTTTCCTGTCGCCGGCGCTAGGCCTACCCACGCAAGTGAGGTATCATTTTTATCAGGAGACTTGGGGGAACGCTGGGTGGAAGGAAATTTGTAGCTCCTCTCAGATTCCAGAACTTTCTGCCACAGAAATGTGAGGAACATGTGTTTTTTTAGCCAAATTTTGAGGTTTGCAAAGGATTCTGGGTAACAGAACCTGGTCCGAGCCCCACAAGTCACCCCTCCTTGGATTCCCCTAGGTCTCTAGTTTTCAGAAATGCACAGGTTTGGTAGGTTTCCCTAGGTGCCGGCTGAGCTAGAGGCCAAAATCTACAGGTAGGCACTTCGCAAAAAACACCTCTGTTTTTTTCCAAAATTTAGGATGTCACACGTTGCGCTTTGGGGTCTTTCCTGTCGCCGGCGCTAGGCCTACCCACGCAAGTGAGGTATCATTTTTATCGGGAGACTTGGGGGAACGCTGGGTGGAAGGAAATTTGTAGCTCCTCTCAGATTCCAGAACTTTCTGCCACAGAAATGTGAGGAACATGTGTTTTTTTAGCCAAATTTTGAGGTTTGCAAAGGATTCTGGGTAACAGAACCTGGTCCGAGCCCCGCAAGTCACCCCTCCTTGGATTCCCCTAGGTCTCTAGTTTTCAGAAATGCACAGGTTTGGTAGGTTTCCCTAGGTGCCGGCTGAGCTAGAGGCCAAAATCTACAGGTAGGCACTTCGCAAAAAACACCTCTGTTTTTTTCCAAAATGTAGGATGTGTCCACGTTGCGCTTTGGGGTGTTTCCTGTCGCCGGCGCTAGGCCTACCCACGCAAGTGAGGTATAATTTTTATTGGGAGACTTGGGGGAACGCTGGGTGGAAGGAAATTTGTAGCTCCTCTCAGATTCCAGAACTTTCTGCCACAGAAATGTGAGGAACATGTGTTTTTTTAGCCAAATTTTGAGGTTTGCAAAGGATTCTGGGTAACAGAACCTGGTCCGAGCCCCGCAAGTCACCCCTCCTTGGATTCCCCTAGGTCTCTAGTTTTCAGAAATGCACAAGTTTGGTAGCTTTCCCTAGGTGCCGGCTGAGCTAGAGGCCAAAATCTACAGGTAGGCACTTCGCAAAAAACACCTCTGTTTTTTTCCAAAATTTAGGATGTGTCCGCGTTGCGCTTTGGGGTGTTTCCTGTCGCCGGCGCTAGGCCTACCCACGCAAGTGAGGTATCATTTTTATTGGGAGACTTGGGGGAACGCTGGGTGGAAGGAAATGTGTAGCTCCTCTCAGATTCCAGAACTTTCTGCCACAGAAATGTGAGGAACATGTGTTTTTTTAGCCAAATTTTGAGGTTTGCAAAGGATTCTGGGTAACAGAACCTGGTCCGAGCCCCGCAAGTCACCCCTCCTTGGATTCCCCTAGGTCTCTAGTTTTCAGAAATGCACAGGTTTGGTAGGTTTCCCTAGGTGCCGGCTGAGCTAGAGGCCAAAATCTACAGGTAGGCACTTCGCAAAAAACACCTCTGTTTTTTTCCAAAATTTAGGATGTGTCCACGTTGCGCTTTGGGGTGTTTCCTGTCGCCGGCGCTAGGCCTACCCACGCAAGTGAGGTATCATTTTTATCGGGAGACTTGGGGGAACGCTGGGTGGAAGGAAATTTGTAGCTCCTCTCAGATTCCAGAACTTTCTGCCACAGAAATGTGAGGAACATTTGTTTTTTTAGCCAAATTTTGAGGTTTGCAAAGGATTCTGGGTAACAGAACCTGGTCCGAGCCCCGCAAGTCACCCCTCCTTGGATTCCCCTAGGTCTCTAGTTTTCAGAAATGCACAGGTTTGGTAGGTTTCCCTAGGTGCCGGCTGAGCTAGAGGCCAAAATCTACAGGTAGGCACTTCGCAAAAAACACCTCTGTTTTTTTCCAAAATTTAGGATGTGTCCACGTTGCGCTTTGGGGTCTTTCCTGTCGCCGGCGCTAGGCCTACCCACGCAAGTGAGGTATCATTTTTATCGGGAGACTTGGGGGAACGCTGGGTGGAAGGAAATTTGTAGCTCCTCTCAGATTCCAGAACTTTCTGCCACAGAAATGTGAGGAACATGTGTTTTTTTAGCCAAATTTTGAGGTTTGCAAAGGATTCTGGGTAACAGAACCTGGTCCGAGCCCCGCAAGTCACCCCTCCTTGGATTCCCCTAGGTCTCTAGTTTTCAGAAATGCACAGGTTTGGTAGGTTTCCCTAGGCGCCGGGTGAGCTACAGGCCAAAATCCACAGGTAGGCACTGTTTTCTCCCAAAATTTTGGATGTGTCCACGTTGCGCTTTGGGGTGTTTCCTGTCGCAGGCGCTAGGCCTACCCACGCAAGTGAGGTATCATTTTTATCGGGATACTTGGGGGAACGCTGGGTGGAAGGAAATTTGTAGCTCCTCTCAGATTCCAGAACTTTCTGCCACAGAATGGTGAGGAACATGTGTTTTTTTAGCCACATTTTGAGGTTTGCAAAGGATTCTGGGTAACAGAACCTGGTCCGAGCCCCGCAAGTCACCCCTCCTTGGATTCCCCTAGGTCTCTAGTTTTCAGAAATGCACAGGTTTGGTAGGTTTCCCTAGGTGCCGGCTGAGCTAGAGGCCAAAATCTACAGGTAGGCACTTCGCAAAAAACACCTCTGTTTTTTTCCAAAATTTAGGATGTGTCGACGTTGCGCTTTGGGTTCTTTCCTGTCGCCGGCGCTAGGCCTACCCACGCAAGTGAGGTATCATTTTTATCGGGAGACTTGGGGGAATGCTGGGTGGAAGGAAATTTGTAGCTCCTCTCAGATTCCAGAACTTTCTGCCACAGAAATGTGAGGAACATGTGTTTTTTTAGCCAAATTTTGAGGTTTGCAAAGGATTCTGGGTAACAGAACCTGGTCCGAGCCCCGCAAGTCACCCCTCCTTGGATTCCCCTAGGTCTCTAGGTTTCAGAAATGCACAGGTTTGGTAGGTTTCCCTAGGTGCCGGCTGAGCTAGAGGCCAAAATCTACAGGTAGGCACTTCGCAAAAAACACCTCTGTTTTTTTCCAAAATGTAGGATGTGTCCACGTTGCGCTTTGGGGTGTTTCCTGTCGCCGGCGCTAGGCCTACCCACGCAAGTGAGGTATCATTTTTATCGGGAGACTTGGGGGAACGCTGGGTGGAAGGAAATTTGTAGCTCCTCTCAGATTCCAGAACTTTCTGCCACAGAAATGTGAGGAACATGTGATTTTTTAGCCAAATTTTGAGGTTTGCAAAGGATTCTGGGTAACAGAACCTGGTCCGAGCCCCGCAAGTCACCCCTCCTTGGATTCCCCTAGGTCTCTAGTTTTCAGAAATGCACAAGTTTGGTAGGTTTCCCTAGGTGCCGGCTGAGCTAGAGGCCAAAATCTACAGGTAGGCACTTCGCAAAAAACACCTCTGTTTTTTTCCAAAATTTAGGATGTGTCCGCGTTGCGCTTTGGGGTGTTTCCTGTCGCCGGCGCTAGGCCTACCCACGCAAGTGAGGTATCATTTTTATCAGGAGACTTGGGGGAACGCTGGGTGGAAGGAAATGTGTAGCTCCTCTCAGATTCCAGAACTTTCTGCCACAGAAATGTGAGGAACATGTGTTTTTTTAGCCAAATTTTGAGGTTTGCAAAGGATTCTGGGTAACAGAACCTGGTCCGAGCCCTGCAAGTCACCCCTCCTTGGATTCCCCTAGGTCTCTAGTTTTCAGAAATGCACAGGTTTGGTAGGTTTCCCTAGGTGCCGGCTGAGCTAGAGGCCAAAATCTACAGGTAGGCACTTCGCAAAAAACACCTCCGTTTTTTTCCAAAATTTAGGATGTGTCCACGTTGCGCTTTGGGGTGTTTCCTGTCGCCGGCGCTAGGCCTACCCACGCAAGTGAGGTATCATTTTTATCGGGAGACTTGGGGGAACGCTGGGTGGAAGGAAATTTGTAGCTCCTCTCAGATTCCAGAACTTTCTACCACAGAAATGTGAGGAACATGTGTTTTTTCAGCCAAATTTTGAGGTTTGCAAAGGATTCTGGGTAACAGAACCTGGTCCGAGCCCCGCAAGTCACCCCTCCTTGGATTCCCCTAGGTCTCTAGTTTTCAGAAATGCACAGGTTTGGTAGGTTTCCCTAGGTGCCGGCTGAGCTAGAGGCCAAAATCTACAGGTAGGCACTTCGCAAAAAACACCTCTGTTTTTTTCAAAAATTTAGGATGTGTCCGCGTTGCGCTTTGGGGTGTTTCCTGTCGCCGGCGCTAGGCCTACCCACGCAAGTGAGGTATCATTTTTATCGGGAGACTTGGGGGAACGCTGGGTGGAAGGAAATGTGTAGCTCCTCTCAGATTCCAGAACTTTCTGCCACAGAAATGTGAGGAACATGTGTTTTTTTAGCCAAATTTTGAGGTTTGCAAAGGATTCTGGGTAACAGAACCTGGTCCGAACCCCGCAAGTCACCCCTCCTTGGATTCCCCTAGGTCTCTAGTTTTCAGAAATGCACAGGTTTGGTAGGTTTCCCTAGGTGCCGGCTGAGCTAGAGGCCAAAATCTACAGGTACGCACTTCGCAAAAAACACCTCTGTTTTTTTCCAAAATTTAGGATGTGTCCGCGTTGCGCTTTGGGGTGTTTCCTGTCGCCGGCGCTAGGCCTACCCACGCAAGTGAGGTATCATTTTTATCGGGAGACTTGGGGGAACGCTGGGTGGAAGGAAATGTGTAGCTCCTCTCAGATTCCAGAACTTTCTGCCACAGAAATGTGAGGAACATGTGTTTTTTTAGCCAAATTTTGAGGTTTGCAAAGGATTCTGGGTAACAGAACCTGGTCCGAGCCCCGCAAGTCACCCCTCCTTGGATTCCCCTAGGTCTCTAGTTTTCAGAAATGCACAGGTTTGGTAGGTTTCCCTAGGTGCCGGCTGAGCTAGAGGCCAAAATCTACAGGTAGGCACTTCGCAAAAAACACCTCTGTTTTTTTCCAAAATGTAGGATGTGTCCACGTTGCGCTTTGGGGTGTTTCCTGTCGCCGGCGCTAGGCCTACCCACGCAAGTGAGGTATAATTTTTATTGGGAGACTTGGGGGAACGCTGGGTGGAAGGAAATTTGTAGCTCCTCTCAGATTCCAGAACTTTCTGCCACAGAAATGTGAGGAACATGTGTTTTTTTAGCCAAATTTTGAGGTTTGCAAAGGATTCTGGGTAACAGAACCTGGTCCGAGCCCCGCAAGTCACCCCTCCTTGGATTCCCCTAGGTCTCTTGTTTTCAGAAATGCACAAGTTTGGTAGCTTTCCCTAGGTGCCGGCTGAGCTAGAGGCCAAAATCTACAGGTAGGCACTTCGCAAAAAACACCTCTGTTTTTTTCCAAAATTTAGGATGTGTCCGCGTTGCGCTTTGGGGTGTTTCCTGTCGCCGGCGCTAGGCCTACCCACGCAAGTGAGGTATCATTTTTATCGGGAGACTTGGGGGAACGCTGGGTGGAAGGAAATGTGTAGCTCCTCTCAGATTCCAGAACTTTCTGCCACAGAAATGTGAGGAACATGTGTTTTTTTAGCCAAATTTTGAGGTTTGCAAAGGATTCTGGGTAACAGAACCTGGTCCGAGCCCCGCAAGTCACCCCTCCTTGGATTCCCCTAGGTCTCTAGTTTTCAGAAATGCACAGGTTTGGTAGGTTTCCCTAGGTGCCGGCTGAGCTAGAGGCCAAAATCTACAGGTAGGCACTTCGCAAAAAACACCTCTGTTTTTTTCCAAAATTTAGGATGTGTCCACGTTGCGCTTTGGGGTGTTTCCTGTCGCCGGCGCTAGGCCTACCCACGCAAGTGAGGTATCATTTTTATCGGGAGACTTGGGGGAACGCTGGGTGGAAGGAAATTTGTAGCTCCTCTCAGATTCCAGAACTTTCTGCCACAGAAATGTGAGGAACATGTGTTTTTTTAGCCAAATTTTGAGGTTTGCAAAGGATTCTGGGTAACAGAACCTGGTCCGAGCCCCGCAAGTCACCCCTCCTTGGATTCCCCTAGGTCTCTAGTTTTCAGAAATGCACAGGTTTGGTAGGTTTCCCTAGCTGCCGGCTGAGCTAGAGGCCAAAATCTACAGGTAGGCACTTCGCAAAAAACACCTCTGTTTTTTTCCAAAATTTAGGATGTGTCCGCGTTGCGCTTTGGGGTGTTTCCTGTCGCCGGCGCTAGGCCTACCCACGCAAGTGAGGTATCATTTTTATCAGGAGACTTGGGGGAACGCTGGGTGGAAGGAAATTTGTAGCTCCTCTCAGATTCCAGAACTTTCTGCCACAGAAATGTGAGGAACATGTGTTTTTTTAGCCAAATTTTGAGGTTTGCAAAGGATTCTGGGTAACAGAACCTGGTCCGAGCCCCGCAAGTCACCCCTCCTTGGATTCCCCTAGGTCTCTAGTTTTCAGAAATGCACAGGTTTGGTAGGTTTCCCTAGGTGCCGGCTGAGCTAGAGGCCAAAATCTACAGGTAGGCACTTCGCAAAAAACACCTCTGTTTTTTTCCAAAATTTAGGATGTGTCCACGTTGCGCTTTGGGGTCTTTCCTGTCGCCGGCGCTAGGCCTACCCACGCAAGTGAGGTATCATTTTTATCGGGAGACTTGGGGGAACGCTGGGTGGAAGGAAATTTGTAGCTCCTCTCAGATTCCAGAACTTTCTGCCACAGAAATGTGAGGAACATGTGTTTTTTTAGCCAAATTTTGAGGTTTGCAAAGGATTGTGGGTAACAGAACCTGGTCCGAGCCCCGCAAGTCACCCCTCCTTGGATTCCCCTAGGTCTCTAGTTTTCAGAAATGCACAGGTTTGGTAGGTTTTCCTAGGCGCCGGGTGAGCTACAGGCCAAAATCCACAGGTAGGCACTGTTTTCTCCCAAAATTTTGGATGTGTCCACGTTGCGCTTTGGGGTGTTTCCTGTCGCAGGCGCTAGGCCTACCCACGCAAGTGAGGTATCATTTTTATCGGGATACTTGGGGGAACGCTGGGTGGAAGGAAATTTGTAGCTCCTCTCAGATTCCAGAACTTTCTGCCACAGAATGGTGAGGAACATGTGCTTTTTTAGCCACATTTTGAGGTTTGCAAAGGATTCTGGGTAACAGAACCTGGTCCGAGCCCCGCAAGTCACCCCTCCTTGGATTCCCCTAGGTCTCTAGTTTTCAGAAATGCACAGGTTTGGTAGGTTTCCCTAGGTGCCGGCTGAGCTAGAGGCCAAAATCTACAGGTAGGCACTTCGCAAAAAACACCTCTGTTTTTTTCCAAAATTTAGGATGTGTCGACGTTGCGCTTTGGGTTCTTTCCTGTCGCCGGCGCTAGGCCTACCCACGCAAGTGAGGTATCATTTTTATCGGGAGACTTGGGGGAATGCTGGGTGGAAGGAAATTTGTAGCTCTTCTCAGATTCCAGAACTTTCTGCCACAGAAATGTGAGGAACATGTGTTTTTTTAGCCAAATTTTGAGGTTTGCAAAGGATTCTGGGTAACAGAACCTGGTCCGAGCCCCGCAAGTCACCCCTCCTTGGATTCCCCTAGGTCTCTAGTTTTCAGAAATGCACAGGTTTGGTAGGTTTCCCTAGGTGCCGGCTGAGCTAGAGGCCAAAATCTACAGGTAGGCACTTCGCAAAAAACACCTCTGTTTTTTCCAAAATGTAGGATGTGTCCACGTTGCGCTTTGGGGTGTTTCCTGTCGCCGGCGCTAGGCCTACCCACGCAAGTGAGGTATCATTTTTATCGGGAGACTTGGGGGAACGCTGGGTGGAAGGAAATTCGTAGCTCCTCTCAGATTCCAGAACTTTCTGCCACAGAAATGTGAGGAACATGTGTTTTTTTAGCCAAATTTTGAGGTTTGCAAAGGATTCTGGGTAACAGAACCTGGTCCGAGCCCCGCCAGTCACCCCTCCTTGGATTCCCCTAGGTCTCTAGTTTTCAGAAATGCACAAGTTTGGTAGGTTTCCCTAGGTGCCGGCTGAGCTAGAGGCCAAAATCTACAGGTAGGCACTTCGCAAAAAACACCTCTGTTTTTTTCCAAAATTTAGGATGTGTCCGCGTTGCGCTTTGGGGTGTTTCCTGTCGCCGGCCCTAGGCCTACCCACGCAAGTGAGGTATCATTTTTATCAGGAGACTTGGGGAAACGCTGGGTGGAAGGAAATGTGTAGCTCCTCTCAGATTCCAGAACTTTCTGCCACAGAAATGTGAGGAACATGTGTTTTTTTAGCCAAATTTTGAGGTTTGCAAAGGATTCTGGGTAACAGAACCTGGTCCGAGCCCCGCAAGTCACCCCTCCTTGGATTCCCCTAGGTCTCTAGTTTTCAGAAATGCACAGGTTTGGTAGGTTTCCCTAGGTGCCGGCTGAGCTAGAGGCCAAAATCTACAGGTAGGCACTTCGCGAAAAACACCTCTGTTTTTTTCCAAAATTTAGGATGTGTCCACGTTGCGCTTTGGGGTGTTTCCTGTCGCCGGCGCTAGGCCTACCCACGCAAGTGAGGTATCATTTTTATCGGGAGACTTGGGGGAACGCTGGGTGGAAGGAAATTTGTAGCTCCTCTCAGATTCCAGAACTTTCTGCCACAGAAATGTGAGGAACATGTGTTTTTTCAGCCAAATTTTGAGGTTTGCAAAGGATTCTGGGTAACAGAACCTGGTCCGAGCCCCGCAAGTCACCCCTCCTTGGATTCCCCTAGGTCTCTAGTTTTCAGAAATGCACAGGTTTGGTAGGTTTCCCTAGGTGCCGGCTGAGCTAGAGGCCAAAATCTACAGGTAGGCACTTCGCAAAAAACACCTCTGTTTTTTTCAAAAATTTAGGATGTGTCCGCGTTGCGCTTTGGGGTGTTTCCTGTCGCCGGCGCTAGGCCTACCCACGCAAGTGAGGTATCATTTTTATCGGGAGACTTGGGGGAACGCTGGGTGGAAGGAAATGTGTAGCTCCTCTCAGATTCCAGAACTTTCTGCCACAGAAATGTGAGGAACATGTGTTTTTTTAGCCAAATTTTGAGGTTTGCAAAGGATTCTGGGTAACAGAACCTGGTCCGAGCCCCGCAAGTCACCCCTCCTTGGATTCCCCTAGGTCTCTAGTTTTCAGAAATGCACAGGTTTGGTAGGTTTCCCTAGGTGCCGGCTGAGCTAGAGGCCAAAATCTACAGGTAGGCACTTCGCAAAAAACACCTCTGTTTTTTTCCAAAATTTAGGATGTGTCCACGTTGCGCTTTGGGGTCTTTCCTGTCGCCGGCGCTAGGCCTACCCACGCAAGTGAGGTATCATTTTTATCGGGAGACTTGGGGGAACGCTGGGTGGAAGGAAATTTGTAGCTCCTCTCAGATTCCAGAACTTTCTGCCACAGAAATGTGAGGAACATGTGTTTTTTTAGCCAAATTTTGAGGTTTGCAAAGGATTCTGGGTAACAGAACCTGGTCCGAGCCCCGCAAGTCACCCCTCCTTGGATTCCCCTAGGTCTCTAGTTTTCAGAAATGCACAGGTTTGGTAGGTTTCCCTAGGTGCCGGCTGAGCTAGAGGCCAAAATCTACAGGTAGGCACTTCGCAAAAAACACCTCTGTTTTTTTCAAAAATTTAGGATGTGTCCGCGTTGCGCTTTGGGGTGTTTCCTGTCGCCGGCGCTAGGCCTACCCACGCAAGTGAGGTATCATTTTTATCGGGAGACTTGGGGGAACGATGGGTGGAAGGAAATGTGTAGCTCCTCTCAGATTCCAGAACTTTCTGCCACAGAAATGTGAGGAACATGTGTTTTTTTAGCCAAATTATGAGGTTTGCAAAGGATTCTGGGTAACAGAACCTGGTCCGAGCCCCGCAAGTCACCCCTCCTTGGATTCCCCTAGGTCTCTAGTTTTCAGAAATGCACAGGTTTGGTAGGTTTCCCTAGTTGCCGGCTGAGCTAGAGGCCAAAATCTACAGGTAGGCACTTCGCAAAAAACACCTCTGTTTTTTTCCAAAATTTAGGATGTGTCCACGTTGCGCTTTGGGGTGTTTCCTGTCGCCGGCGCTAGGCCTACCCACGCAAGTGAGGTATCATTTTTATCGGGAGACTTGGGGGAACGCTGGGTGGAAGGAAATTTGTAGCTCCTCTCAGATTCCAGAACTTTCTGCCACAGAAATGTGAGGAACATGTGTTTTTTTAGCCAAATTTTGAGGTTTGCAAAGGATTCTGGGTAACAGAACCTGGTCCGAGCCCCGCAAGTCACCCCTCCTTGGATTCCCCTAGGTCTCTAGTTTTCAGAAATGCACAGGTTTGGTAGGTTTCCCTAGGCGCCGGGTGAGCTACAGGCCAAAATCCACAGGTAGGCACTGTTTTCTCCCAAAATTTTGGATGTGTCCACGTTGCGCTTTGGGGTGTTTCCTGTCGCAGGCGCTAGGCCTACCCACGCAAGTGAGGTATCATTTTTATCGGGAGACTTGGGGGAACGCTGGGTGGAAGGAAATTTGTAGCTCCTCTCAGATTCCAGAACTTTCTGCCACAGAATGGTGAGGAACATGTGTTTTTTTAGCCACATTTTGAGGTTTGCAAAGGATTCTGGGTAACAGAACCTGGTCCGAGCCCCGCAAGTCACCCCTCCTTGGATTCCCCTAGGTCTCTAGTTTTCAGAAATGCACAAGTTTGGTAGGTTTCCCTAGGTGCCGGCTGAGCTAGAGGCTAAAATCTACAGGTAGGCACTTCGCAAAAAACACCTCTGTTTTTTTCCAAAATTTAGGATGTGTCCACGTTGCGCTTTGGGGTGTTTCCTGTCGCCGGCGCCAGGCCTACCCACGCAAGTGAGGTATCATTTTTATCGGGAGACTTGGGGGAACGCTGGGTGGAAGGAAATTTGTAGCTCCTCTCAGATTCCAGAACTTTCTGCCACAGAAATGTGAGGAACATGTGTTTTTTTAGCCAAATTTTGAGGTTTGCAAAGGATTCTGGGTAACAGAACCTGGTCCGAGGCCCGCAAGTCACCCCTCCTTGGATTCCCCTAGTTCTCTAGTTTTCAGAAATGCACAGGTTTGGTAGGTTTCCCTAGGTGCCGGCTGAGCTAGAGGCCAAAATCTACAGGTAGGCACTTCGCAAAAAACACCTCTGTTTTTTTCAAAAATTTAGGATGTGTCCGCGTTGCGCTTTGGGGTGTTTCCTGTCGCCGGCGCTAGGCCTACCCACGCAAGTGAGGTATCATTTTTATCGGGAGACTTGGGGGAACGCTGGGTGGAAGGAAATGTGTAGCTCCTCTCAGATTCCAGAACTTTCTGCCACAGAAATGTGAGGAACATGTGTTTTTTTAGCCAAATTTTGAGGTTTGCAAAGGATTCTGGGTAACAGAACCTGGTCCGAGCCCCGCAAGTCACCCCTCCTTGGATTCCCCTAGGTCTCTAGTTTTCAGAAATGCACAGGTTTGGTAGGTTTCCCTAGGTGCCGGCTGAGCTAGAGGCCAAAATCTACAGGTAGGCACTTCGCAAAAAACACCTCTGTTTTTTTCCAAAATTTAGGATGTGTCCGCGTTGCGCTTTGGGGTGTTTCCTGTCGCCGGCGCTAGGCCTACCCACGCAAGTGAGGTATCATTTTTATCGGGAGACTTGGGGGAACGCTGGGTGGAAGGAAATTTGTAGCTCCTCTCAGATTCCAGAACTTTCTGCCACAGAAATGTGAGGAACATGTGTTTTTTTAGCCAAATTTTGAGGTTTGCAAAGGATTCTGGGTAACAGAACCTGGTCCGAGCCCCGCAAGTCACCCCTCCTTGGATTCCCCTAGGTCTCTAGTTTTCAGAAATGCACAGGTTTGGTAGGTTTCCCTAGGTGCCGGCTGAGCTAGAGGCCAAAATCTACAGGTAGGCACTTCGCAAAAAACACCTCTGTTTTTTCCCAAAATTTAGGATGTGTCCACGTTGCGCTTTGGGGTGTTTCCTGTCGCCGGCGCTAGGCCTACCCACGCAAGTGAGGTATCATTTTTATCGGGAGACTTGGGGGAACGCTGGGTGGAAGGAAATTTGTAGCTCCTCTCAGATTCCAGAACTTTCTGCCACAGAAATGTGAGGAACATGTGTTTTTTTAGCCAAATTTTGAGGTTTGCAAAGGATTCTGGGTAACAGAACCTGGTCCGAGCCCCGCAAGTCACCCCTCCTTGGATTCCCCTAGGTCTCTAGTTTTCAGAAATGCACAGGTTTGGTAGGTTTCCCTGGTGCCGGCTGAGCTAGAGGCCAAAATCTACAGGTAGGCACTTTGCAAAAAACACCTCTGTTTTTTTCCAAAATGTAGGATGTGTCCACGTTGCGCTTTGGGGTGTTTCCTGTCGCCGGCGCTAGGCCTACCCACGCAAGTGAGGTATAATTTTTATCAGGAGACTTGCGGGAACGCTGGGTGGAAGGAAATTTGTAGCTCCTCTCAGATTCCAGAACTTTCTGCCACAGAAATGTGAGGAACATGTGTTTTTTTAGCCAAATTTTGAGGTTTGCAAAGGATTCTGGGTAACAGAACCTGGTCCGAGCCCCGCAAGTCACCCCTCCTTGCATTCCCCTAGGTCTCTAGTTTTCAGAAATGCACAAGTTTGGTAGGTTTCCCTAGATGCCGGCTGAGCTAGAGGCCAAAATCTACAGGTAGGCACTTCGCAAAAAACACCTCTGTTTTTTTCCAAAATTTAGGATGTGTCCGCGTTGCGCTTTGGGGTGTTTCCTGTCGCCGGCGCTAGGCCTACCCACGCAAGTGAGGTATCATTTTTATCGGGAGACTTGGGGGAACGCTGGGTGGAAGGAAATGTGTAGCTCCTCTCAGATTCCAGAACTTTCTGCCACAGAAATGTGAGGAACATGTGTTTTTTTAGCCAAATTTTGAGGTTTGCAAAGGATTCTGGGTAACAGAACCTGGTCCGAGCCCCGCAAGTCACCCCTCCTTGGATTCCCCTAGGTCTCTAGTTTTCAGAAATGCACAGGTTTGGTAGGTTTCCCTAGGTGCCGGCTGAGCTAGAGGCCAAAATCTACAGGTAGGCACTTCGCAAAAAACACCTCTGTTTTTTTCCAAAATTTAGGATGTGTCCGCGTTGCGCTTTGGGGTGTTTCCTGTCGCCGGCGCTAGGCCTACCCACGCAAGTGAGGTATCATTTTTATCAGGAGACTTGGGGGAACGCTGGGTGGAGGGAAATTTGTAGCTCCTCTCAGATTCCAGAACTTTCTGCCACAGAAATGTGAGGAACATGTGTTTTTTTAGCCAAATTTTGAGGTTTGCAAAGGATTCTGGGTAACAGAACCTGGTCCGAGCCCCGCAAGTCACCCCTCCTTGGATTCCCCTAGGTCTCTAGTTTTCAGAAATGCACAGGTTTGGTAGGTTTCCCTAGGTGCCGGCTGAGCTAGAGGCCAAAATCTACAGGTAGGCACTTCGCAAAAAACACCTCTGTTTTTTTCCAAAATTTAGGATGTGTCCACGTTGCGCTTTGGGGTGTTTCCTGTCGCCGGCGCTAGGCCTACCCACACAAGTGAGGTATCATTTTTATCGGGAGACTTGGGGGAACGCTGGGTGGAAGGAAATTTGTAGCTCCTCTCAGATTCCAGAACTTTCTGCCACAGAAATGTGAGGAACATGTGTTTTTTTAGCCAAATTTTGAGGTTTGCAAAGGATTCTGGGTAACAGAACCTGGTCCGAGCCCCGCAAGTCACCCCTCCTTGGATTCCCCTAGGTCTCTAGTTTTCAGAAATGCACAGGTTTGGTAGGTTTCCCTAGGTGCCGGCTGAGCTAAAGGCCAAAATCTACAGGTAGGCACTTTGCAAAAAACAGCTCTGTTTTTTTCCAAAATGTAGGATGTGTCCACGTTGCGCTTTGGGGTGTTTCCTGTCGCCGGCGCTAGGCCTACCCACGCAAGTGAGGTATAATTTTTATCGGGAGACTTGCGGGAACGCTGGGTGGAAGGAAATTTGTAGCTCCTCTCAGATTCCAGAACTTTCTGCCACAGAAATGTGAGGAACATGTGTTTTTTTAGCCAAATTTTGAGGTTTGCAAAGGATTCTGGGTAACAGAACCTGGTCCGAGCCCCGCAAGTCACCCCTCCTTGCATTCCCCTAGGTCTCTAGTTTTCAGAAATGCACAAGTTTGGTAGGTTTCCCTAGGTGCCGGCTGAGCTAGAGGCCAAAATCTACAGGTAGTCACTTTGCAAAAAACACCTCTGTTTTTTTCCAAAATTTAGGATGTGTCCGCGTTGCGCTTTGGGGTGTTTCCTGTCGCCGGCGCTAGGCCTACCCACGCAAGTGAGGTATCATTTTTATCGGGAGACTTGGGGGAACGCTGGGTGGAAGGAAATGTGTAGCTCCTCTCAGATTCCAGAACTTTCTGCCACAGAAATGTGAGGAACATGTGTTTTTTTAGCCAAATTTTGAGGTTTGCAAAGGATTCTGGGTAACAGAACCTGGTCCGAGCCCCGCAAGTCACCCCTCCTTGGATTCCCCTAGGTCTCTAGTTTTCAGAAATGCACAGGTTTGGTAGGTTTCCCTAGGTGCCGGCTGAGCTAGAGGCCAAAATCTACAGGTAGGCACTTCGCAAAAAACACCTCTGTTTTTTTCCAAAATTTAGGATGTTTCCACGTTGCGCTTTGGGGTGTTTCCTGTCGCCGGCGCTAGGCCTACCCACGCAAGTGAGGTATCATTTTTATCGGGAGACTTGGGGGAACGCTGGGTGGAAGGAAATTTGTAGCTCCTCTCAGATTCCAGAACTTTCTGCCACAGAAATGTGAGGAACATGTGTTTTTTTAGCCAAATTTTGAGGTTTGCAAAGGATTCTGGGTAACAGAACCTGGTCCGAGCCCCGCAAGTCACCCCTCCTTGGATTCCCCTAGGTCTCTAGTTTTCAGAAATGCACAGGTTTGGTAGGTTTCCCTAGGCGCCGGGTGAGCTACAGGCCAAAATCCACAGGTAGGCACTGTTTTCTCCCAAAATTTTGGATGTGTCCACGTTGCGCTTTGGGGTGTTTCCTGTCGCAGGCGCTAGGCCTACCCACGCAAGTGAGGTATCATTTTTATCGGGAGACTTGGGGGAACGCTGGGTGGAAGGAAATTTGTAGCTCCTCTCAGATTCCAGAACTTTCTGCCACAGAATGGTGAGGAACATGTGTTTTTTTAGCCACATTTTGAGGTTTGCAAAGGATTCTGGGTAACAGAACCTGGTCCGAGCCCCGCAAGTCACCCCTCCTTGGATTCCCCTAGGTCTCTAGTTTTCAGAAATGCACAGGTTTCGTAGGTTTACCTAGGTGCCGGCTGAGCTAGAGGCCAAAATCTACAGGTAGGCACTTCGCAAAAAACACCTCTGTTTTTTTCCAAAATTTAGGATGTGTCCACGTTGCGCTTTGGGGTCTTTCCTGTCGCCGGCGCTAGGCCTACCCACGCAAGTGAGGTATCATTTTTATCGGGAGACTTGGGGGAATGCTGGGTGGAAGGAAATTTGTAGCTCCTCTCAGATTCCAGAACTTTCTGCCACAGAAATGTGAGGAACATGTGTTTTTCTAGCCAAATTTTGAGGTTTGCAAAGGATTCTGGGTAACAGAACCTGGTCCGAGCCCCGCAAGTCACCCCTCCTTGGATTCCCCTAGGTCTCTAGTTTTCAGAAATGCACAGGTTTGGTAGGTTTCCCTAGGTGCCGGCTGAGCTAGAGGCCAAAATCTACAGGTAGGCACTTCGCAAAAAACACCTCTGTTTTTTTCCAAAATTTAGGATGTGTCCACGTTGCGCTTTGGGGTCTTTCCTGTCGCCGGCGCTAGGCCTACCCACGCAAGTGAGGTATCATTTTTATCGGGAGACTTGGGGGAACGCTGGGTGGAAGGAAATTTGTAGCTCCTCTCAGATTCCAGAACTTTCTGCCACAGAAATGTGAGGAACATGTGTTTTTTTAGCCAAATTTTGAGGTTTGCAAAGATTCTGGGTAACAGAACCTGGTCCGAGCCCCGCAAGTCACCCCTCCTTGGATTCCCCTAGGTCTCTAGTTTTCAGAAATGCACAGGTTTGGTAGGTTTTCCTAGGCGCCGGGTGAGCTACAGGCCAAAATCCACAGGTAGGCACTGTTTTCTCCCAAAATTTTGGATGTGTCCACGTTGCGCTTTGGGGTGTTTCCTGTCGCAGGCGCTAGGCCTACCCACGCAAGTGAGGTATCATTTTTATCGGGATACTTGGGGGAACGCTGGGTGGAAGGAAATTTGTAGCTCCTCTCAGATTCCAGAACTTTCTGCCACAGAATGGTGAGGAACATGTGTTTTTTTAGCCACATTTTGAGGTTTGCAAAGGATTCTGGGTAACAGAACCTGGTCCGAGCCCCGCAAGTCACCCCTCCTTGGATTCCCCTAGGTCTCTAGTTTTCAGAAATGCACAGGTTTGGTAGGTTTCCCTAGGTGCCGGCTGAGCTAGAGGCCAAAATCTACAGGTAGGCACTTCGCAAAAAACACCTCTGTTTTTTTCCAAAATTTAGGATGTGTCGACGTTGCGCTTTGGGTTCTTTCCTGTCGCCGGCGCTAGGCCTACCCACGCAAGTGAGGTATCATTTTTATCGGGAGACTTGGGGGAATGCTGGGTGGAAGGAAATTTGTAGCTCCTCTCAGATTCCAGAACTTTCTGCCACAGAAATGTGAGGAACATGTGTTTTTTTAGCCAAATTTTGAGGTTTGCAAAGGATTCTGGGTAACAGAACCTGGTCCGAGCCCCGCAAGTCACCCCTCCTTGGATTCCCCTAGGTCTCTAGTTTTCAGAAATGCACAGGTTTGGTAGGTTTCCCTAGGTGCCGGCTGAGCTAGAGGCCAAAATCTACAGGTAGGCACTTCGCAAAAAACACCTCTGTTTTTTTCCAAAATTTAGGATGTGTCGACGTTGCGCTTTGGGTTCTTTCCTGTCGCCGGCGCTAGGCCTACCCACGCAAGTGAGGTATCATTTTTATCGGGAGACTTGGGGGAATGCTGGGTGGAAGGAAATTTGTAGCTCCTCTCAGATTCCAGAACTTTCTGCCACAGAAATGTGAGGAACATGTGTTTTTTTAGCCAAATTTTGAGGTTTGCAAAGGATTCTGGGTAACAGAACCTGGTCCGAGCCCCGCAAGTCACCCCTCCTTGGATTCCCCTAGGTCTCTAGTTTTCAGAAATGCACAGGTTTGGTAGGTTTCCCTAGGTGCCGGCTGAGCTAGAGGCCAAAATCTACAGGTAGGCACTTCGCAAAAAACACCTCTGTTTTTTTCCAAAATGTAGGATGTGTCCACGTTGCGCTTTGGGGTGTTTCCTGTCGCCGGCGCTAGGCCTACCCACGCAAGTGAGGTATCATTTTTATCGGGAGACTTGGGGGAACGCTGGGTGGAAGGAAATTTGTAGCTCCTCTCAGATTCCAGAACTTTCTGCCACAGAAATGTGAGGAACATGTGTTTTTTTAGCCAAATTTTGAGGTTTGCAAAGGATTCTGGGTAACAGAACCTGGTCCGAGCCCCGCAAGTCACCCCTCCTTGGATTCCCCTAGGTCTCTAGTTTTCAGAAATGCACAGGTTTGGTAGGTTTCCCTAGGTGCCGGCTGAGCTAGAGGCCAAAATCTACAGGTAGGCACTTCGCAAAAAACACCTCTGTTTTTTTCAAAAATTTAGGATGTGTCCGCGTTGCGCTTTGGGGTGTTTCCTGTCGCCGGCGCTAGGCCTACCCACGCAAGTGAGGTATCATTTTTATCAGGAGACTTGGGGGAACGCTGGGTGGAAGGAAATGTGTAGCTCCTCTCAGATTCCAGAACTTTCTGCCACAGAAATGTGAGGAACATGTGTTTTTTTAGCCAAATTTTGAGGTTTGCAAAGGATTCTGGGTAACAGAACCTGGTCCGAGCCCCGCAAGTCACCCCTCCTTGGATTCCCCTAGGTCTCTAGTTTTCAGAAATGCACAGGTTTGGTAGGTTTCCCTAGGTGCCGGCTGAGCTAGAGGCCAAAATCTACAGGTAGGCACTTCGCAAAAAACACCTCTGTTTTTTTCCAAAATTTAGGATGTGTCCACGTTGCGCTTTGGGGTGTTTCCTGTCGCCGGCGCTAGGCCTACCCACGCAAGTGAGGTATCATTTTTATCGGGAGACTTGGGGGAACGCTGGGTGGAAGGAAATTTGTAGCTCCTCTCAGATTCCAGAACTTTCTGCCACAGAAATGTGAGGAACATGTGTTTTTTCAGCCAAATTTTGAGGTTTGCAAAGGATTCTGGGTAACAGAACCTGGTCCGAGCCCCGCAAGTCACCCCTCCTTGGATTCCCCTAGGTCTCTAGTTTTCAGAAATGCACAGGTTTGGTAGGTTTCCCTAGGTGCCGGCTGAGCTAGAGGCCAAAATCTACAGGTAGGCACTTCGCAAAAAACACCTCTGTTTTTTTCAAAAATTTAGGATGTGTCCGCGTTGCGCTTTGGGGTGTTTCCTGTCGCCGGCGCTAGGCCTACCCACGCAAGTGAGGTATCATTTTTATCGGGAGACTTGGGGGAACGCTGGGTGGAAGGAAATGTGTAGCTCCTCTCAGATTCCAGAACTTTCTGCCACAGAAATGTGAGGAACATGTGTTTTTTTAGCCAAATTTTGAGGTTTGCAAAGGATTCTGGGTAACAGAACCTGGTCCGAGCCCCGCAAGTCACCCCTCCTTGGATTCCCCTAGGTCTCTAGTTTTCAGAAATGCACAGGTTTGGTAGGTTTCCCTAGGTGCCGGCTGAGCTAGAGGCCAAAATCTACAGGTAGGCACTTCGCAAAAAACACCTCTGTTTTTTTCCAAAATTTAGGATGTGTCCACGTTGCGCTTTGGGGTGTTTCCTGTCGCCGGCGCTAGGCCTACCCACGCAAGTGAGGTATAATTTTTATCGGGAGACTTGGGGGAACGCTGGGTGGAAGGAAATTTGTAGCTCCTCTCAGATTCCAGAACTTTCTGCCACAGAAATGTGAGGAACATGTGTTTTTTTAGCCAAATTTTGAGGTTTGCAAAGGATTCTGGGTAACAGAACCTGGTCCGAGCCCCGCAAGTCACCCCTCCTTGGATTCCCCTAGGTCTCTAGTTTTCAGAAATGCACAGGTTTGGTAGGTTTCCCTAGGTGCCGGCTGAGCTAGAGGCCAAAATCTACAGGTAGGCACTTCGCAAAAAACACCTCTGTTTTTTTCAAAAATTTAGGATGTGTCCGCGTTGCGCTTTGGGGTGTTTCCTGTCGCCGGCGCTAGGCCTACCCACGCAAGTGAGGTATCATTTTTATCGGGAGACTTGGGGGAACGCTGGGTGGAAGGAAATGTGTAGCTCCTCTCAGATTCCAGAACTTTCTGCCACAGAAATGTGAGGAACATGTGTTTTTTTAGCCAAATTTTGAGGTTTGCAAAGGATTCTGGGTAACAGAACCTGGTCCGAGCCCCGCAAGTCACCCCTCCTTGGATTCCCCTAGGTCTCTAGTTTTCAGAAATGCACAGGTTTGGTAGGTTTCCCTAGTTGCCGGCTGAGCTAGAGGCCAAAATCTACAGGTAGGCACTTCGCAAAAAACACCTCTGTTTTTTTCCAAAATTTAGGATGTGTCCACGTTGCGCTTTGGGGTGTTTCCTGTCGCCGGCGCTAGGCCTACCCACGCAAGTGAGGTATCATTTTTATCGGGAGACTTGGGGGAACGCTGGGTGGAAGGAAATTTGTAGCTCCTCTCAGATTCCAGAACTTTCTGCCACAGAAATGTGAGGAACATGTGTTTTTTTAGCCAAATTTTGAGGTTTGCAAAGGATTCTGGGTAACAGAACCTGGTCCGAGCCCCGCAAGTCACCCCTCCTTGGATTCCCCTAGGTCTCTAGTTTTCAGAAATGCACAAGTTTGGTAGCTTTCCCTAGGTGCCGGCTGAGCTAGAGGCCAAAATCTACAGGTAGGCACTTCGCAAAAAACACCTCTGTTTTTTTCCAAAATTTAGGATGTGTCCGCGTTGCGCTTTGGGGTGTTTCCTGTCGCCGGCGCTAGGCCTACCCACGCAAGTGAGGTATCATTTTTATCGGGAGACTTGGGGGAACGCTGGGTGGAAGGAAATTTGTAGCTCCTCTCAGATTCCAGAACTTTCTGCCACAGAAATGTGAGGAACATGTGTTTTTTTAGCCAAATTTTGAGGTTTGCAAAGGATTCTGGGTAACAGAACCTGGTCCGAGCCCCGCAAGTCACCCCTCCTTGGATTCCCCTAGGTCTCTAGTTTTCAGAAATGCACAAGTTTGGTAGGTTTCCCTAGGTGCCGGCTGAGCTAGAGGCCAAAATCTACAGGTAGGCACTTCGCAAAAAACACCTCTGTTTTTTTCCAAAATTTAGGATGTGTCCGCGTTGCGCTTTGGGGTGTTTCCTGTCGCCGGCGCTAGGCCTACCCACGCAAGTGAGGTATCATTTTTATCAGGAGACTTGGGGGAACGCTGGGTGGAAGGAAATGTGTAGCTCCTCTCAGATTCCAGAACTTTCTGCCACAGAAATGTGAGGAACATGTGTTTTTTTAGCCAAATTTTGAGGTTTGCAAAGGATTCTGGGTAACAGAACCTGGTCCGAGCCCCGCAAGTCACCCCTCCTTGGATTCCCCTAGGTCTCTAGTTTTCAGAAATGCACAGGTTTGGTAGGTTTCCCTAGGTGCCGGCTGAGCTAGAGGCCAAAATCTACAGGTAGGCACTTCGCAAAAAACACCTCTGTTTTTTTCCAAAATTTAGGATGTGTCCACGTTGCGCTTTGGGGTGTTTCCTGTCGCCGGCGCTAGGCCTACCCACGCAAGTGAGGTATCATTTTTATCGGGAGACTTGGGGGAACGCTGGGTGGAAGGAAATTTGTAGCTCCTCTCAGATTCCAGAACTTTCTGCCACAGAAATGTGAGGAACATGTGTTTTTTTAGCCAAATTTTGAGGTTTGCAAAGATTCTGGGTAACAGAACCTGGTCCGAGCCCCGCAAGTCACCCCTCCTTGGATTCCCCTAGGTCTCTAGTTTTCAGAAATGCACAGGTTTGGTAGGTTTTCCTAGGCGCCGGGTGAGCTACAGGCCAAAATCCACAGGTAGGCACTGTTTTCTCCCAAAATTTTGGATGTGTCCACGTTGCGCTTTGGGGTGTTTCCTGTCGCAGGCGCTAGGCCTACCCACGCAAGTGAGGTATCATTTTTATCGGGATACTTGGGGGAACGCTGGGTGGAAGGAAATTTGTAGCTCCTCTCAGATTCCAGAACTTTCTGCCACAGAATGGTGAGGAACATGTGTTTTTTTAGCCACATTTTGAGGTTTGCAAAGGATTCTGGGTAACAGAACCTGGTCCGAGCCCCGCAAGTCACCCCTCCTTGGATTCCCCTAGGTCTCTAGTTTTCAGAAATGCACAGGTTTGGTAGGTTTCCCTAGGTGCCGGCTGAGCTAGAGGCCAAAATCTACAGGTAGGCACTTCGCAAAAAACACCTCTGTTTTTTTCCAAAATTTAGGATGTGTCGACGTTGCGCTTTGGGTTCTTTCCTGTCGCCGGCGCTAGGCCTACCCACGCAAGTGAGGTATCATTTTTATCGGGAGACTTGGGGGAATGCTGGGTGGAAGGAAATTTGTAGCTCCTCTCAGATTCCAGAACTTTCTGCCACAGAAATGTGAGGAACATGTGTTTTTTTAGCCAAATTTTGAGGTTTGCAAAGGATTCTGGGTAACAGAACCTGGTCCGAGCCCCGCAAGTCACCCCTCCTTGGATTCCCCTAGGTCTCTAGTTTTCAGAAATGCACAGGTTTGGTAGGTTTCCCTAGGTGCCGGCTGAGCTAGAGGCCAAAATCTACAGGTAGGCACTTCGCAAAAAACACCTCTGTTTTTTTCCAAAATTTAGGATGTGTCGACGTTGCGCTTTGGGTTCTTTCCTGTCGCCGGCGCTAGGCCTACCCACGCAAGTGAGGTATCATTTTTATCGGGAGACTTGGGGGAATGCTGGGTGGAAGGAAATTTGTAGCTCCTCTCAGATTCCAGAACTTTCTGCCACAGAAATGTGAGGAACATGTGTTTTTTTAGCCAAATTTTGAGGTTTGCAAAGGATTCTGGGTAACAGAACCTGGTCCGAGCCCCGCAAGTCACCCCTCCTTGGATTCCCCTAGGTCTCTAGTTTTCAGAAATGCACAGGTTTGGTAGGTTTCCCTAGGTGCCGGCTGAGCTAGAGGCCAAAATCTACAGGTAGGCACTTCGCAAAAAACACCTCTGTTTTTTTCCAAAATGTAGGATGTGTCCACGTTGCGCTTTGGGGTGTTTCCTGTCGCCGGCGCTAGGCCTACCCACGCAAGTGAGGTATCATTTTTATCGGGAGACTTGGGGGAACGCTGGGTGGAAGGAAATTTGTAGCTCCTCTCAGATTCCAGAACTTTCTGCCACAGAAATGTGAGGAACATGTGTTTTTTTAGCCAAATTTTGAGGTTTGCAAAGGATTCTGGGTAACAGAACCTGGTCCGAGCCCCGCAAGTCACCCCTCCTTGGATTCCCCTAGGTCTCTAGTTTTCAGAAATGCACAGGTTTGGTAGGTTTCCCTAGGTGCCGGCTGAGCTAGAGGCCAAAATCTACAGGTAGGCACTTCGCAAAAAACACCTCTGTTTTTTTCAAAAATTTAGGATGTGTCCGCGTTGCGCTTTGGGGTGTTTCCTGTCGCCGGCGCTAGGCCTACCCACGCAAGTGAGGTATCATTTTTATCAGGAGACTTGGGGGAACGCTGGGTGGAAGGAAATGTGTAGCTCCTCTCAGATTCCAGAACTTTCTGCCACAGAAATGTGAGGAACATGTGTTTTTTTAGCCAAATTTTGAGGTTTGCAAAGGATTCTGGGTAACAGAACCTGGTCCGAGCCCCGCAAGTCACCCCTCCTTGGATTCCCCTAGGTCTCTAGTTTTCAGAAATGCACAGGTTTGGTAGGTTTCCCTAGGTGCCGGCTGAGCTAGAGGCCAAAATCTACAGGTAGGCACTTCGCAAAAAACACCTCTGTTTTTTTCCAAAATTTAGGATGTGTCCACGTTGCGCTTTGGGGTGTTTCCTGTCGCCGGCGCTAGGCCTACCCACGCAAGTGAGGTATCATTTTTATCGGGAGACTTGGGGGAACGCTGGGTGGAAGGAAATTTGTAGCTCCTCTCAGATTCCAGAACTTTCTGCCACAGAAATGTGAGGAACATGTGTTTTTTCAGCCAAATTTTGAGGTTTGCAAAGGATTCTGGGTAACAGAACCTGGTCCGAGCCCCGCAAGTCACCCCTCCTTGGATTCCCCTAGGTCTCTAGTTTTCAGAAATGCACAGGTTTGGTAGGTTTCCCTAGGTGCCGGCTGAGCTAGAGGCCAAAATCTACAGGTAGGCACTTCGCAAAAAACACCTCTGTTTTTTTCAAAAATTTAGGATGTGTCCGCGTTGCGCTTTGGGGTGTTTCCTGTCGCCGGCGCTAGGCCTACCCACGCAAGTGAGGTATCATTTTTATTGGGAGACTTGGGGGAACGCTGGGTGGAAGGAAATGTGTAGCTCCTCTCAGATTCCAGAACTTTCTGCCACAGAAATGTGAGGAACATGTGTTTTTTTAGCCAAATTTTGAGGTTTGCAAAGGATTCTGGGTAACAGAACCTGGTCCGAGCCCCGCAAGTCACCCCTCCTTGGATTCCCCTAGGTCTCTAGTTTTCAGAAATGCACAGGTTTGGTAGGTTTCCCTAGGTGCCGGCTGAGCTAGAGGCCAAAATCTACAGGTAGGCACTTCGCAAAAAACACCTCTGTTTTTTTCCAAAATTTAGGATGTGTCCACGTTGCGCTTTGGGGTGTTTCCTGTCGCCGGCGCTAGGCCTACCCACGCAAGTGAGGTATAATTTTTATCGGGAGACTTGGGGGAACGCTGGGTGGAAGGAAATTTGTAGCTCCTCTCAGATTCCAGTACTTTCTGCCACAGAAATGTGAGGAACATGTGTTTTTTTAGCCAAATTTTGAGGTTTGCAAAGGATTCTGGGTAACAGAACCTGGTCCGAGCCCCGCAAGTCACCCCTCCTTGGATTCCCCTAGGTCTCTAGTTTTCAGAAATGCACAGGTTTGGTAGGTTTCCCTAGGTGCCGGCTGAGCTAGAGGCCAAAATCTACAGGTAGGCACTTCGCAAAAAACACCTCTGTTTTTTTCAAAAATTTAGGATGTGTCCGCGTTGCGCTTTGGGGTGTTTCCTGTCGCCGGCGCTAGGCCTACCCACGCAAGTGAGGTATCATTTTTATCGGGAGACTTGGGGGAACGCTGGGTGGAAGGAAATGTGTAGCTCCTCTCAGATTCCAGAACTTTCTGCCACAGAAATGTGAGGAACATGTGTTTTTTTAGCCAAATTTTGAGGTTTGCAAAGGATTCTGGGTAACAGAACCTGGTCCGAGCCCCGCAAGTCACCCCTCCTTGGATTCCCCTAGGTCTCTAGTTTTCAGAAATGCACAGGTTTGGTAGGTTTCCCTAGTTGCCGGCTGAGCTAGAGGCCAAAATCTACAGGTAGGCACTTCGCAAAAAACACCTCTGTTTTTTTCCAAAATTTAGGATGTGTCCACGTTGCGCTTTGGGGTGTTTCCTGTCGCCGGCGCTAGGCCTACCCACGCAAGTGAGGTATCATTTTTATCGGGAGACTTGGGGGAACGCTGGGTGGAAGGAAATTTGTAGCTCCTCTCAGATTCCAGAACTTTCTGCCACAGAAATGTGAGGAACATGTGTTTTTTTAGCCAAATTTTGAGGTTTGCAAAGGATTCTGGGTAACAGAACCTGGTCCGAGCCCCGCAAGTCACCCCTCCTTGGATTCCCCTAGGTCTCTAGTTTTCAGAAATGCACAAGTTTGGTAGGTTTCCCTAGGTGCCGGCTGAGCTAGAGGCCAAAATCTACAGGTAGGCACTTCGCAAAAAACACCTCTGTTTTTTTCCAAAATTTAGGATGTGTCCGCGTTGCGCTTTGGGGTGTTTCCTGTCGCCGGCGCTAGGCCTACCCACGCAAGTGAGGTATCATTTTTATCGGGAGACTTGGGGGAACGCTGGGTGGAAGGAAATTTGTAGCTCCTCTCAGATTCCAGAACTTTCTGCCACAGAAATGTGAGGAACATGTGTTTTTTTAGCCAAATTTTGAGGTTTGCAAAGGATTCTGGGTAACAGAACCTGGTCCGAGCCCCGCAAGTCACCCCTCCTTGGATTCCCCTAGGTCTCTAGTTTTCAGAAATGCACAAGTTTGGTAGGTTTCCCTAGGTGCCGGCTGAGCTAGAGGCCAAAATCTACAGGTAGGCACTTCGCAAAAAACACCTCTGTTTTTTTCCAAAATTTAGGATGTGTCCGCGTTGCCCTTTGGGGTGTTTCCTGTCGCCGGCGCTAGGCCTACCCACGCAAGTGAGGTATCATTTTTATCAGGAGACTTGGGGGAACGCTGGGTGGAAGGAAATGTGTAGCTCCTCTCAGATTCCAGAACTTTCTGCCACAGAAATGTGAGGAACATGTGTTTTTTTAGCCAAATTTTGAGGTTTGCAAAGGATTCTGGGTAACAGAACCTGGTCCGAGCCCCGCAAGTCACCCCTCCTTGGATTCCCCTAGGTCTCTAGTTTTCAGAAATGCACAGGTTTGGTAGGTTTCCCTAGGTGCCGGCTGAGCTAGAGGCCAAAATCTACAGGTAGGCACTTCGCAAAAAACACCTCTGTTTTTTTCCAAAATTTAGGATGTGTCCACGTTGCGCTTTGGGGTGTTTCCTGTCGCCGGCGCTAGGCCTACCCACGCAAGTGAGGTATCATTTTTATCGGGAGACTTGGGGGAACGCTGGGTGGAAGGAAATTTGTAGCTCCTCTCAGATTCCAGAACTTTCTGCCACAGAAATGTGAGGAACATGTGTTTTTTCAGCCAAATTTTGAGGTTTGCAAAGGATTCTGGGTAACAGAACCTGGTCCGAGCCCCGCAAGTCACCCCTCCTTGGATTCCCCTAGGTCTCTAGTTTTCAGAAATGCACAGGTTTGGTAGGTTTCCCTAGGTGCCGGCTGAGCTAGAGGCCAAAATCTACAGGTAGGCACTTCGCAAAAAACACCTCTGTTTTTTTCAAAAATTTAGGATGTGTCCGCGTTGCGCTTTGGGGTGTTTCCTGTCGCCGGCGCTAGGCCTACCCACGCAAGTGAGGTATCATTTTTATCGGGAGACTTGGGGGAACGCTGGGTGGAAGGAAATGTGTAGCTCCTCTCAGATTCCAGAACTTTCTGCCACAGAAATGTGAGGAACATGTGTTTTTTTAGCCAAATTTTGAGGTTTGCAAAGGATTCTGGGTAACAGAACCTGGTCCGAGCCCCGCAAGTCACCCCTCCTTGGATTCCCCTAGGTCTCTAGTTTTCAGAAATGCACAGGTTTGGTAGGTTTCCCTAGGTGCCGGCTGAGCTAGAGGCCAAAATCTACAGGTAGGCACTTCGCAAAAAACACCTCTGTTTTTTTCCAAAATTTAGGATGTGTCCACGTTGCGCTTTGGGGTGTTTCCTGTCGCCGGCGCTAGGCCTACCCACGCAAGTGAGGTATCATTTTTATCGGGAGACTTGGGGGAACGCTGGGTGGAAGGAAATTTGTAGCTCCTCTCAGATTCCAGAACTTTCTGCCACAGAAATGTGAGGAACATGTGTTTTTTTAGCCAAATTTTGAGGTTTGCAAAGGATTCTGGGTAACAGAACCTGGTCCGAGCCCCGCAAGTCACCCCTCCTTGGATTCCCCTAGGTCTCTAGTTTTCAGAAATGCACAGGTTTGGTAGGTTTCCCTAGGTGCCGGCTGAGCTAAAGGCCAAAATCTACAGGTAGGCACTTTGCAAAAAACACCTCTGTTTTTTTCCAAAATGTAGGATGTGTCCACGTTGCGCTTTGGGGTGTTTCCTGTCGCCGGCACTAGGCCTACCCACGCAAGTGAGGTATAATTTTTATCGGGAGACTTGCGGGAACGCTGGGTGGAAGGAAATTTGTAGCTCCTCTCAGATTCCAGAACTTTCTGCCACAGAAATGTGAGGAACATGTGTTTTTTTAGCCAAATTTTGAGGTTTGCAAAGGATTCTGGGTAACAGAACCTGGTCCGAGCCCCGCAAGTCACCCCTCCTTGCATTCCCCTAGGTCTCTAGTTTTCAGAAATGCACAAGTTTGGTAGGTTTCCCTAGGTGCCGGCTGAGCTAGAGGCCAAAATCTACAGGTAGTCACTTTGCAAAAAACACCTCTGTTTTTTTCCAAAATTTAGGATGTGTCCGCGTTGCGCTTTGGGGTGTTTCCTGTCGCCGGCGCTAGGCCTACCCACGCAAGTGAGGTATCATTTTTATCGGGAGACTTGGGGGAACGCTGGGTGGAAGGAAATGTGTAGCTCCTCTCAGATTCCAGAACTTTCTGCCACAGAAATGTGAGGAACATGTGTTTTTTTAGCCAAATTTTGAGGTTTGCAAAGGATTCTGGGTAACAGAACCTGGTCCGAGCCCCGCAAGTCACCCCTCCTTGGATTCCCCTAGGTCTCTAGTTTTCAGAAATGCACAGGTTTGGTAGGTTTCCCTAGGTGCCGGCTGAGCTAGAGGCCAAAATCTACAGGTAGGCACTTCGCAAAAAACACCTCTGTTTTTTTCCAAAATTTAGGATGTTTCCACGTTGCGCTTTGGGGTGTTTCCTGTCGCCGGCGCTAGGCCTACCCACGCAAGTGAGGTATCATTTTTATCGGGAGACTTGGGGGAACGCTGGGTGGAAGGAAATTTGTAGCTCCTCTCAGATTCCAGAACTTTCTGCCACAGAAATGTGAGGAACATGTGTTTTTTTAGCCAAATTTTGAGGTTTGCAAAGGATTCTGGGTAACAGAACCTGGTCCGAGCCCCGCAAGTCACCCCTCCTTGGATGCCCCTAGGTCTCTAGTTTTCAGAAATGCACAGGTTTGGTAGGTTTACCTAGGTGCCGGCTGAGCTAGAGGCCAAAATCTACAGGTAGGCACTTCGCAAAAACACCTCTGTTTTTTTCCAAAATTTAGGATGTGTCCACGTTGCGCTTTGGGGTCTTTCCTGTCGCCGGCGCTAGGCCTACCCACGCAAGTGAGGTATCATTTTTATCGGGAGACTTGGGGGAACGCTGGGTGGAAGGAAATGTGTAGCTCCTCTCAGATTCCAGAACTTTCTGCCACAGAAATGTGAGGAACATGTGTTTTTTTAGCCAAATTTTGAGGTTTGCAAAGGATTCTGGGTAACAGAACCTGGTCCGAGCCCCGCAAGTCACCCCTCCTTGGATTCCCCTAGGTCTCTAGTTTTCAGAAATGCACAGGTTTGGTAGGTTTCCCTAGGCGCCGGGTGAGCTACAGGCCAAAATCCACAGGTAGGCACTGTTTTCTCCCAAAATTTTGGATGTGTCCACGTTGCGCTTTTGGGTGTTTCCTGTCGCAGGCGCTAGGCCTACCCACGCAAGTGAGGTATCATTTTTATCGGGAGACTTGGGGGAACGCTGGGTGGAAGGAAATTTGTAGCTCCTCTCAGATTCCAGAACTTTCTGCCACAGAATGGTGAGGAACATGTGTTTTTTTAGCCACATTTTGAGGTTTGCAAAGGATTCTGGGTAACAGAACCTGGTCCGAGCCCCGCAAGTCACCCCTCCTTGGATGCCCCTAGGTCTCTAGTTTTCAGAAATGCACAGGTTTGGTAGGTTTACCTAGGTGCCGGCTGAGCTAGAGGCCAAAATCTACAGGTAGGCACTTCGCAAAAACACCTCTGTTTTTTTCCAAAATTTAGGATGTGTCCACGTTGCGCTTTGGGGTCTTTCCTGTCGCCGGCGCTAGGCCTACCCACGCAAGTGAGGTATCATTTTTATCGGGAGACTTGGGGGAATGCTGGGTGGAAGGAAATTTGTAGCTCCTCTCAGATTCCAGAACTTTCTGCCACAGAAATGTGAGGAACATGTGTTTTTCTAGCCAAATTTTGAGGTTTGCAAAGGATTCTGGGTAACAGAACCTGGTCCGAGCCCCGCAAGTCACCCCTCCTTGGATTCCCCTAGGTCTCTAGTTTTCAGAAATGCACAGGTTTGGTAGGTTTCCCTAGGTGCCGGCTGAGCTAGAGGCCAAAATCTACAGGTAGGCACTTCGCAAAAAACACCTCTGTTTTTTTCCAAAATTTAGGATGTGTCCACGTTGCGCTTTGGGGTCTTTCCTGTCGCCGGCGCTAGGCCTACCCACGCAAGTGAGGTATCATTTTTATCGGGAGACTTGGGGGAACGCTGGGTGGAAGGAAATTTGTAGCTCCTCTCAGATTCCAGAACTTTCTGCCACAGAAATGTGAGGAACATGTGTTTTTTTAGCCAAATTTTGAGGTTTGCAAAGATTCTGGGTAACAGAACCTGGTCCGAGCCCCGCAAGTCACCCCTCCTTGGATTCCCCTAGGTCTCTAGTTTTCAGAAATGCACAGGTTTGGTAGGTTTTCCTAGGCGCCGGGTGAGCTACAGGCCAAAATCCACAGGTAGGCACTGTTTTCTCCCAAAATTTTGGATGTGTCCACGTTGCGCTTTGGGGTGTTTCCTGTCGCAGGCGCTAGGCCTACCCACGCAAGTGAGGTATCATTTTTATCGGGATACTTGGGGGAACGCTGGGTGGAAGGAAATTTGTAGCTCCTCTCAGATTCCAGAACTTTCTGCCACAGAATGGTGAGGAACATGTGTTTTTTTAGCCACATTTTGAGGTTTGCAAAGGATTCTGGGTAACAGAACCTGGTCCGAGCCCCGCAAGTCACCCCTCCTTGGATTCCCCTAGGTCTCTAGTTTTCAGAAATGCACAGGTTTGGTAGGTTTCCCTAGGTGCCGGCTGAGCTAGAGGCCAAAATCTACAGGTAGGCACTTCGCAAAAAACACCTCTGTTTTTTTCCAAAATTTAGGATGTGTCGACGTTGCGCTTTGGGTTCTTTCCTGTCGCCGGCGCTAGGCCTACCCACGCAAGTGAGGTATCATTTTTATCGGGAGACTTGGGGGAATGCTGGGTGGAAGGAAATTTGTAGCTCCTCTCAGATTCCAGAACTTTCTGCCACAGAAATCTGAGGAACATGTGTTTTTTTAGCCAAATTTTGAGGTTTGCAAAGGATTCTGGGTAACAGAACCTGGTCCGAGCCCCGCAAGTCACCCCTCCTTGGATTCCCCTAGGTCTCTAGTTTTCAGAAATGCACAGGTTTGGTAGGTTTCCCTAGGTGCCGGCTGAGCTAGAGGCCAAAATCTACAGGTAGGCACTTCGCAAAAAACACCTCTGTTTTTTTCCAAAATTTAGGATGTGTCCACGTTGCGCTTTGGGTTCTTTCCTGTCGCCGGCGCTAGGCCTACCCACGCAAGTGAGGTATCATTTTTATCGGGAGACTTGGGGGAATGCTGGGTGGAAGGAAATTTGTAGCTCCTCTCAGATTCCAGAACTTTCTGCCACAGAAATGTGAGGAACATGTGTTTTTTTAGCCAAATTTTGAGGTTTGCAAAGGATTCTGGGTAACAGAACCTGGTCCGAGCCCCGCAAGTCACCCCTCCTTGGATTCCCCTAGGTCTCTAGTTTTCAGAAATGCACAGGTTTGGTAGGTTTCCCTAGGTGCCGGCTGAGCTAGAGGCCAAAATCTACAGGTAGGCACTTCGCAAAAAACACCTCTGTTTTTTTCCAAAATGTAGGATGTGTCCACGTTGCGCTTTGGGGTGTTTCCTGTCGCCGGCGCTAGGCCTACCCACGCAAGTGAGGTATCATTTTTATCGGGAGACTTGGGGGAACGCTGGGTGGAAGGAAATTTGTAGCTCCTCTCAGATTCCAGAACTTTCTGCCACAGAAATCTGAGGAACATGTGTTTTTTTAGCCAAATTTTGAGGTTTGCAAAGGATTCTGGGTAACAGAACCTGGTCCGAGCCCCGCAAGTCACCCCTCCTTGGATTCCCCTAGGTCTCTAGTTTTCAGAAATGCACAAGTTTGGTAGGTTTCCCTAGGTGCCGGCTGAGCTAGAGGCCAAAATCTACAGGTAGGCACTTCGCAAAAAACACCTCTGTTTTTTTCCAAAATTTAGGATGTGTCCGCGTTGCGCTTTGGGGTGTTTCCTGTCGCCGGCGCTAGGCCTACCCACGCAAGTGAGGTATCATTTTTATCAGGAGACTTGGGGGAACGCTGGGTGGAAGGAAATGTGTAGCTCCTCTCAGATTCCAGAACTTTCTG
The DNA here is from genome assembly GCF_031143425.1 of Pleurodeles waltl. Lineage (NCBI taxonomy): Eukaryota > Metazoa > Chordata > Amphibia > Caudata > Salamandridae > Pleurodeles > Pleurodeles waltl. Next base: position 1,329,936,050 of record NC_090446.1, on the reverse strand, counting down.
CCACAGAAATGTGAGGAACATGTGTTTTTTTAGCCAAATTTTGAGGTTTGCAAAGGATTCTGGGTAACAGAACCTGGTCCGAGCCCCGCAAGTCACCCCTCCTTGGATTCCCCTAGGTCTCTAGTTTTCAGAAATGCACAGGTTTGGTAGGTTTCCCTAGGTGCCGGCTGAGCTAGAGGCCAAAATCTACAGGTAGGCACTTCGCAAAAAACACCTCTGTTTTTTTCCAAAATTTAGGATGTGTCCACGTTGCGCTTTGGGGTGTTTCCTGTCGCCGGCGCTAGGCCTACCCACGCAAGTGAGGTATCATTTTTATCGGGAGACTTGGGGGAACGCTGGGTGGAAGGAAATTTGTAGCTCCTCTCAGATTCCAGAACTTTCTGCCACAGAAATGTGAGGAACATGTGTTTTTTCAGCCAAATTTTGAGGTTTGCAAAGGATTCTGGGTAACAGAACCTGGTCCGAGCCCCGCAAGTCACCCCTCCTTGGATTCCCCTAGGTCTCTAGTTTTCAGAAATGCACAGGTTTGGTAGGTTTCCCTAGGTGCCGGCTGAGCTAGAGGCCAAAATCTACAGGTAGGCACTTCGCAAAAAACACCTCTGTTTTTTTCAAAAATTTAGGATGTGTCTGCGTTGCGCTTTGGGGTGTTTCCTGTCGCCGGCGCTAGGCCTACCCACGCAAGTGAGGTATCATTTTTATCGGGATACTTGGGGGAACGCTGGGTGGAAGGAAATTTGTAGCTCCTCTCAGATTCCAGAACTTTCTGCCACAGAATGGTGAGGAACATGTGTTTTTTTAGCCACATTTTGAGGTTTGCAAAGGATTCTGGGTAACAGAACCTGGTCCGAGCCCCGCAAGTCACCCCTCCTTGGATTCCCCTAGGTCTCTAGTTTTCAGAAATGCACAGGTTTGGTAGGTTTCCCTAGGTGCCGGCTGAGCTAGAGGCCAAAATCTACAGGTAGGCACTTCGCAAAAAACACCTCTGTTTTTTTCAAAAATTTAGGATGTGTCCGCGTTGCGCTTTGGGGTGTTTCCTGTCGCCGGCGCTAGGCCTACCCACGCAAGTGAGGTATCATTTTTATCGGGAGACTTGGGGGAACGCTGGGTGGAAGGAAATGTGTAGCTCCTCTCAGATTCCAGAACTTTCTGCCACAGAAATGTGAGGAACATGTGTTTTTTTAGCCAAATTTTGAGGTTTGCAAAGGATTCTGGGTAACAGAACCTGGTCCGAGCCCCGCAAGTCACCCCTCCTTGGATTCCCCTAGGTCTCTAGTTTTCAGAAATGCACAGGTTTGGTAGGTTTCCCTAGTTGCCGGCTGAGCTAGAGGCCAAAATCTACAGGTAGGCACTTCGCAAAAAACACCTCTGTTTTTTCCCAAAATTTAGGATGTGTCCACGTTGCGCTTTGGGGTGTTTCCTGTCGCCGGCGCTAGGCCTACCCACGCAAGTGAGGTATCATTTTTATCGGGAGACTTGGGGGAACGCTGGGTGGAAGGAAATTTGTAGCTCCTCTCAGATTCCAGAACTTTCTGCCACAGAATGGTGAGGAACATGTGTTTTTTTAGCCACATTTTGAGGTTTGCAAAGGATTCTGGGTAACAGAACCTGGTCCGAGCCCCGCAAGTCACCCCTCCTTGGATTCCCCTAGGTCTCTAGTTTTCAGAAATGCACAGGTTTGGTAGGTTTCCCTAGGTGCCGGCTGAGCTAGAGGCCAAAATCTACAGGTAGGCACTTCGCAAAAAACACCTCTGTTTTTTTCAAAAATTTAGGATGTGTCCGCGTTGCGCTTTGGGGTGTTTCCTGTCGCCGGCGCTAGGCCTACCCACGCAAGTGAGGTATCATTTTTATCGGGAGACTTGGGGGAACGCTGGGTGGAAGGAAATTTGTAGCTCCTCTCAGATTCCAGAACTTTCTGCCACAGAATGGTGAGGAACATGTGTTTTTTTAGCCACATTTTGAGGTTTGCAAAGGATTCTGGGTAACAGAACCTGGTCCGAGCCCCGCAAGTCACCCCTCCTTGGATTCCCCTAGGTCTCTAGTTTTCAGAAATGCACAGGTTTGGTAGGTTTCCCTAGGTGCCGGCTGAGCTAGAGGCCAAAATCTACAGGTAGGCACTTCGCAAAAAACACCTCTGTTTTTTTCAAAAATTTAGGATGTGTCCGCGTTGCGCTTTGGGGTGTTTCCTGTCGCCGGCGCTAGGCCTACCCACGCAAGTGAGGTATCATTTTTATCGGGAGACTTGGGGGAACGCTGGGTGGAAGGAAATGTGTAGCTCCTCTCAGATTCCAGAACTTTCTGCCACAGAAATGTGAGGAACATGTGTTTTTTTAGCCAAATTTTGAGGTTTGCAAAGGATTCTGGGTAACAGAACCTGGTCCGAGCCCCGCAAGTCACCCCTCCTTGGATTCCCCTAGGTCTCTAGTTTTCAGAAATGCACAGGTTTGGTAGGTTTCCCTAGTTGCCGGCTGAGCTAGAGGCCAAAATCTACAGGTAGGCACTTCGCAAAAAACACCTCTGTTTTTTCCCAAAATTTAGGATGTGTCCACGTTGCGCTTTGGGGTGTTTCCTGTCGCCGGCGCTAGGCCTACCCACGCAAGTGAGGTATCATTTTTATCGGGAGACTTGGGGGAACGCTGGGTGGAAGGAAATTTGTAGCTCCTCTCAGATTCCAGAACTTTCTGCCACAGAAATGTGAGGAACATGTGTTTTTTTAGCCAAATTTTGAGGTTTGCAAAGGATTCTGGGTAACAGAACCTGGTCCGAGCCCCGCAAGTCACCCCTCCTTGGATTCCCCTAGGTCTCTAGTTTTCAGAAATGCACAAGTTTGGTAGGTTTCCCTAGGTGCCGGCTGAGCTAGAGGCCAAAATCTACAGGTAGGCACTTCGCAAAAAACACCTCTGTTTTTTTCCAAAATTTAGGATGTGTCCGCGTTGCGCTTTGGGGTGTTTCCTGTCGCCGGCGCTAGGCCTACCCACGCAAGTGAGGTATCATTTTTATCGGGAGACTTGGGGGAACGCTGGGTGGAAGGAAATTTGTAGCTCCTCTCAGATTCCAGAACTTTCTGCCACAGAAATGTGAGGAACATGTGTTTTTTTAGCCAAATTTTGAGGTTTGCAAAGGATTCTGGGTAACAGAACCTGGTCCGAGCCCCGCAAGTCACCCCTCCTTGGATTCCCCTAGGTCTCTAGTTTTCAGAAATGCACAAGTTTGGTAGGTTTCCCTAGGTGCCGGCTGAGCTAGAGGCCAAAAGCTACAGGTAGGCACTTCGCAAAAAACACCTCTGTTTTTTTCCAAAATTTAGGATGTGTCCGCGTTGCGCTTTGGGGTGTTTCCTGTCGCCGGCGCTAGGCCTACCCACGCAAGTGAGGTATCATTTTTATCAGGAGACTTGGGGGAACGCTGGGTGGAAGGAAATGTGTAGCTCCTCTCAGATTCCAGAACTTTCTGCCACAGAAATGTGAGGAACATGTGTTTTTTTAGCCAAATTTTGAGGTTTGCAAAGGATTCTGGGTAACAGAACCTGGTCCGAGCCCCGCAAGTCACCCCTCCTTGGATTCCCCTAGGTCTCTAGTTTTCAGAAATGCACAGGTTTGGTAGGTTTCCCTAGGTGCCGGCTGAGCTAGAGGCCAAAATCTACAGGTAGGCACTTCGCAAAAAACACCTCTGTTTTTTTCCAAAATTTAGGATGTGTCCACGTTGCGCTTTGGGGTGTTTCCTGTCGCCGGCGCTAGGCCTACCCACGCAAGTGAGGTATCATTTTTATCGGGAGACTTGGGGGAACGCTGGGTGGAAGGAAATTTGTAGCTCCTCTCAGATTCCAGAACTTTCTGCCACAGAAATGTGAGGAAAATGTGTTTTTTTAGCCAAATTTTGAGGTTTGCAAAGATTCTGGGTAACAGAACCTGGTCCGAGCCCCGCAAGTCACCCCTCCTTGGATTCCCCTAGGTCTCTAGTTTTCAGAAATGCACAGGTTTGGTAGGTTTTCCTAGGCGCCGGGTGAGCTACAGGCCAAAATCCACAGGTAGGCACTGTTTTCTCCCAAAATTTTGGATGTGTCCACGTTGCGCTTTGGGGTGTTTCCTGTCGCAGGCGCTAGGCCTACCCACGCAAGTGAGGTATCATTTTTATCGGGATACTTGGGGGAACGCTGGGTGGAAGGAAATTTGTAGCTCCTCTCAGATTCCAGAACTTTCTGCCACAGAATGGTGAGGAACATGTGTTTTTTTAGCCACATTTTGAGGTTTGCAAAGGATTCTGGGTAACAGAACCTGGTCCGAGCCCCGCAAGTCACCCCTCCTTGGATTCCCCTAGGTCTCTAGTTTTCAGAAATGCACAGGTTTGGTAGGTTTCCCTAGGTGCCGGCTGAGCTAGAGGCCAAAATCTACAGGTAGGCACTTCGCAAAAAACACCTCTGTTTTTTTCCAAAATTTAGGATGTGTCGACGTTGCGCTTTGGGTTCTTTCCTGTCGCCGGCGCTAGGCCTACCCACGCAAGTGAGGTATCATTTTTATCGGGAGACTTGGGGGAATGCTGGGTGGAAGGAAATTTGTAGCTCCTCTCAGATTCCAGAACTTTCTGCCACAGAAATGTGAGGAACATGTGTTTTTTTAGCCAAATTTTGAGGTTTGCAAAGGATTCTGGGTAACAGAACCTGGTCCGAGCCCCGCAAGTCACCCCTCCTTGGATTCCCCTAGGTCTCTAGTTTTCAGAAATGCACAGGTTTGGTAGGTTTCCCTAGGTGCCGGCTGAGCTAGAGGCCAAAATCTACAGGTAGGCACTTCGCAAAAAACACCTCTGTTTTTTTCCAAAATTTAGGATGTGTCCACGTTGCGCTTTGGGTTCTTTCCTGTCGCCGGCGCTAGGCCTACCCACGCAAGTGAGGTATCATTTTTATCGGGAGACTTGGGGGAATGCTGGGTGGAAGGAAATTTGTAGCTCCTCTCAGATTCCAGAACTTTCTGCCACAGAAATGTGAGGAACATGTGTTTTTTTAGCCAAATTTTGAGGTTTGCAAAGGATTCTGGGTAACAGAACCTGGTCCGAGCCCCGCAAGTCACCCCTCCTTGGATTCCCCTAGGTCTCTAGTTTTCAGAAATGCACAGGTTTGGTAGGTTTCCCTAGGTGCCGGCTGAGCTAGAGGCCAAAATCTACAGGTAGGCACTTCGCAAAAAACACCTCTGTTTTTTTCCAAAATGTAGGATGTGTCCACGTTGCGCTTTGGGGTGTTTCCTGTCGCCGGCGCTAGGCCTACCCACGCAAGTGAGGTATCATTTTTATCGGGAGACTTGGGGGAACGCTGGGTGGAAGGAAATTTGTAGCTCCTCTCAGATTCCAGAACTTTCTGCCACAGAAATGTGAGGAACATGTGTTTTTTTAGCCAAATTTTGAGGTTTGCAAAGGATTCTGGGTAACAGAACCTGGTCCGAGCCCCGCAAGTCACCCCTCCTTGGATTCCCCTAGGTCTCTAGTTTTCAGAAATGCACAGGTTTGGTAGGTTTCCCTAGGTGCCGGCTGAGCTAGAGGCCAAAATCTACAGGTAGGCACTTCGCAAAAAACACCTCTGTTTTTTTCAAAAATTTAGGATGTGTCCGCGTTGCGCTTTGGGGTGTTTCCTGTCGCCGGCGCTAGGCCTACCCACGCAAGTGAGGTATCATTTTTATCAGGAGACTTGGGGGAACGCTGGGTGGAAGGAAATGTGTAGCTCCTCTCAGATTCCAGAACTTTCTGCCACAGAAATGTGAGGAACATGTGTTTTTTTAGCCAAATTTTGAGGTTTGCAAAGGATTCTGGGTAACAGAACCTGGTCCGAGCCCCGCAAGTCACCCCTCCTTGGATTCCCCTAGGTCTCTAGTTTTCAGAAATGCACAGGTTTGGTAGGTTTCCCTAGGTGCCGGCTGAGCTAGAGGCCAAAATCTACAGGTAGGCACTTCGCAAAAAACACCTCTGTTTTTTTCCAAAATTTAGGATGTGTCCACGTTGCGCTTTGGGGTGTTTCCTGTCGCCGGCGCTAGGCCTACCCACGCAAGTGAGGTATCATTTTTATCGGGAGACTTGGGGGAACGCTGGGTGGAAGGAAATTTGTAGCTCCTCTCAGATTCCAGAACTTTCTGCCACAGAAATGTGAGGAACATGTGTTTTTTCAGCCAAATTTTGAGGTTTGCAAAGGATTCTGGGTAACAGAACCTGGTCCGAGCCCCGCAAGTCACCCCTCCTTGGATTCCCCTAGGTCTCTAGTTTTCAGAAATGCACAGGTTTGGTAGGTTTCCCTAGGTGCCGGCTGAGCTAGAGGCCAAAATCTACAGGTAGGCACTTCGCAAAAAACACCTCTGTTTTTTTCAAAAATTTAGGATGTGTCCGCGTTGCGCTTTGGGGTGTTTCCTGTCGCCGGCGCTAGGCCTACCCACGCAAGTGAGGTATCATTTTTATCGGGAGACTTGGGGGAACGCTGGGTGGAAGGAAATGTGTAGCTCCTCTCAGATTCCAGAACTTTCTGCCACAGAAATGTGAGGAACATGTGTTTTTTTAGCCAAATTTTGAGGTTTGCAAAGGATTCTGGGTAACAGAACCTGGTCCGAGCCCCGCAAGTCACCCCTCCTTGGATTCCCCTAGGTCTCTAGTTTTCAGAAATGCACAGGTTTGGTAGGTTTCCCTAGGTGCCGGCTGAGCTAGAGGCCAAAATCTACAGGTAGGCACTTCGCAAAAAACACCTCTGTTTTTTTCCAAAATTTAGGATGTGTCCACGTTGCGCTTTGGGGTGTTTCCTGTCGCCGGCGCTAGGCCTACCCACGCAAGTGAGGTATAATTTTTATCGGGAGACTTGGGGGAACGCTGGGTGGAAGGAAATTTGTAGCTCCTCTCAGATTCCAGAACTTTCTGCCACAGAAATGTGAGGAACATGTGTTTTTTTAGCCAAATTTTGAGGTTTGCAAAGGATTCTGGGTAACAGAACCTGGTCCGAGCCCCGCAAGTCACCCCTCCTTGGATTCCCCTAGGTCTCTAGTTTTCAGAAATGCACAGGTTTGGTAGGTTTCCCTAGGTGCCGGCTGAGCTAGAGGCCAAAATCTACAGGTAGGCACTTCGCAAAAAACACCTCTGTTTTTTTCAAAAATTTAGGATGTGTCCGCGTTGCGCTTTGGGGTGTTTCCTGTCGCCGGCGCTAGGCCTACCCACGCAAGTGAGGTATCATTTTTATCGGGAGACTTGGGGGAACGCTGGGTGGAAGGAAATGTGTAGCTCCTCTCAGATTCCAGAACTTTCTGCCACAGAAATGTGAGGAACATGTGTTTTTTTAGCCAAATTTTGAGGTTTGCAAAGGATTCTGGGTAACAGAACCTGGTCCGAGCCCCGCAAGTCACCCCTCCTTGGATTCCCCTAGGTCTCTAGTTTTCAGAAATGCACAGGTTTGGTAGGTTTCCCTAGTTGCCGGCTGAGCTAGAGGCCAAAATCTACAGGTAGGCACTTCGCAAAAAACACCTCTGTTTTTTTCCAAAATTTAGGATGTGTCCACGTTGCGCTTTGGGGTGTTTCCTGTCGCCGGCGCTAGGCCTACCCACGCAAGTGAGGTATCATTTTTATCGGGAGACTTGGGGGAACGCTGGGTGGAAGGAAATTTGTAGCTCCTCTCAGATTCCAGAACTTTCTGCCACAGAAATGTGAGGAACATGTGTTTTTTTAGCCAAATTTTGAGGTTTGCAAAGGATTCTGGGTAACAGAACCTGGTCCGAGCCCCGCAAGTCACCCCTCCTTGGATTCCCCTAGGTCTCTAGTTTTCAGAAATGCACAAGTTTGGTAGGTTTCCCTAGGTGCCGGCTGAGCTAGAGGCCAAAATCTACAGGTAGGCACTTCGCAAAAAACACCTCTGTTTTTTTCCAAAATTTAGGATGTGTCCGCGTTGCGCTTTGGGGTGTTTCCTGTCGCCGGCGCTAGGCCTACCCACGCAAGTGAGGTATCATTTTTATCGGGAGACTTGGGGGAACGCTGGGTGGAAGGAAATTTGTAGCTCCTCTCAGATCCAGAACTTTCTGCCACAGAAATGTGAGGAACATGTGTTTTTTTAGCCAAATTTTGAGGTTTGCAAAGGATTCTGGGTAACAGAACCTGGTCCGAGCCCCGCAAGTCACCCCTCCTTGGATTCCCCTAGGTCTCTAGTTTTCAGAAATGCACAAGTTTGGTAGGTTTCCCTAGGTGCCGGCTGAGCTAGAGGCCAAAATCTACAGGTAGGCACTTCGCAAAAAACACCTCTGTTTTTTTCCAAAATTTAGGATGTGTCCGCGTTGCGCTTTGGGGTGTTTCCTGTCGCCGGCGCTAGGCCTACCCACGCAAGTGAGGTATCATTTTTATCAGGAGACTTGGGGGAACGCTGGGTGGAAGGAAATGTGTAGCTCCTCTCAGATTCCAGAACTTTCTGCCACAGAAATGTGAGGAACATGTGTTTTTTTAGCCAAATTTTGAGGTTTGCAAAGGATTCTGGGTAACAGAACCTGGTCCGAGCCCCGCAAGTCACCCCTCCTTGGATTCCCCTAGGTCTCTAGTTTTCAGAAATGCACAGGTTTGGTAGGTTTCCCTAGGTGCCGGCTGAGCTAGAGGCCAAAATCTACAGGTAGGCACTTCGCAAAAAACACCTCTGTTTTTTTCCAAAATTTAGGATGTGTCCACGTTGCGCTTTGGGGTGTTTCCTGTCGCCGGCGCTAGGCCTACCCACGCAAGTGAGGTATCATTTTTATCGGGAGACTTGGGGGAACGCTGGGTGGAAGGAAATTTGTAGCTCCTCTCAGATTCCAGAACTTTCTGCCACAGAAATGTGAGGAACATGTGTTTTTTCAGCCAAATTTTGAGGTTTGCAAAGGATTCTGGGTAACAGAACCTGGTCCGAGCCCCGCAAGTCACCCCTCCTTGGATTCCCCTAGGTCTCTAGTTTTCAGAAATGCACAGGTTTGGTAGGTTTCCCTAGGTGCCGGCTGAGCTAGAGGCCAAAATCTACAGGTAGGCACTTCGCAAAAAACACCTCTGTTTTTTTCAAAAATTTAGGATGTGTCCGCGTTGCGCTTTGGGGTGTTTCCTGTCGCCGGCGCTAGGCCTACCCACGCAAGTGAGGTATCATTTTTATCGGGAGACTTGGGGGAACGCTGGGTGGAAGGAAATGTGTAGCTCCTCTCAGATTCCAGAACTTTCTGCCACAGAAATGTGAGGAACATGTGTTTTTTTAGCCAAATTTTGAGGTTTGCAAAGGATTCTGGGTAACAGAACCTGGTCCGAGCCCCGCAAGTCACCCCTCCTTGGATTCCCCTAGGTCTCTAGTTTTCAGAAATGCACAGGTTTGGTAGGTTTCCCTAGGTGCCGGCTGAGCTAGAGGCCAAAATCTACAGGTAGGCACTTCGCAAAAAACACCTCTGTTTTTTTCCAAAATTTAGGATGTGTCCACGTTGCGCTTTGGGGTGTTTCCTGTCGCCGGCGCTAGGCCTACCCACGCAAGTGAGGTATCATTTTTATCGGGAGACTTGGGGGAACGCTGGGTGGAAGGAAATTTGTAGCTCCTCTCAGATTCCAGAACTTTCTGCCACAGAAATGTGAGGAACATGTGTTTTTTTAGCCAAATTTTGAGGTTTGCAAAGGATTCTGGGTAACAGAACCTGGTCCGAGCCCCGCAAGTCACCCCTCCTTGGATTCCCCTAGGTCTCTAGTTTTCAGAAATGCAAAGGTTTGGTAGGTTTCCCTAGGTGCCGGCTGAGCTAAAGGCCAAAATCTACAGGTAGGCACTTTGCAAAAAACACCTCTGTTTTTTTCCAAAATGTAGGATGTGTCCACGTTGCGCTTTGGGGTGTTTCCTGTCGCCGGCGCTAGGCCTACCCACGCAAGTGAGGTATAATTTTTATCGGGAGACTTGCGGGAACGCTGGGTGGAAGGAAATTTGTAGCTCCTCTCAGATTCCAGAACTTTCTGCCACAGAAATGTGAGGAACATGTGTTTTTTTAGCCAAATTTTGAGGTTTGCAAAGGATTCTGGGTAACAGAACCTGGTCCGAGCCCCGCAAGTCACCCCTCCTTGCATTCCCCTAGGTCTCTAGTTTTCAGAAATGCACAAGTTTGGTAGGTTTCCCTAGGTGCCGGCTGAGCTAGAGGCCAAAATCTACAGGTAGTCACTTTGCAAAAAACACCTCTGTTTTTTTCCAAAATTTAGGATGTGTCCGCGTTGCGCTTTGGGGTGTTTCCTGTCGCCGGCGCTAGGCCTACCCACGCAAGTGAGGTATCATTTTTATCGGGAGACTTGGGGGAACGCTGGGTGGAAGGAAATGTGTAGCTCCTCTCAGATTCCAGAACTTTCTGCCACAGAAATGTGAGGAACATGTGTTTTTTTAGCCAAATTTTGAGGTTTGCAAAGGATTCTGGGTAACAGAACCTGGTCCGAGCCCCGCAAGTCACCCCTCCTTGGATTCCCCTAGGTCTCTAGTTTTCAGAAATGCACAGGTTTGGTAGGTTTCCCTAGGTGCCGGCTGAGCTAGAGGCCAAAATCTACAGGTAGGCACTTCGCAAAAAACACCTCTGTTTTTTTCCAAAATTTAGGATGTTTCCACGTTGCGCTTTGGGGTGTTTCCTGTCGCCGGCGCTAGGCCTACCCACGCAAGTGAGGTATCATTTTTATCGGGAGACTTGGGGGAACGCTGGGTGGAAGGAAATTTGTAGCTCCTCTCAGATTCCAGAACTTTCTGCCACAGAAATGTGAGGAACATGTGTTTTTTTAGCCAAATTTTGAGGTTTGCAAAGGATTCTGGGTAACAGAACCTGGTCCGAGCCCCGCAAGTCACCCCTCCTTGGATTCCCCTAGGTCTCTAGTTTTCAGAAATGCACAGGTTTGGTAGGTTTCCCTAGGCGCCGGGTGAGCTACAGGCCAAAATCCACAGGTAGGCACTGTTTTCTCCCAAAATTTTGGATGTGTCCACGTTGCGCTTTGGGGTGTTTCCTGTCGCAGGCGCTAGGCCTACCCACGCAAGTGAGGTATCATTTTTATCGGGAGACTTGGGGGAACGCTGGGTGGAAGGAAATTTGTAGCTCCTCTCAGATTCCAGAACTTTCTGCCACAGAATGGTGAGGAACATGTGTTTTTTTAGCCACATTTTGAGGTTTGCAAAGGATTCTGGGTAACAGAACCTGGTCCGAGCCCCGCAAGTCACCCCTCCTTGGATGCCCCTAGGTCTCTAGTTTTCAGAAATGCACAGGTTTGGTAGGTTTACCTAGGTGCCGGCTGAGCTAGAGGCCAAAATCTACAGGTAGGCACTTCGCAAAAACACCTCTGTTTTTTTCCAAAATTTAGGATGTGTCCACGTTGCGCTTTGGGGTCTTTCCTGTCGCCGGCGCTAGGCCTACCCACGCAAGTGAGGTATCATTTTTATCGGGAGACTTGGGGGAATGCTGGGTGGAAGGAAATTTGTAGCTCCTCTCAGATTCCAGAACTTTCTGCCACAGAAATGTGAGGAACATGTGTTTTTCTAGCCAAATTTTGAGGTTTGCAAAGGATTCTGGGTAACAGAACCTGGTCCGAGCCCCGCAAGTCACCCCTCCTTGGATTCCCCTAGGTCTCTAGTTTTCAGAAATGCACAGGTTTGGTAGGTTTCCCTAGGTGCCGGCTGAGCTAGAGGCCAAAATCTACAGGTAGGCACTTCGCAAAAAACACCTCTGTTTTTTTCCAAAATGTAGGATGTGTCCACGTTGCGCTTTGGGGTGTTTCCTGTCGCCGGCGCTAGGCCTACCCACGCAAGTGAGGTATCATTTTTATCGGGAGACTTGGGGGAACGCTGGGTGGAAGGAAATTTGTAGCTCCTCTCAGATTCCAGAACTTTCTGCCACAGAAATGTGAGGAACATGTGTTTTTTTAGCCAAATTTTGAGGTTTGCAAAGGATTCTGGGTAACAGAACCTGGTCCGAGCCCCGCAAGTCACCCCTCCTTGGATTCCCCTAGGTCTCTAGTTTTCAGAAATGCACAGGTTTGGTAGGTTTCCCTAGGTGCCGGCTGAGCTAGAGGCCAAAATCTACAGGTAGGCACTTCGCAAAAAACACCTCTGTTTTTTTCAAAAATTTAGGATGTGTCCGCGTTGCGCTTTGGGGTGTTTCCTGTCGCCGGCGCTAGGCCTACCCACGCAAGTGAGGTATCATTTTTATCAGGAGACTTGGGGGAACGCTGGGTGGAAGGAAATGTGTAGCTCCTCTCAGATTCCAGAACTTTCTGCCACAGAAATGTGAGGAACATGTGTTTTTTTAGCCAAATTTTGAGGTTTGCAAAGGATTCTGGGTAACAGAACCTGGTCCGAGCCCCGCAAGTCACCCCTCCTTGGATTCCCCTAGGTCTCTAGTTTTCAGAAATGCACAGGTTTGGTAGGTTTCCCTAGGTGCCGGCTGAGCTAGAGGCCAAAATCTACAGGTAGGCACTTCGCAAAAAACACCTCTGTTTTTTTCCAAAATTTAGGATGTGTCCACGTTGCGCTTTGGGGTGTTTCCTGTCGCCGGCGCTAGGCCTACCCACGCAAGTGAGGTATCATTTTTATCGGGAGACTTGGGGGAACGCTGGGTGGAAGGAAATTTGTAGCTCCTCTCAGATTCCAGAACTTTCTGCCACAGAAATGTGAGGAACATGTGTTTTTTCAGCCAAATTTTGAGGTTTGCAAAGGATTCTGGGTAACAGAACCTGGTCCGAGCCCCGCAAGTCACCCCTCCTTGGATTCCCCTAGGTCTCTAGTTTTCAGAAATGCACAGGTTTGGTAGGTTTCCCTAGGTGCCGGCTGAGCTAGAGGCCAAAATCTACAGGTAGGCACTTCGCAAAAAACACCTCTGTTTTTTTCAAAAATTTAGGATGTGTCCGCGTTGCGCTTTGGGGTGTTTCCTGTCGCCGGCGCTAGGCCTACCCACGCAAGTGAGGTATCATTTTTATCGGGAGACTTGGGGGAACGCTGGGTGGAAGGAAATGTGTAGCTCCTCTCAGATTCCAGAACTTTCTGCCACAGAAATGTGAGGAACATGTGTTTTTTTAGCCAAATTTTGAGGTTTGCAAAGGATTCTGGGTAACAGAACCTGGTCCGAGCCCCGCAAGTCACCCCTCCTTGGATTCCCCTAGGTCTCTAGTTTTCAGAAATGCACAGGTTTGGTAGGTTTCCCTAGGTGCCGGCTGAGCTAGAGGCCAAAATCTACAGGTAGGCACTTCGCAAAAAACACCTCTGTTTTTTTCCAAAATTTAGGATGTGTCCACGTTGCGCTTTGGGGTGTTTCCTGTCGCCGGCGCTAGGCCTACCCACGCAAGTGAGGTATAATTTTTATCGGGAGACTTGGGGGAACGCTGGGTGGAAGGAAATTTGTAGCTCCTCTCAGATTCCAGAACTTTCTGCCACAGAAATGTGAGGAACATGTGTTTTTTTAGCCAAATTTTGAGGTTTGCAAAGGATTCTGGGTAACAGAACCTGGTCCGAGCCCCGCAAGTCACCCCTCCTTGGATTCCCCTAGGTCTCTAGTTTTCAGAAATGCACAGGTTTGGTAGGTTTCCCTAGGTGCCGGCTGAGCTAGAGGCCAAAATCTACAGGTAGGCACTTCGCAAAAAACACCTCTGTTTTTTTCAAAAATTTAGGATGTGTCCGCGTTGCGCTTTGGGGTGTTTCCTGTCGCCGGCGCTAGGCCTACCCACGCAAGTGAGGTATCATTTTTATCGGGAGACTTGGGGGAACGCTGGGTGGAAGGAAATGTGTAGCTCCTCTCAGATTCCAGAACTTTCTGCCACAGAAATGTGAGGAACATGTGTTTTTTTAGCCAAATTTTGAGGTTTGCAAAGGATTCTGGGTAACAGAACCTGGTCCGAGCCCCGCAAGTCACCCCTCCTTGGATTCCCCTAGGTCTCTAGTTTTCAGAAATGCACAGGTTTGGTAGGTTTCCCTAGTTGCCGGCTGAGCTAGAGGCCAAAATCTACAGGTAGGCACTTCGCAAAAAACACCTCTGTTTTTTTCCAAAATTTAGGATGTGTCCACGTTGCGCTTTGGGGTGTTTCCTGTCGCCGGCGCTAGGCCTACCCACGCAAGTGAGGTATCATTTTTATCGGGAGACTTGGGGGAACGCTGGGTGGAAGGAAATTTGTAGCTCCTCTCAGATTCCAGAACTTTCTGCCACAGAAATGTGAGGAACATGTGTTTTTTTAGCCAAATTTTGAGGTTTGCAAAGGATTCTGGGTAACAGAACCTGGTCCGAGCCCCGCAAGTCACCCCTCCTTGGATTCCCCTAGGTCTCTAGTTTTCAGAAATGCACAAGTTTGGTAGGTTTCCCTAGGTGCCGGCTGAGCTAGAGGCCAAAATCTACAGGTAGGCACTTCGCAAAAAACACCTCTGTTTTTTTCCAAAATTTAGGATGTGTCCGCGTTGCGCTTTGGGGTGTTTCCTGTCGCCGGCGCTAGGCCTACCCACGCAAGTGAGGTATCATTTTTATCGGGAGACTTGGGGGAACGCTGGGTGGAAGGAAATTTGTAGCTCCTCTCAGATTCCAGAACTTTCTGCCACAGAAATGTGAGGAACATGTGTTTTTTTAGCCAAATTTTGAGGTTTGCAAAGGATTCTGGGTAACAGAACCTGGTCCGAGCCCCGCAAGTCACCCCTCCTTGGATTCCCCTAGGTCTCTAGTTTTCAGAAATGCACAAGTTTGGTAGGTTTCCCTAGGTGCCGGCTGAGCTAGAGGCCAAAATCTACAGGTAGGCACTTCGCAAAAAACACCTCTGTTTTTTTCCAAAATTTAGGATGTGTCCGCGTTGCGCTTTGGGGTGTTTCCTGTCGCCGGCGCTAGGCCTACCCACGCAAGTGAGGTATCATTTTTATCAGGAGACTTGGGGGAACGCTGGGTGGAAGGAAATGTGTAGCTCCTCTCAGATTCCAGAACTTTCTGCCACAGAAATGTGAGGAACATGTGTTTTTTTAGCCAAATTTTGAGGTTTGCAAAGGATTCTGGGTAACAGAACCTGGTCCGAGCCCCGCAAGTCACCCCTCCTTGGATTCCCCTAGGTCTCTAGTTTTCAGAAATGCACAGGTTTGGTAGGTTTCCCTAGGTGCCGGCTGAGCTAGAGGCCAAAATCTACAGGTAGGCACTTCGCAAAAAACACCTCTGTTTTTTTCCAAAATTTAGGATGTGTCCACGTTGCGCTTTGGGGTGTTTCCTGTCGCCGGCGCTAGGCCTACCCACGCAAGTGAGGTATCATTTTTATCGGGAGACTTGGGGGAACGCTGGGTGGAAGGAAATTTGTAGCTCCTCTCAGATTCCAGAACTTTCTGCCACAGAAATGTGAGGAACATGTGTTTTTTCAGCCAAATTTTGAGGTTTGCAAAGGATTCTGGGTAACAGAACCTGGTCCGAGCCCCGCAAGTCACCCCTCCTTGGATTCCCCTAGGTCTCTAGTTTTCAGAAATGCACAGGTTTGGTAGGTTTCCCTAGGTGCCGGCTGAGCTAGAGGCCAAAATCTACAGGTAGGCACTTCGCAAAAAACACCTCTGTTTTTTTCAAAAATTTAGGATGTGTCCGCGTTGCGCTTTGGGGTGTTTCCTGTCGCCGGCGCTAGGCCTACCCACGCAAGTGAGGTATCATTTTTATCGGGAGACTTGGGGGAACGCTGGGTGGAAGGAAATGTGTAGCTCCTCTCAGATTCCAGAACTTTCTGCCACAGAAATGTGAGGAACATGTGTTTTTTTAGCCAAATTTTGAGGTTTGCAAAGGATTCTGGGTAACAGAACCTGGTCCGAGCCCCGCAAGTCACCCCTCCTTGGATTCCCCTAGGTCTCTAGTTTTCAGAAATGCACAGGTTTGGTAGGTTTCCCTAGGTGCCGGCTGAGCTAGAGGCCAAAATCTACAGGTAGGCACTTCGCAAAAAACACCTCTGTTTTTTTCCAAAATTTAGGATGTGTCCACGTTGCGCTTTGGGGTGTTTCCTGTCGCCGGCGCTAGGCCTACCCACGCAAGTGAGGTATCATTTTTATCGGGAGACTTGGGGGAACGCTGGGTGGAAGGAAATTTGTAGCTCCTCTCAGATTCCAGAACTTTCTGCCACAGAAATGTGAGGAACATGTGTTTTTTTAGCCAAATTTTGAGGTTTGCAAAGGATTCTGGGTAACAGAACCTGGTCCGAGCCCCGCAAGTCACCCCTCCTTGGATTCCCCTAGGTCTCTAGTTTTCAGAAATGCAAAGGTTTGGTAGGTTTCCCTAGGTGCCGGCTGAGCTAAAGGCCAAAATCTACAGGTAGGCACTTTGCAAAAAACACCTCTGTTTTTTTCCAAAATGTAGGATGTGTCCACGTTGCGCTTTGGGGTGTTTCCTGTCGCCGGCGCTAGGCCTACCCACGCAAGTGAGGTATAATTTTTATCGGGAGACTTGCGGGAACGCTGGGTGGAAGGAAATTTGTAGCTCCTCTCAGATTCCAGAACTTTCTGCCACAGAAATGTGAGGAACATGTGTTTTTTTAGCCAAATTTTGAGGTTTGCAAAGGATTCTGGGTAACAGAACCTGGTCCGAGCCCCGCAAGTCACCCCTCCTTGCATTCCCCTAGGTCTCTAGTTTTCAGAAATGCACAAGTTTGGTAGGTTTCCCTAGGTGCCGGCTGAGCTAGAGGCCAAAATCTACAGGTAGTCACTTTGCAAAAAACACCTCTGTTTTTTTCCAAAATTTAGGATGTGTCCGCGTTGCGCTTTGGGGTGTTTCCTGTCGCCGGCGCTAGGCCTACCCACGCAAGTGAGGTATCATTTTTATCGGGAGACTTGGGGGAACGCTGGGTGGAAGGAAATGTGTAGCTCCTCTCAGATTCCAGAACTTTCTGCCACAGAAATGTGAGGAACATGTGTTTTTTTAGCCAAATTTTGAGGTTTGCAAAGGATTCTGGGTAACAGAACCTGGTCCGAGCCCCGCAAGTCACCCCTCCTTGGATTCCCCTAGGTCTCTAGTTTTCAGAAATGCACAGGTTTGGTAGGTTTCCCTAGGTGCCGGCTGAGCTAGAGGCCAAAATCTACAGGTAGGCACTTCGCAAAAAACACCTCTGTTTTTTTCCAAAATTTAGGATGTTTCCACGTTGCGCTTTGGGGTGTTTCCTGTCGCCGGCGCTAGGCCTACCCACGCAAGTGAGGTATCATTTTTATCGGGAGACTTGGGGGAACGCTGGGTGGAAGGAAATTTGTAGCTCCTCTCAGATTCCAGAACTTTCTGCCACAGAAATGTGAGGAACATGTGTTTTTTTAGCCAAATTTTGAGGTTTGCAAAGGATTCTGGGTAACAGAACCTGGTCCGAGCCCCGCAAGTCACCCCTCCTTGGATTCCCCTAGGTCTCTAGTTTTCAGAAATGCACAGGTTTGGTAGGTTTCCCTAGGCGCCGGGTGAGCTACAGGCCAAAATCCACAGGTAGGCACTGTTTTCTCCCAAAATTTTGGATGTGTCCACGTTGCGCTTTGGGGTGTTTCCTGTCGCAGGCGCTAGGCCTACCCACGCAAGTGAGGTATCATTTTTATCGGGAGACTTGGGGGAACGCTGGGTGGAAGGAAATTTGTAGCTCCTCTCAGATTCCAGAACTTTCTGCCACAGAATGGTGAGGAACATGTGTTTTTTTAGCCACATTTTGAGGTTTGCAAAGGATTCTGGGTAACAGAACCTGGTCCGAGCCCCGCAAGTCACCCCTCCTTGGATGCCCCTAGGTCTCTAGTTTTCAGAAATGCACAGGTTTGGTAGGTTTACCTAGGTGCCGGCTGAGCTAGAGGCCAAAATCTACAGGTAGGCACTTCGCAAAAACACCTCTGTTTTTTTCCAAAATTTAGGATGTGTCCACGTTGCGCTTTGGGGTCTTTCCTGTCGCCGGCGCTAGGCCTACCCACGCAAGTGAGGTATCATTTTTATCGGGAGACTTGGGGGAATGCTGGGTGGAAGGAAATTTGTAGCTCCTCTCAGATTCCAGAACTTTCTGCCACAGAAATGTGAGGAACATGTGTTTTTCTAGCCAAATTTTGAGGTTTGCAAAGGATTCTGGGTAACAGAACCTGGTCCGAGCCCCGCAAGTCACCCCTCCTTGGATTCCCCTAGGTCTCTAGTTTTCAGAAATGCACAGGTTTGGTAGGTTTCCCTAGGTGCCGGCTGAGCTAGAGGCCAAAATCTACAGGTAGGCACTTCGCAAAAAACACCTCTGTTTTTTTCCAAAATTTAGGATGTGTCCACGTTGCGCTTTGGGGTCTTTCCTGTCGCCGGCGCTAGGCCTACCCACGCAAGTGAGGTATCATTTTTATCGGGAGACTTGGGGGAACGCTGGGTGGAAGGAAATTTGTAGCTCCTCTCAGATTCCAGAACTTTCTGCCACAGAAATGTGAGGAACATGTGTTTTTTTAGCCAAATTTTGAGGTTTGCAAAGATTCTGGGTAACAGAACCTGGTCCGAGCCCCGCAAGTCACCCCTCCTTGGATTCCCCTAGGTCTCTAGTTTTCAGAAATGCACAGGTTTGGTAGGTTTTCCTAGGCGCCGGGTGAGCTACAGGCCAAAATCCACAGGTAGGCACTGTTTTCTCCCAAAATTTTGGATGTGTCCACGTTGCGCTTTGGGGTGTTTCCTGTCGCAGGCGCTAGGCCTACCCACGCAAGTGAGGTATCATTTTTATCGGGATACTTGGGGGAACGCTGGGTGGAAGGAAATTTGTAGCTCCTCTCAGATTCCAGAACTTTCTGCCACAGAATGGTGAGGAACATGTGTTTTTTTAGCCACATTTTGAGGTTTGCAAAGGATTCTGGGTAACAGAACCTGGTCCGAGCCCCGCAAGTCACCCCTCCTTGGATTCCCCTAGGTCTCTAGTTTTCAGAAATGCACAGGTTTGGTAGGTTTCCCTAGGTGCCGGCTGAGCTAGAGGCCAAAATCTACAGGTAGGCACTTCGCAAAAAACACCTCTGTTTTTTTCCAAAATTTAGGATGTGTCGACGTTGCGCTTTGGGTTCTTTCCTGTCGCCGGCGCTAGGCCTACCCACGCAAGTGAGGTATCATTTTTATCGGGAGACTTGGGGGAATGCTGGGTGGAAGGAAATTTGTAGCTCCTCTCAGATTCCAGAACTTTCTGCCACAGAAATGTGAGGAACATGTGTTTTTTTAGCCAAATTTTGAGGTTTGCAAAGGATTCTGGGTAACAGAACCTGGTCCGAGCCCCGCAAGTCACCCCTCCTTGGATTCCCCTAGGTCTCTAGTTTTCAGAAATGCACAGGTTTGGTAGGTTTCCCTAGGTGCCGGCTGAGCTAGAGGCCAAAATCTACAGGTAGGCACTTCGCAAAAAACACCTCTGTTTTTTTCCAAAATGTAGGATGTGTCCACGTTGCGCTTTGGGGTGTTTCCTGTCGCCGGCGCTAGGCCTACCCACGCAAGTGAGGTATAATTTTTATCGGGAGACTTGGGGGAACGCTGGGTGGAAGGAAATTTGTAGCTCCTCTCAGATTCCAGAACTTTCTGCCACAGAAATCTGAGGAACATGTGTTTTTTTAGCCAAATTTTGAGGTTTGCAAAGGATTCTGGGTAACAGAACCTGGTCCGAGCCCCGCAAGTCACCCCTCCTTGGATTCCCCTAGGTCTCTAGTTTTCAGAAATGCACAAGTTTGGTAGGTTTCCCTAGGTGCCGGCTGAGCTAGAGGCCAAAATCTACAGGTAGGCACTTCGCAAAAAACACCTCTGTTTTTTTCCAAAATTTAGGATGTGTCCGCGTTGCGCTTTGGGGTGTTTCCTGTCGCCGGCGCTAGGCCTACCCACGCAAGTGAGGTATCATTTTTATCAGGAGACTTGGGGGAACGCTGGGTGGAAGGAAATGTGTAGCTCCTCTCAGATTCCAGAACTTTCTGCCACAGAAATGTGAGGAACATGTGTTTTTTTAGCCAAATTTTGAGGTTTGCAAAGGATTCTGGGTAACAGAACCTGGTCCGAGCCCCGCAAGTCACCCCTCCTTGGATTCCCCTAGGTCTCTAGTTTTCAGAAATGCACAGGTTTGGTAGGTTTCCCTAGGTGCCGGCTGAGCTAGAGGCCAAAATCTACAGGTAGGCACTTCGCAAAAAACACCTCTGTTTTTTTCCAAAATTTAGGATGTGTCCACGTTGCGCTTTGGGGTGTTTCCTGTCGCCGGCGCTAGGCCTACCCACGCAAGTGAGGTATCATTTTTATCGGGAGACTTGGGGGAACGCTGGGTGGAAGGAAATTTGTAGCTCCTCTCAGATTCCAGAACTTTCTGCCACAGAAATGTGAGGAACATGTGTTTTTTCAGCCAAATTTTGAGGTTTGCAAAGGATTCTGGGTAACAGAACCTGGTCCGAGCCCCGCAAGTCACCCCTCCTTGGATTCCCCTAGGTCTCTAGTTTTCAGAAATGCACAGGTTTGGTAGGTTTCCCTAGGTGCCGGCTGAGCTAGAGGCCAAAATCTACAGGTAGGCACTTCGCAAAAAACACCTCTGTTTTTTTCAAAAATTTAGGATGTGTCCGCGTTGCGCTTTGGGGTGTTTCCTGTCGCCGGCGCTAGGCCTACCCACGCAAGTGAGGTATCATTTTTATCGGGAGACTTGGGGGAACGCTGGGTGGAAGGAAATGTGTAGCTCCTCTCAGATTCCAGAACTTTCTGCCACAGAAATGTGAGGAACATGTGTTTTTTTAGCCAAATTTTGAGGTTTGCAAAGGATTCTGGGTAACAGAACCTGGTCCGAGCCCCGCAAGTCACCCCTCCTTGGATTCCCCTAGGTCTCTAGTTTTCAGAAATGCACAGGTTTGGTAGGTTTCCCTAGGTGCCGGCTGAGCTAGAGGCCAAAATCTACAGGTAGGCACTTCGCAAAAAACACCTCTGTTTTTTTCCAAAATTTAGGATGTGTCCACGTTGCGCTTTGGGGTGTTTCCTGTCGCCGGCGCTAGGCCTACCCACGCAAGTGAGGTATCATTTTTATCGGGAGACATGGGGGAACGCTGGGTGGAAGGAAATTTGTAGCTCCTCTCAGATTCCAGAACTTTCTGCCACAGAAATGTGAGGAACATGTGTTTTTTTAGCCAAATTTTGAGGTTTGCAAAGGATTCTGGGTAACAGAACCTGGTCCGAGCCCCGCAAGTCACCCCTCCTTGGATTCCCCTAGGTCTCTAGTTTTCAGAAATGCACAGGTTTGGTAGGTTTCCCTAGGTGCCGGCTGAGCTAGAGGCCAAAATCTACAGGTAGGCACTTCGCAAAAAACACCTCTGTTTTTTTCAAAAATTTAGGATGTGTCCTCGTTGCGCTTTGGGGTGTTTCCTGTCGCCGGCGCTAGGCCTACCCACGCAAGTGAGGTATCATTTTTATCGGGAGACTTGGGGGAACGCTGGGTGGAAGGAAATGTGTAGCTCCTCTCAGATTCCAGAACTTTCTGCCACAGAAATGTGAGGAACATGTGTTTTTTTAGCCAAATTTTGAGGTTTGCAAAGGATTCTGGGTAACAGAACCTGGTCCGAGCCCCGCAAGTCACCCCTCCTTGGATTCCCCTAGGTCTCTAGTTTTCAGAAATGCACAGGTTTGGTAGGTTTCCCTAGTTGCCGGCTGAGCTAGAGGCCAAAATCTACAGGTAGGCACTTCGCAAAAAACACCTCTGTTTTTTTCCAAAATTTAGGATGTGTCCACGTTGCGCTTTGGGGTGTTTCCTGTCGCCGGCGCTAGGCCTACCCACGCAAGTGAGGTATCATTTTTATCGGGAGACTTGGGGGAACGCTGGGTGGAAGGAAATTTGTAGCTCCTCTCAGATTCCAGAACTTTCTGCCACAGAAATGTGAGGAACATGTGTTTTTTTAGCCAAATTTTGAGGTTTGCAAAGGATTCTGGGTAACAGAACCTGGTCCGAGCCCCGCAAGTCACCCCTCCTTGGATTCCCCTAGGTCTCTAGTTTTCAGAAATGCACAGGTTTGGTAGGTTTCCCTAGGCGCCGGGTGAGCTACAGGCCAAAATCCACAGGTAGGCACTGTTTTCTCCCAAAATTTTGGATGTGTCCACGTTGCGCTTTGGGGTGTTTCCTGTCGCAGGCGCTAGGCCTACCCACGCAAGTGAGGTATCAGTTTTATCGGGAGACTTGGGGGAACGCAGGGTGGAAGGAAATTTGTAGCTCCTCTCAGATTCCAGAACTTTCTGCCACAGAATGGTGAGGAACATGTGTTTTTTTAGCCACATTTTGAGGTTTGCAAAGGATTCTGGGTAACAGAACCTGGTCCGAGCCCCGCAAGTCACCCCTCCTTGGATTCCCCTAGGTCTCTAGTTTTCAGAAATGCACAGGTTTGGTAGGTTTCCCTAGGTGCCGGCTGAGCTAGAGGCCAAAATCTACAGGTAGGCACTTCGCAAAAAACACCTCTGTTTTTTTCCAAAATTTAGGATGTGTCCACGTTGCGCTTTGGGTTCTTTCCTGTCGCCGGCGCTAGGCCTACCCACGCAAGTGAGGTATCATTTTTATCGGGAGACTTGGGGGAATGCTGGGTGGAAGGAAATTTGTAGCTCCTCTCAGATTCCAGAACTTTCTGCCACAGAAATGTGAGGAACATGTGTTTTTTTAGCCAAATTTTGAGGTTTGCAAAGGATTCTGGGTAACAGAACCTGGTCCGAGCCCCGCAAGTCACCCCTCCTTGGATTCCCCTAGGTCTCTAGTTTTCAGAAATGCACAGGTTTGGTAGGTTTCCCTAGGTGCCGGCTGAGCTAGAGGCCAAAATCTACAGGTAGGCACTTCGCAAAAAACACCTCTGTTTTTTTCCAAAATTTAGGATGTGTCGACGTTGCGCTTTGGGTTCTTTCCTGTCGCCGGCGCTAGGCCTACCCACGCAAGTGAGGTATAATTTTTATCGGGAGACTTGGGGGAACGCTGGGTGGAAGGAAATGTGTAGCTCCTCTCAGATTCCAGAACTTTCTGCCACAGAAATGTGAGGAACATGTGTTTTTTTAGCCAAATTTTGAGGTTTGCAAAGGATTCTGGGTAACAGAACCTGGTCCGAGCCCCGCAAGTCACCCCTCCTTGGATTCCCCTAGGTCTCTAGTTTTCAGAAATGCACAGGTTTGGTAGGTTTCCCTAGGTGCCGGCTGAGCTAGAGGCCAAAATCTACAGGTAGGCACTTCGCAAAAAACACCTCTGTTTTTTTCCAAAATTTAGGATGTTTCCACGTTGCGCTTTGGGGTGTTTCCTGTCGCCGGCGCTAGGCCTACCCACGCAAGTGAGGTATCATTTTTATCGGGAGACTTGGGGGAACGCTGGGTGGAAGGAAATTTGTAGCTCCTCTCAGATTCCAGAACTTTCTGCCACAGAAATGTGAGGAACATGTGTTTTTTTAGCCAAATTTTGAGGTTTGCAAAGGATTCTGGGTAACAGAACCTGGTCCGAGCCCCGCAAGTCACCCCTCCTTGGATTCCCCTAGGTCTCTAGTTTTCAGAAATGCACAGGTTTGGTAGGTTTCCCTAGGCGCCGGGTGAGCTACAGGCCAAAATCCACAGGTAGGCACTGTTTTCTCCCAAAATTTTGGATGTGTCCACGTTGCGCTTTGGGGTGTTTCCTGTCGCAGGCGCTAGGCCTACCCACGCAAGTGAGGTATCATTTTTATCGGGAGACTTGGGGGAACGCTGGGTGGAAGGAAATTTGTAGCTCCTCTCAGATTCCAGAACTTTCTGCCACAGAATGGTGAGGAACATGTGTTTTTTTAGCCACATTTTGAGGTTTGCAAAGGATTCTGGGTAACAGAACCTGGTCCGAGCCCCGCAAGTCACCCCTCCTTGGATTCCCCTAGGTCTCTAGTTTTCAGAAATGCACAGGTTTGGTAGGTTTACCTAGGTGCCGGCTGAGCTAGAGGCCAAAATCTACAGGTAGGCACTTCGCAAAAACACCTCTGTTTTTTTCCAAAATTTAGGATGTGTCCACGTTGCGCTTTGGGGTCTTTCCTGTCGCCGGCGCTAGGCCTACCCACGCAAGTGAGGTATCATTTTTATCGGGAGACTTGGGGGAATGCTGGGTGGAAGGAAATTTGTAGCTCCTCTCAGATTCCAGAACTTTCTGCCACAGAAATGTGAGGAACATGTGTTTTTCTAGCCAAATTTTGAGGTTTGCAAAGGATTCTGGGTAACAGAACCTGGTCCGAGCCCCGCAAGTCACCCCTCCTTGGATTCCCCTAGGTCTCTAGTTTTCAGAAATGCACAGGTTTGGTAGGTTTCCCTAGGTGCCGGCTGAGCTAGAGGCCAAAATCTACAGGTAGGCACTTCGCAAAAAACACCTCTGTTTTTTTCCAAAATTTAGGATGTGTCCACGTTGCGCTTTGGGGTCTTTCCTGTCGCCGGCGCTAGGCCTACCCACGCAAGTGAGGTATCATTTTTATCGGGAGACTTGGGGGAACGCTGGGTGGAAGGAAATTTGTAGCTCCTCTCAGATTCCAGAACTTTCTGCCACAGAAATGTGAGGAACATGTGTTTTTTTAGCCAAATTTTGAGGTTTGCAAAGATTCTGGGTAACAGAACCTGGTCCGAGCCCCGCAAGTCACCCCTCCTTGGATTCCCCTAGGTCTCTAGTTTTCAGAAATGCACAGGTTTGGTAGGTTTTCCTAGGCGCCGGGTGAGCTACAGGCCAAAATCCACAGGTAGGCACTGTTTTCTCCCAAAATTTTGGATGTGTCCACGTTGCGCTTTGGGGTGTTTCCTGTCGCAGGCGCTAGGCCTACCCACGCAAGTGAGGTATCATTTTTATCGGGATACTTGGGGGAACGCTGGGTGGAAGGAAATTTGTAGCTCCTCTCAGATTCCAGAACTTTCTGCCACAGAATGGTGAGGAACATGTGTTTTTTTAGCCACATTTTGAGGTTTGCAAAGGATTCTGGGTAACAGAACCTGGTCCGAGCCCCGCAAGTCACCCCTCCTTGGATTCCCCTAGGTCTCTAGTTTTCAGAAATGGACAGGTTTGGTAGGTTTCCCTAGGTGCCGGCTGAGCTAGAGGCCAAAATCTACAGGTAGGCACTTCGCAAAAAACACCTCTGTTTTTTTCCAAAATTTAGGATGTGTCGACGTTGCGCTTTGGGTTCTTTCCTGTCGCCGGCGCTAGGCCTACCCACGCAAGTGAGGTATCATTTTTATCGGGAGACTTGGGGGAATGCTGGGTGGAAGGAAATTTGTAGCTCCTCTCAGATTCCAGAACTTTCTGCCACAGAAATGTGAGGAACATGTGTTTTTTTAGCCAAATTTTGAGGTTTGCAAAGGATTCTGGGTAACAGAACCTGGTCCGAGCCCCGCAAGTCACCCCTCCTTGGATTCCCCTAGGTCTCTAGTTTTCAGAAATGCACAGGTTTGGTAGGTTTCCCTAGGTGCCGGCTGAGCTAGAGGCCAAAATCTACAGGTAGGCACTTCGCAAAAAACACCTCTGTTTTTTTCCAAAATGTAGGATGTGTCCACGTTGCGCTTTGGGGTGTTTCCTGTCGCCGGCGCTAGGCCTACCCACGCAAGTGAGGTATCATTTTTATCGGGAGACTTGGGGGAACGCTGGGTGGAAGGAAATTTGTAGCTCCTCTCAGATTCCAGAACTTTCTGCCACAGAAATCTGAGGAACATGTGTTTTTTTAGCCAAATTTTGAGGTTTGCAAAGGATTCTGGGTAACAGAACCTGGTCCGAGCCCCGCAAGTCACCCCTCCTTGGATTCCCCTAGGTCTCTAGTTTTCAGAAATGCACAAGTTTGGTAGGTTTCCCTAGGTGCCGGCTGAGCTAGAGGCCAAAATCTACAGGTAGGCACTTCGCAAAAAACACCTCTGTTTTTTTCCAAAATTTAGGATGTGTCCGCGTTGCGCTTTGGGGTGTTTCCTGTCGCCGGCGCTAGGCCTACCCACGCAAGTGAGGTATCATTTTTATCAGGAGACTTGGGGGAACGCTGGGTGGAAGGAAATGTGTAGCTCCTCTCAGATTCCAGAACTTTCTGCCACAGAAATGTGAGGAACATGTGTTTTTTTAGCCAAATTTTGAGGTTTGCAAAGGATTCTGGGTAACAGAACCTGGTCCGAGCCCCGCAAGTCACCCATCCTTGGATTCCCCTAGGTCTCTAGTTTTCAGAAATGCACAGGTTTGGTAGGTTTCCCTAGGTGCCGGCTGAGCTAGAGGCCAAAATCTACAGGTAGGCACTTCGCAAAAAACACCTCTGTTTTTTTCCAAAATTTAGGATGTGTCCACGTTGCGCTTTGGGGTGTTTCCTGTCGCCGGCGCTAGGCCTACCCACGCAAGTGAGGTATCATTTTTATCGGGAGACTTGGGGGAACGCTGGGTGGAAGGAAATTTGTAGCTCCTCTCAGATTCCAGAACTTTCTGCCACAGAAATGTGAGGAACATGTGTTTTTTCAGCCAAATTTTGAGGTTTGCAAAGGATTCTGGGTAACAGAACCTGGTCCGAGCCCCGCAAGTCACCCCTCCTTGGATTCCCCTAGGTCTCTAGTTTTCAGAAATGCACAGGTTTGGTAGGTTTCCCTAGGTGCCGGCTGAGCTAGAGGCCAAAATCTACAGGTAGGCACTTCGCAAAAAACACCTCTGTTTTTTTCCAAAATGTAGGATGTGTCCACGTTGCGCTTTGGGGTGTTTCCTGTCTCCGGCGCTAGGCCTACCCACGCAAGTGAGGTATCATTTTTATCGGGAGACTTGGGGGAACGCTGGGTGGAAGGAAATTTGTAGCTCCTCTCAGATTCCAGAACTTTCTGCCACAGAAATGTGAGGAACATGTGTTTTTTTAGCCAAATTTTGAGGTTTGCAAAGGATTCTGGGTAACAGAACCTGGTCCGAGCCCCGCAAGTCACCCCTCCTTGGATTCCCCTAGGTCTCTAGTTTTCAGAAATGCACAAGTTTGGTAGGTTTCCCTAGGTGCCGGCTGAGCTAGAGGCTAAAATCTACAGGTAGGCACTTCGCAAAAAACACCTCTGTTTTTTTCCAAAATTTAGGATGTGTCCACGTTGCGCTTTGGGGTGTTTCCTATCGCCGGCGCCAGGCCTACCCACGCAAGTGAGGTATCATTTTTATCGGGAGACTTGGGGGAACGCTGGGTGGAAGGAAATTTGTAGCTCCTCTCAGATTCCAGAACTTTCTGCCACAGAAATGTGAGGAACATGTGTTTTTTTAGCCAAATTTTGAGGTTTGCAAAGGATTCTGGGTAACAGAACCTGGTCCGAGCCCCGCAAGTCACCCCTCCTTGGATTCCCCTAGGTCTCTAGTTTTCAGAAATGCACAGGTTTGGTAGGTTTCCCTAGGTGCCGGCTGAGCTAGAGGCCAAAATCTACAGGTAGGCACTTCGCAAAAAACACCTCTGTTTTTTTCAAAAATTTAGGATGTGTCCGCGTTGCGCTTTGGGGTGTTTCCTGTCGCAGGCGCTAGGCCTACCCACGCAAGTGAGGTATCATTTTTATCGGGAGACTTGGGGGAACGCTGGGTGGAAGGAAATGTGTAGCTCCTCTCAGATTCCAGAACTTTCTGCCACAGAAATGTGAGGAACATGTGTTTTTTTAGCCAAATTTTGAGGTTTGCAAAGGATTCTGGGTAACAGAACCTGGTCCGAGCCCCGCAAGTCACCCCTCCTTGGATTCCCCTAGGTCTCTAGTTTTCAGAAATGCACAGGTTTGGTAGGTTTCCCTAGGTGCCGGCTGAGCTAGAGGCCAAAATCTACAGGTAGGCACTTCGCAAAAAACACCTCTGTTTTTTTCCAAAATTTAGGATGTGTCCGCGTTGCGCTTTGGGGTGTTTCCTGTCGCCGGCGCTAGGCCTACCCACGCAAGTGAGGTATCATTTTTATCGGGAGACTTGGGGGAACGCTGGGTGGAAGGAAATTTGTAGCTCCTCTCAGATTCCAGAACTTTCTGCCACAGAAATGTGAGGAACATGTGTTTTTTTAGCCAAATTTTGAGGTTTGCAAAGGATTCTGGGTAACAGAACCTGGTCCGAGCCCCGCAAGTCACCCCTCCTTGGATTCCCCTAGGTCTCTAGTTTTCAGAAATGCACAGGTTTGGTAGGTTTCCCTAGGTGCCGGCTGAGCTAGAGGCCAAAATCTACAGGTAGGCACTTCGCAAAAAACACCTCTGTTTTTTCCCAAAATTTAGGATGTGTCCACGTTGCGCTTTGGGGTGTTTCCTGTCGCCGGCGCTAGGCCTACCCACGCAAGTGAGGTATCATTTTTATCGGGAGACTTGGGGGAACGCTGGGTGGAAGGAAATTTGTAGCTCCTCTCAGATTCCAGAACTTTCTGCCACAGAAATGTGAGGAACATGTGTTTTTTTAGCCAAATTGTGAGGTTTGCAAAGGATTCTGGGTAACAGAACCTGGCCCGAGCCCCGCAAGTCACCCCTCCTTGGATTCCCCTAGGTCTCTAGTTTTCAGAAATGCACAGGTTTGGTAGGTTTCCCTAGGTGCCGGCTGAGCTAGAGGCCAAAATCTACAGGTAGGCACTTCGCAAAAAACACCTCTGTTTTTTTCCAAAATTTAGGATGTGTCCACGTTGCGCTTTGGGGTGTTTCCTGTCGCCGGCGCTAGGCCTACCCACGCAAGTGAGGTATCATTTTTATCAGGAGACTTGGGGGAACGCTGGGTGGAAGGAAATTTGTAGCTCCTCTCAGATTCCAGAACTTTCTGCCACAGAAATGTGAGGAACATGTGTTTTTTTAGCCAAATTTTGAGGTTTGCAAAGGATTCTGGGTAACAGAACCTGGTCCGAGCCCCGCAAGTCACCCCTCCTTGGATTCCCCTAGGTCTCTAGTTTTCAGAAATGCACAGGTTTGGTAGGTTTCCCTAGGTGCCGGCTGAGCTAGAGGCCAAAATCTACAGGTAGGCACTTCGCAAAAAACACCTCTGTTTTTTTCCAAAATTTAGGATGTGTCCACGTTGCGCTTTGGGGTGTTTCCTGTCGCCGGCGCTAGGCCTACCCACGCAAGTGAGGTATCATTTTTATCGGGAGACTTGGGGGAACGCTGGGTGGAAGGAAATTTGTAGCTCCTCTCAGATTCCAGAACTTTCTGCCACAGAAATGTGAGGAACATGTGTTTTTTTAGCCAAATTTTGAGGTTTGCAAAGGATTCTGGGTAACAGAACCTGGTCCGAGCCCCGCAAGTCACCCCTCCTTGGATTCCCCTAGGTCTCTAGTTTTCAGAAATGCACAGGTTTGGTAGGTTTCCCTAGGTGCCGGCTGAGCTAGAGGCCAAAATCTACAGGTAGGCACTTCGCAAAAAACACCTCTGTTTTTTCCCAAAATTTAGGATGTGTCCACGTTGCGCTTTGGGGTGTTTCCTGTCGCCGGCGCTAGGCCTACCCACGCAAGTGAGGTATCATTTTTATCGGGAGACTTGGGGGAACGCTGGGTGGAAGGAAATTTGTAGCTCCTCTCAGATTCCAGAACTTTCTGCCACAGAAATGTGAGGAACATGTGTTTTTTTAGCCAAATTGTGAGGTTTGCAAAGGATTCTGGGTAACAGAACCTGGCCCGAGCCCCGCAAGTCACCCCTCCTTGGATTCCCCTAGGTCTCTAGTTTTCAGAAATGCACAGGTTTGGTAGGTTTCCCTAGGTGCCGGCTGAGCTAGAGGCCAAAATCTACAGGTAGGCACTTCGCAAAAAACACCTCTGTTTTTTTCCAAAATTTAGGATGTGTCCGCGTTGCGCTTTGGGGTGTTTCCTGTCGCCGGCGCTAGGCCTACCCACGCAAGTGAGGTATCATTTTTATCAGGAGACTTGGGGGAACGCTGGGTGGAAGGAAATTTGTAGCTCCTCTCAGATTCCAGAACTTTCTGCCACAGAAATGTGAGGAACATGTGTTTTTTTAGCCAAATTTTGAGGTTTGCAAAGGATTCTGGGTAACAGAACCTGGTCCGAGCCCCGCAAGTCACCCCTCCTTGGATTCCCCTAGGTCTCTAGTTTTCAGAAATGCACAGGTTTGGTAGGTTTCCCTAGGTGCCGGCTGAGCTAGAGGCCAAAATCTACAGGTAGGCACTTCGCAAAAAACACCTCTGTTTTTTTCCAAAATTTAGGATGTGTCCACGTTGCGCTTTGGGGTGTTTCCTGTCGCCGGCGCTAGGCCTACCCACGCAAGTGAGGTATCATTTTTTTCGGGAGACTTGGGGGAACGCTGGGTGGAAGGAAATTTGTAGCTCCTCTCAGATTCCAGAACTTTCTGCCACAGAAATGTGAGGAACATGTGTTTTTTTAGCCAAATTTTGAGGTTTGCAAAGGATTCTGGGTAACAGAACCTGGTCCGAGCCCCGCAAGTCACCCCTCCTTGGATTCCCCTAGGTCTCTAGTTTTCAGAAATGCACAGGTTTGGTAGGTTTCCCTAGGTGCCGGCTGAGCTAGAGGCCAAAATCTACAGGTAGGCACTTTGCAAAAAACACCTCTGTTTATTTCCAAAATGTAGGATGTGTCCACGTTGCGCTTTGGGGTGTTTCCTGTCGCCGGCGCTAGGCCTACCCACGCAAGTGAGGTATAATTTTTATCGGGAGACTTGCGGGAACGCTGGGTGGAAGGAAATTTGTAGCTCCTCTCAGATTCCAGAACTTTCTGCCACAGAAATGTGAGGAACATGTGTTTTTTTAGCCAAATTTTGAGGTTTGCAAAGGATTCTGGGTAACAGAACCTGGTCCGAGCCCCGCAAGTCACCCCTCCTTGCATTCCCCTAGGTCTCTAGTTTTCAGAAATGCACAAGTTTGGTAGGTTTCCCTAGGTGCCGGCTGAGCTAGAGGCCAAAATCTACAGGTAGGCACTTCGCAAAAAACACCTCTGTTTTTTTCCAAAATTTAGGATGTGTCCGCGTTGCGCTTTGGGGTGTTTCCTGTCGCCGGCGCTAGGCCTACCCACGCAAGTGAGGTATCATTTTTATCGGGAGACTTGGGGGAACGCTG
This sequence comes from Pleurodeles waltl, assembly GCF_031143425.1. Taxonomy (NCBI): domain Eukaryota; kingdom Metazoa; phylum Chordata; class Amphibia; order Caudata; family Salamandridae; genus Pleurodeles; species Pleurodeles waltl. Next base: position 1,329,905,198 of record NC_090446.1, on the reverse strand, counting down.
GGTGGAAGGAAATGTGTAGCTCCTCTCAGATTCCAGAACTTTCTGCCACAGAAATGTGAGGAACATGTGTTTTTTTAGCCAAATTTTGAGGTTTGCAAAGGATTCTGGGTAACAGAACCTGGTTCGAGCCCCGCAAGTCACCCCTCCTTGGATTCCCCTAGGTCTCTAGTTTTCAGAAATGCACAGGTTTGGTAGGTTTCCCTAGGTGCTGGCTGAGCTAGAGGCCAAAATCTACAGGTAGGCACTTCGCAAAAAACACCTCTGTTTTTTTCCAAAATTTAGGATGTGTCCACGTTGCGCTTTGGGGTGTTTCCTGTCGCCGGCGCTAGGCCTACCCACGCAAGTGAGGTATCATTTTTATCGGGAGACTTGGGGGAACGCTGGGTGGAAGGAAATTTGTAGCTCCTCTTAGATTCCAGAACTTTCTGCCACAGAAATGTGAGGAACATGTGTTTTTTTAGCCAAATTTTGAGGTTTGCAAAGGATTCTGGGTAACAGAACCTGGTCCGAGCCCCGCAAGTCACCCCTCCTTGGATTCCCCTAGGTCTCTAGTTTTCAGAAATGCACAGGTTTGGTAGGTTTCCCTAGGTGCCGGCTGAGCTAGAGGCCAAAATCTACAGGTAGGCACTTTGCAAAAAACACCTCTGTTTTTTTCCAAAATGTAGGATGTGTCCACGTTGCGCTTTGGGGTGTTTCCTGTCGCCGGCGCTAGGCCTACCCACGCAAGTGAGGTATAATTTTTATCGGGAGACTTGCGGGAACGCTGGGTGGAAGGAAATTTGTAGCTCCTCTCAGATTCCAGAACTTTCTGCCACAGAAATGTGAGGAACATGTGTTTTTTTAGCCAAATTTTGAGGTTTGCAAAGGATTCTGGGTAACAGAACCTGGTCCGAGCCCCGCAAGTCACCCCTCCTTGCATTCCCCTAGGTCTCTAGTTTTCAGAAATGCACAAGTTTGGTAGGTTTCCCTAGGTGCCGGCTGAGCTAGAGGCCAAAATCTACAGGTAGGCACTTCGCAAAAAACACCTCTGTTTTTTTCCAAAATTTAGGATGTGTCCGCGTTGCGCTTTGGGGTGTTTCCTGTCGCCGGCGCTAGGCCTACCCACGCAAGTGAGGTATAATTTTTATCGGGAGACTTGGGGGAACGCTGGGTGGAAGGAAATGTGTAGCTCCTCTCAGATTCCAGAACTTTCTGCCACAGAAATGTGAGGAACATGTGTTTTTTTAGCCAAATTTTGAGGTTTGCAAAGGATTCTGGGTAACAGAACCTGGTCCGAGCCCCGCAAGTCACCCCTCCTTGGATTCCCCTAGGTCTCTAGTTTTCAGAAATGCACAGGTTTGGTAGGTTTCCCTAGGTGCCGGCTGAGCTAGAGGCCAAAATCTACAGGTAGGCACTTCGCAAAAAACACCTCTGTTTTTTTCCAAAATTTAGGATGTTTCCACGTTGCGCTTTGGGGTGTTTCCTGTCGCCGGCGCTAGGCCTACCCACGCAAGTGAGGTATCATTTTTATCGGGAGACTTGGGGGAACGCTGGGTGGAAGGAAATTTGTAGCTCCTCTCAGATTCCAGAACTTTCTGCCACAGAAATGTGAGGAACATGTGTTTTTTTAGCCAAATTTTGAGGTTTGCAAAGGATTCTGGGTAACAGAACCTGGTCCGAGCCCCGCAAGTCACCCCTCCTTGGATTCCCCTAGGTCTCTAGTTTTCAGAAATGCACAGGTTTGGTAGGTTTCCCTAGGCGCCGGGTGAGCTACAGGCCAAAATCCACAGGTAGGCACTGTTTTCTCCCAAAATTTTGGATGTGTCCACGTTGCGCTTTGGGGTGTTTCCTGTCGCAGGCGCTAGGCCTACCCACGCAAGTGAGGTATCATTTTTATCGGGAGACTTGGGGGAACGCTGGGTGGAAGGAAATTTGTAGCTCCTCTCAGATTCCAGAACTTTCTGCCACAGAATGGTGAGGAACATGTGTTTTTTTAGCCACATTTTGAGGTTTGCAAAGGATTCTGGGTAACAGAACCTGGTCCGAGCCCCGCAAGTCACCCCTCCTTGCATTCCCCTAGGTCTCTAGTTTTCAGAAATGCACAAGTTTGGTAGGTTTCCCTAGGTGCCGGCTGAGCTAGAGGCCAAAATCTACAGGTAGGCACTTCGCAAAAAACACCTCTGTTTTTTTCCAAAATTTAGGATGTGTCCGCGTTGCGCTTTGGGGTGTTTCCTGTCGCCGGCGCTAGGCCTACCCACGCAAGTGAGGTATCATTTTTATCGGGAGACTTGGGGGAACGCTGGGTGGAAGGAAATGTGTAGCTCCTCTCAGATTCCAGAACTTTCTGCCACAGAAATGTGAGGAACATGTGTTTTTTTAGCCAAATTTTGAGGTTTGCAAAGGATTCTGGGTAACAGAACCTGGTCCGAGCCCCGCAAGTCACCCCTCCTTGGATTCCCCTAGGTCTCTAGTTTTCAGAAATGCACAGGTTTGGTAGGTTTCCCTAGGTGCCGGCTGAGCTAGAGGCCAAAATCTACAGGTAGGCACTTCGCAAAAAACACCTCTGTTTTTTTCCAAAATTTAGGATGTTTCCACGTTGCGCTTTGGGGTGTTTCCTGTCGCCGGCGCTAGGCCTACCCACGCAAGTGAGGTATCATTTTTATCGGGAGACTTGGGGGAACGCTGGGTGGAAGGAAATTTGTAGCTCCTCTCAGATTCCAGAACTTTCTGCCACAGAAATGTGAGGAACATGTGTTTTTTTAGCCAAATTTTGAGGTTTGCAAAGGATTCTGGGTAACAGAACCTGGTCCGAGCCCCGCAAGTCACCCCTCCTTGGATTCCCCTAGGTCTCTAGTTTTCAGAAATGCACAGGTTTGGTAGGTTTCCCTAGGCGCCGGGTGAGCTACAGGCCAAAATCCACAGGTAGGCACTGTTTTCTCCCAAAATTTTGGATGTGTCCACGTTGCGCTTTGGGGTGTTTCCTGTCGCAGGCGCTAGGCCTACCCACGCAAGTGAGGTATCATTTTTATCGGGAGACTTGGGGGAACGCTGGGTGGAAGGAAATTTGTAGCTCCTCTCAGATTCCAGAACTTTCTGCCACAGAATGGTGAGGAACATGTGTTTTTTTAGCCACATTTTGAGGTTTGCAAAGGATTCTGGGTAACAGAACCTGGTCCGAGCCCCGCAAGTCACCCCTCCTTGGATTCCCCTAGGTCTCTAGTTTTCAGAAATGCACAGGTTTGGTAGGTTTACCTAGGTGCCGGCTGAGCTAGAGGCCAAAATCTACAGGTAGGCACTTCGCAAAAAACACCTCTGTTTTTTTCCAAAATTTAGGATGTGTCCACGTTGCGCTTTGGGGTCTTTCCTGTCGCCGGCGCTAGGCCTACCCACGCAAGTGAGGTATCATTTTTATCGGGAGACTTGGGGGAATGCTGGGTGGAAGGAAATTTGTAGCTCCTCTCAGATTCCAGAACTTTCTGCCACAGAAATGTGAGGAACATGTGTTTTTCTAGCCAAATTTTGAGGTTTGCAAAGGATTCTGGGTAACAGAACCTGGTCCGAGCCCCGCAAGTCACCCCTCCTTGGATTCCCATAGGTCTCTAGTTTTCAGAAATGCACAGGTTTGGTAGGTTTCCCTAGGTGCCGGCTGAGCTAGAGGCCAAAATCTACAGGTAGGCACTTCGCAAAAAACACCTCTGTTTTTTTCCAAAATGTAGGATGTGTCCACGTTGCGCTTTGGGGTGTTTCCTGTCGCCGGCGCTAGGCCTACCCACGCAAGTGAGGTATCATTTTTATCGGGAGACTTGGGGGAACGCTGGGTGGAAGGAAATTTGTAGCTCCTCTCAGATTCCAGAACTTTCTGCCACAGAAATGTGAGGAACATGTGTTTTTTTAGCCAAATTTTGAGGTTTGCAAAGGATTCTGGGTAACAGAATCTGGTCCGAGCCCCGCAAGTCACCCCTCCTTGGATTCCCCTAGGTCTCTAGTTTTCAGAAATGCACAAGTTTGGTAGGTTTCCCTAGGTGCCGGCTGAGCTAGAGGCCAAAATCTACAGGTAGGCACTTCGCAAAAAACACCTGTTTTTTTCCAAAATTTAGGATGTGTCCGCGTTGCGCTTTGGGGTGTTTCCTGTCGCCGGCGCTAGGCCTACCCACGCAAGTGAGGTATCATTTTTATCGGGAGACTTGGGGGAACGCTGGGTGGAAGGAAATGTGTAGCTCCTCTCAGATTCCAGAACTTTCTGCCACAGAAATGTGAGGAACATGTGTTTTTTTAGCCAAATTTTGAGGTTTGCAAAGGATTCTGGGTAACAGAACCTGGTCCGAGCCCCGCAAGTCACCCCTCCTTGGATTCCCCTAGGTCTCTAGTTTTCAGAAATGCACAGGTTTGGTAGGTTTCCCTAGGTGCCGGCTGAGCTAGAGGCCAAAATCTACAGGTAGGCACTTCGCAAAAAAACACCTGTTTTTTTCCAAAATTTAGGATGTGTCCGCGTTGCGCTTTGGGGTGTTTCCTGTCGCCGGCGCTAGGCCTACCCACGCAAGTGAGGTATAATTTTTATCGGGAGACTTGCGGGAACGCTGGGTGGAAGGAAATTTGTAGCTCCTCTCAGATTCCAGAACTTTCTGCCACAGAAATGTGAGGAACATGTGTTTTTTTAGCCAAATTTTGAGGTTTGCAAAGGATTCTGGGTAACAGAACCTGGTCAGAGCCCCGCAAGTCACCCCTCCTTGCATTCCCCTAGGTCTCTAGTTTTCAGAAATGCACAAGTTTGGTAGGTTTCCCTAGGTGCCGGCTGAGCTAGAGGCCAAAATCTACAGGTAGGCACTTCGCAAAAAACACCTCTGTTTTTTTCCAAAATTTAGGATGTGTCCGCGTTGCGCTTTGGGGTGTTTCCTGTCGCCGGCGCTAGGCCTACCCACGCAAGTGAGGTATCATTTTTATCGGGAGACTTGGGGGAACGCTGGGTGGAAGGAAATGTGTAGCTCCTCTCAGATTCCAGAACTTTCTGCCACAGAAATGTGAGGAACATGTGTTTTTTTAGCCAAATTGTGAGGTTTGCAAAGGATTCTGGGTAACAGAACCTGGTCCGAGCCCCGCAAGTCACCCCTCCTTGGATTCCCCTAGGTCTCTAGTTTTCTGAAATGCACAGGTTTGGTAGGTTTCCCTAGGTGCCGGCTGAGCTAGAGGCCAAAATCTACAGGTAGGCACTTCGCAAAAAACACCTCTGTTTTTTTCCAAAATTTAGGATGTGTCCACGTTGCGCTTTGGGGTGTTTCCTGTCGCCGGCGCTAGGCCTACCCACGCAAGTGAGGTATCATTTTTATCGGGAGACTTGGGGGAACGCTGGGTGGAAGGAAATTTGTAGCTCCTCTCAGATTCCAGAACTTTCTGCCACAGAAATGTGAGGAACATGTGTTTTTTTAGCCAAATTGTGAGGTTTGCAAAGGATTCTGGGTAACAGAACCTGGTCCGAGCCCCGCAAGTCACCCCTCGTTGGATTCCCCTAGGTCTCTAGTTTTCAGAAATGCACAGGTTTGGTAGGTTTCCCTAGGTGCCGGCTGAGCTAGAGGCCAAAATCTACAGGTAGGCACTTCGCAAAAAACACCTCTGTTTTTTTCCAAAATTTAGGATGTGTCCACGTTGCGCTTTGGGGTGTTTCCTGTCGCCGGCGCTAGGCCTACCCACACAAGTGAGGTATCATTTTTATCGGTAGACTTGGGGGAACATAGATTAGCAAAACAAGTGCTATTGCCCCTCGTCTTTCTCTACATTTTTTCCTTCCAAATATAGGAGAGTGTGTAAAAAAGACATCTATTTGAGAAATTCCCTATAATTCACATGCTTGTATGGTCACCCCGGAATTCAGAGATGTGCAAATAACCACTGCTCCTCAGCACCTTATCTTGTGCCCTTTTTGGAAATGCAAAGGTTTTCTTGATAGCAATTTTTTACTCTTTATATTTCAGCAAATGAATTGCTGTATACCCGGTATAGAATGAAAACGCACTGCAGGGTGCAGCTCATTTATTGGCTCTGGGTTCCTCGGGTTCTTGATGAACCTACAAGCCCTATATATCCCCGCAACCAGAGGAGTCCACCAGACGTAACGGTATATTGCTTTCCATAATCTGACATTGCAGGGAAAAGTTACAGTGTAAAACGTAGAGAAAAATTGATGTTTTTTCACCTCAATTTCAATATTTTTCTCTTTCAGCTGTTATTTTCTGTAGGAAACCCTTGTAGGATCTACACAAATGACCCCTTGCTGAATTCAGAATTTTCTCTACTTTTCAGAAATGGTTAGGTTCCTGGGATCCAGCATTGGTTTCATGCCCATTCCTGTCACTGACTGGAAGGAGGCTGAAAGCACAAAAAATTGCAAAAATGGGGTATGCCCCAGTAAAATGCCAAAATTGTGTTGAAAAATTGGGTTTTCTGATTCAAGTCTGCCTGTTCCTGAAAGCTAGGAAGCTGCTGAGGTTAGCACTACAAACCCTTTGTTGATGCCATTTTCAGGGGGAAATCCACAAGCCTTCTTCTGCAGCCACTTTTTCCATTTTTTTTTAAAAAAACGAAATTTTCACTGTATTTTGGCCAATTTCTTGGCCTCCTTCAAGGGAACCCACAAAGTCTGGCTACCTCTAGAATCCCTAGGATGTTGGAAAAAAAGGACGCAAATTTGGCTTGGTTAGCTTATGTGGACAAAAAGTTATGAGGGCCTAAGCGCGAACTGCCCCAAATAGGCAAAAAAAGGCCTGGCACAGAAGGGGGAAAAGGCCTGGCAGCGAAGGGGTTAAAGATCAAAAACATATTAATCAAATTCTTTGTTGTCATCATCCTCATATGTTATTCCAAATTCATATCCAGATTTATAGTATCCATGTCTTCTCTTTGTGCTGCCTAAGATTCCTTGCTGTAATATTTTAAAAAAGGAGATCCCTCTTATTATTTCTGTTATCAATATTTGATAACCTTTTCTTTCTTAGATAATTTACATTTTTTTAAATTGCTTAGTTTGTTTGCTTGCCTTACCCCCTTTAGTATGTCTTCTATTGCTGTCACCCTCAGATAATTTCCTCATCAGAAGGCTCATCCCTCTTCCTTTTAAGTAGTGATGTTTCTACTGCGTCTTTTACTGGAGTTGTGATACTTTCTTCAAGAAACATTTGAATAACCTCTGGCTTTCCTCAGTTGAGGGCCAACCAATCATGCATCGTAAACAAATGCTTAAAATATGTCTGGAATCTTATATAAAATAATTCCTTCAATCCATAGCTCGGCACAAATGCCCCAAAAAATATCCAATACCCAATAGTTTAAAAACGCCAACCGAGAGAACCAAAAACATCTACAGAAATAAACTTATCTTTGTCAAAACTGTTACACTGAGAACATGCATGATAAATGTTGCCATGATGTAGAAAAGATCTGCATTCAGCCCAGAGCAATATGGCAGCGAAATCTCTCGAGTCAAAACGGGATTAACATATCCAATCTTAGCTTGCCATCTGCTAAACTGACTACATTGGAAAAAAGAGGATATTGAAGACATCAAAGGAGCACAGCAAACAGAAATTGCCTGTGCAAATGCTCATGTTATAGTTTGGGATATATATATACATAAATATATATATATATATATATATATATATATATATATATATATATATATATATATATATGTATATTCACTTAAAAAAACAAAGGTTACAGGGACATTATAGTTAGGCTCACATTTCAAATGTACAAAATCATGGAAATTCATCAGTTATACTTAGAGTTCTCTCAAGTAGCTGTAACTAGTGCCCTAATGTAAATATAACTCACCCCCTCGCCGTTCACAGTTTTTTCATCAAAAAGTTTACTGCAAATATTACATTGATACTATCAATTATGTTATCAAAGATATCATGAGTTCTGTATTTTGTGGGGTAATTAGCAGTGATGGTGAGGGTGCAAGGTATAGTTACCTTATGGCATGAGTAATTGTTACTTGAGATAATTCTAACTATAACTGGTGAATTGCTATGGTTTTGTATGATTAACATGTGAACCTAACTATAACTTCCCTGTAACGTTTGGCTTTTTAAGTGAATTTCTACCTTTTTCTTTAAATTCTGTTTCCTAACTATAACGTCCCTGTAACCTTTGTTTTTTCAGTAACTTTCTAAAGTTCTTCTAACATTTAATGACTATATGTTAACTCAGTCACCACCGCACATGGCCGTTGGCCATGTGTGGCAGCAGTTTTTTTGCAGGGCCTTGGACCAGGCCCTGTAGCCAATCCCTATACCCACCCAACCCTGCAAGGCCCCCTCTTCCCAGGGTGATCTCGGCCCGGGGATCCCCATCCCCCATGGCCTGGCCCAAACATTTCATTTTTTAGGGGTGGGAGGGCGGCGCAGCCCCCCTCTTCCCAAGCCCATCTCTACCCCTGGGGCCCACCCTAATTACTATTTTTTTTTGGGGGGGGGGAGTGGGCCCATCTCCCGGGCCTTCGCCATGTGAGCTGGGTATCCATTCACAATGTTGGGGACCGTTGGGGGGGGAACCTGAAGGCCCCCACGGTCCCAGCTGGCTCCCCACCTCCTGTAGGAGCCAGCATTACCTTCACAGAGAGGGAGATGCTATAGCAGCTCCCTGTCTATGAGAGAAGTTTCCTCTGTGTGCCTGCCTGTCTTTGCATGGCCAGGCAGACAGAGGAAACCTCCGCTCTGATGAAGGTAGAGCTGTTTGACAGCTCTCCCTTCATCGGAGCAGAGAGCTTGCTGAGTCTTGGCGGTAGCTGTCAAAGCTGCTGCCAAGCAATGGCAAACAGCTATGTCCCTGGGGTGGGCCCCCCTGGACAGAGCAGGAGCTGGCCCTGGGGTTGGCAGTCCCCAGGGCCATAAGTGGCTCCTTGAAAGGGGCCACGTGGCCCTGCTCCCACGAATAGAGCCTTGAGGAGATAGTGGTCCCTGGGGCTGCAGGGGGTCCGAAATGGCCCCCCCTTTCTATTTTTTAGTGTTTGCCCTGAGAAGTGATGGTTCCTGGGGCTTGGGGGGGGCCATGCAGCCGCCCCAACACAATTTGTTAATAGACCCAGGGTGGTGGTGGGCCCCTGGGCTGCAGGTGGGGGGGGCACCCGGTCCCCCCACACACAATTGTTAATGGCCCAGTGAGGTGGTGGTCCCCGGGGCTGCAGGGAGCCGTGTGCCCCCCTGAATATAGTTAGATTAAAGTCCCGGGGAGGTGGAGGTCCCCAGGGCTGCAGGGGGTGGGGTGGCAACCCTACATAGAATTAAATTAAAGCCCCGGAGAGGTGACGGTCATTTGACAAGAATAAAGGGAAATCATTCATATTGAGAGATAGTAGACTAGAATTCCATATATGTTTTTTTGCATGGAACATGTGTGAGAAAGTAGCCTCTTTCTAGCCTTGTTACCCCCACTTTAGGCCTGTTTGTGAGTGTATGTCAGGGTGTTTTCACTGTCTCACTGGGATCCTGCCAGCCAGGGCCCATAGTGAAAACCCTATGTTTTCAGTATGTTTGTTATGTGTCACTGGGACCCTGCTAGTCAGGACCCCAGTGCTCATAAGTTTGTGACCTATAGGTATGTGTTCCCTGTGTGATGCCTAACTGTCTCACTGAGGCTCTGCTAACCAGAACCTCAGTGGTTATGCTCTCTCTTTACAAATTGTCACTAACAGGCTAGTGACCAATTTTACCAATTTACATTGGCATACTGGAACACCCTTATAATTCCCTAGTATATGGTACTAAGGTACCCAGGGTATTGGGGTTCCAGGAGATCCCTATGGGCTGCAGCATTTCTTTTGCCACCCATAGGGAGCTCTGACAATTCTTACACAGGCCTGCCACTGCAGCCTGAGTGAAATAACGTCCACGTTATTTCACAGCCATTTTACACTGCACTTAAGTAACTTATAAGTCACCTATATGTCTAACCTTTACCTGGTAAAGGTTAGGTGCAAAGTTACTTAGTGTGAGGGCACCCTGGCACTAGCCAAGGTGCCCCCACATTGTTCAGGGCCAATGCCCCGGACTTTGTGAGTGCGGGGACACCATTACACGCGTGCACTACATATAGGTCACTACCTATATGTAGCTTCACAATGGTAACTCCGAATATGGCCATGTAATATGTCTATGATCATGGAATTGCCCCCTCTATACCATCCTGGCATAGTTGGCACAATCCCATGATCCCAGTGGCCTGTAGCACAGACCCTGGCACTGCCAATCTGCCTTTCCTGGGGTTTCACTACAGCTGCTGCTGCTGTCAACCCCTCAGACAGGTTTCTGCCCTCCTGGGGTCAAGCCAGGCTTGTCCCAGGATGGCAGAACAAAGGACTTCCTCTGAGAGAGGGTGTTACACCCTCTCCCTTTGGAAAATGGTGTGAAGGCAGGGGAGGAGTAGCCTCCCCCAGCCTCTGGAAATGCTTTCATGGGCACATTTGGTGCCCATTTCTGCATAAGCCAGTCTACACCGGTTCAGGGACCCCTTAGCCCTGCTCTGGCGCGAAACTGGACAAAGGGAAGGGGAGTGACCACTCCCCTGACCTGCACCTCCCCTGGGAGGTGCCCAGAGCTCCTCCAGTGTGCTCCAGACCTCTGCCATCTTGGAAACAGAGGTGCTGCTGGCACACTGGACTGCTCTGAGTGGCCAGTGCCACGAGGTGACGTCAGAGACTCCTTCTGATAGGCTCCTTCAGGTGTTGCTAGCCTATCCTCTCTCCTAGGTAGCCAAACCCTCTTTTCTGGCTATTTAGGGTCTCTGTCTCTGGGGAAACTTTAGATAACGAATGCAAGAGCTCATCCGAGTTCCTCTGCATCTCTCTCTTCACCTTCTGCCAAGGAATCGACTGCTGACCGCGCTGGAAGCCTGCAAAACTGCAACATAGTAGCAAAGACGACTACTGCAACTCTGTAACGCTGATCCTGCCGCCTTCTCGACTGTTTTCCTGGTGGTGCATGCTGTGGGGGTAGTCTGCCTCCCCTCTGCACTAGAAGCTCCGAAGAAATCTCCCGTGGGTCGACGGAATCGTCCCCCTGCAACCGCAGGCACCAAAGAACTGCATCACCGGTCCCCTGGGTCTCCTCTCCACACGACGAGCGAGGTCCCTTGAATCCAGCAACTCTGTCCAAGTGACTCCCACAGTCCAGTGACTCTTCAGTCCAAGTTTGGTGGAGGTAAGTCCTTGCCTCCCCACGCCAGACTGCATTGCTGGGAACCGTGACTTTTGCAGCTACTCCGGCCTCCGTGCACTTCCGGCGGAAATCCTTTGTGCACAGTCCAGCCTGGGTCCACGGCACTCTAACCTGCATTGCACGACCTCCTAAGTTGTTCTCCGGCGACGTGGGACTCCTTTGTGCGACTTTGGGTGAGCACTGTTTCACGCATCCTTGTAGTGCCTGTTTCTGGCACTTCTCTGGGTGCTACCTGCTGCTGAGAGGGCTCCTTGTCTTGCTCGATGTCCCCTCTGTCTCCTGACGCAATTTGCGACATACTGGTCCCTCCTGGGCCACAGCAGCATCCAAAAACGCTTACTGCATGATTTGCAGCTAGCAAGGCTTGTTTGCAGTCTTTCGGTGGAAAAACACTTCTGCACAACTCTCCACGGCGTGAGGGATCAGTCCTCCAAAGGGGAAGTCTCTAGCCCTTGTCGTTCCTGCAGAAACCTAAGCTTCTTCTGTCCTGTAGAAGCTTCTTTGCACCCACAGCTGGCATTTCCTGGGCATCTGCCCATCTCCGACTTGCTTGTGACTTTTGGACTTGGTCTCCTTGTTCCACAGGTACCCTCGACTGGAAATCCATCGTTGTTGCATTGCTGGTTTGTGTCTTTCCTGCAGAATTCCCCTATCACGACTTCTATGTCCTTTGGGGAACTTTAGTGCACTTTGCACTCACTTTTCAGGGTCTTGGGGTGGGCTATTTTTCTAACCCTTACTATTTTCTAATAGTCCCAGCGACCCTCTACAAGGTCACATAGGTTTGGGGTCCATTTGTGGTTCGCATTCCACTTTTGGAGTATATGGTTTGTGTTGCCCCTATCCCTATGTGTCTCCATTGCATCCTATTGTAACTATACATTGTTTGCACTGTTTTCTAAGACTATACTGTATATTTTTGGTATTGTGTACATATATTTTGTGTATATTTCCTATCCTCTCACTGAGGGTACACTCTAAGATACTTTGGCATATTGTCATAAAAATAAAGTACCTTTATTTTTAGTATAACTGTGTATTGTGTTTTCTTATGATATTGTGTATATGACACTAAGTGGTACTGTATAAGCTTCACTCGTCTCCTAGTTCAGCCTAAGCTGCTCTGCTAAGCTACCATTATCTATCAGCCTATGCTGCTAGACACCCTATACACTAATAAGGGATAACTGGGCCTGGTGCAAGGTGTAAGTACCCCTTGGTACTCACTACAAGCCAGTCCAGCCTCCTACATTAACATGGTGTTCATAAAAAGTGTTGTCATGCTACAAAAATAGACAAGTTTTTGAATTGTGGTATTTTAGGCCATTATGCTAAAATGTGCAAGAAAACTCTGGTACAGTCTTCGAAATGTGAGGTAAGGCTTGGTGGCGGACACCATCAACACAGTTACTGATTGCGGTCCCGGTTCGCCTTACACTGTTGTTGACAAAAATATTCAAGAGGAAACTTTTGAGAGCATCGTAAGTATTCCTATCATCAGATTCAGGTAACTAACCTTTGTGTTTAAAGGAAGCCTTAGCAAAACTTTACGTATACAGTAGCGGGTCCTTCACTGTTGGATAGATGGATCAGTGGGCTTTGAAAATTACTTTTGAATCCAGCACTGAGTGGAATGTTCCAATAGCCTTATAACACTTCTGCCTCGGGCTATATTGGTTGTTATAGGCCCTCTCCCTTGTCATAGGCCCAAGCAATAGAACTTGCGTTCATGGCCTTTAACAACCAGTATAGCCCTTAGCAGCGGTTTATAAAGCTATGTTAACCGACATTGAAGGTGATTTTTTTAAGAACATTACAGCAGAATTTCCAATTCTTTCTGCTATAATGGGTGATTTGAAGGTGTTGTGGCATATAATTATCATAAACAATTGAATTCAGGTGTCATACAAAAGTCAGAAATACTCCCTTAGTTGTTAGTGGTGAAATTGACATTGAATTTCACAAATTAGAAAAAACAGGCAATTGAGAGAGTAGAAGCTGCTGATTGGATGCCACTTTTGGTATGAGTAAGACGTTCCAATGAAAAGATTAGGTTATACATTTCCATTAACTAAAATCAATGTATAACTAGCCATTACAATGGGCCTGATTCACAAAGGTAAACTTACACTTTTGTGTAAGGTTACACTTGCTGAAGCAACTTTATTACTTTTCAGAATTCACAACCTATAGGCCTGATTCACAAAGGTAAAATTACACTTTTGTGTACACTTACACTTGCTGTAGAAACTGTACTACTTTTGGGTATTCACAAACTATGAGTGTAGTTTTACTACTCGTAAAATTACGAGTAGTAAAATTGCTCTTGTAGTTTGTGGATATCAAACAGTAGTAAACTTGCTGCAAAGTGTACATTTACATTTGTGAATCAGGCCTTATGGGCCTAAATCACAGGGCCTAATTCACAAAGGTAAATTTACACTTTTGTGTAAGTTTGCGAGTTTACAATTGCTGTAGACACTTTACTACTGCTTTTGTATTCGCAAACTGAGTTTAAAGTTACTACTAGTAATTTTACTATAAGTAAAATTGCACTTGTAGTTTGTGAATACCAAAAAGTAGCAAAGTTACTACAGCCGGTCTAAACATACACAAAAGTGGAAGTTTATGTATGTGAATCACCCGCCAATGTACCACTCCGACCGCCATGGCGGTAGCAGCCGCCGGGCTGGAGATAAGAATCTTCAGCCCGTGGCTGATATTGTACCGCCGGTGGTATCATGACCCTGCCTACCGCCATGGGTTTCGTGGCGTTCGTAACGCCAGGAAAACAATGGCAGTAGGCCTTATCAGTGACAGGGAATTCCTTCCCTGTCACTGATAGGAGGCCCCCTCCCCCCAACACTCCCCGGATGCCCCAACCCCCCGTTATCCATGCTCCCATCCAACATCCCCCCATGCACACACACACAGACATACAAGCATACATACACACATGCATTTATTCATTCACACACACATCCGTACACACATTCACACTGACACTCAGACATGCATTCACATTTCCATGCATGCAAGAACTCACACACATGCATACAGGCACGCAAACAACACTACACATTCGCATTCACGCACACACTCACACACTCATTTACACACACCCACCAACACACACAACACACCCCACCCACTCCCCTGTCAGAAACCCGACTTATCTGAATCCAAGGGGTCTTCCGACAGGGGACGGGGGGAGCGCTGCTACCACTAGCAGCGCCCGCCAGCAGAACACCGCCAGGCCATATTATTTTTCATAATACGGCTGGCGGTGGTCTACTGGCATGGTGCTGCTGGTTACCACCATCCGCCAGTATGGCCACAGCCGGATTTCCGCCCTTCTTGTGGCGGAAATCCGGCTGTGGTCATAATTTGGCGAATGGATGGTAGCTGCAGCGAAGGTCTTTTGGCAGCCGTCACCGTGGCGGTAGGCGGATTTTACAGTCGAAGACATAATGAGGGCTTAAGTGTGTTAAATGCTTTACCCCATTAGATTTAGCTTGTGCATATAACCAGGTCTTCTCTTAACTGAAGAACAAACAATAGACAGCTTTGGTACATCGTTTGGCTGCTTTCAATTATTTTGCATGCCCTTCACATGTCTTTTGCGTTAGCTTTGGTTGCAGCAGTTTTTCAACGATTAATGTATATCATCTATAAAGGAGCTGCTTTGTCTTTTTTCAAGTTGATATTTTAATATAGGGGAAAGATAGGCCTGACTATGACAAAAAAACTGAAGAAGGTTTAACTGCTGAATTTTCAAGATGCAAAATTTCTCACCAATCCGTGGTAGATTTAGAGCACTTAGGCCCTGATTCTAAGCTTGGCGGGCGGTGGGAGCCGCCCGCCAAGCGGGAACCGCCAGAAGACCGTACCGCGGTCAAAAGACCGCGGCGGTCATTCTGGGTTTCCGACTGGGCTGGCGGGCGACTGCCAAAAGGCCGCCCGCCAGCCCAGCGGGAAACACCCTTCCCACGAGGAAGCCGGCTCAGAATGGAGCCGGCGGAGTGGGAAGGTGCGCCGGGTGCAGTTGCACCCGTCGTGAATTTCAGTGTCTGCAAAGCAGACACTGAAATTCTTTGTGGGGCCCTCTTACGGGGGCCCCACGACACCCCATACCGCTATCCTGTTCCTGGCGGGTGAACCGCCAGGAACTGGATGGCGGTATGGGGTGCCAGAATCCCTGGATTCCCATGGGCAGCGGAAAGTCGGCGGTACACCGCCGGCTTTCCGCTTCTGGGCGCGGCTGTACCGCCGCGGTCAGAATGCCCGGCGGAGCACCGCCAGCCTGTTGGCGGTGCTACCGCCGACCCCGGCCCTGGTGGTGCTACCGCCGACCCCGGCCCTGGCGGTTTTTAATTTATCTTGCGTAAGACCATATACCATCGACAAACATTTTCAACACCAGTGGTATGGTGAAGGTTAGCTCTCATGTTTCCAGGGTGTCTATAAGCCTTCTAGACTACATGTATACAGTACAGTACTTACCAGAAGTCAAGAACAGTGTTGCGTACTTCTTAAATAGAGCGCCTTTACCCTTGAAGGAGTGTCCTGTTGATCACTTGTGTGATATTACTGTGGCCAGTGCAAGGTTGCATGTGGATGCCATCACCAAGAAAGAGTGGTTGGAGGTGTGTATTTATAATGAAACCTTAAGAGGTGTCATGGAATACATAATTGCAGGATGGAGAAGTGGATTTTTGTATTATTAATCAATTGAAGACACTTGGGGAAGTGAGATTGGAGTTAAGTTATCCATGAGTCTACATTAAAAGGGTCTCAGGTCATTCCATTTATGAGTGTGAGAGATAGGATTTTGAAAATCAACCATGAGCAATACCTGCATATTGTGAAAAGTAAGAGAAGAATCAAGGAACAATATTGGTGGCCTGGCATTGACAATCACATTGAACATCTTGCGAGAATGCATATTGATTGTTCCAGTGCTGATAAATCCCTTATTACTTTCTTGGCTGCCTTCATTTTCCTTTGCCAGCCTAGAAGTCCCATTTTGGCAGTAGATATTCTTGTCTCAGTTAAGATTTAGCTGGTGGGTCAAAATATATATTATTGTATCACTGAACATGTTTTTCAGATGGCCAGAAGTTGTCTTTCCACCTTGAGCAGATGTGGCTAGTGTGGTCAAGTTCTCGGACAAGGCATTTCAAACAAAAGTACCTTTCAAATCAATTTTCAGTGACAATGGTTCAGATTTGACCTGATGTGGTTAGGAATTTTCTTTGAAGGAATGGCATTAAACTCAAGTTCATATCCTTGTGTCATCATGCTGGGATACTTCAGCAAGAAGATAGAAAAACATTATGGATGGGATTAATCTCAGCCACTGGTAATTACTCATGGCCACATCCCAGTCCAATGGTTAGACTTGTTGCAAGCATTTCTCTCATCTCCTTTTGTGTATTTGATGTAACACCCTAGGTGGCAAGGTGGGTTCCTTAGCTTTCCCACTGAGCCACTGGAACGAGGTTACGATCTGCTGATGAGTCCTAATCAGGACAAAACAAGTCTTGGGTTGCTTGTGTTCCACTTCAGGTAGGACCTAGCCTGGCAATTCAGACTGAGCTGTTCCTGTTAGTGGACGGTCAAGACAGATTTGCATACGGCTGGGTCCAAACTGAGGCTTCATGGTAAGCAAAAAAACACATTTGGAATGCTACTTTAGTGATTGCCAGTCGTTAGAGTTGTTGTAAGCATTCTTCCCACAACCTTTTGTGTGTTTGATGCAATGCTCCAATTCGCAAGGGGTAACGAATACGTGGGTCCCTTATTCACTGAGTCACTGTAACCAATCTACGCCTGACTGATGAGCCTCAATCAGCATGAAATTGATTTTGGGTTGCTTGTAATCCAGTTGAAGGAAGGCCTCGACTGGCAGTTCAGGTTGAACTGTTCCTACTGGAGCAGAGTCTAGAGTGATTTGCATATGGCTGGGTCCAAACGGAGGTCCAAACTGAGGTGGTATGGTGAGCAATAGAACTCTGGGTTGGATTGCTACCCTGAGTGTTTGCCAATAGTTAGACTTGTTGCAAGCATTATTCCCATCATCCTTTTTTTGTGTTTGGAGCCACTAGAACTAAGATACACCCAAATGATGATCCCCAATCCAGGAAAAATGGATCTTGGTTTGTCCTGGTTCAGGGAGGACCTGACCTTGAGGTTCAGGCTGGACTATTCTTATTGGAGCAGGGTCAAGACTGATTTGCTTACGGCTGGGTCCAAACTGAGATGGCATGGTGAGCAAAAGAGCAATGGGTTGGAATGCTACCCAGAGTGATTGCCAGTGGTTAGACTTGTTGTAAGATTTCTATTCTTCCCATTGTCTTTTGTGTGTTTGAATGCTTCAAATGGGCCATAATGGTGTGCATATTGTCATTAAACAGAGTTTGGATTGCAAGAGTGATTTGATTCAACTGATTCAATTGATTTGGGCATTTCAAATGACCCCCACTGTTAATGGGTTCAGATTTTTAGGGGAGGGTAATCTATCACAAAAGATAATTTGTGTTGGATGGGGACAAGAGACAAAAAGATTGGTCACATACCAGAATCTGGGAAAACATTGGGCTTTCTCACACTGTGTACAAGGATTGCTATGAAAGGAGACATGGGGTCAGTGTAATGATGTTAGACTTAGGTGAGCGGGTGCAGATCAAGATGCCACACAAATGCTGTAAAGGTCTTGGCAGATTTTCTAATCCTGTGCAAGATGTGGAAGTCCTGAACATTTCTGCTAGATTGAGTGATGATACGGTTTGGCATTTCAGTAGGATGTCAAAATGTAAAGAACTCTCGAATGGCTGTGGGGACTGTATGAATGTTTCCTGTTCATTTGATCATGCATTTTTGATGAGGGTATGTCTTGCTAAAGGAGGTAATCATAGGATTTAGTTTCCTATTATAGACAATCCCTCTAGCTACACAACTACGAACTAATATACCTGCAATCCTTCTATTTTCTGTGCGGAAGGTGGTAGCAAGAATGAACATTTGACTAGAAAGGTCATGGACAAGCAAGATCAGAGTGTGCTAGGTCTTGTTCAGAAAGATCTGACCACTGATTAGCTTGTCAGAATACTTTTGATGACTTTGAGGACAATATGGCCCATATTTATACTTTTTGACGCAAAACTGCGCTAACGCAGTTTTGCGTCAAAAAAATTAGCACCGGCTAACGCCATTCTGAAGCGCCATGCGGGCGCCGTATTTAATCAATGACGTTAGCCGGCGTTAGCCGCCGGCGCTGCCTGGTGTGCATTGAAAAAAACGACGTACACCAGGCAGCGCCGGCGTAGGGGGATATGGGGCTTGGGCGTAAAAAAATGGGTCAAGTCAGGCTGAGGCAAATTTTTCGCCTCAACCCGATTTGCGTCATTTTTTTTCACTCCCAACCCCCATAGAAATGACTCCTGTCTTAGCAAAGACAGGAGTCATGCCCCCTTGCCCAATGGCCATACCCAGGGGACTTCTGTCCCCTGGGCATGGTCATTGGGCATAGTGGCATGTAGGGGGGCACAAATCAGGCCACCCTATGCCACAAAAATAAAATAAATAAAATGACTTACCTGAACTTACCTTAATGTCCCTGGGATGGGTCCCTCCAGCCTTGGGTGTCCTCCTGGGGTGGGCAAGGGTGACAGGGGGGGTCCCTGGGGCCATGGGAGGGCACCTCTGGGCTCCATCAGAGCCCACAGGTCCCTTAACGCCTGCCTTTTGCAGGCGCAAAAAAAGGCGCAAAAACGGCTGTATGTCATTTTTTTTGACCCGCCCACTCCCGGGCGTGAATTTTGCCCGGGAGTGTAAATACGGCGCACATGCCGCGGAGTCACTTTTTTAGACCGAAAACGCCTTCCTTGCATATAATTAACGCAAAGTAGGTGTCCACGCTAAAAAAGGACGCAAACTCCATGGACTTTGGCGCTAGACGCGTCTAACGCCAAAGTATAAATATGGAGTTCGTTTTGCGTCGGAATTGCGTCAAAAAAACGACGCAATTCCGGCGCAAACGGAGTATAAATATGCCCTTATGTATCTTGGTGGTATTGCTACTCTCTCGCAATGACAACGAAGTATCAATACCACCAGGATAATGACCCGCCACCTGCCTGATTTTGATGCGGATAGACCATGGGTTTAATCACTGTGGAGACTATTGTGTCTAAATGATAATTAAACCCCTCTGATGCCCCTGAAGAGTAAGGGCCATCAGAGACAGATCTGTAATTCCACCCACCTAAGTTAGATGGATGGAATTACAGGTCAGTTTCAATGCCCATCATTGCCAGGAAAACCCTGGTGGTAAGGGGCAGAGAAATTTGCTAAATACTCCCCTCACTATGGGCCAGGAAAATCATGGCTGTAAAGGGCAGAGAAAGCATGGTGAGGGGAGACTTTTCAATTTTATTTTCAAAAAGAAATTCTTGTCCAGCATTTTCTTTCTGAAAATAAAAAAATGAAAACTGTTTGGTGCAGGGCTCAGTTATGTTGACAGAGCCCTGCACCAAACAGCAAAACGCATTGACAGGAACTGCCATGACGGGGGTTCCTGTTAATGCTGTATGAATGACTGCTAGATTGGTGGTCATCTATGAATCTGGCAGGTGGTCCCTCCACCAGGACGGGGGAGTAATGTACTGCATTGCTGTGGCTTGCCTGCCAGGAATTTAATGGCCCCTTAGTGCTTAGCTAAGGTACTATGTTTTGTTTCCTACTACATTGCCTAGTGCTCTGGTTTCTCCTGTGCTAATTTTTGTAAGTCTTTTTTTCTTTTAATAGCTTCTTGTTTTTTGGGGGGTTGGTAGGGTGAAGCTGTGAGGTGTTGCTATGTACTATATTGTGATGGTGCCTTGCATTGTGATGACATTCACTGTTCTGATTCTATATTCTCCCCTGAGTTTGATGTTTTGTAACATTCCAATTGTGGAAGTTGTCCTCCTGGACTCTCACCTAGAGTTATTTTAACCTATCCCAGTATCTCCTCCTCCTCTTCTTAATCCATCTTAAGAACGTCTCCCCCTTACCATTCAAAGCCACCATGACACCCACTCACACCTGGTTGTTTGCCATCGCCAACACCACCAGTATACATATCCCACTGAATCTCCAGATGCTCTGATGCCTTCTTCTATGACCTTGGCTCCCTCTGTGTCAGTAGGTTATTCCTAGGCCACCTAAATTCTGACCAGGTGCTACTCCCTGCTGCTGGTCTCACATGCAATCTTGTCCTCATGTTTTCTTTGAAGTCGCTCTAAAGTTGGAAGGAGCTGTGGTCCTATATGAAAAGATAGCGATCTGAACCTGTTTTTCGTCAGGGTCTCACCAGCTGGTTTCCAAACCCAATTTCCCTTGCCCCTTAATTCTTTCCAATGCCCACTTCTCTAACTGTCACTAACCAGAAGCCGTAGCAAGCAGACCACCATCGCCATCTCCTTAACACTATCCTCATCAAAGTGTAAATCCTCTGTTAGACCTGTCAGCCTTGGGGTGGTTTTCTCCCAAACTTTCTGCCTTACTCCTCCATATTTTTCTGGTCTTATTTGTTTGGCCTTCGCACTCTGTGCAATTTACCACTGCTAACCAGTGCGAATGCTAAAATGTGGGTGTTCACACCTTAAACATGGTAACATTGGCTTATTCCCCTAATTGCCATATTTAATTTACTTCTAAGTCCCTAGTATAGTGGCACTAAATGTACCCAGGGCCTGTAAATTGAATGGTACTAGTGGGCCTATTGCACTTGTTGTGCCACCCCCTTACATAGCCTTGAAACCTGTCTGAGGCCTGCCATTGCAGCCTTTGTGTGTACTTTTAAACTGCTATTTCAATATGGCAACATAAACCTTTGCCGGGCCCACCCCTAGGGTAGGTCCCAAACAGCCCACAGGGCAGAATGTATTTAAAAGGTATGAGGTGGACTTTTAAGTTTCACATATCCTGAAAGTAAAAATCTCTTAAAGTCCTTTTTCATTAATATAAGTCCTACCTCTTCCATAGGATAACATTGGAGTTACATTATTACACTTCATAAGGATATCTTCCAATTAAACAATTCATGGATGGCGTCTTTTGAATTGTAATGAAAAATCCTCTTTTATGGTAAAGTCAGATTTTGAATTACGATTTTGAAAATCACAAGTTGGCATTTTCCTGCCATAGCCATTTTGTGCCTACAGCATGTCTCAGAGTCATAGGCATGACTGTAGTTGGCAGTTCATCTTTGTGCAGACAGCAACACCCAACAGAGAGATTAAATGTGCCTGGATGGCCCATCACTGGAAGGATAGCAGGGCGGACCTGGGCACAGCCCTAAGTACACCTGAATAGGCTACATCCTGCTTTCACACAGAGGATTGCATGCCCCCTGTAGCTAGTCTGGAGCCAGGGCAGGGTAGGTAGGAAACCGGAGCACTTTAAAGGGAACCCTCTAGATGTTTCTCCCACTTCAAAGAAGGAACCATGTTGTAGTTTGCATCTTTTGTAATGTGGGAAGTGACACAGAATGTAGCAGATGTCAGGTAGTGACCTAGTAAAGTTCCTTTGTCCAGCATTCTGTGTGTTGACAGTTGCTGTGGCAGAGGAACCGAGGAGACTTGTTTCCTGTATGTGCTGAGCTGACTTATTAAAGAAGCTTGTAACACGTTCATGCTACCTACTTTGTATTGTGTGTTCATAGGAAAGGATACATACAACACACCAGGTGTAAATTCTTCAGGACACTTCTGGACCTGTGGAAGGTTCTGACAGGAAAAAGGACTGCTGTGCTGCTCAAAGGACTGCCACTCTGTTGGACTGCCTTGCTGAAGGACTACTGCCTGCTGTACTAACCTGCTGCCCTCTTGCCTGGATGAGAAGGACTTGACCTGCAACCTGTACCCAGGACCACTAGAGTGACTCTAAGGGCTAGTCTTTTGTAACCACTACCTGGACTCTGCAATTGTGAATTCTACCCTGCCAAGTGATGCCACCCCCATCCTAGGCCCTTGTAGGTGGGCCTGAAGGTGCTCTGCCAGCCCATCTGTGGATCCAATGGAACCAATGCATCTCCTTTGCTTATGACGCAAACTGGAGCAGAACCGGCACATCACCTCTGCTGCAAGAAATCTTCCAGCGCATGGACTTCGCATTGACCTTGCATCCGTCAGCCTTATTAAATCTGCTGCTGGGCAACGCATCCCTGATGCAGGCCCTTGCTTTGCAAACCTCTTGTTGATGGCACGACTTCACATCACAAGCCTCACAGTTTCTTCTGAACCAGTCGGTGACCAACGCATCCTCAACACAAGACTCTGCAACACAAGCACCCCTTGTAAACAGCCTCTTCAAAAGTGGTGTAGGAACGAACATCGCGACCCTCCAGCTTCTCGGAACTGATGCTGCGTGGTGCGTCCCTGACCCGGACTCGCATCACACAGGCTACACAACTCATCTTAGACATGGGACCTTGCAACACTCTGCAACCAGGACTTAAGGTATTCATGTCCAACAGGCCTAAATGCGTTCCTGTAGCTGGCCACATTCCATCATGCTCGGCCTGTACTTGTGACTATGTCCCGGTCTCACATGACCAGATAACCATAGTTGGTGCTTTGTGTGTTTTGGTGCTATTTTCACCTAAATCTTCAAAATTGCACATTTCTTGTTCTACTAATTGAATGTTTGCGGTTTTGGTTTTTATTACAATATACTCTATTTTTCTAATCTGGTGTGGGGCTCTTTTTGTGTGATGTTTTCATTTTATTACTGGCTGAAGTGTTGCATAAATACTTTTGACATTGTTTTTCAGTTATGCCTGTCTACTCTCTGCCAAGCTACCAGAGGGTTGAGCACAGGTTAATTTGAGGTTTGCTTGTAGCTTCACCCCGACAAGGATTGTGATTCCTGCTTGAGTAGGGTTACACAGCTCTCAACAAGCAACCCAATTTCTTACACCCTCCGACTCCCTTACATCCCCTTTGGCAAAATAAGCTTCTGCTTATATTGCAGCCTCTGATGCCTCCAATAATGACAAATCATCATTGCTACCCTCCTTATCATCCTCTAATACTTTATTTGCATGCCAGAAGACTTTAGAACCTAGTGCACCCTTTGCCTGCTGTTTAGTGCACTTTCTTTTAATAGACAGTGTCACTCTGTTGTGCCTTCTTTCCCATAGTTTCATTTCAAGAGAGCAGGACAGCGTGCTTTTGGCACCACTTTTTGGACAGCTGCTTACATGCTGCCTGCGCCACAAGGTGCTGAGGTAGCCTGCCTCCTCCCAGCCTGCCTCTCCCACGTGCGCTCACTTTAACACCAGCTCCCATTCCCCTCCACAGGTGAGCATTGTGCCTTCATTTTTTACCACCCTTCACTCCTATCACAGTTTCTCACCTACTCTTCCGTTCTACAACACAGAGGAAAGCAAGCCAGAACCATAGCTGCCTACCCTTCTGCCGCTTTCCTCGCCAGTCACTCAAACCCAACCAAAGCCCGGGACTATCAATCCCTTCTATCCACAGGGACAACTCCCCCCACCTAATTAAGTCTTGCCGCCCAACCAAATATTCAACGTTTCCCTTACTATGTCCGATAATATTTGCAAACTATATAACCTCACCAAGTTTAAATAACTTTGTATGCTCTGCCATCTAAGGCCCAGTTCAAAAAGACTTCTTCCGAGGACCACAGCACCAGTGGCGGCTGATGTTCAAGGGCTAAGGGGCTGCGCCCCTAGCCTTTTCTGGCCTCTCTAGGGAAGCATAAAATTAATTACATGATGAAAGTAAAACATTTTCTGCACAACATTTGCGGAGTGAAAGTTGTGCACTTTGAAAAGCCCCACTGCGCCTGCATCAGTATGTGGCTGAAAGCTGCACAGTAGGGCTGACAGGGCTCAAAGTCCTTACGTTTTCTCAGAAAGCAGTGACTCCCTGGCTTATCTCCTCCTCCTCCAGAAGCCCTGATTGTAAACAGCCTGGAGCGTTTTTTTTTTCAGCCCGGGTTTCTGAAAACTTCATGTCACTGGATATTATTCTCCACCCTTTCCTATTTACTCAAATGGTGGGGTGTGATCAGAAGGGTCTAGTACCAGAGGTCACATTTTATTAAAAGAATGTGGCATTGCGCAAAGAAAATCCCCAGTCTGTGGCAGAGAAATTGAATAAATACAATAAATAACTCCATCCAGGGCTCTCTGGGAGACAGGAGTGTGACCTGAAGACCTCAAGTCATAAATATGCCAAAGACAACCCTGCACACAAGTAAGTTGGAGCTCTATCTTTTTTACAGACAATAAGAAAAGAGTCTGTTCTCTCAGCTCTCCTCTCCTTTCACTGCCTCTGTAGGTGATTTCGTCTCTCAAAGGCAGTAACGGTTACAGTAATTTATCATGGCTAGTTATTGTTTTAGTTCTTCTGCAGACTAATGACGTGATATGTCATATTAAACATGTAATCTGCAGCTCAAATAAACGTGTACCTTTTATCACTGAAACTGCTGGATACTGGATGGGTGAGGCAATGTGTGTTTGTTTGAATGTGTTTGCAGGGCTTGACAGAGTGGCTGAGAAAATGTTGGTGTCTGTGTATAAGACTTGTGTGAATGGCAGTGGATGACAATGTGGATGAGTAAATGGGTAGGTGACCAAAGGCAGTGGGTGAGTAGGTGAATGGAAATATGTGGGTAGTGAGGCTCTCTCACAAGGTGCAATTCCGTCTTGTATTTGTGCCCCACCACTGCTTTCAGTCACCAGCCACCACTGCACAGCACTCATGAAAAGAGGTCACTATCACCTCCTGTCCCTGCCAAACTGCCACCCTAGTCCCGCCCCCAAAACAAAACACCCTATCCCTGTGCTACTAGTCCTCCTCTCGTATGTGTTCTTATAGCTCACACTCCTACGCCAGGTCCTGCGATGACACTGAGAGGCCTATTTATGTAAGAGTTCCGTCTCCCTTGCGCTATGCAATGGGGCACAAGAGTGCTGCAACTCTTAAGTTAGATGTATCAAACCATGCAAGACCTCTTTGCTTGGCCTTGTGTGGCTTAATAAATCTAGAGTAATGCAACGCAGCACAAATCGCTGCGTTTTGTTACTCTGCCCTGGGAAGGTGTTCTTTGGGTGGAGAGCATGGATGTTCCCAGGCATCCACCCATTGATTTTAAATATCTTTATTTCTCCTTATTACTTCCTCTTTCTATTTGTGCAGTATTCTGCAGCATAAATAGCAAGAGGAAAATGCCTCAGAGGATTGTTTTTGTGCCGGAACATGTCCTTTCCTGCACAAAAACAATCCTGCACCATGGTGCTAGGGTGCCTGCATTGGCACTAGGCAGAGCACTGTGCCGCAACGCAGGGAAAAGACAGGAATGCGCCTTATTATGTTCAATACAACACATTCCTGCCCTTTCCCTATCACGCAGCGCAGCGACCAGCTGAGCTGCATGCTTTTTTAATAAATATGCCCCTGACTTCCTAGTTAGTGCTTCCTGGGAGATATCAAATTGTCCCATGTTGAGGGCGAGAGGTGCTTATCTTAATGAATTGTACTTAGCACACTGCTCATCCTAGTTTGGGATTTCTCATTATGATGCTATCAATACAAGTAAAAGAATTCAAAGAAACAGCCAGCAATTAATGGGCCACGCACAGCAGACTTGGACAACTTCAGATTAGAGGTGTGTGATTTTTTTTTCCCTCAGAGTTTTCTGAAATTCCTGGTCTTTGTCTTCAATCTATCTAGCATGAAATTGTACAGGAGTGGGCTCATCAGTCAAACTAACGTCATTACAAATAACTAAAGCAATCCAATTGTCCTGATTCTGTTGCATGAAAAAGTGGGTTACTATTTGAAGACTTGAATTTAAAGTGAACTTCATATAGCTCATCTGAACGGTAGTTGAAGCAGCAGTCATTGGCTAATAGAAAAATAGTCAAATGTGGACCCTCAGTTCATTAAAAGAATATCTTTGAATAAACATCATAATAAAACAAAAACATAAAGGGAGGGAGACACTTCTAACTTTCAGGACCCACATTATTGATATATGATCTACTATCACTCTGAGAAGAAACAGGCCAAAGCGGAGTCTGAAAACACCTAATAATCCACCCATTCTTTGAAAAGCAAAAAAAAACACTAAGGGGCAGATTTAAGAGCGCCTCCTTGTGCCACATTAGCGTCATTATTTTTTACGCTGATTTGGCCTAACGAAGCCAAGGCCCGTATTTATACTTTCTTTGCGCCGCATTTGCGTCGTTTTTTGATGCAAAAACGGCGCAAACTTGCAAAATGCCATTGTATTTTGTAGGTTTGCGCCGTTTTGCGTCAAAAAGTGGCGCAAATGCGGCGCTAAAAAAAGTATAAATACGGGCCCAAATTTACAAAGTGGAGCAATGCAAGCATTGTGCCACTTTGTAATCCTTTGTGATACACTATGCCTGCACCGTTAGGGGGCTGAAAAATGGTGCAAAGAAATCTAGGAGATTTCTTTGCGTCATTTTTTTGGGCACTTTCAGAGCATGCTCAGAGCAGGCGTTAAAAGGAGGCATGCCATTGCTAACAATGGGCCTCAATGGGCTTTGCAGGATTAGCGTCAACATTTTTTACGCTAATCCTGCAAACCTCCGAACTAGTGTGAAAGATTTTGATGCTAGTTCCCCTAACTACCGCCATTGTGCACCGTATCTTAGAGGGCGCTAAGGGGCGCAATAAAATTGGAACTGCACTTTTCCTAAATCAGGTCCTAAGGGCCTCATTCACAAAGGTAAACTTACACGAAAGTGTACATTTACGATTGTTTGCTCTCCACAAAGGGGGTTATGAGAAGTATCTTTAGGAGGGCGGAGCCTCCACTCATAAAAAGACCTATCTTTCCTGTGCGGGGATTCCGCCTTCGTAAAGATACTACTCATAAATCCCTTTGTGAATAGCAAACAATATAAACTTACACGAAAGTGTAAATTTAGCTTTTTGTGAATAAAGCCCCGAGTGTACATTATCCATTCCATGAAATCCAAAGAGATCGAAGTTACTCGAATAAAGTAGAGTTAATTTCCTACATGGATAGTCAGACACAAGGAGGAATGGAGCGATTGCTCCTTTTTTTGTTTCTTAGATACTGTACTGATGTTCAGTTCCTGAAAATGTCCTATTTCCCCTTCTGCCCCCTCAGTATTCAGCCATTGTTCATGTGCAAGTGTTCTGTGAGCCTGACGCTTTCGCCTACAGTGTCTTCAGACAAATGGCGAGACGGAGGCGTAGTGAGAGAATGCTGTGTAGATAAAAAAGAACAATGCGCCAGGTGAGTCCTGGGGGAGCGACATTTCAGAAGCAAAAGCAATCTTTTCAAACGCGATGATCACCTCGTAACATCCTCACAGAAAGACGGAAGAACATGCGAAGTCTCTAAGGGGGATACCTGCAAGTAGCTCGGTTACAGGTCAGATCATACCCACAATCCTTCATATCCTGAATGAAAGAAAAAAAACGTTGTGTAAAAGGATATGGACAGGTAAGTCCTCGGGGGATGCTCCGTGCTTCGGAGGAGGAATTTCCTTTTTGCTCATCCCAGTGTCAAGCGAAAGAAGCTTTCTGGGTCGTAAATGTCCCCATTACTACTGGCGCATTGAGTCGGGAGGCTGGGACCACAATGCTCCACCCTTCAACCACAAACTCAAACAGACAACAGGAGACCTCTTAAATGGCAAAGAAAAGGCTAGTCTTTGAAAGTAGCACATGGGCAGAGAGGGCAGTGAATAGTGTGTGATTGCGCCAAGGGTCAGAGCGCTTCAAATCATCTACTGATGTTGACCATAGGAAGGTCTGTAGTGCAGTGATAGGATGCGTTAAAATTAAGCTTGATTTAAGAAAATTGAGAAACAAGTGTCTGGGGGTGGCAACAAAGATTCAACAGAATACACAGCAAGAGCACAGAAATTATGAAGAACAGTGTTGGATGGCAGGCAGGCACAACATTTTGGAAGTCTGCAGTTGAAGAACCAATAAGCTTATGTTATAAATTAGGTGACACATTTGCCACATACATAATCACCTGATAGAAGATGCAACCATTCCAGCTCAATGGCTACAATGTCATCTTAAATTGGAACTTTACATGACAAACATTCATTTTGAGGATGATGCATTCAGACCATTAAAAATTGCTTATCTTGCACCGGGTTTCTTGCCTTTAGCATCGCTCAGTGCTGTAGAAAAGTGAGACATAGCAACAATCCTGTAAAAGTCCAACGTTTGGCATGCCCCCAAATCCTGACTCTGCCTGTCAAGTTAGCCCATGCTATAGGCCTCTGATATTCATTTTCTACCGCAAATGCACCATTTTAGGGGTGTCAAAAAGCATCAATCCTGGGCAACACCATAATGTGGCCAAAGTGGCCCCAAAGATGCCACCTTCGGTATCCACATGCCAGTCACAATTTTACAATATCAGAAGAGTCCCTTATAGGCGTCCCTTATGGACGCATGAACACCGTGAACATGATCTATGCAGAACTGCCTCCAGGGGGACTGCATTTGCTTACATGGTGCCTAGGAGGGAGGTGCTGTCACGTAGAACGAATCTTGCACAATTTTAGAAGCATGCATACCCTTGGAGCTGCTAGATAGGAGTATTGTGAGTACATGTAATTAAACAACCCTAAACAAGCAGAAAAGTAGGACTAATCCGGAGACCCCGCCCTAGCACCAGCCAGCATTAGCCAGACTAATCAAATGCCAGTCTACCCATAATCCTGGGAGACTCTGTAACCCTCCAAAGTCAAGCCTAGATTGCATTCTCTGGCTCTTTACCATGGCTACCTCCTCCAGCACTTGACTGGGCCATGAGTGCTCCGAGGGTAGTGCAGTTAGCGATGGTGGATGCTAAGAGATGGCCACTAAATTAAGAGCAGCTGAGAATGCATATATATCAAAGTACCTTTGAATCAGTGAGTACAGTATTACAAAGAAGGTATATGCATCTGTGCTTCCTGCCCACACTACTTTTAAGTATCACCTACTGACATTTAAAAGCTGTATGTTGTCAAAGACCTTTTGTGGACAACCCCAATTATTTTACAGCAGGCTTTGGGTCAGTCCATCCCTTACCATTTCTTGGCTTTGTTGTCAATCTTATTTGTTTTGCTTCTTATTTGATGATCTTTGTTCTTCTTCTGGAGTTTGTCTCTCCCCGGAGAATAGCTTCTTTGTATCCTTCAAGTCCTTAAATTCAGGCAATTGCTTTTTTTCTTTTTCGTTTAGTACTCTGGGAGAGTGCATTTGTTTTATGGTTCTGTTCCTGACGTGTTGCTTCCCCACTCATCTCACCATTGTCTGTTGCTTTCCCCAGCCAGCCCAGTCACTCTTTTTAGTCTTAACACTCTCTCCCACCTCCTCTGTTGCGCCCTCACGAATCAGCCACTTATTGCCATTTAATTAAAATCCCCAACCTCTCACCCCTCCTGCTCCACTATTACTCCTTCTCTCCCTGTGGTGATCTTTTTTTAATTAATATTTATTTAGTTATGCTTTTTGAGGGCCTAACAGCTGTACTTTGCTACCAGACCATTTCTTTCTCTTCAAAAAAGAGAATTTTCACATTCTTTTTATAATTTCTAATTAAAACAAAACGAAAACGGTCTCTGTGTCATGATACATGCGCTCATGCTTGTGATATGTCATCATGCTAGGCCACTGAATGTGATGACGCATATGGGTGTATGCGCCACCAGCCATGCATGTGTAGGTATCATTGCACTATTTTTCTTGCTGATGCTCTGCAGCATCGCAAGAACTTTTTTTTTCATTTTTTAATCCCGAATATCATTGGCAAAAAGCACTTGCAAAGACAGTAGCTCTGCATTGGCAACACCAAATGTAAGATTTATTAGTTCTGCAAATGCTTGTTTCAAATTGATTCTACTCATTTGCAGG
Organism: Pleurodeles waltl; assembly: GCF_031143425.1. NCBI lineage: Eukaryota > Metazoa > Chordata > Amphibia > Caudata > Salamandridae > Pleurodeles > Pleurodeles waltl. The sequence goes on along the minus strand of NC_090446.1, from coordinate 1,329,875,065 downwards.
TCTCGTCTATAGGCAGCTTTAGCTGCATGTTGTCGAAGACCTAGGCCCATATTTATACTTTTTTAGTGCCGCATTTGCGTAGTTTTTTGGCACAAAATTGACGCAAACTTACAAAATACAATTGTATTTTAGAAGTTTGCGCTGCTTTTGCGTCATAAAATGACGCAAATGCGGAGCTAAAAAAGTATAAATATGGGTCCTAGTGTCTCTAACACATTAAAATACATATCGATAGAGGGCTTTAGGTCAGCCCCTTGCTCTTGATTTGATGGCTTCCATGTCTCTTTACCTTTTCAGCTTCCTATTCATTGCTTTCCGCCCTATACTTTGTTCTGCCTTTCTTTTCTATCTTCTAATTGGATGATTTGTGTCTTTCTCCTGGACACATTCAGGGATCTACCTTGTTCTTTTTCTAATAGCACTGACTCTGGACAGCTCCTTTTTGTAAACATCCTTCCATGCACCTTTTTCTTTTACATTTACTGCTGCAAGATGGGCATCTGGCATCTTTGAAGGGTACATTAAAAAAAACAGATAAAGGCCGACTAATCATGATGTCCCCGCACATATACATCATCACTCTGGGGACCCTTTAACATCTTGACACATACTCATGCCTGTGTGATGAACATGCATGCACATACATGTTTATATATTTTATTATTTGGTGAGGCGACAAACATCAGCTTAGCCAATGCTTGCTTACATACTAAGGTTCTCCAATGCTTAAAGCTCAAGGTGTAAACCAATTGCCTTATGCCTGGCGCCCAACACCTCTACCTACTCTTTATGTAGACCTGTTCATCTATCCTGTTTTTGCCTTTATAATCCTCTTGACTTCTGGAAAACATTTTAGTTCTGGCATAAGCCAATACCTTTTTTACCAAAATATGTATAATACACTTAAATGTATGGGCTTTTAGCCACCTCCCATTAGCCAATGGTCTGTTGTTGTGCAAAGTGTGAAAGACACAACAACAGATCAATGGGGTTTCAGCCAGACTTCATCCATTATCCTGTAGTTGGTGTCATTCACAATGTTCTTCCGCTCACTCCAGCATTCATTAAGGGGCAATGTACCAGCCCACTGCAGCCATTGGCTGACTTTACTATGAGTTACAGCATGTTATCCTTTCACAAGGAACACACCCATACAAAAAGTAGTTCCCTTCAGTGCCAGGGAGTACTATGGTAATGTGTGATTTGTTTGAGACCAGAATTTTTTTTTTACTTGTAGCAAATGTTTTTTTAGATCAACGAGGGCCCGGCATATTTCCAAAGAATAAAGTTTTGCACAAGCCATGACAACACAAAACGTTGGCGGCGAACGTAAGACCTATTGGCTTTGACAATGCTTCTGCACTGATTTAAGTCAATTCAGTTTTATAAAGTGTTCGAATAGCAACAGCTTTCTTAACAGTGCAGCCAGGATTTTGCAAATTATCTATTCCTAACGGGTTACATCTCCCTGATTAATTTAAAGAAGGCTTCTCCTAGGATACATAAATTGCCTTCAATTGCATAGTATTCCAAACAAAGTAGGCCAGTGGTAATTCTTAGTACGCAGTCTTTTGGAGATGGCCAAATACTGGGCTACTAGTAGCTCGTATAATTTCTTGAGTTTCCTCAGCCAATACAACCTGAAGCTTTCTTCCATGAGACAGTTGCTTAAGCAGAAGTGTATGACGAGAATTGTGAAAAATGGACGCATGCCACGTGCACTGCAGTAGCAAGGTCAATGCCCAATTTACCGAAACTGGACAGTCACGATGGAAAAAACACACAACATCGTTTATACTTGCCACAAGATGGTGAGAATGAAGATCTGGCGATGAAAATCTTCACGAGGTCCGATTTTCACACTGCGACCAGCTTTGTGTGGCATGCATAAAGCCTGCAGTTCTCATGGGAATTATGCATTTTACACGAAAAATCTCTACAACTACGACTGCCTCTACTAAAGAATATTTTCCATGCCATATAGATGAACCAAGAACGCCAGATAATTTGAGCCAGTCTAGCTAAATAGTTCCAGACGTTCTGCACCAAACAGATGTCGTACCTTGGAGAACACCTATCTGGTAACCCCCGTTGTTGCAAATGCTGCGAAACGAGTACAGTGGGCAATGAGGTGCATTGGGGAAGGTATAAGCATTCGAAAATGCAGATAGTGTTGTAGGAAAGACATGCAAAGTCTCTGCTCTGTGGGTTGCTAACATATCACATGCTACCGGTGATAGAATAAAGCAGTGGTCCTCAACCAATGGTCCAGGGACCGCTGGGGGTCCACGAAGCCTCTTCAAGGAGTCCGCGACTGCTTAAAAAATTGAATAATATTAGATTATTAAAGTGTATATAAATAAAGTTTCTAAATGTACAACTGATCATTTTAAAACATACTGTAAAGGTCAATGAATTTGAAATTGGGAGACTAAAAATTAAATCACTATCCTTAGATTGATTTGTGGAAGCACTGCAGGTGCATCAGACTGAAAATAGTATGGAAGATGTGTGGCTTCAATTGAATTCAGAAAAGCTCCAATATTTCTATTAAAATTATTTTTCATCTATATTTGTTTGCAAATTAAATAAAACGTGTTAGCATTTGTGTATGTGTTTTATGAGTGCGTGTTTCTTTATTTTTGTGTATTGTTTTGCATTTCAAATCATTGACAATATTTAGGCCGAGGTCTCTTGGCTTCCAGTAATGACTCAGTGGGGGGTCCCCGGATTCCAATAATGAGTCAGTGAGGGGCACCAGGTTCTAGAAATGATGAAGTGGGGGTCCACAGAAGTCTAAAGGTTGGGAACCACTGGAATAAACTATACGCTCTCTCCTAGTTAGTACTCATTCATGCATATGACAACTTTATGTTTTTTTTCATTGCTTTGTTGGCCATATAGCCCAATTTAGACTACTATGAGGAAGGAACCCTTCCTTACATTCCCTGACTGAAGCGCAGCAGTCACAGGCCCACAGATACAAAAAAGGTATTCCTGACTGTGATGCCATAGAGTGGGTCACGAGACTGAATAGTAGAGAATCTGTAGTACAAACCTAGCTCTACTGTACCACTGAGCTTCACCTAAGTGAGAAGAACAAAGTACATCATGGTGGCGGAGCAAATTGTGCTCTCACCACTAAAATTCACTATTAAAAATCTATAGATGAGAAGTTTTTACATGGAAAGGCCTCTCTGCCTTTGGAAGTAAGTAAATTGCGTAACCTTAAATAGTGAAATAGTAAGACCATTTATTTAAACTGCTTACAAATGTCAGAAGTACAAAATGAGGCCTCATAGAAATAAACTCTTTTGATTTTATTTTTAAATGTCCCTGGCAAAATATGTAAGGAATGTGTGTGCCAGTCACTAGCGAATTCACAAGGATGTGTCAATCTGTAAAACTCATGGGAGCAAATTTACTATTTTTTCACTTCAGCATCCAAAGTTGGTGGACAGTGTTGAGTAGAAGGGACAGAGGACAGCACCATTTTTAACACCTGTATTTCTCCTTTAGCCAAGGTGGTGGAACCTGGGGGTTTTAACATAGCATCATATGCTGAAGACACACAGCTGATGCTCTCCTTCCAGCAGGTAAATGAGGTGGTGGTAAGAAGAGTGCAATGATGTCTGAGTGCAGTAGCAAGTTTCATGAAGCAGAGCTGCTTAACGCAGAATTCCAACACGTCCAATTTTCTCTTTTTTGGCAATGCTGTTCTCCTGAGCTTCAGAGATGGTGGCCAAAGGAGCTTGGGATGCCTCCCATCCCCTACAACATGGTGAGGAACTTTGGGATAAAATTTGACCAAGAACTATCCTATAAACTGCGGAATCGAGCCATCACAGTGTTTTGTTTTGCACTACTAAAATCTTTGAAAAAGATCTTAACATTTCTTCTAGCTTACATATGTAAAACAATAGTGCATGCTTTAATAACCTCTAGATTAGATTACGTGAATTCCCTCTCTCTAGGGGTATCTGTTTGTCTCACCCGCAAGGTACAGGTGCTAAAGAATGTGACCACAAGCCTGTTTCTTTATCTGTCCAGACGGCAGTTGATTTCTCTTTGTCTGAGGAAACTTCATTGGCAGCCTGTGGAAAAAATAATCAAATTTAAATCCTTACTCATTACTTTTAGAGCTGTTCATAACAGGGGAAGTGCATACCTCAGGGCCAGGTTTCAGGAATATATCCATACCAGTTTGCATCGCTCGGCTAACTAGGGCCTTTTATCCATCCCCAGCATTTGTAGAGCTAGACAGAGAGGCTTCTCTTTCTCTTGTTTAGTAGCCAAACTATGGAATGATCTCCTGGTAGCACTGAGAATGTCCACTTCTGAAGACTCCTTCAAACAAGCATTTTCAATGCAACGGGGCTCACATTTGCTCGAGTTGGAGCTATTTGCATTGTAAACTCCTAACCTAACTTTTCTTGCTACACAAATTAAATGAAAAAAAACACAGCGCGATCACGCTATGTAAAATGCAGCGTGATCGCAGAAAGGTGCAGAATCTACAGGATACAGTGCTTTTCTAACCTCTCCCCCAGCGCTGGCACACACATTTCTGCCATGCACCAATGTAGGCACCCTTGAACCATGGAGCAAGGATGCCTGGTTGTGGGGATGATTGTTTTTGTGCAGGAAGAGATACCTTCCTGCACAAAAACAATCACAAGGTATGTTTTCCTCTTTCTGCAGCACACATAGAAAGAGGAAAAAAGGGGAATAAATAAAGATATTTCTCCCTGTTACGTCACTCTTACGCCACTCCGGAGGTGGCGAAGGAATCTGATGCATTCCCAGACTTGTAAATCTGGGAATGCCTCAAATTCCTTCGGGTTCCATGGGTATTACATGGGAACACCCATAGCAATACCCATGGAATGCCCTTTTCACGCAGTGTTATGCATAAAAAGGGGTCCATATTTACAAGGCCATGAAAAACCACACAAGATGGCTTTGCGTGGCATTGTAAATATGACCCAGAACACTGCGCCACTTGTGCGTAAAAAAAATATATGACACTCTGCGGGCACAGTGTGCCAATAGGGCCTCGTAAATGAGGCCAAAAGCGTCAATAAATTTCACCCCTGTTCTTGTATTTTGTGTTCCAGTTCTTGGATTAATTTCTACACAAAAACAGGGCGGCCTAAACGTTATGCTAAGTAAAAGTCAGTGAAGCAAGTCATTCTAATAAAGGGAAGCATGAGCCCTTGCTTAAAACTATATGTGCTCGCTATGTATACCACTGCAGAGGAATGTATACATAAGCGTGCTCTTTCATGTACCTCAAAAAAGACATGTAAAATTACATACATTTTATTAAAAATTGGAATATTCATGTATGTCACGATCTTTTGGAAAGTCACACAAGAAAGCAAAGATCTGTCACTTACTTTTTTGCTAGGGTAGCATGAATCAAAAAATATTTACATATGAATGTTTGATCAAAGTTCTGTAATTACATTCCTCATAGAAGCAGGCCCTATACCATTATTTCTGAAAACAACATCATGCGTACGCCTCCACTCCAGCTCATACGAGAGAACGGTACGTGTGTAAATGTAGTGATGGTTCGTGTCCCCAGTACTCACAGAGCCCAGGAGAGCGCATTTCCAGCCTAGCCCTCGCCAGTGGCATGTCCTTGTGCGCCAGAGGCAGAACAAAATTGTTCACTTTTGCAAAGGTTGCGTCTAAAATCAAAATGCCAGTTTAAGTGAGGTCTCCTGGCATGCCACTTATCAGAAAGGAAGCCGACACCTCGACTATTGATTCTTCAGAAAAAGATGTTTGGTTGCTGTCTGGTGGGAGTTGCCCCATCCGCAGGCTGCTTCTCACTAGTCTGTTCTGAAAGCATTAATAAGCATCACAAGGCCCTGTGAGGAGCTAGTCCCCTGCATAGATCGATACATGGCTGGTGCTCCTTTACTCAGGGGAAGTGGAGGAATACTTGAGTGAGTTCACTCTGGTCAGTCTCCTGCTAATACAAGAGGGGGTAGAAATGAAATGGCATGGGATTTTTCAAAAGATCCAGGGGCATATTTACAAGGCCCCTGTGGCACAATAATGCTGCCGGAGCATCACTTTTGTGCCCGCACATATTTACAAGGCCGCATAAAGCCACCTTGCATGGCTTTTCATGGACTTGTAAATATGGCCCCCTTTCACGCATAACTCTAAGTGAAAGGGGCATTCCATAGGTGTTACTGTGGGTGTTCCCATGTAAAGCATTCCCAGATTTACAAGGTTACATAAATTTGGAAATGCGTCAGATTGCAATGCCACCCCAGGGGTGGCTAAAAATGTTGCAACGAGGAGAAATACCTTTATTTATCATCGTTTTTTGCTCTTTCTATGTGTGCTGCATTCTGCCAATGCGGCACACATAGACGGAGAAAAATGCCATTAATGATTGTTTATGTGCAGGAAGTTGTCCCTTCCTGCACATAAACAATTATCCCTGCAATGCAGGCACCCTTGCACCATGGTGCACGTGTGCCTGCATTGGCGCTAGGCTGCCAATAGTGCAGCAGTGCAGAGGAAAGTACAGTTATGCGTTGTGGCACGGTACAACGCTGTGTCATTTTCTAGTAAATATGGGCCCCAGTTTCAACAACATTTTTATCAATTGTAACGAAATTTCTGACTGGCAATCAGAGTAGGAGCAGTGGACTGCATGAAGGAGAGGTCTTGTTATTCATGGAAAAACGAACCATGTGATAAGCACTTTTACCACTTTTAATGTGCATGGATTTCTTTGCTCTCACTAATGATTAAAATCCTATTAAAGTTATTGGGCAAGAGGTTCTGGCATACCTTCCATGCCCCTTTTAGGCCTGGTTTGATAATTAATATGATCAACAGAAAAAGAGCTTTAAGAATCACTACAGAGAGAGGAGCCTAGGCTCAGCCTACATCCTGATGCCCTTGAGCACAGCATTTAAATTGGCTGCTACTGAAAAAAGAGTTTTGCATGACACTTTTTGCTTAACCCCTTCGCTGCCAGGCCTTTTCCCCCTCCTGTGCCGAGCCTTTTTTTGGCTATTTGGAGCAGTTCGCGCTTAGGCCCTCATAACTTTTTGTTCACATAAGCTACCCATGCCAAATTTGCGTCCTTTTTTTCCAACATCCTAGGGATTCTAGAGGTACCCAGACTTTGTGGGTTCCCCAGAAGGAGGCCAAGAAATTAGCCAAAAAACAGTGAAAAATTCATTTTTTTAAAAAAAATTGGAAAAATGGGCTGCAGAAGAAGGCTTGTGGTTTTTTCCCTGAAAAGGGCATCAACAAAGGGTTTGCGGTGATAAAATCACCAGCTTCCCAGCTTTCAGGAACAGGCAGACTTGAATCAGAAAACCCAATTTTTCAACCCAATTTTGGCATTTTACTGGGACATACCCCATTTTTACGATTTTTTGTGCTTTCAGCCTCCTTCCAGTCAGTGACAGAAATGGGCATGAAACCAACGCTGGATCCCATAAACCGCAACATTTCTGAAAAGTAGACAAAATTCTGAATTCAGCAAGGGGTAATTTGTGTAGATCCTACAAGGGTTGCCTACAGAAAATAGCAACTGAAAAAGAAAAATATTGAAATTGAGGTGAAAAAAACATCAATTTTTCTCTAAGTTTTACTCTGTAACTTTTTCCTGCAATGTCAGATTTTCGAAAGCAATATACCGTTACGTCTGCTGGACTCTTCTGCTTGCGGGGATATATAGGGCTTGTAGGTTCATCAAGAACTCTAGGTACCCAGAGCCAATAAATGACATGCACCCTGCAGTGGGTTTTCATTCTATGCCGGGTATACAGCAATTCATTTGCTGAAATATAAAGAGTAAAAAATAGCTATCAAGAAAACCTTTGTATTTCCAAAATGGGCACAAGATAAGGTGTTGAGAAGCAGTGGTTATTTGCACATCTCTGAATTCCGGGGTGCCCATACTAGCATGTGAATTACAGGGCATTTCTCAAATAGACGTCTTTTTTACACACTGTCTTACATTTGGAAGGGAAAAATGTAGAGAAAGACAAGGGGCAATAACACTTGTTTTGCTATTCTATGTTCCCCCAAGTCTCCCGATAAAAATGATACCTCACTTGTGTGGGTAGGCCTAGCGCCCGCGACAGGAAACGCCCCAAAGCGCAACGTGGACACATCACAGAAAACAGACCTGTTTTTAGCAAAGTGCCTACCTGTAGATTTTGGCCTCTAGCTCAGCCGCCACCTAGGGAAACCTACCAAACCTGTGCATTTCTGAAAACTAGAGACCTAGGGGAATCCAAGATGGGGTGATTTGTGTGGCTCGGACCAGGTTCTGTTACCCAGAATCCTTTGCAAACCTCAAAATTTGGCTAAAAAAACACATGTTCCTCACATTTCTGTGGCAGAAAGTTCTGGAATCTGAGAGGAGCCACAAATTTCCTTCCACCCAGCGTTCCCCCACGTCTCCCGATAAAAATGATACCTCACTTGTGTGGGTAGGCCTAGCGCCCGCGACAGGAAACACCCCAAAGCGCAATGTGGACACATCACAGAAAACAGACCTGTTTTTAGCAAAGTGCCTACCTGTAGATTTTGGCCTCTAGCTCAGCCGCCACCTAGGGAAACCTACAAAACCTGTGCATTTCTGAAAACTAGAGACCTAGGGGAATCCAAGATGGGGTGATTTGTGTGGCTCGGACCAGGTTCTGTTACCCAGAATCCTTTGCAAAGCTCAAAAATTGGCTAAAAAAACACATGTTCCTCACATTTCTGTGGCAGAAAGTGCTGGAATCTGAGAGGAGCCACAAATGTCCTTCCACCCAGCGTTCCCCCTCGTCTCCCGATAAAAATGATACCTCACTTGTGTGGGTAGGCCTAGCGCCCGCGACAGGAAACGCCCCAAAGCGCAACGTGGACACATCACAGAAAACAGACCTGTTTTTAGCAAAGTGCCTACCTGTAGATTTTGGCCTCTAGCTCAGCCGCCACCTAGGGAAACCTACCAAACCTGTGCATTTCTGAAAACTAGAGACCTAGGGGAATCCAAGGAGGGGTGACTGGCGGGGCTCGGACCAGGTTCTGTTACCCAGAATCCTTTGCAAAGCTCAAAAATTGGCTAAAAAAACACATGTTCCTCACATTTCTGTGGCAGAAAGTTCTGGAATCTGGGAGGAGCCACAAATTTCCTTCCACCCAGTGTTCCCCCAAGTCTCCCGATAAAAATGATACCTCACTTGCGTGGGTAGGCCTAGCGCCCGCGACAGGAAACGCCCCAAAGCGCAACGTGGACACCACCAAAATTTTGGAAGAAAACAGAGGTGTTTTTTGCGAAGTGACTACCTGTAGATTTTGGCCTCTAGCTCAGCCGGCACCTAGGGAAACCTACCAAACCTGTACATTTCTGAAAACTAGAGACCTAGGGGAATCCAAGGAGGGGTGACTGGCGGGGCTCGGACTAGGTTCTGTTACCCAGAATATTTTGCAAAGCTCAAAAATTGGCTAAAAAAACACATGTTCCTCACATTTCTGTGGCAGAAAGTGCTGGAATCTGAGAGGAGCCACAAATGTCCTTCCACCCAGCGTTCCCCCACGTCTCCCGATAAAAATGATACCTCACTTGTGTGGGTAGGCCTAGCGCCCGCGACAGGAAACGCCCCAAAGCGCAACGTGGACACATCACAGAAAACAGACCTGTTTTTAGCAAAGTGCCTACCTGTAGATTTTGGCCTCTAGCTCAGCCGCCACCTAGGGAAACCTACCAAACCTGTGCATTTCTGAAAACTAGAGACCTAGGGGAATCCAAGGAGGGGTGACTGGCGGGGCTCGGACCAGGTTCTGTTACCCAGAATCCTTTGCAAAGCTCAAAAATTGGCTAAAAAAACACATGTTCCTCACATTTCTGTGGCAGAAAGTTCTGGAATCTGGGAGGAGCCACAAATTTCCTTCCACCCAGCGTTCCCCCAAGTCTCCCGATAAAAATGATACCTCACTTGCGTGGGTAGGCCTAGCGCCCGCGACAGGAAACGCCCCAAAGCGCAACGTGGACACCACCAAAATTTTGGAAGAAAACAGAGGTGTTTTTTGTGAAGTGACTACCTGTAGATTTTGGCCTCTAGCTCAGCCGGCACCTAGGGAAACCTACCAAACCTGTACATTTCTGAAAACTAGAGACCTAGGGGAATCCAAGGAGGGGTGACTGGCGGGGCTCGGACCAGGTTCTGTTACCCAGAATCCTTTGCAAAGCTCAAAAATTGGCTAAAAAAACACATGTTCCTCACATTTCTGTGGCAGAAAGTTCTGGAATCCGAGAGGAGCCACAAATTTCCTTCCACCCAGCGTTCCCCCACGTCTCCCGATAAAAATGATACCTCACTTGTGTGGGTAGGCCTAGCGCCCGCGACAGGAAACGCCCCAAAGCGCAACGTGGACACATCACAGAAAACAGACCTGTTTTTAGCAAAGTGCCTACCTGTAGATTTTGGCCTCTAGCTCAGCCGCCACCTAGGGAAACCTACCAAACCTGTGCATTTCTGAAAACTAGAGACCTAGGGGAATCCAAGGAGGGGTGACTGGCGGGGCTCGGACCAGGTTCTGTTACCCAGAATCCTTTGCAAAGCTCAAAAATTGGCTAAAAAAACACATGTTCCTCACATTTCTGTGGCAGAAAGTTCTGGAATCTGGGAGGAGCCACAAATTTCCTTCCACCCAGCGTTCCCCCAAGTCTCCCGATAAAAATGATACCTCACTTGCGTGGGTAGGCCTAGCGCCCGCGACAGGAAACGCCCCAAAGCGCAACGTGGACACCACCAAAATTTTGGAAGAAAACAGAGGTGTTTTTTGCGAAGTGACTACCTGTAGATTTTGGCCTCTAGCTCAGCCGGCACCTAGGGAAACCTACCAAACCTGTACATTTCTGAAAACTAGAGACCTAGGGGAATCCAAGGAGGGGTGACTGGCGGGGCTCGGATCAGGTTCTGTTACCCAGAATCCTTTGCAAAGCTCACAAATTGGCTAAAAAAACACATGTTCCTCACATTTCTGTGGCAGAAAGTTCTGGAATCCGAGAGGAGCCACAAATTTCCTTCCACCCAGCGTTCCCCCACGTCTCCCGATAAAAATGATACCTCACTTGTGTGGGTAGGCCTAGCGCCCGCGACAGGAAAAGCCCCAAAGCGCAACGTGGACACATCACAGAAAACAGACCTGTTTTTAGCAAAGTGCCTACCTGTAGATTTTGGCCTCTAGCTCAGCCGCCACCTAGGGAAACCTACCAAACCTGTGCATTTCTGAAAACTAGAGACCTAGGGGAATCCAAGGAGGGGTGACTGGCGGGGCTCGGACCAGGTTCTGTTACCCAGAATCCTTTGCAAAGCTCAAAAATTGGCTAAAAAAACACATGTTCCTCACATTTCTGTGGCAGAAAGTTCTGGAATCTGGGAGGAGCCACAAATTTCCTTCCACCCAGCGTTCCCCCAAGTCTCCCGATAAAAATGATACCTCACTTGCGTGGGTAGGCCTAGCGCCCGCGACAGGAAACGCCCCAAAGCGCAACATGGACACCACCAAAATTTTGGAAGAAAACAGAGGTGTTTTTTGCGAAGTGACTACCTGTAGATTTTGGCCTCTAGCTCAACCGGCACCTAGGGAAACCTACCAAACCTGTACATTTCTGAAAACTAGAGACCTAGGGGAATCCAAGGAGGGGTGACTGGCGGGGCTCGGACCAGGTTCTGTTACCCAGAATCCTTTGCAAAGCTCAAAAATTGGCTAAAAAAACACATGTTCCTCACATTTCTGTGGCAGAAAGTTCTGGAATCCGAGAGGAGCCACAAATTTCCTTCCACCCAGCATTCCCCCACGTCTCCCGATAAAAATGATACCTCACTTGTGTGGGTAGGCCTAGCGCCCGCGACAGGAAACGCCCCAAAGCGCAACGTGGACACATCACAGAAAACAGACCTGTTTTTAGCAAAGTGCCTACCTGTAGATTTTGGCCTCTAGCTCAGCCGCCACCTAGGGAAACCTACCAAACCTGTGCATTTCTGAAAACTAGAGACCTAGGGGAATCCAAGGAGGGGTGACTGGCGGGGCTCGGACCAGGTTCTGTTACCCAGAATCCTTTGCAAAGCTCAAAAATTGACTAAAAAAACACATGTTCCTCACATTTCTGTGGCAGAAAGTCCTGGAATCTGGGAGGAGCCACAAATTTCCTTCCACCCAGCGTTCCCCCAAGTCTCCCGATAAAAATGATACCTCACTTGCGTGGGTAGGCCTAGCGCCCGCGACAGGAAACGCCCCAAAGCGCAACGTGGACACCACCAAAATTTTGGAAGAAAACAGAGGTGTTTTTTGCGAAGTGACTACCTGTAGATTTTGGCCTCTAGCTCAACCGGCACCTAGGGAAACCTACCAAACCTGTACATTTCTGAAAACTAGAGACCTAGGGGAATCCAAGGAGGGGTGACTGGCGGGGCTCGGACCAGGTTCTGTTACCCAGAATCCTTTGCAAAGCTCAAAAATTGGCTAAAAAAACACATGTTCCTCACATTTCTGTGGCAGAAAGTTCTGGAATCTGGGAGGAGCCACAAATTTCCTTCCACCCAGCGTTCCCCCAAGTCTCCCGATAAAAATGATACCTCACTTGCGTGGGTAGGCCTAGCGCCCGCGACAGGAAACGCCCCAAAGCGCAACGTGGACACATCACAGAAAACAGACCTGTTTTTAGCAAAGTGCCTACCTGTAGATTTTGGCCTCTAGCTCAGCCGCCACCTAGGGAAACCTACCAAACCTGTGCATTTCTGAAAACTAGAGACCTAGGGGAATCCAAGGAGGGGTGACTGGCGGGGCTCGGACCAGGTTCTGTTACCCAGAATCCTTTGCAAAGCTCAAAAATTGACTAAAAAAACACATGTTCCTCACATTTCTGTGGCAGAAAGTTCTGGAATCTGGGAGGAGCCACAAATTTCCTTCCACCCAGCGTTCCCCCAAGTCTCCCGATAAAAATGATACCTCACTTGCGTGGGTAGGCCTAGCGCCCGCGACAGGAAACGCCCCAAAGCGCAACGTGGACATCACCAAAATTTTGGAAGAAAACAGAGGTGTTTTTTGCGAAGTGACTACCTGTAGATTTTGGCCTCTAGCTCAGCCGGCACCTAGGGAAACCTACCAAACCTGTACATTTCTGAAAACTAGAGACCTAGGGGAATCCAAGGAGGGGTGACTGGCGGGGCTCGGACCAGGTTCTGTTACCCAGAATCCTTTGCAAAGCTCAAAAATTGGCTAAAAAAACACATGTTCCTCACATTTCTGTGGCAGAAAGTTCTGGAATCTGGGAGGAGCCACAAATTTCCTTCCACCCAGCGTTCCCCCAAGTCTCCCGATAAAAATGATACCTCACTTGCGTGGGTAGGCCTAGCGCCCGCGACAGGAAACGCCCCAAAGCGCAACGTGGACACCACCAAAATTTTGGAAGAAAACAGAGGAGTTTTTTGCGAAGTGACTACCTGTAGATTTTGGCCTCTAGCTCAGCCGGCACCTAGGGAAACCTACCAAACCTGTACATTTCTGAAAACTAGAGACCTAGGGGAATCCAAGGAGGGGTGACTGGCGGGGCTCGGACCAGGTTCTGTTACCCAGAATCCTTTGCAAAGCTCAAAAATTGGCTAAAAAAACACATGTTCCACACATTTCTGTGGCAGAAAGTTCTGGAATCTGAGAGGAGCCACAAATTTCCTTCCACCCAGCGTTCCCCCACGTCTCCCGATAAAAATGATACCTCACTTGTGTGGGTAGGCCTAGCGCCCGCGACAGGAAACGCCCCAAAGCGCAACGTGGACACATCACAGAAAACAGACCTGTTTTTAGCAAAGTGCCTACCTGTAGATTTTGGCCTGTAGCTCAGCCGCCACCTAGGGAAACCTACCAAACCTGTGCATTTCTGAAAACTAGAGACCTAGGGGAATCCAAGATGGGGTGATTTGTGTGGCTCGGACCAGGTTCTGTTACCCAGAATCCTTTGCAAACCTCAAAATTTGGCTAAAAAAACACATGTTCCTCACATTTCTGTGGCAGAAAGTTCTGGAATCTGAGAGGGGCCACAAATTTCCTTCCACCCAGCGTTCCCCCACATCTCCCGATAAAAATGATACCTCACTTGTGTGGGTAGGCCTAGCGCCCGCGACAGGAAACGCCCCAAAGCGCAGCGTGGACACATCACATTTTTTCATTGAAAACAGTGCCTACCTGTAGTTTTTGGCCTGTAGCTCAGCCAGCACCTAGGGAAACCTACCAAACCTGTGCATTTCTGAAAACTAGAGACCTAGGGGAATCCAAGATGGGGTGACTTGAGGGGCTCTGACCAGGTTCTGTTACCCAGAATCCTTTCCAAACCTCAAATTTTGGCTAAAAAAACGCATTTTTCACACATTTCGGTGACAGAAAGTTCTGGAATCTGAGTGGAGCCACAAATTTCCTTCCACCCAGCGTTCCCCCAAGTCTCCTGATAAAAATGATACCTCAGTTGTGTGGGTGGGCCAGGTGCCTCCAACAGAATAAGGCCCAAAACTTGTAGAGATACAGGGGATAGTACTGCGAGTTTATAAGGACATATTCTTTTATACATCTTTAGACTGACTCTGCTTTGGGGACCCACATACGTGAGGTGTCATTTTATTTGGGAGACTGAGGGGAACACTGGGGAGTAGGAATTTTGTGCTGGAGTGGTGATCGTACGAAGAAAAGTCAGGAAAATATGCTTTTTTTAAGCACATTTTGAGGTTTACAGAGGAGTCTGGGTAAGAAAATGTTGGGGGATCCACGCAAGCCACTCCTCCCTAGACTCCTTGGGGTGTCTAGTTTTAAAAAATGTCTGGGTTTGGTAGGTTTCCCTAGATGAAGGCCGCACACAGGACCAAAAACATAGGTGCCCTCTCCCCCCCCAAACACAGGTAGTTTTGTAATATATCGTTTTGATGTGCCCACATACGTCCGTGATGTGCCAAACACTAAAATTTTGAAAAGAAACACACTTAGGTTATGTGAAAAAGACCCCTCACCCACCAACCAAGTTGGTGGCATGCTTCATCATCGGGGTCCCACCTGAGGCACCTAGCGTGTCATAGGTGTGCTGCGACGCCTGATTACAGCGGAGCAGGTTTGGTCATTTTTACCACACATACTGGTTGGATTTGGCACGAGGGTGAGTGATGGTTCAGTGGATCAAATTTTACTAACAAGAGCTTTCACAAAAATGAAAAGCACTGTTAGTAACTGAAAGGCAAAAAACTGAACCAATGACTCACAGCTCGTGAGCTGTAAAGCCGCGACAAGGCACCAACCGCTTTACAGTCCATTCACACAACTTTCATACATGACACACACAAGGCCATTCACACCGCCAGCCACGGGCCCAGCACATTACAACACTCACATCGACAGACAGCGCCACTCAAGGGCCCATCACTTACATACGCCCACATGCCTGATACAACAATCACACCAGCTGATGGGAGTGTGTGGACTGGTGTTTGGCTGGCAGTGTGTTGCAGTAGCCAACATCAAGTCAATATGTACAGTCTCAGCCAAGCCCCACTCCACACACAATGGCATCATATTTTTTTTTTTTTTTTTAAACAGAGGAACCCCTAACTAAGTAGAAAGAATTACAAAACAACAAACACAAAAGCTCTAACTAACAACATGACAGAAATGCTAACCATGAAACTAAACACATGAAAATACAAAACAGACATGAGTTTACACTCATGGTTGTTCCCAGAAATTCTTCTGGGTGTGGTAATTCTTAAAACAAGCACCGACACACAGCCCAGGCTTTGAAGGACAATCTGGGCAGTACATTCGAGACTCCCTCCGGATACCTCTTCGAAAACACACTCTACATTTCTTAGCTGGAAAGTCTTTTTTGGGTGTGGGAGGAATGTGCTCAGCAAAGTGGCGATCTTTCAATCTAGCCACATCCTCCACCACTGCTTCTCTAGGAACTCTGGCCTGTTCCACCACAATAAGGCTCTCTATCACTGACTCCTGAAATTTCACAAATGTCATCTTTGAGTCTGGAGACCTATCCCTAAACACAATAAAAGCATTGAAGGTTGCTAAGTGGAAGAGGTGAAGTGCTAACTTCTTATACCAAACATAAGACTTACGAATAGCAGTATAAGGTTCCAACCTCTGGTCAACTCTATCTACACCTCCCATGTGCTTATTATAATCTAAAATGCACACAGGTTTGCGCACTTCAGCAACATGGCCCCAAACAGTCACAGGGGAAGTACTCTCATCATGGATGGTACTTAGCATGTAGACATCCCTCTTGTCTGAAAATTTCAAAGCTAGCAGCTCCTCGTTCTGCAAGGCACAGCACTGTCCCCTCTCAAGTTTTTTACAGACAAGCTCCCTTGGATAGCCTTTCCGGTTAGAACGGATTGTGCCACAAGCAACTGTGTCCACTCTAAACAATTCCTTGAACAACTGCACACCAGTGTAGAAGTTATCTACATACAAATGGTGACCTTTGTTGAACAGTCGTCTACCAAGATCCCACACTATTTTCTCAGTAACTCCAAAAGTGGGAGGACAACCAGGGGGGTCAATATTGGAATCCCTACCAGTGTACACACGGAAACTATACACATATCCTGTCCTACTTTCAGACAGCATATACAATTTAATTCCATATCGTGCCCTTTTGCTAGGAATGTACTGCCTAAAAACCAAACGACCCTTGAAGAGGACCAAAGACTCGTCCACACTTATCTCTTTGCCTGGAACATAGACCTCCGAAAACCGATCTACAAAATGATCAAGGACAGGCCTAATCTTAAAAAGACGGTCAGAATCTGGGTGATCTCGTGGCAAGGCTAATGCATTGTCAACAAAATGCAGCATCCTAAGAAGAAGCAAATACCGATTACGACTCATGGTAGCTGGAAATATAGCTGTTGCCATCAAGGGACTAGTAGACCAATAAGAAGCCAGTGACGGCTTCCTTATCAACCCCATCAAAAAAGTCAAACCCAAAAACTTTTTTAGCTTCTCCAAATTTGTGGGAATCCACTGGGCAGCTCTAGAGTGTGGCCTAAGTCTAGCAGCGTTGTCCCTCAAATGCTGCTCCGCATACAAATTAGTCTGCTCAACAATCTCTTCCAAAAACACATCATCCATGAATAACTCAAAGAAATTGATAGGCATAAAGTTCTCTGTATTGGCGTTACACCCCGGGAGACCAGTAAAGGCAGGCAACTCTGGCTGCTCCATGTTTGGGGCAACCCAGACATCAGGTCTTCTAACGGGAAACCTTTCAGCCCCAGGTTGCTGCACTATTGGCACATCAATGTCCTCCTCTAAAACAGAACCTTCATCTGCACTGAGTGTGGCTTCATCATCAGAAGATTCCCCTCCAACAGAAACATCACTGCCAGAATCTCTGACTTCCTCCTCTGCCTCAGATGCAGAGTCCGTCTCATAGTCATGATCAGACTGTGACTCAAAAAGCATACCAACCACCTGCTGAGCGGTCATCCTGCGGCTAGCCATGATCTCTCCTGCTAAAATTAACTGGACAAATTCACCACCAACAACCAGCACTGTGTAAGACAAGTAACAAAGTGTAGCTTTGTTAGTAAGAGTTACAAACTCAAAAACTATACCGCTCACTTGCCTGAAAAAGCTTGATTCACCAGCAACTACACAGCAATCACCAATGATATCCCACTAAAAAGAAAGAAAGAAAGGCAAATTAGAAATAAGACAAAACAAATATCATTGTGCACAAACCTAAGGACAATGTCACACACAATCCTGCATTTAGTACACCCCCTACAAACATGTCATTCATGCATGGCAACAATACTCCTTTGGAGTAAATTGTTTTTACTTACCTAAAACATGCAACTGTGCAAACTGCAGGTCAACCACCGCCAAAACCGCAAGGAGCCACAGCAAATAAAGCAAAAGCTTTGAACTAGAACAAAAAGGAGGAAAACATTTTTTATCACAAATGCAAAGACTTCTTCAGTTGACAAACACCCCACCATCAAACATTTTAGAAATTGGTGCCTAAGTGGATTCTGCCATAGGGGCAGATGGGCCTACTAAAAAAATAGGCCTGTCTGCCCCAAGGAAGCCAAAAAATACCTTTAGTACTGTGTCCCCATGGAGAGCGACCCTTGCCAAAGGGGACAGCCCTCAAACAAAAAAAACACACACAACACTATCCCTGGTGCCTAAGTGGCTTCTGCCCCCTTGGGGGCAGGTGGGCCTAAGAAAATAGGCCCATCTGCCCCCAGGGGGTGTAGAAATGGCCAACAGGTCAATGCCCCCCTTGGGGGAGCGCCCCGTGACCAAGGGGACGCCCCCCCCACAAAAATAAACAAATAAAAAAAAATTCCTTGGCGTTCTAGTGGTTTCTGCCCCCCTTGGGGGCAGATCAGCCTAAAAATAATAGGCTGATCTGTCTCCAAGGGGTGCAGAAATGGCCTGGGTACATGTGCCCCCAAAGTGGGGGGCGACCCTTGCCCAAGCCCCCCCCCATCCACTAACACACACACACACACACTATCCCTGGTGTCTACGTGGCTTCTGCCCCCCTTGGGGGCAGGTGGTTCTAGAAAAATAGGCCCATCTGCCCCCAGGGGGGGCAGAAATGGCCAACAGGTCAATGCCCCCCTTGGGGGGGCGCCCGTGCCCAAGGGGACGCCCCCACACAAAAATAAACACATAAAAAAAAATCCCTGGCGTTCTAGTGGTTTCTGCCCCCCTTGGGGGCAGATCAGCCTAAAAATAATAGGCTGATCTGTCTCCAAGGGGTGCAGAAATGGCCTGGGTACATGTGCCCCCAAAGTGGGGGGCGACCCTTGCCCAAGCCCCCCCCCATCCACTAACACACACACACACACACACTATCCCTGGTGTCTACGTGGCTTCTGCCCCCCTTGGGGGCAGGTGGGTCTAGAAAAATAGGCCCATCTTCCCCCAGGGGGGGCAGAAATGGCCAACAGGTCAATGCCCCCCTTGGGGGGGCGCCCGTGCACAAGGGGACGCCCCCACACAAAAATAAACACATAAAAAAAATCCCTGGCGTTCTAGTGGTTTCTGCCCCCCTTGGGGGAAGATCAGCCTAAAAATAATAGGCTGATCTGTCTGCAAGGGGTGCAGAAATGGCCTGGGTACATGTGCCCCCAAAGTGGGGGGCGACCCTTGCCCAAGCCCCCCCCCCCATCCACTAACACACACACACACACACACTATCCCTGGTGTCTACGTGGCTTCTGCCCCCCTTGGGGGCAGGTGGGTCTAGAAAAATAGGCCCATCTGCCCCCAGGGGGGGCAGAAATGGCCAACAGGTCAATGCCCCCCTTGGGGGGGCGCCCCGTGCCCAAGGGGACGCCCCCCCACAAAAATAAACACATAAAAAAACATCCCTGGCGTTCTAGTGGTTTCTGCCCCCCTTGGGGGCAGATCAGCCTAAAAATAATAGGCTGATCTGTCTCCAAGGGGTGCAGAAATGGCCTGGGTACATGTGCCCCCAAAGTGGGGGGCGACCCTTGCCCAAGCCCCCCCCCCATCCACTAACACACACACACACACACACACTATCCCTGGTGTCTACGTGGCTTCTGCCCCCCTTGGGGGCAGGTGGGTCTAGAAAAATAGGCCCATCTGCCCCCAGGGGGGGCAGAAATGGCCAACAGGTCAATGCCCCCCTTGGGGGGGCGCCCCGTGCCCAAGGGGACGCCCCCCCACAAAAATAAACACATAAAAAAACATCCCTGGCGTTCTAGTGGTTTCTGCCCCCCTTGGGGGCAGATCAGCCTAAAAATAATAGGCTGATCTGCCCTCAAGGGGGGCAGAAATGGCCCTAAAAGACATGCCCCCCAAAGGGGAGCGACCCTTGCCCAAGGGGGCGCCCCCCCATCCACTACACACACAATCCCTGGTGCCTAAGTGGCTTCTGCCCCCCTTGGGGGCAGATGGACCTAAAAATAATAGGCCGATTTGCCCCCAAGGGGGGTAGAAAAGGCCAACAGTTCTCTGCCCCCTTGGGGGGGCGCCCCTTGCCCAAGGGGGCACCCCCCCCCACATAAATACACATAAAAATAAAAAACCCTGGTGATCTAGTGTTTTCTGCCCCCCTTGGGGGCAGATCTGGCTAAAAAGTAGCCAATCTGCCCTCAAGGGGGGCAGAAATGGCCCTAAAGGACATGCCCCCCACAGGGGAGCGACCCTTGCCCAAGGGGGCGCCCCCCCATTCACTACACACACAATCCCATGTGCCTAAGTGGCTTCTGCCCCCCTTGGGGGCAGATGGACCTAAAAAAAATAGGCCGATCTGCCCCCAAGGGGGGCAGAAAAGGCCAACAGTTCTCTGCCCCCTTGGGGGGGGGCGCCCCTTGCCCAAGGGGGCACCCCCCCCAACATAAATGCACAGAAAATAAAAATCCCTGGTGATCCAGTGGTTTCTGCCCCCCTTGGGGGCAGATCCGCCTAAAAAGTAGGCCAATCTGCCCCCAAGGGGGGCAGAAATGGCCGTAACAAATTGCCCCCACAAGGGGAGCGACCCTTGCCCAAGGGGCCGCTCCCCGCATGCCAAAAACAGGTAACAACAATAAAATAAAAAAATCCCTGGTGTCTACTGGGCATTCCTGCTGCCCGATCGCAATGCGATCGGGCAGCAGGAATGCTCAAAGAGACACCGGGGGAAAGGAAAAGCCTTTCCTTTCCCCCGGTGCCTCTTTAGCCCAAACCCCCCACCCACCGGGAAGAGGAACTCACCTCTTCTCCGTTCGCCGCACAGGAAGCAAATGGCTTCCTGTGCGGCGAAATCCCCATAATGAAGTCAGCGCGTGATCGCGCGCTGACGTCATTATGGGGGGGTGGGGGGGTCGGGGGTGGAAGGGGAAGGGCTTCCCCTTCCATCCCTGACTTTGGGGGGGTGGGGGGAAGCACACAGAGGGAGCGAGAGCGCTCCCTCTGGGCTGTGTGCCGAGGACGTAGTGATAACGTCCTCGGCACAGCAGCACTGTGCCGCGGGACGTAACCACTACGTCCGCGGCACAGAAGGGGTTAAAGGAAAAGACAAGCTGAGTAGAACAGAGCTGAGTTAGTTATAGACACCTCAATGATCAAGGCTATATGCCTTATCTGTTTATTTTTTAATGTCATGACAAAGGCAATAGGCCTGGCGTATTTAGTGGCAAAAGCACCCTTTAAAGTCAGTTGTCATGCGATTGGTATTATACTGTGTTAAGGCCCGTAGAAAGGTGTTTTTACATGGAATCTTACAGATTACTATAGAAGGCAAGCATTTAGATGTTTTTATGTTGGTTACCCACTCTGACAAACCCTTGGCAGAGAAGATTTACACTGTGATAATCCTTGTTACTCCTCTTAACAAAGTTGTATTTTGTTTTACCACCTGTAATTCTGTATAGAGTTATAATTTTACAACTGTATGCATGATTTTTGCCCTGTAGGAAAGCATTTCTTCAATACCATGAGCCTGACACCCCAAGCTAATGATCAAGGCTGATGAGAAAGGCCGTATGTCTCATTGATTCACAGGGAACATAATGGCTAATACTGTAGGTCTGGCCAATTTATTAAGAAAGTGTATGACAAAGGCAATAGACCTGGCTTATTTATTGAGAAAAGCATTTGTCAAAACGTATAGGTCTGCAAGGGTGAATGGTGACTACATTCTGTTATGGCCTGTAGAGAGATGTTTAGTTACATGGAACCTACAGAGTACAGTAGTAGGGACATTTTTGGACGTTAGCAACCATCACTGAGAAGCACTAGGGAAGAGGTTTTTCACTGTTATAATCCTTGTTAACCCATTATAACAGCAGTTGTATTTTGGTCTTTTGGTTAATCCATTATAGCAGCAGTTGTCTTTTGGTTTGTTAGCTGTCATTTTATGCATTTGTAATTTTATGACTGTTAGCCTAATGGTTGCCTTGTGGGAAAGCTTTTGCTCAATACAGCTGACCAGAGTTGGTAAAGGAGAAAGGCTAATGATAAAAGCTGTCAGCCTCATTGGTTCACTGGGAAAAGTGAAGTGCGATTCCGTGGTTCTGATCTGTTTTTATTATAAGATGTTATGACAAAGCCAGTAGGCATGGCCTACTTAATCTGACAGGTATGTATAAAAGCAATGCACTTTTTGGGGCAAATTGTTCTTACACTGTTTAAAGGGCCTTAGCCAGTTGTTTTGTGACATTCCATCTCAGATTACCCTACTAAGCCAGGGTTTTCTTATTGGTCACCCCACTGACAAACCCTTGGAGTTGAAAATGTGCAATATTTCTTCTATCCAGATTGACAGAGTTGTTTTGCAGTTTTTTTATAGTGCAAACATGGCCCCAGGACATTAGAATGTTGTACATGAGCACCAGATTACATTACACATGATCAGGTTCACTTTTTTTGTGAGTGTGGGCACAGGGAGTATTAGTGTTTAGCCTAGAATCACCAGATGTCGAGCTGACGCCAGGACTCAAACCTGGTTCCCCAATTCCAAAACAGCTCCTCTCCAGTTTGGAATTAAATATCAAGCCCTAGTGTGTTTTTTAACACTTTCTATTGGATGGAGCATTTCCGATTTCTGTAACACCATTTGTCTCTTCTATTAGACTTTGACTTTCCCGGGGACCACAGGGTCCTGTTTTGTTGCTGTTACTATTTAATTTATACCTGATGCCATAGGGTCCCCTCTTCAGTATTTGGGGTTTTGTCTGTACCTTTAAGATACACATATCATCACTGAACTCACAGTTTTGGTCGCAGCACAGCTTTGCAACTTCATAAATGCCTCCTGACAGTTTCAAAGTGGATGTGTTTGAATACATTGAAACTTAAAAACAAACCTCGGTTTCTAAGTCCATTTGGGCCTTCTCCTCCCTCGGAAAATTCCTTATGGCCCACGGTCCGGGGTTCTCCTCCATCCCAGGCACTGTTTGTAAAAATCTTGGGATTCAGAAATGACTCACCTTTGACTCTGACTGACCACATGTCTTTTGTTGTTAAATCTGTTTTTTTCCAGCCTCGCTTTTTGCATCGTGTTCTTTGCGTATTTTCATTCCCACATACGATCTAGATCTTTAATATCTTTGTATCAGTTTTGAATTATTACTTTATTTTCTGTCTATCTAAACTTGCCAGTTTAACAGCTTCAGGGACAAGAATGAATTCACACATTTTCTGACAGATTAGAGCTGAAATTCTGTCCTAGAGACCACATTTCTCCTTCTCTGAATATGCTACACTGACTTCCGTTTTTCAAATTAGTATGTTTGGGGCTTAGGGCTATCACTCCCCTAAGTCATCTACTTATATATTAATTTGCATTTGTAATATTTATAATTGTATGGCAGTATGTCCGATGGTTGACTTGGGAATGCTTATGCTTAATATAGAAGGCCGGAGTTGGTTATGGTGAGAACCCAATTATAAAGGCTATGGACCTGATTAGGTCATGAGGAAAGGTTATGTCAGTTGCCATAAGTCTGATCTGTTATGACAAAGGCAATAGGCCTGATTTATTTATTAGAGAAAGCATATGCTTATGCCATCAGGCCTTCACATTGGATTATTATAACATCCTGGTCACATGTATTTTAATACATAGAATCACACTGATTACCTCACTGATTACCTTAGTAGGAAAGGTTATGGTATTGATTATTCCCTTTGACAAAACCTAGGGTAAAAGATTTGAACTCTGATAACCATTGCTAGGCTCTTTTAGGATAGCAGGAGATGGTTAGGTGTCTGCCATTCTCTTGAAATGAAAAAAAATGAAAAAAATATGGTATTCATACATATGCATTCATACATAGAGTGACATCATTACAACATTTTGCCTAATCACATGTGCTTCTCTGCCTGAAAATGAGTGGGCTTCAGTACCACCGCGTGTAGGCTAGTCCTTCTTTTTTTAATGTTCTCTTTTTGTGAATTCAATTTCTAGTCTTTCTTTCTCCTTCTTTTATGCTATTCATGTTTTTTAGAATGTACTGCAGTTCCCCAGACAGTGTCACCAGGCCCCACCACAGGCCCCTCGCTTGCTGCCCATTTGAACTGCAATGCACCATATTGGACGCAGCCAACCAGGTCTAAACCAGGCAGCCATCTTGGAAAGGTATTCTCCCCAGTGTACCATTGTCTTTTAATGCTCTACGTTAGCCAACATGTTGCTTCTAAATGTGATGGCAATGATGGAACTGTTAAAAAATGTTACACTATGTGCAATGTCATTGCAAATGCCTGCTCTTTGCTATATTTCATTTTAATTTTGGTTGCAAGCACACGTGAGCTAGGATTTGGGACAAAAACACTGAAATACTTACTTTTTTAAGCAAATGTATACCTAATATACCAGTATAAAAAGACAGTGGCACTGGAAGACTAAATTAGAGGTTATTATCTAGCATCAGCATCTACTTAGTTATTTTCTATTTTATTTAAGCAATTTTGTATAGATCCGGCACAGCACATTCAGAGACCTGATGGGGTAAGGGAAGAACTGGTGGTTGAGATGATACAAGACAACATTGGTCCTTGATAAGCCAGACATGAGAGTATCTTCACAATGAAAAGGATGAGTAAGGCCCAGTCACCGAGATGGAAGATTTGGCCCCTTTCACGTATAGGTGTTTTAAAACCATCCTTAAAAATAAACATATTTAATCAACTTGTGATAGTTTGATGGGTCTCTTAAGGATCTGGATAGCTCATTCTGCATCTAAGGTTCCAGGTTCTTTAGTGGGCTTACCTTGGCAGTAGGGGGAGGCATTACTATACCTCAGATTTCTCATTTCTATACAGTATAATGTGCCTGTAGGTTTTGCAGAAACAAGTGCCTTTTCCACACAAGGGCTTGAGCGCAATGCATAGTATTATAAAGTTGACTTTAATGGAAGTCAATGAGGAGAGTTCAAAGCAGGAGAGATGGACTTGTGCTTTGTGAAGTTTAGGCACATTTTAGCCACCTGGTCCTAGATTCTCTGAATAATACCCTTTATTCCTCCTAAAATCACTGTTACCCGGATACCTGGTATTTCCTTAGCTAGGAAATAATTGGTATTATGAGATTTTGGGGGATTGGATTTACTGTGTTGATTCCTGCATGGTTTTCCCCATAATAGTGCCTGGGGATTTTATCCCTGTACTGTGTTCTGACATAACATACAACTCAGACGGAGCTGGTAATCTACTTTATCGTATTCATTGTAATTAACATGACACTTTCTATAGTATGTAGTCCTAAAGCAGGCATGAGGATGTGCAGAGTAGACGGCCCTAACTCAGTTATTTGTTACTGTTGAGGTTGGAGGGTCTTTTCTTTCACATGAAGACGAATGGAAGATTAGTTAGGCATGAGGTTCCTTAATGTTTAAATGCGAATAAATAATGAACACATAAAGGAAAAAAAGGGATGCGACAGATGTATCATCAGGCACAATGCAAAGACATAATTTGAAATTATTTGCAGAAGCTGTGCCTGTTCAATATTCATAAGGCAGAAAATCTGCCTAATTAATATTCAGTTGTGAATGTAAGAGCCTGCATGGGTCTGCAAAACTCTTTCTTCATTTTCTCCTGCAAAGTGCCACAACTGGCACATCGTGAGCGGGATGTGTGAGGCGACATACAGAGGTCCATGGGACCAGTCACTGCTGATGCCTACAATCGTCACTCACAAATTGATAACACCCTTACGAACTGATTCTTCGGTGTTCATTGATTGACAAGGGCAGTCAGTAGCATGTCAGTGCTTCTTGGCGCTAGGTGCAGTTGCAAACCATTGATACATTTCCTTGCGCATCTCCAGAAAGAAGAAAGGCCCCTTTGCCTCCACCATTTCAAATTTTCAAGTCAATTTACCAAATGTTACCAGCTGCCCACTGTTATACATCGTGTGTTTTCCACATGTGAAGCCTGTCACTTCCTCCCTCGTCGTTCAGGAAAAAATAAAATTCTTCGCATCTTTATAACTTTTTTTATCGACTACAGAAGGGCAGGAGTTTGAATCAGCGCTGCTGAGATTTAACCCTGTAACCCCCACTTTAAACAGAGATTTTGATAACAGGTGCTCAGCTACCTGGTCCCTACTCAGCTGCCCAACAAAAACACAAATAGATGGTCACATTTTAGCGTGCTATAAAATAGACATACCATATTGTCATTGTACCGCGTCATACGCATGGGGCATTTCTTAAAAAGTGTTGGGGTATGATTTAAATTGCACCAAAATACCCCCACTGTTTTTCCATAGGATTTATCGAAAAATGACTGCATTTCGATGTTGCTTCTCTTGCCGTTTTATTTCCTTTTTGGTCGTCCTTTTGTAAATAGAATTGGCATGTGCCCGACAAGCGGGTACAATTGGCAAGTCTCCAGCATCTGAAATTTAGAGAACGGTAAAGCATATGGGGTGCATACGGATGAGTAATCAGCTCTGAAAAATATCACCTTCCTGTCTCAAGCGTTGTGATTGGTGGAGTGATTGTTGCTCGGGGGAACGAACAAAGCCTATGTAATTGCTGTGAGATGAAAGGTGTGGTGCCAAGTGCCACAACAACAGGGGACACGTTTCTCCATACAAGCACTGCTCCCAGATGTTGTGGCATTTTATGTGATGTTAACTAACCTGAATTTGAGCTGTGACCTTGACCTGACCTTTATCTATCTTAAATCATGAGCTGTATCTATGGCATGTGGCTAATTAAGTCTTTTCTATCTTCTTAAGGGGCACCTTAACCCTGACAAGATCTCAACTAACACCTGGTAAAACATACAGAAGAACATGAAATTATTTAATATTCAAAAACCATTCTACCCAGTTTGTCTTTATTTGACACATAATTTGTAAAATATTGTGTACTCATA
The DNA here is from genome assembly GCF_031143425.1 of Pleurodeles waltl. Lineage (NCBI taxonomy): Eukaryota > Metazoa > Chordata > Amphibia > Caudata > Salamandridae > Pleurodeles > Pleurodeles waltl. The sequence continues at coordinate 1,329,848,173 of NC_090446.1, read as the reverse complement.
TAAAGCTCCTTAACGTTCTCAAATTATAACAAGTAAATAAAAAGAGCTATTACTTTTAATAGTAAATCAAGCCACAGATGGCCATCACCGTTTATCATCATGTAGTAAAGAAACCAAGATATGTGCATGAAAAACAGAACGAACTAAAAATCGATAGGCATAATGGCTGGGGTGAAGACTTACTTCTTCGGGCAGGCGTTTATTTACTGATCATTTTGGTTTAGGCCAATGGTGTCCAATGAAGGTCCAGGAGGGTAGCTGCATATCAGATATTCAGGATAACCAAGGATTGTGTAAATTATTCTATTGTAGATTGGTTGGATGTATACTTATCATATATGGATATCATGAAATTCTTGCACCGATCTGGCCCTCCTGGACCTACAGTGGACATTACATAGTCTAGCTTCGTCAATTCAAATACAAAACCAGACATGCCTTGACGAATTACAAGGCTGCAAAGAAGAGTGGCACGCAAACCAACAAATGGTGAGCGACAGGCGGACTCAAAGCACTTTTACTGAACACAACAGTGTCTGGCATACACTCACAGGCTCGACCCTAAAAAAAAACCCAGAAGAATAACATGGCACTGTCCCTCTGAGGGCATCAGTGGCGCACGTCTGTCGCATGGCCACGTTTCCAAGGACGTCAACATTTCCAGTCTTTGCGTCTTAAGCACCCACTGCCATCCCCTCCCGGCGTTGTGCAGCAAGGTTTTCCACATCACCGTTTAAAATGGGCGAAAAATCTAATTACTGCGTTGGCTTAGTGAGGTAGTCAGTCAATACAATTTTAGGGACTGTGTAAAATGTAGTGTTTAAGCTTTTATGGTTTTTAATTATCCACGCATGGAGTACGCGCGGCGCATTAAAATGATCTGACTGCAGGGCTGCAGGGCTTGGAAAGATCTGTGCTCACAACATTCTCAATCGACAACAAGCACATGTTCTCCTGTATGCAGATTTCGCGAGGTTATATTTTTTGTGTTTCAGAAACAGATTGTCAAATTTACGCGGAGCACCCTTCTTGGCCGATTCGCCCCAAAAATTAACTATGCAGGGGTTTGGTGTTTTGTTTGCCTCCAAATTGTGTGTAAAGGATTAATTATTGTTTGTAGACATTATCATGGCATGTTCAGAAAGTAATCCGTTTAGAGAATGCGGGGAAGAACCTTTTACGAATAAACCTGTGTAATTCTCGCACTCTTCGAATTACCACATAAAAGAGCTGCGGCAACAATACATTTTCTTTGATTTTAATACCTAAATTCAAGTGCTTATGGGGTATCGAAGGTAATTTTTTTCCTATCCTCCTTTCTTTTATATTTTTTAACAACTCGCTAGAGAGGTTTTTGAAACAGATTAGACCTGGAAGAGAACTAGACCAATGGCAGAAGTGAAACTGAAGCAAATAAAGGCTTTCCAAATGCTCAACAGAGTAAAGATGATGGGGCATATTTAAGAGCCCCTAGCGCCACCTTGGCGGGTCATAACGCCATTTTTTTAATGCTAAGGCAGCGCTAAAGTGGCATTTTTCCACGCCATATTTACAAAGTAAATAAACCCTTGCGCCACATTATGCCTGCGCCAGGCATAATGGCCCTCATTATGACATTGGCAGTAAATGCCACCTACCGCCATGCTGACGGCCGCCAACATGCCGCCGCAGTGGTGAATATCCATTCACCATATTATGACAGACTCACACCAGTCTGACAGTATATAGCCACATACACAAATCCGCCAGACCAAAGGTCAGTGATAAAGTGGCGGACCCAACACCCATACCGTTATGCCAACAAAACAACGCCCCCCACATTGTGACCCACAAATCACCACAGCAGACATTCAACGGCGGTAAACCATTGGCAGTATATACTGCCGTGCTCAGAATGGACACCCACATACAAAACAACACCACAATGGCCAATACCAAAAACATACACCTGACACTCATACACACACCACACCCATACATCCACAGCACTATAAAACACACACCCACATTACCCACAACCCTTTACCAACAACAATTACTGCCAGGAGATTGACATGAACAGCATAGAAACAACTAGACACACACACCACTCACACCCATACATCCCTCACGCACTCCACATCACACACCCCACCACATTTCTCAACATACTCTCACAACACACACCACACAACACCCATGGCACCACAAAGGCACTCCGTTTCACTGAGGAGGAGTTAAGGGTCATGGTGGAGGAAATTGTCAGGGTAGAGCCACAGCTGTTTGGAGCACAGGTACAGCAGACGTCCATTGCAAGGAAAATGGAGCTATGGGGGAGAATCATGGACAACTCAATCCTCACTTGTTTCCTGACCTTCAACAGGAGAACACCTACACTGCGTGTGTTGCTGTGACCTGTGTCTGGAACCTACCATGGCCCGTGTGACCAGAGAAAGGGCCCCTGCCTTCACTGCAGAGGAGTTGGCGCGACTAGTGGATGGGGTCCTACCCCAGTACGGACAGCAGTTGTATGGGCCTCCAGACCAACAGGTGAGTGTACTTTGGCCACGATGCATGTGGCAAGGATGCATGGAGATGTGTGTGAAAGCATCGTGTAAGGGAGAGTGGGGGTTGGGGGGGTTGTCTGTTGGCGGTTTACATGTTGTGCCCTGGCCTATATGTGTGCCAATGGTGATGGAAATGTGTATGGTGGGCCATTTGTGTGACGGGTTCGACTGTTTCTTTAATGGTGTTCTCCTTTCTATATTGCCTCTGCAGGTCAGTGCCCATCAAAAGAAGGGATTATGGTGTGCAATCGCCAAGGATGTGCGGACCCTGGGGGTCTAGGGCAGGCGGAGCACCCACTGTCGGAAATAGTGGGAGGACCTGAGACGCTTGGCACGGAAGACCGTGGAGGCCCAGCTGGGGATGGCCTCCCAATAAGGAAGGGGTGCCCATCGGACACTGACCCCCCGATGGCCCGCATATTGGCAGTGGCCTACCCTGAGCTGGATGGGTGCTTCAGGGAATCACAGCAGCCACGAGAGGGTGAGTACAGTGGGTATCAATACATCTTTTGGCTGGTGGGATGGTGTCCGGGTGGTGGATGTGTGTCAGTGGATGCCCCTAAGGCCAGGCCAAACATTGCAGCGTGCGTCATCTGAAGGGTAATGGGTGTACGACAAATACAGGTAATCTAGCTTGTTAGCAGTCCATTTCAGGCAGGGCATCGTGGGTCCCAGGAGTGCTGCTGTTGGTGGTTTGTTGTCCTCATCTTGCCTTAGTGACTAGCCATATCCCTGGTAGTGCAATGCATAGTGTCATCCCTCCCTTGTGTGCATTAGCATCATCTGGTGGAGGAGCAGGGGCAGTGGCGACAGAGGGAGCTGCATCCCACATGACCCAGGAGGCAGAATCCAGTGGGACGACGGGCAAGGGGAGCACCACGGCGGAGACTGGAGGAGACAACACAGACTCAGATACCTCCTCTGATGGAAGCTCCCTGGTGGTGGCGGACACCTCTGTGACCACCCCAGCTGCAGGTACATCCGGCACCCCCGTGCCAGAACCACCCTCCCAGCAGCCCCTCAGTGAGTTCCCCATGCCCGCTCACCCAGGAGGGTGGGCATCTCCTTTGCCCCAGGCACCTCAGGCCCTGCCCCAGTGAGCCCTGCTGCCCTGAGTGAGGAAGCTATTGACCTCCTGAGATCCATCTCTGTAGGGCAATTAACCATTGTGAATGCCATCCAGGGGCTGGCATCCCAGATGCAGCAATGCAATGCATTCCTGGAGGGCATCCACAGTGGCTTGGCAGCCCAACAGAGATCGATTCAGGCTCTGGGATCCACCCTGATGGCAGCCTTTGTCCCTGTTTCTACCATCCCCCCTCCAACTCCCACTTCCCAGTCCCATTCTCCTCAACCCCAACCCATCCCAAGCACACATACAGACGAGCATGGACACAAGACAACACCCAAGAGTGTCACAGGCAAACACAAGCACCACACTTCATCCCACTAGCACTCACGCAAACACCATACAGTTGCAGACACGACAACATATACTGCCTCCACTGTCTCCCCCTTCTCCTCCTCCACCTCCCTCCCAGTCATGTCCACACTCACACCTGCATGCACTAAATCAACATCCACTACCAGCATCACCACACCAAGCAGTACATACACCTCACTGGCAGACACCTACACAACAGCCATGCAAGCGTCCCGTCTGTCCCCCCTCCTAAAGGACACAAACGCAAGCACTCACACACCCAACAGCCATCCACCTCACATCAGCATACTGCCCATGCACCTTCACCCAAGTCCAGCAGACATACACTTCCAACAACCACACACTCAACCTCCACTCCCATTACTCCTCCCTCCTCCTGACCCAACATCCCTAAAAAGCTTTTCCTTTCCCAAATTTACATCTTCCCTACCCTCCCCCCCATCCTGCCCTTATGAGCAGGTTACCACGGACACAGCCCAGCACCTCAGCCACACAGTCCACAGAGACAGTGGTAGCACCACCTATTCGTGGTGGGAAAGATACCGCTCCTCCATCGAAGAAGGGGATGGAGCCAGCAACACCAGGCAAGAAGGGGAAGGAGCCTGCACCACCAGCAAAGAAGGGGAAGGAGCCTGCACCACTAGGAAAGAAGGGGACGAGCCCATCCACCTCTGCTAGGAAGGGTAAGCGATCCACGCCCTATGTACTGGAGGAGACAAAGCCCTCTACTCCAGCAGAAGCTGTCTGGGTAACACCTCCACCACCACCAGCTGTCATGGGCCCCCCCGCTAGCTGATGAATTGCAGCCATCAGACAGTGCAGAGGCTGCCCAGGAGGCTCCTCCATCCACCACCATACTGCAGCCATCAGACAGTGCAGAGGCTGCCCAGGAGGCTCCTTCATCCACCACCACATTGCAGCCATCAGACCATCAGACAGTGCTGAGGCTGCCCAGGAGGCTCCTCCATCCACCACAACATTGCAGCCATCAGACAGTGCAGAGGCTGCCCAGGAGGCTCCTCCATCCACCACCGGATCAAGGGGCTACTGTACGAGTTGCCCCCTCCAGAACCAGTGGGAAAGTCACCCACCTGAGAGACTGTGGCCTTGCACTCTCCAGGACAGAGCAATGGGCATGTTGCGTCCTCCAGAACCAATGGGAAAGTCACCCACCTGAGAGACTGCGGCCTTGCACTCCCCAGGACAGAGCAACGGGCATGTTGCCCCCTCCAGAACCAGTGGGAAAGTCACCCACTCCAGAGACTGTGGCCTTGCACTCCCCAGGACAGAGCAATGGGCATGTTGCCCCCTCCAGAACCAGTGGACTTGATCCCGCATCCGGCTGAGGTGCCGCCCCCCCCTTCACCCTGAGGGGCCTGCCTATTTGCAAACTTATGCCCTTGCAGTGTACTATCCAGATGTGGTCAGGATTCGAGTTTGGCCTTAGACTGTGTCCTGTGGCCACGTGGGCCCTTTGAACATTGGACTGGGCAGTGTCCCTTTGTGTACATGTGCACATATCTGTTTCATTGACAAATCGAATTATTGATTTTGAAATTGATCTGATTGTTTGATTGAATGTTGTCCTTGCATTATTCTGCTGTTTTCCGGGGACAAATTGTTTTTCGTGTGCAGCTGGTTGTGTGTATGTCAGGTTGTGTTGTGCATGTGTGTGTCACTCTCGTTTTCCTCCCTCCCTCCCTTGTGTGCTAGGCGGCTGTACTCACCGTTGTCGTCTTTGTCGGCGTTGGTGTTCCAGGTGGAGCATAACATAGAAGATCATCGGGAAAACTTGCAGTTCGGGTTCCATGGCGGCGTTGTTCTTCCCTGTGTCTCCGAAGGTGAGTCCTTTCTCTTCTGTGATGTGTTTCTGCCAGGCTTTTGATGGCGTTGGTACCGCCCTGAAAAAAGGTGGCGTATTGCAGGGTCAAAATGTAGTGGGCGGTACTTTGTCTTCCGCCTGGCTGTTGTGGGCTACCGCCGCAGTGAGTGTTGTTTCCACCCTGGGGGTTGGTGTGGTACATTTGCTGTCTATGGGAGCTCTCACCGCCATGGTTATAATATGGCGGTACTTACCACCAGCCTGTTGGCAGGACTACCGCCACTTTATCACTCACTGCCAGGGTCATAATGAGGGCCAATGTATGCAAAGGGGTCGTTCCCAAGTTAGGGGAGGCTGAAAAAATGGTGCAAGGAAATTTAAGAGATTTCATTGCACCATTTTTTTTGGCACTTTCAATGCAGGCGTTAAAAGTTGGCACACCATTATTTATAATGGTCCTCTATGTACTCTGCAGGAGTAGTGACACCATTTTGGCACTACTCCTGCAGAGTACATCAATAGCGTTAAAAAAAAATGACGCTATTGCCCCCTACCCTGCACCATGGTGCACCGTATTTTAAATATGCCACACACATGTTAGCAGTATGGGGGCGCAAGTAAAGTGGTGCTGCACTCAGTGCAGTACCACTTTTCTTAAATCTGCCCTGATGTTTTTAAAGGAAACAACTGTATCTACATGCAGGCTTCTCCACTGCTAATGGGTCTGTCTGAATCACAAATGACCGACCTATGCAGTTTATATATTTTGGGACTGTGAAAGTGCTGGACAGACAGCATTAGTTAACGATATCATCAACAAATCTGAGCCAGTAGAAATTAATGGCCATGATTAAAGAGTCAACATGTTGTGGTCACCGTGGATGTGGTAACTGAAAGACAATGTGGACTCACATTCATCAAGTGTGCCATTCAATCAACTCCTGCTCCACTCATGTTTTGCATCCGGAGTTGGTCTAAATTTTACATTTGATCATGGAGGGTTCCGTGAAGAGCAGATGCAGTCTAGTTTCTCCAAGGGAGTCTTCGGGAGGGAAGTGAGAAAAGGAGGGGGGTACGTGAGGGTAGGATAAAGGGGTGGGTAAAAATAGGGGGATTAGGGGAGGGAACGGCCTCTTCCTTGCCTGCCCATTGTGTGGTAGGAAGATTTGGCCAGGGTGAGTTAAGCAGGGGGCGGGTTAATTTTATAATGTCGGGCATGGCGAGAGGCCCTGATGCTGAGATGGTGAATGCCGCGCTTTGCGTCCTTAGCAAAGCCGGCCAGGCCGACCTTCTCAGGCCTGGTGTCCTCGACCAGGCCTGGGTTGGTATGGCATGCCCCACATGCACTGCGGGAGGCGGCATAGCGGCAGCTGTTGCTGAGTGCCACTCACCGGATCACCCTCCACGACGGAAGTCGGCAGGGGGCACAGCGCATCCACTCCCCCGGTGTCTAATACGGACCTGCGTGTGGGGCCTGATGTAAAAAATGAGGCATGTGCGGTGGGGCAGGGCCCTGCGGCGTGCGGCGCGCACAGCGCCCCTTGGAGGCCTCTGGTGTCCTTTAAGGGGCGGGGCAGGGGAATTTAGCAGCAGGAAGGGGAGTCAGGCACTTGTAGGGAAGTTTCCGGGCCCCAGGTCCCTGAAGGCAGTGAATCCGGCAGTGTGAAGGGGGTGGGTGGGACCCCTGGGCAGAGAAAGGGCAGGGGCAGGGCCAAGCAAGGCAGAGGGTCCAGCAGTCTAGGCCACAGACTGGGGGCAGAAAGGAGGGTGGTACGGCAATGGATGGGCAGAGACAGGCAGCTGAGGGCAGTGCAGGCCACATGGGGGGGACCACTTGGGTAATCCGCCAGGGCAGTCAAGGAGCATAGATTGGTCAACAGTGGACATAGATCCAAAATCCAGGAGCAAAGACAGGTGGTTGCGGAGGTAGAAGAGAGGTGGGCCCAGCTCTGTAGAGAGAGGAAGGAGTCTTTAGGTAGGGAGCGGCCACTGAAGCAGAAGTCAGGTGAGGAGGGCTTTGGGGGTAGTGAGGATACCGGGGTAGGTCAGGGCAGCAGGGTGTGAGTTCCCCACAGGCTGAGCGATGGGAGTCAGGAAGCTGGTGCAGCCGAGGGGTCCGACTGCACGAGGGGCACACCTGGCACAGACAGCCAGGAGAGGCGGGGAGAGTCAAAGTCAGCGGTGGAGGCTGGCAGAAAGGGAGCGGTGCCAACAGGGTGCAATACGGCCCGTGACGTTGGTCTGAAGCACCAGGGGGGTCTTCAGTGGCCTTCTCTACGGTGCAGGAACGGGACAGTCGAGCATAGTGCATACGCCAGGGGGGACAGACTCCGGATGAGTGTCATGCTGTAATCGATGACGGGGGTAATGATAGTGGCAGGTGTGAGATAGAGGGCGATGAGGTGGAGCTCGACTATGAGGATGAGTTGGACGAGTGGGAAGACGGGGAGATTTGAGATGGCGAGGTAAGAGGGGGATGGAAGAAGGGTGCAAGAGTGGCACAACCCCCTCTTCGGCTTCTGTTTTGCAGGACCATCAGTCTGGTGCGCTGACACAGGAGGCGTCGCACAAGGAGGAGCGTGGTCGCCAGACGACAAGAGGCGCGGGGTTGTGGAACCCAGGCTGAGAGGTAAGGGTGAATGGTGGTCTGTGTGGGGCGCAGTGCCAGCCAAGTTAACAGCTTGTACTCACAAGTCAGTGGGGGTAGGTGATTCTTCTATTCATGAGGAGCCTGGAGCAAGTGCAGCACAGGTTGGAGACAGGGTAAAGGCGACTGACAAGGGGACTTCGACGGATGGTGAGGATGGGGAAAAGCCCAGGTAGAGGGGACTGAGATTGAAGGTAAGGACGGTGGGGGGCATAAGAAGCGGCTCCCATACATGGGTTTAGCGATGCCCTTAGGTTCTCACGTGGCTGACAAGACCAAGGCTATAATTTGGCGGCATGAACATGTGGATGTTTTCAGGCTCTTACACAGGGATATACAGACATGAGTACACGCAGGTGGTGTATGCATCATTGGACGATGCCATTCGGCTAGTTCGTGGCTGTGGCAGGGGAGCTGAGTTAGCCAAGTGTGACATCAAAGCGGCTTTCCGGCTGCTGCCTATCCATCCTGAGGATTTTGCCTTGCTGGGGATGCAACTGGATGGGGCAATCTATGTGGATCGAGTGCTACCTATGGGATACACCATCTCATGTGCGCCGTTTGAGACTTTCAGTACTTTCTTGGAGTGGGTTTTCATCAAAGTGAGTGGACATCAGGAGGTTACACATTATTTGGATAACTTCTTGTTTGTGGGATGGTCAGGCTCTGACTCATGCAGGAAGGAATTAGAAGGGTTTCAACAGTTGGCTCAGAGGTGGGAGTTCCTTTGGCTCCAGGAAAAACAGAGGGCCCCAGTCGGGTATTGACATTCCTAGGAATAGAACGGGTCACTGAGGCATTGGTGGGCAGATTTTGGTGGCCAGATTACCGGCTGGGAAGGTGGATGAGATTTCGGTCTTCCTGAAACGAGTCACGTCCTTGCATAAAATTGAGTTGCGTATGGCTCAACAGCTCCTGCGTTTCCTTAGTTTTGCATGCAGGGTGATTCAAGGGGAAGGACTTTTTGCAGGTGCATGGGACTGGCAATGTCGGGAGCATCTCTCCCACATCATAGGATTAACATCTCAGTAGGCGTGCAGGAGGACATCAGAGTGTGGGAGACGTTCCTGACCATTTTCAATAGGGTCTCAATGACTTTCCGGGAGGAGGACACAATTTGGCAAGTCCAGATATTCTCTGACGCAGTGGGGGCCTCTGGTTTCGGACTGTTCAGGGATGGTATGTGGTGTGCAGAGGAGTGGCCAGCACAGTGGCTGTCTCAGGGCAGGGGCATTGCGTTTTTGGAATTTTTTCTGCTGCTGGTGGCATTGACAGTGTGGGGGGACAAACTGGCTAACAGGACAGTGGTATTTCATGTGGATAACATGACAGTCGTGGACCTGGTAAACAGACAGAGGGCAAAAGACCTGAGGGTGTTGAGGCTACTGAGGAGTTTTATGCTTTGATGTTTAACTTTCAATATAGTTTTCAAAGCGGCGCACATTCCAGGGGTGAACAATTCTATTGCAGATTCCCTGTCTTATTCAGAGTGGCAGCGGTTTCACAGTTTGGTGCCAGGAGAAAAGCAGCACAACACAGCAGTCCAGGCAGACATTTGGGAGTGGGGATGTTTGATGATCATTAGGCTGGTGGAGATGTCCTTAGCAGAATCCACTCCAAAAAGTTATTGCCTTGCATGGTTTGAGTTTCAGAATTTTGAAAGTTTAGTGGGAATTTTTTTGGATACAGGATAGGGGCATGTTGGAGTCCCGTGTTTTGCATTTTGTATGTTGCCAGCCACCATCAGTGGTAAGTTGGCAGGTGTTTCTTTTTATGGGCAATTGTTTTTTGGCAGTGATCTGGCCAAGGATGAGATATTGGGAAGAATGTTGAAGGGTTGGGGCAAGGTCAGATGGGGTGTGGTTGTGTAAAGGAGGTGATCCTGCTGCATGCCCGGTTTCGGAGTGGGTTGGTTTTAGCTCACAGCATTCCAGTTGTTGTGGGTACTGCGAATGGCGTTGCGGCGGATTGGGAGACAGGCACAGTGCTTTGGTACTCATTCTTAGGGGCGGCAAAAGCAGCACCTCATTTGGGTTGGGATTGGGCGCCAATCAGGCATATTGGAAGATGGCGATCTAAGTGTTGCGAGCGATACATACAGACGTGATTGCGGCTATAGATTCAGTTGTGGGCAGCTTGGAGGGGTTGGGGTTGGTATGTTTTGTATTAACATCAATTCTCTTTGCAGATTGTGTGAATGGCCCCAGGAGTTTGAAAATGGTCACTTGGTTGGTCATGCATACGTTCATACACTGGGCAGCGAAATGTGCATAGAGGCAGATTTATGGACGTTCCATAGGACTGCAGAGTAGCCGTTGTGAGGTGTTGTGGTGGGGGAAGAGCAAAATGAGGTGGGGTGCCTTACTTTCTTTCTTAACATCTATGATGCCAAACTGGGGATGTCCGGATCTTTCATTGTTGCACCTGGGGGCGAATGATCTGGTGCTGCTGTCAGGGCTCACACTACTGCAACATATGCAACGTGATTTGGAGTTGCTCTGTCAAAAGATGCATGGCACATGCATAGTCTGGACTGAGTTTGTGCCCAGGAGGAAATGGAGAGGGGCAATGAAACATGGGGCTATGGAAAGGGCTCGAAGGAAGCTCAATCCGGCAATGAGGGTTTTCTGTTGGGCACATGACATTAAAGTACTTAAGCTTGAGGGGATTATAGAGGAAGAAGCAGGGCTATTTCAGGATGAAGGTGTGCACCTGTCTGAGTTGGGTAACACATATTATCTTACAGAGCTTTGCTTGATTGTGGAGGATTTGGGGTTGAAAAGATGTGGCTCCGAGAGTCCATGTAAGGGTGTGCTATGTTGCAGTGGGTTCCCTTGTGGGGCAGCAAAATGTCTAAAGAGTTTGTGCTGGGTGGCAGTAGATGAGGGAGGGTGGAGAGTCAGATGCGGGTTTGGACACCCTTCCATGGGGGAAAAAGAAGTAGGTCAAGGATGGCAGCGTGGGTGATGCCCGAAGCAGGGTGGCGACACAAGGAAAAGGAGGATGTGTGGGTGTATGGAAGTGGAAGGTGGATGAACGAAGGAAAAGTGAGGGGAATGAGTGAAAAAGAAGATTGGGGAAAAGTTTCAAAGGATGGGGTTTAAAAGTTGGAGTTGATCTGTTCATGTTAAAATGTTATGTTGCTAAATGCAATGCTGTCCTAAATAAATGGCCTTTTACACTATGGAAAAACCTGTGTAACTAACTGTGTCCCGATGGAGGGCCCGTGGAGAGCAGACACAGTCTAGTCTCTCCACGGGAGTCTTTGGGAGGGAAGTGAGGACAGCAGGGCTGTGATTGGTGGGGACATACGTGGGGGTGGGATAAAAGGGTGGGTATAAATAGGGGGATTAGGGGAGGGAACGCCTCTTCCTTGCCTGCCCATTGTGCAGTAGGAAGTTTTGGGCACCCACCCTCCCTACAGTATAAGGAAGGGTTAGGGAGTGATGAGTGTTGTTCAGGTCTGAGGGTTGAGGGTATGCCAGTTAGGGCAGGGTGCTATGGGGGTTTAGAACACATTAGATGGGGGAGGGTGGACAGTCAGATGCGGGCCTGGCCACCCTTCCAGGGGTAAAAAGAAGTAGGTCAAGGATGGCAGCGTGGGGGATGCCCGAAGCAGGCCAGGGAAGAAAAGGAGGATGTGTGGGTGTATGGAAGTGAAAGATGGGTGAACAAAGGAAAAGTGAGGGGAATGAGTGAAAAATCAGATTGGGGAAAAGTTTCAAAGGATAGGGTTTAAAAGTTGGAGTTGACCTGTTCATGTTAAAATGTTATGTTGTTAAACGCAATCCTGTCCTAAATAAATGGCTTTTTACACTATGAAAAACCTGTGTCACTGACTGTGTCCCGAAGATACTAATCATAGCTACTATGCTACTGTAGGGGACCTACCCTTTAGAGTGAGTGAGTGCTTGCAGTGACTGGGTCACTGACATGCATGTCATTAGGAAGGTGAAGAGATCTGAGTGTGTTCAGTGACTGCCTGCCAATCGACCTAGTGGGACGGGATAGCTGCTGACTTTACTGTACCAACTGGAGCAGTTTGAGATAGCCTTTGTGCAGGGTTGGCCATGTTCCTGATGTCACCAAATCATTGGTACTTTGACATGCCTGAAGTTTGTCTGACCGAGAATGTTCTAGAATGAGTGAGCCAGTCAAGAGAAAGTAGTAGGGTTGTACGTCACCTATGGTGATATAGGTGAACAGATTCCTCATTGCTCTGGGGGTAAGGATCTGGACTGTGGAAGGGCAGGAGGGAATACAGAAATGGAGTATTACTTCCTCACCTGTAAATCCTCATTTGGCTAGATATTATGTGTCAGTCTGAATGGGGAATTACACAACCTTCGGACGAAAGGCTTTAGTGTCGATCTTGCATTAAGCATCAGTTTACTTTGTTGTGACAAAGGATAACCAGGCCCTCTGCCACACCCAGGTTCACATTTTGTTGTTAACTAAATCACAAAAAATAGCATAGTTTCTATTTTGTCTTGGCTGTTAGGCAGGCCTGGGCCACATATTTTTATCAAGTGTTTTAAATACCTACGGGGACCTATTCTTCAGGGACCAAACAGACCAAAATACCCCTTTCACTGCTTATTACTTAGGCTGTCCATGCATGATTGAGGTCTGGTCCCATGTATTTCCTTGTTGCAGAATAGGTCTAAGTAAAAATCTAGATTGTCATTTCGTGCCAGAGCTTTGAGTTCCAAACCATGTTGATTCCATTGCAGAGTCTGGCAATTAATTAAGAATTTTATGATGGTGAGCCTTATTGCCCTTTGAGATGGAAGCCGTTTGGTGTGGAGAACACTTCTTGTGGTCTTTCCTGTTGAAGGCGAGGCAAGTTGTCCCTTAAAGTGATAAAGAGCTTAACCGTCTTTCTAGAATGGAGGGCTTTATGAGGCTGCATCAAGTCAGCTTTTTATTTGTTTACGTCTTTGATGTCTTCCTATTATTAGCTGAGGGTATGAAGATCTCACCCTTAACTTCTATCTTGGCTACCACCCAAATATATGTGATATGTCGGAAATATTCAGCAATAGTTTTCTAGACCCTGTCAATGTATAATGCATCACACAAGAGTGCAGTGTTAATTTTTCATTAAATGTTGAAGCTTTTTGGATACCATTGATAAAGACAGCTATAATAATACCGGGCAGAAATTAGAGAATTGAAAGCCCCATCTGTGTGAAATTTTATTTTTCCTCCAGTGGTTTGAGGTTACACATCTCTCGCCTCTTTCCCAATGTTGCTAGGGAAATGCCCTGAATCTGATCTCCCTTGAATACCAGACATGGGTGTAACCTGGTCTTGTTCGGGGTTTTTACCTTGGCCGTAATGAATTAAACTCTGGCTAGGGTGTCTGAAATGTAGCCATTCCGGCTTAGACAGCCAATGGTACCCTGTGACATCTATCTAAACAGGTTACAGGTAATGCTGGATTATCGATCAATTCATCAAACAAAGGCTTTGTGAATTCCTCAATCTCACTGGTCTTCAAACGTTTTAATGCCACAGCCCCTGTGCAAAAACATTTCATCACCCATTCAATTCCCGAATGACAAACCTATATTTTTCACAATTATTCTATACAATTGACATCTCTACATATAGTTAACAATTCAAACATTGCAGTTACTTTCAGTTATCCCTTATAAAATGCAATGACATACATGGCTGCTCTCTATCAGAAATTCAGGCTGGGGATATGAGGATTGTGTGGATCCCCCCTTCACACAACACCTAAATCCAGCCAGGATATCAGTGATACTGACGACCCACTACAGAGTGGCACACTGGCACTCTGTTTTCTGTTTTCAACATGGTGCCATTCCTGTCCAACACCTACCCCCTCCAATCAATTCAAGATCCTCCAGGCTTGCCCCATTTTGAAAACCTCTGCATTAGTTCAACAACTATGACTGTCCTAGGATATGGTCTTGATGTGCAGGTTATACCACCAGGAGTGATTCTCTCCATCCTCCATTATTTGTTAAGTAACTCATTTTGCTCAGGCAGTAGTTCTGTATCTTATGTTACCAGTTCAGTATACACATGGCGAGGTCAAATTGTATGGTTCCAGTTTCTTTTTAACAGGATAGCAAGATTTGTTTTCATGGCAGAAAGGAGATGAATGGAGGTGAGGAACCTGCAAAAGATCCTTGATGCTGTTGTGAAGTTGGTCTTTCATGAGTGTCAACATAGCTTCATGTCTATCGACATAGGTCAACTTTCAGATTGCTGAGACTTATTAGGAGGTAGGTTTAGCACATGGCCAGGTATGAATAGCCCATCTGTACTCACGTCTGGTGGGCTGTGAATCTCCAGAGAGCACCGGGATGTACAACTGTGGAACACCAAGCAAAATAAGCAACAGTACAAACACCAAAAAGAGTTATAACCAGTGATTCATCTCGCTGCCAGTGGTTCAGTAGTTTTTTTGGACCCCTACAACAATGTGAAGGGAGCTAAAGGACAGGCAAAGTATGTTCAGTCCAGGATCTCCCTTGCCTCCAGCAGCAGCACATATCCTCCTCTACTCGGTCTGTTGGCCCTATAGGATCACATTTTCTTCTCATTCCCATCACAGGATTGAACAATGTGTGTGGACCTCAATGGAGATGGAAACAGAACTGGCTCTATTGCTCCTCTCTATATGCCAATGACTTCTGCAGCATTAGACCTACAGTATCATTGTGCCATAGTCAGAGGGGGAGGAAAGGAGTTCCAGATCCATTGTTACCCAGACTTCACTGCAAGGTAGCTGTATCTAGAGAGCTACATATCCCCCATCTCTACTAAAGCACATAGATCAGCTTCTGGGCAGCTACTATTGTACCTATCAGGTATCAGTGTTCTATTCAGCATAATCCCCTCCTACCATGAGCTCCCTCTGTTGCATTTTGGGAGTCGAGCTTAAGGTCTTTCCCTGTCTCTTTATGGCATTTCTTGTTCAGGAAATTGTGAGTTATTATGGAAGCACCTAACAGCTCTAGGCAAGGCCATGCTAGATCCATGTGTTAAAGTTTAATGGATAGGTGTGGTGGTTGCAGTTGAAGGTAGGATACAATAATGCACAGCATAAATGCTATGATGCATGAGTGGTGTCCACAATGGCAGGCTGTTGTGGCCTACTTATACAGGACTGACTCAATGCCTGTTTGTAGCTTAGCTAGTTGGCCTAGTTGTGTGTGGTAAGATTCTGTAGGAAACCTATAGGCCTGTAATTGTCTGGAGGCTGTTATGGACTGGGGTGTCCTCTATCACGGTGGTGGGCAGATGGGACTCTCTTATGACAATGTAGCCTAAAGAGGAATGCAGAGATGGGACAGGAGGGCAGGAAATGTTTCTTGAGCTAACAGTGGGCGATACCTTGGGCCTGATCCTTCCAACCACTCCAGAGGACACCATGGTACTTGATAGGTCAGGACATATGGTGCCAGGTTTGTGGGTTGATCAGGCATCTGATCAGTTTTCTGGCATTCTTCCCATGTGGGTACATTCTGCTGTGCTGGTTGACTTCCCAGGTATATTTTGAGTTAGTTTCGGGTAGCCTATTTCTGAGTCGGTTTCAATAAAGAAGAGAAGGGAGAATAGGATCCATCATATACACCTGCAGGACTGTTCCTATTCATCAAACTAGTAGCTAAGTCCCCCGGGTGTAGATGCAACTGAGACAATGTGGAGGACAGAATAGGGAGGCAGGAGAATGAAGTACCCACAGTAGATTCCATGCTTTTATTGCCCCATAACGTTATGGCCATTCCCGGCACAATTTAATGAATGATCCTATATCTTACTGCAGGACGTCTATTTAGGCACTCTCCTGACACAAATATGATACTCCTCCCCCACTCTACCCCAGTGGGACTGCAGAGTACAGCCACAACATTCATTTTCATGAAGAGATTTCTTGGATTGTTCATGTGTCTGTACATTTGGGAAATGTATGCCAACACTCAGTTTCTGAACCAGTAAAACACATGTGTAGACACTAAGGTAGGTTTTGAGGACTGTGTACTGGGAAATAGACCCACAAACCACGCCCATGCTCTATGCTTGCACTTCTATTAGTATAGGGCAGATTGAACCACTCCATGTCCTTTCTTAGTGGGACAGGGAACTACACCTTCCCTAGAGCAACTACCAGAGACTACAGTAGTCCCAGTCCTCACATTATGCCTTCAGAAACGGTAGGAAGTTAGGATGGAAAAACATTAACCATTTCTCAAACTGTAGTGACAATATTGTCCTTCTCTATGAAGAGGGCTGCTCTGAGAAGAAGGGGCCAGTTCATGCCGAAGTCCCTCCAAACTATCAGTAAGGTCAGAGACACTGATTTGGACAAAAGACCCTGAGCCAGGTGTCCAGACTAATTATTTGAATTTGTGTGGATATGGGTTATCCTAAAGTATGGTGCAAGTGCCTGCCTCGCTTTAAGTCACCAGTAGAAG
Source organism: Pleurodeles waltl (assembly GCF_031143425.1). Lineage (NCBI taxonomy): Eukaryota > Metazoa > Chordata > Amphibia > Caudata > Salamandridae > Pleurodeles > Pleurodeles waltl. Next base: position 1,329,831,258 of record NC_090446.1, on the reverse strand, counting down.
ATGGTCCAAGACTAGAGAAAAGGGCCATATAATTTTAGCATCACCAACTGCAGATAAAGATCCTTTTACTTGTTACACAGCTTGTAAGGAGAGTACCCCTTGCTTGTTCAATAAGAACATTGATGTGATTACTCACAGTCGAAAGGGCACTCTCTCTTTCTGTTCCTGAACAGTGATTAAGTCGCTTAGTTCAATTCGACTATCTTAAGGAACGATGCAAGAAGAGGAATCTCGTCACTGCAATGGTAAATTTAATTGACCTTTTGAAAGAAAGAAAGATTGTCTCACTGGTAAAGGACATAAAGCAAAAACCTTGGTTACACAGAGTTACCTAAAACTTATACAAGCCACTAAAAATAGTTATACATGTAAAAAAACGAAAAACATGAGAATTTAATACATAGGTCTGCTGACCATTGACTCAAATGGGTACACAAAATGAATGTGAGAGCCAAACCAAGTTCTCACTACGGACTACCAAAAGGCGTGGGCCGTAGCATTTGAACTGCACATGCAAGAAAACTCACCACAACAGAGGATTCAAACAAGGACCGTTAGTCTGTTAAATGAAAAATGGCCAAAAGGACCAACAAATAACTTTTAACAGTACCCAATGCAAAGTCCTTACTGATCGAAAGACAGCACAAAAAGCAAAATGTCCAACAACTTTGCTTGCAAATTAGCTGTATGGCGTGACTACACCAAGCAAGAAACTTAACCAGTGTCCAGTGAAAACAGATTTTGTAGGTGGACACCTGGCTGTTAGGATGACATTCATGCCTTAGGGAGATAGGTCAAAAGCAGTCAGTGGTCGCAGCAAAATCTTCAAACATGGAGGTGTAGATTGTGCAGGCCTGGTTTCAGGATCCTGTCTGTTGCTGTGACAGATGATCTTCACAAGGTAGCAGCCTGATCGAAGGGCAAATACTCATGCCCAGACATTCCAGGTACCATAATCTACTGACCCAAGCCAAAGCCACTCGGATGACTTGGGCCTGGTTGTTCCTGAACTTCTTTAGGACTCTGGGCAGGAGAAGGGAGTACATTCAGGAATCCTAAGATCCACAGTAGTTGGAATGCAGAGAGCCTTCTTGGGAACTCCAGCTCACAAAAGTGCTGATACTGCCTCCTGTCAACAGTGGCAAAGAGATGGAGCCAGGGTTCTACTCATTGCTGGAAGACACCCTGCCCTCCCTTCAGGTGAAGCTGCCATTCATGATTTGATATGCATCTGAAGCAGAGTTTGTTCTCCCTGGCATTTAAATATCCCACCAGGTGGTTCACAACCAGAGAAATACCATTACGGCTCAGCCAGGTCCAGAGGCTTAGAGCCTCCTGGCACAGATCACACTTCACCCTGCTTGTTGCAATACCACATGGTGGTGGTGGTGTCCATGAGAAGCCGACCTAGGCTCCCTTTGATGGTCAGAAGGAAGGCCTTCAGTGCCAAGTGAATGGCTTCTAGTTCCAACAAGTTTATGTTGAGTTAGGTCTCTGCTGGAGATTAATACTCTAGTCTTTACGTCTTCCAGATGACTTCCCTAACCTAGAAGTGATGTGTCTGCCACTAATGTCAGCTCTGGGTGGAGTAGGGAAAGGTGTCTGTCTGCTTTTGGTCTACTTGTAGTTGAGCAACCACCCCTGCAGGTCTTTTGCATTCTTCTCCAAAATCTGGATAGATTCTGACAAGTTCCCTTGGGTTGAGCCACTGAGACTTGTGATCCCACTGCATAGCCTGTATTTGCTATCTGACGTAACAGATACGTAGGATGCAGAAAAGCAAGAAGCAAATTAGTCTCAGGGCCATTCCCACTGAGTCCCAGGGCTAAGGCTAAAATATAAGTATCATAGCCTGAATGTCCTGGACTTGCTGATCTGGAGGGAAAGCTCAGAGGTGCACCATATCAAGAATGGTTTTGATGAATAAGAGCCTCTGCAAAGGAGTCAGATTCGACACATTGATCGAGAACCCCAAACATTTTAGGAGATTGGCTGTCATCTGGAGGTGGTCTAGGCCTGACTGTGGTGAGCGTGCCTTGATCAGTAAGTTGTAGAAATAGGAGGAGACTGGTATACCCGACCTCTGAAGATGCAATGCGGTCACCGCCATCACTTTGGTGATCACCCGAGGGGCACTGGTGAGGCTAAAAGAGAGAAAATGGAAAACTGAAAAAGCTCTTCGCCTATCTTGAGCCACAGGTAACATCTGTGGGACTGCAGGATGGGAATATAAAAAAGAGTCCTGCAGATTCAGTGCTACAGCTAGTGTCCTATGACCAGAGCAAACAGAATTTGCCAGTGTGTGTCTTGAATTTGTCCTTCTTCAGGAAGAAGTTATAACAGCAAAGATCTAACATAGGCTGAAGTCCTCTGCTGCAACACTTGGAATTAACAGGAATAACTTTCAGTCCTTATCTCTGATGTTGGTACTCTCTCTGTGTAAACTTTGTCCAAAAGAGCCTGGAGTTCATGCTACAGAATGGTCAAATGTTTCTGTGAACAACACTCTATTGTTGGTGGAATATAGTGAGTAAGAAAGGAATGGCACGCCATAAGAGTGTTGGGCGATTTTAATGACCCCCCCCCCCGTTGGACCACCCTTGGAGGAAAAAATTTATCCTGTCTGCTATAGGATGGCCATTTGTCACCAAGTAGCTTGGAAGCTGAGGCAGAGGTGGGGGGGGAGGCAGAGAACTGAGCAGCATGGTGATCCAGCTGGCCGGGACATTGTTGACTGGATCCTGGACTCTGGCCTCAAAAGGATTCTAGAAGTAGTGGTAGTAGTGTCAAAAGGATTGGGGTCTGTTGCTGTGACAGTAGGCCCAGGCATTGTTTTTTGCACCTAACCCCTTGTGAAGCTTTGAAAGGGGCAAGGTTGTTGGGGATACTACTACATGGGTGCAGAGAGTCCTAGGGAATGTCCTGTGGGCCTGCTTTCTTTGAAGCACTCCAGTACCAAGTCTGCTTTATCTATGAAGAGCTGAGTGCCATCAAATTGCATATCCATTAATGATACTTGGAAGTCATCTGAATAGCCTGTAGATCTCATTCACACATGGCACCGAAGCAGCATGCAAGTACCAACTGCGGTGCCTAAGCAGTCAGTAGTGTCCAGCTTTTGGAGTGGATGACATATTTTTCTGCATTTTGGGCATTTTGGAAGAGTTGTGCCAAATTGGCAAGGTACTCATCAGGGACTGTTGGTAGGATCTCGCTAACTATATCCTACAGGGCATGCAAATATCTACCAATTAGGGATTTGGCATTAATGGAGCATCTGCTTTTTCCAAATGTCTCCATCTGCTTCAATTCTCTGTCCGGTGGAGTTTTAGGGAACAAATTAGGATTGAGCCTGCTCGTCGATACCTGGACCACAAGGCTCTAAGGCGTGGGATGCTGATTAATGAAAGGCAGGGTCTGCTGAAACAGGTCTATGACTTCTAGCCACTTGCCTATTTACCAGCAAGCAAGAACAAGGTTTGGCACAAGTACCATAAGTGTGCCTGGGAAGGCTTCATTAGAAAGAAGCAGAGGTTTGGTAGTCACCTGCCCAGGTTGTAGGACCTTTGTCAGCACATCTGTCTTCACCACAGCAGATCCCAGCTGCAAGTCGAGGCTCTGGGCTTGAAGCCAGCATGGGCGCCTGTCCAAAGTCCGGATTGGATGGACCCTTCTGTGGGATTGGGAGGCACAGGAGACAATGAAAATGGATCAGCTGACAATACCCCAACTGGAGGCCTCCTCAGAACTGTATAGCACATAGGTGCACCAGAGGGAGATGGAAGGGTACCAAAGATCTGCAGTATGCCTTATTTCAAGTGCTCTACCAGGTGTGGTGTCGCCGATGAACCTGGGAAGCCGGTGTGCATTCAGACCAGTTATGAAATTCATTTTGGCACTTTGACATCTGACAACTTCTCATCCGATAGTGGTGGGATGAAGAAGAATCCTGCATTGTCTTATTGTTTTTCTTCTTCATTTTAGACTTATCTGAAGATTTTGCATGGCAGGAAGGTCTTTCACAGGCAGAGACTCAAGAGTGGGAATGGGGCAATGCTCTACTTTAACTGGAAGTGCTTCTTCCATGCTTCTGCTGATGTTCAGTGACGTAGAGTTTGGCTTTGTACTCCTAGATTGCTTTTGGATTCATCCAAGCAGGACTTGGAGTTGTGCAACGAAACTGGAGACATACCTCATAGGGGTTTGTCACAGACATAAGCTTGTGGCAGTTCCAACAAGGTTTAAACCCTGTCGTTTTCAGAGGCAATATGCCCCTTACACACTGAAATAATAAATTTGAGGAGAGCACAGGTAATCAGATATGAAGTAATTGTTTGGAAGTGAGCTCCAGATCTGCATCCGAAGGAATAGAAAGAAAGGTAGTGATGTCAGTGCACTTACATGCGGCTCGGATGTCATTTCCAGGATGGGATGAGGTCAACACAGAAGTGAATGATGCCACTTACCAGTGCAGGAGAGAAATGCTATATAAAATCTCCAGATTCAGTCTTGCTCCAAGGGTTAGTCACAAGGTGAGGAATCTGCGGTTATAAGTATCCATCAGAAGTGGAGAATTCACTCCTCTCTTTACTGACTGTAGATGAGGCTTGAGACGAAGGTTGGGAAATTCATAGCCTCATCCAGGAATCTGAGATGCAGAAGGAAGAATTGGTGGTTGGTACTAGGAGGAATCTCAATGTTCAGGTAACAAACACAGATGTGACTCAACTTTCAAATCTGTTTGTGGATTCCATGAAAATGAATAAAGATGCACTGAGCTTGACTTGCCCATTGAGTAGACTGCCATCAGGTAGGTAGCACATCAAATTCAGGATACACAGAAATGACACTTGACAGTGCAGTGAATATATTCATATTATTTCCACATCACTATCTGAGTTGACCTACTAACCGTTTTCCCAGGCAGAAAACATTTGCAGTAATTTTATGATGCATTTTATTACGTGCTTCATTACCATCAGTATCAATGAACTTTGAATGAAAATATGTTCAGTCCAGAAAACTGACCTTCATCCTCGACCCACATTCAAAGTGTATCTGAACTCAAACATCTGGAAGACAACCTGGATGATACCAAGCAATTCACAGGTAAGCTGGGTGGAGCTGTAGAACTTCCATTCATTACAGCAGTCATTATTCTTAGACTTACTCACTGTTACTTGTCCAGGAGACCACCATTGTTCAGGGCTCCTGGGTCAGACAGGTCCTTTATAGCTTTCTGAACGAGTAGTGCAGGAAGACTGACTTAATACTCATCTTTTTATCATTTTTATTAATAGAATAATTTTAATCTGAAAATTAGTATTATAAGCGTAAAATGTACATTGAGTTACGTTATTCTTTAGATTGTGATGACAGTAGTCGTCAATAATATGGCATCTGTAAAGTTGAAAGATTAGAACAATATATGCTATGACATTCTCTCATGACACGGTTGTTTAAACATTTCAAAAAAATGAGATATGGTAACAATTAAGATACTAGAAAGGCGAGGGGAAGGGAAGACAACAAAAAGTGATGACCAGGTCTTTGCATGAAAATAAGAGGTCTAGAGAATTGAATGACACGCAGCATTCTGGTTTAAAACGATGATTTACCACAACAAATACACAAGTCAGACTGATAAGAATCACGTGTTGTCCAATGGCATCTTGCTGATTTACACGGAAGCATATACATTTTCCTACGCTCTGTTTCTCCTGTGAGCTATACCTTCATAACTATTGTAATATAAATGCAGCTCTTAACAGCCTTGCTAGGTGCAGATGGGAGATGTAATTCTGTTTAGCGTCTGTTATTATTATCAATATCAATAATAATAATTATACCAGTACTCTCTGTTATCATAATTAACCAATCATTTGGATTCATATGTCTTACCGGTTTCCTAATTGGGATTTAGTCACGGACAATCATCCGTCCTCCTCAGCAAGGCTCCTTAACGACCAGAAGAGGAAGCACCTTGTACTGCACTCAGGATAAACCTACCCTATTGGCAATCAGCTGAAGATAGACATATGACTGGAGCCAATAAAGCAGAATTCAAGTATAGAATCTAGAATCCAGCTCAGATAGATACGCAGGGAGGGTGATAGATAAGGCTGAAGCTTCCAAGATGGCTTGGATATCCCACAGGTAAGTGACAGGAGAGCATCATCCAAGGGTCCTAGGCGATGTACACACAATGAGATGTCCCTGCCTCTCATGCCACAGATATTCGACAATCTCCTAATCCACCTCCTGTGAATAAGTGTTACACATAATCCCTAGCTCGTCTTGCACCTTCCTTGTGGACGTGAATGCATGTGTACGCAAATCAATGCATTTTATTAAAATCTTTTTCTCCTGCAGAACACAAGAACCTACATCAAGAGCTTGTCTACCACCATGAGCATACTGAATGTCCATGAGGGACATTATCCACGTACCCAAACACTCTGTCCCTATGTTGCAAGGCTCCATGCTGCAACCCCACAGCTTTGTCTCTCTGAATCCAGACATTATATATACAGGTCCACCAAGGAATCAACAGAGCTGTGAAGCTTGGGGCCAGAGAGTTACTAACTTGGGTGCAATGCCACCAGGGCACTGCAACAATCATTACTAGAAGCAAGAATGCACACATCCAAGGTGCATTCACCGTCTACTACTAATCCCCCAGTATGAAGCGGAAGTCTCTTGATTTTCCCATCAGTCATTCCACCACTGCTTCAGGCTTGGCAGACACATTTGTGAATTAGTGAAAAAATGTGAGGACGAGTGCAGAGCTCAGGAGTAAAAACATGTAAACTTGTGCGAAGCTCGGGTTCAAAAATGTATAGACCAGTGCAGAGCTTAACTGTAAAAATATGTGAACTAGTGCAGAATACCTCAGGGGTAAAAATGTGTGGACTGGTGTAGAGCTGAGGTGTAGAAATGTATAGATTGGTGCAGAGCTGAGGTGTAAAAATTAGTACAGTGGTGCAGAGCTCATGTGATCGGTAACGATGGAAAGACTTGGGGCCGTATTTATACTTTTTGACGCAAAACTGCGCTAACGCAGTTTTGCGTCAAAAAAATTAGCGCCGGCTAACGCCATTCTGAAGCGCCATGCGGGCGCCGTATTTATTGAATGGCGTTAGCCGGCGCAAGCAGACCGGCGCTGCCTGGTGTGCGTGAGAAAAACCACGTACACCAGGCAGCGCCGGCGTAGGGGGAAAATGGCGCATGGGCGTCTTAAAATGGGGCAAGTCAGGTTGCGTCGAAAAAATCATCGTAACCCGACTTGCGCCATTTATTTTCGACGCCCATCCCCCATCAACATGACTCCTATCATTGTAAAGATAGGAGTCATGCCCCCTTGCCCAATGGCCATGCCCAGGGGACTTCTGTCCCCTGGGCATGGCCATTGGGCATAGTGGCATGTAGGGGGGCACAAATCAGGCCCCCCTATGCCACAAAAAAAAAAAAAAAAAAATACTTACCTGAACTTACCTTAATGTCCATGGGATGGGTCCCTCCGTCCTTGGGTGTCCTCCTGGGGTGGGCAAGGGTGGCAGGGGGGGTCCCTGGGGGCAGGGGAGGGCACTCTGGGCTCATTTTGAGCCCACTTGTCCCTTAACGCCATCCCTGACCCAGGCGTTAAAAAGCGGCGCAAATGCGCCGTTTTTGGCCACGCCCACTCCCGGGCGTCATTTTTGCCCGGGAGTATAAATACCACGTAAAGGCCTGGGAGTCATTTTTTAAGACGGGAACGCCTCCCTTGCATATCATTAACGCAAGGAAGGGGTTCACGCTAAAAAATGACGCACATTCCGGGAACTTTGGCGCTAGACGCGTCTAACGCCAAAGTATAAATATGGCGTTAGTTTTGCGCCGAATTTGCGTCGAAAAAAACGACGCTAATTCGGCGCAAACGGAGTATAAATACGGGCCTTGCTGTATAGTGATTCACTAACAATCATGGTATATGGGTGTGCTTGGTGACAGAAGACTTCAAAACAATGTCTGTACCACTAGGGCATGCAAATGGCTTCTCCCATCACACAACCTTAAAGCAAACAAGCTAATTAGTATCACGTTGACAGCCATGTTATCAACATCATCTTGTGTAATCGAAGTGCTCAGAAATGTACAGATGTCCCACCTGCCTCTGTGGTGGAATTAGTTCTTAATGACAAGCCATAGTTGCAGGGGTGTCCATGCAGCCAAATGTCCCACTGCTTTATGTGGTCGATATGCATCTGGATGGAAGGACAAGTGAAGAGCCTCACTGCGGCATGAATTTTAATGAGCGTCAAAGCTGGCCTGAGCTCCAAACGACTTAGTGATGCACTGATAATCAGGAACTCGGTGCCTCAGAGATAGCCACAGGGCTTAATTCTGTCTGGATCGCAAAGAAATCGTGCTGCCATCTGGATCATCATGAGAGTTCCGACCACACTGGTCCTCGGTGTGACACATATAAATAATATCATTTGGCTCCCTGTGCCATCCATTTGGGGTTTAGAGCTCCCCTTTGGAGGACTTTATGATGTATAGGCAGATATGGGACACGATGCTGATATTAGAGTGATGGCAATGAGTCCTGTGTAAGTGGCCACAGGATCCAAGCAGAGGAAAATAATCATTTACATAATGTTTTATAAACGCTCAAAACTGGAGGATGGGTGGTCGTACATCTGAGCACGTCCTACATTTTTCTGAAAAATTCAGTGCATTGTACATGACTTGCAGGTTGGATCTGAAAAAAGTCCTGAGTTCTTCATAGTTTAGAGTTCAGGTGTAAACCTCTCACTGTAAAATGACTTGCTTCCCGGCAAAAGTCAATGAAAATATTTCTATTTAAGATCCTTGTTTGATTTACCAAATTTCATTCAGGAACATTCTTCATTCCCCGTTTGGCCCTCATTATGAGTCAGGCGGAGAAGTATTCCAGTGTGGCAGACTAAGAGGAGGCTACTTTGTCAGACCATGCCCAGGTAAGGCTCCAGCTGAGGCAAATATAAGCTGAGTCACTGTATTTCGGTTCAATGATTTCTTTTCATATGACCCTGCTTTGATTGAAAAGTTAATCCGGGACTCTGTGGAGGTGAATGCCACTGGTGAAGCTGGTGCTATTCTTCTTTGCACCTTAAGGCAGCGTGAACCTAGTACAGGATCAAAGACAGGCATAACATCAACGAGTGATAGGAGAGGTGGTGGTTTGTGGACTGTTCATGCATTGTGATATGTTATACATTTGACATGCATGTCACATCATTTGTATGTGGGATTATCCGAGAAGTATACAGCTTCTTCATCGATATAGTTCTTTTACATATAGAAGTGGCTGCCAGGAGACTCAGCTAGAAGCTGGGGTCGGATGGACCAACAAGCTTAACGTAATAGCCACCCTCACCCGCAAGACACAGTGAACTTGGCCGAGGGCATTTGTAAGGCGACCTCAACCATAATGGAGGGGAAAGTCCTGAGCGACCTCTCCCACCTTAATGGAGGGTGGTAATATTGTTCCATGAATTACACAAGAATTTCAAAATGTCACTCCAACACTTCTGTAAATACCTCCAAATCAAAGCTTATGACTAGTCCTTGTTAAAAGCGGATTAGGGAAATTAAACCACCATGAGACCTATTGGGCCAAGCACGAAAAGCTGTATCTTGAAGCATTTGGTATCTATGTAATATGATTTTTTTTACAAAAGATTAGGGGGCATATTTATCAAATATTCACGCAATGCATTAAGCCACCTTGCTGCGCTGCGTGAAAGGAAGAGGACAGGAATGCACCATATTTAACATTATATAGCCAATTCCTGCTCTCAGCCTCTGCTGGCCAACAAACTGCTGCCTAGTGCCAACGCAGGCACCCTTGCAACTTGGTGCAGGGGTGCCTGTGTTGTAGACAAGATTTTTTTGTGCAGGAAGGTGTCCCTTCCTGCACAGAAACAATCCTCTGATGCTTTCTCCTCGTTATATGTGTGCTGCAGAATTCAGCACACATAGAAATGGGGATAAAAGAGGAAAAATAAGTCTATTTCTCTTTGTTACGCTTCCGGTATGGAGGCTTAGCCTTTTGACACATTCACAGATCTACCACTAATAATAAATGTGGGAATGTGTCAAAATGCATGGGTTGATGTCGGAGCACCCATGCTCCACCCATGGAACGCCTCCCTGGGGCAGATTAATGCAGGACCACGCAGGGTGGCCTTGTGTGGATTGATAAATGTCATTCTAGGTCTGTGTCGCCTTTACTCCTCCTTGCGTGGCGCTAGGGCAACCATTATAAGTATGTTCCTGAACCCAAGTAGTAGGAAGAACTGGCCAGAACATTCCCCAAGTAGTTAACTCTTTCAGATGATCGAAGAAGCATCTAAGTCATCCCTGTGGAAACAATTTCAATGAAAGATCTCATGAATCCTTAGGGTTTACACTAAGCTCAAAGACTGGGACAGGGGGACATCAAAAAGGGAAATGCTGGTAGGATTTACATTGTCATATCCTTGGGGTTTCCCCGAGAAGGCAGCATCCAACAGAAATTGCACAGGGGTATCAAGAATTCTATCAAGCAAATCCAGGTGGATTTATCAAGCAAACGCATGACTACAAAATGACTAGTTTTCAAAGCTCTCTCCATCAGGAAATGGTGGAATAATTTTAAGGATACTGGAGAAATTAGAGAAATTTGTGCAGTTCGGCTGTCTTACCCATTTTGTATGGGCATGGGTAGGCTCACTATGGCTCTAGTTTTCCACAGCAGTATCAACAAGACTATCCCAATAACCGGAGGGCATCTGTCTTGCCCCAGATGCTCACTACTCCTCTACAGAGAAAGGGGAACATACAATAGATCTCATGACAGAGTCTGAAAGACTTCAGCGTCTGCTAAGCCACTATTTTGCCCTGCTATTGCTAATTAAAATGCAGAAATCGCGTGGTCTACCAGTCATCAATACTTCATAATGACTTGAAAGTGACATGAAAGTGAAGAAAAATATTTATTTCAGGATTAACGACAACCGTCACGCACATTCTGAAGCCAATTATTAGTGGAGGGCAGTAGGTTGCCGTGTACGAAGCAAGGAAATTTATACAAAGTCATTATGATAGACAAGTCTTCACGATTCCCTCTCTCGCCTCTGTGAATGGCGCTTGGATTTGCCTCTACCAGGATCATGGCTTTAGGTTCGGGTTCTTGCACATCACTCTCATAATGAGGTGCATGCACAACTGCTTGACTTATTACGATTGTCTACCAATACAGCTGAACAGAAAATAGCTACTGAGTACATTTCACACCAAATGGAAGCTTACAGACCACCTAACACTCAAATTACCTGCTCCTCAAAGTTGATCCAACAAACAAGTTATTTTTTTTGTAAAAATAAAATAAAAAAGGAAACATTCATGGTCTTCATTGTACATTCCCCGTTCCATGCCATCTCCTATTTTTCTAGCATTTGCTAATTTGTGTCTAGTTATGTGGGGGGGCTCAAAGTGAGCATGCTACTGTGTGGCACGACATCAAAGTTTGTCTACCTTTTGCGAGCCACTCTTGTTTTTTATGTGTGTATTTGGGAGTCTCTGAAATGGTTTTCAGCTTAAGCGTATAAGGAGATAATTCAACTGTGATATAGCGACCCTACAATTCCCATAAAGTCTACAGAAATACAACAGTGAAAGCAATAGCTCTGCATCTGAAAGAGACACTAAGGCCCATATTTATACTTTTTTAACACTGCATTTGCGTCATTTTTTGACGCAAAAGCAGCTCAAACTTACAAAATACAACTGTATTTTGTAAGTTTGCGCCGCTTTAGCATCTAAATGCGGCGCAAATGCGGCACAAAAAAGTATAAATATGGGCCTAATGGTTTACGTGAAATACCCTTAAACCTCTGAACACTATCCTCATTGGGTACTAGTACTTTGTTTCCTTATTTTTCCACTCTCCCCAATTTCTCTATTTGCCTAGAAGTTTTTAAATACAGGATAACATTTAATGCGTTACACTCCCTTCTATTATTAGATTCTAAATTAAAGCGGGGGTGTTTATGCTGGTGCCCCTTAATATCATTGTGTGCTTTTATGCATTTTTAACTTGATTGTTATTATTTATTTTTAGCTGTACATCCCATTTATCTCAAACATATTTGTATGAAGTAAGGGACTTCCTTTCACAACTCAGCAAACCATCTGATAGTTGACATGTGGTCTAAGGATGTGGTAGTTTGCTCTAGGTCACTTTATATTTGCTTTAGAGGACCAGTGAAAACTTTTGTGATTGAAAATGTGTTGAATATATATATTTTACTCTCTTTAACGTATTTTATTGTAATCTGTTGGAGTGATCCCAGTCTAAATACACAAAAGTTTGACTGATGGATGAATTTCAGTCATTTACCTTCTAGGTTATGGAAAGGGCCATGTGGTACCCTGGAACCAGGAGAGACAACACATCATTTTGGTCACTGATGATAAAGGTTGCATGACGTTGGCATCCCAGTTATGCACCTCAAAAGTTAAATATGCAGGGTTAATTATTGGGGTGAGGTCTCCATCCTCTGTTTCCATATACAGAGATCAGCTCATCTTAAATTACCATGGAAGAGCCTCAGTTGCCCTGAAATGCAAGATTGTTTGTTGGAAAATCAGTCGAAAACTCTGTGATGTGACAGATGTCCTTTGATAGGTGAAAAAGGGCTGGTGGCTTAAGAGCACAGAATGATGGTGTTGAACTTGCCCCAGGTGGCTCCCAGGACCGAGTGCAAGATGGATTACTTGGCAAAGAAATGTGTCCTATACCTGACGAGAAATTGTCACACATCACAATCAGTCAACATTAAAGAAAATCCAAGAATAGACAGCAAAATAATTCAACCACTCCAGGGTAAGATCCTCTTGAATCCAGTCTCCTCTGCAGCCATGTTTGCTCTTTACGTGACAGCTGACGTGCTGTTGACAGGAAGGGAAGACAGCAAATGTGGTAACAACACAACATAAGGAATTCAATAACGAAATAAAGAGGCAACAAACCAATGGCGGGGTTATTCAGAATCACAGTATCTTTTTAACATATCACAGTATTGTCTCCGAAAAAAAAGAAACAGATTTAGAAAAAGGTTATTACAGCTACCAAGAGTACTTCCTATTTTCAATTTTTTTATGACATACGTACATTGAATTTCCATCATCCTAGCAGCTGAGAACATCAAAGCAGTCTTTGGCATTCTCTCGACTTGGCAGAATTAAAATGGTGACAATTTATTTCTAGGAAGAGGATTATTGATTAGTAATTTAAGGTTACTATTTTAATATAGTTTAATCTATCTGTGTGACTATTGCAGTGTGCTTAAAAGAGTTACAAACGCCTAGATAAGCCCTTAACATTTCGTCAGGAGTACAAAGAGAAGCAGAGAGGATGAAAACGTTGCTGTCCTTCTGTTTGAGTGGTCTCTTCCTCTGCATTTCCTCCAGCAACCAGATGTCAAGCACGCTCTAACACACACACACCCACACCCACTTGATCGCGTTTCCAGGTACGCTGATGAGCACCTTGCCTGAGTTGTCCTTCAAAATCACTGGGAAACCTAAAGGAGGCAGTTCAGTCTAGGTATGATTTTGCTCCTGTTCATGGTGTATTGTGTTGCTGTTCTTTCAATAAACGGTTTATCAGAGTCTACAGTCTGAAGAGACTTGGCGGTTCAAAGAAAGCAGCGCAAGTAAGTCAAACTCATAGACCAAGGCCTGTCCTGGCCCAGCCAGTAGACGCTGGGTCAACCTTTTTGTTGAAATGTATTACCTCCTGTCAAAATAGGGCAGTTGAAGCTTGCTCTTGTACACAAACATGTCTTTTGCTGGTAGTATATTATTGGAGAACAACATCAGGATGCCTGATCTCCTCCCTAGCAGTCTTCCCCAAGTGGAAAGATGGAGAGAGACATGGGAAATATTCCAGTGTGAGCAGAGATACGGTCAGTTTTGGTTTTTACTTTGTCTGTGTAGGATTCTGCCATTCCCTGTGGTCCATTCATGGCCAATAGATGCTCCTGTGTGGCCCTATGGTGCTCAGGTCATACTTCTGACTCAAGACTGGAGAAGTGAGCCGACCCCCTCCTGGTGTAAAGGCTGCCACTGTGGCTTGCCCGAGGTAGGCACTCTGGAGAGAACACGTGTCTGTGGCACCTCAAGTGGCACCGGCTCAGGTCCTCCAAGCTGCGAGAGGTGGGATGGATGGGGGCTAAGTCGCAAGAGTGGTGGTGGTGGCAGGAGCAATGGGTTCTCACAGGCTCCCAACCTAACCTCCTCTCTAGCTTTTCCTCTGAGCAGCTGCTGAAATAGCGTGGTTCCTTGTGGCAGTGAGGGGGCAACATGTCCAAACTGCTGCAGTAACATGATCCATGGCATGTTGGTGGCAAGTATTCCTTGCTAAACTGGCGATATTTACCCAGCTTATCAACTGACCAGTATCTCATGGGCTTGCGGGATGCTGTAGATGTCTGGCGCTCCCGTGAGGGGTAGGTGCAGAAGTAGTTGGGAGAGTACCAACAGTTGTGGTCTAGGTCAGGTTTCACACATGTGCCTTCCCTTTCACACACATCAGAGTCAGAGTCTGAGATGTCGGTGTACTTGGACTGACTTGGGAAGCTAGCCCCCATAACAAGGGGGTGGGAGTGGCTCCGGCAGATGTGCGCATGGCTGGGGCATTTCTTGTGCTGTGGAATTGGTTTTGTATCAGATTCAAGGTCATCCCGGCGGTGATGAAAATCTCGACTGAAGCTACGGTCATCTTCGTAGGAGACACGGGAGTAGCCATAGTGTGGGCCTTCAAAAACATCAATGCTTGCCTTCCCAGGCCTGCTGCTACTCCCAGTGGCAACACCTCCACTGTGCACTTCACACTCCATTTCGCAAGATAAGCTTCCCTTCTGTTGATAACTCCCACCCAAATGATCAAACTTCTTGGCAATTGTCTCTGGAGTTCTGCTAGCACGGGCAGCCCCTGCTGATTTAGGTGTACGTTCCTTGCCAACAGGAAAGCTCTCATAATGTCCCCGTGGCATTTTTGCCTGCCAGCCCGTTGGTTCAGGTGCATCTTTCTCACGAACAATTGCAAAGTATGATGGTGGATTCTCCAAGAAATGCTCTCGTTGAGTTGGAGGAGACATCTGGCAGGCTGCCATCTTCTTCTCCTTGCCAAAGGCTTGGCCAGTCTCCACCAGATGGTCAGAGAGCCCCTCAGGCTCAATTGGGCCATAGTACCGATGGAAGCCATCAGAAAAGGCGCTTTTGAGCGGATGGCGATTAGTTGGCGTTTTAGCTACAGGGTTTGGCATGGGCTGCGCTGGGGTGTAGAGGTCCTTATAGCAGTTGGGACTGCGGGCATGGCGCCACCTCTCTACCACCCGCCTCTCACGAGGCAGGAAGTTGGAGCACGGCAAAGGTGGGGTGGGAAGAGGAGGAGGGGGCCCCACAGAGTTGGAAAGTGCTGCAATGCGCTGTGGTGGGTAGCAGTGGTTCAGGATAGGCAGCTGCTGGTCCTTGACCTTGGGTTCATCTCCGCTGCAGCAACTGTACATTCCCTGTGAAGGAGAAAAAAAGAGGGGTGAGATGAGCTCTTGTGTTATGTTCATCTGCATTCAGCAGGTCCTACTGAAGAACGACAACACAGATCACAACATGGAGGGCAGCTTTGACTGAACTGAAAGCGATACAGCATGGAGAACTCTAGACTACAATAAACCGCAAACCAGGGGTCTGGGCAGAACAAGAGGAGTGGACTGTGGCACTGCATCTGAAGAGTATGCAAACCAAGGGGTCTGCCATGTGCCCTGCCGTGGGATTACTAACTTTAGGAAAACCAGTACGTTCTGGAGTACAGACAGGTCCAGCACTAAAATATGGCAACTGTAGGTAACTGCTTGATATACAACCAAATGGGCCACCACACTGAAACACAGGTTCTCAAAATTGGTACTGATGTTAGGGGAGGAGAGAGTGTCAAAGCAGCTAAATGAAATGTTGCTGGAGGATCCGAAAATCTAATTCTGAGGCCGTGGTGGACAGAGTCATTTGCATTTTTAGTCTGTCATCAAGTGCTTGGATATGCCTGTAGTGCCTGTAAAGAGTTATGATGGTGTAATACACAAACACAGCATTCTGATACATAAGAGTCCTCTGAGTGTAAAATAACACACATAGCATTCTGATGCATGCGGTTCTACAGTGAGCATACGCTATGAAACATGTCGTTTTTTAGTAAGCAGATACACCATGATTTCTACAGTTCAATGCTATGTAAGTTACACTATCTGTAGTTCTATAAAGACTGTGTGTTACACACATAAAACAGTGATGCCTATAGTTCTGAGACAAGTATTTAGTGATATATATATATATATGGCTTGTGTGGACTTTTTGTCTAATTGCTTGGCCACAGCCAAGAGATAACTGTTGCAGCCGTCATTACAGAACTCGGGGTCATGATTCCTGTGTTGTTGAAATTAATAAAGAAAATAGTATAAAGCAGCAGAGTAGTGACAGGTGATCTAGAGGGACACGCCTAGGGTCCCAAAATGTTAAAAAGCATATTTATCCTACCGGGTAATGCAGTACTTCCACAGGATCTAGTGCAGTATCCAGAGCAAAAAAAATAAAATAAAAAAATTAATGAACTATGGGTTGGGGGTCTTATAAGGGATGGCCACTTGTGGTGGGATTTGGACCATGGCCTGGCCAGAGAGGTAGCAGGGTGGCTAGCTGAATATGATCATAAACCCTCAGAAATTCAGTGATATCATCAATGTTATTTTACATGTCAGGTGTGATGTAATACGTGATGGGGTGCAAGATATAGTTAGTTCACTAAACTATAACCAGCGATTTAAAGTATTTTTTCCAGTTTAAAAAAATTATTTGATATATCATTTCAACACCTAACTTTAACATCAGTTTAACCACTGTATTTTTTTTTATTTGAATTTCTTTTTTTTTAATGTGACAGCATTTATGGATTTCAGTTTTTTTGTTCATACTGAAAGTTGAGCATACGCAGGGCCCTCTCTGGTAATCCGTGGTAAAAACCTCAGCTGAGCATAGCAGGGGGTTTACGGTAGGCCCAAGTGCTGGCCAGGCCCACTTCCCATCCCCTCCCTTTGGTTGTGCCCTGCATGGTGTGGGGTGCACAGCCTGGCCTCTTGCCAGGCCCTGTGCCAATCCCTCCAAGAGCACTCAAACTTTGTGGTCACCCAACCACCATATTGCACACAGCCTTCGTTCGTGCATCCAACCCCTGCAGGTATCTCACCACAGTTGCAACCAGCCTTTGGCAATGAGAAACAGGTGATGCCAGGCCCTCTCCCCAACCCCAAGCGGGTGGCCAGCTGCCCGTCCCTTATGGCTTTTGGACATGTGTTGTTGGGTGCTGGTAGCAAGTCCTGGCCTGTGGACATGTACTGTGTCCTACCCCTTGTGGGTACCCAACCCCCCATACACAGCCATCATCCATGTGCAGCCATGGGTCGGCCAGGCCAGCTTACTGCAGGTGGCCAACTCCCACTGTGCACGGTATACAACTTGCATAACAGCAGTTGGTTGCCTCATTGCTTTGTAATAAAAATATTTTAACAGTATTGTGGTGCCACCATACTGGCTCTATTGTACAACAAAGGGTGGTGCGCTAGGTACCACGGTACCAGACACTCGTAAAGCATTACCCGCCACCCTAAATGTTTTTATTTTTTATTTTTTTACATTTTTAATTAATGGGATCCACAAGGCCTGGGGATCAGGGTGTGCCCACTCTGCCCCTTTATGTGGCTTTTCAATCTCTTTTTCAGGAGTCATGGACAAAGTCATAGCTATCAGAATGAATCATCAATGTTGTCGCCAGCCAATTCCACCTTGAATGGGCCAATAAGAGGGTATCTGGACTGAAACCGTCCATATATCGCTATGTTTTTACAAGTGTTAACCCCTTCAAGTCCACAACAAGCACCTTTTTGAACAATAAGTTCTTGAAAATGACTGAACGATTTTGCACCAAATAACAAAATGCATTCTTTCTGAGTAAAGTTTTAACTTTTTGCCAGACTTGATGTCATTCTGGTCAGCAAAGATTCCTATGGGAATTAAAATGGGAAATTACACTTTTGGGACAGCCCTTTTTCTTGGCCCTCCCTTGATAGACTGGCACAAATCTTTCCATAAAGGAGCCAATGTAGATGAACTTTGTTTTTCTAACGTTTTGTGCAGATTTATCAAACAGCGCCTAAAAACTAGCTTTTCCACAGAGACACTACAATTGGTAACCTCTGCTGTGTTTTATATGTGTATATATACACTGAAGAAATCAAAGGTTAAAGGAGACGTTATAGTTAGGTGAACATTTCAGTGAAAGCATAGCATTTAAAAAATAAAGCCACTGAAATTCACCAGTAATAGTTATCTCAAGTGACTACAACTTGTCCCCTAAAGTAATTGTAACTTGCGTCCCGTCATGCACAGTGTTGTTATTGATGGTGTAACTTCAGATGTTGTAGTGATGTTATCAATGATGTCATAGAAGAAATCACAAGTGATTTAAAATTTGAGATAATTAGTAGCGCATGGCAAGAGCACAAGCAAATTATTTTGCTTTATATATAGAACCATTGGCAATTGCACTTTGAACTAGTCCAAAAATCCATTCTCCCAAAGGCACCAAGATTAACATTGTATGCCAACAATATGGTTTTAATGCTGCAGGCTCAATAGTTATTATTCAGCTGGGTCTTGACTTCATATCCAATTTCATTGATTTGGGAAGGTTTAAAATAAATGTAACTAACACCAATGTATTACTGTAGAAACACAAATGGAAATACTCACTCCCACATTATATTCAAACTACAATAAAAATCCTAAAACGTATCTGGGAGTTTGGATCTATTTTACACTTTTGAAAAAGGCGAAGGACTTGCTGGAAAGATGTAACTGACTTCTAATTCCATTTATTGTAACCACAGCATTGATAACAATGAGGCGCAAAGTCAATAGGTCAGCCTTTTGGCAATTTTAGTTTGCTTTGTCATGGATTTTGCAAAATTGTATTGTTTGGGAAGCTGCCAAGCAATTGTCAAGCAAACAAAAAAATTATCAAATGCAAAAATGTTTATGTGTCTCACAGAAACCCTCATTCCCAGAGTACTCCCTAGAACTGAAGGGAACTACTTTGTGTATGGATGTTCTCCTTGTAAAAGGGAAGGATGCCGTAACTCATAAGGAAGTCAGCCAGTGGCTGAAGTGGGGTGACGTATTGTCCCTTGATGCACGGTCGAGTGTGTTGCAGAAAAATGTGAATGAGACAACCACAGGCAAATGGATAAAGTGTGCCTGAAAATCATTATGAGTAACTATGTCATACACATCATTTTAGTAAAATCAAAAGATTCCTGGCTAACACAGACTTAAACAAGCCAATTGTTATGCCATTGGCTGGCAGCCTCTTGCCTTTGAGAAAGAAAGAATGAATGAAAGAAAGAAAGATGGAAAGAAGAAACAAAGAAAGAAAAAAGGAATGAAAGCAAGAAAGAAGGAAGAAAAAAGAAAAAAGTAAAGAGGAAAAGAAAGAAGGCAAGAGAGGAAGAAAGAAGACTATAGGAATGATTGAAGAAAAAGGAATAAAAAAAGAAAGAAAAAGAAAGAAGGAAAGAATGTATGAAAGGAAATCAAAAGAAGGACTGAAAGAAAAGGGAAAGCAGGAAGGAAGGAAAGAAGGAACAAAAGTAAGAAAGAAAAAAGGAAACAGGAGAAAAGGGAAAAAGAAAACAAGAAAGAAGGAAAGAAACAATGTAAGAAAAACAAAAGCAAGAAAGGAATTAAAGAAAAATGAAAGAAGGAAAGAAAGAAAAAAGATGGAAGGAGGAATAAAATAAAATACAATTAAGAAAGAAAGAAAGAAAGAAAGAAAGAAAGAAAGTTGGCAACAAACAACCAAGGAAAGAAAGACGAAGGAAAGAAAGAAGAAAAAAAAGAAGGAATAAAAAAAGTGTTTCAAGTCCTGCAAATTAAAAAGAATAGAGGCTGGTTTCTTGAGTCAGGAATAAACATTTTGTGAAGAATTGTCCATTAATGAATTCATAACTATAGCGGACAAGAATCAACTTGAAATCCAGAAGGAGACATGAAATAAATACATTGCACACTGAAAGCTAGTGTTGTATAAAAAGATGAAATAAATACATTCATCAGCGGTTCTGCAGCTGTGTCCCTCCATGCATGATAAGTTCTGTTTTTCCTCTATCCCTCATTTTATTCTGCCACACATGGCACGTCACCTTATGTCCATCCCACTGATGGCAGGTTCTCTGCCTCTCTTCTTCATCTCTCTCTGTCCTGTCATTCAAGACAGCCTCTGTCTCTCCATCTCACTCTCTCCCTGCATTCAGGGCATGTTCTGCTGCACCTCTCTGTCTTATTGTCAATCCATTCATGAGTTTCTGTATTTTCTTTCTCTCTCTCTCCCTCTCTCTCCATTTGTGACGGTTATTTCTCTCCCTCTCTCTGCATCCATTCATGACTGATTCTTTCTCACCCCACCCTTAGACTCATTTCATGACAGGATATTCCCTCACGCTCTTCCCACCAATCAGAACAGTTTCCCTGTCTCACTTCTGTGTCATCCATTTATGAAAGGTTCTAACTTCTTCCAAGTTTGTTTCACCATCCATGATAGCTTTAATCTATCCTTATGACTTTGTCTCTTCATTCCTCAGAGTTTGTTTCTTTGCTACACACAAAGGCCCAAATTTATACTATTTTTTACGCAAAAGCCACGCAAACTTACAAAATATAATGAATTTTGAAAGTTTGTACCGTTTTTGCGTCAAAAAATGAGACAAATGTGGCACTAAAAAAGTATAAATACTGGCCCAAGCCTCTAAACTTGGGAAATGTTCTGGCTCTTCTGCACATTCAGTTCATTGGTTCTCCTTCGAAAATCTTGTCTTATGTGAACAACTACAATCCTCCATTTCTCCAACACGAAACAGGTCTCCACTCCTCAATCAAAATGTTAGCCACAAAAAACATGACCATCTAGCCCCAGTACTAAAGGAACTACACTGATTAGGTCACTGAATGCTGTGTTAAATTCACAGTTTGCTGTCTGGCACCCAAAGTCACACTTTGGAAGAACCTCCATACCCAACAGACTTCCTTGCCATTTCAGGCAGTCAAACCTCAAAGGCAAAACATTACTTATACTAGATATTCTCAAGTTTATGTCCTCTTCTGCACAAACATATATTTTATTGGATGGGCTACATCAACCCGAAATTCTCCCCTGAAGGGCCTTGGAACCCACCTGACTCTACACTCTCTTTCTAAAAACTCATCTATATTGACTTTTCCTCTACTGATTCTATTCATGCATGGACCAAAAGTCTTTGTCCTCTTCCCATTCCTAATCCACGTTATGAACAATCACATAGTGGCATATTATTAGTTGAAGCTTATCCAATATGTTCTTCAGTATTTGAATACGGTTCATCGTCACTAATACCATCTGATGCGGCTCCGCTACACAACAGCATTAAATAAATGCTCTGTCTGTCCTTCCTACCTTGGCCCTCCATTCATGATATATGCTTTCTCTCCCATTGCAACCCTTCTGTTAATATACCGACATGTATCTGTCTCCTCTTCTCCGTCTGCAGTGCCCCTCAACTCCTCACAGATTCTGTCTCTTCGCCTCACACTGTCCCTCCAACCATAAGTAGAGTTATTTCTCCACATTGTGAGAGTGCATGTGTGGTTAGATTTGCAGGCAGTGCAATCTTCTGGACAGACGCTGTCAGTGAGTCAAGAAGGTAAAAGGTGCATTGAAAATCTGCAAAGCAGGAGAAGTCCAGGGGATACGCTTTGGCTGGGTCTGGACCCAGTGTCAGTACTTGCAGGCTCGAGATGGGGTTCATAGCCTCTGGATGCGTGTCTGAAGTTGTACGAAGTCAGCATATTCTGGAGGATTCCAGGTAGTTCACAGTAGGAGCAACAATATCGAGGTAAACTGCCAGTTGAGTGGGTCAAGGGAAAGAAGTTATCTTTCCTTAAAGATACAGATCCTGGAATGATTCTCTCCCAGAGACGAGGCTCTTGACCAACGTGAATGAGTTGGGTAAGGTAGGACACTGCTCCAGATTAGGGTGAGGGTCCTGCTCCAAGCTTTGCTTTCAGTGAATTGGCAGCCCAAATACCATTCCAGATGGAACATTAGGCAAACCCAGCATTTCAGTGAACCCTTAGATGACTCCGAAGTTTCAGGAACGCAAAGCGCTGCAAATCTTTCACCATTGCAGTCACTGCCTTTTTGCTTGCAGAATCTAGGAACTTTATAAAGGCACTCATTGGATGTGCTAGGGAGGGAAGAGGCGTCTCAGTCTCTAGACGAGAAAGAAATACATACCTCATTATACTGATTGTTAAAAAGTCACCAGGGAATCAATGAGACTCATGGTGCATGTGAGAGAAGATGTATGTTTTACCTGAATTACTGACCTCTGCTATTTGTGATACAGTTTTCTTCAGGGCAATGCAGTCTGTGTACTGTACATTGTTAGATTAATCTCTCCCTCTAGCTAGACTGACATCCCCTTTGCATAAATGGCAGTACCTTTGTGAAAATATACCTGAGCATAGTGTGAATCTTTATTTGGTTTATATGTATTGGACATATGCTTGTTTTCTCAGGCAGAAGAACCTGGTGGATGTACATATCATAAGTGAACCTGGCGGAGGCACATGATTACATGGCGATAATGCAGCTGCATGCACACAAATACCATTTCACACTTTGAAGAAGAACGTGACCACAGGCAGCAGCAGGCAAAGTGAGGTAAAAGCATCATGGAACCAAGTCATAGATACATTATTACTTCTATGTCTGCATTGTTTGGCACTCATGAGGGTGGCTTTCTTAAAGGATGGTAGTGCACTACTAGCATCTCCTGTCAAGCTGATCAACAAATAGTCAAAGGGGCATCTTGACTGGATGGATGGATGTATTAGAAGTGTTAAGGCTGTAGGTGAAAACTAGGTCCATGGCGTGTCCTACTCGGTGGGCTGAGATAAATATTAGGGTCCTTAAAACAAGTAACTCCCTGAGTTACCGATAACTCAATGGGTGGAGTTAACAGTGACTACATGATGGACCCCGAGGCTCCCCTTAATAATGATGATTTGCCCATATTTCACCCAAAGACTGAAGTCAAAATATCCAGATGAAATGGACTATGTCTGCAGTAAATCCATAGTCCTAGCAATTCTAATGAGGTAACAGTATTCAACAGTCCCATTTTAATTAATTTAGAACTTTTAATGGGTACCTCAATAGATGGAGCTAAGCACTGAGTCTCTCAGTTACTTTTGTCCCTGTTTATTATGTGAATTGTCCATGAAATGATTGAAATTCTCCATTATCAGAACCAAGTGATTTCCCTTGGTGTGCTAGTGCTTTATTACTGATTCCTCCAGAAAGGTTGAGCTCTGGTCTAGTTTCTGCAACATGATTAGGATGATAAATTATAAGACTGGGTTTGTGGAGTGGAGAGCTGCTAAATGCTCGAAGAAGGTGTATTTAGAGCCCAAAACACCTTTGTAAGGCACAGTCTAAGAGTAGATCAGCCCCTGTCACCCGTCACTCCTTTTGATACTATCTTCTTGGTGATTTTGTTCTGTGGCAGGAGTAAGTCATCAAGTGAGGTGACATCATTGGCTAATAAAGCAGAGCAGGTCCTTCTTATGCCCAGATGTTGACAGTCCACTGGCTCAATCATGCTGTGGTGCTGCCAATGAGTATGTCTGTTCTATAAACAACCATATCCATAACACATTTTGAAGGCGTGGCACCTGGGTTTAGTGACATTTGCTTATAGTGTTGCTGTAATGTTGGATAGGTTCTGTAGCTAGTTTGTTTTGACTTTTTAGAGGGTTGCTGTGTGTAAAGAAATGGCTCCCTGTTGCAGTTACCCCCCACTTTTTGCCTGATACTGATGCTGACTTGACTGAGAAGTGTGCTGGGACCCTGCTAACCAGGCCCCAGCACCAGTGTTCTTTCACCTAAAAATGTACCATTGTCTCCACAATTGGCACAACCCTGGCACCCAGATAAGTCCCTTGTAACTGGTACCCCTGGTACCAAGGGCCCTGATGCCAGGGAAGGTCTCTAAGGGCTGCAGCATGTCTTATGCCACTCTAGGGACCCCTCACTCAGCACAGACACACTGCTTGCCAGCTTGTGTGTGCTGGTGGGGAGAAAATGATTGAGTCGACATGTCACTCCCCTCAGGGTGTCATGCCAACCTCACACTGCCTGTGGCATAGGTAAGTCACCCCTCTAACAGGCCTTACAGCCCTAAGGCAGGGTGCACTATACCACAGGTGAGGGCATATGTGCTTGAGCACTATGCCCCTACAGTGTCTAAGCAAAACCTTAGACATTGTAAGTGCAGGGTAGCCATAAGAACATATGGGCTGGGAGTCTGTCAAAAACGAACTCCACAGCTCCATAATGGCTACACTGAAAACTGGGAAGTTTGGT
Source organism: Pleurodeles waltl (assembly GCF_031143425.1). NCBI lineage: Eukaryota > Metazoa > Chordata > Amphibia > Caudata > Salamandridae > Pleurodeles > Pleurodeles waltl. The sequence continues at coordinate 1,329,806,681 of NC_090446.1, read as the reverse complement.
ATCAAACTTCTCAGAATAATAAACCCACACTGATGCCAGTGTTGGATTTATTAAAAAATGCACACAGAGGGCATCTTAGAGATGTCCCCTGTTTTTACCCAATTGTTCAGTGCAGGACTGACTGGTCTGTGCCAGCCTGCTGCTGAGAGACGAGTGTCTGACCTCATGCGGTGAGAGCCTTTGTGCTCTCTGAGGACAGAAACAAAGCCTGCTCTGGGTGGAGGTGCTTCACACCTCCCCCCTGCAGGAACTGTAACACCTAACAGTGAGCTTCAAAGGCTCAAGCTTCGTGTTACAATGCCCCAGGGCACTCCAGCTAGTGGAGATGCCCGCCCCCTGGACCCAGCCCCCACTTTTGGCGGCAAGTCCAATGTAGGAAGTTGGCTCTGTATGTGCTATTTCAAAGTAAGGAATAGCATGCAGAGTCCAAGGGTTCCCCTTAGAGGTAAAATAGTGGTAAAAAGAGATAATACTAATGCTCTATTTTGTGGTAGTGTGGTCGAGCAGTAGGCTTATCCAAGGAGTAGTGTTAAGCATTTGTTGTACATACACATAGACAATAAATGAGGTACACACACTCAGAGACAAATCCAGCCAATAGGTTTTGTATAGAAAAATATATTTTCTTAGTTTATTTTAAGAACCACAGGTTCAAATTTAACATGTAATATCTTGTTTGAAAGGTATTGCAGGTAAGTACATTAGGAACTTTGAATCATTTCAATTGCATGTATACTTTTCAAGTTATTCACAAATAGCTATTTTAAAAGTGGACACAGTGCAATTTTCACAGTTCCTGGGGGAGGTAAGTTTTTGTTAGTTTTACCAGGTAAGTAAGACACTTACAGGGCTCAGTTCTTGGTCCAAGGTAGCCCACCGTTGGGGGTTCAGAGCAACCCCAAAGTTACCACACCAGCAGCTCAGGGCCGGTCAGGTGCAGAGTTCAAAGTGGTGCCCAAAACGCATAGGCTTCAATGGAGAGAAGGGGGTGCCCCGGTTCCAGTCTGCCAGCAGGTAAGTACCCGCGTCTTCGGAGGGCAGACCAGGGGGGTTTTGTAGGGCACCGGGGGGGACACAAGCCCACACAGAAATTTCACCCTCAGCGGCGCGGGGGCGGCCGGGTGCAGTGTTAGAACAAGCGTCGGGTTCGCAATGGAAGTCAATGAGAGATCAAGGGATCTCTTCAGCGCTGCAGGCAGGCAAGGGGGGGCTTCCTCGGGGAAACCTCCACTTGGGCAAGGGAGAGGGACTCCTGGGGGTCACTTCTGCAGTGAAAGTCCGGTCCTTCAGGTCCTGGGGGCTGCGGGTGCAGGGTCTTTTCCAGGCGTCGGGACTTAGGTTTCAGAGAGTCGCGGTCAGGGGAAGCCTCGGGATTCCCTCTGCAGGCGGCGCTGTGGGGGCTCAGGTGGGACAGGTTTTGGTACTCACAGTCGTAGAGTAGTCCGGGGGTCCTCCCTGAGGTGTTGGTTCTCCACCAGCTGAGTCGGGGTCGCCGGGTGCAGTGTTGCAAGTCTCACGCTTCTTGCGGGGAGATTGCAGGGGTCTTTAAAGCTGCTCCTTTGGATAAAGTTGCAGTCTTTTTGGAGCAGGTCCGCTGTCCTCGGGAGTTTCTTGTCGTCGTCGAAGCAGGGCAGTCCTCAGAGGATGCAGAGGTCGCTGGTCCCTTTGGAAGGCGTCGCTGGAGCAGAGTTCTTTGGAAGGCAGGAGACAGGCCGGTGAGTTTCTGGAGCCAAGGCAGTTGTCGTCTTCTGGTCTTCCTCTGCAGGGGTTTTCAGCTAGGCAGTCCTTCTTCTTGTTGTTGCAGGAATCTCCATTCTTAGGTTCAGGGAAGCCCTTAAATACTAAATTTAAGGGCGTGTTTAGGTCTGGGGGGTTAGTAGCCAATGGCTACTAGCCCTGAGGGTGGGTACACCCTCTTTGTGCCTCCTCCCAAGGGGAGGGGGTCACATTCCTATCCCTATTGGGAGAATCCTCCTTCTACAAGATGGAGGATTTCTAAAAGTCAGAGTCACTGGCCAGTCAGGACAGCCCCTAAGGTGTCCTGAGCTGAGGTGACTCTAACTTTTAGAAATCCTCCATCTTGCAGATGGAGGATTCCCCCAATAGGGATAGGAATGGACCTGAAGGACCGGACTTTCACTGCAGAAGTGACCCCCAGGAGTCCCTCTCCCTTGCCCAAGTGGAGGTTTCCCCGAGGAAGCCCCCCCTTGCCTGCCTGCAGCGCTGAAGAGATCCCTTGATCTCTCATTGACTTCCATTGCGAACCCGACGCTTGTTCTAACACTGCACCCGGCCGCCCCCGCGCCGCTGAGGGTGAAATTTCTGTGTGGGCTTGTGTCCCCCCCGGTGCCCTACAAAACCCCCCTGGTCTGCCCTCCGAAGACGCGGGTACTTACCTGCTGGCAGACTGGAACCGGGGCACCCCCTTCTCTCCATTGAAGCCTATGCGTTTTGGGCACCACTTTGAACTCTGCACCTGACCGGCCCTGAGCTGCTGGTGTGGTAACTTTGGGGTTGCTCTGAACCCCCAACGGTGGGCTACCTTGGACCAAGAACTGAACCCTGTAAGTGTCTTACTTACCTGGTAAAACTAACAAAAACTTACCTCCCCCAGGAACTGTGAAAATTGCACTGTGTCCACTTTTAAAATAGCTATTTGTGAATAACTTGAAAAGAATACATGCAATTGAAATGATTCAAAGTTCCTAATGTACTTACCTGCAATACCTTTCAAACAAGATATTACATGTTAAATTTGAACCTGTGGTTCTTAAAATAAACTAAGAAAATATATTTTTCTATACAAAACCTATTGGCTGGATTTGTCTCTGAGTGTGTGTACCTCATTTATTGTCTATGTGTATGTACAACAAATGCTTAACACTACTCCTTGGATAAGCCTACTGCTCGACCACACTACCACAAAATAGAGCATTAGTATTATCTCTTTTTACCACTATTTTACCTCTAAGGGGAACCCTTGGACTCTGTGCATGCTATTCCTTACTTTGAAATAGCACATACAGAGCCAACTTCCTACACTGTGATATTAAAATCACATATGATGTCTCTGAGTTTAGTGATGTTAGCTTGGCTATATGTGAGATGACCTATGGCAGAAAGTTGTCCTAGTCTCTACTTTTTCAGAATGAAGCAGTTTGAAGACTCTGACCTCTCTGGCTTCCTGGTTTGAGCTGTGATAGTCACTCTCTATTCCTAGTCGGTTGTCATTTAGTCTGTATTTAATTAGTATCTGTCCATGGTTTGTATTTCACATCATGGTGGTAAACAGACTAACAATGACAAATCTTTCTTCCTCAAAATTGTAACTACATGTAGATACTTGAATTCTAAAGGAGAGGAACGTCCCTGACAGATGGCACCACTTGCCTTGGCAAACCATTGAGAGGAAGTGGAGGATAGAAGGTTTTTCTTCTATGATGACAGTATGGGTATAGCAAGCACCATTTGAAGCAAATAAAGTAGGGATATCTCCTTAGCACAACTTCAGTCTGTTTACTTCGCCTCCACAATCATGGAGGCTATTACTTGTGGTTTCTACAATAAATACTGTTAGACTTGGCATCCTTGGCGTGGTCTCCCCTAACTTTTTGCCTCTGCTCCCCAGGTTGTTGATGTGTGCTAAACTCTGTTTTTGCTGTTTTTGTTACTCTGGGCACTTTACCACTGCTAACGAGTGTTAAAGTGCAAGTGTGCCTATACAAAATGTGTATGTAATTGGTTCATCCATGATTGGCATAATTGATTTACTAGTAAGTCCCTAATACAGTGCACTAGAGGTGCCCAGGGCCTGTAAACCAAATGCTACTGGTGGGCCTGCAGCATTGGTGTGCCACCCACAATAGTAGCTCTGTAAACATGGCTCAGACCTGCCACTGCAGTGTCTGTGTGTGCAGTTTTAAACTGCCAATCCAACTTGGTAAGTGTACCAAATTGCCAGGCCGAAACCTTCCCTTTTCTTACATGTAAGACACCCCTAAGGTAGGCCCTAGGTAGCCCCATGGGCAGGGTGCAATGTATGTTTAAGGTAGGACATATACTAATGTGTTTTATATGTCCTAACAGTGAAATACTGCTATATTCAGTTTTCACTGTTGCAAGGCCTAGCCCTCTCATAGGTTAACATTGGGGCTACCTTTAAATATGATTAAAGTGTAGATTCCCTATGGGAGCAGATAGACACCTGGAGTTTGGGGTCTCTGAGCTCACAATTTAAAAATACATCTTTTAGTAAAGTTGATTTTAAGATTGTGACTTTTAGAAAGGGAGCATTTTCTTGCTTAAACCATTCTGTGACTCTGCCTGTTTGTGGATTCCCTGTCTGGGTCAGTTTGACAGTTGGGCTGTTTGCACCTCTCTCTAGACAGTGACACAAAGGGAGTTGGGGTGTAGCCTGCATATCCTGATGAGCCATCTCTGCTGGGAGGGAGGAGAGGAGTGGTCACTCACACCTGAAAGGGCTGTGCTTGCCCTTACACAATGCAGTCTCCAACCCCCTGGTGTGTGTCTGGGGCCTGGCCTGGGCAAGGCAGGATTCCACAAACAAGAGAGACTTTTCTTTGAAGTAAGCCTACTTCAAAGGGCAAAATGGGTAAAAGAAGGGCACCCAAAACCACAGACTTTAGATCACTTCTGGAAACCAAGGGGAACCTCTGCCTGGAGAAGAGCTGAAGAGCTGAAGAAGAAGAGCTGCTCTGCCTGTGACTGTGCTTTGTGGAGCTATCCTGCAGTTGCTGCTTCTGTCTGGTGAAAGGAGACAGAGACTGGACTTTGTTGTGCATTCCTGCTTGTGAAAAAATCTCCAAGGGCTTGTCCTGAGCTTGCCTCCTGTTGTTGAAGTCTCAGGGCCATCAAAGACTTCCCCTGCAAGCACTGGACTCTCTGCTGACACTCCTGCCCTGCCAAGTGGTGCCCTATCCAGTTCCTGGGGCCTTGACAGGTGAAGCTGGCAGACCAAGCCTGAAAATCCACGCACAGACCGCCGTGCAGGGAAATTTCCGACGCAACCTCCGAGAGCGGCTGAAGAAACGACACGCCACTGGCTCCGCGGCTGAAATCGATGCAGCGCGGCTGGGAGATCAATGCACGTGGCTTAAGAAAGGACGTGCCGCATAGCTGATGGAGGCTGGTATCGTCGCAACCCACACAGCGCAGTTTTGCTATCACCTTGTGGCAGGATTTTTGAAGCAAACCTTGCTGCCCATGGAAAAACAATGCAATGACTGCCCGGACCCGAGTGCTGTCCGGATCGACGCATCACTCCGTGCGGGGAGGAAAAACAATGCACGCTTACCTTTTTCGATGCACACTTGCCCATGCATGTTATTTGAACGCGACCCAGGTACTTTTCAACGCTAACAGTGTTTTATCGGTTTACTAAAGGATTTAAGACTGTTTTCGCTTTTTAATTAATGGCTTGGTATTATTTTGTTTAGATAAATATTTTCTATTTTTCTAAACCTGTGTTGTGTCATTTTGTAGTGTTTTCATTAAGTTACTGTGTGTGTTGGTACAAATACTTTACACCTAGCACTCTGAAGTTAAGCCTGCCTATTCATGCCAAGCTACCAAGGGGGTGAGCGGGGGTTAGCTGAGGGTGATTCTGCTTTACCCTGACTAGAGTGAGGGTCCTTGTTTGGACAGGGGGTAACCTGACAGCCAACCAGAAACCCCATTTCCACCAAATACCCTCTGCTGTCACATGGGGACATCTAAGAAATCATTTAAGGCTCATGTCACAATGATTTTCTAGTAGCCTCCCAGAATTGGTTTTGGATTCACATCTTGGTTTATGATTTTTCTGTCACAAAAGGGAGGTCAAGAGACACAGAGGACACTAAGGGCACTTGAATTAGAAGTAATCATTAGGATGTAAGCTACAAATAAAGTTTGTCTACCTTCTTGCCTACTTTGTGTGAAATAAAAGAATTTACATACAATAGATCAATTAAATAAGTTTAAACTAAATACGGATTCCTATTGTCATCGATGGTCCTTTTCCTTTGCTGAATCATGGCAAATATCAAGTCATTAGATTTGTTCAGGTCCTAAATGCAACGCTCCTGGGTACAGACAGTGCAAGGCACATTTCTTGACATGATAACACAAACACTCAGCTGTTTTTCTCATTAGCAAGGTCTCAGCTGCAGATGTGGGGGGAACCCCTGCCAGCAGTAGCTCAATTCCCTTTCCTCTAACTTTCTGAGCTCCCTCTGGTCTCAGATAGGTGTTGTCTTCTCCTCTCCCGTTTCTATCACACTCAGGAAGATCTGCGGAGTCCTTGCGTTTATCTCTGTTTTAGATCATTAATTTTTGAGAAACAACAACAGCCAGTGGAGAGCTAGAGTGGCGTGGGCGGGAGAGCGGAGGAAGAGGCGGGAGAGAGAAAGAGAGCGGGAAGACTTCATGCCTCCACAGCTTGCTAGGATCCACCTGAGAATCTGCTGAGTGATAAAGCGACACATTTTTCAGGCAGCTGCTAATGTGGCCGGCATGTTAATTGCACAATAGCTGTCATGACCGAGGCACGTGGAATGAGAGGCGAGATCTGACAAGGGGGTAGGAACGGATAATTAACGAGTTTGGGGACCGGCGGGGAACCTGTAAGTAAATTTAGATGGAGGGGGGGTCAGGGAGGGGGGAGTTCTGGGAACTGACGGATCGACAGGCTTGCTGATTGACAGGCCGAAGGACAGTGGGCACCGAGGGAGGGGAGAGGATGTGCCGAACCAGAGGACAATGTGCTGCAGAGGCTTCCTGCAGGGCGGAGAGGCCTGCATTATACTGAGCGCGGCAATAGCTGCTTGGGCCGAAGTTAGGAGGTTTGCAACCGCAATAAGCCAATTAAATTGGTTAAACTATGGCTATAGTGAATGAGGACAGTCTTCACAGTAAATTAAGTAACTAGAAGAAAAGGTGATTACAGCTTCATTGGTCATTAAAATTCTCAGCATTTCCAGGATGTTAGAAAGCTACTTAAATGTAGACAAGGATGTCTGCAATCTTCCAACTGGCCAATTCACCTTTCAGTCATTCCTGCTGCGGAAATCGCAAGTTGCCAGGGCCAGAATCCTGCATCTCTGATTGTTGTGAGTCTACAAATGGGCCCTGATGACCTGCATCTACTCGCACTTCCTGTGCCCGACAGAAAACTTCCTGTCAGTTACAGTCTTTGTGGATAGCGTAAACTGCAGATACACGACGTGCACCAATAGCTGTGTGCTTCCTTTCTACGACCTTCTCGAACCCCTTCCACTTCTCACTATCTTCAGAGTTTCAACTATTGTCAATGAACAGAAAGTACCCCTTGCCCCAGCTAGTACACATATAGGGCTAGAATTATCAAAACGTTTTGCATTCGCAAATGGTGCTAATCGCAAAATTCGACAGTTTGCGAATGCAAGAATGCCTTCAAGATTTATGAAAAGCATTCTCAGAGCAATTTCAAGGAATTGCTAAAATAGCGATTCCCTGAAATTGCGACTCCATTTAGGGAAACGCAAATTGAGATTCTCTAAATAGAAAATTGCAAATAGCGAATTCCTATTTGCGATTTCCAAAACACATATATCATACATTTCCTAAATGCGAATTGGGCATTTAGGAAATGGAATTACCACCAAATCCAATTTGGTGGTAACCATGTGCAATTTTTAAAATGCATTAAAAATGCCTTTTTTAAAATGACATGTAGCCCACACATGCCCTATGGCATGTGTGTGCTTCACATGTCCACTGATATTTTTTTGGGGTGCCTCAAAGGGGGCCTCAGGCCCCCAGCACCCTGGGATTTGCATTACCTAATTGGAATTCACAAATTCGGAAATGCAAAACCATTCACACCTATGGGCCTACAGGCCCATATGGATGAATGGAGTCCCATTCCCTAATTGCAATTCGGTAATAGCGATTGCTACTTTTAAGAAATCACTGTTACCGAATCCCAATTTTCATACATACCATTTTGCATTTCTTAAATAGCAATGTCTTAAAAATCGCTATTTAGGAAGTGCAAACCGGGATAATGATGCATCTAGCCCATAGACTCTAAAACAACTATTACAATCCCATAAACTTCACTGGATTCTACCAATACATTCCACTGCTGTGTTGGTGAAAATTGTATCCATATGCAAGAATCCAATAAAAGTTCATCTCCTTCGCTTCACTTCCCACACCCCTCAACTCTCCTTCAGCAAGATCATGCAAGGACTTCTGGCTCCAAACTTTCTGGTCCATTTCTTGTAAGAAAGATGGTCGAGAAGGTATGGTGCCAAATGATCGTAGACCAGAAGCCATCCAAAAATAAATACTGTGTCCTAAACATGCTTTACAAAAACAGCACCCCACTGGAATATTATAAAATCTACTCCCAAAGAGGTGGATATTTTTGTAAACAATGTTTAGGACAGAATTTTAATGTCAGGCGATATTTTTGTTGATGATATTCTGACATGATGTTTTGGAAGTACAGGAGGGTGGGGGGGGTGTATGTTTTGTTATGAGGTGTATGTGAGGGGGTGTATGTATTGTTACGTGCAAATGTAAACGGAAAGCAAATCACCACTGCACAAAGGTTCATGAAAGACTTATGATAAATAGCATTACAAAGACCCCCACAGTGCAGAGGTCCCCCAAATTCCAGGAGGCCCCCTCAGCACAGCACCTGGCCCGAGTGAGTCCGGAGGGGGTGCCCTCTCCATGTTCTTTGCAGGTGGGACCCCTTCTGGTTAGTTATGCCACTGCTCAGGATAATGAATATGGAGGACTGAGAACATCGACAGGGTTGATGGTTGAGTTCAAGGAGATCTGCTTTGGGTTATGGTGCATTGGCGGGAGAAGCCAGATCAATAAATGGAGATAAGAGACACACAATTAGCTCACGTGTATGTGAGAGACCCGAATAATTTTTTTGGGGATATATGCAGAGGAGAGGCATATATGATAAATGTCAGGGGGAATACAAACAGAAAACAAGTGTTAAAGAATCAGAAGCTCCAGATTGAGATGATTAAAGTGATGTCTCCCATATACATATATAAATATACCTTAGTCCAATGGTTCGGGCTGTAGTCGTTTTCGAAATCCCTATAGGAAATTGCATAGGGAAAAAGAATTCTGCGCCCCCCCCCCCACTTTTCTCGCCCCCACTTGATGAATCACCCCAAAACTTACAAGACAGCAGCTGAAATCAGTGGCAAACTAGAACCGCTGAAGAGAACTACACCAAATTTTGCAGAAAGATAGATCTTGGTCCAGAAAGATCTGTTTCTGTTATTTGGTGTAAATCTGTTCAATACTTTTTGAAATATTAATGGAAAAAATATAGATATCTAGGGACATGGATCCTCTGCAGATCCAGCAGTCCCATGCTGAGATATGATTGGCTGCCAACACTTTAACGAGGAAGTGTTCGAAGCCATTTTGGGTCTCGGACTCTAGGCAGAGTCCCAAAAACAATGTACAAAAAAGAGAAGGGGGAAGGGTAACATTACCCTGATCTGACCCCCTAGGCTTGGTGGTGGGGTCCCCTGCCAGAGTCAAAAAAGCATTTTCTTTTGAATTTTTGCCACGAAAATCACTGAGGATCCGCGAATCTCAGCAAAACTTAACATAAAAAGCGAGCATGGTCTGCTGAGCTTGTTTAAAATTCGGCCCCCGGGTGGGCGAGGTGCCGGGGACATAGTGATACAATTGTAATGGAGAGGGAGGCGCATGTGACACTCCTCTCCTTGGTTGATTTCTGCCCTGGGACCACTACCTCCTCGGGGCAAGGCCTGTATATTACATGGGAGGGAAGCCACCCGGCCTCCTCCTGGGCCCATTATGGTAGTGGGGACCACCACCTCCCCGGAGCAGGCCCTGCAAAAACAAAGGAGGAGGGACGTGCCTTGAGCCATTAATGGCTTTGGGGACTGCCACCCCTAAGGCTGTTTCCCTACGTCTCGAGGTGCCCACGTTCTGGGCATAGTTGTTTGCTGTCGCTTGGTGGGACTTTTGACAGCTCCCGCTAAGCAAGAGCAAACAACTGTGCCTGCTCCCAGCAGGCAGGAGCAAGAAAACTGCTCCCACCAGCTGGGAGCATGCCTTCCATTTGTTTTCCTACCCGCCGTCAAGCAGACAGGAAAACAAATTGAAGAATTCCTCCCACACACATGGAGCAGCATGAGGGGGCAATGTCATCTCCTGCTGAAGGTAGGGAGCAGGCAGAGACTGCAGGGGCATTGAGGTATTCCCGGTGGTCCCCAACAGTGCACATTGGGTGCCCTGGGTGAGGCCAGGGCACCCAGCAACAAGTGGCTAGGCCCAGGAAGATAGGGGCCCCCGGGGCCAAAATCAACCCCTCCCCTAGAGCTAATTGGCTGGACCCCAGCATATGGGGTCTCCATGGCCACGTGGCCCCCCTCCCCTTTTAGTAATGGTCTGTGCCGCGGGGGATGGAGTCCGTGGGGTCGAAATTGACCTGGGAAGAGGAGCTGCCTGCCCCGCTCCTGGATTGCTTACATATGGGTCACAGGGCCTGGCTGTGGGCACGACACTGGGACCATTCCTCTGCCGAGCATGGATGAAGGCTGTGTAAGGCATGGGGTGGGTGCCTCTGTGGGGTTTGGGCTTCAGGCCCTGCAGCTGACCCACCTCTGTGCATGGCTGAAGGCCATGCGTGGAGCCAGGTTAGGTGCCTGCGAGGGGTTGGCTGCAGTCCCGGCCCTGCGGCCAACCTTCTGCTGCACAGGGTTGAAGGGGGCTTCGTGACGCTGGGTAGGGTGCCTTCGGGGGCTTGGGTGCAGAGCCTGGGTGTAGGCCAGGCCTTGAGGCCAACCCCGACTTGGCATGGCCAAAGAGCGTGTATAATGCCGGGTTAGGTGCCTATGGGCGGGTTGGCCACAGTTGTTATTTAATATGAGAACACCTGAACTAGAGTGAGCGTTGCAACTGCATCAGTAAAGAAAGTGAAAACTTGAGCCAAACCTGAGCATTGTTTTGGGCTGAAACATTATGCTCTATGGACAGAGGGTGTGGCTGGCTCACTTTTGTGTGCATTCTTCATTTGTTCAGAAGTGGATATGTGCACGGGTGCCTTGGGACTCAGCATCCCCAATACTTATAGCGGTGGTCACAGACTTCTGAGAAAAACATTTGGCCCCAACACTTGCTGTTTTACAATTTAAGCACTGATGCTCTCTCTCTAAGCCCACCTTCCCATGTGCCAGGTCTGATGCGGTACAGTCATCGAGGAAGGATCAAAACAGACAAGAGGTAATCTCTGTCGATGTGGCAGACTCCAGCGTAGTTACACAGCTGCTTTATTAGTAGTACTAATGGAAAACCCACATTCTTTGCAACGCGTTTACATCATTCATGTGGGGGAGGGGTGTGGCCAGCAGATGGCACCAAAATTCAAGCCACAGGCTGGCTCTGATTCAGCTCTCTTGAACCATCAAGCCCAAAATTTGCCAAGCTTTCATGTGGCCACCAGGCTACAACATCATGTACCAAGAATAAAAGACAAGTCATTAATCTTTGATGTTAAACAGAGGAACGAGATACCCATCTAGTGGATGAATTGCACGAAGTGAAAGTAGAAAACATGATATCAATCCCAGTTTCCCTGCTCATTACTCAAGAGAGCACTTTCAAGTAGGCAAGTTCAGGATGGGGCCTGTACAAAAACTTCTTGTGCTTCACTTATTAGAGCATAATGTTGTTACAACTACAATAAGTATCAAGGCCATATATAAGCTATACATAACAGGCTTACTTTTAGTTCACTAATGGCATTGTCATCACGACGGGCAAGAATGTTTCTAAGTTCGTATTTAAAAACGCACACTTTTAATATATGCCTCCCTCTTCAGTGACAATCTGATGTGCGAAGGTGAAAGGTTTCAGCATGATTACAAAAAATACACTTTTTTGAATTTTGAAGCTGCTTCACTTGGCAAAAAGTTTCAGGGCTCGACTTGTGCACGGGCTCTTTGAGCCACAGCTGACCCTTGGCTCGATTCTTGCCTGAATTTCCCTATTAATTTGTTGGCTCGCCCACCTTGTTAAAGCACCAATCAGCATACTATTCATACTGACCCTAACTACTTTCTCAATTAGGACTAGTCAAAGCTACTCTGCTACCCCTGGTTTGACCTCTGGTCAACTTGACACTGCCATTGCTATTCCAGTATTTAGGGATCATAAAACAGCTGGAAGAATAGACAGTAAACTATATTAAAAGAACACTGTTTAGGTTTTGCATATTAAATTCCATGCCGTCAACCACCCTCTCAGCTCCAAATGTGAGGGGCAGAAGATGAAACAATAGGTTAGCCGTGGGATGCCATCAAAAATCAAAGGATACATTACATTCAGGTCCACTACCTATGAAATGTTGATGAACTCTTATTCATCCATGCAGTAACAGCCAGGCTTCTCCATAACATACCAGACGTCCCATTGTGAATATGGAACCAGAAAGCTGTTGGAGGTTATAATACTGCATGCCACATGTTTCTGATTTGTGACAAGAACTCTGGCAAGATAATTTCTGCAATCACTGCACGATCATATACAAGGGTTATTCATTTTTAAGAATTCCCTAAATAGGTGCACAATAAATCACATTAACTTTGAAATGGCAGAAACACCACCGTTCAGCAAAAAGCCTAGGGCAGGTCAAATACCCATAATGACCACCATTCAGCAATACACAGAGGGCAAGTCATTATAAGCCCACACTGACCTCCATTCAGTTATCAGCATAAGTCAGGTCAAGAACCCACACTGACCACCATTCAGCAATCAGCGGAGGCCAGGTCAAGAATTTACATTGACCAATGTCCAGCAACCAGTGGAGAGCAAATCATCACACGCCCACATTGACCACCAGTCAGTAATAAGCAGAGGGAGAGACATCATGATCCCTCAGTGACTAATGGTTAGAAATCACAAGACATACCTGCCACCTCGTCAGCAATCAGCAGGTGACAGGTCAAAAACCCACAATGACCACTGATCCTCAATAAGCAGAGAGCAGGTCGCAAGTCCACTCTATTCACCAATCAACAGTCAACCTACGGCAAATCACGAGCCCATAATGACCACCAATCAGGTCACGAGCCTCCATTCGCCACCGGTGAGCAATCAGTGGGGGGCAGGTAACAAGCCCACACTGACCAAAAATCCACAGAAGGTAGGTCAAGAGAAAGAAGTGATACAGTTGATGTAATGCAGGTAGTGACAACCCAGGATAACGAATGACACCAATAAAAAGGAAGCATCAAAGCTAAGCAGTTTAGAACTCTGCATTTACTGCACACCTCAGCTGTTGACAACAACCGACTCATCACAATGAGAAGTTTCACCTTGGAAGAATTCAAGGATATTGCAGGATGCAATGCAAAGTGTTTGGAGCCCAACACATCAATACGAGCCACGCAAGATGACACAGCTTCAGGTTTCTTTCAAATAGAAGTACAATTAAAACAATGTCATCTTTAGCCGCTGCTATATCAAAAGATTGTTTTATTTTTAGGATGAAAATGCATTTTATGTTTTGATGTCTCCATTCTAAATTCTTATATTTATATGAGTTCTTTTATATTAAAAAGCAGCTGGAAAAGGCAATCCTGGACACTTAGGCCCTCAGTACGAGTTTGGCGATCAGTGGACAGCTGCGTTGGAGATGGCACCATATTACGAGTACTGGTAAGGCACCTGCAAAACACAGTCAAGTTTCCGTCTAGACCGCCACTGTGGACGGACCGCTGTTGCCGGCGAAAGGCCCCTTCAGGCCAGCAGTGAGACAGTTTCCACTCACCGTATTACGAGGTTGCACACCACCAGAAGTTCCGGTGCGGTAGAACCCACCCGAAAAACATGGCGGAAATGAACAACATCAAAGGAAGCACTCACGTTCTGGAACACACGCACGTCCATAGGTGCCATGGCACGCGAATTTCAAGACTTCCCAATGCTTCTGCTTGCCATTGACATCCAGCAACAGAGACACCGACATAGACACCAGCCGTAAGTACCCCAGCTTAGCACACACTGGAGGGAAGGACATTAGTACATACGCACAGTCACAACACACACATGCACAAGGAAAGCCAGGACAAGCGATGTAGCAGCGACACCAACGGTGCCATTTCAGATGATTAATTGTAAGGATAAAAGCATAATGAATAAAACTATGTACAGAATGCCACAAGGGCCACTGGGCAAATAAGGACTGCCCAACTTGATTCCTGACTGCAATGTGCAGACCTCTACACGGCAGGGGCATCAATGGGGCATGCAGGCACATCAGGGATGGGGGGGGTGGATCATGCTTTGGATGGGGGGGTCCCTCCTCTTGCCACCAGGCTTCCCCTCCTTACTGTCCCACTTACGGGGGGACACCTTAGCCTTGCCCTGCTTACCTGCCTTCTTGGGTGGGACGGTGGTGGAGGCCATGACAGCAGGGGAGCCAGATGGAGTGCTGCCAGGGCTGACCGTGTGAGGGGCAGGTGTGCCTGTAGCGGCAGCACGGCAGACTGCTGTCTGCGGGGCATGGCTCAGCCTAGAGGAGGACAGTGAGGTGGAAGGCACAGGTCTGGCTAGGGTAGCAGTGCGTTTGGGGGGACAGGAACTGGACCAGGGGATGGGAACAGGAAAAACTCAGGGAGAAATCTTTTTTAGGGGCAGTGGGTAGGGCATGGGTAAGGCATTTAGGAGTGGTGGGAAAGGGGATGGTTGACAGGTGTGGATGTGGTTTGGGTGCTGGGGCATGGGTGTATGACGTGTGTGCTGGGTGTGTGTTGGGTCGATGAGTGTGGGCGTATATGTGTACTTGAAGGAGGATGGGAGGAGACACAGGGAGATGGCAGGGTGAATTGTGAGTGAATGTTGGGGTGGTGTCTGCAGGTAGGGTGGATGTGCTGCATGTGGTTGTAGTGACTGTTGTGGTGCGTGTGGATGTGGTGTATGGGGTGCATGCATGGGGGTCTGCTGCTGTTGCGGTGATGGTGGCAGTGACGGAACATGTGTTTGGACCTGAGAGTGATGATGTGGTGTCTGCATGTGTGAGTGGCGAAGTGACTGTGAGGGGGGAGGAGGTGGAGGAGTCAGTGTAGGGAGTGGATGTTGTTGTGTGTGCGTCTGAATGGTGTCTGTGTGCATGGCGTGGTGGCGTCTGTGGTGCATGTGATGGTCCTTGAGCTCTGGGTCTGTTGGAGGGGATGCATGCTGGAATGAAGGTGTGCTTTGGATGGGAAATGGGAGAAGGATGTGGGAGTGGGAACAGGTAGTTGGAGGGGGGACGGAAGAAGAAGGAACACTGGCAGCCATCAATGAGGAGCCTGAAGTGCATTGGACTGTTGCATCTGTGATGCCAGTCCCTGGATGGCATTCATGATGGTCGTCTGCCCAACAGAGATGGACCTCAGGAGGTCAATAGCCTCCTCACTGAGGGCAGCAGGGCTGACTGGGGCAGGGGCAGAGGTGCCTTTGGTGAAGGAGATGCCCACCCTCCTGGGTGAGCAAAGGGTGGGCAACTGGGTGGGGAGCTACAGGGAGGGCCGTGCTGGTAAGGGGGGTGGCGGACATGAATGGTGCAGGCATAGGGCCGGAAGGTTCCGCCACCACCAGGGAGTCGCCATCGGAGGTAGAATAGGATGATAGTGTAGTTGATTCTGTTTCCCCCGTGGTGCTCCCCTTGCCCTCTGTCCCACTGGTCCCCTCGGCTCCTCTGTTGTCAGCCTCCTGGGTCCCTTGGGATGCAGCTTCCCCACTCGCCGGTGCCCCTTCTCCTCCACCAGATAATACTGAGGCACACAAAGACAGAAGAGGTCAGGGAGGGAGGGTGGTACAGTGACAGACAGGGTGGGAGAAAGAGAGACGGGGAGCAAATGGTCAATGCCAGCACAACAGCCCCCACAACTCACTACAACATACTCCAATGCCATGTCATAACCTGCCATGCCTTCACTCACACATGCAACTCCAATAGCAGCCCATGCGTGCCACCTCTGTCATGCACATGAATTTCACTCATGCTGACACATAACCAGTCCTGCACAGGATGAAAGCCATACCCTCAACATATGACGGAACCAGCTCATTGAACCATGTCTCCTCACGATCACAAGACCCAAAGTATATACTCTACGGACATTTGGGGACATACTTGCACAGCCACATAACCCATGCACATCTAGCTGTGTGATGTGCAACCTCAGACTACGCAAACTACACATACGCCACATGCTAGCAGACAGCAAATAGGGATATGGCCCCAGCAAACACAGTTTGGATAGTTGGGAGTACAATGTGTGTGAACTCCAGATGCAGCATCCCTGTCGACAACAAATACCCAGCTCATCTACTTCACAGCTACCATGTCATTGATGCTCCTTTGCAGTTCAGTTTACCTCAAATCACATCCTGCACGGCATCTTCACACATGGATGTAGCACATCCGACCTCAATGTGTCCCAGGCCTGGTCCAAAAGTAGCCACCTAGCACACATTCCACTGCCTTCACACACTGCACAGGCTGCACCTATCACACACCACATGACCTGAGTATGAATGAGGACTCACCCCCCTTTGGCTGCTGTGCGGGACTGTGCCGTGCTGTATGTTACCAAATTGTCTTTCAGATGTCACATCCCATTACTGGATGCTCAGGAGGGTCCAGCTATGCCAGTTGCTGACGAGGGGGACATGTGGAGTGATGAGGAGGAGGATGATGAGGATGCAGCTGATGCCAGAGCACAGCTGATACAACAATTCTTTCACTGACATACAGGTATGTGTAACAGCCATGCTATGTAACCAGTTGCAATCACTGCAGTGTGCACGGCTGCTACCAGGGTTGTGTTCAATGTGGGCATTGGGTGTACACATTACCTTGCTTGTGGTGCTGTTAACTGTATTGCTGAACTTGTCAGTGATTGCTCCCCCTTCTGGCACTATCACATACATTGGTAGGACAATGGTCTGGCTGTTACACATTTCATGGTTGTACATTTTGTACTCATGGTAAATAAAGACTTAGGCAGTACTGTGCTCAAAGGTGTTTATTATGATTTAACAAGTGCAAGGGCTGATGAGTGTGGTTATGGTGAGTGGGATCATCAGAGTAGTTAGCCTACCTTTGGGGAGTTGAAGTCCACTATGATGGCCATTGGAAAATGGAGTTCTGACAGTGGACAGTCAACAGGGTGTCCGTGTGACGCACAAGAGGGTATGTCCAGAAGTGGCTCACTTCCTGGCAGTGGTCTTGGTCTCTGCATCAGTGCAGGCTGGTTGTCTGGTTGGACATCCTCGCTTGCATGGGGGCTCCTCAGTTGCAGGGGAAGAAGTGCTGGTGTCTTTCGTGTCCTGTGGCTGGGCCTCCATGCCACTGGCTGCGGCTGACGGCGGTGGCCCAGAAGTGCTCAGGCTGATGGTAGGGGCCTGCTGGTGGGAGGTGGACTGACACAGGATGGTGGTTAATTCTGCCAGCACCCCTGCTCTTGAGGCCATGGTGGCATTGTGGGTCTGTCACTTCTGCATGGTCTCCTTATGGTTCTCCCTCTGTAGCCTCTGGGCCTCCTGCAGATTAGCGAGGATCTGGGCCATGGTGTCCTGGGTTTGGTGGTATGCACCCAGGACTTGGGTGAGTAGCTCCTGGCCAGTCTGCTGTTGTTGCTGCCCCCTCCCTTGGTCCACAGTTCCCCTCCCACTACCCCTGGCCCCCTATGCCTGTCCCCCTGGCACAGTGTGCCCACTCACAGTAGCACCAGGCTCTTCATTGTCTGAGGCGGGTGCCCTTGACTCAGGCCCCTGTACTGTGGGGCACACCTCTAATTGATTGGTCCCTGAGGCACAGGTTTGGGGAGAAGAGGCTCACTGGGGTGTTGTAGCCACATGGGAGGGTGTGTCTGGGGTGTCCAGGTTGGTGCTGCTGAGGGTGGACTGGCCAGTCGCCCCAGATGGCCCAGGCAAATCGTCATCCTCCAGACATCCACTGGGGCCTTCATCCTGGGGAGGGCTGTCTGACTCTGGCATCCTCTGCTGGGTGGCAGTAGCAGGGTGACCTGTGGATGCAAAGGGTGAGAATTAGTACATGGATATGTCATTGTGGTGCCATGGTGTGCTGCTTGCAGTGGGTGGATTGGTTACCCAGGGATGGCAATGACATTTGCAGCAATGCAGACACTGCATGGTGTATGGGCTTTGGGCCATGCTTGTCATTTAATTTGTGGCTGTGGGCTTGCTGTTTGACATTGCTGTAATTGCCACAGATAGTGAGGCGGTGTTGGCTAGCAGTCGGAGTGGGCTGTGGGATGGTTGTCCATGCAGGTGCTCCATTGTGAGGTGTGAGTGTGACTCAGATCCGGTGTGCGTAGTAATGGATTGTGGGAGTGGTAGCTGAGAAGGTAGTGAAGGTTTGGCATGCATTGTGGGGGGTGAGTGTGCGAATGGTGGGAGAGGGGTGGTGTGGCATGCAGAGTGGGAAGGTGGGGTGATAGCGGGGGTGCATTCTTGTGGTTTGTGATGGGATGGGGAGTGGTAGGTGGCTGGGAGACATGCAGGACTGGAGTGGTTAGTGCTCAGGGGGGGAGTTGGTTCCTTACCAGTGTCAAGCCCTCCAATTATTCCAGTTAGGCCGCCTGGATGCATGATGTCCAAGACTTTCTCTTCCCAGGATGTCAAGTCAAGGGGAGGAGGTGGGGGTCTACCGCCAGTCCTGTTGAGTGCGATGTTATGCCTGGATGCCATGGAACAGACCTTGCCCCTGAGGTTGTTCCACCTCTTCCTGATATCCTCCCTTGTTCGTGGTCAGCTGCAGACTACGTTTACCCTGTAGAGAATCCTCTGCCATAGCTCTGTTTTCCTGGCCATCGATGTCTGCTGGACTTCTGCTCCCATCAGTTGTGGCTTTACTCTGATGATCTCACCCACCATAACCCATAACTCAATGTCGGTCAAGCGTGGGTGTTTGGGGTGTGAAATGTTGTGGGGGGTGCTATGTGTGTGAGGTACAGTGCGGGCGGCTGGTTGTTGTGGGGTGCGTGCAATGTGTGATATTTACGCTCAATGTGCAGTGGTTCGTGGGTTGTGGATCTCTAGCTCGTATTGATATATGCAAGGGTTTGTGGGGGTGTGAGGGTGTGTGTATTATTGTATTGTATTGTAATAGTATTTATATCGCGCTTAATACCCCTGACGAGGCGTCAAAGCACTTTTCGGCGAGTAGCACGCTACTCCAGAACCCAAAAGAAAATTAGTGGTGGGTTAGTGCAGGGAAATATGAGTACAGTTTTAGTATTATTATGAGTTCTTTTGAGCCACGGATATGTGAGTTTGTTAGTTGGACTGACTGGAGTAATGGAGGGGTGTAGGAAGGAAGAATCCAGAAGTGTTAATTGGGAGTTTATAGTAATAGGATTTAGGCTTGGGATGAGTAAATGTAGGATGGAGGAGGGAAGAGTCTGTGGAAAGGGTTAGGGAGATCATAGTAGCAGGAGGGTTTTTGGATGAGTTAAAGGTGAGATAAATGAGGGAGAATTTAGTAGGGTTGTTTGGAAGATCATGGTTGTAAACTGAGGTTTGGGTGAGTTAGATGTGGAAGAGGAGGGAAGAGCTTAGGCGGGGTTATTTAGGGGATGAAAGTAGTAGAATGGACTTGGGATGAGTCAGAGTGGGAATGGAGGATAGATTGATAAGAGACATGACATGGTGATAGGTAGACACATACATACACACATGAATACACACACATATACACACATATATGTACATACATATTTAAACCGTGAGTAAATATACATTAGTCAAACAGGTTTAAAGAGTTTGTGTGTAGTTTCTTGTTATGACATAGTAGTGATACATATTTTTTAAAGAACTATATATAACTAGAATATACACATAAGATAAAAAATATTTATCAACACAGGCATATGATTTAGTATTTCAGTGAGTAACTGTGTAACTGAGTGACTGAGTTGACAGAAATAAGCACACTGATCCCATTCACCCATCGATTAACAGCACTCTCAGTCTGAACTGACTAAACAAATGTGTTTTAACTGTAGCGCTTGCTACTTCTTTCTAAATCCTTCCAAATGTGCAATGTAACATAACTTGGGCACGGGTGTATTATCCAGGACCAGGTAATTTTTTACTTTGGGCAGTATAACCCTCAACTACCCCACTGCAGTAAACGTGCCCCTTTGTAGAGCCCTGCATCTGGCACCAGGCAAAGAGCTGAGCAGGACAGGTGGAACATGCAGTTTGCTACTGTTATCTAAGTGGTTCATCCACACGCACAGGGCAGGTAGCGTGTCCATAATGGCTACTGCCTTTGTTTCCTGATACCCAACCACAGCGGGGATGGAGCAAAGCTACTCAAGTATGGCAGCCCAAAGAGTCCAATTCCTAAACGCCTCAGTATAGACTTGGGTTCAGCCCAGGGAACACTGGATTGCATTTAAAGCAGATTTCAAAGCCTTTCACCTGCTCTGATATGTGGTTAACCTGTAGGGTGCCTGGGGCGAGGTGGCCTCGTCCTCGCACATGGTTCCCATGTGCCGGGGACGAGACCAGCTCGTCCTGCACCCAGCCCACAGGGGGAGCGCTAGCGCTTACCCCGTGGGCCTCCCAGCCACACCCCCATCAGGGATGGAAGGGGAATCGCTTCCCTTTCCAACCCGACCCCCCTGATCCTACCCCCAGTGACATCTGATTACGTCAGCACGAAATCACATGCTTCCAGCGCGATGCAGAAGAGAAATGCTAAGCATTTCTCTTCCACTTGGAAGGAGGGGGCAGGCAGAGGCATGAAAGGAAAGGCAGTTTTGGTAGGTTTCCCTAGGTGCCAGCTAAGCTAGAGGCCAAAATCCACAGCTAGGCACTTTGCAAATAACAGCTCAGTTTTCTTTGGAAAAATGCAATGTGACCATGTTTTGTTTTGGGGCATTTCCTGTTGCGGGCATTAGGCTACCCACACAAGCGAGGGACCATTTTTATCGGGAGACATGGGGGAATGCTGGGTAAAAGGAAATGTGTGGCTTCTCTCAGATTCCAGTACTTTTTTGTCACCGAAATGTGAGGAAAAAGTGTTTTTTTTTGCCACATTTTAATGTTTGCAAAAGAATCTGGGTAACAGAACCTGGTTGAAGCCCTTCAAGTCACCCCATTCTGAATTTCCCTAGGTGCCTAGTTTTAAAAAATGCACAGGTTTGGTAGGTTTCCCTAGGTGCCGGCTGAGCTAGAGATCAAAATCCACAGCGAGGCACTTTCCAAAAAACATGTCAGTTTTTAATGTAAAAATGTGATGTGTCCAAGTTGCTTTTCCTGTTGCGGGCATTAGGCCTACCCACGCAAGTGAGGTACCATTTTTATTTGGAGACTTGGGGGAGCACAGAATAACAAAACAAGTGTTATTGTCTTTCTCTACATTTTTTCCTTCCAAATGTAAGACAGTGTGTAAAAAAGACGTCTATTTGAGAAATGCCCTGTAATTCACATCGTAGTATGGGCACCCTGGAATTCAGAGATGTGCAAATAACCTCTAGTTCTCAACACCTTATCTTGTGCCCATTTTGGAAATACAAAGGTTTCGTTGATACCTATTTTTCTATCTTTATATTTCAGCAAATGTTGCTTATGCTTAATTTGTGCCAGACCCTTCAGGATTTTCAGGAACCACAACTTCATTTCCAGTGTCCGTTTACACAGAGCAAGACCGAAGAAGGCAGAAATTAGAGAAGGAAGGAAGGAGAGAAAGTTATGAAAACAATGACAAAGGCTGAAACTGGGGGTTAAAAAGATGCAGTGGGGATGCGGGTGGTGATGGGAGGAGGCAAGAGATGAAATCAAGACAAGACAGCCTTGGCATACAATAACTGCGGCTTTCAGTAGTATTGGGGGTGGTTCCTACAAAAATACGTTTATTATAATAATTGTTAATAATATTATTATTTACAAATGAAGCCCTACCGCAGAAAGGTGTGGGCAAAGCTGGTAGATTTCCGAACTGCCCGCTGCCCCTGAAATGCTAGAGAGGTTTGGGCAGAAACCATCATGTGCCAGGCTGTGCTAAATGTGAGAATGGCACAATCACAGCCCTCCCAGAGGGGTATCCAGTTAACAATCAGGGTATTCATTATCTCTGCTTGCCGCCAACAAAATACAACAAGTAGTAGTGTAATATGACGACCAAAGCCATGACAAAGGAGTGTGATGGAACAGAGTATGCTCTCCATCAAATACTTAATTTCTTCTGATATCTTGACATCTCGTATTACATTGCTGTTGTCTTAGCTTAACCACAGACAAGCACAGATAACAGAGACCCAGCTTGGTTAAGCTCTCTGGTCTTCAGATTCCATCATGGTAACCTCAGAGTTTCACTTCAGAGAGATCTATCTGCAATTTATCTGATTGCAACTGCAACACTTGGGGCTTCGATAAGAGTTTGGAGGTGATAACCACTGGTGTAACAATGACCCCCGCAGCCCCGCTTTGGGGGAGGGAATGGTCGGGCGGGGGGGGGGGGGGGGGAGCCTGAGCTCCAGGGGGTCCCCTCAGCACAAAACCTGGCCAGAGCGAGTCCCTAAGGGGGGCCCTCTCCATGTTCTATGCAGAGCCCCCCTCCAGTTTCGTTACGCTACTGGTGATAATCCAAAACACAAGATTCACAACCCCGTTTTCGTACCAGTGGTGCTTCAGCAAGGACTTGGTGCCACATCAGTGCTCTACAATCAGACGATAACAGAGCAGATTTAAAGGACTCAGGTGCTGAGGTTACCTTATCCCACGCTACAGCAGGGGCCATTAGTATTTGACGGTGCAAGTGCACACAAGCTTCCACTACTATGGATGAATGGATGAATGTATAATTTTATTGTATGATTACTTAAAACCATCACAAATGACAAAATGGCAAGTTAAATCTCCAGTTAGATAAAAGAACATGCAATCAGGAATTGTTAAAATGGCAAAGCAATTTAAAATCTCAGATAGAAGGACAGCTGGCCAGTGCATTCGTCTTTTCGCGAATCAATTTTTCTTCATTTAACAAGTGAACTAAACAAACTAATTCATTAAAACATGTAGAATGTATATCCTGTACTAATGTGTTCAAGGACTGGACTAGTGATTAAGCTGACTAAAATAGTTGGTTGAAGGGACAGAATTTATGCCCTGTACTGATTTGCATGGAACTAGTCACTGCAAAGAGGCGGGGTGTGATCCGATCGTGCGGGCACGGTGCCCGGAAATTTGTCCTTCAACAGTGTCCATGCCAGATGCATGAATTTGCCAAATTTAGCCACATTTGACACTGTTTCCAGAACATATAAGACGTTTGAGCCTCTGTGACTGTTCGTATGCCATGTTGTATAAAAATTGACCTCGGGCATGTACAACGGGCACTGTGTAATGCTGGGCAGCAGCATAGTAGATGAACCGGCGATTTTTTTCTATAGTCGCACAGTCTACAGCGTTCAATGTTTCGGAGTGATTTCCACTCTCTTACTGGGAGAGGCTCCAGTCTTGCCCACAGTATTAGTTTTATGCCACTATTACCAGTATTTTTTTTTTTAGATGCTGACGACTTGGCTGGATTGTACAAGATGGTATTAGTGAAACGTAAATGCCCCATTTCTGTAGAGTCCTATCCTCGTGAGCAGAGGCGAAGTAGCCTTTTTACAGCGGCTTTAATGGCTGGGTAGTTGTTAGGGCTGTAGGCCCAATTCTTTACAACTAGTTAAAGCTTCTCCAGTGCCACCTGTAGGTGCCTGTGGCACGGATTGCCTTTGGTTGAATAGATTGTGTCCGGTAAAAATATTGTGCCAGAGAGGCTATGTTCTCAAGTTTTGACACATGAGGTCAATTTCTAATCTAATTAATGTATTTCTTGTGTAGGTGGGTAGTTGGAAAACGTGCTTATCGCACGTGCTTTGAAACTTATCCAGTTCGGCCGCTGGCATGCCTGGAAATGCACCTTGTAGTAAGTTGATAGAATGAGTTTTGCTGTGAGAACCCTCCTGATGGCCATAGTCGATGGGCTATTAAGTGAATTTCTAGAGAGTGGGTGATTATTTCCCTTTCTTCTTCATTCTTTGCAGCTGTTTTTCCGGTTTCACTTAGCCATGCCCTCAGATAATTGTAGCTCTGCATGTCGTCTAGCCTTCGCAACTCCAGCCACCATTTTATAACTCTTTTTTTTCGGGTAGCAAGCAAATATCACAACTTTGGTTTTATTCGCGTTGGCAATTAGTTCATTATTTGCGCTGTACATGTTAAGTCCTCTCCAGGCCACTCCGGTGTGGTCTAGTAGGACAAGGTCACCCACATATTGCATGAGGAAGATTTGCTTTTAACCAATCCTCGCGGAGGCTAGATTTCCATCTAATAGTGCCCGGCCCAAGTCGGCTGTATATAAGTTAAATAGAATAAGGGCGAGCACACACCCTGTTTCAGCTCTCTCTCTCTGCTGCAATTTTTGTAGATGCTAAGTCGCAGGAGAGTTTGACTCGGATCCATGTCCTAGTGTAGAGTGCCATTTTAGCTTTTAATAGCTTAGGGGGAATGTTCCACTTTACAAGCTTCTGCCAGAGGTTGTTATGTCAAAGGCCACGGAGTAGTCAATGAAACAGGCAAAGATGGGTAGCATATTTTGTGTGATGGCTTGATGGGCTATATAAGAGAGGGCCATGTTGTCATCGACTGTTGAACCTCCGTGTAGGAATCATGTTTGATAGAAAGGGAGCAAGCTCTCATCAGATACCCATTTAGCTAGGTTTTGTAGTATGGTGCTGGTGTAGGCTTTCCCCTCGATGGCTAATAGGGCAATTAACCTGTAGGGTCGGTGTTAGAGACCCTGCTGGAATCGGGGACATCTTTGTACAATTTATACTCTGCATAGAATGGGATAAGGGATGACACCCAGAACTTCAGTTCCTCTTTGAAGAGCGATCCGGGCATGTTTGGTCTGTCCTTTCATATGTACTTCAGGAGATTAATTACTGCTTGTTTATCCATCTCAGGGGGGTCCACCATCATTTGTGGTGGCCCTACGCCTGCGCCCTTTTCATATTGAGGGGAGGGTGACAGTTGTTTATGCAATGAGTTGTCTGGGGACTTAGGGGGTCATTCCGACCTCGGCGGTAAAAGGCGCTTACCGCCGGTCAGAAGACCGCCATAACACCGCCGCGGCCGCGGTAAACCGCCACGGTCATTCTGACCAGCAACTGGCAAAACGCCAAAAACCCGACATCCACAAAAGTCCGCCACACTAAAGGTCAGCGGGAAACTGGCGATGACCAAACCTCCACCGTCACGCCAACAGAAACACGCCCATGCCATTCCGACCCACGAATCCATGCGGTGGTCTTTCAACCGCGGTATTCCATTGGCGGTACACACCGCTGCGGTCGAAATACACACACTTCTACAAAACACAACCACATTGGACAATTCGAAATACACACACCTGATACACATACAAACAACACTCCCACACACCCAATACAATATAAAACACACACCCACATCACCCACAAACCCTTACGACCAAAAAAACCGACAGAAAGCCAGAGACAGACAGCACTGCTTAGAGAACACCATCACACCGAGGCAAACCACACCATCACCCACACAATATCCACGCACCAAACACCACACATCACCACACTCACCACACTCTACAACACATACACCACACCACACATCATCCACACCACCCTATGGCACCCCAAAGACACCCCCGGTTTTCAGACGCCGAACTCCAGGTCATGGTGGAGGAAATAGTTCGGGTAGAGCCCCAGCTCTTCGGGACACAGGTGCAGCACACCAGCATTGCCAGGAAGATGGAGCTATGGCAAAGGATAGTCGACAGGGTCAACGCTGTGGGACAGCATCCACGAAAATCGGGACGACATCAGGAAGCGGTGGAACGACCTACGGGGGAAGGTGCGTTCCATGGTATCAAGGCACAACATCGCGGTGCAGAAGACTGGCGGCGGACCCCCACCTACTCCCCCAGAATTTACAGCATGGGAGGAGGAAGTCTTGTACATCCTGCATCCTGAAGGCCTCGCAGGAGTATCTGGAGGAATGGACTCTGATAAGTCAAATCTTAACTACTTCACCCCCCCCACCCCACCTGCATCCCAAATCATACCCCCACACTCACCCCCACCCCCATCACACCTACTCCCTGCAAATGTCTCACCATCACAACCCACCCATCCCAACACCTAGCCCTGCATGCGTCCAAAAATCATGGACACCCATCACCAAAGCATGCCCACTGCACATCTCCCCCACAAGCCACCCTCACAAAAGCCCCCACACAGGAATGCCAGCCCTGGGGTACATGGGGACCCACCCATTGCACGATATGGCACACACTGAAGCAATAACCATACCTCTATCCCCCTGCAGGACCCGAACGCCACCACACCGCCCAGGAGGGTCCAGAAATGTCCATCCCACCCCCAGAAGAGGCCACCAGTGATGACAGCAGCTCTGTCTCCCTGGACCCAGATGACCAGCCCGGCCCATCGGGGACCTCGGGACAGTCGGTTCCCCTAACACAGCCACTGGCCACAGCAGACCCAACCCCCTCTGGGAACACCAGCACAGCTCCCACCCAGCGGGCCCAGGCCTCAGTCTCCAGGACACGTCAATCAGCGGTGTGTCCACCACTACAGGGCACCCAGGTTAACCCACCACCCCAACAACAACAGGGACCTGGGGGCAGTGGTAGTGGGCACACCGTCCAGGGGACAGAGGCCCAGGGAAACAGGGGAACTGGGAGGGCTGCTGTGCGACGGGGGGGGGACAGGCCAAGGGAACCCACTCTCCACAAGGCCCTCTCCTCCATCATTGGAGCATAACACCACTCCCAGGAGACGATGGCGACGGTACTGGCCAGGTTCCAGGAGATCCAGGTCATGCAGGAGCAACAGTACATGGGGTTCAGGGAAGAACTTAGAAGCATCAGTTCCGCAATGGGCACCATCGTCGGGGCACTCAACCAGATTGTCACCACATTGCGGGACCATGTGGCACCACAAAGGGCCCCTGTCACTAGCATGGACCAAGAACAGGCTACCACCTCTGCCGGCGCTAGTGGACAGGAGGCCCCCACACAACAACAGGCCACCAGAACCCCACCTCCTGCAGAAGAAGAACCACCCCGCAAGCGGGCCTGAGATCTCAGAAGAAGACAGAGTAGGATGCCAAGACCCCCGCCAGCAAAGGATACCCCCTGATGTCATCCCACTGTCCCACATTGTCACCCTGTCCAACCTTTAACTGCCCCTGCTCCATCCTTCCACAGGCATATGGACAATGCACCTGTGAGACAGAAAAGCAGGACTCTGCCATGGACATTCCTCCACCATCACCCATCACCGATTTGCAACCATGTCCCTAAATTCAGCACTTTAATAAAAACACTTATTGCACAAAAATCTTCTTGAGTCTGCCTGTATTGTGAACAAATGTATCAGACATAACGCCGCCAAAATGTCCTGTTACACAGTGATGAGAACATACCACTGTCACACAGCTGTAGTCCATGGGGAAACCAAGCAGAGGTCACGCAGTGGGGGCCACATCGCTGAAATTTAAAGGGGAAAGTCACAAATCAGTCAACATACACTGGGGGAATAGGCCAGACAGTGGAGAGGCAGGAGACTGTAAGTAATCGTAAAATGCCGGTGTTGAATCTTACCTGTGTGTTATTGAAAATACTGCTGTATCACTCTGTCCCTGTTGTCTGTGTCGTCCCCGTCGTCTTCCTCCTCTTCACTCTCCACAGGTTCCACCGCTGCCACACCACCACCATCTGGACCATCCTCCTGCAGGAAAGGCACCTGGCGTCTCAAAGCCAGGTTGTGAAGCATACAGCAGGCCACGATGATATGACACACCTTCTTTGGTGAGTACATTAGGGATCCACCTGTCATATGCAGGCACCTAAACCTGGCCTTCAGGAGGCCGAATGTCCGCTCGATCACCCTCCTAGTACGCCCATGGGCCTCATTGTACCGTTCCTCTGCCCTGGTCCTGGGATTCCTTACTGGGGTCAGTAGCCAGGACAGGTTGGGGTAACCAGAGTCACCAATTAGCCACACACGGTGTCTCTGTAGCTGTTCCATCACATAAGGGATGCTGCTATTTCGCATGATGTAGGCGTCATGCACTGACCCAGGGAACTTGGCATTTACATGGGAGATGTACTGGTAAGCCAAACAGACCACCTGGACATTCATCGAATGATAACTTTTTCTGTTCCTGTACACCTGTTCACTTCCTCTGGGGGGAACCAAAGCCACATGGGTCCCATCAATGGCACCAATGATGTTGGGAATATGTCCAAGGGCATAGAAATCACCCTTCACTGTAGCCAAATCGCCCACCTCAGGGAAAACAATGTAGCTCCACATGTATTTCATCAGGGCAGACAACACTCTGGACAACACCTTTGAAAACATAGGCTGGGACATCCCTGATGAAATGGCCACTGTAGATTGAAATGACCCACTTGCCAAAAAATGGAGTACTGACAGAACCTGCACTAGAGGGGGGATCCCTGTGGGTTGGCGGATGGGTGACATCAGGACTGGCTCCAGCTGGGCACACAGTTCCAGTATAGTGGCACGGTCAAGTCTGTATGTAAGTATGACATGTCTTTCTTCCATTGTCAACAGGTCCACCAGCGGTCTGTACACTTGAGGATTTCTCCATTCCTCGCAAGACCCAGCGGACGGTGCCTAGGAAGGACAACATGGAGCACAGAGTCAAGCAACCCACAGGTACGTTCACACAGCTTGCACAGTACACGATCCTCTATGCAGTGAATGGCTTGTATGAGTGGCAATGCAAGGCCTGTGTGACGCAGTAGAAATGAAGCCATGTGGGCCCTTGAAATAGCGGCTGCCTGACCTGTGAAGTGTGACAATGGGATGTGAGGTCAATGCGCTGGCGTGGCACAACGTGGCGGTAGGCGGTCGAAGACCGCGGTGCAAAGCCGCATTGGTTAACATTGAACCCTATGGGTTTCAGGAGCCAATGAGGAAGTGCGCCGGCGGTCGCGGTACGTACCGCCGCGGTACGCACCGCCGCAGGCGTGACCGCCATTTTCTATCTGCTTAATCACTCTAGACCTGATCATCCACAGGAGAGGACCTATACTGCAAGTGCCTCGGTCTGGAAGAGACAATGGCTGCTGCGACTGGGGAAAGGGCCCCTGCCTTCACTTCAGAAGAATTGGAGAAACTCGTGGATGGGGTCCTCCCCCAGTATGCGCTACTCTACGGTCCTCCAGACCAACAGGTAAGTACATTGGGACCATGTTTTGTGGCCAATGCCTGGGTTGAGTGGGGTGAATGAAAGATGGTGGGGAGGGGAGCGAATGAGGCATGCATCGCACGACAGATGAGAGCATGTGACATTTGGCAAGGTTGGGGAGGGGGGGGCCACTCACATCGACCATGCAGAAAATGATGATATTTATTTTCCCACCCTGTACATGTCACATATGTCAGCGCCCATCAAAAGATCGACATTTGGCGTGCCATCGCCAAGGACGTCCGGACCCTGGGGGTCCACAACAGACAGGGCACCCACTGCCGAAAGAGGTGGGAGGACATCCGCCGCGGGAGCAGAAAGACCGCGGAGGCTCTGCTGGGGATGGCCTCCCAACCTAGGAGGGGTGCCACACGGCTATTGACCCCCCTGATGTCCCGGATCCTGGCGGTGGCCTACCCTGATTTGGATGGGCGCGTGAGGACATCACAGCAGACACAAGGGAGTGAGTATCAGCAAATTCTGCTATATTAGCGCACAGTGGAGGTGTCTGGGTGGGGGGGGGAGGGCTGTGGCTATCTCTAGGCCAGGGCGATTTCTGTAGGCTAGGCCCCTCCGTAAGGCATGGCCCTGTGCCCCCGCCCCCCACCTCTGTAGGGTGCTAAGTACAGCTATCCATGGCCCTGGGTCACCTATGTGTGCATTTGTCATCCATAGGCTTGTAGGCCAAGTCACAATAATTGAGTAGTGTACACCGAGTGCGCGGCGTAGTGCAGGGGGGTTCTGTGTCTGACTCTCCGCCAACGGTGTCGCCAATGCATGCACTCAACATGTCTTTGTTTCTCCCCCCCCCTTTTGTTGTGGTCTTCCTGTTCATGTGTGCATTAGCATCATCAGGCGGAGGAGAAGTGGCATCGGAGCACGAGGGAGCTGCATCTCACATGGCCCCGGAGGGCCATGCAACCGACTCCGAGTTCACCAGTGAGACGGAGGGCGAGGGGAGCTCCTCAACGGGGACCCGTGGAGACGTCAGCGACACAGACACGTCCTCGGAAGGGAGCTCCCTTGTGGTGGCGGCAACATCCGTGCCCACCGCTACAACAGGTACAGCCGCCACCCAGCGCACCAGCTCCGCCCTCCCAGCAGCCCCTCAGTGTTCGCCCCGTGCCCGCTCGGCCAGGAAGGCGGGCATCTCCTTCGCCCCAGGCACCTCAGGCCCTGCCCCAGTTACCCCTGCTGCCCTCAGTGAGGAGATCATTGACCTCCTCCAGACGCTCATTGTTGGGCAGTCTACCCTTTTGAATGCCATCCAGGGTGTAGAAAGGGAGGTGCACCGGAGCAATGCATACCTGGAGGGCATTCATTCGGGTCAGGCTGTCCATCAGCGATCGTTCAACGCTCTGGCCTCAGCACTGACGGCAGCCATTGTCCCTGTCTCCTGCCTCCCCCCTCCAATTTCCTCATCCCAGTCCCACTCCCCTGTTCCTCTGCCTATCCCAGCCACACCTACAGACCAGCCTGCACACACATCAACACTCAATGGCAGCTCATCCAGACATAAGCACCACACATCCCACAAGCATTCACACAAGCAACATCCACATGCAGACATGCCAACAGCCACTGCCTCCTCTGTGTCCCCCTCCTCCTCGTCTTCCTCCTCCCTCCCTGTGACGTCTCCACTCACACCTGCATGCACACCACCATCAGCCAGTACGTCCATCACCAGCACACCCACCAGAACACTCCGCACACGTGCAGTCACCACCCCCACTGCCATTTACACGTCCCCTGTGTCCTCTCCCACTGTGTCTGTCACCCCCTCTTCCAAACCACACAAACGCAGGCAGCTACCCACCCAACAGCCATCCACCTCACGACAGCCTCCGTCACAAGCACCTGCACCCAAAGACAGCACACTTGACTCTCCTACAACCACATCTTCTTCCTCCACTCCCATACCCACTGCACCTACCCTTCCCACTGCTCCTAAAAAGTTTTTCCTCTCCAAAATTAACCTCTTTGCATCACCTGACCCACCCCCTCCATCTCGTAAGAGTCCAAACAGCACCTCAGCCACCACAAACCCTGCACCTACAAGGACCATAGTACAGGGCTATTGGAGTCCACCACCTTCTAGGGCAGCAACATCGGCCAGCAGCAAGGGGACAGCAAGCCCACCCCCTGGGAAAAAAACTAAAAAAGGGAAGGGCCGGCGCGAGAGGCCAGAGACGCCAGCCCCCAAAGGCACTACCCTGGCACCGTCACCGGGCACATCCACGAAGGGAGGCAAGGGCCCCAGAGAATCGGAGAAGGAGGGCAAGGGCAGCAGGGCGGACAAGTCCGGCAGCAGGCGAGCTGCCCAGGAGGGCCCCACCAGCCCCATTTCGGGTGTGAAGGAGGACACCCACGGGCCCAGGAGTCCTGCACAGGAGGGCCCCACAAGCGAAAGGTCGGATGGCGACTGAGCAGAAAATATTGGCCCGATCTGGTTCCCTGGGAACACGTCAAGCACCGCTGAACAGGTCCCCGCCATGACAAGCACCGCTGAACAGGGCCCCGCCGTGACAAGCACCGCTGAACAGGGCCCCGCCGTGAAAAGCACCGCTGAACAGGGCCCCGCCGTGACAAGCACCGCTGAACTGGGCCCTTCAAGACAAGCACCGCTGAACTGGGCCCTTCAAGACAAGCACCGCTGAACTGGGCCCCGCTGTGACAAGCACCGCTGAACAGGGCCCGCTATGACAAGCACCGCTGAACAGGGCCCTGCGGTGACAAGCACCGCTGAACAGGTCCCCGCCGTGACAAGCACCGCTGAACAGGGCCCCGCCGTGACAAGCACCGCTGAACTGGGCCCTTCAAGACAAGCACCGCTGAACTGGGCCCCACCGTGACAAGCACCGCTGAACAGGGCCCCGCCGTGACAAGCACCGCTGAACAGGGCCCGCCGTGACAAGCACCGCTGAACAGGGCCCTTCAAGACAAGCACCGCTGAACAGGGCCCTTGAAGACAAGCACCGCTGAACTGGGC
This sequence comes from Pleurodeles waltl, assembly GCF_031143425.1. NCBI lineage: Eukaryota > Metazoa > Chordata > Amphibia > Caudata > Salamandridae > Pleurodeles > Pleurodeles waltl. The sequence goes on along the minus strand of NC_090446.1, from coordinate 1,329,774,343 downwards.
CCTTCATCTCAAGCACCGCTCCGCTGGGCCCTTCCTGTCAAGCACCGCTCCGCTGGGCCCTTCCTGTCAAGCACCGCTCCGCTGGGCACCGCCGTCTCTGCACCGCTCCGCTGGGCCCTTCCTGTCAAGCACTGCTCCGCTGGGCCCTTCCTGTTAAGCACCGCTCCGCTGGGCACCGCCGTCTCTGCACCGCTCCGCTGGGCCCTTCATCTCAAGCACCGCTCCGCTGGGCCTTTCCTGTCAAGCACCGCTCCGCTGGGCACCGCCGTCTCTGCACCGCTCCGCTGGGCCCTTCCTGTCAAGCACCGCTCCGCTGGGCACCGCCGTTTCTGCACCGCTCCGCTGGGCCCTTCCTGTCAAGCACCGCTCCGCTGGGCACCGCCGTCTCTGCACCTCTCCGCTGGGCCCTTCATCTCAAGCACCGCTCCGCTGGGCCTTTCCTGTCAAGCACCGCTCCTCTGGGCCCTTCCTGTCAAGCACCGCTCCGCTAGGCCCTTCCTGTCAAGCACCGCTCTGCTGGGCACCGCCGTCTCTGCACCGCTCCGCTGGGCCCTTCCTGTCAAGCACCGCTCCGCTGGGCCCTTCATCTCAAGCACCGCTGGCCCATTGGCAGGGCCGGATCTGTGTCGGCCAGGGCTTCACGAAGCACTCTGGGCACCATGCCTCCTCCAGAACCAGTGGAGTCTGTAATCCACTTGATGGACTGTGGCTTTGCACTCCCCAAGATGGATCAGTGGGCAAGCCACCCACTGTAGAGACTTGAGAGACTGTGGCTTTGCACTCCCCAGGATGGATCAGTGGGCAACCCACCCACTGTAGAGACTTGAGAGACTGTGGCTTTGCACTCCCCAGGATGGATCAGTGGGCAACCCACCCACTGTAGAGACTTGAGAGACTGTGGCTTTGCACTCCCCAGGATTGAACAGTGGGCATGGAGGCCCCTCGTGGATCTGGCGTCGTGGACTCAACTGGCTGAGGTGCCCCCCTTCCCTTCCCCCTGAGGTGCCTGTAGTTTTACTATCTGATGCACCTGCAGTGTTCTCTCCAATGGAATCGGGTCTCATGTGTGGGCTTTGCCCATGTGTGTAGGCCCATTGGCCCACGAACAATGGATGATAGCCAATATGGGCCGGACTTTTGAGCTATGTATATATTGTTCATTATGTAATATATTTTATTTATATATTTCATATTTCACTTAACTTCAAATATGCTATAATATACTTCAATTTTAATGATCATTTTCTTTTGTCTTTGCATTCTTCCGGGGGGTTTGGGGGGTGTCACTCTGAGTTGTTGCTCTGCATTGATGTGTGTGTTGTAGTGGGTCAGGGTGGGGGTGGGTGTGTGGCGTATGTGTGTCCCCATAATTTTTTCTCCTCCCCCCTCCCCTGTGTCGTAGGTGCAGTACTCACCGTTGTCGTCTGCGCCGGCGTTCGTGCTCCTGGTAGAGGAGCAGGAAGACAATGGCTGGGAGGATGTGAAGTTCCGGTTCCATGCTGACCAGATTCCTCATGGAGTGTGTAGAGGTGAGCGTTTTCCATTCGAAAAGTCTGTTTCCTCTGTGCTTTTATCGGTGGGGCAACCGCCCCGGAAAAGGTGGCGGATTGGTGGGTCGTGATAGGGTGGGCGGAACATTGTCTCCCGCCTGTCTGTTGGCGGTGACCGCCGCGCTGTTTGCTTGTCCCGCCGTGGCGGTCGGAGTGTTAAAGTGGGGGGCCGTGTTGGCGGTTCCCGCCAGGGTCGGAATTCCATTTTTTGGACCGCCAGCCTGTTGGCGGGTTGGCCGCCGCTTAAACACCGACCGCCAGGGTTGGAATGACCCCCTTAGTGTAGAGTGTCATAATGTGCGCTACCTATTTTTCCACGGTAACTGAGATGCCTCTTTTACTTTTCATGTGGCATATACTGGAAGCATATTGCCAAAATTGTTGGTGCTTGTTCCCTGCAATTAAGTTGAAGAGTTTTAACCACTCGGTCTCATGAACTTTTATTTTATTTTCCTACATCAATTGTTTATGCTTCCTTGCTGCCTTTGCTAGCTCCAGCCTCGAGGTTGTTGTTCTCAAGTTGTTATTTGCCCTTGTTTTGGCCTTTAATTTCTGAGCTCTCTTTTTAGTCTCTGGTATGAGTCCCAATGGTGCGGCTAGTTGCCTTAAAGGGTCTATGCTGTTTGTTTCCTTGCAGAAGAGCGTGCAATTCCAAAACTAGAAGTGGCCAGATATTGTCTGCATTTTGTAGCAGGATTGGCCAGCCCTCCCATTTACTTTACCATCCCTCTGTCTTAATTGCAGAAAATTACATCAATTTTATCCTGAGAAGAAGTTTGTATTGTTCCTCTCCTTTCAAATGACCTGGGGCCAGATGTAGCAAAGGGTTTTTCACATTCTGTGTCAATGGGTTAAATCCTCTGGCTTTAATCACTACACACCAATGATCACTATAGACACACATGTCCAAACACACAAGTGAAACTTACACATTATCCACATCTATGTTACTGATTATCCAACTCAAACAACCAGAAATGAAACTCCGAGATCAGGGCAAGAAGGAGCATGAACTGTCACAGTGTTGCAAATGTGTACTAATGGCAGAACATGCGCTATACAAATATATTTAGCAAAAACTAACATAACAAATAACATAAGGTAACAATGCAATGTTACAGCGACTGATCCAATTCCATTCACAGAAAGAAGAATCAATACTGTAGCTGTCACAGAGGTTTACCTTTTCCTAGTTCTTTGAATTTACTGTAATGTCACAATTAAAGTGTTCTGCGTTCAGTCCTACATAGCTTTTTACAAAATATTAAATGGATGGATTGATTGATCAATCGATAGATAGATAGACTGATAAAAGACTGACATTCCTGTGGAATTCCTGCCTTTCTCACAAAAGAGTGAGAGAGGAGGGTAGGTACCTTATAAGAACGCCTCTAAAGACCCTGATATCCTGTTAAAACACTGGCAGATAGAATTATTTTGTTTTTTGAGACCCCATTGCTCTCATATGTCACTGTGACCAGAATCCTGTTTTCCTTGATTTATTAGCGCCTGCTACCTTGACTTTCTCCTGTTACATTTATTAAAAACCCTGCCCCACATACAACTTAAGGAGGTGTGTGAACACAAGGAAGATTTCCTTGAAGGGTATGACAGAATCACACAACATTCATCTTCACCACAGTGAAAGCTATTCCAAGATAAGGAACATTTCAGGAGGATTTTAAATGTTGTTCCCTAATCACTGGTCCTCTGGGAGGACACCCCACAGATTGTAGCAGACCTGGATTTAGGAAACCCCTAAGTAGACCCTAGATACCTAAACCTGAAATCAGATATCCAGAGGACATGCCTTTTTTTTAAAGAATGTGACGTACAATTGAACATGAAACTGGAAAAGTAATTCTGTGCAATTGCACATACATAAAGGACACTACTACAAAAATCTTCCATGAGCAAACTCATCTTGCTTCCACACTATCTTAAAGAAAGTACTTCTAAAGTAAATATTTAACAAAGTCTCCAGTACCCTTACATAACTTAACACCAACAAACAACAGACACAATTAACTGGTGTCAGTGCTGAATATTCGTAAGAGTATAGAGTCATAATAATCGGTTTAAGTGTAATACAAATAAATGTCAATAAAAAAGCAAAGATGTCTTTGAACCATGCTGGACATGTGTCCTGTTTTACTCTATAGGGGCCTGGTATGTCACACTGACCCCTAGTAGAAGTCCATGGTGGCAGGACATATGAAAGAAGGGTCAGTTTCATGGTTTGAGTTTTAATCCCTAACTCCAAATCCGCTGCATCCGGTTTAGTACTTAAGCAAGATATTATCCAACCTATGGAGGATTACTGAAAATAGTACATAAATTAGGATTGAAAGTTGAGAACCATTGTCTATTTTTTACTAGAATCAACTAATAATTACAAGTATTCACTGTTTCAGGGACTTGCCTGTTCCTCAATAGCTTTTGATACAGGTAAGGAGTACACGTTTTTGCCAAAATTGGCCAATAAAGCAGGAAAAGCCCAATGAAGCAAGCCAGTCAAACGGCATATCTGTCCACCAATACAACCTCTGTATTGCTGCCACTGAAGGCAAGTGCACTTTCCTGTGCACAGCTCTGAATGGTAACTAGACAATCACCCAACAAGAGTTGCAAATCCACTGTATGTTTTCAAGGCAACGCAGCCAGACATTGCTTATAATTATAAAGGAGCAGAGAAGAAATGGTGGAGCTATGAGGTACCCCACAGGTGACCTCCCTCGATGTAGAGAAATGTAGACCTAGAGACCTGAGTGTAGGCACTTATTGGCTAAAGTGGTAATTCCAGTGATAGACTCCAAGTGATCCAATGATAACAAATAATGATTGACAGTGTCAAGAGTGGCAGATAAGGCTCAGTTAGATATCATTTACACTTCTCAAGGTGGATTAAATCCATATAGCAGGCCAAAATACAGACTGACATCTATCAGCAGTGAGCGCACCTCAATGTACGTCTTCTGCTGTTGGTATAATGCATGGTCTGTGGATTAGAAACTAACCTGTAGCTCCCAGGTTCATCAGTGCCTTCTTCAACAGTGTTATGACCACCAGCAGTCTCAGCAGCTTAGTACCCAGGCCTTCTGCAAACGTCTTGCACAGTGACACAAGGCATCCACTGCACGAGTGACCTCGTCATTGTAAGAACCAGACAGAGAGCAGGAGGTGAAATAGCTGATCAAGATGCACAACACTGACATCTGAGGATTCTGAGAGGAAAAGGCTGCCCTTCTGTACGATACACTCAATGTATTTGATTCCATATCAGGGTTCCATTGCCATAAAGATACTTCCTTACAGCTGATGACCAACCCCCAAGTTGTCAGCTAAACATTTGCATGTGAGACTTGTTGCACAAATGTAAAGAGTTTCTAGATATCACAGATAAATGTGCACAATGCCACTAACAGTGCATTTATGTTATGCGCTGATTGCTATTGCAGCTCTGTTTGAGCTGTGTTCTATGGCGGAGGCATAAAGGTGACTGTAATTCAAGGAAGAAAGGTGCCCTGTGGAAAGCATGGGGTTGCAGGCACATTTCTGTTGAGCCATTGAACTAGTTTTGTTGGTTTTGGCAAGCAGAAGACTAGCTATTTGGATAATTGCGGGTCAGTTTGGTTTAATAGATGCAGAATGTAAGTAAAAGATGTCTGTAGAAATTCATAGTTCTTTGATGCTCAGTACAAAGTCAGAATACTATTTCCCTTTGGCCTATCTAATATGCAGAAGTTAATTTGTCTAGCAAAAAACTCTACATAATTTGCTTATGTGTCTGTGTTTGCTAAGCACCGCACCCTGGTGACCACTTGGCCTGGTCACGGTAAGTACAGCCCTAAGTCCCAAGCAAATATCACATTGTACAATATATCAGGATCTAGCACATAACGTAACATACACATATAAGGCAGAAAGGCGAATAACATACTACATAAAACAATGAGTTCTATAACATGTGGTACCACAGAGAATGTATGAAGAATTACCCACAAGGCAAAAACAACAGACAATGGAACACAGCATAACACAGCACTGTGTAAAGTAAAATATCACACAGAAACACATCGCTAAGTGTATACAATTAGAGGACATACAACAGTAAGCAAAACAAATTATCTGGTAGGATTCAATTTAGCAAAATAAAACACAACAGTGCCACCCATAATAAATTAACAAAGCATGGCATAATATAGGACAATTAGAAAAGTCTAAATGAATGCATACCAAAAAAACACACAGTTCAGCCTTAAATGGCATAATAGCACAGCATGATGAACCTGAGAGAAACGCAGAACATACCATGGACCACCCAAGTATACAAAAATGTAGCCTGTAGTATTAAACAACATACATGGACAGTGGCAGCTCCTCCGTATGGGTGGAGAAGCGTCACCCCTCCCCTACTCCCCTCCTCCTTTACACCAGCAGCAACCGCTGCAAACCTATTCACAAGGAAAGGATAATAAGCCATGCTTATTATCCTTTCCTTGTGAAAGCAGTGGGGCCTTGTGGGGGGACCTGGACGGAGGGAATGCACTGTGCACTTCTCTCAGGGCGCATGTGTGTTTGGCCGGCCGTCTCACGCGTACATGTGCGATAGGCTGCCCCCAGCCCAGCAACTGCACTGAGCAGCGTCAGGATTGGCGCAAGGCAGGCTGGGAGCCTGTGCCTGGAGCCTACAGGAGAAGAGCAGCATGATGGTGGCAGCACAGGAAGGTAAGTGTATTTTTAATTTTTTATTGTATTAATTTCCCCCATATCCCCCCCTGCGCCGCCTGCCCACTTTTTAACCCACCAGCCGTGACTGTACATGGACCCATAATATCTGGTAAAGTAACACATACAATAATCTAAAAACATGTACATGGCAAGGTACCATAACGTGCGATTGAAGAGTATAGAACACAAAGCACTACAAAACATAGTTTGGTGTTGCTATATGTTGTTTTGTTTTTTCATAACATGATTAACCATATATAATTATAACACAGTTAATAGTGTGTCAGCATACAAACAAGGTATGTGGTATAGATAGGATCACGTAAATTTAAAACGTAACCTAAAATAATCTATAGAATAGAGTACACTGCTACCTAGCATACCAACAGCAGAGTAACAAGTTTTTGATCTAGAGAGGTCTACTCGTCGACACAGAGAAAGAAAAGTGATTAGGAGAAGACGGACAGGCGGTGTTGGACTTTTTTGCTTATGCAGGGTCATCCCCAATCTTTTTGCCTCCTGCCTCCTATTTTTTCTGACCTGTTGCTTTTGGCTTTTGAACTCTGAGCACTTTACCACTGCTAACCAGTGCCAAAGTGCATATGCTCTCTGTGTAAATTGTATGTAATTGGTTTATCCATGATTGGCATTTTTTATTTACTAGTAAGTCCCTAGTAAAGTGCACTAGAGGTGACAGGGCCTGTAAATAAAATGCTACTAGTGTGCCTGCAGCACTGGTTGTGCCACCCACATAAGTAGCTCTGTAATCATGTCTCAGACCTGCCACTGCAGTGTCTGTGAGTGCAGTTTTAACTGTAAGTTCGACTTGGCAAGTGTACCCACTTGCCAGGCCTAAACCTTCCCTTTTCCTACATGTCAGACACCCCTAAGGTAGGCCCTAGTTAGCCCAAGTGCAGGGTGCAGTGTATGGTTACGGTAGTACATATAATAATGTGTTTTATATGTCCTGACAGTGAAATATTGCTAAATTCGTTTTTCACTGTTGCAAGGCCTGTCCCTCTCATAGGTTAACATGGGGGCTACCTTTAAATATGATTAAAGTGTAGATTCCCTTTGGGAGCGGATGGACATGTGGAGTTTGACAGCTAGACAGTGACACAAAAGGAGCTGGGGTGTAGTCTGCATTTCCTGTTGAGCCCTCTGTGCTAGGAGGGAGGGGAGGAGTGGTCACTTACACCTGAAAGGGCTGTGCCTGTCCTCACACAATGCAGTCTCCGATCCCCTGGTGAGTGTCTGCGGTCTAGCCTGGGCAAGGCAGGATTTCACATTCACTAGAGACTACTTCAAAGGAGAAATTGGGTATAAGAAGGGCACCCAAAACCACAGACTTTAGAACACTTCTGGAAACAAGAGGAACCTCTGCCTGGAGAAGAGCTGAAGAGCTGAGGAGAAGTGCTGCTCGGCCTGTGACTGTGCTTTCTGGAGCTATCCTGCAGTTGCTACTTCTGCCAGAGTAAGAGGGCAAAGACTGGACTTTGTGTGCCTTCCATCTTGTGAAGAAATCTCCAAGGGCTTGAGTTAGAGCTTGCCTCCTGTTGTTTGAAGTCTCTGGGACAGCAAAGACTTCTCTCTGCCAGCACATGGAGTCTCTGGAGAGACTCCTGCTCTGACAAGTGGTGCCCTATCCAGTCCCTGGGCCTTTGAAAGGAAAGCTGGTGGAAATCCAAGGAAATCGACTTCGGACGACTTCAGACCGACGCCGCTGCTGAATCCGGTGACGCCGCCTGCAACCGACTCAGTGATCTTCGCTGGAACGCGACGACCTTCGCAGGCCCGATGCCGCTGCAGCCCCGCTGAAGTCCGTGACTCAGTGGAAGTCGCCGCACCACGTCGTGACCGACGCCACTCAAAGTGCGTGGATTCAACGTTTCGCACCGACGCCGCGATCCCCGACTTCGCGCATCGACTTGCTTTCACTCTTCACCAAAAGTACTGTACTTGGGGGTCTACGCGACTCCGCTGGTGTCGGCTTGTTGGAACGACTCCGTCACAACGCCGTGTTAACACCTCATCGAAGCATTTTGTGTTTCTAAGCACTATTTTTGAGTTTAATCTTTAAAAATTCATAACTTGACTTGTGTATGTCGGATTTTTGTCGATTTGGTCTTTTTTTGTTTAGATAAATATTTCCTATTTTTCTAAACTGTCATTTTGTAGTGTTTTAATTAAGTTACTGTGTGTGTTGGTACAAATACTTTACACCTAGCACTCTGAAGTTAAGCCTACTGCTCTGCCAAGCTACCAAGGGGGTAAGCAGGGGTTAGCTGAGGGTGATTCTCTTTTACCCTGACTAGAGTGAGGGTCCTTGCTTGAACAGGGGGTAACCTGACTGTCAACCAAAGACCCCATTTCTAACAGGCGGTATCTGCCAATGCAAATATTCACATAAAAATGTAATATTTTTCACAGTGGGTAGTTACACAGCTACAAGGGGTGCACTTAAAAGGGGGAAAGCCCTGTTTTAAAAAAACAGCAATATTGTTGACTTGATTTCGCCACATGAACGAGTAAAACAGCATAAAATTTCAAGCGGGCAGGGTATGAATACCCTGCTGATATTTCAGAGAGGGAGTCCTCCAGCTTCCTCCCACAGAAAAGTTTTAAAATATGGTGCCAAATGGTGCATTTTACAATCACATTTTCAAAGAGTTTGTTTAAATCCACATGCATGCAGGACAAATAAATTGGACAGCTGGTAGGGACTCCTACCCTAAACACTAGCTTCATTCGTTTCATTCGCTACTTTCTTCTCCTTTTTATTTTCCCATCCTATCCTCCTAAGAACACTTTCAGTAATGTAACTGAGAATTTATTCGAAAGAGGGAGGATGAGTAAAAGACATATATGAGAAATATTCAAATCTAAGGCTTTCGAGAACATAGTTATCCTTCTGTTTAGACAGTCTCGGATACCAGAAATGTAACACGCTGAGGTCACAGATAACAGTTCTTTCTACTGATAATTAGGTGTGTGGAAAGTTGTAAAGACAAACACTTTGCTTCTTTGCATAATTTTTGTACATTTTGCCAGCTTGGTAGTGACATTCGATGAATTAAAAAAAAAGAAAAGGGACTCTGTGTGAAATTAGGAATACTTTCTGGAGACCATTCGGTGCCCCAAGGCAATAGACTTCCGGTGGGAGCAAAATGGGCAGTGCATGGCTGCTAATTGAAGGCTACTGTAATGTTTGCCCATTTGCACTCAGGGCCAAATATAGCAAAAGTGATAGTGAAAATTTCTAGCCATGCAGGAGAATACCCTCATGGGTGATTAACATGCTCTACAAATCCGCATAACATAGCGTAACATAACATAATCATAACCCAACACAGCATAACATAACATAGCGTAGCATAGCAAAACATTGCATAGCATAACATAGCATCCAATCCCTTGCAGCAAGATGCATTATCATCTTTGGGCAGAGGATCTGGGACCCATGAATCAGGCACTTGTGGAACTAAACGCCACCTAGGCGGGGTCAGAAGGCCAGGAAACAACACACTTTAGCATAGGGAAAAGTTTGCCGGCTTCGCAGGTGTACTTTAAACTTCAAGCAGCCCTGATGTTAATGAGGTTATAAAAATACATTAAATTAGATCATTAGGGGCTGCCACATGAGCCATGAATTGATTGCATCAAGAAAGCGTTCTTGTCCTCTGAATCAAAGTAAATGATGGTAACATATCAGCCATTCCTGGCTCCAGATCAACATGAATTATACTAATCTATCTGGTTCAAATTCAAATATCAGCTTGTCCCTTTTAGTAATCAAAATTCCTTTGTCAACAGGACCAATACCAGCTTGTCCTTTTCTTGAAAACAACTCCAACTCAAATATCAGGCATTATTTATTGCTAAATATAACTAATGTTGTCTCCAAATGGCAAATCTTTAGTAAATAAACTAATGCTACCCCGGTGACGCTGCAGGGGTTGGGGAGACAGACCTGTGTTCCTGTCCACAGGCCCGCCACTACAGTGTTTCACCGGGTATGCATCAGCACCTGGGGAAACTGGGCACATTTTGAAATTTGAACCCCACCCCCAAACACAGGGCTACTAAGGATGGCAAGTGGTGAAATACATATGGAGTTATTTCTCTGGGTGAAAATCCGCCACTTGGAATGAGGACCTCAATTTGCTGTTGCATTTTAAATCCGTAGTTCAGATAGTTCTCTTTTCTGGAGTGTAAGAGCAGCAGAATGTATTGTAAACTTAAACTACAACATAAAGTCGGTTCCAAACCAATATTAGAGACAAGGTTCTAGAGACATTACACATGATGAAAGACCTGCAATTAGATCGTGTATCAATTCAAAGTTGTAATAATGAATTATCAATTCACTAAATATTTCAATGCCATAATACCTGCTCTACAATATCAACTCTTTTCGGAAAACCATCCTCTTTAGCCTTAAAATTATTTATTACAGTATTTAAAAGAGTGTGAATTAAATGAATGAAATAACATGCCAGTAATGGTATCTTAACGTCCTACTGTGAAGGAAAAAAACAGAAATTATTTTAAGGTCAAAACAGGTCTAGGGATGGAAACTCTTGCACTGATTACACATGAATACTTATGCCAAAATGGGTATATTTGTTCAAAGGACACGAGAGACTTCTCTCTCATTGAAAAAGTTTAGAAATTATCCATAGACAAAATTACGTACATATTCGTAATTCACCAACATCTCCAAAAGAACTTGGAGAATCAACCTTAGACCTCTTGAAATGTCCTTCTTCTGTTTCTAATGGTACCTTCTTAACTGCTTTTTACCTGCTTGCTTATACCTTCACTACTCTATGATAAGGGACAGGATCTCAGATCACCGCACATCTTGTCCCTTCTTGCTTGCTTCTTATATCATTATCCCTGCTCCTACTACCCTCTGTACCTGTTTGGTTTGCACTGCATCAGTAACCTATGCTTGGAAACATATTCAAGGTCTACCACTCTTACAAAATCTGTCAGCAGACCCGGTGTTCTAGCCAACTATCGGCCCATATCTCTGCTGTCTCCACCTGCAAAACTCCTAGAGAAGGAACTTCATAAACAGCTTTCATGATATCTGGAAGGCAACTCTCTTATATTTCTCTCAGTTTGGCTACTGCACCTCCCACAGCACCAAAAAAGGCCTAAGTTACTGCCACTGCTGACCCTACAACGATCCTGGTTCAAAGGGGCTCTGCAGCCCTGGTCCTTCTGGGCCCCTAACCATAAATCAATGCTGTATCACCTTCCATTCTTCTTTCTTAACTGCTCAGCTCTGGAATATGCAACAAAGTCATTTAATTGCTCTGCTTTTTTCTTTCATTCGTAACTCAATCTCCCTTTTTCTTCCTGGTCTTCATTTTGTACCTGTTATTGGTGCAACCCCTCTGTGATCCTTTCTGAGTTCCATTCTCTTTATTGTACGTACGTCCCCCTTGGCAGAGTCAGTGTGCTCATTTGGCTTCAAGATCATCTTGTATGTGGACAACACACAAATTATTATTTCAATATTTATTTTGATGAAACCCAAAACAAATTTCACTTGTGAATGTAGTCGGTGGCCAACAGCATGCATTCAAACTGTCTTAAGCTTAACTCTGACACAATGGAAGAAATCAAGTTAGAGGAAATTTGCTCATATTTGGTCTCTCTTATTGTGGCCATCAGAAATTGGGCCTTCATTCACCCCTTAGCAAGAAATCTAGGAGTCCTTAGTGGTCAAGACTCAACAAGCAAATCAAGTGCAAGTCACCTGTTTCACCACTCAGACTCCTTAGGAAGATCTTTAGTATCCTGCCCAGAATTGCTCTGAAAATGGTCACTTAAGCTCTAATTATGTCTTACATAGATTATGGCCATTCCCTTCATTTAGGTATTGTGGTATCTCTTCTACATTGGTTGAAGGTTGTTCTGCAGCCTCAGACTAAACCTACCAAGGTAAAGTTGATTTTCTTCACATATTCATGGTCTGCAATGGCTTCCACTTTACAAACATACTCTTTTTAACCCATTTGGCCAATGGTCATCACATGCACACCCTCCCAGGTGCATCTGGTGGCCACTGGCTCTCACCAAGGAGGGCTTCAAAAAACCCAACCAGGGTTAACAGCAGGCCTCTGGCAGGGACTATCATTGACCCTTGTGTGATGAATTCCTGTTACGGGAACTAAGCCCAGGCACACCAGTGGGGTAGGGTTTCTATCAGGACAAGTTGGAGAATGCTGGGTGGTATGAATTTTGTGGATCCCTGCACATTCCTGACGTTTACGTCGCAGAAGTGCAAGGAAACATTCTGTTTTTATTCAACGTTTCACCTTAACAGGGTATTGTGGGTAAGAAAACTTTGGAGGATCCATACAAGTGATGCTTCCCCCGTCTCCCCTTGATATCTACTTTGCAGAAATGTCTAGGTTTGATAGGTTTCCTTACATGGTTCCCGATTCCAGGACTAATTAGTACACCCACCAAAGTTATCATTATTACCACAATAGGTTTTGAAACCTTCCCTGTCGCAGGAACTTGGCTCACCCGTGAGGTACCATTTTTCTCAGGAGACTTATGGGAATGCTGAGTGGTAGAAAATTTGTGACTGCCTGCAAATGCCTTTCAATCACAGAAATTTGAGGAAAATGTGTGTTTTAGTGATTTTTTGAGGTTTGCCGGAGATCCTGGGAAAAAAAAAAAAACATGGCGAGAGCCACGCAAGTCAGCCCACCTTCCATAAGCCTAGGTGTCTATTTTTAAAAAATGTGCAGGTTGGCTAGATTTACCGAGATGCCGGCTGAGCTAGGGTCCAAAATCTCAAGCTACCCACATCGGAAAACAAGCATTTGCAATGTAATGGGTCTTACATTTACGCGAGTTAGAGCTATTAACGTTGTATATTCCTAACTGTACTTTTCTTGCCACATACATTAAAAGTGAAAAGTTAAACAGTTGATATGAGCGAGCTGATTCAAAGTGTCGCAGCCGCCATAAGTGTGAAGGAGAGACACAAAAGGAAAAAAATGTTTGTTCGCAGTCAAACGTATTGGCAAACGTGCAATTATCTCTGTAACAGGGTCGATGGCCAAGGCGGTAACAAAACTGCCCAAGGAGGGACAAACGTAAAGCATTTACCAATGATAACAAAGGATTTTTGAAAGGCAAGCCCAGGAACGAGTGATAGTGATGGGAGTGCGGTGGGCACGGTTAAAAGCGAACAGAGATTACAACACGACAGAGCTTTTGCGTGCTCAACCTAAAAAGGGGCAGTTTTAGGTTGAAAAATGTGCTGCGTCGATGATGCGTTTCAGCCCATTTTCTGTCATGGGCACTAGGCCTAGCCACACAATTGAGGTACCATTTTTATCAGGAGACCTGGGAGATTGCTGGGTGGGAGGAAGTTCCCCACATGTTTCAGATCGTTACATCACATAAATGTGAGGAAAATGTGTTTCTTTTAATGAAAGTTTATGGTTTGCAAGGGATTCTAGTTAATAAAACGTAGTGTGAGAAATGCAAGTCAGCCCTCCCTGGACAGCCCTAAGTGTCTAGTTTTCAAACATGTACAAGTTGGTTAGGTTTCTCTAGGTGCCAGCTGTGCTAGGGTCCAAAACCTCAAGCTACCCACATTGGATAAAAGGGTATGTTTTGAGTGGAAAAATGTGCTGTGTCCATGTTGTGTTTTGGGCTGTTTCCTGTTGTGGGACTTGGCTTACCCACACAAGTGAGGTACCATTATTGTTGGGAGACCTGGGGAATGCCAGGTGGAAGGAAGTTTGTGGCTCCTCACAGATTCCAGAAGTTTCTATCACAAACATGTGAGGAAAATGTTTTTTTAGTGAAAGTTTGAGGTTTTCAACAGATTCTGGGTAAAAGAAAAAGGTGGTGAGAGCCATGCACATCAGTCCACCTTGGATACCCCTAGGAGCCTAGTTTTAAAAAATGTACAGTTTGGCTAAGTTTCCCTAGGTGCCACCTGAACTAGAGTCCAAAATCTCGAGCTACACACATTGGGAAAAAAGGGTCCATTTTGGGTGGAAAAATATGCTGTGTTCATGTTGCGTTTCCTTATGCTGGCACTTGGCCTAACCACACAACTGTGGTACCATTTTTGTCAAGAGACTTATGGAAATGCCAGGTGGAAGGACGTTTGTGACTCCCTACAGATTCTAGAACTTTCGGCCAAAGAAATGTGAGGAAAAATTTGATATTTTAGTAAATGTTTGAGGTTTGCATGGGATTCTGGGTAAAAACACATGGTGTGAACAAGTGTCAGCCCACCTTGGATACCCCAAGGTATCCAGTTTAAAAAAATGTACAGGTTGACTAGATTTTCATGGGTGCTGGCTAAGCTGGGAAAAAACGGGCCAGTTTTCAGTGGAAAAAAACTTGCTGCTTCCATGTTGTGTTTTAGGCTGTTTTCTGTCACGGGCACTAGGCATACTCACACAAGTGAGGTACCATTTTTATCAGGCGTTTTGTGGGAGCATGGAATAGTGGAACATTTGTTATTAGTTTGCACTGTGTTTGTGCCTTTCAAATGTAGGCTTGTGTATAAGAAGGATGACATTTTGAAAAATACCCTCAAAATCATACGATAGTACAGGTACCACCAAATTCAGAGATGTAGAAATAACCACTGCTCCTACACTCTATAGCTTATGCCCATTTAAAAAAATACATATGTTTCCTTGATACCCATTTTTCACTCTGCCTATTTCGCTGTAAGTATTGGTCTATACTCAGTACTCAATGAAAACCATTTTATGGTGCAGCTCACTTGTTAGCTCTAGGTACCTTGGATTCTTCGACATTATGAAAACCCTATATATCCTCACAACAATAAAGGTCTAGCGGACGTAATGGTATATTGCTTTTGTCGATCGGCTATTGTGACAAAATGTCACAATTTCTGTTTTTTCCTATTTGTTTTTATTTATTTCAACAGTTCTTTTTTTTTGGTAAAACCTTGAGAGATCTACATATATGACCCCTTGCTGAATTCAGAATTGTGTCTACTTTCCATAAATCTATAGCTTTTCTGGATCACCTATAGGTTTCACACTGGTTTCTACCACAAACTGGAAGTAGGTTGAGAGCACAAAAAATAGGGAAAATAGGCTACCTCTTAGAAAAATGCCAGAGCTGTGGTACAAAATGAGGTTTTTGGATACAGCTCTGCATGTTCCTGAAGGCTGGGAAGATGGTACAGCAAACCGACCGTGGATGCCATTCTTAAAGGAAAAACAAATAGTTTTATCTGGTGCACTTTGTTCCCAAATTTTCTTAAAACACCCAAAATGTTGCTCTATTTTGCCTAATTTCTCAGGCCCCTCCAGGGTAATCTACAAACCCTGGGTACCTTTACAATCCCCAGGATGTTTGGAAAAAAAGGATGCAAGTTTGGCGTGGATACCTTATGTGGAAAAAAAGATATAGAGCCCTAAGCGCAAACTACCTCAAATAGCCAAACAAAAAAGGTATCAGCACTGGGGACGGGGGGCTTGTAGGAAGGCCCAGCAGCTAAGGGCTTAAGACTCTATGTCTGGCCTACCGAGAAACAAATGATCATGGTCCACTTTATTTGAAAAACTACATTTCTATCTATCTTCCCATTCATGATCTACTTTCCAGCCTGCCAGCCAGAGTACTCCATATTTATCGTCATTGTTGTGATGTCTGCTTCTTCCTTTACCTGGCAGCCAGAAATAGGAATGACCTGCCATATTTTGTTCGTCAGGCAACCAATTACACTCAGTTTAAATAAAAACAGAAAATCTGGCTATTCCAACAGGCATAAGCTGTCCTCCTGATTACACTTGGTTTTCTAGCAGCAATCTAGAACCAAAATGCTCTTGAACACTAATTTCATTATACAAAAATCACAAAATCAGCTACAAATACACTTAAAGCAATATCAAATTAACCTAATAAAATTAATTATAATAAAAAGGAAAATATAGCTGTTGGGACAGCAATGTCCTCTGCCTGGTGTACAGTTGGTTTATCCGGCCCTGAGTGCCCGACTGGATGTACCTGTTATCCTGGTTTTTAATGTTGGTCCTGGCATCAATCTATTTTAGCATGGGTATGGTCCTGGACTGGTCCAGTGCCCTGGAGGGGCACACCAAGTGTGTTCTCACTGACAGACAGTGGATTGATATCCCTGTTGTGAGTTCAGCACATAGTGTGGTGGTGGCAGTGTATTGTGTTTTGTTACTCAACAGTTGTGACCAGACTTTCTTATCTGCGATACTAGAGGTGAGGCCTAGTGGCACACTTATGTATAGGTTGGAGGGAAGAGGAGACAAGACTCCTTTAGAAATGTAATTAGGCATTTTGGTGAGCAAGCAGCTCTTGATTAGCCATCCTGAGCTGCCATGTGGTGAATGGTAGTGAAGAACAGTGGAATTGTAGACTCGGGTGTGCAACGTGAAAGGGACCATCAAGATGAGGCCTGGTCTTTTGTCTTTCCTGATTACACTTTCAGTTGGCAGATGACACTTTGGTGCATAAATCTCACACCTTTTGCTGCCTATGCTGTGGGAGCTATAGATAGGAGACAACACTAATGTGAAAGCCATAACATTAAAAAAAGCAGAAAAGCAGCCAGGAAAGGAATCCTGTTAGGAGAACTGCCCCAAGTCAGTTCTCTCAAAGATACATATCTTCAGACTTCTTTTGCTGACAAAAAGTGGGATCCCACTTGTTGTTCCAATCCCAAGTTTTCTATGATGAAGGAAGGGGGTGCTCCACAGAGTACTCATGGGGTTGCTCTACAACTAGAACATGGGTCAGCTTCCTAGAAAGTGAGGGGAAATCAACCAAGTTTGAACCTTCGCTGGAAATGCTGTAGACCTGTCCTAAAGTACTTTAAACCATGTCTGCATGCTGATTGAGGAAAGGAGTAGGGGTGAGCAGAGCTCATGGAGCTCTACTTCACAGAATTCTGCAGAGCTTGAAAACAACTCCATGGAATTTTGTGAAGTTCCGTGCGTGGCGAAGTGTCGTCTGCGCTGGCTTGAATGTGTCCAATCTCGAAAGTGCTAAGCAGGGTTCTCGAAAGTGCTAAGCAGGGTCGGCCCTGCTAAGCACTTCCGAGATCGGGCACATTCAGGCAAGGGAAGGCGGCAGCAAAAGCTGCCGTTTTCAGACCTCTTGTCCACCAGTGTTCACAGCAAAGAAATAAAAACAAGGACTTACCTGGGTTCTCCCAGGGGTCCTCGTTGCCAGCAGCTTGGCTCTCTGCCTCCCTTTGTCACTGTCAAAGCCTCAGAGGGAGGCCTGCAAGCAGCTCTGACAACGTCTGCGCACTGCAGCCCAGTTATGGACCACAACTGTGTGTGGCCCAAAACTGGGCTGCAGTGCGCATGTGGTGAGCTGTGCTCCTTTGGCGGGGCTAGCAGAGTTTCTGGTCGGACTCCACGCTCCAAGTGGAGCACAGAGTGCCAAAAACTCTATTAGCTCTGCCAGCAGAGCGGAGCTCGCCACCCACCCCTAGAAAGGAGCCTGTCAACCCTGCAAAAGGAGGGACTGTCTAGGGGCAGCGAGTTACAGCAGGGCCCTGGTACTGGTGGGACTTCCAGAAGAGGAGGACTATGGAGAATAATTTGTGTACTCAGTGAGTGTAGGCCTACATTCTCTTCAGAAGTGGTTCCTGGTTAGAAGCGTGACAACTCATCCTAAGATCGTTGGAGCTTGGTCATGACCTTGATCTCAGTCCAGATAAGTTTGTGCTTGGCTGTACTGCCCAACAGAATATGGGTCTGGGTATGTTCATATAACCCAGAAGAAGACTGACCTGGCAGTGGTCAAATTGTTCAGAAGAAAAGTATTTATCATACAAGAAACTGGAGTAACTCAGGTAAGTCCTTTATTTTATGTTAGGCCCTTAGGTGACAGCAACAGCAGGTAAGTCCTCCTTGACCTCCATTCTCCCCTCAACTGTCCATATCTTCTGGCTTCCATTGCAGAGTGCACACAAAAGTTCAATTATATTATTCACTCAGCATTCCAGACACCAGCTCAGATGTACAGGGAATGGGACCAGACAGGAGAATACACACCTCCCTTTCACACAAACAACAAAACAAATAACAGCAATTTAACTGCATATAAAGTAGAGGTGCAACCTTTCACAATCACTCAGTCTCCAACAAGTCTAGTTTATACACTCACCCAACAATAACCTTTTAAATGCGCCATTTCCCACACAGACATGCAAAAACAACAAATAATGTCACAGATACTCTGCAACTGGCAAATAAATGAGGCTCACCACACCTCATGTTAAACAAAGAACAAGACAACAACTAGTTATGACTACCATTCCACAACAGACCAAGACATGCAAGTCTTGTGACCTGCTTGGACATGAGGCCCTACCATCACATCTCTGCAAACACACAATGACACTATACAACATTTATGCATGCCACACATGTAGTCCTCATCATTGCCATCAACAAGACTTTATTCAGCCCTCATTGGGCCATAAAAGCAAAATAAAAGGCATGTAGTCATAGTGACTCAATCTCACAACAGTCAAGGAGAGGAGCCGATTGGCTTTCTTCGACATTGGTATTTTCCATCATCCCCAAGTCTACACATTTAAGGCAAAAAAAAAAAAAAAAAAAGAAAGTTTAATCATATATTACATTAACTCAAAATTCTATTGACCAAGCATATATTTACAAAGAAATATACAGATGGATACTACACCTTGGGCCAGATGTATGAATAAACCACTTTGCGATTCTCTTATAGTGATTTTTAAGAAATCGCTATTTCTGATTCGCAAAAAGTTATGTATCATATTTGCGATTCCGTAATAGCGATTTCTTAAAAATCGCAAATGCTTTTACCGAATCGCAAATAGCGATTCTGAGCCCATTCGCACCTAAGGGCCTGTAGGCCCATATCTGCGATTTTTTTGCATTTCCCAAATTGCGAATTCCTAACTGGAATTCGCAATTTAGGAAATGCAAAACCCCAGGGTGCTGGGGGCCTAACGCCCCTTCTGCTGCACCCCAAAAAATGTTTCAGGACATGTAAGGCTCACACATGCTGAAGGGGCATGTGTGCGTTACATGTCAATTTTAAAAATGCATTTTTAATGCATTTTTTAAATTTGTACATGGTTACCACCAAGTTTTACTTGGTGGTAATTGCGATTCCTTAATGCCCAATTCGCATTAAGGAAAAGCTTGATACATGTGCTTAAGAAATCGCAAATAAGGATTCCTTATTTGCGATCTCTTATTCAGAGAATCGCAATTTGCGATTCTCTAAACGGGTCGCAACTTTAAGGAATCGCTATTTTAGTGATTTCTTAAAATTCATAGCGAATGCCTTTCATACATACTGAAAGGCAATTTTGCATTCGCAAACGGCCATTCGCACCGTTTGCGAATGCAAAAACGCTTGATACATCTGGCCCCTTGTTCTCTACACTGCTAACTAGATTCAATCATTTGGTAAATAAATTAAACTTCCCGACCTGTCTTGTGATTTTAAGATGTGAGCACGGACAACCATTAACATAAAGTCCAACTCTCAAACAACAGATGCCAAACGTACGAACCTGACAAATACATTACAAATAAGGTGTATAGAGCACTGTCAAAAAGCAAAAATCACAAGCTAAATTGTTTCCCAACCTAATGAACCCCAGAGTTGGTGAGACGCAAAGCAAATATTTTACCAGAAGCATGTAGAATAATTCAGCCCCCCAGTTACAATCAATTAATTGAATGTCATATTTCAAAACTGCAATTGGACAACTGCCTAACAGGCCATTTTTCAACATCCTGTGACTTCAGGACACAGCATACCCTCTAACAAAACAGTCTCATTTCGTTCTCCAGTGTCCTTGCAAATAGCTCGACTTCTCTTTCTAACTTAACCAGGAGGTCTTGGGTAGTCATTTTTCAATGTCTCCAGACCTGTCCCAATTGAACATCTGCTTAAAACCCTCCTTCATTATGTCAAAGTCTACATAGTCATCACTTTCACCTGAAAACCTGGTGTGGAATCCAAGACATTGTTGAGACTCTTTCACAAGCATGTTTTGCTGCTATGCCCATAGGCACAACACCCTCTTCTTGCAGTTCTGACTGCCGCACTACCAAGAGGAAATATCCCATTTGCCTAAGCTGTGCATTGTCACAAGACCTTTGTGGATTTGCTTTGACCAAACTGCTAGCAGGAGCATCATCTGGTCACTTTGTGCTGGGTGCCATAAAATATGTGGAACGCACACAGAACCCTTCAAAGACAGGGACCATATGTCAATCCATTTAACTGGCACACTCCCCAGTACTTCTCAGTAGGTCACCATCACTACTAAATGTATTATTGCCTGTAGCTCCGCTGGATATTTAGATTTATGCTTACAGTAAAGGAGGTTTCTTTCCTCTTACAATTGTCACCACAGCACTGCCTCTGCAGTAATGCCATCATAACAGTCTCCATAGCATTGTCCTTAAGTTTAGGATTATTCACTGGAACACATCTCCTCCGTTTATAACTCCCTTTAACTGGCTCTTTGCTCTTGACAATCCTTACCCACCCTCCTCAATTGGGCTCCTTTTGCCAGCAGCCCAAGCTGAGTTCGATTTCAGAGTGGGTGGCCCCAAACTAGTCTTCGTGGTAACAGGGCCATCTTCCTTCTCACAACAGACCTCCTCCTCCAAATTATGTAGGGCAGGTTCTTCATACAAGAGTCTGAAACCACTCAAACAGAATTAAGTTCTTTATTTAGATGACATCAATAGCAAGTAGGTCCTCTGAGGACCTCATTCTCCCTACAGCTGTCCCTACCTTCTAGTTTCAATTGTAGAGCAAACACCAATTTTCCACTGCAACATTCACTCTGAGCATTCCACTATAAGCATTCCAGACACCAGCTCAGGCGCAAAAGAATGAGAGCACATTGGATACTATACTGCCCAAGCAGGCAACCATGTCTGGTGTTAAGACCAAGTTTTCTGTCATGGGTATCTACATCCTTGCCTGCAAAACCACTGCCAGCAATCAATGGAGACATGCAGATGCAGGACCACTGACGATGCATCTGCCTGGCGGGTGTTAGCAACCAGCGAAGAGACAGCAGACGGGTGTGTCTTCTCCCACAAGCAGGAAGTGAAGGGCATGCTGAGACAAAGGTGGGCAGCTGCCTGAAAGGACTGGTCCACTGCAGGTGGCAAAAAATTAGGAACAGAACCGTATGTGAATTAAAAATACAGAACTGTGAGTGACTAAGATGAAATACCTTAAGGTGGGAAAAATCCACCTGTGCCCTAACCAAGCTATTGCTCTAATGCCATGCGGTACACCACCTAGATCACAATACAGGGAACCGGGGAGAAACTACAGATAATGGTTAAGCCTTGCCTCATAGCACCCAGGAACTTAATTGTCCTTAACCTATGTTTGTGTGTAGTATTCCGTTCCAATGTGCACTAAAGTCCTTGCTTTTCTTGAACGATCAGAACTTGGTTGTTATTCAGTTACTGCACTGCTGTATGACTGGAGTCCCGTGCTTGAGCAACCCCTGACAAGACTATGGCTGCTTACAATGGAAAGTGGTGAAGGTATTGCACTTCGTCTAGTTGAGCAAACACAGTGATGTCAGAGGCAAACAACCTCAAACAACCTCAAGCTCATGGTTGAGGCCCAGTAGTCCTGCTTGCGCAGTGGACTCCATGAAACAACATAACACCATAAATTCTAGCCTCTCAGGCACAGGGAAGAATATATGGGTGATTTACCCAAATGTTACTGCACATTTGCAATCCAGTGATTTTTTTAGCCATCGGTTCCAATTTAGGTCAAAATTGGGACCTGCAGCAAAGGCATGTCAGGAAGCAAGTGCAACTACAGCCTTTTGTTGGCCCTCCATGCACATAAAAACAAGCACTGGCCAATAGGTCTGGCTTGGGCAAACTGGTTTTCATTTTTTTTATTTTTATTGATACCACACACACCAAAAATATGTAGATTGGACAAACAGAAAGAAAACATGCAAACATGCCACTGCCAAAAATTTGCCCCCATAAGCTTGCAATAAAAATGTTACATTTAGAAAATAATCATTGCATATCATTTGATTAGGATAGTACAAATTATTTCTATTAGTCAGGTGCACCTAGAACAGGTTTTTTTCACATGAAAATATGATTATAATTAGTACAAAGAAAAGATAGTGAAGACTTTAATTTACTGAAACCTGAAAACATAGTTGAGACACAGAAGGAGGATTAAACAGTATAAAATGAGTAAAGAATGGAAGGAAAAACACATTGTCAAAGTTAATTATTGGCTCACAAGCACTGGCACTGAAATGCACTTTTTCAGCTGATATCAGGAAAGATTCTGTTACTCAAAGTGCAGGTTAGGCAATGGCGAAAGTGGGCCGACCCACTGCCCCATGCTGTATAATTTAATAGGTGGAAGGAAAATGTGAATGACAGTTGAGCAGGCCAGTGGAGAAGAACGCTGACCCAAAGCCCCTTTATGTACGTAAACATGTATGTTTTATTTGATTTTTATTTTGTCCTGCTACCGAAAAATCTAAGCTGTTTCTAGGTTAGACATAACAAATGTGCAAGGTGTCTGCTTTTGTGTTTCACATTTTTTTCCTTTGCCACTTTTGTTGATTCTATTCTGATTTTGCGACTGATAGGGCTATTTGCAAAGCCACTTGCTAGTAAGTTACATGTGTAAGTTTAGGCTTAAACTTTGGAGTAACTTTACTACTTTTGGCTATTCACCATTTATGAGTGTGATGTTACTCAAAAGTGTAGATTTAAATATCTACATCCCTGAAAGTAGAGGTGGAGCCAACTTTATGAGAGTAAGTTGCTACTGTGAAAAAGGTGTAGTAGTAAGTCCAGCATCACACATGGCCAACCACTGATACTGCAATGCTGACCCATAGAAAATAATAGAAGCAGGGACTTAAAATAGAACTCCATGGGAAATAAAGCAAATGTAAACTAATAATATATATGATTATTAAGGGAGGGGCCAACAACAACCCCGCAAATTATAGACTCAGCCCTCTTAGACAACAAGGAACAACAATATGCACGCCTGCTTCTCCATGACCTGGTCGACTGGGCAACCAAGTTGAAAATCATCCCACTGAATGAAACAGAATTCCGTCCAGCATGTGGTACCCTTTCTAACCTACTTGCTCTTCCAATCTGTATGGAAAGAGCCTTTTCAGCTAAATCAAATCTATTTACATGCTTTGTCAATTTAAAGGCTGCTTTGGATAATGCACTCAGACATCTGTTATGGGCAAAGCAACACGGTTTCGGTATTTCTCAAAGCCATCCAACTTCAGTACACAAACACCTGGCTTTGTGTATATCCAGGTGATGGAAGCAGACTGTCTTGTAAAGTTTACATTGACTTTGTCCTCAAACAGGGGTGCATGCTTGCTCCCCTGCTGTTTAATCTTTATCTCTTAGACCTGTCAATTGAACTTGATAGGGTTAATGCGCATGTTCCTAAATTGAGATGTCAGCCAATTTCAAATTCACTGTGCTGATGACCTCTTATTACTCAGTAAGACGCAGGTAGGGCTTCGGAGACTACTCAATTCATTGCACGCCTTACTACCAAATATAAATTGGAGATTAATCTCAGCAAAACCAAGACCCCCAAAATGGGAAGGAAAATTAACGTCATTGATGTGCCCCGGCTCATGACATATTAATGGTGAAAAATGGCAAATGTAAGAAAGTATGAGTGGCATTAAGTACAGCATTCCAAATACTAATAAAATCACTGTAGGGTCCCACATTTAGTCTGCTCCTCAAGGTCATGAGTGACAAGTTATCTCCTGCTATCACATACCCAAGTGAAATTATGAGGAGAAAACACGCTACATCATTTGACCTACAAATAGCCGACGTGTATAGGTTCATATCCAGACTCCCCAAGTATATGTCTCGGCCCAGGTCCATCTCAGGTCCAGTCTGGTCAAACATGGTCTAGCGAGCAGATGCTCTTTTTAAGATGCGTGCCACAGGATTTAATCCTCTAAACCAGACACTCTGGGCCATCTCATATGGCATCATATCAGCTCATCTTGCAAGGATGCCGACCAACACTACTTGGTGGAATCCTTAAATGCTCTTCCGGTGAATAACTTACAGTTACAGCCATTATTAACCACATGCTTTAAAAAAGTCTTGAGCAACTTGTATCTTAAGCAATTTGTACTGATAGACAAAATGACTCTTGCCAAATAGAGTGATGCTTGGAAAATTATAAATACATATACTATTTTAAAACCACAACCCTATTTTGACATTTGTTTCTCCAGAGTTTTAAAGAATACATTTTTATTACACAGGTTTGGCATCCATTCAACGCTGGCAGCTCCTCCCTTGACATAAAAATGAAAGGGACAACAGCCAGCTGTAGGCTTTTGTGGAGCCACAAAAGAATCTCTATTACATATCCTCTACATTTGCCTAGCATTAAAAATCAAACGATGTTGCTTGTTTAGGAAATATTTCAATCAAATGTCAGTAGGGACATGCAGACAAGCCGTTATTGAGGTATTGAATCCACCTAACACAAGGCGCAATGCTAGTTTTACCAAAATTAAGCTCATCTCTGACAAAAAAGTTGGCCACGCATTGTCACAGCAATAAAAGTTCAAACTATCCAAAATT
This sequence comes from Pleurodeles waltl, assembly GCF_031143425.1. Lineage (NCBI taxonomy): Eukaryota > Metazoa > Chordata > Amphibia > Caudata > Salamandridae > Pleurodeles > Pleurodeles waltl. Next base: position 1,329,749,367 of record NC_090446.1, on the reverse strand, counting down.
GAATAGATACAACCAGATATCGGATCTATTTTATTTTAATGATGCTGCCTTTTAGCGTTTCCAGGATTCGTTTTAACTTGTCTGAGTCTTTTTTATTTTAGAGACCTAATAGTGAATGTCTGTAGGATTCCACATTCAAGCACTTTAATGTTCAAGGACCTTGGCATTGATAGACTTTCAATGAAAGTGTGTACCAGTCCTAAGCACATTAAAGGCATAAGAAAGAAAGTCTACAGGGTCTTTTGCTCCAGAGCATCTTTGTTATATACGGTCCCCTGGTACAAATAGTCTCTTTGTGAAAGTATATCTCTGCCCAAAACTCTTCAAAGAGTCAAGAGCGAAAGTTCACAGGATCTACTGAACTCAAGCACTATCAATACCCAAGGTCTCTGGGTCCCGATAGATTTATTTGTGAAAAGGCAGCATTCATCATTTTAACCATGAACTTGTTATCTCTCTGTTGCGATGCTCGTGCACAGCGTATGCGTATTTGTGCTGTCACTGGGCTCGAGCATCGCAAAGGGAACGGGATTCGAATGCGCGAGGTAGAGGAGACAGTTGACTGAGGTGAAGACGCTTACCTGGGTCTGTCCTGTATTGTCGGGGTCGTATTATTTATGAATAAACACACCATTGTATGGGTTTGACCCCACGTTACAAAGTGTTGTCACAGCGGATGCCAGTTCTAAAGGCATTGGCGCAACCTTATCCCAAATCGACAAAAAAGGAATTGAATGGACCATAGCTTTTGCCTCGCGTTCGATCACACCCACCGAGGAGAAGTATTCTGTGATCGAACGAGAGACATTAGCGTGCGTTTGGGGTTTTGAACATTTCAGACAGTAAATTCGGGGTTATCATGTTTGGTTAAGATGTGACCATAAGCCGCTCACTAAGGTGTTGACTACTAAAGGGTTAATTGCAGCTTCACCCCGTATAGCTCGTTTGTCGGTTAGACTTTTAGATTTCAATTACAGTGTACAATATGTTCCTGGTGTAAAAAATGTTGGGGCAGATTTTTTAAGCAGAATGCCTTTACCTGTGTCGAGTGGTGAGGATGCTGATATTGACACTTTTACAGTAGCCAATGTGTTAGCTGATTGTCCAGGCATAACTAAAGAGGGTTTGGAGCAAGCTCAAGCCCTGGATGACAATTTCAGTGCAATTAGCGATTATATCAAGAATGGTTGGCCTAAAAAATATTTGTTAGATCATAGTTTGCGTGTGCTTTGGGAATTGAGACATGAACTCTCCCTTGAAGGTGGTCTTGTTTTTAGGAATGGCAGGGTTATTCCCCCTACTTCTTTGAGACATAGAATTATTGACATATGTCATGAAGGTCATCTAGGCATTAGTAAAACAAAAAACTAAATTAAGCATACCTACTGGTGGCCAGGTTTGGACTCAGACATTGAAAAGAAGGTTAGAGACTGCCATGCCTGTAATTTGTCCGATAAGGCTCAAATAACATTAAGGCCACCTCTCAATCCTATTCCGAGTCCAAATGGACCTTGGGAAAGGATAGGCATTGATGTTACAGGGCCAGTAATGTATAATGAAAAGCAAAAGTATTTACTAGTTTTGGTTGATCATTTCTCAAAATAGCCGGAGGTTGAGATTGTTTATAGAGCTGATGTAGAATCAATTGTGCATTTCCTGGACAAGGTATTTCTGAAGGAGGGCTTACCTAAGTGTATAGTCAGCGACAATGGTCCACAATTTATTTCTCGAACTTTCAAAAATTTTGTAGGGAGAAATGGTTTTATACACAATACTACTGCTTTATATCATCCTGCCGGGAACGGTGCTGTGGAGAGATTCAACCGGGTGGTTAAGGGTGTTATTCAATTGGCTAATTGTAACAATTTGGATTGGAGATGTGAATTAATGCGGAATTTATGGTCATATAGAACGACACCTTGTGTTTCTACTGGGTTTTCTCCTTTCGTGTTGATGAGAGGCAGAATTCCTACGGGAAAAGATAATGTGGGTTGGAGTTTTGGTGATAAGAAGGTTGATTGGACACTCAAACAAGTGAAACATAACATTAAGGTTTCCCAAGAGCAATGCAAATTGTATTATGACACAAAACACAAATGTAAAGAACATGTCATCAAAGTTGGTGATCTGGTGAGAGTCAAGAAACCAGGTTTCATTAAAAAAAGTAACAATCGATTTTCAGGTCCTCTTAAAGTAGATAAATTTTTTTGCAATACTGCATTATTGAGTGATGGCAAGGTTTGGCACATGTCATCTTTGTCTTTGTGTAGAAATGTTAATTCTGATTTGTTTGGAAAGGAAGGGGAAGAAATCACTCCAGAACGCAAGGAATGCAATTTTGACTGGTTAGATGATTTGAAGATTTCACCTTCCGAAGATACTGATCGCATCTTAAACGAACAGCCGAAAGTTTCAATGCAAATGGTTTGCAATCAATTGGGTTTGCCGGCAAGAAAAACGAGCAAGTGTGGACGTTTAGTCAAAATGCCAAGTAAATTTCAAGATTTTGTCTGTTTTGCATGAGGGTATGGACTCACTATTGTTTTAGTTTGGTAATCTGTTCTTTAGTAGAGTTATATGTATTCCTTATTAGTTGTATTTCTTTGGTTAAGGGGAAGATGTGTTGCGATGCTCGTGCACAGTGTATGCGTATTTGTGCTGTCACTGGGCTCGAGCATCGCAAAGGGGACGGGATTCGAATGCGCGAGGTAGAGGAGACAGTTGACTGAGGTGAAGACGCTTACCTGGGTCTGTCCTGTATTGTCGGGGTCGTATTATTTATGAATAAACGCATTCTATTTATACTTGTTGTACGTTTATTCACAAGACTCTCTTAATTCAGTCATGTATTGTTTATTTCAGTTTTCTTTTACTTTTTAATTTATGTGACAATCTCTATTGACTCTGCATGAAAATAATAAAATTTGAACCATAGGAAATAATGTTAAATTAAACTGAAGTATTACAACTTTTTGAATACATCTAGATAAAAATAAATTAATGTTAATAGTTCAAACATAATAAAAAAGACATAGTTCAAAATAAAATATTTGAATACCCTTTTTGTAATTTAAAGATAAAGGTAACAAAGAATTTAAAAAAACTAAAAATTATTTTAAATTAATTCTCTACACAATTTTTGGTAAAATGTTTAATACATAATAAATATAAATAAACATTTTACTTTAGGTGCGATATTTATTTTTAAATAATATTAAAGATATAATGATAGATTAGTTTAACATATTTACATTATTAACTATATGATTTAACATAAAATTATAGAACTGTTTCTCATTTTGTTCTTATTTTGTTTTACATCAACATTTAACAAGCTTATTTTTAATAGTTTTTGTGAAGTTTAATATTTGTAACTTTTCCTTATAATCCACCAAAGGGAGATCTCTTCCCAGATGTTGGACATCTCTGTACGGTAAAGCACAGGGAAAAGTAAATAAAGTTTATGTTTAGGGTCTCATTACGAGTTTGGCAGTCAGATGAGCTGACCGACAAACTCGCGGGAGGAGGCCGAAGTCATCAGTGGCAACCACCCTCCCCCCAAGTACATTACAATGTTTCCGCTGGGCTGACCAGCATGAACACTGTATTACGACATTCCCGCCGGGGTGGCCGGCAGGAACAGTGCTACGGTATTGGTTTCGGAGGCCAATACCGTACCACAATAGCACAATCGGAATGTGAAATGTCTGCTTTGCAGACAGTGCGCATTCTGATGGTGCTGGGCAGGGGGACCCCTGCACTGCCAGGCCATACCATGGCTTTCCGTCAGCCTTTCCATGGCAGGGTGACCGCCAAGGAAAGGCTGGCGGAAAGCTGAGTTGAAATCAGAACGGCAGCACTGAGTTCAGCACCGCCATGGCTGAGTAAAACTCAGACTGCTGTCAGCCCATTGGGAACGATGTTCCTGGCGGTGACAGCGGTTCCCTGGCGGGTCCGCCCGCCAATCTTGTAATGTGGCAGTCGGATCGCTTGCAGTGTGGTGGTCCTCGGATGTCGTACTCATAATGAGGCCTTAAATGTTAAAGTAAAATAATTGTATATATTTATTATAAATGTAGAACAAAATAAAAATGCAACAACACCAGTAACAATTTTAAATGAAAATGTAAATATTTTCAATATATTAAACTCTAAATTAAAAAATTCTACCTGAATTAAAATATTATGTTTTGCATTATGTAGTAAAAAGCATCAAAAGCGAAGTATTATTGAAATAATTATTAGTAATTGAATGATAATTTTATAAAAATAATGTTACATTAATGTTTACATTAAAAATGATTCTCAAAATAATTTATAATGAAATGTTTTATTTTTAGATATGTTTTTACATTAAATTAAATATATTTTATTTTTAATTAGCTACATAATTTAAGTAAATATAACATTATTTCTCATAGGGCTTTATTTTAAGACTAGATCTCCATTATTTTCTTCAAGAGGGTATTGCAGTACCAGTGGTTGGACTTACTCAAGCTCTGAGCTGAAATACATTTACTACTATTTTAGGTCTTTTGTGGCTGTAGTAACTGTAGTAATGAAGTGTGTGAATAACAATGGGCTTACTGTTTGGTGGGTGGATGTCTGTTCTTCTTTAAACCCCTCCATAATACTCATTAAACCTCTATTTAATTTTCCCTAACACCCAGACCTCATTTACTAGCAAGCCCCTTTTTCCAGCTACTCCCCTTGATCCCTCCCACATTTACTAATAAGTAGTAAACTTAGATGCATGAGGATCTCTCCATGGAAAAGATAGGAGAGTTGGAAGTGGAGATATAGGAAGTAAATAGTATTACTGTTATACTACCTTAGGCACAACAGAACACAGTTTGTGAATTGGGCCCATCGTCTTCAACCTTTTTCCAAGAGAAGGCAAATGATGTGGCTTCAAGAAGCAATGTGTGAAATTTCTGTTTGCAATAAGAAACTCATGTGTTTTAGTGAATACTATCTTGTTAAATTTGTTGGGATTAAACACATATAGTCTATTCTATAGTTCAAGTTGTTTCAACATTCCATTCCTTGTCGTCCTTCCTCCCACCTTTAGCTACTATTTTGAACAATGATGCTTGCTATTGGCACCTGACATATTATATCTAGTGTATCAAAGCTCAATACAAGTAAAACAAGCAAGGACAAAGTCAAAAGATTTGGCTTTTGTAACTTGCAAAGGGTTTTTAAAGCATTACCGTATTAAGTACAGGTATGGTGTGAGCATTTGTAGTACTGGATTACACAAATGTTATTGCTGCTCACTACAGTGGCCCGCTAACATTAAATTAGTAACACCACTCGGCATCTGGATGGTTCCAGCTTACTACACACAAAAAAACACAGTAGAAATAATGCTGGGTTTATAATTGTTCATGAACCACTATTAAGAGAACTACACGACTACTGTGCACAACTAACCAGGAAGACCAGAGAAACTAAATGTTAAATTCCTGACACTAAACTAAGATACAAACACCAGGATCAGAGTCTTTGCAGAGCTGAATTGCACAAAACTATCTAACATATAATGAGGCACTCATTGGTCTAATTGCAAACGCAGACAAACAAGCATCACACTCAGTAGACCATTTGTGGGCCACAACAACCAGGACACACTGAAGAAAACGCCATCTGCCAGAACACTGGTGACAATAAAACTCTGCAAACCAGATTAGACACATACCAGTAAAATAATATAACAAAGCTTATATAATGCAACATAACATAGTATAAAATGGCATAATGTACAGTATAAATTACATATCATTAGGACTACTATAAGTACACAATTATGTGGTTGCAGTTTCTTTTTCATAATTGTGCATTTACCATCCTTGTTACATATAATCCACAATCTGTTGCATAATTTGCAGATTTCAACACAATATTATGTCTGGCTCAAATGGATCACACCTTACTAAAACACCACATGTGATGCCACAAGGGCACAGACTTTTTCTCAAAATTAATCGGTCGCCTTTTATTTGAGAATTCTTTAATTCACTTGTTAAATTGGTATGAATGATGTGAAACTTTTGCCCAGATTGTATAAATGTGCATTACAATGACAAAATAGTGACTTAACACTGCCAACGGAAACTACGGTATTACGCTGTCTAATTTGCCTTTTCTTGCTGCTTAATTAAAGAAAAAAAAAGCCTGTAGCATAATTTGGACATCCACTGTAGCAAAATTACAGTGGCCGAGGCAGTTCATTCACCACTAGTTTCTAATGATCATTCTGCTGCAGCAGGTTCTGAAAATATGAATGCACCAGTTTAAGGGGCATCTTTGACCTTCACAAATGTACTGTCATATTTTGTGGGTTTGTCCAAAAAACTACCACACAGCGTGGTATAATGAAATATATAATAAGGTAACATAAAACATATATACCATTCGAGAACAAATATTCTATATTCAAACATAGGTTTGAGTACATAAATTAACTCGTATCATAAAACTAAATATTAAAAATGAGCCATATCATAGCATATAATAATCCATACATATAACATAGCCTAGAGTACATTAGAATATTGGAATGGTGGGAGCCCCTCAGAAGACAATTGAGTGGCAGTGGGTAACTAATGATAAATCTTCTGCTCCAATATTCCAATGGTAGGGATTCTGTTTTTTCCCACTGAAATTTAGAAGATTCTGCTCTCAGTGTATGTTATGATCTAATAGCATTGTACCGGACTGACTCTCTCTATGCTGATCGTTCAATATGGCTTTAGCCAGCATTTTGGGCCTATAACTCAGGCACAGGCTTTTAGTGACTGTTATAGCCCACAGCAGTGACCTATAAAGCAATATTATAAACCAAATAAGGGAATGAATGAGATAGAAATGCAGCTAGCACTGAATGTTATAACATAAAGCATGGGATAATATAAAATTAAATAACTACAGTTATAAATGACATCATAAATTAACACACAGCAGGGGGTACTACAAACAACATAACATAAAATGACAGTTAGCGTTGCACCGTATAAAACAACCCCTAGCAAATTATACAACAGACTAATATACACAGCATTAAATAACATATAGAATAAAAATAAATACCTAAAAATATCAAAGAATATGGAATAAAATAGCACGTAGAAGAGAAAATTATAATAACAAATACCATAATATAACACAAGACACATATCATTATACCCAGTAGTACATTAATAAGAAACAGTTAAGCTTAAAATATGAATAATGGAATAATATTAAGTAACACACAGCATACATTAATTAATGTCATGACATTGCAAAATACAAAAATGCATGGAGGACAACATACATAGCTCATAGCATTATATAATACAATGCACACCATACCATATTATGGACTGCATAGCATTGTATAAAATAATATGGCAAAGCACAGGGTAAACAATACATAGATTAGAACTATGCAGAGAAACACAATATAACAGAATAGCACAATGTAACATATAAGAACACATATCTTATTGAAACCAACATATAGCAAAGGACAACAAAAATAACCATTTGCAACCACAGCAAAATGTAATACAACTCATAACATAAGCCAATCTACCGCTAACCATAATACCCCATAGCAAGTCATATACTAAATACCACATACTATCATCCCATCACACAACACAACACACTGCAAAGCAGCTCTTAGCAAGATGCATACAATTAGAGGAAATAAGCCGTAGCATAACATTAAATAAAACCAAATAAATTATTAATATAACATTAATTGAGGCATGACATAAAATAGCATGGACCTTGGCATATAGAACATCCAGATCTGAAATAATGCATAACATACCATCCTATAATTTGCGCCATAACCCAGCATAAAATAAAATACAGCACAGAATAAAATGAAACAAAGAGAATAAAATAAAGACAGAGCACAGTACAAAATGGATCATGACATTACATAAAATAGCATTGAACATAGCACCATACAAAATAATACATAGCAAGCAGTAAACTAATATATACCGTAACTTTAAAATCCATAGCATAATATATAGCCCATAGCAAAACATGCCATAAAATCCCACATATAGAGAGTGATAAAAAGCAAAATTTCAAGTAACAAAGCTTGATACAATAGTTTGGAACATCCAAATATAGCATTCCATAATCGAAACAAATAACATACAATATAACACATCACGTAATCTAAGGGAACACCTCGCATGGCGTAAAATGAGCGTGGGCCAAGATGGCGGCTGCGGTATGTTGCTCGGCGGCTGGTCTCCGACGCAGCTGATAACAGAAATGAAATAAATCCTCTCTCCTACTTACCCCTCCTTTTTCGCTCCCTCTCTTTGACATGGGGCCTGGGGATGCAGCTTTCTGTCAGGCGATCAGCGGCTGGATTTATGCATTTCGCTCTCCACCTCTCCCACTTCTTGTGACTGCTCGCTGGACCGCTGATCGGTTGAGCGGTTTCTGCAGCTGCCCTCCCTCGCACCACCAGTGCTGCACCTTAGACGGTGAGCTCCCGTGGCTGCAGTCTAAGGAGCTGCGCTTGGCACACGCCTGCCTTCCTGCCTGCTGGCTGCGCTGACACACGCAGCTCTTCCCGGCTCGTCCGGTGCCTGCAGCGCCGGTTCGGGCTCTTTCTGCAGCGCCTGTCCTCTGTCAGGTGTGAGCAGCTCATCCAGTCGTGCCTTTCCTTTGTATTCTGCCCTTGTAATGTTGTTAGCCCCGCTAAGAAGCAGGACTGCAAGTGCCTGGAGGCGGATTTATGAGGACTAACAGCTAGAACCAATTGTACATCTCACACCGGTCATAAGTGAAGGGCCGAGGCTTCATTCGCCGCACGCAAGATGCTCTCGCGCCCTGGCGTTTCGTTTGCCAGGTGTTCTGATCTAGCCCAAAGTCTCTACAGAGTTCAGTTTTAACAGCGTTCACTGCCATTCATTGAATACTACGACTCGAATTTCACTTGAAGTTCTGACAATTGTGCGGCGCGACTCAATGTATGAATTAATCTTCACTCCTTTCTACTGACAAGAAACAATGGTGCTACAAACACACTGACGTCTCATTGCAAACTCGCTTTATAGACCGCTGATTACAAGGACACAGGTTTCAACCTGGGACAAACTCCCCACTTCGGTCTGACGTCTGTGTTTACTGTACAGACTGGTTGGAAGGTTTCCCCAACAACAGTGGCTTTCAATGGTTGATCTAGCTTTCACTCTAGACGGACCTCCCTCTGTTACTAGCCTAACTTCACTAAAATTACAGGGAGTAGAAATAGCTCAGGAATCACAGAAGTGAGCATAAGAAGCGAACCAGCCATTTTCATGGTGGGGTTTGAGAAGGTCTGGCCAAGAGCCTGAAAAAAACCCAAACTTGCATTTTTGTTGCGCATTAAGCACAACTATATGCTAAATTCCACAGATTTTGCAAACATTTCTGAAACAGAGCTCATATAATAATCGGAACCTCGCTGCTCACTAAAGGGCCCAATAACATGAAACCGGAAACTCCCTCACAGGACATGCTAACATAAAACCAGAAACTCCCTCACGGGGCCCGCTAACATGAAACCAGCAACTCCCTCACAGGGCCTGCTAACATGAAACCAGCAACTCCCTCACAGGGCCCGCAAACATGACACCAGCAACTCCCTCACGGGGCCTGCTAACATGAAACCAGAAACTCCCTCGCAGGGCCCGCTAACATGAAACCAGCATCTCCCTCACGGGGCCCGCTAACAGGAAACCAGAAACTCCCTCGCAGGACCCGCTAACATGAAACCAGAAACTCCCTCGCAGGGCACGCTAACATGAAACCAGCATCTCCCTCACGGGGCCCGCTAACATGAAAGCAGAAACTCCCTCGCACGGCCCGCTAACATGAAACCAGAAACTCCCTCACAGGGCCCGCAAACATGAAACCAGAAACTCCCTCACAGGGCCCGCTAACATGAAACCAGCAACTCCCTCACAGGGCCTGCTAACATGAAACCAGCAACTCCCTCACAGGGCCTGCTAACATGAAACCCAACTACCCTATACACAAGTTTCCTGTTATTTCTGATTTATCCTTTTTGTCAGTGTCTCTTCAACAGTCCCTCTATTTGATGCTACTGAGTCCGATAATACTAAAGCACTGATACTACTGAGCAGTCAATGATAGTGCAAGGAACCGGGTGGTGCCTTGGTGGAAGGCTTGCTAGAAAAGTGGTGACCTAGGAGCATATGTAGAAACACATTTTCCCATAGACATATTATGGGGAAAACCCTTTGATACATCTGGCCCCTAGTGCTTTGTTAGGTAAATTATAGTTTCAGTGAGAAAACCTGTGCTTCCCCTGGTGGCAGTAGCACGAAGCATCAAGCTTTTCCTCAGAAATGTGAGTAAAGCACGCAGCACCAAAACAGCATTGAAGCTCAGAAAGTCAATAAGTAAAAATTCTAAACCAGTTATTATAATGAAGTAGAATTTAATGTTCAAAATAAGACTGAAATACCAAAAAGGAATGAGGGAATAAACCCCCCAGCACTCTTGGGGGATAATCTCAATGTTTTTTCTTACCCAAAAAATGACATTATTTTACATTTTTAATCAAATGTGAAGCGCTTTGCTTGAATCACACTGTGCTCTGATAAATATATTTTGGCAGGAATTGCTGAGTTAGGTATCATTTGTGGTAATCTGAAGCACTAAATAAAAATACATTCGAGCGCGGTAATATTTTTTTAAACAGCATTGCTTTGGTACAGGGCCTCAGCATAACGCTCTATCTATGGCTGTAAATTTATAAGTAGACAGACTGCCAAGAGTGATCTGCTCAGTACCAGAGCTTCAGAACCGTGTGTGGTAGACTGCAGGACACAGTAGGACAGAAGAAGAAAGGGTCGTGGGAGGATGGGTGTAAGTCCCCCACGGGGCATGTGACACCTGCCAATGTTGAGTGGGTTGAAAAATATGATCTTAGACTAGATAAGCCCAATGCTGCCCACCTTCTGAACCTCTGATGAGAGACTTCAACTACCGCCACATTTTCGTTCTAATGACCCGCTGAGTCTTTCTCTGAAGACAGCTTCTTTCTTAAGGCCACAGCAGGCCAACCTCTTCAAACGTGCTCTCTTGTCCTTTACAGTATATTCCTTAGACAAAAGGAGGTCTTCTGTTCCGACATTTGACAAGGACTTGCAGTACTTGGGAATGACAAAAAAACGGACTGGGAGCCAGCGGGCTTCACAGGCAGATGGCAGGATGATAGCATTCTGATATTCATCGAGTCCACTTGTTTTCTGATTTTCAGAGAATGGGAGCCCCAAGAAAAAGTGGTGCCTCCCCACCCACAGCCCCACCCAACCTTGCAGTAGCTTTCCCAGTTTTCCAAAAGTGTGGTTAAAAAAAATCCCAAGACCCATTCTTCCAGATGTGAAAGTGGTACAGCAGTACGAGCTCTGAGAGTCTGCCTGCAAATTAGTCTATTAAAATAATGTGCCTGTCTCTGAATGCCAAGGGCAATCCAGTAACCCTGGTTCTGTATTTCTGTGACTGAAAGAATTAGAGGAGACAACCTGGTGGAGGTCAGACTCATATCAAAGACAGGTCCACACTCTCAGTTTGTTTTAGCATAAGCAGTGAGTTTTATAAAGCTCCTGCTTGTTCAATATATTGTCCACGTCTCTTACCCTCCTCTTGCAATCGCCTGAAAACACCCTGCCCTCCCAGAGATCCTCCAGGAAGCCGGATACCCACCAAAATCCCTCTGTTCCTCCTATGGGCTCTCGTGTTTACTGAAAACATTTGATCCTGGGTCATCCCTAGACGTGGGAAGTTTAATTACAGTCAATTAAAACAAATCTAAATTTCTGGACCTGCCACGAGGCTGGCAAAACCAAACATTTTTTATAAACCACCTTTACATACAGTTTTTGATAAATATAAAGACAGTGCATGCATGGTGTCCATAGCTGCTCCTTGAGCCGGCCTAGTAAAAAGATAACACTTATTTACACATAGGCTTTTACAAACAGAGAAGAGCGACTCATATCTATGGAGTGAAATAACAATTTTATTCTTGCTGCTAAAAGGACAGCAAATTTAAATAGCTGGCATCCATATTTCCGACATTAAGCACCTAGGTCTTAAGGGCTTCATAGCACTACTAGAAGGGTGTCTTAGGTAATGTTAAAAGTATGCTATTCCGCATGTCAAAATGGTTTCATTTGATCTGTACTAATGCAGCTTGCAGCCACAGCCATTCAGACCTGCAAATGAACTTCTTAAACCATGCTTTTAAAGTCACTCATGTGGGTCACATACAGCTGCCCTGCCCCACATGTGACATCTGACCTACATGCCACTGTTGTATTTTCCTGCAGCATATTTCTGTGGCCTTATTAAAGAGTCAGGTATGGCAATCAGAACTAACCATTCTTGCTATGTTTAAAAGGTCAGAGCACATGCACTGGGAGCTGTTTGGAAGTTTCTCAGTGCGGAAAGTCAAAAGCATCAGCAAATCCAGTTGCAAAAAAGGGAGAACATACCCAAAAGATGGGGTTTTCTACAGTGACTGTACCACAAACATTAATGAGATATGAATCATAAAGAATTATTAAAGATACTGAGACACTGGTAATGATGAGGATGTGATAATATTGAGACCTTGCTTATACAGAGTTAGTGATAATACTGACCAATGGTGATACTGAGCCCAACCAATGATGATCTTTTTCCTTTGATAAAACAAACTAATGATGTCAATATGCAACTAATGATAATGCTGAGCTACTTGTATTTCAATCTGTATTCTACCCAATCTGTATTCCATTAACTAATACAATTATCAACACTGCTGAATCTGAGGAACAAAAGATACAGAGACACTGGTAATACTGACCCACGGTTATATTAGGTTACTGCTAACGTGTAGACACAACACTGATACTCAAATACTGATGATGCGCATAAATTGCTGTTCATTTACGAACTAATAGTGCTGATATAGGAAATCCACCTTTTCCGTACAGCTACCCAAGTGCTTTTGCTAGACCCTCTATTGTGGCTGGCTGTTGAACTCTGCACTTTCCCCTGCTGTGTTTACCCCTGCTAACTAGTGACAAAGTGCTTCTCTCTTCAGCATGGTAAAATTGGAATACTTCTAATGGACATAATCAGCTTCCCTATAAGTCCCTATTATATGGTACCAAAGTGTACCCAGGGATGCCAGTTTTAAAGTCTCAAGTGGACTGTAGCACCCATTGTGCCATCCACTTAACTGACAGTGTAAACATGACTGGAGACCTACCCTCTATGCAATTTTAAATGGTAATTTCAACCTGTCACTATAACCTCTTTTGACAGGCCTAAACCTTCCTTTTTCATATTTATAAGTTACTCCTATGTAGGTCTTATTGCCCACAGATCACGGTGTTTGGTATGTAAAAGTAGGATAAGTAAAAGTTTGATGTTTCACATGTACTTACAATGAAAAGGCCCCAAAAGCTATTTCCACAGGAGCACGTCTGGCTATTCTATGGGAACAAAACTAGGATGCAATATTAAATAGTAATACTGTACTGTAGTAAAGAGAATAGCTCGAAAAATATTTTAACAACTATTGTTAGTAGTTATTGAAAATTCAGTTTAATATTGAAGTCAGATTTTCACTAAACATCACAGAAAAAAAACTTTTAGAAAGTTACCTTTTCCCACCTAAAATTGCTGGAGGCAAGTCTACTCTTTTTGCTCTCCCACTTCTTCCAGGCAGTATTTAGCATTTGACTAGGTGTGAATGGGTGTGCAATGCCTCCAAGGAGCAAACACTAGGCTTATCTGAATGGGCAGAGTAGACCACTCAGAACGTGACAGAATGAGCAGTGTGACCTGTGAATATCCTTTTTGACATCAGAATGTCAAATCTTGCTTTATAGGTCATTTGGAGTTTTTTCATGTGACTCTTGGGGCACACTTCAAAGAGGCCTTTCTTGTTACAGGCAAATGTTAGCTGACACCAGAACAGGGGCCTTCTTTTATTCCCCTACCCCCTGCATCACAATAGGCAAGCTACAATCGCAGTGGGCCTCTTTTTGACATTAGCATCAAATCCTGGTTGAGTGTCAAAACCTGCTTGACAGGTCTGCTGGGGTTTTACATATAACATGTGGGGAGCACTTCAAAGGGCAAGGAGGGGATGTTGAAACCATCCTTATGTTTGCATTGTGTGATTGCTAGAAATCTGAGCTATATTCTGCAAGACTTCTGTCTCTGAGTTTCTTGGCGGGTACAGGGACTGCTTCAAACTAGATTTGGTTGTTAGATGTGGGAGGACACTCGGGTTACCAAACCCCCAGCCCTCAAAGCCCGAGTGTTAGAAATGGGTTTTTTGGTTGGCAGTCAGGTTACCCTCTGTCCAAGCAAGAACCCACACTCTAGTCAGGGTAAGACACACACAATCCAAAATTAGCCTGTGCCCACCCTCTGGTAGCTTGGCACGAGTAGTCAGGCTTAACTTAGAAGGCAATGTGTAAAGTATTTGTGCAATAAATCATACAATACGACCATATAGCACCACAAAAATACACCACACAGTGTTTAGGAAAATATATAATATTTATCAGGATAACTGTAGGTCAAAACGAATAAAGTTGCAATGTGAATTTGTAGAGATATCACTGAAAAGTGATATAAAGTGTCATAAGTCTTTAAAAAGCAAACAAAGTCTCTTTCAAGCACAAAGTACCTGCTTTGGAGTGGAATATCTCCTCAGAGGGCCACAGAAGAAGAGATACGTGGAAAAATGGTGTGTGTGTCTATTTCTCCCCAGCACACACGGACTTGTGTCGTTATTTTTCACGCGGGGAAGTCGTGCATCGTTTTTCCGGCGCGCGGACAGTCTCTTTCTGTGGATCGCGGGGATTACCAGATGTCCCGGGTCTGTGCGTGGATTCTCCTGCTTGTTTTCCGGCTGCGCGTCGTTCTGCGTCGCATCGATTTCTCCTCTGGAGGTCGGGCGGTGTTGTCCTTGCGAGGCCGTGCCTCGAAGTTCTGGTCGTCCCGAAGGCGTCGCGTCGATCAGCGTCGGTGTGCAGCGTTTTTCTCGCCGCGGAACAAGCTGTGCGTCGAAAATTTCGGCGCACGAAGCGTCCAAGTGAAAAAGAGAAGTCTTTTTGGTCCTGAGACTTCAGGGAACAGGAGGCAAGCTCTATCCAAGCCCTTGGAGAGCACTTTCACAGCCAGACAAGAGTTCAGCAAGCAGCAGGCCAACAGCAAGACAGCAGTCCTTTGTAGAAAGCAGACAGGTGAGTCCTTTGAGCAGCCAGGCAGTTCTTCTTGGCAGGATGTAGTTTCTGGTTCAGGTTTCTTCTCCAGCAAGTGTCTGATGAGGTAGGGCAGAGGCCCTGTTTTATACCCAAATGTGCCTTTGAAGTGGGGGAGACTTCAAAGAGTGGCTAAGAAGTGCACCAGGTCCCCTTTCAGTTCAATCCTGTCTGCCAGGGTTCCAGTAGGGGGTGTGGCAGTCCTTTGTGTGAGAGCAGGCCCTCCACCCTCCCAGCCCAGGAAGACCCATTCAAAAATGCAGATGTATGCAAGTGAGGCTGAGTACCCTCTGTTTGCGGTGTGTCTGAGTGAATGCACAAGGAGCTGTCAACCAAGCCCACCCATACGTGGATTGTAAGACACAGAAAGATTTAAGTGCAAAGAAATGCTCACTTTCTAAAAGTGGCATTTCTAGAATAGTAATATTAAATCCGACTTCACCAGTCAGCAGGATTTTGTATTACCATTCTGGCCATACTAAATATGACCTTCCTGCTCCTTTCATATCAGCAGCTGCCACTTCAACAATGTATGAGGGCAGCCCCAATGTTAGCCTATGAAGGGAGCAGGCCTCACAGTAGTGTAAAAACGAATTTAGGAGTTTTACACTACCAGGACATATAACTACACAGGTACCTGTCCTGCCTTTTACCTACACAGCACCCTGCTCTAGGGGTTACCTAGGGCACACATTAGGGGTGACTTATATGTCGAAAAGGGGGAGTTCTAGGCTTGGCAGGTACTTTTAAATGCCAAGTTGAAGTGGCAGTGAAACTGCACACACAGGCCTTGCAATGGCAAGCCTGAGACAAGGTTAAGGGGGCTACTTAAGTGGGTGGTACAACCAGTGTTGCAGGTCCACTAGTAGCATTTAATCCACAGGCACTAGGCACATATAGTGCACATTACTAGGGACTTATAAGTAAATTAAATAGTCCAATCAGGTATGATCCAAAGTTACCATGTTTAAAAAGGGAGAGAGCATATGCACTTTAGCACTGGTTAGCAGTGGTAAAGTGCTCATTGTCTAAAAGCCAGAAAAACAGGGTCCAAAAAGTGGAGGGAGACAGGCAAAAAGTTAGGGGTGACCACCCTAAGGCATGTCAGGTCTAACATGTGTCCCCCCCAGCTGAAAGTGGGGAGAGCTACCCGACCTCCTGGGAGCTCTCATCGCTAAGGTGGAAGTATCTGGAGAGACCATCAGCATTGGTGTGGTCAACCCTTGGGCGATGCTCCACCGTAAAGTCCATCCCCTGTAGGGAAATGGACCATCTCAAGAGTTTTGGATTCTCATCCCTCATCTGCATGAGCCATCTGAGGGGCCTGTGGTCTGTCTGAACCCGGAAGTGAGTCCCAAACAGGTAGGGTCTTAGCTTCTTCAGTGCCCAGACCACAGCAAATGCTTCTCTCTCAATAGCACCCCACCTTTGTTCCCGTGGTAATAGTCTTCTGCTAATAAAGACTACTGGTTGGTCTGAGCCCTCCTCATTCAGCTGTGCTAGAACAACCCCTATGCCATGCTCTGAAGCATCTGTCGGAACAATAAATTCCTGGGAGTAGTCAGGGGCCTTGAGCACGGGGGCCGTGCACATGGCTTCCTTCAGAGAATCAAAGGCTTTCTGACAGGCCTCTGTCCAATTCACCAACCTAGGTTGTTTCTTGGAAGTGAGTTCTGTCAAGGGGGACACAATGGTACCATAGCCCTTGACAAACCTGCGGTAGTATCCAGTGAGGCCCAAAAAGGCTCTCACCTCAGTCTGTGTTCTAGGTGGTTGCCAGGCCTTGATAGTTTCAATCTTGGCCTGGAGCGGCTGCACCCTGCCACCACCTACTAGGTGTCCCAAGTACACCACGGAAACCTGCCCAATCTGGCACTTACTAGCCTTGATAGTCAGGCCTGCCTGTTGCAGGGCCTGAAGCACCTCCTTGAGGTGGAGCAGGTGTTCCTCCCAGCTGGAACTGTAGACAGCTATGTCGTCTAGGTAAGCTGCACAGAAGGCATCTTTACCAGCTAGGACCCCGTTAACCAACCGTTGGAAGGTAGCGGGGCATTTTTCAGCCCAAATGGCATCACCCGGAATTGGTAATGGCCATCAGGGGTGGAAAAAGTGGATCTTTCTTTAGCCCCCTCAGTCAGGCCAATCTGCCAGTACCCGGAAGTAAGATCGAACGTACTCAGGAACTTGGCAGCGCCTAGCCTGTCAACGAGCTCATCAGCTCGGGGGATGGGGTGAGCATCAGTACGGGTGACTGAATTGAGACCCCGGTAGTCCACACACAACCGGAGTTCTGGCTTCGCACCTTGGGCAGTAGCCTTGGGAACCAATACCACAGGGCTGGCCCAGGGACTACTGGATCAATAACCCCCAAAGTCAACATCTTGGAGACCTCCTCCTTGATGCTGGCCTTCACCTTATCTGACAACCTGTAAATTTTGTTCTTTACAGGGGCACTGTCACCTGTGTCAATGTCATGCACACAGAGGTGGGTTAGTCCAGGAGTAAGGGAGAACAGGGGGGAGAACTGCTCTAACAGCTCATAGCAGTCCCCTCTCTGGGTTGGAGTCAGGGAGTCAGAGAGAATGACACCACCTACTGACCCATCCCCTTCTTTGACAGCGAGGAGGTCGGGGAGAGGTTCACTCTCCTCTTCCATGCCCTCATCGGTGACTAGGAGCATACTGACCTCAGACCTCTCAAAGTGAGGTTTGAGCCGGTTGTGATGGAGGACCCTTAGGGGTTGCCTAGGGGTCTTGAGGTCCACTAGGTAAGTGGCCTCCCCTTTACGCTCCTTGATCTCAAAGGGGCCAGTCCAGCGGTCCTGGAGAGCCCTGGGCTCTACTGGCTCCATCACCCAAACTTTGTCTCCAGGTGAGAACTCAACTAGAGTGGCCTTCTGGTCGTACCACTCCTTCATCACCTCTTGACTGGCCTCGAGGTTACTCTGGGCCTGCTTCCAGAAGCGTTGGGTTTGTTTGCGGAGGGCCAGCATGTAGCTGACCACATCCTTGGGAGGGGCCTGAGGAGCTCTGTCACAGCCCTCCTTAACGATGCTTAGGGGTCCCCTGACAGGGTGACCATAGAGAAGCTCAAAGGGGCTGAACCCCACCCCTTTCTGGGGCACCTCTCTATAAGCAAACAACAGGCAGGGTAACAGGACGTCCCACTTATGCCTCATGGCCTCAGTCAGGCCACCAATCATGCCTTTCAGGGTCTGGTTGAATCTCTCAACAAGCCCATTGGTTTGAGGATGATAAGGGGTGGTAAACCGGTAGGTCACCCCAAACTCATCCCACAGGGTCTTCATGTATGCAGACATGAAGTTTGTGCCCCTGTCAGACAAGACCTCCTTAGGGAATCCCACACGGGTAAATATTCCCAACAGGGCTCTGGTCACCACCTTTGCAGTCACTGTTCTCAGAGGGATTGCCTCTGGATAGCGGGGGGCATGGTCCACCAAAACCAGGATAAACCTGTTGCCCAAGGCAGTTTCGGGGTCCAAGGGACCAACAATGTCGATGCCCACCCTTTCAAAGGGGGTGCCAACGACTGGGAGTGGGAGCAGGGGAGCTTTAAGCCGTTTCCCTGCCTTCCACCTAGCCTGGCAGCTGGGGCAAGCTCTGCAGAAGTTATCTGAGGCTTTCCTCATTCTGGGCCAATGAAAGTGGGTGTTAAGCCTGTCAAAGGTCTTGTCTTGGCCCAGGTGTCCTGCCAGGGGAATGTCGTGAGCCAGGCCTAGTAGGAATTTCCGGTAACACTGGGGACGACCAGCACACGGTGTGCCCCAGGACTTGGAATCCTACGCTCACTGTAAAGGAGATCATTCTCCCAGTAAATATGGTGAGCGCCAGAGGCATCACCTGCTGCGTGGTCTGTGGCCTGCTTCTTCAGACCCTCAAGGGTGGGGCATTCTTTCTGCGCCTTGCAGAATGCTTCCCTGGTTGGCCCCCCCTCTACTTGCCAGCCAGCAAGTTCAGGTAGAATACCCAGGGCAGCTATGTCCTCCCCGGTTGGCTCAGGGGCCTCCTCTTCCTCAGGGGCCTCGTCTACCACCGTGGGAACATTGGAGGCGGGTTTCCCGCACCCCTGGCCCCCTTCTTTGGCAGCTGTATGGGCCATCTTTTCAGGCTCCAGATGCCCTTGACTCCCTTCCCAGGCAGCCATAGACCGTGTGGTCATGCAGAACCACTCAGGTAACCCTAACATCTCCAGGTGAGATCTGAGCTCTACTCCTTTCCAAGCAGTATGCTCAAGATCATTGCCTAACAGACAATCTACAGGCATGACAGGACTCACAGCTACTTTAAGAGTACCAGAGACCCCCCCCCCACTCAAAGGGAACCAGAGCCACCGGCAGGTGACTCTCACGATTGTCAGCGACTATGACCTGGTGGAATGTATTAGGGACTATCTGCTCTGTTGACACCAGCTGACTCTGGATAGTAGTCATACTGGCTCCTGTGTCACGCAGAGCCTCCACCTTCTGCCCATTAATGGTGACCCACTGCCTGTACTTGGAAGTATTTCGGGGCATGTGGGCCTTGGGCACCATTTCTTTTTCTCCCAGGGACACTAGGGAAATCTCTACCTGCTCCCCAAAGCTATCTGGGTCCATCTCCCCCCCAAGCGCTACACTAGTCAACCCAGGTGTCTGTCCGGTAGTGGACGGTGCCCTTTTGGAGCACTGGGGGTCGCCTTTATAGTGACCATACTGGTAACACTCCATACATTTGGGGTTGGATTTCCCTGACCTATCATATGTCCCTGGCTTTTTCCCAAATCTGGAGAAGGAATGGTTGCCACCCCCTCCCTGGGAATTCTTTTGGGGGCCTTTTGAGAGTTCCTTATCTGTAAGTTAATCTCCCCCCTCTTTCTTCTGTTGGGAACCCTGACCACCTTTGTGGGAGTCCCCCCCCAGGTACCTTTTTGGACACTCTGGTGCTAACCCAGAGGTCCGCCTCCTCAGCAAGCTTCCTGGGATCAGTCAGCTTACTATCTACCAAGTGCTGGCGCAACTCTGTATAGGTAACATTGAGTATATGCTCTCTCAGAATCAAGTCATATAGCCCTTTATAATTATCTACTTTGTTGCCCCGCACCCATCCATTCAGTGCCTTACTGGAAAAGTCAAAGAAATCTACCCATGTTTGTGTGGTTTGTTTGGTGCTGTCCCTGAACCTCTGACGGTATCCCTCAGGGGTCAGCCCAAACTTGGCAAGTAAAGTGGCTTTCTGAAGTGGGTATGTGTTTTGATCAGGTTGATCCAATGTGAGAAGTGTGTCCCTCCCCAATGGCGGCACATAACCCCACATAGCTACCCCCCATTGCCCTTCAGGAACCTCATGAGCCCTTAGTGCAACTTCATAAGCAGCTAACCATTTATCTATGTCATCTCCCACCACAAAACTGGGCACCACATTTTTGGGTATACGAACCTTCTTTTCTCCAGCAGGTCCTGTCTGCGGGCTGCCACCATTATTGCTGGATTCAGACTGTCTTGCCTTGATCTCCAGCTCCTTGAGACTCAGTTCATGAGCCAATAATAGTTTCTTTTCAGCCAAAGCTCTTTCAGCTTCCACCTGTTTGGCTGCCCTTTCAGCTTCATCTTGAATCTGTTTGGCTGCTCTTTCAGCCTCAGCTTGCTTGGCTTCTCTCTCTGCCCTTCTTTCCTCTTGTTGAGCCTCAATTTTCAGTTTTGCCATTTGCAATTGGAACTCCCTTTCCTCTCTCCTTTCCTCTGCGGTCAGGCTTTGCACAGAGACACTGCTCCCTGGTCTGGAAGGGGGCACAATTGCAGTGGTAACATCATCCACAGATAGCAACAAATCCTCTGAGGGGCCATTTTCTGGCTCCTCTTCCTCATCATCCTCTTCTGAATGGGCTTCTGCCCAGGCCCTCAGCGCCACTTGAAAGTCCTCCTTTTTGGAGGCCCCTTGGGTGGGTACCCTCATTGCCCTGCAGAACCCTCTTAGCTGTTTGACCGTATATGTATCCAACAGGACTAGGTCAAAGTCTCCTATTTGAGACCCAGTCAGAGACATGTTGAGTGAGGATTTAGTTTTTGAAAATTGTTAGGAAAAACGAATTTGCAAAAAGAGATAAAAATCAAGTTGACCTTCAACTGTGGGTAGGTAGCGAAATACTTAGCTACTGTATGTCACTGCACAAATACAAGTCCTATCCTCACCGCTGATCACCAATGTTAGAAATGGGGTTTTTGGTTGGCAGTCAGGTTACCCTCTGTCCAAGCAAGAACCCACACTCTTGTCAGGGTAAGTCACACACAATCCAAAATTAGCCTGTGCCCACCCTCTGGTAGCTTGGCACGAGCAGTCAGGCTTAACTTAGAAGGCAATGTGTAAAGTATTTGTGCAATAAATCATACAATACCACCATATAGCACCACAAAAATACACCACACAGTGTTTAGGAAAATATATAATATTTATCAGGATAACTGTAGGTCAAAACGAATAAAGTTGCAATGTGAATTTGTAGAGATATCACTGAAAAGTGATATAAAGTGTCTTAAGTCTTTAAAAAGCAAACATAGGTGGTCATTCTGACCCTGGCGGTCTTTGACCGCCAGGGCGGAGGACCGCGGGAGCACCGCCGACAGGCCGGCGGTGCTCCAATGGGGATTCCGACCGCGGCGGTAAAGCCGCGGTCGGACCGGCACCACTGGCGGGGTCCCGCCAGTGTACCGCGGCCCCATTGAATCCTCCGCGGCGGCGCAGCTTGCTGCACCGCCGCGGGGATTCCGACCCCCCCACCGCCATCCAGATCCCGGCGGTCGGACCGCCGAGATCCGGATGGCGGTAGGGGGGGTCGCGGGGCCCCTGGGGGCCCCTGCAGTGCCCATGCCACTGGCATGGGCATTGCAGGGGCCCCCGTAAGAGGGCCCCTACATGTATTTCACTGTCTGCTGTGCAGACAGTGAAATACGCGACGGGTGCAACTGCACCCGTCGCACAGCTTCCACTCCGCCGGCTCGATTCCGAGCCGGCTTCATCGTGGAAGCCTCTTTCCCGCTGGGCTGGCTGGCGGTCTGAAGGCGACCGCCCGCCAGCCCAGCGGGAAAGTCAGAATTACCGCCGCGGTCTTTCGACCGCGGAACGGTAACCTGACGGCGGGACTTTGGCGGGCGGCCTCCGCCGCCCGCCAAGGTCAGAATGAGGGCCATAGTCTCTTTCAAGCACAAAGTATCTGGTTTGGAGTGGGAAATCTCCTCAGAGGGCCACAGAAGAAGAGATACGTGGAAAAATGGTGTGTGCGTCGATTTCCCCCAGCACACACGGACTTGCGTCGTTATTTTTCACGCGGGGAAGTCGTGCGTGGGTTCTCCTGCTTGTTTTCCGGCTGCGCATCGTTCTGCGGGGCTGCGCGTCGAAGTTTCGCTCTCACGGCAGACGTCGCATCGATTTCTCCTCTGGAGGTCGGGCAGCGTTGTCCTTGCGAGGCCGTGCGTCGAAGTTCCGGTCGTCCCGAAGGCGTCGCGTCGATCAGCGTCGGTGTGTGGTGTTTTTCTCGCCGCGGTTCAAGCTGTGCGTCGAAAATTTCGGCGCACGAAGCGTCCAAGTGAAAAAGAGAAGTCTTTTTGGTCCTGAGACTTCAGGGAACAGGAGGCAAGCTCTATCCAAGCCCTTGGAGAGCACTTTCACAGCCAGACAAGAGTTCAGCAAGGCAGCAGGCCAACAGCAAGGCAGCAGTCCTTTGTAGAAAGCAGACATGTGAGTCCTTTGAGCAGCCAGGCAGTTCTTCTTGGCAGGATGTAGTTTCTGGTTCAGGTTTCTTCTCCAGCAAGTGTCTGATGAGGTAAGGCAGAGGCCCTGTTTTATACCCAAATGTGCCTTTGAAGTGGGGGAGACTTCAAAGAGTGGCTAAGAAGTGCACCAGGTCCCCTTTCAGTTCAATCCTGTCTGCCAGGGTCCCAGTAGGGGGTGTGGCAGTCTTTTGTGTGAGAGCAGGCCCTCCACCCTCCCAGCCCAGGAATACCCATTCAAAAATGCAGATGTATGCAAGTGAGGCTGAGTACCCTGTGTTTGGGGTGTGTCTGAGTGAATGCACAAGGAGCTGTCAACCAAGCCCAGCCAGACGTGGACTGTAAGGCACAGAAAGATTTAAGTGCAAAGAAATGCTCACTTTCTAAAAGTGGCATTTCTAGAATAGTAATATTAAATCCGACTTCACCAGTCAGCAGGATTTTGTATTACCATTCTGGCCATACTAAATATGACCTTCCTGCTCCTTTCATGTCAGCAGCTGCCACTTCAACAATGTATGAGGGCAACCCCAATGTTAGCCTATGAAGGGAGCAGGCCTCACAGTAGTGTAAAAACGAATTTAGGAGGTTTACACTACCAGGACATATAACTACACAGGTACCTGTCCTGCCTTTTACCTACACAGCACCCTGCTCTAGGGGTTACCTAGGGCACACATTAGGGGTGACTTATATGTAGAAAAAGGGGAGTTCTAGGCTTGGCAAGTACTTTTAAATGCCAAGTTGAAGTGGCAGTGAAACTGCACACACAGGCCTTGCAATGGCAAGCCTGAGACAAGGTTAAGGGGGCTACTTAAGTGGGTGGCACAACCAGTGCTGCAGGTCCACTAGTAGCATTTAATCTACAGGCCCTAGGCACATATAGTGCACATTACTAGGGACTTATAAGTAAATTAAATAGTCCAATCAGGTATGATCCAAAGTTACCATGTTTAAAAAGGGAGAGAGCATATGCACTTTAGCACTGGTTAGCAGTGGTAAAGTGCGCAGAGTCTAAAAGCCAGCAAAACGGGGTCCAAAAAGTGGAGGGAGGCAGGCAAAAAGTTAGGGGTGACCACCCTAAGGCATGTCAGGTCTAACACCGAGCTTAGTGTGGTCTGTCCTTGGTAGATAGAGTTAGCCCAGAGGACTTTTACCCCATTGTTTAGAGTGGGTCAAAGGGTCATTCCCATCCACTAGCTTGTGCCAAGTATCCCACTTCAGAACACACCAGGACCTGTGGAAGATCAAAAGAGGACTTAGCCTGCTATCTGGGAACTGACTGAGAAGAGCCCTAATGGCATGAACTCTCTCTCCTTCTTGCACCCAGGGCAAAGAAGGGGACTCCAAGGGTCATAAGGCTGACTTCCTGTTCAAGCTAGAGAGATACAACAAGCTGCAAGAGGCCTTTCCTGCAACTGCACAGCTGACCAGTGGGAAATGGACCAGGACTGGATCCTTCTGTTGGCTTTTACCTAATACCCAGTGAGTCTGTAAGTGTATTCCCTGAGGTCCTGGGGGCTTTAGTAGTGTACTCCTGTGGAGGTTTGGAACTTGAAGAATTAATGTTAGAAAGTGTAATCTTTGACTAGGACAAACTTGGTTGGTGTATCTCATACGCTCTCCATGACTTTCCATGTAAAATTTTGCCTAGGTCCCGGTCCACTGTGGTGATTAACTATCATTGCCACTTTGTGCTTCTTGGCTGTATTCCCACTTAAAACTCTAAAAAATCATTCATTCCCTGATTGGATTTTTGCTATTTTAGCAGCATTTTGTTGATTAAATGTTACTATATTTTCTACGTCATTTTGGGATTTTAATTGCTTTGCATTTCGACATAACTACTGTTTTGGTGCTGCACACATTCTTTACACATTGTCCTATATTCAGCCTGTTTGCTCTGTGCCATAGCTACCAGAAGTTAATTTAGTGACTTTGATGATACATCCTGACAAAAACTGTGATTAGTACTTGAGTTTGGTCCTTACACCCTCAACTAATACTCCAAATTGTTATGACAAAGCGAAAAAGGTGGAGAATGCCAGAGGTGCTCGCACATCAACGTAGGTTTATCTACTTTCCATCTGTGAGAGTCTTTTTATGAATAGCAAGTACTCATGGGTGCCAGGCTAGCCATACACCCGCCACCACGGGTGTCAGAGGACCAGACACTTCTGGAAAAGTGAGTGGTTGCCTATACAATGAAAACACAAAGGCCAGGGCACACCCAAGGTAAAAACTCCATGTAGTTGGTTCAAGTGGTATTTCAGGAATTGAGTCGAAGTCCGGCAATCAGGTGATACTGGATATTTATTGCAGATGAGAAACAGTGGTCAGAGTTCCAATCGAAATTGACCATGCAATAACACAAGTTCATACAGCAAAACAAGCAGACACGTGTTTCGTCTTCTAGGCTTTGTCAAGGCTTAAGATTTGCAGACAACATGTAGATATGGAGAAATGAACTGGAGTTCCGGAAAATTGGTAGGTGTAGAAATTGCAGTAGATCAATCATGGGAAAAGTAACAAGTAACAAAGATGACCATGATAAGCCTCATAGAGTGTGGTAGAGTCACACGCTGATCGCGTCAGTATCAAATTAAGTTATATCTTGTTATAGCTGATTAAAGGGATCAGTTGAAAATTCTAGCCAAATTAAAACATTTCCAATTGACTTCTTTCTGTCCCTCAATGCCTGCTCTTGATTCTTGGCACTTCTTGATCTCTTTGCTTTTTCTCTTGCTGCCTCTTGCTTTCTTTATTGGAAGTTCCTGATCTATTTCTATTGATGTTCAACTTTTTTTCTTCTCAACAGCCCACTCCTCTTCAGCTGTTTTTGCTCTTATTGCTTGTCTCCTATATCGATTCCCTTTCCCTTGATTTACCAATGTGCCACTTTTCTGCTTTCTGAAAAAATGAACTTCCTTTCAGTATTGCTAAATCTGGAAGGGAAGCTGTCAGCCATCTTCTCTTTCTCCACACCATTTTCCCCACGTCCTTCTCTGAGATGGTGCTCGATGACTCACACATACTTTTTTATACAAATCTACACAGCGACCATTGAAATTGGGAGCCAGGGATTCCACAAGACTGATACTTTACTGGTGCAGCTATTACACAGACCAGTGCTAGTAATCTTGCAAAATAAGTACGCTATTATTTCGTCAAAGTAATTGTTTTGCAGACTGCAAGTTATGAACCATTTGGAAAATTAGTGTATTCTGGCACAGTGGCGGCCGGCAGATTTAGGAGGGAGGGGGGTGGGCGGGAAGCACACACACACTCATCCTTTCACACACACACGCACGCACGCATGCACATCCATTAACAAAACTCATAACATTCAAACATGCACGTACGCACCAAATATTGATTTTAAAAGATCACACACACACACACGCACACACACACACACACACACACACACTTACCTTCAGCCTAGGAGGTCCCAGGACGGTTTGGGACTGCTGCCTTCCCTAAGGTCAGCCAATGAGGGAAGGCAGCAGTCCCAGCCTCGTCACACAGTGGGATGGGGTCAGTGAGACTGCTGACCCCACTCCGTGACGAAGTGTCACTGATTGACACTCACCCTGGGCACTTTAGGGCTTAAACCTGAAGCGCCCAGGTCGAAGTCAATAGGTGACGCTTTCCTGGTCACCTGGGGGAGCCCCTCGAGGCACTTTTGCTGAGCCGAGGAGGTCACGCCCATAGGAGCTGTGACCTTCTCAGCCCAGCAAAGTTCAGCTCAGGCAGCCAGGAGTCTGCGCAAATCGCGCATGTCTGCTCCTGGCTGCCTGACCTGAACATGAAGAGTGTCTGTCAGGCTGACCTTTGTTCAGCCTGACAGACACTCTTCATGAGGGGCAAAAGGTGGGGGGGTGGCCCCTCCGCCCTAAAGGATGGGCCGCGCCTGTTCTGGTAGTTCCTTTCTCTAGCAGTTCTGACATCTCTGTGCCATAAGGCACCCTGTATTGCCTCTCTCCGCAGTTAGGAAACCCTTTTAATATGCAATGCAATTTTGCAGGTCAGGGCTGGCTTTAGCGCTGGTGGTACCCGGTGTGAAAATCTTTTTTGGCACCCCGCCCAATGACCTCCTCATCCGGGGATTCCCTCACTACCACCCTCCAACAGTGCTCCTCATCTCTCTATAGCCCCTTTCTCACATATATGTCATTTGTTTATAGCACTAACCATGCACACTTTACATCACACACACATTATACCAAGACAGTGAATCATACATGTGTAAATCAGTCTACCCATCTAACCCTTTTTAGCAACACTAGGATAATGAAAGACTGTGGAAAAACACAAGTTTGCAGCCCTGTGCCTTGCAGTTTACATGAAGCTCTTTGGTTACAATTCAGAGGTCACTGTGCTACATTAGGATTATATTTTTTGAACTGCAAGTAACAAAAGAATCTCTGTAACAAAAGAAGCAACCCAGTGAGCTACACACATAAATAAGGATATGTGATCTGCATGGTACACATTCTAAGAAGCAGGCACAGTAACCCTCTGTGCTACTTTATGGTGACTCAGAACCATCACTAGACAAAACTTGATCTTTCTCCAGCAGGAACATTATTCACCAGAGATATTTTGACATTTTTATTGTTGCCTCAAACCGTCAAAAACACAAGGATCTCTTCAAAGGGTGCTTTTAAACCGATAAATTATTTCTAAATTATTTCTAAACACAGCACCCCTAAGGTCAGTGCCAGGTGAATCTTCACAGGTCACACCACCCGAAAGCTGGCCCTATCGCAGGAGGACCCATCCTCATGAGAGTTTGCTGTCGGTAGCTACCTGTTACTATATAGTCTGCAAGTCCTGTGTTAGGTTTGTGGTTTTTGTTACACTTTCAATCCACCTCCAGTGCTGATCATAGCATTGTGTTGAGCACTCTCTAAGTCCTGGTAGTGATATACCACTAACAACACTGAACATTGACAGTTTTAATACACAGAATAAACTGTCCACTTATTAGACAGAGAAACTTAGAATAATTATCACTGATGACACTGTACAGATACAATGTTGATACTGGACAATTGATGATAGTAAGGTGATAATTATACAGCCTGATCAGAGAGTCACTGGTAATACTGGGCCAAACGATGATAGTGAGCCACTGTTAATACTGCATCATGGCTAATACTGAAACTAATTATTAGCTAATTATAATACTACATCATCATTAATACTGAAATGCTAACAATTATACGGAGGGGTTGATACTAAACCTCTGATAATATTGAATACCTTTATATTTATATATGATAGTAGCATATCATTTGCCATGCCTAGGAATATCACAATTGCTGCATTAAACATTGTAAAAATAACTATTGGTAAAGCCAATAGGTCTGGGTTTTAATACGTATTCTGTCTAAAACATTACAATAAGCCTACTGGAATGATTCGTTTCCTGTCTATAATACATCTATGAGTTAAAAAACGTGATGTGCAATGATCCAGTGTACTGACATAAAATAGTCCCTCATGCGTTATAATGCAAGCAACTCCATAGGACATGGAAAGATATACCAAACAGCCTATAGAATTAGGTGAGAGAGAAATACATCTCTGGGCGAAGTCAAAGCACACTCTATGCATAGTTTAACGTATTGGTTAAAATAGGTCTTGCAGACAGCTTCTTTGGTAAGCCAGACCCAACAGTTATCTAGCTACACTGCTCTTTTACTGATCCACTGATAACATTGAGCCAAAACAACTACACCTTTTATGATGCTTAGCTACTAATGATACAGAGGCATTAACAAAAATGTGTATTTGACCACTCTGAGTCACAAAGGGTATTGAGAATGTTAATAGTGAGCCACCGATTACGCTGATGTTCTGAAATGCAGGCTTTACAACTTCTACAGCAGTTGTGTTGAGCTGGTAAGTCCTGGTAATGTTAGACCATTAATATTAAGCACCAGAACCTGTAGGCAGGAGCCAGGGATGAAGCAGGCACTACGTGAGATGGAGGCAAAGATAATGATCATCCCTAAGGGAGGGTGCTCCTCCCCACAGGGTAAAAATGTGTAAACAATGGTATGCCCACACAGGTATTAGTACAATTCTAGGGCCCATTACATATTGTTAACCAAAATTCACCAGAACATTTGTGGGGCTATTTTTGCAGGCGTTGGCCCCACCCTAACTAAAATCTAGTCTGTTTACTCAATGGATCCGAAGAGATGCACAAATTACATTACCATTGTCATCTTTCTTTTGTGAAAATATTTTGTGTGAGAATTCTGAACTTTGTATTCGAGAAGTAGTATTTATAAAGTCTAGTTTGTTTTAGCCAATTTACAGACCTCTAAGTAAATTACATTTGCAATACCGTTGCACTATTTTGAAAACATACTTGGGGGTCTGCTTAAAGATTTTACCAATGACTGACTTCAGAGATGCCAATGATAATCTCCTTTTCAACACTAATTATTTTGAGGGAAACACAAACGTGTTCAATTACATTTCAGACTAAATTGTTACAGGGCCTCTATGAAATAGTGTGTCCTGGTACAATACATCGTGCTTGTTTTGCCATATTCTGTGTTTGAGGACTTCCACCATGGTTGTTGGGTTAAAGCGTTGTACTGTTAAGAGTTGATGCGTGGTTTGTGCATGATGTTCCATGTAGGATTCGGTATACAAGCATTGGTGTATTTCTAGTCACTGGCCTGCCCTCATAGTGCCTACAGATTAGTATTAACTTCCAGTAAAAGAATACATCTCACCACTATTAATAAAAGTCTATACATCAGGGTTCCAGAGTACGTGTAGAGCCTCCAATTTCATTGAGTCAGTCCTGTCTCAGGTTCAGGGACATAGCTAAGCAAAGTAGTGGCACCAGAAGGATCTGGAGGAACGATCTGATCAAAGGGCTCGGGACTGGTTAAATAGTTTCTGGACCTCATACTACTATCCATTAGAGCAAGGTAGACCCAATTCTGTTCCCGCCACCGGCAACCGATCCAGTGGAAAGCAAGGTGTTTTTTTTAACTAAAGGGTCTGGCCAGCATCCCTGTTTAGAAGGGTTGATGTCAGTAAGGCTCGGGACTGGTTAAATAGTTTCTGGACCTCATACTACTATCCATT
Organism: Pleurodeles waltl; assembly: GCF_031143425.1. Lineage (NCBI taxonomy): Eukaryota > Metazoa > Chordata > Amphibia > Caudata > Salamandridae > Pleurodeles > Pleurodeles waltl. The sequence goes on along the minus strand of NC_090446.1, from coordinate 1,329,719,187 downwards.
AGAGCAAGGTAGACCCAATTCTGTTCCCGCCTCTGGCAACCGATCCAGTGGATAGCAAGGTGTTTTTTTTAACTAAAGGGTCTGGCCAGCATCCCTGTTTAGAAGGGTTGATGTCAGTAAGGCTACCCCTTTCTAGGCATTTTCCTAAGCAATCCCCTCTAACTACTTTTCCTTATTTTACCCACAGCCGAAGCGCAACTTGTAAAGCGACTGAAAAAGACTAAAACGCCATGTCCTTGAACTAACATTTCATCTCTTTTGCAAATTCTTAACCCTACGTTTCTATGTTAGCAACTGCAAGGACAATGAACTGTAAAAACAACATCTTTCAATGTCCCCAGAACATGTCACAAACTCTACATTTAAATTGTGCAACATACTGTAAAAGATCTACTCATTGTCTAAACAATATATATTTTACTCAGCTTCTCAAAATATTATGTTTCTATACCATTACTATAAAATAATATATGTTAAAGACAAAACTATATTAGGGCCAGAATAATACGCTTTACAAGCACTTTACCACATGAGGCATCCAGTAACAGCAACATTACAGTTTTCTAGTACTGCTGATTTGCAGTTTTGTTTTCATGAGAATTTTTCTATAGCCTGGGCCTATTGCTCCACTGGTAACTGCTCGGGATGAGTGGGCCACTATGGGCAACATAGTGGCCATCTTGCGATCTTTAGCATTTCTTTGCTATTGACATTACTGTAAATAGTGTTGTTTTTAACGGTGTCCACTCACGGTATCCATCTTTTTTTCTGAGTTTAGATATTATGTTTGTGGTGAACTTTGCCCTTTCTTCAGGGCAACCCCCAAACCTTTTGCCTTAACCGTCCAGTTTTCTGAACCTGTGTTTGTTGGCTTTTAGGACTCTGCACACTTTACCACTTCTAACCAGTGCTAAAGTGCTTGTGTTCTCTCTGTTAAACACAGTAAATTTGACACATTTTATTTACTTGTAAATCCCTAGTAAAGTGGTACTACAGGTACACAGTGTCTGTACATTAAAGGCTACTAGTGGGTCGCCACACAGATTGTGCCACCCAATTTAAGTTGCATATCCCAGGCCTGCCATTGCAGCCTGTGTTTGTAGTTTTGACCTGGCAAAATAAACCTTTTTCCAGGTCTAAACCTTCCTTTTTAATACATATAATTCACTCATAGGGTAGGCCCTAAACAGCCCAGAAGGCAGGGTGCAGTGTATTTAAAAGGATGGACATGTACTTTTAGCTTTTAGATGCTCTGGCAGTGAAAAACTATTACATTCATTTTTTACTATTGCAAGGCATGTCTCTCTGGTAGAATAACACTGGTTTATCTTATTGCATTTAATAAGTGATAACGTTCAGCTGGGAGCAGGTAGGGATGTCAAGTTTGGTCTCTAAAGAATTGGTAAGGTTGGATTTGAAGTCACAATTCAGAAAATGGCACTTGTAGGAAGTTGGCATTTTCCTGTCCCAGCCATTTGGTGCCTGCAGCCTAAACCGTGGGTCACTGTGACTGACAGCTGGTCTTTGTGCATTGATCCCAGGCAGTGAGACAAAGTGGTAAAAAGTGTTGTCAGGATGGCTCATCTCTGACTAGATATGGGGGCAGAGCTGCCATCTACTACATGTGCATAGCACAAAGACCTTGCCACAGCACACTCATAAAGGGTTTCACACTAGTCTTTGTGCCCCCAGACAAGTTGGGGCCAGGGCAAGAAGGAGGAAAATTTCAACCACCTCTGTAGGGGAAAGACTGTAGCTTCTTCCAGTTCAAAGAGGCCACCAGGTATAAATAACGGAATACTCAGACCCAACTCTTCAGTACACATCTGGACCTCTGAAGATTAAGAAGAATGGCTGCTGTGCTGCAAGAAAAAGTGCTACTCTGCTGCCCTGGTGCCCTGCTGCCTGAGTGAAAAGGACTAGACCTGCATCTTGTACCCAGGACCACCAAAGTGATTACAAGGGATGGTTGTATATCCTCTTGATCAGATCCTCTGGGACATGAAAGGCTCCAACCACCCAGACCCCTGCACCTTGACTCTGCCTGCTGTGAACACTACCTTCAAGTGTTGCCACCCCAGTCCTAGACCCCTGGAAATGTGCCAAAGGTGCTCTACAAGTCCACCTGTGGTCCTAGCAGAAGCGCCGCAGCACAACGCATCACCTCACAGCTTGACATCGGAGCTGCCACTGAGTGGCACATCCCTGACACAGGACATTGCAGCTCATCAGAACTGCTGCTGCATGATGCATCTTTGATGCAGGACCTTGCATCGCAGCCCCACAGATCTTGGATCCACAGCTGCGTGACACATCCCTGATTTCAGACTTCATACCTCCTCAGAACTGCCACTGTACAACCGAACAGCAGACACAGGACCTCATATCACAGCCCTGCATCCCCTTGGAACCCTGCTGCACGACACATCCTTGACTCATCTCAGCCTTTCAGAACCATCGATGCATGATGCATCCTCAACACAGGACCTCACATCACAGCCCCGCAGCTCCTCGAACCACCGCTGCATGACACATCCTCGATGAAGGCCCTCACAATGCTCCACATCCAGAATTTGAGGTATTTTTTTCAGTGGGCCTAACTTGGTCCCTGTATCTGGCCCACGGTCCACTGCCGTCGGCCAGAACATGTGACTTTGTCCCGGTCTGGTGCAATCAGATAACCACATTTGGTTGTTTGTGCTTTTAAGCACTATTTCTAGTTGAATCTTTAAAATTGAAAATCTCTTGTTTCATGATTGGCTTTTTCTCATTTTCCTGTCAAATAATGTATTCACTTTTACTATATTTTCTAAATTGGTGTGGAATTTCACTTGTGTTGTGTTTTCACCTAATTACTGTTTGTGTGCTGCATAAATATTTTACGCATGGCCTTTAAGTTAAGCCAATCTGCTTTTGTGCCAAGATACCCAAGGTTTAAACACAGGTTAATTATGGGTTTGCTTTTGTTTCACCGTAACAAGAATTGTGGCTGCTGCGTGAGTGGAGTTTCACCCCCTTCAATCAGTAACCTAATTTCCTACAAGGAGTATTTATTTATTTGAGTCAGTAACCTAATTTCCTACAGTTAGTATTATTTATTTGAGAGCTGTTTAATGTGACCCCATCTGCAGATCATCCCCAAACATTTTGCCATAACCCTCCAGATTTCGAAACTGTTTTTGTTGGCTTTTAGGACTCTGCAAACTTTAACACTGGCAAGCTTTGCTAAAGTGCTTGTGAAATTTGCTTACACCTGATTGGCATATTTAATTTATATATTAGTACTTTGTAGAGTAGTATACCATAAACCTAGGGCCTGTAAATGAAATGCTACTAATTGGCCTGCAGCACCTATTGTACCACTCACTCAAGCAGGCCTTAAAGCATGCCACAGGCCTGCCATTGCAGCATGAATGCATTTTTAAGTCACCAATTTGACTTGGGAATATAACCCCCAGGCCAAGCCTTAAACTCCCCTTTTATTGCATATAAGTAGCCCTAGTCAGTCCATAGGGCTGGGTGTATTTTAATGATAAGGTTAGACATGTTCTTTTAAGTTTAACATGTCACAGTAGTGAAACATCCCTAAACTCCTTTTGCTACTGTGAGACCTACCTGTCCCCTAGCATAACCTTGGGTTGCCTTATTATATTAAATAAATGCTAACATTTGATTGGGAACAGGTGAACATTTCATGTTTGGTGTCTGATAAACTTTATTTAAAATACTCTTTAATTAAAATGTCAAATTTTAAGTTACAGTTTTGAAAATGCCACTTTTAGAAAGTTGGCATTTTCCTGTCCCAACAATTTGGTGCCTGCAGCCTGTCCTATAACACATGACAATTGTAGTTGTCAGTTGGACTTTGTTTATTTTTCTCAAACAGCCACACAATAGAGGGGTTATGTGTGCTTGGATGGGGCATTAGCTGTAAGGATGGGGCGAGCCGAGCTGGGCACAGCCACACTTGCAACTGAATAGGCTGTGCTCTGCTTTTATACAAAGTATCTGTCACCACTTCATTGTCCTTGCAAGTGGCCTGGAGCCAGGGCAGGGGATGCAGGAAGCTTCTAGGGCTTCAAAGGGCATTTTCTTGAAAACTCCTCCTACTTCAAAGAAGGCACCAGATATAAATATACGACCCTCAGACCCACTCCTCAATACTCATTTGGCCCTGTGAAAGATTCAGAATAAGGACTGCTGTGCTGATTTGCTGCAAGAAGGACTGCAACTCTGCTAGTCTGCTGTGCTTCCCCTATGCCTCAGTGAAAAGGACTGGACCTGCATTTTGAATCCAGGACCACCAGAGTTACTTCAAGGGCTGGGTGGCTGGGCTCTTGATCAGAGGCGCAGGGACAGAACAGGCTCCAACAATGTTGAACCCAGCATCTGGACTCTGACAGGTATGAGTCCTGTTCTCCCAAGTGGTGCCACCCAGTCCTGGAACCCCTAGGAGTGGGAGTGGGCCTGGAGCTGCTCTGCCAGTCTATTTGTGGTCCCAGCAGAACTGATGCAGCTCAACGCAGTGCCTCCCAAAACTCTGCATCATAGCCATTGGAGGGTGCATCACCTCACAGAACTCTCCAGTGGAAAAGCTGTGTGACACATTCCACATGTAGGACTTTGCATCACAGCCCTCAGCCATCTCAGAACCTGTCACTGTGCAACACATCCTCAATGCAGGTCTTCGCACTTCAAGCCCCTTATCGGCGGCATCCTCAATTGCAGCTTCCTAGAACTGAAGCTGTATGAAGCATCTCCATATCAAGACCTCCCATCACCTCGTCTGCGTGACACATCTTCGGGGAGGGATTACACAACGCTCGGCAACCAGGATTTAAGGTACTTTTGTTCGGCTGGCCTGACTTAGTTCGTGTAGCCGGCCCGCATTCCATCATAGTCGACATGAACTTGTGACTTTGTCCCGGTCTGACATGACCAGATAATCACCAGATCTCCCCCAGTCACTAACCTGGTTGCCTGTTCCTAAGCAGCCTATGTTTTAGCAGGAGTTGGTAATTAGCCAATGTCACACAGCAAGTAGGATCATAACCACAGACCAGAACTGGCTGTGATCACCTCTGTTAGGTTGGTGTGAAATTCTGGAATATTATAAAAGAAAGAGTAGGATATATACTCCAACTCAGTAAATTTTGGGGGCCTTTTAGGTAAAGCAGGCTTCAATGAAAAACCCAGGATCACCCCAGGCAGCTTTGGAACAAGTAACAGCCTTTTCTCAGAGTAAAGTGAGTATTAAGTATTTTTGTTGTGCACCAAAAACCTGAAAAGTCAAGAAATCAATCAATAAGGATCAAACTAGAAAAACTATTTCAGAATGGTAAAAGCCAGACAAGCGTCGCAAAGGTTGTGAATTTTTGAAGTTAAAATGTTCAAAAGTTAAAATGCTCTACGAAACACCAGTATGCCAATTTTGTTCTAGGGGTACAGATTAGCTGGCCAATTATTATGGTGCATCAGTAGGGTAAACCTATTGAATGGCTGCAGTTTTACCATCTCACTTTGTCTTCAAAGTGGAAGTCAAAATCCTCCAGCACGCAAGACTCTGCAACTGGCGACAGCTCCACTAGTCGATGCCCCACTGACATCTTCAGTTTCATTGACAAAAACTCAGATCTGGGCCAAGTGATAGTGTCTCCTGCGGGGAGATTGTGGCTTGTCTGAGAGGAGCGTTCTCTGCTCCTCTGTGGTACTGAAAAGGGTCGATAAGGGCTTAGTTGTTTCTGTTACGGTACTGCACCTCACCACTTGCAATGAGGGCCTTAGAGTTTTTTTTGGAACTCAAAATTCCTGAAAGGAACAAGTCATGACACTGAGGGCGAAGAGGGACCCACAAGGCAAGGCAAATATGACTTTTTGAGGATCTGTTGAAAGCTTGAATTATGGTACCGAAAGCTCCAAGCAGAAAAAAACATGAAAAATCATATCTACTGAAGTTCTATTGGGCTTACTTTGCTTCTTCACTCAAGTGCACTTTCAGTGTTTCTGAATGTGTTACTTTTTTCGAGCATAAAGTCCACTGGTGGCACAATGCTGAGAACCATGGCCAGGAAAGCTCACACAAATCTGTATATCCTGATTTTGCAGTTTTGCTGAGTCATCAATCTTTACTAATTTGTTAATATTGACAGTCAAGTTTGCATCTTGGTCAGATGACATCAGTCCAACATCCTTGTCTTCTGAAGGCCAAAGCTTATTACTTTATTGAACTCCTTTTTCCCAGTTACTCCCCAGGCTCCCAAAGTGTAAAGAGCAGCCTACAGTGTACCATAGCACAGACAGTAGTCAGAAAGGCAAGCACAACAACTCCCCTCATACAGCTGCTAGCCATAGTTCAGTAGACTGGTTCTTCTTGTCCTTTATGTCCCAGGAACCACAAAAGGTTGGCTTGTCTAAATCCTTGAGAAGCACTGCCAAAGCTCTGCTATGATGGAAGACAAGGTCTCAGTCAGTTTGTCAGGCTAACACAGATTGCAGGCTCTTCCTCTTTTGCTTTTCTGTACATCCAGTTGTGCTCTGGAGTGGGAGTTTTTCTTCCACTAGTCACTGGCTAGTGGTTAGTTATATGGTGTTAGAGTATCCTAAGAAAAGTCTGGCACTATACCCCAACCCTCTTTTATTGATGATTTCCTTTGTCCGTTCCTGAGTCAAGTTCTGAAAGTATGAATTTTACATTTTTAAGCCAAAGCAGGTCTTTCCCATAAGGAAATGCTGTTCCTTCCAATACACTAATATGGCACCTTTGAATTATGTTACTACAAAGACATGGGGCCTGATTATGAGAATAGGTGCTATTTATTACACCTGACAAATAACTAACATTATGTATTGAATGCAATAAATAGCACCCATTACAATTATTTGTGGAGAATAACATGGAAAATATGTACCTTATCCTTTTCTCCTGTTAAATTTTGGCAGTTTGATCTGCAGAAATTAAAAGATGATTGAGGTATTTAATGCATCCAATAATTATTGGATGTATTAAATAAATACCTTTCAATTCATAATTCCAACCTGTATGTAAACAGGGCTTTAAGCACGGGTCAGAATACACTAACCCACTTGTTATTAGGCCCATACAAACTCTACATTCCTGTATGATGTGACTATATCCATGGCCTTGAGGCCTCCAAGGAGCCAATATTTAAGCTAGGTTTTCAAAAAGGTTTACTTGCACAAAATATGCTGGCTGCACATTTTGTACAATGTAGCTAAGGGCTGCAGTGGCAGCCCCAAAGCCGTGCTTTGAAAGTCACGTATGGGTGCTGTGAAATTGAAATGCAATCTACATGTGCTATCTATCTGACCTTTATATACTGGTTCCATTTAAATAGCACTATAGTGTAGACATACGCAAAAGCCTGATTATGTTTCCTTATCACTTACCAGGTGAGAAAGTCAGAGGACAAGCACTGGGAGGTTTTTAGCAGCCTCTCCGGGCAGAGTGCAAAAATGTCAGGAATGCAGTCACAAAATAGTGAAACCACTCACAAAGATGCACTTTCCTTTAGTCTGCACTATGTATAAGCCAATGATTCCCTATTCACTCTCAAGCAAGTAATTGAAATAGTTGATGAAATAGTGCCCATCAGTCTAATAATCAGCTGGGTGTCACATGTACAGCTCATATCCATGGAGCAGATGAATGTCAGAAATAGGGGTTGGCGGAATGTTTAATTTTGCCTATGGAATTTGGTGACTCTCTGTTACTCTTGTAATACGGCGTTCCGGCCAAATTCTGACAATCGCAGTGTAGTAGAAGTTTTTCCCACCAGGCTCCAGAAATACAAGCACAAGAGAGATTTGTCATCCCCTAGTGCCATTGTTTAATGCAAGTGTTCAGAGGGCTTCTCCTCAAGTAGATTTGCTGATGCCCGAGTAGATTTTCTACTCAAGCGGCAGCAAAATTAACTCAAATGGCTGGGTGCTCTTCTGCAAAACATGGTACAGTTTGCACTGATTTTTCAAATCTACTCACACTACTTGCTCTAAGCACGAGCAGTGTGACATGCATATTTCTGCCCATTGGCAAAACTCTGCAGAATCGCGTGGAGTTTTTATGTAACTCCATGGAATTCCGTGGAGTGAATCTCCGCTAGTTCCGCCCACCCCTAGTCAGAAAGTGGGTTATTAATACAAAAAAGGAGAATACTTAACAACCTACTAAACACATCCCATTTAGGCTTCAACAAAGGTTTCTGTGAAGCCACTTGTCAACCCCTGACAGCAACTGCCCAAGCAGCAGGCAATTCTCCAAAATAAATGTGTTTTCTGTTGAAGCAACACAAAGCATGTTAAAGTCATAAAAGGCACACATTAAATCCCAAACCAATGTAGAAAATGTAAGTGTGCCAATGTATAGTTTTAACTTGTGGTTGACAGAGAACAAACTGCTGTTCAGACTGACTGCAATGGAGCAGAAATGAAATACATAAGGCAGGTTGCATTGGTCAAATTGTTTGCCATCTTACTTAGTCACTATTATGTAGGTTAAGGACTTCCAGTGGGGCGAAGTCCAAGACTAAAGCCAGCAAGGGTCCCTCAAAGTCAGACACATAGGTAGTTGAGCTCCTGTAGAAGCCATTCATTTTAGCACCAAAAGCTCCGACCAGGACAAAACTAGATTTCATAGCCATTGGGGTCGCTTAACTACTACAATAAATTTGCTTGAGTCAAAGGTTTTAGCTTCAGACTTTGCCACTATATTGATTTCCGGAATCCACCCATAAGGCAAGGCTGGAACATCTATGCCCAACTTGGGTGCCTACTCTTTGGCAAGCTTCAGCGTGTTGCACCTTAGCACTTTGCCTCATCCTCTCGAGATGGAAATAGTGATCTGCCCAAGTTCTCTGAAGGGTTTAGTCCTCAGGGGACATCTGGGCCCTCTTGGAGTCAGAAGCCCTTATACTTTATTGACCTTGTAGCAGGCAAACAGAATATCAATTATCTGACCCTTGGAGAGAAGTTCCTGTCCCTGGGTGCTAGAGAGACTCAGGAATCATTGTCTCCTCATTCTCCCAGGCTGGTATTCTTCTTCAGGTGCAGACTTCCCAAGACCAGGAATGTTCTGTCAAGGTGGAGGTGCAGTCTTTCCTATGCACTAGGCAGTGATCAGAGAATACTGCCTATCAAATCCTACCCACCTACCTTCTCACCCTATGCCCACTTCTCTTTGTAGGACATCATCTTTGTGTTACTGTGATAAATTACAGAAGCCCAAAATCCAAAATTGTGAATCTTTTCTTCCATGAGAGAGGAGTCTGCCTCTCTCTAAATCATTCCCATACTTACATGAGGTTTCACCCCTTTGCCAGGAGCAAGAACGTGCACCAGAAAGTAAAAGGGTGCCCTGGTATGAATGGGAGCAGATCATGTCATTCTCATCTGGAATCTCCATGTCAAAATAAGTATTGTGAAGGCTGACCTATGTTCTGCCATTCCCAGTTGGCTAATCCCTGTTATTTGGCACCAGTTGCTGACAACAGCTCTGCTTTGTTATTCTCAGAGGCCAAACTGTCTAGGGGTGGAAGGAAGTAGTTTACTGATTCCTGATCTTCTTTGGGCATCAACAAACTCCTTAATAAGGCAGCCAAGTGCTCACTTCAGGGCCGCCTCATTATTATGCTAGTGACGTCACATACAAATGTAGGACTTGTCTACAAGGGATGCCTCAGCTCTCTCAGGTCCATCCAAGGGTTGAGCAGGAGAATGTGGTTACAGGAGGGGCTAAGAGAAGCTGTCACTGCTCTTTGCTCCTCCCTAGTCATACCCACCAGTGTGAGCCACTTTGTTTCTGTTGGTGAGGAGGAAAGAGGACAGGAGGAGCAGCCCATGTCCTCCTGCTATTATTCACAACCCTTCCTTCCTTACCAATAGAAGTAACAAACCAGGAGGTGGGAACTGGAAGGGGATGGACAGGATTGTTCCTACTCCCCCCCCCTTCCAATCCTCACTTTCTTATACAGGTTCAGTAAGCTCCTTCCTGACTTAATGCTTTACCTATTCAAGGGGAGCACTGGGAGGGGAAGAAACAGTACTTCTGTGTACCTAGAAGGATCCAGACACAGTTTGGATTATCTTTAGCCTAATAAAATGTCTAAACAGTGTCTGTCTTCTTTTCTGGGGTCCAAACACAACAATGCCTGGTTTATCGCTGGGAGAAACACACCCTCTTCCGAGATAGGAGCCTAGGTGATATTTGGATTTTTACTTAGACTCAGAAAAATTCCAAATAACACTTGGCTCATTGCTGGGGTGCAGACACACTCACACACATCTGCTTTTTTCCATAGGAGACCAGATATGATTTTAATTTTTTCTTATCCTCTGAAAAAATCAAAACACTGCCCGGCTCTTCTCTGGGGTGCAGAATCACACATGTCTGCACCCTAGCGAGAGGCCTTAACTAGTGCCCAGCTATTCGCTGGGGTACAGAAACACCAGCTTAGACATTAGGTCATCTAGCATCTAGAGAAACATAGCAAGCACAGATGTTTCTGAGCATTAGGCATGAGGAAGAGTCCTGGTCGTGTCACATGTATGTACTCTACCAATTATTCTTATGCAGAGTGTCCTGCACAGCTCAGACTAGTGAAAAAATGAATTTCCTCATATTTCTGTGACAAAAAGTTCCAGAATGTGTGAGGAACAGCAACACTCCCACCATCCAGAGTTCCCACACTTCTACTAGTAAACATAGCACCTCACGTTTTGGTGGACTTATTATAATTGAAAGGAACAAGCCAAATATGTGACAACATGAAGTCAATGTAATGTGAAAGTGGTCTTCACAGTAGTATTCACGGGGTATCTCTGATCGAAAGACAAAAACCTTAAACCGGGATTTCTCTCACAGCTGCTTTTGTTCCAGGGTATTAACTGTTGGCACCCTGATCCTCTATAAAGCCCATACATGACCAGTAATTCAATGCTCATGAGACCCAGAGTAACAAGTTTAGGGGTGTCAATCCCCAGCTGGGATATGTTCCTGCATGAGGGGGACTGGAGGGATATACAAAGTTTTGGGAAAAATGTTAAAATGTAACTAACCTTATGTTCAGTGTAATCTTGTGGCAAGACAATTAGGGAGAGAGAGGTCTGGTACCTAGAGGTAGAAACCTTAGCATAAATGACAAACCTTTATTAGTGTGATATCTTTCCATACAGCCCAGAGATTATATGTGTGACCAAAATATAGATACCCTAAACTGGGATATATCTTGCTACTGCTTTCCAAATTTCCAAAATGTACTATGAATGAGTCACTTACATTCATAATGTTTAGGGGCCACATGTACGAAAGTTTTGTGAGTCGCAAATTGGTCGCAGCGCTATTTGCGACCGTGCAAAAAGCGAAATGGGTTGTTCTAATGCCATTTCGGAGTTCCAAATAGCGATGTGACCAATTACCACCTCGCAAAATTTACAACTTGAGATTGCGACTCGCAAATACAAAATCGCAATTTGCGAGTCGCAAATCCAGAGTTTGATACATGTAGCCCTAGATTCCTTATCTTGTGAATACCCTGAGGTGCCACACTGGATGCAGAGATTTTTTCATAGGATTGCTCCCTATGCCAGCAGATGGTATTGCATAGCTCCTCGTCAGCTTCTCCCCCCGCCCTCCGGAAGTGACATGGCAGCTGCATATATGCACCACTTATTTGCAATGACATCAGTTTTTTCTTGATTCTGTCTGCATTGTCAGATGCAGAGCCCAATAATTGAACAGATGTAACATTGTGCCGATGCCTAGATTGTAACATCACCTAATATGAGTGATTTGGAAGGAGGGGCTTTAGTGGCACTACCAATTTGATACATCCTCTAAGAGGAGTGATGATTTTTATCTTTAATTTGCCTAAACATCGGTTGTCCTCAGATGAGGATAAAGTTTTGAGTAAAGATTTTCTTTTGTACCTACCGAACATACAAATTTCTTTAGTTTACACAAGGGCGTTCTGAAGTTTTTCAGATTAATTAGACTCAAATATCACTTTTCCACCATACCAAAAACTACTGGCAGGGTTGAGTCCCCCTTTCATCTGCCATCTACATTCACACCGCTTTCTTCTAGTATGCCCCCAGAGATTCTAACTTTTGAGAAACGTCCTTCAGGAAATCAAGGACATTAAGGATTCCTTTGAGCATGTACCCTATAAGATAACCTTTAATGAATGACAAGCCCTTGAAACTTTGAAACAGAATAATAACATGGTTATAAAACAAGCATTGGTTATTATGGCTATTGATTATTACGGATATTGGTATTGTTATTATGGATACTAATAACTATGATGTGAAATTCTACAACAACTTTCTAATACTGATTACTATTCTCCTTTGCCATCAGATCGTGTATCCAGGATTAAGTCTTTGATTAAGGAGGGCACCGACAGAGCCTTAGAGTTGGGGAATATTTCTACGAAGGAACATGTATATCTAAATTGTGCCTATGCATGCACGCCCGTTCTATACCTACTCCCTAAGATACATAAAAACCTACAGAACCCTCCGGGTAGACCTATTGTATCTGGATGTGGTTCTGTTTTGGAGCCACTTGGGAAATACATACTTAAGGTTCTTAAGGAACTAGTCCCTTCTACTTCGAACTACATTAGGGACAGTATGGATTTGATCCAACAGGTTGAGGACATGACTTTTGATCCTGAAGATGAACTTTTGGTGGGCCTGGACATTGAGGGCCTGATTACGACATTGGTGGATGGGCTACTCCATCACAAAAGTGACGTATATCCCGTCCACCGTATTATAAGTTCCATTATATCCTATGGAACTTGTAAAATGGCGGGTGGGATATCCGTCACTTTTGTGATGGAGTAGCCCATCCTCCAAGGTCGTAATCCGGTCCTGAGTCCCTATACACTAACATCACCCAACTAGAGGGACTGGAAGTTATAAAACGTTTTTGGGATTCATGCTTTTCTCCTACCAGAATACCCACTGAGTTTTTAGTTGATTTGTTATAAATTACACTGACCAATAATTAGTTTTTTGTATAAAGACACTTTTTACCTCAAGAAGAAGGGGGTATTCCATGGACCACTGCCTGCTCTTAAAAAACGAAAATGCAAAGTTTCATTTTTTTAAATGCATATCCTTTTCCTTATAGGAACAAGCTGCGTTAAAAAAAAAAAAAAAAAAAAAAGCTTTAAAAAAAATCAATCACAGGCATGGTGGTGAGCCCAGCAAGCCAACATCTCTGCGATGACTGCAATTTCTAATGGGTAGCAAATTGCAACCTACCTTATTGATATGCATGAAGTAGGTAGATTTGCACCCCACTAGGAGTTAATAATGAAACTAAAAAGAGTTTAGTACATTAAGAATACCGATTTCCTAATTACGATTCGGAGAGAATCACAATTAGGAAATCGGTATTCCTAATGTTAGTACAGCTGGCCCCTAATTTCCTACATTTGGTGTTACTGGACTCCAGGTATATGGGGAAACACTTCCTTGGCTAGCGTTTTGGGATTTATGTTTGTTCATTTGAATGATGCAATAAAGTACTGAGCACATTTTTCATTATATTTTCTGCTGCAATGATATACTCATGTGGTGTTAGCACCAATACACTCCCTGAGGTGCGCCAAAAAATACATAGCATGTATGGATTCAAAAAATGACCACGGAGCTACATGTGTCTCATCTTAATGGTGTTTTTTGTTTTAAAAAAAAGCTCCATCTGTGGGCTTCCAATACACGATCTAGGGGTGACTTATTTAATATTGAGCAATATCCTTTGCTACAGGACAAAGACACTTTGGGTTTGGGATACTCCATCACAAACATGGCCAATGTTCCATCTTTGTATTACCAGTCTGGTATAGGCCATAGCACTTGTACTGTGGCGGATGGGATAGTCGGTTACAATGCCCTTTCAAGGAAGCTTAGCAGATGCTATACTGCTGTTGAGTAGTTTAGTGTTTATTAATAGAATTAAATTGGAGCAGCGCAATGAACATATAAGTTAGCCAGAAACTCAATATATATACACTCCAACTGAAAGCTAACGGAGGTGCTAAGGAAAGTAGATTAAGAATGTTGAGATAGAAAAGACAGAAACCCTTCATTGGATGAGACAGTAATATCTATGGCTGTCAGATGATCCACCAGGATGGTCAAATTTGACAATGTCAAATGCAGCTGACACAGCCAATAAAATCAGGCCACCTACACTGACAGAACTAGCTGCCATCTGGTGGTCAACAAAGGCTACTTTTAGCAATACTAGTCATTTTTTGCTAGTGAAGAATTTGAGACTGTCAGCATTCTTCATGAAAGTGTAATGGTTAGTAGTTGTGTTTGGAGGTGTAGGCTTGGAAGCCCTTGGCTGGTGCTGACAGAAAAGAAACAGATCAATGATAACTTTGGTTACTCTCTGTGGTCCTAGTTCTCCTGGTAGCTTTTTAGACCGCAGAGTGCGTTACTCAGAATGAAGAATACTGTGCAGTATCAGAGCAATACACAACCAATGTTATGGATGTTCCCACTTTTCTAGCAGTTGTTTTCTGTTCACAGTATTCAAGGTTTCCCATGTGAAATATGAAAGGAGAACTTTAAGATGTGCAGTAAATTCCAAAACTAGTGCTCATAATGAGGCTTATGGGCTTTTCAGTGACTTCTAGGATAAGCACAAATATACACATGTAAGCCTTCTTGCCTGAACGTAAAGAAGCTACAGACGGGGGTGAGCACCTTGAAATTAAAACTGTCTCTAGACATGTCTCTGAGACTATAATGATAAATTACTCAACGTTTTAGTGGAAGCTTCTGTATTGCTATTTGCTATTTTGTTTAAGGAAAGCGAGTGTTGATTGATTGATGTACCTTTCCAAGCTACATAGGCGCGTGAAATCGTAAAACTCTTGACATGTCCTATTTAATGACATTTTATTTAAAACTGGCACTACTTTCAAGAATTTCTAGATGGTGATTTTTTAATACATGAAAGCTGACAGAAACTCTCTATAAATTGATTTAAGATAACCCCTGGTGGCAGCATTATTCCACAAAAACGTTTTATGGAAAAAGTCTTCCAAAAATATATCAATGTCAATCTTTGGCAAGTGGTAGACTTTGCCAAAAAAGCACTTTTTCTATCTCACTGCTAATACAGTGTGGGACAAACTGGAGGGTTTTGTGAAGAAAAAGACACCCTAAAATGAGAGAGTTTGCAAAGGAAGCTTTTCTTCAATTCCTTCTACAGATATACTATGTGACAAAAAGACAATCTATTACTCCACATGGAAGTATCATCACCAGGGTTGTATTTAACTTTTAAGTAATGACTACAGTCTCACACTGATCCAAGTTAATCGGCTAGGCGTAGTATGTGTGGTGTCCCATTTTTTTACACTTATATTGAATACATACCATTCACTAAAAAAAAACTGATTTTGAGGTATGCCTTGTGCAAAATTTGAAACTAGATGTGGGCACATCTTGTAATCTTACTGTTTAACTATGTAGCTAAGATGCAACAGTTTGTATATGAGTACAACTCTCGTGTGTGTTTTCATTACAGGTTTGTTATTAGCAGAGATGTTGGGCCTGATTTAGATTTCGGCGGACGGGTTACTTCGTCACAACAGTGACTAATAGAACGTCTGCCAGAATATAAATCCCATATGACACAATGAGATGGGTTCATGACCATGTTTTTTACAAATGCTATTTTCATTGTGGTATCCTCTAGGGGCTGTTCTAAACATTACAGTCAGCATATCAACTTAGTACAATGTTCGTAGCAGAGAAAATCGCCCCATAATACGTTGCAGGGCATTACATTTACAAAACATTTTTGCTCATAACTCAGTCTGTGGTTGTCCTAGGACAATGGGACCACCACCAAAACATTTACCACGGTGTGCTCTTTCTGTCTACATCATCACTGGGTCCCCACATTAGGTTAGTGGGGACCGCAAAATAATACCCCTTCCCACCATCCCACCATTCAGTGTCTTTTTCAGTTCTTTCAGTGCTGGACCTTTTGTTTTGCAGCTGGCAGTAATTTAGTTTTAGGGGCCTTGTTTGTTATATCATTGCAGTAGGCCTGCTAGCCTTCAAAATGTATAATGCACTATGCCCTCTAGGAGCTAAGTATATGGTTACACTGCATTACTTTCTGCCATTCTCTTTTCATGTAATAATGCCCTCTAGGGGCTAACTATATGGTTATATGACCATGTTTCTTACAAGTGCTATTTGTATTGTGGTGTCCGTTCTGAGCATTACAAGCAACATAATACAATATTCGCAGGCACGAAAACTCACCCCATGATGCTTTGCAGGGCATTACTTTTACAAAACATTTTTGCTCATAACTCAGCCTGTGGTGGTCCGAGGACAATGGGACCACCTTCAAAACGTTCACCACAGTGGGCTCTTTCTGTCTATATCATCTTTGGGTCCCAACCCCTACCACCATTTAGTGCATTTTAAGTGCTCTTGTGGAAGTAACTTTTGTTTTACAGCTGGGAGAAGTTTGTGTTTTAAAGGCCTTATTTGTAATTTCATTGCAGTAGCCCTGCTAGCCCTAGAAATATGTATTACCCTCTAGGAGCTAAATATATGGTTACAGTGGATTACTTTCTGACATTTTGTTTTCATGTGGTTATGCCCTTTCGGGGTTAACTATATTGTTACATGACCATGTTCCTTACAAATGGTATTTCATTGAGGTGGGGGCTGTTCTGAGCATTACAGTATAATGCCAAAAGTTCAATTCTGATAAAGGTTTTTATTGGGTTTACATGATAAGTTTATATGTTTTATTAATCTCTCCTTATTGCAGTTATGACCATGATTCAAGCCAACTTAACATCCTTATTCCACTATGACTGTTTAAACACTCTTGATATGTTTGGGTGACCCTTCTAGTTTGTTTCTCGTGTTACTCCTCCGTGGCTGTATTGTGTCTTTTTCTGGGAATTGTGTTAGCCAGCCAGCAATTCTGATGGTGGGCTGCTGAAAGTGGTATTCTATTGGAATTAGCATGACAGATTTAAATTAGGAAGCTAAATGGCAACTTTTTCATTTTTGGCTACAGCTAGAGGAAGAAAGTGAATGGAAGTGCTTTAGTTATATGCAGGGCCACTGGAATTATGTGGCAGAAAGAGACCAAATTATGAAGCAGGATTGACCAATTTATGTGGCAAAAAAGTCCAGTTATGATTTTACAACGCCAATAGCTTTAACTCAAGCATATGTGAGACCTACTGCATTGCAAATGCTTGTTTTTCTTTTGTCAGTAAAAACTTTCAGACTTTGATTGGTGAGTGAGATTTCTTTCACACTGTTTTTCTCTCTACTTATGATTTTCAAATCCATTTCAACTGGAACAGAGGTACATGATACATTGTTTCTTTATGTTGCACATTCATTCTAATGCAGCAACATAAAGTAACCAAGTATTGTTTGTGGAACAGGCAAATTATACTTTGTTCCTCTATGTGGATGCCTCACAGCGAGTGTGCCACATAAAGAAACAAAGTATAATTTACCTATTACACCTTGATTTGTTTTTAGAATATCAAAGAGGGAGAAAGAAGTGGCTGCCAAATGTTAGCTTTTCACTTAAATTTGGGAAAACTGACAGAAGATATACTGCAAAAAAATCCTAATATAATTAAAGGCTTATTCTTGAATTTTGCATCATAGGCCATTCAATGATGGAAAAACAGTTTGAGTGGTACTTCACCTTTAATGAAAGTGAAGAGTAATATTTAGATACGTTGTCATATACTAAAGGATGTGCCAGTGTTCCTCTTAAAGATGTTTTTGTAGTACCTACCCTACTGAAGGCCAGGAGGAAGTCCAATTTTCCAGAGTGACGCATGCAGTGACGCAACTTCCAGTAGATGAGATGCTCCCAGGCAAACACCAGCAAACTCAGGCCCATGGCCACCAGCAGCATGTAGAAGACACCCGCCATGTTGTCGATGTCCAGCTTGCTGCTCATCACCTCGATCTTGTCGTTATGGCAGATGCCCGAGAGCCACAGCCTCTCCAGCATCTCGATTTCATCTGTTGGAGGTAACATCAAACAGTCTCAATGTTCTGGCAAGCCAAAACAAAGTGTGAATAATACATCAAATGTAGTGTGATTTAAAGAAATACATTCCTGCTAAACACTCACAAATACTCATTGCAGGCCCAGTTAAAATCTTTACATAAAATGTGAGACTTTTTTTACAAACATTTCATGAATTTTTGTGCAAAACTTCGCCAATTTAAAATCCATCCAATGTGCTTAATTTTTAAATTAGCTTTTGTGGGAGAAAAAAAATCATAAATATTAACCATTAAGGTAAAAAGCACCTAAATGTAGTTTTTGAAAGTGGACCAGTTACAGGAGTTTTATTTCACTTATTCTGAAAAATTAAGCTAATTACGTATCAAAGGAGAAAGTTCTTGAAAAATGAGACATTTCATGAGAGACATACTTGTACGAAAACATAATTGTGTGATTTCATGAAATGCATCTTTATGAATTACACCACATTCTGCTGTGGAACGAGAATTTCTGAGTTATGGTTACACCAAAGATCACACGTTGTCCGATGTCAGCCACTTTTTACATTTTAACTCAGAGCAGTTTACATTCTAGAAATTGCAGCTTCTTGCTCCCTAGTACAAACCCAGTACTACAAACTATCAAAATGTATAGAAAAAGATGTAGTCTGGGTGAGATTTTCAGATCTAACTTGAAACAGTGTATCATCTTGATATTCACAAATACAAACAAGCAAAAGATGTGGCTTTACATGTTTTCACAGCAGGACTGTCACTGCGGAAATATTTACACCATGCAAAATCTCAGAGCAGTACTTTATTCTATGGCCCTGATAACTTTAAAAATAGTTCACTCAGTCACAGATATCCCAAATATATTCAGCAATCTCAGACATATGGATTCCTATGTAGACCCTCCTTGCCTGTGATGTAGATGCCGTGCTTTAAAACAAGGCCGTCTTTGCGGATGCCGCTGCCCAGGCCGTGCAGGGACAAAGGGATCGTGGAGACCTAGCACTCCCAACTATGCTGTGGTGGCCCTGAATTATCCCGATCGATGGTGACAATATTTCTCATTCCTCACAGGGACTCTACCAGGCCTCAGAGAGCACCTCTTCATGGCTGGAACCGCATGGGGCAGCAAGACCCAACCTAGCAGCCCGCAAAGATTTACCCCTTCATGGGGTCAAATGAGCACAGGTCGCTCATATCTTCCTGCCTTGTGGTTAATACTGTGTTGGACTGAGCCAATTCCGGGCCCTTGCCCAAGTAGTCCAAATGAAGCACCAGCTCTTCATTGGATTCAAAATCATGAGCCCGCATCTGGCTGTTGTCTCAGGCCTTGTAGGTGCACACAAATGAAAGCTCATTGACATGGACGACTGCTTTCTGTGGGACAATATCAGCTTCTATGGGAATCCCAAGTAACTGAAACAGGCAGAGATGTGCGCATTTCTCCTCAACCTCATCCCTAAAATGACTGGATTGTCCTTTTCCCCCTCCCTCGAAATCCAGACTGCACAGAGGACACAAGCCTGCCTGGAGCACATGGCATCACTATGTCCTATTATCACCTCTCTCTTATGACACTCACACACCTGGCGATCCTACTAGAAGCTCACAAACATGACCCATATGACTTGGATGGCCATCAGAGCCACACTGCAGCGAACGTCTCCCCCAATACAAATGCCATACAGCTGGAATTCCTCCCTCTTTGCCCCCAGCTTAGAAAGTAGGATATCAAATACGGACTACTGGAACCCGCTATTATGTGGATAACCATGGATAGGTGCTCAAAAGACTTTCACTACCAACATGTACTACAATGTTTTCTGGACTCCCTGGATGACCCAGCATGATCACCTCACGCTCCTGTGCTGCACATATGGAAGGAACAACTACCTCCCACAAGATCCGCCACACTGAGGATGCAAACAAGATTGGCCCAACCGGAAACCACAGGAGGATGAAAAAGCAATAAAAACATTGGAAGACTTAACCCACTCTGAAGACAAGGACAAATCTAGATCCTTCTTGAAACTTACACCCTTACGGGCTGATCCATATGGTCCACTCCATTGAGCAACATTTGGAACTCTCCTCCTCCAGCAGACTGCTGTACCCAGATGGAGATAAGTAACATATAAGGAGAATGATTATGCTCTGTTCCTCCAAATCCTACCCCTGATTCTCCCCACAAACAAACCCCATCACTCATCCAAGCCTCCTGTCCCTCCTTCCACCGTATCCCTCATATCTCCCTGCCCCTTCATTACAGGGAGGGTCCCTGTTTGAGATTTGCTACTCTTCCACCCCAACCTAATGATTTTCTCCTGCTCTTGCCCTACCCCTCCTATGAACGATTATAATGTACCATGATGCTGTTGTGTTACACGGTCCACACTACCACCACCCAAATGTTCCTAATGTTCTTAATGTTTCTAATGATCATACAATTCATAGAATTTGTGTAATCCTCTGTTGTTATATATATTGACAAAATGTAAAAGCTCCAATGCTCCCATGCTCTAATCAACTGTGCTCCGCACTGACGAGGGAGAACGTCCAGGTCTTGCATTCTGCAGCCACACACCCCTTTCCTGTCCTCTTATGTAGTGCCATACTACCTACCACTAGATTAGCTATTCCACCCCTCTGAGGTCTGGATCATCTTAAATCACCAGTACTGAATCATACCCTCCCATGCGCTCCCTTTGCCACTCACCACGCTCATCCTAAGGGACCAAAGAGCACTGTGACCCGCTTTGCATTCCCCACCCCCTCCACCAACCTACCCTACCCCCACCTGCCTACTCCACCAAACACAGACCCAAACAATTATCTAACCCGGATGACATTCTCTCACATCCGCTCCCCTACCTTCACCCCAACTGTCATATAGGAGGATACATACTAATATGCCTTCCTTGCCGCCCCCACCACCCCAGCCTGACTGCACTGTAGCTCACAGGACACTTGCAATTACACCACTCCCCTGACTATGTGGACCGCCCCTTGAATGGCTTCAGCGGCCTGGCAACCAGAATAATCATTCTAGCAAGGGCACCATCATTCTACATTTGCACCCAACACTATCACCTGATGATCAAGGACACCATGGAGGACCTACACCCACCACAGACAGTTAACACCACAGGACTGATCACATCTCCACTATTCTCCACATACTGACTGCTCCACTTTACCAACCACTAAAGACTTCTGATAACCAGCCCTTGTCTTCCCCAGAGGCCCATCCTACTCATCTCCCTGCTGCCTGAAGTCCCATACCCTCCTTCCTCTCTCCTCCTCCTCCCCCTGCGGACCACACTTCCCCCCACCAGGCTTCCATATATATTAGCTATACCTGTGTGGACACCCTCTCTCACCTTGGATGGCTTCCACCGGCATCACCTAGAACTCAACATCCATGTCATAGAACACCTATAGAACATCTTACATTAAATCACCCTGGCCACTTACCATTGTCTTTCTCAATGTTAACGGGGTGACTCAGTATGTGAAAAGGAAAAGGAGTACTGACTTACCTATGCTCATAATAAATGGGCATCACCCTCTTAAAAGACACCCACCTTTCTTCCTCAGAAGCTGACAAACATAAAATAAACTGGGTGGGGAAGATTATCTATAGCTGCAAATTTCAGGATGCCTCTCCCCCACCAGGAACCCATGGTTCCACTAGACATCCAGTTAATGTCAGGTAGGCATCCTTATATACAAAGCCCTGGACAGATACTGACAGTAATTTTGCTTTAATGAAACTCAAGATTGGCTCTAGGACTCTCAGGATGGATTTGATATATGGCCCCAGAGGCCCAAAGACTGCCTTTCTTCCTCATCTCCACAGGCCACTAACTGAACTTGCCACACCTCACATTGTAATGAGATGAGACTGATACCTGGCGCCATACCCTAGCCTGCACTAAACAGGCTCCATAGGCTGATGGAGTGAAGCAGAGAGAGCCCTTTTACGGGACTCTGTGTGATGACCACAACCTTTCTGACAAGTTGGAGCTTGCTAAATTCGAAGGATAAGGAATACTCATTTCAAATTGTGTGCAATACCGGTCCATGGCACACAATCTCGACTAGACAACTTCCTCATCTCTTGTTCGGCCCCATCAAGCATCAAAGATTGTAGGACTCTAGAGAGTTCAGACTATGCCCCGATTCACTTAAGCTTAGACTATAATAAACAAACAGTGATATGCAAGCCATGTTGCTTTAATGTGATACAACATGATTCCCCACAAAAAAAACAAAAATGGCAAGTCCACATGGTCTCATATCTAGATGATAACTGAGAGTCTCTCTCACCACCCCAAACACTGTGGAGCGCAGCCAAAGCTGCACTACCAGGCCAATTGATAAGAGATGGGCAGTAGGCAACGGGCAGCAACCCCATTAAATGGACATTAAAATCTGTACAAGTGCTTATACATTGAACCCATCACTGACGAACGGACGCACTCTAGAGAAGGCCTAAATGGAGCTTAATCTGCTCTACACTGCCAAAGCAGGATATGCCCTCTACAAGTTCAAAGCCTGGCACTATCAACAGGGTGAGAAGGACAGAAGACTCCTGACCGTGCAACTACAGCAAAGGGAAGCCATGACCTCCGTAGCGGGGATTAAGTATAACACTGGCCACATAGTTTGCGACCTTCAAGGTATTGCAAACACTTTTGGCGCTTTCTACACAAACATATATAGCTCCAAATTTCATAAATGTGCAGATGACATAACTGCACTTTTTGCCAAATTAAATCTTCCCAGTCTCAATGAGAAAGGCAGGAATCTCCTTAAAGGTGAGATCACCAAGGAGAAGGTAGACCAGGCCAGAACTAAGTTACCATGAAATAAAGCCTTAGGAGAAGATGACTTCCTCGTGGAATTATACCAATGGACCAAAAAGGAATGCAGTGGATTTGCTCTATGCCACTTTCCAGGAAGCAGAGCAGAACAGCTTGCTTTCCCTCAGGGACGACACACTGGTGATTACAGTTCTCCTATTGAGTATTTTGGCAACGCGACTCAAACAAGTCATCCCAAATTTAATCCATGACATCCAAGTGGAATCTGTCCTAGGAAGGTCAATATGTAATCATCTTAGCATCCTGGACTACCTACTCTGGCTCTCCAAAGACTCTCCAGATGTCACAATTGCCTTCTCACTAAATGCTGAAAAGGCGTTTGACTGAATAGAATGGGAATATCTTTTTCAGGTGCTACTGCATTTTGGCCCAGGGGAAAACTTTATCTTGAATATACAATAGCTCTATACCTACCCGACAACTTAAGTCAACTGCTAAGGCTTCCTGTCAGATGTTTTCCCAGTCAGAAGAGGGACCAGACACAGCTGCCCTCTTTCCCCCCCCTAATTACTCTGGCCATGGAACTGCTAGCAGATGACATACATCAATACTCCAGGATAGAGAGCAACCCCACTGCAGAGATACTCCTATATGCAGATGGCATATTATTTATGATTATGGATTGGGACAGCTACTTGCCAGACCTAATGCCCCTCATACCATCCTTCTCTAGGTTATCGGGCTACAGGATTAACTGGGACAAGTGTGAAGAGCTCCCCATGTCACGCACCACCACTAACGCGTTTATCTCGGGATTTCCATTTCACTAAAAGCAATGCCGGCTGAAATATTGTGGTATCCTCATCAATAGAAGGTTAGAAAATATGGTTAACGTTAACCTTGACCTCCTTGTTGGAAAAACTAATGGTGAGTTTCAGAAATGGTTACACCTTATCCTTTCCCTCCGGTGAAGAACATAAGCTGTCAAGATGGTTATAGCCCCTGCTTCGCCTATGTACTAAGCATGCACCCACCCAATTTCATGGACAATTTGGAGATCAAAGGGGTTCATGACATTAAATGACATCATCCACAATGGGGAATTAAAAACATTAGTCACTTTCGGAATTTCGGCTACCCCTTTCACAGACACCCAACTTCAACACTGCCTGAAGAGTACCCTGGGGCCCGACCATGGATCATACCAATCTCACCTATTACACAATACCTCATACCCTGTGGCACATACAAAGACTGAAATCAGGACTTTACAACCTGATAATCCAATATTTCTACTCGCAATCATTGATGTCCCACCTCGACACACACTAGCAAAAGACTTTACAAATACAATACACCAATGATGATGGGAAGGAAGTGATAGCAGAGTTGGACAGGCGGCCACAGTAGGCATGAATGAAATTCTGTCTCTTCTAAACAATACAAAGCTGGGACTGGACTCCCCAAAAGCTCACCACCTCAGGCCTTCTTCATCATTCACAGTGCTGGAAATATACACAACTGGACTGCAAAATCACACACATTCTATGTGATTGCCCAGCCATCTCCCAACTATCGGACCTTATGGCCGACACCCTAAACTCAGAACCTGACCTCCCATCACCACTACAAAAGACCTTGATCATGCTTAATGACTATACTGATCTGTCTGACTCTTCGACCCATGTAAGGCGACTGCTATCAACAGCATTGACCACTGCGAAGATATGTATAGTATGCAAGTGGAGTGCAGCCCAACTACCCAGAGACGACTAATTGTTGTCAGAGATGTACAAAGTAGCATCCTATAAGAAAATGATCTACAGATTTCAAGATAAGGAAGACGTGTTTGAAACTGACTGATCTCCTTTCCTGCTGCTAGAGGATAGCATTTAATAATAGCATACCACAACACTGTCCCAAAAGAAATGCACACCTACATGCAGCCCCCCTTTTAAAGAGTATTTTCTCTTCTATTCCTTGTGTCCCTCTCCCCCTTTTTTCTTCTTTCATCTCTTCCCACTTCCTGCCATGACCCTACCCCACCAGGACCTCTGACTGAAATAACTGGCTCCTTGTCACGTGCAATCACTCTATTTAGACATTCCTCAATGGCCTATTTGTGAGAAGGTTGCACTGAAAGTAAGTTGATCTCCTCAGGTACCATGCTACATCTTGGCTGCCTCTCCCCGAGTCTCACACTATCATGTTACATAGGAAAGACGTTTGTTTAATATTGCTCTGTCTCATTTTGGTCCACACCACCTTACTTCATAATGATGGATATCTGTATTACGTCTGTATTATGTTATGCTCCTAGACCTTTATGTCAGCTGTGTAAAAGGACTGATCAGAACCCATGAAGGCTCTTTATCTACTTGAATCTGTATAATATATTGTTGTGAATGATGGTATGTGAACCGTGATATTGCTTTTGTAAGAAGAAATTATTGTGGTATTGGCATTCTTTCCAGTCAAACACTAAAATCTAATAAAAAATTTAAATAATAAATAAATAACAAATGCAGGTCAAGAGCTGTAATAACAATTAATATTATTGTTAGAGCATGTGAATAAAAAGTGCAAAAAAACCAAGTCTAAATAGTGTGCAACAAAAAGGTAGCTTCTGAATTTTCAGCCCACTGAAGTCTTCATCAAAGGGTGCCACCTCAGAATCATAAAGCAGATGTGGGTATGTGGGTATGCAAACTTTCACTGAGTATGCACAGAATAAATCAATTACTCAAATACAAGCTAAGCAACATCTGACAGAGTGACATTTTGCAAATGTTTGATGGGTGTCCAGATTATCATGTATCTCTGGGATGTATATGCAAGACCTGAACTTTACTTTTGCAAACTATCTGAAGCTTGTTTTAAGGATTCTCATATCTCTACGAAACTGCTGGGTTAGGGGTGGCAGCACCTCTGCTTCTAGGAGACTGAGTCACTCCTACACCAGTTGGCAGCTGTCAGGCCCAATCCTTCCGGCTCTCTAGCAGCACCTCACAAAAATACAAATAGTAAAGATGATTTCTGGCAGGCTAGCGCATCGACTCTGGAAAAATCTCTGGGAAAATCGTGGTTGAACAAGTATTATCCTTTTGTCTCGATTGCAATAAGTTTCTTACATCCACACATACAAGAAAGAAGATACAGGATAGTTTTCAATACATTTTGTTGAAGAGACTGCAATCAGCAATAAAATGCATGAGCTGCAATGATTAGGATAATGACAAGTAGCTAAAGCATGATTGTGAAAATAGGCGATGTAAATATGAACAACCCCAATATATTGCAATAAACATGAATATGCTAATTCCTCCCTAAAGTGTATTTGCTACCCTAAAGAGAGCAAGGCGTGATAAACCTAATCTTCCCATGCCATGTCCATGTCCATGAGAAGCACCCCAAGCCCCATTACCTTAGGACAAGGTCAGCCTTCAGTCAGATGCACGAAGGCTGAGGTCTGCTCCAAAGTGATGTGCAGTATAGATGGAATATCCTGAGTGGAACCCCCTCTTATGGCCTTGGTCTCACAAGATGTTTTCATAAGACACATGTTAATGTTCGTGCAGACATCCTGACAAGGGTATGTACCTATATGTTAGATTGTGTGTGCAAACTTGTGTCGGCAATATCATAACAAATGCCTCACATGTTTGCATTCTGTTCTTGTCCAACAAAAAGCAAAGAACATGATGACAATCCAACACATACATTACTGATAATGACGCTTTCACAATTGATTATGAAATACAAATATTTCTTCTAAAATGTGAGCAATGCTAAAATGAATAAAAACGAATAATAAAAACAGAGCATATTATCTAGGTAAAAGGATACAGGCCTGCAAGCCTAGCTAAGCTAAACTCCTAAACCCATGCAAACTAAAATGGACTCACAGCAAGCTGATAGTTTAGCTTTCTAAAGTACTCTGAAGGAAGGCAAGACTAAAACTCTGATGATGCATTACAATAGTAATCTGAACGTCCAGGACTGGAAACAAGCTGTAAATCTACCAGTGGGAGTTTATCACAGTACTGTTTAATATTTATTCCTTTTAATTGTGAGAGCCATCTTTCCTTCCCACGTGTCCAGCATTTTTTGTGTGGAGATACCCCTCAAATTGTAGAGGGGACATATGTTCCTTTGTCTAGGTAGAAAGAATCACCTGAGCTCAGAGGTCTAGTAAGGATGCCAAATGAATTTAATTCAAGCAGGGCTGATGGGGGAGTCAAAATCAGGACACCGAAAGCAATTCACACTACACCTGCTGAACTAATGATAGCTATGCTCCTGTCTGAGCCTGTAGTTCATTGTTTATTACCACACTCTTATATTGTATTATACTGGCTGGTATTGAAGCAAATGTGGCTTATTGTTTGGCATGCTTCATGCAATGGAGAGTAGCTGCTTCAAAGATCACAAACACTGATGCTAGTGGTAGTTCCTTTTTTATTTAAATGTGACCAGTGATTGGCTCATTTTTTTGAGCGCCAGCTGAAAGCTAAATATAAGGCTGCATTTTGGGAAAGTTCAAATTTGATAACGGTGAAAGTGTCCAATGACTGATTTGATATTTGTGACTACTGGTGAATCTGGCTGGATTGTCAGCATGATTCTATTTCACAGCTAAAACATGTGCCTTCTGCTATCATTTTCAACACCTACTTCCAACAGCTGTCACCATGTACCGATCATTCCCTTACAGAAATCCTTCCCCCAGCTCTTTACCAACATTGCTGCTTCTTGAAACTAGAATCTAGGGGGTCTTTTTTAAGAAAGGGCAAGTTTGAAAAGTTCATGGCTGTCACCATTCTCAGCTTCCTGGTTTAAGATTGCATTCACTCATGCCAAACTTGCATATTCCAAAACTCATTTTTCATTCATTGTGAGATAAATGAGATAACTCACTTAAAAAAACACAGCAATGGTGACAATTCTATAAAGACGTTTACTCTGCACAGTGGCATGTGCATGCAGACTTTTTCTCAACCAGCTTATCGTTTGCGAAATATGTTGTCCCAAAGACACAATTATCAGGCAAACATCGGAAAACATAACTTTTACTTCACAAGCTTTTGAAATTTCCCATACAACTGTGTGAAGGATGTGAGACAAAAACATAGCAAAGTCACACACACAGCTACACAACACAACTACACACAACCGAACCTAATTCTGAGAGATGACACCAAACACTAGAGATTCCAGAAACGTCTGATAATTAACCTGTGCAGACTGCAATTGACTGAAGCCCATATCCAGACCGAAAAACAAAACCAGTCCTGGCAAAAAAGTTTAAATTAGCCTTAGAGTCCAAGAGGCCATAAATATAATGTGGCCATTTAGGTATGATTGGATCATTGTAGCCCATCCATCTCTTAAAACTGGCCCATATCCTAATGCCCTACAGGAAAATTCCAGAGTATCAGATTGCCCAGTCCATCCATCTTCCTGCAGAGACCTTGCCTATGCAAAAGTGACAACCAAAGACTGCTCAATCATCTCACTCTGCTTCCCACTGAACTAAAGACCCATCTTCTTCTAGTAAGACAACTCGACATCGTCACACTCTGAAATGCCTTCATGGTGACAGACAGCTCTTTATGTTAACCCCTTATCCTCAGCTTCGGGATTCTGTAATGTGTTTCCAACCCAGGCCCCAAATCTGAACCTCCAGAAATACTGTAATTGCATTAACCTTTTTTAGGACTCCTGATGCAGGCAGTGATGACAGTCATAGATAACAACCCGAGCATATTTCCGAACAGCAGAATCTGAGAAGACTCAGCCACACAGCCATACTAAGAAACTTTATCCACTTTCTTAAGGTTAAGGATCCCACAAGAGTGTCAGCTTCTTTTACCCAAACTATTATTGAAGCAACACATACAGTGTCCTTCCCAGTGACAAGACAGGGTTGGGTGGTCTCAGCTAGCAAGTGGACCTGATACTCCATAGAGTTCTCTGTACACCACTCACCAGTGATGCTCGTGCTACGATATAAATGCTGTCTGTGAAGTGCCCTGCTGTGCCTTGAAGCCAGGTCTGTGTTACAGAAAATATACTGCTCTAGTGTTTAAACACACAAAGGCTTCTTTTGGGCAGAATGGATGAAACGTGAGCACTTTTACTGAAGGAGAAGGAAGAATATATTAGGAATGAGCAATCTGCACTCTCTAGTTAGAAGAAATTGTGGATGGTGGGCTATACACAAAAAGCTAATGGCTTGGTATGATATTTTTTTAAATAAATTGGATGTCTTTCTTCTGAAAATGGCTGAATACAAATACAGTAATTGGTGAGATATTACTACCCCCACACTCCTTACAAAGCTAAATGATTTTGTTCAAACATTTTGTATGCTGAATAAAAAAAACATCCCTTTCCAGAAAACGGAGTCTATTATCAAGATGTTTCGGAGACTATGCTATGGAACTATCAGTTCATCAGTTCAACACAGATTATAACATAATCGATATTTTAATGTATTTCAAATAGTTACTGGGGAACGCTGGAAATTACGGTGCCTAATTTAAGCCTTTTTGCCATTATCAACTGAAAAAGAGTCAAATACTCCTAAAAATGAAATATGGAGTTAAAGATTTCAGTAGATTGTACTCTGTTTAAATTATGACATACATTTTAAACCTCAAAAGCATTCTTAAAATGGCAATCGTCCAGGGTTATTTTTTTCCTTCAATGGCTCCCAACCCACATTTCCTGTGCTGGTTTAGGACTCAATACCATTGGCTGCTCAGCCTTCCACTTTGCTCTCAGCATTGACAATCGCAAATCAGGAGAAGTCACCTACCAAATGATTTCAGTTTTTTAAATGTCAAGGTGATGTTGCTATAGGAAATGTCGGCCACCGAAGGATTATAGCCCTAATTACAAGTGCAGGGCTCCATTCCAATCCCTTTGCAAAAGCTTCTTTGCACAGGAATCGGAATTATGAATTTTGCAATAATTAGCACACCTTCACAGTTTCCTCTTTACAGATTCCCGCAGGCCAAACCTACATAAACTTACTGGGGTAAAAGACCTGTAAAAAAGTTCTCATTTGCATGTTAAAAACCCAAAATAGCAAGAATAAACATGTGGTAATTACTTTACCCTGGGGTAATAGTATTGACCATGTGGTAAATACCACACTCTATTCCAGCTAACTTGTAATGAGGGCCATAGATTTCAAAAAAGTGGAATGATTACTTACATTTTAGGCACAGGTTATTAAGACTCCCTTCTCAAGGAGTTACCTGGAGCTCTTGTATCCTTTTTAGTGATATACATGTAAAGTTAGCATTGCAAATGGCATTTCTTAACCAGAGACAATTAGGTTCACCCCAACCCTATTGGAATCAGACTTGGTAACACCCTCAGCTCTAAAAGTAAACATACCCTTTTCAGACTAAAGAAGAACTGGTAGGTGTCCCTCACCTCTCCTCTAGCGGAATATGTGTTTTTTTATTGGTATACTTACACAAAAAACAAGTAGTAAGGAGCATAGGGAAGAGGGGATACACTTAGTTGGAAAATAACATGGTAAACTCACATTATCCATGTACATATTTTATATAAATTCGCTGGAGAGATATTAGGGTTGACATAAGTATATATGTTATATACATCTAGGTCAAGGTACAGCAACCATTGATGGGTTTGTAATTATACATGTTCTAGAATGATTACTCCATGGAGGAATGTTTATCTGCTAGTCATACTGTGGATGATATCAACTTAGGAGAGGAAGGAAAGGAGAGGGGGAGGCAAGGGGAGGGCGATGGTATATGTGTGTAACTGATTATGACTAGTGTGTTTGACTTATTGAGGTGTGATTGTATAGAAGCAGTAAGATAGGCACTAAGTGGGTTTCTCTTCTCTTTCCATAAAGTGGTCTAATGTTCGCTATAAATTATTCAATGTCTTTTGATGTCCTTTGAGAGCATGTGGGCGTCTCAAGTAGCTTATTGAAGGGAAACATGTTTGAGGAATTTGCAATCTGCTGATATAACCTTATTTGCAAAAGCTAGAAGGAGATCTAATAAGGTTATGTCACTCTCATCAAGATTGGGTCTAGTTGAGATGCTCAAGGGCCCAATATAATTAGTGGTAAATTTAGGGTAATAGATGTCTCAAACATGTCATTGATTTGGTTTGACCAAAAGAAAGATAATTGAGGACATTGGAAGAACATATGTTCGTGGGATCCAGGAGCACTTCCACAGCTCCAACATTTGTCATTGTCTCTGAGACCCATCTTGTGCAGCCTAGCTGGAGTCCAGTGGAGGAAGTGTAAGGAACAAAAATAGATTGGATCAGTGACGGGGCAACTTTATATCGAAGAGCATATTTTCCTATATTAATCCAGTTCTCCTCAGGAATCTGTATTAAGTCAGAACCTCCTAAACATTTAGACCATTTAGACCGAAGGGGTGACATGCCCGGTGAGGTAGGTGTCTCGAGAGCTTTGTATATCTTGGAGCAGATATGTCCTGAGTAATGCCTTAGTTGCGTTTGAAGCACAATCTAGTTTAGAGTGTTTAGCTTTAATTTTTAGAACACTACAAAAGTCGATTGGGGAGGTTTGTGTTTTGCAGCCAAAAAAGCAGAGGGCATAGGTTCTCCGTTGAAGTGATATAGGTCACGAATAGCATGGATGTTTTTTTGAGGCCCATGAACGGTGTAGTTCATTTATAGAGTCCATTTTTATTCTGGGATTGTGCCACAGAGAAGCCATTAAAGATCTGTGTAATGGGAAATGGGAAAATGTGAGTGGTTATCTAATACTTTAATAGTGGTAGCAGTGTCAACAAAGATCTCTTGCGATATGGGTGGTCTGAACTTTTTCATAGAGAGATGTGTGGCGGGGGAGAAGGGTGAGCATATAGACTTTTCAATTTCAAGCCATCTCGGGGGATCAGCAGCCAAAAAGTGCCCTGTGATGCCAAGGAAGCCGTTTGATATAAGTTCCAGTTTGGTAATCTGCATCCCCCTTCGTGGGTGCCCTTTCTTAAGGCCTTAAAGGAGATTCCAGCTCTCTTCCCCTTCCACAAAAAGGGGGATGTTAGGTTATCTAATATTATGAAAAAAGGAGTGAGAGAGTTGCATTGGTAGGTAGTGAAGTTAATAATTAGGGGATCATTATTTTCAATGTCTGAATTCTGCCCCACCAGGATATATGTTAGGGTGACCAGGCATCCAATACATTTTTTATCTTGTTGATAGTTTTCTCTTCATTTATTTGAAGCGTACCTGGGGTGTCTCTAACAAACCAGATACCTAGATATTTAAGTTGTTTAGGTTGCCATTTGAGGCCTGAATTACCCAAGTGTGAAGCAAAACACAGCAAATCAAGGGGGAAAACCTTGGTCTTTTCTTTGTAAAGTGTATAGCCAGAGACCCTAGAGAAGTCAGATATTATATTGATTAGTGCCGAGATTGCATTCTCTATATCTTCTGAGTAAATAAGTATGTCGTCAGCATAAGCTCAGGTTTTATAGGTGTTATTGCCGAACTTGAAACCTGCAATCTCAGGGGATGATTTAATTAGTAGGAGCAAGGGATCAACTGCTAAGAGGAATAATAATGGGGATAAGGAACAAACCTGTCTCGTGCCTTGAAATAGATCAAATGTTGAAAGCTCACTGTTAATCTGGATATTTGCTTTCGGGTTGGTGTATATGGCCATCGTCATGGGCTTCTAGGGTAGCGTGCAAGGACAGCCAGTATACCTTGTCGAAAGCTTTCTCTGCGTCAAGCGCTAGTGCAGCGGTTGGTAGAGTTGCAATTTTCACCTTATTTATGATGTGGCAGAAGGTACGGATGTTGTTTCTTGCCATTCTTCCTTTCACAAAACCTGTTTGGGAGTTATGTATGAGTTTTTGGATGATAGATTCAATCTGTTTTGCTAAGATTTTCGCAAATATTTTTGCTTCCATATTGAGTAAGGAAATGGGTTGATAATTATTTAGGTCTGTGTGGTCCTTGTCCTCTTTTGGGATTACTACAATTGCTGCTTCAGCTGCGGTTCCCCAAACCTTACCTTGTTATACAAAACAATCTAGTGTGTTTCTCAGTTGGCTGATCAGTGAGGTCTGAAAAGCTTTGTAAAAGGAACTAGGGAACCCATCCGGTCCTGGTGCCTTGCCTGATTTGATATATCTAATGGCATGACCGATTTCAGTAGAGCCAATGGGCTTATTAAGTTTTTTTTTTTTCTGACTCGGTTAATTTTTTGATAGGGAGATTTCAGAGAAATGTTTCACATTCAGATTGCGGGCATTTAATTTGTAGGGTATAGAGTTTAGCATAGAAGTTTCTAAAACTTATAAAACCTGGCAAGTTTTGTGTTTTAGCACCCCATTGGGCACTTCAATATGTGAGATATTGTTGGATGTGTGTCTAAATTTGAGTGTGGCAGACAGTATTTTCCCAGCTTTGTTTAGAAATAGGAGTCCTTTTGATTTTTGAGCGTGGACCCAGAGATAGGCTTGTTTACTAATGATAGTGTTATATTTGTATTATTGTTGTTTGATCTCAGTCAGTGTTTCTTTATTTCTTGTTTGTCGAAAAGTAGATTCTTTAGATTTAATTTATGAGGCCAGCTGTTGGAGTGATCTTTTGATCTGGTAATTTTTATTGGACATGCGTTTGATTATTTGTCCTCTCATTGTGCCTTTAAATGCATCCCATAGTACCATGGAGGAGGAGACCGAGTGGCCGTTTTCTGTGAAGAATAAGTCCATTTCTTGTTTGAAGCCCTCTATATCTTCAGGATTGTCAAGAATTTCTTCATTCGCCGGATTCTATTATTCAGCTTAGTTGGTGTTAGGAAAATGGACATGGAAACTGCAGCATGCCTGGACACAAAAATTCTGTGAATTTCTGAGGATGTGGTGCACTGAAGAAGAGAGTCTGATACTAAGAGGTAATCAATATATGAAAAGCTGGAGTGGGGGGAGGAGAAGAACGTAAAGTCATTGCTGGTTGGATTGTGAATTCTCCACATGTCTTTGAGTCTGTGTGTTTGGCAAAGTTTTGCCTTGTGTTTGTTAGATTTGGGGGTACTAAACTGAACAGCAGAGTTGCAATCTAGCTAGGGTCCATTGCGAGGTTAAAATCTCCACCAACAATCAGTTTTTGAGTTTGGTGGGATATCGGTTAGTTTCTTATCTGGTCGAACCCAGAAATCATTGTTATCAGTGTTCAGTGTATAGTTCCTAGCTGCCATTGGTTACCTTAGTAAATAGCCATCTCCTTCTACTGTCGTGTTTTGACGAAATGACCATCAGTCCAGAACTCTTAGAGATGAGTGTGAGTGCCCCATTTTTCTTCTCTACCGCTTCAGTGTATAGTACCTTGGACACCCACCCTCTCCTCATAGATAGAGCTTCCCTAAAGCCAATCTTTGTTTCTTGTAGGGTTATTATATCACCTGCTAATTCTTTACAGTATTCTGAAATTTTTGTTCTCTTAACTGGATGATTCAACCCTTTGGTGTTTAAGGATACTATATTAATGGACATCATAGGGGAATATGTTAATAAATGATAGCCACTTCAATCTAGAATCTGGGCAAATAATGAGGACCAACCCACAGTCAACCTACATATGTAATGGGGAATCCCATACCACCGCTAGGACGAGAAAAAGGTAGGTAAAGGTAGGGGATTTAGGGGACACCCACACACGATAGGGCAGACAGTAATTGGTGTTAAGAGGTTTGTAGTGTTGTCCCATCCCACCAGGGGAAGTCTGTAGAGACAATTATCAAAAGGTGGGAAAGCACAAACAATAGGTAGGAGCACGGCCTGAGCCCCCCACATGTGTCCATGTCATGCACTTGGACGAGTATATGGCAGTATGTGTAATATGAAGACCCAATAGGGATGGATATGGTTTGAAACAGTGGCGAGTATGGCCGGAGTGTAGGTGTTTGAATATAAGTAATATGATTAAGCATCAACCTTCAACATAATGGAGAACAACATAGGTACCACTTTCTAGAGCTCATCCACATAATTGCCAGGAAATACACGTTAGGGCACAATAACGGTGTCCTTTCTGACAGTGTTTAGGTATGCACTATCAAACCTTATTGTTTGACAACTCAAAACAGTTATGGTGCTAAGGCTAGACTAACATATATTGAGAAAAAAGAGCCTAACCACCAAGGTGTTTGAGGATCCAGTCTCTTGACCATAGGTCTTAGGAAGATCATTTACCGTGAGTAGGTGAAGTAACAAGTAAATAACATTGACTTAGCCTTAAAAGACATAACATCGTGATGCAATTCCAGTAAATATATTGTCAAGAAATAGCAACAGCACAAGGGATATAGCTGTAATCGCATGTTTTAGCCACCTGAGATGGTCAGGGTCGAGTATAATTTGATGATGATGTGTTGGAGGGTTCAGCTTCCATCTGCGACTCAGATTTAGGCCCATATATATGAGAAAATGACAAAGTGCCACGCTGCACCAAACTTGGAAGCGCATACTCCGTAATTTTCACAAAGCAGGGATGCACCGTATTTAAGTGAATACAGCACACCCCTGTATTGTCCCCTGCGATGGCGCTAAATTTAGCTGCCAGTGCCCAGGCAGGCATCCTTGCACCATTGTGCAAGGATGTCTGTGTTGAGGGTGTGATTCTTTATGTGCGGGAAGGTGTCCCTTGTGCTCATAAACAATCACTAATGGCGCTTTGGCACTTCTGTGTGTGCTGCAGATTGCAGCACACACAGAAGTGCCAAAGCGTCATTTTCAAATTGACACCTTCCCGCACATAAACAATAATTTCTGGCACTTTGCTCTTTCTATTCATGCTGCAGAATGCAGCACGCATAGAAAAATAAAAAAACAAGGCGGAATAAAATTATTTCTCCTCATTGTGCCTTGCTAACGCCACCCCTCAGGGTGGCGTTAGATTTTGGTGCTGGCTCAGGTTTACAAAATCTCGTAAATCTGAGGCAGCATCAAAATGCATTGGGTGTTGCTGTGGCACGCCCACAGCAACACACATTGCAAGCCCCTCTGACGCAGACTACTGAGTCGGAGGGGACCCTATTTACAAGGAGGAGTAATGCCACAAAAAAGTGGTGTTACACCTCTTTGTAAATATGGAGCAGTGTTTAGCGCCACTGGAGCATCACGTAAAGTTTATAAATATGCCCCTTATTGTTTAGAAACCTGGTTAGCTCTGCAGGTTCCAAGAAGATCTTTGTCTGGCTTTTGTATGTAGGAGATTACCATAATCTTAAGTCTCTTCCTTAAGGCTAGGAAGCCTTTTCGACTAATCACAGTTTCTTTTGCGTAGTCTTGAGATATGGATATTTTCTGAGTTTGCCACCTTACCACTTTAATTTTCCTCATCTTAGCCAGGATTTGTTCTGTGTGTTGGTGCCTGGTTGGTTTGAAAATCTTAGCTATTGGTGTCCTTTGATTGTTTGGCTTATAGGGGCTGACCCTATGTGCCCTCTTGATCTTGAAGTCTTTGTCTAGTTGTAGCGCAGCTGGAATCCAGGAGATAAGAAAGTCACTACTGATTTGAGGTTCAATTCCTTCTGGGAGAGAAAGATTCAGAGGTTGCTTCTTCTATTTCGATCTTCTTGCTCTGTTAGTTGAGATTTCAGAGTCGCAACCACCTTTTCTAACTCAGAAAACTTTTGGGAATGGTCATTGGTACAGTCTTCGACTCTGCTGATCCTGGATTCTGCAGCTGTGACAATTATTTTCAGATCTTTAAGGTCACTATGTATTGCAGCTACTTCCACTTGGAGTAAATCAGTATTTGTCTTGGTGCTTTGGACCACATCATGGACAGTATTTAATTTGCGTAGAATTGCATAGAGTGTGGAGGAGGTACCTCGTTTCTCCTTTACCGGTGACTCTAGAGTGGGCGGTGAGTGCTTTGTTTGAGGGCAGTTTTGGATTCTCTTTCCTTGGTGGTAGA
Source organism: Pleurodeles waltl (assembly GCF_031143425.1). Lineage (NCBI taxonomy): Eukaryota > Metazoa > Chordata > Amphibia > Caudata > Salamandridae > Pleurodeles > Pleurodeles waltl. The sequence goes on along the minus strand of NC_090446.1, from coordinate 1,329,682,327 downwards.
GTCTTTGGATTCTGCCATGTTGTGATCTGTGTTGCAAAATATCTGGCCAGGCAGGTGGGCAGATATATAATTGAGCTGAGTAACCACACCACGAAGCCCTCACATGTTACGTTCCTTCAAATTATGCAAGTTAGCTGAACTGATCTAGAGATATATGTGGTTGATATTGAACTATAGAGGGACAATAAATGATGCTTTTAATGATGGTGTTTGTTGACTGCTAGTTGTCACTGTGCAAATATTTAGTCTATTCGATGCACTTCATGTTCCCCGCGTCGTGCTCAAACGTGATGTTCGCAGCAGAAGGCGTGATCGGGTGGCAGTGGTCGTCTTACAGCACACACTAATTCCTAAGGGTGGGGGACCGCATGTGACTCTTTGCGAGCACCCGAGTCGGCTTAAGTTATTCCGGCCCTCCGATCAGCCAGAAGAGTTTACATGGACCGAAAACACTGGTTCTCACTCGGCCTGTATTTTACTATTACTTAATAAGCAGCCATATCTCAACGCGCACCGTGCGCCAGATGATCTTCACATTAAAAGCTTCACAAAAACTTCACATTAAACTTGTAGGTTGTATTTGGTCAACGTACTCACATTTCCTTCACTCCATTTCAGCACATTGTGGTATACAATGCGAGTCTACCATCTTGGTTTGATCCAGAGAGTGCTGAGAAGGTAGGATAGATGAGGTCTAAATGTCAGCGAAGGTTCTGGAGCGTCTTAGTTTAGCTCCTCACCACTTACAGAGGTGAAACACTCATTTTGTGGAATCGTTGAACGCATACACGATCCGTTTTTCACTAAGACGTGCGGTGGGCTCTCTGGAGCTCAGAGGGGAGCCACCATCTTGCTGCGCACCAAACCACACCCCCATCCTCTAGCAAAATATGATCCATTAGACAGGGAGTGTAAGGAGTTATCCAAGCACCTCAGGGAATCTCTCATTTGCAAATAATGATAATATTGAGCTCTGCCCTCGTACCATGTAATCAGTATGCACACACACAATTATTGGTATTTTACAACTATATGCTTACTTGTAGTATATGAATATTTATACTGTGTATTTGCATCAGGTTCAAAATTTGTAAACCCACTGAAAGCTTTCGTAATTCCTGATGGCCTGTGAAGTCGAGCAAGATGGAATAGCACTTTACAGTAGAGATACAAGGAAAACTTAGAAAGGAGGTGAAACAGAGAAAACCAATGGACTGAATCTCCCTCCTCCGAAAAGGAATCGGCTGAGACAAGGGTTGGCACAACTCTATCTCAATGTTGCAGAGACCGGGCTTCTGAACCAGCTGCAGGGAAGACAGGTAGATACAGAATACTAGCCAGTTTGAACATTTACAATATATCAATGTTTGAGAGGCTTATCAGTTTTGACTGCAAGTGTTGCTTTGACAGAGTTTAAGCAGATCAGAAATCCCACTGAGGGCTCTAGGAACAAACTACAAATTCACGAGGCATGAGACAGGAGACGAACAAGAGATGGAGCATACAAACAAAGCAACACGATGTAAGTGAGACCTAATAGAGAATATATCAAGGAGAAACAAGAGGACGAAAATGACAAAGGTGAGGGACAAATATTATGTTTATACTAGTATGAAAACGAAGAGCCTCAACTCACGGCACATTGCCAGAGAAAGGCAATGTGCTGTTAAGGACCTTAAACACTACTCTGCCACCAGCAATGCAGAAACAAAATCTGGAAGTGAATAGACTAACAGTTAGTGGTGTAGTGTTCCCAAGCACTTTAGTTTCCACTGAATCATATTCCGAAATCTTCCACCCTGTGCACTTTATGCCTGGCTGAGCCTTTACACTTAGCAGGAATTCTTCCAATGTGTCTTTAAATCATGTGTATCAGAATGGTAATATTACAAAAACTCAGAAGATATTATGCAGATCAGGGCAAATGTTAAATGGGTCCCACTTATAACCTGTCAGTCTTTTTTCCTACCTAAAGTGTCTAAATAGTGTCTGCCACACAATATATATGTTTGTTCTGGTCTACTAAGCTTACACTATGCCAAGCCATGTAGAGATTACCAGCATACCTTGTGCTGTCATTGGATGAGCAGTTGGAAAACAGTCATTCAGTACCTCCCCTTAGAAACCGTGAGTCTAACTCCAATCACAAACACCCCCATCAGTACCTTATATGCTTTTATCAAAAATTATGTCTTACAGAGCAACAAGGGGTCCCTCGTTTTCGGCTCTTGGTTTACTATAAAAATGTGCAAACAATGCCACTCAGCAGAAGCTTAGAGACGCCAATGATATTTTCCCTTCTTCCTTTCAGGATGGATCTCTACAAGGTCATCTTCCTTTGCAGCCCCGGTCACAAGACTCATACCAGAGAAGTGGACAGTTTTCTTTCTCTGTCCTGTAAGTTTGAAATATGCGTTTTCTAAACTAAAAACATGGTGATCACACACACATTTGTTAGCATTACTAGTTAAACATGTAGGGGGTTATTACAACTTTGGAGGAGGTGTTAATCCGTCCCAAATGTGACGGATATACCACCAGCCGTATTACGAGTTCCATAGGATATAATGGACTCGTAATACGGCTGGTGGTATATCCGTCACTTTACCGTCACTTTTGGGACGGATTAACAACTCCTCCAAAGTTGTAATAACCCCCGTAGTCTGCTTTCTAGGCCTTAAACCTACCACACATATTCTATAATATTGAATGCTGTTAGAAATGGGGTCTTTGGTTGACAGTCAGGTTACCCCCTGTTCAAGCAAGGACCCTCACTCTAGTTAGGATAAAAGAGAATCACCCTCAGCTAACCCCTGCTTACCCCCTTGGTAGCTTGGCAGAGCAGTAGGCTTAACCTCAGAGTGCTGGGCGTAAAGTATTTGTACCAACACACACAGTAACTTAATGAAAACACTACAAAATGACACAACACCAGTTTAGAAAAATAGGAAATATTTATCTAGACAAAACAAGACCAAAACGACAAAAATCCAACATACACAAGTCAAGTTATGATTTTTTAAAGGTTTAAAATAAAAAGAGTCTTTAGGTAGTTGTAACAACACACTAGCGCTGCTAGCGTGAAAATGTACCTGGTTTGCGTCAAAAATAACCCCGCACGGGCGGTGTGCGTCGAAAGTAACCCTGCACGGCTGTGTGCGTCGAAAACAACTCGGCACGGCGGTGCGCGTTGAAAAAGCCAGCCACACGACGATCCGAAAGTCCCGCGGCGCAGGGTGCGATCTCTCAGCCTCCGTCAGCGATGCTGCGCGTCGTTTCTCCTGTTCCGGGCGTCGGTTTTTCGGTCGCGTTTCCTGCGGCGTCGTTTCTCAGCTGCGGAACCGGCGTCGCGTCGTTTTCTCAGCCGCGATCGGATTCGCGTCGATCTTTTCTCCGCACGGCGCTCGGTGCGTGTATTTTTGTCCTTAGGCTGCCAGCCTCTCCTTTCAGGGTCCCAGGAACTGGAAGGGCACCACAGAGCAGAGTAGGGGTCTCTCCAGAGACTCCAGGTGCTGGCAGGAAGAAGTCTTTGCTATCCCTGAGACTTCAATAACAGGAGGCAAGCTCTACATCAAGCCCTTGGAGATTTCTTCTTCAAGATGGAAGGCACACAAAGTCCAGTCTTTGCCCTCTTACTCTGGCAGAAGCAGCACTGCAGGAAAGCTCCACAAAGCACAGTCACAGGCAGGGCAGCACTTGTTCCTCAGCGATCAGCTCTTCTCCAGGCAGAGGTTCCCCTTGATTCCAGAAGTGTTTCTAAAGTTTGTAAGTTTGGATGCCCTTCTTATACCCATTTTAGTCTTTGAAGTCACCTTCCTTCAAAGGGGACTCACACCTTCTTGTGAAATCCTGCCTTGCCCAGGCAAGGCCTCAGACACACACCAGGGGGCTGGAGACAGCATTGTCAGAGGCAGGCACAGTCCTTTCAGATGAGAGTGACCACTCCACCCCTCCCTCCTAGCAGAGATGGCTAATCAGGAAATGCAGATCACACCCCAGCTCCCTTTGTGTCACTGTCTGGTGTGAGGTGAAAAACAACCCAACTGTCAACTGACCCAGACAGGGAATCCACAAACAAGGCAGAGTCACAGAATGGTTTAAGCAAGAAAATGCTCACTTTCTAAAAGTGGCATTTCCAAACTCACAATCTCAAAATCAACTTTACCAAAAGATGCATTTTTAAATTGTGAGTTCAGGGATCCCAAACTCCACCTGTCCATCTCTTCTCTAGGGGAATCTACACTTTAATCATATTTAAAGGTAGCCCCCATATTATCCTATGAGAGAGAGACAGACCTTGCAACAGTGAAAACGAAATTGGCAGTATTTCACTGTCAGGACATATAAACCACATTACTATATGTCCTACCTTATCCATACACTGCACCCTGCCCTTGGGGCTACCTAGGGCATACCTTAGGGGTGCCTTACATGTAAGGAAAGGGAAGGTTTAGGCCTGGCAAGTGGGTACACTTGCCAAGTCGAATTTACAGTGTAAAAATACACATACAGACACTGCAGTGGCAGGTCTGAGACATGATTACAGAGCTACTTATGTGGGTGGCACAACCAGTGCTGCAGGCCCACTAGTAGCATTTGATTTACAGGCCCTGGCACCTCTAGTGCACCTTACTAGGGACTTACTAGTAAATCAAATATGCCAATCATGGATAAACCACTTACATACAATTTAAACAGGAGAGCATATGCACTTTAGCACTGGTTAGCAGTGGTAAAGTGCTCAGAGTTGAAAAGCCAACAGCAACATGTCAGAAAAATATAGGAGGCAGGAGGCAAAAAAGTCTGGGGATGACCCTGCAAAAGCAAAAGTCCAACACGACCCCCTACCAGCCTAAAGCCAGGGGAGAACAATCAATACCTTGATGTACTTCCCTGATTGGGGCGATAGAACAGGGACCCAGGCCCACAACAGCAGGGGCATGCTCCAGTTCTACGCCTTCCTGACTCCAGTTGGATCCCTCTGTCCATACTCTCAGGGCCCACTAAGCTAACCCATGGGGAACCCTTCTCCACATCTACAGACACCATCTGTGCAACACCTAACTTTACTTTGCTCACAGATGTATTGCAATGGGCAGATAGTACCACCAGGGCCAACACAATGGTGTTGCCCACTCCACCCCTGGGGTGTGACTCTCGTCCTTCCCCCCCCAGGGGCAACTCTGTCCACCAGGACAGCAAGCCACAGTGGCCCCAGACAACTGTCAGGGATGAGAGCCCGACCTCAGGCCTCTTTAACCACTGTGACTGTGGAGAGTGGGGGGTGGTAGCCCCAGGTGCCTGGCACCCTTTGACCACTCTCTCTTCCACCAGGTCAGGGATGACAACCTGACCCTGGTCCTCCCCTCTGGGGCTCTGTACCCTCCCTGCAGAAGCGGCACCCCCAGAGTCAAAAACTGTCAGGGTGCTTGTAGAAGCAGTCCTGCACAATTCTTCCATCAGTGCAGGGATGTTAACCTGCAACTGATCCTCCAACCTGGGGTCTGTACCTTCAGGTTGGACCAGGGCCAGGGGTGAGGCTTCCCTCCCCCTGCCCTCCCTTCTGGGGTCCTGAACCACCCAACTAGGAGCGGCCCCCCCAGAAGACAACATGGTAGGGGCACTGTTAGCAGTAGCCCCTTCCTCCAGGTCAGGGGGGACACCCTTAACCTGGCCTCCCAATCCAGGGCCTGTACCCACAGACTGGATCACTGCCTGGCAAACCAGGACTTCCTGGGGGGCATACCTACCCCCTACCAGGTCAGAGTTTACCCTCTGAACCTGGTCATCCAACCCAGGGTCACCACCCTGCGGTTGAACCACTGCCTGGCACACCAGGACTTCCTTGGGAGCACACTTACCCCCCATCAGGTCAGAGTTTACCCCCTGAACCTGATTATTCAACCCAGAGTCACCACCCTGCGGTTGAACCATTGCCTGGCACACCAGGACTTCCAGGGGGGCACACTTACCCCCCTCAAGGGACACACTGTCCCGAAGGGCCACACAAGAGTCTGGCTGGCGCAGGTCTCCTGACCTCTGCCCATGTGACAGAGTCTGGATTCCCCCCAGCCCAGAAATGGTCTCACCAAGGTCATTCATGGGGGGCTCTGCTCTCAGAGCTGACCCCTGACCCTCCAGGTTCTCCACTGGGGTCCGCAACCCCCTCTCAACCCTCTGTCTGGACTTCTGCACCCCCTCACTAGGAGTGGTACTGCCAGACACCAGAACTGGTGGGACGCTGGCTACAGCCGCCCCCCCAAGTTCTCCTGACACTGTGGGGTCTCCCTCAACAGATGGCCCTATGGTACAGGCTAGGCTCCCCTCCTGGTGTTCCCGCAGGGAACCCTCCAGGACCTGGGACCGGATCTCGGGCACCTTGGGCCTCAACCCATCCCCATTCCCTCTCCTCTGAGACTGGACATGGGGTCCCTCACCCATCCCACTACACTGGGACCTACCTGGGACACTACAATCCTTCCCTACCTCACCTGGTTGGGAACTACCTAGACCACTCCTCTCAGGAGCACCCCCAAATGCCTCTTCAGACTCTCTGGTACTCACCCAGCAGTCTGCCTCCATTGTAAGCTCCCTGGGGTCAGAGAACTCACACTCCACCTGGTGTTGGCATAGCTCTGGAAAATAAGGACTAGACATATGCTCTCCAGCAATTACATCACTCAGCCCCTCACATGAATTAACCAAAGTACCCTTCACCCAACCATCCAGTGACTCTGCTTTGAAAAAGCACCCCACATCACCCTCCTGAGACTGGTGAGACAGTACCTGACTGTCCCTGACACTCAACCCACACTCTTCTGGGATGTTTTCACACTCCATAACCAGGACTTCTACCTGGGGGGAACCCCTCTCCCTGTCACTCTCACCTAGAGTCAGTAGAGTGTCCCTCCCACCAGTAGGAATATGACTCCCCATGCCAGTTCCCCAATCCACCTCAGGGACCCTGTGCATCACTGGAGCTACCTCATACCCCTGAACCTCCTGGCGTGTGTTAACTCCCTCCTTCAAGTAGGGCACCACCTCTCTGGGCATGTGCACTTCTGCAGCATCACTGGATATACAATTGTTGCTGCCACCATTCCAGCTGGACTCAGCCCTCATGACTTCCAGCTCTTTCAATTTAAGCTCGTAAGCATAAATCATTTTTTTAATCTCTAAGTCCCTCCTCCTTTCTGCCAGGACTAAGGCTCTCTTCTCCTCGGCCCTCTTAAGCTCTTCCAGACTCCGGATTCGAGCTAGGAGCCTATCATCTCTTTCTGTTCCCTCCTCAGGGCCACTGCCCTCCTCTTTGGAGTAGTCCTCCTCCTCAGAGTAGTTATCCTCCTCAGACTCATTTGGTGGTGTTGCCTGACAACGTTTCAATTCATCCTGAAACAGGGCTGACTCAAGATCCTCCCTTCTGGATTCCTTGTTCACAGCCAGTCCCCTTTCCATGCAGAATGCTTTAAGCTGCCACTTTTTATACATAGATAGGTGCCAGAAATTGACTTCCATTTCTGCAAAGGCTTCACAACCAAAAAACAAAGTCCAAAAATATCATCAATACTTCCAGGAGGACATCAGAGAACAAAAAGCAGAATCACAAGACAAGTAGTATGTGGTCACGTAGTGGTCTGAGATCAAAAACAGTAGTGTACACTCAATTACTGTATGTCAAGTACAAATACAAGTCCAAATCCCGACCGCTGGTCACCAATGTTAGAAATGGGGTCTTTGGTTGACAGTCAGGTTACCCCCTGTTCAAGCAAGGACCCTCACTCTAGTTAGGATAAAAGAGAATCACCCTCAGCTAACCCCTGCTTACCCCCTTGGTAGCTTGGCAGAGCAGTAGGCTTAACCTCAGAGTGCTGGGCGTAAAGTATTTGTACCAACACACACAGTAACTTAATGAAAACACTACAAAATGACACAACACCAGTTTAGAAAAATAGGAAATATTTATCTAGACAAAACAAGACCAAAACGACAAAAATCCAACATACACAAGTCAAGTTATGATTTTTTAAAGGTTTAAAATAAAAAGAGTCTTTAGGTAGTTGTAACAACACACTAGCGCTGCTAGCGTGAAAATATACCTGGTTTGCGTCAAAAATAACCCCGCACGGGCGGTGTGCGTCGAAAGTAACCCTGCACGGCTGTGTGCGTCGAAAACAACTCGGCACGGCGGTGCGCGTTGAAAAAGCCAGCCACACGACGATCCGAAAGTCCCGCGGCGCAGGGTGCGATCTCTCAGCCTCCGTCAGCGATGCTGCGCGTCGTTTCTCCTGTTCCGGGCGTCGGTTTTTCGGTCGCGTTTCCTGCGGCGTCGTTTCTCAGCTGCGGAACCGGCGTCGCGTCGTTTTCTCAGCCGCGATCGGATTCGCGTCGATCTTTTCTCCGCACGGCGCTCGGTGCGTGTATTTTTGTCCTTAGGCTGCCAGCCTCTCCTTTCAGGGTCCCAGGAACTGGAAGGGCACCACAGAGCAGAGTAGGGGTCTCTCCAGAGACTCCAGGTGCTGGCAGGAAGAAGTCTTTGCTATCCCTGAGACTTCAATAACAGGAGGCAAGCTCTACATCAAGCCCTTGGAGATTTCTTCTTCAAGATGGAAGGCACACAAAGTCCAGTCTTTGCCCTCTTACTCTGGCAGAAGCAGCACTGCAGGAAAGCTCCACAAAGCACAGTCACAGGCAGGGCAGCACTTGTTCCTCAGCGATCAGCTCTTCTCCAGGCAGAGGTTCCCCTTGATTCCAGAAGTGTTTCTAAAGTTTGTAAGTTTGGATGCCCTTCTTATACCCATTTTAGTCTTTGAAGTCACCTTCCTTCAAAGGGGACTCACACCTTCTTGTGAAATCCTGCCTTGCCCAGGCAAGGCCTCAGACACACACCAGGGGGCTGGAGACAGCATTGTCAGAGGCAGGCACAGTCCTTTCAGATGAGAGTGACCACTCCACCCCTCCCTCCTAGCAGAGATGGCTAATCAGGAAATGCAGATCACACCCCAGCTCCCTTTGTGTCACTGTCTGGTGTGAGGTGAAAAACAACCCAACTGTCAACTGACCCAGACAGGGAATCCACAAACAAGGCAGAGTCACAGAATGGTTTAAGCAAGAAAATGCTCACTTTCTAAAAGTGGCATTTCCAAACTCACAATCTCAAAATCAACTTTACCAAAAGATGCATTTTTAAATTGTGAGTTCAGGGATCCCAAACTCCACCTGTCCATCTCTTCTCTAGGGGAATCTACACTTTAATCATATTTAAAGGTAGCCCCCATATTATCCTATGAGAGAGAGACAGACCTTGCAACAGTGAAAACGAAATTGGCAGTATTTCACTGTCAGGACATATAAACCACATTACTATATGTCCTACCTTATCCATACACTGCACCCTGCCCTTGGGGCTACCTAGGGCATACCTTAGGGGTGCCTTACATGTAAGGAAAGGGAAGGTTTAGGCCTGGCAAGTGGGTACACTTGCCAAGTCGAATTTACAGTGTAAAAATACACATACAGACACTGCAGTGGCAGGTCTGAGACATGATTACAGAGCTACTTATGTGGGTGGCACAACCAGTGCTGCAGGCCCACTAGTAGCATTTGATTTACAGGCCCTGGCACCTCTAGTGCACCTTACTAGGGACTTACTAGTAAATCAAATATGCCAATCATGGATAAACCACTTACATACAATTTAAACAGGAGAGCATATGCACTTTAGCACTGGTTAGCAGTGGTAAAGTGCTCAGAGTTGAAAAGCCAACAGCAACATGTCAGAAAAATATAGGAGGCAGGAGGCAAAAAAGTCTGGGGATGACCCTGCAAAAGCAAAAGTCCAACAAATGCAATAACGATCACATACGATCAGCTATGCCTTATATGACAGACACTGCTTAGATTTCAGGAAGACTTGGGATGTCCCTCCTTACCATACAGACTTCCAATAATCTGTGGCACAACTGTGGATGTTTTGGGTGATCTGTGGGTATTTCATGGTATATGTGGTGTAAATATGCTCTGATCTTAAAGGCAAACATCCTCCTGGTTGTGGAGCAATGTCCTGCTTATTTGGTTGGTGTTCATTTGTTATATTTCAAGGCATTTTATGACTGGTTTCACAAGTGTGCTATTCCAAACTGTGATTTATTGCTCCTATAGAAGACAGGAGACAGATGACCACAGGACTTGTCTTCTGCTCTTCAGCGGCCTGTGTCTACTTCACAAAGCAAGACCTTCAATTTCTCTTCAAGACCAGTAGCAGCGACTTTCAAGATATGGATATGTTGACATATGCATCTCCCGTGTGGGAGGCTCTGACATGCACTCTACTGTCAAGCAGTAGCACTCAGGCAGGGCCGGCCTTGGACCTGTCGGAACACAAGCATCTAGTAAATGCCCAGACAGGAGGTAGCCATTTCGAAACCAGGCCGAGTAGGGGTGGGTTCCAGCAGCACAAATATCATGCTTTTGCCAATTATCTTTCCGCCTTAGAAACGAGGCACAGCAGCCTGCAATTTACCTTGCAGTAATTACACACCATAGGCGATTTCCCCAGTCTTATGCCGAGCAGCATGCTCCTGTGCTACCTGAGTGGAAAATTGACTGCCTAAAATCACTTTACGAAAAGTAAATTGTTACTTTGTAAATGGAGCTGTAGCAGTGTATGTTGCTTATCCCACACACACACACACACATTTTTTCCAATTTCTACATTTAAAAGCCGAAAAGCATTATAAACACTGTGTTTTTACGATCAGGTCTTTGGTCAGTGACAGTACCTGGCATGCTCAGTGCATTAGAACTATTGATTGCTAATAAACAATAGCCAGAACAATAAAAGATCTTAATAGAAAAGTCACAGTTGATTTAGACGACCATATAAACCTAACATAATAAACTACACAAGCAGCATATGAACTATGAACCCTGGCTTTCACAAGTACAGCACACCAAGGGTGTCCTAGGTTGAGCAGTACTTCAGCAGGAGTTATGCCCTGCAGATGCTGGTTAGATGCACACTAGTCAGCATAGGATAGCCAATGTGCTATGATCACTGTTCATCTCTGATGCCTCATTGAAATTTGTGAGTGTCTTTTACCCAGCTTGTCTTTTGGAAAATGAGACCATTTCACAGTAGAAATGTTTTACCTTGTACTATAGGATCCAGTTTAGATAAAGATTGTACTATGGAATGTCAGGGTTAGGAATATCGTGGACATACCATTGAGGGACAAAATATTGTATGGTAAGTGCATGTAGAAGAAGTATAGATTTACTATTATATAAATTCACTGAAAAAAAACAAAGGTTACAGGGACATTATAATTAGGAAATGGAATTTAAGAAAAAGATAGAAATTAATTTAAAAAAACAAATGCTACTGGGGCGTTATAGTAGGCCTCACATTTTAAACGCACAAAACCATAGAAACTCAGCTGTTAGAGTTATTTCAACAAGCTATAACTCGTGCCCTAATGAAATTATAATGCACCCCACTGTGCACAGTAATCTCATCAATAATTGTACTGCAAATGTTACAGTGACATTATCAATGATGTTATCAAAGATGTCATGAGATCTGTAATAGCTGGGGTAATTTGCAGTGCATGGTGAGGGCAACAGTTATAGTTACCTTAGGCCAAGAGACAACCCTCCTATAACCACTCAAGTCCATGCCGTGGAGCAGGGTCTAGCTGCCGGGCCAGGCCTGTTGCCAGGCCTTGCGGCCAACACCCCTATACCCACCCAATCCTGTGCCTTTGGCCAAACACAGTATGTCAACCCCCTTTAAGCTCCAAACCCCACACCACACACAGCTGAAGGGGTTTGGAGTTTAAAGGGAGCAACAATAAGTATATATATATATAGGGGGCTGCATCAACCACCACCTCCCTGGGGCTACATCTTAAAAACTATGTGAGGAGGCTGTGCAAACCCCCCTGAGTTCCATGGACCACTACCTCCCGAAGACAAGATAAAAAATATATTGGGGTTCACAGATCCCTCCATGCCCCGGGGACCACCACCTCCCTGGGCTACATTTCCAAAAAATAGGGGGGGCACAGACCCCTTCCTCAGCCCGAGGACCCCGCCTCCCCAGGGCTATTTCTAAATTTTTTAGGGGGGTGCATAGACGTCCTGCGACCAAGGGACCACCACCTCCCCAGGGCTAAACACGTAATTTAAAAAGGGGGGGAGAGCCATGTTGCCTCCCTCCTTAAGCTGTTTTCCGCACTGGGGAGCCCATCCCCTGGGGTCAGGCCAGTATCTATGGGTGCCCTAGCTCCACCCATGGCAATCTTCGAATACTTATTGGGACTGCAGGGAGAGCCTGAAGGCCCCTGCGGTCCCAGCTGTCTCCTGTCTCCTGTGGGAGCTGGCATTGCTCCTGCAAGCAGGGAGCTGCTTTATATAGCAGCTTGCAGAACAATGTTTTCATGTCTTTCCCTATACGCATGCTTGCATGCAGGGACACAGATGGAAACTGTGCTTCCAGCAAGCGGCAACTGTTGAACAGCTCCCACTGGCTGAATGCAGACTTATGATTGTTTTTGCTTGAGGGGAGCTGTCAGCTCCTGCCAAGCAAAGAGCTACCTCCAAAGGGTGGGCACCTTGGGAGGTAGCAGCAGCTGGACCTGTGGGCTGGCAGTTCCGAGGCCATCTTTGGCTTCTAGACCGGGGCCACATGGTCCCCCTCCATCTTTTGAAGTTTTCCCTGGGGCAGTGGTGGTCCCCAGGGTGCGGGAGGGCTGTGCGCCCCCCCTCAATACTATTAATTTTCAACTTCAGGAAGGTAGTGCTCCCCAGGGTGTGGGGGCTGCGCAGCACCCCCACATTCTTGATTCATTACCCCGGGGAGGTGGCGGTCCTCTGGGCCCTGTGGGGGGGTCCGCTAGATCCAACCCTGATATTAGAACAATATCTTGCCCCGCGGAGATTGTGGCCCCTGGGAAGTGGTAGGAAGTGGTGCTCCCCAAGGCTACTAAAAGCCCTAGGAGGGGTGTCCCGTGCACCCTTCTACTTTTATGAGCCGCCAATGCCCCCAGGACCTGGCCCACCCAGGGGCAAAATAATTCAAGAGTGCAGGAGACTGCACTTTTTTCTTTTTTTTTTTAAATCTAAAAAAAAATCTGCAGATCCATCTAAGAGTTTCCTGAGATTTACAAAAAATGCTTTTTAGCCCTGGCAGGGACCCTGGGGGACCTCTACACCAATGCTAGTGGCTGAGAGTATCTCTACCCTACCCTCACCTCTTTTCTTTTTTTTAATGTTTTATTATGGGACTCCGCTGAAGCCAAGTCCCAAAATGGCTGCCAACACTTCTTTGTTGAAATGTTGGCTGCCAATCAGATATCAGCATGGGGACAGTTGGATCCGCGAAGGATCCACATCCCTAGGTATCTATATTTTTTCCCCTTAAATATCTCAGAAACTACCAAACAGATTTACACCGCCCTTTTCCTTGGCCCCCGCTTGACGGATCACCCCGAAACTTTCAAGACGGTAGCTGAACCGACTGCTGTATTCGTTTTGAAAATGTCATGGAGTTTTGTCAAGCGGCGTCAAAGTATTCCTAAAACAAAAAATGATTTTCCTATGGAAGCTAGGTCTGAACTAGAACTACCAACTGGGGACCACCAGTAAGATATATATGTATGTATATGTATATATATATATATATATATATATATAGTTATCCCGTATTGAGACTGTGGGTTTTAATGCTTTATGTTTTTGAGGAATTGTTGTGTGTATTTATCAATGATGTCTGCTTTTATTGCAATAGTTCTATAGTTTTTCAATTTTAATCCAAATAAAGTGTTTCACTATATATATAAATGTATATATATATATAAATATATATATATATATAGATATATCTAGATATAGATATAGATATATAAATATCTACATATATGTCTATATATCTAATCATATCTAATCATATCTATCTCTCTTTCTGTATATTTATCTTATATATATATAACACTTTATTTGGATTCAAATTGAAAAATCATAGAAGCATCACAATAAAAGCAGACAACATTGATAAATACACACAAGTCCTTAAAAACATAAAACATTAAAAACCACAGTCTCAGTACGGGATACCTCTCTGCACCTAACATGATTTCATCTTGACAGTCAATCTCCCACTGAATTCCTCAAGCACAGAGCAGCCCTAAGAAAGCTAGCAACATAAAGGGTTATCTTTATAGACACAATTGTAAAAACGAAATAGCGGGGTGCACTTGAGTAAAATTATGATCTTTGAGAAGGGCAACGATATGAGCTTTCCCTGGAGCTTTAAAATATTTACAGAACATAAGAAAGTGCATGGCATCCTGCTGGGAGATCTAGTCACAACTGCAGGAGACCAGAGCAGAAAGACCATGCCAACCATGAGGTGAGAGCTGCGGCAGCAAGTTCAGCCTAAACCACTTGAGCAGAAACTGGCCATCTACTCTCTGTTAAGGGATCTCATTTTTTAAAAGGTTTTCCCTGACCCCAGTGCAGTTCACCTGGACAATCCCTTCTGGATTAGTAAACACCTCTGCCCTGCCTAAGTTCTGACACAAGGCCCTAATATATTTAAACCACACAATACAGTGAGCATGATCAGGGGACAAACAGTCCTTCAAAATTGCTTTATTTAGTTGGGGACAACCCTTAGCCCATATACGTATCCAGCATAATAGTGGGCGCCAAGCTATGGTGTATTTAAGGTACTTAGGGCCACATATACGAAGCATTTTGCACATCGCAAATGGCGAATCGGGCCGTTTGCGACATGCGAAATGCAATTTGGGATGTACAGACCCATTTTTGTGATTCGGTAATCTATTTACTGAATCGCAAAAAGGGTTTGCGAGTTGCAATTAGGAAGGGGTGTTCCATTCCTAATTTCGAGTCGCAGTCCCATGTATGATTGTTTTGTGACCGGGAATGCGGTCGCAAAACAATCGCAGTTAGCACCAGTTTCAAACTGGTGCTAACCCATTCGCCAACGGGAAGGGGTCCTCATGGTACCCCTTCCCCTTTGTGAATGGCAGCGAAAAAAAAATTTCAGAGCAGGCAGTGGACCTACGGACCACTGCCTGCTCTGAAAAAATGAAAAGAAAACTTTTCATTTTTGTTTTTGAAATGCATCTCGTTTTCCTTTAAGGAAAACGGGCTGCATTTTTTAAAACAAAACTGCTTTATTTAAAAGCAGTCACAGACATGGTGGTCTGCTGTCTCCAGCAGGCCACCATCTCTGTGAGGGCAGCCATTCCCAATGGGGTTGCAAATTGTGACCTACCTCATGAATATTCATGAGGTAGGTCATTTGTGACCCCCTTGCGAATCGCATACGTGTCATTGACACTGTTGTACATAAGGTTTGGCAACTCGCAAATTGCGAGTCACAAGACCTGTATTTCGTACATGTGGCCCTTAACCTCTAATTCTTCATGAATATTATAAGAAGGAGTACTTTGAGGAACTTTGAGAAGACGCTTCATAAATTTGTTTTCTGCTACCTGGATGGCTTCGTGCTCTACGTAGCCCCAGATGTTGCTCTCATAAGTAGCTTTTGAGGCGCACCTTGGCCCATACAACTGGAATAAGGCAGGTATTGGCTTCCTGCCCACTCTAGCTGCAAATCTCCAGATTGCTGCATTAGATCTTACCAAGTCAGCCCTTTTCCCATCCAGCAAGGGAATCCATCGCAACTCTGAATCAAATGTAATGACTAAATATGAGAAAGCGCTGACCAGGGATAAAACCCATGTCCTCACCCTAAAGTCCTGAAATTTTGTAGAGCTAGAGCCCACCACCATCACATGGGATTTACCAATGTTGATACTTAAATCTAGGTCATCCATAAATCTCTCAAAGGAGTTAAAAATGGCTTGAAGACCCCTGGTGGTTCTTGCCATAAACACAGCATCATCCACATAAAGTAGAATGGGAAGTGACCGGCCACCCACCTATGGACAATCTGCCTTGTTCACTAGGGCCTGTTTGAGATTATTGATGTATAATATAATGTGAACAGAAAAGATGCAAGAATGCACCCCTATCTGACCCCTCCTATTGATGTTAAATGTGGTGAACAGATCGAAACCATTTCAATACAGATGCTGCAGTATGGGTGTGAAGGTCCCTTTAGAAAGGACCATGTCCCGGTCAACCCTAATATTTACAGTGGACCTCCAAAGCTTGTCTCTTATCACACGGTGAAAAGCTGAGGTGAGGTCTGTGAATGCGAGATGGATGGATCCTTTGTGGGCCATAATATATTTACTCAGTATCATGTACAGGTTCAGGTACTGATCAAAAGTTGAATTACCAGACCAGAACCCAAACTGGTGATCTAAGATGATGTTATGTTCCGCCCAGGATAACAGTCTGCAAAGGAGGACATGATCAGCAACCTTGACTACAGAGTCTATCAAAGAGATAGGTCTTTATCATTGGGAGTTGTACCTATCACATTTTAAAAAAATCGTGACAATGATGGAAGTAGCCCAAGAAACCAGGGACCTATCTTGACTGCTGCATTTAGTGTGTGAGTCAGGATCGGGGTCCGTAAATCAGGGTCACTCAAATACAGGTCAGGTGGTATCCCATCTGGGCCTGGAGCTTTATTTCTAGAAAGGCCTGCAATGCCCTTTCTAACTTCATCAAGAGAAAACACAATGGTTCAATGACCCCTCCAATGTCAGTTTGTCCTGCAAGAAACCAGATCCCGATACCCCATTGTAGACTGCCTCAAAATGGGTGACCCAGTCCTCCACCGTAATATGATGTGACAGAAAAGGGGCATCCTCTGGGACCAAACTAGGTGGTTGATAATAGCCCAAAATTTAGCACAATTCTTGATACACTGCAAGTCTAACAGATTAGCCTGAGCAGCCTCCTTTAAGGTGTTTTTACATCTGTTCAGCTTGGTGTTATATCTCTTCCAGCAGACCGAATTATAGGCAGGGTCTTTGGGGTTTGCCTTGAGAGCCTTTCTTAGGTCTTAAGAAGTGAGGGGACAGCCTCTATCACACCACCTGGGACCTAAGGAGGGATTCACACCAGTCTGAAGAGTAAAATACACTGAAATCATACTGGCAATAGAGGGAAAGGTATCTAAGACCTCCTTTGGGCAGGAGGCTCTATTAGGGCAGATTGCAAGCTCGGCCATACACCTAGATGACAGATTCTGATTAAAACATTCTGTGGGTACCTGATCCTGCCGGAGGCTCTTACCCTGGCTTGTTGGTTCCTAAGCCCCACTGACCCTATGGACATTCTCCCTCTGGACTCGATTATGATCGCTAAAATGATTGCAATCTATACCAACATCAGTGGTCATAGGATAAATAGGGGTTGAAACAAAAGCAAAATCAATAATTGAAGCACACCTCACCTGTGAAAGACAGGTTAACCCATGCCTGGTCGGAAAGGGCCAGTTTTTCAAACGAGGAAGTTAAATCATATTAATTTAAAATTGATGTAAAAAATTACCTTGAAAGGTATGTTCCATATGAAGGCTCTCCGCTAACAAGCATCATTGTTGCACATTGGCAGGTGCAATAGGGGTTTCGCACAGATGGCAATTGAAGTCCCCTGCCAAGATGACATGGGTTAAGGCCCGTTTAGTTTCCTCAAGATTATTAAAAAAAGACTCCAAAATTGACACATTGTACACATCTTTGGGGAACCACTTAGCATTAAAGAAATTCAACAGCAAAATTTTAAGAATGCCTACACAAGAAAGTGAAATCACTTAAAGGGATAATACACGTTTTAAACCTTTCCAAGACATGGCTAGAAGGGGCCCAAGTCTCCTGAAAACACATCATGTTAATATTTCTCACTTAATTAAGCCAGGAAAACTTATCAAGCTTGGCTGCTAAATCTTCAATATTCCAGCTAACCAGAGTAAGGGTGTTTGCAACAGGTTTAAAAGGCTCTGTGGTGGAAATAACATTGGGGCCTTATCTTGGACTGCATCTGATGAAGCTAAGGGCATTAGAAAAGGGTGTAACACCTTACACGATAAGAGCAGCGCTGCGTCCCTGCCTTGAGCTCCCTGTAGAGTCAGGCTGACTGAGTCAATCACAGGAGTCCAGTGAACTTAATGGAGAAAATCAGTTTGCAGTGTTCAAGGTAAAATGGTCTGGTACCATAGGGCCCCACAACTAATGCTGCAAGGAGGGCTGTCTTCGCTACTCAACCCCTGAATCCAGTTTGTAGAAAAACCCCAGGGGAAGTGCCACATTAGAGATGGAGTCATTCTGTCTGAAGGATGCCAAAAACCCACCCTGCAACATAGGGTTAATTGAAATTGATGATCAGGCAATCTCCAAAAAAAGGTTTCTAATTATTGCCAACCCAATTAACCCTTTTCACCATATTGATCCAGTCACTTACGTATGTTGCCAAAGAGGAATGAGACTTAAGCCAATGGGTGACCTTGTTTTGAGTTGAGACTAAGTCTCCAAACCATTGCTCCGTGGTGGGGGCACATCACCATTTATTGGGTGGCTTCACGGAGAAGCTTAATAGAAGTCTCAGGATGGAGTTGGTTCAAGATTGATCTGACAGCAGGGATAGGGTAATTTCCTGTCTGCCCATGCGAGGGTGGCTGTGAAAACAAACCATGTGCTGACCTGCCCTGGGAAAAACTGTCTCCAATCCCTGATAAACAAGGTGCCGTAACATTTTGTTGTGAATCCCCAGTCACTTTTGGCAATGTGCCTTGTCACCATTTGGACACGAATGGGTGGTTAAATCCACTGCACGTTCGTTACCGCCCAAAATTGTATGGGGCCCCAATCAGTAGAGGTGAGGGGTGAGAAGAGCAACACGTGACATACTTGGCATTTTCTGCCACTATTTTCTCAAGCTGGTCCAGACGAGCGACAATGGGCTCCAAAAGACTTTTAAAGAGAGACTCTACTTTCACATATAGATTGTTCAGGGGCTCCTGGTACTTGGTGCACCCACTCAATTTGCCCTTATAATTCAAGGAGGTGATCGGGGGCATTGCACCCTAAGAGTAAGAGGAGGCGGGGAGTTTCTGCCTCAGACCCACCCTATGCTTTTTTTTTCTTCTTGGCCGTCGGGGGTGCTGGTTCCATGAGAGACTGCTCCTGGCCTACTGGGGAGCTCATGGGTGGGTGGTGCACAAGCACCTTGGTCTGAATGGTGCCTCCAGTGCCTAGGAGAGCCATGGGGTCCTGGCCCCTCTCTAAACTGTCTGCCACAACGGCTGGGGCACCATTAACAGGGGAAGGGGTTACAGTCTGAATAGTGTTCAAACAAATGCCATTAATCTGCTTAGCTAGTTCCTCCTCCACGATGACTCCACTCAGTAAGTGCACCCTCTGTTGATGACAGGCTGGAGGACTTACCCCAGACTGAACTGGCTGATAAGCCCACCTTCTCTCCTGGGAGGACCGGTGCAGCAGCTTTGCACTTACCCACTGTGCATCTCCCCCACTGGGCCTCAGAGAAGACCCAGATGAATGAGGGTGGCCTGGTCTGGTCTCGTTCGGGCTTGAACAGGCGCAGACAAAACTGAGCTGTGGGAAATGGTGTGGCGCTAGATGTGCATGAGGGTTTACTCTCCTCCCCCATAAGGCGCGAGTGGTAGCTGATGGCACCTCCGGGCACAAGGAATACTGAGATAGGTAGTCCGTCCTGATGGCATGAAGCAACCTCTCCCGCACTGAAGGGAATGGTGTGGTTCTATATGCACCTGGGGTTTTACTCCCTTCCCCTTTCAGGTGTGAGGGGTTGCTGGTGGCCCCTCCGGGTGCAAGGAACACTGGGACAGGTAGTCCCTCCTGATGGCATGATGCAGTCTCTCCCATACAGCGGGAATCGTACGATGCTATAAGCATCTGGGTGTTTACACTCCTTCCCCTTCAGGTGTGAGTGGTTCCTGGTGGTGGCTCCAGGTGCAAGGAGCGCTGGGACCGGTAGTCCCTCCTGATGGCGTGAAGCATTCTCTCCTGTGCTGCAGGGAATGGTGTGGTGCTATATGCTCCTGGGGGTTTACTTTCCTCTCTCTTCAGGTGGAAGTGGTAGCTGGTGGTGCCTCCGGGCACAAGGAACGTCTTGTGTATATATATTTAAAAAAAGCTTTACACTGACCTGGGTAGTACTTACATTTTCTCTGTAATGGCATGTGTGGTAAGGTATATGCATGATAAGAAAATTCCATGGTAAAGACGTGTGGTAAAAGTATTTGCGTTGTAATGGACATGTTGTATAGGCATGCATGGTAATGCCACACGTGGTTCCATCATACAACCATTTTTGGGGACCAGCATTTATTTCTAAACAAGCAAAACAAAAAGACGAGGCAAAAAATACAGAAAATCTCTCACCAAGGTAGAAAGCAGGGAACTGTAACAGTGAGTTAACGAGGCAGGGAGTGCCCCGCAGTGAATTAAAGAGGCATGATGTGGATTTGGGACCGTGCACCCTTGCAGTTCACGCTCGATCATGTTATACCACCAGCCATGGGTGTCTGAGTAGTACTTTGGGTACTGGCACTTATTATTTTACAAATAAAGCACTGATACTTTCCTTCACAATGATTTTGTTCTTAAAACTCAGGCCTTAATATTTTGGTCACACAATATTTCTACAAGTGCTGAGACACTCTACGCACCGCAACATTGCTGCCGGCTCTATTATGAGCTGGCGTCCATGTTGTGGGCTGTTCCCCGCTGAGCCAGCGGGCAGAAATACCGTTTCCGCCCACTGTTTCTGCCAGGAACTTGTAATGGGGCCTGCGGGAAGGTGGCCGCATTGGTGGCAACCTAACCACTGGAGTTTGGCAGGCGGGCTTTTCCACCTGCAAAACTCTAAATGACCCCCAATATATTTAAAACATGTCAAAATTGACAAAAGACAAATTGGTGTTTGGAGACAAACTTAGTTTAATTTGCGTAATATCAAAGGTGAAATTTGGGAACCATGAGTGAGTTTTCACAAAATGTCAAGATGGTATTTAGCAACACTAGAGATTATTCTCTAAAATTGAAAGCTGGTATTGGGTACAACATTTTTGCAGAAAAATACAGATTGCTTTTTGACGGTATCAGTTTATTTACTAAACATATTAAGTGGTATTTCTCCCATATTATATGGGCTGTCAGAAAATTACAACCTAGCGTTTGTGGCAAAATCTGTTTATTTACAACAAGTTAATAGCTGGTATTTGGGGACAATGGACTTATTTTCAGAAAATAGCAAGCTTAGGGCTAGGAACTAAATTTCTTGATAAAAGTGAATAGCTGATACTTTGATACAGAACTGGCGAATTGAAGCAGATTTCTGTAGTTTCATGCTCATGCAGAGATTCCAAGTAAATAAAGTGGTCAGTCATTTGTTAGAGTTACTCAGCTTCATCTTATTATCAAATTCACGGATGCACTGGAGTTAATGTGTAAATCTCACATATGCGTAACCCCGAATTTTCAAATGACTCTGTGTTAATCAAAACGATTTATCCATATCCCACTTTAACTCAGGTTATCTATGATCCTCCCAGGTGACAACATACTCTTTGAATTCATGACTGGACCACTTGATTGCACTTGGACACAATATTTTTCTAGGAAACTTCAGCTGGCACTGGGTTGCCCACAATCATGTTCCACTGATACACACACCTCAATAATTGCAGAGGAAAGAAAGAATCAATCATCAATTCTTGTTCATTTGTCAAATCTCCTTCTTACAACCATAACTCTCGTTTCCTCTAGAATAGTAACTTCACACCAACCTAGAAGAACTGAACAATGGGTCAGACACTTTAAAAACTGCTATCTTTGACCTCAAAATAGTTACATCGTTAGATACCATTTAGCAGCACCATGGTGTAATAATATATGGAGACACTGACAACAATTTGATTGTTGCTACTACAAAAAAAATCAAAAACCATAAAAGCTAAAACTGTGCTCAATGGAGAAAGGAAGCACCTAAAAGCTATTGAGCAACAATCGCAAAGATATGCTGCCACCCTCAAGCTTGGAAGCTAAACATAACTGCGCAGGAAACAAATACAAACAATATATTTTCCAAGACAAATCTGCCTCAATCGAAAATTAAACTGATCAAGCAACAAACCTGCCCTGGAAAACTATGCAAAATAGTAAAAGAAAATCCTCTTCAGCAGTGAGCACTGACCACTCAAACTCTCCCTACCTTTCTTGATGAAGAGGTAAATAAGATAGAGCAGTCATTAAAACCAGAAAAGACTGTCCCTGATTGTAGCAAGACAATTAAGAAATCTGTGTCAACTTGGTCCTCTTTTAGAGCAGTGACACAAGCAGAAATACACTCAACTATTGCAAGAACCAAACCATCATCCCATGCCCTTGAACCAATGCCTCCATCACTTCTTAAAGAGATAACATCTTCTGTAACCCCCTGTTTAAGAAACTTAATGAACAGTTCCTTAGCTAAAGGTACTGTCCTAGATTGCTTCAAAATTAGGTGTGGCCATTAATGATGTATGCAATTTCCCCCTGCATGGAAACACAGCTCACCTTCTGCATCACTGAGAACCATCTTTGTTGTTAGCTACACTCGGTCTTCAGAGCAGGTTGCACTGCTGAAACAGCAATTCCAAAATTAATGGATAATGCTTTAAAATGTTAGACAATAATGATTCCTGCCTCCTCATCCTCTTAAACCTGTCAGTAGTGTTTGACGCAGTAGATCATTGAATCATAGTAAAAATGAATGAAACAGAGAATGGGTCTAAAGAGGGCTGTTTGGGTTGGTTTTCCTGTTACATAGAATGTGATAGGAAACATGTAAAACATGGTAAACCTTCTATCCAATTTATCGATTTTAAAACAAAGTATTGCGTAATGCTCTATCCTTTCCCCACTCTGATCAAACTACATGTTCCTAGCTTCTTCTCTAAAACATTCCTTTATTATGAGCCATTTCCACATGGATGACACCCAAATCTACTTCAAAGTCACCTCTACTAAAGACATTGAGAGGGCTGCCCAAGCCCAGTTCTGTGGAAGATCCAGAAGTAAAAGACATCACAAAACCTAATGATCCACCCACTGAAAATGAAATTCGGACAATCTCCCCAGTTAAATCTTGGCTTAACTCTTCCTTGGTTCTGAATTGTCAGCTTGCCATTGTGGAATGTGCAAAGTCCCTAGGTTTTTTCCTGAACAAAAACCTGAACCTTCAAGATCACATGGTAAAACACAGGTTCCTTCAGGAGTTTAAACACAGATGAGTAGTTTAAACAGGTTAGCCAAACTATTGTGCTACAAAGGCCTGATCTACGAAAAATTCCTACTGGTTGGAATCCCTACAATTAACAGAGTTCCCATTAGAGCAGTGTTTCAAGCAGCAGCTAGACTGAAGATAGGCTCAACAAAGTCTCACCATATATCAATTTTTTATTGCACTGAATTGAATTGGCTCCCTATAGAATCTCAAAGTATCTGCAAGCTAACTTTCGCTGCTGACAAACTGCCAAAAAAAGGTCTCCAACATACATTTTATACACACTAATTATTACAGGTAGAGTGGGCCACCTGTCGAGCACAGTTTACCTTGTTCTTTAAATCCAATCATTTAAAAAAATCAACCAATCAAAAAAAAAAAAACACAATCTTTCTTCGGAAGTGCACCAAATATCTAAAACTCTATGCAATCACATATCAGGAATGTAGTTGTAACTGACTATACTCACTGGGGGCACTATTATATTCTTTGTTGCATATAATTGCATATACTATGTTGTCATCAATGTCGTTCTATATCATTATGGATGATGTATGACACTGAAAGAAACCTCCACTATGAATCCCAAGTCTCCCCTAAGGAACTAACATAAGTCTTTGTAATTCCAGGTCCAATTCCAACCAGTAATTCATTTCTAATGCAACAGTTTGCCTGCTTTCAGCAGTGGAAATCTCAGCATAGATATAAGTTTTAATGGGACAGTAACAGAATGACCTACCAATGGTAATTAATGGCCTCTTGTAATCAGGATCCTAATGCTGAAGTTATATCATCATTTTATTGATGCCAGAGGGTAGTTTCTTGCTTTGTGCAATTGTTTTATGATTCATGTGGAAAAATGTCATTATTTGTAGCTCTACGTATTTTCCATTTTATATTACATGGGCGAATTTAAGAGTGTAATCTCTAATAAAGATACTGAGAGTCATCACAGAGTTCGATGACGTCATAAAGACTCCCCTTCTTGTCTCTCTGTGGCCATGGAACACCTTTGTGACTCAAAATAGCCTGATTAGAGGTACCTTACCCCATTGTGCAATGTTTCATTTTAATCTGCAGGACTTTGTGGCATTCCTAATCTTCATCCTTCGTGATGGTTGCAAGGTTTTGAGGCTTTCCCTTGCTTTCATCTGAACAAAGTTATTTCTCTTTATAGAAGATGGCTATGGTGCTTTTAAAAGCCACCCAGGCTAAAAACAATTGGCTGAGTTAGACACGCACCCCTAAAATATGTGCCACATAATTACATGCAAGTAAATGCACATAAAACGATTACTCTGCAAGTTTACATTTTGCTTAACTTTTTCATTTTCCCATCCAGCATTTCAAGGTAAATTCTCAATATAACACGAATGTGTCCGAGATGCAGGGTGAGAAATTAAATGGAATTGGGAAGAAGACATTTTGACATTTAAAAAGGATCTCACTAATCAGTTCACTAATGTATCTACTGCAGGGGGTTGTGTTGATTCCACAGAACCAGATTTGAATCCCAGAAATCCGCTCAACCTGTGATCATCCCGAGGCTGATAACAGCACGGGTAACATTCAGCTAAGTAACATTAAACATCAGTTATATAGCGCCAAGAAATCTCTTGTAGTGAGCCAGTGATTTATGTTACATAGCATTCTAGGAAAGTATACAATCAGATAATTTGAAATGGCCACAAAGTCTATGAATGTCAGTCAATTTATTGAGGAACTTTTGCAGTAAAGTGTAGAGTTTGTCACCATTTTCTTTTTTAAAAAAGAGAAAACTTCAAACAGTTCATTGATGTCTCTGGTTCAATCGACACACCATACAATACTAGAGAAATTCATAAAATTTCCTTCAGGACTGCCTGTAAAATCCGTGGAATTCAGATAATCTGAAAAATGTGTCAATTTGTCACAACTGTTTTTAAAATTGCACGGGTGGCTGCTTGCTGTGGGCGTCGAGGCTCCACCCCTCCAATTTTCCTGTTTTATGTGCCATCCACATTGATAATTAATCACATGCTGTGTGTTATGCTTATTTCATTATCAATGTGAATGAAACAGAAAGCAAAAAAAACATACATGAACACCCGATACCATGTTACTAGAGCCTGCACTGTCAGCGTTGCACTCTAACTCTCACATTATGCGAGGGTCAGCCATCGTACATCCCAGACAGACGCCGTGTTGCCAGTGCCTGTCCTGTCAGCATTGCACTCTGACACTCATCTTATGCGAGGGTCAGGCAGGCACATCTGACTGGAACATGCGCTGGTGCACATGTGCCAGACATTGTGGAAACCTATCAATCAATCAAACAAGAATTTGTATAGCGCGGCTAATCACCTATAGGGTCTCAAGGCGCTGTATGTGGGCATGCTGCTCAGTCAAAGAGCCAGGTCTTGAGGTCCTTCCTGAACTGCTTCAGTGATGTGGTCAATCAATCAATGAAGAATTTGACCTAAGGATTTAATACACTCAAGCCCTGGACTGCTCTTAGTTGGGATCTTTGTGCTCCACCCCCAGATGTCATGGAGTGGCATTACTTTTTGAAGCAGCATCAAGCAGCCCCTAGGGCATTTGTGTGCTTTACATGTTCACCATTTTTGGGGGGGTGCATCAAGTCAGGGCCATAGGCCCCTAGGCACTCTTGGATTTGCATTTCCTAATTTGTGATTTTCTAATAGGAAATTGCAAATTTAGAAATGCAAAATCATTCGTACCTAAGGGCCTTTAGGCCCTAGGAACGAATGGTGTAGGATTTCCTAAATAGTGACTTCCTAGTAGCGATTCCTAGTTTGTACGAATCGTTATTACAAAATCTCTATATTTGTGCATTTCATTTTGCATTTCCTAAGAAGCATTTTCTTAGGATTCGCTACATAGAAATGCAAAATACACATTTCGTACATCTGGCCCATGGCTCTTTATTTTCCTCCTTCGTCATAGCATCTATTCAACACATGTTGCATCCAGCATCATAAACTGGACTTTATTAGGGCTTTGAAAATTAGAGTCTTCGTATGAAAAGTAGGCCTTGCCCGAAGTAAGGCACACCTACGGTAATACTGAAGTATGCTAAGGTGTGAAGTAAGTGCATTGTGCTAATGCATCAGTTCGAACATCCAACTATCGCTTCCAATTATGAGATAAAAAGAAGTGATCAATAATATTTTTCCACGTATTCCTACATATCAAAGACCAGTGTGTTTGTAGGCTGAGTGAGCCGAGGTTTCAGGAGGTTTCAAAGTAGCGAATCCAATGGTTACGGTATCTAAAGCTCTTGACATGATACGCGTTTGCAAGCCAGAACCAAGGGCCAGATGTAGCAAAGGGTTTTACCCATTTTGTGTCTATGGGAAAATGTGTTCGTACATATGGCCCCAAGTCCCTGTCCACTTCTATAAATATATGAGAGTTTAGAGGCATAGAGTCTATAAAGGAAAACATCACTGTGGTTGAAATCCATACAAGCTTTAAAAGGCTGCATGCATCAGGAGCTTTGCAAATGCACCTGTCAGTCACCCATGTTTGGTCGAGCAGAGATTTGTAGTTCGGCACTGCTAGCCTAACAAGTGCATTCATTTTACAATACATCGCGGCATGTAACAAACAATAACAATCCTTTTCGGCTAACACATCTTACAACAATGTGTGCCACAACACAAGCAGGTGCGTTGTTTTTATTCTTGCCTTTTTACAGTACAGTATTGAATTGGATTTCATCTTGAATCCTGTCCTAGCTGTTGGGGAGACACTTGTTGGTCGACCCATTGTCGCCCAGAACTGAGACAAATGATTTCCATGCAGTGCTTCATACAGCACGTCTGCGATTTCTAAATGTTGTAAATAACAGGTGATACGAGTAACTATTTAAACAGAACTGCGCACAAATAGTAGATTCGTCGTGAAAGGAACCACCACATTTCTGAATGTGGCTGAAAATGATGGACTTTAAATGGGTCACCATTTACAATTACAAAAGCCGACAACACTCCAGAAGTATGCAATGACTTTCACAGTAAAATACGTTTTTCTGTATGTGTCAATTCTCGAGTGTCTCCGTGCCTTTTCTGGGTGCTGCAAATAACAAACATCACTGTTACCCACATGATTTGGAATAGTCTACAGCTGAACTCAGAATGCTGAAATGCTGATTTGGGCTGTGTCGAGATTTGACCTTGTAACCTGCAGGGCGTACTTGACATTATTATATGGTAGCTCTCCAGACAGAGATGGCTGCACCTTTTATCTCAGACTGACTAAACAAGATATATGAACACAATAGCAACACCAATTCACAGATGACTATGGGTTGGTAATGCGTTCTGATAGCTATCATACAGCGACAGACTCTGAAACTTGGACCCCGGGCTCTTTATCTGTTCCCTGCATGCAACAGTTGTGTGATTCTGGGTATCCAGGCAGAGGGGATGGGCGTCCACAGATGTAGAGTGCAGGGCCTGGCCACACACTACTGTGCATAGTCGACTGCTACGCTCAGTTAGGTGGTAGGGTAATATGATCAAACAAACAGAAATTCACTGAAAAAGCAAAGGCTAATGTGATGCTATACTTAGGTATGATAATTAGATCTGTCTTTACCTTAAAAAACTCTAGAAATCCTCTGGAAAAAAAGGTTCAAGTGACATTATATTTAGGCATCTTGGTAATATAAAAACTATAATTTTAAAACAAACACTGAAATTCACCAGGTATAGTTTCCTGACCTAACTATAGCTTATGTCACTGCCATGAAAAGCTTATGATCTCACATGTTGCACAACTCATGACATGAATAAATCATTGATGGCATCACTGATGACATTTCAAATGACATCAATGATGACATTATTGATGAAACCATACAATCTTTGTGATACTGTCCAAAAGGGTTTTGGCCTTGAAATAATTCTACACATTACAGGTGTAGACAATTTTCCATTCACCTTAATGCAGCATTTCCCAAACTGTGGGTCATCACCAGACAATTTCTGGTGGGTCAGGAAAGTCTGAGCAATAACTAAAGTTGCCTTTAAATTTGCCGGTGCTTCAAAGACAGAGGTCAAATGTTAGGCTATGACTTCTGACAAATTGTTGCTTATGATTTTAATATGGGGGTGATGTTGAGATTTCTTTTTCTGACTACAAAGAAAGAGGAATTTTTAGAGCAAATTATGTGATAATCTTGCTGGAGTATGGGAGGGCGAAAGGAAAAGCTGTAGGAGGTCATTATTTGCAACATTCAACAAAATGTTAATACCTGTAAATTAACTGTATGCATTCAGCAGTTAGAAAAACATAAATACAACAATTTTTTTGTAAATCTGAAGTCTGCTGGAAACAGGGATTTTAATAAGATCAAAACAAATCAAGACACTTTACTTGGTGACGCACAATAAATATTCACAGAAACCCAATGCTCACACATTTTTGTTTGTGTGCTATATAACTTTATTTTTAAAAAAAAAACTGTATGTCTGCAACAATGTATTGAGCTTTTTTAAAAGGGAATGTGCTGTCAGTAAATGACACTGTGGTACCACACAATGTTTTAGCTACATCGCCCACCTTCATGTCCATTAAAGGTAGGTGGGTTGTAAAAGTTCCTTTGTTCTAAAAATTGGGTTGTGGTTTTAAAAATTGTGGGAAGCAATATTTAATTACACAATTAAAGATTTAACATGATTCACAAATTTAAGTGAAGAGGTTGACAAGCATACATTATACAAAGATAGATGGAAGGGATGTTTCCAGTCAGTCAAACCATTGGCAACCACTTGAGATAGCATTCCAAAACAACATTATTTTGCCCACCATGCCTTCTCAGTTTGGACACAGCCATATGCAATTCAGTCATATCTGCGCTCCAGCAGGGATAGTCCAGCCCAAACTTCCTTGCCAGGTCCTCCTTTGAACAGGAACACAAGCAACCAAAACTGGTTTTGCCCTGGATGGGACAGTTTGGTTCAAGTGGCACAGTGATTATAGGGGCTTGGGGGGAGCATGGGCTTGCCCGGTCTACCCCCGGGCTTATCGGGCGTCGGTGGAAGAATCCACCGCTTAGGAGGCTAGTGGTTGGGGGGCTGACCGGATAGGGCGGGTTTTAAGGGGTGGGTATATTAATGAGGGGCAGGGTGTGGGCGGCCTCTTTGGCCGTTTGTCACACTCAGTAGGCAGATCGCGATTTTGGTGTTGTTGTTTGTGTAGGCCGTAGAGTGTAAGTGTGGTTTAATTGTTTCTGGTTAATATTTAATATTGTACTAGGATGGATAGGCCCAATAAGGTGGTGCAGGCTTTAAAAGTTCTCCAGGAGGAGGGGAGGGAGGACTTGTTAAGGGATGGAGTTTTAGAGCAGGCATGGGTGGGATTGAAGCATCCGAAAAGGGCGTCTTCAGAGGGCGTGGCAGCAGCGGTGATAGCATGCTCGCCACCATCACAGGGACATAAAAAATTCAAACAGAAAAGTGCGGCTGGGGGCGAAAAGCGAGGATTTCGCCGGACTGCAGCACATTAGGAGCGCATGATGAGGTGACTTTATTACCTGTATCTTGGGGCAGGCGTTGCGTTGCAGCTTGAGATATGGGAGGCGTGCGGGCGCCTCGTTTCGGCAACGGGTTGTTGCACGGGGTCGCAGAGCCGCGATGCGTGGTGCGATGACAGGTGTTGGCCGAGTGGGGGTGCGGCATGAAGGAGCGCATGCGCGGCTGGACGCACGCTCAACTGCCGAATTAGAAAAACAAGCTCTGCTCCCGTTAGAAAGTTACGAGGAGCGAAGGAAGAGTGCATTTGAGGAAAGCACCTTAGGAGGTGCTAATAAGATGGCGGCGCCCTGTATAAGGGTTAAAGAAGCTATTATTATCAGTTCAGATGAGGAAGAAAGGCAGGAAGAACGTTTGGGTTTGGACATTGTTAATTATGTGCCAGTTTTAAATTCAGCAATAGGCAGGAACAGGGTTAGCCAGTATATTCCTAGAATAGTGAGCCCCATGTTACATAAGGTGCAGGAATGGGAGGTTGAAAATCAAAATATTTTTAGAGTGGGCGAACAAATAGAATTTATTGACAGTAGTGGGTTGATTTTGAGGGGGTCTATTTGTGGTGAGACAAGTGGTGATGGCGAAGCTGGTAGGGCACAGGTGAGTGTGGATTTTTGGCAGTCAGGTTTAGGAGCACCGCATCCTGGGTGTGATGGCACTCATGCTTTGGGCGAGCGTGGGGAGCAGGCGATAGGGCGGCTTGGTCGGCCTGCCAATGTTAGAAGGTTGCCGGTGAGGGTTAGGGCACCCTCGGGACACCGGGTAGAAGAGAGGGTGCTATCCGGAGCGGTTCGCCTGACTACGAGAGAGGCAACGGGTCCTGGCATGGGTGGCCAGGATTTATATCCACGGCGATACGAGGTACCGTCCACTAGCCGGGGCGCTGGTGTGACGGAGCAGGAAGTTTTAGATGAAGAGCATCTCGACTACGAAGAAGAAGAGGAGGTGATTCCCTCGTGTCAGCAGAGGGCGGTGCAGGTTGGGGCAACGAGGGCTGCTACACATGGCGAGCAGATGGCGGTCCAGAGCGATCGTAGGTGTGGAAGTGAACGACAGGTGTCTGTTGCTGGCAATTTACCCAGAGGTGAGAAGCGTGTTATACAGTCAAGTAAATTGGGTACTTCACATGTCGGGTCAGCCTATGTAAAAAGAATTTCAAGCACAGACATGGGAATTCAAACGGGGGTGAGCGAAAAAAGTGATGATGGTATTGATGTTTCAGTTCAGGTGGGTCTTGGGGAAACTGCAAGTAAGTCTGAAGTGCAGGTAAGTAACGCTTCTACGGTTGTTACAGGTGAAGGGTCTGGAGGTTCTATTAAGAATAAGAAATTGCCATACATGGGAGTGTCGATGCCGTTGGGGGCGCATCTCACTCAATGTTTAAAAGAGAAAATATGGAAAGGTGATTTTGTTGATGTTTTCAAGCTTCTCCATAGAGAGGTTCAGTCAAAAGAAGGTTCTAAGGAAGAGGAATGGGAACTGGCACGTAGGCCCAGGGTTCCTACAACTATCGAAAATTGGACATCAGCTTTTCTGATATACGCTAGTGTTTATTGCGAACGCTATCCGGAGAGTGGGGTGGCATTATTTAAGTACATGGATATTGTACGTAGGGCTCAAATGGATTATGGTGGTTTTGGATGGTTCAGATATGATGAGGAATTTAGGGCTCGGAAAGCTTTATACCCGGATAAGGTATGGGGAGAGATTGATAACGAGTTGTGGATGCAATGGTTGAGGACGGCTAAAAACGCTTCATCAACACATACAGCGAGTGGGTTACCTATACAATACAAGCCCTTTCAAGGGCGTCCCACCCATTACGGGGTGGGGTTTGCTGCACGAGGGCAGTTACCACGGAATGGGACCTGCTGGTCATTTAATAGTGGATTGTGTTCCAGACAGCAATGCAGATTTAGACATGAATGCTCCGGTTGTGGCGGTAAACACCCAGTTTTCCAATGCTTTGGAGGGATGCATTGGGGAGGACAAGGGGTACAGAGCAGAGGAGGAGATAGGGGCAGGGGACAGTTTCAGCAATTGGCAGGTAAAGGGTCCTACACCTATTAAAGTGGAGGTATTGAGTTTTTGGTTGCAATTTTATCCCAGGTTGGAGGAAGCCAAGATTCTGTGGTGGGGCTTCATGGATGGTTTTAGATTGGGTTATCAGGGTCCGAGGATACGGAGATGGGCTAATAATTTGAAGTCCACAAGGCAATATCCTGAAATTGTGAAGGCTAAGTTGCGGAAAGAGGTGGATTTAGGCAGAATTGTTGGTTCTTTCAGGTGTTGGCCTTTGCCTAATTTGACCATATCTCCTTTGGGGATAGTACCTAAGAAGCAGAAGGGTGAATTTTGCCTTATTCATCACCTGTCTTGGCCAATGGGGGCATCCATTAATGATTTTATAGCTCAGGAAGACTCGTTGGTGCATTATGCGTCAGTAGACGAAGCTTTCTCATTGGTAAGAAGATGTGGCAGGGGTGCTGAGATGGTGAAAACTGACATACAGTCAGTGTTTAGACTCCTCCGGGTACACCCAGAGGATTTTTCATTATTGGGAATGCAGTTTGATGATGCAATTTTCATTGATAGGATGCTGCCGATGGGTTGCTCAGTTTCTTGTTCATTGTTTGAAATGTTTTGCACTTTTTTGCAGTGGTTTTTTCAATTTAGGTGTCATTACAGCTTTGTAACACATTATCTAGATGATTTCTTTTTGGTTGGTAAACCTGATTCAGGTGAATGTGGCAAAGCTTTGTCTAGGTTTGAAGGAATGATGGCCAATTGGGGGTTCCCTTGGCCCCTGAAAAAACAGAAGGCCCCTCGACATGTTTGAGTTTCTTGGGCATTGAGTTGGATTCCATGAAAATAGAATTAAGGTTACCTCAGGATAAGTTGCAGAAGCTAATTTCCATGTTGAAGGAGGCAGTACAAAGACTCAAATTGGAGTTGCGGCAGGTTCAAAGTTTATTGGGACATCTGAATTTTGCATGTAAAGTTGTGAGAGTTGGGAGAGCTTTTTGTAGGAGATTAGGTTTCTCAATGCGAGGAGCAGTGTTACCACATCATCATGTACGGTTACGGGCCAATGTGAAAGCAGATTTGAGCATGTGGATTGTTTTTCTAGAAAAATTTACGGATTTACGATGCTGGTGGATGAAGAGGATTGGTTTTGGCAGATTCAAATTTTTTCAGATGCATCGGGAGCATATGGCTTTGGTCTGTTTTGGGACAGCGGAGAGTTGGCCGGTCAGTTGGAGGTTAGCTAGACATAGTATTGCATTTTTGGATTTTTTTCCTTTAGTTGTGGCTCTGTCACTATGGGGTAATATGTTGGCTGATAGGAACGTTGTTTTCAACGTGGATAGCCAGTCAGTGGTCAACCTAGTAAATTTTCAAAAAGCAAAGGATGAGAAAGTATTGACGCTATTAAGACTGTTTTTGTTGAATTGTTTATAGTTCAATATAATGTTCAGAGCTAAGTATGTCCCAGGTGTGATGAACGACAATGCTGATGCACTCTCTCATTTTCAGTGGCAGAGATTCCGTGGGCTGGCGCCGGGTGCGGATGCACAGAAGACAGTGGTACCTGGGGAATTGTGGGAGATAGGAGATTGAGAGTGTTGCAACTGGTGCAACAATCTATAGCTCCGTCTACAAAGAGGAATTATGTCCAGGCTTGGTCTGAGTTTCTAAAGTCAGGTGCTGTTCGAAGGGAGGGTGGAAATAATGTTTGTGGACAACGACGAGATGACGCGGTGAGTTTTATAATGCAACAGACTGAATTGGGGTGGTCTGCAGTTACGATATCAGGTAAGCTGTTGGGTATTTCATTTTATGGCAAGTATTTTGGGAGTTACGATCCAGTAGAGGGAGAGTTATGTAGGAGGATTCTTGCGGGATGGGCAAGGACGGGGGTCGCAAGATGTGATAGTAGGCGTCCTATATCTTCTCAGTTGTTACACAAGTTGCTGTTAACATTACATGAAGTTTGTTTTTCTGCTTGGGAAGTCAGCTTGTTGTTGCTCTGTATGTCGTGGATGTTTGATGGGGCATTCAGAGTTTCTGAGTTGTGGGAATCAAAGGTAAGGATGGGTTCAGGACGTCAGAGGTACAGGTAAGAGACGGGGATTTATTTATATGGCTGCGATCATCTAAGATGGATCAGTTGGGAAGGGGTCAGGAGGTTGTATTGAAAGGTAAGAGGTCTCAGACATGTCCTGTTGAACATTGGTTTTCATTTAACCGGTTGTTACCGGAGTCGTCCAGGTGGGTTTTTGTTCACCAGGATGGTTCAGCCTTGAAATCTCATCAATTGCTGTCAGTTTTAAGGATGGTGCTTAGAAGATTGGGGTTAGCACCACAGTTTTATGGCAAGCATTCTTTTAGGATCGGGGCGGCCACGGAAGCAAAACCGTTGGGTAACTCAGACAAGGTGATAATGGACTTGGGGCGCTGGAGGTCTCAATGTTTCCAGCGTTATGTTAGCTTAAGTCAGCAGGGAAAAAACTGATTGTGGTTTTGCTTATGGAACAATGTGGTAAATTTGGTGTTTTTTCCTGTTTTATAATACACCTCATTTCTCATTATTTTCTTTTACTACATTTTGCTCCTAGGTTGTGTGGTGGGCCCCGACAGAGCTTGTGCTGTTTGGATCGTGGGGCATTCATTTGTGCGTTGGGCTGAGAAGCAGGCTTCTTCACGTCCATTTGGAAGGCAATTGGGTTTGGACGGAGCCAGGATTAAAATTAGTTGGATGAGGTGGGGTGAATTGTTGTATGTACTGGGAAAAAGACTAGAGCAAGGTGTTTTTCCCGACTTAATAGTCATTCATTTGGGCGAGAATGATTTGGTCGCTTTATCGGGTATTGGGCTGTTAAAGAATATGAAGATGGATTTGGTCAGGATAAAGCAGAAATGGGCAGGGACACATGTGGTTTGGACCAGTTTTGGTAGCCAGGCGAGTTTGGAGAGGTGCAAACTCCTTTAAAGGGACTGAGAAGCAGCGCAGAAAGGTGAATAGGGAGATGAAGGGTTTTTGTCGAGCACAGGGTTTTACAGTGTTGTCGCATGAAGATATAGGGGGTCATTACGACCCTGGCGGCCGGCGGTAAGGTGGCGGTAACACCGCCAACAGGCTGGCGGTGTTCCGCCAGCAATTATGACCGTGGCGCAATTGCCACGGCCATACCGCCGGCCCCTCCAATATACCGCCAGGATTCCGCCTGGTGGTCATAATCCCCAGGGCAGCGGTGCAAGCACCGCTGCCCTGGGGATTATGAGTCCCCGACCGCCAGCCTGTCCGTGGCGGTAAACACTGCCATTGAAAGGCTGGCGGTAAGGGGACTTGGGGTGTCCCTGGGGGCCCCTGCACTGCCCATGCACTTGGCATGAGCAGTGCAGGGGCCCCCAGGCATAGCCCTGTCGCGCATTTCACTGCCCGAGTTCCGGGCAGTGAAATGTGCGACGGGTGCTACTGCACCTGCTGCACATCAGCATTGCCGCCGGCTCTATTACGAGCCGGCTGCAATGTTGATGTGACATTTCTGCTGGGCCAGCGGACGGTAACACTGTTACCGTCCGCTGGCCCAGCAGAAATGTCATAATAGGGAGACAGGAATACCGCCGGCAATGGCGGTATTCTGTCTCCCGCGGCCTCTGCGTTCTTTTTCCAAGACCGCCGAGGTCGTAATGACCCCCAAAGTTTGTAAGGAAGTCGGGTGGTTCAGGCAGGATGGTGTACACTTGTCGTATATAGGAAATGAATATTATCTATTGAACATTCGGATTGCGGTAGCTGACCTGTTGGGGGAAAAGTCATGGGATCGGTAGGGATGGTGGATGACTTTTAGGTGGGGCAGGAAAACACCTGGCGGGTTTTCCTGTGTGGCGGTTTTTTTTCACAGAAAGGCTTTGGGGGAAGGGGATGATGCAAAAGATGAGAGGGCAGGGACTTTTCACAAGGAACACAAAGGAGGAAAGGCAAGGGTAATACAGAAGGTGGACAGCAGGACAGATGGGTAATGGATTGGTCAGGTCAAGGTGGGGATGGGAAAGGGGTATTGTTGAGGGATAAGTTTTAGAGGGTGGGGGCGGGCTTTAGGAAACATCTGTATTAGTGAGGTTTATAGTTTTGTAAGGCTTAACGCCAAGGTTAATGTTTTTCCCAGACCTGTTCTATTAAAGTGGCCTTTTACCCCTTTAAATGGTTGTGGTGGTTTTGTACGCCGTTCCGCCCAATGGGGGCTTGCCCGGTCTCCCCCCAGGCTTATCGGGCGTCGGTGGAAGAATCCACCGCTTAGGAGGCTAGTGGTTGGGTGGCTGACCGGATAGGGCGGGTTTTAAGGGGTGGGTATATTAATGAGGAGCAGGGTGTGGGCGGCCTCTTTGGCCGTTTGTCACACCCAGTAAGCGGATCGCGATTGTGGTCCCACCCGCCCTGTTTTTTAGCAAATTGTAGTTCTTTTAATGGATATTATGTTTTGAATCCGCATTAATGGGTCAGGTCTGTTTTATACTATGTCTAAAGGATTTTGTGGTTCGTTTAGCTATATGCCTCTGGTAGGCAGGTCTGGTTAGGTGGGGGTTTTTCACAGAAAGGCTTTGGGGGGGAAGGGGATGATGCAAAAGATGAGAGGGCAGGGACTTTTAACAAGGAACACAAGGGAGGAAAGGCAAGGGTAATACAGAAGGTGGACAGCAGGACAGATGGGTAATGGATTGGTCAGGTCAAGGTGGGGATGGGAAAGGGGTATTGTTGAGGGATACGTTTTAGAGGGTGGGGGCGGGCTTTAGGAAACATCTGTATTTGTTTCCTAAACAGTGAGGTTTATAGTTTTGTAAGGCTTAACGCCAAGGTTAATGTTTTTCCCAGACCTGTTCTATTAAAGTGGCCTTTTCCCCCTTTAAATGGTTGTGGTGGTTTTGTACGCCGTTTCGCCCGATGGGACCCAAGTCTGGGTTTGCCCTTGCCACTTAAGGCAGTACGTCAAACACCCAAAAGGTGATGGGAGGCATGCTTGCAATAAGTCTAACTTCTGTCAACTGCTTGGGGTACCATGCCAACCCATCGTTCTTTTGGCCACCATCCCATACTGAAAGTAAGGGTTCTGCAACATATACGTACTAATAAAAATAAAGCTGTGAGTCACCCTATGACTTGTTAAGGAAATGGGTCATAACCTATGAAAACAAAACGTTTTTTCACTTTTTCCCGACTAGTATGAGCTGACTGGCTAAGTATGAGCCTCTCTGTGGAGTTCACCCTCTTTAAATTCTGTTAAAATTGGACTTTGGAATATGCATCACCCCACACACCCCCTCTTGAAATGAGCCTTGGACTGTTCACCTACGTCTACCCAGAGCGTCAAGGACGCACCCTGTTGCAGACTGTGTACCTTGTGGGATGATGGCTAGAGACCCTAAGCTTTCTGCATTTCTCTCATTTTAGAAGCACAGTGGATCATGTAGTTATCCACTCTAGAGAACGCAGCCAGTCAGCTAGAGAGATGACGAGACAAAAGGCATTGGAAAGAAATATAAAAAGAGAATCGAAAGATAGGAACAGAATGAGAGGAGATAAAGGTTTTCCTAAGGGGAGCGCAAACTTCTGAAATCTGCTGACTCACAACTTCACATATTTTTTCACGCTTAACATTTTCTGCAAAGGGCAAAGCTTGTGAAGTTAACAAAGGGAGGGGAGAGTTTAGTGACCCTTAACCAACCAGAAACGGTTCCTATTGCTGGTTAGGGGACAAGGAACAGTAGGAGGCCTGTCACTGTCCAACAACTGCGATCTGTGATTGCATGCCATCAGAAATCCACCCTAAAAGGCCAAGATTTCTGACAACGCCCCTGAGTTGGTGAAAGAAACAGCTGTTTATCAGCTAGTTCTCAGGGTCAAGCCCCCCACTCCCACTATTTCTCCCATGGTGCACCATTTGAATGACCCATTCTTACCATCAGCAGAATATCCTGTCCTTTATGGAAGTGGCATCCGGAAGTAAGAAATCGTCAATAGTGACGGAATAAACTTTGCCAAGGAGTGGTGTTTCCTAACTTCGAATTTGCAGGTGAAGTCATTAGCTTTGCCCATCCCCAGACAGGACAAGTGTGTGTGTGTGTGTGTGTTGGGGGGGAGTTTAGAGATAGGCTTGAGCAGAGTAGAAAGAGGGCTAAGTTCTAAAGTTACCATCTCAGTGGACTGAGATCATACTAAGGAACGTGTCTGGTCCGGAGCTCCCCTTTCCTACTTCAGAGGTCCATAACCCATCTGCTCATTAAGATGAATGTTACAATTAAGGAAGCACTTTATAAAATGCCATTGTATTTCTTAATGGATGTAACTGTATATTTATGACTAGTGCACGTGGTCTTTTTTTTCATTCTCCCCAGTAGGTTTACTCTCTTTAATATCCTGTCCTTTTATGCTTACCCCTGTACTGATTAGCTTTGCTCTTAACTTCGCTAATCTTTTTCTGTACTGTAAGTCCCACATCTTTT
Organism: Pleurodeles waltl; assembly: GCF_031143425.1. NCBI lineage: Eukaryota > Metazoa > Chordata > Amphibia > Caudata > Salamandridae > Pleurodeles > Pleurodeles waltl. The sequence goes on along the minus strand of NC_090446.1, from coordinate 1,329,644,030 downwards.
TTTGAACTAACGCTTTCGTGACTTTCTACTTTTTCCAGGCGACTGGTATACATACAATCAGTGTTACAGGTTCACGCTCGGCTTCTCATCTAACTTGTCTACAAGAGCCCCGAAGCAGAGACATATTGTGCTATAAATAAAGAGGACACCGAGCAGGACTTTGGTAAACAACTTCCAGTGGATGTTTTCGCGAGGACAAATGAGCAGCACTGAGGTCACTTCAACTGTGAAACACACTGAAGGGAAAAAAATATACCTTCCCCTGCTCACTCCCCATCCATGCTCCGACAAACTTGGATGTCAAGTGGTGGACAAGGTTGGTATCCTGGCAACAGCCAGTAGATAAAGAGGAACGAAAATGGAAGATGTGAAGAGGCTGTAAAGGGTTCAAAGGCTTCTTGTCTGTGTGACCTGCAAGAGAGCAGCACCACCAAAATAGGAAAGTGGTAATTAAAAAAGGGAAGAGGGACGAGAGAGATGCGTCCCAGGGAGAGGAGGAGGGAAAGAGCATGAAATTGAAGAAGTGTCGAATCATCGGAGAGACAAAGGGTAAAAAATGCAACCGGGAGAAAATTAGATTAATTCATAATGAAGGGTTAAAAAGGGCAGAGAGGGGGTGCTAAGGGCAAGGCTGCATAAAACAGAGCAATGGGCAAGGGAGCCGAAGAGAGGTCAGAGTACCAACTGAGTAAGAGAGAAGGGACCAGGGCGTGGCTGGATAACAGCGGGAAAGGGAGACCGATCTGAGTAACACGTGTGACACAGAAAAGGGAGCCATGAAAACAGAGCAACTGAGAAGGGAGTAATGAAGAGGCTCGGGTAACAGAAGCAGAGTAACAGAGGATGGCGAAAAAAACAGAGCAACAGAGAAGGGTAACAGCATAGCAGCAGAGGAGGGAGCAATGGGGAGACTTGTATAACATATGAGACACAGAGAAGGTAGCTACGCTACAGAGAAGACACAGCGGCAAGTCATGGGTAACAACATAGCAACACAAGGGGGGCGAGGAGAGATCTGAGTAACAGACTTCGAAAGAGAAAGAGCAACAGAATGTCATGGGTAACACCAGGTGCAACCGAGGAGTGAGGCGAGGAGAAGCCTGATTAGCAGCAGTGTATCAGAGCAGGGAGCAACAGCGAGTAATGGGTAACAGCAGAGGAGGGAGGAAGGAGAAGCCAGAGTGACCTCAGTGCAAGTGTGAAGGGAGTCAGTGAGAGGCATGGATAACAACAGTGCCTCAAAGGAGGGAGCTAAGGGGAGGTCTGAGTCACAGTAGAGCAACAGAAAAGGGAGCAATGGCAAGGCAGGGGTAACAGCAGAGAAGAAAGAAAGAAAGAAAGAAAGAAAGAAAGAAAGAAAGAAAGAAAGAAAGAAAGAAAGAAAGAAAGAAAGAAAGAAAGAAAGAAAAAGAAAGAAAGAAAGGAAGAAAGAAAGAAAGGAAGGAAGAAAGAAAGGAAGGAAGGAAGAGTAGAGAGAAGTGAAGCTGTAGGAGGTACGAAAAAAGAAGGAATGAAAGAAGAAAATAAAAAATGGAAGGGGAGAGGAAGAAATGAGTGACAAAGTAAAATGAGCATGATGAAAAATAAACACTTCAGAGCATAATAACTGAATATGTATATTATCGCCACTCAATCGTTAAAACTGCGAAAAATATTTTGTTATAGTTCATGTAATGTTTTGAATATGAAGATCGCATGTTCCTAAAACCCCGGAAAACAGGCTTGACGTCAGCCATGTTTAGGCCCCCCAATATGAAGAAAAATCGAAATTATTCAAGCCCACGCCCCCCAGGGGAGTTATCTGCACACATAGCAGAGATATCCAGATTTGATGCGTCTCTGAAACATTCGCTGCCATTTCATCAGCTCCCGGCGCCTCCGGCTCTGGCACGGCTTATGCAGCCCGGCTGAGGAGGGCACCAGGACAGCAGGAATACCAGCTCAGAACAGTGCGCCAACCCCGAGGGACCTTCACGAGAGGGGAGAGAACTGGCGTCCTCAATGAGGGGTTGGCCCGGCAGCGGCGCGCTTGGCGCCGTTCACAAGCACTGCTGGCGGGGCTTAAGCAGACAGCATTCGTGCCACGGACTGGCAGGGGACTAGGATCTCGCCAAGACTCTGTTATCGAAACATGGCACGAGCAGGAGGACCCACTCGGCCTCGCTGCAGTCACAGGCAGGCTGGCAGGGGCAAGGAGAGAGCAAATACTATTACCACGTGTTCCAAATATTTTCAACACAATCAGGGTACTGGCGTGCCAGAGAGTGGGATGCAAACCCCCTTTGGAAATCACTTGCAAACTTACAGGTCAAAATTTGGGAATCTTAGAGGGCTTACTCAGTCTTCCATCATTTTCAGGTTAATACAATGAATACCACCGAATTACTTCACGGTAACATCTAGGCCCAGATTTAGGAAGAGTTCATGCAATGCAGCGCAGCAAGTAACATTGCTGATCTGCATTACAGCAGAATTGCATCATATCTACTAGGATTTGGTGCACTTCTGCCACCTGTCTACTCTGGCGCACTTTTGGCAACCAAAGCAGGCACCTTTGTGGCACAGCAAGGTTGTCTGCGTTGCGGTCAGCATAGTTTTGTGCAGGAAGAGGTACTTTCTTGCACAAAAACTATACTTTAAGGAATTTTCCTTATTGTATGTGTGTTGTAAAATGAAGCACACATGCAAAGAAACCGAGGACAATTGAAAAAATTCATCTCTTTAGGCCTGCCTCGGGGAGGTGCAGGATTTTGGTGCAAGTCCCTGTCTACAATTCAATGTAGAAAGGGATTTGTGTCAAAACCCATGGGTGGTTGCCTGGAAAACCCTCTTGACACAAAGTAATGCAGGGAAGTGCATTTCACTGTGTTGCATTACTTTGGTTTAAAATCCAATGCAAACCACAATTAGCACTGGATAGTAAATCTCTCCAGTAGATTTTGCATCAGGTTTTCATTAAAAAAAGTAATGTAAACCCAAAGCCCAATGTTCAAGTGGTAGGAGTACACTTAGTTGGTGATGAGAGAACTATTAAACATCAGTGATAGTTTAATTGTCACCTACAGGAAGAGGTCAAAAGTGAGTTGCAATGGCTCTGGAAGCCAAAAAAATTTAACATTGACTGTGTTGTCAATACTAGAATATTTATCCCGCAGGGCCGAGGGAGATTCGATCGCCTGCACGCCCTCCCCTGGCAACCGCCCCTGGCCGCCCTTCAGGATGCGCTAGGGCTGTGAAGGGAGACGAGGCCCGTTGCTCCCCATTGCGACTGGTCAACTGGGGCAGAATATGCGCAGTGCGCCCAGACCAATGCGTGACACTTGGCAGTGAGGCCCATGGTGGGCACCAGGGCCTGCAGCGATGTTCGCCATGTCAGCGGTGTGTAATATGGTTACATTTCATACAAATTAAGCAATAGTGTGAATTTTACATAAAATGCACCTGGCTGGTAACTCGAATGAAAACCGATGGGAAGGGATGCCTCCTGCAAAAAACATCATGAAAAAAAACAGCAGGAGAGCTTTTCAAATGGCAAATGTCTTGTGTCGACAGCACACTTCCATTTCGCAGTTCCAGATTATATTTTTTGCTCAAATCAGTCTTCCTAAGGAGAATATTTATGCAAAAAAGACTAACCCCTTGAAAAATAATAAAAAAGCAAAAATACACAAAACTCTAAATTTTATACTTATGCTATATTACACTTACTAATAAAAAATTCTGAAGGGGAGCATCATATAGGAGGAATTACTTGTGCACATTTTGCCAAATTCACCTCCATGAAGAACCGAAGTACACATTGACCTGTATCTGATCAAGAAGAGACGTGAGAGACAGTCAATTTTGAATTTTAGACTTACCGTCACCCAGAAACTGTAGGAGAGCAAGGTCGATGGGTCGCTTCCACTTGGAACCTTTCTGGAGTGCAATGCCATAGCCGGTAGTTGCAAAGACCTTACCGCTGCCAATAGTGACCAGCTTACACCCTTCATCTTTCCGTGCCATGTAATTCAACACCGCAGCGTCGTAGATGAAAGCATCCAGTTTCCTGCCAGAGTCATAGATGGTAATGTTAATAGAAAGCTTTGTCATTGCCTTCAACTGGTGTCCCAATAATTACAGGGCAGGAACATCATGAATAGCAATAGAAGATGACTTGTTCCTGATCAGATCAATTATACGTTATCCTAATTAGAATGAATTGGCGAAAGACATTTTTCATGCAAGATTTTCCCACTTCGGATATAATATATGGAAGTTTGAAAATTTCAGAACAATATTTTTATAACTTACAGATTTATAAGCAGATGTTGATGCAACTATATTGCCAATAACTCATTGTATATCCAGTGATCACTAAGTGACACGATCAGGAATGATTCAATTACTTACCTCTAATACTCATTAATTGGAATACCCTTCTCATACCAATACTTACTAACATGAGGTGTCCCACTTCTACCCAAGCAACACATGACTTAGCCAGAGCCAAAAACAAGACTCAATGTAAAAACTTCCCCCACCCTGACCTTCAAGCACCTCCCACTAAACTGGTGATAAGAGGCATGGAGCCTAGAACACATCCTGTATGTACTCTAGGAGAAAGAAAAACACAGGAAGCGAGGTTGTGATCCAGAAAGTAAACGGGGAAGGCACGATGTAAGTATTGGTATGAGAAGAAGGGTGTTCAGAGTAATGAAGATTACTAGTAAGTGATTGAATCATTACCTCCTCAACCCCTTTTCTCGTCCCAATACTTACTAATGTGAGGATATACCTATGCTGTAATAGAACAACCTGAATCCTCAAGAAGAGAATAATGCAACAGACTCCTGGTCACTGCTCAAACAAACAAGTTTATTTTAAACCAAGAGTCCATCAAAAAGGAAACCAGATTGTTCACTGAGTCACAGCAGCCAGAACACTAGTACCTAAGGTCAAGGAATCACCCACATCCAACCCGCAATGAGAAACAAAAGTAGAGGGATTTGCTCAAGTGCCAGCTTTACAAATGTCCAATAAGGAAAGACCACAAGCCTGCGCTCAGGAAGCCATCATTCCTCTAGTAGACCTCCCCTGGACCCACCCGGCAGTTGTGCATGCTGTGAGTCATAGGCAATAGAAATCAGAGATTTAATCCAGCAACTCAAAGTAGGCATAGAGGCTTTCTGATGCTAAATGCCAAAGTTCACAAACAAATTCTCACATTGACGAAAATCCAAAGTTCTAGACAAATAGGTCTTCATTGCCCTTAACTCATCCAAGGTGTGCAAAGCTTCTTCCGAAGGAGTAGAAGGCTCTGGAAAAAAGAGGGCAATGTTATCTCTTGCTGCTGATGAAAGGAGGTGACAACCTTGGGAAGGAACCCGGGCCCCCAACCACAGAACCAGCAGCCTGCAAACAGGGCGGCCGAATAGATAAGGACCCTAACTCCAGCAGCCTATGGGCTGATGTAATGGCGTTCAGAAAAAAAACACTTCCAATGAAAAAAACTTCAAGCTTACATTGCCCAATGGCTCAAACGGAAGGGGTTGCACGGCCCTAAGCACCATTTGCAGGATCCTAAGCCAGCACAGAAGACTTCACTGCTGGTTTGAGCATAGGAAAACCCTTAAGGAGATTAGAACCCAAGGAATAAAGTTCCAGCACACCATAAGGAGAGAGAACAGCCTTAATGACAGCCCACTGGACTCTCAATGTAGAAGCAGCCAAGCATTTCAAGAAACTGTCCTTGAAAAATTGAAGGATCCAGGAAGAAGGGCACATAGTAGGATTCAGAGACCTGTCCTTGCACCATTCATAAAAGAAGGACCAATGATGAACGTAAGGCTTCCTGGTAGACAACCTCCTAGAGCAGTGGTTCCCAACCTTTTGACTTCTGTGAAACCCCACTTTATCATTCCTGGAATCCAGAGACCCCTACTGAATTATTATTGAAATCCAGGGACACCCCACTGAGTCATTACTATTTGCCGGGAAACCTGGCCTAAACATTGTTGATGATTGGAACTTCAAAACAAAACACATAAAATACAGAAACTAGCATTCATCAAACACATACACAAATGATAACACAGTTTATTTAATTTGCAAACAAATATAAATGTAAAAAATAATTTTAATAGGTTGGATCTTTACTAATTCAATTGAAGCCACACACTGCCTATGCTATACTCTGTTTGATGCAACTGCACTGCTCCCACAAATCAATCTGAGGATACTAATTTAAATTTGAGCTTCCAATCGTTTTAAAATTTTCAATTGTACATTTAGCCACTTTATTTTTATAAACATTATCAATCTGTTGATATTATTTGGTTTTCTAAGCAGTCATGGACCCCCTGAGGAGGCTTCGTGGACCCCTAGGGGTCCCCAGACCACAGGTTGGGAACCACTGTCCTAGAGTGTTGGATTGAGACCACCACAAAAGAGGACAGACCCTGTAACCTCAAACCCCACCTTTCAAGAGCCATACTGCCAGACACATCTGCTTGCACATGGGCAGGGGATTAAAGGGAGCACGGAGAGGGCAATAGTTAAACGTGATGATCCTCTCTGGGATAGCCGCCATCAACTTCAACAGGGGAAACAAACCCATTCGAGGCCAAAAGGGAGCGACCAGAATGAGAATCTCTAATTCCTTCAGCAATCTGGTCAACACCCATGGAATAAGAGGGAAGGTCGTCCTCTTCTGGACCAGGTCCGCAATTTCCTGTGTAAGAACAGAAACATTGGATGAGACTATTAAGGAGTCTACAGGTCCAGACTGGGGAGGCCTTATGGTGAAATCCAGGGAGTATCCTTCTGTGATGATCCGCAAGACCCAGGCATTAGAAACATGTTTTTCCCAGGTTGGAAGAAAAAAGACAAGGCTTCCTCCCACCGGAAGAGCGGCATAGTTAGGAGTGCTTCCCAGTCTTAGATGGAGGTGGAGGTTGAGGCTCAGGAAACTGCTGACTTGAAAAGGAGAGAGGTTGCTTGGCCCTGCTCTGTAACTTTATAGGAGGACCCTGGAAGTGCTTCTTATATGGAGCCCTACGGGAGAAGTCTATCTTTAGTTGAAAGCAAAAGAGCTGGGCATGCTTTTGGTTCTTGAAAGCCTTATGGAGCCATAGCTTCCATACTGTCCCCAAAGAGCATACTGCCAGAGAAAGGCATATGAAGCAATTCAGATTTTCCTCCTTCCAGTCCTTCAAATAAATGTAGCAACGAGCAGAAACAGATGAAGCCATGGACAAAGTTGAAGCCTTCAAAATATCACAGGAGACATCTGCCACAAATGTAGCCTGCGTTTCCATATTGGCAAAAAACCCCGAGCACTCCACCCGTCCTGGATTGCGACTGTCAGGGACTGGAAGTCCTTAACAAGAGATTGAGAGGCATAAACTGCACAAATAACAGCATGGAGAGCCAAATTCAACCCAGAAAGCTTTTCTTCAGAGAGGCCTCCACCTTATGGTCAACAAAGTCAGAAATAGTGACTTCATCAGACAAAATAGGAGGACTGCCAGCCAGATTAGAAAGTAAGCAATCAATTTTTCAGTGAAGAAGGAAATTCCACCTCTCCTTTGGCCAGAGGATAGAGGCGTGTTAGGAACTTAGGAAGATCTGCCTTCTCAGGATCCTTCCATTCATTCAGAAGCAGATGCAAAACCTTTTTGTTAACTGCCAATCTCATGGGAGGGTGAGAATGCAGTTGTTGAAATAGACCAAAGCTAGTACCGGGTAATTTGTCCTCCATAGTGATATTCAAATTGTCCCCCAAGAACCTGAAGAGGGGCAAAAGATCCTGTTTCTGAATTAGTTTAGTGTTAGACGCAGTGTCAGAAACCTGAGGCTCATCATCATCCACATCATATTCTTGGGAAGGCAAGGAAGAGGAGGTAGAAGAAACCTTGAATGATGAGATGAAGAAAGGTGGAGAAGAAGGGGAACAGCGGGAGCTCACAGCCTCCTTTGACTTCTGAAAACCTCTGACAGAGAAGAAAGAAGGTGCTGAAATTGGTCATCAGATAGGTTAAAACTATGAGCAGACTGCACAAGAATGTCCTCACTAGGCCTGTGCTTCTTCTTCACCTCCTTGTAACTGCTGGCAATATGATGCCTTTTGGCTTGCATGCTTCTTGTGTTCCATGATTGAAACTGTCAAAAAAAGGGTGAGCAAAATCCCATATAAACACTACAAGGACCCAAAGTTGGCCATCTCAGGGCTTGAAAGGAAACAGCATAAACTGCACGATAGTAAAAAGTGATGCACAAAACCAGATACCACAAAATAAGGATATTGGTCTTCATTTTCACTATTTGTTTTTTTTTTATGCAACCAGGCACCTATCACCTACGAGACCTAGTCCATCAACGATCTGAAGGAGCAGGCGGCAACAAGAAAAATAGACTCTCTCACCACAAGAGGGAGCCAGAGTGCAAAAAAGAAAGGAAATGCAGTGGCTGAGATTGACTTCAAGAATAGAGAGTTAAAAAAAACAGGCACTGCGCACATGAGAGTGAAGACGCATAGGGCCAGATGTAGCAAAGTATTTGCACCTCGCAAACGGCGAAAATCGCCGTTTGCGAGGTGCAAATGCCTCTTTGCTATGCAGAAATGCATATTGCGAGTCGGTACCGACTCGCAATATGCATTTCAGAATCGCAAATAGGAAGGGGTGTTCCCTTCCTATTTGCGATTCGGAGTGGAATGCAATACCATTTGCGACCGCATATGCGGTCGCAAAGGGTATCGCAGTTACCATCCACTTCAAGTGGATGGTAACCCACTCGCAAATTGGAAGGGGTCCCCACGGGACCCCTTCCAGTTTGTGAATGGACCCAAAACATTTTTTTCAGGGCAGGTAGTCGTCCAAGGGACCACTGCCTGCCCTGAAAAAAAAACGAAACTAAAGGTTTCGGTTTTTTTTTTAAGTGCAGCTCGTTTTCCTTTAAGGAAAACGGGCTACACTTAAAAAAAAAAAACTGCTTTATTGAAAGCAGTCACGAACATGGAGGTCTGCTGACTACAGCAGGCCTCCATGTTTGCGAGTGCCTAGACTCGCTATGGGGCTGCAATTAGCGACCCACCTCATTAATATTAATGAGGTGGGTCATTGCGACCCCATAGCGAGTTGCAGACGGTGTCTGAGACACCGTTCTGCATACCAATTTGCGAGTTGCAAATTGCGAGTCGGAATGACTCGCAATTTGCAACTCGCAAATTGGATTTTTCCTACATCTGGCCCATAGTGCAGGAACACAGCGGGTGAGCAACGAGCTTCCACACAGCTGCTGCGCTAGCCGGCTGCTGAGAAGAGCCCACAACAGACACAAAATGATGCACCACCCAACAAAGCACCCTGCACCTGGTAGAGGGCTGAAGCCGCGTGGTCGAATTGAAGGCAAAAACTGCAATACTCGGGGGGAAGCTGCAGTGAGACAGCCCCTACTCCGGGGCGAAGATGAGTAGCCAGCTCACCGACTCAGATAGGCCCCAGCAACACAGGGGGGAGGCAACCGGAAACATAAGAAGGCCCTACCTTTAAACAAACTTGGGTGACAGTCTAAGGAGCACCAAACCCTACACTCTTGATACTGTGCCCTGCTTAGTACCCCACTCACCAGGAGGAACAACAGGGGGAGTCAAGAATAGAAGCTCTGAGAAGCCCCGCCTACCAGGGCTTACCTGAGTGAAAGGCTCTAAGGTACATATTGTGGTACCATGAGCAGACAAAGAAAACTGGATGTTTTCTTGGCTCCATGCCTCTTGTCACCAGTTTGGTGGGAGGTGCTTGAAGGCCAGGGAGGGGGGAGTATCTGCGTTGAGCATTCTGAATGGTTCTAGCTAGGTCACATGGCTCCTGGAAAGAGGTGGGACAGCTCATGTCGGTAAGTATTGGGACGAGAAAAGGGACTGAAGAGGTAATAGACATGACGCCAATGCTGTTGATATAAGGAACTGGACTGGGTCACAAAAATAAAACTACTTCTTCTACTACTATTATTAATAGTGCCTCTAATAATATTACTGTTACTACGTTACTACTCCTATTGCATTACTATTAATACTGCTTCTACTATCACCACTAATCCTACTACTCCTATTACTATTAATACTGCTTCTACTAATATTAGTATTCATACTGCTACTATGCCTATTACTATTCCTAATATTTCACTACTATTACAAGTTGTAGTAGTTTCTATCGTGGAATATAGCTGAGGTAAACAGACAATTTTTCAGCTACTCAGATGATGTCTTGGCATGTTTTAACAAGTATATTATTTTAGGCATTGAAGAAACTTAGAATTGTGTATCATGCTCCTAGTAGAATCGCGTTACCTTTGAAAAATTGGCAATTAAAGCCCCATTGGCAAAACTAGAGTGAGATGTGTATTATGGTTATAATTAGAATATATCAAAGGGCAGGCAAATACCCATTCCGTCTAGTCACTTTCTAGCAGCCAAATTGCTAACTAAGGGCCAGATGTAGCAAAGGGTTTGCGCCTCGCAAACGGTGAAAAACGCCGTTTGCGAGGCGCAAAAGCCTCTCTGCTATGCAGAAATGCATTTTGCGAGTCGGATCCGACTCGCAAAATGCATTTCCGACTCGCAAATAGGAAGGGGTGTTCCCTTCCTATTTGCGACTCGCAATGCTATGCAATTTCATTTGCGCCCGCGAAAGTGGTCGCAAATGAAATCGCTGTTACCATCCACTTGAAGTGGATGGTAACCCATTCGCAAACGGGAAGGGGTCCCCATGGGACCCCTTCCCCTTTGTGAATGATCACAAAAACAATTTTTCAGAGCAGGTAGTGGTCCTATGGACCACTGCCTGCTCTGAAAAATACCGAAACAAAAGGTTTCGGTTTTTTTTCTAAGTGCAGCTCGTTTTCCTTTAAGGAAAACGGGCTGCAGATAGAAAAAAAAAAAACTGCTTTATTAAAAAGCAGTCACGGACATGGTGGTCTGCTGTCTCCAGCAGGCCACCATCCCCGTGAGTGCCCATACTCGCAATGGGGTCGCAAACTGCGACCCACCTCATAAATATTTATGAGGTGGGACTTTGCGACCCCATTGCGAGTTGCAGAAGGTGTCTGAGACACCTTTCTGCATAGCAAATTGCGACTTGCAATTTGCGAGTCGCACGGACTCGCAAATTGCAAGTCGCAATTTGCTTTCTTCCTACATCTGGCCCCTTATACTTTAGATTAGTCGAGACAGTTATTATTTATAAATATATATTTACCAGCAACTATAATAGTGAACGGGAACAAGCTTAGATCAGTGCTGACTGAATTGGAATTTTTGATCGCTGAATATGAGCTGTTTAATTGTGTTACCCAACACTTTCAATGTCAATCTATTTAACAACTTTTTGGTTGCCCCAGACTCAGAATTGTGAAATAACTGCTATCAGACTCCGGGGCAAGTTTTTTTTTTGCCTTGGAGGAAAGCAGAAGAAACTGATCAATTGTTACTTCTCATGGGATTTTAATGCATTACTTTGCCAGTTTATCTATGATAATCCTGCCCATCACAAACGTATTTATACTTTGTGTGCAACACCGTGTTACATTATTCCCTTGTTCGTGGGACTAATTTTCATTTATTAAAACACTTCGAGATTATTACATGTGCTGAAAGTAATCTTTCTATAGAGTTGTTCAGTGTGTCCTAAACATATCAAGAAAATGAGGTACAGGAGGTGTTTACCTCAGGAATAATGAACGAAAAGGTTATTCAATGGATTTCGGGGCTATTAATCAATTAGCACACAATTTGGGAAAGCGGTGATGTTGTCAAATGTTTTGCTGCACTTGAGACTTTTATTGACAATGCATGCGATAACACACAGTTTTGAGAAAATCTAGTCACTCTAATATAAAATTGCTTAGCAAATTGACCACAGGGCAATATTGTCCAACAAAAAATAATACTACGCCTCTGTGTTGTCTTAGTGAAAAATATATTAGTCATTAATTGAAGACGGAGTACTTCGAACTATAAAATACAGTAGTTCGAGAGCCTCCAAGCAGCTAAAAGGAATTAAGAAAGTGTAGCTTGACCAATAAATTAAAAAGACAAGAGTTACCATGGCATCGGTGCTTTAATCTGTCAAACCGAAAGAAATATGCTTACATTTTGGTAGCTAGTGGGTTCAGGCCTAAATAGCAGCTCACCTAAAAGGACATGGGTGATGAAACGGACAAGACGGGTCACACAATGGCATGACAGGGTGACAGCGAGGCAGGGAGCCGGCTGAGCAGTGTGGGAGTGGGTTATCTTCGCTGCCTCAATATTGGCAGCGGCTGCCTTGGGTGACCGGTGTGAAACACATCCTTGACATGGGCCTTCACATCACAAGCTTCCCTGTAGAAGCCTCCATGCACCCTTGATGTGGAACCTCGCCATGTTCTTCAACCAGGATTTAAGGTACTCTTGTTCAGCGGGTGTATATGGATCCCTGTAGCCAGCCAGTGCTACGTCGCGGTCTAACTGAACTTGGCGGCTTTGTCCTGGTCCGGGACAACCAGATATCGAAAGTTGGAACTTTGTGCTTTTTATTGTCATCTTCATTTACATTTTTATCACTTAGATTTTTAGAATTACATGTCTCTGGTTCTATTGATTGGATTTTTGTCATTTTGCTCTTATTTTATTTATTACAATTTACTTTGTTATTTAATCTGGTGTGTTTTTACTTTGTTACTATATAAAGTGTTGCACAAATACTTTACACTCTGCCTCTAAGTTAGGATTGACTGCTCTCAGCCAAGCTACTGGAGAGTTGAGCACAGGTTCATTTGTAGTTTGATTGTGACTTCACCCCAACAAGGATTATGGTTTCTACTTGAGTAGCGTTTCGCCCCCCTGAACTAGTAACCCAGTTTTACTGAGACCAAAAAAAAAACATATTTAAAAGAATATTAGAATAATTAAACATAAAAGAATTTATTGAAAATCAACAAAGTTTTAAAATAACAATCAATCAATTACATGTGCATAATTAGTTATCAATTAAAACTTTAAATCTCATAAACACAACTATGAATTAAAAACAATAATTTACATTTTACAAATCGTCCCTGCTTAATCAGCTACAAACTCATCAACCCACTTCTAAATGAACAATTTCTAATTAAGTAAAACAATTAATAAAAAAACAAACAAACTCTACTAACCAAACCAAAAACAAATACTATTTTAATGCTTATAACTTGTAACACTAAAATAACTTATATTTATCAAAGTATTACAAAACAATGTCGATACAACTATATTAAAACAATATTGATAAAATAATATTTTTGACAAAATATTTGTGAACCACAATATATTTTTCACAGGATTTTGTTGGTATACTGTACCAAAATCTCTGGATAATTTGCGGGCTTCATCAGCAGAACAGTTACTTGCACAGGGAACCATCCAGCTGCCAGATGGCAGCTGAAAACTCACAAACTTCAGCAATAAAATGGGAACTTCTTAGAACTATGCACCCTGCCTTTATCGGAAAGAAGGCCTACCTGGGGGTCACTTGTTAATTTAAAAGGAAGATTTAGGCCTGGGAAAAGAGATTTTTGACAGGTTTAATTGGCAGTTTAAAAATGCCACAGGCATGTTGACTGTCTGTAGCTACTAGGCTTTGCACAACTGTACTCTCTTGCGCATCCCACAAATGTGCTCACTCCTGTGTAAGCACTTGCATATGTTTTCTCGTGTAAGTAGCCCGGTGCCCCTTATCCTAGCTGCACCGCAGCAGATGTATCTTAATGGACTGGCACACTCTAATTACAATGTAATTACTGTGAGGGAGACTCAGGTAGTCAGACTCACCCACAGAAAAGGTCCAAAAACCAAGTGATGAAAAGAAAACAATCCTGGCAGACTAAATGGACGGAACCCATTTGCAACAATATCCTTGCTAGTCTTGAGGGGAATACATTTGCAATAGCTATTTTGGAGAAAAAAAACTTGCAGCTTGCGGACAGGCAAACACGCTTTTACACTTTACACAGCTAAGGACAATATTTCGACTATAACACTATTAGACTTACAAAGATCTTCAGTGTAATTCAACCATTCTTCTTGATTGTCACATTGATTACGGTGTAGCATTCACCTGTGGTAAATTGTCACATTTCTAAAATTAACTTAGTGCATATTGGACAGGTAACACTTTGTTGGACATTATCATCAAATTGCACTTGAACACCGTAGTAAAAGTTACAGTATTAAGTGTATGTCTACAATAATGACAAAAAGTGGTTGGATGCAGGGCTGTATCCTGGGTCCTCTTTTCTGTTGTTTCTAAATGTCTCACCTTCCAAATGCATTAGATTCCCTTCATGTTGTAAATTCAACTTTGTGTGGCCTCAGTATCACTAGCTGACCTTGCACCAATGATTTGACTTTGCCTTTGTTCAATCCTCCTGGAAACGTTTAATCAGGCCGATTTTGTTACACTTTACATTCAGAAGGCAAACCTATAGTCTTTACCAAAAGGAGGTTTGGATTCATTAGAACCAACAAAAGTACTGAAATAAATCAAGCTTCCACTTATCCGTATCTAGCTGTTATTTCTTCTTCCAACATGAATTGGGAAATTCATCAGTGGTGCAGCTTGCGAAAACATTCCTTGTGACCTTTGACCTTCAGAAATGTTTAAACCATAATGGTGGATGATCTGCAGGGCTGCCTTAAGTGTGCTTAAGGCCGAACATAAACCAGTTTGCTAAATTATACCTCGTCTAGTTGTCTAGGCATTATATTAAGCGAGGTATACTCTTTTGTGGCATTTGTTTATAATTGAGGAGGGAATGACTGTGATTAACGTTTTCTTAACTTTTGCGAGGTAGAGGGCCAGTCTAATTCCTGCTTCATATATACTCATATATATGTTGCATTATAACTTATTTTTATTACTTTGTTAATTGGTTACATTGTAGAGGTGTCATTGAAATTATTTAATTATTTTACTACTATTGCTACTATTGATACTGCTATCAACAATACTAATACTGCTATTTATGCCACTATTTCTGATTCAAATATTAATACAATGTTTATTTTAAAGTAATACCATTACTAATTCTACTAAAACTATTACTACTAAAACTACTGCTACTATTACCAGTATTATTAGAACCACAGCTACTGCTACCATGACTACTACTACCACAAATAACAATAATAATAATAATAATAATAATAATAATAATAATTTATCAATCATATACAGTGAAATGTATTAGATTTGCAGATTTAAAGAAATAAACATTAAAGTGTTATAACTAGTTTTTCCTGCATCAATGATACTCACAAGTCACATTGTCAACCTTGGAGTAATTGAAGGCTGCATTATTCCTGATCTGATATAACATAGAGTTTGCTTGTCTAAGCATTGGCAGTAAGTGTACTAAGACTTTGAGCCACCCAGGCAATGCACAAGTAGCCTTTTCATCGACACGCGTCCTTACCCGGTCTTCAAGTTTTGCAAGGCGTCTTCCACATGCCTCTGGTTGTGCTTTATCATGTAGGAGTGCATGTCTGGGTAGTTACTCCGGATATTCTTCTCTGTGCTTCCATTCGGGACAGTTCCGAACTTCAGTGGTGGGTACTGCTCATGTGGCCTCTGAAACTGAGGTTCAACAGAAAGACAGGAGAAAGTGGGACAGATGCTTCATACAGAATCTACAAAGATGCTACAATTTCCTCAACTTAAAAATTTAAGGCACCAGATGGCACCCACATAAGAGAATTACAACCAAAGCATTACCTATTCCGTCTCCGCTGACATTATTATTACACAGAATATTGGCAAAACACAAATTATCTTTTTTTTATTTTTTATTATTCCGCAGACATGAATATAGTCATGCAGCTCATTATCAGTAAACTGAGGTAGTTGTAATACCGACAACCTTCCTCTCATGCAATCTATTGCAAATCTGTTGTTTTTGTAACATACTGCATGATTGAAATACATTCCACCGAAAACCAACACGCATACAGTGATACAGGAGCAAGCTTGCATGTTTCTGTCATCAGAGTCCTTTTTTAATTACCATAGCTCTGTCCTGCTGTCACTTGAGACCTTCTTTATGTTCAGTGTTCCTGAATGTAAAGACAGGTTTAAGTTTTACAACAGTGTTTCTGTCATACAAGTCCTTCTTGCATTTCTACAATCAATGGCCTAGGGCTTAGAACAATAATAATTCTATCACTCTCACCATATCATCAAAAGTGAGGCCCTCTTACTCTGCCGGCACAGCCCCGACCAGCAATGAACTTATAATTATGCTGGCAAAAATCTGACATGAACTCCCTCCAAATGAGAAGGTGCTTCTGCCATGCTATTGACATATACTAGAGCAAGGATTTGCCCAGCACCTGGGAGATCTTCAGCTACATTCTCCACACTCAAAAGATGGCAGTATTGTGTTGTGTGGGGGAGGGGAACAAATACCACATAGTCATGTGTTGCATATATGTATACCAGCAAAAGGGACTTCCTGACTTTTATTTACATGCTGACGTGGTCAGCGAAGGTAAGCTCTTAGCACTAACTATCGAGTAGGCTTTTCCCAACCAAATCGTAGCAAGGTGAATGTATTAAAGGGTATGATTAGATAGTCTTACCATGAAATACCAACACACTACCTAGTAGTGGACCTCGGATTCACTCTCAGGAAACCCTAGCTCAGTCCAGGTAGTATGGCAAAGAGCAGTCAGGCTACTTAGAGGAACATGTGTAAAGCATTTCACATTACCAACATGGACGATAAGTAAATGACACGACTCAACAGAAATCTGACATCAATTTAGAACAATAGATTAGATTGTATTCTTATTTTAGACACCAAAACGAACTTTGTAGCTTTTGTACAACCGGAGTTGTAAATATTTAAGTCTTTGGAAAATACAGTACTTTGCTGATTTAAAGGGCTTCTATTGAAGTCAATGGGGAAAATAGCAGTGTGTACTCGGGCACTTGTAGAGTGAGTTCCAGCAAACCCAGGGGACTTAGGATTCTGCAGGGACCTAGACCACAATTCAACAGTCAGACTTTTGTTACCTTGCCCCGGGAGTGCGTTTGCAGAGGTGACTTGGCTGTCCTTGTTGCTGAACGGTTCACAGTGGCTGGTACGTTTTGCACTCCAGTACTAAACTGTACTTGGGGGTGGACTCACACTCTACCCTTCAGATGTAGAGGTCTTTTGGGGGCTAGGACCAGGATTTG
The DNA here is from genome assembly GCF_031143425.1 of Pleurodeles waltl. NCBI lineage: Eukaryota > Metazoa > Chordata > Amphibia > Caudata > Salamandridae > Pleurodeles > Pleurodeles waltl. The sequence goes on along the minus strand of NC_090446.1, from coordinate 1,329,626,796 downwards.
ATATATGGATCTTCACCACCTTGTCCGGTGGCTCCAGTTGCAGAGGTAGCTCCTAGCTGTCAATCGCCAGGCTGGTTATGCCAAAGCTGCTTTTTTGCTCCAGTCAAAGTCACTTCCTTCAGGCTGCAAAGCCACAGGAAGGGGGTCGCTGGTGACGTTGGTCCTTATGCTGGGTGGGTGTGGGGGAGGTTACGGCATGGGGGAGTACTCCGGAGTCGGTGAACACCGTGTGGCCATCGGTTTTGGTGTAGGTGACAAACATTCCTTGGCAGCTGCAAGGGTGGTCCACGAGCTTTCTGGCGGCTGGAGGTCGTTTGGTGGGGAGTAGAGGCTTGAAACTTGGCATGCATCTCACTCCCACTCCCTAGCTGCAGGACACCAAGTTTCTTTGGGCTCACACACTCAGAGCACTTTGGGTCATAGTTCTTCAACTTCAGCACTTCTTTACTCCTGCAATTCATGGGGGACTGCTGCCAACAGTCAGGGGAGTCTCCCTTGGGATTTTGGTGTCCACAGGGTTCCCTCTGTTCAGGACCAGTGAGTTTTCACCTTTACAACACATCGGGCTCTCAGTTCCAGTACTGGTCTCTGTAAGTCACTCTGTGTCCTCATCTTTGTGCTGGGGCTGGAGTCCAGGTCCTGTTGTTGGTGCAGACGTCTCTTTGTGCTTCTTTCTTCCTGTCCAGGTAAGATCTAAGTTCTGGTGCCAGTGGAGCGACTGAAATCCTGGTTTAAGGTGTGTGTAAGCGTGTGAGGACAAGTGGCCAATGGGTTACTGTACATGCGGCTAGCCCGCCCCTGCACTGATGACTTCCTGTGGGGAGTACGTCACTTTCTACCCAGAACCCACTATTCTTAGGGTCTGCCAAGATGGCAGAACCCTACCTTGGCTGCGCAGACCGCCTAGCCCACTTCAAAGGTGTGGCTAGTTTGAGGGAGGTGCACGCTCCTGTATAGCTAATTTCCCGCCTGCCCAGACAGGCAGGCCAGGAAGGTCTTTGTCCTCTGCTGGGGGGACAGCTCTCGGCACATCAAAGGCGAGGGAAGCCTTTGAGGCTCACCAACTTAATGCTAATCTCACTAGCCAGCCTGGGAGGGAGGAAGTGTGACCTCCTTCCTGCTGAGGCCTTTTGTCTTATGTTCTGTCAAGGTGCTAGCACCACTGGCAGGAGGTCAGACTTCGGTCTGTGGCGGCAGCACCTTGGGAGAGGCCACCAGAACAGTACAGGACTTGGTAACTTGGTCTGCTTTTTAATCCTAAACATGGGCATCATGTTCAGGGTTAAAAAGCCCAGTGTTTAATACTAAACACGATGGAATTCGGCATGACAGCCCATGTTATCCAATGGACTTCCGGTTACTTGGGCCAGCATTGCGTTTTAGATGCCAGCACGAGGGCATATGGAACAGTGCACCCTGGGCTGGGGACTTGCCTTAGGGGTGACTGACATGTCCATGGGCAGTAACAGGAACTCAGCCTGGGAAGAGTCTCACTTGAGCAGCAGGTTGCTCATGCAGGCTGACATGCCAGGTCTGCAGTTTCTCTTTTACTTATGGTACTTAGGGTGGCACAATCTGTGCTGCAGCCCTTGTAGCCCTTTACCACCCTTGCCCTGGGTACCATTTACTGGGGACTTACAGGGGTGGTAAGGTGCTTGCCAATTGGCCTTTGCAATTCAACATATACTTTAAGGGAGAGAGCACTGATCCTAGGGTCTGGTTAGCAGGCCTCGGTACACTAACAGGTCAAAAACCACAGCATCTGACAGCATCAGTCAGCAAAAGGTGGGGGGTGACCATCCAAAAAGGGGCACTTTACAACACAAATCATTAGCAGTATCACTATAGTCCTGCCTGAGAAAACACCACAGTCCTCCAAAACATAACGCACTTTCAACACTCAACAGTAATAAGGTTACGGTGTACACTCAGCAGACACTCAGGTACCCAGTACTGCTCTAAGTCTTGGTACTTTTGAGAAGGCTCCAAACTGGCACAAAGGTGAAAGCAAGGGCGTACGCTCCTCAATCTGAGAGTTAGTGGTTTATCACTGGGGAGCTCTGTTCCCACTTCTTTTCACACTCCAGTAGCAGCCGCAGACAGAGTTCTATCCAATTCAAGTGCAAATGGAGGTGAGTTAGATGACTCTAAAATGATCTCAGCTTCAGGTATTGGAGGGGCACCATCTGCCATGCCCCTGCTACAGCTTGCATACAATGATACCAGAGAATTATCAAAACAAAAAGTAATCTTGGACCTCAGTTCACTATGACAAAGTGACTCCACTTCTCCAGCTGTTCAACTGATAATGTTCTGTGGCTTATTATGGCACAAGTATGCAAGTGACTGTATCAGAAAGTATTTGATTTACTTTCCTCATAACCACCAAACAATCAAAGCTAACTTGGTGTTCCCCAAATAAGCTCTTCTTACTATTGCTACTGCTATCATCCTTAAGCCTCAACTCTGATACTGATGACACGTCTTATGATGATACTTACTTTGCCATTCTTAAATTTGGTATCACACTATACATAAACTATAAGGAGACTGCAACTCCAACTTAGGGCCTCATTTACAAAGAAACGGACGCATTGGCCTGATGCGCCAGATGTCTTGCGCTGCCCAACGATTCCCTAACAACGCCATGGATGCGCTGCATTTACTATACAGAGCTCCATGGTGCACTTTTTCACAGATGAATCAGAAATTCTGATGCATCTGTGGCGCCCAACTGATGCATTGGTGGACTAGCATAAAAAAATGACGGTACTCCAGCAACATGTGGAAGGCTCCCATAGACAAAAGCCCTGCGTCAGTTTAATGCCTGCTCTGACGCAGTGCAGTCGCAGAATGACGCAGTGAAATGTACATTTGACTGTGTGAGTTGTGCAGGGCGTTTTGCCTGGGAACACCTACCTTGCATACATTATACATGGCGCAGGTATAATGTGATGCAAGGCCTTACAAACTGACGCACTGGGCCCAATGCATCAGTTTGTAAATCTAGAGCAGTGTAAAGCACTGCTTAGCGCTACCGCAGCATCAAAACAAATGACACAACGGTGGCGCAAAGGCCTTTTAAATGAGGTCCTTAGTCTTTATGGCACTGGATCTAAAATTAAGGGGGTCATTATGAACACAGCGGGAATCCCCACCGTGTTAATGCTGGCAGTCTTATCACAGACCGCCAGCCCCCTTGAGACGCCCCCTGGCCGAATAATAAACATTCTGCTGGGCCGGGACATTGCCGACGGCTCCACATGGAGCCGGCGTCAATGCCGATGTGCGGCGGGTGCAGCAGCACCCGTCACACAGATCACTGCCTGTAAATCAGCACCCCTTCCGCCAGCCTTTCCCTGGTTGGTGAACCCACCAGGGAATGGCTGGCGGAACCAGGGTTCTTTATCCACAGGGCAGCGCTGCTTGAAGAATGAAGAATTCTGCCATCTTCTCGCTGCCTGTCGGCGGTAGCTTGGCGGTGGTGGAAGGCTACCTGTGGCGGTCCCCACTGCCTTCTTTATGTGGCAGTCGAGGCCGCCATGCCGGTGGCCGTAATTTCCGCTGCCACCAGTATGGCGGTCTCGACCGCCAAGTTCATAATAAGGGCCTATATTTTGTTTTGCCAAGTTTTCTGCAAGGTACCCACATAAATAGAGCCCTGAAAAAGTCTTTACTAGATGAAACACACATGGGCCGCCTGATGTGTATATTTTTTCCAATCAAGACCTCTCTGAACAATTGAGAAATAGACAATGAAATGAAATGATGATAAAATCAGAGGAGCACAAATAACACATCTATCACTTCTTTGACATGGTATCCAATATTTACTATACTTACTAATTATGTGTGTTCAGGTATCATTGTATAAATCTCAATCCAGGTTACAATCAGTTGTACTGTGGGGTGTACGATACTGTGGAAGAATCAATGTTTCTGGCATGGGCAATGCAGGGGCCCTCAGGCACAGCCCCACCCTGCTTTTCACTGTCTGCACAGCAGACAGTGAAATGCGCGACAGGTGCAGCTACACCCGTTGTACGGCCGCAACACCGCCGGCTGCAATGTTACGGCTGACATCCCCGCTGGGCCAGCGGCTGTTGTAATGCGGCTGGCGGGTTTGCGGCTGCATAGGCGGCTGCTTGGCGATTCAACCTTGGCGGGCAAGGTTGTAATGAGGGCCTTAATGTAAAATGTGGGAGGCTAAAACAAATAGGGGGTCCGTTGCAGATCACCCAGGCCCCAGTGACCACCACCTCCCCGGGGTTATCACATTGGGCATGTGACCCCCCCTGGTGGAGCCACTGATGGCCCACTCCCCAAAAAAAGAAATAGTAACTAGGCCGGGCCTAGGGGGGATGACTGAAGGCTATGCGCAGCTTGGGGTTGGGTAGTTATAGGTGTTGGCCGCAGGGCCTCACTGGAGGCCAGGCCCTGCAACCAAACCCCACTGCGCACAGCCGAAGGCTATGTGCAGTGCAGGGTTGGGTGGTTATAGGGGTTGGCTGCAGGGCAAGGCTGCCAACCACCGTCATGTGCGGTGGTGGTTGGATTAATGTTTAGTAATGAAAATTAATTTACTTTAACAAAAACGTAGAAATTCACCGAAAAAAACAAAGGTAACAGGGACGTTATAGTTAGGAAATAGAATTTAAAAAAATACATACAAATTCAATAAAAAAACCAAAGGTTAGAAGAACGATATAGTTAAGCTCACATTTCCCACGAACAAAACCATAGAAATTCAGCAGTTATGGTTACCTGAGCTAACTATAACATGTGCACCTGTAATGCACTGCTTATGACCTCACATATTACATACCTCTTGGCATGCTCAATGACATCACTGATGATATCTCAAATGACATCTCAATGGCAGTCGCCAGTAGATAGTTATGGTTAAGACCTAGTTTCCATAGGAATCATCACGAAAGTTCCAAAACATATACTTTGCTCAATTCATCTGCTTTCTTGAAAGTTTCAGGGTGATCCGTCAAGTGGGGGTTGAGAAAAAGGGGGGGTCCCACTACGCATTTTCCCCTTTCATTTTCCCATAGGCTCTTTAGACAAGCCTACAGCCCAAACTGCTGAATGGAATGACACCAAATTTGGCAGAAAGCTAGTTCTTGATACAGAGATTACTCTTTGTAGGTTCTGAGATATTAGAGTAAAAAAATATAAATATATAAGGACGTGGATCCGGGTCTGAATTTGCGGATCTGGGGGAAAAGCAGGGCCCTGATTGGCTGGCCGTAACCTGACAGAAAAGTTGTGGCCACCTTTTTGTTTGTCGCATCGGTTGGGGGGGTGGGAAAGTAAGAATGTAAAAACACATAAGGGGTCAGGATACAGGTATCCTGACTCTGTAGGACACATAGAGGGAACCCCTCTTGGGCAACAAAGTTCCCAATTTTATTATTTTTTTGTCCGATCCGTGGATCCATGGGTGAATCCATGGATCTGAGATCCAGAGAAAAACAGAAAAAAACCACCCACTGCATCCAACCTCATGCTGCGCATGGCTGAAGGCAGTGCGCAGGTTGGGTTTAGATGCCTGCAGGAGGGTTGGCTGCTGGGTCTGGCCTTTCGGTCATGTGCGGCGCTGATTATATTTATGTATGTGCGTGCTAAAAAAAACATAGAAAGTCACTGAAAAAAACAAAAGTCATTGGGATGTTATAGTTAAGTTCTGAATGTACTCGCACAAAACCATTGAAATTCCGCAACTATACACCACATATTAAAAAATTTATGACACCTTCTGTGGCATCTTGATATTATTATGACTGCAACATTTGCAATAACATTATTGATGAGAAAACTGTGCACGGCAAAGGCGCAAGTTATAGTTACCTTAGTGTGCGAGTCCAAAAAGCAGACAAGGATATGGTCAAACCCTTAGCAATTTCCACATTAACAGTGCGTTATAAAATAAATATAAACGTCCCAAGCATGCAGTTCAGTTTCTAAAATTATTATAGTTTATAAATGAAGAGAATTTCAGTTATACAATTAACATAGTGACAATCAAGTAGAAGAAGTGCAGAGCAGGAGACGAAGGGGAGCAGGAGGGTTTGATACCAGACATCTCCCGTGGTGACCCCACTCTTGATTGTCTGTGTCTAGGTGATATGGAGGGATTAACAAATTTGGTTGAATTAGAGGATGAGGTTACAGGTTGGGCCAGTGAGAGGGATCCTTTGAGTCAAATGGGCTTGACAACAGATGGTACGGCCAGATTATTTTAAAGCCAAAATCCAAATGTAATCCTGTGACACCCCATGATAGTATTGACACATTTCATGAGGTAGCCACCCATGAATTGATGTGCATCTGGCATAACACCAGTAATAATCATGCACACAATCTCACTAGGGAGCAGAGGATTGCATTTAGCACACTAAATAATGACTAGAGTTTTATTATTAAACCCTCAGACAAGGGAGGGAATGTGGTACTGTGGGACATCAATAAATACAGACAGGAGGCTAACAGGCAGCCTATGCTTTCAAGCAGCTATGAGGTGACCTCTTTAGAGGCGTATAAGAGAACCATACAGACATTCCATGGGTCGCTTCTGGAATGGAGGACAGCGGTCTACTGAGCACAGTGGAATATCAGTTCTTACATATTAGCAAACCTACTGCCCTCTGTTTCTACATGCTACTCAAAGTGCACAAGGATAAGGTTAAACTACCTGGGAGGCCGATAATTTCTGCCAATAGCAGCTTGGTGGAAAACATATTCATGTATTTAGACTCCTTCCTATTTCCGTATGTTTTGGCCTTCCCTTTGTATTGTAGGGATAGCATGGTCTTCATAATTAATATGGGGTTCTCCCCTAGCACCCTGATTATTGGTTAGTAACCATTGATGTGGTCTCTTTGTACACCTGTATCAAACACAATCTAGGAGAGCAAGCCTGTAAGCATTTTTTCAGGGATAAATCAATCTATTTTATGAGCATTCTATGATGTTGATTGATATGTTGCTATTTTGCTTGAAAAATAACTTCTTTGTTTTTGAGGACAAGTGGTTCAAGACAGTTCGTCGGGGCCACAATGGGAAGTTGCTTCATGCCAAGTTATGCAGGGATCTTCATGGGTAGGTGGGGGGAGCAACATGTATGGACTGAGGCCAATGAACAGATGACGAGACGCTTAGGGCCACATTACGGGTCTGACGGTCCATGGACCACCAGACTCACGGTGGCGCTCGGACTGCTGCCGACAGGGGTGGTCTGACCACCATATTACGACTGTGGAGGCCACGGTCCGACTGCCGGGCTAGATCGTGGCGGTGCCGGTGTTCTCAATCTGCCAGGGCATTATGACCCGCATTTCCGCCAGCCTTGGCATGGCGGTCCCACCGCCATGCCAAGGCTGGTGGAATAGGGGTGGGGGTCCCCATGGGGGCCCCTGCACTGCCCATACATTTGCGTTCATCCTGACGCGGGACTTTGGCGGACGGCCTCCGCCGCATGCCAAAGTCATAATTAGGGCCTTAATGTTTTTGGACTAGGTACATTGATTATTTCTTTGCGATCTAGGAATGTCCTAGGCAAGAACTTGAAAGCTTTTGGCACACATCACAGAATGATCTCAACCTATGCTTCACTCTTAGAATACATCATACTGAGATGGATTTTTTGGATGTGACTGTTAGAATTGTGAATGGAGCAGTAGAACCAGTCTATTGAGGAAGGCCACTTTGGGGAATAGTGTACTGAATGCCAATAGACGTCATCAACAAAGGCTCAAGTGGAGCATTCCGTTTGGTGAATTTCTGAGGACCAAGCGTTATTGTAGCACACAGCGATGTTTTGAGGAAGAAGAGAGCAGAATAACCAGTGTGTTTAGAGCCAGGGGGTACCCCACAAAAGTACTCAGGGCAGCTAGTGTGAAAGCAGCTGACCTTTCCAGGGTAAGTCTTTTGATTAATAAGCAAAGAAACGAAGGGGAAGAAAGTAAGAATGATCACTACTTTCAATTTAGAGTCTTCCATCATTAGACACATGCTTAATAGACACTGGCACGTGGTGAAGAATGATTTAGTTATAGGAGGTCATCTGACCCCTCATCCACAGGTGGTTTATTGTTAGTCAAGATCCCTGAAGTATATGTTGGTGAAAATCTACTTGGGCAAGCAGAAACAAGGAGGGTGGCTACAGGAACAGCATGGCTTTAATAAATGCGAGCACTGCAAAGCCTGCAAAACTAGCAAGAATGTGAAGATATATGTTATAAATGGGGTCTCTGGTTGGCAGGCAGTTTTCAATCTATCCAAGCAGGGACCCTCACTCTAGTCAGGGTAATAGAGATACACACTTAGATAACCTCTGCTCACCTCCTTAGTAGCTTGGCACAAGCAGTCAGGCTTATCTCAAAAGCAATGGGTAAAGTATTTGTACCAACACACACAGTAATACAGTGAAAACACTATAAAATGGACACCACACCAGTTTAGAAATATAGGTAATATTTATCTAAATCAAACAAGGCAAAAAATGACAAAAATCCAAAATACACAAGTCAAGATATGAATTTTCAAAAGAATACGAGTCTTACTGCATAGAAAACAATAGAAATGTTGATTTTGCACAAAGTACCTGGTTTGTAAAAAGTAAAAAATGAAGCCACACAGGTGAGTGTGAATTGGAAAAGTCAGCGATGCTTCGATTATTTACTCGCAAGTGAGGCCGTGCGTCGTTTCTTCTCCAGTCGGGTAGGCTATGCATTGTTTTTCTCCCTCGCAAGAGAGTGATGCTTCGATCTCCAGACAGGGCACCTCCGATCCACGCATTTTCACAATGACTTTGATGCCCAGCCATGATGCGTGAGAAATCTGGTCGCAGGGTGCTGGAAAACTTCGCTGCGTGGGGTTTGCATCATTATCAGCAGCCACAAGCAGGTGTTGCATAGTTTCTCCAGCCACGATGCATCGATCACACAGCCGCGATGCAGGTGGAGCGTCAATTTTATCCGTGAAGTGGGTGGCGTGTTATTTTTCAGATGTGTTGCAGATGGTGCGTCGAAAATGTCCCCGCACGGTGTTCTATGGTGGATTTCAGCCCCTGTTATGTCAACTTCACCTTTCAAGGGCCTAGGGACTGCATGGGGCACCACTTGGCAGGCCAGGAGTCTCAGCAGAGAGTCCAGATTCTGGCAGAGGAAGTCTTTGATGACCATGAGACTTCAAAACAGGAGGCAAGCTCAGTCCAAGCGCTTGGAGATTCTTTTCAAGCAGGAATGCACAACAAAGTCTAATCTTTGTCCCCTTTCACAGGCAGAAGCAGCAACTGCAGCACAGCCCAACAAAGCACAGTCACAGGCAGGGGGCAGCACTTCTTCTCAGATCTTCAGCTCTTCTCCTTGACGGAGGTTCCTCTTGATTCCAAAAGCAAATCTTGAAGAAATCTAAAGTCTGGGGTTTTGGGTCCACTACTTGTACCCCTTTCTGCCTTTGAAGTTGCCCAACTTCAAAGAAAAGTCTCTTTTGTTTACAGGATCCTGCCTTGCCCAGGCCTGGCTCCAGACTCACACCAGGGGGTTGGAGACTGCATTGTGTGAGGGCAGGCACAGCCCATTCAGGTGACCACTCCTCCCTCCACTCTAGGCCAGATGGTTCATCAGGATACGCACCAGCTCCCTTTGGGTCACTGTATAGAGGAGACTCACAAACAGCCCAACTGTTAGTCTGCCCCAGATAGGGAATCCACAAACAGGCAGAGTCACAGAATGGTTAAAGCAAGAAAATGCCTACTTTCTAAAAGTGGCATTTTCAAACTAACAATCTAAAAACCAACTTCACTAAAGATGTATTTTTTAATTGTGAGTACAGGGACACCAAACTCCATATTTCTATCTGCTCTCAAAGGGAAACTGCACTTTAGGAATATTTAAAGGCAGCCCCCATGTTAATCTATGTGAGGGATAGGCCTTGCAGCAGTGAAAAAAAAAATTGGCAGTATTTCACTGTTAGGACATGTAAAACACATCAGTACATGTCCCACCTTTATCATACACTTACCCCGCCCAGAGGGCTACCTGGGGCCCACCTTAGGGGTGCCTTAAATGTATAAAAAAGGAAGGCTTAGGCCTGGCAATTGGGTACAGTTGCCAAGTCGAATTGGCAGTTTAAAACTGTACACACAGACACTGCAGTGGCAGGTCAGAGCCATGTTTACAGAGATACTCATGTGGGTGGCACACCTAGTCCTGCAAGCCCACCAGTAGCATTTGATTTACAGGCCCTGGGCACCGCTGGTGCACTTTACTACGGACTTACTAGTAAATCAAATATCCCAATCAGGAATAAACCAATCACCAATACAATTTACACAGGACCAGTTGCACTTTAGCACTGGTCAACAGTGGTAAAGTGCCTTGAGTACCAAAAACAGCAGAAACAGAGTCCAGCACACAGTCAAAACATGGGAAGCAGAGGCAAAAAAGACAGGGGAGACCACACCAAGGCTGCACGGTCTAACAATATATATACGGAAAACTTATCGCATTCACAAATTTATCACATGCAATAGTGATTTCTGTGTGTTTGTCCTGATGTGTCCCTGTGGTTGCAGTTATGAAGGCAGCACCATTTTTCTGGTGAAAAAGATAATTTTAGAGCATCTGAGGGCCATCAGGAATGGTAACCCTAATTATCCCGTTGTAAGGCACTGGGGCACTTACCAAGAGAAGAATTCTGACACTCTGGACCTCATTACAACCTCAGCGGTCTTTCAAAAAGACCGCCGAGGCTGCGGGAGCCAGAATACCGCCATTGCCGGCGGTATTCCTGGCTCCCTATTATGACTTTTCCGCTGGGCCAGCGGAAAAGTCACATCAACATTGCTGCTTGCTCGTAATAGAGCCGGCAGCAATGCTGATGTGCAGCGGGTGCAGTAGCACCCGTCGCACATTTCACTGCCCGAAATTCGGGCAGTGAAATGCGCGACGGGGCTATGCCTGGGGGCCCCTGCACTGCCCATGCCAAGTAAACACCGCCATGGAAAGGCTGGCGGTCGGGGACTCATAATCCCCAGGGCAGCGGGGCTTGCACCGCTGCCCTGGGGATTATGACCGCCAGGCGGAAGCCTGGCGGTATGTTGGAGGGGCCGGCGGTATGGCCGTGGCTATTGCTCCACGGTCATAATAGCTGGCGGAACACCGCCAGCCTGTTGGCGGTGTTACCGCCAGCTTACCGCCGGCCGCCAGGGTCGTAATGACCCCCTCTGTCTTTTTTTGGCATTGACAGGATTGAATTGGCCCCTAGAGGGAGCAACAGGGAGAATACATTGAGAATCCTAGAACTGGAATACATTATTCTCCTTGACAGCAAGTACTAGATTTAGACTGTTTTACTTTTGGAATCCAAGTCGCATTTCAACTCCTCTGTGTGGTACCTGTTTTTTACTGTTTTTCATGTCTCCTAGCTGAAAGCTTCCTTTTTTCCTTAATAGTACTGTCTGTTTTTGTTCCATATGATTATATCATATACCTGGATTTCCCTATTTAGTATAGTAGCTACTTCGCAGAACATCTCCGTTTTGTCTAGAAATCCCAGCCTTACTTTTGCACAGTGTTCCAGTTTTTCACATATTTTTATCACATTTGTTTTTTAAGGGACAAGTAGGTCAGGTGCGCTCTGATGTAACATCCTTTAGGCAGATGATTAGTGAGACGTTTCAATGCTGTACTTACATGAATTTGTTTTAGTTCCCATTGTGGTGATGGTGTGATCAGATATCCAAAATGCATGTAACTTATTTGTGAGGATTTGACATGTGGTGATGCTTTTGCTCCTTCACGAATGCAGTAAAAAAAATTACGTGATGTTGCTTTTGCCCATTTACTCACGCGGTAAAATGCATATGGTCACTTGACCTTGATTGTCACTATGTTAAAAGCATAATTGAAACTCACTTCATTTATGAACTATAATTTTAGATACTGAGCTGCCTGCTGGGGTCGTTTATATCTATTTTTATAACACACTGTTAATGTTTCATGTGGAAACTGCTAAGGATTTGACCATATCCTTGTCTGCGTTCTGGACATCATGGAAGGAGTCTGTTTTCCCTGTTTTACGATTGCACCAGAAGGACTTGTCCTTTCTTTGTGTTTATGTGATTTGTTTTGCTATTTAAAGGTAGTTGTGCACACAAGCAACTCAGGCTGTGATGAAGACCACAGTGTCGAAACGTGTTGATGGTAAATAAATGTATTTGACAATATGGGCCCCGCGAAGAGCTGGACACAGTCCAGTCTTTTTGCTGGAGCTCTCTGGCCAGATGGAGACGGCCAGGGCAGGGACAGGCGGGGGGGGGGGGTGGGCATGGGAGGGTCCTGTTGTAAAAGTATATAAGGGGGTGGGGGCGGGAGGATCGGCCTCTTCGGCACTAGCAGGTCACGCTGCGCGGAAGTTAGGCTGATCCTGTAGGAGGTAGGGGAGGGTGATTTTTCCATTAAAAAGCTTTGTATCATGGCCGCGGGCCACGATTTAGAAGCTATTCGGGCCGTGCTTCACCTCCTCGCCGAAGCCGGCCAAGGCGACCTGCTCAGGCCTGGTGTCTTGGACCAGGCCTGGATAGGCATGACGTGCATGCCTCGCGCGGCGTCACAAGGGGTTACTGCGGCGACTGCTGCTTGCATTTACCTACGGAAAGAAAGTGCAAGGTAGCCCAAAAAGGGGAGGGGACGCACCCGTCCACCACCTCCTTTTATTGCAGAGGTGGTGTCCCATGGAGAGCCTGAATGGCAGGCAGTGCAGGAGGGAGAGGATCTTGGGGAAGAGGGGTCCTTAGATGTTGGCACAGGCCCCTTGGCACGGGGCCTTGAACAGAATGAGCCTGCCTTGCAGGTAGATCAGGAGGGGACTGACCTTTTAATGCTGGAGCAGCCCCTAGACCTCACACTGACTGGGGCCCCAGCCAGAGACAGTAGAGTAGGAAAGGGGAGGGGGCAACAAAAGGAAGAGAAAAAAAGGTTAGTGCTGGGGTGGGGGGGGGCGGGGCCTCTGGTGCGCCGTTGGCTGAGAAGGGTACGGTAGCTGCCCAAAAGGAAGGGTTTCAATTCGAGGATAGCAGCAGGTCAAAGGAGGTGATGGAGGCAAGACACCCCATCACTACTGACTGGGCGTCAGTCAACATAGAGGCAAGGATTCAGGAGCAGAGAAGGTTGGTGGCGGACACAGAAATCAGGTGGGCCCAACTATGCAAGGAGCAGGGGGAGGCAGAGCGGAAGTCCAGTGGGGCAAAGAGGAAATCAGTGGGGGTTAGTGGCGGTCAAGATGAGGGCCCCAGATGGAGAAGGGTAGCTGGGTGTGGATTCCACACGAAAAGGAGGGGACAGCTCAGGCAGCTGGTACGGCTGGTGGAATAGGCAGAGTGACGGCGGCTCTTGGCGCACACAGCCAAGGGCAGCACGGAGAGTAAATGCCAGCGGCAGAGGCTGGCAGAAAGGTGATGAAGCCAACGGGGCGCAACGCGGCCCCGGGACGTTGGTCGGAAGAGATAGAGGGGTCTTCGGTGGCCTTCTCTACACTGCGAGAACGCAGGAAGCACATGACTGGTTTACGCCAGAAGGGTTTCAGGGGGGCTGATGAGCACGACATGATGGATGCAGCTGGCGCTGATGAAGAGGAAATGATTGATCTGGATGACGAGGAGGACCTTGAGGAGTGGGAGGAAGGGGAGAGTCACAAAAGAGAGGTGAGCGGGGGCAGAGGAAGGGGCAGGGGCGCAGGAGCGGCGCAACATCCTCTTCGGTTAATGTTTTGCAGGCTTCAACGTCTACCGCTCAGGGGACGATGCCTCTCGCAAGGATGGAGGCAGACGGAGACCAAGGCTGGACACGGCTACGACTGCTCGTGGGGTCCAAGGTAAAGGAGAATGGTGGGCACCATGGGGGGAACAGAGGGGCAAGGCCAGTGCGGCACAGTATAAATCTATTGGTGTGGGTGAGGCCTCAATACACTTGCAGCCTGATACCGGTGCGGTAGATGCAGGTGCTGAGGACAAAGGGGGAGCCAAGGCGCTGTCGGCGCAAAGTGAACATGGAGGTGTAGTGGTAAGCGGGGAGAAGGTATACGAGGATAAGAGGGTGACAGGTCTAAGAAGAGGCTCCCATACATGGGACTCGCTATGCCGTTGGGGTCGCATGTGGCAGACAAGACAAAAGCGAGGATATGGAAACATGAGTATGTGGATGTTTTCAAGCTCTTACATAGGGATATTCAGGCGAAAGAAGTCTAAGGAGGAGGAGTGGGAACTGGTGCGGTGGCCGCATATTCCGATAACCACGGACAACGGGATACCTGCTTTTTTGATTTACGCTAGTATACACTGTAAGAACTATCTCGACAGGGCCATTTCCATGTTTAAATACATGGATATTATTCGGAAAGCACAACTGCACTTTGGAAGGTTTGCGTGGCTAAACTACGATGAAGAGTTCAGGGCCAGGGTTAGCATAAACCCAGGATTCGGAATTATGGATGCAATGGATGGCATCTTCTCACTCTGCAGCTTCAACACACACAGCTACTGGGCTTCCGGTAGTATATAAGCCGTTTCAGCAGCGTTCCGCTCAGGGAGGGGGCAGTATGCCTCAGAAGGCACAGGTATCCACCTCAGGAGCCTGTTGGAATTTCAACAAGGGGTATTGCTCTAGGCAACCCCTGTAAATTCAGCATGAATGCTCAAAGTGTGGGGGCAAACACCCAGCCATGCAATGCTTTTCCCTCGCCAGCCCGGCAGAGCAGCGGTGGTCTACCAGAGGCAGGGGGGGACAAGGAGCTTCTGGGCCAAAGGGCACCTACTCCAATTAGTTTGGAGAGGTTACTTTATCGGTTGCACGAGTACCCGGATACGGACACAGCGTTAAAGTTGGAATGGGGTTTCAGAGAGGGTTTTCACGTGGGATATCAAGGGCCAAGGTTTTGGAGATGGGCAGATAACGTGCAATCAGCTAAGGCCATGCCAGAGGTGATGGCAGGGAAATTGAACAAAGAAGTGGCAGGGGGCAGGATTTTGGGCCCCTTTCATGAATGGCCCATGGAGAATCTGATGATCCCATCTTTGGGGGTGGTACCGAAAAAGAGCAGTGGGGACTTTAGGCTGGTACATCATTTGTCCTGGCCAGAGGGGGCATCGGTGAATGATTTCATCACGCCGGAAGACACAAGGGTGGTATACGCCACAGAGGATGATGCTATGCGGCTCACCGGGGGGTGCAGGAAGGGTGCAGAGTTGGCCAAGTGTGATATCAAGGCCGCTTTTCGGCTGCTCCCCATCCACCTGGATGATTTTTCTTTGCTAGGGATGCAGTTCGGAGGTGCCATATACGTGGACAGAGTCCTTCCCATGGGCTGTGTGATCTCCTGTGCACTGTTTGAGGCCTTTAGCACCTTCCTGCAGTGGGTTTTTGTTCAAGTGAATGGGCATCCGACGGCGTCACACTATCTAGATGACTTCTTATTTGTAGGAACACCACAGTCCGGCTCTTGTGGCAGGGCCCTGCAGCACTTTGAGCAGTTGGCACAAGTTTTAGGGGTACCTTTGGCCCCGGAAAAAAACAGAGGGCCCTAGTGCTGTTTTGACTTTCTTGTGCATTGAACTGGACACGAGGGAGATCATAGAGCGCTTACCAGAGAGGAAGGTTGAGGAGATTTTGCTATTTTTGAGGAGGATCAGAGTGAGGCAAAAAATTGAATTGCGTGTAGCTCAACAACTGCTTGGTCTTTTGAATTTTGCAAGTAGAGTAGTACGGGGGCAGGACTTTCTGCAGGCACATGTGCTTGACAATGTCAGGTGCATCCCTCCGACATCACAGGATTAGGTTAACCATAAGTCTACGAGATGACATTAAGGTATGGGACCTGTTTTTGACACAGTTCAACAGGGTTTCTATGTCTTTCCGGGAAGAGGACACAGTTTGGCAGGTGCAGATTTTTTCAGATGTGGCTGGTGCAGCCGGTTTTAGACTGTTTTGGGATGGTCGTTGGTGTGCGGAGACATGGCCTGAGCAAATAACATTTATGGGGTTTTTTCCTCTGCTGGTGGCTTTGTCGGTTTGGGGTGATGAACTGGCGAACAGGTCAGTGATGTTTCACGTGGACAACTTGACGGTGGTTGAGCTGGTGAACCGGCAGAGAGCTAAGGATCTTAGGGTGCTGCTGTTGCTCCGGAGGTTTATGTTGCGTTGCTTAACTCTGAATATCATCTTTAAGGCTGCGCACATTCCTGGGGTAAAGAATTCCATTGCAGATTCCCTGTCTCATTTGCAGTGTCAGCGTTTCTGGCAGTTGGCACCTGGTGCGGAGGAGCACAAGACAGCGGTCCCAGCAGAAATTTGGGAGTGGGGCGCGTGATGGTCATGAGACTTGTGGAGTTTGCTGAATCAACCCTCAGGAGTTACCACCTGGCATTGTTGGAATTTCGGGATTTTGAAGTTTACAGGGGGCAGTTTTGGACACAGGCACAGGGAATGCTAGAGTCTAGGGTGCTAAGTTTTGTGGTGTTTATGATTCAGAAGGATTTATCGCCGGCCACGATTGGGGGCAAGTTGGCAGGAGTGTCTTTTTATGAAAAGTTGTTTTTTGGATGAGACCCAGTGAGAAACGACATCTTGGGCAAAATGTTTAAAGGGTGAGGGAGAATACGCACAGGATCAGCTTTTGTTCGTGAAGCCATCACATTTGAGTTACTATTGGAGATTTTGCATGTGCTGCTAGTTTGTTTTTTCAATGCCAAGGAGGTGGCTTTATTTCGTTTATGTATAATAAGGGCCTTTCGGGTGTCTGAATTGTTGGGGGTGGGGAAAACTGGTGGTTTGAAAGTCAGTGAGGTGCAACGTCAAGGTGCGAGGCTAGGGATTTGGTTGAGGCGACCCAAGACGGATCAACTGGGTAAGTGTAAGTGGATATGGTTTGAGCAGGGGGAGTGTTGGATGCATGCCCGAGAATGGGACTCTATCAGGGTGAGTAGGGTGTGTCGGGGGACAGTGTGTTTATTCATGAGAATGGCACGATGGTGACAGCTTTCCAATTATTGTCTGTTCTGAAAATGGTTTTGAGGAGCCTGGGTAGAGAGGCGGGCAATTTTGGTACGCGCTCCTTTAGGATTGGTGCAGCGACTGAAGCGGCCAGGTTGGGGTTGTATTGGACGGTGGTAATCGAGATGCTGTGAGCGCTATGTCAGGGCTTAATTGGCTAAGGGGAAAACACAGTATGAGCTAGTTGAGTAGGGAGTGATGGTCAGGGGTGTGGTGTCATAGACGAGGGGGGGGGCTTGTGTTTTTCATTCTGACTCTTGTTTTTTTTCTAGGTTGCGTGAGTGGCCCAGAGAATCATAAGGCGATCACCTGGTTGGTTGGGCACTCTTTTGTTTATTGGGCGTCATAATTTGCAGAGCGGCAGGTCTATGGACGATCTTTTGGACTCCCGAGTAGGAGGCACGAGGTGCTGTGTTGGGGAAAGAGTAGAATGAGGTGGGGCAATTTGCTTCCTTTCATTACATCAATGATGAAGACGTGGGGTTGTCCTGATGTCTTGGTGTTACACCTGGGAGAGAATAACCTGGTCCGTCTTTCTGGGCTCACCCTACTGCAACACATGCAGCGTGACTTGGTTCTGATGAAAAGCAACATGCATGGGGCTTGCCTGGTCTGGACAGAACTTGTGCCACTGAGAAAATGGCGTGGACCACAAAAACATGGGGCTATCGAGAGGGCTCGGAGAAAGCTCAATAGGGCTATGCGGGTTTTCTGCTGGGCTCAGGGTATTAAAGTACTGACACACGAGGGGATAAAAGAATGGAGCAGGTGCAGTTCAGGGATGACAGTGTGCATCTCTCGGAAATGGGGAATGCACATTACATGATGGAGTTGTGTTTTCTGCTGACCAACTTATGGGGAGAAACATTTTGGCATGGTGAAATGAATGGCAAGGCATGATGTATTGCAGTGGGTTCACTGGTGGGGCAGCAAAACGCCAATTGGGTTTGCGCTGGGTGGCAGTAGATGGGGGAGGGTGGAGAGTCAGATGCAGGCTTATCCACTCTTCCAGGGGGGAAAAAGAAGCAGGTGAAGGATGACAGATTGGGGTAGGCCAGAGTCAGGCAGGGGATGTGAAGAAAAGGGGGATGTGTGGGAATGGAGGTGGAAATTGGGTGAGCGAAGGATAAGTGGTGGATTGAAGTGAGGATGTAATGAAGGGGAGTTACAAGGTTAAAGAATAAGTTGACATTTAGATTGCTGAATATTTTGATATGTTATTATGATAAGCAAGCCTGTCCTTATAAATGGCCTTTTACACTAACAAAGGAGTCGGAGTCTATGTCCTGATATGGGCCCAGTGAAGAGCTGGAGGCAGTCAAGTCTTTTCGCAGGAGCTCTTGGGCCAGATGGAGACGGACAGAGCAGGAATTGGCTGAGGGGTGGGCTTGGGAGGGTCTTGTTGTAAAAGTATATAAGTGGTGGGGGCAGGAGGATCGGCCTCTTCGGGGCTAGCAGGTAACATTGCACGGATGTTAGCTACCCGCCCACCCTTCAGTTAAGAAGTGGAGAAGGTTTGGTCTGGTGTGAGGCAGTAGGTCAGGGAGAGGGGTGGAATTTCATAACAGTTTTATGGCAGGTTGCTTGGTGCGGGCCGTAGATGGAGGAGGGTGGAGAGTCAGATGCAGGCTTGTCCACTCTTCCAGGGGGAAAAAAGAAGCAGGTGAAGGATGACAGACTGGGGGAGGCCCAGATCAGGCAGGAGATATGAAGAAAAGGGGGATGTGTGAGAATGGAAGTGAAAATCGGGTGAGGGAAGGATAAGTGGTGGATTGAAGTGAGGATGTGATGAAGAGGAGTTACAAGGTTAAAGAATAAGTTGACATTTAAATTGCTGATTATTTTGATATGTTATTATGATAAGCAAGCCTGTCCTAATAAATGGCCTTTTACACTAACAAAGGTGTCAGAGTCTATGTCCTGAACTTTATCCTGGAGTGCGAGCAATTTGTGCTCTGAACCTAAGATGCAACTTTTCCTTGGATTGCATACAGGTTTTTGCACCTGTAACTCGCACCGGTTCCATTTGGTGAGGGTGACCGGCTTGGCTGCAAGAACCTTTCGTTGGAATATCTATCTAACTATCTATCTATCTATCTATCTATCTATCTATCTATCTATCTATCTATCTATCTATCTATCTATCTATCTATCTATCTATCTATCTATCTAGTGCTTTAATAATGTCTATAACAGACAGTAAACAGTAGTTCTTGTATTCTGATAGAGTAAGTTCGGGTTTCAAGCTCTGTAGTAGTGAGATGCAGTGGAAAATTGGTTTACCATGAGCTGTATAAGATGGTAAGGTCTCTGTCACTAATGAGAAAAATGTATACCTCGTAAGTTTGTAAATACAATTTTTTCATAAATAGTATTCAAATGAGCAGTTACAAGAAGCATGGCTTGCATTACTTAGGTCACAGAAGGGTTTGACCCTATGTACCAAATACTGAAATCAAACATATATAATGACAGTGTGACTGGTATAGTATTGGAGTCAACGAAGGTCATAACAGGATACGGTAAAAACGCTGTTTAAAGGGCCCAGTGTATTGAGCTCTGCCGTAAGCAACGTCTTTGCACATTTGAATCAGGTATTTCCATTAATGTTGTAAATTGACTTTTATTCTCTTGGTAGATTCGTGACATGCTAGGGTATATAATGGTGGTGCACAAACAGAGTAATGTGTGTCCCCGTAGGGGCGGGAGAAAACAAATAAGAAAGGCAGAAAGCCATAACACAAATTTACTATTTGGAATCTATGCTTTTCCTGCAGGGTAAGTAAACGCTGTCAGAGGCAGTGGCGGCTGGCAGCTTTAGGAGGGAGGGGGCGGGCGGGATACATACACAAAAACACACACACACTCATTCTTTCACACACAGACACGCACGCACGCACATCCATTAACAACACTTATACCATTCAAACATGCACACACGCACCAAACTTTCATTTTTAAAGATCGCACACACTCATTCTTTCACACCACACGCACGCACATCCATTAACAACACTCATAACACTCAAACATGCACTCGTGCACCAAACATTCAATTTAAAATATCACACACACATACACACACACTTATCTTCAGCCTTAGGTCAGCCAAAGAGGGAAGGCAGCAGTCCCAGCCTCGTCACAGAGTGGGATGGGGTCAGTGAGACTGCTGACCCCACCCCACTCTGTGACGAAGTGTTACTGATTGACACTCGCCCTGGGCACTTCAGGGCTTAAACCTGAAACGCCCAGGGAGAGTGTCAATTAGTGACGCTTTCCTCATCACCCAGGGGAGGGCCTCGAGGCACCTTTGCTGAGCCGAGGAGGTCACGCCCATAGGAGCTGTGACCTCCTAAGCCCAGCAAAGTTCAGCTCAGGCAGCCAGGGGTGTGCGCAAATTGCGCATGTCTGCTCCTGGCTGCCTGATCTGAACATGGAGAGTGTCTGTCAGGCTGACCTTTGTTCAGCCTGACAGACACTCTTCATGTGGGGCAAAAGGTGGGGGGGGCGTGGTCCCTCCGCCCTAAAGGACGAGCCGCCACTGGTCAGAGGTGAGCGCGCTTAAACAACATGGTGCAGGTATGAAAATGGGACAGGCAGAGGGGGCAGCTATGTTGGTTTCAGTAAGCAGTCTTAGATAAGAGAACAGGACTCAGCTATGGTGGTCATCTCAGAGTGGTGACCCACTAGAATACTAAAAGTGTGTATTGTGGATGGTTATGTGTTAGGAGAGATCCAAAAGGGCATCATTGGAATGGGTGAAATTCACTGCTTGGGCAGCCAGTTGATGAAGGATGAGCATCCAACAGCTCCTGAGAAGACACCCATCAGCTAAAGCAGCTAGCTAATGACTCACATTGTACAAAGAAGTTACATTTGTTGGGTGTCGGTTGGGTGTTTGGGAACAACTGCCTTCAGGGACACCCATTTGCCTCGTATTGCCAGAAGAGCCAGTTGTAGACATCCATCAGCTTCAGTAGCTCATCAGATCCCATCTAGCAACCCTAGGGGGAGTCTAGAACATTCAATCACCAGCCTAACATACTCTTTAGTCTTGTGGGAGCATTCCTTCTCTTTTGATGTGGCTGACCAAGGATGCTAGGAGAGGTAGTTGGCTGGATTTTGAAACTCTGTTTGTACTCAATTCGGTACTCTACAGAAAGTGAGTACTCCTGCAGCTACAAGAGCTACTTTTTTAACCTTAATGGTGTTTTTGAGGAAGACCCTTGGAACAGCAGATTGTGAGTTTTATATTTGGTGTAAATGGTGAACGAGTGCCCAAATAAGTACAGATGGAAGTATTTGCAACCCAAGTAATCAGCTATAACCTCTCACTCGATCTGCGAGTACCTCTGGTCAGTTGGGGTGAGTGCTCAGTTGGCACATACCACCGGGGCACACTATCCATGGTCAAAGTAAGTGAGGGTGGTCATGAGGGAGAAGGCATTTATGATGCTTTGAAATGCAGTGGGGTGAATGGCTTCCAAAGTACAGGTTGCAGACACCATGAAGGCCGTTTTTAAATAAAGTTTCCACAATAGTGCAATATGCCAAGAAAAACTTCAGTAATGGAGGATCGGGCTGGAACGGATTTGAGAAGAATCACTGCAGTGGAGTGTCCAGGTCAGTCATATGTCCCCCAAGTGCCAATTGGGCTAGCTGGAGTCTTTCTGTGATGTGATAGCTCAACAGCATGCCTATTCCACTGTAGGTAACAAAGATTTTGTCTGACACCATAGTGTCTTCAGTGGCTATCAGTGTCCACAGGCTTATCTCTCATTCTGATTTTCTTTAGGAGTGTCTGTGGGTCGAGGAGGAACATGTTTCATTGGACATGATGTGCCTTTGTCAGTTGTAATAGGCTGGTTGTGAAAGAACACGTGGCACTTGGGGGGGCTCAGGAGTGGTTCTGTAGCGGTTCTATATTGTACACCATGTGTACTGTATCCACATCTCCTTGGTCATTAATTGTTCTTGTCATCTTCTGATGGTCCGCAGAGAGATTCCACAGCGTTGACTAACTTCTAGGAAGTTTTCTGCTTATGGGATCATCAACAGCCTTTGGCAAAGTGATTCAGCTTTCCACATGCTGAGTACTTCTTTCATGTCGAGTAGTAGCAAGGTCTCCTTTGTGACTTGATTTACTGGTTTACTTTTTTATGTATTTTTAGAGTGCAGCTTCCATGTGAAAGGCAGATCGTTTTGAGAGTTCTTTCAAGTGACCCAGCATGAGGATGTCTTGCAGTAACTTTTTGGATAATTGCAGTATCTGTTTTGGGGAAGCACACCCCTCTATGAGCTGAGCACGGATTTCCTCAATGCTATTCTGCAGCATGCATGTGCTAGAAAGCTCCATCAAGGCGTAGAAAGCATCTACAGACTCCTCTGGTCCTGTTGCACCTGACAGAGTAAGAACCACTCCTAGTCTGGATTTGCAGTAGGCGCTAATAGACTGAGTACCTTAATTGTCATGTGAATGTGAATTATGGACCTGTTTTAGTTAGGTGCCAGGCGAATTTTCAGAACTCTTTTAGCACAAGATAAAGCAAGAGGGGTGACTTCTAGTTCTCAGCAACACCAGTGGCAGCAAAATGCACTTCTAGTCATTCCACCCATACTTTCCACTTGACTGCTAGAACAGGTGGCAGTTCAGAGATCATGGAGGGGCCTATCTCTGGGATACAGGTCATGTCAACAGCTTCGGTTTTGTGCGGAGGTTTGGTGGTTGCTGTGTCTCTGGTGAGCTCAATGGTTGCTCTAAAACTGTGGGGATGTCAGTGTTCATACAGACTCTCTCCAGTAGAAAGCTGCAGCTCCGTGGTGAAGCCAGTGCTCGAAGGCACAAGGTCACAGTGGGACTCAGCAAAGTGATCTGATGAACTGCTGAGCACTTGTGGTGAATGAGCAGGTAGTCGCCCCTCTACCGTAAACTAGGTAGCCAGGCAAGTGGGCAAACTGGCCTTAGGAGGAGTGTAGGGGCCTTGTTTCTCATCTCCACTGTCCCAGATTCTCAGGAGCCTTCTCAGTCCCTCACCACTCTCACTGTGGCTCCACTGGAAGGTACTGAGCTGTTGAGACAGTAAGCTGGTGCCTCTGGCTCCTAGCAACTTGTGTGACAAAGTCAAAGACAGATTGCAGCCAGGTGTTCCACCTCAGAGCAGGCTGTTCCCACCTGGTGGAGTCTATAAGAAGCTGGAGTGGTGAGCAGTGTCCCAGGCCAAGATGCATGCCAAAGGACCGTGCCAAATCTGCAGCTGCCATCGACCGGGCACTGCAGGTACTAGTATGGGATGGTTCAGGATCAAGAAAGGAGTTGGTTCTCACTCTTGTCACCAAATGTTGTGTTGTGTGTGGCCTGGCAGCAATAACCACACAGATACAAGTTGCATTTATGCATATCAGCACAGGACACTGCATGTGGAAACAGGCAGATTTTGATAACCTGATGCTGCTTAACACCAACTTGGTAGGCTTGTTCTGATCAAACCATTAAGACGATCACTCTAATGCTATACATGTGAAGCACAACAGGCAGGTATGTCATGATACATAAGTGAGCATGACGGTAGTGTTTCTGAAACAAAAAAAGACTGTGTTCCAACTTAAAAGGCTGCAGAAATGGCATATTTCTAATTTGTATGTTGAACTTACTAATAACTAACTTCCACTGCAATTTGATTTGTCAAAATAATTGTTTTTCCAAGCCCAAACCTTTATTTTTAATACTAATAAATCACCCCTGAAGTAGGTCATACATGCCCATTGGGCAGGCTGCATGGTATTTAAAAAATAGGGCACTGAACTTATGTTTTATATGCCCTGACAGTAAAAAATCTCCAAAGTTACTTTTCACTGTGGTAAGGCTGTCTGTTCCATGAAAAAGGACTGGGTTACATTATAACACCATATAATGTATAACTTCCATTTAGAAATGGATAGAAAATTACCCTTGTGACAGGTCAAAATCTTTTTTTTAATATTGCAAGGTCACCCCTATGTAGGCCTTGTGGCCCACAATGCAGGGTGCATGGCATTTAAAGGTAAGATAAGCATACATGTAACATTGAGATTTCCTTATAATTAGTAACATTTGAAAGCTATTTTCACAGTTGTAGGCCTAGCTTTCCTTTTTAGAAACCACAGTGCTGATAAAAAATCCTAATAGTGTATCTCATGAATGTGCACAGCTAGAAAACAAATAAACTGTTTTAATAGCTATTAAATATCTAATTCAATGGTGAAATTGAATTTTCAATAAATATATTAAGGAAAAGTAACTTTTAGAACACAACTTTTTCTGTGACTGAACTCCCTAGAGGTTAATTTATATTGCCTCTCAAACTTCACCCAGTCACTGATTAGCATTTGAATAGTTGTGAAAAAGGTGTGAAATGCCTCCCAGCAGCAAACAATAGGCTGACCTGAATGGGCAAAGATGGCTCCTCTGAATCTCCCAGAATATTCAGGGTGGGGGCTGTGAGCATCCTGTTTCACATTACAGCATAAAATCCTGGATTACCAGGCCTGTTGGGTTTACATTTAACACTTTTGTTCTACCAGATTTCCATCTTTGGGTTTATTGTGAGTACAATGGCTACTACAAACCGGATTTTGGATTTAGATGAATGGGGACATTAGAGTTACCATAGTACACTCCACACACATACACCCAGTGCCAGAGCCCAAGTTTAGTGTGGCTAAAGACGTTTACCATCTTGAAAATGCCCAGAGTGGGTAAGGTTGGACACAGAAACCTTTACCCCATTGGTTAGGGCATGCCCAGGTGTCATTCTTACCCACTTGCTCAAGCCAGGCATAAATGTGGCATCTCCAGGCACAAGCTTCAGAACATTCCAGCACCTGAGGAAGAATAGAATAGGACTGGACCTGTTGGCTGTGACCCGAGAGGAGCACTGAAGGACTGGATCTTCTCTCTCTTGTACTCAGGACAAAGAAGTGGACATCAAGGGTATTAAGACTGGCTCCCTGATTAAGCTACCGGGGTGCAACAGAATACAAAAGATCAGTGGCAACTATACCTGGTCTGGACCCTTCTGTTGGCCTCTGCTTGACACCCTATGAATCTATAAAGTCCTCCCCTGAGGTCCTGGGGTTGGGGAGGGAGGGCGTTAGGATTGTACTCCTGCAGTGGACTGGGATCTAAAGGACTAAATTTAGAAGTAAAATCCTTGACTAGGCAAGCTTGATTGATGTATTCGACCCCGCTCCATCACTGTTCATTGACACTCTGTGCTTCTTGATATTATTCCTATTTAAAGTTAAAAAATGCATATCTCTGGTTTCCCTTAATGCATTTTTGTCATTTTGGTGTCATTGTGTTTGTTAAAGTTGACTCTATTTTCAATTCAGTTTGGGATTTTTATTGTATTGCATTTTGACTTTATTGCTGTTTTGAGGCTGCATAAATACTTTATACATTACCCTAAATTAAGCCTGTCTACTCTTCGTCATAACTGCAAGGCGGTTGACCTCCAGTTAATTTAGTGATTTTAAGGGTTCACCCTGACAAGGGTGGTGCTTATTCCTTGAGGTGGGTAGTCAACCACCCTAACTAATAATCCAATTCCTCACACCACACTCTAGCTGTCACACACTGCTAATAGCCAAACAATACCCCTCACTGTGTAGCAGTCTCACACTACCAACAGCACTTTTATACCCATCAGTCACAAGTAGCCTTATGCTTACCTCTCAGACCAGCAGTCACACACTACTGACAACATTCTTACATCCCAAAGTCTAGCAATCTAAGATACTGAATCCCACATCCAGAAAGTGCCTGCTGCAGTTTTTCAAGGGCAGGCAAATTAGATTGCCAATGTTTCTTGGAAGAAAGCGAGAGCTGCTGGCTTTGAAAATGTTTCTTCAGTAAGTGTCTGAGTCACTGTAATGCTATCTGTATTTAACTACTGGCTCCATCTTGAGCACTGACACCATTTTGTGCCTAGCTTAGCTTAGCTTCAAACACTGTCACATTGGTGGTGCTGGTATTTTTCCGTGCACAGCTTGTTATTGTGTTTAACGCTTCTTCTCAACAAGAACGGGCACATAACATGGGGGAGTAGGAATGATAAATTGTACCAGGCTGCGAATATTTATGTTAAAGCAGGGAACAGCTTGGTCTTGGAAAAACACAGTGAGACTTGGCCAGTATCTAGTGTGTTCTTTTCAACACTGACTTGGTATGGCCAGCGTTTGAACTACAACTTACTCGATAGGAGGGGAGGTTTCTGGAATTCCCCTATCTAGTTTGTTTAAAGTATATAAGGGGAGGACGCTTGACAACCGGGACTAGTAGGGACTTGTTAGAAATGGGGTCTCTGGTTGACAGTCAGGTTACCCCCTGTTCAAGCAAGGACCCTCACTCTAGTTAGGATAAAAGAGAATCACCCTCAGCTAACCCCTGCTTACCCCTTTGGTAGCTTGGCAGAGCAGTAGGCTTAACCTCAGAGTGCTGGGCGTAAAGTATTTGTACCAACACATACAGTAACTTAATGAAAACACTACAAAATGACACAACACCAGTTTAGAAAAATAGGAAATATTTATCTAGACAAAACAAGACCAAAAATACAAAAATCCCACTTACACAAGTCAAGTTATGATTTTTTAAAGGTTTAAAATAAAAAGAGTCTTTAGGTAGTTGTAACAACACACTAGCGCTGCTAGCGTGTAAATGTACCTGGTTTGCGTCAAAAATAACCCCGCACGGGCGGTGTGCGTCGAAAATAACCCTGCACGGTTATATGCGTCGAAAACAACTCGGCACGGCGATGCGCGTCGAAAAAGCCAGCCACGAGACGGTCCGAAAGTCCCGCGGCGCAGGTTGCGATCTCTCAGCCTTCGTCAGCGATGCTGCGCGTCGTTTCTCCTGCTCCGGGCATCGATTCTCCGGTCGCGTTTCCTGCGGCGTCGTTTCTCAGCTGCGGAGCCGGCGTCGCGTCGTTTTCTCAGCCGCGATCGGATTCGCGTCGATCTTTTCTCCGCACGGCGCTCGGTGCGTGTATTTTTGTCCTTAGGCTGCCAGCCTCTCCTTTCAGGGTCCCAGGAACTGGAAGGGCACCACAGAGCAGAGTAGGGGTCTCTCCAGAGACTCCAGGTGCTGGAAGGAAGAAGTCTTTGCTATCCCTGAGACTTCAACAACAGGAGGCAAGCTCTACATCAAGCCCTTGGAGATTTCTTCTTCAAGATGGAAGGCACACAAAGTCCAGTCTTTGCCCTCTTACTCTGGCAGAAGCAGCACTGCAGGAAAGCTCCACAAAGCACAGTCACAGGCAGGGCAGCACGTTTTCCTCAGCTATCAGCTCTTCTCCAGGCAGCGGTTCCCCTTGGTTCCAGAAGTGTTTCTCTAGTTTGTAAGTTTGGGTGCCCTTCTTATACCCATTTTAGTCTTTGAAGTCACCTTCCTTCAAAGGGGACTCACACCTTCTTGTGAAATCCTGCCTTGCCCAGGCAAGGCCTCAGACACACACCAGGGGGTTGGAGACAGCATTGTCAGAGGCAGGCACAGTCCTTTCAGATGAGAGTGACCACTCCACCCCTCCCTCCTAGCAGAGATGGCTAATCAGGAAATGCAGATTACACCCCAGCTCCCTTTGTGTCACTGTCTGGTGTGAGGTGAAAAACAACCCAACTGTCAAACTGACCCAGACAGGGAATCCACAAACAAGGCAGAGACACAGAATGGTTTAAGCAAGAAAATGCTCACTTTCTAAAAGTGGCATTTCCAAACTCACAATCTTAAAATCAACTTTACTAAAAGATGTATTTTTAAATTGTGAGTTCAGGGATCCCAAACTCCACATGTCCATCTACTCTCTAGGGGAATCTACACTTTAATCATATTTAAAGGTAGCCCCCATATTATCCTATGAGAGAGACAGACCTTGCAACAGTGAAAACGAAATTGGCAGTATTTCACTGTTAGGACATATAAACCACATTACTATATGTCCTACCTTATCCATACACTGCACCCTGCCCTTGGGGCTACCTAGGGCCTACCTTAGGGGTGCCTTACATGTAAGGAAAGGGAAGGTTTAGGCCTGGCACGTGGGTACACTTGCCAAGTCGAATTTACAGTGTAAAAATACACATACAGACACTGCAGTGGCAGGTCTGAGACATGATTACAGAGCTACTTATGTGGGTGGCACAACCAGTGCTGCAGGCCCACTAGTAGCATTTGATTTACAGGCCCTGGCACCTCTAGTGCACCTTACTAGGGACTTACTAGTAATTCAAATATGCCAATCATGGATAAACCACTTACATACAATTTAAACAGGAGAGCATATGCACTTTAGCACTGGTTAGCAGTGGTAAAGTGCTCAGAGTTGAAAAGCCAACAGCAACAGGTCCGAAAAAAATAGGAGGCAGGAGGCAAAAAAGACTGGGGATGACCCTGCATAAGCAAAAGTCTAACACGACCCCCTACCAGCCTAAAGCCAGGGGAGAACAATCAATACCTTGATGTACTTCCCTGATTGGGGCGATAGAACAGGGACCCAGGCCCACAACAGCAGGGGCATGTTCCAGTTCTACGCCTTCCTGACTCCAGTTGGATCCCTCTGTCCATACTCTCAGGGCCCACTAAGCTAACCCATGGGGAACCCTTCTCCACATCTACAGACACCATCTGTGCAACACCTAACTTTACTTTGCTCACAGGTGTATTGCAATGGGCAGATAGTACCACCAGGGCCAACACAGTGGTGTTGCCCACTCCACCCCCGGGGTGTGACTCTCGTCCTCCCCCCCCCAGGGGCAACTCTGTCCACCAGGACAGCAAGCCACAGTGGCCCCAGACAACTGTCAGGGATGAGAGCCCGACCTCAGGCCTCTCTAACCACTGTGACTGTGGAGAGTGGGGGGTGGTAGCCCCAGGTGCCTGGCACCCTTTGACCACTCTCTCTTCCACCAGGTCAGGGATGACAACCTGACCCTGGTCCTCCCCTCTGGGGCTCTGTACCCTCCCTGCAGAAGCGGCACCCCCAGAGTCAAAAACTGTCAGGGTGCTTGTAGAAGCAGTCCTGCACAATTCTTCCATCAGTGCAGGGATGTTAACCTGCAACTGATCCTCCAACCTGGGGTCTGTACCTTCAGGTTGGACCAGGGCCAGGGGTGAGGCTTCCCTCCCCCTGCCCTCTCTTCTGGGGTCCTGAACCACCCAACTAGGAGGGGCCCCCCCAGAAGACAACATGGTAGGGGCACTGTTAGCAGTAGCCCCTTCCTCCAGGTCAGGGGGGACACCCTTAACCTGGCCTCCCAATCCAGGGTCTGTACCCACAGACTGGATCACTGCCTGGCAAACCAGGGCTTCCTGGGGGGCATACCTACCCCCCACCAGGTCAGAGTTTACCCTCTGAACCTGGTCATCCAACCCAGGGTCACCACCCTGCGGTTGAACCACTGCCTGGCACACCAGGACTTCCTTGGGAGCACACTTACCCCCCATCAGGTCAGAGTTTACCCCCTGAACCTGATTATTCAACCCAGAGTCACCACCCTGCGGTTGAACCATTGCCTGGCACACCAGGACTTCCAGGGGGGCACACTTACCCCCCTCAAGGGACACACTGTCCCGAAGGGCCACACAAGAGTCTGGCTGGCGCAGGTCTCCTGACCTCTGCCCATCTGACAGAGTCTGGATTCCCCCCAGCCCAGAAATGGTCTCACCAAGGTCATTCATGGGGTGCTCTGCTCTCAGAGCTGACCCCTGACCCTCCAGGTTCTCCACTGGGGTCCGCAACCCCCTCTCAACCCTCTGTCTGGACTTCTGCACCCCCTCACTAGGAGTGGTACTGCCAGACACCAGAACTGGTGGGATGCTGGCTACAGCCGCCCCCCCAAGTCCTCCTGACACTGTGGGGTCTCTCTCAACAGATGGCCCTATGGTACAGGCTAGGCTCCCCTCCTGGTGTTCCCGCAGGGAACCCTCCTGGACCTGGGACCGGATCTCGGGCACCTTGGGCCTCAACCCATCCCCATTCCCTCTCCTCTGAGACTGGACATGGGGTCCCTCACCCATCCCACTACACTGGGACCTACCTGGGACACTACAATCCTTCCCTACCTCACCTGGTTGGGAACTTCCTAGACCACTCCTCTCAGGAGCACCCCCAAATGCCTCTTCAGACTCTCTGGTACTCACCCAGAAGTCTGCCTCCATTGTAAGCTGCCTGGGGTCAGAGAACTCACACTCCACCTGGTGTTGGCATAGCTCTGGAAAATAAGGACTAGACATATGCTCTCCAGCAATTACATCACTCAGCCCCTCACATGAATTAACCAAAGTACCCTTCACCCAACCATCCAGTGACTCTGCTTTGACAAAGCACCCCACATCACCCTCCTGAGACTGGTGAGACAGTACCTGACTGTCCCTGACACTCAACCCACACTCTTCTGGGATGTCTTCACACTCCATAACCAGGACTTCTACCTGGGGGGAATCCCTCTCCCTGTCACTCTCAACTAGAGTCAGTAGAGTGTCCCTCCCACCAGTAGGAATATGACTCCCCATGCCAGTTCCCCAATCCACCTCAGGGACCCTGTGCATCACTGGAGCTACCTCATACCCCTGAACCTCCTGGCGTGTGTTAACTCCCTCCTTCAAGTAGGGCACCACCTCTCTGGGCATGTGCACTTCTGCAGCATCACTGGATATACAATTGTTGCTGCCACCATTCCAGCTGGACTCAGCCCTCATGACTTCCAGCTCTTTCAATTTAAGCTCGTAAGCATAAATCATTTTTTTAATCTCTAAGTTCCTCCTCCTTTCTTCCAACTCCCAATCGAGCTTTTTCAGCTCCCATTGGTACTCCCTCTCTGCCTGTCTGTCCTGTAACTCTTCAGGAGTCAGACCCTTGGGTGACACCCTGCCATCCCTCCTGGGGACCCTCCCCCCAGGCGTAACAGGTTCCTCCACTACACCACTGTGTATCCTCTGCACTTCCCCACCCATATTCTCCTCCTCTGTGTGCCCTCCAGCCTTCTTGATTGTCACCCAAGCCCTCTGTGCCTGTTGCAGCTCCCCCTCCCTGGTGGAGCTCTCAGTGGGACAGTCAAGATCTTTAAGGAACTGTTTCAATTGAGCAACTGAGTACTCCTTCAGTTTCTCCATTTCAAACACAGCTCCAGCTGTTGCATCTCCAGATTGAGACATGATGGTCACAAGTGCAAAGTTCCAAAGGCAGAAAAAAATAATTTCCCAATGAAGTAAAAAGAATCAGTCAAGGGATCAGCAAAATCATGGAAGTAGAATAAAAAGAGTCCTTAAGAGAAAAATCAAAAGATCACCAAACAAGTAGTATGTGGTCACGTAGTGGTCTGAGATCAAAACAGTAGTGTACACTTAATTACTGTATGTCAAGTACAAATACAAGTCCAAATCCCGACCGCTGGTCACCAATGTTAGAAATGGGGTCTCTGGTTGACAGTCAGGTTACCCCCTGTTCAAGCAAGGACCCTCACTCTAGTTAGGATAAAAGAGAATCACCCTCAGCTAACCCCTGCTTACCCCCTTGGTAGCTTGGCAGAGCAGTAGGCTTAACCTCAGAGTGCTGGGCGTAAAGTATTTGTACCAACACACACAGTAACTTAATGAAAACACTACAAAATGACACAACACCAGTTTAGAAAAATAGGAAATATTTATCTAGACAAAACAAGACCAAAACGACAAAAATCCCACTTACACAAGTCAAGTTATGATTTTTTAAAGGTTTAAAATAAAAAGAGTCTTTAGGTAGTTGTAACAACACACTAGCGCTGCTAGCGTGTAAATGTACCTGGTTTGCGTCAAAAATAACCCCGCACGGGCGGTGTGCGTCGAAAATAACCCTGCACGGTTATATGCGTCGAAAACAACTCGGCACGGCGATGCGCGTCGAAAAAGCCAGCCACGCGACGGTCCGAAAGTCCCGCGGCGCAGGTTGCGATCTCTCAGCCTTCGTCAGCGATGCTGCGCGTCGTTTCTCCTGCTCCGGGCATCGATTCTCCGGTCGCGTTTCCTGCGGCGTCGTTTCTCAGCTGCGGAGCCGGCGTCGCGTCGTTTTCTCAGCCGCGATCGGATTCGCGTCGATCTTTTCTCCGCACGGCGCTCGGTGCGTGTATTTTTGTCCTTAGGCTGCCAGCCTCTCCTTTCAGGGTCCCAGGAACTGGAAGGGCACCACAGAGCAGAGTAGGGGTCTCTCCAGAGACTCCAGGTGCTGGAAGGAAGAAGTCTTTGCTATCCCTGAGACTTCAACAACAGGAGGCAAGCTCTACATCAAGCCCTTGGAGATTTCTTCTTCAAGATGGAAGGCACACAAAGTCCAGTCTTTGCCCTCTTACTCTGGCAGAAGCAGCACTGCAGGAAAGCTCCACAAAGCACAGTCACAGGCAGGGCAGCACGTTTTCCTCAGCTATCAGCTCTTCTCCAGGCAGCGGTTCCCCTTGGTTCCAGAAGTGTTTCTCTAGTTTGTAAGTTTGGGTGCCCTTCTTATACCCATTTTAGTCTTTGAAGTCACCTTCCTTCAAAGGGGACTCACACCTTCTTGTGAAATCCTGCCTTGCCCAGGCAAGGCCTCAGACACACACCAGG
Organism: Pleurodeles waltl; assembly: GCF_031143425.1. NCBI lineage: Eukaryota > Metazoa > Chordata > Amphibia > Caudata > Salamandridae > Pleurodeles > Pleurodeles waltl. The sequence goes on along the minus strand of NC_090446.1, from coordinate 1,329,594,132 downwards.
GGGTTGGAGACAGCATTGTCAGAGGCAGGCACAGTCCTTTCAGATGAGAGTGACCACTCCACCCCTCCCTCCTAGCAGAGATGGCTAATCAGGAAATGCAGATTACACCCCAGCTCCCTTTGTGTCACTGTCTGGTGTGAGGTGAAAAACAACCCAACTGTCAAACTGACCCAGACAGGGAATCCACAAACAAGGCAGAGTCACAGAATGGTTTAAGCAAGAAAATGCTCACTTTCTAAAAGTGGCATTTCCAAACTCACAATCTTAAAATCAACTTTACTAAAAGATGTATTTTTAAATTGTGAGTTCAGGGATCCCAAACTCCACATGTCCATCTACTCTCTAGGGGAATCTACACTTTAATCATATTTAAAGGTAGCCCCCATATTATCCTATGAGAGAGACAGACCTTGCAACAGTGAAAACGAAATTGGCAGTATTTCACTGTTAGGACATATAAACCACATTACTATATGTCCTACCTTATCCATACACTGCACCCTGCCCTTGGGGCTACCTAGGGCCTACCTTAGGGGTGCCTTACATGTAAGGAAAGGGAAGGTTTAGGCCTGGCACGTGGGTACACTTGCCAAGTCGAATTTACAGTGTAAAAATACACATACAGACACTGCAGTGGCAGGTCTGAGACATGATTACAGAGCTACTTATGTGGGTGGCACAACCAGTGCTGCAGGCCCACTAGTAGCATTTGATTTACAGGCCCTGGCACCTCTAGTGCACCTTACTAGGGACTTACTAGTAATTCAAATATGCCAATCATGGATAAACCACTTACATACAATTTAAACAGGAGAGCATATGCACTTTAGCACTGGTTAGCAGTGGTAAAGTGCTCAGAGTTGAAAAGCCAACAGCAACAGGTCCGAAAAAAATAGGAGGCAGGAGGCAAAAAAGACTGGGGATGACCCTGCATAAGCAAAAGTCTAACAGGACTCATCTGAGAAGGGATGCTTTGATGTTGTGTCAAGCCCCATGGTGATGCATTTTTAATTCTTAATTTTAGCTTTGCATTGTGCATGCATGAATACGTAGTCTATATATATATATATATATATATATATATATATATATATATATATATATATATTACATTCATTGTTGAAGTATTGCATTCTCTTTGTTTCTGTGATCATTATTATTCTACTGCTGTGATTATTTTTAAGAATTGTATGTGTGTTGCTGCATTTGAAATGAAAGCTCATGTTATTCTTTCTGTGTATGAAACTTGGGAATTTCTTTAATAAATTCATTACTCGGACTAAGAGTGCTGCATTTTTTGCATTCCTTTCTTTGTGTTCTCTCTCAGTCTGAAGTCACGCAGAATAGTCACCCATCTCCTGATTCTCACTCTTTCAAGCTACACACTATCCTAAGTCCCATATTGGGACATGATGGAGTTGATCCGGATTGGACTGAGTGCTGAGCTGATGAGTTTCACTCTTTTGATGCATACATGGAGGGGGAAAAGGTCAGATGGGGCCCCGGAGTGGAGGAACTGTGTGGTGGAAGTGGTTTCCTCCCAGGTGATAGTGGGCCATGTCATCAGTGTGGTTTGTTTGGGAATGTTGGGGAGGGGCATTGCGAGGTTAGCAGGTTCCAATTGTGGGTCAAAATTGTTGTATTTGCTGGTTTTCTTGGTGCAGAAGAACTGGGACAGTTTAGTGGTGAGGTCCTGTCAGGGGACTATCCTTGATGTACCAGCTGGCTTGCATTGTGGATCTCATGGCTTTGTGGATTTGAGGGGAGCCAAAGTAATAGCACAGGCTGTGATCCAGTCACTGACGTTGGAGGTGGAGCCCGGGAGGCTTCTGCTTCACAAATTCAGTAATCCAGGTTTCTTCTGAGAGCTTGTTCCAGTTTCGGTGAACGGATCTGGTGGTGATGATTTTATGGTGGTGAGGGATGGAATGTTTACTGTGATGTCACAGAAGGTGTTAAATGTGGGGTCGAGCAGGTGTCTGGCAGCATGAGTGGGTCCATCCACATGTTTGGTGAGGCTAGGTTTCCCAGGTCTTGAAGTAAGGTGATTGTGTTCAGGTCGGTGTGGTCTTCTAGGTTGAAGTTAAGTTCTTGAGGAGGAGAAGGGTGGGAAGAAGTCCATAATGGTGCTGACAAAGTTGATGCATGGTCCCCATAGTTGGTGGATAAGGGTGCTGCTCAGGTTGAAGTTGGTGGAGAAGTAGAGCTTGAAAGTCAGGTGCTAGGTGTTGCTTGGGGATGAGTCTGAGGCAGTGGTGGTGCAACTGATTGAGTCCTTGATGATGATGGTTAATCTTCATGGCTTTTTTTTGTCTGTCCTGCCTGGCAGCCATAGAGTTCATGAGAAACACTGAATGTTTGTGGTGGAGAAGTGTACAACTTCGCAAACTCATTCCCAATGTCCTGTCATCTCAGGAATTGATATAGTACTCCATATTTCAAATTCACAACTCAAGTAATACCACAAATGTGACCACCTATGCTGGGCAACATATTCCACAGTACAGCTCTGATAGTGATGTTCACTCAGGTACCACACCTTCGCCATGAAGTTCAAGATGAATACAAGCAAATCCTTTCATATTCAGTGTGACTATAGCTAATGCACTGAACTTACTGATATTTGCTCACTAAATTGAACACAGATATAAACCTTCTCTTCTTAATTTCTTTGCATGGCATCATCGTCCTGTTGCCTTGCAGTGAGTCAAGGGAGGTAGGGGAAAGATCAATCACGTCTTGAAGAAGGGACACAAAAACCCATGCATACATTGTTATTGTCTGTAAATAAGCTAAGTCAAGACCACCATGCTGTTTCAGTCCCTGTGGACTTCATTGCACAGGAAGCAGTGGCCACATTTGAGTTCATTAGACGACAGACCGTGTCCTTCAGTTTTGAAGGGTGTTATACCAGTGAAGGAGCTGCCCTGGGATGACTGAGGCTTTTGTCATTTGTACCAATAGATCATACAGAGGACGTTAATGGGATTGCTATTTTTGGGTCTGATGGTTTATGAGCCCAGTGTTGCCTCTAAAAGATATGGATGACTAGCTAGAAAACAGGAGCTGTGGTGTACAACTGGCTCACCTGAAGGCAAACATTGACTGACCAGAGGGTAGATGCTCATCAATGCACTACCACAAGCATAGTGCTTTTAACAGAGACTCATAGGAGAAAACTCATATAGCAGACTTCGTAGTCATGGTGAGAAGCCAATCATACCATAGAAGAACAAAGCAGATACAGACGGAGGAGTGTAAGTACATCACATGGTCTGAACCCTGACAATGCAACCCCATCCCAAAGCTCACCCCAGGGCTCACCCCAATGAAAAGTGAAGCAACTGTGAAAGATCCAAAGAGGAGTCAAGTAACTCTCAAGCAACCCTGATCTGATCCAGTAAACAATCCAGATGGAAGTTTAATAGTGCACACACAGGCTCTGTAATGGCATGCCTAAGCAGTGTTTGCAGGGCTACTGCAATAGGTGGCAAAATCAGTTTTGCAAGCCCACTTCTAGCATTTAATTTACAGGCTCTGGGCCCAGGTAGTGCACTTTACTAGGGACTCCTAAGCAAATTAAATAAGCACTGGTCAGCAGTGGTAAACTGACCAGAGTGCTACAGCCAGCAAAAAGAAAGTCAGCAAAACAGGTCAGAAGACAAAAAGTCAGGAGGAAACCTCTCCAAGGATGTAAGGTCTATAAGAAGCGCATTAGAATTCAGTGTTATCCTAACTGAAATACGACAGCAAGATGATTGGTAGGCTTGTAAAACCAATATGCAGCTAAAAGAAAACCAGGAATAAAATCACTCAACCTTCACTCTGGTGGTTTTCTGCTGTCATGGGAAAGCCCTGATTGCTGTTGCTGAAGCCTGGCGCAGCGTACTTGGATATGCATTTATTCTGTCTGTTTTTAGAGTTCCTTGATTAGTATGACAGCCTGGCTGTGCACGTTTTCTGATGTTTAATTCTACCTGTCCACAGAAGCCGCTGCTCTGCATACTGTTCACTGCATTTATCTGCAGCATTTCTTCATTCTGCCATGAAGGGACAAGCTGGATCTGCAGCACTGTGTTTGCCCAAGAACTACTCTCATGCAGAGGTTTACTATCTCCATCCTATTGTAGTTACATCTACATGATCTCTGGGCTTCCCACTGGTAGATCGACCTCACGGGCACTAGTTAGATAGTCTGAGATCTCCGTATTCCAACTTTGAAGACACATCTCAAACTGAAGTCAGTCTTCCTTGATTATTAGAATTCATTTGTAATTGTCAAATAAGCAGAATAAGAATTATATGCAGTTCACCTTGAGGATAAACAACATTTAACCAATGGTAGTCATAAGTATTTTGTGTGCACTGATCCATATTTAAATAATTAATAACAATAAATTAAATTAAAACGGCCACATTCCACATAACAACTCACATTAGGACAAATAAACATCTAGAAAAGATGAGAAATATAGAAGAAAGAGAAATGATCAAATAAATTAACTAATACATAAAAAGGGTGCAACTTGCTATTTGCAGTCTGTTATACATTTCATAGACATGCTAGCAGATTCCTTAATATTTATGTTTTAAAAAATCACATTTTTAACTTGTATGTTCTCTTGTTTGAAAAGAAAAGGCACTGAGACTAGCCACATCTTGAAGACATCAATGAGTCATGGCCAGCAGCTCATTTACCTTCTTGTCACTGAGTCCAGACACGGTGTCCACATATTCCTCCTGGATCATGAAAGCTGCTAGGTTTGCAGTGTAGCTGGCCAGGAAGATGACAGCGAAGAAGGCCCAGATAAGCACCATGATTTTACTGGTGGTGCCTTTTGGGTTCTCCACTGGGACAGAGTTGTTGAAAACTAAAGCCCAAAGCAGCCAGATGGATTTACCAATAGTGAACTTGGATCCTCCAGGACCTAAAGGAGAAAGCAGACAGTCTGAGTTCAGGTACAAACCCAAAGAACCACCAATTATTGTTGTATGGTTACACTAGGACACCTAAAGCATAGTTTTGAGCATCCATACATGAACATTGTCAACCATGGCAATTTTGATAAGCCAAATGTATCAAGACTGTGTCCTACACTCATGCTCACTGTATACAAATGCCTTATGTGCCAAGGTTGTAGCACATTCTCTTACGGAGTATTTTACTGTAGAGGTCACCAAATCCTTGACTGCATGGTGGTGCAGCAGAAAATGGCATTTGAGTGTTAAATATATTTTTCATTGATTTTGTGAAATATTTTTATTTTCCAGCAGCATTCCAGGATAGGCAAGGAAACCCTATTGATACTATGGGAAAGTGATGAAATACCAAGAGATTATTTACAGTAGGCGCTTTACAGTGAAGACAGAATATAAGAACTTTGGGCCAGATGTACTAAGAATGGTAATAGTAATTTCCAAATTGAGATTTTCACTAATTCTAAACTAACAAATCGCTATTTCTAATGTATGAAACTTGTATTTTTAAAATTTCAGATTCCTAGTGGGTTGCAAATCAACCTACATCATGGACATTAATGAAGTAGGTTGCAGTTTGCGACCCATTAGGAATAATAACCATCACATGGATTGGGTCGTGCTGAGGATGGCAAACCACCATGTCTGTGATTACATTTTAAAAAAATCTTAATGGAAAATGGGATGAGTTACAAATAAAATATGTAAAAAGTTTAACTTTGAATTTTTAAGAGTAGACAGTAGTCCATAAGTACTGCCTGCACTAAAAAATATGTGTTCTTCCATTCTTATACACGAATGGGTCTCATGGGAACCCCTTCCCATTTGCACATGGGTTACAACCTATTTTGAATAGGCTGTAAAATATTAATGTTTTGCAACCAGAATTAAGTGTCTCTGAACGTTTCCATCAGCTGCAGTCTTGGCTGGCACTAACACACACACACACACACACACACACACACACACACACACACACACACACACACACAGTTGTGAGTCCAACTGCCTGATGCCCAAATGTGTTCTTTTGGTTAATAAAACCCCAGTAAATGCAACTACCAAGCAATGAAAGGTATGTGCTCCCTAGGTTTATGGGTTACTTGCAATGTCACTCACTGTCAGCTCTCATTTCCTAAAGATTGCTACAAAGGGGACACTTGAAGGGTTGTGAAAATTAAGTGTTATTACCAGATGATTTGGCTAATTGTGAGATATCTTGAAACTAAACAAATCGTGTCAGACAGAAAACTTGGTCAACACTGTTCCAACTCATGCACCTTTCACTAGTCCATTCTTAAACTGAATGTTTCTGGTTGTCAAGATCACAGGTATTAAGACCCTATCTTAATCAAAACATCAACAGCATCCTACTATCAATGCCCTTTAATACAAGGAGATGGAGTTACCATGTAATAGGTGAATGATACTGGGCACTGGCCTGGTCTTGGATTTTGCTGTATTTTAAAGAATAATTTAATCCAATATAGCCCTTCAACCTTGAACCTCATTACAAGTGTCTTACAACCGCTACTCTCGCTGTGGTGGTCGGGACCGCGGCAGATGCGGCAGTCGACCGCCACATAACAACCCTGGCCGTCCAACCACCAGCTCTGCGAGGATCTTGGATTCCACCGGTCTGGCAGTGGTGGAGATCCTAATCTGCCAGGGCAGCGTTGCAAGGAGTGCTGCCCTGAGGATTATGACCTTGTTCTCCGCCAGCCTTTTCATGGTAGTAACACTACCATGAAAGGCTGGTGGAGAACGGGTCCAGGGGGGCCACGGAGGGGAGCTCCTGCGCTGCCCATGCACTTGGCATGGGCAGTTCAGGCCGCCCCCTGCCCAGCACTGTCGCAATGTTCACTATCTGCTATGCAGACAGTGAACATTATGAGGGTGCTGGTGCATCCTGCTGGCTACAGCATTGCCACTGGCTAGATTACGAGCCGGAGATAATGTTGTAGCCTATTTCCCGCTAGGCCATCAGGTGGAAACTCAGATTGCTGCCCGCTGACCTAGCGGATAAGTCTTAATGACTCCGGCTGGAAATCAGCGCGTAGGTGGCGGCCACCCTGTCGATAGTTTGGTGGGCGGAGCTTTCCGTCCACCAAACTCAAAGTGAGGCCCATAATCTGGTCACCTTTACCAGTGGCCCAACAAGTGCTGCAGTAGAAATTCAGGCCCTTTTACTTGCCTAAAAGCACTATCTTACATGCCATTTGCAAAGAATCTACAGCAATGTTGTTGAAGAGTTTCAGACTGAGAATGGAGCTTTAGTTAATCATGCCGGGTGAGTATGGCAAGCCAAAGAAGCATTAGGTCTTTACATCCTCCAGCACTGAGACTTTACATGGGCCCCAAAGCAAAGAAAAATTATAACTTGGCATTTGGGCGGGATAAAGACTTACCTAAGCCAAATATGTTTATGATGACTATGAAATAGATAGACTACAACCAAAAATACCAATAGCAGAACAAATTCCATCCACTAACCCTGTCCTCGGCTCCTCCCCCACACTGGAGATCTTTTTATAGTAAATAGACCATTTAGCAAACAGTGGTTTGTACATTTTGAAAACAGAAAACAGGCTATATGTCCTTTGTCTGGGATAAAGGAAGTACCTCAGTTATCCTATGTAACACAGGTAACTAAAACATTTTTAACACAACCCTACAGAAAGGAAAAACACCCTGCAGGACAGCATAGCATGAAAACTATTATTTTCTGCTGTTTGCTCCCCTGTCTGCCTTCCCATAGTCTGCTTATGGTCTGGCTTGAAAGCACAGCTATCGCAGGACAATTACCTAGTCTAGTGACCATCACTAGAGTGGGGGGTGTTGGCTCCACCCACATGTTGAGAGTTAGGAGTGCATGTATTGATTTGGACAGAACTTGTGTGTGTCTATAAAAAGTGCTTGCCCTCTACACAGCTGTGATTGTTTTGTTCATTCATACAGCTGGCTGAGGCTGAACATTTGGGGACCCACACATGACATTGTACTGCTATGAAAGTGTCTTAGATAACTAGATAATTTATGGTGTTTTCCCTGGCAGCAGCACAGATGGGAGGAGGGCAGCCATTAACCTACATGGATTTTGTAGTGTCTGGCTAGACAGTGCATTCCTAAGCCAGACCTATTGACATTGCCAAAGCTTCTTATCATGTAGAGGCAGCTAGAAGTCGTATCGGGGAAAAGGTAGACTCCCACACAGGGCAGGTTAATAAAACATTTTTGACTTGAGAAAAAACTAAACTTGAGCTGCCATGAGGAGCGCATGCTCCTTCGAGAATTAGTAAGCAAAAGAACACCAACCTCTAGGGAACTGTAATCCAGTAGGGCTTAAAAAAGAGGCACTCATATGCAGTGAGTCGCCCGAAATACCCACCCCCCCCATCTCCACACCCCCCAGGGACTTGGTGAATTTTGATTAGTGGCTTGAGTACCCCAAAATCTGTCTATTAAAAGGGGTGCTGTGAGAAATTACGTACGACTTGGCCTATGACTATCAAATATGTGGCCACTTAGTGCACTAGAAACCTCAAGATGCGGCGAAGCAACGGTGCCTCATACCTCTTTGTTTACAGAATAACCAAAGTAAAAGGAAATCTTAGCAAGCTTATTAAAATAAAGAAATATGGTAATTTATGTTGGTAAATCATTCTTATTCAGAAGTGACGCAGTAATTTTGCTGATGAGTTAATGAAGTTAAATTGTCCGCAATTACTGAAGTCAGGGGATGCAGATTCTAGAAAGGTCAAGACTCCCTGTGATAAAATATATATATTGAAGATTCAGAGTTTTTTCTACTATTATGTCCAATTATGAAATTACATGTAAATGACCTTGATAGTGGTGATGTTAATGTCTCCATACTTTTTCCTCAGGGTAGTCATTTTGTGTTAAATACCAGCTACGGCAAGCGACAGGGAACATTCCAAACTTAGCAATCTTTCTATTTCACTTTCTAGCCAGGCACAATAGGACACAGCATATTCAATAATGTATATGAGTCAATCCTTCATATTTATGTCATTCAGCACCTCTCGGGGGAATGATATGCATTATTCACATACTATTCACATGAATCCTTTTAACTCATCTATCCCTTTTAGATGCAAATGTTTCATATGCTACTCTCTGTTTTTATGGCGACGAGGTGTAGATTACACAATATGGATTTGTGTTTCTAACATCACTCGCCGAAGCATCAGTAGTATGAAGCATAGTACAAATATGCACATACCTTGAATCCACTTGTGTCTTCTAATGTTTGATATTCTGTGTAGTTTGGTAGAAAAGAAAGGAACCAAGCTTAGCACTGGTTTAGCAAGCATGCCTGATATGTGTGGGGCTTTTGAAGAAATAGAGAGCCCTCATGCCACATCTGTGCCCCCTGACCACCAAATACAAAAAGAAAACAGCTGGGTGTACAAAGATGAGAATATGCTACTCTATGCCACTCAGTTTTACGTGACGATGTGAACTATGTTTTCAGGAATAGGAAGATGATTAAATAGCAAGTATTTTTTCTATGTATTCTTTATTTAATTGAGGGCTGTCCTGTCACCAAGCTTTTGTGGCACTTGCTGTGAGGCAGAACAAGCAGGGAAAATGAACTAAATGATATCACCATGGTTAGTAATTCCTGCTTCGAGGAAGAAAACCATTGGTGGTACTACTTTCTCCCTTCAAGCCACCAAAATTCTCTACCTGCACAGATTAGTGTCACTGAGAATCACTTGGAGTTCAAAAGAGTGGCTAAGACCATGCTGTTCCCAATATGATCCACCAGAGAATCTGTATGATGTAGTTCACAGTAACAGGTGATTTCACACATTCTAGCCTCCCTGCCTACAGACAGATACAATGCCACCAAGTGGAACTACCCTAGATGCAACAACATAGAGCACCTGCCAACAGGTGACAACAATCAACCCTTCTTTTTACAGTTAATACATTCTCATATTACATACTATCCAAAAACGGCAACTATCAGTATTTTCCTAAAACCCTGTATGAAAACTGATCTTTAATTACATCCATTGATTGGTCTATCTCCTGGCTCTCTTTCAAATGCCCTACGCCATCATCATCTGCATGCCATACTATCTTTAAGAGTATCCGACAGTGCCACATACCTGTCTGCCTTACACCCTACTATCTTTCTGTAAAATGGCATTAGCACTACTTATAAACTACACATTCTCTTTGTGTATATTCCTTCCAATCAATATCTAACCTCCTCTACTCATTCCACCATCTAGCTGCATTTACTCACATTAATATTCTCAACTAAATCCTATTAACTTTCATCCACAATAAATGAACTGGAGGAATTGCATGGTCAGGTCTTTGAGAGCACAAGACTAACCCCAATAATCAACAATAACCAGCAATAACTGCAGGATTAACCACTAACATTGGGTTCCAGAAAAGCATGCTACCTGTCATAAAGCACTTCAACGTTTTGTCAGGGGTAGTTAGCACTATCTAAATGCTGTTAAAATGCAAAACAATTGTTGAAACTACTGATAGAGGAGAACATTGTGTCAAAACAAAATTCTACAAAAATATTGTGGAACTGAATATCAACAAAAATAAAATAATTATATTGAAAAATTCAGATTTATAGGCTTGAAAAAATCCTTAACCTAACAATATTAACAAAACTTAAAACATGATATACCCAAGATATATATGTAACCTAATTTAATTATTAAACTAAATTTAAAAGTAGTTTTTCAAAAATACTGCAAGTGAGCAATATTCATCAAATATACATATACAGAGAGTGCAGAATTATTAGGCAAGTTGTATTTTTGAGGATTCATTTTATTATTGAACAACAACCATGTTCTCAATGAACCCAAAAAACTCATTAATATCAAAGCTGAATATTTTTGGAAGTAGTTTTTAGTTTGTTTTTAGTTTTAGCTATGTTAGGGGGATATCTGTGTGTGCAGGTGACTATTACTGTGCATAATTATTAGGCAACTTAACAAAAAAATATATATACCCATTTCAATTATTTATTATTACCAGTGAAACCAATATAACATCTCAACATTCACAAATATACATTTATGACATTCAAAAACAAAACAAAAACAAATCAGTGACCAATATAGCCACCTTTCTTTGCAAGGACACTCAAAAGCCTGCCATCCATGGATTCTGTCAGTGTTTTGATCTGTTCACCATCAACATCGCGTGCAGCAGCAACCACAGCCTCCCAGACACTGTTCAGAGAGGTGTACTGTTTTCCCTCCTTGTAAATCTCACATTTGATGATGGACCACAGGTTCTCAATGGGGTTCAGATCAGGTGAACAAGGACGCCATGTCATTAGATTTCCTTCTTTTATACCCTTTCTTGCCAGCCACGCTGTGGAGTACTTGGACGCGTGTGATGGAGCATTGTCCTCCATGAAAATCATGTTTTTCTTGAAGGATGCAGACTTCTTCCTGTACCACTGCTTGAAGAAGGTGTCTTCCAGGAACTGGCAGTAGGACTGGGAGTTGAGCTTGACTCCATCCTCAACCCGAAAAGGCCCCCCAAGCTCATCTTTGATGATACCAGCCCAAACCAGTACTCCACCTCCACCTTGCTGGCGTCTGAGTCGGACTGGAGCTCTCTGCCCTTTACCAATCCAGCCACGGGCCCATCCATCTGGCCCATCAAGACTCACTCTCATTTCATCAGTCCATAAAACCTTAGAAAAATCAGTCTTGAGATATTTCTTGGCCCAGTCTTGACGTTTCAGCTTGTGTGTCTTGTTCAGTGGTGGTCGTCTTTCAGCCTTTCTTACCTTGGCCATGTCTCTGAGTATTGCACACCTTGTGCTTTTGGGCACTCCAGTGATGTTGCAGCTCTGAAATATGGCCAAACTGGTGGCAAGTGGCATCGTGGCAGCTGCACGCTTGACTTTTCTCAGTTCATGGGCAGTTATTTTGCGCCTTGGTTTTTCCACACGCTTCTTGCGACCCTGTTGACTATTTTGAATGAAACGCTTGATTGTTCGATGATCACGCTTCAGAAGCTTTGCAATTTTAAGAGTGCTGCATCCCTCTGCAAGATATCTCACTATTTTTGACTTTTCTGAGCCTGTCAAGTCCTTCTTTTGACCCATTTTGCCAAAGGAAAGGAAGTTGCCTAATAATTATGCACACCTGATATAGGGTGTTGATGTCATTAGACCACACCCCTTCTCATTACAGAGATGCACATCACCTAATATGCTTAATTGGTAGTAGGCTTTCGAGCCTATACAGCTTGGAGTAAGACAACATGCATAAAGAGGATGATGTGGTCAAAATACTCATTTGCCTAATAATTCTGCACTCCCTGTATATTTATATATACTTTAAGATATAAAAACAATATTACAACAATTTTAAAATATATTATTCACAATAAGTTAAAAAGGTAAATTAAACATATCAACAAAAACATACTTTAATTGAAAAATAAAATAATATACAAATTCAATAAAAAATGTTTTAACTAACTAGTATACTAAAAAGAAAACATTAGAAATAACAACAATCAAAAATAAACAACCCTTCGAAAGAGACAGATTGACTATCATAACTGATCTATGCAAAAGCAGAACATATGCTGGACTTTGGCGGGGTTTGTTTTAGTATTCTTCCTCCAACGTAAGCAAAAGCAGGGAAAGTGTTGGACTTTGGAGGGGTAATACTTACTATTCCCACACCAACTTAAGCAAAATCAAAGAAAGTGCTGGACTTTGGAGATTTTATCTCTACTATTCCCACTTCAATATCAGCAACAGTATGGAAAATGTTAGACTCTGGAGAGGTTAAATTTATTTTTCCCATTACAGTCTAACCAACAGTATAGAAAGTGTTCAACTTTGGAGGGGTTTCATTTACTATTCAGGGAAACGGTTGAACTTTGGAGGGATGATAAGTACAATTCCTGTTTCAACAGAAGCAAAATCATGGAAAATGTTTGACTTTGGAGGGTTAAACTTACTATTCCTACTTCAATCTAAGCAACAGTAGGTGAAGTGCTGGAATCTGAAGGGGTGAGATTTACTATTACCTCTCCAACGTAAGTAAAAGCAGGAAAAGCAATGAATTTAGAAAGGGTTTCATATACAATTCAAATTCCTAATAAGGTTTTAAAAACATTTAAATGCCTAACAATATAAAATGATCTAACCATATAAAATGTGCTTTATGAAAAAATTGAAATGTCATTGACAAAGGTATTAATAATACAAAACAAATAAAAGATAAACAGAGTTAAATAAATATACTCTCCTACCCCAAAATAATTAAAAAAACATTATAAATAAAACAATAACAAAAAAGTAACTAAATAAAATAAAAACAAAACATTCATATACAATAGATTTTCCAAAGTTTATTATTAAATACACATAATGAAATAAATTCAAATATAACAAATAATTTACATACCAAATACTCCAATTGAAAAAATACATAATTAGCAGATATTTTCATCAATTTAATTTGTAAACAAGCCAAACATTTATAAGTTAAATAACTTCCTACAATATTACCCTACAGACTAAAAAACCCACCATCAAGTTATAAATTGGTATTTAATCTACACAAAAATACAATTCAAATTAAATTTCAATAATTTACATAATCGATAAACAGATATTCAATTAAAAATTTAAAAAAATATTATATATATATCTTCCTATACTAGTCCCCTACAAACCCCACAATGCACTAGTAAATTATAAATTGGTTATAAGTCCATACAAAATACAATTACACATCACAAAAATCACCAATTAAAATAACAATCAACTTAATATTTATATAATTATTTGTCAATTAAGCATTTAATTAACATAAATTAACTGAAAGTACAAACAATAATTTATAATAATATAAATGACTTCCCACACCATTGCCCTACAAACCTAAAAACCTGCTACTAAATTATAAATTGTTGTCCCCCCGTGCCTGCACTATCGGTGCACACAACATTGTGCATGGGAACAGTGCACCTGAGGTGCATCTGGCACTGCACTGTGGCGGCATGTGCTTCAGGCTCACTTTATGAGCTGAAGCATGCCGCTGCAGTGCCACCGCTACAGACACTACTGCCAGCCTGGCGGTAGTGTCATAATGTGGAGGTCGGGAGGCCGCTGGCTTGGGGGCGTCCTACCAACTACTGAATTAGAGGTCTGGTAGTCCAACCGCCAAATTCGAAATAGGGCCCTTAGACTTCACATCCACAAACACCAGTAATCAGTGTTCACCACATCACTGTGTTAGAAGTTCATATGGAAAATAAAATTGCACAGTGCCATATTTGGCAAGTGTCACAGCTGATGATGTCATCTGCCTCATGCTAAAAAAAAGCAGTGCATTGCTTTGCCACTCAAAGCCAGCCTTCTACATGATTTTACTTGCGGTACACCTTCCCCCACAAATTTTGACACAAACAGTTGTCCAAGAGCACACCACGTAAAATGTATAATTTCACATTAACTACACGTCTTGCACACAGGAATATCACAGTACTGTGCCTGTCTCTTGTTTGATTTGGCATTACGATTTTACTCAAAGCCAGGTCATGCTACTGCAGTAGATCTGACTCAGTGTGACAACTTAGGGGTGTTTACCGTGTTAGTGCTCCGTTACGCCCCATCTGCATAGCTTATGGGAGAGAATGTTTAGGGTCTACTGATGCAAAGCCATTTTATGCTACACCTGTATCAGCTTTTCAATGCAAATAGATTTTGAGCTGGAAAGTTAATTAATTCTGCTGTTTGCTTCACTTGCATTATTAAGTGCTGTTTGGCATCACACGAGGACCCATATAAATACAGCAGCGGCTCCTCCGCTATGACGGAGTGTCACCCCCTCCCCCTGCTAGTAGCAGCAGCTGCAAAACTTTAACAAAGGAAGGGTAATAAAATGTGTTTGTTATCCTTTCCTCGTTAAAGGGGCAGGGCCAATAGGGATGACAAGGGGGATGCACTGTGCATTCTCCTAAGTGCAAATGTGTGTTTGGCCCGCCGTCTCGGGCCAGCCAAACACAGATGCACACTGTGCTCTCTCCAGCCAGGCACTGTGTTGCCGGCCTGGAAAGAGCAGGCACAGGCTCCCAGTCTGCCTGTGAGTGCCCTGGCTGGGCGCTGCAGCCAATCCTAACTCTGCTCTGAGCAGCATCAGGACTGGCCGCAGGGCAGGCTGAGAGCCTGTTCCTGCCTGCAGTGACCAGAAAATAGGAGCGGCGCAGGGGAGTAGGTATGTTTTTATTTTATTTTTTAATTTAATGTTTTTTCCCCTGCCCCACCCCTTGAAAACGCAGCAAGCCGCAACTGTATACATATGTCCCAGCAACTGGAGCTAGTCGAGTTGTCTGAGAACCAGTAGGAAATTAGAACATCAGCTGTTTTTCATAACTAACTGGGCTGCAGCATTCTCAATGGATTGTAGCCACAAAATCTTGCATTGGGAGAGCCCAAGCTAGTTCAATAGCTAATTCTAAAGAACTCTTTCACTGTAGCCACGAGATTCCCCAGGAGTTAAGGCAGAAAGGGAAAGCACGCCTTTATGATCTAAAGCTGGCAGAGACATTGCACTGACACTAAGATCCACACCCAGTTTGGCTTCCACATTTTTTATTAAATGTCTTGGAGCAGGTATTGGACTGAGCATCTCTTGCCAATGGCTCCAGGTCAACAGGGCTACGTGCCCGATCACTACTACTGCCATTTTATTATGGTTTTACTTTGGAAACCTTTGTTAACTCCTGTATTGCATATCATGTGCACAGGAAGTAAGAGAGCACATCGACCCAGAGAAGAGACTGCCTACTACCTGCATACTAGAAAACCTGGAGTTGGGTACTGGAGGAACATACAAATTAAAAGAGTGCAAGACTGAGAGAGGAGCCCTGAGGGAACTTGCACAGTGAGGCGAACAGTAGCTGCTAACCCACAAAGTAAATTCTGAGAAGAGGGCCATGTTTTTATTTTCAGGCTCCGATAGGGGAGCCAGCAGATTAGAATAATTGAGAATGTCAAACACCATGAAAAATGTAAAAGGATTGTGGTACTGACAACGTAATAAGCCACTACATTGCAAAGCATGCCGGATGAAGTCGGATTTCATGTTGTGTTAAGGCCAAAACAACAGTCTTGATTTAAGGCTTTCTTAAACTGACTATGGACCGTCCATTTAAAAGGCTTGTTGGATAATCAATACAAAACAAGTTATTTAGAGTTAGGTCTGTGAGTTCTGTAACAGTACTTAATCAATTCCTTTACTTTCAATTCAATTGGAATTAAAATCCTACATGTGTGCAGATAATTCCATATTGACTAGTTAAAAAAATAATCAGATGCAAGTGCTGGACAAATAATTATGTTTCTTTACTATATATTATGTTCTAATGTTAGTGTACAAGATTCAAAACTCAAAGTCTAAGAAAGTGAATCAATAGTGTAGTTGACGCAGTGCTCACAAAAAAGTAGGAACACACACAAGACATAACATTAACACACTGTACATTTCCCAATGGTTATAGCAAAGTAGCAAGCCTGTAGGGTAGCCAGTACATCAGGCTAATTCCTCATATCAAAGATAGTCCTTAACTATATGGGCAAATATTGTTGATGTTTCCACCCCAAGCAATTACATGGGGTTTCCTCAGGATGCCCTCGTCCACCCCTCACACCTAAGGAATCAAACAAAAAAGGAATAAATCCACGACTAGCACCCTGTACCTCTGAAACTAATACTATACAAATGTTCTCCAATCCATGGCAAATTATCCAGCCACCATATTTTCAAGGCTTCCTGTCTATAAGATTTCATAGATGGCTGACAAGATCACAGTCATCTACGAAAACTTTGAAGCCGAACCCGCCACTGCCGACACCATCAGCCTGCTCCCACACACCACCACAAAACCCAAACACCTCCTCACCCATTGGGACCCTCTCACTACCCAAGCTACAATCACCATCATGAACTCAGTGCACTCTGGAGCACCCACTGACCCCTATCTCCTCAAGAGTAAGCTGATTAGCGATAAGCTCAAAAAAGTCCTGAACAACTCTTTCACCAGAGCCTCCTTCCCTGAGGAATGGAAACATGCTGAAGTAAGACCCCTCCTAAACAAATCACTTGCTGACCCAGCAGAGCCTAAGAACTACCACCCAATATCCCTGTTCCCCTTTCCAGCAAAGTTTCTCAAGAAGGCAAGCAACCAGCAACTCAACAAACACCTGGTACACAACAACCTCAGCCTGGTTTTTTAGCCAACCACAGCACAGCTACCTTTGATAATGTCTCACATCTCATCTTGATCAAGAGAATCCACCACATCAGAATCCAGGGACACACCTTCAAATGGATCAGCTCACCTGACCGGAAGAACCCAGAGAATCTGTCTCCCACAGTTCACCTCTGAACCCAAGATCATCATCTGAGGCATCCCCCAAGGATTGTCCCTCAGCCCCATCCTCTTCAATACGTACATACCCCTCCGGGCCAACATCATCAGATCCCACAGACTCAATATAATTTCCTATGCCGGCAACACCCAGCTCATCCCCCCACTCTCAGAAGACCCCTCCACAACAAAAGCCAACTTCCATAGATGTTTGATGAATGTCACCGACTAGATGAAGCAGCTGTCTTAAGCTGAGCACAGACAAGACAGAAGTCCTCATCTTTGGGAACAACACCTCACCATGGAATGACACATGGTGGGTAACTGAACTTGATCCACCCCCACCCCGAACAGGCCACGCCCAAAATTCCAACAACATCCTGGATAGCAAGTTATCTATGAAGCAACAGGTAAACACAGTCTCATCCGCCTGCTTTCACACCCTGCGTATGCTACACAAGATCTTCAGGCAGCTCCTAGTACACACCGGAAAGACTGTTACCAGCAGGTTTGACCACTGTTATACCCTCTACGTAGGGATCACTTCACGCCTCCTGAAGAGAGTACTGACAATTGCAGCAGCAAAACACATCCCGACCTCCTCAGATGGACTCACATCACACCCCTCCTCAAGAGGTGACATGGATCCCAATCCAGAAGAGATGCCAATTCAAGATGTTGGTGCATGCATACAAAGCCCTGCACAACACAGGATCAGCATACATCAACAAGCACTTGACCTTCTACCAACCAACCAGACACTGGTAATCCACTTCCCAGTTCCTCCCAGAACCCCACCCCCTGAATCCACCAAGACAACAGTGGAGGATGCTCTTTCTCTCGTCTGGCGGCCAAAGCCTAGAATATTCTCCCACTGCACCTCAGATCCACCTCATCACTCTGCAATTTAGGAAGGGTCTCAAGACCTGGTTGTTCGAATGAACTTATCACCACACAGCAGCAAGCAACTTCAGCACCTTGAGTCCCTCAGAGGTGATTTGCCATTTTTACAAATGCCTAATTGATTGATAATCTAGGAATAACACTGTAATTATTTGATGCCAAATACACGTGCCACATGGAATCTGCTACCACAATGTCTAGATCAGGGTCAAGTTCTGTAGGGCTAAGTTTCCGCAGTACCAAGGAAGGAAGTGTTTGATAAGGCATGTTTGGAACAGTAAGAAAGTTGTCAGGTTTATTCAGACTCTTTAAGACTTCAGGAATTCAGCAAAGGAATTACAGCTGCTTGCTTAAGATTACAAGGGAATTAACCTATGGTCAATGAGGTGTTAGAGAAGTGGAGCAACAACCTCAGGTATCCGTAGTAACTAAATAGCACTTACCTTGAACTCTTGACAATGTTCTAATCTATATTGTGCACAATTCATCTTTTATGTATTTATGTGATTAAAAGCAATTGTTTTGGGAGTACACTAATATCTGCAAGTATAGGTGCTCCTTTTCACACTTGCTAGTCCTAAGGTCACCCAAGTGTTCAGTCATGTCTCAGTTTAACAATGTTGGGTTTGATGCACAACTTCCTCATCAAGAAATTCTATGCCTCTGGTGAAAGTGCAGGCACCCTGTCTCTTTTGGAAGAAGTCTGGGATTTATCTACTGTCTGCAGTGCAAGGTTTGGGTATATCACTTCAATGTATTGTTAACAAAATTGGTAATATCCAGCTTCAAAGGCAGACTCATACCATATCTTTCCTATAAACATTAGCAGGCATCTTCCAGAAGTTCATGCCTATCTTTTGTTTGTCTCACTTTCCCTCTCCGCTCCCCGCATTCTTCTGAGGAGTGCAGGCAGTTACCTCCTAGTTGTATGAGCCCTGTAATTCTCTATCCTTTGTCTTGCTGATGGGAATGTCCCAGCAGGCAACTGCCAGACGGCTACTCAGTAGACAGGTGAAAAATGGATGGGTAAGAGACCCCAGACAACATTCATTGTCTTAAAGGGCGTACCTGTACCTAATTAAATTGGTCTATCATAGCAACCACTTGCATGTAGACCTTTCTGAAAGGGCACCAGCTGGGAGGATTCCAGAACTAAAATTTAAATTCCAAACAAATATCATTTATATACAAATGTTAGGCTTTTGGACAGCCTCCTTGAGCCACCGGCTTCTTCGGCTCATGACTTTTCAGCCATTAGCTTCCGGCACTGTTAAACACATTTTGTGTCAGCCTTCATCATTTTTTTTGTCTCATCATCTTTCAATTGGCAGTTTGGGAGTATGTCTCCAGCTCCATTTTGACATATAGGAAATACTTCGGAAATTTTTCAGCTATCACACTTTTTGTCACAGTCACTTGCTTATGTGATACATGCGTTTATATTGATAAAAAAAATGTTTTATTTCCTCGCTGTCACATACATTTTCTGGATGTGTTAGCACCTGATTGATTGTAAGCCTGACTCTGAGATAAACCTCATTGGCATCTCAAGTTTTACATCAGGATTGCCCCACCTCAAGATGGGCAAAGTCCCATCAGATCAAGAAAAAAACAAGGTGTGCTCTCACGAGAATATGGGTGTGCAACATAACATCACCCAACTGATTTCCAGCAAGTTCATGTACACAGTGGCTCCTTTCTATCCTGCCACGTTTAACCTTCAGAGTGCCCAATGTCACAAAAAAGGGACTACTGATCCTGTTCAGTGACTATGCCAACCTGTGGCTTGGCCACACTCTAGGATGGCCGCTCATGCCCAGTTGCTCTTTTTCATCCAGTCACCAGCCCACTGTTGATGTTCAACTGCTTGACAACAGGATGGTAATTACCCATTGCTGCTGTTCACCAAAACCTGCGCTGCTTGTCATCCTGCTGCTGGGCAGTGGCTAACAAGCACTACCAAGACAAATGGGTCTGTCTTATACAACTTAAAATGCAAGCCAGACTTATTCACCTTGCCAATGCTTGTTTTTTTCTTCTTCTTTTTGCAATTTTATATAGCACAAACTCGACCCATGGGTGTTGGGGCTCTTTATATAAGCACTAGTTATATGTTAAAAGGGCACATTTATATTTTTGCTTTGCACAGTGAAATTAAGCAATTTGCCCAAAATCAGAGGATGCTTGGTATTGATGCCAATACCCGAACCTGGCTCCTCAGGTCCAAAGTCAGCAGCTCTGGCCCTTACGCCACCTGTTCTTCCAGCACTGCCAACGGATGGCCTCCTATGAAGCTCAAATGTGGAGCCTAAATGGGGTGCCTGACTGAGCAACCTGTTAGATTTCCTTGCGCCATTTTTTCACCCCCCAACTGAGGAATGCCCCCATTGCATACATTATGTCTGGCGCAGGCATAATGTAGCGCAAAGGGTTACAAAGTGGTGCAATACATACACTGTGCCACTTTGTAAATATGGCGCCAGGATTTTGGCCTCGTTTTGCCACATTAGTATCAATAAAAATTATGAAATGTGGCACAAGGTGGGGCTAGGGGCTTATAAAAATGCCCCTCAATTTTTTCAGAAAGTTGAGAGGTGTGTGTGCCAAGTACTGTCTACTAAGGTCAGTCATTCCAGAGCACTCTGTCATGTATCTTCTTGAACCTTTCGTGTTTCCAACTCCCTTCTCTGTATGGGATACATAGAGGGAGATTATAGGGGCATAAAAAAACAAACGCCCAAATAGTTATAGTATGTTTATAAACAGTCAATTAAAACCATTAGGCAAAATACTGAAACACAAACTGCAAATCCAATACACTGTTCACTAGAAAAATACAGAAAAGCTAAAAGGAGTTAATTATAAACACAGAATCAAACTGGGCCATGAGCCACAGAAATTGTACAAATAGCCAATAAAATGAACAGAAAAGGTGTGCAGAAATGCAATACGAGGAGTGCCCAATCGACCAAGATCTTACAAGGGCTCAGAGTACAAGAGAGTCAAAGTCGAAACACCACTTAAACAGATAAGAGTTTTTGCCGCATCAATTTCATCGTGATAAAGTGACCTTGTGGAAGAACAGGCTTTGTATACCCTTACTCATATAAATGAGTATATCAATTGTAACAGACTAAAAATAACGGGTGCCAATTTGACTGAAAGGACAGCATCAAAATTCATGAGCAACGATTAGTAAAAGGTTAAAAGGGTGCAAAAATTCCAAGCTGAGCATGTAAAATGCCAGCAGCCCCCATGAACTCTTACAATATTTTGAAAATCACAATTTTCTAGCAACAGATCACCATTCAAAGGTGACACTGTGCAAAAACAAGCTACATGAGTCATTGCATCACATTAGAAGGGTCCCTGTTCCTATCACCTCAGGTCAAACTGGCTCCTGCTAAAATTGATTCATCTAAAATATTTTCCATATCTAGATACCACTTGCAAATGGTCTCCTTTCAAACAAAAATAATGCAGTGGCGGCAGGTTCGGATGTTAAACCAGGTGAAAGGGCCACGTAGTCATTTCCTGCATTCTGTGATTGAAAAAAGAGCAAATGTGCACGATGGCTTGTCATGCATTTGCTGTCCTGCATACTTGGCCGTGGGGAGAAAGTCTAACGTTGGGAAGTAGCTAAAGCATTAATCTTAGTTTATAAAACACTGGATAAGTGCCAGCTAGATATTTTTGTGCATACATTTGTTTATAACTATTGAGTGCTGACTTCACATGACTTCTTTGTGTGGGAGATGTTTATCTTGAAGAAAAGAGAGTGGTCTTGTGGTTTTATTTATTGCATTTTAAATATGTAAAATGAGATTTCAGATTCCCAGAGCTCGTGGTCCTTTAAAGCTGTAAAAGCATAGTTCAGGTAAGGGTGCCCATTTTTTAATAAGGAAATCCCCAAGTTCATTTGTACATACAAAATGTAGGGGATTTTCAGAGTTTTTTTATTGTAAAGCACTATTTTAAGAATGCAGATTTCAGTGCTAAATATTGGTCCAAAAGGCCCAGCTCGATCCTCTTTTGAGACGTCATGAACTCCGTCGCAGTATAAAATAATTATTGTATATACCGCAATGTTAAGTACTAAAAAGTGATCGGAGTTTAGCGGAGAAAGCCTGGCCACCAAGTGTGGAGATTAACTTGGAGTTTGTGACTTTAATTGCAGGTAGTTATGTGGAGTTTCTGGTTGAACTCAATAGATCGTTAAAAGTGAAACAAAACGATGACACATTTGGTTTCATAGAATTCAGATGTTGTTGAGGACCTCCTCTTTCTTCAAACCAGACTATGCTTTTCAAAAGATGGGGTATCTAGAAATTAAGTGCTTGGTTTGTATGGCATTCTTCAAAATATAGTTATTTTCGTTCGTCTTGTCAAATGTGACAACATTTGAATGGCAAAGGAGGCCAGCACGTTTAATAATTTCTAAAGTCATTCAATATAACTAGATAGTCTGTCACTGAAGAGAGGTAATGTGTTGGGAGTCAATTTTCGGAAGGTGGGGCACAGCAGCATCAAGTTGGGTGCTCAGGTCCACAGTATCAACAAGCATTTGCAATACAATGGGTCTTGCATTTGCTTGACTTAGAGCTATTGGTGTTGTAAAGTCCTAACCGGACTTTTATTGCCACATAAAATGAAAATGAAAAATAATACAGTTTTACATAAGCGCCACACCATAAGCGTGAAGGAGCACACAAAATGAAACAGAAGTTCGCTCGCAGTCAAACGTATCAGCAAATGTGAAGCGAAATCGCGCTCCATAAGAAATACAAAAAAGAAAAAGTAGTCCAGAAACCATGCTGAAAACATGTTTTCAGTAGTTGGCCGGTGCGCTTGCGGAGGGCTAAACACCGGAAAAGGCATGACTTTCACAAATTAAATCAAGCAAATTTTTAAAGGATTCCCACGAACCAACGAAACTGATGGGTGTGTGGTGGTCGTGGTGACCCTAAAAAGTAAATAGTGGTACAAGCACATATCTTTGTTTGAGGCCTCAGTATGCATACAACCCTGATATCATCAATTTGATCATTTCTCCAAATTTAGGTAAGAAAAAGACCCTGATTTTAACCTGGTAGCTGGATAGTTTACACTATCTGTGGAACGGGTGCTTACCCCACTGGGCTAATTAGCAAGTTGTAACGTAAGGACGTGACTAATGCCTCCAAACAAGTCTAGCCTTGTACCTTCATGGAGAGAATCATGGTAAACAAATAATTATCAAATCTCAGGAAGCTGAAGACACCATATCCATTTAAAAGCACACACTCAAGCCTTGGCTCCGCAGTTGGTCTGAAATAGTTTGAAGCATGCCAACCTTTCAAACACAGACGTCTGCCATGTCATGGTATTAGCCCTTTCTAAAATAGGGTAGGTCGCTCCCCCTCCTCTGCAGCGCCACCAGTGCTCACCTGCCTTTGCCTGCTGCCTTGCTACCTTGTCCGCTGCTCTCTCCGTATTGCCGTTGTTGCTCCTTGTCTGCCTGCTGACCCCTCTTCCTCCGTGTATCCCGTGTGAGTGCCCATAGCGCCGTTACTGCTATTGTTATTGCTGCCTGTTGACCCCTCTTCCTCCGTGTACCCTGTGTGAGTGCCCCCCGAGTGCCTTCTCTTTTGCCTTGTTTTTCCACTTTTTCGCCTGTTTTTTCATCCTTTCTGGGCCTTGTCGCTTTCTGGCCTTGCCGCCTGTTTTTCCCGCCGCTCCTCCCTAGCCCCGCTTACCCTCCCGCCACCCGCCTCCCAGCTGACCCCTCCTCCCCGGCTACCCATATATGGCGGCCGCTGCGAGGCAGAGGTAGCGACCCTTGACCTCAGGGTAGGTCGCTCCCCCTCCTCTGCAGCGCCACCAGTGCTCACCTGCCTTTGCCTGCTGCCTTGCTACCTTGTCCGCTGCTCTCTCCGTATTGCCGTTGTTGCTCCTTGTCTGCCTGCTGACCCCTCTTCCTCCGTGTATCCCGTGTGAGTGCCCATAGCGCCGTTACTGCTATTGTTATTGCTGCCTGTTGGCCCCTCTTCCTCCGTGTACCCTGTGTGAGTGCCCCCAGAGCGCCTTCTCTTTTGCCTTGTTTTTACGCTTTTTCGCCTGTTTTTTCATCCTTTCTGGGCCTCGTCGCTTTGTGGCCTTGCCGCCTGTTTTTCCTGCCGCTTCTCCCTAGCCCCGCCTACCCTCCCGCCACCCGCCTCCCAGCTGACCCCTCCTCCCCGGCTACCCATATATGGCGGCCGCGCGCAGCGGGCGCGCCGAAGGCGTGCCTAAGGCAAGCCCGTCTGCGCCTGTCCGCGTCTGGACCGCGCCCAGCGCCACGACCCCTGGCCCCCACGACCTCCACCCCCCCGCCTGACCTACGACACCGCCCTCAACCCCGGCCGCACGCCAGGCTGCTGCCGCGCCACCCCGAAGCGGAACCACGGACCCTTCACCTGCCGCAACTGCCGTTCCACCTGCCTACAAACACACATCGCACCCAACAAGAACGACTCCCCCGGAAACAACCTCGACTGCATCCTGATCAACACCCGATCCGTCCACAGGCACGCCATCGAACTATGGAACCTCATCGACTCAACAAACCCGGACATCGCCTTCCTCACCGAGACCTGGATGAACCCCTCCTCGGCACCCGACATCGCCATAGCCATCCCCGACGGCTACAAAATCATCAGGAAAGACCGCACCAACCGCACCGGAGGAGGCATCGCCATCGCCCACAAGAGCTCCATCCGCATCTCGACCTACTCCGACGACTCACTTCCCGACGCCGAACACCTCCACTTCTCAATCCACAGCGATCCCAAGACCACCCTCAGAGGCTCCCTCATATACAGACCACCAGGACCACGCACAAAGTTCAGCGAAGACATCGCAGACTTCGTCAGCCCACACGCACTCCAGTCCACAGACTACATCCTCCTAGGGGACCTCAACTTTCACCTGGAGAACCACACCGACAACACCACCACCCTACTAGACAACCTAGCCAACCTCGGACTCAAACAACTGGTCAACACACCTACCCACCTCGCCGGACACACGCTCGACCCCATCTTCTCCTCCAGCAAACACATCTCCTTCAACCACACCACCAAACTCTCCTGGACAGACCACAGCTGTGTCCACTTCAGCTTCAAGAAGACCAACGTACACCACCACGCCCAGCAACCACCAAGAAGACAGTGGAATCGAATCACCACCGAACAACTCACAGCAACCCTCTCTCAGAACCCACCCACCAGCACTGCAGACCCCAACGAAGCCGCCAACAACCTCACGAGCTGGATCTCAGACTGCGCCAACCTCCTGGC
Source organism: Pleurodeles waltl (assembly GCF_031143425.1). Lineage (NCBI taxonomy): Eukaryota > Metazoa > Chordata > Amphibia > Caudata > Salamandridae > Pleurodeles > Pleurodeles waltl. The sequence goes on along the minus strand of NC_090446.1, from coordinate 1,329,568,516 downwards.
CCCCCTGAAGACCCAAACAAAAAAACACAGCCACAAGAAAAACTCCTGGTTCACCCCCACCCTCAAGGACTCCAAAAAAGAATGCCGCACCCTCGAGAAGACCTGGCGCCTCAACCAGACCGACAAGAACATGTCTGCTCTCAAGAACGCCACCCGCAAACACCACCAACTCCTCCGCGCCGCATGAAAATCAGCCTTCCAGAACAGACTAGACAACAACGCCCACAACAGCAAGGAACTATTTGGCATCGTCAAAGAGCTCTCCAACCCCGACGCCGAAACCAACTCCATCCCCCCCTCACAGGACCTCTGCGACTCCCTCGCAGCCTTCTTCCACCACAAGATCGCCGACATCTACAACAGCTTCACCACAACCAACACGAACCCACCACCGGAACCCGCCAACGACAACACCACCATCGACACCTGGAACCCAACCACCACCGAGGAAACCACCTGCATCATGAACTCCATCCACTCAGGATCACCATCCGACCCCTGCCCGCACCAAGTCTTCAACAAAGCCGACAACATCATCGCACCCCACCTCCGAGACGTCATCAACACATCCTTCACCACCGCCACCTTCCCGGAGAACTGGAAACACGCCGAACTCAACGCCCTCCTTTAGAAACCAACAGCAGACCCCATGGAACTCAAAAACTTCCAGCCCATCTCGCTCCTACCGTTCCCCGCCAAAGTGATTGAGAAAATCGTCAACGCTCAACTCACCACCGCCCTGGAAGCCAACGACTCACTCGACCCCTCACAGTTCGGCTTCAGAGCTAACCACAGCACCGAGACCGCCCTCATCGCAGCCACGGACGACATCAGATCTCTGACCGACAAAGGAGAGACCGTGGCCCTCATACTCCTGGAACTCTCCGCAGCCTTTGACACGGTCTGTCACCGTACCCTGATACGTCGCCTCAGCAACACCGGCATCAGAGGCAAGGCCTTGGATTGGATCATCTCCTTCCTCTCCGGAAGAACTCAGAGAGTCCGCCTCCCCCCCTTCAGATCCACAGCTACGGAGATCATCTGCGGCGTCCCCCAAGGATCCTCCCTCAGCCCCACCCTCTTCAACATCTACATGACCCCCCTGGCGAACATCGCACGAAAACACGGACTCAACCTCATATCCTACGCCGACGACACCCAGCTCATCCTATCCCTCACCAACAACCCCACCGCAGCAAGAACCAGACTACACGAAGGCATGAAGGAAGTAGCGAACTGGATGACAGACAGCCGGCTCAAACTAAACACAGAGAAGACGGAGGTCCTCATCCTTGGCCCTACACCCACCGCCTGGGACGCCTCCTGGTGGCCCCCCGCCCTAGGCAGCACTCCCCAACCCACCGACCACGCACGCAACCTCGGCTTCATCCTGGACTCATCCCTCTCCATGACCAGACAGGTCAACTCGGTGAACTCTGCATGCTTCAACACCCTCCGCATGCTCCGCAAGATCTTCCGCTGGATCCCCACCGACACCAGGAAGACCGTCACCCACGCCCTCGTCACCAGCCACTTGGACTACGGAAACACTCTGTACGCCGGCATCACCACCAAGCTGCAGAGGAAACTTCAACGAATCCAGAATGCGGCCACACGACTCATCCTGAACATACCTCGCCACCACCACATCTCCGGACACCTGAAGAAACTCCACTGGCTTCCAGTCAACAAGAGGATCACCTTCAGAACTCCTCACCCACGCACACAAGGCCCTGCACAATCTCGGACCAAAACTCATCAACAACCGCGTCTCCTTCTACACTCCTCCTCGCACCCTACGCTCAACCGGACAAGCCCTGGCAGTCGTACCTTGCATCCGCAAAACCACCGCCGGAGGCAAGTCCTTCTCCTACCTAGCAGCGAAGACCTGGAACTCTCTTCCCAGCCACCTTCGCGCCATACAGGACCACCTCTCCTTCAGAAGGCAGCTCAAGACCTGGCTCTTCGAGCACTGACCCCCCCCCCAGCGCCTTGAGACCCTCACGGGTGAGTAGCACGCTTTATAAATGCAAATGATTGATTGATTGAAAATAATGGTAAAAAACATAATCAAATCTCAGTAAAGTCAAGACACTGGGACACCTCCCATCCGTGTTATGGCATCAACCTGTTCTAAACTAACTGTGTGAAGTGCAGTAGAAAATTTAACATCACACGAACAGCAGAGTTGGAAGCAATGTACCAGAAATCGGAAGTTTGAAACAAACCAATCAGCGCTCTGCTGTTTGCAGTACTGACTATTATCCTAGCTTGCCCTGGAGTTAGACTACTTTCTGTTATCAAATGGATGCAGAAATGTTCTGAACCTGGCGACACTGACCCCTTGAGACTCACTCACAGATTCAAAGGCCCGCGCTTTGCTAAAGGCATAGCTGGTAACTCTGTTTTGGCCAGAAAACGTCACTTCTCTGCCAGAAAAATAATGGACTCGTCTTTGTTCCCGTGAGTAGAGTGCAGTGTTTTTGGACTGCCTTGCTGGACGCTTGGCTTCGTGATGCGCAGAAATTACATGTTCAATACTAGACTCCAGGTCAGAACTGCAAGGAAGCAGACTGCCACAAGTCATGCACAATGATTATCAATAACTAAGTAAAGGCTTTGAGGTTGCTAATTGCTTCACACTGAGCTCCACTTTCTTCATTTAACATTGCATGAAAGAGTGTCACAGCAGAGTTAATGCATGGAGGAATGTGACGTCATTGTTAGACAATAGTGTGCCTGTTTCACCAAGACTATTTAGCCATCAGCCAACGTTTATGGCCAACATCGTTCCATTTACCCATGTCAGATATCCACAAAATTAGATATTGCAGGTGTAAATGCGTTTACTACTGCATAATTCTATGCCATCACTCCGTATAGTTACTCAGTATTAAATTTTATGCAAGAGGTGGGAGGAAGTTGATCAAGAGGTGGTTTTACTTGAGTGCTGTGAATGCTCATAAGATTGCTAGTTTGAGGACATTCACAAACTCCTGGAGGAAAACTCTTCCTGGGGGCGAGGGATATGAAACACTCCCAAACTTTGGATGGGGTGTAAGGAAAGAGATCTCTCCATGCAAAAAAGAGTTTTCCTCAACGGGAAAAAGAGAACAAAGTTTTTTTTAAAGTGCAAATGCACACAGGCTGCATTGCCTCAATAAGTAATTGTACCCTCCCTAAAATTATGTGTAAGTAAAATAGCATATAAAAAACTCACACAACATTGCAAGTAGTACACCTTATTAGTTGCAACTGGTGCACTTTTCCCAGAATTCCACTGCCAATGTTTGTGAATTCCAAAAAGTATTAAATATGTATGTGTTTGTGGAAGTAGTTTTCCTGGTACAGATTTGCCACGTTTTAGTAAACTGATCTCAGGGGTATTAGAGGGGCACAGCTGATCGCCTGCCCAAACCACGTAAATCTTCATCTTTGATTGTTTATGGTCTGTGTTGAGTAAAGTAAGATCAATCAGTATATCTTAATACCTGGCTTAAGTATATATCTGGCGCAGAAGACCCATAGGCCCTCATTACAACCCTGGCAGTAAATGCCGCTTACCGCCGTGCAGAAGACCGACAACATACAGCTGCGGCAGCGGAATTCCGCTACAAGTATTATGACCCACAGCTCGGAATCCGCCATAAAACAGACACCCACACAAGTCCGCCACACCAAAGGTCAGTGATAAACTGGCGATAACAAATCCAACATCGTCACGCCAACAGGAATACGCCCACACTATCACGACCCATGAATCAACGCGGCGGTCTTTCAACCGCAGTAAACCATTGGCGGTACACACCGCCGCACTCAAAATACACACACTTTTACAAAACACAACCACATTGGACAAATCGAAACACACACCTGATACACATATACACACCACACCCACACACCCAATCTAATATAAAGCAAAACACCCACAAACCCTTACTACCAGAAATTTGAAACCATGCCAGAGAGAGACACTACCTTAAACAACACCAGTATCCACAGACACACAACATCCACGCACCTCAAACAACACACAACACATCCCCTCACACATCACAACAGACACCACCTCACACATCACCCACACCACATCATGGCACCTTAACGACACCCCAAGTTCTCTGAGGAGGAGCTCAGGGTCATGGTGGAGGAAATCGTCCGGGTAGAGCCACAGCTATTCTGATCACAGGTGCAGCACACCTCCATTGCAAGGAAGATGGAGCTATGGCGCAGAATTGGCGACAGGGTCAACGCAGTGGGACAGCATCCAAGAACTAGGGATGACATCAGAAAGAGGTGGAACGACCTACGGGGGAAGGTGCGTTCCGTGGTCTCCAGACACCAGATTGCTGTACAGAGGACTGGCGGTGGAATCCCACCTCCTCCCCCACAACTAACAACATGGGAGGAGCAAGTCTTGGCAATACTGCATCTTGAGGGCCTTGCAGGAGTAGCAGGAGGACTGGACTCTGGTAAGTCAAAGCTTTACTACTATATCCCCACCCTACCTGCATGCCATCACATACCCACACCCTCACCTGCACCCCATCACTCCAACACCTCACATATGCCCCACTATCACAACCCACCCATCCCAATACCAAGCCCTGCATGCAACACCAAAGCATGGACACCCATCACCAAAGCATGTCCACTACAGAGACCCACACAGACCCCAAACCAAATATCACACAAGGACCAAGCTAAGAATGCAAGCACTGGAGTACAGGGTCACTCACCCATTGCACACGATGGCACACACAGATGCAATAATCATGCCATTACACCCCTGCAGGACCCCTACCCAACGTCACCGGACAGGAGGTACCAGACATATCCAGTCCCCCCACAGTGATGACAGCATCTCTGCACAACTGGATCAAGATGACCAGCCCGGCCCATCAGGGACCTCAGGACAGTCGGTTCCCCTGACACTGGCACAAGCCATCACAGAGCCTCCCCCCTCAGGAAACACCACCACAGCACCCACCCAGTGGGCCCATACCTCTGTCCCCAGGACATGTCAATCAGCAGTGTGTCCACCACTACAGGGAACCCAGGCAACCCCACTAAGACAGGACGATCAGGGGCCTTGGGGCAGTGGCAGTGGGCACACGGTTCAGGGGACAGAGGCTCAGGAAAACAGGGAAGCTGGGAGGACTGCTGTGCGACAGGGGGAGGACAGGCCCAGGGAACCCACTCTCCACGAGGCACACTCAAACATCATGGGAGCTTACCATCATTTCCAGGAGACGATGGCAACTGTACTGGCCAAGTTTCAGGAGACCCAGCGGCTGCAGAAGGAACAATATGTGGGGATCAGGGAGGACCTGAAGTCCATTAACAACACCCTGGTCACCATTGCAGGGGTGCTGCAAGACCTTGTCAACACCAGGAGGGACACAGTGGCACAACAAGGGGCCCCTGACACTAGCCTGTATGATGAACAGCCCTCCTCCTCCGCCGGCGCTAGTGGACAGGAGGCACCACCACAGGAACACAACACCAGCACCCAACCCCTGCAGATGGAGGACCACCCCGCAAACGGTCTCTGAGATCCAGGAACAAGACAGAGAACATTGCCAAGACCCCGCCAGGAAATGAGACCCCCCTGAATGTCACCCTTCTGTCCCACTTTGTCACGCTGTCCATCCTCCAACTGCCATTGCTCCACTTCCTATGCCCCTTTGGACAATGCACCTGTGAAACAAATAGACTGGACTCCGCCATGGACATTTCTCCACCACCCCCCAGCCCATTTTACAACCCCCTCCATTTATTTGCACAGAAATAAACACACTTAAATCACAAAACAATCTGTAGTCAGTCTGTGCTTTCACAAACGTGTAATTGCAATAACCATGGAATATAGTAATGTCAATTTACTTGTGCACATACCGATGTAACACATCTGTAGGCCTGGAGGAAATATAGCAGAGGGCACAAAGTGGGACCCACATCTGTGAAATGGAAAGCCAAAGTGACAAGTCAGGGTCCATACACTGAGCGAAAATGACAGACTAATGCTAGCTCCAATAATAGTATGAGATATGGGAGGCAGTGACATCTTCTTACCTGTGTCTCACTGGAAGTATTGCATGATTATGTTGTTTCTGTTGTCGATATCCTCCTCTTCTGCCTCCTCTTCTTCACTGTCCCTGTACAGGCTCCACAGCTGCCACAAGACCACCAGCTGGACCATTCTCCTGCAGAAAAGGCACCTGGCGTCGCAAAGCCAGGTTGTACAGCATACAGCAGGCCACGATGATCTGGCACACCTTCTTCGGTGAGTAGTAGAGAGAACCACCTGTCATATGGAGGCACCGGAATCTGGCCTTCAGGAGGCCGAAGGTTCGTTGAATCACCCTCCTAGTTCGCCCATGTGCCTCATTGTAGCGTTCGTCTGCCCTTGTCCTGGGATTCCTCACTGGGGTCAGTAGTCATGACAGGTTGGGGTAACCAGAGTCACCTGCAAATATCGAGGGACAACTGTTAGACACACACTAACCCTTAGGGACAACCCCATACCCAGACACTTATTCACACTGTATAGGGTCATTGGCCTCACCTATTAGCCACACACGGTGCCTCTGGAGTTGCCCCATTACACAAGGGATGCTGCTATTCCTCAAAATGTAAGTGTCATGCACTGAGCCAGGAAACTTGGCATTGACATGGGAGATGTACTGGTCTGCCAAACACTCCATCTGCACATTCATCGAATGGTAGCTCTTCCGGTTTCTGTACACCTGTTCACTCCTGCGGGGGGGTACCAATGCCACATGTGTCCCATCAATGGCACCAATGATGTTGGGGATATGTCCCAGGGCATAGAAATCACCTTTCACTGTGGGCAAATCCTCCACCTGAGGGAACACGATGTAGCTGCGCATGTGTTTCAGCAGGGTAGACAACACTCTGGACAACACGTTAGAGAACATTGGCTGGGACATCCCTGATGCCATGGTCATTGTTGTTTGAAAGGAACCACTTGCCAGGAAATGGAGTACTGACAGGACCTGCACTAGAGGGGGTATCCCTGTGGGATGGCAGATAGCTGACATCAGGTCTGGCTCCAAGTGGGCACACAGTTCCTGGATTGTTGCACGATCAAGTCTGTATGTGACTATGATGTGTCTCTCTTCCATTGTCGACAGGTCCACCAGCGGTCTGTACTCCGGAGGATGTCGCAGAGAGTCAGCCAACACTGAGGTATCACAAAATGTCATTTGCACACATTTATTAATCCGCAATGTGCCAGTAACTGTGTGTATTCCAGGACTACATTGGTGTGACGCAGTTATTATTAATGCCATGTGGCCTCCTGAAATGGCGGCTGCCTGACCTGTAAGGTGGGACAAGGGGATATGAGGTAACTGCGCTGGCGTTCTACACCATTGCGGTGGGCGGTCAAAGACCGCAGCGCAATTCTTCATTGGTTAACATTGGGCCCTATGGGTCCGAGGAGCCAATGACGATGTACGCCGGTGGTGACGGTACGCACCGCCACAGATGTGGCCGGCATTTTCTGTCTGTTCACTCAGTTGATACCTGACCTTCAACAGGAAATAACCTACACTGCAAGTGCTGCTGTGACCTGTATCTGGAAGCGACAATGGCTCATGTGTCTGGGGAAAGGCCCCCTGCCTTCACTTCGGAGGAGTTGGAGAAACTAGTGGATGGGATCCTCCCCCAGTACACACAACTGTACGGTCCTCCAGACAAACAGGTGAGTACACTGTGAGCATGCTGCATGGGCAATGCCTGTTTGGAGTGGTGTGGATGGAAGATACATGGGGGCGCTGAGGCCTGCATGTGCGGATGGTGAGTGTATGTGCGTCAGGGCTAGGGTGGAAACGGGGGCCAATCAGTATAAGGGTCCAGACGGGTAAATAATTTCCCTTCCCCCTGTACTATTCCTCTAGGACAGTGCCCACCCGAAGAAGGCTATTTGGCGTGCCATCTCCAAGGATGTCCGGACCCTGGGGGTTCACCACAGACGGAGCACCCACTGCCGTAAAAGGTGGGAGGACCTGCGCCGCTGGAGCAAGAAGACAGCGGAGGCCCAGCTGGGGATGGCCCTCCCAACGTGGGAGGGATGCCCGTCACACCATGACCCCCCTGATGTTCCGGACTCTGGCGGTGGCATATCCGGAGTTGGAAGGGCTCTTGAGGGCCTCACAGCAGCCACAAGGGGGCGAGTACACTCTCATTCAGCTGACTCTGCGCGCATTAGGATGTGTCTGGCTGGGGGAGGTGGGCAGTGGGTTCCCCTAGGCCAGGGCGATCTTGGTAGGCAAGGTCCCTTGTGAGGCAGGCTATTTGGCACCCCAACCCCACTAGTAGTTAGAGCCATCTACACCTAGTCAGGCTCCTGTGACTTCCAGGTGTGCAGCAATCGGGCTTACGCCTTGTACCCCATGGGCATGTGATTAATCTAGGAACTATAACTGCATGGCGTAGTGCAGAGGGCTGCTGTGTCTGTTGTGTCCGCCGACGGTAGTGGTGTTGCATGCACTGAACATGTCTCTCTCCTGTCTCCCCCCCCCCCTTTTTGTGGTCTCCCTGTTCTTGTGTGCAATAGCATCATCAGGCGGAGGAGCATTGGCACCGGAGCAGGAGGGAGCTGCATCCCACTTGGCCCTGGAGGGTGAAGCAACGGAGTCTGAAGCCACCAGTGGGACAGAGGGCGAGGGGAGCTCCACGGCGGGGACAGGAGCAGAGACCAGCGACAGCGACTCCTCCTCTGACGGGAGCTCTCTTGCGGTGGCGGGCCCCTCTGTGCCCACCGCATCAACAGGTACAGCTGCCACCCCCTCTACAAGCACCGCCCTCCCAGCAGCCCCTCAGCGTGTGTCCCGTGCCTGCTCACCCAGGAGGGTGGGCATCTCCTTCACCCCAGGCACCTCAGGCCCTGCCCCAGTCAGCCCTCAGTGAGGAGGCTATTGACCTCCTGAGATCCCTCACTGTTGGGCAGTCTACCATTCTGAATGCCATCCAGGGTGTTGAGAGGCATTTGCAACAAACAAATGCATACCTGGAGGGCATTCATTCTGGCCAGGCAGCCCAACAGAGAGCATTTCAGGCTCTGGCCTCAGCACTGATGGCAGCCATTGTCCCTGTGTCCAGCCTCCCCCTCCAACCTCCTCCACCAAGACCCAATCCCCTGTACCTCAGCCTATCCCAAGCAGACCATCAGACCAGCATGCACACACATCAACACACAAGAGTTTACATGGCAAACATAAGCACCACACATCCCACAGGCACTCACACAAGCATCATACCCATGCACACACACCAACATCCACTTTCTCCACTGTGTCCTCCTCCTCCATGTCACCCTCCTCCCACCCAGTCTCGTCTCCACTCACACCTGCATGCACTACATCCTTAGCCGCTACCTCCATCACCAGCACGCCCATCACCACACACCACTCACGTGCACTCACCACCCCACTACCATTCACACATCCCCAGTGTCCTCTCCCAGTGTGTCAGTGAGCCCTCCTCCCAAAGTACAAAAACGCAGGCACACACCCACCCAACAGCCATCCACCTCACAACAGCCTCTAGCCCAGGCACCCTCACCCAAATTCAGCAGATGTACACCTACTACAACCACTACCTCTTCCACCACTCCCAAACCCCCTGCATCTACCCGTCCCAGTGTGTCTAAAAACTTTTCCTGTCAAACCTTGACCTCTTCAATTCACCTCCCTCCCCGTCCTTCCCCTGGGGCCAGGCTTTCCAGGTCCCAGCCCAGCACCTCAGCCACCACATCCCCAGGCACAGTGGTGCCAGCAACTGCGGGGTCATGGAGTGCGGCAACCATTAGGGCTGCCAGTGTGCCACGGAGAGAGGGCAAGGACATTCCGCCACCTGCAAAGGTTAAAGAGGTGCCCACATCCCAGAGAGAGAAGCTGAAAACACCTGCCACCAAGGGGTCAGCGAAAACGAAAGGGGATAGTGGCAAGACAACTGCGCCACCATCAAAGGTGGGGAAGGGCAAAAAACTGAAGGGCAGGTCAGGCGAGGGCATGGTGGCACCTATTGAGGGACCAGTGTCACACCTTCTGTCCACGTCCACGCCAACCTGTATGGCGGCGAACACCGCCAACTGCACTGCCACCTGCACCGCCACCTGCACCGCCACATGCACCGCCTCCGGCACGTCTACAGCTGCTGCGACAGTCCCCAGCCTCTTCCCCGGTGGGCAGCCTTAGGAGGCTGCAGGAGACATCCTGCTTTCTCACTCAGCAGGTGCTGACACAGGCTCTGCCGCCACAGACCCCGCCGCCAGCACCACAGCACAGACCCCGCCGCCAGCACTGCCGCCACAGACCCCGCAGCCAGCACCGTCGCCACAGACCCTGCAGCCAGCACCGCCGCCACCGACCCCGCTGCCAGCACTGCCGCCACAGACCCCGCTGCCAGCACTGCCGCCACAGACCCCGCAGCCAGCACCGCCGCCAGAGACCCCGCAGCCAGCACCGCCACGACTGACACCGCCGCAAGCACCGCCACGACTGACACCGCCGCAAGCCCCACCAGCGGCCCCGCGACGTCCTCAGACAGTGGCACCACCGCTGACATGCCTACCATCCCCAGTGGTCAGTCATCCGGGGCTGGTGGTGAGTTCCAGGACCCTGGGCAGCTTCCATGAAGCATCACTGTCATCACAGTTGTCACCTGCATATGGAATGCGAAGCCGCAGCAGTGTGGGGTATGTCTCTGCCTCCATGGCGTATCATGCTACCTGTACCTCGGCAATCTCGTGGCACACACACCCAGGCGAGTGTATTGTACCGGCCACACTGCTCGTGGAGCACTCTGGGCACAAAGCCCCCTCCAGAACCAGTGGAGAACTGCATCCACTTCCTCAGTCCTTGGCAGGATGAAGCACTCTGGGCACAAAGCCCCTTCCAGAACCAGTGGAGACTGACATCCACTTGAGAGACTGTGGCTTTGCACTCCCCAGGATAAAGCAGTGGGCAAACCACCCACTGGAAAGACTTGAGAGACTGTGGCTTTGCACTCCCCAGGATAAAGCAGTGGGCAAACCACCCACCGAAGAGACTTGAGAGACTGTGGCTTTGCACTCCCCAGGATAAAGCAGTGGGCGAACCACCCACTGAACAGACTTGAAAGACTGTGGCTTTGCAGTCCCCAGGATAAAGCAGTGGGCAAACCACCCACTGAAGAGACTTGAGTGACTGTGGCTTTGCACTCCCCAGGATAAAGCAGTGGGCAAACCACCCACTGGAAACACTTGAGAGACTGTGGCTTTGCACTCCCCAGGATACATCAATGGGCATGGAGCCCCCTTGTGCAGCAGTGGTGTTGTGTGTTCATCTGGCTGAGGTGCCCCCCTTCCCCTCCCCCTGAGGTACCTGTATATTTTCGGTCTGATGCCCCAGCAGTGTTCTCTCCGTTTGGAGTCAGGTATCATGTGTGTGTGCTTGGCCCATGCATTTTGGGCCCAGTGGTCCATGGACAATGATTGGTGCACTATCCGGACTTGTGTAGTTTGGGTACATAATTGTGTTTACTGGATTTTGAACTTTGATAATGAGATTCCACATGATTACATTTGTTCAAATCAATTCCTTTTGTCCTTGCGTTCTTCCAGGAGGGGTGGGGTGTATATGTAATGTTGCTGCATGTATTTGTGTGTATGTTGTTGTGGTTGAGGTTGGGGTGGGGGTGTTACGTGTTGCGTGTGTGTGTCACTCTCTTTTCCCTCCCCCCTCCCCTGTGTTGTAGGTGCAGTACTCACCGTGGTCGTCGCCACCGTCGTCGGAGCTCCTGATAGAAGAGAAGGAAGACCAGCATCAGCAGTATCTGCAATTCGGGCTCCATGGCGTCCTGGTTCCTCGTGGGGTGTGGAGAGGTGAGTGTTTTCCCTTCTGTGTACTGTTTTCGCAGTGTTTTTGTTCACGTTGGATCCGCCCCGGAAAAGGTGGCGGATAGGCCTCTTGTGATATGGTGGGCGGTACATTGTCTTCCGCCTGTTTGTTGGCGGTGTCCGCCGCACTGTTTGTTTGTACCGCTTTGGCGGTTGGAGTGTTAAAGTGGCTGTCTATGTTGGCGGTTTCCGCCACGGTCGTAATCCCATTTTTTTCTCCGCCGGCCTGTTTGCGGTATTACCGCCACTTTAACACCCACCGCCAGGGTTGTAATGAGGGCCATAGTTATTTTTTTCTATAACTAAAGTTTTAAATATGATAAACACACTGTGTCATCCTCCTGCTGAAAGTTAATACCCACTGTCACCCCTTCTTTCCTCGATTGGTCTCTGGCATCACCTGCACTTTATCTGAACCACTGAGGGCATGAAAACCACAATTTTCACAAATCACATTTGTAGTACTTTTAGTAGAAATACAATAGTAATACAATTGTACTATTGTACTGCAAAATGCTATTTACAAACTTACTTGTGAAGGTCTCTGCCTCCCTTTTCTTATCTGTGTGAAGAACTCTCGCTCCACTATAAAGGTCTCCGCACAGGTAAGTATACATATTAGTAGTGAATGTGGGAAGAAAATGGTGACTACTTACTATGAAAGGGGGAGGGTTAAAGGAGGCGCAAGGAGTGGTTTAGGAAGGCATATGGAGAAGCTTAGGGAGGGACATGACCCAGGGGTGTAGCTTGAGGTGGATGTTTGGGGTATCAAACTCGCCAAATAAATGCATTCTAGGTTTGTTAGTTCCGTTTGGGGGCCCTGACTCGGGTCTATCTCTGTGTCGGTTTTTCTCGCTGTGAGACAAAATGAAAAACAAAATGGTGACCTTTGATGTAAATTGGAGAGAGAGAAGAGAGAGTGAGTGAGAGAGAGAGAGAGAGAGAGACCCATTTTGTAGCCGAATGTCAATTTGTGAAACCAGATAATCAGGAATAAATACCAGCTTCACTGCTTGTCCAAATTGTGTGTTTCTAGGCAAATATTTTATTTCACAGGGCCTCCTTTTTCTTTACAATCACATATGAGCACACTTCTCAATACTTCAGTTTGGGATATGCATGTACAAGCACCTCAAATTTGATTTAATAGACTGAAACGCTGGTCCATATATATCAATAATCTTGGCCATGTTTAGAGTTTACATATCTACTGGTTTGCATCCTAGTTCACAAAAGGCATTGTCACTGGGGGAGCGAGCATTGAATGTTTCCAAAAACTATCCCTTTTAATAAATGTATGTCTAGGCTGTGATATAATCTAATGTACTAAGGTGAAGCTATTCCACATGTTAAATAAACTTTATTTTTTATTTTTGAAGAGACTGTATCATGTTTTAACATTATGTTTGTTGCACGATATACAAGCCAAACTTTTTCATGGCTCGGCTTGTGCACAAGTCTTAGAGCCAAGCCAGACTCATGGCACAGCTCTGGCTCATCGTAACACAAAGGGAGAGGTGGGAAGAGAGGTTTGAGACGCCCAAACTGCCTCCCCCGAGCTCACTTGAAAATACACAGAGTATGGGGTATCACGTGGGGACAAAATAGTGTTAAATTGTCCTAGACTGTCTGTGTGTCCCAGGCTTCGGGAATTGTTTGTGTGCTGAGTGTGGTTGTGGTTGGTGAGCCATGAAAAGGGGCTAATGGGAATATCTCCTTACGGACTAGGTGGTCTCACACACTATATAGTGTCATGCTTCATCATATGACCACCTACCTCCATACAGGTAGGATAGTACCACCTGGGCGGACTCAACCTCATCATTAAAAGAATTCTTAGGGAGTGCAGAAATAAAGATTATCTGGATAGTGTTGGGATCCAGTTGTACTACGGAAGGTCTAAAATTACCTAATCAACCACCTGTGTATTATTACACCTTTATTACGCTTCTAGAGAATAATGACTCGAAGAGTCAGCAATTTCTTACTGGCCAACATGTTTCTGCCCACTAAATTAAGCCAAATAAAGTTTGGGGCATTCGTCAGGGCCTTGGATCCCTAGGGTCTAGCTCGACCTGCCATATTAATTTGCTTGGATGCCCTCCTCTATTTGCAATGTGGGCATCAGTCACTTGACAAAATAATTTGCAAAATGTGAGGACTGAAAACATGGAGCCTTGCCCACATGCAACTCTACCATCAAAGCTTCTTGTACAAGAGGTGAAGAAAAGTGTGTGCAGTGAAAATACATTTAAAATAGGTGATCCCAGAGCAGGGACTCCAGGCTGTTGTGTGATACATGACCAGATCACAAGTTCTCATGTGGCGTGCGAGAGGTGAGTAGGGCCGTAACTTCGGCAGGGGGGTTTGGGGTGCGACAACCCTCTAATGCATTCTTGGTTTGTTTTGGGGTCCTGAATTGGGTTTGCTATGTCTGTGTAGATTTTTCTTGTCATTCTCATTTCACTAAGAGGTTTTAACTTGTTCATTTTTAGATCTGGATCTTAAATATATATAATGACTGGTTTACTAAAAAGTAGTAGATCTGCACCTATAGAAATACCCCTTGAATGGATGGAAATGTATTACTTTTTGGAATTCACAAACATTGGCAGAGTAGGCTTTGAAAGCTCAGTCAGTTTCAAGTCATACTACTGTTAATCAAACATCCAAAAAGTTATGGGAGGAATGCTTGCAAATAGTTTAAAAAGGGGCAATCACTTGGGGTACCATTCCAACCCACTGTTTTTCACCCACAGTGACGCTCTAGACAAAGGCTCACCTAATGCAAATCAGTACTGACCCTTTTCCTCGTTAAAACAGTCCTTCCTATACCTTGGTCTTCTCACCCCTCCATCTTGAAGCCCACTACATTTTTAGTTGGGAAATGTGAGGTTCGCACTATTCCCCCGATTCTCACTGACTATGCCACACCCCTGCATGCACCCACCCACAAAAGAGTAAGCGCATTGCTATTCACAATATATTTTATAGTTACTACAGCTAAAAAAGATGCAAAGCAGTTGTTAATGTGCTCCTGTTCACAGCTGGAGTAAGTCCAGATCCACACCTGGCCAACCACTGGAAGTACAACAGTCTCTCCTATAATATAATAATGAACGCAGGGACTTAAAATATAACCACACTGGAAATAATGTTAAAATAAATTTAATTATTTAAACTATTTATAATTATAGACACATTTTATTTTATGTCATGAAACACCTCAAATAAAACTTAATTATAAGTTTATTTTAAAATATTTTATTAACCTTTAATTTGAAAAATTAATGTAAGATTATTTTATTCTACATTTAAAGTAAATATACAAAAATATTCAAAATAATATTTGACTAATATTTGACATGACATCGTTTTTCTGTTTTTTAACTTTAACTATTGACTGGCGTGATTGATAGACCTCACTTGCAAGTTAATAAGGATGCAGGCAGGGCTGGCTTTTGGACAGCATGACCACTGCAGCTGCACCTAGTTCTGACTTTAGTGGTGGGCGCTGTGTTTAAAAATAAGTTATGGGTTTAAAAGCATGTGAACTTCCTTGTGCGTTCAGCAGTTTCAGGCAACAATAAAAATGTCAAGATAACTCTGGTGATTAATGTTACTGCCGGTGAGAGATCAGATTTTTTTTAGTGGCAGATTAGACTCATCATAAAGTAGAGCAGAGGGGTAATGTGTCTACTGCAAAGAACGTGTACCATGCAGATCACAAAACTCAGTGTGAGTGAACTATGAGTAGTACTTTAGAAAAATGAAATGTATTTCAAAGAGGGACTGTAGAGAGGTGAGGGGCACAGTTGGAGAAAGGTAGTGAGGGTAATCGGAGGAGAAGCCAGTCCTGAATGCAGGAGTAATCAGGCAGCTAAGAAATTGACACTTGTGTACAAAAGGTGATCAGTTTCTTAATAAACAAAATCTCCAGTCCTTTGTTGAATATCTAGATGGGGTATCATGTCCAACCCTGAATGTTCTAACATATCAGAGTCTTTGCTGCTCAATAGGTGACATCTTTAATACCAGACCTGCCAACCTCATCAAAAACCTCACAGTGTGAGGAGGGGGCGGGTGCTTGAAGGGGTGTGGCCTTGTCCCGAGAAGCACCTAAAAGGCACTTTGCCCCCAACCCAGCCCCAAGCCCCCGCCTCTAAAAAATTAAACAAAAGCTTTCTAAGGCTGCTGCCGATGTCCTGGGGTGTTTTCACACCCATTAATGGGAATCTGCAGTTAAAAGCCACCAAAAACGAGCTAAAAACACTGTTTACAGTGGCCTTCAGCTCGTTTTCCCTGCCACCATGTGATAATGGCTCCTCACCTGGAGACAGTATGAGGGGACCTAATATTGTGTGAGATGGCAGGTCTGTAATACTACACCCAGCAAACCACGTGAATGGAATCTGCTTACCCTGATGGCTCCAAACCCCTCCCTCATCAGATTAAGCATGATAATGTATAATGAGTGTTATGAAGACTGGACAATTTAAATCCAGGGAAAAATTAGCCAGTATGGGCATACTGTTGCCAAAAGATTTTCCCACTAATGGCGAGTTTAGGTTAACACAATTCAAATATTGAAATCAAATATCAATCAAATATACAACTGAAAAAGCGTCAGAAAGCTGCAAGAGTGAGCTGAAGGGGCGGGAGTGATTGTAAATGGATTAAAGAGGGCTGAGATGGTTTTAGGATTATGATGCCTCAGTATTCCGTGCTCCTACATTTAATTGCAGCAACCACGTGATTCAGAGGAGAGCTTTGGGCATGGCCTGTTTTTATTTACAAATTAAGCGCTGCTAAGGGGCATGCCAGCCACTCTATAGGGATGCATCCGTGCTTTTGTACTACCTTCCAGTCTCACTTATCCAACATCGAAATATTCGTCAACAACTTAATTGGGTTGACTCAGTCACCTAACACAGGAACATATCTAGTCACACTGCCGATAACACATAATCATAAAACAACCCCAGGCTGCATTGGAATCCGCAAAACGGTTTCAGTCAGTTCTCCCCAGGGTGCAGAAAGCGCAATGCCATACAAAAATAGGTAAAATAATCTTGCGCCCTTCTGATGTTTTTTCTGATTATTATTAGAACAAATTACGTGAACCATTGAGCACAGAATCTAGAAATTAACAAGTAAGTAGCAAGCAAAGGTGTGAGTTCAAAATGTTAATATGTTATTCGGTACTGACCTCATGTTTTATTAGATTCGGCATTTGACTACTCAGATTTAGCAAACTAACCATAAAAATACTCAGCGGCAGCCAAAGAGCTAAATGTCAACTCTATAGAACACTACAGTCAAAAGCAGAAAGGCATGGCCAAATTATGTGGCAGGGCTGCCTAAATTATGTGGCAATGAAAGGCACATTATGAGGCAATGAAAGCAAATGTTGGCATCATAATCTAGATATGTTAGACCGGTTTCAATGCGTTTACAAAAATGGCTACATTTACAAAGCTGTAAAACATATACAAGAATGGTGGCACATTAAACATATGTTAATGAACATGTCATTAACCAATAATTATTAACTTTATGGGCTTGGAAGAAATCATTCTTTCCATTCTGTTTGAATCGGATCTGCAAATGTAGGGTTTTTGTTTCATGCTGTAATAGACATTCCTCCTGTTAATCAGCCGAGGATATTGACGCCGTCTGGTCCATAATATTCACTTATCTAATGACCAAGTTCAGCAATTAGCAAGAAAAAGTGGACTATTTAACTTTTTCGTGGTAGAGCTCCCGTTGAAGTGTATAATTTATAGTAGTATTTGATCTGTCAACACAAACAGTTTTTATTAAAATCCGTGAATTCTTGCAGCAGATTGTCGATTACATGGAAAGTGCAGCACAAATGCACGAGCGACAGTCCTGCATCATTACTGTGTCCCCGGTG
Organism: Pleurodeles waltl; assembly: GCF_031143425.1. Classification (NCBI taxonomy): domain Eukaryota; kingdom Metazoa; phylum Chordata; class Amphibia; order Caudata; family Salamandridae; genus Pleurodeles; species Pleurodeles waltl. The sequence goes on along the minus strand of NC_090446.1, from coordinate 1,329,550,688 downwards.
TTACATCAGGCTGGAGATAGTTGCTTGAGTGCAATAATTCCTCATAATTAATAGCAGGATTGCAGGTCAGGTGCGGCAGTGAGAATGGGCTGAGCTGCGAACTGACTATTGTTTCTGCAACTAGTTAGTCAATATCTCTTCGGTTTTGCTATCAGCACCTTTCGTCCCACTCTGAATACTCAATATAGAACATGAAACAATGACTAAAGCAGATAGTGGCGAAATACAAAGATGTACAGCAGCTTTCTGTGTTTAGAAGTCCACAAACTGTGTCTTAAATATCCACAAAGGTAGGATCGAAACAACAAAAGACTTTGAAAGCATAACTGAATTCTACCAGATGCAACAACAGTCTTACTTAGGTCTACTTGCCTCATCAGCACCACATCTACCCAGAATTTCCAGAGAACTTTCAACTGATATCAAATGAGAAACCTAGTGACAGAGACTACGTACTTCCTATAGCCATGATTAATTCATACACTTAGCTTTTGTCACCATGTTTGAGGGCCAGATTCATGACAGGTTTTGATGCTACCCACGCAACATACATTTGTATATATACCGAATATAAATGGAATTAATTTGCATAGCAAGTGGCTCTCCTGAAAATCTGCTGTGTAGCCATCCCTCCTTGCTCTACAGTGGACAAACCCTGCCCTACAGCCTAATCATTTAGTAATTATACCACCAGACAAGCATTTATATGAAAAATGCATTTCGCTGGGTCTTCCTGACATCTTCTTTTCTAACCATAAAATAGTACAGATAAACCTATGACTGGCACAGTGATGCTGGCAGGTTAATTAAAACCCCCAATGACTGGAATGAAATGATCTGTCATACACATTCAAGGCTCCCAGTGCCTAACCTGTCCTGGAACATGTATAGCAAACCTTTAAAAATGGATCCCATCAGAACTTCCTTCAGTATAACAATGGGACATATAGGTGGTGCAGCTGAGATAAAGTTGCCCATCTCTTAAACAGGGAAAATATAAAGCAGACGTCTTCCTGGTAAGCCTTATGCTGAAGATGTACATGTCAGCAAGAAGATGCCAATACACATCTTGTGTACCCCAGAGCTGTGCCCGTGCTCTGTACTACTGTAATTGTAGCACTAACAACTTGCTTTACATAATGTTTATAGCAGAGCTTTGATGATTCCAAGCGCTATAAACGATAGATGTTCCTGTTACGTATTTCAGGGGTTCACAATATATTGACCTTGACCAGATGTCCTGTATTACTTACTTCTGATGAGCCATGGTAATATATTTTGGGAACAATGATCAGTGCAGCAGAAGATGCTTACTCCCTTATTTCTCAACCTGCCCCCAACAACCTACAACGTGAAATCCTGACACTTTCCCAATACCCGCCGAGTAGTTATAGGTGTCCTGTTAACACTGAGTATATGGATTGAAAGCTGGGCTGCAGCATTCATTTTTTAATCACAGCTATAACATTCCTTTCTAAAACTTGAATACATTTGTATTTTGACATATATATATGAGAACCTTTTGTTTGGACCATATCCACTTACACAAACAAAAAATAATATTTCCCATAATCAAAGTTTAATATTTACCACTCTGATATTGTATATATTTATCTAGACAATGTGAATAACCAACTCGGGCTACGTATATGAGAAGCAGTTTCTGATTCAATAAACGTCCAAATAATACATTTGGACTTAACTACCGCAAGACTTCATTTTATATTCTCTTAATTTGCCGCACTGGCACCCCATATATGTGCAGATGTACATAGATAATCTAGTAGGATTCTGTTTGAGTTACGCCCACATATTACTGTCATGCCTGTTAGCTTGAATGCAAATATTCTTGTAGAACCGAATCGATGAGCGAAGGGAATTAGAATTGCAAAAAACAAGTTACTATTGTATACGGGTATGCGTGTACACATTCTACTCCGTGTGTCCTGGCATGATCTTGGCAGAACACGCAGACACTTCCCTGTGCCAGCAAAGGTCTAGAACGGATGTATCCATGCCAGACTTTTAGGATAGCTATGGCCTAAGTAAATGTGTTCAATTTAAATTAAAAAGGTACACATTCATCCTACATGGCTGTGCAGAAAAAAATATGACTCTCTTGGACCAATATCAGGCACCACAGCTGGTAGGATGGCTCAGTGAGGTCAAAGCTCACCACTAAAATATGCAGCGATCAACAGATTACAAGTTTGAAGCTTGAGAAGACTGGCTCATCCTTCTAGCCTTTTAGTAAATAGTCTTTAGCAGGTTTAGTCAGCCTTTATTTTGGCCCTTCTTCACACTGTTGAAATCTAGACTTTTTAGACCATTTTCAGAAATGTATTCTCCTTCCAAGTTGACTTTCATCCTTCTATCTCTCCTGCCCTCAGCATGCTAACATTTCTGCCTACAAGTCCATTTTCTATTTCAGTAGCTCGTACTATTGGTGCCGTTCTACCCTCTCCCACCCCGTCTTTCCATGTATCCTAATACATGGAAAACATGCCCTCTGGCACGATATGCTTTAACATTTGTCACAGGGACTAGTTTTGCAAACCCAGGACAGTCCTCAGCATTCCATAAATCGAGGGATTTGTCTAGGGCCTGGAAACTCCAGCTTCAGGTACCACAAGCACAAACGTTTGGTGGACAAGGAATCCACTGCTTTTTCAGTTTGTTTTCTCTGCTGCAACAAAAAGAGCTGATTTCAATTACTTTAAACTGGGCATGAAACTAGAACTTTACTCAGAGGCATTCCACTTCTTGGTTTGGTATTAATCTTTCCAGGAGAGTTTGAGAAATTTGAGTTAGAAAAAAGTGTTGGATGGGATTCCAAATATTAAACAATCAAGGATAATTATACATCTTAACAGTTATCAACAGTTTATCTTTTTACTCAGATCTAGATTCTCAAAGCCTTCAAAGAGAATGCATTTGATAACTTATTTCATTCAATGAAGGATTCGTCGGTACTGGGAGTATTCAAGGAACTGGGCGATCTGTTTGCTGGCAGCAACTGAACACTCTTGTTTCAGTGGCCATCACAGAACAGCAGGCATTAAAGCCTGGTTTCGGAAAGGGAAGACAAGGAGACCCGGAAGACATAAGGAGGCTGGGCTTAGTAAAAGTAAAAAACGTTCTTGTGGGGTATCTCAATTCAATTGCAGGTCAGTGGATCTAAGAATGTTTGTGTAGAACTTTTTTGATTTTTTTTTTTTTGCAATTTCTGAAAAAATATTCAACATCAAAGGCCACGCACAGTAAGCACTGAGGATTCCGATGATGGCTCGGGGTCAGGCCCTGTGCCCAGGACCCAGAGAGTGTGGCCATAGTTTGCACACAGCTGGTTCAGTGACTGGGCCTGCACTGAGTGCCTGATGTGTATACCCGAAGACGATGAGCAGCTGGTTTTGGGCAACAGAAGCTGGTACAAGGACTGGCCATGCCCTGCACCCAGAGTATGTTGTGCATAGCCGAAGGCTGTACATACCTGTCTCATTGGCATGGGAGCTTGTGCAGACCCAGAAGATGTCACAAAAGTCCTAACATATGCATGTCTGTACCTCAATAGTGGTTGGGTCTATATGAGGTTGGACATGTACTTTGAAGCCAACTTCTGTTGTGCACAGCAGAACACTGTAGGTTGGGTGCACAGGAGGCCAGGAAACTATGATTAGCTGACTAAACCATAATTCATCCTCTGCAATCAAACAATAACTCGCACCAAGAAAATGCAATGCTTATAAACCCACAGTATGTATACCAATACACAAATTTTAACAAAACAACATAATAACATAACTCTACATATCCAAACCAAGAAATGATATGGTCCTTGTAGTGATGTCATTGGTAATGCAACATTTGTGATGTCATCTGTCACATCAGGTGTAACGGTAAGAGCATTACATTTAATTCAGAAACCCATAAACCAATGAAAGCTATACCTTTCTGAAAAATAGACATTTGCAATACAGCAAGGGGTCATTTGTGCAGATTGCTCGTGGTTTTCCAAAAGGCATCAATTACTGAGATAAAAAAGTAACATAAACATAGGAAAAGATAGAAAAATGTGACAACGTTTTGACCTTTGATGTTCTGACCCCAGTGGCCAAGTTACAAAAATTCAAATACTTTCAGTCTGTTAGACACTGATCACAAGTATACATAGTATTTGTTGGTTGCCAAAAAGAATGCAATACCTAAAGCTAACAACTGAGCTGCAGCTTTCATGATACTTAATTTGCATACCAACCATGCTGCAATTTATATGGTAGCATCTAATCAATGGAAAAATATGAAGGAAACCAATGCATTTTTTAAATGTGCCAAATTACTGATTTTAGGTCTGGCTTCAGATCATGCTTGAAATACAGAAACAGCTACCTCATAGATGATGCCCTCTTGATCACAGATGAAGATAGCTCATGCCTCCTGATACTGCTGGAACGCTCAGCTGCCTTCAACACAATTGGCCTTCCTGACCTCACACGCTCCATGGAGCCTCAAATGGGATTCGCCAGCAAGATAACTGGTTCTCCGCCTACAGTTCAAACCAACACCAGTTTGTTCACATGTGCACCTCCGGGTTCCAAAAGATCCCTTTCACTTGGGGAGTGTCCCGGGGTTCCATACTGTGCTCTATAATCTTTAACCTCTACGTGAAGCCACTTGGTGCTCTACTGACAGATAAATGTATTTGAACAGTTTCTCTGCTTCAGACACCCAATGCCTTAAACGCTGCACATCATCGATACGTGCATGTCCAGCACCTACCTAAAGCTCAAACCAACCAAAAGAGAATTCCAGTTTTCTGAAAGAAAACAACAAAAAACAGTACAAACCTAACTGAACAACATGAACCTTGACGGTTTTTAACCCATTCTTCACCAAATTACCATGTCACTTGGATTTATCCTGGACACCAGCCTCATCCTCAAGGAACACATAGTGGAAAAATCCAAAGACGGCCTGCTACCAAGCTCTCTATACTAGAGAAAGTGAAAACATTTATTTTAGATAATTACTTCAGACCTGCTGTTCAAGCACTCATGGTCTACCATTTGGATGGTGGTAATGGCCTGCTCCATTGCCTCCCAGACTCTACAATAGAAGCCCTTGAAGGCATCCTACATTAAGGGCTCATCCAAGCACTAAAGAAATATGACCATATCACTACCCATCCTGAAGGAACTCCATTGGCTGCCCTTGCCGGCTAGCACCATCTTCAAAACCTGCCGCACCTCTTACAAACCCATCACAACCAGTAGCACTGTTTATCTTCTTTCCCAGTTCTACATAGTACAAATGAGGCCCATCGACACTGGAGTACTTTACATGAGCGCCACTTTACACTTAGTCAGGTTTTTTAAGGCACATGGAGACAAAGAGATTTGCCCACAATCAGCCGAGGCTGGGACTCAAAGTCAAACTCGGTTTCCCAGTTCTAAAGTCTGCAGCTCTGGCTGTTAGGCCATGTGATTTCTCCATTTCTTGGAGACTAGCTCATCAACTGTGGTAGTTCTCTGCACACCCACAGCCAGGACACAATCATAATGAGACTAATAAAAAAGAAAAACAAGACAGAGGGCCCTTTTCAACTAAGCACCCAAGATTTGGACCAGCATCCCCACATCCATCAAGACCACTTCAATGCTGCTCCAATTTAGGAAAGAGTTGAAGATGCACCTCTTTAAAGAACACTACATCAGAATGATTTACCCATTAACACACAAGCTTCCTCTCCTACTACGCGTTGACTTTATGCTTTATTATGACCCTCTACAGAGCCCAGCTGCCTTTTGGTTAGGTTCAAGCTAGAGAAATACCCCATGCATACATACATGCATACATATATATTCAAACAAGTCAAATTGTTTTCATGATATTGGAGCAGTTTTAGTAATGTACCACCTGGTCTTCATTTTGTATTTAAACCATCCAGGGACATGGTGCAGAGATCTAGAATAAATCTCGATTCTAGGCTCTATAACAATTTTTTGTCACCTTCCCCATTATTGGCAATGAGCCTGTTGTTACCAAAAAACGGAACCAGTTTAGATATTCTGTTGTGGTACATTTTGGAAATGCATTGCTACCAGGTACGTGGTATCATTGTTTTAATGGCTCATTAATGCTCCAAAATCTTTTGGAGAATTATTGTGGTTCCAGCCAATGCAGACACACAAAAGTTAGATGCACATATAATATATTTTGATATAATTTAACTGCATGCCTTATGCCCAGCACAGTTTTAGAACCCTTTCTATTCAGCAAGCTCTGTATTCTCTCCATAGCAAGCGTGCTATAAGCTTGGTGAATGAGTACTACAGCGACCTCAATTAATGGTTACGCACTTATAAGCTTGTTGGTAAGCTTTTTTAAGATGCAAAAGAAATTGGATATTTTAGAAGTGAAGCACTTTTGATGAATGATGTTTTCTTTTAACTTGTATTCAGCCAGAGGTGAGCTATGGAGCTAGGTCACGTGCGCAGAACTGGCTGCAGAGGATCATTGAACAATAGACCCTTTGATCAACATTTGATGTCAAGGGTTGAGGGCTGATCAAGTAGGGTGTTAGGCAGTCATGGAGTAGAGTGCACTGTCTGGCCACAGGGAAGGGCTCGGGTTGGCTACATCTGAGTCTCTAAATCTGGGATTCACTACAAAGCATGTCGGTGAGGACCATGAGCCCAAGTCTTGTAGAGGGTGGCACAACATATTGCCCATCTTGTGACTGGCCAATAAATGGGGGTCCCTATGGGGCCCTCATCACCCGAAAGCCCCCCATGGGGATTAGGGTGTGTTCACCCTGACCCTTATGACTTTTTTTCATTCATTTTCAAAGTGCAGGGACCACGTCCCTGAGTCCTGTGGCCAGCCAATCAGGAATGATTGTTCCCTTTTAAACAGGCCAATCAGAGCATATCTGTACACCTAAGGGTTAGGTTTAGCTCTGTGTTTGCATCACAAAAGTGATGCATAATGACGCTAAATCTTTTTTCACTTATTTACTTTCCAGTGCTAAACGTTTTTAGTGCTGGAAATTCACTTGAAAGTAGCACAAAGAGCTGGTTTGCCTTAAGTAGTGCCAAGGAGGCATACCATGGGTGGTGCATGAGAGTTCCCATGCACCCACCCAGGGTTTCTGACGCTAAACCCTATTTACTTGAAATGTAGACAAGGTTTAGTGTCACAAAATAGTGCCCATTTCAGATAGGCCCTATGAGAGAGGAATGCTTTTTTTCTCCTTTATTTTCCAACTTTGCCTGTGCACTGCACTGTGTACAGCACACATATAAAATGGGAAAATGTTTAAAGTTAGTCTAAGCATAGTATTTTTTACTGGAAAGGTATCCTTCCAATAAAAAAATCTATGCTAGACTCATGGAGACATCCTTGCACTGTGGTACAAAGGTGTGTCCGAGGCGATGGCCACACATTTATGCACCAGCATTAGGGAGGGGGAGGAGAGTGCCATATTTCTGTAAATATGGCATTCCCCTGCTCTCTCCTTCTCACGCAGCACAGCATTTGTAGATGCTGCACCATGCTCCGTGACAAACTGGTAAATCTGGCCCCAAGAGTCCAGATATAACTATTTTCAACCCCTTGGTAACCAGCCTGAGCACCTCCTTAAAGGCACGCTTCTCAAAAAAAGGCTGAACAGATTCACAACAACTCACAAAAAGCACTTTCTCATTTAAAGTTCTAGCTTTTTTCTAAAGTTGTAATTCTGTTTTTTTCTATTATCTGCAACAGAATTTTCCTATGGAAATTAGTGTAGGAAATCAATGTGTTCGCAACCCCCACTCTCCCATTTTCTCTTGGCCTCTACCTGAATGATCACTCTCAAACTTTCCAGAGAACAGCTGAGGTGGATGAGCATCTTGTTTGGAAAGTTTTGTGCAGATTCGTCAAACAACACCAACGTTATCAGCAAAATGCAATTAACTTTAACTACTCAGTGATGATCACCACTGTGTAATTTCTATCTACCTACACACACACACACACACACACTCACATACAAACACACACAGCAAGAAAAAGAGAGACCTTACTACCAGAGACTGAAGTTTTGAAGTGCTGAAAATCCAAGGTATTAATATTGACTACATCACCCACTGAAGGATGAAAGGGCAGCCCTACTATAACAAGTGACTCATAAGTAACACACAGACATCAGCAGAGAGCACTTACCTTACTGTGCTTTGTCACTGATCCCTGTAGCACATGTCACAGAACTGTTTGTGCCCCGAAAAGAGCATTATACTTGGTTGTAAACCTTTCGCCTCTCAGTGCGGACTTAGAACTCATTCTTCATGATGAAGCCTGTAAAGCATATCAGTCATGATGCATGCATTGGATCAATCATACTCTCTCATACAACCGTTCATGAACTTATTGACTCATTCTTTTATTAATATCCTCACCCAATCACAATACCAGACACACACCGTTCATTTATAAGGTAGACTGATTGGCGTGGTCAATGTTTGTTGCTCTCTCTGCTTAGTGTTTTTGGACCCCCTCTCTTTTAATGACGGGGTGTGTGAAGTTGAAAAGCTTTTTTCGCAATCTTACTCTGTATAGGTGAAGATATTTTTAAGCCATGAATCTATAAAACTCGGGGGGAGGGCGATAGTTTGGAGCTTTCGAAAACTTTGATAGGGTTAGAAAATTGCACTCCTATACCTCCTTTAACCTCGCTAATAAAAGAAGATGGGTGAATAGATTACAACTCACCTTTGACATATACTGGTATATAAAGGCCGCACAATTGAATCCAGCTATGTCGAATTGGCCTTTTATCCTTGTTAAATAAAATACCCTTTCATTTAATAATAGTAGTAGCTGTTATTTGCAACACTTAGAAGCATTAGTGCAATATCTAAATTCAAAGCATTACTCTCTTCTCCTTTCATTACTTCTATGTGTCTTCTTTTCATTCATTGCTCTGTCACCTTTGGCCTCCTTGCTACTCTTCTTTCTGGTTCCCATTACCTCTTCTGTGTATATGTTGCTCACATCTTCCTCTCTGTGTTATTTAACCTTGGTGTGGCTTCTTGTTTCATTCTTTCTTCTGTCTCCTTTGACCTCTGTAATACTCTTCTTCCTGAATGGAGTGATCACTTTTGTGTATCTTATTTTCATATCATCTTGGTCTTATTTAACCTTGGTGTGGCTTCTTCTCCCATTCTTTCCTCTGTCGCCCTGGAAATCATATTTGTGATGTGTTTTCTCAAACTCTCCTGTGGCTTCTTTGATTACTTCGCTGCTGTTTTCTTTCTCAGTATTACCCTCCTCCTCCGTCTCCTTTTATCAGTTCAGTGTAGCTTTGGGTCAGGCTCGCAATAACCTTGTGAGCAGGATGCAATTAAAGCAATGTTAATTCCCTCTCTCACTGTCCCCAACAATAACCACGTGCTAAGATATGGAGACCAGTGGTAAAAGTAGGAAAAGGGGAATGGAATACGAGCAAAAAGAGCCATATAGCACTCCATCCTCTGCCTTGTCATTTCTTCATCAAGGAAGCCGATAGGCTGTAGTTGATCTCTACAAGACAAAGTGATGCATCACTGGAACCTAGATATGAATGTAATTATGAAGTGATGTACCTCAGGCATACCCCTGTTTAACCAACTCTGTATGCTTTGGCAGGTAACTGTAAACTGGACTAGGCTGGACATAAGAAAATAAAAATGGCTTGCACAATACAAATACACTTACACATCTCCCTATATTTAGAATAACTATCTCCAACTGTCTTATTCTTATAGAAGAAAAGTATACTTTCTACTAGACTTCTGTAGAGCTGGGGAATAAAGAACTCCATTAACACACTGTCATGTCCGACACTTAGCAATATAAACACAGACAGGAAATCTAATAATTTGTACACTATGGATCCGATGTATAAAAATTCCATTTTGCATTACCTAAATAGCGAATTTTAGGTAATTGCTATTTAAGTAATGCAATATGGAACGTAACAAAATAGCGATTCCCTAAAAGCGATTCCTTCAAATTCACAATCGCTATTAGGGAATCCCTATTAGGAAATGAGACTCCATTCGTTCCTTTGAATGCTTTTGCATTACCTAATTTGTGAATTTCTTTTGGGAATTCGCAAATTAGGAAATGCAAAACCAAGGGTGCTGAGGGTCTAAAGCCCCCTTTGATGCACCCCCCAAAAAATTACGCACATGTAAATCGCACACATGCCATAGAGGCATGTGTGCGCTACATGGCACTTTAAAAAATGCATTTTTAATGCATTTTCTTAAACTGCACATGGTTATCACCAACTTGGAGTTGCTGGTAATTGCATTTCATAAATGCCCAGTTTGCATTTAAGAAATGCTTGATACATGCGCATAAGGAATCGTAAATAGGAATTCCCTATTTGCGATTTCCTATTTAGGTAATCGCAAATTACGATTCCCTAGTCGGAGTTGCAATTTTAGGGAATCACTAAACATTGTGATTCCCTAAAATGGGACTGCGATGCCTTTCATACATTGTCAAAGGCTATTTTGCATTCGCAAACGGCGGAGTTTTGTGATTCGCACCGTTTGCGAATGCAAACTAGTTTGATACATCTGGCTCCAAGCTCTTTAATATTTATTTGCAAGTGAAATGTCCTCTTAAGAATTTATCTTGTTCCTTCACAAAAATTCTCAACAAAACAAAACAAAACAAAACTCCGTTCATCAGAGTTCAATCAAGTGTACAGGAATAGTTCAAAGTTTGTTTTCATATCACACATGACTTCAGGATACTGCTCTGTAAACCAAATGTCCATATTCCAAACCTTTAGGAAACTAGAGTCCTCGACACTTCAAAATCAACATCCAGTGTAGTAAGGACCAGCTGCAGCACAATTCTTTTGCAAGCACTCAGAACACCAAAACAACATTTTCACCTTAAGATCCAAAGTGGGCGCTTCTCTCTAGATACATCTCTGTAAACACAAGAGAGTCCATGGCTCACTGCAAAATGTAGTTCACTGCCAGTGCTTAACTGGACAGCACGATCCCAATGATCCTGGAATGTGAATCCAGTCAGCGACGACAACGCTTTGTAGTAATTGTCAGCATTGTCTTTAGTGAATGACACTTAGGGCCTCATTTAGAACTCGGCAGACGGGTTACAGTGTCACAACGGTAACAGATATCCCGTCCGCCAAAATCTAAATCCCAAAGAATATAATGAGATTTAGATTTTGGCGGGTGGGATATCGGTCACTGTTGTGATGGAGTAACCTGCCGCCAAGTTCTAAATCAGGCCCCTAGCATGGATGACCTCAAGGCAATGCTTCCTCGCACTAGACCGAGAGCTGACAGTAAGGGATATATGTGCAACCGTAATAGTTTGTTATTAGCAAATAGCGAAATTTTGTGATTTGCTGTTTGGTACTCGCAAACACCAATGTACAAATGTGTCTTTGACACATTTTGTGATTCCCAGCGGGTTACAAACATACCTTCCTCATGAATATTAATAAAGTAGGTCTTGGTTTGTGACCCGTTGGGAATTGCTAAAATCACAGGGATGTGGCCTACTGGGGTCAGCAGACCACCATGTATGTGATTGTTTTTAAGTAAAGCAATTTATATTTTTTTTATTTTTTTATACATGCAGCCCATTTTCCCTAAAGGAAAACAAGATATGTTAAAAAAAAGAATTTCCTTTAAATTATTTGAGTATGCTCTAAAAACTGTTTTTACAAACATTCATAAAGGGGAAGAGGTAAATTGTGAATGGTGACCGCATTTTGGTCGCAAAAATTCACACATACCACTGCAATTCGGGATTAGGTTACTGAATCACACAAAGGGCGCTGTACATGAAAAAAGGCCTTTTTGTGTTTGCAAACAGACTGATTCTGCGAATTGGCCCAGTTGCTACCACAAAAAGCCTTTGTATATGTGACCCTGTGTGCCTTTTCAAGGCCCACTTTCTGTCACTCATTCTTTACATAGTATTATGATGTCTCAATCTCTCCTATACGTCCTTTGATCATCACTATTGGACTGATTATGACTTTGGCGGAGGGGATAACTCCGTACCAAATGTGATGGATATCCCGTCCGCTGCATTACAAGTTTCATAGGATATAATGAAACTTGTAATATGGTGGGCGGGATATCCATCACATTTGGGACGGAGTAATCCCCTCCGCCAAGGTCATAATCAGGCCCAATGTCTCATGATTTTTTATTTGGTATTGTTTTTTTATTTGTCTCATCACAATGATGTAGCTTATTTTCTGTTTTCCATCTGTCTTCTTTGATCTTTCCAGTGCATCTTATTTTCCCATTCTCCCCTATGTTGTATTTGACATTTCCTGTGCATCTTAGTTTCTTATCCTTCCTCTGGCCTGTTTGACCTGCCCTGTGTCTCTTATTTCCACATCCTCCTCTTAGTCTCTGTTAACCTCATGAGTTTAATTTTTCACCTTCGGTCTCCTTTGATCTCTTCTGTGTCCCTTGTTGTCTAATTCGTTCTCTAGATTTTTGTATCTCTTCAGTGTGTCTTCTTTTCTCACATTTTCCTGTCACTTCTAAACGTTTCTGTGTGTCCTGGTTTCAGATACTCACTGTTTGGATAGACAAGTCCTCTACATGGCAAAAGATGTAAACTCCTGCCCTTAGTGCCCAACTGTAGTGTTAGCTGGATCCCTAATGCAAAATGTTATCATAGGCAAACACAGACCATGCGTGTGCACCATAACATAGGCCTGTCTTACGGACTGAGGTCTTGTTGGCCCGAGAGGGCCCCCAACGTGCTACCCTCGTAGTAGTGGAAGGCTTCTCACTTCACTAAACGTTAAGCAGCCCAAGCAGGTAATGGCAGCATACTGTGTAGTGATCAGTAGGAGGGAACAGGTCCTTTTTGCCCTGTGTCAATGGAGTGAGGCCTACAGGCTCACTCACCTTTTTAAAAGTTTTAATGCTGTGTGCTTAACTCACCCTTGGCCTACATTAGGTAGATATAGAGTGCTGCACAATGCAGGAGTAGTGACTCTGTGTAGGATGTATGTGTGGCTGGGAAGAGTACAGTACAGGGATACAGCGGTGCTGTGCAGTGTATGTTTGGTTAGTGTGTCTTCTGGATGGATACATTGCTGTGAGGGATACATTCCATGAGAAGTGTGGTGCTGTGCAGTTTGTGGACAATAAAAGCGTGTGCTGGGTGTATGTGTGCTTGCGGTACATGAAGTGTGAATGAAGTGTTGTGCAAGGCATACATGGGGAGTGTGTGTGCACATCATGGTACAATGCAAAGGAGTTATGGTATTGAACAGTGCACACAGACTGAATGTGTATGTTGAAAGTATGTGTGTCTGTGGTAGCACAATACATGGAGGTAACAGTGCTAAACAGTATGTATGCTGTGCATGTTCACTGAGTGCAAGTGTGCCTAAAATGGTACAGTACATGGAGGACCCTGCGTTCCATTTTGGGAAGCTCAAGCCTGCCTGGTGAAAACATGAGTAGAGGAATCTCGCCCAGACAGATTTGTGGATTGCTACATTCTTGTGAGCGGGGTGGGACAGACTGGAAGAAGAGAGAAAGAGCCCAGGATTAAGCTTTGTTGCAGATATCACTATGGCTGACATTCAGGTGTGAACTCTAGTCACTCCCATGGCCCGTGTTGTGGGACTATCAGCTTCAGAATCTGTCCTGCTGGTAGCCTTTCAAGAGTAAATAATAGAAAGGAAAGTGTACACTTCAAAAGAAGCAAAACCCCAACATAAAACTTCAAAGACTCAGGGCCTGGTTTAGATTTCGGAGGACAGGTTACTCGGTCACAACGGTGATGGATATCACGTCTGCTGAAATATAAATCCCATTATTTCCAATGGGGTTTATATTTTGGCGGACAGGATATCCATCACCATTGTGCTGAAATAACCTGCCCACTGAAATCTAAATCAGGCCTTCAGACTCTAAATCACATTTGGTGTCTGGAAATGGACTAATTAAAGGGGAGGCTGAGGCCCCAAAATGTGTCATCTGCCAAAAAGCCAGCCAGGCAGACTGTGTGAGAAAAGTAAACTTTGAAAGACTTCTTCCTGTGACCAAGACTGGGAGCTAAAGCCTGCTAGCCTCTTTTCTGGTTGAGGAAATATCACCCAGGGAAACCAAGACCACCAGTCCAGGAGCCAGGAGAACCAGCACCTGCCTGCTTGACTGCCAAGAAGAGTGTGGTCTGTGAGGAAGAAGAGAGCACTGGCGGGAGCAAGGCTCAGTGAAGAGCCCTAGGTAGAGGACTCCCTATGCGAGGCATGAGGATACGGCTGTGCACTGGTCGGGCCATTGCCTGTGTGCAGAATTGATTTGGTGACCCCTGTATGCCAAAAGAGGGCCATTGTGGATCGAGCCATGCATTGAGTGTTGTGTGGGGAGTACCAATACCATACTGTCCTGTGGCAGGGATCCAATGTGCAGAAGGAGCCACCATGGAAGTAATTGTGTGACCAGCATTCCAGGACTCATTAACTGCATAGCGGCGACCCCTTATGCCAGGAGGGGCCACTTTGGTGTGGGCAATTGCACCGGAGGAGTCCGCATTGTGTCTGGAGGAACCACAGCAACCCTATATGCCATATAGATGGGCAGCAGATACTAGGTTGCCAGAGTTCAGGCAGTTTTCAGGGCCAAGAGTGAGGCTGCGACCGTCAGGTAGAGCCCCGCACATCAAGATTTGCACCTGATCAGCCCCCGAAGAACTGAGGGGACAAGCTGAAGTCCTGTCAGGAGCTGGAAGACCAACCTTCTGCACAACCCCCCTTGTGGGAAAGATTAACTTACCCAATCTACGCAAACTGGGAGCATCACCTATCACTCAGGGAAACCGGCAGTGCTGCTCAGGAGATAGCCTGCCAGGGTTGGGGCATGTGCTGCAAGCAGCCCTATGTTGCGGAACAGGATCAGCACTTGAGAGGGCCCATAATCAGGGCACTCACTGATACGCTGAACACTTCAGTGCGGCAACGGCGGGAAAGACTTGAATCGGGCCAGTTGGGCCCTAGAGAACTCGCTGCTGAAGGTTTGGGGCACTAAAGACACTTTTGACTAATTCCTAACACTCAAAGGGGAACTCTTGAGTACAGCCTATAAGTGGCCATTCCCTGGATACAGCAACCAATCAATGGGGAATAACCTTGACCACATAACAAGGAAGAGGGTTAGGCAGGGATTTGCATTACAAACACTAGAGCTTCGACTTCAAGGGTGATTGTGTTATTGGTTACGAATCCCGTTAGTCCTTTGCATGTTTAGAGCTAGAAATAAAATACTTCTTTATCATATAAAAGCAAACATTTGACTGGACATTGAAATATTGACATTACTGTGGGCCTTTGAGTTATGAGTCATGGTCACTTATTTGTATCAACACGTCCTCCCCCTCATCCGTGAGGGTGCCTTTGACTGCTCGTTCACAGCTACCACTGACAGTCAACAGCAGAAGGGGTACTCGGCCAAGATGCTCAGGATCCATAGTAGGTTGGACCCCTGAAGTATTAGGATTAAAATGTCTCAACCACCACAGTTGGGCACAGTAGTCCCTGCGTGCCTATGGCCCTCTAAAAGGGCACTCACCATTATATCTTATATTCTTAATCTTTCCTCTGTCTTCTGTGATGTCTTTTGAACACGTTGTTTTGATTCTACTTTTAGGTTTCTTTGGACTTTGCGTAATCTATTTTGTTACTCAGCCCTGGCCTCCATTTATCCCTTCTGAGTATTGTGTTTTCTCGTTGCCCCCTCTGGCTCTTTTCATCTTTCCTGAGTATTTTAATTTTCATTCGTCCTCTGAATCCTTTGATTTCTTCTAGATATATTTTTTATCTCATATTTCCTATCTCCTTTGACCTCTTGAGTGTGGCATATTATGTCACTCTTCCCTTTTTCCCCATTAATTGTTTTAGTGTATGTTTTGTCATCTTCATTTCTATTCTTGGTATCTAACTCTTTCACTCTTTTTCAGCCTCCTTTGATCTTAATATGACTTATTTTCTAAATTGTCCTTTAATCTCTTTTGATGTCTTCTGTGGGTCTGATTTTCCATTCTACCCTCTGTCGGCTTTGAAGTCTTGTGTGTATGTCGTATTTTCTCATTCTCCACTGAGTTTCATTTGACAGCTTTGGTGTGGCTTTTTTCGTTCTTACATGTATCTCTTTTTATGGGTTCTTATTATCTTATTTGTACAGTCTCTTGTCTCATTTGGTCTTCGTGTATCTTACTCTCTCATTCTTTGCTCAGTCTTCTTTGACATTGGTGGCTTATTTTCTCATTATATTCTCTATCTCATTTCATCTTATCTGTGAATCTTGGCATCTTATTCTTTCTCTCTTTTCAACTCTTCTTTGCAGATTGGTTTCTTGTTTTTCCCTGTTTCTCCTTCGATCTCTTCTATGCAGTGATTCCCCATTTCTCCATTGTCTCTCATTACCTTTTCAGTGGCGTTTAGGTTCTCATTCTTCACTCTGATTGCTTGATCTGTGCTGTGCATCTTGAGTTTTTAATCTCTGCTTGTACCTTTTTGACCACTTTGGTGTGCCTTTTTCCTGTCCTTGCCTCTTCTCCCTTAATATTTTCTGTGTGCTTGCTTTTCTCATTTTCCCATCACCTTTGTTATTTGCTGTTCTGCTTCTCTGCCACTCTTTATTGTCATTTTTGGCCTCCACTGATCTTCTCTTCCGTTCATTCTCTCCTCCTTGTTTGCTGTTCTTAGCATTCCCTGATGGATTTGATTGGAGACTTTGCTCAAGCCACTGATCACCTGACCTGCCTTTGCTTTACTATTGATCTTTTTAGTTCCCATACTCTGTATCCTTAAATGTTCCACTTTTTCACTCATTTTCTTCCTTGTTGAACCTTTTGATATCTTCTTCATTTGTCCCTCTCATTCTCGTATTTCCTGTGTCCTCATTACGTCCTCTTTCGATCTCTCAATCTTGACTCCTGCTCTTCAATGATATTTCTCATATTCTGAATCTCTCACTTCCCCCTACTAATTTCTTATTTTATCCATACTCCCAAGCAGTAGAGGGGTTAAGCTGGACACCGCTACCAAGTCTTGAAAGGTGCCGACCTATTGCTTCCCAACACTCACTTCTGTTTTGGGTGGACCAGCCTGACTGCAGAGTGCATGCCACATAATCTGCATCACTTCTCAATCAACATGGCCTAATAAGCACACGGTGAGGTGATCCAGGGTGCCATGCCTGCCCCGAAATAAGAACTCTCAGACAGTGAATGGCAAATATACTGTGTAGTAGTTAATCGTTTAATGACATTTTAAATGGTGTACGTACCTCATTCAAAGGCACACAGCAGAACACAACATGGTTTGAATTCTGCTTACATTCCCAGAATTCCACTTTTCTGAACATGATTTTAATAGCTGTTGAGGATGCTAGTATAGATGTGCTGAATTTTTCATATAATATCAATCAAAGAGTGTTTTGCTTTATTGAAAGCAAGTGAAGTGAAACCCCGCTCTAAAATCCTTTAACCGTCTATTTTTGCTAATCCGGCACAACAGACAAATCTTATATTAAGTTATCTTTTGATATTGAAATTAATACATACTTTTGAGGAGCACCATCCTAAAACTGATGTGTGTTTTGCAAAATGTGAATACTAAAATTGTTTACAAATTTGAAGGAACAGATTCACCATTTCCAGCTACAATTCTCTGAATTTCCAAAAGGATTTCCAAGTGGCACATACACTCTTTATTGCCAATAATGATTATTTATAAGATTTATTTGGAGTTACTTGCTAGGAGATGTAGTTTAGAGGCAGAGTTACATCTTTTGGAAACCAGGAGATTAGTTTAACAGCCTTACTGAACAGGGTGATTCTGGGCAAAACACCTAAAGCCCTTATCTCGGTTCCCTTGTCTGCCAAGTTTGAGATGGTTTAGATGTGGTTTGGTGTGCAGCCTAAGCTGTACATACCAGTGTTATAATGCATACTGTCTCAATACAAACACCTGGTTTCATTCAAAGGGGCTTAAAATAAGCCCCTTGAGCGGCCGGTGCATCACTTTTTATTTGGGATAAAGTGACGCACCTGTGACACAAGGGGCTTGTAAATAAGCCCCAACATTCCATGGTTTAGATGCACCATGAGCCAATTTACATAGCAATATTGCACGAGGAATGATTATTTATTTTTTCTTTTTGTCCTCATACCCCTTTGGCTAAATCAACTCCATATCATCCAGACAAAGAGAAGACCTCACTCATATATGGAGATACATAACACCGGGGAGACCAGACCTCTCTCACTTAACCTCAACGCACAAGTTTACGTTTAAGGATAAAGTTGATCTGGCTTCTAATCATCAGACAATATTTAAATTTAAATGAGATAGCACCCCCCCATTAAACAATGCTCTCCTGTGCTCCATTATTCCATAACCGTGACCATATTTCTACCTTCTTTCCCCTATTTAAATCATTGGTTGCCACAACCCACTTTGAGATCCCGATAAGTGCATCAAACCAATCCAAATATAAAGGGGAGAAACAGATGTCCATATACGACAAATTTCCCTCCTGGCCGGAATTATCACATAACATAATAGCATCTTCTTCACCCTACTCTTAAGTTCCCCTTCTTCCGGAACACTGAAGATTACTAAGGGGAGACTCTGTAAAATCTGTTGCTTTATGGCACTTGAGATAGCCTTACTAACTTTTACCCAAAAAATGGACAGTACCAAAACATATGAACATCAGATGCTCCCGATAAACCACATTTCGTGCAGCAAACTAGTTCCCCTCCTCTCATCTTCGAGAGCTTCCCCAAGGTAATGAAGACCCTATGCAAACTAAAAAGATGGTCCCTCAATAATGGTGCTAATTTGACTTCCTTATGTACAACAAGCATTGAAATTTCCCACCAACTTTGTACTTGATCAGAGGACACGACTTTCCCCCAAAGGGAATGCGGCAAGTTAAAATCCCCGTCCTGCATGTCCACAAAACCCCAATACCAACTTGAAACTTTCCTGACGCTTTCCTGATTGTTTATTATATTGTCTACCAACTGGTTTTCAGCCTCCAACCTGACTGTAGCCTTCTGGGACCAATTTGTCAGTTATATATACTTCAGCCTTGCAAGGTTTCCTCCTGTCCGCTTCTGTAAGCTCCTCCCAAGATAACAATGAGCCATCACTAACTAAATCCCCCCAAAATTGAATCCCCGCTCTCTTGAGAAGCAAAGCCAACACATCTGTGAGGCATTCAGGCATTCCCGCGTACTCCCAAACCGGAGCCCAATGACTATAATACTCAGTTTCAGCCAATTGCCGTACCCTATACCAAACTTCAGCTGCATCCTGCAATATCTTCAATCTCACTTTTTTTGAAAAACTTGGGATCTCCGAATTTACATACAAAAATATGTAGCTGCACCTTTTTCTGTTGCTACCATACGATTAAACATTTCTCCAACCGCCGAGCGATCTGGGTCAGTGAATAACATTCTAACATTCTTAAGATGAAATGCCCATGCGTAATACTGTAAATCAGGAAGAGTAGGGCCTCCTTTTTCTTTCCTTCTGCTCAATTTCTTCCATGCAATCCTAGGGCCTTTTTGTGCCCAGATAAAAGAGTTAATCGTCTGTTGAAATATAATCAAGAGTCTGTTTTCCATTAATAGGGGAATAGATATAAAAAGAAAATTCAACTTAGGCAGAATTATAATTTTAACCAAATTTACCCTTCCAACTATTGTAAGAGGAAGGTGTGCCCACCCTAACATTAACTTACTACACTCTGTTACTACAGACCTAATATTAACCTCTGCGATTAGTT
Organism: Pleurodeles waltl; assembly: GCF_031143425.1. Taxonomy (NCBI): domain Eukaryota; kingdom Metazoa; phylum Chordata; class Amphibia; order Caudata; family Salamandridae; genus Pleurodeles; species Pleurodeles waltl. Next base: position 1,329,530,841 of record NC_090446.1, on the reverse strand, counting down.
CCACCTCCTGATCAATTAGTAACCCTAAGTATTTCATAGAGTTTGTCATGTGGCAATTATCAACCTCCAAATTCCATACCATTATCTCTGTTTTTTCCGGATTAATATGGTAACCCAAGATCCTCCCAAAGTCATCCACTAAGTTCAATAACGCAGGAAGGGAAACTGATAGGTTTGAAGTGTAAACTAAAAGATCATCAGTAAATAAGGTGACTTTCTTCATCTACCCCTCACTACTAAAGGGATAGATTTTTGGGTCCTGCCTGATCCTTCTTGCAAAGGGCTCTATGTACAAATCGAACAACATGGGGGAAAGAGGACAGCCCTGTCTAGAACCCCTAGTAATCTCAAGGAAGTCAGTAAGCTTCCCGTTCACCAAAACCCTTGCCTCTGGTGCCTGATAAATTAATAGAATTGCCCGACAAAATTTACTACCCAAGCTAGTCCGTTCGAGAAGTGACTTTAAGTAGTTCCAGTTAACTCTGTTGAATGCTTTCATAGCATCCAAGGCTATAAATGCTAGCGGTTCTTGATACATGGTAGCCAAGTCGATAGCACCAATTAGGCTAAATGTTTGTTCATACATAAACCTATTTTGTATAAAACCTTTCTGATCTGGATGAATTAATTCACCAATTACCCCACTCAACCTATTTGCCAGAATCTTAGCATAGATTTTATAATCGCTATTCAACAAAGATATTGGTTTATAAGATTCACATCTTACTGGAGATTTCCCTGGTTTCAAAATAAGAGAAATGGTAGCTTTGTGCCAAGAAACTGGCAACGAAGCACCCTCCTCAAAGATCTCTGAAAATAATTGAGCTATTGGAGGAATAATTGAGTCACCCAAAATCTGATACAATTCAACCGGGATACCGTCTGGACCTGCTGCTTTCCCCTTAGTACTTTAAGGATTACTCTAATTTCCTCCTCCGTGATAGGTCTAATCAAATATGACTGCTTATCCTGTGTCAGGTGGGGGACGGTATCCATATCTAACCAGTCCTCAACTGCCTTGATGTCTACTTCCCCCTCCCCCGTATAGAAAGATGCGAAAAACTTTAGGAAGGCCTCTTTTATATCATCGGGGGATGTCAACCTAACTAACCCCTGAATAACTATCCACAAGTTCCTCAATATTACCCCCTACCTGATCTTTCTAGATTTTCCAGGCCAGTAATTTCCCCATGTTTTCTCCAGTCTCAAATTGGGCCTGCCTGCTTGCCTCCCTGTTTTTTTGCTATTTTAACTTGTAAGACCGATTCCAGCTGCTGCCACAAGCTCCTTCTCTTGTTATTCAAATACTCCATGTCGTCTTCCTCCTCCAATTCGGAATTACATAACCGGATCTGCCTCTCTATACCCTCCAATTGCTCCCTGTACTGCTTCCTTCTATAACTAGCAAGACCTATGATTCTCCTCCTCATTACAGCCTTAAAAGTATCCCAAACTATACTTATATACTTATAGGGGCTAAACCCTGATTGATTCTAAAAAAACTCCTCAGTGTCCTTTCGAAGGTGACCTATGACCTCTTCCCCCAGTAACAAGGCCCTACCCAAAGTCCATCTTCTCCTCCTTGGGACAACTCATTCTCAAGGTCACCGCGCATGGTCAGACAAATATGCGGGTGAGTAAATAATATCATTTACCAAACCACACACAGACTTATCAACTAAAATATCATCAATTTGTGATGCGTGACCATACTTTCTGTTATAAAAAAGAAAATCCCTGCTCCTCGTCTACTCTTAGGCTCCACAGGTCGCATAGCTGAAAGTCTTTCATCATTAATTTAAGTTACTGTTGGGATTTAGACGTACCCGCTGACCTACATCTAGCTGACCTATCCAATTTACTGTCTAAGACCACATTAAAATCCCCAACCATAACAACAGGATCCAAAAAATCCAAGAGATATGCAAAAACCCTTCTATATCATAACAATTTGGGCCATAGAACCCTACCAGTGTAAATTTCCTTCCTTCCAGCAAGAGAGTAACTATAACCCATCTACCTAGTTTATCCGTTGTAGCCCGTACCAATGTTGCATTTACCTGCCACTTGACTAGAATCGCTACCCCCTAGTATTAAAATTTTGATCCGTACAAACATAGCATTGAATCCATATGTGACTTTTAAAGAAACTTAAAGTTTCCTCTTTAGTCAAGTGCATCTCTTGCAGTATTATTATATGTGCTGGACACTCTCTGAGGAACAGCAAAATGTTCCTAGCCTTAACCCTTAAACCATTGACGTTCCAAGACATTATTTGCAGCAATCTTGACCCTATAACCCTATCCAATTATACATGAGTAGCCTGAAGTGCGTAAGGACATTTTATAGCTTCCTCCCCACCACCCCCCCATGTACAACCCCAATAACGCCCACCATAATCCCCACTGCGCCCCATAGCCCTCCCTCCCCACCCGGGGGCACCGACCCTCCTGTTGACAGACCCTTAGGTCTCATTTAGAGCTCCTTTGAGCTCCCCGGCATGATCTGTACACTATCTCCCTTCTTTATACCTTTTAATACTTCATCTGCTAAGGCTGGGTCCCTGATATTGTGCATTCTGTTATTGTACATTACACGAAGAGTTGATGTAAATTTGAGTTGGGCTACTGCACCTACACTTTTAAATTCTTCCAATCGTTTTCCCAACTCCCATTGTCTGTTTAATGTTGCACTGGAAAGGTCAGACCTAAGCTCAAATGAAAACTCCTCAACTTTTAAGGGTCCCAGCCCCAACGCCTTCACCAATATTTTCTCTTTCAACTGATATGTTTGAAAATTAACCAAATTTTTCTGCGGCTTCCTCTTGTTAGGGTCCCTCCTGAACGGATCTCTATGGATCCTCTGAATGTCTTTCATGATCTCAGCTTAAGTTTCCTCCAAGGGCATTGCTCTTTTAATGAGAGAAACAACATATTTTTGAAAATCGTCTCCTTCCACACCTTCAGGCACTTTTAAAATTCTTGAATTATTCCTCCTTGAAGAATTTCCCAAATGTTCGAATTTTTCTTGTTGATTACATTGACTTTCCTTTAGTATTTTAATGTCCTCTTTGTTCCTACTTATTTCCCCTTTAATGGTCTCCACCGACTCGTCGAGGGCCTGAGTCCTAAGTGCCAGAAGATCAAACTTTTTTTCAATGACTCTCAACCCAATCTTATCTCTCCTTGGTTTGCCTCTGAGACCGCAAACCCCTTAGATATGTTTTCTGTCAGAGCCAAGAACATGTTCACCAATTTATTAGGCTCCGGTAGAACAACCGGGCCCCTGATTATCCACAGGAGGGGAAGGTTCCGTAATCCCCAAAGGCCCCCCAGGGTCGGGGAAGTAAAGCATCACCAAGGCCTCCACATTCACTCTGCCCTCAGAGGGAACGCACAAAGCTGCCCGACGGCTCCTTCGGAGCACCAGAGTCGCACGCATCCAACCTGCGGCCCCACCCGAGCCTCCGGCCATCTTCGTGGGTCTGGTGCCCACAAACATGTACCTAATACCAGGTACCCACCAGTACGTCGCCGCTAAAGCTGAGCTGTGTCCACTGTATCTGAGCAGAGTAAATGTACTTCGTATCAGTTCAAAGGAAAAATGTACAGAGCTAACTTTCTCCGAATCCACTGCTTCCTTGTTGCTTCAACACATCCATCTCCTCTCCCAGTCCCTAGCTTGTTAATAAACGCTGCTTGCACCTCGTCCTTACCCATCTCTCCAGTTCACTCTGTCTTCTCTTCTGTATTGGCTTCATTGATGCTGTCAATTGCTGGCTTATTGCTTGTTACATTGACTGGGCTTTCCTTCCTCTTCTTGTGTTTGTCCCTCCCTTGGGTGATGTACACATTGCTGTGTTGCTAATGATCATTTATCAGGTGCTTCTTTTTTTAAGCACTGCACAAGAAAGCATATGTTTTCCAGCTGTCTCCCTAGTGTGCTTTTCTTCCCCTTCTGCAACATGTGTTGTGCTCTCTCTCTTGCCTGTGTGTTTCTCGTCTCTGGCCTGTGTTGCCTGTGTGTAGTTCTCTCATTGTTTACTTTTCCTCCCCTATTTCACGTTGCTCTACCTCCGTCAGTTTGCTTGCCTTACTTAAAACATTTGCACTACAATCATATGATTTACACAGCATGCTTCCTGCCCATCATTTGGGGGCCTCTTTGTAAGTATTCTACTACTGCATCCAGACATATCTAACAACAAGCATATGCCTAAAACAAGTCACACGTTGGCTTTATGAGTGCAGTTTGAAATACATGAGTCACAAGGATTTTGTTATAAATAATTAGAATTTGTAATAACAAATAGTATATGTGTAGCAATCCCTATCTGATGATTGCATATGCATGCAGCTGCTTCATATCTCAAGTGGAGGGGCGGGTGGGAGGTGGGGGACGGGGAAAATATATATCTTTTAAGTAGCTTTCTGATGCCACCTGCTGCATTGATCCTCTTCTCTCCTGGTGTCCCAGCAGTCCCTGGGACATCAGTACAGGATCCCCATGCAATCCTGGCGCTGCTTCCATGCTATGCCTAGCATGACAGCAGCATCAGGATTGGTCTGAGGTACTTGTTCTGCCCCTCAGACACTGCATGGGAGGCTGTGCAGTTTCTCCAAACCAGCTGTGCAACCCAACCGGGTTGGAGAAACCTAAGTGTGCATGTCATTTTGGCCGGCCTGAGACAGCCGGCCAAACTGACATGCGCACTTAGGCCCATATTTATACTTTTTTTGCGCCGCATTTGCACCGCTTTCTGACGCAAAAGTGGCGCAAACTTACAAAATACAATTGTATTTTGTAAGTCTGCGCCGCTTGTGGGTCAAAAAATTACACAAATGCAGCGCAAAAAAGTATAAATCAGGCCCTTAGTGCACTGACTCCTCTCCCCCTACTTCCCATTCCCATGGACCAGCCCCACCCCTCCCTGCACCTGCTGGATGAGCCAGCAGCTGAAAAAATAAACAATATTAAAATATCGTTTTGTTTTTTAGTTGCTGGCTCCCAGTGAAGGGGCGATGCTCCTTCGCTATTGTGAAGGATCCGCCCCTGTATGCATGTAATCTGAACACTGTTATGGCCTGCTGAGTTACACTGCCTTCAGCCTCAGACCCAGAGCTCTCAATTGCGCCTCTTTATGAATATCATTCTACAACCAGAACTCACCCGAACACCTAAATACGACTCAGCTTGTATGTGCCATACAAGCATTAGAAAATCCAATAGCTCGGTGTTTTAGAGTGGAGGCCTCTTGGCTTTGCCAGTACTGAGTAAAGTGAATTACAATTACAATACAAAATTGCACTAAAGAAAAGAGAGCTCACAAATGTTAAAGTCTTTACTTACGTAAACTATAGATGTATATACAGTAACAGATTGCTAAAACTATTGCCAAAGCTAATAGGCTTGAAAGGCGAGACGTATTGGCTTTGCCAATGCTTGTTCTCTTTCATTTCTCACCTTTGAGGCTCTTTAAGCTTGAAATCTACTACCGCCTGTCGAATCCTGTTTCGTTCTCTTGTCTGATGCTTGGCTTGCCTCTCTCTCTCTAACTTACACAATTAATAGGTTCAAGGACAGGAAGCAGTCGAACTGTCAAAACTTCATCATATTTCTTACAAGTACAACTTAAATCAGGCGTGCCTTTCCCAGACTCGTGCCTGGCCTGCCCTTCTCGGAGCTATTTAAACAGACACAGAAGGAAAACCTTTTAAAAGACAGTCTCATATCCTCTCCCCCGCTGCCGTCAGCAGGGTGCCCTAAATACATGGACCGAGAAGACAGCTGATAACCAGGATGAAGAGGCGGGAAATGCAGCCATGCTCGGCTGGGCTGATACCACTTTAATAATATGCGTTTGAGGAGCATCTTCCTGGTTCCACTCAGTGGCCAGCTCACAATCTAAGAATAGCCGAGTCCTGCTGCTAGCGCCAACTTAGTGAACAGAAAACCTCGTCGTTTAATGTCCCTGCGCATAAATGTGCCCGAAAAATGTGTGTCGCGTGTTCCAATATTAGAGAGGTGTTTAGCTGGGTTAATGAAACTGCATCAGAACTCAGTGTGTAGCCTACAAGTCGCAAGCAAAGAAAGATAGTTAAGTTGGTTAATGCAAATGCCACGATGTCTGTATCCATCTTGCATGCCAGAGGTTCCCATCCCAGTAAGCTATCTTGGTATGTGGTGTACCTGGACCGGTGTGCTTTTAGCGGCTCAGAAGCTGGATAGGCTGCCTTTCTGGGAGAGACTAGGCACTGTCCCTCTCTCTTGCTCACTTACCATGCTCCTGATCTGGCCAGCTCGAACTTAAGCCACTGTATGGCTTCCAATCTGGTAGCAACATTAACAGACTGAAAAAAATGGCTGATAGTTTTCTCTACTTGACTACTGCTCAAAGTAAACTGACGCAAACATCATATGCATACTTCGCTTTACAAAAGTCGTAATACGAGAGCTCAGTTGGTTACTGCGCCTACTTTAGAAAGGTGTATGTATCCGTTAGTAAACAGATCGGAATCCCAGTAAGCTATCCCGCATGGAAAACATGCCTACTGCAAAGAACACTGTACTATTTGTAGCTGACAGGTTGAGATCTTGGGGTAATAGCTCAGTGGCTTAATGTACCTGTGGTAGTCTGGGAAATAGCACAGCAGCTTAATGTACCTGACATTGCCTGCAACCTGCATCTCAAATATTCCATTACAATACCCCATTAGATGAAATCACTTTCTTTAGAAATTTCCATGCAAGCTTCAGGTCACAAGCTATAATCATAGTCATTAGGTATATGGGTTAGTTAATGCATGAGTTGCTGAATAACACTGTTGTGAGAATGTGTCTCTCTTTACATGGTCACCCCCATTTCTTCTGGACTGATTGTTTTTTTGTTGTTTTTTTGGGCCGCACACTGGAACACCGCCAACCTAGCCCCAATGCATTTCTTCTGACCCCTAAAACATGTTGAAATTTTGCCTACTCCTAATTGGCTTATATAACTTTCCTATAAGGCCACAGTATATGCTGTCCCAAAATACATCAATGGCATGAAAAGGTAAATGTCACCAATTAACTACAGCACTACTGTGTTATCCCTTACTGTGACAAGAGATACATGTTTCCAGGCCTACCATTCTAGCCTGGCACTGCAATTCTAAAACTGCACCCCCTGACCCGTTATACAGACATGGCATGAAAAGTTATATGTCACCTATGGACTACAACACCTCAATGTTATCCGCTACTATGACAAGAGAAACATAATTTCAGGCCTACTACTGTAGCCTAGCACTGTAGTTTTAAAACTGCACACAACATGTCTAAATTACCCTTTTTGACAGGAGAACACCTTCCTTTTAAACATCCATAATTCACCCCACATTGGCCTTGTATCCCACAAAGCAGGGTGCATGCTATTTAAAAGTAGGACATGTAGAAGTTTAAAACTTAAATGTTCCTACAGAGACCAGCACCCAAAAGCTAGTAATTCTGTAGGAAGGCAGGCTGGCCCAAAGTGAAACACTGGGAAGCAATATTGAATATTAATTCAGCTATATCGGCTAGGGATCAGCTAGAAAAATGATTAAACAATGTGTTAAAGACCAACTTAATGGCAAAGTCAGATTGTTTTATAAATATTAAACAAAACGTACTCTTGAAAATTATTTTTCCTGCCTGAAGCTCCTGGAAGCTAATGTGTATTAGCCAACTGATGAAAAGCCATGGTGAGATGTGGAAATTGCTCCAAGTGCAGAGACAATGGCCTGGTCTGGGGAAGTGGTTTTGTTCCCCTGGTAGAAAGAGCAGTTGGGCTGCGCCCAGAAACTTATTTTACTACAAAGGGGCCTCCCCTGTCATAAGCATATGTCAGGTGACATGTGGATAGGCCCATTCCTTTGTCTTCCCAGTCAGGCAAGTAACAAACCCAAGGGGAGGTAAGCTGCCCCCAGAAGTGGTTTGGAGAAACCTTAGGGGAGGGCGCTGCTCATTTCCCCGTTCACACCTCTGGGTGGGTACACGGGCTCTGCACAAAGGAAGAAGGGTTTTTCCATCTTGTGTTTAGTGAGTGAGGGGCACTGTGGGATTGTTTGCCACAAGGCACAGAAGAGCACAGAAGAGCTGCTGTAAAAGTGGGTAGGGTTACCACAGGGATCTTTTACCCTATTGGTTGGAGAGGGGCCATGAGTCATCCCCACCCACAAGACAGTGCAAGGCATAAATGTGACACCACAAGACTCCTTCTTTAGAGTACTCTGGATCTGTGGAAGAAAAGAAAAAGGACTGCACCTGCAAGGAGACATGAAGGGCTAGGCCTTCTCCCACTTGAACTCAGGACAAAGAAGTGAACTCCAAGTGCTATTTGGTTGGCCTCCTGTGTGTGTGTGTGTGTGTGTACAGGGACACAAGCAGCAGCTAGTGCCCTTTTTAGTAAAGCACCCAGCTGACCAATACCAACTAGACCTTGACCATGCTAGTGGCCTCTCTTGGAGTGAGTCTTGACCCCCAAGTGCTGTTCCTGAGGCCATGGGACTCTTGGCTTTGTACAGATGAGTTTCTTCTATTACCTCTGAAACCTGGGACTTACAACCTTTTTTGGAGTTCAACACCTCCAGAGGACCAGGACAAACCTGCTTAGCCGATCTGCCCAAAATACAACCTCAGTGGGCTGAAGTAACAGATTTCTCCTGCTCTGACCACAGTGGAACATTTGTTTCACTGGGGAGAGAACTCTCCTGGGCAAGACATTCAAATTCTCACCCTTGGAGCTTCTCCCACCAATCAATCAATCAAGTATTTGTAAAGCGCTGCTAATCACCCGTGATGGCATCCGGGCGCCAGGGATCAGTCAAAAAGCCAGGTCTTGAGATTCCTCCTAAATTCTGCTAGAGAAGGTGATGTCCGGAGGTGGAGAAGAAGGCTGTTCCATGTCTTGGCAGTGAAGTAGTAGAAGGAATGGCCTCCACTGTGGCTTTGGCAGATGTGTGGTGTCTGTGCGAGGGTGAGGGAGCCAGAGCGCAGGTATCTGGTGGGTTAGTGGAAGTTCAGGCAGTGGTTGATGTATGCTGGTCCTTGGTTGTGGAGGGCTTTGTACGCTTGTGTCATCATCTTGAATTGTCATCTTTTCTGGACAGGGACCCCATGGAGGTTCCTGAGGTGGTGGGGGAGGGAGAAGTGAGTCAGTTTGGGTAGTCTGGCTGCTGAATTCTCTATCGTCTGGAGCCTCCTCAGGAGTTGTATGGTGGGTTCTGAGTACCATGTGTCACTATAGTCCAGATGGCTGATGACTAGGGCTTGAGTAAAGGTTCTCCTTGTTTCAATGGGGAGCCATTTGAAGATTCTTTTGAGCATTCAGAGGGTGTGGAAGCAGGCAGAGGAAACTGTGTTACTGTGTTGTTTCATGGTGAGCTTTCTGTCCAGGATGATGTGAGGGTGGATCGAGCTCAACAGGCCACCAGGTGTCGTTCCACGGGGAGGCGTTGTTCCCAAAGATCAGCTCTTCGGTCTTGTCATTGCTGAGCTTCAGACAGTTGGTCTCCATTGTGTCGGCGATACTCTTCATGCAGTAGTGGAACTTGGTCCTCGTGGTGGAGGGGTCTGCTGAGAGCAAGAGGATGAGTTGGCTGTCCTCTGAGTAGGATATGATATTGAGGTTATGCGTTCTGACGGTGTCAGCTACAGGTATCAAGTAGATGAAGAGGGTGGGGTTGAGGGATAAACCTTGGGGGATACCGCAGATGGTGCTCTTAGGTTCCGCTATGAAGGGGGGTAAGCAGATTCTCTGAGTTCATCCCTTGAGGAATGATGTGATTCATCTGAGGGTGTCTCCCTGGATCCCAATGTGCTGAAATCTCTTGAGGAGCATGTGGTGGGATATGGTGTAGAACGCTGCAGAGAGGTAGAGGAGGATCAGTGAGCCGATTCTCTTCTGTCGAGGAGGGTGCAGATGTCGTTAGTGGCGGCGATCAAGGCGGTTTCAGTGCTGTGGTTGGCCTGGAAGCAGCATTGGGAGGTGCCAAGCAGGTTGTTTCCCTCCAAGTGTTTGGTGAGATGATGCTTTATGGCTTTCTTGAGGACTTTGGTGGGAATAGGGAGAAATTAGGTCGGACTGTAATTTTGGAGTTTGCTGGGGTCGGTGGTGGGTTTCTTGAGGAGAGGTCTGACTTCTGCATGTTTCCATGCGTCGGGAAAGGTGACTGTGGAGATGGATGTGTTGAGGATGGTGGTGAGTTGGCAGCTAACTTTGCTTCCAAGGTTGAAGAGGCGCTGGGGGCAAGTGTCCGTTGGTGCTCCCGAATGGATTCAGTTGATAATGGTTGTGGTCTTCTGTGTGGTGAGATGTTTCCATGCGATGAGCGGATGGTCTGGGGTGGCATCCGTACAAGTGAGGAGGCTGTGGAGGTCAGTTGGTTGGAGTTCGAAGTTCCTGTAGATGGTGGATATCTTGTTGTGGAAGTGGTTTGCTAGATTGTCGCAGAGATCGTGTGAAGGGGAAAGGTGTTCTTGTTGGCAGTTGGACAGGAGAATTCTTTGACGATGCTGAAGAGTCCTTTGGTGTGGTTGGTGCTTGCTTCTTTGCGGTTTTCAAGGGTATCTTTTCTTGCGACTTTGAGGTGCTGGTGGTATTCATTGAGGGCTTACTTGAAGGTGGCCTGGTCAATCGTGTCTCTGCTGGTGCACCATTTTCTCTCCAGTTGTTTGCAGCTGTGTTTCATTGTTCTGATTTCTGGTGAGTACCAGGTGACTTGTTTGGTGGGTCTGCATGCCTTGGCAGGTTTGATGGGGCAACTTGGTCGACACAGTTGGTTGCAGGGTCAGGTTTGGTGGTGTTGAGGGCTTCAGTCAATTGGGTCTGTGTTACTTTGCTCCAGCTGCAGAAGGCGTTGGGAGGCTTGGTGGCAGTGCACAGTAATCTTGAGAAGGTGACGTGGATGATGGTGTGGTTGGTCTACGTGAGTTCTGAGGTGTGGCTGTATTTGGTTCTGTAGCTGGATATGAAAACAGGGTGCAGCATGTGTCTTGCACTGTGTGTGGGGTCGGCGACCAGCTGAGCAAGGCAGATATTGCTCATGTGTTCCAGGAGGTTGGCAGAGCTGGTGTCTTAGGGGTTGTCGAGGTGGAAGTAGAAGCCGCTGAGGAAGACATAGTGCTTGGACTCAATGACTAATGGGGCGATGCAGTCGTTGATTGTGTCGCAGAAACTGAGGCATGGTAGTGGGGGTCTTTAGGTGAGGGTGCCTCTGATGGTCGTTCTGCCGTCAGTGTGGAGGTGGAAGTTCCTGTGTGCTAATTTGTTTATGGATGTTGGTGAGGCCTCCTCCGTGTTTGTTTGTGAGTTCACAGTGAGTGATCTAGCAACCATTAGGTACTGCAGTGGTGATGTCAGGGGTGGAGGACGGGTCGAGCCAGTTTCCATGATGAAGATTACATCAGGGGTGAGGAGGTGATGGTGAGGCGTGTTTGCAGAGAGATCACGTGCTGAGTAGGAGGCATTGAGGTGGTTCTGGGGAGGCCGTGCTCGGTGGAGTGGGAGTGGCTATAAAGGGGTTGAAACCAATGGCTTCCACCCAAAGAGCTTCAAAGGGGTCTGAAATCATAAAGCCCTCCTGGGATGAAGCCTGCTGCCTGGCCCCACTGAAGGATTTGGACGTTCAGAAAAAAGACTAAGGGCCTGATTTAGATATTGGTAAAGGGGTCACTATGTCACAAAAGTGACAGATATCCCACAGGATCTCCATCACCGTTGTGCCAGAGTAACCCCTCTGCCAATATGGATATCCCACTGGATATCCGTCACTGTTCTTATAGAGTAACCCCTCCTCCCATATCTAAATCAGGCCCTCAGTCTCAAGGTAAATATGTTGCAACCTGCTGGTCAGCGATGCCAGTCCTATTTAGGCAACTCATCAGAGTGATGTGTTGCAGGGAAAACATGTTCATCCTGCAGGTGATAGTTCTGAATCTCAGTTCAGCAGATTAATCTTTTATTCTTTAAGAGTTTGATAAATCACTTACCACTCAGTGAAAATGCAATACCCATCAGCAGACGGTCCAGAGCTTGGCATACTCACTCTATACATATGTTGTATTTTTCAGGCAGCAATTACGTTTAAAATTTTGCACAAAAAGAAAATAGCTATAAACAGCATAATAGGGTAATTGAGTGGGTAAGACAGTACAGAGTGATTCAGGTAAGGTATAATAATTCTGCTCTGTGCCTGATAAACAGAGAATACAAACAATAAACGGGAAAAACAAAAGACAATAGCCAGGACACGAAGGGCTGATTCAGAAAAGCATAAGTGTGGCAAGCAGTATATGCAGGAGTGCTATAACGCACGTACATATGCCTTCAGGAATCAACCCAAAACACCCAACTCCCTATTAGTTAAAGTGCGAAGAGGGCACAGTTATTTCTATTTGTACTAGTTACATATGAATATTCCATCAATATTCCCATTTGAGATGTTTTGGGGCCAACTCAGAAAGGCATGCAAAAGTATGTAAGAAAGTGCTCCAGGAATACTTTTTTACATGCTCCAAAATGCTTTGTAAAGGGGCCTGCAGACAAAAGTTGGATTTACAATCTAAAACTTTCAAGAAAAAGGTAAGTTTCAAATGCAGAAACCTGATTTGGAAAACGACATTAATGCAAAAATTATCTAAAATTGAAGACATTAGATTTAAAGTTCATCTGTCTTTGTTTCAGTTACTCATTTTGACACTCAAAGGAGAGCTTAGCTGTTATCCTAATAACTGTAAACTCTAACAAAAAATTGGGAATGCATGTCTGCATCATGTGTTTATGTTCTAGTTGCATCTTCATGGTTTAGCAGTGTTCACCATTCCCTCCAGTCACTGGGAGCAGTACTGCCTGGTTCATAAATAGGCTGGTCAATGCAGGCATGTTTATGCTGGGATCTGGTGTCAGGTGGGTGATGCACAAATTCCCCCTGGGTCCCAGGGCAATATGACGACGCACGGTCATATGCAGCAATAGTTCACATCCAATGCACGCTAAGGTTGGGAGGGGGGTCGGAAAGCTCCGCTCTAGCCCATCGCCACGACACGCCAGGAAGAAGGGACCATTTCAAGCATTCCTTGTGTCTGAACTGAGACCTGGCTGAACGCAGCTGTTGGAAGTGAAGGTGGGCCCAGCTGCTGGAGATGGTCACACTGTGTCTCCAGATTAAGCAGACCACCAGGGGGACCAATTTTACACTCTCGGGCTCCACCTCACGCCTTAGCCAAGAGATAAACTGAAATATACAGCATCTAACTTTCTTAATCCGTATTTAAACTGCGTAGGTCTGGATACATATTTACAATGAACATGGCCATTTACACAGCTCGCAGTACACATTAAAGTGTTTTTCTGCACATTAATTGCTGGCGCTAATTACTCCCCAACTCAGTGGTATCAATGTTATTAGTGCCACCAGATGACTCCACACCTGTGGTTCTCATCCAAGATTTTTAGGTGGTAAATCATTGGTTCAGTTCAATTTAAATGATTAAACCGGCACCTGTGAAAACAATGATTTGTGAAGTGAAATCTCAGGCCTGGAAAAGCTGAATCCCAGTGACACTGAATTACTTCGAAAACACTGGGTTTAAACTTACAAATGTATGTCCCACGCAGCTGTCTGCAGTGGTAACATAGCTCAAAAATGTATTTTAACGGGATCTCAACTGGTGTGCCAACTCACTGAGCTATCTTACTGGCATACAAACCTATGACCAGTAAACTACATGCATGGTGCTGCAGAAACGATAGTAACGCTCTAAACTATTTTATGATCGTTCACACCTGTCAACAACAGATTACACTCAGATCTTTGCAGCAAGTAAATTAACCACCTGAGACATCTTAGCAATATTATCTACTGATACCTGCTGGATAGACATAGCTGCCTATAGCAGATTCCTTGCTGCCAAGCTATCTTGAAAGGCAACGTTTCAGAAAAATAAAGTAAGCCAGGCTAGCTCCACTATATTTTTTCTTCATTAAGAATTGCTTCGATACTACTGGTACAATTAATGTCTGTGTTGGCTGACCACAGGCTGGCTTTCAGACAACACCACTCTTACTCCATCATTTTTCAGCTCCAGGAGTAAATTGGTGCTCTTTCCAGACCTATCTGGTAGGAAAGAAACAGATGTCACGAGTAGTTGAAGGATAAGTGGCTCTTCTAGGAAAATACACCTACCAGTTAAAAACCTCTGTCACTAAACTGCCTATTGGATGATCACGTCAAATGAAGTTCTGGAAACAGGCTAGAAAATGTGAACTACTGGCTGTTTTCTCTTTGACAAAAAAAAGCAAAATGAATTACTGTCATCAGTGCATAGAAGGTGTTATGTGGTATGTACTCAGCAAACAACCTGTGATAAGAAATCACCTTGCCTGACTACATTATGTGTTAGGAAATGAATGATGAAGGTGGCCAGAATGCATAATTCTGCTCAGAGTGCACAGAAAAGTCCTTTCCTTTCTGGTTCCTTGAAATCCCATTTCTTGTCCCCTGGATCCACCTTTTCGAGAGATGTAAGAAATTGTACGACTTAACTTCCCCTCTTTTCCTTTAAAACTTTGCAAATGTAATAGCGGATAAAGATTAGGGCGTTAAAGCCAGCAAAATATAACTTGCAGCATAATATTCCAATTAGCAAATCAGACACTTGCCACCCCAAGGAGTAAGTGGGCAAAGTTTACAAACTTTCCTACTTTGGAGGGAATGTCCAGTTCGCCCATTTCTGCTGGCAAGCAGAATGGAAACTCTACAAACTACTAAATCCTTCCTCTCTTCTGGTTCATTCCACCCCCACTTCTGGACTGGTCCCTTCTTGTCACATACATCTCCTTCTTTTCCTTTCTCCACAATCCACTGCTTACTATTCTATATATTAATCACTTCATTTCACTTACTTCCACTTTGTGTCCTCTAGATCAGACTCTGTCAGTTCTCGAGATTCATCCTGTCATCTTTCTTGGACCCATCCCTTTATTTCCTCTAGTTCCAACCCTTCTTTTCATCCTCGATCTTTCCAAATCAGCAAATTCCTTCCTTCTGTTCTTGTCATCTGAAAAAGCCTCAATTATTGTTTGATCTCGCCCCACTTTTTCCCCTGAACACCCCTCTCACTTCCCTCTGAATCCTAGACTTTCTCTCCTTTATAATCAGCTCCTTCTCTGAATCCCCACTTATTTTCCTCTTGGAGCCATACTTTACTGCCTCTAGATCAGCTACTTTCTGTTTTGTAGACACCTATTCCTGCCTTTGGGAATCAGGACTAACTATGCAGCTCATCATCTCTTTGCTGTCTTCGGAAGTCTCCCATCCTGTTCTCTGGTTGGCTGGTCTATCCTTAGTGCACACACTCACATCCCTTCCACCAAGTCTTTGTCGGTCTGTGCAGAAGCTTAAAGTAGGCCTACTGTTGCACGTTTCCTCTCACTTACAACACAACAGAGACATTCTGGTTGGAGGGTTTACTAGCATATCTTAGCCACTAAGGGGACTCTCCAATCTAGATTTGGTATGCAACGGTAGCTCAATTAAATCTTTCTACTTGCTTAGTACTCACTTAGTACAGAACGTGGCCTTGAGTGCCATCTCTCCACAATACTGTAACTGTTGAATTGCATACACAGCTGACTGTTGAGCTGTCCAAGCCCTTTATACTGCAATACCTTATCACATACACTACATTTAAAGAGGTGATTTCTAGGCTGTTTGAGATAATTATTCATGGCCTCTTTCTCTAAAGTTGCTGAATCTTCCTGTCAATGTTACTGGCAATCGATACTACAGTGAAATAAAGCTTAAATAGTAACCATATCTGCAGCTATCTTGAGTAGTTTTTGTTATAATCTTTTTTGAAGTCAAAATTGACGCTTGACTTGGATTCCAATAGCAATTAAGAGAGTATTGTAGACCACACAGGACATATGATTCATCCCATGTGGGCCACTGTTTTTTTGTATGCTTTAGTCGACTCAAGGCCTAAAGGGTTACTGGGTCCACACCAGCCCCCTTGCTGTATATTGCAATTGATATTACAGCATGAATATTCTGAGGAAGAATATACCACCTTATTCTTAACTTGTGATGAGTGCCTCACAGAGGTGAGGCTTACACTTAAATATGTTTAAGATATTGCAGAACTGATTCTGTTGCCCCATATCATTCACCGAGCCAGCCTATTTCATAATTCGTGCTTCTGGAGATGCAGTCAGCAAGACCTGTTCCATGTTCTGTGGTGATGTCCTAATTTAGAATTATACTAGGTGGAAATATAGCCACAATGACTGACACTAGCTGATATGATACCCTTTTGCTTGCACACTTAGGGTCTAATTACGAGTACGGTGGTACTAAGACCGCAATACTCGCGGTGGCGGTCTCACCGCCGCAGTCTTGGTGCTCTGCCCACCAGATTACGAAGCTGGTGGTCAGATCGGCAGGAGACCACCACCACGCCCAGGATCATGGATCTCAATGGGATGGCGGCAGAGCAAATCCTGGTCATGCACAGTCGTGCCGATGTAGGCACTGCCGTGCTGATCATGACTTGCCTTTCCGCCAGCCTTTTCATGGTGGGGTCACCTCCATGAAAAGGCTGGATATGTACCCAGTCAGATAGATAGACAGATAGAAAGACAGATAGATAGATAGAACCTTTTTTTAGAATGTTCAAATGCTCATAGGTGTCTTGGCGCTGCCACAACTCAAAGAGGATCACACATATTACTAAGTCAGACCACCAATTGAAATAACTATGTCGCTTACACAAAGAAAAGTGCTCTGCGAGCACCTGCAGATCATAAGGCAGAGCATTCAAAGGATCAGAAGTCATATGCTTGAATGATCTCCCACCCCAGCAGCACCGTTTAACTCTAAGTACTGTCACATTTTTTACTGGACCATAAAGCGCTTTGGGGCACATAGCACTGGAATTTGGTCTCAAGATATTTAGTGCCCATCTTGTATAGCAAATCACGCACTATACAAAGCTATTTAAAGATAGTCCTTTTCCTTACCAGTAACCAATGAAGATTACATAGGTCTTCAGAGACAAATTGATGTTTGTGTATATATAGAATTAGATGAGACCTGGTATTTTGGACTAACTGCAGTCTTTTCAAAGCAAATTAATTAATGCCCAAATAAAGGGCATTACAGTAGTCCACTGGGATAAGAGTAATGCTGATATGTTAGTATTCCCTAAACCCATAAAGCTGTGGTACATTCTTACACTTTGAGCAAGCATTACTTAGCTACACAGAGCACTGCCCATCTTGATGCAGACATCGTACGCCCCACGAAAGGACCCATGTTCTGCCTCTCGGGCGAGGACCTCTGGCGCACCTGCTCGGCCCCTTCCCTGCTTCTCCTCTACCTCTCTGCTCTCTGGCTCTTTCTCCTTACCAACTGTTCACCCCACCCTGCTTCCCCCTGCCGTGTCGGCCCTCCCCATGTCAGTGACCCCACTTTCTCCTGTGGGATTTAGGAAGGATCTTCTCCTCGTCCTCATCCAAACCCCCCCGACTCCCGGTCCGACCTACGCATTCATACCTTTGTTTGGTTGAGCTAGTTGCTCTTCTTATCCCTGACTTACAAGTCTATTGGAGTCAGACACCTCACTGCAACTACTACAAAATTCTTCAAACAAAACTTACTGCAG
Source organism: Pleurodeles waltl (assembly GCF_031143425.1). Classification (NCBI taxonomy): domain Eukaryota; kingdom Metazoa; phylum Chordata; class Amphibia; order Caudata; family Salamandridae; genus Pleurodeles; species Pleurodeles waltl. The sequence goes on along the minus strand of NC_090446.1, from coordinate 1,329,513,159 downwards.
CGGCAACACATTTACATCTGTATTATTCTGTGGGCCACGCTCAACCTTATGGTATGGAATGTATGATGCTGTAATATGCTATGTTACATCTCGATACCAAAGTGTTTATGTTACTCAAATGCCAATAATGACTTATAAAAAAAGTCCTGAGCATTTGAAGGATAAGAGAAGGCAGAACACACAATGCCTATTCTTTCCATATCTTATAACAGTTGTTCCCAACCTTTTGACTTCTGTGGACCCCCACTTTATCATTACTGGAACCCGGGGACCCCCACTGATCATTATGAGAATTGAGGGACCACCCAATGAGTCATTACTGGAAGCTAGGACGCCGGCCTAAACACAGTTGATTGGAAACGCAAAACAATACACAATAACACAGAAACAGCATTCACCAAACACATACACAAATAATAACACATTTTATTTAATTTGCAAATGGATATAAATAAAAACAAATCATTTTAATAGGAATATTGAAGCTTTTCTAAATTAAGTTAAAGCCACACATCATCCATACTATATTATGTTTGATGCACCTGCACTACTCCCACGAATCAATCTGAGGATACTAATTTAAATTTTATCCTCCAATTCCAATTTTCTTGACATTTATAATAAGTTTTAAAATGTTCAATTGTACATTTAGCCACTTTATTTATATAGACATTATTAATCTGTTACTACCATTTAACTTTCTAAGCAGTCATGGACGCGCGGAGGAGGCTTCATGGAACCCTAGAGGTCCCCGGACCACAGGTTGGGGACCATTATAATGTTCATTTAAGCAATCCAGTACTCTAATGATGGAAAGTTGTTTCTCCATAAACTCCTCCACACCTTCTCTCTACCTTTAATCTATAATGCTCATGAGGTTGAATTGCCGGGGACAATGCTGGCTCGTGTTTGTCTACTTTATTCTATTGATTGTTATTCTAAATAAATGGTTGCTTGCTTTGAAAGTGTGTACGATTCACTGCATTTCTATTGAAAATCTCAATAATAAATTGCTAAAACATCTGAAGACAGCATAAATTGTAGTGGAATATTTTTCATTATAAAAGAGCCCTTCTTTGTCTGTGATGAAATCATTTTCACTATGTAACATTAGTGTATAGCCTCAGCTTCTGTCTATGACAATTTTAAGGTGTCCTGCACTACAGACCAGCCTGCCACCTCAGCTCACCCACCTTGGGTCCCCTGTCAGTCCACAAGAGTAGAGCAGCAGATCACGGCATGCCCATAGCTCAGCCCCATGGAATGCCGCTCGGCGCCCACTTACCCAAGCACTGAAGCAGACTTTCTGAGAGGTCACAGATTTAAGACATATCCGCTCCATGCATTTCATAGGTCAAATGTGGCCTCATCCATTCTGGCTAAAGCCTCCTTTCATTGCTGAAAGAATGCAACCAGGGCCCAAGTTCAGAACTATTTTACCTGCTAGTTAAATGTCTGAACCATCCCTTTAACCCGCCTCAATATGGTATGCGCAAGTATAGGTCGGGCCCCTTTAGGCTTTTAACAATATGTACACTGAACACATAGAAAGAACTTCTTCAAGGTTTGAAAAGTCATACTTTCCACATTGGGAGACTCTACACATGACTTCGCTTCTAAGAATTCCATTGTCCCTTTTTGATACAAAATCTTTTCACTAGCAAAATGCTTCTTTGAAGGGGCTACATGGCAGCATACAATGCTCCTGGATACCTTAAGCAAATTCATGCATTGCCTACCTAAGCCCTCTTCTCTATAGAGATCCACAACTTGGTTCTCGTCATAAATAAAGTATTTGATCCCTTTAATTAATAGTTTTTTTTAAACTCATTGGCATATTTTTAGCAATATGCCAAATTTCAAATCGCTATTGTAAATGTAGCTGAGTAGGTCTTTTAACTTTAACAGCGTGCAGAGCAATGACTCCCTTGTCCTTACTTTCTATGCAACATTTAATTGCAAGACCTTATAAAAATAACTGTCTTAGACATTTGATATATTTTAGACATGTTTGATACCATACTGCTAGGGCTTGATTATTATAACTACTAGTTCTTTGTTTATTTGTAGTTTTTTCCTCATTTCTCTTTTTGTCCTGCATTCCCTTTTTACTTTTTTATGCAGTTCTTTCTCTGGTTCTTATCTCTATTCCTCATTTTTATATTATTTTCTTCTTCTTGTATGTTCTATTTCACTCCTACCTTTCTCCCTTATTTCCTTTCTCCCTTCCTTATTACTTATCTCCCTTTCTTACATCCAGCCTATTTTCTTCCCTCCATCCTTTCTTCCTTCCATTCTTCCTCTAATCTTCTCTGCCTTTCTCACTCACTTTCTTCCCACTCACTCTCATACTCTTTCTCTCTTTCCTTTGCTTATTCCCTCATTCTTTTCTCTCTTCCTGGCTTCCTTCCCGCCATCCATTTTCTTTCGCTCCTTTCCTCGCTCATTCCCTTTCCCCTCGTCTTTCATTTCTTTCTTCCTCTATCCCTTTCTTCTTCGAGTCCCTTCCTTCCTTTTTCCCTCCTCCTCTTCCTCCCTCTCTCTTTCCCTCCCTCCCTCTCTTACATGACCTCATGTAAATCTTTCTGCTTATGCCAGAGCACCTGCACGTCTCCAACGTGCAATCCTTTAGTAGCTCGTGTTAACCCCCCTCTTCGTCACACCCTTTCTGAATAGCTCATCAGTTTAGAATAATTTCTCCATTTCCTGGCCTCGCCTCCACACGCTCCTCCAGTTTCCTTCTCCGTACTCTCACACCCGCCCCATTCTCCCAGACACTTGCAGACTGTCAGCAGTGTACTACTGGCAGTTGAATGAAGGAAAGTTCTTATCTGGCACTCTAATTAACTAATCACGTTTTCGCTTGATCAGTAACAGATACTAATCCTCCTCTGAGCCCTTCTTTGTGATGGGAGCAGGCACTGTACATCAGCACAATTATCTCAAGCAGATGCAAAATGGAAAAAAAGCGAAAAAAACTTCCTCGACATAATCAACCAGCTTTCACATTTATTTTAGTTCAACAGCATCAGGATTAAAATCTTACTTTAGACAAGAGTGGAAGCAACAAAAATTCAAAGCTGTGTGATAGCAGCACTTACAGGATCTGGCTATTAGCACAGGATTAATGAACAATCTATTTTTTCTGATTGTGGAACAACCTCAGTCCTTTCCCACTGTTAGGACACCCAGGTGATTAGCGAAAAATGATAGTATATTTGTTTTAGAAGTAACAGTGGCCCTGGTAGCTGTTATTATCAGCATTTGTATAGCCATTTCCAATGTCTGAATGGTTTCTAAACGCTCTAATAAAATGGGTCGTAATTTGGTAATAGCTGTGGAAATTCTCCTTGACTGGAGTCAATGTGTATAAGTGACAGATACTGAGATTGGATTATTGGTTGAAGGGTGAGCGAAGGAATAACTTTGGCTGTGCCATTATGCATTATAGAAGGGACTGAAAAATGTAATCCACAACATAGGTAATGTGTGTTCTAATGTACTGATATCAAGTGGTGCATCAAAGTCATATTATTCAAGGTGCACTCTCAAGAAGACATGCAGAAACAATATGTATGTTTTCATAACGACATTAATCGGCTAAAATATAATACGTGTATGCATATATGTCCAATGTATTGGGATTACAGTATTGCAGTTAAAAGTTATCTAATCACAGTTATTTATCATTTATTATACTTATGAGGAGAAATGCACTTAGAATTATGCATTTGGAATGTTCATTGAACTGCTTCTCAAGTTTACTCAAGTGAAGGCCTGAAATGTTTTCCTGTGCTTAACCTTTTTATTTGCAGGTGCTTCTGCCCAAGTCTGTAATTAATGAAAGGCATGTTGTCTATTTGAGATAAAAGGGTATGGAAGGATATGTTGGCAAGGATAAGGAGGGCTAATAAACAGAAGAAAGAAGAACTCCTTTGCGAGCTCCTGGACCAGAGACGTACCCAAGGTCGTCCTGATGTTTGGTTCATGGATGAAGTCTAATGGGGGTTATGAAATTCCAAACTGAGCACCGAAGGTGGAAAACTACTGGTTATGAGAACTTGGATCCTCAAAGGTTCTGCAAGGTCTAAAGTGGTGTTCAGTTAGTTAGGTGAGGCAGACCCTTTCTATTCTTTGACTAGAGTGGATTCCCTCTGGACTGATAGAGGTAAAGATCTCTCTATTCTTACTTTGGCTAAGTGTCTTCATGCTGCGCACACCTCTCTTGCAGAACTTCTACTGAGGCTTCTGTTATGCTGACACTTTTTGACTATTATTCAAATCATCGCATTTCCGGAGAAATACTTAGGTTTCCCTATAGCTTAGTTAGAAATTTTTTATTAGGTTAACTTTCAAATGATTAAACAGGAGGATCGCCATTTGGATTGTGTCCACCAAGTACTGTTTCTTATCTTCTGTATTGCTGCAAAAGAAATTCTCGCATGCCTCATACTTGTACTTTTTAATCTGATTAGATGCTTTACTTTGGCTTTGGTAATTCTCTACTTATATAGTATGCTCCTGAGACTCATTTACATAAGTTTGGCCTTAAATGTCTAGTAAATCTTTGAACTTGAATTCCTGTCTCCGAGATTTAATGTATGATCAAAAAGGCTACACTGTTAATTGGAGTGAAAGTATTGATCTGGTTCTCCTTACTCTTCTAGGAAAGGTAAATCAGAACTACAGAAACTAGAAAATGGGCCAGTTGCATTCTCAGGTGTGATCACAATCCTTATCACGGTGAACAAAAATAAACCTGTGCTTAACCCTCTGGTAGCTTGGCATAAAAGCAGTCAGGCTTAACTTAAAGCAATGTGTCAAGTATTTATGCATTATTTAAGCAATAATAAAGTGACAGAACAAAGTAGGAAGAATCCCAGACCAATTTCGAAAAATAGAGGATATTTTATAAAAAATAAACTGACATCCAAATGACAAACATCTAATCAGTAGAACTGTAATTATGAGTTTTTAAAGTGTTAGGTAAAAATAGCACCTAAAGGAATGAAGCACCAACTATGGGTTTCAAAATGTGCCAGACCAGGACAAAGTCACAAGTTCTGGCTTTACACAACAGAGCCCACTAAGAGTTGTACCTTTTGTTCTTTGTGTGGGAGCTGTGCAGTGCTGTGATTTGAGGCTCTGTATCGATATGCATCGCATTCGTTGAGCCAGCAATCAGGTGCTGCGAGGTGCTGTGATGCAAGACCCTTGTATCATCTTACATCGGGTCCGGTGAAGCTGCCAATCAGGGGCTGTGCAGTGCTGCAATGCGACGACCTGCATCGTCCTTCACCATTCTGCAGCAGATCCAGTGCAATGCAAGGCTCTGCATTGGTCTGCGGCATGCTGTGTTGGCTTCAGTGAAACCTTCATATGCGTAACTCTGGCCAAGGGTCCAGGGCCTTGAGAACATCACTCGGGGGGTCAGGACTCACTCTCACAGATGCCAGCAGAGGGGTTATGAGGCAAAATGCAGCTAAGTCATAAACATGAGGAAAACACCACAGCCACAAAATCACATATTTCCAGTAACCATGGTCATATTGAACTAGTGAACTAGTGAACTGTGATGAAGATGTTAACTTGCGTGCTCGAATTAAGCAGTATTGTAACCACTCAGATTGTTGCACGTCACAATGGGAGATCTCTCCACTGTATGGAATTTCGTCTTTACCTCAAGATTGAGGGAAAGGTCCTTAAAATCTGAAATAAGCTTAAGTCTTACATCTTTCCTGCCAGATGTGAACTATGGAGGCCACAGCACACTGACTTTCACCTGCCAGTGTCCTGAAAAAGCACTGAAAATGATTTAGTGCAAACCTAGCAGGGGATCTACAGAGTGCTATAGATTATGGTTCAAGATTGTGTGCATCAAGTAAAGGTTCACATCTTTGAATTAAGCTACATTTATTATATAATCAGACAAAAGGAAATTAGGCGAGTTACCAGAATCACACAAGTTTCAGTCAAGTACCCATACCAGGTTTCAACCAACAGTACTTCAAGTTTGAAATTTTCAGGCTCCAAAGTCAACAGCTTAGCCACTAAACCACGTCTCCTTAGAGCTATGTAAATGCCCCAAATAAAATAAAATAATATAATGCTCATGGTAATGGTGTTTGTGATATTGTACGGTATTGTATTGTGTTACAACAGTGATTCTGAGGGTCAATGAAGCTTACTTAGGGGGTCGGCAACTGGTTAGAAAATTAAATAATATTTTCAAATTAATAAAGTACATATAAATAAACAAGATATAACACTAATCATTTTGAGAAACATCTGAAAATGTGAAGGAATTCGAAATTGGAGACTAAAATTGAAGTTGGTATCTACAGCTTGACTAATTGGAGCAGTGCACGTGCATCAACCAGATTATAGTATTGACGATGAGTGACCTCAGTTTACTTTGGAAAAGCTCCAACCTTCCCATTAAAATAAGAATTTTGAATTGTTTTACGTTTGTGAATTAAATACAAATGTTCTCATTTGTGAATGTGTTTGATCAATTTATGTATATTTTGTGCATTGTTTTGTGGTTTATGTCATAGAAATTGCTTATTATGATGTTCATGGATTCGAATAATGATTTAGTGGGAGTCACTGGGTTCCAGTAATATTAGGTGGCGGTTCACAGGAGTCAAAGGTAAAGAATCTCTGTTTTAGAGCATTTCATAGCTTCTCACACACTGACGAGGCCAGGAAGCACTCCAAGTTTCAACAACTCCTGGTCTCTCTTTCGGAAGTGTATGGCTAGAAAGGTATCAGATGTAAAATGCCCTGTGTGGGAGAAGCTGTTTGAGGTGCAATGGTTATATTTTGGAAGCTCTGTCTGTAACAATAGGAGTGTAAGTGTTGATGGCGACAGTGATAGCAGCAAAACATGCGACGGTCATGATGGTTATTTTGCTAATGATGCTTGTTGTAGCAGTGGTGATGTTAATTGTAGTAGCTTTTAATGATGATGATAATGATGGTTATTATGGTGCTTGTCGTGGTGGTCGTGGTTTTAGCTTTGACTTAGACGGTGGTAGATATATGGCGGTTGTAGATGTGCTTGGACTGCTGGAAGTTGTGACGGTGATGTTAATTGTGGTGGTGGTAGTCACTTTGGTGACACTATTTATGATGAATGTGACACTGATGGGGTTCATCAAGCACTCTTCTAAAACTTTTTTGACGCAAACCCCAAGCTGAGACTCTGTTTGAGCCTGTTAAGTTAGCCTGTACATCTTTGTTCCACATTCAGCTTGTCATTATTTTTCGTAGAACTTGTGAAAGTGTTATTTCATTTAAATAATGACTTTGCTAAAACATCAGATCTGGCAACACCAGTCTGATATAAGATGCACAATATCTACGTTTCAAAGTTTAACAGTAGATGTGTAAAATAAACGTAGTGATTTTCATAATAAAACCCATCTGGGGTCTTGAGGTGTGAGGATAAAGTTACTTAATTGTGAAATGGTCGAAATATAACAATTTTTTTCTATTTACTTTGAGGTTGAAAGTGGGGTAAAAGGAACAGCCAACTCCTTTCCTCAGGCAAACCAGAGGAACTGTGATTTTGCACAGTGTGAGCAGTTTAAATAGGTTGATCAGGGAAGAAAAACAAGATCCATGGAGAAGCACTCAAACCGAATGTCATGAGCAGAGCACCCAAACTGCAAGTGAACTGGGCGGGCTGCAGTTTGAGGGCACTTTGTTCTTACAGTAATCATGTGTTTCATCTGTGGCAGGTGGAATGTGATCCGCAAAATTTCAGATTCACACCAAAATCCAGTTCTGCTCACTACCATATCAAAAAGGGCCAAGTACTACTGGTAACGATCCCACTCTTACCACTTCATTCACTTTGTTCCCTAAATTCTATAAAAGCCTTACCTTGAAGTGATCCATAAGTTGCTTTACACTAAAAGCCTCTACAAAACCATTTGTCAGTATGCATACTGCAGAGAAAGACCGCAACCACAGTTATATCTTCATACCCTTTGCTCAGCACAACCAGCAACCTCCACGTCATTCTCTTTGTTTCTCCGTCATCTTTGATAATGTTGCTGATGACATAACCCTAACAACTATGGCTAACATGAGCAGAATTGGCACAGCAGCATCCTGGATTGATGTCAAGGGAGAATTATTTTCAGACTCTCATCATGACTCCCACTTGAACCTGTTTCAGCTGCAAACTGGGCTTTGTGCCTGAATCAGGATGTTGAGTCGTGTGGTAATTAGTAAACAAGTAGAATTTTCCCTGCACAATTTATGCCAGGTAAAGCTTACCTGAGTTTGTGTAGGAAATGATGCATCATTTCAGGTTTGTGGGCTTCATCACAGGTGAAAATGGGCATTATTACGGTGATATTCCACATCCCAAGGTGCATACCGGTTAGTGGTGGCATAAATAATAGCCTGAAAGAAAAGCAAAAAAGGGGCAACCCAGAACTCTTCAGGAACCTGGGTGCAACATATAGCAACAATAACAATGGCTTCTTCGGAGTCACTTATAGGCACATCGAGTAAATCTGGGGCAAAAGATTAGTATCTGATCTCTATCTATCAGAGTCAAATGAACAAAGCACAGCATCTCAAAATATGTATTCTGGCTTTCAAACAAGAATTAGTAGGAGCAGACTCCTAGTTGCTCAGCATGGTCATTATACATTCAATGACGAATACAATCTAAAACGAGGGCCTGATTTACATGTTGGTGAAGGAAATACTCCGTCAAAAACTTGTCCGCTGTATTACGTTCCCCATAGGATATAATGGGTTTGTAATACAGCAGACGGGATATCCGTAAAGTTTGTGGCGGAGTATTCCCCTCCACCGACAACTAAATCAGGCCCCAAATATCTTTGACGTTTTGGTCCTCCAAGGCATGAATTTAAAAAAAAGGTCTCCCTAAGGTCCAAAATAAAGAGAGATAGCAGCCTCAGCGTAAGGATTTGAAGTGCTTTTAGATGAAGCAGCTACCGTGCTCAAACACCAACACATAAATTAGCATGTATGGGCCCTGGAACACTCACAGTTTACATGATTCAGCGCTTGCGCTGGATGGCTTTCGTCAGACTGCAGGCCACCTCCTCCCCTAAAAGAATAGGATCAGACATACCTATATTGACTGCCCCAGAGTTACTCACTGTGACTATTAAAGAACCATTGGTATTCTTTGCATGTGCCATATCGCACCTGGCAAATACAGTAACCACCGGTATTAGTATTTTTCAGGGTTAGTATCACAACTCCAAAAGACCAGTATTCGAAGACCCCCAGTGCCCTGGTCCTCAGATGGATTCACATCCAAATTAAAACCACTGAAAGTTCCCTAGAATGCTCTAAAAATGATGCTTGATCTTTTACTGTCTTTTGCTGCCGTCTCAGCTTCCCTAGTGTTCCCAAACACCAACTATGACTCCCTAGCACTGATTAAAAGTGCCAATACTGAGCTAATGTGAGATAAGTGCACACCTTATTGCTAAGGGGTCTTGGACTCAAAGGTGAGTGACGTTTCCCTATTGATGTCACCGGGACAGGATGAGTGGAACCATGAGAGGGAGGCGCCAGCACTCAGGAAATACTGGAATAGTGTCAAGTAACTGTAGACCTACAGCATCCTGCATGGAAGGCATGTTGGCTCCATTCCACTGCAGCTGATGGTAACACCAAACCGTAGCCCACAGCAGCAATGGAGGGAAGTAAACACAGCAGCCCCCGCAGAACTGGTCCACTGGTTTATGTTTTGTAAATTCTGAAAGGGTAGTATTACACCAACTAACTTAGAACATAATGCACCAACGAAGCAAGATGGCCGAGCAGAGATGAGTGCGGGGGCTCCAGCAACTTCTACGCATCTGATGTCATTCTATTAGAATGGGGCTCTAACTCAGCCCAGCTTTGCACTAGGAAAACTGCAGATTGCCAATGGAGGCTGTAGCACTGCGTGCAGGAGGAGTAGGCCTAGGGTGCAGGGTCTACCTAGGCAGTTGTGCTGTTTCAGTGATGGGTGCGTCAGTAGCTGTGCCGGATCAGGACGTTAACAGAGTCCAAGGCTCTTGCTCTGCGCTGCGAGCATCGTTCTGGCTTCAGAGTGGGAAATAGGTTTAAGGGCTGTCAATTGCTTTGTCAGCTCTGCAATGGTGGGTGGTGATGTGGCAGCCTCACTGTTAAACTCAGCAGGTGCCATGTGGAGATTGGCTTGTGATGGGTGACAGGACTTGTGCTCACCCAACTGGTGGGCTGGATTGGCATGCTGCTAGTGTCTGGGTTGGATACATGGTGGTGGGTCCCGGTTCCAAAACATGAAAAGAGACCAAAGCCCAGATGGGGCCGATAACCACTGAAGTTACTGAGGCATCCTTCTGTAACACTTCTTTGAGGAACTGGATTGGGGGTCTCCTCTCTCTCCTATTCTCCTTGTTTCTTCGGAGTAGTGTGCTGGGGTCTGTGAGGGACTACCACAGCAGACTAGTGAATGCAAAGGACCCTCTGGAGCAGGGGTCTCCAACCTTTTCTGTAATGAGAGTTACTAATGATCAATAAAAATCATTACGATTTACTAATATGATTCCAGTTGTTTGCCTTTTCGTGGCTAATACATAATAGGCATAGACGAAATGCCTCTGGCACCTGGGAAATATTAGTAATAAACCTCCACAATGCTACATGATTTAATCGCTCAAATGTCAGTTTTAAATATATTTTAGAATTTCAACCATCAGCTTATCAGTTCTGAAAACACATTTTCGTTTTGAATACCATTTTTTCAAATTTGGTATACATGAAATAATTTAGTCAAGCAATAGCCTCTAATTTAAAAGGCTGGATCGGGCACAGGAGAGCTACTTCTAGGTAGCTGGAAAGCTACCAGTAGCTCTCGAGTTACTCGTTTGAGAAGCCTGCTCTGGAAGAAACATGCATGTCTGAGTGCTTTTGTGCCTCCCCAAAACCTCTTTGGAGTAGGGGTGTTATAAAGTGACATAATGTGGTTTGGATTCCTGGGGGTTTAATCATTGGATCTGTGGCTGGGTGTGACATTCTCCTCACTCTTTTGAATCTCCAATAAGGAAATTGAGCATGAGATGATACTTTTCAGGGACTCTGGATCAAGGCACAGTCTGTTTTGTGTTGTAAATGTTCCCCTAAGATACAGTGCTCAAGGCATCTGCAGGGTCTACTGACGTATACAGTAGCCAGAGCGCAAGTAATATCAGACCATTTTCCACTGGCGATCAATCTGACATGGAGCCAGGATAGGCCCGAGTTTCCTAACTGGGGATTGCAAACAGAAGTGCTAAATTCTATAGAGAAGTGATGGGTGTTCAAATAAGTACATATTTCAAAGCAAATGAGGGATCAATAGGCGTTTGGAATGAGATATCTTTACACTACATATGCATGGTATATGAATGTCTAAGGCATTTAGTATTAGGTTCAAACTTAAACATGAGATAGATTTTAGGAAAATAGAAAATGAAGTAGCAGATGGAATACATAGAACTGAGGTACCGGTATAAGCCAGAGCGAAACATCGGGAGTCATTCGCCTGACTGCATCTGTTAGATCGTAGGGGATGGGCCACTGAGCAACATGCTGAATGAGATAAAACAGGCAATCTTCCGGCCTGAATAATCCGAGGACAGCAGAGCACAGTGCTAAAGCTACCAGATGGCCAGGTGACTACAACACAGTCTAAAACCATCGAGTTAATGCTAGACTACGATAGTGCTTTGTATCAGAGCACAGACGTGGCTACAGAGGGACAAACAGCTGACTATGTAAGGGAGACACATTTGAGACAATTGAATGTCATACAGAGAAGAACTGGATGCTCCTATCGAAATAATGCTAGGAAGTGATGTATTCTCCATTGAATTTTATTCAACCTGTGTGTCAACATTGTCAGCCAGTTTATGAACCACATACATGGAAGGTTATGAAATCAGATTACTCTCCCGTAGCATTAGGGAGACAAGTATAGTGACTAAAACCAAATCTTGTCAGGACCCGTTGGATGCTTCTTCGTACTGCCAACTTCCATTGTGGAACACGGACTATTGAATATTAGCCAAACTCATGGTAAACAGAATTTTGGAAGTCCTGTCAGCAATAGAGCACACAGATCAAAAGGGTTTTGTCCAGAATCATTGTACACCCCTGAACATTAGATGTTCCTTTCATGTTTTGGAGGAATGTCCAGGTTTCGTGAGGGGCACGAGGTAGGGACGCTCAATGCCATCCCTATGGAAATGGAGAGACCAGTGGGACTGGATGATGAGTGTGTATAATTTATTTATAGTCAGAAGATGTCCTATTGTACCCGCGTAGTGTTCAGGATGTTTGTCGATTGGAAATAGCACAAGCAGAACCCCTATTTCCAATACCATGGGGATGTACATTGTTGTGGTATTTATATTTACCAGAGAGCTGCAGACATCCTGGAAAGAAATGCAGTCCATGTGGTGAGAGGTGTTAAGAAGACTGCAGTGTTCTGGAAAAGGTTACCACTGCCTACACCAGGCAGACTAGCGATATCTAATGCTACTATTCCAGTGCTTGACCCTAAAGGTATCTTTGGTGATATGAACAGCATACTGGCCAATCTCATATGGGGTGTGCACAGACATAGGTGCAGGCTCTCCTTACGACAGCTTCCAAATGGAAGGGGGTCTGGGCATCCCAGGTATAGAGATGGATTTTGTGGCAGCACAACTGCAGTGGCTGGCCTGGTGGGTGACACACATGGCCTTGGATTGCCTGGTGCTGCAGTGCAATATATGGAGGCTATTGCTAGGCGGGGCACCATGAACTTTAAAGCAGGTATATAGATGTAGAATTGCTAAGATACTGTTGGGCCAGAATGTCAGCGCGCGCTAAGACTAAAGTGGCTTATGCTCCAGATCTACCACTGAGATTTAATAGTGGATGGAAAATTGAGAATATTTGCAGAGTTGGTGAGCTTCTGCCAGAACAATTCCTGCCATATGGCTTAATATCTTGAACATTCCTTGTGACTTGGAAGGTTGGGCTGACTGCGTTGTGTACTCACAGGGTGCTACAGTTAATATTTCATATGGGTTGTACTGGGAGCGAAGGGACACAGATTTACAGGGCTTTAATAGACTATATTAAGACTCCTCTACTCACATTGAAAGGAATCTGGTCATATGAACTGGCAGAGTAAATCTCTGAAAAAGACAAAAAATATTTAATTATCCAAAGTCGGTATCTAGAAAAGCAAGATTTAAACATTTGCAATTCACTATATTGCAGCCTCATACCTCACATCAAGTCAATTACATACAATGTTTAGAAAGGTTTCAAATAGATGCCCATGTTGTTTGGTCAATGCAGAGGAATGTTTACATATATTTGGTCATCTCCCTCACTATCTTAGTTCTGGAAAATGACCTAGATACACTGAAGCAGGTAACTGGAATAGAAGTTCAAGTGAATCCTAAGATATGCCTACTGGGTATGCTGTCGTGTTCTGGGAAACATCAGATGACTAGAAGACCTGCTGACTAACAGTGATATGGAGGAAAAGTGCCTATCCCCAACTTAAAGCTGTTGGTGGGCGGAGCTGCAAAAGTGGAAAGAAGCTAAGGCTGGCGCATTGCATATAGAAAGCAGGTGAAAAAAACTGACTATGTGAAATAATAAATAACATGTGCCCAACTAAAAAGAATTGAAAGAGATGATAGAAAAATCTGTAAATTGATAAGACACCAGTAATTACTGGTAATCAATCACATTTCTTAAAGCATCAATCAGATTAAAATGTGATTTTATCTATTGTTACTGCACTTAGAGCAAACGTGAAACAGAAATTGTTGCAAACCACCAATACAGCACACATAAAAATAAAGCAGAGCACATTAGCCAGAAAAAACTCAAACAAACCTAGCAAGTGCTGGATCTGCCTTGTAGCTGGGTATCATATTGCACTCAACACTACTGGCCAATAATAAAAGCCATATATAAAACATAACAATACACAAGACTTTAACGCAACATGTGTACAAAACTGCTTACATGTGTTGTATAGTTGGCTATCAAGGGAATCCCAGTAGAAATAATCCTTTAGACACATCTATAAAAATGTCACGGAATACATTAGAGCAGCTCACGTATGTCCAACACAGTTTAAAGATGGAATATAGTGGGGCATCAAAGGATTCCCAAAAGCACTAATCACCAAGATGCATTGCACAAATCTATCAACAAGAAATATTCGACAGTTCGATATCGAGCTCCAAAACATGACAGCAGGGCAGGGGTTTGTCATGGATGCCTTGATATCAGAGCAAGGGATTAGGTGTGTCATCCGGGACTCTCCCACATGCCAAACACCAGGGCTTGATGGTTTGCCTATCGAGGTCTATAACACATACGCAGATTCATTGATCCCCAGATTGGTTGAATTCTACTCATGGGCACTTGATGGGAATCTTCTAGACTGTGTGTGAGAAACTGTTAGTTTACCTCCCCAAGCTGTGCAGAGACCCCTTGGACGTTGTCTCCTATTGACCATTGGCACTGATAGGATGCAACTCAAATTTTCAGTAACATTCTCGCAACCTGGCTATTGGAGTGTATGTCACGTTTGGTCCATGCCAACCAGATTGAGTTCATACCGGGCAGGTCTACTACCCTCAACCTGAGGCGCTCGCATCATATCCTTGAGGAAGCTCCACCACGGTGGCCTTAATCTACTTGTCAGGCCTTGGATCTGGGATTGCATTTGAGATATAAGAGATGGTGTGGACACTACAGCTAGAGAGCTGAGCACCTTTAAGGTAGCCTCTGGCCTGACAGTTAATTGGTTCATTCAGCTACATCAGGGGTGCTCAATTCTTCTGGTCAAGGTAGACAACCACCGGATTAAATAGGACCCTCAAACATTCTGATACTTGGGCACTAACATACACCACTCTACTCCTGATTTCCTTGAGGGTAATTTGTAAGGCTATCTCTGCCCTTCACCGCCCAAATGGAATATGGAAATTTCTTCCTGTTTCGGTACAGGCCCAAGTCTCGCTGTCCAAGATGGTGATGCTCCTGAGATTACTCTACCACTTTGCGTACATACCCATTCCTATCCCCTGGAAAGTGCTCTGAATGCTGTATGGAGTTCTGGACAATTTGATATGGAATTCCAGCAGACACAGAGTGGTTCTTTCCAGGTTACAATTACCCACAGTTAGCGGTGGACTAGGAGGGGCTCAAATGTTTGAGCATTACTATTTTGCGGCTCAACTTCAATGGGTGGCTCACTGGCTGGCAGGATTACATTTGATGGAAGTTTCAGCTGTTATCGGGGGGAATACACTGACTAAAGTGTGAGAACTGTTCCTTCCCAAAACAGCGTGGCCTACAACCTTGAAAGACTACCTGCAGGCAGAGCATGCTCCACACAGATCTCCTGCAATGCTCGTTGTCTGAAAAAATGTATAACAAAACGATTCATGACAAAAATATTGGCAAGAAATATTGACAAGTCAACAATATCGACAATAAAAATATACAAGACTACCATATAATATTAATATCAGTGGGCACTATGAGTCTCACCAAGGGTGATGGCTTATGTGCTGGAAATATCACTACGATCAATGACAGAGTTTCGAGGAACAGCAAGTTAGGGGGGTAGTTGAAATGTGGGAATCACTGGGTCTGGCCACATTGGGTGATTTTTTCCAAGAAGGCAACCTAATCCCTTTGGACTTATTGTCAGAGCAGACCGGCCTTCCAGCAGCCAGTTTTTGACTCACAGGCACCTTGTCCTCAAACTAGAACATATTTGGGGAGTCATGGCAAATGACCCCCATACACCTGCTAACCTAAACACTATTCTCACTAGGCACATTAAGGTGTCTTGCATCCTGAATTGTAAGAGCCATGCCAGACAGGACCACTGACCCCCTTGCTGACTTGCAACGCAAATGGGAGCAGGACCTTGGGTATCTGCTGACGACCAAGGAACGGTAAAGGGCACTCATATATCCACGAAGATCTCCTGCACAATTTCAATACATTCAGCAATAGTATACTTTGCAGGGAATTTCTGATGCCGTCCACATCCACAGGATTTACTCTGCGGTATCACCTGCCTACCCTTGATGCCCACCTCCCTGCAATGATCTATAACATATGTTTTGGGACTGTCCTCTTGCAAGAGCCTTTTGGGACACGATTTGCTCGACACTCTTACGAGTGACGAGTCAGCAGAATCTGTACAACATAGGCAGTTTTCCTGGGTTTCTACAGACGCTGTTGTTGGCTAGCAGTGTAATCACACAGAGGTGGAAAGTAGCGACACTCCCCAGGGCCCCACACTGGCCAGCCATTTTGACTCAATGATCAAAGGTGGAATCTAAGGCATTTCCACAAGGGAAAATGCATGGATTATGCAGATGTCCCATAGCGGCCCCTTGGGACAACCTGACACATGCACTCTAAGCAGCCACCATAGCTGGTGCTGTGGCTCTCTGCACAGTTAGGAATAGTCTGGGATACAGAGCATGTACTCCCCCAAGGCAACATACCAAAAACACTCATCGCAGACGCAGCGTGTCCTCCTCGGCCACCATGGACCAATATAAACTCCCACGCCGCATTAACTCACATCAGGGACATGCTCTCGACGTTGATGTTATCTTGTTGTTGTCTTTTCAGACTGTTGCAACATACCTGAGTTCTCATTTTGAAACAAGACATATATGTACTATGTACTAACAAGACATATATGCACTATGTACTAAATGCTAAGTCTGTGATGCAATACTGTCAAACGTGTACAATCACAGTGTAATTCATGCTCTTTAATGCTGTAAAAATCAGTAGAGATGGTTAAAAAAAAATATTCAACAGGTCAGCTCATATTCATATTACCCACCTAAATGGTGGTCATAAACAGCTGTTCTGTCACAGCACACAAAAGCAATCCCATGCTAATGCTATCTTACTTCTGAGTAACAGGCATTTTACTGACCTAAGAGCCCTACAAGTCAGCTTCTTGACAAGGTACAAAATGTTTGATGACATCTCCGTTCACCAAACTTTACTTAAGTAAAAAAAAACATTTAAATTAGGAGTTTGTTATTGAAAACCAAATAACTAATAACCCCCACACTCAGGTAGTTTTCCCGTTGCTGCGGAGATCATTATTTGTTTTGTTTCTGTCATTGACAGGTTTTACTTGGCAGTGAGGGACAGAAAAAAGAACATCACGCCGTCCCTAAATAGTGCAGGCAGTCTAATGCCCTTTCTTCGACTGTCCCTACTCTGTCATGGAAAGCTTTCAGTCAAAAGAGCCAAGGCGTGCTAAGAAGACAGAAAGCTAATAGTCTGCCTTCCTCTAAATGAGGCAGATAGAATGAGGGTTTGGTGGACAGGGTACTCCTCCACATTTGTGATATAGTACTGGTTGGCTGACAAAATAATTGGTGACAAAAATATTCCCCCCAAAAATTGAGATGTCAAAAATATCGACATCAAAGATATACAAGACCACAATATTATCAAAATATAAGTAAGTATATTGACGTTTAACAATTATACTCCATTTTAACCTAAAAACATATTACCTTTAAAAATAATATGTTTAAATTAGAAATAACTATAATACAAAAACAATTAGAAAATACATCTTACAGACATAAAATAAAAACAATATCATTACAATTAATTGCATTAAAATATTTTAAAAATATATAATTTATCTTTACATATAATTATAAAAAAGAAACAAAAAGTGATTATAATTAGACTAGGGTGGTCATTCCGACCTAGGCGGGCGGCGGTTGCCACCCGCCCGTCGGAAGCCGCCTGAATACCGCCCGGCGGTCAATAGACCGCGAGGGGTATTCTGACTTTCCCGCTGGGCCGGCGGGCGATCTGATTCAGATCGCCCGCCGGCCCAGCGGGAAAGCGCCTTCCACAAGGAAGCCGGCTCGGAATCGAGCCGGCGGAGTGGAAGGCGTGCGACGGGTGCAGCAGCACCCGTCGCGCTTTTCAGTGTCTGCATCGCAGACACTGAAAAGCCTAGTTGGGCCCTGTTAGGGGGCCCCTGCCGTGCCCATGCCATGGGCATGGGCACGGCAGGGGCCCCCAGCGGCCCCGCGACCCCCCCCTACCGCCATCCTGTTCATGGCGGCTTTCCCGCCATGAACAGGATGGCGGTAGGGGGGGTCAGAATCCCCTCGGCGGCGCAGCGAGCTGCGCCGCCTTGGAGGATTCTAAGGGGCAGTGGAAAACCGGCGGGAGACCGCCGGTTTTCCCGTTCTGACCGCAGCCAAAGCGCCGCGGTCAGAATGACCAAGGGAGCACCGCCGGCCTGTCGGCGGTGCTCCCGCCCCCGTTGGCCCTGGCGGTAGAGAACCGCCAGGGTCAGAATGAGGGCCTAGATCTTATAAAATACAATAACAATTTAAACAGAAAGTTAAAAATATCACTTTTAAAAATATAACAAAAAGTACATTAAACCAACTTTAAAATGAATACAGAAACTAGGAAAATAATTTTTAGAAAATTAGGTAAACAAATTGCACTTGGAGGGGTCAAATTCACTACTCATACTCCACCTGACCAACAGTAGGGAAAGTGGTGGAATTTGGAGGGGTCAGGTTTATTATTCCCACTCCATGTAAGCAAAAGTAGAGGAAGTGTTTGACTTTGAAAGGTGTTTTATTTATTATTTCCACTGCAATGTAAGCAATAGTAGGGAAAGTGGAGGACTCTGCAGGTGTTAGATTTACTATTCCCACTCCAACCTGAGCAACCCTATAGCAACCCTATCGAAAGTGTTGGATTTTGGAGGAGTCAGATTTACTATTCCCACCCCAACATTAGCAATTGTAGAGAAAGTGCTGCACTTTGGAGGGGTTAGATGTGCTGTTTCCACTGCAACTTAAGCATCAGGAGGGAAGTCTAGCACTTTGTTTGGGTTAGATTTACTATTCCCACTTCAATCTGAGCAACAGTAGGGAAAGTGTTGGACTGTAGAGGGGTTACATTTACCATTCCCACTGCAACATAAGCAAATATAAAGAATGTGTGGGACTTTGAAAGGGTCAGAACTACTATTCCCACTCCAGTGTACACAACAGTAGGGAATGATATCAGAACTACTATTCCCACTCCAGTGTACGTAGCAGTAGGGAAATGTTAAACTTTAGGTTTTCCTAAATTAATACAAAATAAATTAAATATATATAAAATAATAAATATAAACTATATTTCCATAAACATATATAGAAGTGTTAACATTATAAAACATATATAAATAGGTGGTCGTGGCCAAGACGGGGCCAAGTGCGGTCACAGTGGCGTAAGGCTCCTGCCTGGCCCATGTTAATCCTTCCATTACTTGCCCTGGTGTGGCCCAACCCGACCCCCTGACTGGTGCGAGCCACCCTTTGATGCAGCTGGGGGATGATTGGCGACTTCTGCCTGGAAGTGGAGGTGGCAGCGCCGCACTCTGCGAGCACAGTCCTGGCTCATGAGGAGGAGGCAGCACAGCCTGCGTAGCCCTCCTGGCCTCAGAGACAGGAGCCTGATGTGGCACTGTATTGCGGACTCCAGCAGCCTTAGAGTAGAGGAGGGCAATGGTGGTCAGACTGCAGGATGAGGATCGGCGCTGGGTGGTTGAGGCAGCAGAAGGGAGGAGCAGCCAGGCCCCAGCCGCCATATGTTGTAAGCCTGTGTTGCGGTGCAGGTTGCAGCCAACTGTGTCTTGAGACAAGGCTGCAGCAGTGTGGCTGAAACATTTGAACTATCGCTGTCACACAGGTGCATACGACAGAGGAGCCGCTCTGGCTCCAATACTCTGGAGGTGCTAATCTGTCTGTGGTGCGGGTCCAGTGGCCACAGTGGGAAGACAGGTTGCCCCTGAAGTGACCCACGATTCTTCAGTCCTGTCTGCAGATATGGGTGCTACCTGGTGTTTTTGGCCTGTCCGGTGGATGCTAAGCTTGGAGTGGTGCCCTCAAGAACTGCCTGGCAAGGAGTCTAACTAGTGCACCTGGAGGGATCATGCTGAGGGGCCCGGAAGCGCAGTGGCACTGGTTTGGTGGGGGCACCTCACATATGGACAGAGAATGTGCAAGAATGGCTGCACAGACATAGTCCCCCCTCGGTGAGCACTGAGGAACTTTGCCCTTCTATGGCAGGCTGGTGGGTTCTGAAACCTGTGAGGGGTGCTTTTCCCTCCCCCCCCACCTCTCTGTAAACAATTTGTGGACTGCCACTGCTTGGTCATGGCTCAGAATAACGTCCTCAAGCCTCTGCCTCCAAGAACCATTATGGATGTACAGTCTACCTCCCTGCACTGGCGGATCTGATCCACCTACTAGAGGCAAACTGAAGAAGCATACTGGAATGTTAATTAAAATCCTATAAGCCATTTAAGGCTCGAAGACTGCCATGGAGGCCCAACTGGTGGCAATACAGGTAGAAATGGGGTTGCTGCAGGCCGATCACACCAAGCTGGTGGATAGAATGGATGACGTAGAATCTTCCCAAACATCAATAAGGCCCACCATGGCGACCATGCAGGAACACCTAAAGACCTTACAGACAGATGTGCAAGAACTAACGGCACAGGGAGATGATGCGTGTTCTTGTCTTCCCTGAAAAGTCATAGGGCCCAAATGTGCAGTTATTCTTGGGAGACTGCCTGACGTCCATGGTTTTGGCCGAGGGGGATTACACACCGGAGCACTGCTACCAAACATGGGGCCAGAAGTAACTAACTAGAGGCTTGCTTTCATTGCTCCCAAATTTCTACAGCAAGGACACTGGTTGCGCACTGTTGCCAGTCATTGTTGTTGGACACATTGGCCCTCATTTCGAGTCTGGCGGTCTGACGATCGCCAGACTTGCGGTGGCGGAAACACCACCAACAGGCTGGCAGTGGGACTGCCACATTATGACCATGGTGGAGCCGCCACAGTCAAACCATCGACACTGCCAGGCTGCCGCCAGCCAGAAGCCTGGTGGTCCTAGCGGTTTTAATCCACCATGGCAGCGCTGCTTGCAGCGCCACCCTGGGGATTACGAGTCCCCATTCCACCAGCCTTTCCATGACAGTTTACACTGCAAGGAAAGGCTGGTGGAATGAGGGTGACAGGGGGCCCCTGAGGGACCCTTCACTGCCCATGCAACTGGCATGGGCGGTGCAGGGGCCCCCATGCACAGCCCCATCACTGACGGGCAGTGGAATGTTTGACTTGTGTTGCAGCGCACGCCGCACCGCCACATTGGCACCGGCTCCATTAGGAGCCGGCGTCAATGTTAGGGCCCTGCGGTGAACTTCTAATTGGGGTGGCGGGGTTCAGGCCGCACAGGTGGCCTGAAGGCGGAAAGAGTTTGGCGGGCGGCCTCCGCCGTCTGCCAAACTCGTAATGAGGGCTATTGTGTGGGGGGTTGTGGCAAACGCACATTTGCATTCAAGCCAACGGTGAGGGAGTTATTGTTCTGTTGATGTTTTCAGGTTGTGATGCGACAGGGGAGAGATGCTTAAAGGAAAGATGGGGGGTTGGGAATGGGAGGGGACGAGGGATACATAGAAGTGACTTGCCAGTTGATTACCACATAGGGCAATGTCTGTGAATTATAATGTGATGACCTGGAATATCAGGGGCATGGCATTGCTGGTGGAGCGACATAGGGTGTACACATATCTAAGACGACAACACAGCTACATAGCATGTATTTAAGAGTTTCACCTTACGAAAGAGGAACTGGCGAAGGCATCCAATCAATGAGGTAGACAGGTGTTTGGTACTGGGTATTCTGCATATGCTTGTGGGGTTCTGATTTGGATAGTCTCGGGATGCCCTTCGTACATAGATGGTGATAGACGTGGAAGCAATGTATGTGATGTTGGGGGTGTGCTAGATGACCGACCTCTGTCAGTGGTAGCAGTACATGCCCGCAATTCACTTCAGGGACAGCTTTTTGACAACCTGTCCCCAGCCACGCTCAGTGATCCAGAAGCACCAGGGAGCTAGGGGGGGTGGGCTAGGTGATTTCAACTGTATGCATTTTATGGAGGCTGATCGCTTGGTGCCTTCCCTCCCAGGGACACCGTGCATTTGAGGGACACAGCGCTTTGTGCAATTCACAACTTCGTGATGTGTGGTTGTTAGGACACCCAGAGGAAGCAGAGTTCTCTTACTATGCCTGGGGCCATCCGGTGCATACCAGAATAGTAGTGAGTTTGGAATACCTAGGACGAACACTATCTGATCATAGCTCCCTCCAAGTCACCTTCCAATGTGGGAGAGTTTGTGCACAGATACCCAAATGAAGACTGCAGCCGGAGGCCCTCCTGGATACTGCCTTCCGAGAAACCATTGGCACACACATGAGGCATTATTTTAAGGAAAATTAAAGATCAGAGGGAACTAGAAAGACGGAATGGGACACGCTGAAGGATTTCCTGAGTGGGTACTACATTAAAACCATGTGGGGGTTCAAAACATCTCTACTGCGTAGCCTGTTGATATTGGAGGGGCAGTTGCAGGTGGCAGAGAGAGGTGGTGACTGAGGTGGAGTCCTGAGCATGCCTTAGCGTGCTACGGAAAAGTCATGGGGACATGATATACCAACCTAGCAACATCAACTATAAAACCTATCTCGCCAGGCAACAAACTGATGGCGACAAACCAAGGCATATCCTGGCATGGCTGTTGAAGTCAGAAATGCCTGGAACCATGATCGGAGTGATCCTTGATGTCAGCAGTCATATCATGGATGTTCAGATTATTAGGAAATGCTGTATGTTCCCCCCAAACCTCCCTACAGTGCTGGCCTGGGCAAGATCCGAGCCAATGTGCAGTCAAGTAACCTTCCCCGGCTGAATCTGCTACAAATGCAGGAATTAGAGGCACCTCTGCAGTTGAAGGAAATGATAGCAGTGATCCGAGAAATGGCCTGCAATAATGTGCTGAGTACTGATTAGTTCCCTGTAAACATTAAATCACCTACAGCATAACTCTAGCTCCCAAACTGCTCAAGATGTACAGTAATGTGCACCAAGAGGGATCCTTGTCAGAGTCCTTATGTGAAGCCCTCATTGCTCTGCTTCCTAAGCCTGTCGGAGATTCCTAAGAGGTGAGCTCATATTGTTCATTGTCAATGCTCACAATTGACTATAATATCTTAAGCAAGGTATCCTATTGCAAATGTTGCCAGCATTGGTATGCACCGACCAGAATGACTTTATTCACCATAGGGCAACCTTCTATAACACTCACAGATTGCTACAAAATGGGAACCTTAGAAGAAACTCATAACTTTCCGATAGCAGTGGCTTTAGACATTGAGAAGGAGTTTGATACAATGGGATGGTCCTGTTGCTGGTACTGGAGGGCCTGGGGATAGGACCTGAATTCTTTGGCTGGATCAAACTCCTCTACACAACTCCACTAGTAAGGGTTAAAAGGACACCTGAACTTGCATAAGCTTGTGATTGGCGTAGGCACCCATCAGGGATGCTCCTTATCATCTATAACCTTTGCCCTTGTGATGGAACCCCTTGTCTGTCTACTAAGGGTTCAAGGCCCAGACTGGGGCGTGTCTGTGGGGGCAGACTGGCATTTAATATCCCTGGATGCTGGCGATGTTCTAATGTATAAATATGGGACCATCTGCGGGTGTTGCAAGACCTGTTTGACCTATTGGAGCTCTTCGGATGATGACAGGCCTGAGGATCAACTGGAGGAAACCTAGCTTGTTCCCCTGGCGGGGAGTGGAACATGTGGAGAAGGAGGGGTTGAGGACCAAGCAATTGCCCTGGTGCATGGAAACCTTCCACTATCTGGGAATAAATGCATATCACTTGGACAGGGATCTCCTTGAAGGTAACCTTAGAAAGGTACTGACAGCTGCGGCCAGTTCCTGGCCTTCTGGAAATACCTCCCACTCTCACCCATGGGATGTATGTCAATAGCAAAGATGTTGGTCTTACTATGCTTACTGTATTTGCTCACGGCCCTGCAAGCATTGTCCATTTATTCCTTCTTTAAGGAGCTGAGAGGATTGATGTTGGATCTAGTTTGAGTGGGGAGAGGCAGGGTGTTGATTGCCATGCTTCAGGGGCCTCCTATGGCGGGAGGCCTGGGGATGCTGGACCTGGAGCTTTATTATGCTGAAGCACAGCTCCAGTGGCCAGTGAGATGGACGGCCCGCAGCACAAAGGTTGAGAGTGTGGCTGTCCGTGACGAACTCCGGTGAACTACAGTACTAGACTGGTTGATGGATAGGTTTGGGGCCACTGAGGGACCCCACAGATTAATCCGGGTGGTGAAAACCTGCTGGAAGAGGTACATTCAGCCCAGGTGCCAAAAGGTGCCCTATGCTCAGCAGCTGCCGCTCTGGAGCGTGCTGAGGGCGAAAGCTGTGTTGGCCGATCATGATCCAACTCCATGGGGAGAGGCAACAGTGAGCTGAGTAGGTAATCTTTATGCAGAGGGTGTTTCATGTCCCTTTCTGAATCTAAAGTTTTTCCATGACCTCTTTATGGTACACAGCATGTTTATGCTGGCAGTGCGAGACACCTGGAAATGGGCCAAAAGGAGCAGGTACTGCACGAGGGGCTCCAGTGTGTTCTTACTGATGGCCTGGGAAGATAAGCAGTCATGATGCTCTTTTGGTGCATTACTGGCCAAGGGCAAAGATCAGGCAATCATGCAATTTAACTACTTTCACCAGACTTACCTCATGCCGTACCGGATACTCAAGATGTTTCCACGCCCGTCTCTGAGGTGCCTGCACTGTGGACACCCCGACATGACATTTTTACACATGGTACAGGAGTGCCCGGTGCTAACACAGGTGTGGGTGCAGGTGATGGAGGTCATTTCAGATGTGGCTGATGTCCAACTGACCCCTGACCACTTGCTGTGTCTTCTGGGCATAACAAAGAAAGCAAAAAAACAAAACACTTTCTCAAGCTACTGGATTTAACCATGATTTTATTTAACTGTCAGAAAGCAATTTTGTGGAAGGCGGGTGTGCCTCCTCTAGTAGCAGGATAGATCAGAACAGTCACAAGTGGGAAGTGGTGGAAGCCGATGCCATGTCCCGAGATGTGCACAAACAGGGATGCGCTGGTGCTGCTGTACTGTGGGATACCTATGTGCTTAAGTTGATGGACATATTTGGCAGCCCCGCATAGTGCAAGCTGGCCTAGGTGGGGAAAAGGGTGCCCGGTACGGAATGACTCCATAGTGTCCCCTATTCCTCCCACCCACCAGTCCTCCTCTGGATATTACTGTTACTGAAAAATGGTGCATTCTGCTAATGTTGAGATACATTTGATATGTCTTGATGCAACATCGCTCCCCATGGTGAACTAGACTTCTGCAGGGCACGTAGGCAGTCACACCTCTGTGCCATCAGGAATGTTGGATTACCAAGTGATTTGGTGTCTTTTCAATGTCTGTACTTGAATAACAGTGAAAATAATGCTGGCTTCCATGCTGATACAGTGAATGTTATTTTTGCAAACTTTTCAAATACGAAAATGCAAATCAAGACATATTACAAAAAAAGAAACATATAAAATATGGAAAACTAAAAACACAAAATTATAATATAAAATAATACTCAAAAATATTACTCAATTAAAAAATAGAAATGGCTTTAAAACAGTTCCCACACTGTTGCCTTAAAATTTCAACACCCTTAAAAACAAATTAAATTAGTTACATAAAAAATCCCAAAACACATTATTTAAAAAAAAACACTTTAAAAGTAATTATTACATCGAAAAACCTCAAATATAATAGAATTAATTAACATCTGAATTAAAAGAAAGTTTTTAACACTATTATATAACTAACCAATTAAAAATTATATTTCAAACTAATCTATGAAATATTTTTGAACAGGTAAATAATGATCAAATTAACATAATAAAACTTTTAAAAATGTATGCTTAATTAACAAATCAATATTTTAAAAAGTCCCACCTTTTCCCCTACAAACCCAACAGCCTATAAAAAAATCAAAAGTGGATATTAGATAAAAACACTTAAAATATATTGCCAAATTAAAAAACAAACACCACAGAAAATATAATTAAACATACTTAACATTAAAATAAACGTATTACACAAAAAATAATACAACTCAACTAAATAATTAAAAAATATTATGTACACGTATATTTAAAGCAATTATATCAATGATATAAAAGAGTTAAAAAACAAGATTCTTACCTTCTATAGTCTGTCCCATGACATTTTGGACAACACAATATTTTTTCCACAATATGTGTCTTACAATATTTTTTAAACAATATTTAGGTGCAATATCGAAGTACAGTGACCCACAAACTCTAAGTGGCACCATTAGAATTTTGTTTAGAGTTGTCTGTGCTAATAGAAAATATTGTAGCCTGCATAACGTTTTTACAGAATTATTTATGAATGCAAATCCAAAGACTCTTCTAAGAAAACTCTGTATAACTGGAGCAATGGACAGCATATGATCTAAATTTAGGGCTTCCTTAGTACATAAAGGACATAGGGCCTAATTACGAGTTTGGTGGTCGGAAAACCCGACTGCCAGACCCATGGTGAGGAGACTGCTTTAGAGCTTGCGGTCTCTTCGCCTGCCCTTTTAGAAGTTTCTCACTGGGCTGACATCAGCCCAGTGGAAAATGTGTGCCGGCATTAGACTTGGCTCGGAGCTGAGTCCACTGCTGTCCACAGGGGGCCTCCCTAGTACCCTGGGAATGTGCTCTGTCTGCTGAGCAGACAGTGTGCATTCTGACGGTGCTGGGGAGGGGGTCCCCCTGCACTTGTTCTCCATCAGCCTTTTCATGGCCATTAAACCTCCATGAATAGGCTGGTGGAGAACATGGTTTTAATCAGCAGGGCAGAGCTGACTTCAGGGTCACCCTGGCTGATGACAACCAAGACCGCTGTCAACCTATCAGGATCAGAGATTCTGGAGGAAACTGCGGTCTTTTGGTGGACCGACTGTCACACTTGTAATGTGGAGGTTAGACCACCACAGCCGTGGCGGACCGACTGCCACCTTAAGTCTGGCGGTCTTGAGACTGCCTGACCCGTAATCTGGCCCAAAGACAGTTTTCACGATGAAGTCCTTCCTCTGGCCTGTAATACATATTAATGTAAATTAAAACTTACTAGATTTGAAAAGAACTTTCTCACTGAGTGATCAATTTCTATACATACATAAGAGCGTTATTTTCAGTTAGGTAGATTTAAATATAAAATGATATAAAATGAAACTACTAATTTCATGAAAAGTGGTTTACATTTCCTTTAACTAATATCTGTTGCTCCTTTCTTGACCACTACTTTCACTGGATTTATACTGTACATGGAAGATATATAGGTATGCATGTTTTTTTAAAACCATTTCTTAATTAGTTTTTATTAGGTTTTCAATGGTAATCACACATGTCAAGCATAGCACAGTGACCAAAGCCAGACCAACATGTTCAATATATAGGAACATCGGTTGACACTCATGTAGGAAAGAGTAAAGGAGACAGTAATTGGCCATCAAAAGAAATAAACTCAGCCTAGTGAGCCTAAAAATCAGAATTGAACACAATTACCATAGATTTAATATACATGAGCATTGCCAGTTAATAGCAATAAAAGCAGTGAGGGTGGGCGGCCTAGAGTACAGATAAAAGCAGAATCCCAGCAAGCAATTCATATGCAGAATGTATGTTAGTGTACAATTAGTATGAATGCATTTTGTAAGGGCGGTAAAGGTGCAGACAGCCACTATCATCCTTGAGGTAAAAGAGTGGGGTAGGGGCATTGGTCATCCTATGAAAGAGTTGGTCGGACAAACAACTGGAAGACAACATCATCAGCAGGTTGTGGTACATGGATTTGTTCATCAAATTTGCCTATTTGATTGTTTATCGTATAAATGTTTTTCCCAAATGTTGCAATCCAGAACATTCAGCGTACCATTACATATGTGATGGTAACTCTTCAGTCTGCCAAACAACCAAAAGACTATTTTGGAATCACTAGGAAAGTGGAAAGACATCTCCTCCAGTGGAAGGTAGTTTCAAGCATATCTAAGATGCGATGGAGCATCGCTATTCTGGCTGGTAGCCAAGTAGGTGGATTGTCCAACTTGGATTTGGACAGGACCTGTCAGATATAATGTGTGGTATCTGGGACTACGGAAGGTGGAATCTCATAACAATGATGCTGTAGAACCATGCTAGGATGGGACGTTCTGTGAGTGAATGATTGTATTTGAAAAAAGAGAAGGTTGGAGCAGAAGAGAGGTGGATGGCTGGGATGTTTCTCCAGAGCTTGTAAAGCTAGTAAATTGTTGAGTACTAAAAGGACTAGAAATTCTTAATTTTGAAGGAAACAAGGATATCTGAGAAGTCATGGAACATCGCTTTTCTGTTGGTGGGGAAACAGGTGGATTCTCCAAATTGGACTTGGACAGGGCCTGACAGATATAATGCCGATAAGCAGTGATGTTAGAACATGCCAAGATTATGTCGAATAGTGGTCCCTCTAACTGATTGACTGAGCTTAGTCTTGTAAAGTTTGGAGGGGGTCCAGTGCCAATTTTGTAGTACTTTACTTTAGCAAATTTGAGCCTGACTTCTCTCAATCACATTTATGTGAAAACTGGTGGCTCAAATTATGTCCCCTTTCTTCCTGTGTTAGTCAATGACAGCTAGTTTGAAAAGAACAATATGAAAAGAAAATCCTGCGACAGAACTAGACAGTAACGCCGACCAGTCACAGCCCCAATAAGCCAACAGGAGCTCTGGTTCGGTCCACGAAGCCCCCTTTTCTTCCTAAACCACATTTGCAGTTCATTATTTCATATCTTCAAAACTGTCGTTTCGGGATTACATTTCAGTCCAAAATGTATCCTGCATTAAGTTTTGTTATTTGAATTATGATTGAACAATGGTGTCTTATTAGTTATGTATCTTTTTTTATTGTTTTATGTCTATTAATCTTAACGGTTGATTGCATTTCTGTATAATGCAGTAATCATTATTAAAATACGGCTAGTTGTAGCTTTTTACTTACGTTTGGGCAAGGCATCTTAAATTGGTTATTCCATTTATAAATTTTCAGTGCGATTTTTTATTTGTCGCATGCACCTGCGCCAACTATATTATAGACAGTTGTTTTTGTGCGGGGCGTGTGGACTAGAGACGATATGTTTTTTTCCTCGCTTGAATCCCCCAGGGCTGTTCAGCTGTTGTTTTTTCTCAAGAACACGACGTTGGTTTTGTGCTTTTAAATGACTACAGCAAAGACGCTCGTTACAGGTCAGGGAAAGCCGGCGCTTTCGTCGCAGATCCGACCATTGTGTCAGCCGGCAACTGAGTGGGCCCTCTCCAGTTTTAAAGAGACATGCAACAAGTTCAAAATTCAAAATATGAGTGAATACTTTATTATGGCAGTTAATTAGTCTGCGGAAGCCTAGGTTAAAGATATTTAAAACATGCCTGTCTCAAGTGATGGTGCAGTTGCGAGCCCCACTTCTGGTGGTTGCAGTTCTGCCTCCTTGCCTTCTTCTAATGTATCCGGAAATACAGATATTGCAAAAAGTATATAGCAAACATTAAAAAGAAAATATATAAGGATTCTGACAATACTGCATAAATTCAAAAATATATTTCCACAAACAGCGTAGCTGCAGTTGGCGAGCTACACCCTTTTTTGTGATAGTGGATACCGTCCTCCTAAAAGAGCCTATTGAAAATAGGTAGAAACACAAATCTACCAAAATATTGTAAGAAACCTAATTGATTTGAATGCGGATTCAGCTTCAGTCGATCACACAGACTCTGGTTAAAATGATTCCCTATTAAATGGTTTTCCAAAAAAAGAGAGATAATTTAGAGAATATCAAGACACTTACACTAACATGGACTTTGTGTTAGCTGATATATTAGATGCAACTGGAGAGCCTTTATTTGTTCCACACTTATTAAACACCCTTTATTAATCTGAATGGTCTCCAATAGACTAAGAACTCAAATCAGTGGCCCCATTAATAGATTATTAGACTAGAAGGTCTGCACCCTCCAAGTCTTGCACACTCCAGCTATTGATCCAAAATAAATTATATTTACCACAAAATATGCAAAGCATCCCAAGGAAGGATGCCAGGCCTTGAACATCATGCCAGGATAACCATATATATGTATGCAATGGAACCGTTGATAAAAATATGTGAGCTATAATAAATGGCAAAAGAGATTGGTGCACAAATCAGTGCAGAAGAGTCAATTGAACACAAAGAACAATCTGCCTATGGATAAATATCAATGACAATGCCTCAATATTACCTTAAAGGAAAAAATGTCTTCTTTTAAAAACGAACAACAAATTAGGAGCCTTAGCCTCCTCTGAAGACAGACCAGCGGTACAGGAATTATTGTTTGGAGAACAATATATTAAGAAAATACCAAAACATGTCACTGATTCTAATTAGCTGATAAGGCACAAAAATCACTGCACAGGATTTTGGAGGAAGCGTTTCTTTTCAGGGCTTGTAGCTACAGAGGCCACTCTAGTAGCTGATATTTCTTTGAGACTCATTTTCAGAACACCAACAGAGGTCAAGTCCAACAGTTCACGTTCCAAAGACGACCCTCACAAAAGGAAAATTAACCACTATTAATATGATACAGAGCAAAACAGATGAAACGCCAATACCACTCAGACTCATTTCTGGCCGATATTCCAATGGGAGGAGGGTTGAAATACTCATTTGTTTCACAATTGGCTTATCATTTTCGTAAATCCATATATCCTGCAGGTAGTACGTGGTTTTCACATAGAGTTCTTCATTTTATGACAAGACCGGAGGCTCTTATTATGCGTTCTTTTCATGCTTTATTTAAATAGCAGCAGTCAAGAAAAAACTACAACTCCCAGCAGGGTTAGCGACCTCGTAACCAATGGGAGTAAAACAGTAAAGACAACCAGCCAATCACTACATTACATGAACTATAGAGAGTACGCTTGACTGCGCACAGCTCTCTTTTCTTGCTGCTGCGCAGTCGAGATAAGTACTCTTTTTTACTCAGGAGTTATTATAACGTTTATTTATTGTGTGTTTGGTATATTTAGGTTCTCGCTTACTAATTGTCTTATTGCAATACTGGTTAGCTTCGCAAGCTTTCAGCGCGCCTATTTTACCCCCCCTCTCTCCCCGTCAAGTTATTTTGGTCTGCTGTCGAACGCGACTCAACCGTCGCGTTCGAACAGCTATCTCGGTCCTGTCAGCGGAGCGCGCTCGGCTCTTCATTGCGCGGCTGACGGGACGTTACCTGAGCATTCCGCTCCTCTACCGCAGGTCGCTCCGACGGTCGACTTCTTCAAAAATACGCGTGTCTTCTGCTCCGCAGTCGTACTCGCCTTGTCTCCGCCCATTAGTGTTTTCCAGCCCTGGGGGTGTATCCTTTCGGTTGGGAGCGTCTTGCTCCTCGGTTAACTCTTCAATACCCAGTTTTTGGCTGACATTTATATCATTGCCTTTCATTTTGCTCAAATTTGTTCACGGATATAATGAATTCTAATTCCCCTTCGTCAGAATCAGGGGAGGAGGAGGATTTGCTCAAACAAGATATAAGCGATTTTATCCATTCCTCCATGAAAAGTGCTTTTAAAGCAACGATGGATAAGATGTCTAAAAACATCGAAAATTCAGTGTTGTCCATGGTGTCCAAAGCCAAGGCCCATTCTGCGGGGGAAAGCAGAAAAAGGAAAATATTATCAAACAAATCACGTAAGGGCGCATTTAAGGCAAGTGAGCCTGGCTCACACCAGGATGAGGACTTGATTCCTCCTAGGCCTCCTTCTAAGGAGGGGATTTCGGTGCCCATTGCGGCATCTCACAAAAAATGCAAGAACAAAGCTAAACATAGTTCAGCGCCAAATAAATCAGTGATTGAAAAAATTTTGGACACAGATGATGATGATATGGACATGTCAGACCAGTCTGATAATCCTGATGAGGCATTTTCCCTTTCTTCCCCTCCTCAAAAAAGGTCAAAAATTTCATCAGGCGAACCCTCTTCCAGTGTGGTGGACGCCGAGGGCGTACCTATGTTCGACCCATCCCTTATCCACCACCCAAATTCAACGGAATGGCTCCCGTTGGATCACGTAGGTGCATATATTTCCTCTCGCCTACGGTTGCCTCTGGATAAACAGACTCAGGCCAAATTAAAATCGGAATGTCCCAGGCCAGCGTTGGACTCTAACATTACGGCCACTCCAATTATCGATGAGAGTCTCATCACATTCTTTACAAAATATGGCAAGGACCCCCGTAAGGGAGTGGATAAAGCCTGGACCACGTGCCAGGATAAACTCTTGGATGTAGTAGGACCTCTAGCGAGGATTTTCGACCTGGCCGAAACGGCGAAAATGGAAAACGTACCAATTGACCCTGCTGATCTCTCGCTATGGATCCAACGGGCCTTTTGCCTCTTAGGAAATGCTAATTCGGCAATAATTCATGAGAGACGCAAAGGTCTTCTCCTAAAGATGGATCCTAAATTGGCCAATCTGGCCACTCGGGACCCCGGTGTACTCGCTGAGGGTAATCTGTTCGGCACTCCTTTATCAAGGATCTAAACCGGTTTGTTTCAACTTTCTCGTCTATTGACAAGGCACAGCAATCGATGAAAAAGGTTTTCAATCAGCGGGGTTTCGCACGGGCCGGTAGAGGTAGGAGTCGCTTTACCGGCCGTCCATACAGGAACCAAGGCTCCAGAGCATATGCAAACCCCTATGGCACCTATCAACGCGAGTTCAAACCTCAATTTTACCCCCAGCGTTCAAGGGGATTCCGCGGTCGCGGCCAACGTTTCTCCAGATCGACCAACAACCAAGGTAAACCTACTTTCTGGCCTTCCCGTGGGAGGTCGGCTTCGTTTCTTTCAAAAAAAGTGGGAATCGATTTCTTCCGACCCATGGATTATTTCCACAGTGCAGGGATATCGCATAGAACTTCTTTCCCCCCCCTTTCAATCCTCTCTCCCTCCTCTTCCAAAGTTTTCTCTCGAAATGTCTTCTCTAATTTCCGCAGAGATTCAATCTCTTTTCACAAAAAAGGCTATCCAACACTGCAGTCTGGATCCGTCAGGTTTCCTCAGTTCTATCTTCCTTGTTCACAAAAAGAACAAGAAACTTCGCCCTGTGATCAATCTGAAAGCCTTCAACCAATTCGTGGTTTATCGTCATTTCAAGATGGAGACTATAGTCCATCTCAGGGATATTTTGCTCCAATTCGACTGGCTAGTCAGACTGGATTTACAAGACGCATACCTAACCATACCCATACATCCTTCCCACAGGAAATTCTTTCAATTCCAGTGGAATTCAGAAACATTTCATTTTTCCTCCCTTCCGTTTGGCCTGTCTTCCGCTCCCTGGTGCTTTACAAAGCTTCTAAAACCAGTGGTAGCTTATCTCAGGTCGTTGGGCATCAGACTCATCATTTATCTGGACGACATTTTGATTATGCACCAGAACAAGTCTTCTCTTCTGAATCATCTTCAACTTACTTCTACCCTTCTTTCAGAGCTGGGCTTCCTGATAAATCTCGAGAAATCAGTAATCATACCTTCACAACAGATAGAGTTTCTGGGCTTCCAGATAGACTCTGTGTCAGCTTCCTTGCTCCTTCCTCAGGCAAAAATCTCAGCAATCAGAAAGGAGCTCGTTTTAACTCTACAAAAAGACTCTATTTCTCTCAGAGCCCTCGCAAGGGTGGTAGGTCTCCTCGCTTCTTCGATTCAAGCCATCTTCCCGGGACCCCTTCATTACCGCGCTCTTCAACGCCTCAAAATTCTTCATCTTCGTCGAGGATTGGCTTTTTCCGACCTCGTGGCTCTCGACCAAGAATCACAAATAGAAATCCAATGGTGGATATCCCATTTAGAGGCCTGGAACGGCAGGTCCATCTTCCCCTCTGTGCCAGATCTTGTGTTAGAATCAGATGCAAGTCTCACAGGCTGGGGCGCCCGGTGTGGGGCGATATCGACTGGCGGTACATGGTCCGCAGGGGAGTCCAGATTGCACATAAATTGTTTAGAGCTTCTTGCAGGCTCCTTTGCGATCAAAAGCTTTACAAAAAACAGAGCTCAATGTTCTATCCTGCTCCGCATGGACAACATTGCGGCAGTACGTTATATCAATCACCTCGGGGGCACCAGATCCAGACCTTTGGCGCTACTGGCCAAGAGTCTTTGGGAATTTTGTCTGGCCCACAAGTTTTCCCTCCTAGCCGAGTACCTTCCAGGCTCCTTGAACTCCACTGCAGACTGGCATTCTCGTCATTTATTCGATTCCAGCGACTGTATGTTACACCGCTCAGTCTTCCGATATCTAGAGAGGAAGTGGGGCCCCTTTCAGATAGATCTATTTGCATCCAGACTCAACGCTCGGCTTCCCCGTTTCTTCAGTTGGCGTCCAGATCCTCTAGCCTTAGCCACGGACGCGTTTCTTCAAGACTGGTCTCAGTCTCTCAACTATGCTTTTCCACCTTTTCTCCTTATCAACAGAGTTCTAAATCAAGTCCGACGGCAACAGGCGTCCTTGGTTCTCCTGGCTCCCTTTTGGCAATCACAGATCTGGTTTCCCCCTCTTCTCGAACTTGCGGTAGACTTTCCAATTCTCCTTCCGAACTTTCCATCCCTTCTCCTGGACCCACTCGGATCTCCCCACAATCTAATCCTAGACAGTTCTCTAACTCTGTCAGCATGGTACGTTTCCGGTCTTCCCAACAATCCTTCCCGATTTCGTCAGAAGCTACGGAATTTATCAACAATGCATGGGCGCCAGGTACAAGACGAGCATACGAGTCAGCTTGGTCTCTTTGGTCAAGCTGGTGTGTGGGACAATGTGCCAATCCCTTTTCAGCGGATGTCAATTTGATCATTAACTTCCTAGCCGCCCAGGCGGGTCTAGGTAAATCTTATCGGACAATAAATCTCTACAGATCGGCAATATCTATTAATCATTCTCTAGTAGATGGTATTCCTATCGGTTCCCACCCTTTGATCTGTCGCCTTCTAAAAGGCGTTAAGCTTTCCAGACCACCTTCTGCCAAGTACACTCATCTCTGGGATGTTTCCCTGGTATTGAATTTTCTTGTCGATTGGCCGGACAATTCTGCCCTAACACTCAAAATGCTGTCTGCTAAACTTACTATGCTTCTGTGTTTAATATCCATGAAGAGAACTTCGGACGTTAAGTCCTTGGATGTTTCCGCCCGTCAATTTTTACCATCGGGAGTTCTGTTCCATATATCCAAACGTACTAAGACTAATCTACATTCAGTATTTTACCCTTTCTTTCCAGACAAACCAAATCTCTGTGTGGGTCTTTGTTTAAAAGAATATGAAAAAAGAACTGCAGTCCTGAGAACGTCTTCATCTAATCAATTGTTAATATCATTTCGTAAGCCCATAATCCTGTGTCTTCGGCAACTTTAGCTCGGTGGGTCAAATGGATCATGTCCCTGGCCGGGATTGATATTTCAGTGTTTGGGGCCCATTCAGCCAGGGGCGCCATGGCCTCCAAGGCTTTTGCCTTGGGTTCCAGTTTGGAGCACATTCTCAGGTCCGCAGATTGGTCCAATGATAACGTGTTTAAAACTTTTTACTGTAAACCTGTTACATCTGCCGCTTCTATTGTTGTTGATAAGCTTTAAACGCGCATAATAAGAGCCTCCGGTCTTGTCATAAAATGTAGATTTTCCTAGTAATTTATGACGGAAAGTCTTAATTTTATTAAAGACACGGAGGCGAATATTATCCCACCACAAGTACTTCTTTTAATATGTACTTTTTTCTTCCCTCCCAGCGACTCCGGCTCTTCCGCCAGCTTCCGGATGACTCCACCGGTACTGTCTTCTCACCATGTATTGGGTTGGCGCAGGACGTATCTTTGCAACCTTCGCGGGAGCTACAATTCCACCCTCATACAGTTCGCATCATCGCTGTGCTGCAGGACTTCTGTTCGATTTCTTTGGCGTTTGCTATTATTGGACTCATCTACCCGTTGTTTTACGTTTCTAGTTAAATTTGCTCGCTCAAGAAAAGAGGGCTGTGCGCAGTCAAGCGTACTCTCTATAGTTCATGTAATGTAGTGATTGGCTGGTTGTCTTTACTGTTTTACTCCCATTGGTTACGAGGTCGCTAACCCTGCTGGGAGTTGTAGTTTTTTCTTGACTGCTGCTATTTAAATAAAGCATGAAAAGAACGCATAATATTCGCCTCCGTGTCTTTAATAAAATTAAGACTTTCCGTCATAAATTACTAGGAAAATCTACATTAACCAGTAGAGATTCAACATCCAAAATACCTAGTTTTCTCAAAAGAGGATTCACATTCACAAGCATCTCAACTTCAAGGCAGACGAGACACAGTAGCAATTTACTTTCATCCCTAAGATTTCTACAACATTTCATAGTCAAAGCAAGAACGAGAACCTACATACAGTAATAATTCTAAGGGATTTCAACGGATGTGTGCTATGTAGATATTTCAAGATAGAGGCTAGTGTCCATTTTAAGTACAACTTGCAACCAGGAAGAGGAAGACCTGTTTAAAACATGCTTTAGGGTGGAATGTCTATTGCGTGGCTCTGGATAGTGTGCTTCCCCACACTGTGCTGATCTCCTGCCAAATCACCAGAAAATTGCTGTAGGTTATTTTGATTTGATTTCGCGCAGCACACCCTTCTTTTACAAAGACTAGGTTTCTCCACCTAAGCTGTGGTAGACTCTACCATTGGTGTTGTCAGTTATCTATCATCAGAGGTGTCTCTACCCTTGAGATGGTTTGCCTACTAGCTCCCTCCTTGTAAGGTCAGTGCAGTCTCCCTTACCTGGGTTCTTTTGACCACTATCATGCCTGGGATATGTGTTTTGAAAGTGAGTGTGTTCAATGGCAGTAGGTGGATGGGGAGCCATTGTGTCCATTGCAAACTGAGCTCGTATGCCCTAATTCCTAAACACATTTGGGGGCAGATTTAAGGAATGTGGTGCTGCACTAAGTGCAGCGCCACTTTCCTTGCGCCCCTTACCGTCCCTTAACGCCCCCCTACAGCCACCATATGTGCACCGTATCAAAGATACGGTGCACCATGGCATGGGGTAGGGGGCACTAGAGTAATTATTTTTGACACTACTGATGTACTGTTCAGGGTTAGTGCCAAAATGTTGGCACTAACCCTGAACAGTACATAAGGGCCCATTGTAAACAATAGTGTGCCCCCTTTTAATGCCTGGTCTGAGCAGGCATTACAAGTGCCAAAAAAAATGGCGCAACAAAATCTCTTAGATTTATTTGTACCATTTTTTCGGCCCCCCTAATGGCACATGCATAATGTTGCGCAAAGGGTTACAAAGTGGCGCAATGCATTTGTAAATATGATGCGGGGAAAAGGCCACCTTAGTGCCAAAAAAATTACGCGAAGGCAGCGCTAAAGTGGCACTAGACCCTCTTAAATCAGGGCCCTGGTGGGTTGGGGAAGAAATCAGTCCTTATCTGTGTTCTGCTTGGTGATGGTAAGGGTCTTCTGACCTGGAGTTAAATAACATTCTTCTCTGAAGATAGCACTCACAGGTACCAGGAGAAAATGGAGGAGGGCAGTGGGCTCTACCCATGCAGGTATCATGCAGTGAACAAGCAATAATTATGCCCCATGATTGGAATGCCATCCAGGGTGTAAAGGTATCAGACACCCTGATGGGCCAGCCTGTCCATTAGGAAATGATAAAAGACTGGCCTCATCAACTTGTGAGTTTTGCAACATTCCACTCACCTTCTAAGAAGGGTCACACACAAGGTTGGTTGAGTGGGCAAAGATTCAAATGTGGGCTTCACTTGATTGGCCATAATCCATGGAGACCCAGTAACAGAGTTTGGGCTTCAAAAGATGCATGCAGAAATGTGTTTGCCAGTCTGATGGAAGAAGATGGGCTTCAGCACACCAAGAAAAGAACTGTGCAGAAACCAGCAGAGACCCAACTATCCATGAGGACTATGGGGGCAACTATGGATGGGTAACTGCTCTGCAGCATAAAGACACTGGAAGTGGCAACTCAAGACAAGGAAACCTTCTGCACATCAATGAGGGAGAGAGGGGAAGTTCTTTACTGTTATCGAAGGTAAGACTGCTTATTCTCTGATCCTCCCCTGTGCTGTGGGAGTCTGTGGTTATCTGTAGCTGGAGATGATTGCCCATTTAAGAGCTTATCATATGAGCCCTTGGTCGCTGGCGAAGAACCTGAGAACAGCCTAGAAGCCTGGACCTGCTCTTTCTCTTGTACTCAGAATAAAGAAGCGGACTCCAAGTTTCTAAGGATGACATCCTGTTCAGGCCAAGCTGCAGGGCCAAAACAAGTTACAAGAGGCCTTTCCTGCACCTGCCCAGCTGACCAATTCCAACTGGACCTGCCCTGGACACTGCTGGTGGCTTCTGCCTGTGTGAGTCTTGATCGTAAGAGCTGTTTCCTTGAGTCCTGAAAACTTAGGCTGTGCCAAAGTTTACTCCTCCTAACATCTCCTAAAACCCATCACTTAGAAACGTTTTGGCTCCGAAGACCTCCGGAGGACCAGGACCAACCTCGCAGGCCTATCCAACAAAGGTGCTTTGCGCTAGGCACTGAGATTGTATTCACTCTGAGCTTTTTCTGCAGCAGTAAATATGATTCAGCGAGACTTCACTGAGAATGTATCCCTCCTCATGGAGCCCTCTTCAGCTACTGTCTACAGTCCTGTCTCATTGGAAGAATCCAACCTCCACAAAAGTGACAAAGTCCGAATGTAGAAATCTTCACATGGCGAAGGTGACAAAAGTATCCACCGGAGAGGTTCCTTCCTTGAAAGCAAAATTCAGGTTCTCCCTCTCTGAGTTTTCCCTTCAAATGTCAACAGCTTCACCAGAACTTCTTCCAGAGGCCTTCTGACTTCAAGGAGCCCTCTGCGACTAAAGTCTGCTGCTTTCCCCCGCTGAGGAGTTTTTGACTTCCATTTCAGGGACTAAGGGCCTGATTTAGATATTGGTGGTAACAGTCCCGCCGCCGCTTTTCCAACTTAAAACACGCCTGCTGCCATGACGGTCTGCCCACCGTATTTAGATGTTGGCAGTCCCATAGATTTTAACTAGCCCGAGTCCCGCTGACTCCGTCAAAGATTCTTATCCGCCACCATGGCTCCATAGGAAAGAGTGGCTGACAGCAGGACTTCAGCCACACTTACAGCTGAGCAGATTTTGATGTGCCATACCGTCAAGCAAAAAAGTGGCGGTCCGACCTCCACTTCTGACTTGGTGAATTTGGGGATAAAGGGGGTGAAAACTCACTTTTTCTCCTGATTCTACTTCTGTTTCTGGCTAGACACGACTGGACAGGACCCTCCGTCGCTGCTGTCATGGGACCTTGGGGAAAACATGACCCCTTCCCGTCACTGGACACGAAGGAAGGCAACCGCATTGGCTGTGCGGATTTGGGGGTCACTGCACATGGGCACGGTACCACAGCACACATATGCATGTTATAGTCTTTTTATTAAACTACTGTGACATGCATATAGCGGGGATACAGGTGGGTAAGACATGGGTGGGGACACACTGGTACACAACAAACATTGAACAATACACAACTGTCATTATGGTGTCAGTATTCATTGCCAAATGAATGCTGGCACAGAATGACAATACATTCACATTTGTCAACTGTGCCAATGTGTGCACATTGCAAGAGGACATATACCTGTCATGTTGTGCTTGAGTTTTGTGTGTAGGTCAGTGCGTGCATATGTGTGTGTGATGTGATTGGCTGGGTGAGGTGGAAGGAGGTGTAGTGGGTGATGTGGTTGTGTCTGTACGTGTGCCACTTGCATATGGCATTGATGTTCGTATGTGTGTTGTGTTGTGTGTTGTGTTACTGCGTGCAGTACTCAGGTGCATGTTGCTGTGTGGCAGTCGCTATAGTGATGTGTGTAGTTGTACTTATGTGCACATGTGTTTGTTTAGATAAGTGTTGGTTGCTGTGGTTGTGTCATGTGTGGGTGCATTGTCACTAGTGTGTGTATGTTGTGTGATGGATGTACATGTGTGCGTTTGCGGCATGTAGTTGCTGTGGTGTAATGACAATGGATGATGGTGTGTTTGTGGTGTGTTCTGTCATGTGTGAAGCAGGGGAACGTACATATGAAGGGCATATTGTGTGTGTGTGTGCTTTCCACGGCCACTGCATTATCCGATGTCCGTTGGGTCCAGCGATGTCCTCCCTCCCTCAGCAAACCGCAGAGGGTACACCGCCTGTCCAAATGTAACCTATAAATACAGTCGGGTGGAACCCGCCTGCCTGATGGCTATGAAGAGCACTCTGTTATGGTGGCCTTTCCGCTCAGCCGCAATACATCTAAATATGTGGTGGGGAAGACCATCGACTTGGTGGTCTTCTAAAGTCCACTGACGACGCGGCTTGGTAGAGCAACTGCCAAGATCTAAATCAGGACCTAAGTCTGTTGGCCAGGTCAAACCAGGTGTCTGTATCTGACTCACTCTCCAACATCTCTCCAACATCAAGTCTCCTAGGTACAAGTCAAGAGCAACCAGAAGACTGCAGTTGGTACTTAATGCTTTTGGTACTATTTTGTACCTTAAACTTTAAAAACTTGTGTCTGTTGTTCCTCTTATTGGATTTTTTCATTTAGTTTATTAAAATTTACTGTATTTTGTTTGGTTAGGTTAGAATTTTTCATGCATTGGGGTTTGACTTTATAACTGTTTTGGTACTGCATAAATACTTTAGACATTGCCTGTCTGCTCTGTGCTGTGGCTACCAGGGGACTGATATCAGATTAATCTACTGATGTTATTGATTCACCCTGAAAAAGTACTGTGATTATTACTCAAGGTGGATAGGTACGCCTCTCAACTAATGATCCCAGTTTCTTAAACTGACCAGCCACTTCTTTCGTGCAGCTAACTCAGTGTCTTGTAGACTAATGAGACTCAAGTAAATGAGCCTAGAGCCTGAGCCTGAGCCTAGATACCACGCACCCCTAACCTGGGCTGTGGCACCACCAAAGTGCTGTGCTCTCCAAGTAAGGGTGGGCACATCTGTTTCTTTGTGTGGTGGAACAGTGGGATGATCACAAACATTTGACTTCATATCAGCTGCTGAATCCAAATCACTGTGATACAAGTATTAATTCCATTGCTCTAACTTTGAAGAGTAACCGCGTTCAACATGGTCTGTATCTTCCAATGTTAACTGTTTTTATATTAAAAGCCACAGAAAAATCTGTGAAGGAGCAGTGAACTGCTTGACGTTATACAGCACATATTTATTTGGTATCATCTGCAATGCCATGATTATATCTTAGCAAGCTGAAATTAATGTAAAAGCATATTGCTTGTGATTGTGGGGTCTCTAATGGGCATTTAGAGAACATTGTGCTTACTGCGTTTGGGAGAGCTATATGCGGAGAGCTTGGGAGTTCTCTCACATATGTTTTTATGTGTTTCCACTGTTGAAACATTCTTTGTAAGGACGGACAAGATTTTTCCCAATGTACTGCTTCCTTCTTTTTTAGCTAAAATTGACAATCCATCTGGCCCTTCCATACTGGAATACTTGGCTTTTCTATATGAACAGTAATCATTGTAGGGGGCAGTGTGTCAATGAAACAAGGAATTGCCTGACAATATCTATACCCTCAGTTGGACAAAATTGCTTGTTTACCAGTCAGTAGACCCGATTCTCTAATCAAGCTATAAAACTGTATTTTATTGTACACTATGTACTTTGTATTTTGATATAATGTAAAGTTTGTTCATATTCTCATAATCTTGGTCTATTCACACAAGATGGAATTTAGAGGAGAAGATCATGACACAAATGTTTTTGTTTATTAAATGTGTTATGATGAAAATCTGTGAGGAAAAAAGAATAACTAGGATAAGGCATCCAATGAGACATATAAACCAAAGTCTGGTTTGAGTGTGTTAAAACAGTAAAATAGTAGTTGAAAAGCAATTCACAGATGAGGGCACATACTAAATTTACCTACAATGAGACTCAATGACAAGTCACAGATATGACTTATGAACAACTGGGGGCGTGTCTCCACTGTGTGCATTCACTTGGACCATATCATTAACGGGTTAATGGGACAACCCCTTACCAGTATAAAGCTCAGTATTCTAGGAGAGGATTTTGAATAGTAAATGAAGTCTTGGTAACCTATTGTTAGATCAAAGTCAAGTGCATGTTAATAATATTGGCAGCAGGACTTTCATGAGATGTGTGGTTCAGATAATGACCTACAACCGCAAACAGCAATGTGCTAGTCCAAGGTTAAAATCATAGTAATAAACAAGTTCATGATCGTGGCTCAACCACACTAGCAAAGGCGTGTACATGTTAGTTTATGCCAGGCATCGCTTTTTATCAACCAAGGGAGGGTGACAACCAGGGGTTGGCTATTTCCCAATCCCTAATTTCTTTACTGTAAATATGGTTAAAAATAAAACTTTTATGCCAATAAATCATACATCAATAAAATCATCATAAAACAATACTGGCCAATTACTTTGTGTCAGCAATTATAATACATTCAAAATTCCTCAAATGTCTTTAAAGCACAATCAGGTCTGCAAATTTCTTGCTACAACCATAGCTGAAACACATCCTTTGAAGGTATCAGAGAGTGTTCAACCTAATGGTGCCCACTTTCTCAACCGCAAAAGAATGAAAGGCTAAGTGGACCCACAGGGACTTATATCTGTGGCTTTGGGGATGGAGTGGTCCATATATTTCTGCAGCCCATACATAAATCCACTGATGCCCCAGGGTTGGATTTAAAACTCGCCTTAAAAATGTTAAATGTAAAAACTCCGTCAGGTGTGGCAGGATATTACTCTCCAGTTGATCTAAACCATAAGAGTACATTTCGGTATGATTATTAATTATGTGCTTAGAAGAGGCAGCAGTATTTCCCTATTATGCCATATATGCTAGAGTTCATAGTGCAACAAAAAGGTACCCAAATATCCTCGAAAGTCGTCCAGTAGGAAGACTTCCCCCTTGTAATGCACGTGTATAGAATACCTGACAAGAAAGTGCTCTGGTGATTTTGTTAATTTAAATACATATAGCAAGACTTCTTTTACTTGGACACTAGGCCCAACAGTTTGAAATTTCAAGAGAATGACAGCCTGTGGGACACTATGCTGTATATTTAAGCAAGCATGCATATATCAGATATCCAGTTTTGTGTCTGTAAAGCATGTGAGACACCATGCTGTATATTAAAATGAACAAGCATTTATCGTATGTCAAGTTTGTATAGAACCTCTGCAGAGGCGCCCATCCAATAATTGCAATGCAGATGAAGAAATTATGATTACTTTATCTAAATATGCTTACAACACAGGTTCACTGACGTCATAACAAATTTCAGATTACATTTACTCAGACGTCTTGTTGAATGTAAGCTCAATTTTTTGAAAATGTACTCTTAATGACAGGTCAGGCACAAGAACAGTGCCCAAATAAGGGATTTCTTTGGACTATTCAAATAAATGTTGATTTATTCTCCAGACAAATTTACTATTAAGATTTAGGTAGGCTGCAATGTTGGCCTTTGTTTTATTTCTAAGAACCTAACTCCGTTTTGTCTTTCAACAACAATCAGTAACTGATTGAGGCCAAGACGGCTCCTATCGCACAGTGAGATATGAATCAATACCATTAGGAAGAGTGTTTACCATAGGGTGACCCAACTTTTTTGGGAGACAATCCACGCCATTTAGGTCGACTGTGAATCCAGAAAACATAACTGAACACAAGGTGTGGGGTTCCCTGCCTTGCTTCAGGTGATTTGTGGTCGCAATTCCCTTATTTAAATGGCCTCAAGTTTACGGTCCTCGCACATGCTCAAGTACAGATATCAAGATTTAGGGAAAGATGAAGTGGACTTCGTTTGATGCTCACCCACCTAATTACCAAACAAGTACCATTAATTTTATGAAATGTATTGAACAGATTCACTTGACTGCTCTGAATGGTTCCCCATCCAGGAGAGAAAGAGTAAAGAGGGAATCAAAACAATAAAAAAGCATTGTTAGAAAGGGGGCTAACAGGATGATGGAAGTGAGAGGACGATGGAAGGAAGGAGGAAGGAAGATATGAGGAATGACAGGTGAAGGAGCTGTAAGGAATGAATGGGTGAGGAAAAGAAGAAAGGTAAGAAAGATAGAAGGGGTAAAAGAAGGAATAAGGGTAAAGGGAGATAGGAAGATAGAAAAGGAAAGAAGTATGGGAAGATAAAAGGGGGAATGAAAGATTGGGGAGATGAGTGAAGGAACAGAAGGGAGAGGGTGTGGACAGAAGGAGTGCAAAGGTGAGATGGAGATAGAGGGTGACAGACGGAGAA
Source organism: Pleurodeles waltl (assembly GCF_031143425.1). Taxonomy (NCBI): domain Eukaryota; kingdom Metazoa; phylum Chordata; class Amphibia; order Caudata; family Salamandridae; genus Pleurodeles; species Pleurodeles waltl. The sequence goes on along the minus strand of NC_090446.1, from coordinate 1,329,468,686 downwards.
AGAGAGGTGAAAGAAGGTGAGGGGGAAGAATGAATGGACATGAAGAATGGACAAAGGGATGGAAGAAAGAACAAATGAATTACAGGAGTATAGCATTTACTCGAATGACTCACATTTGCCCGTTGAGAGGCTCCGGTTGTAGCCTACTGGGCTGAAATATTCGAAGATGAAGACGGTCACTGCAACCACTGTCAGGCACATGACGAACATCATGACCCACACAGCAGGGCTGTAGGGCTCTGCAAGAGAGAGAAAGAGAGAAGAGAATTGGTCAGTCACTGTCGGCCACCAGACCAAAGATCACAGCAGTCACTGCTTGAAGGATCTCTCCTGTGTCCCACACCGTCATCAGCCACGTCTCTTAGGCTCAGGACAAATGTGCCATCTAAGACTGCACCCTGTTGAGGAACATCCCAATTAATGGTTTGATACACTACTTACTGACTTTGTCCAAGCCATGTCAGCCTTTCAGGAACTGACCAGTCAGGAATGCCTACAGTTTCCCAATTAATAACCGGAGATGTCCTGTGATGCTGCATTAACTCCCCAACTGTCCATTAACTCTGAAACACTTCTAACCATCAAAATAATTATCTCATATAATGTTATTTCCTCAGCTTCCTGCATATCCATCTATTGAAAAATGCAGTCTTTGATTGTGTTTATTATCTTTTTACGGTATGCATCTCTCCACCATGTTCCACACTCTGCATTTCTTTCGGTGTAAATGAGTTAAGATACTTCAGCTTCTCCCAAAATGGTTTCTACAATTTTTCCTTTTAGTTGCCTGCTATTAGACAGACTATAGTGGTTCTTTATTCAGCATCACACATTGCCACCAGAAGTGCACCAAAAACTCCAGGTGAATCCACAGAATAAGATATGTGAAACATGAACCCTGAATTTGGGCATAATATATGACAACAAGATTTCTGAAGAGGACACAAGTTAAGATATGACTTCCAGCACTGAACGCAATACTCCAGTAAAGGTGTACAAAACTGTACATAATACTCCTAGAAACCCAGAGAAGGATATGGCATGTGCCATTTGTGCACCAACCGACCCCTCACTCGACATAATACTTGATGTGAAGTAGTGGGAATATTTCTACTGAGGCCTGCTGAACTGGATGGTCTTTCAGATCTAACCAAAGTATTCAGAGAAGGCCACCATAATTTTATGCAAAGCTCTATATCAGAGGTCTTCAAACTGGGGAGCGGGCCCCCCTAGGGTGGGCCTCAAGTGATCCTAGGGGGTGCCCCAGACTCTGGTCAAAAGAAGCATTATACAGATAACAGGCCTTTGTTTTAAGCAGAAGCATGTTATTGCATTTTTAACAAAAGGTAACAGTACTTAGCTTCAATGGTTAAATAGGTCTAGACATATATAGATATTGCCATCATTATATAATAATTGTGAAAAATTCTGAGGGGGGCCAGTGACTTTTATTTTTTCAACTGGGGGGGGCGCGGCATGAAAAAGTTTGGAGACCACTGCTCTAGATGATGTTGCTAGAAGTAAATGCAATGCCATAGGTGAGGATTGCAGAACTTTACAAGACTCCAGGCATGGCCTGCTGCCTGCAGAACAAATTATCCAGGTGGGTTTAATTGTTGATGTGAACAGGTTAGTTTACTTCCTACTATCAAATCACCTTCATCGTGGGACACTACATCACTATTCTTTGTGCGGCATTGCATGGTTTAAGGGAAGCAGTGTAAATAAAGATTAATGTTTAATTAATAAAGAACTATCAAAGAAGGAACCTAATCAAATAAATATTTGAAAAAGTAGGAGTAAGACACTCCCGTATACCAAGATCATTTAACGTTGTCTTCGGCTCGGGCATTTAACGTGGGGAGCGGGCCTTTAATAGCCAGTAGAGCCCGCTACGGCGGGTTCTAAGGCTATTAGAACATTCTGCCACTCAGGGCAGAATTTTCTATTAAAAAAAAAAATGTTCACGGAGCCCGAGGGGATTAAAATCCCCTCGGGCTCCGTGAGGCTTTGTTCACAGCTGTTGCTGTGAACAAAGCGAACATTGGAATGTTGGCGCTGCAGGCTTTTACCGGTCTGTAAAAGCCTGCAGCACTCCATTGTTTTCAATGGAGCTACCAACATTCCAATGTTCTAATATAAGTTTACTACAACATCATTTTATCTATACCAATGTGTTCCTTGCCACTGTGTGGTCACCCGAAATGACAACCTTCTGAAACCTCTCTAGCCTGCAGCCACCAGCCCAAGTGCCCTAGAGAGGAGGCATACCACTACTTATCAAACAGTAACTATTTTAACCATTGTCTCTATCACACCATGAACTCTTCTACCATTACGTACCAAGTGAAATTATTATAATGCGGAAGGGTTATGGTAAGGATTTGGGAAAAGACACCATAAAATGACTATTACAAATATACTTAATATTAGTACAGTTAATATTAGGGTCAGAGTTAGAGTTAATCTTTAGGAATACCATTTCAATTATAGTAAGAATCACTTGTTTTTGGGAAATCAAATAATGCACATATTGTAAAATAATTTATTATAATTAACACAATTAAAAATAAATAATTGTTATTGTTAGAGAAAGAATTAGCATTAGGATTAGGAGTACCTTATTGTATGAAATAAATTAGAATACTTTTAGTATAGTTTAAATACATAAATTCTTAACACTGTTTAGGATAATGGTTAACTGTAGGGTTATTGGAAGGGGCTGTTAACAAATTGAATTTAAATTAATGTAATTAATTAAATAAACTTACTAACTAAGAGTTTTGAGTTAGCAACAACGTTTCGGCAAGGGTAAAATATTCATTTTATTTTTAAATTTGGAAAAATAATATATTTATCAACTTGACTCTGCATGAATGATGCTATATTAACCTGCAAATTCTGTATCTGCCTAATAGGTTCCCTGTGGATACTGAGGCCCTAGTTATGAGTTTGGCAGGTGGAAAAGGCAGCCCGCCAAACTCCCACGGTCAGGAGACTGCCAGTGTGGTCTCCTTCCCATCGTCCCTATTATGAGTTTCCCGCTGGGTCAGCGGGCGAAAACACATTTTCCGCCTACTGGCTCGGTGGGAGAAAACACAGTTTCAGCCTGCTGGCTCAGCAGGAAACACACAACATTGACGGCGACTCATAATAGAGCCGGCGGCAATGCTGTTGTGCGTCGGGTGCACCAGCACCCATCTTACAAATCAGATTTGCACAACGGGGCTGGCCAAGGGGGCCCCCGCACTGCCCCTACAAAGTGGGGGCTCCCTGCACCTTGTCTCCGCCAGCCTTTACATGGGGGTGAAAGTGCCATGTAAACGCCGGTGCAGAGAGGGGGGACCGTGAGGCCGTCAGGCAGCTGAAAAGTGGCAGTGCCGGCGGTCCGACTGTGGCGGTAATGCCACGACATAATGTCGTGGTCAGACCGTGACCATGATCCTGGCGGTCTAGAGACCGCCAGGTTCATAATGAGGGCCTGAGTCTGAACTGTAGGGGTGTGGACTTATTGCTATATATGACGGGGCTCTGTGACAATTTCTTTTGTGTTCTTACAGTAACACTTTAATAAATAGAATTTTGACAAAAAATAATATAGTTTACACTTAATTTAGTGAAAGAAAACTAATACATTTTACTGTTGAAATATGGAGTTAAGGGCCAGATGTAGGAAGGAAAAATGTTGCGAGTCGGAAATTGCAAGTCATTGCGAATCGCAATTTCCGACTCGCAAAATGGGATCCAAGAAAAAAAGCGACATCAATTTGCGACTCGCAAATGATGTCGCACCGCAGATTGCGAGTCCGCTGTTAGCGAGGTCGCTTTTTGCGACCTCGCTAAAAGCGAACCCGCAATTTGCGAGTCGGGTGTAGCAAATTGCAACTGGGCTGCAAATTGCATGCAGGTGCAGCAAAACAGTTGGAAAAACACTTCCTGGCTCTTGCTGATGACATCAGAGCCAGGAAGTCATCAAATACACCTGGGAGGAGGGAGGACCACACCCTTTTCAAACTGCTGTGCAAGTACCTGGAGAGAGGAACTGCTGCTACCATGGAAGACACAGGCAGTGCAGGAAGGAAAAGGAAACAAAAATTCTCAGAAAAAGAACTTCAGGTGCTGACAGAAGAATGCTGCCAGCACCATGACCAGCTTTTCTTCAAGGCAGCCCTGAGTGTCCCAGACACTGAGAAGAGGAGGATCTGGCAGCAAATCCAGGAGAGGATCAATGCCATTGGGGTGAGCCACTGAAGCATTGATGAAATCAAAAAAAGGTGGTACGACCTGCGCTTCAGGACAAAGGAGAGGGTGGCAGAGCGCCTCAGGGAGATGAGGGGCACAGGAGGAGGCCCATCCACCATCCCACCACCCACAGCCATGGAGGAATTGGTGGAGCAGACACTGGAGCCTGAGGCTGTGTCTGGAATGGGAGCATTGGACACGTCAGCGCAAGAGACATCCAAAAGTGAGTACCATGAAACATGCCTGTACACCTACAAATGCTATATCCACACTCACCCAGTACACAGCAGCATGCACAACCAGACTAGCTCCATTCCAGACTAGCAACCACCAGAATGGTGCATTATGGGCAATGTAGTACAGTAGTCAGCATAAAGGCAAATGTTTATTATGAGGCATACAACAGATGTTATAGACTGACAGTGTGTTCCCTATGTCCCACATCTCTCCCACAAGACACCCCCACCAGCCACACCATCCAGGGTGAAGACAGCAGGCCACAGGCAGTGCAGGAGGCTGCAGCAGCCATTACAGGGCCCAGCACAACACCACCACAGTCCCCTCCAGAAGAAGTACAGGACATGGAGGAAGGAGACACAACACCTGGCCCCAGCCACACTGTGAGACAGCCAGAGCCAGCAGCACCACCGCGTCGCAGACGCAGAGTCCAAGTCCAGGCGGTGGCCCAGGAGGATACAGGGGAGGCATCCATGTCTGCAGTTGAGGCATCCCTCCTTTCTGGTCAGCGCCTGCAAACAAGGCAATTAAGGATTATTTCAGGTGCAATGCAGAGAATGGAGCACAATATCACACATGGCCTCTCTGATGTGAACACACAGTTCACAAGACTAAATGACAAGTCAGTGAACTTACACATTCAATCTGCCAACTGGTGACGGAACTGGTGGCTGAGAGACAAAGCGCAAGGCGCCGTGAGCGCCACCTAGTTCAAAGATTTGACCGCATGGCAGCGTCCATTGGCCGTCTTGCCATGAACACCACAGGCCTGTCAAGACGGACCGTGAGTCTGCAGGTGGAACTGGGCCACTTTGCAGGGGATGTGGCGCGGGGACTGGGACGCATTAGCCACGCTGTGGACATGTTGGAGGCCAGGCAGGTGGCAAGGGGCACGGGTGAGACCCCTCAGGACAGTGAGGAGGGGTCCACTATCAGCAGTGTATCTGCCACTGACACACGTGTACTGCGGAGTGGCAGTGCACGTCAGGGGTCAGCTGACCCACCTGGGATGAGCCATGTTGGGCGAACCAGGAGGAGGATGTAGGCACAAACACTGCAGGACTCATGAGGCACATGCAGTTAATGTGTCCTCATTAAGGGTGGACATGTGCAGCCCCTTACGGACAGTTATGTTCTTTTGTTATTAGGTTCACTAATTAAAATGTTTTGTTTGTTCCACTACACAACTGGGCTCTTTGTGTGTGACATTGGTGAGTGTGGTGTCTGTTCCACGTGCCTTCCAAAGTATTGGGTTGCAATGTGGTCCCGTCTCTGTCTGCCTTGATTTGCAATGCTTCTCTCTCCAGGCTGCCGATGTGGTAGCTCTTGCTCGTCATCCTCCGAATCTGGGTCTGCAGGGGTGAGATGTAGCCCACGTCTGGTGGCAATGTCGTGCAGTATTGCACATGCGCCAACTATCTTGAATGCTGTTATTGGGGCACACTGGAGCGCACCTCCACTTCTGTGGAGGCATCAGAATCTTGACTTTAACAGTCCAAAGGTCCTCTCTATGACATTTCTGGCCACCTATGTGCACTGTTATATCGCCTCTCATTCTCATTGCTGGGTGTTAGGTACGGGGTTAGTATCCATGGTCGTAGCGCATATGCACTGTCACCTGTTTGGCAAAAATAAGCAATGTTAGCAGGGCATGGATGGTTTCTACAGTGACCTGTGTGTATGGCTTCAGGGTGTCTTCAGCAATACCTAAGAGATATCTGTCTCCAAACTCCCCACGTTCTAGGCGTTGGTGTATCCCACTGTGCCTGAAAATGTAAGAGTCATGTGTACTCCCTGGAAATTTGGCTACCATGTCAGTGATGACATAATGGGCGTCACATACCACCTGGATGTTCAGTGAGTGGGTAAATTTCCTATTGCGGAACAGATATTCCAGATTTGCAGGAGGGCAAATTAGTATATGTGTCCCGTCCACACACCCTATTACATGGGGGAAGTTGGCAATTCTGTAGAATTCCAACTTGGTGCTGTTAATTTCTGCCTCATTCCTGGGTAGGTATATGTATCTGGACATGTGTGTAAGTATGGCATCTAGGAAACAGCTGAAGAAACGTGAGAGTGCACTTTGGGATACCCCACCTGCCATGGCAATGGCCCCCTGGCAGCTACCCGAGGCCAAGAGGTGCAGTGAGCATAGCACTTGCACATGTGTGGCGATGGCGCTGCCACGCACAGTCTGGCGTTGAAGCTGCGGATTGAGTAGATCAATTAATTCAAATATTGCTGCACTGCTGAGTCTGTATTTGTCATATATCTCCTCCTCAGTTTGTTGGAAAAGTGTCTGCCTGGTTCTGTATATCCTCTCCTGTCTCTGGCTCCTCCTCCTCTTCTGCTGTGCGGCGTGGACTCTCCTCCTCCTTGCTATCACATATATTTCAGCCATTTTGTGTAACCCAGATGCCTTCTGGGTCTCATTTTATACTTTGGTTCTGGTTACCACCTGCTCTGACTTAGTGGTAATGTGGGTGTGCAAAATGGGCTTTTTGCGACTAGTCGCAATTTGCGAGTGGCTTTTTCATATGGTTTGCGACTCGCAAATTGCGACTTCCTATTTGCGGATCGCAAAATCAGGTCGCAATTTTTTGGAGTCGGTAATGGCTCGCATCGCAATTTGTACTACGGAAATGGGATTTTTGCATCCCATTTCCGATTTTGCGGGGTCACAAATTGCGATTCGGGCCATTTTCGACTCGCAAAATTTTGCTACATCTGGCCCTAAGCATTGTTGAGGGTGTAATGATCATAAAGTGTTGAGATAATAGTAAAGTAAATGATTACTATAGCCTGACCAGGTAAAAAAAAATATTTTAATGTTGAAAGAGATAATGGCCAAAAAGGTAATAGTGTATATTGGCAATGGTGATTTGGTAATGATAGTAAAGGTGAGGCAATGGGGAAGTGCCTGTAAAGAAAGTACTATATAGACAGTAGACTCTTTACTCATCATTACATCATAGTGCAGCAGACTCTAGGTTGAATCACCTTCATACACCTTCATACATTTGGATATAGAATAACTTCTGCTTTCTGATTGGTTAGTGAATTACCTTGCAATTGCACAAAATAAATGTAAGACTCAGATTGATGAACATACACATAGGCTGTATGAAACCAAGTCTCATTGACCAGGTCAATCTGAGGAGTCTAAGGTTATTGTTCAGGCTAGTGCAAGGGCACAGGAGGAGGTCAGCTCATGGGCCCACCATGTGTTTCTGCCATTCTGTGCAGTGCTCCTAGTGTCCATGGTGTCCATGGTGAAGCGCTCAACAGACGGACACGAGCCTATGCCACCTGTCTAGGTTTGTTAGACAACACTTGAAAATGTCTTTCCAATTGTTTTTCCTCTCCCCAACAGGGCTTTTTTGTACACTGTCTGTGAGGTCAGGAGTGTGAAAGTCTCTCAAGAAGTCATCATCTCTGAAACTGCCGCATGGGATACTATTTAACCCTTTCTCGTAAGTCTTCATTCCGTTGATGATCCTCGTTGGTGTCCTCACCTACCTTTGCAGGTAATCCCAAGGAAAGGCAAATTACTTGGTAAATTTGCTACAGTGCTGTGAAGCCTCTGGCATCCTCATCCACAAGGCAGACACAATGGCTACATCCATGGCTATGTCATCTATGTCCTGGATACATACACAGATGGATGAAAGAATTGAGGCTGCAAAATGTATCTCTACTAGGTGTTTATCTGATTCTGTTAGCAAGATAGCAAAAGTTTATATATTTTTTCAACTTCACCCATGCAACATGGTTTTCTTGCAATACCAGTTTAGCAGATAAAATGTTCCTGCGAATAGACAAGTAGGTGAAGCTTAATTTGCCAGAAACAGTTTTCAGTGTGGATTAAGGAGGAGACAATGGATTCTTGCATTCTACACAGCGTATCCCAAATTCTCTTCCTGGCCTTACCCCTTTTTTGATGTCATCCGGCCTGAAAGCACTGCACACATTTACAGTATCCTTCGTCAGTAGTGACTCTCTCCATTTTTCGAATATCTCAGGAAAGCTTTAAATTTTTAAGATATTTTAGTAGATGGGGACTAAGGCACCAATTTTACTTTAGATTTTTAGTTTATTTTGTTTTTTGTTTCTGATGGAGAAAACGTTGAGCGCACTGCAGAACACTGCCTTGCATTTTAGAAGGGAACGGGATATGTACACTGGGGCTAATATAATTTCTAATTGAAGACTACCTGCTCATGGTGAATTTCTACCGCAATTCAAAGCCCATCAAAACACAGCAATAACCCCAATCTAAGCCACCCTTGGTCCATTCACTCTTCTCTTCCCAGTAAAGCTTCCATCATTGAGCTGAATTTTTTATGTAAAGGAACAATGCATTTGATGCGCAGGTAAACAAGATGCCTTTCTGCTCGACTTACTTCACCTAAGCCATTTCTACCCAAGCCCCTGGGTCTACTGTTGGCAAGTGATAGGCGACTGACTCTTCCCCAGGTCTAGTCTCCTTCCACTCCCCTGCCAGATAACTGCCCCGTTTGCCTCCATCAGAAAGAGATTTACATTGCTCAAGTGCGTACATTACTGCAACTGCCAGCCTCACAGTCCCCGTAGCCTCTCAAGGAGTATCGACCTAGAGCCATAGCAGACATTAATTCTTAGCAGGAATAAACGTGTACGGTCCACACCGAGAGCTGGCGCTCCAGTTCATCCATCAGGCTTGCCTGGGCCTGCAGTCAATCAGCGAGGTGGCCACCAGCCACCGCCATCACCGGTCATTGCCGCACTAGTCGTCGCCACTCACCTGCATCTCGGAACTCACTGTTCCCGCTCATGGTAATTAACACGCACAAGGGGACACGAGGAGAGGGGAGGAGAGGGGACAAGGGAGGGGGAGCCAGAGTCAGGAGGATGGGAGGCAGGGAGCACACTGCCGACAACCGAAAGGCCGGCCGCCTCCGAGTCAAAAGTATGTGCATTGGAAATCACCAGCAAGGGAACATTTACTGTTCTTCAGTAACCCAATTATATTAACGCTTAAGAGGAACATGAGACCTGCCAGCTGTTGTAATTGACGGGGAGGTGGCAGTGGGACTTTCTCAACTCTTTGTTACATCCCTCTTTCTCTGCTACTCAGATTTTAATTTCCTTCTCTCTCCTGCTCTTTTTCACTTTTTCCCATCTTTCCCCTATTTAACCTTTTTCTCTCTGCATCTTTCTTTCACGTTTTCTTTTTTCTGCCTGTCAAACCCTTTCGCTCTACTTAGCTCTCATTTTCACTCCGTCTCTTTTTATCTTGAACTTTCATCCTCTCACTGTCCTTCTATATTTGTAGAACATTTTCCAGCGACCCATCCCTATCTCTACCATCCCAATCCATTCCCGTTCCCTTAACAATGTCTCTTTCTCCTTCTAAATCTCACCTGATCTGTTCATTGCATTTTCGCTGACACATTAGGATTGGATCCACTTTTAGTCAGTATTGTTTTCTTCTGCTTTGGTCTTGTTTGTAGTGATCCCCCTGTTTGATCCCTCTATTCTCTATTCCTTATTTGTACTACTCTTCCTAATCCTGTCATGCCACCTCGATTCTTTCCATTAGTTTCTCATCCGCTAACTCAATTCAGCTCTTTTTCACTTGCGCTTTCTATTTTCCATGTTTTGGTGTTTCCTGCTGTAATTCTTTCTTCCCTCTTCCACTTAACTCCTGCCCCACTTTCCTTATTTCTTCAATCCTCCTTCCCCTTTGACTTCTCCTTCTGTATTTGTAAATCACATTCCACCACAACACCCCATTTCATACGAAACATCCTGAACAACTAGGTCTAAACCACTACTTGCCTGAACCACTACTGCTAAACAACTAAAAAGTCTCTACAACTAAGTACTGAACAACTACTGTCTAAACAACAATTGTGCCTGAATAACAATTGCCTGAACAACTAATTTTAAGGTAAGGTTTTCCTTTTGGTTTTTATGGTTTATTAGTTGTTTAGAATATATATATATATTAGTTGTTCAGGCAATTGTTATTCAGACACAACAGTTGTTCAGACAGTAGTTGTTCAGTACTTAGTAGTAGAGACTTTTTAGTTGTTTAGCAGTAGTGGTTTAGGCTATAGTTGTTTAGGACCTAGTTGTTCTGTCACATATTCATTTCTTACCCCTTTTACTAATTTCCCACCACTGTAACTCATTCCTTGTCCATGTTACTCAATTTCTCCTTTCTGTTTTCCCTCTAGTTTCCCTTCTATACTTTTACTACCCTGAACATCTTCCCTCTGTTGAGCGTCTCCTTCACTTTCTCCACTTCCAAATTTCCCTTCTTCACCGGCCAATGTTTTCTCCTGCAATCCCCTTCTCCCACTCCCTTCCCTTTTGCCCTTAAGCCTTCTCCATGTCTCTCCTCCATCGCCCACCTTGCTCTAGTGCCCATCAATGTTTCTGCTCTATACATTCCCTACGCGCCCACCCAAGAACCTCTGACCACCTCCGCAGCCCACTTCGCTGACATGAAGACAGCAGAGACCTGGCTAGCTGTAGCCCCAGGCTTCAAGCATCACTCATTTTCTAAATATACGTACTTTTCATTCCAGAGGCGATGAGTTTTAAATACATTACCCCCTCCCCTTGCAATCCCTGCAGTCCAGCTGGGATCTGATTTAATTTCGCTTCCTCTGACTTGCAGCAGCAGGCAGCCCCGTCAGAAAGCAGGCGGCGCTCGCACAGGGCGATCTCTCACAATGTGATCAGCCGAGCAGGGAGGCAGGAAGCAGTCAGACATGAAAATGCCATTAAACGCAGGACACCACGAGCTCATCGTTTAATTTCACTGGCCAAGACTCGATGCTTAGAGGCAAGCCTCCTCAGATCTATAGCCAACAGCACAGCCTCTTGTTCAGACTCAGAGAGTACACCCACCTTCAGATTTTTTCAGAAGTCCATACAGCATCGGACATTGACCCAGGCCCCTCATGAGATCTATCCACCGCCATCCACAATGCAACTCGAGTTCAGACACCACACACGTGACAGAGGTCAGCCCCCTTCTCATTTCTACCCCCTAAATAGAATTCAGCCTCAGAATCAAAACTTAGGCCCTCATTTGAAGTGGGCCACTGGAACATTGCCACTCAGTGTTGTTTTGCCCAGGGAGTTCCCCTGCTTCGAGTAGGCGAATTCTTAGGGTGTAATGTGAAGTGAAAACTAGCCACCACTGCCACTGTAAGTCAGAAACCCAAGAGCTCGATGTTCATTACTACCCCCATCCGAATCTTCTGGGATCCCCACTAATACCATGCCCTAGGGTGGAAAATAACAGGGGTGTTTATAGGCCTAAGAGGTAAGATGGTGTCTGAGCTCTAACCACACTCATCCTGCAATTCAACTCAGGCCCTCATTATGAGTGGGCTCTTAGGGCTACATGTGTCAAAGTGTTTTGCGATCAGGCCGTTTGCGATTGCAAAAAACTGCATTTTGGTATGTAAAAAATCCAATTTCCGATTCGGTAACTTGTTATCAAATCACAAATTGGAATTGCGACTACATACCGACTAGGTATTAGGAAGAGGTGTGTCAAGGGCGTCCCTTCCTAATATCGAATCGCAGAGGTATGAATGATTGTTTTGTGACCATGAATGCGGTCGCAAAACAATCGCAGTTACCACCAATTTCAAATTGGTGGTAACCCATTCGAAAAAGGAAAGGGGTCCCCAAGGGACCCCTTCCCCTTTGTAAATGCATGCAAAAACATTTTTTAAGAGCCTACTCTTAAAAAATGAAAAAAAAAACTTTTCATTTTTCATTTGTAAATGCATCCCGTTTTCCTTTAAGGAAACCGTCTGCATTTAAAAAACAAAGATTGCTTTATTGAAAAGCAATCACAGACATGGTGGTCTGCTGAGCCCAGCAGGCCACCATCCCTGTGATTGTAGCCATTCGCAATGGCTCGCAAATTGCGGCCTACCTTATGAATATTAATGAGGTAGGTCCATTTGCGAGCCCTTGAGAATCGCAGTATGAAACTCCTGGAGTTTCATACATTTCAATAGCGATTACTTAATTGCGATTAGCAAAAAATCGCAATTAGGTAATCGCTATTGGATAAAATTATACATCTGGGCCTTAATTCTGTAGCAGCAGCCACCAGCCCCATTGGAACTATGAGATCAGCGAGAACACCCGAAATCTCTTTCCCATTACCCAGAGACATCAGCTGTTGAAAACAGCTGAAATGTCCTTCAAATTATGGAGGAAAATTAGGAATTACTGAGTGAATCAGCACCAGAGTTACCGATCCACATGGTAATTCCTTATTTCTTAGTGGGCCATCAGGGTCCAATTTGTAACGGATAATGGGGTAGACGGCCTTTCACAGTGTCAACATAGTAAAAACGTAAAAGCTATTGGGGTACATTCAGCAGCAACTGCACCTGCTAAAAGCACATCTATCGATCGAATGCTGGAGAGGGCAGTGAGCGTCATCAGTAACGAAACGGCCCTCAATGAAAGAAGATTGTCTATGGGCCTTGGTTCTGTATCCACTACTGACCTGGTAACTAGTCCTTCTGATGTGGTACCCCATCCCACAAATATGCCAGACACAAGCCATCTGCCACTGACGGCCACTATTACCGCTAACCCTTGATCTCCGGGGGTCAAGAGGAAAAAAGGAGGGGACGGCAAGGCTTTTCGCATCGAAGGAATCAAGTCAAGGGGGACGTTCCCTGAGCAACAACTCAATTCATTCTATAACTAAGCATCTCTTGGATGACTGCTGTAAAACATTTTTAATGATTCTTTAAGCAGAATTATATTCAATCATGGATCAGCTGAAAGCTATGGTAAGCCAGCTTGAGGCCCTTCCGTTCTCCTATAGTGTGGCTGTATCCAGGGAAACCTCACCCAGTCCTAACCAGGGCCAGGTTTTTGATTTAGGAGACATTTCTGATGTTGCTGCTCTATTACCAAGTTCAGGCCTGTTAAAAGGAGGACCCCTAGATCATTACACCTGTTAGAGGCTCATATTTTGGGTGCTGAGAGGGGTTTGCAGATGAAGGCACCTAGCACTGATATTACATGGCCCACAATATGTCCATCCACTGCTAGTAATGGTCAGGATAGTCAGGGTGATGCAGACCAGCTACTAAGGGTCAGAAGAGCACTGAGTTGTGACAATTTCTCCGCATATTCTCCAGACAGTCACTATCAACCTTCCCCCAGCATCCTGTCCCTATGTGATAGTTCTTATAGGCATCCCTGAACTCTTTCACTGTCCATTTGAGTCCAAAGAGCAACGTATTAACTAGGCATTGAAGTGGCTGGTTAGAAACAAACGTGTTCCTTTTTCTGCTGTTACAGGGTCACGTAGGGTGGGATGGATTGGAACGTCCCACAAGAATTGCAAGCAGGATTGTGTGATTATTAATTTTAGGCATCCACAGCTGGCTTACAGATTGCTGAACTATCCTTCTGGCCAGGGGAGCGTGGCCTGACCACTGACCAAAATGGCCGCTCGGTCATGAAGCTCCAGGGAATTCTGCCCTGTATCCCCTGTAAGCAGACATGAGCTGCTCTTCTTGATTGCCGGGGTCCTGCTGATTCTGCCGCCCCCCCGGGCGAGGCTGGGCATCACACGGGAGGCCGGCCGCTGTGGCTTGATGCAGCCCTCAGAGGCCCCGTGGCAACAGGGGGCCGTGGGTGAGCCTGAGGGTGGGACGGCAGTGGACTGAACTGGGTGGGCCGTGGATGATATGCCTTCTGGCCCCTGCTGCCTGAGTCCGGGAGTGCCTCTGTCTGTGCGGCACGTTCTGGTGGTCTGGGGCCCCCCTGAGCTCCCTGACTGTTGGGGCCTGTTGCGGTGGGCCAGCCTGATTGGATGTCAATCTCGAGGTCCGGTCCGCTGTGGGCTGTGTCTCTGCCCCGTGCCCCCTGACTGGGGGCTTTGAAGATCGGCTCTTGCCAAGATGGACCGGGGTGCCACCGAGACCTGGAAATCCCTATATTTGGTTCCGGGTCTTCACTTGACGCAGCAGCTCCCTGTAAGGCTTCGCCTCACCCAGTGGACTATCCTGCGGCCCAGACCACAATGGCAGGGGTGAGTGATTGGCCCCTTCGTCTCCCCTCTTGGACGGCCAAGGATTCGGCTTTCTCTACTGCTCTGAGCTGACTTGCTGTGCTGTCCATGTGGTGCATCTCACTGGCTCCATTTTGCTGGTTGCCCTCCAGATAACTACTTACCTACTGAAGTGCTGCACTTCTGCCAATCCAAAACCTACACAACTCGTAGCGTACACCCCTCGCTCCTTCTCACTGTAAAGTGTTCGCCACACTTGGCGCATTAGATTTGGCATAGTAGACCGCACCATATCTGGGGTGTCTGCATGGCATTGAGGCATGGGACGGGGTGACCCCAGGCAGAAGTAACTATCATTTGACACTAGTAGAACCCCAAGAAGGTCCCTGTGGATGGCCCTACATCTGCAGACTCGGAGCATGGGGCTACCTCTTCCCCTCCCCCGGCTGGCACATCGTTGATTATGGCTGAGCTCTGGGCAGAATTCCAGGCTATAGATTCCCGCTTCGACACCCTGGATGCGAGACTGAAACTTCTGAACGAACGTATAGACCGACAGGCTGCTAGAATAGATAGAACAGAGTGTCCGATTTCAAAAGTGGAAGATGGCTGTACTGACACCCAAAATGCCTGGAAATGGCGGAACACCTTCTGAAATTGGTGGCATCCAAAAATGAAGATCTGGAGGCATGGTCACGTTGCAATAACATTCCCATTACAGGGGTGGCAGAGACGACGAATACTGGCCGGATGGATCACTCTGTGGAAAAGCTCCTGGTAGAACTATTTGGTAGGGAGACATTCACCAGTACTTTTGTTGGGCCAGCGGCATATCCTGGAGAGATTGTTGGGCCAGCGGCATATCCTGGAGGCCCCTCTGCGCCCCATATTTGCTAGACTTCTACACTTTTGATACCGGGATACTACTCTGGTTGGCCCATGAAAAAGGACCCTTGCAGTATCAGGTTATGTTCATTTCCTTATTCCCAGACTTCACACAACTGGTTCAGGATGAGTGTCAAAAATATGCTGATGTCAAGGCATTACTTCAGAAAGCTAACATTCAAAACGCAATGTAATACCCAGTACGATTACGCATTGAACTGGAGGGCAAGCACCACATCTTCACTTCTCTTGTTGAAGCTGCAACCTTCTGCAAACTATGCCAGCTTGGGACGTCGCTGCGTGGCGGAGCTCTGTGAACTCTGCCCCCGCATCGCCGCCTCTGTCGCAGGGTACCGGGCTTCCGACAGAGGCCCTTCAATTTGAATCTCTTCTCCTGACAAGGCTGACAAAATGCGTGTTTTCTGGGACCGGACTGATGATACTGCCCTATGACACTAAGGGCCAGATGTAGCAAAGGTTTTTACCCATTCTGTGTCTATGAGAAAAAGAGTTCGTACATATGGCCCTAAATGTCTATTTAACACACTGTCTGCTCTTATACACTATGTTTAATACCCTTCTTTTATGGGTACTTTCCCCACCTTGGAGCGTTGTCACAACCCCATGGTGTATGCCGATATAGTTATTTGTTTTTTGGGATTCACTGGGGACTATATTCACCAGTGTGGGTGGGGGGATTTGGGTTGGATTGTTTACATTATGTATTATCATAGGCACTATCATTCTTTCCCTACTGCAGTCTATTTGACTGTCTAACTCACCTGACTGGTCCACATTCTTCGTCATCACCATATTGTGCCACGTTACTCAATACTTATGCAACAACACTGACGTGTGTGACTTGGAACATAAGGGCCCTTAACAACCCTGACAAAGGGAAGCAGGTACTTTCGTATCTTAATAGGCATGACATAAAGTTGGCATTTCTCCAGGAAACGCACCTAACTCCTCACCCTGATCACTCCTATGCTCCACAAAAGGGCCAACACTGCTTATTTGCACGCAATAGCTCCTACTCCCGAGGGGTAGATGATTCACAAGAGGATCCCTTTAAAATGCTGCACTGTTCATTCTGATCTAGGGGGGCACTACCTGTTGGTACAAGGAGACCTGGCAGGGGTCCCGGTTGTTGACTCCCCAGACTTTTTCTCTACCCTTCAGATTCAATTGGACCGCATGATGGCGGACCATACTCTCCTAGGTGGAGACTTTAATATCGCCAGCGATGCCTTGTTAGATACAACGGCTGGGGTAACTAAACCACGCTCTCTTCACATACTAATGGACCTCCTGGGCACTTTCCAACTTTCGGATGTGTGGCGCACCCGACATCCACATGCCTGCGAGTTTACGTTTCACTTGTCTCCGCATAACACATGGGTGCGCACAGACCACTGATATTCCCCCCCTCTGTATACTTCTGTGGCTGATATTTTCCATCTCCCCTGCACCCTGTCGGCCCACTCGGTTGTTGTGGCCAGACTCAGCATACCTTCTGCCACACCATTGTACAGGACCTGGTGTTTCCCAGTTAATGCACTGCACGACAAACTGTTTCGTGCTGAGTTTCGGGAGGCTATTATTGACTACTTTACCATGAACACTGGCCCAGTCCAGCACCATTCCACATTGTAGGAAGCCTTCAAGGCTTACATCAGAGGTATCTGTATAGCCAAGCATGTTGGCGTGCTTCGAACTATTCTGGCGGATTTTGCCAGAGTGGAGAAGCAACTCACTGGCATTGATAACCAGATGCACACGCAGACCTAAAACACTTCCATGCTTGCAGGATTGGAGTTGTTGCAGGTGTTTAATGACCTGTCAATGAGAGAGGCCATTCATCTCGGTACTAAAACAAGGGCTCGCCGGTACAGGGAAGGGGAGTGACCTGGATGAATGCTTGCTCACCTCTTTTGCCCTCAGTATCAAGCTTTGTACATTGTGCTCTTACAACATGAAGACAGCACCAAGATTACAATCAATGCAGCCATTGTCTCTGAATTCATGGCATACTACCGTCACCTATACACCTCTCGGGTTGACTCACCAGCTGCTGATCTGGCGAATTACCTGTCGGACATTGCCATGGTGAGGCTGGATGGTGGCCAACAACAGTTCTTAACCACCCCTATTACTTGTTAGAAGATATCCCAGGCTGTATATTCCTTAAGCGGATCAAAGGCCCCATATTTGCATGGCTTTATAGGAGAGTTTAAGAAAGCCTACAAAGCTATCCCGACCCCGCAATTGCTAGAAGTATACTCGGAATCTCTACAGTTGGGAACTCTTCCCCCTACTCTTTGAAAGGCTGTTATTACCTTACTGCTGAAACCTAGCAAGCTGTCCTATCTCTGTGCCTCATACAGGCCACTGTCGCTTTTAAACTACAATAATAAGATATTGGCCAAGATTGTTGCCACCCATCTTGCTCTCCTCATGGGCACAATCATTTCCCCTATTCAATCTGGGTTTGTTCCTCATCGCTCAACAGCGATTAACCTATGCACTATTTTCGTGGTGATTAATCAGATCTTGCTTGTAGAGGCAGTGCTCCTGGGTGCTGAAAAAGCATTTGATTCTCTTGAGTGGACCTTCCTTCATGCCACCTTAGCAAAGTTGGGAATTCCAAAGGGATTCAGGGACTTAATTAGGCTGCTCTATTCAACCCCTACTGCAAGGCTGTGCATAAACGGCACCCTCTCAGAACCCTTTTCCTTAATGCGTGGCACCCGCCAGGGATGCTCGCTGTCTCCCTTTCTGTTTATTATAGCTATGGATCCCCTGGTGCGCTATTTCCAGGAACAACACCTAGATCGAGCATTAAGATTTCATCGAGGCCCTCTTTTAGCCTCCTTATACGCTGATGACAGTCTCCTGTTTGTCCGTCACCCCTCCATTAACTTTCCTCCCCTTATCAGGGAAGTGATACGATTTGGCCCTTTCTTCAGTCTGTCCATAAACTGGAACAAATTGGAACTATTTCTGCTAGCTGATGCCACTACTACCTGCTCCCTTGACTATCCGCTGAGATGGTGAGAAGGCTCATCAAAATATCTGGGCAGAAATAGTGCCGAGGTGGTCCGTTTGAATTATGGACGAGCGATTGACAAATTTAAGTCCCAGATAGAACCACTGGATTAAACTCCCCTTTTCTGTGGCCAGTAGAATAGCTATTATTAAAATGGTGGTCCTTCCCCGTTTTCTATATCTGTTTCTCAACATTCTGATTGTGCTAATCAACAGCTTTTTAGATACTCTTCGTAGCTTGCTTACACGACTCATATGGGCTGGCCGTCGCCCACGGGTGCGATGGGACACATTGACTCTGCCATACGAATGGGGAGGATTTTAAGTACCTGACTTCATCTCTATTATTTAGTAACCCAGGCACACTGTCTATTTTTGGTGCCACACGGATGCCCGATTTCAATATCTTAAACCCGAACATGCGCAGGCTCTTCCTTTTTCCCTCTCTGCTTTTGCCACAAGGCCTTCCAAGGAACCCAGCTGAAATCCAGACACTTTCCACTACATGCAAGGCATGGTTCAAGGTGCTCCGTTTTCTAGGATGTGACGTGCTGTACTCCCCCCACCTTCCCCTATCAGGAAACCCATGGCTGTCGCTAAGACTGGAGCGGTTAAACCAGTGAATATTAACTGCTCATCACCTACACATGATAGGTGACCTCTTTAGTGAAGCCACACTGAAAACGGTTGCCACGTTGACTGAGGGGCGCACTGCAATGCACCTAGGTAGCTTTATCCTACATCGCTTATATAGTACCCTTCGTGCTATGCTGCCTAGTTACCCACATGAACCAATGGAGTTTCCTCTGCTCTCACTAATTATTGCGGCCCCTGATAGCACACACCTGATCTCTCAACTCTACAGCACCTCCCTTCAGATACAGCCTGTGGGGGCAGCGAAATCGAGAACCGCATGGGAGCACGGCTTGGGGCATCCTCTGTAAGATAAACAATGGTACTATTGCTGCACACAGACTACATTTATCTCCAACAATCAGTGGCATAAACTGTTACACTACAAATACCTCCACTGCACTCATGTACCTTCACAGAGGCTTTCCAAATTAGACCCCTCCTGTTCGACTCCCATCCAAAATGTTCGGCCATGAATGCTGACTTTGCTCATTTAGCCTGGACCTGCCCTCTGATCTGCACATTCTGGGACTCAGTACATGCTATTCTGACACAAATGACAGGACACCTGCTCATGCCTAGCCCACTCCTGGCATTACTGGGCTATGTTAAGACATTACCTCTCACTCTTCAATGATTTGCCGCATTGGCCTTACTCCTTGCGAAGTGACAGATTCAACTTCACTGGGGCAGCAGTGCAACCCCTACCAAGTCCACATGGCTACGCAACATGTCTTATTGTGACACTACTAGTGAAACCTTTGCAGCGCAACAACCATCATCCTCCTGACCCAAGGACATATGGCAACCACTTCCCAATTATCTCTTGACCTTGCCCTCCCAACAAACTTAGGATTCAAATAAGACTGATACACTTCATCAGCGCACTTCGGCCCTCCCGCTTTGTAGGGCTCATGCAGGCAGTTCTCCTGAGGAGTTGGGGGACTAATGCCCCTGGTTTCGCCTACCCCTTTTCTCTCTGTCGTGTTTATCTTCCATACTATAGCTACCTACTGCATTCCGATCCCACTATGTACTATTGCCCCTTATTTATCTCTACTGGCTGTCAAATTGAAAGCACCACAACTCCAGAACTGGACTGTGGTGATGCTCCTATTATCATCTAAATGGTGACTCTTGCCTATGTGTGTGATATTATTAGATTTGTTACACATCATAAAATCAAAATAAAGTTATAAAAAAAAAAAAAAATCCTTCTGACCAGGTTTCTAAAGAGAGCAAAATTTAGATGGTTTTGGCCATACTAATTCACCACACATCCCAGTATCCGGGGGGCCTCTGGGTTCGCAAGGCAGCTAGCACAATTCCAACCTGAAGCCCGCTCTTTTGCCTGTCATTAATGATGATGCTGGTATTGTGAGTTTAGCTATGGATTTCCCATTAACCAATCGTTATGAAGTTCTATAAAGTGACTGACGACATTCTTCCTCTTGAGGTATCAGTTGAGCCTGTTACTCATTCTTCATCCTTAGTGACAAATCATCCTGGCCCTGAAAGGCGCTCCTGTTCTCCTGCACCCTCCTTCTCACTGATTAGTGAGAATATTGCATATATCACTTCCAAGATTAGAAATCCAGACGGGATGGAGATTAATAATTGTTTTGACCGTAACTTTTTTCACAAGACCTGGGCTACTTGCCCCTACCATGTGAGGTTCTGCATGCTTTTCGGTTGCAGCCACCCCTTCTCCTCATGGTTGTGCTAATGGTGGGCTCTCAATTTGAATCAATGTATCAGTTAACATCTTGGTGGTTAAATTGGATCTTGTTGGTCTTCCTTCCAGGCTGTAGTAATCAAGAACTCATGTAGCTCCTTTTATTTTTACTAGATTTTTATAATAATGATTTCTCTAATGTGGTTTGCAGCAATTTTGCAAAAGTATTTTCTTGTTTAGAAGAACTTAGGCTCCCACGTTAAGGTAGGGGGACTCAACCAAAATTGCATTATATGTGGTGACTTTAATGCTATGTTAAGCTTTATTCTCGAGAGCTTGTGGGATGTGACTGTAATTGATTATGTCGAGGTCTTGGATCATAGAGGTTTTGAACTAGGATTTTATATAGAAATGGGCAGCCTTCTTAATATCATTCAACTTTTTGACAAAGAGGATCTCTTTGTGCCAACTTTTAGAGGACGAGGTCACCCCTCTATAATAGATTTTATTTTATTTACACATAACGTCCTCTATTTTCAATGAGGGCTATATGCCAGAAACTATTTGGGGTGATCATAATGCCCAGGTAGTAGTGGAGCTTTTTTCAATTCAAAAAGAGGTTCCCCTGAAAGGCAGCTGCCACCTTCATCCTCTTCAGATGATGGGCACAGGCTATGTTGGCTCCTGCCCGTACCGGAGCCTCTTTTGCTTCCCTCATTGTTAATTACTGTGAGATTTTCATCATCTGCTTGTCAGAGGTCACTGGGGGGTGGAGATGGGGGAAGACATGCTGCCTCATTTGGAGAATCTTAGTTTATGCATTGAAAAAGCCTAATGAAGCCCGTGGCGACTACTCCTGAGCAGCCTAGATGATTTAATATTGAATGCTCTGCAGCTTATCAAAACCTTAGGACGGTCTTAGTTGCTAAGCCCAGGATCCAGGCTGAGGTTATTAATGCATGTAAACACTACAGACATGCATTAAAAAAGAATTTAAAAAAACTGCTAAGAGTGGACTGGGAACAGCTGGAGGTTGCCGGCGTTAATAAGACTAGGAAAATGTTTTGGAATACAGTTAACAGATACCGCCAGAGAGCTGTCCCGCTGAACACTCTACAATACAGCATCACCGATAGAGAGTAGGTTTCTCATTTTCAGCCCATTTCAAACAAAGGAGTATGAGAAGCTAACCCAGTTATTAATGAGAAGGGTGGAGGATGTTGCACGTTTGTCATTCACATTAACTGAAGTCACCTTGGCTATCATGCAAAGCCCAGGGGCAAGGCCCTGAACCTGATGGTATGCCCATCAATTTGACTAAGTGTAAACCTGAGATCTGGCCTCCTTTGCTTACCAATGTGTTTAATATCGTTCTCAGTAACAGGCAACCAAGTTCATGGTCGCTCTCAGTGATTGTTCCGATTTTTAAGAAGGGTGATCCAAACGCTCCCAGGTGCTATAGACACATTCCTCTAATTGACAGCCCTGGGAAGATTTTAGGCAAGGCTGTGCTTTCACACCTCAAACTTTGGTCTAAAGAAAACAATATCTTAAACCCGTCAGAGTGGTTTTAGGTCCGGTCTGGGTACAGTGTTTGTTTGCATTTTATCCTGGGTAAATATAACATCGTAAAGCACCACCCACAACACCTAGCCTTTTATGGACTTGTCCACTGCCTTTGATTGTGTCAATCATACGAAGGTTTGGATGCTCCTGGATCATTTGGGGGTAGAGGTTTCATTGGTCATTTTCTTCCATACCCTTCAAGTTAACTTGCCTGCCAGAAATAGTTATTTAATTTGGGGGGAACTGACTAGTCATTTTGATTTCTCCAGGGAGTTTGCTATGGTTGCATCCTGGACCATTACTGTTTACTCTTTATAATAACAATCTCATCCCCTGTCTCGCCAATGCCTCCGATGATAGCCTGGTGTTTGGGTGACCCCGTCCCACCTTTGTTATACACCGATGATGCAGTGCTCATGGCAAGCACACTGAAAACTCTTCATTAGTTAGTGGGCTCTTTTGTATCATTCATGGGTGAACTGGATTCAATTACCTATTTCAGTAAGTCTCATATCATGGCTTGTGGCTCCGGTAAAACTAACGTTTTGAATTCACCTATTGGTAGTATCATCTTGACTAAGGTCAATAGTTTTCCATGTCTAGGAGTTTTCTTCAACTCCTCTGAAACTTGGCAGACTCAGATTCTAAACGCTTGAACACTTGTCTGAAAATGTTTAACTCTACAGGAGCCATTCTTAACCTACCAAAGCCTCAAGGCCCCACGACAAAGCTGCCTTTCTCCAGAGCCATAATGCCATGATATGGAGCTCTCCGGGCCCTCCCAGGGGTTGTTCTGACAATGAGGCCCAATGAAACTGCTTCTGGGCCCCGTAAGCCACTTCTAGGACAACAGTTAAACTGTCTAGGAGCAAGTTACCTTCCGAGTAAACCTCACACTAGAGCCCATTCAATATAAACGTGTTACTTTTGTTATCTAATGCC
This sequence comes from Pleurodeles waltl, assembly GCF_031143425.1. Lineage (NCBI taxonomy): Eukaryota > Metazoa > Chordata > Amphibia > Caudata > Salamandridae > Pleurodeles > Pleurodeles waltl. Next base: position 1,329,445,401 of record NC_090446.1, on the reverse strand, counting down.
AGTTCTCTGTGGTGACTGTTTGTTGTCCCTTTCCACCTCCCTCCTATTACAAATATCAAAAAAGTCCCTCTAATTACACTCCTAACATCTTATTTCCCAAGATTTGCTGAGTAGCTATGGATTTTTATTCTTTTAGCTGAGCCATGAATTAACTTTTTGGATCTGAAAAACAATAGTGCAATGCAATATTGCTCCACCACCCTTTACTTCCATATGTACACACATTTTAAAAACTAGCGCATTTGACAGTCACCATGTCAAGCTATGGAGTCAACTATAACTTCTTGTGTATCTCAGCCATGTTGACATCTGCTAGTAGCTACAACGAATCGATAAAAATGCTTACATTAATCATCCAAAATATCCAAAGATGTCTTGTGGCATGCTGAATAGAATAAGTAGCCACATGCAAATTAAATATCACAGTCCATATGATGACCAATTATGGTTTCATGAGCATTATGAACCACTTTGCATCCAATATATTGCAGCCTGCTAGGCCTTGAAATGGTCCAGTACTACAATCTACTCACCACTGTGTTGAGTTCAATGTCTGTCACATGTAACCTACAAATCTGAAGTAACACTTTGGCATTTCAGGACATCTCTACAAGGTCAGTACTGGAGTTGTCATCCGTGTAAATCAGGCTGCATGGGTAAAATAATGAAAATAAAACAAAGGCCTAATCAGTCTATCACTCTCTTTCTAGTTTTTAGGTTGGTCCTTTTGTAGACAAAGACACAAACTACATTTTAATTGCATATCCTCTGTAACCTTCACAAGTCCAAACACCCGGCCCAGTGCACCGTCTGGCAGCCAAGACACCTATACTCCAGCCCAAGAGCCACCTGGTCTGTGTGGTCAGACAGCTCCAGTGAGTCAAACTCTGCCCATACCTACACCTCCCATCACAGCTGCAACAACATCTCAGCGAGAGGACACCTCCACTTCCTGTGCACTGAAGACATACACACCAATCCTGTGCCTCCCAATCCTGGCTCCCATTGGGACACCAACAACACAGACTCCAGTTCTGCCAGAACCTAGTGGTTTGTGGCACAGTTCCTCAAGGGCACAGGCTAGTGGGTTTTATTTTAGCCAGACCACCATTGACCAAGTCTTGGGATCAGTCCAACAGTACCAAGACATGATGGGCCAGGTTATAACTGAGCTCCGGGAAATCAAGGAGATGCAGAGGGAGCACATCTTGGAACTACAAACCCACAATGAAAAAATGAGCTGACTGGGGTGCTATTTGACATTTACCACCATATGTGCAGGGCGTTTCCTGTACTGTCTGCCCCCTGTCTGTGTGACCCTTTCACATCTGGGCAAACTACACCAGTGCCAGCCACAGAAAGGGAGGCCCTGCCACATGAGGAGCCTGCTCCTGCACTTCTGCCTTCTCCTCCTCCCCAGAAAGGACGGTCATCCGGACCAAGAGGAGAGGATGGCAAGACCAACACCACCGCCTCCAAGAGGCGCTGAACCTAATTTCCTCCTTGTGTGTCTACCATTCACTCTGTGGACTATTTCATGGACAAATTTACCTTTTCTAAGGCCAGTTGTATTTTGGATATTGGACTCCAAACTTTTTTTGGCTCTACTACCATGTTTCCGTCCATCATGATAGATTCTTTTTTTATTTAATCTTTTTATAAAAATGTCTCACTCTTGTATTTGTGTTATGCTAATAAATGTAATTGACACAGAGTACAAGACTCTTTTTGTATTATATGTGGCAATTCCTTTGTCATGTTCATCTTCCAACATCATGTTGTCAAATCTTTATAACATCCAATTTGGGAAAAATGTTGCAATTACAAAGAGGTAACGTGTTAACCAATTTATTCAAAGAAAACCAACTCAACTCAGAATGTATTTGAAACATACAAATGTTGGCAACATGTCCTTGTAGAAATTGAATCTGGGTTACAAAAGCCGGTCCTAACCCCAATAGTTTGTGTCTTTCAGGGCTATATGCTCCACGATTTTGAAACCATGGAGGAAAGGGAATATGCAATGGGAACAAATTAAACAATCAAACTATCACTGATGCATGACCTCAGTTGGAACCATATATCCTGCCCTCACAATTGAAATCCTAGATCAATAACACCAATAGACTACATCATGGCAGGGACAACATTTGAGGCCACATGATAAGTACAAGACACTGTGGCAGTATACAGTGCAATGACACATTCACCATTCAGTGGTGTGCAAACAAAAAATTCTATGATCTATGAAAGATTCTATGATCTATGATGAAAAACATTAACAGTTACCTCCACTGTCCACAAACTGAAGATTCAGCTTTACATAAATATGCGGTTTGAGCAACTCGAGCAGCACGTATTGCCTTGATGATAGCATCACACAGAAAACAGGTCAAATACAATCTTCTGAACTTCCATACTATCAGAGTGCAAGTTGTCTCTGGAAACTATTTGTCCATCGCAAGTGGGTGTCTGTCCCAGGATCAACACATGTTCAGTTTGTACTTCCAAACAGCAACATATCACAGCAAATGTCACAACGTTGAAATGTCCAAATGAAGATGACATGGTGAAGGACCCCGAAACAGAATAACAAGGGAAAATTAATTTTACCACATATTAAATTGAACTCAATTGACAAGTCATGAGGACACACATGCCTAGCACAAGCACATTTCCTCTATGTCACTCTCACATTACCCACCGTAGGTAAACTCTGATCCACTGGCATCATTCCCTTGAACTTTCCTGCACTGAACCATTCCTAACAAATTACCATAGCAGACAGATATGTTCCCTAGGTCACAAGTTGTACTGGCATTGGAGCTTAAAATTTCTAAAGGTAAACTTACACACCGATAGGTGACAGGTGAAGACGTGGCCAATCACATCTTGATATGTCAACTCCTTCTTCTTCACCACTGTCATCTTCATTGGGTATTTCAACATCCTCACCTGGGGTCTCGTTACGGTCTCCCTCCTCTGCAATTATAGGTATGTCTCTCCTCAGGGCTACATTATGGAGAATGTAGCAAGCAACTGGATTTGGCGCACCTTATCGGGTGAGTAGAGGAAGGATCCACCGGTCTTGTCCAGGCACCTACACCTAGCCTTCAGAAGCCCAAAAGCCCACTCCAGGGGCCTCAATGTTCTTCCATGGACTTCATTAAGAAGGACTTCACCTGTCGTTGTTGGATTCCTCAGTGGTGCCAATAACCATGGTAGGTTAGGATACGCTGAGTCTCCTACACGGAAACAACACATCAACATGACATGCCCCCAGATACTGCCACAGTGTACTGAAAGGCACCGGTGGCCGCAAAATGCAGTACTGCCATGAGTTGGAATATTGGTGTTATTGCTGTTGGATTCATATTGTGAGGCAGGAGATCAGGCTACAACTGCTGATACAAATTCAGGATAGTTTGCCTATTTAGAGGATATTGCTTGATTCCATCCCTTTCCTCCATGGTGGCAAGGTCTGGAAAGGGCTGGAACACCTGAGGCTGTCGCCTCCTACCTATGGCTGGGGTCATACGTCTGTATGTATAGAAAATAAAAGATTAGATGAAATGGTCACACCATACATTTAATATCAAAACACATCTGAATTCTTGGTAACTGTAGAAATGTCATTGGGTAATCCATGTACACACACTGACATCAAATAGTTGGACTGCAATTTTTTTTTAAAAAGCTTTACAATTTGTTTTGTCATGTGCAAATAAAACATTTGAACTGTTTTATTTGCATTTTTTAAAAATATTTCTTTTAAAAATACCATCAATGGAGGCAGTACTTCCCCCACAGCACTTTTGCTGTCTAACACAGTCAAGGTTCACATTTTATTGTGTCATATCTGTCCAAGAAAAGTATTGTTCGCATCTGACATTTACAAATGCCTTAGCCTCCATTTAGAGTGCTGGTGATGCACCAACAACTGAAAAATGTGTAGTTTCACACTCACAAATGGCGGCTGTGTGACCTTGCCACCAGGACATTGGCTACCCGAGAGCCGCCAGGGAAAGTGACGCGTAGTATTTGGTATCCTCCACGTCGGCCCTGCCATAGGCTAACGTGTGCGATGGCTGCACACGAAAGCCAATGGCTGTGTCCGCCTCTTTCACGGATTGCATCCACTGTGTATTTGTGCACCACGTTGTAAAAAAACACTTACTTACCTCCTAACACTACAGTCATCAAGACCTCCTCATTTTTCCTACTGTTACTGACCTCTGGGAGCCAGGATGCCTGGCTGGCTCCTTACCAGGGAGGATCTGTCCCTGACCAGCCAACTCTATGGGACCCCAGAGGAACATTCCCCAATCATGTCTGATTGGGGAATGTTTGACTAAGTAACCTCTTACTTTTGGATTCACAGGCTATTTGGTTCCTTTTTAGTAATGTGGGTAGTTTTGAGTTTGGAGTTGACAGAATGATGTAGCTGGGACAGATTTTTGTGACCAATGTCTGTGCATGGCAATGTTAAGTCACCTGAAAGTAGAAGCTGTAATGTGTGTCCAAGTAACACACAAATCCTATTTAACCACACAAACTGCAAGCCACTGACAACCAGTGGCCAGTAGACAGTGTACCAGTAGTATGACTGACAACATACAGCCAATGTTGACATGAAAAGGATGTTGATAGAAAAATGTAAAAGTTCTGGAGTTGTCTGACGCTGTACTGTCCAGTGGGATTCCATCACAGATTGGTCCTCATCATGAAATTGGTGGTAAATCCTGCTTACCGCCGCGGTGACAGCCGCCAACATACCGCCTCGGTGGCAGATACCCGTTCTCCATACTATGACACACACACACCAATCCGACAGAATACTGCCACATACACAAATCTGCCAGCCTAAAGGTCAGTGTTAAAGTGTCGGTACCAACACCTATAACGTTACGCCAACAATACAACGCCCACCACATTATGACCCACGAATCATCACGGCAGACATTCAATGGCGCTTAACCATTGGTGGTACACACCAGCGCACTCAGAATGCACACCCAAATACAAAACAACACTACATATGCCAAAACCGAAATCACACATCTGACACTGAGGCACACACCACGCCCACCCACGCACAGCACTATAAAAAACACACCCACATAACCCACAACCCTTTACGAATACTGTTGGACCTGGCTTTTTGACAGGGACATCCCCAAACTTTTTGCCTCCTTCCTCCTATTTTTTCTGACCTGTTGTTGTTGGCTTTTGACCTCTGGGCACTTTACCACTGCTAACCAGTGCTAAAGTGCATATGCTCTCTGGGTAAATTGTACTACTGATTGGTTTATCCATGATTGACTATTTAATTTACTTGTAAGTCCCTGGTAGAGTGCACTACATGTGCCTAGGGCAGGTAGATTAAATGCTACTAGTGGGCCTGCAGCACTGGTTGTGCCACCCACCTCAGTAGCCCCTTAACCCTGTCTCAGGCCTGCCATTGCAAGGCCTGTGTGTGCAGTTTCACTGCCACTTCGACTTGGCATTTAAAAGTACTTGCCAAGCCTAGAACTCCCCTTTTACTACATATAAGTCATCCCTAATGTGTGCCCTAGGTAACCCCTAGAGCAGGGTGCGGTGTAGGTAAAAGGCAGGACATGTACCTGTGTAGTTATATGTCCTGGTAGTGTGAAACTCCTAAATTCGTTTTTACACTACTGTGAGGCCTGCTCCTTTCATAGGCTAACATTGGGGCTGCCCTCATACACTGTTGAAGTGGCAGCTGCTGATCTGAAAGGAGCAGGAAGGTCATATTTAGTATGGCCAGAATGGTAATACAAAATCCTGCTGACTGGTGAAGTCGGATTTAATATTACTATTCTAGAAATGCCACTTTTAGAAAGTGAGCATTTCTTTGCACTAAAATCTTGTTGTGCCCTTCAATCCACGTCTGGCTAGGTTTAGTTGACAGCTCCTTGTGCATTCACTCAGACACACCCCAAACACAGGGTACTCAGCCTCACTTGCATACATCTGCATTTTGAATGGGTCTTCCTGGGCTGGGAGGGTGGAGGGCCTGCCCTCACACAAAGGACTGCCACACCCCCTACTGGGACTCTGGCAGACAGGATTGAGCTGAAAGGGAACTTGGTGCATTTCTTAGAGACTCTTTGAAGTCACCCCCACTTCAAAGGCACAACTTAGTATAAAACAGGGCCTCTGCCCTACCTCATCAGACACTTGCTGGAGAAGAAACCTGAACCAGAAACTACATCCTGCCAAGAAGAACTGCCTGGCTGCTCAAAGGACTCACCTGTCTGCTTTTCTACAAAGGACTGCTGCCTTGCTGTTGGCCTGCTGCCTTGCTGAACTCTTGCCTGGCTGTAAAAGTGCTCTCCAAGGGCTTGGATAGAGCTTGCCTCCTGTTCCCTGAAGTCTCAGGACCAAAAAGACTTCACTCTTCCTCTTGGACGCTCCGTGCGCCGAACTTTTCGACGCACAGCTTGTTCCGCGGCAAGAAAAACGCCGCACACCGACGCTGATCAACGCGACGCCTTCGGGACGACCGAAACTTTGACGCACGGCCTCACAAGGACAACGCCGCCCGACTTCCCGGGAGAAATCGACGCGACGCCTGCCGTGAGATCAAAACTTTGACGCACGGCCTCGCAAGGACAACGCCGCCCGACTCCGCAGGAGAAATCGACGCGACGCCTGCCGTGAGATCAAAACTTTGATGCACGGCCTCGCAAGGACAACGCCGCCCGACTCCGCAGGAGAAATCGACGCGACGCCTGCCGTGAGATCAAAACTTTGACGCACGGCCTCGCAAGGACAACGCCGCCCGACTCCGCAGGAGAAATCGACGCGACGCCTGCCGTGAGATCGAAACTTCGACGCGCAACCCCGCAGAACGACGCGCAGCCGGAAAACAAGCAGGAAAATCCACGCACAGACCCGGGACATCTGGTAATCCCCGCGACCCACAGAAAGAGACTGTCCGCGCGCCAGAAACGACGCCCGACTTCCCCGCGTGGAAAATAACGACGCAAGTCCGTGTGTGCTGGGGAGAAATCGACGCACACACCCTTTTTCCACGCACCTCTTCCTTTGTGGCCCTCTGAGGAGATTTTCCACCAGAAACCAGGTACTTTGTGTTTGAAAGAGACTCTGTTTACTTTCTAAAGACTTAAGACACTTTACATCACTTTTCAGTGATATCTTTACAAATTCATATTGCAACTTTGATCGTTTTGACCTGAAGATACCCAGATAAATATTATATATTTTTCTAAATACTGTGTGGTGTATTTTTGTGGTGTTATGCTATGGTGTTGTATGATTTATTGCACAAATGCTTTACACATTGCCTTCTAAGTTAAGCCTGACTGCTCGTGCCAAGCTACCGGAGGGTGAGCACAGGCTGATTTTGGATTGTGTGTGACTTACCCTGACTAGAGTGAGGGTTCTTGCTTGGACAGAGGGCAACCTAACTGCCAACCAAAAACCCAATTTCTAACATTGGTGATCAGCGGTGAGGATAGGACTTGTGTTTGTGCAGTGACATACAGTAGCTAAGTATTTCACTACCTACCCACAGTTGAAGGTCAACTTGATTTTTCATCTTTTTTGGCTCTTGGTTCTCTGATGTCCTCCTGGATATACTATTGATATTTTGGACTTTGGATTTTGGTTTTTGCTGATAAGATCTTATCAAAATGGGATTGTGTACCTACTCATTCTTTGTTCGTACTGACCACCTCACTAAGGCTGACCTAAGGAAGCTTTGCAGACAATGGGGCCTTCCTGTAGCAAGGAGATCTACTAAAGCGGAGATGCTCCATCACTACATAGTCTGGGGGGAGGAAAGATGGGCAGAGAGAGAGGCAGCAAGAAACCAAATGACTAAGTACCCCTCAGATGAGGAGGAGGACTACGCACATGAGGAGGAAGACTACTCAGAGTTGGACAGTGACCCAGAAATAGATGAATGGCTCCGAAGTCAAAGGCGACAGGAGCAACAATTAGAGGAGTATCTTGCAGAGGTTGAGGCAAAAAGACTCTTAGCCCTGGAAGGAGAAAAGATTGCAGCTCAAGAGCTGAGCTGTAAAGAGCTGAAACTGGAGGCCGGAAAGGCTGAGTCCAGTTCAGATGGTGGCAGCAAAAATCTTGCATCTAGTACTGCTGAAGAAGGGCACAAGCCCAGAGATGTGGTGCCCAACTTGAAGAAGGGAGTTGACACACCCCAGGCAGTTCAAGGGTATGAGGTAGTTCCCGTTATGCACAGGGTCCCTGAGAAGGATTGGGGAACTGGCACAGGGAGTCATATTCCTACTGGGGGGAGGGACACTTTACTGACTCTAGCAGAGAGTGACAGAGAAAAGGGTTCCCCCCTGGTGGACGTCCTGGATATAGAGTGTAGAGACATCCCAGAAGAGTTTGGGTTGAGTGTCAGGGACAGACAGATATTGTCTCACCAGTCTCAGGAGGGTGAAGTAGAGTGCTTTTCCAAGGTTGAGTGACTGGGTGGTTGGGTGAAGGGTACTGTGGTTAATACATGTGAAGGGCAGAGTGATGTAATTGCTGGAGAGCATATGTCTGGTCCTTATTTTCCAGAGCTACGCCAACACCAGGTGGAGTGTGAGTTCTCTGACCCCAGGGAACTTACAATGGAGGCAGACTTCTGGGTGAGTACCAGAGAGTCTGAAAAGGCATTTGGGGGTGCTCCTGAAGGGAGTGGTCTAGGTGGTTCCCAACCGAGTGTGGTGGGAGAGGATTGTAGTGTCCCAGGTAGGTCCCAGGTCCTAGAGGGTTCCATGAGGGAACACCAGGAGGGAAGCCTAGCCTGTACCGTAGGGCCACCTTTTGAGGGAAGCCCCGCAGTGTCAGAAGAACTTGGGGGGGTGACTGTAGCCAGCATCCCAACAGTTCTGGTGTCTGGCAGTACCCCTCCTAGTGAGGGGGTGCAGAAGTCCAGACATAGGGTTGAGAGGGGGTTGCAGACCCCAGTGGAGGACCTTGAGAGTCAGGGGACAGCTCTGAGAGCAGAGCCCCCCAGGAATGACCCAGGTGAAACCGTTTCTGGTTTGGGGGAAACCCAGACTCTGCCGGATGGGCAGAGGTCGGGAGACCTGCGCCAACCAGACTCTTGTGTGTCCCTTGGGGACGGTGTGTCCCTTGTGGGGGGTGAGAGTGCCCCCCAGGAAGTCCTGGCATGCCAGGCAAAGATTCAACCTCAGGCTGGTGACTCTGGGTTGGATACCCAGGTTCAGAGGTTAAACTCTGACCTGGTGGGAGGTAGATGTGCCTCCCAAGAAGTCCTGCTGTGCCAGGCAATTGTCCAACCTCAGGGTGTTGACTCTGGATTGGATGACCAGGTTCAGAGGTTAAACTCTGACCTGGTGGGGGGTAGGTGTGCCCCCCAGAAAGTCCTGGCGTGCCAGGCAATTGCCCAACCTCAGGGTGGTGACCCTGGGTTGGGGAACCAGGCTCAGAGGTTAAACTCTGACCTGGTGGGAGGTAGGTGTGTGTTGTGGGCTTTGCTGGGCTCTGACATCATTGGGGCTAGTGATGTCAGAGAATGGAATGAGAGGTCTGTGGGGTTCTGAAGGAGTTGGGAGGAAGGTGACAGGAAGCAGGAATGAAGTGTTGGCACAGTCGTGGATGCTGAATAAATAAGGATCTTGACATACAAATCTTGACTCCATGGATATTGAATCATAACAGTGGCGACGAGGGACTTCAGCATCCATTGAACCTGGCGTGCAATGGACCTATGAGTAAACTGTTCTTATATTTGTGAGAAGAATCGTTGTGCCTGGACACTTTAACTTTACAAGTATCCTAAATACTATTGTTTTGGATCTACAATTTTGAGTGTTCCTGCCGTGATGACATTTAGATGATGAGCAGCTTTATTATTATTCTGGGTGCTTAGAAGAAAACAAAGGAGTACTTCGTTGCACTCATCATTTTTACTTTATGGAAAATGCCTGGTAAACGCGCGACTGAAATTGCCCTGTTTTTCCTTAAGCCGTGTGAAAATGCCTGGTAATACTCTTTGAACGGTATTTGGCATTTATTTATACTCTTATGTTAGTAGCGGAACAACGACGGAAATATACAGTTGGACGGTGTGGAGATTTAAAACTTCAACATTCTTTACGCGTGGCTGATGTTCTTGAAGCTCCTGCTGATCGCGCGAAGCCGCCGCTCCTGCTGATCGCGCGAAGCCGCTGCTCCTGCTGATCACACGAAGCCGCCCTCACCGTGTGATGTTGCTGCCGCGCATTGTGTCAAGCCGCGGCAGTTGATTTAAAGGCACGCGACCCCGCGCGCAATTTTAGTAATGGAAAGCATTTGAAATATATTATCTGAACGCCAACAACTCACTGTGTAGTCGCTTGATGGTGTGTTCAATTATTTTTATCTCCTCTTCAACCTCGAGTGAAGTGCCTCACTGCAACAGGAGTTGCATGTAAACACTGTGAGGTTGACATTTGCATCAAATCTCGCGTGTGTTGAACACTCAAATGACTAGACTGCTAACTCTTTGTACTGATAACTTGTAATTTGGGTGGAAGGTAATTAATGATTGGTGCTCAATTTTGAGTATTCTGTTGACATTTTAGTATTATAAATACTGTATTACTCTCATTACTTTATATATATTTATATATTTTTATTTTTTATTTTTGTTCTGCTTGATTGTTTGTATAAGTTTTACGCAATGTCTCAATTAGCTACGCTTAGTTTGGCTCAACCACCACAATTTTTATCTGAACGTGGAGAACCCATTTTACCTTGGAAGAAGTGGTTTAATCTTTTTGAATCTTATTTAATTGGGATAGGTGGAGAGAAATTTTCGCCTGCAAGGAAGCAAGGTATTCTTCTTCATAATTTAGGTATTGAAGAAAGAAATATTTATGACAGTCTTGATTTAATTGCGCTTGGCACTGCGGATGGAGATCCCAGAGATGTTTATGACATAATGACGAATAATCCAAGATGTTTTGCTAGGAATGTCAACTGTAGGAATTGTGGAGTGAAGGGACATTTGGCAAAAGTTTGTAAGAACCTAAAGGTCAATGCAGTAGATGAAACTGTGTTAAGTCAAGATGTAATTTTAAATGTGAAGTGTCCTATCATTCATAATCCTCTTATAAATAGTGATGCTAAGTTAATTATGCCAAAATGTGATATAGAAATTGATGGTAAAATTGTTCAGGTTCTTGCGGATTCGGGGTCTCCTTTCACATTAATAGGAGATAAGAATTGGGAAACAATCTTTGGCAATTATCATATTGAGCTTCTTCCTCCAGACATTGATCCCATAGGCTATGGGGGACAGAGAATTGATTTGTTTGGCTATTCTCTAATGACTATCAAGTTCAAAGGTCGTGAAACGGTGGGGAAGGTTTATGTAGCAAAACGAGGTGATAACTTGCTAGGGTGGAGACATCAGAGAGATCTTGGCATTATTCTCAACCCAAACTCTCCGGAACAAGTTCTATCCATATCTACTTTAGGGGATGATATTTCAATTGTAAATGAATTTTCTGATGTGTTTAGTGACAATTATTAGCTGGGTTCAAACATAGGATCATTCTAAAGGATTCAGCCAAACCAGTAGTAAATAAGGTAAGAAAGGTTCCTTACTTAATGTTGTCTCTGTTGCAGGATGAGCTCAACAGACTTTTAAATTTGGGTGTTATTGAGGAGATTGAGGCTTCGGAATGGTTGGCCCCTGTTGTTTTAGTTCCCAAGGATAATGGTTCAAAAATTAGGATGTGTGTAGACTTGAGAGGTCTCAACCAGTGTATATGGGTTGATCGCCAACCTTTACCTAACATTAATGAGACTCTGACCATGCTCTCGGAGGCTAAAGTGTTTAGTGTATTGGATCTATCGGCAGCCTATCATCAAGTTTTACTTCATGAAGACTCGAGACATCTAACTTCTTTTGTCACGCCTTTGGGGGCTTTCCGGTTTATCAGAATGCCATTTGGTTTGGCATCGGCTGCCGCATGTTTTCAAAGGATAATGAAGGAGGTTCTTAAGGGTTTAAGTTCAGTGTTATTTTTCCAAGATGATATGCTAATATATGGGAAGGATGAAGGAGAACATGATGTTGCTCTCCGTGCAGTTTTGAGAAGACTAAAGGAAAAGGGTTTAACCCTAAAAAAAGAAAAGTGTAAATTTCGAGTTGGTACAGTCTCTTACTTGGGGCACACCATTTCTGGAGATGGTATCAAGCCTAAGGTGACATTGGCTAAGTCCATCATATCTATGCCTATTCCTTCTGATAGAGATCAAGTGCGATCGTTTCTTGGTTTAGCTGAATACTACTCGAAATTTGTTAGAAATTTTGCAAGTGTAGTACAGCCTTTGAGAAATATGCTAAAGAAGGGGGTTGATTTTTTGTGGTCTTCGGAGTGTGATGAGGCTTTTGTTTTTGTCAAATCCAGAATTGCTGAGATGCCCACATTGGGGCATTTTGATACTCGAAGGAAAACTTTGTTGTCCACAGATGCAAGCCTTAAAGGTCTGGGTGCAGTCCTTTCACAGATGGTTGATGGTGAGGAGAGAGTGGTGGCTTTTGCCTCCCGTTCCTTAAGAGAGACAGAAACACGTTGTTCAGTGATAGAGCGTGAAGCTTTAGCATGTATTTGGGCTGTCAACCATTTTAGATACTATCTTTGGGGGTTACCATTTGTTATTAGGAGCGATCATAGACCTTTAGTGCAAATGTTTTCTTGTCGCAACATAGAGAATGTGACTCCGCGTATCAAACGTTGGGTGGAGAGTCTAATTGAGTACAATTTTCATGTATAATATTTTCCAGGGAAGGAGAATATTCCTGCTGATTCTCTTTCTAGATTACCTTTGTCAGACGATGCCACAAATGTTCAGGTCCCAGTTTTGTGGGTGAAGGAGCCAGCTTTTGACAAGGAAGAATGGAGACTGGAATGTGAACATGACACTGCTCGTGCCCTTATTTTAGATTATGTTGTGAAAGGTTGGCCTGATTTACACACTTGTCCAGACAGTATTAAAGCGTTTTGGAATGTTAGGGATGAATTGAGCATTGTGGGGATGGATGTATACAGAGGTGACAGATTGATTCCTCCACTTGGATTGCATGAGAAGCTGATTAATTTAGCCCATGAGGGACATTTAGGGAGGAATTTGACCAAGTCCAGGATCAGAGAATGTTATTGGTGGCCGGGTTTGGACAGACAGGTTGAAGGAATAGTAAAGGATTGTGTGTACTGTGCAAGGAGTGATAAATCTAGGAATGTAAGAACTGCTCCTTTATCCCCAATTTGTGTCCCTGATGAGCCATGGTGCAAACTAGGTTTAGATCTTGTGGGGCCATTTGAAAATCTATCTCACAATGAGAGATTTGTGATTGTTTTGGTTGATTATATGTCTAAGTGGGTCACTGCTTGTTGTGTAAGTGCTATTACCACTAAGGTGGTGATAGAATTTTTAACTGATGTTTTTGCGTGTGAAGGCATTCCGAAAGTGATAATTACTGATAATGGGGTGCAATTTACTTCACTGGAAATGAAGAATTTTCTCAACAATTTGGCCATCACCCATTTTCGCACAGCTTTATATTCACCTCAAGCCAATGGGTTGGTTGAGAAAATGAACCAATTGGTGGTGGCCAGTGCTCAAACTGCCATGGACAATAATGTTCCTTTAAAAACTGTTCTCAGGGAGAAATTATGGGCTCACAGGAATACCCCTAATGCTGTTACGGGTATGTCTCCGTTTAGACTATTGAAGGGTAGAGTTGCCGGTTCTAAACTCAATCCTATGTGGTTATTAGCTGACAAGGATTTTAGGCAGTCATCTGCAGACAAGGGTTCTGTTCAACGCAAAGTTATTGATAATCAGACGAAGTATAAGGAGGCATTTGATAAGAGACATGGTGTCCATCAAAGGTTATGGCATGAAGGTGACTTGGTGTACATTAAAAAACCTTTTTGGTCAAAAAAAGGAACCTCCAAGTTTATGGGTCCGAAGAAAATTGTACAAGTAAAAAGGAATGTTGTTGTTGTCGAAGGAGGTGATGTATGGAGCATGTCGCGTCTAGCTAAGTGCGAGAGTGATAAACTAGGATCAAATGAATTACCTAAAGATGGAAATCTTCGTGGGTCTAATGTAGATTCCAATGAGAAATTTAATAAAGGTGTAAGGAATAGAACAATTCCAAAATACTTAGAAGATTTCGTACATTGAGGATGTCATCACATGATTGGGCAATAATTGATTATATGTTGATTGCATTTCTAACACTCATGATTTTGTCATTTCATTGTTCCTGTTGCATTCTTATGAACTGTAGCTTCAATTTTTGTTGATGTTTTTTTCATTCTTATGTTGTTGAGTTTACAATGTTCCATGCAATGTTCAAGCTAAATTTTGTTATTATTTCTATAGAAGGGAGATGTGTTGTGGGCTTTGCTGGGCTCTGACATCATTGGGGCTAGTGATGTCAGAGAATGGAATGAGAGGTCTGTGGGGTTCTGAAGGAGTTGGGAGGAAGGTGACAGGAAGCAGGAATGAAGTGTTGGCACAGTCGTGGATGCTGAATAAATAAGGATCTTGACATACAAATCTTGACTCCATGGATATTGAATCATAACAGTGTGCCTCCCTGGAAGTCCTGGCCTGCCAGGCAATGGTTCAACCTCAGGGTGGTGACTCTGGGTTGGCTAACCAGGTTCAGGGGATAAGCTCTGACCTGTTGGGGGGTAGGCGTGCCCCCCAGAAAGTCCTGGTGTACCAGGCAGTGGTCCAACCTCAGAGTGCTGACTCTGGGTTGGATAACCGGATTCAGAGGTTAAACTGTGACCTGGTGGGGGGTAGGTGTGCCCCCCAGAAAGTCCTGGCGTGCCAGGCAATTGTTCAACCTCAGAGTGCTGACTCTGGGTTGGATAACCGGGTTCAGAGGTTAAACTCTGACCTGGTGGGGGGTAGGTGTGCCCCCCAGAAAGTCCTGGCGTGCCAGGCAATTGTTCAACCTCAGGGTGGTGACTCTGGGTTGGATACCCAGGTTCAGAGGTTAAACTCTGACCTGGTGGGAGGTAGGTGTGCCTCCCAAGAAGCCCTGCTGTGCCAGGCAATTGTCCAACCTCAGGGTGGTGACTCTGGGTTGGATGACCAGGTTCAGAGGTTAAACTCTGACCTGGTGGGGGGTAGGTGTGCCCCCCAGAAAGTCCTGGCGTGCCAGGCAATTGCCCAACCTCAGGGTGGTGACCCTGGGTTGGGGAACCAGGCTCAGAGGTTAAACTCTGACCTGGTGGGAGGTAGGTGTGCCTCCCAGAAAGTCCTGGTGCGCCAGGCAATTGTTCAACTTCAGGGTGGTGACTCTGAGTTGAATGGCCCAGTTCAGAGGTTAAACTCTGACCTGGTGGAGGGTCAGTGTGCCCTCCAGGAAGTCCTGGTGTGCCAGGCAATTGTTCAACTTCAGTGTGGTGACTCTGAGTTGAATGGTCAGGTGCAGAGGTTAAACTCTGACCTGGTGGAGGGTCAGTGTGCCCTCCAGGAAGTCCTGGCGTGCCAGGCAATTGTTCAACTTCAGGGTGGTGACTCTGAGTTGAATGGGCAGGTGCAGAGGTTAAACTCTGACCTGGTGGGGGGTAGGTGTGCCTCCCAGGAAGTCCTGGTTTGCCAGGCAGTGATCCAGTCTGAGGGTACAGACCCTGGGCTGGAAGACCAGGTTCAGGGTGTCCCCCCGGACCTGGAGGGAGGGGCTACTGATAACAGTGCCCCTACCATGTTGTCTTCTGAGGAGGCCACTCCTAGTTGGAGGGTGCTGGACCCCAGAAGGGAGGGCAGGGGGAGGGAAGCCTCACCCCGGGCCTTAGTCCAACCTGAAGGTACAGGCCCCAGGTTGGAGGGCCAGTTGCAGGTTAACAGCCCTGCACTGGTGGAGGAATGGTACAGGGTGACTTCTGTAAGCACCCTGACCATGTTGGACTCTGGGGGTACCGCTCCAGGAGGGAGGGTACAAAGCCCCAGAGGGGAGGACCAGGTTCAGGCTGTCATCCCTGACCTGGTGGAAGGGAGAGTGGTTAAAGGGTGCCCAGCACCTGGGGCTACCGCCCCCCACTCTCCACAGCCACAGTGGTTGGAGAGCTTTGAGAGGCCTGGGGCCTGGCTCTCATCCCTGGCAGCTGTCAGTAATCACTGTGGCTTGCTGTCCGGGTGGACAGAGTTATCCCTGGGGAGGGGACAAGTGTCACACCCCAGGGGTAGAGTGGGCAACACCACTGTGTTGGTCATGGTGGTACTATCCTGCTCCTGGGATACATCTGTGAGCAAAGTAAGGTTAGGTGCTGCACAGATGGGATCCGCAGGTAAGGAGAAAGGTTCCCCATGGGTTGGCTTAGTGGGCCCTGAGAGTATGGACAGAGTGATCCAATTGGAGTCAGGAAGGCGAAGAACTGGAGCATGCCCCTGCTGTTGTGGGCCTGGGTCCTTGTTCTGTCGCCTCAAACAGGGAAGTACATCAGGATAGTGATTGTTCTCCCCTGGCTTTAGGCTGGTAGGGGGTCATGTTGGACCTGGCTTTTTGACAGGGACATCCCCAAACTTTTTGCCTCCTTCCTCCTATTTTTTCTGACCTGTTGTTGTTGGCTTTTGACCTCTGGGCACTTTACCACTGCTAACCAGTGCTAAAGTGCATATGCTCTCTGGGTAAATTGTACTACTGATTGGTTTATCCATGATTGACTATTTAATTTACTCGTAAGTCCCTGGTAGAGTGCACTACATGTGCCTAGGGCAGGTAGATTAAATGCTACTAGTGGGCCTGCAGCACTGGTTGTGCCACCCACCTCAGTAGCCCCTTAACCCTGTCTCAGGCCTGCCATTGCAAGGCCTGTGTGTGCAGTTTCACTGCCACTTCGACTTGGCATTTAAAAGTACTTGCCAAGCCTAGAACTCCCCTTTTACTACATATAAGTCATCCCTAATGTGTGCCCTAGGTAACCCCTAGAGCAGGGTGCGGTGTAGGTAAAAGGCAGGACATGTACCTGTGTAGTTATATGTCCTGGTAGTGTGAAACTCCTAAATTCGTTTTTACACTACTGTGAGGCCTGCTCCTTTCATAGGCTAACATTGGGGCTGCCCTCATACACTGTTGAAGTGGCAGCTGCTGATCTGAAAGGAGCAGGAAGGTCATATTTAGTATGGCCAGAATGGTAATACAAAATCCTGCTGACTGGTGAAGTCGGATTTAATATTACTATTCTAGAAATGCCACTTTTAGAAAGTGAGCATTTCTTTGCACTAAAATCTTGTTGTGCCCTTCAATCCACGTCTGGCTAGGTTTAGTTGACAGCTCCTTGTGCATTCACTCAGACACACCCCAAACACAGGGTACTCAGCCTCACTTGCATACATCTGCATTTTGAATGGGTCTTCCTGGGCTGGGAGGGTGGAGGGCCTGCCCTCACACAAAGGACTGCCACACCCCCTACTGGGACTCTGGCAGACAGGATTGAGCTGAAAGGGAACTTGGTGCATTTCTTAGAGACTCTTTGAAGTCACCCCCACTTCAAAGGCACAACTTAGTATAAAACAGGGCCTCTGCCCTACCTCATCAGACACTTGCTGGAGAAGAAACCTGAACCAGAAACTACATCCTGCCAAGAAGAACTGCCTGGCTGCTCAAAGGACTCACCTGTCTGCTTTTCTACAAAGGACTGCTGCCTTGCTGTTGGCCTGCTGCCTTGCTGAACTCTTTCCTGGCTGTAAAAGTGCTCTCCAAGGGCTTGGATAGAGCTTGCCTCCTGTTCCCTGAAGTCTCAGGACCAAAAAGACTTCACTCTTCCTCTTGGACGCTCCGTGCGCCGAACTTTTCGACGCACAGCTTGTTCCGCGGCAAGAAAAACGCCGCACACCGACGCTGATCAACGCGACGCCTTCGGGACGACCGAAACTTTGACGCACGGCCTCGCAAGGACAACGCCGCCCGACTTCCCGGGAGAAATCGACGCGACGCCTGCCGTGAGATCAAAACTTTGACGCACGGCCTCGCAAGGACAACGCCGCCCGACTCCGCAGGAGAAATCGACGCGACGCCTGCCGTGAGATCAAAACTTTGACGCACGGCCTCGCAAGGACAACGCCGCCCGACTCCGCAGGAGAAATCGACGCGACGCCTGCCGTGAGATCGAAACTTCGACGCGCAACCCCGCAGAACGACGCGCAGCTGGAAAACAAGCAGGAAAATCCACGCACAGACCCGGGACATCTGGTAATCCCCGTGACCCACAGAAAGAGACTGTCCGCGCGCCAGAAACGACGCCCGACTTCCCCGCGTGGAAAATAACGAAGCAAGTCCGTGTGTGCTGGGAGAAATCGACGCACACACCCTTTTTCCACGCACCTCTTCCTTTGTGGCCCTCTGAGGAGATTTTCCACCAGAAACCAGGTACTTTGTGTTTGAAAGAGACTCTGTTTACTTTCTAAAGACTTAAGACACTTTATATCACTTTTCAGTGATATCTTTACAAATTCATATTGCAACTTTGATCGTTTTGACCTGAAGATACCCAGATAAATATTATATATTTTTCTAAATACTGTGTGGTGTATTTTTGTGGTGTTATGCTAGGGTGTTGTATGATTTATTGCACAAATGCTTTACACATTGCCTTCTAAGTTTAGCCTGACTGCTCGTGCCAAGCTACCGGAGGGTGAGCACAGGCTGATTTTGGATTGTGTGTGACTTACCCTGACTAGAGTGAGGGTTCTTGCTTGGACAGAGGGCAACCTAACTGCCAACCAAAAACCCCATTTCTAACAAATACCAATTATTTCAACCAGACTGAAACCAAGACCACTGAGACAACTAGACACACACACCACAAACACCCATACATCCATCACGCACCCCACATCCCATACCCATAGAGAAATAACAATCCCACAATACATCACCATGCACAAACAAAGGTGGCAGGGCAACAGCAACAATAGAGGGGAAGCTAGGGATGTACAATTGTCACAGACATGTAGCATAATACATCACTTACATCTCCACAGGTGCCCCAATCAATCTCAGCGGAGAGGAGGTGCTACATCTAACAGTCCCCCAACAGAAGATGTCCCTAGTGATGACAGTAACTCTGGACTTCTGGATCTGGATGAACTACCTGGCCCATCAGGGACCACTGGTCAGTCGGCCACCCTAGCCCACTCACAGTCCACCACAGAGCCTCCCCATCAGTATCCAACACCACAGCACCCACCAAATGTCCCCACACCTCTGTCCCCAGGACACATCAATCAGCAGTGTGCCTACTTGTACAGGACCCCAGTCCACACCTCACACACAAGACAATCAGGGACCTGGGGTCAGTGGCAGTGGGCACACTGTTCAGGGGATAGAGGCACAGGGGAACAGGGACACTGGGAGGACCGCTGTGTGCCAGGGGGAGGACAGGCCCAGGGAACCGACTTTCCAGGAGGCACTCACCAATGTCCTGGGGGCTTACTAACAATCCCAGGACACGATGGGCCGGATCCTTAACAGCATGTAGGAGAACAAGCGGCTACAGTAGGAACACCATCAGGGGATCAGGGAGGATTTGCAGGCCCTCAACACCACCATGATCTTCATAGCAGGGGTGCTGGCAGACATGGTCAACATCATGAGAGAATGGACAGCATACCAGTGGGCCCCTACCACTAGCCAGCCTACTGACCAGCCCTCCACTTCTGCTACAGCTAATGGGAAGGAGGCCCTGCCACAGGACCCACAGGCCACCAGCACCCCTCCCCCTGGAGAAGGTGAACTACCCCGCAAACGTTCCATGCGACTCAGACAGAAGCCATAGACACTTGCCAAGACCACCGCCAGGAAATAAGACCCTCCTGAATGTCCCCCTTGTGTCCCACCCTGTCACCTTGTCCACTTTGAACTGCCTTTGCTCCCCTTCCTATGGCCCCTTGGACACTGGACCTGTGCTACAAACAGAATGGAACAATACCCTTGACTTTCCTCTACCATCACCCCATTCCACTGCTCTTTTCCATCAATTATTTGCACTACAATAAACACCCTTGAACACAACTTAACTGATAAGAGTTTTATGTGATTAAAATGTGCATTTATGGAAACAGTCAAATCATGTGCACATGATCTGAAAACTGTGATAGCATACAATTAATGACCTGTGGCTGTCTGTAGTCATCACATCAGTACACTATTGTAAAATCACCAACATCTGCAAAATGAGAAGCCATAGGTGACAGTAAGTAGAGATGCAAAGGAGGTGAATGCCATCCTGCTACAGCCACACAGATAAAACAATGGTCAGAGGAATGGTCAGTTATACTGTCTCACCTGTGTGGTATTGCAAGTATTGATGTATAAATGATGTCCTGTTGCCCACATCCTCATCCTCTGCCTCCTCATCCTCACTGTCCTCAGGGTCCACTGCTGCCACTTTAGCATTTCCAGTCTCCTCCTCCTGCTAATAAGGCACGTGTCGTTTAAGGGCCGGGTTGTGTAACATGCAACATGCCACTGCTATCTGGCAAACCATCTCCAGTGAGTAGCACAGGGATCCACCTGTCAGATGCAGGCACATGAACCTGGCCTTCAGGAGACCGAAGGTCCTTTCGATAATCCTCCTGGTTTGCCTAGGTGCATCATTGTAATGATTCTCAGCCCCTGTCCTGGCATTCCTCACAGGGTCAGGAGCCACAATAGGTTTGGGTAGCCTGAGTCACCTGCAAATACTGAGGGACAAACATTAGCCTTACACAATGGTATGGGGTTAACACCAGAAGGCATACACTGACATACATTGGGTGGGCACTCAGGCTCACCTATTAGCCACACTCTGTGCTTCTGTAGTTGTGCCATCACATTTGGGATGCAGCTATTCCTCAGAACAAAGGTGTCATGCACCGACCCAGGATATTTGGCAGTGACATGGGAGATGTACTGGTCCACCAGGCACACCATTTGCACATTGAGTGAGTGGAAACTCTTCCAATTCCTGAACACCTGTTCATTCTGGCAGGGGTTTAAGGGGACAAACGCAATATGTGTTCCATCAATCGCCCCAATATTATTGGGTATATGCCCAATTTCATAGAATCCTGACTTCATAGTGGCCAAATCATCCACCTGGGGGAAAGCAATGTAGCTGCACATGTGTATGACCAAGGCAGACAGAGCCCTTGCCAGCACAATTGAGAACACTGGCTGTGACATCCCTGCTGCCAAGCCCACTGTCACTTGGAAAGAACCAATTGCTAGGAAATGGAGCACTGATAGAACTTGCACAAGAGGGGGGATCCCAGTGGGATGACAGATAGCAGATATCAGATCGGGCTCCAATTGGGCACACAGCTCTGTGACTGTGGTCCTGTCCAGTCTATAGGTGAGTATTATGTGCCTGTCGTGCAGTGTAGCCAAGTCCACAAGGGGTCTGTACACGGGGGCTTGTCTCCTCCTCCTATTCATCCACAGTGGTTGGTATCTAAGGGACACAAGAGTGAGTAGGCTGTCACAATTTGAACAATGGAACCACCACCTCAGTGTACATAGAGCATTAATGTGATGGGACAGTGTGAATGCCAATGCACGTGCAATCTTCAGCAATTACGCAGTTATGGATTATCTGAATGTTGTCCACCACCATTAAATGGCGAGCGCCTGTCCTGTATCTAGGGACAGGTGGAAGTGAGGTAACTCTGCCGACATTGGGCGTCGTGGCGGAAGGCGGTCTTGCACAACTGTGCAATTCCTCATTGCCTAATATGGGGCTCTACGGAGTACAGTGGCCAATAGGGGTCAGCGGTGGCGGTGTACACCGCCGCAGACGTGAGCGCCATTTTCTATCTAAATCCTCACTTGATTCCTGACTTTCCGCATGACAACACCTACACTGCGTGTGCTGCTGTGACCTGTGGTTGGAACCTACCATGGCCTGTGTGACCGGGGAAAAGGCCCCTGCCTTCACTTCAGAGGAGTTGGAGAGTTTGGTGGAAGGGGTCCTACCCCAGTATGTACTGCTGTATGGGACTCCAGACCAACAGGTGAGTACACCTTGGGCACGATGCATGTGGCAGGGTTGCATGGAGGTGTGTGTGCAAGCACTGTGTCATTTGGGGAGGTGGTATGTCTGTTGGTAGTGTACATGGTGGGCGCTGGGTGATGTGTGTGCCAATGGAAGTGGAAATGGGATTTGTGGGCCATATGTGTCACAGGCTGGATTGTATGTGTAATGGTGTCCTCCCATCTGTATTGCCTCTGCAGGTCAGCGCTCATCAGAAGAAGGGATTGTGGCATGCCATCGCCAAGGACGTGCGGATCATGGGGGTCTACAGCAGGTGGAGCACCCACTGTAGGAAAAGGTGGGATAACCTGAGATGCTGGGCACGGAAGACCGCGGAGGCCAAGCTCGGGATGGCTTCCCAACGAGGAAGGGGTGCCCATCGGAACCTGACCCCCCTGATGGCCCGCATACAGGAGGTGGCCTACCCAGAGCTGGATGGGAGCTTGAGGGCATCACAGCAGCCACAAGGGGGTGAGTACAGTGGGCGTAACTACAATCATTGGTAGATGGCATGGGATACCGGTGGTGGGTGTGGGTCAGTGGGTGCCCCTTATTACCAGGTCAGACATTGCAGCGTGACCCAGCTCAAGGGTAATGGGTGTATAGCAAATTCAGGTAACCTAGCTAGGTTGTATTCCATGTCAGACAGGGCTTAGTGGGTCCCAGGAGGGCTGCAGTTGGCGGTGTTTGGCCCTCATCTTACTGTGGCACCTAGCCAATTGATTGCCAGTGTGGTGCATAGTGCTCAATCCTGAACCCTGTGTGTGATGGTAATGTATATGCCAACTGTGGTGTTGGTGCTGTAATTGACCCAGTGTTCCCTTTCTCTCTTTCCTCCCCTTTTTTCTTCTGTCATCCTGTCCATGTGTGCATTTGCATCATTTGGCGGAGGTGCGGGGGCACCGGCGACAGAGGGAGCTGCATCCCACAGGACCCAGGAGGCAGAGTCCACCAACGCCGAGGGAACCAGTGGGACAGAGGGTGAGGGGAGCACCATGGCAGAAACAGGAGGTGACAACACTGACTGGGAGTTCCCTGGTGGTGGCGGACACCTCTGGGACCACCCAGTTGCCCCTCAATGAGTTCCCCGTGCTCGCTCATCTAGGAGGGTGGGCATCTCCTTCGGCCCCAGGCACCTCAGGCCCTGCCCCAGTGAGCCCTCCTGCCCTAAGTGAGGAGGCTATTGAACTCCTGAGAACCATCTCTGTAGGGCAGTCAACCATTGTGAATGCCATCCAGGGACTGACCTCCCAGATGCTGCAATGCAATGCATTCCTGGAGGGTATCCACAGTGGATTGGTGGCCCAACAGATATAGTTTCAGGCTCTGTCCCCATCTCTGATGGCAGCCATTGTCCCTGTTCCTACCGTCCCCCCTCCAACTACCACTTCCCAGTCCCAGTCTCCTCAACCCAACCCATCCCATGCACACATACAGACAAGCATGCACACAAAACATCACACAAGAGTAGCACAGTCAAACACAGGCAGCACACTTCAGGCCACAAGCACTAACACAAACATCAGACAGTTGCACACACAACATACGCTGCCTCCACTGTCTCCCCCTCCTCCCTCACAGTCTCATCCGCACTCACACCTGCATGCACTGTTTCTACAGCCAGCACCACACCAAGCAGCACACACACCTCACTAGCAGACACCTCCACAACATCCATCCACGTGTCCCCTGTGTCCTTTCCCACCCTGTCTGCCCCCCCTCCTAAGGGACACAAACGCACTCACTCAGACACCCAACAGCCATCCACCTCACATCAGCACGCTGCCCATGCACCTGCACCCAAGTCCAGCAGACGTACTCCTCCAACAACCACTCCCTCAACCTCCACTCCCATCCCTCCTCCTTCATCCCACTCCACCGTCCCTAAGAAGCGTTACCTTGCCCAACTTGACCGTTTCCCTCCCTCTCCACCCCCCCATCCACCCATAAGAGCAGGGTTCCAACGACCCAGCCCAGCGCCTCAGCCAAATAGTCCACGGTGACAGAGGTGGCACCACCTAGTCATGGTGGGAAGGATACCACACCTCCATGCATGAAGGGGAAGGAGCCTGCACCTCCAGGCAAGAAGGGGAAGGAGCCTGCACCTCCTGCTTTGAAGGGGAAGAAGTCCTTGACTCCTGCCTGGAAGTCTAAGGACCATGTACAACCTGCCATGAAGGGGAAGAAGCCATCATCCCCTGCCAGGAAGGGTAAGGAATCCACCCCCCATGTTATGGCGAGGACGAAGCCCTCTACTCCAGCGGAGGCTGTCAGGGTGACACCTCCACCACCACCAGCGGTCATGGGCCCCCACCGCCAGCGGAGGAAGTGCAGCCATCTCTACCTGCAGAGGCTGCCCAGGAGGCACCTTCAACTGTGACCACACTGCAGCCATCACCACCTGCAGAGGCTGCCCAGGAGGAACCTCCATCTGCCACCACACTGCAAACATCACTACCTGCAGGGGCTGCCCAGGAGGCACCTCCATCTGCCACCACACTGCAAACATCACCACCTGCAGAGGCTGCCCAGGAGGCACCTCCATCTACCACCACACTGCAAACATCACCACCGGCGGAAGCCATGTAGGCCACCCTCCAGGGGCTGCTGTACGAGGGCCCTCTCCAAAACCAGTGGGAAAGTTACCCACCTGAGAGACTGTGGCCTTGCACTCCCCAGGTCAGAGAAATGGGCATGAAGCCCTCTCCAGAACCAGTGGGCAAGTCACCCACCTGAGAGACTGTGGCCTTGCACTCCCCAGGACAGAGTAATGGGCATGGAGCCCCACCCAGAACCAGTGGGCTTGTTCCCGACTCCGGCTGAGGTGCCCCTCCATCCCCCTGAGGTGCCTGCCCACTTGCAAACTGATGCCCCTGCAGTGTTCTATCCGGATGAAGTCAGGATTCGAGTTGGGCCTTGGACTGTGCCCTGTGACCATATGGACTCTTTGAACATTGGACTGGGCAGTGTCTCTTTGTGCACATGTGTACATATCTGTTTCATGGACAATTCGATTTTTCATTAGCTGTTGATATTAATACATTCACCTTCGTGCATTCCTGTTGTCCTTGCATTATTCTGCCATGTATCGGGTGCAAATTGTTTTTCGTGTGCAGCTGGACGTGTGTATGGTGTGTGTGTGTGTGTGCCAGGTGTGTGTTGTGCGTGTATGTGTCACTCTCATTTTCCTCCCTCCCTTGTGTGCTATGCGGCAGTACTCACCGTTGTCGTCTTCGTTGGCGTTGGTGTTCCAGGTGAAGCATAATGTAGAAGAACATCAGGAAAACTGGCAGCTCGGTTTCCATGGCGGTGTGGTTCTTCCCTGTGTCTTCGATGGTGAGTCTTTTCTCTTCAGTGATGTGTTTCCGCCAGGCTTTTGATGTCATTTGTACCGCCCGGAAAACCTTGTGATTTCCTGTGTCATAATATGGTGGGCGGTACTTTGTCTCCCGCCTGGCTGTTGGCGGCTACAGCCATGGTGAGTGTTGTTTCCGTCCCGGCGGTTGGTGTGGTACATTGGCCGTCTATGGGAGTTATCACCGCCATGGTCGTAATTTGGTGGTAATTACCGCCAGCCTGCTGGCGGTATTACCGCAACTTTATCACTCACCGCCGGGGTCATAATGAGGGCCTATGTGTCTATAATATGCACATATGTATTACACAAATAACCTGTACTTCACAGTTGGATGGGAATTTATGTTTGTGATATATTGCACACACCAAGGGGACATGTGACCTTCATACATCTCTGCCATGTTTGAGTTGACAAATTAAATTCTGTATACATCCACCTGTAGCATGTTGTAGTTTAATTGCTACATTACCATGGGATTGTTTGGTTAAAATTGGGGATACTGTTTAAGTGGATACTTAAGATATTTTGGGGACATTATTGCACACACCTTTGCGGACACATTTTTGTTTGTGATTGATGAGACGTTTTGTGTAGGTGTCCATTGCCATGAAGGCAGTCAGTCTCAGATTGGTGGGTCCTACTCATATCTCGAGGTCTGTTCTGATACATTTTCAGACTTCAACATTACGCACTTCAGCATTGCACAACATTATGGTGGTGTTTACACAAATTAACAAGCCATGCATGTGTCCAGTAGTACTGTGAAGCTACAACACTGAACCTTCTGTTCCAGCAATGACAGGGTTGATTTCCATCATGGAACTGTCCCAGGAGCAACAGCAGGACTGGTAGCAGAAGGTTCATGGCAGCAGGATACGTGGGAAGAATTAAAAAGGTGATTCTTGTGTTTATATAGCTCCCAAATTCCCAGCTCATGTGTGGAGGTTCACCACCACAGTTGTGTCGGCGGGACTGCACATCATGATTGGCTCAGCGGTAAAAGGGGCTGTGGTCCTATCGCCAGCCACTTTAGCCTATAGCGCAGTCGACGCAGGTGAAGATTCTTGGCGGTGACAACGGACTATCAGCAGTCTTTCACCTATGCTCCCACTTTCATCTAAATACGGCGGGCAGCCCATCACGGCAGCAGGCGGGTTCTCATTGAAAGGTTGACCGCATGAATGTTACTGCCAACATCTAAATCAGGCCCTAAATTCCATCTGAAGCTTATTACCTAAAAAATCTAACTCATTTGCAGGTTTAAGAATTTAAAGGTTTACATGGATGAGGAGTTTTCTGTAAAAGTTTAAATTCAAAAGCTTGATCCTTCCAATCCCTAAAATTTTGAGTCACATAGTTTTTGGTTCTGCAGTACATTATAGATTGGATTACACCAACATTTTAAAAGTGGGCATCAGAAGGCAGCTGCATGTGGCAGAATCCACAGATATGTGTCACATAGCTGGCTGCAGAAAAAAGAATGTGTCAAAAACATTTTGCAAGCTGTTAGAAACTGGAAGACCGGGTTAAGTCCAAATGCTCATTCAATCTGTATAATGGCCTAGCTAAAATTGGCCTACTTTATCTACACATACTGATGAAACTGCACAAGCCTCCCCAGACTAAGCTCTCCATACTTAGAACTTCTTGTAAGCTGTATTCAAACTTTCAACTTGTAGGACATTGGGCTATTAGATGAGAGTAGTGGAAGCCCCACTTAAATAATTAACACAATTCTTGTTAGGGTGAACCAAATGAGTCACTAAATAAACCTGTACTCAACCCTCTGGTAGCTTGGCACAAATGTAGTCAGGCTTAACTTAGAGGCTACTTGTAAGGTATTTATGCAGCACTCAAACAGTAATAAAGTTAAAACAAAAAATAAATCCCAAACCAATCTAGAAAAATAGAGTAAAATTAAAGAAATAAAATGACACCAAAACAACTAGAGAATTGAGTGTTTAACATTGTGGATGAAAATAGTGCCAAAAAGCACAGTAAACCCTTATGGTAATCTGGTCGTGCTGGACTGGTGGAAAGTCACAAGTTCAGGTGGACCGTGATAGAGCGCGGGTCGGATACATGTACCAGGTTCACCCCACTGCCTTCTAAAGTTGGTGCAAGGAGCTACCATTTGCGTTGGCAGGGATCACAAGGAGGTCACTGTCAGCACAAAGAGCAGGTCGGGTGGCGTGGACGGTCGCTGTTGTAGTGCAAAAAAAACGCTGGAGCTTCGACTTGGTGTTCAACTTTGGCTGCCACTGTTGACACAAAAGAGTAGGTCTTGCTGGAGCTTCCAATTGGTCGTTGTCGCAGATGGGCACTGTCGGTGTGAAGAACAGGTCTCCCTAGAACTTAGGTTTGGCTGTTGTCGTGAGTGGTTGAATCTAGGTGCAAAGAGGTCACCCTGGGGTCACAAGGAGTAAAAACTTCCATATTTTCACCTTTTCTTCAGAAGGAGTAAACTTCGATGCCAGCCAAGGGTCAAGGACCTGGGAGGCACCTCTTGGGAGTTCAGGACACACTTAAGAAGAGGCCAGCTGCAGGGCTCAGACAGGTTCAGTGGGTGCTGATCAGCTGGGCAGTTGCAGGGATGCCTCTGGAACCTTATTGAGTCCCTGTAGCTCAAGCAGGTGGTCAGCCAACTGATCCTTGGAGTCACTTCTGGAGTTCCTGGGTTCAAGGCGAGTAGGTCCAATCTTCCTTCTCCAGACAGGAGAACATTCCTTCTTCTGAATCTTCCACAGGTCCAGGAGTGTTCTGATGAGAGGTGCCACTTATAAATCTGGTGCCAGACGTTGTGTGTGTGTGTTGTGTGTATGTGTGTGTAGATTCCCGGGACTAACTTCAAAGCTGGTTCTGGTCAGGTCTTCCACTGAGTTTGGTTCTAAACTGTATCTGGTGACAGTGGCAAGGGCAAGCCTGGTTTTAAGTTTCTTTGTGTGTCCTACAGGCAAGATCCTTTGAAGTGTAATCAGAGCAGGACACATCCAAACTGTAAGTAAGACTATCTTTTGCCACACCTAAATCTCTTTTGTCTCTATGTCTGGAAGCAACAGACAACAATACACAGGAGAGTCATTCAGTCATGTGACCCTGGGCACAGGCAGAAAAGCACATTTGGTTTAGGGCAGAAAAATGCCAACTTTCTAAAAGTGTCAGTTTCAGAATAGTAACTTAAAATCTGACTTTACTAGTAAGCAGGATTTTAAATTATAATTGTTTTGAGTGTAAGCAACATTGTTCTATCTGTTATCAAATTGAAGTTTTCAATTATTAAGTGTAACAAGGTACCCGAGTGTTAATCTATGGAAAAGAGTTTTTCACTGCCATGACATTTAAAACCTAAACCCACATGTCCTACATCCTATGAGCCTTTGGGGCCTACCTTAGGGGTGACTTATGAGTATTTAGAAGATAGGTTTAGGTCTGGTAAAAGGCTTACTTTGTCAGGTTGAAATGGCAGTTTAAAACTGAACTACAGGCTGCAGTGACAGGTCTGAGACATGTTGTTCAGTGCTGCTATAGTGGGTGGCACAATGAGAGCTGCAGACTACTAATAGCATTTCATTTACAGGCCCTACATATTTTTAGAACCATTTACTTGGGACCTGTAAATTAAATGTGCCAATTAGATGTAGGCCACTTTTACCATGTTTTTGAAAAAGAGAACAAGCATTTTACCACTGGTTAGAGGGAAAGGTGCACAGGGTCCTGATCCCAACAAAAGCAATTTCAGCAAAAGATGGAAGCGAAGGCAAACTGTTTAGGAGATATGACCCCAAGAATGTCAGGTCAAACACAACTCCTATAAAATAATAAAATAAAGGAGAAATGTTAACATCAATCTCATTTCAGGACATGTGGATATGGGGTATGTGTTCCACTAATTTTTAAGAGTGTTTAATGGACAATTCAGATTTAGCTGAAACTGCTAGTATCAATCTTCCTTCAAGGGACATTCCATCCAGTGTTATAGGTTTCAGGTCTGCCAATAGGTTATGGGAAGTACTGGAGAAGAGAAAACATTAGTGCATAGAGAGAGCAAAGCTATGGCATACAGCAGTATACTAAAACATGTCATTACTAGTTTTGTGTGATACTGGTAACAGCAGTATTAATGTCACACCTATTGAATTTGAATGCCACTCCTGCTATGAAATGCTTTGAGACAGGCAATGAGCAAATTACAAAATAAGCTAGAATCATTTGAAAAGGAATTTCAGGAAAAGACTAAGACCATGATTGAGAAAACTAAAAAGAATATGGTGAAATACCAATGAAAATAAACCTTTGTTCAAGACTGCAAAGGATGGAAAAATGATACAAATCGTACAAATATTTCCATAGTAGTTTTACTTCTAACAACACTTTCAATATCCGTATGATCGAATAAATATCATGTGCTAAGTATTGTTTACAAAATATCACTCCATTGACTTTTTGTCAGACAATGTTTAGACCATAACGTTCTTGTGCTATACTAAAGCAGTGCATTTCTTTTGTCATTTAGATGTGCGTAAGGTCAATGCATGAATTCCTCAGCCAGCTGCAATATGGGCAGTAAACAATTCAATATCTGCCTGTACCTATTTTTTTTAGAAAATTAAATCTTACTGCAATTTTGAAAGTTATAAGCAGAGGCAAAAGCCAGACACATGTTCAGATAGTGACATCTCAATCAGAAACATGGAAAATATACTTAAACACCTTTCAAGCTTTATCAGGACTCATCAGATGAAAATCAGCTCAATATTGGTTTCAGATAGTAACATTCGCCCTGCCAAATATTGAGCAGTTGTATGAAAATGGCTCTTTTTGCATGATCACCATCATTTTATTAACAGATGATGCTGCTTTTTGGATTCTGTTCACTTGGACCCTGCTAACCAGGCCCCAGTGCATGTGTCTGACCCATACAAATTTGTGGAATAAATAGCCCTAGTGGACTGCAGCACTTGTTTTGCCACCACTAAAATGACAATGCATTACAAGACTCAAGGCCTGCCACAGCAGCCTAGCTGATGGATTAAACCCAGATCTGTGGCTGGGGGTGAGTGTTTGAAAAGTTTCAACACTCCGTCCATCATCCTTTTGTGTTGGTAAAATTGCCCTTAGTGGGAAGGGCATGCCCAGACGTGGGTCCCTTGCTCACTGTGCAACTGGATTCAAGCTAGCCTGGCTGATGAAGCGTGATACCACGAAACCGGGCCCAGGATGCTTCAAAATCCAACATACAGTGTTAAAAATATGAATTTTTGAAGATTTACTCAAAAATACAGTTCCTTGAAGTCGATAGCTCCACCTGCGGCTATCTCGGCGTCGTGATCAACAAAACCAACAGTTCAGGCTGGTAGCGGCGCCGCGGGCCAGCTACGGTGTCCGGAAGACCCGCAAACAGTACCTTTGGAATTGCAGGGTGTTGTGATCCTCTTGGTGAGCTCCGGGGAGCGGTGTCGCTGGCGTTGCTGGCGTCGCTGTGTCGGTTCCGGAGGTCGGTGCGAGGGTCATGGGGCCCTTGACGTCACAAATGTTGGAACACAGGACTCCGGGCTGATGAAGTCAGGAGCGCTGGCGTGGATGGCGTCGGGGCTGCGGTGCGAAGTGGGACGATGCGGCGTGCAGTGCCCACAGGTCACGGTGCAGGCAGCGGCTCAGTGACGGCGTCCAGCGGCGTCGGTGAGACCAGGGCTGTGATGTGAAGCAGGGCGGTGCTACGTGCAGTGTCAACAGGTCAAGGCGCAGGCAGTGGCATGGTTGTTGCTTAAGTACTTTCGTCGGTAGGCCCAAGCCAGCGGGGCAGGACGGGAAGGTGCTTCGTGACCCTCACAAGCGGTGTCCACAGGCCATGGTGCAGGCAGGGGTGTCTGGTGATGACACTGAAGTTGAAGGTGCTGGTGTCGGTGGACCGGGGCTGCGGTGCAGGACAGTGCTTCATGTACCTCACGAGCGGTGTTCACAAGCCACGGTGCAGGCAGCGGCACCGGTGTCAGCAGGAGCATTTTCTTCGGGGATGCCCAGGCTGCGGTGTGAGCAGGCGATGCTGGAGTGTGGGGCCCACAGGTCATGGTGCGAGCAGCGGTTCGGTGAAGTCGTCTGAGGACGGTGTCTGTGAGACCAGGGTCGCAGTGCGAAGCGGGGCAGTGTGGCTCCGTGCGGCATTGGCAGGTCACTGTGCAGGCCAGCGGCTTCGTTGGTGGCGGCGTGGTGGTTTCTCCTCATGAACAGTACAAAACACACAGTTCCCGGTGCTGCAGGTCGAAGAAACTGAAGTCTTTGGTGTCCATGAGAATTCCAACAGGAGGCAAGCTCTACTGCAAGCCCTTGGATAACTTTCTCAAGCAGGACACACAGCAAAGTTTACCCTTTGCACTCTTTTCAGGCAGAAGCAGCAACTGCAGGCCAGTCCAGCAAAGCAACAGAGCAAAAGGACAGTAGTCCTCCTCCAGCTCTTCAACTCTTCTCCTTGGAAGAGGTCCCTCTTAATTCCAGAAGGATTCTAAAAGTCTGGGGTTTTGGGTCTACTACGTATACCCCTTCCTGCCTTTGAAGTTGGCAAATGCCAAAGCAGAGTCTCTAATGTTTGCAAGATCCTTCCCTGTCCAGGCCAGGCCCCAGACATACACCAGGGGGTTGTAGACTGCATTTTGTGAGGGCAGGCACAGTCCTTTCAGGTGTGAGTGACCACTCCCCCCCCCCATCTCTCAGCACAGATGGCCCATCGGGATATGCAGGCTACACCCCAGCTCCCTTTGTGTCACTGTCTAACTGACCCAGACGGGGAATCCACAAACAGGCAAAGTCATAGGATGGTTTAAGCAAGGAAATGCCTAATTTCTAAAAGTGACATTTTCAAACTCATAATCTAAAAACCAACTTCAGTAAAAGATGTATTTTTAAATTGTGAGTTCAGGGACCCCAAACTCTATATTTCTATCTGCCCTCAAAGGGAATCTGCGCTCTAAAGGTATTTAAAGGCAGCCTCCATGTTAAACTATGAGGGAGATAGGCCTTGCAACAGTGAAACCTGAATTTGGTGGTATTTCACTGTGAGGACATGTAAAACACACCAGTACATGTCCTACCTTTTAAATACACTGCACCCTGCCCATGGGGCTACCTATGGCCTACCTTAGGGGTGCCTTACATGTACCAAAAGGGAAGATTTGGCCTGGCAAGTGGGTACACTTGCCAGGTCGAATTGGCAGTTTACAACTGCACACACAAACACTGTAGTGGCAGGTCTGAGAGATTCTTACAGGGCTACTAATGCGGGTGGCACAACCAGTGCTGCAGGTCCACTAGTAGCATTTGATTTACAGGCCCTGAGCACCTCTAGTGCACTTTACTAGGGACTTACTAGGAAATCAAATATGCCATTAGTCTCTGGTGGTTCTCTAAAGGAAAAACAATGAAAGTGCCCTGTTCTGCAGATTTGAGCTTCAGCGGAGAACACTCTAACACCAGCCAAGGGTCCAGGACCTTGTGGGCACCACTTGGGGATAATGACTTACTCTCCCAGAAGCCAACAGCAAGGTCCAGGGCAAAACCAGTTGGAATTGTTTTTTAGAAATAGTAGGATTATTGCAGTTTCTGTGTCCTGTAACTTAACAGGAGGCCAGCCAACTGACCTGTGGCGTCCACTTCTTTGTCCTAGTTACAGCTGTGAGCAGATCCAGCCCTTGGGGTCTTTTTCTACAGGTGCAAAAGAAAGTGCAGTCTTTTGTCTGTCCTCCACAGGTCCATTTGTTTTCTGAACAAGGTATCCAGGGTTGTCACATTTATGCCTTTGCACTAATTTATGGCTGGGGAAGACTCCCTGGCCAGTAGGGAAATATTTCCCAGGGCAAACGTACATACTTTTACATCATTCCCTTTAACCCTTAACAATTAAACAGTGAGCTGTTCTGTGAAAATCCAGCATGGTAAAACCTTTCCTCACATAGCCAGAGGTCTGAGCGCTACGCTGAGGTGTGTCTAGGGAAATAAGAAACTCTCCTTGCATACCAGTTTTAAAACAGGTTTTCCTCCCTCTGGTATTGGTGCCACCCGGACTACTTGGGCAATGGAAAGGACAGGCTTAGTTGTGAGTTACATCTGCCTGTGACAGGGGATGCCCCAATGAAGCTTGTGTGGCTGGTGACACATCCCCCAGGCCATCTTGTCAGGAGGAAGTCACACATTTTTCTACAAAAGGCCCTTTTGTTCTCTTTCCTAGTAGCCGTTCACAACCCTGTGCATGGTGAAAGGGATTAACTCTGAAAAGGCTACTATGTGCTCTTGGCAGAAAAGTAGTGACTTCCTATAGTTGCAATTTCTGAAATAGACAAAATGTGGCTTTAGCATTACATTGGATTTTGTTTAACTAAAGTTTGAAGTATTTTTCTAGCTCGTGCCAATTTGAAATTAGCTTTATTAAGTGTGATAAAGTAATCCAAAATTTGTGATGGATTTTTATTGTTTTGGTCTTGTTTTACACAGATAAATATTGGCTAATTTTCTAAAACTAGTGTGGCGTCCTTTTGTAGTGTTTTTACTTATTACTGTGTGTTTTGTGGAAATGCTTTACACATCGCTTCTGAGATAAGTCTGACTGCTCGTGCCAAGCTACCAAGGGGGTGAGCAGGGGTTATCAGAGAGGGTTTCTCCCTTATCCTGACTAGAGTGATGGTCCCTACTTGGAAAGGATGCAAACCGACTGCCAACTAGAGACCCCATTTTTAACAGTTTGTAAGTCAGAATGTAGAGAGAATGTAGAAAGGCTACACCAAGGTCGACGTGGAACAGCACCTGACCAGCAACAAGACCTTCCTGGCTACAGATTCTAGACTTCGCCCACTCAGAATTTTCCTGCCATCAACAATGATGCAAAATGTTTTCTGCCAGAGATGAGGCTCCCACTGAGAACTTGTGCTTCACCTGGCAGCCACCCTCAAGCTCTCCTTCAGATTTAGCCTGCAACTCGACCCGCCACCAATAAGAACTTTTCTTCAGAAAATCTTTTAAGTCAGAAGGTAAACTTTCTACCAGGACAAGCTTGGTCCCTGTATATGACTGACAGTGCCACATGGTCGGCCTAAACTATTGACATGTACCCAGTCTAGTGCGACCAAATGAATGGGATTAGCACTTTATGCTTTGAGGCACTACTTTGATCTAAAGCTTCTAAAAATCATATTTCCAGTTCCCTATATCAGATACTTGTCATTATGATGTAAATTTTTCATTAAAGTTTACTCTATTTTAATAAATTAGAGTATGATTATTACTGTGTTGTGTTTTCTAGTTTGTAACCACTTTGGTACTGATAAATGCTGTACACATTTCTCCTATGTTAAGCCTGTCTGCTCTTTGCTACAGCTACTAACGGTTGAGCTCAGGTTTTAATTGCTGATACACAACTGGAACTGGTAAAGAACTGTGACGTTACTACTTGGTGAGGACTCACATCCCTTCTAAATAATAATCCATTTTCACACAGTAGTGATTTTACGAGCAAACACATTTCAGTACCTCTGCTATAGTAGAGAATATCCACTGAGGCGTTTGATAACCTAACACTGAACCCTCAAGGAAAACGAATGATGAATAACAGACATGTTGCAGAATATAGAACGCTGAGCAACTGTAAGGCACATTGCTTTCTAAAATTGTAATAACTATCACAATCAATTTTACTGATGAGTGATTACAGTGATTCGTAGCATCCACAAATTATGTGGAAGATGCTGATGGGCTTGGATGTTATACCTAGTTATTTTCAGAGTGAACTGATGAAATAAAGTGATTGGTGTTTTGCTAATTACCATTAATGAATTGAGGGTTTTAGTTTTTTTTTCACATAAAATAGTTGTTTGTTATGGCAAATGACATTTTAAATCCATTAGGAAATGACAAATACAACAGAACGTTTGTGTGAATACATATGTTATTTATGTAAAAAATTAAAGATGAAATTTCTGGTAGTAAAGTTCACAAGCTAGTTAACTAATTCAAAAAATGAGGATTTTATTCTAGTGTTTAAGAAATGCCTATTAAGAATACAAAACAGACAATGAAATCATCACAGTGTATATTCAGAGTGAACCTTCACATACAAGGTACAGTAACAAACAATCAATGTATTTATTATAGCTTGCCCCCATGCAAAGGCCTACAAATTATTAACATTTTGATTATAAGCATCTCATCACTTTGATATCTGATGTACTTCGAAAGACATAATGGTCATGAGGAAACCACCTCGTTTTGCCCACTATCCATATAAAGTGACTTTGATAGAAGGTACAAGAGTGTATAATGAGCTTGTCCATGTATGTTAAGGAGATGCCTGATATTTATATATATATATATATATATATATATATATATATATATATACATCAAAAACATGAACCTTATAGATAGCTGTCTGTGAATTGTGTAGCTCCACATATCAGAATACTTGGATTTCTGCTGTTAAATATTTAATCAATAGCAAATCCTCATGTCTTATTCACCTGGTTATGCAAATAATGCATCTCTCTTTTGACAGATGTTTCTCTTTTCAATAAGTTTTGATATAGAGAAAAAAGGAGAACCAAATTATGGATATTTCATTTTCTCCTAAACACACTAATTTGGGAAATGGGTGGTGGGAATATGCTATCTCATGAAGAGAACCCCATGATTTGAAGAAGTGACTTTGTTGTTATGAAGATTTAACGATGGCCTACTTGTAGGGGTAAAAATGTTGTCTATCATATAAATTGCAATATTGAACAGTAAATATCTTGTGTTTAACAATAACCATACTTTAACAGTTCTTAGTCTGATGCTGAAAGTTATTAGAGAACCAGCACTGCAAACCATTAAAGCAACTATGTATACTAGCATTGTGCTGCCTGACAAATGCTCCAACTCAAACTACCTCAAGAGAGAGCCCTATACAATATTCTTCATAAAAACAAATTTGCTTCAATCAGGATATGTTCCAGGCTCAGGCATAGAACACAAATAAGTGTTTAAATATAGGCATTTTACTTCTAGTAGTTTGCATTACATAGATAGAATTCTTTACTAGTGATGAAAAATTCACTGAATGATATCTGAATTTACAATGACACCAGAATGTATGATGATGATGTAGCCTTTTCATAATATTGAATGCTTGCTTTAAGGCCTGCAGTAGATATATGTGCTTTGCGTTTTTTATATGTACAATAATTTTAAAAATGTTATTTTTAATACAGTTGTAATATTTGGATATGGCTAATTAATTTTGAATGAGGAAATTACATTAGTAATCAAACTCAGCAATTGTTTTGCTTTGCGAGACCTTGAAACAGCTCTAACAAGGTGATTGAAATGCTGTGCTGTTCAGTGGTTTATTGAAGAATTTTCTTTGAATAAGTATAAAGATCAGTGCTATGCAGGTTGATTGTGACTGTGTGCTATTTTATTCTTAAATCTCATTTGATTGCATTGAAAATATGCATATATAGACTTCTACAAAGACTATACTTTATGGTTTGTGAGATAGATATTAGCTACATTGATTGAAAAAAGGATAAATATATGCTCAGAAAGTTATAATGGGTTCTTGCTTTACATTGTTAGTAAAGAATTGCGACCACATTGCTTGATGTTGGCAGTGCTAAGCAAATATTTGTGCTCAATGTTTTATTTTCTCGTGTGCCCAGACAACTGGCTGCATGGTCATATAGGTATGTATGGATTTCAATATGAATTATTAGATTTCTACATTTGTTAGGATCTTCAGGCATTATTTCAGAGTTACACATCCTTCATTTTCTGTTTTTGCTGAGTTCAACTTTTCCAGCAATAAGAAGATTAATGAGGCTTCAGAGACATGTCAATCAGCCGCATCCCCCAGGCAGCTCAATATGCTGTATAATTTAGAGACTGAAGACCTACATAATGTAGACATGAAGTTCTAAGTGCTATGGTGATCAGATGAAGTTCAAGAATCTTTGAAGGCCACTGCAGCCTTCAAAACAGTGGATACTCATTTTTAACTCAGATCTATATGGAAATAGGGCTACTGTGGTTTCAGTCCGACTCCAAGGACAGCTTGGTTATGCTTTCACAATCTACAACTGTAAGAGCTGAACAAGTAGTAATCAGAATTCCTCAATATGGCTAGCTATGTGATTTCCACACTATATCTATATTTGCATTTATTATATTTATACTCTGTTGGAGCTGATTTTAAAGGGATCTAAAAATGTATCTTAGCTACGAGGTGGCCTGAAAACCTGGCCCAATAACTAAGTCTGACTGGGCTTCATTACCAGTGGCAAGAATTACTTTCAATGAAGTAGTAAAGTGGACCTGAGTAGTCAGTTCAAGTCACCGAGTGTCAATGATGACTGTTAAAAGTCTGTACGCTGCATTTGATTGTAAAACAGTGTAGCTGAAACAAATCTTGTTATTAGATGGTATTTATGCGTTCATAAGTCCTCATGTAATGTATTCAATGTGGTTTGTGTAATCAATGTATTATGTGTGCAGGTATGGTACCATGGACGTGAGTGGCATTTTCTAAGGTTGAATGCAGGTACCAAGACAGATAAAAGTATGGGAGCTCAGGTAACATTCCAGTTTTTATACTCTGTGCAGAAGCCATGTTAGTCTTTTGAAGTGGTGATGTAGTTTTGAGGGAATAATTTAAAAATTCTGAACTGATAGTGTCCCCCTAGATGGCTCGAGGGTTTTGGTTTGCACATGCAGCTCATGACATTCAGACATGGCAGCAGATTACTTGACATCAACATTGAGCTACAATCATATTAACAGAGATGCCAAGTCCACATGTTGCAGAGAAAATTACCACGTCTTTATGACGCTGAAGAAAATCGATAGAACTTTCTGACTTGATGTCAGCTTGTTGTCTGCTTAGCATGAAGTGCCATGACTGACCATGGGTGTTGGATAAGACAGATCTCTCTGTGTCTAGTGCACAAGGAAGCAAATGAGTTTGAACTCAAGGAGCCCCCAGAGAGACAAGAGGAACATCCGGATCAGCTGACATTTGTTTAACGTTTTAGGTACTTGCTAAAAATATAAGTGTGGCTTGATAGTCATCATATGCAGAGTACCCTGTCCCCCAAACTGATGGTCCTCCCATTCCATTTAGAGTTAGAAGGTCTGCTATGTTTCTGCCAAGTGTCCCCTCCCCAATGGCTTCGCCAGCAAACCACTTACACTGACAGACTTACGCCCTAATTACGATCCTGGCGGTCTTGAGACTGCCGCCAATGTTGCGGTCCGGACTCCACATTACGACGGTGGCAATTGTGCCACGGTTGGACCACTGGCACTGCCACATTTCCATCACTACAAGCAGCGCTGCCCTGGGGATTACGATCCTTCTCTTCACAGGCGTTTACATGGCAGTTGCACCGCTCTTCAAATTCTGGTGGAGACAGGGTGCAGGAGACCCCATGGCATGTGCAGTGCAGAGGCCCCCTCATGGCCACCCCCGTTGCACTTTTCACTGTCCAAACAGCAAAAAGGAACTCCACCCAACCCAAAAATGATAGTCTAATAGCCCTGTTCGATGTAGACAGGAAGGCTTTTGCTAAAGGTCTCCTATATGAGCTTGAAACTTGGATAACTGATAATAACATCACACTAGTGTATCAGACCCAGTTCAGACTTAACTCTTCTACTATGGATAATGTGATCACTCTTTCCCCCACTATATTCTTGCTTCATAGATTACAGTGCAGCATTTGAGAGAATTGACAGAAGTATTTTTGGGGAAAAACTCCCTGACGGGGGCACACCCAGACAGTTAGTGGCAGAGATAACAGCATTATATATTGATACCTAGGTACGGATCAAAATAACGCAAACCCATGCCACCTGGAAAATGTATACCAACAGAGGCCTTCAGCCTTCAGCAAGGGTGTGTCATTGTCCCCACTTTGTTTAACCTTTACACAGCTGACTTGGGCGGGCACTGCTCAAAGGGAACACATTCTCCCCCAAATTGGGCCAGACAAGAATTCCTATTATACAGTATGCAGACCATCTGGTGCTCCTTGATCGAACTCATATCAGGATGAAGAGAGCCTTAGACACACTTCATTCGTACAACACAACGAATGTGCTGCACACAAATTCAGCTAAAACAAAGGTTTTGATTTTTGGCCAAAGAACAAAAAAATCAATTGGAATGGCAACTATTTCCAATATAGATAGGGACATCGAGTAAATATAACTACCTCCGGGTCCAGGTCTCTGACACAGGCAAACTAAGGGCCAAGGGTAGGCCCAGACGTGGGTCCCCTGCTTACTGTGCCACTGGATTCAAGCTAGACTAGCTGATGAGGGGTGACATCCTGAAACTGGACCAAGGATGCTTGTTTCCAGTCCAGGGAGGACCTGGCTTGGAAGTTCAGGCTGGACTGTTCCCGGGAGGAGTCTGGGTCCAAACTGGGTGACGTGGTGAGAAAAATAATGGTCTAAACCCAGATCTGTGACTAGGAGTGAGTGTTGGAAAAGTTTCAACCCTTCGTTCATCGTTTTATTTTGTGGTGTTGCTGATATTTTAACTGCTCTGTTGCCTTTAGCAATTAGAACCTAATATAATATAACACGTGAAAGAGCCATTTAACTTTTCTAGATTTAACACGCCATGGTGATTAAGAAAAACATGACAAGACAAAGTGAACCTCTTTCTTCCATTTACAACGATTGTCCAACAGAACTACTTAATGTCAAGCCACTGATCTGATGCTAGTGCATGAAATGGTTCTAGAAAATCAATGCAGAGTTGTTCCCACACCTTACCTGGACACTCCACCTCTGTCATATGTGGATTCCTGCATTTGAAGCCTATCACTGTAGCAATAAACAAGAGTCACAACAAATGTTTCAACATTCTCAGCCATGTGTAGCCACCAATATTATTCATCCAATCTCTTCTTGTTGAGAGCCATACCCAAATATCTCCCATGAGTGACCTGAAATAACCTGTTCCTGACACTGTAAAGGGTAATAAACATCTCTACAGTGAAAAGCGATCACCAGTGGCAGCTGGTGAAATTTAAAAGTGATGGGGCGTAAACTTTTCAGAGGTATGTCAAGTGAGAAACATACATATCTCTGCATTCTTCTGCTTTTGTTACTCCCATCTGTACTTAGATTTCCCATTACAGACTTAAAATCAGCACTCAGTTGCCCTTTCTTTTTCATGTTTTCGAGTGAGTGCATTATTTTCATTTAAAGTTGGCGACTGCAACAACTATAAAACAACCATCAACCAGTGGTGAGATTGTTCCTGTGTCATGGGTGGTTTACTTTTACTAAATTAGCAGTGCATGATGACGGCACTAGTTCGTTCAGTGGAGATAGAGGATTTTCTTAAAAATAAATAAATTGCTGATAAATAATATCCAACGCTTCATTTGTTAAAACAAAATTAGTGCAGGTGCCTAAATTGCTTATGTCGCCCAAATCACCACTGACATCGCCCACTTTCGTCTGTGACACGACCAAACAGCACTATTGGCACTGGCAACATTAAGGTAGGTTTGATGTGGCGAGAAGTTCAACTACTTGAAAATTATCTATTTTACAGTCAGATGTTATCTTCACTTTGCTAATAAGTTACAGGACTTGGGGTGAAGCTGCCCAGCCTAATGCCACATTGTGCAGACTCCCAATTGGCATCGTACTTAGTCCTTCATCAGAACATACAGGGGCATGCTGTCCAGGGAACACTGAATTGTATCTGTCAGTGCTTTGAACATCTGCGGCAGGGGAATGTAGGTGTGTGGTGGTTTCATTATGGACTGCTTTTCTTACAGAAGTTGCATTCTTACACACAGCTCTCCTAATGCATCTCAATCGAAACCTGCAATCTCATTATTCTTAATGACACCCACACATTACCTCAGTGTTAACCGACAGCTCCATAGATATTTAGTACTCTCTGTAGCAAAGCTGTGGTGAAGATCTGCTATGCTGCCACAAGCAATCTGTCTGACATATTAGCGTTTAATTCACAGATCCACACACAGCTCTTCTGCATCTCAAGGCCGACCAGCAGCACAGCGTTGAGGCCTTTGCCTGACTTCAGTACTGATCTGTTAGTACTGTACAACTGCAGTCTTGGCAACTGAACAGGTGCAGGAAAATGGGCACAGTTTAATGGTGACACACAATGCTCAATAGTTATGTGCACAGCAATACATGGTAAAATAAGGGAGCAGCCAAAAATGAAATACCCTCCACTTTGAAGCAAAGCTCTTACGGCACCAAGCAAGTGAAGCAAGTCATCACACCTCTCCACGGAGGAGCTTACATGTCTCTTCCACCCAATCATCTTTCCATCCATCCTTTCATTATTCCATTCCCTCGCCAATATCCACCATCTTACCCTTACGTTCTGTCATTCATCCAGTCTTTCATCCAACATTCAGTCTGTCACCATTCCGTCCGTCTGGTTATCCTTCTACCCATCCATATCAAAACCTATCCACCCATCTTCAAAACTATCCATCAAACATATCCCTCCATTCATCCTTCACTGAGTCATTCATCTTTTCACTTATCCACCACTTCCATCTATATCCATCCATCCTTTCAATCATCCATATAGCTATCCTTTTGCTCATCAATCAATGCTTTCACGCCATCCATCCTCTCACTCCATTCATCCATCGTCCCTTTCACTAAGCCATCCAACCTTTCACTCATCCATCCTCTCTTCGAGCCATTTATCCACTCATCCATCCATCTACCCTTTCACACATTCATCCATGTATCTATCAGCCCTTATTAATTTGACTTACAGCTATTGTTGGATTGAATACTAGTTTTATTTTTAATCATGTTATTCTGTATGTGACACCAGCACAGTGAAAGTGTTTGTGTAGACCACTGGGATCTCAACTTTCTGCACAGGATACAAACTCACAAAGCCAAACTTTCCAACCACATAAATGCCCACCAGTCTGTGAAAAATAAAGCATGAATAGCTAAGGTTTAGAAAAGACATAAGAGCAGGGGTGACCTTTCCAATGCTTGCGCTGGAGTTCAGCACATGGAGCTGCGCTCGCAAGACATAGTAAGACTTGAATACAGCTCCACTGCCACTCCAGAGCTTTCTTATTGGCTTTGTGCATCTGCTACCTATCTGGGCCTCTCCAGACAACACAACTGCTTGCTATGTAACCCTTATGGAGCATTACAGAAACTGAAAATGAGAATGCCAGACTCCTCCTCAAGCCTACCTCTTAACACTGGAAGGCAAATCAGCAATGGGTGAGCGTGGAGGAGGAGGCAGAACCTTCAGGTGGTTACCACCCACTATTAACTTGTACTCATCTGTCTGATCCACCCCCATCCCATTACATCAATGGAGTTGTGCTAACCCCATCCTTGGCCACAGCAGTAAATGCCCAAATGCAGATCTATTCAGCACTGGGAAACCTTGCCCCGCCCATCACCATGACATCACTGCCCTGGCTTGTGCCTGCAGAGCGAGGACTTCTTCGACCAGTACATGTGCAGTGCTGCACTAATCCCTCACACCAAAGAAAAAAAGAACCCAGGCTGAACAATCAGGAGCATCTGTTCGCTCTTTTTGTTAAGCTGCTGGAATTTCCTTCTCCTTCTGCCCTGTTTTGGAGGTCAACACCCCTTGCGCCCTGGATAGGGAGCCACCTCTGGCGATCACCATCAATGGATGTGTCTGATTGAACCGTACTGAATAGTTCTGATGAATTCTTCTCCATGGGCCAACCTTCCTTCACATAATCAATAAGCCTTTTCCAAACAACATCTTCAGCAACAGCCTGCCCCCACTCATTCTCAGCACCACACTTATCAGCTGGCCAACTAAAACTTGCCACCATCCACCTGTCCATCTCCAAACTCTTCCAACTCGCCACGAAGGCAAGATAAACTATCAGATTTCTTCTTCTTGGATCAAGGTATGTACTCAACCTCAAAGTCGTGTTTTAACAACTCGACTTCAGGTGAATTAACCTGGCAGTTCCCTTAACCAAATTCAAATAGTTGTTTTTGGTCAGGTCGTACAAGAAAGTGTGTCCACCACAGATATAGTTTGAATTACTCCATTTCCCAAATACACAGCAACATTTCCTTTTCGATAACTAAAGACTGAGAACACTGAGGACTTGGAGTGCAAGAGGCCCAAAGAATTAATAATAATAATGACTCATTTTGCCTTTGGGTCTGTTGTATGGATCGGTATATTTTGCCTTACATGGTCTTTGCTCAGTGGTATAAGGAGAACGTTTTCATGTCTGATTTTGCTTACTAAGTAATGAACAGGAAGGACAATAAAAACGTGTTTAAATTTGAAGGCTGGGGATACTGCCCAGGCTACAGTTTCTTTCTCTGTAAAATGCATTTAATTCTCTCAAGTTGGAATTATTAACTACGACTTCTTTTCACATTGTTGAATTTAATATGCCAATTTTAGATACACATGATGTGTTTATTTGCAATGTTTATTGATCCTACTGGTTACATAATCTTATTGTGATGTAAACTTAATGAAAAAGTAAAAAGGTTCAAGGAGAGATAAGGAGCTGGTAGTGAGGAAGAGCATGGACCAGTCATATAAATGGTGGTATGTCATAGCAGAGTGATTGAGAGACACTGTAGCGCCAGCTCCATGGCGAACTGATAAGTGCGGTGAAGCAGACAGGAAAGAGCAACTGCTGGGAGAGGTGGAGTTGACAATG
This sequence comes from Pleurodeles waltl, assembly GCF_031143425.1. Lineage (NCBI taxonomy): Eukaryota > Metazoa > Chordata > Amphibia > Caudata > Salamandridae > Pleurodeles > Pleurodeles waltl. The sequence continues at coordinate 1,329,401,257 of NC_090446.1, read as the reverse complement.
CAAGATGGGAGAGGCAGATACCAACTGGTGGTGTGAAATTTTGAAATAATTTTCCCAAACTTTCATGCCAATGGGAAGATGTGAAGATTCAGAAGATCCAGGGTTTTGTTCCTGCTGTGTAAACTGGTTCTATTAACGAACCTGTGGAAAATGCAAATTTTAGCTGACAACATGACCAGGAAGAGATATTGCTAATAGAACACATATTATCCTTGGTAGAGAGAGCCCATTGTCACTAGGCGTGGCGGTGGGTGGAGGGGGAGTTTAGGTTGACAATACATTCCCAATGAATTCTGCAAATGGCGGGTGGCGGTTTAGAGGCTCTTTAGTATTTACCATATTGCAATCCAAACTATTCTGATCGGATAGAAGGCTGTGTCTGCCACAGAAAAATTGGATTTTGGAAGGAAGGAGAGCTTGACAATACTATGGACCCCCCAAATCGGGAATCCATATGCTGTGCCCTCAGTAAGCGTTCACTGTATCAAGTGGTGATCTCGGATCTACTGAGAAGAGTATAATTTGGTAACATGCATAGAGCACCATGTTGTGGATAGCTGTAAAGAAGACAATCAAGGATGAAACAAAGAGAAAGGGGGTGCATAAATGGCCTCTGCAAGAGCTTTCTAATTAACTATGAGTGATTTAAAAAGTGCCGACCTTAGCTGATGGCCACATGTATTTGCCAGCATGACACCAGGTAGGGGATATTCTTGAGTGCCAGGTCATCTGATGGGACCGTGATCCCACCAGTAATGAAGAAGATTTTGAGTTCAACATACATGCACCTTCTCTTTGAATTTTTCCAGGTAGCATTTTTCTATTGCTAGTTGACATGAGCATCTAAATGCTTATGACTACAAGAGCCTCTCTGTCATCAGAATGGAAAGTATTGACATTTTTCTTACTAGCATCAATTGACCCAATTGCTCCGTAGGAAGCTGGGATGGAGCAGCATGCAGAATGTTTAGGGAATGTTGTAAAGTTTTGGAGTTAAACAATGAGAAACATAAAAGAGCAATGTGAGATGGTGTGGTACCAGAATATAGTTGTCAAAATATATTGCATACATATTTTTATACTGCACTGATGGAATTATTTATGGAGACTCTCTCTCTCTCTCTCTCTCACTCTATATATATATAAAATGAGAGAGAGATTACATTAATGGGGAAGAAAATATTCACCCAAGAATTGATCTATGAGTTGAGGGTAAATCTAATTATTTATTTGTGAGTTGAGCGTGTACATGCTCCAATGGTATCAGAGTTCTGTAAACAGGTCAAGGTACTCTTTGTCACTACAGTGGCAATTACATAGATCATGATGTTAACATACGATAAAATGTACTTACATTATGTAGAACTAACACTGGTATAAATGATTGTGTTAATCTTTGTCAATTGTGGGTTGTCTGGAGCTGTCCGTCTTAAGGTTGTAGGTGTTTTTCAGCATAATATAAATCTAATAATTAACATGCCTAGCCCACACAATTTCAACTCATTGCACCGAGATGGCATCATCTCTTTATTAACTGTTTTGAAAGTTCAAGTAGACTTGTGGGCTGGGGGCGCACACAGGCATTTAGTCAGCTACTGGAAACGATGGCCCTCATTATGATCTAGCGCTGGCGGTCAACAGAAGACCGCCAGAGCGATGGCCCCCCCACCGGCCATATAATGTTTTCCCTGCTGGGCCGGCAGGCGGAGCAGGGAACAGGGCCTTGGAGCCGCCACCAATGTTGGTGTGAGGCAGGTGTAGCAGCACCCGTCGAGCAGATCACTGCCTGACGGGGCACTGCATGGGAGCCCCTGCAATGCCAAGTGCATGGGCAATGCAGGGGCCCACAGGGGGGCCCCAGAGCACCCCTTTCGCCAGCCTTTCCCTGGCAGAGGATCACGCCAGGGAAGGGTTGGGGGAAACAGGGTACATTATCCGATAATGTAATCCGCCATCGTCAGGCCTGTGGCGGTCTTCCCTTGTTATTTATATGGCGGTCGAGACCGCCATGCTGGTGGCGGTAATTACTGCAGCCGCCGGCGTGGCGGTCTCGACCGCCATGTACATAATGAGGGCCTATGTTACAAACCACTTTGTTGACTAGTCCAGACCCCAGTTGATCAATCACCCTTTAGCACGGGTGGCTGATATTCAGCGGCAGTAATCCTACTCCAGCTGCATGAAAAACTATTATTTATTTTTCTATATCTTTGCGAGGGCATCAAGATATGTCCATAGCTGAGCAGAAATGAACCTCTGTGTTTTGGGCCTTTCAGACTGGCTCTCCGGTTGTAAATCACACAGCACTATGTTACATGTCCCGTTCAATGGGACTTTGAACGCAGAGAATGTGGGTAGCAGATAAAAACACAATCGCACAGCTGGGTTGATCACAGGAGGTGAATCTGAGAGCAGGGCCCATAATGCTGACACTGTGAAGGCCTAGGTGCTCCATCAAATTTTTAAGTTATCTCCCAAAAATAAGCTATCCAAATGTAGAGTGCTAGCTAACAGGTTGCACGCAATGAGAAAAAACACATTTTCTGATGTGACCTACAGTTACAGTGAGGTAAAAATATAATTTACCAACTGACATGTCCCCAGTAGTTCGCTGTGTGAAAATGCATATAGGTAAACTAGCTGAAAGCATTGTTGAACACTCAAGGTGAGCACCAAGTATGCAGGCATTTCAAAATATTTTCCAATGGAAAACAATGGCTGAAGACAGTTAACATCTTTCAGAGGGTTGATATTATAGGGCTGAGAGGCAGTATAACCTATCTAGGCTTTTGGACAGTTGCCTTTAGCCACAGAGCAAAGTCATATTATGATAACTCAGTAGCATCAATAAGTGAGGCTTTCAGGGAAGCCGTGCTCAACTTTGCCCACACAGAAACCTGAAAAAACGCAGCCAAAGGGTGCTCTTCACAGGCAGACGTGGCACAGTCATATTATTTGCTCATCATCACGGATGCATAGGGTAGGTTATGCAACAGAAGGGGCAGGCTTGCAGAGGGCATTCCCTTTGTTAGACTGAATTCATGTAATAAGCTCAGTAAAGTGAAACGCGTCATTACTATTTTGAATTTTCCATTGTGGATGGGTAGTCATCACCAGTCCTGGGCACGAGACACATTAGGTCACAGAAATCATCCTGGGGGCAGGTGATACTAGAGATGCATCCCTCCTATGATGGTTGCTGAGCACATTCCTTGAACAATGTCTGTAGACATCACATAAACTGGGAGAAAGTAAACTATGACGAAGAATCACCTACCAGAGGTGGAGAAGAAAATTAGACCTGGAGTGTTGTTCTGCAGATATGAGCACAATTTGGTGAAAGGAAGAAGCAGGTTCCTCTACGTGGTGACCTGTGAGGGGAAAGGCTATATGATCGCAGGTGATGAGGGACAATCTCTCTCCATCTCTACCTATCTATGAGTAAAGCTGTGAGCAATAATTCTGAAGTAACTCTAGGTCAGCCCCAAGGGAAGGACTCAGGTGTTCAATGCGCTGGTGCCACAGCCATTGAGGCCATCATGGCAGTGTGTGGCCAACCTCATATAATAATCTGCATTAACCACCCGAACCTGCAACATGCACATCATACAACCTTAGCAATCAAAGCAGTAAACCATAACACCACCTACAATAAGAACATGTAATGCCACAGCACCATGTACACCACACAATCAACACATCTCCACACATTTTCTACTAACAATCTGTGCAGCAAAATACCTCTCATAGCAAGCAATAACATTCTGACAACCTCCCCACTGTACAGTCCGAATACCACTTCACAATCGCCACATGCCAGAGTGATGCTATGTGCTTCATCTATGATAGCAATCTGTACACCACAAAATCATCACCACCAGACGAGCCAGGAACCACAATGCTATGTTCACTAGCAACATGAAAACCATAACACCATCATTACCCAACCTGCATGCCAAAACACAACCTCCTCTCTCTAACATACTTCAATTGCATCTCCGCCCAATCCCTGCTACCCAATATGGACACAATAACATCACTTCCTCTACAACATCGACACACCATGACGCCCTCTTCACTACCCAACCTGCACATCATGAGAAAACCACCCCTACCTAACAGGCATAATACAATACCATTTAGATTGCTACAATTCACATCAAACCATATTGAATTCAGACCTCCCCCCTGGCAACGAAGGCCATGGAATGGCTACCAGTGAAGGAACACTTTCATTTCAAGGCACTTAGTCAAACTCCCAAAGTTGTCTTTTGCCATGTACTTTGAGAATTTATAAATCGATTTGGGAACACACTTAAGCTTGGCTTATGAAAGTCAACTAGTTGCCCACAAGCTAAAATAAAAGTTCTTTGGGGGCAAATCTCATCGTTTTCAAGGCACCATCCTCTTGAGTTTTCTTCCAATCTACCTCAGACTCAAGCCTAAAGTGCTCTAAAGTATTTACCATGTTATCACAAATAGGCTTTCCAGCCTCAACTTTGTGTCCATCTGTTATTTTCCGATCCGAGTTTCGATCCTTTTGCATGAATCCCTCTCAAATGTCCCATAACCTCATAAATGCACAGGGAATAAACAATAATGAATCACTAAAACGCCATCTGTAATGCACGAAAATGCACCCTACACATTCATGTTATCATCAATACCGTGACAGGATATGCGCTGACAACCCGCACATAACTCACTGCCTGCAGTCCACAATTTACACTAATCTGCCTACCAATATATCCTAAAATAATCTTGATGTACCAACCACGGTGCTACTTTACAGCCACAAATGAAAAACTAACACTACCTGAACCCCAACCTGCAGCTAGCAATACAGCCTATAGACAGAGGGCACGTCAACGACCAAGTTCTGGAAGCTTTCCCTACAAGCATTTCTCTTCGGCTTTGGATTGAGCTACAGCACTAACTGCACTGTTGCAGCTAATTTAGATTTATTTATCAGCAGTTTTAAGCAGCGCAACCCTGACCTATCATGGTAGGAAAGTACCTTACTTAAAAAGTAATTGCGATACAAGGGCTTAAAGTGAGGAAGAGACAAGTTGACAGAGAATAAAGATTCCTCTGTCAGGTAGTTTAAAGAAAAGAACAAATGTGTGAGTCTCATGTGTATAATGATTAAAGGGTTCTAAACCCTGTTGCATGCAATTTGGCAACGGCAGTCCTGAAAGTGTGAGATGTGCAGGGATACCACCAATGTTAATATACCCACAATATTGGTTATCGTATTGCAGCTCATTAGCATCCCATTATATCTGCAAGTGTGGCTGAAAAAGCAGGATTTCAGGCTTTTTTATGAAAAGGATGTATGAAGGATTGGTTCTTAAAGGTGGTGGGAGGAAGTTCCAGATTTGCAGGACCCATGAAAAACACTAATTGAAATTTCTTATTTTTTTTTATAAAGCAGAATTTCTCAAAGGAAAGTATCAGCACTTCAAAGGTTATAGTATCCACATGTGATGACAGGCTTGCATGCCTGGTTGCTTCCTCCTGTTCCATATAGGGCATTATGGAAAATACACATCAATTTAAATAGACCTCTGGCCTCTGTGGGTATGGGTACGAGTAATTAGAGTGCAAGTTATCAATCGGATCTTCTAGAGCCAGATACCAGCCAGGTATGCCAGAGAGTAGGGCATTTCCATAGTTTAGTCTTGAGAGAACTAGCAATTGAAATGTGGCTTTAAATTATTTTTTTGGGATTAGGGATTTAGGACCAGATGTAGGTAGGTTCCGATTTGAGACTTGCAAATTGAGAGTCAGAGCGGAACGCAATTTGCAAGTCGCAAATCGGAATGTAGGATGGTGTCCCTGACACCATCTGCGACTCGCAAGGGGGTCGCAAAGGCCCACCTCATGTATATTCATGATGTGGGTCGCAATTTGCGACTCCCTTGAGACTCGCAGAACTCACAGGGATGGTGGCCTGCTGGAGACAGCAGACCACCATGTTTGTGACTGCTTTTAAATAAAGCAGTTTTTTTTTTTTGTAATGTAGCCCATTTCCTTAAAGGAAAACGAGATGCATTACAAAACTAAAAAATTTAACTTTTTCGTTTCATTTTTACAGAGCAGGCAGTGGTCCTACGAGCAGGCACTGGCCACTGCCTGCTCTGGAAAACTGTTTTTAATTCCATTCACAAAGGTTAGCACCCATTTGAAATGGGTGCTAACTGCGATTGTTTTGCGACCGCGTTCGCAGTCACAAAACAATACAACATCACGCCGCGACTCACAACTAGGAAGGGAACACCCCTTCCTAACTGCGACTTGCAATCCCTTTTTGCGATTCGGTAACCAGGTTACCGAATCGCAAAACGGGGCTTGGGCATCGGGATGTGCTTTTTGCACGTCGTAAACAGCAAAATTAGCTGTTTGCGACGTGCAAAAAGTTTTGTACATATGGCCCTTAATTCTTTGGAGAAGTTTAATTTGGTGTTGAGCACCTCTCGCTAAAATGTTTATGTACTTCTGAAGGATTGTGTTCTTGCTTGTCAATAATATGGTCTAAAGTGTTAATTACACCTACCTCATCATGTACAGGAGTACATCAGTGTTGTGAGGATATAATTAGAATGTCGGATTTCTAGGAGGTTCTTTTGATAACTTGAGTCATCCATGACTGGAGCTCCCTTAAGGGATTTACTGAATGGTTATGTCCACTGAGAAGGATATTTTTCACCCACAGCTGCAGGTCATCAGTATGTAAATGAAGAGAGATGTTTAATGTTATTAAGAGCGAAGTAGAGGCTTCCATACATAAGTTGAAGAGTGTCAGAGGGAGGAAGGAGCCTTGTGGGAGTCTTTGTTGTAGAGGTGCCGGACTCATGAGACCATTTGCTAGTTTTCTTTGGTGCCCAGTTGTCAAGATATGATTCAAGCCACTTTAGAACTGTGGCATCAGTCCTCATATGTTCTCCAAAATTTTTTGCAAGGATGCCCATTTTAGTCTGTCAAACACTGTTGACAGGCCAAGAAGTATGAGAAGGTGAGATCTGCCATTTCCTACAATGCGCAATGCATTATCAAGCATTTGTAGCACCGTGTTTCAGTGATGCCACAGGCAGTAAATCTCGATTAGTGGTCACCTAGGATGTTGCCCTCCTATATGAAGTCTTTCAGTTGCTTTGTGACACAAATTTCGGGTATGTTTTGGGTATGAAGGTTAAGCTTGAGATAAGCTGGGAGCTGTTTATGTCTTTACGATTTTTTAGTTATGATTTTTGAAAAGAGGTATCACATTTTAGGACATTCTAGGACTACCCCTTGAATCAGGAAGGAGGTAATCACGTTTGTCATGCAGGGAGTGATGCTGCAGTCAAAGGTGGACTGCTTCGCATACAATGCAAATGATTAACAATTGTCTGTGAAACGTCTTAGGTCAATCTGCGGGTCTGAAGTCTGAAGAGAAATGATGGCTTGAAGGTGAGAGGCTAAAAGAAGTTCCACTTCTCAACATTCCCGTTTCAAAAGTGCTGGAAGTCCCTCAATCATATTCATTATCACACTAAGAAAGTACCAATTTTCTTCGTTCTTGGAAATCTGACACCTATTGATTCTAGAACATCTATTGTATATAATATCTTTTTTTTTTTATTTATCTTTCTTCCTTGTTAACGATTTAAAACAGTCTTATTTTTATCTAGTATAATTATTGAGTTTTGGACATCCCTTGCACTGTGTATGCCTTCTGTACAGTAACTGAAAATCATATACATAAATATAACAAGGGTAGCCTACTAGGACTTACCCAAGAAAGCAGAGGGTGAAACAGTCCCATTGCTTCTGGACACCATCACGCTGATGCCCGTCTCAACAAATGGCACAGAGAAGTCAATGATTTCCGAGCGCTCCTCGTTGATTGTCAGGGAGCCAATGGCCATGTCAGCTCGCTGGTAGAAGACCTGGAGGTTTGGAAAAGAGGGTGGAAAGAGGGTGGAAAGAGAATGGGGTCCGGGATGGTCAAATCAGGGAGCAGGAAGTGGAGGTGATGAGCAAGAAACCGGGAGTCAGTAATGTGAATGGGAAACAAAGTCAAGGAACGATAAATGTACCCAAGAGAGGGAATGTGGAGTGGTAACAGGGAGCGGGTGCCGGGAACAGGAACATGAAACAGCAGGCAAGAATGAGAGTCACATGAGGGCACCGGGTACAGGATATCGGAAGTGGTAAAAAAGCAGGAAACAGAGAGTAAATAAACAACGGAAAGAGAAAGTGGGAACATACAAGAACAAAAGAAAAGAAGGAACCAGGAGTGGAAATACAAAGTGGAACCAGGAAGCAGAAAATGAAAGCGGAATGACACAGGACAACAAGTATCACGACGGAAATCAGAGAAGTGAAGAGACAGTAGAGGGGGAAACGGGGAATGGGAGTGAGGAGGGAGGGAGAAGAGAAAAGAAACTATTAGCAGCAGCCAGACAACTTTCACCACACACAAGGCCTATGCAGATGAGAAATCACATCAGGGAACGGTTGTTACGGCAACTGAAATACTTACGGACTAAATTTATGGATCCTGAACTCGCAAGGTTATCCTGGGCAAGTAAAATAAACATTACATTTGCAAGCTAATTAAATAATGTCAGGCGAATACTAATTGCCCGAGGACTCCCATCCCTCTCAAGTGCCACAGGGGTTATCGCGCCACTTGGGTGGCTAATGAGAGTTGCGTTGGTTCTCGCAGTTCTTCTTGTGAGGCGCCGGCTGTCGTTTCACACAAAAAAGATTTGGACGGGGAGGGCACGGCGGCTGGTGATAGAGGCGCCAAGAACAGAACCTGAGAGAACCTGGAAGATGGTTCACAGGCCACTGTCACTGAAGGACTGGGACAGGGTCAGTCATGTGTCAGGAGCAGCTATGCTTGGCACCTGACTAATTCTCAGACCTTTTTTGCTATTCAGACACAGTGCCCTGTCTGGACTCGAGCGTAAAAAATGTGCTATTACTTACCCATAATCTTCGTAACTCCTGGTCCTGTAGTCCTTGTCCCACTCATTACTAGTGGAGATAAACCTTTCTCTACAGAAAAAAGAACACAAGGAATGCTGACTCCTTACCCCACCCCCTCCCACCGAGAGTACATCATGCGTACTTACTTACCCAGCTTTCCTTCTGAACTACCAAGCCCAAAAACAACAGAGGGCTGGATTTGTGGAAGGGAGGGAGGGCAGGGTGTAATGAAGGCGGAACCTCCCCAAATTCGATCCTGTTACCGTGCTGCAAAATGTCCAAAACCCAGGCTCCTGAAGTAGACTCCTGCCAGGCCCGAAGGAAATACTGCAGGTGACCCCCAACTGTGACTTCCTGAACCACCATATAGTCAGGAGCGAGGCTTCTGAGGGGGTGACTTTGGTTTTCGCTCACGACCACATCCAGCCAGAAACCTTTCCTGGGACCAAACAAACTGCTGGTGTAATGGTTGGCACAATGGAGATTTGCACTTAGAAGGCTGCCTGTCACCAGAAACGGACTTCAGAGAGGAGGAATGTTTCTTCTCTTTGAACAGACTGTGAAGCTTCTCCTCAAGCTCAGCGCCAAATAACACAGAACCCTGGAAAGGCATGTGGAGGGCAGAAGACATCTGGGATGCATCCATCCTCCAGTCCACGTTCTTGTCTACAGCATCCATGATGACCGCATCCTCAGCCAAAGACGTGCAACACACCAAACTGGCCACAAAGCAATCAATGGAAATGTAGTCTGGCAAATCCTTTTGCATGTCCTTCAAGGTGTACAACTTTGTCATCCAGTGGGGTGTAAGAATTTTATCCAGATCCTTCCACCTCTGCTTGAGGATTTCCTGAATGCAGTAGTGCACTGGTACATCCACTTGCACTGCACTCTGGAATTGACGCAGCAAGTACTCAGATGGAGACTCCAGCATCTCCTCATCCAGAAAACCCATACTAGCCATCATATGCTGAATGAGGTTGGGCAACATTTCCTTTAAGATGTATTTACTCTTCTGCTTCTCAGGTCCCAGCTCATCCTCCTCTGACCACGAAGACCCAGAAGCAATTGCAGGAACAGCCCCCTTTGTCTTGCTGGTATTGCCCATTTCCAGCATGGTCTCTGTAATTAGCTACTTTAAACGTGCCTCCTCATCCTCCTTATGCTTTTTGTAATAGGAAGGCGAAGATGAGAGTGATGAAGAAGAAGTGGAGGCAGAAAAAGCCACCACCAAATGCCTCAGTTTATGAGAATGCCTCCCCGTGTTCAAAACACAGCACCCCATAGAGAGCCAGAGCAGACTTACACAGACAGGGCAAATGCACAAGGAAAACAGTAGAAAATCCACTACGTGGTACTTACCCCCCCACCAGGGCTCCCTGTTTATGAAGCAGTAGAAAGCAGGGAAAACACTGTCCACAGAGAACAGGCATGGGCTGACCGTCCCTCGTGCAAGTTCAGTGGCACCTTGTAGTGCCCAGAAGTCAGGCAGCAAGAGCAACTAGCGTGCACAACACCCAGGCCGCCCTGCAGCCCAAGAGACACACAGGACAGGAAAACACCACAGTAGCAGCACTGTAAACGGGCCGGAAATAAGAAGCCCGACCAGAAGCCGTCTGGCCCGAAACTCCATCATGCGACTCCCTATGAGGCCCTGCAAGCAGGGAGGCGTGCAGGGCCTCGACCTCACTGCCCAGCAAAGGATCAGCTGGAAGACCATGAACGCCACCCCAGCCCACAGGAGCAGACCAGCGGGGGACTTGGTTAGCAATACAAGGTATAATTTTACATTTGTGTTGGTGCAGGTTTTACATTTTTACCAAAAGGTACACATATGCACGACACCTGTAGAAAATACTTTGTACATATACCATTCCATTGCTGGAGCCTGGGCAATATATGCCCAATCCAGTAAATGGCAGAAAAATTCAAATTGTACTCACTGAAGTTGCTGCCTTGAAGAGAGGACCCTGGATGAAGGGGGCTATGTTGGAGGCTGAATGCAAAAGAAGGAAATGGGGGAGCTAGCACCCAATTTCCTTGGATTCTGCCATCTCGAAGCAGGCGGTCTCTCCTGCCACAGTCAGCTCGGTGGAACAGCATATCGCAATGTGGACAGGGTACCCTTGTCTATACCTCCCTGTGACAGCTGGTTTTCCCCAGCCACCATCAAGGCAGTTGGGGATGGCTGGCAGTGTCGGCGGGACTCTGGCGTTCTCCAGTTCAGCAAACCATCAACACCATAATCAGGTGGTCGTACTGCTAAACCAGTGGCAGACGGACCGCCCAGCCTCCATTGCAGTCCCCAGACCACCAAACGCATAATGAGGCCCTAAGTCTATTTAGTCTTCCCATTTACCCATGCACTGTAGTGCTTAGAGGCTATCTTTAGCTTTTGTGTCATTTATTTAATTGTGGGAATGTGTTACGTGCAATATATTAACACTGGAGCTAAGATGCCCACCTCTTTTATATGTTTTCATCTGCCCTCTATGCAATGCAGCCCTGACAGATATTCTATTAGTTATCTGAGACTGGACAGATCACTGCAGCTGTATGATAGCTTAGAGGGTAGATGGCCTGTCAATAGTTATATAGACAGTACTTTAAATGGAATGTAGAAGTATTGGTACTCACTAACCAGAGTACTTGTTTGCTCCTGAGAAATGCCTGTACTCTCCCATTAAACTTACAGAAAAAGTGCTGAGAAGTGCAGGTACTCTCACTTTCAAATGAAAGAAGTACAAGTACTCAGGAGCAGACAGTACCTGCCGATATAAACCACTGTATATAGGTCCCCTGTAGGTTACAGATTTGCATTCTGACAAGTATTTTTTTCACTTCTCTGATGTCAATGAAATAAGTAATGTTGCATAAGTTCATTTTATTTAAGACCCAAGTTGCAGGGTGTGAGTTATGTAGCTGTTCATACTTATTATTATCCACGGCTACTAGGAAGGCAGTCCCTGAAATAAGATGTAAAAAGGAAGAGGACCTCCGCCAGAGCAGGCTTTTCAACATGAACTGAAAAACACAAACAAACTTTGATTCTTCTTCTCTGTCTTTTGTAGTAACAGCTGTAGGCCTCCTGCATAGGTGAAAGCAGAACTGGATCATTCCCTTTTAATTTCATTCATTGGGTTGGATGTGCTTTAGCTGCGGTAGGGTGGCATAATTTTAAAGGTAATACAACTGCAGGTAATTGGTGGCAGTATTGAACTTGTAAGGACACAAGTTGCGGCTCGCAGAGGTCACAGCGGCGCATGGGGGGGAAGGGTGGCGGAGGACATTAATAACATAAAAAAATGTTTTTAAAAAATCTTACCTCCGCGCCGCTGATGCTCCACAGTTTCTGCACCAGGCCAGGCAGGCACAGTTTCCCAACAAGTCCTGCGGCCAATCCTGTCACTGCTCAACGCAGCATTAGGATTGGTTGGGAGTGCCCAGCCAGGGCACTCCCAGGCAGACTTGGAGCCTGTGCCTGCTCTCTCCAGCCCGGCAACACAGTGCCGGGCTGGAGAGAGCACACTATGAATGTTGTTTGGCTGGCTGTCTCATGCGCTCTGAGCGGAGTGCACAGTGCACTCCCTTCAGTGCTCGTCATCCCACATGCCCCGTCTCTTTAATAAGGAAAGGATAATAAACTTTGTTTATTATCCTTTCCTTGTTGAAGGATTTGCAGCGGTTGCTGCTGGTGGGGGGCGCCGCTCCTCCACCATAGCGGAGGAGCCGGCACTGAAAGACACACTGTCTGTTTTGCAAGGTATAAGAGAATGCATGGATTTGAGCTTGTTGCAGACAATGTTTGATTTAATATCAAGGAAATCAGTAGTAAATACTGGCCCAGCAGACCATAAAACAGGCCGACAAACAGCCAAAACCCAGCCCACAAGTTGACGTGCCACCACACCCAACGGATACTGCCTTATCACCCTACAGGCCAGTGCGACCCTGCGTGTGTGCAGTGTATTTCAGTATTTCTGTATATGTATAATCTTGATTCTCCACTGCATGTCCTGTACTAATTACATGTGTTTTTGTGTGAGAGAAGATTGCACTGATACTCAGGGGCGGCTCCTCAGCTAAGGCGGAGGAGCGTCGCCCCACTGGATTGTGGGGAAAGGAAAAATAAAATTATACTAACACAATGTTAATATCATTTTATTTTTCCTGGGAGAAGGGGTGGGATGGGGCTGGGCTGGAGGGAGGGGGGCCGGAGGAGGGGGATGTGCACTATAAAGTGCGCATGTCTGCTTGGCCGGCCGTGTTGGACCGGCCAAACAGACATGCGCACTTTGCGTGTCCTCTACCCGGCTGTATTGCAAGCTGAGTGGAGAACATGCCCAGGCTCCCACCCCAGTCTGAGCGGCAAAGCAGGCCACTTAGACCAATCACAATGCTGCTAAGGCTGGAGACAGAAGCATCGTGATTGGCTGGGAGCCTGGGAACAGGAAGAGGACAAGGACGGAGGGGAGATGAATGAGTCTAACCCACAGGTAAGAATTTTTTTCTTTTTTTAATCTTCACCCTGTCCCCACCCCACCCCGCCACCCACGTTGAGTGGTAGCCACCACTGCTGATACTGCACATGTAACTACTGTGTGCGGGTTGCACATATACTGTTTACCTGCTGCCACTACTAAAAGTGTGAGGAAATGTAGCATTGTTCACTCTCAGCATCACCTTTGTTCTGTTTGACAGAAACCTACATAAGTTATTCCACTGTGATAAGCTTGTACTGCTATTGTTATCTAAAGCTAGTAAACCAGTCTGCAAATGTGCCACACAGTGTGTGTCTGTGCCTGGTGCATGTTTAATCAGGACAGGCTTTAGTGCTGGTGATGGCCGGTGCAATAATCTATTTTGGTGCCTCCCTGCCCCACGGAAAAACCTCTTTCCCCAAAGATGTGTTCACTACTACCCTCCAGTAGTGTCCCTCATCTCTCTATAGCCCCTCTCACATTAATTTCATTTGTTTTATAGTGCTACTTAAACCAATGCAGGGTGTTAAAGCACTTTAGATCACACACACATACACAAATACAATGAATCATACATGTATAAATAGGTCCCATGCTGATCTCTCCCCATGCTGCTGCATCGCTCTTGATCCTGTTCTTCTCCTTGCTTTCCCCCCCATTTTTTTGAGTGCCTTTTCCTTGCTTTTCCCTCGTTCTCACTGCTTTCTTCTTGCTTTTTCCCTAGCTTTTTTGTGTGTCTTCTCCTTACGTTTCCCTCATTTTCACTGCTTTCTCCTTGCTTTTTTTCATGTTTCGTTGTGCAGCCTCCCCACGCAACTCCGGACCTTCACCTCACTTCCAGAATTCTGAAGGGCTCTCAAAACCTGGCTGTTTGAATGAGCCTCCAGGATGTGCAAGCGCTTGGATATCCTGTTGAGTGATTAGCCACGCTTTACAAATTCTGATTGGCTGAGTCTATTGGAGACATTACATAAGACAGTGAGGACACAGGACATACACAGTTTTACATGTCAACTGTCTTGTTCCTCCTCCAAACAGTCTTAGTCAGACCACAGATTATGTAACTTGTGAAATTGCTGGATCCTGACTGACCCTGCATCCTGTCAGCCTGACTGGCACCTGCCTGTTCGTTACCCTAAAGATTCCCTGTGGCTACATATGTACCACACTTGCTTTACCAAACCTCTCATTCCTTTAGAAGGTATTTTGTCATGTGCTTCATCAATGTGTACCCAAATACATTGTATAGCATCATCTGCCTTTTATTTGTACCATATTTGTTAAATTGTCTTTGAATACCAAAATCATGGCCCATCCCTTGTCTGGGTCTCATGTATGCATGAACGACAAAGTGTGACAGTGTTCCAGGGCCATATGCAGGGATTGGGTACGGTGCCTCCAGCAGAACCAGCAACCTCTGATAATGTCCATGAAAAGTCCACACATGTTAGGACCCTGACAGTTCACACGCTGAATCACATTGCTCACAACATATTGATGGGTCGTGCATGGTGAATAGCTGCGAGAATAATCAGCACAGAGGCTATGATGTTCGCAGATGCAGTGGGAATTTCAGAGGCCAACCTGTGTACAAATGTTGTAATAACACCTGCCAGAACATGACACCTGAGACATTATCTCACTCAGCACACCAAGGTTGCCCTGTTGACAGTCTCATTACACGTCTTCAGTGACAGGGTGGGACCATCCCCATGTAGGTTCTCATGTCCTCATTGACTTTACTCACATTGATCTCCGAAGGATACTCAGTAAATACAGGAATAGCTGCCACTGACTCATGATGAGACCTGGACGTAACTATGACAACATACACCCCTAAAAATATAGGACATATGAACAGGCGTGTGCGGTCCATAAAGCGGACCCTCCGGAGGGCCAACCTCTAGACTTTTGGATATGGACATAAATCCCTCCCCTCCCTCCTCTTTCCTTGTTCTCATACTTAGTGGGCTTAGGGGGCTTAGTGTTGGGTTAGTATAGGCTGTTAGTTTAGTTAGTGTTAGTGGGTGGGGGGTCCTGAATCTTTCTATTTTTACTTATTAAGTGTGTGGGTGGGTGGTGGGCTATGTTGGGGTTCTTGTGTGTTTAGAAAAAAAAAAATCAAAAATATCAATAAATACAAAAAAATATATATTTGTTTAGGATAGTATAGTATGTGTTTCGGTTAGTATCTGTTGTCCTCCATGTGTCCCGTCTCATAAGTGGGGTGGGGGGTTGATGTTTAGAACGTTTCGTTACATGTGATAAGTAATTTTAGGTTAGGTTAGTTAGGGACAGTTGTGGGTAATGAGTAGTCAGGGTAGATTAAGGTAGGTAAGACTTTTCCCTCAGTTTCCTCTTCTGTGATTACCATTTAATAAATATATAGTGAACCCTTTAAAGTATGTGTTAAATGCTTGTTGATCATGGCCTTGGCATTAGTGTACATGAATTCTGCACTATTACATTTTTGTCCTATGCTACGAACAAATCCCAACTGAGCTGTAAGATTGGCAGCTACCCCAGAGCTACCTTGCAAAGATTCCACCATTCGTTGCAACCACCAATCACAGTTAATATGGATCCCAATGTGTTTTTGTCAATAAGTATGTTTTCTAAGTCACAAACAGTGCTTCCAGATTTGGTATTGGGGGAACAGTTTTAGGTCTGACTGCAGTGTGATGTTCAAGGACACCCTTATAAGATGAGTTGTTGTAAGCACTCTTGTAGTATCGTCTTCAAGACTCACATAGATAATTTGTGACACTGTTCAGCATGATTACCTATTTGGATGTAAACTCAGACACCTTCATTCATGCAGTTTTTGGAGTGTTTGCTTAGATTTGTGTGCACTGTTATATGTGTTAGTATTGCATGGTGACAACATTTTGCGGCCACTATTTGATGACTTAGAAATCCCTTGAGGAAGCATTATTCTGTCCAACACAGCATGATGGTGTATGGTTGTTCACTTCATCACATATTACCCTCAGGAAGGGCAGAGTATGATGCAATCCTGGCCATTGTGCAGATTTATATGACTACATAATTTCAGGACAGTTGTATTGACAAGCTACGTTATTTGACAGGCGTCACATTTCAGTTATCTACTGCACAGTTGATGTGTCACATTACCCAGAGACAGATTTGTTGTGTAAGTGCTATTTATTGAAAAGTGCTGTAGTGCTATCTGTACATTGTCCATGATTGTGAGTCCATTATAGTGACATCTTCCATTGTGATCCTACACAAGGGGTAAAGGAAAATGCTTTTGGCATGCTGGGGTGATGTTTCAGACAGTGCAGAGGGACAGGATTTGCCAATGAGTAAGAGAGAGACAAGCACTGGGCAGGCTGACAAGATATACAGTGGTTAGCAGAACAGTCATTGAGTACAGTTGTTGTAAGACTGGCATGTTACAAAACGCTGGACCTTGGTAATAGTTGGCCATGTGGCAGGGACTAGTGCTTCCGGGTACTTTTCCGTGTGAAGGTGATCTGTTCCATGTCTTCTTCTTCTGATGTGTGTGTTGCCTCCTCTGTCCTTGGTGGTGGTGGTTGTGAAGGGGCAACACACACCTCAGTGTTAGAAGACGTGGAGTCAGACATCCCGGTCACTGCTACCTGTGAAGGTCTTAAGGGCAGTACTGCTGCAAGGAGGATCTGCTGATTCTTAAGAATAGCAGCCACATCACAATGGTAGGCAGCCAGGTCGGCCCTGAGGGGGTCATGATTGCATTCGTGCATGCAGTGGAAGGTTTGGGGTGCGAGGTGTTGTAGCAACTCCCTTACTGCAGTGGTGAATTCCTTGACAGTGTCTTGTAGTCCTTGCAGGATGGATGTTAGGGCTTGCATGGCTGCTGCCTGATCTGCAGATGACATCATGCACAAACGCACCCCCTCTAGGCTGGCTGCCATAGTTTGCATCCCCACCCGCACCTCATTGGCCAGCTCCCGCTGTACCTCAACTACAGTTCTCTCAAAGCTGGTGCCTGTGTCGTCTGAGTCTTCAGCTGTATTGGACCTGGCAGGTCTTACAATTGGGGTGGTGGGTGGATCCTCTGCGATGGCTGCTTGTTCTGTGCTCCTCCTTGTGACTGAAGGTGGGGTCTGAAGGGTTCCAAGGACATCTTGTATGGTCTGGTGGGGAATGTTTGTCAGCTCGTCATCCATGTCATCAGGGTATTCTGGGACAGGCATATCCGCAGGAGATCCATCGTCCTCTGAAATGAAATGGGGTACAATTAGTGTGTGTGTGTTGTGGCTTTTGTGATGTGACATGCCTGCCTTGTGATGATTTCACATTGTGATCTTGTTTCCTGTTCATTGCTCCAGTCTTTCAGATGGGCATTCTCCCAGGCCTATGGCCCACCTGCATGTCACATGTTTAGTATTAAGTTATTGGACTTCTCAGCATCATCTCCTCTAGTCTTGTTTTAGGCCGAATAGTGAATTGCCACCTACTTGTCCTACTCAGGCCTCCATCTACATCCATTCTCATGGTGAGAACTTTCACTGGCTGTGGGTGCTCTGATGGCACTAGCAGCACACTTAACAATCTGGACCTGCCCCAGTCTCTGATCTTTCACATCCACTTATATGTAGTTGACATGTAGCGTATCCTAGGCATAGCATTGTTATGACACGATATGGATGTTGGCATTGGTAATGTGTACTGCTGATGTTAGGGAATGTGTGGTAAATTGGATTGGCCTGATAGTCGTAGCAGTGTCCTATTTCCTCCTCTGACTGTGCAGGTGTATTTCAGTGAACAGTTACATGTGTCCTCCCCCTCAATGCTGTTGTCTGAGCAGTATGCCATTTGGGATGTTACATTGTGACCCAGGCACAGGATGGACCCTGACATATGCAGGCTGGGTGTGACCTTAGTGCTGTGTAGCTCCTAATGTTCATGACATTGGCTGATGTTTGCGACAACTATGGGCATTGACATTTGACAGGACTGGAGCCTTTGTCTTGTTTCAGGGGATTGTTAACGCTGTCATCCTAAACCCTCTAATTTAGGTGTGTATGATCCATGGGGAAGTTACTGCCATTGGCTACTAGAGCTGCACACAGAGCGGAGGTGGTAGTGGCAACTGGTGTCACTGTTACACTGTTGACTAGAGGTTTTTAATTGGGCCCTAGTTAATGTAGGGGGTATAGTGGCTGACGTGTGCCAGGATGTCAGTTTGACGTTGTGCCCTTCCCTCCTGGCGTGGCTTTACCTCTGCTCCATTGTTGGCATGGCAGCATGCCCCCATGGGACTGTTGTTGGTGTAGTGTTATGGTGTGCCCCAGCTTCTCTCTGTGCAGGCCATGCCCCCATGCCATCCCCCTTTACCCATGCCACTCCATGTAAATGATGACTTTCATGCATTTTGCGGTCAGTATCCCCCCTGCTTACAGTTGACATTAGTGCATTTTAATTCCCCATGCGACTTACCCTGCATGTGCGTTGTCTCCTGGTAGTCTGCGCTGTCCTGTCCTTGAATTCCTGTGACGATCTCCTCAGGGATGACGGCTGCGACCATCTCCTCAATGTGGTCTAGGGCCTCCTGGTGTGCTGGACTCCCACCTCCAGTCTGCAGTGCTGCCTTCCTTTTCCTGGCCATCTTTTCCTTGGTCCTGCGCTTGCAGTCATGCCAGCGTTTCTTGCACTCGATGACTGTTCTGCGTACTTCTGCCACACTGTTAATCTTGTCAACAATTTGTTGCCATATTGCCTCCCTTCTACTGATTGGCAACTTTAAGGTGACAAATAGTTGGTGCTGGTGTTCCGTCACCTCTTTCACCAGGATTTCCTGTTCCTCTGCACTGAAGCAACACTTTCTTTTCTTCTTAAAAGTGTCCTGGTTCTTGTGTGGGTCCTCCTGGCTGGGTCCTGGTCTGTTGTCATCTTCCTGGGGTATGTACAGGCATCTGCGATCCATTTAGGCTCTCCTCTGCTGAAATGGCTGTGTTCGCTGGGAATTTTGACGCTATTGCATCAAAAAACGCTGCATATCCGGTGTGCGGTGTCGTAAATCGACCCACAGTCATTTCCGGCGCGTTAACATCGTTTTGCTTTAGTACTTGACGCTGCGGTGTGCGTAAAAAAAAAGACGTACACCTATGGTTTGTGCCGCCGGGCGTCAAAGTATAAATTTGACACCCGCACGGCGCACCAAAATGGCATTAGCCGGCGGTAATATTTTTGATGCAAAAGTGCGCCTGTGCAGTTTTGCGTCAAAAAGTATAAATATGGGCCACAAAGTGCAGATATATTATATATGTATTGTATAACGTTCCTCAGTACAAAGTTGCACGGGGAGTTGAAATAGTAAATACACACTCCATTATGGGCACGTTCCCACAGCAAAAGTATGTTTTTTGGTTTTGATAATAACTTTTGCACCGCTTGACAAATCTTCACAAAACGTTTAAAAAAAAATCTCATCCTCCTTAGCTTCGGCCTCAAATTTTTTGGAGTGATCAGTTAGTGGGAACCAAGAACCCCCACCCAACTAAAATCTGTTTTCCTCATCCAATTTGTCACAGGAAAATTGAACAGTGATACTGCGAAAAAGTCTGAATAGAATTACACCAAATTTGGCAGAAAGCTAGAACATGATCCAGAAAGTATGCTTTTTGTGATCTGGTGTAAACTCATTGAGTAGTTTTCAAGAAATTAAGGTTCAGAATTTTTTTGTATTTCCTATGCAGCTGACAGATCAAAAGGTAAGATCTGATTGGATGCCACAACATTAAATACGATGTTTGCAATTTTAGTACTTGTGAACTCAGTCACTTGTCATAAAAAAGGTATAAAAACATATAGGGGCAAGGTAGGGATACCATGGGCCCCTTGGCATGGTGGATGCAGGGGTCCAAAATGTTTTTGACTGCACCACTGTTCTGTAGAAGATCCATAAATCTGCATTACTGTAAAAAAAAAAAAAATGCTTCTGCCCTTTTCAATTTTATTCTTCCCCCTCCCAGACCCCCCTCCCCCCCATGGTTGATGAGTTTGTATTTTTGAATAGGGGTGTATTGCCCTCATCCCCAAGCCATTACAATGCCCTGAGGACCCCATCCCCTGGAGCCCTGTCATTTTAATAAGGGGAGGGGGCATGCAGCTCCCCTGCCTGAGCCAATACATAGCTCAAAGACCCCCAAGGGACCTAAAACATTAAAAATTTTCAGGGTGCCCTGGTCCCACTCGGTACACCCACAGCACTGACAGTCCTTGGGACTTCTGGGGGATCACCAGGGCCCATGTGTCCCTGCCAGTTACCCTGCCTGCACCCATTCCAGGTATAATAGGAGCCAGCTGTGTTTGTTTGCTCTCATTTGCAAGAGTAGGTTTTGTTCCTGCTCCATGCCTGGGAATGAGCAAACCTGTGTCCCCTGCACAGGAGAGTGTGGGCAGGGAGTTGAAGTTCTCCATGCCTGTACTGTCCCGGGCAGGGAACCACAAGGTGTCTCACAGGATGGGGTACATGGGACACTGCTGCCATTAGGTTGCAGGGAGAAGAGGTCCCAGAGACATTTTAAGGCCAGGGGATGGGGTTCCAACCCAAAGAAAAAATACATCTGCCCAGGTGGATGTGGTCCCCATGGTCTTCAGAAGGCTCGGGGAGAGGGGCTGAACACCCCTCCCTGAAACCAAAGTATATTGGCCCTGGGGGATGGGGGTCCCTGGGGCACTCAGAAGACTTTGGGAGGGTGGGGTGCACACCCTCCTCTCCATTAAAAACAGTCATCGCCCCAGGTAGATGGGGTCCGTGGGGCCCTGAAGGCTCAGGGTGAGGGCTGCAATCCTCCCCTACTATTAACAAATTACTGCCCCGGGCAGCTCCCCATAATGCCCTGCAAGGGATTTAAAAAATATATATTTTTGATGCTGGTGGTGCCCCTAAAGAAAGGGGCAGGAGCATCACCAAGCTTTTTTAATTGTAGTGGGGGCTGCAGGGAGTCTGGCAGCCTCCCTAGGAAAAATTGTCAAAAGTTGCTTTACATCTCTTGAGTCATTTAATTCATGACCCCTGGAGGGCTTATCATATTTTTAAAGCATTAAACACTGGAGCTGCATGCTCTTCAGCTGCAGTGCAGGGACTCCTTGTGATTAATTCTATAGCTGCATTTTGTGGACTGAAGAATGTTAATAGATAGACTCAACACATGTTTATGGATGTTTTGAAGAAAAATGCTTTATCATGTGGCAGTGATTATTATTAATCATACCATTTATATATGTGGAAGTACGTTGGATTATAGATATTGATTAATGATGGTGCTCATTTATTGACAAAGCCAATATATTAGCTTCATATATTTTAATGTGCTGGCCGCTTGATAAAGACAACAGACCCGCTTTTTATATTTTGGGGTTCTGTCCCTTTGAAAAAGCCAGTAGGCCTGCCTTACTTAAAACAACACGCTTTATATTATTACATGACAGATTGCCTTATGTAGCAGGGGTTTTTGTACCCTCACATATTACATCACTCATGACATGTTCAGAGAATGCCTTGAAAACATCCCTAATGACATCTGCAATGATAACATTGATAACAACATTATGCATGGCAGGGGCACAAATTACAGTTAGTGTAGAGTTACAGGTAATTGGTCCGAAACAACAGACTCTGTTAATATCTTTTTGTAGGAAGTAAATGAGATTCACTACTATGACACTTTCACTTATTCAACCACCTAAGTAAGAGGCACATATTCATGAAAGTAAGCCTTGTTCTCATAAAAGTATTTTCTTGCAATATATCTATTCGCTTTTACTAGAACTTTGCAAAGTTAGAAATCTGAAGGCAAGGATGAAGGACATGCAAAATGTATTCTTAATGAAGTTTACTAAATTGACATGCAAAATGTATTTGTAACGAAGTTTACTAAATTGATGATATTAAAAAAAGTTCCAGAAGTAAAAGTAAGCTAACTTACTATTCTAAGCAGAAATTTACCAGCCAACGGGGGATGCAAAGATTTCTTAGCAGCTGCTGCTGAAAATCCGAAAGGGAAGAGGCAATCACAAGTATGGCACACTTGATATGTGACTCATCGAAAATCCTTAGAGCCCTTTGAGAGTTGCAGTCTTGCCAGGAAACATGTAGATTTATTCTAGTCCAGTCAGTTAGCCATTAACATTTCGTTACAAAATGGAGGTAAATACCTTATGCTGTTTTTTAACTCCTTCAGTTTTAGTAGAGAATTTCAAGTCATAAATAAATATTAAATATCAAAAAAGGTAGAAGGTTCTTTTAATGCTCATAACTTCTGTTTTAGCCTCCAATCGTTTTCAGCTGGCCTTGGTGATGCACAAGTACAATCAGTTTGACAACTATGTAAAGACGCTAAATACAAACCCTTATGGTTTCCTTTACTTTACAGGTGTGTTAGCCCTACATTGAGGATGCTGGATTGCATTTTTGTCTTGGCCAGTATATGTACATGTATAAACAGACCATACTTTCATCATACAGCCACAGCCCTTGTCTAATATTATACCAGTCACACTTGCTGGGCTGTACATGGGGATATAGTTAAAGATGCAACTTTCAAAAAGAGCCTCAGTACACCTTGCTCTGCCTGGGAAGCAGGTGGATACACAGCTACCTACAGGTTAGTGAGTCTTTTAATCAGCAATTTGAGTTAAATATATATTTTCATATTTTTCGGATGAGCAGTTGCGTACATCAATATAGAAATGTGTTTTTAATTCTACATTAATCTTATAATTCTGAAAGAAATTGGTATAGTCTTGAATAATATACATTTTCCCAGCTGGGCTAATACGTAATGCAGCAAAATATGTTTATCATATTTAATGTGAATTTAGAATTTCCAGACATTCCCCTCCTGTATTTTGCAAAACTATCATTTAGTTCCTGTCACAGCTAGATACTTTGAAGTAAAATAAGCCCACGTGGCATTCTTCAGTTTTACCAACAGGCAGAATGAAGCTAGGTGTAACATTCAGTCTGCCCTAACTTCTTCTAAAGCCAATCCCTCTGAGGCTCAATAGGATCAAAGCAGAAGCCCACCTATCCTAGATACATTCACTATGTCTACATGGAAAAAATAGGGTGGTTCTTCTGTGTCTGTGAGGTGCAGGTCCAGTGTTATTTCGCTCCAGGCAAGAGGACAGTAGGCACAGGTCAACACATCAAAGCAGACGTCCAGCAAAATAGCAGTCCAGCAGAGTGGCAGGCCTTCAGCCGCAGAGCAGTCCTTCTTCCTGGCAGAGTATCCACATGTCCACAAGTGTACTGAAGCGGTGGTGTCTGAAGTCCAGTATTTACACTTTGGTGCCCTGGTTCTGGAAAACTGGAGACTTCTAGACAGTGGCTTTAAAGGGCAAGGATCCCCCCCACCCACCCTGGTTCCCAGCTGACTGGAGTGACAACACATGGTTGTTAAACCCTGTGTGTGGACAGGACATAGAATACTCATGTGTAAGTGAGGCTGTGTCCAGCTCGTCTCTCCCATCCTGGTCTGTCTAGGAGAAATACACAAAACCCAACTGCCAACTACACCTAGTCATGTGACCAGAGACAGGCTGCAGGCACCAAATGGCTAAAGCAAGAAAATGCCAACTTTCTAAAAGTGGCCTTTTCCAAGTTACAATTTAAAATCCAACTTCACAGTAAGTTAGGATTTTAAATTGTGATTCCAGAGACACCAAACTCAAAGGGGTCATCTCTTTCCATTTGGAAGTTACACTTATAAGACTTAATAAGGTGACTCCAATGTTATTCTATGGGACAGCTAGGTTCTGCAGTAGTGTAAAACAAATGTAAGAGGTTTTTACTACCAGGACATGCAAAACTAAAAGGTACACGTCCTACTATTTGAATGCAGTAAACCCTACCCTCTGGGCTGTCAATGGCCTACCCTAGGGTTGACATATTTATTAAAGAGGAATGTCAAAAGGTTTATTTTGCCATGTCGACATGGCAGTGTAAACTGCACACATGGGCTCTGCAGTGGCATGCCTGAAACATGTTTTAAAGGACTATTTAAGTAGGTGGCACAATCATACTACGGGCCCACTAGTCGCATATAATTTACAGGCCCTGGGCACTTGTGGTGATGTTTACTAGGGGCTTATAGGTAAATTAAATATGCCAGTTGTGGATAAGCCAATATTATCACGTTTTAACGAGTGACCACGTGCACTTTAGCACTGATTAACAGTGGTAAAGTGCTCAGATTCCTATGACCAACACAAATTGGTCCAGAAAAATGGATGGGGAGAAGGAAAAAGTCAATGGGAAGACCACCCTAAGGCTCACAAGTCTAACAATGCTGTATTGTGTCCTTTTAGGAATTGCAAAGGTGACAACGTCATGACTCACTGGTGTGTTTATTCCATGCCCCTTCAAATTCAAATAAGGGTGTATATATAGAAGAAGAACCTAAGAAATAATTTTTTGATTTGGGAATTTAGATTTTGGTCCAAATAAAGTAGAATTTTTAGAATGTAGGAAGAAGTAGAATGGGTAAGATCTAAGTCAAATTACACCATTTCACAGAGTTCCTTATTAAGATATTTTGTTGGGCCTGCTCATCTGTGCCAAGATGAGATGACAGGTAAACCATATTTATTTAGTGTTGATTGCAGATGATGATGATGCATCAGAGTATGATTTTTCCCTACTGATTTCAAAGTTTCCTTAAAATACTGTTTTTAAAAATATTTTTATTGGATTTAAGCTCTATAAAGCCAGGCCTAACAATGATATGGTACCATAAGAGCTAACGTATACAACCAAAATAAACAAAGGGCCATATTTATGGCCAAATGACACAGCGCAGCAAAAACAATCCTGAGATATAGTCCTCTTTCTATGTGTGCTGCAGAAATGCGTTTCTTTTATCAGTATGGCAAGATACAATGTTCACGCATAACAAGCAACAAAAGAAAGTTACTTCGTTCTGAATATAGCCTAGAACTATTGAGTAAAGTAAGTTTTGCTTTTTAGAAGGCCCAAAACACATAATAGAAAGACATGGAGCAGCCATTTACATTTTATGACAGATTCTATTGGTTCAGTGAAGTATTTTTGGGTTTAAAGCCTCTCCTGGAACAGAAAAAGTCATATTTAAGCCCCAAGACATCATAGCTGCCTCCCCCTTTTAGAGTTCAGCTCCCTGGCCCCTTCACATTTGGTGACCTTTGCAGGCTGTCGGGATGACAGTTGTTCGGACTCGGGGCTGGAAATCCTTTGCAGACAACGCTGTAAATATACACGGCCTCTAGAGTGTCACTTCTTATCCCATCACTCTAAGACAAGGGTAGCATCCGCTTGGAACTTTAGTTGCCACGGCGACAGCAGGGCCCGCCAATGTTTCGTAAGTATTATCAATATGCTGTGGCCCTTCTCTTTCCACACTCAACTCTGGCACTCCTTTCTTGCTGTGACGCGGATTAGTCATCAGGTGCAATGACGCAAATTTGTTCCTGGTGGCGCTTTCTCAATTGTCCTTTGCAGTCATGGCAATTATAGCCAGCCAAGCTAGTAGAAGGGGTAATCCCACAATCACACCAACACAGAGGGAGGGCATCAAAAGCATTGATCTTTTAATGAATTCTGCCCTTTAGCCTTGTGGTCGTTTAGCAGAATCTCACCCCATGCGGAAAGCACAGATGGGAGTAATTTGCTTTTAG
Source organism: Pleurodeles waltl (assembly GCF_031143425.1). Classification (NCBI taxonomy): domain Eukaryota; kingdom Metazoa; phylum Chordata; class Amphibia; order Caudata; family Salamandridae; genus Pleurodeles; species Pleurodeles waltl. Next base: position 1,329,375,131 of record NC_090446.1, on the reverse strand, counting down.
GTGCATCCCGAACATCCAGAAAAATGGTGTCAAGTTCAAACAGCGGAAATAAAGAGGTTGCAATGGAAGGCAGGGGTGAAGCTGACCATTGTGTCTGGTGTTAGTATATGGTTGCAGTCAGGGTCGGCTTTAGGACGGTACGACTTGGGAGGGGAGCAGTTTACAAACGTAACTTTTGTTTAAAAGCACCTGCTGCAGAGTTCCTTGTGTGTTCAACAGCTTTCAGACAACAATAAAAATGTCAAGATAACTCTGGTGATTAAAGTTCCTGCTGGAAAGTGGTCTGAGTTTTGTCTAGTGGCAGTTTTGACTAATCATAATGTAGCACAGAGGGTTATTGTGCCTGCTGTAAAGAAATTGTACCATGCAGATCACTGTACTGAGTCTGAGTAAACTATGATTTGCACTATAAAAAAAATTAAACGGTCATCAGAGAGAGACTATGGAAAGATGAGGGGCACTGTGTAGTAGTGAGGGAATCCATGGAGTAGGTCATTGAGGTCAGTGCCAAAAAAAGATTGTCACACTGGGCAGCACCAGTGCTAAAGCCGGACCTTGTTGAAGTATCCCATCATCGTACTTTAGACAGCAGTCCCTCATTCACACAAAGATTCGGGGTCATCGCAGGAAGACAGCACTATCTCCGAGTAAACTCCATTGATTCAAATTCCTCCCTCTTTATCAATAACCTATGCCAAGCAATTCAGTTTTGAACACACCAAAGGGAAACTATTTCCTAGTGTCTTTAATGGGAATTGAAGGTTTTTTGGTGAGAAAGATCAAAGGGCCGGATTTAAATCTTGGTGGTTAGGGTCCCGCCATTGATTTTTCATCTGAAAACCCGCCTGCCTACCAGGTGGTCTGCCAGCCCGATTTAGATGTTGGCGGGACAACAGGCAAAGGAGTGCCTGAGTCCTGCCGACGCCCCAATGAATCTCCAGGCGTCTTGACGGAGGCACTGGAAATACAGGCTGATGGTGGAACTCCGGCCACCTTTACTGCTGAGCAAATTTGGGTGTGACTTACCGCCAAGCCAACTGTGATGGTCCAACCTCCATGCCTGAGTTGGTGGACTGGATGGGGAAGGGGCCCAAAACTACCTCTTTCCACGTTTCTGCTTTGGACTTGACGCAACTGGACATCACCTGCAGTTGCTGGTGCTACTGGACCACAGAGGACACATGATCCCGCCATCGCTGGACTCAAAGGTAGGGATACTGTATTTACTGTGTACCTTGTGTGGGCACTGCACATGAGCTTGGTATAACTGCAGAAATATACATGCTACAGGTATATTTTTAAAATACCTCTGACATGCATATGTCCGGAACACATTTGCTTAAGTGACTAGTGGGAACACACTGGTGTAAGCCACATATTGCACACATACACGGTTGTTGTTGTAGTGTCAGTATTCATTGCCATTGGTAGTGGCATCAGAATAACAATGGCATCACACTTGTCACCATGTCTATCTGTGCAAATTGCAAGTGAATCTGTACCTGTGATGGTGGGAGTCCAGTTGGGTGTGTGTCAGTACATGTATGTGTGTGTGAGAATGGATTAACTGGTCCAGGTAGATTGAGCTGGAGTGGGTGATGTGTTTGTGTCTGTATGTGTGTCATGCATGTCGGTCTGATGTCTATTGTGTGTTTTGGTTTGTGTGTTGTGTTGCTGTGTGCAACATTCAGGTGTGTGTTGTTATGTGGTGGTTATGTTTTGTGATGTGTGCAATTGTGCTTTTGTATGCATGTGTGATGATGAGTGTGTCATTGTTTTGGTCACTGTGTACGTAGGTGCAGTATCAATGGTGTGTGTATGTTGTGTCATGGATGTATGGAAATATGTGCTTTCTACATGTTGATGTCATGTTGTGGTGGAATGGCAATGGAAAATAGTGTATATGTTGTGTGTTGTGATGTGTGTTGTGCAGGTGGACACATATGGCTGAGGTACAGCGTGTATCTGTCACTTACCTCTATGCGATAGCCACTAGAATTGTACAATGCCCAATGGCTACCGCAATGGTCTCCCTCAGCGAGCAATCTGCCACCAGTACACCACCTGTAGGACTGTAAGATCAAAATGTGGTCGGCAGGAACCCACCAGCCTGACAGTGAGGAAGAGTACTCTGTCATGGTGGCCTGCGGCTCAGCCGCAATACATCTAAATATGGTGGGCAGAACACCACTGACTTGATGGTGTTTTCCAGTTGTGCAGGTTTGGCAGTAATGCAGCCAAGATCTAAATCAGGCCCAAAATGCTTAGGGTCCAGTAAAAGTTCATTCAGTACACCTCTCAATCCAGTTGGTGAGATAACTGTCTAGAGAACTTGCAAAGGGTGTTTCTTATCCATGATGTGTTCTACAGGCCAGAGGTGATCTGGACCAATCAAGGCCAAGTGATACTTTACAGTGACTCAGGAATGGCCCTGAAAGGTGCAGCTATCTGTGGGTTCCAAGGATTACATCTAAGAAACACTTGCTCAGACTTACATCCTTCAAGATAAATTGAGAACACTTACATTGGGTTCTAGTAACAACTGTTATTCACAGTGCTGAGAAATGCAAGGACTCCGATATGAAATGCTACAGAAGAAGCCTCAATAATTTTATGAACATTGATTAGGCAGGTTGCATTTTGCGACATTCTGTATTAGGCTGTAAATGCAGGGTTGAGGGGTCCAAGGAACAGCAGACCTTCGTTACACTGGAAATATTCCTTGTTAAAAGCAGCACAGTCCATTAAAGGGGCAGGTTCTGCTCTTTGTCTCTTAAAATGTTTTCCATTTGCGACAACATTGAGGACAGCAGGCAGTAGCTCCCTGTACAGCTTCTTCTTTATAAATCAGTTGCTACCCCATCTGAGGGGTCAGTGACTGATCAATGGTTTACAATCGCAATTGCTGTCACAAACTATTGATATGTACCTTTCCAAAATCCAAATAGGAGATGGATGTCCCTTTTATGCCTATTCCGATTGTAATTCATAAAGGGCCAGAAAAGCACTTTTACAAGTTCAAAATCCTTTTCTGACTTGTAACAGGGCTTTAGAACATTGTAAAAAACATTTTGTCGCCGTGTTTTTTGCGAATTGCAGGGTGTGCAACCACAAAATGACTTTTTCCTAACTCTGTAAAAAGAGCTGAAATTTGTAATGGAATTTTCAAGTCCGAAGTGTAGCTGTTGTATGAGTAGCATGCTAGAACAGTATGACTGCAACTAAAACTAGCACCTTCATGGATGATTTTAGTTGGCAAAATAAGCCTGTGGTACTCAGCAGTAGCATGTTATGTGTGTCGTAGCCTGGTGCTAAAAGAGCATCAAAGGTTAAAAATCAAAAATATGTACTTTGGAAACAAGAACGCTACAAGGATGTTCACCACCCCAGGAAAAACAGCATTTTGCTGATGAGTCTACTCATCCAACAACATTTCCTTGGTTTTTGTAGCTTCCTAATGATGGAGTCCTAAAGATGCTGCCTGACCCCTGAGTTTTGGGAATGCCAGTGGTGTACGCAAACGGTTCCAAACATCATGCAATCCTGTCAGTGTCCTATGCTATATCTGCCTGCGTAGGACTAGGCCGGTGCATGGTAAAGTTTTCATATAAGTTACAGACATGTTCCTGTATAAGAACATTTAAAATGTAAGGACTTTGTTCCAAGCACATATCTAATTGGAAGATATCCGAGGCATTTGAAGTCCCGAAGATCTGGCCCCCCTGTGGTGGGCCTCTGGCTGAGTTTTAACAAAATCTTAGATAAAGTTCCTTAAGACTGATTATCTTCATACTGATCCTTCTTTTAAAAAACAAAAGGGGCAGGCTGATGGAGGTACAGTAAACCAATTCATATGTCTTAGAAATAATCCTCTTTTCAACTGGGAGATGGTAATGTATGAAGTATGGACGAGTATGACAAGGTCTGTACTAATAAAACAAAAATGAACTAAACAATGAATGCACTTGTTTTATAGGCTGACCTGCAAAAATATTACAGAAAACAATTTTAGCCCTTATTCTTGCTTTAACTTTACACTCTGAGTGCACTGACTAGATTGACTTTTCATACTGGCATATGCTTTAAACTGCCTCCACCAGGGATTATTACCCAGGACAGCCAAGCATGTACACCTTGCTTGCCCTTATTCCTGTAGCTTTTACCTATCAGTGCTACCTTATAAAATGTATTTTAGGCCTCAGCTCATACCATTCATGGTGGAGGAGCTCACTGTGACAATAAAACAGGGCATCGCTCTGTTGAATGCCTTCATCCTCAACACCCCCATACTCAATGCCTTCAGGGGCGCTGACTGCAAGACATATGCCTGAGAAGACCGTTCCTGGAATTACTCATCTAGAGTCCAGACATGCAGTGAGATCAGGAGATGCTCCTGCACTATGTGAGAACAGCTGTATGGGAAGGAGGATCAGGGTTGTGTGTGACTAAGACTATGGAGGATTATGGTTCTGAAGGGCAAGTTAAGGTGCACTTCGATGAAGATCCTGAATGATGGATCCATGGGTAGCAGTGCATGTTTTTGCTTGCCAAGAGACAAATCTCATAGAAAAACAATAACCCAAACCACCACAAACAGAGAGGGGAGTGGAGAAGCACAGAAATGGGGGATTGTAAGAATTTAAATAGAGGAGTTTTGTCACAGCGTTTCTTACAACACCCGATATATTAGTTTTGCAAAGAAAGTTACTTGTCAGGTTGATTTTGTAAATCCAGAGAATTGCATGCATTTTGGAAATGTCACAAAATTGGATTTGTCAGGACAGTTTAATCAGGAAGGGAATTGTCAGGTCTGTTTTATGTCAGCATCACACAGTTCACATTGATGTCTAGTACCAAATTCTTTGAAGAAAGATGAGACAAAATGTTGATTCCATCTTAAAATTATCACTATGACTGCCTCTGATGTTGAAGTTAATAACTGAAATGCACAAGCCTGGCTTACTTTTGCATTATGCATCAGTCTTCTGATTTTTTACGGTCTTGAAATTTTGGCTCAGAAAAAAACAATGTTATTTCTTTAAAGTTCTTTGCACAATATGTCTTTTTCCTGTAGCTGAGAACTGGGATGGGTTTAAAAAAATTTAAATATAATTTTAGGGATTGGCCGCATTTGTAGTCTTTTGATTCAGAAAGCCTTCCTCGCATGACAAACTGTCAGATGATATTACATTTAGTAATCAATAGGTGCACATTATCTGATTTACTATGGGACTTCAAACTCAAAACCAAAACAGAGCTCAATTTTCCCTTTTTTATTTAAAGTTTTTCATTCTGGCTTGTCTGGGAACTGTCACCAGACCATATGTGATCAACCAAAAAAAAGAGCTTTCAGGAGCAGTACAGACAAGTGTCTTGGGTTTGTTCACATATTGGTTGGTTTTCAAAAAAGAGTGCTTAACCTCCAAGGAGACATGATCATTTAATCATTAAACCATGTGAGCCAGGGCTCTTTATCAAGTAACACTATTTTGCCACAACAGAGCTTGCTCTTCAGGTGAAACACCTACCAATGCAATGCTATATGTCTCCTAGATAACTATAAAATTACAATGCTTGTTCTTCCCTGGCAGCAGCACAGATGGGTGGAGGGCAGAATGTGCTGATGCACTTCCGCCCTGGCCATCATCCCAATTACCTTTCCATCATGGACTTCAGAGAAAGCTCAGCATGGCACTCCCTGAGAAAGTGTTTTTCTTTTTTTTAATGTATGGGCTAAAGAGATTTTGTTTAAGCTCCTTGGCTCCCAAGAGATAATTTAATTATTGATTTTAATGTATTGTTTATTTTTTTCAAAACTATGTTCCTTATTTAATATACCATAATCTTAAGGTACCCTTCCCTGAATCTTTAAAACAATATTTAGTGCCCTCTTCTGAATGCTAAAACGTGCTTACTGACCCTTACTACTAACTTTGAGTAATAAAAACGCCTTACTACTGATTAAGAAATACCCATTCATGAACCTTAAAAATGCTTGCTATTCTTTAACTTTACCCTTTCTTGAACCCTAAAAAGCCATTCCTATTCATTATTGTTACCCATCTCTGAACCTTAAAAGTCCTCTACTACTCCTTAACACTACCCATTCCTGACCCTTAAGAATCCTTACTACACCTTAACGCTACACTTCCCTGAACCTTGAAAACCCTGTTTATGCTATCTATCCCTGGACCCTAAAAATCCTTTATTACCTCTTAACTCAAGTCATCCCTGAATCATAAAAAGCCTTTAATACTTCTTTGCGATACCCTTCCCTGCACCCTAAGAATGACTAATTACCCCTTAACACTTCCTCCCCTGAACCCTAAAAACATGTTAATAACTCTTAATGCTATCCTTCCCTGATCCTTTTGTTAACCCTAAAAACTCTCTAATGCTACTCATCCCTCAACCTTACAAACCTTTACTTCTTAACACTGCCCAAGCTTGAACATTAAAAAGCCTTAACTACCTCTTATCACAACTCTTTCTTGAAACTTAAAAAACCCTTACTGCTTGAATCCTAAACACCCTTACTGCCCCTTAATACGGACAGTCTCTAAACCCTAAAAACCTCTTACTACCCCTTAATGCTACCCTTCACAGGAATGCTACAAATTCTTTGCTTTCTCTAATGCTACCCTTCTTAAACTCTAAAAGAATTCTTTCCATCACCTTAAAGCTACCATTCCTTGAGCCCTAAAACTCCTTTCTACTCCTTTGATGCTACTCATCCCTGAACCTTAAAAACACTTACTACCTCTTCTTAACCCTACAATTCCCTGAACTGTAGAAACCCATGCTACCGTTTAGCACTACCCCCCCAGACCCCTAAAAAACCCTTCTACACCTGAATGTTTATCATCCCTGAACTCTAAAGAACATTTACTATCTCCTAATGCTACACTTCCCTGAACCATAAAGACTCCTTAATACCCTTTAATACTACCCTTACCGGAAACTTAAAAGTCCCTTCTGCACCTTAATCCTATGCCTCAACCCTATGCCAGTGCCTGTTCACTGTTTCACCCCACCTCCTCCCTACGGCATAGTCATATTTTTTAGCTCTTTGCAAGAGATATAGATTGTGGTTTTATTTTAGCATTCATCCCCTGATCAGTGATGTCAAATGTCCAGGGGGCAGCTGGTGATTGCAGTAATCAGCTCTTTATTCTCTGTTCAACACTCACTGCTTAGTTTGAGACAGTGGTTGCTGGTGGAGGCCACTGGCACTTATGTTTGTGGACCAGTACCTATTTTTCTGCATCAGATTATACCTGAGAGTAAAAGAGGAAAAACACAAATTGGAAAGATGGAGGAAAAAGAGGGATGGAGAAGCGATCACAAAGGGAGAAAACAGGAACCTTCAAGAGTTGGATAAAGGAGCAATGAGTGTGTGGTAATGAATTAAAGAGGCTGACATTTAATTGCACCAGCTGTGGATTTCTGAGTGAGAACTTCGGGCACCGGCACTCTTTCATTTACAAATTAAATACTTCCAAAACTCTTCTTCAACAAATGTAAACAACCATAATTAATTGTGCAAATATTAATACCCAGTTCTAGCAGTGGAGTGGCATCCTTTCTCTGTCCAACCTTTAAAGTTCCAAATCTGGTCTTTTTTTCAGACATTTAGATGCCTCTATTCTTGACTACAAAGAGTGATGAACTAAAGCAGCCCCTCCGCTACTAAAACAAAACAAATATTACAAATCTCTCAAGGTCTGGTGACATTTTTTTATCTAAGGAGATTCGTAACCAGTGTGTATTGCCTTTTCGTATTTTAAAAGTGCTAGCAAATGAGGAAATGTAATTTGATTCTTGGAAAAGGTTAACGTTCTGGTGTAGTAAATTACCATATCAGATATTCTTCAACAGTACTCTTTCCATTTAATTTCAATTGAAGGTGACTATTAAACCTGGCATCCTTGGTGTGGTTCCCCTAAACTTTCTGCACTCTGGCCTCCTGTTTTTGCTGGCTTTACGACTCTGGGCACTTTACCACTGGTGACCAGTGTTAAAGTGCATGCGCTCGCTCCCTAAAACATGATAACATTGGCTTAATCCATAATTGGCATATTTAATTTAATTATAAGCCCCTAGCAAAGTCTACTACCTGTGGCCACGGCCTGCAAATTAAATGCTACTAGAGGGCTTGCAGGACTGATTGTGTCATCTACTGCAGAAGCCCTCCAAACATTGCTCAGACATGCGATTGCACTGATTGTGTGTGGTGTTTTAACCTTCTATGTCGGCGTGGAAAGTTAACACTCTTGCCAGGCCCATGACTTTCTTTTTAATACATATGTCACCCCTAAGGTAGGCCCTGTATAGCCCCAAGGGAAAGGTGCAGTGTATTCAAAAAGTTGGACATGTACTTTATTAGTTTACCATGTCCAGGTGGTGGAAAACTCTTAAGTTCGTTTTCCACTGCTGCAAGGCCTGTCTCTCTCAAAGCATAACATTTAGATTACCTTATTACATTGTATTTGTATAGTTTCTGATTGGGGAGGGATGAAGCCCCCAGGTTTGGTGTCTCTGGAATCACAATTTAAAATCACAATGTATAGCGATCGGATTTTAAATTGTAATGCTGAAAATGCCACTTTTAGAAAGTTGCCATTTTCTTACTTTACGTCATATAGTACCTTCTGCCTGTCTCTGAGTACACTTCTGTGTGGGTGACAGCTAGGCTCCAGACAGCCACACACACAAAGGGGGCTTAGGTGTGATAGAGTGACCATCTGCATGTTGATGAGTCATCCTAGGCAGGATGTTAAGAAAGAGATGACACACCTTAAATGGGCTGAGTCCTGAGCCCTTACAAAGGGCTGAATAATCCCCTGTAGTGTGTCTGGATCCAGGGCAAGAAGGACAAGGACTTTGTGGACTTCAAAGACCTCTCTTTGAAGTCTCCTCCACTTCAAAGGCACTCAATAACCAGACTTTTGACTCTAACAAATCAGTGCACCTGTGGACCTAAAAACATTCTTCCAGAAGGACTGCTGTGCTGCTGGAAGGACTGCTGCTCTGCTGGACTATGCTGGACTTTGCTGGATTCCAGCTTTTCTGTGTCTACTCTGCTGCCTGCTGCCCTCCTTGCCTTGGAGAGAGAAGCACTGCACCTGCATCTCTACATTCCCAGAACCAAAGTGACACCAAGGCTTTGCTGCCTTGCTTCCTGTTCTGAAGCCTCAGGGACATCAAAGACTTCACTCCATCCTGAAACAACATCTGGACTTTGCTTGCTGTAAGTCGTGCACTGCCAATTGGTGCCAATCTAGTCCTGAGCCTTCGGAAGTGGGAATAGAGTGCTGCAACTATGAAATCCAAGTGTCACCGTTGTTGCACCGGTACGAATCAACACATCTCCCCACAACACTGCAGCATTGTCACTGATGCTGAAGACGAGACATCACATAACCGGCTGCGAGGCTCAACAATGAAGCATCACCTTCATTGCAAAGGGTTCGCCGACGCAACGCTGTTTGATGATATTGCATCTACTCCTGTGCAGCACAATGATGATGCATATTCAACTTTGCAGATCGGATCCGACTCATCGCCTGCATCCAAAGGGATCAACACAGATGCATTGCCTCCTCTGCTCCTTGCATTGGGTCTTCGATGTCTATGCAACCATCCAAACAAGGTACTTTTTCAGCGGGAAAAGGTTGGTCCTTGTATCCGACCCACGCTCCATCGCAGTTGGCCTGACTTTTCAGCATGACTAGGTAATCCCTGTTGGCCCTTTATGCTTCTCAGCACCACATTTGCAGATAATATTTAAAAACTAATATCTTGACTTCTACTTATTGGATTCTGTCATTTTGGTCTTGTCTTGTTCATTAAATTAAGCTCTAATTTTCTAACCTAGTGTGGACTAATTTTATGTGGTGTTTTCGCTGTTTTTACTGTTTTAAGTCTTGCATAAATACTTTACACATTGCCACCTAAATTAAGACCGCCTGCTCTGTGCCAAGCTACCAGAGCCTGAACACAGGTTAATTTAAGGGGTGTATCTGACTTACCCGAACTAGGATTGTGGTTCCTTCTTGGACAGGGTGCATACCTCTACCAACCAGAGATACAATTTCTAACAGTGACCCTGAAGAGTTCAGTTTTCAGGAGACTCCTGAATTTCCTGTGGATGGGATCAGCTCTTATGTGGGGTTAAGGAGGTTTCAGATCCTCTGCACTTGCTGTGCTTCATCCTCTTGAAAGACAGGTGGTTGCCAGTGGGCAGACCATGGGTAAAGGTCTTCTCCCACTCCAAAGAGGCTTCCTATTATTTAATTCAAAAATAAGATCAGACTGCTATTTTACAAATTTGGTGGCTGGCAAGTTAGGCATCAGAGTGAGCTGAAGGCACAGGGAGTGGCTGTAAATGGATTTAAGAGGCCAGAGATGGCTTCAGGATTATGCTGCCTCAGTATTCCGTGCTCGCACATTTAATTGCAGCAGCCGCGTGTTTCAGAGGAGAGCTTTGTGCACTGGTACATTTCTATTTACAAATGTATTTACAAATTAAGCTCTGAGAGTAATTATCAATGAGATCTCCTGAACTGCAACAGCACTGCCCTGGCAAGTGTGTTGTGGAAAACACACAAGACTGTGAGCTAGTTTTGCTTCAGGGCCGGGAGGAGCAGAGCAGGGCTTTTGTTGGGCTCGGTTGAGAGGCCCCAAAACACAGGCAGATTGCTATGCTGAACCCGCACATAGGTCATTCATTTTCACACCCAGGTTGAATCTTTTAGAGTTTGGGGGGCGTGGCTTGACGCAGTTCGGAGATGGCCGCCTTCAGCTAAGCTCCACGACCACGGCGGGAGTCGAGAGTGCCGGCAGCTTCATTTGGACATATTTTATGTTCCTGCAGATTGCAGAACTCGGGGGAACATGCCTGGAATGAAGTGCTTCCCTTAAAAGCACTTCAGAGGTACTTTTGCATCCTCTTTGATGAATTTTATGGCGGTCGTTTGTGTATTTTCATTGCACCCGCCATTTTGTTTTTTCTTTTACCTCACATTTCTCCTTTTTGCACATGCTTTGATGCCTGAAAGATTTTTTTTTTTTACATTTTTTGGCCTACAGGAGTAGGCTTTTGTGCTCTTTGCTCATTATTTACTTTTTGGAGTAATTTTGTCCAGATGTACCTTGTTTTTTAGTTCTAATCTCTCATCTGAGGTGGACCTTCACTTTATAAGGCATATACTTTATGACATTTTGGGCAGAATTATATTTTCTTGTTTATGGACAGAACCAGGAACCTTCAGTTGACCAACAACAAAGTACAGTGTAATAAAAATCCTGATAATATTCCTTTATCAAACTCCTTTGCTCCTTTATCAATTATAGAGACAACAGGAGCTACTTCTCTTGATGTTACACCTTCAACACCTGTTTCTCCTCCTGCGAATAAAGTTTAACCTAAGCTTCCGGTAACGGTCTCGACATCCACAAATAAGAGAGCTAGAAAGGATCCTCCATCCCCTATTAAGGTGGTAGATACTTTATCTATGGAATTACTTCTTGTGGAAATAAGAGCGCTCAAACTTTATATGGAGGATACCAATAACAAATTACAAATATTGGATGACAAATGGTCTCTTGTGGAGAACAGAGTTTCTTCTGTGGAACGAAGAGTGGAAGTCCTTGAGGATACAGTTATAGCGATACAATCTTTACAATCTGAAGTTGCTATGCTGAAAAAGCATGCAGAAGATACAGAAAATTGGAATCGCAGGGATAATTTACACGTTTAAGGTCTTCCTGAAGAAATTGAAGGTTCATCAACTTTATCTTTCTTTCAAGCATTTTTGCCCAAGATTCTGGACCTGCCTATTGCTCCTGTTATGAATATACAACGAGCGCATAGGCTTGATCATCCTTCACATTTGGCTTCAACGTCAAGGAAACCCAGAGGAATAATACTGTAGTTTTTGGAGTATACAGACTTGTTCAAGGTTCTCAGAGCATCAAGAGCTAAGGGTCGGATCACGTGGTCAGGGTCCAATCTTTTTTTTGCTCAAGATTATGCTAAGTCGACGGCAGACAAACAGAAGAAATTTCTAGATATGCATCCGGCACTGAAGTCGCTTAATGCCCGATATGGTCTTTTTCATCCGTGCCTGTTCAAGGTGACATACAACAATAAGACCACAACATTTGAGGACCCAGTATTACTTCAACAGTTTATTGACTCTTTTAGAGGTGAAACAATGGACACTTCCAGATTATCAGAGAATTGATTATTAAATTACTTGTTTTTCTTTTTCCCCTTTTATCTTGCTCATATTTAAGGGATGTGTCCTTTCGTGGTTCAATGTAATCTTAACAGTGTTCGATTATTTAAGAGACTTAAATGTCTCCTCTGTTTTTTCTCTTTTTAGATCTTTCATATATTCAGTGTCCCAGTCTTTTGTGGTTGCAACCTGTGTGGTCAGATCTCCCTTCCCTTCCGTGTCTGCGGTTATAGCGTGAGGGTTGCGTCGTCCTCCCTTTCTGGTTTCACCACCCTCACGTTGTTTTTGACTCATAGGTGTGTTTTTATTATTCGTTCAATGTTCTTTATGTAGTTTTAATGTTTTCTTCTATATTACGTTCTCTTTGTTTTTTCTAATTTTATCCTCTCTTCATTTTCTTTCTTCTCTTCTCTCTTCTCTTTGTTCAATTGTTTATACTTCTATTATTCACTTTTCTTACACTAAATATTTGCTTTTGGTTCAATTTCTACATACTAATAGGTGGTCTACATGCATTACTTTCATGATCATATTATTTATTTTCTATATTAAATGGCAATTAGATTTCTTTCATGGAATGTTAAAGGTTTGGGATCCCCAATAAAACGTCAAAGAGTTTTAACCATATTTTAAAATTGAAAGCTGATATTGCCTTGTTACAAGAGACTCATATAACATGTGCTGAGGTGGCCAAACTTAAAAGACAATGGGTGGGTCATGTTTTGCCTCTCCGGGTACGGGGAAAAGAAATGTGGTTACTATACTCTGTCATAAAGCTTTGAATAGTTCTGATTTTTCTTAAGAGTCTGATGAGCAGGGTAGATGGGTTATAGCTTCAATGAATATTAATAAAGTACCTTTCACTATATTTAATGTTTATGCTCCAACCCAACCTGATAAATCTTTTTGGAATGAAATATTAGCTAAGTTAATGACTCATTCAGATGATTATTAAGTTTTTGGAGGTGATTGCAATATGGTTATGGATTCCTTCCTTGATTGTAAATCTAACTTTAGATTTGTACCATCCACCATATTTTCACAGTTTACCTCCATGATTGAACAAAGAGCATTAACAGATGTTTGGAGATTGTGTAACCCCACATTACAGGAATTCAATTTTTTTCTCCAGTGCATTCTTCCCAATCGAGGATTGATTATTTATTTGTCTCACATCATCTCGTGCAACATGTTTTGAATTCAGAAATTGGTACCATATTAATATCGGATCATGATCCAGTGAGTTTGGATCTTGATATTGTACCACATAAACAGCCAAGTAATAGATGGAGATTTAATAACTCATTACTTCTTGATACTAATTTTACTAAGCTTTTTGAGAAGTTTGCTACACAATTTTTTGTGGAAATTAATAATCCCCAGCTACCTGTTCAGATTATCTGAGATACTTTCAAAGCGGCCTCTAGGGATCTTATTATCTCTTTTGTTGGCAAAAAAATGGAAAACGGCTAATAAAAAGTTATTTAACTTAATGGGTTGTATTAAACAGCTAGAAAAAGGGTATTATTCTTCCAAGTCTGAAAATTGTCTTAAGGAATTACTTCAAGCTAAATTCACTTTTAATAGAAATTCGACTGATATTGCTAATTCTTATCTTCCAGTGCTAAATATTATGGGGACCAAAATAAATCAGGAAAACATTCAGCAAATTATCTTAAAATTAAAAAAGATAGAACAAGGATTGAATCTATTTATATTTCTTACCAGCTTTTACTACACAAGAACGAAGATATTTTAGATGAATTTTTTCAATGTTTTACACAGTTATACCCCTGAGTCTGTTCCCATGCAGGAGCTTATTGGGGATTACTTATCTACTATTAAAGCACCTGTACTTCCCTTGTCTGAATTTACTGCTCTCAACAATTATATTTCTATTAATGACATTCTGGCTGCACTAAATCTTATTAACAAAGGTAAAGCTCCTGGCCCTGATGGCATTACTATTGAATTCTATTTACATTTTTCTAAATTAATAGTTCCAAGATTATTTAATCTTTTTACTGATTTTGTTAACACAAAATCTTCTGGAGGGTATTTTCAGGAGGCTTTAATTGTCCTTATACCGAAAGATAACAAGGATCCAAAGTTTTGTAAGAATTATAGACCCATATCTCTTGTGAACTTAGACTATAAAATTTTTACTAAAATTATCGCTATGCAAATGGAATTGATTCTTCCTAAGTTAATTGGTAAGGAACAATCTGGCTTTATTAAGAGATGTCTATTATCAGATAACACGCCTATTTTTTAACATATTAAGTAAATCTGTGACATATAGAGATTCACTTTTTGCAATTGCTCTTGATGCTGAAAAAGCTTTTGATCGTGTTAACTGGTTCTTTATTTTTTCAAAACTTTCATGGTTTGGCTTTGGAACTAAATTTATAAATCTTATCTTATTAATATATTCCTCTCCTAAAACTGCTATCTATTTGAATGGTCTCATCTCTCCTTTGTTCTCACTTCATAGAGGAGTTTGTCAGGGATGTCCATTATCACTGCTTCTGTTTGTTCTTGCCTTGGATCCCCTTTATTGAGACTTAAGGCTAATTCAAATGTATATGGTTTCTGGTTCGGAGAGCGACAGATAACATTTTCAGCTTATGCTGATGATATCTCACTTTTTATGTCAAATCCACCTTCTTTTCTTTCTGAGGTAGAACATTTTGCTTCTATTTCAGGGTATAAGTTAAATAAAGAAAAATGTGAAATTCTCCCCTTAAATAAAGTTTGCCTTCCGGATGATTTTAAATCTTCTGAATTTCACTGGAACAATGACAAAATTAAATATCTTGGTCTATGGTTTAAATCTTCATTTCGGGATACAATTTCTTGTAACTTCTTGCAACTATTCTCTAGCCTTGAGTCTCTTATATCTAAATGGAACCCTTTATTTGTATCCTGGTGGGGAAGATTAGATTCTCTAAAGATGATGTTACTTCAAATCATTCTCTTCTATTTATCAAATATTCCAATTAGGCTGTTCTGTGCCTTGGACGAGGTGACCTCGTCCAAGGCTACAGTTCCCGTGTGCCTTGGACGAGGTCACCTCGTCCAAAGCACACGGGAACTTGGGGGAGTGCTAGCGGGGATGAAAGGGGAAGACCTTCCCCTTCCACCCCTGACCCCCCACCACCCCCCCTGTGATGTCAGCGCGCAAGCGCGCGCTGATTTGTCACAGGGGCCTCCCCTGAGCTTCCAGCGCGATTGAAAGAGAAATGCAAAGCATTTCTCTTTCAATCACTGGGGGAGGCCCGGAGGGGCTTCAAAGGAAAGGAAATGTATTTCCTTTCCTTTGAAGTCTCTCCCAGGGTTTCAAAAGCCGGATTGCTTGCAATCCGGCTTTTGAAACCCCGCTAGACACCAGGGATTTTTATTTTTTTCATAAAGTGACAAAAGGGAGCGACCCCTTGGGCAAGGGTCGCTCCCAGGGGGGGGCATTTTTTGTGAAGGCCTTTTCTGCCCGCCCTGGGGGCAGATCGGCCTATTATTAGGCCGATCTGCCCCCAGGGGGGGCAGAAACCTCTAGGCACCAGGGATTATTATTATTTTTTTTTCTTTTTGTTATTTTTTTTTTTTTTAGGCGGGTCGCTCCCCTAGGGGGAAAATTATATTTAGGCCATTTCTGCCTCCCCTGGGGGATGATCGGCCTATTATTAGGCCGATCTGCTCACGGGGGGGCAGAAACCTCTAGGCGGCAGGGCAATTTTTTTTTTGTGTATTTTTTGTGTTTTTTTTTTTTTTTTTTAGAGGTGGGGTGCGACCCATCAGGCAAGGGTCGCTCCCCTGGGGGGCAAATTGTATTTAGACCATTTCTGCCCCCCTTGGGGCAGATTGGCCGATTTTAGGCCAATCTGCCCCCAAGGGGGCAGAAACCACTAGGCACCGGGGATTTGTTTTTTTGCGCCAATGTCACGCAGGGGGAGCGACCCCGTAGGCAAGGGTCGCTCCGGGGGGGGGGAGGTTGGGGTGGCAAATTTATTTTAGGCCATTTCTGCCCCCCCCTGGGGGCAGAAACCTCTAGGCGCCAGGGCAAAAAAAAAAAAACATATATATATTATTTTATTTTTTTTAGAGATGGGGAGCGACCCATCAGGCAAGGGTCGCTCCCCTGGGGGGCAAATTGTATTTAGACCATTTCTGCCCCCCTTGGGGGCAGATTGGTCGATTTTAGGTCAATCTGCCCCCAAGGGGGCAGAAACCACTAGGCTCCGGGGATTTGTTTTTTGGCGCAAATGTTACGCAGGGGGAGCGACCCCGTAGGCAAGGGTCGCTCCCGGGCAGAGGGGGTTTGGGGGGGGGGTCAAATTTATTTTAGGGCATTTCTGCCCCCCCCCGGGCCGGCTGAGCTAGAAGCCAAAATCCACAGGTAGGCACTTTGCAAAAAACACCTCTGTTTTCTGTGAAAAAATATGTTGTGTCCACGTTGTGTTTTGGGCCATTTCCTTTCGTGGGCGCTAGGCCTACCCACAGAAGTGAGGTACAATTTTTATTGAGAGACTTAGGGGAACGTTGGGTGGAAGAAAATTTGTGGCTCCTCTCAGATTCCAGAACTTTCTGTCACCGAAATAAGAGGAAAAAGTGTTTTTTTGGCCACATTTTGATGTTTGCAAAGGATTCTGGGTAACATAACCTGGTCAGAGCCCCGAACGTCACCCCATCTTGGATTCCCCTGGGTTTCTAGTTTTCAAAAATGCGCTGGTTTGCTAGGTTTCCCCTGGTGCCGGCTGAGCTACAGGCCAAAATCCACAGGTAGGCACTGTTTTCTATGAAAAAATTGGATGTGTCCACGTTGTGTTTTGGGCCATTTCCTTTCATGGGCGCTAGTCCTACCCACACAAGTGAGTTATCATTTTTATCGGGAGACTTGGGGGAACGCTGGGTGGAAGGACATTTGTGGCTCCTCTCAGATTCCAGAACTTTCTGCCACAGAAATGTGAGGAACATGTGTTTTTTTAGCCAAATTTTGAGGTTTGCAAAGGATTCTGGGTAACAGAACCTGGTCAGAGCCCCACAAGTCACCCCATCTTGGATTCCCCTAGGTCTCTAGTTTTAAAAAATGCACAGGTTTGGTAGGTTTCCCTAGGTGCCGGCTGAGCTAGAGGCCAAAATCTACAGGTAGGCACTTTGCAAAAAACACCTCTGTTTTCTTTCAAAAAATTGGATGTGTCCACGATGCGCTTTGGGGCATTTCCTGTCGCGGGCGCTAGGCCTACCCACACAAGTGAGGTATCATTTTTATCGGGAGACTTGGGGGAACGCTGGGTGGAAGGAAATTTGTGGCTCCTCTCAGATTCTAGAACTTTCTGCCACAGAAATGTGAGGAACATGTGTTTTTTTAGCCAAATTTTGAGGTTTGCAAAGGATTCTGGGTAACAGAACCTGGTCAGAGCCCCACAAGTCACCCCATCTTGGATTCCCCTAGGTCTCTAGTTTTCAAAAATGCACAGGTTTGGTAGGTTTCCCTAGGTGCCGGCTGAGCTAGATGCCAAAATCTACAGGTAGGCACTTTGCAAAAAACACCTCTGTTTACTTTAAAAAAATTGGATGAGTCCACGTTGCGCTTTGGGGCATTTCCTGTCGCGGGCGCTAGGCCTACCCACACAAGTGAGGTATCATTTTTATCGGGAGACTTGGAGGAACGCTGGGTGGAAGGAAATTTGTGGCTCCTCTCAGATTCCAGAACTTTCTGCCACAGAAATGTGAGGAACATGTGTTTTTTTAGCCAAATTCTGAGGTTTGCAGAGGATTCTGGGTAACAGAACCTGGTCAGAGCCCCACAAGTCACCCCATCTTGGATTCCCCTAGGTCTCTAGTTTTAAAAAATGCACAGGTTTGGTAGGTTTCCCTAGGTGCCGGCTGAGCTAGAGACCAAAATCTACAGGTAGGCACTTTGCAAAAAACACCTCTGTTTTCTTTCAAAAAATTGGATGTGTCCACGTTGCGCTTTGGGGCATTTCCTGTCGCGGGCGCTAGGCCTACCCACACAAGTGAGGTATCATTTTTATCGGGAGACTTGGAGGAACGCTGGGTGGAAGGAAATTTTTGGCTCCTCTCAGATTCCAGAACTTTCTGCCACAGAAATTTGAGGAACATGTGTTTTTTTTGCCAAATTTTGAGGTTTGCAAAGGATTCTGGGTAACAGAACCTGGTCAGAGCCCCACAAGTTACCCCATCTTGGATTCCCCTAGGTCTCTAGTTTAAAAAAATGCACAGGTGTAAAGAAATGGCTCCCTGTTGCAGTTACCCCCCACTTTTTGCCTGATACTGATGCTGACTTGACTGAGAAGTGTGCTGGGACCCTGCTAACCAGGCCCCAGCACCAGTGTTCTTTCACCTAAAATGTGCTTTTGATTCCACAATTGGCACACCCTGGCATCCAGGTAAGTCCCTTGTAACTGGTACCCCTGGTACCAAGGGCCCTGATGCCAGGGAAGTTCTCTAAGGGCTGCAGCATATCTTATGCCACCCTGGGGACCCCTCACTCAGCAAAGACACACTGCTTGCCAGCTTGTGTGTGCTGATGAGAACAAAACGAGTAAGTTGACATGGCACTCCCCTCAGGGTGCCATGCCAACCTCACACTGCCTATGCAGTATAGATAAGTCACCCCTCTAGTAGGCCTTACAGCCCTAAGGCAGGGTGCACTATACCATAGGTGAGGGCATATGTGCATGAGCACTATGCCCCTACAGTGTCTAAGCAAAACCTTAGACATTGTAAGTGCAGGGTAGCCATAAGAGTATATGGGCTGGGAGTCTGTCAAAAACGAACTCCACAGCTCCATAATGGCTACACTGAATACTGGGAAGTTTAGTATCAAACTTCTCAGAATAATAAACCCACACTGATGCCAGTGTTGGATTTATTAAAAAATGCACACAGAGGGCATCTTAGAGATACCCCTGTATTTTACCCAATTGTTCAGTGCAGGACTGACTGGTCTGTGCCAGCCTGCTGCTGAGAGACGAGTGTCTGACCTCATGCGGTGAGAGCCTTTGTGCTCTCTGAGGACAGAAACAAAGCCTGCTCTGGGTGGAGGTGCTTCACACCTCCCCCCTGCAGGAACTGTAACACCTAGCAGTGAGCTTCAAAGGCTCAAGCTTCGTGTTACAATGCCCCAGGGCACTCCAGCTAGTGGAGATGCCCGCCCCCTGGACACAGCCCCCACTTTTGGCGGCAAGTCCAGGAGAGATAATGAGAAAAACAAGGAGGAGTCACTGGCCAGTCAGGACAGCCCCTAAGGTGTCCTGAGCTGAGGTGACTCTGACTTTTAGAAATCCTCCATCTTGTAGAAGGAGGATTCCCCCAATAGGGATAGGAATGTGACCCCCTCCCCTTGGGAGGAGGCACAAAGAGGGTGTACCCACCCAGAGGGCTAGTAGCCATTGGCTACTAACCCCCCAGACCTAAACACGCCCTTAAAATTAGTATTTAAGGGCTTCCCTGAACCTAAGAATTTAGATTCCTGCAACTTACCGAAGAAGAAGACTGCTGAGCTGAAAACCCCTGCAGAAGAAGAAAGAAGACACCAACTGCTTTGGCCCCAGTCCTACCGGCCTGTCTCCTGCCTTCTAAAGAACCCTGCTCCAGCGACGCTTTCTCCAGGACCAGCGACCTCTGAATCCTCAGAGGACTGCCCTACTTCCAAGAGACCAAGAAACTCCTGAGGACAGCGGCACTGCTCCAAAAGAAATGCAACTTTGTTTCAAGGAGCAGCTTTAAAGACCCCTGCAACTCCCCGCAAGAAGCGTGAGATTTGCAACACTGCACCCGGCGACCCCTGACTCGACTGGTGGAGAACCAACACCTCAGGGAGGACCCTCCGGCAACTCCGAGACCGTGAGTAACCAAAGTTGTCCCCCCTGAGCCCCCACAGCGACGCCTGCAGAGGGAATCCCGAGGCTCCCCCTGACCGCGACTGCCTGAACTCCATTTCCCGACGGCTGGAAAAGACCCTGCACCCGCAGCCCCCAGCACCTAAAGGAACGGAACTCATGTGCAGGAGTGACCCGCAGGAGGCCCTCTCCCTTGCCCAGGTGGTGGCTACCCCGAGGAGCCCACCCCTTGCCTGCCTGCAACGCTGAAGAGATCCCTTGATCTCTCATTGATTTACATTGAAAACCCGACGCTTGTTTCTACACTGCACCCGGCCGCCCCAGTGCCGCTGAGGGTGTACTTTTTGTGTGAACTTGTGTCCCCCCCGGTGCCCTACAAAACCCCCCTGGTCTGCCCTCCGAAGACGCGGGTACTTACCTGCTGGCAGACCGGAACCGGGGCACCCCCTTCTCTCCATTGCAGCCTATGTGTTTTGGGCAACCCTTTGACCTCTGCACCTGACCGGCCTTGAGCTGCTGGTGTGGTAACTTTGGGGCTGCTCTGAACCCCCAACGGTGGGCTACCTTGGACCAAAAACTGAAACCTGTAAGTGACTTAATTACCTGTGAAAACTAACAAAAACTTACCTCCCCCAGGAACTGTGAAAATTGCACTGTGTCCACTTTTAAAACAGCTTATTGTGTTTTATGTAAAAAGTATTCATGCTAGTGTAATGATTTAAAGTTCATGAAGTACTTACCTGCAATACCTTTCAAATGAGATATTACATGTAGAATTTGAACCTGTGGTTCTTAAAATAAACTAAGAAAAGATATTTTTCTATAACAAAACCTATTGGCTGGATTTGTCTCTGAGTGTGTGTTCCTCATTTATTGCCTGTGTGTATGTACAACAAATGCTTAACACTACTCCTTTGATAAGCCTACTGCTCGACCACACTACCACAAAATAGAGCATTAGTATTATCTCTTTTTGCCACTATCTTACCTCTAAGGGGAACCCTTGGACTCTGTGCATACTATTCCTTACTTTGAAATAGTGCATACAGAGCCAACTTCCTACAACAGGTTTGGTAGGTTTCCCTAGGTGCCGGCTGAGCTAGAGGCCAAAATCTACAGGTAGGCACTTTGCAAAAAACACCTCTGTTTTCTTTAAAAAAATTGGATGTGTCCACGTTGCGCTTTGGGGCATTTCCTGTCGCGGGCGCTAGGCCTACCCACACAAGTGAGGTATCATTTTTATCGGGAGACTTGGGGGAACGCTAGGTGGAAGGAAATTTGTGGCTCCTCTCAGATTCCAGAACTTTCTGCCACAGAAATGTGAGAAACATGTGTTTTTTAGCCAAATTTTGAGGTTTGCAAAGGATTCTGGGTAACAGAACCTGGTCAGAGCCCCACAAGTCACCCCATCTTGGATTCCCCTAGGTCTCTAGTTTTCAGAAATGCACAGGTTTGGTAGGTTTCCCTAGGTGCCGGCTGAGCTAGAGGCCAAAATCTACAGGTAGGCACTTTGCAAAAAACACCTCTGTTTTCTTTAAAAAAAATGGATGTGTCCACGTTGCGCTTTAGGGTATTGCCTGTCGCGGGTGCTAGGCCTACCCACACAAGTGAGGTATCATTTTTATCGGGAGACTTGGGGGAACGCTGGGTGGAAGGAAATTTGTGGCTCCTCTCAGATTCCAGAACTGTCTGCCACAGAAATGTGAGGAACATGTGTTTTTTTAGCCAAATTTTGAGGTTTGCAAAGGATTCTGGGTAACAGACCCTGGTCAGAGCCCCACAAGTCACCCCATCTTGGATTCCCCTAGGTCTCTAGTTTTCAAAAATGCACAGGTTTGGTAGGTTTCCCTAGGTGCCGGCTGAGTTAGAGGCCAAAATCTACAGGTAGGCACTTCGCAAAAAACACCTCTGTTTTCTTTCAAAAAATTGGATGTGTCCACGTTGCGCTTTGGGGCATTTCCTGTCGCGGGCGCTAGGCCCACCCACACAAGTGAGGTATCATTTTTATCGGGAGACTTGGGGGAACTCTGGGTGGAATGAAATTTGTGGCTCCTCTCAGATTCCAGAACTTTCTGCCACAGAAATGTGAGGAACATGTGTTTTTTTAGCCAAATTTTGAGGTTTGCAAAGGATTCTGGGTAACAGAACCTGGTGAGAGCCCCACAAGTGACCCCATCTTGGATTCCCCTAGGTCTCTAGTTTTAAAAAATGCACAGGTTTGGTAGGTTTCCCTAGGTGCCGGCTGAGCTAGAGGCCAAAATCTACCGGTAGGCACTTTGCAAAAAACACCTCTGTTTTCTTTCAAAAAATTGGATGTGTCCACGTTGCGCTTTGGGGCATTTCCTGTCGCGGGCGCTAGGCCTACCCACACAAGTGAGGTATCATTTTTATCGGGAGACTTGAGGGAACGCTGGGTGGAAGGAAATGTGTGGCTCCTCTCAGATTCCAGAACTTTCTGCCACAGAAATGTGAGGAACATGTGTTTTTTTAGCCAAATTTTGAGGTTTGCAAAGGATTCTGGGTAACAGAACCTGGACAGAGCCCCACAAGTTACCCCATCTTGGATTCCCCTAGGTCTCTAGTTTTAAAAAATGCAAAGGTTTGGTAGGTTTCCCTAGGTGCCGGCTGAGCTAGAGGCCAAAATCTACAGGTAGGCACTGTGCAAAAAACACCTCTGTTTTCTTTCAAAAAATTGGATGTGTCCACGTTGCGCTTTGGGGCATTTCCTGTCGCGGGCGCTAGGCCTACCCACACAAGTGAGGTATCATTTTTATCGGGAGACTTGGGGGAATGCTGGGTGAAAGGAAATTTGTGGCTCCTCTCAGATTCCAGAACTTTCTGCCACAGAAATGTGAGGAACATGTGTTTTTTAGCCAAATTTTGAGGTTTGCAAAGGATTCTGGGTAACAGAACCTGGTCAGAGCCCCACAAGTCACCCCATCTTGGATTCCCCTAGGTCTCTAGTTTTCAGAAATGCACAGGTTTGGTAGGTTTCCCTAGGTGCCGGCTGAGCTAGAGGCCAAAATCTACAGGTAGGCACTTTTCAAAAAACACCTCTGTTTTCTTTCAAAAAATTGGATATGTCCACGTTGCGCTTTGGGGTATTGCCTGTCGCGGGTGCTAGGCCTACCCACACAAGTGAGGTATCATTTTTATCGGGAGACTTGGGGGAACGCTGGGTGGAAGGAAATTTGTGGCTCCTCTCAGATTCCAGAACTTTCTGCCACAGAAATGTGAGGAACATGTGTTTTTTTAGCCAAATTTTGAGGTTTGCAAAGGATTCTGGGTAACAGACCCTGGTCAGAGCCCCACAAGTCACCCCATCTTGGATTTCCCTAGGTCTCTAGTTTTCAAAAATGCACAGGTTTGATAGGTTTCCCTAGGTGCCGGCTGAGCTAGAGCCAAAATCTACAGGTAGGCACTTTGCAAAAAACACCTCTGTTTTCTTTCAAAAAAGTGGATGTGTCCACGTTGCGCTTTGGGGCATTTCCTGTCGCGAGCGCTAGGCCTACCCACACAAGTGAGGTATCATTTTTATTGGGAAACTTGGGCGAACGCTGGGTGGAAGGAAATTTGTGGCTCCTCTCAGATTCCAGAACTTTCTGCCACAGAAATGTGAGGAACATGTGTTTTTTTTGCCAAATGTTGAGGTTTGCAAAGGATTCTGGGTAACAGACCCTGATCAGAGCCCCACAAGTCACCCCATCTTGGATTCCCCTAGGTCTCTAGTTTTAAAAAATGCACAGGTTTGGTAGGTTTCCCTAGGTGCCGGCTAAGCTAGAGGCCAAAATCTACAGGTAGGCACTTTGCAAAAAACACCTCTGTTTTCTTTCAAAACATTGGATGTGTCCACGTTGCGCTTTGGGGCATTTCCTGTCACGGGCGCTAGGCCCACCCACACAAGTGAGGTATCATTTTTATCGGGAGACTTGGGGGAGCGCTGGGTGGAAGGAAATTTGTGGCTCCTCTAAGATTCCAGAACTTTCTGCCACAGAAATGTGAGGAACATGTGTTTTTTTAGCCAAATTTTGAGGTTTGCAAAGGATTCTGGGTAACAGAACCTGGTCAGAGCCCCACAAGTCACCCCATCTTGGATTCCCATAGGTCTCTAGTTTAAAAAAATGCACAGGTTTGGTAGGTTTCCCTAGGTGCCGGCTGAGCCAGAGGCCAAAATCTACAGGTAGGCACTTTGCAAAAAACACCTCTGTTTTCTTTAAAAAAATTGGATGTGTCCACGTTGCGCTTTGGGGCATTTCCTGTCGCGGGCGCTAGGCCTACCCACACAAGTGAGGTATCATTTTTATCGGGAGACTTGGGGGAACGCTGGGTGGAAGGAAATTTGTGGCTCCTCTCAGATTCCAGAACTTTCTGCCACAGAAATGTGAGGAACATGTGTTTTTTTAGCCAAATTTTGAGGTTTGCAAAGGATTCTGGGTAACAGAACCTGGTCAGAGCCCCACAAGTCACCCCATCTTGGATTCCCCTAGGTCTCTAGTTTAAAAAAATGCACAGGTTTGGTAGGTTTCCCTAGGTGCCGGCTGAGCTAGAGGCCAAAATCTACAGGTAGGCACTTTGCAAAAAACACCTCTGTTTTCTTTCAAAAAATTGGATGTGTCCACGTTGCGCTTTGGGGCATTTCCTGTCGCGGGCGCTAGGCCCACCCACACAAGTGAGGTATCATTTTTATCGGGAGACTTGGGGGAACGCTGGGTGGAAGGAAATTTGTGGCTCCTCTCAGATTCCAGAACTTTCTGCCACAGAAATGTGAGGAACATGTGTTTTTTTAGCCAAATTTTGAGGTTTGCAAAGGATTCTGGGTAACAGAACCTGGTGAGAGCCCCACAAGTTACCCCATCTTGGATTCCCCTAGGTCTCTAGTTTTAAAAAATGCACAGGTTTGGTAGGTTTCCCTAGGTGCCGGCTGAGCTAGAGGCCAAAATCTACCGGTAGGCACTTTGCAAAAAACACCTCTGTTTTCTTTCAAAAAATTGGATGTGTCCACGTTGCGCTTTGGGGCATTTCCTGTCGCGGGCGCTAGGCCTACCCACACAAGTGAGGTATCATTTTTATCGGGAGACTTGAGGGAACGCTGGGTGGAAGGAAATTTGTGGCTCCTCTCAGATTCCAGAACTTTCTGCCACAGAAATGTGAGGAACATGTGTTTTTTTAGCCAAATTTTGAGGTTTGCAAAGGATTCTGGGTAACAGAACCTGGACAGAGCCCCACAAGTTACCCCATCTTGGATTCCCCTAGGTCTCTAGTTTTAAAAAATGCAAAGGTTTGGTAGGTTTCCCTAGGTGCCGGCTGAGCTAGAGGCCAAAATCTACAGGTAGGCACTTTGCAAAAAACACCTCTGTTTTCTTTCAAAAAATTGGATGTGTCCACGTTGCGCTTTGGGGCATTTCCTGTCGCGGGCGCTAGGCCTACCCACACAAGTGAGGTATCATTTTTATCGGGAGACTTGGGGGAATGCTGGGTGAAAGGAAATTTGTGGCTCCTCTCAGATTCCAGAACTTTCTGCCACAGAAATGTGAGGAACATGTGTTTTTTAGCCAAATTTTGAGGTTTGCAAAGGATTCTGGGTAACAGACCCTGATCAGAGCCCCACAAGTCACCCCATCTTGGATTCCCCTAGGTCTCTAGTTTTCAAAAATGCACAGGTTTGGTAGGTTTCCCTAGGTGCCGGCTAAGCTAGAGGCCAAAATCTACAGGTAGGCACTTTGCAAAAAACACCTCTGTTTTCTTTCAAAAAATTGGATGTGTCCACGTTGCGCTTTGGGGCATTTCCTGTCACGGGCGCTAGGCCCACCCACACAAGTGAGGTATCATTTTTATCGGAAGACTTGGGGGAGCGCTGGGTGGAAGGAAATTTGTGGCTCCTCTAAGATTCCAGAACTTTCTGCCACAGAAATGTGAGGAACATGTGTTTTTTTAGCCAAATTTTGAGGTTTGCAAAGGATTCTGGGTAACAGAACCTGGTCAGAGCCCCACAAGTCACCCCATCTTGGATTCCCCTAGGTCTCTAGTTTTCAGAAATGCTCAGGTTTGGTAGGTTTCCCTAGGTGCCGGCTGAGCTAGAGGCCAAAATCTACAGGTAGGCACTTTGCAAAAAACACCTCTGTTTTCTTTCAAAAAATTGGATATGTCCACGTTGCGCTTTGGGGTATTGCCTGTCGCGGGTGCTAGGCCTACCCACACAAGTGAGGTATCATTTTTATCGGGAGACTTGGGGGAACGCTGGGTGGAAGGAAATTTGTGGCTCCTCTCAGATTCCAGAACTTTCTGCCACAGAAATGTGAGGAACATGTGTTTTTTTAGCCAAATTTTGAGGTTTGCAAAGGATTCTGGGTAACAGACCCTGGTCAGAGCCCCACAAGTCACCCCATCTTGGATTTCCCTAGGTCTCTAGTTTTCAAAAATGCACAGGTTTGATAGGTTTCCCTAGGTGCCGGCTGAGCTAGAGCCAAAATCTACAGGTAGGCACTTTGCAAAAAACACCTCTGTTTTCTTTCAAAAAAGTGGATGTGTCCACGTTGCGCTTTGGGGCATTTCCTGTCGCGAGCGCTAGGCCTACCCACACAAGTGAGGTATCATTTTTATTGGGAAACTTGGGCGAACGCTGGGTGGAAGGAAATTTGTGGCTCCTCTCAGATTCCAGAACTTTCTGCCACAGAAATGTGAGGAACATGTGTTTTTTTTGCCAAATGTTGAGGTTTGCAAAGGATTCTGGGTAACAGACCCTGATCAGAGCCCCACAAGTCACCCCATCTTGGATTCCCCTAGGTCTCTAGTTTTAAAAAATGCACAGGTTTGGTAGGTTTCCCTAGGTGCCGGCTAAGCTAGAGGCCAAAATCTACAGGTAGGCACTTTGCAAAAAACACCTCTGTTTTCTTTAAAAAAATTGGATGTGTCCACGTTGCGCTTTGGGGCATTTCCTGTCACGGGCGCTAGGCCCACCCACACAAGTGAGGTATCATTTTTATCGGGAGACTTGGGGGAGCGCTGGGTGGAAGGAAATTTGTGGCTCCTCTAAGATTCCAGAACTTTCTGCCACAGAAATGTGAGGAACATGTGTTTTTTTAGCCAAATTTTGAGGTTTGCAAAGGATTCTGGGTAACAGAACCTGGTCAGAGCCCCACAAGTCACCCCATCTTGGATTCCCCTAGGTCTCTAGTTTAAAAAAATGCACAGGTTTGGTAGGTTTCCCTAGGTGCCGGCTGAGCTAGAGGCCAAAATCTACAGGTAGGCACTTTGCAAAAAACACCTCTGTTTTCTTTCAAAAAATTGGATGTGTCCACGTTGCGCTTTGGGGCATTTCCTGTCGCGGGCGCTAGGCCTACCCACACAAGTGAGGTATCATTTTTATCGGGAGACTTGGGGGAACGCTGGGTGGAAGGAAATTTGTGGCTCCTCTCAGATTCCAGAACTTTCTGCCACAGAAATGTGAGGAACATGTGTTTTTTTAGCCAAATTTTGAGGTTTGCAAAGGATTCTGGGTAACAGAACCTGGTCAGAGCCCCACAAGTTACCCCATCTTGGATTCCCCTAGGTCTCTAGTTTTAAAAAATGCACAGGTTTGGTAGGTTTCCCTAGGTGCCGGCTGAGCTAGAGGCCAAAATCTACAGGTAGGCACTTTGCAAAAAACACCTCTGTTTTCTTTCAAAAAATTGGATGTGTCCACGTTGTGCTTTGGGGCATTTCCTGTCGCGAGCGCTAGGCCTACCCACACAAGTGAGGTATCATTTTTATCAGGAGACTTGGGCGAACGCTGGGTGGAAGGAAATTTGTGGCTCCTCTCAGATTCCAGAACTTTCTGCCACAGAAATGTGAGGAACATGTGTTTTTTTTGCCAAATTTTGAGGTTTGCAAAGGATTCTGGGTAACAGAACCTGGTCAGAGCCCCACAAGTCACACCATCTTGGATTCCCGTAGGTCTCTAGTTTTCAGAAATGCACAGGTTTGGTAGGTTTCCCTAGGTGCCGGCTGAGCTAGAGGCCAAAATCTACAGGTAGGCAATTTGCAAAAAACACCTCTGTTTTCTTTCAAAAAATTGGATGTGTCCACGTTGCGCTTTGGGGCATTTGCTGTCGCGAGCGCTAGGCCTACCCACACAAGTGAGGTATCATTTTTATCGGGAGACTTGGGGGAACGCTGGGTGGAAGGAAATGTGTGGCTCCTCTCAGATTCCAGAACTTTCTGCCACAGAAATGTGAGGAACATGTGTTTTTTTAGCCAAATTTTGAGGTTTGCAAAGGATTCTGGGTAACAGAACCTGGTCAGAGCCCCACAAGTCACCCCATCTTGGATTCCCCTAGGTCCCTAGTTTTAAAAAATGCACAGGTTTGGTAGGTTTCCCTGAGCTAGAGGCCAAAATCTACAGGTAGGCACTTTGCAAAAAACACCTCTGTTTTCTTTCAAAAAATTGGATGTGTCCACGATGCGCTTTGGGGCATTTCCTGTCGCGGGCGCTAGGCCTACCCACACAAGTGAGGTATCATTTTTATCGGGAGACTTGGGGGAACGCTGGGTGGAAGGAAATTTGTGGCTCCTCTCAGATTCCAGAACTTTCTGCCACAGAAATGTGAGGAACGTGTGTTTTTTTAGCCAAATTTTGAGGTGTGCAAAGGATTCTGGGTAACAGAACCTGGTCAGAGCCCCACAAGTCACCCCATCTTGGATTCCCCTAGGTCTCTAGTTTTAAAAAATGCACAGGTTTGTTAGGTTTCCCTAGGTGCCGGCTGAGCTAGAGGCCAAAATCTACAGGTAGGCACTTTGCAAAAAACACCTCTGTTTTCTTTCAAAAAATTGGATGTGTCCACGTTGCGCTTTGGGGCATTTCCTGTCGCGGGCGGTAGGCCTACCCACACAAGTGAGGTATCATTTTTATCGGGAGACCTAGGGGAACGCTGGGTGGAAGGAAATTTGTGGCTCCTCTCAGATTCCAGAACTTTCTGCCACAGAAATGTGAGGAACATGTGTTTCTTTAGCCAAATTCTGAGGTTTGCAGAGGATTCTGGGTAACAGAACCTGGTCAGAGCCCCACAAGTCACCCCATCTTGGATTCCCCTAGGTCTCTAGTTTTAAAAAATACACAGGTTTGGTAGGTTTCCCTAGGTGCCGGCTGAGCTAGAGACCAAAATCTACAGGTAGGCACTTTGCAAAAAACACCTCTGTTTTCTTTCAAAAAATTGGATGTGTCCACGTTGCGCTTTGGGGCATTTCCTGTCGCGGGCGCTAGGCCTACCCACACAAGTGAGGTATCATTTTTATCGGGAGACTTGGAGGAACGCTGGGTGGAAGGACATTTTTGGCTCCTCTCAGATTCCAGAACTTTCTGCCACAGAAATGTGAGGAACATGTGTTTTTTCTGCCAAATTTTGAGGTTTGCAAAGGATTCTGGGTAACAGAACCTGGTCAGCGCCCCACAAGTTACCCCATCTTGGATTCCCCTAGGTCTCTAGATTTAAAAAATGCACAGGTTTGGTAGGTTTCCCTAGGTGCCGGCTGAGCTAGAGGCCAAAATCTACAGGTAGGCACTTTGCAAAAAACACCTCTGTTTTCTTTCAGAAAATTGGATGTGTCCACTTTGCGCTTTGGGGTATTGCCTGTCGCGGGCGCTAGGGCTACCCACACAAGTGAGGTATCATTTTTATCGGGAGACTTGGGGGAACGCTGGGTGGAAGGAAATTTGTGGCTCCTCTCAGATTCCAGAACTTTCTGACACAGAAATGTGAGGAACATGTGTTTTTTTAGCCAAATTTTGAGGTTTGCAAAGGATTCTGGGTAACAGAACCTGGTCAGAGCCCCACAAGTCACCCCATCTTGGATTCCCCTAGGTCTCTAGTTTAAAAAAATGCACAGGTTTGGTAGGTTTCCCTAGGTGCCGGCTGAGCTAGAGGCCAAAATCTACAGGTAGGCACTTTGCAAAAAACACCTCTGTTTTCTTTAAAAAAATTGGATGTGTCCACGTTGCGCTTTGGGGCATTTCCTGTCGCGGGCGCTAGGCCCACCCACACAAGTGAGGTATCATTTTTATCGGGAGACTTGGGGGAACGCTGGGTGGAAGGAAATTTGTGGCTCCTCTCAGATTCCAGAACTTTCTGCCACAGAAATGTGAGGAACATGTGTTTTTTTAGCTAAATTTTGAGGTTTGCAAAGGATTCTGGGTAACAGACCCTGGTCAGAGCCCCACAAGTCACCCCATCTTGGATTTCCCTAGGTCTCTAGCTTTCAAAAATGCACAGGTTTGATAGGTTTCCCTAGGTGCCGGCTGAGCTAGAGGCCAAAATCTACAGGTAGGCACTTTGCAAAAAACACCTCTGTTTTCTTTCAAAAAATTGGATGTGTCCACGTTGCGCTTTGGGGCATTTCCTGTCGCGAGCGCTAGGCCTACCCACAAAAGTGAGGTATCATTTTTATCAGGAGACTTGGGCGAACGCTGGGTGGAAGGAAATTTGTGGCTCCTCTCAGAT
The DNA here is from genome assembly GCF_031143425.1 of Pleurodeles waltl. NCBI lineage: Eukaryota > Metazoa > Chordata > Amphibia > Caudata > Salamandridae > Pleurodeles > Pleurodeles waltl. The sequence continues at coordinate 1,329,344,555 of NC_090446.1, read as the reverse complement.
TCCAGAACTTTCTGCCACAGAAATGTGAGGAACATGTGTTTTTTTTGCCAAATTTTGAGGTTTGCAAAGGATTCTGGGTAACAGAACCTGGTCAGAGCCCCACAAGTCACCCCATCTTGGATTCCCGTAGGTCTCTAGTTTTCAGAAATGCACAGGTTTGGTAGGTTTCCCTAGGTGCCGGCTGAGCTAGAGGCCAAAATCTACAGGTAGGCACTTTGCAAAAAACACCTCTGTTTTCTTTCAAAAAATTGGATGTGTCCCCGTTGCGCTTTGGGGCATTTCCTGTCGCGGGCGCTAGGCCTACCCACACAAGTGAGGTATCATTTTTATCGGGAGACTTGGGGGAACGCTGGGTGGAAGGAAATTTGTGGCTCCTCTCAGATTCCAGAACTTCCTGCCACAGAAATGTGAGGAACATGTGTTTTTTTAGCCAAATTTTGAGGTGTGCAAAGGATTCTGGGTAACAGAACCTGGTCAGAGCCCCACAAGTCACCCCATCTTGGATTCCCCTAGATCTCTAGTTTTCAAAAATGCACAGGTTTGGTAGGTTTCCCTAGGTGCCGGCTGAGCTAGAGGCCAAAATCTACAGGTAGGCACTTTGCAAAAAACACCTCTGTTTTCTTTCAAAAAATTGGATGAGTCCACGTTGCGCTTTGGGGCATTTCCTGTTGCGGGCGCTAGGCCCACCCACACAAGTGAGGTATCATTTTTATCGGGAGACTTGGGGGAACGCTGGGTGGAAGGAAATTTGTGGCTCCTCTCAGATTCCAGAACTTTCTGCCACAGAAATGTGAGGAACATGTGTTTTTTTAGCCAAATTTTGAGGTTTGCAAAGGATTCTGGGTAACAGACCCTGGTCAGAGCCCCACAAGTCACCCCATCTTGGATTTCCCTAGGTCTCTAGTTTTCAAAAATGCACAGGTTTGATAGGTTTCCCTAGGTGCCGGCTGAGCTAGAGGCCAAAATCTACAGGTAGGCACTTTGCAAAAAACACCTCTGTTTTCTTTCAAAAAATTGAATTTGTCCACGTTGCGCTTTGGGGCATTTCCTGTCGCGAGCGCTAGGCCTACCCACACAAGTGAGGTACCATTTTTATCGGGAGACTTGGGCGAACGCTGGGTGGAAGGAAATTTGTGGCTCCTCTCAGATTCCAGAACTTTCTGCCACAGAAATGTGAGGAACATGTGTTTTTTTAGCCAAATTCTGAGGTTTGCAAAGGATTCTGGGTAACAGAACCTGGTCAGAGCCCCACAAGTCACCCCATCTTGGATTCCCCTAGGTCTCTAGTTTTAAAAAATGCACAGGTTTGATAGGTTTCCCTAGGTGCCGGCTGAGCTAGAGGCCAAAATCTACAGGTAGGCACTTTGCAAAAAACACCTCTGTTTTCTTTCAAAAAATTGGATGTGTCCACGTTGTGCTTTGGGGCATTTCCTGTCGCGAGCGCTAGGCCTACCCACACAAGTGAGGTATCATTTTTATCAGGAGACTTGGGCGAACGCTGGGTGGAAGGAAATTTGTGGCTCCTCTCAGATTCCAGAACTTTCTGCCACAGAAATGTGAGGAACATGTGTTTTTTTTGCCACATTTTGAGGTTTGCAAAGGATTCTGGGTAACAGAACCTGGTCAGAGCCCCACAAGTCACCCCATCTTGGATTCCCGTAGGTCTCTAGTTTTCAGAAATGCACAGGTTTGGTAGGTTTCCCTAGGTGCCGGCTGAGCTAGAGGCCAAAATCTACAGGTAGGCACTTTGCAAAAAACACCTCTGTTTTCTTTCAAAAAATTGGATGTGTCCACGTTGCGCTTTGGGGCATTTGCTGTCGCGAGCGCTAGGCCTACCCACACAAGTGAGGTATCATTTTTATCGGGAGACTTGGGGGAACGCTGGGTGGAAGGAAATGTGTGGCTCCTCTCAGATTCCAGAACTTTCTGCCACAGAAATGTGAGGAACATGTGTTTTTTTAGCCAAATTTTGAGGTTTGCAAAGGATTCTGGGTAACAGAACCTGGTCAGAGCCCCACAAGTCACCCCATCTTGGATTCCCCTAGGTCCCTAGTTTTAAAAAATGCACAGGTTTGGTAGGTTTCCCTAGGTGCCGGCTGAGCTAGAGGCCAAAATCTACAGGTAGGCACTTTGCAAAAAACACCTCTGTTTTCTTTCGAAAAATTGGATGTGTCCACGTTGCGCTTTGGGGCATTTCCTGTCGCGGGCGGTAGGCCTACCCACACAAGTGAGGTATCATTTTTATCGGGAGACCTAGGGGAACGCTGGGTGGAAGGAAATTTGTGGCTCCTCTCAGATTCCAGAACTTTCTGCCACAGAAATGTGAGGAACATGTGTTTTTTTAGCCAAATTCTGAGGTTTGCAGAGGATTCTGGGTAACAGAACCTGGTCAGAGCCCCACAAGTCACCCCATCTTGGATTCCCCTAGGTCTCTAGTTTTAAAAAATACACAGGTTTGGTAGGTTTCCCTAGGTGCCGGCTGAGCTAGAGACCAAAATCTACAGGTAGGCACTTTGCAAAAAACACCTCTGTTTTCTTTCAAAAAATTGGATGTGTCCACGTTGCGCTTTGGGGCATTTCCTGTCGCGGGCGCTAGGCCTACCCACACAAGTGAGGTATCATTTTTATCGGGAGACTTGGAGGAACGCTGGGTGGAAGGACATTTTTGGCTCCTCTCAGATTCCAGAACTTTCTGCCACAGAAATGTGAGGAACATGTGTTTTTTCTGCCAAATTTTGAGGTTTGCAAAGGATTCTGGGTAACAGAACCTGGTCAGCGCCCCACAAGTTACCCCATCTTGGATTCCCCTAGGTCTCTAGATTTAAAAAATGCACAGGTTTGGTAGGTTTTCCTAGGTGCCGGCTGAGCTAGAGGCCAAAATCTACAGGTAGGCACTTTGCAAAAAACACCTCTGTTTTCTTTCAGAAAATTGGATGTGTCCACTTTGCGCTTTGGGGTATTGCCTGTCGCGGGCTCTAGGGCTACCCACACAAGTGAGGTATCATTTTTATCGGGAGACTTGGGGGAACGCTATGTGGAAGGAAATTTGTGGCTCCTCTCAGATTCCAGAACTTTCTGACACAGAAATGTGAGGAACATGTGTTTTTTTAGCCAAATTTTGAGGTTTGCAAAGGATTCTGGGTAACAGAACCTGGTCAGAGCTCCACAAGTCACCCCATCTTGGATTCCCCTAGGTCTCTAGTTTAAAAAAATGCACAGGTTTGGTAGGTTTCCCTAGGTGCCGGCTGAGCTAGAGGCCAAAATCTACAGGTAGGCACTTTGCAAAAAACACCTCTGTTTTCTTTAAAAAAATTGGATGTGTCCACGTTGCGCTTTGGGGCATTTCCTGTCGCGGGCGCTAGGCCCACCCACACAAGTGAGGTATCATTTTTATCGGGAGACTTGGGGGAACGCTGGGTGGAAGGAAATTTGTGGCTCCTCTCAGATTCCAGAACTTTCTGCCACAGAAATGTGAGGAACATGTGTTTTTTTAGCTAAATTTTGAGGTTTGCAAAGGATTCTGGGTAACAGACCCTGGTCAGAGCCCCACAAGTCACCCCATCTTGGATTTCCCTAGGTCTCTAGCTTTCAAAAATGCACAGGTTTGATAGGTTTCCCTAGGTGCCGGCTGAGCTAGAGGCCAAAATCTACAGGTAGGCACTTTGCAAAAAACACCTCTGTTTTCTTTCAAAAAATTGGATGTGTCCACGTTGTGCTTTGGGGCATTTCCTGTCGCGAGCTCTAGGCCTACCCACAAAAGTGAGGTATCATTTTTATCAGGAGACTTGGGCGAACGCTGGGTGGAAGGAAATTTGTGGCTCCTCTCAGATTCCAGAACTTTCTGCCACAGAAATGTGAGGAACATGTGTTTTTTTTGCCAAATTTTGAGGTTTGCAAAGGATTCTGGGTAACAGAACCTGGTCAGAGCCCCACAAGTCACCCCATCTTGGATTCCCGTAGGTCTCTAGTTTTCAGAAATGCACAGGTTTGGTAGGTTTCCCTAGGTGCCGGCTGAGCTAGAGGCCAAAATCTACAGGTAGGCACTTTGCAAAAAACACCTCTGTTTTCTTTCAAAAAATTGGATGTGTCCCCGTTGCGCTTTGGGGCATTTGCTGTCGCGAGCGCTAGGCCTACCCACACAAGTGAGGTATCATTTTTATCGGGAGACTTGGGGGAACGCTGGGTGGAAGGAAATTTGTGGCTCCTCTCAGATTCCACAACTTTCTGCCACAGAAATGTGAGGAACATGTGTTTTTTTAGCCAAATTTTGAGGTTTGCAAAGGATTCTGGGTAACAGAACCTGGTCAGAGCCCCACAAGTCACCCCATCTTGGATTCCCCTAGGTCTCTAGTTTTAAAAAATGCACAGGTTTGGTAGGTTTCCCTAGGTGCCGGCTGAGCTAGAGGCCAAAATCTACAGGTAGGCACTTTGCAAAAAACACCTCTGTTTTCTTTCAAAAAATTGGATGTGTCCACGATGCGCTTTGGGGCATTTCCTGTCGCGGGCGCTAGGCCTACCCACACAAGTGAGGTATCATTTTTATCGGGAGACTTGGGGGAACGCTGGGTGGAAGGAAATTTGTGGCTCCTCTCAGATTCCAGAACTTCCTGCCACAGAAATGTGAGGAACATGTGTTTTTTTAGCCAAATTTTAAGGTGTGCAAAGGATTCTGGGTAACAGAACCTGGTCAGAGCCCCACAAGTCACCCCATCTTGGATTCCCCTAGATCTCTAGTTTTCAAAAATGCACAGGTTTGGTAGGTTTCCCTAGGTGCCGGCTGAGCTAGAGGCCAAAATCTACAGGTAGGCACTTTGCAAAAAACACCTCTGTTTTCTTTCAAAAAATTGGATGAGTCCACGTTGCGCTTTGGGGCATTTCCTGTTGCGGGCGCTAGGCCCACCCACACAAGTGAGGTATCATTTTTATCGGGAGACTTGGGGGAACGCTGGGTGGAAGGAAATTTGTGGCTCCTCTCAGATTCCAGAACTTTCTGCCACAGAAATGTGAGGAACATGTGTTTTTTAGCCAAATTTTTAGGTTTGCAAAGGATTCTGGGTAACAGACCCTGGTCAGAGCCCCACAAGTCACCCCATCTTGGATTTCCCTAGGTCTCTAGTTTTAAAAAATGCACAGGTTTGATAGGTTTCCCTAGGTGCCGGCTGAGCTAGAGGCCAAAATCTACAGGTAGGCACTTTGCAAAAAACACCTCTGTTTTCTTTCAAAAAATTGGATGTGTCCACGTTGCGCTTTGGGGCATTTCCTGTCGCGAGCGCTAGGCCTACCCACACAAGTGAGGTACCATTTTTATCGGGAGACTTGGGCGAACGCTGGGTGGAAGGAAATTTGTGGCTCCTCTCAGATTCCAGAACTTTCTGCCACAGAAATGTGAGGAACATGTGTTTTTTTAGCCAAATTCTGAGGTTTGCAAAGGATTCTGGGTAACAGAACCTGGTCAGAGCCCCACAAGTCACCCCATCTTGGATTCCCCTAGGTCTCTAGTTTTAAAAAATGCACAGGTTTGATAGGTTTCCCTAGGTGCCGGCTGAGCTAGAGGCCAAAATCTACAGGTAGGCACTTTGCAAAAAACACCTCTGTTTTCTTTCAAAAAATTGGATGAGTCCACGTTGCGCTTTGGGGCATTTCCTGTCGCGGGCGCTAGGCCTACCCACACAAGTGAGGTATCATTTTTATCGGGAGACTTGGAGGAACGCTGGGTGGAAGGACATTTTTGTCTCCTCTCAGATTCCAGAACTTTCTGCCACAGAAATGTGAGGAACATGTGTTTTTTCTGCCAAATTTTGAGGTTTGCAAAGGATTCTGGGTAACAGAACCTGGTCAGCGCCCCACAAGTTACCCCATCTTGGATTCCCCTAGGTCTCTAGATTTAAAAAATGCACAGGTTTGGTAGGTTTCCCTAGGTGCCGGCTGAGCTAGAGGCCAAAATCTACAGGTAGGCACTTTGCAAAAAACACCTCTGTTTTCTTTCAAAAAATTGGATGTGTCCACGTTGCGCTTTGGGGTATTGCCTGTCGCGGGCGCTAGGCCTACCCACACAAGTGAGGTATCATTTTTATCGGGAGACTTGGGGGAACGCTATGTGGAAGGAAATTTGTGGCTCCTCTCAGATTCCAGAACTTTCTGACACAGAAATGTGAGGAACATGTGTTTTTTTAGCCAAATTTTGAGGTTTGCAAAGGATTCTGGGTAACAGAACCTGGTCAGAGCTCCACAAGTCACCCCATCTTGGATTCCCCTAGGTCTCTAGTTTAAAAAAATGCACAGGTTTGGTAGGTTTCCCTAGGTGCCGGCTGAGCTAGAGGCCAAAATCTACAGGTAGGCACTTTGCAAAAAACACCTCTGTTTTCTTTAAAAAAATTGGATGTGTCCACGTTGCGCTTTGGGGCATTTCCTGTCGCGGGCGCTAGGCCCACCCACACAAGTGAGGTATCATTTTTATCGGGAGACTTGGGGGAACGCTGGGTGGAAGGAAATTTGTGGCTCCTCTCAGATTCCAGAACTTTCTGCCACAGAAATGTGAGGAACATGTGTTTTTTTAGCTAAATTTTGAGGTTTGCAAAGGATTCTGGGTAACAGACCCTGGTCAGAGCCCCACAAGTCACCCCATCTTGGATTTCCCTAGGTCTCTAGCTTTCAAAAATGCACAGGTTTGATAGGTTTCCCTAGGTGCCGGCTGAGCTAGAGGCCAAAATCTACAGGTAGGCACTTTGCAAAAAACACCTCTGTTTTCTTTCAAAAAATTGGATGTGTCCACGTTGTGCTTTGGGGCATTTCCTGTCGCGAGCTCTAGGCCTACCCACAAAAGTGAGGTATCATTTTTATCAGGAGACTTGGGCGAACGCTGGGTGGAAGGAAATTTGTGGCTCCTCTCAGATTCCAGAACTTTCTGCCACAGAAATGTGAGGAACATGTGTTTTTTTTGCCAAATTTTGAGGTTTGCAAAGGATTCTGGGTAACAGAACCTGGTCAGAGCCCCACAAGTCACCCCATCTTGGATTCCCGTAGGTCTCTAGTTTTCAGAAATGCACAGGTTTGGTAGGTTTCCCTAGGTGCCGGCTGAGCTAGAGGCCAAAATCTACAGGTAGGCACTTTGCAAAAAACACCTCTGTTTTCTTTCAAAAAATTGGATGTGTCCCCGTTGCGCTTTGGGGCATTTGCTGTCGCGAGCGCTAGGCCTACCCACACAAGTGAGGTATCATTTTTATCGGGAGACTTGGGGGAACGCTGGGTGGAAGGAAATTTGTGGCTCCTCTCAGATTCCACAACTTTCTGCCACAGAAATGTGAGGAACATGTGTTTTTTTAGCCAAATTTTGAGGTTTGCAAAGGATTCTGGGTAACAGAACCTGGTCAGAGCCCCACAAGTCACCCCATCTTGGATTCCCCTAGGTCTCTAGTTTTAAAAAATGCACAGGTTTGGTAGGTTTCCCTAGGTGCCGGCTGAGCTAGAGGCCAAAATCTACAGGTAGGCACTTTGCAAAAAACACCTCTGTTTTCTTTCAAAAAATTGGATGTGTCCACGATGCGCTTTGGGGCATTTCCTGTCGCGGGCGCTAGGCCTACCCACACAAGTGAGGTATCATTTTTATCGGGAGACTTGGGGGAACGCTGGGTGGAAGGAAATTTGTGGCTCCTCTCAGATTCCAGAACTTCCTGCCACAGAAATGTGAGGAACATGTGTTTTTTTAGCCAAATTTTAAGGTGTGCAAAGGATTCTGGGTAACAGAACCTGGTCAGAGCCCCACAAGTCACCCCATCTTGGATTCCCCTAGATCTCTAGTTTTCAAAAATGCACAGGTTTGGTAGGTTTCCCTAGGTGCCGGCTGAGCTAGAGGCCAAAATCTACAGGTAGGCACTTTGCAAAAAACACCTCTGTTTTCTTTCAAAAAATTGGATGAGTCCACGTTGCGCTTTGGGGCATTTCCTGTTGCGGGCGCTAGGCCCACCCACACAAGTGAGGTATCATTTTTATCGGGAGACTTGGGGGAACGCTGGGTGGAAGGAAATTTGTGGCTCCTCTCAGATTCCAGAACTTTCTGCCACAGAAATGTGAGGAACATGTGTTTTTTTAGCCAAATTTTGAGGTTTGCAAAGGATTCTGGGTAACAGACCCTGGTCAGAGCCCCACAAGTCACCCCATCTTGGATTTCCCTAGGTCTCTAGTTTTAAAAAATGCACAGGTTTGATAGGTTTCCCTAGGTGCCGGCTGAGCTAGAGGCCAAAATCTACAGGTAGGCACTTTGCAAAAAACACCTCTGTTTTCTTTCAAAAAATTGGATGTGTCCACGTTGCGCTTTGGGGCATTTCCTGTCGCGAGCGCTAGGCCTACCCACACAAGTGAGGTACCATTTTTATCGGGAGACTTGGGCGAACGCTGGGTGGAAGGAAATTTGTGGCTCCTCTCAGATTCCAGAACTTTCTGCCACAGAAATGTGAGGAACATGTGTTTTTTTAGCCAAATTTTGAGGTTTGCAAAGGATTCTGGGTAACAGAACCTGGTCAGAGCCCCACAAGTCACCCCATCTTGGATTCCCCTAGGTCTCTAGTTTTAAAAAATGCACAGGTTTGTTAGGTTTCCCTAGGTGCCGGCTGAGCTAGAGGCCAAAATCTACAGGTAGGCACTTTGCAAAAAACACCTCTGTTTTCTTTCAAAAAATTGGATGAGTCCACGTTGCGCTTTGGGGCATTTCCTGTCGCGGGCGCTAGGCCTACCCACACAAGTGAGGTATCATTTTTATCGGGAGACTTGGAGGAACGCTGGGTGGAAGGACATTTTTGTCTCCTCTCAGATTCCAGAACTTTCTGCCACAGAAATGTGAGGAACATGTGTTTTTTCTGCCAAATTTTGAGGTTTGCAAAGGATTCTGGGTAACAGAACCTGGTCAGCGCCCCACAAGTTACCCCATCTTGGATTCCCCTAGGTCTCTAGATTTAAAAAATGCACAGGTTTGGTAGGTTTCCCTAGGTGCCGGCTGAGCTAGAGGCCAAAATCTACAGGTAGGCACTTTGCAAAAAACACCTCTGTTTTCTTTCAAAAAATTGGATGTGTCCACGTTGCGCTTTGGGGCATTTCCTGTCGCGGGCGCTAGGCCTACCCACACAAGTGAGGTATCATTTTTATCGGGAGACTTGGAGGAACGCTGGGTGGAAGGAAATTTGTGGCTCCTCTCAGATTCCAGAACTTTCTGCCACAGAAATGTGAGGAACATGTGTTTTTTAGCCAAATTTTGAGGTTTGCAAAGGATTCTGGGTAACAGAACCTGGTCAGAGCCCCACAAGTCACCCCATCTGGGATTCCCCTAGGTCTCTAGTTTTCAGAAATGCACAGGTTTGGTAGGTTTCCCTAGGTGCCGGCTGAGCTAGAGGCCAAAATCTACAGGTAGGCACTTTGCAAAAAACGCCTCTGTTTTCTTTCAAAAAATTGGATGTGTCTACGTTGCGCTTTGGGGTATTGCCTGTCGTGTGCGCTAGGCCTACCCACACAAGTGAGGTATCATTTTTATCGGGAGACTTGGGGGAACGCTGGGTGGAAGGAAGTTTGTGGCTCCTCTCAGATTCCAGAACTTTCTGCCACAGAAATGTGAGGAACATGTGTTTTTTTAGCCAAATTTTGAGGTTTGCAAAGGATTCTGGGTAACAGAACCTGGTCAGAGCCCCACAAGTCACCCCATCTTGGATTCCCCTAGATCTCTAGTTTTCAAAAATGCACAGGTTTGGTAGGTTTCCCTAGGTGCCGGCTGAGCTAGAGGCCAAAATCTACAGGTAGGCACTTTGCAAAAAACACCTCTGTTTTCTTTCAAAAAATTGGATGAGTCCACGTTGCGCTTTGGGGCATTTCCTGTTGCGGGCGCTAGGCCCACCCACACAAGTGAGGTATCATTTTTATCGGGAGACTTGGGGGAACGCTGGGTGGAAGGAAATTTGTGGCTCCTCTCAGATTCCAGAACTTTCTGCCACAGAAATGTGAGGAACATGTGTTTTTTTAGCCAAATTTTGAGGTTTGCAAAGGATTCTGGGTAACAGACCCTGGTCAGAGCCCCACAAGTCACCCCATCTTGGATTTCCCTAGGTCTCTAGTTTTAAAAAATGCACAGGTTTGATAGGTTTCCCTAGGTGCCGGCTGAGCTAGAGGCCAAAATCTACAGGTAGGCACTTTGCAAAAAACACCTCTGTTTTCTTTCAAAAAATTGGATGTGTCCACGTTGCGCTTTGGGGCATTTCCTGTCGCGAGCGCTAGGCCTACCCACACAAGTGAGGTACCATTTTTATCGGGAGACTTGGGCGAACGCTGGGTGGAAGGAAATTTGTGGCTCCTCTCAGATTCCAGAACTTTCTGCCACAGAAATGTGAGGAACATGTGTTTTTTTAGCCAAATTTTGAGGTTTGCAAAGGATTCTGGGTAACAGAACCTGGTTAGAGCCCCACAAGTCACCCCATCTTGGATTCCCCTAGGTCTCTAGTTTTAAAAAATGCACAGGTTTGTTAGGTTTCCCTAGGTGCCGGCTGAGCTAGAGGCCAAAATCTACAGGTAGGCACTTTGCAAAAAACACCTCTGTTTTCTTTCAAAAAATTGGATGAGTCCACGTTGCACTTTGGGGCATTTCCTGTCGCAGGCGCTAGGCCTACCCACACAAGTGAGGTATCATTTTTATCGGGAGACTTGGAGGAACGCTGGGTGGAAGGACATTTTTGTCTCCTCTCAGATTCCAGAACTTTCTGCCACAGAAATGTGAGGAACATGTGTTTTTTCTGCCAAATTTTGAGGTTTGCAAAGGATTCTGGGTAACAGAACCTGGTCAGCGCCCCACAAGTTACCCCATCTTGGATTCCCCTAGGTCTCTAGATTTAAAAAATGCACAGGTTTGGTAGGTTTCCCTAGGTGCCGGCTGAGCTAGAGGCCAAAATCTACAGGTAGGCACTTTGCAAAAAACACCTCTGTTTTCTTTCAAAAAATTGGATGTGTCCATGTTGCGCTTTGGGGCATTTCCTGTCGCGGGCGCTAGGCCTACCCACACAAGTGAGGTATCATTTTTATCGGGAGACTTGGGGGAACGCTGGGTGGAAGGAAATTTGTGGCTCCTCTCAGATTCCAGAACTTTCTGCCACAGAAATGTGAGGAACATGTGTTTTTTAGCCAAATTTTGAGGTTTGCAAAGGATTCTGGGTAACAGAACCTGGTCAGAGCCCCACAAGTCACCCCATCTGGGATTCCCCTAGGTCTCTAGTTTTCAGAAATGCACAGGTTTGGTAGGTTTCCCTAGGTGCCGGCTGAGCTAGAGGCCAAAATCTACAGGTAGGCACTTTGCAAAAAACGGCTCTGTTTTCTTTCAAAAAATTGGATGTGTCCACGTTGCGCTTTGGGGTATTGCCTGCCGTGTGCGCTAGGCCTACCCACACAAGTGAGGTATCATTTTTATCGGGAGACTTGGGGGAACGCTGGGTGGAAGGAAGTTTGTGGCTCCTCTCAGATTCCAGAACTTTCTGCCACAGAAATGTGAGGAACATGTGTTTTTTTAGCCAAATTTTGAGGTTTGCAAAGGATTCTGGGTAACAGAACCTGGTCAGAGCCCCACAAGTCACCCCATCTTGGATTTCCCTAGGTCTCTAGCTTTCAAAAATGCACAGGTTTGATAGGTTTCCCTAGGTGCCGGCTGAGCTAGAGGCCAAAATCTACAGGTAGGCACTTTGCAAAAAACACCTCTGTTTTCTTTCAAAAAATTGGATGTGTCCACGTTGTGCTTTGGGGCATTTCCTGTCGCGAGCTCTAGGCCTACCCACAAAAGTGAGGTATCATTTTTATCAGGAGACTTGGGCGAACGCTGGGTGGAAGGAAATTTGTGGCTCCTCTCAGATTCCAGAACTTTCTGCCACAGAAATGTGAGGAACATGTGTTTTTTTTGCCAAATTTTGAGGTTTGCAAAGGATTCTGGGTAACAGAACCTGGTCAGAGCCCCACAAGTCACCCCATCTTGGATTCCCGTAGGTCTCTAGTTTTCAGAAATGCACAGGTTTGGTAGGTTTCCCTAGGTGCCGGCTGAGCTAGAGGCCAAAATCTACAGGTAGGCACTTTGCAAAAAACACCTCTGTTTTCTTTCAAAAAATTGGATGTGTCCCCGTTGCGCTTTGGGGCATTTGCTGTCGCGAGCGCTAGGCCTACCCACACAAGTGAGGTATCATTTTTATCGGGAGACTTGGGGGAACGCTGGGTGGAAGGAAATTTGTGGCTCCTCTCAGATTCCACAACTTTCTGCCACAGAAATGTGAGGAACATGTGTTTTTTTAGCCAAATTTTGAGGTTTGCAAAGGATTCTGGGTAACAGAACCTGGTCAGAGCCCCACAAGTCACCCCATCTTGGATTCCCCTAGGTCTCTAGTTTTAAAAAATGCACAGGTTTGGTAGGTTTCCCTAGGTGCCGGCTGAGCTAGAGGCCAAAATCTACAGGTAGGCACTTTGCAAAAAACACCTCTGTTTTCTTTCAAAAAATTGGATGTGTCCACGATGCGCTTTGGGGCATTTCCTGTCGCGGGCGCTAGGCCTACCCACACAAGTGAGGTATCATTTTTATCGGGAGACTTGGGGGAACGCTGGGTGGAAGGAAATTTGTGGCTCCTCTCAGATTCCAGAACTTCCTGCCACAGAAATGTGAGGAACATGTGTTTTTTTAGCCAAATTTTAAGGTGTGCAAAGGATTCTGGGTAACAGAACCTGGTCAGAGCCCCACAAGTCACCCCATCTTGGATTCCCCTAGATCTCTAGTTTTCAAAAATGCACAGGTTTGGTAGGTTTCCCTAGGTGCCGGCTGAGCTAGAGGCCAAAATCTACAGGTAGGCACTTTGCAAAAAACACCTCTGTTTTCTTTCAAAAAATTGGATGAGTCCACGTTGCGCTTTGGGGCATTTCCTGTTGCGGGCGCTAGGCCCACCCACACAAGTGAGGTATCATTTTTATCGGGAGACTTGGGGGAACGCTGGGTGGAAGGAAATTTGTGGCTCCTCTCAGATTCCAGAACTTTCTGCCACAGAAATGTGAGGAACATGTGTTTTTTTAGCCAAATTTTGAGGTTTGCAAAGGATTCTGGGTAACAGACCCTGGTCAGAGCCCCACAAGTCACCCCATCTTGGATTTCCCTAGGTCTCTAGTTTTAAAAAATGCACAGGTTTGATAGGTTTCCCTAGGTGCCGGCTGAGCTAGAGGCCAAAATCTACAGGTAGGCACTTTGCAAAAAACACCTCTGTTTTCTTTCAAAAAATTGGATGTGTCCACGTTGCGCTTTGGGGCATTTCCTGTCGCGAGCGCTAGGCCTACCCACACAAGTGAGGTACCATTTTTATCGGGAGACTTGGGCGAACGCTGGGTGGAAGGAAATTTGTGGCTCCTCTCAGATTCCAGAACTTTCTGCCACAGAAATGTGAGGAACATGTGTTTTTTTAGCCAAATTTTGAGGTTTGCAAAGGATTCTGGGTAACAGAACCTGGTCAGAGCCCCACAAGTCACCCCATCTTGGATTCCCCTAGGTCTCTAGTTTTAAAAAATGCACAGGTTTGTTAGGTTTCCCTAGGTGCCGGCTGAGCTAGAGGCCAAAATCTACAGGTAGGCACTTTGCAAAAAACACCTCTGTTTTCTTTCAAAAAATTGGATGAGTCCACGTTGCGCTTTGGGGCATTTCCTGTCGCGGGCGCTAGGCCTACCCACACAAGTGAGGTATCATTTTTATCGGGAGACTTGGAGGAACGCTGGGTGGAAGGACATTTTTGTCTCCTCTCAGATTCCAGAACTTTCTGCCACAGAAATGTGAGGAACATGTGTTTTTTCTGCCAAATTTTGAGGTTTGCAAAGGATTCTGGGTAACAGAACCTGGTCAGCGCCCCACAAGTTACCCCATCTTGGATTCCCCTAGGTCTCTAGATTTAAAAAATGCACAGGTTTGGTAGGTTTCCCTAGGTGCCGGCTGAGCTAGAGGCCAAAATCTACAGGTAGGCACTTTGCAAAAAACACCTCTGTTTTCTTTCAAAAAATTGGATGTGTCCACGTTGCGCTTTGGGGTATTGCCTGTCGCGGGCGCTAGGCCTACCCACACAAGTGAGGTATCATTTTTATCGGGAGACTTGGGGGAACGCTATGTGGAAGGAAATTTGTGGCTCCTCTCAGATTCCAGAACTTTCTGACACAGAAATGTGAGGAACATGTGTTTTTTTAGCCAAATTTTGAGGTTTGCAAAGGATTCTGGGTAACAGAACCTGGTCAGAGCTCCACAAGTCACCCCATCTTGGATTCCCCTAGGTCTCTAGTTTAAAAAAATGCACAGGTTTGGTAGGTTTCCCTAGGTGCCGGCTGAGCTAGAGGCCAAAATCTACAGGTAGGCACTTTGCAAAAAACACCTCTGTTTTCTTTAAAAAAATTGGATGTGTCCACGTTGCGCTTTGGGGCATTTCCTGTCGCGGGCGCTAGGCCCACCCACACAAGTGAGGTATCATTTTTATCGGGAGACTTGGGGGAACGCTGGGTGGAAGGAAATTTGTGGCTCCTCTCAGATTCCAGAACTTTCTGCCACAGAAATGTGAGGAACATGTGTTTTTTTAGCTAAATTTTGAGGTTTGCAAAGGATTCTGGGTAACAGACCCTGGTCAGAGCCCCACAAGTCACCCCATCTTGGATTTCCCTAGGTCTCTAGCTTTCAAAAATGCACAGGTTTGATAGGTTTCCCTAGGTGCCGGCTGAGCTAGAGGCCAAAATCTACAGGTAGGCACTTTGCAAAAAACACCTCTGTTTTCTTTCAAAAAATTGGATGTGTCCACGTTGTGCTTTGGGGCATTTCCTGTCGCGAGCTCTAGGCCTACCCACAAAAGTGAGGTATCATTTTTATCAGGAGACTTGGGCGAACGCTGGGTGGAAGGAAATTTGTGGCTCCTCTCAGATTCCAGAACTTTCTGCCACAGAAATGTGAGGAACATGTGTTTTTTTTGCCAAATTTTGAGGTTTGCAAAGGATTCTGGGTAACAGAACCTGGTCAGAGCCCCACAAGTCACCCCATCTTGGATTCCCGTAGGTCTCTAGTTTTCAGAAATGCACAGGTTTGGTAGGTTTCCCTAGGTGCCGGCTGAGCTAGAGGCCAAAATCTACAGGTAGGCACTTTGCAAAAAACACCTCTGTTTTCTTTCAAAAAATTGGATGTGTCCCCGTTGCGCTTTGGGGCATTTGCTGTCGCGAGCGCTAGGCCTACCCACACAAGTGAGGTATCATTTTTATCGGGAGACTTGGGGGAACGCTGGGTGAAAGGAAATTTGTGGCTCCTCTCAGATTCCACAACTTTCTGCCACAGAAATGTGAGGAACATGTGTTTTTTTAGCCAAATTTTGAGGTTTGCAAAGGATTCTGGGTAACAGAACCTGGTCAGAGCCCCACAAGTCACCCCATCTTGGATTCCCCTAGGTCTCTAGTTTTAAAAAATGCACAGGTTTGGTAGGTTTCCCTAGGTGCCGGCTGAGCTAGAGGCCAAAATCTACAGGTAGGCACTTTGCAAAAAACACCTCTGTTTTCTTTCAAAAAATTGGATGTGTCCACGATGCGCTTTGGGGCATTTCCTGTCGCGGGCGCTAGGCCTACCCACACAAGTGAGGTATCATTTTTATCGGGAGACTTGGGGGAACGCTGGGTGGAAGGAAATTTGTGGCTCCTCTCAGATTCCAGAACTTCCTGCCACAGAAATGTGAGGAACATGTGTTTTTTTAGCCAAATTTTAAGGTGTGCAAAGGATTCTGGGTAACAGAACCTGGTCAGAGCCCCACAAGTCACCCCATCTTGGATTCCCCTAGATCTCTAGTTTTCAAAAATGCACAGGTTTGGTAGGTTTCCCTAGGTGCCGGCTGAGCTAGAGGCCAAAATCTACAGGTAGGCACTTTGCAAAAAACACCTCTGTTTTCTTTCAAAAAATTGGATGAGTCCACGTTGCGCTTTGGGGCATTTCCTGTTGCGGGCGCTAGGCCCACCCACACAAGTGAGGTATCATTTTTATCGGGAGACTTGGGGGAACGCTGGGTGGAAGGAAATTTGTGGCTCCTCTCAGATTCCAGAACTTTCTGCCACAGAAATGTGAGGAACATGTGTTTTTTTAGCCAAATTTAGAGGTTTGCAAAGGATTCTGGGTAACAGACCCTGGTCAGAGCCCCACAAGTCACCCCATCTTGGATTTCCCTAGGTCTCTAGTTTTAAAAAATGCACAGGTTTGATAGGTTTCCCTAGGTGCCGGCTGAGCTAGAGGCCAAAATCTACAGGTAGGCACTTTGCAAAAAACACCTCTGTTTTCTTTCAAAAAATTGGATGTGTCCACGTTGCGCTTTGGGGCATTTCCTGTCGCGAGCGCTAGGCCTACCCACACAAGTGAGGTACCATTTTTATCGGGAGACTTGGGCGAACGCTGGGTGGAAGGAAATTTGTGGCTCCTCTCAGATTCCAGAACTTTCTGCCACAGAAATGTGAGGAACATGTGTTTTTTTAGCCAAATTTTGAGGTTTGCAAAGGATTCTGGGTAACAGAACCTGGTCAGAGCCCCACAAGTCACCCCATCTTGGATTCCCCTAGGTCTCTAGTTTTAAAAAATGCACAGGTTTGTTAGGTTTCCCTAGGTGCCGGCTGAGCTAGAGGCCAAAATCTACAGGTAGGCACTTTGCAAAAAACACCTCTGTTTTCTTTCAAAAAATTGGATGAGTCCACGTTGCGCTTTGGGGCATTTCCTGTCGCGGGCGCTAGGCCTACCCACACAAGTGAGGTATCATTTTTATCGGGAGACTTGGAGGAACGCTGGGTGGAAGGACATTTTTGTCTCCTCTCAGATTCCAGAACTTTCTGCCACAGAAATGTGAGGAACATGTGTTTTTTCTGCCAAATTTTGAGGTTTGCAAAGGATTCTGGGTAACAGAACCTGGTCAGCGCCCCACAAGTTACCCCATCTTGGATTCCCCTAGGTCTCTAGATTTAAAAAATGCACAGGTTTGGTAGGTTTCCCTAGGTGCCGGCTGAGCTAGAGGCCAAAATCTACAGGTAGGCACTTTGCAAAAAACACCTCTGTTTTCTTTCAAAAAATTGGATGTGTCCACGTTGCGCTTTGGGGCATTTCCTGTCGCGGGCGCTAGGCCTACCCACACAAGTGAGGTATCATTTTTATCGGGAGACTTGGAGGAACGCTGGGTGGAAGGAAATTTGTGGCTCCTCTCAGATTCCAGAACTTTCTGCCACAGAAATGTGAGGAACATGTGTTTTTTAGCCAAATTTTGAGGTTTGCAAAGGATTCTGGGTAACAGAACCTGGTCAGAGCCCCACAAGTCACCCCATCTGGGATTCCCCTAGGTCTCTAGTTTTCAGAAATGCACAGGTTTGGTAGGTTTCCCTAGGTGCCGGCTGAGCTAGAGGCCAAAATCTACAGGTAGGCACTTTGCAAAAAACGCCTCTGTTTTCTTTCAAAAAATTGGATGTGTCTACGTTGCGCTTTGGGGTATTGCCTGTCGTGTGCGCTAGGCCTACCCACACAAGTGAGGTATCATTTTTATCGGGAGACTTGGGGGAACGCTGGGTGGAAGGAAGTTTGTGGCTCCTCTCAGATTCCAGAACTTTCTGCCACAGAAATGTGAGGAACATGTGTTTTTTTAGCCAAATTTTGAGGTTTGCAAAGGATTCTGGGTAACAGAACCTGGTCAGAGCACCACAAGTCACCCCATCTTGGATTCCCCTAGATCTCTAGTTTTCAAAAATGCACAGGTTTGGTAGGTTTCCCTAGGTGCCGGCTGAGCTAGAGGCCAAAATCTACAGGTAGGCACTTTGCAAAAAACACCTCTGTTTTCTTTCAAAAAATTGGATGAGTCCACGTTGCGCTTTGGGGCATTTCCTGTTGCGGGCGCTAGGCCCACCCACACAAGTGAGGTATCATTTTTATCGGGAGACTTGGGGGAACGCTGGGTGGAAGGAAATTTGTGGCTCCTCTCAGATTCCAGAACTTTCTGCCACAGAAATGTGAGGAACATGTGTTTTTTTAGCCAAATTTTGAGGTTTGCAAAGGATTCTGGGTAACAGACCCTGGTCAGAGCCCCACAAGTCACCCCATCTTGGATTTCCCTAGGTCTCTAGTTTTCAAAAATGCACAGGTTTGATAGGTTTCCCTAGGTGCCGGCTGAGCTAGAGGCCAAAATCTACAGGTAGGCACTTTGCAAAAAACACCTCTGTTTTCTTTCAAAAAATTGGATGTGTCCACGTTGCGCTTTGGGGCATTTCCTGTCGCGAGCGCTAGGCCTACCCACACAAGTGAGGTACCATTTTTATCGGGAGACTTGGGCGAACGCTGGGTGGAAGGAAATTTGTGGCTCCTCTCAGATTCCAGAACTTTCTGCCACAGAAATGTGAGGAACATGTGTTTTTTTAGCCAAATTTTGAGGTTTGCAAAGGATTCTGGGTAACAGAACCTGGTTAGAGCCCCACAAGTCACCCCATCTTGGATTCCCCTAGGTCTCTAGTTTTAAAAAATGCACAGGTTTGTTAGGTTTCCCTAGGTGCCGGCTGAGCTAGAGGCCAAAATCTACAGGTAGGCACTTTGCAAAAAACACCTCTGTTTTCTTTCAAAAAATTGGATGAGTCCACGTTGCGCTTTGGGGCATTTCCTGTCGCAGGCGCTAGGCCTACCCACACAAGTGAGGTATCATTTTTATCGGGAGACTTGGAGGAACGCTGGGTGGAAGGACATTTTTGTCTCCTCTCAGATTCCAGAACTTTCTGCCACAGAAATGTGAGGAACATGTGTTTTTTCTGCCAAATTTTGAGGTTTGCAAAGGATTCTGGGTAACAGAACCTGGTCAGCGCCCCACAAGTTACCCCATCTTGGATTCCCCTAGGTCTCTAGATTTAAAAAATGCACAGGTTTGGTAGGTTTCCCTAGGTGCCGGCTGAGCTAGAGGCCAAAATCTACAGGTAGGCACTTTGCAAAAAACACCTCTGTTTTCTTTCAAAAAATTGGATGTGTCCACGTTGCGCTTTGGGGCATTTCCTGTCGCGGGCGCTAGGCCTACCCACACAAGTGAGGTATCATTTTTATCGGGAGACTTGGGGGAACGCTGGGTGGAAGGAAATTTGTGGCTCCTCTCAGATTCCAGAACTTTCTGCCACAGAAATGTGAGGAACATGTGTTTTTTAGCCAAATTTTGAGGTTTGCAAAGGATTCTGGGTAACAGAACCTGGTCAGAGCCCCACAAGTCACCCCATCTGGGATTCCCCTAGGTCTCTAGTTTTCAGAAATGCACAGGTTTGGTAGGTTTCCCTAGGTGCCGGCTGAGCTAGAGGCCAAAATCTACAGGTAGGCACTTTGCAAAAAACGGCTCTGTTTTCTTTCAAAAAATTGGATGTGTCCACGTTGCGCTTTGGGGTATTGCCTGCCGTGTGCGCTAGGCCTACCCACACAAGTGAGGTATCATTTTTATCGGGAGACTTGGGGGAACGCTGGGTGGAAGGAAGTTTGTGGCTCCTCTCAGATTCCAGAACTTTCTGCCACAGAAATGTGAGGAACATGTGTTTTTTTAGCCAAATTTTGAGGTTTGCAAAGGATTCTGGGTAACAGAACCTGGTCAGAGCCCCACAAGTCACCCCATCTTGGATTCCCCTAGGTCTCTAGTTTTAAAAAATGCACAGGTTTGGTAGGTTTCCCTAGGTGCCGGCTAAGCTAGAGGCCAAAATCTACAGGTAGGTACTTTGCAAAAAACACCTCTGTTTTCTTTCAAAAAATTGGATGTGTCCACGTTGCGCTTTGGGGCATTTCCTGTCGCGGGCGCTAGGCCTACCCACACAAGTGAGGTATCATTTTTATCGGGAGACGTGGGGGAACGCTGGGTGGAAGGAAATTTGTGGCTCCTCTCAGATTCCAGAACTTTCTGCCACAGAAATGTGAGGAACATGTGTTTTTTTAGCCAAATGTTGAGGTTTGCAAAGGATTCTGGGTAACAGAACCTGGTCAGAGCCCCACAAGTCACCCCATCTTGGATTCCCCTAGGTCTCTAGTTTTAAAAAATGCACAGGTTTGGTAGGTTTCCCTAGGTGCCGGCTGAGCTAGAGGCCAAAATCTACAGGTAGGCACTTTGCAAAAAACACCTCTGTTTTCTTTCAAAAAATTGGATGTGTCCACGTTGCGCTTTGGGGCATTTCCTGTCTGGGGCGCTAGGCCTACCCACACAAGTGAGGTATCATTTTTATCGGGAGACTTGGGGGAACGCTGGGTGGAAGGAAATTTGTGGCTGCTCTCAGATTCCAGAACTTTCTGCCACAGAAATGTGAGGAACATGTGTTTTTTTAGCCAAATTTTGAGGTTTGCAAAGGATTCTGGGTAACAGAACCTGGTCAGAGCCCCACAAGTCACCCCATCTTGGATTCCCCTAGGTCTCTAGTTGTAAAAAATGCACAGGTTTGGTAGGTTTCCCTAGGTGCCGGCTGAGCTAGAGGCCAAAATCTACAGGTAGGCACTTTGCAAAAAACACCTCTGTTTTCTTTAAAAAAATTGGATGTGTCCACGTTGCGCTTTGGGGCATTTCCTGTCGGGGGCGCTAGGCCTACCCACACAAGTGAGGTATCATTTTTATCGGGAGACTTGGGGGAACGCTGGGTGGAAGGAAATTTGTGGCTGCTCTCAGATTCCAGAACTTTCTGCCACAGAAATGTGAGGAACATGTGTTTTTTTAGCCAAATTTTGAGGTTTGCAAAGGATTCTGGGTAACAGAACCTGGTCAGAGCCCCACAAGTCACCCCATCTTGGATTCCCCTAGGTCTCTAGTTGTAAAAAATGCACAGGTTTGGTAGGTTTCCCTAGGTGCCGGCTGAGCTAGAGGCCAAAATCTACAGGTAGGCACTTTGCAAAAAACACCTCTGTTTTCTTTAAAAAAATTGGATGTGTCCACGTTGCGCTTTGGGGCATTTCCTGTCGGGGGCGCTAGGCCTACCCACACAAGTGAGGTATCATTTTTATCGGGAGACTTAGGGGAACGCTGGGTGGAAGGAAATTTGTGGCTCCTCTCAGATTCCAGAACTTTCTGCTACAGAAATGTGAGGAACATGTGTTTTTTTAGCCAAATTCTGAGGTTTGCAGAGGATTCTGGGTAACAGAACCTGGTCAGAGCCCCAAAAGTCACCCCATCTTGGATTCCCCTAGGTCTCTAGTTTTAAAAAATGCACAGGTTTGGTAGGTTTCCCTAGGTGCCGGCTGAGCTAGAGACCAAAATCTACAGGTAGGCACTTTGCAAAAAACACCTCTGTTTTCTTTAAAAAAATTGGAAGTGTCCACGTTGCGCTTTGGGGCATTTCCTGTCGCGGGCGCTAGGCCTACCCACACAAGTGAGGTATCATTTTTATCAGGAGACTTGGAGGAACGCTGGGTGGAAGGACATTTTTGGCTCCTCTCAGATTCCAGAACTTTCTGCCACAGAAATGTGAGGAACATGTGTTTTTTTTTGCCAAATTTTGAGGTTTGCAAAGGATTCTGGGTAACAGAACCTGGTCAGAGCCCCACAAGTTACCCCATCTTGGATTCCCCTAGGTCTCTAGTTTTAAAAAATGCACAGGTTTGGTAAGTTTCCCTAGGTGCCGGCTGAGCTAGAGGCCAAAATCTACAGGTAGGCACTTTGCAAAAAACACCTCTGTTTTCTTTCAAAAAATTGGATGTGTCCACGTTGTGCTTTGGGGCATTTCCTGTCGCGGGCGCTAGGCCTACCCACACAAGTGAGGTATCATTTTTATCGGGAGACTTGGGGGAACGCTGGGTGGAAGGAAATTTGTGGCTCCTCTCAGATTCCAGAACTTTCTGCCACAGAAATGTGAGGAACATGTGTTTTTTTAGCCAAATTCTGAGGTTTGCAGAGGATTCTGGGTAACAGAACCTGGTCAGAGCCCCACAAGTCACCCCATCTTGGATTCCCCTAGGTCTCTAGTTTTAAAAAATGCACAGGTTTGGTAGGTTTCCCTAGGTGCCGGCTGAGCTAGAGACCAAAATCTACAGGTAGGCACTTTGCAAAAAACACCTCTGTTTTCTTTCAAAAAATTGGATGTGTCCACGTTGCGCTTTGGGGCATTTCCTGTCGCGGGCGCTAGGCCTACCCACACAAGTGAGGTATCATTTTTATCAGGAGACTTGGGGGAACGCTGGGTGGAAGGAAATTTGTGGCTCCTCTCAGATTCCAGAACTTTCTGACACAGAAATGTGAGGAACATGTGTTTTTTTAGCCAAATTTTGAGGTTTGCAAAGGATTCTGGGTAACAGAACCTGGTAAGAGCCCCACAAGTCACCCCATCTTGGATTCCCCTAGGTCTCTAGTTTTAAAAAATGCACAGGTTTGGTAGGTTTCCCTAGGTGCCGGCTGAGCTAGAGGCCAAAATCTACAGGTAGGCACTTTGCAAAAAACACCTCTGTTTTCTTTCAAAAAATTGGATGTGTCCACGTTGCGCTTTGGGGCATTTCCTGTCGCGAGCGCTAGGCCTACCCACACAAGTGAGGTATCATTTTTATCGGGAGACTTGGGGGAACGCTGGGTGGAAGGAAATTTGTGGCTCCTCTCAGATTCCAGAACTTTCTGACACAGAAATGTGAGGAACATGTGTTTTTTTAGCCAAATTTTGAGGTTTGCAAAGGATTCTGGGTAACAGAACCTGGTCAGAGCCCCACAAGTCACCCCATCTTGGATTCCCCTAGGTCTCTAGTTTTTAAAAATGCACAGGTTTGGTAGGTTTCCCTAGGTGCCGGCTGAGCTAGAGGCCAAAATCTACAGGTAGGCACTTTGCAAAAAACACCTCTGTTTTCTTTCAAAAAATTGGATGAGTCCACGTTGCGCTTTGGGGCATTTCCTGTCGCGGGCGCTAGGCCTACCCACACAAGTGAGGTATCATTTTTATCGGGAGACTTAGGGGAACGCTGGGTGGAAGGAAATTTGTGGCTCCTCTCAGATTCCAGAACTTTCTGCTACAGAAATATGAGGAACATGTGTTTTTTTAGCCAAATTCTGAGGTTTGCAGAGGATTCTGGGTAACAGAACCTGGTCAGAGCCCCACAAGTCACCCCATCTTGGATTCCCCTAGGTCTCTAGTTTTAAAAAATGCACAGGTTTGGTAGGTTACCCTAGGTGCCGGCTGAGCTAGAGACCAAAATCTACAGGTAGGCACTTTGCAAAAAACACCTCTGTTTTCTTTAAAAAAATTGGATGTGTCCACGTTGCGCTTTGGGGCATTTCCTGTCGCGGGCGCTAGGCCTACCCACACAAGTGAGGTATAATTTTTATCAGGAGACTTGGAGGAACGCTGGGTGGAAGGAAATTTTTGGCTCCTCTCAGATTCCAGAACTTTCTGCCACAGAAATGTGAGGAACATGTGTTTTTTTTTGCCAAATTTAAAGGTTTGCAAAGGATTCTGGGTAACAGAACCTGGTCAGAGCCCCACAAGTTACCCCATCTTGGATTCCCCTAGGTCTCTAGTTTTAAAAAATGCACAGGTTTGGTAAGTTTCCCTAGGTGCCGGATGAGCTAGAGGCCAAAATCTACAGGTAGGCACTTTGCAAAAAACACCTCTGTTTTCTTTCAAAAAATTGGATGTGTCCACGTTGCGCTTTGGGGCATTTCCTGTCTGGGGCGCTAGGCCTACCCACACAAGTGAGGTATCATTTTTATCGGGAGACTTGGGGGAACGCTGGGTAGAAGGAAATTTGTGGCTGCTCTCAGATTCCAGAACTTTCTGCCACAGAAATGTGAGGAACATGTGTTTTTTTAGCCAAATTTTGAGGTTTGCAAAGGATTCTGGGTAACAGAACCTGGTCAGAGCCCCACAAGTCACCCCATCTTGGATTCCCCTAGGTCTCTAGTTGTAAAAAATGCACAGGTTTGGTAGGTTTCCCTAGGTGCCGGCTGAGCTAGAGGCCAAAATCTACAGGTAGGCACTTTGCAAAAAACACCTCTGTTTTCTTTAAAAAAATTGGATGTGTCCACTTTGCGCTTTGGGGCATTTCCTGTCGGGGGCGCTAGGCCTACCCACACAAGTGAGGTATCATTTTTATCGGGAGACTTGGGGGAACGCTGGGTGGAAGGAAATTTGTGGCTGCTCTCAGATTCCAGAACTTTCTGCCACAGAAATGTGAGGAACATGTGTTTTTTTAGCCAAATTTTGAGGTTTGCAAAGGATTCTGGGTAACAGAACCTGGTCAGAGCCCCACAAGTCACCCCATCTTGGATTCCCCTAGGTCTCTAGTTGTAAAAAATGCACAGGTTTGGTAGGTTTCCCTAGGTGCCGGCTGAGCTAGAGGCCAAAATCTACAGGTAGGCACTTTGCAAAAAACACCTCTGTTTTCTTTAAAAAAATTGGATGTGTCCACGTTGCGCTTTGGGGCATTTCCTGTCGGGGGCGCTAGGCCTACCCACACAAGTGAGGTATCATTTTTATCGGGAGACTTAGGGGAACGCTGGGTGGAAGGAAATTTGTGGCTCCTCTCAGATTCCAGAACTTTCTGCTACAGAAATGTGAGGAACATGTGTTTTTTTAGCCAAATTCTGAGGTTTGCAGAGGATTCTGGGTAACAGAACCTGGTCAGAGCCCCACAAGTCACCCCATCTTGGATTCCCCTAGGTCTCTAGTTTTAAAAAATGCACAGGTTTGGTAGGTTTCCCTAGGTGCCGGCTGAGCTAGAGACCAAAATCTACAGGTAGGCACTTTGCAAAAAACACCTCTGTTTTCTTTTAAAAAATTGGATGTGTCCACGTTGCGCTTTGGGGCATTTCCTGTCGCGGGCGCTAGGCCTACCCACACAAGTGAGGTATCATTTTAATCAGGAGACTTGGAGGAACGCTGGGTGGAAGGACATTTTTGGCTCCTCTCAGATTCCAGAACTTTCTGCCACAGAAATGTGAGGAACATGTGTTTTTTTTTGCCAAATTTTGAGGTTTGCAAAGGATTCTGGGTAACAGAACCTGGTCAGAGCCCCACAAGTTACCCCATCTTGGATTCCCCTAGGTCTCTAGTTTTAAAAAATGCACAGGTTTGGTAAGTTTCCCTAGGTGCCGGCTGAGCTAGAGGCCAAAATCTACAGGTAGGCACTTTGCAAAAAACACCTCTGTTTTCTTTCAAAAAATTGGATGTGTCCACGTTGTGCTTTGGGGCATTTCCTGTCGCGGGCGCTAGGCCTACCCACACAAGTGAGGTATCATTTTTATCGGGAGACTTGGGGGAACGCTGGGTGGAAGGAAATTTGTGGCTCCTCTCAGATTCCAGAACTTTCTGCCACAGAAATGTGAGGAACATGTGTTTTTTTAGCCAAATTCTGAGGTTTGCAGAGGATTCTGGGTAACAGAACCTGGTCAGAGCCCCACAAGTCACCCCATCTTGGATTCCCCTAGGTCTCTAGTTTTAAAAAATGCACAGGTTTGGTAGGTTTCCCTAGGTGCCGGCTGAGCTAGAGACCAAAATCTACAGGTAGGCACTTTGCAAAAAACACCTCTGTTTTCTTTCAAAAAATTGGATGTGTCCACGTTGCGCTTTGGGGCATTTCCTGTCGCGGGCGCTAGGCCTACCCACACAAGTGAGGTATCATTTTTATCAGGAGACTTGGGGGAACGCTGTGTGGAAGGAAATTTGTGGCTCCTCTCAGATTCCAGAACTTTCTGACACAGAAATGTGAGGAACATGTGTTTTTTTAGCCAAATTTTGAGGTTTGCAAAGGATTCTGGGTAACAGAACCTGGTAAGAGCCCCACAAGTCACCCCATCTTGGATTCCCCTAGGTCTCTAGTTTTAAAAAATGCACAGGTTTGGTAGGTTTCCCTAGGGGCCGGCTGAGCTAGAGGCCAAAATCTACAGGTAGGCACTTTGCAAAAAACACCTCTGTTTTCTTTCAAAAAATTGGATGTGTCCACATTGCGCTTTGGGGCATTTCCTGTCGCGAGCGCTAGGCCTACCCACACAAGTGAGGTATCATTTTTATCGGGAGACTTGGGGGAACGCTGGGTGGAAGGAAATTTGTGGCTCCTCTCAGATTCCAGAACTTTCTGCCACAGAAATGTGAGGAACATGTGTTTTTTTAGCCAAATTTTGAGGTTTGCAAAGGATTCTGGGTAACAGAACCTGGTCAGAGCCCCACAAGTCACCCCATCTTGGATTCCCCTAGGTCTCTAGTTTTTAAAAATGCACAGGTTTGGTAGGTTTCCCTAGGTGCCGGCTGAGCTAGAGGCCAAAATCTACAGGTAGGCACTTTGCAAAAAACACCTCTGTTTTCTTTCAAAAAATTGGATGAGTCCACGTTGCGCTTTGGGGCATTTCCTGTCGCGGGCGCTAGGCCTACCCACACAAGTGAGGTATCATTTTTATCGGGAGACTTAGGGGAACGCTGGGTGGAAGGAAATTTGTGGCTCCTCTCAGATTCCAGAACTTTCTGCTACAGAAATATGAGGAACATGTGTTTTTTTAGCCAAATTCTGAGGTTTGCAGAGGATTCTGGGTAACAGAACCTGGTCAGAGCCCCACAAGTCACCCCATCTTGGATTCCCCTAGGTCTCTAGTTTTAAAAAATGCACAGGTTTGGTAGGTTTCCCTAGGTGCCGGCTGAGCTAGAGACCAAAATCTACAGGTAGGCACTTTGCAAAAAACACCTCTGTTTTCTTTAAAAAAATTGGATGTGTCCACGTTGCGCTTTGGGGCATTTCCTGTCGCGGGCGCTAGGCCTACCCACACAAGTGAGGTATAATTTTTATCAGGAGACTTGGAGGAACGCTGGGTGGAAGGAAATTTTTGGCTCCTCTCAGATTCCAGAACTTTCTGCCACAGAAATGTGAGGAACATGTGTTTTTTTTGGCCAAATTTTGAGGTTTGCAAAGGATTCTGGGTAACAGAACCTGGTCAGAGCCCCACAAGTTACCCCATCTTGGATTCCCCTAGTTCTCTAGTTTTAAAAAATGCACAGGTTTGGTAAGTTTCCCTAGGTGCCGGCTGAGCTAGAGGCCAAAATCTACAGGTAGGCACTTTGCAAAAAACACCTCTGTTTTCTTTCAAAAAATTGGATGTGTCCACGTTGTGCTTTGGGGCATTTCCTGTCGCGGGCGCTAGGCCTACCCACACAAGTGAGGTATAATTTTTATCGGGAGACTTGGGGGAACGCTGGGTGGAAGGAAATTTGTGGCTCCTCTCAGATTCCAGAACTTTCTGCCACAGAAATGTGAGGAACATGTGTTTTTTAGCCAAATTTTGAGGTTTGCAAAGGATTCTGGGTAACAGAACCTGGTCAGAGCCCCACAAGTCACCCCATCTTGGATTCCCCTAGGTCTCTAGTTTTCAGAAATGCACAGGTTTGGTAGGTTTCCCTAGGTGCCGGCTGAGCTAGAGGCCAAAATCTACAGGTAGGCACTTTGCAAAAAACACCTCTGTTTTCTTTAAAAAAAGTTGGATGTGTCCACGTTGCGCTTTGGGGTATTGCTGTCGCGGGCGCTAGGCCTACCCACACAAGTGAGGTATCATTTTTATCGGGAGACTTGGGGGAACGCTGGGGGGAAGGAAATTTGTGGCTCCTCTCAGATTCCAGAACTTTCTGCCACAGAAATGTGAGGAACATGTGTTTTTTTAGCCAGATTTTGAGGTTTGCAAAGGATTCTGGGTAACAGAACCTGGTCAGAGCCCCACAAGTCACCCCATCTTGGATTCCCCTAGGTCTCTAGTTTTAAAAAATGCACAGGTTTGGTAGGTTTCCCTAGGTGCCGGCTGAGCTAGAGGCCAAAATCTACAGGTAGGCACTTTGCAAAAAACACCTCTGTTTTCTTTAAAAAAAGTTGGATGTGTCCACGTTGCGCTTTGGGGTATTGCCTGTCGCGGGCGCTAGGCCTACCCACACAAGTGAGGTATCATTTTTATCGGGAGACTTGGGGGAACGCTGGGGGGAAGGAAATTAGTGGCTCCTCTCAGATTCCAGAACTTTCTGCCACAGAAATGTGAGGAACATGTGTTTTTTTAGCCAAATTTTGAGGTTTGCAAAGGATTCTGGGTAACAGAACCTGGTCAGAGCCCCACAAGTCACCCCATCTTGGATTTCCCTAGGTCTCTAGTTTTAAAAAATGCACAGGTTTGGTAGGTTTCCCTAGGTGCCGGCTGAGCTAGAGGCCAAAATCTACAGGTAGGCACTTTGCAAAAAACACCTCTGTTTTCTTTAAAAAAATTGGATGTGTCCACGTTGCGCTTTGGGGTATTGCCTGTCGCGGGCGCTAGGCCTACCCACACAAGTGAGGTATCATTTTTATCGGGAGACTTGGGGGAACGCTGGGTGGAAGGAAGTTTGTGGCTCCTCTCAGATTTCAGAACTTTCTGACACAGAAATGTGAGGAACATGTGTTTTTTTTGCCAAATTTTGAGGTTTGCAAAGGATTCTGGGTAACAGAACCTGGTCAGAGCCCCACAAGTTACCCCATCTTGGATTCCCCTAGGTCTCTAGTTTTCAGAAATGCACAGGTTTGGTAGGTTTCCCTAGGTGCCGGCTGAGCTAGAGGCCAAAATCTACAGGTAGGCACTTTGCAAAAAACACCTCTGTTTTCATTCAAAAAATTGGATGTGTCCACGTTGCGCTTTGGGGCATTTCCTGTCGCGAGCGCTAGGCCTACCCACACAAGTGAGGTATCATTTTTATCGGGAGACTTGGGGGAACGCTGGGTGGAAGGAAATTTGTGGCTCCTCTCAGATTCCAGAACTTTCTGCCACAGAAATGTGAGGAACATGTGTTTTTTTTGCCAAATTTTGAGGTTTGCAAAGGATTCTGGGTAACAGAACCTGGTCAGAGCCCCACAAGTTACCCCATCTTGGATTCCCCTAGGTCTCTAGTTTTAAAAAATGCACAGGTTTGGTAAGTTTCCCTAGGTGCCGGCTGAGCTAGAGGCCAAAATCTACAGGTAGGCACTTTGCAAAAAACACCTCTGTTTTCTTTCAAAAAATTGGATGTGTCCACGTTGTGCTTTGGGGCATTTCCTGTCGCGGGCGCTAGGCCTACCCACACAAGTGAGGTATAATTTTTATCGGGAGACTTGGGGGAACGCTGGGTGGAAGGAAATTTGTGGCTCCTCTCAGATTCCAGAACTTTCTGCCACAGAAATATGAGGAACATGTGTTTTTTAGCCAAATTTTGAGGTTTGCAAAGGATTCTGGGTAACAGAACCTGGTCAGAGCCCCACAAGTCACCCCATATTGGATTCCCCTAGGTCTCTAGTTTTCAGAAATGCACAGGTTTGGTAGGTTTCCCTAGGTGCCGGCTGAGCTAGAGGCCAAAATCTACAGGTAGGCACTTTGCAAAAAACACCTCTGTTTTCTTTCAAAAAATTGGATGTGTCCACGTTGCGCTTTGGGGTATTGCCTGTCGCGGGCGCTAGGCCTACCCACACAAGTGAGGTATCATTTTTATCGGGAGACTTGGGGGAACGCTGGGGGGAAGGAAATTTGTGGCTCCTCTCAGATTCCAGAACTTTCTGCCACAGAAATGTGAGGAACGTGTGTTTTTTTAGCCAAATTTTGAGGTTTGCAAAGGATTCTGGGTAACAGAACCTGGTCAGAGCCCCACAAGTCACCCCATCTTGGATTCCCCTTGGTCTCTAGTTTTAAAAAATGCACAGGTTTGGTAGGTTTCCCTAGGTGCCGGCTGAGCTAGAGGCCAAAATCTACAGGTAGGCACTTTGCAAAAAACACCTCTGTTTTCTTTAAAAAAATTGGATGTGTCCACGTTGCGCTTTGGGGTATTGCCTGTCGCGGGCGCTAGGCCTACCCACACAAGTGAGGTATCATTTTTATCGGGAGACTTGGGGGAACGCTGGGTGGAAGGAAGTTTGTGGCTCCTCTCAGATTTCAGAACTTTCTGACACAGAAATGTGAGGAACATGTGTTTTTTTTGCCAAATTTTGAGGTTTGCAAAGGATTCTGGGTAACAGAACCTGGTCAGAGCCCCACAAGTTACCCCATCTTGGATTCCCCTAGGTCTCTAGTTTTCAGAAATGCACAGGTTTGGTAGGTTTCCCTAGGTGCCGGCTGAGCTAGAGGCCAAAATCTACAGGTAGGCACTTTGCAAAAAACACCTCTGTTTTCATTCAAAAAATTGGATGTGTCCACGTTGCGCTTTGGGGCATTTCCTGTCGCGAGCGCTAGGCCTACCCACACAACTGAGGTATCATTTTTATCGGGAGACTTGGGGGAACGCTGGGTGGAAGGAAATTTGTGGCTCCTCTCAGATTCCAGAACTTTCTGCCACAGAAATGTGAGGAACATGTGTTTTTTTTGCCAAATTTTGAGGTTTGCAAAGGATTCTGGGTAACAGAACCTGGTCAGAGCCCCACAAGTTACCCCATCTTGGATTCCCCTAGGTCTCTAGTTTTAAAAAATGCACAGGTTTGGTAAGTTTCCCTAGGTGCCGGCTGAGCTAGAGGCCAAAATCTACAGGTAGGCACTTTGCAAAAAACACCTCTGTTTTCTTTCAAAAAATTGGATGTGTCCACGTTGTGCTTTGGGGCATTTCCTGTCGCGGGCGCTAGGCCTACCCACACAAGTGAGGTATAATTTTTATCGGGAGACTTGGGGGAACGCTGGGTGGAAGGAAATTTGTGGCTCCTCTCAGATTCCAGAACTTTCTGCCACAGAAATATGAGGAACATGTGTTTTTTAGCCAAATTTTGAGGTTTGCAAAGGATTCTGGGTAACAGAACCTGGTCAGAGCCCCACAAGTCACCCCATATTGGATTCCCCTAGGTCTCTAGTTTTCAGAAATGCACAGGTTTGGTAGGTTTCCCTAGGTGCCGGCTGAGCTAGAGGCCAAAATCTACAGGTAGGCACTTTGCAAAAAACACCTCTGTTTTCTTTCAAATAATTGGATGTGTCCACGTTGCGCTTTGGGGTATTGCCTGTCGCGGGCGCTAGGCCTACCCACACAAGTGAGGTATCATTTTTATCGGGAGACTTGGGGGAACGCTGGGGGGAAGGAAATTTGTGGCTCCTCTCAGATTCCAGAACTTTCTGCCACAGAAATGTGAGGAACGTGTGTTTTTTTAGCCAAATTTTGAGGTTTGCAAAGGATTCTGGGTAACAGAACCTGGTCAGAGCCCCACAAGTCACCCCATCTTGGATTCCCCTTGGTCTCTAGTTTTAAAAAATGCACAGGTTTGGTAGGTTTCCCTAGGTGCCGGCTGAGCTAGAGGCCAAAATCTACAGGTAGGCACTTTGCAAAAAACACCTCTGTTTTCTTTAAAAAAATTGGATGTGTCCACGTTGCGCTTTGGGGTATTGCCTGTCGCGGGCGCTAGGCCTACCCACACAAGTGAGGTATCATTTTTATCGGGAGACTTGGGGGAACGCTGGGTGGAAGGAAGTTTGTGGCTCCTCTCAGATTTCAGAACTTTCTGACACAGAAATGTGAGGAACATGTGTTTTTTTTGCCAAATTTTGAGGTTTGCAAAGGATTCTGGGTAACAGAACCTGGTCAGAGCCCCACAAGTTACCCCATCTTGGATTCCCTAGGTCTCTAGTTTTCAGAAATGCACAGGTTTGGTAGGTTTCCCTAGGTGCCGGCTGAGCTAGAGGCCAAAATCTACAGGTAGGCACTTTGCAAAAAACACCTCTGTTTTCTTTCAAACAATTGGATGTGTCCACGTTGCGCTTTGGGGCATTTCCTGTCGCGAGCGCTAGGCCTACCCACACAAGTGAGGTATCATTTTTATCGGGAGACTTGGGGGAACGCTGGGTGGAAGGAAATTTGTGGCTCCTCTCAGATTCCAGAACTTTCTGCCACAGAAATGTGAGGAACATGTGTTTTTTTTGCCAAATTTTGAGGTTTGCAAAGGATTCTGGGTAACAGAACCTGGTCAGAGCCCCACAAGTTACCCCATCTTGGATTCCCCTAGGTCTCTAGTTTTTAGAAATGCACAGGTTTGGTAGGTTTCCCTAGGTGCCGGCTGAGCTAGAGGCCAAAATCTACAGGTAGGCACTTTGCAAAAAACACCTCTGTTTTCTTTAAAAAAATTGGATGTGTCCACGTTGCGCTTTGGGGTATTGCCTGTCGCGGGCGCTAGGCCTACCCACACAAGTGAGGTATCATTTTTATCGGGAGACTTGGGGGAACGCTGGGTGGA
Organism: Pleurodeles waltl; assembly: GCF_031143425.1. Classification (NCBI taxonomy): domain Eukaryota; kingdom Metazoa; phylum Chordata; class Amphibia; order Caudata; family Salamandridae; genus Pleurodeles; species Pleurodeles waltl. The sequence goes on along the minus strand of NC_090446.1, from coordinate 1,329,312,412 downwards.
AGGAAGTTTGTGGCTCCTCTCAGATTTCAGAACTTTCTGACACAGAAATGTGAGGAACATGTGTTGTTTTAGCCAAATTTTGAGGTTTGCAAAGGATTCTGGGTAACAGAACCTGGTCAGAGCCCCACAAGTTACCCCATCTTGGATTCCCCTAGGTCTCTAGTTTTAAAAAATGCACAGGTTTGGTAGGTTTCCCTTGGTGCCGGCTGAGCTAGAGGCCAAAATCTACAGGTAGGCACTTTGCAAAAAACACCTCTGTTTTCTTTCAAAAAATTGGATGTGTCCACGTTGTGCTTTGGGGCATTTCCTGTCGCGGGCGCTAGGCCTACCCACACAAGTGAGGTATAATTTTTATCGGGAGACTTGGGGGAACGCTGGGTGGAAGGAAATTTGTGGCTCCTCTCAGATTCCAGAACTTTCTGCCACAGAAATATGAGGAACATGTGTTTTTTAGCCAAATTTTGAGGTTTGCAAAGGATTCTGGGTAACAGAACCTGGTCAGAGCCCCACAAGTCACCCCATATTGGATTCCCCTAGGTCTCTAGTTTTCAGAAATGCACAGGTTTGGTAGGTTTCCCTAGGTGCCGGCTGAGCTAGAGGCCAAAATCTACAGGTAGGCACTTTGCAAAAAACACCTCTGTTTTCTTTCAAAAAATTGGATGTGTCCACGTTGCGCTTTGGGGTATTGCCTGTCGCGGGCGCTAGGCCTACCCACACAAGTGAGGTATCATTTTTATCGGGAGACTTGGGGGAACGCTGGGGGGAAGGAAATTTGTGGCTCCTCTCAGATTCCAGAACTTTCTGCCACAGAAATGTGAGGAACGTGTGTTTTTTTAGCCAAATTTTGAGGTTTGCAAAGGATTCTGGGTAACAGAACCTGGTCAGAGCCCCACAAGTCACCCCATCTTGGATTCCCCTTGGTCTCTAGTTTTAAAAAATGCACAGGTTTGGTAGGTTTCCCTAGGTGCCGGCTGAGCTAGAGGCCAAAATCTACAGGTAGGCACTTTGCAAAAAACACCTCTGTTTTCTTTAAAAAAATTGGATGTGTCCACGTTGCGCTTTGGGGTATTGCCTGTCGCGGGCGCTAGGCCTACCCACACAAGTGAGGTATCATTTTTATCGGGAGACTTGGGGGAACGCTGGGTGGAAGGAAGTTTGTGGCTCCTCTCAGATTTCAGAACTTTCTGACACAGAAATGTGAGGAACATGTGTTTTTTTTGCCAAATTTTGAGGTTTGCAAAGGATTCTGGGTAACAGAACCTGGTCAGAGCCCCACAAGTTACCCCATCTTGGATTCCCTAGGTCTCTAGTTTTCAGAAATGCACAGGTTTGGTAGGTTTCCCTAGGTGCCGGCTGAGCTAGAGGCCAAAATCTACAGGTAGGCACTTTGCAAAAAACACCTCTGTTTTCTTTCAAACAATTGGATGTGTCCACGTTGCGCTTTGGGGCATTTCCTGTCGCGAGCGCTAGGCCTACCCACACAAGTGAGGTATCATTTTTATCGGGAGACTTGGGGGAACGCTGGGTGGAAGGAAATTTGTGGCTCCTCTCAGATTCCAGAACTTTCTGCCACAGAAATGTGAGGAACATGTGTTTTTTTTGCCAAATTTTGAGGTTTGCAAAGGATTCTGGGTAACAGAACCTGGTCAGAGCCCCACAAGTTACCCCATCTTGGATTCCCCTAGGTCTCTAGTTTTTAGAAATGCACAGGTTTGGTAGGTTTCCCTAGGTGCCGGCTGAGCTAGAGGCCAAAATCTACAGGTAGGCACTTTGCAAAAAACACCTCTGTTTTCTTTAAAAAAATTGGATGTGTCCACGTTGCGCTTTGGGGTATTGCCTGTCGCGGGCGCTAGGCCTACCCACACAAGTGAGGTATCATTTTTATCGGGAGACTTGGGGGAACGCTGGGTGGAAGGAAGTTTGTGGCTCCTCTCAGATTTCAGAACTTTCTGACACAGAAATGTGAGGAACATGTGTTGTTTTAGCCAAATTTTGAGGTTTGCAAAGGATTCTGGGTAACAGAACCTGGTCAGAGCCCCACAAGTTACCCCATCTTGGATTCCCCTAGGTCTCTAGTTTTAAAAAATGCACAGGTTTGGTAGGTTTCCCTTGGTGCCGGCTGAGCTAGAGGCCAAAATCTACAGGTAGGCACTTAGCAAAAAACACCTCTGTTTTCATAAAAAAAATTGGATGTGTCCACTTTGCGCTTTGGGGTATTGCCTGTCGCGGGCGCTAGGCCTACCCACACAAGTGAGGTATCATTTTTATCGGGAGACTTGGGGGAACGCTGGGTGGAAGGAAATTTGTGGCTCCTCTCAGATTCCAGAACTTTCTGCCACAGAAATGTGAGGAACATGTGTTTTTGTAGCCAAATTTTGAGGTTTCCAAAGGATTCTGGGTAACAGAACCTGGTCAGAGCCCCACAAGTCACCCCATCTTGGATTCCCCTAGGTCTCTAGTTTTAAGAAATGCACAGGTTTGGTAGGTTTCCCTAGGTCCCGGCTGAGCTAGAGGCCAAAATCTACAGGTAGGCACTTTGCAAAAAACACCTCTGTTTTCTTTCAAAAAATTGGATGTGTCCACGTTGCGCTTTGGGGCATTTCCTGTCGCGAGCGCTAGGCCTACCCACACAAGTGAGGTATCATTGTTATCGGGAGACTTGGGGGAACGCTGGGTGGAAGGAAATTTGTGGCTCCTCTCAGATTCCAGAACTTTCTGCCACAGAAATGTGAGGAACATGTGTTTTTTTAGCCAAATGTTGAGGTTTGCAAAGGATTCTGGGTAACAGAACCTGGTCAGAGCCCCACAAGTCACCCCATCTTGGATTCCCCTAGGTCTCTAGTTTTAAAAAATGCACAGGTTTGGTAGGTTTCCCTAGGTGCCGGCTGAGCTAGAGGCCAAAATCTACAGGTAGGCACTTTGCAAAAAACACCTCTGTTTTCTTTAAAAAAATTGGATGTGTCCACGATGCGCTTTGGGGCATTTCCTGTCGCGGGCGCTAGGCCTACCCACACAAGTGAGGTATCATTTTTATCGGGAGACTTGGGGGAACGCTGGGTGGAAGGAAATTTGTGGCTCCTCTCAGATTCCAGAACTTTCTGCCACAGAAATGTGAGAAACATGTGTTTTTTTTGCCAAATTTTGAGGTTTGCAAAGGATTCTGTGTAACAGTACCTGGTCAGAGGCCTACAAGTCACCCCATCTTGGATTCCCCTAGGTCTCTAGTTTTTAGAAATGCACAGGTTTGGTAGGTTTCCCTAGGTGACGGCTGAGCTAGAGGCCAAAATCTACAGGTAGGCACTTTGCAAAAAACACCTCTGTTTTCTTTCAAAAAATTGGATGTGTCCACGTTGCGCTTTTGGGCATTTCCTGTCGCGAGCGCTAGGCCTACCCACACAAGTGAGGTATCCTTTTTATCGGGAGACTTGGGGGAACGCTGGGTGGAAGGAAGTTTGTGGCTCCTCTCAGATTTCAGAACTTTCTGACACAGAAATGTGAGGAACATGTGTTGTTTTAGCCAAATTTTGAGGTTTGCAAAGGATTCTGGGTAACAGAACCTGGTCAGAGCCCCACAAGTTACCCCATCTTGGATTCCCCTAGGTCTCTAGTTTTAAAAAATGCACAGGTTTGGTAGGTTTCCCTAGGTGCCGGCTGAGCTAGAGGCCAAAATCTACAGGTAGGCACTTTGCAAAAAACACCTCTGTTTTCTTTAAAAAAATTGGATGTGTCCACGTTGCGCTTTGGGGTATTGCCTGTCGCGGGCGCTAGGCCTACCCACACAAGTGAGGTATCATTTTTATCGGGAGACTTGGGGGAACGCTGGGTGGAAGGAAATTTGTGGCTCCTCTCAGATTCCAGAACTTTCTGCCACAGAAATGTGAGGAACATGTGTTTTTTTAGCCAAATTTTGAGGTTTGCAAAGGATTCTGGGTAACAGAACCTGGTCAGAGCCCCACAAGTCACCCCATCTTGGATTCCCCTAGGTCTCTAGTTTTAAGAAATGCACAGGTTTGGTAGGTTTCCCTAGGTCCCGGCTGAGCTAGAGGCCAAAATCTACAGGTAGGCACTTTGCAAAAAACACCTCTGTTTTCTTTCAAAAAAATTGGATGTGTCCACGTTGCGCTTTGGGGCATTTCCTGTCGCGAGCGCTAGGCCTACCCACACAAGTGAGGTATCATTGTTATCGGGAGACTTGGGGGAACGCTGGGTGGAAGGAAATTTGTGGCTCCTCTCAGATTCCAGAACTTTCTGCCACAGAAATGTGAGGAACATGTGTTTTTTTAGCCAAATTTTGAGGTTTGCAAAGGATTCTGGGTAACAGAACCTGGTCAGAGCCCCACAAGTCACCCCATCTTGGATTCCCCTAGGTCTCTAGTTTTAAAAAATGCACAGGTTTGGTAGGTTTCCCTAGGTGCCGGCTGAGCTAGAGGCCAAAATCTACAGGTAGGCACTTTGCAAAAAACACCTCTGTTTTCTTTAAAAAAATTGGATGTGTCCACGATGCGCTTTGGGGCATTTCCTGTCGCGGGCGCTAGGCCTACCCACACAAGTGAGGTATCATTTTTATCGGGAGACTTGGGGGAACGCTGGGTGGAAGGAAATTTGTGGCTCCTCTCAGATTCCAGAACTTTCTGACACAGAAATGTGAGGAACATGTGTTTTTTTAGCCAAATTTTGAGGTTTGCAAAGGATTCTGGGTAACAGAACCTGGTCAGAGCCCCACAAGTCACCCCATCTTGGATTCCCCTAGGTCTCTAGTTTTCAAAAATGCACAGGTTTGGTAGGTTTCCCTAGGTGCCGGCTGAGCTAGAGGCCAAAATCTACAGGTAGGCACTTTGCAAAAAACACCTCTGTTTTCTTTCAAAAAATTGGATGAGTCCACGTTGCGCTTTGGGGCATTTCCTGTCGCGGGCGCTAGGCCTACCCACACAAGTGAGGTATCATTTTTATCGGGAGACTCAGGGGAACGCTGGGTGGAAGGAAATTTGTGGCTCCTCTCAGATTCCAGAACTTTCTGCCACAGAAATGTGAGAAACATGTGTTTTTTTTGCCAAATTTTGAGGTTTGCAAAGGATTCTGTGTAACAGTACCTGGTCAGAGGCCTACAAGTCACCCCATCTTGGATTCCCCTAGGTCTCTAGTTTTCAGAAATGCACAGGTTTGGTAGGTTTCCCTAGGTGACGGCTGAGCTAGAGGCCAAAATCTACAGGTAGGCACTTTGCAAAAAACACCTCTGTTTTCTTTCAAAAAATTGGATGTGTCCACGTTGCGCTTTTGGGCATTTCCTGTCGCGAGCGCTAGGCCTAACCACACAAGTGAGGTATCATTTTTATCGGGAGACTTGGGGGAACGCTGGGTGGAAGGAAATTTGTGGCTCCTCTCAGATTCCAGAACTTTCTGCCACAGAAATGTGAGGAACATGTGTTTTTTTAGCCAAATTTTGAGGTTTGCAAAGGATTCTGGGTAACAGAACCTGGTCAGAGCCCCACAAGTCACCCCATCTTGGATTCCCCTAGGTCTCTAGTTTTAAAAAATGCACAGGTTTGGTAGGTTTCCCTAGGTGCCGGCTGAGCTAGAGGCCAAAATCTACATGTAGGCACTTTGCAAAAAACACCTCTGTTTTCTTTAAAAAAATTGGATGAGTCCACGTTGTGCTTTGGGGCATTTCCTGTCGCGGACGCTAGGCCTACCCACACAAGTGAGGTATCATTTTTATCAGGAGACTTGGGGGAACGCTGTGTGGAAGGAAATTTGTGGCTCCTCTCAGATTCCAGAACTTTCTGCCACAGAAATGTGAGGAACATGTGTTTTTTTAGCCAAATTTTGAGGTTTGCAAAGGATTCTGGGTAATAGAACCTGGTCAGAGCCCCACAAGTCACCCCATCTTGGATTCCCCTAGGTCTCTAGTTTTAAAAAATGCACAGGTTTGGTAGGTTTCCCTAGGTGCCGGCTGAGCTAGAGGCCAAAATCTACAGGTAGGCACTTTGCAAAAAACACCTCTGTTTTCTTTAAAAAAATTGGATGTGTCCACGTTGCGCTTTGGGGCATTTCCTGTCGCGAGCGCTAGGCCTACCCACACAAGTGAGGTATCATTGTTATCGGGAGACTTGGGAGAACGCTGGGTGGAAGGAAATTTGTGGCTCCTCTCAGATTCCAGAACTTTCTGCTACAGAAATGTGAGGAACATGTGTTTTTTTAGCCAAATTTTGAGGTTTGCAAAGGATTCTGGGTAACAGAACCTGGTCAGAGCCCCACAAGTCACCCCATCTTGGATTCCCCTAGGTCTCTAGTTTTCAAAAATGCACAGGTTTGGTAGGTTTCCCTAGGTGCCGGCTGAGCTAGAGGCCAAAATCTACAGGTAGGCACTTTGCAAAAAACACCTCTGTTTTCTTTCAAAAAATTGGATGAGTCCACGTTGCGCTTTGGGGCATTTCCTGTCGCGGGCGCTAGGCCTACCCACACAAGTGAGGTATCATTTTTATCGGGAGACTTGGGGGAACGCTGGGTGGAAGGAAATTTGTGGCTCCTCTCAGATTCCAGAACTTTCTGCCACAGAAATGTGAGGAACATGTGTTTTTTTAGCCAAATTTTGAGGTTTGCAAAGGATTCTGGGTAACAGAACCTGGTCAGAGCCCCACAAGTCACCCCATCTTGGATTCCCCTAGGTCTCTAGTTTTCAAAAATGCACAGGTTTGGTAGGTTTCTCTAGGTGCCGGCTGAGCTAGAGGCCAAAATCTACAGGTAGGCACTTTGCAAAAAACACCTCTGTTTTCTTTCAAAAAATTGGATGAGTCCACGTTGCGCTTTGGGGCATTTCCTGTCGCGGGCGCTAGGCCTACCCACACAAGTGAGGTATCATTTTTATCGGGAGACTCAGGGGAACGCTGGGTGGAAGGAAATTTGTGGCTCCTCTCAGATTCCAGAACTTTCTGCCACAGAAATGTGAGAAACATGTGTTTTTTTTGCCAAATTTTGAGGTTTGCAAAGGATTCTGTGTAACAGTACCTGGTCAGAGGCCTACAAGTCACCCCATCTTGGATTCCCCTAGGTCTCTAGTTTTCAGAAATGCACAGGTTTGGTAGGTTTCCCTAGGTGACGGCTGAGCTAGAGGCCAAAATCTACAGGTAGGCACTTTGCAAAAAACACCTCTGTTTTCTTTCAAAAAATTGGATGTGTCCACGTTGCGCTTTTGGGCATTTCCTGTCGCGAGCGCTAGGCCTAACCACACAAGTGAGGTATCATTTTTATCGGGAGACTTGGGGGAACGCTGGGTGGAAGGAAATTTGTGGCTCCTCTCAGATTCCAGAACTTTCTGCCACAGAAATGTGAGGAACATGTGTTTTTTTAGCCAAATTTTGAGGTTTGCAAAGGATTCTGGGTAACAGAACCTGGTCAGAGCCCCACAAGTCACCCCATCTTGGATTCCCCTAGGTCTCTAGTTTTAAAAAATGCACAGGTTTGGTAGGTTTCCCTAGGTGCCGGCTGAGCTAGAGGCCAAAATCTACATGTAGGCACTTTGCAAAAAACACCTCTGTTTTCTTTAAAAAAATTGGATGAGTCCACGTTGTGCTTTGGGGCATTTCCTGTCGCGGACGCTAGGCCTACCCACACAAGTGAGGTATCATTTTTATCAGGAGACTTGGGGGAACGCTGTGTGGAAGGAAATTTGTGGCTCCTCTCAGATTCCAGAACTTTCTGCCACAGAAATGTGAGGAACATGTGTTTTTTTAGCCAAATTTTGAGGTTTGCAAAGGATTCTGGGTAATAGAACCTGGTCAGAGCCCCACAAGTCACCCCATCTTGGATTCCCCTAGGTCTCTAGTTTTAAAAAATGCACAGGTTTGGTAGGTTTCCCTAGGTGCCGGCTGAGCTAGAGGCCAAAATCTACAGGTAGGCACTTTGCAAAAAACACCTCTGTTTTCTTTAAAAAAATTGGATGTGTCCACGTTGCGCTTTGGGGCATTTCCTGTCGCGAGCGCTAGGCCTACCCACACAAGTGAGGTATCATTGTTATCGGGAGACTTGGGAGAACGCTGGGTGGAAGGAAATTTGTGGCTCCTCTCAGATTCCAGAACTTTCTGCTACAGAAATGTGAGGAACATGTGTTTTTTTAGCCAAATTTTGAGGTTTGCAAAGGATTCTGGGTAACAGAACCTGGTCAGAGCCCCACAAGTCACCCCATCTTGGATTCCCCTAGGTCTCTAGTTTTAAAAAATGCACAGGTTTGGTAGGTTTCCCTAGGTGCCGGCTGAGCTAGAGGCCAAAATCTACAGGTAGGCACTTTGCAAAAAACACCTCTGTTTTCTTTCAAAAAATTGGATGAGTCCACGTTGCGCTTTGGGGCATTTCCTGTCGCGGGCGCTAGGCCTACCCACACAAGTGAGGTATCATTTTTATCGGGAGACTTGGGGGAACGCTGGGTGGAAGGAAATTTGTGGCTCCTCTCAGATTCCAGAACTTTCTGCCACAGAAATGTGAGGAACATGTGTTTTTTTAGCCAAATTTTGAGGTTTGCAAAGGATTCTGGGTAACAGAACCTGGTCAGAGCCCCACAAGTCACCCCATCTTGGATTCCCCTAGGTCTCTAGTTTTCAAAAATGCACAGGTTTGGTAGGTTTCCCTAGGTGCCGGCTGAGCTAGAGGCCAAAATCTACAGGTAGGCACTTTGCAAAAAACACCTCTGTTTTCTTTCAAAAAATTGGATGAGTCCACGTTGCGCTTTGGGGCATTTCCTGTCGCGGGCGCTAGGCCTACCCACACAAGTGAGGTATCATTTTTATCGGGAGACTCAGGGGAACGCTGGGTGGAAGGAAATTTGTGGCTCCTCTCAGATTCCAGAACTTTCTCCCACAGAAATGTGAGAAACATGTGTTTTTTTTGCCAAATTTTGAGGTTTGCAAAGGATTCTGTGTAACAGTACCTGGTCAGAGGCCTACAAGTCACCCCATCTTGGATTCCCCTAGGTCTCTAGTTTTCAGAAATGCACAGGTTTGGTAGGTTTCCCTAGGTGACGGCTGAGCTAGAGGCCAAAATCTACAGGTAGGCACTTTGCAAAAAACACCTCTGTTTTCTTTCAAAAAATTGGATGTGTCCACGTTGCGCTTTTGGGCATTTCCTGTCGCGAGCGCTAGGCCTAACCACACAAGTGAGGTATCATTTTTATCGGGAGACATGGGGGAACGCTGGGTGGAAGGAAATTTGTGGCTCCTCTCAGATTCCAGAACTTTCTGCCACAGAAATGTGAGGAACATGTGTTTTTTTAGCCAAATTTTGAGGTTTGCAAAGGATTCTGGGTAACAGAACCTGGTCAGAGCCCCACAAGTCACCCCATCTTGGATTCCCCTAGGTCTCTAGTTTTAAAAAATGCACAGGTTTGGTAGGTTTCCCTAGGTGCCGGCTGAGCTAGAGGCCAAAATCTACAGGTAGGCACTTTGCAAAAAACACCTCTGTTTTCTTTAAAAAAATTGGATGTGTCCACGTTGTGCTTTGGGGCATTTCCTGTCGCGGGCGCTAGGCCTACCCACACAAGTGAGGTATCATTTTTATCAGGAGACTTGGGGGAACGCTGTGTGGAAGGAAATTTGTGGCTCCTCTCAGATTCCAGAACTTTCTGCCACAGAAATGTGAGGAACATGTGTTTTTTTAGCCAAATTTTGAGGTTTGCAAAGGATTCTGGGTAATAGAACCTGGTCAGAGCCCCACAAGTCACCCCATCTTGGATTCCCCTAGGTCTCTAGTTTTAAAAAATGCACAGGTTTGGTAGGTTTCCCTAGGTGCCGGCTGAGCTAGAGGCCAAAATCTACAGGTAGGCACTTTGCAAAAAACACCTCTGTTTTCTTTAAAAAAATTGGATGTGTCCACGTTGCGCTTTGGGGCATTTCCTGTCGCGAGCGCTAGGCCTACCCACACAAGTGAGGTATCATTGTTATCGGGAGACTTGGGAGAACGCTGGGTGGAAGGAAATTTGTGGCTCCTCTCAGATTCCAGAACTTTCTGCTACAGAAATGTGAGGAACATGTGTTTTTTTAGCCAAATTCTGAGGTTTGCAAAGGATTCTGGGTAACAGAACCTGGTCAGAGCCCCACAAGTCACCCCATCTTGGATTCCCCTAGGTCTCTAGTTTTCAAAAATGCACAGGTTTGGTAGGTTTCCCTAGGTGCCGGCTGAGCTAGAGGCCAAAATCTACAGGTAGGCACTTTGCAAAAAACACCTCTGTTTTCTTTCAAAAAATTGGATGAGTCCACGTTGCGCTTTGGGGCATTTCCTGTCGCGGGCGCTAGGCCTACCCACACAAGTGAGGTATCATTTTTATCGGGAGACTTGGGGGAACGCTGGGTGGAAGGAAATTTGTGGCTCCTCTCAGATTCCAGAACTTTCTGCCACAGAAATGTGAGGAACATGTGTTTTTTTAGCCAAATTTTGAGGTTTGCAAAGGATTCTGGGTAACAGAACCTGGTCAGAGCCCCACAAGTCACCCCATCTTGGATTCCCCTAGGTCTCTAGTTTTAAAAAATGCACAGGTTTGGTAGGTTTCCCTAGGTGCCGGCTGAGCTAGAGACCAAAATCTACAGGTAGGCACTTTGCAAAAAACACCTCTGTTTTCTTTCAAAAAATTGGATGTGTCCACGTTGCGCTTTGGGGCATTTCCTGTCGCGAGCGCTAGGCCTACCCACACAAGTGAGGTATCATTTTTATCGGGAGACTTGGGCGAACGCTGGGTGGAAGGAAATTTGTGGCTCCTCTCATATTCCAGAACTTTCTGCCACAGAAATGTGAGGAACATGTGTTTTTTTTGCCAAATTTTGAGGTTTGCAAAGGATTCTGGGTAACAGTACCTGGTCAGAGGCCCACAAGTCACCCCATCTTGGATTCCCCTAGGTCTCTAGTTTTCAGAAATGCACAGGTTTGGTAGGTTTCCCTAGGTGCCGGCTGAGCTAGAGGCCAAAATCTACAGGTAGGCACTTTGCAAAAAACACCTCTGTTTTCTTTCAAAAAATTGGATGTGTCCACGTTGCGCTTTGGGGCATTTCCTGTCGCGAGCGCTAGGCCTACCCACACAAGTGAGGTATCATTTTTATCGGGAGACTTGGGGGAACGCTGGGCGGAAGGAAATTTGTGGCTCTACTCAGATTCCAGAACTTTCTGCCACAGAAATGTGAGGAACATGTGTTTGTTTAGCCAAATTTTGAGGTTTGCAAAGGATTCTGGGTAACAGAACCTGGTCAGAGCCCCACAAGTCACCCCATCTTGGATTCCCCTAGGTCTCTAGTTTTCAAAAATGCACAGGTTTGGTAGGTTTCCCTAGGTGCCGGCTGAGCTAGAGGCCAAAATCTACAGGTAGGCACTTTGCAAAAAACACCTCTGTTTTCTTTCAAAAAATTGGATGAGTCCACGTTGCGCTTTGGGGCATTTCCTGTCGCGGGCGCTAGACCTACCCACACAAGTGAGGTATCATTTTTATCGGGAGACTCAGGGGAACGCTGGGTGGAAGGAAATTTGTGGCTCCTCTCAGATTCCAGAACTTTCTGCCACAGAAATGTGAGAAACATGTGTTTTTTTTGCCAAATTTTGAGGTTTGCAAAGGATTCTGGGTAACAATACCTCGTCAGAGGCCTACAAGTCACCCCATCTTGGATTCCCCTAGGTCTCTAGTTTTCAGAAATGCACAGGTTTGGTAGGTTTCCCTAGGTGACGGCTGAGCTAGAGGCCAAAATCTACAGGTAGACACTTTGCAAAAAACACCTCTGTTTTCTTTAAAAAAATTGGATGTGTCCACAATGCGCTTTGGGGCATTTCCTGTCGCGGGCGCTAGGCCTACCCACACAAGTAAGGTATAATTTTTATCGGGAGACTTGGGGGAACGCTGGGTGGAAGGAAATTTGTGGCTCCTCTCAGATTCCAGAACTTTCTGACACAGAAATGTGAGGAACATGTGTTTTTTTAGCCAAATTTTGAGGTTTGCAAAGGATTCTGGGTAACAGAACCTGGTCAGAGCCCCACAAGTCACCCCATCTTGGATTCCCCTAGGTCTCTAGTTTTCAAAAATGCACAGGTTTGGTAGGTTTCCCTAGGTGCCGGCTGAGCTAGAGGCCAAAATCTACAGGTAGGCCCTTTGCAAAAAACACCTCTGTTTTCTTTCAAAAAATTGGATGAGTCCACGTTGCGCTTTGGGGCATTTCCTGTCGCGGGCGCTAGGCCTACCCACACAAGTGAGGTATCATTTTTATCAGGAGACTCAGGGGAACGCTGGGTGGAAGGAAATTTGTGGCTCCTCTCAGATTCCAGAACTTTCTGCTACAGAAATGTGAGGAACATGTGTTTTTTTAGCCAAATTCTGAGGTTTGCAGAGGATTCTGGGTAACAGAACCTGGTCAGAGCCCCACAAGTCACCCCATCTTGGATTCCCCTAGGTCTCTAATTTTAAAAAATGCACAGGTTTGGTAGGTTTCCCTAGGTGCCGGCTGAGCTAGAGACCAAAATCTACAGGTAGGCACTTTGCAAAAAACACCTCTGTTTTCTTTCAAAAAATTGGATGTGTCCACGTTGCGCTTTGGGGCATTTCCTGTTGCGAGCGCTAGGCCTACCCACACAAGTGAGGTATAATTTTTATCGGGAGACTTGGGCGAACGCTGGGTGGAAGGAAATTTGTGGCTCCTCTCAGATTCCAGAACTTTCTGCCACAGAAATGTGAGGAACATGTGTTTTTTTTGCCAAATGTTGAGGTTTGCAAAGGATTCTGGGTAACAGTACCTGGTCAGAGGCCCACAAGTCACCCCATCTTGGATTCCCCTAGGTCTCTAGTTTTCAGAAATGCACAGGTTTGGTAGGTTTCCCTAGGTGCCGGCTGAGCTAGAGGCCAAAATCTACAGGTAGGCACTTTGCAAAAAACACCTCTGTTTTCTTTCAAAAAATTGGATGTGTCGACGTTGCGCTTTGGGGCATTTCCTGTCGCGAGCGCTAGGCCTACCCACACAAGTGAGGTATCATTTTTATCGGGAGACTTAGGGGAACGCTGGGTGGAAGGAAATTTGTGGCTCCTCTCAGATTCCAGAACTTTCTGCCACAGAAATGTGAGGAACATGTGTTTTTTTAGCCAAATTTTGAGGTTTGCAAAGGATTCTGGGTAACAGAACCTGGTCAGAGCCCCACAAGTCACCCCATCTTGGATTCCCCTAGGTCTCTAGTTTTCAAAAATGCACAGGTTTGGTAGGTTTCCCTAGGTGCCGGCTAAGCTAGAGGCCAAAATCTACAGGTAGGCACTTTGCAAATAACACCTCTGTTTTCTTTAAAAAAATTGGATGTGTCCACGTTGCGCTTTGAGGCATTTCCTGTCGCGAGCGCTAGGCCTACCCACACAAGTGAGGTATCATTTTTATCGGGAGAGTTGGGGGAACGCTGGGTGGAAGGAAATTTGTGGCTCCTCTCAGATTCCAGAACTTTCTGCCACAGAAATGTGAGGAACATGTGTTTTTTTAGCCACATTTTGAGGTTTGCAAAGGATTCTGGGTAACAGAACCTGGTCAGAGCCCCACAAGTCACCCCATCTTGGATTCCCCTAAGTCTCTAGTTTTAAAAAATGCACAGGTTTGGTAGGTTTCCCTAGGTGCCGGCTGAGCTAGAGGCCAAAATCTACAGGTAGGCACTTTGCAAAAAACACCTCTGTTTTCTTTAAAAAAATTAGATGTGTCCACGTTGCGCTCTGGGGCATTTCCTGTTGGGGGCGCTAGGCCTACCCACACAAGTGAGGTATCATTTTTATCGGGAGACTTGGGGGAACGCTGGGTGGAAGGAAATTTGTGGCTCCTCTCAGATTCCAGAACTTTCTGCCACAGAAATGTGAGGAACATGTGTTTTTTTAGCCAAATTTTAAGGTTTGCAAAGGATTCTGGGTAACAGAACCTGGTCAGAGCCCCACAAGTCACCCCATCTTGGATTCCCCTAGGTCTCTAGTTTTAAAAAATGCACAGGTTTGGTAGGTTTCCCTAGGTGCCGGCTGAGCTAGAGGCCAAAATCTACAGGTAGGCACTTTGCAAAAAACACCTCTGTTTTCTTTTAAAAAATTGGATGTGTCCACGTTGCGCTTTGGGGCATTTCCTGTCGGGGCGCTAGGCCTACCCACACAAGTGAGGTATCATTTTTATCGGGAGACTTGGGGGAACGCTGGGTGGAAGGAAATTTGTGGCTCCTCTCAGATTCCAGAACTTTCTGCCACAGAAATGTGAGGAACATGTGTTTTTTAAGCCAAATTTTGAGGTTTGCAAAGGATTCTGGGTAACAGAACCTGGTCAGAGCCCCACAAGTCACCCCGTCTTGGATTCTCCTAGGTCTCTAGTTTTAACAAATGCACAGGTTTGATAGGTTTCCCTAGGTGCCGGCTGAGCTAGAGACCAAAATCTACAGGTAGGCACTTTGCAAAAAACACCTCTGTTTTCTTTCAAAAAATTGGATGTGTCCACGTTGCGCTTTGGGGCATTTCCTGTCGCGGGCGCTAGGCCTACCCACACAAGTGAGGTATCATTTTTATCAGGAGACTTGGAGGAACGCTGTGTGGAAGGAAATTTGTGGCTCCTCTCAGATTCCAGAACTTTCTGCCACAGAAATGTGAGGAACATGTGTTTTTTTAGCCAAATTTTGAGGTTTGCAAAGGATTCTGGGTAACAGAACCTGGTCAGAGCCCCACAAGTCACCCCATCTTGGATTCCCCTAGGTCTCTAGTTTTAAAAAATGCACAGGTTTGGTAGGTTTCCCTAGGTGCCGGCTGAGCTAGAGGCCAAAATCTACAGGTAGGCACTTTGCAAAAAACACCTCTGTTTTCTTTAAAAAAATTGGATGTGTCCACGTTGCGCTTTGGGGCATTTCCTGTTGCGGGCACTAGGCCTACCCACACAAGTGAGGTATCATTTTTATCGGGAGACTTGGGGGAATGCTGGGTGGAAGGAAATTTGTGGCTCCTCTCAGATTCCAGAACTTTCTGCCACAGAAATGTGTGGAACGTGTTTTTTTAGCCAAATTTTGAGGTTTGCAAAGGATTCTGGGTAACAGAACCTGGTCAGAGCCCCACAAGTCACCCCGTCTTGGATTCTCCTAGGTCTCTAGTTTTAAAAAATGCACAGGTTTGATAGGTTTCCCTAGGTGCCGGCTGAGCTAGAGACCAAAATCTACAGGTAGGCACTTTGCAAAAAACACCTCTGTTTTCTTTAAAAAAATTGGATGTGTCCACGTTGCGCTCTGGGGCATTTCCTGTTGGGGGCGCTAGGCCTACCCACACAAGTGAGGTATCATTTTTATTGGGAGACTTGGGGGAACGCTGGGTGGAAGGAAATTTGTGGCTCCTCTCAGATTCCAGAACTTTCTGCCACAGAAATGTGAGGAACATGTGTTTTTTTAGCCAAATTTTAAGGTTTGCAACGGATTCTGGGTAACAGAACCTGGTGAGAGCCCCACAAGTCACCCCATCTTGGATTCCCCTAGGTCTCTAGTTTTAAAAAATGCACAGGTTTGGTAGGTTTCCCTAGGTGCCGGCTGAGCTAGAGGCCAAAATCTACAGGTAGGCACTTTGCAAAAAACACCTCTGTTTTCTTTAAAAAAATTGGATGTGTCCACGTTGCGCTTTGGGGCATTTCCTGTCGGGGGCGCTAGGCCTACCCACACAAGTGAGGTATCATTTTTATCGGGAGACTTGGGGGAACGCTGGGTGGAAGGAAATTTGTGGCTCCTCTCAGATTCCAGAACTTTCTGCCACAGAAATGTGAGGAACATGTGTTTTTTAAGCCAAATTTTGAGGTTTGCAAAGGATTCTGGGTAACAGAACCTGGTCAGAGCCCCACAAGTCACCCCGTCTTGGATTCTCCTAGGTCTCTAGTTTTAAAAAATGCACAGGTTTGATAGGTTTCCCTAGGTGCCGGCTGAGCTAGAGACCAAAATCTACAGGTAGGCACTTTGCAAAAAACACCTCTGTTTTCTTTAAAAAAATTGGATGTGTCCACGTTGCGCTTTGGGGCATTTCCTGTCGCGGGCGCTAGGCCTACCCACACAAGTGAGGTATCATTTTTATCAGGAGACTTGGAGGAACGCTGTGTGGAAGGAAATTTGTGGCTCCTCTCAGATTCCAGAACTTTCTGCCACAGAAATGTGTGGAACATGTGTTTTTTTAGCCAAATTTTGAGGTTTGCAAAGGATTCTGGGTAACAGAACCTGGTCAGAGTCCCACAAGTCACCCCATCTTGAATTCCCCTAGGTCTCTAGTTTTCAAAAATGCACAGGTTTGGTAGGTTTCCCTAGGTGCCGGCTGAGCTAGAGGCCAAAATCTACAGGTAGGCACTTCGCAAAAAACACCTCTGTTTTCTTTCAAAAAATTGGATGTGTCCACGTTGCGCTTTGGGGCATTTCCTATCACGGGCGCTAGGCCTACCCACACAAGTGAGGTATCATTTTTATCGGGAGACTTGGGGGGACTTAGATTAGCAAAACAAGTGTTTTTGCCCCTTGTCTTTCTCTACATTTTTTCCTTCCAAATATAGGAGAGTGTGTGAAAAAGACATCTATTTGAGAAATGCCCTGTAATTCACATGCTAGTATGGACACCCCGGAATTCAGAGATGTGCAAATAACGACTGCTCCTCAACACCTTATCTTGTGCCCTTTTTGGAAATACAAAGGTTTTCTTGATAGCTATTTTTTACTCTTTATATTTCAGCAAATGAATTGCTGTATACCCGGTATAGAAGGAAAACGCACTGCAGGGTGCAGCTCATTTATTGGCTCTGGGTACCTAGGGTTCTTGATGAACCTACAAGCCCTATATATCCCCGCAACCAGAGGAGTCCAGCAGACGTAACGGTATATTGCTTTCGACAATCTGACATTGCAGGGAAAAGTTACAGAGTAAAACGTAGAGAAAAATTGATGTTTTTTTCACCTCAATTTGAATATTTTTCTTTTTCGGTTGTTATTTTCTGTAGGAAACCCTTGTAGGATCTACACAAATGACCCCTTGCTGAATTCAGAATTTTGTCTACTTTTCCGAAATGTTTAGGTTTCTGGGATCCAGCATTGGTTTCATGCCCATTTCTGTCACTGACTGGAAGGAGGCTGAAAGCACAAAAAATTGCAAACATGGGGTATGTCCCAGTAAAATGCCAAAATTGTGTTGAAAAATTGGGTTTTCTGATTCAAGTCTGCCTGTTCCTGAAAGCTGGGAAGCTGCTGAGTTTAGCACCGCAAACCCTTTGTTGATGCCATTTTCAGGGGAAAAACCACAAGCCTTCTTCTGCAGCCACTTTTTCCCATTTGTTTGAAAAAAACGAAATTTTCACTGTATTTTGGCTAATTTCTTGGCCTCCTTCAGGGGAACCCACAAAGTCTGGGTACCTCTAGAATCCCTAGGATGTTGGTAAAAAAGGACGCAAATTTTGCTTGGTTAGCTTATGTGGATAAAAAGTTATGAGGGCCTAAGCGCGAACTGCCCCAAATAGGCAAAAAAAGGCCTGGCACAGAAGGGGGAAAAGGCCTGGCAGAGAAGGGGTGAATATTCCGAATAATTATTTCAAAAGGTTGAACTCTATTTTAACTAAATTCTTATGGAATAATAAGAGACCCAGAATGTCTCTTCAAAAATTAATGAGACCTAAAATTCACGGAGGAGTTAATTTACCGAATCTTTGCTCTTATCATATGGGTTTTTCTCTTAAACAGGCTTCTTGTTTATTGACCAAAGATGCTTCCACTTCTTTGCCTTTGTGGGTTGAGGTTGAAAAAAACATTTTTGCTCCTTTTACATTTCCGGAAGTATCAACTCTGTCAAGAAAGCCTTCATTTATTTCCCTCCCGATTTTGAAAAAATCATGCAGAATTCTGCAACCTATTTTTACTTTATATGATGAAGGCACACTGCAATTTCTGAATTTGTCAATCAGGTACAACAAACTCATCAAGTTAAATAATAAAACCATTTACTTGAATTCGTGGCATTTGAAGGGGTTGAAGTGGGTCCACCAACTTTTTGACAATGATTCTCCTCTTTCTTTTGAGCAAGCATGTTTTCTTTTTTCACTTCCATCCTCTTTTAATAAGAAATATGATGCCTTAATACATGCTATAAATACTTCTTATCAATCTTTCTCAGTTCAGCAAGCACCTTTGGTTCATTCTTCTCCAATTAAGAATTTGTTGCTACACTCTGCCTCAGCTTCCCGTATTTACCAAACAATTACAGCTCTTCCTGAAGATAGACCTAAATCAGCAATAGAAATATATTGAGAGAAAGATTTGGCTATTTCACTTTCTCCCTCATTATGGAATAATGTGTGGATTAAAATACGAAAGACTTCAAGAGCAGCTAATGCAATTCAAACTTTATTTTTTATTTATAATAGACTATTAATTACACCTTGATCTTTACATAAAATGAATTTAAACCTTCCGCCCGCATGCTGGTCTTGTAGTGAACCGGTTTCAGATCTTAAACACATGCTCTTTGAATGCCCATACACTTTTCTATTTTGGATTAAGGTTTGGAATCAGATTAATATCATTTTTAAAACTCAAATCTCCTTAACTTTTGCAAATATATTTTTAGGCAGCCTTGCCTCCGACTGGTCATGTTTTTCAAAAAACTCTATTGTAATTTTGGATCTATTGTTGGCTGTTGCTTTTCAACAATTACGAAATCTTGGAAAGACTCCTCTCAATTATCCGTTCAGGCTTGGTGGTATGGTATTAGTTATAACCATTGGTTGGATAGAGCTTATGTTTGCCCTGTGTCCCTGGGTATTAAAAGAGACATGTTATGGTTGCCTATTACGAATTACCTTAACTCTTTGGCTTACTCTGCATGCAATCATTTTCCTAGAAATGAAGAGGTTTCTAAACCACCGTAAACTGTTTCTCCTTATTTTTTATTGTACTTAACCTACTGTTTATAACTTTTTCTACTAATATATTTAATATATGCATGTACATTTTGTGATTTAAAGTATTAATATATGTATTATGCTTCTTATGATGCATCTGTTAGGAAATTGAACTGTTACTGTTTTCTTTTCTATCTTGTTATCAAATGTATTTATATCTTTTGAATATTGTATGAATCGTCAATAAACTTTCTATTTTCAAACTTAAAAAAAAAAATCTTTTAGAGTTTGGTATCACTGTTAAATTTGTTGTGTTTCGTAACAGAAACGGCGTAGGTGAAGTTTGTTTAAAATTAAACCTACTGCATTTCTGTCATGAAGCCTGAGAATGTTAATGTTATAAAAAATCCAGTGTCGACATGCATCAGAAATAGTTTTATTACGTGTGGAAAAGGTGGGTACGTAGCTTAGTGACTTAAATGCTTGCCCTTACACCTTCATGAAACCTCCAAGATATATGTAAAAGTCTTAGCCTGCGAACTCAGGTATCCAGCCTTAAAAGGTCAGTAAATTGTCTGTCTATAAATTGGCCACCTGGTACGTACAGCGCTTAGAGATGGCAAAATGTCAGGACTCAGCACTACAAAAAAGCACATCTTATTGTCAGATGACAATCATTAAAACCTGCATACTCACGGGGTAAGGAGAAGTGCCCACTGCCTTACACTGATGTAATGTTAGCCCTGAGGTAAAATTAGTTATTCCTGACATATTGATGGCACCTGGGCATGCACACAGAGTCTTTCAATGTGTGACAGTGGCACATATATGTATTTAACTGATATTTGCACACCAAACATGCATTTACTAAAAAGAAAATTGGATATTTCGAGACAATATTATTTTGTGTGCCATGAAAGTGCTCACTTTTTGTTTTGGAGAAGAGTGTTTATTATTCTAAAGTAATAACCTGGTGTCATATCATGATGGGCTCTCCTGTTGCTGCGCAGAGCCGAGCACCTGTTATAAGCAGTTGCAGGGCATGAACTCGATATTTCTCTTAGTTCTTTATTTTCACACAACACAGTTCGAAAACCGAAAGAGAAATCTACAATTTTCCAACGTGGGAACAGAAAATAAAGAACTAACTCTAATAAATATAAAATTAACTGAATTCACTTCCTGCCTGGTAGGCACATAAATTTAACACAAAATAATTACATTCACAAAAGTAATTTTAAAACCCATATTTGCATCATAACCACTACATCTGCCTGCAGCATTGCTCACTCTTTCCTTAGAGATTTGTTTTTTTAGGTCGAGTTTACCAGCACTAGTAAGTGGGCTTAGTAAGAGCTTACTTGGGCATTCCTTACCACTAGTTGGCTATATTGTCACTCTCATGTGCTTGCTTCTTATTGAATGGTTCTCCATTTTAAAGCTTGCCAATGTTGTGTTCTCCTGACCTGCAGAATAGCTTCCTTACAATCTCTCTGAATGACTGGCTTTTATAGCTTCACTGCTGATGTTGAGTGAATTGTTTTTGTTTCGCTTCAGCACTTCATGTGAGGGCATGTGTTTCCCAGCTGCCTCCCTCATGTGCTTCTTTCCACCCCACTGTTCGGTGTTGCTTTTTCACGTTTGTGCTTCTCTCCTCTGGTTCTTGTGTTCATCTTTCGCCCATGTGCTTCTCTCTCCCAACTGGGCTCCATGTTGCTCTCCCTCACTTGCTCCCCACCTGCCCGTCCTTCATGCAGCTTCACTGCCCCCCCTCAGTTGTGCTTTGATCAGTGTTTCTCTCTTCCACCTGCCTTTCCTCCATATTGCTTTCCATGCCAGTCAGCAGCTGCATTTAAAGATTAAATGTATTAATTTATTTATCCACCCCAAATCAGTAAATAAAAAGAAAAATAGGCCACTGTATCATTCTGTAGGCTCGTGCATGCCCAGACCTATACAATGACGTGGCCACAGCATCTTTTTCTTTAGCCATGTTCCGCAGTATCAGCATTTCTGTACAGCATCATCTAAATAAATAGGCAAAGCCTACAGGTTTTATTGTTATATTTTGTACTTGCAAAGGGGATTTTCAGTTACAATCTGTGACTGAGAATCTGCCAAGAAGGGGCTGGATAGCAACGTTTCAGGGTGCAAACATGTGGAAGTGAAGACAAATGCTATGATACTGATGGTACATGTGAAAATCAGTTTCCTGTGCTGCCTTTATTGTATATGACATTTTAGACCTAATTATACAAACTGTGTTGAAAACAATTCACCACTTTAATACATTTCCCTCAAAAGTGTTGAGGGTTGTGAACCCTGAACCCCACTGTGCAGGTCACCCTAGTTTGTCACAGTATGAAAGTGTTTGTGGGATTAGTACTCATCGCACGCCATTTCAGGCAGTGGCCCAGGTGGTGGTGAAGGCATCTTTTAGGAAGAACAAAACTTTCAAGGGAGAGGTGCAGGGTCTGAGTGCTAAAGCAAGGGGCCACACAGGGATTTATCTACTTGACTCTGCCCCTGCAGACTGTCATCATCATAAACTCCAGAGGGACTACCCTTTCCCAGTGGTGTAACGAAACTGGAGCCCCGCTCCCCCAACCCACTGCACAGAACACTTAGGGGGACCCCTCCGGACGCACTCAGGCCAGGTACTGGGCTGAGGGGGCCCCCTGGAGCTCGGGGGCCACCCGCGCCGCGGTGGCTGCAGGGGCCTTTGTTACACCTCTGCCATTGCTGCCTCAGTACGACCAAGTGCAACATGCTTTGGCATCATCATCTTCCATTCTGCTCCCGCGGCTCAAGCAGTGTTTTGCACAATTGCACAATGGATAATGGTGGCGCTATGGCTAATTTTGTGAGCTCTCAGACACATGATTTGAGCACACACCTCCGCCTGCTACCGACTCACAGACAGGTCATGAAGCCTGCTTGTGCCAATTTCTTCCACCCACGAAACTGACAGTATCTCTCACCCTTGGGACCTGGTGTGGATACCTGGCCTCATCCCAGAGCAGGGTCTGCATTCTGCACATTTCTGTGACACATGTAGTCCACTAGTGAGTCACTGGCTCACTTGCTCTACCTGCCAGCTCTCCAGTCGAGCAGCAGGACAGGAAATAACCATGGGTTTGAAGTCGGGCTGCTCACAAATCCTGATTACAACCGCCCCAGCAGTCAGTCAATTCCTACCGAGGCGTGTCCTCCCTTCTTTCAGCTGAGCCCACTCATCTGAGACTGCAGCTGCAACAATCGTCGCTCACCAACACATCTGGACCCTACTGAGTACCACTATACAGGGTCTGATACGAACCAGTAACTGCTCTCCACAGCAAGTCCAGGGGAAGCTAAGAGTAAATGCCAGTAAATAACAATCCTCTGGTATTTACTATAGCCTTAGAACCCGCCGTAGCGGGCTCTACCGGCTATTAAAGGCCCGCTCCCCGCGTTAAATGCCCGAGCTGAAGGCGAGGGCATTTAACAAGGGAGAGGGACTTTAATATAGTCTTAGAACCCACCGTAGCGGGCTCTACCGGCTATTAAAGGCCCGCTCCCGGGTTAAATGCCCGAGCATGCCTGAGATTCTCTGTCTGGCTATGAACTGTTTTCTCCCCCACCTCATGCCTCACCTGAAGCTACGTTTGATTTAACCCACTAGTAGCATTTTCAAACTAGCGAATTAGCAGGACCTCGTTGTGATTTCTTCCTCAATTACAATAAGGTAAAGCAGACATTGCTTGTCATTAGTTAGCTCTAAGTGGAATACTCTTTGAAACTGGCATTTCTGATGACTGCACATAATTTTCCTGATTAGCAGGCACACAATGTGTTATGTTATCTGCATTTGCATAGTGCGTATTCCTGTTAGCATTGGCTCGATAGTGTAATTTTTCACCCAGCTTGGTTTAACATGTCTTTTCACTGTGGAGCAATAATGCCAATATATTTAGAGAATAATTGTAGAAAATATAGCATTTAGCCTTATTTTTGAACATTTAT
This sequence comes from Pleurodeles waltl, assembly GCF_031143425.1. NCBI lineage: Eukaryota > Metazoa > Chordata > Amphibia > Caudata > Salamandridae > Pleurodeles > Pleurodeles waltl. The sequence continues at coordinate 1,329,289,556 of NC_090446.1, read as the reverse complement.
TCATGGGGGTGGTGGGAGGAACTCCAAATAAATCTCTCTCCCTAATGGTATGAGTTTACTCGCTGCTCCCATCAAAGCCATGCAAATTTGATAAAGCATTATATTACTGACTTCAGTGTCTTTAATGGACAATTGCCATAGCGATTTCCTCTGTGTTTTGCTCTGTTTCAACCTTAAGAGAGCCTTTTACTCTTGGTATTTATAAAGGCCTATGTAAAGCAGGGCAGGGCCTAACAACCACTTGCTTCTGTATGTGGCTGGGTGTTCAAGAGGTACAGTGAAACAGGTTTCGTCAAATAAAAAAGAAAAGTGTGACATAATCCGAAAAGCTTTTGAATAGGGTGAACATAAGAGAAGAAAGTGGCAGGAAAGTGTGAACAACAGAAGAGAAGAACGAAACACAGGGGAAAGCGGATGTAGAGAAACAGAAAAGACATTACATTCAATGGGGACACAGGATGTTTTTTAATTAATCGTAGCGGTTCCGATTCACAAACTACATTTTGCAGTATGTAAATTGTACTACAGTACTACAATATGCAACTCACAAACCCACGGGTAAAAATCTCCACATCTACCTTCACGTTTCCTATCTATTCTATGAAGAAATCTCCACACATGTAAGTTTACTGCTTATTAGTAAATGTGGGAGGGAACAAAATGAAGAACATGCATGGCAAAAATTCGGGGGCTTAGGGATGGGCATGTTGGTAAAGCACCCTCCCAGAAAAGAGTAAAGAGTAATACCTTTTCTGTTCATAAACTACAGTCTTAAAGTCACCACAGCCAAAAAACAACAAAACAGTTGTAAATATACTCCTGCCCAGACTTGGAGTACGTGTAGGTACTGCCACAAATTCCCATAGACAATTACATTTATATTTAACTTCTGTTTAAAAAATAATATTTAAAGCATTAAATTTCGATATTTTAATTATTAAATTATTTCATAAGCGTACGATGTGATGTGTTAACATGCTGTAACATTTCATTATTATTAGTTTTAGGTTAGTGGTTTTAATTTACATTTTACAATTAAGATATTTTAAATTGAATTGATAAAGTTTGTAATTTTACCGTATACTTTACCATAGGACGATCGCCACTGGAAGTAACTTTACATCCGTAACTCCAGTCTAAGATATTTCTACCAGTTTTTTTGGGGTGAAGACATGGAAGCCTACACTTAGATGTAACTTTACATTCTGAAATGGTGAATAGAAAATAAATGTAGCTGTGCAAGAATAAATTTACATGTGAGTACTTTTATATGTGTAGATTTCGATTTTTCGATAGAGCCCGTTATATTTGAGCAGAGGATATCTCAAGCAAGTAATCTTGTATCTTAATTACCCTTATCTGCATCAAGGTATTTCTTGGGCCACTTCAAGACTTGAATGATCTTTCATGAGTTAGAATTCCTAGCTGGGAAAACTCAGCCTTTTAACCTTCACAGTTCAATAAAATGACTAACATTAAATTGAGTAACAGTAACTCATGATACACATACACTAGAAAGGGCAAATTGTGGTAATAGTAGCTACATAAACAAGCATTTGCAATGCAACGGGTCTCGCATTTGCTCAAGTTAGAGCTATTAGCGTTGTAAACTTCTAACCGGACGCTGCTTGCCACACAAATTAAAAGCGTGATTGCGCTATGTAAAATGCAACACAATTGCGCTGAAATTGAAAATGGAAAAATAGAGAGCAATCGCGCTATGTAAACCCCAGCGCGATTGCGCTGTTTGGAAAACAAAAGGATAAAGTAGTCCGGAAACCATGCTGAAAACATGGAGTCTCGTATGTTTTCATTAGTTTACCGGTGCTGTGTAGGTGGGCTAAACACCGGAAAAGGCATGACGCATGCATGCCTTTCACGAATGAAAGCAAGCGGATTTTAAAAGGCAAGCCCACGTACCAATGATAGTGACTGACGTGACATTGGCGTGGTTAGAAGCCCAAAGAGAGATTACTGCAGGTGACGGAGTGTTTTGCGCTCTCCCCTAAAAACATGCTATTATTATTAGTAATTCTATAACATTTAGGGCTAGAATGACCTTACTTGCTACTTCTTTAAACACCGAAGAGGACTGTCGGTCTGGTAACTCAAAACCCTAATGTATCTACTATAGGAATATGTATTTAACCATCTAGCCAAGGGTTCAAATCCTAACGAGCCCACTCAGTCATTTATGTTTCTCATGTTGACAAAATGAACACCTCTGAGCTAGACTGCAGTACACATCTGACATCTTCTACCACTTTGGGAGCGATCAAGCTTTTTACAAAAAGGACATGTTTTTTTATTAATTATATTAATCTGCCCCATAAAGATTTTCTAGATTGCCATGTTAAGACATCAGCGCCTCTACCTATAACACAGTGACTAACATCCATTTGTGCCCCCTCTTCCTTTTTTCTTCATCAACACAAAAATCTTGTACAGAACCACATATTTAGTGAAAAGTCCACTCCTTCTGAGTGACAAGGGAACATCTGGCGTGGTGATGGTTCAAGTGCATACTATGACCCATGCACAGTGTTTGTTATCTAGAGCATGGACACACCAGCACTCTGTAAAGGACACAGGGACAGAAAACATGTCATTCAGCTCTCCACAATACTGCAAAGTCAATAAAAAACTTGTCACACTTGCAGTGTGACCAACATTGGAGGGCCTGAAATCACAATTCATCAAGCACTTCAAGCTACATGGCAATAGGATGTATTACAGGTACTGAGCTCAGTTGAAGTGTAAATGTTGCATAAAGTCTGCCTGGCAGTGGGAGATGAGTGTCAAAGAACAATCCAAATGGCTCTAAAGCTGGACTGAACAACAGAGTGAGTAAATAAACAAGCACTGAAAAGAAACCGGCCACCCTTTTGGGACAAACACTAGGTTGACAAGCTAGGACACAAATATGAAGCAGATAAATATGAGTGACAGGAAAGCCAACCAGTAGTAAGCAATGGGCAGACTCCAAGTCCCCTCTATGTTCTCCGTGAGCCACAATATGTCTTGAGCATGAAGTTTCCTAAAAAGACTTGAATGCTGCTGGTGTATGTGTGCAGGAAAACACATGTATGTGTTTGCAAGTGTGTGTGTGTGTGTGTGTGTGAGAGCATGCATGAGGGAGATCATGTGATGCGTTGGATGGTATTCACCTTTCTTGGCCTGGTGATGCCCACTCCTGTTTATCATAACATAATGATGATAATTATGGCCATATTTTGGTCATGCATGACATGATGGTGCCTACTTGTAGTATATTGCTGACCCTGGCATTCTAGCAAAAACTTTTGCCATACAATAGGTGTACATATCTTGACAATCCCTCCATTGGTATAATATTGGTCCTGATAGGTTATGGACATCTATTGCACGAGATAGTGAAAAATGGGCATGTAAGGTAGAAAATAGCCAGGTGTACTAGTAGTATATCTGGACACTTGATGAAAGGCACACACTAACTACTGTTTGGGAACCAAACACTTAATTACTGAAAATTAAAAAAAAAGTGATATTGATGTAAGAAATTTCACTTTTTGTGCACTGATAAGCTTTGGTCTTGGTAAACTGAGTTTATTTTTTTAAATGAAAATGCATTGGATTGTCAAATGATTTTCATATTTTATACACTGGAAAACGAATGTTTGGGAATTATGAGATTACATTTCCAAATATACATGTATAAGGCATGAAAATTTAGTACGCCAGCTAAAGATTACTTTTTTGAAGTGAACACCTAAAAACAAACTATTCGAAAGTACATAACATGTAAAAAAAGAATTTCTAGAATATGTCATACTATGTCCCTGAACAAATCGTATATTGGCAGATCTACGTTTTCATTCAAGAAACGTAGTACCACCTTTGCTGTCAAGAAACGCATACTGGTACACATGCATGCCCATGGACGTCATTAAGGGGGTCACCAGGGGTTGCAGCTGCGACTCCTGGCTTGCCCTATGCAACCCCTAGCACTGCCTTTGTGACCCCTTTCCTCAGAGGTGGCAAAATCAGTGCCAGGAACACAATAGCGGCTCTTCCTAAGGGACATCATTGGCGCTTCACTGTCTTTGTTTTCTGTCAATTTTTTATTGCAAAAACAGTGAATAAAAATGTATTATTCACTATCAGAGTAATAAAAATTGAATACAATTAGCAGGAATATGCCCTACCATGGCAGGTGAATAAAAAGTGCTTTTAATTGTAGAATGTGTGTGTGCTTGCGGGTGAAAGTGAGTTTACGTGAGACAGAGTGTAAGTGTGAATTTGTGTGTATGCATATGTGTGTGAGTGAAAATGGAGTTCAAAGGGCATGTGATGTCACTTCCGCTACCCCCGTATTTCGGTGAATTGACGTCCATGTGAATGCCATAAAGAATAGGGATGACAGCACGTCATTTTAATGAATTTCATAATGGAGGTTGGAAAGCCCTCAAATTCTTTGGGATAAAGTCTATCTTAAAAAATCCTAGGTGGGCAACAGAATTCTTACACTCCATAGAATGGGATCTAGATATATTCTGGAAGCTGGATCTCCTGCACCTAGGAGACTGAACATGGATGAAGAGTTACATGTACACCTTTAGAAAAACGCACAGCCACCTCTGGCAACCTTAGATCTTGATTTTAAATCTGCTTAAGATGTGTTTGATAGGGTTTGCAACAATTGATTATTCAGATACACCACATCTTTAATTCCACCAAAAGGACCCTCACTTTGTTTCTATTATATTATACAGAATTATTCAGTGTATAGACAATCACATGTGAAGACTTATGAATGAATGCGAGAATCTTTTGCATGCTGATATGTTTTACTTTTGTTGCTGTCATTTGTGTATAAATGTGTAACAGAATTCAATCTTGGTTGCATTTGATAACAACTTACTTCGAAGGGTACCCATTGTACAACTATTTTGTGCATATGTAAACGGAATATGAATGCTTGGTTAATTAAAAATATAGAATATTAATTATTACAATATTCACAATGTGCCCATTGATTGATTCAGTATTGGCTACCATAGTATTGATGGATATATTTGATAAAATATTTTAAATTTTAATATATTGGTGGAAAACATTTATTGACAAAGGAATAGGGATCTGATTGCTATAGTATGAAATATTGATACATTTTATTGTAAAGTTATTTGCAAGGTCTTTTGAATGTGAGATATTTATATACTTAGCCACACGTCTTACCCTGGAATTTCTATAGACAATGCAAGGGGAAGCTGGATCTGAATTGTGAAAATATTTATTACATAATTTATTTAACTACTGGGCTACTATTGCCTTAACTCTTGTAAGTTCCAACGTACAAGAACTACAATGTTCCAATATGGAGAACATTGACACTTTGAGGTATTTCCTTGTGTTGATTGTTAAATGAGTGCCTGTAAGGTCATGCAGGTACAACGATCCAATGTGAAGGATACCTAAACAATTGACTTTAGTATCAATTCTATATATTTTATTGATATTACACATTTTCTGTCACTGTTATTTTTTCTTTTTATTTTTTGTCATCGTTTTGTATATAGGATGATTTCATGGACCCAATTTGGAATTAGTTGTCAGTTTTGTTTACTCTCATATGAGGTGGTAAATAAATTCTAAAGTTATAGTTATGCTGTAAAATTATACACTACAAACCAAACTTAACCTAGACAAAATACAAACTGTAAAATTATAACTTTAATTTATAATTCATGCAACACCTTCAAATTATTATGAGTTGCTCACCTCCATACACAATGCATACACTGACAATCACTCGCGCCATCTCCATGCACTGCTTATTCCCTTTTATACTATATGATATCACTTATACCATGTAACAGAATAGTATTTACAATAATAGTTAAGACATGGCAAATCCCAATTTTGTGAGATCGCATTGCATGGCAGAGTGGCATGTTCTAGTTAATGTAGTGTGGCTACCGACTTGAATGCATTCTGTATGGAGGTGTGCATGTTATAATAATTTGAAGTGCTGCATAAATTATAAATTAAAGTTATGCTTATTTGTGGGTACTTTAAGTTTGTTTTTTAGTTAAATAATTAACAGTCATTAATTTAAATGTGGTGCACAATTTATAAATGTAAGGTATACTTATAACTTTAGAATGTGTAATGTTTATGTATTTTAAGTTTGGTTTGTATGAAAAAAGAATAAGGACATTTTTCTTATCTACAACAAATGTTAAGCTTTGGTATCTTAATTGAGTTTCAATGATTTTATTAATTTTTATTAAAAATGTTCTGCAAATTGAATAGTTTACCGTCGTCAAGTGAAGTGTCCTTTAGTAGAATGGAGTAGAGTAGAATGTGGTACAGTGGAGAGGAGTACAGTGGAATAGCATCCAGTGGAGTGGTGGGCAGCGTAGTGATGTAGAGTGGAGTGTTGTAAAGTGGAGTGGGGTAGAATAGAGTGGTGTAGAGTGTCAGAGTGGAGTGATGTAGGGTATAATGGAGTAAGATAGTGCAGTGGCATGTTGAATAATCCAGTGGTGTGGTCTGCACTAGAGTGGACAGGCATAATACAGAGTCAAGTAAAGTATTATAATTTGGAGTGGCGTCTTGCACAGAAAGTAGATTGGTGTGCCAAAGTGTTGAGAAGTGCTGAAGAATGGAATAGAGCATTGTACACTTGGGTGTAAGGGCACAGAGTTCAGGTTAGTCCAGGGGCATAGAGTGGTATAGTGGCAGAGAGTGTAGTTGAGTCTTGCATTGTGGAGTTGCACAGAGTTGAGATGAGTGTGGTAGAGTGGGTGGTATAGAGTGGAGTCTTGTACAGTGCCACAGAGTGGGGTAAAGTGTGGTGCAGTAGAGTAGTGTGGTCTGTGGTAGTGTCAGAAAGTATCATAGAGTGGAGTAGAATGTCAGAGTGCATTAGAGTGGTGTACAGTGGTGTGGAGTATCATAGAGTGTGGTATAATAAGGTAGAGTGGAGTGGGATAGATTGTCTTGCAGTTGAGTGTCATACAGTGCTGTCTAGTGCAGTGGCATAAAATGCAGTAGTGGAGTGGAGCAGAGTACAGTGGAATACAGTAGAGTAGTGTTGCATAGAGTAGAATATATTAACTGGGGTGGATGAGTAGATGGAGTTGCGTAGAGTGTTGTAAAGTACCAAAGAGTAAAGCTGAGTGCCGTACACTGGAATTAATAGGAGTACATTGTAATTCTATACAGTGAAGTATAGTGTGGTACAGTGGAGCATGGACTGTTGTGGAGTGGAGCATAGTGTTGTTGAGAAGAGCACTGTGGAGTGGGGTGGAGTGGAGCTGGGAAGAGTAGAGTGGCAGAGAATGGATTAGCATACAGCGGAGTGGGCATGGAGTGGCATACAGTGCAATAGTGTACAGTGGAGTGACATACATTGGAATCACATATAGTGGAATATCGTATAAAGTAGAGTGAAGTTCCGTACAGTGGAATATCATAGATTACAGTGTCATAAAGTGGAGTAGCGCTCAGTAGAGTGGAGTGACATTACTGCAGTGGCATACAGTGGAATAGCATGCAGTGAAGTGGTGTAGAGAGGAGTGGTGTAAAGTGGAGTCAGGTACAGTGGAATAGTGTACAGTGGATTTGTGTGGAGTGGAGTGACAAAGATGGAGTTGGGTAGAGTGGAATGGCATACAGTGAAATAGCTTGAGGTGAAGTGGCGCAAAGAGAATTGGCACAGACTCGAGTGGCAACAGCGGGATAGAGCACAGTAGAGGAGGGTAAACTAAAATAGCGTACAGTGGAGTAGTGTAGACTGAAGTGGGGTACACAGGAGTGGTGTGGCTTATATTGGAATAGAGTAGCGTGGAGTGGCTTGGAGTGGAGTGGTGTAGAGTGGAGTGGGGTACAGTGGAAAAGCATACAGTGAAGTGGAGTGGGGTAGAGTGCAGTGGCATAGAGTCAAACAGCGTAGAGCTGAGTGGGTAGAGTGTAACTACCTAAATTGGAATAGGAAATAGTGGGGTGCTGTAGAGTGGAGTGTGATACAGTGGAGTGGTGTAGGAAGGAGTGGCAAAGAGTGGAAAGGTGTAGAATGAAGCAGCATACAGTGGAGCGAAGTATAGTGTAGTGGCGCAGAGTGAAGTGGCATTGAGTAGAATACCATTGAGTGGATTAGTAAGAGTGGAGGTGTGTACACTTGAACAGCGTAGACTGGAGTAGCATGGAGTGGAGTAGCGTAGACTGGAGTAGCGTAAAATAGAGTGACACAGAGTGGAATGGCATAGAGAAGAGTGGGGTAGAATAGAGTGGGCTGGCGTATAGTGGAATATTATATAGTAGAGGGATGCAGAGGGGAATGGCATAGAGTGGAGGGGCATACAGTAAAACAGCAGACAGTGAAGTGTCATACACTGGAGCTGCGTATACTGGAATAGTGTAGACAGAAGCGGCTCACAGTGCTAAAAAGGAATGAGGCAGATCACGCGGGATGGGAACGTGGGAAGGTTTGGGGGAAATAATTTTTTTTTAAGTATCTGAATCATCACTGCCGCCGTCACCTCCTCGCTGCTCCTCTCCTGCGCAGACAGGCTGCAGGTACAGGCTCCCAGCCTGCCCTGCGACCAATCCTGACGCTGCTTAGAGCATAATAATATGGGAAGTAATTAGCGGTGCATGGTGATGCCACGGATTATAGTGTTCTTAGGGCATAAGTTATAATTACTTGAAAAAGCTTTAACTAATGAATTTGAGTGGTTTTATTAGTTTGAAATGTTATGTTTTACCGACATTTTCTCCTAACTATAACGTCCCTAAGCAGAAGACCACTGTCAGGGTATGAGCCAAAAGACCGCCTGTGTTGGGGGTCTCACGACCGCCGTATTACGGCCAAACAGCCAAAAATCTGACACCGTCGGCCTGACTGAGGGCAGGAGATAGGCAGTTCCACCACCAGCACCGCAACATCGGCAACATCCTGCCCTCCAAATTACGACCCACAAATCAGCACAGCAGCCTTTGCACGGCGGTAATCCATTGGCAGCCTGAATTGCCACTGTCAAAAACTTAAATCCACCAGAACACAACACCACATTGGACAGTACGAATACCCCACACCTGACACACATACACACACCACACACACCTGATCACTGCACCATAACCACTCGCATCCTGAATTAAATGGAAGAACGCACAAATAGAAGATACTGCACCTGGATACCATAGGCACCACGACAACTAACATGCAGCACAGACTACAAAACTGCACCCCTGCACACAACAACATGTCGCCACTGCACACAACCACCACATATCACAAGCACATCAAACCACACAACCCCACCTCACCAAACTCCACACCCTCACCCCTGCACATTACACACCCCACCACCCACAACACATCCACCATGTCATGACAGAAACACCCACGATTCACAAATGAGGAGTTGAGGGTCATAGTAGACAAATCGTCAGAGTGGGGCCACAACTGTTCAGACCACAGGTCTAGCATAAATCCAAAGCCAGGAAAACGGAGTTATGGCAGAGGATTGTTGACAGGGTGAACTCAGTGGGAAAAAATCCACGCACAAGGGAGGACCTCAGGAAGAGGTGGCATGACCTACGGGTGAAGTTCTGGCCCATGGCAGCAGGACACCAGATAGCCATCAACATGACTGGTGGTGGACTCCCACCTCCTCCCCCAGAGTTAACATTGTGGGATGAGAAGGTCTTGGCCATCCTGCACCCAGAGGGCCTGAATGAAATATCAGGAGGACTGGACTCTGGTAAGTCAACAACACTCCCCGGGCACCATGTACACCTGCACAGCATGTACCCCCACCACACTTACACCCCCTTACTGCACACTTATCTGCACCAATCCACTCTGAACCCAATGCCCTCCCTTGCATGCCACACCTCCCTACTACCACTAATCCCACACAGGCCCACTGAGTGCACGGATAGCTCCCACTGCAGCAAGTACTACAACTACCACAAGGCAACACTCCCCACCCTTGTATAACTGCTAATTCCACTCCACATTAGGATACCTGCACATATAACGATGTCACCCCCTTCACCTACAGGATACTTGGACTGCTCACTATTATATGGCAATGACAGCATTGATGACCACAACATACTTTACTGCAAACACACAACAGCACTATCCACCAGCCCTTAAACATTGCCAGTGGTCAAGCAGCTGTCATTGCTATCACTGGAAAGCATGTCAAGGCTATGATTGCAAACAACAATGTGAACAGCAAGTACATTTCAACAATGTAACACATTTCCTCTCCATCCACAGGTATCCCTATTACTGTCACCCAGTATAGAATGCCAGAGAAAGACAGTCAGCCCCTGGAAGTAGGCCAAATTGAGGACTACCAGTGTCAGGCACACAATGCCACCATGGCCTCCATTTGTGGGGTGCTCACTGAACTCACCAGCATCCTGTGTGCATTCTCCACCCACTAGCAGGCACCTACCAGTAGCCAATCAACACCTCTGCCATCTACATCTGCCTCAGCTACTGCAATGGAGGCCCAGCCAGAGGACCTACAGGCTGTGAGCATCCCTGCCCCTGCAGCTGAGGATCCTCCATGCAAACGAGGTCCTCCATCCAGGCATCCTGCAGGACCTGAGGCCAAGACCAAAAACACCGCCAGGAAGTGATCTCTCTCCTGAACATTCTCCCTTGTGTGCCACTGAGACACCCAGTTGACTGTCCACTGCCAAAACTCCATTTCCCAGTGGCCCTTGGAGATTGGACCTGTGAGACCAACAGTTGCGCCACCTACTCTGATGCTTTCGAACCCCATGACCACATTCTTCAGCAAATGCATATTGAATCATAATAAACACATTTCAGCACAGTCATGGCGTACGTGTCATCATTGTCACCAGTACCAATTAATGTGAAAGATGTAAATTTAAATGCTTATATAGGTGTCAATAAGTCTTACAGATGGACAGTAGTGGCAGGAATGTCCAGCAGGTTACTCATGACACCATTTCTGTACTGTAATCCTATGCTAAGGGTGCCAACAGTTGTGTCAGAAAGCAGAGTGTAACCACACATCTGACCTGAAGATATAACAAGATAGGGAAAAGCTTCAATGATGTCTCCCATGTTGCCCATCCAATACACATACAGGACATTATGCAATCCACAGGACTTTTGTTGCTGTGGGGAGGTCACCACATATTTATGAGGTAGGTCTGTAGGTCACACACATGCAGAGTAAAAGTACCATTCCTCATAGCTAACATCACCAACAGAAAACCTATCTTTCAATGTCTAAAACAGGTAGGTACCAGACATAGCTTTGGGACCAGTGTGGATGGGTAGCTGGACTGTCATGTGATAGGATTGGGCCAGACCATACACATCCAAACTGCAGTCTTGAAACCATGCAACATGGGGAACACTATGCTGAAGTAATGCCATGCTAACAGCAAGTACCACACAGCTTTGGCAGTACAACAGTTACAACTCCCCTGATGGTATGTCAGCATCCCATCAAAATGCTTAACACAGACGGATGGATGTAGTGCACGCATATCCCCTAATGCTAAACACAAGGAGGGACAATGTCACTAGGCAGACAAAGTTGGAGGTCCCATTAACTTCAGACCACACATACCTGGCACTCAGTGGAAGAATGGCCAAATCAACTCAGTCCTAGAGTCAGCTGCATCCTCCTCATCTGCCTCCTCATCAGTTCCAGAATCATCAGCCTGAGCAACTGGTCCAGCTGCCACCTCCTCTTCATACAACTGTGGTATTTGTCTTCTCAGAGCGAGATTGTGTAGCATGCAACATGCTACAATGATTTGGCAGACTTTCTGTGGTCTGTACTGTAGGGCACCACCGGACACATGTAGGCATCTGAATCTTGCTTTCAGTAGCCCAAATGTCCTCTCGATTACATGCCTTGTTTGGTTGTGAGCCTCTTTGTAACTGTCCTCCCCATCTGTTGTAGGGTACCTCATTGGTGCCAGGAGCCAGGGCAGGTTGGGGCAGCCGGAGTCACCTGTGTGCACAAAGGCACAAATCATTAGGGAACTATGTGAGGCATAGAGCCGATTGTGAAGTGAAATGGCATAGATGTTAGACATAGACAGTGGTACACTTACCAATGAGCCAGGCCCTGTCTCTCTGTAGTCGAGATATCATTTGTGGGACACTGTTGTTCCTCAAGATGTAAGAATCAAATACAGATCCCGGAAACTTTGCTGTTACATGGCATATGTATTGTTCAGCAAGACACACCACCTGCACATTAATCGAATAGTGATTTTTCCTGTTCTTGTAGACTTGCTCATTGGCCCTGGGAGGAACTAAAGCGATGTGGGTGCCATCAATGGCCCCTATTACCTGTGGAACGTGTGCAATGTCATAAAAGGCTGACTTCACAGTGTACAGATCAGCACGTTGTGGAAATCTGTTGTAGCTGTTCACATGCTTGAGGAAGGCATTCAGTACATCCTGTAACACAAAACTGAACATCTGCTGTTACATTCCTGCAGCCAGTCCCACTGTTACCTGAAAATATCCTGAGGTGAGGCAATGCAGGACAGATAACACCTATACTGTTGGTGGGATAGAATGTGAATTACGTATGGCTGGCAGGAGATTCAGCTCCAAATGGGTACACAGTTCCCTAATGGTCTGACGGTTCAGACAATACCTCTGTATTATGTGTCTTTCTTCCATGGTAGCAAGGTCAGCTAGGGGCCAGTAGACTGGTGTGTTTCTCAATCTCCCCATTGGACGGTATCTAGGCATAGGACAGAACACATATCAGGACATCTGTTACACTGTTGTTACTAAAGTACACCATAGAAGTGGTAAACAGGACAAGTCATGTAAGGTTTTTTAAACCTGACACAGGGAAACAGTTATTCACAAACTACACAACTGCGACGTCCTAGCTGTCAATTCCATTGCTATACTTTTCACAAGGGGTCTGCACAGAGATGGAAGTCAGACACAGTAAACTCGTCCTAAGTCAAATACAGTTATCAAACGTCCAAACATTGAAAGGATTATACATCAATCAGACATTTTGGCAGGTGACATTCACATCACTAGTCAGTTCACATGAGTTGATATTGTACATCCAGCAACTAGTGATTAGCTTCATGCTATGACACATTAGGATGACTTAGAAATCTTAAAAATATGTAAAATGACAGCCACCTGTCCTGCATGCAGAGGACAGATGGAAGTGACCTCATTCCGCTGGCGTTAGTCGTCATGGCAGGAGGCGGTCAGAACCGCCGTGCAACTCCTCATTGGTTAACATTGATCTCTATGGGAAACTGGGGCCAATGATGATCACCACTGGCAGTGATGGTCATGACCGTGCCAGATGTGACCACCATTTTCTATAGCCTAGCTCACTTGACTCCTGACACTCGAGCAAGCAAGACCTCAACTGCATGAGCTGCTGTGTTCTGTATCTGGAAGCCATAATGGCGCATCCTGCAGGACATATGGCCCTAGCCTTCACCACAGAGGAACAGGAGAAACTGGTGGAAGGGGTCCTACCCCTGTATGGACAGTTGTATGGGGCTCCAGATAAACAGGTCAGTTCAATGTGGTATACGTATCAGCTATGGTGGTGTTTGACAGTGAACGTGCGTGAATATAGACATGGTATGACTGACTGCTGGGGATGTGATGTATGAATGATAATTGGCTATTGTGGACTCTGTATGAGCCTGTGGTGTGAACGCAGTGTGTAGGCCACTGCTGTAGGTGTACTGTAACTCTACATGAATATCACCTTTTGTCTATGTCTCCCATGCAGGTGAGCGCCCATCAGAAAAAGGGCTTATGGAGAGCCATCGCCAAGCAAGTGCGGACCATGGGGGTCCATTGCCAGCAGAGCACCCACTGCAGAAAGTGGTGGGAGGACCTGAGACGCTGGGCCCAGAAGATCGCAGAGGCCCAGCTGGGGATGCCCTCCCAACGAGGGAGGGGTGCCCGTCAAATCATGATCCTCCTAATGGCCGGCATATTGGCGGTGGCCTACCCGGAGATAAATGGGTGCTCGAGGGCAGCACAGCAGCCACAAGGGGGTGAGTACAGACTGTATAATATCAGTTGTGTGGGCTTCTATTGTGTCGGCTAGATTACTTAGGTACTAATGAGGTGTGTGTACATTAGATAAGATCATAGTCCTGGAAATTGCTTCCACTGTTTAGAAGTGGTGTGAGTTAGCTTTTGAATACCATGCAAACAGTAATATGTTGGTGCTACACGTGTGTAGTTTGCGTATGCATTTGTATAGTTAGTGTGTGCGTGTGTGTCTGTGGATGTGTGCGTTGATATGGGCATTTGTTTGCATGTGTGTGTGGCCGTCACTGTCTGTGCCGGGTGTGTGTGTTGTGTGTGTAATACTGCCCTTCCCTCCTGTGTGTGCTAGGTGGGGGTACTTATGGTTGTCGTCTTCGTCGTCATTGCTGGTCCTGGTGGTGTATAGCAAGATACAGCAGTGGAAAGACTTCCAATTCAGGTTCCCTGGCAGCCGCGGACACGTCTGTGTACCTGGAGGTGAGTGTCTCCTTTTATATAATCAGTTTCCACCAGGCTTTTTGTGGCGGTCGCACCGCCCTGGAAATCCTGGCAGTCTGCTGACTCGTAATATGGTGGGTGGTGTATTGGTCCCCTCCGGTCTGGAGATGGCTTCAGTCATCGGCGGCGGTCCAATCGCACTGGTGGTACTGGTGGTGACTTGGCTGTGTAGCGGTCGGATCACCGCCGTGGTCGTAATATGGCGGTCTGCAGCGCCGGCGTGGCAATCCAGTGACTGCCAAACTCGTAACGAGGGCCACAGTGTGGATATTTGACCATATCTATTGTGCACTCAGACATCTGGCCATGATTGCTTTAAAACATCATATGACATATATTTTACTCTTAAATCCACACCCAAACTAAAAAATTACTCTTAATTGTACTCAGTTTTCATCAACATTACTGACCCACTGTACTTTAAAATCTGAAATTGGCAACACTTTTTTCAAATATTCATTGGAGGAAAGGCTCTCCAAATCGCCTCTAAAACTTTATTTGAATTGTATCTCATTTTAACTAATTTCAGTTTTGAAATGTGCTTTGCAATATTCCATCTGCCCCAAGATGAGACTTAAAAGTCTTTGGAATCTGGCTTCTTCTTTGACTAAGTTTACTGTTCCAATGTGCTAATATTTACAAAACTTGACACACCTATTCCATAGGCATTAGGTTCCAGGGGAACCTAATACTTCTTTTGCGTGGAAGTCCTTAAGTAACATTCAGTTTTGACCTGCATGATACAAAACAGATAATTTGTCACCCCCTTTCACCTCGGGGAGAACAGCATAAAACACAAAATAAAATTAATTGTTTGCTTTAAAATGGCACCATTAGTGCAGCACTTTATCAAAAGCTACCACATAAAACCTGCCCCTCTGTTCCAGAACATGCCCTTGCCATTGCTTCCAAAATATAAACTGCTGGCTAAAGCTCAGATGACAGCCATTGATATGGTTTTTGCAATGTGTTGAACTTGACCTTTTTTTTTTGTCATCCCCGAACATTTTGCCTTCACTTTCCTGTTTTCTGAACCCATTTTGTGGGCTTTTAAGAATCTGCACACTACCATTGCTAACCAGTGCTAAATTGCTTGTGCTTACTCTTTTACAGATGGTAGGATTGGATTACAACTGGAATATTTAATTTATTTGTAAGTCCCTAATAAAGTGATACTACATGTGCCCAGGGTCTGTAAATGGAATGGTAGGGTTAATTGTGCCATCCACTTAAGTAGTCCTTTTAAACATTTATCAGACCTGCCACTGCAGCCTGTGTGTGTAGTTGTAAACTGCCATGCTGACCTGGCAAAGTCCCAGAGGGCAGGGTGCAGTGAATTTAAAAAGTAGGACACATACCTTTAAGTTTTACATGTCCAAGCAATTTAAAACTCCTAAAACTGCCTTTTGCTACTGCAAGGCCTACCTCACCCTTAGGATGAAACTGAAGCTACCATAGTACATTTAACAAGCTGTAACTTCCAATTGGGAACAGGTAGACAAGTCATGTTTGGTGTCTAAAGAATTGAAACTAAAAGCCCTCTTCAAGGATAATGTCAGATTTTTACTCACAATTCGTAAAATGCCACATTTAGAAAGTTGGCATTTTCTTGCCCTAACACTATGGTACCTGCAGCTTGATCATCACTAGTCTATTGTGACACAAGACAAGCTGGGGTCACGCTAGAGAGGATGGGGATTTCTGACACCTCAGGGAGGTAGAAAACTCTAGACGCTTCCTCCACTTCAAAATGGGAACCAATTAAAAATATTGGGCCTGAGAGCCCAACTCTTCAGTATACATCTGGACCTGCGGATACTCTGCCAGGAAGGACTGCTGAACTGTTGCTATGCAGACCTGCTCCTGCAGCCCACTTGCCTGGATAAGAAGGACTGGACCTGCATCTGTTTGACCAAGGACCCCAGAGTGCATCCAAGGGCTATTTGCTGGCCTCTTGACTAGAGCCTCAGGAACAGAAGGTTCCAACAACCTTGAACCCTGAACCTGAACACTGTCGTCTGCGAGTCCTATCCTGTTAAGTGGTGCCACCCAGTCCTGGACACTTGGAAGTGGGCCTGAAGATACTCTGCCAGCCCATCTTTGGTCCCAATAGGAGCAGCGCATCTCCTCTAATGTGTGGTGCGATCCAGAGCAGAACCGATTCATCGCCTCAGCAGCAAGGACTCTCTCAGTTCAAGGACTATGCATTGACCTAGCTGCCCACATTGGAACCACTGCTGTGTAAAGCTACCCTGGTGCAGGCCCTCATATCAGAAATCTCTCAATGACAGCAGCCTCAACAACAATTCAGGTTCTCACATTGCAGCCTCGCAGCTCATCCGAACTGACACATCGCCTTGATTGCACAATGCATCCTTGATGCAGGTCTTTGCATCGCAAGCCCTCATGAACAAGATTCTCAATGATGATGCAATACCTTGCATTGCAGCTTCACAGCTCCTCAGAACCGAAGCATCGCCAGGACTGCGTGACCCATCCTAGATGCCGGACCTTTCAATGCTCTGCAACCACGAAGTACTCTTGTTTAGGAGGCCTAACTGTATCTCTGTATCTGGCCTGTGCTCCATCTCAGTTGGCCTGAACTTGTGACATTGTTTGGGTCTAGGATGACCAGATAGTCACAATTGGTACTTTGCACTTTTTGGTGCTACTTTCTCTGAAATCTCTAAAATTGCATGTCTCCAGTTCTACAGCAACAATGGAGACTGGAAATGTATATAAAAATGCTGAACATCATGGCTAGTAAACACCAACTCAAGTGGATGGGTAAAAAAAAAGTAAAGCAGGTGGGCATGGGGTAAAGATCCCAAGTGAGAGAAATAATGCTGGTGATGGAAGCATCAAAGATGGCAAGCAGAAGCAACACGGGGGAAGCTACATGGAGTTCACCAGTGGGGAAAAATAACAGTGAGATCGGGAGAGAAGTAAATGGAGACAGAGCACAATGAAGGGGGTGGAAGTGAAAGAACAAGAGAGAGCGCAATGTAGATTTAAAGCACACAGGACAGTAGTTCGATGGGCAAAAATGTATAAAGGTGAAAGTGCCACGAAGGACAAAGCTGGGGAAAATGTAAGTTTTATAATGTTATGAAAAGAAATGTGCTGGGAGAAGTGTGAAAACACAAAGGATAGGAGAAACATGCATTCTCATGGAGTACTTTTAGAAAAAGAAAAAGTTGTTGAAAACCAAATACCTGTGGAAGGATATAAGGAGCCTATAAGAGAGATGGTAAGTAGGCTATGCTCTAGATGAGAGACAAAGACTAGATAGATGGATGGGCAGAAACAAACAAAAACTACGGAACAGAAAGCAAGATAGATGATACGAGTGACAAAACAAAAACCCAGTGCACGGAGTTGCCTTCCAGGTCAGCTATAAACATGTCCCCAATAGGTCTTTCACAACCAGACAGTTATGTTGTCTGGCATACGTCGATCTAAAAAAAAAAAATAGCTCCCTGAACGGGAGCAGTAGAATGATACACGTCATCCAGTCAAAAATATGGGAATCTGGCTATGCACCAGAGAAAGACAAACAAAAGACAAGATATTGAAAAAGAAGCATGCATTAACACGAAAGTTAGCCAATGACAAGCTATTGGCTAACCCAAAAATCACAGTAAGTATTGGTAATGTAGCACAAGTTGTCTGTAGGTGAGACCTAAAAAGTATATAGAGGATTTCACACAAATTCATATTCACCTACAAGCTTATGACCCTTCCAAAATAACAATATGTAGATAAAGGCAGGTATTTTTTCTGAGAAAGTTGGCAAACCTAAAATGAAAGAATCTACAAAAAGCCCATCAGTTTGTAAGGGGCACTAAACCTTTATTTTCCTTCTTCTTTCACAAATAAATATTCATGGTTTATCTGGTAATCATCAATGCATTGTTTTAGGAATATAAATCTGGCTTCATTGGTAGGCACTACATGTGGATATTGCCTAATTGTACAACATATTTGCTTTCACCAGTGTAGGTTTGAAATACAACCATTCAACATTTACATTTATGGAGGGGTTGCATGAGAATGAACTAAAAAGTGAAAGTGCTTGTGAGAAACAGTTGGCGAGGAAACGAAGGCCATGAAAGGGGAAAGGAGGAAGGGAGAGTTTAAGGGAAGTTAAGGTGAATGAGAAGGGCAAGTAAGTGGGGTTTACCACGAAAGCATTGAACGCAACAGATACTGGATGGTGGCTTTGATATTAGTAATGGCTGAGAGTAGCAAAACCGATTGAAACAACATCAGAAGTTATAGCAGTCATATCAGTACTTCGAGTGACTGTAGCAAGAAAGGCAGGATGTGATAGACTGTGTTGCATGCAGTAACAAACAGTAAAGACAGACAGACAATGGTAGCTGTGTCATGAGACTCTCGCCAAAATAACAAGATTGCTGTGTTTTGGGTGGCAGCACCACCAAGTATGGGGGCCTGATTCTGATCCCAAATCATGTGGCGGCTATCAGCCTAACCATTCCATCCAGTAAGCAGCACCTCACAGATACCGTAGGTAAAAGTCTTTTATGGCAGCCCAATGCATGCCACTCAGACTCCTCGGGGAGTGACTAACAGTGACTAAGGAAGTGAAACATAGAAACAGTCCCACCATATATGTCACAATAGAATTACCAATATTCCTACACATACTACTAAGGTTCCTACTTGAGAGCAAGTAGCACTAATAGCCCTAATCCATCCATCTAGTCGCGGGAGTGTAACACGAGCCCTATACCTGTATTGAAGGTAAAGGAGAGGTTGGTTAGTCTGCTGGAAATCCTCCTCTATGACAGAAAAAGTGTCAAGTTTCTGCTAATACTGCGAAAGCAACAGGCAGCTTAAGATGGCGATCTAACTGGAATGTCCCTTCTAAGAATACTAAGGCATCCTGATGTTTTATAATAGATATTGTGTTGTTCTAGGAACTGCCCTGATGTGACAACACATCCCTCTCTGTGTAAGTAAGACACTGCACTCTCTGGACCCGCGATACCCAGGAACCCATCATATATAGCCTTGATGCAAGCACAGAATGAAATGTCGTTCAAAGCAATGAATAACAAAGTTCTGCAGAGAAGGACAATAGATAAGAATAATAAAACATCACCACTAAAATGATGCCTTGCTAAAATAATAAAAGGAATAAAATGCCAAGTGGCTCGGTGAAGTGTCACAGGCCTCAGACCTAAATTAAAATAGGCAAAATAAGTGTGAGCGTGTGCCTAATGACTAACCTCATGACATCCTCTCCACTGTCGGTTCAAGAGTGCTGTCTGGTATAACAATAAAACCCTACAATAAATGTTGCTGCAAACTAATTAAAACATGCTAAAAATAGACATGAACGGAGATAAAAATGTCTACCTTGACAAGCCAGGCTTACTAGCGAGCTAAATTATGTAAAAGGACAATCTAGATATTTAGAATTAATACAAAACAGTTATCAAAAGATGGAAGGCCAAATATCAGATCACTGACAATAGTCACGATCCTGTAAAAAATTCCCAGTGTCTTCAAATGAAAGTAAAGGACTCTACTTCGGCAGATGACAAGTTAGCCAGTTCAGTCAGAAAGAAGGCAAATAAGCAGTCATGTTCCAGGGCTTTACCCAGTGGACCGGTCAAAGCGGCAGTATCCCGTGAAATGCCAGGTGTAATAGCATCTTGCTTCACTTGATCCACAAATTGCTGCTCATAGGAAGCTTCTCGTAGCAGTTGCAATCTCCATGTTCACATCTGGTGGTGAGCCATCATCGAGAACAACAACAGACCTGTGTCCAAAGAAGGTACACGCTGCATAGCAAGACACACTTCTGGTGCATGTTCGAATTGGCACCATTGGAAACGAAAGGTGGCCTGCACACCGTTCAAGACCTGTCTGAATGAGAAAGATCAGTCAGACTCCAGTTCTTCCAAGCGCGGTGCTCCGAAATACTGCATAATGCGATCATGACACAGTTGGGCCGGTGGATGCGCCATTAGCCATTCTTGTTGTGGTGGGGCAGCCATTGCGAAGAAAAAATAGCAACAGCAAAATACCACCAATCAAAGCGAAGGTCACAGGGAATCCCCCAAAAACACTCGAAAATATGGAGTGTGTGACTGAAGGTATAATGCCAAATATAGTTTGAAAGGTGCTGACAAACCCATAACCAACAGCCTTAAAGAAGTGTACAATCCCTGCGATGTTAGAGGCATTAGATATGAGACCAATCAGTTCGCCAAAAATGTTTAGGAAAATTAGTTTTTAATAGAGATTGCATCTCCGCAGATGACCTTGCCACTTAAAGATCATAGGTTTCATGGACGAATGTCAGCGCCACTTGCTTTTGGAACAAAAGGGCTTTCAGTCTGTTCAGTTTGTCAAAATTTACATTTGAAGTTGCGATGTGAGGCTATATTTCTGCAACTTTTATCTCTGGCTTGGGGGGGGCAGCACATTACCACAAGAAGTCACAATTTGGAAGACCAAAAGGCAATTCCAGCTCACATTCCATAACACTTCTGTCCACAGGAGGACGTAGCTGCTGTTTGATAGCACATGGAAAACCAGGCGAATCAAAGGGACAAGAACCTCCTTCAAATAACAAGCTAAGTTTGCAGCTGAAGCATTGCATGCTCACTGCAAGGAGAGCTGTTTGCAAATCATCAAATGTCTAACAGAAGTCTTGCATTCGCTGCCGTTAATAAAGACCTCATTCATTCCACTGAAACATTTGTACTTGAAGGGCAGCTCCCACCCCTCACAGATGTAATTGTCTCCTAATTTCTCAAATCTGCCTATGGGAATATGCTTTAAACAGGAGGTGAATTGTAATGTTGAATTGGGCAACCAATCCACAGATGGTATTTCCGCCACAGTAAAAGACAACTTTTCTAACATCTCGATATTTAACATCACATAAGTAGCTTCTTTATTAGCTATCATTCGCTGTAGCTGTGTTAAATTAAATGCTGCAAACATGTCTCGTGAGCTGACATGCTGCCTGGGTACGCAACCCCTTTTCAGTACCTGCAATTTCCAAACTAACTACATAATGCACATAAGTTGACTCTGTTCATGTTGTAAGAAAGACATATCAGTTTGCAAGATGTCTATTGCAGAAGAAACAATGTTATTCAAGGTGTGAATGCAGTTGAACACAGTGTTCATACCATTAACGTAAATGGCTAGAGCTTTTTGGAGTTTTTTCTGATCTATCTGTCTTAACCGGGCAGCATCTTCCATTTGTGATGATTTCCAAATTTCTTTATAAATTGCATACAGTAGGCACTTTGTGCATTGCTTATGGAGACCTAACAAAAAGTCTTGTAAATTTCTGCTTTCAGATATGAGACTAAGGTGTTCTTTGACAGCTGCTAGAGTGGATTTTTCAACCATTGTTGACATAGTTGGCCCACATGATAATGGAATGTTTGTGAGACATAAAACGAGGGTCAGATCTAACTCATTCTAAAACCCCCTGTGAAATTTACAAAACGTAAGTGACAACCATTTGTGTCCACTGGCCACAATAACCACCCGTTTGGACCTGGAAGTGTTGAGTTAAATGTTCTATTCTGGACTCACCAATTGAGCTGTTTTTAAATGACATCTACAATCTTCTGCCATTTATCAAATTTCTCTGGGGATGGGATACTGAGCGCATTCAGTTCTTTAACTTTTACCATGTCTAAACAGCTTGTTTGATGCACTGTTTCGTTTAAAAATATAAGTTGTAATGGAATAAAGCATGCTCTAAACAAAGGTTGCCACCCCTGCATTTGCTAATTTCTACGTCCCCACACCCTCTTTAAGTCTATTGACTTCAACCAATGTTTGTAGACTCCAATAGCCAACTGGGAAACAAATGAATGAGAATAAATCAATTTGGTGTCAGTTAACATGATACTCTGTAACTTCGTAGGAGGCAATTGAAAATAATAAGACTCAGATTATTTACGACCATGTCTGGTAAAATATGCAATTTTTTCCACATAAGTTTTAGAGCTCCCCATCGGTGGAGTTGAACAATGTTCCAATTGCGTATAATTAAAAACAGTTCTCGGGGTGCTTCTATAAAATGATGTCCATAATGATGGGAACAGAACATTTCACCATAGTTGGCAGTTGTTTGGTAAACATTTTCACTTTCAAATACAGTGTAATATTCAAGCTCAGAAAGCATAGAATCAATTGTTTTCACATCCCAATCATCAGAAACAACCCCTGTTGGTATTGCATCACTTATTGAAACTTTATACACATATGGAATTTGAATCATTTCTATAGACCCGTATATGTTAAAAGGTACTTTATCCCAAAGAATCCCACCAGGAATCAGAATAGCTGAAATATTCACTAGGGACAAGTCTCTTCAGACCTTATGAGAAGACAGGTAAGGTTTTAATAGCTCATCCACCAGTTCGAAAACAGAACATTCAGGAAGCTAATGATCATGTATCAGTA
Source organism: Pleurodeles waltl (assembly GCF_031143425.1). Taxonomy (NCBI): domain Eukaryota; kingdom Metazoa; phylum Chordata; class Amphibia; order Caudata; family Salamandridae; genus Pleurodeles; species Pleurodeles waltl. The sequence continues at coordinate 1,329,266,530 of NC_090446.1, read as the reverse complement.
AAAAGAAAACAATGACAAACTCATTCCAAAGAAGGAAGGCAAGCAAAGTTAGCAATATCTAGAGCTAATTCCATGGGTGAATCAAATACTTCATTTTAAGCCAATTGACTAGCTTACATGATCTTGAGACAGGTGCAGAAGAAGATGCTGAAGAGTTTGAAAAGGAATTGTGGATGTTGGCAAAATATCCAGAAGCAGTTCATGCAAATACTGGAGCCAGTGAAGGAGAGCTGACAGATGTATCTCTTGGTGGTTCATAATCAACAATTCCATCCGTTTGTGTAGAACTGGAGAAAAATTACTCAAAACTCTGAACATTTCTTGTTGATGGTGTAGAGACAGGTACTAATGAACAATCATTTTCCACCCTCCCAAGGGTCTGGGAAGTCTCCTCACTGTTGCTTAAATCTTGGAGAGGCACATCCTGACTGGCAGTGAGAGGATTTAGGGAACTGCTCAAGATTCTTCATGGTCTATTGTGTAAGACTGGCCACATGGTGTAACTTGACCTTGTCAATGGGTATCAAGCGGTTTTCTCTGGAACCAGACAACGGTGGTAGTATGACAGCTCTGGTACTGTGTATTCCCATGACTGGAACCAGTGTCTTATATGATGGGCCAAATTATTTCTTTACAGCAATCTTTTTCTTCACTACATGCCCAACCTTTGGAACCCAGCCTGTTGCTGTTTTTGGTGTGTCCTTCATTCCCAATGCATCACAGAACTGCTGTAATTCCTGCAATACAGTGGCACATTCATTATGCTAAAGGGTGTGTCTTCCGCTACAGCGTCTGGATCTGGGACATACATAGGTATCCCAAATAGGACCTCATATGGGGTATGCCCTTCCAGGGACCTTTTGAGGAGGTTATTGAGCGCTCTCTAGACTCCATACAGGTGGTTAAGTCAACTACAACCAATACCTAGTACTCTTGCTGTTAAGGACTGCTTTAAGTCACAGTTTTTACCGCTCCACTACCAAATTTCCCTTGGGATGATAGGTTGACGAGAAATGGAGTTGGATACCATCATAGCCATGGTGTCCCTGAATTCTCCTCTTTGTTTAACAGTATCTTTATTTTGTTTTTGTTCATTCTAGCATTTTTTAGAACCCCCGGTCACTTCCTTGGTAGAATCCTTATTAGATTTACCTTGTAGATGGAGTTTACTAGGTCTGACCCCCAGATTATCCCACCCTATACTACTGTAGGTCTCAGAGATAGTCTTTGGCAGCTCACGTTCTTAGTCCCATACAGGAAAATCCTGGAGCCTCTAGTGTGCTGCCAGAGCAGCTGCTTCTCCTTTAAGGTTGCTTAAAAGTATTGAGCACACTGTGGCAAAATTGCCTATTAATTGCATCCCCAAACCAAGAGCCGGGGCAGGCCCATACTCATCTTGAATTTGTTTCAACACTTCTCGTAAATTTGCAAGTGTCAGTGGTAGTATACAGGACAGCAGATACTGTTCCCCATGTTGTGTAGCCGTCTTCTGACGGAACCATCCCAAACAGTAAGCACATTGTGAGAATTCAGTGTTTATCTTGGGGTCCCATAAGGGGGAACACTGCTTCCAAAGTGCTAATTTTCTGTGCTGCCTAAAACAGACTTTCTTCATGTTTAGCAGGCACTTTACTGCATTGTTGCAGGGCTGATCTCTGTTGTTGCCCCATGTGGTTGCACTGGAGCAGCCCTTGCTGGGGGGTTGTTTAACGTCTGCATGACAAACTGAACTAAGCATCTATATATTTCTACTAAATTAGTATACAGGCGGTGTATTTCTGCTACCACCATTACATCTACCTGTGGATGTGGTGTACACGTGGACAATACTGGCCACGTTGGTGCGTCATGATTTAGTGGACCTAGTCTGACATTCTGTTGGACATGTGGTAGACTGTCATCAAGCCAATTCTGGTGTTCTGCATAAGAAAGGGGTATTTCTAAATATGCATATGGTCTGTATTGTGCAGGTGCATTTGCTGGAGTGCAATGATGAAATAGATGTGTGTTCCCATACGTTGATGGAAAGGTGATCCATGAGTAAAAAATGTCTGTTCTGTATGTTTTGTGAGCCTCAATGACAAAGGTTACTTCTCCTTCCTCATCTGTGAGGGCATGTTGCAATAAGTGCATTGTGAGGGAGAGTCTCATATTAGCTGCGATTACAACCCTATTGCGGTCCGTCATTACAACAAATGTGAAAATGTAATACTGTAATACCTTGTTCAGAGACAAACACCAAGTGGGGAGAATCCTTTAAAAAGGTTCAAGCGTGAAGAACCTACAGCCGAAAGAAGGAACTACCTACTTTCCTGAGGGGATGCCCCTAATACCACGGACGTCTCTGTATACAGTAATTAGGGTGTCTATACACATAAAGTGACAGAGATACTTGGGAGATCTGTAAAATCAGTGCCTAACCAACGCTGCTGGTGCCATGTCGAGAGACTCCCGCCAAAATAACGAGACTACTGAGCTTTGGGCAGCTCCACCACAGAATATGGGGGACTGAGTCTGATTCCCAAACCGTGTGGCAGCTGTTCTAGTCAGGGACCCCTTTCTTTTTTTTAGTATTGGCCTAACCCTTCCAGCCAGCTAGTAGCACCCCATAGATAGCGTAGGTGAAAGTGATTTGTGGCAGCCCGTCGCATGACACACTGACTCCTTGGGGAAGTTGTGGTTGAAACAGATTGTGTCCCATTCTCTCAGTTACACAAGTCCTATACATGTAATGACAAGCAGAAGTATATCTTAGTTCAATAGGATTTATTGAAGCAAATGCATCCTATGTAAAAAGGCATACAGTGTGATTATAGCGATGATGAGACCAGACACCATTACAGCGATGATTAAGAAAGTGAAGCATAGAAGCAGTCCCTCCAAATTTGTCACACTTGCATTACCAATATTCCTACACACACTACTAAGATTCCTACATGGGAGCAAATAGCACTGATAGCCATAATCCGCCCAACTAGTCCCAAGAGGGTAGCATGAACTCCATGAAAGTAAAGAAGAGGTAATTTCATCTTCTGGAAATCCTCCGCTGCAACAGAAGAGGAAGCACCAAGTTTCTGCTGAAACTGCAAAGGTGACAGGCAGCAGAAGATGGTGATCTGAGTGGAATGTCCCATCTAAGGATATTTAGGCAGCCTGATGTTTTATGATGAACACTGTGTTATTCTAGAACTGCCTGATGTGACAACACATCCCTTTCTGGGTAAGTTAGACACTGTACTCTCTGGACCGGCAATACCCGGGAACCTATCAAATCTAGCCTTAATTTGAGCACAGAATTAAATGTCCTGCAAAGCAAGGAATAACAAAGTTCTGCAGAGAAGGACTATAGACAAGAATAATAAACCTTACCTGCTAAAATAATAAAAGGAATAAAATGCCAAATGACTCAGTGATGGGTCACAGGCCTCAGACCTAAACTAAAATAGGCACAAAATGTGTGGGTATGTGCCTAATGACTAACCTCACGACAGCTGTATGATCAACAGGAAGAGACAGCAGTAAGCCTATAGGATGTGACAACAGCAAGATTGATAAAAGGCCTCATAAGGAATGCAGTAGCAATAAGACTGGCAGAGAATCTACAGGAATTGGTGTCACTATGACTGTAGGATGACAACCACAGTATTAACCACAGTGACAGCAGGGATCAAAGGGCTACAATAGGAGTGGCCAGGATCAATACTGGCTTTAGGGCGGTGCAACCAGTGCCATCACACCTGGCAGTAAGGTCAAGGGGGCGCCATTTGAATCCCATGCTGAGAAGAGCTAAAAGCAACTGTTGTAATCATGACACTTCAATATCTTCTTAGTTTATTGGCAGGCGAATAACCTGTGCCTGAAACACCAGACACCACTAACAGTCTTTCTCTCAACCATCACACAACTCTATCCTCACATCCTAGAATCCCTTTCCCCATCACCTGTTACAACCCCAGGATTTCACCCTGACCTCACCAGCCTTGATGTATGCCCTCCAGATGAAACCCCTCATATAACAGCAACCTGCAGACATATATATGTGTGCTGCATTTGTCAGAGGATAATAGCAAAAGCATGATAACTCTGACGTTTAATGTACTTGATGAGATTTGTAATGTGTCTAGTCATAGTTCTGACTCATGCTGAAGTAGCGTAGATGGTTAATGTTCCTGCTGCTATGCACAAGGTGCAGCATACATACCACAGATTTGTATTTTTGTAGATATCTCAGTGGGTTATTACCTTGGCATAGAGATCACCCTTTTATTTGCACTTCGTAAGTTACCATCCTTGTAATATAGCACAATGAGCTATGAACTGGCATTAAAGTGCTGCATGCAAACAGAAGGCAGACGTTTAGAAGCTTTTTGCATTTTTCTTAATCTCTCACAATGGCGTAATATTAGTCCCCGCAGCCCATGCAGTGCAGGGTGCCCCTGGCTCAGGGGGCTCCATCATTAGCATGGAGTCACACACAGTGCACTGCCCAGCACTGTGCACAGGCTCCTGACTGGTTTGGAGGGGCTGCGGGCCCCCTCCATATGCTTTGTATGGAGGCCCTCCTCAAGGTTCATTACGCAACTGATCTCTCATCATTCTAAGGTTGCTAAAATAGGATTACTTTGAGTAGCAATACATTTTTGTTGGAATAGATAACCCCAACCACTGTGTTACTTTTTATATTCTGAGTTTGTGGAGCAGGTTAACTAATGTTTTGCACTTAATTTACATTACGAAAGTGGCCCAAACCTGGGACAAAGGGTTGTTTTGGGATTTACTTCCAGTGTAAAGCCGGAATTGATTTTGAAAGTAGCCTTAGAGTAGTGTGAAGGAGCACTCTGCTCTACTTTGAGTAAGTTAGTATCAAGGGGATGTACCATGGGGGTTATATGGAAGTTGTATGGTTATATGGAAGTTCTCATACAACTACTCATTGGTTTTAATGCTAATTCCTCTCTACTATATTTGGTAGAAGGGATTTGAGTCAAAAAATTACACCACATCGAAGCACGCATAGCATACATACAAAGTGTTAAACCTTATGTTAAACCTTATCAAAGCATCACATTTTGTACACTTTCCGTACAAAACTGAAAAGGAACGCTTGCACTTCAAAACCTATGCGTGACATCATGTACAAACTCTTGCATTATGGAGCAAGGGTATGTAGGTTGGCGTAAGGCAGCCTAAAGTAAACCAGTGAGAGGGGGAAGAGCAACAAAGGCATATCGTAGCAGAGATGGTGCTGTTGTGCTCTCTCCTTTTAACACCTCACAAAGCACCAATTTTGGTGACGGTATTGTAAAACATAGTAAATCTGCCCCTTCCTATCTCTAATGAAGAAATATTAACATATAATTGCTTCCAGAATCGGTGACATGCAACCCACTAGATCTTGTGGACCTCATTGTCTTACGCAACATTTCCTATACACTATTTTACACATTAATTTGTCTCTGTATAACATCCATGTGTGTGTGATGTAAAGCGTTCCGACACCATACAATGGCATAAGGAGCACTGTTGGACTTTTGCTTATGCAGGGTCATCCCCAGACTTTTTTGCCTCCTGCCCCCTATTTTTGTTCTGACATGTTGCTGTTGGCTTTTCAACTCTGAGCACTTTACCACTGCTAACCAGTGCTAAAGTGCATATGCTCTCCTGTTTAAATTGTATGTAAGTGGTTTATCCATGATTGGCATATTTGATTTACTAGTAAGTCCCTAGTAAGGTGCACTAGAGGTGCCAGGGCCTGTAAATCAAATGCTACTAGTGGGCCTGCAGCACTGGTTGTGCCACCCACATAAGTAGCTCTGTAATCATGTCTCAGACCTGCCATTGCAGTGTCTGTATGTGTATTTTTACACTGTAAATTCGACTTGGCAAGTGTACCCACTTGCCAGGCCTAAAACCTTCCCTTTCCTTACATGTAAGGCACCCCTAAGGTAGGCCCTAGGTAGCCCCAAGGGCAGGGTGCAGTGTATGGATAAGGTAGGACATATAGTAATGTGGTTTATATGTCCTAACAGTGAAATACTGCCAATTTCGTTTTCACTGTTGCAAGGTCTGTCTCTCTCATAGGATAATATGGGGGCTACCTTTAAATATGATTAAAGTGTAGATTCCCCTAGAGAGTAGATGGACATGTGGAGTTTGGGATCCCTGAACTCACAATTTAAAAATACATCTCTTAGTAAAGTTGATTTTGAGATTGTGAGTTTGGAAATGCCACTTTTAGAAAGTGAGCATTTTCTTGCTTAAACCATTCTGTGACTCTGCCTTGTTTGTGGATTCCCTGTCTGGGTCAGTTTGACAGTTGGGTTGTTTTTCACCTCACACCAGACAGTGACACAAAGGGAGCTGGGGTGTAATCTGCATTCCTGATTAGCCATCTCTGCTAGGAGGGAGGGGTGGAGTGGTCACTCTCATCTGAAAGGACTGTGCCTGCCTCTGACAATGCTGTCTCCCACCCCCTGGTGTGTGTCTGAAGCCTTGCCTGGGCAAGGCAGGATTTCACAAGGAGGTGTGAGTCCCCTTTGAAGGAAGGTGACTTCAAAGACTAAAATGGGTATAAGAAGGGCACCCAAACTTACAAACTGGAGAAACACTTCTGGAATCAAGGGGAACCTCTGCCTGGAGAAGAGCTGATCGCTGAGGAACAAGTGCTGCCCTGCCTGTGACTGTGCTTTGTGGAGCTTTCCTGCAGTGCTGCTTCTGCCTGAGTAAGAGGGCAAAGACTGGACTTTGTGTGCCTTCCATCTTGAAGAAGAAATCTCCAAGGGCTTGATGTAGAGCTTGCCTCCTGTTGTTGAAGTCTCAGGGATAGCAAAGACTTCTTCCTGCCAGCACCTGGAGTCTCTGGAGAGACCCCTACTCTGCTCTGCGGTGCCCTTCCAGTTCCTGGGACCCTGAAAGGAGAGGCTGGCAGCCTAAGGACAAAAATACACGCACCGAGCGCCGTGCGGGGAAAAGATCGACGCGAATCCGATCGCGGCTGAGAAAACGACGCGACGCCGGCTCCGCAGCTGAGAAACGACGCCGCAGGGAACGCGACCGGAGAATCGACGCCCGGAGCAGGAGAAACGACGCGCAGCATCGCTGACGAAGGCTGAGAGATCGCAACCTGCGCCGCGGGACTTTCGGACCGTCGCGGGGCTGGCTTTTTCGACGCGCATCGCCGTGCCGAGTTGTTTTCGACGCACACCGCCCGTGCGGGGTTATTTTTGACGCAAACCAGGTACATTTACACGCTAGCAGCGCTAGTGTGTTGTTACAACTACCTAAAGACTCTTTTTATTTTAAACCTAAAAAAAAATCATAACTTGACAAGTGTATGTTGGATTTTTGTCGTTTTGGTCTTGTTTTGTCTAGATAAATATTTCCTATTTTTCTAAACTGGTGTTGTGTCATTTTGTAGTGTTTTCATTAAGTTACTGTGTGTGTTGGTACAAATACTTTACGCCCAGCACTCTGAGGTTAAGCCTACTGCTCTGCCAAGCTACCAAGGGGGTAAGCAGGGGTTAGCTGAGGGTGATTCTCTTTTATCCTAACTAGAGTGAGGGTCCTTGCTTGAACAGGGGGTAACCTGACTGTCAACCAAAGACCCCATTTCTAACATTGGTGACCAGCGGTCGGGATTGGACTTGTATTTGTACTTGACATACAGTAATTAAGTGTACACTACTGTTTTGATCTCAGACCACTACGTGACCACATACTACTTGTTTGGTGATCTTTTGATTTTTCTCTTAAGGACTCTTTTTATTCTACTTCCATGATTTTGCTGATCCCTTGACTGATTCTTTTTACTTCATTGGGAAATTATTTTTATTCTGCCTTTTGGAACTTTGCACTTGTGACCATCATGTCTCAATCTGGAGATGCAACAGCTGGAGCTGTGTTTGAAATGGAGAAACTGAAGGAGTACTCAGTTGCTCAATTGAAACAGTTCCTTAAAGATCTTGACTGTCCCACGGAGAGCTCCACCAGGGCCGGGGTGACAATCAAGAAGGCTGGAGGGCACACAGAGGAGGAGAATGTGGGTGGGGAAGTGCAGAGGATACACAGTGGTGTAGTGGAGGTACCTGTTACGCCTGGGGGGAGGGTCCCCAGGAGGGGTATCAGGGTGTCGTCTAAGGGTCTGACTCCTAAAGATGTACAGGACAGACAGGCAGAAAGGGTTCGCCGGTTGGAGGCAGAAAAGTTGAGGATGCAAAGGGAGGATGACAAGTGGGAAAAGTTGGAAGAAAGGAGGAGGAACTTAGAGATTAAAAAAATGATTTATGCTTACGAGCTTAAATTGAAAGAGCTGGAAGTCATGAGGGCTGAGTCCAGCTGGAATGGTGGCAGCAACAATTGTATATCCAGTGATGCTGCAGAAGTGCACATGCCCAGAGAGGTGGTGCCCTACTTGAAGGAGGGAGTTAACACACGCCAGGAGGTTCAGGGGTATGAGGTAGCTCCAGTGATGCACAGGGTCCCTGAGGTGGATTGGGGAACTGGCATGGGGAGTCATATTCCTACTGGTGGGAGGGACACTCTACTGACTCTAGGTGAGAGTGACAGGGAGAGGGGTTCCCCCCAGGTAGAAGTCCTGGTTATGGAGTGTGAAAACATCCCAGAAGAGTGTGGGTTGAGTGTCAGGGACAGTCAGGTACTGTCTCACCAGTCTCAGGAGGGTGATGTGGGGTGCTTTTTCAAAGCAGAGTCACTGGATGGTTGGGTGAAGGGTACTTTGGTTAATTCATGTGAGGGGCTGAGTGATGTAATTGCTGGAGAGCATAGGTCTAGTCCTTATTTTCCAGAGCTATGCCAACACCAGGTGGAGTGTGAGTTCTCTGACCCCAGGGAGCTTACAATGGAGGCAGACTTCTGGGTGAGTACCAGAGAGTCTGAAGAGGCATTTGGGGGTGCTCCTGAGAGGAGTGGTCTAGGTAGTTCCCAACCAGGTGAGGTAGGGAAGGATTGTAGTGTCCCAGGTAGGTCCCAGAGTAGTGGGATGGGTGAGGGACCCCATGTCCAGTCTCAGAGGAGAGGGAATGGGGATGGGTTGAGGCCCAAGGTGCCCGAGATCCGGTCCCAGGTCCTGGAGGGTTCCCTGCGGGAACACCAGGAGGGGAGCCTAGCCTGTACCATAGGGCCATCTGTTGAGGGAGACCCCACAGTGTCAGGAGAACTTGGGGGGGCCGCTGTAGCCAGCGTCCCACCAGTTCTGGTGTCTGGCAGTACCACTCCTAGTGAGGGGGTGCAGAAGTCCAGACAGAGGGTTGAGAGGGGGTTGCGGACCCCAGTGGAGAACCTGGAGGGTCAGGGGTCAGCTCTGAGAGCAGAGCCCCCCATGAATGACCTTGGTGAGACCATTTCTGGGTTGGGGGGAATCCAGACTCTGTCAGATGGGCAGAGGTCAGGAGACCTGCGCCAGCCAGACTCTTGTGTGGCCCTTCGGGACAGTGTGTCCCTTGAGGGGGGTAAGTGTGCCCCCCTGGAAGTCCTGGTGTGCCAGGCAATGGTTCAACCGCAGGGTGGTGACTCTGGGTTGAATGATCAGGTTCAGGGGGTAAACTCTGACCTGATGGGGGGTAAGTGTGCTCCCAAGGAAGTCCTGGTGTGCCAGGCAGTGGTTCAACCGCAGGGTGGTGACCCTGGGTTGGATGACCAGGTTCAGAGGGTAAACTCTGACCTGGTAGGGGGTAGGTATGCCCCCCAAGAAGTCCTGGTTTGCCAGGCAGTGATCCAGTCTGTGGGTACAGGCCCTGGATTGGGAGGCCAGGTTAAGGGTGTCCCCCCTGACCTGGAGGAAGGGGCTACTGCTAACAGTGCCCCTACCATGTTGTCTTCTGGGGGGGCCGCTCCTAGTTGGGTGGTTCAGGACCCCAGAAGAGAGGGCAGGGGGAGGGAAGCCTCACCCCTGGCCCTGGTCCAACCTGAAGGTACAGACCCCAGGTTGGAGGATCAGTTGCAGGTTAACATCCCTGCACTGATGGAAGAATTGTGCAGGACTGCTTCTACAAGCACCCTGACAGTTTTTGACTCTGGGGGTACCGCTTCTGCAGGGAGGGTACAGAGCCCCAGAGGGGAGGACCAGGGTCAGGTTGTCATCCCTGACCTGGTGGAAGAGAGAGTGGTCAAAGGGTGCCAGGCACCTGGGGCTACCACCCCCCACTCTCCACAGTCACAGTGGTTAGAGAGGCCTGAGGTCGGGCTCTCATCCCTGACAGTTGTCTGGGGTCACTGTGGCTTGCTGTCCTGGTGGACAGAGTCACACCCCGGGGGTGGAGTGGGCAACACCACTGTGTTGGCCCTGGTGGTACTATCTGCCCATTGCAATTCATCTGTGAGCAAAGTAAAGTTAGGTGCTGCACAGATGGTGTCTGTAGATGTGGAGAAGGATTCCCCATGGGTTAGCTTAGTGGGCCCTGAGAGTATGGACAGAGGGATCCAACTGGAGTCAGGAAGGCGTAGAACTGGAGCATGCCCCTGCTGTTGTGGGTCTGGGTCCCTGTTCTATCGCCCCAATCAGGGAAGTACATCAAGGTATTGATTGTTCTCCCCTGGCTTTAGGCTGGTAGGGGGTCGTGTTGGACTTTTGCTTATGCAGGGTCATCCCCAGACTTTTTTGCCTCCTGCCCCCTATTTTTGTTCTGACATGTTGCTGTTGGCTTTTCAACTCTGAGCACTTTACCACTGCTAACCAGTGCTAAAGTGCATATGCTCTCCTGTTTAAATTGTATGTAAGTGGTTTATCCATGATTGGCATATTTGATTTACTAGTAAGTCCCTAGTAAGGTGCACTAGAGGTGCCAGGGCCTGTAAATCAAATGCTACTAGTGGGCCTGCAGCACTGGTTGTGCCACCCACATAAGTAGCTCTGTAATCATGTCTCAGACCTGCCATTGCAGTGTCTGTATGTGTATTTTTACACTGTAAATTCGACTTGGCAAGTGTACCCACTTGCCAGGCCTAAAACCTTCCCTTTCCTTACATGTAAGGCACCCCTAAGGTAGGCCCTAGGTAGCCCCAAGGGCAGGGTGCAGTGTATGGATAAGGTAGGACATATAGTAATGTGGTTTATATGTCCTAACAGTGAAATACTGCCAATTTCGTTTTCACTGTTGCAAGGTCTGTCTCTCTCATAGGATAATATGGGGGCTACCTTTAAATATGATTAAAGTGTAGATTCCCCTAGAGAGTAGATGGACATGTGGAGTTTGGGATCCCTGAACTCACAATTTAAAAATACATCTCTTAGTAAAGTTGATTTTGAGATTGTGAGTTTGGAAATGCCACTTTTAGAAAGTGAGCATTTTCTTGCTTAAACCATTCTGTGACTCTGCCTTGTTTGTGGATTCCCTGTCTGGGTCAGTTTGACAGTTGGGTTGTTTTTCACCTCACACCAGACAGTGACACAAAGGGAGCTGGGGTGTAATCTGCATTCCTGATTAGCCATCTCTGCTAGGAGGGAGGGGTGGAGTGGTCACTCTCATCTGAAAGGACTGTGCCTGCCTCTGACAATGCTGTCTCCCACCCCCTGGTGTGTGTCTGAAGCCTTGCCTGGGCAAGGCAGGATTTCACAAGGAGGTGTGAGTCCCCTTTGAAGGAAGGTGACTTCAAAGACTAAAATGGGTATAAGAAGGGCACCCAAACTTACAAACTGGAGAAACACTTCTGGAATCAAGGGGAACCTCTGCCTGGAGAAGAGCTGATCGCTGAGGAACAAGTGCTGCCCTGCCTGTGACTGTGCTTTGTGGAGCTTTCCTGCAGTGCTGCTTCTGCCTGAGTAAGAGGGCAAAGACTGGACTTTGTGTGCCTTCCATCTTGAAGAAGAAATCTCCAAGGGCTTGATGTAGAGCTTGCCTCCTGTTGTTGAAGTCTCAGGGATAGCAAAGACTTCTTCCTGCCAGCACCTGGAGTCTCTGGAGAGACCCCTACTCTGCTCTGTGGTGCCCTTCCAGTTCCTGGGACCCTGAAAGGAGAGGCTGGCAGCCTAAGGACAAAAATACACGCACCGAGCGCCGTGCGGGGAAAAGATCGACGCGAATCCGATCGCGGCTGAGAAAACGACGCGACGCCGGCTCCGCAGCTGAGAAACGACGCCGCAGGGAACGCGACCGGAGAATCGACGCCCGGAGCAGGAGAAACGACGCGCAGCATCGCTGACGAAGGCTGAGAGATCGCAACCTGCGCCGCAGGACTTTCGGACCGTCGCGGGGCTGGCTTTTTCGACGCGCATCGCCGTGCCGAGTTGTTTTCGACGCACACCGCCCGTGCGGGGTTATTTTTGACGCAAACCAGGTACATTTACACGCTAGCAGCGCTAGTGTGTTGTTACAACTACCTAAAGACTCTTTTTATTTTAAACCTAAAAAAAAAATCATAACTTGACAAGTGTATGTTGGATTTTTGTCGTTTTGGTCTTGTTTTGTCTAGATAAATATTTCCTATTTTTCGAAACTGGTGTTGTGTCATTTTGTAGTGTTTTCATTAAGTTACTGTGTGTGTTGGTACAAATACTTTACGCCCAGCACTCTGAGGTTAAGCCTACTGCTCTGCCAAGCTACCAAGGGGGTAAGCAGGGGTTAGCTGAGGGTGATTCTCTTTTATCCTAACTAGAGTGAGGGTCCTTGCTTGAACAGGGGGTAACCTGACTGTCAACCAAAGACCCCATTTCTAACAAGCACCATAAATGAAATTAAGTAAATGGGAGTGAGGGGCTATAGAGACAGGAGGGTCCCACTGGAGGGTGGGACTGAGGGAATCTGCGAAGAAGGATGTCATGATGGGGCCTGAGGGGGAGTGTCAACAAAGATTGTCGTTCTGGGAAAAATAGCTAACGACAGCCCTGAGTAGGATATGGTAGCAGCAAAAAGTGCATGCATTGACAACAGCACTAAGGACTGGCAGACAATCTACAGATCTGCAGGAAAATCTACAGGACGTGACAGAAGCAAGACGGCAGAAATATGACCAATACCATCCTAGCATTAGGAACGAAAGCAGGAGGCTGAAGGCAAGTGTGCTCATCGGGAAGCTAAGTGAGAGTGGAAATAGTGGCAACCAGGAGCGGCTCACGGGGCACGGAAGGGGTGGGCTGGTGCACGGGGGTTAGAGGGAGGTAAATATATATATATTTTTTTTTTATTACACTTACCTCCCTCACCGCACCGCTCCATCTGCTTCTTCTCTCCTGGCTGCAGGCACAGGCTCCCAGCATGCCCTGTGGCCAATCCTGACACTGCTCAGAGCAGCATCAAGATTGGCTGGGAGCCCCCAGCCAGGGTGCTGCCAGGCAGACTGGGAGCCTGTGCAGGCTCTCTCTAGCCCGGCAACTGAGTTGCCAGGCTAGCAAGAGCACACTGCGCATGTGTGTTTGGCTGGCCCAAGACAGCCGAACAAACATACATGCACAGTGAGGGGGAATGCTGTGTTCTCCCCCTCACTGCTCGTCACCCCTGTGGTCACCCCTTTAAAAGAAAGCGATAATAAATTAAGCTTATTATTGATTTCTTTTAAAGGTTTTGTAGCTGCTGCTGCGGATAGGGGGGGGGCGAAACTCCACCGCCCTACTGGAGGAGCCGCCCCTGGTTGGCAACACTTGCATAGTCCCTCACTCATCCACATATGCACTCTCCTCACTGGAGTAGGCTCCTACTCGAGTGATCTGTGTGTAACTTATATGCCACGGATGCCTTAACTGTGCATATTCCTTCCCAAAGGGGAATCTTGCAGGAACAGGAGCATTAGGCTGTCGAGATGGCTGGGTTTCACTTGACATTTCACAAAGCTAGTAGAGGTGGAACAGGCTCACCCATGGACAGACCTAACATTGCTGATGTGTTGCTTCATGTAATACACACATGCTGACGTGAGCCCACGCTGCTTACTTTGTGCTATTCTACAGGTTATTCCTTCTTTTGGCTCAATGACTTGAACCTCCACTGCTGGAATATGCAGGTCCCAAGTCCAAATCCTGGCCAGGCTCACTCAGCCTTCAGTCCTTCAGAGGTAGGTAAACTCAGTACAATTAAAAGGTGGGCAAAAACAATGATTTACATAGCTTAGAAACCAAGAAGTAAGCAAGATGTGCTCAATTATACACTAATTATAATAGTAATAATAATTACAATAATTATTATTATTATTCGTTATTGTTATTATTATATAACTCCATTTACAATTATCAATTTCCTCTTCAGGACCCTTGCACGGGCTCTGCTAGGGCTGCAAAGAATTCCAATAAAAAATTCAATTAAAGAGAATTCTTCTAAAGACCCTCGATATCCTCTTGTAAGCCTGAGCGAAGAATGAGAATAAACGTTTCAAACACTGAGGGGGGGGGGGTGACATGAAGGCCCTCTTCCACTCTGTATTGCCTTCCCGGAGGGGGCTCCGAATCATCTATTCTCGTTTTCTTTTGCAACCAATTTTGAGCTATATTTGATCTTCTTTAATGGGAACCGAATGCTGTCGAAGCCCCCACGTGAGCGGTTCTGCCAACCGAGCCACTGAGGCGGCTCTTTGAGGCTGTCGGTGTGTGAAGTGCACTTGAAATGTAAATCCGGTGTGTGTGCAATTAGAGCTGAGAAGCGGCTTCTACTCCGGCGGAGGAGGGCGAAACCTGGCTGGAGAGCCTTTCAAGGTGCCTCTGAAAGCTGCCGGGTGCGCAGGATGGAAACCAGAGATAGGGAATGAGGAGTACAGAAAGCGACAAGGACCTCAACGGAGCAACAGCTAAGGACAGATAACCTCATTCCTCTACCTGCCCTAAAACAGTAGTGTTTCCTTGGTACTAGACGCCATCCACTCCACCTTGCTGTATGGAAATGCCTTGGCAGGTCAATGACTGAGGCTGATTTGCAGCCAGTTCCATAGCTATGATTGAAGACAGAGGCCAGTCAAAACCAAACCCATTACATCCCGACCGCGCTACTGTTTGTATCACCACACTTCTTAATATGCACTCTTAGGGGGCGGCCTCACTTCTTCTCCTAAGTATGTGCAAGAGGAGTCAGCAGTAATCTGGTTAGGCATTTGGGGACATATTTATCATGGTTTTGCGTTGCCCCTGCGCCACGCAATGGGGTGCAAGGATGATGCAAAACCGGCCCTGAATGGCTTGATAAATCTGGAGTAACGCAACGCAGCACAAATTTCTGCCTTGCGTTACTCCACAGGGAGGCATTCCATGGTTGGAGCTTGGGTGTTTCCACGCATCTACCCTATATATGCTTCATTTTTGTATTTCTCCTTGTTGTTTCCTTTTTCTGAAGAATGCAGCACACTTAGAAAGAGGAAAATGCTTTTGAGGATCTTTTTTCGTGCAGAAAGCTGCCCCTTCCTGCACAAAAACAAACCTGTCTGCAACACAGGCACCCTTGCACCAAGGGTGCCTGCATTAGACCAAGACAGCACATTGTGAGCAAGCGCAAGGAAAGGACTGAAATGTGCTGTATCATGTAAAATATGGGGAATTCCCAGTCTTTTCCTTTCATGCAGCACAGCGCAGCAAGGTGGCTAGCTGCGCCACATGAAATAATTCTAAATCTGCCCCTTGCTTTTTATAGTTTGGAGATATCCACATGTGAAAGACCCAAGGTGCCTACTGAAACCATCACTGCGTACGCAAGTCTCTAAGACGAGAGCCTTATATTTACATAATGTGGCTACTACAAGCCTACTGGTGTTCCCATTTACATTCCATACCAGCAAATATGCTCATTCACCATAACTGCAAGGAAATCTGCTTGGTAATTGAGCCAGACACGCCTCTGGATCTTCATCACTGAAACTGACTACTGGATTTCAAACCACTTGACTGGCTGTATGATGCTCTTAGTTCTTTCTACGCCATTATCTCTCATCTCCAGTGCTCTACGGACCATAAACACTATAAGACAAGCCCAGAACTAATATATTATATTTATGTTTGGGATTCCATGAGTACATAACGCAAACACATACTACATATTGACAGAATATAAGATCTGCAGAGCACTGGTGGTGAAAGATGGCTGTGCTGTATGTACCAAGGGTTAGCAGGAGTAGTCATCTTAGCAGTACCAAAAACATCCACAGAATCACATTAAGTAAATCTAACCTACTGAATCTATGTAATTATGAAGGTAGATATTTATCCAGACAACTGGTTGGGAGTGCACAAGAAGTGTACAGCTGTAGACAGGAAACTACAATCTTCTTTATGCAAATATATTTCTGCTTGTTATGATTGGTTTGGTTGAGGAAGCGGGCTTTTATTAGAACTCTTAACTAATTAGAATAATGTCAGACCATTATCCCTCTTCATTCGCAGTTGTCAATAGAAAATAATTGGGATGTTCAAACGTAGTTGAATAAATACTTTAATTAATGCCTGTTGAGTTGTACTGTTATCAGTAATGTAAAGGCATTGCTGCTTTCCTGAAACCATCTTCTGTGCAAGTTAATCTGAAAGTCCTGCAGGGGGCCTGGAAGCTACAGATTGAACCCAGATCCCAGGCCAGAACCAATGCATTGTACAAGGACGAGCCACGGAATAAGGAAGTAAGACCAAGGAGGAAAACCGAGCACTGGCGAAGACAACAGGTCTGCATTTTACGTGAAAACACACTTCACAGACAGTGTGTGTAGTTGAGTGTGGGCTATCGACTAGCTTCAATGTGCTATAACACGGAAACACAGACATGCACAAATGTGCCCATTCACCACAACTACCCTGCATCACCACAACTACCCGTGCAGACAACCAATGAAATGCCAGGACTAATGGATGCAGAAAAGAACCATCCTCCTTTCCTGCCGAACCCACCTTTCATGTATTCATGACTGGGGGGGCGGGCCATACCAGAAAACCATATTCTATTCCAGTGTTTTGCAGGCCTGTGCCTCATCCATGGATCTCCGAGGCACTCGCTAGGTTGCGGGTCCTGCATATTGTTAGTCTGAGCCTGAGAAGACCTGATCTCCTTTGCAGGAGCAACCTCCACGTGCACAATGAGTGAGAAGCTCTGCTGAGCTAGAAGGTCTGTGTACTCCTTGCACCACAATTGACAGCTAGACTACCAGTGAGTGGATGAGCCCCGAGTCACGGTGTGCATAAAGCAAGCCATCCTTGTTCCCTAACTCCAGCACTGACATCCCAGGCACCTCCTCAAACGTCAGAATGCAGTGCTCTAAGAATGTGGGAATGTGAGGAGAGGAGTGAGCTGTAGCTGTGGCTCTCTGAGGCTGTGGGGGGCTGAGGGATTGGGGGAGGTGAGAGTAAGGTACGTCACGGCTACTTGTTTTGCCACTGGATAAGAGGCACACAATTGATCCTCACACAGCTTGACATAGGGCACAAAACAAGCAATGAGAAAGCCAGCAGTGAGGTAAATGCTTTATTTAGATCAAGAAGTCATCAGAGTACCTCATAGAAGTGATACCTCCAGAATCAGGCCAGTGCTTCCTTTTCTATGGTGGAATAAATTGAGTTCTGATCCCTTCAGTTGTCTGGAAGCAAAAGCAATTATATTTTCTGATCCATTGCCTATTTGAGATACGGTAGCCCCATGGCCCTTGTTACTGGCGTCAGTGGTCAGAATTGTTTTGTGGTTTAAAATTTTCCTGTTTTAGGTGCATTTACAATTACTTTCTTAACCTCTGTGAAAGTTTCAGTGTGCACTTCCTTCCACTCAAATGTGGTGCTCTTTTTTAGTAGGAGATGCAAAGGGTGTACTGTGCCTGAAAAATTCCTGACAAATTTGGTCATATATTTGGCTAGCCTTAAGAATGATTTTAACCCCTCTTTGTTGGATGGAAAAGGGGCGTTTCTTACTGAATTAATGAGATTGATTTTAGGTTTGATACCTCCACTGGAGATGGTGTGACCTAAGTAATCAACAGCAGTGACTACAATTCTAAATGTATCTCCTTTTATAATTAGCCCTGCTAGTATAGGTTTAATAAGAACTTGCCTCAATTTTCCATTGTGTTCTTTTTCAGATGATCTTTATACTAAAATATCATCTAGGATGCATAGAATACCATGGCAACCTTTTAAGATGTGTTGCATTCCCCTCTGAAAAATGGCTGCCATAGATGCTAGCCCGAAGGGCCTTCTGCAGTGTTGTGACTTGCCCTCTACTTTCACTGCTCCCCTCTGTACCATCGCCTTGGAACATTCCACCTGGAGTTGGTTTAGAATGTTGAAGGATCTGTCAGCCTGCCCTATGTGGTGAGGCTGGAGACAATTGTATGAGGTACTCTGATGACTTCTCTATCTAAACAAAGGATCCACCTCACTGCTGGATCTTGTTACTTCCGAAGGCGATTAGGATAGGATAGGAGGCTGTACAAGGGACAGTAAAGTGTCTTCACACTCTCCATCCTTGCTGGGAGATTCTTGGTTACTTCCCTTCACCTTTAAGTGCCTGTTGCTTCCTCCTTCTAAACCTGTTCATCTGCTGGCAATCCGGCTCCCGCTACACTTCACCCCACAAATATCTCTGCAAGAGTGCCATTTTAGTGTATGATGTCTGAATCCTGGAAGCCCTGCACAGCTGTAGTCAGGTCCGGTGGCTTACACTACTGCTAGAAGCAGTGGCAGAGGTGTGGTGAGGAGAGGGATAAGATCTGGAGCAGCAGTAAAGGGACATGATGCAAGGAGAGCCGGGCACGAGGTAGGCATCATGGTTCTTCCCGATAAGCTGTGCCTGAGGGGGGCATACACTTTATTAGCCGCACCTCCTTGCCTGATTAAAGCAGGTGTTGGAGTAGTGTATCCGCTCAGGGTGAAGTTGCCCCTACTAGCCTGACGTGAAGCGAGGGAAGCTGCAGCTGAGGTGGGCATTACATTCCCTTCTTAGCCACACCTACTTGTCTGATGAATGCGGGTGTCAAAGCGATGTCCCAACCCAGGATGACATTACGCCTTTCATCTATCAAGCCTGCTGTGCCTTCCTGCTTGATGTAAAGTGAGTATTGGGCAGTCTTCATGCAGGTTGGTGCTGCACCTCACTGCTGCACTGCCCCGATGTTACACCTTCCATCTGTCGAGCCAAGGTAGGCGTGCACAAGAAATCAAGCCTGCCATGCCTTTCTGCTTCATGTAAAGAAAGTATGGTACAGTCTTAGCTCAGGTTGGTGCTGCGCCTCATTACTGCACTGCCACACCCCTCTGCCTGATGTAAAGAGAATTCTGGGCAGTTCCACTCAGGGTAGGGTGTCCCCAATGTTTAATTTGTAAATAAAAAGGTGCCGGTGCCCAAACCTCTTTTTAAACATGCGGCTGCTGCAATTAAATGTGGGAACACGGAATAATAAGGCAGCGTAATCCTAAAGACATCTCAGGACTCTTCAATCCATTTACAGCCACTCCCGTCCCCTTCAGCTCACTCTTGCAGCTTTCTGCTTTCTCCCACTGTGACGCTTTTTCGTTTTTCTCTTCCTCCGTCTTTCCCATAGGTGTCTTTTGCTCACAGAAAATGCTTGAGGCAGAAAAAAAAGTGCCGGCCCTCAAAAATAAGTGCTGGTGCTTCACACTGGAAACAACAAGCACAAATTAAGCACTCAGTGCGCCTTGGTGGTGCATTGAGGTGTGCTGCGGCAGTCTCCATTCAGGTTGGTGTTGCATCTTCATTCAGCATTAAGGTGAACTATCCACCTCCGTTTGTATCCACCAGAATCCTGCCTACAACTGCCTACATCAACTACACTGCGATCTCCTCAGCAACATTCACACAATTTACCAATACTAACATGTGTACTTGCCTGCATTATATAACTAGCTTAATTAATGAGTAATTATAGCTACTATATTCCTTGTATTACAGTTCTTGCCTTTATTAAAATATCCCTTTTCCCTAAGTATAACCAAAAGCTACTGTTTTACTGTTTTCAGTAGACAGTGTTTGCTGAGTTAATAAACAGAATATCTTCTTGTTTAGTCTGGTGATTGTCTCTTAATATACCTTATGAATGATGCTGCTAGCATGAACCAACCTCCCCCTTTCCTGACCAAATTGGGAGAACCAGATCTACCTTAGGAGAGATGTTTTACATTTTTTGAATCCTACTTAATTGCCATTGGGGTGGAGGGTGGATGTGCTCCTGGTGAAAGGTCAGAAAGCAGTCACTCACTGTGAAGTTACCCAATAGCTGAAGTGGACTCACCCACTGTCCCAATTTGAATTGCACCATAGCGGACCAATGAATGAAGACAGCTGGATGAAAGCACCTATAAGTAAGTATGTTAGATATATCATTTTAGTAAATTCGAAAGGTGTTGTCTAAACCTGAAACGTTCATCTTTGAGTAGGGTGCAGCAATCTCACTGCATTGCAAGATCGCAACATCAAGTTCACATCCCAACCCATTTTTCTTTCACTACCCATTTTTTTGGCATTATCACTCTGTGCACCTTACTCCTGCTAACTAGTGGTAAAGTGCTAGTGCTCTCCCTCCCAACCATGGTAAAATTGGTATACACTTGAATGATACATTTCATTTAATTAGAAGTCCCCAGTAATTATACTACATCTACTCTGGACCTGTAAATTAAATAGTTCCACCCATCAAGTTAGCACCATAAAATATGTCTAGGTCTGCCACTACAGCCTGTAGCCAACATCAAATGAAATCAATATTTATAAAGCGCAGCTACTCATCCGTAAGGGTCTCAGGGTGCTGAGGGGGGTTTGTGTGCAGTTTAAAACTGCCATTTTGCCCTGGCAAAATAATCCATTCCAAGGTCTAAATCTACCTCTTTAATACTTATAAGTGGCCCCTATGGTAGGCCCTGAAGGCCCGTAGGGCAGGATGCGTGTTACTTATGTTTTACATGTCCTGACCATGAAAGATATATTTCACTGTGGCAAGGATACCTCACCCATAAATTAACCCTGTGTTACTGTTGTTTCCAATCGTTGTAACATTCCATTCTATAGCAGAACACTGAACATGGGTGGCCAGGTTCTACCAGAGAAGGGAGCAGAGCGTTAAGAGGACAGTTGAGCCTTCTGGTCTGTCCTCACCGCCTGTTGCCTTTTTCTCCTGTACTTCAAGAAGTACGGCTCACCTAAATTCCACATGTGCTGTCTATTCTTCTGGTGATGTGAAACATCATTGGAACATTGGCAACATTTCTCCCGCAATCTTCTGACATGCTGTTTACTCCAGTTTACGATGCCAGTCCACAACAATCCCAGTAACTATTCTGCAGCTATGGATTATATTGATGATATTTTTGGCCTCCATCAAGGCATCTGCCTATAGAGGTAAGGGCCTTCAACCCCTTTTTTCAGTGTTCACCCCATTGCATGCTACGACATCATTACTCATCCTCCATCATGCATCGTTCATGATGATGCAAGTACCAGGTGTGGCTCGCAGAACAGAAAAGGGTCGGACGCCGCAGCGCTTGGGAAAGGGAGGAGGAGTGAAACGAAAAAAAAATATAATAATTTAGAAAAATTACCTTTATGTGCTGGGGCGCGCTGCAGCGCGCTGCGCCGCTCCCATCCGCTTCTCGACTGGACTGCAGGCACAGGGTCCCAGTCTGCCCTGCGTCCATTTTGTGGGTGTATTGTAATATCCCACATAGTGTAACCAACATTTCACCTTTCAAAGCTTTGAGAGGCAGGTCCTCACAAGGTATCCTACGTTCTGCATGGTTGAATTCTCTATTGATTTTCAAGGAAGTTGCAGTGATCAAGGTAATCAAAATCATTCAAGTCAATCTGGCCTTCGTCTCAGCCAGGATAACATCAAGAAGAGGTTTGGTGTTATCAAAAGCACAAAAACGATGCTGTTTGGAAGAGGAGATAAGGTTCGCTTGAAAATGTCTGGAAACAAAATTACCAAAGAAAAATGTAAGTTTAGTTCTCCTTATCAAATTGAAGAGATGAGTAAAAATGGTGCAGGTATAAGTTTGAGTAATGGTCACTGCTGGAATTGTGTATGTGTGGTCAAGATCAATGTTGGACCCAAAGCTGCTGATGCATATGTATAGTCTTTTCTCCTGAGTAGTTCTTCTTCACAGGTTCCTGTTTCTGTACCTTGTATTGACAAGGTGATGGAGGTCAGAGTTTTCGGGTCCAAAAGAAATGCAATAACAGTTTACCTTGTAGGTTTTATGATTATCTGGTTGATTTTTTTAAAACATTTTCTATTTTAATGTGCTTATCAGGGTACCTGTTCGCCTGTTTCAATTTGTGGGTTTCAACTGTTAACTGTTTACACGTTTATCTTGTCTCAATTGTTTTTTTGTTTGAATTATTTGTTTTTGGTTTTGTTGCGAACGGGGAGGTGTGTTGTGTTCGCTTGTCTTACCATTCTATTGTAAGGTAGAACACCAAGCCTAAATGGTTAGGTTCCACCAGAGAAGGGAGTGAGGCAGACAGTTGAGCCTGCTGCTTTGCCCTCATTTGCAGTTGCCTTTCTCGCCTGTACATCAATATATATAGCTTACCTGAATTCCGCATGTGCTGTCCATTCTTCTGGTGCTGTGATACATTACTGCAACAGTTACCTTATTACACTTAATAAGTGATAACTTCCGTTTAGGAGAGGATAGAGAAATACTTCTTCCACTGATATGAATTGTAATTTAATATTCACTTTAATGTCAAAGTCAGATTTTAAGCTACTATTCTGAAAATGGCACTTTTAGAAAGCTGCCATTTTTCTACATAAATCAAATGTGCCTTTCCACCATTGTCTAGGGTCACAAAACTGATAATGGCCCTCCTGTAGTGTGATGTTTATCCCATCTGAACAGGCACAAAAGACCCTTGGGTGTGGGGAGGGTATTCCTCTCCTGAGCAGGATGGCATGGTGGGTTGTATTGAACTGGGGGAGGAGGGTGCCCATCCTCTTCCTGACTTCTGAAGCTGCCTGCCCTGTTACTAGCAAATGCAGTTGACACCTGGGCCTGCCTGCCCTTTGTTACCCTAGACGGTTTAGAGTCATACCTAAGGGAGGGGGGCAGAACTGACCAGAACCCATTTAGGGGAGGACAGAGAGAGAGGGACCCCCACACATAGGCTGTCACCGGCCATAAAAGTAGCACCCTCAGGACCTCACATCAAACCACTTCTGGGCCTGGCTGAGGACTGGACCTGCTTGCCTTAAAACTCAGGAACCCAATAGGTTACTCCAAGGGTCAACTGTCAGAGTGTACTCCTCCTATTTCAGAACTGCAAAAACAGGATTCCAGGTGAAAATGTAGAATTTTAGGGCCTTCATGACCGATAACAACTGGCCTCATTCCCCACCAATGCGAAGATCAAAAGTCGGCCTCCTCTTTGCATCAGCAACAACTGCCCATGTCCCCTGCCAACATGAGGCGAACTGCTCTTCGCACTGACAACAATCTCTTCACAGCTCCTGTCAATGCAACGCTCCAGCTGAATCTCTTAGCAAGGAACTGGACTGTGTGAGGGGGTAATCTTCACTGGGACAAACCTGGTCTGTGTATCTGACCAACTCTCCATCGTGGATGTCTGAACTTGTGACTTTGACCTGGTCCAGCACGGCCAAAGAAGCATGAGCAGGGCTCTGTGCTTCTTAGTGCTATTTTTATCTGAAACTTTAAAAATTCAGAACTGTGCATCTACTGGTTAGATTTATGTTGTTCTGGTTTCATTTTATGTATTAACATTTACTCTATTATCTAAAGTGGTTTTGGATTTTGCTTGTGCTGTGTTTTTACTTGTTTACTGCTTGAGAGCTGCATAAATACTGTAAACAATGGGGCTAGGTTAAGCTTTGCTTATGTTGTGCAAACTACCAGAGAGTTAAGAACAGGTTTATTTAGTGACGTCTTTGGATCACCCTGACAAGGAGTGCATTTATTACTTGAGTGAGGCCCTCACACTTCTCAGCTAATAACCCAGTTTCTTACATCTGCCACCTCAAATGAAGGGATTTCTCTTGTAATCTGAAATTACCTTCCTATGCATTTTCAGTGATGAGGAGTTTAATTTATCTTCTGTGTATCGCTGAGGGAACTATTTTGTGTACTGGTCACCAGTGACAAATGTAGCATTAAAATACAAAAATCCACAAAATGTGAGATAAACCCAATCAATCAACGGCTGAGGAGCTCACCCAAAGAAAGATAGTGGTTTCAGTCGACCAAAGACCCTCTCTTTTTGTCATGGACTACAGCTGTTCGTAGCAAAGACTAAAAAAGAGACATGAAAAAGTACTGGTGAGATGAACATTCACAAAATGACTAATCATGACAAATTCTCCAAGAGATAAAATCTCGTCTCTCTCAAGCACTGCCTGGAGCCATGTGCATCAATTTTCATGTACTCAAAGGTAATAACCAAAACATCTATGATGGCGAAAAAAGTTCAATAGGGGGATATTTAGCAGGTGATAAAATAAACTCTTTTTGGGAGATCTGAAACAAAATGAAATGAGATGCTCAAAGCTTTCCATAAACTGAGTTACACCACAGCTGGAGCCAGATGTCTGCTGGATAACATTGTTCTCGTGAATGCTTATAGGAATGCACTCCATACACATAAGCTATTTTATAACTTCTGGGGCGGATCTATGACTTCCATTTCGTGCTGCCTTATACTGATAAGCTATTTTACACCATATTATATATTTGCAAGTGGTGCACTATTTTGCTCAATTTCTCTTTAGTGGGATGAATGCTGTTTTGCAGAAGCCAAAAATCAATGTTCTGTTCTCAGTTTGTCTATTTGACAAACTTACTGTCTTGCAGAAGCAAAAATCAATGTTAATAGTTTGTCTTATGACAAACTGTAAACATTGATTTTGATTCTTCGAAACAGCAACATATATTTTTGAAGAGCTAAGTGGTGAGGTATATACACTACGTAAGGCCCATCGATCAATGTAAGTGAAGAAATGGTGCTGAGAGGGGACAAATCTGGACTCCATTTTAGAATATAGTGCATAGTTGTCCATCTTAGCTACAAGAGGTTCAAGTCCATCCCAGATTTTTAAGATACCTAAGTGAGATAAGCGTGTACAAACAAATCGAGAAATTCTGGCTTGGATACAGCTCTCCAGGACCCAATCTGAGTACGCCTTGTGAGGCTGCCCCACACCGCACGACAAGTATAGCTCAAAGAAAGAAACAGAAAGTAGGACAAAGGTGATGCGAAAGGTTTTTTTTCACCCACAAACGTTTATGTTCATGAAGTTTGCAAAGCTTTCATGTTTACATTTGCTTCACACAAGAGCTGCGCTGCAAGCTTATCTTTACTGCGTTGCATGATAACTTTCCTTCTAATCTAACACCGCCAAGTTGTGAGATAAAAGCTCTCGTCATTTTGGCATTTTTGAAGCTTTTCAGAGCAGTATATATGCTTACCTACATTTTTTTAACACGGTGACAGTTTGCGCTATAAAATCCTCACTTACTGTTTCATTTTCAGCTTTGGTCAATTAATGCAAATGTGTGTGTTAGATCCAGATAGGTAGATGTGACAATAACAACAGATGTCACACGGTACTCAACTAGTCAGGGTAGAACGTGTACTGAAAGAATACTTGTTCAAAAACTGGTGTTACCACAGCGCACACTGCCTGTAATGGCAATGATGGTGTTACTCCAAAGAATAACAGCCACAATACCGTGAAACAATATATTGGAGCACTTCAACAATTTGTATTAATAACAATGTTTGAGGACAAATAGACAGAAAATTCAGTCCATACGTCCACACTCATGTGGCATATTTTCGTCATCTTTCTTGTGTTCACACGCCTCCATCAAAGTACATGATCAGCAGCTGACACGTGTTTCATCCCCAATGGGGCTTTTTCAAGACATAGCATGTGGTTTTTAGGGGTGATCTCTCCTGTAGCCTATTCGACCATAGGTTTTTGATCCACATTTCATTTTGCAAAGGACAGGGCAGGGTTTATCAGGGCTCTTTACGCTCACGTCGCCCATGCCTAAATAGCTACGCCACTTCACTGTGACCTCGAAAAATATTGAGGCTAAACAGATGAGGACGACTACACTTGTTATTTGAGTTTTTCTCTGCCCAGTGACGACATTGCACTGCATTAGATCATGGGCTTTGTACATCTTATGCAAAACTATTTTAATACTGTTTCATAAGTATATGTGCAAGACAAAGTATTGATTAACTCTTGATTTTCAAGCAGAAGAGGCTACATTCAAAACTTAAAATATGTTGTAAAATTGGGAAAGTTGTAAAACTTTCCAAACCCTCTTTTTTTTTAAAAACTTTGAAGTTTTGCCCTCCTTAAAGAGGAGAGGAATGCTCTATCTCAGAGTGGCGAAAATGATTTAATAAAACAGAGTTGGCAAAAGTGAGGCTCAGATTGTAAGCAGGGGCGGAGAGCTATTATTTCGGAAGGTAAAGGACCACCATGGAAAGAAATTGGATCAAATGTTATGCAAAACATCAGGCGTTAGAAATGAGTTGGAAAGGGAATCGATAGTTATCTGACAAACATGGCCGCAGATGATAGGTCTGTGCAAGATCCCCATCTGCTAATGTCTCGTCGTCTCCACTGCATATCTATATGAAAGCATTTCACATATGTGCAATGACATGCCAGTATTTGTACTCTGTGTTTTGACAAAAGCACAGCAAAAGTCACAAGCAACCACTTTTCCCAAATATTCGAGTAGAGTTCGAATAGTAAATTTTCCTCTCCTCGAATATTTCTGAGCTTCTCTTTCAGATTTAATTGGAACCACAGAAATGCAAGTACTTCCGGGACATAGACTGATAGGGGAAATTGGGTGGCTATAATACCAGCTTCAGGTGTACTGTGCATGTCTACATGTAGTGAATTACCAAGAGAGCATCTTAGACTGTTGAGAGGTTTGTGAATCTTTTCGCAGGCGCGAATGCAGATGTTTAGATTAGTGCTCAGCCTTAAAGCTGAAGGTTGCTGTGTCACAAAAACGGTAATTGTGCGGCACACTCTTGCCTTTAGTGTGGCCTCTTAATGCAAAAGGCAAACATATTACATTGATGGAATATATTAGCTGTAAACATTTCGTGATGTGAAACATCGAATGGCGAGAGATGGCAGCTGATGGCGAGTGGCGGTGTGTGATTTTGTATAATATTTTCTTGCGAAATTTCACGAAATTCCCTAAAAATTTCATAAAATTACATTTTTGTGGCAAATGTCATTTAATGGTATCTCGCATCACTGTGTTTTTCACCCGCGTGCGCCCCTCATGTAAACAAGCCTCACTAGAAACCAACAGGAGATCGGTTTGAGCTAGAAATATCTCTGTACGAACTCGTGTAAAAAAGTTATGTGGCTTTGCATACTTGAGAAATTTTAATACGTTTTGAGAATTGTATTTAAAAATGTGCTTTTGGCTGGACTCCTAGTGTGGGCGATAAGAGTACAGAACAGAATATATATGTAGCAAAGCAAAGCCACAATTGTGAGAGCTGACTTTACTGTGTTAATTTGCCTTCAGGTTGAGGATTTGGACTTCTAAAGTGCGAGGTTTGGGGGCCTGTATCCTGTGACCTCCCCTGAGGCGAGAAGCAGCACACAATGAATAAAGGTGCACCCTGCAGGAAATGAAATATCGCTTTGAAACACCGCGTGTGGGTGGAAAATCGAGCAAAGAAATATGAACGGAGTATGGCTTTTTATGGCCCGCATGGCTGTTGCTGAGCCACAGATGCTGAGAGCAGTACTTAATTTGTTTAAAAAAAGAAAAGTCAGGGCCCTCGTCAGGAGGCCACTACAGCTTGCACCATCCATTGCTCCTGTCAGTTCTGCCAGTGACAGCGCCAACACAACTACTAACCAACACAATCCTGCAGGTGTGATTTCAGACTATTTCAGGCCCACAAAGCTATAGCATCACATCTAAATGAGACAAACAGCGCCATAATGTTGCAGACTGCCATAAGTCCCAGTTTTGGTAATTAAGTTGGATGCCCGGCTCAATTTAGGCACTGGCTCAGAGGTACTGTAAGGGTATTTTTGCTAAAGAGTAGAAAACACCCTTTTTGTGGAAACCTTTAAAGTGTTTGCACTTTGTAAAGTCTGATTTCTGTCACCAAAAAATGTACCTTATAGAAGTATTGTTAAGTACTTAAACAGCAATTCCTTTAGCAAATTTTGTGACAGCCTATCTTATTCATTTGCAGCCTATCTTATACTGGGTGTAGTTCCTATTTAAACAGATGAGTTACATATTCACAGTGCTTTGTCTCACAGCTGGGACGCAACAGAACAATACCAATACACGTTACTAGACTGCAGTGCACCCATGATGGTACATGTCAGTGACCCTTGAGTTGGACACCCAGGCTTATGGACTGATTGCATTAACCAACCAAAGAAATGCATTTCCCGCAGATTAGTTTAATTTATTCAGTTTGCACAGTCATATCTAGGTAAAGGACCAACAAAATAGTTCCAGGCTTGTTGACATATGTTTTGTTTTCTATTTAGGAGAATTTTAGGGCACATTTTTTCAAATAATCTGAATACTGGAAATTATGAGTGGCAGAACTTACTGCTCTAATAAATATTCTAGGTTTTTCATGAGGGCATCTATCTGCATTGATGCAGACATCATTCTCAGCAGCATCTAGGAAGAAACTTCAGTCTTGACTATACTAGTTGTCCAGTGCAGGATTTAGAAGCTGCAAGAATAATTTCACAATTGACCACCTTTTGCGGTGGCTGTCATTGACATAGGACAGAGCAATAGTTTGTTAAAGCTACTGGGGAAACAAATTATGGGTCCTCGAGTGTGAGTAGGTGTTGGAGGTGGCTCGGACTGGTTGGCTAAAGCCTAAGCTCAGTCAGGGGCAGCTTGCCGCTCCTGTCTTAGGTGGTCAAGTACAGCTGCTAGATAACCTGCATTCACCCTTGGGTAGCTTGGAGTGGAGCAGAAAGGCTTACCTCGGAAGCAATGTTTAAAGCAATAGCGCAGCATGTTCCCACAAAGCCCCCGCTTGAATGATCCCAATAAAAGATTTCACACAGGTTGTATGTATGGACAAATTGTATTCAACACGCACACATGATTAACGCAGTTTTAGTTGCAATCTAATCTCAGCATAAATGTCAATGTGCACACTACACAAAATAATTTTCTATGTAACCTTGGGAGTGAATCTCAGTGTCCCCCGCAACACACGATCATAGGCCCCACCGTGTCAAACATTAATCACTGTATATACATTTGAGGAAACCGTTCATTCCCTCCCTGCAACCCCAAAAGGTGCCCAACTGCTGTCAGCTCTAGGCCCACTCTCACTGTACCTACGATCTGTGTAACAGGTGTAACACGTGCAAGCCAGCCACGGCCTCAGTAATTGTGATATTAACCTTATGAACTCCCTGGCAGAGCTAGAGTCCCCAGTAACACCACAGTGCTGCTCCAGCACTCACTCATTCTCGCTCAGACTCACTCCCTCACATCCACCCTGCGCATAGGCATGGGATCTGTGTATATTGTCGCTGGCATGCACGCACACACTCCTGTATGCACTCGCTTCCGGCACCCTAACGTGATGCCCCGATAACTAGCAAGTGGATGTCCATGTGCTTGCACACCCTCTGGGTCCCAATCCTCCCTCCTCCCGCCAACCAGCCTCTGGTTAACCTCGCCTCACTACATCCCGCCAGATTATAGTGACTTTCCCCTGGGCGCCGAGTCACTCACAGCTAAGTCACAATTCCCGGGTGTAGGGGTCAAGGTGGAGGACAGGAGAGACAACAGCCAGTAAACAATTAAGGAGGAGACGTTCAGGCTCCCAATAGAAGGGTCACTCAGAGGTATGCAAAACACAGGAGGATGTTCACCGGGGCCAACTGTGAGGCGCCCAGCTCTGCCACACAATACTATATTACCAAAAAGTAAGCAATTCAGCACCTCTATAATGGAGAGGTGCAGTTGGGCATGTTAACTCAACCCACCCTTGACACTTCAGGTTGCACACAACAAGTTACCAGGTTCATGTCGCTGCATTGAAGACATCCTGTCTGGTGCCCATGAATGTCTAGTGGCCCCAGACAGGTTTAATCCCACAAAGAAAGTGCTCAGTGCCATGACCCCATTGACTGGCGCTCTGGATGGCACTAGGTTTCTTCAACCAACTCCAAGCGTGGTACCCCACTCAACAGGAGGCAGTAGTCTTGTGTGTGATGACTTGAACTGGACCAGATCTTCAGTTCCACTCAGGACTTGGTTTCCGTGCCCCTCTGGGTTGAGGTACCCTGTCCAGTACGCTATGACTTTAGCAGTACTGGACTCTCCGGACGAACACACTAGACCAGTGGTTCCCAACCTTTTAACTCCTGAGGACCCCCACTGAATCATTACTGGAAGCCGGAGACCCCCAAGCAATTTGTATGATTTGTGGAGAAGTGTGACACAATGGTTAGAGTGGCAGTCCCTGATGCAGAAATCTGGTCCGGAACCAGGGTTCGATTCCCACTCCAGCGGGTCTTGGGCTCAATTCCTTCGGACCAGATAATTCTTGCCTTGGTGCCTAATCTAATTAATGGGTCCCACTCTGGGCAATAGCTTGCTTAATCTCCACAACTGCCCTCACAGCACTTGGATGCTTGGCTTCACCCTGGGGCTGTCCAGGAGTGGGTTCCTCACAGGGAAAAGCCAGGAGGGGTTCCACAGTGGTATGCGTACAGCGCCTTGAGACCCTAACGGGTGAATAGTGCGCTATACAAGTGCAAAGTTTACAGTTTTCTTTTCTATTTAAATTTCAAACATTAAAACAGTAATTCAAAAAACATACACAAACAAGTACACACCAAAAAAATACTCGAATGACCATAGTTTATATTTTATATAGAAAAAATATGAAAAAATCGAAAAAATGTAATGGGAAGGTTGGCGCTGCATCTCGGCAACTAACTTTTCAATATTTTGTTTTATTTAGGAAAGCTGAATCTTTGGGTCAGATTCTATATTTCCCAACTTTTTATTTTTTAGGTACATAAGATTGGAGAAAACTTTCACATAAATATGTGGTGGGGAAAGGAAGTAAAACCATAAAGGCCTCTCTACTCTCCATAAGTTCTTTGTTAAATGTAATTCATTTGTTTTATAGCACCTCTTATACCAGTGTAGGGTGTCTAAGCACTTTACAGGGACTACAAGGTGTAGGATTCACATGTCATCTAGACTGGTAGGCATTTTTTAAGAGTGCTTGATCTGGAGAAGCAAACACTCAAGATTCATAACATAGTGGTTAGCGCTGACTTTAATAAGAAGAATGTATTTTAACACAAGCAAATCTTTTTTTAGCAGCATAAGGAACATAAAAGACAGGGGGAGACATAACTTTCTAATTTGTGCCATGCAGTTTGCATGCAGCTTTTTGATGGCAGTTTATAGCTCACTGTGTTAGATTAAGATTCTAACTTATGAACTGCTCAGTTACAAAATATCTGTAACAAAAGCAGTAACCCACTGTACTGTTCTTTGCATGATACACGTTCTTTGCAGCAGGCATATTGACCATCTGCGCTACCTTAGAGGTGTCAAAACTGCCACTAGACAAAACTCCCATCACTCTCCAGTAAGTACATTAATCACCAGAGTTATCTTGATGCTTTTATTTTTGCCAGAAGGATGGCTTTGCAGTGCTGTGAAAACTGCTGCACAAAGGAAGTAATAAATATAAAAATACACACTTTTCGGTCAGAGGCCCCAAACAGAGCAGGGCCTTCCTGCCAGCTCAGGCCTGCGGACCCCGTGGAAATGTGTCATCGACCCCTGCGGAGCTGCAGACCCCAGGTTGGGAACCGCTGCACTAGACACAAGTTCCTTCATGCAACACTAGGCTACATAATGCACTCCTTGGGTTGCACCCACACTTCTACAGGTTCCAACCTATGGACGGGCACAGCACACAAGGAGCATACAGCAGTGGGTCACACAAGAGAAAAGCTCCAACTTGACCCCAACAAGGCCCCAGCAAGGTCCTGCAACAGTGATCCGTTCAGGGGTGCAGAGGTCCCCACGTTGAAGGGCCACACACCAGTAGTGCGAGCAGTACATTGCTAACCTGTACCTGGTGCGCCCGGTCTCCAGACTTAGCTCCTGGTCCACAGGCACACCACTCCTGCCAGATGGAGTCCAGCATGATGTATGCGCAAACTGAGGGCACCGCTATCCAGATATTACAGATCACGTTACTATATCTTCTCAGGAGGTCTTTGCTGTCCCTGAGACCTCCGCATACAACAGGGTTCAGAAAATCAGCCCTTGGAGGGCCACTTCAGGATGCCACACAGCAGCAGCCAGTCTCAAACCAGACTCTAATCAGTAATGGTGCATGGATCCCCTCCCTTGGACATTTATCCTCCTGACTCCTCTGACAGTGCACAGACGTGGCCCAGAGACACTGGTCACACGTGTCCATTGGTGGTACTCCTAGCTGCAGACTTTGAGGGCCCCTACTTAAACTAAGTACAACCTTTGAAGTGGGGCTGGTTGGAAGGGTATTCCATTGAACCACAGATGTCTCCCCTAAATTTCCTCCATGTCTGCCCTGGAGTCCTGGAATGTAGGTCTTTATCTTTATGGGTGCCAGGCTCTGGCTCCAGGAAGCCAAGTGTCACAACCTCTCCCCCATCTATCTCACCAGGTCCCAAATGGCAGGGATCTGTTGTTCTGAAGGCAGAGTTTTATAGCGGTCATCTGGGGAATGTGCAGATGTGCTCTCCCCCCGGGATCCCTGGAATGAAGCCTAATTGACGGGGCACCAGAACCAGTCCCAACACCAAGAAATGCCTTCTTTCCAGCAGTGGCATTTCCCGGCCAGGGCTGACAAAACTGCTGTTACCAACGGTTCGAGATTGTCATCCTGAGTCCAACAATACAAAACACTATGAGGCTGCTCCCCGGAAATCCCTTATTACAACCGGACTTATTAAGCCTTGGTGTCACATATCACTGTATGGGTAGAGCAGCTCTCAGTGACAGTACGAACACGCAAGGGTGTTCCGCACTTCCCAGTCATTTGTGCCCTAGCACACACACCAACCTGTCAAGGCAGTTGACACTTTGGTTACATCCACCACCACGGTGCTCATGCGCCTCTGTCGGCCTGAGCCCTCAGGCTCTGTTCCTATGATGAATAGTCATGTGCAAATACGCATGTCGTTGTCACTTCGGCCATGTGCGCATCCACATAGACATTCCTATATCATAGCAGAAATTCTGATCCAGACTCTGATCGATCCTATTCTTCTTTCGGAATTACTGCAGTGGAGTTTGACCAGTCATGGTATTAAAATGGCTGATCAAGTGGACCTACTCCATACCATTCACATTGTCTACTTTGTAAATCACAACCACAATGGTGAGGGTGAGTTTGCCAGTACCTAATAAATATCTCAAATATTCATATCTGTATGCCACAATCCACTTTCTTCTCCAGGTTGACATGTGAAACCAACACTTTGAGTTAGATGACCTCCTGTTCAAACTTTGGAAAGCATAGAGAAATTTTAAAGATCCCCGCCCCACCTCTTGTTGCACTTACAATGAGATGGAGAGATGGTACTAATTTAACTAAATGGCAGGTTTTTACATGTCTTCTATGAGCTAGACATAGTGCTTAGTTTATGAAAGAAAGAGTGCTGTGCCCTGAGCCCTGCCCAGAAGCGTGTGGCCAGATGTCGAGCACCAAATATCACAGCTTGAATTCACCCCAGGTGTAGGAGGCTGGCCTGGCTTGTAGTGGGTACCAAGGGGTACTTACACCTTGCACCAGGTCCAGGTATCCCTTATTAGTGTAGAGGGGTGTCTAGCAGCTTAGGCTGATAGAAAAGGTATCTTAGCAGAGCAGCTTAGGCTGAACTAGGAGACGAGTGAAGCTCCTACTATACCACTGGTGTCATTTGCACAATATCATAAGAAAACACAATACACAGATATACTAAAAATAAAGGTACTTTATTTTTATGACAATATGCCAAAAGTATCTCAGTGAGTACCCTCAGTATGAGGATAGCAAATATACACAAGATATATGTACACAATACCAAAAATATGCAGTAATAGCAATAGAAAGCAATGCAAGCAATGTACAGTCACAATAGATTGCAATGAGAGCACATAGGTATAGGGGCAACACAAACCATATACTCTAGAAGTGAATGCGAACCACGAATGGAGCCCAAACCTATGTGAGCTTGTAGAGGGTCGCTGGGACTGTAAGAAAACAGTGAGGGTTAGAAAAATAGCCCACCCCAAGACCCTGAAAAGTGGGTGCAAAGTGCACCTAAGGTCCCCAAAGAGCACAGAAGTCGTAATAGGGGAATTCTGCAAGAAAGACCAACACCAGCAATGCAACAACGATGGATTTCCAGACGAGAGTACCGGTGGAACAAGGGGACCAAGTCCAAAAGTCACGATCACGTCGGGAGTGGGCAGATGCCCAGGAAATGCCTGCTGTGGGTGCATAGAAGCTGCCACTGGATGGTAGAAGCTCTGGATTCTGCAAGAACGAAGAGGGCTAGAAACTTCCCCTTTGGAGGATGGATGTCGCACGTCGTGAAGAAGCTTGCAGAGGTGTTTTCGTGCAGAAAGACCATAAACAAGCCTTGCTAGCTGCAAGGGTCGCGGTTAGGGTTTTTGGATGCTGCTGTGGCCCAGGAGGGACCAGGATGTCGCCAATGGCGTGAGGAGACAGATGGGGCGTCCAGCAAGACAAAGAGCCCACTCAGAAGCAAGCAGCACCCACAGAAGTGCCAGAACAGGCACTACGAAGTGGAGTGAACCGGAGCTCATCCAAAGTCACAAAAGAAGGTCCCACGACGCCGGAGGACAACTCAGGAGGTCGTGCACTGCAGGTTAGAGTGCCGGGGACCCAGGCTTGGCTGTGCACAAAGGAAATCCTGGAAGAGTGCACAGGAGCCGGAGCAGCTGCAAATCACGCGGTACCCAGCAATGCAGTCTAGCGTGAGGAGGCAAGGACTTACCTCCACCAAACTTGGACTGAAGAGTCACTGGACTGTTGGAGTCACTTGGACAGAGTTGCTGAGTTCAAGGGACCTCGCTCGTCGTGCTGAGAGGAGACCCAGAGGACCGGTGATGCAGTTCTTTGGTGCCTGCGGTTGCAGGGGGAAGATTCCGTCGACCCACGGGAGATTTCTTCGGAGCTTCTAGTGCAGAGAGGAGGCAGACTACCCCCACAGCATGCACCACCAGGAAAACAGTCGAGAAGGTGGCAGGATCAGCGTTACAAGGTCGCAGTAGTCATCTTTGCTACTTTGTTGCAGTTTTGCAGGCTTCCAGCGCGGTCAGCAGTCGATTGCTTGGCAGAAGGTGAAGAGAGAGATGCAGAGGAACTCTGATGAGCTCTTGCATTCGTTATCTAAAGAATTCCCCAAAGCAGAGACCCTAAATAGCCAGAAAAGGAGGTTTGGCTACCTAGGAAGGAGGATAGGCTAGCAACACAGGTAAGAGCCTATCAGAAGAAGTCTCTGACGTCACCTGCTGGCACTGGCCACTCAGAGCAGTCCAGTGTGCCAGCAGCACCTCTGTTTCCAAGATGGCAGATGTCTGGAGCACACTGGAGGAGCTCTGGGCACCTCCCAGGGGAGGTGCAGGTCAGGGGAGTGGTCACTCCCCTTTCCTTTGTCCAGTTTCGCGCTAGAGCAGGGCTGGGGGATCCCTGAACCGGTGTAGACTGGCTTATGCAGAGATGGGCACCATCTGTGCCCATCAAAGCATTTCCAGAGGCTGGGGGAGGCTACTCCTCCCCAGCCCTGACACCTTTTTCCAAAGGGAGAGGGTGTAACACCCTCTCTCTGAGGAAGTCCTTTGTTCTGCCCTCCTGGGCCAAGCCTGGCTGGACCCCAGGAGGGCAGAAACCTGTCTGAGGGGTTGGTAGCAGCAGCAGCTGCAGTGAAACCCCGGGAAAGGTAGTTTGGCAGTACCCGGGTCTGTGCTAGAGACTCGGGGGATCATGGAATTGTCTCCCCAATCCCAAAATGGCATTGGGGTGACAATTCCATGATCTTAGACATGTTACATGGCCATGTTCGGAGTTACCATTGTGACGCTGTACATAGGTAGTGACCTATGTACAGTGCACGCGTGTAATGGTGTCCCCGCACTCACAAAGTCCGGGGAATTTGCCCTGAACAATGTGGGGGCACCTTGGCTAGAGCCAGGGTGCCCACACACTAAGTAACTTAGCACCCAACCTTTACCAGGTAAAGGTTAGACATATAGGTGACTTATAAGTTACTTAAGTGCAGTGGTAAATGGCTGTGAAATAACGTGGACGTTATTTCACTCAGGCTGCAGTGGCAGGCCTGTGTAACAATTGTCAGAGCTCCCTATGGGTGGCAAAAGAAATGCTGCAGCCCATAGGGATCTCCTGGAACCCCAATACCCTGGGTACCTCAGTACCATATACTAGGGAATTATAAGGGTGTTCCAGTATGCCAATGTGAATTGGTGAAATTGGTCACTAGCCTGTTAGTGACAATGTGGAAAGTAATGAGAGAGCATAACCACTGAGGTTCTGGTTAGCAGAGCCTCAGTGAGACAGTTAGTCATCACACAGGAAACACATACAGGGCACACTTATGAGCACTGGGGCCCTGGCTGGCAGGGTCCCAGTGACACATACACTAAAACAACATATATACAGTGAAATATGGGGGTAACATGCCAGGCAAGATGGTACTTTCCTACACGAGGCCTCTTTAATCCACTGCCAGAACCAATATCTTGCTCTCGAGCCCTGCTTTCTCCCCTAGTGCCAGTTTTTCCATCTTTACCATCCCCCTTCCTCCCCCTTTGTGTGTTTTTCTCTCACTTGGTCACTGTCAATACCAGATGGGCACAAATAAGTGCTGGGCCTAAAAAATAAGTGCCGAAGGAAACTACCGGCTCAAATTAAGCACTCACTAGTCATCGCATGACACACAGAACAGAGAGTCACTTCTTAATGCAAAGTCATTGCCTTCTTGAGAAGTTCGAAGCCTGTGTCTTTCTTTCAGTAATGAGTGTTCCTGAGTGCTCTGATGTTGGCGAGAGGTGTGGTAACAGTTAGCTGCTATTCTCACCTCTTTCCAAATCTGCAAACCTGATTATCACGCAGATCAAGAGAACAGTACCAATGTTGGTGTTCTCAAAGAAAATGTATCCGTACCACTCTGCACAGCAGCCTTGATGCTGTGCAGTTTGGCTAAAGTTAAAATAATATCCTTTAATGCGGCCACCCGCATCATTAGGTAGATATGCGCATCATGCATGTGTGCGCCAACAAAATGATGTTTTTTTTTTTTCATTTTAGTTACTGATCTGAATCGGGTAATATTAAATAGAAAATACCATGTGCAAAAGTATTTTCTTTAACACAGGAAACGGCAAAGCAACATGGGGAGGTGGGGAGGTGAACAGCAAACCAACATGGGGTTGAGTGGGAAGATTACACCAAAGCAGCCCGGGATGGGACATGAGCCTAATGGGACTGGGAGCAAAAGCAACACAGTGATTTGGAAAGCAACATCAAGGGTGCGGTTGGGGGACTCACTGGAGAGAAGCACATGGGTGATTATAAGAGGGAGAGCACTAGGGAAAAGCAATCAGACAACAAAGAACAACATGGAGTGCAGGGGGGACAGATGTACAAAAGGGAGACAACTCTATCACACACACTCTAAGGGTGTGCTTCATATAAAAGAGAAAAGTAGTGTTTGAAAAGCAAGCAGTAGAAGCAGTAATGTCGGCCAGTTAAAGAGGTTGCAAAGAGGCAATACTCCATAGGTGGGACAAACACAAGACTATCATACTGGGACACAAGTAAGAAGCAGGTAAGCGAGAGTGGGAAAGAAAACCAACCAATGGTAAGCAAAGGGCAGTCTCCAAGCCCCTCTGTTTTTTGGTAAGCCACAATATTCCCTGTAACAGAGCTTTCCAGTAGGCTGGACCTAAAAACAGAGAAGCATTTAATGTATTTATTTATTTATTTATTAAGTATGTACGTATTTTTTTATGTCCGTATGTATGCATTTAATGCTCTCAATTCCCCAGAAATGAGAGTGACAGTACAATAAAAAATATAGATAAGTATTTTCGACTTTAATTTCCATACACTTCAAAGCCCTGGTGGGACCAATGCAATGGAAACACCTTCTCAGAGTCATACATGAGATTGCTGGCTTCATTCAATTCCAGCAGACAGTCAGTACAGAACTACTGCAAAAGCTTCTGACTAGAACTTGTTGCAGTTGGTAATTATTTTCTGCCTGTCAGACCTCACTTTTAGAATGAGGGTACTTAAAGATTGACAGGCTCGCCACTGTCTATCATGGGCAGCCCACC
Source organism: Pleurodeles waltl (assembly GCF_031143425.1). NCBI lineage: Eukaryota > Metazoa > Chordata > Amphibia > Caudata > Salamandridae > Pleurodeles > Pleurodeles waltl. The sequence continues at coordinate 1,329,228,225 of NC_090446.1, read as the reverse complement.
AAATTTGCTAACTAGATCCAGCGTCCATGGCCGAAGTAGCCTATGAGGGAAAATAGTGGCAGCATGTCCATAATGCTATGTTTGCATGGCACCACAGTCCCATGTTTATTTTTTCAAAAGAATACCTCCCTCCTGCCATGCAGCATCTTTCTTAAAACATATTTCTTCAGATCCCCCTCAATCAGTCACATCACCCACAAGCAGTCATCAGAATCAACCAGAGACATGTCACAAAACTCTGAACCAAAATCTTTGATAAAAATTGCTTCCCAACTTTAAGGACACCTTGACACCAACCACACACAGTGATAACTTGTGCCTACAACAGCCCTGCTAAAATTCTGGAACTATTTCTTCAAAGTGGAGAGAAAGATAAGCAATGTAATCTCAGTGCAGCATGTACCACTGTAGACCAGGACTGGCCAACTTGGGTCCAGAAAGGCCAGATCTCTGCCAGATCTATGCCAGTGTATCAAGGTTACCACTGTGTAAATTACAACCAACTATATTAGTATACCTGTATCTTATGAGACTATCCTGAAAATCTGTTGTGCAGCCAACTACTCTCAAACTACCATGCTGTGCACATAAATGATTATTGGTAGACCTGGCATTTTTGGCGTGACTTTACTTTTTCCTCCTTTTTGGATGACTTTGCTCATGTTGGCCTTAGGACTCAGCACACTTTACCACTGCTAACCAGTGCTAATGTGCTTGTGTTCGCTCCTTAAAACATGTTAGATTGTCTTATATCCAGTTGCAATATTTAATTTACTTGTAAGTTCCTAAGAAAGTGACCTAACTTTGCCCAGGGCCTGTAAATTAAACACTACTAGTGAGCCTGCATCACTGATTGTGCCACCCACTTAAGCAGCATAATGGTTGGCATGAACTTGCGACTTAGTCCCGATCCAGCATGAACAGATAGCCAAAATTGGCGCTTTATACTTTTTGGTGCTATTTTTATTCAAACCTTTAAAGTTGAATATCTCCGGATCTACTCATTGATTTTTTTGTTGTTTTGGTCTTGTTTTGTTTAAGTGCATCCTAATTTTCTAACTTGGCCTGGAATTCGTTTTGTGTGGTGTTCAGTGTATTACTGTTTGAAATTGTGTACAATTACTTTACACATTGTCTCTATGTTAAACCTGACTGCTCTGTGCCAATATACAAGAGGGTTGAGGCACAGGTTAATTTAGCGTTGGCCTGTGCCTCACCATGACAATAAGTGTGATTGCTTCTTGACCAAGGCTTACACCCCAGTCAACTAACACCCTAAATTCTTACAAATATGGATTCCAGAGCAGCAAGAATCCACAAACGTTACCTTCTTTGTTTAACTTCCACATTTCAGTTCTAGCTGCTTTCAGATAATCATGCCGGAATATGCTTAGAGCCTGGCAGCCTATCTTTCATGGACACAAAAGGCGCCACACCTGTGACACTTAGTTGTGATGCAGTAGGACCACAACATTTTTTGAAGTGCCACCTCAAATTGAGTATCTGAAGACAAGCAAATTGGATGCATTCTTTAATCTTCATATTGACCCTTTCTACAAGTTCATAGGCCTTAGGGCAATATAGTGCAATCCCCTATGATGTTCCCAGACCACTATTTGAGGAACTTTTGCAGCGTTGATTTTAACGGTACAATATTATCTGTGACTAACATCTTAGGTGCCCTTTTCTCATAAAACACTTCTCATAAAATTGATAAGGACATTAATAGTAACTTGTGGAACAGTTTGAGATTCTATCCACTTAGCACGGTAGTCATCAAAATGATATACCAACCCTTGAACTTGCTTTGTTGGACGTGACCAAATATGCCCATCACAGGTTTTACCCATTGATTGTCAGGATTAACATTGTGTTTCTGGGGCATTTGGATTTGTCCAACCCAAACAAGCTTCAAGTGGAATCCCGCAAACATCACCCCTATCACAGGTGCTATCCATTTCCTTCAGCATTTAAATTTTCACCTCCTTTTGTAAATCACCAATGCCCAAAACATCCTCAAACACTCCTATGTTGACAGCACAAAGCTTATATCTATGCATCATACACCAATCAAAGTCAAACCTAGATCCTCATCACATGCCTGTCTCTCAGTTAGTCCTGGATCACAAGCAGCGACTTGAAATCTAATGTGGGTGAACTTCAATATAGTGCACAGAAGACATTTCAGCAGTATCAAGATGCTGCTATCTAAATGACTTGGAAACAGAGCTATTACTGTTGACTACAACACCAACTTTTCAATGTCCAAATGTCTCTATTCTTAAGGAACTGTGAGTCATCTCCAGCAACAAAATCTAACGACTAGGAGTCCAAAATCGACACAGCAATGACATTGGATTCCCAGACCAAGCTATTGGTCAATATTAGACTTGCCCTAATTTTCTCTTTTTACACATTAGGGAGGGCTATTCACATTATTTTCCATCTACATCACAAAGTAATTTATGGATGTATAAAGTAAACTGTGCCTATATAATAGCCACTGTAAAAGAAATGATCGCAGATGGGAGGATAGGGAGAGGTTGCCAGGTCGTACCGTGTTATTGGAAGATAGCTCAGCAGGTTAATTCACTAGCTCCAAATCACCCTAGATATAAAAGTAAAGTCGCTGCAACTGAGGCACTGCTAGCTTAACCATAGAAAAGTAGCATTTTATCATTCTAAATGCTTAATTTATGTCATCAGATGTTCACAATATTGTGTAATGTATATTTGGCTAGTGGTCCAATAATCCTAAACATGAACAGCTTGATTTAATCATTCATTAACAGTGTAAGATTTAATTGAGTTTCTGTCAAGTGTTCGCATTATGGTTTAATATTTTAAGTGGAGTGATTTAATTACATGATTATCACATTCGCTAAATGTGTTAGAAATTACATCTCGTAGTTCGGTAATTTAAAATACATAAATACCTCTATTCGATTGTTTAATTATAGAAAAAACACCCAATAGTTTCTCGCACACTAATACCCTCTTGGGGAAATTGTGACTAAGAGAATGATGATTTTCTCACAAGAGCACGCTGCCTGAATAATTTCGTATTTAGCACAGGATAGGAAAATGCTATGATATTGTGAACCTAGTACAATATTGTTGTTCCGTTGTTCCCTTACTTTGTACTGCAACAACTATTGCAACATTAGAATTGTGATACTTGTTATAGTTCTTTTGTAGCAGGCATGTTCATGAATTTGTATTTAACTATATGCCATGGACAACATTAGTTAGACTCTCTAAATTACGAATTATAATATTAATTTAGTTACAAGAAAAACACAGTTAGTCTTCTTAGGCAACCGTAAGGTACAAAGGCCTATGTTTATGAAAAATGGCGCACAACTGTGCTAGCGCAGTTGTGCGTTATTTTTCTTAATGCGAGCTAACGCCATTCCCTAAAGCCATCCATGCACCATATTTATGTAATGACGCATGATGGAGCTAAGGAATGGCTTGCATAAAAAAAAAACGCTAGGCAGGGGGATGGAGTTAGGGGGGATGTCGCTAGTAGGTCAGAAATGACGTTAGGCTGGTTAGCGACAAAAATGCTGCCGCTAATCAGCCTAGTGTCATTTTCTGAGGCACAAGCAGCCAAAAAATGACTCCTGTCTAAGTTCAGACAGGAGTCAGGCCCACCACCCCAATGGCCACCACAGGGGACCTGTGTCCCCTGGGCAAGCCCAAAATGCAAAGTGCCAGGCAGAGGGGCCCATGTAAGGGGCCCCCAATGGCACTTATAAAAAATATAAGATATACTCCCCTAAACTTAACTGGGATGGGGTCCCCCCTACCGTAGTTTCCCTGTGGTGTGGGTGGTGGTGTTGCTGGGGATTGGGGTGGGCATCTCTGTGCCCAATTCATGGTGGTCCACCATGGAAATGGGCCTACCTACATCCTAACGCCTGGTCTGACCCAGGAGTTAAATAATGGGGCTAAGCGGGCTTGCCACCATTATTAAGGCCCACCTCCTCCTTGTGCGTCGTTTCTGCACCTGGAGATAATTATGGCGCTAGGGGGTTAGCGTTGTGTTTAGGACGGGAACGCCTACCTTGTATCTCATTGACGCAAGGTAGTTTTGTGCATCCTAAACATGGCGCTAACTCCAATATTTTGACCCTAGATGGGTCTAGCGTCAAAATATAAATATGGAGTTAGGTTGGTGCTGTTTTAGTGCCGAAATAAATAAATAAATGGTGCTAAAGCGACGCTACCATCCATAAATATGGGCCAAAGTGTGAGAAAGCGGGTGAGAAGAAGAGAATGTGTGCATAATGTGTATTTTTGGTACCCATACTGTGACGTGGACAGGTCCTCACAATGTTATTAAACCTTGACCAAACCAGACAAACTGTGAGGGCCAGCACATTATGGGGACCCATCTCTGTAGTTGTGTGTTTGTGTGGATGTCCAATCATTAACCCAATTTATTGCCGGTGTTTAATAAGATAATAATATGTAAAAGTAGAATCCGAGAGGCACCCATCCCCTATGTCCAACACACTATAAATGTTTGTTTTGATCCAGTTATTTAAATCCTGTAAAACTGACCATTCACCGTTTCGTCTTTGAAAGAATGACGGGTGTTTTTCACCGTGCCAGGCATTTATCCTGATGTTTTGCTTCTGCAGCAGAGATCACTCAGTAGAAACACCTTTGCGTATCATGAGGGTGACAGTTTTAATTATGATGTTGAATTTCGCGAATTCTGAGTTACACAAAAACATCATTTACCATCATTATTGCTGCAGAGAGCCATTTCCTTGTCTACCAAGCTGCTTGCCAGTGTCTCCAAAATTATTTTATTTTTAGGGCATGCTCTGTCACACGAGATGCCAGCGAATCACACTTAGCTTTGAAAACATGATTTCTCTATGTTTTATGTAAATGTCTGAAATTTAATGACAAATAGTTGCACAATTTCACACACCCTTACATATAATGAATTACGCTTAACATCTAGAGCAAAAGGAACCACGGCACATCCAAATATTCAAAACAGTGTCCTTTATTCTTCAATTCAGTTTGTCCAGTGTGACATCAGCCTGGTTGTCTTCACATTGAACATTCTGGCTGATGTCACACCGGACAAACTGAATTGAAGAATAAAGGACACTGTTTTGAATATTTTGATGTGCCGTGGTTCCTTTTGCTCTATTTATCCACTGTGGACCAGTTGGTTTACAGTTTACACACCCTGTGGCTGGGTGTGGAACTACCTTGGCACTCCAGAAATCTATATACTTCAATTTTCAACATGATTGACTGTTTCCTCATATTCATAATATAAGCAAAAGTCTTGGAAGTGCGCACCAGTGTTTTACACAGCCACAACCCGCTCTTGAAGTTACGCTTAACATCTACTTGGCAGTCATCAAAACATATATTGGTAGCAGGAACGTCCAGTGTTGTTCGTGGAGGTGGGGGCTGTACTGACCCAACCAGCGCATCCCCAGAATAGGCACTGGACTGCTTCTTTGCCATGTGCCTAACGGGGGAAGGCAGATCAAGGGGACAAGTGGGACCGCCTAGGTCTATCCCCTACTTCACTGGCTTCTTCATTCTCTGACTCAGACCCGGAGTTCTCAGAGCCCCCTTCACCATCAAGCTTAGCCAAAACCAGTTTCAACAGTTGCCTTAATTTAGGGTCTCTGCCCTTCCTCTTGCCCACTCTACCTCCCTCCCTGAGGCCATGACCCAGAATACTCCCATTGGACAACTGTACTGAAAGAGCAACGTCATAGCAGGGGCCTGCCTACACCAGCAAGGCAAATTACGCAGAAGAAATACAATCAATCAGAGCCAATCAATTCCCCCCCCCCCAAAAAAAAAAACACTTATCCAAAATTCACCTGGTCGACGTTCCTGGCCCCCGGCTGAAGCCAAACGATGATACAGGGGATTATTGACAGGGCCTGTGCCGCCTCCCAAGGCCAGGAAGACGGAGCAGGGAGCCTGGGGTCCTATAAAAAGGAAAACACCTTTGCCTAAGAAGCAGGTACTTTTCTATGTCCAGGTACCCATCCTTAAGATAGGGGGCAATTTAATTGTGGGCAACAGGGAACACAGGCCCTTAAGTCAGGCTCCCCCGAGGGGGAAAATCAGAAAATTGCGGGCAGTGCTCCCATGAAGGAGGTGACATGAGCACCTAAATAAGGCTTCCCCCATGGGGATCAGGCTCCGCTGACAGGAAAAAAATATAAAGCGTGCAGGCAAGATCCCGGTGAATAGGGGGACAAGGGCGTCTAAATCAGGCACACCCCAGGGGAAAGCAATCCAAAGCGTGTCGGCAATGATCCCCAGGAAGAAGGTGACATGGGCTACAGAATCAGGCTCCCCCCACTGGAAAGCAATCAGGGGAATGCGGGTAACGGTCCTGCCAGGAGGCGACCCAGGTATCTTAATTGACTGCGACACGCTGATGAACGTGCAGTAGTTGCAGAAGTGCAGTTCCTGAGAAGCTGAAGAAGTTGCCTCCTCGTTGCAAGGAGACGCCATATCCTGTCCACCCACTGCGCTCTCTGCCAGAAAGGCAGAGGCCAGGGAAAGGGGGACATAAATAACCCCACTGACGTGGCGGGCAGATGGAATTGACGCATCTCTACGCAACTCCCAACTTCGTTCCGCCCCCTCGGCCAGCGTGATGCCAGAATGGCACCAAGGCCTGGGCCATGGTGGTTCTGGGTCCTAAACGCTGCACCACCCCAACTGGGGTGGTGCTCTGTCCATTTGGAAGCAGATAAAATCTGTCACAATAAAAGAAGATAACATCTGTTGTCGCAATAAGCATCAATTTCAAAGGAAAAAAGGCCTTCTTTGAAGTGTGTATGGCATCGTAAAACATAGCTGCACATGGCAGGAGGGTCAACAAGGATGAAGAAAAAATAAAAATAGTGCCTTAGTCACAGCTGGATGAGCAGAAGGACTGCAATCAAGCTGAAGCCATCAGTACTTGTTCTATGCTCCAAATGAAAAGAGAGGAAGTGAAGCCAGCACACGCTGGCCACTAAGAAGGCAGCAAATAAAAGTAACATTGAAGCCAACTAATGGTAAGCAACGGCTGCTGCAAGCACCTTGTTGTATATAATATCTCTAACAAGCAAGAGCGTATGCGCTGTTGCAGGTAAGATGAAAGATCTAAAAATGGCTGCCAACCAGAGTTCTCTGTAACCTGCACTCAGCAGTATGTATCTTTTCTACTAAAGCGTTCCACTACACCCTAAAAGCTAGGTGAAGGAGGGAGAGAGTGTGAGGGAGGGATGGAGAAAGAGGGAGGGAAGGCAAGGGAGGGAGAAGGGGAGGGAAGGAAGGAAGGAAGGAAGGAAGGAAGGAAGGAAGGAAGGAAGGAAGGAAGGAAGGAAGGAAGGAAAGAAGGAAGGAAGGAAGGAAGGAATAACTACATTAGTTGAACAATTGTGGGTGTGAACAATACAGCCTTCAGGCTGTTCCAGGACTTGGCTGCTGTGTAGGAGAAGGTGTGGGGTGATGTTGTGATCTTTGGGGAGATTCAGGATGAGTCTGGCAGCAGTGTTCTGTAGAGTCCGGAGTCTTTTAAGTAGCTGGGAGGACACTCTGGCGTAGTGAGCATTGCCATAGTCGAGGCGTCTAGTGACCAGGGCATGCATGACTGTCTTTCTGGTGTCAGTAGGGATCCATTGCAAGATTCAGCAGAGCATACGGAGGATGTAGAACCAGGAGGAGGCGACTGTGTTTACCTGTTGATTCATGAATAGTTGGCAGTTGAGGATGATGCCGATGTTTTGTGAGTGGTCTAATGGAGGGGGCGCTGGTCCAGGTTCTACTAGCCACCCACTGTTGTCCCATACAGAAGTGTTCTTCCTGAAAATCACAACATCCGTTTTGTCGTTTTTTAGTATGAGGCAGCTGTTTTTCATCCATGTTGCTACATTGGTCACAGAGTTGCAGAAGTTGGCTATGGCATTGTGAGGTCTTTGATGAGTGAGAGGATTAGCTGAGTGTCATCGGCCTAGGAGACTATATTTAGTCCATAGGATCTGACGATGTCTGCAAGGGGGGTCATGTAGATGTTGAACAGGGTTGGGCATAGGGAGTATACTTGAGGTACGCCGCAGGTGATGTTCTTGGGTGTAGAATTGAAGGGACGAAGGTGGATGCTCTGCATGCGGCCTGAGGGGAAAGAGGCAACCCACTTGAGGGCGCTTTGTTGAACGCCTATGTTGTGAAGTCTGTTGAGGAGAGTGTGGTGGAAGACAGTATCGGACACTGCAAAGAGATCCAGAAGAATCAGAGCTGCTGACTCTCCTCGGTCGAGGAAGGTCCTGATGTCATCTGTGGCAGCGATCAGTGAGGTCTCCTTGCTGTGGCTGGCCCGGAATCCTGATTGTGAGTTGTCAAAAAGGTGATTTTGTTCGAAGTAGTCAGTGAGCTGTTGGTTGATGGCTTTCTCAAGCACTTTGGCTGGGAAGGAGAGCAGGGAGATCGGTCTGTAATTTTTTAGGGCGCTGGGGTGGGCAGAGGGTTTCTTTAGGAGGGGTCTGGCCTCTACTTCTATTCATCCAGGAAGGTTGCAGTGGAGATGGAGGTTTTGAGGATGTGGGTTAGTTCTGTGCTAATAGTGTTTGCTGTGAAGTTGAACAGCTATTGGGGGTAGGGGTTGGTGGGTGCCCCGCGTGGATGCATGACATGGTGGCTGTGGTAGTCTGTGTGGTAATCAGGGACCAGGAGGTTATCCTGTAGCTGGTGTTTGCTGCTTGAGAGATGTTGTCTAGAATGGAGGTGGAGGGTTGGGGGTTGAAATTGTTGTATACGGTGGTGTTCTTGCTCTGGAAGTAGTCTGAGAGGGTGTTGTAGAGATCCTGGGATGGGTGGAAGGTGGTCCCTGTGACTATCTGGTTAGAGAATTCTTTAATGATTCTGAAGACTTCTTTCATGTGGTTGGCTGCAGTGTTGATGTGAACAGTGACTGCTGCTCTTTTTGCTGCCTTGATGTGGTGCTGGTATTTGTTGAGGGCTGCTTTGTAGGGGGCTCTGACAGAGGGGTCCTTTGTCACACACCATTGTTTCTCGAGTCGGTGGCAGTCGCATTTGGAGTTTTTAAGCACTGAACTGTACCATCTTGCTGGCTTGGAGGTGTTGTTGGTTTTAGATGGTTTCATCGGGGTGACTCTGTCTGCAGATTTGGTGATCCAGGTGGTGAAGTTTTGAACGGTCTGGTTGAGGTCGAGATCTCCCGTAGGCTCGGGTTGTGCGGTGCTTAGGGCCTATGCTCAGTGGGTCTCGGTTACCTTGCCCCAACTTCGGAGGGGGGTGCTTGGACGTGGTGTGCTGGGAGTTGAAGATGGTAAACTGGACAATGACGTGGTTGGTCCTGGTGAGTTCAGTCACATGGGTGGAATTGATTCTTTCACTAGAAGTGAAGATGGTGCCCAGTGTGTGTCTGGCTTTGTGCATGGGCTTGGTAGCCAGTTGGGTGAGGCTGATGTTGCTGAGGTTCTCTATGACAGAAGTGGAGTTGGTGTTGTTGGGATTGTTAAGGTGGAACTTGAGATCAGCGAGTAGGACGTAGTGAAGGGAGTGGATGGTGAGAGGAGGGATGAGGTTGGAGATGGTGTTGTAGAAGGCTGGGTGTGGTCCTGTGGGTCTGTAGCGAGGGTGTCTCGCATCGTGGTGTTGGCATTGCACTAGAGTCAGAAATTGAGGTGCTCCTTAAGGGGCATGGGGTCGTCATCGGTGATGGGTCATTGGATGGTTTCCTTAAAGATGATGGCGATGCCCCCGCCATGTTTGTTGGTGTCGTCTTGGTGTATCATCTTGTAGCCATCAGGGGGCCTGTGGCAATGTCGGGGTTTGAGGAGGGTGTTAGCCATGTTTCGGTGATGAAGGCGATATCCAGGTCGTGGGTGATGATGGTATTCCAGATTTCCCTGGTGTGTTTTCATATGGAGTGGGCGTTTAGCAGGATGCACTAGAGTGGTACTTTCTTTGTTTGTAGTCTTCTGTGTGGGTGAAGTGCAGGCGTTAGTGTGCACAGGTGGGTCCGTGTTGCAGGAGAAATTGCAGTGTAGGCTGGTGAATGGTCTTTTGGTTGAGCGGGGGGAGACCGTGAAGCAGCTGTTGATGAGGTGTCCAGAATTCAGGGCCTGGAGCTCCTTGGTAGTGTAGCAGTAGGATGACCAGAGGTCCTGGCACTGGGCGCGGTCCAGGCACGACGAGCACAGATGGGCTTGCCTTTGGCATGCCTTCAGCGTGCCAGCAGCGCACCTGCTGCGCACATCCACTGCGTGGCTGCACTGCGACCTCCATTATATGTCCTGGGGGGGGGGTGCAGAAGTGGGAGGCAGGAAGTTGGGAAGGCAGGACCACTAGTGGCGTGAAGGAGACATAGGCAGGGGCATCAGCAGATGCCATCAGGCTCAGGAATGTGGGCAGAGCTGTCACAATCAGGCTCAGGAATGCAGGTGAAGCTGTCGCAATTAAGCTTAGGAATGCGGGCAGAGCTATCGCAATGAGGCTCAGGAATGCAGGCAGACCTGTCGCAATCAGGCTCAGCAATGTGGGCGGAGCTGTCAGCAGCAGGCAGGAGGGTTGTGGAGTGGCTGAGGAGCTGTGACTGGTCCAATGGGTCAGGCACTTCTCACTGAGACCATGCTGTGGCCTCCACTATATGTCCTGTGAGGTGGGATGGGCCTGGGTGGGAGGCAGGTAGGTGGGAGGGCAGGAGCGGCAGTGGCACATAGGAGGCGTCAGAAGGGGCATCAGCAGATGCAATCAGGCTCAGGGGTGCAGGCAGAGCTGTTAGTGGCAGGCAGGAGGGCCGTGGAATGGCTGGGGAGCTGTGACTGGCCCAGTGGGACAAGGAAGGAAGAAAGGAAGGAATAGCTGCATTAGTTGACCAATTGTGTGTGTCAACAATACAGCCTACAGGCACTGCAACTGGTTACTAACATTCAAGCAGATTTTAGCCAGAGTGACAGCATATCTGCCTGACTTTTATTATGTGTTATCCTATCATTCAAACCGATTGTTATGTAAGTACTGTTTTATAGACTATGGGGGTCATTCTGACCCCGGCGGGCGGCGGTCGCCGCCCGCCTGGCGGGAACCGCCATTTGACCGCTCCGCGGTCAAAAGACCGCTGGCGGCATTCCGACCTTCCCGCTGGGCCAGCGGGCGCTAACAATGTTAGCGCCCGCCGGCCCAGCATGAAGGGGGCCTGCAACATTGAAACCGGCTCCGAATGGAGCCGGCGGTGTTGCAGGTGTGCGACGGGTGCAGTTGCACCCGTCGCGCTTTTCACTGTCTGCTAGGCAGACAGTGAAAAGCAGGCTGGGGCCCTGTTAGGGGGCCCCTGCACTGCCCATGCCACTGGCATGGGCAGTTCAGGGGCCCCCAGGGGCCCCAGGACACCCGTTCCCGCCAGCCTCTTCCTTGCGGTGTAAACCGCCAGAAACAGGCTGGCGGGAAGGGGGTCAGAATCCCCTGGGCAGCGCTGCTTGCAGCGCTGCCCTGGCGGATTTGCCCAGCCGGGGGAAATCCGGCGGGAAACCGCCGGACCCGGTTTTCTGACCGCGGCGGTCAGAATGGGCAGGGAAGCACCGCCAGCCTGTTGGCGGTGCTTCCTCCATTCGCGGCCCTGGCAGTCTTTGACCGCCAGGGTCGGAATGACTCCCTATGACTTTTCAATTGGCTGTTCTTAAACCTCTTTCTTCCAGAAATGTCTGCTATTTGTGATTCAAATGTAATTACAGTTCGAACTCATTTTCTGATTTACAACAGTATTATTGGGTTTTGCATTAGTTTATGGAGTTCTCCCATTAGTGCAACCTGTTCCTATGACAAATGAAAAGAAAGAAATCCCAAAGATCTTAACAATAAGGTATGGAACAAAACTCAGGTTCCAATGTATATAAGGTAAAACTAATATATTTTTGTCGATGCAGCTGCTGATCAAATAGGGTCTGCCTCCCACGCTCAGCAGCGAGTTGTTCTTCCATGGAGTCTTAAACACCTCACACGAGTAGGCATCTTAAGTGTTTTGGAAACATCACACATTCTTTTACAAATTAACTATTAGTCAGAACAAAGAAAGAACTTCAAAATTATCAGCAGTAATTTCACCACGGGAAAATCTGTTATTGCAACTCGTGGCTTGTTCCCAGAGCAGAATTCCTGGACTATTCAGAGTTAATGAGGTCAAAATGAGAGGTAACTTGCAGAATCAGAGTAACTAGGCCTGAATTTCTCACATTTACCGTCCTTCCAGACTCTTTCCTCTAGATATGAATTAGTGAATGTGTACAGGAAAACTCATGGGTGCATGGTATTATTGCACAATTCAAAATACCATGAAGTCGGTACAAACATTGTTTCCACCTGATGCTATATTCCCAGTCAACTTGTCACGAGTGACTAAGTAGGGTGCATACTGTTACAGGAAACAGAAGAAGGAGCAAAATAGATAGCACCTCTAATCTGTACATGCAGTAAAAATCTAAGTAACTTTACCTCGTTCATTAGTAATGGATTTATCTTTTATCTTTTAGACAGCAAGTATTGTGGTACATTAACACAGCCACAGGTGAATTACACAAACCAGGACTCTAACATGGCCCTTTAATCCAAAACAGATTATATCCACATCTAGGTGACACTTATCCCAATGCAGAACATAGTACAGCAAAGTAAATGTTGGATGAACCAACCCAACTGAGAGTGTGAATTCTTGGATATTGAGGGTCAAACAATAAAACGATATTAACATTGCTAGTCACATAGTTATTTTATGGCCTCTTTCACAAATCATTGTTCAGGGTCTACCATTGGCTATGACATACCTCGCCAATCATGCCATTCCACACGCCCTCGATCTTCTTCCCATGCTTGCCATTGGTGACCAGGTACAGGTCATAGGTGAAGCCGATTGTCTTAGCAAGTCTCTTGAGTATATCAATGCAGAAGCCTTTGCAGCACTGTTTCACGAAGATGATGGGATCTGTGAGGGAGCTGGTAAGGCTAAGGGGGGAAAAGATGACAACAAAAGTACATCAGGTGAAGAGAATATTTCTGGTTTCTCATTAAATAACTGAAGTTGGCAGTTTTTTCTAAATGAGTGCTACAATAGTTGTAATTTACATTACAAGTCTCAGCCAAGCAGTGATGTGCTGTGTTTTTCTAATAAGAACTTCTATCGCCCTACTGTCTCCTCTTAGAATGTCTCCTTCTCATCGTCCCTTAGTCAACTGGAGAGGATCAAGTTCAAGACTGTTAATCAAGTAGTCTGAGAATTCGAACTTTCTAATGGACTGTAATCACTGTAGCTAGTGTTATGTGAATCATAGTGATAACCCACTCTTTTCTAAACAACAGGGGTCCCATTACATATGGGGTGCATTTCCCTGTTTGGGTCAAAGAGTACCTTCAAACAGGTGCGCCATGTGCAAACAGGGAAATTGCTCCCTATTATGTTGAATGCGCTGCCGTCAGGGCAGCTGCAAACTCATGCAATCGTGAAATATGGAGCGGCTGCTTCAAAACAGCAGCCCGCCTGCACTTTTAAGAAGGGAGAGAAATCCACTTGCAGGCAGTTGAAGTGAGTGACTGCACTCGCCTGCAAGGGGATGTGTCAGGGTTCAGAGGACCCCCTTTAACACTCCAGAGAGCTGCCATCAGGGGGCTCACTGACAGTGGCCACCTTTTAGTGGCTCACTGTCAGTGTGCCTCCTGACAGCTTATTTGCCTTTGCACCAGCGTCCATAATACATCACAGGTGCAGAGGTAAAGAGATCCTCTCATTTGCATGGAGCCGTGACCCCATGCATATGAGGGAACCCTATCTTGAGATAGCACTGGTGCTGAATCTGGGCCAGTTCTACCTGTATTACAGAAGGGGCCTCTCGAGCATCTGCTGGCCCTTCTGTAATACCAAAGTACCCCGGGGCACACAAAGTGGGTGCACATGACCATTGCTCCCCCAGAGCACTTTCTATAACACACCCCTAGATGTACGAACTGTTTTAGCTATAAAGCATTGGTGTTCTTATATGCTATTTTCTGTTTGTAAGTGCAAATAAGTACAAATAATAAAGCTTTACAATCTCTCCAAAATATGTCCTAATTATGTCTGAAGCAGCTGAGTAGAAAACATGTTGAGCAGACAATGCCAGCTCTGAGTTGGTCAACAGTAGGCATGATTTCTTTCTACGCTGTTCATTACCAGAGGCTAACACTTTTTGCTGGGAGAATATATCACTGTTAATTGCCGGCCCCAGAATTATGGGCCAAAGCTGAGGCAGGCAAAACAAGAGGAAGGAGGAATAACACAGTAACAGATCGATGGATGAAGAGGAATGGCTGAAAGCCCCTACAAGTAATTGTATAATACACTGAAATGTAGCAAGCTCAAAAGGTCTTGGATAACGCGAGACCTAACAAGGAGCGCACTACAACCAAAACAAAAAAGAACATCTAGACCACCAAAGGACATTTGATTAAACCATTCAAGTCAATTTTCAAATAGATTTAATCATTTGGTCCAAATGCATTCTCAGGAAATTGTATTTTCCAAACTCACCAGATGATGCTGCGTGAAAACGAATGTACTTGCTTTTGTCAGACCGTTGGAAACAAATATATTCCGATAAAAGGCAAGTGAACAAATAAAAAAATTAAAAAAAACATGGACGTTTGTTGCGTTCTGTAGTTGAAACATATGGGAGAATGAGCAATACCCATTCCGACAGATGACACAAGCTGGCGTATTCATTATGCATTAGAAGGTAAATACGAATACATGTGACGCCTGTGATAATCAGTACATCTCGAGGCCTCACACGTTGCTTGGAAGACGCTGTGAGCGCGCGCACATTATATTGCACTTTCAAGGCCATCCTTGCGATGGTTGTTTGCACTCACTTCTCTTTGCAGGAGGAAAAGTCAAGAATTGTGAAATACCGGTCCCGGACAATCAAGACTCTACTTGGGGCTTACAACAAAACAGCAGTAAAAGAAGTATGGTGAGCCCAGTGGTGGAAACGCCCAACACCACACAGATACAAAGAGAGATAATATTGTCAAGGAGAGAAGGAGAACAGAAGCTGGGAGATATATTGCAAAATGGACGTCCTCTGCACGGCCTAGAAAAATTAAATTTCTATGGTGAAAAGTCCATTCGTTTATAGTAAAAGTAATCGGTGTGTCATCTTTGCCAATGGCCGGCTGAAGGCTTTCGGCCTACTCTCGTGGCAGCACGGAGTTAAACTGTCATGGATGTGACTGTGAAGGCCAGGAGGGAGTTTGGAAACATTTTTCATTGTTAAGAAACTGGCGACGTTTTCTGGCCCCCTGTTATCCAGACAATGATGCGGCGGCACACCATGGACAAGAGAAATACAACCGCATCCGGAAGCCGGTGATTATGGCATGCGCAGTCCCGCGCCACAAGTTCAATACGCGGCGAACGAGCAGGGTCAGGCGCTGGGGCCATGATAACACCGCAATTATATTTCTGCAGCTGGAGGGAGGGAAGCGTAGAGCTGCACAGCGGCAAATCACATTGATCTGGAAGACGAAAAACAGATACTTCATGTTCCAAGCTCTGAAATGGAAATCTAAAAACAATGCGGGCTATTGCGTGGCATGTTGCAGGTACAACTGGCAGAAGACACAGCTGGAAACATGGACAGGTGCCCATAAACAACGAACAATGTCTGTCAACTCCTTCCAATTTTCTGCGGGTGCCCAAAATACTCGAGAAGGGGAGCATGAACCGAGTGGGAAAACTGAAAACAGCCTGGATCCAACTCAATTTAAGAATGTCCAGAAATCCAAATATCTGATGTCACTCTTAGTTAAAGAATTTGTTTATATTGAATTTATATGTCAAACTATACAAATTTCACAGATCACTAGCAATAAATTGCCTAAACCTGATATCAACCGAATTATCAATATCAATAGAGAGAAAACAAAGTTCATATACTACCACACAGATATAACATTTTCAAAATCTTTAAAGTAGTCAATCACATAAAAGCAAATCTCATTTGTAATATAAACTCATAGAACATCACCTCTTTCTCACATGGGCAGTTTTTTTTACTAGAAAAATGGCATAACATACACAGTTATTTAAGGTAGTGCATCTAAAAAGCGTTTTGAGAACAGCCTCTAATGCGAAGCAATAGGGTCTATATTTCTATTAACCTTCCACTATCATCGCCACTCTCATGAAATATCCAAGTCTGTTTTCTATCATTCGATCATGAATCTTAATGGGCTGAGTGTAAAACTAGAAGGTTTGTTGTTTCACAAGGAATTTATATATTGAATAGAGGTGTCAGATGAGCACACTTGAGACTGATGGGAGCTAGAGCACTTATGCGCACAATAGGTACTCTTTTCTTTGAATTCATGATGAACGTGCGTCATCTCATCTTTTCTGGACCCCCAGATATAATCTGGGACAACCTCCAACTCTATTTTATGCACCTTTCAGCATTCTCTTGATAATGCATGGCCGCAGCGTTCTTGTCCAAAAATGTTACTTTGCGCTCCGCTTTATCCTGAAAGGCCACCCTTTTGAAGTTGAGACCTGCTAACATGGAGTGAACAGGGTGCCATTCTAATGCATACTCCAGAGACCGAATTCCAGACATTAGTTTTGCTAACTCACCCTGTGAGGATTTAAGTATGCTATGCCTCTTCAAGATGCACTCTCTTCTTATCACCACTTTGAATGCCCCCCAAAGGGATGCAGAAGTTGACACTGAGCTCTACATTTAGATTCAAATATGATGAGATTGATTGTCTAATTTCAGCCAAAAATGTCATCCAGCAGCTTCTCCAGGTTGAAGTATCACTATCTGCAGAAGTAAGTCATAATGGGAATGAACTGGGAGAGAACCAATGGATAGAGGTCTGATAAGGTTCTGGGTAAGTATACAATGAAGTATACCCATACCACCATATCTCTAGTGCCAGCCACTGATCTACCCTGGAGTACAACCAGCACACCACTGTGAGAAGGTCACCCTTTTAGCATGTTTTACTCAATGTTTCTGACTTATACTGATGATAACTGACCCTGACTGTGCCCTGGGCTCTGCTAAACAGGCCCAGGGCCAGTGAGCTCTGAATAAAAAGGTATTTGGTCCAATGTTATAGTTCCAATTGGCAATGATAGACCCATGTAAATCCCTAGTAGGTAATACGACAAGGTGTTACAAACTATCTATAAGTCCCTTCTATATAATAGGGCAGGGAAGTTTAAATGCCCAGTAGATTTCCTGCACTGGAGTGTGCACTGCTGTGTGCCTGCTATCATTTTAAAGGCAGCCCTGCATTGTAGACTGTATTTAAAAAGTAAAATGCATGCAAATTCGATTTGGAATAAAAGGTACTTCCAAAATGATTATCAAACTTATTGTTACATATAAATCACTCCAAGGTGTCCCCTGAATGCCCCAGGGGTGTGGTGCCATATAACTAAAAGCAGGGACATTATAAAATATGTTTTATGTGCCCTGATGAGGGAAAAACTGCACATTTAATTTCCCCCCATTGTAGAAAGCCAGGAAGGGGGCTGGGTAAATCAAACTGAGGCTTCAAAAGGAAGCCAGTCAGAAAAGAATGCAGCCAGGCCTGTCTCTGTCACCCTGTACCTCACAGTTAGTGGGCTTAGGAAAGGAATTTGCAGATGTCCAGAGTGGGAGTTAATGGAAATGAGCTTCACCAGTGGGTTGGTTTAGCCAGATCTTGGTCCTCTGGAGGAAAATCGTCCATCTTCCATTAAGAGTACAGTGCCTTATGAGACAAGAAGATGCCACACTTTGGAGGAAGTTGTCATGCCACTGGGTGGCACCCTGCAGCTCATTGGAAAAGGATACCCACTGACTGTCTCCCCCAAGATGATTGAATAAAAGTGTCTAATCTACACTGCAACTCAGTTCTACTGCATGAAACCACAAAAAGGACTGCACTGCTGGATCTCTCGTCTGCAACCCAGAGGACTTCACACTGAAGCACTGCTCCTGTTGCACACTTGAACAATGACCCAAAGACTTTGCCTTGCTTCAAAGAGGACTCAGGAGTGGACTGCCTGAAAGCGACAAGTTAAAAGAGCTTCCCTGCACCAATTTCCACAAAGGTCCCCAGCCTGGACTGCATCCGGTGGACATCCAAGAATGTGGCCAGATGCATTGTTGGAATTGAAGTCCCAAAATTCCAACGACCATCTCTGGGCTCCTAGACCCTTGGATTTGTGTTTTGGACACTTTGAGACCCAAAGGAGATCCAGAAGTTTGGAGAAGTTTGGAGCAACTTTTGGAAAAAGCTCCTTAAGTGGACCCACTCGCCTTGAGTTAAGCCAACTACCTTCAACTGCGACCAGGATTTCAGGTTCATACTGGTGAAAGCTCCAGACTCCCAGAAAAGCAACCTAACAACGCTGCATCTAAATCGGCTTGCTGAGGAGGGCCACATGACGTCAAGAGAGAAAAGCTCCAGAATAGTTTCTAAGTGCGAAGGTAAAATTTTGACCTGAGGCCTCCCACTCAGAGTATCTGAGCAGAGCTCCATCGTGAATGGCGTCAAACTTTGTCCTGGCCAAGCGCGACCAGATGTCTCTGGTTGGGGCTAATGATTTCTAAGCACTAAAGAGCACTTTTTGAATGTAACGTTTAAAAATTCATAACTCTGTTTACTTATATAGGATTTCTGTCATTTTGGAATCATTTTAAAGATAATAATATTTACTATTTTTATAAATTGGTGTGGGATTTGCATTGTGTGTTGTGTCTTACCTATTTACTTTATTGGTGTATTTAAATGCTTTACATACAGGTCTCCTAAGTTAAGCCTGACTGCTCATTGCCAAGCTACCAGGGGTTGAGCTAGGGGCTACTGTGCGAGACCTTGACTGGACCCAGCATTATGTTGGGGGCTTATTGCTAGTGGTAGGTGTGTACTTGTCTCTACTGATAACCAGCCTCCAACAACTGCAGAATAGTATGAAAAGGCCCAAGCTGTCGGGAATTTGGTGCAAAAGATGTCCACCAAATAATTTTGAGTTATGTTAAGCAGTTCTTCATGGGTTCAAGCATGCCTAGGGGAGGCAGGTCCAGTAGTCTTGTCTCCTCCTTGCATTGAGATATTAAAATCACCACCCCGAGTTTGGTGTGAGGAGCAGTAGCTGTCAAACTTTGGCCCAACTCTACAAAGAATTCCTGGTTATCAAAATAGAGGCCATACATATTTATTAAGGGGATATGTGTGTCTCCAATCAAATCCTGCACAAGAATATAATGTCTCTGGTCTCACCCTCCCTGGAGGCTGGAAAGAGACCCCTTTTCTGATCAATATGGCAATGCCACATGCATAAGCAGAAAAAAGGGGCAAAGCACTGCTAAGTGCTCCACTAGAGGTGAAATTGTTATCAAAGGTGCAAGTAATGTGAGTCTCCTGAATCAGGGCTATATCGATATTACATCTATTGAGGTAAGATAGAATGAGGCGAGACTTGCAATAGTTATTAATCTCTCCGAAATTCCATGTCACCAGTTTAAGTGTGGTGGAGCTTTGGTTAGCGGTGTGGTGAAAGGATAAGTGCTCTCTGTCATATCAATAATCAATTCCTATGAGTAGTATGCAGCAATGAACTATGCAGTCCGTTTTACTTGTGCCTTATGGTAATATGCCAAATAAACAACCCACTCTCATCACTCACCCACATCGACCCCAAACTTCTCAATGACGTCTCTAACCCAGAAACCGTACTGAGATGAACAGCATTATGAACATGAGGCTCTTCATGTGCCTTTCAGCTATACTTCAGATCTCTTGGGGGTATGCCAGAGCAGCCTTATATGCAAGATGTTATTTTGGCCACTGCAATTATGCTACAGCAACTACATTTGATAGAAGTGTGTGTTATGTATAACGTAGTGGATGCTCCACACTTGGACAACAGCACAGGTCTGACAGCTTAGAAACCCATCATCTAAGGAGCAAAAAAAACTACAGAACTATTATATGAGTATGAGTGCAAGGCAGCAGGCAGATGCCATTGGTGTTATCATGCCCACGTTGGATGGTGCTACAAGAAGTTATACCACTTTCTCCAGTTGATAGACAGATGGCGAGCTCCGAGGGGATTCTCCAGCGTGTGGCAGGTCCTTAAGGAACCTGTTCATATCTGGTCTATTCTAGTCTAGACTTCTTGTAGAGCATATGGCTACTGAATGCCTCCCAGTGCAAGATCAGACATTGCAGGTCATCAGATCACTGCATAGTGGAAGATAGGTTCCTAAACAGCTGGGTTTTCCAGTTGGTGTAAGTCTGAGGGTAAGGTGTTTCAGAGTTTGGGAGCCAAACAGGCCATTGAACGGCCACCCCATTGGGATCTGAGGATCTTGGGACATTGAAGAGCTGTGCCAAGGAGGATCTGAGAAGCCTCCTAGGCATGTATGGGGAGGATAGAGGTCTTAAGCTATAAGGGGTCCTTTTGTTGAGTGCCCTGTGCATAATGCATAAGGTCTTAAATTGCACTTGCTCCTCCACTAAAAGCCAGTGTAATTCTGCCAGAGTCTTTTTGGCAGACTGCTGTCTTGGGAAGTTCAATAGGAGCTAGCAGTGGTGTTCTGGACAACCTGCAACCTAACCACACACTGCGGTGAGCCGAGGTACAGGGCATCCCCATAGTACAGGGGTGATAGCATAAGGGCCTGAAAAATCAGTCTTCTGGCTGTGACAGGGAGAAGACTGAGGACCTTTCTCAGCAGTTTCAGGATGTCAAAGCAGCTGGCTGCAAGCTTTTTTGCTTGGTGGCCCATCATGAGGCTAGAGTTGTGTTTTAATCAGCAGTTCTGGCTACTTCCTGAATGCATGGGGTTGGGGGTAGGTGCCTTGAGCTGGGGTTGGTGGAGATAGACAAGGCAAGCCGGGTGTCATCGGCAGAAGAAAGCAGTGACAACCCAAATGAACACACAATTTCAGCCAGGGGGTACATAAAAAGGTTAAAAAGGACTCAGGGAGGACACCTGAGGTACCCCACAACTGAGAGGAAGAATGGTAGAGTAGCAGGACTTGTCTACAACCTGGAAAGTTCTGTTCTCCAAAAAGGAGGAAAGCCCATTTGGTGCTTTGCCCTTAATACCTAAATTTGATATTTTCCAAGTAAGTGTAAAATGATCTACTGTATTGAAAGCAGCACTGAGATCTTAAAGAATAATGGCTGCCAAACCTCCTTAATCCAGAAGTGGTCTAAGTTCTTCAACCACCGTCAGCAAAGACGTTTCTGTTCTGTGGTTCGAACCCCGTTTGACTGGGGTGAAGGACGTCACTGGATTCAAAGAAGGCGGACAGGTGTTTATTAACATATTTTTCCAGGAGCTTGGAGGCTCCTGGTAACAAGGAGATCAGCCTGTAATTACTCAGAAAGAGGGGATCGAAGTATGGTTTTTTGAAAGTGGTCTGACTATTGTGTACTTCCATTGATTAATGTGGCGAATAAAAAGCCAAAATACATTTTTAAGATATTCAAAAAATGTTTCGACCCGGTGGCCTGCTACCACAGTGAGGCTCCCTCATTCAAATAGTGTGAACAGCTGGGCAGTTTCTTTAAAAACACAATTTTAAAAATTCAAAAAGGTATAACCACAATAGGCCATGCAGTCATTAATCTACCCCCCGCAGCTACCGTCACCTGCATATTTTTCAACTTTGATCCTATCTCAACGGAGGATTCAAGAGTTGTGATTTAAACTCTTAAGTCAGGCTCTCCCTCAGACCCCTGCCCACTTTTGTCTTAGCACAGGGAGTAGACATCATTAATCCAGTCCTAAACTCCCTACTAAACAAGTCTCTGCCATCCAGCATTGTTCCTTTTAACTGGAAATAGGCCAAAGTTCTGCCTCTCTTGAAAAAACCCAGTGCATACCCCAAGATTCCAAGCAACTATAGCCTTATTTATTTGCTGCCATACTCATCGAAATTGGTGGAGAGGTTAGTGAACCGGCAGTTATCCAACTATATTGAATTCAACTCGCTTCTCCACCCGAGTCCATCAGCGTTCAGGCCTAAATTTAGTGCAGAGACAGCTTTTTTGGAAGTATCTGAGGTGATAAAATGCATGCTAGATATGCTAGATGCAGCAGGAAAGGCAGTCGTGGTACTGCCTTGCCTGTCTGCTGCATTTAATATAGTCTGGCACCTGCTACTTGCCCTGTTGTGGCTACTTGGCTAGCTGCCCTGTGGGCCCATTTTAATTAGTCACTTGGGCACAGTGATAGCTTAGTTAGGCTTGCAGCCTTTTCCCTTTTACCTAGTTTGTTCTGTAATTCTGAATTATTTTTTATTCATTTTATTATTGCTTCTTTTTAGTGGCATTGTTTTAATTTAATTATTGTTGGAGTACAAGAGTCCTTATGACAGCCCATCTATTTGATATAGGCATTAGGGGCACAGCAAGGAGCTCTTCAGCATCATCAAGGAACTCACCAACCCCAAGTCCTGGTCTGCCGACCCCCCCCCCACTCGCAAGACCTCTGCAACTCCCTCGCCACCTTTTTTCACTGCAAGATCACAGACATCCATGGCAGCTTTGACCCGCCGTCCCCCACCTCCACTAATGCCAAGGCCGACCCCAACGCACCCATCCACACCAACATCCTGAGTGCCTGGACCTCCACCAACGACGAGGAAACCACCAAGACCATGAGCACCATCCACTTCGGTTCACCTGCCGACCCATGCCTTCACCACGTCTTCAATAAAGCCAGCCAAATCAGCGCTCCCCAGCTCCGGACCATCATCAACAGCTCCTTTGAGACTGCCATCTTCCTGAAGAGCTGGAAACACGCCAAAGTCAACACCCTGCTCATAAAGCCAAAAGCCGACCCCGAAGCCCTCAAAATCTATGGGCCCATCTCCTTACCCCCTCCTTGCGAAGGTCATCAAGAAGATACTCAAAAACCAACTATCTCGCTTCTTGGAGGACAAGAGCCTACTCGACATCTCCCAGTCCGGCTTCCGCAAGAACCACAGCACGAAGACCGCCCTTATCGCTTGCACCGACAACATCAGTTGCAGGCTCGACAAAGGTGAAACCGTTGACCTCATCCTCCTTGACCTTTCTGCAGCCTTCGACACCGTCTGTCACCACACCCTTCGCACTTGCCTCCACGACGCCGGGATCCACCACAGAGCACTGGATTGGCTCACATCCTTTCTCTCTGGCAGAACCCAAAGAGTCTGCCTCTCCCGTTCCTGTCAAAAGCCACCAAGACCATCTTCAGAGTCCCCCAGGAATCCTCACTCAGCCCCACCCTCTTCAGTGTCTACATGGCACCGCTCACCAACATCGTCCAATCCCACGGCCTCAACATCATCTCCTACGCCGACGACACGCAGCTCATCCTCTCTCTCACAAAGGACCCCGCAACCGCCAAGAACAACCTCCACACCGGACTTCACGCCATCGCCAACTGGATGGAGTCAAGCCGCCTCAAACTGAACTTGGAGAAGACCGAGATCATCATCATCTTCGGCTCCAACAGATCAACATTGGACGACTCCTGGTGGCCTGCCACTCTGGGATCTGCCCCAACGCCCACCACCCACGCACGCAACCTCAGCTTCATACTGGACTCATCGCTTTCTATGACCCAGCAAGTCAACGCCATCTCATCCTCATGTTTTAACACCCTTCGCATGCTTCGCAAGACCTTCAGATGGATCCCCGTTGAAACCAGAAGAACTGTCACCCACTCCCTCGTTAGCAGCAGACTGGACTACGGCAACGCTCTCTACGCAGGAACAACGGCCAAGCTCCAGAGGAAACTTCAGCGCATCCAGAAAGCCTCAGCACGACTCTTCCTCAACCTCCCTCGCCACAAACACATCTCAACCCACCTCAGAGACCTCCACTGGCTCCACATCAATAAAAGGATCATCTTCAAACTCCTGATCCACGCTCACAAGGCTCTCCACGACGCCGGACCTGCCTACCTCAACGAGCGCTTCAACTTCCACATCCCGACACGCCAGCCACGCCCCGTCAACCTCGCCTTCGCGACCGTCCCCCGCATCTACCGGACCACAACCGGCAGCAGATCCTTCTCCCACCTTGCCGCCAAAACTTGGAACTCCCTCCCCATCAACCTACGTCTGACCCAGGACTTCCTGACCTTCAGGAAGCACCTCAAGACCTGGCTCTTTGAGCAGTTGCTCCCCCCCTCCAAGCGCCTTGAGACCCTCCTGGGTGAGAAGCACGCTTAACAAATTACTGATTGATTGATTGATTGAAGTGGCTAAAATCCTTCCTCAAAGATAGATACCAAGAGGTTTGGATGTCACCTTTCTCATCATGCAAGAACAGTGTCTCCGTTGCAGTGCACTAGGGCTCAGCACTTAGCCCAGCCTTGTTTAACATCTATATGACTCGTTTTGACAGTATTGGTCAAGTCTTTAGGGGCCAAGATAATCTTGTACACTGATGATACTCAGTTGCTGTTTTCCTTCAAGAAAGGTGAGTCTATTAACCATGACGTCATTAAACCCTGTCTATCAGCTGTATTCCACTGGATGAATATAAACCAATTCAAATGCAATACTGACAAGACAGAGATTCTCATCTTTGGCTTCAAATGTCACTCTCACCCTGCACACTCATTGGTCAGATGGGGATCTCCCACCTAACTCACAAGCTGATGTAGTAAAGAAATTAGAAATCAAGTTTGACAAACAGCTTACACTAGAAAATGAACCTGTTTTGGCCTAATACGCACTGGCAAAAAAATGTTCTACAGATCCTCTCCTTGCCCGTGAGGAAAACAGTGACCATGGCCTTCACTGTATCTTGGTGCATTACGCTAATGCCCTGTATGTGGGTCTTCCTCAGTATCTGTTGAGGAATCTGCAAACAGTCCAGAAAGCGGCAGCATGTTTTGTTCTCAACCTACCTAGACAAGCTTCAGTCTGCAGACCATGCAATGGCTCCCTGTTGAGAAAAGGACCCTGTTCAAGACTGTTGTTTTTATGCAGAAAGCCTTGAACCACTCTGTCCCTGAGTATCTGTCCTCCAGGGTCAATTTTTACATTCCCCTTAGAACTCTTCGTTCTTCTCAGGGCCATCTGGCCAAAGTTCCTAGAGTTAGGATGACAAAAACAGAGCTAGATTCTTCTATCTCCTTGGCCTTCAAGTCTGGAATAGACTTCCCATTGGACTATGCCAAATTGAAAGAGAGAGGCCTCCAGTTCGATCAGCCTCTGTATTCTTATTTTCCGTTGTAGCGCTGGACTTGGAGTAGCCATGCCCTCTAGAAATCTATTCTAATAAATTCTGTTCTATTAAATTCATTGAGCGGGGACCTGCCCACTAGTAAAAGAAAGATTTAGCAGGTCTGTCATAGCAGGGGGAATGCATTCAGACCCTTGGTGAAGGATGTAAAGGGGGCAGGATCTAATGAGGAAGCTGATTTTACTGTGTTTAAAAGGTCTGTTAAAAGACTCAAGGTGAGACTGGGAAAGGTCGCAAGATTGCCTCTTGTTTCTGGATAGAGTGGCAATATCCATTATTATCCATTCTTTTAGAAGAAGAGTGCCAGTTTATTATGATGTCCTACAGAGGCTTCCGGAGTAGAACTGGCTGGTCTATGCTCCATGATTCCTTTGAGGAGAATTAGAAGAGTTTTCAATTTTTGTGGAGAAGTGAGAGGCTTGGGGCACTTTTATTTCAGCATGATAAAACCTAATAACTTTTCTACACTTGAATTTGCTAGCCTTGTCATAGAACCTTCTCCAGCTTCTCTCCAAATGCTAACACTTGTTTTTCAGGGACATTCCATAGCTGCTAAACCAGGGGAATTTGTTGCCCCACTCGGCATTCTTATTCCACCTTGCCGGTTATACTGGGGCTCATTCTGAGCCCGGCGGGCGGCGGGAGCCGCCCGCCTGGAGGGAGCCGCCAAATGACTGCACCGCGGTCAAAAGACCGCGGCGGCCATTCAGACATTTCCTCTGGGCCGGCGGGCGCTCTCCAAAAGAGCGCCCGCCGGCCCAGAGGAAATGCCCCTGCAACGAGGACGCCGGCTCAGTATTGAGCCGGCGTAGTTGCAGGGGTGCGACGGGTGCAGTTTGCACCCGTCGCGTATTTCAGTGTCTGCATTGCAGACACTGAAATACACTGTGGGGCCCTCTTACGGGGGCCCCTGCAGTGCCCATGCCCCGCGGCACCCCCTACCGCCATCCTGTTCCTGGCGGGAGACCCGCCAGGAACAGGATGGCGTTAGGGGGTGTCAGAATCTCCATGGCGGCGGAGCGCGCTCTGCCGCCATGGAGGATTCCCCCGAGCAGCGGGAAGTCGTCGGGAGACCGCCGACTTTCCACTTCTGACCGCGGCTGAACCGCCGCAGTCAGAATGCTCGTGGGAGCCTGTTGGCGGTGCTCCCGTGGTCGGTGGCCCTGGCGGCCACCGGCCGCCAGGGTCAGAATGACCCCCACTGTGTCCACTGACTTTGTGATCCACTCTATGGGCCTCCAGGGCAGCTGGCCAGGTTTCAAGGTTCAATTTGGGCCAGCATTGTTCCAGCTGACTGACTGGAGGAGGGGGAACATGTGGGGAGGAGAAGGGTAAGGTGAAGGGGAGTAGGACGTGGTCTGTTCAGGTTAAAGGTAAGGAGACTGGAGACTGGAAATATTGCTAAACAGAAGATCAATAATATGCCCTTTCTCCTGAGTCGGGCCATCCACCAATTACATTAGCTGTAGTGAGGCAAGACCACGTCAGAGGTGTTGGAGGCACAATTGTTAGTGTCATTCATATGTATATTGACGTCACCAAGCAGTGAAGAGTGAAGTTGGCCCTATCTATGGCTAAGCCAGCACGCACTTTGGGGCAGGCCTGTCGAAAATGAGCATATGTACCCTGTAGTCTAAACAAAAGGGTTCTAGAGAGATGAAAAGTGGGGCTTAGTGTCAAAGGAAAGAGCGGGCTCTCACAATTCTGAATATCAGGAGGGTAGGATGAACACTTTAGCAATTCCCTGTATACATGGCTATCCCAACCCCCCTTGCCCAACTGGTCTAACCTAGTGATACAGTAGCTGGGGACCTGCCTTGGATGACATCAGGGCCAGAATCCTAATGTATCCAAGTCTCGGTAAGGATCAACATATATAGTTTTGACTCCATTAGGAAGCTGAAAATATCCATCTTGTGGGCCGTCATGGAGTGACAGTTCACCAAAAACAAGCTCCAAACTAGTGGTGATGGGATCATGAAGGGCTGACTCAAACCGGACTGCAGAGACAGTGTGAAACTATCACAAGCCCATGTGAATCAGCTGAGTCAATAGAGGGCAGATAGGATGAAGGACATGGCCTTGTTAGAGGGATTTTCTTGAAACCTTTTTCTTTTTCCTCCTGGTGTGTGTGCCCTTCCTACATATGCCAGGAAGAGGCACGTACATAGGTGGTTGAGGTGCTGTACCCAGGAGTGCCCTGTAAAAAGATACACCACATACCTGGGGCAGTATCAGCCTAGCAACTGATCAGGCTCCTCACTAGGGGTGCCACCAACAGGATAGCCTGACCTACATGTATCAGGCCTGACAATGCAGGCCTGTGGAGGCGCAGGTGCGTCTGTGCTCAGGGTGGCATCTCTCATGCATTGACCAACCCTGAGAATGCCTTACGCTACCCCTTGGGGCATCCCTGAAGGGCGGCAAAGGTAGTAGGTGTAAGGCAGGGCAGGCACACCAGTGTGTTCCTTGCCCAGACAGGGAAGAACCCCGGTGTGGGTTCGCCATGCCTAAGTGGTTGGCCCCTCCCAGAGGTTTCGCTGATTCCCTGTGAGTGGACTTAGGGCCCAGGGCACTGTCCCAATGTGAGTACAGTGTGGAAGTGCAAGTGCCCTTCCTACGCATGGAAGTGGCACTAGTAATTGTGTACTGGACCTGCCACTGAGGGCCAGAGTGGGCACACTTACAATGGTAACCTGAAGGGCTTTTTCCTGGCCTGGTAGGCCAGTATGTGCACACTTGCCCTGTGGTGTCCAAGAGGGGACCTGGTCTGCCATTGCTTACCAGTATGTGCACACTTGCACAATGGTGTTTCAATGTACACTGAGCCTGACACAGCAGACCAGTAGGTGTGCACTTGCACAATGATGTTTAAAGTGCCTTGGGGACCCTAAGCGCTTTCCCACTGTGAATACAATTTGAAAATGCTTGCGCCTTCCTACCTAGGCCGGGAAAGTGGCGCTGGCCAGTATGTGCACATATGATCACTGTCATAGCAGGCCTGAGTGGGCATACTTGCATCCGTGTGGTGTCCTTTAACTCGTGTCCAGCCTTCCCCTCCATACTTGAGCATGCACCAGGGCACATGTGCCCATGTAGTGAAAGACTGCCCATGTGTGTTTTCTCTGCACATGAGAGCTGCTCTGCCAATTGATCCTGAACTGCAACAGTGGATTGCAGTGGAGCAGCCTCATAGTGTTTAGTATCATTGGATTCACAAAGACAAACCCCTTCCCATAGTAAAGGCGGGTTTGTCATTAAGACAAAAGAAGTGGGCATTTCTATGCTCTAAAAACTCTCTTTTGGTGCTTTTTAATTCAAACTCCATTTCACTGGAGGACGGGGAAGGCACATCTGTTCATTCCCCAGTGACAGCCCTAAAACTTGGGCAGCCGGAACGACAGGCCTCCTCCAGTTGAGGGCCTGGCTGGATAGATTGGAGGGAGAGGTTTTGACACTTGGCCTCTCAGAGCCAGATCATGGCACAACTAAAGATAACAATCTTCATTCCAGGCCCCATGGTAGACAGAACTGAAATTTAAGAGACATAACTGTGGTTCAAATGGGACCACAAGAGGAATGCTTTGAACCAACCCCAACTTCAATGGCACAGTTCAGTATATCTTAGTAGCAGCTTAGAGCTACGCTTGCAAGAATGTAAGACAGAGACGCTGGACCATTCGGTGCACACTGCCAAAGGAATCTGTTGTGCACAAGGAATATTTACTGCCCCCAGAAAGGGACCGCACACCCTTTCGATACAGTGGTTGCCCTGGGCAAACTGGACATTGCAGTGTGGCACTCTGAATTGTGCTCTCCATGGGTACGACGGATTGTCCCCTGTTCTCTTGTGGAGGTCTCAGGGACATCAAACACCTTCAGTGAGGGACCTACATCTTCTACCAGTGTCATCTGGAGAGGGATGCCCTCATAATTACTTGCATCGTTGACTGGATTTCATCCAGCAGCAACTGTGTGAGTGCTAAAGCAAGTATACTATCTAGGGATCGGATTTGCCTGGTGCGGTGCCTTCAAAGTATTGCCCGCATTTCAATGAGTGTGGCCCTTCATTGTGGGGCCACGACATGCATAAGCGGATGGTTTGTTGAGAGCAGATTCACTGGTGTGGGAACCCTTTGGGCCCACCTTTGCCGAGTGCATTACATTTCTCGCATGTGACTCCTGACAGCATGCTCATTGTATGCAGTGTCCATGTCATAGGTGACGACCCTCGGAGGTGTTGGAGTCCAAGGACCAGGGCTGTATAATACCTCGTGCAGCCGGCTGAACTTGCATATTTTGTGTGTGTAGCCGGATGGTCTGGTGCGACTCAAGTCATCACATACCAGATGTTGTGCCTCATGCCAGGGAGGTACGACACTGAGCACTTTGTGTTGGTGATTGGGATTGTCTGATGTGACTCATGTCATTGCGCACCAGATGTTATGCCTCTTTCCAGGGAGGTAGAGGAGTGGAATCCTTTTAGTTTGTTTAACCAGATGCGGCTCAAGTCATCGGGCACCAGACGCTGTGCCTCATTCTAGGGAGCTACCACATTGAGCACTTTGTGTGTGCAATCGGAACCTGTTTGGTGTGACTCAAGTCATTGTGCACCAGAGGTTGTGCCTCATTTCAGGGAGTTATGGCATTGAGCACACTGTGATTGGAATCTTCTGGTGCGACTCAAGTCATCATGAACCCAACATAGCGTCTCCATCCAGGGAGGTGTGGATTCTTATCTCTTCATGTGCAAAAGGGACCATTTGGGGCTTATCCAGTCATCGCACCCTAAACGTTGTGCCTCCTCCCAGGGAGGTGCAGGATTTGGTAACTATTGTGCATTATAGTGCCCTGCTCGACAGGGTGCCTCTGTGACCAGCGTGTGTCCCCCAACAACCCATCCCCTTTGCTTTGCAGACCCAGCCCCATGCCAGCAGGCACAGTGCAGAGACCTCTCAGTGAACTTCCTGAGTAGTGGCCAAACCTTAATTTATTGGCTTATCATCTGCTCCACTGGTATCTCTTCCTTTCTTCCATTAAGTCCGCAAGTGCCTGAGCAAGTGTGACTCTGGCCATGTGTGGCCTAGCACCCGGGAAAAGGCTGTTTGCATCTTTAGCTAGTGGGTGGCAGGGTAGTTGGGCCAGTTGGAGGAAGGGTTTGGAGCCCAAGGGGAGTCTGTGAGCACAGTGATAGCTTACCAGCAGGAAAGCAATGCACCACATTACGGTGCTGGGAGTGAGTGTATGAAAGTGCATAATTTATGAGCCACCTGATATCCGTGGCAGCACTTGGCAGTGCCAAGTGAGTATGTGTGGGCGCTGGCAGGTGATTGTTACACCGCCCAAAAAATGGCTGCTCTAGATGTGCAAAAAAGCGTACAAGGCAGCGTGCTCAGTGTGATTCCTCCTAATTAGTGGCCCCAGCTCATTTTTAAACTCAATTCAAATTAAATAGGCACTATTGAGATTCAAGATTAAAACAACTTTTTAAATGAAGTTAAAACAGTTTTTAAAAGAAATTAAATGAACTTTTGGATAAAAATTGCAAGTACATCAATAAGTGCTGAGAAACAAGTTACACACACCCATGGCAGAAACTAGCGGTGCGTTGTCTGTCCAGGTTGCATATCCACGCTGTGTCCTTCATTTAAGGAGGACTGGCAGTAACAACTAGAACGGGTCCAAAAAATTGTGACTTTAGATGTGCAAAAAACATACAAGTGTGAATGCTCAGTGTGATTCCCCCTAATCAGTCACACCCCACCTGATGATTAAACACAATTCAAATTAAATAGGGACAATACAAATTCAAGGTTAAAACTGTTTTTAAATTAAGTTAATCAACATCTGGGGAACTGAGCATATGTTGCCTGCTCTGGCACAGGATTTGCAGACAAGCAGGATTAATATAGTACGTTGAAGGCTTATAATGCATAGTCTTTTCTTAATGGGAATGAATTTGCATCTAGTCTCTTGGACAGATTGGGTAAAATTCAGGTCAAATGAGTGCTCATGTCGTATGCCATTTCTCTTCCCCGCTAGTTACATTAGTTTATCCTTATCCCAGTAGTTTAGCAATTTTGTATGGAGAGGCAAGAGGGATGGGCTTAGGAGCAAGAGAACGATGGGCTCTCACAAGTGTTCGTTCTGGAGAGAGCCCATTGTTTAATGTTAAAAATACCAGTGCAAGACCGTGGTGCACTAGCAAGGGTTTTGTGAAGAAGGATGCAGACATTTGTAAACAAACAAGCATTATGGTACCTTCTGAAGTTGTAATCATGTCTAACCTCCCATCACTTCCAAAGGGAATTTTTCCACAAATAAGCAGCCCATGCAGATACAGAAGGTGGCCAAGATTTGACTTTAACCTCAATGGTGGCCCAACAAAAAATATATCCTGTTTCTCTTAAGACTGAAAGAATTTCAGGACTCACACAGCGATGTCTTACCTATCCCAGGTTACCTGAGATTACCCAGCTCCCCAAATGCCTGAGACTTACACAAATCCTGAGACCCCACCGTTATACAAATACCCAATGCACCCTGAGATACAGAATGCAGATACATGATACTATGGGGGTCATTCCAACTTCGGCGGGCGGCGGAGGCCGCCCGCCAAAGTTCCCCCGCCAGAAGACCGCACCGCAGTCAAATGACCGCGGCGGTCATTCTGACTTTCCCGCTGGGCAGGCGGGCGACCGCCAAAAGGCCGCCCGCCCGCCCAGCAGGAAAGACCCAGCAACGATGAAGCCGGCTCCGAATGGAGCCGGCGGAGTTGCTGGGGTGTGACGGGTGCAGTGGCACCCGTCGCGATTTTCAGTGTCTGCTAAGCAGACACTGAAAATCATTATGGGGCCCTGTTAGGGGGCCCCTGCACTGCCCATGCCAGTGGCATGGGCAGTGCAGGGGCCCCCAGGGGCCCCACGACACCCGTTCCCGCCATCCTGTTCCTGGCGGTAAGAACCACCAGGGACAGGATGGCGGGAAGGGGGTCGGAATCCCCATGGCGGCGCTGCTTGCAGCGCCGCCATGGAGGATTCCTATGGCCAGTGGAAAACCGTCGGGAAACCGCTGGTTTCCCTTTTCTGACCGCGGCTTTACCGCCGCGGTCAGAATTGGCCAGGAAGCACCGCCAGGCTGTTGGCGGTACTTCCGCGGTTGTTGGCCCTGGCGGTCCATGACCGCCAGGGTCAGAATGACCCCCTATGTCTTTTTTAGTCATCTGGCCAAAGCACATCTTATGCTTAGCATATTTTCTTTCCTAGTTTGAAAGAATTCAGGAAACGAGTTCTCAAATAAGGACTATATGTAGCCTAGGTTCTCAATTTCGATTAAAAAAATGTTTAAAACAAATTCTATCCTCTCAAAAAATAAATTAAAATGACTTCCTTCTAGA
Organism: Pleurodeles waltl; assembly: GCF_031143425.1. Lineage (NCBI taxonomy): Eukaryota > Metazoa > Chordata > Amphibia > Caudata > Salamandridae > Pleurodeles > Pleurodeles waltl. Next base: position 1,329,195,538 of record NC_090446.1, on the reverse strand, counting down.
AAATGAGCATCACAAACCTTTGATGCCTCCATCTCTATAACGCCATCAATGAATGTAGCTGGCACTGAGACTAGCACTGCCTGAGAATTCTTGCCAGATACCAATACCAAAATAATAACGACTCAAGAGGATGCATGAACGGACATACAATACCATGCTTACGTTCCGAAAATGCACTTTCCCCCTTAGCCTTACTGAGTAGTTCTGCAAGCACTGAATGTATAGATCCACTTCCTGGTTCATTTTTTCTGTCCATTAGTATATAGTGATTGTAAGCTTAATTCAAATTCGACTAAATTATTTAATGTTTGACTAAATGCAGTATATAGGATGATTCATGGCCATAAACCGTCTGAAGACGAAAATAAATATGTTATATTTTGACATCCGTGGAGCAGAAAGTAATTTTGTCAGTGGAGAAAAATGTGTCATCTTTGTAAAACAAGAACTTTCATACTAGCTCTTGTAAAAAAAAAAAATAGCCCCTTAATTTCTCTTTTTTTTTATGCTCAAACAATGGAAACTGTGAAAACTGCCGAAGATAGATACATACCCTGAAAATAGCTTCTCCTTAATGACATGCAGTTTCTACTAAATTTACAGTAAAATTATTTTTGTCAGATTGTTTACTGGAACTGTGGTCTAGTTTTCAAAGGTCTAAGAAAGTAATTCCTTATGTGCACAACGTTGGATACTGTAAAGTATCTGATGAGCCAGTGGCCATCTTGGAGTGTTTGCCTGCTGACTCCAAAAATGCAAAAATGAGACAAAAACTTAAACGTATAAAGTAGTAACTTCTAATCACTCGTAATGGGTTACCACTGTACATGTTGACCATCCAGCTGAGAACAGATCATATGCTTAAATAATAACATTCTCAGAAAGTGAATGTAGTAAAAAAAAACACTGTGTGGTACTGTGCGTTGTAGAATGACTGACACAACTGCAGCCATCTTCGAATGAACATGCAACATGTTGCACTCTGATTCTTGCAGATTATGCATACAACAAAAAAGTACTGCTCTGGGTTAAGATTATTTTAAGTCCCATATAATTTAGTGTGGCATGGTTCTTGCGACAAACACATTTTACAACACAAACACTGTCAACTTGGTTCACTTATAAAACACAGTTAGATTTGGGAAGTGCATGGATGATTTACTAATGCAGTAGATATGACGCAAATAAAGATAATGAGGAACGTCAAATAGCACATTGTGCATTTAGTACTATGTTCTAGGGACCATGTAGAAAATGTTGTGAAGTTACTGAACGGAGTATATATGGTTGGTGGAAAATTGTGAGGCAAATGTATTGATACATGTATGTATGCTTCCTTTTATCTTCAGCATTTTAATTGGACTTTGGAGTAAATACAATTAAAGCAATTAAAGCAAACCCTGTCATGAAGGACATTGATCCAAAATGTGGACAGAATTAAAATAATAAAATGAACAGTGTTCATTGATAATGGAACAATTTAATTCCGGTTAATAATAAAAACAAGATTTTGAATGAAGATAATTCATGTTGGGTCTAACTGTTCAGTAGACTTTCTGCATCACAAGGGGTGCATCCGACGGATCATCGGTTTTATAACAGCAAGCATTAAAGTTAATCTATGTTGACACTCTGGAACAGGGGATGCTTTAAAATAGTGTGCTAAACAGACAAAGTCAAAGTAGTAAATTGATGAAAATATAGATTCTATGCAAGGTTGTATACTTCAGGAACTACCTTCTTACATCCTGAACCAAACCCCAGTCACAAAAGTCCCAGTAAAAAATCTGCCAAAAAGAATTCTGCTCTAAAGTCAGGAAAAATGTATGTCTTTAAAAAGAAGCTATTTTCCAGGAATATATTCATCCTGTGCAATTTAACAGCTCTCACTTTTTTGATCACAAATAAAACAAGAGAATTTAAAGAGTATATTAAATTGCTTAGCATGGAATTGCTTGGGTGTGATTTAGCTATTAACCATGTTTTAACAACCAAAGATTTTGGTGATCAGAATGAAATACTTTTTGATAACAGGACGGGTGTCCATACATAGTGCAGGCTATAGTGGGACCACCTATCACTTTTTCTGGCAGCAAAAATAGTTATGTTTACCATCAGTGGCTTTTCAAAGCACATACGATATTAGATAAGTATCCAATTTAAAATGCAAAAAAGCTGCTCAACCGTAACAAACTGAGGCATCGCTTCTACTAGAAGTGGAACTCACTTGCTTCCCTGTTGTGTTATTGTCAGAGTCCTTATAGATACATAGTCTTCATTATTTTATGTTTTTTGATTTAATATATGTTTTAACAAGAAAGTTGATATGGAACCTGTATGATAAAATGAACAAAAGATTGAACACAAGATTAAAACCATAAGTCTGGCAGCTTGGTTTTGCAGACTGTGGAGTTAAATAACCTCTTTTTGATTTCAGTGGTGTTAATAAGCTTACAATAATCCAGTCTGAATAGGGCAAGTCCCTTCTCAATAACATCTCATTTAGTTTTTTTCAATAGCGCTGCAGTGTGACGTACAAAGTAGAGCTCTTAGTCAAGCAATGCTCTGAGATTTTCAACTGATTCCACAGGCGTCAGAGTGATGCCTTGTTCCACAATCCAGTCAAAGGGAAGTATTTTTAGTCGAGCCTGCATTGCATGCGCTCGCGCATGCGTATCGCTAGCGAGACGCTTTAGGTATTAGAAAAGGGCTCGGAGCCCTGTCGACATCACGTCAGTGTGTTTCATTGGCAAGTTGACTTGCCTGTTAGAATCTGCTTCTTTTGATTAGTGGAAGGCACGCATAGGTCATGCCTTTTCCGGTGGTGAGCCCTCCTCGAGCGCAGCGACCAAGTACAGAAAACATGCGAGGTTTGCTGGGTTTCTGGACTACTTTTTCTCTGTTTGCGCAGCGCGATCTCTTTGGGCAGAAGTCCAGCGCTTCACATACTATCAACCTTGTTACTCAGTTAATTGCACTTTTGCCGATAGGTATTATAAGTGTGAACTGTAGCAGCGTGATCACGCTATTTTTTTTTTTTATGCAAGAAAAATCCGGTTGGGAGCTTACAACTGTGAACAGCTGTAACTCTGGCAAATGCGAGACCCTAGTGCATTGCAAATGCTTGTTTTTAAAGCGGTCTCCAACACAGAGGATTATATTGTTGCCATGTTTAGGCACGGATAGGTTTCCTTCATTCATCTATCAATGTGTCTGAGGCAGGTAGTCATGTTTTTGGAGTGTTTCGTATTATGAGTGTGCAGTTGGATGTTATCCACATATATTTGGAACTGTATTTGGCATTTCAGGACAAGCCAAGCAGCGGTCATTGTCTATGTTGAACAAGTGGGGAGGCAGATGGGATGGCTTTCACAAACTACAATAATGAAACAAATTTGATTTGCAGGATTTGGTTTCATAAAAAGAGTCCTCTCTAACATCCCAGCTCATTCTGTTATCACTGCAAAAACCAATTGGTGGTGTATGGTGTCATAGGCTGCAGGCTAGTCAAGTGGGACTAGTATTTCAGACACGCATACTTCTAAGGAGGAGAGCAGACCTTCTGTTTCAAGAGAAATCAAACAGGATTATGTGAATTTCCGCTGAAATCTGTAACCTCTTCTACCATGTTCCTGTTAATAAAAGGAGGCTGGAGATGGGTCTGCAATTTGTTGCTTTAATTATGAAACCAGAGATTAAATGCAGCGAGGCAGTTACCAATAAAACTGTCTATTTGACAATCAGTTCATATACTAATAGAAAATCTTCCTCTGGTTGAATAATCAAGATTAGTTTGCAAACAAGACTGCTCTGTAATCCAACGTAACACGGACGGTGATCAATTATGAGAGAATATATTGGGCTCAACTTCTAGATTAAATATTTTTTTGCTACAATGTTAATATACTTAAGGGGTAAATAGAAGGACAACTATAAATAGTTAAATTACTGCAGTGGGGCAATTGCCAAAGTTATTGTTGTGACTTTTCCACAAAGTTTATTAATCATTAACAAACTTGACTGTAACTAAAATAATTGGCTACACAATTACTAGACTTCACAAGGGTGCCAAAGCTCTCTCCGCCTTTGTCGTTCTGGCTTCCTGAAAACTGAAAATTCAGATATACTAGTAAAACATCTCAGTTAATCAAACCTATATTATAGAAGCTGTTTTAGGGGCCCATTCACAAAGGCATTTTTAGCTTGTAAAATAGTGCTCATGTTGTTCTCTTTTACGTGTTCTTAGATGTCTTTATGACTCTTCCCCGAAACATCTAAAATTGAAATATTGAAAATAATCCTACATGTTTAGTAAACACAGAAAGGAATATGCCATCTTTACAATTTTACTAACAGGGAGTTGGACGCTTCTTGGCCGATTCATCAAGGTATGCAAGAGTAGGTAAAAGAACCAGCTGGGCTGGCCAAAGGACTGCATTCATAAGAACCAGACATGGATCAAGGTTCCATTACTTCACTTGTGAAATACGACGAAGAAAAGCTAGTAGGATTGATAGATGTGAAGCAACCTCAAGGAAAAAGCAAACTCTTATTGTTAATTAATTCCTCTGTAAGCAGAGCATGTCTGCCAGTATGAAGGCACTCTTAGTAAAGTGGTTACTTCACTCGCAGAAGACAATAGTTATTGATGAAGCCATGCAAAGTCACCACTTGATATAAGGAATCATTCTTGCTCTAGGTGAAGCTAAAGACATCTGTGTCAAGTTATAAATGAGGCTAAAAAAGCTAATGAACAGCTGCTCTTTGGTTGATAAAGCAGACAAGTCATGGTGAAAAGAGATCAAGCCAAACCGTCTGTAACCAAGCAGGACAAGCAAGTAACAAGGCCCCAAGAGGAAGAGCAAAGGACGTATTACTAGGAAGAAATGTGAAAAAAAAAAGCAATTTGACGTAGTGAAACCCTGGCTTTTGTCTTATTTATATGGCAGAGGAAATCGTAGTAAGGCCACATTGGTGGCCTCTTAGCCATTGCTGTTTCACAAACCCCTTTTTCTGCCACTGACACATAAACTGTAGTGTGTGATTCATGGGCCAAAGCAAGCAAGGATGCAAAAAGCCATTGAGATGTAGAAGAAGATGAGACAGTGGTCAGTGGCCACAAAATGTCTCCATCTGGACCCCTACTTAAAGTGTGAAAACATAGTAATTAGGTCAAGCATAGCAGCGCGCAAGCGCTGCTTTTCTGACATGTTGGTATGTATCTGGGCTTTTAACCATGCCCACCACTATCACTCATTCGTGGGCTTGCCTTTCAAAAATCCTTTCTTTTTGTTGATAACTGCTTTATGTTTGTCCCTTCTCGGGGCGATTTTGTTACCGCCTTGGCCATCGACCCTGTTACATGTATAATTGTACTTTTGCCGATAACTTTGACTGTGAGTGAACTTCTTTTTCCTTTTGTGTCTCTCCTTCACGATCACGGCGGTGCTTTGAAATGACTCACTTATGTCAACTGTTTTGCTTTTTATTTTCAGTTTGTGTGGCAAGAAAAGTCCAGTTAGTAATTTTCAACGCAAATAGCTCTAGCTCGAGCAACCGCAAGACCCATTGCATTGCAAATGCTTGTTTTTTTTTATGCCTCTAACCACTAACCACTGAAGGTCCTGAAGTAACCTAAGGTTCCTCAGGACTCTGGAAGCCTCAGTGCCCTCACAGTGCCTCTACACCTAGCCATAGGTCAAGGAGGACTCAACCCATGCCAGATTGTCATTATGTTCACATATTGTGTACAATGACTAACTGGAACTTGATTACATAACTTTTATCCTGAAAATCTGACGCAGATCCTGTGTTCCATGAATTTCAGCTCCCCATCTCTCATTTCCCTTCTGATGCACAAGCGAAAACATCACAGCGGTATTTTACGCTCCTCTTTGCCAAAAGTGCAGCAAGGCAAAGGAGCATTGTCCCCAAACTCTCGAGGACTGGGGTTAGACTAGTAAATCATCCTCTCGGCGAACATTTGGGTGCATTTTCAGGGTTATCCTTTGTGCTTCATAGTAATAATTTAAATACAGGCACTTCGGGGAAGCATGGATGGGCAGTAAAGCGTGGCTGGTTAGAACACTGGTCCTCCTGGGCCTAAATAGGCCAGCAACGACCTAAATAAACTCAAATAAACCCAAACTACCGTGAAACAAATACCCACACAAATTTGCTTCGCTGAGCCAGCCAAGTTTACGATTCGGTGCCCATGTAATCTATATTTGCAGAATCTGGGGAGGCCAGGTTTGTACTGAGGCAGCAAAACAAAATCTGGCTTTATTCTACATCCTCAATCGAGCTGTATTTTTACATTGCAGAAAAATGTCAACATAACCACAAAAATGTGATCCTCCTAATTAGTAAGGAACTCATCACGAAAAAAATACAGAGTTGGCTGACATAAAACGATCCAGTTCCCATTTAATTGTGTATGTTGACAGAGGTGAGCCAGTGCTTTAGTTGCTCACTCAAATAAATTTGGTGAAAAAATCGCCCTAATAATGAAATTGTGTTTGTGCTTTAGGCCTGTTTTATCGTTAGGCACATCCACCCTTTCTAACACGAGATAGCCTGGCGTTATTTACTAGAGTTTCCAACGCACTTTTCTGGCGCAATATTGCTCCAAGCATTTATAATGGAAGTCAAACGCAGAAATGCTTTGCGTCATTTTGGGCTGCTTTGTACCAAGAGCAAAACTGTAGTCAATAACATAACAAAACGTAACATAACAAAGTAAAACAGTAAAACCTATTTTAACTAAAACGAAAATCTAACTTTATCAGTAGAGCTTAACGTTATTAGTAATAACACCCGCTATACATATTGTAGCAGCCGATCTGAGCAGCTAATATTTTGACAAGCTCCTTCCGTACATTCAAGTGTCTCTCAACTCAGTCTATTTTTGCAGGGAAGCAGCCTAGAATGTTCTACTATTTGTATCTTTTCAACACCATTTTCAGCTAATGTATTTGCACAGAACATGGGCCACCGACCACGGGAGCACCGCCAACAGGCTGGCAGTGCTCCCACGAGCATTCTGACTGCGGCGGTTCAGCCGCGGTCAGAAGTGGAAAGTCGGCGGTCTCCCGCCGACTTCCCGCTGCTCGGGGGAATCCTCCATGGCGGCAGAGCGCGCTCCGCCGCCATGGGGATTCTGACACCCCCTACCGCCATCCTGTTCCTGGTGGGTCTCCCGTCAGGAACAGGATGGCGGTAGGGGGTGCCGCGGGGCCCCTGGGGGCCCCTGCAGTGCCCATGCCAATTGCATGGGCACTGCAGGGGCCCCCGTAAGAGGGCCCCACTGTGTATTTCAGTGTCTGCAATGCAGACACTGAAATACGCGACGGGTGCAAACTGCACCCGTCGCACCCCTGCAACTACGCCAGCTCAATTCTGAGCCGGCGTCCTCGTTGCAGGGGCATTTCCTCTGGGCCGGCGGGCGCTCTTTTGGAGAGCGCCCGCCGGCCCAGAGGAAATGTCTGAATGGCCGCCGCGGTCTTTTGACCGCGGTGCGGTCATTTGGCGGCTCCCTCCAGGCGGGCGGCTCCCGCCGCCCGCCGGGCTCAGAATGAGCCCCTTTGTCTATTCTGTGAAAAAAGGAATTGGCCTCATTCCTCTCATAAATTATCCAAATATTCCTGATTTCCGGGCTGGTACAGATGAAACCTGCTGTTTCGTTTCAAACAGCACGTCCTGCTTAGTCTCCTGTACCTCATATCGTAATTGTGGCCAATAGTTGCAAAGCGTTCTTCTATTTAAGGGCAAATGTCAACTTCAAATGAACTTTTTATGTTTTATGACCTAAGCCACAGCTAGTACGGACGATCCAGCGTCGAGAAAAGGTAGCAGTCTATTACCTCGTTCAGCAAGGTATTTACGCAGCCCTTTACAAATAGAGGTGATGGGCAGTCAGAGGGGCTCTCTCGGGAACTCTCCCTACCCACCCTGAGCCATCTCTACTCTCTCTCAGCTACTCTTCCTACCCCACCCGGAGGCATCCCTACTCTCTCTCAGCTACTCTTCCTACCCCACCCTGAGCCATCCCTACTCTCTCTCAGCTACTCTTCCTACCCCACCCTGAGCCATCCCTACTCTCTCTCAGCTACTCTTCCTACCCCGCCCTGAGCCATCCCTACTCTCTCTCAGCTACTCTTCCTACCCCACCCGGAGCGATCCCTACTCTCTCTCAGCTACTCTTCCTATCCTGCCCTGAGCCATCCCTACTCTCTCTCAGCTACTCTTCCTACCCCACCTGGAGCCATCCCTACTCTCTCTCAGCTACTCTTCCTATCCCGCCCTCAGCCATCCCTACTCTCTCTCAGCTACTCTTCCTACCCCGCCCTCAGCCATCCCTACTCTCTCTCAGCTACTCTTCCTACTCCGCCCTGAGCCATCCCTACTCTCTCTCAGCTACTCTTCCTACTCCGCCGTGAGCCATCCCTACTCTCTCAGCTACTCTCCCTCCCCTGCCCTCAACCATCCCTTCCCTTTTACCCTTTCTTAAACCACCCTTTCTCTTTTAGATACTCTCTCCAACCTGCCTTAAACCATCCCTTCTCTCTGATACTCTCCCTACCCTGAGCCATTCCTTCTCTCTCTCTCAGCTACTCTTCCTACCCCACCCAGAGTGATCTCTACTCTCTCAGGTACACTCCCTACCCTGCCTTGAGCTTCCCATTCTTTCTCGCAGGTACTCCCTCCCCTGCCTTACGCCATGACTTCTCTCTCAGATACTCTCACTACCCCGCCTGAAACCATTCCTTCTCTCTCAGGTACTCTCCTATCTGCCTTGAGCTTCCCTTCTCTCTCTCTCTCTCTCTGAGGTACTTCCTACCCTGCCTTATATCATCCCTTCTCTCTTAGATACTCTCCCTACCCTACACTGAGCCACTCCTTCTCTCTCTCTCAGGTACTCTTCCTACCCTGCATTAAACCATCCCTTCCCTCTGATACTCTCCCTACCCTACACTGAGCCATTCCTTCTCTCTCTCTCAGGTACTCTTCCTACCCTGCCCTAAACCATCCCTTCTCTTTTACCCTGCCTTAAACCACCCTTTCTCTTTTAGATACTCTCTCCAGCCTGCCTTAAACCATCCCTTCTCTCTCTCAGGTACCCTCCCTATCCCGCCTGGAGCCATCACTTCCCTCTCTCAGGTGCTCTACCTACTCTCCCTTGAGCCATCCCTACTCTCTCTCTCAGGAACTCTCCCAACCCTGTCCTGAGCCATCCCTACTCTTTCTCTCAGGTGCTCTCCCTACTCTGCCTTGAGCCATCCCTACTCTCACTCTCAGCTACTCTCCTTACCCCGCCTTGAGCCAATCCTTCTCTCTCTCAGATACACTCCCTATCCTGCCTTAGACAGTCCCTTCTCCCTTAGGTACTCTCCCTAGCCTGGCCTGAGCCCGTCCTTCTCTTTTAGATATTGAAAAGTCTTTGGCACATTGAACTACTTTCTGGTCCCCTCCAGAGCCCCAGCCCTGCTGGAACCATCTTCCTGGTCACTTCACAAAGCAGAATTAGGAAGGGAAAGTTTCGACACAGCCTATGCTTATGACCAGGTCCCACCAACCGCTGAATTCTGGCGTCTACCCATAGGCTAGCGACGTGAAGTGACAGCCGATATGACACTTGACTCCGAAACAAATAAATAAATTGGTATGAAAGGGTAATGCAGCTGACATATGCGATGTAATAAGACCTGCAGCCACCTCTCTTTCCTACACGTCCTGCATCTCTTGTGTCCAATACTTTCTGCAGTTTCTGATCTCCTCTCATCTAGGCAATTGTCTGCTCCAAAGCCTCTCTCAAGTCCTCAGCATTTGATGGTCTATCCCTTCCTTGAAGCCGTCTCCATGTCTTTCCCAACCTCCTCTTGGTGGTTACTGCCCATTCACTGCCACTTCCCATTTCCTTGCAGGGTTATGCTCCATCTTTACTCCCACGTTCTAAACAGAGCCACCCAACCCTCAACCGGGGACACCAGAGGCAGAGACGGATTGGCCGGACCATGCATCGGGTGTTTCCCCAGGAGGCTGAAAGTGGGGGGGCTGGTTTTCTTACTGGGGGCCGGTTTTGCAACAGTGCTGCAATATCGGTCCTAAGTATCAAAAGGAGCTAGCCAGCAAAATCCACCTACTCTCGTTTCCATCCTTCCTGAGGGGGCTGGTCTCACAAAATTGCCAGGGCTGCTTTGGGTTCCAAGTCTGGCCCTGATCAGAAAGATCAGTGAAGAGACATCCAGCACAAAACAGAAGTACTACACAGTTGGGTATTGTTGTGATGACAGTACACATCTTTAATCACACGCCAAATGCACAATATCCCACAGTAGGCTTTAGACAGAGAACCGCAGCACAGTGAAAGTGAGACTATGCCCAGAAAAAAAACGGTGAAGTGTACAGCCAGGTTGAAAGTAGTGTACGTGCAAAATAATGTGCCAATGGAATACGGACTATGATAAATTGTCCTATAAAGTTACTGTACCAGAAAAGAAATTGATCCTACAAAATACTACAATAAATTATAAATGAATATTTCTGGTACAACTACTATAGATTACATGTTCCGACACTGTAATATTATACCATTATTCCATGGTATAGTAACATGGAAGTGAACCACTGCACTTAAAAACTGTTGAGTCAAACAGCAAGTGCCTACCAAAGTTCCAAGTTTGGTGATTTTATCCTCCAGAGGTATTGTGCCAGACACTAGATGTCCAACTGATACAATTAAATGCCTATCCACAAAGATGCAATTAGACGTGAGTAAATCTAAACATTTGGCTATTCACCATTTCTAAGTATAAAATTACTACAACGTGTATACATGAATTCAGGGGGTGAGCCTATTTACAAGTGTAAAGTTATTACTACAATTTTTTGATACATAGGTGGAGAGTAGACAAAGGTCTCTGCCACCAGGGTGGAGATCTTGCTATGGTAAAGTATAGGGAAATTAGGTATATCACACTTAGAAAATAATTATTAATTTATTTTTATGTGACACATTAATGTAAATTCATCTTATACATTTATTGTACATATACAACAAAATAAAAACACCCTACAGCACTATTAACTTAATTTTGATTTATAAATTTAATTTAAATATAGTACATTACATTTTTTTTAAAGATTTCTAAAAAACGACGTAAGATTTATCATGCATGAAAAGTTAAAAAATGTTATGTATAGAATTAATTTAATTTAATTTAGCAGTTTTTAAACCTGAATTTATTTTTAAATTAAAAAAGTTATCAAATGATTTCAGAATAGAATAATATTTATTATTTATCTATATATACTTGTGAACAGTAAAATACATTTATATATATTTTTAACAAGTAGAAAAAAATAATTTATATTAAAACAATTTCCTATTAGGTTCTGTTTTTAAGTCCCTGCCTTTATTATTTTCTATGGGAAGGTGTTGCAGTACCAGTCGTTCTGGACACCAGTTCGGAGGTAGTGTATGTTTACTGTTTTGAGTCTTGTTTGGCTTTAGTAACTTTAGAAGTGTGCTTTGTGAATAGCAATGTACCTACTCTTTGGTGGGTGGGTGCATATCTCCCCTTAAACCCCTCCTTAACCGTATCTAAACCTCTCCTTGCTCTTCCATAAATGGCACCCATTTAGTAGTAAGTATTCGCCATTTTCCAGCCACTCCCATCTGTCCCTGTCACATATGCTACTAAAGCATAGGCGGATGAGTGAGATCTCTCTTCAGTCGAGAGGGAAATCTCTGCACAAAAAATATAGGAGAGGGGGAAACTTTGACACATGTTAGTGAATAGCATTCTGTAGTATGCGAGTAGTAGTACTGTTGTGCTACTAAATGTAATTTGTTGCTAGGCTCCATTACCTTTAAATGTATCAAGAAGGAGAATGATTACTCTTCAACATCTATGTACAAGAGGATCATATCTGCAGCCCCTGAGGTCCACCCCTGACTCTCACACTTGAAGAATTTGTGTGATCTTAAACAAATCACATCTCTGCTGCCTCAGGTTCTTTATTTGCTAAAATGGAGAGGCTGATGTTAAGTGCCTTAGTAACAAAACCCGGGTTTCCCAAATTATATTCAGTTTTATGTGTCACACACCACAAAATGAATTTGTTCTTGATGCTTCCAGATATATGTTATTAACCACAGATAATTCGTTTATCAAATACAAAAGGTTTCCACACACTCTTCAAGAAGAGGAGCACATTTTTGTGTTGAGCCACAAATGGTGGTTAAAATGGACAGAATGCACGCATAGCCATTGTGCTGTTACTAATGTGATCAGCTAAAATTCAACACATCAATTACTGGTAGAGTATATGAAAGGATTTATGAATGATGCAGTAGAATGAATAAATTCCAAAATTGAACAGGGCCCAGGTCCGATCCTCTGTAGAGCTGAGTAAGGATCTCATATCAGAAATCAAATAGAGAGGCAGTAACATAACAAGGGTATTACAGACCCTTCTACAAGCAAGGTAATTGCCCATGACAGACACTGTTTGGGGACCACATGGCAGACAGGGGCAATTGACCCTAAATAAGGATGTTGCAGCTGGTGTTCTGGGGTCCACCCTACTATGGCTATGCAAACTTAGCTACCCTTTTCACAATCCACATTCAAGGTAGTGAGGCAAGCAGTCACAGGCTTCTCAGGTAGGATGTGTGGTGGGCACAAGCTCATAATTCACCACTCAACCAACAGGCAAAATATCTGTAATATCCAACCAAGTGCTTCTAATTCAACTGAACAAAGTATTTTTTTATTCAGTATTAAATACTGCACAATTCAACCCAGCATACTGTGTGATACTCCTGTTCACCAGTCTCTTTCTTGTGGGTGCTACACTTCTTAACCACTTTTCCATGCTGTTTCTCACCTGTGTGACCATAGTTTAATCTGACCCACAACACATCTAGGGTAGAAACATGAATAAGTCTCAAGTACAGTTTTTCCCCACAAGTCAAAGATGCATTCGGGCACTGTTTACCCAGGTTCTTATCTCCAGAGTTGTAGTGGGTAGCAAATCAGTCTTTTGTGCATTCTTCAGTGTGAACGCAGAGGCTCAGTCCTACCACACTTGGTGCCCCTCAATGCTCATGTGTAGTTTTACCTGCTCCTGCCAAGGAAGTCAGGCATGGCTTGTGTTTTGTCTGGTGTTACTTTACAGGCTCTGGCAACACTGTGTGGGTACTCGTGCCAGTCATAGCCTGACTCTGGGCTACAGCCTGGCCTACCCATTGCGGCCTTGCTTACTGTTTACCTCATCAGAGTGGCTGATGACAGCTGGGTGCAAAATCCTCACATTTCATTGTGCCCATGTTGTGGGTGCTTTGGGATGGCACAGACTCATCATAGCAGTTGTGGCAACATCATTGAGCCATTAGGGACCTTGGTGAGGGAGAGGATCAGCAGGGTGTCATCTCCGTATGAGACGATGTTGAGGTTGTGAGATCGGGCGATGTTAGCGAGCGGAGCCAGGTAGATGTTAAAGAGGGTCGGGCTGAGGGATGATCCCTGGGGTACGCCGCAGATGATTTTGGTGGCTTCAGAGTGGAATGGAGGTAGGCAGACTCTCTGAGTTCTGCCGGTGAGGAAGGAGGTGACCCAGTCTAGGGCTCTGTCGCAGATTAATGCATCGTTGAGGCATGTGCGTAGGGTGTGGTGGCAGATATTGTCGAACAAGGCTCAGAGGTCCCAAAGGATGAGGGCCGCAGCTTTGCCGTTCTCAAGTATGGTCCTGATATCGTTGGTGGCGGCATTGAGGGTGGTTTCACTGCTGTGGTTGCTGCGGAATCCGGATTGGGATGGGTCCAGAGTGTTGTTTTCCTCGAGGAAAAGGGTCAGTTGTTTGTTGGCAATTTTCTCTATGACTTTTACCGGGAAGGAGAGTAGGGAGATGGGCTGGAAGATTTTGAGGTCCTTTGGGTTCGCCTTGGGTTTCTTTAGGAGGGTGTTGATCTCAGAATGTTTCCAGCTCTCCGGGAAGATGGCAGTCTCGAAGGAACTGTTGATGATCTTCCCGACAGACATATGGCTCTCTGGTCTGCTGACAAACTCTTCAATGTCTCTGTAAAGGAGTGATAGTTCCGCTGTCTAAAGCAAAAGGCTGTATAGATATGTAATTTGTGAAATGGAATGAAAAGCATATATTAGGCATCGTGAACCTGCTGCAGGAAGAATGAAGCCACACAGCCCGATAGTTTTACTACAGCTAATCTTTAGTAAGCATTTCCTCGCTATTTCTTGTTTCTCTACTTCTGGGGATCTTAGCTCCACCCAAGCCGCTGCCACTCTATCACTTACTGGACTGTCCTTTCTTCAGCTTACTTCTGCCTTTCCCATCTCCAAACAAAAAATGTGAAAGGCAGTAAGTAGTCCATCAGGCATACCAATGGTCCTAATGCCAGCGCCAAGCCATTAAGCTGTATTCATTTTCTTGTTACACCACCGTGCTACTAACAGTAGTCAAAATCTATAGCGAGTGGGTCCACCAAAACATAATCTGTGTTTGAGACCCAATGTGTTTACCTGATATTGGCTTCAGTACATACACACATTTCCCTTCTTGTTGGTGCTTTCTGCTGTCAATAATATATAGTGCTCTAGCCAGTTGCATGGCCTCCTTTTGTTATACTATAGTAAGTCTATCAAGGCCAGAGTCAGGAATTATAAACTTGCCCTCTGCTCACCTATTGGGCACATGAAGGCTGCTGTCCCAGGAATAGTCTCACTTTTGGATCAGGCCTCACAGCCTTGTGTGCTGCTGGGCACTGACATTACAAAGGCTGTGGCTCGAATGTGTTAAGCATGGATGGGATCAGGATATGAAGTCCACGCATAGCTGCTATGGCCTCTTGCGCATTACATATCTGTAACCTGGCCAGCCTATGACTGAGGGGTTGGCTGAAGAATCTGACCATTTCCAAGATGAGCCCTCCCACTTTCACTTTCATCATTCCTGACATTAATGTTACATGGCCGCTAAATAACCCTGGAGTGACCCTCCCTGAAGGACAATCAATCACTGTTTCACAAGCTGTAACAATGCAGGGCATTTGTTGAAGTAAGCTTGTTGCATGATGCAGGGAGACGTAAACTTTGTCCTTGGCACAGCTAGGAAACAGTGGAGAGATTTCAGGGTTGGTTTCACCTTGTCATGTTTCCTCAGGTTTAAACACACCCAGACAGCCTGGTACTCAAGGACAGCCTGTGAGATTTGTATTAGGTATGTGTAAATAATATTACATTAATCTAGGCATACAACGTTCAGGCATCTCCTCAGTTCAATCCGCTGATCAGCCGAAGAGGGCAGAAAAATGTCCTGGAGCACGGAGATGTCCTTAACAATGGATCCAGTTTGATTAACAAATGTGAGATTTATGTCGAAGATGATCTCCAGGTTCTTGCCTTTTTGTCAGGCGCCAGACTAGGCTCTGCAGCAGAGATGAAGGGTCTTCACTCATGCCTTCAAAGCTAAGATTTCAGATCTGGCTTGGTCCGGGCACAGGATGCTATCTCTCATCTGTACCGCACATTGAGAAAGCATCTGGTGAGTGTGGAAACCATATTTGCTCACCTGGGCTGTTAGGGTGGTAGGAATGCATGATTAGGGCTGAATAAACCTCTTGGAGGTCAGTCCACTTCTGTTAAATTTTGATCAGCTGTGAGAACCTTATAGAGCTTGTATGGCCGCAGACCATGAACAGCTGAGAAAGCTTAGATTTTAGGCCAAGGGTCGTCGTGAAAAGAACACTCAAGTACCTTGGCTTTAAATGGGTCACGGTTCAGGACGCCCTTCATAAGCCATGATTATTATTTGATACAGAAATGACTCTTTATCAAGCTCTGCTCCCTGATCCTGTAAAGAAAAAATAATGAGAAAATGGAGTACAATTGTGCAAAAAGTGCCCCTTTTTGTAAAAGACTAAACGTCCATGGTGAACTAGAGGAATTCATATATCTAAAAAAAAAGCCACTCAGCGCATTTATTTATGGTATGGACATTGTAAAAGTGATATTATGTACCCATGTCAATGACACCAAGATTTGGATGACCATCTGGGTGCCCGGGTGATACTGTTTCCCAGCTGCACTCAAGCGATCTTTTCGCTCAGTCCCCATACTTCACAAGCGATGAGCTTCTGGGCACTGACATCACAAAGGCTGTGGCTGGGGACGAAGGCTGGAAATCCACGCACAGCTCGATCCTTCTGTTGTGGAGCAAAGACCATGGGCCAGATGTACAAAAGGATTTTACCCATTCTGTGTCTATGGGAAAAAGCTTTCGTACATATGGCCCCATGTTCGGACTGAGCATGTCTGATTGAGAGAACTCAGAGCTGGTCCCATACCGGTGGATACACGAATCCAGATATCATGTCTGATAAACAGCCCTCTTTGATCCCACACCCTCCCCCACCGTCGCCCCCATCTCTCTCTCCCTCTCCAGTCTGTTTCTGGCACTTAAACTGTTGAGTCTACTATGTCTGACTACTTAGGGCAGGTTGGGCGCTATCACAACATTGCTCTGCGTTGCATTGCTTTTCAAAGAAATAATTTGAAAAAATAACTTGAAAACCTACATTGCCTTCAGGATTTAATTTTTTTTGTTCATTATGTGATGTCTTCCTTTTGGATTCATGGTTATTGTATTTCTTCATTATAGGTTCATTATTTTCCGTGATGCCAATCATGTTTGTCTCTTTATTCCAAAACAATTAAACTGGTATTATGTGGTTAGGGCACTGCCGTGATCAGGCCAGACCCTGCTTTCCACGAGCCCTCTAATTGGAACTCCATGAAACAGCAGTAATGACCTCGATTAATTGAAGGAAGGCGAGCATTCCCTTGATTTGCATTAATTTACTCCTTCCAGTTTTTCTTCTTTGCACCTCGCAGATTAAAAAACGAAATGTGTATTAATTAGTTGCTGTTATCAGCAGAACTATGAATGCAAAGTTTGCTAATTGCACCAACCTTTGATTCTGCTGGGGATCTGACTTCCCTGGCTAGCCCAGTCCGAAGAACAAAACAATTTCTCCTACAATTATCTTCAAACTGGTCTGCGCACATCAAGGCCTGCGTCAGTAAAAAAAAAACTCATGGAGTCTCTGTATAAATCCAAAATGAATTTGTACCAGAGGAGGTGTGTGATCAGTGCACAGGAGCAGGTGGGGACAGTGGGATCTCTGGGTGTGAAGGACAGAGTGTAAAACAGGCATGGAAGGATGTGTGTGCAGTTAGAGGTGTGTATGAGAGTGCTCCCAATTAGGGCATGAAGGGAACGGTGTGCAAGCAAGGGCATGAAAGAGAGAATGTGCAGTAATGGGTACAGTAGAGACGTGTGTGCAAGCCAATGTATGGAAGGAAGTGTGTGCCGCCATGGGGTACAGAGGGAACGGTGTGCAACGAAACGGGTGGAAGAATGTGTGTGCCTTGAGGGCTATAGAGGGAAGTGTGTGCAAACAAACGTGTGGAAGGAAGTGTGTGCCATCAGGGGTATAAAGGGAGTGTGTGAAAACCAATGTATAGAAGTGTGTGCATTCAGGGGTATAGAGCAAAGTGTGTGCAAACAAACGTGGGGGAAAAGTGTGTACAGTCAGTTGTGTATGTATAGGGAAGTGTGTACAAAGAAACATATGGAAGGAAGTGTGTGCCGCTGTGGGGTACAGAGGGTACGGTGTGCAACGAAACGTGTAGAAGAATGTGTGTGCCGTCAGGGGTATAGAGGGAAGTGTGTGCAAACAAATTTATGAAAGCAAGTGGGTGCCATCAGGGGCGTAGAGGGGTGTGTGCCATAAGGGGTATGAAGGGATGTGTGTGCAAACCAATGTATAGAAGAGTGAGTGTCCCGCCAGGGGTACAGAGGGAACGGTGTGCAAAGAAACAGGTTATAGAATGTGTGTCCCGTTAGGGCTTAGAAACAAGTGTGTACAAACAAATTTATGGAAGTAGGTGGGTGCCATCAGGTGCGTAGAGGGGTGTGTGCTATCAGGGGGATAGAGGGAAGTGTGTGCAAACCAACGTATGGAAAGACGTGTGTGCCGTCAGGGATACAGAGGAAACATTGTGCAACGAAAACGGGTGGAAGAATGTGTGTACCGCTAGGGGTATAGAGAGAAGTGTGTACAAACAAACATATAGAAGGAGATGTGTGCCGTCAGGGGTACAGTGTGTGCAAATGAGAGTCAGGGAGAAAATGTGTGCCGTCAGGGCACAGAGACAAGGGTGTGCAAACAAATTTATGGAAGCAAGTAGGTGAGATAAGATACGTAGAGTGGTGTGTGCTGTCAGGGGTATAGAGGTAAGTGTGTGCAAACAAACGCGTGGAAGGAAGTATATGCCATCAGGGGTATAAAGGGAGTGAGTGCAAACCAATGTATAGAAGTGTGTGCCTTCAGGAGTATAAAGCAAAGTATGTGCAAACAAACGTGGGGGAAAAGTGTGTACAGTAAGGTGTGTGTATATATAGGGAAGTGTGTACAAACAAACATAAGGAAGGAAGTGTGTGCCGCCAGGGGTACAGAGGGATCGGTGTGCAATGAAGTGGGTTGAAGAATGTGCATGCCATCAGGGGTATAGAGAGAAGTGTGTCCAAACCGACATATAGAAGGGAGTGTGTGCTGTCAGGAGTACAGAGGGTCCAAATGAGAGTGAGGGAGTGTGTGCCATCAGGGCAGAGACAAGTGTGGGCAAACAAATTTATGGAAGCAAGTGGGTGCCATCAGGGGCGTAGAAGAGTTTGTGCTGTTAGAGTTATAGAGGGAGGTTTGTGCAAACAAATGTGTAGAAGGGAGTGTGTGCCGTCAGGGTTATAGAGCAAAGTGTGTGCAAACAAACGTGGGGAAAAAGTGTGTACAGTCAAGAGTATAGAGGGAAGCGTGAACAAACCAAGGTATGGAAGGAAGTGTTTGCTGTCGGGGGTACAGAGGGTGCAAACGAGAGTGAGGGAGTAAGTGTGTGCCCTCAGGGCATAGAGACAAGTCTATGCAAACACATTTATGAAAGCAACTGGGTGCCATCAGGGGCGTAGATGGGTGTGTGCCATCAGGGGGATAGAGGGAAGTGTGTGCAAACAAACGTGGAAGGAAGTGTGTGCCATCAGATGTATAAAGGGAAGTGTGTGCAAACCAATGTATAGAAGTAAGTGTGTGCCATCAGGGGTAGAAGTCAAAGTGTGTGTAAACAAATGTGGGGGAAACGTGTGTACAGTCAGGTGTATATATAGGGAAGTGTGTGTAAACCAATATATGGAAGGAAGTGTGTGCCGGCTGGGGTAGAGATGGAATGGTGTGCAACGACACAGGTGGAAGAATGGGTGTACAGTCAGGGGAATAAAGGGAAGTGTGTGCAAACCAACATATGGAAGGTAGTGTGTGCTATCAGGGGTATATAGGGAGGTTTGTGCAAACCAGTTCATGGAAGGAAGTATGTGCCGTCAGGGATACAGAGGGGATGGTGTGGAAAGATATTTGTGCCATGAGGGGTACAGAGGCAACGGTGTGCAACCAAATGTGTGGAAATAGGTGTGTGCAGTCAGCTTCACAAAGGGAAGTGTGTGTAAGCCAACGTGTGTAAGGACGTGTTTGTATGTAGGAGGAAGTGGTGCAAACAGTGGTATGAAGGGAAGCGGACGAAGTCAGGGGAAAGAGGGCGGTCGTTTCATTCAGGTGCATTGAGGGAAGTGGATGCAGTCAGGGGTGTGGAATGATGTGGATGAAATAAAAGGTTTTCTGGGAAGTGACTGTAATGAAATTGTGTGCGAATAAGGATAGGAGGGAACATGGCTGCAATAGGTATAATGAGGGACGTGGGTGCAAACAAGTATTTGGAGGGAAGTGCGTGTAAACAGGTATCGAATGTAGGTGCATTTAGGAGTGGGGGAAGTTTGCGCAATCAGGCAAAGGAGCGCACAGGGTGACAAATGTGAGTAATCAGGAAAAGAAAGGGCAGTTTGCATTATCGGTACATTCGTATGCAGGGTGAAGTGTGTACAGGGAGTGCAGAATTATTAGGCAAGTTGTATTTTTGAGGATTAATTTTATTATTGAACAACAACCATGTTCTCAATGAACCCAAAAAACTCATTAATATCAAAGCTGAATATTTGTGGAAGTAGTTTTTAGTTTGTTTTTAGTTTTAGCTATGTTAGGGGGATATCTGTGTGTGCAGGTGACTATTACTGTGCATAATTATTAGGCAACTTAACAAACAAAAAATATATACCCATTTCAATTATTTATTATTACCAGTGAAACCAATATAACATCTCAACATTCACAAATATACATTTCTGACATTCAAAAACAAAACAAAAACAAATCAGTGACCAATATAGCCACCTTTCTTTGCAAGGACACTCAAAAGCCTGCCATCCATGGATTCTGTCAGTGTTTTGATCTGTTCACCATCAACATTGCGTGCAGCAGCAACCACAGCCTCCCAGACACTGTTCAGAGAGGTGTACTGTTTTCCCTCCTTGTAAATCTCACATTTGATGATGGACCACAGGTTCTCAATGGGGTTCAGATCAGGTGAACAAGGAGGCCATGTCAATAGATTTCCTTCTTTTATACCCTTTCTTGCCAGCCACGCTGTGGAGTACTTGGACGCGTGTGATGGAGCATTGTCCTGCATGAAAATCATGTTTTTCTTGAAGGATGCAGACTTCTTCCTGTACCACTGCTTGAAGAAGGTGTCTTCCAGGAACTGGCAGTAGGACTGGGAGTTGAGCTTGACTCCATCCTCAACCCGAAAAGGCCCCACAAGCTCATCTTTGATGATACCAGCCCAAACCAGTACTCCACCTCCACCTTGTTGGCGTCTGAGTCGGACTGGAGCTCTCTGCCCTTTACCAATCCAGCCACGGGCCCATTCATCTGGCCCATCAAGACTCACTCTCATTTCATCAGTCCATAAAACCTTAGAAAAATCAGTCTTGAGATATTTATTGGCCCAGTCTTGACGTTTCAGCTTGTGTGTCTTGTTCAGTGGTGGTCGTCTTTCATCCTTTCTTACCTTGGCCATGTCTCTGAGTATTGCACACCTTGTGCTTTTGGGCACTCCAGTGATGTTGCAGCTCTGAAATATGGCCAAACTGGTGGCAAGTGGCATCGTGGCAGCTGCACGCTTGACTTTTCTCAGTTCATGGGCAGTTATTTTGCGCCTTTGTTTTTCCACACGCTTCTTGCGACCCTGTTGACTATTTTGAATGAAACGCTTGATTGTTCGATGATCACGCTTCAGAAGCTTTGCAATTTTAAGAGTGCTGCATCCCTCTGCAAGATATCTCACTATTTTTGACTTTTCGGAGCCTGTCAAGTCCTTCTTTTGACCCATTTTGCCAAAGGAAAGGAAGTTGCCTAATAATAATGCACACCTGATATAGGGTGTTGATGTCATTAGACCACACCCCTTCTCATTACAGAGATGCACATCACCTAATATGCTTAATTGGTAGTAGGCTTTCGAGCCTATACAGCTTGGAGTAAGACAACATGCATAAAGAGGATGATGTGGTCAAAATACTCATTTGCCTAATAATTCTGCACTCCCTGTATAGCCAGGGGCACAGAGGCAAACATGTGGGCAATCGGTCACAGAGGAAAGGGGGCACATTTTTAGGAGCACAAAGGGAGTGTGAATGAGAAGGGGCAGAAGGAAACTGAGCAATACTGACTACAAATGGAAGAGTGGGCAGTCAGAGACATAGAGGGAAGAATGCACTTTGTTCTATGTAGAGAGAAGTGTGTACCATGGGGGCCTCGTGCAGCGTGTGCACTCTGGTATGGAAGGGAACTGGTGCACGACAGATGGCCACGTTCCCCAGGTGTTTCCAAAGTATCCGAGAACTGAGAATGAAAATGATGTTCTACTTTACAAAAGCCTGGACTGGAGACCCTCACTCTAGAGCCACTAACACTTTGTGCCTGCTGAGTTGGGCATTTACTGTTAGGTAAAATCTTAGGAGTGAGTGTCCTCTCACAATAATTATACCTTATGTTAGTGAAATGGAGGAATCTTCCATTGGCAGCCATGTTTGGGGGGGTACAACCGCCAGTCTAGTAAGGTGTTATTTGTCGGTTTTGACACTGAATGCTGCTCGTGTGTATTTGCTGAACATACTAGACATTAATTGTTAGTAGGTATGGGCAGTAATAACACTTGATTGTCACGGTGCTCAGAAACAGTGAAGTCAGAACTCCGTTCAAAGGGTCACAGGGCAAGCAGGAGCCATTAGGCCCTACCGTGGGGATTGAGGCCTTTTACTCCATATGTCCCGGAATCCAACATACTATGGATCCAGAGCAACTGGGCCAAGTACTCCTTCAACACTTGACTCTTAGTGGTAGCATGGGTCGAGCAGTCCAAGGCTTCTCGGGGCGGCAGTGGAGGTGGACGCACAAAGTGAGCATAGGTTCACATCTCAAACAAACTGTATAGCAGCAATAACTGATTGTCCAGTCGAACACTCTCTTTTATGATAAAGTAATATTTATTTTTTAACAACAAGTGAAATAAAGCATATACAAACATGCGGTCAGGACTCCAGGACGCCAGTATTTTCTCAATAGCAGTAGTGATTACTCTCCATTCACTATAGACGGGTTAGGTCCCACTAGCAGTCTGAGTCTCGGGAGTCCCACTCTGACTCCATTAGAAACGTCAACAGTGCTCCAGCACCGAGGCCCTATTTGGAAGACAGTTTCCCCCTGGGCCAGCTGGCCTGTAGCTCTGTCTTACCCTCATCAGCAGGGATCAGCCAACAGGAGTCCCCAAGAGTGTCTCCTTCATTGGCGTGGCAGCTACAGCATTCCTGGTTCTGTTCCTCAGTTGGATCTCGGGCCTCCATGGGTCACCACGGCGGCCTCTCACATAAAAATGGCATCCACCAAGTTGCACTCCTTGTCTTCTGTCCTCTGACATATGGGGTCACCAGACCTGCTCATCTCTTGGGTTTAGGCCAAATCAGTAGAGCAGCAGGTTCCTCTTGACAGTGGCACCCTCTGGCATACCAGATCATTGACTTAACACTACACACAGATAATGACCCGATTTGTGCAGCAAAGTTCACGTCAGCCCTACTCTGAACTTAAGGTTGCCAACTTAACCCAGAACATGAGCAATGACCTGATTGGTGCAGCACAGTTCATGACTGATTTCATGGCAGCCCTGCTCTTAATGTTGCACATGGGCAGTGACTTGAATTGTCTCTGCACACCTTGTTACAGGGATTAACTTGCCGGGACCTCGCTCCCTCCAGCTCTCCTTTTCCACAGAGGGCTCAATGGTCTTGGCAAGAAGACAGACACTGCTGCCCTAGGCTCACAGCACAGGTGTCTTGGATATCAATAAGTGACTTCCCCTCATTTAGCTGGGAAACTGGCAGGCCTTAGCCTCCAGGTCTGATCACAGGAAGTCTTGCAGAGTTTTCCCTCCTTGCACTACCCCGATCAAGCTCCCCTCTTTATAGTCTATTTTCAGACACCAAATGTGATTTATGGCCTCAGCCTTTTAAGTTTATGTTGGGGGTCCGCTTCCTTTTAAAGTGCCCTCTCGTCTGCCCTTCCTCTAGAACGCAGTCTTCTACGGCCGGAGCAGATCCAAACCCGATAGCCTGACAACAACTGCCATGGAAGTGGACAGAGATTCACACCTGAATGTCATCCACAGTATTGAAAGTTTACCTTAGTACCTCAGCCCTACTATTTATGATTCCCTAATCAGCTACATCTCCTTCCTGAGATGTGCTGAGGTCCCCTTCCAATCACCTCTATCTGAATCAAAGAGCACCCTTCGAAGCCTGACTCTCTTTCCTCCAGTGTGTGTCCCACCCAGCTCACAGGAATGCAGTAATACACAAATGTGTCTGGGAGGATTGCTCTACCTCCTCTCCTCATGCTTCTCCAGTGAGCCTTGGCACTCCAAAAATAGAACCCAGAATTTCCATGCATTGTACCATTTACAGGTGCAAATACACCTGGCACATGCATATAACACAAACTCACTGCACAGCTGTTGGACCTGGCCCTTTTACAGAGTCATTCCCCAGACTTTTTGCCTCCTTATTTTTCTGACCTTTGTTGACTGACGTTTTGACTATGAGCACTTTTTCACTGCTAACCAGTGCTAAAGTGCAAGTGCTCTCTCTTACAAATTTGGTATGATTGGATTATACCTGATTGGCATATTTAATTTACCTATAAGTCCCTTGTAAAGTGGTATCCCTATACCCAGGGCCTGTAAATTAAATGCTACTAGTGGGCCTGCAGCGCTGCTTGGACCACCCACTGAAGTAGCCTGTCAAACCTCTCTAAGACCTGCTAGCGCAGAGCCTATGTGCGCAGTTTCCTGCCACAGGGTCCTGGCATCTAAATTTACTTGCCAGGCCCAGAACTCCCCTTTTACTACATGTAAGTCACACCTAAGGCACGCCCTAGCTAGCCCTTTTGGGCAGGGTGCCATGTATGTAGAAGGAAGGACATGTGCCATGTAGCGTGGCCTGTCCTGGTAGTGACAAACAGCCTAACTTGGTGTCTCACTGCTGTGAGTGCTACCTACTCATAGGATTGCATTAGAGATGCCCTGCCTTATGTGTAAGGGGTATTGTCTGATTTATGAGGGGTAGCATAGGCATGTTTGGTATGGTTGTCATAGTGGTGAGAAATGCTGCTTACTGGTGTAGGTGTATTTTTTATTACTATCACAGAAATGCCACTTCGAGAAAGTGCGCATTTATCTGTGCTTATGACTTTGGGGTTTTGCAGCTTGTCTCCAATCCACGTCTGGGCAGAGTGACAGTTGGGGCTTTGTGCATACTTCTCAGACAGCCTGAATACAGGGAGGGTGGAGGTGACACAGAGGTGCATCTACATATTGTAAAGCCTTCCTGGGCTGAGAGAAGGGAGAGGCGGGGCACACCTGCATTTCTAAAGACTGTGCCCTGGCCTCACACAATAGAGTCGTTAACCCCCCACTGATGTTTGGAGCCTGTGCTGAAAGGAGAGAGGGGGCACTTCCAGAACCAGTTGTAACTGGCTGGAACCTCCTCTCCCTACCATTGTGAAACACACTGTAGCCCTAGTATAAGTACAGGGGAATTTTCCCCACAATTTGAACATTCTTGGAACTGGACACAGAACGCTGATGAATAGACTCACCAGGAAACCACCTTGAACTGCTGCTGTTGTGCTGACCTGTGACCTGCCTGGTCACTAGAAGGAACTGCCACCATCTGCACCCCTTGTGCTGGCCTGTAGCTGGGCCACCAGCCCTGTGCTTTTCCTTGTTTTTGTTGCTTGTTCCCAGGGGCAGGGTGCTGTGGCCCCTGACCCCTGCAACGATCCTTGCAGCTGGGACTAAAAGGGCTGCAAGAAGCGTTCTGTTGGGTGTCCCGGTGCTTTGCTAAAGCACCCCTCTCCTGAAGAAAAATCACCGCCGCATCCCGAGCTTATAGGAGTGCCCTCGCGCTTGGAGGAGCACTTCTCTGCTGCTTTAATCACCGCCACAGCCCGGGCTTGGAACAGAGCCCTCGCGCTTCCGTGAGCGCTCCCCTGCTGTTAAGGATCACCGCCGCAGCCCGGCTTCCCTTGTGTTTTGTGCGCCGGAGCCGCGCTGCCCCCAGTGCTCCCAGGGCACCAACAAACTCACTGGAAGGAGCGAGCCGCTCCTGTCGTGCCCCCGGGGCGCACGGATCTGGACCCGTGCCCCCGGGGCACTGGTGGACTCCGCTCCACGAGGGAACCACCCTCAGCCGGAGGAGATGAGACGGAACTCCTCTGGAGCATTGCGACCTCCGCGGCTGTACTTCGAGGTCGTGGGTGGGAGGAGGCCTCATAGGAAGCCCCCGCACCGCGAGACCTCGCTGCCCTCGGCATTGCAGGGGCCGGGTACAGAAAGGGAGTTCCTTCCCCCCCCGGCCACTTCCTAAGGGGCACGATCGCCCCGTTCCGTCTTGTGGACAATTGTTTGGCTCCCCCACTTTGTGGAGGGCCAGTCGAGGCCCGGGGGGGCCCTACAAGGATCACAGAACCCCAGAGGGGCCCGTTCTTTATCACGAGAGAGAGGGGGTGCTGATCGCCCCTCCCCCCAAAGAGCACCGCGTGGCCCCCATTTGTGCGCATGGGATTGCCGGGGGCCCCCATGCTCAACTCCTAGGCACTGGGAGTGCCTCTCTACCAGAAAACAGGTACTCTTTAGGAAATCTAGGCTCTAGGAGCCTAATACAGACTTGTGGATATTTTCTATTTCCTACCTCTTTACTGTTCCTACATATATGTGCTAATGCTCCTTTTATGGGCATGTCTAGCTGATATGTATGTATATGACTTGTGGTATATTCTCTAATGTTCCTTTTATGGGTATTTAGGAATTGTTCATGACAAGTGCATATATATTTTACTATAATTCCTGACTACTGCTTATGTTGCAGAATCCTGAGTACTTACGTGTGCTAATGTGACCACTGCATATTCTTGCAGAGTATTAGTAACTTGTGTAACATTCTGACAACTGCTAAGGTAGCAGGGTATTACTTACGTGTAATGGTCTAATTATGTTTTGTGCAATACAGGTTATTTTTACATAGCTCAGTGTTGTGTTTACTTTGTGGTGTACATTTTGCGTCACGTATATTGTGTGTGTTGTGCAAATGCTTTACACATTGCCTCTGAGATAGGCCTGACTGCTCATGCCAAGCTACCAAGGGGGTGAGCAGGGGTTATCTTGGACGTGTAACTCCCAAGCCCTGACTAGAGTGGGTAGGTTCTGCCTGGCTGAGGTGCATACCCTAGCCAACCAGAAACCCCATTTCTAACAACAGCACTACATACTACCTTGAAATAGGCCAAAGATTAATCAAACAGACATCTGCAGAACTTCACATGAGTGAGCCTATAGCCCTAAATCCAATGACACAGGTAAAAAGACCGGTTCACTTCTGTGTGCTGCCATCACCGCGTTCATGCTGCTTGACTCCTGGAAAAGGCAGTAGCCTTTCACCACTGTCCAAAAACACTTCAATCCGTGAGAAAGTTCTATGTCTTGTGGTATATGCATGATACCTATTCGTTCAGGACATCAAAACTCAGCATGAGGGATTCAGACATTGTTGCAGCTGGGGCACTCAGGGCAGGGGTGCACGTTCACCACTGTGCGAGGGACTTTTCGGTCCCAACAAGTGACATGCATGATATGAAGCGCTATTTTAAAACAAGTTCTTGTTACAAAAAAAAAACTTTATTATTTCGTTCTGTGACAGATTTTTATTAGAATTTGTAACAAGTTGCACTAGGTACTTCCACCCAGGCCTAGCCCCCACTTCAAGGTGGCGGCTAAAGGACGCGTGAAAGGTATTGAGAAAGGTACCCTTCTCTCAAATCTTTGTGCCTGATCTCAAAACCTGTAAACGAATTAAAGCGCTTAAAAAAACAGATTCAAGTACAATAAAATGTAAAGTAGCATGCGTTAAGATAATGAAGTAAAGCACAATTCAGACAAGAATATATGTAATGTAAAGCGTTCATACTTGTCGGTTTTGTTGAGCTGCTTCCGGCAGGGCACAGAGTCCCGGATGCAGGTTCCTGTGGCTGGGTCTACGCTTTCCACAATGACGAAAGGGCGCTCCTCCAGCGTGGCCACCGTCAGGTGCTGGTCATCGTCGACGGGCTGCAGGAACTTGCCATATCGTGACCATACAGGGTACTTCATCCGGAGGCCTCCATGTTCCCATAGTCCTACCTGCGTTAGGAAAGAGGAAAGGCGTGTTTACACCATATCATAGGGAAGAGCTAATCAATAAGGCAATATGAAATTCGAAATCCCCAAGGCAAAAACCTGCTAAATTCGGACTCCAAAGGAAAATGCCCACTCGGAAAGCTCGATGTCCAAAAAATAACTTTTTGTTAAGCTCAGTTGACCAGCATAAGGGGAGCAACCAAAGCGGCCACGTTTTCATTTGTCATACGTGAGACATTTCCATGAGTTCAGTGTTCAGAGGTGTGGCATTTTATTCCTTTATGTGTGACACTTTATTGCCAGTAGAATTGGCAGAACTAGAAACAACCTCAGCATGCAGAAAATAGCAAAGTATTTAATATTTCAGGACAAGTAGGTGTAGGCAGGTATTCTAGAAGGGGACAGCAACTGCTAACATCTTTGACAGACATCCATTTAACATCTGAGCGGAATTATTACATTTGCATTACTAAATATTACTAAAAAAAAATCTGTGAATTTACAAGTAGAAATTTTGGGTCCAATCATATTATGTAACATTTAGAATTAGATTGGCTTTAAAGCACAGGACAAAGTATGAGGAGTAATGTAATTAAAACCTGTTCATTTGATTAAACAGATCATTTTTTATTTTGTGCTTGAGCTCAATAACAAATTTAGTCGACCACGGATTTATGTCCCTCAGTTCACATTCTAAGTGGATTTCAAAATTAAATGAATTACATTCCTTTTGATTAGATCTTCACATCACTAACAGAGATACTCCAAAAAGATGAAGAGAAAAGGAAAGTGAGCCAGGAAATATAATTTCCATATGGTGTTAATGATCCTACAATTGTGCTTACATTTGCAAGATAACATGATGCCCTCACACTGTGTGCTTCCAGGCAGTTAAAGTAACAATGTTGGCAGAGCTAAGAAACTCAGTCACAGCTGTAAGCACATCCAGGGGAAAGGAGATTAGCTTTTCACAGGTCCATGTGAGGTGTCCATGGCCTTTTGCTGATCTTTCCCTGCATCCAGTGCTTTAAATGGAAATATAGAAGAACATATATTTACCATTAAGGGTACCTGATTGTTCCCGTAACGCGCCAAAACTCTCCCATTAAATGTATTACATCAATGCTGTGAAGTGGAGGTAGTCCCCTTTTCAAATTGCCCGGTACCCAGTAGTGGGCAGTATCTGCCCAATTAAAGCTCTGTCTGCATCTCGTCTTTCCCTGCATCTCCAAAGGAGTGACTCCAGCTGGCCCTCAAGGTATGTAGCTACCTTTTCCTACAAATGCTTTGTAGGGTATGCAGCTAGTTTTCTGTCAAGCATCTCTCAGGGAATGAGGACAGTTTCTTCCCATGACAATGAAGTTACATCGTCTTCCTGTGAAACTGCCACCTTCTAGCTCCAGCGAGCAACCGCCTTGTATTTAACAACCTTTTTGGACATTGTGATCTACTAGCCACTCTGCAGCTATGGTGGGGAATAGGGTCTTAAATTACTTAAAGTTTGAGTCAGGCTCGAGCCAGATGTCGGGCTCCGGCACAGCTCGATGCTCTCTTGGAACCACGAACCCAGAACAAGTTAAACTGGCTTCTGCCTGCCACCTTTGTTCTCCCCTCCTGCACAAAGTTAAAAACACTATTGTGTCATGTTGCAATCCTGCAGACTGTAGAGTCTGGCTGGGCTCATTCTAGTGTTTCCACCAGTCATTCTGCTGAGGGCTGGCTTTCACACTCACCCCACACCCATCCATTACAGGCGTTGCAGTCAGGTGACCCTGCAAATAAAAGAGGCCGTGAGCACATGCCCTGGGCCAGTTGTGCTAACCGCAACTATGTGTTTATGTTGCTGATTTATAGTAGCATGAGGCCCAGGGACCCCAACATCATACCCGCACCTGCTGCCAGCACAACAGCTACTATGGCTACCCAGTATGAACACCAGAGTCCGCTGGGAGGGCCCATGTATCCCCCCGCATGCTCATGCCCCTGAAGCCCTGCCTGCCATGACCCTGTGCACCAATACGAAAGGGCGATGAGGCACAGCTGGTATAAAGCGCCAACACTGTCTGAAGTGTGCCGCACAGACTAAGGAGCCCCAGTTCAAGCCTGCATGGGGATAGCGACAGCAAAGTGAGGACGAGCGCTGAGTGCTGCGAGCCCCTATATGAAGGTTGGCTTGGCTTGAGGAAGGAAAGAGAGTATTTGCTTCCCATGGCAATAATAAAGCAAGCACATACCCACAGTGAGTCCGTTTGCATGCCTCACACAGCGGCAGCCACTAGAAAAAATCTCACCGCTCCCGCACCCCCACTTGCCTGCTGTGCACAGCGCATGAAAGAATGAGTGATGAGGCCAGCGTGGGAAGCATCCTGCCACGAGGACCTGGGGCCAGTGGCAGGGGTCTTCAGTGCCAACCAGAGAAGGCCCAGCCCGTGGAGGACAAGCCCTGTGAAAGTGCATGATCCCCCTTCAGTAAACAGGGTAAAGACTGTGAGGAAAGGCACGCCCGCAGCCTCAATAAGGCTGCCGTGCCACGGATGAAAAGACAGCCCACCCGAGTGGCGTGTGAGTGGCTGCATTTGTGGGGCCGAGCTGCATGGGGAAAAGCGCCTCTTTGAGGTGTCTGCACTGGGAGCTTCACTCCCTTGTTTGCAGTCTCCACCCCTGCGCGGCCCATGGTTGCCAAGTGACTGCTGATGTGGAGAGGAAATAAAATCTTGTGGCAGCCCGACTGGGTGAGAGCCGTGGCTCGCCGGTGGAGTGAGGATGGTGGCTACAGCACCAACTGGAGGTCCCTTGCCGCACTGCACCTGGGCCTTGACTGGGCCTCAATGTGAGCCAAGTGACAAGCCGCACCTGCACATAGTGAATCCCCACACCTCGAGAACCTGCGAGGCTCGCGGCATCTGGGAAGACTGCTGTGACCTCCTGAAGGGACAGCAGTGCCACCTGACGGTCACCTGCATAAATCAGAGCCAAAAATGTACAGTGCAAGGCAAGCCCGACTGGGGACTTCATAGTAAAATATATAGCAACGCTGCCGACACAGAGACTTACAGTGAATTCAGGAGCGGGGCATGCTCTGTCTCAACCAGCTCCTTGCAGAGATGACACAAGAGCATTGTGTGCCCCCTAGTGGCAGTGGGCCACTGCAGCACTAGAGAAAGTAAAGACTGACCACAAGGAACACTGGGTCCTGCAAGTGTAGCCCGTAGTGGCTCTCTACCACCACCACCAGTGAGAAGAGTGCTCCATATGCCCCTAGCGATAAGCAGCCACCACTGCAGACCTGGAAAACAGGTACGCCAAGCACCAGTGGAGGGCACCCAGGAAGAAGGGCAGAGCACAAAGTCAGAGGTGAGCAGAGGGCTGCACCGGCGAACCTGACGGAACGGGCAGGAGCCAAAGTGAAAGGGAGAGCCCTCATGGACTGAGATGAAATGTTTAAGAGGAAGAGGCCGCGCCATCTGACCACACCGCACCACCAGATAGCCACCGTTGGCCCATCATTGAGCAGGTCACGACAAGTGACCGACACTGCCATGCAAACTGGAAGGGAGCCAGGAGCATGTGCACACGCTGCACCCTCGAGTGAAGATGGGAGGGAGGAAGAGACAACCATCCAGTCAGGGAGTGGTGCACCAAGAAGATCCCGGAAAGGACCACACCTGCGAGAGGTCCAAGTCCTATTTGACAGAACTAAGCCTGCGAGAGGCTGTGACAGAAGGCGTTGCACCATCCGAGATGCAGCACACAAACAGCGATGGATCCATGTGACGCAACATGCGACCCATGATGCAGCGCCACATCAAGAAGAGAAACGGAAAGGAGAGAAGAACGTGGCACAACGCCACAACTTGAAGGATCGAAGAAGAAAGTGTGTGACAGACGTTTTACACAGATGATCAGGAACACCACCGGTGTGCAAGAGAAAGGGAGATAAGCGATAAGACTGAAGATGGGTACCAGTGCTGGAGAGGGCATTCAGCCAGCCACCGGAGTGAACAGATGTCAATGGAGACAGCTCAGCGGCTGGACCAACTGTAAGCCGTCAGCATGTGTGAACCATGTCCAGGCCCCACACTTCTCAGTGCGACCATCCAGCCTCCTGTCACTGGCTGTCTGATATCGATGGCATCGCTGCTGCCAACTGCACATGCCAAGCAAGAGCTGCACGTGGCCACGAAGTCCCTCAAGTCATCCCTTCTCCAAGAAAGACACCGCCACTTGTTGATCTAAACAAATAGATGGTAAGATCGTCAACATTAACAGGTGCATCACCCAAACCACCTAAGGAGCACTGCACCACCAGAATGAAGCCAATGTCAGCAAAGAGACCAGAATGTGACAAGGTATCCCTGGTGCCGTGAGAAGCTGCCCATCCAGGAACCTGCTGTGAGCCCTTGTGAACCTGAAACCTGCCAAAGAGAGCATATTCAACCATCTGGACCATCCACTCTTGGGGTTGCATGAGGCTTGGGCATGGCCCTGTTGGGAGTTCCGCAACAACCCCGTTGGCATGGCCTACAAATGGCCCGTACAGCCCATACAGTCCTGTGGCAATCCAGGGGCAAGGGCCTCAAGGGAATTCTGGTGAGAGGGGAATCCCGCCAAGAGAGATGTGTCTGAGGCAGCTCCATGACACGCACTAGGAAGCACTGAGGTCACAGGCGGAGACTGGTCACCCAAAGACTATTGCACAAAGGCCAATGCATCTGAGTCCTGGCAGCCAGAGCACACAGACCATATGACAACCACTGCTGTGGGTCCAAACACAACTTGGATGTGGTCCTGTTGACTGTTCCTCAGCTACAGCTTTACTCGGCCTGTGATAGGCCAGGCACAGTCCACACGGTGTACCCTGGCAGCCTAGCAAAAGGCCTCGAGGAGACTCCTGTGCGAGGGAGTTCTAGCACGAGAGAGAAGCCTTATGCTGCTCTACCAGTGGATGTTAGGAAGCACCCAGGTTTTCAAGGATGACGCCTTTTCATCCAAGACATACTCAGCCTTTGGAGGTTCACTATCCCTGGAGCCTGAGATCCCCACTACTTCTGATGCACAGCATCAATCTTTGTATATAGACTTCACTACTGCTAAGGCTATGATATCCCAGTGGACTTTGTAAATACAGGGAGTGCAGAATTATTAGGCAAATGAGTATTTTGACCACATCATCCTCTTTATGCATGTTGTCTTACTCCAAGCTGTATAGGCTCGAAAGCCTACTACCAATTAAGCATATTAGGTGATGTGCATCTCTGTAATGAGAAGGGGTGTGGTCTAATGACATCAACACCCTATATCAGGTGTGCATAATTACTAGGCAACTTCCTTTCCTTTGGCAAAATGGGTCAAAAGAAGGACTTGACAGGCTCAGAAAAGTCAAAAATAGTGAGATATCTTGCAGAGGGATGCAGCACTCTTAAAATTGCAAAGCTTCTGAAGCGTGATCATCGAACAATCAAGCGTTTCATTCAAAAGAGTCAACAGGGTCGCAAGAAGCGTGTGGAAAAACCAAGGCGCAAAATAACTGCCCATGAACTGAGAAAAGTCAAGCGTGCAGCTGCCACAATGCCACTTGCCACTAGTTTGGCCATATTTCAGAGCTGCAACATCACTGGAGTGCCCAAAAGCACAAGGTGTGCAATACTCAGAGACATGGCCAAGGTAAGAAAGGCTGAAAGACGACCACCACTGAACAAGACACACAAGCTGAAACGTCAAGACTGGGCCAAGAAATATCTCAAGACTGATTTTTCTAAGGTTTTATGGACTGATGAAATGAGAGTGAGTCTTGATGGGCCAGATGGATGGGCCCGTGGCTGGATTGGTAAAGGGCAGAGAGCTCCAGTCCGACTCAGACGCCAGCAAGGTGGAGGTGGAGTACTGGTTTGGGCTGGTATCATCAAAGATTAGCTTGTGGGGCCTTTTCGGGTTGAGGATGGAGTCAAGCTCAACTCCCAGTCCTACTGCCAGTTCCTGGAAGACACCTTCTTCAAGCAGTGGTACAGGAAGAAGTCTGCATCCTTCAAGAAAAACATGATTTTCATGCAGGACAATGCTCCATCACACGCGTCCAAGTACTCCACAGCGTGGCTGGCAAGAAAGGGTATAAAAGAAGGAAATCTAATGACATGGCCTCCTTGTTCACCTGATCTGAACCCCATTGAGAACCTGTGGTCCATCATCAAATGTGAGATTTACAAGGAGGGAAAACAGTACACCTCTCTGAACAGTGTCTGGGAGGCTGTGGTTGCTGCTGCACGCAATGTTGATGGTGAACAGATCAAAACACTGACAGAATCCATGGATGGCAGGCTTTTGAGTGTCCTTGCAAAGAAAGGTGGCTATATTGGTCACTGATTTGTTTTTGTTTTGTTTTTGAATGTCAGAAATGTATATTTGTGAATGTTGAGATGTTATATTGGTTTCACTGGTAATAATAAATAATTGAAATGGGTATATATTTTTTTTTGTTAAGTTGCCTAATAATTATGCACAGTAATAGTCACCTGCACACACAGATATCCCCCTAACATAGCTAAAACTAAAAACAAACTAAAAACTACTTCCAAAAATATTCAGCTTTGATATTAATGAGTTTTTTGGGTTCATTGAGAACATGGTTGTTGTTCAATAATAAAATTAATCCTCAAAAATACAACTTGCCTAATAATTCTGCACTCCCTGTAGACTCCAACACCATGAGCCCAGGTGTGACAGGACCTACAGTGCCCGAGTGCATTGTAACGTCATGGACAGGTGATTGAGGGATCCAAATTTCGCCAACTCTGCCATTCGTTCCCAGAGTAGTCTGGTTAAAATACTGAGGCATGCTGTGATGCTGAGTGCCCCAGCAATACCTGTAAACGCAGCATATCCGGCGGATTGTCTGAAGAGACTCAGTGGTGTTTATTCTAGTGTTTATGTTTCTCTCCCGCAGTTTGGACTTGGTTGTTTCTTTGAAATTAAGTTTGGGAGGGATGGAGAGTATGGCTGGACTCATTCTAGTGTTTCCACCAGCCACTCTGCTGAGGGCTGGCTTTCACACTCACCCCACACCCATCCATCACAGGCGTCACCAGTCAGGTGACACTGCAAATAAAAGAGACCGAGGGCACGTGCCCTGGGCCAGCTGTACTAACCATTGATTTATATTAGCATGAGGGCCCAGGGCCCCCAACACCACACCGACTATTATATTTTGTTGTTTATGTTTGATTTTGAAAAACAATAATATATATATATATATATATATATATATATATATATATATATATATATATATATTAAAGTTAAAAACTAAGCATTAACATTTGAGGTAAAAAG
The DNA here is from genome assembly GCF_031143425.1 of Pleurodeles waltl. Taxonomy (NCBI): domain Eukaryota; kingdom Metazoa; phylum Chordata; class Amphibia; order Caudata; family Salamandridae; genus Pleurodeles; species Pleurodeles waltl. Next base: position 1,329,160,463 of record NC_090446.1, on the reverse strand, counting down.
AATAGCTAAAACGATACCTATTTAGTGGCACATTTCTACAAAGTGAGACCAGAAAACCTGTGATTAATCCCGGCTTCCCTGCTTAACCAAACTGCATAATCTTAGGAAAATATTTTATTTTACCAGTCCCCCTTTTTCTTTACCTCTCAATGGAATTATAGTGACGTATTAATGTCAAAGCTGCTGCATGTTAAATAAATGTGCTGTTTTAAACTCTGTAGGACCATTATCATATTTTACATGATATCTGTTGCAGGATTAGCATGGCAAACCTTTCCAGGGCTCTTGGAGGCAAGCCAGAGTCTTTGCTCGGCTCTGGCCTGGCTCTTGCTCTTAACGTCCTGGCTCACCCACCTCTATTGGTACAGGGGCCGAAAACAAATGACTGGTCTTCTCGCAAACTCGAGTTGTGCAGGCACCTGCTGTGCTTCTAGGTTGTCTTAACAATGTTGGATTCAAGGCAAGCCAGAGGCAATAGAGGGGCCAGTGAGAAAAGGGGAGCATCTGTGCAGTGCACAGAGATTTTCCCCAATCAGGCTATCTCAAGGCGAAATATCAGGGCACTGCCCCTCACTTAAGGCACTCAACAGGCACATGTGCTGTGCTGGGAATCTTCCTGTCCTGAGGGTCTGCGCTGTAGTTGAGGCCTTTGGAGCACTGTGCTTGGAAGGTCTATGTGCTGGTGCTGCTGCGCAGAACATTGGAGATGGGTAAGTGCAATACAATGCCCTTATCTGGTGTTGGCTTTTAGTGGTTTTGGGGCCCTTTACTGGCGACAGATAAGCGCGAATCCATGATGATTGTGGAGGCCCCCAGGTGCTCTCATCACTCTTTTTTCAGAGTTCCTTGCCTCCTTAGACCATGTGTGCAGCTAAAGCACATTAGATGCATGCATGAGGCAAGCCCAGCTTAACCCCACAGATTACAGCCAAATAGTAGGCAGTCACTCAGGATATCTGGTACCTGCATGAGCTCGGCCCAGACCTGCGTGGCCACAGGCTTTATGCTGATTGGCTATCTGTGCAAGCAGGGTCAGGAGCAAATGTTAAAGCACTGAAAAAAACATTTTTGAAAAGAATACATGCTCGTCTGATTTGCCTGAGAAATCTGGAATGTTGCAGCAATGTGGAGAAATACCTAGAATGAGTTACTATAACTCTCAATGACTGACGCTTGGCATCGCTGCGCAACTAGACCATGCATACATGCCAGAAGACCCAATTCAGGCAAGAGACTCGCAATTCGAGCTGACTCCCATCTAAAATTGCCTCTGCTTTAGTATATGTCAATGGGCAAAATACATTCACCATATTTGTTTTCCAAATTTTCCCACTTTCCAGTTTAAAAATGTGGGCATCCATGCAAGACCCGAACTTCAGGGGAGGAAGGCTAAACGTTCAACCAAAGGAGGTGGGGCTAACACTTAAAACAATGGAGCTCAGATTTCCTTAAAACCAATACAAGAAAACAGAGTGATAAATTGTGCATTTTAAACATATTGGTCTAACCTGATACAATTACAACAAAAGTGCTTTAGTGGACTTGACAATATTTATAGGTTAGTGAAAGGTCTTTGAAAAGGGTAATAAGTCATTTGATAACTAAAAAGCAACTGTTACTTATTTAGATAAAACACCCTAGAACCAGTTTTTTTAATGTTAGTTCAAGGAGAGGAAAGATCTTTTCTGACAATTATCTAGAATTATTTTGTAAGGAATGACAATTACTTCATGCAACATTTTTAATTCAGTCTTCAGAAAGGAGCTCCTGCTTGGCTGTTGATTAAAAGATAATTTTCATTGTTGCACCATGTGCTTGTTTGAAGCCACATAAATGTACTTGTCTCAGAATGTTGAACATGCTGGGTGTTGGAAATTTGCCCTTTTTTACAGGGTCACCTCAGATTTGTTTGTCATTTTACTAAACCCTATTTCTGCTGGCTACAGAGCTCTGTGCACTTTACACCAGCTAACCAGGGGTAAAGTGCTAGTGCGCCTCCTTTCAACATGGTGGAATTGGTTCTACATCTGAGTGGAATATTTCACTTACTGATACGTCCTAAGTGCATGATACCAAGAGGTACTAGAGCCTGTGAGTTAACTGTCACAAGTGGAATGTAGCACACATTGTGCCATCCACTACAGTGACAATGTAAACATGATGCATGTCTGCCACTAGCAGCTTGGCCGTGCAAGTTTAAACATGCCCTTGAAGTGAAAACCCTCTAAAAGCTGTTTTCCCAGTAGCAGGGTTGGCTTTCCAATAGGAAACCACTGGGATACAATATTAAGTTTAATAAATATTATCTCCGCCTAGGAAACAGCTACAAATTACAGTTTTTGGCTTAAAAAAAATATTTACTACAAGCGCAACTCACTGGTTCTAATACAACTATTGAATATCATTGGCACATTGTGCTTCTTGGTGCTACATATACCTAAAACTTTGAAAATAAATATCTTCTATTCCCTTATCAGATATTTGTCATTTTGGTGTCATTTTGTTTGTTAAATTATAGTCGTTTTTATTTCATTTTGGGCCAGATGTATCAAAGCTTTTTGCATTCACAAACGGTGCGAATGCCCGTTTGCGAATGCAAAAATCCCTTTCAGAATGTATCAAAGGCATTTTGAATGCAATTTTAAGGAATCGCTAAAATAGCGATTCCTTAAAATTGCGACCCTGTTTAGAGAGTCGCAAATTGCGACTCACTAAATAAGAAATCGCAAATAAGGAATCCTTATTTGCGATTTCTAAATCACATGTATGAAGTAATTCCTTAATGCGAATTGGGCATTAAGGAATCGCAATTACCACTAAGTAGAACTTGGTGGTAGCCATGTGCAAATTTAAAAAATGCATTTAAAATGCATTTTTTAAATTTACATGGAAAGCACACATGCCCTTTTGGCATGTGTGCACCTTACATGTTGTTAAAAAATGTTTTGGGGTGCAGCAGAGGGGGCCTTAGGCCCCCAGCACCCTGGACTTTGCATTTCCCAAAATTGCGAATTCCAGTTAGGAATTCGCAATTTGGCACATGCAAAATATTTGCAAATATGGGCCGACAGGCCCATAGATGCAAATGGGGGCTGTATCGCAATTTGCGAGTCGGTAATAGCATTTGCGATTTTTAAGAAATCGCTATTACCGAATCGCAAATATGATACATTGCATTTTGCGAATCAGAAATAGCGATTTCTTAAAAATCGCTATTTCCGATTCACAAAAGGCATTTTTCATATATCTAGCCCTTTGTTTTTTTATTGTTTTGCACTTCAGCTTTATTACTTTGTTAGTACTGCATAAGTACTTTACACATTGCACTAAGTGAAGTCTGTCTGCTCCATGTCATACCCACGGGATTAAGCTCAGGATGAATGACTTTAAGGGTTCACATGGACAAGGACTGTGATTATTATTTGAGGTGGGTTTTTACCTCCCCCTCAATTAATCACCCTATTTCTTACACTGTGTTAATGCATCTGATTTCAAGAGGTTGACTAGCAAGGTTCCCAGGTTTGATTCATAGTGCATTTTCCAGTACGCCTGATGGTAAAAAAGTCAGTGTCAATCTCAATCAGTTGACAATATTACTTCCTGTTAATAATTGTGCCAGGAATCTGCGCTATTCTAAATCAAAATGTTGATAGCAGCCTACATTGAGCAGTTCTCATATGAGATGAATGAACTAAAGAACTGGCAAACATTTTAATTGCCTCGAAATAACTTTGCAACAAATGGTATTCTAGCATGCAAAAGTTACACATATTCCTTCAAGCACCAAAATACATCGAATGTGTGGCTGATGGGATTGCAAAGAGGTCACATCAGCAGAAAGAGAAATAAGACCTCTTAATAGCACACCTTATAATAATAACCATGCATTCCATTATTTTATGAAACCACAAGCACATAAAGTGTCAAATTACCTCAGTTACCAATGTTGTATTTAAATCCTGAAAAGGCAGTGTGCCTTTTAAAATGCAACATTTGTTTTACCAATTTCCCCAACATTCCTTTGAGAAGAATGACAATATTCTGTATCAGATTTGTTCTCAGAATGTCTATTGCAATTGTAGTAATTATATTGGCCTGTGTAGAGAATGAAACAGCCTTGAGTGGGACACAAAAGAGACACCAGGCAGACAACATGGTTACCAGTTTGCCATTGTAATACAGCAACAAATTGTAAACCAAGTAGTGTTTCCTTTGTGCAAAGCTTTTGCACTGACTATCTCTTACAAATTGGATCAGACTTATGCCATGCTTAGTTTGACAGCAGAATAAGGTTTCTAAAGCATTTTCCTACCAAGCTCACTAATTTGAAGAGGCAAGACACAATGATGCAATGCATACACAAAGGGAGCAAGGGTGTACTTTCTCTGCATGGACACCATCCAGGAGAAAAAAACCCACAAAAGCCATACGTTAAAGCAAGTTCCACATCTGACTTACAGTGCATCAGAAACTGGTCGGATGTCTTCTGCTTATTGATTTCTAATGACTCTAAGAGGTTATTAGAGAACCAGATATCAAGCTACTTCATCGTTCTTGGTTGCCATTGAAGGCCAGGCTGCCCAGTACAAGAGTAGCGACAATCAACATTGGGGGGCACAACCTCCGTCTTATCTCTATTTAAAGTAAAGCCCTAAAGCTCAACGAACAACTCAATCAAAGAGATTACCTTACGAATCACGGTATCAGAGTCCCAAAAAAAGGGTTTATAGCCTGGAGGAGCAAAAGAGGGAATAAAGGAAAGCTCTGATGGGTTCCTTGATGTAGAGAAAGGGGGAGGAAAGATTGCCCTTGATTCTAATTCTAGCAACAGGAGAGGAATACAGAGACATGATCGTCAAAGAGAATGAGGATCCCAAGTCATAGCAATCAGGGGCAGCTTCAAGAAAAGCCAGTAAACTATATCAAATGACTTCTCAGCATTTAGTGGCAGGGATGCGGGCAGAGCAGCTTTCGCAATTACATGGCAGAACATTACCAAACTTGGATTGTGACTGGTGAATTAATTTAGGAATCAAGGGTTCCAAATGCTTTGCCCAAATCTTTTCATATGTTTTGGCTTTCATATTCCGAATGGAAATAGGTCTATAATTCTTAGTATCAAGATGATCTTTCCCCTTCTTGATAAGATCAACTATCGCAGCCTCAGCGGCTAAACCAGTTACACTATCAGAAAGAGCAAAATGTTCAAAAAACGATCCTACAGGTAACAAGATTGGTTCAGATAAGCATCTGTAGAACTCGATTGGGAGACCGTCAGGACCAGGAGCTTTTCCTCAGGGAATAAGCCTGATTTCTTGAATAATTTCTCAAGATTCAATCGGTATATTGAGTGGTAAGTTTTCTATGTCCAGAAAAAAGGATTTCATAGGTACATGTCTGACAAAGGACGCACAGGAGTCTTGAGTGACTGAACTCATCGGGGTGTAAAGAGAAGTGCAGACATCTTGAAAGATCTTTAAGATGTCTGAAGTCTTGGGTTTGACACCAAGCTGGGAATCTTTGTTTGCTGTGGTGATAGAGCTATTCTGTTTACATTCAGGTAGGATGCTAGGTATTTACCGGCTTTATTCAAGTACAGAAGTTTCTTACTTTTAGGGCCTGAACTTCCAACTTTGCCCTCTTATTAAGAATTAAGAATTAAATTATACTCATATTTACATTTTTTAATCTTCCCCATTAAGAAAGGGTCACTAGAGTGTCTATATAAGGATGTGTTATCTTTAATCGCGTTGTCAAGATCACATAAAGAAACTTTGATATCTTTATTCTTTTAGCCATCCGACTGATACAAAAGCCTCTAATTTTGCATTTTAAAGTGTCCCATAAGACCACCGGAGAGAAAACCAATCCTGTATTTTCCTTCAGGAATTGTGAAATCTCCTTATTCAGCCAAAATGTTTTTCTTCAGATTCGAAGAGCTCCTTATTTATATGCCATGAGCCTCTCTTGGGATGGGTATGGGGGAATCTGAAGGTGGCTGTAATAGCAGCATGATCGGATACTGGTATAGGTTCTATAGTGGAGTCTAAAGTGTCTCAAGAGAGGCCTGCACTAAGCAGTAGATTATCAATTCTACAGAAAGAGTTGTGAGAAGGAGAGAAAAATGTAGGGTCACTACCTGAAGAGTTCTGCAACCATCAAACATCCACTAAAGTGTGAGACTTAACAAAATTAAGCATGGCATTATGAGCCTAGGGCAGTCTATATTGAAATGCGGATTGTGATAGGCAGATTGAAGCCCCTTCCTCCCCTCAGCACAATGTATGCTGAATTTGGTAAAGAGGAAAGCTTAGAACTTACAGTGGGCCAGAACTGTGGAACATCACCATTGGGGGCCTAAACATTAATAACATATAGTTCTCCATCACTGTGGGCAAGTCTGGCTATACACTAAGGGTGGGTGTAACTCACAGAGTTGTACTGCCGGGAATTCTGTGGATTTGCAAAAAAACTCTATGAGATTCAGTGGAGTTCTGCCCACTCCCTAAACTGTACCGCATGTTGCATCGTAGTCTCCATGCCTTCTGCACTGTGCCGGCAGCCATGCTGCCACTGGTGACTAATGTAAGTAGGACTTCTGTTGTGTCTGGCCGCTCCCATGCTCAGCAGGCAGATGAAATGTGGATGCGTAGATAGGGCGGCTGAACTTCGCACACTGCTCCCACACTAATGTATACACAGGCATCTCATTTACATAAGCAGGCTCACTGAATGGGTAAAGGTTGAACAGGGAGCTCTGCCATCTCCACATTACTGCATGTTGAACACCTGGCTGTAAATTAGCTGGTCCCTTCCACGCACCCCCTTGCGTGGAAGGGGCCAGCCTTTTATGCAATGTGCTGCACCGTTAATAGTGCATTCATGTTCCATGAAGACAATCATCCTAGATGCTGCCTCTGGGGTTTGACAGAACAAAAATAATACTAAAAATGTTTGCATAGAGCAAAGCAGAAGGCTGAAATGGGCCTTTTAGAGGCACTTTAATGCAATGTAACAACTCCCACAGCACTGTGCATGATGTTTTGGTGGCTTATTATGGAGGCACGTTCACAGGGAACACTTACAGTGCATCAGAGAGAGCCTACAGGGCTGCTTGCTAAGTCCAGGAAGAGGCCATGGACATAGCAAGCAGCCCGACTCAACTGTGTCCAGCAGATTCCATGCCTGCAGCCTGTGGTGGGCTTGGGGAAATAGAGGAGGGTCTTGGATCCCTGCAACAATAGTTATTTCCAACTGTGTCCTTTTCTGGATCGATGCACTAAGCACTGTCCCTTCCATCACCTACTGAAATGCCTCCTTTGTACCTGGTTAGCCAGGCTCCTTGGACTCGGAATAACAGACTCTGGCCCTCATTATGACTTCGGCGGTGTTTTCCTAAGACTGGTGAAGCCACAGGCACCAGAAGACCTACAGTGCTGGCGGTCTTCTGACCGCCATATTATGAGTACTGAAGGATTTCCGCCACAATTTGGGCGGAAATCCTCCAGTAGTCTTGCTGGCGGTCGAAGGCGCAGAGGCAGTTCCATCATCACCGCCACTGCAAAAGGACGAGCAGTAATACGGCATGGCGGTGTACTGATGGCATGGCGCTGCTGGCGGGGGAAGTGCTAGTTCCCTGGCGTACGACCTCCCCACTAGACAAGGTAAGCTGATGGTCCAAAGGGGCATGGGGGTGGGAGGATGGGGGGTGTTGTGTGTGTGTGTGTGTGAGTGGGTGTTGTCTGCATGTGTGAATGTAAGTGTGTATGCGTGTGTATGGGTGTTTGAATGCATGTGTGTATGGGTGTCTGAATGCGTGTATGACTGCTGAAGTGAGTGCGTGTTGGTATGTTTGTGTGAATGCGTGTCTGTCGATGCGAGTGAATGAGTGTATGTATGCTTGTTAGTGAATGCATGTATGTAAGTGTTGGTGAGTGAGTGTATGTAAGTGTTGGTGAATGAGTGTATGCGGGGTGCGTGTGGGTGTGTACGTGTATGCGGGGAGGGGGGTGCTGTCATTGAAGGGGGTGGGGAGAAGGGTGCTGTTATGGAAGGGTGGTGTGGGGAGGGGGTAATGTTATGGAAAGGGGTAGGGGGGTGCTGTCATGGAAGGGGGGTATTGTAATTGCACTGGGGGTTGGGGGTTGGGGGAGTCGTCTGCCGGTGACAGGAAAGACATTTCCTGTCACTGGTAGCCTTTCCGCCAGGGTTTTTGTGGCAGTGCTACCGCCGCAAAAACCGTGGCAGAAAGGAGATTCGTGATAGTGCCAGCGGTCTTCAGTGGACCGCCGGGTCAGAGATGCTGATCTCCGGCTGCCCTACCGCCCTAGTGGTACCATCGGGGATGTGGGCCAATTGGCCACACTCATAATATTGCGGTCTTCACCACCGGCTCGTCGGCGGTGAGACTGCCACCACAGCCTTCGTAATGAGGGCCTCGGGGCTCAATCTCCACATGGCTGCCCTTAACCCTGCACCTTCATTCTCTATTTCCCGCCCTCTCTTTTTGATCATGCCACACCCATCCATGAGATGTGATCGTTGCTCCTCCCCTGCTTCCGCAAGTCAGGCCTGTCCTACTGTCCACTAGTACTGTTGAAGCCATTTTAAAGAGCAAAGGAGAGTGAACACAATTGAAAAGTTTTTTTAAGCGCAGCTATGCTTACTCAACAGAGGAGTGGGTGGCAAACTCCGCCATGCAGTGGTTGGCCAGCGGAGTCTTTGCCAAACTACCCGCTCCAAGGAGAGTGGGCAAAACTCTGAGCGCTCTGCCGGCACCCCTATTATACACCATCTGCCATCATTATTCTGTTGTACTGATATTAAAAGAGACCAAAGTGTTTTGTAGTGAGTGTAATCACCTCAATCCTCCTGGAGAGGGCAGGTGAGTAGGCCATAGCAGCGATCAGGCCAGAGCAAAAAGAATGGGCATGTTTGTGAGCAATTTTAGTTTAGTGGAGAAAAATGATATGCTCTACAGACCAGTACAATAATTCAGTATTTTACTAGGTTTTACCGGGTGATTTAGCTAAATTACTTTTAAGGCAGGTATCTAAAACAGAATGATGGAGTACAACGTGAACTGGGATGCGGATGCCCAAACAGAAGACAGCAGGGTTTATTCATCTAAGATTACTGGATTGATCCCCATGACGTGGTGGAACACACAAAAGGACAGAAGACAAAGAGATAATAGAGACCAAAGAAAAAGCAAGCCCAATTAGCCTGTCTACTAGAAGAGAGGAAAAGTCCTAGCGGACAAACCATAAACCTAAGAGGCTGTGGAAACATGTGCATACGTACAGACAGTGGGGACATCCACCTCGCCAGCAACAAAACAACAAATTAAACCATGAAGATATAGTGAGGCAGCTAACATGCATAAAAACAGCAATACTTGTAAGAAGAGTAACACACCTGCCTACAAAACATCAAAAGAGATATAAGTCCAAACGATCATAGAGTAAAATAAAAGATGATAAAAACAGAAATATAGAATATGGGTAGCCAATTGTCTATCAGTAGGCTTCAAAAAGATAGAGCAGACCTCTAGAGAACAAGTATGTAAATAAGCAGACACCCACTGTAAAAGATAAAAAGAAAGACAAGGAGAAGACAACCATCACCCCGATTCAAGCTCCATGTACAATGAAAATAAAAAAGACCACATGAAATGAACATTAAACTCTACAAGTCGCAATGCACATAATACAAAAGGGGAAAAAGGGCTAAGGAAAAAGACCAATATCTAGTCAAAATAAAACCATCAACATAGTGTCAGTCAGAGATTTGATCCCCATCAGAGGAGGCAGAGTTACACTACATGATGTCTCCAGAAAATGCCACCTAATTAAGAGCGGAGCACAAGCCAAACAGTTCTCTGTGGGAAGATGTTAAAGAGGTGCAAAATGTACTGGCAGTGGCGATGAAGTGTTTTTGCATTGGAAGGGATGTGTGTGTTCAATTTCAAAGTCTCTTCGAAAGGAGATCTGAAGGGTAGTCGAAATCTAGGACTCTAAATACTCAACAAAGGAGAGGGCCTTTTCATCAGTGCCTTCTGGAATCCCACAAATTCAAAGATTACCACACCTACTGCAATCATCAATAGATGTTATTTTACGTTTGAGAGAGGAAATAGTCTGATCAGACCTCTGAAGCTGTTTCCCGAGGGCTGCAGTGCGATCTTCTACATTACTTACTCTAGTTTCGATCTGATTGAGTCTAATGTTTAAGTGTTTAAGGTCTCTCCTAACGTAGCGACTTCCATCTACAGGAGATCAGTATTTGACTTAGTACTTTGTGCAATACAATTTACAGCTTTGAACATTTTCAGGATAGCTTCCATTGAGGTGAAATCGGCTGACTTATGGTTGATAGGAGATTCTGGGAATGGATGTTCCTGTTTGGTATGTTTTCGTTTCCCTTTGGAGTCCTTACCCTTAGAATCTGGACATGATGTATTTATCAGACCTTTTTGTCTTACTCTATATAAAGATTGTCTCGGATCAGGGCCTCCAGTATGAAATCCTAGACTGCAGAGACCAGAAGAAAGGGCTCAAATGAGGAGGCAAATAATAACTTGAACCTTGTACAGACCAGCTAAAACAAAATTTGGGGCAATGATCAAGAGCCATGTATGCCCTGCTATTAGATGGCGTTAGAGAAATAAATATACGAGAGCAGGCATGCCATTTGTACTACAATTGTTCATAGAAAGAGCAGATCAGTGTATTAATACCAGTTAACAGCAACATTGGAAACATCACAGTCAGATTAAGAAGCATGAATAATGTAGCCATCCCAGTGGGAAAGTGCCTTTTAATCGCATATTCAGGTTGTCGGGTGAAATCTTTATCCTGGTACATGCAGGGATTTGTAGATCAAAGGGATCATCAAAATCCCAGGGGTCCAAACTTAGAACAGAATCATAAATATAAAAAAGTGCATTGCCATGAAGACTAGAGATGAAGGTAGGTGGTCAAGGGACACCAAAAAATTAAATTCACCTGTGTCCCCCACTCACTTGACCAGAGTCACGTAGAGATTTCTGGCTCCCAACACCATAAACGCTGCAAGGCAGTTCAGACAAAAGCCTGGTTCGAGCGGTGCCATTTTGGGAGCAGCACGATTCTTCCGAGAAGCTCCAAGAATAATGTACTGCAGCTACACATGGGCCCCCCTGCATCACAGAAAGTGTCCCAAGATGCCAGGAAGCCCCTTCCATGTTTGTGGACAGTAAAGCAGCAGCGCACTTCACTCTAAGTGTGCCAACGCAGTGATAACTCAATGGAGCTCACAGAGGAGCGGCCCTCCAGAGCGGTGCTCAAGCCACGCCCGTGTTCTGTGTTCTTCTAATAGAAATTTGTAAAAAGTGGTTTACACTAAATGAGGCCTATTAGTAATATATAAATGCATATAATAGACAGCTGTGATCACCAACCTATGGTTTTAGGAAGTGAGTGTTCTTGTTTTGCTAATACTTTTGGTGCTGTTTGACAAAGCTTTAGAAAACTTTCCAAAAAAGTTCATCCACCTCAGCTCCATCCTTTAAAATTTCAGGGGGATCTGTCAAGCGGAGAAGGAGAAAATGGGTGGGTCCTAAAACACAAATTCTACATGCAAATTGAATAGAGTTTTTTTAACGTGATGCAGAGAAAAAGGCTGAACTGAATTACACCATATATTGCAGAAAGCAAGATCTTTATCCAGAATGCATGCTTTGTGTAATTTGGTGTTAACCTGTTCAGATGTTTTAGGGAAATTAATGTTAAAAACTAGAGATATCTGGATGTTTGGTCCAGTGGAACTCCAGCAGGACCGCAAATTAAAAAAATATTGGGCCCGATTTAGAACTTGGCGAAGAAGAATGCTCGTGACGGATCTCCCATCCACATTATTATGATCCCATTTTATCCTATGGGGACAGTAATACGGTGGATGGAATATCCGTCACATTTATGACTGAGTACTCCAGCCGCCAAGTTCGAAATCAGGCCCATGATGTTTTGATGGGGTCACAAGGGACTTTTTTTTTCCTCTTGGCCAGCTCGGTCTTGCTGGACCACTGAGTCCTGTTATGAGTGATGTGATATGTGATGTCTTAATCAGTGCATGGTAGGGCACGTTATAGTTAGTTCTGTAATCAATAACTGGTGAATTTCCGTTTTTTGCATTTAAAATGGGACATTATAACTGATATTTTCACCTAAGTATAACATCAGTTTAGCCTTTGTTTTGTTTCAATGAAGTTCTAGGATTTCTTTTACATAAAGTAAGATTACCATTCCTAGCTATGATATCACTATCTATATGTAGATACATATTTATACATATACATATATATACATACATATAGATAATTTGTATAAATACTTTTTTATCTTAAACACATCTCTTTGCACATTTTGCAGCAGCCAATCATATACTATGTGCAGTACATTTTAAAGAATGATTTGCTTATCCACAGTGGTTTTGTGTCGCAGGCTGGGCCATCACAGCATTACGAATGCACATGCCACTATTCCCCAGTGCACCAACCAGGATTCAGGTCTGAGGCTGGCTAGACACAGTGACATCTGCAGTGATCTCATCAAACAGCTGAGCTTTCCTAACCTAAAAGAATGCATTTACTACAGATTTCTACTTTCATTTTCATTTAAGGTGTGTATGTTGTATTTTACATGTATTTACCTGAAAGACCAACAAAATAGTTGCACAGTATTTTGTTCTTTTCAGCCACTTCGCTTATCCCGTCACCATTGTATTAGCACAAAATCATTTTTTAGCCCAATGGTCGTGGCGCTCATCTCTAGCATTGCAATGAAAAGAAAATACAATTCAATGGGACTTTAAAATCCGTACACGCCTAATGTGCGAGTGTGAAAAGCTTTGGATTTACAAATCTACAAGAATGGGAAACATTAAGAGCAAATTGGCAACTCATCTGTGGATGTATGCTGTGTCGAATCACTATGTTTCATACAAGACATGCAGGTGCAGCTCCTCTGCAAGAGCAGAGGAGCGTCGCCCCCCACCAGCAGCTCCTCTGCTAGGTCAGAGGAGCGTTGCCCCCACCAGCAGCAGGGCTGAAAACCTTTAAAAATAAAACAATAATAAACAATTGTTTTATTTTTAAAGGGGCGGGCCATGGAGGTGACAAACAGTGAGGGGAGTGAACAGAGAACTCCCCTCAGTGCGCATGTATGTTTGGCCGTCTGTCTTGGGCCGACCAAACACACATGCTCACAAGGGCTCTCTCCACCCTGGCACTGTGTTGCTGGGTTGGAGATAGTAAGTCCAGGCTCCCAGTCTGCATTGGAGCACCCAGCCAGGGCACTCCAGCCAATCATAATGCTGCTCTGAGCCGTGTCATGATTGGCCACAGGGCAGGCTGGAAGTCTGTGCCTGCAGAGGGGCAGAGAGAGAGGTGCGGCTGTGCAGAGAAGGTACTTTTTTTTTTTAGTATATATATTTTATTTTTGTTCCCCCCGCCTCGCCACTTTTCCGAGTCCCCAGCTGCGACTCGAGACATGTTAGACATTTGTCATAGGGAGCAATGACCACGTACATTTTTTTTCGGCCAGCCAGTGCAGCAGCAAACAACCGACCACATCAGCTGTATACAGCAATATCAGTACTGACAAAATACTGAGCTAAGAATGATAGACCAAAAATATGAACTATAGAAGAGCAGAGATGGCAAAGAACTGACATTCCTGACCTCTGTCTCACTCAATAGATTGTCCCTAACATATAAATGTTTACTTGCTGTGCTATAGTGGATTTTGTTTTTGCTCAAAACTTGCTCTGACTTTCAGATTGCTATTCCAATGCCACTTCCCAGTATTCTTTATGTATTCGTCAGAAAGAAACATCAGGGAAGGTTCACACAGTCAGAGTGATTACCTTTAACTAGGCACAAGCAGTGGGGGGCATGGCTAAGATGGTGGCCACAACGGAGGTTACTAACGAGCTCCGAAGCTGGTCCATGCATTATCTTCCTTGCCATCTAACCACACTATCCTGCAAAGTGTGACCCCAGCTGCTCTCTTATCAAGAAGGCATCACCCGACGGTGTAACCGGTGTGCTTGGCTTTGGTCCTGCAGAGCTTGGGGTCCATTGGCGCTGCCTGGGACAGGGCTTACAACATCGCAGCCTGCTGCTAGGTGGGGGTCGCACTATGGAAAAAGCCAATATGCCACTGAGTACCCCCGCATGACGAGGACAATTAGCTCCTACTTCTGACCCTGAAGGAGTGAGGAGTAGCCCCTGACTGCTGCATAAGGAACATTCTTCTTCACCTCGGCCTGTGACCCAGGCAATACGGTGAGGAAACACTGTGCAACATGACTGTCCCCCCCCAATTTGGCTACTTGGTACTGCGGGGGTATCCTACAAATGCAGTGCACCATTGAAATCCCCCTGAGCAGTGAGGTCTATGGGCATGCCATGCCACGATCATATTGGAGCAGCACGGAGAGCTTGTCAAGGTGGGAAGGGCACCTGGCCTCCACTGACACCCCTGGAGGGCATCGGAGGGAAATTCCTGGCCTTGTGAGGGCCCCTCCAGCAGTGCTGAGACCTGGGCTCATAGTGAGGGTAAAACATGCTTGGCCGCACTCCCTGCCGGCAAGTCCCATCGCCACAGGGGCCTGTGCTGTTAGGAGTGGGAGCACACCTGATAAAAGCTACCTGGACGTGGCAGTGACTCCCCTTGTACAGGCTGTAGCACGTGGGCCTGCAAATATTCACGCTGCCTCCACATGAACAATGAAGAACTCTACATTGCCCTGACTGCTCTGGGGAACGACTGGGACCACTTGTGACATTAGCGTGCCCTGCTATAGTGAAGCAGCGATGAGTTCTCTTTGATTTTGTCTCCTGTTTCTGGCCCTCTTGTTCTTTGTCCTTGCTAGAGGCCCTAACGATGTCTCACAGCTGACCCACGTCCGGGCCACTCGCATTTCCTCGGCTAGAGGTAATACATTGCACGAGGCTCTTGATCCTGGATCCCCTGGAGTTGCCTGGTTGATAAGGGGTGATACTGGGCATGCTGGAGGGTGTTGACCATGATGTCCAGCATTCGCTCAGTGCCATGTGACATGCGGCTGCCTCATTGAGCTGCCCCTTTCCAGGTCTGTGCCTTTGGGAATCTGGATGGTGACTAGCTATCTTTCCCATCGCAGCCATCCCTCTCCACACATATACGGTTCTTCAACCTTCCTGGTCCATGGGATCTCCAAGGTGACAGGGATTGAGTAGCTGCACTGCGGTGCTACACCTGCCCACATTGTACCACTCCTCAGCTGCCTCTGACTGTTTGGGAGTTGCATTGGGGATCCTTGTTGGGGATCTAGGTCTGAGCACATGGATGCCCATAACATGCTGCGAGACACAACATAGCATATTATATTGACAACTTTAGACTTGAGTGGAAGCCACTGAGATCATTGGTCTGAGAACAGAGGACCACCATCTCCACTGCATCTCCCACAAGTACACAATGTGATACAATGATGATAAAACCTAAACAGACAAAGCCTTTACCATAGGGCAACAGCAGTCCAACAATGCTCTCTTCTCCTGCAGACCAGGTCCTGGACACTCTGACTCATCTCAAAGCTACCCTTCAAGGACACTCTGCTCAGGTTGAGAAAGTGCTCCAAGTGATACTGGACACTAAAACCTCATTGGAGACCAGATGCACACAGTGTTCTTTGATGTGAATCTTTTACAGGCCAATTATCGTAAAATGACTGTTAGGGTGGATGAAGCAGAATCTGTCTTAATTGTTCTGAGACCCCCAGTGTGCAACAATGTCTACCTGTGGTTTTTCCCCGAATGCTCAGAGGGCCCTAATGTGGGACTTTTTATTGAAACCTGGCTGATGGAAACAGTGGTGGCAAACAAAGTGCATAAATTCTTTTTTGTGGAGAGGGTCCACGGAATAACTGGCAAGCTGCTGCCCCACTGGGAGCCCTGTAGAGATCCATTATTGCTAGACTTATTACTTTCCATGAACCAGTGTTATAACAGTTTTAGGTGAAAGACCCATGGAATTATGGAAATGCTGTGATCAGAACGTATCCTGATTTTACAGTGGAGGTGCAATGTCTTCGTGGCTCCTACCTCAAGGTCAAACAATGCCTCAGAGAGTTGAATATTAAATATGCATTGTTATTCCTGGCGAAACTCAGGGATGGCGAGACTACCCATGTCTTCTCCACTCTGGAGGATGTATAGATCTGGCTGCACGCCAAAGCACTGGCTCAGGCCCCTCACCAGGATTCCACCACTGGAGAACGATTGGTGCCCCAATCCCGATGGCGGAAGTGGGGACCCCTCAAAACTTGACCTACGAAGGACTAAGTGGCAGTGGAGCAGGCGAGAGTAGTAGAGGAGGTCTTGCAACAAAAAATGAATACTTTTGTTCTCCTGTGCAAGGATTGCCTCTCAGAGTATGTCTCGGACATGGGCAGCTCCAAGACCTCGACAGCTGGTGGGCACCATGGCTCAAAAATTACTCTGTGATCAGCAGACGACCTATAGACCAATGTTATTTGGGCTCCCTGTACACACACCTGCAGCACTGGATTGCTCATGCAGCAGGGCATTTTTGAGGTAAACCACTGGAATTGAGTGAGCTGGAGGTTAAGCCCTCTGAAACAGAAAAATACCATAGAACACTTGGGCTCCGGATTATTCCACGCTACACAGAGACTCCACCGTGGACACGTTTCACCCACTGAACAGTTACTTTAGTTTTTGGTTCTTCAATGGAGGTGTATGGCCAGAGCCTTGTTTGTCACCTAATCTGGGAGACTTGTTTGCCACCTAATCTGGGGGGGGGGGGGTGGAATACCTGTTATTCCGTTTTTATTTTATTTTTTATATTTCTTTCCTTGTATGGGACCTTTGTATACAGTCGGACACTTCTGAGGTATATACAGCTGGTGGGTCTATGACGTGCAAGTGTGGATAGTGATGGACGCAAAGTGCATGAGGTTTTGGGGTTTTAAAATACTGTTTGGAACTCATATCTGCATCACTCAGAAATGGGACACACACTAACACTCCTACCTCACATTAAAATGTGATTACCTGGAATGTGTGCAGTATAGCGGCTCTTGCTAAAAGTTACAGGATTTATGCCTATCTTTAGCGCTGTCACACTCATATAGCCATGCTGCAAGAAAACACAATACAGAACTCCAAAAGGTCAGCATGAAGTGGGGAGGACAAGTCTGTGGTACCTCCTCATCTGCATTTGCATGAGGGGCTTATCTGGATTGCTCCAGACGTCCCCAATGTGGTTGCTCACCATAGTGCCAATGATGGGGGTAGGGGAGGGATGCTTCGATGGGGTCCAGTTGACAGCAGTAGAGATCTATGCACCGAACTCCAACCAGTCGTCCTTCTTTCATACACTTACACCTGCTCTTTTCTGTGACCTCCATGAGCCAATTCTTTGGGGTGAGGACTTCAATTGTGTGCCAGACATAGACATGAATTGCTCCCTTCTCCCCATATGCGGTGAACAATGTATGAGGTGACCCAACATTTTTGCGACTGGCTGAGCCAACAACGTTATATGATGTGTGCCACTCAGGGCACCCAGGTGATCCTGAGTAGTCATTTTATTCCCTGGGTCATGATCTCCATACCTGACTAGATCTGCTTTTATGTACTGACGAGTTGGGGGCACAGATTACTAGACTAGCGTATTTAGCCCGTACACTGTTGGACCACTGCCCATTACAAATGGCTCTGCAGTGGGGCAGACACAAGCCTGAGAATGCCCATTTGGCTTTTGCAAACTGAAACACTGCTTGACCCCCCATCCCAGTGCATTACTCACTATTTCGACCTTAACAAAGGATCTACCAGCTCCAGGGCTCTGGAGTGGAATGCAAACAAAGTGGTTGTGGGGGGTCACTGTATGGCAGTCGCTGTGTACTACAAAACAAATTGAAAGTGATAGGAAGGGATATTTTCCCCTTGGAACAGGACGTGGTTGACCGAAAAATAAAGATTGAGCACCTTCAGCAGCTCTGTTAGCAATATATGGAGGTAGATGCACGTCTGGGCCGGTACAACTATAAACAGTGCCTGACCACGCTGCACACAGAAGGTGACTGACTGGGTAAGGCTGCTGGCGTGGCTGGTGAAGAAGGACTAGCAGTGTGTCCCCATTGGAGCCAAATGAACCAACAATGGATTGCTGGTGCTTACGCAAGCCATCATCAATGAAGCTTTTCAAGGTTATTACAGGAGATGGAGGTGCTTCCACTCTTAACCTGATCAGTGGGTTTCTGGATGGTCTGTTGCTCCCTCACCTACCCCCGCTTCATAGGGCTGATCTGGAAGAGCCAATCCAATTAGAGGAGCTCAGAACGGCCATAGACCAAATTGCCTAGAATAAGACACCAGGCACAGATGGATTGCCCACTGAGTAGTATGCCACATACTAGTCCTTCATTGCTCAACACCTCCTAGATATGTTCAGAGAAATCAAATCGAACTCCCACCTCCTGGATTCACTATGGGTGGCATTAACTGTGGTCCTCCCCAAACTGGGATGTGATCCCTGGGACGTGCGTTCATTCGGCACACTATCCCGCCCTTAACCTTGAATGGAAAGTCCTAGGCAAGGTAATCACTAATACAGACGAAAGTGGGGTGCAAAAATAGGGAAAAGAATGGCGCTCAGGGTACTGTGAGGCCAATTAAAGTGTTAGGGGTAGCCTACACAAGGGAAAACACCCATCCCTCAAGGGTTTAGAACCAACCCAACAATAAATTGCACAATGTGAGGCCCCCTTATCAAAACAATTTTTACTTTCACAAATTACATACATCAATGAATCAAGTGAGTACAGTTAAAATCAAGTGAGTCAAGATCCAAGTAAGTGGGTTCAAGAGAATACACTCAAAATGAAAAATGTTTTTCTCAAATCAATAAAGAAAGTTTAGAAATTTAATAGGTCGCAATATCAAAATTGTTTTGCACCAACATCCATGATGATAAATTCTGAGACAACACGTGTTTCGTCATGGGGAGTTCTTCTAATCCCCAGCGACTTCTTCAGGGCTCTCATAAGCTTCCAATTTTTAAACTTACTGCAAGTCTCTCCACAGGGTAGGTACTGTTCCAAAATATCTACTCGATAAACCACAAACGTCTGAAACCAAGTTTTGAAGTGTCTTCGGTAGATTGAAAAAGCCGTTTCATTCTAGGCTAACAATATTACGCGTCGTGTAGAGAGACGCCCAAAGCAATACAGGACGCAACGATGCGAGTACGGTAATCACTAATAGACTGCTCCCTATAGTGAGCATGCCTGGTGCATGCTGATAAATCGGGATTCATAGTCAGGTGTAACACCTTCCTCAATATCAGGTGATTTTTTAGATTCATCCACAGCACTTCATCAGGGGCATATTGCAGGGTGGCAGTGTCCTTGGATATCGAAAAAGCCGTTGACACTTTGAGCTGGGAATTCCTATTGAACAGATTGGAGTGCATGAGCTTTGGGTCAGCGTTTCTTATTCGGATCTGCACACTGTACTTGAATCAAACGGCCCGAGTATGAATGAGACAATCTATTCCGCACAGCTTCCCCATCCAAGGGAGGACCAGACAGGGGTGCCTGTTATTTCCCTTGCTTTTTGCAAGAGCCATGGAGCCTCTAGCTTGCTGCTTGTGCACGCAAGCACATGACTGGGGGATTCCGGAACAGAATGCCCACCACATGGTGTCAATATATGTGGACGATGCACTGGTCTTTTTACGTGCAGTGAAGATGTATCTTCCGGGCTTGATGCACTTACTTGATGATTTTGGATTGTATCTGGGCTTAAGGTTAATTTGTTCAAGTCTTGCCTGTTCCTCCTAACGCCATTTCTCATACCTAAGAGAGATGCTTTGCCAGACCACCGGCTCAAATTGTGTCATGGCACATTTAAGTACGTGAGCATCCAAATCTACCATACTGATAGGGCCCTACGGGAAGGCAATCTGGATAGGGCGATATGTTTGAATCGGGGTTCCATTGCCTTTTGGTGTTTGTTGCCCCTTTCTCCGCTGGGCCAGCTGGCCATTGCAAAGATGCTTGTGCTACCTAGGTTATTATACTATTTTGTAGCTCTCCCACTTGTACTCCCCAAATGTTTTTCTCTGGGAATTGAATGGCCTTCTGCTGGACCTGTTATGGTGGATGGGCCGCCGTCTCTACATGGCTCTTGCCACTGCGCAACGGCCTTTGCTTGCCAGAGGATTTGGTGCACCAAATTCTGAAATGTACTATGCTGCAGCACAATTTAAGTGGCAGAGGCGCTGACTAGGTGTGACTCCTTGCCCTGATAGAACAGTAATTCAAACAATACTGGGTGAGACTGGCGTTTATACTTAACTGATAATTTGTGACTGTTGGTCGCAACGGGAACCACTCTGGATGGCGACAGCGCAAGTGTGCTGGCATCAGTACATGCATGGCAGGAATCTTGACATCCCTTTTTCACTGTCCATAGTACTGATGCCTCTGCCAGGCAATTGAGGGCTGACCAGTAGATATGATCTGACACCACTGGGAGAGGCAGGAATGACCAGTTTAGGGAATATTTTTCACGATGTCTTTCCAGGATGAATGGAGATCTATAACATCCACTGAATTATCCAGGCCACTTGGGTGACCAGAGAGGCAGAACCGCCCTTGCTGCCCATTCTGCATGCTCTCCTCATGAATGACGGCATGCACAAAGCAATCTCCACACTACATCTTGCACTGATGTTGGGCACACTGTGAAACATGAGAAGGGTGCTGATCAGACGGAACACTGTCCTCAAGCAATCTCTGATGGACAAAGCATGTATACAAGCACAGCAGCTAGTGAAAGAGGTCTCTAGGAAACCCAGATTCTGCTTTACACCATTTAACCACATAAATCAAGCTTATCTTTCCCCCCTAACGCATTAAGTTTATGTTCCCTGAAACCTCGCCAGAGTGTCTGCGCTGTAAAATGGAAGAGGCGGGATTCTTCCACATGCTATGAGATTGTCCACTGCTGCAC
The DNA here is from genome assembly GCF_031143425.1 of Pleurodeles waltl. NCBI lineage: Eukaryota > Metazoa > Chordata > Amphibia > Caudata > Salamandridae > Pleurodeles > Pleurodeles waltl. The sequence continues at coordinate 1,329,139,393 of NC_090446.1, read as the reverse complement.
TTGACTTGGATGTAGGTAACGAGCACCACAGCAGAGCTGGTGGATCACACCCTAGCACCCACTCCTGAATCCTGCCTTCTGGGCCTTCGCTCTATGTCCAAAGTGAACAAATACTTGCACAGTCATTGATCTTGCGTTGTTGACAAACTGCAATGTAATGGAAGGTGCCCTATGTTCCAGACATGGAGCAGTGGCTACTCATGTTGCTTCAGTGGGCTCGCGCAGAAGCAAGAACGCAATTCCTTGCGCCCCTGGGGAGCAAGTTGGGTGGGGGGCATGGGGAACTGGCACACTTACACTGCCAAAATTGAAGCAAGAAATGATACCTGCCCACCCTGAGGGACACTCCCTGGAAGCATTTTCCCTTTGAGTGTTAACGACCTCATTGCATGTCCGTCGCAATATCCTATTGTGGGATGCCCCCCTTGCTCTACTACACTGCTTTATGGATGTGGGGTGCTGCTGTCAGCACGATATACTGATTGATATGCTATGGGAACCGTAGCACTGAAGGGTACTTATGTCTGAATCACTGCCTACCTGTTGTTTTTGCGTTCTATAATGCTGAACTCACACACTGTTTTTCACACAGTACACATTAACCTTACTGCCTTATACCTGCCACATTGTTGCCTATTACTTGTTATAGCTAAGCTGTTACTACCTCTGATATTGTGATACATTCCATCAAAAATGTATGTAATATGCTACTGACTATGCCCTGAATTCTCCAATAACGTTTTTGTGCAGTTGTTACTGAAAAATAAAAACTAGGGGTGGGCGGTGAGTCTGCTCCGCTCGCTGAGTTTGCAGAGTTTTTCCCGCTCTGAGCTCCGCTTAGAGTGTGGAGTTCCGAAAAACTCAGCATAGCAGAGTTTTTTTCCTCATTCGGGCTTGCCAACATTAAGTTGACGAGCGTGAGTGAGGAGAATCTTACTCCAAACCACCTCCGAGCAAGATTACTCAATGAGGGCAGTCGTGGATGGTCGCTAACGCCTGCATTGAGAAAACTTCTGTTTGCTTTGAGGAAGCTGCTGCTTGAGTAGAAAATCTACTCGAGAAGCAGAAAAGAAGCAGCATCCTCTTGCACTGTGTGTGGTGCAGTTTGCCCTGGACAAACACCCGGTGTTAAAAATCAGCATGAACAGCGCAACCTAATACACTCCGCTGCTTGCGGAACTCGGCGTAGTGCGGAGGAGTTTTTTTGGTCACTTTGCAGAGTTCTGCTACACGCAACATTGCCAACTCTGTCCAGGCATAATAAAAACAAACTTGGAAAAAAAAATAGCCACACACTTTTTGTGTTGTCACTTGAAGTAGGAGGTGTTTGGACAAAATATCAAGTCCAAACTATTTTTGGACAAAATATTGTTTCAAGAATATCGAGGATGAGAATATTGTGAAGGTGTCTATGGGAAAGCAGATAAGTTAGTGTGGAGTTAAGAATGGTAAATCTATACTCACCTATTTGCACTTACCTTCTTGATATTTTGACCCTCAATATTTTTGACACAATATTCTTTCCACATAATATTTTTGTCCTCAATATTCTGTCAGCGAGCCACCCACCCATTTTGGAATTCTGGTTCCAGGGGTTGCAATAGCTGGATTGCGGATACTGTATAGTGCAATGGCAGCATTCTCTTTACTGAGTAAGGATAATGGAGGTGCATTTCAAGGACTATAGTTATATTTTATGAAAAGCTTTTAATATGTTAAGGGTGAATGGGCGTGCATAGGGTTTTAAAGATTTTGTGAAAGTCCTAGAGAGCATGGAAAATGCAAACTCCTAGGCTAGGGAAGTTTTGGCTATGAAGTAGCAGAAAATAGCTTTACTCAATATTTAGTTAGTCACTGGAAGATCTGTGAGGGACATCTGATGCTCGTTTTCTATGAATATGAAGTAAGGTCCTGGTATAGCACTGTAAGCAAGATGACAGTCACCTGGGACTTCACAGGAGGTCTTCTGCATGGTGAGCGGTCACCCCTCTCCCCAACTCCAGCACATCGGACCTCAACATTTCTGCATGTACAACTTATGCCACTGACTAGGGTGGCAGACACTTGGGGCTTAAGAAAAGCAGGTTCCAAACAAGGGTGTTTTCTCCATCCTCCACTTTGAAATTATTCTCTGAGATAGTAGTCCAATGGCTATGAGTTGCGTTTCGCCTGGTTGTTTTACTATCATTGTAGCTTGGGCATCCAACTTTGGACACTCAACAGTAAACAATTTATCAATGTTACATCTTAACCAGCTACATTTGCCACAAGGAATATATCAGAAACCTATTTCTGGACACATTTCACACTTAGGTAACACAACAAACATGTACCAGGGTGGAAAGACATTGAGGCGGTCATTCTGACTGCTGCCGGCATTCCAACCTTCCCGCTGGGCCGGCCGGCGCTACCGATGGTAGCGCCGGCCGGCCCAGCGGGAAGGAGGCCTGCAACACAGAAGCCGGCTCCGAATGGAGCCGGCGGTGTTGCGGGCGTGCGACGGGTGCAGTTGCTAGGCAGACAGTGAAAAGCTTCATGGGGGCCTGTTAGGGGGCCCCTGCACTGCCCATGCCAGTGGCATGGGCAGTGCAGGGGCCCCCAGGGGCCCCAAGACACCCGTTCCCGCCAGCCTCTTCCTGGCGGTGACAACCGGCAGAAACAGGCTGGCGGGAAGGGGGTCAGAATCCCCATGGCAGCGCTGCTTGCAGCGCTGCCCTGGCGGATTCGCCCAGCCGGGGGAAAACCAGCGGGAAACCGCCGGTCCCGGTTTTCTGACCGCGGCTTTATCGAGCGGTCAGAATGGGCATGGAAGCACCGCCAACCTGTTGGCGGTGCTTCCGTCATTCTGACCCCCTGAGTGTACTAAATGCATCTTTTTATACCCCTTATCCAGCTCCTCCATTGCTCCCTGTTGGAAATTAAGTTATTGTTTGAGGGGGGCCTCAGGCAGGTCCAGTGGCAGGTCAAGATAGTGGGTCAGCTGGGCAGATACAGGGAGGCCTCTGGAGCTTTTTATGGCCCTGTAGTTTAGAACTGGTGGTCAGTCAGCTGACCCTTGGAGTCACCTCAGTCTCGGATGAAGGGTGCAGGCCCAGTTTTGCTCCTCAGCAAGCAGGGTAGCAGGCAGCAGGGCAGCAGAGTAGCAGCACAACAGGGTAGCAGCCCTTTTGGCAGCAGAGCAGCACTGAGGTCTTTCATCTGTAATATCCACAGGTCAGAGGTGTACAGCAGAGTTGGGCTTGAGGGTCCTTTATTTATATTTTGTGCCCACTATGAAGTAGGAGACATTTCTAGAGACTTCCACCCCCAGAGGTGCTCCGAATTTCCTGCCTCCATGCCCTGGGCTCAGCTTGTCTAGGGGCACAAAAGACTAGTATAAAACCCTTTGTAAGTGTGCTGGGCAGAGCCTTTGTGATATGAAAGTGCACTAGTTCCTCCCCCTCATCAAGTCAGATTTGGCCCATCCTGCCAACACCTATTCCTCCATGGCTCTCACTGTCTGGGAGCAATGCACAAAGACCAGCTGCCAGCTACTCCTAGTTACGTGACCCAGGATGCAGGTTGCAGGCATCAAATAAATAGGACCAGAAAATGGCAACTTTGTAAAAGTGTCATTTTCAGAATTGTGACTTAAACTCTACCTTTACCATTAAAGAGTATTTTAAATTATAATTCTTTAGACACCAAATTCCATATTTCTATCTGCTCCCAATTCAATGTTACCACGTGTTAAATGTAATAAGGGACAACAATGTTATTCCATGTGAGAGGGAGGCCTCACAGTAGTGAAAAATGAATGTAAGCGTTTTTCACTACCAGGACAAGTAAAATTAAATCATTCATGTCCTACTGTTTTAAAAGCACTGCACCTTGCCCTTTGGGCTGTGTAGGGCCTACTCTATGAGTGACCTATATGTATTAAAAGGGAGATTTAGGCCTGGCAAGAGGTTTATTTTGCCAGGTCAAAATGGAAGTTTAAAACTGCACACATAGGCTGCAATGGCAGGCCTAGGACATGTTGAGAGTGTTACTTGAGTGGGTGGCACACTAAGTGCTGTAGGATCACTAGTAGCGTTTAATTTACAGACCCTGGTTACAGGTGTTATCACTTTACTAAGGACGTATAAGTAAATTAAATAGTTAACTTGTGTGTAAACCAATTTACCCTGTTTACATGAGACAGCATAAGCTCTATAACACAGGTAAGAAGTGGTAAAGAGTGCAGAGTCCTAAAAGCCAAACAAAATGGTTTCAGAAAACAAGAGAGTGAAGAAAAAAGGTTTGGGGATGACCCTGCAGAAATGACCAAGCCCAATACTCCCCCAGCCTCTATCCCACCCACACTAAAGTTACTCCCTATTCCCTTTTATACCTCTTTCTTTTTACTTAACTTTTTAGATGGCTCATCAGCTGCAAATTTCTGCCAGCCTGCTCCTTCTTGTAAACAAAATGCATACTGTGATATATTGGTGTGGCCAATGCTTGTTTTTTAGTGTCTGCTCTTTTCCTTTCATTGTGGTCAGGAATGAAGTTTGCTTGGGTAAACCATCACTTAGTACTGAACATTATGCGGTAAAGGCAAGGGCGCAATGTCCCGATTGCTTATAAGTAATCTACATTGTTCTCAGTTGAGGACTTCAGCCTCACAATCCTAGCATTCCTCTCTCATGAGCTCAACATGTCCCGACCACAGGTTGGTTTGGTATGACTCAAGATATGGGAAGGATTCTGACTTTTGTGGGGGCAGGAAAGATGGGAGTCAAGCATACCGGCAGGTAACTGGGGAAGAAAATGTTTCACATTTGGATTAGATGAGGCTAAACCTCACTTTGCAGGGACCATGATGAGGAGCACATAGACTCAAGAGCATTAGGGGCACTGAATGCAGGCTAATAACGTGTCCTAGGATGGTGAGGGACAGGTGACTGTCTCAAACTTCAAATATTTGGAGATGCTAAACTTGCTCAAAGAAGTTCAAAGCATGCCTAAAAAATTGCACCTCTGTTCAGTACAGCACTCCAGACTACAGATCAGTCCCAAACACAGGAAGGGCCAGGCTCCACCCCAGATTATTAGATCTCTCAACAACAGAGGTCACAGGCAAAAGAAGAAGCAAGAACCTTGACCCTCACCTTATCATGGTAATTGGGTCACACAACACTCACACCCGAAGTACTCCACAAAAATATTGTTTAAAAAATATTTCTTCACAAAATTACTGTAATGTCAACAATATTGTGAAGTCATAAATATTGTGGAATACAATACTGAAGCTAAGAACATAGTTTTAATTTTTTTTATATTATTTCTTTAAATGTACCTGTGCTTGATATCATTATTTCAATATTTTGTTTAGTTTCATTAGTTTTTGATTTATAAGCTGTTATTTTTTAACATTTAGGGGGTTATTACAACTTTGGAGGAGGTGTTAATCCGTCCCAAAAGTGACGGTAAAGTGACGGATATACCACCAGCCGTATTACGAGTCCATTATATCCTATGGAACTCGTAATACGGCTGGTGGTATATCTGTCACTTTACCGTCACTTTTGGGATGGATTAACACCTCCTCCAAAGTTGTAATAACCCCCTTAGTATGTTTAGTTATTTTTAGGGTAGTCTTCTTTTTATGATTTAGTAATTTGGTTAATGGGATTTTTGGTTAATTTTATGTAATTACTTTTAGCAGGTTGTTGGATTTGAAGAGAAATAGGGCTGGAAGTTTTTTAACTATTTATTTTTCTGCTTTATTTTTGTTTATAATTTGTGTTTTGCTAATTTAATTATTTATAATGGTATTTTGTTTTTAAAAAAATTAACACATTACATTTTCAGATTTGAAAATATGGTAAATATTATTTTAATTATTGATTGGTTAATTAGGTAACTAAACATGCTAATTATATAATTGTAAAATGTGGATATTAAATAATTAGATTATGTTTTATGTTTTATTGCGTAATAATTCGTTTTATAGTAGTATCATTTAAAATATTATATAATGTTATTTTCTGTATTTTTTGTTGTGGTTGTTGGACATTTAGGGTTCTTGGGTACTTTAAATCTGTGTTTCAATTGTTTTAATTGATACAATATTTTACTATACTTTGATTTATAATTGTATACGTTAATTTACTGTTTATAGTTTTTATAATTTATTTAAATTATATAATGCTTAAAGATTGTATTTTTTATGTTTGTGGACATATATTTTATGTTTCCTTATGTTTTTTATATATACATGTATTTGGTTTATTATTAGGATTCGAAAGAATTAATCTGAGATTTCCAAAGTTCAACATTTTCCATACTGTTGCTTTCTCTGGGGTGGTAATCCCTATTACTTACAGGTGATTTTAATTACTCCTGGTCCTGTACTCCTTCTCCCATTCATTTCATATGGAAATAAACCTACCTCCCGGTAGAAAAAAGAATGCAAGGAATGCTGAACCCCTTACTTCATCCACCTCTATCTGGAAGCACATTATGAGTACTTGCCCAGCATTCCTTCTGAACTACCAAGCCCTGAAAAGGAAGGCCAGAAGGGAGGGAGGGTGTGGAGTAATGAATGGGACGAGGACTACAGGACCAGGAGTAATGAAGATTACCATTCATTATATACATAGAATACCCAAGCCAGAAGATACACCCTTAGGCAATGAGGCAACAAACAATCACAAAGGACACAGCACCAAGAATGTAGTAAATGAAAGGGATTTATTAAGAGGGCCAACAACACAAGAAATACAAAACAAGTTCAGTAGCAGACAGCCTGCAAACCTCCCAAGCTAAAATTAGTGTCAGCCCCGAACACATTCTGGAAACGATAGTGCTGAACAAAAGTGTTGGAAGATGCCCTTGTAGCCGCTCCACAGATCTCATAAATGAACACTCCCCTCAACTCCGCCCGGAGACTGCCAGCCCCCTGGTAGACTGGCCCTGAATCACTGCGGGAGGAGGAACCCCAGAAACAAAATAGGCCAACTCAATTGCCTGCTTGAGCTACCAGCTGATAAAGATGCCTTCACCTACTAAAGGAAGTCCCACGAGAAACAAACAAAGAATCACACTTCCAAAAAGAACAGATATGATCCAAATACAACAGCAAAGCTCGCTTCACATCCAGTAAAGACCAAATCTGCATTCTGCACAGAATCCACCACCAACTGGGAAGCAGCCTTCGAAACAAAGGCCGAGTCCAAGCACAACATGACCCCATCAGCTGTAAAGGACAGGAATGAGTCCCCAGCCCACCAATGTGTCTGGCAGAGGTCACAGCCACCAAAAAAACACCTTAAAGGTGACTAACTTAATGTCAGACAACTCCATAGGCTCAAAAGGACCTAACACCAGTGCTTTCAAAACCAATGGCAAATCCCAAAAAGGAAAAAGAGGCTTCACCATCGGATGGGCCAGAGGGAAGCCACGGAGCAAACAAACCACCAAATCATCCACATCCTCCAGATTGCCCCCAAGAAGAATGGAATGCCTTAATGGCCGTCCACTGAGCACGCAAGGTAGACACGGGCTTCTCAAAACCTTTCCTCAAAAACTTGAGAGCAGTTGGAAGGGAACAACTCAAACAAGACACTCCAACAGGCTCACACCACTGCTGGGAGTTACCCCAATGCCGGCTATAAGATTTCAAGGTAGCAGGCTTTCTAGAGCACATAACAGCCACTGTTAGATGTCTAAGGAGAACCTTGCATTGCAACCCCCACCTCTCAACATCCAGACCGACAGCTGAAGCCGGCGGAAATCCAGAGAGAGCACTGTCCGAAGAGGGGAAGGGACACAAGGAATCAATCAAGGCCCCAGGCTCACGATCAACCTGAGAGTGAGGAAACACAACCTCTGAGGCCAAAAATGCACCACAAGGATCACCACCCAGGACTCCCCATCAACCAAGTTAGAAACTGGGACCCAAAGCCACAGGAGGGAAGGCATACACCAGCTGATCTGGCCAGGGACCTATAAGAGCATCCACCCCTAGGCCCCTGCCTGACTGGAACAAGCACAAAACTTGGGAACTTGTGCATCTAGCCAGGAAGCAAATAGATCCAGGTAAAGAACACCAAACCTCTCGCACGCATGAAGAAACACCACCCTTGAGAGGGAGAGCACCTTAGAGGGAGGAAAGAAGTGACGGGGTATCTGTCACCTCATTGCCGACTCCCCGCACATGAACTGCCACAAGGGATGGAAAATGCAATTCCCCCCACTGGAACAAGGGCAAGGCCACAGCAATCAGGGATTTAGAACAAATACCCCCCTGGTTGTTGAGGTATGCTACCATCACCTGGTAGTCAGACCACACCACTAGATCACGTCCATCCAGAAGTTGCCAAACACCTATGACAGCCCAAAAGACTGCCATCAATTCTCTCCAATTGGAGGACCAGCACTCCTCGGCCAAGGAAGTATGTCCCACCAAACTGGCCAAAAAAGAATAGACTTGAATGGAGTCTGGCAAGTCCTTCTGCATGTCCTGGAAGGGATACAGTTTGACCATAAATCGTGGCTTTAAAATCGTATTGAGATCTCTCCACTCCCTTTTCAGAACTTCTTGGACAAAGGGATGCACAGGCACATCAACAGGCTTCAAACTTTGAAACTGACACAGTAAGGAACCAGAAGAACCAGAAGAAGTCTACAGAATCCCCTCCTCCTGAAAACCCATGTTGGACTTGATATGCCTAATCAGGTCTGGTGACAGGTCCCTGGAATATATTTACTCTTCTGCTCCTCAGGGTCTGGGCCCTCCTCTGACCCCAAAGAGAGGGAAACAACTGCAGGGATGACCTTCTGCCTTCCAGCCTCCCAAATCTCCAGCAAAGACTCATGAAGGAGGTGCTTTAGGCGAGCTTCTTCCCCCTCCTTCCCACCCTTAGAGTGTAGAGCATGAGGATGAAGAGGAACAAGGTGACGAGGACACCTCCACATGCCTTTGTTTGTGTGAGCTCTTCCCCATAGCCAACACCAAGCACCGATTCAGACCACTGGAATGATATGACCAGCAACCCACCATATCACACAAACTCCGCTATGCAGTACTTAACCCTTGTGGCCTCCCTGCTTATAGCAAAGGACTAACAAGTCAGGAGAGAATGATGCCATCATGCTGAGCAGGAGGGCGAACACCACGCCCCCACGCATGTGCAGAAGGTGCTGATGTCCGGAACAGAAGGCAGTCAACCGGACACTCCAACTCCCAACATCACACACCTCCACCAGGCCACCCTGCAGCTGGGGAGGCACAAAGTACTGACATCACTCCGGGAGGAAAGGAATAACAGGGAACTGGAAGGCATCGGCCTGACCAGTGGCCGCAATCAGCAACAGCCACACGTGGCCCCCTGCGAGACCCTCACCCAGCAGAAGAATCAGTGCCAAGGAACAGGAAGCTACCCCAATACCACAGGAGCAGCTCCTTACACTCCTCAAACCATTCTGCTGTAGGACAGAAAAAAGAACAGATGGAATGCTTGGTAAGTACTCATTATATACTCCCGGAGGGAGGGGGATGGGGCAAGGGGTTCAGCATTCCTTGCATTATTTTTTCTATCATGGAGACAGGTTTATCTCCATATGTAATGAATGAGACGAGGACTGGAGGGACCTGGAGATAATAGTAGTTCTGACCTCTTCAAAGTCCTACACCTCTCCATACTGTTGCATACGTCGGAGTGGGAATAACACATTAGATCCCTCCAAAATTCCATCTCTTTCCCTACTGTTCGTTACATCAGAGGGGAAATAGTAAACCTGATCCCTCCAAAGTCCAACACTTTCTCTGCTGTTACTCTGGTTGGAGTGGGACAGTAACTCTAACCCCTACAAAGTCAAATACCTTCCCTACTATTTCTTATGTTGGAGTGAGAATAGTGCATCTGACACCTAACAAGTCCAAAACTTTCCCTAGTGTGTCATGTTGGCGTGGGCATAGTGGATAATGAATTTGACCCTTCCAAGCTTCATTTTGTAATCTGAATCAGTTTATTGTAATGTATTATATATTTTTGTACTCATATAAATGTGTGTTTATTTTAATATTGATGTTGTATATGTGTTTTATTTTTTAAAGTCTAGTGTTTGTAAATACAATTAATCAGATTAGTATTTTTCTTATTTTTGCTTACAAGTTTTATTTTTCAAACATGTTTATTTTTGTGATTATTTTAAAGGAGATATTTTTAGTTTATGTTTTAAGTTGTAAACACACCCACACCCATATATATATATATATATATATATATATATATATCACTCTCTAGCTTGGCATGGATGGCACTGTTGTAATGTCGTAATCTTATGCTTAAAAACTCTGCTAGAGAAACATTTGTGATTAGCAGGTTCAGAGTGTTGGTGATGTTGTAGAATGCACCACATAGGGAAGCAGCTTTCCTCCTATACCTTGGGAACTACCCAGAGATTCCTGCTTCTTTTTTGTATACTTTATGCATACTCTAAGCCTGAAAGGATACTGTTTTGACTTACACTGGGTGCTCCAGTGTCCAGGCAAATGTTATATCTGTCAGAAGATCTCTAATATGAGGGAAACACGTCAGTGATGGTTTTATTCATTCCAGGTCAGTTTGGGTGGTATTTTACCAATTCAAAGCTGTAATACTGTGCTTAGAATGGTAAAAGGCTTTTGTAAATTTTCGGCTCCGCGTGGATGGCACTGTGCTTATGCTATGCTTAAAAACTCCAAGAGAAACAGACATTTGAAGTGAACAGGTTCAAAGTGTCAGTGGTTTTGTAGGGTGTTCCATATAAGTGAGCAGCTCTCCACCTAAAACTTGGGAACCGCTCAGAGTTCCCTGCTTCCTTTTTTGCATATATATATAAGCATATGTAGCATACATTTTAAAGTTAATATAATTTATACAAGTTAAAATTCAGTATACTAATAATTTATGATGATATTGTGGTTTTGTATACTTTTTCAGTTTTGAATTTTCATGCAAAATATGAAAAGTCGATATTTGTGTTTTAAATATTTGGCAATAACTTTGTTGGCAATATTTTGCCATGCAAAGGCCAGTGGAGGCCACTGGCAACACCCACTGCCTGGCGGCATCGTCCTAGAGTTGCTTTTGGGCGGGCTGCCCCCTAAGTTCAAAAGGAGTCATTGCAGAGAATACGCCAATACCAACGGGTCCCACGTCACCGCTGGACAGTATGCGGGACGCTGAACATGCTCAAAGATGCTTAAACCGTGCCTAGTCAATCAACCGCTACACAACACACACATAGGGGCATCGCCTACGGACAGATATGCGGAAGGGACGCCTTCTGGAAGAAGTGTTCCTGGGGAGAGACAAGGCAAAGAAGTCGAGTCAAATATCTATTCATAGAGATCTCGTTACAAACAAGTCTGGCTTTGACTCGCTATCACACGTGAGGATGTCATTATTACAACAATACTCACAAACACATCAGCCAAATGTCTTACATATGCCGCAGCAGCAGTGCACCGAGGCAGAGATGTTTATTTCCATTCCCCTATGGACGCACGGAGAGGTGCAAACAGTTCAACAAAACGCTCAGTGTGTTTAAGGAATTCTTCTGCTGAAACTCAAAGAGAATAACGCATCGACTCCGGAGCAGTATGTGGGAGAGCGAGCTGCGGAGAGGAGGCAGTGTATGAAACCCAGCTGGCAACTTCACGTTTAAGTAAACTTCTGTTTGTATTTTCGGGTATTCATTAAGCATGAAATGCGCCTAAATGATTCACGGCGATCCTAGACGTGCAATGCCAGAGACTGTGGTCCGCGCTGATACTTGAACATGCCCTGTGGTTTGCCAAATATCCATCTTTTAATTGTTTTCCTGCACCTAAAAACGTCAGATTCCATAAGAGCATCAGTCAGCAGTGTGTTCTACAGATACCCGGCTTCTTCAAGTTGGCGCTCTCTGTTAACACTGTACTAAACATCCATATGGTCATTTTGGACATAACATTCGCCCTCCTCTCTGGCAGGATATGAATAAATAAATACATCTTTCCACCTCGGTATTAATCTAGCAACTTTGGGTCTTATATTAATGTGTTAATTATTACATGCTTAGAGTGTTCTTGTATTACATTTTAGTGTCGTGGCACAAACGAGGAGTGATTTCAAAATCCATATTTCAAAGGGGGTAATGTTATGTCACAGAGATGAAATAATTCCCATGAAATATTGATTTCATCCAACGGGAGACACAGACTCAGTCTTATTTCCTTCACTCAGTAGGGTTATTTTCTAAGAATTACAATGCATTTATATAATGATGGCCCTAAAGCACTCAGTTAAGCTTTACCATTGCTTTTTTTAATCAGAATCCTTTTTATGAAAGGTAAAGGAAGCCTGGGCATTCCAATTGCAATCACATCCCATTTATAGCTGTACTTTACATACAGTCTTTTCGAGTCTTCAAAAACAATGTGTTTTTATAACAAATGAAATATGATTTTGGGGGAGAAAATGTCTTACACTGGAATTAGGGTAGGTAGCTTACCTAACCTTCTAACAATTAACAGAATTTGTTCTTTTTTTTATTGCAAACAACTTGACAAAATAGTCCAGTATTTTTTCATTGTTGTTTAAAGTAAACTTTTCTCTGTTTGAAAAAGACCGCCTCTATCCTGCGAAAGGTACAAAAATAGCAAATATTTAAACCAAAAAATATATAAAAGCTAACATCAAATAGATTATTATATTGCAACACTAGGGTTGCGGTGACATTTATAAATGATTATGCCTTCGGCTCATGTTTTATGGTGTCACCAGAACCTTTTGATGGATACAGGGACGTAAAACACAGTTACTCCTCATGTATCCTGCATATATAAGGAGGCCGAAAATGTCACCTGAACCCCGAGATGGCAATATAGGATCATACTTTACATGATATCTGTTATGTATTTTTTTAATGTAAATGTTTATTTTGGAGTAGTTAACTGGAAAAATGTGTTTTCTTCATAGTGCAGCAAACCGTGGCACAGATTGGAATTAAAATGTTTGTTTTGTTTACCATTCTTGAATAAACTGTTAATTAAATAATGTGCAATGGTGAGGGTCACTAGAGATGATTCTGTGGCTGCAGTGTTTACTGCATTATTATGGTTTAATTGCATTTGCGCATACCTTGCCACATTGCTTTCAAATGTACAGATTTCACAAAAACGTTTCAAGCTGAGATGGATGAAAATAATACTGTGAGAGAATGTACTGCACAGTAGCGGTTTCCTTGTTGCATTATTTAGATAGCCTTGCCACATAATTTAGCTTTCTATGCTGCATAACCATTGCATCTCTGACAGTGGTAAACGAATGCAGAATGGTTTGAGGGCTGTCATGAAGAGCAAATTATGAGGAACTGTGAAATATTTTTCATATTTCCCGTGAAATCAGCTTTTATAACACTGCATTTTGTACAATACACCAAGCAACTTTATCTGTTAATACCCCTATAAAACCTCTAAAGGAGGGCATAAAGGCCTCAGGTCTGAATTGTAATGAGGTCTTCAGTTACACACAAACTACTTTTGGAAAATCTGGGGGCTCATCAGGTCAAGTTTTGTACTACAAGCCAAGAATACCATTTTGTGAAAATAAAAATACAGAATGTAGTTTCCTGGGCCCACTCATTCTCTCCTCATCCACAACCAGAGGAAGACATCTTGAGAATACTGGTGACAAAGAATTTTCACTTCTGCCCCATGCTATCACTTGAAATCAGTAAGATGGCTGCAAACATTTTGAGTGCGCAACGTAAAAAAGTTGGGCCAGATTTACAAGGCCCTAGCGCCTCCTTGCACCACATTAGCATCAATTTGTTTTTACTTAAGGAGCCAATTTTCGCTGCACCATATTGACAAAGTGAAGAAATGCATGCATTGCGCCACTTTGTACCCCTTGCACCACATTATGCCTGCGTCAGGCATAATGTATGCAGGTGGGGCATTCTGGCGTTAGGAGGCCTTCAAAAATGGTGCAGTGAAATCTAAGGATTTCACTGTGCCATTTTTTGCATAATTTTTAACGCTTGCTCAGAGCAGGCGTTAAAATGACGCACCCATTGAAATCAACTTGCCTCCTTGCGCTTTGCTACACCAGCGTCAACATTTTTAATGCAAGTGGAGAAAAGCGCAACAATAGCAGCAAAAATGTTGATGCTATTGTTCTACCCACTGCCATGGTGCGTCGTATGATAAATACGGCGCACACATGATCTCGTTAGGTGGAGCAAGGGTGATGCAAGAAAAGTGGTGCATCAGTACTTATGCAGTACTTTCTTGTAAATCTGGCCTCTTTTTTGGTAGGTTTAGACTACATTATTGCAGCACAGTCTGTGGTGGTCTCAGGATTCCATTCAATTTTAGAAAATCACACAACCAGCCTTGTTGTAGGGCCTTGGTTCATAGACCACAGCAATGCAATGGTACAAAATAAAGCAGACGTGTTTTAGGCCACCTAAACTCAGGACTGGCCTCCTTTTATGGACACCAAAGGAAAGATTTAGCTCAAAAAGGTATTCTATGTCAGGAACGGAGGCTTCGGATTATGCTTCTCTTCCTTTACTGAATGAAACACAGCAGCCAAAGAGTTAAAACATTAAAACTACAACTCCCATAAACATTTGTAGTCCAGACTGCCCAATCCCAGGCAAGCCTCAGCTATAAGTGTCACCATAACAACGGAACTTCCTCTTTCTTTGCTCCTGTGCAGCCGAAGTTAAGTCCCGTTTTCTCTTCATTAATTTGTAAGGTATTGTAATTTAATTGCTGTTACCAGCCTGTGGAGCGGGAGTGGGGCTGAATGCCGCCAGAATAGGGGACGTTTTTTTGAACCACTCGCCTTTGATTTTCGACGCGAGGTCGGAGGCTTGTTTGACTGCCTCCGATCGCGCGCCGCACGTGGCACTGCTTTTATGCCGGCCGCGCGGGGTTTTCTTTCATGTTCCCGCGCACGGCTTCAGTGCAGAGTTACCGGTCTCCCTGGAGACCGGGCTGGCGCTGGCGCTTAGAAGAGAGCAGTCCGCTCTCTATTTCTAGCTTTTTGCCTCCTCACGCCAGCACGAGTCGGAGCTGGAGTTTTTCTTCAGTGTCCCGGCTCGTGCTGATCGCGAGTGAGGAGAAAAAGCGCATTCTGCCCCCAGAACGCCCGACGGGGCGAATAAATGTTGCAGGCTTGGCATAGGAGGTCAGCAGGTGCTCCCTCCACTGTATTTGGCCGAGTTTGAGGTCTATTTTTAGACTACATATAAACTGGTGATTTACCTGCCGAGGGTTCGTCCCCCCTTTAACTCTGTCTGTCTCCTGCCATGGCTTATTTTGCTGGGGAGGAAGAGTACTATCAGGAGGAGGTTGAGGTACCTGTACCTGAACAGATGGAGGAGAGATGGTTCAGGCTCTTGGGCACCATGTTTAGGATTCTGTTAACCAGGCCTTAATTAAGGCCCTGAAACGTTTTACTGTACCTTTGGTCTGATATGGACGGAGAGAATTGATGGGCCCTATTCCCACTGGATCAGGGGCCAGAGAGCCTTCTCCCAGAGAGACTGGTTTGTCCACTAAGGGTTCTTTGAATCCTCTGTCTTCAGCAGAGATTCTGGCCCAAATGGCATCGGCGGTGATCAATGATCACGAATATAGCTCTGACCTTCAATCACCCTCTGAAAATGTCATTTTCCCCTCGGGGGCACCTTGAGAATTTTCACAATCATCTAATTCCCACTCAGATATCTCTGAGCCCAAAATAGGGGGCAAGCGCAAACTGAAAGCCAAACATTATTCTGCAGACAAAGTAACCCCTCATGGGAACTTACTTTTCGATCCAGAGAACATTGTTCATCCCAGATCAACGGACTGGGTGCCTTGTGCTGAGGTGGCCCATTACGTACAAGATAGGTTGCGCAAGGGCTTCGATAAAGATATTCGTAGCACTCTTCGATCGGAATGCCCCCGACCCTCTCTGCAGGGCAAAGTGGCTGACACTCCAGAGCTAGATCCCAGTGTTGCAGCCTTCTTAAAAAAGTTTACTAAAGATCCCAAAAAAGGACTTGACCGCGCCTGGAAGGGATGTCAAGATAAGATGTTGGATCTGTCCGGTCCCATTACTAAAATCCTTGAGTTGGCAGTTCAGGCTAAAGAAACTAACACTATGTTTGACCCTCAAACTGTAATGGAATGGGCCCAAAGAGCCATTTGCCTTCTGGGAAATGCGAACTGCGCAATGTCTATTGAGCGCAGGAAATCGTTTCTTATGCGAATCGATCCAAAATTGGCGGAACTTGCTCCCTCTGAGCTTGGCCCGTTGGCCAATGGCCTCCTTTTCGGAGAGAAATTTCTTAAAGATTTAGGTAAATATGTCTCTACGTTCACGGCCCTTGACAAGGCCCAATCTTCCATGAAACGGATGTTCACAGGGGGCCTTTTTACCAGGGCCGGACGTTACAGAGGTCGAGCGTCAGGCTGTGGTTTCCAGCAGACCCCCCCCCAATTACACCCCCAGAGGTCAAGGATACTATCAATCCTGGATTCTACCCTTCCAGGGGTAGAAGAGGCTGTGGCCGCGGCTCCAGAGGACGAGGAGCCGATCGCTCTCAAGATTCCAATAATTCAGGTGAGAATTATTCATTTTTCGGAAGTAATTCTTGGGGGAAGATTGGAGCATCACACTCAAGCATGGGCCCGTATCTCTCCTAGACTCTTGGGTTCTTCAGACAGTCAGGGGCTACAGGTTAGACTTTTACTCCAGACAGTTCCAGAGTCATCCCCCTCTTCCTCTCCATTTTTCCCTAGCAAAAAGCAGTTTTATAGACGCAGAAATCTACAGCCTCCTCCTCAAAGAGGCGATTGTTCCCTCGGTACCCCAGTTAAACGGTTTTGTCAGTACAATTTTTCTCGTTCCAAAGAAAGAAAAGGGCTTTTGCCTATTGTTGAATCTGAGAGATTTCAACCAATGGATAGTCTACCGTCATTTCAAGATGGAGGGTATCCACATGTTACGCAATCTCCTTCAAGAAAAAGATTGGTTAGTGCGTTTAGACCTAAAAGACGCTTATCTGTCAGTCCCAATTTACGCCCCACATCGGCGCTTTCTTCAGTTCCAATGGAGGCACCAATGGTTCGAGTTCAAAGTCCTCCCCTTTGGCCTTTCATCCGCCCTGTGGTGCTTCACGAAACTTCTTCACCCGGTGGCCCAGTTCCTTCGAGAACGAGGCGTTCGCCTCATTATTTATCTTGACGATCTTTTGATCATGGCTCAGTCCAGGGAGTTAGTCCTGAGGCATCTCTCTTGGACAATTCAGATCCTTCAAGACTTAGGCTTCTTAATCAACAGCGAGAAGTCTGTGATATCTCCAACGTAATGTATAGAATTCTTAGGTTTTCAAGTAGATTCAGTTCTAGCTCAACTGCAGTTACCCCTAGCAAAGCGGACTGCTATCAAGAAAGAGTTACGGAAAGCCCTTGCCTCTCCGACTATATCCTTGCGGATTTTAGCCCGTTTGGTGGGGCTTCTGGCCTCCTCCATTCAGGCGATTTTTCCAGGCCCATTACATTACAGAGCCCTTCAACGTCTCAAGATTTTGCATTTGCGCAGGGGACTGTCCTATGCGGACCAGATTCCGCTTTCAGAGGAAGCCAAGACGGAGATCGTTTGGTGGCTGACTCACATGGAAGCGTGGAATGGCAGAGCCATTTTCACCTCCTTACCGGAGATGGTCATAGAGTCGGATGCCAGCCGTTGGGGCTGGGGAGCTCGTTGTGGCTCGGTGGAGACGGAAGACGGTGGTCCTCGGAGGAGTTGAGACTTCATATCAATTGTTTGGAGCTCCTAGCGGAATCTTTTGCGATCCGGTCGCTGTCCCCCAACAAAGCCAGTTGTTGCATTCTTTTGAGAATGGACAACATCTCAGTGGTGAGATACATCAATCGACTGGGGGGAACCAGATCTAATCTGCTGGCGGAGATAGCCAGAGAGTTTTGGCATTTTTGCCTTCAGAATCAGATTCATGTGATAGCGGAATACCTTCCGGGGCGCTCCAATGTGGTAGCGGACTGGAATTCACGTTTCTTGAAAGACAGCAGCGATTGGATGCTGCACAGAACGATCTTTCAGAACCTCTCAAGGAGATGGGGTCCCTGTGTGACAGATTTGTTCGCATCCCGTCTCAATGCTCAACTGCCAAACTTTTACAGTTGGAGACCGGATCCGTTGGCAATGGGAACGGACGCTTTTCTTCAAGATTGGTCGCAACATCTTCTCTATGCCTTTCCCCCCTTTTCAATGATTCAGAGGGTCCTTGCTCAAGTAAAGAGGCAATTGTCCGACATCATTTTAGTGACACCACTTTGGAAAGCTCAGGCTTGGTTTCCGGTAGCGATGTCACTAACATGTGCATCTCCAGTTCTTCTGCCATTGTTCCTGTCTCTTCTTCTGGACCCCTTGGGGGGCCCTCACCCGCTGGTGATCCAGAATCAACTGAGTCTCATGGCATGGAGACTTTCAGGAGATGCTGGCAAGTGCCGGGAGTTTCAGGGGAAGCTTTGTTCTTTTTGTCCCAATCTTGGGCTCCTTCCACCCACAAGCGATACGAGGCATCCTGTAAGAGATGGATGGGTTTTTGCAGTGAACGGAGTATTGATCCCTTGGGAGCCCAAATTTCCATGATTGCTAATTTTCTCTCTGAATTGGCTTTGCATGGTCTTGCTTACAGGATGGTTAATAGCTTTAGGTCTGCTATTTCGGCGGGTCACCCCCATGTGGATGGTAGGCCTGTGGGCTAGCATCCTTTGATTTCTAAGATTCTTCGGGGTATTCGGATGGTTAACCCCCCTCAGGCTCGATATTCGGTTTTGTGGGATGTTAATATTGTTCTTAATTTTCTTAAGACATGGCCTTGTAACGACGACTTGCCGCGTAAACAATTGTCTGCTAAATTAACAGTTCTGTTATGCCTTATCTCGTGCAGACGGGTTTCGGATGTTAAAGCTTTGGATTTGACAGGTAGAGTATTCACTCCTACGGGAGTGTCTTTCTCAATTTCAAAACGTACAAAAACTGCTTCCAGATGTATTTGTTACCCTGCTTTTCCGCATAATCAAAAGTTGTGTGTAGTACAATGTTTGAAAGCTTATGAGAGTTGTACGAGAGTCTCGGGGGGGATTCAGGAGGTCAACTGTTGGTTTTGTTGCAAAAGCCTTACGGCCTGTCTCTGCGGCCACTTTGGCCAGGTGGGTTAAGTGGTTGTTGGGAGAAGCAGGCATTGATACCTCTATGTTTGGGGCTCACTCCATTCGGGGAGCTATGGCCTCCAAATCCTTTGGAGCGGGTTCCAGACTGGAAGACATTATGGCAGCGGCGGATTGGTCTTCGGACAATACGCTTAAAGTTTTTTATCATAAACCTATTGTTGACATAGCTTCTACAGTGGTAAATCAGCTTTAAACTAGCATAATCCGAAGCCTCCGCTCCTGACATAGAATTAAAACAATTCGAGCTAACGCATCAAGAATTTTCAATTATATTAAGGACACGGAGGCGAGGATTATCCCACCCGTAAAGGTTACAAGTTTGTAATGATGATTAAAATGATTGTGTTCAAAAGCATATTGTAACAATGATATATGTTTAATGTTCCCCCCTTGAGACTTTTGGTTTTTCCAAGAGCACTACTGGTTTGTTCTTTTTCTTTAGGTGCAGTTACTAAAGGCGAATGAGTACCTTTCATCCTGGAGGTCGGAGTTCTATTGCCTGGAGGTTTTCGTTTTCGTTTTCATGTTCCGCTTCGAGATTTAAGATCAGAAGTTGGTTCGTCTTCGCAAAGAAAGAGGAAGTTCCGTTGTTATGGTGACACTTATAGCTGAGGCTTGCCTGGGATTGGGCAGTCTGGACTACAAATGTTTATGGGAGTTGTAGTTTTAATGCTTTAACTCTTTGGCTGCTGTGTTTCATTCAGTAAAGGAAGAGAAGCATAATCCTCGCCTCCGTGTCCTTAATAGAATTGAAAATTCTTGACGCGTTAGCTAGAAAATGTTTTATTGCATTCTGTCCACACAAGCCATTGGTACAAAGGGCCAGTCTATAACCTATCTTTATAACAACTTTACTCATGAAAATCATGTTCCCATCACCTCACTGTAGCTGGACAAGCAGATGCCCAACCCAGATATCCACAACCAGCTACATTCCATTAGGTAGCTGGCAAATATTCACAGCAGACATTGCACCAAAAGAAGTGTGGTTTGGATTTTGGGTAATCTCAGTGGCAAGCAGGGATTACAAGTTTAAAAAGCATTTGCAATGCAATAAGGCTCACATTTGCTTGAGTTAGAGCTACTGGCATTGTAAATTCATAATTGGACTTTTCTTGCCACATAAATTGGTCAACCCTGCCTCATAATTTCGTTTTTTCTTGCCGTATAATTCCAGTGGCTCTGCATATAGCTAAAGTACTTCCATTTACTTTCTTCCTCTACCTGCAGTAAAAAATGAAAATGTTGCCATTTAGCAACCTAATTTAAATCTGGCATCCTAATTCTAATAGAATACTACTCTCACCACCCTGCCATCAGAGTTATTGGCTGGCTAATACAATTCCCCCAAAAAAGACACAAGACAACCACGGAGGAGTAATGAGAGAAATAAACTAGAAGGGTCACTCAAACATATCAAGAGCGTTCAAACAGTCATAGTGTAATAAGGATGTTAAGTTGACCTGAATTACGGTCATAACTGTAATAAAGAGAAATTATTAAAACACATACAATTATCATATAACCCTTTATCAGAAATAAACCTTTGGCATTAGACTGTGCTGCTCAAAGCAGCCCCCCCCCCAAAGGGCACCATAACAAAAATATCATTTGCAAGAAACATGGGCCCTCATTCTGACCTTGGCGGGCGGCGGAGGCCGCCCGCCAAAGTCCCGCCGTCAGCTTACCGTTCCGCGGTCGAAAGACCGCGGCGGTAATTCTGACTTTCCCGCTGGGCTGGCGGGCGGTCGCCTTCAGGCCACCCGCCAGCCCAGCGGGAAAGAGGCTTCCACGATGAAGCCGGCTCGGAATCGAGCCGGCGGAGTGGAAGCTGTGCGACGGGTGCAGTTGCACCCGTCGCGTATTTCACTGTCTGCACAGCAGACAGTGAAATACATTTAGGGGCCCTCTTACGGGGGCCCCTGCAATGCCCATGCCAGTGGCATGGGCACTGCAGGGGCCCCCAGGGGCCCCGCGACCCCCCCTACCGCCATCCGGATCCCGGCGGTCGGACCGCCGGGATCTGGATGGCGGTAGGGGGGGTCGGAATCCCCTCGGCGGCGCAGCAAGCTGCGCCGCCGTGGAGGATTCAATGGGGCGGCGGTACACTGGCGGGAGCCCGCCAGTGGTGCCGGTCCGACCGCGGCTTTACCGCCGCGGTCGGAATCCCCATTGGAGCACCGCCGGCCTGTCGGCGGTGCTCCCGCGGTCCTCCGCCCTGGCGGTCTTTGACCGCCAGGGTCAGAATGACCGCCATGGTCCTGTAACCATATTTTTAACCCCAAGAGCAGATAACCCCATGAAAAAATTACAGGAGAAAGTAAAGCAGTGTAACCATATTCTTAGCCCCTAGAGGGCATTTCATTTTAGGGCTAACAGGCCTACTGCAATGATATTACAAACAAGACCTTTAAAACAAAACTTCTCCCTGCTGTAAAACAAAAGTTGTAGCCACAAGAAAGCTTAAAAGACACTGAATGGTAGGAGGGGTTATTATTTTGGGATCCCCACTAACCTAGTGTGGGGATCCAGAGATGATGCAGACAGAAGTTTTGGTTCAACAACAGGCTGAGTTATGAGCAATTCCTTTTTTTATAAAAGTAATGCCCTGCAAAGCATTATGGTCAAGTTTCAGTGCCACAATTATTTTAATATGTTGATATGACTGTAATGCTTAGAACAGCCCCTAGAGGACCCCACAATGAAAATAGCATATGTAATAAACATGGTCATGTAACTGTATAGTTAGCCCATAACTACATAAAAAATACATGACAGAAAGTAATGCAGTGCAACCATATATTTAGCCCCTAGAGAGCATAGTACATTACACATACTCAGGGATAACATAGCAATGATATTAAAAAGAAGGCCATTAAAACACAACCTACTCTCAGCTGTAAAACAAGAGTTCTAACCATTAGAAAGGTTAAACAGACACTGAATGGTGGGCTGGGTTATTAGTTTGGGAACCCCACTGACCTACACAGGCTGAGTTATGAGCAAAAATGTTTAGAAAAAGAATGCTTGCAAAGCATTATGGGATGAGTTTCCCGAGTGCAGTGAATATTGTAGTATCGGCTCGCCCACTGGGCTGAGAGAGCCGCTTTCACTTTGAGGATTTCTGTTTTAGTAAAGCATTCTCCAATTCCAAGGGTTTTAAGGGGAGAGCCACAGGAAATTACTCTGATTAGGTAAGTGTGAACAATATGACCAGCGCTCCAATACTGCAGATTGAGTTCATGCTGTTGTGCCCGTTCGTGCTGTGAGCGCTATGGCTGCCATGCAGCACAAAGGGGAGTGACAAAAGAAATTGTTCACCCATGTTTAATTGTATCCCCAATCCTGTATTTATCCATGTAATCAATCAATCAACCAGTTTTTATAAAGCGTGGCTACTCACCCGTGGGAAACCCGAGGGGCCTCATCCGAAGAGCCACGTCTTGAGGTTATTCCTGAAGATGGTGAGCGATGGGCTTTGTCTGAGGTGCAGGGGGAGGCTGTTCCAGCTCTTTGCTGCGATGTAGGTGAAGGATCGTCCTCAGCGGTGGTTTCACGAATGCGCGGGATGGTGGCAGGGCCATCTGGGTGGAGCGAAGGGCTGTGGCGGAGGTGTGGAAGGAGACATGGCGGATAAAGTAGGCTGGTCCTGCGTTGTGTATGGCCTTGTACGTGTGGGTGAGTAGCTTGAAGGTGATTCGTTTCTCAACCGGGAGCTAGTGGAGGGTCCTCAGGTGTTGGGAGATGTGTTCTTGGCATGGGAGGTCCAGGATGAGGCTGACAGTGGTGTTCTGGAAGAGTTGTAGTTTTTTTAATGTTTGCAGTTGAGGTGCGGCATAGAGGGCGTTGCCGTAGTCGAGCCTACTTGTTACTAAGGCGTGGGTGACTGTCCTTCGACAGTCTGCTGGGATCCATCTGAAGATCTTCTTAAGTTTGCGGAGTGTGTGCCAGCAGGAAGAGGTGACTGAGTTTACCTGGTGGGTGATGAATAGGAAGTACTTGAGGATAATGCCTAGGTCTGTGGACGTGCTCAGTCGGTGCAGGGAGTGTGCTCAGGGATGTGGGCCACCAGGAATCATCCAAAACTAAGGTGGGGTTTCCGAAGATGATGAGCTCAGTCTTGTCAGAGTTGAGCTTGAGGCAGCTTTCTCTCATCCAGGTGGCAACGGCTTCAATTCCTGAGTGGAAGATCCATTTGATGAGTTGTATGTAAGGGGGGCAGTCTGCAGGGCATGACAAAAACAGCCTCAAAGAGGGACAAACATAAAGCAAT
The DNA here is from genome assembly GCF_031143425.1 of Pleurodeles waltl. Lineage (NCBI taxonomy): Eukaryota > Metazoa > Chordata > Amphibia > Caudata > Salamandridae > Pleurodeles > Pleurodeles waltl. Next base: position 1,329,115,868 of record NC_090446.1, on the reverse strand, counting down.
TACCAAGTGATTTTTGAAAGGCAAGCCGATGAACGTGTTAAAGTGATCGGCGTGAGGCTGGGCTTGGTTAAAAACCCACAATACTTAAAACAGGTCAAAGCACTTGCGCGCTCAACCTAAAAATTTGGTGCAGGGGGGGTGTGTCTAGCACCTAAGGAAAATTACTGCCTGAACAGAGAGTTCCGTTTGAGCAGAAGAAAATCAAATCTATGGCCTTCCAATACTCACTGAACATCGGATAATAATTATACGCAGATGAGACTCCAGAGTCTAATATTTATTTACCTAGATGTTGTCATGAAAGAGGGAATCAACAAAAAATCCCAAGCAGAATGCCAGAAAACCAATCACCCAAAATGGTGGTCAAGCAACAACACTACCTATCTCACAAGCATGCAGTAAGAGACGTCATTTAAAGAATACCATGAAAATGAATGCATATGGAATGGCATACCCACCATCAAAGAGGAGGATATGGTGAAGATAAAGTGAGAAGTGTGGCACAATAATCCTCCAATTCACTGGCTGACAGACAATACCAGGTCTGAGGCAAAGCAACTTGCGGAGGAATGTGGTTGCTAAAACTGGCGTTGTCTGAGTATTATAATAATTTTGCCCCTGGAGACGTACACCTGATTGAAACCCTTGGTTAAAAACTCTGCAAATGCTGATGAAGTTAATATGACACCCAGCAACACCGTGAGCAAACTGAACCCTCCCTGAAAGACTGCCTCCCTAAAACTGAGTCCAAGTGCTGCAATCTATGATTATGAGGAGAAAGCACATCAGGGATATGTGGAAAGTGGGAACATGAGGGAAGAGGCTACTCCACTGGCAGACAAGAAAAAACATGTTCCAAAACTAAGAGCTTTGACCTCACCTGACTCTTCAACTCCACTCAGTGTTCCACACTAAACATTGGCCTACACGAGCGGCTGAGGAGTCTGACTTCCTGCAACAACTGCACCTCCATGTGAACTAGAACACAAGACACAAGAATTGAATAAAGGTAAAAGGGGAAAAGCTGGAGTTTACATCCCAACATAGCGCCCCTACAATAGTAAATTCTAAAGCCCTCTCTCATCCACTCAATTCAATAACATGAGCTGTAACTCACCATTGCACATTGAATAATATAAAACTTGTGGTGAGGTAATTGTACCCCTGCAAACTTCCGAACTTCCTTCCCAAATAACAATGCCTCGCTCTTACATACCAAATGAAACAGATTAAGAGATCTAAGAAAACATTTGCCAAATCAAGGTGCTTAAGCTTACCAAGTCCTCCAAAACTGAGACCTTAATAAGGAGATAAAATCTACATATAATGGCCTGAAAATAACACTACCATAGTGCACAAACAGCTTACCTAGGGACAACCATGGAAGTCCAGATCTGTCAGGCCACTAAGAAAAGAAGCCTAGCAACTACCACCATAAGCTGCACTGGCAAATTAAAACCCAACCCACAACAGTTTCCTGCCTGTCAGAGTCAAAAAAGCACTAGATAACTAATCGGCTGATCATAGTCCACCAACTATACTCTCTCACAATTGTCAGACCATTTACAAACTATATCAGACTAACCTACAATCTCCAGAATGGTGAAATGGAAATATCCAAAAGATAAAGACCCCAAAGATGCCAGAAAAGAAAGGAAATACATTAGGTTGACCCACCAGCTCTGGACTCACCTATAAAGGTAAAGCCTGAATCTACCAATAACATAGACCAAACCTTACAATGCCTGTCATAGACCTCTAAACCTGAACACAGATGCTGAATCAAGGAAAAGCAGGGTAGAAGGCAATAAACAGAAACTCCAGAAGCAAGTAGAATCTATGTTCAAAAGCACTGACTTACTAATCGGAGAAATTACTGACCTTGAGGCCAGAAAGAAACTGAAAGGGTAACCTTAGGCTCTTCAGACTTGTGGAAAATGTGGAAGAGGATGCTGCATCAAGTGCATTCTATCTGAAAAAAGTGATAGCACAGACTCTAGGTGTCACATTTGACAAGGACTTTGAAACAGAAAGAGCTCACGTAATTCCAACCAGAACAATCCCATTCACAAAGCTCTGAGAATAATGATACTAAGAGACTCAGATACCCACACACAAAGATTCTCGAGCACATGATAGTAGCACAGTACTATGTAAAATGAGACTCTGGTGCACAGAAAAGGATTCCAAGTACTAAGGAATGACTTAAGACTGCTAAACATCCCTTTTGCTTTTCTCTGCCCATCCAAGATCAAGATCTCACATTAAGAAAACACCATCTATTTCTGTGACCTACCAAACTACAAACATTCATTAACAACCCACAGCAATCTGAAATGGTCCACTGACAACTCTGCATGACTCTAAACCAGACATGAGATAAGAACCTTCTACACTTTTATAATATCACACCCTCACTGCTCACACCACCTGTTATGCTACAATATAGATCTTACTATACAGACTTAAATCCCTTACAGGTCAAATACATATGCACCTCTATGTACTTTAACACATACCAAATGTGTAGCTCTATACTACAAGTCACCATGCAAATCTCACCAGGCACCATGAAGCATCCCTAACCACAACATGATACATAACTGACACACAAGCCTTCGCACCTCCTCTCCCTAAAAGCAGACCTTATTTATTTGATGTACAAACAATTCACACCTGTGTCTCACAGCTCGTCATACTTCTGGGAGGTTTGATAACACTACATGAGGAAGTTAATCTCACATATCTCTCTACAACTATTTATGGGTTTTAGTCCGAAGAAAATCTTGCTATTTATATTACTTGGTTAATAATGTTTGCATTGCTTCTGTCAATGGTTGACTTACTTCTTTTCTACTCTATACTACATATTATTTGTTGGCCCTCAGACTTTGAATTGTTCATTTTAGACAAATGTACTAAAATGATTCATTTGGTGCTGATTATTTCACATAAATCAGTATTAACTTAAATGTTCACAAACAATAGGCCACTAACACGTTAGTCACATCTTATGCTGACTCTTCCATACTTAAGGTTCTCTTATTTGAACCATAGGTACTTTTTTTTGTTCACGCTGTAAGTCCTTTCGATCCTGTAAACGCTGGCCTTCCTGAAGCTGCCAAAGCCCTCTCCTAAATGTTGAGTGGTTATTTGGGATGTTCTGTATTTTTTGATAATAACCCCTTTTCTATCCTCTTTCAATCCTTCTATCTTCTACCCCATTCATTATCTGGATCTTCCCATTCCCTTGGTAGCCCTGCACAATATACACTTTGACAAAACAACATTAATCTTCTCTTACAACTACAAAGCTGTGTTCTTTAAAAAAAAGACATGATACAAGTAAACAAAACCCTATACTACTTTCTTGAAGATGTACTCCTAACAAACTATGCAACAATTACTAACTATGCTCTAATTCAATGACTAATAACACTACTAAAATGCTAAAGGGGTGTTACTCACCCCAGTAAGAGAAGGAAGATTATTAATTATTGACACAAATGCAAATGAGATATTCCCTACTACAAGAAATGAGAATTGATGACACAATTGCTAGACTCATGTAAGACTGGTTTATATGCTACACATGCTTCCCTTCTATAAAGAAGAAAAATGGCATCATAATACTTATCTCAAATAAAACTGGATTGAGCATAACGGACAACATATATGACAAAAAGGCAGATGGCTAATCACTAGAACAAATAAGAACAATGTGGAGCTTTATATAATCAACATATATGCATCAACTAATGGTAACCCGAAGTTCTGGTCAATGCTAAACAAAAGAATATCTGAGATACCAAACAACCTTGGGATAGTAATGTGTTTGGATTTTAATCTCCCATTGGATATTATTTTAGGCAATATGTCTTCACACACGTACAGACCAAGCAAATAGAGCACGCAGATTAACAATCTCTTCAGCCTAAACAAAGTAGAATACATCTGGAGACTAAACAAAATAATAGGAAGGGCATTTACTTTCTACTCATACCCACACAACATGCTCTCAGGAAATGACCAGGGGTGGGTGGAATTCACGTAGTTTCACTCTGCGGAATTCCACAGAATTAGCTAAAAACTTTGCAAGATTCCACAGAGTTCCGCGAGCTGCGGAGTTCGTTATGCAGCACTGCTTGTGCTGATCTTTAGCGTCAGGAGCTTGTCCTGCGGTGTACAATCAGCACAAGCGGCACCACATGGCATTCCAGAGGACACCACTTATTTCTGCCGCTCAAGTAGATTTTCTAGTTGAGCAGCAGCTTTCTCAACATGAGTGGTAGTGACCTGCCACGACTGCCCACATGTGAGAAATTTTGCCAGGAGGCGGTCCAGCACTGGATTCTCTCACCCGCAAACTTAACATTGGTGAGCGACGTGCAAAACAAAACTCTGCACACAGCGGTTGGTGGAGTTTTTCAAGAACTCCATGGTCCAAGCAGTACACAGAGTGAAAAACTCTGCAAACTCCATTGGAGAAGCAGAGTTTACCGCCTACCCCTAGAAAAGACTGCCTAATAGAGAATGACACACTCACCCCAAACTATCCTAAGCCCAAAATGAAGCTGATAACAATATCTGATTATGCCCCATATCATTAGACATGATAATCTCCAATTCCTCTATTGGGAGGAAAATATTGAGAATGACTAAAGAGATTCCAAATGATCCAAAGGTTGCAAATAACAAATAGCATTCAAAACGTTTTCCAATAGAACATGTCCCTGAACATATGGCCAGAAATTGTATGTGATGAAAGCCTCAATGGAAGAAGATATGATCAGCATTATATCAAATAAAAGCAGAAGTATAAACAAAACATTAGAGGAACAAGAGAATGAAATTGAGATACTATAACACCAACTAACACAAAGCAATCCTAAAAAGGCCTTAGACATACACGGAAAACACTATCAGGATATATTAAAGCCCAATAAAGTAAGCAAAATATTTTGGCAATGAAAGATAATTTTGGACATACTAAAACAAACATGAAAGAAATTATAAAAATCTTCCAAGACTATAACAACTTATATAACACAAAAAGGCATCCAATTGAAAAAGATTGCCAAACCTACTTGGATAAACTCTATCTTCCCTATAGATAACAAAATGAAAACATTATTGATTAAGCATATCAGTAAACATGAAATTAAAAGGGCAAGGATATCCCTCACAAATAGCAAGGACCAGGCACAGAGAGGTTTCATACCAGATTTTTTAAAAATGTCCAAGATCAACTAACAGATCACATGGAGGTTCTCTTTAAAAGCTATGCTACCACAAGCTCAACAAGTGACTCCTTCTCAAAAGCAAACATGGTTCTGATCCATAAAGGAGATAAAGATCCCTTAGGAACCAAAAACAAACTTTAGACCAATAGGTCTACTTATCACTAAATGTAAAATATACACTAAGATTCTAGCTACTAGACTTGAGAAAATTCTGCCTATCCTAATCCATCCTTCCCAAACAGGTTTTATAAAATGAAGATTAGTCTCTGACCACATTTGATTATTAGCTCATATAATAGAAAAGGCAAAATCTCTCAAATTTGGCTCAACGCCCATGGCATAAGATGCCGAGAAGGGCTTTGATGAAGTCTCATGGATCTTCCTACAAACAGTAATGTGCAAATATAACCTAGGACCTATCCTTGAAACCATGAGCTTTGTACTATATTCAAATCCAACCGCCCACATTAGATTTAAGAGACACTTTAGAGAAAATCAATTTGTTTCAAGATATGAAGCAAGGCTGCCCTATTTCAACATTACTCCTCTGTCTAACAATCGAACCACTGCTTATAGACATCTGATCCAATCCCCTAATCCAAGGCATTCCATTCAAGCTAGGAAACAAAAAGTAGCTGTCTATGCAGATGATATTTTAATATTCTCATAGTAAGCTGAATCAGTGACAAATGACTTTTCCTTCAAACAATCAAATAATATGTTCATGCTTCAGGCTACTTTCTGAACAGGGAGACAATCAAAGTGTTCCCTCTGACCCCACTCTGATTACCTAAAATATCAAAAACACCTGCCAATATATCTTTATATGCAAAAATTCAAAATGTAACTGAAACATAATCAACAAAATGTATTATGTGGGAGGGGCAGTTTAGAATGCACCATGATGATGACTGCCCCACAAGTCAACTTTATCACAAGCATGTTCTACCTAAGATGATCACAACATTCCTATAAAACTCTGGATAAACCTGGATAAAACTATCTCAAAATGTGCATGGCAAAGTAAAAAAGTGAGGATTCCAACTGCACACAATTAGAATAAATGAAACGAAAGGTGGTGCTAGCATTCCGAATGTTTTCAAATTCCAATTAGAAACGTTAGTGAGACACTCCTCATATTCGTTACATGAAGACTCTCCAATACATGTTCTGATATAGGCACAATTAGATGAAACATTATTTAATACTGTAACCCTAATCAGGTAGCTTACCTGAAACACTTAAACATTGACCATTCCTCCGTCATATTAAAAGGTTCCATATGGACCCTCGAATATCTAGACAGACTATCTGCTAATAAAATACCAGGCTCAACCCATGCTTCCCTATGGGGATTCTAAAACAATCAAAAGAGATAAGTAGATGGGAATACACTATTCTGGGAAGAATGGATAGGAAAAGGAATTAAAGAAGTTAAAGATTTAGAGCCTGAGTCACAAAGGTAAATTTACTTTATAAAGATAGGCTTATCTTTTCATGTGCCGAATTCTCCACCGACTGCAGAGTCACCGCAGTCATAAACTTACTATTGACTCGTAGTCTGTGAATACAAAAAAAAGAAAACTTACACAAAAGTTTAAGTTTACCCATGTGAATCTGGCATTGAGGTGCTTTAGACAATCCTTCATCCTTTGCAAAAATTGAGATAAAACAGAACATTTCAAACCCCGAATTTCACAAATGTCTAAATCTCAAAGTTGCCTAAAATAATACTAAGAAACCTCATGCGCCAGATTAAATCAACCTAATAAGATTGAAAAGGCAAACAAAAGTGGTGAAAATGGGCAACCCGCTCACGTGCCACATTTCACTGGGAAAGACGCAGAAGTGTCTTCATCCACTCTCACCTGCAAGATCAGCTCTGTGTATAGAATTTTTATGCAGTTAATAAAACATGGACCAAAATTTTGTTTGTGCAGGGGGGAAGAGGACGGACCAGGCTATGGAATCGAAGGCCTTGCAAAATCCACCTGTAATGGCGCACCGTCCAGATGATGCATTTGGGAAAGGGCAATAGCATTCTACAGGTGCCATATATTATGCCACAGGGCATGGCTGGACATAAAGCCAGCTTGATCGAGGTGCACCAGTGTGAATATGACCATTAGCGGCCTACTGTCAAGGACTTTTGCCCAGGCTTTGACCTCTGTGTTCAGAAGCGAGACTGAGCGATATGACCAGCAATGCCCTGCCAGCTGCCGATGCTTGAGTATGACTATAATGGCCGCTGTTCTAAGAGATAGGGGAATCATCTACGCTTCAAGGCCTCATGAAAAACCACCAATAGATGGCTGCTTCTGAGTGCCCAAGTGGCTTTATAAAATTCCGCCAGGAGACAGTCCACCACCGTAGACTTCTCTGTCTCGCTGGAGCTGCATCAATGCTGTTCCCAGCTCCTCCACTGTGTTGTCAGCCTCTAAGGCTTCCCTGTCATGTACGGAAACAGCTTGGATCAGAAGGTTGCAGATAAATGATTCTATCTCCATCTCCAGTGCCATGGTGGGAGTATAACTCTCCATAATACTCAGCGAATGTCTCGCAATCTGTTGCTCACCAGTAACTAAGTATCCCTGTGATTCAAAGACGCTAGGGATGGGGTCTCGCGAAAGCTCAGCCAAACACAGCCAGTGAAGGGTTTTACTGGATCAGTCCCCCCATTGATAGATGCAGCTTTGAGTTGCCATCCATGCATGCTGTGCGGGCTTCCTCCATTTGCGTCTGGCGTAAGACAATGCTGACATGCAGAGAGTTGTGGAGGTTAATCGCGTCTAGAGCGGTCAAATATTACACCTCTAACTCAGAAAGCTTCACCTTCAAATCCTCTTGGGCAACAACTGTGCATCTGCTGTGGGCTGCCCTATAGCGACTGATAAAGCTGTGCATAGTAGCATTCCACACCTCCCACACCACCCCTTGGGAAGTGACAGAGCCCAATCCTGGGTGGCCTCTTAAAGGCCCAACCTAAGATGGATGTCCTGCAATGTCCATTGACTCAAGTTACAAGGGGGGGGCCTACTCCCCTCACCAATCGGCCAGCGCAACTCTACTGGGGAGTGATCTGATAATCCCCTGGTTCCAATACATGTCTCTCACACCCTGTATCCTAGAGCCTTGGGAAGAAGGAAATACTCCCGACAAAAGAAAGTCCTGTGGGCCCCAGAGTAGAATGTGTACTCATGCTCTGTAGGATTATAGAAACGCCAAGCATCATGAAGCCCCATACTGGCCACAAGACAAGCAATGGGATTCCTGGAACCAGAAGCTATTGAATCACCCCCACATGAACACCCCTCCCCACCCGGATGACTGGTCAAACCATGCAATTCAGGTCACCTCCAACAATCCAGGGTCTCATTGGGAATTCGCCACCACAGCTTGAATGGTGCGTAATTGTGCCTTGTTAAGGGGGGGAGAGCGTACACATTTATGAGGGAAAAGGATCTACCATCAAGGAGTCCAGAGATTGCAGCATAAAGGCCTTAGGCATCTGTCCAGCTCTGTAGATGATGAAAAGGGACATATTTCCTGACAAGAATAGCGACTCCCTTAGAACTCCTATGAAAACCGGAGTGAAACACCCTAGCAAAAACGGACATTTGTTTCCTAGGAGGTCGGTCTCCTGCACGAGCAAGTAATCGGGCTCACCCTCCAGGCTGCTCTCAAGACAGCCCCCACTTGATTTTATCAAGAAGACCATTAACATTCCATGTAAGCAAGAGCAAGGATCAAAAGGCCCTACCCTCAAGCAGGTCAGTCACCATGGGGAGCTGTGAAAAGGCATGGCGCAAGGCTTGAGGGCCTCAAGGCAGCATGGAGCCAAAACAAGTTTGCATGTGTCGGCAGTGGTATCAAGAGAGGAATGGTAAAGAAGAAAGGAGGAAGAAAATGAAAGAAAACAGAAACAAAATAATTCTATCAATCATGGGCAGACCAGAAATCCTACTGCTGAAACCAGAACCTTTCCCTCTAATGCTTTGAAAACTGGAAGTACCTGTCGATGTACAAGCTTTGGGGTGTAGCCAACTTGGTGCACTGGGAAACAAATCCCTCACAGACTGTCACGCAAAATTAAACCCAACAAATTTCCCCCCTAGAACAAAGGGGCGTGAGCAGGTAACTGGCACAGAGCCCCACATGCCCGCCCGAACCCAACAAACAGCACTAAAAAAGGAAAAACGATTTCAGCCAAAATCGTGTCCGTCCCCATGATCATATTACCTCCAATCTTCAGTGTACCATTTAATACCAGATACGTTGCTCCAAAGAACAGTGCGAGGCAACCTCAGTTGTGTGCTGTACCCAGCTGGAGATCCAGATCAGGATTATCCAAGTCATAGTCTGATTTCAGGGTTAGGGAGGATAGTGGCCTTGCCTCAGGCCCCACCCCCGGAGCCATGGCATCCGCTGCTCCACAGCATCGAGAGTCACGTTTGGAGCAGGTCCTCTGGTGAAGAGGCCTCATCTTTCTCTTCTCTGGGTGGGTGGCTGAATCCAGAGGGCAGTACTCCAGGCACAACCTCCCCTTGCTCCAGTCGAGGGGGCACACTAACAGCAATCTGTGGGCCCTCTCTATAATGAAGCACCAGGAGATAGTGCCTGGGAACACCCAGGTCTGAATCTAGGAGGTAATGAAGGCGGTCGCATTAGGGCCCTCCTCCCCCCCAGGGACTCCTACAAACTGGATGTTATTTCTCCTGGAGCACCCCTGCACATCTTCTACTCTCGCTTCCAACAGGGCCAACCAACGTTGCAAGAACGTCACCTCAGACTGGCAGAATTACAGGGATCCCTCAGCCCTGGAGAAGCGGCTCTCATGATCAGCCATTTTATCTGCTGTGTTGCGTAGATCTTCACGTATCAGGGAGAAATCAACTCTGAGTTCACTCATTTTCCCCTTCACTGATGTTCAAAGGTCATCATTGCCTGCAGGATCGGTGAGTCATCAGTGGCTGGAGGGCCCACAACCCCCAGACGAAGATAAGGCATCCGCCCCCACACCGGCTTTGTAAATTTAGCAATCTTGCCCTGCCCTAAGGGCAGTGAAGGCTTGTCTTTGGTCATATCATATAGTTTTGCACCGGGCCAGGATCTACTCCCTAGTGAGGAGGGGGCACCCTCAAGCAGCAGGAGTCTCTCTGTAGGAGAGCACCAGCACTGGCGGATCAGTAAATGAGGTGTAGCGGTACCTCAAATCTGGGGAACAGGGCAAGGGCTGAGGAGGCGCACCCCCAACTCACTCCACTCTACCTCTGCCAGCTGGCTACCGCCCCCAGACCATGCAGTATAGGTCCTCAGGGCCAGTCCAGCCCCTAAGCCCTCATATAAATGCCAAGATGAGGCCAGTATCAAAGGCAGGCCCACTGTACAGTCGCAGGTCATTGGTCAAGTACACAGGCACAAGCTGCTGGCAAAGGTCCAACCAAGAGGACACAAGACCAAAGGGCAAAGTTCTGCAAATTATGGCCTTCAGAGAAAATCAGAGGGCACCTTTATGTGTGAGATGAGGCCAGCCCATCCCTCCAGACAACCAGCGAAGTCCTCACAACTCTTTCTAGCCCAGCCCATGGCCAGTCTTGGCTACCGGTCCCAGCCCGATCTTCCCAGCGTCAGGAGGATGGCGGGTAGAGGTGAAAGAAGGGTCCCACACAAATCTGCTCGACAGTCTAGCCTTGTAGCCCTGCAAGCACCGTCACTACTGTGGCCCGATCAGGCCGCTGAGAATACCACGACCAGCTCACCTCTTGCTCTGAGGGCCTTCACGTAACCTCTTTGCTGCACTGAGACAGCGGTCAGCTCCAACAGCTGCCCCTGTCGCCTCAGCTCATCACTGGGAGGCGTCCATCCACCACTGGTGCACTCCTCATGCCATCCGCCAGGGAGTAGCCCCCGACTCCAAGAGCAGCTAAGCAGTCTGTAGTGCGGCATCCAGCAGCCGGCACCTTGCCGTGAGGCCACCAGCACTCTCCTGCAGGCAGCACAGCTGTTACCCCGTGGAGGAGCAGCAGGCCTCCAATGTGTCTGTGGATCTCCTGCAGAGCCAGGGAGATAACACACGGCAAATTCCTAATACGGATCAGAATGGATTAGGTGCGGGGAGGTAAGAGCTCGACTGAGCTGTGACCGCCATGTTTCGCTGTCAGCAAGAATCACTTCTTTTAATCCCATGTAAACTCTGGACAGTACATAGACCACTCTGGACCTTAGACCAGCTTTTACATTTTAAATCTGGTCTCTTACAAATGAACACTTGGTGAAATTACAAGGAATTTGGAGGAGATCTCAAACATATGCTCTTCCACAATAAATTAGTCAAATCAATTTGTGTAGACATAGGCTTCACGATTAACAAGATGTTCCACATGTACCTACAACTCAATCATCATTGCTCTAGGACCATTACTCCTCCTCTCTCCATCACTTCTACAAGCCCTACTATCACAGAGAAATTACTTGAGAGAAAATAGATATTCAAAAAAACACCACTGCAGGATCCACATACAAAGCCACCCTCAAACTCTTCCACCAATAACTACGAGAAGCAAATACAAAGACCCTAACTCTCAGATTCAAAGCCACCCCCAACAATGATAAAGAACTCTTCACCATAATCGAGGAGTTCTCCAACCCCGTAGCTATCAACAACTACATCCTTTCATCCCAAGCACTCTGCAACAACCTCTCAAACTTCTTCCAACTGAAGACTGCCAAGATCTACAACACATTTGAACCACAGCATACTAATACAAATGTCCAGCAGGACACATCCCTCATCCCCAAACAGCACTTAAGCAACCAGAGGGCGCTCTCAAATGAAGACACCACTGCTCTGATGAATACCATCCTTAGGAGCCTCCTCAGACCCATGCCCCCACTCTATATAAAACCTTGGAAGAATCATCATTCCCACCCCCACTCATCGCTATCATCAACACCTTCATAACGACTGCCACCTTCCCATCTTGCTGGAAAAATGCAGAAGTAAACACCCTATTGAAGAAACCAGCAGTCGGTCCCAATACCCTCTGAAGCAATAGGCCCGACTTGCTTCTGTGTTTTCCAGCTAAAGTAATGGAAAAAGGAAGAAATACCCAACTTGCAGGCCACCTACAACTCCATCAACTCCTGGACAGCTCGCAATCTGGCTTTCACACCAACCGCAGCAGAGAAACAGCCCTCATTGCAGCCATGATGACATGAGAAGCATCCTTGACCAAGACAAAACCGCCACACTCATCCTCCTCAGTCTCTCCACAGCTTTCAATATGGTCTCCTATAACCTACTCATCTGAAGGATTTAGCACTTGGATATTTGCAGACTGGCCCTCAAGTGGATATCCTCCTTCTCATGGACAGAACTCAATGAGTTAGTCTTCTCCCTACACCTCAGAACCCAAGAAACTCATCTGTGGAGTCCCTCAAGGATCGTAGCTCAGCCTATCACTCTTCAAAATCTATTTGACTCAGCTCACAGAAATCATCAGAGTCCATGGCATCAACATAGTATCCTACACCAATGACACACAGCTCATCCTCTCCCTTAATGACTCAACCAGCACCGCCAAAACAAACTTCGCTAGTTGCATGAGCAAAGTCCCTGCCTGGATGAAAAACAAGTTCCTCCAGTTCAACACAGAAACCGAAGTCCTTATCTTCTGCACCAACCACTCCCCTGGGACACCTCTTAGTGGCTCTTCAATCTTGGCCCATACCCACCCCTGGGGACCATGCCAAGAAACTCAGGAACATCCTGGACACCAACCTCTCCATTAAGCGACAGATCAATGCGGTCGTCTCATGCTATAACAACCTGCTAATGCTTCGCAAGATTTTCAAGTGGATCCCACTTCACACCAGACGAATAGTCACCCAGGGACAAGTAAGCTCAGCTATGGAAATGCCCTCTACTTTGGGATCCCAGCTCATGTTCTTCACCAACTCCAAAGCACCCAGAACACCGCTGCCAGAATCATCCCAAACAGTCATCAGAATAACAACATCTCTCCACACCTCAACAATCTCCACTGGCTCCCAGTCCAGGAAAGATGTAAGTTCAAGCTAGCCTACCCACTCTCTCCACAAAGCCGGTCCAGTGTACTTAAACCAAATTCTCAACTTCTACTAACCCACCAGACACCTTTGATATGCATCCCAGGCAAGAGCACATCGCCCTCGCACCACAGAGACCAGAAGCGGAGGACACTACTGCTCATACCACGCAGCCAAGACCTGGAATGACCACACGCAACACCTGAGAACCTCCCCCTCCCTCATATACTTCTAAAGGAACCTCAAGGCATGGCTCTTCGAGATTAAACAGGCATGATCTCCTCCTCCCCCTTCATGCTTGCCTTATTGCCTAACGGGTGATCATCTGCGCTCTACAAATCCACATAACATTGAGACCACCAGTGACACTCACAACTTATTTTATTACACTTGGTGGGCCTGGGATTGTTTCCTGAGACTTTCTGGTAATGTTATATATAATCAAAATATAAAAACTAAAACTTCACACCAACTTTGGTCCAAACTACACCTATATCTACAAAAAACTAAACTACCATGATTCATATTAGATACACCTTGTAATTCTTGATTCACTCGCACTAACAGCAGCAAGCAGAAGACAACAAATACTTCCATAATTAGCTTCAGAGGTCCTCTTCTGCTGTTATCTAACCAAGATACTTATACCTTGATGGCTACCCCTCCTCACCCTTCATCCACCCCCCATTCCCCATAGCCTCTCTTGGTATTCATCTTCTCTCTTCTTTCTTTCTCTCAGGAGAAGCAACACACACTTACAGAATGTATCCCTCTATAATAAAGTAAACCTAATATCATTACTGCCTCGGTTGATGTGCATCCTCCTATTTTATTTTTTCCTTTGTATCCCACACACTTGGAGAATCTACCCAACCTCCTGCTGAACCACAGGTTCTAAGATGATCCAGTACCTGGTTTTATGCAGAAGGTAGTCCCTGTCTCTATCCCTACACATTTATTTCAATGGGGCTGTCAAGCAGTTTTCCCTCCTTTCTCAGCTCCACATATGCTGTGGTTTTTATATCTTTTGAGTTATCACATTCTGCAGACTTCTTGGAGTCTCTGCTCTCTATCAAATGTACATGATTTAAAGAGAGGCTTTCAAGCCTTGTCCTGAAAGGGGAAGTAAAGCGTTGATTTCTCAGAGGTATTTAGTTGTCGTACATAGTATAGTGTCCGTTACGAGAAGTCCGGTGTTTTGGCTATTTATCAATATTTAAGGGATCTGACAATATTCGATTCTGCAGTACACCTGTCGACTGGGGTCAGGGAGGACCTTAGGATGTGGTCTTTCTTTTTAGTCACGTTCAATGGTATTCCATTGGCTAGACAGAAGGATCAAGATTGGGACACACAAATCTTTTCCCATGCAGCTGGTGGTTTTGGTTTGGGCCTGTATAGACAAGGCAAGTGATGCACAGAGTGGCTGGAACACTGGATAGCGGGTGACAGAACAATTGCATTTCTGGAATTCTTCCCCCGCATGGGGGCCATTTCACTATTGGAGGAACAGTTGGCACATAAGAATGTCCTATTCAGGGTTGATATTTTGACCATTGTACAGACAATGAATAGACAGTCAGCCAGGGATGAGCAGGTCTTAAAGTTGTTACGAGTTTTTGTCCTGGGATGCTTGTAATATGACATCTCTTTCAAAGTGCAGCGTGTACCAGTGTGAAGAATGATATGTCGGATGCTCCGTCTCGTTTTCAGTGGGAGAGATTCTGTGGGCTGGCCAAGGATGCAGACAGATGCAGGACAACAATACCATTGGAACCATGGTCAGTAGGCAACAAAGGCTGGTACAGCTGGTATCAGGCCTTCTAGCAGACTCTACGAGAAGAGCCTACACTCAGGTTTGGTTGGAAATCTTGAATACAAGGGCAAAGCGCAGGCATTCTGGGTGGCACAGAACAGAAGATGTAGGACAATTTATTCTGGACCTGATGGGTAAAGGACTGGTTAGTTGGGGCACATGATGCTGGAAGTGTGAGCCCAGGAACAACAGCGCAGGGGAGAGCCCAGGAGGCCACTTACCTGAGATGTGTTTGTTCAGGTCTCCTGTCATCTGCCACAGGTATGCAGTGGAGAAGAGTAAATACTCATCTTCTCAACTTCAATGTCTTGGGTGTTTTTTGGAGCCTTTAGTGTGTCTAAGTTACTTGGTGTGGAAGGGGAAGGAAGGTGTACTGTGGGAGGAGGTCTCGAGGAGGGAGGTTGTGTGGCTGCACAGTTCAGAAACTGACCAGAGGCATGTGGGAAAGAACGTCAGATTCAAGTGATCCTGGGATTGGATATGTGCCCAGCAAGGTGGTGCGATGGATGGGCGGGCCCAGCACCGGATTTTCAGAGTGATGGTCTTTCAACACCACTCTGGAGCGAAAGTACCTGCTTTCCAACTGACTTCTGTATTGAACAAAGCACTAGCCGAGTTGGGGAACCATATGGATTTTGGAACTCATTCGCTCTGGATAGGAGCTACTATGAAAGAGGGTTACGGAGGTTGGTCCAGAGAAGACATCATGCATTTTGGTAGATGGTCTTCACACTGCTATTAGAGATATGGGGGAATCTCTGAACACAGGGCACCTTGTTTTGCAGATACTTTCATTTTTTTTCCGTTTCAGGTTCAGTTGTGGGCCGTTGCTGGCAGAGGTTTCCATCTGTGTCAGAGGACATTCATTTGTCAAATGGGTGTAGTGCCAGGCAGCCCACCGGGGAACCAGAACTAATTTGGGTTTAGACAATCAACTGTTTGCTATCATTTGGGAAGGGAAAGGTGGAATGAGGTGAAGACAGCTTATCGCTAGTCTCAATTCTATGATGGTTAGGGACAGGTGCCCGCACATTCTGGTGATACATCTTGGGGAGAATGACCTGGTTGCAGAAAAGGGAGTGGTGCTAATGAGAGCAATGAAGCATGATTTAAGGCAGTTGGAGGTGGTTGGGTTGTTTTGTTCATTGCAGGCAGTGAAGGGATGCCGTGAAACCAGCTGCAGTGGACACTGCCCAGAGGAAAGTCAATAGGGAGATGAGCAGTTTCTGCAGAGAGTTGGGGTTTGGTCACATTTGCCACTCAGACATAAAGTACGATTGTGTGGAATTTTTCAGAAGTGTTGCTGTGTATCCGTTGAGGTTAGGCATGGAGCTGTACCAATTAGAAGTGAAAGAAGTGGAGGCACATGTTTTGAACATCAGGAGATGAGCAGTTGTATGACAGGACAGGGGGAGCAGTAAAAGTCAGTGGTATGCCTTTTACTGGGTGGTGGAGGCCTAGAAAGTTTGCCAGGAGGTTCGCAGAACTTGAAAAGGCATTGTCGGTGGGGAGCATGAGAAAAAGAAAGGTAGACAAGGAGTTTAAAGTTAAAAAGTTAGTTCTTTTAAGTTAATACTTGCGGTTTTAAGATGGAAAGGTAGACTTAAGTTGTTAAGGATGAAAGAGTTGCATTTTCATTAAATACAGGTGGGGTGGGCTTTTGCGGGTGGGACAGTAGGGGTGGGGGAATAGGGTTTTGATTAGTTTACGGATTGTTTAGTTAGGTAGTAGTTTTGTAAAGCAGATTTGCCCAGGATTATGCCATCTTTTGAGCACCTGTTACAATAAAGCGTCCTTTTGCACTCTTACAAGGTAGTCGGTGGTTTTTGTCTGAGCCCATATCTCCCAACTTGTAGTGAGGGCTAAAGGAGAGGGGGATTTCACATTGTAGCTTAAAACAGCTCCAAAATCTGCTTCAGTTTGCTATGGAAAGAAATCTTAATGTGCTGTGAGTAGTGTCCAGGGTTTATTGCTAAAGCTCCTCGGAGACTAGCCCTCCCAAGCAGACAGGAAAATGTATGCTTGGAGGAGCAGTGGGTTATGACAGCACACTTTAAGTAGTTAACTGGGTAAATTTGCTTTAGCATTTTTCGTGTAAGAAGTAATCAGGTCATGAATCACGTTTATTTGTTAACAATGTTCACCTTTTATTTTCAAATGGGTCCTCACTGACTGATAATGTCTTCTTCTGCCAGATTTTACATTTTGATTCACAAAATAATTATTTCCCGAGGCACGTCTTTATACAGAAGATTGTGAGCGCCTAATGCAACAGTGTTACACGTTTTATATTTGCAACAATCTTCGTCGGTGCTTGTAGAATACGAAAGAAACAAAAACTGAAATCAAGCCCAGGCTGAAAAAAACTTAGGTGAATAAAAGCTCAACCTTTCTGAACTGAAAATATTTACATTTTATTTCTGTCACTAACCGCGTGTGCTGAATTGTTCTTTATGGTTAATCTTAAGGCACCAACAGAGGATTAATTATAATACATGCTACCAGTTGAAGGCAAAAAAGGGTACACTCGGCGCACATGTACCAATATGTTCATCATCGATTTGGTGTCATTTGCTCAACACTTACTTCTTGGAGAAGAATATGAATATCCTGTAGTATCTTCACCTCTGTGGCACTAGTGCTTACCCCCGTCATTGTGGGGTATCATTTAAGCATAACTTATCCGACAGAGTAGTCTGGCTTTATTCCCCTGCTGGAGGTAATGGATGTGGGTGGTAGGTGGGTTGTACATCTACCAGCTCGGTCATTTTATTGTTCCCAAGTCTGAGGTGCAAGCACCAGTCCTTTAAGTTGCGCCCAAAAGGGTCCGCGAGAGCGGTCACCAAGTGGACCAGTGTTGTGTGAGCTTATTTAATGTTTGACAAATAAAGTTAGGTTGTGTGATGATAAATAAGAAAGTAGGTTTACTATGTAAATAATGGTGTCTGATGTTTGTTTTATTATTTTCCGTGGTACTGCTGTTTTAATTTGTTCATACAATGCAGGCATTATCTTGAATAAACAACTGGGGTGCCTTGTGCTTTTTGAGAAGGGTAGCTGAAGAGGAGTGTCTGAAAGACATGCAATGACTATGCCCAAAGTGTTGGGAGTAGTGTCATTAGACACCATGTGTAGGTGGCTTAACCTTTTGGAGACTATCTGCATTACGGCAACATAGATGAACAATTCTGGCACAGGTCTTCATAAGACTTCCAAGATGGCGGCTTCCAGGTGCTAGAAATGACGTGACCTATATTTATGATGCTCTTGCAGGTAGAGCAGCAGTTGCAGTCGTAAAGACTAATTGCTGCCATGGGTACCAAATAGTTTTTTTTCATCCACCAGTGAAGTTGCCCAGGTTCGATCCCTCACCCCGTCTCAACAGGCGTGAAGGTGGTATCAACTGATTGATCAGGCCGACTAGGCCACGTTTTTTTAACGTGTTTTATTTGGATTTAAAAAAATGCATGAGAAGAGTTCGAGATTATAATCACAAATTTTCCTGGCACCCATGGGAAAAGCAATAAGGCGGCAAATAATCTGCCTGCAATGGTGCAGGGGTTTGCTTTAGTGGCATTCACTGTGGTCATTTTTGGAAGCAAGGTCCCACTTTCAAACTGAGATACGGATGCGATGTGTTGTTAAGCGTCAATTGTGGACTTTAAAAGCACAACCTAACGAAACCCTTGCTTCCCCCTAAACAAAACTGCCCCATGTTGTGTAAATATATAAGGACCTCTGTAAGTGAAGTTATGTTGTGGTGATTGTAGGTGTGAAGTGCCTTAAATGAGGGTAAGCAATGTTTGATGTGGTGATGTGGTTACCCAAGTCTTCTCGGTTGTGGAGTGTTTAAATGAGGTTACACAACCTTTCTAAGGGTTTTTGTGGTTACAGGAGTTCAATGTATGTCTGGGTGGCTTTTAGTGACGATGCGGATCGTTTGACTGCATTCGTTTGGTCAGCAGCGCCTATTATGCCTATTATGTGCAATGATGCTTTAAGCTGAGTTTGGCTGCATTACCACAGTCCACTTTGCTTGTAGAGTGGTTTTAGTGTTGTCAGATAAAAAGCTGTTTGTTAGACCTGACAGCCTTAGGGTAGTCACCCCTAACTTTTTGCCTGCCTCCCTCCTCGTTTTGGATACTGTTTTGCTGGTTTTTAGACTCTGCGCACTTTACCACTGCTAACCAGTGATAAAGTGTATATGCTCTCTCTCTGTAAACATGGTAACTTTGGATCATACCTGATTGAACTATTTAATCTACTTATAAGTCCCCAGTCATGTGCACTCCAGGTGCCTAGGGCATGTAGATTAAATGCTACTAGTGGACCTGCAGCACGGATTGTGCCACCCACTTAAGTAGCCCCTTTTCCTTGTCTCAGGCCTACCATTGCTAGGCCTGGGTGTGCAGTTTCACTGCCACCTCGACTTGGCATTTAAAAGTACTTGCCAAGCCTAGAACTCCCCTTTTTCTGCATATAAGTCACCCTTAATGTGTGCCCTGGGTATCCCCTAGAGCAGGGTGCTGTGGAGGTAAAAGGCAGGACATGTACCTGTGTAGTTATATGTCCTGGTAGTGTAAAACTCCTAAAGTCGTTTTTGCACTACTGGAAGACCTGCTCCCTTCATAGGCTAACATTGGGGCTGCCCGCATACACTGTTGAAGTGGCAGCTGCTGATCTGAAAGGAGCAGGGAGGTCATATTTAGTATGGCCAGAATGGTAATACAAAATCCTACTGACTGGTGAAGTCGGATTTAATATTACTATTCTAGAAATGCCACTTTTAGAAAGTGAGCATTTCTTTGCACTTAAATCCTTCTGTGCCTTACAATCCACGTCTGGCTAGGTTTAGTTGACAGCTCCTTGTGCATTCACTCAGACACACCCCAAACACAGGGTACTCAGCCTCACTTGCATACATCTGCATTTTGAATGGGTCTTCCTGGGCTGGGAGGGTGGAGGGCCTGCCCTCACACAAAGGACTGCCACACCCCCTACTGGGACCCTGGCAGACAGGATTGAACTGAAAGGGGACCTGGTGCACTTCTTAGCCACTCTTTGAAGTCTCCCCCACTTCAAAGGCACATTTGGGTATAAAACAGGGCCTCTGCCCTACCTCATCAGACACTTGCTGGAGAAGAAACCGGAACCAGAAACGACATCCTGCCAAGAAGAACTGCCTGGCTGCTCAAAGGACTCACCTGTCTGCTTTCTACAAAGGACTGCTGTCTTGCTGTTGCCCTGCTGCCTTGCTGAACTCTTGTCTGGCTGTGAAAGTGCTCTCCAAGGGCTTGGATAGAGCTTGCCTCCTGTTCCTTGAAGTCTCAGGACCAAAAAGACTTCTTCCTTTCACTTGGACGCTCCGTGCGCCGAAAATTTCGACGCACAGCTTGTTTCGCGGCGAGAAAAACGCCGCACACCGACGCTGATCGACGCGACGCCCTCGGGACGATCGAGACTTCGACGCACAACCTCGCAAGGACAAAGCCGCTCGACTTTCCAGGAGAAATCGACGCGACGCCCACCGTGAGTGCGAAACTTTGACGCACGGCCTCGCAAGGACAACGCCGCCCGACTTCCAAGGAGAAATCGACGCGACGCCTGCCGTGAGACCAAACTTTCGACGCACGGCCTCGCAAGGACAACGCCGCCCGACTTCCAAGGAGAAATCGACGCGACGCCTACCGTGAGATCGAAACTTCGACGCGCAGCCCCGCAGAACGACGCGCAGCCGGAAAACAAGCAGGAGAATCCACGCACAGACCCGGGACATCTGGTAATCCCCGCGATCCACAAAAAGAGACTGTCTGCGCGCCGGAAAACGACGCCCGACTTCCCCGCGTGGAAAAGACCGACGCAAGTCTGTGTGTGCTGAGGAGAAATCGACGCACACACCCCTTTTTCCACGCATCTCTTCTCCTGTGGCCCTCTGAGGAGATTTTCCACCAGAAACCAGGTACTTTGTGCTTGAAAGACACTGTATTGCATTCTAAAGACTTAAGACACTCTATATCACTTCCCTGTGATATTTCTACAATTTTCCATTGCAACTTTATTCTTTTTGACCTACAATTATCCTGATAAATATTATATATTTTTCTAAACACTGTGTGGTGTAGTTTTGTGGTGCTATATGGTGGTATTGTATGATTTATTGCACAAATACTTTACACATTGCCTTCTAAGTTAAGCCTGACTGCTCGTGCCAAGCTACCAGAGGGTGGGCACAGGATAATCTTGGATAGTGTGTGACTTACCCTGACTAGAGTGAGGGCTTTTGCTTGGACAGGAGGTAACCTGACTGCCAACCAAAAACCCCATTTCTAACATTGGTGATCAGCGGTGAGGATAGGACTTGTATTTGTGCAGTGACATACAGTAGCTAAGTATCTCACTACCTACCCACAGTTGAAGGTCAACTTGGTTTTGATCTCTTTTTGAAAATCCGTTTTTTCCTGACAATTTTCAAAAACTAAATCCTCACTCAACATGTCTCTGACTGGGTCTCAGACAGGGGACTTTGACCTAGTCCAGTTGGATACATACACGGTCAAACAACTAAGAGGATTCTGCAGGGCATTGAGGGTACCCACCCAAGGGGCCTCCAGAAAGGAGGACTTTCAAGTGGCGCTGAGGGCCTGGGCAGAAGCCCATTTAGAGGATGATGAGGAAGGGGAGCCAGAAAATGGCCCCTCAGAAGGATTTTTACTATCTATGGATGGTGTTACCACTGCAATTGTGCACCCTTCCAGACCAGGGAGCAGTGTCTCCATGCAAAGCCTGACCGCAGAGGAAAGGAGAGAGGAAAGGGAGTTCCAATTGCAAATGGCAAAAATGAAAATTGAGGCGCAACAGGAGGAGAGGAGGGCAGAAAGAGAAGCCAAACAAGCTGAGGCTGAAAGAGCAGCCAAACAGATTGAAGCTGAAAGGACAGCCAAACAGATTCAAGCAGAAGCTGAAAGGGCAGCCAAACAAGCAGAAGCTGAAAGAGCAGCCAAACAAGTGGAAGCTGAAAGAGCTTTGGCTGAAAAGAAACTATTGTTGGCTCATGAACTGAGTCTCAAGGAGCTGGAGATCAAGGCAAGACAGTCTGAATCCAGCAATAATGGTGGCAGCATACAGACAGGACCTGCTGGAGAAAAGAAGGTTCGTATACCCAAAAATGTGGTGCCCAGTTTTGTGGTGGGAGATGACATAGATAAATGGTTAGCTGCTTATGAAGTTGCACTAAGGGCTCATGAGGTTCCTGAAGGGCAATGGGGGGTAGCTATGTGGGGCTATGTGCCGCCATTGGGGAGGGACACACTTCTCACATTGGATCCACCGGATCAAAACACATACCCACTCCAGAAAGCCACTTTACTTGCCAAGTTTGGGCTGACCCCTGAGGGATACCGTCAGAGGTTCAGGGACAGCACCAAACAAACCACACAAACATGGGTAGATTTCTTTGATTTCTCTAGTAAGGCACTGAATGGATGGGTGCGGGGCAACAAAGTAGCAGATTATAAAAGTTTATATGATTTGATCCTGAGAGAGCATATGCTTAATGTTACTTATACAGATTTGCGCCAGCACCTAGTGGATAGTAAGCTGACTGATCCCAGGAAGCTTGCTGAGGAGGCGGACCTCTGGGTTAGCACCAGAGTGTCCAAAAAGGTACCTGGGGGGGACTCCCACAAAGGTGGTCAGGGTTCCCAACAGAAGAAAGAGGGGGGAGATAAACTTACAGATAAGGAACTCTCTAAAGGCCCCCAAAAGAATTCCCAGGGAGGGGGTGGCAACCCTTCCTTTTCCAAATTTGGGAGAAAGCCAGGGACATTTGACAGGTCAGGAAAATCTAGCCCCAAATGCATGGAATGTTACCAATATGGTCACTACAAAGGCGATCCTCAGTGCCCCAAGAGGGCACCGTCCACTACTGGACAGGCACCTGGGTTGACTAGTGTAGCACTCGGGGGGGAGATGGACCCAACTAGCTTTGGGGAACAGGTAGAGATTTCCCTAGTGTCCCTGGGAGAAGGAGAAATGGTGCCCAAGGCCCACATGCCTAGAAATACTTCCAAGTACCGGCAGTGGGTCACCATTGATGGGCAGAGGGTGGAGGCTCTACGTGACACAGGAGCCAGTATGACTACTATCAAGAGTCAGCTGGTGTCAGCAGAGCAGATAATGCCTAATACATTCCACCAGGTCAGAGTAGCTGACAATCGCGAGAGTCACCTACCGGTGGCTCTGGTTCCCTTTGAGTGGGGGGGGGTCTCTGGTACTCTGAAAGTAGCTGTGAGTCCTGCCATGCCTGTAGATTGTCTGTTAGGCAATGACCTTGAGCACACTGCTTGGAAAGAAGTAGAGCTCAGGTCTCACCTGGAGATGTTAGGGTTACCTGAGTGGGTCTGCATGACCACACGGTCCATGGCTGACCGAGAGGGAAGTCAAGGGCATCTGGAGCCTGGAACGATGGCCCAGAGAGCTGCCAGGAGGGGGGACCAGGGGCGCGGGAAACCGGCCCCCGCTGTTCCCACAGTGGCTGACGGGGCTCCTGAGGAGGAGGCTTCCGAGCCAACTGGGGAAGACATCGCCGCCCTAGGTGACTTACCTGAGCTTGCGGGTTGGCAAGTTGAGGGTGGACCCACCAGGGAGGACTTCTGCAAGGCGCAGAAAGAATGTCCCACTCTAGAAGGTTTGAGGAAACAAGCCTCAAACCAGGCAGCCAGCGACGCCTCTGGCAATCACCACCTATATTGGGAGAATGATCTCCTTTACAGTGAGCCTAAGGTTCCGGGCTTTGGGGCAGCACGTGTGCTGGTGGTCCCCCAATGTTACCGAACCTTCCTACTGGGTCTGGCTCACGACATTCCCCTGGCAGGACATTTGGGGCAGGGCAAGACCTTTAACAGGCTTGACACCCACTTTTATTGGCCCAAAATGAGGACACACTCAGACAAGTTCTGCAGATCCTGTCCTACCTGCCAGGCCAGTGGTAAAGCAGGAAAAAGGGTTAAAACCCCCCTGATTCCACTTCCTGTCGTTGGCACCCCCTTTGAAAGGGTGGGCATCGACATTGTTGGCCCCTTGGACCCCAAAACTGCCTTAGGCAACAGGTTCATCCTGGTTTTGGTGGACCATGCCACCCGTTACCCAGAGGCAATCCCTCTAAGGACAGTAACTGCACCGGTGGTGGCCAGAACCCTGATGGGGATATTTACCCGTGTGGGGTTCCCCAAGGAAATAGTGTCTGACAGAGGCACTAACTTCATGTCCGCATACATGAAGTCGCTGTGGGATGCGTGTGGTGTAACTTACAAGTTCACCACACCCTATCACCCCCAGACGAACGGTCTTGTGGAGAGATTCAACAAGACCCTGAAAGGCATGATTGGTGGCCTTCCTGAGGCCATGAGGCGTAAGTGGGACGTCCTCTTACCATGCCTTCTCTTTGCTTACAGAGAGGTCCCCCAGAGAGGGGTAGGGTTCAGTCCCTTTGAACTTCTCTATGGGTACCCTGTCAGGGGACCCTTAAGCATTGTCCAGGAGGGATTGGAGAAAGCTCCAAAGGCACCCCCTCAGGATGTGGTCAGCTATATGTTGGCCCTCCGCAACCAGATGACCCGCTTCTGGAAAGAAGCCCAAGATAACCTTGAGGCCAGTCAAGAGGTGATGAAACAATGGTATGACCAGAAGGCCACCCTGGTAGAGTTTCAACCTGGAGACAAAGTGTGGGTAATGGAGCCAGTAGAGCCCAGAGCTCTCCAGGACCGCTGGTCTGGCCCATTTGAAATAAAGGAGCGGAAAGGGGAGGCCACTTACCTAGTGGACCTCAAAACCCCTAGGAATCCCCTAAGGGTGCTCCATGTGAACCGACTAAAAGCTCATTGTGAGAGGTCGGAGATCAACATGCTTCTGGTCACAGATGAAGGAACGGAAGAGGAGAGTGAACCTCTCCCCGACCTCCTCTCTGCCCAAGAAGGTGATGGGTCAGTAAGCGGGGTCATTCTGTCTGGCACCCTGACTCTAAATCAGAAAGGAGACTGTTATGAGCTGTTGGAGCAGTTCTCCCCCCTGTTCTCCCTTACTCCTGGGCTGACCCACCTCTGTGTTCATGATATTGACACCGGTGACAGTCTCCCTGTGAAAAACAAAATTTACAGGTTGTCGGATAAGGTGAAGGCCAGCATCAAGGAGGAGGTCTCCAAGATGTTGACTCTAGGGGTCATTGAGAAATCCAGTAGTCCCTGGGCCAGCCCAGTGGTATTGGTCCCTAAGGCTACTGCCCCAGGTGCGAAGCCAGAACTCCGGTTCTGTGTGGACTACTGGGGTCTCAACTCAGTCACCCGGACTGATGCTCACCCCATCCCCCGAGCTGATGAGCTCGTGGACAGGCTAGGCGCTGCCAAGTTCCTGAGTACGTTTGATCTTACTTCAGGGTACTGGCAGATCGCCCTGACTGAGGGGGCTAAGGAAAGGTCCGCCTTTTCCACCCCTGACGGCCATTACCAGTTCCGAGTGATGCCGTTTGGATTAAAAAATGCCCCCGCTACCTTCCAACGGTTGGTTAACGGGGTCCTGGCTGGCAAGGATGCCTTCTGTGCAGCCTACCTGGATGACATAGCTGTCTACAGTTCCAGCTGGGAGGAACACCTGCTCCACCTCAAGGAGGTGCTTCAGGCCCTGCAACAGGCAGGCCTGACCATCAAGGCTAGTAAGTGCCAGATTGGGCAGGGTTCCGTGGTGTACTTGGGACACCTAGTAGGTGGTGGCAAGGTGCAGCCACTCCAGGCCAAGATCGAAACTATCAAGGCCTGGCAACCACCTCGAACCCAGACTGAGGTGAGAGCCTTTTTAGGCCTCACCGGATACTACCGCAGGTTTGTCAAGGGCTATGGTACCATTGTGTCCCCCTTGACCGAACTCACGTCCAAGAAGCAACCTAGGTTGGTGAATTGGACAGAGGCTTGTCAGAAAGCCTTTGACGCCCTAAAGGAAGCCATGTGCACGGCCCCCGTGCTCAAGGCCCCTGACTACTCCCAGGAATTTATCGTGCAGACAGACGCTTCAGAGCATGGCATAGGGGCAGTCCTAGCACAGCTAAATGAGGAGGGCCAAGATCAACCGGTAGTCTTTATTAGCAGAAGGCTATTACCACGGGAACAGAGGTGGAGTGCTATTGAAAGAGAAGCTTTTGCTGTGGTCTGGGCCCTGAAGAAGCTGAGGCCCTACCTGTTTGGGACTCACTTCCTAGTTCAGACAGACCACAGACCCCTCAGATGGCTCATGCAGATGAGGGGTGAGAATCCAAAACTTCTGAGGTGGTCCATTTCCCTACAGGGGATGGACTTTACGGTGGAACATCGCCCAGGGGTTGACCACGCCAATGCTGATGGTCTCTCCAGGTACTTCCGCCTTAGCGATGAGAGCTCCCAGGAGGTCGGGTAGCTCTCCCCACTTTCAGCTGGGGGGGACACATGTTAGACCTGACAGCCTTAGGGTAGTCACCCCTAACTTTTTGCCTGCCTCCCTCCTCGTTTTGGATACTGTTTTGCTGGTTTTTAGACTCTGCGCACTTTACCACTGCTAACCAGTGATAAAGTGTATATGCTCTCTCTCTGTAAACATGGTAACTTTGGATCATACCTGATTGAACTATTTAATCTACTTATAAGTCCCCAGTCATGTGCACTCCAGGTGCTTAGGGCATGTAGATTAAATGCTACTAGTGGACCTGCAGCACGGA
This sequence comes from Pleurodeles waltl, assembly GCF_031143425.1. Lineage (NCBI taxonomy): Eukaryota > Metazoa > Chordata > Amphibia > Caudata > Salamandridae > Pleurodeles > Pleurodeles waltl. Next base: position 1,329,089,005 of record NC_090446.1, on the reverse strand, counting down.
TTGTGCCACCCACTTAAGTAGCCCCTTTTCCTTGTCTCAGGCCTACCATTGCTAGGCCTGGGTGTGCAGTTTCACTGCCACCTCGACTTGGCATTTAAAAGTACTTGCCAAGCCTAGAACTCCCCTTTTTCTGCATATAAGTCACCCTTAATGTGTGCCCTGGGTATCCCCTAGAGCAGGGTGCTGTGGAGGTAAAAGGCAGGACATGTACCTGTGTAGTTATATGTCCTGGTAGTGTAAAACTCCTAAAGTCGTTTTTGCACTACTGGAAGACCTGCTCCCTTCATAGGCTAACATTGGGGCTGCCCTCATACACTGTTGAAGTGGCAGCTGCTGATCTGAAAGGAGCAGGGAGGTCATATTTAGTATGGCCAGAATGGTAATACAAAATCCTACTGACTGGTGAAGTCGGATTTAATATTACTATTCTAGAAATGCCACTTTTAGAAAGTGAGCATTTCTTTGCACTTAAATCCTTCTGTGCCTTACAATCCACGTCTGGCTAGGTTTAGTTGACAGCTCCTTGTGCATTCACTCAGACACACCCCAAACACAGGGTACTCAGCCTCACTTGCATACATCTGCATTTTGAATGGGTCTTCCTGGGCTGGGAGGGTGGAGGGCCTGCCCTCACACAAAGGACTGCCACACCCCCTACTGGGACCCTGGCAGACAGGATTGAACTGAAAGGGGACCTGGTGCACTTCTTAGCCACTCTTTGAAGTCTCCCCCACTTCAAAGGCACATTTGGGTATAAAACAGGGCCTCTGCCCTACCTCATCAGACACTTGCTGGAGAAGAAACCGGAACCAGAAACGACATCCTGCCAAGAAGAACTGCCTGGCTGCTCAAAGGACTCACCTGTCTGCTTTCTACAAAGGACTGCTGTCTTGCTGTTGCCCTGCTGCCTTGCTGAACTCTTGTCTGGCTGTGAAAGTGCTCTCCAAGGGCTTGGATAGAGCTTGCCTCCTGTTCCTTGAAGTCTCAGGACCAAAAAGACTTCTTCCTTTCACTTGGACGCTCCGTGTGCCGAAAATTTCGACGCACAGCTTGTTTCGCGGCGAGAAAAACGCCGCACACCGACGCTGATCGACGCGACGCCCTCGGGACGATCGAGACTTCGACGCACAACCTCGCAAGGACAAAGCCGCTCGACTTTCCAGGAGAAATCGACGCGACGCCCACCGTGAGTGCGAAACTTTGACGCACGGCCTCGCAAGGACAACGCCACCCGACTTCCAAGGAGAAATCGACGCGACGCCTGCCGTGAGACCAAACTTTCGACGCACGGCCTCGCAAGGACAACGCCGCCCGACTTCCAAGGAGAAATCGACACGACGCCTACCGTGAGATCGAAACTTCGACGCGCAGCCCCGCAGAACGACGCGCAGCCGGAAAACAAGCAGGAGAATCCACGCACAGACCCGGGACATCTGGTAATCCCCGCGATCCACAAAAAGAGACTGTCTGCGCGCCGGAAAACGACGCCCGACTTCCCCGCGTGGAAAAGACCGACGCAAGTCTGTGTGTGCTGAGGAGAAATCGACGCACACACCCCTTTTTCCACGCATCTCTTCTCCTGTGGCCCTCTGAGGAGATTTTCCACCAGAAACCAGGTACTTTGTGCTTGAAAGACACTGTATTGCATTCTAAAGACTTAAGACACTCTATATCACTTCCCTGTGATATTTCTACAATTTTCCATTGCAACTTTATTCTTTTTGACCTACAATTATCCTGATAAATATTATATATTTTTCTAAACACTGTGTGGTGTAGTTTTGTGGTGCTATATGGTGGTATTGTATGATTTATTGCACAAATACTTTACACATTGCCTTCTAAGTTAAGCCTGACTGCTCGTGCCAAGCTACCAGAGGGTGGGCACAGGATAATCTTGGATAGTGTGTGACTTACCCTGACTAGAGTGAGGGCTTTTGCTTGGACAGGAGGTAACCTGACTGCCAACCAAAAACCCCATTTCTAACACTGTTGTTGTTGGGTACGTCACCTTAGTAAACGAAATATATGGAGCAGTTTGACCGCATGAGACAACCTTCGCAGAGGTTGCCTGAATCTCAGGAGTCACTGAATGCGCTGGGTATCCTTTGACACAGTTACTTGCACGCAACTGCTTACCTGATAACTATGCAGTGTTTTCAGCGCGAGTAGGTAACGCCTGAGGTAGTTGAGCTAGTTATCTGTGTCTGCAATGTGCTCCTGAGGCCGACGGAAGCTGTGAATCTGAGAGCGACATAGATGCTGTTGTGCGTCCGTTTGGAATTTAACTTGCTCACAACTTGTGCATTATTCCACATTCTGACATGCAGAACTCGAATCTGAAAGCAAAACTGTTTGAAAGGGAAAAACATTAAGGAGCGGTCGTAGTATTTCAGGTTGCTCATTTTAACTTCTGATAATTCCAATCAGTGGTTTTATTACATAATGCGCCCCGGAGGTGCAACACTGCACTCTAGGTTGTATTTGGGATTACAGAACAGGTTGCAGAAACTTGTGCAGCAACACAGATCACTTGGACACTACATGTGTGTCAGCTCGGCATTCCCTCCAGCGTGCAAATGTGGGAACACTCTACCTATGCTATGTTATAGACACAAGCTCAGAGACAAAGGAGTTGTCATGAGGGTGTACTGAGCATGCACAACAAGCACATAGTCAGCGTGCCGCCCCATGGGTGACCTCTGAAAGGGAATAAAAGGGTCCCATTGGCCTGCCAGACATTCTGCACCAGCCTGCAGAGGTATCTGTCCCCCTTTGAAATGTAGGCTGTGGTTCCGTCTGCAAAATGAATAAACAGACTGGCTGCTTCAAACAGGCCCTTACATGAAGGGGTTACCTCTGGGGCAGTGAGGGTTTGCAGTTGCCCTGAGGGCAGCGCATTAGCTGTAATATGGAGCACTGATCAGGTCTGCGGCCCGGCAAAGCCACTTAAAGGTGCACCACGGCCCAGGCTAGGGCTTTATATCCTGCACATAATATTGCCCCTAGTGGGAGCGGCCCTGGATGTGTGGTGGTGAAGTGAGGTTAGGCAATCTTTGCTAAGGTTGGTTGGCGTGACAGGAGTAGACTTTATGTGTGATATAAGTAGGAGTATTCAACCTTAAATGTGGTTGGTTGTGTGAATATGTGTGTGTCACCTGTTTCGAGTGAAGTTAAGAAACATTTAAGAGGTTAGGTGCATCACCAAGTTCACTCTGTGTGGATTGTTTTAGTGCGGTTTTACATTTGATGATAGTGAAATTAGACACCCAGTGCTAAAGTTCTCTGCATCTACAGAATGTGGCTTTGTGTGAAGTGCTCTCAGTGAGCTTAGACAGACTTTAATAAGGGTGGTTACGTCACCGTAGATCACTGAATGGGTTGAGTGCTTTTAGTGACATTAGGAAGCCTTTGATACGGGTGGTTGTGGCTCTGAATGCTACTTCATGCTTAAAGTGCTTTTATTGACGTAAAACCCTCTTTGATTTATTGGCTGTGGCGTGGCTGTCTACTGTTGACTGCTGTGGATGGTTTCTGAAAGATGTTATACACTGTTTACCTGGGTCCCCCATATTAAGTAAGATTTCATTTCCTTATGCTTTTGCTGTGAGCATTTGCTTTTGGTAGGGGTAGGCTCATTTGGGGTGGATTTTTTGCCAAACTTTTTTCTTGTATGAGAATCATTCGTAAAGAACTTATCTTTCAGCACTTCTGGTTGTACAATACTCACTTTGTTTTTAGGTCACAATGTAATATTTTCTACGAATTCTTTAAACAAAGTATAATAGATTGTACTGTGGCAATTAGTTACCATCTATAATGGTTGTTCTGGGATTTCCATATACAGGTACTTTAAGTGTACTAAGCTTATGTATTTGTAAATACATTCATTTATATATGTAGGAAGGTGAGCATCACATGCAAATTGTTCCTCCTCCCTTGGTGTTTTTCAGTAGACATTTAGTATATACATTTGAGGGTCCTATCACATTGGCTAATCTGCTAGTAGTACCGCATAGGGCAGTATTTATCCAGGGCGAAATTTCCACCACATTCTGAGTGATTGATCCAGAGATTTACCACATTTTACCCTTATGCAGGGTTTTCCTGGCAAATTCAACAGGGGGAATAATTCTCTGAAAGCCTGCACATCTTGTTATCTCCAATTGGTTCGAAAATCCATATGCGTGGGATTCAAAATCACCACAGCCGTTCAGAATGAGGATCTGCTTGCTTCACGGGCTTTTGACAAGAAGTTTCCTCTGTTATAACGATGTTTCGGCAAAGATTTTGGTGTTACAAATTATGTTTATGAGTGCAAAAATGTGTGTTTAGCATCAGAAATCACAAATCTTTGCTCACAGATTCGGAATTTGAAATTTTGTTTTCAAAATTATATCAAACTTACTAGAAGGGAAAAAACCTTCGGCAGGTGTTACGGTCAGAGAGTACAGTAAGGATGGTTGGGAACACCTGCAAAGCCATAGTTTTCAGTATTCACAAACTGTCCAGATGATTTATATATTGCCGTATAGCAAAATACCAAGATCAGAAATATTGGCCTTCCAAAACCGTGTGGCCAAATTATCGACTGCCCGAAGTTGTATATAGCTATGTAAAGATTTAGGGGGTCATTCCGACCCTGGCGGTCCATGACCGCCAGGGCCGGGAACCGCGGAAGCACCGCCAACAGGCTGGCAGTGCTTCCTGGGCCATTCTGACCACGGCGGTAAAGCCGCGGTCAGAAAAGGGCAACCGGCGGTTTCCCGCCGGTTTACCCCTGGCCCAGGGAATCCTCCATGGCGGCGCTGCTTGCAGCGCCGCCATGGGCATTCCGACCCCCTTCCCGCCATCCTGTTCCTGGCGGTTTTTACCGCCAGGAACAGGATGGCGGGAACGGGTGTCGTGGGGCCCCTGGGGGCCCCTGCACTGCCCATGCCACTGGCATGGGCAGTGCAGGGGCCCCCTAACAGGGCCCCATAAAGATTTTCAGTGTCTGCTTTGCAGACACTGAAAATCGAGACGGGTGCCACTGCACCCGTCGCACCCCTACAACTCGGCCGGCTCCATTCGGAGCCGGCTTCATTGTTGAAGGGGGTTTCCCGCTGGGCCTGCGGGCGGCCTTCTGGCGGTCGCCCGCCGGCCCAGCGGGAAAGCCAGAATGGCCGCCGCTGTCTTTTGACCGCGGTGCGGTCATTCGGCGGTTCCCTCCAGGCGGGCGGCTCCCGCCGCCCGCCGGCGTCAGAATGACCCCCTTAATATTCTTAGCTCCGTATGTACGTTCCTTGAAGGTATATATCATTGAGGTACATATATGGGGATTTAAATATAGTAAAATTATACTTGGATTTACCTACTGACACCTCTTTCACACCCCTTCCTAAGTGTTGAATAGGTTAGAGAAAACATTTTGAGAGTCAAATACTTTTGCGACTCACAAACTAGGTGAAGTACACAACAAAAACTTATTCTGTGGTCAAAAGCTCTGTGATTTTGAGAATCTCAGTGTTTGCGACTGCAGAATGACTTCGTACATCTGGCCTCTAGTCCTCAATTGGTCGGTCCTTGTTGTAGGGGAAGAAGCATAAACAGGGGCAGAGCTTCAAGGGTGGTGTCTGGGGTGTTACACCCCCATTATAAATGTATTTTGTGATAAAAAGTTGGGTGCAGGTGCTTTCAGTCGGGTAGGGTGAGGTATCTGTCATATATCACCAGGAATTTGTACACACACAGACAAAGGCGAGCACACACTCTCCCCATCTCTGTTTGGAAACACTTCAAAAATGTTGGTTATTGCACAAAATAAAGTGCTTTCTCACACTTAGTGCCCCAATCAATCCACATCCCTCTCACTTTCTGCTGCCTGTTAAGCCCCTCTTGTGCACCCTGCTTGTCCTATAATGTATTTTAACATTATACCAGCCCAATTCATGGACGTCAGTTCATCAAAATGCCACGGGTAGCAGAAGTAACAACAGGCGCCCCTTGACCCCCACTTTTACTCACAAACACATACTTACAGATAAACACAAATTCACACTTACACACTCACACACGTATACACACTCTCACCCACAAGCACACACACAACATACATTTAAAAGCATTTTAATGACCTCAGCTGCCATAGAAGGGCATATTCCAGCTAACTGTACCCCATTTTTATTAGACTAATAGTGAATGATATGCTATTGTTCACTATTCGTGTAATAAACATGAACAGAAAACAAGGAAAGTGGAGGCCGAACTGAGCTCCATAAGCACGAGCTTCCTCTGTGCTCCTGGCATTGAATTTGCCGCCTGAGGCCAGGGGTCCTAAAGGCAGGGCCAGGGGTCGCATCCATGGTCGACTGTTGGGAAATCTGAAGCCCCCCCACCCCCGCGCTGTTACTGACCAAGCTACGCCCCTGAGCATAAACACCCACCACCGTGTTCCCATGAGAAGGTGCGCGCGTGCCCCAGATTCAGCGGAAGCTTCCATACCGAGGCTTTCATGGCCGTTCCCCTGCTCCAAACCTGACGAGGCGACCCACAAACAAAGACCAGCGATCAATAAAGGATTGAAGACGGAAATAAAAAGGTTCTCTTACCACCTCCCAGCTGCGCTCCTTGTTCAGCGCGATCACGACGAGGGACGGGTTGATCAGGTAGCCGTCTTCATTGAACGAGAAGTCTTTGCCGCCGTAGGATATGTTCATAAAATATCTACAAATCGGCAACGCCAACAAAGACAAAAAATAATAGCGGTGAATTAACAAGGTGCTTCGCTCAATAGCAGGCATTTCCTACTGATGGTGTGTCGCTCTTGGCAGCGAAACCCGCCCGCACCCTCCTTGATTACCAACTAGTTTTCAGTTTCAATAGATTTCAGCACACTGTTCATGGAAGGGGACCATTCAAGGAGCCCAAGGGCGAGCCTCCTTCTCGAGTTATCTACTTGGAAGGGTCTGGGTAAGCGAGGACAGATAGATGGTCTCATTAGGGTAAATGGAATGTACTGTAACGCCGAGCCCGGCCTTTGCTAAAATGGCGACCTGGGCGCGGCCGGAGAGAAATTAGGGATCCTCCTGCTGGTAGTGAATTGAATGAGGCAGCAGGCGGTCCCTATTGTGTCCACAGGTCAGTGCCTGGATGAGCAGTGACTGGTCCCTGAACAGAAACATCCCCTGATCTCCCAACCTTCCCTAAATCACCCATAGCCAGGGCCACTGGAATTATGCGGCAGGAGAGGGTCAAATTATGTGGCAGGGTTGAGTAAACTATGCCTCAAGAGAAGGCTAATTAGGCAGCATAATGCGGCACGATTTGTAACAGCATTACTTCATTATTTCATCATTTTTATACTTGGGCATAGGTTGCACCTCAGTACCAGTTTGACACCCAAATATAGCAATCAGCAACAAAAAATTGGCCAGTCTGGTTTTGCAAAGGGCGCGCTGCAACACTTGTCACTGCATTTTTAGTAACTGTTGAACTGCTGGAGCTAGAAACAATTTATTTTTGTTAAAATCTGCAGATTACCCAACAGGTGATGGATTATGTGATAAATGCAGCAAATCTATAATTATGTGAAAATCGCTGCAGCCGCATAATTGAATAATTCCAGTCGACCTGCCCATAGCTTAGCTGCCTCACGCAGATGATGGTTTTATTGATGTGTGTCAGCCGGGGTGAGAGGGTGAAGGGAGGGCATGAAAAAGGGCTTTTAAAGGGGTGTTAAAACATCGCCTGCACTATGATAATAAAGGACTAAAACCACTTTAAACAGGCAAATCAGATAGAAATGAACAGACAGGGACAAGGACATGGCTGGAGCAAGATGAGAAGGGCGCTGTTGTTGGCATAACCTTAATGCACACAGCTCCACGTGCCCCTCAGAAGTTTGTCGCTCTGGGCCTTGGCCCGGCTCACCCATGCTAAAGGTCGGCCCTGCTGTAATGTAAGAGTGCACTAGTGAATTGGAAGCAAATTCAAGAAAGAGACAAGATCTATCAAGTCAAGAAAGGAAATGAGAGGGTGACAGACAAAAAGAAGAAATTATGTGGAAAAAAAATATAAAAAATTAACATGCTAATAAGTTCAAAACGAAGAAATGTGGAGACTATGGTTTTTGCAGAAGATTGATCAGGAATTAAAAACAAAGCACACTGAAATTTTTAAAATAGCAATTTCAGATAGAGCAAGTTCAAGTGTGAAAGTTAATGTAGGTGAAGAGGTAGAGACATGAATAGGTGTGGTAACTGAAAAGTTTGGTGTAGAACTATTGTTAAAGGAAGAGTTAGGTGTGAAGGTAAAGGTAAGTGAAGCGATGAAGGTGAAGAGGAAAATAAGGTGTAGGTGCAGAGGTAGGTGTAGAAGCAGTGGTTAGTACAGAGAAAGATGCGGAGGAGGAAGTCTGTTTCGAGCTACACAGGTATATAGGCAGGGGAAGAGGTATAGATGCAGGGGAGGAGACAGATGTAGAGATAGGTACGGAGGCACATGTAGAATTAGACAGGTTTAAAGGTAGGGGAAGAGTTATAGGGGTAGAATATAGAGGTAGCAAAGGAGGTAGAGGTTGGTACAGAGGCAAGTGTAGATTTAGAGACAGGTGTAGAGGTACAGCAGAAGATACTACAGGTGTACGAGGGGAGGCAGACAGATCTAGAGGTAGGTACATAGGAAAGAGTAGAGTTAGACATGCGCAGAGGTAGAGAAATATAGAGATGGGAGTTGAGGGAAAACAGAGGTCGAGGTAGGTACAGAGGTAAGTGTGGTGTTAGACACAGTGGCAGATGTAGTGATCAAACCTGGCTGTACAGTGAAGCAGAAGTCTCATCACCCCACATGCAATCTCACAGCCGGGCATGGCTTTCGGAGTATAAATAAATGGGAAAAAGACAAATCAAGGCTCTTCCAGCACAGCAGCTTACAGTGTCTGTGTGAACAAGTCGGCACAGCAGCGTAGACCCCACATCGCACCGTGCAGCCAGGCATTTGCCTACCACATCTGGTGATGAGGAACCTACTGAAGTATCTAGGTTGGCCGCTTAAGTTAGCATCACAGCCTGCACCAAAGGGTGAGTGACGGGCAGAGCCGTTTCCCTCAGTGGCATTCGAGTATTGTTCCTGCCGGAAGCCCGCACATGCATTTGCACATCCCTAAGGGGCAAATCTAAACCCCCTGAGCACCGATTGGGGTTGGGGAGGTATCATTGGCAAGAAGAGAATCTCCCTTTTCCAGTGAGACCTCTTCCCAGTAGATCCCTGCTTGGGTTTTACCACAGGAGAGTGATCCCTAAGCAGTCATTCACCCACTAGGCACCATGGATGAGGGGAGCGACCCCTTAGACAAAGGCTTGTGCTCCCCCCTAAAATATTTAAATATTTAACTACAGCAGTCATTCTGCCCCTGGGGGAAATGGGGATAACACTAGCGCTGGGGTGGGGGTGGCAGAGGGGGGAAGAATGCCCACTAGACATCAGGGAAAGGATTTTTTTTAAATATAGGGGTTGAGACTGCCCACCTTGGCCATGCCCATGCCCCCACCCCATTAAAATGGGCATAAGTCTTTCTGCCTCCCGAATGGCAGATGGAATACTTACCTCCAAACTGCCCCTTGAGAGGCAGAAAGCCCACTAGACGCCAGTGATTTCTTTTTTTAAATATAGAGGTGAGGGCTGCCCACAATTGGCATAGCCATGGCCCCACCCTGCTTAAATGAGGCATCAGCCCTTCTGTTCTACTGTGGGAAGATAGGGCAATTACCCCCAATCTGCACCCAGTGGGGCAGAAAGCCCACTAGACAACATGAAATCATTTATTTCTTCAAATATGGGTTGGGTGCAGCCCACCATGGGCATGAGCATTCCCTCAACCAATTTAAATAGATATCAATCTTTCTGGGCCCCCCCTTGGAGGGGCAGATGGGGTAATTACCCACAATCCGCCTTCCTCTAGAGGGTCAGAAAGCCCACTAGGTCCCAGGAAAAGGAGTTTTAGTTAGATATAGAGGTGGGGGCTGCCCACCATGGACATGACGATGCCTCCCCCCCATTTAAATGGGGCATCAGCCCTTCTGCCCCGATCTGCCCCGCCGGGGGGCAGAAAACCCATTAGATTCTAGGGATTTTATTTGAAAAGAAATAGTGGGGTGGGGCTGTCTGCCATGGGCATGGCAGTGCCCCACCCCAAAAACAAAGTAGTCAGCCTTCCTGTCCCCCTGGGCTCTATGCCATCCGGGATGTCAAATATATGGAATTGCCACAGATCTTCACAGGTGGGACATGGACACCCTGTGTTGTCCAACAGCGTTGCCATAAAATATCGAGGCTCCGCCGGGTAACTTTGAGGTAGCTCCCATACACAGGCCCTGCCCTCAGGAAAAGCAAGGAGACTCCAGGAGCACAAGAGGCCACCAGTACAAACTCAATCCCTCCCACAGTCTAGCCAAAGGCTTAAAGGCTTTGTGTGCTCAGTTACAGTGAATTAAGAGGAATATAAGTTCAGACTAACACTGGAAGGGGGAGTAGTGATGTACCCAGGCCGTACGGTGGAGCTGAAGTTTTGTGACACTACATGCAACCCCATGGCTGGGTGCAGCTCACTGCTTAGAAATAAATGGCTACACTAGAGTTAGACAAAGGTGTAGAGGAATATATACATATATATATTCACTAAAAAAACAAAGATGACAGAGACGTTATAGATAGGGTCAGATTTTACACACACAAAACCATAGAAATTCAGCTTGTTAGAGTTATTTAAAGTAACTATAACTCGTGCCCTAAGGTAACTATAGCTTGCGCCCTTGCCATGAAGTGCTAATTACCTCAGATATTACATCATTCAGGAAGTCTTCTATGACATCACAGATAATATCACTGTAACATTTGCAGTAAAATTATTGATGAGAAAACTGTGCATGGCAAGGGCACGAGTTATAGTTACTTGAAATAACTTAACAGCTGAATTTCTATTGTTTTGTGCATGTAAAATCTGAACCTAGCTATAACATCCCTGTAATCTTTGTCTTTTTAGTGAATTTCTAAGATTTTTTAATTCTATTTCCTAACTATATTGTCTCTGTAACCTTTGTTTTTTTATCGAATTTCTAGTTTTTTTTAAACATTAAATAAAATGCCCATTGTAATGCACGGTGCGGGGGGAGCTGGACTCAGGGCCTGGCCTGTCCTTGTGCCACCCCCACCCAAGCTTGCTGCTCCTACTCTCCTCTCTTCCTTGTTAGCCATTGTCCAAGTCCATGCACCTGCTCCCTCATTACTGCCCTGTGTGGCCATTGTTCTACCACTGTCCTTCCTGCCTGCCCTGAACCGTTAGCTTGCTGCCCCATTCAACTCCTCCCTAACCTCTGTTTTCCGAGTCCATGAACCAGCCCTTTCCCTCCTGTCCTGCATGGTCAGATGTGCTGCCCCTGCCCTCCATTTAGTTTGATGTCCCTGTTAACTCCTGCCCTCTGATGCCCATTTCTATGCCCATCATTGCCCTCATGCTTAGCCTCTGTGCTTACCTTGCTGCCCCTACCCCTTCCTTTTTGTCCACCATGTTCCACAGACCTGCGACTGCCCCTCCTTTCCACTCTGAGTGTTCTGTTGAGCTGCCACTGCCCCTCCCACCTGCTTAGTATGGTCAGATGTCTGCCACCTGTCCCTTCCACCTCCATGCTACTTGTCCGAGTTCCATGCCCTTATCCCCTCCATCCTGTCCTCCATGGTGCATTTTGCTGCCACTCCTTTCTGCCTCCGATGCTCTGTTGTGTTGCAACTATCTGCCCACCCCCTGGTCTGTTTGGAAGCCCCTTCCCCTGCCTCTCTTGTCTGTGTCCAGCCCCTACCAATCCCTTCTGTCCTCCATGGTCCTTCGATCATGCCCCTGCCCTCTCCCTGTTGCCCACCATGGCCGCTGTGCTGCCACAAACCCTCCCACTTGCCATGCACGGCCCTCCGTGGTGCCACAGACCCTCACACCTGCCCTGCGTGGTCAGCTTGCTGCCTCTGATCCCCTCCCACCTTGCCTCCATTGTCTGTGTGTATGTCATTATAGTCTCACTGTGGCCCTCCATGGTGTGTTGTTCTTCTAGTGCCCATCCTGCCTGCCCTCTGTTGTCAGCTTGCTGCTCCAATCTGACCCATTCCCCCTGCCCTCTGTATAGCATGTGCAGGTCCCTATCCCCTCCCTCCTGTCTTGTCTGGTCCATAGTTTTGCCCCTGATCCCTTTCCTCCTTTGAACTTGGCTGGACAGAATTATACCAAATTTGGCAGAAAGCTAGCTCTTGGACCGGAAATCATGCTTTTTGTAATTTGATGTAAATTCGTTCAGCGATTTTAGAGATGTTAAAGAGCAAAAATAATGGTATCTAGGGATGTGGTTCCTCTGCGGATCCAACTCAGTTTCAGCCGAGTCCCACAAAAAAAAGAATAAAAAAAAGAAAAGGGGACAGGGTAGGGTCACCCTGAGTCCCTGGCCTTGGTCTACGGATCCCTCCCGGACCCTGCCAAAGCTAAAAAGCATTTTTTATTTAAATATAATCTCAGAAAAATCAGTGGCTCAGGATCAGCGGATTTCTCTGAGTCTACTGTCCTTTTTTTTTTATTTTTCACCAGGATGGGCCAGGTCCAGGGGGCATTGGGGGCTTAAAATAGAGGGGGGTGCATGGTGCCGCCCTCCTAGGGCTTATGTTAGCCCCCGGGACCACCACCTCCCCAGAGGAATTTTGTTAAAATATATGGGGGGGCTACAAATCCCCCTGCACCATGGGGACCACCATATCCCCGGATCAAATTAATTATTTGTAATGGGGAAGGCCCATAGGCCTTCCCCACAGCCCCAGGGACTGCCAACTCCTCGGGCGGAATATGAAATTTATGTGGGGGGAGGGGAGGGGAGGTGCGTGCCCACTCCCCCACAGCACCAAGGTCCCCCTCCTCCCCAGGGCTATTGATTGCAATTAAGGGGGGGAACAGCCCTCCCTGCAGCCCCGGGGACTGCCACCTACCCAGGGCTGAAATAACATGATGAAGGGGGTCAGTTGCAGAGTGCTGGCCCTGGGGACCACCACCTTCCTGGGGCTGAATGAAAGGTTGGAGCCAATAATGAACCTGGGAACCGTCATCCCCCAGGGCCGGCTGCTGCTATGTCCTGGGGTGTCTAGCCCCAGGACATAGCTGTTTGCTCTGACTTGGCGGAAGCTTTGACAGCTCACGCCAAGTCAGAGCGACCACTCTGCTTCTACTCTGCTTCCAGCAGGCCCTGGAAGCAGAGGTTTCATCTCTTTCCCTGCCCGCACAGATGGAGGCAGGGAAAGAGATGAAACTACTGCACTTGCAGACAAGAAGCTGAATGTTTAGCAGTTCCCTGTGTGCAAGAGCAATGCTGGCTCCCGCAGGAGGCTCGGAAGTGGCTGGGACTGCAGTGGCCTTGAGGCTGCGCCCACTATCCCACTGCACACTGGGTGCCCTGGGTGGCACCCAGAAGATATGGCCGGGCCCTGGGGGATGAAGTGCCCAGGGCCAAAACTGACCTGGCGTGGGCGGCTGCACGGCCCCCCTCCTCCATTTATTTCAATCAATCAATCAGGAATTTGTAAAGCGCACTACTCACCCGTGAGGATCTCACGGCGCTGGGTATTTATGGTGGGGTCCCAGGGAACGACATCAGCCCAGGGAGTTGGTCCATGCAACTCCCACCCCTATTAAATGAAGGCTGGGCCCCGGGGGATGGGGTCCTCATGGCCAAATTTGGCCCTGGGAGGGGGGCCATGCAGTCCGCCTCCCCTAGAGTTCATGGGTCTCCCTTTAAATTGATACAAGTATGCAAATGTGCAAATTGCCTGGAGACATTTCCTTGTGGTCCATTATGCACCTGTAGTGTAGAATACACACTGGACTTTTACCAAACTAGGCAGCACTTACTAACTAACCCTCAGAAAGTACTTCAGTTGGGTAGGTATTCTGTGCAAAACTGTAGACTCTTATTGGATAAACGGGCAGGTGCTGTTTCTTTGTTGCTGATTTACGCACGCAGCTACTGACACACCCCCACAGACACTCACAGACCAACTCAGGGTCACGCACTCACTCACAGACCCACTCAGAGGCTCATGCACTCACGCACAGACCCACTAAGAAACTCATGCACTCACTCACAGACACACTCAGAAACGCATGCATTAATTTACAGATTCACTCAGAAACTCATGTGCCCACTCACAGAACTACTCAGACACTCACAGACCCACTGAGACACTCAAGCTCACACTCACAGACCCACTCAGAGACTCATGCACCCACTCACTGATCCACTCAGACTCACGCACCCACTCACAGACAGACTCAGAGACTCACACAGTCACTCACAGACCCTCTCACACCCACATAGACTCTCTCTCTCCCACTCTCATACCCAGGCAGACACTATCACACCCACTCTCACACCCAGAGACATCATTCTCACACTTTTTCTCACACTCAGAGAGACAGGCCCTGGCCAACACCCGCTGCACACGGTCAAAGGCTGTGCGTGGCGCAGAGCTGGATTAACGTTTAATAGTTAAAAATACTTTACGTAAAAAAAATAAAGAAATTCACTGAAAAAACAAAGGTTTCAGGGACGTTAACTTTTATGAAATAGAATTAAAAAGAAACATAGAAATTCCTTGAAAAAAAACAAAGGTTACAGGGACATTATAGTTGGGTTCAAATTTACTTGTACAAAACCTTAGAAATTCATCAGTTATAGTTAGTCATTTCAAGTAACTAAAACTCGCGCCCTAAGGTAACTATAACTCACATCCTTACCGTGCACTGCTAATTACCCTAGATATTGCAGCACTCATGACAACTTCTATAAAGTTATTAAAAACGTAAATGAACCATTAGTAGTCAAATTAATGAATTCCGTGGTGTGGGTGGAAGTCATAGTTACCTTAGGGTGTGAGTTTTAGTTGCTGAAATAACTAACTATATATAACTGCTGAATTTCTAAGGTTTATTGTGAGTAAATTCAGTACTTAACCATAATGTCCCTGTAACTTTTGGTTTTGTCAGTGAATATATACATTTATATGTAGAAGTGGAGGCAGATAGAGAAACTGAGATACGTGCAGAAAAAAGTGAAAAGTCAGACGCAGGTTTAGGGAAGTGTTAAAATTAGGATTAGCGTAAATGCAAGGGTTAGGTCTAGAGGTACTATTAGGGTATATGCCATATGCCATGTAACATGAAGTTCACAGCACCCAATCCGGGAGGGTCTATTCATCCTTTAATCACTCTGCCATCAATAAAATGAGTACCATTGAGCTGGATAGTAAGTTATTGCTGACCACCAAGAAACAACAAAGTTTTATGCATATGTGATATACATGGGGATTATTGTAATATTCATATACAGAGCTTTGACATCACAGAAAGGCAGCGCTGCATAAAAAACAGTGGTGAATCCTCAAAAGATTAGACTGCCTTCTCTGACTGTGGAGGCATTAGTAGTAGAGGAAAGAGCCAGAAAGAGAGCAAGGGGAAATAGTTTCTCGGGGGAGGGAGAGGAAGAGAAGCCAAGCAACATTTAAAAGCACTACTTCACAAGGAACACATTGGATAAGCTCCTTAGACTTCATTCATTAATAACATTTGATATAGCGCTTTATTATGTGCTTCTACCGTTTGTAAGTGCTTTAAATGAAATGTGTCATTATCACCCCATTTAGATCGCCAAACTTACTGAGCTTGCAGCTACTGTGCATGACCTTTAGGTTCCAGGAGGGTATCCGAGGTAGAAGTAGGAGAATGTTTTAATTCACAGCGTAATAGGGGGATATGGGAAAATGTCACCCTTCCCATGGGAGGACAACGTTTTCAGACTTCGCCCAGTGCAAAGATTTGCACCACCCTTGTCTCATTCCTTGCAGCTGGAAGTCCTACGTGATATGTAACTTGGGATAATTGTTTTCCTTGCTGCTGTCAAAGCTGCCGCATTGGACTAGTGACACTGGGGTTGTATCTGAGAATATCATATAAAGGAATAAGCACCGACCAAAACATTGTGTCCTCTTCATCACATTAAGTGCAACTTTTCTATTATCTCCAGTGGGGGGATATTTTCATATACGATATTTAAGAGATGATACTTATGTTAGAGGATAGTCTAACGCTGATATTCAGGTACCAGATTTCTCAAGGCCACCTGTTCATCTTAATGAGCCATCTTGCTCTATGTGTTGAGTCCGCGCTCTGGAGATGTGTTTGTAGCATAAAGGTCGTAGGTTCCATCCCAGTGGCATCAGCCCTTTCTTTGCCTTGCATTCATCCCCTTTTGAGAAAGGTGGACACTGACAAATGTAAATCACATAATATTGAAATGGCCAAAGGCACTTCAGTCTGTGCTATGGGTGATCTTATTGCTTTATACTATCATTATAAGTTACGTGGTGTCTTCAGTCTATTGGTTGTCCAAAAATTCAAATTGAGGGAAACAAATTTCTACTACAGATGGGCAAAGCTTAGTATGTTGCCACCAAAGGCTGCAGAAGGTTAGCGCACCCGGACTACTACAGTGGCACCCATGTAGAGCAGGTTTTCCTGGGGCAGGACGCCATCTGCTGCTTTCGTATCAGGTATCCTATGATTAAAAGATGCCCAGGGAGGCTCCACGCAGAGGTGCCACATGTGTGGAGATACATTTTAACCACTACTAATCAGGCATCTCTGTAGCCATTACTAGATATTTTACGCAGCAGCGGCCCATCTGTACGGGCTGAGAGGCAACACTCCAACCTTTTTTATTGCTTGAAGAGGTTCTGTCAGACTGAACAAAAGTCAGCCTGCCAGACACTCTTCGGGGTCAGTGCATTTAGTGCATGTCCAGCTCCTAACTCCCTGAGCTGAACTTTGCTGGGCTGAAGAAGTCACAGCTCTTGTGGGCGTGACCTCTTCGGCCTGGCAAAGGTGCCTCAAGGCCCTCCCCCTCATGTGAGGGGGAGCGTCACCAATTGCTTCGGACCTGGGCACTTCAGTTTTAAGCCCTGAAGTGCCATGAGTGTCAATCAGTGAGAACTCGTCACAGAGTGGGATGGAGTCAGCAGTCTTGACCCCATCCCACTCTGGGACGAGATTAGGACTGCTGCCTTCCCCCACTGGGGGAGGGGGGAGGCAGCAGTCCCAATCCTCCTGGAACCTTCAAGGCTTCCCTTTCAGAGCTGAGGCTCTCGAAGTAAGCTTAATTTTTGGTGCATACGTGTGTGCATGTAGAATGTATGTAGATTTGTTAGTGAGTGTTGTGAATGAGTGTGAGTGTGTGTGTAAATGAATGGGTGTGGGTGAAGTGCATGTGTAAACCCCCCAGCCCACCTGCCTTGCAAAATTACCAGTCTCCACTGGTTTTACAGGACATGAGAAGGGGTCTCAGGGATAGAAAGTGGTGTGCTTCCCTGCCACAATACCTTTAGGGAAAATGGCACAATAAGGTGAGATTTTAAAGAACACAACATATTTGGCAATTTTTTTAAAGCATTAATATTTTGATTCAGTGACGTAACAAAACTGGGTGGGGCCCCCCTGCAAAGAACATGGAGGGGGCCCTCTGGACTCATTTAGGCTAGGTGCTGTGCTGAATCCACCACCTGGAGCTCGGGGCCCCCCTGCACGGCGGGGGCTGCATGGGCTTTTGTTACACCACTGTTTTGATTCCTGTATAAGAATTTATGATAATTAGTTGGAAATTGTGCATTTTCATGCACGGTGCGTTGAGAACATTGGGAACTTTCAGGAAATGTAGTCAAAACACCTCTGGCCAGTAAAATTGATGAAAACCGAATAGTACATGAATTCAATTATACATGGGGTTGCGTATTCTCCATGGAGGAACTTTTGGGGAAATGTTTGTCAAATGCTTTTTTAACAGCCATTGATATTAATTGAATGGGTTTTAAAAGCCGTCCTAAACATGTTGGCAGATAATTATGTACACACCAACATAATGCACTGTCAGTGAACGCTGCAATGACTGTACTTGGCACCTGTGTGAGAGACCTCGCTGGACCACTGAGCAGAACAAGTACACAACGTAGGCATTTTTTCGTTGAGGGTGTATGGACACAGCTGAGGGAGTAAGTGCGGCAGTGGTACTATTTCCACTACTCAAAGGAACAAGAAGTAGCCAGGAGGGCATTCAGCCAACATTCCAGAGCCTGGCTGCAGTGCTTAATTTATCCATGTGGTTGCAGGTGGGGATGCCAACACATATTTTTGAGGACAAAAGTTTTCTCATATCATCAGACTTCAAACCACACCTAACAACAGAAAGGAAGAAAAAGGCGAAGGAAGAGGGAAAAGAACAAGGACGGCTCCTCCATAAAGGCGGAGGAGCATCGCACCCACCCTGTGAGCCAGGAGCGACAGCTGCAAACCTTTTCCACAAAAACGATAATAAGCTTTGTTTATTATCGTTTTTGTGGAAAAGGGGCAGGGTCACGAGGGTAACAAGCAATGAGCTCACTCCCCCTCAGAGTGCATGAATGTTTGACCGGCCGTCTCGGGCCGGGCAAACACACATGTGCACAGTGCGTATGGTTGCTGGGCTGGAGAGAGCCTGCACAGGCTCCCAGTCTGCCTGGGAGCACCCAGGCTGGGTGCTCCCAGCCAATCCTGACGCTGCTCTGAGCAGCGTCAGGATTAGCACAGGGCAGGCTGGGAGCCTGTGTCTGCAGGAAGAGGTGAGGAGCGCGGGTCTGAAGGCGGCAGCGGCACAGCAGAGGTACGTTTTTTTATTTTTTATTTTTCATTTAACCCCCCCCCCGCGCCGCCCCTCCCCTTCACCGCTGCGCGAGCCACGACTGGAAAAGAAAGATAGGAAAGCACTGAAAAAAGGAAAAAGCTATAATTAAAAGCATATGCACGATTATGAGGAAAGAGAATGAAAGTGTAGGGTGCTAGAAGAAAGAGGCATGTGGAGAAATCAACATCAGGACGCCTTGGTATTCACAGCAATCCTGGCCTTCGTTAATGCCTGTAGTGAGCTCTTAAGAGATACTTTGGTCCCCTATCATTATGTCTTTTACACATTAAGCACTGCTTGGACCCCAGGTGCTGGTACTGATTGGCAGTGATACATTTTGGGCCAGGGTCAGTGTCCATCTTCTGGACTGGTCCCTTTCTGTCTGTCACTGCCTGCTCAGCAGGTGGCAGATTGTGCAATTTAAATGAGGAAGAATGCTCAACCAATGAGGAAAAGGAGGAAGAAGCTCAACAGATGAGGAAAAGAAGTGCCCATATTCTTCTCCACATGAATTAGGTCTATCCAGATAGAAGTCTCTTTCTCTCCACTGTGATAGTAGTAAGCATTGGGCCTTTTCCCAGAGCTGGAAGCTGAAAATATGTATTCTGGGAACTCACATGCCTGATGCACAAGCTGGGGCTAGTTGGGTAGAGCTGAGGTGTCATTTGTGTGTTAAAGTTAATAGGCAACATTATTACTCACTAATAAATGTTAGAAAATATTATTGATGAGCTGAATTTGCCAACATTATGCCCTTTTGAGGGTCATGGCTTTTAAGAACCATTGTTGCTTAGCTGGAACCACAGGCCTGCTTGTTCTTATGTCCTTGGTCCTAATGTCTCTGGTCCTCCAGACTGTCTTCCTGGCCTACTCTTGGAGCCGAACCATTAGAGCCTCTGGGGTCCCCTGTTCCAGTCCCAGTGAAAGTAACCACCTTGTGTGAGTTTCATTGGTTTCTCTTGTCATTAATCCTCTTGTTGTGTAGCCATTTTAGCTATAGTTTTATACATGTTATTTTAGCAAAACTAGGCCTGCCGCTGTGCACTTTAACCTACATATATATTATTCAGCTTGGTTATATTATTTTAACAATAGCCACATTTGCTGTCTTGTTTTATTTTCCCTATCTAGCTGTTCTTCGCCAAGGTCAGCACTGCGTTCTTAAACAAGACATTTCTTTCATTCTGTGCTTTTCTCAAGGCTGCAGTAAGATAGGTTGCCGTCAAAAGTGGCAAGCTTTCTCTCCATTGTTCACAGAAACATATACACTCTTACGTGGGGATCCTTTCTTGGAACATCAGCTGTTTTATTACAATAAAACTACTTTGACCCATGTACGTTAGAGGGAGATTCCAGCCACAACTGTATGCTGATTGCTGAGTGCTTCGCTGCGGCTGCTTATGTAGACTACAGGCCTCTTGCTCAGGTGTGAGGGATGATGTCTTCCCAGGGGAACCTGAAGGGCAGAATTAGAGCTTAACATGCTGTGCTCCAACATAACCTAGGTAGGAACTATTCTTAACGATCTTAGTGACAATATGAGTGTTATTTTATGTTTCACTCTCCTTGTCACAATTTTTATCTTGTTGTGCTTCATTGTCCTAGTTATTGCGATACATACTTTATTATCTAAGATGCAGTTACTTCAATAAAACCTTATTGAACTATACTCTGCCTCACATAAATATGCATGATTTTGAGTACTTTTGCAATAATTTCACATAAGTAGGCTACACAAAATTAACTGAATTACATCCATCCTTAATTATAACAATAACATAAAATGCACACATGTATAACTGGGCACTTTAGAAACTGGACAATAAATGTAGCTGGCACTGTCGTGTCCCAATTGCAAGCTTATTTGACTATCATGCTCGGGAACCTTTTAGAATGTCCTTTGATACTCACCTACTCATAAGCCTGTGTCACTAATATTAACAGCAAATCACTGAGTGATAACTCCCCAGTATTTTGTTTTCTTTAAATCCTGTCCAGTTTTTAAAGAGAGGTCAGCCATGAAATACCTCTACAAACACAGAGAAAGGGCATGCTCTAAGTATGCCCATTACACAGAAAACTTTCAAGACAACTATGCATGAGAGTAAAGAGTGAAAATTTACTTCTAGAAGGGGTTAGCTCTGGTCAAAATGGCATACGACCACGTGGACATGCCAGAGTCTGAGAATGGGGGAACCCTCCAGACAAGCAGAGAGAAGCAAAATCATAAAGCAAACACAGACGTTGCATCAAAGGCTCTGGCTGCACCTCGACCTGAAGTGGTCCACCATCGCAGTCCTCTGTCCTTCACCCATTCCATTGACCTCACTTAATTCTTCCCTGTAGACCAAACACATTTCCTCACATAATTACCTTCCTCCCTCTCCTCCCTAACCTCCTGCAGTGCGCATGTAAAGTCAAACATCTCCTGTTCTCCTTTCTTGCTTTCTAGCCTGGGTCACACTCCATATATATAACACATGCATACAATGAAAAAGCAAAGTTCCTGGATTACAATCTGGTCCAACACTTTGAGGCTGTTGGTTTCACAAAAGTAAAGCATGGGATACGAATGGCAGAGAAGCAGCACCAGTAAGTCTTTGGGGAACTATTCTTAAGACTGGACATGAATTATTGCAGAAAACAAAAGTAATGCTTTGCCCGGATCCAATTGCTGACTTACAAATGTGTAGGTTATGTATCAAGCAGTTCACACGATGTCGCACAAAATGGTTAGATGAAGCAGTGGCGTAAAGAAAATTGAGGGGTCCCCCCTTCAAGGTACCTGGAGGGGCCCCCCTTCGGACTCAATCAGGAGGATTCAGGCCAGGGTTCTGTGCAGAGGGGCGGCCCTGGAGCTTACCAGCCCCCCCGGACAATGGGGGGATGTGGCGGCCAATGTTACGTCACTGAGATAAAGCCATTAGGCTGATGGGTGTGAAAAGCACTGTAACAAGACGACCTCCGGACCTAGAATGGGGCAAGAGGTCGTTTCTGCCTAGAACGGGGAAGAGGTCAATGTCCTTGTCCCAAGTATTTGAAGCAATTTATGGTCTATAGCACCCATGGAACACCAGAATCTACTAACCAGTTGTCACTCTGTGCGGTGCTCCACAAAACATCCTAGTCCCCTCAAACCGCCTTGTGTTATGAGCCCTCTCAATCCTAGTTCAGCTACTAAAAACACTCACGTTTGTCCATGCTCTTAAGAAGACCTGCAAAATTCAAGTCTTGGCTGTGGAGATCCAGCCAGCATTTCTACGATGTTTTTACGCCATGACACACATTGATCTGTGCCTTAATGTTATTTATGTATGTAGGGTAGGGAGAGCCGAGAATACCTGATTGCAGGTATTCTCAGCAGATGATTCTAGGATTGCCTCGAGAATGCGTCTATGAGGTTTGTGAGAGTGCTTCCGCTAGTGTGTGCCTATGGCTATGATGGGTGTGAGAGTGCTATTGGCAGAACGATAGTGCTAGTGGGTAAGAGGCGTAAGAATGCCTCCACTATTGACTGTTAGTCTGTGAGGGTTGCAAGAGTACTGGAATTTTTTTGTATGTTTTGCTTTTCCACCACAATGGTATTAGAAAGTTCTCTTGTGTTTTTACTGAGGCTATGGCTGAAGGCAAGCTGCATACATATTTACCAATGTGCGAGTCTTCTATTTGTAAAAACACTACAGCTGTTTTTCCTAAGTGGAAGCAAATTCCTCTGCCTGTGAGCCTTGATAATGTGCCTTCTCTAAGTTCCAAAGAACTATGAGAATCTATGTGCCCAAAGATATGGGGATGGATGGCATTAGTGACCCAGGCCGTTTATTTATTTCCTTTCTAGAACCCTTGCCCAGTAACTGCTGTCAGGCTGCCAAAACCCACAACCTCCCCCTTCACACGGATCACTCACCCCCACATCATGTGCACAACCAGTTTTGTTTTATAAACATAAAAAATCATCAGTTACACCAGAGAACAGGGTTGCCACGCCTTACCACTGGTATGCCATTGTGCTGCTGATCCTCACTCTGCTACAGAACTGTTTCTAATCTCACATAAACATCTAGGCAGCTGTTTCGAGCAGCTCTTCTACCTGATTGACACTTGACCCAGTGCAACAGACTTGACGCAACACCATCTCCCCATCTCCCCACAAGCACATATGGAAAGTGATCACGTACAGAGGTGTCCCTCATGTGCAGTGTGCATGTGTCTTACAATGATCTTGATCACATCAGCTGGTTTACCACTGGGCAGCATCAATGTAGTGTATGTACTTGTGATACACCGAAAAGCACCATTCTCAAACACTGTATAATCCAAAAGGAAGCAGTATATACTCTATACACTGCTGTTATCCCTAACTGGGATGGCGTGCTGGGGACCCTTGGGAAAGTCAGGCAGCAGTCAACATATTACACAGCAGAATCACCACTGCACAACAGCAGCTCAGCCATTTGCTTCTTTACTGCACTGCACCCGCTAGCCCATTGCATATAACATACTCATTCTGTTCATTGTCATGGGATCTGTGCTTACCATGGCTCCATCAGTCATGAGATCTGAACTGACTTTATAGGGAGGCTAACACAGTTGCTGCCTATCAAATGCCCATAAAGAAGATCCAGGTAGATAGCTTTAGGGGGAGTGATTGGGGTGTGACACTTTCCCAAATAAATGCTTGCTTGGTAGTTGAGCCTGTTATTTCTGGGGCAGTTTTAATCCTGTTGAGCAAAGAATGAAAGTTAAAACAGTGACCTGTTCTGTAAACAGGAAATAAAGAGAGCAAGACAGAGATACCCATCTGGTGGCTGAAGGATCAGGGTTTAAAATATATATATAGTGATCAGTTTACCGAAAAAGTAGTAAATCTGCACCCACAGAAGTACTCTTGAATGGGTGCAAATGTACTACATTTGGGTTTCGCAAACAATTACATTACTAGGCCTAGAAAGTTGTATCAATATCACGTTTCCAGGCACACTACTGACAATCAAACACCCCAAAATGGGATGAATGCTTGAAAATAGTTTAACCAGTGGCAATCACTTCGGGTAGCATTCAGACCCATTGTTTTTCACTCACTTTAGGCAGAGAACCACCTAATGCAAATCAGTAGTGGCCCTGTTACTCATGGGCACAGTCTATGCTGAACCTTGGTCTTCTCACCCCTCCACCCTGCATTTCAATGTTTTTTAGATTCAAACACCCCAAATCCCAGTGTCTAAGCACTTCCCTGAGAAGATGAAAAGATTTATGGCACCAAAGCCTGTGGGCCCTCTAACAATTGGGCCTAAAAGTAGTACTAACTGCACTCCTTTACTCCTTTATCACTTTACCAATGGGTAGGGAGGCAGAGCAGTCCATGCTTTACTCAGGGAAGTGGTATGAGTTAAAAAAAAACTCTGCAATGCACACTATAACACTTTGCAAAACAATGTCCAGCCAGTGCTTTTCCCTAAAAAAAATAATTGAACACAACTAAGTACCAAACTTAAAATTACAATTTCAAAACCTCTTCTTTTTCATGTTTCAGTGTTTGAACTGTAAATCCCATTCCCGCCAAGTTTGTCCAAGGGTTAGGCCATGCAAAGCCTATTCCGACTGCATTTGATTTGGGCCTGATTTAACAAGGTGGCTATGACGTATAAGCAACTAAACTACTTCTTGGATAGACACATTTAATTTCTACTCAATCTAGTTGGTATAAGGAAGTTTAACAAAAGGGATGAACCAAAGATCCTCCTTCCATACTACTTTTAAACCTTTTTGGCTTTACATGAGCTCTGCGCTGACAAGACAAATCTAACAAGACATATGGGGCCATATGTACGAACACATTTTCACATAGACATAGAATGGGTAAAACCTTTTAATACATCTGGCCCATGGAGAGGGACAAATGCACAAAAACACAGATTTTCTAGGCAGGAGAAACACTGTAATAGATAGAGGTTGTGTGAATGAGAGAGAGAAGGGTGAGAGACAGGGAGATGCAGAACACTGCATGTGAGCACATCAAATGAATAAAAGCAGCAAAGCCAAACAACAGGCAAAGGTTTCCATCACAGCATGTTCTAGGCTGAGTAAAAGAGACAGCTCCCTTCTTCAAGAGCCTCGGGGAAAAGCGGACACTAGAACAGACAACAGACCCCCAAAACAATGTACCTATTGATACTGTTACACATCTATCGTGTACTAGGAGGTCTAATTCTAAGGGCATTGCGTGGGTGGGCTTTTCAGGGCATTTGTAAGCACTTGTAAGAAACCTATCAATCCTGAATTCTGTTGGAGATTTATTTCAATATGGGAATGGCAGGGAGCATCTCTAAACCCGGCGGGGGTAGAGCTTTCTCCATAGTCAAGGCTTTTGCCCCATGGAAAAAGAATTTTAAAGCTCAATGCCAAGCAATTATGCACTTGTACATGTGCACCCACAGCATTTATACATGTATGAGGAACGTAAGATTCAGCTAAAAATTTCAGAACTACTCCTCAAAAAATGTCTCTGATTCTTATAGAGGGCCCCTTGAATCCTCTGTTAAATCCCAAAATGTAAAAATGTATTTGAAAAGTGTGAGTAAATCTACATGAGTACATTTCTGACTTTTTAAAGAATCACAATCAGGCCATTTCCAGTGATGTAAGTAGGGGTTGACTCAGGCGACAAATTTTGAAAAAAGAGAAGCAAAAACTCGCAAACTGTCAAAACATCTCTGCTCATAGAAACAATTAGAAAAAGAATGTTCCTAAGGCAGATGACACAGGACGCCCTTAATGGAGCGCTCTACACACATCCCAAAGTTCTAACCCAGACTGATTGCTTGAAACGTTTTGAGCATGTCGAATACAGCATAAAAATTGTAGCATTAAATGGACAGACTGTGCAGTGGTCATTAAAAGGGTTATACGTCAAAATATCATCTCTCATCCACGGAGGTTAGATCGCTGCTGGTCAAAATTAGATTCCGTCACTTGGTGCTCATGCTTTCAAATTCTAAAGCCAAGCAAGGCAACAAAATCTCAGAGGTGAGTCCACTATTCAATGACTGTATTAAGTCCTCATTAGACAGGCTTGTACCACTCAAAACTCACTAAAGTGACCGGTCAGCCTGAGGAGCCCCTGGTTCAAGACTCACATACAGGAACTTAAGAAAGAGTGTAAAAGGAGGGACAACATCTAAAAAATCTGCTATTTGCCTAATCTCTATGTGAAATAGGGTATGCACATTCTGCCTAATGCTGGGAGGACCACACGGGTTGCCGTGCTCTTTAGAAATGCAGAGAATAGAAGAGAACTAATCATCATCTGACAAAAACGTTGTTTACACTAGTATCATCTCATTAGGCATAGAGTTTCTAATATTAACGCATATGGGACACCATTTTCGGAAACAATATTTAGGACACAACACGTCAGACAAAAGTCTGTCCATGACATTCAAGAACCATGCCCATTAATAGATCTTTTGCTTATGCAATGTGCACAGTTTCTTTACTAAAATACTAAAAGGGCCAAAGACTATAGAGAAATTAATTAACGATATGAACAATACTCTTAGAAATTCACAGAGAATTACATTTGTTACATTTCTAAATATGATTTACCATTCAAATGTATCTCCTTCCTCTCCCTTTTCCTTACAATGCATGTCACAGCCAAGTGGTTCTAACACTTCTGTTAATTGTGAATAACATCTTTCAAGTTGATACATATTTCACTGAATGCTGCCTTCCTGTCATTACATTTTCCATACATATTTATTAAATAAGTAAATCAAAGATTTTCTTGTAATTCAATTTAACAAAAAGACCAAACTCGCTGCACACATATTACTGCCCTTATAATACAATAGACGAATGTGAATATATATATATATGTGTGTGTGTATGTGTATATATATACATATATATATATATATATATATATATATATATATATATATATATATATATTGCATGGGGAAAACACATTTTGGAACCCCCCCTTTTTCTCGACCCTTGCATGACGAATCATCCCGAAAGTTTCCAAACAGCAGCTGAAGTGAGTGGCAAACTAATTTTGAAAATTTAATGAAGGTTTGTCAGATGGTGCCAAAGTTATTAGCATAACAAAAAATGATTTTCCTAGGTCCTAACAATCACCACCTACTGGCAACCACAAGTAAGATATATACATCCCCACGCAATTTCCCATAGGGGTTTTAGACAGAACTACAACCTGAACCATTGAATGGAATTAAACTAAATTTGGCAGAGAGCTAGATCTTGGTCCAGAAAGAATGCTTTCTGTACTTGGGTATAAAACTGTTCAGTTGTTTTGGAGTCATTAAAGAAAAATATTCATGCGTCAATAGCAATTCCTTGATTGGATTGGCTGCTATCACTTCAACCAGGAAGTAGTGGTAGTCATCTTGGGACTCTGACACAGCAAAATCCCAAGAAAAAAGGCATAATAAACCACAAGGGAGCAGGGTAGGAATACCCTGACCCCTCAGGCCTGGTGATGGGGTCATAGAAAGACCCCACCTGGGGACCAAAACGTTTTTTAATTTTGCTGGAAATTTTCAGTGGAAGCAATTTTTTTATTAAAATTGCAGTTTCCTGTGCTTGTTTTTTTTTACAGACCCGGAAGGACCAGGTCCCGGGAGGGATAAATAGGTATATTTGGGGGGAGTTGTGCAGGTGGCCCCCTCCCCAGGCCGATTTTAGCCCCAGGCACCCCATCTCCCAGGGCAGTCTGATTTTTAGAAGAGGGAAGGTGGGCTGCGTAGCCCCCTCCTAGGCTAATATCAGCTCCAGGGACCCCAACTTCTGAAGCCTGGCCTTAGTAAAAAAGGCAGTGGGGCAGGTGGTCCCCCTCCCCAGACCTTTTTCGACCGTGGGGACCCCATTGTCGGGGCACAGCTGCTAAATAAATGGAGAGGGGCTACGTAGACCCACTCCCAGAACCGCTTTCAGCCCATGGGACCTCATCCCCGGAACCCAACCCTAACAACAAAGGGGGAGGAAGGCATGCAGCCCCTCCTCCCAGGTCAATTTCATCCCAGGAGACCCAATCCCCTGGAGCCTGGTCAGATATGTAAAGGAGGAGAAGGCACCTGCAGCCCCACTCCCTGAGCCATTGATGGTCCTCGGGACTCCATCCCCCAGGGCCGGCTCAGGCTATGTCCCGGAAGCCCACCCACTGGACATAGCGGATTACCTGCCCGCAATGGTGCGGTCAGGGAAAGCTGTGTTTGCTCTCACATGGCGGGGCAATTTAAAAAATCCCACCAAGCGGAAGCAAATACCAAGTCCGCTCACAGTGGATGGGAGCAACAAAAATGCTCCCACCTGCTGGGAGCTGACTTTTCATCTGTTTCCCTGCCAGAAGTGAAGTGTGCAGTGAAGGGGGATGCGGCACAGGAAGGGGGTCCATAGGTTGTCTGCATTTGGGCTGCATGTGCATGTGGGGGTTAATGGCAGGCTGTTGCATGGCAGCAGTTGGGATAAAGTATGGTAAATAAATATTACTTTACGTTAAAAAAGCCCTAAAAAATCACTGAAAAAAAACTGTTACAGGGATGTTATTGTTAGGAAATAGGGTTTAAAAAACCTTAGGAATTCATTAAAAAACAAAGGTTACAGGAACTGTATATTTAGGTTCAGATTTTGCACACATAAAACTATAGAAATTCAGCAGTTATAGTTATCTCAAGAAACTATAAGTCTCACCTTGCAATGCTACTTACCTCACATTTTATGAGGCCACCCTCCCACCTCCCCATGAGGAACATTACCTGTCACAAATTAAGGCCCTCATTACGGCTTCGGCGGTCTGGCATGGCATGAGCTAGTGGGTGGTAATTACTCATGGTCACACACTATAAAGGTCAACCATATCCTTTTCGGGCATTTTCAAGTTAGTGAAAATCTACAGCCACACTAACATGAGCTCTGAGGGCTGGTGGCGTGTGTGAGAAATATACTATGGGACTTCTAGTGTCCTTCCACATGTAACACTAAAATTCAACTTTGGAAAGTCACTGTATTCACAATAAAGCTAGAGACAGACGTCTGGTAGAACAAAAGTAGGGTTTTCAGTAACCATGCAGTGGAACACAATTACTTTGCCATCCTGTTTTCCTTCCATTCCAGTGCACCTCAAAGAGTATATGCAAACCCAGCAGATGTGTAAGCAGGATTTCTCTTTCAAGCAAGATATGACAGATTAATATCAAAAAGGAGGGGATGCTCACAGTCCCATAGTTCATATTCTGTCAGGTTCAGACAAGTCATCTCTGCCCATTCAGGTCAACTATTGTTTGCTCCTGGGATATATTTCACACCCTTTTCACAACTATCGAAATGCTAATTAATGGCTGGCAGAAGTGGGAGCGCAAATGCAAATTTAACGTTAAGGAACTTCGGGTATGGAAAAGGTAACTTAATTTTCCTTAATATTTCTTAAAAATACAGCTCTCATTTTGAATTGGATGCTTAGTTATTAACAGTATTTATTTCTAGCTAGTCCTATTCCAGAGATACAGTATTAGGATTTTGGGAATTAGTTACTTTAAGGCCATGTTGACATTACATTTCTACATGTCCTACTTTCAATTAACATGCACCCTGCCTTGTGGGCTTCAAGGCCTATTTAGGGAAGTTTAGTTTGACAGGTCAAATTGCAGTTTGTATGCTGCTACAGTCTGGTTATACTGTTAGGCCTGCAGTCATGTTTGTACTGTCGCTGTAGTGGGTACCACAATGTGTGCTGCAGTCCACTAGTGACATTCAACTGACAAGCTGTGGATACACTTCGTACCGTACAGTAGGCATTTATAGGTAAATTAAATATGCCAGTTAGGGGCATGTCACTTTCAACATGCCAAAAGGGGGAGCACAGGCATGTTATTATTCGGTAGCAGAGGTAAAGTACATAGAGTTCTACAGGCAGCCAAAATAGAGCATTCAGCAAAAGGCAAACATCAGAGGTGGCCCTGCAGAAAGAGGTCATTTACCACCTATAGGTATGGTATTAATTGGTTACATAAATGAATAACACCTGTATGAAATGCAAGATCTATGATGTAGGACTAAATATGTGCAAACAGACTGAAACTGCGCATTTAAAAAAACCTGTTGTAATTACTTAATTCATGGGTATTAACTATGAAATTTTAACTATTAGACTATAGGTGTAACATTAAGAATATGGATGTAAATTAACTATTTTTTGCAGAAAAATAGTAACATTACCGGCATGAGAGTAGTTGGCCTGCACGCAGAACATAAAAAGAGAAGAAGATTGGAATCTCTGGTTACAGTGCAAGGGTGTGTGTGTGTATAATCTTGAGACTATATATAAAAAACCCTGGGGTTTAAATATAGAAAAGGGTATACATGTGTTTCTTTAATCTAGAATATTATAAATTGAAGATGAAACATTTCTGTCATTCTCTGTTGCCCTCTCAAAAGTGTATTTGTAAGATTGGAGGTGTAATGTCTGTTCTATTGAAATGGCCACTAGGCCAGGGGTAAATGTTGCCTCTAGGGAGTAAACCTGTTACAGCTAGAGTTATCTGAAGTCACTATAACTTGTGTCCTAGGATAATTATAACTTGCGCCCCAGCCATGCACAGTTTTTTCATCAAAAATGTTACTGCAAAAATTACATTGATATTATCAATGATGTTATCAAAGATGTCATGAGTGCAATAATTTGTGGGGTAATTAGCAGTGCATGGCAAGGGCATGAGTTATAGTTACCTTGGGCACCGAGTTAAAGTTAATTGAGATAACTATAACCAGTGGATTTATATGGTTTTCTACATTTAAAATGTGAGCCTAACTATAATGATCCAGTAACCTTTGTTTTTTTAAGTGAATTGTTATGTTTTTTCCCATTCTATTTCCTAACTATAACGTCCCTGTAACCTGTGGTTTTTCACTGAATTTCTATTTTTTTTTTAAATGCAATGTAATCTTCATAACTATACATTAATCCATTCACCTCTGCACAAGGCCTTAGCCCGTGCACTGGGGCGGTTGGCAGCAGGGCATAGCCCTAAAGCCAACCCCCTATAAACACCCAACCTTGCGCTGCACATGACCTTTGACCATGCCCAGTGGAGTTGGCCACAGGGCCTGGCCTGGGGCCAGAACCTGCAGCCAACCCCCATCTAACCACTCAACCCTGAAAGAGAGAGAGAAAGTGAGAAATTGATAGAGAGATATGCGATTTAGGCTTTGATGAATGATAGCAACACAAAAGGATCACTTCTTTTTACATTTGATGAATGATACACTTAGAATGAGATATTTCTGTACAAATTGAAAAGAAAAATGTTTTTGTCAATTAAAAAGATTGAAATCACCTTTCAGTATGTAACTTAAATATTTATTGTTGGATAGTGGATTATTGGTAAGGGCGGGTAGGTACCTACGCTTGGCAATAGGCCACTAACCCCGACTAGGTCCAGTTAGGTCTCAATAAATTAACCCCAGCTTAACCCTTGGTAGCTTGGCAACGAGAAACAAGGCTTAACTTAGGAGACAAAGGCCCTCATTCCGAGTTTGGCTGGCGGCGGTAGCCGCCAGCCAAACGGGAACCGCCACTTGGCCGCTCTGCGGTCAAAAGACCGCGGAGGCCATTCTGGCTTTCCCGCTGGGCCGGCGGGCGCCCGCCAAAGGAGTGCCCGCCGGCCCAGCGGGAAAGGCCCTGCAACAATGAAGCCGGCTCCGAATGGAGCCGGCGGAGTTGCAGGGGTGCGAAGGGTGCAGTTGCACCCGTCGCGATTTTCACTGTCTGCAATGCAGACAGTGAAAATCTTTCTGGGGCCCTGTTAGGGGGCCCCTGCACTGGGATGGGCAGTGGCATGGGCAGTGCAGGGGCCCCCAGGGGCCCCACGACACCCGTTCCCGCCATCCTGGTTCTGGCGGTGAAAACCGCCAGAAACAGGCTGGCGGGAAGGGGGTCGGAATCCCCATGGCGGCGCTGCAAGCAGCACCGCCATGGAGGATTCTCCCAGCCGGGACCCGGCTGGGCGACCGCAGCATACAAAAGGAAGCACCGCCAGCCTGTTGGCGGTGCTTCCGTGGTCGTCGACCCTGGCACTCGATGACCGCCAGGGTCAGAATGACCCCCAAAGTGTGCAAAGCATTCAAATATGACAAAAGAGTAATTAAATAAAACACATGCAACAGTATAAAAATCCAAAACCAATTTATAAAAATAGAAAATATTTGTATCTTTAATTTGACACCACAATTAATAAAATTGGATAAGGGGAGCCGGAGATATGATTTTTTTATCGAATTAATGTTTTTTAGCGCATGGAAACTAAAAGCGCCACTTGGGATATCAGGTCACACCTTGACCGTGGTAAAGTCAAAGTTTAAGGCCGGCTACAACAAGCGGGAGGCCTCGGTCAAAAATGTACCTTCGCACTTAGGCCCTCATTATGACTTTGGCGGTCATTTCTCAAGACCGCCGAAGCCACGGGCGCCAGAAGGCCGCCAGTGCTGGCGATCTTCCGACCACCATATTACGAGTACTGAAGGATTTCTGCCACAATTTGGGCAGAAATCCTCTGGTAGTCCTGCTGACGGTCAGAGGCGCATGGACGGTTCCACCACAGGCCTCGCCCCACCAAACGTTCTCCACGTACTACAACCTGTAATATGGCCTGGTGGTGTCCTGATGTCGGGGCGCTGCTGGCCGTGGAAGTGACTGTTCCCGTTCCCTGCCGGACGACCTCCTAGTGAGTCAATCGTCCAACAGGGGATGGGGGTGGGATGGTGGGGGGTGTTGTGTGTGCATGTGTGAGTCGGTGTTGTCTGTGTGTGTGAATGTAAGTGTGTATGCGTGTGTGTATGGGAGTTTGAATGCGTGTTTGAATGCGTGTGTGCATGCATGTGTGTATGCTTGTGTGTATGGGTGTTTGAATGCGTGTATGATTGTTGAAGTGAGTGCGTGTTGGAATGTCTGTGTGAATACGTGTATGGATGCATGTGAGTGAATGTGTGTATGTCAGTGTTTGTAAATGAGTGTATGCGAGTTGCGTGTGGGTGTGTGTGTGTGTGTGTATGCGGGGTAGGGAGGTCTGGTATGGAAGTGGGGTAGTGGGGGTGTTTGTGATTGCAGGGGGGGTGGGGAGTTGTCTTCCAGTGACAGGAAAGAAATTTACGGAAACCAGTAGCCTTTCCGCCAGGGTTTACGTGGTGGTGCTACCGCTGCGGAAACCCTGGTGGAAAGGCTACTCTTGATACCGCTGGCGGTCTTCATTGGACCGCCGGGTCAGAGATGCTAATCTCCAGCCGGCTGTGCAACTGCCCTGGCGGTACAGGCGGTGATGTGGCGGGTTGGCAGAGGCCAACCCACCACACTCATAATTTGACAGTCTTCACGCCAGCCCGTCAGCCCTGGCAGTATTTGGACTGCCAGGGTTATAATGAGGGCCTTAGTCTTTTTCTTAAAGATTTTCCTCACCGGGACAAAGTCATCAATCCAATCCGACCTCCCGGGAGCCCTCTTCGGATATGCATCGCAGGAGACCTCAGTGAAGAATTCTGCCTTCGGACTTAGATGATTTTTCAGGACGGAAATCTTCGTCTGAATTTGGATCCGACGTCCCTGGAGCCCTTCTGGGATACGCTGCACGGGAAGTCCCGTCAACTTTTTATGTTCAGACTTTGTAATTTTTTTTGGGAGCTTTTTTCTTCCGACGGCAGATGACCCTCCACAGCAAGGAAATTTTGAGTCGACGTCGTCGGATTGCCTTTCGAGGAGCCCCCGGTGAAATCCTGGAAGTCTGGGGCTCTGGAGCTTTTCTATGGGACGAACCTGCAAGTCAGGCCAGGTCACGGTTGAGGTAAGCCGGCATGACTCACGATGTCGGGTCGGTCCCTTTATAGAGCTACCCTAGTAGTGGGGTCCCATGTGCTCCTCTCCTTTATTTCAAAATGCCCCCAGGACCTGGCCTACGCAGGGGCTTCATAAAAACAAGTGTGGGAGCCTGCGCTTGGATTTTATTTATTTTTTGCCATGAGCTTACCAGAGCTAAGGAGTCAGGGTGTACAAACCCTGGCCCCTTTTCTTTCTTCTCACTTTTTTCCTGGGACTCGGATGAAGTTGAGTCCCAAGATGGGGACCAACACTTCCTGGTTTGAAATTTTGGCACCCAATCGGAGCTCTGCAGATCCATGAACAAGCTCTTATTATTCACAAAGTCATTAAGGAAGATCCGTGGCCCGAGATATACAAATTTATTTTCCCTTTAATATCTCAAAAACTACTGAATGGATTTACACCAAATAACTGAAAGTGTAATCTGTATACCAAAAGCTATCTTTCTGCCAAATTTGGTGTAATTCCATCCAACAGTTTGGGCTGTAATTGTGTTCAAAACTCCTATAGAAATTAATATGGGAAATGCATGTTTTTTGCCCCCTCCCCTTTTCTCGGTCCCCGCTTGACGGATCACCCCGAAACTTCTCATGACACACACATATCTATCTATACATATTTATATAACCTAGTGGCAGTCACCACTAGGTGGTTATAGTTAGGATCCAGTATCTATAGAAAAAGCATTTTTTGTTTTGCTAAGAATGTGGGCGCCTTTTGATGTATTGTTACGAAATTTCCACAGAAAAATTACACTCAATTCAGGTACTGACTGGAAAGTTTCATGGTGCTCCATCAAGTGGGTGAGAGAAAAAGTGGGGGGGTCCCAAAATACTTTTCCCCCATTCATTTTTCCATAGGGAATTTGAACAGGAATAGCGGTGGAACCACTGGACGGATTTATACCAAATTTAGCAGAAAGGTAGCTCTTGGTCCAGAAAGCACCCTTTTTGGTATTTAGTGTAAATCTATTCAGTAGCTTTTGAGAAATTAAAGAAAATTTTAATTTGTATATATAGGGACGCAAAGGCTCCACGAACCCTTCCGATCTTGTGCTGAGATCCGATTGGCTGCCAGCAGTTTAACAAGGAAGTGTTGGCAACCATCTTAGG
Source organism: Pleurodeles waltl (assembly GCF_031143425.1). Taxonomy (NCBI): domain Eukaryota; kingdom Metazoa; phylum Chordata; class Amphibia; order Caudata; family Salamandridae; genus Pleurodeles; species Pleurodeles waltl. The sequence continues at coordinate 1,329,054,242 of NC_090446.1, read as the reverse complement.
ACTCAGCTTCAGCTGAGTCCAGAACAAAAGATAAAAATGAGAAAAGGGGCCAGGGTAGGGACACCCTGACCAATTAGCTCCGGTGCTGGGGTCCCAGTGGAACCTCCCCAGGGCAAAAGAGCATTTTTTTTTAATTTTGCCATCAAATTTGCAATGGGGTGGCAAATCCTTAGCAAAAATAAAACCAAAAAAGCACGGGCTCCTGTGCTTGTTTTTATAAAGTCCCGGGGCGGGCCAGGTCCGAGAAGCATGTCAAAAATAAGGAGGGGACACGCTAGAGCTTACTGACTGGCAGGGGACTGCCACCTTCTTGGGGCTCATCTTACATTGAATGTGGGGGGGCGCACCCCGGGGACCACCACCTCCCCGGTGCCAACGTTCTTTTTTTTAAAAAATATGTTTTTATTATTATATCACGTAACAAACGGTGCCAACTTTCAATAATATGTGGGAGGCATGCGGCTTGGGAGGGAAGAGCAGTTCATTTATTGGGGGAGAAGGGGTGCACATAGCGCCCATCCCCAGGCCGATTTCAGCCCTAGAGACCTCATTTCCCAGGGCCCAATGCCTTATTTAGGGTGAGGGATCATGTGCCCCCTCTCTTTGGACTGCTTTCAGCCACACGCCCCTCCCCAAGCTTCTAAAGGCCTAGGGACCCCATCCGTGTGGCTGCAAAATAAAGTAAAAGTGAGGAAGGTTTTAATGACCTGGGGGGACTCATCCCCTGGCTCACTAGTTATGTCCGGGGAGTCAACACCCAGAAAATAGCGGTTTCCCTGGCACGGCAGGGAAACCTGTGTTTGCTCCCACTTGGAGGGCGCACTGTCAAAACTCCCACCATGCGGGAGCAAACACAAAGTCTACTCCCAGCCAGTAGGAGCTTTGAAAATGCTCTTGTCACCCAGAAGCAGACTTTTGGTCTGTTTCCATGCCTGCACTGATGCAAGCAGGGAAACAGATCAAAATATTGCTCCCTCCCTGAGAAAGTAGCTTTAGTAGTTGCTCCCTCCAGACAGGAACAAAGTCGGCTCCTGCTGCATGCAGGGAGCTGATTGGGGCATTGGGGGCCTTGGGGCACTTCCCGCAGCCCCCAACAAGTATATGGTGAGTGGTCTGGGTGGGTACCAGGGCACTCACCATTAAGGAATGCAGGCCCCAAGGGATGGGGTCCCTGGGGCTGACTGTGGCTTGTGGAGGGGGGCCACGTGGACCGCTTCCCCTTAATGTTTAGTAATGGCCCTGGGGGATGTGGTCCTCAGGGCCTAACAAGGCTTAGGATGGGATAACACACACACACCCTCTCCTTTAATGAAAATAAACAGCACTGGGGATGGGGTCCCCAGGGCCTAATAAAGCTCGGGGTAGGGGGCCACATGCCCCCACCTTTAATTTAAAAAACAGCCATGAGGGATTGGATAACTATGGCCTACTAAGGCTTGGGCACCTGAAGCACACTAAGGTGTATCACAGTGCATAGAGATTGCAAACAATGCACAAGAAAATTAAAGCAAACCCAACGACCGCGAACCAAACCAGTGCAACATCAATACAACACAACTACAGAGAACAGAGCAATTAAAACCTGGATCGAATTATAGCATGCCAGGCCCAGGAGAGCAAATCACAGAGGACTTAGATAGCATGGCATCAGTCTTCAAAAACTGAGGGCATCCAAAAGTGAAGTACTACAGGCCCTCAATCCAACCCCTTCACCACCCCCCCACAAAAAAAAGCCAAAGGAAAATGCATCAAGTACTGTCCCTGCAGGGACAGCTGCAGAGACTGGACGACTGCACAGCGACAGGAACATCCGACACAAACTATGTGAGGAGGCAAATGTAGGGAGTGAGAAAAACAAACAAATATGCTTTCAAGACACCAAACTAAGGCCCTCATTCTGACCTTGGCGGGCGGCGGAGGCCGCCCGCCAAAGTCCCGCCGTCAGGTTACCGTTCCGCGGTCGAAAGACCGCAGCGGTAATTCTGACTTTCCCGCTGGGCTGGCGGGCGGTCGCCTTCAGACCGCCAGCCAGCCCAGCGGGAAAGAGGCTTCCACGATGAAGCCGGCTCGGAATCGAGCCGGCGGAGTGGAAGCTGTGCGACGGGTGCAGTTGCACCCGTCGCGTATTTCACTGTCTGCGCAGCAGACAGTGAAATACATGTAGGGGCCCTCTTACGGGGGCCCCTGCAATGCCCATGCCAGTGGCATGGGCACTGCAGGGGCCCCCAGGGGCCCCGCGACCCCCCCTACCGCCATCCGGATCTCGGCGGTCCGACCGCCGGGATCTGGATGGCGGTAGTGGGGGTCGGAATCCCCGCGGCGGTGCAGCAAGCTGCGCCGCCGCGGAGGATTCAATGGGGCCGCGGTACACTGGCGAGACCCCGCCAGTGGTGCCGGTCCGACCGCGGCTTTACCGCCGCGGTCGGAATCCCCATTGGAGCACCGCCGGCCTGTCGGCGGTGCTCCCGCGGTCCTCCGCCCTGCCGGTCAAAGACCGCCAGGGTCAGAATGAGGGCCTAAATGTTGTTTCCTACAGCATCCTCCCCAGAGTAAAAAAAATCACCTCTCGGATGTCTGACGGATCGCCTGTGATCCAGGCTGGGAGAGATCGGATGAAAGCATATTTAGAGACCAAACCCTAGTTTAAATTTACAAACAAAAAATATTTTTTTCAGGTAAATTGAAAAATTCCTAAGCACATATGCCCATTTATGAGTAAGGTACGTTTAGGTGAAGAGATACAGGATGAATCAAAGTTTGAGTTATTTTCCATTGAATGGGAAATAAATATCTAGAATCTACTTTTCCAGCTCAGTTTCCACGCGGTATTCTCCTTACCCGTGTAGAATACTACTCAGATTTACCACTCATAGTTGCAGGTACCCCAGGTCCATGTGTAAAGAGCTGCTGCAGACCAGGTTTTTCTTTCTCTTGGGATTCTAGGACTTGTAGTCCAGGTTGTGTTTTTGGGAAAGTACACAATCTTTGACTTATCATTAACAGTTTAATTATATATTTTATTCACAGCAGCTTCAATAGAAACCCAACCTTCAAGAGGGCATCTGATCCTCGCTCCTATGTGACCTAAAAGCATTTGCTCCCCCATCCTAGAATGTGTAGGTCTTTCTTCTAGCCTCACAGTCTCGCACCCCAGAAGGCTCTGTTGCGTGGACAGCTCCCGGGAAATGTACTGCAGGTTCTGATGAGGTGGAGCAGTTGATAATTACACATGCACCGACATAAATAAAACCAACCTGGAGCGAGCCAGAAGAGATTAGAATTTACATATCTACATATCAAGTTCTCCCACTTGGCAGGTTGCAGCAGACTGCTCCGCTATTTCTCAGTTTTTCCAATTATTCCGCTTAATGGCCACCTTTTGTTTCCTGTCTCCCCGCCTGACCCTAATCCCACCGACTCCCTCCAATCTACGGTTTTGTTCCATGGGTTTTGAAAGAAAATTCATTTCACCGGTTTGTCCATTTTGTTTTTCTCACTCCTTACAGACTGCGAGGAAAAAAACGGTCTTTCGTGCTATTTCGCTCTGCTGCTGTGATTACCGAACATGGGCTCGTGCCGGCGATCCGGCATCAATTATTTCCAGGGTATATCCATTCCCCTGGTTTCGCTCATCTTGTTTTATCTGTATCCATTATTAATGTCTTGTGTGAGTGAAAAAACGGTCAAATGCTATGGGTGTATGTGTGTGTGTGCGTGTTGGGTCGTTGAACTAGGTGCAAATTGTGTATCTGACTTCTAAAAGGCAAAGAAAATACAAAACTTAAATCAAAGTCGCCTGTGGAAAAAAAATCCTTCAGAACTTTAAGACTTGTAGACAAATCACTGCAGTCACACACCATTTATGTATGAAGGATGTTTTAAGCGAATTACAAATATAGTTGATCGGGTATGTTTAGAAAAAGGTAAAGACTTTTTCATACCTAATGATGAATATCTGAAAAAAACAATTTACAAAGATAAAAAAAATACGTCTGGTTGTGTTTTGTGGCTTTTGTTTCCATAATCACTGTGCACATTATGGGGGTCATTTTGACCTCGGCGGTCTTTTTTAAAGACCTCCGCATTATAGAGGTTTCATGATGTACAATAGTGTGCTGGTCACTGATTAACTTAACTTTTTAAGATTTATTTTTCATTTAGCTGTGAATTATTTGATATGTAGGTACCTGAAGATGAAAGACCAAAAAAACGTACAGAACATTTTGTTTTTTTCAGTCACACCTTTGACCCCGCCCCCACGCTCACTAACCCCCACCCCCATTACATTCAGTATTACTTCCCATACTTTTTTTTAATACACTTTGATCGCTGTGTGTGAATTAATAAATGCATTCAGTGTAGTGCTAGAAAAGGACACGTACTGTGTTAAGTGACTTGTTAATTGAATTGCAATCACTGAGCATATTATATTAACCATCCTCACTTTATTTTAATGTAGCTGCATTTAAAATGATAACAGTTTATGTAAAATGTGCACTAGTGTTGTTGATTAACATTGAGAAATTCAGTTCTCTATTGTATTCAAAGACATGTATCAAATTTGTTTTGTTTTATATTAACTGTAACATGAAACTTAAATTGAGAAAGAGAAACTGATATTATGTGACTGTAGAAGGTAAATGTGCACTGTAGAATATGAATTAAATATACAGTTAAGAATATTTGTCTTAGTTTGACTCTACTAGGCCTGAGTTTCTCTAATGTGAGAAACTGTGTTCCAATTTCTGTTAACGTGTCATTTAATTGCAGGTCTTTTTCCTTGAAATGTTAGTTTGGAGATAGATGTCCTATTGGTTTATTCATAGAAAGTCTGAGAAAACAACCTTGGAGATGGTACATGGAGAGACCAAGAAGTGAAGACTGTCCCCTATTTATACATGTTGCAAATGTTGTACAGGAGACCAAGGGCAGCAACCTTCCCATAGTTGCCATGGGGCCTAATTCCAGTGTTGCAAGTTACACCATGAGATGGGAGAAGAATGAAACAAGTGATCCAGAAGTGATGACCTGATCAAAATGTATAGTATTAACGAGGACCTTTCTTGATTGATAGAGTGCAGATTTCTTTGGACTTTGAGAAGTACAGACCTCTGATTTTCCCCTTTATTCCCCCCATGCTTTGCTGAGTGTGGCTTAGGATTGCACTCAACTCTCTAAGAAGACTCTTGCCTGAGCTTATGAAATGCTGACACCTTCCCTTTTGTTCCTCTTTCCAAATTACTTTTTAATTTTTCCTAAAAAAAAATTGTCCTAATTTACTCCTCACTTTTGCCCTAATGCTTTAGGTAGATTCTCATTTTGGTAGTTTAGGTCCTAGAGAACTTGTGTAAACTGTCTCTAGTTCATTTCAGCTAGATGATTTAACTGCACTAATGTGGAAGAGAATTGACCAACATCCATTTTCAGGACATCAGATCTTATGGTTAATATTTTGAATTGCGATTACTGAGTGTTTGCTTTGTCTCATGCTAACCTAACTGAACGTTTTCAGACGATTTGGCTAACCCATGGTGATTTTGCATCTTTACAGTGTATTCTTGAGTATTGTTTACATTAACCTGAGTGTTAATTCGCAATAAAACCCTTCAAATTTATTTCCCAATTGGGTTTTCATTGTGAGGCCAAATGGGTTACACTGTAAATTAAATGTTGATTGATTGACTTTTGCCTGATTCCCAAGTAAAACCAAACCCTTTGAAGGTGCATTGCACAGCCGAAGCAATGCGTCAGTTCTGAGATGAGCTGAGGCTGCGGTGCGAGGTCCTGTTTGCTTCGACATTGAGGATCACGTCAATGAGGACTTGCAATTAAAAGTCTGGAGTCAGGGATGCATTGCACAGTTGGGGCAATGCATCAGTTCTGAGGAGCTGAGAGGCCGCAATGCAGATTCTGGCATCGCCGTCGAGGCTCTCGTCCCTCAAGAAACGAGAGGGCCTGTGCCAAGGATGCATCGTCCATCTGCAGTTCTGAAGGTGATGCAGGGTGCGTACTGGTGCAAATCTTTGCAGTGGGTCCAATCCACTCAGAGATGTGCCGTGCAGCAGAGAAGATGTGTTGGTTCTACTGGAACCACAGAGGCTGGCAAAGCACCTTTAGCTCACTTCCAATGGTCCAGGACTGTGTGGCACCATTTGGCAGGGTAGACTCACAGACGGCCAGGTGCAGATGGAAGGTTGTTGGCAGCATGCTATGTCCCTGAGGTTTTAGATGTGGAGGCCAGCCAACTAGCCATTGGAGTCACTCTAGGTTCTGGGTTCAAGAGATGCAGTTGCAGTCCTTCTCCTTCAGTCCAGAGGGCAGCAGGCAGCAGGTCATACCAGCAAAGCAGTAGTCCAGCAGAATGCAGTCCAGAAGAGTGGGTGTTCTTCAGCAGCACAGCAGTCATTCTTCCTGGCAGAGTATCCACAGGTCCAGAAGTGCACTGAAGTGATGGTGCCTGAGGTCCTTCTTTTATACAGAGTTGCGCCTTTGAAGTGGAGATAAGCTCCTAGAGGCATGCCTTTGAAATGCACAGATGCCCTGCCTTCTCTGCCCTGGCGTGAGACTAACCACAGGGGTGTATGCAGCCCCTTGTGTGGAGGCAGGACACTGCCTATCCAGGTGTAAGTGAGGCTGACATACTTATATAAGGGCACCAAGGGGTATGCCCTGCTGTGAGGTGGTTTAAGCAGGGCTGGAAGAAAGAGCAGTCCCTCCATGTTTATGAAACACTGCAGATTAAACTTTATCTGCAGCGTTTTATAAACACAGAGAAGCTGCTTCCTCTTCCAGCCCTGTTAAAAACCACTACAGATTAATTCCATTGTTACAAGAGTAATGCAGAATTACTAAATTCATCCAATTCTGCAGGTGGAATTTAAATTCTGCCCACCGCTTGTCTTAACCCTGTAGGGTAATTTAAAACGCAGCCTCTTTGTGGCCAATTAAGTAATTTAGAATAAATTTAGTCACATATGTCCTTGCTGCCAATTTTTATGCAGCAGATTTTTTTTTTAAATAAATGTATCAGTTGATTGTTAAACTGCTTTTCAAGCAGTGCCCCTGTTGTGTTGCCATTTTAGTTATAGCTCCATATACGTTATTTTAGCAAACTAGGCCTGCCGCTGTGCACTTTAACCTAGATATATTTTATTCAGCTTTGTTAATTATTTAACAATAACCACATTTGCAGTCTTGTTTTATTTTCTCTATCTAGCTGTTCTTTGCCAAGGTCACCACTGCCTTGTTAAACAAGACATTTATTTCACTCTGTGCTTTTCTCAAGGCTGCGGTAAGATAGGTTGCCGGTAAACGTGGTAACGCTTTGTCTCTCGTGTACATAGAAACATACACATTCTTATATAGGGACATTTTCTCAGAACATCAGCTGTTTTATTATAAAACACTTCCCAGTCACATACACGTTAGATGGAGATTCCAGCCAGATGATCACGACTGTATGCTGATTGCTGAACGCTTCGCTACAGCTGTTTCTGTAGACTACAGGCCTCTTGCCCAGGCATGAGGGATGATGTCTTCCCAGGGTAACCTGAAGGGCAGATCTAGAGCTTAACCTGCTGTGCTCTAACATAGCCTAGGTAGGAATTATTTCAATGATTCTAGTGACAACATGGTAGCGTTATTTTTATGCTTTACTCTCCTTGTCACAATTTTAATCCTGTCATGCTTTATCGTCATGGTTATTGCAGTACATGCTTTATTATCTAAGACGCAGATACTTCATTAAAATCTTATTGAAACATATACTGCCTCTGATTGTCCTTGTATATGTGAGACTAATGTAACTGAGAGAAATGGATGTGATCTGAGTGACCACGATCTCCCTGAGGAATCAATTGTGTCATGCGCTCGCTTGCCCAATCATCCCTGCTCTTGGGTAGAGATGAGGCACTGCTAGTTAGCCGGAGTAAAACCTGGATTAGACCGACAGGTGTCACCTGTAGTGGGTTAGACTCAGTCCCCCACAGTGCAAGTGATTCTGCCACCCAAATCCAGAAGTCTCATTAGAATAATGAGAGCCTACGCCACACCCCTACTGACTCCACCCACCTTCCTCTGCCACTCTGTGGGTTCCCGGTGTAAATGTTTTCCAATTCCAGCACTGGTTGCATCCTGTAAGAAATATCATGTGTGGAACTACTGTGACTTATTAAAAGTCAATTGAAATGGGCCAACAGAGTCAAAAGAAGAACTTACAAGTTTTGGTATGCAAAGAAATGTTATTGTCGAAAACATCAGAACAGATGAAGGCTTAACACATGACAGATGCCATCTTGCAAGATGTGAAATTCCTTCTAAAGACAAGCTTCATTAGACACAAAGTATGTCCAAAGTTGGTCACGAAGGCCAAATTTCCCCGATTTTATGGATTGTCACTATGCACTAAGTACATGGTTCCAATTTAAATTAATTTTATTTAAATGTATTCCATATCGAGATTCTGAAAAGATGGTTCAGATCCAGCAATAGTCTCATAATGCACACCTCATATAGGCTTACGTACCGCCCAAGAGAACAGCTGCTGAAGTGCTTACATATGAGTGACTGTTTCGGCGGGATAATGCTGATATACTTGAATGGCTCCGAGGCATTTAGGGGGTCATTCTGACCCTGGCGGTCATGGACCGCCAGGGCCAACGACCGCGGAAGCACCGCCAACAGGCTGGCGGTGCTACCATGGGCATTCTGACCGTGGCGGTATAGCCGTGGTCAGAAACGGGAAACCGGCGGTGTCCCGACGGTTTCCCGCTGCCCCAGGGAATCCTCCATGGAGGCGATTCCGACCCCCTTCCCGCCAGCCTGGTTCTGGCAGTTTTCACCGCCAGAACCTGGCTGGCGGGAACGGGTGTCGTGGGGCCCCCTAACAGGGCCCCACATAGATTTTCAGTGTCTGCGTGGCAGACCCTGAAAATCGCGACGGGTGCAACTGCACCCGTCGCACCCCTTCCACTCCGCCGGCTCCATTCGGAGCCGGCATCCTCGTGAAAGGGGGTTTCCCGCTGGGCGGGCGGGCGGCCTTCTGGCGGTCGCCCGCCAGCCCAGCGGGAAACTCAGAATGACCGCCGCGGTCATTTGACCGCGGTGCGGTCATTCGGCGGCTCCCACCAGGCGTGCGGTTACCGCCGCCGGCGGGAGTCGGAATGACCCCCTTAGTCTAAACAGCATTCAGGGCAATATTTATCATGTTAACTGCTCTGAAGGCGCACGTCCCTAGGGGGTTCATTCATTATTACACTGTGTGATAGATGCATCTACGTGTGCTCTTATGCAGAAGGTTCCAGTGCCAGCCAACGCTGAGGCCTCTGGGAATTCCATAATTTGGAATGTTGCAGCTGGTGCTGGTGTGAAGAGAATATTTGCCATTTAGGGGTTTGAGGCTAAAAAGAGAAAGGGTGAAGGCCAGGAGGCGCAGTCTTGATGCAGGTAACCACGAGGATGACTTGGTACAGCTAGTCAGTCACTTGGCAGCTCTAAAATCTAGTTAGCTGGGGCCTCTCTCGAGTTTACCCTGGGAGGGATTTTACACTCCTGAGACCACAGACGGTATTTCAGTGAACTAGTCCTTCGCCCTTAAAGCCCCGATTGTTGGGCCAGCTGAATGGTGTCAGGTGAGCCGCCCATGTTACCAGTGTGAGATTATGCACAGGAATGTGGTGTTAATGGGAGGAAGAGAGTGACTGAGAAACTCCAACTGCACCATGCCATTTCTTTAAAATAGTTATTAGAGATAATCAATAAGTCCCATGCAGTGCTGTAACAAAGGTCCCTGCAGCCCCCGCGGTGCAGGGGACCACCGAGCTCCATGGGGCCCCCTCAGCACAGTACACCGTGCAGGGGTGGCAGGCCCCTGACTGGGTCCAGGGGGTGGGGACCCCTTCCAGGGACTTTGCAGGGGCCCCCCTCAAGTTTCATTACTCCACTGGTCTCATGTAAAATCTTATTTAAATCCTATTGTATTTTAAGCAAAGTTACTGACCCGGCATCCATTAAAATGCACCATTCTCTGGTTTTCCCCAAAATCCACAGGGGAAACCCATCTACTTACAACTAAAAAACATTTTCTTTTGATCAGTGTTACTTGGCCACACGGTCTTAAAAAGCTCCATTACAAAAAACATGTTTCCGAACATTTACATAGAGAACTACTAACCCTGTTTAAACATGTATTTAAACACCCTCAACACTGCAGTATCTATTAAAGTGAAACGTTATGGATGATGGAAAACACTTTGCAGGTGACCAAGAATGAGATCCTGCACGTAGTCGTTCACCAGAATCAAACAAACTCTTTTGACTAGTCTCCTATGTGGATAGATGTGAGTTCAGTGAGGAGACAAATTGCTGCCATCACATCCATCACCGATTTGCCATATATTACCATGATATGTCATAATACTCCACTACAATTACAGGCATAGAATGCAAGTTTCCTTTAAAAGGTGGTATAAAGTCAGACAAAGTAATGAGTCTGACAAGCCGATCCACTAGATCCAACATTATTCAACAAGTGTTACTTTCACTTCTTAGACATGTCCATATCGGACAGACTTTGTCAGATTAAACTGCAGATCTCAAAAATATTTTGATGATTTTACTTGCTTCCCCATTCATCTTCATGGCCCACCCAAGCTTCTTCATAGTCCTCCCAGATGCAGAATTCGGGAGCCGGGCCTGATCTGAACAAATATAGTCCTCTGACCAGCAAATGGAGTTTGGGGTTTCTGAGTGGCTTGTGGGACAGGAAGGCTAGATTTGAGCTTGGAACTGATGGAGATGAGACTGTCTCATGTACACAACCGTGTTTTCGAACTGAGATGTCCTTCTTGCACCCATACCATAGCCACTGCAGGGGAAAGAGCTGAAGTGCAGATCTAGACAATGAGGACATCTTGGTAAGTGTTCGTCGTGGTCAAAAAACATTTACCTGATTTTAGATCCCCAGGACAGGAAGGGTACTTTGGCTGTTGCTGTAAAGCGCCCAAAGAAGACATTCACTGAAGTCTAGAGGTGGATAAGTCAGGCAAAGAAATGCACCTTCAGCCTGCAGGAATAGTGTTTTCTTGCTGCCACTCAAGGCTGCCCTCATTGTGAGTAAAAGTGATCAAGCACAATTATATAATTTCCTTTCTCACTGCCAGCACTCTGCAATGGTGAAATTAGATGTATGCGTCACAGCGGAAAACAAATATAAATTCTATGAATACCTTGCTTGCAGGGCTATTCTACAGTGGAAATGATGCCGCCACAGCACAAGCCTTTTCTGACCCAATTAAAAAAACAATCAATTTCAGACGGTCACAAAGTTGGTGAAGTTTAAAAAACGGTTGATAGGGTAAAACATTTACAACTTTGCCCCCACCACCCACAAAATCCCAATCAAAATTACCTGGATTAATATATTGTCACCAAATGTGTGTTGACTGCAGGGGATTGACTTTGGGGGGAAGAACCCCTTGTGCAATCATGGAACTGGCCTACAAAATAATTTCCGAGGTAGAAGAAGTATATCTCTGGGAATCAAGAGCCTACGGTGGACACTCTGTAGAAGTGCTCATTCAGAGTAGTTAAACTTATAAATATTATTTACTAAGATGTGGTTATAAACAGGTCCTTTATATATTTCCTTCTATGTTTTTGAGTCCAGACCTTGTGCCTGAGATGTGGTGAAGCTTCTCCTGGTCACTGTTGCCCTGCCGGGTTACCTGGGTGGAAGTGTTTTACTCATCAATGGTTCATCTTTGGAGAGCATTGGTAGGCTTTAAGATTGGGTTCTTCCGGGTATACTGGAGTGACTAGGACCTCCCGTTTGAGGGATGCTCTTTGAGTTGCTTGTCGTGGTCAGGTCTACAGATTTGGCGATTATGGATCTGCGCCATTTTTATCAGACGAGCAGTCTTCCCTGTAACCCAGTTATTTGCCTACCCATTGTTCACTGAGATTCCAGATCGATTTTTCTACAGCTAATGACTCATATAGTTTTCTCCCTGCAACCTGGCAGTATTTCCTCAAGAGTGCCAATACTTCCCCGTAAATGCTGAAAATTGATGTTCCCTTATATTGCAAATTAAGTTAAAATGCATTTTCCTCAAAACATAAAAAATAGACGGATGTTGCCACTATTTTGACTCTGTAAACAACGTAACAGGGGCACGAAGTTTTAAATTTCAAATTGAAAACTTTGAAAACTCTTAATAGTAATCGCATCGATTATGGCAACTTCATAGAGAAAATCTTCCCAACTTCTTGTTCTCCTAATGATACGTACAAATGTAATTGTCAGGGGATTCGAGCAGTGAAATCGTCACATTTTAGCCATGCTGTGATTGGTCAGAGGTGCCCCTAACTAGCACCCGGGTATTACTGTAAATTCTGGGTGTCACAAGGTGGAGGGGGGAGACTGGCTTATGCCCCAGGGCCTGTGCTTTTCACGACCCCGCGCGCCTGTAGCAACACTTATTGATGGAATTATAACATAAAACGAGAATACCATCATTATTCATAAAGAGGTAGAATACATAGTCATACCTCCAGGTGGCACTAAATAATACCTACAGTTGCCTTGTTTCCACTTTCCATTAAGATTTATTTTAATACTTAGAATTGTGCGTTTATGACACCTGGCAAAAAATGTTGAATGAGCCTCACTTTAAATTTTTGAACCATGCAACGTTTGGCAGGCCTATAAATATGACTTCACGAAGCAATACTTATAAGGTTACTACAAGTTTAGAATACATTTGCCATCTCCTCGTACACATCAGTGTCAAATATGCCACTTTTTTTTTTAACTCACACTGCTGTCCAATGCTCATAAATCTGATGTCTCATTTAGCAATGCGAAACTATTGTTGTCATTTCAGATTTAATATGATTATGTAGCAAATATATATCCCCTGGGCTCCTTGCCCCAACCTTTCTCAGTTTTGCAAAATGCTTTCTTCTTGTAGAATTTGAAATAACAAATCCAGATGTTTCCAGCATATATGGGGAAAAACAATAATGAGTATGCAAAATTGACATATGAGCCCCAATAGGAATCACCATAATCAATATTAAGATGAAAGAGTAAAACCTATCGGGGGCTTTGTGTTTCATCTGAGAGTTATCACAGATTTAATTAGATTCACGGAAATCTAATTTTCTTTCACGTTATTAACTTTGTGTGTTTATAATTCCAAAGCTGGGCTGATACAGATATCTCAGTCATGCCAATAAAGCACCATGAATCACAGATTAAAAGGAGGATGGAAGATGCATGCTGCCAAGAAAGAAAATAGAAATGTATTTTGGAGTGGATGGGGGCTTTAAAGGCTAGAGAAACTGAAAATGACGATGGGAAAAGGTTGAAAGCAAAAAACTGAGAATGTGAGAACTATGACTTATGCTAGGGAAGGATGCAAAGCACATCGGTGCAGGTAACAGATGTCTTAAGCATGTTGGTGGTCCTTTAAACCGTCTTCTTTCCACTGATGTACTGTGCGTTCTTGGGCAAGTGAACATGAATGCTAAATACTTGCTTTAGTTTTCAAATCATAAACCAGCTATCCTGTATTATGAAAATGAAATGCAATGACATATGAAATAGAGGGACCACCATTACTCTGCATTTACCTAAAGTAGTTCAGAGTGTGCTTTTGGCCTTATCTACACCCTGGCGGGCACTGACCAGTCTTGCAGCCAGCTGAGGTCATGAACTACTCCAACCTGAAGTACCGTCCATCGTATTGCTAGATCTCCGCCTGCCTGGTGGAAGTATCTATGAAGGAAGCAGCGGCCGCCCCAGCTCCCCTCACATCTGTGAAGGTTTGGCAGTTGGGCGCCATAGTTAAAGCTCCTCTTTGGGAAACATTTGAAAACAAACTCCTAAAGCGGGAGCTTGTTTTCTCAAAACAGAAAATAAATTGCCAAACTGCCCAGACTTTTCCGTATCCATGGTGTCCATTTAACATTTTCCTGCTTGTTTGTGCAGGCCTCTTAATGAAGGGCTGCCACCTTTCTCAGCATTTGATTGTGTTTTGAGATGCTGTAAAGCCAAGAATTGTCTGTAAAACCCTCTGCATCATGTTCACATCGACTTTCTGCAGAAGGTTGGTTTAATAATCATTAAAAAATCGTACAGATAGCTTGAAAATACATTTGAAGTGAATTCCTCCTGCACTTTAAGTTTTTATTTAAAAGGCTGAAAAATATCTGCTTTTGCTGCTTTTCTTAAAATCTCGACGGTCTGTCATATAAAAATACTGGTCAGGCTGGAATAATGCTAGCCCGGTGGCCGTCCTATTCACATGGCAGGCACAGGCAGGGAACGTGAGTTACGGTCATCCTGACATCAAGCAGGGTGGGACAGCAGTCACTGTGACCCAGCGGCGGCGGGCTCTAAAGAGAGCGGAGGAACCATGGGCTTGGTGGGCTAGAGAAGACAACACATTTACGGTATTCCTCCGACTCCTCCACACACTAAGTGCGTCCCTTTGTTCATATGGTAGAACACAGAGCAGTAGCACGCGCTGGATGACTGTTAACCAGATAAGAAAAGCCAAGTCTCTGTGGTGAAATGAGGCGCCCTGTGGTGACACAAACTGATCAACTGTCAGGAGAGAGGATAGCAAAAATCTGACAGTAAAAATGAGCCTAGCATTGAGACTGGAAGACGCAAGCCACAGTCGACAATAAAGCGCGTGAAAAAGGGCGCTGATGAGGGCATGCGAGATAGGGGGGCGCGCCAATGCATGGCCCACATGTGTAAGCAAGGCACCACCCCTGCAAAGCTCTGTTCTAAAATCTATGGCATCATTTTCTGGTCGCACAGTTATGGTGAATATCCATGAGTCGAGAAAGCAAAAGAGGCAGGATCAAATCGTCAGTTTCACTTTACTCCAAAACCCTTGAAGGATTGGCTTTCGATTGGGTCACTCATTCTCGTTATCTCTCTTACTGACCCTGCTCGCCTCTTTTACCCTACAGGCCACGGGAACAGCCCTCACTCAAGACTCCAGCCTCCTCGCCGCTGCCCGCCATAACCACCTACATCTCTTCGTCCATTGTACACCGTCAACCACCTGACCTGCTTAAGACTCCGCCTCCTTGGGATCTCTAGTAAAGCCACGAGATTTAAGAGTTGTAGCCAGCCAGGTGCTAGGAGGAGGTACTTCAATACCTGACATCTTGTCAAATCAAAAGGGCCCTTGATATTCTCAGAGAGAGAGGGGGTGATAGGAGAGAGAGGATGGAACATTAAGGGAGATGGAGAGAGAGAAAGGACAACTGAGAGAGGAGTGAGAGTGATGGAGAGAGAGAGAGAGAGAGAGTGGGGAGAGGAAGAGGAGTAAGACAGCGCGTGGAAACGTGTGGGGAAGAGAGGGAGAAACAGCGGAGGCGATAAGAGGAAAGAAAGAGAGAAACTATTGAAATGTAAGACATGTTACAGAATAGAGGCAGAGGAGCACGGGGGGAAGGAGCGATGAAGGCTGATTAATCACAAGGCAACATAAGGATGAAGGCAGTATTAGAAATAAGGGGATGCAGGAGCAACAGAGGCAAAAAGGCAGAGAGGATGAGATAATGAGGATGCGCGAGGGACCCTGAGAGAGACGGTGAGATGAAGAAAAAAAAGAGAGCGAGAGAGAGAAAGCGAGAGGTCAAAGCAAAGAGGGAACAGGCTGGATAGTTAAGGAGAGCGAGGCTGACGTGACGACGCCAAAGATCAGAGGGAGCAAACAAGCGAGTGGGAATGAGAGGGCATTCGCGCGACATTTGTTTATGATCACATCTAATTACATTTTCAGGGAACCACATTTCCATCTCCGATCCCGTTAATTTTATTAATTTGCAATAAATGCGACGACACTTGTATACCGGTCCCTGCCAATCAAGCAAGCAAATTAAATTGGAATGGAGGAAGGGTGGGGGAGGGCTACTAGCAACTTCGAAAGAGAGAATTAATATTACAGGAACTGAGACAAACTGGTGGGATACAGCGAGAGCACAAAAACGTAAAAAATTGGAAATTTAATGTTGAGAATAAACTGGGATACAGCTACATGAAAAGTTGGGAAAAACAGGAAAAACGGAAAAGATGCAGGCAGAACTTTTTCACGGGGTGGAATATCAAGAGTTGTGCAGATTTCGAATAATCACATTTTTTGCAGTGAACCTAAAGCTCCTGTCCTCATGGGCTGTTGCGCCCATTTGCCTGTTCCCCACCATATCTAAATAGGAAACCACTGCCACCCACACTGGTCACTGTTTCTACAATTCTTAAATAAGACAACACTCAAATAATTTGTCAACAAATGAATAGAAGTACTCCTACCCATAGTCGACAGGACTTCCAGGAGTCCCTTCTCGGACAAGTCTACCCCACTAGAGAGAAATAGTTTGCTAATACATCTTCTGAACTAAAATGGGTATAGTGTAAACACCCTCTCTGACGAACTGTACAAACTAGGCCTACCCGACAGTCCGTCACAGATCACATCACACTATGTACTGGTTCTAGCAACAGCTTCAATTCAAGGGCTGAGGTAGCCCCGGTCTCTCGAATATAACAGAAAGGCTTGAGACAACACCACAAATGGTCCTCCACATGCAGGGCAATAACACTGCGACCAGCGGGAGACAGAGCCAAATTGAACTTTTTAATTTGGTAGACTTAAGTCAATCCACCCGCTCAGTCAAATGCCAAGTGGGCGGCGGAAAACCTGAAGTAAAATCTTCCAATAGGGACTTACTTCTACAACTACCCGTAGCGACTAAGACCCAACCACAGAAAATTACTGGCTCACCATTATGTCCTCAAAGTCTTGAGACCGATGTAACAAAAGCTCCCAGTATGACTTCTTCATTATAACGATCATCTGCACAAAGTTGGAGTATCACTCCACATTACACAAAAAAGACTAAGCTAAACTTCATTCTTCAACCTCTGTTTATAAACACATCTTTAACTCATAGGTTGGCACGAAACTGGACAAACAAGTCACTGGTATGGTCAAACCTATGAAAACATCTATAATTGACCAAGATGAGATGTCCTCCATTCACAAAACATGACACATTTTAGACTTAAAGCCTAATTTAGAGATTGACGGGTAAGTGACATCCACCAAAAAGTGTCAGATGTCCTTTCTACCCTCTGTAGCATGAAGATATCACTGCATTAATTAAGTCAGATAGGAAATTCACTGCTTCTAGGTTGTCTCTCAGCCGACAATGTCTAAATAAGTTATTATTTCTACCTGTATGAATTTTTTGACAGGATAATTAAATCCCACTTTAGATCAAACCACATTTATCTAACGCCATAGAAAAATCACGAAGCACACAGTCACAATACAAGGCCTGTCAGCCCCTGTGCCCATCAGAACCTTCAGAAACATACTTTCACTCAGGCACACACTAGAGGTGGATGCTTCCCATTACCAATTCTTAATCTCACTCTACAGTCTACCCTTTGCCATTCTCCAGAGAATAATCTATGCACTGAAACTGGCTACTGATGGTCCACATTCGTGTTTGAGTTATAAGAGAGAATTCCCCTGCAGAAACCTGAATCAAAGCTGGATTATGCTTGCTTAGCAGACCATTCATATGGAAACCATGTAGCAGTCACGCTTCAAAAAGGCCTACTATGCGAGGTCGTTCTTAGAGGCAGCAAACGCAACGGAGAGCTCTTACAAATGTATTTACAATTCAATTATACTGAGACTGAAAAGGTACCCTAAAAAGTCTCCTCTAGTAACCTGACAGGTGTGAAGACTAGACCCTCAACTTAAAGTAATGTAGATCCGAGAAACCACTTTGTTGCACCACACACAAATACATTTTGTTTAGGAGATCTCACCTACCTTCATACTAAGGACCTTGGCTCAGCTAAAATCCATTTTTCATAATTAATTTTTAAAGTAGTGTCATGGAAATAACTGCAGCACTACTTCCTGCCATTATTCACCTGATCAGTGCATTCCTCTCATTTGGTATGGTCTCATCCTCTTGAAATGTAATCTTGGCCGTGCCCTGAAACTTTTTTCACAGATCACAGTTCTAGTTTCTAATTTACCACTGATGGAGATCAGCTGATAGTACTAATTCTTTTTGTCATGTCAACCAGTAATACGAAATGGGGACCGAATACTTCATGTGTTAGAAAAATCTATCTACACACAACTGCTTTCATTTTGTTCACAAGTGTGAGCCCAAATATGTGGATTGGCCTTGTCCCAAGAAGCATGTTAGAAAAACATACTGAATTCTAAATAAAAAGATCCCTTCCTTGCAGTCGTTTGCTGAAACAATGAAATCTGTAGTTACAATTCACTCAACCAAATCAAGGTTAGGGGCTACCCTGAGTCACACTGGCCTAAGAGAGGAGTACACGATTGTGCTTGCATCACACAAGCGCAGAGAGGCAAAAGACAAAAATTCCTCGATCTACAGGGAGTTTACGACATGTGTATATGTGGTCATTAAGTTAAGATCTTTTTGTTGGAGAGATCATCCCTTACCTGTAACGACCGTGAGCTCCTGGCCAGCCACCTCATGGGTGAGGTTTCAGGGTAGTTGTCTACTCCTATGATAAAATTAGCATTCAGATTAAAGGAATAGTAAAACATATCCAGGAAAGATTGAACATGTGTGCTGATTACTTGTCCCAAGATCTGTCAAACAAGGTAGGCCAGGGTGACAATGGGGAGACATATGTGCCAGATGCATGTCTGCCTGGTGAAGGTAAGTGAGTGGCATATGTAGGAATGTGTGAAACTTGCAAAATATTATTACATGAAATAAGTGTAATTTTCCCAACATCGATGGAAAAGTATGTATAGTGCACAAAAACAACATTCAGTGGTAACAACATTAAAACTGCATACAAGTGCATACTATGCATAGAAATGTCAGGTGAAATATCATATGGAGACTGGTTTGAGAAAAGCACCTAGTTCAATCAGAAAATGTCATTCAGTGACACATTTTCTGCTCAAACCATTGTCTGGCAGGCAAAAATTATGCAAAATTTTACATTCTGCAAAATTGCTAGTACTTAGCAAATTTTATATAACATGAACTTCCCAAATTATGTACGGTCATGCTTGCCTAGTGTCCTTATAATGGATATTGTGCAATGCCAAGAGATAAGGAGGCTGAAGAGGATGAAGAGAACATGTAGGTAGAGCCGCAAATTGTCAAATGATAGCCCAGGGAGAAAACACTGAGTGACAATTTACTATGATAGTGCAAATTATATGATGAGGTGTCTTTGAAAAAAGATCTAGTACTTGTGGGCATCACAGGCACCAACAAAGGTTTATAGATGGCATATTAGCAGCAGCTGCCGCCACAAATCTCAAGGGGAGGGGCAAGCGGGGGGAAGGAAGGGGGAGGATAAAAAAAAAGAAAAAAAGAAAATCGTACTTTTTCCCGTTGCCTGCCGCCTCACTCCTCTGCTCTTCTTCTGGTGTCCCAGTAGTCACTGGGATACCAGCACAGGCTCCCCATAAATCCTGGTGCTGCTCTCATGCTAAGCCTAGCATGAGAGCAGTGACGGGATTGGTCTGAGCAGCTTGTTCTGCCGCTCAGACAGTGCACTGGAGCCTGTGCAGGTTCTCCAACCAGGCTGTGTAACACAGCCAGATGGGAGAAGCGTAAGTGTATGTGTGTTTGGCCGGCCTGAGATGGCAGGCCAAACACACATTCACACTTCGAAGTGCGCAGACTCCAGTCCCCCTCCCCTCTCTCCCCTCCTGTGGCCCAGCCCCTCTCCTTCCTTCACATGCTGCTGGCTGAGCCAGGAGCTGAAAAATAAAACAATAATGATATATTGTTTTATTTTTCAGCTTCTGGCTTAGCCAGGGAGGCGACGCTCCTTCACCACTGCGAAGGAGCCACCCCTGCATATTAGTGGCCTTCCATCGACCATGATATTAGGACAGAATGTCAAATGTGCAAGACTGCGTATCAGTCACTCAAGCTGTATGGGTGACTTCTCTCTACTGTTACATTGCATTGGAATAGTGGCAAAAACTCAGCATTGGTTCAATTACTCAGATGAGTAAAGTACGTACCAATATGCACCATCACATCGTTCAGATACACTATTACAGAAAGTGAGGTGAATTAAAATTTGTAGCCTAAGAGGGTCATTGTATTGATCTGGCAGTTCTTTATTAAAGAGACATTCCTCAATCAATTAGTTAGTGCATTTTTCCAATTAGAAAGTACTGAAACTTTAAGAGAAAGTAGCATTGTGCAAACTGCATCGTACTGTCGTGAGGTTATTTGAGCATTTACACAGGCATATTATTTATCCCTGGGCCTGAGGTCTGTGCCCTCTCACCTAGTTACATTTCACTTTTATTCCTTTTATTATCTTAGCAAAGCTTCATTTTAGTGGAGATGTTTTTCACTATTTTATCAGTTGCCCTTGTACGCAGAATGTGTTATTCATTTTTTTTCACAACATTTCAACCTGTGTACACTACACAGAAAAATAAGTTTTTTTTTTCAGCTCTTTGAATAACAGGTATGTTCTTTTAAAACATCACACTGTCCACACCAGGGTAGAGGGGACATTCCAGCCAGCTTGCCATCTCATGCTGCATGTCTGCAGAAACCTTCTGGTTCCCCTTCATCTACATGGGAGGACTCCCAGCAGACTAACAGACCTCTTCTTCACCTCGGAACGCAGGTATGGGGAATGGGCTTTCTTCCCGGGACCAGAAGGGTGGATTAGGGCTCTCACTGCTATTTGCTCTCATGTAGAAACTTAGTAGTCTAGGTAGGGATATTAGGGATCCTATTGAGACAATATGGTGGGATACTTTTTGTGTTTCACTTTCTTGATCACTGTTGTGATTACGCTGTGTTTCATTATTATCATAGTCGCAATTCATTCCTTCTTACGTAGTTACTTCAATAAAATATACATTGAACCAAGATCCTGCTTCTGTTTGTCTTTGCATGTATGAGATTTGTATAACTGAGAGAAAGGGATACAATCTGTTCCACCACGACTTCCCTGAGGAGTCAGAGTGTCATGCGATAGGCTGCCACAAATCACTCTTACCTTTGGTATTGGTGAGATGCTACTAGCTAGCCGAAAGGGTTAGGCCGACAGCTGTCACACGATGTGGGATCGGACTCAGTCCCCCATACTTGTGGTGCTGCTGCCCAAAATCTAGCAGTCTCGTTACCATAACGGGAGTCTATGACAGTACCACCAACAAAGAAGTTGACAAGTTGTGTATACCAATTGAACATGCCTAATACTATTCAATTTGCACAAATTGTCAATGAAACACTGTAGGCTAGATTGTTGGCTAATAAAATAACATCTCACAATACCACAGGGAGAAATACAATTGAATTACTAAATGGAAGACTCTGTGTCAAGGCTGTGTCCCCACTAAGTCAGGTTGGGGGAGAAATGGCAAAGTCAAAATGATTTTGAGAGAAATATTTATATTTGCGATATAGTCCAGCTGTTATGGTGTGCAAAGAAAAGGCATGATGCCAGAAAAGCTCCCAAAAAGATGAAAATTGTAGTGGGTGACAAAGTGCAGTATCAAAACAGCTGAGAGCAAGTTCAGTGTACTGTACTGCATCAGGTTGTCTGTGGCTGGATTAAATGTGCTACCCCGCGGGACAAAACTGTGTAAGTGACTGGTGATAACTGGGGGAACAGTAACATGCTGGACTTTCCAGACAACCAAAGGGTTGACTAAAATCATTCATATTCTGAGCTCTAGTGGGTATAGGTCCATTCTCTTTCACTTACTGCATGTGGCAAAAGGGTACACCAGAGTCTGGAGGAACTATCAAATGCCATTTAATTTGGGTGGATTTCTGTATAAGGATCTGCCATATACATCTTCACAATGGACAACAGTACTGTGTGAGTGAGTCAGTGTGATAAAACACCTATGAAAGTGCCTGAGTGTGATGATGTTGTGAATTGTTGAGGGGGAGTAGTACATCATCTAGAGAAGGAGGTGAACATTGTGCCCAAAGAAATGGGCAGTAACAGTTCCTCCATGAGTGTGTCTACTAGTTTATGTAATGTGTTGATTGAGCAAACCAGGGCGGTGTTTAGCCAACAGATCTGTTCTAGTTACCTCAGCATCTTTATGTTGTACTCTACACACTCCTTCTGTTCTGTTCAATGTGTATCTGAGTCCATGAGATGGACACCGTATATTTCTAGATGTACTCACAGAACACTCTGATTTACCCTCACTGGAGAGACAGTTAGAAAATCACAAACTGCCTAGGGAACTCCAACCACTGAGTGAGGGAATGGAGAGGTAATAAGTGGTGGGTAAACTGACAACATCCCCTTAGCATGGCCCACGATTGTGGAAAAGTACTCTGTAATGGTGAAAATTCTGATCATCAAAATGAATACAGAGCTCTTCTTCATTTCATATGCACATAATGGTGTCAAAGGGGTAAACATTTAGCTTACTATGATGTATTTAATCATTGTTTGCAACTAACTAGGTCTTTGATCCTCACTATACTAAACTACTGAGCAAGGCAGCCAAGACCATTACATGTCTTGGGGGTGCCCAGTAGAGCAGAAAATACAATTCAAATACAGTGCAACCAATACAAAGCATTCTGGGGTAAAGGCTAAAACATCTCCATAAAATGTAATGTCACAAAATAACCAAGAGGAGCTGTGCCCCACCTGGTCTCTGATCTATCGTAACAAATTCAATAGAAAGAGAAAAAGAACTCAAGTGGTGTTTGCTTCAACTCGCTGGAGCAACCTGTATTCACTCACACAGAAGATAACCAAGGCACCCACAACTTCAGGGCATGAAAGCTGTTCTGCCCATAAAATCCTACAGAATGTAAGGGCATGCAATGTGATCCCTCCACCACCTGCTGTAAAGGCACACCATTCCAAAACTCACTGGATGACCATTAATCACCCATGTGTTCCTAACCTCATGGTGAAGTAGCATAGACAAGATGTTAGAGGTAGAGAAGATGTAGTGAACTTTTCAAAATGTAAGTGTGTTGGATGTGCCCAGTCGTCGGTCCAGTAGTTCTTCTGTCCTAGGGTCCAAGGTGCACCTCACACTGAAACATGTCTTGGGTTCCTTGTGTTCCTAGCAGCTCAGGATCAAGTGCACCTTTGTGGTAAATTCAAGACTGGTTTCTATGTGGTTGGCCCCTGTCTGTAGAAGCCGAGTGACCTGCAAATCATGGACGGGAATGCTGCTCAGAGTAAAAAACAGTGGCTGAGATCAATTTATGGATTCCATCAATCACGTTTTGTTGTGTTTGGGATGTAGTTTCACCAATCATGAAAAGGAACAGCAAATGCTCTGAAATAACATCAAGGCAACATGTAGTGTTCTATGACACTACATACATAACTGAATCACTGAAAAGTAAATTATGTGGCTGTGATGAGGAACTGAGTGACTTTTCTTTATTTCACAAATTTTTGTTAGAATGTTGATAGGGTGCCAATGGCAAGACTTTCACACAAAGCTCTATCTGCACCCCAAAAGAAGCGCCTGGTAGGTAAGCTGGCAGGTCAGAAGAGTAGCCCGGCGACCTGTAAGTTGCTTTAATAAGGGTCGGATTGAGACAGAAAATACCCACAGCCAACAAAATAAAAGTGGCCCCCATTAGTGAATTAGAAAGCTAAAAATAGTGGCTCATATTTTAAAATAAGGACAGTTTTGAACTTGTAAACACATGCTTGATCATTGTTTTGCAAGGCATTGAAGACTGCATGAGCCTGAAATTGCTGCAGGCTAAGTGTTTTTAACTATAAGGGAAATCAACAGTAAAGACCAGCTCAACAAACCATAAAACAAGCCCATAAATAGCCAACACAAGCATTTGCAATGCAATGGGTCTAGCTTTTGCTTGAGTTAGAACCATTAGCATTGTAAATTCCTAACTGGCCTTTTCTTGCCACATAAATTGAAAATGAAAAGTAAAACAGTTGACATAAGCGAGCCGATTCAAAGTGCCACGGCCACCATAAGCATGAGCGCCAAGGAGAGATACAAAAGGAAAGAGAAATTTGGTCACAGTCAAACATATATGCAAACGTGCAAATATCTATGTAACAGGGTCAGTGTCCAAAGCGGTAACAAAACCGACACAAGGAGTGACAAATGTAAAGCGTTTACCAATGATAAGAAAGGATTTTTGAAAGGCAAGCCCATGAACTAGTGATAGTGATGGGCGTGTGGTGGGCGTGGTTAAAAGCCTACAGATAGATTGCAACAGGTCAAAGCGCTTGCACGCTCAACATAATAAATAAGTGAGCCACGTCCAGTGCTAGCCTCATCATATCACTTTTTCCCAAAGCATTGATAAAGCTAATAGGTCTCACCTTTGCAAGACCTGTTGGCTTTGTCAATCTTTTTTGCCATGTTGTACAACTACGCAGCTGCTGTGCAGCATGGTTCAAAATAAAAATAAAATAAAAAAACGCTATGATGGAGCAAGCGTTGACCGCACCATAGTACTTTTTTTTTTCACTTTCAGCCATGTTGCACAGCAGTCACGCTGCTGTACATGGCTAAGAAAAAGCTTAAAGCAAATAGATCTTGCATGAGTATGACGTATTGGCCTTGCTATTGCTTGTGGCTTTTAGGCAACGGTTGATTACGTGATTTTCCCAGGATCGCAGGAGGTTAATTGTGTTGGATTCAAACTTTATTCACCAGTTTCAAAGTCAGACATTAGGCCGTGGCATGATATAAATATACGTACATTTTACACACACACAGATATATATATGTTTCTAAATGTATACTTTAATACGTCTTTACAATTAAGTCAAAGAGGGGGTTTGAATAAAATCTCAATAATCAATTAGAAAGGAGAAGCAAGAGCCGATCCAGAAATAAGATGCAGTTTGGATACAGTTACGTGTTTCATTTACAAATTGATCCTTCCTTACCTGTTGTTATATATTGCTGCTTCCCACACAGTAGTGGATCCTTTCGGATGATATGAAGTTTCTTGTGCAGCATGTGTCCTTCTTATATATCATGAAACAGGGCAATAGGTGAACCATGTCACAGTAAGAATCACTCCCCAAAAGCACGTTGACGGATAACAAAAGAACGTTATTGCACTTGAGGAACCAGCAAATAATCAGTCTGTCTACTATATAGTTATACTTTTATTTACTAAATAAAGGTATCCCTGCACTTGGCAGGGCTTTCAAAAATTGAGTGACACTCTTAAATGGTCCTCTCCATGGAACTCTTTAGTAAAAGGCCAAACAGTTATTTGGTTTGAAGAGAAACCAGAGCATACGTTTCATGGACATCGTCTGTGGTGCCAGGAAATACTGTTCCACAGATTGTCAGGGTGATTTAGTTTACTTAGTTCATCATAGAAAACCCTCTCAAGTACAACCAATTTATAATAATTGTTGTAATCTGGTACATAGATAAAACACTTGTTGTGCAAAAAGAAACAACAGGAGGACTCAGAAGTGCCACGGAATTATGGGTATGTATATTTAGTCGTAGGTCACATGACAGGAAAGGCTGCACCACAATAGTTTCCCAGCTCAAGTCCTAATGTCAGCTACTTTAACTCTGCACATTTTGAATGGTGCCTCACACAGACTTTTGTGAGGACCAGTGGCACACAAGAAGATGATTTTTTTATGACTTCCTAAAAGCATTCTCGCTGGCTCATTGCTATTCTTTCTGAGGCAATGAATGAGCCAGTATGTTTTGTACATAAAGCCTATAAGGCTGCATCAGCTGCTGTAACAAAACAAGTATTGGCAAAGAGGAACGAGTTAGAGCTATTAGCGTTGTAAATTCCTACGTGGATTTTTCTTGCCACATAAATTGAAAATGAAAAGTAAAACAGTTGACATAAGTGAGCTGATTCAAAGTGCCAGGGCCACCATGAGCATCAGCACGAAGGAGAGGCACAAAAGGAAAAAGAAGTTCGCTCGCAGTCAAACATATCAGCAATTATCCATGTTATAGGGTTGATGGCCAAGGCGGTAACAAAACTGCCCCAAGGAGGGACAAACGTAAAGCATTTATCAATGATAACAAAGGATTTTTGAAAGGCAGTCCCATGAACGAGTGATAGTGATGGGCGTGCAATGGATGTGGTTAAAAGCCCACAGATAGATTACAGCAGGCCAGAGCGCTTGTGCGCTAGACCTAAAAAGCGACCCAGACACTGACCTGTCAGACCAGCCCTTCCAACACTGTTTGATTGACAGTCAGTCTGACACTAGCTTTAAACCTTGCCTACCCCGGTTCACTCTGTAAGCAATGCTCCATTGCTTTATAGCTAGGTTCACGCTCCATAAGTACCACTTGAGTACAACATTTTCGAATTAGGGTAACATTTTAAATATTGCATCTAGCAAACAGAATATTTATTAACTTCGGGTAGTTTGGAGCATTATTATTATTTATTGTTGGGAGTCTCAGATCCTGTGACACCTGAACAGGTGTCACCCTTAAGACAGACTCAGGTACCGCAATACGCTATCTAAATACTTTTTCTTTGGTATCTCTTTGAAATGATATAGAGATTAAACCTATTTAAAGGAAAAGCAGGGGCAAGAAAGAGAGGAGAAAGGAGAGCTTGAAGGACAGACATGATCTGTGCCTTTCAGTTTTTGTTCTGAATCAGACCACAGACCTCCCTAGGGCGCCAAGGAGTGACACTCCCCCGCCCACCGTGTTACTTTTTGAGAGCTGATGGAAAAAGCCGCTGAGGAACATATGACAGAAGGCGAGAACATGAAAAACCCTCTAGATAGATGGACTTTAGTGATTTACTACGGCATAATAACATGACATTGATTTCTTCCAGGAACACTTGCTCTAGTGGCTGCCAAGCTTCAGCCCCAGGCTCCAGTGTCCCTGATTACCAGCGCAGGGCTGGAGCCCTGCCTTCACAATGCTCAGCAGGGGCGAGGACAGAGCGTGCCCTGGAGAACCCAGCGGGCTACCACGCGCTAAAGCAGAGGAGCGCTGACCTGATGAGGAACAGCCAGGGTATCTGCCTTCGAAGGCTGCCTTGGGGATCAGCATTCGAATAGCCACGGATCACGTTAGGCATCAGACTCATACAGCTGACTCCTCAACAGTCCTCATTCTTCTTCGAGGATGATCTTGATATGTGATTGACCTTTCTACACCATTACTGACCTGTGACCTTTCAGAGGCGCACTTTTTGCTCATGTCTGACTCCTGCTCAACCTTGTCATCATAAGAACAAGGGCTACCAAAGGTTTTGGTGGGATCCCAGTCCCAGGTTTTGTATTGGCAGTTCCTTTGAGACCATGGGCCAGATGTACGAACCGGTTTGCGTGGCGCAAACTGCGAAAATCGTAGTTTGCGCCATGCAAAACGGCCATCGCGATGCACATTCCCATTTTGGTAGTCGGTACCGACTCGCAAAATGGGAATGCGACTCGCAAATAGGAAGGGGTGTTCCCTTCCTATTTGCGACTCGCACCGCAATTCGCATTTAGCACCCACTTGAAGTCGCACAAAATGTTTTTTCAGAGCAGGCAGTGGACCACTGCCTACTCTGAAAAAACGAAACCAAATGGTTTCATTTTTTATTTTGTATTGCAACTCGTTTTCCTTTAAGGAAAACGGACTGTAATACAAAAATAAAAAAAACTGCTTTATTGAAAAAGCAGTCACAGATATGGAGGTCTGCTGTCTCCAGCAGGCCACCATCCCTGTGAGTGCAGGGAATCGCAAGGGGGTCACAAATTGCGACCCACCTCATTAATATTAATGAGGTGGGTCTTTGCGACCCCCTTGCGATTCGCAGAAGGTTTCTGAGACACCATTCTGCATACGAATTTGCGAATCGGAAATTGCGAGTCGCACCGACTCACAAGTTCCAATTCGCAAATTAGATTTTTGCTACATCTGGCCCCAAATGTCAAGCGTGACCATTGCGATGCCATGCGTGAGTGACTCCAGAATCATTGATTTACTCATTTCGTACAAACCAACCAACCAGCACTGGGCACGCAAAGTACCCTCCCTTGAAGCCAGAAAACAGGACACACGTCCAAAAGAAACAGGTCACTCCATTATAGGACGGTCTATCACACAGAGAACCCTGAAAAAAGCATTTAAAAGCTATTTACATATTCCAACTGCATATGCGTGTTTTCCAGCCACTAAAGGGTAATTCAGCTTGTAAATTTATCGAATTTATCAAAGTGAAAAAACAAAGAGGGAATAAGATTGGTTGGCATCTTTAAAGAGGAATGTTTTACTATAAGTAGAACACACGTTCTTTGTCTAGAGTGATAATTCCTTTATGCTAATGCTCAGATAAGATTGATAAATGGTTTACATTTGCAGCTATATATGGGTCTCCCGCTGCAGAAGCAGCTTTTCGCCATGCTAATCAGCTTTTTTAATACATTTACAGGCCTTTCAGAAAGCAGGCTCCTTGCATTTTATTGAGCCTGGGTTTGAAGAGGTTTCCTCAAATTGTCTTCACCAGCCCTTCCCCTCATCCTTCTTAGATCACAGTGCAGGAGGGCAGGTCAGACCAGGATAAGCAATGTGAAAGACCCTGCACAGACCATTTAGTCCCCTGATAGCAATTATTGCTATTGTTCAGGTCCATGAAATCTTACAAGCTGTTGTTTATGCCCAGAGGCTTTTCAGGCCTTATGATGCCTTACTTGGGTTCGACTTTCACAGCCTCACCAGCCTTTCAGCAGCTGATGCCTTACTTCTGCCTGATGTCTACCGAGCCCGACCAGCCTTCTGGGACAAGTGCCTTACTTGCAACTTACTCTTCCCCAGCCTGATTGGTGGTGACTTTTGATTGAATCTTCTGCATCTGTGTCTGCCTTTTAGAGGCAAGCACCTGACAACTGATTGACTCTTCCGAAGCCCGTCTAGGAGTTCACAGACAGACATCCAACAAGTGCCTAGTGCTCCACACCCAGTGCCCTTTCACAGACTGATGCCTGCCATGAGCCTGACTCTTCCACAATCCCACTAGCCTTTCAGATTGCAACATCTGACAAATAACTGAGTCTTTGTCAGGCTCCCCTGCTTCCAGAGTCAATCAATCAATCAATCAAGAGTTTGTAAAGCACACAACTCACCTGTGAGGGTTTCAAGGCGCTCGGGGGAGGGGTAAGGGGGGGAGGTGCTGCTACTGCTCGAACAGCCAGGTCTTGTTAAGTTTCTGAGGTCTTTGGTCTGGCGCAGGTGGGTGGGGAGAGTGTTCGACATTTTGGCGGTGAGGTGTGAGAATGATCGACCGCCAGTTGTAGTCCTGCGGACAAGTGGGACGGTTGTGAGGGCGAGGTCGGTGGAGCAGAGATGTCGGGTCAGGTTGTAGAAGGAGAGCCGTCTGTTGAGGTACTCTGGCCCGGTGTTGTGCAGTGTTTTGTGAGCGCGGGTGAGGAGTTTGAATGTGATTCTCTTGTTGACTGGGAGCCAGCGCAGGTTTCTCAGGTGGTCTGTGATGTGGCAGTGGCGCGGGATGTCCAGGATGAGGCGTGCGGAGGCGTTCTAGATGCGTTGCAGACTCTTCTGGAGTTTGGCTGTGGTTCCCGCATAGAGGGCATTGCCGTAGTCCAGTTTGCTGCTTCCAAGGGCTTGGGTGACTGTTCTTCTGGTTTCGGTGGGTATCCATTTGTAGATCTTTTGGAGCATGCAGAGTTGGTTGTCCAGCACCTACTTGAAGCTCAGCTCAACCAAGACAGAATTCCTGCTCTCCATTTTTTTTGCCAAGAACAACAAACAAATCTGGCTCAGGGACATGAACGTTGACGGCTTTTTTACCCAACTATCACGTAATGCCAGTTCACTTGGATTCATCATGGATACCAGCCTAATCCCTTAAGGAATACATTGTCAAAAAACAAAGGCGGGCTCATACCAGCTCTCTCTTCTAAAGAAAGTGGAACAATTTCTTTCAGAAAACAACTTCGGAAGCGCTGTTCAAGCCCTTATAGTTTTGCATCTTGATGGTCATAACGCCCTCCTCCATGGCCTCTCAGACTCCACACCGGTAACTCTTAAAGGCATTCCACATGCTGCAGTATATCTCACACAGGGCATGAAGAAATATGAGCACATTACTCTCATCCTGATGAAACTCCACTGGCTCCCCTTGCCAGCCTGCACCATCTTTGTAACCAGCTGTATCATTTATAAAACCTTCATGGCGAGCATACCACCTACCTTGTAGACAAGCTCACTATCTTTGGTGGATCTCAGAACACCCTCAGCCAGAACACCACCAGGCAGCAGACTAAGAGGTGAAAAAATAAAAACATAAGGCAGCAGGCCTTTTCCATCATTCACCTACCATTCATCCTCAAGATAATTAAAAAAGCGGTCTGTGTCCAACTCTAGGGTCACATTAATGCTAATCATTTCCTGCATGACTGCCAGTCTGGCTTCAGATTACGCTGCAGCACTGAGACCACTATCTTATACATTGTAGACAATTTCCTCTTGACCACAGATGAAGAGGACCCCGGACTCCTGACACTGCTCAGATGCACAGCTTTTCCAATATGATCAGTAAGGGCAACCAGCTCCATCTTAACGTTAGAGG
The DNA here is from genome assembly GCF_031143425.1 of Pleurodeles waltl. Lineage (NCBI taxonomy): Eukaryota > Metazoa > Chordata > Amphibia > Caudata > Salamandridae > Pleurodeles > Pleurodeles waltl. The sequence continues at coordinate 1,329,023,642 of NC_090446.1, read as the reverse complement.
AAGGGCTAATGTCACCCAAACAAAAAGCACATTTTAGAAAGCCGCTAGCAATGTCCTTGACTGTGTCCACCATTTGAAGAACATACTCTCACACATGATTAAAAAACCTTGTATAAGACTGAGAACCATAGGAATCTAAGCAAATGCACCATATTAACACAATTTATCTCGAGTTATAGAAAATGTAATTTAAACATTCTGTTTTATAATTTGCAAACGACTTCATGTAGTAAGCAGTCTCCCGGTACAAACAATCTCCGTCAACCACTCATTCACTCAGTACACCCCACACAACTTAGGCATTCAACTGTTCACTAAATAACATCTGCGAACTGTAAGTCAACATACAAAGCATACTACTACAATGATAAAGGCCCAGGGGATGGCCCATGAAATATACCTGAAACAAGAATCCAGAATGGTGAACAAGAAAAAAATAGAAGATCCATGACTATCGATGAAAAATGATGATAAAAAAAAGATTGCAGAAAAAGTTTTCAGCTTTTGTTTCTGGATTTTTACGTTTTAACTCTGTGACTTCTGACGTTTGTTAACTTTACAATTCTTTGTGGCAGAATTAACATTTTTCCCATCCGTACACGCAGTCGCTTTCTTCTGACATGCTTGTTCATGAATATGCCCGCTCCAAAAGGACTGTCCCTTTAACTGTGCTCCTTGAAACCTCATTCCGCTGAGTTTCTGTTACACTTATGTCTACCCTTTATGTGTAATTCATATTTGCGAATTTGCCTGTAGAGCAATCATCAACAGACCTGTCCAATAATCAAGGAAAGAAAGGAAGGAAATAAAAGAAAGAGCGAAAAGAAAGAAAAGACCAAAGTGCTTCAGACAATAGTTTTTCCCTGATGGGCTGCCACAACCCTCAGGCACTGAAATAATGCTCACAGTTTGGCTCGGTTTTCCTTTGAATCCAGTTAGTGCCGTTCCTTGCAGAGTAATGGTGTTGTAAGTACTGTGACAAGGCCCGTGAACGTACCCGTGCTCAGTCACTGCAGCCAGAAAGCCACAATCTTGGCTCAAATATGCAAAATAGAAATCTGTTCAACTAGATGTGAATGGATTAGAATGAAGTCTCCTGCTACCTTTAAAACTCAAACAGAATCCTACCTCCTCTGAACCAATATGCATCATGTCATCAAAATGTCCAAGTGACATACAGACAACTTACAATCAACCTTAATTAATGACTTTTTGCATCTTTTTCTACAACACACGATAGACAGTTGTATTGTATTGTATTGTAATAGTATTTATATACATACAGTTAAATAATACGTGTTTACTTCTGTACCCTCCTTGAACCTACTTATACCAATAGACAACAATCATATCGCCGATACCTCTAGTCGCAATAAAAACACTCACGACAACACCATAATGCAGACCTCACTCATCACACCTACCGCACTATTAAAATACCATAGTCAATCATACACATCAATATCACTATTAATGTAGTATGAGATGACCACTACTCAGCCTTAAGGGCATCACTGCATCACAAAACCACTATACTAATTGACAATTACTACGTTGAAATTACTGCACTTCAGCAGAATCGTCTCAATTTACCTTTACTCCACCACAGTAGTAACCATTATTACATTTAAGTACCACAACAATGAGCATACTCTCTGGGCCTGATTTTCAAAGGGAAACTTACACTATAGTGTGAGTTTATAACTTTTAGGTATTCACAAACTATGTGCGGAGTTTTAAGACTCTGCACCCGGAGACTCCGCAATCGGGGCACGTAACTCTGCACACATAAGTAAATGGAGGGCTGAGTCGTAAAACTGTACACATAGTTTGTGAATTGGATTTTGAATAGTCCTGGGCAAAGTTTGTGGCATTCTGATATGCGGATCTCCGCAAAGTGCTGAAAAAACTTTGCCGTGCGCAGGCGGCTGAGTTTGAGTAAGGTACGCTGTTTGCACTGATTTGCACAAATGGCAACACATGGAGCGCCAGAGAGTGCTAATTCCTTTTTGCTGCTCGAGTAGATTTTCTACTCAAGCGGCAGCTTCATTAACGCGAGCAGCAGCTTTCTCATTGCAAGAATATTTGTAAATATTGGAGTATATCATGAGCTATTTTGGTTTCCACTTGCATTATAAATGGTGACAGGGAAGGCACGTGAATATGACTTATAGTACCCAAATTAAATGTTACCCTATACATAAGGCTGTGTATATATTGTTTTCAGTCCTGATGAAGTCAATGGGTTACATCCCAATAGACGAAACACGTGTTGGCTGGAGTTTGGCTGTTAGAGTATACAGAAGACGGCTGCTTTGATGTGAACCAAGAAGTGTTGATAATGCCAAGAAAATAAGTTTGCAACATATTTATGTACTGCATTTGAAGAACATTTCTTATATGAAAGGGCGTGTGCCTTAAATGTACATGTCATCCACACTGACCCCACTGTACCTCAGCCACAACACCATGGCCCTCATTGCCACGGTGATGGTGAAGACCTCCACATTATGAATGTTGCGGGTTAACCTCTGCCAACCTGCCACATCCCCACTTGAACCGCCATGGCGGTTGGACCGCTGGGCCGGAGATTAGCATCTCCGACCCGGCAGTCCAATGAAGACCGCCGGCAGTATTAGGAGTCGGCTTTCCACCAGAGTTTCTGTGGCGGTAGCACCGCCACGAAAAGCCTTAAGGCTACCGGGCTACCGGTGACAGGGAATTTCTTCCCTGTTACCGCAGACAACTCCCCCACCCCCCCCCAAGGAAACACAATACCCCATCCATACCAGAACCCCCCACCCCCTGACTAGTACAGCACCCCCACCTCTCTTCTAGTGCAGTATCCCCCACACCCATTCTAGTGCAGCGCTCCTCACTCCCCCTTCTAGTACAGCATCTACGCATACACACACACGCACAGACACCCACATGCACCCCACATACACTCATTCACCAACACTGACATACACGCATTCACTCACAAGCATCCATACACGCACTTACTTCAACATTCATACATGCACTCACATCAACATTCAGACACGCACTCACTTTACCATTCATAAACGCATTCAAACACCCATGCACACATGCATACAAACATGCATTCAAACACTCATACACACACGCATGCAAACATGCATTCAAACACTCATACACACATGCACTCAAACACCCATACACACACGCATACACACTTAAATTCATACACACAGACAACACCCACTAAACACGCACACACAACACCCCCCATACTCCCACCCCCCCCCCTGTCGGACGCCTGACTTACCTGGTCTGGCGAGGAGGTCGTCTGGCAGGGAACAGGTGCTTCCACCGCCGGCAGCGCCCCACCGTCAGGACACTGCCAGGCCATATTACAGGTCCTAATATGGCTGGTGAAGTCCTTTTGGTGGGGCGGGTCGGTTGTGGAACCGCCCATGCGCCTCCGACCCCCAGCATGATTTCTGGAGGATTTCCGGGCAAAAAAAAGTGGAAATCCTGCAGTACTCGTAATATGGTGGTCGGAAGACTGCCAGCACTGGCGGTCCTCTGGCGACCGCGGCTTTGGCAGTCTTATAACAAGACCACTTAAGTCGTAATGAGGGCCCATGTCAGTGTTTACTTGATAAATATTCACCTCTATTCAGCCATGAAGACATGATTACAGTTTGCTCAAAAACAGTTAGCCACCTTATTATATAAAAAACCCATAATTACTTAGATATACTTGAACGCTCCTGCTCCCCACTGGTCCACAGCACGGCCAAAATAAAACCACCTTCACAGACAAGGCATTTAAGCTAAGCAAGAACCTCCCCCAGTCAATCACACTGACAGCAGTAGCCCTTAACAACTGCATCAACATCATTGCTTCTTAGCAACAAAGCTAACCTTGTTGAATCGTCAAAACACGACCTTTGTTATGAATATAAAACCTCATTGCAGTTCAGCCATGGTATTATAAAAATTAATACTAAGCCCTAGCAATATTACACCTCCTGAACTTCAAAAATCTCAACACTATCCATAAGTAGCCTAAATACACCTTTTCGTAAAGACATTACAAGACAGCCTATAGTCTATATATGCAGAGGGACATCGGATGTCCTTAACCACACTACTAGGCACGTTGAGCTATTGGCAGCCTTTAAATCATCTGTATATACAGTCTATATTCTGCCTCATCTGTATATAGACTAAGAGTTTAGATTCTGCCTAAATTTGAGGAAGCTGCTACATTATTCCAGCTTTGAAAGAGCTTCATTAGGTACCCAGTGCAACAGAGGGTGCCCAACTTCTATTAGTCATTAAGGGGATAACGGCTAGAGTCATTCTAAATTCTATTCTCCTCCATTACACTTTGGCCTGCCTACAGACGTGGGCGAAAGAAACATGGTGGGAACACCATTATAGTCCATTGTGATATGCTTTGCAATTCTTTCCATCCTTGCCCGATTGCACCCATCTTCCAAAAAAAATCCATAAAATTCAACCATTTCATAGAGACATTTGACTTTTAACCAGGCTTTTCTGGATCAAACCCCCTTTTGTTTTGGGACTGACATCTGACTTATAAACAGGCTCCTCTGGATCAAACCCCCATTTTTTTGGGACTAGGCCATTTCACCTGATCCAAGAACTCATCATGCTCCCATCTACTAGTGATCATTTGCAGGAGTTGAAGTACTGTCACTGTGAAATGACGTACTCCTAACCAGAGATGAAGATGACCATTACCTTGGTATTTCTGGACCTCTCAAATGTCTTCAACACAAGACTGTTCCATATTCATCCATGCCCTGGAGTCTCAGATGAGACTCACCGGCAATGTCCTTCACTGGGTCCCTCCTATGTTTCCAATCAACACCACTTTTTTCAAATGGGCATCTTAATGTCCCAATGATCTTTATCAACTGAATGGTTTTCCAGGGAGACACACTGATAACAGCTCCAGTATTTACAAATATGTCAAAAATACACAACTCTACATGAATGTCTCCTCTGCTCTGGATATCCAGTGACACAAAAACTGCCTGCACCACCCCCACACCCCAACGTCCAGCGTTTACCTGAAGTTTAACCCGTCCAAGACAGACTTCCAGTAGTCTGCCAAGAACAACTAGCAAGAAATGGTAGACATCTGGTGATAATGACATGAAACGTGATGGTGTCGAACTTCAATTTTTACCAAATGCCAAGACACTTGAATTCAGCCTCGCCACCGGCCTCACACTCAAAGAATACATTTCCAAAGAAATAAAGAAGGTCTGGTACCATCTCTCTGTCCAAAACAAAGTGATCCATTTCTTACTACCATTCTACCATTATTGGATGGTCTGTCTTCCTGAGGCTATTCCAGTTGTTAAAGGCCCGCTCTTTTGTTGTGGGCCTTCAATGGAGCTCTCAGTATTTTAATGTTCTAATTACATTTACACCTACTATGCCTAAAGGCTGGGTCCAATGCATCCCTGATCAAGCTCATTATGTTTGCTAATATTTTGTGTGTGAAGCATCAAGATGCATCTAAAGCACTGGTTATAGGTCTCAAGACAAATACAATACAAGTTTCTTTGTTTCTTACAAAGATCTTTCCATGGGACTGGCCCTAAATTTCTGTATGATGTGCTGTCCAGATACTCTCCTAAGCAATAGCTCTGGGCTGGTTCGCTGTTCCTGCTAGCTGTATCATGATTCTTAATATCTAGATCGGGGACATGCCTTCTTAAATGCCATCCCAATACTTTAGAATGCTCTTCCACTTGGCTAGATGGTGAACAACTATTTATTCTGAATAGCACTTAAAATCCATCTACTCTGCTGAGTATTTATTTGCAGTCTCCATTCACCAATTCTAATGCCATAGAGCTTTGAGTGAAAGCTTGTGCTTTACAAGTTCTCATTCAATTTTTTATTAAAAATGCATAGCTAGCTAACAGATATTTATGACTAAGTGGTCAGTTTTATTATCCTAAACTCAATGTACTACTGATGTGCTGTTATTCCATTTGCAAACAGTGGTTTCAAACTGTGTACCACTTTTCATGAGTAGAAATATGTATGATTCATCAGTTCATCAAATACTGAACTGCAGAGGATGCCAGAATGACCACCTAATTAATATTCATTAGGCAGTTTACAGTTTGTGACCCTCTGTGATTAGCTGCAATTAAGGGAATTTTGTTTTGCAAGGGTCAGTAGACCGCCATCCCTATGATTCCATTCCAAAATGCAAAACATATTTGTGAAAAGCAGCCTGTGTTCCATGTTTTCACTTTTGGAAAACTTTAGGGGGAGCAGGCAGTGGTCTGCAGGACCACTGCCCACTTCCTTCAAGGTTGCCACTATGATTCCCAAAGATGGGGGCTGATAACTCATCAACGTCTTGCACCCACACCTGTGGTCATAAACCACTGATACATACCTTTCCCAATCAGGAACAAAAGGGGAATACCGCTTTCATGCCTCCTCTTATTAGCCATTCAGAAAGGATGGTTAAAACTCCTTTTACAAGTCGTAAAGAATTTTCCAACTCATAAAACAGCTTTTGTACATAACAAAAAGCCCTTTTGCAGTTGTAAACCCTATCATTTTGTGAATCGCAGGGTTTGCAATCCTAGAAGGGCTTTGTACGTAAGGGCCATATTCCTTTCTATAAGTCAATGTTTTGTTTGATGAACCCCGTTCACTTCAACACCTTTTACCAGAGTTTCCCAAGTCAACATCATCTCCACAATCCAGTTCAACCTTTGCTTGATACTCTTAACAGACCTGAACAGCTCCTTTGGTCTAACCTGCTACAATTATGCTGATGACACAGATAATAGTAAAGCTAGAAAACCCTAAGAACTTAGAGTCATCAAACCTTGACCACTGTCTGTGAGCCACTGATGATGAGATGTTGATTAACCATCTTAAGCTCAAATGCTACAAAAGTAAGATTCTGGCATGTGGACAACAGAGTAGCTGTCTGTTAGAAATGGGGTCTTTGGTTGACAGTCAGGTTACCCCCTGTTCAAGCAAGGACTCTCACTCTAGTCAGGGTAAAAGAGAATCACCCTCAGCTAACCCCTGCTTACCCCCTCAGTAGCTTGGCAGAGCAGTAGGCTTAACTTCAGAGTGCTAGGTGTAAAGTATTTGTACTAACACACACAGTAACTTAATGAAAACACTACAAAATGAGACAACACCAGTTTAGAAAAATAGGAAATATTTATCTAAACAAAACAAGACCAACAATTACAAAAATCCACAATACACAAGTCAAGTTATCAAAAAAAATGCAAAAAGAGTCTTTAAGTAGTTTTAAACGCACACTATTGCTGCTAGCGTGAAAATGTACCTGTGCGCGTCAAAAATAACCCCGCACGGGCGAGTGTGCATCAAAAAGGGCTTGCGAGGCATTGATTCCACTCATGAGTGGGACCGTGCGTCGTTTCGCCTTTCGGCGGGTCGGGGCGCGTGGTTTCTTCTCTCCGCAGAACAGTGATGCGTCGATCTGGTCAGCACTCTCAGGTCCGGGCATGCCTTGCTTGTTTTTCCACGCACAGCGGTACTTGAGTCGGAAATCCAGCCGCACAATGATCCGAAAACCCCGCAGCGCAGGTTGTGATCTCCCAGCCTCCGTCAGCGATGCTGCGCGACATTTCTCCTGTTCCGTGGGTCAATTCTTCGGTCGGGTTTCCTGCGAGCGTCGTTTCTCATCTGCGGAGCTGGCAGCGCGTCGTTTCTTCAGCCGCAGATCAGAGTTGCGTCAATCTTTTCCCCGCACGGCGCTCTGTGTGTGGATTTCCTTGTCTTTATGCTGCCAGCTTCTCCTTTCAGAGTCCCAGGAACTGGATGGGCACCACAGGGCAGAGTAGGAGTCTCTCCAGAGACTCCAGGTGCTGGCAGAGAGAAGTCTTTGCTGTCACTGAGACTTCAACAACAGGTGGCAAGCTCTAAATCAAGCCCTTGGAGATTTCTTCGCAAGATGGAGGGCACACAAAGTCTAGTCTTTGCCCTCTTACTCTGGCAGAAGCAGCAACTGCAGGATAGCTCCACAAAGCACAGTCACAGGCAGGGCAGCACTTCTCCTCAGCTCTTCAGCTCTTCTCCAGGCAGAGGTTCCTCTTGATGTCCAGAAGTGATCCAAAGTCTGTTGTTTTGAGTGCCCTTCTTATATCGAATTTCTCCTTTGAAGTAGGCCTACTTCAAAGTAAAGTCTCTTTTGAATGTGAAATCCTGCCTTGCCCAGGCCAGGCTCCAGACACTCACCAGGGCGTTGGAGACTGCATTGTGTGAGGGCAGGCACAGCCCTTTCAGGTGTGAGTGACCACTCATCCCCTCCCTCCTAGCACAGATAGCTCATCAGGATATGCAGGCTACATCCCAGCTCCCTTTGTGTCACTGTCTAGCGTGAGGTGCAACCAGTCCAACTGTCAAACTGACCCAGACAGGGAATCCACAAACAGGCAGAGTCACAGAAATGGTATAAGCAAGAAAATGCCCACTTTCTAAAAGTGGCATTTTCAAACACACAGTCTTAAAATAAAATTTACTAAAAGATGTATTTTTAAATTGTGAGCTCAGAGACCCCAAACTCCACATGTCCATCCGCTCCCAAAGGGAATCTACACTTTAATCAGATTTAAAGGTAGCCCCCATGTTAACCTATGAGAGGGACAGGCCTTGCAACAGTGAAAAACGAATTTAGCAATATTTCACTGTCAGGACATATAAACCACATTACTATATGTCCTACCTTAACCATACACTGCACCCTGCCCTTGGGGCTACTTAGGGCCTACCTTAGGGGTGGCTGACTTGTAAGAAAAGGGAAGTTTTAGGCCTGGCAAGTGGGTACACTTGCCAAGTCGAATTTATAGTTAAACCTGCACCCACAGACACTGCAGTGGCAGGTCTGAGACATGATTACAGAGCTACTTATGTGGGTGGCACAACCAGTGCTGCAGGCCCACTAGTAGCATTTGATTTATAGGCCCTGGGCACCTCTAGTGCACTGTACTAGGGACTTACTAATAAATCAAATATGCCAATCATGCATAAGCCAATTACATACACATTTTGTAAAGGAGCACTTGCACTTTAGAACTGGTTAGCAGTGGTAAAGTGCCCAGGGTAACAAAAACAGTAAAATCAGAGTCCAGCACACATCAACAACCTGGGGAACAGAGGCAAAAAGTTAAGGGAGACCACGCCAAGGATGAAAAGTCTAACACTGTCAGCCTACAAAATGTAAAGAAACTATCAACATTATAGGAAGTAAGAAATTGTGGCGTAATTATGGATTTGGGCCTTTTCTGATCCATCAAGTTAACCAAGTCACAATAAGTACCATCTACACGATGCAAACACTCTAACACATCTTCCCACACAAAGGATATCCTCAGAAACTACAGATTCGTTATCACCCTTGAAATGTGATGAAGCAGAAAATGAAGGTTTTGATTTATTAACGCATAAACGTAGTGTGAAATAATCATGTGTGACATTAACCGAACTAATAAAGATTGTACGGGGACAAAATGTGTCCTCAGAGTAGTTTGCCATCATTTATACGCGTGCTTTATATAACGTGGTGTATTAGAATTGCACTAATCTGACATAATCATAAACGTATGCTACGATTTGCTTGTTTGAAATGCTTTAGCTTAGCATAACTTTAGCGGAGGCTTTGGCCTGGTGGCCTGGTCTCACGGTTTAGATGCTCGTATTTTTCCACTGTGCTAATAAACGTGTATTTTTCTTGAAGATGTACTTTTCCACAGAAACTGTTCACATGCTTATCTTAAGGTTTCGTGCCAGCCTAGCATATTTTCTCTTTAATTCAAGGTCGACTTGCAGGTGCGGACAATGGAGGCTCTGAAAGTGAGCTAATTGGTATACAATGTTGCGATTTGCGTACCCATCTCCAAGGATAATGTATGCTTAAGTAAAAGCTTGAGAACTGTCGTTTTTGATTGGACAATTTGAAGCTAACCTATGAACCCTCCAATGGAGACCCTACAGGACTTGAACTGTTGTCTATAAAAACCAGGTGCACGAGAAGAAAAGAGATCATTACGACCATTATCCGGACACTACGCCATTTTGACTTCGTAGCTATTATGGCCCACTTCGCTGCGACGCCATTTTGAGAGACTTTGATGCTTTCTCTAATCGAGAGAAAGAGACTTTAAATGATTCTGGCCCTAGAGACTTTAACTTTGATTTGTCCCTTTGCATGAAGTAGTAGTCTTACCTTGCCGCCGTGAGGCAATCGCCCCGTCCACCCTTGCCCCTTTGTCCCGTCCCATGCTGATCGAAGAACGGTACCTGTGAGACGAAGACTTCCTTGTATGCTGATCGTAATTGGTAAATATGAAAGGAAAATTGTAAAATTGCATTGTGTTTCTTTTAGGTAACCAACTGCTGATTTTGATAAGAGCCCCAGCTAGGAGTTTTCTAAATTTATGTTGCTAAATTGTTTTTGCATGAAGTCCCACATGCCGATGCTAATTTGAGGTTAGATGAGGATTCCATATGTCGCACGATGCAATTTGAGATCTTGTTATGCTGACTAAATGTATGCAATTAGTTCATTACAGATTATCGTATTAGTGATTTGCATTGCTATTATCGAATGCCTTGTGATTCAAATGCTTCATAGATTGCACCTGTTTCGACGTTATGGACAGCTATTAATGTTCATTTCTGTTTATCATTTGGTGTTAAGACACATTTATATTGTGCTAGCTTTGTTAATATAGGGAAATAAAATTCACTAACTTTGAATAAACGGGTGTGGTTATTCCTGACTGAAAGGTCAGGGTTCGCCGAAATGTATTCTGGATTAATTGTTAAGTGTTATGTCGATCAAGGTATTGCTTATGTTCGTTATTGATTATTGATTTAATGAAATTGATTGATTAAGAGTACAGAGAGTTCCCACTTAGTCAAAAGATTCATCGGCCTAAAGAGCGTCCGAATACAGGTAAATTATTAGTACGGACCGCTCTATCAGTAGATGGTAGCAGAGGACGGTTTCGTCTTTTGGGACCCTGTACTATTAAAATACATGGTGTTGAATTAACGGTTACGCATTTTGAGGCCTCATTCGAGAAGTTGAATTAGATTTTTCTTGGATAAAACTGATTGACAGAATGATGATGGGCTAGGTCCAGCGTGACTTTCCCGGGATCTCGGAGCTTGCGAATGGAGAGAATGGAGGTGTGGAATCAGCGTTGGCGGTACTAGTGATGGTATGAGTGGAGTTAGGGTTTTGCGCTTGCACAGCTTATTGCCGCAGGGTGTGTGAAAAGGTTGCGAGGATTTTTTTTTCTTTTTTTGAGGATAGCGGAGGTGCGACTCCGAGTGTAGAAGTAGTGAAGTCGTCGAACTTCATAGAGATATCGGAGGTGCGGCTCCGAGTGTGAGAGTAGGGAAGTCGTTGAACTTCATGTGCGTGTGGCGCTTTGTGCATAAAAAGGTCCACGTGGTTGTTGTTGTTGAGACGGGCCCTGCGAGGTCAAGAGACTCCGGAGTATGTTGATCCATGTTGTGGTCTGGGCGGTTTAGTAGGTTGATCGGGCGTGGTCAACAAGTCGGTACGTGTGTTAGGGAGCGAAAGAAACTTCGACTTCGGGCTTTGACGAGATTCTAAGTGCACTAGAACAGATCATTGACAAGTTGAGAGTAGGTCTGCGGGTCAGATTTGCTTGCGAATGTGGGGACTGAGAAAGACGGAATAGCGGCCGAGGCTAGTGAAAGGTTCCGAGGCTAGTGAAAGGTCCCTAAGGTCCTGAAGCGACTTTGTTACCCTTCCTGTAGTAAACTGACAGATCTGTTTTATTTTTTGGTAGCTCGCAATATATGCAAGAAGTTGTTACGAGAGGAGGTGAGTGAAGGAGGACTAGCCGCGAGGCTTTGTCAGCCGCAGTGTGTGTGAGTGTGACGTCACTGAGAGCCGCGCTGGGATAGGTTGGTTGCAGAGAAGGGTCGCGCACGGATTGGACGCAGTCCGTGGGACCCGATTGGAAGGGGAAAGGCAGGTGAAGAGTATTCCGGGAATTAAAGTCACCTATTGATTACAAATTTTGTGGAATTAAAGTCACCTATTGATTACAAATTTTGTGGAATAAAAGTCACCTATTGATTACAAACGTTGCGAAATAAAAGACGAGAAAAATGAAATTCTTTAAAGCATTCAGGAGTGCGATGAAGGGGGAGTCTTACATTAAAGCGAGTGTAGGAGAGGAGACGCTGCCCGAGGGCACACCAGCTTACATTGTAATGGAGGAGAAGGGGGTAGCTCCGTGCCTTTGGCTAAAGCAATGGCACAAACTGACGGAGAAACATGGGAGCGTAGCGTTCCCGATATATGGGACATTCAATATAAAAATTCTAGAGAATTTGAGATTCACGATGTACGACATGAAGGTGCCTCCAAGGCCAGCCCAGTTTGAGGCTCTAGTGATTTGGGAACTAATGGCCAGACAGCAACAGCAGAAGAAGTTTGAGACCAGGATGAGAAAGGTAGAAAAGACACTAGCGGATGCTAGGTGGGATAATGCACAGAAGGTGTGGAGGTCAGATGTATTGCAGGGGATAAAATTGTTCCCCGCAATTACTAAGGAAGAAGAGGAGGTAGGTAAGAAAGCTACCTGTAAGACAGACAGGAAGTGTTCAAAGGATAGAGAGGACGAGGAAAAGTTGAGAAGAGAAGAGGAGTTAGAGGATGAGGAGCTAATAATGCAATTGCTGAACGACCGTCCACCGCCTTATGCAGAGAATGGACAAGGTCCAAGTACCAGTTCTGCCCCTCAGGCACCGGTACAGAACAGTGAAACCCAGAGTTCAGGAGCGTCATCAGGATCTAAGGACCCGAGTTTATTGTTCACCCCGCAGATACCGCAGGTGAGGAGAATATATCCAGATGTGCCCGTGTTAAAACCAGCAGAAAATTATCAGCCGCAAATGCCAGGGTACTACAGCAGTGACAACGGTGCAGGAATGATTCTAGATCCAACCGTAAGGGGAGTACAGAATGGTTACAATCCAACAATGGCACAAGCTGAATCAACTCAGTTTATGCTGCCTCAAAGGCAGATGCAGGGAGGAAACGCACATGCTCAAATGACGGGGAGGCAGATGGGCATGCCGGCAATGATGACCCATGGTGTGGGAATGAACATGCCTCAGAACATGGGAAATGGACAGAACCCAGACGCGATATCACTACCCATTACTGTAGGTCCACCGGTACCTTTGTACAGTCAGCCTAACTTGGGTCTGAGCGGTCAGGGATCAATGCTGCAGACTGGGACAGAGAGGAGGTGCATAGAAAACACTCCTGGGATAACTCCTCTAGCGGCTCAGCCAAATGGATCTGGGTCCTTGATGGAGTTTAGTCCCATGTGTGCTCAGTCAACACTGGTGAGGTCGAGCCCCCCACTGATAATACCTTTAACATCGAGCACTGAAAAGTTGCCGCAACCATCAATGGCAGTCGATGTGAATGCCACGCTGATGGGGGTGAATGCGCAACAGCTGACACAGTGGTTCAACAGTCTGAATTCCACACAAAATTCAGTTAGTGGGAAAGGAGAAGACTATATGAATAGGGTCAGGTTGAACATGGAAGCACAAGAATTGGTGGAAGGGACTATGGGTGTGAACAGGTTAGAGTCCTACACGGAAGAAGAGCTGAGGTATCTATGTCCCAGGATTACGAAGGAAGTGAACAAGGTACATAAGAGTCTGCAAGAAGCAGCTGATAGAAACGGGGTTGACATAGACAAGATGAAACACTTGAGCAGGAGCTACAGGTTAGACTTTGGGACCACAGATTTTGAACACATGAGGTCAGCAGGCATGAAGACACACCTTAGAGAATTGCTGCAGAGTGCACAAGTGTGGAGATGCTTAGACAAGTGGGAAAGCAGATGGGTAAAGAGGAAGGAAAAGAGGAGGGACAGTGCTACAGAGCACAATGAGAAAAGACCGCAGAGTAGTGATACAGTAACAATGTTACCAATGAGGGAGACAGCAGGGGGAAAATTAGTACATGTACCATGGCACAGAAGCGACATTCAGTCCTTTACGGACGATTTTCCCAAACTAAGAGAGAAACCGATTGAATGGTATCAGCAGACTGACAGGTTTGTGAAGCTTGCAAAATGTCTCTGGGAAGACCTGAATACTCTCTTTGAGATTGTGGTTCCAGCAGATTTGTGGGAGGATTGCAAAAGAGCGGTAGGTTGGCCGACGAGTGAACCAGAGAGAGACAGGGAGACGGGCGCACCATCACCTATGGTGATGAGCTTGTACTATAAGGTGATTGAGCATTTGAAAACGAAGGTACCCGCGAAAAACGTGGATTGGCAGAAGATTGATCGAACGGCCCAAGAGGCTAAAGAGTCGATTCATAGTTACTATGAAAGGTTGTTGAAGGCGTTTAAGAACTACAGCGGCACGGAGGCAATAGAGGCAAAGGACATGCTTCATTTTGTGTTCAGATTTGTGGAAGGGCTGAGGCCGGAGATAAGTCAGATGATAAAGTCGCATTTGATTTGTTGGCAGTCTAAACCGATTGACGAGGTCTTGACTTATGCGAAATACTGTAGCGACGAAATTGAAGTGAAACAGAAAAGGCTGAAAGAGAAGGTGATGATGATGCAGCTTAAGGCAGCTCAGACAGGTTTGCAAGGTCTGCAAGGTTTGCAAGGGATGCAAGGGTTCCAACAGCAGGTACCGCAACCGCAGTCGCAGTTGCAGGGAAACATGGCGTTTCAGCCACAGGCGAGAGGCAGAGGTAGAGGAGGTTTTGTGAATAACGGTCCGGATTTGAACACTGTTGTGACGGGTGTGCAGGCAATGAAGAAGGTGATGCCGTGTCACGTGTGCGGAATTGTAGGTCATTGGAAACGCGAGTGCCCGATGGTGGTGCAGGAAGGTGCAGGTGCAGGTGCAGGTGCAGGTGTTGGTCAGCAAAACAATGATGTCAATGCATTTCAGACAATGAGGGGACCGAAACTGAGAGGTCCAAGCCCAAATTTTCAGACCGTAAATCAATTGCAGGGATTACAACCTATGCAGCAGATGCAGATGCCTCGTATGCAGATGACGCAAATGCAGCCGATGCAACAGCAGTTACCCATGGTACCTAATCAGCAAATGCAAATACCTTTGGCACCAATGAGTCAGCATCAAGTGATGGTTCCTCCACAGGTCTCGGGTCAGGTAATGAGCACAAATGGCACAGTACAACAGTTCCCATTACACAGTGAGAGTGGAATAAACAACGTATGGGAGAGTGAGAGTTCAGGAGAAGAAGGAGATTGTGTGCTTGCGGCATCCTTGGAAGTTGATCAAAGGGGTCCGTACGTAGAGGGAAGAGTAATGGGTCATCATGTCTCATTCTTGGTTGACACGGGAGCCACACGTTCAACTGTTAAGAGTAGTGAAGTACCAAATTTGCCACTCTCAGGGAGGACAGTCCAAGTGGTGGGAGTAGCAAACAGACATCTGACAAACCCAATAACAGATCCGGTACCAGTCAGCATCGGTAACTATCAAGGGGTACATCAGTTTGTGGTATGTGACTCAAGCCCGATAGCACTGTTAGGGAGAGACCTATTGTGCAAATTGGGTTGTTCGATCATGTGTTCGAACGAAGGAATAACAATCCAGACGGGCAGTGATGGGGAAGATGAGGACAGTGTAGAGGGGGATGAGGTGGAAACTGTCGATGAAGAGTACCCTCTGATTTGTCTTTTCCCGATGATAACTGAAGAAGATATCCCAGCTGAATTACGGGAAACAGTCGGAAAGGAAGTGTGGGATATGACAGGGAAAGAGGTGGGATTGATGAAAGGAGTGGAACCAGTGAAAGTGACTGTAAAGCCCAATGCAATCTTTCCCCAGACCCCACAATACCACATGCCACAAGATACCCTCATGAAAGTTGCTCAACTTATTGACGAATTTGTAAAGCAGGGGGTACTGAAAGAAGTGTTAAGCAGTCCATGTAATTCACCAATAATGGGACTAATAAAGCCGAGTGGAAAGGTTCGACTCGTGCAGGATTTGAGGAAAATAAATGACATCATAATCAAGTGCTGCCCAGTAGTACCGAATCCAGCTGTGATAATGTTTCAAATTCCTTGCGATGCCGAATGGTTCTCAGTCATCGATTTGTCACAAGCATTCTTTTCTGTGCCTCTTCATGAGGACAGCCAATTCCTCTTTTGTTTCAAATTCCTAGACAGAGTATACAGTTGGTGTCGAATTCCTCAAGGGTTTTCTGAGTCACCGTCAATCTTCAATCAGATTCTAAAGAAAGACCTGGAAGCATTAGAATTGCCATTCGAGTCAACCCTAGTACAGTACATTGATGACTTACTGGTTGCATCAAAGACAGAAAGTGGCTGCACAGCCGATACCATTGCTCTGTTGAATCATTTGGGAAGGAATGGACATAAGGTGTCTCCCTCCAAATTGCAGTACTGCCAGAAGAAAGTTAAATACTTGGGCCACCAGATAGAGAAAGGGTCACGGAGAATAATGAAGGAAAGAATTACAAGCGTACTTCAAATGAGTCCACCAAAGACAAGGAAGGAGGTGAGGAAGTTTTTGGGAATGGTGGGTTATTGTCGCCAGTGGATTCCCAACTTCTCGACTCTAGCGAAGCCTTTGCTGAAATTGACCCAGAAGGATGCCTTGGATCAGATCGAACTGAAAGGGGATGAGATGGATGCTTTTGTTGAATTGAAAGAATGCATGTGCAGGGCTCCAGCTTTAGGTATGCCTGATTACACAAAGCCTTTCACATTGTTTTGTCATGAACGTGATGCATGTTCTTTGTCTGTCTTGACTCAAGCCCATGGTGGTGTAAACAGACCAGTAGCATATTTTTCAGCTACTTTGGATCCGGTCGCAGCAGCACTCCCAGGGTGTTTGCGCGCCGTAGCAGCAGTTGGTATCAGCCTCACTCAGAATGAAGGGATAGTGATGGGACACCCAGTAACAGTCATGGTCCCTCACTCAGTCGAGATACTTTTGACCCGCTCCCGAACGCAGCACATGACAGGAGCAAGACTTACAAGGTATGAAACGATAATTTTGGGCTCACCGAATGTGCAGCTGAAAAGGTGCACTACGTTGAATCCAGCAACCTTGCTTCCTGGAGAAAATGCCGAAATTGAGAACGCTGAAGACGTCGAGCATGACTGCCTTCAGGTGACTGAATTTTGCACAAAACCTCGACCGGACATCAAGGATACTAAGCTTGATGAAAATGACCAAATTCTTTTTGTTGATGGTTCCTGTCTAAGAGATGGGATGGGGATTTTGAAAGCAGGATATGCTGTATGCACTGTAACAGGGGTCTTGGAAGCGGGATGGCTTCAAGGAGTCTATTCTGCCCAAGTAGCAGAACTTGTAGCCCTTACCAGAGCATGTCAACTGTCTGCATTGATGAAAGTCACCATTTACACTGATAGTCAATACGGGTTTGGGATTGTGCATGACTTTGGACAACTATGGTCACAGAGAGGTTTCCTGACTTCTTCAGGATCCCCAGTGAAGAACGGGGAGAGGATAAGGGAATTGTTACACGCCATTCAAGTGCCAGCTGAAGTTGCAGTGGTAAAGTGCAGTGCTCACACGAAAGGACAGGACTATGTTTCGCTGGGAAATGCATATGCGGATCAAGTCGCAAGATTTTGTGCCTTGAACTGTATATTACTCAGAGATGAATGGAATTCGATAAGTGAGCCAGAACTAGAACCAGCTGAAGCATTTGCCTTGAAGGTCGTAGATACAATAGAGGAACTAAAAGCATTACAAAATAATGTCAGGGAGGATGAAAGGGATTCCTGGATTAAATCACAATGTATAAAGAGACAAGACGAGTTATGGGTTTCACATGAGGGAAAATGTTTTTGCCAAATAGTCTCTTATCACAGCTTGCGCGGTTCTATCATGGGCAAGCTCACCTAGGGAGAGATGCCATGATAAGATTGTTCAAAACTGATTGGTTTAACCCCAGATTTCGTCAAGCTGCAGAAGCAGTTTGCCATCGATGTGTCACTTGCCAGCAGATGAACCCAGGAAAGGGAACAGTTGTGAACGCGAGTCACATTGGTAGGGCAAGCGGGCCTTTTAGTCGAATGCAGATGGACTTCATTGAGATGCCTGTGCATGGGGGTCTGAAATATGTGTTGGTGATTGTGTGCATTTTTAGTCACTGGATTGAGGCATACCCCACACGTAGAAATGACAGCCTTACTGTTGCGATGCTATTGTTGAGAGAATTGATACCACGTTTCGGATTCCCGATCTCTTTAGAATCAGATAGGGGAAGTCACTTCAATAACGAGGTGATAAAGTTACTTTGCGAAGCGCTGAACATTGAGCAAAAGCTGCACTGTAGCTATCGCCCTGAAGCATCAGGACTGGTGGAGCAGATGAATGGTACACTGAAATCGAGAATGGCGAAAATATGTGCATCGACAAATTTGAAATGGCCTGACGCATTGCCCTTAGTGCTAATGTCAATGAGAAACACCCCTGATAGAAAGACTGGATTGTCTCCGCATGAAATACTCATGGGCAGGGCTATGAGACTTCCTGCAGTTCCCGCAAACATGCTTTTAAATATTACAGATGATATGGTGTTAGACTACTGCAAAGGACTGGCTGACGTGGTTCGCTCTTTCTCTCACCAGGTGGAAGCAACCACCTTGCCACCGATCCAAGGTCCAGGACACGCACTGAAGGCTGGTGACTGGGTCGTGGTAAAGAAGCACGTGAGGAAGTCGTGTCTGGAACCCCGTTGGAAAGGCCCTTTCCAAGTGATCCTGACAACAACTACCGCTGTGAAGTGTGCGGGGGTTCCCAACTGGATTCACGCCAGTCACACAAAGAAGGTGTTGTGTCCCACAGATGAGGAAGTTGAAGCGCTGAAATTGCCAGTGCCTGATAAAACAGTGCCGAGTGCTGAGGCAGAACAAAAGCGAACTGAAAGCGAACAAGCAGAAGCAGGAGAGAAAGAGATATTGTTGGAGGGCGAAGAGTCTGACTCACTTGGGGAGGACCAAGGAGAAAGTTCAGACAGCGACGAAGAAGCTGAAGGTGACAAAGAACCTGAAGCAGCTGAGGGTAGCAAAAAGCCTGAAGCAGCTGAAGGTGACAAGGAGCCTGAAGCAGCTGAAAGTGATAAAGAGCCTGACGAAAGTAACGGTGACGAAGGGCTCGAAAAAGGTGAAAAGGCAGGAGAGCCTGATCAGAGGAGGGCTTTCCCAGAAGCAGACGATACAGAAAAGGAAAAAGAGAACGTGATTGATTCCCCAGAAAAAGGGAACGAGGCAGAACAGAACGAAAAGGTTCAAGATTCCACAGAAAAGACAGCAGGTCCATCAAATGGACATGGTGCAAAAAGGAGACTAAGTATCTCACCGATAAAAGAAAGGGGTAAAGAAAGTTTGAACGACGGAGGAAGGCCGAAAGTGAAAGAGAAAAGAAAGGAAGTGACTGTTGTGGAACAATCGTCAAGTGAAGAAAAAGACTTGACAAAAGAGGAAAGTACCAGCGAAGCAGAGTCGAAAAGAGAAGCAAAATTGAAAAGGAAAAGGATACCAAACAGGAGATATTCCGGTCCTGAATGGGCATATGCAGTCAATGATGATTGGACTGACGAGTTTGTATCTCTAAGCATCGAGAACGAAGAAGAAGAAGAGATACCAATAGAAAAGAAAAGTTTCATAGACTCTGTCGATTGAAAGAGTAATAAATGATATTGTTCACTACAATCTAACGTGAAAGAAACAACCGGCTGAGACATTGCTAAACCGGATGAGACTTGCTAAACAGATGAAGACTGAGTTATTGCCGAATTGAGACAAATGCTGCTAACCGATAAGTGACTGGCCTTTTGAAAAAGACGGCGTGAACATTGCGCTCGTTCAGCTCTGTAACTGAATCGCTAAATAGTTTCTTTTGTAGGTGCTTCTAGCTCTCTGATTCTATACAGATCATGACTAGGTACGCTATGCAGAATAATAGAAAGAAATATTGTAAATATGTGTGTATAGGCTTGGTAATTACATGTGTAATAATAATAATGGCAATTGTGTTTGGAATGCATGGAAAGGGTGAAAGTGAGAATATCGAGGCTTCTACTATTGCTCCTGTTACTGCCACTGAACTAACACCATTGAAAAGACTAGCATTGGATGAGAGGCTCTTGCACGATAAGAAAGAGCTTTCGTATAACGTTTTCTACCGCTTGCTAACGGAGTATGTTGCGACCATGGATGCGAAAGATTGTTATGTGTGTACACAGATACCGACATCAGTAAAGGAAGGGGTAACTTATCACCACATGCCTCTTACATACGGGATTACATGTAGTATAGTAATGTCTAGATTTTATGGTCAAACTAACATACAGTATTTTTACTCGAATTATGATGTTACCTTTGCTTATGTTCCTATAATAGCGCAGCTAAGCCAGATTGCTAAAGATTGGGATGCTAAAATCATGAGGGAATTTTTCGAGCCAATGCTACCTTTTGAAACGGCTCATGCTCATAGGGAAAACCTTACTTGCTCAGTCTCTGCTGTAGAAATAAGCTTTTTAGATCGCACAGTTGATAGAAGGGCACAAATGAAGGCGAAATTAGAAAAAGAGCTACATAAGAGGACTTCAGTAGATAATTATGATTTTGCTGCTATAAAGACACAAGGGAAAATAGCTTTAGATGCTTGGCATGTAGGGAAATTTTGTATATACCGAGGAGAATCTTATTATGACAACATTTTTGTAGGAGCGAGTGAATGCAAACATACGTTTATTTTTAAGGCCAAATGGACATTCATGATGAACGGACTTGACCCTGTCATTCCAGGTGTATATTACATTTGTGGGCATAATGCCTATTATCGTCTTCCAAAGGGATGGTGGGGGAGATGTTATTTGGGTATAGTGTTCCCAAAGGTTTATCAACTGGATGACGTATCGATGATTCAAAAGACATCTGAATCCCATCGTATCCAGAAAAGAGAGACCGCAGCTGCTGTGGTAGGTGATATATTTGGAGCCATGATTCCTTCATTGGGAGTTGTGTTGAATTCCATCAAAATAAGAAAGTTGTCTACTATAGTGGATAACATGTTGACAAAGTTTTCAGGTGCTATAATCCTGATAGATGCTGAACTTGCAGCGGAAAGAGCCATGACTCTTCAAAATAGGCTTGCTTTAGACATTCTTTTAGCAAAGGATGGAGGCGTTTGCAAAATGATTGGTGCCCGACACTGTTGTACCTATATACCTGACAATAGTGTGAAAATTAAAACTATGCTTGCTAATCTAACAAAAGAAAGTGCAGATTTGAAGGAACTGAAAGAACCAGGAGTGTGGGAGAAGGTTGGAAAGGGACTCGCTTCAGTGGGAAATTGGATTGGGGGAATTTGGAATGGAATATTATTGAAAATAATAGAAGGAATATTAATAGTAATAATTTGTGTGTTTGGAATTTGGGGAATAAAAAGGGGAATAATAATGATTATGGAAAGAATTAAAAGAAGAAAAGAAGAGAAAATTATGAAAAGAATGGCAGAAGAATACAAAGCGCAAAATAGGGGAACTAAAAGGAAAAGGGAACTGACAGAATTTTAATGGAATAAAATTTGTGGGGAATGATTTGTGTGATGACAAGTAGTCATCAGAGGAGGGATTGATGAAGCAGAAAATGAAGGTTTTGATTTATTAACGCATAAACGTAGTGTGAAATAATCATGTGTGACATTAACCGAACTAATAAAGATTGTACGGGGACAAAATGTGTCCTCAGAGTAGTTTGCCATCATTTATACGCGTGCTTTATATAACGTGGTGTATTAGAATTGCACTAATCTGACATAATCATAAACGTATGCTACGATTTGCTTGTTTGAAATGCTTTAGCTTAGCATAACTTTAGCGGAGGCTTTGGCCTGGTGGCCTGGTCTCACGGTTTAGATGCTCGTATTTTTCCACTGTGCTAATAAACGTGTATTTTTCTTGAAGCTGTACTTTTCCACAGAAACTGTTCACATGCTTATCTTAAGGTTTCGTGCCAGCCTAGCATATTTTCTCTTTAATTCAAGGTCGACTTGCAGGTGCGGACAATGGAGGCTCTGAAAGTGAGCTAATTGGTATACAATGTTGCGATTTGCGTACCCATCTCCAAGGATAATGTATGCTTAAGTAAAAGCTTGAGAACTGTCGTTTTTGATTGGACAATTTGAAGCTAACCTATGAACCCTCCAATGGAGACCCTACAGGACTTGAACTGTTGTCTATAAAAACCAGGTGCACGAGAAGAAAAGAGATCATTACGACCATTACCCGGACACTACGCCATTTTGACTTCGTAGCTATTATGGCCCACTTCGCTGCGACGCCATTTTGAGAGACTTTGATGCTTTCTCTAATCGAGAGAAAGAGACTTTAAATGATTCTGGCCCTAGAGACTTTAACTTTGATTTGTCCCTTTGCATGAAGTAGTAGTCTTACCTTGCCGCCGTGAGGCAATCGCCCCGTCCACCCTTGCCCCTTTGTCCCGTCCCATGCTGATCGAAGAACGGTACCTGTGAGACGAAGACTTCCTTGTATGCTGATCGTAATTGGTAAATATGAAAGGAAAATTGTAAAATTGCATTGTGTTTCTTTTAGGTAACCACCTGCTGATTTTGATAAGAGCCCCAGCTAGGAGTTTTCAAAATTTATGTTGCTAAATTGTTTTTGCATGAAGTCCCACATGCCGATGCTAATTTGAGGTTAGATGAGGATTCCATATGTCGCACAATGCAATTTGAGATCTTGTTATGCTGACTAAATGTATGCAATTAGTTCATTACAGATTATCGTATTAGTGATTTGCATTGCTATTATCGAATGCCTTGTGATTCAAATGCTTCATAGATTGCACCTGTTTCGACGTTATGGACAGCTATTAATGTTCATTTATGTTTATCATTTGGTGTTAAGACACATTTATATTGTGCTAGCTTTGTTAATATAGGGAAATAAAATTCACTAACTTTGAATAAACGGGTGTGGTTATTCCTGACTGAAAGGTCAGGGTTCGCCGAAATGTATTCTGGATTAATTGTTAAGTGTTATGTCGATCAAGGTATTGCTTATGTTCGTTATTGATTATTGATTTAATGAAATTGATTGATTAAGAGTACAGAGAGTTCCCACTTAGTCAAAAGATTCATCGGCCTAAAGAGCATCCGAATACAGGTAAATTATTAGTACGGACCGCTCTATCAAATGTCACATATACTTTACAATTTACAATGGATCCAAAATGTTGCAACAAGACAGTTCCTACATCTTCATTCATGGAGATGAATCAAGCCAGTGCTTCTTGCGATTTTACTTGCTACCTATAGACAGATACTAAGGGGGTCATTACAACCCTGGCGGACGGTGTTAAAGTGGCAGTAAGACCGCCAACAGCCCGGCGGTAAAAATTTTGCAATTACGACCGTGGCGGAAACCGCCAACAAAGACAGCCACTTTAACAATCAGACCGCCACGGCGGTACAGACAAACAGCTTGGCGGTCACCGCCAACAGACAGGCAGAAGCCAATGTACCGCCACAGTATCACAACCTACCAATCCGCCACCTTTTCCAGGGTGGATTCCCCGCGGATAAAAACACGGCGGAAACAGCCATTTCAAAGGGAAAACGCTCACCTCTACACACCCCACGAGGAAAGCTGACACCATGGAACCGGAACTCCAAATACTTCCTGCGATAGTCTTCCTGCTCCTATACGACCATCATCAACGCCGGCGGCGAAGACAACGGTGAGTACTGCACCTACGACATAGGGGATTGGGAGGCAAAAGTCAGGGACACACACACGCAACACCCCCACCCCCACCCCGACCCTCACCCACTACAACACACACACCAATGCATATCCAAACATTACAGTAACAACCCCCAACCTCCCCGGAAGAATGCAAACACAAAAGGAAATGAGTTCAACCATTGTAATATATCAAAATACAGTAACCAAATATATACAGATATAATTACACATTCAACAAAATATACATCACGAGTAGTAGTGCAGGTAATGCACCATTCATTGTCCGTGGACCACTGGGCCCAAAATGCATGGGCGAGGCCCACATCAGATACCTGATCAAAACGGAGAGAACACTGCCGGGGCATCAGATAGAAATACAACAGGCACCTCAGGGGGAAAGGAAGGGGTGGCACCTCGCCGGGTGAGTGCACCACGCCAGATCCACGACGGGGCTCCATGCCCATTGATGTATCCTGGGGAGTGCAAAGCCACAGTCTCTCATGTCTCTACAGTGGGTGGTTTGCCCACTGTTCCATACTGGGGAGTGCAAAGCCACAGTCTCTCAAGTCTCTACAGTGGGTGGTTTGCCCACTGTTACATCCTGGGGAGTGCAAAGCCACAGTCTCTCAAGTCTCTACAGTGGTTGGTTTGCCCACTGTTACATCCTGGGGAGTGCAAAGCCACAGTCTCTCAAGTCTCTACAGTGGGTGGGTTGCCCACTGTTCCATCCTGGGGAGTGCAGAGCCACAGAATCTCAAGTCTCTACAGTGGTTGGTGTGCCCACTGTTACATCCTGGGGAGTGCAAAGCCACAGTCTCTCAAGTCTCTACAGTGGGTGGTTTGCCCACTGTTCCATACTGGGGAGTGCAAAGCCACAGTCTCTCAAGTCTCTACAGTGGGTGGTTTGCCCACTGTTACATCCTGGGGAGTGCAAAGCCACAGTCTCTCAAGTCTCTACAGTGGTTGGTTTGCCCACTGTTACATCCTGGGGAGTGCAAAGCCACAGTCTCTCAAGTCTCTACAGTGGGTGGGTTGCCCACTGTTCCATCCTGGGGAGTGCAGAGCCACAGAATCTCAAGTCTCTACAGTGGTTGGTGTGCCCACTGTTACATCCTGGGGAGTGCAAACCCACAGTCTCTCAAGTCTCTACAGTGGTTGGTTTGCCCACTGTTCCATCCTGGGGAATGCAAAGCCACAGTCTCTCAAGTCTCTACAGTGGGTGGTTTGCCCACTGTTCCATACTGGGGAGTGCAAAGCCACAGTCTCTCAAGTCTCTACAGTGGGTGGTTTGCCCACTGTTACATCCTGGGGAGTGCAAAGCCACAGTCTCTCAAGTCTCTACAGTGGTTGGTTTGCCCACTGTTACATCCTGGGGAGTGCAAAGCCACAGTCTCACAAGTCTCTACAGTGGGTGGGTTGCCCACTGTTCCATCCTGGGGAGTGCAGAGCCACAGAATCTCAAGTCTCTACAGTGGTTGGTGTGCCCACTGTTACATCCTGGGGAGTGCAAAGCCACAGTCTCTCAAGTCTCTACAGTGGTTGGTTTGCCCACTGTTTCATCTAGGGGAGTGCAAAGCCACAGTCTCTCAAGTCTCTACAGTGGGTGGTTTGCCCACTGTTCCATTCTCAAGTCTCTACAGTGGGTGGTTTGCCCACTGTTCCATCCTGGGGAGTGCAAAGCCACAGTCTCTCAAGTGGATAACAGTCTCCACTGGTTCTGGAGGGGGACTGGTGCCCAGAGTGCTTCATCCTGTTAATAACAGACTGAGTGGATGCATGTCTCCACTGGTTCTGGAGGGGGTCTGGTGCCCAGAGTGCATCACTCTCCCCGTGACGGTCCCAGTTGCGTCACTGCCCCTGCCGCTCATGGGCTAGCGGTGCTTGAGTTGGCGGTGCTTGCCCTATTCAGCGGTGCTTGCCCTGTTCAGCGGTGCTTGCCATGGCGGTCTTTGCCCTGTTCAGCGGTGCTTGAGTTTGCAGTTTCTGACCTGTTCAGCGGTCTTTGCCCTGTTCAGCGGTACTTGTCATGGTGGTCTTTGCCCTGTTCAGCGGTGCTTGAGTTTGCAGTTTCTGACCTGTTCAGCGGTCTTTGCCCTGTTCAGCGGTGCTTGCCATGGCGGTCTTTGCCCTGTTCAGCGGTGCTTGCCATGGCGATCTATGCCCTGTTCAGCGGTGCTTGAGTTTGCAGTTTCTGACCTGTTCAGCGGTCTTTGCCCTGTTCAGCGGTGCTTGCCATGGCGGTCCTGCATTGCCCAGCTGGGCTGGGGCTGGCGGTCCTTCATTGTGCAGCTGGGCTGGGGCTGCCGGGGCCCTCCTGGGCAGCTGGGCTGTGGCTGGCGGTGGCCTGCTGGCCAGTGGCGATGGGGCTGCCCTCCTGGGCACTGACTCTGGCGGTGGCCTGGCCAGTGACGATGGGGCTGCCTTCCTGGGCACTGACTCTGGCGGTGGCCTCCTGGCCAGTGACAATGGGGCTGGCGGGGGCGTCCTGGGCAGCGGGGATGATGGCGGTCTTCTCAGCCGTGCTGCTCCTCCCAGACTTTGGTGATTTCTTCTGCCCCTTCCCCACTTTGGGTGGAGTCACAGCTGAGTGGACACTCCCCCCGGGACCCTTGGGAGCGGGTTTGCTGGCTGGAGTCTTCCTCCACTTCCCCCGGGCACTGTCCAACTTCTGGTGCTTCACAGGGGGGGGACTGGCTGTGCTGTGGCTCCGTGTCACACTGGCTGCCCTGGTGCCCGGTGCACTCCACATACCTCTAACAACAGACACCACTGGTCCCGGAGATTTTTTGGCTGAGGTGCTAGTACGGGACCTATGAATTGGAGGGGGGGGTGGGAAAGAGGTCAAGCTTGGTCAGGAAAAGTTTCTTAGGAACACTGGGATGGGTAGCTGGAGGGGGTCTGGGAGTGGAGGAAGAGGAGGTGGTTGTAGGAGGTGTAACTTTTGTGGCTTTGGGTGCAGGTGCATGTGCTGGAGGCTGTCGTGAGGTGGATGTATGTTGTGTGGGTGTGTGCCTGCGTTTGTGTACTTTGGGAGGGGGCGTCACAGACACACTGGGAGAGGACACAGGGGATGTGTAAATGGTAGTGGGGGTGGTGAGTGCAGGTGAGCGGGGTGTGGTGGTGGGTGTGCTGGTGCGGGACCTAGTGGCTGTAGTGGTAGTGCATGCAGGTGAGAGTGTAGACGAGACTGGGAGGGAGGAGGGAGACGACGAGGAGGGGGACACAGTGGAGGCAGTGGGTGTTGCTGTGTCTGTATCTGTGTGATGCTTGCGTGAGTGCCTGTGGAATGTGTGGTGCTTATGTTTGCCTGAGCTTCCCTTGTGTGTTGACGTGTGTGCATGCTGGTCTGATGGTGTGCTTGGGATAGGCTTGGGTACAGGGGATTGGGTCTGGGTGGAGGAAGTTGGAAGGGGGAGGCTAGAGACAGGGACAATGGCTGCCATCAGTGCTGAGGCCAGAGTTTGCAGGGTTCGATGAAGGGCAGCCTGACCAGAATGAATGCCCTCCAGGAATGCATTTGTGTGTTGCAACTCCCTTTCTACACCCTGGATGGCATTCAAAATGGTAGACTGCCCAACAGTGAGTGACCTGAGGAGGTCAATGGCCTCCTCACTGAGGGCAGCAGAGGTGACAGGGGCAGGGGCTGAGGTGCCTGGGGCGAAGGTGATGCCCACCCTCCTGGGTGAGCGGGCACGGGGCGAACGCTGAGGGGCTGCTGGGAAGGCGGTGCTGGTAGGGGGGGTGGCGGCTGTACCTGTAGAAGTGGGGGGCACAGATTTTGCCGCCACCACAAGGGAGCTTCCATCGGAGGACGAGTCCATGTCGCTGGTTGCAGATCCTGTGACCGCCGTGAAGCTCCCCTCGCCCTCCGTCCCACTGGTGTATTCAGAGTCTGTGGTGTGGCCCTCCATGGCCATGTGGGATGCAGCTCCCTCGTGCTCCGGTGCCACTGTACCTCCGCCTGATGATGCTGATGCACACAAGAACAGGTAGACCAAAAAAAGGGGACGACGACGACAGAAGAAAGACAGGTTGAGTGCAAGGCTTACCGCTACCGTTGGCGGACAATACAGACACAGCAGCCCCCTGCACTACGCCGCGCTCTTGGGCTCTACAGATGCAGTACCTGGGATATGGCCTACATGGCTATGGTGGACACCTGCACACATAGATGACACAGGGGCATGTATACCTGTACTTAGCACTCCACAGAGGTGGGGAGGAGTGCCACATGGCCTGCATTACGGAGGGGCCTAGCCTACGGAACTCGCCCTGGCCTAGGGGAACCCACGGCCCTCCTCCCCCACCCAGACACCTTCACTGCACGCAAAGTCCGCAGAATGATGTTGTACTCACCCCCTTGTGTCTGCTGTGATGCCCTAAAGCGCCCATCCAACTCAGGGTAGGCCACCGCCAGGATCCGGAACATCAGGGGGGTCATGGTTCGATGGGCACCCCTCCCACGTTGGGAGGCCATCCCCAGCTGAGCCTCCGCCGTCTTCTTGCTCCAGCGGCGAATGTCCTCCCATCTTTTCCGTGGTGGACCCCCAGGGTCCGGACATCCTTGGCGATGGCACGCCAAATATCCTTCTTCTGGTGGTCGCTGACTTACATGAAATGTACAGGGGAAGAAGAGAAGTCATTAGCAACTGCACCGTCGAAGTGAGTGGCCCACATCCCTAGCCTTGCCATGTGGCACATGCATTCACAGTCCTTCATGCACGCAGAACTGTGGCCCCTTCCTTCTTACAACCAGCCCTCTACACTCAGGCATAGCCCATACAACGTGCTCCCTGTGTACTTACCTGTTGGTCTGGAGGACCGTAGAGTAGCGTGTACTGGGGGAGTACCCCGTCCACGAGCTTCTCCAACTCCTGTGCAGTGAAGGCAGGGGCCCTTTCCCCAGACACACGAGCCATTGTCTCTTCCAGACCGAGGTCACAGCAGCACTTGCAGTGTAGGTCCTCTCCTGTCGAAGATCAGGTATCGAGTGATTCAAAAGATAGAAAATGGCGGTCACGTCCGCGGCCGTGACGTCCGCGGCGGTGCGTATCATCACCGTTGGCGCACTTCGTCATTGGCTCCTGGGACCCATAGGGTCCACTGTTAACCAATGCAGCATTGCGCCGCGGTCTTCGTCCGCCTACCGCGACGGTGTACAACGCCAGCGCAGTTACCTCACATCCCATTGTCCCACTTTAGAGGTCAGGCAGCCGCCATTTCAGGGGCCCACAACTGCGTCACACATACCTAGGCCTAGACTCAACACACATACAGGCAACTTTTTGGATTATGTTTCGTGTTCTTTGTAGACTGTGGGTACATACCTCTGAGTTGTTTGACTCTGTGGTCGCTGTTGTCCTTCCTAGGCACCGTCCGCTGAGACATGTGAGGAGATGGCGGAATCCTCCGGTGTACCGACCGCTGGTGGACCTGTTGACAATGGAGGAGCGACATTTAATCATCACCTACAGGTTTGACCGTGCCACAATCCAGGAACTGTGTACCCAGTTGGAGCCTGACCTGATGTCAGCAATCCGCCATCCCACAGGGATTCCCCCTCAAGTGCAGGTGCTATCAGTGCTCCATTTCCTTGCAAGTGGGTCATTTCAAACAACAGTGGCCATGGCATCAGGGATGTCCCAGCCTATGTTTTCCAACGTGTTGTCCAGAGTGTTGTCTGCCCTGCTGAAACACATGCGGAGCTACATCGTTTTCCCTCAGGTCGAGGATTTGGCTACAGTTAAAGGTGACTTCTATGCCCTTGGACATATCCCTAACATCATAGGTGCCATTGATGGGACCCATGTAGCTCTGGTCCCCCCCCACAGGAGTGAACAGGTGTACAGGAACCGGAAGAGTTATCATTCGATTAATGTACAGATGGTCTGTTTGGCAGACCAGTACATCTCCCAGGTAAATGCTATGTTCCCTGGCTCTGTGCATGACGTCTACATCCTGCGGAATAGCAGCATCCCTTATGTGATGGGTCAAATCCAGAGGCACCGGGTGTGGCTATTAGGGGACTCTGGTTACCCCAACCTGTCATGGCTACTGACCCCAGTGAGGAATCCCAGGACCAGGGCAGAGGAACGCTACAATGAGGCCCATAGGCGGACTAGGAGGGTGATCGAACGCACCTTCAGCCTCCTGAAGGCCAGGTTCAGGTGCCTCCATATGACAGGTGGTTCCCTATTCTACTCACCAACGAAGGTGTGCCAGATCATCGTGGCCTGCTGTATGCTGCACAATCTGGCTTTGCGACGACAGGTGCCTTTTCTGCAGGAGGATGGTCCAGATGACGGTGTTGTGGCAGCTGTGGAGCCTGTGGACAGTGATGAGGAGGAAGCAGAGGAAGAAGATATTGACAATAGGGACTCAGTTATCCAGCAATATTTCCAGTGACACACAGGTGAGAACACATTCCTGCCTACTACAAGTACTTTCACACTTCTACCTCTATCCTGTCTGTCGATTTCAACCAGTATATGGTAACTGAGTTGTACATTTCCATTACGGTTTCACAGGTGTGTTACCAACGTGCGTCATCTGCTTAGATTCCTCATGGACTTGAGATGTGTGACATAGGTATGCTGACATTACATTTGAGGACGGATTTTTTCACTGTCATTGCTAATACACATTTTCATAATCACAGACTGACTCCAGAATGTTTTG
Source organism: Pleurodeles waltl (assembly GCF_031143425.1). NCBI lineage: Eukaryota > Metazoa > Chordata > Amphibia > Caudata > Salamandridae > Pleurodeles > Pleurodeles waltl. The sequence goes on along the minus strand of NC_090446.1, from coordinate 1,328,993,110 downwards.
TGCTTCAAGGGTGTTTATTGAAGTGCTAAATATTGGAGGGGGGTTGTAAAATGGTGTTGGGTGATGGTGGAGGAATGTCCATGGCAGAGTCCAGTCTATTAGTCTCACAGGTGCACTGCCCATATGGGCGTAGGAAGTGGAGCTGGGGCAGTTCCAATATGGACAGGGTTACAAAGTGGGACAGTGGGATGACAATCAGGGTGGTCTCATTTCTTGGCGGGGGTCTTGGCATCGTGCTCTGTCCTGTTCCTGGATCTCAGGGACCGCTTGCGGGGTGGTTCTCCGTCTGCAGGGGGTGGGGTGCTGGTGTGGTGGTCCTGTGGCGGTGCCTCCTGTCCACTAGCGCCGGCGGAGGTGGTGGGCAGTTCTTCGTCCATGCTAGTGTCAGGGGCCCCTTGGAGTGCCACGGTGTCCCTCCTGGTGTTAAGTATCTCCTTCAGCACCCCTACGATGGTGCCCAGGGCGGAGATGATGGTTCTGAGTTCCTCCCTGAACCCCAAATACTGTTCCTCCTGCATGCGCTGGGTCTCCTGAAACTTGGCCAGGACCGTTTCCATTGTCTCCTGGGAGTGGTGGTATGCTCCCATGATGGAGGAGAGGGCCTTGTGGAGAGTGGGTTCCCTAGGCCTGTCCGCCCCGTCGCACAGCAGCCCTCCCAGTTCCCCTGTGTTCCTGGGCCTCCGTCCCCTGGACCGTGTGCCCACTACCACTGCCCCCAGGTCCCTGTTGTTGTTGGGGTGGTGGGTTATCCTGGGTTCCCTGTAGTGGTAGACACACAGCTGATTTACGTGTCCTGGGTACGGAGGTATGGGCCCGCTGGGTGGGTGCTGTGCTGGTGTTACCAGAGGGTGGAAGGTCTGTGGTGGCCTGTGACTGGGTGTGGGGAACCAACTGTCCCGAGGCCCACGATGGTCCGGGCTGGTCATCTGGATCCAGTTGGACAGAGCTGCTGTCATCACTGTGGGCCTCTTCTGTGGGTGGGGTGGAGATGTCTGGACCCTCCTGTCTGGTGACGTTGGGTAGTGGTCCTACAGGGGTATAAAAGCATGATTATTGCATCTGTGTGTGTCATGGTGTGCAATGGGTGGGTGACCGTGTACCCCAGTGCTAGCATTCCTGTGTGGGAGCTTGTGTGATGATGGTTGAGGGGGGTGTTATGGGTATGTGTAGTGGGCATGCTTTAGTGATGGGTGTCCATGCTTTGTTGCTGCATGCAGGGCTTGGTGTTGGGATGTGTGGTTTGTGTTATTAGTACATTAGTGAGGAGTTGGAGTGATAGGGGAGGGGGTGAGGGTGGGGGTATGTGATAGCATGCAGGTAAGGTGGGGGATATGATAGTTAAGATTTGACTTACCAGAGTCCATTCCGCCACCGACTCCTCCGAGGCCCTCAGGATGCATAATAGTCAAGACCTGCTCCTCCCATGTTGTTAGTTGTGGGGGAGGAGGTGGGGGTCCGCCGCCAGTCTGCTGTACCGCGATGTTGTGCCTGGAGACCATGGAACGCACCTTCCCCCGTAGGTCATTCCACCTCTTCCTGATGTCGTCCCGATTTCTTGGGTGCGGTCCCACTGCGTTGACCCTGTCGACTATTCTTTGCCATAGCTCCATCTTCCTAGCTATGGAGGTGTGCTGCACCTGTGATCCAAATAGCTGTGGCTCTACACGTACGATTTCCTCCACCATGACCCTGAGCTCCTCCTCCGAGAACCTGGGGTGTCTTTGCCGTGCCATGGGGTGGTGTAGGTGATGTGTGGGGTGGTGTATGTGGTGATGAGTGTGGTGATATGTAGTGGTGTGTGGTGTTTTGTGCGCGGAAGTAGTGTGGGTGATGGTGTTGTGTGCCTCTGTATGGTGTGGTTGTCTATGCTGTGCTGTCTCTCTGGCCTTCGTCTAAATTTTTGGTCGTAGGGGTTTGTGGGTGATGTGGGTGTGTGTTTTATATAGTATTGATTGTGTGGGAGTGGTGTGTGTATGTGTATCAGGTGTGTGTATTTGAAATTGTCCAATGTGGCGGTGTTTTGGAGATGTGTGTGTATTTTGAGCGCGGCGGTGTGTACCGCCAATGGAATACCGCGTTTGAAAGACCGCTGCATGGATTCGTGGGTCGTGATAGCATGGGCATGTTTCTGTTGGTGTGACGGTGGAGGTTTTGTTTTCGCCAGTTTATCACTGACCTTTAGTGTGGCGGAGTTGTGTGGGTGTCTGAATTTTGGCGGATTCCGAGATGTGGGTCATAATAGCTGTGGCGGAATTCCACGGCCGCGGCAGTGTTTTGGTGGTCTTCTGCACGGCGGTAAGCGGCTTTTACCACCAATGTTGTAATGACCCCCTAAGTCTTTAAGGCACTCTGCATCACCCACATGGCCTTCCAAGGCAAAAGCACCTACTTCTCCCCTAAATAAGAAAGAAAAATCACTCATATGACTTGGCTTTACAAAAACTGAACAATCTCGGGGATCAGGTTCATGAGAGACAATGAAAATTATCAAAGACAACTCAATAAGACATTTACTACCCTCAACTGTAACTAGTGCAGGCCACAGGCTATTCAAATGTTCTCTTGGGTTGTCTCAATAAGACATTACTTGGAATCTGGAAGATGCACTGACCCGCAGGCAGAGCATTACATACAGGAATTGGTAACTTTGTCGGTCTCTGGATGGACACCTGTAATCAGTGCAGGCCATAACTTGCTCCTTTGGCCTATATGATTTGCTATACCCAATATTCACTCTATGAATGATCCACTCTCAGCTCTGGAGGCATCCCATAGAGCTCCTATGCTAGCTTAATGTAACCATTGCATACATGTACATCACTCTTGTAACATAACCTAATTAGTATGTAGCAAACATCCCTTCGATTCTGATTGGGCTTTTCTGCAGTAAAATGAGGATTCTTGGAGGCACTCCCAAGATCACTTTTCATGGATGGCTAAGTACAGTCTATCACTGGAGGTTTGTCACTTATTTCTCTAGGTTTTGCATGGAGCGCTTGTCAATCGTCTTGTATCCAGCACATGGTAGGACTGCTGTGCTGCTCACCCTGAAATTATTTTATAGGGACGAGCAGAATAATTTGTAATAGTTCTCACTCTGAAGACATTTAAGGTATTAATTGCAGGGAAGAAAGAAGGGAAAACAGTTCTTCTGTGATCATGCATGACACCAAAACATCTACCTCATAGGCGAAAGCAAATATAGCAACCCTCCATCCAAGCACTTCCTCATGGTTTAGCGTGCTACGTGTCCTCTTTTGCACACTTGTAGCTCACCAGCAGAGTGAAGCATTATACAAATTAACCTACAATACAATCCTGCTCATCTGTGCCTCCTCATTTTTAGGGACCAACGCTTGTTTTTCCTCATCAGACTTCGACCCAGAGCAAGAGAGGGAACAACATCAAGGGCGCGAAGAGAAAGGGGGCAAACATGTGACAGAGAGAAAGCAGGAACCTGCACAAGAGGATGAAGGGGTTGGGAGTGCCTGTTGGTGGATTAAAGAGGCATGAAGCAGAATCTAAACTACGCAATCTTGGCGGTGGCATAGCTTGGTCACTAAGATTGGGGTAGTGAGCTTCAGACTATCCAACAATCACACTGGCATATAATGTAAAAATACATTACACAAGGGCAGGGTGCATTAGAGGGACGTAAGGGCCATTGGATAGGACGATTAATGCAGATTGGTAGAGTACTAAGTGAGGGAAAACACAGTATTTTGTAACCTTACCAACATTTTTTAAAACTATCAAAACAGAGAAAGGGGGAGAGTGTGCATTTTTGTCTGTATGTAAACATTTGTGGCCAGGGACAGACTGGGAACCCAAAGCAACCCTTGCAAATTGTGTCAGACTAGCTCCCATAAGGTGCATTGCGAGTGAGCCTGACCACTAGAATGGGGTTTTGGGGTCCACCCCTAGCCCCCTGGAAAATTTGAGACAAATAGGCAAAAATTGTGCATTATATAACACATTTTTCAGCATATATTCAATTGTATTAGTTTTTAAAGCATAGTAAATGATGACCTTACAGTGCACCAGGATGCAGAAATCTGTATTGGGGTCCTTCAATGATTTCCACACAATCACCCTCTAACAGGGCCTCTTATATCTTCATAATCCCTCTCCCATTTGTTTTATAGTGCCTCTCTTACCAGCGTTGGGTGTTGGAGCACTGTACATCACACAAACATACAGAGACAATGAATTATGTGTGTGTAAATCAGTGTGTGGAAAATGCTGACAAAGGGGACTACAAGGTGGAAGATTGACTTGTCATCCATAATGGTAGGCATTTTTAGGAGTGCCTGGTCTGCAGAAGCATAAACTCAGGATTCAGAATGTAACACAGTGGTTAGGGTTGACTTTACTAATAATTTATTTCTGTCCAAAGAAACCCTTTTTTAGCAAACTTAGGCTGATCAAAGACTGGAAAAAAACATACCTTTCTAATCTGTACCATGACGTTTGCATGTGCTCTTTGATGGCAGTTCGTAGCTCACTGTGCTAGATTATGATTGTAACTTATGAACTGCCCAGTTACAAAAGGAGCTCTGTCACAAAAGCAGTATCCCACTGCACTGTGCACATAAAATACTGTTCTGTGAACTGCATGGTACAGGTTCTTTGCAGCAAGCATATTAACCAGCTGCACTACCTTAGATGAGTCAAAACTGCCACTAGACAAAACCCTGATCTCTCTATGGCAGTCTATTAATCATTAGAGTTATTGTGGCACTTTTATTGTTGCCTGAAAACTGTTGTATATACAAGGAACTCTGCAGTGCTTTTAAAACTGCTGCACTTCTACAAAACTTACAAAACTAGCTCCACGGTAACAAAAGTGCTCTCCCCCCCACTCCCTTCCAGCCTCCCGGAGAAACTCCCAATGCCCAGTACGGCCATTCCAGCCTTGTCTGTGGTGAAATCTGACAGACACCTGCCCATACCCGACTGAAAGAGCCTGTACACAACTATTTATCAGAAAATACATTTACTAGGGTTGTGTACATCAATGCCCCCTGGAAGCTATGCCCCTGAGCCTTGGTATTTGACATTTCAGTAGTCCTGGCCACAGGGTTCTGAGCAAACCTGTGGGCCCCGGCAATTATTTTGTTACAAATTAAGCACTGAGTATATGCCTATAATAGCTGTAGGTCAAGACCCAAACCATGAAAAGTGAATTGTGGGACTGTTCCCTTCTATAAAGTAGAAGATCTGGGATAAGGTAGCTCCTTCAATTAGTTGTTTTAGGAAACGGCTATTAGACAAATGTCTCTTGTTTGCTGGGTCTGAGGCATCTAAATTCTATCTTTATGACTGATGTAATGAAGGAAGCCTTTTGTTCAGATGGGAAGGCTCCTGAGTCTACAAGTTGTTGAATATGTTTATTGCCACTTAAACCGAGTGCTAAGGTGAGCCTGCTGGGTCGTTTCTTAAATTTGTCATATGAAAGCAGTTTTAAGGTCATACTACTGGCCGTTTTCACAGTTTGTTTTGCTCATACTGTTCTTCATTACCTGGATTTTGGGTGCTCCTGAGGTAGCCTTCTAGTTTAATTGATTGGACATAAATTCATTATCGATGAAGGGGTGGAAGGCTTCTGAGTGTGTTCTTTTATGACAGGGCATTCTGTGCTGCAGAATTCTTAAGAGGATCCGATGTAGTTCCAATGGGTGATCTTTGCTGAAGATCCATGAGGTGTATTTAAGTCTTTTTTCATTGTTTATGCTTCCATTGTATGCCCTTTTGTCACATTGGAGGTGAATTTTGTCAATATTGTTTTTTTTTATCTTCTCCACTGGTGTAGTAGGACACCGCCAGAAGACCGCACCGCGGTCAAATGACCGCGGCGGTCATTCTGACTTTCCCGCTGGGCGGGCGACCGCCAAAAGGCCGCCCGCCCGCCCAGTGGGAAAGCCCCAGCAACGATGAAGCCGGCTCCGAATGGAGCCGGCGGAGTTGCTGGTGTGCGACGGGTGCAGTGGCACCCGTCGCGATTTTCAGTGTCTGCTAGGCAGACACTGAAATTCATTATGGGGCCCTGTTAGGGGGCCCCTGCACTGCCCATGCCTCTGGCATGGGCAGTGCAGGGGCCCCCAGGGGCCCCACGACACCCGTTCCCGCCATCCTGTTCCTGGCGGTTTTTACCGCCAGGACCAGGATGGCGGGAAGGGGGTCGGAATCCCCATGGCGGTGCTGCGAGCAGCGCCGCCATGGAGGATTCTTTGGGGCAGGGGTAAACCGGCGGGAAACCGCCGATTGCCCTTTTCGGTCAGAATTGACCATGAAGCACCGCCAGCCGGTTGGCGGTGCTTCCGCGGCACTCTGCCCTGGCGGTTTTCAACCGCCAGGGTCAGAATGACCGCCTTAGTTCTGCTTTCAGTTTCCCTGTCTTTTCACTGGTCCAAGGGATGGTCACTGGCAGCAAACCCAACATGACTGCCCAAGTCAACGCTGTCACTGCCTCATGCTTCCATACCATGAAGTTGCTGAGAAAGACTTTTAAATGGTTCTCGATTAGCACCTGGAAAACCGCCAGTCACACCCTTCTCACAAGCAAGCTGGACTTCAGGTACAGCATCTATACCAGGATGAACAAAATTCACAAAAAGGCTGCAGACAGTTCAAAACTTGGTGGCCAGAATCACTCTCAACCTCTCAAGTCACAGTCACATCAGACCAGTGCTTAATTTGAGCTGGAGGTTTCCAGTGCAGAGGATTTGAGCTGGTGGTTTCCAGTGTAGAACAAGAAAATAACGAAAGGGAATAACGAAAACGCCTCACAAAGGGAGGAAGAAGAAAGCTGCAAGTGTGAGCTGAAGGGGCAGGGAGTGGCTGTAAATGGATTAAAGAGGCCCAAGATGGCTTCAGGATTACGCTGCCTCAGTATTCAGTACTTGCACATTTAATTGCAGCCGTCGCGTGTTTCAGTGGAGAGCTTTGGGCACCGGCACGTTTTTATTTACAAATGAAGCACTGCATCAGACCATACCTGAAGGAGCTCCACTGGCTCCCCATACACGAAGAAGCGCAATTCAAACTCCTCACTCATACCTTCAGTGAATTACTTGACGCTAGCCCAGCATACCTAAACAATTGCATCTACTTTCAAAATCTTTCCAGGCACCTCAGCTCACTTAGACTACTGCTTGCACACATACCACGCATACAGAAAACTGGATCCGGCGGTTGAGCCTTCTCCTACATCACTCCTATAGCATGGAACAACCTTCCGCTAGACATAGGAGCCTCCTCCTCAGTCCTTGAATTCCACAAGAAGCTGAAGACCTCACTTTTTGAGTAGTTTTACTAGGCCCTTCGTTTGGCTAGACTCATCCCTGTTCAGCAGCAGGACATCCTCCCATTGATAGTGCACTGTACAAATCAGCAGAACATAACATAACAAAGTGGTGATCTATGGCTTTTCCTATCTACTTCACAGGACCTAAATCAGTTCAGGAAAAGGTCCAAAGAAAGAAGTCTTAAAGGAACAAAATGGCTGGTTGTTATTTTTTTTAATATGTGACTTTGTCTTTTATGTTCTCCTATCATACTTCGAAACTGCTTGTTTGCCTTAGTTTATTTCAAATGATATAAAAAAGTATAAATACCACTGGGGTCTGTGGCATGGACAACCAAAGGCCACCAAAGAATGGTGTCTTTGGGGTGCAGGATAGCAGTTTCAGTGGCATGGTGGCGGTGGGACTGGTCCAGCAGCCTTCATTAATATGGCAAAGAGCAGTGAAATTTAACTCAGAGCTTTTCCTGAACTACACCATGGCAAAGGAGCGTCGGCCCACTGGCTGTGCCAGAAGCAGGCAAATAAAACAATATAGTGCAAGGGACGGGGCTGGTCCGCGGAAGGGGGGATGAGAGGAGAGTGCACTTAAGTTCACATGTGTGTTTGTCCGGCACTCTGAGGCTACACAGCCAGGCTGGAGAAACTGCACAGACCCCAGGGCTGTTTCTACCGCTCAGACCAGTCCTGGTGCTGCTTTCATGCAAGGTTTTGCATGAAAGCAGTGCCAGGATTGCTGGGGAGCCTGTGCTGGTGTCCCAGCAGTGAATGCTGGGACACCAGAAGAAGAGGAGCGCAAGGCGGCAGGAGGCGGCAGGGACAGAGGCGAGGTAAGTTCTTCTTATCTTTATTTTGTCATTTGTACCTTTTCCCTCAATGGTGTTGGTGTCCCAGTAGTCCCTGGGACACCAGCATCCTGGTGCTGCTCTCATGCTATATCTCTCATGATACCAGCATCAGGATTGGTCTGAGCGACTTGGTCTGCCACTCAGACAGTGAAAGGGAGTATGCGAAGTTTCTCAAACCCAGCAGTGCAACATACCTGGGTTGGAAAAATCTAAGTGCGCATGTCAGTTTGGCCGGCCCATGACGGCCAGCCAAACTAACATGCGCACTTAGGTGCACTCCACTCCCTCTCCCTTCTTCCCCCTCCCATGGCCTACCCCACCCCTCCCTGCACATGCTGGCTGAGCCAGCAGCTGAAATATAAAATGGTAGTAAAATATTGTTTTATTTTTCAGCTGATGCCTCAGCCAGTGGGTTAACACTCCTTCGCCTTGCGAAGGAGCCGCCCCTGCTAAAATGCAGTGTTCCAACCCATTTTCTCACAAATGTCCTTGGAGTGTAATATCCCTCTCTGCATCACAGGGTGTTGATTGTGCCCTTCAGGTACATCACTAGTTGTTTTATCTCTTCGGCGTTGTGGTTATTTTCACTGCCATTTATTTCTTTTGTAACCACCTGCCTTTTTTAAGCCTTTCTTGTCTACTTGATTTACCTTCTCCCTAGCTAATGGATGTTCTCATTTACTAGATTTAATTCTGTAATGGCTGTAATTGTTTGGTATCTCATGATCTTCCCGTCCAAAGACATTGGGGGCCAGATTTATTAAGTGTTTGTCTTTTGTTAACCCGGTGCTGGGCAGTGAGCCCACTCTGTCTTGCTACAGATTTAATTTTGTGTGTCCCAGTGCCCACCGGCGACGGCTATAAAGCACTGAAAAGCACTGAAGCTCCCTACGAATGGAGGCATGCTTCCGGAGCTAACTAGCCTCTGCTCCAAGAAACGTTTGGGTAGTGCCACTAGCCTATCAGGGGAGATTCGTGGAAGGTTTGCCGGAGTTTAGCCCAATTTACTACCATGGCTGAACTTGCACTGTGGCATTCCACGGTAGGCTGCAGGCCTGGGAGCTGCATGGGACAGGATGTGGTGTTGTGTCGAGAGCTGGGGAACCAGGTTCGAGCCTCCACGCCGCTCAATAGCATGTGATTCTGGGTAAATTACATAGTCTCCCAGTGCCCCTGAAGTGCACCTTGTGTGATGTAACTGGTGCTCACGTAAGGTACTCCAGTAGCTTGGTACGTGTTCATGCTACATCAATCTACTAAAAATAGGGTTGGATGGGCAGAGCCTTAAGTCTAAAAACTGTGATGCAATTTGCATTAGTTTTGACGCATGTTTTCTAATAATGTGTTTCTGAGTTACGCCTCCCACTTCTGCAAACCCAACTGAATGAGGCGGGCTCGCTTGCTAGTGAAGTGCAGTGGTGCAGTTTTGGAGCAGCTTTTTTCATTTTCGCCAGGGCTGCTTTTGGTTGCCAGTCTAGCCTTGGTTACTGCTATGTACTGCCAGTGAAAAGATGCTTACCAGTAATAGCAAAAGATAATCATGCACTATATTTTAGGACAATCTTCTCCACTGACCTGAAGAATCCAGTCGGGGTACCTCTGGAGACAGAAAACTAATCTGTTCCAAACTCTGGAGAGCTTGCATAGTACCTTGTTTTAAAGAGGCCGGTAGCAAAGGAGAAGAATCAATAACGTATTAGGCAAGTCTAGTATTCTGCGATGCAGAACTCAAAGTAGCAGCGCATGTAAATCTGAAACAAGGCAACACTTCTAAGTATAGTAAAGAGCTGCTTCTTCAGAAGAGATCTTCTAAATCGGGAATATTAAAACTATTGTGTGGCCTTGTGAAAAACAGCAGAGCACTGGATAATGTATTAGAAACACCAGTGGGTGCCAAAGATGCATCTAAAAAGGGGGTTAAAGAAAAGCATTAGGCCTCGGGTCTCGTCTATTAAGTACCTGAATAATGCAAAAACTGCATGTTTGGTAAATTCTATAAACTGGATAGAGATTAGATCCAGGGCCATAGGGGAAACCATTCTCAGACCTGGCAAAATGTTTAAAACAGGGGTCTCTCAGTACAGTGGGTCGTGGGAGACTATTTAACTCTGAAAGCAATCTCCTAGACTGCAGAATGGTCAGCCTGGCGCTAGGCAACGAGGTTCACTGTTGAAGATGATTCGAATGTATCCAATAAGATGCAGATGCCAGAGCTCTGGATCTGTTCCTCATGTATGCGGAAATCATTTGAGAAGAGCCAGGAAAGCCAGGTACCCGAGATTGGGAAGTGGACCTCATTAGCAGGTGAATGTAAAGATGAGTGACAAATTCTTCATGTAGAAACACATGTATTCCATAATCAAAACAATACCAAAGATTCCTGCACCGTCCTATCCCGCCTGGCAACTGTCCTGATTCCAAGTTCATCACATTAGGCTGTGGAATCAGAAGTACAAGCCTCGAGGACTTAATGTAATAAACACAACACTGCTGAGCCGCCACTGCCCTCAGAGTTTTAGGTTCAAGTTTTATGAAGAGGAGATATCACTTAATTGTGATTCATAGTCATGGATTTTATGGAACAAATATACTGACAACCACAACTATGTGATGGTTCTCCTTTGAAAAGGCAACATGTATCGGTGTTTGCTAAGCACCTGTAAATTGGCTTTTCCAGGGCCAGCCCTCTCCCCATGCAGTCAGCAGTAGATCTATGGCCTTATGTTACTTGGCATCTGCATGCAGCCGCTGCAGGATCTAGTGGTGAACTCAGGGAAACTGGGTCCATCTGCAGGAAGAGGACACCCAATTACATCTGTAGAAGGCAGATTTGAGATAGTCACCACTATGAGGGATTGCCTCTTTGCCACTAAAGGGCTCACCTGGTGAATGATGTTATAATACAGGGCTCAAAACCCAAGGAGAAGTCATCAAATACAAGCAGCATTCTAGAACCCTTAATGATAATGATTATTAGCGGCGATGGACTGAGTAAAGAGAACTGTATTGTCTCTTCAGTTGTGGCCTCTTTAGGGAATAGATATCTCCTCACTTTCACAAACTTAATTAAACTAGAAAAACGTCTTCTTATCACCTTTTCAGAGTTCTCTCTCTATGTCCAATTCTACTTGCCTTTGCTCCTCCCACTAGCTATTCCCTTTTACTTAAATCATAAGTAAAAACTCTTGGGTTTCACGACACTCTCATTTAGGTCCCTTTTCATTTCAAATATTGGGGAAATTTGATCACATCATTTCCATTCTGTTTTCATTACACTGGGTTCGTTGTCACTTTCAAATGTTAGCCTGCCACAGCTGCACACTATGCAAGGCCCAAGTTCTAGGACAGCCATCCTGACTGACAAAAAAGCGCCACATTGAAATCAGTCTAATGCAAGGATATTTGGAGGGGAGCTATTCCATGCTTGAATGATAACATATGCACCCAAGCCTTCTCTGTTTCCATTGCCAGTCATAAGAATAACATACCCACCCAAACCTCCTCTGTTTCCAGCTCCAGTATCAAGTATAACATATTAACCTGGGGGCGTGGCCAGGGGCCTGAGCAAGACGGCTGCACTGTAACACGGCTCTGCAGGCCAGGAGTCATATACCAAATATCCTAGCATCCTCCCTGTTAACAACAATCTGAATCGTGGTGTAGGGATGCACTAGTGGACCAGACCCCACAGACTGCAACAGACATTTACCTCTAACAGCGACGCTGCCATTAAATGAATGGCGGCCTTTGACCTGCTGCTGTGGTAGTGCTGCCCAAGATGGTAGAACCGCGAGGACTGACAACCGTCTCAGGGGTCTCTGCCTAAACAACCAACAACCCTGGGGGGATGCTGCCTACCGGAGACCCTGCTGGTCGGTGAGTGGTTTAGAGGGGAGCAGTGCCCCACATGATCAGTTTACCTGCTGTGCGGTGGCGACTGTGCATGGAGGGCTGTTGCCTATCGCTGGCATGGGGGACGGACCCGTCCTGCGAGTGCTGAAAACGCAGCTCTATCCAGTAATTGGTGAGGACCAATAAACATATAGATCCCATACTCTTTGAGACCACATCCAGTGGATCGAGCCATCTTAAGCTGGAGGATAGGACTGGGACCATCGAGGTGAGCTGCACGATCCCTCTGCTACTTGAAACCGAGGCCCAGCACACCACTGTTCTGGAGAACGGAGTGGCCTACCAAGTACCTCAGAATCGGCAGGTCTGGTGTGGACATGAGAGGTGACCCCCAAGCCAAGTAAACACTTGGGATAGCGCAAATAATAGAACACCTTCCCCCTACTGCACTAGTTGTTCCTGGATGGACCTGAGTGGGGAGATCACGCCCTCCTAATGCAATATTGTGTGCTTGGCAACTCTAGGCCCTGACACCTGCACATACAGGACGGCCCTCTGCTCTGGTTGGGCCCATGGGGTCTGATCCAGTTATCCTCTGCCCCCCCCTTCCCCTGGAGACGGGAGGGCAACATTTGACCTGGCCCCTGCCTGGACATCTGCATCAACAATAACCACTGCACGCTGGGTGTGATCAGCTTACCATTATGAGGCATGTGTATAGAATACAGGAGAGCTGCTTCGAACCACCCACCCACTGTATGTGTCCCCCCTAGAAGTGCTGCAACTCAATACATGAACATCAGCTACCTAGGTGGTGCACGGTCCCCTGATTGGGGGTGAGAAGAGGCGGTCGAGAGAATCCTGGGGGCGCCATCAGTAACTTTGTTTGACATGACAGGGAAGGCGGACAAGTCCCAACCGCACCTCACCTTTGAGGCTCGCTGCTCCAGGGCTGCTGAGACTGGCTCAGGGGACTCAGGTTCCCTCCTTGACAACCTTAGTGGCCACACTCCTCACAATGCAGCAGAGCCTTCTGTCGATCGATGGTAAAATTGATACGCTGAACCTCAGGATGGATAACCTTACTGTCAAACTAGACAAGCAAAATGCCCCTGTCACAGAAATGGAATAACAACTCTCCGCAACAGAAGATGACACGCATGAGATGAAGGATAAATATCTAAATATGGAGAAAGTCTTGGCAGTAATACTGTCCAAAAATGAGGACTTAGAGTTGTGCTCCAGGTGCAACAATCTAAGTCCCACTGGCATTCCTGAAACAACCAATACTGGCAAAATGTAACTATACGTTGAAACCCTGCTGAAAGACATCTTTGGGGCCGACAACTTCTCCAATGTGCTAGTGGTGGAATGAGCGCACTGATGCTTGGCACCACGACCTCTTCCCGGCACCCCACCCCACCCAATAATTGCCAGAATACTCAATTACTGTGACCGCCATATGGCCCTTAGACTAGCATGCAAAAAGTCTGACATTAGCTATCAGTGCAGCAAGATATATTTCTATCCAGACTTCACTTTGGTGATGCAGGGGGCCAGAAAAAAGTGTGCGCTATCAAGCAGCAACTCAAAAAGGTGGAATTTCCCTATGCAATGTTGCATCCTGCATGCCTCCCGACAGAGCATCGAGGGACCACCAAAATATTCTCAACACCTAGAGCTGCAAGGGACTTCCTCAAGAAACTCTCCAACCTCACCTGGGTGCCAAGGATGCAGACACTGATAATAACTAATCATGTAGAACTCAAATGGCTTGCACTGCCTATTGATTTTCCACACGACTCCGGCCTCCGCAAAACACAAATTTAACTATATGGCTAGATCCATCTGTACCTATGCCACATGCTGCCCGCTCCAGGATGCACAGAAGCGTGCCCATCTCCTTTGTTTTTTTTTTCTGCCCCGGCATCAGAACTAGAACTGTGAGATGGTGTTTAATCACTATTCACCATTGATATACTCTAGAACACCTCATTTTACCATCTCATAAAATACTGGCACTGACATCCCTATGGGGCTGCTACACCTACTGTGTCTCCCGTCCCCTCCCTTCACCCCTTGGGAGGGCCCGCAAACCTCTAGCTACCCCACTGAGGGTATACCACAAATGGTTATACATTTCACCTGTTAACTTTGGGAGGGGAGCTGTCTTTGGCGAGTTTCGGTTGCTGAAGTGGGAGGGGGTAATGTTTATTGTTGTCATCCACTTGACATGTATGTCGTCCTCGCCACAATGACATACATTCACCTGCATTTATGTACAGTGCACAATTTAATATAAGCAGACAGCTACTGTTCTTAAGATGACCCACACCCCTGCCCAAATAACTTTAATAACTTGGAATGTTTGGGGACTTAACAATCCCTGCAAAATACGCCAAGTTGTGTCGTATTTAGACAGACATCACGTTCAAATTGCTTTCCTCTAGAAAACACATTTGACAAAACAGACTGATCACACTATGGGCTCTCACTGAACTGCAATGTACCTTGCATCCTCCTACTCCACAGGGGTACTTATTTTTATTATTCGTGGGTTGCAGTTTACCACTGGTTATTCCGAAACAGACGAGCAAGGTAGATATGCTATCCTACACAATACCCTACATGGCACACTAGTAACCTTGGTGAACATCTACGGCCCCAATACAGATGACCCCGAATTTTTCGCCCACATGTGGAACAAATTACACTCTTTACTGCCCTCTGCTATCATATGGGGAGGAGACTTTAAAACATACTTAGACGCAGGGTGCGATCAGTTGGCCTGCCCAGACTGGCGTGGCAAGCGAACTGCCAAAGTATTATGCGATGGAATGGAGGAGTATGGACTCGTCAATATTTGGCAGTTATGATGTCCCGCTGGACAGGAGGGGCATTTACTTTCTCAGTGCATAACTCATGGTACAGACTGGACTACTGGTTGAGAACATGTGATGTGAGTGTCTGGGCAATTGATGTCTGGCATCTTGCAAAGAATATCAGATCATAACCCAGTGCAGCTGACACTATCAATCCCTACGCATCACCCACCCCTATTCATTTGGAAATTTCGAACTGCATCACTACTGGATCGGGTGTGAAGGAAAGAGCTACGCACAGCTATAATAGATTATTTAAAGACAAATACAGTGTGGACAGCAAGGGCATTCTTTGGGAGGCTTTTAAGGACACCATATGCAGGGTTTGCATTACTACACAAGCAGGGGGGCTACGAAACTCCACAAACTAGACAACACAATAAAAACAATGGAACCTGATTATGGTAGAACCCCCACAGCTAGACATGTTGGCTTGCATTTGTGAGCATGTTCCACAATATAACGACATGGCCCAAAATGAAATTTGTTTCTACCGTTGCATTGCACTGGTGTATGGGGAGGGTGGCCGACCTGGCCGAAATCTGTCCCAATGACTGAAATCTGGCTGGGCAACCACTCACATTGTGAAGATTATTGATTCTTCTGGCAGGGTCATTACCGCATTCCGGACATTCTCTCCTCTTTTACAAAATTCTACACAGCACTGTACGCTGCCAGAGACTCTGCCCCCCCCCCCCCCCAAGACGATATTGCCCAATATTTGGATGTTGTAGCTTTGGCGTGGCTTTCCAGAGGTCAGCAGGAATAGCTAACCCAGCTGATCACAATAGAGGAGGTTAGGAATGCCATCCGGTCCCTTCCAAATGGAAAGTCACCGAGGCAAGATGGTTTGCCAGGTGAGTTCTACAAAGCATACATAGACTCACTAGCCCCACATCTCCACGCCGTTTATGAGGAAGCGTACAACACTGAACAGCTCCCACGTCAATGCAGGAAGTATTAATAATCACATTACTTTAATCTGACAAACAGCCAGATGCTTGCAAGTCATACTGTCCACTTTCCCTAATCAACACAGACACCAAGATCTTAGCAAAGATCATCGCTAACAGATTATACCCTCTCATGCCTAACCTAATCTTACCTGATCAATCTGGCTCCATACAAGCTAGATCTACAACACAGAACTTGCACACTCTATTTGCCTTGCTCCATTATTTAGGCCCCTCCATGAAGGTGGCTGCAGTACTACTTGATGCTGCCAAAGCATTCGACTCAGTAGCGTGGCCCAACACCTACACAATTCTGGGTTGCATGGGCATTCCAGAGACGTTTTTTCGGTGGGTATGTTTATCATACACCAACCTAATGGCCCATATCTGCGTCAACAGTCACATTTCTGATATCTTACCAATACGGCATGGTACCTGTCAGGGCTGCCCCTTGTCCCCTATCCTCTTTACCCTAGCCCTGGAACCCTGGCATGTGTGCTTCGTGAACGATATGCCCACAATGCCCTACTTTTTAGTTTATGTCCGATTAGTTTTTCTCTCTATGAGAACAACACGGTAATATATGTTCGGGACCCCCATGATCATATGGCACCTAGTCTCAGGGAATACATGAGGTTCGTGTGGTACTCCGGCATCACCATTAACTGGGCAAAATCTATTATCTTATCACTCACGCTTGGCACAACACCATTCACATTAGAGTACCCTTTGACGTGAGCAGATGACTCAGGAAAGTATTCGGAATATGGATCCACAGGGACCCAGAGCTGGTGATGTGCGAAAACTACAGCAGGGCAGTCGAAAAACTAGGTGATCAAATGACCAGATGGTCTTGAATGTCACTGTCCCTAGCAGATAGAGTGTCCCTCATGAAAATGATAATTCTCTCTAAATTCCTCTATCTGTTCACCAATATACCCATTGTCCTCCCCCAACAGCGATTCACGTTAGGTGTGCTGTACTATTACTATTACTTACGAGCACCACACGTAAAAATCTCATAACTAGACTGTATGATGCAACACAGCAAGACAATCAAACCGCAGTAGACAAGGGACTAAATCGGTGAAATACAGTGTTGGACATGCCTCTGTCACAGGAGGAGTGGAAATTCTGTTCCATGTTAACTCCATACCTCACATCAAACTGTAACCTACGTATTATCGTATTATTCATTTTAAGTATTTACAGCAGATGTACTATTCCACCATCAAACTAGCAAGATATGGTTTGCGAGACACAACAAACAGTACTCGTTGCAGGATACCTGATGCTGATTTTCTTGACATGGCGATGTGACCTCATCCAGCAGTTCTGGGTAAAAGTGGTGACTTCCTTTGAAACCATGATAATGGAACACTTGACTTGAACACCACAGCTGTGTCTACTCGGTCTGGTCAAACAAGTCTCACCTACACACCTCAAATTGGTAGCATCTGCGCTGCTTCTGGCAAAATGCAGGATAGCCATAAGCTGGGGTAAAAAATCTGCACCCAAACATACTCCTTGACTGCTAGATATGTCAGATTGCAAAGAACAACTAGAAATATCTGCTGAGGAACTACCATCAATGTCGCGGCCCAAGGATATCTGGGGCCCGCTGACGTCTTACCTGTTGTCTCAGCTCGCTACCGCATAATCCACTATGTTCCCTGTGTAAGAAACCAGCTTTGCGGTGAGTGTGGATTTGAGCACTGATATCTGTACCAACTATTAATGACTAACTGAAATTTACACTGTACCGATTACATATGGCGATTGTCTGCCTACTGGCTTTGTATGTTACTGTTATCTTAAAATCTTTTTTTTTTAAAGTATAACATATTAATTCAAGCCTTCTCTGCTTCCATCACCAGGGTTAATAATTTCATATCCACCCAAACCATCTTTGGTTCCTTCCCCAGTGTTACTAATAACATATCCACCGAGCCTTCTCTTTCTGTTTGTATCCCCAGTGTTAAGAGCAACATATTTGCCCAAGCCTTCTCTCTCTGTTTCCATCCCCACAGTTAGCAATAACATATGAAACCAAGCCTTCTCTCTCTGTTTCCATCCAGAGGATTAATACTAACATACCCATCCAAGCATTCTCTCTCTGTTTCTAATCGACGGGTTAGGAATAACATATACACCTAAGCCTTCTCTGTTTTCATCTCCAGTGTTAAATATAACATATCCACTGAAGCCTTCTCTCTCAGTTTTCATCCCCAGGATTAAGAATAACATATCCACCCAAGCCTGCTCCATTTCCCTCACCAGGGTTAGGAATAACATATCCAGACAAGATTTCTCTCTCTGTTTTCACTCCCATGGTTAAAAAAAACATCCCACCCAAGCCTTCTGTGTTTCCATCCTCAGTGTTAATAATAACATATTAATTCAAGCCTTGTCTCTCTATTTCCATCCCCAGTGTAAGGAGCAGTTTCTCTTTTAGGGCTGATGGGCTATGCCCCTCTGGAATTCCTACACATTCACATAAAAAATATTAAATAGATCGATTTGTTTAGGGATACTATTGTATCTCTAAACAAATTGATGCATTTAAGTCTGGGCTGTCTATCCGAGGCAGCCTGCCCCACCTGCTTTGAAGCACGAGACAGAAGCCAGGCAATAAATTAACTTTTTACACTGTGATGCATGGCACAGGGCTGACTGCACTAAAGCCCTTCATTTCCATTGTGGTCTATGGCAGTATCCACAATAGGCCCGTGACACTTTTAGCATCATGATTTTGGGCATTGGAATCTTCATCCGTGCATGAGGGCAGCCATCCGTCATCCACAGGCATAGAACCCTCCCTTTCCCTATTCGTCACGCAGTAGGAGTGGATGCAAGCACGTGTGAGTTAGTGCCTTGTCTTCGGTATCAGTAAGTTTTATAATGCTGATCTTGTGTTATTTTTATTGTACTGAGACCACTTGTCACACTAACCTCCCCCATGTGACACCCCAGACCCTGGCTGCAGATTGCTGGCGTCTTTAGAAGTGGAGCTGCAGTACTGGTTTCTCGTGAAACTGTTCCAAATGATGAGCACGCTTCTTGCTCCCTTGCAAAATGGATCCAAATATCCCAGTCAAGTGCAAGGGGAGAAATTCCCCCTTACAGTAAAGGCAGTTATCTGCGTATGGTGTTAAAGCTGGCCCTGTCTTCATGCCCTTAATCTTAATGCCACAAACATGGATTGATATGCGAACAATGACTGTTAAAATGTGTGTAATGTGTGTCGGCCATTTAGTTTCTCTTATTTCACATGTTTTATTAAATGTTGCATTCCTCAAGAGAGTTAGCTGTTTCATCATGCTGTGTTTCTCTGCGTTGTATTACTATTGAATAGTGCATACTTTGACTTGTGACAGGTGTTTATGAGGTGCTTTGATTGAGAGCACTGGTTCAGAGGCTAAAGACAAAGCAAAGTGCTGACAGTGGGTTGCTCTCTGCAGAGCACACAGAACAATGGTCATGTATTCCAGTTGCAAATGAAATTCAGTGCGTAAAGTTCAAAATATTTATGAGGCAAAAATAAAATTAAATAAACTGCTTAAATGTGAATGAGTGCAGTGTTTGTGTTGGTAAAATGAGGGAGATGCGAGGGAGTGCATTCAGGGGAGAGGGAAAAGAGGGTACTAAAGACGAAAGTGAAGAGGTTGAAAATGTGTAGATGGATGAGATGTGAAGAGAAAAAGGGCATACGTATCTAACGTAAAGCACACATAACTGAAGGCCATACTTGTTCAGTAGGCCTCAATAATATTTAATTCACAGTCTCAAAATTTCGGAATTGCAACATTTCCAATGTTAATTATTTATAACTAATCATTGTTGTTACTCATTTATCTTGAACAGCTAACTTCCATTGGCAAAGCCAACAGTACTGACGGGTTGTAGGTGTATGTCAGTTGTTGTGTTATGTTTCTGGATGCAATCACATCTCAGAGAGAAACCAAAATACAGGCTGGGTGGCACACTATGGGAATCACAGACATGTATTTTATATGTTCCCTTTTAGAGAGCTCCCGCTGTTTTCGTCCCACTTAAAGATCGGTCTGCACATATTCCTGTATGACTGATTGCAGCCAGCAGCTGTGGGTGCTTCCTGATGCCTGGTTAGAGCATTTTCTTCCAAAGTTGATGCTGCATGCAGTGCAAGACACTGGACAAGCACACACTTTAAAGGGCCTGAAGTAGATGCATTGTACAATTTGCACATTAAAGTAACTGTTGAATGTATTAATGCAGGAAGATATGGGGCAGTTTTTAATTATTTAGTATATGAAGACTATGGGGGTCATTCTGACCCTGGCGGCCGGTGGCCGCCAGGGCCACCGACCACGGGAGCACCGCCAACAGGCTGGCGGTGCTCCCACGAGCATTCTGACCGCGGCGGTTCAGCCGCGGTCAGAAGCGGAAAGTCGGCGGTCTCCCGCCGACTTTCTGCTGCTCGGGGGAATCCTCCATGGCGGCGGAGCGCGCTCCGCTGCCATGGGGATTCAGACACCCCCTACCGCCATCCTGTTCATGGCGGGAAACCCGCCATGAACAGGATGGCGGTAGGGGGTGCCGCGGGGCCCCTGGGGGCCCCTGCAGTGCCCATGCCAATGGCATGGGCACTGCAGGGGCCCCCGTAAGAGGGCCCCGCAAAGTATTTCAGTGTCTGCCTTGCAGACACTGAATTACGCGACGGGTGTAACTGCACCCGTCGCACCCCTGCAACTACGCCGGCTCAATTCTGAGCCGGCGTCCTCGTTGCAGGGGCATTTCCTCTGGGCCGGCGGGCGCTCTTTTGGAGAGCGCCCGCCGGCCCAGAGGAAATGTCTGAATGGCCGCCGCGGTCATTTGGCGGCTCCCTCCAGGCGGGCCGCTCCCGCCGCCCGCCGGGCTCAGAATGAGCCCCTATACGTTCCCACTGCTTTATAAACCTTGCTTTCTCACTAAATTAATTTGCTTTTAAATGCACCATTTGTCAATCTTTTTTCAGTTTTTTCTTGGGGGAGGGCTCACCTTGAACCCCATGTTTGTCCATTTAGCTTGCTTGCTTCACTTGCTACATTAAAGTCATACCCAACTTTTACGCCCCACCACTTTCAAATGTCACCAGCTACCACTCCTCAGTGTTAGTAATAACATATTCACTGAAGCCTTCTCTTTCTGTTTCTAACACCAGGGTTAAGAATAACATGTCTACTCAAGCCTTTTTTCTTACTTTCAACAAAGGTTAAGAATAACACCCCAACCAAGTCTTCTGTGTTTCCATCCCCAATGTTAATAAGAACATATCTACCCAAGCATTCTCTGTTTCCACCCCTAGAGTTAAGAATAACATATTCACCCAAACCTTCTCTATTTCCATGGCCAGGGTTAAGAATAACAAGTGAGTCCACGTCTTTTCTCTCTTTTCATTGCAATTGTTAAGAAGAACATCCCACCCAAAACTTCTCTCTCTGTTCTATCCGTAGTGTTAACGATAACATATAGATGCAAGCCTTCTCTGTTTCCACTCCCAGTGTTAAGAATACCATATTACACCAAGACTTCTTTCTCTGTTTCCATCTGTGGTGTTAATAATAACATAGCCACCTAAGCCTTCTCTTTCTATTTCTACCCACAGGTGTAAGAATAACATATCCACCCACACCTTCTCTTTGTTTCTTAATCCCCACTGTTAGGAATAATATCAAACCCAAGCCTTTTAGGTTTCCACCCTGAGGGTTAAGAATAACATATGCACCAAAGCCTTCTCTCTGTTTCCACCCCCAATGTTCATACTAACATATCCATCCAAGCCTTTGTTTCCATCCCCAGTGTTCATACTAACATATCCACCCAGGCCTTCTCTGTTGTTTCCATCGCCAGGGTTAAGAATAACATATCCACCCAAGCCTTCTCTGTTTCCATTGCCAGGGTTAGGAATAACATATCCACCCAGGCCTTCTCTGTTTCCATCGCCAGGGTTAAGAATAACATTTCCACCCAAGCCTTCTCTGTTTCCATCGCCAGGGTTAGGAATAACATATCCACCCAAGCCTTCTCTGTTTCCATCGCCAGGGTTAAAAATAACATATCCACCCAAGCCTTCTCCGTTTTCATCACAAGGGTTAAGAACGACATAGCCACCCAAGGCTTCTCTGTTTCCATCAACAAAGGATAAGAATAACATCCCACTCAAGTCATCCATGTTTCTATTCCCAGTGTTAAGAATAACATATTAATTCAAGCCTTGTCTCTCTGTTTCCATCCCCAGTGTTAATAATAACATATCCACCCAAGCCTTCTCTGTTTTTAACCCCAAGGTTAAGAATAATGTCCCATCCAGCATTTGCATTTTTCTTTCTCTTTCAGCATTCCGTATGGATCTGAAAAGCGATGTTATCAATTGGTTTTGCTGTTCTTTACCAATTACTCGTTATTTCTTCTCTGTCTATTGCTACCTATATAATTTCACTAGGTTTCCAACCCAGGCTTGAATTATTTCTTTAAATATATGTTTATTCACCTTCTATGTCTCATTTCGTTTTAATTGCTAAATTAACTCCTGTACTGTTGTTTATTTATATTGTTATTTTTCTAAGTACTAAAGTCTCAGAGCAAGGGTTTGCTCTACAAAAATGTAAAACTGATAAAGTAAGTACATAAAAATTGCCATTTGTAGGTCTGGCTGAAGAGAGCTTTAGAGTGTCTTCTGTGGGAGATTAGAAAGGGCTCCATGAAATGACAGTAACTCCAAGTCCCTGGAAGACCGCAGAAATGGTGAGGAACCTCAAGAACCTCAACACTCCCACACTCCTCTGAACTCAGTGCGTGCTCCCGGCACAGAGTGGTGGAGGGCTACAAGTGGCCACTAAGGGCTTCAAAGCACTCTGCGAACAAGAGGGGTACCCTGTCATGATTTTCTGCGACTGTTACACATTTATGCGTCTTGTCCCTTGTCCATGCAGCTTGTGTGGAACAGACTATAATCATAAACACACTCATATTCCTCCCTAACTACCCCTTTCGCTTTCCAATGACATTGTTACATTACTTTTAATAGTAGCGCCAGCATGGAAGGGGAACGTACAGCACATGAGGTAGAGAAAGATACAATTCTTCGTGGCACTTGTTGCTGTGTGTGTCTGTGTGGGTGTGTGTGCGCACTTGTGTGTGTGGTAGGGTTGTGTCTATCTCTTTGTCGGTCTGTGGTGGAGTCTGTGCATGCATGTGCATGTATGCACGCAAGTTTGCCTCTATGAGCAGTGCTGTGTGGGGGCCTGTTGCGGAATGTCTGTCCATGTGTACCGGTGCATGCATTTATGTGTTTGCGTCTGGAATTATTTACAAGGATGTAGATATACATGTGCTTGTCTGTGCTTACATGCATTATTTTAGTGAATGTATCTATGGTCTCTCTGCAGGGATGCGGGTGTGTAGGTGTTTGTGTGTGTGTCGGTATACTAACAAGTGAGTTATTGAACATGTGTGCTCATATGTGTGTGCGGACGCACATTTGCAATAAATACATATTTTTGCTTCATTAATGTTTTTCTACAAAACTCATGATTCAGTTACTCAGCTATTGCTTTCATAAGAATACCTTCGTTAGGAAAATAAAATTACCTAGTTAACAGACACTTCATAATATTCCAGTAAGTGAGTTTATTGGTCAAATACTATTTGCTCCCAAACAATATAAAAATCAAAGGACCGTTTCTAAAAAAAAAAAAAAAAAAGGAACCACCTTGTGCCAACAAGGTAAGAAACCGAGACTTTTACTGTTTGAAGATTGATGATAGTTCCGCCGCTCTACAGCACGCATTTGGGGGAATCAGAAAAAGATGAATTTTTCTCTTAACATTACATCGAACAGAGCTTTAGGGTATATTTCTCTTCGGCTCGGAAGGATACAGTAGGCAGCCTCCACGAAGAATCGGCCGCAGAGGCAGAAAATGGATCCAGCGATGATCCTAAATTCAACACTGCATCGCCTTTAAATCAAACAATAAAATGGTAGTTCCCCCATCCCCAGCGGTTTGGATCTTCGGCAAAGAAACAGAAGGTGCGAACCGCATCCTCCATTCATCTACTTTAATTCCCAGCTCAGCCCAGCGCTCGACGTAGCCTTTCATTTCCTCCATGGATGATGTATGTTTGCAAAAGCTCCAAAAGGATTAGCCTGCCAATGGGGACGGTGAGCTTCCCGACCGGCCTGTAGTCCCCGGCAAGGTAAGTGGTGGCGGAAGGGCGGGCAGGGCTTCGGTTAAAAGGTTGAGCATCTGCTTAGGGGCAATAAATCCCATCTGGCTGGTGGAATCCCTGACAGCCCCCAAGGGGGGACACCTGTGGAATTTATCATGCTTAGAGCTCGTGCAATGGACTCGGGAAGGTTTAACGAGGTCACCGCAGAAAGACGCAGGCTATTATTACCGCCATTGGAAAAAGGGCCATGAAGACATTGATCATGGTGGCGGCCGGGCGCAATGACAGATAGAGGGCACTGGACATTGACGCCGTCCATTAGGCCACAGCCTAAGCCACGTCATAGGAGAAGTAATAGTACATTGGGTTACAGCGCCTGCTAAAGACCACTGTGTGCAACTTGCAGGTCAAACTTTCGAAGCAAGATAGTGCCTGCTCAAGTTTCCAGGCGTAATAATAGGAATACCAAAAATGCAAATTTGTAGCACCAAATATCGGCTATTAAACCACTAGGAATTAGATTACTCTAGTAACAGCTTTCTCTCTCACCCTCTCTATCTCTTTTTGTGTTCTCTATCCCACACATTGTCCATCTATGTAGTAACTCTGGCTTCCAGCAGAGGGCTTTAGTGGTCCACCACCACCTCCTTGCCGCAGCATTTCTACCTGATTTTTTTTTCCAAAGGCGTACCAGTTGGTGTATTCATGTCTATCTACCACCTGGTTCAAATGTACTGGCCGACTGAATTATTCTTATAAATATTTGCACTGCTTACGGTCCTACCTACCTTATTACAACATTCATACCCCTTGAATTTTCTGTTTTTTGTAGTTTGCAGTAAGATGCATGGTGGATGGATGAAAAGACCAAGGATCAGGAGGGCCCCATGAGCAACTGGGTCTGTACTGATTTGCATTAGGTGGGTCTCTGGGGCTGATTTAGAACTTGGCGAGCAGGTAATCCACTGCAATGGTGATTCAAGATCTTTCAAAGTCCAACGGCCCATTTTTGAGTTGGCAAGACCTCGAGAATTATGCCAATGGAGTAAACTGACTCTGATGGCGTAAAACTTCTTCTGATAGCCCAACAGAGTAGGTGGTGTCAGAAGCATGCAGCTTGACCATTCGTCTTATTGAGAGTGGACAGTTTTTTTTACTGTCTGTCACTGCCAGGTATATCATGGCAGTGAGGGACAGTAGAAAAAGAAAATGTACCCCCACACCATGGAAGAAAACAGCCCTGGTGTGAAGGGTCATTATTATTTTTTTTATTCAAAAACAAACTCCCACTCTGGGAGTTTATTTTTGAAAAATAAAAAACATTGGAAAAATGTAAAGACCAGTTGTCATTTTTGATGGAGCTGTCCGCCAAACATTTCCTACACCAATGACGGTTCCTGTAAATGTATGGAGATGGCTGGTGGGCAGCTCTACATTTGGCAGACAAATCAAATCACAGCTGTCGAGCTGTTGTACAACATGGCATGAAACAGAATTGTCGGATCCAAATAGCTCTCGCATATGTGGGAGCTATTCAGCGCTGTCAAAGTTTGTTTTTTGTGGCAGGACTGACAAGAAACACCATAGGACAAGGTTGGAAAAGGCAACTAACAATGTGGCTGGGTGTCACGGCTTAAGGAAACAAAAAATAAAGTTAGAAAAAAAAAAAAACTAGTCACGTTATAGCTCTTTTTTTGTACTGGCAGGTGGGGTGTGCTAACAAGGACAGTTGAAGGAGCAAGCAACATGAGGGGCAGCAGAGGAGAACAGGAGGGGTCTAGGAACACATTGCACAGCAGGAGGAAGGCAGGAGGGGCCAGCAAGCTTATGGACAGCAGGAAGGGCACCTAACATGAGGGACAGCTGGAGGGGCCAATCAACACTACAGACAGCAGTAGGGGGCAATAAACCCCACAGACAAAAGGAGTGGCAAGCAAACCCACAGGTAGCAGGAGGAGGCGGGAGGGGTAAGCTACCCGACAGACAGTGGGAGGGAGTTGGGAGGGGGCAACAAGACAAAGGGTGGGAGAGTCAGCAACATGACGGACAGTGGCAGCAAACACATGCACTGTTATGGAGTGCTTCCACAGGAAGAAAAAAGTAGATCTAAAAGCAAGAGCATTGGTAGGAAACTGGGCAAAAGAAAACAGTACCAGGGACAACTCTAGAGGAGGGACAAACACAAGAACAGCAAGTAAAGCTGGCACGCTTTGGCTAAAGACAAGCAAGTAAATGAGAGTGACGGTGAAGCTCACCAATAGTAATCAGTTGGTAGGCTCTTATCTCCCATACGTAAACCAAATGTCTCACAAAGAAAAGCATATGAGCGGTCTCAGGAGAGACCTAAAAAGAGACCCTACTATTCACACATTGTCCATCATCTTACATTCAACCATTTGACAATTCGACTTTCGTCATTCTTTATTTTCATTCCCACTGATATACTTTCTCTGTGAGCCCATAAAACAAAGTGCCAGCTCGTTGTGTCTGAGGTTTGTACACCTGAGTACTCAGAGGTTAAACTAAGACTTTTGTTAGATTTTTCTAGTGTAGCCTAGAGACAACATTAAAAATAAAGAATACATACAGGGGTTTTTGGTCCGCCCTCTGCATTCATGGGTATGTTCAAGGTTCATTCACGTTTTCCTTCCATCCATCAAAGCATACATCATGGGCCAAAAAGGGTCAGTCCACTTCAAACACTGACTGCCTTGGCTTTGTGCTTCAGTAAATAAAGTAAAGCTCAATTTGTTCATCATATTTTCCATTCTCTGCAGAAAAGCATCCACAAGGGTGAGATGGTTGCCTTTAATGTTCCCAGCATTGCCAAAAAATGGCGATTTTATGTTTTGTTTCTTGAAACCATGAAGTTGCCTTCATTAGTCTGCTCCAAACCAATTATTTTGATGACGAATCGTAGTCATTTATGTGTCCTTCAATACATTTTCCATCGGATGTTTACGCTATGTGCCAATACCACCTACTGGTGATGGGTGCCAATCAAACAAAATGGTTTTATGAACCCTGGTGGGTGTGTAATAATCTATCGGACAACAGGAGCAACACTCAGTAAGTTACATGACACCGTGCACTGTGTCCAACAACAATACATCCAAGGAGTAAAATAATACATAGTCCTGTTGTCTCACGTCTATAAATAAATCTTCATAGTGTTCTATATGGTGAGGCTTTCTTCTGTATCTATTGGACCTCAGTTCTTTATCTGATATCCATCCTCACAAGTATCGATTTAGTTGCTCATGAACTTGAGCTGCCCTCCACACTCACTTTGGAGCTTCGCCTCAATCCCTCGTCAATCTGCCTTTCTGTCCTCATTGTTTGCATTTGTGATCAATACATTGTCTGCCTGTCTTATATCTGTGCGTCATGTCTAGGCCTATATTCCAGTCCTTAACTTGTGCTCGTTGTTTCCAGTGCGGAGCACCTTTTGAGGGCCGGCGCCTATTTTTCTGCCTCAAGCATTTACTGCGAACAAAAGACACATCTGGGAAAGACGGAGGAAGAGAAAAACGAAAAAGCGTCACAATGGGAGAAAGCAGAACGCTGCAAGAGTGAGCTGAAGAGGCAGGGAGTGGCTGTAAATGGAATGAAGAGGCCCGAGGTGGCTTCAGTATTACGCTGCCTCGGTATTCCCTTTTCGCACATTTAATTGCATCAGCCGCGTGTTTAAGAGGAGGGCTTTGGACACCGGCACGTTTTTATTTACAAATTAAGCACTGCTATATTCCTTTCTTCTATATCACCCAGTATATTTATTTGTACATCTACTGACCTCTGTCTTTCTCTCTCTTCCTATCTCCACCTCTCTTTCTGTCTGTATTTCTTTCTGTGTGTATTTCTCTCTTTTTCTTGGGACTGAAATCTGGTATTTTCAAGACAGGTGAGTTGCGGCAGAAATAGAAATTCTATGGCCTTACAGTGAACTGCTATTTTTGAAAAAACTGGAATAAATCGCTGGCCCACAAGATGTGCTGCTGCTTAGACCCAGGGGAGGAGGTTCCAAAATGTTACTTCCATCTTTAAAACTGTTAGATATTAGAGCCTGCCGGTCAGTAATCAAAGAATGTTTCAACCCAAAAGATATGCAATTGGCTAGTGGAACTAAGAATTTTTTTTAAAGCGGTTTTAGTAAAGCTTAAGGCAATACATTCGCTTTATTGTTATTTGCACAAAATGTCAATTTATCATAAATTGGAAACGCAGCATTTTTCCAACACTGTTTATTGTAGCACACAGTGTTTTAATTTTTAATTTGTAAATGTTTTCATTCGGCACACAATTACAAGATTTACTTACTCACTACGAATTCCTCGTTCTCTAAATGCCTGTGCACATCTGCATGTTGATCTATCCTCCACTCTCTTTTTATTTTTTGTTTCTTTACCACTGTGCCGTTTTTGTTTCTTTCTCTTTTTAGTCTGCTTTTTCTTGACCTGAGTGACTGACTACATGCATATCTATGGATCTTCATCTAAAAGCCCCCCTTTTATTCTCTTCTCTGTCAGAAAGTATCTATAATCAGCATGCCCCCCTCTGTCAAATATGATGAACAAATTGAGCACCTTCCGCCGCGGTAGAGACAAAGGGCCAGATGTAGCAAAATGCTAAATTGCGACTTGCAATTTGCGAGTCCATCCGACTCGCAAATTGCAAGTCGCAATTTGCTATGCAGTACGGTGTCTCAGACACCGACTGCGACTCGCAATGGGGTCGCAATGACCCACCTCATCAATATTCATGAGGTGGGTCGCAATTTGCGGCCCCATTGCGAGTATAGGCACTCGCTAACATGGAGGCCTGCTGACGTCAGCAGTTTCCATGTTCGTGACCTGCTTTTCAATAAAGCAGTTTTTTTTTTTTTAAGTGTAGCCCGTTTTCCTAACAGGAAAACGAGCTGCACTTAAAAAAAAACGAAACCTTTTGTTTCGGTATTTTTTCAGGGCAGGGAGTGGTCCCTTGGACCACTCCCTGCCCTGAAAAAATATTTTTGGGTCCAGTCACAAACTGGAAGGGGTCCCATAGGGACCCCTTCCAATTTGCGAGTGGGTTACCATCCACTTGAAGTGGATGGTAACTGCGATGCCATTTGCGACCGCGTACGCGGTCGCAAATGGTATTGCATCCCAATGCGGCTCGCAAATAGGAAGGGAACACCCCTTCCTATTTGCGAGTCAGAAATGCATTTCTGCATTGGGAAACACGTTTAGCGAGTCGCAAACGGCAAATTTTGCCATTTGCGACTCGCTAAACGTTTGCTACATCTGGCCCAAAGTTACATATGACAGCGGACTTGGCATTCACTAATTGTATGATAAAACTGAAGGTTTTTATTTCATTTTATAATCTTGGATATAATCCCTAGTCAAGTTTAAAACACAAACTACAATATAGCCCTATAGCCCTGTGTTAAGGGATATATCAGTTGTTGAAGGTCCTGAACCAGAGTTGTAGGCCTGAGCCACTACAGTGTGTAGGAGCAGGAGGCACACTACCAGAAAATATCAGGTACCAGGCAACATCACAATTGCCAACTGGATCAATGAGAATCAAATGTGTCTATTTTTTAAAACATTTTAATAGGAGTGAAACTGTGCATTGTACTTTTTTGTTTTGTTTTACAAAAGACTGAAAGTGAATGTATTTTAGAAACAAGGATTTGCAATGCAAACGGTCTCACGTTTGCTTGAGCTCGAGCAATTAGCATTGTAAACTCCTAATCGGACTTTTCTTGCCACATAAATTGAAAATGAAAATAAAACAGTTTCACATAACTAACTGGACTTTTCTTGCCATATAAACTGAAAAGTAAAAGTTTCACATAAGCGAGCTGACGGCCGGCATCAGTGCAAAGCAGACACACAAACGGAAACAACAGTTCACTCGTAGTGAAACCTATTGGCAAAAGTGCAATTATCTACGTAACCGGCAAAAGTGCAATTAACTATGTAACAGGGTCGATGCCATGCATAGTGCTCGACTTCTGCCAAGCGAGATTGTGCTGCGAAAAAATAGAAAAAGTAGTCCACAAACCAGACAGAAAACGTGGAGCCTCGTATGTTTTCAGTATTTGGTTGCTGCGCTCGAGGAGGGCTAACCACCGGAAAAGGCATGACGTATGCATGCCTTCCACTAATGAAAGCAAGCAGATTTTAAAAGGCAAGCCCACAAACCAATGAAAGACACTTACGTGACATGGGCGTGGTTTGAAGCCCAAAGAGAGATAACAACACGGAACGGAGCGCTTTGCGCTCGCCCTTAAAAAAAGTACAAATGCAGGAGAAGGGTCAGGAAACTAGAATAGACAGATGATATGCAATTGTTGTACACTTGGGTGATGAGGAT
The DNA here is from genome assembly GCF_031143425.1 of Pleurodeles waltl. Taxonomy (NCBI): domain Eukaryota; kingdom Metazoa; phylum Chordata; class Amphibia; order Caudata; family Salamandridae; genus Pleurodeles; species Pleurodeles waltl. The sequence continues at coordinate 1,328,962,719 of NC_090446.1, read as the reverse complement.
GGCAACATGTGCCAGTGGTTTTAGTAGAGTTTTTTCATGGATGCTTGAAAGACGTCTGTACATCCATCTTTCCTTTATAGAGGAGAGTCCACCTATCCATTCACTTTGTCTACTAACCTTCACCTTTTCGATATACTTCCCACTCCAGCTATCCATCCATATCTATCCACACATCTGCCCATCTTTCTAAATATTAATTCCCCATATCATTAGATTTATAACTCCATCAATCCATGTATTTCTCTATTGTTAAGTTTCATTCTATGTATGTTTCCTTTGAATCGATACAGATTTTTTTAATGCACATCTGTTTTCCTATCCTGTGCCCAGGTCTCCATTTGAGCCCTCCCATAGCTCATTTCAGTTTCTTCATAAGTAAACTGTCTTTTGATAGTTTATGGTGGTTGCTCAACTGGACTCACCTTAATGATAGTGCTGCTAAAATATATTCAATATGTCTTAATGTTATTCAAAAATGTACATTCAAAATGTGATATTGCAATTGTATAATCACAATTCGGCTTTCTGACAACTAACATTATTTTAGGAAGAACCCCAACAGGATTGAGTAGCTCAACTGAGGACTGTGAGATCGGGGGAATCAAATTGTAATCTGAAATTGTCTACTGGAGCAAACTGTGTGCTCCTAGGCTAATCACTTTGGGACCAATGGGCCCAATTCTCAAATAAAGTAGTAAAACTACATATATATTTAAATCAAACCATGCAGCACAGCCACAAATTAGCAATTCAAATGTTTTAAAAGTAAATAAATCAAAGAACCCACACTGGGCCTCAATTTCATTTTGTCACAGCTGGAGTGTAACATAAATACTAGTTAATTTCTTCCCTATAATCTGATGGGAACACAAACAACACAATGCAGCCATTCTCAAAATGCCATTGCCTTGACAGAAAGCCCAACCCTGCAATGACAAACCATGAAAGCATATTGAGGGCGAGAGGGCTGAGCCAAAGTCGTCTCTCTCTTTACCCTTCTTTTATATGTATTGAGGACAAGAGCTCGCACACCTCACAGCCTATGTTGCTAAAAAATTAGAGGATTGTTTAATAAAATGAAGAAAGCCTGGGCCCAGGCTTGCACAATAGTTTTAAAAGTAATGTATATAAAAAGATGAAGTTAGGATGTTTTAGGTGAAAGAGGATCATTAGGAAAGATTTAATGTAGCAATATGAAATGATACTAAGTACAGAGGGAGAGGAAAGGTTCATGGTGTACAGTTTTTGATTTGATGATTATAAATGGTGTATACGTCTGTCTGTGAAGCTGCTATATTTCTGGACTCTCAGGTGATAATTTATATTGAAGGTCAAGACTGTTCCTCTCCTGTGCACAATCATCTTGTAGGGAATGCAGAGAGCTGCATCCGCAAACAACACAGGCTGGAAGTGTGAGCGCAGACTTGACATGAAATAATTATTTTATGTAATCACACTGATACACTAACATGAAATATGCTTCAAATGAGAATAAAATAAATGTTAACATGGAAAGTGTGCTTGTTGAAAGGCCATCAGAGTGATAGGCCTGCACATATTTTTTTAATGTGTTACTTAGTGATAAAAGAAAAATATTCTGTCTCTTTAAGAACATGTGCTTTGAAAAATAATGTTAGAATAAATGCAGTTAATTCTTGAGTTTTCTGCAGTGCCTTTGGGCAGTACAAGGCCAGAGCTGATGCTGAATCACTGCCAATGTTTTATTAATGAAATGTATTTCTTTCAACACTTGTTCTCTGCTGCAGCTCAAGTAAGCAAGGTCATCACTGTAGTTATCTGTTTGCTAAGCTGAGTTAAAAGTGTCAAATGCTTCCCTAGAATTACAAGCTTCTTTTGTGTGAATTATGAGTTAAATCTGTGTTCTCCTACAAATGAAATGTATTTCTTTCCAGGGGAAAGAGCTGAGTTGAAAGTTTTAATATTTCTGTCAGGGTGTGTTGAGCAAAAGACCTTCACAAAACCTGTGCAGAGAAGATTGCAGAAAATAATAATTAATTAATATCTTTTTGTGTTTACACAAAAATAAAGAGGCAGAGGAAAATTAAATATTTAAGTTAATAGTGGAATATTTTCTGACGTACTAATGTTTTGTGATTGGATGATTTGTGTACATATGCAGTTTTCAGCCAATCACAAAAGTTTAGCAAGTTTAATTTAATGTTTGTGAATCAGACATTGGCATCTTTTTTTGCACTATTTCACTGGTTTCCAGAGGCTTCACTTCTTATTCTTATGATCTGTCACTTTGACATTTCATGTTTTGCCAGTAAGTCCACTGACTTCTGGTACTTTATTAATCTAAATTATTTTTCTAGGCTCCATGCAAAAAAAATGCTGGTGCTTATTTTAGCACTTAGGCCCATATTTATACTTTTTTTGCACCGCATTTGCGTCATTTTTTGACACAAAAGTGGCGCAAACTTACAAAATATATTTGTATTTTGTATGTTTGTGCGGCTTTTGCATCAAAAAGTGACGCAAATGCAGAGAAAAAAAAGTACAAATATGGTCCCTAGTGCTTAGAGCCTATAGTGCTATGCTGCCTGCTTTAAATAATTAATTTGAAGGTTCAGAGAATTTAGAGTCCAAATTTCTCAACTGTCAACTCTTTTCACTGCCTTTGCCCTGATTCTGATGTCCCCCTGATGAAGCTGTAACTTGAGTGCCGTTTACCTTATGGAGAGGTAAATGTATGAATTCTGTGTATTTGTATTGGTCTTTTTGTTTTATAGGTACCAAACTGCTACTGCTCAAAATTCTGCTGCTATTTCTGATAGTGCCATAGCTAGATGTTTTCTAAATTTATGTTACTAAAACCTTTGCATGATGCCCAACATGATATTGCTAATTTGAGGCTAGTGAGGTGTTTTCTCTATGCTTATGATTTGACATTGTATATTGCTGAATCAAATGTATTTTATCTCTCATACACAGATACTCATGTTATTAATTTGTGTTCTAATAATTGAGTGCATTGCTTTATTTTCTCTGTTTAAAATAAGATTTTTTCAGAGCAATTTGCCAGCCTGTGATGCTACTTTGTTTGTACCATTTGGTGTTGAGAATAATTTTTCTGACTTTAGCATTGTTAATATAGGGAAATAAATATTTTAATTGAGACTAAAAGGTGTGGTTACTCATGGCCAAATGTGTCATGGTGTGTCATTTATTGATTCTTCTGCAAATATTATCATTGTTTAATGTTGGTGTTTTATATTTCAATAATCAATGTGGCAATCAATATAATCCATACAAAAGGTTCATCAACCTTAATGCAGTGTCCAATCACTCACTATTATAAAATAATAAGATGAGACAAGGATCTGCACTGCAACAGAAGCAGGGCCTTTGAAACAGGAAGGCAAGCCTCCTCTTTAAGCCTGCAAGGTGGGTTGAGAGGGGAGGAAGATTCGGGATGTGTTTGCTTGAGTGATAGATTTGCTGATGCCACAATGGAGGTTATTTTTGTGATTTAAGGCCATCCATTTTTGTGAAAGAAGGCCGTCTTTGTGATTTAAGAAAGGCTTTTATGCCAGATTCCCCTTCTATCCACTGTTGGACGTAGAATCTGTGAGTGATAAAGGAGGGGTTGTGGTGGGTTTATGTCATACAGCCCATAAAGCATGTGTTTGCTGCTCTCATTGTAATAGTTGCCCAATAAATTTCTCATTCTTTTGCCTTAGTTTTCACATAGCTTATTGATCAATATATTTCCTGCTTGGAGAATAGTTATCTTCTACAGCAACAAGTTTATTAAGTGTTAATTCTACAATGGAACTGGCAGTTCTATTGGCCATAACCCCAGTCACAGCACCAGTTCAACTTGTAGGTGTCAGTTTCATGGTTATCGATTTTCATTCTTTCATAATATGGGTGAACAGTACTTCTACATAAAAAAATATATACTATTAAATTAGGCAGTATCAAGAAGCTGTAGGCAAAATTCTAGATCCATTCTCGACTGTTGGTTTTTGTGTGATTCAAACTAAAGTTTATTTTACATCAAAATGTATTGCAAAACATTGATTAACACAATATTTTACTGCAACGGAAAATACTTTAGGTTAGCAGTAGCTCTAATAAAACAATCACTTTTTTAAAAAGTACAGCATACGTTTCTTTTGGTCAATGTAAAAAAACTTTTTTTGAAGTTGCAAAACCTGCAGTTGTGAATTTAGGAGACATTTAGGTTAATATAGAGTTTTAGAAAATGTTTTAACAATCAAAATGTTATAAATATTATTCACTCGTTCTCACTTTCTGATAACATAAATATTGTATTATAGTCAAAACAAAAACCAGGTTTCTGCCCACACATTTTTGTCTCTACAAAATGTGGGGTATAACAATATGTAACATGGCTATCTTATGAAATGCCAGGAAGCTGAGGGCTCATCACTAGAACTAAGGGCCTGATTTAGATCTTGGCGGAGGAGAAAACACCATTACAAACATGATGGATATCCTGACTGCCATATTACAATCCCATTATATCCCATGGGGATCGTAATAAGGTGCACAGGGTATCCGTCAAATTTGCAATGGAGTATTCCTTCCGCCAAGATCTAAATTAGGCCCTAAGTGACCTATTTAATAGATAGTGTGTCTTGAGTTCAATAGAAAGTGATATTGAGTAAAACATACATATAATGGCAAAGTCATCTATTGGACTATGCATTTTCCTGCCTTCAGTTTGCTCAGAGTTGGAGACATTAGCTGGGAATTTGGAAAATATATACTTGATTTGTGGAATATAAGATAGTTTGGAGAGTATTTGGATAGAGGGGAAGGGAAAGGCAATCTTGTGTGGTTGGGTTATTTCAAGGATTAAATGCATTATTAACTATTAAAATTGATTTGTGGTAGTGTGATATGGTGATAATGATGGATGTGGAAGTGGAATAGTTTTTATATTAGGGAAGATGAATGCTGGCCTTTGCAATCAAGCTGTTCGATGTATGGTAGCTCTTTTAATGTATATTCCATTTCTAATGTGCACCTGTAGTTTTTATAATCAGGATCCTTGAACCCATAATTACCCTGAAACACAAAATAGCCACAGTTAGAATGAAAATGGAAAAGTCAATCTAAAATGTAGACTCCTGGGGCATATTTTGAAATTAGACAAATGTCCTGCATCTGACGCAGGTATGTTAAGTTTGTCAACCAATTGATATTACCATCTATGAATCTTATTTGGATAACTGACTCAATGAAACTTCAAAATTCTAATCTGTGCTAATGGTTACATTGGATTAGTGAATGTTTTGGGCTGTTACACATTATTAGGGCAAAGACAATTTTAGGAACTATGGAACTCAAATTTAGGACTACCTTTCTGCACCCCTTATATAGTCATTATGATTTTGTACATATGTTGAACTAAACTAAATTTGTTTATTAAAGAAAAGTAAAATGAAAAGCCACAGTATGCAGTCTGGAAACTTTATAGAAATAGACAACTTTATCATCAGCCCTGCGCTTGGAGAATGATCGAAACCGTAGAGCAGTGCCTTGGAACCTGTGAACAAACCAATTGCATTTTAATCTCGAGGGACTGGTTTTGGCACCACGCACAAGTGGGAGGGAGACTAATCTGCCAAGAGCGGTTATTGAATCAAATGCCAGTTAAAGACTTCAAATGGACAGGCATTGATTGTTAAACCTTATGTATCTTTGAGCACTCACCCGTATCTGCAATTAGCATACTAAAGCAGTCTTAGTCTCTCTATTTACTGTGCACTATCCCTTTTTTTAAAAAGCATTGGTGTAATACAAATGGTGCAACACCATATAATCCAGTGCATTTCATGGACTTCTCCCTGGGCAAAAAGAAATGTGATGTCCTCACAGTTGTTAGTGAATAAAATGAGGCAGCGGGGGCTGTTTTTGTGTTCAAAAGGGAGAGAGCACAGCTGTTTGAATAACTTTAATGCACCGGTTTCTTGTGCCCCTATGAAGATTGGCGCCCTGGGCTGCAGGTGACAACAGCCCCACTGTCTTGTAAGCAGAGCTCCTGGCTGTACAGCCACTAACATATTGCTGAGTTTCCTATGTAGTAGAGTGAGAGACGCGGAAAGTGAATTTTAGTGATGAAGCCCAGTAACTAAGGGCCTGATTACGAGTTTGGCGGGTGGTTTAGGCCGATGGGAAGGTTGCCACCATAGTGGCTACCTACCCACCGGGCCCATTAAGAGTTTCCCGCTAGGTCAGTGGGTGGAAACCTGAGTTTCTGCCCCCCGCTGGCCTAGTGGGAAATACTCTACAGTATTGTCTCCGGCTCGAAATCAAGCCAGCCGCAATGCTGTAGGATGCAGGGTGCACCAGCACCCTCGCAATGTTCACTGACATTGAACAGACAGTGAACATTGTTAGGGTGCTGATCAGGGATACCCATGCAATTGCATGGGCAGTGCAGGGGCAACCCTGGAGCCCCCTGCACCCGTTCTCTGCTAACCTTTTCATGGCAGTGTTACTGCCATGAAATCAATGGCAGAGAACAAGGTCGTAACTGACGGATTAGGACCGCTGCGAATGCCAAGCAGGCGGGATCCCTAATCCTGGCTGTGCTGGCGGACCGACCGACCGCTGTGGTCATTATGTGGCAATTGGACCGCCGCATTGGCGGCAGTCCGACCGCCACTGCGAGTCTGACGGTCAAGTGACCCCCCAGACTCATAATGACCATACACAGTGAATGAGTATATGACTAACTAGGTACCCATTAAAGAAGGTGCCTCCTTCCTGACTCTGGCCTCACCACATTTATGGTTAGGGTTCCTTTCTTGATGCAGATCCAGTTAACATTTGAGAAAATTAAGGAAGTGCTAGAGTGTTCATAATGATAGTATCAGGCATAATTTTCCTTGTTTTGTTCACCTCATCTGAATCCTTCATTGTCACATTATTTGTGAGAGCGGAAAAACCAGCCCACTCGGAATCAGACATGTATATCTATGCGAAACATAACTTTGGGGGACTCGAAATGAAGGTCATTAGTCATTTGTAATGTACTGAAAATATTACAATAAAAAAACAAGTGTGCTATTTGTAAAAATAGTAGTTTTTAAGATTTTTAACTTACTGTTTTGGACAATGTAATAAATCGTAATTTGTTTAAGCAACTGTAGTATGGGGGTGGGATTATAAGCACAGCTCCTGTGCCACATTCTTCAAAAGGGTCTCCTTTCTGAAAAATGTAAAACTTCTTAATGTTAATCTCTGATCTTATTTAAGCTGCATTCTCTCGTATTCACAATTGAAAATGTAGTTGCCCTACCCAAAAATCCCCTCTGAAATCCTTAGATACTATGATGTTTCCTCTGATTCACCCTGCTTTTCCTGTTTACATATCTTTTTTGAAATTTATATTCGATAACAACACAGCAAAGCAGACTCTATCTACACATAAAATACCAGAGGTTCTCACAGAAGATGCTTGGATAGAAAGAGAGGGAGGAAAAAGGGAAAAAAGAATACTAGGGTAGAAGTCTGCTAAATGGGGTCTAAGTAAGCAGGGTGCAAACTGTGATTTTCCTTAATCACTCCAGCAGTTATCACAAAGTATCCGAGTAGCCATTGTGCTTAGCAATGTCAGAATACTAGCTTGGCTGAGGCTCGATGTGTTCAATTTACCAAGGCTCTGAGCTTGTTGTCAGCATGCACCAGACCATTGTCATTCAGGTGAGAGCTTCGCTCTCTTGGAAGCAGCCAATTTAAGTAAGTCCCCAAGATGTCCTCAAATACCTATAATTGGTCATTCAACTTGTATATCACTCCTTTATAGCTAGCCACCTCTCTAACATTTCAGTGTGCTTTTTCTGATTTTAGTATACTTCGTTTTCAAAGGAATTACTCCAACTTTTTAGTCTGCTCTGACAGCAGAGCTGTCGCCAGACAATTATGGGAGCATCACTAGTGATGGGCTTTGGCTCTGCCCACATTTGATAGCCCAGACTACATGTTTTGATTCAACAGATATTGTATATTTCCACAAAAAGTGCTTGCCCTCTCTGCAACTCTGATAATTTGTTTATTTATCCAGGTTCTTAAGTTTTGACTTAAAGTGCACGCACATTACATTAAAATTAGGCGTGGGCAATAATGCATGCATGCTCCTCAGCACCTGCTCACTCACTAAACATGCCACTGAGATATGGGACATGCTGCTTGACCACGCTCCAGACTTGTACTCTCTCACAAAAACATTGTTAAACCCAACCTTGAAATGGATATCAGTACAGCCAACCCTGGTGGCCACAAGATCGTTAGGCAAGACCGTCAGCACAAGCCAGAAGGACCCCAAACCAATTTCACCAGCAACATCATGAACTTTGTCTCACCCCTCATCATCAACACCAGCATCTTCATCCTCCTCGGAGACCTTAACTTTCCATGTAAAAAAACACGCTGAACCAAACTTTATGATCCTTCTAAAAAACTTCAGAAACCTTGGCCTTACCCAGCACATTACCGAACCCACACACACTGCCTGATACCGACTGGACCTGATTTCCTCCTCAGTCAGCAACTATGCCCTGGACAGACCACTCCCACATCAGTTTTACCATATCCATCCTGCATCATTATAGACATATCACCACCAGAAATGCCAGTGCAGTTGTAACACCATTCCAGAAGAGGAGTGGGCTTCTGCTCTCTTCAAACACTGGCCCAAGCACACCAGGGACCTGCTGAAATTCATCAAAAACCTCAACAGCTGGATCACTGCATGTGCCAACACCCTGGCTCTGCTCAAGTGCAACCCAATGACAGGAGTCTGACCACAGGCCAGCTGGTACACTGAGGAACTCAGGCTGACAAAATGCCACTGCAAGCAACTGTAGTGCAAATGGAGAAAAAGTCAAGACATCTTAAAATCAGCCCTAGGAACCTGCTACCTGTGGATATGAACACCAGGCACACAGCTCCTGTGGATCTATGCCAGCACTAACAGCATCAACCCTCAACCGGACCCCAACACTCAACTTCTCATCACAGTGGATGACCGAACCAGGAGCTCATCGCCTGCCGTCATCACTATCAAAATCGCTGCTACCATAAAGACCATCCACTTGCAGGACTCTATCTGACCCTTGGCCAGACCACACTTTAATGAAGAGATGCCTACCGATCAACGAAGCACAAACACTCATCCTCAATACCTCCACTGACTCAGCCATAATCTTGGACACCTGGAAGCATGCCACTGTCATGTGCCTGCTCAAGTAATCATCTGCTGACTCATCTATGCTTTCCAACTACAGACCAGTCTCCATCTTACCATGCCCAGCAAAGGTCTTAGATAAACTAATCAATACATGCCTCACCGACCACCTCTGCCATTCTATGCCATGCAGTTCAGACTCAGGCTCAACCACAGTCTAGAAACAGGACTTATTGCTACAGATGACATCCACATGATCTTTGATAGAAGCCCCATGGTAGTCCTCAATCTCCTCGGCCTCTCTGCAGCATTTGACACAGTCTAACTCCCCATCCTCATCAGGCACCTGCATAAGATTGGCATCCAAGGACCCACTCTCTGCTGGATCTACTCCTTCTTAACGGATAGAACATAAGCTGTTGGCCTGGCACTTTACTCCTTGTAAGCTTGCAAACTCATATGCCAGAGTGCATCAAGGCTCATCGCTCAGACCCACCCTCTTCAACACATACACAAATCCTCTGGACAATGTTATCTGTGCCCCCCACATCAACATGCTCTCCTACGCAGATGACATGCAACTCATACTCTCCCTCTTGGACAAGCCCCCACCACCTGCTTGACTGAAGTCACTAACTGGATGAAAGCCAAGTTTCTCAAGCTCAACATCAACAAGACAGAAGTAGTGATCTTTGACAAGAAAACCTCACCATATGACTCCAACTAGTGGCTGGATGAACTCGGTGGCACACCTACACGAAGCACCCACACCAGGAGCCTCAGAATAATCATCAACAGTAAACTGTCAATGCTATTACTGCATCCTGCTTACACACACTGAAGATGCTGAAGATGTTCTTCAAACAGCTCCCAAGCAACACAAGAAAAAACTGTGACTTATGCCTTAGTCACCAGAAAGCTACATTATAGGAACACCTTCTATGCTGGGATTATCAAACAACCCATTAGAAGACCATAAACCACACAGAACCTGTCAGCCAGACTCATCCTCAATCTCCCACACAGAACTCACAACACCCTACACATCAGGGAACTACACTGGCTCCTGATACACAGACACACTCAATTCAAACTCCTCACAAACACAATCAAGGAACTACACAACTCAGACCCCACCTACGTGAACAGTTGCATCTCCTTACACCAACCACACAGACACCTCCACTCCAAAGGACTCCTACTTTCACACATCCCACCCATACACAGAACCAGATCAGGTAGAAAGTTGTTCTATTACATCAGTCCTAAATTGCATAACGACCTCCCACACTACATCAGAGTCTCCTCCTCTCTTGAATTCCGCAAGAAGCTGAAGCCTGGCTTTTCCATTAACCAAACTACCATAGGCAGGGCTATACGCACACATACCTGTTAAGCACCAGGATACCCTTACGCATGATGGTGTGCTACATATAACATACCATAAAATTACATAACATGGATGCAGACAAGGAGAAGCAAATAGGTGAGAGAAATACATGAGGGAGGCAGCTGGAAAAAACTTGCTCTCTAATGAAATGCATAACCATAAATAAAAGCCAATCAAAAGAGATGGGTAAAGACACAGGATTTTCAAGCTGGGGCACAAATAAGAAGCAGGCAGATTAGTAACAGGTATGCCAACCAATGGAAAGCAAAGGGTAGGCTCCAAGCCCCGTAAGATCTTTGCAAGCCCACAATATGTCTTTTGACAGACAGGTGCACTATCTGGAAGGCTCAACCTAAAAAACTATGTCAAAACATGATTGCTTAGTATAAGCAAAGTCAGTGAGGAAGGTCAGGTAGAACTGGTTGCATTTTGAGCAGGCAAGTAAATGATCAGACTTGATAGGCCATATAGTCATCATTTGCCATCAGTAGATTTTCTGCTGATGTTCAAAGGTTTTATGAACTAAAGCAAAGATTAATAAGAAAAAAGACCATGCTTAAAGACACTTCTCATCCCATTTCCCATCAAATTAACATTGAGGTGTCCTTCCCTCAGCGCTTAAAGTTTTATGACATGCGTAAATACATAAATATTTTCTGAGTAGCTGGAATGTTCTAAATCCCCTATGATAAGCCAAATATTAAAACAGCACATATAGGAGTGGGGTGTGATTTTGAAAGTGAGCGCTATTTTCTGGAGCTGCACTGTAGCTTTGGATAAGTAGTGCGGAGCTGATTGGGGATTTGGGCTGAGATTGAAAATATTGTGTGAGAAGGTCAAAACGCATTTTAATGAAATGAATGCCCCCCTAAAGTCTATCTGGGACACTGAAAGTGACAAACTCTGTAAAATAACTAGTATTGCTATGTAGGGCAGTGCCAGGTCTTTGATCCGATGGAGAGCAGAGAGCATAGTTTAAGGCAGGAGAGGAAGGGAAGCCACAGAAGCTGATAGGAGTGGGTGGGAGGAGATCAGGTATAATGTTTATTTATTTGTGAGTAGAAGTAAGAATTTAAAAGAGGGTATTTTGTGTGGGTGCAAGGATGCCATTTATTTCGAATTCCAGTAGGAATTTGGTAGTAAATGCAAGAGTGGTGAGGGTACGCGCAAAAAAGCAGGTCCTTTTTATGGTCTGGCTTGACAGCACAGCTGTCACCAGACAATTATGTGAGTATTAGCAGGAGAGGGACTTTATAAGGTATATTGTAAAACAAATCAGGAGTCACATGGCTATAATTATACCTTCTATAATACCTCAATTCCAAATTACTACCCTCTTTGGAAAATACTGTTGTTTTCTATACTTTCTATATTCCTATGAGTAGGACATGATGGCTTCCTTTGTGGGCCTGGACCTGGAGAGATGAACTAAGGGAGATTAGTGTGCTGCACCATCAGGATAGTTCCATCTGGGCTGCTAGTGATGGAAATGGTATCTGGAGCTTCTGACTTTAACTGCATCCCATCCTGAAAATGAACTGGAAAAAACTGTAAACCAATAGCAGCAAAAGAGTTGCTCAAGCAAACCAAATACACACTACTGTGACCAATCAAAGCTTCAGGGACTGCAAATTCACCTAATTGTATCCATGCATATTAGTGTTATGTTAATGGAAACTGCACATATTATTTGAATACCCCTTGTTAGTTACCTGTGTGAAAATTGAACGAGCGTTATGGCAAAACTCGTGCAACATACAAAGCCCAGGTGAAATTAACGTTATGCCAATGTTATGTATATATGTATAATTTCCAGTCCTGTACTTATGTGAAATTACAAAAATGTAGACCATTATGCCTCGCCGTGTAAATAAAGACCGTCACATAAAAAAATCCTAATGCAGGAACATGGGCAATGTAATGAGTAGAACGCGAATTGCTGTTGTTCGTGGTACTGTTTTTTGCCTTTTTATGCAAAATGCTTTAATTCCATTTCACATCATTTTTGCAGAATGTTGTTTCATTACGCAAAAGAAAATCACACAAATTTTGCACACACCTGCAATACACCTCCTCAACGCACTTCGAGTACATTTACTACAGATGCTCGATGAAAGTTACTCCTGCAAAGCACCCGGCTGTTGGACGGGTGCCCCCAAGACATTTTCTGTTCGAACAAGTATCCCATGAGCAAAAACTACACATAAATTAGAAGCAGGCTAAAACAAAAAATATGTGAAATACCTGTACCCCGACAAACAGGAATGACACGAGATTGGCCTTGCAAAAAGAAAAAATTGCCTGGACTCAGTATATCCCAGCTTCGGAGGGGGTTCTACTGAGGGAGCAGGCAAGGGTGAAACATCACGGTGCTTAAGAGAATAACGGGTGCCAGAGAATGTATTTGCTCCTCAAAACCGCATATCTCTATTCTTGCTTTTCCAACGAACTCTCCATTGAAAGCCCTGGTTAGGTACATGGTTCTCTCAGAATAAAAAAAATCGCTAGAAGGTCCACCCCTCCCAAACCAAACGCACAAATACACACACACACACACACACACACACATAGGGCATAGGAACGACGAATACAGGAAAGAAATTAAAACAGGCAAATGGAAAAGGCAGCCAGGCAAAAAAGGAAACGCAAGCTATTAATTGATTCCTTGTGTCAGGCTGAAAATAATTTTCGGGTCTTTTGAAAGTAACCATCCACTGGAAGGAATGTTGTTTGCTGGCAGAAAACTGAGGGGAAATAACCGCAGGCAGTCTTCCGTAACATCCTCGCACCCGTAGGCCACGCAGAGGTGCGCGACGCCATTTTATTAAAAGAACTGCGACGTAAACCGTAAACTCACAGCTGCTGGTGCGCTTCACTGACAGAGGTGGGCACCTTTGTTTGGTTAAAGAGTGCACGGTCTCCCAGGACGCCCAGGATCTCTCTCTTCCACTGCTCGTCTCCCCCCGTCTGAAAACCCAAACTTCACATTCTCTAAGTTAACATTCCAAGTTATCTTAAAGTACCAGCACATAGCTCAAACCCTAACCCGGAGAAAAGTCCGGCTGGTATTTTGTCAAGCACACAGCCATGAGGAGCAGGACACAGACTGGTAAGAGGCTGGGCCTGTGAACCACATCTCCGCACGGATTTTCTCCACTCTGCCAAAAACAGCATTTCAATGTTGGGGGGCCATCCCGCTCACCTAATAAAAAGACAATTTGCTCGCCTTTTCTTATAAAAGCCTGACCTTTCCTAATAGAAGTGCTTCCACGTCTGCTAGCCATAACCTGATTGCAGTGATACATTAACAGGGACTGAAGGATGTCACATGGAAGATCCAGTCTGTATCTGAACAAGACTGTTGCTAAAACTGCCCTAACCCACCCCTCTTTTAGCTTCTTACAAAACCCATGAATTTTAACCCAACCTCACAAACCTCATCTCGGATTAGCTACATTTTCACTGCATCATGTTATAACTGGGCCCTTGGGATAGTCTATTGTTTAAATGTAAAGGCCAATCCAGGGTACACAAACCATGCATGCGAGATCTATAAAGTGGTTCTGTCCTTTTCAATATTACATTTTGTAAGTAAATAAAAATGAATAAAGAGGTGGCCACAGTCGGTAAAAAATTGCCTTTTTGACAAAGATTATTACAGTAGCTATGAAAAACGTTTGCTCATCAGCAAACTTTAAAACGGTTGCATAGAAGGTTAGGTTTTCCTATTTAGATAAAGGTGAGGGTGATTTCTGTCTAGTTCAAATAATCTTTAAAGCTGAGATGCAATATCTTGAGACTGTTTGTTTGTCCATAGTTGGTACAGTTATGTGATAAACTAGACAAAGCTCGCAAAATTTGCAAATTTAATAAAATGTGGGAGAAGAGCTAATCAAAACGGGTGTCAAAGAGGAGAAACCTAGCAATTAACTAAGGACTAGATTTATTATTATTTCACCCAGTGCTGCATGAACGGGACAAGGCAGGAATGCACCATATGTAGCGTATTCCTGATGATCTGTTCAGGTCTGTAGATGTTTTTCACTGTTTGTATTTTCATTGTTTTATTTGTAATAATTAATTTACAGCTATTCTGAGCTGATGTTTGGTTTAGCAAGAAATAGAAAGTAAGCATGACCATGGGGAATGGGAAAAGCAAGAGCATTACAGAAAAACTTAAACAACGCACTAAAGAAACATGAGATGTATAAAGGCAGAAAACCAGAATGAATGATAAATAAATAATGCAGGACAGAAAAATAGATGTAGAGAAAAAGAAAGGAAGACATAAACAGAATATTAGAGGACCTAGGAGGTGGTACAAAAAGATAGTTCCACTACATGCCGGACCTAGGAGTGATAATCATCTTTTGTCCAAGGGCCTTGGGCTGTGGGGCTGCAAATAATTGGAAGGAGAGCTCTTGTGTTTTAAAAGGTGGTTTCAGAAGATGATGCTGAAAGTTATCAATGTGGGGCTTAATCTGAAGTCAGGAGTGGTACTGACGGTAATAATGTACGTAGAGGCCGTAAGGGTATAGAGGAACAGGCCAGGCCACTTAAGTATCTGAAGACTAAAATGAGAAAACTGCATAGGGGCCTCTAATTCAGCTTGTGATGTCTGGAGTTTATTTGGAAGATCACGTTTCACAATTCTACTTTTATGTCAGGTGTTAGCAAAGAATGTTTGATTTGACTAAAATGCATATTATTATTAGTTACAGGGGCCCTCTTTAAGCACTGGTCTATTATTGTGTTATTCATATTCTTCTTCTCTACTTTACAGTATATACCATGTGATAGTGGATCAGCCCGCAATAAAGAGATGCAAAAAACATGAAAAAACAAAATAAGCTTTGCCAACGTGCTTTTTTGAGGAGGAGGTGACTGCTATTAGACTTCATTAGGTAACCCCCTTCCCTGTAGCGCCCATACCCCTGAACCTAAATGAAAGACATTGCATGACTTACCTGTGGAGGTTCTCATTGATATGGCTCAAGTTGGGAGCCCGGCAGTCATTGTTAAATTCCGGGATGAAGCCATAGTCTTTGAACAGTGCTTCGGCACCCTTAGCAATGATGGCAACACCATTTTGTACCCTGTGCCGGAGGTCGTCCTTCCAGCCCTCTGACAGCACAGTAAAGAGCCCAACGGGCAAATGCTCTGGCATGTAGTCTGTGCCACCCAGGTTGGTGCCAACCATGAACCAGATGTAGCCAGGGCCAGTAAGGCCTGCCTCGCGTGCAGCCCGGAATACTCCATCTGCCTCGTCCCGCGAGCAGTAGAGTAGACGCACCTGAACAGTGATCTCACGGAGCTGGCGCTTTAGGCGGGAGCTGCTGGGGTCATCCGTTAGGTTGAGTGTCAGAACACCACGGTTCTCCCAGCCAATAAAGCTGCTGTCAGTCAGTAACTCAATGTAATCCACAAAGTCCTCATAGCCTGGAAAGAGGGTAGTGATGACTGCGAAGGCCGTCCAGTCATACTCCTCAAGGACTTCAAAGATGACCTGGAGCTGTTGCTCGGTGGAAGAGCCGAGTTGCAGGAATGTAGACCCTTTCTCCTGTGAAAGAAAAGATAGGAGGAATGCAGAAGTTGGACAACAGGAAAAGTGTGAAGGTAAAACGAAAAAGTGAAAAACAGAAACACGAGAATAAACATAAAGAAAGCCCAGAAGGTAAAGAATTAACAGAAAAGAGAGCGAAAAATAACAGATAAGTTAAAGGCAGAGAGAACGTGAGGTTGGCCATAATTAGAGGCGCATTAAAAGAACAGTAAAGAAAGACAGAAAAAGAAATGGACAACAGCACGATGAAGAGAATAAAGGCAACAAGAATGAATGAAACGACAATAAAATAAATAGAAGGCAATAAAATACAGAAATAGAGAGATTAAACACAAAAGCAAAGAAAGCAGGAAACGATAAAAGAAAGAACCAAAATAAGGCAGAAAAACAAAGAAATGGGAAGAAAAGCACAAAGCAGGAAAGAAGCAAATGTAATTTAATGTAAAAAAGTTGCAGACGGAAGAAGACAAAATGTAAATGAAGAGAGGGATGTGAGGAACGAGTATAGATTTTTCGACGAAGTTGTTTTAACAAAGAAAAGACAGTAAAACGAAAAATAACGGAGAGCGAGAAACAGAGACACAAACATCCCAGAATACGTGGAAAAGACAACATGTATAAAAAGAAAGCAGAGAAAAGGATGAAAGAAAAAAAGACGGAGAGAAAAATGGAGATGTAGAGAGAGAGTGACAGTGAAAGAGATTGACAGGGAGGAGAAGGGAAAGGAGAGAAGAGAAACAGCGATCAGTTTTTTTTAAATCGAAAGTACTGCTAGCTAACGTTAAATGTGGATGAACTGTCATGGTAGCTGAATAGTTTGATGTACACAAACAGGAATGAAAAACCAATGTCTGAGTAATGTATCGTTGGTTAGTTATTAGAACACCAAAGGTATTGTAAAGCTACTGGGAACACTGCTGCTCACCAAAACATGTCAAGTGTCCAACTGGCTGACTCTTGGTGGATAACCCTAATACTGGGCACCAATCACGTAAGCCCACCGATGGGAGCTGTAGACACATTGTATGATTGTGGTGTGTCTCTCTTGATACCTATCACTAACTCGAATGTCAGAGATCACAAACAGTGCACTATTTTTTTTCACCATCTCACACTCTCCCCAAACTTTGACTTTTACACGCTGCCATCCATTTGAAAGAGTTGTGTTTTTGCTTGAATTTGAATGGGTCAGTTCAGAGTCTGCTGTGGGGTTTATGCTTTCCCCAAAATGTGTGCTCCTTGTTATGGATCAACACCGCCCATCCTGAGGGAAAGTAGGGACGCGGGCAGATATAATTCACAGAAGTAGCAATTGTAAAGTTAATACTTGAGAGGTGAACAAATGAGTAATCTCGAATTTGAGTGTGATTTGGAAATTAGTACCTATTGGCTAGTGGCAATGAAGTACCTAAATGCATCTCTTAGTTAGGGTTAGCGCACTCCCTATCTCATTTAGGAGCTAAGAAGCAACTTATGTAACAAAAACAAGTAATGATAAACAGCCTCCTTAAAACTGTAAGCAATCAATTGTATAGAATATTAATAAATATTATAACTGTATAACAACTTGAAGATTAATATTATGTACATAGTGAAGCGTTGAAGCGAGTTTGTTGTAAACAAATTGATACAGACACTGATTAATTGCTAATGTACTAAAGTTAAATCTGGCCCTGATCTCCACATTAGTGATTCTTAGTGGGTCACAAATAGAGCTACCTCATGTGTATTAAAGTATTGCTGCCATCACAGGGATGGTGGCCTGCAGGGGTCAGCAGATCACCATGTCTGTGACTGTTTTTAAATAAAGCAATAATTTATTATAATTTGTACAAATGCAGGTCATTTTCCTAGGGGAAAATGGTCTGCATTTATTAATAAAAAATAAAATGTTTAATTTGTATTTTTTTAAGAGTAGACAGAGGCCAATGGGACCATGGGACCACTGCCTGCTCTTAAAAAATATATTTTTAAACATTCTGAAAGGGGAAGGTGTCTCAACAGGACCCCTTCCTATTTGCGCATGGGTTACCACCAACTTTGAGTTGGTGGTAAAGTTTGAATGTTGTCTGACCGCCTTTCAGTCACAAAATATTAGTACATACCATTCAGATTCCATATTTGGAAGGGACAGCCTCAACATGCCCACTCCAAACAGCGATTCTGTTTTTGTTTAGAAACCCTGCAATTTGGTGTTTGTACATTACAAAAAACATTTTTGCTGTTGCAAACGGCCCGATATTGTGAATTGGGCCATTTGCGACTGCAAAAATGCTTTGTACAATTAGCCCTATATGACTACACATTGATTACTAGTAGCTGTGCATGCAAGGCTCGCTTTTACTACTGCACGTTTGTCCATGAGTCATGTCTAATTTTATCATATATGTCTTTGGATGATTAGTACTTCCTATGGCCATATGAACTGTTCCAAAAATCTATGTCCTGATGAGGGACAATCAAAACTAAAAGGAGCTCTGAAACATTAGCTTCCACATGCAAAAGTGTGTGCCACCTACTAATGTATAATAAAACTAGCTGTACAAGCGAGGAACTGAAATGGCCAGATACGTTTATGAGGTTATTTACTCCAGCAGAAACAGTTTATCTTAGACTTTTGTTCACCTGCATCAATTGATGATTTGAAGGGAAACTTACCGTGATTATTGATAAAATAAGGCAGCACCTTTGTAATTTCTTGAGCATATTTGATACAAAATTAACTCAAGTTCTTATTTTTCCCGGGTGGGCTCATATATGAAAGACATTACTAAGATGTAAAGCACGTCTAAAACAACAACTGATTTAGACTATTAAAGTCAATTGAAAGAGAAATATTTTCTCTCATAATTAAGCATTCCACTTTCCCGTATTTTACACCGAAGACCAATACTGGATCTAATCAATTATTCTGTTCGATTCATATGACCGATCAGTAAATAAACAACGTGCAATCAACCCCTCAAGGATACACTGACGTGCAGGTGAACCAATTCTTCGTGAGTGGGAGTTACGGATGGGTCTTAGCTGTGTGCATGGTAATAGGCAGCGCCTACCCTTTGAAAATTGATGCAGAGTAGTCTTAGCTATCCTCTTATTCCCTACCAGTGTTTGTAGTCTTAACATGGTCACTGCTCGTATATCACCCACTAAGTGTTGCTGGAGACCAAAGAAACTGAGGGTCTGATTTAGATATTGGCAGAGGGGAATACTCCTTCACAAACGTGACTGATATCCTGTCCTGTATTAGAATCCCATTAAATTTTACGGAGATCGTAAAACAGCGGACGGGAAATCCGTCACACTTGTGATGGAGTATTCTCTATCTAAATTAGGCCTTTGGTTTGTTCATCTCCACACATATCTGACCGATTGCAGAGATGCTCATGGGTCCATGTTGGCCCCAGAAAATTTTGCAGCTGGTGGCATTTCTGGCTCATTCAGCCCTTGGGTCCCAAGGGTACTGCCCCACCTTTGAGGGTACACCTCACTGAGCTAGAGTATTCAGTAAGGCACAAATCTATTGTGCTCTTCCCAGGCTCCTCACAACACACACTCTCTCACCATAACATTCTCACTTGATGCGTATGACATGCCTCACCACCTGGCTCCCATCCAATCAGGTTCCAGCCAGTGCAGCCACTCAGGCATTATTCAGCCTTCATATACTTTGGCACAACCAAGATGCACCATTCGGTCCTTGCGTATGCTAGCACTGTCACTGCGGCACTATGCACACCTCATGTACTCTAGAAACGTACCCCTATCCACCTGGGCTTACAATTCTCACATACTCTGACTGACTTTCAGCAGTGGCAAATACCTGCCATTCACTCACCTTGGAAATCTTCCCTCTAGGGAAAAGGACCTTTTGCATTGATTAATGGACTGCAAATGGACAGACTGACTATGGGTTTGGTGGATGTTTATCTGGATGGGTGGACCACCTGATGGACAGACAGGCAGTAGGAAGGACAGATGAACGGATGTACAGATGAATGGGTGAGCTTATGAGCAAGTACTTGGACAGACAACTGGATGGACTTACAGGTGGAAAAAAAGAGGTACATACAGGTGGTTGGAGCATCATGCAATATTTATGCTCCTGATTTAAAGAACAGGCTGAAAGCATGAACCCCAGACCATGCTGTGTAGAGAGCTGGTTCTTTTCCCCCCATCCTATGGCTGCCGCTTCATACATTTTCTGAGTAGAGCACTCCCACGGTATGAAGATAATATCCCCCACTTAAATTTCATCTCTCGAAGCCGGCACCTTGGCTGCAACGTTGAGCACAGCAGAGCGTGCACATAAGAGCGCTTAATGACCCAGTCAGCCTTGAAGGAGCATAAGTGGTCCATTCTATTATTCAAGGCGTTATAGACATGTATCCAGAGTCATCACAACTACAGATTATGAACGTGCTGCAAGCACGCGCTTAGCAGTGAAATAGCTTTCTCCAGTCATCCTCCGACATATGGTAAGTAAAGGAGACCCCATCTGACCCCCTCCCCGCAACACTGAAATCTGAAATCCAGGAGGGGATCAGCTACTGGTTGAGATGAATGCTAATGTCTCTATTAGCCTTGCAGATGGCCCTCACTGGCAGAAGGATGGCAAAGTGGGGAGGAGCTGAGAAAGATACAAGTGTTTATATATACATCGTGTCAAAAGGGAAGTGTTTTGCACCAAAAACTACTTCTGTAATATTAATATGTACATACAAACGGGTTGAGAACGGTGTATTGGCATATTAAGAGATTTCCACTCCGGTAGAAGTTTTTGAAAGGTTAATGTGGACCAGGAAGGCTCAGTAACGTAGAGGGTGGGTGAAACTGCAAACATTGTTTTTGCAAAAATGTGCATTTTCTTTCAGAAATTACACCATGTTTTCCCAAAAATTGCACACATTACATAAAATTTTCTTGGCTGGTATCTTGCATGAAAACTGAACCCGAGCCATATCTCACATTCAACCATTTTGCGAGATACCAGCAAGAGAATGGTTCAAGGATAAAATGTTTCTTGATTTCATTGGAACCTTTTTGCTCAAATCAATGGCAGAGACAAATACGTAAAATCTCATGCTTGTGAAATCTCTCAAAATATAAAAATTTAAAAAAGTTGAAACGTGAAAAAGGTCAAAGATTTAGCCTTAGTAAAAATTGTTGACCTGCTGCCTCTGGTTTCTCTGAGAGACTGGTTGTGGTGGGGCAAAGTTAAACAATAGAAATAACAATCTCTCAGTAAGCCACCTCCACACCAGTAAAAGCGCGTATTTATTTGCATTTTTCAGTGCTGTACCTCACCTGGTGCCATTGTGTTTGAACGGTGGCAGTAGACATGATTGATTTCTTCTGTGAAATCACTGCTTCATTTGAGCTGGAGATGGCAGATAGGGCGACCCAGCACCCATTTTTGGAGACCATCCCTTATTTTTTCCTATCAGAGTTTAACCCAGAGCGAGAGAGCAAAAGACACACAAGGGGGAAAGAAGAAGAAAGAGAAAGATGGAGAATGTGACAAGGGGTAAAAATGGAATTTGGAAGAGTGAGATAAATCGTCAGGGAGTGCGTGGTGATGGATTAAAGAGACATGAGGTGGAATCAAGACTAAACAGCCTTGGTAGTTGGCACCACAAAATTAAGTATCGCAGGCTGCAGGCTTCTGATCAAAACCTTGGGCCCCAGAGCTTAATTGTTTTGACAAATAAAGCACTGCATGAAATGGTTGTCTGAGGTCCAGGCAATACATAGACATGCACTGTTCATTGTTTATTTTCCTTTTGTAATCCGGCCCTCTGTGTCTATGAGGATAAAAGTCCAGAGATGCCTGATGCAAATGTAACTTCCTAAAACTTTTTTCTTTTTCCTTGTGAGCGTCCCTAGCATTTTTCACTTGGAGGCCTATGTCAGTACTAAATTAGTTCCTCATGTTTTCCACCAACCACTTAGTGCTATGGTCAACTGACTTGTTGGTGTCATAATAATTCATATTAGTGAAGAAAGCCTTTTTTGGATGCCAATGCTCATCATTCTTTCGTGTATCATGTGCACCAGTTTGTTTGTAACAATATGGAGTCTTTGCAAGCCTTGGAACTGGATTATTTGGGACAGTGAGATGACTATTGCATGGCCTCCTCCTCCTCTCTACCCCATGATTCTGGGAAGCGTACCATGATTTCTCTAAGAAGTGTCACTCTTGTATGTATCTCTCGTTACATTCATGAGACAGCTCTTTGCTCTTGTACCCCTGTATATTCACAACAGCCTGTCTCAGGAAGATACTTTTGTGGGGCTTTCTGGCCTTTTACTCTAAGGACATTCAGCCCACCCTGAAACTTCTTCTATACAAGCCTAAAAGCCTGCACAAATATTGGGAAAAAAGGTGGCACAATGATAAGAATACCACGGGACAGAACATAGCAGGAAAACATTATCTGTTTTTTAACTGTTTAATATCGTTTTTCAAACATAGTTCTATATATTGTATCATATTATTTTTTTGTAATGTTTTATGATTGTGTGCATTTTAAGTTATTAATAGATTATCGTTAGTTGTCTGCAACTGGTTTTGTGGTAATTTGATTGCTTGGCAACATTTTTAAAGGGTTATTATTGAGTTAAAAAAAAAAAATTATTACTTCCATTTTGGGTTTCTCTGGCAAAAGGGTGGGAAGTTATTTATGTTATTTTTTATACATTTTGGGCAATATTTTTAATTTAATTAGTTAATTAGATTATGTATGTAAATTATATCATTGTCACATAATTTTCAAATATTGTTAATTATTTTTTGTTTCAATTCACTAATCATTTTATTATTACATAAATTATTTACTGCTTTAATTTATTGTTTTCATTTATTTTAATGTTATTTTTTAAAGATTTTGTGTTTTCTTGTTTTTTCCATTCATTACGAGGCTGCCGCTCTAGAGATCGTCAGACTTGCAGTGGCTGTCAGGACCGCTGGTGCTGAGGCAGTCTGACCACCACATTACTACGGATCCGCTGTCCCTGCTGGAATCGGTGATCCCAACGGGCTGACGGCAGGTGGAGATCGCAATCAGCCAGGCCAGCGCTGCATGCAGCGCCACCCTGCTTATTACGACCTCCTTCTCTGCCAGCCTTTTTATGGTGGTACCATCGCTATGAAAAGGCTGGTGGAGAACAAGTGCAGCGGTCCCCCTGCCCAGCACCCTCGCAATGTTCACTGTCTGCTTTGTGCTGGTGCACCCTGCAGGCAACAGCATTGCCGCCGGCTCGATTTCGAGCCAGAGACAATGCATCTGCCAGTTCCACTAGAATGACGGGCAGTAAACTTGGTTTCCACCTGTCAGCCTAGCAGGAAATTGGTAATGGGTCGGCAGTGTGGCGGCAACCTCTCCCTCGGAAATTTGGCAGTCGGGTCTTCCCGTCTACCGAACTCCAAATGAGGCCCTTAGTTTTTTTAACATTCTTTCAAATTCATTATGTGGGTTGTTGGAATTTTAGGGGAGTAAGATGGGAAGTGTTTACCACAATTTATTTTTTGTTGTTAATTGGTAAATAATGTCTGCATTGGTTGTTTTGTTTTTAATAAGTATGATTTTTTAAATGTTTGTATAAGAAATGTTAAGAGTATTTGGCTGTTTATAGAAATGGATGTATTTTGTATTAATTTATGTATTTCCAATGGATTTTTTTATATTTATTTTTTTGCTGTAATTTAAAAAAATATATAATAATTAAGATACATATGTTTCCAACATTTTCCCTATGTTGCTTAGTTTGGAGTGGCAATAATAAATCTCACCCCGCCAAAGTTCAGCACTTTTCCTACTGTTTCTTAGGTTAGAGCAGGAATAGTGACCCCTCCACAGTCCAAAACATTACCTACTACTGCTTAGGCTAAAGTGGAAATAGTAAATCCCACCCTTGCAAAGTCCAGCTCTGTCCCTACAGTTGCTTAAGTTTGAGTTGGACTAATAAATCTCACCCCACCAAGCTCCAAAGTTAAACACTTTCCTATTCTGTTGCTGAAGTTGGAGCGGGACTAATGCATTTTATTACTCCAAACTGTAACATGTTTTTACTTTTTTGTTGAAGTTCAAATGTTAATATTGTTTTATCCGTTTTGTTTAATTTTTATTTTAGTGAGGTTTTATTGTTGTTTGAAATGTATATCACATTTTTTATGTTTTTTAGTTTGAATATAATGAAAATATTGTTTAATTTTTTGTTGAAGATATATCAATTTATATTAGTTTTAGTACAAATTGTTTTAGATTGATGATTTTGAATTCTGGTTAAGTTTTTTTATTTTTGATGTTTTGTTATTTTTGTTTTTTAAAATATTTCTGTGATTTTATCTAACAGTATATTTTTATAGTAATTTTAAATTGTATAGATTATTTTGTTATTTTTTTGAGTAATATGGATTTTATTGTATTTTTAGAATGTAATTTTAATGAGTTTTTGATTCTAGTATTTGTAATATTTTGTTCAAAAACAGTTTAAATATCTATATTATTTATTATATATTGCTTACATATCTTTTTATTTGTTGATTTCAATTACTTCTACATTTTTATTAAAGTTATTATACTTGCCCATGTAATCTTGATATTTAGAACCACAATATTTTGTAGAATATATATCTTTGTAGTTTATATGGTAAGTATGTAAAGGCACACATTATTTCTGTGTCTATAATTTTGTATTACAATATAGTTTACATCAATATCATGTCATAGTAGTGGAGGCAACTGTGACTCCCTTTAAGCCATTGCATGTACAGGGCCCAAACCTGATATTCCATGATCCAGTCAGTTTTGCTCTGAAATCTTAAAACTCCAGTTACTGTAGGGACATGTTAGTTCACCCACTGATCATGGTAGGTATTTCCTAAGATGTAAACTTCAATGTGACCTGATATGGCATTACCATCACCAAAAGATTTGTGTGAATCCTCTAGACAAGCCTGCACCAGTGCTATTTGATAGCACACAGCCTTTTTAGGGATGTGGGCCTGGAAGCTCCAGTATTCAGCTGACCTGGGAAAACCCTTTGAAACCTTTGACACCATAAAACGTTATGATGAAGCACTACCAACTAAGCCTCCACAGAAAATTTTAATTTCCCATCTCTGGTCATAAGAGGCGCTTTCACCCATGGTCATAGACAGGTGGACCAATTTGCTGAGATCACTTAAACTGAAGTGAACAGATACTTTCATTAGGGATTGATTGGACTAGCGCTATCTGCTGCCACATTTGACTCACTGACCGGGATCAGACAACACAAACACAGTAGTTCTATAAAGATTTGTGTCCTCTGTGGAGATTCTGAAAGTCAAACTAATGAACTTGGGTTCAGCAGTGTTTTGAGCTCATAAAATAATATTGAGCTACATGTGGGTCATATCTCTATGTGTTAGGCTGCTTTTCACCACATTTATCTTCTTTAATTCTTCTGTTTTTTACTGTCAAGTGATATTACCATAGGAATAATACTAGTCTAACGTTCTTAATTGTGATAACACTTATGTTCTATTGTGTCTGAGTTGAAATCCCTAACATCCTCGAGAGTGTCATTGACTGCTTGATCCATGTTAGCACTGGAGAGTCAAGGAAACTAAGAGAGACTTGGATTGCCTTTTCAAGCAACGATATCCATCTCAATTGGTTAGTACAGTGAGTGGAAATGTCACTGCAAGATACAGGTACTGTCCAATACTCCTCATCTGCTCCGGGACCAGAAGAAACAGAATAAAGGTGTAACGTCTGTGTTCATAGACATCCTGGATTCTCCTTCACATTGCCAGTTTGAAAATCTGAATGACAGAGTGTGGCTGTGACAGGTGTAGTGATTAGTGGAGAGGTGAGATGTGTGTGATTTGTCTTATGTTGGGATCAACTTTCATACCAGTATGGGAGATCCACCTAAGCACCATTCCTTTGTCACTGCCTTGATCACCCTTCAAAGCTTGCAGTGGACCAGTGGGGCAGCTCCTCTCTGCACACTGTGCAATGGGTGTTTAGGGAGCTAACCCCACAGACAAGTACATGTTCTTGCTCAAAACATGGCTTCAGAGTGTTGGGATGTATAGAGTTGTGCACAGCTGCAAAGTTTGTCCCTCATGAACCCGGGGTATTTCTTACAAAAACTGCAAAAAATTAGGTAAAGGACAATAATTGGGAACTTTGAAAGACTACACTTGCATAATAAAAATGTCCACACCACTACTTAGAAGCAGAACGTGGGTTGGATTGATGTGATTTCCTAGTTCTGCACTGAATCATGGGATATATTGTTAATTACGTAGAATGGGTTATTTTCAGACAGTTGTTTACATCACTGTCATATGCCTAAGAAATTGTCCATCTAACAGACAGATCGAATATTTAATATCTAAATGATGTACCGCCACGAGGAGGCACGTAATTGCAAAGGACATGAAGGTATGGACACTTGATTAGAAACCTGGGGCTAAAAAGATTAATAACTGTTGATAAATGTGTGACAGATTCAATAAGTTTACAACACCTTATCGATCCAGAGACTGGAGTTGTAGTCTGTATGATCATGTCTGTTTCGAAGAAGCGGTGCTCTCTCTCTCCTTTTGCAAGTAAATTTTATTCTTTATGAATATGCTTACTCGTGTTCAGCACTCTGACACCCCCAAGAGACCTGATTTGCTCTATATTAAATCACATAAATAAATACATGAATAAATAAATCGTGTCTTGAGCATAGTGCAAAGAATGGAGGCATGCTTAGAGTAGAAAGTTGCTTTATGGCAGAAGTTGGCTCCTTTAGAAGCCTTCTTTTGATTGCTTTTGTTACCCTGGCCCTAACACATTAGATGAACACTAGGAACTCCCTTCTAACTTCCAAGGATCTCCAAGTCACCACCAGAGCCATTTGGAGGAAATGAGCACAGGGAGTGGACGGGAGCAGTGGATCAAAGACCTTTTAGCCGTTCCAGACAGTCTTGTGAGTTCTATGGATCTAATGGCTCTACTAGGAGTCACTAACACTTAGACAACCCGATGACATTGAACATCAATTCTTCCTCAGAAGCACTAATCCTGTCTTCCTTTTACAGAAGAACTGATCCCCTCTTCATGCATAATTTTGTCCTTTGTAGAGACATTCTGCATTCCCAGTGGGAAAAATCGTTTGAGGGTCTAAGCGGGGCAAAGAAGGCTTCTTTCGAGGTGTACAGCCTATCAGAAGAGTCGGTCAAACTGGATGCTCACAGAAGAGACAGAATCTCGTTTTGACTTTTGCATGTTGTCTTGTCATGGATATCAAGGTAGGCCAGCTGCACATCTTCAACCTCAGTCAGAAGAGCAAGTTATTTAACAGATTGTTTTATCAAATGATTGGTTTGCAATGTATAAGCTTTCGGGTTAATCTTTTAGTAAACGTATCTTATGTTACAAGTTAAAATGTATTTAATTTAGTTTGATTTGTTGTGTGTAAAGGTGCTGACATTATCGAATTGTCACCATTTGGCATACATTTGTTTCTGTTGAATTTGTAATGTTCTATGCTGTTGTGTTCTTCACTACCTGCTTTCAAAGATGTGTTTCTCACTAGTAGAGGAGATTGTTACCAAGTCGCTGATTATAAAGAAAAGACATCAGAACTTGATTATTATAAGTTATTACAGTCAAGTTCTGATATCACAGTGCTGGCTGGCAGAGCCGGCACCTGAGTTGAAAGGCAGGTCAAAGATCATAATCGAAGAAGCTGTTTAAAGCCACAAACAGATCATTGCTTTTCTTTCTTCTGCTCTATGTTAATAGCTTATAATGACCAGCAGAGAGAATATGTTTATTTTTTTGCTCTCCTTAGATAGAGAAAAACCGGAATCTTTCTGCACGTGTCTACATATTCCGAGCTACTGCTGCTTTTCTTTTTTCTTTTTTTTCAAAGTAACTTGTATTGAACTGTTTTCAATATCTGCTTGCAACACAAAACTAAAAGCTTTTTGTTGTATTTAATTTTGCACTTGAGTTTTTATTTTTATTCTTCATGTTTGCAAACATGCTCGCTCTTTCATATGAAAGAGCTACGCATCAAGGTTTTAAGTGGTTTGTGGGAAAGGTGATAGTGTGATCGTGTATTACATGGGATAAAGTATCCCCTGAAGTATATGATAAGGATAATGCAAGTCACCTCCTAGTTCCATACCATTATGACGGGACCCGGGTTTCGTCCTCGTTCCTCTATATTGTTATGGAACTCCTCGGTTACTTGTGATATCCTTAGAATGTGTGTCGGGGGCACTATGGGGGTCATTCCGACCCCGGCGGGCGGCAGAAGCCGCCCGCCTGGCGGGAACTGCCAAAAGACCGTACCGCGGTCAAATGACCGCGGCGGTCATTCTGACTTTCCCGCTGGGCCGGCGGGCGACCGCCAGAAGGCCGCCCGCCGGCCCAGCGGGAAAGCCCCTTCAACAATGAAGCCGGCTCCGAATGGAGCTGGCGGAGTTGAAGGGGTGCGACGGGTGCAGTGGCACCCGTCGCGATTTTCAGTGTCTGCACAGCAGACACTGAAAATCTTTATGGGGCCCTGTTAGGGGGCCCCACGACACCCGTTCCCACCATCCTGTTCCTGGCGGTATTTACCGCCAGGACCAGGATGGCGGGAAGGGGGTCGGAATCCCCATGGCGGTGCTGCAAGCAGCGCCGCCATGGCGGATTGCTTGGGCCAGGGGTAAACCGGCGGGAAACCGCCGGTTGCCCTTTTCTGACCGCGGCTTTACCGCCGCGGTCAGAATGGCCCTGGAAGCACTGCCAGCCTGTTAGCGGTGCTTCCGCTGTCCCCGGCCCTGGCGGTCATGGACCGCCAGGGTCGGAAATTACCCCCTATATCCTTAATATAAAGCAGGTTGGTAACAGGAGTTCACGCTTAATGTCCTCACAGGAGGTGATTCGCCCAGTGAAGGAAAGGCAGCTTGAGCTCTGGAGGTGTGGGCTTGACATACCAAAGCCAGAAAATCGATGAGTCATAATATTGTGACCAGAATATTGAGGGACAAAATATCGAAAGGTAAGTTTGTATACATTTTCTATACCAAACACCACATATATGTAACTTGGTGATTTATATCTTCAAGGTATGTAGATGTAGAGTTGAGAATAGTAAGTCTATACTTCCCATTGTGCAATCACTTTTTCAAAAATGTGTCCCTCAATATTCTTGTCACGCTATTCTGACGAGTCAATATTTTTGCTTCGATAGGCACTGCCACAATTGCTCTCGGTAGGCACAGGAATAGAAGAGATGGTGAGTGCTTCCAGAGGAGTTTGTAAAAGGTTCACCTCTGGACTATGGAAGTAGATAACGGATTTTGCCTAATCACAGTGGTAGATGTGACTGTCCTATAAGTTTATGATCCCTGTCTGGAACGTATCTAAGATGGAAATGATTCCTTCACTCCAGTAGTTAACTGTGTCTTGTGTTGATTTGACCTGCAATGATTTTCGACCAGCCTTCAATTCTTCTCCATGTGTCTCCTTGGCTCTCTCAAAATGTTTGTATTTGTGGAGTGAATGTACCTCACCTTTGTGCTCAGGACCCCCGTGGGTGCAAGATGGACCATATGGACCTTCAATAATAAACATTGGCACAATTCTGACAATACACAATATCATAAAGGTACTAGTGTAGCAATTGATGCCCATTTAGGGTGACCATTTCTCATTACAGATACTGTTTCCAGTTCTGGACTTTTGTGTGCTACCCTAATGCATTTTAGGTGTTGCAGGCTAGTTTTGCTTTAATTGAGCTAACTATACTGGCGCACCTGAAAAAAAGATTTGTACATGAAAGTTAATGACAATAGATCTGTCTGTAACGATCTGGAGTGAGGTGGTCACCCCTTAAACGCTACAAACAAACTGTAACCAGGAACTCCATTGTTCAATCTTCTTAGAAGGGAATAGGGGGTTAAATGGCAGGTTCAAGTAAACAAGCAGATTGTTGCTGCACAGATGTACGTAGTTGTGGAGCTTTGGGGAGATGATGGTGCCCTGTGGTAAACAGCAATATTATGGTAGTGGTTTGGAGTCATGCTGTAGCAGAAAACGTAGACAAAAGGCTACACAGTGCCTGCTTCGGATATGAGGCAGTGCCCTGCACCACAGCACGGTGACAGATGACACTGAAGAATGGGTGGTTGAGGGGAAGATGGACAGCTGACAACCAAAGGGTGAATTAATAAACTACCATGTCGATTTCTCCAGCAGGATCCAGGAATTCAGGGAAAAGAGAAGACTGAAGCAGAGCTGTCTGAAATGCAGCGATCCTGAAGGCTCAGAGCAAACACAGCCGTTTGGAGGTCTCTGGAGCTACCTCTCAGAGTGGGTAATCTGCATTTAGTGTGCAGTGATGACACAGGTTCGAGTCTGGGTCCTCCATCACACAAAAAAGAAGACCGGAGTAACGTTATAGTCTCTGAATGACATGCATCTAGATGCAGGTCGGAATGCACAGCAGCTCATGTTTAGAGGAGTTGTTGGTGAGCTCTAAGCTTCCAACTGAGGGTGGTTCAGTGAAAACCCTCCTACCTTAATTCCTGGCTGTACCAAAGCACTCTTGGTGCTTCTGGATGGGATCCCGAGGTGCCACTGCAGGCCTGCAGAGAAGCTTGTCATATCAGATGGCTACATTGCATCAGACCCAAACATGATAGGTGGTAGACTGTGAGCAGGAACTCATTACCTTCCAGGAAGAGTTGATCTTTTGATTAATTAAAGGCTTCATTGTCAAATAAAGGTCAAAGAGGAAGAAGCCCAGTAGGCTCTTTTAACACGATTGATATTATCAGCACATGTATTCAGGTGATGAATCTAGACACAGTGGTCTAGTACAAGGCACCATGTATCATATTTACCTGTTGACCCTGTCCATGACCTGCAGATTTTGCTTAATCTCGGTGGTTGACCTGATCATCCTTAAAGGATATTCACCCAGTTTGTAGCGTACACAGAAAAGAAAATATGCAATATCTCTGGAAGTTATTCATAAATCGTGTTTTGTTTTGTTTTCATATGATTTGATTTTCGACAAGCTTTAAGATTCTTCTCTGTACATCTCCTTCAATCTCTGGGAATATAGTACTTTAGAATTTGGGATTTTTGAGAATACCTAGCTGAAAATGTGTAGCTTTGTGTTTTTTGATTAGCATTCTTCCTTCTCTATTTTCCATATCTATTCCACGGAGTAACCTGTCAATATCTTATACAGGCCTTACCTTCACACTGTGAGTGCATAGGTTTCTGGTACTTTTTATTTTCAAGTCGCAGATCAGTTTCATTGGTTTGTGGGCTTGCCTTTTCAAAATCACTTGATTTCATTTGTGAAAGGCATGCATACATTATGCCTTTTCCGGTGTTTAGGCCTCCTCCAGCGCACCGGCTAACTACTGAAAACATACGAGGCTCCACGTTTTCCGCATGGCTTCTGGACTACTTTTTCTTTTTATTTCCTACTCAGCGTGATCTCGCCAGGCAGTAGTCGAGCGATTTGCATGACATTGTTTGTGTTACATGGATAATTGCATGACTGCCAATATGTTTGACTGCGAGGGAACTTCTGTTTCCTTTTGTGTGCGCCTTCACTCTCATGCTCATGGCATGGTGCTTTAAATCAGCTCGCTTATGTAAAGCTGTATTACTTTTCATTTTCAATTTATGTGGCAAGAAAAGTCCATTTAGGACTTTACAAATGCTTGTTGTCTTTTGTTGCTCGAGCCGGGATCAGGTAGTCCATGCCACTCCTCACAGTTCCAATGACCTTTAAAGTTGTTGGAGTGCCAGTAGTATGCAAGGTGTGAAGCACCATCATGACAAAGGAAACATAATGGGTGAATGCTGGACAGGGACTATCACAGTTGTTAACCACTTGAGTGAAGATTTTTTACAGGTATTTACCCTCTTGAATCAAGCTCCCTGGGACTTTTACCAACATGCCCATGTTTGCGTAGCCACAAAACGGGGCTGCCTAGATGCCCCTCGAAGATATACCTGGCTTGTGGCTTATGTTTGCTTGATGGATAAACTGCCTCATCAGAAAGGTTCACATTTAAGTTTCTCACTAATTGTTCAATACTGTCAAATCTACGACAATCCAGAAGAGAGTGACAGTCATGATGTCGCCCATTTAAAATATCTACTGCCATCACAAACCATTGCTTTATTTCATTTTTGATGGGATACTTACGATGTGAAACCTGGCTCTAAAGTAAAGGGCAGCTGTGTAATAAAATGTATGTCTCGACACAGGATTCATATCAGGCCAATTTACAAATAATAAGGGTCTGAAGATTACAGCAACTTAGTGAGAGAGGTGAAGGCATGGTTGGGAATAGGTCAAAGGGCTGCTGCGCTTTGGTGGATTAGTTATGGATTGTATCCGACAGTAAGGAGTTGCATGTCACGCACAACGCTCCAGAGTGGAGAAGGAGTTGCACGTGGTGCTGAGGCCAACAGAGTTATGGATTGTATCAGTGAGCAAGGAGCCGCATGTGGTATGGTCCATATGGAACCCAACGGAGCTGAGGAGAAGCTGTGCGCAGTGCAAAAGTCACTGGGTGATGGACTGTATAAGTTATGTTGTTCGGGTACAGTCCATGATAATGCATGCACAACCATGTAGGAAGGATGGAAGTGGGGCTAGGGTGGAGCTGGGGAAGCTAGTGAGCCAAGTGCAGCCTTCATCTGAATAGAGTATGATGAGGTCCTGGACAGTAGGGGAGAAGTGGGTGGTAAGGAGGAACGCTTCGATATTGTGAAAGAGGCTTAATCTGAACCCCTAGATCCTGAATCCTGTACAAATGCCTCTTCACGTGTTAGTGGAAATCTAGAAAAATATATGTTCATCCCTGCCCAAAAAGTCAACTCTTACTTGATTAGAATTATTCCTCAAAGCTTTTTGTTCATCTTCTCTTTGAGTTAGGAAGCGGTACAATGTCATGTTTTATCTGCCTCGACATGTTTGCTCTTATACTCCTACACAGTGAGGCTATGAAGAACAAGAGAGAGTATCATATGTGAAGCTTCTAGGCAAACTTATTTAGGCTAGTACCATGGTTTGTGTCTATTCAATTAAAATATTTTCCACCTTGGTTGTAAGGTACATGGCGAAGCTTGGGAAACAAGCTCACCAAGATAAAGTTCAAGCTCAGTGTGCTAACCACCTGCTCAGTGCCATCAGCAGTGCACGTATAATTCCTAATATGGCACACTCAGACTTTCATGCTTTGTAGGTCTGATCAATAGGCAATTCAATTTTTGGAAAGGGCCCTTTGGAAATGTTCCTTATTGTTATTAATAGCACAACGTGGTGATGTTCCATGTTAATACCAGTCAGTGAATACAGTTGTACGAAGCACTTACATGCCAAAAGGGCATTATGGTATTTGTGAACACTTCAAACACTGCAAAAAATTTAAATAAGAATAATTTAATGTGGTGCACTCAGGTGTTGTCTTGCAACATATTAATGTTCCAAATTACAGATGGTAAAAGAAACTTGTTGGAAATGGGGTTTCTAGTTGGCAGATGTATACACCTTTGTCCAAATAGGGACCACAATCCTAGTTAGGGTAAGTCACATACAATCCAAATTGTCCTGTGCCCACCCTCTGGTAGCTTGGCACTGAGCCGTCAAGCTTAACTTAAAAGGCAATGTGTGTAAAGTATTTGTGCAATAAATCAAACAGTAACACAGTGAAAACACCACAAAAATACACCACACAGGTTTAGAAAAATATATGATATCTATCTGGTTAAATAAAGGTCAAAATGATAAAGATTCAATAAGCACAAGTTGAGTTATCACTTTTGCAAACTTAAAAAA
The DNA here is from genome assembly GCF_031143425.1 of Pleurodeles waltl. NCBI lineage: Eukaryota > Metazoa > Chordata > Amphibia > Caudata > Salamandridae > Pleurodeles > Pleurodeles waltl. The sequence goes on along the minus strand of NC_090446.1, from coordinate 1,328,928,726 downwards.
AATCTTAAATCTTAGAAATCAACAGTTGTCTCTTGTTTGCACAAAATACCTGGTTTGAGTCCAAATTACCACACTCGGAGACTGCATAGGAGGAGATGCGGGGAACAAAAAGGTGTGCGTCAGATTTTCCGATGCGGCACAGACAATGCATTGTGTCTTTCCACGCAGCAAGGGGCTTTGCGTCGATTTCCGGTGCACAGTCTGGGTTCCTCACTGCGATGCAGGGAACTTTTGATGCCCAGGGACGATGCAGGGAAAATCCTGGGCGTGCAGGAAGAAATTACAGGCGTTGAATCCATCCGGTAGGCGATGTGTCAAATTTTCAGTCATGCGGCGACGATTCTTCACTCAGGAAGTCAGGCTGCATCATTCCGGCTCGGCGTTGATCTGGTGGGGCTGTGCATCAAATTTTCAGTCGCAACCCAGGCACTGCTTTGATCTTCGCTAGGGAAGTCGGGCTGTGTCCTTCCGGTTCGGCTGTGCAGCAATTTTCTCATCGCAGGGCAGGCTATGCGTAGTTTTCATGAGTCTGTGCATCGATTTTTGGCGCACAAGGAGTTTCCTTGAAGAGATGAAGTTTTTTTGGTCCTGAGACTTCAGAAAACAGGAGGCAAGCTCAAGCCCTTGGAGAGCACTTCTCAGCAAAGTCAGAGGCCAGCAAGGCAGCAGGGCAGCAGACCTTCACAGCAAAGCAGTCCAGATGAGTCCTTTGGGCACCCAGGCACTTCCTCTTGACAGGTTGTAGGTTCAGGTCCATATGTGTCTGATTTGATGGGGTCAGGGACCCAGGTTACATACCCATAAATGCCTTTGAAGTGGGGGAGACTTCAAAGAGTGGTTTTGAAGTGCACAAGGTCCCCTTTCAGTACAGGTCTGTCTGCCAGGGCCCCAGTGGGGGGTTTGGCAGTCCATTGTATAAGGGCAGGCCACTAGCCTTTGAAATGTAAGTGTCAGGCCCTCCACCCTTCCAGCCCAGGAAGACCCATTCAGTATACGGATGAATGCAGATGTGTTTGAGTATCCTGTGTTTGTGGTTGTCTGGGTGGAATGCACAAGGGAGCTGTCAACCAGCCCAGCCCAGACATGGATAGGAGGCAGATTGCAAGGCACAGGTGGATTTTAAGTGCAGAGAAATGCTTACTTTCAAAAAGTGGTATTTCTAAAATAGTAATATAAAATCCAACCTTACCAATAAGCAGTATTTTATATTACCATTCTGGCCATACTAAACATGACCTATTTACCCAATTCTGATCAGAATCTACCACTCAACCAGAATGTGAGGGCAGACCTAATACTAGTCTGTGAAAGGAGCAGGCCTCACAGTAGTGGAAAATGAATTTAGGAGTTTTCCACTACCAGGACATATAAAACACACCTGTATATGTCCTGCCTTTTACCTACATAGCACCCTGCCCTGTGGGGTACTATGGCCTACCTATGGGCGACGTATGTAGAAAAAGGGTACATTAAGGCTTGACAAGTACTTTCAAATGCCAAGTCAAAGTGACAGAGAAATGGTAAACACAGGTCTTGCAGTGGCAGGCCTGAGACATGGTTAAGGGGCTACTTATGTTTGTGGCACAACCAATTTACAGGCTCCGGGCACATGTAGTGCACTTTACTAGGGATTTACAAGTAAATCATATTTGCAAAATGGGAATTAACCAATTTTACCATGTTTAAGGGAGAGAGCATGTGCACTTTAGCATGGGTTAGCAGTAGTAAAGTGTGCAGAGTCCTAAAACCAGCAAAAATAGTGTCAAAAAAGTGGAGGGAGGCAGGCAAAAAGTTGGGGTTGACCACCCTAAGGCTGTCAGGTCTAACAAAACTGAACAGCTCTTAATGATTTAATGCTGAGATGGCCCTACTGGAATTCAAAACTGTGCCCTTTAAGGCTGGCGTAGAAATCTGCAGCAGGACACCGTTTGATGAGATCTAAGCCTGGTGACCTCTCACAGGCACCTGCCTGTTCAGAACTTTGCCAATGCCCATATTGGTCCCACCAACTCGATGTTATTCCAGGGCTATCCTTTACTTTAATTTATTGGGTTCATTAAAAAAAATCGAAAGGTTTTGGTAAAGGTACGACTACTTGTGTAATCTAGCCTGTGTTAAATGTGAGATGCTGCTAACAGAGTGGGCAAGGTGTTGGTAACAGTCTTCCTTTATTCAACCAGGGATCCCCGCTTTCTCCCAGGATAAGAAAATAGCTGCCCACCTTCATCTTGAGATCATGCACTAGCTCTGGATTCAACTGATGGTTGGGAGGTAGTTGCCCTGCATTAAATCTTTTAAATGAATAATAGTCTTGAGCAGTGCTTTAAATGGAAAAATAGAAGTGCAGGTACTCTGTACCAGAGTACCTGCTTGTTTCTGAGAAGTGCCGGTACTCTCCAATTAAAAGTATTACATTTTTCTTGAGATGTGCCGGTACTCTCCCTCTCAAAATAAAAAAGTGCCGGTACTCAGTACCGGAGAGTACCGGCCCATTTAAAGCACTGGTCTTGAGTGAAGATTATGGTTGTTAAGTTCAGTGCTATTCCATATTGAACCACTGAATGTTTCTTAACATATGACTCACGCATTGGGCGGTGAGGACCACTTCAGATTCTCCTCCCAATGCTGGCACACCGACTCATCCCTATTGAATCAATAAGTTCCAGAATTTTTAGGGTCATGCAGGTGAGGTGCCATTCTACTTATTTAACTCCAGCCAATCGGTGAGTCCTGTTTTTACTGAATCACAGCTTCATCAGACTTGTAACACTTCCATGTAGCTGTTGTTCATCATTAGAAACAGACTCCGAATCATCATATGCATGTTTGATTTTAACAGTAGACTTATTTTTCCTACACACCCTAGCATAATGGCCTTTAATTCTACAATAGGAACATTTTTGTTTTGTAGCTGGGTATTTTTTATGGTTCGCAAGATGTTCTCTGCTGCCACAACAATAGAACTCCCTTGTTTTAAATTTACCACATTCACTATATGACAGAATTTTCAAAGACTTAGTATTGTGGATGGTGATGACATCCTTCAGTTGTGGTGAGATATCCTTTTTACTACTTCACATACTTGTGCTCAGCAGGTTTAATATTCGCAGCCTGAGAGCATCTTTTTGAAAGTTCTGCCTTTTTCACAAAGGCAATAATATCTTTTAAAGGTTAATCACCATACGCCCACAACTTTTCTTGGATGAATGAATTATTTGTATGCATAATAACTTGGTCTCTGATAAGGTCGTCATGCAGATTTCCAAACTTGCTTGGTATGGCCAGATTCCTCAGGTTAGCTACATAGTCTTCAAAAGGTTTGTCTTTGTTTTGCTTCCTTTGAAAGAATTGATAACGATCAATGGCAACGCATAATATAGGGGAAAATAGTAATTTAAGTCCTCCAGTGCATTTTTGTATACCTCTGCTTCAGCATTTGTCCTGCTTTTTTTCTCCATCTGATTGTAAATACGTAACCCTTCTGGACCTAAGGTAGGTAAAAGGATTTTTTTCTTCCTAGCCACGAAAAATTCTCCTTCATGCACATCCTCCAAAGCTGATAGGTAAATTTCAAAGTATTCATGCCATTCTGGCCATTTCATCACTGGTTCACCAGGAATCGGGAAAAAAAGTCAATGAAAAGGTCTGAGAGGCACACATGACAACAATATTCACAGTTAAATATGTAGGATGAATAATATTGCTCCTCCTGTATTCATGTGGTGTGCCAATCACCGTTCCATGATCGACACGTAGGGGGTCATTTTGACCTTGGCGGACGGCGGAGGCCGTCCGCCAAGGTACCGCCACTGAATGACCGCACCGCGGTCAAAAAACCGCGGCGGCCATTCAGACATTTCCTCTGGGCCGGCGGGCGCTCTCCAAAAGAGCGCCCGCCGGCCCAGAGGAAATGCCCCTGCAACGAGGACGCCGGCTCAGAATTGAGCCGGCGTAGTTGCAGGGGTGCGACGGGTGCAGTTGCACCCGTCGCGTATTTCAGTGTCTGCTTAGCAGACACTGAAATACTTTGCGGGGCCCTCTTACGGGGGCCCCTGCATTGCCCATGCCATGCCATGCCCATGGGCATGGGCACTGCAGGGGCCCCCAGGGGCCCCGCGGCACCCCCTACCGCCATCCTGTTCCTGGCGGGAGACCCGCCAGGAACAGGATGGCGGTAGGGGGTGTCAGAATCCCCATGGCTGCGGAGCGCGCTCCGCAGCCATGGAGGATTCACAAGGGCAGTGGTAAACCGGCGGGAGACCGCCGGTTTACCCTTTCTGGCCGCGGCTGAACCGCCGCGGTCAGAATGCCCTCGGGAGCACCGCCAGCCTGTTGGCGGTGCTCCCGTGGTCGGTGACCCTGGCGGTCACCGGCCGCCAGGGTCAGAATGACCCCCGTACTGTTCACAGTTGATTGACAAATTTACTTGCAGGATGCTCTCTCTGGCACAACATGGAAAAAAATTAAAATGTTGCACCTTCTTAATGTGGCTGTTGGTAAGCGCAACCAGTGATTGTTCTGCACGGTGTACAAGGACTTCCGAAGTGTCTGAATACTGCAGCTGCTGTAAACACTGTGCTCTCACGCGCGCCCAGTACTGTTAGTAGCAGGAGAGTGAGACGACAGCTGAAGCATTTCTACTTGGCTCGCACGTGTCAGGCTCACAGTTTGGTCCGCTGCGCCGTGATCCCAGGACGATTGCTAGAACGCCACTTTTGAACGTCTCAGCGAGCAGACTTTTGTAAGATGGAGGCTAACATCAAAAGACTGTGGCCGTTAAGGGTTTGAAATTGCGGTTGTGCTGCTTTGCCACTCGTCGCTACAATGTAAGTTATGAGGCAGAAGCACAGGTAGGTTCCAGTTGTTTTTATAATATATTACAGCAGCAACCATGCCTTCGCCCCTTCCTCCCGTCTCTTCTGCACTTCTCCAGGCTAACCGCCCTGCGCCCAGAGCCCCAGCCTTCGAACCCTCCTTACGTGCCTTCCCCTTGCCCTGTCGCCACGAACTTCTAGGCGCTCACACTCTACATTCTTTATTAATACCTGAACACAGCATTTATCTTGTCACATTTGCTCTGTGTTCAAAGACAAATAGCCACTTATTCTTTTATCCTGGAAGTTGGTGTTTACTTTTCTTTGACTGTAAAGTGTGAGGATTTTGTAAAGTGATCTATGTGACAATCTTGATAGTGTAAACGGAAAGGCTGTAGGTTGTCATTTTATTCTAGCACACAACAACATTTAAATCATTATTCATGAACTGTACAAATAATTCAAAATAAATAAACAGGAAAGCACACTTCAAGCACTTTTTCCTTATTGGAAGTGTGATGGAAAAAAGAATTGTAATAGGATCAAGACAAACCAAGACACTTTACTTTGTGATGAGAAAATGACAAATATTCTCTGTAATCCAATTCTCAAACATTATCTTTTGTGCACTGTGGAGATGTATCAATAAAACTGTATGTCTATGCAAATGTAATTTTCACTAAAATGGAAAATGTGCTGTCTGTAAGTGACAGTGTGCTACCACAAGATGTTTTAGTATTATTATATTTGTGTTTTAGTATTAAAAGTGTGCTCCTAAATGCAGCACCAGCTATACGCTACACCCTTACCACTCTATAGCTGATGGACGTGGTTTGTGTGTCACCTGTTCTTTATGTGGTGCTTGGATTTTTCAGAATCAGTTAAATGGTGTAACATTGATGGCACCACCATCAGTCTGAAAATTGTTCCGGTGTCACTCGTCTTCTGAGGGATGAAAAGAACAGACAATCCAGTAATGCAATATATTTACCTTCTTGTGTTCACTTTCCCTTCTCTGGCATGAGAATTTGCAACCACCATAATTCTTTCTCTGCTCCTTCCGACACAGCTTACAAGTCCGAAGGAAGGTGAGGAAAGTGCATGATGTCTGTGCCCCGTGTCTCCTTTCTTTCAGTCTGCCTGGTCTCACCACCAGCATTAGTAAGTTATGACATTTGTGATCAGATCTACCCAGTGACATTGCCCCCACTCCGGACCCCATGGGATGAAAGTGACATTCTGTCAGTTCTGCATTTTCAATCAACAAATATTGTGCATGCTGAGAATTGTAGCTTTTCTTCCTCTAAATCCGGGCATACTTAGTTCTGTTGACTGAAATACTGGAGTGAATCAAAGCGACTCAGTGGATATGGGTCCAGTTTGTATGTATGTGGCCTGTAAGGGCTGCCATGAGGCTCGAGATCTGTTGTGGATGGATGAATCCTCTGCTGGGACACTAGTTTACTTAATGTTATGCTATATTGATTTGTACAGCACACTAGTCACCCGGGAGGGTATCCAGGCGCTTGGGCAGGTGTGTAGGTGTGTGGTCCCCCGGGTGCTTATACGAAGAAAACCAGGTCTTCAGCTTCTTGCAGAACTCTTTTGAGTACTATACGATGTCCCTGAGCCTTGAATAGCCATCATATGTCACTCATTCAGTGTGCTTCTTCCACCATAGGCATTATGGAGATGGAAATGAAGGCCACATCTGCGATTTTGCACCTTCCTCCCATTTGTTTTGCCCCAGGAGTAGAAAGATAATAGTAAACCATCAATCGCACTCCTGTCGCCCCTCCTACAGTTACCTCCGTAGCCAATTATTTTTTTTCCTACCTGAGGGGCTTCCTGTTGATGAGGCTATCCGCTCAAGCTTTCTTCACGCCCCTGCTCATCACCTGACCAGCTTGACTAGCTCAGGGGCTTCAACTAACGATGAGTCACCCATCCATCTGCCAACCTGTCTGTCAGCTGCAACTGCCCCTGCACCCGACTCCATCACTCAACCCTTCATTTTTACCTCATGTCCAGAGGCAGCCTCAATACTGACATATATCATCCTGGCTGAGTGGGGGGGAGGGAGGGGGTAAAGACATTTATGAGAATGCATAATTACTAGTAATATACAGGGAGTGCAGAATTATTAGGCAAGTTGTATTTTTGAGGATTAATTTTATTATTGAACAACAACCATGTTCTCAATGAACTCAAAAAACTCATTAATATCAAAGCTGAATATTTTTGGAAGTAGTTTTTAGTTTGTTTTTAGTTTTAGCTATGTTAGGGGGATATCTGTGTGTGCAGGTGACTATCACTGTGCATAATTATTAGGCAACTTAACAAAAAAATATATATACCCATTTCAATTATTTATTATTACCAGTGAAACCAATATAACATCTCAACATTCACAAATATACATTTCTGACATTCAAAAACAAAACAAAAACAAATCAGTGACCAATATAGCCACCTTTCTTTGCAAGGACACTCAAAAGCCTGCCATCCATGGATTCTGTCAGTGTTTTGATCTGTTCACCATCAACATTGCGTGCAGCAGCAACCACAGCCTCCCAGACACTGTTCAGAGAGGTGTACTGTTTTCCCTCCTTGTAAATCTCACATTTGATGATGGACCACAGGTTCTCAATGGGGTTCAGATCAGGTGAACAAGGAGGCCATGTCATTAGATTTCCTTCTTTTATACCCTTTCTTGCCAGCCACGCTGTGGAGTACTTGGACGCGTGTGATGGAGCATTGTCCTGCATGAAAATCATGTTTTTCTTGAAGGATGCAGACTTCTTCCTGTACCACTGCTTGAAGAAGGTGTCTTCCAGGAACTGGCAGTAGGACTGGGAGTTGAGCTTGACTCCATCCTCAACCCGAAAAGGCCCCACAAGCTCATCTTTGATGATACCAGCCCAAACCAGTACTCCACCTCCACCTTGCTGGCGTCTGAGTCGGACTGGAGCTCTCTGCCCTTTACCAATCCAGCCACGGGCCCATCCATCTGGCCCATCAAGACTCACTCTCATTTCATCAGTCCATAAAACCTTAGAAAAATCAGTCTTGAGATATTTCTTGGCCCAGTCTTGACGTTTCAGCTTGTGTGTCTTGTTCAGTGGTGGTCGTCTTTCAGCCTTTCTTACCTTGGCCATGTCTCTGAGTATTGCACACCTTGTGCTTTTGGGCACTCCAGTGATGTTGCAGCTCTGAAATATGGCCAAACTGGTGGCAAGTGGCATCGTGGCAGCTGCACGCTTGACTTTTCTCAGTTCATGGGCAGTTATTTTGCGCCTTGGTTTTTCCACACGCTTCTTGCGACCCTGTTGACTATTTTGAATGAAACGCTTGATTGTTCGATGATCACGCTTCAGAAGCTTTGCAATTTTAAGAGTGCTGCATCCCTCTGCAAGATATCTCACTATTTTTTACTTTTCTGAGCCTGTCAAGTCCTTCTTTTGACCCATTTTGCCAAAGGAAAGGAAGTTGCCTAATAATTATGCACACCTGATATAGGGTGTTGATGTCATTAGACCACACCCCTTCTCATTACAGAGATGCACATCACCTAATATGCTTAATTGGTAGTAGGCTTTCGAGCCTATACAGCTTGGAGTAAGACAACATGCATAAAGAGGATGATGTGGTCAAAATACTAATTTGCCTAATAATTCTGCACTCCCTGTAATCTCGTCTCAATATGACTACAGGAAATCTTTAAGCTTAAGTCTCTTCCAGTATCTGTTGCATGGGCTTCAGGTGTTACAGAATGCTGCCGCTCGCTCTTTCTTGGAGTGAGCGAAAGGCCATCACACCTCTCATCACCTGAAGATGCTGTACTGGTTCTCTATCAGAGAGGAGATTACATTTGGACCATCATTCTATAAACGAAAGGGCCCAAATTTATTCTAATTAAATTCCATCTAAATTGGCCACCTACAAACACGCTTGCCTCTCAGGCTTAGACTGCTTGAAGTTGCTGAGAAAATAGGGAACCGTTCCCTGTAATACAGCAAATCTCTTTTTCGTACCAAAAAGCTGTAATATCCCTGCGTGGAGAGTTCAGGCCTATTAAACAACACCTGTATTTAGGTATAAAGTTAAAATGTTTTTTTTAGTGATGTCGTCTAGTCTGGACAGCTTCTTCCCTTACTTCTGATGTAGGAAGCAATAGGCTTTACAAGGAAATGACCATCTGATTTCAGATGAGAATGAAGCGGTCTTGCACAGGGCTTTGAGGCGGAAGGCCCAGGAACTGCATAAACAAGACAACTTCCAGCTGGAAACTAAGTAGAAGGCATGGGATTATAGTATGAAGACAAACAGACAAGCTAGGGAGGCTCAGTAGCGTATGTATATGCCATCAATAGCTTTGTACCACTCTGTCTGTTAGGAGTGACAGTTCACCTTATGCACAGACTCTGGGGGTGATTCTCACCCTGGCGGGCGGCGGAGGCCGCCCGCCAGAGTTCCCCCCTCCAAAATACCGCTCCGCGGTCGAAAGACCGCTGAGGGTATTTTGGGATTTGCACTGGGCTGGCGGGCGACCGCCAAAAGGCCGCCCGCCAGCCCAGTGCAAATCATCCTTCCCACGTGGACGCCGGCTCAGAATTGAGCCGGCGGAGTGGGAAGGTGCGACGGGTGCAGTGGCACCTGTCGCGTATTTCAGTGTCTGCAAGGCAGACACTGAAATACAAAGTGGGGCCCTCTTACGGGGGCCCCACGACACCCCATACCGCCATCCTGTTCCTGGCGGGCGAACCGCCAGGAACAGGATGGCGGTATGGGGTGTCAGAATCCCCCATGGCGGCGCAGCAAGCTGCGCCGCCATGGGGGATTCCCAGGGCAGCGGAAAACCGGCGGGAGACCGCCGGTTTTCCCTTTCTGGCCGCGGCTGAACCGCCGCGGTCAGAATACCCTGTGGAGCACCACCAGCCTGTTGGCGGTGCTCCCTCCAACCCTGGCCCCGGCGGTCCATGACAGCCGGGGTCAGAATGACCCCCTCTGTCTCATACAGATGAGGGGGCCTTTTGATCCATCCTGCAGTGCACTCTTGTTTCTGTGTTTGATTTGAAGGTGAGACCGGCTGCCTCTCTGAGCCCCCTGAAGGCAGTGAATGCAGCTTCACCTTATCTTGTACTCTGGATTTCTCCAGGTGCCCTGAGAAAGTGAAGCAGTTGACAGGGAAGATGGCAGTTTTTGCCCAGATGTGTCTGCAGGGGTGCAGGGAAGGTAGAGAAGAGCTGCTATTATGACCAGGACATAAGAAGTGCCAGGGACTCCCGAAGAAGCATATTCCTAAGGAGTACACACGAGGACCGGATGGTTGAGATAAGCCTGACTTTGAGAAGCAAGTCTAGGAAACGATGGTTGTCTTCTGTTGTGTAAAACTGAGAGATGGTTTTGCCTACCTTGACATCAGATTCCTGAACTTAAGAGTTAGGGGTATATGGTAACGTGCATTAGAGATTATTTTCTAGCTCATCAATGTGATTGGCCATGTTTTCTTAAGTGATTTGGCATCATTCTTCCCGACTGAGGTCTCTGTGTGCTCATCCCACCTTTCCCTTGCATCTGCCTCCTTTACCAGCTATGTCTGTGCTCTATAAATACCTACACACACATGCAGACACACATCCAGTTGGTTGATTCATTTTCTTTGAGATTCGCATGAACAGTCAAAATTGAGTGCAGTTAGTGGTTTAACAAAAAATGGTTGCAGCCAAGACCAATCGTGCACCTTTTCACCCTACAATGAGCTAATACCACTGGCCTTTGAAAACAGGACTCTGTTTAGTTTCGAACAGCACAGCCTGATCCACAACCTTCTACATGAGGAGATAGTGTCTGTGCAGCGCCTACAGCAAACATAATTTCCCTTTCAGCGACAGTCCACGCGCTGTTTAGCGTTCAAACACCTTTCATTTCCTTAGTCTTTCATCGCTGTTAATGGAATTTCCTGGAACACTATAGAGGTTCACTGCGTGAAGCCCGACACTCTGGTTGTGGAAAAAAGCTATGATTCAAAGCAGGGCATTTTAAATGTTGTCTCCACTATTCTTTTCATTTACCTGCAGAAGAAGTAGTGTGTGCTTACAAAATGAACAAGCTTTGCCTCCCACTTAATGTGGTGTGCTTGTGGTTCGTTCTCTCATCTGTTAATTACAAAAAATAATCTTTGGTCGTTGGTACCTTGAAATGTTGCCTGCAGAATGATTTACCCCTGGTCGCGCCAACCAATATGGCCTCTCCATTTGGTCTGGGGTGATATGTAACATCAAACAGGGAGTACAGAGCATGTTGGTGCCTAATGAATGGGGGGGGGGGCGATTGTGTCAATTTACTGAACTGGCAGAACAAGGGGGTCCTGGGGAGGAACAGACATGAGGATTTCAATCCACAAAATACCCTATCAGAGGATCTTTCTTTCATCAGCCTGTTCTTTGTTCTACACCTATAGCTACAAGATAATAAGTGCCACCATGAGCTACACAGTTTTTTAAAATGGCATGCACCCTAACCGTCCTTGTGCTTTTTCTGGGTAAGAGTATCTTACCTTAGGAGTTAGAACGATTGCAGATCCCCCATTGATGCCAATGATGGGCATGGAGGTCTGGGCTGAGATGAAGTCCAGTATCTGAGCGACGGACTCCGTGCGAGTGTCATCCTCAAAGACCACACCGTGTATGCGTAGACTGGAGAGCACATCACAGATCTGCAAGATGAGGCTGCGGGGGTTGGTGTCATTCAGAATGACTGATACGGGGTTCACCTCCATGGAAAAGTTGTTGAAATCAGAGGGGGAAAAGCGGGCACTCTGTGGCAGGTAGGACGTGCCGCTGAAGATGATAGCCACATTGAGGGACCGCGGGCTGCTCTCACGAAGGTCCATGAAGGGGCTGGCACAGGCTAGTGCCAGCAAGAACAGCATTCTAGCAACTTGCACAGGGGCAGCAATCTTCATACCATGGGGAAAGCTCATCTCGGATGGCACAGGCACACTCTCTGCAATGAAAGAAATAGAGTATGAGAAGTGAAACAAGCAACGTGCCAAAAAATAATAATCTGTCTGAAAAAAATGGGAGATATGTGATTTATCACTTTTTTTTGCTTTATTTCATAGTAACTTTTTTGAAAATGTGAACGGTACCTAGCTGACATCACGGCACCTTTCAGCAAACATAATTGCGAAGAGGTGAATAAAAATACAGGGGCAGATTTAAGAGCCTTCTTGCTCATCATTAGTGTAATTTTTGTACACCAATGTGGCCCAACGAGGCCAAAATCGCCATGCCAAGTTTACAAAGTGGCGCAATGCATGCTTTGCTCCCTTTTTGTAACCCTTTGTGCTACATTATGCCTGCGCCAGGCATAATGTATGCAAAGGGAGTGTCGCGTAGGCTCTCATTATTCTAATGAGACTACTGGATTTTGAGCAGCAGAATCGTTCACAGTGTGGGAGACTGAGTCTAACCCACTGCGGGTGACACGCTCTAATCCGGGCTTTGCTCCAGCCAACTAGCAGTGCCTCATCCCTACCAAAGGATAGTGATGATTGGGCAGCCGAGTGCATGACATACTAGGCTTCTCAGGGAAGTTGTGGTCACTCAGGTCGCATCCGGTTCTCTCTCATTTACAACTTAGTCTCATATATAAATGACAAACAGAAGCAGTATATGTTTCAATGATTAGTTTAATAATATGACTGCATCTTAGATAGCAAAGCGTGAGCTGCAATAACCAGGACGACACAACATGACAGTATTAAAATGTGACGAGTAGAGTAGAGTGAAGCATATTGGCACTATAATCGAAGGACTATTTCCTACCTAAGTTATAATTTGAGCACAGCATGTTAAGCTCTAATTCTGCCTTTCAGGTTCCCCTGGGAAGACATCAACCCCCATACCTGAGCAAAGGCCTGTGGTCTGCATTAGCATCTGAAGCTAAGCATTCAGCAATCAGCATACAGTTGTGATTCCCTGGCTGGAATCTCCCTCTAACGTGTAAGGGACAGGCGTTAAAAGTAGGCTTCCATTGGTTTCAGTGGGCCTCTGGGTTATTTGCAGGATTAGCATCTGAATTTTTTAAGCTAATCCTGCAAAGCTTTGATCTAGCTACCCCCATGGTGTGCTGTATATTAAACACAGCGCACACATGGTGGAGTTAGGAGGTCGCTAAGGGGCACAAGAAAAGTGGTGCTGCACTATGTGCAGCATCACATTTCATAAATCTGCCCCATAGTTTTATAAAATCAACATTTCAATAGATCCGTCAGACTTTGGTATGCCACCTAAAGGCCATTCCAAGCCAAAGTAGTAGTGTCTACAGAGCCAGTCTAGGTTTTTAGGGGAGGTGAGGGCGGAGAATTCAAACAGGGCATAAAAAAGATTCTGTAAGGATCTAGTTGGGTGTGCAGGCTACACGTATGAGGTAGGAAATAGTGAACTATAATTTTTGCTGAAGCCTGTGTTTTCTCAGGATACTTCTGATAGAAAGTTAATATAGTCACATTTCCTAACAGTAGAAATACCATTCCATGTGTTGAAGAGACACTTATTACAACAGTGCAAAGATTTACATTCATTTTGTCTGAGAAATAAACAACTGTTAGAAATGGGGTCTCTAGTTGGCAGAGGTATACACCCTTGTCCAAATAGGGACCACAATCCTAGTCAGGGTAAGTCACAACACAATCCAAATTATCCTGTGCCCACCCTCTGGTAGCTTGGCACTGAGCAGTCAGGCTTAACTTAGAATGCAATGTGTAAAGTATTTGTGCAGAACTGATACAGTACCACATTGAAAACACCACAAACATACACCCCACAGGTTTAGAAAAATAGAGAATATTTATCTGAATAAAATATTCCTGAAACAATGAAAATCCAATGTACACAGGCAAAGTTATGAATTTTTAAAGATTAAATCCCACTAAAGTGCTTAGAAACCCAATAGCTCCAGCTGGGGCTATCACAGCGTCGTTGACAGAGTCGTTCCCAATAATCCAACACTACAGGGGCCGGTCATGGAGCCCTAGGTACTGTACTTTTTGAAAACAAAAACACTGCACGAAGTCTGGGAGATGAGGCGTCACAGGGGCTGGTGCGGCATCAGTCCCTTACGGCGTCCGGAGAGGTGAGGCGTTGGTTCCGCACTGTGAGCCAAATGGAGGTGAGGTGTTGGTTACGTCCATTTGCAGGGGTAGCTGGTGCGGCGTCGTTGGCGATGTGTTGGTTCCTTGTGACCCGGCGGGGTCGATGGATCCAGTCGGTCAAGATGTGATGTGTCGACTTTGCAGCTTCGCAATGACCCTGTGTGATGTCAGCAGTGTCGGAGCAACATCGGACTTGCTTTGCAGGCCACAGTCGTTGCATGCAGCGATGTCCACGGAGCGGGAACAGGCTGCTGCATCGGTGCTGGCATCGCTGAAGTCGTTCCAGTTGTCGCTGAAGTCGGAAAGCTAGCTAAAAGCCAGTAGACAAAGTCTTTGCTGTCCCTGGGACTTCAGAACAGGAGGCAAGCTCAATCCAAGCCCTTGGAGAACACTTTTGGGGAAGGCAGAGTCCTTCCAATACAGTCAGAAGTCAGCAGGCAGCAGGACAACAGCAGGGCAGCAGTCCTTCTCAGCAAAATAGTTCCCTGCCTTTGGACAGCCAGGCATGTCTTCTGATAGAGTTCAGGTGTAGTTCCAGAAGTGTCTGATTTGGTGGGGTCACAGTTTATATACCCAAAATGTCTTTGAAGTGGGGGGGCTTCAAAGAGTGGTTTTGAAGTGCACAAGTTCCCCTTTAAGCCCAGTCCTGTCTGCCAGGATCCCTGTGGGGGAGGAGGATATCAGTTCTTTGTGTGAGGGATTTGTAAGAGAGAGCCCCACCACTGTTCCTGCCCAGGGAGTCCAATTCAGTATACAGATGAATGCAGATGTGACTGAGTGTTGTGTGTTTATGGCTGTCTGGGTGGAATGCAGAAGGGGAGCTGTCAAGCAGCACAGACTAGATGTTTATTGGAGACAGGCTATAAGGCACAGATGGCAGTAAGTGCAGAGAAATGTCCACTTTCTAAAAGTGGCATTTCTAAAATAGTAATATTAAATCCAACTTCACCAATAAGCAGGATTATCTATTACCATTTTGGCCATACTAAACATGACAGGACTACTCCTTCCAGATTAGAATTATCATTTAAAAGTATATGAGGGCAGTTCAAATGCTAGTCTATGAGAGGAGAGGAGCAGGACTCACAGTAGTGGAAAACGACTTTGTGAGTTTTACACTACCCGGACACGTAAAGCACATAAGTACATGTCCTGGCTTTTGCTTACATAGCACCCTGCCCTATGGTTTACCTAGGGCCTACCTTAGGGGTGACTTATATGTAGAAAAGAGGGAGTTTAAGGCTTGGGAAGTAGTTTTAAAGGCCAGGTCTCAGTCTCAGTGAAACTGCACACACAGGCCTTGCAATGGCAGGCCTGAGACATGGTTAAGGGGCTACTTATGTGGGTGGCACAATCAGTGCTGCAGGCCCACTAGTAGCACTTATTTTACAGGCCTTGGCACATGTAGTGCACTTTACAAGGGAGTTACAAGGAAATTAAATACGCCAATAGGGTATGAGCCAATGTTATAATGTTTTTAGGGAGAGAGCACATGCACATTAGCGCTGGCTAGCAGTGATAAAGTGTCCAGAGTCCTAAAGCCAGCAAAAAGGAGGTCAGAAAAAGAGGAAGAAGGCAAAAAGTTTGATGTGACCCTTCAGAGAGGGCCATTTTCCAACAACGACCAACACAGTAGTGCATGGATTCAAAGTCCAGTCAGAAATATACTTGGCCCGTATATGGTTTGCAAAATTCACACTTAGGGCCACATGTACAAAGCATTTTTCTGGTTGCGTCCCGTTTGAGAGTAGAAAAATGCTTTTTGGAATGTACAAAGCCCAAATTGTGATTCTGTAACTTGTTACCGAATTGCAATTTGGGTTTTGCAATTCGGTATTAGGAAGGGGTGTGTTCAAGGTGTCCCTTCCTAATACCGAATCTGAATGGTATGTGGACTGTTTTGTGACTGTGAATGCAGTCGCAAAACAATCGCAGTTACACCAATTTCACATTGGTGTTAACCCATTCTCAAAGGGGAAGGGGTTCCCAAGGTACCCATTCACATTTGTGCATGTATGTGAAAACGTTTTTTAAGAGCAGGCAGTGGTGCCAGGTACTGAAGTGTTTCACTTTTTTCTTTTTAAACTCATCTCATTTTCCTTTAAGGAAAACGGGGTGCGTTTAAAAAACTTTTTTTTATTTAAAAGCCATCACAGACATGGTGGTCTGCTTATCCTGGCAGGCCACCATCCCTCTGATTTTTGCGATTCCCAGTGGGTCGCAAATTCCAACCTACCTCATTAATATTAATGAGGTAGGTCTATTTGCGACTCACCGTGAATCGCAAAAGAAAGTCAATGGAGTTTCTTACATTTGTAATTGTGATTTCCTAATTGCGATTTGCATTGAATTGCAATTAGGAAATCACAATTCCAAATGTTCATACATGTGACCCTTAGTGCCTTCAAGACCAACCACAACCACACAACAGAGCCTTACCTAGTGGCTGCTAGTTCTCAACCGGGATGGCGGGGGTATAAACAAAAATATATAATTTCTCTCCTTCGTCCTTTCCTCTTTCCCGACTCCCGGAAGCATACAGGTTTCCAGAGTCCCCTCTAATCATGACGCTGCTGTCACCACCATGCTCGGTTTGTTTTGGCCTGCGGGTATTAGGTGTAGTGAGGTTATATATATTTATCTTATGCTGTGATAACATGATTATGTCTAGGATGGTCGTTTTTGGTAAGTGTGTGATATAAGTCAGTTATCCTAATTACCCATTGGGTCCATCTGGGTATTGGAAGAATTGTTTATAACATCAAAAGATTTTTGAAAATGTAGGTGGAATTATTTCCTTCGACGTATCTTGACACGGATTAAAAATGGTGCTGAAAGCTTTCAGTATTTTCAGAGAGGACGAAGTCATTCGTTCCGATGCACACTTCTCCCGTTTTGATTTATTATTTGTGTCTGAGAAGGGATCTTGATTGCTGAGGGTAATGTATAGGTGATTGTTCGTACCCTGACTGTAGTGAATTGGTTTATTTCCGTTCGGTAGGATGAAGTCGCTTATAGATAGATCCTTTAGAATCTGTGTAAGCACGCAAGGAAGCGTTTTTGAGAAAGCGGACGCTTCTCGCTTGTTGCCGTGTTGTAGTTTAGCAGCGATTAGATTAAGCATTAGAAGAAGACATCTTGTATTTAGCAACTATTGTGAACATTTCGCGGAAACCATTGTGTGTTCATGGCAGCCATTTTCTCTGCCACATGCTGATATGTGCTCACCATGTGCTCTGTCCTACCTTTCTGTTAACTACTCTTGAAAATCTGCCTAGTGACAAGTTTTATTTAGCATCTCCCACTTTCGCACATGCCCAGTAAGGTCTGCAGCTGTTAGTCCTTGAAAACTGTTAGCCCCTCCTACCTGTCGACTGTGCATTTCCACATGACCTTATATGTATAGAAGTCTTGCTTCTATAATTGTACCACCTCCTTTTAGCCCCTGCATGGGTATAAAAGGACCATGCTCTCTCAGTTCAGTGTGCTACTTCAAACATTACCGAAGGGTGCTGTTTGAACTGTAGTACCACCTCATGAGGTTTAATAAACTTTTGTCTTTTATTTCAGTTTCTGTGCCAACTTCTTCCTTTGTGGTCTGAGGACTGTGTGCAGAGAAGGGTGAACCCCTTGCACTAGTAGGCCTTGCTGAGGCTTACTTCAACAGCCGTGTTCAACAAGGACGGGATGTATTTCCGGGTTTTACCGGGTATGCCTCAGGAAATGTTTGAAGAGAAGCGGACCAGATAGGAACATCGTACTGCTGGGCGGACCAGAGAGGAACACTGTACCATTGGGCTTTGCACCTGCGGCTGCTTGAGTTAATTGATGAGGAAATATAAGCGCGTGGATGTTACGGCGCTCTTTCCTCTTTCCACATTGACGGTTAGAAGTGGATTGAGGCCGGCACGTTGGTTACACACTCCAATGTATATTGTTCAAGGTATGGGATACATAAGAGAGTTTTTTGGTGTGTAAGGAGATAAGGATGTTGAAGATTATTGCACATTAAGTAATGTTGGGACAGTGGCGCTTAGGAGTTAGGGCTGCCACATAGGAAAGATTTGGTTCTTTATGACTGATGATGCAATTATGTTTGTTCTTAAGGTGATACTGTGGATTCAAACGACTTTAATGAAAATACAAGGAGGACTATTTTGTGAACCTTTGGTAAGATTGTGAGTTGTGTTAGTTGATTTAGGAATATTTTGTGGTTTGGTGCTTTAGTTACAAATAGGGTTTTTTATGTTTTTAGATGTGATGTGTGGTGCCTTTTGGACGAAGGCCTGGTGTATAAAAGTTGGGATCAATGTAAATATTGTTTTTAATGGTGTTGTAGCAGCATAATAATGTTGACCAATTTCATGAAGGTGTATTAGAGTGGATTAAGCCTGATTTTTGATTTTTTTTGTGATCATTTTAATTAGACCCCTATCGTTCTAGTCCTGAAGAAGACCCTGATGCGAGCCCAGATTTAGCCCGTGATTTGGATGGGTCGAAACGTCGACGATAATGTTTTGAGCCTGGATGCTATATTTTGTTTGGACTTTATTGAGGATTGATTATTTCCTGTCTTAATGATTCAATGAGGAGAAAGTTGAGACAACAGGCTCTTTGTTTGTGAATTTATGTGTTTATTGGTTGGACCTTTTCTGTCCCCTTTTTTCTTACTACCACGTGCACTTTATTTCTGAGCACTTTATTCCGTCCTGCATATTTTAAGGTTGTGATAGGGGGTTTTGTAGTCTTGGATGTGGTCTATTTGTCATATATTAATAAATGATGTGTTTTCTAAACTTATTTTGGTAATAATGATGCTTTTTATTAATTGTTTTTTGTTTTTAGGTGTTTTTCCTGAGTGGGCATTGTAGTCTTTTGATAATTTCTACCCAGCCCATTTCCAGTTTTTGGGTTACCCTCTGTGGTCTGTAATATACGCTGTCACCACCATGACAGCAGCGTTGGGATTGGTCTGAGCGGCCTGCTTAGTCCCTCAGGCAGAGAGTGAGACCCTGTGCACTTTCTCCTCCTGGCTGTGCAGAACAGCCGGGTAGAAAAACTCTAAGTGTGCATGACTGGCCGGCTGTCTACGGCCGGCCAAACGGTTATGTGCACTTATGCCACTCCTCCTCCAGCCCTACTCCTCCGGCCCAGCCCAGCCCCACCCTGCCCTAACCTGGCTCCCTGAAGAAACGTAAAATGATAATTAAATTGCGTTATTATCATTTTAGTTTTCCTTTTTCCTTACTGCACACAGCAGTGGGACGATGCGCCTCCGCCTTAGCGGAGAAGCCGCTGCTGGCCTTACCTGTAGGCACTGAGAGATAGAGTATGGAACTTGCTCCCCATACCAAAGGTGCTCATTCTTTTCAAGCATCTGATAGATGCATGATCCAGGCACCCCTGTAAAGAGACATGCAGAAAGTCTCTGACAGATAAGATCCTTACATTAATTAAGCAGGCAGTAGCCCTAAGCCCTCCGACTGTGCCTTTCTTAACTGCTTTTGCTCCTTTTTGTTCCCTTCTCACTGTTCCCCTGCTCACTCCCTCCTCCTGCTGACCCTTCCACCCCCTCTCCATTCCCTTCCCTCATTCCCACCGACCTCTCTCTGGCGCCTCCCGCTCCTTTCTGCTCCCCCACTACCCAGGACATTCCCAGCATCACTCACCTCCCCCTGCTCTCCTTCCCCCTCCAAGCACATACTTAATGGTGACCACAGCACAGAGGTGCGCAGTAGGCACACTGCTGGTGTGCCAAGGACGAGCCACCACATCCAGTGCCAGGACCCCTAGCCCCCACCGCTACCTCACTCTATTAATCCCAGACACCGCTCGGCACACTGCTGCTGCACTGCAGTATTCAACTTAGAAGGAGCCTTCACTTGCATCTCCTGACGCTTCAAATACCCTCCACAACCAAACCTACAACACCCAACACCTCATGCACTCAAGCACCCTTGAACCAACACACACCCACCCCCCACTTCTTATATCATGCATGCTCCGAAATACCCAATCTTTCAACAAACATGCCACAAAAATCTGGGACCTGCTGGACAGTTCCACCATTGACCTCCGCTTCCTTACCGAAACATGGCTGACCTCAGCATCAACACTAGATATAACCATGGCCATCCCAGCCGGCTACAAGATCATCAGGCAAGACCACCAACAGGCCCACACAAGGAGTTGCTATCATCTTATGGACACCATCAGCTGTACCATCACCACAGAGACTGGAACAAAGTACATGGAAAACCTCAAATTCAAAGTACAAACCACAGCCAACTTCACCCTCAGTGGAACCCTGGTCTACCAATCCCCAGGAACTGGAGCTTAATTCCCCAGCACAATTACAGACTTCATCGCCCCACTAGCCATTGACTGCAATGCATTTATCCTCTTAGGAGATCTGAATTTTCACCAAGAAGACCTGACTGACCTCTACTCAGTCGCACTCCTTGAAAGCCATGCAAACCTCATGTCTCAGCCCATACTCACACTTCCACATTCACCACCTGGACCGATCAAGCCATCGTCAGCTTCACAATTGACATCCACCTACACAAAAGAACCATTACGACAGGCCTAGCCTGCCACACCTGGAACAACATATCAGACAAAGCCAATCAGTGTGCACAGGACACCTAACCAACGACATCAATATCTTTAAACAATGGGATAACCACCAGTGCTGATATTCTAGCCCCTTGGAAAGGACCCAACCAGCAAGAATATAAATGCAGGCAAGCTGGTACACAGAAGAGCTCAGAATGAACAAATGGCACTGCAAGCAACTAAAACTGAGGTGAAGAGCAAGCCAGGAAGAAGTGGACAAAAGCACATTCAAATCCTCCTAGAGATACTACCACTAGCAAATCCAAGAAACCAAGAAGAAGGTCCTAGCCAAATACAGATATTACAGCTTCAACTGCAGCAAACAATTTTTGCAATCATCAAGGATTTCACCACACCAGCAACAACCAACTGAGCAACGATCTCTCGGATTTGTTCTGCAGACAAATCACAGCCATATTCAGCAATTTCGACCCACAACATGAATACATCAGCCTTGTAACTAGCTTCCTGGTATTGGACAAAGGTAACAACTTGACCACCTTGAACACCATCGCCATGGAGGAAACCACAGCAATCATGAAGACCATCCACTCTGGGGCCCTGTCAGATCGTTGCTTCCACCACTTCTTCAACTAAGATTGAACCCTCACCAGCAAATCTCTCACTCCTATACTCACCTCCATCGACACAGTCACCTTCACGGATGCTTGGAATCATGCAGTCATCAAGACCCTCTTGAATAGACCCTTAGCAGATCCAGCCAAGCTCGTAAACTACCATACTCCTCAGGAAAGGCCCTAGAAAAAGCTATCAACAGATACCTTGCCAACCACTTCACCAACCTCCAGCTCCTCAACACCATGAAGTCAGGATTCTGACCAAACCACAGCATACAGACTGGCCTCATCACAGCAATAGTCAACATCCGAATGATAGCCGACAGAGGAGAAAGCACAGCCCTCACCCTACTCAAACTCTCTGGAACCTTTGCTTCCCATCCTAATCAGACGACTGCATGGGGCTGGCAGCGGATGACCCATCCTCTAAAGGATCAGCATCTCCATTACTGGAAGAATCCAAACATGTCATCATACTCTTCAGATGCCTCTAAACGTATTTGTGGAGCCCAACTGGGTGGACGACAGGCAACTGATACTCTGCCTCTCAGACATAACACCCAGAACCAGGAACAACTTCAACCCCTGCATGACTTATAGCCACCTGGATGAAGCTCAACTGCCTCAAGATACACACACAACCAAAGTGGGCATCTTCAGAAAAGATGTATCGCAGTGGGATTCCACCTTGTGGCCTACAGACCTCAAACACAATGCCACCCCAAGTCCACAAGCCGGAAACCTGAGGATCATATAGACAACAAGCTGGACATGTCCGCCTAGGTCAACGCAGTTACCCCTTCCTACTTCCACTCCTTAAGGATGCTGAGAAAGCTATACAAGTAACTGCCAAACAGCACCAGGATAAACACCACTCAAGCCCCTATCACCAGCAAACTGGTCTATGGGAGTTCCATGTATGTAGGAATCTCCAACCAACTAACAAAAAAACTATAGACTGTCCAGAACACAGAAGCCCGACTAGTCCTCAACTTCTTATGCTGGTTACCCATCAAACTACACCTGTTAGAACTCCACTTGCTCCCGATTCATAAGTGCTCACAATTCAAGTTTCTCACAAACGCACACTAAGCACTAAATAATACAGACCCAGCATACTTAAATGGCCCTTCTTATCACCAGCCCTCCAGTCACCTCTGTTCATCCGGACTTTCACTAGCACAAGTACTACTTATACACAAAAGCAGATGAGAAGGTTGTTTCTTTTCATACTTCTCTCCCAAAGCATGGAAAGAACTCTCACGCCACATCAGAGCCTCATTATCTCTCCTTACATTCCACAAGAAGCTGAAGACTTGGCTCTTCGAGTAAGCCCTCCTAGAAGCTACCCTCACTCACCTGCAAGAGCCACGATAACCTCATGGGCACTATAAAAATACAAATAACATAACATGTACACACCCTCACAACTCTACGAGGGATGGACCTTTCATGCAAGAGCAGAAGGGTTGATACTCCAAAACTCAGCGGTTGACAATGCATAGTCGAGAGCAAAGATCCATATTCAAACCCACTGAGAGAAACGCGAGGAATGCACTACTGCAAAGGCTCAAGGAGCCAAATGTCACAAATACAAGACACCAAGAGAAGAACCATAGAGTTTGCTGTTTAAGAGTAGATGTACAAAGCCACTTTGAAATTACTAACCCAGTGATTTGAAAAATCACACGGTTTGGGACAGCAGAAGGGCTGTGTTGACATTGCCTGATCCTCCCAAGGATTTCCCATATGGGAAAGTTTTGTTTTAGGCAGCACCATTTTCTTTAAGGAACATGGTCTACTTATAATGGTTCCTTTTTGTGAATGCAGACTGAGATGATAGTTTGCTGTTCATTGCAGGCCCCCATCCCTGTATTTCTACGCAATCACAGGGTTCACAAACAGTGACCTGACTAATAAATATTCATCAGGCAAGTCATTGTAATACACCCTGCAACTGGAGATTTTGTAGTGCAACCTAGTAGTTTATAGGTCACAACACAAAATGAGAAGTCACAAAAAGTTGGTGCATGTTAGAAATGGGGTCTTTGGTTGACAGTCAGGTTACCCCCTGTCCAAGCAAGGACCCTCACTCTAGCAAGAGTAAAAGAGAATCACCCTCAGCTAACCCCTGCTTACCCCCTTGGTAGCTTGGCAGAGCAGTAAGCTTAACTTCAGAGTGCTAGGTGTAAAGTATTTGTACCAACACACACAGTAACTTAATGAAAACACTACAAAATGACACAACACAGGTTTAGAAAAAAATAGGAAATATTTATCTAAACAAAACAAGATCAAAACGACAAAAATCCACAATACACAAGTCAAGTTATCAATTAAAAAGCAAAAACAGTCTTTATGTAGTTTAAAACACACACTAAGGGGGTGATTCTGACCCCGGAGGTCAGAGACCGCCGGGGCCAGGGTTGGCGGGAGCACCGCCGACAGGCCGGCGGTGCCCCGCAGGGCATTCTGACCGCGGCGGTTCGGCCGCGGTCAGATGCGGAAAACCGGCGGTCTCCCGCCGGTTTTCCGCTGCCCATGTGAATCCTCCATGGCGGCGGAGCGCGCTCCGCCGCCATGGGGATTCTGACACCCCCTACCGCCATCCTGTTCCTGGTGGGTCTCCCGCCAGGAACAGGATGGCGGTAGGGGGTGCCGCGGGGCCCCTGGGGGACCCTGCAGTGCCCATGCCAATGGCATGGGCACTGCAGGGGCCCCCGTAAGAGGGCCCCACTTTGTATTTCAGTGTCTGCTATGCAGACACTGAAATACGCGACGGGTGCCACTGCACCCGTCGCACCTTCCCACTCCGCCAGCTCAATTCTGAGCCGGCGTCCTCGTGGGAAGGATGATTTGCCCTGGGCTGGCGGGCGGCCTTTTGGCGGTCGCCCGCCAGCCCAGGGCAAATCCCTAAATACCCTCAGCGGTCTTTTGACCGCGGAGCGGTATTTTGGTGGGGGAAGTCTGGCGGGCGGCCTCCGCCGCCCGCCAGACTTAGAATGACCCCCTAACACTGTTAGCGTGAAAATGTACCTTGGGTGCGTCAAAAATAACCCTGCACGGGTGAGTGTATGTCAAAAACGGCTTGCGATGCGTTGATTCCACTCACGAGGGGGACCTTGTGTCATTTCTCCTTTTGTCGGGTCGGGGCACGTCGTTCCTACTCTCCGCAGGAGAGCGATGAGTCGATCTGGTCAGCACTCTTGGGTCCGGGCAGGCCTTCTGTTGTTTTTACATACCCATCGGTGTTTGAGTCGGAAATCCAACCGCACGGCGATCCGAAAACCACGCAGCGTCGGTTGCGAACTCCCAGCGTCCGTCAGCGATGCTGCGCGTCATTTCTCCAGCTCTGTGCATCGATTATTCGGTTGCATTTCTGGCGAGCGTCGATTTTCAGGCACAGAGCCAGCGGCGCATCGTTTCTTTAGCCGCAGATCAGAGTTGATCTTTTCCCCGCATGGCGTTCTGTGCGTGGATTTCGTCCTCTTGGGCTGCCAGCTTCTCCTCCTTTCAGGTTCCTAGGAACTGGATGGGCACCCCAGGGCAGAGAGAAGTCTTTGCTGTCCCTGAGACTTCAAACAACAGGAGGCAAGCTCTAAATCAAGCCCTTGGAGATCTTCACAAGATGGAAGGCACACAAAGCCCAGTCTTTGCACTCTTACTCTGTCAGAAGCAGCAACTGCAGGGTAGCTCCACAAAGCAGAGTTACAGGCAGGGCAACTCTTCATCCTCACCTCTTCAGGCAGAGGTTCCTCTTGTTTCCAGAAGTGTTCTAAATTCTGTGGTTTTGGGTGCCCTTCTTATACCTAATTTCTCCTTTGAAGTAGGCCTACTTCAAAGTAAAGTCTCTCTTGAATGTGAAATCCTGCCTTGCCCAGGCCAGACCCCAGACACTCACCAGGGGGTTGGAGGCTGCATTGTGTGAGGACAGGCACAGCCCTTTCAGGTGCAGGTGACCACTTCTCCCCTCCCTACTATTATAGATGGACCATCAGGGAATGCAGATTACACTCCAGCTCCCTCTGTGTCATTGTCTAGTGTGAGGTGCAACCAGCCCAAATGTCAAACTGACCCAGACAGGGAATCCACAAACAGGCAGAGTCACAGAAATGGTATAAGCAAGAAAATGCTCACTTTCTAAAAGTGGCATTTTCAAACACACAATCTTAAAATCAACTTTACTAAAAGATGTATTTTTAAATTCTGAGCTCAGAGACCCCAAACTCCACATGTCCATCCGCTCCCAAAGGGAATCTACACTTAAATCAGATTTAGAGGTAGCCCCTGTGTTAACCTATGACAGGGACAGGCCTTGCAACAGTGAAAAACGAATTGAGAAATACTTCACTGTTAGGACATATAAAACACATTACTATGGGGGTTATTCCAACTTTGGAGGAAATGGTAATCCGTCCCAAAAGTGACGGTAAAGTGACGGATATACCACCAGCCGTATTACGAGTCCATTATATCCTATGGAACTCGTAATACGGCTGGTGGTAAATCCGTCACATTTGGGACGGATTACCACCTCCTCCAAAGTTGGAATAACCCCCTATATGTCCTACCTTAACCATACACTGCACCCTGCCCTTGGGGCTACCTAGGGACTACCTTAGGTGTGTCTGACATGTAAGAAAAGGGAAGGTTTAGGCCTGGCAAGTGGGTACACTTGCCAAGTTGAATTTACAGTTAAAACTGCACACACAGACACTGCAGTGGCAGGTCTGAGACATGATTACAGAGCTACTTATGTGGGTGGCACAACCAGTGCTGCAGGCCCACTAGTAGCATTTGACTTACAGGCCCTGGGCACCTCTAGTGCACTTTACCAGGGACTTTCTAGTAAATCAAATATGCCAATCATGGATAAACCAATCACATACAATTTACACAGAGAGCATATGCACTTTAGCACTGGTTAGCAGTGGTAAAGTGCTCAGAGTTCAAAAGCGAACAGCAACAGGTCAGAAACAAATAGGAGGCAGGAGACAAAAAGGGACTTAACAATAAATCAAATATGCCAATCATGGATAAGCCAATTACATACACATTTGGTAAAGGAGCACATGCACTTTAGCACTTATTAGCAGTGGTAAAGTGCCCAGAGTAACAAAAACAGCAAAATCAGAGTCCAGCACACATCAACAACGTGGGAAACAGAGGCAAAAGGTTAAGGGAGACCACGCCAAGGATGAAATGTCTAACAGTGCACAATTGGGACCACTTATTTTTACCTGTCTGTTAGTTCTCCAGGCCCTAAGGGTCTAAAAGATGCACAGTTTAAAAATGATTGATGAGTCACAGAATACATTTCTAAAAGAGGTTTGAATATTCCACTAGGTCACAGACTCCAGTGGCGGCAGCCGCAAAGTCGAAAGGGAAGAGGCTTGAGGGGGCCCCCTTGCAAAATACATGAAGGGGGCCCCCACACAGAGCCAGCTTTAGCACTGGTGTTGCCAGGTGTGACAGTCTTTTTTGGCACCTCCCTTATGACCTCCTTCTCCAAGAAGTCCCTCACTACCACTCTCCAACAGTGCCCCACACGTCTCCATAGCCCCTCTCCAGCACACATTTTTTTTGTTTTTTAAAGCGCTACTCATAGTTCACTCACAGCATTTTTTCTCAGTGACTAATAGGACATATTATAACCAATTTAAAGGGAAGAGGCACGGAGTTGGGGGTAAATAATAAAAAATAATTTTAAAAAAACGTATCTTGTCGCGACAACGACGCCTGTCGCATTGCTCCTCTTCTCTCTAATGCCCCAGAAGTCCCTGGGACACCAGCACAGGTTCCACATGCAATCCTGGCGCTGCTTTCATGGTAAACCTAGCATGGAAGCAGCGCCAGGATTGGACTGCTGTTAAGACTCTGCGTGGGATTCTGTGCAGCCGGGTTGGAGAAACCTAAGTGACGTGTGTTTGGCCGGCCTAAGACGGCCAGACAAACACACATGCGCACTTAAGTGCACAGATTCCACTCCCCTTCCCTCTCCCCCTCCCATGGCCCAGCCTGCCCCTCCCTTCACATTCTGGCTAAGCTGAGCCACAAGCTGAAAAGAAAAGAAAACAATAGTGAAGTATTGTTTTATTTTTTCAGCTGCTAGCTTAGCTGGGGGGGGGTGAAGCTCCTTCACCATTGTGAAGGTGCGGCCCCTGAAAGATTCACACGCCAAGTCTCTTAAAGCTACTTGAAAGATACACTATTGCAAATATTCACACATGAGGCCTCAGAACCACAATATCCACATACAGATACAGGTCCTTTTATAAGGGTACAAGGAATAGCACACCAAGGCCAACCATAAGAGATGCATGTAACTGGTGAAAAGCAAGCTCTGAGCACAAATTTAACGTTACCATGTGGTAACACCCGACCAATATCATGGAATTACAAATGAATCCCCCTTGAATGAACATTAAGTCGTTTGAAGAACATCAGCTGAATTTCATTTACATAAATCGCAGTTCTAACATCATCCGCAATTGAGACATGAATACAGACCTCTAGAAATCAAATTAATAATCGACAGACTCACTAAATGGGGAACTTCAAGTCTATAAACAATCTCAAGTGACCTATTTTTACACCTTAGGTTGGCATGGGAGGCAAATGTAGGTGCCCTAGATGATAAAGAGAGGACAGCAGCCACAATGACCAGAGATTATTGGCCATATCCGTGCATTTTTTACTTTTTCAATTTACGTCTTCAGAAGCATTATTAATGACCTTCAAGACTGTGGCACCAGGGAACAACTAAAAGCCTGAATGTCTGAGATGCAAATCCACACCTGGTACTTTCTATCACACTACAGGGGAGTGTTTTGTTGCGCGTAGATTCTGACTTACTACAAATAGAGTTTGGGAGATGTAGGCAGATCCTTGGAGCTGGATTTTAAAATTGTCCTTCTGTGGATTATGGACAATCTGGGTGGTCCAAGCAGTGCCTGCACCCTGGTTGCCATGGGATATTAGGTTGCGAAAAGAGATATAGTGCGTTATTAGCAGAGCGTACAAGCCCCTTCCATTTCAGAATGGACCAGAGGCATGAATCACTGTGCCAAGCTTGAGGAATTTGTACATAAGGCTGGTAGGGTGCATACAACATATTTCTATATGGAGTCCTTGGCTCTATTTCAGCGTAGTTCTGTGATGACATCAAGGAATATATAATGTGTTTGTCAACTTGAGATGCAAAGTTGAGTCATAGTGCTGTACGAAATTTACTGTGGATACAATGTTATGTGTAGAAGCTCATGCCCTTCTGCATATGAAGAGTCATAAACAAATCCCCCTTCAGTGGGCAAGAACTGTGCGGACCCGGTTTTACCAAGCGGTATTCTGCGTGATGTTCTTTGTTCCTGGGAGATTAACGCACACATATAACCCCTGACCATAGCAGTTGGCACATGTAAGCTTAGGGCAAATGGCTGGTGAGTAGTGGGTGGACCTGCTTCAGTGGCATAATGAAACTTGAGGGGGCCCCCTTGCAAAATACATGAAGGGGGCCCCCACACAGAGCCAGCTTTAGCACTGGTGGTGCCAGGTGTGACAGTCTTTATTGGCACCTCTCTTATGACCTTCTTCTCCAAGAAGTCCCTCACTACCACTCTCCAACAGTGCCCCACACGTCTCCATAGCCCCTCTCCGGCACACATTTTTTTTCTTTTTTAAAGCGCTACTCATAGTTCACTCACAGTTTTGTGATCTGCATGGTACACGTTCTTTGCAGCAGGCACATTATCCCTCTGCGCTACTTTATGAAGAGTAAAAACTGCCAATAGACAATATTCGGATTTCTCACCAGCAGTAACATTAATCATCGAGTTATCTCGACAATTATATTATTGCCTGAAAACTGCTGGATGCACAAGCAACTTCAGTGCTTTTACACCCATAAGTTATGTTGAAACACAGCACCCAAACCAAAGTCAATGCAATGATCACACCACCCTAAAGCCGGCCCTGCCACCATGCTTCGGACCCATTCAGGAGCTCTCAGGCCAGGGGCCTGTGCACTGGTGGGCCCAATGTAGCTCGGTGGTCTCCCTCCACCGCGGGAGATGCGGGGGCTATTATTTCGCCACTGTTGTGGCTGTCCCCATATCCTGTAGAAGGAGCTACTGCAACACTGGGGAAAAGGATCAGTAAAATAAGTAACTTTTTATTAAACCCCTCCCCTTCCTAAACTTTCCTCTGAAATATTGTGATTTATTACATGTTGTTGAATTGGCCAAACACTTTTACTCTTCAAAAGTAAGCATCAACACATAGGACTGAAGCACTCACGAGTAGAAACTTTAAAATTACGAAAATAACCCACCATCATGCCATTTTTCACACACGACCACTAGCAAAATTGAAAACTATTACCTCTGAAAAATTATAAAGCACACAACACAGTCAGCATTTTTTCTCAGTGACTTAAGTAATAGGTCATATTATAACTAATTTAAGTTCCACCAATTTCAACCGTCTCGTAACGAATTCCTTTCAAGTCCATTCCATTGGACTCGAATAAGTGACCCGAGGATCTGCACAGCAGGTACTCAAACCAGCCAGCTATCTACCAGCACCAGCCATAGGAAAAGGTCGTACTAAAAGTTTCCTTCATTGGTTCTAGCTTTTCCTCGCGCCGTTCCACGAGGGAGAGTGAAGCTGCCCTCCGCACCCACCTCTTTGAGAGTGTATTAGATAAAGAAAGAGATATTCGCGTCAGGACAGAGAGGGTAGGAACTGGAAGCAGAACACAGAGCGACATTAAGTGACGGGGCATCTGTCATATTTTGTAACCTTTCGGCGCGTGGTTATTACTTTTTTCTGGGCCTTGTCGTGCCCCTGTTGCTTTCAGGCTCTGATGTAACAGGCCCATAAAGAATGGCGCTTCCCAAGGCCCATCCTTCATCGGCCATCAGGCGAGGGGATGAATGCGCAGCAAGCAATTGCTTTTTCTCCATCTCTCTGGTTCTCCCAGTCCGCGCATTGAGACATTCGCCAAGACTTATCGGCCCAGATTAAAGATATACTCCGACACTCCGCGGCACTCGTTTCCTGCCGCACGACAGCAATGCTCCTTCACGAAGCCGCCTCTTCATTAACCGCACCACGAGTGACGTTTTCTAATCGCAGGCCGACCAAAGCGAAGGCCTCGTTACAGGGAACGGCGTGTTTCTATTCCTTCCTCCTTTACGGAATAGGCCACTGGTTTCTGGGAGTTTCTGCTCTTCCTTCTAGATTGGCGCGCCACATTCCAGTAGGTGGTCGACTGCATCTTCTTAAAATATTTCTTCCCCTTCAGTACTGAGAAGCTCGCCCTCCGCTATTTCCACATTCGCTTGGTGGGTGGGGGCTGATTCTTCTATCTGCAAGAAGAGCTAATGCTAACTGCTCCCCCAACTGGCCCATGCCACTGTATAACGAGGCAAACCTCACACTGCAAGCACCGGGAGGAGGGAGGCAGGCGAGGAGGTCCTGTAATGCTTAAACAGAGCACCGCAGCGTTTGTGTCTCACCATTGGTAGTAGATGCCAAGCCCTAGCTCTTTGGGTGTAGTTTGAATGTTGTGACAAATATGCCATTAAGCATTTTAGCTTTGTCAACGCTTCTGTTTTTTTCCTTATGGATCATTTCAAACTGTAGTGTTGGGGAAGGTGCTGGCACATGCCAATATATATCAAAAGGTCTAATTTGTTTTGCTTTCAAAAGCACAGATTGCCAGTGTAGTCCCTTGCACTAAAGGGATTACTTTATGTGTGGATGTCCTTGTGAAAGAGCAGATCACAGTCACTCACAGTGAAGTTTGTCAATGTTTGAAGTGGCCTGCCCCATTGCCTCATGGAGTATGCTGTACAGAAGAAAAAAGTAAAATACACAACAGACCAAAGGATGAAGAAGGCAGGCTTAAAGCTTCCAGAAGTAAATATATGTATATTTTACTAAAATCAAAAGCTCTTGGCTAACACTAGATCTAAAAATTGTTAAAACAATCAATAACGGTTGTTCGAGCCGAGCAGTAGCAGACCTACCAAACGTGGGTTGCTATTGGTGATGAATACAACACTATCATCTTTGAATGAACTGACATGCAGTCCATAGCTTCAGCTCCTGTGAGATGGACAAGTGCCTCACCACACATCATAGCAAGGCCAGAAAGGAGACAGAGAAGTCACTTTCACTACAGGCAGTTTCCGAGTGGGTGCTGACCTCACTCAACTTGGGAATATGCTGCCCTCAAGCCTCCTCAGCCTGGTCGAATGCCTCTGAGACACTCTCCTCTTCTCAGCTGATTAACCCAATACCCACTCGCCCAAGACAACCTCTGCGCCACCTGGTCACACACTTGTAATCATCCCAGCATGGGAAAAGGCGCCAGAGGCATGGGATTTCAAGTTTGAAAGACTATAGCTGAGTTTAGTGTCCACTCACCTTAGTTGTATATCAGAATATCATATGCAGAAATATCATATGACCTAAATATTGTGTTCAAAATATACTTTACAAAAACGTTGTCCCGTTCAATGTAGCCGTTATGTAATACTTATTCTCATGAGGTAATATTTTCATAAGTGACACTTAAGACATGATCTTTACGTCAGATATTATTGATACCCTGTTAACACGCCCCACTAGAAACCCCAGGCATTCATGAGCAGTCAATCATGTAATTAATTAAATGATCACTATATCCTAGAAGCCTCTACTTACGAAGCTGCTTGTTCACGGTATGGATTTTCTCAGTGCATAGCTCAGCTCCAGAAAAAGTTTTCCCGCATACTGCTGTGTGTAGCCTGCTCACCAGTCTGTGAGAAATTCCTAGAACACTCACTTGGGATTTCTGTCCAGTATCTATCCATGGTTAGCTGGCCTAGATGTGAATTCTGAAGCCTCTCCTTATTTTGTGGAAAAGTCTGAATTAAGAGTGAACATTTCTCACACATGATGCCCAGCCACATGCCTTTTGACCTGCAGATTTAGCAGAAAGGGGTTGAACTGGGTGCTCTCTGTCAGGACAATTGAAATTATGGCACGATATTAGAGGGATTTCCCGTACCTTTGTACACTAAGCATTCTACAGCACATCCGTGGTGAAAAATTAAGAGGAACGGGGTTAGGGATGTTCCCAAGGGCACACGCTTGACCACCCACCATTCACAGGAGCTTGGCTCACTTCAAAGGGCCCTAACAACGTCCCCTGGCTTTCTACCAAGTGGCATCCCTGTCTGGCAGGCTGACCGCTGGCATCCATTTTGTTAACCATCCAAATAAAGGAGTGACAAATGAATACCTGTCTTTGAGCTGCAAAGCACAACACACATACTCCCGCTTCACTTGGCCTCATACAGCCAGCTCAGATATGTCTTCTTTTCCGTGTCCCACATGGGTGGAGTGAAGGATCCATTTGAAAGCCACTGGTAGGTACTTATAAAAAGGAAACAGCTGGTAGGCACTACTCCAACCACAGACAACAGCCCAAAACACTTTTTGTTGAGTTCTTCTCATTCAGGTGTCATGACAGTCATTCTCTGAAAGGAATGGGTAAACCTGGTGTGTTCCTCCAGCCCACAGAGTCCTTTTCCGAGTTTCAAACCATTTTTAAAATGGCCTCAGCTATCAGGAATGACTGTTGTTTGCACTGGGGTGCAAAATTAAAAAAAAACTACAGATGCATGCTATATTGAGGATTCAGGGCATGGGTGCACACTCTCCCAAGCCACTCAAGGGACATGTATTTTCCAACAGTCCTGAATATATCATTAAGCAACAACACTGAGCAATGTGGACTTCCAGGGTTATTTAGAAGAAATCTTATCTACTTTTGAAATCCATACATTTAAGGGATCATTTGAGACATAAAGAGTGAAAGCCATTTCTATTCAGGGATCAGACAAAGGTAGGAAATTAGGCTGCAAGAGTTTTGTTATTAAGTTCATGATCATCAGCATCCAATTCGGTAGACAGTAGCAAACCAAACTAACTCTTAGATTCACAAAGATTTTGCATCTGGATTGTGTCACTTCTTTGATGCAGCCCCAATTCAAAATCCTTTTTGGTATTTACAAAGCCATGCATATGTGTATTTGCTTGGCTTTTTAAGAAAATAAACTCAATGCAGCACATTGCACTGCCTTTAATTGCATTGCTTCAGCCATGCGTTCCATGGGTGGTGCATGGGCATTCCCTTAGCTAAATAAAAGGTGTTTCATTTCCCCATACAGCTCAGACAGAAAGTGTAAATTGCTAGACACTATAGGACCTGACACCAACACCACAACAGGTTGCTCCTTGGACCAGTCTTACAGCTACAAGAACCATAAGGCAGTATAGTCAGTTTCTTAATGCTGGTGCCTAAATGCTTGTATCTGGTAAATACAAACATGACTGATTACAGGTTTGTTGCACCTACAGTGCACTGCTTTGGTTTTACTGGGCCATTAAATGCTGTTGGTGACATTCCCAGATGCCCAGTCAAAAAGCATTCGAAGTGCCTTTGAGGTTCACTCCTAAATGGAAACAACCTATACTGCCAACCAGCATGAAAATTGCAAGTAACTGGTGCAATGAGCCAAAGAATCATTCACAGGTGCTGCAAGTGGAAACATCCACAGTAGAGTTTGCCAGCATGGGTACCCGTGATTGGGTACCAGAAAAGTGGAAATCAAATCTTACTCCTCCCAAATCTGGACATAGACAGCTAGGATAAATTGGCAGAAAAAAGATGCAAGCATGATCCAGATGCTTGAGCAAAGTAAATAAAGTCAGTAGAGCTGGATGATTGGATGCAAAAAGGGAACAGAACAAACTCTTTGTTTGAAGGAACAGACTCTACGAGCATTTTATGAGTTTTAGGGAACACCAAGTAATTGGCTAATGCAGATCGAAGTATCCTGTGAGCTGGTACAAGGTGAACATTTTACAGCTAAAGGGTGGACCCTTGTCAGATATGATTCTATGCCAGATGCAAGGCTGGAAATCCAGTGCCATTTGAATCTATGGAGCAGAGCTCGGGGTCTCAACAGTTGTTCCCGTCAAGCAGACATAGTTCAAAAGAAATTCAGGAAAAAACCCTTGTGCTTCCTGCTTCAAGTCCATCGGATCCCATGAAGGCAAATATGTTTTTGAGGTACAAGGACTAAGACCTAGGAAGTTGGTAATGAGCTACACCATAAAGAGATGCACCTCCTAGGGTGACAGCCTAATCAACAGATGATCGTCAGCAATGTTAACTTCTCATCTGATCCACCCTCATTGAAATATTATCAAACAAGAAGACCGACTCATAGAACTGGCTAAACTTCCCTTCTCATCATGCAGTACATGCCCTGGGTCATGGTTAAAAGAGCAACTGGGTACAGTCTACATGAAGATTGAAATTCAAGAGAAGGAAAGGGCGGGGGCGGGTAATTGTCAAAAATTACCCTAGATTGAAGTATCAGAAGATGGACCCACACGGGTAAACTATTTTACCTCACTAGAGAGTAGGTAGGGAAGAGGATATTTCTTGCTTGCAAGATACAGCTTGACACCGACTAATGAGAACAAGGCAAGAAGAAATAAGATCCTATCCAACATCTGTTGGTCTAGCGATAAACAGGTTGAATCCATAACACATCTGCTTTTGCTCTGTCAGAAATGAAAGCGTGTAAGGGGAGAATATCTGGAAAGACTCTAACAGGTGGCAGGAAAGTTAAAAATAAGATTGAACATCATTTGAATTATCAGATCAGCATAAAGAGGGCCAAAAGCAATGACCATTGTCTTGAAAACCTAATAAACTAAAAAGAAAAGGAGGGAAAATAGGTCAGGTCTGATTAGACTCCAGCCGCATCCATCATTCCCCCAAAGTAGTCATGACCCAA
This sequence comes from Pleurodeles waltl, assembly GCF_031143425.1. Taxonomy (NCBI): domain Eukaryota; kingdom Metazoa; phylum Chordata; class Amphibia; order Caudata; family Salamandridae; genus Pleurodeles; species Pleurodeles waltl. The sequence goes on along the minus strand of NC_090446.1, from coordinate 1,328,893,694 downwards.
GGAATGGATGAAGGAATATCATCATGTATTCCATTAAAGTCTCAATCCTAAATATGAGACACCTTTGTAGGTGAATAAAGACGAACTATTAAGATATATAAGTCTTCAGCACTATTTGAATTCCGGAGAGCTTCACTCCCTCCTGGAGGAAGCATTAAAAGCAAATAAAAGCCATAGAAATCCTAATAGCAACTTTCTGTAATTGTCCAGATTCCTATCCTCTTCCTTTATTATTTATGTTTTCCTTCTTTTTATTTTCTTCTTACTTTTATTTCGTTTTTTATTACCATATGAGTATTTTAAACGGTATTTTCTGTTGTACAGTTTTGTTGTGCAAAGCCAGGTGACTGAATGCAAATCTTAACTGGCAGTTAGGTGCCAGCTCTCTGGATTTTCTTTCACAGGACAGGAGACCCAAACTAATGGGTCAGGCACCCACGTCAAACTCAAGAAAGCTACTGTGACTGGCAAGCCACCAGAACCAGCAACAGGGTTACAGGAAAATCACAGCATTCAAGATCCAAACTTAGCAAAGACCCAAACGCATGCATATGAAAGAGAAATAGAACCACAAAAAGCCAGATATGGTTTCTCTTGCGTACGTATGGTGTCTGTGTTCTCTGTATGCTAGCGCAACCCTTCTGTCCGCCGTAACCTGGCTATGCATGAAGGCAGTTTGCTCATGTTTGGTATACACTTTTCAGTTCTCCTTCATGCCTTTACTTCCCAAATCTCCATCATTAACTTCCCTCGAGAGTGGTACTACCACTCCTCCCTGTCTTGCCAAAGTTTCACTTTTCAGCCGCTTCACATTCCACCCACTGCCTTGCACGTGGTGGTATTTTCACATCTCTGATCTGGGGTTTCCCAACACTGTTTAACATTCTATTTGGGTCCATTGTCTGTTTTCAGATTCTCATTGTCCCTGCATTGTTGCTGCTGGATTCTAATCACGGCTTTTCCACAAATCAAACTTTCTATTTATTGTTGGGATTCGACTCATGTTTCAATTGCCAGAGGGCCCCTTATTGAGCATTCATGTACATGCCCGAGGCTAGGTGGAGTCTTAACAATACAGGGAACATATGTGGTTTAGTGACTGAATGCTACTTATGGCTTCACACAAGTTGTAAGATTCTGTGGACTATAGTTTATTTCTATCTGCATCACTTCTGCAAAATAATACGGATCTTTAGAAACCAGCATATCTCCATTTTAAACACATTTTGATAACTGAATATCACCATGCGGCTTTTGTTGTCAATGATTATTTAAAACATTATTTACTGGTGGATCCTTTTGAGTCCTTTCCCACATTCAATTTTGGTGGAGTTGTGGCCAGGACTATTTTACCATCTGAACAGAAACTTGGGTATTTGCCACTTAACTTATTGAAAAATCTGAAGCATGTGAAGTATTGAGACCGACCACTCTAGTAACTGCAACGCTTCATAGCAATCAACCAAGAGAAATTATGATTCACTGCAAAAAGGTACCAGTTACCCATGCTGTGTGTCAAAACACATCTCCAGCTACTTCACTGATAACTTGTTAAAATATACTTCTAATTAGATTTACTGTTTTCCATTTTTAATTTAACAGAATTTTCTAATGGTGTTGAAATTGCTAGATAGATGTTCGATTGGGACAGTGAGGGTCATTTTAGGAAGGTTTTTTGTTCCAGGTAGGGTCACAAGGTTTTAATTTTATAGCGTGCTGTTCTGGAATAAGGCTGGCAGTGTGGAAGGTCCGCCTTCAGTGTAATAATGGGTAAGAGACTGGAACCCACCAAATAAAGTAAATGTATGACCTATAAGGGGTTTAGGAACCCTGAAACTTAATGTCAAAGAAGAAATCTATACCTAAGTTCACACAAAGTGATGTATACAAAGACCCCCAAAGATAAGATATTGATGTCACTTCATTTAATGACTATTCTATATGTGAGTTTTCTAAGACTATCAGAAGGTCCAGTGCCTAAAAGAGGCAATGCAGGTTCAACTACTCCAGGTGAAAAGTTAGAGGTTTCGGGGTCCAGACTTAATCATTCTGAAATCTTACTACACAGGTCTTCAAAGAATCATTTAAGCTCCTGGCTACGAGTAAAATATATCTAGCAAATACAAACGGCAACGGAAACTGATGCTAGGGTCTCTTTCCTGGATTCAACTCTTGATAGAATTTAACAATGGGGCATCTGAAAACCACCAGCTGGAAGTCATGTTTAATAATTTTGATACCCCAGATTTTTGTAGCATTTTCAACTCGTTTTTGTTATGTTCACCTAACTCTTAAATTGAAGGACAGTGAGAGCTTGAGGATTTCGGCAGGGTGGGGGGAGAGTGGGTGTTCAGGAGCCCAAGGACTGCTGTAGAGTTGCAGCCACAAGGCCCTACGTGTAAGCTGGAATTGGTTTCTGCTGCAGCAAATGGCTGCTACAGAAAGAGTTGCACTTTGTAAGTTTGAAAAATAGTTTTCCGACTTCAGAATTTGTCGAAATAAAGTAAAAAGCAAAGATATGATGTAATAAGAAAAATTCCCATGTGAAAACAAACTTAAGGTCAATTCACTTCTAAACAGATTTCCATTATACACCAGGACAAAGGCACCACTCAGGTGTGATAGTACTGTATACTGAACAGTGATGAAAAAGGGGAAAGGCAATGTTGGGTGGGAGATATAGTGGGGAAGGAGGAGATCAAGGTAAATCATAAACTGATACTTTGAACATAGAGAGGGCCCAATTCACAATGATTTTGCCATGAGCGGATGTGGCTTACATTTGTATGACTAATACAAGAGGGTTTCAAACTAAAATGTTTGAAAATAAGGCCACAAGCGTTAATACATATCAAGCACAGACATGTAACCAAGAGTATTACGCACTTCTAAATCTTTTCAGGCTGAAATGGTTTGCTGTCATCACTGTATATTTTGAATGCCCACCAAATATGGCTGCAAGATTTCATTCTATTTCAAAATCTATCCACCTTTTGTAGATATTTGATTGCCAAGGAAGGCAATCAGCTTTCTCCGCAGACGCTTTATGATTGTTCTAGTGATTAGGTACATGTAGCCGAAATTCCACATGGAAGCATATAATTAATGAAGTAGGAAGAATACTCTTGAAAGAAACATTGATGATATGTGGAATTAATGATTTATTCAGCATTTCATGTTCCCAAAAAAAAACACTGCTGTTCTTTGTACATGAGAACGAGAGGGTCCTTGAAGCTTTGCCTGATTATGAAGGTTGCAATTATGCATCCAATCAAGGCCTCTGTCAGTTTCTTCTGATAATTGGCTTGATTAGTTACATTAAGTCATCAAGAACGCCATGCTGGATTTGCAGTCTTCCGTACAGTAGACATATATGAAGAAGCAATCATTCAATTCTCAATTTGCAGTCATTATGGATATGGGTATGTCCTTGCTGGGCACTGGGATGCTTTAGAGAAATTTTACAGTTTTCTGACGAGTGAAGGACATTATTATTAGAGCTCTGTAATGGAAATCGAGCTTACAGCTGACATGAACGCTAACATCTGTGGTCGAGATTTACCAGTGCATAGTGTAGAATGTTAACGTTATCTTCAAACCAGTGGATGTGGTGGGGTTCCAGGGGAAAGGAGCTATGTTTTCTCTCAATGTGTTGTTATCCTCAGCATTCTGATGGCAGCGTCTACCTTGGGATGCCTCAGCTTGTCCATTCTTTGGCTTTCTGCTGTCTGGCTACATCTGATTCTCACACTTTTTGTACCTCTTACAGATAATGACTTTGTGTCAGTCCATTGTTTGGAGCTGTTTGGCTTTCTTGTCAATCTGATTTGCTTGCTTCTTATCCAATGGCTGTACTTGCTCTTATCGTGTTTTTATTGCCTTATTGTGGATCATAGCTTTTTACACTCCTTTTGATTGGGTGACTTGAATCTTCCCACTGCTTATAATTTAGAAACTTCTTTTTCTTTTGCTCCATGGGACTGCATTTGTTCTCTTGGTGTCTTTCCATCTTTCTTGTATGCTCCTTTCCCCTTCACACACCCACCCCTCTACGCTCTCTGTGATGCTTTCCCACCCCCGTCTGACCTATTGCTTTCCCCATCCCTTCCCGTCCTGCTCGGGTTCTTTTTAATGTACATCCCTCTACTGGTTGCTCCCATTGCCCTCCCTGCTTACCGGTGCAAGTGTTTACTTAATCCCCATGCCACCATTCCTCCATTGCTCCCCTGGCCCTATGCTGTTTAAATTAAAATTAGTTTTATTTTACCTTTATAATTTAGCCCAGCAGCAGTAACTTGTTACTCAGCCTCCCCTTCACAAAATGTCCCTTTGTTCGCATTTTTTTTCATTTTTTTAAAAAAAATTTACCACTCCAAGATGGGAATCAAACATTTTGGCATAGTAAATGGATGGCTGTATCATCACATTCGTTAATGCATGCTTCGCAACGCATACATAGGCGTACATATTGTCGTTAGTGCTGCAGTAGCTTAATAAGGCATGCGTGATGGTGCAAGCATGCATACAAATCACCACACGTTTTACCTTATTTATTTTATTGCCAGTGCTGTTCGGTATGGGTGCTACCCATTTTTTATTTTTTACGATGCTGAACGGCATTGCCAAAAAGCATTGGCAAAGCCAATAGATCTGCATTGGAGAATGAAAAGGCAAGAATTATGTGCTTTGTCAATGTTTATTTGCTACAGTATCCACTATTTTCTCTGCCGGCGTCATCTCTATTTTAGCGTACTTTACTATAAACAGGGGCATTGTATATTTTCTGTCTTGCACACCTAACACAATAAAGGTTTTTAAATAAAATATTGCATTTGGAACCGTTTTGATAACACCTTGGACTAGTAAACTATAATTACAGTTTAAAATAATAACAAGCAGCTACCAATTTCAAACAACAATGCAACAAAAAACCTTCCTGATATGACCCTCACTGTCCCTATCGAATAACTATTGCTCTTACAGTCTTCCCTTTATTTTCACAGAAAATGCAGATTGGGGGGGAGGGTGCGGTGGAAGGCAAAAAAAAGGTATGCAGGAATACACCACCCACTTGAAGATGTGTGTGATATTCAGTAAAGTGTGGGACTTGCGTTCAAAAAAGCCAAACTTAAAATAATAGAGGGGGCCTGCGCCTTTAAAAAAAATTCTAATGCACCCCCTAAGTACATCATCTATTTTTGAGCACTCTCAAGCCTCACTCTTCATCTCTCACTCATCACCTCTAATGTATCATCTCTCATCCACCATTCCTCCTTGATCATTCATCATTCCTCACCATGATCCATACCACATCACCCTCACTCCTCATATATCATCCCTCATCCAACATTTATCATCCATCATGCGTCGATCATCATTCCTCATCCTCTTTCCCTCATTCCTCGTTCATCATTTATCATCCCTCATCCATCATCATTCACGCCTCACTCCTCATCCTTCTCTTCTCATCCCCCACAGATAAGCCCTTTTCCTGTTGAGGAAAGATGACTGAGTGGTGGGATATCCTAACATTGACGGTGGTGTATCCATTTTAGGGCATCACATCCCTCAGATATCATTCCTCCCTCCTCTTTCCTCACACATCCTCCTTATTCCTACCTGAACTAATGATGAATGAAAGTGCTGATATTATTAGTTGAGCTTATCATGGATATGCATTCCAGACGAGTAAAGACTTCATCTTTTTTAATTAAAATATACACAGGTTTCAGCTATTGTATTACATTCAATTTTTAGGTGGAGCTTACCAAGCAGCAAAGCTGTCTGGTTGCAAAATACCTGTTGTGGGCGTAGCAAGACCTTAGAGGGGTTTTTAGCCCAAACATTACTTACCATTGGTTGGCCTTAATGCCACTCTCACTTGCTTGATTCTTATATGATGGCTTTCCATGTCCCAATGTGTCCATCTTTTGTTTGCACCTCCCCTGGAACACAGTCCTGTTTACCATTTCTGTAACTGGTTGGTTTCTATCTTTCCCCTTCTCAGTTTCCACTGATATTGAAACAGTGCTACCTATTAATTTCCTCCATTTGATGAGGGGTGCATGGTTCCCCTACAATGGAAGGGAGTGCTTTATCGCTTGCACTTGTGTCTATTAAAAACCACGGGCCAGAAAAAGTGAGGCTCCCAGGAAGAGGACTGTGGACCACCTCGGAAGTGGTGCACAGTGCACACCTTGCAGGTGGATGGTTTGAGACGTTCCCTTCCCATGGGGTGGTGCGGTTGCACATGACTAAACCTGTCTGCATGTGCATCCCTGCCCACTACTCTTTCCAAAAGCAGGCCAGCATGCCTGCAGTGAAAGGTGGAGCAGTGGGTTGAAAAGTTATGCCGTCTTTCACTGCTGCTCCACACCACGCACAATCAATGGGAATGCACATCAGCGCGCACTGGGACCGTGCACCTGGTCATTTCATACGGCACCTGGTGTTCTCTTTGTAGTGCAGAGAACACTTAAAGCATGATGTGATTGCTGAATGAGATTCATTCAAGTTACAGCATGCATGCAAAAGCATGTCCACCCACCAATCAGGCATGAAGAACTACAGTGCGCTTTGAGAGCTAAGAGCTACATACAGCTCAGTGATCACATACATGCCAGGAAAAGGATGGAAACCGCAGAATTCATTCCTGCAGGAATCTTTCATGCCAATGCTGTTTACCATAAATGCACCTCCTGACTTCAGCACATTTACCATAACAGTGAAGTGAATAACTTCCTACACGGGACAACACCACAGGGCCGAGACATTCAGGGGCATATCTATACTCCGTTTGCGCCGAATTTGCGTCGTTTTTTTCGACGCAAATTCGACGCAAAACTAACTCCATATTTATACTTTGGCGTTAGACGCGTCTAGCGCCAAAGTTCATGGAGTTAGCGTAATTTTTTTGCGTGAACACCTTCCTTGCGTTAATGATATGCAAGGTAGGCGTTCCCGTCTTAAAAAATGACTCCGATGCATATGCGTCGTATTTATACTCCCGGGCAAAAACAACGCCCGGGAGTGGGCGGGTCTAAAAAACCTGCATTAGCGCCGGATTTTAGCGCCTGGGTCAGGGCAGGCGTTAAGGGACCTGTGGGCTCAGAATGAGCCCAGAGGTGCCCTCCCCTGCCCCCAGGGACACCCCCTGCCTCCCTTGCCCACCCCAGGAGGACACCCAAGGATGGAGGGACCCACCCCAGAGACATTAAGGTAAGTCCAGGTAAGTATTTTTTGTAATTTTTTTTTGTGGCATAGGGGGGCCTGATTTGTGCCCCCCTACATGCCACTATGCCCAATGACCATGCCCAGGGGACAGAAGTCCCCTGGGCAAGGCCATTGGGCAAGGGGGCATGACTCCTGTCTTTGCTAAGACAGGAGTCATTTCAATGGGGGATGGGCGTCGTAAAAAAATGGCGCAAATCGGGTTGTGGCGATTTTTTTGCCTCAGCCTGACTTGCACCATTTGTGGACACCCATACGCCATTTTCCCCCTACGCTGGCGCTGCCTGGTGTACGTCGTTTTTTTTAATGCACACCAGACAGCGCCGGCGGCTAACGCCGGCTAACGTCATTGAATAAATACGGCGCCCGCATGGCGCTTCAGAATGGCGTTAGCCGGCGCTAATTTTTTTGGCGCAAAACTGCGTTAGCGCAGTTTTGCGTCAAAAAGTATAAACATGGCCCCCAGTGCTCTGCATATGTGAAATGAAGTAGATTCACAAGGAAACCGAATGCACGAAGCAGATTTCCAAGTTGTCATTTCAGGGACATTCAGCGAAACATCGAGTTTGCTAAAATAGGCAATAAAATCAATATAGCAATGATGTTTTTGGGGAAAACTGACTCTTCACTAGACTAGTCAATGGCCAAAAGTCCTTCCAGGTACTTCCTTTCAAATCCGAGTCTCAGCACACACCTGACAACTCTTACCAACCACATAGGAAAGATTCTCAGTCAAGACCTTCTTGCAATCTAGAAAAAACTAAATTTGTGATGTGATGTCTAGATACATATTACTTTTGGGTTTAATGCTGCAACACTCTTTTAAGAATTGGTCAAGGTACTACATGAGCACAAAGACTGTGTCACGTGGTCACCATGCAAGATGTTACCGAAGATGGTGTTACTGGTTTGTGTGTGGAAATATATTATTTATATATATATATATATATATATATATATATATGTTATCGTTGTTGCCCTTCGGTGGCATACTGCGGCGCATTTTTTTTTTGCTGGTGGTGCTGGTTTACGGCCGGGCAAGCTGTTATTTTATCCCACTGTTTCTTTCTTTTAAGAAAGATTACCCGCACTCCAAAGTTGTTGTATGATTTTCATGCTTTAATGCTGAACTCCATTAACCCGTGCAGTGACAATTTACACAACCGCCTTGGTTAATTTCTTAAAAGAAAGAAACACTGGGATGGATATATATATATATATATATATATATATATATATATATATATATATATATATATATATATATATATATATATATACATGTGTGTGTATTATATATATACATCATATACATATATAAAGATATATATATATATATATATATATATATATATATATATATATATGTATCTATATCGATAGATAGATAGATAGATAGATAGATAGATAGATAGATAGATAGATAGATAGATAGATAGATAGATGTAATCTATAATATCATTTTCATGTAATTCAGTACAACAACTAGCAGGGGACTCTAGAAAAGGTTCACGCTGTATGCACCTGCATGTGGGAACAAGAGCACACAGTGACTGCTACGAACAGGCGGGTATAGCCACTATTTCCATAAAATATGTATGCTGCCCCAAGATTTGGGTGGGGCCGGAAAACCCTGCAAGTATGGCACCAGTCTTAGATGGCACCCGCCTTATTGGTAGCCTCCAGATATCTCACAATGGTGGGTGTGCATCAGTAGCATTGCCGGGGGATAGGAAAGGGTGTTGTGAGGCCATATCCCATCTGTAATGGTCCTGTGCTCCTTCCCCTTGTGCCCCGCCACCTGGTGACAGGTGCAGCCAGCAAAAATGGGCACTGTCCTCTCAGCTTGAGAACAGCAGTGTTGTTCCTGCTGACATTTCTCGTTTTACTTATTCTTGAATTTCCTAACAGTATTTGATTTTCCCAGATGTAGTGTTGCTGTAGTTTTTTTGCAACACATTGCTCATGTCTAGTGCATACTGTGAAAAGAGTTACCTCTATATATTTATGGCTGTCCTGGTTGTGGGTGGGTGTTTACAATGGGCGATGATTGCAGGCTTCCTGCCATCAGTGTGTGAGAAGGGGCTCAGAATAAATGCTAATCCAATCCATAGCCTATCTGCTGAGCGCAAACAGCAATGGTCAAGTTTGCCAATTGTGATTGAGATTCTATGCCAATTTGTGTGAAGGTGGCAAACAGCTGTCAATAGAGTGACATGGCGAAAGTTGACGAAATGAAGGTGTTTAGTTGAGTGCCTGCATTCTGTGGCCGGAGGTGATGAGAAGGATGTGCAAGGAATTACATGCAGGAGAGAGTGAAAAGAGGAAAGAGATGAAGTGTAAATATGCAGATAGAAGGTTTCAGAAAGATCAGGAGAAAAAGGGTGACAATTTATGGCAAATGGATTGCCAATAGAGGTGAGTAATGACTTTTCTATGCTTCAATTTTATGGACTTTTCCTTCAGAAAGCATTGCAATCTGCCAATACTCTCTTATTGGTTCAATTAAACTGAAATCCTGGAATATGAGGCTTCAGTGACAGGGATCCAGGTGTGCACTGTCCTCATGCTATAAAGCATGCAGCCTGCATAACTTTATTCACAGTACAACTTTCAACTTTTCCGTTCCTCTTCAAATCCAACATTATCTCCTCTCACAAGTCACAATTATTTCTTCAGCAGTGCCACAGAGCTCCACCTGTCAATCAATCTGTTTAATAGATACCTAATACTGTGGGCCTTATCTTTCCTGCATGCGTGTATGACTCCCATTGAAAAGGCCACGAACACCTAGATCCCCTCGAAAATCACCAGCGGTCTGGGAACCAATACCATAATAGCAACGGCTTCACTCCTGTATATGAATGTGTGCAATATAACAAGCTTTGTCTCAATACTTCCAAAGTGGAGATCTTCATATCTTTTCAGGTAACTGCTGCATCAATATTGTTCAAGTGGGTGGCCGTGCTGGGGCACAGTTGACTGCCTGCCGACACAGAAGAAACAATACTTTCAATTGATCTTCCACACCAACCTGAAACACCAAATCACTGTGGACACAAAGAGTTGTTTGCCAAAGCAAGGGCTTTTACACTTATGGGTGATTCTTTCTTTTCCCACCACCCCCACAAGATACCTCTGGTCCTCATCTTGGCAATGCTGTGCCACAATTATTGCAACATGGTCTTCCCAAACGCTTTCACAAAGTAGATGAACTTAACTAAGATCCACAACCACTCTGCCATGCTGAAGGACTTAGACAGTACCACTCCTGCCTTGAAAGTCCGTCAGTGGTTTCTGGCACGAGTTCACTGCAATCTGCACTGCAAGGCACTGCATGTCCACAGCTCTGACTACCATATGATATTCATATCTTACTAGATGTGGGTGCCTATGACCTAGGCACACCTCGCTAGGCATAAAGAGTGTGTGGGTGGAATCTGTCATACAAAAGTCTCTTCCCTCATGAGTCTACATTAAGAGGAAGAGTTCATACACTTGTGTAGGGGAGGGGACTGGAAACCCATCTGTTCTCAAAACTTTTTGAAATCACCTAATCTTAAGGGTGCATGCCTAACCCGGGGATCAAAAATCTTATGACCTCCTGTTTTCCTGATCCTATTTTGCCATCTATTGCAGTTTTGTGTTTGGCCCTTCAAGAGATAAACGGTTCCAGTGCCCCTGCTCTCATGCCTACATTATCAAAAATAATCCTGGGCGTGATTTGGGATATGTTATGGATGCCAGGGCAACTGTTCCCTGTTCATAAAAGCCAAGCTCGGAGGCAAGACTGTTTCTGTTTAAGAGCATAAGGCATGGAACCAACTACCAAGTGGTAGCTGAGCAATAGTGGCTACTAAATATTTGGCAAAAACAATTATTTTTGTCTAAAAACAAAGATAATTGTGTCCTACCTGTTAAATTCAGTTCTGAATAATCTGTAAGGCACGGCTTTTATTCCATTCCTTCTTTTTTAATCCTACTCTCCTGGAGCCAAGATGCCTCCTTGGATTAAATCTGTGCCTCATAAATAAGGTATTCAAACTCCTACAAGTAGCTTTAACAAACCTTCACTTAAAATAAATGAATAAATACCTTGACTACACACATTTTTGAGAGCCAAGTATCTGAGAGTAAGCAGTTCATGGTTTGCATCTCTTGATTTATTTTGGAGGAGCTCCCCTGACATCACCCGGCACATTCCCTTTCTCCGATCTTTTAAGTCTCGCTGTTGACAATTTGTTCTCTATCTTTTGAAATCAAGGAGATCCGGACAGGTAAATATAGCGCTCGGTGGGAGGAGGGATGATATCACGTACCGTCGGTCAATCAGCTCAGCTGATCCTCATTCCCGGATGATGTTTTCTTTTATCACTCCTGACCCATCTCTTTGGACCCTTTTAAAGGGAGCTGTGAATGGAGCCGCTTGCTGGAGCGCTCATGAGTCATTCCGGAGCCCCGGCTCGCAGGACTTCGGATGCGGTCAAGGCTACATTAAAAGGCAGAAAATCTGAATTAGCCGAAAGAGGTGAAACTGTGGCATTGCCCTTTTACAAGAAACACACTTATCTTTAAAAGGCCCATCGGGATTTACTGCGGGTGAGGGAGGAGCAGTGATGTTCTGTTCCAGCACAAAAATAAACTAGTGGTTGCTCTGCAGAATATTCATTAGTAAACCCCATCTGAGTTTCGGAATAGCTCCTAGAAGCAACATTCACACTGGCCAGTAAGTTCAAAATGTGCATTCACTTTATATGCCTCTTTAACATTGGGCCACGTTTTTTTTTGTATATATTCCATAGATCATGTACTGTAAGGTTTAGTGTAGCAATTATTGTGCCGTGCTACATGTGAATTAGGACTTTACACACTACTGCATAATATTCCTAAGGATGTGGAACATTACAATTCAGTATTCTTTAGGTGAAGACAATTCTCTCCTTCTAAACAACTACATGTCCTTGCTTTTTAGTTTTTAATGATGTATTGTAATACAGTTAGAGAAGCTACTGTATTGAATGTCAATTCTGCTCTTTCTATTTCACACTAGGGGTCGGGTTCACAAAAAGTGACGAGGTAGAAAAAGCCCTAATTCTTTTTTTTTAAAAGTGCAGTTCACAAACTGGCATTTCCATTTTACGAATCTTACTAGATGTATTACTGTTTTTATAAAACATGCATTTTTTTCCCTTTAAATTTATGGTGACAGAAATTTGCAAATAGTCATACGCTGGCTTTACTGGCCAGTAAATGAACTAAAAACAAATCAGGGTCCAATGGAACTGCGGAATAAAATTTGAATGATCCCACTTAACAACTTTTCCATCCAATTACCCACTCTTTCTCAAGACTTTGCAGGCTTAGCTATCTAATCCACTTGACCTGTGTGTCAGTGGAGTGATCGGGGAATCTGAGACATTTCCCCTGCTTAACAGGCATTCTTGTGACAAAGATTACCTCATTGATGATGTCCCTGGTGGTACATTTTGATTCCATAGCTCACCAGAACTGGAAGCATTCAGTCAGATCTTTAGGGATGGTAACAATTCTGGTGTTTTATTTATATGCAAAAAGGCACCAACCCACTGCCATTCAGGACCTAAGGGTTTATAGAGGCAATTTGTTTTTAGACTTTTGGTGGTTCTCAAAAACATTTTCGTGTAGGGGTTGTATTTGTTTGGATTGTTTGTTTTTTGTGTTTTTAATTTTCCTTATTGATTGAATTTGCTGTAGTGTCCTTTAATTCTTAAATGTCGAAATCTCCTTACAGCACCTGATGTTGGTTTGAACTCCATGCTGTAGAGTGCAAAGATGTTGAGGTAGGGAATTCCTGTAGTACCTCTTGCAAAATATTGTGAGGTCTCTCTGGTGTCCTAATGTTTCTTTTTCTGCTTTTCCAGGAACCTTATGCATTCCTTTTTGTGTTTTAGTTTGAGGTGTTGTCAAAGTTCTAAAGGTTCTGAATGAGTGCGTATTTAGCATATTTTTAGTTGCATAGCTTACACATTATCATCTTAGAGGACTTCTCTTCCTCTTCCTTAGTTAGAAAAGTTTTAGGAATCTCCTTGGCAGCTGTCTCAGCCATTCTTCTTTATTAAATATACACAGACTACACAGGCTCCCTACTCTTCACAAAATGGTGCAGTTGCCTCTTGTTGCTAGTGGACTAGAAATATTGATATTGTCTCTACAATGTACCTAGAAGTCGAAAGATTCAGCCAGGAAATGTCATAGGATATTCAGTCCTTTTTGGTAGATGTTTTGTGTCTGCTGCAGCTTCAGGTCTGAGACTGCAGACTCAACACACTCAAAGGGGCACAGACAGTCTTGGGTCTCGGTAATGAGACCCTGGCCTGCAGATGAGGTCCTAACACAGGACCATGACTTTCATAGCCCATGGTCTCAACATGGAGTCAGGGACTCCAAACTTTCAAAATGGTGACAATACTTCAATGTCCCAGTTCTGAGGCTGCAGACAATGATGGGGAGCTGATGCGGAGTCAACAAGTTTTTTTGGTCTGTGGGTTTGGTACTGAAACTGTGGGTGTTTGATCATGAATCTAGGGGTCTGTGCCTGTTGAGGTTCAAAGACTTTGAGAGAAATCTCCAGCCCTACAATACAAAACACTATTTTTTAAAAGAAAAAACACTTTAGGGGGCATTTTGGGGACTCTTCTATCTTGGCCTGAAGATCATGATGTACCCATCGAAGACCATATGTGGCCTTTAGAATTATTTTTGCAGAAAGCTGGGATGGTGCAGTGGATGACACAAGGAAAAGTTTTCATTTGGGTCTGCTGAGTTTAAAGTCAATGTCAGAAGCAGACTCCCAGCCAACCCGAGGGTCCTTGGTTGAGATTGAGCAGGGAAACAACACTTTTATCCTATTGATTTAGATTTTACGTATTATGGAGACATACGATAGGGAAAATTATATGCTAAAGTGGTGGATTTGGTACACTATTGTGTTCCATTTATGCTCTAGATTTGGCACACTGTGGTGCAGACCATGCACAACGTAGCACACTATTGCAGGGTAAATGCTTTGTATCTGAGGCACTACAGGACCCTACTCACAGCACAATGCTAGGGGTGGCCCAATATTGCGCAGTGCTGAAGATTTAACATCCTATGGAGTAGTATTCTTACAATAATCATGCCAGCAGACTGTGCCATCCTGTTGAACTACATTGTATTGAACAGTATTCCTGCGGATCTTTCCTGGTGGTAACAGATAATTTTCCCCTTATCACACTTTTCCGAATGGAATGCCATGACCGGGGGTCATTTAGAGCCTTGTATGCCTGCTGGCAAATAGCTGAGGGTGGGGGAGTGAGGGTTAATGCCTCTATTCCCTAATAGGGTAAACATCCTTTTTTACGACTTTTTTATTACGAAAGTCGTGGTTAACGAAAGCGTAACAACGCTTTTTTTAACCACGACTTCGTATTTTTGTGCCTTAACTACGTATGTTCTGAACAACGAACATGCGTGGTTAAGGTACAAAGAAGGGAGTTGGCGAAGGTAAGTGGTGGGTTTAGGTTTTGGGGTGGGGTTGGGGGGGTGGGGCGTTTTTGGTTTTGGGGAGGGGGTGGGGGTTCAGGGGGTTTTAGGTTTTGGGGTGGAGTTGGGGGGGGGCGTTTTTGGTTTTGGGGGGGTGGGGGGCTAGGGGGTTTTAGGTTTTGGGGTGGGGTTGGGGGGTGGGGCGTTTTTGGTTTTGGGGAGGGGGTGGGGGTTAGGGGGTTTTAGGTTTTGGGGTAGGGTTGGGGGGGTGGGGCGTTTTTGGTTTTGGGGAGGGGGTGGGGGGTCAGGGGGTTTTAGGTTTTGGGGTGGGGTTGGGGGTGGGGCGTTTTTGGTTTTGGGGAGTGGGTGGGGGTTCAGGGGGTTTTATGTTTTGGGGTGGGGTTGGGGGGGTGGGGCATTTTTGGTTTTGGGGAGTGGGTGGGGGTCAGGGGGTTTTTTAGTTTTAGGGTGGGGTTGGGGGGTGGGGCGTTTTTGGTTTTGGGGAGTGGGTGGGCGGTCAGGGGGTTTTAGGTTTTGGGGTGGGGTTGGGGGGTGGGGCGTTTTTGGTTTTGGGGAGTGGGTGGGGGGTCAGGGGGTTTTAGGTTTTGGGGTGGGGTTGGGGGGGTGGGGTGAGGTGAGGGATGTAGGGTGAATGGTGCCTATTGCTAATGATTTTATCAGGAATGCCTTTACAACGAAATATCGTTGTTAAGGCATTCGTGGTAAAATCATTAGTAGTAAGGACAAGGTCGGTGTTCCGACCTCGTTGTTAAGGTTAGTAGTTGTTTTTAATTCGGTGTTCCGTCATATAATCCCCTAATAGTGTTTGATTTTTCAAGGATGTTGTGTGCAGTTGTTTTTTTTTTTAATATCGCTCATGTGTAGTGTATACTGTGAAAAGTTTCACCTCTAAATGTTTGTCTGAGTTCTAGTTGTGGGTGGGCGTTTATAATGGGCCACACTGTGGCCAGTAATGGACCAACATAATTGTTTCCCTGAAGATTCTTCATCCAACAGATTACAATTGCATAGCAGGCATCAAATATTTTGTTTTCCAACATAAACTGTGAAACACAGGAAAAAAACGTATGTCAATGGTACCAGAAAGCCTGCCACCAATAAGACAGGCCATCTGATTCCATATACATTGGTGGCTGCGAGATGGGGAGGGTTTCTGGTCAGCAGTGCTGATGGAGGCTCCTGAACTAGGAAATCCTCGTCCATCTAAATAACGTGGGGTATGTGAGAGATTGGCAGTCAGAAGAGCCATCAAATTTTGGCAAGCACCCCTTTACCACCAAAGATCCCCTAAACAATATTCAGTAAGGAATACTGTATATTATTTTCAATATGGTGTGGTAGTCCTATTGGACTACTATGGACCTAGAAAACTACTGTTCTGTATTTATTTAGCAGCCTATGAATCTGGCCACTGTCATGCAGAATTCAATGCTAACTCTATATCTCTGGCTTATGATGGAGTATTCTATGGGAATGCATGAGTTTAGGTGCAGTCATGCACAAGTCCAATGCCTAAGGCAATGCAATAAATTTGGAACACCCTGGGGCAGTGTTTGGGTGGCAATGATCTCACCTGGTTCTAGCATGCAGTAAAAACAGTATATTTGTGACACTCTTTTATATCTTGTGTAACATAGATGAGTATGGACGTCTAGAGTCCAACTACTGGTTTCTCTCTCAAATAAAGCTGTATTCTGTCTGGCAAATCATAGAGCCTTATTCCATTGAGAATGTTTTTTTGCTGACATACTGAAAGAAGTATTCTTGTAGGTTACTTTTTATCTGGCCCATAAAAGGGCACTGTGCCTTATTTTATGTAAATATTTTTGAAACTGACACACCATAGAGCCCATTCCTATTCTGATAGGGATATACCAGGTACACCACTGAGGTGCCTACCTCGGCACACAAAAGAACACTGCTCCTTATGTTATATAAATATTTTGCAACTGGCACACCATAGAGCCCATTCCTCATTCTATAGAACATATCAGGTACGCCACAGCAGAGTTGCCCACTTAGTATTATTTTCACACTGCTGAGTTGTATTCCTATAGGAGTGATTTCTATCATGGACACCACACAGCTGTATTCCACATCACACACTGTAGAGCTGTATTCCTATATCAACGGTTTGTACACTACAGAGTTACACTCTGTCTGGTACCCTGTAGAGCTCTGTTCCTATAGGAATGTTTCCTCTTGTTCATCGCCCATCTGTACTCTCTCTGGCACTGTAGATCTGTACTCCTATAGGAATGTTATCTCTCAAGTACACCACACAGTTCTATTCTATCTGGCACACTTTAGAGCTTTATCCCTATAGGAATATTTTCTCTCGTGCACACCACTCTATCTGGTACACCGTCGAGCTCTATTCCTGTAGGATTGTTATCTTTCGTGTACATCACCCAGTTGCATTCTGTCTGACACTCTGTAGAGCTGTATTCTTATAAAAACGTATCTATGAGGAACACGAAACAGCCATGTTACTGTATGGAGGTTCTCTATCTGGTACTCAAAGAGTTTTATTCCGAATCGTGTAGGAATTGTTTCGATTGGCTAACTGGAATGCAGTATTCCTAACCCAATACGAATGTTTTTTATACAGCAAACCACACGGCCTTTCACTTACATCAATGTTTTCTATCTCACGCACCAGAAAGCAGAATCTCAGGGGAGATTTCGATGAATTACGCTCACAGTGGCGCAGTGTTCCCGTAAAAATGCTGTAGGCTCAGTAAGGTATCATTTTGGGGGCTGCATTATGCAGTATTACTGTTGCACTGTTAGTGCTCAGATAATGTGGCAGGATGAGCTGTTTTATCTTGAAGCAACGACCTTCTGGCAGCGGATCCATAGGGAACACAAATTAACAACCATCAGTTCCTCTTCCTAGGCGTGCGGGTGGCATCCGGGATGCACGCTGCTTGCGCGCGCGGCCCGAGAGGAGCGCGTGGAACGCAGGCCCTCACGACTCTCCAGGCCTCTCCAGTCCTGCTTAATATTTTCTCCGCGCGCTGCCTCTAAGGAAGGACACTCTGTGCTTTCTGCCGTTCTCGGTCCACCCCATACACTTACAGACAGTTCTCTCCCAGCCATAAGTCATAATCGTTCAAGTCTCCGCATCCTGAGCAGTATTCCCAGCTCCCACAAAGTGTCCCACCGTGCACCCCCCTGACCCCTCCCACAAGTACTCTGTGTTTAGTAACCCTTGCCTTTCGCCGCCCGTTTTCCATCCCGGTAGCGGGGGATGTAGTCAGAAAATTCGTTTTTTGTGAAATGTAATGACATTTTAGGAAAATAATGCAAAATGGACAGAAAATTACTTCATATCTCATGTGAAAATCACGTTCAAACGTAATTTGAGATACAGACAGGATGACTGGTTACAGGAGAATAATAACCACGAGCAATGAAAAATGTACGGATTTTGTGGCATTTTTTAAGTTTAAAGAAACGTTCACTAAAGTCTAATGTATACCACACAGCTACCAGGCTAGATATAGGTCTGTGAAACATTAAGATTTTTTTCTCATGATTACGTATTTCTAGAAAAAACTACACAACGGTCACAAATTGCTAAGATTGCTTAGGATTTCGCGTGAAAAGTAGGACTTTCGCAATGCTTTACGCATGACATACTTTTCATTTTCACCATACGATTTTTGCCTCCAGCCTTAAATGTCACGAGTACCGGTCATCAATGCAGCCAGGAGGGAAACACAGCAAGAGCAGGGAAGATCCAGATGCCACAAAAGCACAACCACAGCTGAAATCAAAGAGAAACACGGGATCTCAGCAATCGACCCGAACCCAACTATTTGAGAATTGTGTAATAAAACTTTGCTTACAGGGTAAAAACTTTGTGTGGTTCATCGCACGGCTGAAAAATTGATCTCTGAATTGCTATACTGGTTCCCTTCTGACCTCCACAGAGTATCTGGGCTTACAAAGGTACACATTATGGAGCATTTTTTCATCAGAAGCATCACCAGAACATCTTGCTTCCCTCTTCCAGCCCCAAAAACCATTTCATTATTTCCTCCTGGACCAAGGCCTACCGCATTCCCCATTCCTCCACTCCTCCCCACAGCTCTGTGCTTTTCTGTCTCCATGTCAAGCTCTTCATCTCTTTCCTTTTAACTGGGAGACAGAACTGTTAGCCTTCTCCCTCTGGGTAATTAGGTGGAAATAGCCAATTAAACCATTAAGGAAATGACACCTGTGGGGATTAAAGTTCCACGCATGCACAATTAATTTCTGCAGCTTGGGCTTCTTTGCTTTCACCAGCCTAGCCCTAGGCTGGACAGTCCGTGTCCGCAAAATAGAAAGCGCCTTTCGTATCCGTGGCCATCTGCAGCATCGTGACTATTCCACAGTCCGGACCAGATCCACCAACACCCTGTTACCATTTCTCCTAGCCCGGGCGACAAGGCACCCCTTTACCATTCCCTCGACCAGCAAAAACACCATTTCCCTTACTCATCTACAGTCCTAAAATGATGGCAGTTCCACCTATCTTTCGTGGGAGACAGGCCAACCAATAAAACCTTAACATTGCTAGCCCGGGTCCGATAGTATTTCTCACACCATTCTATCACGCAGCACAACCAGCAATTCCCTCACTGTTGTGCAGTCCTGAAATGATAGCTCCCACGAGACTAGCCAACCAGTACCCCTTAACATTAATAGTCCGGGTTGGATAGCATCATTCTGTCATCCAGGACAACCAGCATCTTCCTTTCAGTTCTGCAGTCCAGGTACAATAGTAGTTCTACCTACTCTTCTCAAGTGACAAGCCGCCCAGTACACTCTTAACATTGCTGTAAGAAATTAGGTTGTTGGTTGTGTAGAGTGTGAGCCCTGTTCAAGCAGCAATGACAATTCTTGTCACGGTGAGGCACAAACCAACCCTAAATTAACCTGTGCTCAACCCTATGGTAGCATGGCAAGGAGCATTAAGGCTTAACTTGGGAAAATTATTTGTGCAACACTTCAAACAGTAATAAAGTGAAAAATACCACACAAAAGGACCCCAAACCAAGTTAGTAAAATAGGACTTTCTTTAATAAATAAATCAAGACAAAAGTAACAAAAATACAATTAATAGAACCAGAGAGATGCAATTTTGAAAGATTTAAGTACAAATAGCCCCAAAAAGCACCAAGCGCCAACTGTGAGATCCTGTTGCTCCAGACTGGAACAAAGTCACAAGTTCAGGGTGACTGCAATGGAGCACAGGCTGGCTACAGAGACCCAGTTAGGCCCGCTAAACAAAGTGCCTTAAATCTTGGTTTGCGGATCGTTGTGAGGATCAGTGTTGAAGATCCACAGGGCAGCTGGATCGATACATCGGTTCATGAGATGCGACAAGGCTGCGATGTGATGGCCTATGTCATCATTGAGGATCCCACCAATGGCGTAGCGTGGGGGGTTCAGGGGGAGCCGGCCGCACCGGGCGCAACATCTGGGGGGGGGGGGGGCGCGCTTGCACTCGCGAGTGCTAAAATCCACGGGTTAGGGGGCGCATATTACTTGCCTTGCCCCGGGTGCTGACAACCCACGCTACGCCACTGGATCCCACTGACGGGACTTGCAGTGGGTTCCACTGGGTTGCAATGCGGTGCAGGGCTTTGCAATAGGTCCAATCCAAGAAGCAGTAGTGGAGCGTTGGTTCTGCTCCGGTTTGTGCTGCTCAACAAAGAGGATGTGTCGGTTCCGCTAGATGCACAGTGGCTAACAGAGCACCTGAAGAAATCTTGCAAGTGTCCGGGACTAGGGTGGCACCACTTGAAAGGGTAGGCTCACAGATGGCAGAGTCCAGGTGCAAGGTTGTTGAAAGTCTGTTGTGTCCCTGACACTTCAGATCAGAAGGGGAGCCAACTAGCACTTGGAGACACTCTGGGTTCTGGATTCAAGAGATGCAGATCCAATCCTTCTCACCCAGGCAAAAGGGCAGCAAGCAGCAGGTCAGCAGAGCAGAAAAGCAGTCCTTCAGGCCACAGTCCAGCAGAGTGACAGTTCTTTCAGCCGCATAGCAGTCCTTCCTTGCAGAGTATCCGCAAGTCCAGAAGTGTACGGAAGAGTTGGTGTCTGAGGTCCAGTATTTATACCCAGTTGTGCCTTTGAATTGAGGATAGACTTCTACAGGCATGCCTTTTAAGTGCACAAGTGCTCTTCCTTCCTGGCCCTGTCTCCAAACTAACTACAGGGGTATGCAGTCCTTTGTGTGGAGACAGGACACAGCCTATAGGGCCCAGCTGCTCCATCCCATCCTGCCAGTGATGACCCATCCAGTCACACCTAAGCTCCCGATTGTGTGTGGCTGTTTAGGAGGAATACACAAAGCCCAACTGTCAAATGCACCCAGTCATGTGCCCCATAGACATGCTGCAGACACCCAATGGCTAATGCAAGAAAATGCCAACTTTCTAAATTGGCATTTTCAAAATGGCGATTTAAAATCTGACACCATAAATTAGGATTTTTCGTACAATTCCACAGACACCAAACGTGAACTGACTATCTGTTCCCATTTGGTAATTACATTTATAAAATGTAGTAAGTTAACTCCAATGTTATCATTGTGGGAGAGGTTGACCTTACAGTAGTGAAAAACGAATTTAAGAGTTTTCACCACCAAGACATGTAAAACGTAAAAGTACATGTCCTACTTTCTAAATACATTGCACCCTGCCCTCTGAGCTGGCAAAGGCTTACACTAAGGGTGACTTACATGTATTAAAAAGGAAGGTTTGGGTCTGGAAAAGGTTTTATTTTGCCAGGTCAATCTAGCAGTTTAAAACAGCACACATTCATGCTGCAATGGCAGGCCTGAGACATGTTTAAAGAGCTACTTAAGCTGGTGGTACAATCAGTGCTTCAGGCCCACTAGTAGCATTTATTTACAGGCCCTGGGCACAGGTAATGCCACTTTATTAGGGACATGCACGTAAATTAAATATGCCAATTGAGTATTACCCAATCTGACATGTTTTAAAGAGGGACCATAAGTACTTTAGCACTGGTTAGCAGTGGTAAAGTGCACAGCATCCTAAAGCCAGCAAAAACAAAGTCAGCAAACAAAAGAGGTCTGACGTTTTGACGTTAGGGGAAAACGACACCAAGGATGCCAGGTTGAACAATTACTAGTCCAGGTAGGATGGCATCCTCTTACCATTCCATCACCCAGCATAACCTGCATCTCCCTTGCTGTTCTGCAATCCAGAAACAATAGCAGTTCCACCTACCCTTCCCAGGAGTCAAGCCAACCGGTGCCCGCTTAACATCAATACTCTGGGTCAGGTAGCATTCCTTTTACGATTCCTCTCAGTTAGTGCATCCATAATCCCCCTTACCAGTATGCAGTCTAGAGCACAATCAGCCCTCTAAAGATTATTCCTGTAGAGTGTAACTAGCATCCGTCTTCCTGATTCCCTAGTCCTTCCATGGCATGAGGCCTCCATCTGCAAGACTCTCAGAAAGAGCCTCACAGCAGTCTCTAATCTAAGTGCTGGGTGCCCTCTACCAACCTCCACGTCTTCAGCTGTACCTTCACACTAGTCCTGGCAGGGGCCTTCAAAAGGAAGAGTAGAGGTCTGGATTTCATAACATTCAGTGAATGGACCCCTTGTCATCCGTGCCACTCGAGGTGACAAGAGAGGTGACACTAAAGGGCAGATTCAGTTGCACAAAACATAAGAGGCAATAATGGAAAAAGGGCACAGCTATTTCTATTGCTAAGGAACTAGTCAGTGCATGAATAAGCTGGAAGCAGCAAGACATAGGACTCTGGGTGCCACCTGGAAGCAAGCATGACTGAATCCTAGGGGCCCGATACCTTATGCTCAATCGAGACCTGACCCACTACCGAAGACTTATTGCAACATTGAAATAAGCTATGTCTGCACATGGGGCAAAAGAAGGTAAGAAAAGCAAGCATAGTGCATTAAGGCGTTGTGGCACATGACCTCACATAAGTAGTCCAGGCTCACCCTCCCTCAATAGAACCTGTTCCTTGGTCCTACTGTCCCACTCAACCGTCCTAACCAGTATAAACAGGACAGTGAATGGGGGCACGCTGGGACAGCAGTGAGGCGCTAATGGTGATCAGGCCTCCACTTGCTTGATGGTTGTAGTCATCTATTTGGAGATGTGGCTGGACCATCAATATATGAAATCACAAGTATTTGATGATAAATCCTGGTCTGCCTGGGCCAGCTGTGCCCTGATGGACTAGAACTGAATGTTTCTCAATGTCCGAGTCAAACTCATCAGCTCGCCCACCTCTTCTGTTCTCACTCTTATCTCATTCTCCCCCACTAAATATTCTCACTACTGATCTCCCTCTCACCTTCCCTGGATATTTCTGTCCCACCTTTTCCTGTTCTTTCCCCATCCGGATATTGACCTGTCTCCCCTGTCGCAGACATTCATTTCTTCATTGTCTCTTCTTCACACTCTGGGTCTTAACTTCTGTGAGCATTTTTCTTGCATCAAAGTAGTTGTGTCCCTGTGACTCATAAGAACAGCTCATCCCTGACTCACTGATCACTGCCGCCCACCTGCTGCTTCCGAGGGAGATGTCCTACAAGTGGGATACCTCATGTCAATTAATGCCACCTTAAGGATCCAATAATTTTCAGCGGTGGTGCAAGGTTTCGCAGCAGCGGAGGGCCCAGGCACCACCTGCCCATCACTGGCTTCACTTTGCTTGTCTCCTGGCCTTCACGTGCCCGTCTACTGCTGTTTATTTCCTACTCACGCGTCCTCCATTCCATCTCCTCTGTGCCAGTCTGCCCCAATCACCCCGGCGTCCCTTGATGGGGTTTTATTCGTGGTCCGTGTAGGGCACAATCACTTCAACCTGTCTCGCTGCCACATATTCTAATTAATATTTATTGTGAATAATCGCTGTGGGTTAGAATGCCAGGGATGGCTAAACATGTCACACATACCATGGAGCCTCGAGGTGACGCTGCAACTGTGGCATGCGCTAACTTAATTTGTGGGACTGGGGCGTCGCTGGCAGCTGGCGATAGACGGGGCCTTGTGGAGGCTGGGAGATCGGGGCATGGGGGAGAGACCGGAATTGTAAGCAGTGGCTGGTGTCAGAGTGACGGCTTCCTGAGCGGAGAGGGCCGCTGATTACAGGCTGACAGTCTGTGGTGTTAGGCGGCCGCTGCAAGCAGCTCATTGGCACAGCGGGGGCAGAGGAGAAGAGAAGGGCGGGCACCGGCATGAGAAGGAGACAGAAGTAAAGGGAGGCGCCATTACTGGTGTTTGGGGGGAAGCAGAGGAATGTTCGAGAGAGGGGGCTGGTGAAATGCAGATCTATAACACGAAAAGAGGAAGGGGCAAAACATAAACATAGACACTAATGTCCATATACTGATTGGTACGGTAAATGCACATTGACAAAGCCGGTAGGTCTGTCTTAACGTAAATAGTAATTGTTTTTGTGTGTTTTGTTCTGTGTCAGCAACTGTGATCTAGTAGAAACACTCTCAACAACTAATAGGTACAGCCTCAGCCCATATACTCCAGAGTATGCCCAGGAAGAGCCACATATGCCCAGGTACAGCCATCATGTACCATGGGAAGCTTTATATGCCCTTGTTGCCACCTTATGCCAGGAACAACCTCACATCTTAATGTACAGCCATCCTTTGCTGAGGACAGCCTCATGTGCCTAGGGACTACAGCATATGCCAGTAGTCGTCTCATATACTTAGGTAGCAGGAACCTAGGTCAAGGGCTTTGAAGCGCTTTAGAACAGAACCAGACAACATTTCCAATGTTTTCCCTTCATTTTAAGGCACAAGGAGATTAAGTTATTCACCCACAATCACAGAATGTTGAGCTGAGGCCAGAATCCGATCTCGGTTCCCGTGTTCCAAAGCCATCAGCTCTAGCCACTAGGCCACATCTCCTCCCCAGTGAAACACGCCCACCTAGAAACAGCGATTTTATGACAGACGCTGAGACCTTATTCCAGGAAAGCTTTCTTGTTTCCAGGTATAAATATCATGTGCTGAGTATGGTCATTTTATGCAGATGCAGCCTCTTATGCCATGGATTGCCTCATACATCAGGTACAGATTTGGTGTGCCATCTTATGCCAGGCACTGCAATCATACGTCCGGGTAAAGCATCTTATGGCTGATGTTACCATCATAAACCAAGTCCAGCCTAAAAAGCCCAGGTTTTACCATCGTATGCCACATACAGCCGCATCTCTTGGGTAAACAGACACCATAAGCCAGTTTCACCCACTATACTCAGACACCAAGCTCATATTTCTGCTACGACCTAATAAAGCATGGGATGCTCTGCCATCCTAGGTGCTCTCAAAATGTAGGCCTGGTCCAGCGTCTTACACCACGCACATCCCTTGTGGTTACGCCTTGGTTGTGTGTGCACGATTCATGGAATACGGATGGATGCTCCAGGGCGCACACTCCAGCCACATACACTCTTAGCAGTCCCTGTTTTTCTCTTACTTTGCTATCTAGGTAGCCAATGGAATGAAGTGTTGACCCGCATGTGTGAGAGTATTGTCTAGTGTCAGTATTCTACGTGAAGTTAGAGATAGTTAGGAGATGTTAGAGAGAGAGAGCGACAGGCAGGGCAAATGACAGAGAGAGATTGGGATAGCTCCCCACTTGTGCCGCTTTTTCCTTGATGCCTCTTCTCTACGTGGGATTAGGAGCTTCAGGATGTCCCTCCTAGTGCCTAGACACGTCCCGACCCCTTCTCTAACTTTTGGGCTAGGGCATGAGCAGGTTCGAGGTGCGAGGGCCGGAAGCTGATCTCACGGTCTCCCGCACTGAGTCACGAGCCACCGGGAAGGCAGAATCAGTGTGCGAACAGTCCTCTCTCCACGCAGGGTCCAAAGCCTCCCTCTCTGTTCCCGGTAGGATACAGGAGTGAGGGTGACTGAAAGCCTGGAGGAGGCAGAGGCTCAGCGTGGCACCAATGAGGTGGGTTCTTGCTTCCTGCTGCAACACTTGATAGTGTGTTGCAGGAGAACAAATTATTCAAATAATTTTAGGTTCTAGACAGGGACGTAACTATCATGAGTGCAGTAGGTGCAGTGGCACCGGGCCAGAGCTTTAACAAGCCGACTGCACCTTGATTATAACTATGTTTTACCATTCAGTCGCAGGTGAGGCCCTATTTACCCTGCGTTCATTAAGGCCCAAGGCAACCTTGTTCCTTCACTGCCTCCACAGGAGCTCTTGGAAAGACAAGGAGGAAGAATACCCCAACTTCAAGGTGACATTGACAGTGTTACTAGTGCAGACCCACAGCCCAGCCGACACGGAGTTCAAGACTGTGTGACGAGGGGCGAATGCTGCATCCCAGGCAGGGAGGTGAAGATGCACAGCACACAGCACCGTCTCAGGCAAATGGGGCAACCAACCACCAATGAAAGGCCGCGGTGCACCAAAGAACCAACAAAAGGGATCAATAGTGACGGTCTCTTCCGGCAGCGAGGAATGACCCAGGACGTCTGCCTGCTGCCCCCTTGTAAGCTCATTCTAACAGGCTCTACTCTCCTACAGCTATGTCTCTTCAGCCAAACCTGAAGACAGGCATTCCTCACACAGACATTCCTCTGGTAAATTGTGTTCACAAAACGCCTCTTTGTGCTCTCGTTCTCAAGGTAGTCCCCAGAGTACAGTGCAGCAGGGGGTGTGATTTGTGGGTGGATATAAGGAATGCATCTTTTCTTGCACACTTTATAATGTATGTTACACAGTTCATGAGTCTCGTGAGCAGAGAGCACTAAATAACAAAGGCAGAATCGTAGCAATGACGGAAGGTGGGATCACATGAAGAAGTTAAAAAGAGGGTTAGGAACGGCAGGAGTAAAGAAAGTAGGAGAAGAGTTTTAAAGAGAGTAATACGGGAGAGAGGAAGTAAAACAAGGGAGATGGATGACATTCAGCAGTTTCTTGGACCTGCAGCTCGTACCACTGCGCTGCTGCTTCTTATAATGTTACTGCCATTTTACTCCCCTGATACAATCTACCTCCTGATCTTTTAATAACTACGGATTTCTGAAACGTTCATTAGTTGCTGGTATTTAGCTGTGGCCGCTATCAATAGCAGTTTCTAAAAAGTTGCAGCCCGAATGTTTAAAAACTGCCCTCACGGGGGTGAAAGGTCATGTAGTAATATCCTGTCAGGAGTGGCCTGTGGGTGTATGATGTCACCAGATTGATTTAGGTGAAACGAGGTCACTAGAGTAGATGGGGAGAGGGAAGGTGGATCAGAGCATGGAGAGAAAAGGGGCAAGAAAAAATAGAGCGCAAGGACAGAGAGAAAAACACAAAAGCAGAGGAAATAGGCCAAAGTGTAAGAGGTTCCTAAAAGGGAGTTAACTGTGGGGAGGGGGTTTGGAGAGAGGAGGAGGCGATGGCGATAGGATGGATGAAAGCAAAACCAATGGATAAAAGGAAGAGACCCCTAGTGGACGAAGATGGATATGACTGAGCTCAGTAAGAGATAAGAAAAGCACTGGAAGGGAAATCAAAACGCTCTGTAGGGCAGTGAGGGAAGAGGCCAAAACAGAGTGCAGCGGAAGCAGGAAAGGGTGAGATGCAAGAACGAGAGGACAGCAAAGATGGGAAGAGACCTAGATTTTTGAGGAGACTGAAAGATCTTAATAAAGTGCATAGAAAGAGCCAAAAAGGTAGAGCTGCGGCTGTCCCTTCAGCTTTCCAAACGACACACAATGTCCTTGAATAACAGCCAACGCTCTGACGCACAACAGAGTTTGGCAAGGTTCCTACTTTTGCCTCTGACTGTCTCTCTTGGATGTCACTATGTTTCTTTCTCTCTTTTCCTGGCTATTGTTTTTTCTTTCTGCTCCACCCTTTAACATGGCTCGGTTCCTTCATTCTCTTACCCGCCATCTTTTTCCAAGTCTGTACAAACCTGATCACTTTAATGGCAGATTATTTTAGTGAAAGGATGCCAAAATTATAACTACAGATCCCACCTAGAGGCAGCTTTTACCTGCTTTTTTTGAAGACCTATTGTTAAAGAAACAAATAGAGTGTGCTCTGGTCCAGACCATGGCTTACCATTGGTTGACTTTCTTGTCAGTCTTATTTTCTTGATTCTTTTTCAATAGTTTTCTTTTCTCTTCTTGTGTTTGTCCCTCCCCTGGAGCACAGCTCCTATACCATCCTTATGAATCAATCACTTGTATCTTTCAATTAATCACATTCAGGAAACAATTTTTTTCTTTTTTTCCAACAATCCATGGGAGTGCCTCTGCTTCCTTGCTCTCACCAATTTCTAATACCCAACCCCCCAAAAGATCTCCTCTTGTGCTCCTTGGTGTTCTCTCCTAATTGGCTTTTCCATTGCTTACACCTACCCCTCTGCTGAGATTTTTTTTTTTTTTGTATTTTGTTTTACCTTTCTCCTCAGCCCCCTTGTCTCAGGTTCCTCCGTTAATTTCCTGCTATCCCAGCTTCTCCTCTTTTGGCCTTTTCCGTATTTAAAAACAGTTTTTTAATGTTTTTTGGAGGGCCCTAGCAATTGCAATTTGATGCCAGATTGCCCCATTTCCAAAATGTGCATTTGTTCACTATAAAAAAATTTACTTTATTGCCATTCCCAGATGGCATCCACCATCTTGGGATGGTAAATAAAACAACCAAACAAAATGATGGCCACTTCATGGCACAATGGCAAAAAAAAACAGTGGTAAAAGCTTTAGGTATGCATTAGCAGCCAGAAGACAAGACTTATCAGCTTTGCCAATGCTTATTAATTATTTTTAAGGGTCGCTATTTAAACTCATTGAGTAATAAAAAGAGTTTTCATTATAGGACCTGGGTGACATTTGGGTGTTGGGAACTGTGTAAATTTTGCAACTGGTTGTGCTATTTCCTTTAGCTCTGTGTGCATAGGTTGAAGCCATGGGAATGTGCTCTGAATGATTAAGTAATCACCAAGTGAATATTTGCTGGTGCAAGAAGAAGTCCAGGAATTAGTCTTTCTTACTAAAAGGGTCAGAGATTGATGGCCGATGGAGGAGCCCTTATTAGGTCGTGCCTAGCGTGGTGCATGCGTTGCTCTCTCGACATACTGCAATCTACTTTGTGGGCTTTAACCACGTCCATCTCATGCCTGTCACTTTTATTAGTTCCTTGCCCTGCCTTTCAAAATTCCCTTCAATTTTGTAGGTAAATGCTTTACATTTGTCCCGCCTTGAGGCTGTTTTGTTACCGCCTTGGAAATTGACCACAGTTACATTGATTATTTCACGACTGGCCATATAACGTAGTGTGGTGCAGTACTTTTTTATTTTGCCTCTCCGCCTCGCGTTCCGTGGCCGTCTGTTATTTCTTCCTCTTCCTTGTTTTTGAGCATGTCGGTGTTTCTTTGTGGTGTTTGCGCTCAAAGACTGCAAGCTGGAGGGGGGTTCTTTTTTATTATTATTTTTTTAAGTTTTATATAGTGCAAACTCGATCGGAGGAACACTTTACATGAGTAACAGTTATGTACAAGTTCAGTAGTTGAAAAATGTACAAACTGACGTATTTTAAAGAGAAAAATACAGTAATCCTCAACGTGGCTCTCCTGGCACAGCCGGAGAGCCAATACTACAATATTCACTGCACTCGCCCCATAGTGCTTTGCAGGGTATTTCCTTAACAAAATATTTTTGCCCATAACTCAGCCTGTGGTGGTCCTACACCAATGGGAAAACCACCAAAATGTTCAGCATGATGTGCTCTTGCTGTGTAGATCATATGTGAGGTCCTCACACTAGGTTGGGGGTGGGGCAAAATAATAGCATCTCCAATCATTCAGTGTCTTTTTAAACTCTTTCATGGCTGAAACTTTTGTTTTTACCTGGGAGTATTTTGTATTTTTGAAAGCCTTGTTTGTCACGTTATTATTGCAGTAGGCTCCCTAGGGCTGAAAATGTATAAGGCAGTATGCCCTCTAGGGGCAAAATATATGGTTACACTGCAACACTTTCTGCTATTCTGTTTTTCTGTGATGATGCCCTCTAGGGGCTGACAATGGTAACACAACCATGTTTCTTCCAGGGGCTGAAACCCACCACATAATGCTTTGCAGGGCATTCTTTTTACAAAACATGTTTGCTCATAATGCACCGTGTGGTGGTCCTAGGACAATGGTGGTCCTAGGACAATGGGACCGCCATCAAAATGGTCAGCACGACATGCTCTTTCTATATAGGTCATCTCTGGGTCCCCACACTAGGCCCAGATGACACCAAAATAAAAACCTCTCCCTCCATTGAGTGTCTTTTTAAGCTGTCTCAAGGCTGGAACTTATGTTTTACAGCTGGGAGTAGGTTGTGTTTTAAGGGCCTTGTTTATAATATTACTCTAGTAGACCTGCTAGGCCTGAAAATGTGTAATGCACTAAGTCTTCTAGGGGCTGAATATATGGTTACAGTGCATTCCTTTCTGCCATTCTCTTTTCATGTGGTTATGCTCTCTTGGGGCTAACTATATGGTTACATGACCATGTTTCTTCCAAATGCTATTTTTACTGTGGTGCCCTCTGGGGGCTGTTCTGAGCATTGCAGTCTAATGCCAAGTGTATGAAGGCATGCACAAACACAAATGGGCAGATTTACAAGCCCCTAGTAATGCCTTAACGCCACCTTAGCACCATTTTATGACACTATGGCAGCGTTAAGGTGGCCATTCCCCCATGCCATATTTACAAAGTTGCGCAATGCATGCATTGTGCAGATTTGCAACACATTGTGCCACATTATGCCTGCATCAGGCATAATGTATTCAAGAGGGGGGCATTCCCACACAGGGAGGTCTGAAAAAATGGCACAGTGAAATTTACAAGATTTCACTGCACCTTTTTTTCCTTCCTTTTTAACACCTGCTCAGGGCAGGCATTAAAGTGACGGATCCATAATAATATATGGCCCCCCTGTGCTTTGCTGCACTAGCGTCAACATTTTTGACGTTAGTGTAGTAAAGTGTCACAACAGTGGGAAAAGTTTTAATAATGTTTTGGTAACAACCACCATGGTGCACAGTATTGTGACTATTGTGCAACCATGGTGTTGTTAGGAGGGGCTAGGGGGATGCAACAAAAGTGGTTTATCAGGACCAATGCGCCACATTATTGTAAATCTGCCCCAAAGTTTTTTTTCTGATAAAGGATTTTATTGGGTTTACATGATGATTGCATATGTTTTATTGATCTCTACTTATTGCAATTATGACCATGATTCACTATGACGTTTTGAACACTCTTGATATGTTTGGGTGACTCTTCTAGGGGGTCACCAGTGGTTGCACAATGTCAGCTATGGTATGTTACATCTGCCAATGTAATGTACTGCATGGCTAAATACTTAAATCTAAAATCATATACATGTGCAAAACTAACTGCTCTGATTTAAAAATAGTTGATTGGCACTCATAAATGAGGCAGTTTAAGTGAGTTAGTCTAACTTTTGTGAAAAAAACAAAGTTGAGTCCTGGGAAGGGACAAATGTGGAACTACCACTAGATCAGAGGTGGCAGGGCCCAATAACATCTGCCCGCCAGCCCATGTAAAATAGTGTGCTGAATACTGCCACATGATGGAAGTGTTGTTGGCATATGGCAGTGGTGGCGACAAGGATGCTGCTATAAAATTGGGGCTATACTCACCTCTGCCTTGCAGCTGGTGGCGATTGAGCTAAATTATGTAAAACATACAGATACCTCAATGCTTAGATAGATTCGGAAATATTCAAGTGTTGCTATTCTTTTCATCATATTAATTTTAGCTCTACTACCCCACAAACTTCTACTTTCCAAACTCCTCAAGATCCCATCCCTTGCTTATTGCATCATCTCTTTGGAACCAGATTTTTCACGCTTCACGAAACAGCACTGAGGTGAAATCTGCAGTTACATTGTATGAATGGAGAAAAAGAGTGCAGCGTCACATTTACATAAAGTCTATGCTAAAAAAATGTAAGCATTGCTCAAAGTCAAAGCATTGGTTTCTTGCATGAAATTTGTACTTGAGGTACGACCTTCAGTCCTCATTTGTACATAATGGCCGTCATTAAAGGATATGTCGCACTAAAAGTGCAATTTTGCAGAAAATATACATTATGTATGGGAATATCATGCAATATTTCACTTACCCATTTCTTACACTTAGTTAAATTTGGCTATAGAATTTCACCCAAAACCAAATCACTGTATTTTAGTAGATACGGCTTCGTGTGAAAATCTGTGGGTGTTTGCTTATTCCCACGATTTTACGCCCGCTTTGCATAGACAATGGGCGAGGTTAGTGCTCCGTGCTGAAAAGTCATTTTGTGCTCTGCTTCATCAGGTTTCTTGTGCAAAATGTATTTAAATTAATCTTGCCATCGCTTGAGCCCCCATGCTGTATAACAGTGAATCAGAACCTTAGTTTGGGTATGCCACAGTGAGTGTTGGCAAATCTCAGGCTCACAACCCTCTCCCCCACCCCATAACCCAATTGTACTGACTAAGCTATACTCTTATGCTATGTCCTTGTGCGGGATGCTAACAAGTTGTCTGCATTTTTAATTTTCATTACCTGATTTACAAGATTTCTCACATTTTTGTGAATGCCCAGAGCCTCTACACGATACTTATTCTGGACGTGGATCACAGAACTCTTAAGTTTCTCTTAGCTGCAGGGTAATGCCAGTACTGTTTTTTGGGATCGAGAACCCTTCTCATGTTTGCATAGTGGTCCCATCAAGCTTGGTAGAAGAATCAAACACCTTTTGGGCTGCTGGATTAGATACAGTACAGCGTGGCAATGGTTACTGTCTGCACCACTAAAAATCCAGGAAGAGGCCCCGCAGACAGGCCTTGACGTGCCAAGAGTGTATGACTAGATTTTGAAAGAATTAAATTCAACAAGGATTGTCTTTTTGAGAAGGTCTAGCCATGTCTACTTACGTATAGCTATTCGTAGAGTGTGAACCTAGCCAAGGGGGGGGGGGGATGAAAAGTGGCACTATCCTGAGTTAGGATTCACGATCTTTTACAATCAGATAGAATGTTCCTTGTCCATTGGATCTAGTATTTTGACACATTAGCTACATGCCCCTGAGACATGAGGACAGGAATGCTAGTCTATCTGTTGCCATTAATTCCCTGTGGGAGTACATTTGCAGGTATGCTAAGTCACCACTGGGAACCTGTGTCTCTGATGTAAAAAGTTGTTGAACAATGGCTGAGATGCCATTTAGTACCTTTCTATCTAGCAAAGTATGATGTGCGAATGTCTGGGATTCTTCAAAACAACCCCACCAAGAATATAGGGTCCTATCTACACTGCAAGGTTTGATTGTGAGGTGCACTAGGTCTTGAGCAGCCATGGAGTCTGAATGTGATGACTGCAAGGTGGAGGTTGGAGGTTTGACAGAAGATAAAGCCTTGTACACTGTGAGCAGCATGAAGCAGTTCAAGAACCCATACCCCTCCGAAGGTGCACACCTCAAGTGCCCACTCCCTCACTAGCAGAAAAGATGGTGTCCATATTCTCCAGACTGGAAGAATGAATATTTTTTCAAGTCGTCCGACCCCATCTCCAGTAATCTATCAGCCCCTGTCTGTTCTAGTCCTCAGCATCCTGTCTCTTACCCCATGATTTCTCAGCCCCTCATCTATTCCAGCCTCTCCAACCATGGTATCTCATATTCTCCCACCACCTCGTCTCTTGTACTAGTTTAGGCCTAGATTGTCTAGTCTCACTGCCCGCTCTCTTCTTAAGCCTCAGCCCTAGTCCCTCACTGTCTCTTAGAATCTGGTCTCTCGTAGTCTAGTCTCCTAATCCTCAGTCTCTTAGTCACAGCCTTTTCTAGTCTCAGAACTTGATCCCTCATTGGCTGTTGGTGCCCACTCTCTTCTACACTTTCAGCTGCTGTTCTCTTCCTGCCTCTCCGTCCAGGACTCTTGGAGTCTCTCAAACCTGTATTCTGTAGCCTCTTGGCCTCCAGTATCGTCGCATCTCTCAGACTCTGGTCTCTTGTATTGTGTTAGCT
Source organism: Pleurodeles waltl (assembly GCF_031143425.1). Taxonomy (NCBI): domain Eukaryota; kingdom Metazoa; phylum Chordata; class Amphibia; order Caudata; family Salamandridae; genus Pleurodeles; species Pleurodeles waltl. The sequence goes on along the minus strand of NC_090446.1, from coordinate 1,328,859,883 downwards.
CTTGGTCTCACCTAGATTAGACTCCTAACCCGTGACTTCTTCCAGTCTGTCTCTCATCCACAGTCTATTCATGTCTCTCAGATCCCCCTCTCTCATTGTCTCTCACCACTCTGTTTCTTCTTAGCAGGTGTTCACTCTGCCCCCAAATTCTTCCAGCCTACAAAGTCTCTCAGCCACAGTCTCTGCTAGTCCTTCAGGCCTCACCTCTCGTTGTCTCGTGGCACCCAGTTTCTCCTAGAACCTTAGCAACAGGTCTGTCTCTCTAACCTGATCTCTTCTGGATCAAACCTGTATCTTGTAGACTCTCAGGCTCCAGCCTCTTCTCATCTCTGTCACACCAGTCTCTCATAAACTCCCAGCCCGAGTCCTTTTGTTCTCTCAGTCTCTGGTTTCTCACAATCTCTCCCCTCAAGGGCGTGACGCAGCGCCCTGCAGCACCTGCGGTGCTAGGAGAGGCCCACACTTCAGGGGTCCCCGTTCATCCTAAGGCCTGTGCATGTCTGTGAGTTCTGGGAGTCTCTGCCCCTGCTGCCCCACCACCATCACATTCTACCGAGCGGGGCATCATTTTGTTCCACTGTCTCAGCCCTCGGTCGGTGGCGTAACAAAGGTCCCCGCAGCCCCGGGGGGGCGGGTGGGGCGAGCTCCAGGGGGGCCTCTCATCAAAGTACTCTGCCCTCAGGCTCCTGTGTGAGTCTGGAGGGGGCCCCTCCAAGTGCTGTGCAGGGGGACCCTTTCCAGGTCCGTTACGCCCTCCCTCCGGTCTCTTGAAGTCTTTCACCTCAGGCATCTCTGCTCGCTGTACTCACGGTCTCTTCTAGTCCTCAGTCCTCCAGTTTCACCAGCTCCCACCCCCTACCACCCAAACCCTCCCCTTTACCCCAGCTCTTGCCTAATGTAGCCTCAGCTATTTCCACAGTGTTTACAGCGCTCTCACTAACTGGCGGGGGAAAAACACGAAGCACGCCAACCCTTCAAACGCTAAAAATACTATGACTGCTACTAATAAAAACATCCACACATTACATTATTAGGAACTTGTCTGACCTTGAAAATAGAAGCAGGGAAACAAATGTGCAGACACCGGCTCAGCCAGAGCCGATCAGGTAATTACATCTCACTCATGTGACTACCAGCCCCCGCCGCTCCCTGCCTGTGCGCGCGGCCCTCGGCGGCCGCCGGATTATTCCATTCCTCTGTCTGTCTCTCTCTCGCGCGCACACTCTCCTTCAGTCTCTCTCTCAGAGACGATGTCAGGCACGGGCAAAGTCGGCAACAACCCAGGGCCACCACCTACCAGAGTGGCTCCTTCGAAAGTGTACTTTTTCTCTCTATTTTAACTCTGTCTGTTTCCTGTCTCAGCCTAATATCTATATGTTTCCATATTGGTTGCCATCATGAGACTTCATTTAACAGAATATTGCTAATAAAAAGCAAAGGTGACTGAAACGCGGCCCCCCAAAACCTTAAGACAACACTTCTCTCTCTCTTATCTCTCTCTCTCTCTCTCCCGCACTCCCTAGAACTATTTCTCTCATTATTTCACTCTTTTCCCTCGCTCTCTTTGTCTCTCTCCCTCTCTCTTTCTCCTGCTGTCTATCCCACTCTCCCCAGCTTGCTCTCTCCCTCTGTCTCTCCAGCTCTCCCTATCTCCTCTCCCATGCTCTATGTCTACCTGTGCCTCTCTCCCACTCTTTTTCCATCTCTCTCTCTCTAGAACTTTCTCTCACTCACTCTCTCCGTCTCTCTCTCTCTCTCTCTCGCTCTCTCCCTATATATATATAGTGCTCTCTCGTTCTCCTTCTTTCTTTTTCTCTCCCTTTCGTTGTCTCTTCGCTCTATCTCACACTCTCCATCCCACACTCACAAGCTTTCTCTCTGCTTCAGTCTCTCCATCCCTTCCTCTCTCTTCTCTTTCACTCTGTGTCTACCTGTGTCTCTCTCCCACTCTCTATATCTCTTTAGAATTCTCTTTCTCTCCAGTTTTTTCTTTCTTTCGCTCCCTCTCTTTGTGTTTTCTCTTGCTCTCTCTCCTTCTCTCTCCCACAATCTCTCTCCAGTTCTCTCTCGTCTTCTCTCCCTCTGGCTCTCCAGCTCTTTCTCTCTTCTCTCCTGCTCTCTGTCTCTCCCTCACTTTCTCACCATCACTTTCTATCTCTCTGTCTTTGTGTGCCACTGTCACTTTCTCTCTCCATTCCACAGCCTTTGAATGTCTACCGCTTTGTTCTTGCTCTCACAATCTTTCTTTCCCCTTCTCTATCTGCTTCCCTTCTCTGTCTCTTCTTCTCCCAGCCTTTGAATTATTCAATCATCTTCTCTTTTGTCCTCTCTCCCTCTTACCTTTCCTTCCTTTCTCTCTTTCCCTCTCCCCTCTGTCTCTTCTTCTTTCAGTCTTTAGAGTTTTCTATAATTTTCTCTTTCTCTCATATTCACACGCTATCGCACCCCACTGTCTCAGGTGTGTCTCCTATTTCGGAGTCTCTTTGGAGAGCAGCCACTCGATGTCCCTTGTTCTCTTCTGTAGTGAATAGCCAAAGGATGACTAGAACCAAGCACTTTGCTGTGCACCCTATCAAAATCTGTTGCTGAACTACCGACAGTGCAGGACGTGGATTTAAGTCTCATCTAGGATGCACAAAGGGACCAAATGTCAGCTGCCAGAAGACTTCGCCAAAGGCTCCCAATACCTGGCACAATTAGTTGAAAGGGAAGTGTCTGAATGCAAAGACATATGCATGATGGCGCCTTGAGGAAAATACTTCCATGTACATTGACACACCTCCTGGTCATCACCCTCAGATCCAAACTGGCACCCAGAGGGCGAATTATTCTGGATTTCTATTCTTGTGAGGGCATTCTAATGATTATGTCGTGACTTATGACCTTAGTTGCCTTTCATGTGAAGGGACAGTGAACTTAGATGCCTACATGTGACAGGGTAAGGACTGTAGATGCCTGCATTTGATGGGATGACCTTAGATGTCTGCATGTGATGGAACAATGGCCTTAGATGCCTGCATGTGATGGGATGACATTAGATGTCTGCATGTGATGGAACAATGGCCTTCGATGCCTGCACGTGATGGGATGACCTTAGAACTAGGCATGTGATGGGACAATAACCTTAGATGCCTGCATGTAATGGGATTACCTTAGATTTCTGCATGCGATGGAACAATGATCTTTGATGTCTGCATGTGATGGGATGACCTTAGAAGTCAGCATGCAATGGAACAATGATCTTTGATGTCTGCATGTGATGGGATGACCTTAGAAGTCAGCATGTGATGGGACAATGACCTTAGATACCTGCATCTGATGGGATGACCTTAGATGTCTGCATGTGATGGAACTATGACCTTAGAAGTCTGCGTGTGATGGGGTAATGGCCTTAGATGCCTACAAGTGATAGGATGACCTTAGATGTCAGCATATGATGGGGCAATGACCTTAGATGCCTGCATGTGATGGAATGACCTTAGAAGTCTGCATATGATGGGGTAATTACCTTAAATGCCTGCATGTGATGGGATGACCTTAGATGTCTGCCTGTGATGGAACAGTGATCTTTGATGCCTGCTTGTGATGGAATGACCTTAGAAGTCAGCATGTGATGGGGTACTGACCTTAGATGCCTGCAAGTGATGAGATGACCTTAGATGTCTGCATGTGATGGAACAATGACCTTAGATGCCTGCATGCAATGGGACGACCTTAGAAGTCAGCATGTGATGGGGCAATGACCTTAGATGCCTGCATGTGATGGGATGACATTAGATTTCTGCATGCAATAGGGTAATGACATTAGATGCCTGCATGTGATGGAATTACTTTAGAACTCTGCATGTGATGGGGTAATGACCTTACATGCCTGCATGTGATGAGATGACCTTAGAAGCCAGCATGTGATGGGACAATAACCTTAGATGCCTGCATGTGATGGAATGACCTTAGAAGTCTGCATGTGATGGAGTAAATACTTTAGATGCCTCTCACATAATGTGATACACTTCTACCAATATATTTGGCTTCCTCTGAAACCCTTTTCTCCAGGCTCTACTTTCATCACACTGTCTCTCTCTCACCTTTCACGGTTTACCTATAACTGTCAACTTTCACTCTCTCACCCTCATCTTTCCGTTCTCATTTCCCGCTGCACTGGGCCCCTTTCCTTTCTCCTTTATAGTTGTTTCCTTTTTCTTCCACGTTGGATGCTCTCCTCTTTACCTCTGTACTTGCCCCTTAGCTTCACCTGTAACTGTCTTATTTCTCGGCATTCATCTCAGTTCTCTCTCTTACAGGAAGGTAGTGAGGAGTTCTATTTGTGATTGTGGCGTGGTGTTTGAGGATCTCCATGTTCACTATTTAACCATTTTTCCAATGCAGCTGAAACAATGACATAAACATCAGTTTAATGCTGAAAGAATATATAACGTATGTCCATTGAGTTATTGTATGGAATGTGAAGCCTGTAGCGCTGGTAACGTTGAGAACATGTATTTTTTATTATCTTTAATATATACTTAAATTGTGTAAAGTGCATTCCCTATTTGTAATTGTTTTTAGTATTATAGTACAGGTTTATGGTCTACGTTGTCAGTTATCTCTAACATGTTTTCTCACCTCTCTCTCACCTTCCATCTCATTGGTATCTCACTCCTCGCCTGTGACTTCTTCCTATTCCTTTAATTTTCGCACCTGTCATTCTTCCAGTCCCCTGCCTCATTGGTTCCTGCTTCTGGCCTCCTATCATCTACCTCTTACTTTGACTCTTATCTTCATTGTTATTGCTCATATTTGCTCACATTCTTCTTTCAGTTTCACCCAAACCTCCTCTCTACCTCGCAGCTCCTGCATTTACCTATGTCCATGTGACCAACGTCTCGTTCTTTGGTCCCCGTCCACGAGGTACGTCTCACCTGCACCCGTCTCTGGCGTTCTATTGCCACAGTTTCTACCCGTTTCCCACACCTCTCTTAAAGATTCTCGTTTCCCCCTCTCCCTATCCTTTGCCTTTGTGGACTGCTCACCATCTGCCATCTCCTGGGTCTCAACATTGCTAGGTCTTCTCTTTTTTCATCTGTTCTTCTCCCTGTCTTCTAACATCGCCCATATCTCTACTTCATTCTAAGTCCACCCCCATGGCCCACCTTGCTGGGGATGTCTCCTTCCCTCCAAAGATCTCCCTATTTGCCTGCTTCACTCCTAGTTGTCTTCTGCCATTTCTCCATCTTCTATTCCTCACTCTCTAGTCTACCCTTCTCTCTACATGTTGCTGGTTCTCTCTCCCTTACTAATGTTCTCTACTCTTTTTGGTTTCTCTTTACTCCCCTGTCTCTTAAACACCGTCACTCATTTGTATTTTTTTATTACCTTTCTCGACTTTGTTCCCTCCCAAACTTTATCCCTTTCTTTCTTTAACCTTATGTCTCATTGAGTGATGCAATCCTTATTTATTTTCTCACTCCCCTTCCTTCTCATCTCCTTCCCTTCATCTCTCTTTATTTCCTTTATTTTTTTTCTTTTCTCATAACTCTTTCTTCTCTTTCTTGCTCTCTTTAGTATTCCTATTTTTCTTGTTGTGTTGTCCACAGGTTTATTTCATCATCTCTCATTGTCTTTCTCTTTTCCTAATCCATTCCTTATTTAATTTAGTGTCTGAATTAATATATATTTTTTTGCATTATCCACTTTTTTGCTTCAGTCTTTTTTTATGTTCATTCAGTGTGAGTTGCAGGACACGTCATCTTCACACCGGCTATTCAAAGGTTTGGTGAGGAGATGGCACCTGAAAAAGTAGTAAGGGTTCCATAAGGGTAATCGTCTGTTTAATGAGACTTACCCCTAAGGAAATCTTTGTAATCGCTGAAGAAAGTGTCTGGTTTAAATTTTAGATCTCATGTTCATCACCTATTTTTCTTCAGAAGTAATCGGATTGTGCAGCTCTTCCGCTTTGCATGCTTCCATTTTCTCTGTGTTCTTTCCCATGTCTATCCCCTCACAACCTCTTTCCTAGAACGTAGTCAGAGGGATGAGGGAATTAAGATAGTTGTGTTGGTAGCAGTTGTTGCATTGGATATTAAGACCCCGCAGCAAGTGAAATGGATGAGCAGGTACTCAGCATCTCAAAGTCTGCCCTTGCTACTGAGAATGGCCTATTAAAAACTGAGAAGTGCAGGTGATCTCCCTTTCAAATCAAATATGTGAATGTACTCAGTACCTGACAGTACTCGCCTGTGTAGCACTGGCTCCAACAGATGGATGTCCTTAACAGTGCCACTTCCTGTGCGACGAGCACTGACAGGAAGTGGAGCGAGGAAATTGAGTACAGGGAAAGGAAAGTATTAGGCACAGTGAGTGGTGATCACTACAACTGGTCAAGGAACATTTTAGCTAACTCCTCTTCCCAGATTCAGCCAATAACTGTACCTCTAATACATATTGTTCTGCCTCATTTTCAATAGACTCCAACACGTACTTGGCTCCAGTCAAAGTCCTGTTGCGTTAAGTCTAGAAGTCCTGCTCTTTACACTTTATTACATTACCATGCTTGTTGCATAATGTAACTTTATGTCATACGTAATGATCATCATGAACCTTATGTACTATTCCTATGTCATGATAATAATGCACCTTATGTAGTTTGGCTTTTCAATTGTAAAGCTATCTTACTCCTTTGGGTAAGAAGTTCAGAAAAGGACCACTTACACTCCTACTTAAACAACAATTGGCATACCTCCACACTGTGAGGTTCAGTCGAGATTTCAAGGCTGATTCACGACACAATTGTGACAAATAAAGCCCCCTCTATGCATACTCCTGTCTGAGCGTCACCAGATCAATAAGGTATGGTCCCATCTCCAGCCCAGTAAGAGTTCCATCAGCAACGTCATATTCGGAGACCATGTTACATGGAGCCAGGTTCAAAGGTGGATGTAGGGCACCCATGAACGTCAATTCACCAAAATGCCAGGGGTAGTGGAAGTGACGTCACACACCCGTTTTGACCTTCAATTCCACTCACACACACATGCTTACACATACACACAGTCACACTTACACACATACTCGCTCATATAAACAGACTCGCCCTCTGGCACACACACATACATTTAAAAGCATTTATTGTGCTTACCTCAGCTGCGAGGGAGGGTGTAATCCACCTAATTGTACTCCATGTTTTTGCTACACTAATAGTGAATAATTAAGCATTATTCACTATCAGTGTAATACAAAAAATGAGAGAAAACAAAGAGAAAGGAGCCCCAACCAACGTGAATGCTGCCAGTGTGTATCTTGTCCTGCTTTTGCCACCTCTGAAGCCAAGGGTCGCAAAGAGAGTGCCAGAGGTCGCAAGCCTAAATGACGTCTATGAGGCACCGTGAGCAGCACACTGGCACTGAGTCCATCTCAGGCCCCCCTACACTGTGCGCTAACCTATCTCCTCCCTTAACCTGACCATGTGTGCCCTGCCTTCAGCACTGTGGGCTCAGCACTGACCACACACCTGACCGATTGCCATGCTTCCCTAGCTCATTGAGTTAGGAGGTGGCTGTCGCCATCTGTATATAACTTGCATATCACACCGCAGGCCCAATTCAGCCTCACTTATTTCTAAAGTTGAAAATGCTGAAAATATTGAGAACCATTAAGTTTGGCAGTAACAATAAAACGTCCTGCTATCTAAACTGCAAAGTAATGAAAAGAGAATACAGAACAAGTTTTATATGAAAATACTAGGTATTCGATTACATATTCATCAGAAATATACGCTTAATCAGTCCTGTTATGGGATTCCTGTTGGCTTGGAACCCTGATGACGGCATCATTTACAATAATCGCTTTATCTATGATTGGCCCAGAAAACATCCGAGAGGATATGTGTGTTGGTCTGAAAGTGCTCGCAAATTCTCTGTGTCTGTTGCAACCGCATTGAACTGATGTGCTGGCCATCGCACCTTGACATGCTGCAAATATCATGCTGATTTGCTGCAAGACCTTTTATGGTGTCAGAAACTAACACTGTTTTATTGGAGTCCAAATGAAGGGCAAGGTGCAATTCGTGGTCGAAGTGCATAGAATAATGTGCATTTTGGAGTGGGAGGAATTTGAAAAATAGCTGAACTTGTGTTATTTTCTGGTCCCAGGCATTGGTATAAATCCAGTTCTTGCCTGAATACATCAGGAACCATCATGCACAGGCAGCGCACTGCCATCTGTGGAATGGGCGCGAGGACTGACACTGATGGGGTTTTGATGGGCCATGCTGCATAATACTCAGATAATCCCCTTCTTCTGACCACTTCAGAGGGCTGTCTAAGATGAGATTCTGGATCCACATTGACACTGCCTCTCCATCTTGTGTCTTTTCCTCGAGCCATCTACTAACAGCGCAAAATGAAAACAGATAATGGAAAAAAAAGAAAATGGATACTTATTTATAGGCATGGGTGGCAAAAATGACACAGTTGTCACCCCTACCTCCGTTATACCCAGGAACCAATGTAGTGTCTGCGAAGAACAGTAACGCGGTTTAAGCATGCCCTGCTCTTCCACAAAAATCACACACACCTCAGGGCACACACCAAAATGTCAGCCCAGAAGGCACTTAGGGATATACCTATGCATTCTTCTTGGTACACAAAAAATTGCCACGGATCTCCAAATATTTTATACAAATTACTGGCAGTCATCGCCTTAAAATGCCGTAGCCAACATTTTGCCCAAAATAGAAAACAGATCTTACACTGAGCTAGCAACCTCCATATAGAAAGTTGGGTGAGGTTTCTCGCCCCATAAATGTATGGTTCTCCCGCTCATATGCAAAACTGCCAATCAGCTGGTTCTCCAGAGGCAAGAGCCACCAGAGTAAGAATAAGGAACAAAGTAAATCCATTCTGGGAAACTGAAAAGGCCACTGCACATTTAAGCGTGATGGAGTTTCTGCACAGTGTAAGCTGACATTCTGGCAAAGAGGGATATGCTTCCTCTCTATCAAACCAAACTGTGTTGGCCGACTTGTAAGTGGGTGCTCAATCCCATTAAATCTAACATGAAAAAAAACAAATGTTCTCATCTGCGGGGACTAGCTGCACCAGCTGACTTGCTTGATGGATCTTCTGTGTTTCTTGTTCTTGATGGTGGCGATGATTTCAGCTCAGTCAGGGATCCAGGTGTTAAAACCTCTGACATTCTGGTTCACATTGTTGTGGTGTTTGGGCAGGTTGAGGGTGCTGGTCTATTTGGTCTCTGTTCCAGCTGCAATGGGTGGCCTTGGGTTGCAACAGGGGGAGGGCATGGGGTCATGATGATGAAGTAGACGATTGAATGGTTGGTCCATGTGAGTTTGTGGTGTGGCTTTAATTGATGGGGTCGCAGGAGATGAATATGGGGTCAAGCGTGTGTCCTGCGATGTATGTGGGGTTGTGCATAGGGGTCAGTGGTAAACTCCACTTCTCCGGTGGAGTTTGCAGAGTTTTGCCCACTCTGTGCTCTGGTTGGAGTTTTGAGTTCCGGAAAAACTCCACCAATTGCAGCCTGGCAGAGATTTTTCTCATGCACGTCTTGCCAACATTAAGATAGTGAGTGAGAAAATTGAGCAATAGACCATCTCAGGGCGAGATTTCTCGATGCAGGCAGTTGCGACAAGTTGCTACTACTCACATTGAGAAATCTGCCACTCTCATTGAGAAAGCTGCTGCTCGAGTGGAAAATCTGCTCGAGCTGTAGAAAGAAGTAGCATCCTTTAGTGACACTTGGTGTCGTCCGTGCTAATGGTACTGTTGGACATGGCTCTCTTTGCAGGGTCATCCCCAGACTTTTTGCCTTACTTCCTCCTATTTTTCTGACCTCTTGTTCTTGGCTCTAGGACTCTGAGCACTTTATCTCTGCTGATCAGTATTAAAGTGCAGGCGCTCTCCCTTCTAAAGTTGTAATGATTGGCTTACACCAAATTGGCACATTTAATTTACGTATAAGTCCCTTGTACAGTGGTATCTCAACACCCAGGGCCTGTAAATTAAATGCTACTAGTGGACTTGCAGCGCTACTTGTGCCACCCACAGAAGTAGCATTGCAAACCTGTCTCAGGCCTCCTAGCGCAGGGCCTGCATGCAGTCACTGCCACAGGGACCTGGCATCTAAATTTATTTGCCAGGCCTGGAACTCCTCTTTTACTACATGCAAGTCACCCCTAAGGTAGGCCCTAGCTAGCCCCATGGCAGGGTGCTATGTATGCAAGAGGCAGGACATGTGCCTGGTTGTGTGGTCTGTCCGAGTAGTGACAAACAGCCTATTTGGTTTCTCACTGCTGTGAGTGCTGCCTTGCCCATAGGATTGCATTGGAAATACCCTGCCTTATGTCTAGGGGGAACTTCTTTTGGGTGCCTTCCCCGCATCCCGAGTTCTTTTGAAGTGGGTCTCTCCCATTGTGGGAGACCCGATGACGAGGGCCTGGTAGGGCCAGGAGGGTGGACGTCCCCCCTCCGAGCCCCGGAGAGCTTGTAACGCACTGTGGGAGGAGCGCACTGTGGAAGTGAACAGCCGCTCTCGCCCAGAGGCAAGCGGCCAAAGGAAACTGTGCCCATTGTGGGGCGGGGGGCCTGAGAGGTCTTCCAGATGAATTGGGCAGTGTAGGTGCCCCCTTGTGTATCTCCGACAAATAGTGAAGTTGCCCCCATATGAGGAGTCGGGGTGCCTCCCAGTAATGACCCGGGTTAACAAGGTCCTGGCCTCGTTTCCATTCTGGAAATGTGATTAGACTTGCATGACAGGGAGGAGAACCTCGACAGAGGTCCTGTGCCTGCCCTGCCTTCTTGGGTGAGATTCTCACTATGTGCAGTGGTATGCATCTATGTTAGTGATATTAGGGACCTGCCAGGTGGGAAATGTTTTTCTTATATGTGCAGTCATGATGGTGCATTTATTACAGTGTCCTGGCATTTTGGGGGTAACGTGTGTTTACTAGGACATGTGCATTTTTGGTAACATGTTTACTATGACTCATGCATTTACGGTGATATATTTTCATGACTTGCCGTGTGTTTTCTGATGTTCCTTTTATGTGCAGTTATGATGAGATGTATATTATGACATGTGCATTCTCGTGGGAATGACAACCTTAATACTGTTTATGTTGCAGGATAACCAGTAGCCTATGTGTTGTGTGTGACTACTGCTGGCTGTTACAGAGTAATAGTACTGTGTAATGTTTTACCAACTGCTCGAGTAGCTGGGTATTACTGAGATGTTGTGTTTGGTCTAATGATGTTGGGTACAATACAGTTTATTTTCATATAGCTTGGTGTTGTGTTTCCTTTTTTTGGTGGGGAGAGTGTGTCACCTGTGTTGTGTGTGTTGTGCAATCACTTTTACACATTGCCTTTGGAATAGGCCTTACTGCTTGTGCCAAGCTACCAAGAGAGTGAGCAGGGGTTATCTTAGGTGTTAACTTCCTCGCCCTGACTAGAGTGGGTGAGTTCTGCCTGGCTTAGGTGCATACCTTAGCCAACCAGAAACCCCATTTCTAACATGTACAGTGCGGGACAAGCTCCTGGTGGTACAAATCAGCGCTAGCAGCACAACGTACTGAATTTCGCCGATCACAGAACTCCGTGGAATCTCACAGAGTATTTAAGTAACTCCATGGAGTGAAACTCTGCAAGTTCTGCCCAGTCCTAGTCATGTATGAGTTAGTTGAGGCAGATGTTGTTCAGGTTGTCGAGGAGGTTGGCGGAGTTAGGGTTGGTTATAACATGGAGGTGGAGGTGGTGCATTTGATGGAGTGTCTGTGGATGATGGTGATTTCTCCGTCTGACTCATTGATTTGGTCACACGGGTGATTCTGTATCCTGCTGGTATGGCAGTGGCAGTGTTGGGGGTTGACCACTATGGGAGGGTTGGCCACAGGCCAAGCCCCGCAACCAACCCCAAGCTGTACATAGCCATTGCTCAAGGGTGGCAGGGGATTGGCTACCCAGGGGTGCCGGCCACAGGCCAGGCCCTCCATCCATACACCCTGCACAGCCTTCAGCCATGCGCACCATGGGCCAGCCTAGTCACGCAGAGTAATAAAATATTACTTTATGTTAACAAAATGAAATTCACTGGGGAAAAAAAACTGAAGTTGAAGTGACGTTATAGAAAGGAGTGTTTATAATATTTTACTTTACATCAAAATAAAACTGAGAAGCTCCCTGAAAAAATCAAAAGTTAAAGTGACCTTATAGTTAGGTGAAATTTTAAAGACTTCTCTGAGGAGCTCAGAACAGCAGAACATATACATCTGAAACTATCCTTCTTTAAAAATTATGTAGAAATATGCATATTAATTGTTCACCCTTAGAAGACCTTGTTGGTCAGTGCGAATGATGTTTGATATGCAGCCATCTCATCTTTGAAATGTGGTCACCCTCGCAATTGCTATACATCTTCCCCTAGAACAGATACCTCAATATAAATTTTTCTGTACACAGTGAAATTCGTGTTCTCCTTTTTCTGCATTTGAGAGATTTCGCACCCAGGGGGGAAGCCTGAACCTGGCAGAACAATGTGCACAAAACGCTCTGTTCCTTTGGATCTGCAGAGACGTTTTCAGTATTAGAAAGTGAAGTCGAAGTGCATGGCTTCCATCTGTCAGCAAGGCTGTAAGCAGATGTGTTACAAAAATGTGTTGTGCAAAATTATCCAATTTCTCAGCTTCGCTAGAAAAGTCACTCCTAACTCCTCCGCAGGTGAAATAAAACACACAGTCAGCATTTGTCGAGCAATTAAAGAAGCAACTTGATATGGAAAGCGAAGTTTTTGAGTACTCTAAGCCCAATTCACATAGAAAGTCAGAAATCTGCTCCCATAAATCACTCCTATGTTTGGAGCAAATTTATGATTTTCTTGGAAATCACAAAGAAAATCAAGCGTACTTCTGGTAAAATGTGACTGTTGCAGCTTTCTGTGAGTTATCACATGCACAAACATTTACTTATTCAGGAATGTAGCAAGAAAATGTAATTGTGATAAATGAGGACATCTACACTGAAACCTTTTTCTTGTTTCTCCAAGGGGAAGAATGTTTTCCGTGTTGAGAAACCTCTTTCTTCACACTTCACTATTTTGGGGGATTAGTCCTTTCCTGCTCCAGTTTGAAAAATGATTTGCTCCAGTTCCTAACAGGAGTAAACATGTAACTGTTTTCATGGCTGGAAACTGACTGAAAAAAAAGGTGTTGACATGCAAAAAATTGCCAGTTTGTGGGTGTTTATTGCCTTTTGGAGGCGTTCAAGTCCTGGAGCAACCAAAACCTGCCTCACACTTAAAATAAAATCACTTTGGAGAAAAGCTACATCAGAGTAAACCCATTCAAGGGTGTAGATTCAGGTTTTCAAATCACTAATTGGGAAGCTTCCCGAGTAAATTACTTTATTTGAACATCATCTGGGACCATAATAATAGCACCAAGTGAGATGAAGACAGTCTAAAATGCTGACTGGTGACAGTAGCATTTAGGCCTATTGGCTATAGTGTTGAAGACATTTTGGTATCCAGCCACTTGGCTTTCTCACTGTGTGATTCACTGAGCAATCAAGTGATAGAAGGCCTAAGACCAGAGAACTGGTCTGAGTTCTGAACATATACTTTAAAGAGTAATTACTCAGAAAATATGCTATAATAATGAGCTCTTCTAGATCTGATGATTGACCATATCAGTCTAATGTTATTGAAACTCTGTGGGAAGTGAGTTGAGAGGCGAGTGGGTGTGCGCAAAGTTTTTACTACACATGCATAGTTTCCTGTATTCCGACCTGTTGGCATAATCGTAGAACACAAAGGTTGCAAGGTTATATTATTCTATGCTTTCGCACAGTTTTCCCTCACAAATTAGCAATATTTCCTCATGTGCCCCAATATTTGTTCCAGTGCTTAATTTGTAAAAGAATAAGTGGCACCGCCCAAGGTTGTTCTCAGAAGCCTGCGGCCGGCATTAATAAATGTTGGAGTACCAAGTTTCTAGACTGCATAGTCTTGATTCTACCTCATGCCTCTTTCTTCCTCCACCAGACACTCCCAGTGCCTTTATGTCATTCATGAAGGATTTTATTTATATTTTCCTCATTTGTAAAGTTTTTTTCTGTCTTTCTCTTACTCCTTTTACCTTTTATGTGTTTTTTCTCTATCTGTTTATCAAAGTTTCGTGAAGAAGAAATTAAAAACGGGTTCTTTGTCAGTACTAATTGGAAAAGAAAATGCTTGTGTAGTAAGACTATAACACAGTAATTGTGGAACTGGGTGCATTTTGACAATATGGTTTCCCTGCAACTACTTAGAATAGGTGAAAAGTCCCAGTTTCAAAATGAAAACCCACATTCATAAACGGTGCTAATTACAGGTAGTAATTGTAATATTTGCAAGAATTACACAAAGTTTGTGAAAGAAAATGTTTGCATTGTCACACGCACCCTTAGTCCTGTGACTCAGTCCACAAATGGAAGAACTTTTTGGTTTGTTTTGTTTCCTTGCATAGATGTAAATGTACATGAAAAGTACCAGAGAGTCAGACCCAGAGCAAGAAGTCCAACCATCAGCTAATAGCTCACAATATTAAAAGCTTAAACAAGGCTAAACAAGACTGAAAATGTAACTTTTTAAAACACATAAAGGCAAATTATTTTGAATCTCTGAATCATCTTAAATTCTTAGGGAACTATGACCCAAATATATGGCTACACTGACACTAAACAAATTTAAGCTCAGTTCTTCTTTCCAAATTAAAAAAATGTATTTGAATTTGTATTATGTAAAATTTGCTCTTCAATTTTCGTAGATTTACATTCATACATATCAAACATATTTTCAAGTGTCATGCCACTGTAATAGTAGAACCTGACAGAGAATGACAGAGTGAACAAATTTTAAAACACTGATGAGTGCGTGTGATATTAAAAATATTAAAGTTGGGTACCGATAACTGATGTGTAGACTTACCCCTGAGATTTGTATCAAAGAAGTATTTTGTTCAAGGAAGACCCAAGAGAATATGTTTGTAGGTATTCAAAAGGTATTCTTTATATGATCATGTACTTTCCCAATAGGTATGAACCTATAAATGTTGAGATTTAATGCACAATTTGTTTTATAATTTTTCTATAGTTGAAATGCAGTACAAAACAGAGCCTTTCTGCACATTCGGTCTTTTTGCCATATATTTGCACACATAGACAAGCTCATGTCAAACAGTGTTGCTAGCCAACATTATTGGTAGAGTGGACTATAGGAAGTGGGAGATTTCCTTTCAGGGTGGTGCACGTGAAAACTTTGTCCAGAACAGTGCCTCACAAAGGGTGGTCACAAGCAGAGCCCACCATGTGTCAGGTTTTGTTAAACTGCCTCAGTGCGAGATAGATCTGTCTTTTCAGAGCACTGCCATGTCAGTATATTTCATGACATCCCAATAGAGCAATCCGTCTAGATTTCTCCACCCATAGTCACCACTGCCATTAGCTATGGCACCACAGTATTCCCCGGCCCACCGTGTTTTTTAAGCTTCACGGTTTGCATTCAACCGGAGAGCTGCATTCACAATCCTTGTCCCCTTCTCATTCTTAACTTTGCCTCTCAGAAAGGACTATCGATCCAGCCTCGGCAAGGGCACTGGAGGAGACCTTGCAACGTGACAGTTTTAAGTAAGTACGCGTTCCCAGGGTGGGCACCACAAATTCGCGCGCATCTATCCGTGTTGACTCTGTGACAACTCTGTCCCTTGTCTTCTTCAGATTCCGGTGGTTGACTACAGCTGTGCACTACAATTCAAAATATTCAACAGAAGGTGACATTGGCCAAAGATAATCACGTGATGATGATTTTAAAATTGAAGAAGCAGACCTTTACCTCCTGGAATAGCAGTATTACCTACACCACCACTCGAGCTCAGACTTATAGGCTTACACTTAAAGATCATGAGCACCATATTCTGGTGAGTTAAGACTCTCTGCCAGGCAAAGGGAGCTTCCACTTTGAAACTGCATGCAATGTGCTCAGATTTTCTGGAACAGCAGCCTCTCCTACTTTCGATTCACATTCTCTAGCTTTGTTTCTTCACAAGTTTTGAATTTAGTCATACAGAATCAGAAGTGCTGAATCCGAGCTCATTAAGCTGTAACTTTGGACTCCTAAAGCGTGGAACGAACTGCCACTACACATAGGAGCCACCTCCTCACTTCATGAGTTCTGCAACAAGCTGAAGACCAGGCTTTTCAAATAGTCCCACTAGCCAATAGGTGTGGCTAGACACACACCTGCTCAGTGTCAGGATAACCTCCAGGGTGATAGTACCCTCTACAAAGCTGCATAACATAACAAAACATAACATAACATAATATGAAATGTAATGACAGGACATGACATATAACATAAAATAACATATGTGGCCTATCATCTTTATCACTGTCTTTTTTCGCCACTTTGGGCAGTATGTACATCTTGTGTAGTAAATAGGCATTGTTGCCTATTTAGATGCCCAACCTGTGAAATAACTTATATTGGTAATGCACAAATAAGTGCAACAGGCAGCATAACTAGAAATGTCTCCAGGCTTTTGGTGCCACAAAGCCTCAAACCCCAATATACAGAGGTCAGATGGGATGACTTGAACTCACTCACCCGCTCACCGCAAGACGTCTCAGCCTGCAGTGGTCCCCACAATGAAAAGCCACTCACCTGAAGAGTGGGCAATACTTGCAGGATCCGCACCAGGTAATTTTGGTCTCCAGACAAAATACTTAGTCCACGCTCACGCTGCTACTGCCAGTGGAGCCCAGCTTATGATATAGGTGCAGAAGAGGGCACCGCTCTCCAGATGGTACTGGCAGACAATGTAAATCCCTCGCAAGAGGGCTTTGATGTCCCTGAGACCTCTGCAGAGAACAGGGGGCAGCCAACCTGCCCTTGGAGAACACATCTAGGAATACGAAACAGCAGCAGGCAGTGGGCTTAGGCCAGCCACAATATAGGAAGGTGCGAGGATTCTTCCTGAGACAGTTGTCCTGATACCTCTGGCAGCATGCACCACATGGTCCAGCAGCACCGGTCCCGTGTCACCATAGGTACAACTCTGCCTTGCTGAAGGATAGCCCTCCTAGTTATACTAAGGTGTGCCTTTGAAGTTAGGGATGGTTGAAAGGGTTCTCCTTTGAACCATAGATGTCTCCCCCAAATATCCTCCCCATCCGCCCGGAGGACCTGGAATGTAGATCTTTATCTTTAGTGGGGCCATGCTCTGGCCCCAACAGGCCAAGTGTCAGAGACCTCACCCTTCAATTGATCTACCCCAGGCCCCAAATGACAGGGGTCTGTCGTTGTGGATGCCTATGTTTTATAGCTATCACTTGGGTAATATACAGACGTGCTCTTCCCCCACACCCAGTGGAACAAAGCCGAATTTACTGGACACACAATGCATTTTAGAATCTAGAAATGCCCACTTCCTAGAAGTGACATTTCTTGGGCATTAATATTAAAACCACCTTTACCTTTAGTGGGGGTTTGTCACTCTGAATCCAATTATACCAAACATCATGAGGCTGTTCCTCTGTAATCCACTATTGCAGCCCGACCTAATAAGACTATTTTTTCCCATGTGACCTTATGGGCAGAGCAGCTCTCATGAGCAGTGCAAACAGGCATGGGTGTTCCTCACCCCCTGGGCTCATGTGCCCTGGTGCACATACAAGCTTGCAGAGGCAGGCTGGACACTTATGTTACAGCCACCACAAGGGGGCAAGTGCACCTATACTGGCCTGTGCTATCAGGCTCAGCCCCTATTTTAAAATCCCTGTGTGCAAGTGTGCACACCCTGGCACGTGATGCCAGAACCAATATCTATATAGAAAACCACCTATGTGCCAGTATGCACACTTGGGATAGTGCCACTTCCAGGTGGATGGAAAGATGGCGCTGGCACTTTGACACTGTACTTACAGTGGGAAAGTGCCCAGGGCCAGTGGCCCCCTTGCAAAACTTCCTAAAGAAAAGCGAAAAAACTTGGGAAACCACTACCTATGAGTGTTAGGTCTAATAGGGTGTGAATGGGGGAACACTGCAGAGGGGTTATTGAGGCTCAAACCTTGATTGTAAGAAGGAAAAGGATGGCTTGAAAAAAGGAGGAGTGAGTGAATGGAGTTAGGATAGTCTGACCTTATTGTACACAGGAAGAATGTCAGGTGTATATTTGTGATCGGTCATAAAGAAATGGCACTGGGAGCAGAAGGAGACTGAGAGGAGGTCATCATATAGGAGGAGAGGAAGATAAAGTGGTAGACAGGAAGGTGAGGTGGAGAGAGTGGGTGAAATATAAGAGTAAAAAAAGAATAGTAGAACAAGGTTTGTGCACAAAACGTATACTGCAGCTATTATGTAAGTGCAGTTTGAAGACTCCAGGAATAAAGCAGGATGGAGAAGACGACAAAGAATGAAACTGGAACTTTAGAAGATGAGGCTGTAATGGGTGCCCTGCAGAATTTTCCCAGAGAGAGCCACTACAGTGAATCCCAAGGTAAGGGCGTGGAGAAAATCTCTAATGATGGGTGCTAGAAGATGACACCTACGGAAGAGAGTCGATCCCAAGACCCATACAGCTAAACAGGTGGAGATAGTGGTGGGCAAAGAATAGTGGTGTCACTTGATGAGAGGTGAAGGTGAAAGGTTTCTTGACATTGAAACATCAGTCCAATAAAATTGTTACAACATAAAATAACTTGATATCTGAAGGTAAGTATCATTATAGAGCAGTGTCCAGTGGTGTCTATTAAGATGGGATCCATGGCAGATTTTTAGGTTATCTATATTGAGTATTTTACATAGAACGAACTGAAGAGGGAATACTTTTCATGGTAGCTGTCCTTAAAAACTTGCAGGAATCGATCCCGGAGGCCCATATTAGACACATGTTTGGAGCATGTGTTACATGAAATCAGTATATCACCCGGATATCAAGTTATCAAGTTTTAAATATTTTGCTACCAAAATAGCCTCGTCAGAATATTGGCTGCCAAATTATGGGAAATATTTTAAGTTTATTTTTGTAAAGCCTCCTATCCCTGTATAAAATCCGTTTCTTAATTTTCTTATTACGGCGCCTTCGGAGGTCTCTCGTCATCTGTAATAATGAAATGACATAGCTGCTCAGCTGTAATAACTTATTACAGTTGAGTTTCGATGTCCTTATGACTCAGGACACAGCCAGAGGCTTAGGCGCAAGGCCGGTCATGGGGCATAAACTGCTGCTGTGTGTATGTAAAATTTCAATGGTATTTAGAATGTGGAGTTAAGGATAGCGTGCATCACCGATATGGATGTACCCTACTGCATCTTGGTAGTCGAGATTTAGGCCAAGGTGTTTTGAAAGCACAATGTTGCTGTCCTAAATATTCTGTCATACATCCATCGCTGCAACACCTTTAAGATGGTCTGTATGAAGCTAAACGGAAAGGCCAATCATCATATAATCCAGTCTAGAGAACTGAGTCCATGCAGCAATGTACAGAGTCACAGGTAAATTATGGCATAATTTATTATAATGAAAGAATTCACAGAGTTTATAAGAATCAGGAGGGAATTACAAGTTCATGTGAAAAGAAGTATGGATTGTTATTAGTTTGCTACGAATAATGGAACTAACATGCTTTTTCCGAATTTGTAAAAGCGAACGAAAATGGTGTCATTTCACCTGAATTCATTTTCCAAGTCGGGAAGTAATTTTGCCAGGTCTGGTATTTTTCCCCCCACACAAGTTCCTCCAGGTTTCATCTGGAGGCACTGAACTAGAAAATGAGATCCCCGATGCGAATTTTGCAAGTGGAAATTGGGAAACCGTGACAAAACCGAAACTTCATGTTAACCCTCATTCTGACAAGGAATCAGAATGGGGTAGTAAAATTGCCCCAGGGGAAAACCTCAAGGATGGACGAACGTGCTGTCACTCATGAAGATGGGCCAGCTTTAGCGCTGGTGTCGCCCTGTGAGCATGGTATTTTTTGGCACTCCCACACCCCATGACCACCTCCTCGGATTCCCTCACTACCACCGGGCACAAGTGCCCGACATCTCTCCATAGCCCTCCTTTCACAAACAATCGTTTTAAAAGCGCTTGTAAAGGCTGGCTTTACTAATCCACTCAGCTATCCACATAAAATATAGTTCTGATCTTTGCAGCAGGCGTATTAACCCTCTTCATATTAACCCTCTAGGCTACTTTATGGCAGTCAAAGCTGCCCCTGGACAAAACTCTCATCTCTCTCCCTAGCAGGAACATTAATCACAAAAGGTATCTTGATATTTTAATTGCTTCCTGAAGGCTGGATGCACAAGAAACTTTTCAGGAGGTGCTTTTAAATCGCAAGCTTCTAACTTATTGTTAAAGACAGCGCCCCCCTGAGGTCAGCACCCAGTGCGATCACAACGCTCGCACCGCCCTAAAGCCGGCCCTGCATGAAGACCAAAAACGGGGGAGATTGAGCTCCACTTTGAACCAAAGCAACTGCATTGTAACACAGATATTGAGACACAGACTGATGTTTTTCACTTTCATGTATTTGCCTTCCTCTGCTGACATATAAACCGAAAAAATGACTTGAAAATGCTCTATGATTTATACAGCCAGAGCGAAACACGTGTCGGTTGCAAATTTGTCTTTTTCTTACATTTCAACAGAAATTAAAACAGTATGTTCACTCACGAATCGACGTTGGTGTTTCCTTTCTCGAATTAACGTGATAGTGTTGGAATCATTTCTCTCGTCTCACTGTCTATTACCCATTAGCGGGTCACTGCCAGTGGTTTCAAATGATTAACATCTACTGACCCTTCTACCTGGTGCTCCCACCAGACAGGGTCACTTTAAACTATTAAATTGAGCAAATGTTGATTTTGTAAAATACAGTAAGGAGTTAAGACTGTGTATATTGTTAGCAAAAATATACATAGAGGCATATACTGAAGAAAGGCAAGGGTGGAGAAATATGTGCACTTCATCTTCTGCAGGCAACCATCTGAAACATGCCTGCACTCGCCAGCCCTAAGCGCATTACTTTGATAGCGCCTTGCTATTACCCTGTTATTGTAACATGTGCTGCCTATGTTTTTAAAAACGTCAGGGCACAAAATCTGTTGTTTGCAATCGTGTGGATCACTGGGCTTCTCAGAAGAGGTTGGGAAGGATAGTAGGGGTGGGTGATGAATTCCACTCTGCCAGTGGACTTTGCGGAGTTTTAATCACACCGCGCAGAGTTCTGAAAAAATCTGCGACTTGACACAAAGCGGAGTATTTTCTCTCGCTCCCATTCGCCAACATTAAGTTGGTGAACACGAGAAATTGCTAAGTTGGCAAGTGAGATTTCTAAATGCGAGCGGTCGCATTAGGCTGCGACTGCTCATGATGAGAAACTGCCGCTCGTGTTAAGGAAGCTGCTGCTTGAGTGGAAAATCTACTCAAGTGGCAAAAAGAAGTTAGCACCCTCTGGCGTACCGTGTGATCCAGTTTGTGCTGATTTTACAGCGTGGGAGCAAAGAGCACAACTTACCCAAACTCTGCCGCTCGCGGAACTCCGCATAGCGCAGCAGAGTTTTACAGCACTTCTCAGAGTTTCACGTAGCAGAACTCCCCAAACTCCACCCAGGCCTAAAGGAGAGTGCTTTGACGTAAACATTTAGACACAACATAAACATTTAGACACTTCTTTCTTTTAATCATTTTATTGCATTCAGATTTCTTGCTATTGATAGACAATGTCCAATCTTGCAGTTGAGCATTTGAAGTCAGTATGGTTGGAAAGTAAATAGTCAGTTGTCGGGAAGTATCTGAGATGTGGCTGCCTTTGGCTCAGCTCTGCTAGCCTCTGAGAAGCACCCGACTGTGGGAAAATCTAATTACCAAAATGTTAAAGCTCTGAGCCTAAATGATAGAACATTAAGATCACCACTATAGTTATGTGTAAAGGTCCATCTGTTCAAATAACGCTTAATAGTATCCTATACATATGCATTTACAATTAGAGACAGATGTAAGTTGGTGACCAAGGAGGACAGCGATCTAACCAGTAGTGAGTCGCGGAAAATAGCATTCAGCCCTGTGAGGTCCATAATAAACACTTTAGGTGCTATACTTCTTCTCCGCGCTGTACATTCCACTCCTCTGCCTGATGCTTAAGAAAAAAACTGTTATTCAAACTGTTCTGCACTTCATTATTTTCGAGAAATATGTAAACGTCCAACAGATTGCCAATTATATTTTTTGTCAGATCAAAAATTTATGATAGCACATATTTTCACAGGAAAAGAACCTGTCCTGTGTATTATCGTAGAAGGTTTTACAAACTGCATCTTTCTGTGGAAAATGAAGTTCTGAGCAGCTTGACAAAGACAGTGCTGAGGTGAAGCACAAGATCCCTAGGAGACTCATTTGAGAATCTCAGGCTGTAAACTTGGGACTTCCTTTGGTGTGACTTGGGGCCATATGTACGAACACTTTTTCCCATAGACACAGAATGGGTAAAAACCTTTGCTACATCTGGCCCTTGGTTACTGAAATATCAATTGGTGCATAGAAAGTGGGCTGGCAGATAAAGACGAATGAACTGATCTACTAACCCCTTTCAGCAAACATTGCAGGGCCTAGACGCCTTCTCTATGCTTCACTGGGTGTCCCAAATTACACTGCCATGATGAAAGGGAACTTTAGGCACTTTTACAAATTTAACATTTTTACATGCAGAATATGTATTCCTTTGTGCGGTACACAAGCTCACTTAAGGGAATGGCAATGTGTAACACAGTTGAGGTGAGAGCACCTACGGTAGCTGCATGATATCTCAGTGAGCTGACCACTTGCCCCTGACAAATGCTGTGATCTGAAAGTGGAGCATTTGAACTACTGCAACAAAGACTCAGACTGTAATCTATCCAGTGGCGGTAAATCAGGTAATAGTAACATCCGTTATTTATAGCGCTTACAAAATACAGGAGTGCGGTATGAAGAGGTATATAAAAATGAGGTTTTATTATCATGCACCACCAATAGTTTCTGCAGATCTGACTGGTATGGGAGGACGAAATGTGGAAGTAAAGGTAAGATTTAACACTTCCTTTTAACTGCAGGAGCGAGGGTTGTTGTAGGTTACCTGGAAAGGTGTTCCGTAGCCTTGCTCCCTGGACAAACATCCTGCGCCCCCCCCTTCAGAAGGCACAGTGGGAGTAAAGTCAAATAGAAAGGTAAACTTTAGGATGTGATCAGAAGATCGTTAGACATCAATGAAAAACTCATGGCAAAATATGCACCCACTTGATAACCCTAAAAATCTTCTTTGCTCACCCACAACATCCACCTTTCTTGCCTTCCACTACCACCAATTTTCCAATAGAAAACCTCACCAACAAACTCCTTCCTAGAGGCCACTAAGTGACAGCAGTATACTTCTGTTATCCATCATTCATAAAGTCCGTCTCTAAAGAACCCATGCTTCCTTCGCTCAGAATCGTCTATACCTCCCTCGTGGCAGGAGCCTTACCTCATCTTAAGACACATTAATCACAACAGCCTACTATAGTCTAGATTTCTACCATAGATGCAGAGCAGAACCCCTATTCTAAACATTACATTGATGACACTCCATATGTCACTGATAGGGTGTACCCTTTTAGTTTTCTGGATTTGACAGCAGTTTTTGATATAGTAGACCACTAGACGCTCCTAACGTCCCTCAACATGCATGCCCTTATGAGGACTTTTCCAAAAGGAGTTACCTCTTTTCTCTCAATGACAGCAAACTGTCCACTTGCAGTCACCTGCAACTTTCCACAGGGTTTCTTCATAGCACAATCAATCAATCAGTATCTGTAAACTGCAGCACTGTAACCCTGCGGGTGTCTGGGCACTGGGGTGCAATGTCTTTGTTGAAAACTCAGGTCTTGAGTTTCTTTCTGAAATTTACAAGGAAGGATGCTGTTCAATGGTGGGGGAAAGCCTTTTCCAGGTCTTGGCAGCGGTGTAGAAGAAGATACAGCTGTGACTAAGATTAATGCAGGGGGTGTAGGTGAGGGCAAGTGAGGAGGAGCGCAGGTGTCTGGAGGGCTGATGGAGGTTCGGTAAGTGGTTGATATAAGCCGGTCCTTGATCATGTTGGGCATTATAGGTGTGCCTTAGAGTCTTGAACTGTCATCTCTTTTGGATGGGGAGCCAGTGGAGGTTTCTGAGGTGGGGGTGATGTGAGTTTGTATGGAAGGTCCATGGTGAGTCTGGATGCAGAGTTCTGTATTGTCTGGAGCCTCTTGAGGAATTGGGTGTAGATGCCAGAGTAGAGTGCGTTGATGTAGTTGAGGCAACTAGAGCCTGGGTGACGGTCTTCCTGGTGCTGACTGGGATCTATCTGAAGATTCTGCGGAGCATACAAAGGGGGTGGAAGCAGGGTGAGACAACTGTGTTGATCTGCTATTTCATGGTCAGTTTGCTGTTCAGGATGATGCAGAGGTTGTGTCCATGGTCTGTCGGAGTGGGTCTGAGTTTCACTGGCCACCAGCTGTAGTTCCATATGGATGTGTTTCTACCGAAGACTAGTACTTCCGTCTTGTTGGAGTTGAGTTTAAGGCAGTTGGTCCTCATCCAGTTGGCTACGGTGGTCCTGGCGTCACAGACGTTTGTTCTGGTGGTAGGAGGGCTCTTTGGTGAGCGATAGGATAAGTTGTGTGTCGGCTGAGTACGATATGAGATCATTGGATCTGACAATGTCCACGAGCGGGTCATGTAGGGATTGAACAGCGTGGGGCTGAGGGATGATCCTTGAGGTATGCAGCAGATGATGTTCTTGGGTTCGGAGGTGGAAGGAGGCAACTGGAAGCCTTGTGTGAGTACTGTAGGTAAGGAAGCAATCCCCTTGGGGGCGTTTTCCTGTATGCTGATGCTGTGGCATCTATGAATGAGGGTGTAGTGGGATAAAGTGTTGAATGCAGCTGAAAGGTCGAGGAGGATCAAGGCTGCAGTCAAGGAGAGTTCTGATGTCATCTGTGGCTGCAACCAGGGCAGTTTCCATACTGTGGTTGGCTCAGAATTCTGATTGGGAGACATCAAGCAGGTTGTTTTGTTCCAGGTATTCCATAAGATGTTGGTTGATGGCCTTCTCAAGTACTTTGGCAGGGTAGGGGAACAGAGAGGTTGGTCCATATTTGTTGAGTTCGCTGGATTGGAGGAGGGCTTCTTTAGCTAAGGTCTGATCTCTGCATGTTTCCAACTGTCCGGGAAGGCTGCCACGGTGATGGAGGCATTGAGGATGCTAGGGAGTTCTGAGCTGCTGTGGTTAGCTCTGAGGTTGAAGAGATGGTGGGGGAATGGGTTGGTGGGTACCCCGGAATGGATGAACAACATGATGGTCCAGGTGGTCAGTGTGGTGAGTGTGGTCCATTCAATGATCGTGTGACTGGTGTGCATTGGTTGTACGAGGTTGTAGAGGATGAGAGCTGTGGGCTGGGAGTCAAAGTTGTTGTAGATGGCAGAGATCTTGCTGTGGAAATAGTCCAAGAGGGTGTTGCAAGGTTATTCTGCAGGGTGGATTGTGTTCTCTGTGGCTGCCAGATGGGAGTATTCCTTGACTATTTTGAATAGTTGTTTAGTGTGGTTGGCTGCTGTGTCGAGACAGGCTGTGATGGTGGCTTTTTTGGCTTCCTTGATGAGCAAGTGGTAATTGCTGAGGGCTGTTTTGTGGGCAGCTCTGTCGGAGTGATTTCTGGTGGAGCGCCACTGTTTCTCAAGTCAGTAGCAGTTATACTTTGTGGATCTGAGCTCTAGGATGTACCAGCTGGCTTGTCTTGTTACTTTGTTTGATCTTGCTGGCTTCCGCGGGCCGACTCTGTTGGCGCATTCGGTGATCCAGGTGGAGAAGTTCTGAATGGCCTGTTCTAGTTTAGATGAGGCTTTGGGATGGGTGGTTCTGAGGGGCCTGAGTGCACTGTGTTTCTATTACCTTTCTCCAGCTGCGGTGGGAGGGGTTGTGGTGCCTGGTGCTGGTGTGCTGTGCATTGAGGATGGGGGAGTGGATGGTGGTGAGGTCAGACCAGGTGAGTTCTGTGATGTGGCTGAATCTGACTTTGTCGCCTGAGGTGAATACGGGGTAGAGAATGTGTCTGGCTTTGTGCGTGGGTTCAGTGGGTGAAGCCGATATTGTGCATGTTCTCCAGGACAGTGGTAGAGTTGGTGTTGTTTGGGTCATCGAGGTGGAAGTTGAGGTCTTCGAGTAGGATGTAGTGATTGGAGTCGATGGCTGGAGAGGCAATGAGGATGGCGATTGCATCATGAAAAGCCAGTCGAGGTCTCAGGGCTCTGTATATGAGTTTGCCTCTTAAAGTTGCCTTGGCGTCAGTCTGCAGTTGAAAGTTGAGGTGCTCCATGAGGGATGTGGGGTCGTTTTCATTGGTGATGATGCATCGAGTGGGTTCCTTGAAGATGATGGCAATGCCTCCGCAGTATTTGTTGTTGCGGTCTTGGTGTAGCATTTTGTAACTGATGGGTGTCTCTGTGGTTTGGGGGTTAGAGGAGGGGCTGTGCCAGGTTTCGGTTATGAAGACTACGTCAGAGCAAAGGTGGTGATGGTGTCCCAGATTTCTGTGGCATTTTTGCAGAGGGATCAGGCATGGATCAGGATGCACTTCAGAGGCTCCAAGTTGTTTGAGATCTTCCGGCCAGGACTGGTCCGTGGTCTTGTGTGGACTGGCAGGGCTGTATTGCAGAAGAATCAGCAGTGTCAGCAGGAGAAAGGTTCTTTGGTTGCTTGGTGGGAGGAGCTGCTGAAGTTGCTTTTGTAGCATCCAGAGCCTGGAGATGCTCTGTGGTGTAGCGGTGGGTGGTGGGAGGACCAGGGTTCCTGATGCTCGATGTGGTCCAGGCAGCAACTGGCACAGAAGGGCTTGCCTTTGGCACACCTTTGGTATCTCCTTTCAGAGTGGAGCCCCAGAGGGTAGTGCTGGGCAAACAAGATATCATGATTAATTAATACTCTAGCAGCAGTTTCTGTGCATGTCCTGTACTTGTATAACACAATCCTAAGAAAGGAACAATGGAGTGCTACTAGCTTGAGTACTACCTCAGGTTGCTTATGGCCCATGAAATCCACTATATAGGCTCATCCAATCCTTAATAACTTCAAATTAAAGTCATCAAAGACAGAACATGCTCTCCTTCACATTTAAGTCAAAAATGTGATGGGTAACCTAGGTCTCTGGCCTAGTTCTACATGGTTTGGCTTTCTCGCCTACGGGTGTCACAGCTTAGTTTGGTGCACCAACATTTGAGCGTGAAAGTCCAGGTTATAATAACCCCACACAAACCTACTTGACATACCTGTCAATGTGGTGTCAATGCTTTCTGGGTTACTAAAAGTCCTGTAAAAGGTTAAGGGCCGCAGTGGTAATTTAAACCATTATAACAGCACACACAAGCACTACGCTAAGAAAATATTCTTCACATTCAAAAGTGTTAATTTCAACAGTCTCATCCTGTTGCTTAGTACATGGGTAATAACCACACAGAAAATAATTAGAATAGCACTATTGCATGTCACTAACAGGGTGATTAATATGAACATTTTTAACATGGTTGGAATGTTCTTGGCAGCCTAAAATCCTAAAGACTACTTCTCTGAGCTACACTAAAAGAGCTTGGGGTAGCTAACCTGCTTCTAGAGTTTCTTGGGATTCTGCGCACTGCATAACGGTTCACAGTAAATCATATTTCAGATCATAGAAATTGCCTAAGCATTTCCCCACGGCTTACAGAAATGATTCAAAGGGGAGCCCACAAAAGTCAGAAGGTTAAGAACCACTAGTTTATTTGACTTTCTATTAAAATTTCAGAACTTGGTCTTCCACACTGCTGCTCGGTTTACCAGCATTGCCACCATCCTTAAAGCTCTGGGCTCATGCCCACTTATGGTCAAAATTAATTTAAATATTTACTGTATCATGTACAAAGCCTCAAAACCAGATAGTAAGGCTAGCTCAGCAAAGAGGAATTATTTGTGTTTGTCAGAGAACAACGTGAAATCCATACTGCCAACAAAATGAAGAAAGGACAAGCATCAATGCCTAAAATCTGGATTAACTTTCTGCTTCATCAGAGACCAGGACCTGGTGTTTCTGCGAGGTGCCAAATTACAAGAAAAGGCATTAAAATGTTTCCTCTTACCCTACGAGGCAATGTGGACACCGAGGAAAAGGTGGCCCCAGACACATCCGATCTGCTGGACATGGTGTCTGCCTTGTGGGGGTGCTCATGGGGCAGATGAAGGGGACAGCACCTTCCAAACCAGACAATGAATGGGTGACGAACATTCCACTGAATATGCTAATGGCTACTGCAATGTGTCTATATTAATTGCCTTGTTATATTTTTAAGTTGGTGGGTATATATTGTTTAATATAATATAATTTGCATAAAATAACAATACTTTATAGCATAGTATTAAATATGGTGTCTTATGTTTCCTTTTTTTACTGTGAGAAGTATCTTTAGAGCTGTTTCTATTAACAGGTTTACATCCACAGATTGCATGCAAAAACTCTCAACCTGTTATAACCCTTAATCCTGCATAAAAAAAATGCCTTTCTCATTTATGTTTTTTAAAACCAACCTCTGCTTCTTTCTACCTTCTGTTTTACTCTAAAAATCTCATGCCTAACTGCCTTAAAGCTCTTTGGAAACCATAACAATATCTATTAATAATAATTCCAGCTAAGAATTGTGTGTCACCTGGCCCCCCTCTAATGATCACATCTATGTCGATCATTACCACAAATGCACGGAATGAGCATGCACAACTAACCCCAATAGTTGACTGACCACTAATTTGGCTCCCAAGAAGTGTATGCAAAGTGCTGCGACGCCTCGTCAGGGGTAGTTATCGCTATACAACTACCATTTATTGTTATTATTATATACCTGCTGGGGTGTGTCCCAGTGGCAAAATTATGTTTTGCCTGGAGATCCGAAAACCAATGCAGACAGTAGAGGGCCCCTTTTTCATGTCGGGGAAAAAAACCTAGGATAATTATTTTTCATCCCATGACAATGGCTACAGTTACCTATCTACTCCCATCATGTTGTTTCTCTTTTCTTGATGCTCTAGTCTCCTACAGCCTAACTAATGTGTAAACGTAAGAAATGTATCCAATGAGTAAAATATGTCCATAGTTTTCTGCATTCCTATTGCACAACTACCGTTTTCTTCTCCTTATTGGTGATCTTTCTGCACTCCTAATTAAACTAAATAAATGAAAACTTCACAACTGGGCCTGTGCCCATGGTCAGACACATGCCCATTTGTCACTCGAGAATGGCCATGCTGACAGTGTCAGTGGTTACAGAAACTATCCCTAGTTCTGAAGGAAATGCTAAATATGGAGTAACATTCACTGGCTGAATTTCATCCTTTTCACCGGCCCATGATGGCTTTTCTGTACCAGCATCTCCGTAAGAAAATGGAAGATATTCAAATACCTCGGGCTCTACATCAGACCTAAGGCCCTTATTTGACAACTCCCACCAGCACCAAATGAAGCTGAAAACACAGGGGCCCACTCGGCCCAGCGTAAAGCAACTGGGTCCTTATCAGCCCCAAATTCTACCCGTTCGGTCCTACACGTGCCTCGAGCTGAACGTCGAAGCACTCGGTACACACCATGCATACAGAACACTCGTTTACTTAAGGCTATATGTGTTGCTGACTCGAATCCACATGAGTCCCTGGGCCCGGATGGCGTCTGGACCCTGCACTGGGGGCGCCGCGTGCGCTGCATACAAAGTGACAGCGCCGCGTGGGGGTCCGTTCCACGTGAGCAGGCACCGCGAGGAAGAGCGGCCGATACACCGTCACCTCCAAGGAGTGCTGCCCGGCGTCGTTTCAAATGCACATAAACGCTGCAGCCGCAAGTCGTTGCTTTTAAATCAGACCGCTGCTGGGTGGCAGCGGGTGACATTTGGCGCGCGCGCGCGCGTTGTGCCTCGCAGCCGCATATTTTATGAGGTACGGTGGCCTGAGACAATTGAGTGACGTCGGCTGGGCTTTAAAACAAATGCTCTATTTCCCGCCTGATCTATTAGTATGACATAACATGCCTGCTTGAAGGTCGCACGCGTACGGCAACGGACGCATGTCTACAAATTAAGCTGGTCTTGGAGCACAGTGGGCTGAGGGCACAACCTGCAGGTCACACTTTCAGATTCTACCATTCACCCATCTGAGGCTGATTAAAAAAGGACTATTATATTGGGTAATAATATATAGGATAAAGTATCCCCTGATATACATTTATAAGGATATCGCAAGTCACTGAGAAATTATGTGACCATACAATGGAATGAGGTGACTTGTAACATCCTTATAACGTATGCTGGGGGTGACGGGGGAGGATAAGTTATCCACTGTAACACCATCATCATTCTCACAAGCCACCTAAATCCTTGGTGTGTTGCTCCTTTCCTTACGAAAGGGATATCATGTTTGTAAACATAAAGAAACAAACTAGAATCTCTAGTGCAAAATTAAATACACCAAAAAGCAGTTAGGTGCGTGTTGCAAAAATATATTAGAGTCAGTTTAATACAAGTCTGATTTAAAACAAAGCACGCAGCTCAGAATATTTATAAACATGTAGTGATTCTGATTTTCCTATAGTTACCTAAAGTCTACAAAAAAAAATTAACGTTTTGATGTAAATATCGCTTGTCACTACACATATAGAATAACACAGTAGAAGGATCTGCTATCACTGCATTTAGAATAACACAGCAGATGAAGGAAAAAGCCTGGTTTCATTTAAACTGCCACTTTAGTGAATTTCTATGTTCTGTCTTTCCTGTTGGCTGCTGGCATTGTGACATCAGAACTCAACTTTAATAAGGTAATGCAGGTCAGTAGCTATGTCATGTCTTTATTAAAAATGATTAAGATGTTATAATTCACCTGTTAAATGGAAATTAGAGGAAGGGTTTCATACAGGGAATGCAGGTCCTGTATATCGTTTTTTGCAAAATTTTCTTTATTGAGTTTTATACTATGCCAACAGAATATGATCAGCAGAGGGCCTAAGCCCATTATACAACCAGTAAGGAAGTATTAGACACAGAACCCGTAGACCACCAGACAGCCCTTGCCCCAACACCCGCCACAAGCAGACTGACATAGACTGTGTTGTTTCATTGGAAGGAATTTATTTACAACAATGGAATTTAAACACATGCAGTTAAATCTCAATTAAGCCTTACATCAATAACTTCATAACATTTCAATAAAAAATGAAATCAATTATGTCATAAATCTTTCTAACACCCCAATCTGAATAGGATCCCTCCACGTCCTGAACTTTCATTGGACCACTCAGGTGAACTGTACCTCACTTGTATCCCTGGGGGGGGGGTTCCCTACACTTCACAGTCCCTTGTCCTCGTGCTCCGGGTTCCGCCCCCTCCCCAAACACCAATCCGTCGTGGGGGTTTAACGGGGCGGCCAGGAGCGAGAGCCCCATGCCCACCCCAGCGATCTGGGCTCCCTAACCTCCAAGCTGGTGTTTACATCCGCAGGTTGGTTCAGGACTGCAGGATCCTACCTCTGTTGTTATACATGGGACCCTTCCTAGGGGACCCCTCTGTTGCTTAGGGTGATTTTAGTATCTCCTCTCTAAACCTAAAACCAGGGGATGGGAGGGTGGGATTACGTCATTCCAGGATCCAAGGAAAAGCCGACGATGCCACACCCACAAAAAGGCCGAGCCCCTTCTCGGGGGGCACTTATGTACCCCCCCCAACGGATGCGGTGCCGTCGGCCGGACCTGGAAGTGTAGAGGCCCTCGTGACCCCCACAGCAAGCACTTCCGCCCTCTCACCCTGCAAGGAGAGAGGGCGGAAGTGCTCAAGGCCAGCCAATGCACGACTAGTGCACAGGGCTCAGGCCATGGCCTCCCCGGGCTCTAAAAGCCACACCATCCCATTTGGGGGGCGCTCTACCATAGGATTACAACACAACACCCCAGCTCATGAGAAAAGTATAAAGGCACATACCATGCCTCGTCTGCCCCACATCTTATGTCCTCACTGTTAATAATGCCTACAGACTGTTCAGTTTGAGATGCGTACCCTACGGAAATTACCAACAAAGGGGCTGATTACAACTCGGCCAGATCAGTGCCCCCAGATGGGTACTGTTGTTGGCAATTTCTTCTGCCTCACTGTTCAAGCACTCAAAATTACTAGGTGCAGGAACACAGGGCCGGATTTCATTGGGTGTGTTTCCATATACTGTAAATCCACGTTGAATTCATAGTAAGAAGTTTTGGCAAAATGCCCAGTCCAGCTGCACCGAACCCTTGCTTCACAAAGGAGGAAGCATCTGCTCAGCCCCAAGCCAGCCTGCCCTCACACCCGAGACACTCAACATCACCCCAGAACTCGCCCACAACTCTTCCTGGCCCACTCCCTCCCATTTAAAAGTCCTGCACAGAAGGAAGTAGACAGGAGTGGAAAAGTATCCAGAACTGGGGATAACAATGTAGAAAAGAATCTGTTAATCGCAGGCCTGCAAGGTTATTCCCCATTTCAAGACCAACTCGTGATTGCACAGTATTGGTGAGGAATTACCAGCGGCAACCAGTAATTCAAGACCGGGTAATTCCAGCTCCACTGCGCAACTTCTAATCAGCGCCTTAGGTAGGTATGTAGGTTTTACTGTCAGTGTGCTGTGCGTAGGACAATGGAGCCACCATCAAGATCTATTGTCCCATGTTCTGGCCAAATACGATCCCGTTCCAAGTAAAAACTCAGGTTTGATTCTGATATGCTCTTGTAATTGCAAGTCATTTGATGTTATCCAACTGGCAACTACCAGTTGTGGTCAAGCCTACAAGTCACTACAAAAAGGAGCAACCCCTCTAAAACTAAGGCGGTGGGGGCTGGGATTGTAGTACGACTAACAGATATATTCCACTTTTCTCCCAAAAATCCTCAAATACACCCTTATGGGTTTATGACCCAAACTGATCTATGTGCTTTGCGTGTGTCAAATATATATGGTGTTATTTATTTCTCATGTATATTAAAAAGTATATTCTTTCTTAAAATCCATTGCCTCCGTTTTATCAATTAAAAACAAATCATCAACAATTTGTAATAATATTCAAATCACAAAATTAATGAGCATATATAAAATAATATTCTTCTCACATATGCATAAATATATACGTGTCAGTGGTAATTTTGGATGTGAATTTACTGTGTGATTACGATTGTGGGAGTACTGGTTAGTCACTGTTGTTCCAGAGTACCTTGTTGAGCAAGAAAATGAAACAAGCATTGGCAAATCCAATAGGTATTGCCTATGCAAGGGCCATTGGCTTTACCAATGTGTTTTAGGCATTTTGTACACCAGCGTGGCTGCTGTTCAGCATAGCTAAAAGTTACTGGCAAATTGGAGAGTGGGGTGTTGTAGAGTGGACTGGCAAAGAGTGGAGTAGAGTCTTGCAGAGTGGGGTGACAGAGAGTGGCGTGTATTGTAGTGGCATATTGTGGAGTCGGGTAGAGTTCCATACACTGGAGTGGCATAGAGTAGAGTGGGCTGGTTTAAAGTGCACAGGCATAGACTGTTGCAGAGTATAGTGGTGTAGAGTTCAGTGGCATTGAGTGCAGTGGCACTGAATTCAGCGGCACACAATGCAGCATCATAGAATTCAGCGGTGTAGGTTGGAGTGGTGCATAGTAGAGTGTAGTGGTGCAGAATGAAGTGGCGCAGAGTGGAGTGGCGCAGAGTGGAGTGGCAGAGAGTGGAGTGGAACAGAATAGAGCAGAGTGGTGCAGAGTGCAGTGGCATAAAGTGGTGCAGAGTGGAGTGGCGTAGAGTTGAGTAATGCAGAGGGCAGTGGAACAGAGTAGATTAGACTGCGATAAAGTGCAGTAGCACAGAGTGAAGTGGTAGTAGAGTTTAGTATCATAGAGTGTAGAAGTGTAGAGTGGAGTACTGCATAGTACAGTGGTGTAGAGTTCATTGGCAGACAATGCAGTGTTGCAGAGTAGAGTGTCAGAGTGCAGTGGTGTAGAGTGGAGAAGAGTGGCATAAAGAGCAATGGCATAGAGTACAGTGATGCACAGTAGAGTGCAGTGGTGAAGAAGTACAGTCTTGGAGTGCAGTTGTGTAGAGTGCATTGGCTAGAGTTCAGTGGTTAAGAGTAGAGTTGCATAGAGAGCAGTGGCATGGAACTGAGTGGTGTAGAGTGGAGTAGAGTGGTATAGAGTGGAGTGCAATTGCTTAGAGTAGCATAGAATGTAATTGTTTAGAGTAAAGTGGTGTAGAGTGCAGAGGCATAGAGTGCAATGGTGCACAGTAGTTAGAGTGGCATACAATGGATCTGCATAGAGTGCAGTGTTGCAGAGTGGCGTAGAGTACAGTAGTGTGGAGTTGAGTTGTGCAGAGTAGATTGGTATGGCCTAGACTGGAGTGATGTGGAGTGCAATGGCAAAGAGTGCTATGGTGCAAGGTAGAGTTGTGAAGAGTGCATTGGCATGGAGCAGAGGGATACAGGGTAGAGTAAAGAGGCATAGCATGAACTGGCGTAGAGTACAGTGGTGTAGAGTTGAGTTGTGCAGAGTAGATTGGTGTGGCCTAGACTGGAGTGGTGTAGAGTGCAATGGCAAAGAGTGCTATGGTGCAAGGTAGAGTTGTTAAGAGTGCATTGGCATGGAGTAGAGGGGTACAGGGTAGAGTAGAGAGGCATAGCATGAAGTGGCATAGAGTGCAGTGGTGCAGATTGGAGTGGTGCAGAATGCAGGGGCATAGGGTGGTGTAAAGTGAAGTGGTGCAGGGTAGCGTGCAGAGATGTGGAGCGGTGCAGAGTAGAGTGGAGTATTTATGGTGTGGTAGCACACTGCCATTACAGAAAACACATTTTCAATTGAAATGATCATTACATTTGCACAGACATGCAGTTTTACTAATAAAACTATTCAGTGCAAAGACAAAAATGTGTGGAAATTTCATCACATAACATAATGATTTGCTTTGATCATATTAAAATCTCTGTTTCCAACATATCTTAGAAATAACATAAAATGTGTTGCATTTGGGCTGCTAATTCTGATATATTCTGAAATAGTTACACAGTTAATTTAAATGTTGTCATGTGCTAGGAAAAACTTTCCTACACCCAGTATCCAGAAAGATTGTCACATAAATCGCTAACTTTGAAGTCAGAGAAAGAAAAGAAGTGGCCCGCAGAAGACTGCGCCTAACATTTGACCTCAGGCTTTGAATGTCCAGCAAATGTGATGGGTAAAGAACAAGATCTACAGGCCTGTTTACAGAAAGGGAGCACTCGGAAGGATACTGTTAATAAGGTTTGGGCAAGGGAAGGTACGAACTCCAGCTGGACAGCCTAAAACAAAGCCATCAAATGGAAAGCAATAAAATGTGAGTGACAAACCACAAACCTAATGGCAAGAAACTGACAGAATTAAGGACCAGATGTAGCAACTTCCGTATTTGCGATTCGGAAATTGCGAGTCTGTGCGACTCACAATTTCCGAATCGCAAATGCGGATGCAGAACGGTGTCTCAGACACCGTCTGCGACTCGCTATGGGGTCGCAAAGACCCACCTCATAAATATAAATGAGGTGGGTCGCATTTTGCGACCCCATAGCGAGTCCCAGCACTCACAGGGATGGTGGCCTGCTGAAGTCAGCAGACCTCCATGTCTGTGACTGCTTTTTAAATAAAGCAGTTTTTTATTTTATTTTGCAGCCCGTTTTCCTTAAAAGAAAACGAGTTGCAAAATAAAAAAAATAACAAAACCATTTGGTTTTGGTTTTTCAGAGTAGGCAGTGGTCCATTGGACCACTGCCTGCTCTGAAAAAACCTTTTGGGCAACATTCACAAAGGGGAAGGGGTCCCCTGGGGACCCCTTCCCTTTTGCAAATGAGTTACCACCAGTGTGACACTGGTGGTAACTGCGAATTGCTTTGCGACTGCATTCGCGATCACAAAGCAATTCTGCATTGTGATGTGAGTCGCAAATAGGAAGGGAAAACCCCTCCCTATTTGCGAGTCGCATTCACAATTTGCGAGTCGGTACTGACTCGCAAATTGTGAATGTGCATCGCAGAAGGCTGTTTGCATGGCGCAAACTGCGATTTTCGCAGTTTGCACCATGCAAACAGCTTACTACATCTGGCCCTAATTCCTCTGTCAACTTTCT
The DNA here is from genome assembly GCF_031143425.1 of Pleurodeles waltl. Lineage (NCBI taxonomy): Eukaryota > Metazoa > Chordata > Amphibia > Caudata > Salamandridae > Pleurodeles > Pleurodeles waltl. Next base: position 1,328,823,623 of record NC_090446.1, on the reverse strand, counting down.
GAATGTCCCCAAGAAGTCTTTAGCAAACCAGACAGCTGTGCTGCAGATAGGCTACGACCTAAAAAAAGGATGGAGAGGATGCTTTACTGATATGTTTTCTCATTTCCTTTTTCTTTTCTTGCAGTATCAAATAAATGAAAATGTATTTCGTTAATTATTTTAATTCAAGGTGATGATGTTTCTTTTGGGTACAGTCGAAGGGGTAGCCTTCTTCAGAATATCCAGGTTATGTGAGCGCTTCAGGTGGAATGTGATCGAACTGTCTAATCAATTCTCTAATCAGATGGGTCTTAAACTCAGAGGAGGCACTGAGGCAGTGGAAGATTGACAGGAGCTTGTTCCAGAATCTCTGAGCACACGCAAACGCATCCAGTATGTATATTTCTTATTTTAGATAAAATATATTGTGTTGAAAGTAGTCATCGTTAGGCACTAGGTGCCAGGGGATGTGGAGCTGTAACACTCCCACAGGTGTGATGGGTACAGCAGGAGCTCCTACCCACACAATAGCAAGGTCCTCGAGCCGCCGCACGCGGATGCGAGCCCTCCTCCCAATTAGGTTTCTAAACACATATCGCAGGCTGGTGGAGCAGGTCGGCGATTTCCTCTGACCTTGAATATCTCACTCTGGGAAGCAGAGAAAGGCGGAGGCTGAGTGACACGGAGATGAGGATTATGTTGCAGTCAGAGATGTGTAACTAAGATTCTGTTCACAATGGGCATAGGCGGTGGTGAGTAGTTTAGTAACTGTGAGTGGTGCGCTATTGGTACCATGGAATTAGGATAATGTGAGGATGGTAAGCATCCAGCTGTGGCATAACATTAAATGATACCTCCCCCCGCCCCCGGACAACCGCATAATGTGATGAGGGACCCGTGAGGCACCCATATCTCAAAGATATTAATTGGCCTGGGGCTGAATGGAGGACAGGAGGGTTCTTAATGATTTGGGGCATCTTTACGTTTTGGGGCCGTCTGCACCACAGGTGGTTTGCATTACGCACCTGAGGTAGGCAGCGTGGCTGCACCAGGCATCAAACAGATACCTCAAACTGCAGAGTTTACAAGAGCGATGGGCACTGGTGACAAGTGGCCAGCGCAAACAGGGGGGAACCCATCAAAGAGTAATGGAAAAATCAGTTCACAAAAACCAGACATTAGAAGGGCCATGCTGATGATCAATGAGGAAAACCGTCCTTCCATAAGGAGTATTCGAATATTGGGAAGCATGTCATTCCATTGTGCTTGGTCGCGATTTGTAGAAGCGCAAAGTGCCCCGAACAGAGAACCATGGCGCCATAGAGTGGAAAACCCAGCAATAGCTGCAGGTGACGAATCCAGAGGAGACTCCTAAACTGGATTTCCTTGCCAAACATGCCAGTGAGGAGAAAGTTCTCCAGGTGTAGCACATCTTTCAGAAATCGGAGGATTTTGAATTTCCAGTCAGCTCTAATTCAGGGCTACACTGGTGAGCAGTGAAATACTCGAGTCTCACACAGTAGATATTGTATCAGCAGTATTGTAAAACAAATACTCACCACTCTGAATATTCTGATAGTGGATCAATAGTATTCTACAGAGTAGTACTCACTATTCAGTGAATACCCAGGTATTAGAAACAAAAGTATTTTACAGCAAAATATTCAACCCTCAGAAACTAATTCTTCGATATTAGAAACCAAAGAATTCTAAAGTAAAGCCTCAGACAGTGAACTGCCTTGCCTCTGATGATTGAGTCAATTTACTCCTGCAGATGCTTCCATGAAAGGTAGCTGGTGGTTTCCCCATCAGTAGGCACTAGGACATGGTCTTTACTCTGTGTGTAAGGGTGGCAAGAATAACCTCCCAGTGCACTCCTGGTTCACGCAAACAATCCATGCGCAGGGGTAGCGTTAGGGCAACTTAGAAAGTTGGTCGCCAGTGGCCCCTGATGCTGTTTCCTTAACAGAGTTCAGATTCTGGTCCTCAAACCACATATTAGATTCCCCCTTCCAGCCTGCTTCCATGGTTGTCAACAATAGTTTGGAATCAACCACACAACACTGAAATCCTCTATCCCAGCACTGGTATAAACTAATCTAGATTAAAAAAACATTGAGGTTCTAAATCAGCAGCAACCCTTTTCAGGTTCTGTGACTGCAGAAGTGGCAGTGTCCAAAAAATCACTGAAAAACAATAATTCAACATAACTTAGTAAAAAGATAGCACGAGCAGCCATGATTTTTGGAACATTCATTCACACATGCTTTTGTTGCTTTAAAGCCTTTCTAAACTGAAATCCAACAACCCAACTTTTGGTCCCCCGTGAAGGATCAGAATGGTGGAAAAGAAAATTCTAGAAACTCCTGCAGTGCTAGTGTTTCTGACACCAGGACTCCTGCATGTGAAAGAACTGGAATGTATTTAATATGTTTTATAAAGACCTTTACATGATGTCAGTGTAGGGTACATTTCTAGACAATCTTTCATGAAGCAATGACAAACAGATTCTCCCTTCACTCAGAACTCACCAGGTCCGTGCATCGATGTGAAGTCATCATTTTCTCCACAGGAAAGCTTTTATTAAAGCGACAGATTCACTCAAGTTATTATAACCTCTGGCACATGTGGAATATTATAATCTGGCAATATTGCCTGGATCTCAGACACCTCTGGGTTCCAGGAAGGAGCTCTTAGCTGCTGACCACACATCTCCTCTGATTTGGGTGGTATATTCCTCCCAGGAGAATCCAAAACAAATCACTCTGGAGGTACCTGTGTACAACAGGCCTTAACTGCATGAGCCAGGGCAATAGCATCTAAACTTGAAATGTTGCCTTTCAATGCATTGCCATGTGATACTTATTCCCTACTTTTGATTTGTAGTAGTGTCTTGAGCTGTTGTATCACTAAGGAATTCAAGCTGCAATTGGTGACTGGCAGACGAAGGCCCATAGCAGTGCTTTTTATTATGGGCGAGTACAAAGTGCTCAGTCCCATTCTGTAATCTCTCTTTGGGCTTGAAACCACGCCCATGCCACGTCAGTCACTTACATTGGTTCGTGGGCTTGCCTTTTAAAATCCGCTTGCTTTCATTCGGGTGTTTAGCCCACCTACAAAGCACCGGTAAAGTACCAAAAACATACGAGGATCGATGTTTTCAGCTTGGAGTCCGGACTACTTTATCTGTTTATTTTCCACACAGCGCGATCACGCTGCATTTTACATAGCGCGATCGCGCTGCATTTTTTTTTGCTTTACAACGCTAGTAAGCTTGGATGCTGTAGAGGCACTAGTGTGAGGTGGTATCTGACGGACCTTTTTATGCAGCAGTGTGTCTCGTGTACAGTTTTCATAATAATGACACCTCCCAGCAACATATGCAAAAACATTAAGACTTCTTGTGATTTGTATGTATTTGACTAGAAAAAAACGAAAAATTCCAACCAGACCTAGTGGGACAGGATGGGCCTGTCCTTGATAAGCAAAAGTTGGTGAGATCCAAGTTCTAAGTGTGACAATCCAGTATATTTCAGAGTAGTGGACAGCCGAAAATCACAATGGGCAGAAAAACTGGGGTGCAACAAGGCAGAAAGTTGGGGCTGAGTAGGTGCCTAGATTGTGCAATACGTAGGTTTTTTCGTGCATACCTTTCTATGAATCTCTGTACTACAGGAGAAGCAATGTACGGTGATTAAGATGTGATCAGGCTAGGACACATGGACACGGGTGCAGGGTGATATCGATCACAGGGATACCAACCCCCTGACACATAGGGATATCTGGGATCCCTTGTCGTAGACGTATGGGAGACAGAAACACAGGAATACCTTGACAAGAGGACATGAAGATACAGACCGCCAAGGCACATGGGTCCCAGGACATAAGGACAAACTGCATATGAATACATAGGGCCTAGGTATGGGCTACTGCACTTATGGGCGCATGTGTCACGGGTACCGGAAATGTGGTGCGAAATGGATGCCTTGCCACGTGAACATGAGGAGGCTGGGACACAGAGACATGGGGGCACAGGGCACAGTGACAACACACCGCTCAACAGGACAATGGACAGTCGTCAGCGTAACATGGACGTGTAAATGTCAAACGCTGTGCCTAACAAATAAAACCTAAATATACCAACTGCGATAACTGTACAAGCTTCCTTTGCAATGCTATTCATAGCCGCTCCAGGGAAGGGAGGAATTATTTTATTTTTCGGTGGATAACCGAATTGGGGGTGACAAGTTGTACATTTTGGGACATCATTTACAGTGTTATTGTTACAGTGAAATCTTCCTGAAAGAACCTGCGCTAACAGAGACTAAACGATGCTTTTATGTTGAAAACATGAAAAATCTCCCGTGGCTTTCACAATGGGAGCAGAGAAGCCATCAGTGGCAGACAAATAGTTCTTGTTTCCTTTACATGAAATGTACTTTCTGCCTAGAAGGCCTGGGAAGCTGCAATGAAAAGAGGAAGGGGAGGTGGGAATGAGTGAACTGCGAATCAAACTACGTCATCCAACATTGAGACCCAGGAGGACAGGTCACTAGATTGACTAATGGGAGAGGGGCGGCCCTGCACTGGTGAGGGATACAACTTACAAATGGGGCTGGTGAACGTTTTTCCAGGACTAGTCCCTTCTTACAGCCTGTAACCCAGTGCTTAATTTGTGCCTGTTGTTTCCGGTGCTGAGCACTGGCACTTATTTTTGAGGGCCGTGGCTTATTCTTATGCCTCAAGCATTTGCTGCGAGCAAAAGACACATATGGGAAAGACGGAGGAAGGAAAAACAAAAAAGCGTCCTAAAGGAAGAAAGTAGAAAGCTGCAGGATGAGCTGAAGGGGCAGAGAGTGGCCGTAAATAGATTGAAGAGGCCCGAGATGGCTTCAGGATTATGCTGCCTCAGTATTCAGTGTTGGCAGATTTAATCGCAGCAGCCTCGTGTTTAAGAGAAGGGCTTTGAGCACCAGCACCTTTTTATTTACAAATTAAGCACTGCTGTAACCTCACCCTATCACTTGGAGAGTATCGCCCCAAATTGCAAGAGTTACTTGAAACCTACATGTCACCCTATGTGGCTGAGAATTTCAAGATCTCAGGTGCCCCACACAACATTTCTCCCAATAGCCAATCCAGAGACAAAGAAAGCAAAGAAGGACAAGACCAGAAGAAATGCCTTCTCCAGCTCCTTTCCAAGGACCTGCAAAGATTGGAAGTATTTATCCTCTGCTTCAAAAAGGATGAGACGCTTAAGTTAGTTAAATAAAATCTGTTCACACACCACATCAAATTCTGAAAGGGTTAGTCAACATAATATAAATAGTTTGTGGATCCCAAGTCCAGTTGGGGTGAAGTGTGCTTCACAGGCAGAGGCGAGGCACACATTCATAGTATTATACCAATGACCTGTAATGAGGAGCATGTGATGCATTCAAACACAGGAAGCATCTAGTGGTCAGGAGCCTGAGACCATGAGAAAGGAAGAAGACACCAGATTGCGGCATGAGTGTAAACGTTTTCTGCTGAGCAGATTAATCAACTTTTTCTGATTTCAGAAGCAAGATGCAAAAGAGACGCTCAAGATGTAGAACACTGACACTTTGATCATGTATTTGTTTGCATGAGCAGAAAAACAGGGCTGACGCAGGTTACAGTCATGTTAATGAAAAATTGTATCACAGCCTCTGTAAGGAATATCTATTTCACATGAACAGACACATGCTAGATCCCAGCACTGCAATGAGATAGAAAGGGCGGGGCTGGCTGGAGAGGCTGCTTTTCAATACTGTAGACATTGAGACAGTATATATAGGAACGACTGGAGGAAGCTTTATTTCATGCACCTAATGCAGTGAGATAGTTTACACAAACATTTGTAGAAGCTCTTTAGTTTACGTGGAGATAGAGTAAAGTAGGATACGGATGATTATAGAAACGCTTTAAGTAAAGATAGAGTGAGAGAGAAGGGATACAGATGGCTATAGATGCATTTACTATATGTAACAGCACAGTGAGATCAAAGGGCTGTAGATGACTCGAGACAGTTTATGCTATGAACAGCGAGATAGAAGGAATACAAATGACCCGAGAATCACTTTAGCAATAGAGTGAGAGAGAAGGGGTACAGATTACTAGAGACACACTTAATGTAGAGATAGAATGAGATAGAAAGGACACAGAGGACTGGAGAAGCACTTTACTCTGTGTAGAGATATAGTGAGGTAGAATGGACACAAATGACTGGAGAAGCACTTTACTCTGTGTAGAGACAGAGGGAGATAGAAGGGACACAGATGACTGGAGAAGCACTTCAGTCTATGTAGCAATAGAGTGAGAGAGACGGGGTACAGATTATTAGAGACACACTTAATGTAGAGATAAAATAAGATAGAAAGGACACAGATGACTGGAGAAGCACTTTAGTCTATGTAGAGATAGAGTGAGATAGAAGGGACTCCGATGACTGGCGAAGCACTTCAGTCTATGTAGCAATAGAGTGAGGGAAAAGGGATACAGATGACTAGAGATTAACTTTATGTAGAGATAGAGTGAGATAGAAGGGGCACAGATGACTAGAGAAGTACTTTAGTCTATGTAGAGCTAGACTGAGATAGCCGGGATACAGGTGACTAAAGATGCATTTACTATACAGGGAGTGCAGAATTATTAGGCAAATTAGTATTTTGACCACATCATCCTCTTTATGCATGTTGTCTTACTCCAAGCTGTATAGGCTCGAAAGCCTACTACCAATTAAGCATATTAGGTGATGTGCATCTCTGTAATGAGAAGGGGTGTGGTCTAATGACATCAACACCCTATATCAGGTGTGCATAATTATTAGGCAACTTCCTTTCCTTAGGCAAAATGGGTCAAAAGAAGGACTTGACAGGCTCAGAAAAGTCAAAAATAGTGAGATATCTTGCAGAGGGATGCAGCACTCTTAAAATTGCAAAGCTTCTGAAGCGTGATCATCGAACAATCAAGCGTTTCATTCAAAATAGTCAACAGGGTCGCAAGAAGCGTGTGGAAAAACCAAGGCGCAAAATAACTGCCCATGAACTGAGAAAAGTCAAGCGTGCAGCTGCCACGATGCCACTTGCCACCAGTTTGGCCATATTTCAGAGCTGCAACATCACTGGAGTGCCCAAAAGCACAAGGTGTGCAATACTCAGAGACATGGCCAAGGTAAGAAAGGCTGAAAGACGACCACCACTGAACAAGACACACAAGCTGAAACGTCAAGACTGGGCCAAGAAATATCTCAAGACTGATTTTTCTAAGGTTTTATGGACTGATGAAATGAGAGTGAGTCTTGATGGGCCAGATGGATGGGCCCGTGGCTGGATTGGTAAAGGGCAGAGAGCTCCAGTCCGACTCAGACGCCAGCAAGGTGGAGGTGGAGTACTGGTTTGGGCTGGTATCATCAAAGATGAGCTTGTGGGGCCTTTTCGGGTTGAGGATGGAGTCAAGCTCAACTCCCAGTCCTACTGCCAGTTCCTGGAAGACACCTTCTTCAAGCAGTGGTACAGGAAGAAGTCTGCATCCTTCAAGAAAAACATGATTTTCATGCAGGACAATGCTCCATCACACGTGTCCAAGTACTCCACAGCGTGGCTGGCAAGAAAGGGTATAAAAGAAGGAAATCTAATGACATGGCCACCTTGTTCACCTGATCTGAACCCCATTGAGAACCTGTGGTCCTTCATCAAATGTGAGATTTACAAGGAGGGAAAACAGTAAACCTCTCTGAACAGTGTCTGGGAGGCTGTGGTGGCTGCTGCACGCAATGTTGATGGTGAACAGATCAAAACACTGACAGAATCCATGGATGGCAGGCTTTTGAGTGTCCTTGCAAAGAAAGGTGGCTATATTGGTCACTGATTTGTTTTTGTTTTGTTTTTGAATGTCAGAAATGTATATTTGTGAATGTTGAGATGTTATATTGGTTTCACTGGTAATGATAAATAATTGAAATGGGTATATATTTTTTTTTGTTAAGTTGCCTAATAATTATGCACAGTGATAGTCACCTGCACACACAGATATCCCCCTAACATAGCTAAAACTAAAAACAAACTAAAAACTACTTCCAAAAATATTACATTTTGATATTAATGAGTTTTTTGGGTTCATTGAGAACATGGTTGTTGTTCAATAATAAAATTAATCCTCAAAAATACAACTTGCCTAATAATTCTGCACTCCCTGTATGTAACAGTAGAGTGAGATCAAAGGGCTGCAGATGACTGGAGACAGTTTATGCTAGGAACAGCGAGATAGAAGGAATACAAATGACCCGAGAATCACTGTAGCACTAGAGTGAGAGAGAAGTGGTACAGATTACTATAGACACACTTAACGTAGAGATAGAATGAGATAGAAAGGACACAGATAACTGGAGAAACACTTTACTCTGTGTAGAGATAGAGTAATATAGAAGGGACACAGATGACTGGAGAAGCACTTTATGTAGAGATAGAGTGAGATAGAAGGGACACAGATGACTGGAGAAGCACTTTTGTCTATGTAGAGACAGAGTGAGATAGAAGGGATACAGATGGCTAGAGACGCACTTAATGTAGAGATAGAATGAGATAGAAAGGACACAGATGACTGGAGCAGCACTTTATGTAGAGATAGAGTGAGAGAGAAGGGATACAGATGACTAGAGACACACTTAATGTAGAGATAGAATGAGATAGAAAGGACACAGATGACTGGAGCAGCACTTTATGTAGAGATAGAGTGAGATAGAGGGGATACAGATGACTGGAGAAGTACTTCAGTCTATGTAGAGCTAGACTGAGATAGCCGGGATACAGATGGCTATAGAAGCATTGTACTCTATGTAACAGTGAAGTGATTTCGAAGAGATGCAGATGGCCAGAGAAGCACTTTATTTTATGTAGCAACAGAGTGAGAACGAAGGGAGACATATTACTAGAGACACATATTATGTAGAGATAAAGTGAGATAGTAGGGACACGGATGACTGGAGAAGCACTTTATTTTATGTAGCAACAGAGTGAGAACGAAGGGAGACATATTACTAGAGACACATATTATGTAGAGATAAAGTGAGATAGCAGGGACACGGATGACTGGAGAAGCACTTTATGTAGAGATAGAGTGAGATAGAAGGGATACAGATGACTAGAGACGCACTTAATGTAGAGATAGAGTGAGATAGAAAGGACACAGATGACTGGAGAAGCACTTTATGTAGAGATAGAGTGAGATAAAAGGGACACAGATGACTTGGGAAGCACTTTAGTCTATGTCGAGCTAGACTGAGATAGCCGGGATACAGATGGCTATAGAAGCATTTTACTCTATGTAACAGTAGAGTGAGATCGATGCAGATGACCAGAGAAGCACTTTATTCTACGTAGCGACAGAGTGAGAACAAAGGGAGACAGATTACTTGAGACACATATTATGTAGAGATAAAGTGAGATAGAAGGGACACAGATGACTGGAGAAGTACTTTAGTCTATGTAACGAGAGAGTGAGCCAGCCGGGATACAGATGACTATAGATGCATTTAACTGAGTGAGATCGAGGGGATGCAGATGACTGGAGACACTTTATGCCATTAACAGTGAGATAGACGGGATATAGATGACTGCAAAAGCAAAATAGAAAGGGATACAGATGACTAGAAGACACTTTACACAGTGAAACAGTTAGGTAAAAGGGATTCAGATGCCTAAAGAATCACTTTAAATATTGCAGTGATACAGTAAGGTAAAACAGATACAAATGACTAGAGAAGCTGTTTAGTCTACACAATGATACAGTGACACAGAAGAGAGATATAGATCCCCGGAGGAGCACTTTACTCTAGACCGTAATACAGTGAGACTGAAGGAATACAAAGTCTGTAGAAGCACTTTACTCCATGCAGTTATAACATGAGCTAGACCTCACACAAATGCCTGGAAAAGCTCTTTAGAAGGGATACAAATAATAGGAAATGCGCTTTAGTCCATGCAGTCATCAAGTGAGGTAACAATGATACGATTCTATGCCGTGATGCAATGAGAAAGAAAGAGCAGAATTAAATGGAGAAATGTACTTTTAGTAGCGAGATAGAAATAATGGCAAAACCAGCTACTCTTTATGCAGCAATAAGGTGAGTTCGAAGACGTACGCATGTCCGAAGAAGCTCTTTATTCCATGCAGCGTTAGAGTGAGTTATAAGACATGTACACGTCTCGAGAACCGCTTTATTGTATGCAGTGTTATGTGGTAAATGTCTGTAGAAGCTCTTTATCCCATGCAGTTTTACAGTGAGTTAGAAGACACGTAAATGTCCAGAGAAGCTCTTTATCTCATGCAGTATTACAGTACTAGAAGACACATAAATGTACGGAGAAGCTCTTTATCCCGTGCAGTTACAGTGACTCAGAAGACACACAAATGTCCGGAGAAGATCTTTATCCTATGAAGTGTTACAGTGCTAGACACACAAATGTACGGAGAAGCTGTTTATCTCATGCAGCGTTACAGTGCTAGAAGACACACAAATGTCCGGAGAAGCTCTTTATCCCATACAAAGTTACAATGAATCAGAAGACACACAAACATCTGAAGAAGCTCTTTATCCCATGCAGTGTTTAGAAGATGCACAAATGTCCGGAGAAGCTCTTCATCCTATGTGGTGCTACAGTGCTAGAAGACACACAAATGTCGGAGAAGCTCTTTATCCCACGAAGTGTTACAGTGCTAGAAGACACACAAATATATCGATAAGCTCTTTATCCCATGAAGTGTTACAGTTCTAGAAGACACACAAATATATGGAGAAGCTCTTTATCCCGTGCAGTGTTTAGAAGATACACAAATGTCCGGACTATCCCATGCAATGTTTTAGTGAGTTAGAACTCACACAAACGTCCGAAGAAGCTCTTTATTCCATGCAGTGTTACAGTGTTAAGCCACACAAATGTCCAGAGAAGCTATTCATCTCATGCAGTGGGACTGTAAATTAGAAGACACACAAACGAGAAGCTCTTTATTCCATCCAAATGTCCAAAGAAGCTCTTTTCTCATGCAGTGATACAGTGGGTCAGAAGACATACAAAATGTCAAGAGAAGCGCTTTATTTCATACAGTGATGGGGTGGGTTAGTTATATGCATTTACGAAGAAGAGCTTTATGCCGTACGGTGATGCAGTGTGTTAGTACACATATGAATTTACGGAGAAGCGATTTATTCCATGAAGTGATGCAATGGGTCAGAGGGCACAGGGATGCTTGGAACTTGTAGATGTTTCTTTATTTTGGGCTTTGACGCAAGTGCCGCAAGAGAAGAGCTATCGGTGCCCGGACATGTTGGTTATTTCATGCAGCAATTCTGCGAGATAGAAGCCGGCGCGAGCCCCTGCCCTCCCTGCAGTGATTCTCTCGGCGCGCGCGGGTATGGTTTGTATGCCGTGCATTTTAATAACGTTAGATGGGAGAGATAGAAATGCCCGGGCACGCTCATTTTTCTTTGCATTTCCGCGCCGCGTGATTGAGGCAACGCGAAAGCCACAGGCGACACATACATTCACCTACAAACATCCTATAAATCACAACATTTCGAGTGTGTAAAGAAAGGCGGCGGGGGTGCACCGCGCGCCTTTGAACGCATGGTAATGAGCGCGCGGGGAAGCGGGTGATCTGATTGGACGTGCAGCGAATATTTCTTTTTTCATTATCGTTAGCTTGCTTCTCTAGCTTCCCTTACCCTGTGGCCTCTGGGTGCTTTAGATTATAAATAATGACAGATCCTATTCCACGTACGTCACCTCCTGTAGGCGTCAGTAAGGGTCTACCAAGCCGTGCGCTCCTTCTGGTGCGACAGGCCTGTGGAAGGGGGAGGTTGGTGCGCGCCGCAGTGCCCTGGGCTCAGAGTGGTACTCTTGCACAGAGCTCGGAGGACTGCTGCTCAGACAAGCAGTGGTATATGGCACGTGGGTAACATTAATTGTTATGTTCACTTTTTAACAGAGCACATGCAGCGGTTTCTATGCACTTCAATTCTAACATCTACTGTGGCCAAGAAACATGGAAGTCAAGTGGTATGCCCAAGATCACAAAGTTTGTTGGAAGGGGGATGTCTCTCATTTTATCTAAGTGTCACACTTTGACATCCACACACCCATTTCCTACCTACAAGACACTACAGTTTCTCCTCCATGTCATAAGTTAGGTGCAGAGGAAATTGGGGAAACAGGTCTATGTGTTCCCACTTACTGAGATTGTGGAAGCTCACACACATCACCCTTAAGTCATCCCAAAACTGAATCCTATTACTATAAACTCCCAATTAACACTTCTGGGTTCTTCCCTCCTCCACCCCTCCATTACTCCAGTCAATCTAACTAACAAACTCACATATCTGCGGCTCAAATTAACTCATAATAATACTAAAACTGTACTTATATTTCCCTCTACTAATCCACCACTAATTCCCTTTGGGTTCCGGAGTAGCCTGCTACTCGCCGAGAAGCGCTTCAACGCCTCGAAAGGGATACTAAGAGCTATGTAAATACTATTACAATACAATACATAGGGACAGTCGCTCCTTGATTCACATAGCGAGAAGCGCCGTCTCCAACACAGTGCAGCTACTCCACTGCCATAAAGTCCGAGTTTTTCTCCCCGTGACATCCGCTGCGTATTAGCCCAAGTGGCCGGCCAACACTGATCATTGTTATTGTAAGTTGTCTCATCAGGCATAAGTCAGTACCAGCTCTAGGCATGCAAGTGATTCTCTGAACCTGTGTCTCCAAATATTCTATAGATTGTACCTCATTCTCTCCCTATCCCACCCTGCATTATTTGTGTCCATATTCCTGTCAACCTCCTAGAGTCTACCCTGCTCTCATCCTATCATCTACCTCTAGATTGGGCCTATGTTTCACCCTACACAACTCTGTCCCAATGTACCCCCTCTCTACATACTCACCGATTCAACCTCTACCTTTAGCAACTGGAACCTGCATCACCCTCTGCTTAAGCAAACCTACCTACATGCCACCACATGCTGCTTTTTACATACCTACACATGACTAGGGCTGGGCGGAGCTCACCGAGTTCTACTCCACGGAATTCGCAGAGTTGGTTTAAAACTCAGTGGAATTCCGCAGAGTTCCGTGAGCGGCGGAGGGCCGCCTGCCCTAGTGGCACCCTGGCCTGAATGTGCCCAATCTCAGAGATCTGGCGCATTCAGGCCAGGGCCATAGGCAGCGAAAGCTGCAGTTTCAGGTCTCTTGTGCACCGGCCTGCCCCGTGTGCATTGCCGGTGCACAAGAGGCTCCAAGTGACCGACGTTGGGCCGACTGCGCACTGCAGCCCAGTTATGGGCCACACAGCACAAACGCAGACTGTATGTCCCATAACTGGGCTGCAGTGCACACACGGTGAGCTCTGCTCCTCTGCTGGGGCTAGCAGAGTTTTTGGTCGAACTCCACACTCCAAGTGGAGCGAGGAGTGCCAAAATCTCCATTAGCTCCACCAGCGGAGCGGAGCTCACTGCTCATCCCTGCACATGACCTCTCCCTGCATGTATAGATTCTCTTCCCTCTGGCGCCTGGAACGCCTCAATTTGTTTTGGCTTCCACCTGCCTGTTCAGTGTTTGCAAACTCCCTTTAGTTCTTACTACGACCTCTACCTAGTTTCCTCCCTGTTCCAGTTTGCCAAACTACCTACCTAGATTTCCACCCTACGGCCTCCTCAGCCATGTTTATATTAAACTCCTAACTCTCCCAACCCAGTCCAATCTGAAATCTTCGAGTGTGCAAACTGGTGCTGTGACAAGCCCTCAAAACAAAATTCAGCTTCCACAGTCATTTAAAGTGATCATAGGCCACTTCCAGCAAACAGTGATGTTTACCTGAGAGAGAAAGAGACACACTTATTTTTACCTCCACCCAGCAGACTCAGCCTCTTCTGGAGTTCTCTCTCACCTTCCTCACCTAGAGACTTATTGTTAGAAATGGGGTTTTTGGTTGGCAGTCAGGTTGCCCTCTGTCCAAGCAAGAACCCTCACTCTAGTCAGGGTAAGTCACACACAATCCAAAATCAGCCTGTGCTCACCCTCCGGTAGCTTGGCACGAGCAGTCAGGCTTAACTTAGAAGGCAATGTGTAAAGCATTTGTGCAATGAATCATACAATACCATAATATAACACCACACAAACACACCACACAGTGTTTAGAAAAATATATAATATTTATCTGGGTATTTGCAGGTCAAAACGATCAAAGTTGCAATATGAATTTGTAAAGATATCACTGAAAAGTGATATAAAGTGTCTTAAGTCTTTAGAATATAAACAAAGTCTCTTTCAAGCACAAGTACCTGGTTTGGAGTGGAAAAATCTCCTCAGAGGGCCACAAAGGAAGTGGTGCGTGGACAAAGGGTGTGTGCGTCGATTTCTCCCCATCACACACAGACTTGCGTCGTTATTTTCCACGCGGGGAAGTCGTGCGTCGTTTTCCGGCGCGCGGACAGTCTCTTTCTGTGGGTCACGGGGATTACCAGACGACTCGGGTCTGTGCGTGGATTTTCCTGCTTGTTTTCCGGCTGCGCGTCGTTCTGCGGGGCTGCGCGTCGAAATTACGATCTCACGGCAGGCGTCACGTCGATTTCTTCTCTAGAGGTCGGGCGGCGTTGTCCTTGCGAGGCCGTGCGTCAAAGTTTTGATCTCACGGCAGGCGTCGCGTCGATTTCTCCTCTAGAGGTCAGGCGGTGTTGTCCTTGCGAGGCCGTGCGTCAAAGTTTTGATCTCACGGCAGGCGTCGCGTCGATTTCTCCTTGGAAGTCGGGCGGCGTTGTCCTTGCGAGGCCGTGCGTCAAAGTTTCGATCGTCCCGAAGGCGTCGCGTTGATCAGCGTAGGTTTTTCTTGCCGCGGAACAAGCTGAGCGTCGAAAATTTCGGCGCACGGAGCGTCCAAGTGAAAAAGGGAAGTCTTTTTGGTCCTGAGACTTCAGGGAACAGGAGGCAAGCTCTATCCAAGCCCTTGGAGAGCACTTTTACAGCCAGACAAGAGTTCAGCAAGGCAGCAGGCCAACAGGAAGGCAGCAGTCCTTTGTAGAAAAGCAGACAGGTGAGTCCTTTGAGCAGCCAGGCAGTTCTTCTTGGTAGGATGTAGTTTCTGGTTCAGGTTTCTTCTCCAGCAAGTGTCTGATGAGGTAAGGCAGAGGCCCTGTTTTATACTAAGTTGTGCCTTTGAAGTGGGGGTGACGTCAAAGAGTGTCTAAGAAATGCACCAAGCCCCCTTTCAGTTCAATCCTGTCTGCCAGAGTCCCAGTAGGGGGTGTGGCAGTCCTTTGTGTGAGGGCAGGCCCTCCACCCTCCCAGCCCAGGAAGACCCATTCAAAATGCAGATGTATGCAAGTGAGGCTGAGTACCCTGTGTTTGGGGTGTGTCTGAGTGAATGCACAAGGAGCTGTCAACTAAACCTAGCCAGACGTGGATTGAAGGGCACAACAAGGTTTTAGTGCAAAGAAATGCTCACTTTCTAAAAGTGGCATTTCTAGAATAGTAATATTAAATCCAACTTCACCAGTCAGCAGGATTTTATATTACCATTCTGGCCATACTAAATATGACCTTCCTGCTCCTTTCAGATCAGCAGCTGCCACTTCAACAATGTATGAGAGCAGCCCCAATGTTAGCCTATGAAGGGAGCAGGCCTCACAGTAGTGTAAAAACGAATTTAGGAGTTTTACACTACCAGGACATATAACCACACAAGTACATGTCCTGCCTTTTACCCACACAGCACCCTGCTCTAGGGGTTACCTAGGGCACACATTAGGGGTGACATATGTATAGAAAAAGGGGAGTTCTAGGCTTGGCAAGTACCTTTAAATGCCAAGTCGAAATGGCAGTGAAACTGCACACACAGGCCTTGCAATGGCAGGCCTGAGACAAGGTTAAGGGGATACTGAGGTGGGTGGCACAACCAGTGCTGCAGGCCCACTAGTAGCATTTAATCTACCTGCCCTAGGCACATGTAGTGCACTCTACCAGGGACTTACAAGTAAATTAAATAGTCAATCATGGATAAACCAATCAGTAGTACAATTTACACAGAGAGCATATGCACTTTAGCACTGGTTAGCAGTGGTAAAGTGCCCAGGGGTCAAAAGCCAACAACAACAGGTCAGAAAAAATAGGAGGAAGGAGGCAAAAAGTTTGGGGATGTCCCTGTCAAAAAGCCAGGTCCAACATGACCCCCTACCAGCCTAAAGCCAGGGGAGAACAATCACTATCCTGATGTACTTCCCTGTTTGAGGCGACAGAACAAGGACCCATGCCCACAACAGCAGGGGCATGCTCCAGTTCTTCGCCTTCCTGACTCCAATTGGATCCCTCTGTCCATACTCTCAGGGCCCACTAAGCCAACCCATGGGGAACCTTTCTCCTTACCTGCGGATCCCATCTGTGCAGCACCTAACCTTACTTTGCTCACAGATGTATCCCAGGAGCAGGATAGTACCACCATGACCAACACAGTGGTGTTGCCCACTCTACCCCCGGGGTGTGACACTTGTCCCCTCCCCAGGGATAACTCTGTCCACCCGGACAGCAAGCCACAGTGGTTACTGACAGCTGCCAGGGATGAGAGCCAGGCCCCAGGCCTCTCAAAGCTCTCCCACCACTGTGGCTGTGGAGAGTGGGGGGCGGTAGCCCCAGGTGCTGGGCACCCTTTAACCACTCTCCCTTCCACCAGGTCAGGGATGTCAGCCTGAACCTGGTCCTCCCCTCTGGGGCTCTGTACCCTCCCTCCTGGAGCGGTACCCCCAGAGTCCAACATGGTCAGGTTGCTTATAGAAGTCGCCCTGTACCATTCCTCCACCAGTGCCGGGCTGTTAACCTGCAACCGGTCCTCCAACCTGGGGTCTGTACCTTCAGGTTGGACTAGGGCCCGGGGTGAGGCTTCCCTCCCCCTGCCCTCCCTTCTGGGGTCCAGCACCCTCCAACTAGGAGTGGCCTCCTCAGAAGACAACATGGTAGGGGCACTGTTATCAGTAGCCCCTCCCTCCAGGTCCGGGGGGACACCCTGAACCTGGTCTTCCAGCCCAGGGTCTGTACCCTCAGACTGGATCACTGCCTGGCAAACCAGGACTTCCTGGGAGGCACACCTACCCCCCACCAGGTCAGAGTTTAACCTCTGCACCTGACCATTCAACTCAGAGTCACCACCCTGAAGTTGAACAATTGCTTGGCACGCCAGGACTTCCTGGAGGGCACACTGACCCTCCACCAGGTCAGAGTTTAACCTCTGAACTTGGCCATCCAACTCAGAGCCACAACCCTGAAGTTGAACAATTGCCTGGCACGCCCGGACTTCCTGGAGGGCACACTGACCCTCCACCAGGTCAGAGTTTAACCTCTGAACCTGGTTCTCCAACCTAGGGTCACCACCCTGAGGTTGGGCCACTGCCTGGCACACCAGGACTTTCTGGGAGGCACACCTACCTCCCACCAGGTCAGTGGTTAACCTCTGAACCTGGTTCTCCAACCCAGGGTCACCACCCTGAGGTTGAACAATTGCCTGGCATGCCAGGACTTTCTGGGGGGCAAACCTACCCCCCACCAGGTCAGAGTTTAACCTCTGAACCCGGTCATCCAACCCAGAGTCAACACCCTGAGGTTGGACAACTGCCTGGCATAGCAGGACTTCCTGGGAGGCACACCTACCTCCCACCAGGTCAGAGGTTAACCTCTGAACCTGGGTATCCAACCCAGAGTCACCACCCTGAGGTTGAACCATTGCCTGGCATACCAGGACTTTCTGGGGGGCACACCTACCTCCCAACAGGTCAGAGTTTATCCTCTGACCCTGGTTAGCCAACCCAGAGTCACCACCCTGAGGTTGAACCATTGCCTGGCAGGCCAGGACTTCCAGGGAGGCACACCTACCTCCCACCAGGTCAGAGTTTAACCTCTGAGCCTGGTTCCCCAACCCAGGGTCACCACCCTGAGGTTGGGCAATTGCCTGGCACGGCAGGACTTTATGGGGGGCACACCTACCCCATCACCAGGTCAGAGTTTAACCTCTGAACCTGGTCATCCAACCCAGAGTCAACACCCTGAGGTTGGACAATTGCCTGGCACAGCAGGACTTCTTGGGAGGCACACCTACCTCCCACCAGGACAGAGTTTAACCTCTGAACCTGGGTATCCAACCCAGAGTCACCACCCTGAGGTTGAATCTTTGCCTGGCATGCCAGGACTTCCTGGGGGGCACTCTCACCCCCCACAAGGGACACACCATCCCCAAGGGCCACACAAGAGTCTGGTTGGCGCAGGTCTCCCGACCTCTGCCCATCCGGCAGAGTCTGGGTTTCCCCCAAACCAGAAACGGTTTCACATGGGTCATTCCTGGGGGCTCTGCTCTCAGAGCTGACCCCTGACTCTCAAGGTCCTCCACTGGGGTCTGCAACCCCCTCTCAACCCTATGTCTGGACTTCTGCACCCCCTCACTAGGAGGGGTACTGCCAGACACCAGAACTGTTGGGATGCTGGCTACAGTCACCCCCCCAAGTTCTTCTGACACTGCAGGGCTTCCCTCAAAAGGTGGCCCTACGGTACAGGCTAGGCTTCCCTCCTGGTGTTCCATCATGGAACCCTCTAGGACCTGGGACCTACAATCCTTTCCCACCTCACTCGTTTGGGAACCACCTAGACCACTCCCTTCAGGAGCACCCCCAAATGCCTCTTCAGACTCTCTGGTACTCACCCAGAAGTCTGCCTCCATTGTAAGTTCCCTGGGGTCAGAGAACTCACACTCCACCTGGTGTTGGCGTAGCTCTGGAAAATAAGGACCAGACATATGCTCTCCAGCAATTACATCACTCTGCCCTTCACATGTATTAACCACAGTACCCTTCACCCAACCACCCAGTAACTCAACCTTGGAAAAGCACTCTACCTCACCCTCCTGAGACTGGTGAGACAGTATCTGTCTGTCCCTGACACTCAACCCATACTCTTCTGGGATGTCTCTACACTCTATATCCAGGACGTCCACCAGGGGGGAACCCTTTTCTCTGTCACTCTCTGCTAGAGTCAGTAAAGTGTCCCTCCCCCAGTAGGAATATGACTCCCTGTGCCAGTTCCCCAATCCTTCTCAGGGACCCTGTGCATAACGGGAACTACCTCATACCCTTGAACCGCCTGGGGTGTGTCAACTCCCTTCTTCAAGTTGGGCACCACATCTCTGGGCTTGTGCCCTTCTTCAGCAGAACTAGATGCAAGATTTTTGCTGCCACCATCTGAACTGGACTCAGCCCTTCCGGCCTCCAGTTTCAGCTCTTTACAGCTCAGCTCTTGAGCTGCAATCTTTTCTTCTTCCAGGGCTAAGAGTCTTTTTGCCTCAACCCTTGCAAGATACTCCTCTAATTGTTGCTCCTGTCGCCTTTGACTTCGGAGCCATTCATCTATCTCTGGGTCTCTTTCCTCATCTGAGTAGTCTTCCTCCTCCTGTGAGCAGTCTTCCCCCTCATGTGCCTAGTCCTCCTCCTCATCTGAGGGGTACTTAGTCATTTGGTTTCTTGCTGCCTCTCTCTCTGCCCATCTTTCCTCCCCCCAGACTATGTAGTTATGTAGCATCTCTGCCTTAGTAGATCTCCTTGCTACAGGAAGGCCCCATTTTCTGCAAAGCTTCCTTAGGTCAGCCTTAGTGAGGTGGTCAGTACGAACAAAGAATGAGTAGGTAAGCAATCCCATTCTGATAAGATCTTACCAGCAAAAACCAAAATCCAAAGTCCAAAATATCAATAGTATATCCAGGAGGACATCAGAGAATCAAAAGCCAAAAAAAAGATGAAAAATCAAGTTGACCTTCAACTGTGGGTAGGTAGTGAAATACTTAGCTACTGTATGTCACTGCACAAACACAAGTCCTATCCTCACCGCTGATCACCAATGTTAGAAATGGGGTTTTTGGTTGGCAGTCAGGGTGCCCTCTGTCCAAGCAAGAATCCTCACTTTAGTCAGGGTAAGTCACACATCAGCCTGTGCTCACCCTCCGGTAGCTTGGCACGAGCAGTCAGGCTTAACTTAGAAGGCAATGTGTAAAGCATTTGTGCAATGAATCATACGATACCCTAATATAACACCACACAAACACACCACACAGTGTTTAGAAAAATATATAATATTTATCTGGGTATTTGCAGGTCAAAACGATCAAAGTTGCAATATGAATTTGTAAAGATATCACTGAAAAGTGATATAAAATGTCTTAAGTCTTTAGAATATAAACAAAGTCTCTTTCAAGCACAAGTACCTGGTTTGGAGTGGAAAAATCTCCTCAGAGGGCCACAAAGGAAGAGGTGCGTGGAAAAAGGGTGTGTGCGTCGATTTCTCCCCAGCACACACGGACTTGCATCGTTATTTTCCACGCGGGGAAGTCGTGCGTCGTTTTCCGGCGTGCAGACAGTCTCTTTCTGTGGGTCGCGGGGATTACCAGATGTCCCGGGTCTGTGCGTGGATTTTCCTGCTTGTTTTCCGGCTGCGCGTCGAAATTACGATCTCACAGCAGGCGTCGCATCGATTTCTTCTCTAGAGGTCGGGCGGCGTTGTCCTTGCGAGGCCGTGCGTCAAAGTTTCGATCTCACGGCAGGCGTCGCGTCGATTTCTCCTCTAGAGGTCGGGCGGCGTTGTCCTTGCGAGGCTGTGCGTCAAAGTTTTGATCTCACGGCAGGCGTTGCGTCGATTTCTCCTCTAGAGGTCGGGCGGCGTTGTCCTTGCGAGGCCGTGCGTCAAAGTTTTGATCTCACGGCAGGCGTCGTGTCGATTTCTCCTTGGAAGTCGGGCGGCGTTGTCCTTGCGAGGCCGTGCGTCAAAGTTTCGATCGTCCCGAAGGCGTCGCGTTGATCAGCGTAGGTGTGCAGCATTTTTCTTGCCGCAGAACAAGCTATGCATCGAAAATTTCGGCGCACGGAGAGTCCAAGTGAAAAAGGGAAGTCTTTTTGGTCCTGAGACTTCAGGGAACAGGAGGCAAGCTCTATCCAAGCCCTTGGAGAGCACTTTTACAGACAGACAAGAGTTCAGCAAGGCAGCAGGCCAACAGCAAGGCAGCAGTCCTTTGCAGAAAAGCAGACAGGTGAGTCCTTTGAGCAGCCAGGCAGTTCTTCTTGGTAGGATGTAGTTTCTGGTTCAGGTTTCTTCTCCAGCAAGTGTCTGATGAGGTAGGGCAGAGGCCCTGTTTTATACTAAGTTGTGCCTTTGAAGTGGGGGTGACTTCAAAGAGTGTCTAAGAAATGCACCAAGCCCCCTTTCAGTTCAATCCTGTCTGCCAGAGTCCCAGTAGGGGGTGTGGCAGTCCTTTGTGTGAGGGCAGGCCCTCCACCCTCCCAGCCCAGGAAGACCCATTCAAAATGCAGATGTATGCAAGTGAGGCTGAGTACCCTGTGTTTGGGGTGTGTAGAGTGAATGCACAAGGAGCTGTCAACTAAACCTAGCCAGACGTGGATTGAAGGGCACAACAAGGTTTTAGTGCAAAGAAATGCTCACTTTCTAAAAGTGGCATTTCTAGAATAGTAATATTAAATCCGACTTCACCAGTCAGCAGGATTTTATATTACCATTCTGGCCATACTAAATATGACCTTCCTGCTCCTTTCAGATCAGCAGCTGCCACTTCAACAATGTATGAGAGCAGCCCCAATGTTAGCCTATGAAGGGAGCAGGCCTCACAGTAGTGTAAAAACGAATTTAGGAGTTTTACACTACCAGGACATATAACCACACAAGTACATGTCCTGCCTTTTACCCACACAGCACCCTGCTCTAGGGGTTACCTAGGGCACACATTAGGGGTGACTTATGTATAGAAAAAGGGGAGTTCTAGGCTTGGCAAGTACCTTTAAATGCCAAGTCGAAATGGCAGTGAAACTGCACACACAGGCCTTTCAATGGCAGGCCTGAGACAAGGTTAAGGGGCTACTGAGGTGGGTGGCACAACCAGTGCTGCAGGCCCACTAGTAGCATTTAATCTACCTGCCCTAGGCACATGTAGTGCACTCTACCAGGGACTTACAAGTAAATTAAATAGTCAATCATGGATAAACCAATCAGTAGTACAATTTACACAGAAAGCATATGCACTTTAGCACTGGTTAGCAGTGGTAAAGTGCCCAGAGGTCAAAAGCCAACAACAAAGAGGTCAGAAAAAATAGGAGGAAGGAGGTAAAAAGTTTGGGGATGTCCCTGTCAAAAAGCCAGGTCCAACACTTATGATATGAGTTACATGTAAATTCCACTCTCCGAAATAAGGATTTCCAAAGATTCCAGCTGCTTCACTGGGCCTTCTCGGAGGTGCTCTACAAACATTATCATTTTCAAAAATTGTAAAGTTATTTTCTCTTTCAGTAATAACATGTGGCTTGCATTTTAGTGAAATTAAAGGCCACAGTCAGGGGCATGGGGCCAAAAATGTGGTCAGGCCGCTTGCGACCGCAAAAATGCATTTGGGCATACAGGAATTCAAATATGCGATTCGGTAACCTATTACCGAATTGCAATTTGTAATTGCGCATACATACTGATTCGGTATTAGGAAGGGGTATGTCAAGGCCGTCCCTTCTTAATACCGAATTGCAGCGGTATGTATCAAGCATGTTTTGCGGTTTGTCTATGTGTGACAGCAAAAATGCATTTTGGTATATAGGAATTCAAATTTGCGATTCAGTAACATATTACTGAATTGCAATTTGTAATTGCGCATACATACCGATTTGGTATTAGGAAGGGGCGTGTCAAGGCCGTCCCTTCCTAATACTGAATCGCAGCGGTATGTATCATGCATTTTGGCAGTCGGGCCATTTGCGACCGCATAAAATGCATTTTGGTATGTAGGAATTCCAATTTGCGATTTGGTAACATATTACCAAATTGCAATTTGTAACTGCACATACATAACAATTCGGTATTAGTAAGGGGCATGTCAAGGCCATCCCTCCGTAATACCGAATCGCAGTGATATGTAGGAATGTTTTGTGACCGAAATGTGGTCGCAAAACATTTGCATTTTACCACCTACATCAAATAGGTGGTAACGCATTCGCAATCTGGAAGGGGTCCCCAAGGGACCACTTCCCGTTTGTGAATCGTAGAAAAACGTTTCTTAAAAGCAGGCAGTGCTCCCTTGGACCACTGTCTACTCTAAAAAAAAAGAACAGAAAACATTTCTTTTTTTTTTAAAACACATCCCTTTTTTCATTAAAGAAAATGGGCAGCATTGTAAAAAAAGATTCCTTTATTTAAAAGCAATCACAGGCATGGTAGTCTGCTGAGACCAGCATGCCGCCAGCCCTGTGATTTTTGTGTTTGCATAATGGCTCGCAAATTGAAAACTGCCTCATTAATATTAATGAGGTAGGTCGACTTGCGACCCATTAGGAAACGCTAAATGAAACTCCTGGAGTTTCATACATTTGAATAGTGATTACCTAGTTGCGATTCGCACATAATCGCAATTAGGTAATCGCAATTTGTAATAATGATACATATGGCCCATGATGTTTAATTTTAATAGATGGGTTCTTAAGGGCCTCAGAGGGAACCACATTGGAAATCAGGCAAAGAGTCCTGAAAGTGATGAGACGTTCTGTTCTCATCGAATGCAGATGAAGAATATTTAGAGTTCAGATGCATTGTCATGGTTTGGGGCCATCTTCAGGTCAGATCCGCAGTAATTTACCGTGCTTGTTGGGCAACCCAAGATGAAGTACTTTACTTTAGAATGTATGTCGGAACAACGCATGCTGAAACCATTCATGCCTGAACAACGCGGTCGGAACAACGACTACATTGTTATCACTACTGCCTTTACACGAATGCCATAACAATGATTTTTTGTTGTAAAGGCATTCTTGGTAAAGGCATTAGTGAACGGCATGCATGGTTCTAGCATGCGACCCTCCTGGACCCCCCACCCCGCCCCAAAAAATGACCGCGACCCCCCCACCCCACCCCTAAAACCTAAAACCACCCCAACCCCCCATGCCTGCCCCTAAAAGTACTCCAACCCCCCACCTCGCCCCTAAAATTACAGCGACCCCCACCCCACCCCTAAAACCTAAAACCACCCCAACCCCCACTCCGTCCCTAAAACCTAAACTACCCCAACCCCCACCCCTAAAACCTAAAACCACACCAAACCCCCACTCCACCCCTAAAATTACCCCGACCCCCCACCCTTACCCCTAAAACCTAAAACCACCCCAACCCCCCACCCACGCCCTTAAAATTACCGCGACCCCCCACCCGCGCCCCTAAAGCCACCCTGACCCCCGACCCCACCCCTAAAATTACCACGACCCCCCCACCACTGCACCCTAAAACCACCCCAACCCCCCACCGCACCCCTAAAACCTAAAGCACTCCAACCCCCTAGCGCCCCTAAAACAAAAAATACCCCAACCCCCCACCCCCGCCCCTAAAACTAAAAATGCCTCACTCCCCCTCTCCCTCCCATAAACCTAAACCACACCAAACCCCCCCCTAAAACTAAAAATACCCTGATCCCCTCCCCAAACCTAAACCACCCTGACCCCCCACCCCCTAAAACGAAAAATACCCCAACCCCGACCCTAATCCTAAACCACCCCGACCCCCCACCCCCTAAAACTAAAAATACTCTGACTCCCTCACCCCTAAAACAGCCCCACTTACCTGATCACGTCGTCCTCAACCTACTCCCTTCTTCTGTGCCTTAACCACGCATGTGTGTAGTTCAGCACAGGCGTGGTTAAGGCACAGATCAGAGAAGTTGTGGTTAACGACAGCGTTGTTCCGCTTTCGTTGTCCACGACTTCGTTGTTCGGGAGTCATGGTTAAGGCCGCTTTCCCTTTAGAATTACTATCAAAGACCCCATTGTCGAAAGTGGAGACGGCGACATTAAAGAGAGATCCATTCTCCAGGCGTTATTAGAAAAACGGCCAAAACACATCGATTTGTAGAACTAATAAAAGAGCAGAGCCCTTTAAGAAGTGTATGACTTATCACCACCCAAATAATCCTTGCAAAGTAAGCGGTGAGATTTGCATCCCTGAAAAGCCTTTTCAGCAGAGAAGGGTGGGCAATGGTCGCTTCCATCTTGTCATCTGATGCAACTAACCAGTTTTGTGCCATTGCTGACCTCTTTACACTGCCATTAACACTGGCCAATAGGGCTTCACCCAACCCACATGTACCTGGAGGATTTTTTTCCCCTTCCAATCGTATATACCCTTCATCTCTTGAATATGAATTTTCTCTTCTAAGGTTATGAGGCTGTATATCTGTGTACCATAGAAGACTGCTTTTCCCAATATGCACTTCCTCGCCTCCTCCCTGGAACACTTTTCTATCTCTTTATCTTCTCAAGACTGCAGCTCGTGTGAGCAGCAACATGGGAACTATCAGCATGGCAGATAAACACACTGCCGGGCAGATTGAGATATACCTTTTATTGCTTGTTTTTTCCCCAGAATGATACATAGATTTGCCCTCAAGATGTTCTTACCATTAGAGGACCAATGTAGGAATCTGTACTCGCTGACACACACTTTGCGAGCTCAAATAATCCGATTTAAATAATTTCTCACGTACTTTTCGCTTTATTTTCATTAATGTATCTCACCAGGGAAGCCCCATGATGTTAGTTAATCTGAGATGCGAGAACTGTGGAATACAAAAAATTAGCGTAAATAAAAGATATGGTAGGCATCTATTTTTTCTCAAAAGGTTTTCCTGCTTTTCACCATACCACTTTAATTTTCATCATCTTAAATAATTCTTTGATCCAGCGGCTGGGTTGTGGAAATCGACTTCTTAACACCTAATACAGATAATAAATCCAGCAATGACTTTAGGATCAAATAAAAGCTTATCTTTTACCCTTGTAAGTATGTCAAATCCACTTTCTTTACATATATCTCCTTAGGCATTAAATGTACAGTATTCCAGTAGTTTTTCAACTAATAAACGTGTATTTCCTCTCCACTCCATTAATCGAACGCAGTGTAGGTGTTTCTCAATGTTCTCTTTGACAGACTTCCTCTTTAGTTACTAATAACAACAGTAAATTTGTGACAATCTTTTTTAAATTTGAAATAGGTTAGTAAATATTTTATAATTAAATAATAAGTATTTGCTATTTTTATATTCTTTAGCATTAACTTATATTTATTAATATTTTTTAACAATTTTAAATAAGTTAATTTAAATAGC
This sequence comes from Pleurodeles waltl, assembly GCF_031143425.1. Classification (NCBI taxonomy): domain Eukaryota; kingdom Metazoa; phylum Chordata; class Amphibia; order Caudata; family Salamandridae; genus Pleurodeles; species Pleurodeles waltl. The sequence goes on along the minus strand of NC_090446.1, from coordinate 1,328,797,406 downwards.
AATATTTCCTGTGGGGTTTTATTTTAAGTCCCTAGCTCTAATATTTTCTATGGTTGGGTGCGCAGTACGAGTGGTATGCATGGGCATGGTGTAAGTTACCACAAAAGGGCAGTTTGTGAATACAGAAAAGTAGTAAACGTACTGAAAAGTGCTGCTTGTGAATCAGGCCTTTTTGTCTGTGAGTCATCTTGTGAGGTGTGAAAGTATTCTTCAATGCATGATCTTTCTGAATTAGTTGTGTAACATATTCATTAAGCCCATCTTCCAGAATTTTTGCAAACAATATTTAACCCAAGTTAAGATGCAACATTGAACCGTAGGAGTCTACATTTTCTAAGCTTTTCCTTGTTTCAGGGATATTGGCCAGACCTTGCAATAATTGCACTTTGGATTTGGCAAGCGCATAATTAAAATGCCAGTAAGGACTAATTTAATTGATTTGAGATATTTATCTAATAAAAATCCATACTAAATCAATCTGTGTCAGCTGCTTTCCATTGTTGCATGCTTATAATTGCTCCCTTGATTTCCTCTTGGGTAATCGTTAAGTTTAATTCATTCTGCATGCCTATACTGATCAAACCTTGGCCTACTCCTGTAGTCTCTGTAATTCTTCTCCACGTAGAGATGGGTTAAAATAAAAGTGAACAGAAATCTTCTCTTTTTCCTATTGTCTCTTTCTCTGGTCTTTCAGCTGTAGGAACAGATTTATCAAGACCTTGTGCCACCATCAACTTACGTAAAGCTATGCAAAGTGATGCAACATTTTGCTAAAGTATTCCACTCTCTCTCTGCGAACTAGAGTAGCGCGAATAGCACTTTGCATTACATTAGGCTACTTTGCGTCAAGGTATCACTCAGTCGGTGAGACTTTGGGGTTCCAATACTACTACCCATGGATTGAGATGCAAAGAGTGTCAGGTTGGGCTTTGCATCCTGAGACAGCATTAAGTAGAGAGATTTTTTTAACTTCTCCTGACATATCACACATTGCACATGTGCTGCACTGTACAACAAACATCTAATGTGTAAAATAGGGATAGTATTTTGTACCACCAGGGTACTCGTAGTATAAAAATGAATAAAGACAAAATGCACATGTCTTTGCAATATTGTGCAACAGTGTGTGCAAGATGCTTGGCATCCTGTTTGTGGGCCAGTCTAGGGGAAAAGAGCAGTAGCAGGCCACATTTCATAAATAAAGCTCTGCACTGCTCTCTCCCATTGTTTGCTGTGCTAAGTTGTGCAATATGTTTTTGAAAAATGCCCTGAAAAGTGTGGTACTCCAAATTAGCAGCATACCTGCTTTTTTACCCTCTCTTGTACACCACACATTGCACTTCTGCTAGGTTGTTGCCCATCCTCTATGTTAGAAATGGGGTCTTTGGTTGGCAGTCCAACCAAGGACCTTCACTCTAGTCAGGGTAAAAGAGAATCACCCTCAGCTAACCCCCACTCACCCTCTTGGTAATTTGGCACGAGCAGCAGGCTTCACTTTAGAGTGCTAGGTGTAAAGTATTTGTACCAACACACACAGTAACTTAATGAAAACACTACAAAATGACACAACACAGGTTTAGAAAAATCGAGAATATTTATCTAAACAAAACAAGACCAAAACGACAAAAATCCACAATACACAAGTCAAGTTATCAATTAAAAACCAAAAAGAGTCCTCATGTAATTTTAAACACAACACTAATGCTGTTAGCGTGGAAATTCCCTGGTTGCATCAAAAATAACCCTGCACGGACGAGTGTGCGTCAAAAAGAGCTTGCGATGCGTCAATACTACTCACGAGTGATAACATCAAGTGATGGCACACGTTAATATCAAAGAGTAAACGTGATTACATAATGCAAATCAGAGTAAAGTCCAAATTATGTCCATTTCCAGTTTAAAAGAACATTTATTTCCAATGAATTGTTAAGATCCAAATAATGTCTGCATCTGCATACTCCAAAAGAAAAATGTATTCCTGTTTTTACAATGTATTCACAGATCCAATGATTCCAAAAAGTTTTCAGATTCCACTTGTGATTATTAGAATTCCATACTGACAAATCTCAAATGAATTCTTAGGATATTCACTTGCTTGTCAACACGTGTTTCATCCAGGGAGTGCCCCAGGACTTCTTCAGGACCTCCTAAAACAATATTCCCATGGATAATACATCAGTATACAAATCATCTAATACAATCACACTCCCACCCTTAATGGTGAACACAAAAATACATGCTTTCTGCTGGAAACCGTGCACAAAATTCAAACTACATCATAATACTTAATAATGTCCAATCATGTTGTAATAGATATTTTCATGCATACATTCAACTAAATAGATAGTATATTAAACCTATGAACCCTTTTATAAGGTGTAAAGCTGACACTATTCCGACTCACATAAGTGTTGAAAATAGTGCTCAATATAGGAACATGCTCACAAAGTTACTAAAGTATTCACCGCAAAAGTGCTATACATCGTGTATCAACCAACCTCATATCATATATCCCAGCCATAGGTGTGCATTTAATATATAGAAAAACAAATATACCTTAAATTTCCAAATATCGGTAATTGAATCCTAATTTGAAAACTACAACACTTATCCGTTATTCTGAGAGAAAACAAAAATACACTTAGTATTTAGTAACCAATATACCCACCCGATTTATTCAAGAGTGTATATGCTGTGGTTATTGATATTTGTATCACCCATAACGCTCACCTTTCCCAATTTAACACAGCTATTTAGCTCTGTCCCAATTCGTGTCTATGTGTAACGGGGGAGAAATAGAAAACGGACTACCCCACTGCGATATTAAATCAAATAGAAGCTCGATAGAGGAATACCTCCCAGAATTATACCAACAGTATCGTCATTAATACCACAACGTAATGGCTTAATGGACATAATTTGGACTTTATTCTGATTTGCATTATGTAATCACGTTTACTCTTTGATATTAACGTGTGCCATCACTTGATGTTATTTTTGAATAACCTTTTGGAGTTATCATGTGGGGTCTATTGAGGGTGTAACCCTAGTTTTGGGCACCGTTTATTTATGATATAGGAAGTGTATTTTGTGAGTTTGAGCGCCATTGAACTCATTCATGTTTCACCCTCTCTTTGTTTTGCTGTCAATCACGAGTGAGACAGCGCGTCGTTTCTCCTTCAGTCGAGTTGGCGTGCATCATTTCTTCTCTCCGCAGGAGAGCGATGCGTTGATTTGAACCGCACTCTCGGGCCCGGGCAGGTCTTGCGTCGTTTTTACATGCCCAGGGATGTTTGCATAAAAAATCCTGCAGCACGATGATCCGAAAACCATGCAGCACGGGTTGCGATCTCATCAGCCTCCATCAGCGATGCTGTGCGTCGTTTCTCCAGCCGCATGCGTCGATCTTTCAGTCACGCTGCAGACGAGCGTAGATTTTCAGCAGTGAAGCCAGCAGTGCGTCAATCTTTCAGCCACGGATCAGAGTTGCGTTGATCTTTTCCCCGCACGGCGGTCGGTGCGTGGATTTCTCACTCTTGTTCTGCCAGCTTCTCCTTTCAGTGTCCCAGGAACTGGATGGGCACCACCATTTGGAAGAGTAGGAGTCTCAGCAGAGGCTCCAGGTGCTGGCAGAGAGAAGTCTTTGCTGACCCTGAGACTTTAAACAACAGGAGGCAAGCTATAATTCAAGCCCTTGGAGAGGTCTTCACAAAAAGGAAGGCACACAAAGTCCAGTCTTTGTCCTCTAGCACAGGCAGAAGCAGCAACTGCAGGATAGCTCCAAAAAGCACAGTCACAGCAGGGCAGCTCTTCTTCCTCAGCTCTTCAGCTCTTCTCCAGGCAGAGGCTCCTCTTGGTTTCCAGAAGTGTTCTAAAGTCTGTGGTTTTGGGTGCCCTTCTTATACTCATTTTGCCCTTTGAAGTAGGCTTACTTCAAAGAAAAGTCTCTCTTGTTTGTGAAATCCTGCCTTGCCCAGGCCAGGCCCCAGACACACACCAGGGGGTTGGAGACTGCATTGTGTGAGGGTAGGCACAGCCCTTTCAGGTGTAAGTGACCACTCCTTCCCTCCCTCCTAGCACAGATGGCTCATCAGAAAATGCAGAGTACACCCCAGCTCCCTTTGTGTCACTGTCTAGAGATAGGTGCAAACAGCCCAACTGTCAAACTGACCCAGACAGGGAATCCACAACAGGCAGAGTCACAGAAATGGTTTAAGCAAGAAAATGCCCACTTTCTAAAAGTGGCATTTTCAAACACACAATCTCAAAATCAACTTTACTAAAAGATGTATTTTTAAATTGTGAGCTCAGGGACCCCAAACTCCACATGTCTATCCGCTCCCAAAGGGAATCTACACTTTAATCATTTTTAAAGGTAGCACCCATGTTAACCCATGAGAGGGACAGGCCTTGCAGCAGTAAAAAACGAATTTAGCAGTTGTTGACTGTCGGGACATATAAAACACATTACTATATGTCCTACCTTAACCATACACTGCACCTTGCCCTTCGGGCTACCTAGGGCCTACCTTATGGGTGTCTTACATGTAAGAAAAGGGAAGGGTTAGGCCTGGCAAGTGGGTACACTTGCCAAGTCGAATTTACAGTTTAAAACTGCACACACAGACACTGCAGTGCAGGTCTGAGCCATGTTTACATAGCTATTAATGTGGGTGGCACAGCCAGTGCTGCAGGCCCACTAGTAGCATTTGATTTACAGGCCCTGGGCACCTCTAGTACACTGTACTAGGGACTTACTAGTAAATCAAATATGCCAATCAGGGATGAACCGATTACATACACATTTTGTATAGGAGCACCTGCACTTTAGCACTGGTTAGCAGTGGTAAAGTGCGCAGAGTAACAAAAACAGCAAAAACAGAGTCCCGCACACATCAACAACCTGGGAAACAGAGGCAAAACGTTAAGGGAGACCACGCCAAGGATGAAAAAGTCTAACACTCTTAATTTGCTGAAGGTTTTTTAATTACAGTGAAGGGCTTACTTTACTTAAATAATTGGTTCTGCATGATTGATGAGAAAGACGTTCATAGAACTTCTAGAGTGAAGGAATTCCTTACTGGGAAACCAATTGTGTTTTTTTCTTGGTGGCTAAACAGTTGCAAGGAGTCTTGTCCAAGTCAAAAAATCTCTAGGACCAATTTGCCTGATTAGCCAGGGCTCTCTTCTCGAGCAAGGTGTTGTACTGTCTTGCAGAGAAACCTTCAGGTAGGTCAGTGTCCCTGAAACACTGCAGGCTTGGTATACATCTGTGTATGATTAGCAGAGCTTCATCTTAATCCTTTTCGCTGCTAAGCCTCCCCCACGCCATGCTAAGTCCTTTTTTGGCTATTTGGGGCAGCTTGTACTTAGGCCCCCATAACTTTTTTTCCACATAAGCTATCCACACGAAATGTGCATCTTTTTTTCCAACATCCTGGGGATTCTAAAGGTATCTAGGGTTTGTTGAATCCCCTAACAGGACTGAGAAATTAGCCAAAACACAGCTACATTTTTTTGGAGGGAAAATGGGAAAAATGTGCTGCAGAAGAAAGCCTCTTTTTTCCTCTGCAAATGGCAGCAAAAAAGACTTTGCAGTTCTAAAATCACCACTGTCCCAGCGTTTAAAAACAGGCATACTTGAATCAGAAAACTAAATTGTTCAACACAGTTTTGCCATTTTTCTGGGACAAACCCCATTTTTTCTATTTTTTGTGCTTTTAACCTCCTTCCAGGTAGTGGGCATGAAACCAATAGTGGATCCTGGGAAGATATACATTTATGAAAAGTAGACAAAATTCTTAATTCAGCAAGGGGTCATTGGTGTAGACCCTTCAACGTTTAACACTTGACATAAAAAAAAAAAATTGAAATTGACTTGATCTGTAACTTTTTCTAACTATGGCAGATTTTCATAAGCAACATACCATTATGTTCACTGGACCGTTTTGGTCAAGGGATATATAGTGCTTGAAGGTTCACTAAGAACCTGAGGTACACAGAGCCAATAACTGAGTTGCACCTTGCAATGGGTTTTCATTGTGTACCCAGTATACAGCAATTCATTTAGTAAAATATAAAGAGTGAAAAATAGGTATTAAGAAAAGCTATGTATTTCTGAAACGGACACAGGAGATGGAGTTTAGAAGTAGTGGTTATTTGCACATCTCTGAATTTGTGGGTACCCATACTAACATGTGAATTAGAGGGAATTTCTCAAAATGACTCCTTTCTTACACACTGTCTTACATTTGGAAGGTGCAAATGCAGAGAAAGACAATTGGTAATAATACCTGTTCTGGTATTCTGTGGTTCCCCCCCCCAAGTCTCCCGAAAAAATATTGTACCTCGCTTGTGTGAGTAGTCCTAGTGCCCGCAACAAGAAACAGCCCAAATTGCAACATAGACGCATCACATTTTTACACTGGAAACTGACTTGTTTCTTGCAATGTGCCTAGCTGTGGTTCTTAGCACAGCCAGCACCTAGGGAAACCTAGGAAACCTGTATATTTTGAAATCTAGATACCTAAGGGAAGGGAAGACTTATGTGGCTCTCACCGGGTTCTGTTATCCAGAATCTCTTGCAAACCTCAACATTTGTCTAAAAACATTTTCCTCACATTTCTGTGATGGCAAGTTATGGAATCTGAGGGAAGCCACAAACTTCCTTCCACCTAGCCTGCCTCTAACTCTCTTGACAAAAATAGTACTTGACTTGGGTGGGTAGGCCATTACATAAAATGGCCCAAAACGCAGCATGGACACATTTTGTCACTGAAAACTGACCCCTTTTTTTGCAATGTGTCTAGCTGTTGATTTTGGGCTCTAGCTCAGCTGCCACATAGGGAAACCTAGCAAACCAGTTCATTTTTTAAAACTAGACACCTATGGGAATTCAGGATGGGGTTACTGTGTGGCTCTCACCAGGTTCTGTTACCCAGAATCCCTTGCAAACCTCAGAATTGGTCTAAAAACACATTTTCCTCACATTTCTGTGATGGAATGTTCTGGAATCTGCGGAGAGCCAAAAACGTCATTCCACCCGGCATTTCCCCAAGTCTCCTGATACAAATGGTACCTCACTTGTGTGCGTAAACCTAGTTCCCGCAACAGGAAACGGACAAAACACAACATGGATGCAGCTCATTTTACCAATGAAAACGTACCCTTTTTTCCGATGTGGGTAGCTCTAGATTTTGGACCACAGCTTAACTGCACCTAGGGAAACCTAGCCAACCTATACATTTTTAAAAATTAGACAACTTTGGAAATCCAGGATGGTGTGACTTGCATGGATGCCATTAGGTTTTATTTACCCACAATGCCTGTCAACCGTCCAACTTTGTCTGAAATCACACATTTTTCTTCCATTTGTGTGATGGAAACGTCCGGAATAGCAAGAATCCACCAAATTCCTACCACTTAGCATCGCCCCACCTGTGTCAATAAAAATGCTGCCCCACTTGGGACTAGTGCCGAAACAGGAACAGATCAAACCAAGGACAATGGGAGCCATTGCTAGTAAACTCCTACTGATCACGGTTGGATCAGTTTCTGTTGCTGGCATTAGGCCCAGCCACACAAGTGGGGCAGAGCTTTTATCAATATAGATGGTACAATGCTGGGTGATAGGAATTTTGCAGATTCCTGAAGTTTCCACCACAGAAATGTAGGGGAAATGAGTGACTTCAGGCAAAGTTGGAGATTTACATGGCATTATGGGTAAGAAAATAGTTTGGGGTGCAAATGAAGCACACTACCCTGGACTCCCCCAAAAGACTAGTTTTCAGAAGTGTCTGGGTCTGGAGGGTTTTCCAGGCAGCAGTCCACCCAAGCCCAAAAAGTACTGTCCTTCACCATTGCAAGTGAGATGATATTGGGAGTTAGCCAAGCTCTCCTGGCCCATATGTAAAATCAGCACCAAAAAGTCAAATGTCCTCTTGCCTGCCATTTGGATGCAATGCTTTAGGCCCCAGGTGGAGCAGAAAGACTGTTGTCCCTTTCAGTTGGATTGTGGGCATAACCATCCGCATTGTTGTGGGCAGCTCCCAACCCTTTTTTTCCAAAAAATATTCCCTGGTGTCTAGTGGGCTTTCTGTTCCACCAGGGGGCAGATCAGGGGTAGCTATCCCATCTTCCCCTGGGGTGGGCAGAAAGACTGTGCCCATTTTCGGAGGGGTGAGGACATTGCCATGCCCATTCTAGGCAGCCCCACGCTAGGCTTAAAAAACACAAAACTCCCTGGGGCCTAGTGGGCATTCTGCCCACCCCGCGGGGAGCAGATTGGGGGCTATTGTCTCCATCTGCCCCCTTGGGGGGGGAGAAATGCTTAAGCCCTTTTTGCTTTGGGTGGGGGCTTGACAATGTCCATTGTGGGCAGCCCCCACCCCTCTTTATTTAAAAAAAAACAATCTCTGATGTCTAGTGTAATAATACTCATCTGCCCCCTGGTGGGGGAGCAGCAAGACTGTGCTCATTCACTACAATGGGGTGGGGGCATCAGCATGCCCACTGTGGGCAGCCCCCACCCCTTCACACTAGCTAAACAAAAATCACTGGTGCCTTGTGTGATTGGGGGCTTTTGTCCCCATCTGCCCCCAGAGGTGGCAGAAAGACTGAATATGGCCATAAAAAATTCAGGGGGGAGCAAAAGACCTTGCTTTCCCCTCCCCTCCTGTGGGGATCCCCAAGAAGGGTTCCACTAGGGAAGGGTAACAATGGAAAGGGGAGATTCTCCCTTTCCACTGATACCTCTCCCATCTGCCTCGGTGCTCGATGGCTGAGATAGCCCAACGAGCACCAAGGCAGAGAAAGTAAAATGCAGAGAAAGTAAAATGAGCTGATGCTTCATTTCACTTTCGTTTTCATTGGACTTAAGTCAGCATACACTGATTGTCATTTCAATGAAACAAAAGAAACGGACCCAGGAGCTGGGGAAGCGCTTCCCCAGCTCCAGAGACTGTTTCTTTGAACAAGGAATCCCTCTGGTGTACATACCAGAGGGGTTTCCAGTGACATGGGTGTGGGAGGCCGGGAACCGTCCGACGCACCAAAGTGGTTAAATGTAGGTTCGTCACCGGCCCCATTTCATCAGGGTACATAATTCCACTTTACAACATAATGTGTTCTGAGATTTGCTGTCATAAGTAGGTCATGGTGACATTTAAATTACAGTGGAGTAATCTATTCAATTTCTAGAAATTTGTATTACTTTTGCTACATGAAATTTCCAAAATTATGATATTATGCCACATCGTGCAATTCTGCTGCAATTCATAGCAAGATTATATCATAGGAATGCAGGAACAACGTGAACAATCAGAATGTGGATGGCTGTTGCTTGCAGTAATCGTTTATTTGCACTTTTGTTTAAGAACAAAATATGTCTTCGTATTAAAAATTGACGTGAGATGCATTTCATGCTAAGATACAGCACTAAATGACCGACTGTACTTACACTTAATTTTGTGCAATTTCATGTCATGTTAAAGAATTTTTGTGAAATTGATAGGCCTGGGCAAAATTTCAATTACGCAGGCACAGTTCAAGTAATTTCTAGAATTTTATGTTATACTTGTCACGCAAAATTTCCAAAAATACATCATTATGCTGTTTCAATCAGTTACTTGCAGTTTACAGATCATACAATGAATGCACGAGAACAACAGAATGCGAGTGGCTGTTGTTCATGGTACATTTATTTAAATGCATCCTTGTACCAAAGATTGATACAAGGACATATTTTGCACTAAAAGTTAGCAGAGAATGACAGAGTTGCATTTTGTGTAGTTATGTGTAATGTTACGTAATTTTTCCTTAATTAAATGTAATTGACGCAAAAACAAAATACATGAATTTCTCGCATACCTAGGAATTATGTAAAAGCAAATTACACAAATTTCACACAACCCTAATCATAAGTTGCTTCAAACGCACCAATTTAACTGACATATCTAAGAATGGGTAGCAAGAGGAAAGGCAGGCTTAACCCATGCTGTCCCACAAACATGGAACCACGTGGCAACTAGAAGTGGATATAACTTGCGTAGTTCCATGTAGTGGAAACACATGGCATTACCTAAGAATTCCGCAAGATTCTGCAGAATTATGCAAGAAGAGTAATTCTGCATTTAGCACTGTATTTTAGTTCAAAAATGCCCCCTCACTTCCATTTTGAATGCGAGGGGGATTTTTCGCACTAAGAAATAGTGCAAAATGCAACAGAACACATTTAGCGAGGTTGAGTGGCCACTCGCAGTTGCTAAATGTGCATTTGGGATAGGATTTTCCCCCAACTGACTCCCAACATTTAGTGCTATTTACATTGCGCCAAATGCACCCTTGCACCCAAAATGGACAGTAGGTTGCACTTTGCACTAAGAAGTAGCGCTAAATGTAGCAGAACACAAATAGCGAGGGGGTGATCACTCTTGGTAAATGTGCTCTCGCAATAGAATTATCAGTAAATCTGCATCACAAAGTAACGTAGAATTACTCCAATTATTATTACAATTACTCAGGAGTAATTTAAATTGAGCCCAACTCTACTTACATGTTTTCAGTTACCACAAAGGTCTCTGTTGTGCTTAGCTTTGGTCAGCTCCTCTTAAGCTGATTTTCCAAATGCACTGGCCTGTCGAGAATACGTCAAATGCCCTGTATATATCAGTCAACCACTGCCAGGCAAGGCACTTTAATAGTAGGCTCTGCACATCTGTTCTCTGCACAGCAGATGCAAGGGCCTATAGTGCCCCGGACCAGCAAAAATGAAAGGACAAAGCTAATTAGATTTGGTCAGGCCTGCCGAATGCCGAAGGAGAAGATGGCGGTGCCCCCTCTGGTGTGAGACGAAGAGGAGAAATCGGGAACAGCTAGCGCATGAAGACGTTGTTTAGCTCAGCAGACAGGACTACTTTCTGAAAGAACTTCTGAAGGTTTTCAATAGGTGAATTAGCCTGGCTAAAGTTAGTGTGAGAGACTCATCAGTGTTAGCACCAAAGCATTACCGCATGACACAAACTTTTCTATTACTTATTTAAAAAAAAAACTTTTAAATGTGCCAACCAAACTTAGCTACTCTTATGTCACTAATATGTTGAAAAGTTACATGAGAGTTTACGACACATTAACTTATTTAAAACCCTTCTTTGAAATCCGTGTATGTAACAATATGTAGTACAATCGTATTTTATAGGGGTGAGCGCAAAGCGCTCCGTCCACTGTAGTAATCTCTCTTTGGGCTTCGAACCACACCCATGCCCGTCAGTCACTTTCATTGGTTCGTGGGCTTGCCTTTTAAAATCCGCTTGCTTTCATCTGTGAAAGGCATGCATACGTCATGCCTTTTCCGGTGTTTAGCACACCTACACAGCACCAGTAAACTAGTAAACTACTAAAAACATACGAGGCTCAATGTTTTCAGCATGGTTTCCGGACTACTTTATCTGTTTATTTTCCACGCAGCGCGATCGCGCTGGGGTTTACATAGGGCGATTGTGCTAGTTTTTTCCTTTTTCAATTTCAGCACGATCGCGCTGCATTTTACATAGTGCGATCACGCTATGTTTTTTTTTCTTTTAATTTTTATGGCAAGAAAAGTCTGGTTAGCAGTTTAGAACGCTAATAGCTCTAACTCAAGCAAATGCGAGACCCATTGCATTGAAAATGCTTGTTGTATAGTGCTCTCACGCACTAGGCAGCTCCACAGCACTAAGAATAACAAGCATTTGCAATGCAACGGGTCTCGCATTACGTTGAGTTAGAGATTTTAGCATTGTAAACTCCTAACCGGGCTTTTCTTGCCACATTAAATGAAAAAAAAAACGAACGCAATCACGCTGCAGAATAAAGAGAAAAGTTAGACCAGAAACCATATGGAAAACATGGAGCCTCATATGTTTCCAGTAGTTTACCGGTGTTCTTGAGGAGGACTAAACACGGGAAAAGGCATAACATATGCATGTCTTTCACAAATTAAAACAAGCTGATTTTAAAAAGGCAAGCCCACAAACCAATGAAAGTGACTGATGTAACATGGGCGAGGTCAATATCCCCCTAAACAGAGACTAGAAGAGGGACGGAGCTCTTTGCACTCGCCCCTGAAAACAGAACATCTCCACTAACCTCTAAGATCCCTACATGGCAACGCTATTCATGGCCGACTGTTTATTTTCTTTCATAATTTACAAATGTGTTCATTTGTTAGGATACTAATAATGATATCAATAGTATGCTTTTCAACTATAAAGGATAACCGCATAATAATGCAACCACTCTTTACTTTCCTTTACCTCTGTGTTATTACATTGCAGGTATGATTTTTTAGAAATGCATGCATTATTTTTAAATCAAGGCACATTCATGGCCTTAGATATTCACTGCTGCTTTGCACTAACAATGAACTTGATAGACATGAATATGTAATTTGTTCATGACAAGGAAAATTGAATACCATCCCTCTATTCAAATACATACAAATGTGTCTAGTGGAGTTTCAACCATGGCTTTTACTGGGAAATACTGTGTATGCCAGTTAGTTCCTACCACTGTTTTTTAGGTGTGGTGCTGTCACATAGGCTCTCATTGTTCTAATGAGATTAATGGATTTGGGCGGCAGAATCACTTGCGCTGTGGGAGACTGAGTCTGAACACACTACAGGTGACACCTGTCAGCCTAATCCAGGTTTTACTCCGGCTAACTAGCAGTGCCTCATCTCCACCCAAGAGCAGGGATGATTGAGCAGCCGAGCGCATGACACAATTGACTCCTCAGGGAAATCGTGGTCACTCAGATCGCATCCGTTTCTCTCAGTTACATTAGTCTCACATATACAAGGACAATCGGAGGCAGTATATATTTCAATAAGATTTTAATGAAGCAACTGCATCTTACATAATAAAGCATGTACTGCAATAACTAGGATGATGAAGCATGACAGGATTAAAATAGTGATGAGGAGAGTGAAGCATAAAAATAATGCTACCATATTGTCACTAGAATCAATAAAATAATTCCTACCCAGGCTATGATAGAACACAGATTGTTAAGCTCTATTTCTGCCCTTCTGTTTCCCCTGGGAAGACATCATCCCTCATACCTGAGCAAGAGGCCTGTAGTCTACACAAGCAGCTGTAGCGAAGCACTCAGCAATCAGCATCCACTCAGGGTCATCTGGCTGGAATCTCCCTCTAACGCACATGGGTCAAAGTAGTGTTGTTATAATAAAACATCTGATGTTCCAAGAAAAGGTCCCTACGTAAGAGTGTGTATGTTTCTATGAACACTAGAGACAAAGCGTTAACACGTTTGCTGGCAACCTATCTCACTGCAGCCTTGAGAAAAGCACAGAGTGAAAGAAGTGTCTCGTTTAAGAACGCAGTGCTGGCCTAGGCAAAGAACAGCTAGATAGAGAAAAATAAAACAAGACTGCAAATGTGGTTATTGCTAAAATAATAAAACGAAGTTGAATAAAATATGTCTACGTTAAAGTTCACAGTGGCAGGCCTAGTTTGCTAAAATAACGTGTATGAAGCTATAACTAAAATGGCTACACAACACCCTCCCTTTGCCAGTTCAAAGGTGGTTCAAAACCTAATTATATAAAAAGCTACTAAAACTCACCCTAAAACATATATATATGAATGTCAACAATGACAAGTTAAAAAGATACTTGAGCATGTGTAAAAAGGACAATTTAAAATGATAACTGTGGCGTAAAAAAGGCTGAATTTCAAGAGTGAAAGTCATTTTTAAGTTGTCAATCGTATCCGGGATAATTGAAGACAGGAAATCTTCCACTTTGGCAGGTGGTAAAGTAGGAAGTTAATTGCCAAGGAAAACCAAAGAGCATTCGTGTTCTAAAGCCTAAGCACCAGCCAAGGCAGCAGCATTCCGTGGTGTGTCCAACAATACGTTTAGAGCTGCATCATCCACAAATGGCAACTCATAAGCAGCTTCCCGTAACAAACGCACCCTCAGCGCGCATGTCTGGTAATGAGCCCTCAGCGAGAATATCAACAGATCAGCGTCCAATGAAAGCAAGTGCTGCGTAGAAAGACAAACTTTCAGTATATGTTCGATCGAGCACCAGAGGCACCGAAACACGGGCTGCACACAATGCAAAACTGGTCTGAATGACAGAGACCAGACACACTCCAATTGCTCCAGGAGTGTTGCTCCAAAGTACTGCATCATGCGTTCACAACAGCTGCGCTGGTGGAAGCCCTTTCAGTCCTCCTTGTTGCGGCAGGACAGCCATTGCGCAGAAAAAGTAGCAATAGCAAAATGCCACCTATTATAGCCAAAGTTATTGGAAATCCCCCGAAAATACTGGAGAGTATTGAGTGGATGGCTGAAGGTATTTAGCCGAATGTAGAGGAGAAAGTGTGAACGAAACCAGGACCAACAGCCTTAAAGAAATTTGAGATTCCAGTAGTACTGGACGCATTAAATATCCATCCTATGAGCTCACCAAAGTGTCTCGGAAAGTTAGTACTTATCAGGGACTTTATTTCTGCTGATGACCTTGCCACCTGAAGCGCATAGGTCTCGCGTGCAGATGTGAGCACCACATGTTTTTGAAACCATAAAGCCTTGAGTCTGCTCAACTTGCCAAAATTCACATTTGAAGTAGCGATATGGTCAAATCTCAGCTACTTCCTTCTGTCTTGTGGGAGGAAAAACTATGTTCCCGCAGCATGTAACAATCTTAGAGACCGAAACAACATAGACTATTCCGGCTTTCATCCCACAACAGTTTTCACTATTGAGGAGGACATTGCTGCCATCTGAGAGCACCTGGAACGTAGGTCTAACCAAGGGGCCTGGAACTCCATTCAGATAACAAGCCAAGTTCACTGCCGAAGCGTTACACACCCCGTGCAAGGACACCTGTTTAAAAACCATCGAATGGCTGACAGAAGTCTTGCATTTGCTACGGCTAAAAAAGACCTCCTTCATGTCACTGAGACATTTGTACGAGAAGGGCAGCTCCCACACCTCATGGATGTAACTATCTCCTAGCCTTTCATATCTGCCTACTGGAATGTGTTTTAAGCAGGACATGAATTGAAGTGTTGAAATAGGCAGATTAATGGCCCCGTGTATTAACCACTCAGTAGACGGTAGTTCAGCCACAGTAAAAGGAAACTGTTCTAACTTTTCAATATTTAACATGACATAAGTCGCTTCCTTCTTAGCCATTAGTTGTTGTTGTTATGTTAAATTAAATGTGGAAAATATATCCCTTGCGCTAACGTGTTGCCAGGGAATGTGACCCATCTTCAGTGTTTGTAATGTCCAACCCAACTGCATAATGGACCTTAGTTGACTCTGTCCATAGTGTAAAGAAGACATATCACTTTGTATTATATCTATTGCAGAACAAACAATGTTGTTTAAGGTGTATACCCGGTCAGACAGGGCATTAATCCCATTATCTACAACAGCTAATGCCTTCTGTACGTTTTCTGATCTATTTGCTTAACCGGGCAGCAGCTTCTTGTTGAGAAAGCTTTCACATTTCATTAAAACTGCGTATAAGAAGCGCTTTCTGAAATGTTTTCTGTGGCCTAACAGGAAATCCTGTAAGTCAGTGTTATTAGACAGGAGACTGAGGTGATCTCTAACAGCATCTAGTGAGGAACTCTTCAACCATTGCTGGCATAGTTTTCCTACACTGTATGTTGTTACTATACCCACATGTTCGGATGCCACATAGCGAGGGTCTGGCCTACTTGTTCGAAAACCTCTGTGGAGTTAATAAAACATTTATGACACCGTTGGTATCTATTGGTCACAATAACCACACACCAGGATGTGACAGTGAAGCATTAAACGTGCCATTCTAGACCCATTCATCGAGCTGATCTTCAGTTGCATTTATATACTTTTGCCATTTGTAAAATTTTGCAGGGGCAGGAATACTGGGCGCATTCAATTCCTGAATCTTTGCTAACCCTAAACAACTTGTCTGTTGTACAGTTTCATTAAAAAATATAATTTGAACAGGTATCAGGCATGCTCTGAATAAATCTTCCTTCCCACTTATTGCCAATTTTTTGTTCCCCACACACTATTTAGGTCAATTGACTTCAACCAATATTCATAGTCTTCTATAGCCAACCGGGAATCAAAGGAATCCAAATAAATTAATTTTGTATCTGTCAATAATATATGTACATTTTCCATCAATTACAATTTGAAATAATATGACTCAGCATTTTTAACATTGTGCCCAGAAAAATATGCACATTCCTCAGTATATGTTTTAGAACTCCCTTGTGGTGGAGTTGGACAATGTTCCCATTGTGTGTAATTAAAAATAGTCTTTGGGGTACTTGCTCTGTGAATGAAATGATGTCCTTGATAATTATAGCAATACATTTCACCATAATTATCTATAGATTGATAAACATCCTCACTTTCAAATACAGTAAAATATTGCAATTCAGTCATCATAGAATCAACTGGTTTTACATCCCAGTCATCAGAAAGAACTCCGGATATTATTACATCGTTCATAAAAAGTATCTGAATGACCCCTGTGGGGCTGTATATCTCAAAAGTGACCTTATCCCAAACAATTCCATCAGGAAATTGGTATAGTGGAAATGTTCATGAAAGACAAGTCTCTGCGGACCTTGTGAGAAGAAAAATTGGGTTTTAGGACCTCATCCACCAGTTTAACTGTTGACCTTTCAGGAAGAAAATGACCAAGCATTAATAGAAAAAAATGTTATCATAATGCTAATCCAAAGGAGGAAAGCAAATACAGTCAAAGAAAGCCACAGATAGTTCCATGGGAAAATAAAGTAATTTGTTCTAAGACAGTTTATCAGCTAACGTGTTTTTGGCAGTTCAGATGTAGAAGAAGCAAATGAGTCTAAATAAATGTCGTTGATGTCGGCAAAGTATCCAGAAGCAGTTTGTGCAAAAACTAAGGCCGTATTCATAGGAGGAGAGCTGGTAGAGGTTTCCACGGTGGTTCACAGTAAATGATGCCATCCTTCTGTGTTGAAGTTGTGTCAAATCGATCAGTAATTTCTGTATTGTTTTTTGTAACAGATGTTAGTGGAACTAATGCAAGATCATTTTCCACCTTCCCCAAGATCAGAGAGGTTTCAGAGTTGCTGCTCAAAACGTGTAGAGGGACATCTTGACCAGCAGTGAGAGGGATTCGGGAACTACTGGATGCTCCTCTTGGTCTGCTGTGCAGGATCGGCCACATGGTGTAACTTGACATTGTCGATAGATACAAAATGGTTTTCTTTAGCACCAGCCAACGGTGGTAGACTGACAGTTCTGGTACCGTGTATTCCCAAGACTGGGACCGGTGCAAGATAAGAAGGACCAAACTCCTTTTTCACAGCAGCCTTTTCACATACTACATCCCCAACTTTTGGAATCCAGCCAGTAGATGTTATTGGTACATCCTTAATTCCTGTGGAGGCAGCACTTGTCGTCACTTAACTGTTGTAATACCTGCAAGACAGTGACAGGTTCATTCATGTCAAAAGGTGTTTCTGCCGTCTCCACGCCAGGACCATCAAGATCTGGAACAAACATTTGAGTTCCAAACAGGCACTCGTATGAAGTATGACCCCCCAGGGACCTTCTAGGCAGATTGTTAAGTACTATCTGGACTCCATACAGGTGATTAAGCCAACTACGACCCGTACCTAATACTCTGGCTGTTAAGTACTGCTTTAAATCACGGTTTCATCTCTCCACAACACTATTTCCCTCAGGATGAAATGGAGACGAGTTATGGATTTGGACCCCTAACGAAGCCATGGCATCCCTGAATGCCCTTGAGGCAAAAGCAGGACCCTGGTCCGAGTGGACAGCCGCAACTGCATATGTGCAGATAAAGACTTGCAAATCTTTAATAACAGTCTGAGCGTCAGCCGAGCGTTGTGGCCACACCAATAGAAATCTGGAGCAAGAGTCAACAATGACTAAAATGTATTTGTATGCACTGTCTAGTGTTAGGGGACCACAATGGTCCAAGTACACACATTGTAAAGGTTTGATGGAAATTAGGAGGGGTGTCTGTGGTGGGCATTTGACGGTGGAGCCCTTAATTTGTTGGCAGATGTCACAACAAAGGACATACTGCTTGGTCTGTTTGTATAGACCTGGCCACCAATAACGTGCTTTCAATAATGATATTGTAGCCGCCACACCAGCATGGGCAGATGCACCCTCCTCATGCGCTGCTTTAATCAACTCTAGTCTTATGACTTTATTGGGAATTACTCAAACTCCCACGCCTGGCATTTTTACTTCTGCACCAGGGAAGCCTCCAATTCGATAGGAATATTTAGCAGGAAATGCTTTTGGATAGGGCACACCTTCAGCCGTAGCTTTCACGGCACTCCATTTGTCATTGTCCAGTTTCATTACAGAATGAGTTACTGCAGCAACACAAGCCGTAGCTTCTACTAATTTGGTTGCTTCATTAGGTAATGTATTTCCAGCAACGTGTAATCCAATGCGCTGGTGTCCAAGTGTATGTACAACATGGACATTTGGTAGCGTTTAATTCAGATCAGCTATTTTCCCCTACAGATGTCTGTGTTTAATAGTGTTGTCTTTAGAATCTCTGAACCCATTCTGGCGCCACCAATGCAGGTATTCATTGAAGGACTGGACACAGTAATACGAATCACAGATGATCAGTGTTAGCTGTGCAGGAGCCATGAGTTCCAGTGCCTTCACCGGAGCCTTTAGCTCTGTTAGTTGTGCTGTGCAATCCCCTAGGGTTTGCGTGAATGTATGCTGGTGACAAAATTTATTAGCCTCCATATAGCCACTTGCGACTGCGCAAGCAGCGGAGTATTGAAGCTTTGTGGCTATTGGAGGTTGTACTGAGCCATCAGTGTACATGGCTCTTTGATACTGATCAATCGGCAATGTATTTGCCGGAACTGGGTATTCTAGTTCATATTGCAAAAATTCTTGAGTTTGTAAACTTGGGTAAAAAATGTAGACAACATCAGTGGCTGTCAAAGAAGTTGCCCATTAAATCCAATGAGGATCTAATGCTTTAGTGTTTGGAATGCTGGCTTTGCTAACAGCCTCAAGGGCTGGAATTTGAGATATGACAATAATGCATTTCCCCTGGGCCAGTAGTCTTTCATTAATGACCGCCATCTGAACAGCAGTGAGAATTTTCTCAGTGGGAGCAAAGCATTGTTCTGCTGCTGAATACAAATGTGATTTGTATGCTATCTGGACCGTCTCATCCTCATTGAAAGTTACATAGGTGAAACCAATGGCACCAGCAATTACTCTGATGACCAGTTGTTTTTTGTTTTCCCTTGTGTGTAGGTGCTGCGCTGCCAGAATGTCTGTTTGCAAAACTCTGAGAATGCATGTGTGCTCGACTGTCCAAAGTTTACTGGAAAAGTCAGTCTTAATAAAATGACTGCATTTTAGATAACAAGGCATGAGCCGCAATAACCAGAACCATACAACACAGTAGGATTGAAATAGTAACGAGGAGAGTGAAACATAAGAAAAATGCTATCATAGTGCAACTAGATGACGTTCTCTCTCTAAGTTATATTATGAGCACAGCATGTTAAGCTCTAAGCCTGCCTTTCAGGTTCCCCCGGGAGGACATCAACCCTCATATCTGAGCAAAAGCCTGTGATCTGGATCAGCATCTGCAACAGGGCAGTCAGCATCCAGTAGTAGGTTCCTGGTCGGAATCTCCCTCTTAGGTGTACCAGGACTAGAAAGTGTTTTTATACTATTGATGTGAACTAACACCCCGATGTTCCTGCGTAAGAATGTGTACTGTCTACGAACCATAAAGACTAAACTTCTACCACGTCTATCGGCAATGTACCAGACTGTATCCTTGACTGAAGCACAGAGTGATTGTTTAAGAACTACAGTGCTGAAGTAGGCTAAACAGTATGATAGAAGAAAATAAAACAAGACCGTGAAACTGGTTATTGTAAAATAACAGTGCGAGGCTAAATAAAATGCATCTAGGGCAAAGTGCACAGAGGCCTAATACTTTAAGCAAACGCGCAAAAAGCTACATTAAAAATGTCTACACTACACCCTCCCCTTGTCGGTAGAAAGTGGTTTAAGCCGAAGCTAAAAATGCCCTATGCTAATAAAAAAATCACTAAAAACCTTATAGAATTTCAACAAGTCAAGAGGACATCAAAGCACATCAATCCTCAATTTAGAAATAAGCATGTGGCTGAATGCTGAATCCATATAACAGTGTCAATTTAGACTACATTCAATTCAAACATTGGTCATGGAAAGCAGGAGACTCTCCACTTCAGCAGATGACAAAACCGGAAAATCCACGCCAAAGACTATCAAGGAGCAGGTGTGTTGCAAAGCCCCAGTGTCAACCAGGGTGGCATCCCGTACAGAGTCTGTGAACGAGTTAATATCAACTTCCTCCAGGAAGGGTATCTCGTAAGCAGCCTCACGAAGCAAGCGCAGCCGCAGCGCGCATGTCTGGTAATGAGCCCTCATCGGGAACATCAACAGATCAGTGTCAACCACTGGGGGGCGTTGCTGTTAGAGACAGACTGCCAGTGCGTATTCCAAATCGCACCAACGGCACCGAAACACGGGTTGCACACAATCCAAAACCGGTCTGAATGACAGAGACCAGTCACACTCCAAATGTCCCAGGAGTGTTGCTCCAAAGTGCTGCATCATGCGTTCACGACACAGCTGTGCTGATGGGAGCGCCCACATTCATCCTTGGTGCGGCGGGACAGCCATTGCGGAAAAACAACAGCAACAGCAAAATGCCGGCTAATAAGGCCAAAGTTATCGGAAATCCCCCAAAAATGCTTCCGAAAATCGAATGAATAGCTGAAGGTATTAAACCGAATATGGAAGAGAAGGTGTGAATGAAACCAACACCAACGGCTTTGAAAAAATGTGCTAATCCAGCTGTGCTGGACGCATTAAATATACGTCCCACAAGTTCACCAAAGTGACTCGGAAAGTTGGTATTTAACAGGGACTGTATTTCCGCCGATGACCTTGCCACCTGAAGTGCGTAGGTCTTGCATGCAGATCTAAGGGCCACATGCTTCTGAAACAATAAAGCCTTCAGTCTACTTAACTTGTCGAAATTCACCTTGGAAGTAGCAATGTGAGTCCAGATATCTGCTACCTCCCTTAATTTAGTGGGGGGAAACAACACACTCCCGCAGCAAGTAACGACCTTAGTGACCGAAACAACGTAAACTATTCCGGCCCACATGCCACAACAGTCTTCACTATTGAGGAGGACGTAGCTGCCATTTGAAAGCACCTGGAATGTGTGTTTAATCAAGGGGACTGGAACTCCCTTCAGATAGCAAGCCAAGTTTGCAACCGAGGCATTACATGCCCCATGCAAGGACAGCTGCTTACAAATCATCGAATGGCTGACTGAAGTCTTGCATTCACTACCGCTAAGAAAGACCTCTTTTATGCCATTGAGGCATTTGTACAAGAAGGGAAGCTCCCACACCTCATGGATATAACTATCTCCCAATTTCTCATATCTGCCTACCGGAACATGTTTCAAACAAGCAGTGAACTGTAATGTAGAAATAGGCAGATTAATAACCCTGTATATCAGCCACTCTGCAGAGGGGATCTCGGCCACGGTAAAAGGCAGTCGTTCCAATTTTTCAGTGTGGAGCATGACATAAGTCGCCTCTTTCTTAGCCATTAGTAGTTGTTGTCGCGTTAAATTAAAGGAAAAAAATATTTCCCTGGCACTGATGTGCTGCCACGGAATGCGACCCGCCCTCAATGTCTGAAGTGTCCAACCCAACTGCATAATGGACCTGGTCTGACTTTGTCCATGATATAAGGACGACATATCAGATCGTATAATGTCTATAGCAGAAGAAACAATGTTGTTAATCGTATATATTCGGTCAGACAAGGTGTGAATTCCATTATCCACAACAGCTAATGCATTTTTCAAATTTTTCTGATCAATCTGCCTTAACCGGGCTGCAGCCTCCTGCTGGGAAAGTTTCCATATCTCATTGTATACTTCATACAAAAAACACTTCCCATGTGGTGTCTTCGGGCCTGACAAAAAATCTTGTAAGTTAGTGTTATTAGACAGGAGAGTGAAATGTGTCTTAACTGCATCTAGCGAGGATGATTTTAACCATTGCTGGCACAATTTTCCCCACACTATATGTAGTAATTATTTCAGCATGTTCTTGTGATATATAGCGAGGGTCTGACCTACTTGTCCGGAAACCCCCCGAGGAGGTGACAAAACGTTGATGACACTCGTTGGTGTCTACAGGCCACAATAACCACCCGCCCGGACGTATCAATGAAGTGCTAAATGTACCATTCTGGACCCAGTCTGTAAGCTCACTAAAAGTGGCATTTATGTATATCTGCCAGTTATTAATCTTTGCAGGGACAGGTATACTAGGCATATTCAATTCTCTAATTGTTGCTAAACCCAAACAGCTAGTCTGTTGCACTGTTTAATTTTAAAAAATCATTTGGACGGGAATGAGACATGCTCTAAACAACGTTTCTCTACCCTTTGTTTGCCAATGCTTTGTTCCCCAAACACTTTTCAAATCAACATTATTTTACAAATATTCATACCCTTCAATCGACAGTCGGGAAACAAAAGAATCTGAGTATATTAATTTCGTATTAGTCAACAACATTTGTCTATCTTTTGACAGAGTCAACCTAAAATAATATGACTTAGCATTCATTTGATGATGCTCAAAAAAATACGAAAATTTGTCAGAATAAGTTTTGGAACTCCCTTGTGGGGGAGTTGGGCAATGCTCCCATTGCGTATAGTCAAATATCGTTTTCGGACTACTCGCTTTGTGTATAAAATGGTGCCCATAATAATTATAGCAAAACATGTCACCATAATTGTCTTTAAACTGGTAAACATCTTCATTTTCATAGACAGTATAATATTGTAATTCAGTCATCATAGAATCAACTGTCTTCACATCCCAATCATCAGAAACAATGCCCGGTATTACTATATCATTCATAGACAATTTTAGGACATGCGGTATTTGAATTATCTCAGTGGGACCGTATATATCAAACATTACTTTATCCCACACAATCCCATCCGGAATCGGCACTGCAGAAATGTTCACAAAGGACAAGTCTCTTCAACCCTACGTGATGAAAAATGTGGCTTCAACACCTCCTCCACCTGTTCAACCGCTGATCTCTCAGGAAAAAAATTACCATGTATCAACAGAAAAAAGGTAATGGCAAACCCTATCCAAAGAAAAAATGTTAGCGTAGTCAATAAGAGCCACAGATAGTTCAATGGAAAAACAAAATATGTATCTTTAAGCCAACACAGCAGCTTACGTGGTCCTGGCAGGTCAGTAGTCGAAGAGGCAAACGAGTATGATAGACTATCATCGTTGTTGGCAAAGTAACCAGAGGCAGTTCGTTCAAAAGGTGTTGCCATATTCAATGGAGGAGTTGGCGTTTCTCGTGGTTGTACACTATAGATAGCACCATCCATTACGTCAGTAGTCATGATGACTTGATCAAAGGTTTCTAAGTTATCCGTTGCTAGTGGAACTAATGCGAAATCATCATTCACCCTCCCCAAGCTCGGAGAGGCAACAGTGTTGGTATAGATAACTTGAAGCGGAACATCTTCCCCAGCAGTGAGAGGGATTCGGGAACTACTGGACATTCCTCCTGGTCTGCTGTGTATCATCAGCCACATGTTGTAACTTGACATTGTCAATAGAAACAAAGCGATTTTCTTTGGCACCTGGCAACAGGGGCAGAACACCAGTCTTTGTTCCGTGTATCCCCAACACAGGGGCTGGTGCTCGATAAGAAGGGCCAAATTCTTTCTTCACTGAGACCTTTTCACGCACAAGATCCCCAATCCTGGGAATCCAGCTGGTAGGTGTTACTGGCACATCCTCAATTCCTGCAGAGGCAGCATTTTTGGAAGAATTATCTTTACGGAACTGTTGTAAGTCCTGCAAAACAGTGACACGATCATTTATGTCAAAAGGCGTTTCAGACGCCTACACCCCAGGACCATCAAGATCCGGAACAAACATTCGTGTTCCGAACAGGCATGCATGATGTGTAATCTAGAATGTGAGTTCTGCCAAAATTGAGAAAACCCAATAGGGATTGGAGTTTTTTTATGGTATTTGGAGGTTGTAACTGTGCGCATTTTTCCAAGAAATGTGGCGCTAGGCTCTTTACTTCACTTGATAGCTCACATCCCAAAAACAAGATGCTAAGGAAGGCTATTTTTGTTCTTTTTAATAAATTTATAGCCTGATTCGGCAAATCCAACAAAGCGGGGTACCCATCTTAGATGCTGCAGTAATTCATCATCCGTGAGATAGATATCATCTACATAGGACAATGCTTCAGGGTCAATGTCGTGCAATATTGAAGTCATTCGAGCCGTGAACAGTCCTGGACTGTTCTTGTTACCCTGGGGTAAACAACAGAATTTTTTATGGGAGCCTAGTGCGCTGAAACTTGTTAGGTCTCTACTCTCAGGTGCTATATTTTGGCAGAAGAAAACATTGGAAATGTCCAGTGTTGTTTTGTATTTTTTGCCCACTATGTTGTTCATGAGTGCTGTGCTGTGAGAGTTTTGTATAGTGTATGTGCCTGTATGACTGTTTAAGTATCTGTAGTCTAAGACTATTCTGTACAAATGGTCCAGTTTAGCTACTGGGAATAAGGGATTATTCATTGGTGAGACACAGGGTTTGATTACGCCCTGGTACTCTAGTTGTGTGAGGATTTCCCTCACGGGTGCTTTAGCATCATGTTTTATTGGGTACTGTGGTTGAGGATGGGATTATATGATAGGGGGAATCCCGCCCTACGTGGTTGCGATATAACGCGGGTGCCTGCACCAATGCCCAATCGATGGCGTAGGATTCTGCTAGCTCATAGGGATCAATGGGTGAGAAAGAAGGTTTGATAACATCTTCCACATATGGGCAAGTATGGACAAATTCAGGTGGCCAATCCCTTTCGGCCAGTAGAATATCATATATATTTATGACGTGGTCGCAAAAGATTGCGTTGATTGTGCGTTCAATGTCACTTTCTAACTGTAACGTTACTTTGTACACCCTATCAGACGTGGGGACACGCATGTCCGCAGTTTCAACTTGTAAGAAGTCATCAGTTGCTTTCACCTCCAGAAGCTCTTGAAGATTCTGTCAAACTATTGTGACCTCTGCCGCGCTGTCGAATAGCGCTACTGCCCACTTCTTGTTCTTCAATAGAACTCTCTTCTTGAGTGGCATGACGAACTGCAACTGCTGCCAGTTTTTTCTTTTTAAATTGGGGTTTTTGCTGGGGAAGTTTCTTTTCTTTTTTAACAGAAACTTCTGTTGAGCGTTGTGATTCCTGTCTCGGTTTCATGTACTCAGTTCTTTGCTCTTGGCCGCCAACCTCTCTCACTGCATTTTTTCAATGAGTCGTGAAAGGAACAAGGTTGGCGTGTATCAGTATATTGATATCTGTCAGGCGTTTTTATATTATCTCTATTTCTGAGATTATATCTATTCTGTGTGGCCTCCGTATGTGGAGATTCTCCCCTTCTTTTTTAGGTGCTTGTTGTTTTATATCCCACCATTTTTAGTACCCTCAGGAGCCTGCTTGGAAGAATCTTTATTAGATTCACCCTGAATTTATGGCTTTGTGGGTCTGGCCCCCAGACTATCTCAACCAATTCTAGAGTAGGTCTCCACGATAATCTTTGGTAGCTCTCGTTCTTGATCCTGTGGAGGAACGTCCCAGAGCCGCATGCGCACCGCTAGTGCAAATGCTTCCCCTTTAAGGTTACTTAATATAATTGAGGATACTGTGGCAAAATTGCCCATTAGTTGCATCCCCAAGTCCAGGGTCAGGGCAGCCCCATATTCATCTTGAATTTGACTCAACAATTACGGTAAATTGGCAAGAGTCGGTGTACCGTGTGCTGTAGTATAGAGCGTGGCAAATACCATGCCCTAAGTATTGCAGTTATCTATTGTTGGAACCATCCCAAATGGCAAGCACATAGTTAATATTCTATGTTTATCATGAGGTCCCGTATGGGGACATGCTGCTTCCAGTGCATTTATTTTTTGAGCTTACCAAAATGGAACTTCTCGTTTGGCGGGTACTTTACCCATGATCGAATGTACAGTCGCGGGACTAATGCCTGGCATTACTGCATGTGGTTGCGCCCGAGCAGCATGTGCTGGGTTTGTGTTCAATGTTTGCATTACAAACTGTACTAATCATCTGTATATTGCTGTCAGCTTGGCATATAAGCGACGGACTTCAGCTGCCGTTAAATTCGCTGCACAGGGTGAGGTGTATTTGTGGCCAATAAAGGCCAGGTAGGACCATCATTACTCAGAGGATCTAACCTAGTATGTAGAATTGTATGGGGTAGGGCATCATCAAGCCAATTATTATGCTCTTGATAAGATAGAGGTATTTCTAGATATGCATATTCTCTCTATTGTGCAGGTATGTTTGCAGGTGTATAGTGATGAAATGTATTTGTGTTTCCATCAGCTGATGGAAATGTGACTCAAAAATAAAACATTTCTGTTCTATAGGCTGGATAAGCCCCAACAACAAATGTAACTGGACCCCCCTGGGCCATTAGGCCATTTGCCAATAAATGTGCAGTAAGAGGTGGTCGCATATTGACTGCAATTGCTACCTGTTGCAGATTCGCCATGATGAATGGTTAATTTTGTTCAGATACAAGCACACCAAATGGGGATTATCCTTTTAGGGTTCAAGTTTGAACAACCTACAGTGTAAGTTAGGTACTCCCTACTTAGCTGAGGAGGAAAATGCTCAATATCACGTACGTCTCCGTACATAGTATTGAGGTGTCTGTATGTAGTGAGACAGAGACAACATCAGAACCTGACCAAACGTTGGCTGCGCCATGTCGGGTTGGCTCTCATTATTCTAATGAGACTACTGGATTTGGGAGGCAGAATCACTTGCGCTGTGGGAGACTGAGTCTGAACCCACTACAGGTGACACCTGTTGGCCTAATCCGGGTTTGGCTCCAGCTAGCTAGCAGTGCCTCATCTCCACCCAAGAGTGGGGATGACTGGGCAGCTGAGCGTATGACACAATTGACTCCTCAGGGAAATCGTGGTCACTCAGATCGCATCCGTTTCTCTCAGTTACATTAGTCTCACATATACAAGGACAATCAGAGGCAGTATATGTTTCAATAAGATTTTAATGAAGCAACTGCATCTTACATATTAAAGCATGTTCTGCAATAACTAGGTCGATGAAGCATGACAGGATTAAAATAGTGACGAGGAGAGTGAAGCATAAAAATAATGTTACCATATTGTCACTAGAATCATTAAAATAATTCCTACCTAGACTATGTTAGAGCACAACATGTTAAGCTCTAGTTCTGCCCTTCAAGTTCCCCTGGGAAGAAATCATCCCTCATACCTGATCAAGAGGCCTGTAGTCTATACAAGCAGCTGTAGCGAAGCACTCAGCAATCAGCATACAGTCGTGGTAATCTGGCTGGAATCTCCTTCTAACTAACATGGGTCAAAGTAGTGTTTTTATAGTAAAACAGCTGATGTTCCAAGAAAAGGTCCCTATGTAAGAGTGTGTATGTTTCTATGAACACTAGAGACAAAGTGTTACCACGTTTGCCGGCAACCTTTCTTACTGCAGCCTTGAGAAAAGCACAGAGTGAAAGAAATGTCTTGTTTAAGAATGCAGTGCTGGCCGAGGCAAAGAACAGCTAGATAGAGAAAAATAAAACAAGACCGCAAATGTGGCTATTGTTAAAATAATAAAGCGGAGCTGAATGAAATAGTCTAGGTTAAAGTGCACAGCGGCAGGCCTAGTCTGCTAAAGTAAAGTGTATGAAGCTATAACTAAAATGGCTACACAACAGTGTTAGCCAAAACCTTTTCATTTTACTAAAATGATATGTATAATATATATTTTTGTAGGGGCTTTCAGCCATCCATCGTCATCCAATGAGCTTAGCTATGGTTAATGCAGCAGCCTCAGTGGCATTGAAGCAAGGTTTTAAAGAGCCTCACTGCTCACCAACTTTTCTTTTACTACCCAACCTGCGGAGAGGGGGAACATTTCTTGTTTGTACTATTGCTTGTGGCACATCTGCCACACCACCGGCTTCTGTCTGGCCCAGGGGCAAAGCTTCAGAGGGTTGCTGGGGGTGTCACAAACTGCTAAATAAATCCATTCTTCTATTGGGAGTTAGGTGCCATGAATTGGGTCTGCTATGTCTGTGTTGGTTTCTCCCATTGTAAGCAAAGAGTGAAAGACAAAATATTCACCTTTGAAAAACCATAGCAAAAGAAAGATGGACAGAGATACCCATCTAATGACTGAATTACAAAATGTGAAACCAGGCAACCTGGAAATAGTACCATAGGATCTTAGCAAATATTTTATCTCACAGAGCCTCCTTTTTCTTTATCATATATAAGCACACTTTTAAATACTTGAGTTCAGGATATGTGCTGTACAAGAACCTTGAATGTTTAATTTTATAGAGCATACTGTTGCTCCATCTATAATGAGAATCTAGGCCACGTGTAGGGTTTCCATGGCTATTGACTTGCCTCCTAATTCACTAATGGCATTTTCATGGTGGGACGGGCTATGACTATTTCTAAAAACGACCATTTTTAATAAATGTCTGTCTATGAGGTAATATAGTCTGGTATGCTAAGTTGGAATGCTTCTGCATATTACAAAAAATACACTATTTTGAATTTTGAAGAGATTGTGTCATATGTTTACAATATGTTTGTTGCACAATGTACATTCCAAACATTTTTTAAAGTTTGGCTCGTGTCTGGACTTTTACAGCCAATGACTCAACTCTGGATCTGCTCGCCCTAGGTGGCTAGAAAAATGGAGCCTTGCCCACTTGCACTGATATGAAATCTCTGCCATGAAGGGTTCATGTAGCAGAGGCGAAGAAGAGTGTATGCAGTGAAAATACATTTAAAATAAGTGACCCCAGGGACAGGTGTTTCTGTTGTACATGACCCTAGCCATGCATTCTCAGGGAGAACTACCGGACCCAGGTGGGACAGACAGGGAGTGGCTTCACAGGGATGTTGGGGATGTGGCACCCCTCAAATGCATTCTTGGTTTGGTAAGTTGGGGCTGGGCTCCCTGAGTCTGGTCTGCTGTGTCTGTGCTGCTTTTTTCAATGTGCTCATTTCACTAATAGGTTTTACCTTGTTAATTTTTTTTCAATCGGGATATTAAATATATATATTCTGACCTGTTTAACAAAGAAGTAGTAAATCTGCACCCATTGGAGTACTCCTTGAATGGGTGCAGATGTACTACTTTTTGGTTTTCACCAATATTGGCAGTGGTATGCTTGGTAAGCTGCACCACTGTCAAGTTTCAAGGCATATTACTCCCATATTACACCCAAAAGGTGATCGGATGAATGATTGCGAATAGGCTAACCAGTGGCAATCGCTAGGAGTAGCATTCCATCCCATCATTTTATACCCCCTATGACACTCTAGACTGAGGCCCACCTAATGGAACACTAAGGTACACTGTGCAGGGGCGACAGGCCTCTGACCAGGTCCAGAGAAGGGGGACCCTTCCAGCTACTTTGCATGGGGGCCCCCTCAAGTTTTGTTACGCCACTGACCTAATGCAAAGCATTACTGGCCCTGATCCTCATGGAAACAGTCCATCCCAAATCTTGGTCATCTCACCCCACTACCCTGCAATCTCCAACGCCCTCCCACGACCGACTCTCACCCACCCCCCCCGGGCACCTAAGTTCTACTCTGTTCTGTGCCAGCCGCAGGACGCCTCCAGCCCGTCCTGTATCTATTTCTGGAACAGTTTATCCCGTCCTTCATTCACCAAGAGACACGTTCGAAGCCCCCCAATCCCTAGAGATGCAGCCCCGCCGCTCCCCGACAGCTGCGCCAGACGTTTGAAAAGAAAAAAAAAGGCAAACTGGCCCTGATTGAGAAAATAAGACGCTGTTCCTCTGATTACACATCCAGGAATAGAAACACTTGGCTGATTACGCCTCACAGAAATTACATGCCTAAAAATTATTTTAAAAAGGCAGAGTAATTGGAAAAGGGCATCTCTTTCAAGCGCTTGCAGCACGCTCTTTAACTCGCTTCTTGCTGGTTCGCAGGCTCTCATTAATAATTTTACAATATTAACCATCCACATAGTGCCTAACACCACCTCATTTGTGTCAAGGTGCTTTAAAAATAGGTATCATTTTCAGCCAACTCAATGGTACTCAATACATCCAGTCCACCTCCTAAAATCCAAAAGGTGTCGCAGCAGGGCTGGACCTACTGGCCTCAGCGAGGGTGAGCTCAGCAGCTAGCGGCCGCCGCTATACCCACTGAGCTGGATCGTTGTCTGAAGTGTTCCACCGGTCATAGCAAAGGGAGGGACCCTCAAACCCGAAGCGTGAATGAATGCGATCAAGTCTCTACATGAGTGAATGCATGAATGAGTTATGCGTTAGGGAGAACGGTACAGACCAACAGTGAAGAAGATTGTGTGGACGGTGAATGTGCAAAGTGTGAGTGAAAGTTACGTTTTAGCTGAATTTATGCTGAAGCTTGTTCCAGTAACACGATCATATTATCCATCTGATTAAATAAAGTGCTCAGATGCCCGCATCCTGGTTTTGCACTAAAGAAATACAAATAAAATATAAACAGCAAATAACTTTTATTATGACTGTGATTTTGATTGATGATTCGAACGCAGACACCATCAAAATCTAACAATCAGGCATAGATCTCAGAAGAGTGGAACTCCCCTTGACAGCTTTGTGCGGTGACTGGGACATGTTAATGGAGATTCTGGAGTGCCATGGAGAGAACAAATTCATGTCACAAGCCTCTGGAAGATGAGTACTGAAGTGTTGGCTTTTATATAGTGCACACCTAGCTAAGCGGCAGCTGAGTGCTGGAAACCAATTGAGGAGTTACACATTTCAGCGTGACAGTGCATTTCACATATGTACAATTGCATTATTAATGGACTAGAAGATGTGAGTGAGAAAATATCCTGGTCTTATCCACTACAGTCCCTTGCAGCTGTCAATCTGGCAGACATGGAGAGGAAGAGAGAGGAAGAGAATTCCACACTTGTGAACCTCAGGGAATAACTCGTCACACAAGTCCTTTTAGGTCTTGCCTACGGACAGCTCTAGGTGGCCATTGTCAAAAGACCTAGGCCCTGAGTTACTAGAAAATCATGCAGTGCAGTAGCCGCAAATGTTGCGCCGCGGTGAGTGAGAAGTAGAGAGCGCCATATTTACTGAAATATGGCACTCTCCTCTCCCTAGTGCCGGCACAGAAACATACTGCTCTGCGCCGCATACACACCTCTGCACCACAGTGCAAGGGTGGCTACCTGAGTCTAGTATAGGTTTTGTACTGGAAGGGTACCTGTCCACTACAAAATACTATGTTTAGACTAACCTGAAGACTTTTCCTAACTTGCATGTGTGCTATACAATGCAGCACACAAGCAAAGTCGGAAAATAAAAGAAAAATAAAAGCATTTTTCCGTGATAGGGCCTGGGTGGAGTGGGTGCTATTTTCTGACACTAGACCTTGTCTACTTTTTTAAGTAAATAGGGTTTAGCATCAGAAACCTTCGGTGGTTGCATGAGAATGCCCATGCACCAGCCATGGTATGTCCTCTTGGCGCTATGTAATGCAAAGCAGCTCTATGCACTGTTTTGCACTACTTTCAAGTGATTTTCCAGCGCTGAACAAATTTAGCTCGGGAAAGTGAATTAGTAAAAAAAGATTTCGCAAATATACCTGTTAGAAACGGGGCAACACCCCATACAACATTAATATTGCATTGGGATTTGGGTCTTCCAAATGCTTATCATAGGGAGACTTTCATGTCAATATCATTTGCTG
Organism: Pleurodeles waltl; assembly: GCF_031143425.1. Taxonomy (NCBI): domain Eukaryota; kingdom Metazoa; phylum Chordata; class Amphibia; order Caudata; family Salamandridae; genus Pleurodeles; species Pleurodeles waltl. The sequence continues at coordinate 1,328,765,423 of NC_090446.1, read as the reverse complement.
AGTTCTTATTGGATACCTTCCTTCCTCTACTGGTGTTTGTCCTCAATCCCCTGGAGCATAGCTTTTTTACCATCTTTTTGAGTGGATGGCCTATATCTTTCTGCTGCTTTCAATGAGGGAATAACTTTTTAGGTCTTTTGTTAGCCAAGACCTTTTGATTTTACTAAAATGTATCTAATTTACTTACGCATTGGGGCTTTCAGCCACCTCTCTTCATATATTGGTCTGTTGTGTCATTCAAATTTTGCTTCCACCCACTAAACTATATAGCATGGGGTAGCTGCCAAGCCTACTTAAGCCACTGGTTAACTTCATTTTGAGTGAGTGTGTTTTGCTCTCGCATGTTGAGCACATCCGCACACAAGCTAGTGCCAGTGTGTTTTGTTTTTTACTTTACACATATTTTAGTGTTACCTTTGTGTTTAGAGCCGGACTGATAGCCGGGCACTTCTGATGCACATTCCATCTTTATCAGATCCCATCTCCTGCCAATGGCTTTATATATTCCTTTTAGAGTGTTTTTACTTTTCTGACTGCTGCTATCTCACAGCATACCAGATTGTGTCCATTTGAATTTGTTCTACATTAAATTATCATGTTTCTTTCTTTCTTTCTTTCTTTCTTTCCTTCTTTCTTTCTTACTTTCTTTCTTTCCTTCTCTCTTTCTTACTTTCTTTCTTTTTCTTCTTTCCTTTGCATTTTCCATTTCTTGCTCTTTCTTTCTCTCTCTTTTTCTTCCTTCCTTTCTATTTTCTTTCTTTCCTTTTTTCTTGCCTTCTTTCAGTCAGTCTTTCCTTTGTCCTTCTTTCTTTCAGTCATTCTTTCCTTTGTCTCTCTTTCTTTCTTTCTTTCTTGCTTTCTTTTTTCTTTCTTTCTTTCCTGTTTTTTCCTTCTATTTCTTTCTTCTTTCCTTCTCTCATTTTTTCTCTCCCTTTCTTTCTTTCTTATTCGTTTTTCTTTCTTTCTTTCTTTCTTTCTTTCTTTCTTTCTTTCTTTCTTTCTTTCTTTCTTTCTTCCTACCTTCTTTCATGCCTTTTTTCTTGCCTTCTTTCTTTCTTGCCTTCTTTTTTGTCTTCTTTCCGTCTTGCCAGACTGGTTCACGTTTTTATGTCTTTGTTAACTAGGACCTTTTGATTTTACTAACATTATGTGCATAACATAGTTACTTACAAGGGTTTCAGCCAGACTTCGTCCATTGGTCTGTGGCTTGTGTCAGTCACATTTTACTTCCACCCATTCCAGCATCCATTACCAGGTAATGCAACAGTTCACTTCAGCCATTGGCTGACTTCATTAGGAGTTATGGAATGCAGTGCTTACACAGAGAACACATCCACACACAAAGTAGGTATTTCCCTTCAGTGCCAGGGAGAACAATGGTAATGTGTATTTTTTTAGATGAAAAAAAACCTTTCTTGCCTGCAGCAAATGATTTTTGTTTTTACATTGATGAGGGCTTGGCTATATTCCCCAAACAATAAGGTTTGCAAAAAACATAATAAAGCAAAACAGGAATTGCCAGAAGGCTGGCGGCCAATGCCAGACCTATTGCTTTTGCCAATGCTTGCTTCTTTTGCTTTCATACCTACTATGTACAGCATTAATATTTATCATGGGATTTGGGTCTGCTAAATGCTTATCACAGGGGTGTTTTCTTGTCAATCTCATTTGGTTGCTTCATATTCAATGACTTCCTTCCTCTACTTGTGTTTGCCCCAGTCTGGAGCATAGCTTCTTTACCATCTGTTTGAGTGGATGACTTGTATCCTTCCACTGCTTCAATCAAGGAACATCTTTTTTTTTGCTTTAAGCAATCCACAAGAGTGCAAGTATTTTTCTTTCTTTTTCTTTCCACCCTATTATATTTCCTCTACACATCACTGATTTTCTTTCTGTTCTTTTATCCCCCAGCCTGCCAATTTCTACCCCAAGCCTCTCCCCATCATGCTTGGCTCCTCTTTTGCTCATGCACCTCTCTTTATTCCTGTTTTTGTCCACTTCATTACAGTTTTTACTTTTAAAAATGGTCTGGCAGATGAAATCTGTTAATCACTTGCTCCTTTCCATACATGTGCTTACATGTACCTTTTACCTTTTTTAATTACCTCTCTAAGATGGATATCCTCTACCTTAGAATGGTAAATGTAAAAAAAAGATTGGCAGCACAACATTATGTATGCTCATGTATTCTTGGTGAATCATGCACGTGCATACATCAAGCTGGGGTCAAAAGCCAAAACGGCGATTGGGTCATCATGTATGCATGTGAATGCGTGGTGACAAACGCACAAGCATGCAAAGTGGTTTACGCAAGCTTGCATACATATGCTGGCCCCCCAGCATCTTGATACATATATGTGCATGCATTTTGATGCATGCATGTGTATACACCATCAAGTTGAGGGGCTTTTTTTGTTGATGTCATTTTTGCATTAGCGTTAACCATAACATCGGCAAAAAGAAATGGCTGAGCAAATGGAATAGATCCTTTGGCTTTGTCAATGCTTGTTGGAGAAGAGGTGATCAGTTTGTTTACAGACTGGTGACCTAAGAATGTTGCCGGCAATTTGTGGGCTGATTTTGAGGTGAGAGAGAAAAGGCTTTTGAAGTTGGCTGCCTAGGACGAGAGTGGATGGTGGTAGGGGGTACCTGATACACCATTTCAGTGGAAAATGAGAAGATTCGGTTTACAAAAAATAAAATAAAAAGCCAACCTTGGCCATACACCGTTAACAAGTAAAGCAGTGCGTCATTGGGGATTCAAAAATATATTTTTTTTTTACAGGCTGGCAGTTTATGGTGGAGAAGAACATTTTTTTGGACTCCGGAGAGATGTCTGCATTATAATAGGTTGTAAAGGAAAAATGTATTTCCATTGAGAATCACATTATTATTTATTCTTTGTTTATCACTGATCTTTTGTAGAATATTCTAGGCAAACAACACATAGAGTAAAAATTGGCCCAATACTGAAAAAGAGCCTCACACCTTAAGCCTGGTGCTCAATTTACAAAGTTGCTTGAACACCTAAATTGAATTTACTTGCACAAATGACTTGATTTATGTGTTTAAATTTACGTTCAGAATTCACAAATTGAGAATTATACTGAAGAAGTGATATACCCTCACATACCATTAACACCAGTAGAATGTAAAATTACATCAGAGTAAATATCCCCAAAGGAATGGGAAGTGTTTTTTATGAGAGTGAACCCCCCAAACAGGCACAGCCTGTCCTTTAGGGTGGAGGGGCCATGCCCCACCCCACCTTTAGCCCTCATGAAGAGGGTCTGTCAGGCTGAACAAAGGTCAGCCTGACAGACACTCTTCATGTTCAGGTCAGGCAGCCAGGAGCAGACATGCGTGATTTGCGCAGACTCCTGGCTGTCTGAGCTGAACTTTGGTGGGCTGAGGAGGTCACAGCTCCTATGGGCGTGACCTCCTCGGCTCAGCAAAGGTGCCTCGAGGCCCTCTCCTGGGTGACGAGGAAAGCGTCACCCATTGACTTCGACCTGGGCACTTCAGGTTTAAGCCCTGAAGCGCCCAGGGCGAGTGTCAATCAGTGACACTTCGTCACAGAGTGGGGTGGGGTCAGCAGTCTCACTGACCCCATCCCACTCTGTGATGAGGCTGGGAATGCTGCCTTCCATCATTTGCTGAGGCAGCAGTCCCAACCCTCCTGGGACCTCTGAGGCTGAAGGTAAGTGTGTGTGTGTGATCTTTTAAAATGAATGTTTGGTGTGTGCGTGCATGTTTGAATGTTATGAGTGTTGTTAATGGATGTGTGTGTGTGTGTGTGTGTGTGTGTGTGTGTGTGTGTGTGTGTGAAAGAATGAGTGTGTGTGTGTGTGATCTTTTTAAATGAATGTTTGATGCGTGCGTGCATGTTTGAATGTTATGAGTGTTGTTAATGGATGTGCATGCGTGCATGCCTGTGTGTGAAAAAATGAGTGTGTGTGTGTGTGTGATCTTTTAAAATGAATGTTTGGTGTGTGCGTGCGTTTGAATGTTATGAGTGTTGTTAATGGATGTGCGTGCGTGCATGCGTGTGTGTGTGTGTGCCCCACCTCCTAAAGCTGCCGGCCGACACTGCTCCCAAAACAGGTGAAAACCCGCAAACTATCAAATTTGAATGTATTTGCAAAGGTTTCAGGGAGCCATGCAGCCATGCATAATCAGATGCACTCTTGTAAAGAGTGATAGTAAATATATATCTAGGGAGAGAAAATGGAGCAACACCCTAAAATTGGTGGTGTTTTAGGAGAAGGAGTTTCTACAAGGCAGAGAAACGTCTTGTTGAGAAAAAGAAAAACAAAAGTACAGAAAATAAAAATGCGAATTGGTGCAACATTTGCCCATAATCAGTTACAAAGTAAGTGTGTTTACACATGTGTTAATGGTAACAAATCTGTGTAACAAGGACTTTGCTAAGAAATTCTGCAATCGCTCCGATGATTCCCAAGAAAAGCCTGAAATCTTTTGGAATGCACTGATATCCAGCAATTTCCACCTGTAATCCTACATGTTAAACCTCCAGCTATCTTCTGTGAAACCATTACTAGTGTGCCTAGTGGAACAGTGTTGATTTGTTGCAACCCCTGATGTTACAATCATGACCTAATGTAACCATGATATATCATACAATGTGTGATTTTAATATTATACTGATGTAAAGTGGTCCACTCAATTCAATAATGAAGTGCATTCACTGTAGTATTAGGAAAAATGCATTCACAGTGCCTTAACCTATTAAATGAAATATAAACATTGAATGTAAGTTAATAACCATCCTCATGTTATTTGAATATATATGTACTAGAAACGATAACAACTTATGCAAGGTGTGCACTGATGTCCATAGTTTAATTTTGAGAAATGTAGTTCTTAATCGCATTAAAGTACATGGATAGATAATTGTATTTAATTTATATTAACTGTAATCTGAAACTTAATTGAATTGATGTAACTAACTTTCACATAAATGTAGAAAATAATATGTGCACAGTATAACATGACATTTAAATGTGCATTGCTAAATAATATTCCTAATTTGACATTTGTAGGCTTGAATTTCTCTTAACATAAGAAACTATTTTAAATTTTTTGCCTCCGTGTCATTTAATTGCTGGTACATTCACATGAAATGTTAGTTTTGGAATATATGCCCTATTGTTTTATTCATAGAGTATGGGAGACAAATCTTGTAAGAGAACCCAAAAATACCAAATGCGAAGCTGGCACTCCCTTATTCGTACATGTTGCAAATGATGTCTAGAGGACCAAGGACAACAACGTTCTCAGGACTACTCTAGGATTGACAGCTGGTGTTGCAAGTTACACCGTGGGACAAGAGAATACAATAGAGCATGTGATGGCGTGATTGAGGGTGTTACCTGACAGATATTTGCAGTATTAAGTAGAACGTAACACTGAATGATTGTGGGCAGACTTGACTTTGAGAGGCACAGATCTCTGACTTTCCCTTGTCCCTATGCTTTGAAGAGTGTGGCTTAGGCTCGCACTTAATTCTCTAAGTCTCTTGACCGAGCTTCTGAAATGCTGACACCTTCATTTTCCTCTTCTATTTCTTGTCCCTATGCCTTTTTAGAATTTACCTTTTTGCTATATCCTTTGACTTTTAGGTTAATTTGTTATAAAACTCTTTAACTTTTTTCCTACTTGGATTTTCATTGTGTGGCCAAAGTGGTTACGCTGTAAATTTTGATGATTGATTTGTTACCTAACTTCCTGGTTAATGCTTATGCAGGGAAAAGACCTGTTGACCTCAAGTTAAGAGCATACAGAAATTCTCCATCACTAGCTTCCCACTAAACACACACCCTACCTAGGCAAAACTCATGCTAAAACCATTGTTGTCGCACTGAAGGGTTCTTATACCAAGCTTTCATCTATTTGTTCACTGTAGGAAACCCTCCTGACTCTTCTCCACAATTACAGATTTCCTATTTATCTCCTGTTTCTGTATTTTTATATATTTACAACATGCTTACAATTCCTGTATTTTTTATTAACTATTAACTAGGGAATAGAAATTATACATTAAAGTTTATAAATCGCAATAATGCACTTGCCCTAAAATTGCCTAATAAAATATAATCATTTCTTGCAAATAAATACACAAGCATGAGTGAGGTGTTTATGAAATTCTAATTACCAGTTTAAACACAAACACATACAAAACAATAAGACAACATTAAAAGAGCATAAGGAATGGGGTAGAGATGGGAACAGATGTTTTGTGTGCATTATAGTACAATCACAGAGCATTTTATTGAAACGTACTAATACCTCCATTGCAATAAGGATTTCTCTAAACCAGCAGGCATGAGTAATACTTTAACCCAGCTTTTGATGTGAATTTTTAGATGATATCCTTAGTTAATATTTACAGGTAAAGAGATAGATGCATTTTTCCAGAAATATACAGCCATTTGGTCAAATTGTTCCTTCTGCGTTTAGAACTCAAGCTCTGAGGTCATCAACTAAAAGGCTTATGTCCAATTTTAAATTAGTGACTTTCAAACAACTGCTTAGTATCAGATGACATCACAGTAGACATTATATTGCATAGCGCAAACTCGGTCCATCATAAGGAGAACCTCAAAATGACTTTTTCATTTACAATGCTTTCTTCTTCAAGATGTGATTTTTTAAGCAGGTGGCAAAAAATGATTAAACATCTCAAAATGCCCAAGGGAGTTAAATGCTCACAGATGATATAATCTGTGATCTGTAGGTAAGAAATGTGACTTCCACAAAGGCTAACTCAACCTTCTGTCCTTCATAGAGCAGTAAATTGAATGAAATGAAACTGGGTAACAGGAGCACTTGCTAGTTGCAACTTATGTAATCAGTAGAATGGAATCATGAACAATTTAAAAAACAATGTACTACTGGTACGAATATAATATAGGTTGATATTGATGTTATCTGACAGATACGTCAGGTTTGCCATTCCTCTGAAAAATCTTAACACATGCATGCTCATGGTCCACGATGTTACAGCTCTTCTCTTATTATCATTGACTTCATATTTTCTACTATGTCATTTAAAGTGATTTGCTCTTTTCACCTCAACATTTGCTGAGAGTTTCTTTTCTGTAAATTTCTTTGTATTAGTTTTCATGAGCTTACTTTCCCCATCCGTATATTGTGATTTGTAGCTTGTTGTATATAGATTGATGGTGAAAAGAAGAGAGGCACAAAGTCTCTGATGCAATAACACAAGACGGGAAGCTGCAGAGAACATGTGATATGTGTAAAGACAGTTACTGAGATACATCTCTGTCATGTTATCAGGTGTCTCTGCACCACCGCATGGCACCATCCACCTGCTGCAGAGGCAACATACTGTAAGAAATGTAAAATGATAGAGTGAGAATGAGACTGGTGTTGGAGCAGTTATTCTTCTCCAAGATCCCGGTAGGGGAACAGTACCAACAAATGATGACTAGATAGCAACAAATTAATATGGCTTTCTGGTGCAACATGTAAAAACAGTTTGGTGGTCTTAGTCCAGTTGCGAGGAGGCACCATCACAATTTGACATTCAATAAGACATGTTCATTCTCATCAGACAGCCAAGAACGTAATCCAGACGATATATAGTCATCTGCTCTCCACTGAATAATCTATGCTTAAAATGGGAGACTTCTAGACAGGCCTGTGAGTCAGTCATCTGCCAAGTACTCATCTGCACTATAATTCTAAAATTCTTTGAGTCACAGGAATGTCTGGGACTCTCCCAGCTTCTCTATGGGTCTCCTGGTGATTGTTCTCGATTGAGTTTTTCTGCCTTTAATTAAAATTGTACATCATTAATAATGTAAAGAAAAATTACATTATACTTAAATTCACGTATGTATTCTGAAATTAAGGTATTGCAGTTGAAACAAATTTGCTATGACACGTTAAAGTGTGTTTACCTAGTGTAGGCTAGCTAGGCCTCAGTTAAACCTCAATGCCATCTGGTCCTCAATGGATGTCACAACATTTTGCTTATTTTCTGTATTTAATTCCGCTTCACATAGTTAAACAAGATACAGATTTGATTATTTCTGAACTAAACTGTTCTCAAAGAAGGCCTCTAGTTTTGCTACATATTTTCAACAGCCTTCCAAATGTACACGGTATTGTATTTATTCTCAATGGCTCGCTGTTGTTTTTGTGACCAGTTGTTCCAACACTTCCAGAGGACTAAATATTCATGAATTGGGTTACTGCCAAAGTGATAGGATTATGTGACAATTTATATTTCAGTGATTTCTTTTTCTGAAAATGTAATTCTTTGCTCATACAATGGTGAATTTGCAGTCCTAACGCTTACTTATGGAGAAAATGGCCATATAAACCCTTGAATTGAGAGGTAAACTAGATCTTTTTGGTGCTCTACTAAGCGTGCTCCCAGATTTATTTCAGATTTTTCTGCACATTTGAGACATTGGGCCTGATTTAGAGCAGACGGATTTCTCTGTCATCCCATCTGTCTCTATTAATACAAGTGCCATAGGATATAGAGTGCTTGTAATGTGGCAGATGGGATATTCGTCATGTTTGTGATGGAGTATCCTGTCCACCCAACTCTAAATCAGCCCTTTAGTTTATTCCTGATTTTCCATTGTTCTAATTCTGAAAGCCTTTATTGCAATACTTTTATGCATTTAAATTAAGCTATTGTCGTATCTTCACTATTTAGTTCTGCATTGTACTTTTACATTTTGGAATTAAACCTTCACATTGTTTTCTAAATTCTACTCTAGAACTCACTTTTTGAGTCAGACCTTTCTTATTTGATTTTTGTACCTTGTCTCTGGGACACATTGCCTCATGATTTTAAGTTAACACCATCCTCGATCTTCCGAACTCCTGGGTGCACCATTGCAGTGTAGAATATTTTTTAGGGCTTCTGTGCACCCAGAGAATCATAACAGCCCTCAAAACCCAAGCCAATGTCTTCAAACAAAAGAGCATTCTGGAATGTTTGATAACAGTCATAACACTCACATGATGTAAAGTGGGCATTACTTTCCAGGGTATGCTCTCTGTGGCCAGGAAGTTACTTCTCCTAAGACAAATGCATTTCAGATTCTGAATAGTTATGTAAACACACTCTCTAGAAGCTCTCCTACATGACTACTTAGTCAGGGCCCACCACAAGAAAACCTGAAAACAGGGCAAGCTGCTAGATATGAAGCCATGATTTCTGAAACAGCATCACACTCCATGTCAGAACATTGGAATGGTGAGTACTCCAATGAAGACAAACTAGTGACTCAGGAAAAATGATGGCTGGTGCAGGTATTCTGCTCGGACATCACAATGTTCGTCTTTCCGTTTCTCACTGTTTAATTTAAAGCGGTCTACCCTCAGTGTGCGGATTGTTCCAATAGCCTTAGAACCCATCTGCCTCAGGACTTACCAGCTGTTAAAAAGCCTGAAGCCCAGGCCTACAGCTCTGGGACTTTAACAACCAGAATAATCCTAGTGATAAATTAGCATGTCATAAGAACCAAGGTAGAGAAACAACTAACCCGCAGTAGCAAATGGTATGTATCTAAGTGAAAACTGTAACCACTTCCTAAACTCCACTGAACCTCACACAACCTAAGGTGATAGCAGAGAAGGTACTCCTATTGCCACAGAAGCAGCGTGTGAACCTTGAACCTTGGCCCTTCCTTGTTTGGCCTTTGCCTCTTCGTTCTTTGAAGTCATGTGTTAAACTGTGTAATTAGGGTCACTGGTGGGTATCTAGGGAAGTGATTGGTAACTTTCAGACTGCTAACCGCACTCCCTACCCCCAAAAGATGATTCAAGGGGTTAAGAAGAAGGTTGACATGTGTTTTATGCTTTCTGCAATTGGGTTTTCCTTTTCCTTGACTTTGTTTATAGTCATATCCAGGCTGCGTGTTGAATCTCTGGTGCAGGGGCGAAGAGTCACCTCACATGACCTTGTGTAAATCACTAACAGGTTGCAGAACCAGTCTGATGATCTGTTGCATTGACTGTGCACTTGTGTACATTGTCTACAATTGCTTGTATTTGGCACACTCTGTACTGACGATTTTTAAGCCTAAAAGCACAAACAATTGCATTCAATAAAGCTCCTTCGATATGTTTGCTAGCTGTTAACTCTTTGAATAATGTATTTATTTGTGAGCCAGTAATGTAAATCGAGTGTAATGAGAAAAATTAATAATTTAAACTTTTTCCAAGCATCTAAATATTTTGTGTCGCTAAAAGAATGTTGTGCTTGTTTACCACAGACCCCTGAAAACTTTTTTATAAATTTTTAAGCTGATGCGATTAGTTTTTCAAAAACTCCCTGCCTTTTTAGCGTTTTGTATGTGTGCCGGCTGCTTATCGCTTGTGGGAGATTTTGCAACAACTCCAGGTCACATTTAGTAAATTTTGGAATTTAATTAAAGAGCACATTCTTCTATGATGCAAAACTTAGCATGTAGGAAAAATGAGTCTATCTATCTATCTATCTAACTATCTATCTATCCATCCATTCAAATAAAAAACACAGTTACAGTGGGGTTATGGATGCAAATTAAAACTAAAAACTCTAGTTTTCGCAAGTAATGGTTAGGAGTGTAATCCATATCTTGCACAACTACCATGCAAACCATAGCTCGCACACCATTCATGCCCTCGCCCATCACTAACAGATGCAGTTTCAAATGCTGTAAATAATCTTAAACATAAGATCACAAATCATGTTACCATTAAGACTGTGAAAGAGAGAACTGTGGATGTATTTATTGAGCTGAGCATGCATTGTCTGTATCATTATTTAATTACGTTCTGCTTTTAGGTGTGGCTACTCATTGGAATAAGTATTATGAGGGTATAGCCTTTACATTTAGGTCCAAATTTATACTTTTTTAGCTCCGCATTTGCACCGCTTTTTGATGCAAAAGCGGCACAAACTTACGAAATACAATTGTATATTGTAAGTTTGCGCCAATTTTGCATCAAAAAATGACGCAAATGCGGCGCTAAAAAAGTATAAATATGCGCCTTAGTGTGCGACTTATGGGTTGCATGCCTGTTGTTTTTCATTACAGTCCTAACCATAAACTGCAAATTTCAGTGGATTTCAGTTTTAACTCCAACTTAACTGTGTTTTTATCGGAATTTGCAATGTTTTCCTAAACGTACATCAAGGTGTTATAGCCAAAGTCAACTGCAACCTCACTTTAACCTTTGTCTTTTTACAGTCACTATTTGTTTTCGTTTTTTTCTTAATATACCTTATGTAACAGTTGACCAGCTAACCCAGCTGTTCATGGCTTTTGACCCTGCCAGCGGAAGTTAGCCAACGGGGCAAAAATATATAGTATTTATACCATAAATGGTGTTAAACAAAAATGGACAGGCTGCTTACAACTGCATGCTTTCCTCCCGCTTTACTGGGACAAATTACCATAAACTGGAAACATATCTATCCTATTGTTGGGCATTTTAACTTAGTTGGAAAGAAGAGGTGACGTGTCACTGGATAACAGAAGGGGGGCTACAATTAGGAATGATTTTGCAAGCTAATGCACTGTACGGGAGTATGGCTGAATGCACACGCCTAGTTGAGGAGCATTAAACTGTTGTGCAATAGTGGAAGGTGACTGAATATTGTGCGCTGTAAGGTCCTCATTTCAAGTGTTTCGAAAGTCTTGGTGCTGTAAGTTTGCACACAAAGGTATTCCTTCCTCCGGCATCTCAAGTTTTTGGATGGGAACTTACCTATAAATTGCAAATTCTCCCCTATGGAATGGAAAATTACATTGGGGAGTCAGTGTTACCACTCTGATTCTTCAGGTAATTCCCCATTACCATGCAGTTTTCAGGGGACACATTTTGCCCGGTGATACTTGAATTAATGCAAAGTTACCACATTACTTGGAACCTCGATTCAGTTGGGAACTAATATTCAGAAATTCAAAATAACTCTAAATGAGAGTCTTAGTAGGGTTTTACATATTTTTGTTTGTGGTTTCTTTACATTGCACAATGACATACTTCAGCAAAATAGATAACATGATTAAACAAAGACTCATGCTCGTTAATCAATGAAAGGCATATGGAACGAATGTCACACTTTTCCTATTGAGAGCTGGTGACATGACTAAGCAGCTAACATGACATCTGTTGTTGACAAGTACACTGAGAATATGAGATTAATTAAGCAATTGATATTTGTCACAAAGGAAAACAACGTGCAGGGTGAGCAAACAGATAAAATATGCCCTGAGACAACATTGGGCAAGCAAGGGGTGCCCGAAATTCGGGAAACAAGACCCATTTGCAGTTTTTTTGTTATGACTCTGTTCTTTAAATACATTAATTACTGGCATAGATCACAGTGTTACGATTTCGACATTTTGGAGTACCTGGGATAAAATTGATTCTAGTACAATGCATGAGCTTTCAGAGACAAAGTCTACTTTAAAATGCATTACTTTACTGAGCCGTGTAATCACTAATCATGAGCTACATTGACAAGAAAGAAACAAGTTCATTTAATGCTACTGTTACACGCCTTTTGCAACACTCTGGTCCAGGAGCGCACAATCCAAGCAGATAAACCGCATCCCGTGTGTCCTTGTGAACTTCACATAACTTCAGCGTGCTGAATTGGGCCTAGAATATAACTACCCGGCCCCTTCTTATACTCAACCATTCCAAATTAAAGAGAGTAAATGTATTATTTCACCGGCCCTTCGGCAGTATTTCAGCGGGTGCACTCTCAATTATCGAATAAATATGCAAAGTTACACGGATATTTTATGGGTTGTTAAAAGAGTAAAATTCCATGGTTATCCCTGCCTCGTCAACAGTTACTGCTGTTGAAATGAAACAGAGACTTCACTACCATCAACACTCATTTGTTGTTTTATGGCATTGCTAGACTTTTATGATCATAGTTCTTGAGAGCTGGTGCTGCCACGATGTGACTCAGGGATGTCATCCACAAAAACATGTGCATCCTGTCTTTGTTGATAATTTGTGGTTGTTATTCCTGGTGTTACTCAAGGTGGTCCTATACAGAGGTTTCTATGTTTGCAAAAGACGCTGGCCACATGGCCCTGCTCTAGTTTTACATGGTTTACACAGCCACTGACGACATCTGAACCCTCCACCAAGGAGAAACAGAAGCTTTGATCCTTCTTGACCTCTCGGCAGCCTTTGACACCGCATCTCACCACATGCTGATCAAAAGACTCTCTAACACATCGGAATTCAAGGTGACACACTCAGGTGGATCACCTCTTTCCTCATTGGAAGAACACAGAGGATCAACCTCCCCCCTTTCACCTCTGAATCCAAGGAGATCACCTGCTGTGCCTCCCAGAGCTCATCTCTCAGATCCATGCTCTTTAACGCATATATGACCCTGCTGGCCAACATCGTCAGATCCTACAGTCTCAATAAAATTTCTTATGCAGACGATACCCATCTTATCCCCTCACTCACCAATGACCCCTCCACCACCAAACTTCCACAGATGCATGACAAGCATCTCTGACTGGATTAAGAAGAACTTCCTGCAGCTGATCACAGACAAGACAGAAGTACTGATCTTTGGCAAAAGCAGAAGCACATGGAATGACTCCTGGTGGCCATCAGACCAAGAACCTGCATGCATTCCCTCTGACCATGCCAGAAACCTCAGTATTATCATTGACAACTAGCTCACGATGAAATCACTGATCATCGCCGTCCCCTCCGCCAGATTCCTCACTTTGTGCATGCTACATAAGATCTTCCAGTGGCTACCCTTATTCATGAGACCCACCATGACACAGGCCCTCATCACCAGCCAACTGGACTATGGCAATGCTCTCTACGTAGGAATCGCCGTGCACCTCCTAAAGAGACTTCAAACCATACAGAGTGCCACAGCCAGACTCATTCGTTGCCTTCCCCGACAAACCCACACCACACCCCACCTCAGGCAAGTCCGCTGGCTACCTGTACAGAATAAATTCCAATTCAAGCTGCTGGATCATGCACACAAGGCTCTACACAACCAATGACCAGCGTACATTAACCACTACCTGAACTTCCACCCACCATCGAGAAGACTATGCTCTGCTTTACTTGAACTTGCCCATTCTCCCCGCCTCTACTGAAGCAGAAGTGGAGGACACTCCTCTCATATCGCAGGAAAAACCTGGAACAACCTCTCCACTCACCTCAGATCGTCACCTCACTTCCGGAATTCCGAATGGCCCTCCAGACCTAGCTGTTTGACTAAGCCTCTGGGACCTGCAAGCACCTGGATACCTTATGGGGTGATAAGCTGTGCTTTATAAATCCTGATTGATTGATTAATGTTGTTGCCTTATGGCTCAGAATACACGATACTGTGACACTCCTCTTAAGCTCCTAATTCTAGGGGTCATGTGTCTTCAAGTACTTGGTGCAAGTATGATTGACTGGTCTTGTATTAAGCACACATCTTTGTATTTCAGTTATTTACTAGATTATTAACATGTATATGTTACAATGCCTTGCAACAAAATAATATGGGGAAATGTTCAATTTCCTGTGCCTTGTTTGAGCGTTTTGGTTCCTTCTTAGAACAGCTGTTTACATGGTGTATGGGGTAGCCACTGTTTACACATTACCTGTAAGACTTTTTGTTTGTCTGACAGCCAGGCTCTGCAGACTGCCAGCGGTCATTGGTAAGTTTTCAAGAGTTCATGATGGATCTGGGAGTCCCTTTGGTGCCAGAGAAAACAGTCGGCCTACACACAGTGCTCTCCTTCTTCGGGATAGAACTTCACTCAAAGGCAATGGTGGTACGTTTACCACCAGATAAGAAACAACAGATGCAGCTGTTAATAGACGCAATGTTTGGAAAAGCTAAGGTAAATGTGCATGAGGTGCAGGTGCTGTTGGGTGTTTTGGAACTGGGCCTTTTTGCAGGGTTATCCTCAAACGTTTGGCCCTCTTCCTCCTATTTTTTTCGGATTAATTTTTGCTGGTTTTGGTACTCTGGGCACTTTACCACTGCTGATCAGTGCTAAAGTGCAAGTGCTCCCTGTGTAAATTGTAATTAGGATTGGTTATCCAGGATTGGCCTATTTGATTCACTAGTAAGTCTCTTGTATAGTGCACCATGAGTGCCCAGGGCCTATAAATCAAATGTGTCTAGTAGGCCTGCAACACTGCTTGTGCCACCCACATTAGTAGCCCTGTAAACAAGTCACAAACCTGCCATTGCAGTGTCTGTGTGTGCAGTTTTAAACTGCCCTTTCGTCATGGCACATGCCTCCTCTTTCAAAGCCCAAACCTTCCCTTTTAGTACATGTAAGGCACTCTTAAGGAAGGCCCAAGGTAGACCTATGGGCAGGGTGCAGTGTATATAATAGGTAGGAGATGTACCGGTGTGTTTAATAGTCCTGTTAGTGAAATACTGCTACATTCGGTTTTTCACTATTGCAAGACCTATCCCTCACATAGGTTAACATGGAGATTTTCTTGAAATATGATTAAAATGTAAGTTCCCATTGGGAGCAGATTGAGATAAAGAGTTTGGGGTCTCTGAACTTACAATTTAAAAATACATATTTTAGTGAAGGTGGTTTTTAATGTGTGTGTGTGAAAACGCCACTTTTGGAAAGTGGGCATTTTCTTGCTCAACCATTCTGTGCCTCTGCTTGGCTGTGGCAAACATGTCTGGGTCAGGATGGCAGTTGGGCTGGTTATGAATTCACTCTAGACAGTCACATAAAGGGAGCTGGGGTGTGCCCTGCATATCATGATGGGTCTTCCTGGGCTAGAGTGGTGGGAGGAGCTGAAACGTGCACCTGAATAGGGGTATGCCTGTCCTTACACAAAGCAGTCTCCAACGCCCCTAGAGTGTCTCTGGGACGAGGGCAGGAAAGACAGGGTCTTGTGCACTGCTCAGACTTTCCTCTGAAGTTTGTCTACTTCAAAGGCAGAAAAGAGTATAAGTATTGGAACCAAAACCCTAGACTTTTAGAACACTTCTGTATCAAGAGGAGAGTTTGCCAAGGAGAAGAGCTGAAGAGCTGTGAGGAGTAGTACTGCCCCTTTGCTGTGTGTACTTTGCTGGGTTGGTCTGCAGTTGTTGCTTTGGAGAAGGATAAACACTGGACTTTGCTGTGAATCCTGCTTGTGAAGTTTCTACAAGGGCTTGGTTTGAGCTTGCCCCCAGTTAAGAAGTCCCAGCGACATCAAAGACTTCTCCTGCTAGCCCGTGGATTCTTTTGCTGAGGACCCTGACTTGCCAAGAGGTGCCCACTCCAGTTCCTGGGTCCTTAGGCATAAAATCTGGCATAAAACAAGAAGAATCAAGCACATGGACTCTGGACGACTCCAGAGCCATCACTGCTGCTCGACTCTGCGCTGATGCTAAGCACCTGAAGCTGTAGTCCCTGCTAAAGTGCGATGACCGACACCGAAAGCCCGGCACCGCCACAGGGCCTTTGAAGTCCCACAAGATCATGAGTCCCGAGTGCAATGTCACTGACATCCATGACACCCAACTTCCATGTGGCACTTGTGGTCCCATGGTGTGACCGCAACCACGAGTGGCCACCCCATCACGTCTTGACCCCCTGGACTCATCGACCCCACCAGATCATAAGAAAATTACTCTTCCCAGCCGATGCCGCCTCACCTTCATTGCCTCCATAAGGAACTGACGCCTCACCTCCAATGTGCATCAGTAAGCAACTGACGCGTAGCAGTATGGAACCAATGCCACACCAGCTCCAGCGACACCTCACCTCCCCAACTCTGTGCTACGTCTTTGACTCTGCCTCGTTTCTAAGGTACTGTACCTGGGATCCATGAAACTCCCTGACCAGCACTGTACTCCCATGGGAGTGACATCAAAGTGTTGGGAACAACTCCGTCACAACACTGTGATTGCACCAGTTGGAACTAGTGTGTTTCTAAGCACTTTATTGGAATGTCATCTTTTAAGATTCATATCTTGTGTATGTTGGATGTTTGTCATTTTGGTCTTGTTCTACTGAGATAAATGTTGGCTATTTTTCTAAACTGGTGTGGTGTCAATTTGTAATGTTTTCACTGAGTTACTGTGTGTGGGTACAAACACTTAATGCATTGCCTCTGGGATAAGCCTGACTGCTCGTGCCAAGCTACCAAAGGGGTGAACAGGGGTTATCTTAGGTGTGTGACTCCCTGACCCTGACTAGAGTGAAGGTCTCTACTTGGACAGGGTGTAAACCCCATTTCTAACATTAAGTCATTTCATTTCAATGTTGCTTGTAGAGTAGTGAGCACAGGCAGGACTTTTTTGTAGAAGACTGAGGTTGGGGTTATGTGGATAGTCGCTTCCGCATCACAACATGCGATTGTCGGTGGATGTGAAGGAGGATTTGTGCATGTAGCACTTGTTTTTGCAGTCATTCAATGGTGTGCCATTGTACACACCACAAGAATTTGAGTGGGACATTCAGATTTACTCTGATATCACCAGGGAAACGGTTTTGGATTGTATTGGCAGGATGGGTGGTGTGGTGAAGAGTGGCCCCAGAAGTGGAAGTGCGGGGGTCACAGCATTGCCTTTCTGGAATTCTTTCCCCTCATAGTTGTCTTCTCTATCTGGTACAAGGAGCTAGCCCACAAAAAGGTTTTGTTATGGATTGACAACAGGGCAGTGGTGCAAATTGTGAACAGACAATCAGATAGGGAGGTCCAGGTTTTGATGTTAATGAGGGTGCTTGTTCTGGAATGCTTGCGACATAACATACTGTTCAGAGCAAAACATGTGCCAGGAGTAGACAATGACATTGCGGATGCTTTGTCTCATTCACAATGGGAGTGATTTAATGGGCTGGCCACAGAGGTGAACAGGCACAAGACACCTTTGCCGACCGACCTTTGGAATGTAGAAGACAGAGGCTTATCCAGCTGGTGGTAGGATTATTGGTGGAGTCCACCAGGAAAGCGTATGCTCAAGCCTGGGAGGAATTCCTCAATACAGGGGTCAAAAACAGGTCAGAGAATTTGGGTAGAATGGAGGTCATAGTTCAGTATATGTTGTTACAGACAGAGAAGTGGTTGTCCCTGGTCACAATTATGGGCAAGTTACTTTGGGCAAGTTATGCCCCATTAGTGGGGGAACAGGGGAAGCGATGTTCAAAGACTGAGCCAGGGAACAGGGCTTTGGGGCAATAACTGGAAGGTTTTGAATATGCATTTTTGGTTGATGGAGATGCATTGCATTCACGGGTTGCGCATGCATAAAAATTGCAGTGGGCTGCTCAAATCCTCATTTGTTCTTATTGCAAAGAAAAGTTGATTATAGTGATGCTCTTTGACAGATGTTTAGGTTGTCTATAAGAAATACATGGATGTTCAGTAAAGATGGCTATGACTTTCCCTGCCTCATGTTGAAATAGGTTAGGCAGGGAGTCTTTTTCAAGCAATCAATCAATCAACCAGGGAATTTGTAAAGCGCACTACTCACCCAGGAGGGTCTCAAGGCACTGAGGGGGGCTGCTGCTGCTTGCACAGCCAAGTCCTGAGATGTCTCCTGAAGGTAAGGAGGTCCTTGGTCTGACGCAGGTGGGTGGGAAGAGTGTTCCACGTCTTCGCGGCGAGGTGCGAGAATGATCTGCCGCCAGTGGTTGCTCTGCGGATGCGTGGGATAGTGGCGAGGGGAAGGTCGGTGGAGCGAAGCTGTCGGATTGGGGTGTAGAAGGAGAGACATCTGTAGAGATAGTCTGGTCCGGTGTTGTGCAGTGCCTTGTGAGCATGGGTGAGCAGCTTGAAGGTGACTCTCTTATTGACGGGGAGCCAATGCAGGTCTCTCAGGTGGGCTGTGATGTGGCAGTGGTGGGGATGTCCAGGATGAGGCGTGCGGAGGCGTTCTGGATGCCCTGCAGTCTTTTCTGGAGTTTGCCCGTGGTTCCTGCATAGAGGGCATTGCCCTTCAGGGGTGGGGGGGGCTCTGTCATTGATAGGTCAGTTACCCCATGGGCTTCACACTAGAACTCATGATACTTATGACCCTGTTCATATTTGCAGTGGAATAGCTGTTTGGACTTGACTGTTCCTTTTGGATTGCCACAGTGCAGCATAAACTGATGGAATGAAATGTGGCCTGGAATAATTCACAGTGACAGAAATTAATTCAAACATTCCACCCATCACGTTTTGTTTCTCTCACTTGTGTTGGGCTAATGTTTACATGGTATAAGAGTGAAAGCTAGAAAGAAACAGCAAGGTGGAAAGGGACTTGAAAATAAATATCAAGCATTAAGAAACTACACACCCCACAGTGTCTTAGTGGTGAATTACATTTACTTGGAGGTGTCAGATTATCTGCATCTAGTCACAAATCTGAGATTGTGCATCAACGCAAACCTGCTTGGTCGAACTGCCCTCTTAAGTTCAGAGTTGTCTACATCACTTTGGTGGTCTACTGTGAAGGAAGACAAGTCAGCATAGCGTAAGTACCTTGCTGTGGACATTCATGGCATCATTATTACCTTTGTGAATGTACTTGTAAGGGAAGTCGATGCATCGTACTCATATTTTAAAAAGGGCAGTTGTTTTCATTAACTCTAAAGCACAAAACAAGGGTGGGCCTTGTGGGTGGACAGTCTGGCTCAGTGTTGAGACTCCTTTTGGTGTTCGTTCTGGGGAACTAATGCATTTCGATGTTTTGTCTTGTTTTCTTCTGTGGTTAGCGGCCCGCCACGTTGCAGCCTTTCTCCCTTAAGTACTGTGCACACGTTGCCTACGCGAGCAGGTGTTGGGTGTCAAGAGCGGGCGAGAGTCACGCATAAAAAGTAACAAGCAGAAGCGTGAGTATGTGATGATTTTCAATGATTCTGGATTGCAACAGTAGAGAAGCGGGGGTGAGTTAATTGCTGCAAAAGTAAAAAGTACAACGAAAGGTGAGCCGTTGTGCAGCAAAGAGATGGCGACCAAAGAACATCAGTCAAGGATGTCCCTCATTAATCAGACTGCAGTGATATCTAGAAGTGACTACAGAGACCGTCAGTGTTCTAAAATAACCAAAAGGAGAGCCACGGCCTCCGTAAAACTCAGAAACAGAGATGGTGCTTATTGACAACTGTAAAAGAACAATGCTCTCCGAACTGTATGCGTGGAAATGTCCCGGTCAGTGGCCTAATAAAGGCCCCAGCAGCCCCCGCGGTGCGAGGGTTCCCGTGCTCCAGAGGGCACCCTCAGCACAGAACACTGTGCACGAGCGGCAGGTCCCCTGACTGAGTCCAAGGGGGAGGAGGCACCCTCCAGGGATTTTATGCCACTGGTCCATGCTCCCTGCCAGTTCTGTGCACTAACCTGAGTGGATGAGGCGCGTTCATGCGACGTTTTAACATTGGTTTTCTTTTAAATTATTTTGTCATGTGCACGTCATGTGCACGTTATTATATATTTATACTGTAGTGAGTGTAACTGAGGAGACCGAGGTCCCAGAGTTGACATGGTGAGAAGCTTGGGGCACATATCCAGGCCATCAGAATGAAATGTAGCACACAGGCAGTGTGAAGACCTTGGTGTATGTGACTAGACCTCTTACAGTGTCATACGCACAACCGCATTGGACACCTGGTAAGTGTGAGATGCTTTGTGCACGTGGACAGTGTAAATAACCAGGGACACGTGCATAGGTGGCGCGTGGCGCTAGGTGGCACAGGACCAGTGTGAGATGCTTTGTGCACGTCGACAGTGTTAAGAACTTGGCACATATGCATAGGCGGCGCGAGTCGGCAGGTGGCACAGGGACAGTGTGAGATGCTTTGTGCACGTGGGCAGCGTAAAAAACTTGGGACACATGCTTAAGCGGTGCGTAGCGCTAGGTGACACAGGGACGGTGTGAGATGATTTACACACGTGGACAGTGTAAAGAACTTGGTACACATGATTAAGCGGCGCGTGGCGCTAGGTGGCACAGGGACGGTGTGAAATGCATTGTGTACGTGGCCAGTGCAAAGAGATTGTGACACATGCACAGGAGGAGTGTGCAACTAGGTGGCATTGTGTATGGACATAGTGCAGGGGCGGAGAGCTTGACATACATGGGACATCATAGAATGCTTTGGGCAGGGGGACAGTGTGAGATACACTTGGCATGCAGGCAGGATGGAGAGCTTCGTGTACATGGTACAGAAACGGTGGGGAGCTAAGGACATAGATGCAGGCTGCGTGATGAGCTAGAGACACGTGCACAGTCTGAGAAGCTTTGTGTAGATGGACAGACAGGAGGGGAGTTACGGCGCACACAGCGTGAGGGGATCGAGCGTGAGCAGGTTGGATGAGATGGTGGGAATTGTATATAACTGTTTTGCAGCGCCGCATCAAGCCACAGATGCCTGCGCTCAGGTACGTTTGACTTAAGGCTTTGAATTAGTTTCCGAGCAGGAGAAACAGAAGAGGCTTCCTGCCAAGACGAGTGAAAGGGGGAACTGCAGGAAAACTGAAAACAAATGAGTCGGCGGCCCAGGACTGGCACGGCTCTCCAAATTCTATTCCAGATAGCATAATTCCAGAGAAATTGATCTGCCCGGAGTACTCTGACCCATCGCTCACTCTAATGGCCATTCTATTGATCTCTTAATTAAGTAATTAATTATTATTCCATTACATTTTTGGGGCAGTGGCCTGGATTTCAGCCTCACTTCGACCAGTGTTCTGGGAAGTCCTATGACACATGCCACAGGCGAGGGTGGACTCAGCAGAGGGGGTCCGGGGGTCTCCCTGGTCACTGCCCCAAGACGCGGCACTCCTCTCCATTCCACCGCTGTCCCTCCCTTCTTGGAGGCTTCTCTCCTGCACTCGCCTCACTTCGCACCTTAATAAAGAGGCAGGTCTCTTGTACATCACTGTCTTTCCAGTACTGAGCACACACCCTTCCATTTCATGCACACATCACCATGTCCCCGCTTCCAAAGCCCCTCGCTCCCACTCACACTGCTTGCATTCTTAATATTAACGTCCTCTTTAAATCTATTCCCACTTCATAATTGTCACCTTTTCTCGGTTCCACAAGACAGACTCAAAACATCCACTTTGCGCTCTCAGATTTAGATTCTTCTTAATGCATTCCATCTCTCCACTGCTTGTAGCTTTCAACATCTAGCCTGAGTGCTGGAAGGTGCACTGAGCACATTCCCCTACACCAGAGGTCTTCAAACTGGGGGCAGCCCCCCCTAGGGGGGGCTCAAGTGGTCCCGGGGGGGCACCAGACTCTGGCCAAAAAAAGCATTATAAAGATAACAGGCCTTTGTTTTAAGCAGAAGCATATTATTGCATTTCTAAAAAGGTAACAGTACTTAACTGCAATGTTTAAATAGGTCTAGACATATTTAAACATTGGCAGCTTTATAAAATCATTGTGAAAAATTCTGAGGAGGGGCCAATAATTTATATTTTTCAACTGGGGGGGCGCGGCATTAAAAAGTTTGGAGACCACTGCCCTACACCCAGAATTCATTTGTCTGTGCTACAAGATCTAACAGCCACACCACGCCATCTATGCCACACTCTTCTTGAGCTTTAGAGACTCATTGCCAGCCCAAAATATGTCCTACTCTATGGTCAAATTGGAGAAACATCTCCAGGCACATCCCTCCACCTTTTCTACCCTTGACTCAAAACAGTAAGGAACTCCAGGCACAACCCACAATATTTACTACACTATACCATGGAAGATACTCTTGGAACGCACCCCATGGCTAAAACTCTATCACCACTTCTTGGAGATACTCCAGACACACGCCACACACCTACTACTTTAGTCTCCCAACTGAAAGCTACTCCAGTAACACACCCCACACATACCACTCTTTCGTAATGGCTGGAAGACGCTCCTGGTACACACCACACACCTAGTACTCTGATGGAAGGTACTACAATAATACACCTTACCCAACCAATCTACCATAAATACTGAAAAAATACTTCAGAAACATGCCACACATCTACCACTCAATCACTATTGGAAGATCCTCCAGTAACACACCACATATTTATAATTCCACTATCACTGCTAGATGGAAGTCTATGTAAACATCACATATTTACCACTTTAGCTTCACAGCTAGACAGTACTCCAATAATACACTTGCACCTACCACTCTATCACCGCTACTGGAAGACATTGCAGGAATACACCACACATCTAGTACTCTATCATCACTGCTTAAAGATATTCCAGTAGTACACCCCAAACCTATGACTCAACTGTAATTGCTAAAAGATACTCCAGGTACACATCACATATCTATCACTCTAGCCTCACAGCTGAAAGGTAATCTAGTAATAAACTTCACAACTACCACTCTATCATCATTACTGGAACATACTGGAACATCTCTGCACATCTAGTACTCTATCCTCAGTGTCGAAAGGCACTCTAGTCATATATGCCTCCCATCTACCATTCTAATATCACTGTTCAAAGGTACTCAAGTAAATACCCCTATGCCTCTACTGTCAATTCTAGAAGATATTTGCACATTGACCACTCTAGCCTCAAACCTGGAAGGTACCCCTGTAATGCACTCCACACCTACCACTCTATTGCCACTATTGGAAGATACTCATAGTACATACCATACATCTAATACTCTATTGCTACCACTGAAAGGTACTCCAGTAATAAACTCCACAATTAGCACTCTATTTTTACCACTAGAAGATACCCCAAGTACACATCACACATCTTCCACTCTAGTCTCACAGCTGGAAGGTACTCCAGCAATAGACCCAAGACCTACTACTATATTGCTGCTGCTGCTGGAAGATACTCCAGGTACACACCACCCATCTAGTACTCTACCCTAACTGTTGGAAGGGACGAGATGCCCTACACCTATGACTCTGTCTTCACTGTTCAAAAATACTTCAGGTACATACCACACATCTATTGCTGTACCTTCACTGCTGGAAAACGCGCTAAGTAAACTCCCAACATCTGTCACTCTGTCCTCACTGTTGTGTTCCCCATACACACACACTCCACATCCTCCTCTCCAGCCTCACAATTCAGGAACCACAAATCGGCAATAATTAACAAGAAACTTGACCAGCCTGTAGCCAATCATTTTAACCTTGTGGACCACTTACTATCAGATTTGAAGATTTTCCCTGTGGAACGTGTTTTAAAGAAAGAACTACTGGACATCAGAGACCATTTCTGGATGTACTGTTTAAAATCACTGCATCCAGATAGACTGAACATCACTGACAATACCACTTGATTTCTGCATACCTGAAGAGTTCTCGGGACTGCATTGATTCCACATTCCAATTGGAATCTTCACTCATGATGCTTTTTGAAAATCATGCAGTGTCAGCTGTGCAGCCACTGAGCAAACCATCTTGTACTACCTGAGGAAGGCAGAAGCTGAAACGTTGTAGTAGAAATATGTTTTTGTTTTTTGGTGAGACCATCTGTTTGAGTCACTTCTTTCTTTGGATATTACATTTTCTTGTGAATCATTGCATCCTTTGGGATCCAGATTTTTGCCCTGGCTGGCTGTTGTTTTATTTTGATCCTTCATCTTCCAGTATATTTAGATATACTGGAAGATGACACTCAATATCTTACACTCCATGTACTTCGGTGGAAGATACTCTAAGCGCACTAAGGGGGTCATTCTGACTCCCGCCGGCCGCGGTAACCGCAGGGCCGGCGGGAGCCGCCAGAATACCGCTGCGCGGTCAGAAGACCGCCGTGGTTATTCTGAGTTTCCCGCCGGGCGGGCGGGCGACCGCCAGAAGGCCGCCCGCCCGCCCAGCGGTAAACCCCCTTCCACAAGGATGCCGGCTCCGAATGGAGCCGGCGGAGTGGAAAGGGTGCGACGGGTGCAGTTGCACCCGTCGCGATTTTCAGTGTCTGCATGGCAGACACTGAAAATCGTGGTGGGGCCCTGTTACGGGGGCCCCTGCAGTGCCCATGCCATTGGCATTGGCATGGGCACTGCAGGGGCCCCCAAGGGCCCCACGACACCCCTTACCGCCATCCTGTTCCTGGCGGCCAAAACCATCAGGAACAGGATGGCGGTAAGGGGGTCGGAATCCCCATGGCGGCGCAGCAAGCTGCGCCGCCGTGGAGGATTCCCCAGGGCAGCGGGAAACCGGCGGTACACCGCCGGTTTCCCGTTTCTGACCACGGCTGTACCGCCGCGGTCAGAATACACAGGGATGCACCGCCAGCCTGTTGGCGGTGCATCCGCGGTCCCCGGCCCTGGCGGATTTTACCGCCAGGGTCGGAATGACCCCCTAAGTCTCCTTTCTTGTTCACATATGTGAGAATGAAAACACTGCTTGCTATGTACCACTTTATGATTATGTGTGAAAGATCAACAATTTACTCTTACTTATATCTTCATTGAAATTCCAGACTCTAGCACCCTGTTTGCTCAGTAGTGTAAGCCTGTGACTGATGAAGATCTATTCAGTTGACAAAGTAACATTTAGAGTAACTCTATCTTTACATGTAATACTTTCTGAGATTTTGCCTGATACAGTTGACACTACAAATTGAGTTTGTGCCAATAGTAATGTGTGTAACCATCAACATAGGCTTGAGCCTAGAGTATAGGAGAAAATGCCTTGCTCAATTGTTGTCTGCCTGGGAATGAATACTTTACTAATTTTGAAAACATGAGCAAGGTGAGGCACTTAATTTAAAATGGAGGTTGGGGACTTATTAGATATGGGAAGGATATCCAAAACCAAAAAAGGCCTCTTTCTGGTGTCACATCTTTTTGGAATCACATCGCCTACTCTCTGCTGTGGATGGGCAGGAAATTCCCCTATGGTTCAATCCCCCTGAATAAGAGGTCTACTGATAAAATCAGGCAGGACCTTTGAGAGTAGCTTGAAGTTGAGCTGCATTTCCCCAGACAGTGTCCAACATTCAGATCCGCTCACACTGGAGCAGGGTGGGAGCAAGGTCAGGGGACGGGTGGGGGAGGCATGCTGAAGTGACACCAGCAGGTTAACTTTACCCTTCCCATACTTCATCCCACAGCTGAAAGATAAGTTGTTTACAGTCCAATTGGGATTTCCAGTACATGCTGCATTGTGCCCTAATGAGCTATTCCATGGTTAGTTGGTGAGGTTGACTTTCAGTTTGCTCCACCAAGTTGGCATGTTGAGGTATTTTGAAACTGTTAAGAATTTCTCAGCTCCCAAACAAAGCTTGTGCATCCACCATCCTGTTTAACTCATTCAATAGGGCCGGCTGCAGGAGCTTTTTGTAAGACTCCTAGTGGAGAGAAAGGAAGACCATGTTTGAATTGTGGCCTTTGCGTTAAATCCTATATTGTGTAATTAAGGGCAAATCAGCAAATCTTTCTGTACCTAAATGTGTGCAAAATATATTTGTGTACTTCTCACTTGAGGTACATGATCTATGTTTGCCTCCCTACCACTCATATAGTTTACCGACCACAGTTGCTTCACAGCTAAGTTTGTTCTATATTGATACCAATACATGCATACTGAGTAGCAGACATCAATGCAATGTAAGCCTTGGATAAATGTCTGCTCATTAAAGAACTAGAACTTTCTAGGAGGCTTCATCTACTTTGACTATCACACCTGATATCAATGACTTGTAACACTATAGCCCAGCGTTAAAAAATGGCGTCCTAATGGCCTTACATAACCTGTCCTGTCACCCTGCACATATTTGCTAATGAACCCACAGTTAGACTTGCCTCCTCCAATTCTGGCCTCAATAATGGGTCATCAACCTCGTCATTGCATTTAGATTGTTGCAGGTGGCCATGTTGGTCTTCCAACCTGCCACTCTAATCTTTGAGCCACCATTTGGCCTCACCACCATAGAGATGGTGAATAGGAGGAGAACTCCTGATCCGTTTCTAGAAGACAGACTACACCCACACCACGCAGTATATATGTGATACACATCCGTGTAATTTTCTACAGAGAGGGGCTTGTGATCTCTACTGAGGCAGCTGTGGCGCTATTTCCAGCTGCAAATACAAAGCGCAGCTGTGGATTAAAAAAAACAATTATATGAAAGGAGCAGAATCAAAATGTGACTTCTCCTTCAAATTCAGAAAGGCCTTCATATCACGAAATCTAAAAAAAACAAGCCACACAAAAATGTAAGAAAAATTGACTTCTAATTTGTTGGAGCAACTGCAGCCAAGTTGATTGATGAATGCACCGCGTGCAGCGAACAACTGGGACACAAACCTGAGCCACTGCTGCTTCCAAGGCTATTGCACAGACCAGGTGTTAAAGCCATGACAACTCACGTCCCTCCTTTACCCTTTATCTTCATTCCCTCCTTCCTCTCGCTTACCGCGGGCAGCAATGGCGCCACCATCTTTCTACTGGGTGAATATTCACCCCCTTTAATCAGGCACCGAACTCCTTGCTCAAGACAAATCTTCGAAACACATCAGAAAATGTCTTGCCCAAGAATTAAACTCGAGATCGCTGTGGTCACTCAGAACCTACAAGCTATTATGTTAAATTGTGCGAGAATTTGCCATAACCCCCCACCACAGACAGTATCTTGTGTTAACTGTGGGGTATGGGTATAATAGTCACCGGCGAGTCGTACACAATATACCTTTCTATTCTCCTGCAAGTTCTAAACATTTCACACACATGTAAAATAAATGCCTGGTGTCTGGCCACCCTTTTGCACATCCCTCTTGCTTACTTCCCTGTTACCTTTCCTGTTTTCTTTTTTAAAAATCTTTGTGTCCCACAACCTCCTCACCCTCTTAAGCAACCCCTATGACTTCTCATTCCTGCATATGTGGGTGTGGCTTCCTGCCTTTACATCCTAGCTCCCTCTCACCCTGCCTCCTCCTACATTATTGAATGTGCTGATTATCTGCTGGTACAGACCAGTTGTAGGTGAGCAGGTGTAGGCACGGAATAGGGTCACTATCGCCTTCTGGTGCACTACTGACGCTGTTTCTATGTCTAGACTTTTTATATAATAGGCAAAAGCATCCTGGGCATTGTTGTCTTGTTTAGTTTCATTGGAATAACACACCTAAAAACTGCAATTTACAGGACAAACGTTCAGGGCTAGAGAGTGTCCGTAATGGCCTTGAGTGAGGTGGTCACCCTAGTGCAGAAACTGCAGTAGAGTGCACTATCATGCAGAGCACAGAAATTTGCTGTCACCTGTGGGCCTCTACAGTCGAGTCAGGGAGAGAGTGCTTGCCAATGCCACAGCATTAATCACCTGTGGAGGCGCTAAGGAGGCAGAGGAGCCGAGGAGCCGGTGGTTCACTATCAGACAACCTACTACCACCTTCAGGTCTCTGAAGATATGAAGAAGCTCATATCAGCATTCATCCTTTCACCACTGGGTATGCGAAGACATGGGTGAGAGACGGAAATTGGCAGCTTCTCAGCATTGATGTCACAGCTGTGAAAATAATTTATGTTCTTCCATTTGTGATATCACAGTCATAAATTACAGGGGCATAACTCCCTCGTTTATGCTTCATGCCTTCCTAAGGGAACCATACACAATGTATATAACTATAGATGGGCTTCTGCAGATCCTTCTGGGTTCCTGGAGAAAGTGCCAGATGCTGGAAGATCCATGTGAAAGGAAACAACTTTAGGAGCAGGTTTAGGGCCAATAGGGGGAGCTTCCCCACAGTTCAGAGCCTCTCAAATTTAGGAAAGGCTGACCAGCTCAGTCACATGCCAGACGCTCTTTTCTGTCCATGTCATTTACATGTTACAAGGAAAGTTAACATTGTTCTTGAGCCCGGCTATGGCACGATAATGACTTACAATATAGGCAGCTGACCATCTACTCTCTTTACCCTTCCAGAAACCAATGCACTCTTTTCCAAGATGTCAGGGGATCAAGATATTTCAGCATTGACAATATAACCTCCATTATCCACATTAGTTCTTAAAAGTGGCTGAAATGCCGGAGGAAACTTCAGGTACAGAACGGGGAATATCCATGAAACTCAGACCTGGCTTACAGAACCACCCCCTAGTAAATCCCCATTCCTCAAAGGGACCTTGGCATTCCACTTTTAATGACTGACAATTCCGCACCCATGGTGGTGACTGCAATCCATGTAGGTCAACTCTAGGGAAGCAAAATTACCACTAACTGGGTCACTTATAATGCAGCCTAGTGCAGCGTGGGACTTAGATTATCCTCTCCTGCAGACAGGCACTCTGCCACCCAACCTCTAATTCAGCCCTAAACTTTTGTCAAAATGAGCGCAAGTCCAGACCTCTTTTATCCTATGAGAGCTCGGCATCCCAGATAACGTGTAAAGCTGCTATCTTCTACTTGCATTAGGTTAATGTATATCTTTACATTGATGCCCATCCCATGAAGTTACTTGGCTCAGTATTCTCATCAGACTTTCTCAAGGTTAGTGTGCCACGGGATGGAGCCTGTTGGTGCTTATCAGTGCTTAGTTTGTACAAAAATATAAGTGCAGGGGCCTAACATGCATCATTGTCGAATGAGAAATTGTCAAATACCAAAGCTGCTAGTTTTGTTGGCGCATCAGGCCTTGTTCTTTGACTATCCTGGACCCCCATCTCTATCTCAGTCTTGTACGCGCGTGTTCATTCCTTCTGTCGGCCTTCGTCACTATTTCCCCACCTTTCTCTGCCTTTCTTACCCCCATATCGACTTTTCTCTCTTTTGCATTGATGAATAATAAGGCCCAGTCCCCAAAAAATGAGTGCTGGTGCCCACTACTTCAAACCACCAACACAAATTTATCATTTGTGTTTATCTAGACATATGCAAGGATGCACAAGTGGTTTCTGTAATATCCGGTAGAAGATGACTTCCTGCCTGGTGAGGCCCCCACAGTGTAGCAACCAACTAAGATGAGCTCTTAAGTGCTTTAGGATGAGGTATATGATATAATGGCAGGCTGTGATGCTTGGGTTTCCTTCTACAGCAGGGTATTCAGTGGCATCTTTGTAGATTATAGTTGCCCCTTCGTTGTCTACTGGCACCTCCACATATGATGCCTGAATCGCCGGTAGCAGCCTTAATATTCATAATGATGAATTGTACAGCACAGTTACCCTCCTGGCCAAAACCTCCCACCGGAACACCCCCAAACTATTAATTTCTCTCACTGGCCGGGCTTTCATGCTGAATTGCAGCGACAGGCAAAGGACTTTATAATAAGATCAGACATTCCCGGCACTTTGTTAATATCTGTAGCTCTCTTGGCCTTCCAAGTAAATACTCATATTGTCAGGACATCCTGAAAGCAGATAGAAGGACCTGATTTCAATTGCTAGATAAACACACAGATGTGAGAAGATGCTGACACATTGCAATGTTTAAAATGGAAGCCTATGATAGCGTATTTTGATCTACAGGCCCTAATCAGCAAGGTATTGACCCAGACGTTGAATTAACTAGGTCGCAATGCAGACGTCATGTTTGCACTGCATCTGTGGTCTGTCCTTAAAAGAGCTTAGATTTAAGACTCGTGCAACAGTCCCGCAGAGTGCAAAGCGACCACTAGAATCTAGACACAGAAACATAGCCTCACGAATATCGATGGGGATGGGATGAATTCTGTGAATGGTTGCGAATACCAGTAATGGCACCTGAAAAGGTCAGCCGACCTCCATCTTTGCCATCGTAATGTACCAGTAGTTAGGCCTCCGTGGCAGAGGGTGCAGCAATGGTGCTGCTGTAGTTTTGGTTGAGTCTGGTTTTCCACTGAAAAGGCACTTTTTGTTTTCTGAATACCGTTTGTGTCATTCGACAAATCTACAAGAAAAGTTCCAAAAAAATAACATTTTCTTATGGTTCTTCATGGCAAGTGCCATGAAAATCCGCGAAGTATGGGTCTAAAAATAAGGTCATCCCAAAAGTAACATTTCCTATTTTAACTCTTATAGGATTCTTTGCTCCTTATTGTAAGAAAAGGTGGACAGAATTACACCGATCTTAGCATGTAATTAGAACTGTGAGCTGTGGGTGTGTAGCTGCCCAGAAGATCCACAGGCACGCTTACGTACACCCATCCATTGACATGCAAGCACACACACTCACACACCCCCATCCACAAGGAAATTTACTTACACCCTTCCATTAACAAGCAAGCGCACACATACTCACACCTACCATTCACATGAACATACATGCACACATCTGCCCACAAATATTCACAGCACACATGTGCAAATACACATACATTCGTAGATACCCACATGTACCTAAACAGTCAATAAGCACTTACCAGGCCACAGCAGGGATGGTAGGATTAGTGGGTGGTGGGAGGGAGAAGTATAAAGGCATAGGAAGGAGCTGGAGGCTTGTGAGGGGGAAGGGATAAATGGAAGATCCCATTGACTTCTCTCACTGGCTAACCTTGTCATGTATCATCAGTGAGAGGAGGTTCTTTCTAACTGATCACAGAGAGGGGTGGGGTCAGTGAGACTTGCTGACCCCACTCCACTCTGAGACGAGTTAAGAGAGGGTGGTGTCAGCTGTCATTGATAGACAGTCACACTGAGCACTTCAGGGCTTACACCTAAGAACCTAGGCTGACTCTATCAGTGATGCTCCCCCTTGTCATGAGAGGGAAGATCTTCACAGGATTTTGCAGAGCTGATGATTTCACTGCCCTGAGAGCTGTGACATCTTCAGTGTGGAAAACCTTGGTTTTATGGGATTTCAAAATGTAGGATACGTGCAAGGCCGAGTGCACAATAAAAGAGTGATGTCACACGCTAAAGAAATACAACTAGAGCCCCTAGCTATGCCCATTATATATTGTTCACCATCACTAGCTGACTACGATCAACACACTGCAAAATGGATGATCACAACTCTCCCACCAAAACAGGGAAACTTTGTTACGAGACAGTGACATTTACCGTTTGCAGCCCTAGTGTTTTCAAACACCTAATAGGAAGACCAATAGTGAACGAACAAAAGGGTACCCGCTAACTGCGAAAAAAGGGAACAGTGTCAATTGCCAAAATTGTAGATTTACCTCTCAATCTGCAGATCCTGAGGTCTGAGGGTCCATTGCTTCACATTTGGGGGAAGGAGACCTCTATACTGAAGGGAGACCGACATCAGCCTGCGGGTCTAATTCGCAAAGTTTCTTTAGTCAAATAAGCACTCTTAAGTAACAACTAGCTGGCAATCCACCCATGAGGTGGACAATCACAAACACAGCTGGGTCAGTGGCAAAAGATAAAATAATACTAATAGGAAAAGTGGGAGTTTGGCTCACCAGGCAGAGCTACCAAATGGATCACCTCCACTTGTATCAGAGGTTTTCTGGGGCTGCTCTCTTCTGTTTTATTGTAAGGACAGGGAGTGGGCTTAATGGCTGTGCGCCTGTATCCCTGGACTCCTTGGGCTGGCCCATGGCTTCCAAGAAGGTACGACTACCAGTAATAGGACAGGGCAGCAGAGATTCAGCAAAGCCTTCAATCATGTACTAAGCCCAAAGTTATTCAACAGGCTGAAGGGGAACGCTTGTTTATGTGCAAGTTTAGGCAATGTGAGCAACATCCCATTGCCAGTCAGAGTTAGTTCATTCTCCAGATTCCAAGGGTCCTGGAAATCCAACTGAATCTGTTTCCCACCTCAGAGAGGAGCTTGGAAAAGTCTTCTTTTTCCATAAGAGTGGGCCAATGCCCAATGGATTTGTTGCAGGTGCCACAGAATAACCAGCTTTTGGCAAGTGAAATCAAATCACCAGTATTGTATTGGCATTTCCATAAAGCATTGGCCCACTTAATGGTCTCAAGGAGTCACCACTGCTCCTAGACCTCTGTTTCCCAAAGCAGCATACTATAGCAAGACGCCAGTGCAAGATAAGTTAAATGAATAAAGAAATAAATAGCCATGAACATAACATCATTCCACTTTGCCTCACACATGTAACTCACCAACTAAGTTATGAGATTCAAGGTAAACTATAACCATGAGGATCCGCAGATTTCCAACTGATTAGGATCTTTTACTGCAGATTAGGATTACCTGTAGTACCCTCATGTTACATGCACTATACCTCTTACAACTTTAAGGGCTAAAATAACACTGAGGGTCGTATGCTAGTGGGACAAGGCACAGGACACGTTTGAATGTTTTGCAAACGTAACTTAGTTTAAATTGTTTTAGTCTTTTTATGGTCAGTAACGGTAAATACTCATTTTAAAACATTTCACTCATTAGACAGTGACCTTTCTTGGATGCTAACACTGTATCTAAGTTCTAATTCCTCATCCTAAAGTAAGCCTTGACTGCTCAAGCACCCGATCCTTGGCGAGTCAGAACCCAAATAGAAGCTCTGGTGAGAAGTACAGTAGTGCACAAGGCGCTTGTTCGCTAGGGCTAAAAAAAAACAGGCCCAGATTTAAGAAAAGTGGTGCTTCATGTAATAAAGCACCACTTTTCTTGCCGCCCATTGCACCCACCTAACACCACCATGTGTGCACCGTATTTAACATGCGGCGCACCATGGCGTAGGTCAGGGTTAATAGCATCATAATTTTTTACGCTATTGCTGTAATTACAGGATTAGCGCCAAAAATGTTGTCACTAGTCCTGCAAAGTACTTGAAGGCCCATTATAAATAATGGTGGGCCTCCTTTTAACGCCTGCTCTGTGCAGGCATTAAAAAATTGCCGCACAAAATGGTGCAGTGGAATCTATTTAATTCCACTGCACCATTTTTGCAGGCCCCCTAACGGGGGAACGCTCTCTTGCATACATTATGCCTGGCACAGGCATTATGTAGCGCAAGGGTTTACAAAGTGGCGCAATGCAAGCACTGTGCCACTTTGCGAATATGGCATGGCATTTTTGCCACACTATCGCCACATTAGCATAAAAAACTAATTACAGTAATGTGGCGATAGTTAAATTTGGGCCACAGTTTCTCATTACTCAGTTACCCACAGGCTGCCCGAAGTCCTGGAAATCAGCCACACTGTAACCCGACTATGTGTCTTTGTTGGAATTTCCACCTAATTTTAAGTTTTAGCTTTAATAATATCTTACTTACATATTTACCTAGATTAGGTATTACCCATTGGTACTTTGATGTGTTGATCTATATTTTTCACTGCATTCTGTCTATCGCATCCATCCTCGTACCAACACAAAGAGTTAACAAACATCAAGAGTGGTTTTCATTTTTCTGCCAGATCCTTTCACCTACTTGGAAGTTTCAACAAAGAGATCACGAGTTGGGTCCGAACTCCTAGGCCACAGTTCCATTGACCAAGTTGCCCAAGACGTGTCTCAGCTTCACAGGTGCAGCTTGAATCCGTGTCGCACAGTGAGGTATGAGAGCCATGTCTGTACCTATTAAAGTGGCCCACTCAGCTTGATTTGATGAGAGATTTGGCCCTGGGCTCTCCTGAGTCAAGAATAAGCATTCAACCTCTAGAAAGTTGACCACAAACCTCATTGTATCGAAGCAGAACATTTTAAAACAGCAAGCTCGTTCCAGTTCAGCTTTCCAGTGATTGAGGGTTCGAGTGACAAATTCTTTTTGTGGTACGTGCTACTCACGGCCACAAAAAATACATTTTCAGTCAGAATTCATATATCCTGACTCTGTAAATAAGACACTTTCTCCACTTACTACAGCGTATAATTTAAGCACTGGAGTCAAGATGTGGGTGGAAAGCCTACTGTTTTGTGACAGCAGCATGGGCCGGCTATATTAGCCTGTACAGTCGTATTTGCTATATGTATGTCTGTCCCTTTACATATTAGAGCTTACAGCCAACTGCTGAGTGCCCAGTACCTACTCCCACTTCATGTTCATTAACCTTAACAGGAAACTACTGATCCTCTTTAGGAGAGGAATTATAGATTACGATATTGATAATCACTCTTGCAAAGGACGAAAAACACTCATTGATCAAAGCACACTGCTAAATCGTATTAGGACCATGTACTGTACTTATTGGACATTTTGCAGCTGTGTCTCTTCCTATTCCAAGGTTTCCTTTTTCCATGGTTTTAGAAAGTTCCTTTCGCCCATAGTAGTTTGAAATTGATCCAATGAAAAATTTGTACAAAAATCAGCACACAGGCAGTTGGATTCATGGACTCAAGAAACAGTGTGCTTCAACTGTGTGCTGTTTCAGAGAGTTTCACAATTTTGATCCAGCGGCTGAATATTTCTTTTTGTCTGCTGGGCAGATTGGATCGAGTTGGAGTGCTTCACGCCAGGTGAGTTACCAGGGAAAATTTATCCCAGGATCATAAAAAATTCAGGATCCCGTAATGAACAGTTTACAGACTTCTGTGAATTTTGCCAGGGAAGCCCAATTGAGTTTTGCATTAAAGTTTTAACAGCCCTTCAGGAACTCCAGCTTGGTGTGAAAAAAAAGAAATTGCGCTTGCAAAAATACACCAGCTGTGAAATCCTCTTAGTTAATTGGTGATCAGAGGTATAGACCTTCTGGTACATTATGGAAAGTGAGAAAATACTGTGAACTGCTCATATTATATCTGGAGCCTGATGAAATAGATTACACTGGTGTCGGACAATTCTGCACCAGAACCAATCACCTCATAACAAAATTACATTTAGGCCGACTGACCAGAGCAAAAGTGCTATATTGAACCAGTCAGATGGTTAAAGTGTAGTTGTTAGACCAGTGAGCGCAAATGATGGACACCAATGGTGGTAGAATAATGCAGCCATTTTTATTATTCCCATGCAGAAAACCAGCAGACTGAGCTTTATGTGAATGAAGATTTCTTATGACTAGCCCCAGGTCCAATGTGTAAATGGCCCTAGACCTACCAATCTTTCAGCAGCACCAACCTGTTGGGAAACCTCTACTTTCCCTGTAAGCCACTTGCATGTCAATTATTGGGAGACGTTTCTAGAGGTATACGAGTTGCAATGAGTCACACTCTATCTGTGCTGGTCATGTGATCGTGAGAGGTTGATCTCACCTCTCTATCAGGCTGCTGCCTGCGTCTGGCAGCCCTTGAAGTGATGCAGAGTGAGCACACCTTGGCCTGTGCTGACTGCAAAAGCTATAGACAGGTGTGTTACTGAGATTGAGTACACAACTACTGAGTCCTGTGTTACCTGATTGAGATAGTGTGCTGCACCGAGGTGCATCCTGGATGTATGGAGATTCACAGCTCACATTAAAGGCCTGCAAAAACGTGGATGTTTCAAGGCTTTTGGAGTCTTGGGATGATGTAGGCTTGAAAATTTGATGGAATATCGACAATTTGTATAGAAGGCAGTACAAAAATCCATGAAATATATTCATATGGGAAACATAAACACAGAGCGCAAGCTGCATGCAGTAAAATATATCATGCAGTAATCTGTAAATCAAGTATTTGAACATAGAAATAAACATGACAGTTTCACATACCATTCTTGTAACTGAGCCTCCATGTAATAAGCAAAGTGCCTCGCATTACAATGATATCTCAAAAACAGTCAGCATTTCAATTCCTGGTAGTCCTCCTATCAATACCTAAATTACATATGGCGGTGTTTATCTCTGCCCGAATTTAACTTTGACCCTACAAATTACTGATCATACATAAAGCTCTGCGGGGATGCTCAACCCACTGGGCTATCTGACTGACTGTTGAATCAACAAGATTATCCCAGATATCAACGCCTGCACAGAGAAGAATTTGCTTTCTCAAACCTAACTGAGAAGTTAGATTATGTGACAGGAGTAGGCGTCTGGGGTGTTGTAATGAGAAAATTTGCCCCGCGGATGGTGGGTACCTGGTTGATGATTGAGATGATAGGCCATGCAGAGGACTTTAAAGAAGGCCCCCCGCGGCAGAGAGTGAATCAATACTGAGACTACAGAGCAGAGGGAATGTGTCGCTGCATGTGCGGCCGAGAAGTAATATGGCCGCGGTCTGACGCCGGCTGGCCACATAATCTGGAAGATTAAAACGCGGAAGAGACAGTGCAGCCTAGATAAAGCAGATTAGGATCTGGCCCTTTGCAGCAGATAAACCTGAATCAAACCAGAACAGATGTTTGCCCTCAGTATTTGTGAATTTAGAACGGATATGACAGACAAACCTCATGGAAGTTCATTTAAGATAGAGGCCTCGTCAGTACCACAAGTTTGAATTCATTAAAGTGCCAAAGATGTATTTGGCCTTGTTAGAATCCATTTCACAGTGAATATACGTTTAAGTGTCGTTTGAAAAAACTTC
This sequence comes from Pleurodeles waltl, assembly GCF_031143425.1. Taxonomy (NCBI): domain Eukaryota; kingdom Metazoa; phylum Chordata; class Amphibia; order Caudata; family Salamandridae; genus Pleurodeles; species Pleurodeles waltl. The sequence continues at coordinate 1,328,728,207 of NC_090446.1, read as the reverse complement.
ATCTTATTAATTAAGACTAAAGGCAGAAAAAAGTTGTGTGAATGCTATGTCCGTTGGGTAAGCTCCCTACAGTTGTTAAAGTTGTTCTCCCTGGTTACACTTTTGAACTAGAATATTTAAGGATACATACCACTAAACTTGCAATGCCTTGCTCCAAAATTGTCTGAGGAAGCAGCAGCACCACTCGAGTGAGATAACGCCTCCCTAATTGTACAACTCTTTAATGCCTTTGACGCAGTTGAGCATCCCACATTACCGTCTACCCTATCTTCCAATGGTATCACGTGCACCGTATAAATGGTGTGTTGCATACTGGCCAAGCTATCACAAGTCAACCAGGGTCTTCAAACTCTTCATCCACCCTCTTCCCAGAAAGGAGTGTCCACTTTCGGATTCTTATGACACTGTTTGCAGAGGATGCTCAGATCTTCCAAGCATCACCTTCACTCCCCTCCAGGCAAAGGTTAATGATTGCCCCCCAGTTATCCACAAAGCACTCATTGTTCTCAGCTCAATCATACAAAACTACCTGAAAAATGAAATAGTTCAATTTTTACTATTCTCCTGTCCGCTGATACCCGAAAACTCCTCACCATCAACTGTGAATCTCAGAGTCCATTTCGACAGTCACATAAGACTTACTTTCTTCAACACGTCACTAGAGCTGGCCATGCACTACCAACTCCACAACATCTGCAGGGTCTGACTGCACCTCAGCCAACAGAGGGATCAAAAGACTCCTTTCGAGCAAACTTAATGGATATTGTAATTGATTCTCTCTATAAAACATTCAACTTTGAATGATTCATTCCCGTTAACCTGCCCCAAGTCACCTTCACTGCTGATACATGGATAATATATTCATCATTTGCAATGGCACACCTACATAAAGTCTGGTCCACTGGAGACGTTCCATTCAAATTTTAACAACTTCCACCATTCTACGAGATTTATCTTTGAATATTCCATCAGTCAGGCATATCCCAGATAGTATAGTCATAAAACAGATTGACACAAATAAGCTTTCCTTTACATGATTCTTACTGCCGGTTTGCATCTCATTCTTACTGCCGGTTTGCATCTCTCTGACATAAGAAACATGTGATCTTCAGTCCCATACCACATACTTCTTTCTGAGACTAAACCAGGGATCCACATATTTCCTCCATATGTCTTCACCCAACAGTGTCACACTGCCCCTCACTCACTTTAAATCAGTCTGGGTACAATGATGATCACATGTTAATGCAGAATGTGTGCTTCCATTTGATAATTAGGAATCTCATATGGTCAGTGGAAATACCCAGCACCAGCAGTCTGCTGCAACTGGGCACAAATTCGTTCTGCTAGATTCCAGGAAGTGTCCCTGCTCCTTCAGGAATCCGACTTAAGGCCACTGCAATGTGGAGTTCTCCAGACTCATCAGAGCCCAATATTATTTATTGTTTGTTTGGTTCTTTTTGCAGCTCATCAGGTTGATTGGCTTCCAGTTTTATGTCTACGTAGAAAGCACCCAAATCTTGGTGCATTATCAAGGCCCCTCGGCCAACTCCTTGTGGCTAACAGGATTGCACCTAACACTTTCTATCAAACATAGTTTCTTGTAAGAGGTGACTGTCCCCAGTCAATGTGGATCGCCACATGGTGGCTTCAAATCTAACCCCATTTTCCAAACCTTGTGAACACAAAACATAACTTTGGAGCTACCTTTGACTGTTATTTAAAATCGGTATTTTCCTCCATCCTGAAGGAGAGTGACCTGTTATTCATCCCAAATCATCAGACTGGAATTTGGCAATGGCCTTTACTTTAGCCTCCATATGTATCTTATTTCTAGGCTGGAAATTGTCAAAAACATGGAAACCCATATTTCTTAAGCCCTTGGAAATCCAACTCAGTAGCCATGAACATTGGCAAACTTCACAGGCTATCAGCAGTCCAAAGAACTGCGTTCGAGGCATGGTGTATGCTATTTCATACACTGAAGGGCCTAAATACATTCAGCATAGATTCCCTCACTGTGCTCAATTTCGTCTTCTTGGGTCTTTTTCCTGAGATGGAAAATGCGCAAGTCTTACTGAGCGATTGCTCATTGTTTTACCTTGGGCAGCAGTGTGGAACTATTTCCCCATCCACATTTAGCTTACCTCTCATCTTCCTTTTGGTAAAGCCCTGAAAATGTTCATGTTTACTGCTTAATCTGTTAAGCCGCAATTCCACCACCATGGCATCTCTAGGCAACAGTGCACTCTTAAGCACCTTCAAACTTCAATTCAATTCAATTCAAAAGCTCAACATCAGTACATAAACAGATGAATGTCCGGGAAATGGCATAAAATCCTGCAAATCATACATTAGTCTAGGATTGCTGGCCAGTCGACCAATTAATTTGGTGACAGTACAGAAACCGAGGTCGTCTTCTCAGGTCCTTGCTGCCAAGTGTGAGGTGTTTTATTCTTACTGGTCTGTTGTTTTGCGAGTGGTGGTAGTTTACAACAGAGTTTGAATGCTGAGGAACAGTGAACTGTCTTGTCTGCAGCCATAATAGGCTTGCCACATCTGGATCATCTCTAAGGTTATCATTTCATTGAGGATAGCGAGGCTGTTCTGGAGCACGTTCAGGTCTGCTTCACTCTACTCTATTCTAACTAGACATCCTTTGCATTTCTCCCACTGGCCTTTTCAGTCTGTTGGTTCCGTCAAGGAAATTAGCCTGTGACTCCTGTCAAACTTTCTTCTTAGGTCTTCTGCCTCCATTGTTCACCAAATACCTCCTGCCCAATCCGATGAGAAGACAGGTGATTCTGCTCCATTTCCATGTTGAGGCCCTTAGCAGAGCTACTTCCTCGAGATGAAGAGGACATCAAGCTGCACAGAGACGAGACTCTTCTTACTTCACTGTACCAGTGAGTTACAGTCAATCAGTCGCTCCTTGATTTCTGTGCTGCAACATAGCATGCAGCCTACCCCTTATGGGGCACTGAAGAAGACAAACCCTTCTTGCTAAACCCCTGACCCTGATCAACAAGTGACTCCTCATCTGATATGGCTGTTCTCGGTCTCAGACCAGGATTCACAGCAGCACCGCAACACACAGCCTATTTCTGGAATCACAGATAACTCTCTGCTATTCCTGAATCATGCCTTTTCCCTCAAAGAAAATAGGCCACCACAGATCAAGTCTCTTTTGATAGCACTACTCGGCAATATTAGGAAGCCACAATGCTCAGATATTGAGACTTGGTTTGATGGGCTACCTCACCCATTTATTAAGTATGTATGTACCCCATCGTGTTTTATATTCAGTCATCCTCACTTCTTTAAGTACGTTAAACTAACTAACCCCAAATAGTGGCATTTGTTAAAGCCTGGTAAAATCTCTCCAGGATACTTGAGCTAGCCCCAATCTTATATGAGATTCCAGTTTAGAGCATTCCATCTTTTTTGCATGCCATTGCCAATACATTCTTCCCATAGTATGTCCACTAGGGTATTTATTACATTGGACAACTTACATAAGGTATTCATCCACTTTCCTTCTTTTCTGGAAATTTGCTTCCAATTTAAAATTTCACCAAATTAGTTGTTTAATTATATAAAGCCGAGGGAGTGTTTTCAACTGCACATTCCAGGAGCCTTCTCAATAGAATCACATCCTGTGCGGGTTTTTCCACTGAATTTCAGTTTGCTACTTAGGACTGTGGGGTAATGTCCCTTCTGACCTGCATAAGAAAACTGCAAACTGGTTTAAGGAGTTAAACACCCATCTTAGCGAAGAAGAAATCTCTGAAAAAATCATGGCTTCTAGGTGGTTTTACAAACCAATTTATTTAATTCTATGAACACTGGTTACGTTGCCTCATACCCTGCAATGGATCTTTCGAGTAGGCTCCAGACCAACTTCTACTTGTCCTATGTGTGGAGCCCTGGAAGCTCACTCTTCTGAAATGATTGCAGACTGACAGGGCATATCTTTATATTGGGAGAAGATCTTCTGAAAACTCAGTATGATTTGGTGGTACCACAACTTGCTCTTTAGTTTTATGGAATTTTCATGCACAATTCATAAAATATCACCAGCCTTTCTTTACTACCGTCATAGTCATTGGTCATTTCATTTTAGCCCAGTGTGGTTTAACAACGATCCACCCTGTGTACTGACTGGTGGCAAGGTTTTACTTATTATTTTTATCATGAATTTTCCATTGTTCAGAGAACCAACAGTATTCACTCATTCAGAGTGAAGTGGTGGCCATTGACAGCTTTTTGAGTTCTAATTCTTTAATATGCTTCTTTAATTATTAATTTTTGTTTTGTACTCCTTTCTTTGGTTTACGTTCTTATATTCATATGTGGTGTCACATTATTTATTTTATTATATTAAAATAGATTATTTTGCAATGTTTTTAGTTTGTATTTCCTTGCATCCAAATGAACTCAGTTATGTTCCTTTTATCTTTTTATGAGTCATTGTAATTTCCTGATACTACTGTATTAACATAAGTAGGTGATTTTCATTGTCTTTAAGTCCAGCATTAGCCACGCCCTTTTGATTCTGCTAAAATGTATACTATGCTTCATTTTAAGGGCTTTCACCTAGTCCTCTTCATCCCCTGGTCTGCTGTAAGGTCATTCAGGTTTTACTTCCACTACAGCCTATACAATGAGGCAATGGGTCAGCCCATTTCAGCCATTAGGTAAGTTCTCTGAGAACGACACCATTCTACACTTAAACAAGGAGCATATCTGCACACAAAGTAGCTCCCTTTAGTGGCAATGTGTTTTTTAAGACCAAAAAGTATTTTTTACTTTTGGCCAATGTGTTTTTTTATATTGACAAGGGCGCAGTAGCTCTGCCAACAATACAGCTTTACAAAAACCATGACAAAACAAAACAAGCACTGATATGGTAAATATGCTGGCAGCCGACACCAGAGCTATTGGTTTTGTTCTGTATTGGCATTCTCTCCTGACCGCCAGTTAAAAAACATATACCAGCTTACCGATCAACTCACCCAGCTCTAGCCAGTGACATTGTCTATCCACAGGCTGGCTTTCCTAGCGGCACTAAAATGCCCCAGCATCCCAGGTAACCATAATGCCCTGTTTCAAAAACAGTGACATTTTAAGGCATAGGCCCCGCACCAGCAAGGGGCCACCTGGAAAAGTGAGTTCTCTCCTTCTCACCACGGCCTATCTCTTTATCTCTAACTATCTGCCTCTTTTGCCTACCCTAACCTCTGGCTCGCTCTCTCTACACTGAGTGTCATCTTAAAGATTTGGGGCAAGACAAAATAGAGCAATTTGGGGGATTTTTTGTGGGACACTGTTTCTGAAAGTAGAATGTGTAATTCAATAATATTTGCCATCACGTGGGCAATAATTTGCAGCAACTTAAAAATCGAAGTTCTGTAGGGGTGCCACAAAATATGTCTTTAAAAATCTCAAAACGACACTGTCAGGCAAAGGATAATCTTACACTCTCAACCTCACGTCTCAAACCTACTTGTTAGCAGTTGAGATTAATTTAGACAGTGTCCATGAATCGTTCGCCATGCACGGGTTTTACAAATTGATGTCTTCATATTATAAGGGTTCTCACCACACCTAAACAATAACTTCTGTCACTATCTCAAACTTACAGTAAAGTAACTGTTTGCGACTTCTTCATTTAACTTTGCATTTTAAACTGGAGGGAACCGACGGCACAACCTATCAACACTTGTTAGATCAATAAAGGATCTTTAAATGACACTTCATATAGTCATGTGTCAAGGTAATGGGTGAGGAGACATGCATGGAAGAATTTTAAAGTGTGTGCTAAACTTTCCAAATGACAGTGCACTTTGGGCCAGATTTAAGAGAAAATTACGGTGTGCGTCGCTGCGCCAAATTTGGCAGCATCGCGCATGATCAATTTCAAAACGCAGGGATGCGCTGTATTTACTACAATATGGTGAACCCCTGTGTTTCCCCCTGCATTGGCGCTAAATATGCTGCTGTGCGCCAACTCAACAACCCTTGCACCACAGTGAAGGATGGCTGCATTGAGGGGGAGATTGTTTTTATGCAGGGAGGAATACCTCCCTGCACAAAAACAATCTTAAATTTGCAGAATGCAGCACAAATAGAAAGAGCAAAAAACGAGGAGAAATTAAAGCATTTCTCCTCGTTGCCCCATGCTAACGCCACCCCTGGGGATTTTGGCGCTGCCTCCGGTTTACAAAAAACTCTTAAATCTGGGGCAGCGTCAAAATGCAATGGGTGTTGCTGTGGCACCCATTGCACGCCCCTTCCAAGCGAAGTGCTGCGTGTGAAGGGGCCATATTTACAAGGTGTCTTTAAGCCACAGAAAGTGGCTTAACGCCACTTTGTAAATACAGTGCCGTGCATAGTGCCCCGGAGCGTCACTATAAATGACGCTCGGTGGCGCTACGGGCTCTTAAATATGCCCTATGTCTTTTCCAAACCCTTCCTCTGTCCTTTTGCTGGTGTATAACCTGCGCGGTCTTTCTAATTTGATGGGCCTTGATCTAAGGAAGGGCCCTGCGTGGTCCCTCACATGTCACATCCAGATATATCACTTGCACTGCACTGATCCAATAAAATATTGAATTACCGCCATGTTCTTATTTTTCCAGACTCACTCGAAGTTAAATTTTTCTTTTCTGAAGAATGATTTATTAAATTAGTTGTTTGCGAATCCAACCAGGGCGAGGGAGTAATTATATCAAAATGCAGACAGACAGGTGGAGGGCTGCTATACTGACGATAGAGGTTGTCTCTCTTGAATATTAGTGGACCCTGAATCCCAGGAGGGTAACTAGACAACTGTGTACAATTGAAGGCTACATGAAGATCAGTAACTGTTTCTAAACAGGACCCATTAAACACAATTAAATACACTAATGTCCTCAATTTTCAGAGTTGCACAGGTCTGGGTGTAAATTGCGCAGTGCGGCCAGTAATAGTAGTTACCAGCCCCACTGGAATTATGAGATTCATGGGAATACCTACAAATTATTTAATTTCCCCCAGAGATTTTAGCTGCTGAGTACAGCTGAAATCTGTGGCTGAATGTCCAGGGAAAAATGAGTAATTACTGTAGGAATCGAAACTGAAATTACCAACTCCACTGATTTTCTCATTTCTTAGTGGATCCAGCTGGCCAAATTTTCCTTGCTACAGGAGTTACTGGAATCCCTAAGTGCATATATTTCCCTTGTTGTTGCATGGAGCACAGTCTCACATTTCAACCAGGTAACCTCAATAATTTCCTGCAGGTTTTACTTGGTGAGAATCAAGAAGACAAACACAGCAGAATGCACATTTAACACCAAAGGTGAAATCCTGATTCAGGGCAAACAGGAGTTTGCGCCCAAATCAGGATTTAACTGTGTGGCCCTCAAAATGCATGTCTGGGAGCCATCAGTCATAGTTTTTCAATAGTAACAATAATTGCCCTAAAACTGATCAGCAAATATCAACCAGTTTCTAAACACCTTGGTTTGTATTGTCTTGGTAATGGAATTCCACTAAAGATCACCCACTCTCAGAGCCTTTTGTTATAAGATCTTAAATGGTAGTCATGTTGGCTGTCTTTTCCTTTGCTTGTCCTGCAATCGCAGTAACTCTGCTGTTTGTATGTGATGCAATGATATGCATTCTGCCAGAGGTGAAAAGGGAAGTAAAACAATTAAAAACGTAGTTGATGTACACATCTGTGTAAACCTTAATGTTTACATTTTTAAGAGTGTCTACTAGATGTTGAGGTAGGTCCTTGAAAATTGACTCATGCCCCTGACATGAGTTTGCTGAAATTATCAAGGAGAAGAAACAACTGTCCTATTCACAAATAAATATTGACTCCTGAAGATGGCTTTACGTGTCAATTAGGACCAAAACATTATCTTCATAAATATTTATTAGGGCTCCCAGTTTTATGGTATTTATTTATTTAATATTTCCATCTGTATTTATCCATATTTATGTTTTGGCCATCTTATTAGTATTTATCCATATTTTGTGGTTGGTGAATATGTGGAGTCAAAAATGGTACATTTCCACATTTATTTAACTGATAAACATGCACTCATACTTTGATGTCTATTGTGTGTTAGCAATCTCAGCAGCTAAATATAGCAAAACACTACACCCACAGGTACATTTTAGCAATTTACTAAAAATATATTTTTTCCAGTTGCCAGATTTCAGCGTGGAATGTTCTCTGAGGGGTAGCCCTTCAAAAATGTTTATTTTCGGAAGACCCATATTCCCATTTAGTATACTATGTCTACCATTTTTTTGATGTTTTCTTTCTTTGCTTGACTACTGAGGATTTTCTAAATATGTCTGATTGGGCACTTTTGTAATTTGTTGGCATTTATGCAGGCCATGTGCCCCTTTCAATACTTCCTTGTGTTAATATTATATATATATAGAACAGCAGTACAAGTAGCCTGTGGCCTAGTACAGATGAATGGGTTAAGGGTATTCCCTTGGGTTTCCTATTTTTATCATATCAGGATCCCTACTCTATCAGGTGATTACATTATTAAGAACTCCATGATAATGAGGTTTCAGGCCACCTTGGCAGTATCATCTTACTTTTGGCTAGCACCTGGAAAACGGCGGCAATAGCCCACCCACTTGCAGCTGTGAATGTGTAGGAGTAGAATGTGCCATGCACTTTTTGTTGCTTTGCTCTTTTACTTTGAAGGCTAGTAGATCTTACCTCCGCCTTCTTTTTATCACTCACAGCATTCGACCCTGCAAGGATGCTTTGGTTCTACGCATGCGCACAAACTGTGAACAAATATTCAACCAGGTTTCTTCTTATATATTTGTAGCATAGAGGGCCGCTAGATGGCGAGCCACCGCCAACAGTGATATCTTGGGCCTATGATAACAGTCCTGTTTTTCCTTTTTCTTGGCTATATTGTTGCATTTTTCAAGCTTCCTCATGCAGTCGTTATTATTTTAATATTTATATCTGAAGTGAAAGCTTGTGGAAACTAAAGCATCACACATCCTAGCCAATGCAAGCACTGCTCACATGCTCTTTATAGTAGTAAAACAGCATGAGACCAGTGCGAGGATTGGCTGGGACAGGCAAACACAGCACTCCATCCGAGACTGATGGGCTGTGTCTCTGCTTCCCCAGCTCTCTGACAGCTATCTCTGGGGAAGCCTGAACAGCACATGTCGGGCTGGCAGCAAGCAAAATGCTGGTCAATCTGACATGTGTAGTTCAATTACACAGCCCCACATGGTCTCCCCTCAACCACGCCTACAGGTACGCCTACTGCCTGCTGGGAGAGCCAGCTCAGTGGTAGCTAGGTGGAAGACAAACAAACCAATGGCATGCCACATGGTATGGGGGAAAGTAATGGGCTTAGGAACCTAAGTAGCGTGTGGGATGTTATGGCTCACAGGCAGTGGGTCAATGCTCCCACATGCCTATGGAGGGCCCGTCCCTGCTCCTAGACCTTTTCCTGTAGATAACTGCACCTCAAATACGTCTGTTAAGTGAGGGCAGCCAGGTGGCATCTGGGATGAGGATACAACACAATGTTGTTTCTTTAAATAGACTGATACAGCAGTTAAGTGTAGTTGAATGTATCCACTTCAAGCTTCCTCTCTAAAACATAAATGCCTTCATCACTGCTTCATGCTTGACCACCGGATTCACCACCTATGTCACCACCGATGTGTCTAGAGATATAATTAGGCCCTTTGAACATTGAAAATGTTGTACTAAGGGTGGTCGTTCCTTCTCTGTTAAGGCCTTCAGTTGCTTGAATAGTAAGATAATTCACTTCTCTGTTGGGGAACAGAAAGATGCTTAAGTTTGACTACTGTGGACATGTTGTATACTAAGATCAGCGCAGGAACTCACAGGAAGTGCACTATATAAGTGTAATCAGTCAGGCACTCAGTCTAAGTGTACGTTGATATGTTCCTAACACTCAGGCAGTTGCTTTTAGCACGTTACTGACTGCCTTCAAATTCTCTTTTTTCATGTTCGTTTCTTTGCTTTTTTGCCAAAATCAATAAAAACCAACAAATAAATGTGGGGCTTTTTATTTTCTGCTGAAGTCAAAACACTGTGTTTTTCCCACCAGTACATCAAGAGCTAGGGAATATTAGTTATATTGACGTCTTCTGAGAAAGGTTCTTACCTCATTAATGCTGAATACAGCAATCACACATGAAAGATGACCAATTAATTTTTGCACGGAGTCGGATGCTGTAATGCAGTTCATACGAAATATTCTTAGTAACCAGAACGTATTGGGGCTGAAAACAAAATGCTTAAATTGAAATCTGCAGAATATGTGTGCAAATGCAGCAAAACCATAAATATGCAAGATTCACTACATCCGCGTGTGACCACAAAAAGGTATTGGCACAATGTTTAATTCAAAATCTACTTGCTGGAAGCACATATAAATCATTATAAAAAGAAAAAAGTCAAGGAACATGTGATTTAAATGTAGAAATAATGCAGTAATTGACAATTTATAAGTAAAGATAGTGGGATTATTGGTGCCTTTGGGGAAGTATAAATTTGGTGATTACTGGTGCTTGACACATGCAGACATGAAAAGGTTTCCTGAATCGGGGTAACTAGCTCTGAAAGTCGCGACATTTCTTTGCATTCAGTAATGTGTATGTTTTTCCCCTTTATCATAGCAGAATAAAACGTACTAAAATATATTCAAAAGTAAGAACAGGTTGAAATCTACGATTTTTGGAAGTCTGCCCTGCAAGTTTCCTCCATAATCAATATTCAACTCATGAGAAAACGACTGCCATCAAACCATAATTTTACTATACAGCACAATGTAAATATTCCCTATGCCATTCACACAAGTGGAGGCAAAGCATTTACTGCTGAGTGCAACTGAGTATGTATTTGACGCTTTGATGTGGATGTGCAAATGCCAATGAGAAATAATAACACTCATCCAAAGACCCAAATCCAATATTCCTACCGGCTTCATAAGCAATCAGTCACAAATCGACATCTTAGAAATGTTCAAAAACACAGACACGATTTTCCCTTAATGTGGCTACTGTGCGTTTTCACTGACAGGCTTCTAGAGTATCATAGCTCCAGCAAGGAGTGTCTAAGACGGAACATCTTTAATTTTATGGCGAAGAAAAAAATGCTAAGCAGTTTTCATCTGGAAGAACTCCAAGACTTTACAAATATGTACTGCATACAAAGCGTTGCTTCTAAAGTCATTACATTTATAATTAACGAGCAACTACTTTGATGTAAGCTAAATGAGCAATTCTCCCATCTTAAAATGGCTGCCGCCTTGTTAACTGGCTTAGCCTTTCTCCAGCAGAGCTTCTTGCCAAGGTGCCCTTACTCTGTAAAAGATCCAGTTTGTTCTCTCGCTTACATTATGAGGAAGAACAATAGCGCTTCTAAGCAAGCACTTGGTTAGTGAGGTGCACTTTCAGAAACGAGGCTACTGAGAAGGAAGCGGACAGGCGGCTCTCTCACAGTATCTAGTAACTGCAGAGGAGGTAGAGATGTACAGAATGTCTACCCTCCCCACAAACATAGGGTGATATACGAGAAATGATTGGTGGAAACAGTGCTATCAGTGTTGGCATGCATCTTTGATACCCACAGTCTGTGCTCTTTCTTTGTAGTGTGTGGGAACAGTTTTTGTCTCATCTTCCCCGCTTTTTGAAGACCCCTTTTTATAACCAAAAACAGTGTAGGACATTTTCCAAAGCCAAAAGGTCTCACCTTTGTGATCTATTGATTTTGTCAGTGGTTTTTAGTCCTGCTGTAGAGCATCCCAGATGCAGCACAGCATGGCTAAATAAGAAGAAAAGCCTTAGACACGGCCGGCCACATGCATGTACCTACAAAATTACGCTGCTGCCTATTTTGTATTTTTATTTGCTGGTCCGATTTTGATCGGAATTTTTTTTTTTTTAAAGATGTTTGAAGGAATCGGGCGAAAGAGCAGTCTGCAGAAGCACATGGGCGAGAAAGTGATGGGGGAAGACAAAAGTTCAAGTGCATTATAGAGCGTGGTTGGGAAGAAGAATACATGTGACAGAGACCAACATGGAGTGCAGAGAGAGTGAAGTACATGAGAGTGACATCTGGAGTGAGTAACCAAAAACAAACAAATCGGGCTTCAAAAGCAATCGGCTAATTGAAGCCAGTCAATTAAAACAGACAATAAGGAGGGCATGCTACTCTGGAGGGATAAACACAAGATTGACACATTGAGACAATAATAAGAAGGCAAATAAAAGTGACATGAAAGCCAACTATTGGTAAGCAATAGGCAGTCTCAAAGCCCATCTGTGTTCTTGGTAAGCCCATAGTATGCCTTTTGCAGCCAGGCAGCTGCACTGCCTGGCATCCTCAAACTAAAAAACAAGGGACGTCAACTTGGGATTCCACAAAGGTCTTGTATAGGATTTCAGAGAGGGCACCTGACCTCTCCACAGTGGTTTTTGTCCTCAAGACCATCGGGTGTCAAAAGACTGCCATTCTATTGTTACAGATATAGAAAAACATATTTGTTTTATCTAACTGCTTACACCGTGAAGATGGCATGTGGTACAGAGCATATCTAGTGGTCTGCACACTTTGTGCTCGCCCTGTCCACCACTTGTGGCTAGGGAGAGGTCCCACTCTGCATCCCAAATGTGTTTTAGGATTGTCCTGTTTGGAACACGTAGATACGTCTCTCTTTATTGCTTACAATTTTGTTACGTGTCAGATCACCTATTCATTGCCTAACACACAAACATTACCTAAAAAAAGTGTATAAAGCTCAATGTTTCCTAATCATGACCTTTAAATATGTTGGTCACATTCAGCGCTTATGAGCAAATCGTGTCTAGTGTCGTACTAGGACTCAATAAAACTATCCTTACACACATACAATGGTGTCATAAAGACATTCCAACGATATGACTGACCTTAGAACCAAGCATCACTTGGCTCCTTCAGTACACAATCAACTCCAGGAATAGCTATCAGGCAAAGCTCAAATTGTTACTGTACCACTGGTCCCAAGTTCAAGCTTTTGTAGGGGAAACAGCCTTTACAACACTGCCTTTACCACGCAATGCATTCACCATGAATCCTTTGCCACAGAATGTCTTTACCATGCAATGCCTTTACCACGCATAAGCCTCTACCACACATACGCCTTTACCACGTATGTAAGGGAATTGAGTGTGTATGTGTGTGTGTGTGTGTGTGTGTGTGTCCACAATTTAGGGTTTAGGGATGGGTAATGGTGTAGAATGGTAAGGGTATTTTTGGGGATTAGAGATGGGTAGGGGTATAGGGTGGTAAGAGTATTTTTAAAGTTTCAGGGTGGGTAGGGCTGTAAGGTGATAAGGGTGTTGTTAAGGTTTATGGGTGGGTAAGGGTATAATGTGGTAAGGGTATTTTTAGGGTTTAGGGATGGGTAAGGACTTAGGGGGGTAAGGGGAGTTTTAGGGATTAGGGGTGGGTAATTGTATAGAGTGGTAAGGGTATTTTTTTAGGGTTTGGGGTGGGTAGGGGTCTAGGGTGGTAAAGGTGTTTTTGTTTTCTTCGAAAAAGGGGGTTTGGAGGTTTCCCCTCAATAAAGAAAAGAAAAAAAATGATTTTTTTTTTAAGTGAGGTTTTGGGGAGACTCCCATCAAAAAGAATATTATATAAATATATATATATATATAATATTTTATATGTAGCATATTCAACCTTCCTTGCACGTTTCGGCTGTCATGTTTAGCCTTGATTAAGTGGAAGCATGATCAAAATGAAATGCTTTTATATCCACCATAACACGTGACTTTGTCATACAAATTCCAGAATGCACCTGAATTAATATCAAATATCTCTCCGTGCGGCAATGCATTCTAAATCAAGCTGATTAGTGTTTTAACCACTGCAGTCCTGTTATAGGTCGCCCGCTTCAAAAGACATTAAACTTTGGGCAGCATAAAATGAGCTTGGATGTTTCAAATCAGCAAATCTATTTTAAAATATGCCCATGGCAGCTTTAGTTTTATGGAACAATATGCACTGGAGTGGATGACTGCAATAAAATTATTGATAAGAAAAATGTGCATGGCATGGTGCCTTTGGCTGGGTGCAGCACAGGTTGACCACAGGGCCTGTCGCTCTCAGCAGATCTTTGAGTGGGTGCATGAGTGTCTGAGTCGGTCTGAAAGGGGATGTGAGAGTCTATTTGTAGGTCTGAGTGGGTGCATGAATGTCTAAGTGGGTGTGTGAGTGGGCACATGAGTCTGTGAGTGTATGTTTGAGTGAATGAATTAATGTATGAATGAGTCTGTGAATAGTTTGCAAGAATTTGCACAAGGTAACAGAAAATTACAATTAGGATTTTCATTCCTGGGGACCGTGTCCTGTGAAATAAAATGGCGGACACAACTTTCTAGTCAGGTTGCGGTCAGCCAATCACAGCGCTTCATTTCGCACACACATTTATGAATTTTCAAGAAATATTCACAAAATATTTGTAAAGATGACATGGCCAGAGATATACAAATTTGGATTTACCTAAATTTCTCGAAAACTACTGAACGAGTTTACACCAAATAAGTGAAAGCACAATCTGGGTACAGACAGCTAGCTTTCTGACAAATTTTGTGTAATTCCGTCCAGTGGTTCGGGATGTAAACATGTCTAAAGGTCCGATGGGCATTACCATCAAAAACACAACTTTTTTCACACACCCCTTTTTCTCAGCCCCTGCTTGACGTGTCACCCCCAAACTTTCTGTGCACGAAAAGAATCACCGCAACACTTGTGTGTGTGTGTGGTAAAGACATTCATGGTAACGGTACAAGCATTGCAGGGGCACTGTGAGGTGAAGTCACTGCTCGGCAAAGGAGTTGTGGTAAAGGCATGTGTGGTAAAGATATGTATTGTAAAGTCATACAACTATTTGTATAGTATAGCATAGTATGGAGGTCATACAGTCAACTAAATGAGGCTCTGCGGTCACACCTGTGCCACACAGAACATATGCCCAGTCTGAATTGCTAAATCAGCTGAATGCTCGCTGGTAAGGAAAGTTATTACTTTAGTCTAAACATGTGTGGTGATATACAGAGAACTACTGTATACTTCCTAAGAAAAGAATATGCTGTTAATGTTAAGTGTTTTGATGTAATTATCCAAGGGACACAAATTGGGCATCTGAATATCCTATAGATTAGAATTATGGTAAAAACTTAGAGGAGCATTTAATTTTGAGTCATCATTAATACATTTGATCTGATATTAGTTGAGACAATTTTAAATTTGCTTCCACCAGTTGATTCAATGTGTACTTGAAGGAACATTATCGAAGTCTACACTTTCATCTGCAGGAGCTAAGTGTGAGCCTAGAAGATGTGGGTGAAATGTAAATAACGCATGTGTAACGAGCATCATTTTGTGAATGTTGTGTTGCACTTTTTTTTGTGAAATTCCCCAAATTACGTTATTAAATCACGTTGCGTAGGCTGTTGTTCATGGTGCTCTTGTACTATCTTTCTACCGCAAAATACATAATGCAACTACTGCATTCCAACCCCAGAACCACAAATGATGGTGGGCAAATGTTTCTATTGGATGTGGTGGGGCTTTGTCTTCAATGTACAGATACTTGGTTTACTAGTCATGTTTCTAATCATATGCATTTTTGTATTTGCCAATTCTAGGACCACTTGGTGCTGTTGGAAGTCAACGGAACATTGTCATTCAGAGATTGTGAGTTTTACAAATAAATAGGGCCCAGTGAGGGCCATTGATGCTACAATCCCACTTTGTGATGGTGCTCTAATTCATCTTGAGTGAGAAGGTAACAATTCATCTCTCTCTCGCCTCTTCATTCCAGATGAAATCGGTTTGAGGAAGCATATTCTAGAACAGCTTGTTCAAGCCACATGAATCATCGGTGATAGCAAATAAGCATGTCTGCTGTATTGTCTAATCTCTTCCAAGAAGGAGGACTTTATAAAACATTCAGCAAGAAGACACTTATGAAATTCCCCAAGTGGGGCAGGGGGCTTAAGGGGGCAGTCAGTCACAGTGATCCTGACAAACACTGCAGCAAGACAGGTGTCAGGTAGCATAGCTGTGCCACTGATGCTGTCTACACCTTGAATACTGTCAAAGTACTACTTCGATACACAGTGCACATCAGGCAAACTGTGCATGTGCTCAACGAGGACCGTGCAGCAGGTAAAGCAAAGAACGGTGCACCTGGGACAACCAACAGGGAACAAGAGACTCTGCTTTTTTTCTATCTGGCAACTATGTTTCCCTTTTCACTGAAAGTTCTAAAGTGCCACACACTGTCAAGGGCTACGTCAGAAGAGGGAAACGTGCAATGTGAGGTGCAGTACAGTCTGAGATTATGTCCATACAGAACTACGTTAACCTTACAAAGAAAACACTGCAGTAAACGTTGTTACAGGAAAATACCTTTACACCTTTATGAGGAATATCATTACTGAGAAAACGTGTTTCATAGAAAAAAGAAGCTACGACGAAAAGTAAAACACATTTTTAAAAAAGTGTTTTTTTTATGGTTGGTTACAAAGAATGTCTTAAATAAAGAACATAAAATACTACAAAGGGGCATGTCAAGGCCGAATTTAAGGGACATATTAAACAATTTGTAATTTGCAATTTATTAGAAAGAAAAGCAACAAATATTTGCAATGCAATGGGTCTCACGTTTGATCGAGTTAAAGCTATTAGCGTTGTAAATTCCTAACTTCTCTTTTCTTGCCACTTATATTGAAAATGAAAAGTAAAGCAGTTGGCATAAACGAGCCGATTCAAAGCGCCACCTCCAGCATTAGCATGAGCATGAAGGAGAGACACAAAAGGAAAAAGAAGTTTGCTTGTAGTCAAACTTATCGGCAATCGTGCAATTATTCATGTAACAGGGGCAGTCTGCGAGTGGGTCAAATAAAAGCATTTACCAATGATAACAAAGGATTTTTTAAAGGCAAACCCTGGAACGGGTAAAAGTGATGGGCGTGCAGTGGGCATAGCTAAAAGTCCACAATACTTACAACAGGTCAAAGCGGTTGCACGCTCAACCTAAATATTGGTTCAGCTAGGTTTTCATTGCTAAGATGGAATTGTGCATTGAATATTGTTTGACTTTACATCCTTGGCATGGTCTACTTAACTTTTTGCCTCTGTTTCCCAGGTTGTTGATGTGTGCTGGACTCAGTTTTTACTGTTTTTGTTACTCTGGGCACTTTGCCACTGCTAACCAGTGCTAAAGTGCAAGTGCTCCTATACAAAATGTGTATGTAATTGGCTTATCCATGTTTGGCATATTTGGTTTACTAGAAAGTCCCTAGTAAAGTGCACTAGAGGTTCCAGGGCCTGTAAATCAAATGCTACTAGTGGGCCTGCAGCACTGGTTGTGCCACCCACATAAGTAGCTCTGTAATCATGTCTCAGACCTGCCACTGCAGGGTCTCTGTGCGCGGTTTTATCAGTAAATTCGACTTGTCAAGTGTACCCACTTGCCAGGCCTAAACCTTCCCTTTTCTTACATGTAAGACATCCCTAAGTTAGGCCCTAGGTAGCCCAAGGGCAGGGTGCAGTATATGGTTAAGGTAGGACATATAGTAATGTTTTTTATATGTCCTGACAGTGAAATATTTCTAAATTCGTTTTTCACTGTTGCAAGGCCTGTCCCTCTCATAGGTTAACATGGGGGCTACCTTTAAATCTGATTAAAGTGTAGATTCCGTTTGGGAGCGGACAGACATGTGAAGTTTGGAGTCTCTGAGCTCACAATTTAAAAATACATCCTTTAGTAAAGTTGATTTTAACATTGTGTGTTTGAAAATGCCACTTTTAGAAAGTGAGCATTTTCTTGATTATACCATTTCTGTGACTCTGCCTGTTTGTGGATTCCCTGTCCGGGTCAGTTTGACAGTTGAGCTGGTTGCACCTCACACTAGACAGTGACACAAAGGGAGCTGGGGTGTAGTCTGCATTTCCTGATGATCCATCTGTGCTAGGACGGAAGGGAGGAGTGGTCACTCACACCTGAAAGGGCTGTGCCTGCCCTCACACAATGCAGTCTCCAACCCCCTGGTGAGTGTCTGGGGCCTGGCATGGGCAAGGCAGGATTTCATAATCAAGAGAGACTTTGCTTTGAAGTAGGCCTACTTCAAAGGAGAAAATGGATATAAGAAGGGCACCCAAAACCACAGACTTTAGAACACTTCTGGAAACCAAGAGGAACCTCTGCCTGGAGAAGAGCTGAAGAGCTGAGGAAGAAGAGCTTCCCTACCTGTGACTGTGCTTTGTGGAGCTATCCTGCTGTTGCTGCTTCTGCCAGAGTAAGAGGACAAAGACTGGACTTTGTGTTGCCTTCCTTCTTGTGAAGAACTCTCCAAGGGCTTGATTTAGAGCTTGCCTCCTGTTGTTTGAAGTCTCAGGGACAGCAAAGACTTCTCGGCTGAAACTCGACGCTTGCCTGGGACGCGACCCGTAGATCGAAGCCTGGGGCTGGGGAAACGACGCACAGCATCGCTGACGGAGGCTGGTGATATCACAACCCACGCTGCGTGGTTTTCAGATCATTGTGAGGCTGGATTTCCAACGCAAACACCGCTGGGTGTGTAAAAACAACGCAAGACCTACCCGGACCCGAGAGTCCTGACCAAATAGACACATCGCTCTCCTGCGGAGGAAAAACACAATGCACGCCGACCAGACGAAAGGAGAAACGACGCAATGTCTCGCTTGTGAGTGAAATCGACGCATCGCAAGTCCTTTTTGACGCACACTCGCCTGTGCGGGGTTATGTCTGACGCGCCCAAGGTACATTTTCACGCTAACAGCGTTAGTGTGTGTTTAAAATTACATGAAGACTCTTTTTGCATTTTTATTGATATCTTAAATTGTGTATTGTGGATCTTTTTCGTTTTGGTCTTGTTTTGCTTAGATAAGTATTTTCTATTTTTCTAAACCTGTGTTTTGTCATTTGTAGTGTTTTCATTAAGTGACTGTGTGTGTTGGTACAAATACTTTACACCTAGCACTCTGAAGTTAAGCCTACTGCTCGTGCCAAGATACCAAGGGGCTAAGCAGGGGTTAGCTGAGGGTGATTCTTGTTTACCCTGACTAGAGTGAGGGTCCTTGCTTGGACAGGGGGTAACCTGATTGCCAACCAAAGACCCCATTTCTAACAAATATCAGTTCCATAAAACTAAGTTGGCCCAATTTACTAAAGGATTGCACTGCCAGTGTATTACCCAAGGTAAATCAAAGGCAATGCAAACCTTAAGTGAGGTTTACTATGCTATGCAGAAGGTGGCTCTACATGACATTGTAAATCTAGAGTAACAAAATACAGAGTGAGTTGCTGTGAAGGCATTCAGTGGGTGGAGCGTGTGTGATCTTATGCATCCACCAATGGATTTTGACAAATTCCTGGATTTACTACCAGTGAAAAACCTAAGCATGTGTCAAAAAGGTGCGCCATCCCAGGGGAGGTGCAACAAGGGGAAATAACTATATGAGTCCTCATATTTAACTCTTTCTATGTGTGCTGCATAATGCAGCGCACATAAAAAGAGGGGAACTCTTTTAAGGATTGTTTTTGTGCAGGACAAATGTCCTTTCCTGCACAAAAACAATCCTGCCTTCAACGCAGGGTGCAAGGGTGCCTGCGTTGTCTGTAGGTTGCACTGTATGCGCCAGCGCCAGTCGAGAGCACGGATATGCCATATTGAAAGCGCCATATCTTTGTAGATATGGCACATTCCTGCCCTCTCCATGGGACGCAGGACTTTAAGTTGTATTGCTGCGTTGCACTGCATCACATCACATCATTGTAAATCTGGCCCCAAGTATCTTTTCCTATGGTTCCATTTTATGGCCGGCCCACTCTCTCCAGCTTGACACCAGAGACCGCAGAGATAGAACCATTCCCAGACTCCCCACTACCCACCCATCAGTCCCATTCCATGCCATTTCTCCCTTGCAGGAGGCTGATTGAAAGTGACATTTCGAAAAAAGAGCCACAACAACCCTGATGAGGCGCTCAAAAAATTGCAAACATTAGCAATCCCCATGCTCATTAAAATGTCGTCAATAAATGTGATTTGCTTAACAAACATAATAAGAAGCGCATATTTTCGGGAAGCTCCTGCACAGCTCTATCGGTTTATTGTGGTATCACTTCATTTAATGCGGAGGAGTAATTATAAACCCGCCATCGGGGGATGGTTGGCATTTTTTCTCTCTTTTAACCTTTCGCAATGTTGCGTGTGCTCACCGACGCGGCATGCTAGATTGGTTTCCCCATGCCAGTAAAAATGGCATGCTGTGTGCTGTTCCTTGGCCTCTGGGGCTCCTGCCTGCCCCGCTGATCGTCAGGGGCGTGGCTTTTAAGAACCAATGCTCATTACATTTGCAATGGTGTTCCTCGGTGGCGTAGCAGCTATGCCATGGACTCTAAAGCCAACAAGGAAAACAAACCTTCTGCTGTCATACTTAGAGTATACTGGGCCCACCTAGGGACGTAGCACGGGCCCCCTGCAGGATGGGGGGAAGGGGCAAACCCCTTCAGAGGCTCCCAACCTGTCAGGGGTCCCACATTTCTCCCAAGTCCAATAAATATTTGTGAGATATGGCAGACTCAGGGGCCCCTCGTCATATTCTGCAGGGGGCTCAATCACTTTGCATCAACCCCCTCAGCCAAGTGCCTCTGTTTCTTTGGACGTATAGTGTATTATTCAATACTAGTGTAATACAAAAAGAAGCACCCAGTACTCGAGTGGAACAATTGCTGGAAGCTGAGTTTAGCTACAATAAAGCTATTTTAAATTAATGTTGTGAGCATGCTTGTCGGTGAGAGTGTGTGTGTAAAAGAGAGGATGTGTAGGTATAGGCAGGTGTGACTGTATGTGTGAGGATGTGTTTGTGAATGAAAGTGACCGAGTGACAGCCAGTGAGTGAGAATGAGAGCAAGAGTGACTGCAAGTGAGTTGGTGAGTGAGAATAAATAATAATGAGTGTTAGGGAGTGTTAGAGTGTGTTATAGAGAATGAGTGCGTGACAATGAGTTCAACTGTGAGTCTGTATGAGTGAGAATAAGTGACAAAGTTTGATTAAGAGTGAATGTGAGACAGTGAATGAATCAGTGAGAATGAGAGAGTGAAGGAGAATGAGAATAAGTAAGAGTGAAGACGTGGGTGTAAGAGTGAGTGTGAATGTAAGTGAGAAAGTATGAGTGAATCAAAGGAAGACTGAGTGAGGGATAGTGTGAATAAGTGAGAACGAGTTAGTGTAAGAGTGAAAGAATGAAAGAAGTGGAAGAATAAAAAGTGAGAATTAAAAAGTGAGTGCAAGTGAGTGAAAATGACAGAGTGAGAGGGACTGAATGAGAATGAGTGCCAGCGAGTGAATGTGAGTGAGAATGTGGTATTATGCTTGTAGGCTGCCCTTTGGCCATAACATACTGAAGGCAATTATTGGCTTGCAGATGCACCCATGGCACAATACTGGCACTGCCATTCTGGAGGCAGTTCTTAGCATTGCAGGTTCCTGTTTCAAAATACTATCACTGGCATACTAGTGGTAATATTTGGTATATTGTTCATCCATGGCAAAAGGCTGGGATACTGGAGATACATCTTGGTATAGAGGGATCTCACAGACAAATGCTGGTGCTGGCATACTCGAGGTAACTCTAGGCATAATAGGTACCCATGGTAAAATACTGATTCTGACATACTAAAGTTAATTCTTGTCATATGGGCCCCTATGAAAAAAATGTTGTATCTGGCACACATGAGGAAATTCTTGGCATACGGGCATCCATGGCAAAATGCTGCCATTAGCATATTAGATGTAATTCTTGGCACGGGGATGACAACTGTGGCCTATGGGAGGGGGAAAGCGTGGTAAAATGTTTTCCCTGACATATTAGAGGTAAATTATGACACAAGGGTAAGCTATGGTATATGGGTGGCATTAACAGTAAAACTGCAGCACATTGTACGTAATTGTTGCCACTACATGGGGGCATGATAAAATGCTAGCATTGGCATATTGGAGGTCATTTCAAAACTTAGATGCATCCATAGCATATATTTCTTTAAAAGGGTAGACTCCTGGGGAGTGTTGGGTTCATTGGCTTAGCACACCATGAAAAAACTTAAGCATTTAACAAGTGTCCTTGCAGAGCCCAGGGCTCGTTTAGCAAATTTATGTGAACATTGTGCTTTAAAATTTACTATTTGACTGTATTTGTTTTCAATATCTGCCTTTGGGGGTGAAATCCCTGCATAAAGATGAGATCTGGTTCACTCGCTTCGCTTGCTACAGTTTAGAGCAAGTACTGTATTATGCCCCACCACTTTCAAAGATCATGAAAAATAGACATTTGTATTGCGTTGTTATATATTGATTACACATTTATTCACTTCAATAATGACAATGTTTGTGAGCTGATCCAGGTCAAAGTCATGTGAGATTACTTACTGGGAAGATTCAGGGTCAGGGTTCTTGTGATTTATTATTGTCAAAATGTGTGTGATGTGACTTCTGCTACCCGTGGCATTATGGTGCATGAATTTCCATGTTCCTAGGTATGGTTGGAAGATAGTAACTTTCATGGTATTGCCTATGCGAGAAACTCTGACTGTTATGATTAAGGGTTCAAAGGGTGTTTGGGTTGCAGCAAAATTATATCAACCTTAGGGGCACTTGGCAGTAAGAGCAGCACTTGGCAATACATGCCATCTGGTGTTTGTTTCAATGAATAGATGATTGGTGTCAGGTTGTAAGATGAGTCTATAAAAAATTATTTTGGATACTTAATTTTATTTCTTTTCATCATTTCATTTTTTCACTTTTAATTTATTTTCGTTGTTTCCATAGGCTAAATCCAGATTATTGTTCTGGATATAACTGCCTACTCACACTGGATGTTGAACCTGAATAGCATGGCTAATTTCATCCTAAAACATTTCAGCCCAGATTTACTAAGCCTTTGCATTGCTGTAGCAATGGACAATAAAAAGGCTTTAGTAAGGTTTACAAAGCCATAAAAGGGGTGATTTGTACTGCCTTGTGTACCTTTGTAAAGAAAATGTAACGCAAGGCAGCGTATTCCATTGTGTTACATCACATATGGATTTAGGAGCAGTGCTTAATTTGTAAATAAAAATGTGCTGGTACCCAAAGCCCTCCTCTTAAACACGTGGCTGCTACAATTAAATGTGGTAGCGCGAATACTAAGGCAGCGTAATCCTGAAGTGATCTCGGGCCTCTTCAATACATTTAAAGCCACTCCCTGCCCCTTCAGCTCACTCTTGCAGCTTTCTGCTTTCTTCCATTGTGACGCCTTTTACTTTTTCTCATCCTCCGTCTTTCCCAAATGTGTCTTTTGCTCACAGCAAATGCTTGAGGCAGAAAAACAGGTGCCGACCCTCAAAAATAAGTGCCGGTGCTCAGCACCGGAAACAACAAGCACAAATTAAGCACTGGTTAGGAGCCTTCAAGGGTGGAACATGGGTGTTTCCATGCATTGCCCATGGATTTAAAGCAATCCCAGATTTACTAGGATTGGAGATAGCATAATTCTCCTAATTATTTCCTCTTTGGATTGTTTTTGTGCTGGCATGTGACCTTTCCTGCCCGTAACTCAGGCACCTTGGCACCATGGTGCAAGGGTGCCTGCATTGACACTGGGCAGCACACAATGTACCAGAATAAGGGGAAAGCATAAATGCTCTATAGCTTTGTAAATATGGAATATTTCTGGTCTCTCCCACTCCACGTTGTGCCAATATGCAGTGTCTGTTCCTCACAGGGTTAAATCGATCTCCACTTCCTCAATTTTTTATTGGATAGAACAAGTAAAAGAAACTTATTTTGTACTGCTGAGGGGCACTCCCCTGACACAAAACATTAGCGTGACAGCAGCTCATCCTGTGATACTCCTCTGAGCTTTTGCTTGTACCGCCTAGAGCTAAAAAGTGGGCTTAACGGGTAATAATTTTTGAGCATACAGTGCCTTCATTTCTGAGTAAAATTCATTGAAAAAGTGTTACATCAGGCCTTGCGGAAATACATTCTTCTAAAACACGCTTTACAATTGAAGATTGTTCTCATGTGGTGCTAATATCGTTTTGGTTTAAAAAAAAAAAAAAGAAATGTTAAAGTGCACCCATTCAAAACAACTTAAGAGACGCTAGAAAGCAGAAGTGGGCAAGCACAGTGTGACCAGCAATTTAGCTTAGAAAGGCTGCTTAAAGTGACCGCTGCTGGCATGACAGCCTCTCTGCATAACTAGCAATAACAATGGAACATTTTCTATCCTACCCTAAGTGAGACTCACCACACCCATCTCTTAAGACGATGCAGGAGTCAGAGAGACATTCAGGGCATGTAAATGAAAGAATTAAACGAAAGTCTGAGCCACCTGCCATTGGCTTCCAACCACACTGTTCTTTTGCCTCAAAGCACACAGACAAGGCATTCAAGGCAGTCTCATTTCTATCCTAACAATGACCGATGTGCATGTAATTGTACCAGTGGGCTTCTAAAAGCTCAGCCTTTATCAGATATTGGAACAGTTTCAAGATCACACATTTCACCGCTCAAGTTTAGAACATAGATCTGCTGATCGCACACTAGGCAAATTATCACTAGGCCACACTGCATGCAAACTGGTCAGTTTTACACCTTTGAAGAGAGCAATATTATCAAATTATTGGAAAAGGAAGACCGGCCTGTAGAGAATGTTCTAACAGGCTTGTACCAATGAAAGGATGATAGGGCATAGACAATAACCCAGTTATTCTGTAGACCAGTTGGCGTAGGTCCCCTCCATGAAAAGGCTGGCAGAAAGGTAGTGCTGGGGGCCACAGGGTGACCCTGCACTGCCCCCCTGCCCAGCACCCTCTCTGTCACAGCACTGACCTTGGCTCCATGAGGAGCTGAGGCCAATGCCGACGTACCATTTCCACTGCCGGTCAGCCCAGTGGGAACATTGTAATAGGGCCAGGAGGAACCCGCCAGCTCTGCGCCATGGGGCTAGAGAGCCAGCGGTCAGCCCATCAGCCTCGAAATGAGGCCCTAAGTCATAATGTGAAATCTTTGACCTGAGAAACCTGGCTGGTGTGCTCCACCCAACGCTCTATCATGGACATCCTCAAATTACGACCAGCTTCTGGTCTTCTGCGACCAACGACTGTCATTGGCACTTTGTTCTTTTTGGCAATATTCCTGCTTAAAATTTGAAAACATCATATTTTTAGTTCTCCTAATTGTTTATTGTCATTTTGGTGTCATTTTATTTATTAAAATGTTCTCTATTTTACTAAATTGGTTTAGGAATTTTTATGCTTTATTTTGACTTTATTACTGTTTTAGTACCGCATAAATAATTTACACACTGCCCTAAATTAAGTCTGTCTGCTCTGTGTCATTGCTACTAGGAGGTTGAGTTCAGGTTTAATTAGTGACTTTATGGTTTGAGATTATTCCTTGAGGTTGTTAGTCACCCCAAATAGTAATCCAATTTCTTACACTACTGTTTCATTTTCCTTTAATTTTAGGAGTAATTTATGCAGTGCAGCCTTACAAAGTGGATTAATGATGGTCTAATGTTAGAATAATGCACCTAAACTATTTTCTTTCACAATTATTGTGTTTTAAAAATAGTTAAAAATAGAAAATCCACATCCAATGGAGCAGAGCAACATTTTTTAAATGATATTTAGGATACCATATTTCTGTCAGACGATATTCTTGCTGATCATATTCGGACACACAACCGGGAGTAGCGTAGAGTGTATGGAGAGCTAAGCATTACATATCACTTCATATGCTGACTAAGGTGCACAGAAGGGCGTTCACTAAAGAGAGGAGACACGTACATCACAGTTAGATATAATTTATGAGGCATCATAAATTACAAAGATTACTGAATTTACATCATTTATTTTCTGGGCTCCTTGAAGGGGGAGGGATCACACTGCAGGAGATGGAGCGAGAAGAGTAAAGCCTTTCGTCATCTTCTGAAGGTTAAGAGCGATGGCGCTAATCTTAGGTAAGAGGCTGTTCCAGGAAGAGGGCAAAAGTAGGAAATAAAAGGTGTGTTTTCTTATTTCTCCATCTTCTTTTAGATGCTTTCAGGATTAGCTGGTTGGTGCTACAGTTAGTATGGGTCCAGCTCATGGAAGGATGATATAGGTAGCCAGGCTTTTGTATTTGTTTAACCTTTCAAGATTTCTGAGCGTGGTTACAAATGTAGGTACCTTTTTAGCTCGAGCGCACAAGCGCTTTGACCTGTTGTAAGAATTGTAGGCTTTTAACCACACCCATCAATGCTTTACGTTCCTCCCTTCTAGGGGTGGTTTGGTTACTGCCTAGGACACCGACCCTGTTACATGGATAATTGCACATTTGCGATACGTTTGCGAGCAAACTTCTTTTTCCATTTGTGTCTCTCCTTCACGCTTATGCTCATGGTGGCCATGGCACTTTGAATCCACTCGCTTATATCAACTGTTTTATACTTCATTTTCAATCTATGTGCAAGAAATGTCCAGTTAAGAATTTACATTAGTAGCTCTAGCTCGAGCAAACGTGAGACCTGTTACATTACAAATGCTTGGTTCTTAAGTGATTAGTGGGACAATCACGGGAAGGAAAGTATGGAACCCCTAATCATGTATCCAACTACAAGGGCATTATAGACAGCGCCTAGGGATTGTGTTGCAATATGTTTTACGTACATGCTTTTATTCATTAAATGGTGACCAGAAAGCTACTTTGCTAGCAAATATCCAAGGTAAAGCTTTTATTTCTTAAGCTAGTTTTGCCAGACAAAGACACCTTTATAAGACCTTTGACATCCAAAGTTTGTGGTTTTTCAAGTCAGGTAAGTACTTTTACCTTTTCTCTGTCTAGTCAAACTGTGAGCACGACATTAGTAAATATGAGCTGCCCACGGCTGTATGTGCCTTGTTACACGGATGTGGGAGGCAGTGTCTTTATCATGGAAGGTTTGGCTTCTGTGATTCACATCTGTATTGAGCCAGTGACAAGGTCCCCCCACACACACTGGCTTGTTACATTTCTGTGATCATCATGTCGAGCTCCGCTTGGCCTATGCACTCTTGTTGCACCGGCCTACAGGAGAGGTGCCGGCACCGCACAGGATAATTGGCAGGGTTATGAACTACTCTTCTGCCTCGAGCTAATTAACACCAAACATGACATGGCACCTGCATAAGAACAACACACTGGTAGCAGAACCAAATTAGCAAGTGCACACCATTGTAAGCATACCGCAAGAATATCCCTAAATCGGATTGTTATCAAACTGTGTGAAAACATAGCTGTGTTGGGTTGCTTTCAATGTTACACTCGACCATGGCTGGTGTAGTATTGTCTGCATTGAGTCACCATTTACAAGGAGACTTGCCTGCCTTTGCCTTTAATTGTCGAATGAGAAAGGTCCATGTGAGGAAACGGTG
This sequence comes from Pleurodeles waltl, assembly GCF_031143425.1. Lineage (NCBI taxonomy): Eukaryota > Metazoa > Chordata > Amphibia > Caudata > Salamandridae > Pleurodeles > Pleurodeles waltl. Next base: position 1,328,700,676 of record NC_090446.1, on the reverse strand, counting down.
GGAGAGAAATCCATTTAGCAGATCGTGACCAAAACAGAGCCTGGGGCAAGCGCCTAGAAGCGGAATAAAAGGTCATTGCCATTTGCTTTTTTCCCCATTAAGAAAAAAAGGGTCAGAGAAGAATTTTGTAACCCATCTCCACAGTGAAGAAGCACTTTTTGGTTAAATTATGAAACTCCCTCAAGTTTCTTGCTGATTGCACTAAAGGGAAAATGCGATGGGACATGTAATTCATAGCAATTAACTAGGAATAGGAAGACAGCTCCAGTAACTAAAGTAAAAAGCTACGTAATGCACTGAAAGGGCTCAATAAGCAAAATAAATGCTGAAATAATACATATTATAATAACAAGAAAGAACAATTCAGTGATAAAGTGCTCATACTTTGGTCCTGGCTTTGTGATTTCAATGTCCTATTAATTGATTAATCTAATATATTACTTATGCTAATTTGTACCTATTTTTTAATTTTACAAGTTTAATTGTTTATACAGATTGAGGCCCTGATTTACTAAGATTTTGTATTAGGGCTGCATCACCTTTTCAACACAGCCCTAAGGCAAAAATGAATTTTACTATTTACTAAGCCATGCAAAGATCAGACTGCATGGCTTTGTGCGGCTTTTTAAAAAAAAAATAGTGATGCAATGCAGCGCATAGAACTGCTTTGAGTTACCTTGCGTCAGGTAAGAGTTACATGGATGAGCATTCTCATACATCCACCCATGTATTTTGATGCAATCCATATGTAGTAAAGACTAGCAAACATAGATTTGTGGCCAAATAGTGTGCCTACCCAAGGCTAGCGTACTGAGGAGAAATATCTTTATTTCTCTTCGTTACTATAACTTTGCATTCTGCAGCACACATACAAAGAGGGATAAGCCTCAAAGGATAGTTCCTGCACAAAAGCTATCCTGCCCACAACACAGGCAATCTTCTGACATGACGCAATGCTGCCTGCATAGGTACTAGACAGTCGCAAGTGCTCCAGCACTAGGACAGAGCAGAATTACAACAGATTTTTGTAAATATGAAGCAGTTCTGCTCTCCCTGACCTGACTTGCTGCATTGTGGGAACTTTTACTAAATCTGGTCCTGAATTGTGGACCTCAAGTGCGCCAGCACCATGCGAGAGCAGAACTGCACCTTTTTTTGTAAATAGGTCGCAGTTCTGATCTCCCCTCTAAGTGTAACGCAGCAACCTGACTTGCTACACTGCATGAACTTTCAGTAAATCTGTTCCTGAATTGTTTTCCAAACTGTGGCTATGTTTAAAGTTACTCTTTTTCTCCCTGTCTTTCTCTCTCCTATACTTCTCTTAAGCCCACACACACTCATTCTTTAATGCCTTACATATTTATCCGCCACCAACCAACCAGCCCATGAGCCCAACGCCACCTAACAATCTGTCTAATTTCCATCCATCCAGTTGGTCTATCCTACGTCTGTATGTGGCCATTATGTTGAGTCAGCTAAGGCTCCAGCACTCTTCTTGCATTAGCATGAAGAAAAGAAAAGAGGCGTGCAGACTTTAATTAATTATAATATAAAATAACATCATTGCAGTTGTCTGAAGACAATAAGGTGGCAGGAGAACAAAGCATTGCCAGATGTTTCACCTTTTTCCAGCCCTGTTTCTAAACTGATACCAGTATGGATTTGTGTTATTTTCTCTATGTTAAATGTTTAGTAACTTAGCTGCTTATATGTCAGTGTCTGGTTAGACTACATTGGCAGCCTCAACATCTTTAGTCTCTTAGGCATGATGTTGTCTTCAACTGATGGAGCGAGAAATAGCATGCGGTGACAGAGCGCTTACCCATCCACCCGTCACTCTTACAGCACATAATTAAATGCAGGACATGGTCCTAGAAGCATTAACCTATCTCTTTCAGTAGATCGCAATTCTAGGGTGCGCTACAGAGGCGTCATGAGAACCCGGCTGAATTAAATGCCACGTTCCTGAGAGCTCTCCCTCGCTCTGAACGGTACTGCAAACATTTTTGATGAAAACATAAATTGCGCAGCTCCTCCCTGCAGAATCACAGGGCGCATTTAAATGCAGAGAAAGTGGCCTGGCCGGACCCTCTGGTTAGCACACGAGCCAGCCACGACCGGTCCTCGTGCTCTGGATTCCATGCCAGAGCCTCGACCTCTGTCCTCGCGGCCCACCTCGAGCGAGCGCCGCGCGCCGCACAAAGCGAGGCCGCTGCCAGGAGGCATGTTTCCTCGCGTGAGATTAGGTGAATATTAATGACCGGCTTGGCTGATTGCCTGAGAGTGCAGTAATGATCTGTAATATGTATGAAAGCGCTGGTTGTGAATTTTTGAGCGATGTGAACGCTTTCACGAGATTCTGGCTTTGTTTGCAAAGCACCCTAGAGATGTCACGGAATACATATTTGATGACAACGGAGACTTCAGGGGCAAAACATGTCATGGAGAATCGGGGGAGGATAGAGAAGGGGGAGAGGTGAGTAAGTGAGGGAGAGAGCGGCATAAGAGGATAAAGGAGGAAGATGCAGAAAGATAAAAAAGAGATAGAAAAGGAAATCATTAAGGAAAGATGGTCTGGGGGGAATAAAAAGACAGGAGGGGAAGAGCAAGGGAGACTGTTAGGGCAAGTATGAGAGACAGAAGAGGAGAAGAATGGAACCAGGATGAGAAAGGGGGAGGTGTTGAAGGACAGAAAACTGGATGAAGGGAGACGCAACAGATGGTGAGATAGCTATAAAGTGAGAAAGTGGAGCGAGATCAACCGAAGGGAAGAGAAAGAAAGAGAAGGCTAGAAGGGAAAAAGAAAATCAGTAAAAGGGAATGAGAGAGAGATGGAAAAATAGCAAGAAAAAGACAAGATTAGTAAAGGGAATAAGGAGAAAAATAGCGTTCGGAGTAACTGGCACAATTCTCTGCAGTGAAATTACTCTTAATTACAGTAATTTTACTTGTAATTATGTGAGAAGCGTAATCCAGAATTTAGCGCTTTTTTGGCCTGAGGATGAATTTTGATTTAAGAAAATCACACTAAATGCTACAGGACACAAACAGAAACAGCCAGCAACCGCTGGCTCTCGCTTAGATTCTTGTCCCTGTGCGCCTGTGGTAGGATTTTTGCCCCATTATTTCTCTTAATTACTCTGGCATAATCATGCCATTTCGGTAATTCCGCATCCCAAAAGTAATGCATAATTACTGAAATTACTCTGATTACTCCTGAGTATTTAAAATTTCACCCAGGCTTGGAGATAAAGGGAGAGAGAAGGGTGAGTGTAGAGTGTGTTGGGGATACGACTGGCAAAAAACAGTGGTGTACACAGTGCAGGGGAGGGGAATGGCGGTACTGAAGAGAATCATAGAGAAAATGGAAGAGCCTTGCAAGAGGAGAAGGGGGGGCATGTTTCTAAGGGCAACAGCCTGTCCGGCTATCGAACCCTGTTCCAGTAGACCTAGAGATATCATCGCAATCCTCCCACGTGGACGGCACTGAGGTCTGTCACTGCGAGGATGGCAGGAACAGCCACATTGTCTCAAGTGTTGACCATGGCATTTGCTATTTAGATCTGGTTATAGTCAAGATGGCTGCAAATGAGTAACTGAAAAAAGAAGGAATGTTTTCCTCTTTTCCATCCATCTGGCCTGTCCTGTGATGTTTCAAGGTATACCTATACCTCTGAGCATCATCTTCAGTATCCCAGTCACACCTCAAAGTGGTCTGATTATCCAAGGCATCTGGTCAGTCAGGCACGTGCACAGTGAACCTTAAAGTAATACTAGAAGTGTTTAGAGTACATACAAACAGGCTGATTTGGAAGTGGGTGGCAATTGTAACACCTGGCAATTTTTAGATGAAGTAGTAAGTCTGCCTTTGGTGGATTCTTTACTGATGGCAAAATTACCTGCCAAATCACTACTATCAAAAGTTTGCATGAGAATCGGTCAGTGGCGGATCCCACCACTTCAGTCATGAATGAGTGGATTTACATTTACCACCTAACTAATAATCTGCCTCTGGGACTCTATCCAAGCCTGGCCTTCATCTGGGCACATGGCACTCATTTCATATGCTCTAACGGGCCCCAAAGTATTGCAAGCAAACACAATCTGGCTGTGGCTCCCAGAAATAGCAACCACCTAGCAACAAATAGTGAATTACTGGGCAATAAGGCACTGGTGAAATGAGAGCCCAAGAATAACATTTAAGACGTTGTAGTGGCTTCTAATAGGCCAATAGTCATCTACAGGAATTTTTAATAGTCTGACCCATTTTGTCTCACATACCTACAATTTACAGGCCAGAGATACACCATCACCAAAATGGTCCTTCCACTCAACTGAAGAAGTGAAGGAAGTAGTCACATGTAGAACCTAACAGTAGAGCTCACTGTAGAACTTGCACCCGGAATCTCTTTGCAGAGCTAAAAATGACTTTCCATGCCACTAGGACTTCAAACGGTCCAGCTTTTCACAATTGCATTCATGAACTGGATAATACCACTTCAAGTCACCTTCAAGTAGCACATTCAACCTCACAGACACACATTTCACTAAAAAAGACAAAGCAACTTCCTAAAGACCGTATTTCACTGTAGTGTGTGCTCATAACAAAAGTACTGGGAGCACTTAAACACAGGCAACCTTTTCAATTGGTAATCTTTACGGTTCAAGGCATCATCGTGTTAGGTGAGGTTATGATTGATGTTATATGAATGTAGAAAATATAAGGAAAACAAATATCACCAGAAAGCTAAAAATTCAAGTACACTGACTAATGGTATAGTCTCCTTTCTCCTGCTTTGTACAATGGTCAACATGCTCATATAAAAAAATATGTCTATCCGATGCTTCACTAAAATGCATTATCCTTACTAAAAGGTGTCAACTTCACTAAAAAGGCAATTTTTCATTGAATGCTTCACTAAAAGGCATTATCGTCAATAGAAGGCATCATCTCGCTAAAATGCAAGTCTTCTAAAATGCCTCACTAAAAGGCATAATCTTCTTGAAGAGGCTTCACCTTTACTAAAAGGCAAGTCTTCATCAAATACCTGACTAAAAGGAATCATCTTCATGAACAATCACCCCCTTTAATAAAAAGAAAATCTTCATCAAATGCTGACGTTTTGGTGCATATGTCTCAAGGACTGAAGGAAGAAAATGTCAGCTTATATTGCTACTGAATGAGGAAATTGTTGTATTATCTGTGTTGTACTTTGGTGGGTGTAAGTTTCTTAGGTTCAGCACTTGGTATAATCCAATCTGTCTGTACTGCCATGATTATTATCCTCCCCTTTGTTCCTCCCACATGGAGCGTTCCAAGATTCTATGAACAGTTGGATGACAGTTGCAGCTGTCAAAGAATTCTGACTGAACTATGGACGCGGCTGTGGGAGGCTGTTGTTTTCTTCATTAAAGACTATACTTCATAAATCTAGTATTCTGTCACCCTAACAGAAATCCTTCCAATATCTGAGTGAGGCATGCTGTAAAGGCAAAGAAACTTGCTTATAGATGGTCAGACGGGCCATCAATAGGTTGGGGTGCACATGCTTTAAATCTAGAAATGACTTTTGGCCTGGACTGGTATGTCAAAGTTGTTTCGGATGACGTAGCAAGAGGATTTCTGATGAAAAGCGACAATACAGTCTGGTCTGCCATGCCATGACACCATGATAAGCAGAAAAACAAAGTATCCAGCAAGGATAGATATATATTAATTATCTAAGCAAAAACCTTAATTATTTGCTGAAGAATAATTTCTTTATTCAAAATAGATAAATTAGATCCTAAAGTCCAAATATCACCTGTACATAACCATGACACATGTAAAAACAAGTACAAGAACAAAAACAAGAGCACTGTGATACATAAAAAGAAGAACTGCTAAACCATCTAGTGGTAAGCAGTCATATTTCCAGGTAGTGACTGTTATGGGAAGGAAATATCCTATATAGTGAAGACAATTAATCACTGAGATGAAAGTTCAATGCATTCCCCGAATTATTCAGTCTTATTCAAAATTCCAAGAGCCACTCCTTCGTTTTATATAGTCGACGCGTTTCGGCCTTGTCACATACGGCCTCCTCAGGACAAAAAGATATGGCTATAGACGCGAGCTCCGCGTATCTCTTTATGCTAGTTGAGCCGCGATGAAGCCGGCGAGTTAGATATCGGGCTATAATGCTGTGATTCAGTCGCAATCCCGTTCTGCTAGCACCTCGTGGTTATAACCAAGGCACTGTTGCTTTTTGTCCTGAGGAGGCCGTATGTGACAAGGCCGAAACGCGTCGACTATATCAAACGAAGGATTGGGGTCATGAGTGGATCGTATATTAAAAAATATTATTCAATTATAATGAATTAAAATTATTTTCAAATTTTAAATGTGTTTTCAATGGGAAGATATTTTTTCATTGTTATAACAGATTTTCTTACTTTTGTTTTAGGTTTTTTTTTACAGGAGGGTTTTAAGGGACACTGTTTATATTCAAAGTGATTTATTTAATAATTTGATCTTTTTCTGTAAATTTTCGAAATTAGTTTGATGTCTTCAGATTTTAAAATAAATATGCTCCACCTACTTCTTTCTATTTCCCAATTGTATGCATTTTCAGTAATATTTGTTGGACTGGAGTTAAAAAAGTTAATTTGACCTTCTACCCCATGTTTGCACTTTTTCCAATATTTGTCAGAGTGGGGTTAGAATAGAAAAACAATATTATATTTGTATTTAATAATAATTTTTATGTGATTAATAAATGTATTGCCATTTATAATGTATTATTTTTATTAAATGAGAACATTATTTTAAGGATGTATGCATTTTAATAAAATGTTTTAATAAATAAATTATTGTTTATATGTCTTTTTATGTTAGAAGTGTATTATATAAATAAATTACATTTCTTGAAAAATAAGTGTACTTTTCAAAAACTTCATATTTTTCTTAATAACAATTAAACACATATACCAGTCAACTTAATTCCCATATTTTGGAAGACAATATTTTTGTAGTCCATATGTTTGCACTTTTTCATTACATGTTTGTAAAACCTATGTTTTTCTTGTTGATATTTTAACATAATATTTTGGGTACCACAATTATTTCATGGTTGATATTTTGACATATAATCCCCTACAGAGAAGTGGAAACTGTCAATGTTTTGAAAGTGCCCTTGTAAGACCTCTGGTACCATAATAGGTCTTTGCACATTTCGTGCAACTTTCTAAGAAAAGATGCTCAAAGACACTTGCCTTAAGCAACAGTGGCAGAAATACAGAGTCGCATAAAGAATCCACTAAAAAATAGGTAAAGTTAGGACAGAAAAAGATACAAAAATATGGGGCCAAATAGTTAAAAAGAGCAGCTGGATTTGCAGTGCCAGAAGTCTTCCACTACAGTGGCAGAAGAAGGTCTGCCACATTTAAACTTTCTACCCACCTAAGGATGTCTTTTTCTCAGATATATCTCTATTCAAAGTGCAAGAACTAACTTGCGGAGAAAAAACTCTAGCAGGCATTTGATCATTCCTGTGGGGCAAGATGGAGTTGCCTTGCCCCAATGTATGTCCTTGACACTTGAATGTTTACACGTTGTACTTTAGAAGTGTTTCGAACATGTTGAGACTTTTCTACCAACATACCAGGCCCACTTGTGAGGTACCTTGGCACTGAGGTGGCTCCCTACTAAAATATGGGTGGACCAACACAACTAAAACAGGCAGCAAGTCCAGTGCTATTCAGTAGAATGACGTCCACCCGTCAGTGTGTCTTATTGTGGAGCCGCCAACAGCTCTTAGACTGAGGATGGAACTTTCCTCTGGCTTAATAGCAGTGTGTGGGGGGGACCCAGCAGAGAATTAACTGGACTTTCAGTACTGGTGAGCAGAAATCAGGCAAGCTGAGAGGTTGTCTGGAGAAAGAAGCAGAGAGAGTGCAAGAAAGGTGTGTTTACTAAGATGATATACTGAGACACGAGGGCATAACGCAAAATAGACTTAAACATTGATACAGTGCATCAAAATGAGAGTGTAAGAAGGTAAGTTTACTAAGATGACACACAGATGAAGGACGAACTAATGAGACACAAACATAGTTAGCATGCACGGAGAATGACACAGAATGAGTATAGGAAAGACAAATATGTGCAGATGCATACAGATGGTGAAGACGCAGAGTAAGAAAGGCAGCAAAAGAAAAGTCATGCAGTGTGATAAATTGACATGAAACCATGCCCCAAGCCCAAGTAATATAATTGGGTTCGATTCTAATATGCATTGTCAAATAATATTTGGTGTGCAGCAGCTCTGTGTGTAAGAAAACCACTATGCATTTGTAAATGCATATGGGTGAAAAACTGTGGAGTAGAAGATCAGGAAGGACTCCACGGGACAGTGTGGAAGTGTGCTGGATGATGCAGCCATGAGTCACGGTGGTTTCATTCAGCAACACCCAACATGATTGACTGAGTTGAAGCAGTGTGATTTGGATATGAAAGCTATGATTGGTCAGTATGTGTGATGGGAATCCTTTTTTTAATAATTTTTCCGTCAATCAAAATCATATAATCATAACATGAACGTACAACGTTTGGCAAGTGATCACTTCCCACCTGACACAGACAATAGAGAAATAAACTGTTCAAACAAGTTCGTTCACAATAGGCAAGTTTGGGTTATCGTAAGGCTCCCAATTGAACCTGGACCAGAATTTTTTTATTGAATGGGCACCCCTTGATTTAGCCAGTGCGAGTTCCTGCTCATAGATCTGATTCAGAGTAGCCCACCACTCACCCACCTTAGGAGAAGTCCAAGCTCTAGCAATACAAAGCCTTGCCGTCACAATGATAATAGATAATAATGATTTAAGTCCTGAGTCTGCTGCCAATCTGTAGCCCGTCATGATTTCCTTGGATGTGAGCTGCAGATCATAGCTGATACAGAACCTGAAAAGACATCTCACACCTACCCAGAACTCCACCCCCCACCAGTTTAGGGTAGGAAGCAAACATATGTAAGACACTTGCTGTGGTCAGGACCATGGTCGTCGATTCACTAAAATGCTAGGGGTAGAATTAGTGATACCACGCGCCCTGTGACCTCCTCTTTCAATCACACACATACTTGCACTTACATACAAATGCACACTTAAACACACACTCTCTCACATAAACACACTCTCGCCCGCAAGCATGCACACACCATACATTTAAAAGCATATTTACTTACCTCAGCAGCCATGGAAGGGCATACTCCAGTTAATTGTACACCATTTGTATTACACTAATACAGTAGTGAATAATAGTTTATAATATTTTATTATTTGCTATTAGTATAATAAAAATTGACAGAAAACAAAGAGTGGAGTTCCAACTGACGTCAATGAATGGAGGACCTGCCACTGTGTTCCTAGCACCGAATTTGCCACCTCTGAAACCAGGGGTTGCAAAGGCAGTGCCAGGGGTCGCAGCTGCGACCCCTGGAAACCTCTAAATGATGTCCATGGCCGGGCCGCAATTAGGACACTTGGAGCCTAATTAAGAGTTTGGCAGGCGGAATAGACCGTCCGCCAAACTCCTGACAGGGTGGCTACCGCCATAGTGATGACCACCCCGCCAGACATATTAGGTGTTCTCTGCTAGGCTGATTGGCCGAAACCTAGGTTTCGTAATCGAGCCAGCAGAAGTATTGTCACCTGCAGGGTGCACCAGCACCCTTACAGTGTTCACTGTCTGCACAGCAGACAGTGAACAATGAGAGGGTGCTAGGCAGGGAGACCCCTGCACTGCCCATGCCAAGTGCATGGACAGTGCAGTGCCCCCCCTGTAATCCCCTGCACCTGTTCCCGCCAGCCTTTTCATGGTGGTAAAACCATTAAGATAAGGCTGGGGGAGAACAAGATTGTAATCAGTAGGGTGGTACTGCATGCAGCGCTGTCCTGACTGATTGCGATCTCTGCCACTGCCAGACGGTGGGGCATGGATCCCAGTGGTGATGGCGGTACCCTGGCTGTCTAACCACCAGGGTCTTAATGTGGCGGTCAGACTGACATGGCAGTGCCAGACCTGACCGCCACCACGAGGCTGGCAGTCTTAAGACTGCCAGCATTGTAATGAGGCCCTAGATCTTATCCTGCTTAATATTCCTGGCCCACCGTGTTATTCTATCCGTTGTATAGTACAGCATGCATACTGTTTTAAATTGCTTTAAATTAGTAGATGGACTGAGTCCTCTAGGGTTCCTAAAGTGGCCAAGATTTCCAAGAGGACTATATCCTGCCAGGGGATCTTGCTCCATTTGTGAGTGAGTAAATGACTATCATTGGCCTTATACTGTCAGAAATTTTAATATACAGTGCATATTAAAGACTTCTTGAGTGTGTTTTGAAAACAAAGGAGTTAATAAGAATTTACTGGTAAGACTGCAAGCCAGCACCTTACTAAAAAGTCAGCTCTGATCCGCAAATACTTAAAAAAGATCGATGGGGGAGATCATAAAGAGTTTGCAATCCTTCAAAAGTGCAAAAGCCATTCAGATCATAGAGATATCACACAGAACCGCAAGGTTAGCCTAGCCTTTACAAATGTCATCCTGGAAGATAGCCGGATGCAAAGGGTTATCAAATAGGAGCATATACAAGTGGATAAGAGGTAAGGAATATTTAGAAGAAATCTCGCGCCATATGTATAGCTTTTATAAACTTACATCGAACCTGCTTAAATAATTGGGGTCCCCGGGTCTAAACAAAAACAGTCTGCAGTCGGGTCCTAGCGCAAAACGGTGACAGAAAACAATAGGGTCCTGGTTATCAATTGGTAATAACACACGGAGACGCCCAGCAAATGCCGCCCAGTATTACAACTTAAAATCGGGGCGCTGAATCCCCCTTGATTATGAGGACATTTTATAAGCCAGATTACTCACCTGGCCCATCTGTATCCCCAGACAAAACTGCCAATAACACCCTCTGATTGTTTAAAAAAAGTATTTGGGACAAGCAATCGAATTGCATGAAATAGGTATAAGACTTTTGGTAGAATATTCATCTAAATGATATTACACCTACCAACAATACCAATAAGTAAATGATCCCAGCCCTTTAGTTTCATTACAACAGCTCGGAAGAGAGGCTTATAGTTTAACTTTTTTTTAAATCCACCTGTGACGCCAGTTGTACCCTTAAATATGTAGCTGAAGGAGTAACCCCCAATATTGAAGTTTCTAACTGGAAATTGAGAAGAACCTGGGTTTTAGCCAAGTTTAATTTGTAGCCAGAAATGCACCAAGTGTATTAGCTTCATTTTACAATCTAAGGCAGTTAAGGGATTTGAAGAATACATTGTAAACGTCATTGGTGTAGGCTGTAATCTTAAATTCACATCCCTGAGAGATGACCGGCTGAATGTGATTATTATGATACACAAAGAGTAAGTATGGTTTTAAGTACAATGCAAATAATAAGGGGTAGAGAAAGCAACCCTGCCTGGTACCACAGTGAATCTTTAAGGGCATAGATACAATCTAAGCATAAACCAGTAGGGCTCAAGGGCTTTTATTAAAAACCTGCACCCTTTTACAAAAGCGCTCACTCAGACCAAAAGCAGCCATCGTAACCCAAAGGCTTTCCCATACAACGCGATCAAATGACTTCTATGCGTACAAATGTATCATTCCCATATTAATAGTAATTTTCTCAGCAATATCAAAGGCTGCTATTGCGGTGTTAACTTGATCAGTAGTGTCACGCCCCGGGATGAAACCATGCTAATAATGAGACACTAAACAGACATAAGAGGAGCGAGTGGAGTTGCTAAGATTTTAAAAAATATTTTAGCATCTGCATTAATAAAAGATATAGGCCCACATTATGACAATGGCGGTATAAGCCGCCTACCGCCGCGGTGACGGCCGCCAAAAGACCGTCACCGCGGCTACCATCCGTTTGCCAGATTATGACCACAGCTGAACTTCTGCCACAAGAAGGGCAGAAATCCAGCTGTGGCTATACTGGCAGATGGTAGTAAGGTAGCGTTGCTACCACCTGCACCGCCACACTAGTAGACCACCGCCAGCCATATCATGAGACATGATATGGCCTGACGGTGTTCTGCTGGCGGCCAGCGCTGGCGGTAGCAGCGCCCCGTCCTGTTCCCTGTCGGAAGATGTAGGAAAGTACCATCTTGCCTGGCATGTTACCCCATATTTCACTGTATATTTATTGTTTTAGTGTATGTGTCACTGGGACCCTGCCAGCCAGGGCCCCAGTGCTCATAAGTGTGCCCGGTATGTGTTCCCTGTGTGATGACTAACTGTCTCACTGAGGCTCTGCTAACCAGAACCTCAGTGGTTATGCTCTCTCTTTACTTTCCAAATTGTCACTAACAGGCTAGTGACCAATTTCACCAATTCACATTGGCATACTGGAACACCCTTATAATTCCCTAGTATATGGTACTGAGGTACCCAGGGTATTGGGGTTCCAGGAGATCCCTATGGGCTGCAGCATTTCTTTTGCCACCCATAGGGAGCTCTGACAATTCTTACACAGGCCTGCCACTGCAGCCTGAGTGAAATAACGTCCACGTTATTTCACAGCCATTTACCACTGCACTTAAATAACTTATAAGTCACCTCTATGTCTAATCTTTACCTGGTAAAGGTTGGGTGCTATGTTACTTAGTGTGTGGGCACCCTGGCACTAGCCAAGGTGCCCCCACATCGTTCAGGGCAAATTTCCCGGACTTTGTGAGTGCGGGGACACCATTTCACGTGTGCACTATACATAGGTCACTACCTATGTACTGCGTCACAATGGTAACTCCGAACATGGCCATGTAACATGTCTAAGATCATGGAATTGTCTCCCCAATGCCATCCTGGCATTGGGGAGACTATTCCATGATCCCCCGAGTCTCTAGCACAGACCCGGGTACTGCCAAACTGCAGTTGCTGCTGCCAACCCCTCAGACAGGTTTCTGCCCTCTGGGGTCCAGCCAGGCTTGGCCCAGGAAGGCAGAACAAAGGACTTCCTCAGAGAGAGGGTGTTACACCCTCTCCCTTTGGAAAAAGGTGTCAGGGCTGGGGAGGAGTAGCCTCCCCCATCCTCTGGAGATGCTTTGATGGGCACAGATGGTGCCCATCTCTGCATAAGCCAGTCTACACCGGTTCAGGGATCCCCCAGCCCTGCTCTGGCGTGAAACTGGACAAAGGAAAGGGGAGTGACCACTCCCCTGACCTGCACCTCCCAGGGGAGGTGCCCAGAGCTCCTACAGTGTGCTCCAGACCTCTGCCATCATGGAAACAGAGGTGCTGCTGGCACACTGGACTGCTCTGAGTGGCCAGTGCCAGCAGGTGACGTCAGAGACTCCTTCTGATAGGCTCTTACCTGTGTTGCTAGCCTATCCTCCTTCCTTGGTATCCAAACCTCCTTTTCTGGCTATTTAGGGTCTCTGCTTTGGGGAATTCTTTAGATAACGAATGCAAGAGCTCATCAGAGTTCCTCTGCATCTCTCTCTTCACCTTCTGCCAAAGGATCGACCACTGACTGCTCAGGATGCCTGCAAAACCGCAACAAAGTAGCAAAGATGACTACTGCAACCTTGTATCGCTGATCCTGCCGCTTTCTCGCCTGTTTCCTGGTGGTGCATGCTCTGGGGGTAGCCTGCCTCCTTCTTGCACCAGGAGCTCTGAAGAAATCTCCCGTGGGACGACGGAATCCTCCCCCTGCAACCGCAGGCAACAAAAGACTGCGTCACCGGTCCTCTGGGTCCCCTCTCAGCATGACGAGAGTGGTCCCTGGAACTCAGCAACTCTGTCCAAGTGACTCCCACAGTCCAGTGACTCTTCAGTCCAAGTTTGGTGGAGGTAAGTCCTTGCCTCCCCACGCTAGACTGCATTGCTGGGTACCCCGTGATTTGCAGCTGCTCCGGCTCCTGTGCACTCTTCCAGGATTTCCTTTGTGCACAGCCAAGCCTGGGTCCCCGACACTCTAACCTGCAGTGCACAACCTCCTGAGTTGTCCTCCGGCGTTGTGGGACTCCCTTTTGTGTCTTCGGGTGAGCTCCGGTTCACTCCTCTTCCAAGTGACTATTCCGGTACTTCTGCGGGTGCTGTCTGCTTCTGTGAGGGCTCCCTGACCTGCTGGGCACCCCCTCTGTATCCTCATCCAAGTGGCGGCATCCTGGTCCCTCCTGGACCACAGCAGCATCCAAAAACCCTAACCGCGACCCTTGCAGCTAGCAAGGCTTGTTTGCGGTCTTTCTGCGTGGGAACACCTCTGCAAGCTTCTTCACGAAGTGGGACATCCATCCTCCAAAGGGGAAGTTCCTAGTCCTCTTCGTTCTTGCAGAATCCAGAGCCTCTACCATCCGGTGGCAGCTTCTTTGCACCCTCAGCTGGCATTTCCTGGGCATCTGCCCAATCTCGACTTTGTCGTGACTCTTGGACTTGGTCCCCTTGTTCCACAGGTACTCTCGTCCGGAAATCCACTTTGGTTGCATTGCTGGTGTTGGTCTTCCTTGCAGAATTCCCCTATCACGACTTCTGTGCTCTCTGGGGAATATAGGTGCCCTTTACACCTACTTCTCAGGGTCTTGGGGTGGGCTATTTTTCTAACCCTCGCTGTTTTCTTACAGTCCCAGCGACCCTCTACAACCTCACATAGGTTTGGGGTCCATTCGTGGTTCGCATTCCACTTTTGGAGTATATGGTTTGTGTTGGCCAACCCGCCGATGTCATAATTTGGTGGTATGTACCGCCAGCCTGTTGGCGGTACTACCTCCACATTATCACCTACTGCCGGGATCATAATACCCCCATAGAGCGGTACGACCCATGCTCCTCTGGTGGCTTACCTTTCTTCAGAAAGAAAACTATCCACTGACCCCAATGTACTGAATAACTTTAATAAAGAGTGGAAAAATAATTTTTATGAAGGTCTCATAGAATTTTAATGCTATGACATCATCACCTGCCACTTTACCAGAGGGTAGTACTGATATAGCTTGGTTAATCTTACTGACAAATATATCTTCCTGCAGACCCAAAACAGACATCTCGCCAGGGATAGACATATTACAACCCTGGAGAGAGAGCTTAAACCCCAGCTCATCAAATGTCCTGCATGGACCATATGGAGCCTGTTAGAAAATTGAAAACTTTTAGATAATTGCCTGTGGGTGTGTACATACAAAGTCGTCACCTCCTTTAATATGGTGAATGAGGCATTTCGATTGCTTGTCTGCAATTTGGTGTGCTAGTACTCACCCAACTTGCTCATCATACTCATATTGAAGAGAGCGATATCTACAATATCTGGCTATGTTCCTCTCCTTCAATTCCCTCCCCACCTTGGATTGATTTTCAGTCAGAGAGAGATACAGTTTCTGTTGTTCAGAGCTCCATTTGACAATTTCACTGGAGTGTAGGTGTTTCTAATTGCTTGACTGACAAAGTGTCTGCAGTTAGACTCACATTTCTATTCTGACAAAAAATAAACTGCTGAGTAATCCCCTGCACAAAAGCCTTCATTGAGTCCCAAACGACAAATGGGGGAGCCGTGCCCGTGTTAATTTGAACAAACTCTGTTAGTTCTTCAGTAATAGTCAAGACATAGAGCCTCATTATGAATTTGGCGGGTGGCGGAGGACGCCCGCCAAACTCTTCCCGCCATCAGCCTGCCTGTATGGCTTGAACCCCGACGGCCCTATTAGGAGTTCACCGCAGGACCGGCGGGCGGATACAGAGTTTCCGCCCACCGGCTCTGCAGTGAAGAGGATCTTAACATTGCAGCCAGCTCCTAATGGAGCCGGCTGCAATGTGGCGGTGTGGCGGGTGCAGCAGCACCCGTTGCACATTCCACTGCCCGTAATTCGGGCAGTGGAATGCGTGACTGAGCTGTGCATGGGGGCCAATGCACTGTCCATGCCAAGTGCATGGGCAGTTCATGAGCCCCCCGGGGCACCCAGGTCCCCCATTCCGCCAGCCTTTACATGGCGGTGTAAACTGCCATGGACAGGCTGGCGGGTGGGGACTCGTAATCCCCAGGGCAGCCCTGCTTGCAGCACTGACCTAGTGGATTACAACAGCCGGGACCACCAGGCTGCAGGCTGGAGGCAGGCTGGAGGCAGGCTGGAGGCAGGCTGTCGGTGTCAGCGGCTGGACTAGGGCAGCTCCACCATGGTCATAACTTTGACTGCGCTTCGACCGTGACCATGACCCTGGCAGTCTAGTGACTGCCAGAGTCATAATGAGGCCCGTAATCCTCATCTATAAGTAGGTAGCAAGGAAAAGAGAACTGACGTCACTGAACTCTTTCCACCGGAAGCCGGCATGATACCAATATAGGGTTATGATCTGAGGGCACACTTTCATGCTGAAGAAGATTAACACTAACAAACTCCAGATCGATCCTAGAGTACCGCCTATCTGGGACTGAGTAGTACCTATATCCTGGGACCAATGGGTGGAGAGCCTTTCACGTGTCCTTCAAACAATATAGGTGGATCATTTCTACTACAGCAGCCCTACTTTTAACCGTAGGTGGCAGCACCCTGTGATTGGTGGAATCCATACCATAATTCAATACACAATTAAAATTCCCCAAGACCAAAAGCTCACTTGGTCAGTCCAATAGCTCGAGGGTCAGGCTGTTTATAACATCTGCATCATCAACATTGGGGCCATAGATCATGCAGAGTACATATTTTATGCCATATAATAAAAACTGTGCAATTACCCATTGGCCCTTAGGGTCAGCAGCAGTTTTTAAAACGTTTTAATCTAATGTTTTGTGCCACAACATGGTTACACCCTGGATAAAGACAGACTGGATAGCGCAGGCAATTAACTTATATTCAAGCTGTCTAAGATGTGATCTGTCCTTGTAAGCTAAGTGCATCTCAGTTAAAGAAATAAAGTGTGGCTTATACATTTGAATTTCCTCTCAGACTAACTGGTGTTTACTGGGTAAATTAAAGCTGCACACATTCCAACACATAGACTTAGTTACACCCATTTTCCACCTCTCAAGATTTCCGAGAACCCCTCACCATGCAAAAAAGGAAAAGAATACAGGAACAATACAATACCATATCATTTGATCATTTGACAGTTTACCATCTCCATGAAACCCCACCGCCTCCCTACCCCTCCATCCCCCCAGCAGCCAACCCACCCCCCTGATGCTGGCTTATAGAATCATTGCCATCTGAAGGCTGTCAATGACCCTGACAGCCCAGACAGCCTATGTCCCTAAACCCTCGCCTGTCACCAACCACACAGCCCATAATTGAAAAAACAAGAGAAAAAGGAAAAGAAAAAAGAAAGTGCAAAAAGGAAGGGTAACAGAATGAGAAATAAAGAAACAAAAATATCAAATGACTGACTCTTTAGACCAGAGAAGATCGGCATACCCCAATTCCCATTAAATAAACAGAGCTATCCACTTAGTAAAAATTTCAACTGTTCATGATAGACAGAGTCTGTGCAGCATCTTGCTCTGTAAGACAGAATCGCTTTTGCCCATTCTTGGTGACTTTGTGCCTTGCCGGTTTTTGCAAATCTACCTGAGCATGTGCAGGTTCTAATGGATTTATAAATTGGTGCAATTTCCAGCGCCTATGCATTGTAGATTTACAAAGATCCCAGTTGGCAGATGTTGACATAGAGTCGATCAGTACGGGCACTACAGGGCGGTTTAATGTAGGTGGCTTGTCTCAGTAAGATGTTTCCGATAAAAATGAGAATGGGGCAAGACTGCCCAGAATTGTTACTGATGCTCAGAGTGTCTGATTTACTAAGACGATTAGTGGGGATCCAATGCGCCCTCTGGATTTGTGTGTCCATATCCCAGTCAGATAGCTCTGGGAATACCTTTCCAAATAGCTGCACAATGAACTGACGGGGATCATTCACCCTCTTTCCCTTCCGGTATACCACATTTGTGAAGATTGTTCCATCTTTGTCGATTTTCCAAGTCCTCAAACTTAATTTGCAGAGAGTCCAAATGACGTCTGTGACCCTCTATGGACTTCCCGGCTGCCGTTCCTGTGTCTTCTATATCTGAAACACCCTGCTGTAATTTGACCACATCAGTACAGAGAGATGCCACCTTACTAGTTACTTCACCCAAGGAGCGCTGAAAGTTACAGTGTCAGCTCTAGCTTGAGCATAATATTGGCGTGCCTCTTCCTGCTGAGCCTGCAATGCCCACAAAATAGTTAGCTTGCTGGCTAATGGAGATGAATCAGATAAGACAGTTAAGGAGGAGCTGACAGGGAGAGCATCACCAGGAAATTCAGCAATGGACTTGGATGGATCAGAGTTCTTTGGACTAATGGAGGTAGAGGAGGATAGTCTGCACAGCTGTTTCTTACCTGTTTTGATAGCTTCCTCGGAGACTTAAGTGGCAGTAGGCAGGTGTGAGATTAAGGCTTTCACATCTCCCCTACACATCACCCAGTCCCGTAGTGGCCTGCCTGTAGATGAGTTACTCATTGTCAGGCTCTTCCGCTGAGAGGGTCTGCTTTATACCCTGCCCGCTCCTAGTCATTTCTTGAGGTTTTTCCATGCAGCCTCAGCCACATTTATGCAACAATTTTGACTGTACAGTAGAACTTTTGCCACCTAATTCAGAATCCATTACAGATTCTTCTGCTATAGTCAATATTGAGCTCCCCTTGCCGCTTGTTAGTGACATGTAGGCAGAATGCAGAGCAAGTGGTTCTTCAAGAACAGTATCTGCAGTTGCTACAGATGCAGAGTTAGAGAGTTGGGTAGGCTGAATGCTTTCTACTTGTGTAGCGTAGCTTCTCTGAGCATCAGTACTGGTGTCATTTTCATTACTAATTCCTGTGTCTCCTCTAGACACTGCTTCTGTTCGACAATTAGCCCCTCCAGTCCCTCCAGCACTTGCGATCTCTGGGGCCTCAAAGGCATGGGGGAGCAGCAACTATGTATCAGTGATGTATCTCCCTCGGGAGCTCCAACTACATTGTTGCCCCTTACCATAGTTCTTAAGAGATCAGCTTTGCAGCTGGAGCGGCGGCCATCAGCATATCAACAAGCAGGAGTTCGCACACACAAGCCGATGTATCTGTTGCGTGAGCCCGGAGCAGAAAAGGGACAGAGCCTGACAGTAGAAGTTTGAGCAACGGACACCCAACTAGTGATTTGTCCGCACCAGCCAACTGCAGTGATACTCTTTCAACACCCTTAGAGCCTTCCTTTCTCACTTCAGCCCCTGCTTTTGTCAGCTTATGAGCTCCCCGGCCGCCTTGAAAGCATTTGTCCTGGACGGCCTGATTACATAGCGTTTCAGCCATCGGCAGCTGCTTATGTCGTCACCAAGTGTCCTAGATCTGCTGAAGAATGCGTTTACTGGCAAGGCACAGCTCCCCCACTTTAACAATTGCCACATGCTTCCCTGGGAAGATTCCTGAGAAAGCTGAAACCTAATGTAGAAAAATCAGTATTGCAGATATCGGATAGGTTTGATGTAGGCTGCGGCACTCAGGAGCACTCAGGTGTGCTCAGCAACAAGGTGTGGCCGCCATTAGGCGCGAGAGTAGCGGGGTGGAGCTCTTAGAGGCGAGATCAATCTACCATCTTCCTTCACCCTAGTATCCTTTGTGATGGGAATCCAAAGTATTCATGCAAGGCATTTATTCTGAATTTATTCTTCATAAACACCCAGACTGAAGCAGGATGCATCGAGAATAACGTGCAAAAGGATATTCAATAGGGGACTAGCTGGCAGATAGACTAGAATTTCAACACTTGTGCACCATGTACTTTGTGAGATCCTTAGGTGATTGATGGGGGTAAACTGAATGGTTAGCTTGGGTTGGAAAACGTTTTAGAATCTGCCCTTGGATGGGATCTCTAAGGGAATTTTATTATACAGTGACAGGTGGATATTCATATTTCTACGTGGTCTGCAAAACTGGTATTTGGTTTATTTATTAATTTCTAAGTACATGGCTAGCCTCTTATATCTAAGGAGCAATGAGACTTAGGGAATGATAGATGGTTTTAGCACAGTGTATTACCAAGTAAGCTTAGCAAAAGCCCTCAGAGAGTATTGTTCATGCAATTTAGTGTTAAGTGATAATTTTCATGTGTCTAACTAAAACATAAAGCAAATTAGAATATATGTTATCTACTACTTATAATACATACTGCCCATGCCACGCACGTAATGGGATTGTCGAGGCGGGTGATCCTCACTTTCGCTAAAAACATGTGGATGGAGACACTATTTAGTTATTTTTTATTTTTATATGGCACCCAGGCCTCTTCATGTCTCATTCAGATTGTATATGATTATCTTTCAGCCTACTTTTACCGGAACAGCCATGTTGTGTGAACATTCAGAATGCAGAAGAGCAGGAATTTCAGCCAAGGACAACAGAATCCGTTCCACAAGTATGAAGACAAAGGGCCTAATTTACAGTCTTACGGATGGGTTACTCCGTTACAAACATGAGGGCTATCCTGTCCACCATATTACAATTTCTATAGGATATAATGGAATCGTAATACGGCAGACAGGGTAGCTATCAGTCACTGACATTCGTAGTCACTGTCACATTATAGAAAATGTGTTTTGTCCAGTATGACTGGTATGGTTGGCATGCAGAAGTGCACTTGATTGAGAAAGATGTTGCCAGCCTAGTTTAGAACACAAATACATTGCTATCCCAGATCATAAAGCCGGAGCTATTCCATCAACAGTTTACTGCACTGAACTATCTGGAATCCGAATGTTGACTAGTTTCTGCCTATCAGCATTTTTAGGATGAGCATAGCAGGGTGCAATCGCTGCTTTTCCGACATGTTGGTGTCTACGTGGACTTTTAACCACACCCACCTCACACCCATCACTTTCACTCGTTTGTGGGCTTGCCTTTCAAAAATCAGTTGATGACATTGGTATATACTTTACATTTTTCCCTCCTTAGGGCAGTTTTGTTACCACCTTGGGGACCGACCCTGTTAAGTGGTTAATTGCACGATTGCCGATACGTTTGAGTGTGAGGGAACTTCTTTTTCCTGTTTTGCCTCTCCTTTGTGCTCACGCTCATGGCGGCTGTGTTGCTTTGAACTGACTTGCTGAAGTCTGTAGAGTTGCTGGCCTGTGACGCAACAGGCCAGCCCATGCAAGTTCAGTGATGGGGGTGTTTGGAGTGGTGCCCGTGGGTATTTGTGGAATCCCCGGATGTTCCGAGGGATTCCACCTCGTTAAGTATTGTATTGTGGTTTGCTCCGTGGCCTCCGGCCCGGAGCTATAAAAATAAACAGAGGCGTGGCCAAATAGGGAGTTGCCGCGCGGTGATCACCGAGGCTCCGTGTGATCAGCAGAGTCCCGCTAGAAAGGCCCTATTTGACCACGCCGGTTGCATTTTCCTGAAACTCAAGGACTCGTGTGAATTATTGGCAGGTACCGCAAAGCGCCTCCCGCTAACGCGTGTTGTAGTCCTTATAAGGGCTACAACACCACAAACTGGCGACGAGGGTGTGAACCCTCGACCCGGGCTGTGCTCCGTGCGGCCGCGTGGTAGCCGCGGTGCTCGCGCAGCGGGGCACAGCCTCTACAAAAAAAAAAAAAAAAAGAAGAGCGGCGGCCGCCCAACACGCGGTGCTCGTGCCGGCTCTCTTTAGAAGAATAATTACAGCATTAGAAGACAGAGCGGCGGCCGTGCATGACACGGTGCTCGTGCCGGCTCTGATCACTTCTTTAAAGAAGAACAGAGGATTGAAACAAGGAAAATCTTTCTAAGATCCAGAGGACCCCTTTAAGTAACAATCAATATACTGTGTATTTTTCAACAAAAAAATATTATAATAATCAGACAAGACAAAAGCAGATTACAACAAAGTCTCTCACCTTCATTTGGTGCCGATAGGGAAGTGCTGGGAATAAGGCCCGAACCAGACAGTGTGGATATTGTGGTGGGGTGCCACACAGAGCATCAGAGTGCCCTGCTCGAGGGAAAGTGTGTTCCAGCTGTGGAAAGTTGAACCATTTTGCAAAGGTGTGCAGATCGAAAAACACTCGAAGCGCATCTGTCAACGTTGCACTCGAAGAGACGCCTCCAGAAAAGTCGGAGCGGGGGAGTGATATGGATGATGACGAAGCGGTCATTCATGTCGTACACTCTCTATTTGCCGTCCGGCCGTCCAGTCATCGCTCATCACAGCTTCCAAAGTGTCAGATCCTCGTGGGTCCTCATGAGATTGTTGCGGTGGTGGATACAGGAGCGTCCATCAATTTACTGGCTGCCGAGGAACATTGCAGGATGTCACCAACGCCAACACTCGACAAGGCGAACGTTAAAGTATATGGCTTATGGGCAAAGCACCCCGTTAACTCTGAGAGGCATGTTCCAGACAGTTATCACTCATGGGTCACAATCCACACCTGCGAAGGTATATGTGACAGAAGGGGGAACGGGCATGCTGTTAGGTTGCAAGACCGCGGAGCAATTAGAAATTGTGGCATTTGCGTTGAGCATTCACAAAGAATCTGTGGCGGAACTGGTCGCCCGATATGATGAGGTATTCCAAGGCATTGGGTGTTTAAAAGGCTGAGAGATTAAACTACACATCGATCCCACTGTGCAACCGGTAGCCCTCCGCCATCGGAGGGTTGCGTTCCACTTTCGTCCGCAAGTGGAAAGAGAGATGGCTAACTTAGAGGAAGCGGGAATCATTGAGAAAGTGTCTGGGCCCTCTCCTTGGGTATCTCCTATTGTCGTAGCCAGGAAACCTAAACAGCCTGGTGAAGTGTGGATATGTGTGGACATGTGCCTCCCCAATGCTGCCATAAAAAGAGAAAGACATCTGACCCCTACCATTGATGATATATTGGGAGAACTACGTGACTCTAAGTGGTTTTCGAAACTGGACCTCCGATCCGGATACCATCAATTGGTGCTAGCCAAGGAATCACGTTATAGCACGACTTTCTCCACACACGTGGGGCTCCGAAGATATAAACGGTTGAGTTTTGGAGTATCCAGTGCTGCGGAGGTGTTCCAGAATGTTGTCCAGGAGATGTTGGATGGTTTGCCTGGGACTATCAATGTCAGTGATGACATTCTTGTACATGCTCCTACCATTGAGGAGCATCACACCAGGTTACAGAAGGTACTCCAAAGAATTCAAGATTCTGGACTGACCCTGCACCGTCAGAAGTGTGAGTTTCTAAAGGTACAGAATACAATTTTTTTGATATATTTTTTCTGCCAGTGGGGTAACCCCTGATCCAGCCAAGGTGGATGACATCAAGAAGGCACTTCCTCCTACAAACATCACCGAAGTAAGGAGCTTCCTATGGATGGTGAACTACTGTGGCAGATTTATGAAAGATTTGTCTAACCTTACGCAGCCTCTAAGAACTCTCACCAAAGGGTCTGAGTCATGGAGATGGGGTTCTACTGAGCAGATTGCCTTTGACAATATCAAGGATGCTTTGTCAAGTGAAACTGTCCTAAGGTACTTTGATCCTAAGAAGAGTACCAAACTTGCTGTTGACGCTGGGCCAAAGGGCCTTGGTGCAGTGTTATTGCAGGATCAAGGGGAAGGAAATTGGTTCCCCGTTGCATATGCCAGCTGGTCACTCACTGACACGGAACAGCGATATTCTCAAATCGAAAAAGAAGCAATCGCTGTGCACTGGGGTTGTAAGCATTTTCACATCTATGTGTATGGTCGTCCGTTTGTGGTAACTACTGACCATAAACCGTTGCTTCCTCTCTTTAATGGGACTGCTTCCAAGCCACCTCCGCGAATTGAGAAATGAATGTTGCAGTTACAGGCCTATCGGTGCACTTTAGAGTATCGCCCAGGATCGGAGAATCCAGCAGACTATTTGTCGAGGCATCCTAGAGCTGCATCTGCCACAGAAGTTGAGGAAGCTAAAGAAACTGAAGAATATGTCAGATATGTCACTGATCGGTCCTTGCCTCTGCCAATGACCATGGATGAAGTTGTACAAGCGACAACAAGTGATGAATGCTTGCAGAAGGTTTTATTGGCCATGCAGAATAATCAATGGCATCGTCTTAAGGGACAGTTACCGTTGCTGAATGCTGAGTCTCAAAGGATCATTGGGAGTCTATACCGTGTTAAGGATGAACTCACTACTGATGCTACAGGGTGTCTCCTAAGGGGAAATCGATTGGTGATTCCTTCATCCCTCACCTCTAAGGTTGTCGAGTTAGCCCATAATGGTCACCAAGGGATGGTCAAGACCAAGAGCCGTCTCCGATCAAAGGTGTGGTTTCCTCTTATGGATGAGCAAGTTGAGAGCCTGGTGAGATCTTGCAGGTGGTGTCAGGCTACTGGTGAACCCAGTAGGCCTGTTCCCGTTGAAACTGAACCTTCACCGACTGGTCCGTGGGTCTCAGCAAGTTTGGACTTTGGCAGTTTGCCTGATGGACGACACACGATGGTCATCATTGATGATTTCTCGGAGTATCCTGAGGTGGAGATCATCCCGGCCCTCACTGCTGAAGTGGTGATTTCCGTTATCGAGAAAACCATGGCCACTCATGGTCTTTTAGCTGAGATAAAAACAGACAATGGACCACCTTTTCAGAGTAATGAGCTGGCTGGCTATCTGAAGAGTACTGGGACCCGTCATCGCAGAATCACCCCTCGTTGGCCCCAAGCTAATGGTGAAGTAGAAAGATTTATGCGGACTTTAAACAAGGTAATCAGAATTACACTAGCTGGAGGTCAGGCTGTGGAATATGCCATTTTCTCATTTCTTCGGAACTATAGGCAAACTCCTCATTCCACCACGAATCGAGCACCTAGTCATCTGGCATTTGGGAGAGCGTCTGTCGAAGCTATTCCTCATCATCCTTCGTGGAGTCCTCCTCCCATCACTCCAGTTTTTGTTCAGGAGAAGAGACGGATATCTAATCAGTGAGCGAGCCGGACTCGACGAGCGTTTTTATCCGATCTCAAAGTGGGTGACCAGGTATTGCTTAAGCAGTCTATGCCTGGTAGTAAATTTCGTATGCCCTTTGACTCTGTCCCGTGGAAGATTGTTCAAAGAAGTGGGTCTGCTGTTATTGCCCAGCGGGGATCAGAAATAGTGAAGCGTAATATATCTTTCTTTAAGAAGTTTCACTCATCAGGAGTGAATGGTGATGACATGGAAGGGGACAGTGACGATGTTGGGCCGGTGTCTCCAGGCCCTGCTGTGGAGAGTTGGTCGTGTGATTCTGGGGATGTCCGAAGTGGTCTTCCAACTGTGGTCCCTATTGGTCAGCCGATGGATGGGCCTGCCCCAGAGTCGTTGTCCCACCGTTCTGGGTCTACTCGCTATGGTCTGCGTAGCAATCCGTGTCCCTCTATCAGGCTACGTGATCACCTGTGTGACTAATTATCAAATGTATTATAATTCATTTGTCTTTTGTGTTTTTGGAGGAATGTAGTGTTGCTGGCCTGTGACGCAACAGGCCAGCCCATGCAAGTTCAGTGATGTGGGTGTTTGGAGTGGTGCCCATGGGTATTTGTGGAATCCCCGGATGTTCCGAGGGATTCCACCTCGTTAAGTATTGTATTGTGGTTTGCTCCGTGGCCTCCGGCCCGGAGCTATAAAAATAAACAGAGGCATGGCCAAATAGGGAGTTGCTGCGCGGTGATCACTGAGGCTCCGTGTGATCAGCAGAGTCCCGCTAGAAAGGCCCTATTTGACCACGCCGGTTGCATTTTCCTGAAACTCAAGGACTCGTGTGAATTATTGGCAGGTACCGCAACGCGCCTCCCGCTAACGTGTGTTGTAGTCTTTATAAGGGCTACAACACCACAAAGTCCACTGTTTTACTTTTCATTTTCAATTTATGTGGCAAGAAAAGTACAGTTAAGAATTTACAACGCTAATAGTTCTAACTCAAGAAAACGCGCAGTCCATTGCATTGCATACGCTTGTTTAATGTATTATCTTATTTTTCGATTTTATTGAGCGCGAGCCAGGCTATTTCAGGTGACTGGGGGCAGTGTGAATAGACAGCAAGCCTAAAACATTTAGATAGTTGTGATTTCTCGTCACGACCATTTGGTTTTGGTTTGAGCAGTAGGAATTATAGACTTAAACATGGAAAAGTAACGTGTGCCTAGAGGCGAGTCGTGTCACGGCGCGCGCTAGAGAAGAAATCTCAGCGGCAGACAGCTCCTTCGAATGCTGCAAAGACCAGCACAGATGGCAGCCGGAGTCTGGTGCGCTTCCTCCGTGCCTCCTGAGCCCAGAGGACTCTCCGTGAATGCAGATTTCGGGAGCCCGTTGTGATTTATTCGAAGACTACAGTGCGGGACGTGCCCAGCATCTCTGCTACCCATGCGGATGCCAACCGGCAGTGCATGCCTCTCTCTCCGTCCTCAGTTTCGCGCCTCTCCGTCTCTCGCGCTGTCCCCGTGCACGGTCTCGTCGCCCCGTGGGCCCCCTCTCTCCCCCGGCGCGCCCTCGCATTATTCCGCCAGCTGCGGCAGTCTCGTTCGTTCTGCGTCCTATCATCAGCGCGCGCAGGAGATATAATTACAGTATTTAAAACTGTCAATAGCCCAAGGAGACGGAACATTTTGCGCTAATCCCTGTGAGTGCGGCCAACACCACCGCCGTAAGGCGAGGTCCTGAGGGACGGCTCCGCCAGCCGCTCTTGGGTCACTCCTCGCCAGCTTCCCGTGCACTGCGCATCGCAAACGCTGTGCCTACACCCAAAATTTATATGGGTGGAAGTAAGGAAAACGCTGATAGCGGCCCCACTCAGAAATCCTCATTTAATTGGCTACTTCTAACCGCAGACCCCCGAACAAGCACACGAGTACCCCATTCCAGGCTTTATTGGATTGTAACAGAATATACCGGCTCTTCCGTGGTTAATCCGTAGCCTAGCACAGCCAGTGGGCCCCTCTCTGCTCAAGGGATTTAGCATCGCGCAGCACAGTCAGCACAGCTGACACGCAAGAGTAAACCTCAGACAAGGGTGAGGACATCCGTCTGTTTAGCATGCCCCCGCCTTTTTCTCTGTAAATCTGATATTTTGATCACAGTCGCGGCTTTTTACTTAGCAGGTTCCGACACGTAACATATTTAAAAACGTAGGAGTTTATTTTCTAACCTGCCATTTCTGTCTTTCTTATAAATCACTTTTTTATTTGCATGCAAGGAGTGCATACAGTAGTGAAGGGATCAGTTATCCACTGCTTCTAAAATGATAATATTTACTTTCCACAATACATTTTTTCCCGGCAGTCCATGCTGCAGGAGCATATCTTCCAGGATGCAAAAGTATTGTGACATTTAATTTGCAACTTTTGATTGAAAAATGTAACCAAAACAAAATTCATGGAATACAGGTCATATGGTCTGAAGATGTAATTGGTGCTGGTAGATTTGCATTCCCCTATACACTGATATGCTATGTGTTCTGCCTATTTTAAGCTACAGTGAAAGCGCATGACATACAATCACCCTTACTTCGCATGTTATAATTGTGTTTGTCTCCGGCAACCACTTCAGAAGCCTAAGACGCAAAACACACCGGAAGAGAGGACCGTTTGCCTCTGGGCTTGCTCTCTATGAAGCACTTCACGTGGCACAAGCCATAGGATGGTAGGAGGACATTACCATTGGGTTTGGCAAGGCACGTTTGCTCTTGAGCAGCTCAGGAAACCCCACTTTTATTTTCAGAGTGCTGAGTGGAGTGACTTACTGATATTCACTAAATATGTGATCCCTTAAAAAAAAGTTGATTGGGGAGTACGTTTCCTTCGTATTGCAGGAGCTGACCTGTGAGGAGGGATCTGGGTGACATTGGTAGGAAGTGGAGAGCTCCTCTCAGTGAAGGCAAGGTTTCACAGTTTTAGATTTTGGATGCATTCTTGAACCGGAAGTGCTTCTCTGTTGGTAATGTGGGAATGGGAAGTGTAGAGCTCTATTAGTATTGGTTCAGATCCACCACCAACAGTCAAACACTATACCTCTTAAAACTCTACGCTTGCTCCTCTACAAGGAGAGAGCCCCCCTGGAGCTGAAGGAGAAAGAAACATACTTCAGAAAGCCTGCCTTGGAGAGACGTGTCCATGCTCAATTCCCTGTCAAGTTGTCCACTTTGGCATTTGAACAGCTCTTCTGAGAAAAACGTGGTTGCTGGAGTAACAAAGCCCGAGTGATGTGCAATTGAATATAAGGATGTGACTTTACAACTAGAGTTGCCGACTTTGGAACTAAGGAACTAGGTCCAATCTCTGCATTGGCCTAAGATATTGTGATTCTTTCAAATCCTTTAATCTTCCCAGTGTCTTAAAAAATGAATAATGAAACGGCCCTTTTGTAAAGTAACTGTTGCTCATGTAAAGGTTACATAACTTTGGACTGAGTTTGTGTTACATAAAACCGCCAAAAAGGGGCTCAGTGCTGAGGGGATTTAAAAGAGAGCCTCTGCACCAGGAGACTGTTTAGTAATACTGGAGAGAGTTTAGCTAAGTGACTTGCAACTGCTCCAGAGAAGTGTCAAATGCATCCCTACAATTTGAATGATCGAGCTTCAGGCATAAAAAGTTCTTACATTGACCCAAGATTTCCACACTGCAGCAGCAAAACCCAGGATCCTTATGTGGCAGACCCAGGTCAACTTTGTCTTGACCAGCTGCCCCTACCAGTTTAACTGACTGTGACACCGTGTCATTGCAGCTTCACTGCATTTGATCCACTTCAAGATGGTGACTCAGTGACCTCAACCCACCTTTGTTCGTCAGTTTTGCACCACATAACTGGATCCTTGCAAATCGATCTTCCACCTCAAGCAGAAGTCACAGCTGTGTATTTTGTGCCTACAAATGACCTTGCCATGGACTCAACGCTGCTTTAGCTGGTGAGACGGTGTCTTATTGCAATGTTTTCAGTTTCAACTGTACGTCGAAATGAACTTGTACTCTAGAAAACCTTTGGACTATTTTTTGCCAAAATTTTATTCTTCAGTTATTTATTGACATTTTGTGAACATCCATATTTCTCTAGTGTATGGTCTGACATGGTTTGTTACCTGTATATCTTTTTAACTAACTTGGTTTGACACTTCACGTTTGAAATATTTTAAGTTCATTGCTGTTTGACTGGCTGTTGTGACCATATCACAAATACCTTCTCTCAAGAAAATCTTTCTACTTGAGCCAAACTACTAATAGTGAGCCAAGGACTCCTGAGGGGCACTAGGTCAATCCAGGAAGTCCATTATTTTGTGGCCTGTGGGAGATCAGGCATAGCTCACATCAATATTGTGGACTCACGCCTTCATAGCTGAACATTTATATTTTCTACACCTGCAACCCCACGGCTAAAACTCAGCCCAGCATGGCCAAAAAGCATGCTGTCCAAAGCCCTAGTCCTAGACATGGTGTAATGGAGCCCAGCTCACCTTGTCCATTTTTTACTCATCTCTAAGCCTAGGCCCAGCATGGACAGTGAATTGATCTGGTGCCTCAGGAATGAACCCTAGCTCAGTCTTGGTTTTATACTTGTTTCGCCAGGGTTAAACTCTTGCTCACCTCAACCCATATGTAGGGATCACACCTTGAGAACAATTTCCTAGATAAGGTTGCGGTCAGTGACTATGAAAAAAATCTTTTTTGCAGGCGGTAAGCGGGAAATAAATTCTGCTGTCCTTCTTTTCTACTCTGCAGTCAGTAGCAGTAGCAAAACGTAGACATAATTAAGGTGAATTTCGTGCTGTGTTGTTTGATTTGGCTATACGGCGAATGAGGTCTCTTTAAACAGTCTGCAGTGGGATTTACTAGCTGACCTAGAATGCATTTGATGGGACGATCCCTTCTTCTGGCTTTTACATAGGGAAAACAAGAGTATGCAACTAGTCAACACAAGTGGTGTTTTATTCAAAATGTACATGACTTACAAATTGGGTTGTGCCACTTTGTTCATCAGGAGCTGCTAATCTGTTGTTTTCTGGTACTGCTCTACAAGCATGAGTGATCCAACACCCAAACGCGCAACATCACGGAGATGGAGTTTTGGAAATATCATTTTTTAATGATAATTGATACAACAATCTGCACTGCAGGCCTGAAAGCGTATCCGTTTCTACCTTTCACTTGCCTTGATGAATGTGTGGGACACAGTCAGAGCCCGCATTGGCCCAGAAACATGTTGGCACTTGACTTTTGGATTGTTTGATGCTGAGAACTTGTTTTTAGTCTTGGGAAATGATAAATAGAACAAAAGCATGAATCCCAACCCCCACACATTTTTGGTTAGGAGTCCATTGTTGGGAATGATTTGCTGTAGTCAGGAGGAGTTTAACCACAGCCTAATAGGAATATGTTAGATACTGTTTGAGTTCACATCTAGGGACACAGACACCCCTTTGGTGACCTGGACACAGTCACTAGTCGTTTTACAGTTCATATCTGTTCTTTTTTTACAGTTTTGTTCATTTCCTCGGATATTGCCATACACGGATGATATGCAGAATTAGCCAATGAACATAACATAGGCAGTGAACAACAGGTACTCCTATGTTCAATGTATGTTACATTCCCACCAGAAGTGAACCTGATGAGGAAGCCTGCCACAGCATGTGGGTTAGATTTGAAGAAACTGATACCGTTCAATAAAACTTCATAGAGGCACCAATCACTGGTTTAATTCAGAACGTCTGGAGAGGTGCCTGGCTAAGAGAGTGGTATTCATTGGTATGTGTGAGGAGCATGGAAGGGAGTGTTAGATTTCTTCTCCTCTTCAAATTTCCTCTCTTCCTCTTTAGTGTGCTCGGCTCTAACAGGACTCCTTCTGCACCAGGGCTAAACCTTCGCCAATGTCAATCAATACACCTGCAGCACAAGGGCTAAGCCCCGCCACAGCTCCGCTGGTACACAATGTGTTCCAGGGCTACATACTACTCAGCTCTCCTACTACACCTGGCATTCCAGGGCTAAAGGGCAGCCTAGCTGAGAGAGTGAAGCTGCTGCTCAGTGACTAAACCTTATGCTGGCGCTAAATATACCTTGCTGCTCCACGGCTAAACTGTAATCTAGTACAGCCATAACTCCACCACCAGACCAGGTTTAAATGCTTGTGCTGGTGCAGAGATAAATAATAAGCCCATCCAACCAACTAGTAAGACCTATCCATTGTTAAACCACTCCCCGGCTTATCCACCACGCAAGCAGCTTCTGGACCACGAACATCCCTTAGTGACCACAAAGAGTTGCATTTGCAAGCCACTTGCCTTCCCTTTTGATCCCTATGTCAACTGATGCATCTCTTGTGTGCTCTCCCGAGTCTCTGGCCTCAGATGCATTTCAATACAGGAGTCCCGGGAAAATGATCTTTCAGATGAGTACTATTTCTCCTGTGGTACAGAGATGCTTTCCAGTGTTTACAGTGAGCCAATGGTCTTCAAACCTTCAAAATCTGCGCCACTCCATGTAAAAAAGAATCTGCACCCACTCCCAGAACGACATACTTACTGGTAGACTATCACAGAGTGGCCCACTGCCATTTTTCTCTACAACTTTCATGTTTTTTTGCTCTGTTCACCAGGAGCGTAACAAAAGCCCCTCTTGGGCTCTTGAAATAAATTCAGTCTTCCAGGGGGCAATCACCACAATTTGAAGACCTCTGTATTAGGCATACTATTTCCGGATAGGCAGGAGGCATTTTCCTTTGGTGATTGTGAATAACATTTTCCCTGTTAAGTGTGACAGAGCTTAAAGTACGGTAGTACATTCTGCGCCTTCTCTCATAACTAGTTCTAAATATTACAACATTTTTGGCCATTTTATTTAGAAAATAAGTACAGTGTAACATATTGTTTACCCCTGCATGTATTTTTAAATAATTACCAGGGAATAACTCTCCTCTTTCTCTACCCCATCTAATCCTATGATTTGGGCAAATGCAGATGCCCAGACTAAGTCCTAATCCAGTTAAAGCAGCAGACATGCTACTCCTGGGCTGCCCCTTCTAAACTGAGTCTGCACTGATTCTCGATGCCTAATCTCCAATAAAGCTCAAAACATTACAACTGCTGCTTGAGGACAAATCCATAAACCTTCTCAGCCAGAAAATCACCTGTGAAATGGCTACACGGACAAGGCCAATGCCCTTTCTACTCTTGTGCTAACAACTCAGGTTAGCCAGTGCACCTGATGTCCCAGTAGTAACAACTAATACTCCTCAACCAGTACACCTGCTCTTCCAGTGCTAACAACCAATTTAGCTCCACCAATACCTTTTTACTCCTGGATGAACTCATATAAGCAAACAAACCTGTATATATATCCCTGCACTGGTGTGTTACCCCCATATTATTAGGGTAGCATCCAGACTCAGATTTCCACACCCAACAGTAAATTATGAGTTTCTGGAAGAACAGGAAAACTGGCAAGTGTCTGTCACTCCTTCCTACAGAGTTATGCTCATGTAGTATCACTACCAGCAAGACTGTGACCTGCCCGGACGATTACATGCGGGTGGGCCTTAGGTTTAATCAAGCTGAAGACTAGCCTGTCTCTGCCATGATTAAACCCCTCCAATGGCCCTGTGCCGGAAAGGCCATATAGTTCAGACCTCTAATTTCGCCCACCCGATTTTGCTGGGTGGAATTAGAGGTCAGTTTTCAATGCCCGTCACTGGCAAAAAAAAAACTAAATGCTCCCTCGCCATGAAAAATAATACCCATGGCTATGGGACCATTTTCGTTTTTTATGTTCAAAATGAAAATCCAGCTTTAGGGTTTTCTTTTTGAAAAAAAAAAAATAAGTTTGATGGATAGCTCCGTCATGTTAAGGGGCCCGTGCACCAAATTTTAAACAGCATTGATAGGAACCGCCGCTCTTGCGGTTCCTGCCAATGCTTTAGAAATTACCCTGGCTTGGTGGTAATTTCTAAATCAGGTGGGCGGAGTAGTATCAGTATTAGTCGGCAGACATTAAATCTTCCGCCAAGCCAATGAAGATTACTCTGTGTGCCAAAAAATAAATCGTCCCTATGTCATATGTCAGTGATATATACAGCTCCACCACTTATGCTGAAATCAGTAGGAACATAGAGTAATTGGTATTTTACACACTATTCCTCTGCAAATCAGGGGCATAACGATGACTGAAAAATATTATAAATAAATCAACATTTACAACACATATTAGGTAGAAAATTAAAGATGCCCCAATCATATTTCATTGCAAACTCCAAATCAATTAGTGTAAACCCCACCTATATTATAACCATTCAGCTATCAACTTAGCTCTTGGTCCTTCCAGCAACCGGGCCGTGCATCTAACCCGACGCACGCACTGGTGACTTATACATGGTGCACTATAGAACTGCTGTTTTGATACACTGCACAGTGAGCAATAGTTCTTGTTCACAACATGGGAAGTAAAAGGAAGCTCATTGCTACCTTTCCTTCCTCCAGCAAGACAGAACTTGCAAGATTATTCTTCAGCTGACACCTTTATGAAAGAGCTTCACATAGATGAAATTTCCCACTGCGGCCTCCTGATTTGAGGGATTGAAAACACAGCATTCACGCACACATTTTATTAGCTGTAGTTATAATTACAAAGCAGCAAACTTGCACCTTGGGACCTGCACTTGTACCATACACTCTAATACATTTCATGCACAAGCGGTAACCACGTTACCATACAACCAAGCCAGTACTATATGTAACATTATGATAAACAGAATCCTTGCCTCAAACTTTAGCCAAATCCTAACATCTAACTCAGGTCTGCCTGTAAACCTGCTTCTCATATGATGACCACTAACTCTACTTAGCTAGCACACTCTTTACTCCAAGGTTAACTAATAACTCTGCTCAGCCAATAGACCTGCTCTTTCAGGGCTATCAATTAACTAAACTCATTCACTGCACCTGCAGCAGCAGGACTAACCCCTAACTTGGCTCAGCAAGAATGATGATTCCTCGGTATTAACAACTAACTCAATTCAGCCCCGCTTGCTGATCTAGGCCTAACCACTGCCTCACTTTAGCTAGAGCATCTGCTGTCTCAGCACTAACAACTAATTCAATTCAACCAGTACCCCTCCCACTTCAGCGCTTCTAACAAAAGTTAGCCCGGCCAATACACCAGCAGCACAATCAGTAGACCCGGTGCTCCAGGCTTAACAAGAAACTCAACTCAACCAGTGCATGTGAAATTCTAGGTTTAGTCCCACATCCAGCTCTGTTTATGCACTTGTAACTTGAGGGATCATCCTGACCCTAGTTCAGCCTGTCCACCTGTAATTCTTGGGCTTATCCCAAAACTAGAATGGCCACTATATCTGCTGACAGACACATCCATACACTGCGGAGAAGTGTGTAAAGAGATGGTTACTGGTAAAAGGAAAGGCAGACACGAGAGAGCCTCTCAGCCTTCAGCGATTAATAGATGAGTACCGGTGAGCTAGGTAGTAATAACACCCGCTATTTGGACCTCGTGATGATTGTAGCGTGTAAGTGCGGTAATTATTGATGTCATTCTGTTCTCGACGTTCATGCTCTGTTTTTCTACTCTCAGCTATCATTATGACATTTATCTTGATAGGACAATATGATGTAGTACCGCTCACTCTGGTACACTCTGTTCCATCCTTTAGTTGATGTACGCATTTCTTTCATTGTCATGAAGTAAGTTGAACGATTCAGCTTGAGAAGTCAATACAAAATTTCAAAGACGAAAAAATAATCTCTCCTACCGTGCCCGCTGAAATCGTAAATTGTAAGGTTGTAATTTTCCTGTATATAAAACATTGAATGTTGTGGACACGTGGAGCGAGCAGAGTGGTGCGCTCGCGCCTATGCTCAGACATGAGGTAGAGAGCTCCTCGTAGAACCTTCCACTCTGATTGCAGGAGACAATTGACACAAAAGCCCCCAGGCTCTCGGCGCTTCTAAAGGTCACAGAGCGAGATGTTGGGCTTTCAGCAGTCTGTGTTTGCTGGAAGGCTTGCAGGCCAGCTGAGCTCCTCTGTTTTTTTAGGCAACATGAAATGGCGGAGTAAGGGAAGGGACGAGTCTCCATAAAATGGACTCTCTTCCTGTGAAGAAAGAGATGAAGTCTGGCCGTTTCAAAGCACCTGGCCTACTGGCATGAGAGTGTTTAGAAGCTGGCAGACAAGGCAGGAGCGAAAGGCTCGAACACTCTTCCACGCTTCAGGTAATATCGCCCCAAAGGTGCTCCCGAACTGGATGCTGGGAGTGTTATCGATGCAAGCCAGAGTCTTAAAAAGGCACCCAGCTGGGGCTGTAATTTTCAGCGAGCATCCCTGCACGACCTCAGGGCCGTTAGAAAGGTGACCCCACCCGGCAATTACTGGAATCCATAAAGGTTACTTATAAAAGGATAAATAAATACGACAGCCCTACACATGCTCTTCTGCGCAAAAGCATCACACTTCGGGCGTTCCTTTTCAGGTGTAACCTACTCAGCAGCTTGTTTTCTTTTCTTGGTTTAGTGCACAGGTTATGTAATGCCAAAAGAGTAATTTTGATTAAAATGCTAGTGAGCAGGCCCCAGGGCAGGTTTAAAAAAGGCTTCAAAGGGAAGTCGTTTTGTAGTGAAAATTTGGGGGAAAGCAGCAATGCTTTTGGCTTTTCTATAGAGCTTTCCTCATGTTATCTGTTATGCTATATATTATTTTATGTTATCAGACATTTCTTGGGTGCTTGATTGACATTAGTATGGCTGCGTAGTTGGTACTTTCTTAACTTGGATGCCATTTTGTTCAGAACTGGGAATGTCATTCTTTGACTGTAAATCGTCACTTGCTGTGTACTTGCGTAGTTTACTGGAGAGCCTGTTCAGTTGTTAGAAGTGGTTTATGTAAGTAAATGTGAAAATATTATTCTTTTTAAATCTTTCTTTATTAAGTTTACATAGAATAAACAACTCCACTGCAGTGTGCACAACACACAACAAATTGTCCCAGTCTAAGTATCCATCATAGACAACCCATGGCTGGCATACAGCTCCCCCTCACAATCCTAAAGTCAACATAACAGCATGACAGCATGTCACAAGCACAGAGAGTTCTTGTGATAGGCTGCCACATTACAACACTGGGGATGTATTATGCTAGGGTGCTATGATGTTGTATGCAGCGGAGAACTTCATAGGATCGGATGCGCATCTTCTTATAGCATTAAAATAGAGAGCTAATACTTAAAACACACAAACCGTTTGTGCATACTTTTTTCTGATAGAATATAGAGATCATTCTTTTGCATTTTATAGGGTGGGGGGATAATATTATATAACAAGTAACCCGGACACAACATTTTGCATGGATCATCACGTGAACCCTGTCTACCAGATTTGGACTAGCAAGTTCAACAACATGTCCATTGGGCCATTGAAGTATTCTAAATTTTGTTTTGTCCAATTTGCCTGTCATTGGTGCCTGAAGACTCAAACATCCCTGAGTGGCTCAGAAGTTGACTGGTACTGAAGACCTGATTCAGAGTTTGGCGGGTAGAGTATAGTCCATCAGGGTGGTGGAAGACATTACCACTGCAGCCCTGATGGCCACCTGCTTTTCAAATTTAGATATGACAGCTGGCCCAGCGGTCATCTCTGCACATTGAAGGGAACCGCAGTCAGAGTGGTTCCTTTTAATGTGCTAAAAGTTTGATGGATGGCCTCTGTCACTTTTGACAGTCAGTCACTAAACTTTCAACATTTCTTTGTTTTTCACAAACTAACTCTCAAAGTGGGAGTTATTTCTTGAAAAAAACCAAATGGCTCCAAAACCCTATAGTTTTCTTCCAAAGTGTTGGGGTCTGTAAGAAATGTTATTATTATTTGGGTTGGGTGACTTTACACTTCAAGGAATATTCACAACTCTTGTCAGGGTAAACTTTTAAAGTCATTACATCACAGACATCACAAGCCTGTCTGTTCTGTGCCTGGCAGCAATGGCACAGAACTAGCTGGCTTAATTTATAACAATATGAATAGTATTTATGCAGTGTCAAAAAGCAATGAAGTCTTGGAAACAAGCAATAAAAACCCAAACCAAAACAGAGTGAAATGTAACAACCAAAATGACACAAAACCAACAAAAATCTAATAAGGAGAACTGGATATCTGATATTTAAAGTGTGAAGAGGCAATAGGCCCAAAAGGTCAAAGCACCAATGATAGTCTATGGAAGCAATAGACTGGGACCTAGGTATGATTTGAGGCTAACCACAATGAAGCCCTAGTTGGATGCAACAAGCAGATTGGTCCCGGTGAAAGTCTGGAGGTCAAAATTTTCAAAAAAGTTTCTAAGTCCCAATGGAGAAAGGAACGTTCACATGTTGAAATTTCTTCTAAGACCCAAACAACCACAGGAGTACACTTCCAAGGCCCCAGGGGCCTCAGGTAAGGGCACTTAGAGACTCTCAGTGTACCAGGAATAGACCAACAGTAAAGTTCAGTCAAGTCCAGTTGCCACTGGTGAGCTGGAGACTTTAGGGGGAATCCCTCTTGAAGCTTATTGTTTACATGTATTTACCCACAAGGTCAGCCAAGTGAACCTTGGAGTCCACTTCTTTGTCCGGGATGCAAGGGGGGGTAGGTCCAGTCCTTCAGGGCTCCTCTTAGATCACAGACATCATGTCCAGTCCTCTTATATTTGCCTGCAGGTCTAAAAAGTATTCCAAGGAGGTTTCTTGGGGATGGCACATTGATTCCTGGCACCAGCTAGTAGTTTGGGTGTCTTGTAGGCTCTCCCTAAGCAATGGGGTAAACATTCCTGGGGGCAACCATCTCAAATTTTCAGTAGTACCTGTTTGATTTATTGGAAGCAGGCCCAAAATGCAATGTGCCAGAGCATTCTCAAGATGATGAAAGTCCCTGTCTACACTAAAACTGGGCTCTGCGGGGCTGGGAGTGTGTGTGTGTGTAGAGTGTCAGAGGCAAACCACAAGTGTGCTGCCAAATCTAACAGTAATATACAGTTTGAAGCTGGCCCTGGGCCCACAACAGACCAGGAAACAGAAGTCTGGTATGGCAAAATCAGGGTCGCGCAGCTCTCATGCAGGGAATAAACAAGGATTGTCCTGGCTTTCTGTTTCCTCCCTTCCAAGTGCACAACATCTTTACATGTACTTCAGACAGACCTGTCAAACAGGATTTGACACTGTTGTATCAACCAATGCCCAGTACCCCCACCCATAATATTCTGATAAGCTCTAAGGAGTCACGCTTGCCCAGTCAATTGGGCCTGTCAGTCAAGCAGACCTGTTGTTTAGCTCCTGGGAGGAATGTCACACCTCATTCACACCTCATTCAGCCCATCTACTAGAGAGGTAATGCCAATTAGCCTCCAGGAGCTACAGACAGAAGAAGGGTAACTTTCTAGAAGTCACTTTCTTTATTATTTATTACCAATCCGACATTACTAGTGAATTGGATTCTGAATACCTATAAAAAAGTGGTTTACTTATTTTCTAGCTGGTCCCAATCCCAAGTTATACTAGTTTAATCTGTACTCTGCTTTCTACGTAGGACAGCTAGGCCTGCCACAGTGAAAACAGATTTTTCAGCCTTTTCAATGTAGGTACATGGGAGTATTTTTTTTTTTTACCTATCCCATTTTTCACCACTCTGCCTTGTGGCTTCAAGGCTTACATAAGGGTGACTTATGACTTATCGTTTTTTAAAAGGGAGGTCTTTCCCTATCAAATAGGGCTATTTTGACAGGTTGCATAGAAGCAGTCAGGCAACACAGGCTAGGCTTGTAGCCATGTTTGCACTGCCACTGTACTGGACTTTACTTAAAAAATGCATATATGAATGTGAGCACCCCAATCAATGGGTGTGATCATCAATTATTTATTACTTAGCATAGATACTGTTCATTCAAATCTATGTACATACAACATTGTGACACAGAGGATAAAACCAATAAAGCTAGACATTGTGTTAACCTATTCTATGGAGCCCTATACATACACCAAACCATATAATACATAACAAAGCTGTAATAAAAATGTCAAATGTATAAACATCCAAATGTGTCCTCGTTCTGATATCCAACAGTTACAGGTGGCTTGTCTTTTTAGCACAAAGTTCTTAATGCCCCTGCAAATGAAACATTCCTAAAGGGTGCCAATGTCCAGTATAGTACTTCACAGGGATGTCACCTGTTCAAATGTTCATAATTTGCTGTGTGTCCAAAATATATTTTTAGAGCACTCCCTGGTTGCCCACTGTCCACACGTTTCGAACCTCAATATGGCTCCAGGGTTCTCATCAGGACTCACAACTAAAGGGCATTCTGATGGTCCTTTGATAAAGAAACTACCTTGTCTAGATTCTTGTGTATCAGCTGGGTATGATGTGGGAGGGTTCACATGTGTTGTACAGGTCCCCTCGTTAGTTCTTAAAGCTATGATGTATCCTATTACGGCTCCTTCCTCTTTGTTGGCTCCAGATGGCGTTTCCAGTAATCCCTGGAACCCACCGATTTTTCAGTGACAAACTAAAAGGAAGGAGCCACAATGTATAGCTTTATTAGTTTTATCCTCCGTGCGACAATGTTGTGTAAACAAATTTTAATGAATAGTATTTACCCTAAGTAATAAGTACGTGGTCTTCAGACCCGTTGATTGAGGTACTCATGTACATATATGAATTTTTAAAATAAGGTCATTACTAGCATTTTCTTTTTTTCGCTTATCATTTGTTAGTGGCCCAGCCTTGCTGACCTCACAAGTGCCCAACCCTGTTGATGGAAGACACTGTAGTGGATGGCACCATAGGTGCTGCAAAGTGCAAGTGGTATTTAACTTTCAGATCCTGGGTGCATATTATAGACCATACTCTAGGCATTTACAGGGATGTTAAATGTGCCTATCAGGAATAAGCCAACTTAACCACGCCTAAAAGGGAAGTACAGGCACTTTACTGCTGGTTAGCAGGGGTAGATTGGAAAGAGTTCTAAAACCAACAAAGCAGACAGAGCAAAAATCTGGTGGAACGTCATGCAAAAGATGGTCATTTCCTACAGGGTCATTACAGTTTTCATTTCCCTTTCCTCCCACCACGTTTTTCCTGGTGGTAATAGGCAGGAGAAAAAAGACATCACACTGTCCACTATAAATAAGGCTGGCAGTGGAATGTCCTTCCTGTAATGGCCTCTGCTCCATTTGCCATCGGACACAGTATATTGTCAATAAAGCCAACAGGAGGTCCGTCAATGGAGTACTTAAGTCCTGTCCGTATCTAAATGAGTGGGATGACTGAGGGGTTGGCAGGCAGGGCACTTAATTATGTTTGTGGTTGAGTATCCTGTCCGCCAAATTGCAAATCAGGCTCTAAGCAAACTCAGACTGTAGGAACATGCTCCATTAAGGATGAAGGCTTGGTTGCTTTCACCATGTAACATTGCAGTATGCAGAAAGAGTGGGAGAACTCTGTTTGGAACTTATCAAGTTCTAATATCATTTGGCTGAAGTGTCACCACACTCGTCATAAAGTGAACAATGTCACTGACTTCACCCTTTTACTAGGTGTTCTGAGGTCTTCTTTTGAATCATATTGGTGCAGTTGACCCTCTAATGAAAACTGTCATGTTAGATTATATTTTGTGATGATATTTTTCACCTTATCATTTATACTGAATATCATTTTGAACTACAGATCAATTACAGGGCTACATTTTCTAGAATGCACAAAGAAATCCATAGGAATTTAAATGGTCAAATTTGCATATGAAAAACAGCTGTTAGGACAAGACCAAATCAGAGTATGGAGACTGTTTTTGGAATTATGCAGCTGGGGAAGACCAATGTATGTGACATAGTTGACTAAACAGCAAGAAAAACAAATTGTGCAGCATGATGTGATAAATTCTGTTGGAAATTGGGTCTCTAGTTGGCAGAGGTATGTAGCCTGTCCAAGTGGGGACCACAATCCTAGTCAGAGTAAGTCAAACACACACCCTAAACTAACCTGTGCTCGCTCTCTGGTAGCTTGGCGCACAGCAGTCAAGCTTAATTTAAGAGGCAATGTGAAATGTATTAGTGCAACAGTTTAATTACAGTAACACAGTTAAAACATGACAAAAGACTCCAAAATCAAAAAATATTTTTATGAGTATACCAAGACCAAAATGACAAAAATCCAATAAGTAGAACTTGAGACATCAATTTTTAAAGAATAAAATCAATAGCGCTAAAAGATTACATGAGGTTGCACTAGACCGGGGTAAATCCAAAGTTCAGGCCGACCGCAATGGACGGCAGGCTGGGCCTACTGAAAAGTACCTTGGATGGAATGTCTCATCATCATCGAGGAGGCTATGCAAAGGCAATGTGTGGGTTCTGGTACGCGCGGTGTGAGGAATGCATCATCGTCGAGCCACGCAGTCGTCGAAGTGATGTGCTCAAGGTGCAGCATCGAACTCTTTCCAATGAAGGTG
This sequence comes from Pleurodeles waltl, assembly GCF_031143425.1. Taxonomy (NCBI): domain Eukaryota; kingdom Metazoa; phylum Chordata; class Amphibia; order Caudata; family Salamandridae; genus Pleurodeles; species Pleurodeles waltl. The sequence continues at coordinate 1,328,659,228 of NC_090446.1, read as the reverse complement.
ATGTGTTCACATCTAGCTGTGCTACTGGTGATGCGAAGGCAATGTGCCAGGGCTGAGCTGCACAGACAGTGATGAGAAGTCCTCGACCTCAGCGGTAATGCACTGGTGTCAAGGAACGATGCAGCAGTTCTGTTCATCGCAACAACGTAGATGCATCTGTATTGGCATAGCCCAGCAGCTGAACAGGGTTGTAGGAAGGCTTTGATGACCCTGAGACTTCAGAACAGGAGGCAAGCCAGCAAGCCCATGGAATCACTTAAGTTCCGTACAGTATGTAAAGAGGCAAGTCAGGTCCTTCTGACTTCAGCAAGTCAACACAGCAAAGCAGTTCAGCAGAGTTGCAGTCCCTCTGGCAGCACAGCAATCCTTCTTCCAGACAGACTGTCCTCAGAGCCAGACATGTACTGATTTGGTTGGGTTTGAGGTCCAGTACATATACCCAGTCGAGCCTTTGAAGTGGTGGAGACTTCAAAGATCAGTCTTTGAAGTGCACAAGGTCCCTGCCCTTCCTTCCATGTCTCCAGACACTCCAAGGGGAGTTATGCAGCTCATTGTGTGGGGACAGGCACAGCCATATTCAGGTGCAAAGTGTCAGCTCCTCTCTTCCTTCTAGCCTAGGAAGCCCCATCAACCTGGTGATGGGCCATCATGATGCAAATGTCACACTCCAGCTTCCTTTGTGTGTGACTGTCTACAGGGAATGCACAATGCCCAGCTGTCACCTACCCCAGATGTGCATTCAGAGACAGGCAGAGGCACAGAGTGGTTAAAATAAAAAAATATGCCAACTTTTTTAAAGTGACACTTTCAGAATTACAATTTAAAAACTGACTTCACCATAAGTTGTGATTTTAAATTGTGAGTCCAGAGACAATAAAGTCCACATTTCTACTTTTTCCCAATTGGAAATTACACTTAACGACTGTGTCAAGGTAATCCTGTATTAACCTATGGGAGAGATAGGCCTTGCACAAGTGAAAAATGAATTTAATCGTTTTTCACTACCATGACATGTTACACTCAGAAGTGCAGGTCGAACTTTTTAAATACACTGCACCCTGCCCTTTTGGCTAGCTAGGGCCTACCTAAGGGTGACTTACATGTAATAAGAAAGTAAGGTTTTGGTCTGGCCAGTGGGTGCACTTGCCTGGTCGAAATTGCAGTTTAAAACTGCCCACACAGGCTCTGCAGTGGTAGTCCTGGGACATGATTAAAGTGCTACTGTAGTGGGTGGCACAATCAGTGTTGCAGGCCCACTAGTAGCATTTAATTTACAGCCTCTGGGCACATATAGGGGGGCTCTTTGCTATGGACTTACATTAAATTAAATAGGCCAAGTGGCAATAAGCCAAAATCACCATGTTTAAAGTACAGAGCACCTGCACCTTAGACCCACTTAGCAGTGGTAAAGTGCACAGAATCCAAAAGGAAGCAAAAATTAAGTCAGCAAAATAGGAAGTCAGAAGGCAAAAGGTCAGGGGAAAGCACATCAAGGATGTCAGGGCTAACACATGTGATACTATTATTGCATTATTTTGTAACTTTTGCACATGTTAACACTATCTGGCACAGGTTTCACCTCATTAATACCTGTTTAGCAATCAAATAGAGCTATAAGCAACAAAAAGGTGACCAGGAATCTTTTGCAAATGGCCTTTCACTGAGAAGCAATTGCCATGTGTTTAGTAATTTTTGATCCATTAAAATTTTAAACAATTTTTGTTAAACTGCAGATTATGCATCAGATGGATTATGTTGCAAATGTGGCAAATCCATAATTATACAAAAGACACTGCCACGGCACAACTAGTGGCCCTGATTATAGAATAGCTAATATTTCAGAAATAGCCATGCTTAAGATCATTGAATGCACCGAACAAATAGTTGATAAGGGCAAACAAAGCAAGCTTATATTCCTTCACCAACCTATAGCCTTTGATACCATCCGCCATATAGGTGTGATAGGCTAGGCATCAAAGGTACAGTAGTAAGCTGGCTTTAAAGCCAATGTAATACGACAGAACCCAATACATTAAGACAGATATGTTCCCATCAAATGCTCTTTGTTTTAGAGGACCTCAGTTATCCATGATGACGCCCTCGCTATTCAATCTTTCCATCTTTCCATTGAGTGAGATCTTCTCCAAGACAGAAGTAGACTGCCTCCATTACTCTGATGATATACAGACTTACCTCAGAGATAGGTCATGGCTCCCTTACCCAATGCCTATCTGATGTAGGTCACAGATGAAACGCAAGTTTAACCCGCAAACAGTGAGTTTCTAACTCCAAAAAGAACACTGGATCTTCCTCAATAAAAACATGAAAATGTAGATGCTTTTAACATCTTCCCCAAGACTATAAAGCCAACAAAATCTCTCGGATTTTTAAAATAGAGCTCTTATCCTTAAACTTTACATTAAAGATGCCACTGAAATCGCCTGAGTTTAGCAGAAGTTTAGCAACGTCAAGTCATTTCCTCTCCAAAGAAACATCATCCGCAGTCACTCAGTGCGCAGTGTCACCAGGCTGTGGAGATATGGCACACTGAGCTCCAGCATGCACTCCCAACTGGATAACCTAAATCACTCCTTAGTTTGAAACATACATCCTCCATTCTTTGGATGTGTTGCTGTCTTTGCTTTTGCATCTCTGAAGCCCTCAAAAGACTTTCTGTGATTAAGACTTCTGTCTCTAAACACATCACTGAAAGGCGAGGAAGTGCTTGGTTTGTCCAGGGCCTGCCCTTCGCCCTTAAAGGCTGTTATATGACGAAGGTCCCTTAAGCCGCTCCCCTTCCACCTATCAGATTTAGTTTTTTAACACCTAGTTATTAAATTTGATATCGAACTGGAAGTCCAGTAAAAAGAAGAATGAGGGCTATGACTGCCACAATATTAATACCTTGTTTTTATACAGTGTTTCATAGCACACTTGCACCATTTCTAAGCACTGTAAATGATAGGTGTTACTATTACCCAATGTGATGGTATTCGATTTATTGACTCCGGAAGGACCGAAGGCTTATTTGACCAAACTGAAATTCAAATTCATGATCTGTGGATCTGCTGGTTATAATGGAGGTCTCCTTTTGGGGAAATATGTGTGAGGAAAAAAACTGTATTTGATTTTACCCAATTGAGAAAATTAATAATTTATGAAAAGTATGATTTATATGAACACCTTATGTTGAAATTACATAAGAAATGTAAATTGAATCTGTCACTTAGAAGTTACTATTTGAAGCTACGATTTGACGTAGTATCCTTCTACAAAAATGCAAGCTGCTAAGTGTTCATGAAAGAAGTGATCTGTGTGGATTTTCCCAGATCGAACGGGTGATTTACATCACATTGTTGACAGTTTGAAATATTTTAAAAGCAGATATCCAAAATGTTTATCGGTTCCAATTAACCAAAAAGCATATAAATTAATCTAAAGTGAAGATTGCATTTATAATAGATTATAGCAGCTATAAACGTTTAGAACTTAATGTATACAAATTTGAAAAATTTAATGTTTATTAAATTAATTGTGTAAAATGGCAACGTGTTAAACGAAAATTACTTTAATAAAAATTAAGGGCTTATATAATGAGCTGCATGAACTCGGAGAGGAAACATAATGCGATTACTACATGGGACAGGAAGTGCTTACAGAAAACGATTATTTAGTTTAGCTTTACATGCTGTAATAGAGCGCTGAAACAACATAGCTGTGTTTAGGCACTATGATGCTATATAGCGGCTCGTGTGGCGGGATAACAATATGAATGTCTTTCCAGCCTGCCTCAGGATGGGTTTTATCTACCGCTCTGCTAGGCAGCATCAGCAGTGCCGAACGCAGAGCTGTGTGATGGGGTTTCACTGCAGCACTTGAGATGTTTCTTACCCTATTTATCTGTAAGCTTTTCAAGGTCTTCACGCCCTCCCTTCACAGAGCCCGGACCTGATTACTGCCCATTTGCCAGTGGTTTCTGGCCTTGTTTTATGATTGCTGGAACATGCTTTCTGCTTTCTGTAATCAGGCGTGGAAAGGGTAAGCAATACCTCTAAACATCCTTGCCTGTCTTTCTGGCTCAGTGGCTTGGTAGTCAGCACGACATGGTCCAACTTCAATAACATCTTGTGGCTGACGTCAATGCAATGTGAAGGAGATTGCATTAGAGAGAAGGGGGTGATGGGGAGACAAGGAGCACTGAGGGAGGAGGGGCAGAGAGATGTAAGTGGGAGAAGAAAAGACCAAAGGATGGCAAATGGGGGATGAAGTAGGGAGGTAATGGGAGAGAAACTGAGCTACAGGTGGAGAACTGGGAGAGGAGAGAGCGACGAAAGAGAGCGAGATGGAAGAAAGGACGTGAGAGGAAAGAAAGGAAAATATAGAAACGATAGAAAGAGATAGAGATGAAAGAGGCAGAGGGATGTGGGGGAGTGAGCAGCGAAGGGCTTAGTGAGGGATGAAAGGGCGTAAAATGGCATGAAAGGGGGAGAAAGGTGAAATGTGAGGAGATAAATGTGGCAGACAGGAGAGAGGACGGTTAGAAAACAGGGATTAAAGGGACAAAAAAGGAATGCAAGACTCAGAGGAAGGGCAGTGGGCATAGAAGGGGTGAAGAGGAGATGAGGGGAAGGGCGGGGGGGAGTGGGCTAGACCAATCAGCAGAGAAGGTTGGAGAGAAGAGCGGGGAAGTGTTAGACAAATTAACGAAAATGCGGCTGCAAAGGGCGAAGGCACTAAAAAAAGTCAGGAGCAAACAAAAAAAGCGGGTGGGGGGGACGCTGGTGAAGAGGCGAGAGCGCAGAGAGGGGCTTCCGATCAATATCTCTTCTCATTACAAAATGTTTTGCGCTGGGAACCATTACCAGCCATCCATTAACGTCCCGGATTATTGAAATATCCGGTAATTAATGGCCGCTCGGGTAGATTTCACGTCCCTCAAAACTGGCCAGTTATTTGTTAGTGATTAATACCTTGTTAGTGTTTAAATTAGTAACGATTAACCACTAATTAATGAGCGCTTCCCCACTCAGCGATGGGATTTGTAATGGGAGGGGCGGCCCATGTGGTTGCTCATGGGACACGCAAGGTGGAAGGTGAACATTACTAATCAGGGAGGCTGGGCCTTAGAGCTACACGTGTGTATGTGACATACAGCGCCAACCAAGCTACAAAGCAACCAGCACTAAACACCTTGGGCAAGTCTAGGGCGAGGCATGTGTGCATATGTGTCACTTAACTAGCGCCAATCAAGAGTAGCACAGCAAAGCAGACCGTGGACAGGGTCACTTGAATTATGCGGCATGGGAGGGCCAAATTATGCGGGAATTAACATGGGAAGAACACCTTTTTTGCCCCTCCCTTTTTTCTCTGCCCACGCTTGCCGGATCACCCCCAAACTTTCCATGCACAGCAAGAATCACTGCATCATTTTTAGGGGGAAATTTCGTGAAGATTCGTCAAGCAGTGCTAAAGATATAGGCAAGTCAAAAAATGCTTTTTCTATAGAAACATGGTCCTGGCTATAACTACCTACTGGCGACCGCCAGTGGATTATATATATAATATAATATAATATAATATATATATAATATATATATATATATTCAAAACAAAAGTTTTTGGCTAATGCTAGCAATAATAAAAATGGATTGCTTCTGTCACCCTCAGCACTCACGCACTAAAAACGTTGTTTGGCACCAAGCACACCCTTTGAACTATGGTACAGACGTGTGTGTGTGTGCTCTCCAGCATAGGGTTTGTGTTGGAAACGTACACTTCCACTACGAAATCCTATGCCTAGAAAAATTCTTAAGTATTTCACACATAGTATGTGTGCTGTATAGTGTGGCACACTCAACATGTGGAATGTTTGAAGAAATATGAACATTTCTCCTTTTCTGCCTGCTTTAAGAAGGTGTACGTTTTTGATGCAAAGCCTGGTCTTTCTCTCTTTCTAGATCGGATGTGCCATCAAAAACTTTGGTGCTTGCACAGATAATCACAAATGAAACCCAAGTAACACTCCATTGATGCAAAGTGGTTCACGGCAGCACAAGGTGGTATTTGTGCTGAGAAAAGGGCACCTTTCGAGTGCATAGTAACTTTTACACCATAAGCAGAAATATTGCACACACCAGGTGGTAAGTAGCAGTGGCGTAGCGTGGGGGGTGCAGGGGGGGCCGGCCGCACCGGGCGCAACATCTTGGAAGAGACTAAATCCACGGGTTAGGGGGCGCAAATTACTTGCCTTGCCCCGGGTTAGGGGGCGCAAATTACTTGCCTTGCCCCGGGTGCTGACAACCCACGCTACGCCACTGGTAAGTAGCCCCTGGTCGAGTTTCAGCAGATGAACCTTGGCATAAATCAACCAGGCAAATATTGAACATGGTCTATTGGGGCACTGCAGATGGGGTAGTAAAATGCACTATTATTGTGTTATTCCCTATTCCAACGTGCACAATTGAGAATTGGCTGCAGAATCTGCAAATTTTGAATCTGGTGAATAACACACCTGCACAATCAATATTTACTGCGTGTACAATTTGTATCCGGGATGCTACACTAACTGTACATGGGTTGTTAGCTGGTCTCTCTCTTGGCGAGACCAAAGAAGGATTCAGGGCCTTTTTCACAACACATTTTTGAAGCAAGTATTCAAATATTGGAGTTGCGGTCGTACATGGGAGATCTGGATTCACACAACATTTATGCCAATGCTTGAAATTTTCTGTCCCATAACTTCACCAGTATAAGAGATATTTAACGGTACCATGTTTAGTGTAAAGAGCGCCTTAGCGCAGCACATGGTTTGCAGTTTGTCTATGAAGAGCTATTTTGTGAATCTACAAGAAGTCAGAAATCTACTCAAATGTTAAGTGAAAGCATTTAATGGGCAAAGTTCCGATGTTTCAAAAAAGTTTGTGAATCTACTCCCAGTAGCGCATGCTTGGGCACACTCTACCCGATGGCAGTGTCCGATTTGCCTCACGTGGATGGAACATTGGCTTCAGAAAGTCTTTAAAAAGCTCTCTGTGGGGGCTGGGATACACATGATCCATCTTTTTAGAGGAGCGATACGATCCATGATGAATGTAGCATAATTCAATGGAGACAGCAAATACAATTATGAAAATCCATTCTAAATTTGTTACCTGCTGTAGCTTCGCACGGAAAAAAACACAGCCAGGCTTGTCATACCCATGACATAAATGACGGATGAAGGACGGGATGCTGACAGCACAAACAAGTTCTAAGTGGTTGCGTGCTGTTTCATCCTTGAAAATCAAAACCCGTTCCTGTGTTCCTTGACATGTGACAACTTTATGAAAAGCCTGGGCAATTTTTATGGCAGTGAAATCTCCCAAATTTTGTAAATTTTGCATTGGATGAATTTTGAGAAACATAGGGGCTGATTTAAGAAAATTGGCGCTACATTCAATTCGCCCCTTAGTGCCTCCCTAATGCCATCATGTGTGCGCCATATTTAAGATACCATGCACCATGGCGGTAGTTATGGAACTAGCATCAAAATTTTTGACACTACTTTGGCGCTTTACAGGATGATCATCAAAAATGTTGACGCTAATCCTGCAAAGCACATTGAGGCCCATTATAAATAATGGTGTGTCTCCTTTTAACACCTGCTCGGTGCAGGCGTTAAAAAAGGAGCAAAAAAGTGGTCTTTTAGATTTCTTTGCACCATTTTTTCAGCCCCCCTAATGGGAATGTCCCCTTTGCATACATTATGCCTGGTGTAGGCATAATGTGGTACAAGGGGTTACAAAGGGGCGCAATACATGCATTGCGCCACTTTGTAAATCTGGGACAGGAATTTTTTCCTCGTTGGGCCACAGTAGCATAAAAAATGATGGTAATGTGGCACAAGGAGGTGCTATGGACTCTTAAATCTGGGCCTTAATGAGGTCGCGTATTAGGCAGTAGAGTAGTAAGAAAATCATGGGCTGTGACAGAAGCAAGGAAAATGGCCCCTCTTGCCGATGCTGGTGTAGCAAAATACAGCACTGTCAGGCCCCAATGGTCCCCACAGGGGTCTGGACCCTGGTGTCACTGCACCTGTTGTACCAATAGTAGCTACACCTCTGTGCGCAGGAACAACATTTCACATATTTTGTGCCTGCAAGAGACTGGTTTGAGTAGAAAATGTCTTGCGTTTTTTCCATAAACCTCTTTCCTGCTATTACTTGTATGACGTTTAAATAGAAGGAATGCCTTCACATGAAAGATATTGCATTTGGGGAAATTTAAAGTAAATTTGTGTTATTTTCACAAAATGTCACCCCAAACAAATCCCGATTTTACATCATCTACTTTATAGTACCCTTAAACCAAAGTCTTAATGCCGTCTGAGCAACAGGTTTCTAGATTAAAGCACCCTTCTACTAAAGGTTTTACACAGGCGCTTGAGCAGTGTTAATTAGCTTTGCGGATGTGGGTCTTTAAAATGGTAAACACATTGACAACGTTTGTTGCAGCGCTTTGCGCTACAAAACTTTAGTAAATGTAGGCCTTTTTCGTAGGCATGCGTACAACGAGTTCAAGGAATGATGAATATATTGTGTTTCTACCCAGAGAGTGATGCAGGTCACACAGGTGGAGAGCAGATTGATCATTTCTAGTACTCAGAATCAAGGTATTATGGGTAAAATAGTGAACTGTCATATCCTGTTGCCCATGGATGCTGCAACCCTCTCAATGGGCTCTTTTTTGGGGCTGGATCTAACAGTCGTTTGTTGAGCACTTTTAGCTGCTAAACATGAAAGAGAACAGGACGGGCCTAATTAGTTAGCTACATTAGCAGCTACAAAAGGTGGAACAGAAGCACATTAAACGAGAATGGTGACCACTACCCAGGAACAATAATCTGTGTTGATGCTTAACATAGACCACAAATGTGTCATGAAACAGAGGTGTGAGTCAGGGTCACCATAAAGAGATGGAGATGGAGGATGTAATGACGAAGACAGAGCCGCATCGCACACATTTAAACATATACATATTTACATTACAGATTAGCGCTGGTTGATAGTGAGAAGATCTCAGCTCAGCTGGCAGCATGGAAGCAGCGTTAGGATTGAATGGAGCGCCAAGGCAGAGTGGAAGTCTCTGCCTGCTGGCTCCATCGTGGCAACACATTGCCTGGTTGAAGAGAGCCTAGTGCATATGTGTGTCTGGCCAGCCCAAGACAGCCGGCCAAACATACATAGTTTATTATGATTTTGTTGTAAAAGTTTTCCAGCTGCTTCTGCTGGTGGGGGGGTGACGCTCCACCGCCATAGCGGAGGAGCCACTCCTGATGGCTTCCCTGTACACTTACTATGTCTTAAGGTTTTGCAAAGACACAGTAGGGGCATAGTAGCTCATGCACACATATGCCCTCACATGCATTCTAGTGCACCCTGCCTTAGGGCTGTAAGGCCTGCCAGAGGAGAGACTTACCTATATTGTATGCAGTGTTAGTGGGAATGGCACTTTTGGTGAGTGCCATGTCGAGTTTGCAACTTTTAAATACACCTTGTCATGCACTTGCAATGGCAGTCTACGTGAGGCCGGTGTGGTGCTTCTCAGAGTGGCACAATGGGTGCTGCAGCTCTTGGGTGGGTGGGCTCTTCAGTACCCATGCCCTAGGTACCAGGGGTACCATTTACTAGGGACTTACAAGGGTGGCTGAAGTACCAAACATAGTACAGTTTTAGGTAAAGAGGTCTGGGCCTGGAACCTGTTTAGCAGGGGCCAGGACACTTACACTTTGAAACCACATAATTTCCAAGCAAAACGTTGTGGGCTACCATGTCGAAAGAGGCCCTTTCTCACGATAGATACGTATAACATACAAAAATCGAGGTAAATTTATATATGTAAAATTAAGGTAGAACATTAAGGAGGGTAACATAAAGTGTTATAAAAATTAGGTAGTCATGTGCGAAGTTTGTTTATTTTTTTATTTTGCTTTTGTGTAAGTATGTGAAATGTGGTGAAAATTATAAAAACATTACACATGATATCCAAAATATGAATCTGTTATTTAGCTCTATATTTTGGTGAGAAATGTGTGCCCTTATCAATTCTTGATGCAAGGATGCACATAAAAATAGCATGAGAAACAAAATTTTATGAGCTACAAGCACTAGCGTTCTTTGTTGTTCATGTTGCCCCAGAGCTACAATTTAGCTGCAAACAGCAGCGTAATGACATTATTTAGTGTAATGGTGTATGTTAGAAATGGGGTCTCTGATTGGCAGTCAGCTTGCACTCTGTACAAGCAGGGACCGTCACTCTAGTCAGGGTAATGGAGATACACATGTAGATAACCCCTGCTCAGCCCCTTGGTAGCTTGGCACAGGCAGTCAGGCTTATCTCAAAGGCAATGTGTAAAGTGCTTGAACCAACAAACACAGTAGTACAGTGAAAACACTACAAAATGGACACCACACCAGTTTAGAACAATAGGTAATATTTATCTAAATCAAACAAGACCAAAACTACAAAAATCCAACATACACAAGTCAAGATATGAATTTTCAAAGGAATAAGAGTCTTACTCCATTGAAAACAATGGAAACGTTGATTTTACACAAAGTCCCTGGTTTGCATCAAAAATAAAGTCGCACAGGTGAGCGTGCATCAGCGATGCATAGATTCCTTACTCACAAGTGAGGCTGTGCGTTGTTTCTTCTCTTGTTCTTTCTCCGGTCGGGTCAGCGATCCGTCGTTTTCCTGTGCCGCAAGAGAGCGATGCGTCTATTTCCAGACGGGCACCTCGGATCTACGCAGGCTTGCGGTGATTTTTGACGCCCAGCAATGATGCGTGAGAAATCTGCCCGCAGGGTGTTGGAAAACCGCTCTGCATGGGGTTTGCATCGTTATCAGCAGCCGCATGCGGGTGTTGTGTTGTTTCTCCAGCTTTGATGCGTCGATCGCCAAGCCGCGATGCAGGTGGAGCATCGATTTTAGCCACGAAGCGGGTGGCTCATTCTTTTTCAGCTGCGTTGCAGGTGGTGTGTCAAACTTTTCTCCACACTTTGTTCTGTGCGTGGATTTCAGTCCTTGTTCTGCCAACTTCACCTGTCAAGGACCCAGGGACTGGATAGGGAACCCCTTGGCAGGGCAGGAGTCTCAGCAGAGAGTCCAGGTGCTGGTAGAAGAAGTCTTTGATGGCCCCAAAACAGGAGGCAAGCTCAGTCCACGCCCTTGGAGATTTTGCACAAGCAGAAATATACCACAAAGTCCTGTCTTTGTCCTCCCTCAGGCAGAAGCAGCAACTGCAGGCCAACCCAGCAAAGCACAGTCACATGCAAAGGGGCAGTACTCCTCCAGCTCTTCAGCTCTTCTCCTTGGCAGAGGTTTCTCTTGATTCCAGAAGTGATCTAAAAATCTGGAGTTTTGGATCCACTACTTATACTCCTTTCTGCCTTTGAAGTAGGCAAACTTCAAAGGAAAGACTGTTGTTCAGAAGATCCTGCCTTGTCCAGGCCTGGCTCCAGACTCACACCAGGGGGGTTGGAGACTGCATTGTGTGAGGGCAGGCACAGCCCATTCAGGTGTAAGTGACCACACTGCACACAGAGACACTGCAGTGGATCTGAGCCGTGTTTACAGGGCACAACCAGTGCTACAGGCTCACTAGTAGCATTTGATTTACTGGCCCAAGGCACCTCTAGTGCACTTTACCAGGGACGTACTAGTAAATCAAATATGTCAATCATGAAAAAGCCAATTCCACATACAATTTACACATAGGGAGCACTTGCACTTTAGCACTGGTAAGCATTGGTAAAGTGCCCAGAGCAACAGAATCAGCAAAAACAGAGTCCAGCACACAGCAATAAAACCTGGGAAGCAGAGGCAAAAATTTAGGGGAGACCATGCCAAGAATGCCAGGTCTAACAGTGTAATTTTAGGATTTTTCCATGAGTATAATGCAAAATTCTCAAAATTACACAAATTGCGCCTGCATAATTTAGATTTTCCCTGGGCCTAGTCATCTGTCCTGTCCATCCCCCATCTTAAATATCCAACAAAAGGAAAAAGCTATTCCAACTACGTGCCGCATACAATCTCAGAGTACAACGAAAACAGTTTTGGCCAGTCTTATCACAGCACTGACTCTCTCTCTCTTTTGGACCAGGACAGAAGGCTACGACCAATGGCACTGAACTCATGGAAGCCAGACCCAAGCCTTCTCCACCTCACTGCATGGATATGGAGCCAGGAATAAGGAAGAAAACAACAACCAGAAAGGAAGAGCTCTAAATCCAAACCTGAGGAGAAAGCATTAAAAACCTTGCTAAGGTCACCCCACTTTTCCATACCAGTACAACACCAAAATAGATGAAGGAATCATTGCTTGCAAAATACTTTGCCGACATTTGCATCTACTGCATTCTCTTGAAAATGGTTCCATGCTTTTTAGCTCCTTATAGGTATTAAATTAAGCAATTTAGCTGTGATCATACTTTCTGTCTCACCTATTTAATCACAGTAGTCTCACTAAATGGAGTAAAACGTTTAAGAGATGGGAACAACTGAGAGGAGACGCATCTATAGAATGTGGGAAACTTTGTAAGCCAATGGGGTGGAGGGAACACAAGAGTCTTGTCATGGGGTGTGATTATATGCAGTAAACTTAAGGACCTCAGTCTAGAGGAGTCTAAATTGCTCATGACTCCCTCAGTCGCTCAGTGACATGTCATGTTGCATCCATCAACCCAGCAAATATCTGAGGCATAAACCAACTAGAGCTTTCGAGGTCTGCCTGACACCAGAAACAGAATCCTAATTAATGGCAGCTAGAGCATACTGCAGATGGTGGATGTAGTCGAGCAGAAAAGCTTTAGTCTTGAACAGGACCACCCTCTAGCAACTGGCACCCAGAAATGAAGAGCAACTTCACCCTTTCATCAAAAGTTTAATGGAGGTGACGAGCATGGAGGGGAGTGCACAGAACACTCCCCAAAGTAAGTGCATGTATATTTGGCAAGCACACATGCGGACAAGAGCTCTCTCCAACCCGGCACTTTAGTGCTGAGTTGGAGAGATCCTGCACAGGCTTGCAGTCTGCGCTGTAGGGCCCAGCAGGGGTGCTCCAGCCAATAATAACATTGCTCTGAGCAGCTGCATGATTGGCGGAGGCCAGGATGGGAGCCTGAGCCTGGTGTGCGACACGGGAGCTGCACAGCTATGAAGTAAGTCGATAGTTTTTTATATATATATATATATATATATATATATATATATATATATATATATATATATATATATATATATATATATATATATATTTGTTTGGTTCCCCCTTCCCTGCCCTCATGCCAAGTTGCCAGCCGCGACTGAGGATGACTCATATGAGAAGATTCAGCTGCACAAATATGATTGCAGGAGACTGAAGGTGACCTTGTGAATAAAGGCTCCTATCATGCTGTTTGATACCTCAAGGTAGGACTTGGAGTACTATCCCATAAAAAGCTAGAACCAAGCACAATATATACTAAACATGCAATAGGTGCAAAGCAAAACATCAGTGTAATAAACTATTTCCACTTAGGCCTGACATTTAGCTGCCCATATTATAATTACGTGTAAATTGCCTAGTTGGTAAAAACCTACTCCGCAGAGTGAGATAATCGTGGGGAAGGCGATTTTCACATCATTCCTTGTTCTAGGCATTAGAATATGGGATGGCGTGCTTATAGCCTATGTTTTCCCTCGAACTGAGGTGCGCGAACTCAGTTTTGCTGTAGAATTTGCACATTTTACCTGGAAAATCATTTGGGCAAAGCCCTTGCATTATTAGAGCGTTGTTAGTGCCCCCTTTTCAATCCTCATTCGGGTGCAAAGAGGAGTTTTTGCCGGAATTCAAATTTGTGGGCCGCACACAATGAGGGCCTTAGTCTGGTCTCACTCTAGACATACACTCCACAGGTGTCTGCTATGTTGTGTTGCTTTCATGACCCCCCCCAATCCTCTCCATGTTCTGTTCCCCCTTTGTTGATGTTCATCTCAAAGGCTGTCTGTCCCTTTTCTTTGCCTCTGAAATTCCTTCTAGTCGGGTTGATTTCCTCATTTTCCATAACAAGAGCTTCTAAAACAGCCCTTTACGTGCCCCACATTAGTCAGAGAAAGGTGTCTTATTTAAAGAGGGTGAATGGACCTCTACCTGCTAACAGTGATCCTAGCAACATCTAGATGACTGAGAGAGTCGTGCAGCAAGGGTGCTTTGAACCCTGGTGCAAGGAGGGAAAATGGCTCCCTTGCCCTCTACCTGGGTATTAAACTACAACCACGACTGTTACTCTGTGGGCCCCTAAGGCTCCTGTACCATTGTACCTGCTGCACTACTTCTAGAAACACTCCTGGACTTAGCACGAATTCCTTCTGTTGTAAGTCACCAAAGTTCCCAGTTTACTTTAGTTTACTATGAAACACAGACACACAATTGCAGGTTGTACCACAAGAGTCAGATTTGGTTTGTCCTGAAGACAAATGTCTTTTTTTCCAAGCCCCGCATAAGACTCACTCTGTCTATCTTAACTCTTTATGAGGGTATGACATAGCACCGTTGGAAAAGGTTTTAGGGAAAAGTTTGATCTCGTTGTTGAGATCACCCATTTAAGAGGAATGATCTGAACCACATCTCAGTCCTCTTTGGCTTCACTATATAGTAAGAAGCCAATGCACATGTCAGGATCAACAGCACCACTCTGGTCAATCATTCACAAAATAATGTGTACTGCACACATTGCACCACCTTGGGGGAAGCTCGGCACTGATTAACAGATGTTTATCGTTATGCAACTCAACAGTATGGTGAAGGCTCCCTGTGAAGATAGTTCATAGAGTATTAAGCAGCAGGCTGGAGCTGGAATGAGGAATGCTATGAGGTCATATAGAATGTGGGAGATGAAGAAAGAGAGAGATAGGGAGAGAGAGCTGGATGGTGAGGGGCTCTGCTGGAGATGACATGTATACTAATCTCACGTAAATAAAGACAGAAGAAAAGGAGATCTACGTGTCCTTAATCTTCACACTCCCCCAAATTAGGGGAGCGGTACATATGGAAGGCCTTGCTGGGCCGCAGCTGAAGGTCAGTGGTGTGATGCACCTCTGCTCTCCAGTATCGCAAGTGGCAATAAGCCAGGAGCTTGCTTACGGTCCTGGAAGCACTTGAAGTGCTTTTGGGTTGTGAGCCCATACCTCATGCAGCAGCCCTGCCCTTAAAAGGGGACGCGGGCAGGGAGCGGGTCTTTCATTCCTGGTCACCACCTTGCTAGTACACCGTGCTCTCCCCATAGGCATTCCTAGAATCTTTCTTTATCCCTTCCACCATCCCCATAGCAATAAGAAAATTGGTCTACTTTGATTTGCCAGGGCTGACTGTCTTTAGTTATGGTACTTTGCCTGGTTAACTAAATTTATTTTACTTTCCAGTTTGATTGCTATGTCATATTTATTTTATGGAGCTTGGCAGGTGAGGTCATGATTGGTAGGGCAATTTGTGTCGATATACATCATACCTTTTTCTTAACTAAACATGATTGTAATGTCACGGAGTCCTCCAAGGGGTGCTGGCAGGGACTCGAATGGAGGAGTCAGGGATGCCGGGGTTGCAAGTGAACACTGGCATCTGGTCATTCTGGCGAACCACCCGTGCAAGCGCAGTTGGACAAAAGCTAGACCTGGCCCTTGGGGCGGGGGGTGGGGGGGAATAATAATGATGGGTGTAAGGGGTGCCCGAGGTAAGTATCCTGGCGGGCAGGCGGGCCCCCTGCACAGGTATACCCTGGGAGGGGAGGCTGGTGGGTAGGGTCCTCCCCTAAGGAGGGACCACTCCAGAGCTATTCAATGAACAAGAAAAGGGACCTTTTGGAGCAGGAGACACCACTCACCATTGGGACCAGGCATGATGTCCCTCAAAGGCCTAAATTGGATATGCAGGAACTTTATGTATAGTGTCTCTGTTAAGGTTAGCCAACCAATAGCTGTAAATATGAATGGTTGCTGTGTGTGAACTTTGGAAATGTTGTGTGTTTTAAAAATTCAGAAGTTAGTTTTCTTTTTAATAAATTCAGCCAAGGGTTCACGACCCCTAATCCAAGAACTGTGTGGAATTTTGCCTAACTGGGAGGGGTATGGGTGGATGATTTGGTGTGAGGATGGTTTAGGGATAATTAGGGAGGCTTCAGGGATACTAGGCCATACTCATTTTAGGGGCACCTTGGAAATGAAAAACAGATGTTTATTGTCAGAGCCACTGGAATTAGGTGATTGTCAGCCGCAGAATCTTTCACATAACAAAGGATTTTCCACATTTGACACATAACCCATCAATTGCTGCATAATGTGTGAATTTTGACAAAACACATTATTTTTAGCTCAAACATATAACAAATTGCAAAAAATATAGCAACATGTTTTTGTGCAATAGTAGGCCCTTTGCAAAGGTTGATTGACAATTTTTCAGTTGCTTATTGCTGTAGTTGGCATTTAAATGGGTGCCAATAAGGTGAAATATTTTCCCAGACAGTGTTATGTGTAAAAATGATAAAATAACGCTAAAACAAAATATGGCACATTATTCCTCATAATGTGCCTTTTCTTGTTTCTTTATTGAGTCAACCCTGCCACGTAATTTGCTCCTCTTCTGCCACATAATTCCAGTGGCTCTGTTTATTGTTACAAAACTGAATGGTACTCTTTTTTATTGATCTTTTAAGAATGAGTAGACCAGCTGGGATATGCATGTACAACCATGAAGGTAAATAAACACTTCTGGGACAGATGCAGTGTCCACTGACCTACCAAACCCGGCTGCTATTCAGCACTCTTCTAAGCAGTGTCATATAGTACAGCGTGCCACCTTCCCTCTAATGTGCTTTGGGATCCCATCATGGGTACTAAGCACTCTACAATGCAATACATTTACCCTCTTTCAAAAGATAGGGGGCAGATTTACTAACATTTCACGCAATGCAGCACAGCAAAGCAACTTGCTGTGCTGCGTGCCAGGGAAACGTCAGAAATGCGCTATATCTTCAATATGACACATTTGTGCTGCCTGCTTGCCATGGCTCACTGTGTGCTGCCTAGCACCAGCGCAGACATCCTTGCAGCATGGTGCAAGACTGCCTACGAGCAGACATTTTCCTTTCCTTTTCCCATTTTCCTTTTTCTAGGTGTGATGCACAATTCATCACACATACAAAAAGGAAGTAACAAGGAGACATAAAAATATTTCTCTTTTTTACTCCTGGGTTTGGGAGACAGCATTTGGACGCATCCCCAGGTTTACAACTCTTTGTAAATCTGGGAATGAGCCAAAATTCATGGGTGGATGTGTGAGAACGCCCACCCTCCACCCATGGAACGCCTCCCTATCGAAAAATGTGCTGCCTTGCGTCATCTTGGATTTACTAAACCAAGCAGAGCCTCTCAAAGTTCCTTTGCTTGGCTTAGTAACATTTAAGCCCTTGTGGCAACCCAGGCAGTGCTTAATTTGAGCTTGTTGTTTCCGGTGCAGAGCACCGGCACTTATTTTTTAGGGCCGGGGCTTATTCTTCTACCTCAAGCATTTACTGCGAGCAAAAGACACATATGGGACAGACGGAGGAAGGGGAAAACAAAACAGCGTCACAAAGGGAGAAAGTAGAAAGCTGCAAGAGTGAGCTGAAGGGGCAGGGTGTGGCTTTATATGGATTGAAGAGGTCCGAGATGGTTTCAGGATTACGCCGCCTCAGTATTATGCGTTAACACATTTAATCACAGCAGCCGTGTGTTTAAGAGGAGGGCTTTGGGCACCGTCACGGTTTTAGTTACAAATTAAGCACTGAATGCAAGGGCTTAGTAAATCTGGCCCAGGGTGTCTATGGCTGCACCTACCTTGTTTACAAGTTCTACCACTCCCTCCCTTCATGTCTTCCTGGTTTTTGTGCTGTGTGGCTAACCATATTGAGCTCCTTCTCTGAGCGTATTCATCGACGGGACATTCGCTCATGGTGATCTCCTGGCGGTGGATCAGCCTCTAATACTGTTCTATGAGAGGGCAAAGAAAGCACCTGGAAACAGTACAAGCACACCACGTGTGGAAAGAGGCACATGCTGAACCCCCACAGGTACAGCAACAAACCTGTCAGCTCGCATTCACACGGAAGCTGGAGAGGAAAACACACGCACTGCAAATATGTCACACATGGAGGGAGGTGATAAAACATGTGAGGAAACTCTGCTGTGATGCCAGAGAAAAGCCACAAGAGAACGGAACTGCCGCAAGCTGCAAGAAAATTCTGCTGCCTTGCTTCCCGAATTAAAGGGTAATCAAATATATCTTGAGGTGTGTTTAAAGGTCTTCGCTGAGGGTGGCATTAACTATTCGTTGGCATCCTGATAACGCGTGGTGATGCCTGACATGTCTCCGTGCTGCCTAAATGCCTTATAAAGTCTGTAGATGAATTGCAATCGTCCCACTGACCTCTTATACATTTTTAGATCCGGCGGAAGAGTGCTTTGGCTCTCGCATGACCGAGTACTGAAGTAATGAATGCATTTATTGTATGATTACTTAAAACCATTACAAAATAGCAAATTAGCAATTAAAACTCCAGTACGATAAAAACATTCAAACTGAAACTGTTCCCTACTTGATTCAGTTTTTCTGATATATATCATACTATTGCAAATGTATCAAAGCTAGCTAAAATCTCAGGTAGGGGAACAATTGGTCAAAAAGTTTGTCCTGGCGTGGTTCAGTGTCTGAACATTTTTCTTGTGTTCTGTGCTGTTACAACGATGGTGAAGCAATCTGAAATCTCATTTGGTAGAACAGTTAACCAAAAGGTTTGGCCTTGCATGATTCAGTATCTAACCATTCAACCATTGGGCTAAAATGAGATAGTTCATAAAAAAAGGTAAAAGACTGTACTCTAAAGTAATTTGGACTGGGCTGGTCACTGTGGAAAGACAGAGCATGGCCCGATAACGGGGCGGAGTGCCGGGCAATTTGTCCTTTAACAGGGTCCAAGCCAGATGCATACATTTGCAGAATTTGGCCATATCTGTCACTGTTTCCAGAGAATGGAACTGGGCGAATAAGGCCATTACTGGCACACAATGGCACACAATGGCAGTAGCTGGCAGATAAACCCACAGCAAGTATGTCGAAGTATGTCGCCAGCTTTTGAATAGAGAGGAATCTTTATGCCTTATGATGGCAGTGCATGCCAGGCTGCTTCTAGACACGCAATCACTGCAGCAGAGCATATGATGACTGCTCATGGCCCTAAGAGGCTCCAGAGGAGCATATGATTATTTTCCATGGGCATGGGACGGCTATATATGGGCATAACGTGGCTATATTTGGGTATGATAGTCCCACACGATGGCCCTTCCTAGCATCTGGTGACTGTATCTTAATAAATAAGGCTTTACCTGTGATGGAATGGCAGTTCCTGGTGCACTCAACACATACGCTGCCATGCCATCGGTAACTGGCATGGCTGTAAGCCGCACATGAGGCTGCTCCTACCGCAGATGGCAGTACCACAGCATAATATGGCTGAAGCTCTGCATATGATGGCTATAACATGGAACACATGGGTGTAACAAGGCGTCTGAGGCTGTCCACATGCATATAATGGTTGTACCAGAGCACATGTGGCTGCCCTTGACATTACATGGCAGTAAATGTGGAGATTAAGCTGTATTTCGCTATTTTATACATATAGGTGGTATATGATGCAGGACATGGCATATGAGTTGTAGGTGAGCATGGCTGCCGACAAGAATATGCCAATGGGCCTGCCACGCGATGGTAGTGCCTGGGCGTATGAGGCAGCTATCTAACTTAATAAAATACCGCGAGGCACATGGCAGGAGTCCAGGAGGCACACATGGGCGTATTCAGGCCATAATCAAGCATGCCAAGGCTGTACTCAGGTATGTGATGGCTATATCTATCAAATGATGCTGTATATGAGCACGTGAGATGTTTCGACATACGACTGTGCTCTTGGGAATATCATGGTAGTACATGGGGTTGTGAGACTGCACCTCAGCAATCGATGCTGTATATGGCATATGATGTCTGTGCCTAAGAAGATGGGACAATATTTGGGCATACGACGTGCCTAAATGAGCAGATAATGGCAGTAACTGGGCATATAGTTCTTCACATGGGAATATAATGACGGGAAAGAAGGCAATCGGGATGCATCTGTTATAAGACGGTAACATTTTACATATGAGCCTTCATCTTGCATATTATTGTAGCACCGGAGCGAATATGGCTCCATCTGGCACTATGATGGCTGCAGCTGAGTATATGCAATTGGATCTAAACTATATGAGACCGTGCTTGAGTATTAGAGGATGTACAGACCCTGTATGTTCCTGCCAGGTACTCTAAAAGCTGAACCTACCTGATGCATCCTAAAAGGGGGCAGCCGAAAGTCTAGGGATCTTGATATGAGGCTCACGGGTGTCTGTATAATTTTACGTAGAATCTCTTGTTAGCTGAAGTAGAAAAAAATATTCAAATTTTAAAAAGAAAAATGAGCTTCAAAGCGGTGTATGTGTAATCTTTGCCTTCCTTCCAGCTTAAAAATTATTTTTTAACTGAACAGTACACCATATTAACCACTGATTCAAAGTTGTATCTGTTTAATATTTCATGCCCTAGGAAAAGACCCGAAAACTGCAGTTCGTCTTCTGAGATCTTCATATGTACTGCATTTCCACATGTGGTCGTGTGCCAAATAAAAATGTTGTTATTTAAAAAAACCTACGGTGTCTACACCGATTTAATATAGTGCAGTCGAGCAAGGCTAGTTTATGACTTCTACGTTTAATCCATAAATGCAATACTTTATAATTCAATAAACAACAGGTCCCAGTCACTTGGTGCTTATGATGAAAGAGTGAGATGAGTTTATTATTTTGAAATGGGTTGTGCACTTTAAATTAAATGAATAGCCGTAGTAAATATAATATACATTAACTTTCAACTTAGAATGATACAGTGAACCAAAGAAAACACAGAATGCTGTCTACATTCCAGTAATGTTGAAGAAGAACATTTTCATATAGTTAAAAAGAGGACTTGAAAGGTAGTTTTGCATGTCAGTTTTTATTTGTTCTGTCTCACGTTACATTTTTGAGCAGACATGTTTCTTTCAGTGTGGACTTTATCAAGGTAGCAATAAGTTCCATCAGTGTATACTCAATAATCAGGGGCCATTGTACAAGTGCAGTGCATTTCATGGTGTTAGAACCTGCATGATGTACAGTTGTGCCCCCTGCTCTACCTGTTCGAACAGCGTATCCGTCATCCTGTTTTCTTATTTCTGGTCAAGTCCCACACCAATTCTGTGTACCCACAATGACCTACTCCAGGTCTTTTGACAATGCTAGGTTCTGGACCTATTCTTAACTGAGAGGGGTGCACCAAGCACACTCTCCTAGTAACAGAGGAATAGCATCCCTGTCGTGGGTTTCATGTGTGGAGTGTTGTGGTGGCAGCGTACCATGGATGGTGAACTATAGTGACAGGCTCTTACCTGTGAAACATGAAAGCATGCAAACGGATCAGTTCATATAAAGTTCCGCACTCACGCTGAACCTGGAATCCTGAACTCGATATCCTGTGCATTGTACATGTGCGTGTGTGCTCGATGTGATAGTATGCTGTGCTCGAGTGATGCAGGCTTGAGGGTTCCATTTGTTGAAGCCCACAGCCTGGACCAGAGTACAAGATGCAGGAGAGGTTTCTCCAAATAGCACATGTGCATTGCTGGCAACGTCTGGGGAGTGGGGCCTGGACGGGGGCACCAGACATTATGGTGAAAAAAGAGGAGATAGGCTTTCCTTAGAAGTGCCAGGACACTTCCCGATACGTTGGGCTGCAAACAACTGGCTGCAACTGACACCAGACAGCTGGAAGGTGGTACAGATTGAGACCTGCTGCATCTGTTGTTAGGGAAAGGAGCCTTTTGACGTGGCATATATTCTTCTCTCGCTTCCTGCTCTCTGTGAGGGTAGGTCATAAATTGCTGGGTGTACTTCTATGGTGGGCAGTCCACCTGGAGACTCTCCTGCTGAGCAGAACATCTTTTCAGCTGTAGGCTAGGCCTGGAATGGGGCCTGGCAGGACTAATGAACAGGGAACCAACTCAAACTGGTTCCAAAGACCTAAAATACATATCCTCAGTCTGCAAAACCACTGAACGCTGAAGACCCATCATTGTTCATTGTTGTGGTCTCCTCTAAGGAGCAGGGAATACTTTTCAGAGTACAAAGGGACTACTACACATAAGAGGCTTGGTGTTTTCACTGATGCCTAACTCCCCAGAGGCGAGGGAACATCGCCTGAAGTCCGTTCTGAAGGAGGAAGTACTGGACTGTCCTGTGTGCCAAGATGTCCTACCTGTATGTAAAGGAAAGGGAGCACAAACCTTGCAGCAGGAAGGAATTGTAGAGTAGGGTGCTGTAATTGACCCTGGCAGAGGGTCCATCTAAAAGAAACTGGCTAGGCAAGTGTGCCAAAGTACCCCCATTACTGAGAATTGTGCAGTGCGGCCATTGCCATTTATCCCTGTTGTAGCTGCAAGGTACCTGGAGTGGTGTGCTTAAGTGGTAGACTCAAACAAAGTCAGGATAAATACCTACAGGTGGTCTGGGTGCTCCACAAGTGCACTGTGTGACTGTGACACTATCAAGTGTGTCGTGGGGTTGGAGCCAGAAACAAAGTGACCAGAGAGGTGCCCTGCAAGTGTCTCATGAACAATTAAAGTGGTTACACTTCAGGCACTGTGTGCCAAAGATAGCTCCGGGAATCTGCTATGCTGAAGAATCATCATCATCATCTGAGGGCGTGTGACAATCATGCTTAAGAAGAAGCTCTAAATCCTCACCGGACTGTATTAGTGTACTGTGTCACGAATTGAGCACCCATTGGAGCACTGGAAGGAGCAGCAATCTGAAATCTGCTGCCCAGAAGAGAGACCTCTTCAGAAGCCACCACTCCTGCTGTGACACTCCAAGTGAAGAGCTTTATGGCTGGCTGTCACATGGCTCTTCAGAAGACTGCATGTGGCACCTGGAGGTTCCTGTTTCCAGTGAGGTCCCTCTACTGCGTGAGGACCGTATGTGGCCCAGTGATGCTACCACAAACTTGGTGAGGTACTGAATGGGCCTATGCCCGAGAGATTCAGTGCTAGGACTAGATAAAAGGGGGGAAGGAATACGAGCTGCACCCAGCGATCTACCATGAACATTAAAGCTGAGGAGGGTGTCCACAGACGGGGGGACCCATGAGGGGCAGGTAGAGGGGGGGAGTCAGCAGAAGCTATAAATGCTCACAGACATGTACCCTGGATCCAAGTTTTTGAGCATTATTGATTGTGTAATGGAATTCTATGTGTTATATCTAATAACGTAAGTGCCTTTTCTTCAAAGAGAAGCATTGGGCTGATCATATTGCACTGCTGGGGTATGGTATTGATTCCTGAGCCTGAGTAACCTCCACACTAGTCTCCCTGCTCACCCTCATTGCTACTGAGAGTCAAGTCCTGAAAGGGCTATCCTTGGCCCAGTTTGCAAAGCCGTAGGAGGGCAGTGCTGAGACAGCAGTAGGAAAATGTCTCAACTCCCATGGTTACAGTCCAGCAACCCCTGCTTGAATGGTGGTATACTGTTATTATATGCTATGTTAAGTTATGTTTATGTTAATAGAGATTTGTTTAGCATTGTAATGTAATTCCTAGCAGTAACACATGTGGGACCACATCTACATTAGGGCATGAAATAAGTCCTGCTGTGGTTGTACAGCATACTTATATAGTTTTTAGTTCCATTACAGAACCACTTAATGAGAGGGCATGCACCTCTAGTGTACCATTCAAACTACCGAAAGGCAGTGCCTTTCAAAGCATGAAATGGAGGAATGAACCACAGGTCAACCAGCAAGAAGTGTTGTCATGCTTATGATCACTATTTAGTCGTAAGCCATGAATGCAGTTTTACCATGTTAGTAAACCCTGTGGCAAGCACAGCAAACATATAACTCTGACCTGGTGATAAGCTAACCCTGGAGCTATTATACATGAGACTAGTCTTTACAGGTGGACTTCCATCAGAACACATCATAACATAAACCTATGGCTTAAGGCAATCCCATGTGCTGAACTAACCACAAACATTCCTCATACTCTTTTGGTAATAACCAAATGTTGTGTGGAACATTAGGGAGTTACCTGGAGCTCACACAAAATCAATCTTTCTGGTGTCATCCTCTTAGCAGCATTCAAGTGGCAGGCAGTGGGCACCACCTCAGTTTTGGGAAATATAAATGGGTCCTCTCTATCGAGGAGTGATCCCTAGGGGTTGTATGATGGGGACAGGGGTTTCAAATCTCCAGCAGCTCCGCCTCCCACCTGAAATCATATCCGGTCCATCCAAACACAACACACTACACCTCATCCCACACCACTCTTTGAAGGAAACAAGGCACACTTCTCCATTCTCAGCCATGGTAAGTCTGTTGTGCTTTGTGCACAAGTATTGCAGCTTTGCAAAGGTCAGATTGGATTTCAGATATAAGATGAGGGGAGGTCTGTTCCCCCCTTAACATATCAATCTACATGTGACTTTGGTTTATAAACAACCATTTGGCTACACAGCCATCAGCTGTGTTTAAAAAGAAAGGTAAAAGCTATTTTCGCAGTTCAAATGACAGATGTAACAATAGGGCCTGATTCACAAAGGTAAACTTATGCTTTTGTATACGTTTACTGTGTTTTGGTATTTTATTATTAATAATTTTACGATTGCAGAGACTCCGTTCATAAAAACGATAGGCCTTTCCGATATTTGTGTACGCGTCTCCACAGTTGTAAAATTACTGTTAGTAAAATCAAACTCTGTTCATGAATACCAAAAAAATAGTAAACTTACACAAAAGTGTAAGTTTACCTTTGTAAATCAGGCCGTTAGTATGTCATCTATAAATCTGAACTAAAAAGTTATTACCAAGGGTCATATTTATCATTATTTTACGCAATGCAGCAAGACACCCTGCTGTTCTGCTGTGTGTGAAAGGGCAGGAATGTTCCATATGCGCTGGAGCACAAACTACTGCCAACCGCCAACGCAGGCACCCCTCCACAGTGGTGGAAGGTTGCCTGCGTTGCACACAGTGTTGTTTTTGTTTGTGAAGGAAGAAACGATTTAATGAACAAGAACAATCCTCTGAGGTTTTTTTCTTTTTCTACGTGTGCTGCAAAATGCAGCACACATAGAAAGAGGAAAAAATGATGATAAATAAAGGTTTTCTTCTCGTTACACCTCCCCTTGGAAAGCGTAGCTTTTTGGCGCCTTTTCAGGTTTACTAGTCATGGTAAATCTGCAAATGCACCAAAATCCATTGGTGGATGAGTGAGAATACCCACATTCTACCCAGGGAACACCTCGCTGGGGAGAGCAACAGAGTGCAGTAACTTGTGCCGCCTTGTGTTACTCCTGATTTACCAAGCGATGCAGGGCCACGTAAGGTGGCCTTGAGTGCTTTGGTAAATATCATTCTAGGTTTGAGTCGTCGTTGCACTGTCTGGCATGGCACAAGAATGACGCAAAGGGTTGATAAATATGTACCTTAGTGTTGAACTCTGAAATGTTTTGATGTAATAACACTTGCTTTTAAAAAGGTTTCAGGTGCCCGTCACCATGCTCTCTGCATTTTTAAAGTACACCATTTTCTCTTAATACTGATAATAACTACAAACTCAATTTTTTAAAGCAAGTGCATAAATACATATCACAAAACCAATGGACACACTTTGGATTTTATGTATCTTCGCTGAAGCATGGCTTATATTAAGTTGCCATTGGACCTGCCTTCAATTTATCTTGTATGGGGAATGTCTTTCCTATGGTACAGTCTTTTGTGGTTCAGAGGTAACTGCATACATTCACACCTCGTTGCCTTGGAACTGGGAACGCCAAATACCTACTGGATAAGGGTTTTAGCCCAATGGGCTCCTGAACCACACCCAGGCCCCATCAACCAGTTAAAATAAATTTGCTCCCTTTGTGTGGAACAGATCTTCCAGTCTCAATAAAACCATGCCAAGTATGAAGTGGAGGGCAGATGTGGACAGGAGGGGTGGGATTTTTCTTGCACACTCTGAAGGCAGGAGTAGGCTGGTTGAGGGAGGAGTTTGGGCAGTGCTGGAGAGCGTGCTGAGAAGGCTATTTTTATTTTATTTAAAGTAGTGTGTACAGCGTGTCATGCCATTTATTGTCATAGCCAGTGACATAATGCAAAATGGTAGTCCCCCCTGTGCAGAATTTGCTAAGGAGCCCCCGAGTCTCCCATATCTCACAGATATTCATTGACCTTGGGCTGAATGGGGTCCTCTTGAAAGGCTGGGGTGCTTTGGAAGGTTGGGGGCTGCCCCTGCACCGGAGGGACTTCCGGGGCTTGTGTTATGCCCCTGGTCATGCTTCGAACTTTATTTAGAAACACATTTCTTATCACACTTTGCACACTTCCATCCTAATTTACTGGTAATATTCAGATTTGGAATGGATAAATGATGGATGTCTCCAATTTGTCAGTTGTGGATGCTAGGATATGGGACTTGTTACTTGACAGGCTGAGATCCACTATATATCTGAGAGTATTAAGGAAAGATTCCAAGACCTGGCTTTTTAATAAGGCATGTCAGTGGTTGGCTTAGTTGTTTGTTCTTGAATAACTTGTGACATCAAACTGGTGATACCAGCGCTCCTAAAATGATTTTAAGCTGGAGCACACTAAGGCACCTTTGTGAGATGTAAGCTTAGGTTTGGAAAGAGCAAGAATTGTAACTTAATTTGTTTAGGGGTTATCACCAATCATTTGAGAGATTGCCTTTAAAAAAGTACTGTGAAGCTAGGGATGCTCACATCACAAGATGAGACGTTTGCTGCTACTGCAGATTTACTGTAGATCTCTGGTAGTAGCTAGAACTCAGCCTCTTGCTGAACAACGAGTACTAGGATCTAAGGGTCTTATCCAGGGGTGGCTACTTGCCTGTTGCAGCTGATCTCCTGAAGTGGTAAAAGACTTGGAAACGCAGGAATATGTAAGGCCTGAATGAGAACCAATAGATCAGTGGCAACTGTATATTTTCTTTAACCAGCCCATGTGTATCTTCTTACCTTTGTCTGGGGAGTGGAACGGCCCTACTTACGGACAGAGGTGGTGCTGCTGTAGCGGAAACACAGGGAAAAAGAGGCACTGGACATACTGCTGTCGGTTTCAGAGGAACCCCTGCAACTGGAAATCGTGGATAAGGTCTAGAAATTGTGGTTTAAAAAGCTAAACATTTATTTCACTGGATACTTTTAAGCAAGAGCATTAGCCGATGCATATAAATCACACAGGGTGTCTGAAGGTAGTAAAACTTCTAAGGCTCAAAATCCCTGTTTATCATTGCTTTAGTTCAGTGCCAAAAACAATGCGAACCACGGGCAGTGCATTGCTTAATTTGATTTTCCTTCCAGAAATAGACTTTTCTTCAAAAGACATCGGATTCGGGTTGTCAGTTTTCCTGATCCCTGTACTACATTTTATGTTTTTCCTTCCTAAATCAATCTTTGTTTTTTTAACTAATTTGGTTTACGGGTGTATTTTATCTTTGGTCAGCTTTCATGCATGGATTGCAGGCGTTTCTGTGAGGGAAGCCTTGCTAATTAAACCAGCTGCCAAACCTTTGAACCAGGTACAACATTACCGAGATTTTGGGGTTTTTGGGTGCCCAATCATTCACATCAAAACTGTGACCTCTCTCTGAACTAGGTTAGCATTTGGGTTGACCACAGGATACAACTGTAAGCCCAGCTAGCAATGCACTCTTTGCATGTTTGATTTTGGTTGTTTTTCTTGATTTCAATGTGAGCAGTCAGATACTGGTCAGGGCAAGGGGGGAGGGAGCACAAGGCCTCTCATCCCTGCACAGTTCACCCCATTGCATTCTGGCAAATGCACTTACTTCAAAGTTGCTGTAGTTTTTTTCACCAAAGTTGGTGGAGTGGTACTGTTATCTCTAGACACATGTTTCTGTGTTTAGCCCTTCGTCAGTAGAGAGCAGAAGTAGTAGAGGGCAGAGAAAAGTCATCTGGGGTGGCTGGTATGCTGCACAAGTCTTCACAGATCACAGTACTACTCGACAGGCACACAGGTGCATCCCGGGTGAGCTCCTCACCTCATTGGCTCAAGGGAGCCTTTTAAACACGAGGGGGAGGGAGCACACTGCCTCTCATCCCAGCAACTTTGAAGTAAGTGTACTGCATTTACCAAGATGCAATGAGGTGGACTGTGTTGAGATGAGAGGCAGTGTGCTCCCTCTCCCCCTAGATACTGGTCAAGGTATGGCAGAATGAGGCTTTGCACTGTGTGTGCAAACCAGAATCTCTGCTATGGTACATTGCATTGATTTTGATTTCAATTTGATTTCTAGAGTGTGCAATTATCCACTTAGGCACCCAACACTACTATTACTGAACTATAAACCATAACCAATCTAACCAGTATTCAACCAGAGCTAACTAGAGTCTTCAATATAATATGGACCATTACATGACCCTCTTGCAAATGCACAATAAGAGGTAGTCGATTCCAGTGTTGAGCCACCAGGAAAAATAATCAACCTCCCATCATTCCTCTATGCATTGGAGGAACCACCAGGAAATAGGTGGTGGAAGATTGAAGATATACGTTGTCCTCTAGTCTTTGAGTGCAAGTTCCATTGGACTATTCCAGAATTGTGGAGGGGAGGGAATCCTGTAGGGATATGGTAACTATAGCTGAGGAAATGGTATCAGTGGGAGGATCCAGGGCACCTTCTGCAGCGATTCATACTTATGCTTTACTATCCACTTTATTTTTTGAGCTTCCTTAAAACTACTGCATTTCTGGATCATCACTGTGGTGACATTTAAAATGGGGGTGACATGTTACTTTATGAATAAAATATTTAGATAAGATCGAACCATATCCCTGCTCTTGACTTGCAAGCTACCTAGCAGGCTTGACTATACAAAGGCACACAAAGCCACCTCTTTAATTAAAAATGTCAAACAACTGGTTAAATAAAGTCTGCGAGCAGCATTAGTTCAAACAGCAAAGTTCAGAGAATGAATTCAAGCAGACCTTGTGAACGGTATTCTTCCCAGAATGTCTCTTTACAATTGAAAAGCAAAAGTTGTAATATGTTTATTTTTAGGTCTCACCTGTGACAGTACATGTGCTGAAATTTGCAAGTTCTTTGTTAATTGTAAAAAAAGTTAAAAGGGTCTTAGAGCCTGCCATTACTTACCATTGGTTGGTTTTTATCCTCACTCTAATTTCTTTTCTTTTGATTGGTCAGTGGAAGCTTGTTTCATTTCACCATTCTTGTTATAGAGGGCTTTGGGAGAATTTTGGTTTCACCTTCTTTAGATTCACACACACTTACTTTTGTTAACTACAACTTAAAGTTTGTGTTTTGTTCAAGCTTTTGTTTTGAAAGTTAATCAATATTGCACTGGCAAATAAGAGTTATATTAGTTATATTTACATTCAACGTAGTGTCTTTATTTTTATTCTAACTAGCTAGTGCAACATTACTTTTGATATACTTTTAAAACATGCACTTAAACAAAGGCTTTATATCTCTTGATTTCATTTGTAAATACGCACCTAAATAAACTCATTAAGGTCCACATGTACAAACGTCAGATTTTGAGACTCGCAAATTGCGAGATTTGGTGACTCGTAATTTGCGAGTCGCAAAACCTAATGTACAACAGTTTCTCAGACACTGTTTGCGAATCGCAAATGGGTCGCAAGGGTCCTGCCTCATTAATATTTATGAGGCAAGTCGCTATTTGCAACCCATTTTGGAATGGCCGCACTCACAGCAGACCACCATGTCTGTGACTGCTTTTTAATTAAAGCAGTTTTTTTTTTTTTTTTATGCAGCCCGTTTCCCTTAAAGGATAACAGGATGCATTACAAAAAACAAATGAAAACTTTCCTTTTAATTTTTTCTGAATATGCAGTGGTCCATGGGACCACTGCCTGCTCTGAACCAATGTTGGGCCATATATTGCAAATATAGAAAATCAGGCACCTATCACAGCAATGTAAAGAGTTTAGTTAGGTTTGTGTTCAGTAGGAAAATCAATTGATTTAATGTATTTAAATGCTTGTTTTGCAAATAAATCATCATGCACACTCAGAATTAAAAGTAATGGTGCACCGTCAGATTAGAGTACAAATAAAGACACCACGTTAAATGTAAATAGAACTCTGATTTGCTGTTACAACATTACTTATAACATGGAAAAAAAATATAAATGGAACAGCTCTCTTGTAGGTACGACCTATTGGCTTTGCCAACCCTTTGCCAACCCTTGTTTTGTAGCTCTATCCGTTTCAGTGAGTTTTATGGGCATTTTAAGTGGTGGATATTTTATTGCACCTCATGAAGGTTTAAGGTTTAAGGTTCATAGAGGGGTGTGGGTGCCACTTATGGAGGCTTGCTGTATTTCAGGTAACCATGGGCCAGATGTGTCAAGCAATTTTGCATTTGCAAACTGTGCGAATGTCCGTTTGCGAATGAAAAAATGTGTTTCACGATGTATGAAACGCATTCGCAGTGTGATTTCAAGAAATTGCAAAAACTGTGAATTTTTGCAAATGAGAGACGATTTTGCGTGTCGTAAGCAGCGTATCGCAAATAGCGACATGATTTACTGAATCGCTAATTGCGATACAGTAATGCGAATCGCAGATAGCGATTACCAAAATCGTGCCGCTATTTGCAGATTGCGACACGCAAAAATGGATTTGCAATGCGATGTAGCAAAAAATCGCAATTTGCGATTATTCGCAGAATGGCCGTTTGCTCATACAAATTACCACAAACTGAAACCAGGTGGTAACCAGGTGCAACCTATATAAAGAGGCCCAGAATGCCTCAGCCCCTCTTCCACAATGGCTGCACTCCACGTCATGGCGAGGAGAATGAGGATCTTGGCAGGTTTGAGGAGAGAGAGGAGCGCATTTTCAGAGTGCGTATAACCCTTTTTGACCAGACTGAGGAGGAAATTTATGATAAGTACAGGTTAAGCTCAGCCATGATACTTGACCGGATAGCTGAGCTACAACCCATGCTGCAGCACACAACACACAGGACCAATAGCATGCGCACCCATGTGCAGGTATTATGCTCCCTGCACCTACTAGCCTCAGGGAGCTATCAAGGGGTCATAGCAGCAGCTGGAGGGGTATCACAGAGTGCCCTCTCTACATTTTTTAATGCATTTCTCAATGCCATGCTGAGCAGAATACAACTGTACATCAGATTCCCCATCATCCCACAGGCAGTAAAACAAACCAAAGTTAATTTTTACCAGATAGCACAGTTCCCACATGTGCTAGGTGCCATTGATGGGACACATGTAGCAATCTGTCCACCATCGGCCACAGAGTATATGTATCGCAACCGTAAAAACCATCATTCCATGAACATACAGGTGATATGCAATGCCTCCTACATCATTACCGATCTTGTGGCCAGATACCCAGGGAGCACACATGACTCCTACATCTTTCGCCACAGTGGGATACACACAAGACTGCTAGCTGGGGAGTTTGGGGAAGGATATCTACTAGGTAATTTGATAGTTCACAATAATGTATTGATGTAAGCATAACGTCACACAGCAAATGTACTTATTGTACTCTCTGTGCTTACAGGAGACAGTGCCTACGCAGTGCACACCTATATGCTAACGCCCTACCTGAGCCCTGCCACCCTAGCAGAGAGGAGGTACAATGCTGCACATAGGGCTACCCACAACGTGGTGGAGCGCACTTTTGGGCTGCTGAAGAGCCGTTTCAGGTGCATCCATAGGAGTGGAGGTGCACTACAGTACAGCCCTGAGACGACCTGCAAAATTGTGGCCACATGTGCTTTCCTGCACAACATAGCAACCACCAGGGGCATACCAGTGGAACTCACGGAGTCAGACTCAGATGAGGATGATGATCCCTTACCATCCCTTCTACCAGCAGACAGGACCAGTGCAGCAGAAGGCAGGCAAAGACGGGCTGACATCACACGCAACCATTTTTGACGTAAGTAATGACAAATACACTTCAATAATATGTTTTTCAGTAGTTAACATCTTTATTACCTTGACTTCAGGTAAACATTGTGTCAGTAGGACATAGCTATTCATAATGTGCAGACATGATCTATTAACAGTGTCACACTATTAGCATCATAGCATGACTTAATTACACATGTTGAGGTGGTCCCCTGTAGCCCTCATCATCACTTCTTTCCTCCACGCACTCCACTCGAGTGCTCAGTGCCCTCGCTGGCACCTCTAGTAACAGGTTCACCTGCAGTACTGTGTCTGGCACTGCGACGCCTCGGATCAATCACAGGGACTGTCAGAGTGCTGAGGCTAGAGGACTCCTCACTGTCACCAACACCCAGTTCGCTGGGTGTGGCACTGCGTGCTGTTTGCAATGCATCAACTACGTTGGTAATTTGCACCAGTCCATGTGCATTGCCCCTACTGCAATGTGCCATTTCCACCTTTGTGGCAACGGCACGCCGTGATATCAGGGCTGTAGAACTTGCAAGCCGATTGACAGATCTACAGAAGCTGTCAAACTCAGCCAAATATTGGTGCTGGTGCCTGTGCTGGCTGACACGTTCCTGCCGTATCTCTGAGCATAGTTCACCAATGGCCTGTGTCAACTCCTTGGTGCTCTCAGCAACTCTTTGCTGTCCCTTAATCAGGGTCTCCAAGTGCTTGTTATGTAACCCCATATTGTTATTGTGAGACACAAACTGTCTGTGCAGTGACTTCAAATGTTTGCATTACAGGCGCTGCACCTTCAGCATGGAAGCTTCCAGGCCGCCAAAGATTGATGGGCCCACTCCTTCTTCTGTGCCCTGTCTTCCTGCATCGTGACGCTTCCGGAGGGGAGTAGACTGGTGCTGGCGCTGGTGCATGGACTGCTGTCTTCCTGTGGGACTCGGCTCTGGTGGTGGTGTGGGGTCATGTTCTGGCATCTCATCTGAGTTCAGGTTGTACTCTGGCAGTGGTAACACCCATGCCCTGCATCTAGTTGGAACAATACTGTAGGACTCACTTGTATTTGAGTCTGACTGTGGCTGTGTTTTTGCTTCCCCCACCTTTTCTGATCCTGCAGCAGCAGGGACCGAGTCATCTGCAGAGATAATGTGCAGCATGTCAGTTCTAGCACTTGTCACAGATTTCCACAGTGTTGCTTTATATGTACAAATAAATTGTGTCACCCTGAATCATTTGTGGCGTTTCTCTATGTGGTTGCCCACTATCTTGCTATTTATGTGGTGTTTTCGCCTTAGGGTTGTGGACTACCACTCCCAGAAGGCACTGATGTGTTGCATGTAAGATGTGACATGGACTACTTTTCATTGTGCATCAAGCTAGTTCTATTTCCTAAGTGGCATGTGTACATGCACATGTGGGGATACACATAATCAGTGGCCTTACCTTTGCTGGTGCTGGGTGTCCCTGAGGTGTTGATGTCAATTACACCACTGACAGCTTCTGGCAGCAATGTGGACTCCACCAGGTCTTCCATAGGGGTGGACAGTGTGTGGGTGGATGGTCCGCCTTCGGTGCTCCTTGCCTCCCTAAGCCTGCTGGCCACCCTCTCCTTGGCATGGGATTGCAAGTCGTACCATCGCTTGCGTATCTTGTCCACAGAGCACTGCGTAATACCCACTGCGCATATTTTTGTCTGTATGTCAGACCAGAGTTTCCGCTTCTCACTCTCAGGTACTTGGAGTGAGCTCTTGCCAAAGAGTCTGTCATGGTTCACAACAACCTCCTCAATGAGCACCTCCAATTCTTTCTCACTAAATTTCAGCTTCCTCTTCCTGTCTCCCTTCTCCTTCCCATTGCCAGCATTGGCCATGTTGCAGTTTGCTCCTGGTTTCCTCACAATGCTGACTCCCTGGTGCTGGGCTGTGTCTCTCTCACTGCTCCTTTGGGTGTGGCTCCTGGAAACATTATGGGCTGACTCACTTCCTGCTTCTGATGTCATCAGGCTGTTCCGGTTTGCCGTTTTCGCTATTTGCAAATTTTATTTGCCGAATCGCAATTTTTTTTGCGATTCTGTATTTGCATCTTGCAAGTAGCGTTTGCAAATTTTCAGAAATCGCTATTTGCGATTTTCAATTTTGATAAATCGCTTTTTGCATTTCTAAAATTGCGATTTCTTAAAAATCGCAATTTGGAAATCGCTCCCCGAAATCTTGATATATGTTCTGTCTAACTTGGGTGTTTGGGCCTGTGTGGAATAAAGAACGGTGGCGCTTACACTTTCTGACCTACTAAAATATAGCCAAAGCAAGTACCTGAAGACAGACCCAATAAATGGTCCATTTAATTCAACACATGACTGTCGCTGTAACGTTCAATTAAATATGAACTGTGACCGAATATAAAAAGCAAATCCCCTTTCCTTCCATCAGGTACAAGGGCATGCCTGAGTGGGCACTTCTTATTGAGTTTATCGTTGCCTTGAGTTAAGTGAAAGGCCTGGGCGGCGGGTCTCTAGGGAGAAGCCATTTTAGCATCTGCTACCGCTGCTGCTGTGCAGCGCTCATTGACACTCGCTCATCTCCTTGTCAGCTCAGACAGAGGACGAACCGAAACCAAGCTGGTCTGCTGCCCTCAAAGCAGAAAAAAACTTGCAGGCCCCCTCCGCCCTTCTGTTGCTCCCCCTCCCCCATCCATGCGGGGCTCCTATTTCCAATATGTATAATTTAGGTTAGTACATTAAAAGGGCAACATTAAAAAGTATTCTTCTTATTAATAGCAGAACAGATGTAATCACTTTTTAACCCTATCATTCCATGGGACCAAGACATCTCTTTTCCATTCCATCTTTGCTAGTTCATTTAACAAACCATTGCATTTTGAGAGTTGTAGTCTCACGTCACACTTTAGCTGAACAAATGGGATAAAAACCACCAAGGGTGTAGCATCTGGATGGGTAATTGGGTCTGGTGGCCTTGAGCTGGGATTGTTATGTCTGTGTTGTTTTTTCTTAGTGTCCTGATTTGAGTTTTCTTGTCATCCTAATTTCGCTAACAGGTTTTAACTTGTTCATTTTTTCAGGAATTTAAATTTACCTACTGACTGTTTCCTAAAAGGTAGCAAACCTGCACCCATAGAAATACTCTTTGAAGGGATGAAAATTTACAAATTTTTAGAATTCACAAACATTGGTAGAAGTAGGCCTGGGAGGCTGTACTAGTACCAGGTTTCCATGCATACTACTGGCACTAATGGGGTGCTGGCAATCCCTCAGGAAAACATTCCAAACCACTGTTTTTTTTCCACCGTGCCAATCTAGACAGAGGTTCTATTTTAGGGTTTGGTAGATGCAGTGATGGTGCATAGGATGACAGAGGACTTTATGTCTGCCACCCTGTGTTTACTTCACCCACCAAATTCAAAGATGTTGTTGGCCAGATTGACATGGCATCTCTATACATTGGTAGTTCCGGTTAGTGTATGAAAGATTTCACAGATTGCCCTGTCAAACTTGAAGGCTGGCTGCCAAACTTTTCCAAGATTTTTTATTCTTCAGAAACAAACTCCTAAATCTCCCATTGTTTGGGGGTCATTTTTCTTTACCTTATTTTTTTACCTCTCCCTCACCACAAGCTACAATTGGCGGTGAGGGACAGTAAAAAAATAACCATCCTACCATCCACTGTAAATAGGGTGAACAGTCAGATGGCTTACCTCCAACCAACGATGCCTACTCTGTTGGGCTATTGAAAGAAATTTTACACTGATGGAAAAATTTTACTCCAGGGTGTAAAACGTGAGGTCCCCCTGACTCAAAATCAGGCAGCTGGACCTTGAGTTTGGTAGGGTACTTTACTGCCATTGCAATGGGGTGCTTGTCTGCCAAACTCCAAATAAGCACCATAGGCCCACCTAATGCAAATCAGTACTGACTCTGCTCATCATGGGAGCAGCTCATCCCTGTTCATCTTACCCTGCGTCACTGAATTTTTCAATTGGGAGTATTGAGATTCTCACCTGCGAATCTCACTGACTAAGCTTTGCTATTAATAACTACAAGAACACAATGATTTCTCCAGAACCTGTGCAAAACACTACTAACTAATCTAAGGGACTCACCCAGCTGGCCGTCTGACACCATCCGCCACATAGGGCACTGGAAAATTGACTGCATCATCCCCAACCTAGGATAACTGATTGGTATGCCCTTCCAGCCTACTTTAGGCTCTATGTTGCTTTATTAACTAAAAGGCTATTTGGCCAAAAATCTGTCTATGTCCCATAACCAGAGGGCAACAAGCTGTCAGTTCACCCCATGACTATTGTCAAGAGAACTTGCAACAAACATTTTTCATCTTTGCTTTCAAGTTCTCTGCTGCCATCCTGTGCCCTCACCCCACATTATTAAGATACCCCGCTCTCTCCTAAATATCTGTTAATGCAATATCTTCAAACTAATTTGGCACATCTTGGAATGATCTTTCAAAAAGTGTAAAAACAACTATCTCAAGATGACCATGACCCATGCATGCATGAGCAAGGCTGCATCTTAAAATGGTGTTAAAGCCATATATTAGTGGCTAGAAACAAACTGCATGTCGAGTAGTGCTGGGGGGAAGAGGGTGCTGGTTGCTGGTGGAATTTTCAATAAAGAGAGGGAGGGGCAGGAAAGGAGGGATACAGGGATATTGAGGATGCACTCATCCAAGCAAAACATAGGGAACCCGAAATGCACCATGGGCAGGACTAGAAGAGAGGAAAGCCACTGAAACAGGAACAGGGAACTGAAATAGACAAAGAGCCATATAATTATGGGCCAGAGGTTGTTTCAAAGCTCCTTCTATTTCTACACTGGATATAATTGGTCTCTATCCAATGGACAGCTTAAGTTGTCTGTTGGAGCGAGGTAAAAGGAAATTCAGATTTCTACGTTTAGCAGGCCACAAAAATATGATAGACGGGGAATGATCAAATCTTCTTTGAAGATTCATGAGAAATATTTCTATATTTATAAAGATAATCAAAATGTTCAACTAGGTAACACATAATTATCTGAATAGCGTTGTGCACTGCATGGATCTACTCACATCTAAAATTCCAAAGTGTTGTGGAGGATCTTGTGAAAATAAAATCAAATACTGCAAATTCTGCCACTCAATAGTAGCCTTAGAATTGGAATAAAAGTAAAAGAACAACAGGGAACCCAAACTAGAATGGCAGCACTGCCAAGACTGTATCAACCTCAAATTCAATCGTAAACTAAAGAAAAGACTCTCCTAAATGTGATGGAGCCAGCTGGAGTTCTTTGTTGCAAGCAGTCATCCTTGCACTCTTTTTTCTACAGTCCAACACTGTGCCACCCTTTTTACAAACTCCTATTGACCATGTAGACCAACAGTAGGCTTCCGACCAAGCAGAGGAACAGAGCAGACTATCTTATCCATTTGAGATAACCTAAAACTTACAGTTGCCATTAACAGAGTGATCTCACCCTATTGCTTCTGGAGTTCCCAGCTACATTTGACACTGTCTATTGAGGTTCTCTCATCTCATATTACATAAAAATGCTCTAAAATGTAATGTTTGTTATTTCAGAGACAAAGTGTAGTTTATCTACAAGCTTTCACATTGGTTCCTCACACCCAACACTGTGGCGCTCTTCATATCCCCTAATACAGGGGAATAATAATTCAACATCTATCTAACCCCCTTACCAGACCTGATTACATCATTCATTATTACTTTTTACATCTATGCAAATGTCATGCAAATCATTCTAAAAATGTATGGCCTTGTTGACCCCTACCACTCACGATGACTGCCTATATTCAATAAAAACTTGCATAATAAGCAATCAACTAAAGGTCAACATCAGAAAGACAGAGATCATGACCTGCCAACAAAAACTGCAAATCATTCTCACTCTCACAATCTTCAAGCTTGACTATGCCAACAGTCTATACCTTGGCACACTCAGATTCATCATACACAAAACACAGATAATCCTAATTTTTGCAGGTAGACTCTATCCACCATCACCCAAAAGAACACACAACTCCAGTTCTGCAATCACTCCACAAGCTACCTATAGCTAGAAGGCCAATGTTCCAGCTAGTCTGCATTTCCCACACAGCCTCCCAAGTAAAATAGATACTATGCCTCCAAATGAAATTCACCCGATGTAAACAAAACAGGTCAGAGCACTGTAGGCCTGCACCACAGATTATCTATACCACCTTACCATAAGAAATCCACAGGAGGCACTAATTTCTCAGTAAAAGTCACCAAGCTCTTGAACACACTACCAGTCAAGATCCAAAGCAGCAAGCAGTAGATACACTTCAGAAGACAGTTGAAAACATGACTGTTTCCAAAATAAGTACATTATGTCACAACCCTGAGAGAAAACCTAGAAAGATAATTACACATTAAATTCAATCTACAATTTACATCCTGCAGATAAGGAATGGTCCAACCAGTACATGACTTATTGTATCCAGGTTAGCTGAGGAGGGTTGACCTATGGTTAGCCTTGAAATAAAGAGTAATATTAATTTAGATATAACATCTCTGACCTACACTAATACTGACACAGTACTGTAAGGAAATGGCTCCCTGTTGCAGTTCCCCCCCACTTTTTGCCTGATACTGATGCTGACTTGACTGAGAAGTGTGCTGGGACTCTGCTAACCAGGCCCCAGCACCAGTGTTCTTTCACCTAAAATGTACCATTGTTTCCACAATTGGCACACCCCTGGCACACAGATAAGTCCCTTGTAAAAGGTACGAGTGGTACCGAGGGCCCTGTGACCAGGGAAGGTCCCTAAGGGCTGCAGCATATGTTGTGCCACCCTAAGGGACCCCTCACCTAACACGTGCACACTGCCATTGCAGATTGTGTGTGTTGGTGGGGAGAAAAAGGCAAAGTCGACATGGCATCCCCCTCAGGATGGCATGCACACAAAATACTGCCTGTGGCATAGATAAGTCACCCCTCTAGCAGGCCTTACAGCCCTAAGGCAGGGTGCACTATTCCACAGGTGAGGGCATAGCTGCATGAGCAATATGTCCCTACAGTGTCTAAGTCTATTCTTAGACATTGTAAGTACAGTGGTGGGCATATTAAGTATATGGTCTGGGAGTTTGTCAAAAACGAATTCCACAGCTCCATAATGGCTACACTGAATACTGGGAAGTTTGGTATCAAACTTCTCAGAATAATAAACCCACACTGATGCCAGTATTGGATTTATTAAAAAATGCACACAGAGGGCATCTTAGAAATGCCCCCTGTATTTTACCCAATTGTTCAGTGCAGGACTGACTGGTCTGTGCCAGCCTGCTGCTGAGAGATGAGTTTCTGACCCCATGTGGTGAGGGCCTTTGTGCTCTCTGAGGACAGAAACAAAAGCCTGCTCTGGGTGGAGGTGCTTCACACCTCACCCCTGCAGGAACTGTAACACCTAGCAGTGAGCCTCAAAGGCTCAGGCTTCATGTTACAATGCCCCAGGGCACTCCAGCTAGTGGAAATGCCCGCCCCCTGGACACGGCCCCCACTTTTGGCATCAAGTCCATGGGAAATAATGAGAAAAACAAGGAAGAGTCACCCACCAGTCAGGACAGCCCCTAAGGTGTCCTGAGCTGAGGTGACCCCTGCCTTCAGAAACCCTCCATCTTGATTTTGGAGGATTCCCCCAATAGGAATAGGGATGTGCCCCCCTCCCCTCAGGGAGGAGGCACAAAGAGGGTGTAGCCACCCTCAAGGACAGTAGTCATTGGCTACTGCCCTCCCAGACCTAAACACACCCCTAAATTCAATATTTAGGGGCCCCCAGAACCTAGGAAACTAGATTCCTGCAACCTGAAGACGAAGAAGGACTGCTGACCTGAAAGCCCTGCAGAGAAGACGGAGACACCAACTGCGTTGGCCCCAGCCCTACCGGCCTGTCTCCCCACTTCAAGAAAAACTGCACCAGCGACGCGTCCTCCAGGGTCCAGCGACCTCTGAAGACTCAGAAGACTACCCTGCATCTAAAAGGACCAAGAACTCCTAAGGACAGCGGCTCTGCTCCAAAGAAGAAACAACTTTGCAACAAAGAAACAAGTTTTAAAGGACTGCACGTTTCCCGCCGGAAGCGTGAGACTTTCCACTCTGAACCCGACGCCCCTGGCTCGACCTGCGGAGAAACAACACTACAGGGAGAACTCCCCGACGACTGCGACCCTGTGAGTAGCCAGAGTTGACCCCCCTGAGTTCCCCCCAGCGACGCCTGTAGAGGGAATCCAGAGGCTCCCCCTGACCGCGACTGCCTGCTTCTAAGAACCCGACGCCTGATAAAGACACTGCACCTGCAGCCCCCAGGACCTGAAGGATCCGACCTCCAGTGCAGAAGCGACCCCCAGATGGCCCTCTTCCTTGCCCAGGTGGTGGCTACCCTGAGGAGCCCAACCCTTGCCTGCCTGCTTCACTGAAGAGACCCCTGGGTCTCCCATTGAACTCCATTGCAAACCCGACGCCTGTTTGCACTCTGCACCCGGCCGCCCCCATGCCGCTGAGGGTGTACTTTTGGTGCTGACTTGTGTCCCCCCCAGTGCCCTACAAAATCCCCCTGGTCTGCCCTCCGAAGACGCGGGTACTTACCTGCTGGTAGACTGGAACTGGGGCACCCCCTTCCCCATTGAAGCCTATGTGTTTTGGGCATCACTTTGACCTCTGCACCTGACCGGCCCTGAGCTGCTGGTGTGGTAACTTTGGGGTTGCCCTGAACCCCCAACGGTGGGCTACCTTGGACCCAACTTTGAACCCTGTAGGTGGTTTACTTACCTGCAAAACTAACGAACACTTACCTCCACCAGGAACTGTTGAAATTTGCACTGTCTAGTTTTAAAATAGCTTATTGCCATTTTTGCCAAAACTGTACATGCTATTTTGCTGATTCAAAGTTCCTATGATACCTAAGTGAAGTACCTTTCATATGAAGTATTAATTGTAAATCCTGAACCTGTGGTTCTTAAATTAAACTAAGAAAATATATTTTTCTATATAAAAACCTATTGGCCTGGAATTATCTTTGAGTGTGTGTTCCTCATTTATTGCCTGTGTGTGTACAACAAATGCTTAACACTACCCTCTGATAAG
This sequence comes from Pleurodeles waltl, assembly GCF_031143425.1. Classification (NCBI taxonomy): domain Eukaryota; kingdom Metazoa; phylum Chordata; class Amphibia; order Caudata; family Salamandridae; genus Pleurodeles; species Pleurodeles waltl. The sequence goes on along the minus strand of NC_090446.1, from coordinate 1,328,617,947 downwards.
CCTACTGCTCGACCACACTACCACAAAATAGAGCATTAGAATTATCTCTTTTTGCCACTATCTTACCTCTAAGGGGAACCCTTGGACTCTGTGCATGCTATTTCTTACTTTGAAATAGTACATACAGAGCCAACTTCCTACAAGTACCACTTAGCAATGGTCAACCAGATCTTTTTAAATAATGTTTCATGTTCTCATGCTAAATAATTTTGAACACATGAATCCCCAGCTTGGTTGTGATACAGTGAGCACAGGACCCATATCACACTGAGGGCATCTACTGAAACAAGCAAATAAAGTGCTGGAAGAAATGCTTGAATTAATCACACCCACTAGCAATTGCTCTGAGACACATTCCAGCCCGTTGTTTTACACCCTTCATGCTACTCTAGAAAGAGATTAGCCATAATCATTCTTGGACCTACTCCAATAGGATCAGTACTGCCCAAACAGCCAGAACAGGTGCCCGCCAGATCATAACCTATGCTACAGTTGTTTTGGCCTTCTTAGGCCTCATCAGTGATGTATAGCTTGAGGATGTGAGCTTGAATTAGATGACAAAATCTAATCAGGCTGAAACCAGCCTGCGGTTGCTGTGATTCTGTTCAGAGGTGACCTGATCTGTAGGCTTGGGCTGTACTGTTTCTATTGGAGCAGTGCCAATGCTGTTTATCATGATGCTGGTTCCTGTTTGTGGTGGTTAAGTGGATAGTGATCCAAGTACCTACCAGTAGCTGAGATTAATTTAAGCATTCCACCCATCATTGTTTTGGTTTCCTAAGTGCAACACCACAACTGAGAGTGGTATGCCTAAATGTGGGTCCCATACTCTCTGTCTCGGAGATCTCAACAAGCTATACCTCACTGATGAAGCTTAACTAGATCAAAACAAGTTGGGGTTACTTCTGCCCCCATTCAGAAAGGACCCGGTCTGGCAGTTTAGGCTGGACTGTTCCTATTAGACTAGAATCAAGCCTAATTTGTATTTGCCTCACGCCTGTCTGTGGTGGTAGGGTGGGTATAAAACATGATGGACTAGAATGCATCATCAGTAATTGCCAGTGACTGAGATTTATTCTGCCATTCCATCTGTTTGCTTTTTTCCTCAACAACCTCAAAGTTGTTTCAAACATGTTTTATCAAGTCTAGAAAAATTAGACCGCCCTAGGTATGAAAGGAAGATGTCTCAAACAGAATGAAGGGCTTCCAATTCTGTATTAAGGTAAATCATGGCTGTACAGGTGAATCACAAAGCGAGTCATGCTTCTCTATTTGTTAGAGTCAGAGAGATTACACAAGTATAGTCGAAGATGTCAATGATAGTGTTATATAGTCCAACGACTAGTCGTTGTTTCACACCAAAAAACAGTCCATGGAGAAAGCTTTTCCACCCGACAGATCATTTTTAGCCCATGTGACATGTGAATTGAGTTGAAAAAATACTGTGTGGTTCTCTCGCTGACCAGCTAGTGCTTAATTAGTAAAGACATATGTGCAAGGGCGCCATGCTTGTCTAGACTTGATTCAACCTCACACCTTTTTCTCCCAGCTCCCTATATTTGTGGTCTATTTATCATTCTTCTGTGCATTATTTTCCATCCCTGCTTTTTCCTTTTGCTGTGCTTTTTGTATTTATCTTTATCTCATTCTTTGTCCCTTTTCTGCCTTTCTCTCTCTTGCTCAGGATCAAAATTTGAGGGTGAAAGAAAACGTTGGACGTTGTCATTTGGGATTTTGCAAATGCTATTGTGAAATACTTCAATATCAATCTTAATTCCATACTCAGTCCAGGTAAGGGCTAGGATACCTTCAAAGAATATGTCAAAGGTGTTATCAATTTGAATCAATGTCGCACAAACTAGTTGGCATGCTCAGCAGACTGGAGAAAGAAAACAAACTGGGGGCTAGAGGTGAAGCTCTAATGGTGCATGACCTGATCTCTATAGCCTTGAAAGCAGCAAACAGGGAGGTCAAATAACTTGTATGGGTATGGAGGGGGGATTGACAGAAGCTGAGATTCTGATGCTTTCCAAAAATATTATGAGTAACTATACTCATCGCTGATTTCAGCATCTGAAATGGAGATGACACAAGCCGGACTACAGCCACACTGCCCTTGCTCCTCACATTGCCCTCAATCACTGATAAATCATGACACAAATATTCTAGCAAATATACTAGCAAAATACTTAGGGCCAGATGTAGGTAGCCTTTTGCGCCTCGCAAATGGCAAAAAACGCCGTTTGCGAGGCGCAAAAGGCCTCACGCGATGCAGAATCACATTTTGCGAGTTGATACCGACTCGCAAAATGTGATTCCGACTCGCAAATAGGAAGGGGTGTTCCCTTCGTATTTGTGCCCGCATCGCGATGTAGAGTTAATTTGTGACCGCGAAAGCGGTCGCAAACCAACTCGCAGTTACCATCCACTTGAAGTGGATGGTAACTCATTCACAAAGGGGAAGGGGTCCCCATGGGACCCCTTCCCCTTTGTGAATGCAAAAAAAAATATTTTTTCAGAGCAGGCAGTGGTCCTATAGATCACTGCCTACTCTGAAAAAACCAAAACTAAATGGTTTCGGTAATTTTTCTTTTTGCAGCTCGTTTTCCTTTAAGGAAAACGGGCTGCAAAAAGAAAAAAAAAAAACTGCTTTATTTAAAAGCAGTCACAGACATGGTGGTCTGCTCTCTCCAGCAGGCCACCATCCCTGTGAGTGCCTAGACTCGCTATGGGGTCGCAAACAGCAACCCACCTCATTAATATTCATGAGGTGGGTCTTTCCGACCCCATAGCGAGTCGCAGAAGGTGTCTGAGACACCTTTCTGCATTTCCTTTTGCGAGTTGCAAATTGCGAGTCTCTGGGACTCGTAATTTGCAACTCGCAAAAGGAAACCTACCTACATCTGGCCCTTAATTCCTTACATGCCGGGATTAGTGGTGCCCAACCAAGCTGCTTTCACCCAGGGTAGGTCAACTGCACATGATTTTGAACAGTTTGTTCTAATGTAGAACTTCCTTCGTCATTGTTTTTTTAGAAGTTGAAAAGAGGTGTTACTCTATGGTATGCACTTCATGTATGATGTAGTAGAAATGTTAGTACTGTCCCTCATGTCACAGTGATCATCTATACGTGACAGTTCATGCATTATGTTAATCCAAGTATTAATAGTTTGACTGTAAACTGATGCACTGAGAAGCCATATTAGTGTGCATTCACCATAGACTAATCACTAAAACCTAGGTGGTATCAAGGTTAAATTACATGTTTGAAAAACTTATCGTAAATTGATCGGTCATTGTGGTATATTTCTAAAGTCTAAACGAATAGTCTATATTGAAACAATATAGAATTTACAATAATCAGTGTTTTAAATTTGTATGCAAAAAAGAGAAATGCAGTTCTGCGCCATACTAGTGGAAATGTATTGACAATTATATTTTCTTTTAGAGTTACTGTAATATGAATGCTAATGATGACTTGCTAATGCTGAATTTATTGTTTGCATATTAAATTGTGTTTTATTTGAATGTATTAATGCGCTGTTTAATTCACTCAAATTATCCTAAGTGAGACCTAATAGGCCCTGTATTCATGACTGCAGGAAATGTCAAGTCATCTTGTTAATGTGTACCTTTCTTTCAGACTCCGTTCCCATGAGAAGGCTAGTTTGGTAATCAATGTCTATTGTTCTACGGGTAGAGAGTTGTGAGAATATGTCCTTGAAGAGAGAACATCATGGACCGCAGACTGGCAATTCAAACATCTGTTTCAATCTTGCGTGAAAGTATACAGATGGACACCGTTCTCATGACAAACCTGGGAAACCATGTGGATGTTTCAAGTTGGAGTCGCATGATTGATTTTGATTGGATGTTGCCCTTCCTACATCAAATGAACTGTTACATTGATGAATCAGCTTACATTATGAACTTTAAAATACTGATACCAACCCGGATGTCTGATCAGAACCTTTGCAAAATCCAAGCTGGACCAGCAGATCTGAAAGGTATTTCCCTCTCTGCCCTTGCCCCTTTGAAAAGTCTTGCTGAGACCTGGATAATTTTCCCTAGCACAAAGAAGAAGACTCTTGACTGAGCTTCTGACATGCTGATGATATCCCCTTATACTTATCTTTTGTCAATTTTAGTTAGTAGCCTGATGCCTGAGATTACCTTTTTTTCAAATTCTTTTTGCCATTTTTGTCCTTTTTCTCTGTTGCCCACATGTGGTCTTCCTCACACCTTTTTCCCTGATTGGCTAATCTATGGGGATTTCCACTTGCCCGACTAAATTGAACAGTGATGCTTATTAAAACTGAACAACGGTTGTTTTCCATTCATCAGGTCATTTTACTGATTTTCTGTATTGTCTTTGTTGAGTGCCTAGTTCTCTTAATGTTAGTCGAACTAAACGTATTTTGATGCCTTGGTCAACCCTTGGCGATTCTGTATCTTTATACCTTTGTCTTGAGAACTGTCTGCATGGCTCTGAACTTAAGTTTGTAATAAATCCCTTGACTTTATTCCTCACTGGAGTTTTCATTGTTTGACCACATTGGTCCTACTGTGTAATGTAAATGGTTTGTATTGAACTTTTTTTGTTTGGCTCTACCACACCCTTATGCAGGATCCAAAGATCCATTTACCTTGTTGTGCACTGATTCCTGCGAAGGATGAAAATGCTCCAGCACATATGTAGTGCTCACACATCTGGGACATCTGGGTGTACTTCTAAGGTCACTGTCATCACCAGGGGGACAGATAGGGTTATCCCCCTTCTCTGCTGCTGTTCTCAGCTTCACTGGAGCCTCTTCTGTGTGTCTTTCGAGAACACCTCAGAGGGGACTGCAAATAAGGTAGAACCAGATAATAGTGTCTTCTTAGACAGAAAGCATCTTTATGGTAGACAGTCTGGTGAGGACCTATCAACAGTAGTGAAGGAGATAGTGAACAACGGAGATCTGCAGTCTACGTATATATATTTGAGCAAATTAGAAATGTTTCTGCTGACATCAAGAATGGCTCATTTTCAGCTGGAATTGGCAAAGCAGTGGAGTGTGGTATCTAGGCATTTGAATACACAGAGTGCAGCATCATAGCTCGTGATAACTGTGGGACACGTGGAGAGGTGGATAAGGGTCTCTCTATCCATGGTAGCTACAAATGGCTTGAGAAGGATGGTCCCTTCAGGTTCCCATATTTATTTATCAACATCTCTATACCACTACTTCATTTGTTTTTCTGCACTGCTCAGTCACTGTTGATTAGACTGTTGCAGGCTGGTAAACAACCGAGTGGCCTGAGAAATCTTGACGGTCCCATAAATGACAGAATAATGGCAGTGCCTAATATCAGACTCTACTACTAGGCATGCAGGCTTATTTTGCCAGCTATTGCCATCACCTAATGCCTGCGTTACAAGAGGGCAGCTGTACCATGCACTATAGAAATGGTTGTGATGGGTTCTGTGACTCGACTCACTGAGCAAACAACAAAAGCAGCCTGCGAAGTGTGGGTGTGGTACAGACTGGCTCAATATTGCAACTGTGTGTTCTTATATATCTGAAATTGTGGGACTGGACAAGCCATAGATACCAGTAATGGTATGGCACACTCACATATTGCTTGCTTGTGCCTTAGCAGGTTGAAGTTTATACACCCAGACAGGATACTTCCAGGATGTAGCACTTTCTCAGCTCAATGAGCCTCAAGAGATTACCAGTCTACACATCTTTTTATACTTCAGATTGAAACATGCATTGCAGGTTCTTAGTCATGTCCACATGGCCGAGCGTCCTGCGCAAAGAACCGAACTCAGTTGCTCATTAGCACAAACATTATAACCCACTAAACTCAGCCCTTCAGGTATGGGAAAGCTTACTCGGCTTCATGCTATCAGGTGAACAGTGATGATATTGCTGTGCCCAAATGGAAAAGGTGTCTCCGTGCATTTGGCATCAGCTGTTGCATATGTACATTTGGTTTAGTACACTCCATCACAGCTTCATAGATAAGGGCCTGAAAAAGATCAAAGCTGCCGGTGTTGCAACCAACAGTTTCAGATTTTATTCATCTTGCATGGGTCTGCTCTCGCACCTAAAGATATTGCCAGGATACCTTTGAGGTAATATCAAAAATAGCAGACTTGCATCTGTTTCCTTCCCCCATGGTAGCACTACTTGGCTTCGTCAAGTGATCACAAGATGATCAGTTGCATTAGTACTGGTGTTGGCATAGATCAGGGTGGCAATAGCATGGTCGGGGTCAAAACTGAAGAAGTAACAGTTGCTGGTAGATCTGGTGTATGGCAAGGACACTCTAGATGTACATGTTTCACTCATGTTGACCATCTGGGACCTTTTCAGATGATATCTCAAGCTAGTAGAGAATAAGGAAACAAGCCAACAAAATGCAGTAGGAGATAGGGTCACTGTGCCATTGGTAATCGGAGGGGTGGACTAGACTTGAATGTGTGGCCTTGTCATTAGGGCTTAGGGAATGCCTGACTGTTGCAAGGGTGGCAGAGGAGCTGTATTGCGAGATATTCAGAGTGGCCCTTCACTGCTACTACGTGCAGATATAAGAGAATGATCCCTAGTCGTGATGTTAATCTGTGACGCCTCACTGATAAACGAGTAGGCCAATACCAGTGTGCCTCAGAATATAGAGAAGAAAACCTTGATGGAAAGAGATATCATGACCAGAATATCAAGGTCTAAATATTGAAAGGTAAGTAAGTAGAGATTTTCTATACCCAACTCTCCATATGTCCTTTGACAATACGCCGAAAAGTATAGGGTGGTTTTCCTAAGCTGACGATGAATTTAGAAAAGAATGCCAAATAAACTTTGTAATTGCAATTCTATTTGGAGTGCACGTGATCCTGTGCAGGTCTGGCGTTGGAGGAAGAATTTTATATATAACTTCAAGGTCCATAGATATGTAGTTAAGAACAGTAAGTCTATACTTCCTCTAAATGCACTTTCCATTTGATATTTGTCACTATATTATTTTGCATGATATTCTGATTTCAAGTAATGTTCCAATCTGCCGAAGCCAACTGAAGCAAGTATTATAGCATTGTCATCTTTTACGTTTCTATAGTAAAATCAGTGCAATAGAACCTATGTATTGACTTCAGTCCAGCACTTCTCATTTTAGTTTGGGGACTTGTACTATGGAATATAGCGCATAGAGCTATCGTGGTATCACCTACTCACTGGTTTGTCCCAAAGACTGTTGTATTCTCATGGTATGTGCTGCTCACATGCACTAATGGGTGAAAGAAGGACAATGGGCCACATGTACAAAGCTTTTTTCTCGTCGAAAACGACCCGATTCGCAGAATCGGGCTGTTTGCGACAAGAAAAAAGCATTTTGTGATGCACAAACCCAATTTAGCGATTTGGTAATCTCTTTACCGAATTGCAAAAAGGATTTGCAAGTCGCAATTAGGAAGGAGTGCTCTCTGCAAGTCACAGTGCAATATATGATTGTTTTGTGAACGTGAATGTGGTCACAAAACAATCAGAGTTAGCACCAATTTCAAATCGGTGCTAACCCATTCGCAAATGGGAAAGGGTCCCCACGGGACCCCTTCCCCTTTATGAATGGATGCGAAAATATTTTTTTAGAGCAGGCAGTGGGACCACTGTCTGCTCTGAAGAAGTGAGAAGAAAACTTTTTTTTTTTTTTTAAATGCAGCCCGTTTTCCTTTAAGGAAAACGGGCTGCATTTAAAAAAAAAACACTGCTTTATTCAAGCAGGCCACTATCCCTGTGAGTGTGGCCATTCCCAATGGGGTCGCAAAATGCGACCTACCTCATGAATATTTATGAGGTAGGTAATTTGCGACCCCATTGGGAATCGCAAACAGTGTCACTGACACTGTTGTACATTAGATTTTGCGACTCGCAAAACTTGATATTTGTACATGTTGTCCAATGTGCCTCAAGGCTATCTTACAAGCAATAGAAGAGTTTTTCCTGTTAACCCCAAATAAACTTGTGCTTTATGAACGAAATTAAAAGAAAAGTGTTTCTTCGGGATTCATTTATTTTCTTCCAATAGATGTATCCATTATATGTTGCAGCCTCTTGTACATTTCGCCTCTTGTGCAATTCTGTTTTTTAACTTAATATTAATTTAAGGTAGTAAATTACTTTATATCCGGTCCTCAACTATGTCAAACACACTGTCTTCTTTTGAAAAGGTTTATCGTTCTTCAGTTGCACACAGTAAGACAGAGGTACTAAAAATTTAAGCAATAATTAAAATGCATCCTGTAGTATTTTATTCTATTTCAACAAGAGGTCTTGTGCCAAGCTATTCAAGAAGAAAGGAGCTGTAAGGCCCTAGTTTATCATTTTGAATGTATGAGAGGTAAATCAACCCACTACCTACTATATTCAAATAAAACAATAATTGGCTGTAGACGAAATGCACAAGATGTAAAGACATAATGGCAATGTCTATTTGAAGAAGTGACATTGATGCACAGGACTACTTTTCTTTTTATGTTGAAAATGGCAGCATATGGCACCAATGACACTGGGATTGTTGAGGACAAGCTGATTTCTAACATCCTTAAGACCTGGTCGGCTACTTTTCGACAACAGCAGTTTAATGCATAGTGACCACCCCCCAAAGTTCAGTGATAGGTGCAAAAGAGTAAACTCGTGGCCAGAGTGGGCCTTCCCATAAAAATATGAGAGCACGTGAAGCATTACATTCACACGTAGCTGAGTCGAGTATTATCCTTAAGGGCTATTGGGATATGGGCTCTGGATCACAGCAAGAGCCCAGTCTCATTGTTTACTATTCAAGGAACTATGTTTGACTTACTTGCAGACAATTCACCAAGATCTCTGGAACCTTATCAACCATTCCCCCTTCTCCTCTGTAAACTCTGAAATTTATGAAGCAATTCATCAACCAATGCTTAATACCTGGGACACAGCAACCAAATAATGAAGCAAACCTTCCCTTCCAGGCAGCACTGGAACTGCCTTTGACATGTGATTGTTATACTCTCTGTTCCTCCTAATGCCTCGTAGCGTCCACCACCTTCCTCTCAGCTCAAGGCCTTAGGACACTCCTCCATATACAGAAGCACTGATGCTCCTCCTCCTTGAGGCAGTCCCCTCCCTTGCTGTCATAGTAGGGTACAATCACTACTCAGGACATATTCCACCTCACTACTGTGTCCATATTGTACTGATGAATATGCATATCTGTAATACAACATTTTGATTTGACAGTCGGGCAACACAGGGATGCACAATAGGTCATCAAATGAAAAAAATGTACTTGGCCTCTCTTATAATAGTTACAGATTCGTGTTTCATCGCCCATCTTCCCAGCCAAGCTAAACTCTGTCTGTCTTGGCTGCTCCAAGTGCTGGCTGTTATGGGACCTGTTACTCAGTTTGACGAAGTAATTTGCCCATGATCACGCACATGGCCACGTGGAAAACTGGGTTTTTGGAGCAGGTTTGCTGATATCAGAGCTGATATTACAATGAGGAAAAGTATTTTGAACTTTAACAATTCAGTGCATTTGATAGATGGTTCTGATGTCTAAGGTTCGTTTCCCAGATATCTGTGTGCCACAAGCATGGGGTTTCATATATCTCCACGTATTCTGACCGTCATATTTTGAGACCTGGATTACCCTACTATAAAGAGATTTGTTACATTAGTCTTGTTAGTATAGCAGAAGTGAACCAAGACTATACCTTCCAAGGTGCATTAGCTTCCTATAGCAGGTTGTATAGCTGTTCCAAGTTGCATGATGTCATCTGGTCATGCTGTACTCAAATGGGAAGCACCTGCCCTTAGCTTAGTGACTGATGATGTTTCCTGAAATTCTGGGCCATGAGTGAGTGAGTGAGTTAATGACCAAAGCACCATAGCATGAAATACCTAGGCCCTCATCACAAATAGGGTACTCTTTCCTGTTTGCACACAGCACACCTTTAAATAAGTGTGCCGTGCGCAAACACAGAAAGTGTGCCATATTGCAGAGAATGTACTGCCCTCAAGGTAGCCACAAAAATGTGCTGCCCTGGGGGTAGCACATTCAAATGAAATACAGAGCAGCTGCTTCAATGCCACTCCGTGTGTCACAGTGTAGACGGAAGCCCTCTGCACTTTGAGGACGGTGCAAGTGAGTGCAGTGAGTTACTGCACCCACCTGCAGGGAGATGAACCCCCCCCCTTTCCTCCCTTGAGAGGTCTGCTTTTAGCGCTGCACTGACAGAGCACCACCTTTTTGTGGTACATTTTAAGTGTGCCTTTTGACAGTTTCTTTGCCTTTGCACCTGCACCCATGATACGGAGTTGGCGTGGAGGCAAAAACATTCCCTCATTTGCTTGGAGCCATGCCCCCATGCAAATGAGTGAGTGCCCTCTTGAGATAGCCTTGGTTTTGCATGTGCACCAACGTTATCAGTATTACAGGGGCTTGTGAGGTCCCTTCTGTAATACCAAAGTTCCCCAGGAGCACACAAAGCAGGAGCACATGCCTGTTGCACTCATCTGGTTACTTTCTGTAATATGGCCCCTACTCATATTTAGATATGGATTTTTTGACCAAGGAAACCACAGGGATGATTGTTGCGCTTCATTATTTGGTGGGTCAAAAATCTCCCATGGCATTGTGACTCATGTCATCTTGCCTCCGCCTTGCGTGTTCTCTCTAACGTGGGGCAATGTTATGAATACAGCGCACTTTCTCTGTTTGTGCCACATCACACCTTTCAAAAGACAGGCTGGGCACAAACAGGGTCAGTATGACAGAAGGGGACAGACAAGCATCTGTGGCTCTTTCTGTAATACCATTGTGCCCCTGGGGTCCACAAAGTAGGCACACATGCCTGTTACGCCCCTAGCACACAATGTAGAATGCACCCCTTGTCTACCTCCTGTCCGTCAAAAACAAATCCTAATCTCACAGGGATGCTGCGCATAATCTGGATGGGTGCTCTCTCTAGAATCTTTCTATCTCATCTACACTCTAAGTGGCTACTGCCCCCTCTCCAGAAAATTAGGGACTAGCAAAGGGTGGCAGCTAGTAATCAATTAAAGGTTTATGTCTTGTTTCCTCTACTGTAATACAATAAGTGAGACCCTTCTTTTTTTGTGTGTGTCACTGGCAAGCCCACTGGAATTATGTGATTTGCAGTCTCTGTGTTTTTCCACATAATTGTGAATTTGCTGCATTTGCCACATAACCCATCATCCTCTGCATAATCTGCAGATTTTAACAAAAAATTGTTTCTAGCTCAAACTGATCAAAAGTTACTAAAATTGCAGTGACTTGTGTTGCCACTCAGTTGAAGTCCAGATGCAAAGATGACTGGTCATCTTTCATTTGCTTTTTACTGTATTTGGATGTTACAGTGGTGCTAATGAGGTGAAGCCTTTGCTTCCAGAGCGTTAAGGTGTGATAAAATGACAAATTCTGCATTAAGTCTACCGCAAAATACGGTGCATAATTTGCCTTTTCTTGTTGCCTAATTTAGTAAACCCTGCAGTATAATTTTGCCCTTCCTTGCCACATAATTCCAATGGCGTGGTCATAGAATGTGTGTATACTGGGTATTTGTTCCATTGTGGTGTGCTCTGGGTCGGAGGCTTGTCTGAATAGGTGGTTTTTACTTCCTTCCTATGCTAGACTCTCCTCACTGGTTGATCTGTGGCTGTTAAGTTTATTTTTTTAATTTACATAGTCTTATACAGGGCAGAACAAGGGCCCTGGACTTTAAACAGCTGCATGGAAATATAAAGTAGAAAATATACAACAGGTACAAAGATGCGCTGCATGCAGGATGTACTGATAGAGCATACACGGGAGTAAAGACTTTGTGAATTCAAAAAGTCTCATACAAAGTTTGCACAAGGTCTGAGGGTATGAGTACAGATATCACCGCATCATAACTGGTTTAACATAGAAATCACTGGCACAGTGGATGTCATGTTCAAATCAGAGGGCTCCTTATTGAGAAAGGTTATGAGTTCAGACTTAGAAATGTTGAGATTATGAGCTTTCCTAAAAGAGATTGGCTGGAAATTCCAGGATATAGAGGCTGTTCTGGAAAAAGATTGCTTCGTGGTCCTTTCTTTGAAATTTTTGGGAGGTTCCAAATCAGTTTTAGGTTGAGCGCGCAAGCGCCTTGGCCTGTTCTAAGTATTGTGGGTTTTAATCATGCCCATCGCACACAAACTTCTTTTTCTTTTTGTGTGCCTCCTTCATGCTCATGCTGGCTGTGGAGCTTTGAATCATCTCGCTTATGTCAACTGTTTTACTTTTCATTTTCAAGTTATGTGGCAAGAAAAGTCCAGTTAGGAATTTACAATGCTAATAGCTCTAACTCGAGCAAATGTGTAACCCATTGCATTGCAAATGCTTGTTTCATTTATAATTATGGATAGATCAAGACACTTTTGATCTTCCATGCAAAGTATCTGAGCGTGTTTAAGCACACTCTCCTGGGTGTAGTATTACCAGGCTTAATGGTGTCCTAAAATGGCATCTTGCTTCCTTTGGGAGCATCTTAAGGTCCTCAAACACCAGAATGTTGTGAGTACTGCAACAAGTTACAGCCACTAAGCGAGCAGCGCCATGAAAGACTGCTAAGCATTGAGTGGTGCCTACCTTGCTTTGGGTGGACCGGTTAGGAGGCCTTTGCTAAAGTCTATCCTCTTAAGGGTGAGAACTACTACTTCTGGTCCTGTTTGTTGGGTTGATGGGGCTGATTACAAGTTCCTTGATGTAATTTATAAGCCATCTTCTGCTATAGTCTGCCCCTCAGCACTTCCTCTTGAGAGTTCTGTTGTCTTACAGGCGTTGGAGGGTTACCTATAGCCAACAAACCCAAACCAATGACCCCAGGTTACACACTTGCCTCTGCAGAGGATACATTGGCTACCGGGGCAACCTGGCAACTCGGGACTGTTCGAAGATGTGCCTCCATATTAGTTCCTTCTAAGCGGTATAGTATCCAGCTGCACAATGTGCTGTTTTCTATTTTGTTCTCAAATTAATAAGGTATTTTTTTGCACTGACATGCTGGACACAAAGGCGAAGCACATGGTGAAGCTTCTGCCTGTGTCACAGTGACCTCCTCTCCCCGGCTACACTTGTTCTTCCATTTGATGTATGGTATTCCTGGAAAATGTATTCCGAGCCTTGTACTAATAAATCTCTCTCCTTTATCTGTGACTTCGGTCGGGTCTAACTTTTCTCTATTATCTCCCTGCCGGCCCCTGAACTGATTTCTTCTGATTTAGTAGCATTTCCTTTCCCTCCCATTTGTTCTCATAGAGTGTCACTATGTCATTGTACAGTGCAAGTGTCCATGGCTCGGGGCTGCAGCTGCAGTAAACGCATGGGCCACCATTCACTACGAGGCAGCTAACAAGAGGAGGGCTGACACCGGAACTAAAAGACCCAAAGGTCACGAGTTTTGCTCATGGTGCCCTGATGCTGGCCATATATTACTTTGTATCCCATCTCAGACTGGAAGATTGTTTTAGCCACAGCTATTACCAACCAGAGACGTCTTAGACTGCTTCTAGTGCAAGCTCAGAGGCTTCCCACTGTGACATTAGACCTGATAATTTGAACTGTCTCCTTCGGACGTTAGACCAAGGAGAGTGAGGTATTCCTTTGTGACCTAAAACTAGGCACAGTGAACGCCCCACAGTGGCATCTGACCAAGCAAAATGTAGCATTTCATGATACATCAGACAAGGAAGCGAGAACTGTGCCATTGTGGGGTCCAGTTGCTAGGTCTATGAGGGAACATCCCATACAGACATTACACTAGAAAAAGTAAACCACGCCGCTGTGATGTCACAGAAAGGACAGCAAAGTGTTCCTTTGCGCCATAAAATCGAGAAATATAAATCGTCCCTTTGTGATATCAAACCAGGGAAACTAAGCTGCCTCATTGTGCATTCAGACTAAGGAAAGAGAGGCCTCCCTGTGTGCCAACAGCGGTGGCGCAGCAAGGGTACCATGAGCCCTAATGCAAACCAACAATTGGCCTTACCCTCACCATCTGATTTGTTAGCGCAGGACAGCCACTAACAAGGGTGACGTGAGTCCTGCACATCGCTGAGCCCCAGTACCACTTTCTTCTGCACCACTGATAGCTACGCCACTGGGCAACAGGTAAGATCAAAGTACCTGAAGCATTTAGACAAGGCAACATGCACCGTCTCATTGTGACAAAGGAAAGCAACGCATCCATTTGTGACCTAAGATTGGAAAAAATGAATTGGCCAATTGTGACCTGGAACCGGGAGAGAAGCATCTATAGTGCCATCAGACAGGGAACGTGGAATGGCATATCGTGACATGAGTTCAATGAAATTCTGCTGTTTCATTATGTCATCAGACTAAGTGGAATTAACTATCCTGTTGTTACGCAAGACCAACTGTAGCATCCTATTATGCCAGAGTTCTAGAACTGCCTCATTGTGACTTCTCACCAAGGAAAACAAAGCATCCCTTTTTATTGTATCCTCAGGAAACTTTAATGGTCCCATTTTGACACCCATTCTAGCATCAGACCACGGAAAGCCTAGCATCCGTTGTAACAACAGGCAGGAGAATCTTCACTGATTTATTAGGGCACATGATAAAGGACTTTATGGCATTTAGTTATGACATTAGAGCAAGGAAAGTGTAGCACCCGATTCTGACATCAAACCAGGGTACAAGCACAGTCCCATTGTGACACCAGACCATGAAGCATTAAGCTTCCTATTGTGATATCAAAAAAAGAATGTCAACTGTTTGATTATTACATCAGACCAAAGAACATGAATTTTGTTCGTGACATCAGAGCAGGCACAGAGAAATGTCCAATTGTGACTTCAAACAAAATAAAAAAAACATCAATTTGTGACTTAAGGCTATGAAATGTAAATTGACACATTGTGACATGAAACCAAGGAAAGAGGAACATCCCACAGTGACAGCAGATTCAGGAATCAGAGCTGTCCTGTGGTGACATCAGACCAAAGAAAGTGTAGCATCCAATCTAACATGAAGCCAAGGTTATAGAGCTGTCCCACTGTGACAACACAGCAAGGACTGTGATGTGACCACGTGACCCTTTCAACTTCACACCAGGGTAAGTGACTGCCCCAGTGTGACATCTTACCAAGAAAATTGTAGCATCACTTTATGACACAAGGTGAGGGAAACAGGAACAGGATATGTCATTGTGTCATGTCACTTGGCCATTGTGCAGCCAATCGAACCAAGCGAAGTAATGAGTCCTTTAGATTAAGCCAGGGAACACTAGGGGTATTATAGTGACTTCATGCTAGGGAACTTGGGAAGACATATTGGGGGTCATTCTGACCCTGGCGGTCACCGACCGCCAGGGCCAACGACCGCGGAAGCACCGCCAACAGGCTGGCGGTGCTTCCTGGGCCATTCTGACCGCGGCGGTAAAGCCGCGGTCAGAAAAGGGCAACCGGCGGTTTCCCGCCGGTTTACCCCTGGCCCAGGGAATCCTCCAGGGCGGCGCTGCTTGCAGCGCCACCATGGGGATTCCGACCCCCTTCCCGCCATCTTGTTCCTGGCGGTTTTTACCGCCAGGGACAGGATGGCGGGAACGGGTGTCGTGCGGCCCCTGGGGGCCCCTGCACTGCCCATGCCACTGGCATGGGCAGTGCAGGGCCCCCTAACAGGGCCCCACAAAGATTTTCAGTGTCTGCTTTGCAGACACTGAAAATCGCGACAGGTGCCACTGCAGCCGTCGCACCCCTGCAAATCCGCCGGCTCCATTCGGAGCCGGCTTCCTCTTTGCAGGGGCTTTCCCGCCGGCCCAGCGGGAAAGTCAGAATGACCGCCGCGGTCATTTGACCGCGGTGCGGTCTTTTGGCGGTCTCCGCCCGGCGGGCAGCGCCCGCCGCCCGCCGGGGTCGGAATGACCCCCATTGTGCCATTAGAACAGAGAGTGAAACCTCTCACGTTGTGACATTTGATAAAAAGAACTGAAGATTCCTTTTCTGACAAACTTCTAGGAAACTCAACTTGTTCCACGATTATATCAGATATCATATAGGACCCGAGAAAGAGAATCAACCTATGGTGACATCAATCAGGGAACGGGAAAAATTTCATTGTGACATAAGAGCAAGGAAAATTAAGTATCCCAGTTTGCCTTCAAACTGGGGACAGTGAACTACTGTGTTGGGATGTCAGACTACCACAAGTTAACTGTCCCGTTGTGACAAAAATCAAGGAAATTGAAGCATATCATTGTGACGTCAGATGATGAAGTGCAAAGTTACATTTTCCTTAAACATCAGACCAATGAAAGCAAACCTTTCGATAGCAGCATCAGTTAAGGGACGTGATCTCCCATTGAGAGAACTGACCACTGACAGTAGAAAATAAATACCAAAATGTGTGTAGTAAGAGTAGCCTGGTACCCAATTTATTAGTCCAGTGAGAGTATGAGAAGATCCCATTGTGATATCACACCAGTGGGAATACAAAAGCAACTCCTGTTGACATCAAGTTAGTTAGACTAGATGCCAGACTCTCACCAGTTTACAGTGAGTAAGGCAGTGCTTAATTTGACCTGGTGGTTTCCGGTGGGGGCACTGGCACTTATTTTGGTGGGCCAACACTCATTTTTTTGCATCAGGCATTTAATGCGGGCAAAAGTCACATATGGGAGAGATGGAGAAAGAGAAAAGCTTAAAAGCGTCACAAAGGGAGAAAGCAGAAAGTTGCAAGAGTGAGATGAAGGGGCAGGAAGTGGCTGTAAATGGATTAAAGGGGCCCGACATGGCTTTAGGATTATGCTGCCTCAGTATTCTGTGCTAGCACATTTAATTGCCACAGCCACCTTTTTCAAAGGAGAGCTTTGGGCACCGGCACATTTTTAGTTGCATATAAAGCACTGGAGTAAGGAATGCCTAGAAGTCCCAAAGGAGATGCTACAAGGTATCTCTGCAAACCCACAAATCTAGCCACTCCCATCAAGCGGGCAAAACAGGGAATCCAAAATGTGTGGCTTAAGTTTGATAGGGATACTAAGCAAGCAGGGCCGACCTTCTATCAGAGGTAGTGAAGATGAGTGAGATTACAGGTGGCGAGCCAACAAATTAACAGGGAGCCAGAGCTGAACTAAGGTTTTGGCTCACATCTTAGAGCTTGTGCCCATGTCGAGCCCTGAAAATGTTTGCTCTGTAAATCATAGAACAAACATCACGTAAAATATGAAAAAAACTCTTCAAAATTCAAAAAAGTGTTTTCTGGTATCACTTTGTGCAAATCAGCCGGTGAATAGGTATCTGTTTGTATTTCCTTATGTTAAGGCTTTGTTTTTACCTTAGTGCAGGTTTTAAATATAACGCAAAGGCTGAGCGCTTTACATTAGTAACAGCTGCATTACACAAGGTCACATGCATTATTTATAGGCACAGGGGAATCAAGTGATGTGCCCAGAATCACAGGATTTTGAGCCAATGCAGAGTTGAACCTGGTTTTCCAGTTCCAAAGTTGGCAGCTCTGACCCTAGTACCACATCCTGGGCACAAGGAAGGAGCCAGAAGCCACATGAAATCTCGACTTGTTATGGGCTTGAGGTTCTAACAGGACCTCGAGCTGAGCCAGAGCCAAGCTTCAGGCTCGAGCTTTCAGTGGCTCGCCCACCTCTAAGTGAGGTACAGTCAAGCAGTCACACCATTAATGAAAGTTAAAGAGTTGCCCAGGGGTTGCTTTTACTTTATAAAAAAATGATGAAATACCAGTAACTCTGTTAAAAAAACGTACAAATAAAAATAATGCGCTGGTCTTCAAACCAACGATTTTAGCCACAACGGGTAAAAAATATAAGAAGCTGTGGACACCAGAGATAATTTACATCAACGCATTTTTCTCAGCCATGCAATTTTGTGGGTTTTGCTCATGGGGTGTTGACCGAACTTTGTCGATGGCAGTTCCTTAAGTATCTGAACCACAATGCACTTAAAATACTTTAAAATTTGGTTTGCTCTAACAACATCACAAACCACACTACATATCAAAATCTTCATAATCAGGGCCATGGTGGTCCTAGACCCCTGAGGGTCAGGCCCATCTTAGAGATTCTGGGGGCCTTGGGCCAAACGTACTTTGGGAGGTCCTGTTCGGCACAGGCGCACACCTCCAAATTGTAAATGTTTTTACATCTAATATTTAGAGATAGTGAGGTGTCTTTTCAATATTGTAACACAGCAGCAGCTCACCAATATTACTGCAAATAATCTCTGAGAAACCCTCGATTTCTCCTATCTGAGGTCCTGTTTTGATATAAAAGAAACTTTTTTTTAATGGGGGTTGCATGAAACATAAACATTTCTCTGCAAAATGTCTATATTAGAGCCTAACAGATCATCCACATTAAGAATAAATTCAAGGAAAAACAGTATTTAAAACAATCTGTTGAAGAATTATTCAAGTCATCAGGACAATCAGGGCAAGACTGCAGAACAGAGCTGGCTGAATCAGAGAGGCCCTCTGAAAGGCTGGGGCCGTGGCCAGAGCCCACTTTGCCCACGCCTTAAAACGTCTCTGAGGAGGGTTCCAAGACATACCAGACCAGGTCTACATGAAGGTCCAACTCGAGAGGATAAGATGTGTGTTACCAAATAGGATCACCCTCAACCACGCTGGCTGGAGCTGAGATGTTCATAAGGTAACTTCTATGCAGTATCCCAACATGGCTGGGGTGCCCTAAGAACACAGGCACGCTACTCACTCATACTCGTACTCACTTATACTTAGGACACACTAGATTTAGAATGCTGGGAATAAAATGGTCGTTCAGTTGATGTGGTGCTCCAGTACGTAGGCAGGTCCTCTCGAAGCACAGATGTAGTTCCATGCATTTCAAGCATTTAATATAGCTAGTAGTTCACCTTCAGGTGGCAGTGAGCAGGCCTTTTGGGCCAGGAGGCATGAGACTCCAACTCAGACCCCTCACAGGATGTGAATGAAGGCACGAGGATACACAGGAATGGTGGCTGTATCAGAGACACCTTTGGAGAGCAAGAATGCTGGACGTTGGCTCGTCAGGAGGATGGTACTGTCTGGGTACAGTCCACACCCTCTGCTAAGAATATAGAATTGGATAGTTTCCGCAACTGATGTTCCATTTGCAGTCCTAACCTAGAATAAGGTACATCAAGAAATGCCACACATATGTTGGAAAAAATCAATCATACTATTGAGAATTCAGCATTAACATATACTGTTCTCCGATCTGGAGGCCAGAAGTACCTTCTGTGTGGGCAAGGGCTCGAAAGAACACAGTTCTTATATTGTCTATGACATGGGGCAGTGTTGTGGGTTGTGAATGGCAGGGCAGTCTAGAAAGCAATAATCTGCTAGTGGAATTAGTTGCAAGGTGTGGTGGGAATCAATGAGAATTGTGACCCTAGGAGGGATTGGGGATTCACTTCTCTCAGACCTAGCAAAAGCACCCAAAGACATACCTGTCTATTCAGTGACAACGATATTCACACCACACTCAGAAAACTGTCAACCAGATTGTGGTCGCTCAGACAGGGAACGAAGCCAGTAATGAGTAGGCTCGTTAAGAAGCCCTGGATCTTTCTTAAGGAGGAAGTCAAGAGTTCCAAAGTGCAGGTGCCAGGATAGAGAAGAAGTGGTCGCCTATTCTTTGCCATTGGATGCAAGTCACAACCAGATGACCCAGGTCCAATGGAAAAGCAAACAGGTCAGTGGGGCAGGGGATATATTTGCACAGGTTTTTCCACAAAAAATGGATCATCAAGAAAGAAAAGACCTCAATGAAAAGTACAAAACACCTTGAATACGCTCTTCGCTTCCACGGGCAGCCACAGCAAAGAGCTGGAATAAGTGGGGTAACCAAACATGATGGGGCCCTCCTCCAGAATGTGGCAAGGGCCCCTTATGTCCCCACATCTCTTAGCCTTGAATTGAAAGGGGAGGCCCTGAAGGGTGTGGGCCCCTCTGCACCGCAGGTGGTACAGGGTACTGTGTTACGCCCATGACTGGAATAACAAAATCTGGAACTATACTGCATTGATCAGGACGCTGCTTTCTGCTCCACCATCAAGGGCACTGGAAACGATTTAAACCTGGTCAGGTCCTGTAGCTGAATCACAAAATAGCCCTTCGCTCTGCTGCCTTTGAAAATAAAGCATAAACGTTCCATATTAACCACAAAAGAGATTTTTAAAAATCTACTTTAAATGATGACAGGGAAAAACGGTGTAATAGTCCCCTTGCGCAAGCAGCCGAGATCATCAAAAAGAAATATTGACTATAATCCGTCCACCCAAATTAAAACGCGGTGAGGTTCTTAGCACCTGTGAACCTTAAAAAGCAGATCAAACTGACTCTCCGGAGCGACGCACCGAAAAAACCCTCTGCGGCAATCCATCACCCCGAAAACTGATCAAATTAACAGCGATCGTGCCTCTGAAATAGATCGTTTTTATGCGGCGAAGCGTTGGAGCTTTCAAAGCCTCGTGTCTGAGTGCGGAAGACCATTCAAGTAAATGTGATAATTGCATTTTTTCTTCTTATTATTTCTTTTTGCAACGTACTATGTGGGATTTCTCCGAACAGAGGTGAAAATGAGATTGTCTGCCCTCCGTAAAATATACCAAATATATTTGTATGGCCATCGAGCGGGTCTACACAGGCTTGGTGCCGAGATTATGTGCCTTCCTCAGACACCAAGATCGAAGGCACTAAACTGCACCGACACCCAGAAGAGACCCCGAGGTTGGGCACATTTCACTCCTCACAGGGGAAACAAATCTAATCAGTAACCTTGATTGGCGGCTTTGCCTCCAGATTAATGGACTTGCCACCAGCCCACTGACCTAACTTTTTTGCAGACATCTTCTCTGGCGTTACCGCAAATACATTAGCAATATGCTACATTACAATTAACATGTTTACAACGCATTGTTGTAATGTACCACAGCGTAAATTAAATTTGCAACACACACAATTAGAATGCATATTTTTTAATGTGTTGTTTTTCTTCTTTTAAACAAACTCTATTCATATAATTTAAATTATATATATGCAGGTTTAATCTATGTATTTCTGTTGATATATATATATATCTGTGTATATATATATATATATATATATGTATGTGTGAGTTTATATATATATATATATGGAGAGAGAGAGAGAGAGAGATGTGGGAGAAATACCCATTTTTTAAACCCTTATCTCCCTTTCCTTTACATTTATCCACCTCTGAACCCCCTAAAAGCCCTTAACTACATTTAACTCTACCAAGCCCTGATCCCTCAAATTGCCCTTATTTACCTTTGCCCATATTTACCTATAAACCCTAAAAAACCCTTACCTCTACCTCTAAATCTCTAGCTGAAAAAATCCCTTACTCCATTTTCCCTCTACCTTTTCCACCCCTGAACCTTTTCCACCCCTTATCTCCCTTTAACTCTACTCACCACTGAACCCTAAAAACCCTTACCTCCCCATACTGCTACTCGCCCGAGGCGGCAAAAAAATAAGCTAACTTCCTGTACTTCTACCCATCCCTGAACCTTAAAAACTCAATACCTCATTTTGCCTCTACCTACATGTAAACTGTATAAAACCCTTCCCCGCCTTAACCTCTACACATCCCTGAAACTTTTCTGCATTATTATGGATTTGCAGCATTTGCCATACAATCCATCATTTGCTGTATAATTTGGCGATTTTAATAAAAAATCAAAAGTTACTAAAAACGAGGCTAGTAGATAAAAGTGATTACACCTCTCACATCTTATTCTTTAATAGAAAGAGGAAAACACCTCTATGGATTTTTTCTGTGCAAGAAGGTGCCCCATACACACCCCTGTTTCAGGTACCGGTTCACTTTATGTTTCAAAACCCATTTGCGGATCAGTTATGTGTTACTGAATCAGAAAACGGGTCAAGTTCATAAGAAAAAACATTTTGTGGTCTAAAATCTTGTGATTTTGTGAACTGCAGACTTAGCAACCACAAAATGGCTTTGTAGATCGTGGCCGTAGTACTGAACTGAGTGAGATCATGTGTTTACTAAGTGTTTGAAGTGTATTGGGTTGAGTGCTCTTAGTATACTAAGAGAAGTAATTGCGTGATGTCAATTTGATAGGTGAATCGAGCAGAACTAACTGTTGAACACCATTGATTGATATCCTTCTGTGATTAAGAGGGTCACTTTCACAGACATGTGCCCAGATTTCCTAAAATCTAACGAGCACAGCAACCAAAGTTGCTACACTGCAGTGTGAAAGGGAGAAGGCAGAATAACGCCACAGAGATCCAGACACATCACCACTGCAAGCCCAGCTAATGCTGGAACACCAAACTTAAAGATCCTGTTACTCTGGTTGACAATTTATTTAAAATGTGCTCCTGCTGACATAGCTATTGCTTTTGCAGAAAAACTGCTATGCTGGTTGGGACACCACATCATGAGCAACATTAGACATTTGCTTGTACTTTTCAGAAACAAACCACATTAGTGGAGGTCCTTTTTGGAAAACAAAAACATTTGTGTCATTTTTCCTCCTAGGACCATCTTGCAAAAACTAGTGGCCCCCGGTATGAAACTCAGCAATTAAATCCCTAGAATCGAAGGGCATAGCTTCTGATACACAATGGTGGCTGGACTGCACGCAGAAGGTTTCTGACAGCAGACCCTCCACCATCTCAGACTCAGAAGTCACCTGATTCTAAATGAGGTGGTCGAACAAAGAGGTTGGTGAAGCTTGGCATCCTATGACTTTCAGCACACATCCCCGATCTCTGCATGAAACCCTTGTTGGGAGCCATAGCTTCCACTCTTCCACTGCTTGCACCATTTGAACATCACTTCAAAGTGAAGATGCTGCAGAATGTGTAGGACTACTTAGCCTATTCTTCCTGGGTGTGTGCCAGATTTTAGGCACAAACAGGACAATCAAACCACCATTGTGGAGAACGCTCTACCTGGACCACACTCTCAAGCTTAGGTCTGCTGTGTAAAAACTTGTTTTTACCCCTCAAGAGCTTCGTGCCTCATAGCACCAGTAATGTGGGGAGCAAGGACAGTGGGCATTCACATCACCCGACTGGCATTCTGGTTGGTAGAGCCAGTGCAGGCTCTGGAAGCGGAAGACTATCTTCCACTGCTCTGAAAGTTTGTTGCAGAAATGGAGGCAAGAGTAGGCAGGATTTCTGGCAAATTTGTAGGCCCCAGTGGCATAGCCAGTGTGTCATAGGCCCTAATGCAAAGAAGGGAATGTAGCCCTGGCCTTGGTCCTGTTAGCACTGTGAAATACAGCAATAATCGGGGCTCTTTGGGTCCCGCAGGCCTCTGGGCCCTAGTGCCACTGCACCTGTTGCACCAACGGATGATATTCCGCGGGTTGAAGCAGTTCCAAATCAGCCCTATTAATCATGATGTCTTAAATTGCAGGCAAGCACAAGTCTGGAAACAATTGCTGATGATGTGGCAAATGGATAGTCACAGCTCGTGCAGGCACAAAACCAACTTTGAAACGTACCCCCTCCAATGGAAGCAACCACTGCCTTGCTCAGAGACGTTTGTTTATAAGGCCTGCATTATGAAATCAACCAGGAGCTCAAGCAATACTAAAACACCCGAACAACAGTGTCTGTCTGTGCTCGTTCCGGAGCAATGAGGTAGGGTGTGATATCAGCACTACAGGCCACTCTTGACACATCACAACATGGAGGTCATTTGGTTTGGGAGTTTGACGTGTGAGTTGACTGGAGCAGGCTGAAAGCCTCCAAACTACCAAGAGAACAGGGAATTAGAGCTGGCGTCAGCCCACTGCCCCTATTCTGCCCTCGCTTCGCTGAAAGCACAATAATAACTGGCATCTCCTTATTCCCTGGTTGGCAGGCTCGGCATATGTTAAGGATTAGGCGGGCGTGATGCTGATCTCATTTCTCTTCTCTGTGACTAATGCTCACTGATGCAGAGATCTACCCAGGAGATGGCGAGCAATGGGCGTTTGCAGTTATTAGGGGCACGAGAATAGTCTTCGCAAATGATCGTCTTATTCAGATCATGAGAGAAAACAACAAAGAGAAATAATCCTGGCACATGCCACAACCTGGAAGGATGATGGCACATGCCACAACGAGGAGGGATGATTGCATATGCCACAACAAGGAAAGATGCTGGCATATGCCATAATCAGGAAGAATGGTGGACCACACCACAACGAGAAAGGATGCTGATACATACCACAACGAGGAAGGATGCTAGTACATACCACAACGAGGGAGGATGCTGGTACAAAAGCACAATGAGGAAGGATGACGGCGCATGCCACAACGAGGAGGATACTGGTACATACCACAATGAAGAAGGATGACGGCACATGCCACAACGAGGAAGGGCGTTGGCACATGTAACCATTAGGAAGGATGACCGCAAATGCCACAACGAAGATGGGTGCTGGCACATGCCACAATCAGGAAGGAAGCTGGGACATGCCACAACGAGGAAGAATGCTGGCACATGCCACAACGAGGAAGTATGACGTTGCGACTACGAGGAAGGATGCTTGTACATGTCACTATACTTTAGTACATGTTGCAAAAGAACACCGTTATCAATATCTTTTCACGGCCACATTTACAAGTAATGGGCCTATCTGTCACTGTCTCTTAAAGGGCACATTTTAAAGGAAACCTGGGGGAGGGGGGCGGTGGACACATGGGAACTGGTAAAATTTACCTCTAGGCCGGGTTATATCTCCATTTTCACTCTGAAATACACTTTTTTGTATGAAAACAAAACCCGAAATTTTACCACGGACCAACAAAGTCCCCTTCTCAGAGCTAAAGATAAATTCCATTCACCCCCAGCTTTTTCCTTGTATGAAAATGTGAATATAGCAGACAGGGGGCTAGGATTTCCCATGCTCTTAAAAAAAAGTATATATATATATATATATATATATAATAACTGACACTGTAAACTGTACATGAAAGTTTTTGTTTTTAGAAAAATGCTTCCAAGACAGTGCACGAGGTAGTGTCTTCTTGAAAATCACCCAAAGAAGAGGCTTGCAAATAGGCTAGTTCATTTAATTCCTTCATATAATAGGAACGAGGCGCGGGAGGGTTTAATTCTCTATTTGGAACATGGAAGAGAATTCAAAATACAGTCGAAAAACAGGTAGAGTGCGTTTTCCAAGAGCCAGCCTAGTCCGACGCCAAAGTATCTCTCATCTTGTGTGGTTGAAAAGCCACATTATTAAGGCAACCCTTTTCAGAGTAAATTTCACCAGCAAGTGCTTGTTCAAATTTGAGGTTTATTCATTTGCAAAAAGCCTTATGTGTGTACATTAGTGTGTACATTAAACAATAGCAGGCATTGCAGACCACGCTCCTACAATCCAGAGGGCTCAGCAACAGGTGCGGCCCTCCTTTAGGGCGGAGGGGCCACGTCCCCCACCTTTTGTCCCTCATGAAGAGTGCCGGGAAGAGTGAACAAAGGTCAGCCTGACAGACACTCTTCATGTTCAGGTCAGACAGCCAGGAGCAGACATGCGCAATTTGCGCAGACTCCTGGCTGCCTGAGCTGAACTTTGCTGGGCTGAAGAGGCCACAGCTCCGGTGGGTGTGACCTCCTCGGCTCAGCAAAGGTGCCCTGAAGCCCTCCCCTGGGTGACGAGGAAAGAGTCACCCATTGACTTCGACCTGTATGCTTCAGGTTTAAGCCCTGAAGCGCCCAGGGCGAGTGTCAATCAGTGACACCTCGTCACAGAGTGGGGTGGGGTCAGCAGTCTCACTGACCCCATCCCACTCTGTGACGAAGTTGAGACTGCTGCCTTCCCTCACTGGCTGCAGTCCCAACCCTCCTGGGACCTCTGAGGCTGAAGGTTAGTGTGTGTGATCTTTTTAAATGAATGTTTGGTGCGTGCATGAATGTTTGAATGTTGATGAGTGTTGTTAATGGATGTGTGTGCTTGCACATGTGTGTGAAAGAATGAGTGTGAGTGTGCTTCCCACCCGCCCCCCCTCCTTCCGAAAACTGATGGCTGCCACTGCGCAGCAAGCTGATTTTGAAGTCGAACAGTTGGACTTTGAGGTCTTCCACATTGCTAAGACAGGGCTTTAAATGAACAGACAGCGCCAAATGGGCACGTCAGAAGCTGGTGGCACCCTCTCATGTCCCTCTCTTCTGGGGAAGTACTATAGATGGCATCTGTCTCTTTCCTTCTGAGAGTTAAGGGAAAGTCTACATCTCCACTCCATTCTCCTATTGCGGCCTTCCTCTCTGTTGCATCTCTCTCTCTCCTATACCTCTCTTTTCAACTCACTTTCACTTCCTCCTCATCTTTCTCCGCTTTTCCCTGCTCCAACCCCGCCTCTCCCTTCTCACCACAAGCCGCCACCGGTCTCCCCTGCTCAACCCCAGCGCCCCGTGACAACTGCCAGTAGGCCCCACTGGAGTCAGCGAAGCATTCACTAATAACAGCGGCGTCTGCACAGTTCAGACAATTGCCAACAAAATGGCAGCTGGCTGTCTCCACTTTCTTGAGTGTGCAGGCTTAAGGAGACAGGGCACTTCAAGCGACTACGAGAAGTCCAAGAATCAGATTAATTCCAGCAAAAAAGTCATTCAGGCATCTTAGCTGCATCAGGGATCTTTGTCAGTCCTTCATTTTTTTCATTTTTTATTGTTGTGGTTTTATATAGCTTAACACAAACAGAGAGTCGGAGAGAAGAGGAAGACAAACCCCATACTGTCTCCCTAAAAGCAGAACCATAAACACAGGAAGTATGGGGTTTATTTGTTAGATGGAACTGCAGGTAACAAATTTACCTAGGGCTCTTCTGTCTCACACTGTGGGAATCATTTTGCGTGCTGCTTAAAGCTATGTGGTGGGGGAAATTTCCTTTACAGACTAGGTGGTCTCAAACACTATATAGTGTCTTGCTTCATCATATGACCACTTAGCCCCATCTGGGTAGGATCGTGCCACCTGGACGGACTCAACGCCACAGTTAAAAGAACAGGAGGGAGTGCAGAAATTCAAGCTTTCTGGAAAAATGTGGGATCCAGCTGTGCTAGGGAAAATATCAAAACACCTAGCTCGGGTGATAATAAAGGAGAGGGCCTGCCTGTGGGAAGCTACACTACAGAGGCCCTAATCCTGAAGGGCAAATAGCCCCAGGTCTATGGGAGGGGGAGTGTCCCCTTATAGTCACACGTACTCCAAAGGAGGTGCTCAATGTGCACCTACTCTGTTCCCCTCCTCGACCGCTCCTTTATTAGCACCCGAGCACCTCCTGTTGAGGTAGCCCTTTTCTCTTGCTTCTGTAGTGCATGAAACTGAGGGATCACAGGTCCTGAAGAATGCCCCCAGACCTCCTTTGGCTCTTAGCAGTGGGCAGAAACATGTTGGCCAGTAACTAATAGATAGGTGACCCTGTGAGTCTTTACTCTCCTATAGGTGTCCCATCATTTGTTCTTAATCTCACCAGCGGTCACCACGAATAAAGGTGTACTATTACACAGGTGACTGAATAGGTGTTTTTATATTTTCCCTAGCACAGCTGGATCCCACATTTTTCCAGATAACTTGAATTTCTGCACTCCCTTCTGTTCTTTTAATGGAGAGGTTGAGTCCGTCCAGGTGGCACTGTCCTACCCGGATGGGGCAAGGTGGTCATATGATGAAGCAAGACACTATATAGTGTGTGAGACCACCTAGTCCATAAAGGAAATCACCCCCACCACATACCTTAAAGCAGCACACAAAATGATTTCCATAGTGTGAGATAGAAGAGCCCCAGGTAAATGTGTTACCAGCGGTTCCATCTAATGAATAAACCTCGTACTTTTTTTTTGTGCGGTTTTATATAGCACAAACTCGACCAGAAAGTATTGGAGCGCTTTGCATGAGCACCAGTTATGTTACACAAGGACACATTCATTTTTGGTAGGCACAGGTAGATTAAGTGATTTGCCCAGAATCACATGATGTTGAGCCGACGCTCAGACTCAGACCTGGTTCCCCAGCTCCAAAGTCAGCAGCTCTGGCACTCTTGCCACATCCTCACCCCGTCCAACACGAGTGCCTATGGTCTTTTGTGGGGCTGGCCCGCCTGTTCACCTTATTACACTGCATAAAAGGTTCTAACACCCTCGCTTAACTGAGGTCTTTCACTTATAGCTGTGTGGATTAAATGTGAAAGGCAGGGGCCTAGCTGCAGGAGGTGTGTGGGTGTTTGTGGTGTAACTCGCGCCACATAGATGCATTTTGACTTTGTAGTTCAGTCTGAGGGTCTAGAGTCGGGTCTGCCCTGTCTGTGTCTGGTGTCTGCCAAGAATGGAAGACAAAACAGTGACCATTGAGGTAAAGGGGGAGAAGAGGGTGAGGTAAGATAACCTGAAATCAGTACAGGCTTCCCTGCTTGTCCAAACTGTGTTACCCTAGACAAACATTTTATTTCACACAGGCTTCTCTATCTTTATTATCACATATGAGAGCACTTTTACATACTTGATCTCAATATGTCTGCTGTACAAGCACCTTTTATGTTTCATTTAATAGACTATAAAATTGCTCCATCTACAGTAAGAATTTAGGGCACATTTAGGGTTTACAAGACTACAGATTTGCCTCTTTGTTTACTAATGGCATTGGTCATGTCGAAAAACTTTCATGTTCAATTAATATCTATTTATGCAGTGATATGATCTGATGTACTAAGGAACAATGCATTTTCAAATTAAAGAAATACACTTTTTTGAATGCTGAAGAGACTGTATCACATTTCTTTACATTATATTGGTTGAACGATAGACATGCCAAATATTTCATGGTTTGGCTTGTGCATAGAATTTCAAAAAGTCAAGCCAGATCTATGGCTGAGCTCCCCCTATTCATTTGCCTGTGTGCCCTCCAGATGTGCCCTTCTAGACAGAGGCCAATCTATTGCAGATCACTAATGACCCTATTTCTCATGGGAACAGCCCATCCTGAAAAGGGAGGTTTTGTGCCTGTCTGGCAGGGTGTAAAAGGTAATTCATTTTGGCTTGCCTGTGTTTGTGTGGCAACCTAAGATGGTGGATGGCCTATGTGCAAGACTAACTGGCAGCCTACATTTTTGCATCTATCCTCCCCCCCCCAGGTAATCCTTTAGAGGGTTATTGTGCTCTGAGGGTGGGGGTTTCAGGTTTCTCCTTTTAGCGCTGCCTGTACTCCTAGCACCGCCTTCACATCTAGCTTGGCCTACTCCAGAAATAATTCGGCCTACTGCCTGTCTCTTAGCTGACTGGACCCAGCTCAGGAAAGAACTTGCTGTTCACCATCTTGGCATGAGCTTATCATGCTGTGGCCAGGCAGTTTGTGATTACCGGAGCTGCTGAAAATGTAAACTATGCAAAAGAATAGATGGGTCATCTCTGGGATTTACTACTAAGGTGTTTCACCAGCACTATATCTTAGACCTTCAACTGACAACGGAAGAAGTTGGTCATCAGGCTGAATTTCAGCACTGGAAACTACTGACTGCTATTCTTCTTACAGTCTAAGGCCTGAACCTTTGTCACGATACCTACTGAAAGCATATGTGGACTGCTTGGAGAAGGAGAGCTGTCCTTCTGGCTGGGAGAGGTTTTACTAGATTACACCCATCAGAGGAGAATTTGCCTGTAAGTAAATCTTCAGCCAGCCACCTCGGGATCTTTAAGGGCTGATGGAGGCCTCACCTCAAGACAAATAGATCACTGAACTGCTTGGCAAGAAGAATCTCAGCCAACTGCCTCCTGTGGTGTCCAGTGGAAGGATTGTTGTTTGTGTGTTTGATTAGCTCCCATAGCCCCTGACACCAGTGCCATACCGAAACCTGAGTGAGCCCCTATTTGCGTCCATGACACTTCAAGGACTGCTTTAGTCAAGACCCCTGGCTTGGAGATGTTACAGAGGTATTTAGGGGGAGCTTTGCTGATCCCAATGCTGCATAATGTGTTAAAATATGTTGCTCAGTAGTGACATATCAGTGGACCCTAAAACTGTCCCACTGACATTACATGCGTGACACTGGAGCTGTGGGCCCTGATTAGTGAGGTAAAATAGAGCTGCGACTCATGGCTGCTTCTATATTGACCCTGTATGGATTGCACATCTAGGGTCTCATTCCCTAGAATCTGACACATTGCCACGATCCGTCAGATTTCTTGCACTTCCCATGTATCCCGTAAAGACGCCATGGATGTGGTGTATGTACAATACAGAGCTCCATGGTGCACATTTTCACAGAAGCATCAGATATTTTCACACATCTGTTGGATCTAAACTCATGTATTGCTGAAGTAGTGTAGTTAAATGGACTCAATTCCAGCAATGTGAGGAGTATCCCATAGAATAAACCCCTGTATTAATTTTCCACCTGTTCTGAGCAGGTGGTAACATTTTGACACAGTGAAGCAGCAGAATGATGTAGTGAAATGTTGTAAATTTACTGCGTCAGTTCTGCATGGGTTTTCCTGTGAGAACACCTACCCTGCATACATTATACCTGGTGCGGGTATAATGTGACACAGGGCTTTACAAACCAACGCATTGGGCCAATGCGTCAGATTGAAAATATGGAGCAGTGTAGTGCACTGCTAGCGCCACCATTGCGTAAAAAACAAATGACACAGCAGTGGTGCAAAAGTATTGTAAATGAGGCTCCTAATGTCTCAGTTATAAATATTGCACAGTTCCATGAGGAGTTTAAACGGAGTGGCATTACTGATTCTGGGCAATATATCCACATGGAATTCCTGCAATTACTAGTTAAACTTCACAGAATGTCAATTAACTGCGTGGATAAATTACGGAGACACCGAATGCAAGTTTAAAACACATTTACCACCTGCTCTGACCAGGTGACAAATGTCGGCAAGGGGTCTCGTTAGGGTGGGGGAGGAGAAGGTTTGGGATGATTTGTGAGAGGTTGGGGAAGGAAAAGGGAAGATGTCTCCTGCCATGGGGGAGCAGAGGTCCAGGACGCAATGCCATTCTTAAAGCAATTTTAGTGGACGATATTTTCTGTCAGTCAAGCTAGATCAAAAGTTCTGGTAATTGTAAAATCCAGGTTCAGGGACACAGCCATTTCATACTTAGGGAATTCCGCTCTGCATAATTCATAATAAGGGCTTAAGAATCAGACATTTTCCAAATGAGTACTTGATTCAGATCTAACTGGAAGAAAGGGACATCTTGATCTGGGACGAGGGACACGAGCCAATGCCTCCTTCCTTCTGCATCGAGCAGAATAGGTTTTGGAGGAACAAAGAAAGATGCATATGAAGGCCTGCATTCCACCCCCGAAGAGGAACCAAAGGGAGATGTACCATACTAAAGCCCATATTTATACTTTTTTAGCGCTGCATTTGTGTCATTTTTTGATGCAAAAACAGCACAAACTTACAAAATTCAATTATATTTTGTAAGTTTGCACCGCTTTTGCGTAAAAACATTACGCAAATGTGGCGCTAAAAAGTATAAATATGGGCCTAAGAGCATCATCAGCTTTCTGATCATTGGCCATAAGAGAGATTAGCTGGTCCAGTATTATCTCTATAGTAATGTATCTATATAACATAAATGTGACAGGTTTGAAATTCAGGTTATTCACCCTAGGTAGCTAAAATAAGTGCAACCTCAATAAGTGAAAGTGACACCTACAATTCGCACCCAAAGGATATTAAGTTGTTGGAGTCTGCCATATGGATGGTTGATAAATTTACAATTATAAGCATCATTCCTGTAGAAAAGCCTCATTAGTCTCATTCAGATACACTACAGAAAACATATGAGTGGATATACAATAAGCAGAAGGGAAAATAAAGCATAATAACTGTAAAAGAAACTCAGTTAAACAACAGAATGGAAACTACTCCTTCATTTAATCTTAAATTGTTTAATTAATGTATGTTTAAAAGCCCAACAAGAGCATTGTGATCTCACCTGCCTTAACCGGCTGTGTTTAACAAAGAAGTGACATCATTTTCTGATTCTAAACATATCGGGCCTCATTTACAAGCTTTTGGCACAGGGTAGCGCTGCAACCATTCCTGACGCCTGCGCTGGCGCACAAATTGTTTTGATGTGCCAATGCAGGCACCCTTGAACCATGGTGCAAGGATGCCTGCATTGCAGGGATGATTGTTTTTGTCCAGGAAGGGATACCTAGTTTAGGATAGGGAATGTTTGGACTTTTTAAAATCCATTTTTGAAAATTGTTCTGACTTTAAAAGTATTACACTTCCATTCTTCCCCCTCTCAACTGGAAAATGAGGGTGATTGGTACTCCTGCCAACACTTTTTGGAGCAGTTAGATCTGGAGCTCCGGTTGTAATTTACGTCTGCAGATAAATGTGGGAAATGCACTTAAAATTATTGTAAGTACGACAAAAGTTACACCTCAGGGCATGTTCACCAACTGTGCATGGGATTTTGCCAGCAGCACCTTTGAACCAGTGTAGTGGATGCCGACTAATACAATTTGACAAAATTCTAAAGAGCGAGTAAATTACACATAGTTAGTTATACACTCTTTCTACGTCATTTTTTTGCATGTTTCAAGTTCTGGGCTTTCTTTTTACACATTCTTGTGCTCTGATGCCTTAGTCCAGTGGTCCGATTTAAGTGAAGTGAGATTACACGTATTACAACGGATCAGGTAGTAAAATGAACGTAACTATGGGACAAATGGCTAATCAGATACTTTAGGATGTACCACCAGACTTGGATTTTGGGCAACAGTGAATACATTTTGTTACCATAGGCAAGGGCACCCTGGAGTCAAGCTGGTGACTATCTGAATTCTGGCACTTGCAGACAAGCAGCAGTCTGCTGTCAGTGCCTATCTTAAACAAAATATGCTCAGTAGTCCAAAGTTTTTAGTATGAGCATAGCAATACCACTGCTGAATGCTCGGGCTGCCTCTTTCTTCCATCATCTTACACTTGCTGTTGCTTTATCTCACTTTTGCTGTTCTTTTTCATACCTGCTTACTGCATTTGTCACTGTTTTCCTATCTTTCTCTTCCTTCTTTCTCCCTTTTCTGCCTTTCACTCTCTCTCGTCTTCCCTGTAAAAATCTGATGATAAAAAATAAATCAGAGTCTCCAAGAATGGATGCTCTTGCCCACCACCAGCAACCATCGATGCAAATTAGGCACTGGCTGCTGTGGATATTCTCCGTCTAAAGAAAAGCTCTCCCATTATTGCCTTTATTGTAAATCCTGTCTCTTTAAGAGACGGAATTGTGCACTGGCTATGCAGCCAATCAGAATGCGGTGATGTACAGATCTGATTCTTCAGGTCAATAAGCACTAAAACACCAAGAAAATGATTCACATGTGCACCCTTTTTTCACTGAGGTGACATTTTTCCCAGCTTACCTGCCTTTCTATGCTTTACCTCTTCTGAGCATGCAAACGCAAATCAGGCATGCGCAGAAACGTCTGTATTTTCACTCTCCTTGCTTGCTTCAAGGGATATTTTAGTGCTCTTGGTCTTTCCCCACAGATTTGCATTGAAAACATATAAATAAGGATGTTTACAGTAGGCACAGACAGATGGGGGACATTTCACAGCTAGAATTCGGTTCACATTAATAGGCAATGCACCACTTGTTTTGGTGACAACGGCTATCATCTGCAATCTACAATTTTATTTTGCACGTGTGCCTTGCTCCTGTGGATGGTTATTCTATTCACATAAGTACATTAAGTATATTAAAATGAAAATATCAGAAAAAATCAACTTAACAACTGAGGCTGTCGAAGCATAACATTTCTAACAGCCAACTTCATTTTACTCATTACATTTTAAGTTACTGTAGCTCGTTATTGCAGGGGAGGAGTTTATGCGGTTATGAAATTACGGGATGGTTCAATCAGATTATCAGAAGGTTTAATTTCACTAAGGTTGCAATTCTCCAGGCCTATGCTTTTATTTTATAATTCATTAGTTTCAGATATGTTCATTGAATCAACTGAAGCCAACAAAGACTACAACTCCTAAAATGCTCTGGGCGAAAGTCGGGGTGGACACAGGAAGACAGAGCCCACCTACTATTTTTATCACTCGCCTTAGACAGTTCATGTACTGTCTTTTGTGGGACCTTTTAGTTTCCAAAAGTGGCCTAAGAGAACATTCTGCTTACCATTGGTTCTCTTCAATGTCACTCTTATTTGCTTTCTTCTTATTAGTCAACTGCCATAGACTTTCTTTCTCCGCAGGTGTTTGTCCCTACCCTGCAGCTTGGATGCTTTACCTGTATCCTGCCACTGCTCATTTTTTAAGGTGTAACGTGTCTTTGCTTTTCAGCTATCTTCTTTGTGTACTGCCTTCTCCTCTGTGTTGCTCTTGCTGACCTTCCACTGTCTGTCTGCTTGCCCCTGTTGTGAGAAACATTTGGACATGTGTCCGTTCCCCGTTTTAGCTTCATTTCTTATTTTATATTTTATGCGTTTTAGCTGCACTGCTTTTATCAATGATATTTTGCATGATATTCGTCTAGGAATATGTAGTACGAGTAGCTTGTTTAGTCAGCCTTTGCACAACAAGCAATCAGTATTTTCTTGTCAAGGTTAGAAACACTGTACATGATATCCTAGTTCTTGTGTTGCCCTTCAGGATACAGCTTCTAACATCTAGACACAGCATTGCATGAGAACTGTGTTTTCTGGGCTGAATGCTATGTTCACATGCAGCTCTACTGGCACTAACCTACCAGTTTCGTGAGAGGATTCCCATCTACCCCGCAGGCTGACTACTGGCACCATCTTCAGATAGGGGGCTAAGGCCAATCCTTTAGATTTGGACAGGTAGAAGAGTACATCCGCTATGTTCTCAGCACAGTCTTAAGGCTAGGAAGGAACCTCTAGAACCTCTAGGACTTCTAGAAACACTTTTACTATGGTTGGATATTCATTGTCTTTACCATGTTCACAACACTGATATCTATGCTTTGTTTCATCTGCCTAATTATCTCAGCTCATTTTCTCCATGCAAGATTGCGATTGTTTCAATAAATATATTGAAAACGTGTCTCATATCTCTCTTGTGCTTTCACCTGGACATGCATGAGTAATACAAGGAAAGCGTGAGATCTGTTTCCACGACTTCCCTGAGGAGTCAGAGTGTCAGGTTTAGGTTGCTGTAATCACTTTCCACCCCATTAGGTTTAGGGACACGGGTGAAGTACTGAGAGCTAACCAGAAATTGGGCCAACAGCTCCTGATGGTGTGGATGGAGTTAGTCCACCATATACTGAAGTTCTATTGTTCTAATATACAGTCTTATTATCTTAGTAGGAACTGCATAGCACCCCAGACACCTCCCTCACACCTTCTGTTATCCGTCCTCTTGCCCCAAGCACTTCTCTCCATTATCTATGTGCTGGTTCCAAGCCCCTCCCTACAATCCTCTGTTGTCCATCTGCTTGCCCCATCACCTTCCAAACACCCTCCATTGTCTGTGTAGATTCTCCAGTCACCGTCCTCCCCTCCATTGGCCCTGTTGCCCCCCCAATGCCCTCCCTCCATTGTCTGTGTTGATCCACCTGCTCTACCTCGATTGTCCATGTTGCTGCCACACCTGCGGTCTTTCTGTTGTACATTTTAAAGTTTTTATACAGTGTTGCCCAATGACCTCCCTCCATCCATTGCCCCCCACCTTCCTTCTGTTGTACATTACCTAACCAACCTCCATTCATTGTCTGTGTGGCCCCCATCTGGCCTCCCTCTTCTGTCTGTGTTGCGCCCCCGCTTGCCTTCTGTTAATCATGACAGCATTAGGGTGGTCTTCCCCTAGCATTTTTGCCTGCCTCCCTCCATTTTTCTGATCTTGTTTTTGCTGGTTTAAGAACTCTGCACACTTTACTACTGCTAACCAGTGCTAAAGTGCTTGTGCTCCCCCACTATACATGGTAACATTGGCTCATTCCCAATTGGCATATTTAATTTACCTATAAGTCCCCAGTAAAGTGCACTATATATGCCCAAGGCCTGTAAGTTAAATGCTACTAGTGGGCCTGCAGCACTGATTGTGCCACCCACCTAAGTAGCCCCCTAAGCATGTCTCAGGTCTGCCATTGCTAGGCCTTTGAGTGCAGTTTCACTGCCACTTCGACTTGGCATTTAAAACTACTTACCAAGCCTTAAATTCCCCTTTTCATACACCTAAGTCACCACTAAGGTAGAGCCTAGGTAACCCATAGAGCAGGGTGCAATGAAAGTAAAAGGCAGGACATGTACTTATAAGTTTTACATGTCCTGACAGTGAAAAGCTCCAAAAGTCATTTTTCACTACTGTGAAGCCTGCTCTTCTCATTGGCTATCATTAGAGATTCCCTTCTATGCTTTTAAGTGGTAATTTATGATCTGTGAGAAATAGACTTGTCATATTGGGAACAGATGGAATAGTAATTAGAAAGTCTACTTACTGGTGAAGTTGCATTTTACATTTCAGAAATGCCACTTTTAGAAAGTAGCCATTTATCTGCACTTACTGCCATTTGTTACTTATAGCCTGTCTCCAATCCACGTCTGGTCTATGTTGGTTCACAGCTCTCCTTGTGCATTCGATGCAGACTGCCATAAGCTCAGGACACTCAGCTGCATCTGCATTCATCTGCATACAGATGGTTTTCCCTGGGCAGGAAGGGTGGAGGGGCTCTCTCTTACACTTCAAAGGCCAGTGGCCACTCCTCACACAAAGGAATGATAACCCTCCATGGAACTCCTGGCAGACAGGGATAGGCTGAAAGGCGCACTTGTGCAGTTCAAAATCACTCTCTGAAGTTTCCCCACTTCAAAGGCACTTTTTGGGTGTATATATACTGGGTCTCTGACCCCACCAAATCAGACACTTCCAGATCTACAACTGGACTTTGTTTGAGGGACTGCCTGGCTGCCCAAAGGACTCATCTGGACTACTTTGCAGGAAGGACTGCTGCCTGCTGGCACCTGACTCCACTGGAACGACCCTGCCTTACTTACAAGTGCTCTT
Organism: Pleurodeles waltl; assembly: GCF_031143425.1. Taxonomy (NCBI): domain Eukaryota; kingdom Metazoa; phylum Chordata; class Amphibia; order Caudata; family Salamandridae; genus Pleurodeles; species Pleurodeles waltl. The sequence goes on along the minus strand of NC_090446.1, from coordinate 1,328,580,878 downwards.
GAACGGCTTGGATTGACCTTGCCTCCTGTTCTGAAGTCTAAGGGCCACAAAGACTTCACCAAAACAGGGTAAAACTGGCTTACACCCAACTGGCATATTTAATTTACTTATAAGTCTCTAGTAAATTGGTACTACTAGTGGGCCTGCAGCACTTATTGTGCCACCTGTTAAACATGATGGCAAAATGTAAGTGTTTACTTCTCCTCAAAATGTTTTTAGATCTCGTGAGTGCTTTGATGACCACGGGTTTACCGCCTAATGAATACATGTAACTTCACTGATGATACTTGGGATTCCATAATGTAAAACCTTGGACGTGCAGGGACCTCCCATAGATGGACAGTAAATTCACTGATGCTCTGATGCCCATGTATTTAGTGCCTTAAGAATACATGTCACTTCACTGGCTAGACTTGACTTTCTAAAATGTCAAACCTGCGACGTGCAGGGACATCAGTAATGGGATGGTCGGTAAGCCCATGGTGGTTGGTAGAAAAAGGGGAAAGGAAAACCTTGGACAGGGAATCAGGAGTGTGGTTGCGCAGACATTACCACCATCACGACCATGGCCTCTGTATAACACCACAGGACCTGGATGGCCCCTCTGCATTGTTTAGCAGGATTAAATGAGTTAGCAGATTCAGCTTGTTGGGATTTGAGGTGTTTCCTACAGAGGTGGGAGATGGCTTGCACATCTCTGCAGAATCTTATGACTTATGAGAGAGCCATGAATTGTTAGATCGGGAGACGGTGGAAGGACTCCATGGAGGGAACAGTGTTGCATGCCACCTTAGTTCCAGTGCATAGCATGGCTATGGATTCTTTGGGCTGGAAAATACCCTTACCAGGCAGCCCAGTGTCAATGAGTTTGCAAACGATCTGAAGTAAAATTTGGCAAAAGTATCCTAGCCAAGCAATGGAGTACTGCAACCATTAAAGGAATCTGTGTTTGATGACATACTCCCATGTACAAATCCTGGTGGCCCCCTTAGTCTTTCATCCTTCTTAAGTGGATACAATGAGTACAACTGATACCCAGAGGGGTGACAATGTATGCTTTAAAAATATTTGCTACATTATCACAGAAACTGAACCTTTATTAGTCACTGTAAAGAACATAATCCAAATGACAGCTTAAACACAAATTTCTTTAAAAAATAATTGAAAGTAGAAATATTCTTCAGTGCCTGGCATCCTCTGCCTTCCCTGTTTCCATATTGCAAGAAGTTATTTATTTGTGAATAGAATATCTAAGCCTTACAAAAACAACAACTAATCAATTTCCCTGAAGTGCATCAATTTATAATTTACCTCCCTCCGTTAAGCCGGAGGTGAGACAGGATAAAAAGTAATTACGCACTTCAATTATTCACAGAAAATCATCAGAGTATGGAATAATGCAAATTTCGAGGATATCCAAAATGGATACGTTGTTTCCCGTACCTCTTACCCACCGTACAATGAAAGCCATTTTGCCACTCTTAGGGGGTTATTCCAACTTTGGAGGAGGTGGTAATCCGTCCCAAATGTGGCGGATTTACCACCAGCCGTATTACGAGTTCCATAGGATATAATGGACTCGTAATACGGCTGGTGGTATATCCGTCACTTTACCGTCACTTTTGGGACGGATTACCACTTCCTCCAAAGTTGGAATAACCCCCTTAGTGTCATGCAAATTCATGGTTTTGTTTCCCAGGACACTATAGTTCTGTGCTGCTGCGCTCAGCCCTCCCTGGCCCCACAGGAGTAATATTTGGTGGACTGGCCTCAAAGGTTCTATTTTAGATCCCATTCAAAACTTATTTCCACCATGCTCACCACTCAGGTCGCTGTTTTCTAGCTAGGTTCACACTCTAGAAATACCATTACAAGCATAACAAGCATTTACAATGCAGTAGGTCTCGCATTTTCTTGAGTTAGAGCTAATGGCATTACTAATTCTTAACTGGACCTTTCTTGCCACATAAATTAGTCAACCCTGCCTCATAATTTTGTCTTTTCCTGCCATATAATTCCAGTGGCCCAGCATTTAACTAAAGCACTTCTATTTACCTTCTTCCTCTAAATTAAAACATATGCTATTATCTGACCTTTATCAGAAATAAACTTTTGGCATTAGGGTGTAATGATCAAAACACCATAACAAAAATATAATTTGGGACGGGTTAGAGGGTGAAAGGAAAGAGGGGGTCGGGAGTAAAGATGGAGAGGACAATGGCGTAGTGACGGTGTCATGGGCCCTGGAGTAAGAAAGGAAAATGGTTTGCTGCAATTGTGGTAAGAAAATACAGCAGTAATTAGAGTTGAGTGAGGTCCATAGGTCTCTGGGCCCCGGTGCCACTGCACCTGTTGCTCCATTGATAAGTAGGCCTCAGGAGAGAAAGCGGATGGGGCAGAAAAAGAGAAGCGAAAGGAATTCAATGGACAAAAGGAAAAAAGAGAAGGGGTCGCAAAGAAATAGAAGAAAGAAGGGAAAGAAAGAATGAGAAAATGAAAACACAACTAAGAGAAGAAATAGAGCATACGTGTGGGGAAAAAGAACAAAAGGAAGGAAGCTAGCAAACAAAAGATAAAGAGGAAAAAATAATGAAAGAAGTGTGAAAAGAAAGAGAAAAATGAACAATAGAGAAAAAAAGAGAGATAGTGAGAGAAACAAGCAGCGATAGAACCAGGGCAAGTATGTACTGACACATTTCCCACAGACACAGAATGGGAAAAACACTTTGACACTTTTGGTCCCGACAAACAACCTGTGGCTTCCACATACAGACAGGAAAAAGAGGGATTTATAGTAAAACATGAATTGACAGATAAAGATAAGAAACTCACCAGAGAAAGGAAGGAGGAAAGATCTAAAAAAAAATATGAAAGGATGCATACCGAGTCAAAGGAAAGAGCAAATAAAACAAAACAAAGAAAGGATGATGGGAAGAGAAAAAATAGTGAAAGAATGAACACCAGATGAAGAAAAAAGAGAGTAACAAAGCAAGGAAAGAAATAACCAAATGTTTGCGACTTTGAAAGAGGAGGTAGCAAGAGGAAGAGGGAAATAAAAAGAAGGGAGAGGGGTAAAAATAAACAGTTGAAAGAAAAAGCAAAAATGTTAATGTGTGGATTTTAAAAGCTGGAAAGAGAAAACTGGGGGAGAAAGAAAACATTGAGAGTAAACTGACTACAGGAAAGAACGTATGGAGATAGATGAAACAGACCCTCCCAAATAAAGATGGCAGCTAAGAATAGATTTAATTGGCTCCCCCATGACCTGAAACAGAAGTCTGAGTGTGGAACAGCAGGGGGCACTGCAGAACAGCTGGAGGTGCGTAAGATTTGTATGTGAACCCCAATACAGCAATATTGGGGTGCTTCAGATCAGGATTTGGGGTATAGACGAGGCTGTGTCCCGGCCCAGTGCTGAAATAACAGAAAGACAGCAGGTGAGGAATGAGAAAAGGAGTACCGTATAATTCCTGGTATTGGAATATCAGGGCGTTGCAGGTTAGGGTTGAGGTGCACTGACAGCGTTGTATGTGGGCTGCTGTACTGGAATAGTAACGGACACACAAGAGCAGAAGTGAAGTATGTTAATAGAGCTAAGTATGGAACCAAGTATTGGAGTGCCGCTGTTGCAAAGTGTTAGCCTGGAGGAGTCCTGGTAAAGACACAAGTGGGGCCCAGTATGGGAGTGGCATTGCCTCCGAACCACAGAAGCAAGGAGTCCTGAAGGGCGTGTGAGTGAGCCTTAGTACTGTGAAGAAATGTGCACTGAATATTAGAATTGATGGATTCTGGCAGAGCTGTGGTGGTTCCCATCAACAGTGGCATTGGATGTTAGACTTGAGGTGCCCTGGCTGAGCTGTGTATTGCACTTTTGGGTCCAGTATTTGCTTGGCAGTGGGACTGAATATTAGATTGAGCTGATGTAATGAAACTGTATGTGAGAGGGGTCCCAGTATAGGAAAGGAAGTGACCTTGCAGGGGTAGAACTGAGGTGCACTGATGGAGCAGCACCCGAGGTCCTAGTACTGGAACATCAGAGTGTACTGACTGAAAGATCTGAGGTGCTCTGGCAGACAGCATGTGTGGGGTTCCTGGCACTAGAACGGCTGAGGGCTGAGTGTATCTGAACTGAGGTGCACGGATGGAGCGGCGCCTGAGGTCCCAGTACTGGAGCAGAAGAGTGCACTGACTGCAAGAACTGAGGTGCTCTGTCAGATAGCATTGTGGGGTTCCTGGCACTGGCATGGCTGAGAGCTTGCAGTGTGTGAACTGAGGTGCACTGATCGAGCTGCGCCTGAGGTCCCAGTACTGGAGCAGCAGAGTATACTGACTGCAAGAACTGAGGTGCTCTGGCAGACAGCGTGTGTGGGGTTCCAGGCACTGGCACGGCTGAGGGCTTGGAGTGTGTGAACTGAGGTGCACTGATGCAGCTGCACCCCGAGGTCCCAGTACTTGTACAGCAGAGTGTACTGGCTGCAAGAACTGGGGTGCTCTGGCAGACAGCATGTGTTGAGTTCCTGGCACAGCTGAGGGCTTGGAGTGTGTAAAATGAGGTGCACTGAGGGGCGAGTGGGAACCCAGTATGGAGCAGAAGTGGGGACTGTCTCTAAGGGTTGCCGAGCCCTGGTAGAGTTGGGTGCCTAGGTTAAAAGCAATTACAAGCGATCCTCCGCCCTTGCTCTCAGCAGACAGACAGGCACACTTGGTAAAGAAAATCCAAGCCAAGGAAGGGTGGTAGCCAGGCAGCTGAGGGAGGTGTAGAGAGCCCACAAAGACCAAATGTGACCAAGATAACAGCCTGATATATAGCCTTGTTTACAGCTAAGCTCAGAAGAAGAATACTCTGCAAATGAAAAGGGAGGCTTTCCTAGACATGAGCAGGAAACAAAGTTAAAAAAGCCCCCTACAGACCAGATAAACAGGACAAAGCATATATATGCAGTAGTTGGTCATTGCTCCCACACAGAAGAAGGAGGGACAAAGAGGCATGAACACTAGTAAGCAAGGAATTTTAAATGGCACTGAAACTAACAAATGAAATAGCTGGAAGCCCACAGAAGAAGTCTACTTAAAAGTATACAGGAGGTCATATGCTTACGCTCGACCTAAAAATGTACATTTTAGCAGAAAGTCAATGATCAGCATGTGTGAGACACAGTGAAGATCCTTTCTGCTCTATGGGGTCCTTTAGGCCACAGGAGCGATGATCTCTTATAGTCAATGCACCAGCCAGAACTGATCGCCCCTCATACTCTTTGGAGCCATTAAAGAGGCTTGAGAGTGACATCCCTTAAAGAACATGGACCCATTGACGATGCTTAGGAGCCGTAAACCATTATAGCTAATTGGGCAACTGAGCCAAACCTGAAATAATAGTCATCTTAGTCAGGGGCACTGGAATTATGTGACTGCAGCTGCAGCGGTTCTACATATTTAGGGATTTACCACACTTTCCAAATTTTCCGCCATCTGCCTCATAATTCACAGACTTTTAACTGGAATTGGTCAAACGATACTAAGTACAGTGTTACAAGCAGTGCTGTGCAATGACATAGCATTTGCAAAGTTTGACTGGTCGGTCATCTTTTAGCTAGCAATTGCTTTATCCAAGTGCTAAGGTAGTAGTAATGAGGTGAAACCTTTACCCAGAAAGTATTGATATGTGCTAAAATTACAAAATACTGTAATATTATTGCCATAAAATCTCACACATTATGCCACATAATTTGATTTTCAATGTCATATTATTTAGTTATCCTTGCTGCATAATTTGGTCTTCAGTTGCTGCATAATTCCTATGGCTCTGTTATTCTGTGCAGCAATTAAGTTGCATCAGTGTTGCTGTGCTTTTGTACAAGCGAGTTAACTGATATGTAAAGCCAGATGTGCTGTTTCAGTAATCTAATGCCCCCGCTCTAAAAATCTGTGGTTGGCCTGATAGTCACAGCCATTCAAATCCAGATGCATTTACTCAGCCTTTCATCTATTTGTGGACATGGAAATAACTGCCATTGAGTTGGGTACCAATAAACCTCTGTTATAGAAAGTAAGAAACACCACTACTACACCACCACAACCACCACAAATAATTTATGAGTTAGTAAAAATTCCATGCAGTAATATTTCACAGTCCTTTGGGGAACATTAAAAGCTGGGCAGGAGTCAGATATTGTTTCTATCTATTGGGCTATTGAGGTTTCCCTGAGGTGGTATGCTGTAAATAGACTATTGGAGCACTGAAACTAATATGGAGCTAGACATGAGAAGTGTGTGGTGCTATAAAGCCACACAGTGAGGATCTGCTGAAGTGCTGAGAGTAGCAAGAGCGAGCCTGTTATACTCCACGTGAGCTTTCAGACTGGCCCAGAGTGAGACACTGTAATGATCAGTGAGAGCACTGAGGGTGGGCCTAAATGAGATCCTATCTAAATCTGTGAGTAGCCATGAGTAACCCTCCATTATGGTCTGTAGGAGCACTGAGGCTGGCCCCGAGTGACACTAAATTATAGTCTATAGGATTACTGAGACTGGCCCTGAGTGACACTCTGTTATAGTCTATAGAAGCACTGAGACTGACCCTCAGCAACATTCCATTATAGTCTTTATGAGCACTGAGACTGACCCTGAGTGACACTCCACTATAGACTACAGAAGCACTGAGAGTGACACTCAGCAACACTCCATTATAGGCTTTATGAGCACTGAGACTGACCCTGAGTGACAATCCATTTTAGTCTATAGAAGCACTGAGACTGACTCTCAGCGACACTCCAGTATAGTCTTTATGATCACTGAGACTGACCCTGAGTGACACTCCACTATAGACTACAGAAGCACTGAGACTGACTCTCAGCGACACTCCATTATAGTCTTTATGAACACTGAGACTGACCCTGAGTGATACTCCATTATAGTCTATAGAAACACTGAAACTAACCCTCAGCGACACTCCATTATAGTCTGTAGGAGCACTGAGACTGGCCCTGAGTGACACTTCATTATAGTCTATATGAACACTGAGACTGATCCTCAGCAACACTCCATTATAGTTTGTAGGAGCAATGAGACCCACCCGGACTGACACTCAATTATAGTATGTAGGAGCACTGAGACTGACCATGAGTGACACTCAATTATAGTCTGTTGGATCACTGAGACTGACCCTGACTGACACTCACTCACTTGTAGTCTGTAGGAACACTAAGACTAACCCTGAGTGACACTCCATTATAGTCTATAGAAACACTGAGACTGACCTTCAGTAACACTCCATTATAGTCTGTGGGAGCACTGAGACTGACTCTGAGTGACACTCCATTGTAGTCTATGGGAACACTAAGACTGGCCCTCAGTGATGCTCCATTATAGTTTGTAGGAGCACTGAGACTGACTCTGAGTGACACTCCATTATAGTCTGTAGAAGCATTGAGGCTCACCCTGGCTGACACTCACTTTTAGTCTGTTGGAGCACTGAGACCGACCCTGAGTGTCACTCAATTATAGTCTGTAGGATCACTGATAGTCTGTGGATCACTGAGACTGACCTGTGCAACACTCAATTACAGTCTTCAGGATCACGAAGACTGACCCTGAACAATACTCAATTATAGTCTGTAGGAGCACTGAGACTGACCCTGAGTGACATTCAATTTAGTCTGTAGGATCACTGAGACTGACCCTGAGTGAAAATCAATTATAGTCTGTATGATCATTGAGGAGCCGCCTGTGACGGGGAATTATGAAATGTCTGCTTTCTTCGCTCCTCACTGTCGCTTACCTTTTATCTGTCCTTTTTAGGGTCGAGCCTACATTGCATGCGCTCGCGCATGTGTTTCGCAACGAGACGCTTTAGTTATTAGAAAAGGGCTCGGAGCCCTGTTGACGTCACGTCAGTGTGTTTGATTGGTTTGTGGGCTTGCCTAGTAAAATCTGCTTGCTTTCATTAGTCGAAGGCATGCCCACGTCATGCCTTTTCCAGTGGTTAGCCCTCCTCGAGCGCAGCGACCAAGTACAGAAAACATGCGAGGCTCGCTGTTTTCTGTCGAATCGTGGACTACTTTTTCTCTATCTTCCTAGCGCGATTTCGCTTGGCAGAAGTCGAGCGCTTTACACAGTTAATTTCACTTTTTCGGGTTACGTACATAAAAGCACTTTTGCCTATAGATGAAAAGACGGGTTAGGAGTTTACAACGAGATCAGCTCTAACATGAGCAAATGCGAGACCCGTTGCATTGGAAATGCTTGTTTCGCTTGGGTCCAGCTCGCCTTTGCCAAAAGACGGCCCTGCCACGAAGAACATTACGAATTTTACTGGATGTGGGAAAGTCCTATGTAAAATCAACTGCGTTACTGCGTTCTCCCACATATTATCCATTTGCGCAAATCATTTCGAATATATGTGCGCAAAAAAAAAACCAGAGGCTAAACAATCCCCCAAACTAATGACTTAATATGTGGGCCTCATTCCTACCCAGAATGTTCCTCTGTCAGAGGAGAGGACAATTTCCTCAGAGCCGAACTTCCCCTACAGTACAACTAAATAGCAATGTGTCTCTGCACGTCGTTCCATTGTGGTGTGAATAAAGCCACCAATGGTCGTACAAGTATGTGCGTCATGATAACCATCCCGGGCTCCGAAACTGCTGCCACGGTCTCGTCAAACACTGCCCTTTTTGCTTTGCCCGCAGGCACAGCTGACAAGTAGTCTGTCATCTGTGAGGCTCTGGGCACACTGCCTTCTGAGACTTGAAGATTGTTTTTTAAAGTTGCATGCACACGGACTGCTGCAGTTGGGCACGAAGCCAGCAAACAACCATATAATGACGGCCTCGTGCGTTTCGCCAGCAGTTTTCGAACCTGGGACATGCAAGTTATACGCGGATCTCTGCTACTCTCGGTACCCAGCTGGCTCCAGAGAACACCGCGCCAAAATAAATATCGGCACTGGGTAACATGGCTGGCGTGTGCTGACCCCATGGACTTCTTAAGGAAGGTTTCCACTGCGCAGAAAGAGAAAGGCGCAGTTGGGGTGTAGTGTGCCCTTCAGACCCCTGTGTGCCTCGGCACCTCCTGCGCTAACTATAGTTGCGCTCCCGAAGAGACAGCAATCGTTAGGCACAAGCCCTATTGCAGCTGTAGGCGCTCTGTGGTTAATGTGTTGTTGCACGAGTCCCCCTAGCGTCCGCGGATGCACAACACATGCACTGCAAGGAGCCACCGCGCTGTCATCTCCGCAGAAACACAGCCGCCCTCAGCTTCCAGAATGTTCCTCGGGCTCTGGGAGATTCAGTATTCAAGGCAGACTAGACGATACTTCAACTTTCACTCGACAACAATCATAAACATTTTCAATTGGAAAAGTCCACAGCATGGAGTGAGTTGTCACAAAAGTATTCGAGAGGGATTTATGTGTTTCTGTCAGATGGATTGCAGGCAGTGGCATCTCGAGAGTTGTTTGGGACTACAATCTCGCCGCAAATTCAAGTTTCAGATTTAGAAATTTGTTGATTTCTTTGAATTATATAAAGTTTAAAGCATGGCTTGGGGCACAGAAGCTGGAAGTTACCTGAGTCTCTGGAGGTGCTAGTTGACAGTTTGATCTTAACCAAACGAGCTACCTCACTGGCAGACCAAGTCCTGTTCGAGTGTCCTATGCAAAGCACACAGGGCCAGATTTTCAAAAAAATGGCGCAGCTCGGTGCTGCTCCAAAATTGTCAGTGCCGTGCTGCGTCACTTTAGAAATGCAGAGATGCACGTATTTAAGGGAATACGGCGTACCCCTGCGTTTCCCCCTGCGCTGGAGCTAAATTTAGCTGCCAACGCAGGCATCCTTGCACGATGTGTTGAGGGGTGTGACTGTTTATATGCGGTAAGGTGTCCCTTCCTGCACATAAATAATCACTGATGGCGCTTTGGCACTTCTGCGTGTGCTGCACAATGCAGCACACACAAAAGTGCCAAAGCGTCATTTTCAAATGATCGTTTACGTGCCGGAAGGGACACCTTCCCGCACATAACCAATAATTTCTGGCATTTTGCTTTTTCTATGCGTGCAGCAGAATGCAGCACGCATAGAAAAAGCAAAAAAACGAGGAATAAAAGTATTCCAACTCGTTGCGCTTTGCTAACGCCACCCTTAGGGTGGAGTTAGAGTTTGGCGCTGCCTCAGGTTTACAAAATTTCATAACTCTGAGGCAGTGTCAAAATGCAATGGGTGTTGCTGTGGCAAGCCCACAGTAACACCCATTCACACACAGTGCTGCATGGGAAGGAGACGTATTTACAAGGTGGCGTTAGGGGCCTAAAAATACAGCCCACAGTGCTTACATTAGGCAGATGTTTGCAGGTGACAAGCACTGCCAGCAGTTCTATGGGGACCATGGCTTATTTTTCGTCATTAGACATTGACACTGAGCAAAAGATGGAAAAATGCAGAAAGTGCTAAAGAAACAAGAAGTGGAATGTAGGAAAACAGTGATAAAAGGAGAATTTAGGATGAAAAAGAGCCTGCAAAAATGAAACAAATAAGATTTGAGATATCTTAAGACTGGACAGCCTTGGTATTCAGCAACCTCTGCAGCATGTTCCTAAAACCTCTGGGTTCCTGCAATTATGTTATTTTAGCAAATTAAACAGTGACCAACAGTCAAGAACACTCTCCTCCCCTTTACAAGTAATGCCTCTACCTGTGTCTCCAAGATAGGTTTTCCACCTTAGTCCATGCCAGCATTACTCCATATGTCTGACCTAGGATGCCATAGGACAACTTGTGCATTTAGGGAGTTGTAGTCTTTATCTGTCCAACTCAACCACCTGTACTATCCCAAATGATGAGGATTTGTGAGAGAAAAGCCCACGGCTGGATAGGGACCTAATGTGCAATGCTGTTTGAGCCTGTCATTTGATTTACAGGCACAAATAGCGCCTTTGACTGACTGCAAACCATTTTCGTTAGAAATTCACAAAACTTGGTATCAAACTTATAAAAGAATTTTCTCACATGAAGATTTCCGTGTGAAAAAATCGAGGGTCAGAAATTGGAGGTGAGGAGCTGAAATGTTGTTAAAGGTGTCAAAAACTCCTCTCCAATCACCTCACACCCTGAAAAACGTAATCCTGACAAGGGCAGAAGTGCATGTCTTTCCAAGGGGGTAAAAGAACCCTCATAAAAATGGCGATGGAACAAGGAATAGTCTTTCCCCATAGAGGACAATACCTGTGGAAAAATGAAACACACGGTTGCTCATGCATAAAATGAATTTACAAAATATGTAGGTTTTAAGCTAACCTGGCAAACGTTTGTGAATTTTAAAAAAGAGTAAAGCCACAATGATGCTAAATTGTGAGCTTTTGTTGTGTAGATTTACGAATATGTTTAAGATCCAGCCCATTTTGCCCAGACTATATTGTCCAAGGAGGCAATCAACACAGTCGCCAAAAGTGTGATTCCAATCTCACATCTGATCAAAAATGTTACAGTATCAAAAGATCATTTTCAGAATACCATCTGACATAACAATTGTATCATAAATATAATTTAGCAAAGTAGTATCCTAGCTAAGAATAGAGAAACTAAACTCAATCACAATATATTTTTGTAAACTATATGTGCACCATATTTAGCAAGTAATATGTATGCAAACGATATCTGGTAAAAGACATCATGACGTATAGCCCATGTTTACTTCCTAAAAATATTCTGGTGTGCCCTGAAATTGGCAAAGACAATGAACACCAAGAATATTTCCCAGGGTATAGATGTTTTATACATTGGACACAATACCTCAGTAAGTTGACATCCACACTCAAGGGGATACTGATTAATGGTTAAGTTGCTGAACAATGAAATCTGAAAATTAATGTCCCCCATCACGTCCTGTTGCCATAATACATACATTTTGCACGAAACCAATGTTGGTCTTCTGTAATCCAAAAAGGGGCAAACAGCTTAGTCCAGTCCACATAATAGAAAGGTTCTTTTGCACCAAAGAATAGAGTGAAAAAATGAATTGCAAAAAAAATTGTTAAACATTTATAACATACTTTTCTGCCTATTAATAGTGTTCCATGGGTAATAGAGAATCTAACAAGGACAGCCTAGTCCATTGACATCTGTATTAAAAAGTGTCAACTGGTTTTGCATTAGGCTACTTATGACAAATTGAACTTGCTTAATGATAAGTAAAGACATCATTCAATTTCTTAATATGTAATCGAAGCAAAATAGAGTGAAATCAGTTTGTCCCTTGCTTTGCCCTGTTGCAAATTACAGCTTCTTAAATTATGTGTTACGAAAGCAGCAATAAAGGCGCACATCTAGTTGCCCTGTTTTAAATGCATCATGGCAATAATTATTCAAACAATGCCCTCCGTGGTTGGACTCCACAAACAATCTTGTTCTACGGACATCACCCTGGGCTGGGATGTTCTGATTGAAGTAAATATTAGACTGAATGAAATAACTAAAAATGACGAAATCAATGAGGAACGTTTAGGCTTCAGGAACAGGTCAGGCCTTTGAAAAAAGGAAAAATTGAAACAGTGGTGAGCGTTGGGGGTGTAAATGTTTATTTTTAAAAAGTAAGACTCAAACCAATGAAAGTGATAAAAAAGCCAACCAATGGTAAGCAAAGGACTTGCCTAAAGCCCACTGTAGGTACTGGTATTGTGCAGAATGTTATTCTTCAGTATCAATAGAGACATAGCTTACATATAATACAGAAATGATCGAGGTCTCGTCTTTTTGGCAACCTTGCTAAAAACTATGGGAGGGCTCTCAAAGGACTGTCACCAACAGAGGCAAGAAACAAGATATGTACACCACACTGGCAACTTTCTTTGATGAATGTTTGACTATAAGGACAGCCCTTTCTTGTCCTCTATGCTACTATAGAAAGGACCTACCAGGGAAGATAACCTGGCTTGCTCCATTTGGAGCATATTCATGCATGAGTGTGTGCCTGTTTGAAAGTATTTTTCCTCACAAATGAACAACAATTGAGTTCAGAGTTTCCTTAAATTGTCATTCCTTAGGTCAAGACCATCCAGATTCATTTTTTCTAGATGAAGGACTCCAATGATGAACCATGTCACATAGATTATGTGGGTAGAAGTCCCTTTAAAGTCCTCTCATGGTTTTTAGCCGGGTTGCCAAATGTTTTCTATGTCTATATTGATGTTGATGAATTCTAACTGGAAGGTGAAATAGCCGTCTCCAGCTCTTCTGCCTCTCCTTCTGCCTCCCCTTCATACTGAACACAATATTTCTTTAATAACAGATGGAGAACAGTTGGCGGCCTTCAGATAGTTGTACAATGTCCTTACCACTATGTATTAAGTCATAGACGAGTACCATAAAACACATCAAAATTTGTTTGCGAACATCATCTGACAGAATCTCTTGGTGGTACTCAAGTGTCCCAGCTCCACAATCACACAGATAAGGTTTGTGATAAGGCCACCACCTCTCTGGATCACTCTTCCATCAGAGCTGAAAAGAATCGATAACCTGCTTCCGTTCAGAAAAGCATAGATAACGTATCACTTCCACAAGCTTTACAGACCTGCTCTTGAAGAAACATTTCTGTGTCCTCAGGCCTGTGCACTCTACATGTTCTGTAGTATTCAGAAAGTGGCCTGCTAATATGCAGTAATTAAATAATCAAAAGGTTTTTCAATTGCTCATTCATTCATCCACTGTTCACTAAAGTCTCTAAAATGAGTGCCATTGCATTGGGTAATAAGGGCACCTGTCCTTAGCGCCAGGAGTTGGATCTGCTTATTATGTGCAATGCAAAAAGATGCTATTTACAGGTGATTATTCTCTGTTCCGTTATACAGAAAATCAACATATTCTTCATCTTATCTTTCTTTCGTTTTTTCACTCATTGATTCTCTTCGTTCTTTCTTTCCTCAGTGTATTGCACCTTTCCACTCATTTGTATCCTCTCTCCTTAGGCTATTTCTCTCCCTCATCATAAACTGTACCCCAACTCCTACCCAAAACCTTACTTCTACCCTCCCTCTTCATGGGCCATGAGGTGGCCGCTGCCTGGTTATTCACATGGTTGAGGGAGACTGGAGAGACCTGGCGGTGTCAGAGGGTAGGTGGGTACATGGAGCTTTAAATATCTCCCAGCATTCCTAAAACTAAACGTGGAACCACAGAGGCATGCTGAAACAATGCAAATAATATTGCAAAATGGAGGCGTCATATGGGTACCACTGAGTTAATAACAGCGCTTGGTTATCTTTAGAGAAAATGCTAAGTGAAACTATCATTATCATCATCATCATTATTATTATTGTTATTATTATTATTATTATTATTATTATTATTATTATTATTATTATTATTATTATTATTACCACTAGTATCATTATCCATACAAGAAGCTGTAATAACAATAACATAATAATAATAACGATAATAATAATAATAATACACACATTATTATTATTATTATTATTATTATTGTTATTATTATTATTCCATAATAACAATTACAAACATAATAGTAATCAAACTAATAATAATACACATACTATCATTTTTATTAATATTATCATTATTCTGTCATATCAATAACAAACAATAGTAATGCGAATATTAATAACAATAATACGCACAATAACTATCATTGTTATTATTGTTATTATTATTACCAATAATAATATTATTATTATTTCCATTATTATTATTTTCATTATTATTACTACAATTATAATAATGATAATGATAATAACAATTATTATTTTTGTTACTACCATTGTTAGTAACAATAATAATTAAATAATTATAAAATAATTGTAAAGTAATAATAACATCAACAATCATACCACTAATATTAAGTACTTCATTATTGTTGTTGTTGCTATCATTGTTTTTATTGTTTCTACTATTATTACTACTGTGCCTCTCTTTTGACTGCAGCAGCCTATGTAGCCGAGTGTAACTGATGCAGGCATTTCTGTAATCAGCATGAATGGGCCTGAGTAAGAGTAAATGTTAGAACATTGCCCTTGATCACAGTGCAGATTCGGATTGTGTGTAGGCCTGTGATGCACGAAGAGGGAGATACGAAAAACAGACACATACATTAAAAGCAGAACATGGCACACTCCTACAAGGGCATTGTTTCTTTTCTGTTTGTGGAATGACAGCTTCATCAATTCATATTACTAGCACAGAAGTATCGTGTTTAATAGCTGTAATCAAAGAGGGAGAGGAGAGAGAAAGAGGAAGAAAGACAGCTTTACAACAGATGAACAGATATTATGGTATTTCGTGACTTTGGGGGGATTCTTTATGGCAGAATGAATGAAAAGCTGTTTAAATCACACTTTACGAAAGAACTCTCTGTAGACACTGTGGGCCTCATTATGACTTTGGCAGTCCTTTCATAGGATTGCTGAAGCCGCGGCAGGCAAAAGACTGCCAGTAATGGAGGTCTTTTGCCCGCCATATTAGGAGTTTTCCGCTGGGCGACTAGGTGAAAACAGCGTTTCCGCCCGCTGGCCCAATGGAAAACTCACCACAACATTGATCGAGCTGAAGGCAATGTTGTGCTGCGTTGGGTGTGACAGCACCCGTCGTGCATTTCACTGCCCGGAATTCAGCCACTTGTCCAAGTGCATGGGCAGTGCAGGGGCCCCCATGGGGCTGCCGAAGCTCCCTTTCCACCAGCCTTTGCATGGCGGTGAGAAGGCCATGCAAAGGCTGGAGGAAAGGGAATTCGTAATCCCCAGGGCAGCGCTGCTTGCCCTGGTGGATTGCGACCTCCGAGACCGCCAGTCTATTGACAGGCGGCAACTTGGCGGTGCCGACGGTCAGACCGTGGCCCATCTGCCACGGTCATAATAGGGTGGCCAGACCACCCTGTCTGTGGCGGTCTGACCGTCATCACGAGTGTGGCGGTCTTGAACCCGCCACACTCGTAATGAGGGCCTGTGTCCTGAAGCCAAGCCGACAAGTCACCCCAAACCCTGAAATGATGAGAGACCCTCACAACTGAAAGATTTTTTTTTTTACTTGAATAGTGCTATTTTTTGTGTTTATTTCTGCTTTTGTCACTGAGTAAAAACCCATTATGGTCCATCACTGTGAATTAAAGATGTTCTACCCATCGCTAAACGTGAAGAGAAATCAAGCATAATGCTCAGGTAGTATATATGGAGTGATATACATTGTTCATAATTATTGTGAATAGCCCTAAAGATACAAAAACATAAAAGCAGTTTCTGACAAATAAAGTGGGAACAGAGATGCATTCAATGGGTGATATTTCAGAGAGGGGTTGAGGCAGATTTGAAACCAGTGCGGGAATCAGAGGTAGTTATTTCAGTCAGCCATGACAGTGGTATTCAGGTCTTGAGGAAGAAGACGAGTTGTCTGAAGAATGAAGGGCCAGATCTACCATGGTTTTGTGTTCCCCTTGCGTTATTAATGTTGTCACAAGACAATGCAAGTCCTTTAGTGGGATTTAATAAGCCAAGCAAAGCCACCTAGTGTGGTTCTGCATCATTTAATGAATCTGAAGTAATGCAAGGCAGTCCATGGGCGAAGTATGAGTGTTCCCACACATTCATCCATGGATTTAGGCACATTCCCACAATTACAAAGAGTTTTAAACCTCGGATTGTGTCACAATGCTACGCCTTAGAGGCCCAAGTGAAATGAGAAATATCTTCATTTGTCCTTGTTTCTTCCTTTTTCTATGTGTGATGCATTCTGCAGCAGACCTATAAAAAAGAAAATTCCTTTTAAGTACAATTTTTGTGCAGGAAGGTACGCCTTCCTGCACAGAAACAAACCTGCCTGGTGCAAGGTGCCTGCATTGGCACTAGGCAGCACACAGTGCACCAGCACAAGGAGGTAGCACAAAAATGCCATATCTTTGTAAATATGGTGCATTTCTGATGTCTCTCTTTCACTCAGTGCAGCACAGCAAGCTACCTTGCTGCACTGCGTTCTGTGCTGTAGCGCTGTGTTACATGAAATGTTATTAATCTGCCCCAAAGTTTTTAGGAATTTCCTGTAGAAAAGGTTATTCTGTTGTATTCCCAGAGAGGGGTAGATTGGGTTTCATAGTCTAGGGTTGTGCACTAAAAGGCTCCTGCATCCTTGTTTAATTTCCTTAAAGGCATCTTTATAGTTGGAAGCACATATAAAGTTTCAGCACTGGCAATGAATTATCCATAGAAGAGCTCCCGCCAACACAGCAGAAACACTTTCATCAAATTGTCAGTGCCAGCCAGATTGCAATGTCACAGTGGTCCATTCAGCAGTACTTTGTATTGCAGAAACAAACCACTAAAGAGTGGGTTGTTATTGGATAACAAAAGTACAATGTCTTATATACACCGTGAGCCGTTTCCCTGCAAGTTGTAGACATTATTCCCTTTTCCTGCTTGCAGCCAGCGTGCCTTTCATGGAACTGTAAAGACAGTGATAGAAGGTTATCTTCAGCATAGAGGGCTTTCCAACAGCAAGTCTATGGTAGTTTCAAAAAGTAATGCAAATGTTTTCCAATAAAGGGTAGCAATGGTAAATCAAAATGCACCTCCTATAAGTGTCCAACAGTATGGGGTAGAATGGACTTATGTCAGTACGTCTACCAATTGTGCTATGTGGTTGACTACCTTACTAACCAAAGGCAGAAACTTGTATTCACAAATACATGATAAATCGAAACAATACAACCACAGCACTCAGTTCAATGAGGCAATTAACAATCATAAGGTCATGTGAATCTCAGACCAGTCCGTCTTGTACTTCAAAATCTTCTTTTATTGTGAAATGTCAACCTGATTCATATCCCTCATGGTTCCCGAAAGATGTGGTAGAACTTGAGAGGGAAACTCGTACACGATTACTGTGCGTATGATGGCCCTTGCATTATAATTCTGGATACACTATTTTTCGTTGATGGCAAAAAAAAAAAAAAAAATTTTGAATCGCTTTTGAGGAAAAAAACTGATCTCAAGCATATATTGACATGTGGCGGAGCTGCATTATGGATGTGAACATATGATAATTGGTCTTTTGAAGATTTGCTGCCTTGATAAAGTCACTTTGTGATGAAACACGTGTTGGTTGTCGAGTGAGAATAATTTAAATGAAGAATTGTATAGGAATATGAATCAGATTGACATTTCACAAAAATAAAAGAAGATTTTGAAGTACAAGACGGACTGGTCTGAGATTCACATCTCCTTGTGATTGTCGATTGCCCCGTTGAACTGAGTGCTGTGGTTGTATTGTTTAGTTGTAGTTCTAAAAAGGTTGACTCATCGCAGTGGGATTTCCAACAGTGGACCTGCTGAGGCACCACCTTTGAAAAGAAAATGGTTCCATTATCATTAAATGAAGTGGGGTACCCATGGAATAGGGGGAGCGGGTCATTAATGGCCCACTTAAACCTTGCTGATTTCTGAAGGTGTGACAAGACTCAAGGGTCTTGCCAGAGTGTAGTGAGGTTTTGCCCTTCTGGCATAGATAGCTCCACCTATTGCCATCACAGAGATTTGAGGGCTGTTTCCTTTGCTTCTTGTTTATCACATTAAGGCACTCTCAGTTTGATTGTTTTGCGTCTTTTGCAGCGTGTGATTGAGAGTTTCTTTGTGGATTCCCAGGTATAACACATCTCAGTAACCCACTCAGGAAATAAATAGAGATCTGTTCGGCCCAAGAGAGTGTTTGGTCAGTGGGATGGCATCAACCTTTCAGAACAAGGCCAGTTATAAATGTGATCCTTTGTAAACTGTGCTTGGATGTGACTCAAAGAGTTTGCCCAAATTGTGTATATTTTGGAATTGTGATTCTCCTAGAGAACGTGGTCAAATAAGGCGTGTAAATCATTTCTGTGTATTTCTTCTGACTACAGCTTGCCTCTGCACTATGACGATAGAGGATGATGTTCATCACCCAGTAGTAAATGTACCCAAGGATTTCTGTAGCTTTGGTCCTGCTGTTCAGCTGTTACCTGTGGTAGTGGCATGTAAAAATCAGTGAGATGAGGATTTCTGTGGTGACCTGCAGAAGACCCTTTGGGGGACATGAAGGTGTTGATTATTTTTCTGATTGTGTTTTTCAAACGAATGACTGTACACACCTGGGTGGCTCCTAAAATAGCGTTCTATTCCTGGGTGTATCTTAGAAGAATCATGTCAGGAGCAGGACCATGCGATTCCACTGGTAGACCACGACATGTGTTACCCATTGTCTCTGTTTATAATTCAAATGACCTCTTTTAGTATGAGTTGAATAAAACAGATTTATTTCCAAACACTGATTGCAGTTTGCTGAATATGCTCATGCACCATTTGGTGGTTTGATGTAGAAGAAGGGAAACAAAAATAGTTTAATTATGTTAGCTTGTCAGTAGGGTTCATTTGTAGTACATTTTACTACCATACCTGTTTAAAAGCATGCTTTGAGACAAAAATAATTGATAGCATCAGTTGTATTACTCCTAACTGCTGCTTAGTGGCTTTGATATTATTCCATTGTTTTTGCTTACTTTGGCATCACTATCTTTATTGAAGTACATAGTGCTGCAAACCACATCAGCATAGTCCTTCAGGACTCTGGGATACGCTACATGGAAAAGCGAGAAAGGATCATTGTCTTGGACGGGAGAGAAAGAGGCAATAATAGCCCAGAACCAGACACAGTGAGCAGATGGAATCCCGGGTCACGTATGCTGATTGTATGGTAACAGGGACATGGAGAAGAGCCAGTAAGGCCTCAGGTTACTCTGGATGATGAGATCATCAGCCAGTCTTAGATGTCTCACTGGCTAGCCCCTGGGCTAGCTCAAGGGATAAGTATAGCAATTCCCTTGCTGAAAAGTGTGGGTTTTTAACAACCGCTTAAATTTAAGAAAGTCAGTTTCCAGAAGGTTTTAAAGAAATAAACCCTACATACAGATGGTCTTTCCTCCACATTTCTTGGAACAAATGGACCGTACAGACTGGAGAGTTTGCTGGGCCAACTTTAATCGTCGACTGGAAAGTAAATTACAGACAACTTGACAAGGTAAACCAGCAGAGAAACTGTGTAATACTTTGTTAATGAGACAGGGGTAATACATTTTGTTATATTTCCTGTACTGAGAGGTAGCGGAAAGACTTCAAGCCAGCATAATGTAGCTGTGATGTTTTGGTCCCGACAGGAGATGAGCAGTAAGATTTTAAACCTTTGAGAGGAATTTGTTTGGGAAAAGCAGTAAATAGGCTTTTTCTGTAATTGAGATGGGAGGTTTCCGAGAGGGATGATGGAGTGAAAGAACCCACATTAGTAAAAGTAGGCAGTGGAAACATGATTTGGAAACAGCATTTATTTGGGGCTTGGACAATACTTGAAGATGAGTTTTTTAAATGACAAACCACACTTGGGTGCATCGAGAAAGGTACAATCAATCCTAAACAGTGAGGCCACATACCCTTTTAACAAGAATGCAGGAATCTGCAGACTGTGCCTTATCGGTGAAGAGCAACGTGAGTTCCTGTTGGACAGCAGTTTATAGGACCCACATCTGAGAACACTTGTACCCCTTGAACAACTCACTGAGAAAAATAAATAGTGGTGGAAGAATATGCTTAAGTTAATATTAATCACTGACGTTTTTAGTGAGATGAACCAACAAGATGCAAATTGTGTTCGGCCACGCTCAACCAGTTCATACAAACAGCTACAGCATGACCTCTATTTACCCTAATATGATCAACCCCGTATGCTGTCTAAGATCCATATTTGCAGTATTCATGTTTGATAAGTGGAGTGCTCCTTTAACAAAGGGCTCTGATTACATTAGTTGACTTCTTTTAGTTTTTCAAATACTATGCTTCCCGTGTAGCAACCAATTGACTGGTGAGCAAGACATCAGATTGCGGAACCTGTATTCCAGACCTATCATCAGTTGAAATACTGTAACTCACTGGAATGATTTCATTTCAGTGAACTGTGGAAAGTAAGTCATTGGCATGACCTCATTCTCGTGAATTATGGGTTTTGGAAACAATGACCCCACAGCTCAGTGAGTTAAATGCACTCTTTTGTAATCTCTGTTGAAGCTTCAGGTCACCTGTTTTAATTCCAGAAAGGCTAGGTCAGTCTAGTAGCAGGCTGAGATCCAGTCTCTCCAACTTCGCTGCCTATTATCGGGTAAATACTGCCAACAGATAAAAGTGGGTAGGAACAGATCCCTGAACTCTACAATATCTTCCACTGACAAAAGATTGTCCGAATTCGGGAAGCGCATCAGAGGCCACACAAATGGCGAGAATGCCCTAAACAAGGGTAATAACTCAGCAAAAGTGAATTCGTAGTGATATACCACAGAGTGGGTCTGCATAATTGTTGCTGTCCAATAAATCTTTTTTTATTTATGTCAATTTCCAGGCACAAAAGAAAATTCGGATGACATAAAATAAATATGAGTGGCTTAAAATTAAATACCCATTTGTAATGTTTTATCCATTTAAACACAGCTATAATAAGGATTCCAAATTGTCATGATGCAATAAGAACCCTTAACTTTCAAAAGTAGGGTGCAAAATACTCTGACTTTAAAACTTTATATGGAGCGTAGGCGCCACTTGCCAATGACAATATCAGAAAACGTTAGTACCTCGTGCTATTGAAGCATGTCTCATGGGGTGCTTGAAGCCACATAGTGTTTCTCTTGAAAACATCATGTTCTATGTTTACTGCCAGTAGAGCGCAAAGTTCTCTGCATGTGGTTTTTCAGGAGAACATCTGTAGTTTTGCCCCCCTTTTAAGGTATTGCAAGAGAAAAAAGATTACCAGTATGACCGATTTCAATGTTAATTTGCAGCTAATCGATTCCTCCTCTTTCAGCTCCTACAGAACTCGTGAGGGAATATTGCCAATTTTCAGAGAAAAATATGCTTGTGTGTAAATTTAGGAAAAGCAGGAATCCTTGATCATTATGGGTGGACTAGTAATCTGCATCTACTCAAGGCTTCACTGGTGCAATAAGAATTTTGCAATAATCATAATATGCAATCATGCTATTACAATGTGCTATTTATTACCACTGCTGAGTGCGAGGAGGCGTTACAATTCACAAAAGACGAAAAGGCATATTCATGAAAAGTAGTGCATCATTTCATGAGGATCCACTTTTCTTTGGCCCCTTTGCGCCCCCCTAACGCCACCATGTGTGCACCGCATTTATGATGCAGCGCACCATGGGGCACGTTAGGGAACTGGAGTCAAAGATTTTGAGGCAAGTTGAACGCTTTGCAGGATTCGTGCCAAAAATGTTGACACTAATCCTGCAAAGTGAAAGGAGGCCCATTGAAAACAATGGAAGTGTAATTTTAATGCCTGCCTTAGGCAGGCATTAAACACGAAGCAAAAAATGGCGCAGTGGAATCTCATAGACTGCACTGTGCCAATTTTCTGGGCCTTTAAATGGGGGAATGCCCCCCCTTGCATACATTATGCCTGGCGCAGGCCTAATGTGGCTCAGGGGTTTACAAAGTGGGGTAATGCGTGCATTGTGTCACTTTGTAAATTTGGCGCAGCATTTTTGCCAACCTACTGCCACTTAGTGTAAAAAATGTTTAAACTAATGTGGCACAAGGTGGCGCCAGTGTCTTCTTAAATCTGACCCGAAGTCTTGTGTGGCTCCTGATGCCCCGCGCCTCCTTAAATACAGTGCCTATGACCTCACTTTTGATGTAATAGATGACTTTACTAATGAAATTTACAATATCACTAGTGACATGACAAACTATTAACATTATGAATGAGTCATCTATGGATACTGCATGAGCTGTGTGGGTGTAATCTGTAGTCCTCTCATTTGTTTCTATAAATATTGTGAGATCATAAACTTTGCATTTAGTGTGCGAGTAATTGTTTGCACAGCAGGTGTTCAAGCTGTGGTTTGTGAAGCTCACATCTGCAGTATTTCAAGGGGCTTTTTGTTTTATTTCATAAAGATAAAATCAGAGTCTTTTTGGAACATACATTATGGTGTTATAACAAGAACAATCCAAAAAACAGAAGCTCAGTTTATGTGTGTTGTTTTCAGTGAATTTCAAGTTTTTTGATGCTATACTACATCCATCTTCTATAAAAGCAACTCCCTGGAGGAAGGGTTCCGTGGCGTTGCTGCAGGGCCTGACGTCTGTCTGGGTCCTTTGCCCAAACTTCTATAGGCCTCCAACCCCTGCTGTGAAGGTCTTCGCATAAGGTGTTGGCTGAAGGGTCTGGCCTACAGTCAATGGCCCATGAGCTGCCAATCCCTGGAGCATCCACAGGCTCCAGAGATGGTTCAGGATTTGAGAATTTCACAACAAATTGTACTTTTTAAACATTTCTTTGAATGCACGTGGAGTCTATGTGGGGCTCTCTTAGATAGGCCTGGGTTCCAGTGTATAACCACCCTTCCTCTGTATGCCACACTTTTCCCATTGCGGTGCTTGTTTTACACCACCAGGTGATGGTGGTTTCAAGAGCCATTTTTTGTGACAGCCAATCAGAAAAAGAGCCCAATAGCACCTGCTATTTAGAGTAACTGTTCTAATAAACACACATTCCTTGTTTTCTAATACAGCCCAAAGATACATTCCAAGCTATTGCAACAACATAGCAGAATTGACATAGGAAAATGGCTGTTTATTGCCTAACAGCTTGCATCTTATAACACGTTTACAAAAGGGAAGTAACTCTGCAGTAGTCTGAAGGCCTCTTCCATGTGATTTCACCTCACTGCACCAGTGCAACGTCTTGCTCCCTAGATTTAAAAAACTTTTTTTCAAAATCAAATACTCATGAAAACAAACCATGGCATATACCAAGCGAATACACAAAGTGTAGTATGTCATTTATTGCTATTGTTCAGGGAGGGGAGACACATCATGACCCACTGAACAGTTTGCATCTCATGAGGCATGGCCCATAGCATATTACACTCTGAGCTTCTGCTTGTATGAAGATAAATAGATAGATAGATAGATAGATAGATAGATAGAGAGATAGACTTGTGCATTTATTTATATAAACAGGCATGCAGTAACCAGATGATGAAGCCCACGTTCTGGGTTCAGTTCAGTCCAGAGTGTCTGTCTCATTAGTTTCCCCCATCAAAACACCCTCGCAGACGTCAGTTCGCTGAGCTCACTTGCTGGATCAATTTGTATTTTGAGCAATAGATATCGTCTTTGAAAACACATAATAATTCATTAAGTGAAACGAGGTGCTTATTTAGAGCTGAAGCGATGGAGCCCTGAGGATTGTGACAGACGAGTGTCTCGGAGCAGGCTTGGAATGTCTCCCCCGAGTTCCCCTTCTCATCGCCCTGCTCCAGCTAACTCAATTTTTTCTGGAGCCCAGCACGGTCGTGAGAAAACGTTCTGTAGCATTAATCTCAGATATAAATCACCAGTGAGTTTCAGTGAGTTGTACTCTCCGTTTCACTTGCTTCCGCTACAGTACCTATCCACAGATCACATCGGCTGCTAGTGGTAGGGCCCGATTCCCAAAGATTTTGCTGTGACTTATTCTTCTCCATCACTAAGTTTCAGCAGTAAGCCATGCCTATGCCAAGAGTACTGATGACTTACTCCTGAGAAGAATGAATAAGCCAGAAGTGCCATAACTTCGAGTCACATCAACTCATAAACCAATCTTTTGGAATCGGCACTATTACCTTATGCAGCTGTGCAAATACTCAATCAATCAATCAGGGGATTTGTAAAGCGCACTACTCTCCCGTGAGGGTCTCAAGGCACTGTGTAAGGAATTTGGATTCATAGATCTATGATTAGACAAATAATTTAGAAATGAAAATGCAAAGAAACCAAAAATGCTGAAAATTAAAAAGAGCAAATCCGAGGGGGTAGATTTGGGAGGAGGCTGCATGTGAAGATGTCAACAAATTACCTACAACGAAGAAACTCCTAAAATTGGGCACACAGTTCTAGTATTACTTCAAAAATTGAAAAGTAGTCCAATATTTTTTTCACTACACATAGGGGGTCATTCTGATCCTGGCGGTCTTGGACCGCCAGGGCCACGAATGACGGAAGCACCGCCAACAGGCTGGCGGTGCTTCAATCCCCATTCCGACCGTGGCGGTAAAGCCACGGTCGGATTGCCGGGGCCGGCGGTCATCCGCCGTTTTTGCCCCGGCTGGGAGAATCCGCCAGGGCAGCGCTGCAAGCAGCGCTGCCCTGGGGATTCTGACCCCCGTACCGCCAGCCTGTTTCTGGCGGTTTTCACCGCCAGAAAGAGGCTGGCGGTAACGGGTGTCCTGGGGACCCAGGGGGCCCCTGCACTGCCCATGCCTTTGGCATGGGCAGTGCAGGGGCCCCCTAACAGGGCCCCAGCCTGCTTTTCACTGTCTGCATAGCAGACAGTGAAAAGCACGACAGGTGCAACTGCACCCGTCGCACCGCCGCAACACCGCCAGCTCCATTCTAACTTGGTTAGCGCCCGCCGGCCCAGCGGGAATGTCAGAATGGGGGCCGCAGAATTTTGGCCGCGTGGCGGCCAAATGGCAGTTTCGGCCTGGCGGGCGGCGGTAGCCGCCCACCAGAGTTGGAATCACCCCCATAGCAGGGAATTGCAATGTTCAGTTCTCTGTCTCCCTCGTTCTGTCGCTGTGTGCCGAGAGTTAGAGGACACTGGACATGGACTACAATGGGCATACACTGCCATGATTCAGGTTTCGCGTTCTGTTGGTGTTAAAGTGAATAAGCTAAGCAAATGCTATTCAAAATAAAAAAATCAAATACTTAGGAAAATCCATACATAGCTTGAAAGAGCAGTGAATTGGGACAGACTTCCCTGAGGGTGAATAACTGCTCATATCGTCTTACAAAAATATATTTTACTGAATATTTTTTCTAAAAAAACTCACCCTTTTAAAGTTATCAATAGAGCATTTATACATAATGGAGCAATATTTTTGTAAATGGTGTTTTACCCACAATATTTATGTCAGATTATATTTATGCAATATTCTGACAGTGTGTAATCCTGTAAAAAAGAGACATTGTCTATAGCCTTTGATTTAACCAGTTAATGGATATCTGGACCAGAGTCCAGTAGGTAGGAGAGCTCTACAGTGAAATTATCAGCAATGGTAAATTTCAGCACCAGGAACAATTCTTTCTCAGGCATGTTAGAGCATGCCCATCATACAGGGGCTGTTGAAAGAGTGGTAAAATCACACTGTCGGGGGAAACTAGATGTCTTCACTAAGAAAGAGGCAATGGTCCTACCATACCATCATTTGACTAGAAGGTGGGTTCAGTTCTCTAGCTGAGATGCTGTCCAGTTAATTGCACACACTCCAAAGGCAGAAACAAAGCATTGGAAATAATTCTTTGGGCACCATTTCCCCTTTATAGTTTGTACCAAAGAAGGATAAGATTTAAGTACACATACAGATGACAGAGGCTTTAACAAAGCCTAACAAAGGTCAGTTATCCACCGCCATGGAGCTTAGTTTGCTGATTAGTCTATTACCACCTGCCTAGCTGTTTACCAACTTAGGGGAAGATTTAAGAAAAGTGGTGCTACACCCAGTGCAGCGCCGCATTCCTTGCGCCCCTTAGCGCTCACCTACCCCCACTATGTGTGCACCATATTTAAAATACGGCACACTATGGAGCAGGGTAGGCGGTAATAGCATTAGAATTTTTTACGCTATTGATGTACTGTTCAGGGTTAGCGTCTAAATGTTGTCGCTAGCCCTGAACAGTACATATGGGTCCATTATAACCAATGGTGTGCCCCCTTTTAACACCTGCTCTGAGCAGGCGTTAAAAATTTTGAAAATTTTGATTTGTTTGTGCCATTTTTTGGGACCCCTAGTGGGGCAACGTCCCCTTGTATAAATTATGCCTGGCACAAGCATAATGTGGCACAAGGGGTTACAAAGTGGCGCAATGAATGCATTGCACCACTTTGTAAATACGGCGCTGCGATTTTTGAAGTCTAACGCAACAACAGCATTAAAAAAATTGTGCTAATGTGGCGCGGAAGCTTCTTAAATCTGGGCCTTAATTTCCAAATTGATGTTCTATCTGATATTAAACTGTGAAGGTGATTAGGGAAGACTAAAGTCTGTTATAAGTCTCAGTGATATGCTTATACGTGAAACTGTTTGAGCTTTCCAAATCCCAAGAGGCTTTCAACATTTCTATATAAAGTCCTACGTGAATGTCTGGATTTCGTTACTGTACCGTTGAAAGACATTCATAAACCTCAGAGAAAAAACATTTTTTACGGACACTTTCGTGAATGCTTCTCAACACACTTCATTCATAAGAGGTTAACATTAAACAGCGCTGATCATGTGGGCTAAAACTGCAGGAGAGGACTTTGACCTAAAAATAGCTGAAGAAAATGGTTTAATTTTAGCACATCTACTCCTTTTACCATCAATTCATAATGGAGGGTGACACCTCTGACACAACTTGAGGACCAGTGCTTGTTTTTTTTGTTGCAACATTTGTTATTTATTTTTAAAGATTCGCACTGAAATGCGCCCAATAGTTAAGTTACATTTTGTGTAGACCGTGATCGTCCACAGAACTCGTGACTAGGTACAATAACACTACTAGCAAAATGAAGGGCAAGGAATGAGTAAAAACTACTAGGGTATCATTCCATGTTAACATCACATGTGTGATAGCTGTCGTTGTCCCCGCTCGTGGATAGTAGGGGTGTCTATTTTGTCATTCATACCTCCTTGTGGTGTCATCAGGGTGTGAATGGACCGGTGAGGAGTGTCTTGAGCTGAAAGATTTCCCTATGTACAAGATTGTAACTTCTCATTACCACTGCGTAAAACATGTACTAATGGGAAGGAAGGGGGGCTGCCCATGGGATGATCAGGGGGTTCCACACCATATGAAACTTGGGGGACATAGTTGTGGGAAATGAAGGTTAATTGTGTACTGGGAAAAAGGGACATTGACCATAGCCTATGAGTTGATATCAGTCATTTGATGTCTCCCATATGTATTTCTTGAGCATGTATACCCATATTGGTAGCCAGGGAAGCTGGCTTTACTTTCGAGGTTGTCCCCGGTTGGATTTGGAGTATATAGTGTTTTATTGGTATCTTTAGGGAGTTAGGTCTCTGGGGGAGTGGCTAAGTGTTAGGGCCAGCGTTTGTAAACAACCAGCCATGCCCCCTTTACAAATATGACAGCTATACAGGCTTTTCATAGTGTACATTTATTGCCATAGCTTTATCCAATAGTTATTAATCTACCCTTTTTAATAGGGTGACATCATGCCAGACCATACTCTAGTTAGGTGGAATTCACATCTTCAAGAATGGTATTTCTGGTTCAGTTAAGCCGCCCGAGGCAGAAAAATGATAGATAACTCATTCCATGATTGCATCTGTAAAAGCATACCTGGGAGGATCATGCACAATGTTTATATGCAAGCTTATTTCAGTGAGTGAGCCATCAATATATTAATAAATCAATGAATAGCTATATCAAAGGATGGATACCTTACCAAATGTATCGGTGAATTCATACATCAAAGAATTGATTGCCCATTGCACAAACATAATAGGACAATGTACGACTTGCTCGTGTAGTCTACAGATGATGAATGTATGTGGGATCCTAGGCAAGGATCGTTGGTGATCTGATGATAATAAGAAACAGTTTTGATCTTACAATAAATAGCTGCAGAGACCTACTTTTTTTACAATAATAAAAACAGTGTGACCAAGGGAACATTTACTCAGTGTGTTTGTGGGTTATTTTGACTGGCACACAGTTGAAGAAGGCGGGCATGATTTCATCACCAATTAATTATATCTGTGCCACTTAATTGGACACAGTAAACTGCTCTGCAGGGTTCTGGGCTTAATTCATTTAACTAAATGACCTAATTTGTATTCCAGGACAGAATAAATAGCGGTGCCTAGATGTAGGGGCATACACAGATTGTCAGTAAAATCTGCTACTACTAAAACATTCAAATCTAACCTGAAAATCTACTTATTTTAGATGCCGACTCCTTTGGCAGCCTCGGTGGTTCACCACACTTCTGCACCTAGTGTATATGCATATATATATATACATATATATATATGATATATTCCTTCGCATGTGTTGAAGATTACACACAAACGTATGGAGGCCACTGACTCAGCACACAGATGGTACATGGCTGCTATAATATTGGACAACCCCCATATAATTACATGGCATGGGTATTGCCTGGGTTGATATGAATCATGCAGAAGTACCGGTATTGGAACCCTTCATCCTACATAAGCACCGATAGATTGGACATATTGAGCCCAGGGATGAGAGTGCATGAACTTTAGGTAAAGGAAGGGGTAGCAGTCTCTGGTGCATTTAATCGGTTGATATGAAGACAACAATGTGTTTTAGCCAGTGATTAACATTGTATAACTTTATGTTACAATTTTAATGAATCGGACACCGAGGTGAACAATTTTATGACACTAGGCAATGGTTCAGAAAGTTGCCTGAGTGCACACCTTTATGATCGTATAGGTTGATAACTAAAAGGTACATGAGTTGATATACAGTGAATTAAATTAATGGATACACTTTAAAAATTCATGATTATCTACATTCATCCAATTAGCATTTTGCACAATTCGATGAATGAATGAATGAGGTAGTTTTCATAGAGCATGGCTGTTGCCCCAAGGGGCATCTTGGCGCTACCCTCAGAACAATGTACTCTGTTTGTGGTGACACAACAGCATCAAAGGACCATTCAGACGACCAAGCACTTTGGTAGCACAAAGACCGATTTCTTTAATTGTTTCTTAAAGATCTTGTCATTTTTTAAGAATCTGAGGGTCTGATGGAGTTTATTCCAAGGTCTTGCAGCATCTATGACTAAATCACTTGTTACACTGGGGAATACACAAAGCGGTACACTTGGCATTACAGTAGCGCATACACACTTTAATAGATTTGGTGTTAGAAGAGTCATCACTGTTAGAATGACATTCAATAACAGGTTGAGTTCTATAATTTCCTATATTTGACATTACATGAGGTAATACATGTGGGATTGTCTGAGTCGATACTCTTGGCCTTCCAGAAGTGATATGCGGTGATACATTTGTCCCATTTAATGAAGCCACAAAACAATAGGACCCAGTGGAACTGGTGGTACTTCATTTGCCTGACATAAATATTATGTCTTAAATATAATTTACTAAAACATCACCTATTCAAGTTAAAAAGAAAAAATCATATCCCAATAGGACAATACTTTTGTAAACGCAGTTTAAGTTGCAATATGCCAGACAATATGTCTGCATGTGATATTCTTGCATACATACAAGCATGTAAGATGTCGCTATTCATTTATGCTTTATTTTTTATTTTAAAGTCATAAAGAAACACATGAACATTGACCACAGATGAGGACTCTCAGCCCCACCATGGCTATACTTAAATTGAGTCGCTCTCCCAAGGAGCGGAGGGAGAGAGGGCTGTGATACCTATCAGGATTGCAACGCGTCCTAGGAAACCCCTAGCAATTGACTGATTGATCAATACTTCTTGCCACCTAGGCTTTACTTCGGCAACTGTGAATAAATAATTGAATGATGCAAGTGTACAATATCCACTTCTTAGAAGTCTCCAAGTCACATTGATTAATACATTAGTGGAGAATTAAGAAAGAAATTCACTCTCACCTGTTTTCCCACAAGGAGATGTAGTAATAGATAACCTTGGCATCCTTAATTTGCAAGACCATGGGGAGGTGCCTTGCAAAACTAAGTTATGTTATGTTCTGTTATGTTATGACTAACCATAGCAGTTAGGGGCAGAAAATTTGGCAGCAGGTGAGCTATAAAGTCTCTCTATTGTTACTTTTCCAGCTGGTAGCTGACATTATGTACCAATCATTATCCATTGATGCTGCTGTGCTATGATGCTTGCAGTATGGCCTATCATCAGTTTCAATAATCTGCAACTAACTTTCTATTGGTCCTGAGCTTGCAATAACAAACTAAAGCCTAGTTTGTCTTGTGAAGGTATGTTAACAGTAGTGTTAATGGGTATCTTGCTAAGCTATGTGAATGAGTCAACTTCTATGAGTTGTGGGGAAATCTTCTTGATGTTCAATGAGTGAAACGAGAAACTGTAAAGGGAAAGCGTATGTAATAAAGTGTTCTATATACTGACTCACCTCCGCCTCTATACACAGCAAGGGAGATATCGACAGGCTCTCAAAAAACAAAGGTCACAATAGTGTGTGGTCTCACAAGAGAACAAGATTCCATGAGAGAAATCTCACACAAGGATTATTAACCTCAAGAAATTTCATGGACTGCAAGCGTTCACACAGGGGAAAGACGGGATGAGCAAGTGGGTCCAAAAACCAAGAAGAAGACTCACGAGCCAGGAAACATACTCCAAGAATCCTGCTAATTCGCCAAATAGCAAGTACCAGACACAAGTCATCCGTAAGGATAATAGGGGATACCAGAATTGGAAAACCACACCAGTTACCCAGAGGGAACGTGGAGGAAGGGAATAGGAAACCACAGACCATGAGGAGAAGCCAGGGAATGAATAAAACATATTAATCAGTCAATGCAATTTTGATATCTCACTGTCATTCCCAAAGAAGAGACCATGGATCAGGTAATATGGCAACTAACTAGATAGACAGACTTCAAGCACACAAATTTAAAAGATAATACATACAGACGCCCCCCCTTCTGTGACATCATCACTGACACCAACAGCCCACACGCCCTCATCTCCACAGACTACATCCTCCTTGGCGATTTCAACTTTCACCTGGAGAACCCCCACGACCACAACTCCTCTTCCCTCCTAGACAACCTTACCAACCTCAGACTCAAGCAACTGGTCACAGCACCCACTCACTCAGCAGGACACACACTTGATGCAATCTTCACTTCGAGCCAACACATAACCTACACCCACACCACCAAACTCCACTGGACCGACCACCACTGCGTCCACTTCTCCTTCGCCAAACTCCCCACACACCAACACCAACCCACCACCCCCCTACCGCATGTGGGACAAGATCCCCACAGAACGCCTGAACTCCCAACTGGCAGATTCACTCGCCCCCCTCAGAAAAAAGATTACCACCCGCAACATCAAGAACGCCCCATGGTTCACTGCTGAACTCCAAGATTCCAAGCGCAAATGCCGCAAAGCAGAGAAAGCAGAGAAAGCCTGGCGACAAGAACCTTCCACCACAAACTTCTCCACCCTCAAAACATACACTCGCAACCACCACCAACACATATGCACCACCAAAAGAGCGCACTACAAGGCATGCATAGACAACAACTCCCAAAACAGCAAAGAACTCTTTACCGTCATCAAAGAGCTCTCCAAGCCCAAAACCAGCAACCTAGACCCCATGCACACACAAACCCTCTGCAACTCCCTCTCAAACCATTTCCACTGCAAAATCCTGGACATACACAACAGCTTCATACCACACACACCCACCACACAAACCCCCCACCCGTCCAACACAGACCCCCTTCACACCCCCCCCAGCCTACTCACCACCTGGGCCCCAACCACCGATGAAG
Source organism: Pleurodeles waltl (assembly GCF_031143425.1). NCBI lineage: Eukaryota > Metazoa > Chordata > Amphibia > Caudata > Salamandridae > Pleurodeles > Pleurodeles waltl. The sequence goes on along the minus strand of NC_090446.1, from coordinate 1,328,548,280 downwards.
AAACAGAAAAAACAATGAATTCCATCCACTCTGGATCACCCTCCGCCCCCCGCCCCCCGCCCTCATCGGTTCCACAACAAAGCCAGCCCAACCATCGCCCCCAAACTTCGAGACATAATCAACAGCTCATTCGACACCGTCACCTTCCCAGACCCCTGGAAGCACGTGGATGTCACTGCACTCCTAAAAAAAACAAAGCCGACCCAGACGACCTCTCCAACTACCGCCCCATCTCTCTCCTCCCTTTCCCTGCCAAGGTCGCTGAGAAACTAGTGAACGCCCATCTATCCCACTTCCTTGAGGAAAACCACACACTCGACCCTTCCCCATCTGTGTTCCGCAAGAACCATAGCACGGAAACCACCCTCATGGCATGCACTGACGACATCAGAACCAAAGTCGACAAGGGCGAGACCATCGCACTCATACTTCTGGACCTCTCCGCAGCCTTTGACACTGTCTGCCACCAAACACTCCATACACGCCTCCACAACTCTGGGATTCAACACAAAGCCCTAGACTGGCTTACCTCCTTCCTCATCGATAGAACCCAAAAAGTCTGCCTCCCACCCTTCCAATCCACTGCCACCAAAATCATCTGCGGAGTCCCCCAAGGATCCTCCCTCAGCCCCACACTCTTCAACATTTACATGATCCCACTAGCCAACATCCTCCAATGACACGAAATCACCATCCTCTCCTACGCAGATGACACCCAACTAATCTTCTCCATCACCCGCAACCCTACTACTGCCAAAACCAACCTCCACACTGCACTCCTTGACACCTCCGCCTGGATGACAGCTAACCACCTCAAGCTCAACCCCAACAAAACCAAGATCATCATTTTCGGCCCCCACAAACCGTATGGGACACCTCCTGGTGGCCCACCGCCCTAGGCCCCGCACCTACCCCCGCAAACCACGCAAGCAACCTTGGCATCATCCTGGACCCCTCCCTCTAAATGACCCAGCAAATCAATGCCGTCCCCTCCTCCTATTTCAACACACTGCGCATGCTGGAAAAAACCTTCAAATGGATTCCCACAGAGACCAGAAAGACCATCACTCACGCACTAATCAGCAGCAGGCTAGACTATGTTAACGCCCTCTACGCCGGCACCACACTCAAACTCAAGCACAAACTCCAGAGAATCCAGAACACAGCTGCGGGCCTCATCATGGACCTCCCCCGCCATGAACACATCTCATCACACCTCAAATCCCTTCACTGGCTCCCCATAGACAAAAGGATCACCTTCAAAATCCTCATCCACGCACACAAATCCCTCCACAACACCGGCCCAACCTACCTCAACGAAAGAGTAAACTTCCACACTCCCACCCGCCACCTCCAATCAGCCGACCTTGCACTCGCCACAGTCCCCCGCATCCAACACACCACCACAGGAGGCAAATCCTTCTCCTATCTCGCACCCAAGGCCTTGAACTCCCTCCCCACCAACCTCCGCAAGACCCAAGACCTCCTGCTCTTCAGAAAAAACCTCAAGACATGGCTATTCGAACAGTGGTCTCACCCCCACCAGCGCCTTGAGACCCTCACGGGTGAGTAGCGCGCTATATACATTTTTTTGATTGATTGAGACTGGATAGTAAGGACGGGTCTCAAGGTAAAATCTGAAAAATTGGACAATCTTAGGTGGTTCTCAATTTCATCGAAAGAAAATATTAAGGCACCTATGAAAATGATTTTATTGCCCTTCTATCTTGCACTTAGCAGCATTCTCTTGGTGGGGAAAAAGGAACAAACATTTATTGGTAAAAAGGGAGGTCTCCATAGATAATTTACATTATTTCTGGACCTCTCAGCTACCATCAACACAGTCAGCCCTCCCATGGTCATGTGCAACTTAGAATGTTGAATGGGATTAACCACCAATGGCTTTCAGTGGCTGTCCTCCTGGCTTTCTTACCAACACCAATTTGTTCATCTGAGGAGCTCCAGGTCCCAAAATATCCAAATCACCTGCAGAGTCTGGCAGGATTCCATGCTGCCCCTTGTCATCTTGAACCTCTACATGTAGCCTCTTGGTGCTCTACTCAGTACTGGCAGCATCAAGATTCAATAGTATGCTGAGGATGCACAATTTGTTTTTAAAGTCCCCTCTGGTTCAGACATTCAATGCCTCAAGCACTGCATGCACATCATCCAGACCTTGATGTCCAGTGCCTCTCTGAAGCTTAATCCAACCAAAGCAGAAGGCCTGTTATATTCCGAAGAACGAACAAGAAACAGTACAAACCTGGCTCAAAGACGGCTTTGAACCCCAACTTTTACCAAATGCCAAGTCACCTGGATTCATTGTGGACACCAACCTCACCCTCCAGTAACACATTGTCACTCAAAAAACAAAAAAGGATTGGTACCAGCTCTCTCTTTTAAAGAACGTGTAACTGTTTGTTGCAGAATGCGATGTGATAACTGATGTTCAACCTTCTTACACATCTTTATGGTGGTATCACCCTTTCCATGGCATCCCAGACTCCACACTGGCATGGTTTTAGGGCATCCTACATACCGCTGCGCATCACATACAGGGCCTGAAGAAATATGGCTACTTAACCCCCATACTGATGGAACCACATTGGTTTCTCTCACTGACCCAAATCATCTTCAAAGCCAGCTGCATCATTTACAAAGCTAATACAAGATCACCTTCTTTGGTGGTTCTCAGCATATCCATATCCAGGACACAGATGGCAGGCTAGAAAAAACAAGGTAGCAAACCTTTTCCAACTATCCACCCACAATCGTGAACACCACCCCCCTATTCATTGGGAGCACTCAAAACGGCTCCAATTAAGGAAAGCAATGAAGAAGTATCTCTTTAAAGGGCAGTATATAACAATGCATTAACTGTCCACAAAATAGGCAATCAGCTACCTTGCCTATCACTTGCTGACTTTACACCTGTCTTTCAACCTGTACACTCTTAAATCAGGTCAATGAGGGAAGATCCAAGAGGTTTCTAAACCATAATTTTGAATATAGAGGAGCTTGAATGTAGCTACATATAATATAGTTTACACATATGGGGCTGACACGAGAAGAGATGCACCTAAAAGGATGATTTCATATGCATATTGGATTAAGATGACAATGCCAGAAGTAGTCAGCTGACTAAAGGCTTGATTTAGAGCTGAGCGTACTAGAAAATCTTCCAATTTTGGTAATTCATTAGGCAGGAGGATTTTCTATCTGGAAAGAATAGGTAGAATTATGTTACAAGGATTGTATGGTGAAAGTAATTTCAATTCAGAATGACCCAGGGGAGGGATTATCGTTTTTTCCTTTTACTTCATGAATCAGATAATTTTTCTTTACTAGTCACTTGGCATTCAAGCTTTCAATGTGTTATTGAGGTTATCATTAGGTGTGCAAGAACTGTAAAGAGGTGAGTGTATAGCTTCAGAGAGGATAACCTCAAGTCCTTGAGTATCCTTTATAAATTCAATGCAAAACATTCCTTCTCCTAAAAAATCCTTCATGCTCTGTTTTAAATTATTATATATTTTTAAGCCTAGGTATGATATTCTACATCATGCCTGGCCACGTAATACTATGGTTACTTTGTTGTGTGTTATGAAATTAGGATATGTATAAGAGCATTTAACCATGGTAAAACATTTACATGCTGGAGGAGAGCAGAAAACAATAATGGACGTATTTTGAAGGGATCAAGTTGTGAAAGAATTACTGTGTCCAATGGTAGGTAGCAGACCAAGTGTCTCCTAGGTAGTACACAAACATGGATGAGCATGTTGGCAATGGTTATAAATTTAGATTAGATTAGAAGATCTATATTGGTGCTGTTAAGGCACTAAGGCCCATATTTATACTTTTTGTGCACCACATTTGTGTTACTTTTTGACGCAAAAGCGGCGCAAACTTTCAAAATACAATTATATTTTGTAAGTTTGCGCCGCTTTTGCGTCAAAACAATAATGCAAACGCGGCGCTTAAAAAGTATAAATATGGGCCTAAATATGTGATTGATTCATAAACCCAGAGTTCACTTTGGTCCAACAGAAAACTTCATTAGATTAAGTGATAATAGCATGTCATGGCTCTAGAAGCAAGGCACAATAATTGAAAAGCTTGTCAAACTTGAGAATGGACTTTTTTTTGTAGCTCACTCTAATAATGTATGGGCAGGTGTGTGAACGGATTCCATAAGCATAAGCGGTGTGCATCCAGGAGAGAGAATATAATATTAAATTCAAACATCTACAGGGATCTCAGAACAGAATAACAAGACAATAAATTAGAGCCTTTGGGACACTTTTCTGACAACTCCTAATACTGGTAATATTGCAAAAGACATCATGCCCAACACTGTAAACCACCGAAAGGTAATCTGCTTTGTTACAGTTGCTTCAAGAGTTCTTACAAAGGGAAACAGACTGGATAACGAGGAATTGATGAGAATTCCCTGCAATCTGATGACCATAGGATTTCTTGACAGGAATTGGTTTACTCAACAGTATGAATTGCTACACAGACCACATCTGGCCCTTTACCGCTCTTACCCAAGAACACAAGGAAGGTAGGCAGCTCTAAACCATTTTGGAACTGAAATGGCCTGTAAACACTAGTCCACACACAAACCTAGTAGTTCATTCCCAACTTTAACAAGACAAAACTGGAGAACATGGGTGACAGCACGAGGTCTCTGTCTCAACTACATGCATGCCTCTTGGCAGCATCATCAGGTATTCACTGGGAATGCTTGACCTACACGGAATTCTAGCCAACAAACGTCTCAACCTTTACAAATGCATTTACAAAAAGTATACAGAACCAAAAATGGCACTTAAAACTAAAATCTGAAAAAAGATTAAAAATAACATTTTTGTGACATAACAGTAGATCAAACAAGAAGCTTGAGTAGCATTCCACCACATGTATGTCATGACACAAACCATGTAACTGATGCAAATTCGAGTCTAACAGATATTGCGGGGTATGACAAGCATGACTGCTGTAGCACGGGGCAGCAGTGGAGACACTTTTTTTGATGCCACGATTCTGAACAGCGGAACCAATGTGACTGTCACACCTCTTTTGAGTCAATTTTGGATAACTTTTTTGGACTTGGTGACTCTTCCACAATGCCACCATTGCACCACTTCTACTCTCACTGTGGGCCTCATTTACTAGAAACTGGTGCATCGTGACCGATGCGCCAGTTTTCTTGTGCCGCCCTATGCCCACCCCCAGTGATGCAATGGGAGCTCAGTATCCTGAAATTCTGATGCTGTTGTGATGCTAAACCTAAAGATTGCTGGACTAGAATCAACATTTTTGCGCTAGTCCAGCAAAGTTAAGGGGGACCCATAGACAAGAGCACAGCATCACATTTAACTTCTGCCCTGAGCAGGTGTTAAAAAAATTATGCTATGCTGGAACAGCATGGTGCAGTGAAATCTACAGCATGGTGCAGTAAAATCTTGTAGATTTCACTGTGACATTTCTAAAGGGCTTTTAACAGGAGAATATCCACCTTGCATACATTATACCTGGCCAGTGGCGGCCCGTCCTTTAGGGCGGAGGGGCCACGCCCCCCCACCCCATGAAGAGTGTCTGTCAGGCTGAACAAAGGTCAGCCTCACAGACACTCTTCATGCTCAGATCAGGCAGCCAGGAGCAGACATGCGCGATTTGCGCAGGCTCCTGGCTGCCTGAGCTGAACTTTGCTGGGCTGAGGAGATCACAGCTCCTATGGGCGTGACCTCCTCGGCCCAGCAAAGGTGCCTCGAGGCCCTCCCCTGGGTGACGAGGAAAGCGTCACCAATTGACACTCTCCCTGGGCGCTTCAGTTTAAGCCCTGAAGTGCCCAAGGCGAGTGTCAATCAGTGACACTTCCTCACAGAGTGGGGTGGGGTCAGCAGTCTCACTGACCCCATCCCACTCTGTGACGAGGCTGGGTCTGCTGCCTTCCCTCAATGGCTGACCTCAGGTCAGCCAATGAGGGAAGGCAGCAGTCCCAACCCTCCTGGGACCTGGAGGCTAAAGGTAAGTGTGTGTGTGTGTGTATGTATGTGTGTTATGTTTTACATTGAATGTTTGGTGCGTGTGTGCATGTTTGAGTGTTATGAGCCTTGTTAATGGATGTGCGTGCGTGTGTGTGTGTGTGAAAGAATGAATATGTGTGATCTTGTAAAATGAATGTTTGGTGCGTGCGTGCATGTTTGAATGGAATGAGTGTTAATGGAAGTGCGTGCGTGAATGTGTAAAAGAATGAATGTGTGTGATCTTGTAAAATGAATGTTTGGTGCGTGCGTGCATGTTTGAATGGAATGAGAGTTGTTAATGGATGAGCGTGCGTGCGTGCGTGTCTGTGTGTGAAAGAATGAGTCTGTGTGTGTGTGTGTTTGTGTGTGTGTGTGTGCCCCGCCCGCCCCCCTCCCTCCCAAAGCTGCCGGCCGCCTCTGTACCTGGCACAGGTATAATGGGGAGCAAGGCTTTACAAACTGGTGCAATGGTGACATTGCGCCAGTTTGTAAACTTGTCATGAGGTGGGGGACTGTTTTGCGCTGCCTTAGCACAAACAAAAATACACTAATGTGGCACAAAATTATTGTAAATGAGGCCCTATGTTGCAAAACACCTTCCATATACACACAAGATAACGGAATCTGAACAACCTTTTTTTTTAGCAAATTAGGATCTTTGATCCTGACAAATTCTCCAACACAGAAATTAGGAACTCTCGCTTTTCCATTTTAAGTTTACTTTTCCTGTGAGCACCATTCGTTTCCTTGGCATTTTCCCTTTCTTTGGAAAAAAATAGTTCTTTGGAACAGTAAGCATGGAACCAAATAGGATGTAACCCTGAAATTGCCACTCTAACATGCATTCATTCAAAGGGTGATTTTCCCATAGAGATGTGAGGGGTAGTCCTGAAAGTCCACACCAACTCAGGTACTTCAGCAGTTATTTCTTTATTGCACCAAATGGACACTCTGGACATACTCCACTAACACTCAATTGAACCTTTCAACCATGTCATTCCTTTGAATACGGTACAAAGTGGTTCTGATGTGTTTATTCCAACTTTTCTCCAAAATATCACAAATGAATCAAGAGGTAAACTGTGTACTTTTACCAGTGAGTATGCTTTCTGGGACCCACTCTTTATCAAATATTTATCATAACAACTGATCAGAGTCTGTGGTGGGTTCACCCATATATCTGACTTCTTCCCATTTAGTCAAATGGCTAACCAGTACCAATGCATTGTACGGTAGTATTTGAAACTAGTCCATAAAATGCTAACCCTGTGTTTGCCAGATGCTAGAAGGGGCGCTCACTGCAACTTCAGCGGGTATCAAACATCTCTTATTGCGAGTAGTACATTCGCATTCACGGATATACCTCTCAAACCTAACATCCATCCTGGGACACCAGTCCTCTACCTTAATGCATCACCTGGTCAAAGTTGAGCAAGGATGGCCGATATGAGCAACATGAATAATTCTTTCTCTAAAAGTCTTAGGGGGAACAAGCTTTTCACCACGAAATAGGACCCTATTTATTTCTGACAAATTACTATCTTCCAAAAAGGTTGCACGTCTGTGAAGCTGTATTTTCTCTAGGCCACCCCTTGATCAAGTGGTTTAAACCTTGTTGCAACACTGGATCGTGAGTCTCCACTGTCCCTCACTCTCACAAGCTGTCTTCTCAAACTCACAGGTCGTGACTAAGCATTCTTCATCTTCACCAAACGATTCTTCAATTTCCCCTTAAATCAGTAGATACTAAGCAATCTGATCCAACATTCTAAAAGCCTTGTATGGAAAAAATATCAAATATGTATTCCAACAACTTTGTTTGCATCCTAGAAAGTCAAACTGCAGTTGTTTTTTCATCTTATCACCAACAACGATGTCCACCAATCGCCTGTGATCGAATTTAGTTACAAACGGTCTGTCTCACTGCTTTTTCATAAAAATGTTATTTTCTCCATGCTCCATGTGCATGCTAACATCTCTTTTTCGATGACACTTAGTAATATTCTGTAGGACCCTCTTGAGACAAAACCTATGGTGTATTTCCTGCAACCATCGACCTGACCTAAAACCACACTTAGGGGCAGATTTATGAAAAGTGGCGTTGCACCTAGTGCAGCACCACTTTTCTTGCACACCTTAGCATCCCCCTAACGCCACCATGTGTGCACCATATTTAAAATATGGCACACCATGGCGGTAGTCAGGGGTACTAGCATCCTAATTTTTTACACTAGCCCGGCACTTTGCAGGATAAGTGTCAAATATTTTGACGCCAATCCTGCAAAGCACCCAGAGGCCCACTGGAAATAATGGGAGCCTCCCTTTAACACCTGCTCTAAGCAGGTGTTAAAAATGGCAATAAAAATGATGCAAAGAAATCTCTTAGATTTCTATGCCCATTTTTCGCCCCCCCCAAGCACCAGAACGTCCCCCTTGCATACATTATGCCTGGCACATGCATAATGTGGCACAAGGGGTTACAAAGTGGTGCAATGCAAGCATTGCCCTCTTTGTAAATATGGTGCAGCGTTTTTGGTCTTCTAACACCACATTAGCGTACAAAAAAAATTATGCTAATGTGGCACTGGAATGGCGCTAGGCCCTCTTAAATCTGGGCCTTAGTTCATAAGTGTTGGTGTGAACTGTAACATGTGCACCCTTCAACAAATGGATGAAGAGCAGGTGCTTAAGAGATCGTGTTTTTCAACTCTTCAAAAAACAGTTGGCATGCGTCATTCAATTCAAACATCTCCTTCTTCAATAAAGATCTTTGTGGCACAGCAAAACCCCTTACAAACTTTGAATAAACCTCGAACATCCCCAGAAGGAAACGTAAATGCTCCTTATCTGAAGGGGGGTGGGGCTCTGAGTAGTGAATCAACAAGTCCAGGTTTAGGTTTGACATGACCTAAATTCCATGTCTGTCACTCTAAAAATCCATTTGCCCATTCCTATTGTACCATAATTTAATATAAGAGCTTCCAGAACGTTTTCCACAGGCTGGTTATGATGATGTATTGTGTATTGTGTCACCAAACATCAAAACGTAATCATGGCAGACAACAGCATTACTAACGTGTGCTTACATCTGAGACGTAAACAATTAGATTAGGCTTCTCCAACGAGTAGCTCATGATCTACTGGTAGCTTTACAGCTACCTGTAAGTAGCTCTCCTGGTTGTACGTCAGTCTCTTATATTAAAGTTTTTTTCTTGCATGTATTATTATATGTATAACAAAATTGAGAGTGTGCATGCAAGATGAAAATGTGTGTATTTTCAGAACATATAAGCTGTTTGGAGAAAAGTAGTTCAGTTTAAAAAGTATATTTAATGTTGATATTTAAGTGATAAATCGTGTGGCTTTGGGCAGACCTATTACAGATATTATAACACTGGTGCCAGGGGCATTGCAGGTGTCACTACTATGTAATACCCATGAAGAGACATTTAAAATTAACAAAGCCTTTTGTGCATTATTGCATTATTGCTGACAATTCTGGTTGATGTACTGAGGTGATCACTGCTAGTGGCCACCTATGTGATCTTGTCTGGTGTGGTCGCTAGTACAACACTAATAATATGAGCAGCTTGCAATGATTTTCATCTAACTTAAGTAGCTCTTGTTACAGAGAAGGTTGGCGAACCCTGCATTAGAAGCTGGCAGCTTTGAATCAATGTCTAGAACTGGGGTGTTCTTGATAGTTTTTAACACCAGCTTTTGCATGTTAGAAATGTATGGGATGGATAGTCCTACCAGTTTAAGTGTTGTTGGACAACATTAGACCTGACGATGTACCTCATGGCATATAAATGTCAATAAAGAAAGCCAAAAATAAGCACTTGTGGAGCTACCACCTAAATTCAAATATACAAAAATGTCATTTGGTAATTTTGATTGTGTAGAATTGCAGAATTACCACTGCACCACAAATAGTACTTGAATGTTACACATTATACCAACAGTGGTAGACAGGTCGAGATGGCTCTGTTGGGATTAGAACCGGTGAGCTGCTGATGACAGATACATCTGTTAAGCCTTCAGCTGTCCGACATATGGATTGCAGATTTAACATCACAAGGTGCATCCAAGGCCCTCTCTTTTCATAAAACAGGCTATCATATATACAAGGATACTGCACTTGTATGTAAATGTATCTCTCTTTGATATGAAGGCTGGCTCCATTTTGAATGAATCCTCTATGTGAAGTGCATCACCACAAACCAACAAATATCGACTTTCCTAGGACACAGCGCTGTGCTATCGCTGTGTGTTTAGTGCGTGGGACCAAAATACCCTTCTCCTTTCAAGCTAACGGCCTGGAGATCAGTTTTCATACCTCGCAGTTCACAGAACTCTCCCAAGCAGAGGACAGGCGCCCAAACTTTCTGTTTTATGGGAAAGTGTGACTTCCGGTCCCTGCCATTTTTCAGCTCAGGTATATTCACGTACACATATCTAGGCACGACTGTACAGATGGACATATTTATCATTGAGTTGCATCGCCCTTGTGCCTTGCAAGGGGGTGCAATGGCGACGTGACAACTAAGTCAGATTTATTAAGCCACGCAAGGCCAACTTGGATGGCCCTGTATGGATTGATAATTCTAGAGTAACACAACACAGAGCAAAACAGTGCATTGTATTATTCTGCCCCAGGAAGGCATTCCATGGGTGGAGCATGGGTCTTCCCACGCATCCACCTATCGATTTTGGTGCATTCTCAGACTTACCATTACTGGTAGACCTGGGAAAGCATCAAAATGCTATGCCTCCCCAGGTGAGGGGTAACAAAGAGAAATATATTTATTTCTCCTTGCTTTTTCTCTTTCTTTGTGTGCTGCACAGAGAAAGAGGAAAATGCCTTTGAGGATTCTTTTTGTGCAGGAAGGTGTCTCTTCCTGCACAAAGACAATGTTGCTGTGCAATGCACGCTCCCTTGAACAATGACGCAAGGGTCCCTGCGTTGGTGTTAGGCAGCCAAAAGGGCACCAGTGCAAGAAAAGGACAGGAATGCGCTCTATAATGTTAAATATAGCACATTTCTGCCCTTTCACAAAGCGCAGCATAGCAAGGTGACGTGGTGCGCCGTGTGAAAGTTTAGTAAATCTGCCCCTTAGTTTGCAGTGATAGATTCCTGAAGACTGAAATGCCAAACCCTTAATCATTTATTTCGATGTAGGAGCAGTTGTCCTGCGCCTGCACATGAATATTTCTTTGTGTGATGGTTGATGGGAAGGCCTATTTTCTTAAAATCTTCCCGTTGATGTACATTGTGATCTTCAGATCTCCTTTTCGAACCGTTGCAAGGCTCAGAGTTCCATCCTTCTGAGGTTGGTAAATTGAGCACCATTACATTGGGTAATAGTAATACCTGTTATTTACAGACACTAGAACCACCACAAGCATGGTATCAAGTCCAGCACAAAAAAAGTTATTATTATGTTCTACCATTTGGTCCCTTCAGTGAAATGTAGCAGATGAAAAAGTCTGTGTTAAGGCTTGGAGACTGGGGTAGTTAGTAGCTATTTTCCACCATTATTAGATCACAATTCATCTTCTTAATTGGCATCAGTCAATGCTGAGTTGGAACTGACTAGTTTTACATGGTTCGTGAATTGGGTGTGAATCAGTATCCCGTTTGGTATGGGTCCATGCTTTCCACAACCTGAGGCTCTGGACTTCCAATGGGGTGCTGTGTGCCTCAGTCTTCCAGCCTCTTAAAGGTTGTTGGCTGATCAGAAGTGAACTGGCTGATCAGAAGGTAACAATATACGAAGCTAACCAACCTGTTCATGAATACATCTACCAAACAGTAAGGGAATAATGACTGCACCAGCAAGTGTGAAATACAGTTCAGCTCACATTTCATAGCCACCAATTGTTATGTAAGGAAAAAGATTGTTTTTCGTAGTTTACCACAATTGTCCTGAAGTGTGGATCATTCATAATGGGGAGAAAACCTGAAAAGGTCTGACGCAAGTGCAGCAAATCCAAAGTTCAAGAAATGTCTACATGTTCATTGCTGTGGGTTCCATATATAAAGATCCTTATCCGCAGTCATTCTGTTATAAATATACTTGGATAGGAGGACTTCAACCACATGTACCCCAAAGAGAAGCCAACGAAGAGATGGAAGGAATCCACTGTCATGCAGACGTCTCCTCAAAGCAAACAGTACGGGTACTGGAAATCCAGTGATTTAATGTTGGTATTGTACCAGAATATTGTGGACTGAATCTCCACAGTAACATTTGCCAAAATATCACCAATTAGATTTAACAATATAAATTCTGCACCCAATGGCACATTGGACGTACCCACATTTAGAACATAATATTTATGTCAGGTGGTATTTTCATCTATGGAATTCTGACATTCAGGCTGTCATTACAACCCTGGTGGTCTAGAGACCATCAGGGTTGCGGTGGTGGTTGGAGCGCTGCCAATGCAGCAGTCCGGCCTCCACATTATGACCGTGGCAAAAGCACCACAGTTGGACTGCCGGCACCGCCACTTCTTTGCCGGAAAACAGCCTGGTGGTGCCGGCAGTCATAATCCACTGCGCTGCGAGCAGCACTGCCCTGGGGATTACGAGTCCCCTCTTCTCCGGCTTTTACATGATGGGTGCACCGCCATGTATAAGCTGGTGGCGACTGGGTGCCGGGGGGCCCATGGTCCCCTGCACTGCCCATGCACTTGGCATGGGTAGTGCAGGGGCCCCTATGGGCAGCCCCATCTCGCTTTTCAATGTCTGCTTGGCAGCACCACAACTTTGCATTCGGCTTGATTACAAGCTGGCGTCAATGTTATGGCTTGTTTCCCACCGGGCCAGCGGGCAGAAGCTCTGTTTCCACCCGCCGACCAGCAGGAAACTTGTAATGACCCTCGCGGTCAGAACATCGTACTGGCAGTTTTCTGACCGCACGGCTTCCGCAGACGGGCTACTCCGTCCGCCGAAGTAGTAATGAGGGCCTCAGTCTTAATGCAGGGGTAATACCAAACATGCAAAAGGTGATGAGAGTAATGCTTATGATAAGTCTAATCACTGGCAATTGGTAAGGGTAGCATTCCAACACATACAGCCTGATTTAGAGTTTGGCGGTTGGTTTACTCCGTCACAAGCATGACGGATATCCTGTCCACCATATTCTGAACTCCATAGGCTATAATGGAATTGTAATATGGCGGACAGTATATCCAACACTTTTGTGACGGAGTAACACCATCTGCCAAACTCTAAATCAGGCCCATTTTTCTTTTATTCATCATGTCACATCAGTTTGGACCCAGCCATACAAAAATAAGTCTTGACCTTGCTCCAGTTGGAACAGTCCAGTCCAAACTGCCAGGCAAGGACCTCCCTGAAGAGCCTTAGTCAGAAAGACTGCTTTTGGGTTGCTTGTAATATGGTTCAGGAAGGGACTAGACTGCTATTGGACCAGGGTCAAGACTGATTTGCATAAGACTGAGTCCAAACTGAGGTAGCATGCTGGACAAAAGAACAATGGATTGGAAAGCTACTCTGAATGATTGCCAGTGCTTTGATTTATTGCTCGCTTTCCTCCCATCACCCTTTGTGAGTTTGCGGCATTATGCCAGGCATGCTGATCGATAGATAGATAGATAGATAGATAGATAGATAGATAGATAGATAGATAGATAGATAGATAGATAGATGGATGGATAGATGGATAGATAGATAGATAGATAGACAGACAGATAGACAGATAGACAGATAGACAGATAGATAGATAGATAGATAGATAGATAGATAGATAGATAGATAGATAGATAGATAGATAGATAGATGGATAGATGGATAGATAGATAGATAGATAGATAGATAGATAGATAGATAGATAGATAGATAGATAGATAGATAGATAGATAGATAGATAGATAGATAGATAGATAGATAGATAGATAGATAGATTAGACCACAATATATCGACCACACTATTCTCAGCACCACAAATATGTACTGCAATAACGTTGGCATGCATTTAACTGCTACACACCAAAATAAATATTAATATGAAAAGAACTGACCAGCTGCCAAGCATTGAACACACGCAAGGCACGACAGAGGATAGGTGTTTTTGCAGAAATTTCCAAATTGCAAAAATTATGATAGCGTGGGATTTAGGTTTTAAGCGGACCTTGAGGTTGATGAAGTGGATATTTTTGGTGTTGGGATTTCTTTGCTGGATACTTTTGATGTCTATATTATGACGTTTAACTCTCATTGCATATGTAACCCTGTAATTCACCAGTCACATTGTGCTCTGGTCTACCCAAGATACATTCAAAGCTTTCCACAAAATTAAGATTACTCACAAAATGACTCTTAGGATTTGTACTGTGCTGATTGAAGGAGCAACAACCGATATGGGCTGGACGGATTCTATGTAATGCGCTGTGCTGAAAAGCTAAATAATAAAGTACAGAGCCATGTCTCTCTTAAAAGTGTGGTCCAAAATATGTCCTGGAGTGTCAGAACCATGAAAGATTTTCATGATAACCACTATGTGCACGAATTGCATTTAGATTCAATGTCCCAAAGTGCATTTTATGAGATTACCCAGAAAATCTGGCATAGATCCAACTACTTCTACCTCCTGCATATCCCCTGGACCTACATCGAGTACCGTGATCTAGAAAATATCTGAGTGCAATGCCTTCAACCATGCTTGGAACCTAACATAATCCTTATGGATCCTCCTTGATCATTCAATACAGACAACCCCTTGCAAATGATGTTTCTCCAACAACGGCTGCCACAGATTTTGCTGCTTTGTAGAACAGTGGATAATAGTGGTACTGTTACACAACTCGGAGGTACTAATTTCATTGGTCTCAGAAGGATGATAGGTTAAAAAGTCCTTAGTTACTAAAATGCTACAAAAACCAAAGCTCTCCGATGTTGGTTGCGCTGTGAACTGGAATTTGATTAGCGGGTTGACTTGTCTCTCCAGCATCTATGTCTTCCTTGTGCCATCTCAGTGTCTCTGTCTTCGCCTTTTCTATGTTGTTCTCATTTTCTTGTCTTCGCCATATTTGCATCTTCCTGTGTATGCGTCTCCACATATCTGTGTCTTCCCCTCTTTTTATCCCAAGTCACTCCATATTATCACCAGTGCCATTATCATCCTCACTGTCCGAGCCTGCCTATTTCTTTCTCTCGCAGTGTGTGTATCCCTGTATGTCTTCACGCAACAATGCCCCCTAAATGTCTAATTCTCTCTCCATGTCTATGTATTCCTTTGCCTTTGTTATTTCCTTGACTGGATCTTTTATTTGTCTGTGGTTTCATTGTGTGTGAGATGTCTTCAGAAATAAATTGAATTGTTGGTTGTAACAGGATAACAATTCACATGCTTTTTGGATTTTTCCTACTGAAAACTATCTTAGTGGTGATCAAGAGTTCTAATGCTATCTATAAACCCTAAGAGTTCAAGTGCACTCTCCAGATTTGACACCATATTTATTACAATGTTCATAGTCTTAAATCATTCTTCTAGACAATTTGTTTGTAGATGATATTCACAAATATGGGTAGTGAATACATTTGGCAATACACATAAAAATTAATTCAACAAGGTGGCACCTAATATGTCAGGAACTGTATCAGGTACTCTCCCTAAGTGAATATTTTAAGGACAACAATAAAAAACAAAGGCCCATATTTAAAAAAAAGTGGTGCATCAGCTATGATGCGCCACTTTTCTCACGCCGCCCCTACCGGCACCTAACAACATCAATGTTGGACCACATTTATAATACGGTGCACCATGGCGGTCATTAGCACAATAGTGTCAACATTTTTTATGCTGTTGTGGTGCATTACTACACTAGGGTAAAAAATGTTGATGCTAGTGCAGCAAAATGCAAGGAGGCCCATAGGTTACTATGGGAGCATCATTTTAACGCCTGCTCTGAGCAGGCATTACAAATTATGCCATAAATGGTGCAGCGAAATCTTTCACATGTCACTGCACCATTTTTGTGGGCCTCCTAGCACCAGAACGCCCTCCTTGCATGCATTATGCCTGGCAGAGGCATAATGTGGTGCAAGGGGTTACAAAGTGGCTCAATGCATGCATTGTGCCACTTTGTAAGTATGGCGTGGCAGGAAAGCCTCTTTACCGTCGCCTTAGCTTCAAAAACATTATGCAATGGCAGCGCTAGGGTGGCGCTAGCGGCTCTTAAATATGCCCCAAAGTGCCACTCTCCGCCTGACACAGTGAACCGACGCAAAGTATACACAACACTTGGGTGGAATCAGCTATTACACACAACCTCGTCCTTTGCACTGCCACGTACGGTCCATGTACATAATATATACTCTTTAACGACTGAATTAGGAGTGGAAAATCACTGCCCTATACAGACCGAGCGATGGATAGGGAGAACCACTACACACTGGCAATGTAAATACCACTGGCAGCTGGGGACATGCCCTGCCTGATTACCGACAGAAATATACAACGAAACACGTACTATGGACCGAGGTGGGGTTCCGCTCAAGGCCTGGAAAGGCTGATGTACTTCCGGCTCCACTTAGTAAACACACAGACCATCTCTCCCCCAGGTGGAGTACTGTCTTTGGGAATCTACAGCTAGTTAGTTTCCGCTGTCTCTTATACAGGAGGGAGCTCGAGGTCATCTACAGAGCTGCTTGTCCCTGCAGGACTCCGATTGGAGTCCGGGTCTGTGCATTCGGACTGCTTGATGACCGACAGCCATGATATATCACAGAAAGAAGTGTGCCTAAGTCACCTCTGTGCAGACCATTTACAGACCTCTGCTTTCCTCCGAGCTGAAAAACACTGCACTATCTGTGCTCCATAGTGACTGTTCTGCCATACATACTGTGTGCTCACAGGACTGTGCCTAATTCACCAATGTACCAACCAGGACATTAATTATACAGACATATAGTGACTGTTCTGTTAAACACCCTGTGCACTCACTGAGGACTATTGCCAAATTCACCAATATACAGAACAGCACATCATACAGACATATATCGACTGTTCTGTCATGCACACTGTGTGCTCACAGGAGGACTACTGAATCATTCTTCAATGTGCCATCCAGGACATTATACAGACATATAGTGACTTTTCTTTTACACTGTGCACTCGCAGAAGGACTATTCACCAATGTACAGACCAGCACATTATACAGACACGTAGTGACTGCTCTGTCATGCACACTGTGGACTCACTTAAGGACTATTGACTAATTCACCAATATATAGTACAGCACATTATGCAGACACATAGTGGCCGCTCTGTTACGCACACTGTGCACTTGCAGAAGATCTGTAGACTAATTAACCAATGTGCAGAACAGCACATTATACGGACATATATTGACTACTCTATCATACACATTGTGTACTTCCAGAAGGACTATGGACTAATGTAGTCATATATAAATCTGCACATTATACAGACATAGTGAATGTACTGCCTTGCACATTGTATTTTCACAGAGGGATGATTGACTAATTCAATTGTATATAGGCCTACACAACATAAAGACATATAGTGACTGTTCTGCCATACACGCTGTTTACTCATAGGACTGTTGACTAATTTATCAATATCCAGATCTATACATTACACAGACATATAGTGACTGTTCTGTCATACACACTGTGTACTCATAGAAGGACAAGTGAATATTTCAGTCTTATGTAGGCCCACACATTATACATACACACAGTGACTGTCAGGTCATACACATTGTGTACTCACATAACTACTGACTAATTCATCAATGTGCAGACCAACATATTATACAGACATATAAGCGAGACCACTAGAATGGTGAGATTTTGGGGCCCAGCATATTCCACATATTTATTGATTTGCTGCATTTGCCATATAATCCATCATCTGTTGCATAAGCTGCATATTAAAAAAAATTGTTGTTTCTATCACAAACAAATCAAAAGTTACTAAACATGTAGGGTCATGTGTTGGTGTGCAGTATAAAGCCCTTTGCAAAGACTGAGTAGCCCCATCTTTGTTGCTTATTGCTGTATTTGAGTGTTAAACTGGCACAATTGGGTGAAGCCTTTGTCCAGGCCGCGTTAACCTGTATAACAAGCATTGACATTACCAATAGGTCTGGCTTTAAAGGAACTTTATATGGTAATGTGAGCCATTACAGGTAGATAGCAAGGGAATTAATATGTATTTGTGTGGACTCAAAGAGCTGTAGAATAATATAGTTGTACTGCCAAGCCACACCGAAACATACTGTCAAGCCAGACCTAAAAATCCATGTGGGTTAATAACTGTCTCCTCCCATCTGTGCTGCTGCCAGAGAAAAAACATTACAAATGAACTAGTTATCTAAGACATTTTAATAGCATTGCAATGTCTGGTTTGTGCACCTGAAAGTTCAAGCTCAAGCAGCTGGATAAATATACAGAATAATCACAGCTGTGTAGAGGACAAGCATTTTTTGTGGAAGCACACAACTTCTGCCTAAACCAAGCATGTACTCCTGCCTCTCAATACGTGGGCGGAGTCAAAGTCCTTCTATAGTGATGTTCACATAATTGTATGGTGACAGCTGCACTGCCGGACCAGACCATTACCACTCTGTGCCGCATAATTTGTCTTTTCTGATTGCTTAACTTAGTCAACGCTGCTGCATAATTTGCTCCTTCCCTGTCAGATAATTCCAGTGGCCCTGCTTATAAGGAGTGCTCTGTCATGCATGCTGTGTACTTACATAAAGACTGTTGACCAATTGAGTCATACACAGGGCAGCAGCACATTCTGAAGAAATATAGTGACAGTAATGCGATACACACTGTTTACTCACTGAAGGACTATTGACCAATTCAGTCACATCCAGGCCAACGGCCCACGTGACTTGTATGTCACACACACCATTTATTCACAGACGGAATATTGGCCAAACCAATCATACATAAACTTGCATTTGATACAAAATCCCATCAAATACTGAAAGGCGGAGTGGCATTGAAGTAGCTCCGCCAGGCAGTGACTGGCCCCTCATTCACACTGGGCACTCACCGAAAGAGTACTGTAAATTCAGACTCTTACAGACCACCACCTGCTACAGACTCCTACCAAATGGCGACAGACTAAATAAATATTGAACTGTCTCTGCACTGTAGAGACAGATCTGCTAGGCACACGGCGACCTTGCAGAATAAGTCATGGCTAAAAGAGCCTGGCTGAATGATTGCTACACTACGTCCGCCACTCACAGACCAACACGTTGTACAGACCCCTGCCAAATGCCGCCAGGCAGGAAGACACTGATTTGTATGTACCATGTAGCGCCAGGCCCCTCGTGCGCTCACAGAACGGATCCTGGCCAAGATTGCCTTATACAGACCAGCACAGTATACAGACTGCTGCCAACTGCTGGCAGACCGAATGACATTGAGCCGTCTCTGCACCATAGAGACGGGCCCATTATGCACGAGTGTCCTCAGAGTGTATCCTGTTTACACCGGAATGGTTGAGTGATGCTAAATTATCTCTGCCATCTACACAGACAGGCATATTGGGGGACAGCGTGCTGCGTCCCGATGTCACGTTCAGAGCAGTCGGCTGTAAGGACCGCTGATGACGTCCCCTCTCGCACGCTGACACGGACAGGCAGGCTGCGCGCTACTGATCGCACTTAGAAATGGCACACACTCGACTATAAAAGGCACGTGCAGACCAGTGAACCTATATGGACTGATGTTCTACATGCACCGACAACGGTACTGGAAATTGAGCATTTTATTCCAGGGGCAGCCGAGGTAAAGAAGTACAGGAGAGCAAAATATAGCTTTTTGGGGAGGGACGGGAGGAGCAGAGTGTGTGTGTCTACGTCCCTAGATGTGAGTGTGTGTGTGGGAATTTAAGCGCCTAGATATGTGGTGTGTGTGTGCGTTTGTGTATGTGAGCGCCTAGTTATGTGTGTGTGTGTGTTCGCGCGCGTGTGTGAGCACCTAGATATACGCGCGCCTGTGTGTAAGCGCCTACATGTGAATGTGTGTGTGTATAAGCCCCTAAATGTGATTGTATGTGGGTATGTGTGTGTGTGTGTGTGCGTTTAAGCGCCTAGATATGTGATGGGTGTGCGTGTGTGAGCGCCTAGATATATGTGCGTGTATGTGCGCGTGTGTCCTAGGTAGACGCGCGTGTCTGTGTAAGCGCCTAGATGAGAATGTGTGTGTGTAAGCCCCTAGATGTGATTGTGTGTGTGATCATTTAAGCGTATTGCGCTACACTTAACTCTTGAATACACGATGGATGGATGTATTTGTTGATTGGTGGATATTGAAACGCAATTACTATATATTTCCAATAAATATAAATTACTGAATTCATACTGTATTTGGAAAACAACTACGAAGGTATCACTGTTGAAACTGCACAGACGGCCCTTCAAATTAAAGTATCATTTTCGTATCAAATATCCAACTTATGCCAAGCAAAGACTGGCAAATGCAACAGTGAACGGAAAACCAAACATTTCTAAAACAATCCACTGCTTGCCACGTTCCCTGCTACATGTCAGTAAAGCACTGGGTGCTTCTCTGCAACCTACCTATGTCAAAGTGAAAGTGGCTAACACTTCACACAAGCACGGTGAATTATTTGCACGTTTAGTGGGTTTGGGAGGTGGCTCCTCCCCTCTGGCCCGCTGTCGAAGAGGACGAATAGTGCACAGATTCATGGAAACTTACAGAGTCCTTCGCGGGCCTCACATACATCGTTGTTAAGAGCCTGGGGCAGTAGACAGAAAGGGCTGAGTGCGCAGTGGGCACCGGCAGACCCACAGAAGCACCTGGCACCCACCAGGGGCAGGAACTTCAACACTGAGAGGCCACGACAGCCGCAAAGAGCGTTAGTGGAAAGGTTGGGGACAAAGAAAAGACTGCACTCACCTGCTCATGGCCCCCCGCGGGGGCTGTGCTGTGAGGACACCGGCCCTAAATCCGCGCGGCGGAGGCCCCCATGGTGCAGAGAGATGCGCACAGGGGCGCAGAGTGCACAAGCATTCGTTGAAACGCAGCAGAGAAGAGATGTTCTTCGCCTCCTAGAGAGCAGCTCGGGATGGGACGTGAGGAAGATGTACTCACAGGCAGACGTTTTCTCAATCCCTAAGAGGGTCCGGTTCGGGGGGTTGCAGATTGGGGCGTCCTCTCCTCCCCCCTGATTTGACTGTTCCTCCCCTCTTATGTCTTCATCCGCCCAAGGTTGTCTCCTGTCCCTTCAAGGTAAACTGCGCTCGTTGCACATGTTGCATTCAAAGTTAATCTGCGGCGGATGCAGACGTTTTTTTTATTTCTCGGTTTTTCTTCGATTGTCCAATGTCCTCCTATTTGTCGGTCCGAGCCTTGAGACGAGGGTGTCTGGTTGTCAGGAAGGAGGGGCAGGTTAGAGGGTGCGAAGCAGCACAGGAGCTGTCAGGGGAGGGGGAGCAGTGCAGGTCTGCACCAGCTGGTACCCGGGTCAGCATCACTGCATCCCTGCATCCCCATCCTTGGACCAGCATCCGAAAGCATCCCTTCACCTCCGTGGGCGCGCTTCTCACTACCTCGCGTCTCTTGGGGTATTTTTCTTTCTTTTTCCTCTGACCTTCCCGCGCCTGGTTCCAGGGAAGTCAGGGATGCTGTTGCCCTTCTGCAGCTGACGGTCCTCTTCTCCCCTTCTCCCCTCCTCCCCTCCCTCCCTCTTCCCCTCTCGCCACTCTCCCCCCTCACGTGTACTAAACTGTTTTCCCCTCCTTATCCCCCGTTCCGTCACACTGATGCACGCACTAGAAGCCCAGACAGGCTGGAGGAGAGAGGCAGAAGCCGCACACTCACCACACACTCACCACACGCGCGCACACCACAGGCAGAGTGAGGCAGAGACAGAGACACAGACCCATTAACATTCAGAACCAATAGCAGCTCCGAATACGACGGAGAGAGCAATTTAAAGAGATAACTCGGCCTCTGCGACCAGGGGCTGGCGGTGCCTCACCTCTCCTCTGCTATATGTGACATCCAGGGCACACCAGCAGGGAGTGGATGGGGTTCCAGTGAGGGGAAATTGTGGATTCTTGAGGGGCAGCAACAGAAACAGGTGGCTTTTGGAGCAGAGGGACGTGTTGTGGGCAGTGATGAACCCGTATCAAGGTGGGGGAGAAGCGAGCATGAAAACAGGTGTTCAGTACAACTCGGTAGGTTAATGCCCCTAATGCAAAGAATCTGGGTGTAATAGTGCACCCTGCATCTCACAGGTCCGAATCGCTGCGGGGCCATCCCACGCTGTTGTTGTGCTGAGGCTTGTATATTTTGTTGCAGAATATCTGGTCTGATCGAAACTCTGGGAGACATCCAGGCACTCCAGAGGGGTCAGTGCAGAGTGTATAGCTGTCGGTGTTCATTGACCACCGGCCGCGTGGGCTTCACCCGTGACAGTCTCTGCCTCCTCCTCGAGGCTGGTGTGGAGCCTTGTGATCTTGCACACTGCCCAGTGTGCATGCATCACTCCTGCCTGTGTGTCTGCGTGCATAACAACGTTTTTGTCGTTGTCCGTGCACTTGTTTGTGCATGCACGCGCTTGTGTTCGTGAACTGGAGCCGCGCAAAAACATATGGTATCGTATTAGGTACGGTGATTTGTATAGCGCTGCAACACAAGCTTGTAATGCGAGCGCTGTGTGGCGAGATGATGGAGCAGATAGAGGTGATTAGTCATTCAGTCACTAGATCCATACCGTGTTTCAAATATCATGAGCCTCGAGGCGCTGTCAAGTGACTGATGGAGAGAATGGCTGGGGGCCGAGGGGTGAAAGGACGACTCCTGTCATTGGGCAGCTAGCTATATGTGGCCCTCAGGTGGGAGCGCGGGTTACGAGTGGTCATTGCCTGAACAGCGCCTTCAGTCCTCGCCTGAACTCCAGGACAGACTGTGCACGAAACGGATTGAGTGGGGTGGTTTCCGATTGCCTCACACCAGGCCTGGCTCTCTGTGGCACTGGCGGCATTTCAGGGAATGCTCTCCCCTGTCAGGTGAGAAACCCTCTTGGATGACATGGCCCTTAGACTAGGGAATATCTTTCGAGCAGAATACGGGCCATGGAGTCAGTCAGCGCAGTCCGCTCGAGGCTGGAGTGATGATGGGGCATAAAATGGTCTCATTGGCGAAAGTGGAAAGTCGTAGGAGTTTAGCTATGGGCGAAAGTGCTTTATTTAACATGTCTAAAACGTATTAGGGGCCTTGCGAGGATGTCAGCTAGAGGTTACGCAGCCTCTGTCTGACTCTCCAGATCCATGACGGTGTTTCAGAGCCATCGAACTGACGGTAACGTTCTTACACATACGTGACTGACTGTCCCTAGCCCCATATCCCGACTTTAAGACGTACTCATGGCTCGTGACAGACTCGGCCCCAGCCGTGCCAATCTTTCAGGGGCACGGCTCTGTTGGCAAGTCATTTGACATGTGATTAACTCAGCTCTGGCATAAACGTATTTTCAGAAATACCACCTGTTAGGAAATCTCCCGATATGTGACTCTCCCTCTCACAGCATTACAGGCCTTGCAGCAGAAACAACCAGTCGTGAAATCACCTCACATGGGGTTACCTCCTTTACAGCCCCTCTGGCCTTCCAGAGGAAATAGCCTGTCGTGAAATACCCTGACACGTGTCTTCTCGAGCTCATTCAGCCAATGAGAGGAACAGATCTCTGACAGTTTCTGACGTGTCGCTTTCTCCGCCCTTTCGGCCTTTCTAGGAATCTCCTGACATTTGACTGACTATGAAACAACCCTGTTGCTTCTTGCTTTGAACTCATTTGTTTCAAATAGGCTAGTTTGACTCGGGAGTGCGGCTTGAGGCCAGCAGGGTATGCCGGGCGCGCACATGCCATGGCTAATAGTGTGAAATGTTGCACGTACTAATTACCTTGAACTTGCTTCCAAAGCACTTTGAGGACCTCTAGCTTTCAAGAGTAGGAAATCAATACAGGGAGTGCAGAATTATTAGGCAAATGAGTATTTTGACCACATCATCCTCTTTATGCATGTTGTCTTACTCCAAGCTGTATAGGCTCGAAAGCCTACTACCAATTAAGCATATTAGGTGATGTGCATCTCTGTAATGAGAAGGGGTGTGGTCTAATGACATCAACACCCTATATCAGGTGTGCATAATTATTAGGCAACTTCCTTTCCTTTGGCAAAATGGGTCAAAAGAAGGACTTGACAGGCTCAGAAAAGTCAAAAATAGTGAGATATCTTGCAGAGGGATGCAGCACTCTTAAAATTGCAAAGCTTCTGAAGCGTGATCATCGAACAATCAAGCGTTTCATTCAAAATAGTCAACAGGGTCGCAAGAAGCGTGTGGAAAAACCAAGGCGCAAAATAACTGCCCATGAACTGAGAAAAGTCAAGCGTGCAGCTGCCACGATGCCACTTGCCACCAGTTTGGCCATATTTCAGAGCTGCAACATCACTGGAGTGCCCAAAAGCACAAGGTGTGCAATACTCAGAGACATGGCCAAGGTAAGAAAGGCTGAAAGACGACCACCACTGAACAAGACACACAAGCTGAAAAATCAAGACTGGGCCAAGAAATATCTCAAGACTGATTTTTCTAAGGTTTTATGGACTGATGAAATGAGAGTGAGTCTTGATGGGCCAGATGGATGGGCCCGTGGCTGGATTGGTAAAGGGCAGAGAGCTCCAGTCCGACTCAGATGCCAGCAAGGTGGAGGTGGAGTACTGGTTTGGGCTGGTATCATCAAAGATGAGCTTGTGGGGCCTTTTCGGGTTGAGGATGGAGTCAAGCTCAACTCCCAGACCTACTGCCAGTTCCTGGAAGACACCTTCTTCAAGCAGTGGTACAGGAAGAAGTCTGCATCCTTCAAGAAAAACATGATTCTCATGCAGGACAATGCTCCATCACACGCGTCCAAGTACTCCACAGCGTGGCTGGCAAGAAAGGGTATAAAAGAAGGAAATCTAATGACATGGCCTCCTTGTTCACCTGATCTGAACCCCATTGAGAACCTGTGGTCCATCATCAAATGTGAGATTTACAAGGAGGGAAAACAGTACACCTCTCTGAACAGTGTCTGGGAGGCTGTGGTTGCTGCTGCACGCAATGTTGATGGTGAACAGATCAAAACACTGACAGAATCCATGGATGGCAGGCTTTTGAGTGTCCTTGCAAAGAAAGGTGGCTATATTGGTCACTGATTTGTTTTTGTTTTGTTTTTGAATGTCAGAAATGTATATTTGTGAATGTTGAGATGTTATATTGGTTTCACTGGTAATAATAAATAATTGAAATGGGTATAGATTTTTTTTTGTTAAGTTGCCTAATAATTTTGCACAGTAATAGTCACCTGCACACACAGATATCCCCCTAACATAGCTAAAACTAAAAACAAACTAAAAACTACTTCCAAAAATATTCAGCTTTGATATTAATGAGTTTTTTGGGTTCATTGAGAACATGGTTGTTGTTCAATAATAAAATTAATCCTCAAAAATACAACTTGCCTAATAATTCTGCACTCCCTGTATATTGACTGAGCAATAGTTTTGGATGGCTTCTTTGCCAGCGATGAACATAATGGCTCTTTGTAAAAGCGCACAACCTCAGTATATTAGAAACAAGCATTGGTAAATCCAATAGGCCGGACCTTACCTGCCTTCCTTTTGACATTGTCAATGCTTGATTTGTCATGTTTTTTGAAAAACGTGTTGTTGGGGAAACTACTAAGTTCTAGTTGTTCGAACAAAAAGAAAGCCTTGGCTAAAAGCAAAAATAATTATTGGTCTTAAAAAGCAAACATTTCCAGTCATTCCTTGGCACGGAAGGACACTGTTGTGTGTGAATGTGCTCTTTGTTAAAGGTAAAATGCAGCCACTCACACTGAAGTTAGTCAAAGGCAGAAGTGGGCTGACCAATTCTGTATCCTATAGAAGGAGGAAGAAAAACGTGAATGACATTATAACAGACCAATAAAGAAAGAGGGCTGACTGAAAGCCCATATAAGTAGGTATATTTTGCACAACATTTTAGTAATCTCAAAAGGTCTAGGATAACTCCAGATCTAATACTAAAAAGGTGTGTGGAGATGAACTAGACTGCCCAGAATCACACAGTCTGGTCAGCCGAGGCTGTTGGGATCGGGAATCAGGTCTCGAGTTCCACTGTCGACAAATTAGCCCCCTGGCTCGTAGTAGTTCCGTAGAACGCTATTTTGATTGAAACGCACTTATAATGTTGACAGACTGTTAGGAGTAAATAATTCAGAACGAGATGAAAAAAATACTATATTGTGATGTTTAAAATCACCACTGTTTGCACGTTTGCATAAAAACGGTACAGAAAACAGCATCGCAGGAATAATGGTATAGAGCAGCAGTTCCCAACCTGTGGCCTGTGGAACACCAGGGGTCCCTGACACATTCCGACGGGGTCCCCAGGCCTGGGCTGGCAGGAAGGCCTTTCTCCATCTGGGACCTCTGACAGAAACTTGTGTGTTTTTATATTTATCACTTCTTTTGTGCAGCAGTTTTAAAAGCCTTGCAAGGTTCCTTGTACACCCAGCAGCTTTTGGGCAAAAATGAGAGCATCAAGATAACTGGGGATTATTATACCTGCTGGAGAGAGGTGGGAGTTTTGTCTAGTGGCAGTTTTGACTCATCTCAGGTACCGCAGATGGTTAATATGCCTGCTGCAAAAAAGTGTATCATGCAAACAAAAGTATTTTATGTGCATAGCACAGTGGGTTACTGCTTTTGTCACAGAGATTCTTTTGTTACTGTGCAGTTCATAAATCACAATCATAATCTAGCACAGTGAGCTATGAACCGCCATCAAAGAGTTTATGCAAACCTCATCGCACAAATTAGAAAGTTTGTTTTTTTCCACAGTTTTCCATTATCCTTATGCTGCTAAAAAAAGGTTTGCTTGTGTAGAAATACATTCTTATTTTTTTAAAGTGAAAGCTAACCCCTGTGTAATGCACTGAATCCTGAGTCTGTTTTTCTCCAGACCAAGCACTCTTAGAAAATGCTTCCCAGTGTGGATGACATGTGAAACCTGGGAAACATCACTTGCAACGTGGCAAATGCAACGAGATGCATTTACCGCAATGACGTCACCATGCTTACCGGAACAATGACTGCCTTTTTCTCTGCCTTAACCACGCATTTGTTAAACAATGCACATGCGTGGTTAAGGCAGAGAAAAAGGGAGTCAGCATCAGGAGAGGACGCGGTCAGGTAAGTGGGGGGTAGTTTTTAGGGTCGTTTTGTTTTTAGGGTGGGGTTAGGGAGTCGGGGTAACTTTGTTTTGAGGGGCGGGGTCAGGGTAATTTTGAATTTAGGTCGGGTGGGGGGGCTTGGTGGGAGGTGGTGTCATTTTGTTTTTAGGGGCGGGATGGGGATGAGGGTAATTTTGTATTTATGCAGGTATGGGGTCGGGTTTTTAGGGGTGGCGGTCACGGTAATTTTGTATTTAGGGTGGGTGGGGAGGTTGGGTTTTAAGGGGCGGGGTGGGGGGGGGTCGGGGTAATTTTGTATTTAGGGTGGGTCAGGTTTTTAGGGGCGGAGTGGGGGGTCAGGGTCATTTCGTTTTTATGAGCAGGGTAGTTTTATTTTTGGGGGTGGGGATCGGTTGTTTTTAGGGCAGGTGGGGGTTGGGGTAGGTTTTAGGGCTCAGTGTGGGTGGGGTTATCGGGGTAGTTTTTAGGGGCAGGTGGGGGTCAGGGTAGTTTTATTTTTGGGGCGGGTGGGGGGGTCAGCGTAGTCTTATTTTGTGGGGGGTCGGGGTAGTTGTGTTTTTAGGGCTGGTGGGGGGTCGGAGTAGTTGTGTTTATAGGACGGGTGGGGGGTGGCATGCGAAAACCACACATGCCATTCCACACATGCCTTTACTAAGCATGCTTCTACAATGAAAAATCATTGTAAAGGCATGTGTGGTAAAAGCATGCGCGGAAACAATGCAGTTGTTGTTCCAACCACGTTGTTCAGGCACGCATGGTTGGCACATGCATTGCTCCATCATACATCCATGAATCCTACACCTTGTGGTCCCCTGTAAAGTGCTCTGACACCCTAAACTGGAATGAGAGGTGCTCTAAAACTAATTAATTACATGTGACAGAAAGGTTATGGAGCTATGAGAGGCCCTTATAGTTTTACTTCCTTTACCCACCACATATTTATGTGAAAAAACTTTCTCAGATGTTATGTACCTAAAAAATAAAAAACAGAAATCACTTGGGAAATGTAGAAACTGACCTGAGAATTCAGCTTCCCTAAATAAAAGCAAACATTGAAAAGTTAGTTGTCGAGATGCAGCGCCAACCTTCTCTTCAATTGTTTTTTATTTTTGCATATTTTTTCAATGTAAAATAATTACATCTTTACTTGTTTGAGTATTTGTTTTGCAAATTACTGTTTTAATGTTTGAAATTTAAATCATACAAATTGCTTGGGGGTTCCCGGCTTCCAGTTGTGGTTCAATGAGGGTCCTCAGGAGTCAAAGGGTGGGAACCAATGGTATAGAGTGCACTCAAGCAATGGCACAAATATCACTTTTTAAAGTCATTTTAAATGTACAGCTACAGCACACCCATTTTTGGAATTTTTTCCTGGCTCAGGGAAATTAGTTTGATATATTTATTAATACAACTATGTTTCTGTGCAAACATATGATGCTGCCCTTTGTGTGCTAAAGTGACAATGTATCTCCTGTACGCCACAATGAAATCATAATAGCAAGTTGCTACTTTCAATAGATGAACAAGGAAACAATTCTCTTTAGATAGTATCGAAAATGACTTCTAAGAGCACGTATGTTCACATTTTATGACAGTCACCTTTTATATTGACTCGCATTTCTGTACGGGGCGGGGGGACGCAGAGGGTTGCTCAGTTCAGGCAAATGTCTGCAAAAAGATGCTCTCCTCCTGCACGAGGTCCAGATCTCCAAACGCTGCTTTGTCTCCTTAATGGGCAGTTGTTCTTCTTTAACTATGAGTTGAGTTAATTAACTCGATAATGAGAGGCAGGAAGGAAAACGACTGAGAAGCGGCTAAAGGAGGTGCATTCATAAAGGCAGTTCTAACCCACTGCAGGGAACTGAGAGCCAGGGAGGGTGGGGCCAATCCTGGAAAGTTGACAGTCTCATAGTCACCACAAAGGAGCCTATAGTCGTACAATCTAGAGATACCCTGCCTGCCTGCTAAAAAAACCGGCTTTCTGAAAACAGATGCACCAGGTCTCACAGAGACTTATACCTGATCCTAGCCCTAGAAACAATGATGCCACCTGTGCCCTGCCTTGGTGTTTGTGCCCTAGGGCATTGAGACCCTACAACAGGAGACCGGAAGTTGATTTTTTCTGTATTTTTAGAGGACCAGTGCTTCATCTAGAGAATCGCCCTGCAGAGGAGATCCCAGTGCCAAGAAGGCACCATTTTAGGCGCTGTACCCATCAGGTTACCGGTAGATCTCAGAATGGCACACAGCAAGAGATTGTATCTGGCACACCTAGCTTCACATGCGACCTACCAACGACTCTCATAAATTATGTTTGCTGTGTTGATTAACTTGTCTTTTTTGTGATACTTTAACGGTAATAGATGGTACAATTTAAAAATCAATGAAGTTTTAAAACACATGCATTGTTGATGCTCTGCTAACCGTGCTGCGTGGCAACTGATCTCTCGGGCAATCTGGCCTAGAGAGTTCTCTAATTGTTGAGATTTGCAGGAAATCCACAAAGTTCAGATTGATCTAAGAAATCCTGCAGAAGACAGTGTGAACTTTCAAGAGCCCCATCAGAGTGACCAGGATTCAAAGTGACACATTCGACACGAGGGGCATGTGTCACAGCCTTCGTCATCATCTCATCATGCTCAAAGACTCTGTGGCACTCCAGAGTAACTCAACTATTTATACAATGCAGAGGATCTGTTTAAAGGGCGCAGCGAGAGGAAACTTCTGCTGGATGAATGGTTGATCCGGAAACTCTGCCCAGCAAACACCTGCAGGGGAGAACCACAGTGAACTCTTAACATGCGAATCCACCAATGGCATCTTTCATCGCTGTGAGGTGGTTGCACCTGTCACTCCTGCCAAGGTGATCCAGGGCTCTGGTACTGCATGAGTCTCGACCGTATCTAGTTCTGGCTTCAAAAAATTATTTTATAAAATTGTTTCCAAGACAAGGGAAGCCTATCACACCAGGTCTGGCCTTCATCAAAGGGCTAGCCAAGCCCACCTAATACTTAGTCCTGGTCTCTCATCATTACCTATGATTAAGATGATGAGAACAATAAAAAATATATTTAAAAATCGATTTCTACCACACTTTTATAGATGCACAGTTAATAGTATCTGTTACCACTGCATAACTATTGGTGTTAAATAAACTCTTCCAGAAATCCCAAGACATTAAGAGATTGCTGTTAGGTTATATGTGTCAGCTTATCTATCAACCATCACTATAATGATTAGACTATAAACTGTCAAGGCTATATTGCAGATTTCTCTCTTGTTTTAAGTTTCCATCTTCTTATCTTCTTCATGCTTTCAAGTTAAAACATTTTCCTATTTTTAGAAACACTTTTTACTGCCCCTGGATTTCTTGAACTATTCACTGTACTGGAATGGTTCTAACTGATGTCGTTTTCCCAAGTGCATCTGGAAGGGGGTAGCCTTTGAGCTCGGTCCAAATGAAAGCCAGGATGCCCTCCCAGGAGCCTGCCTCTGTCTGTGAACTCTTGGACATGGACTTAGTGTGACTACACATTAAGCCTAAAGCGTCTCTCTCGTCGCTGCCCTTGTAGATGTCATCTCACTACCATGAGTATGGTTTGCTATTCATAATCAGCTTCACAACCGAGTCATTGTCACACTACAGTAAATCGTACCAATACTACACGGTGGTGTGTGAGATCAACAACAAACATGCAAGAGTGTAGATCACACGAACGTTGGGACCTATTCACAATGGTGGAAAATGAACATTTACTCCTGTCTGGAAATCACTGATGAATTCCTGGCAGGGGTAAATGGAAACACTACTATGGATTTCTCCACAATAACTGTGGAGCAATTCATGTCAGTAAATTCCTCTCACTGGGTAAGAAATGGACAATCCAAGACATAATTTGTTCTGGAGGTTTGGGAACACCCACAAACGTACATTCGTAGGCATTCCCAAACTCCTGCCGCCTAGAAATAGTTGTGATTTACCCCCAGCCTAGAACTGGAGTAACGGATGTCCCCCGGAAATGGTGGGGTGTAGCAGAAGGCAATTCTCTTCAAGGGGAACATGCTCATGTGCAAAGGAGGATCCATTCTCCCTCTGTGGATTGCTGTGCTTTGTAGAACTCTGCACAGGGAAACAGACACCACTGGGACAATCTACTTGGCATTTCCAGCACAGCTAAGTTGCAGAATCCTGTGCCTGGAACAGCTTTCCAGATATACTGCTGGGAATGTTTGTGAAAAGGAAAAAGAACATTCAGGCAGAGATGTGAATCTCCGATTATACTTTTACATTTTGATTTCAGGATACGGCATATATAATGTACAACGACAACATCACACAATTAGGATGACCATACTACAGTAATATGGAACATCGTCTGTTATATTAACTATTATAATGTGCTACATCACAGCAGGTACATGGAGAAATAACACAGACTTAAATTCACAACAAAAGTGTGTTTAAACCCTATAGACTAGTACACATTTGTGGGTTTAATCAACAGAGCAAATATAGTATTACCACATTATCCTGTACACAAACAAGAACACATTTATAGCATTTCCACAATAAAGTTATCTAAGTCAATAGCACACATATGGTATTATCAAATCGTAGCTTTGAAAGTGTACAAACAGACTTTCCTCGCCATTTTGTATAAAAAAGCACAGAGCTAGGACTGACACACGGTAGCACAAAATCGACAGCATAGCACAGAACTACCTCAGGCCAGTGTGCCCAAAATATAAATACACCATAATAGAAGCACCGCACCGTAGTGTGTAAAATCGACAACACAACTAAAGGACAAGCACACTATATCGTAAAATAAACACCACAAGAACAGAATTAGCACACCCTTGTTTGCACAATCATTCTCACACACACGTCTGGCCCTTTACAATGTGCAGCATTATGAGCAGAAGTACTAGGGTGTGCAAAATTAATATGACGAGCATAGGAATCTATTAAAGATGGTAAATGAACATCACAAACACAGTATTTATAAACTATAGCACGTGCAACCAATAGCACGGCACATTAATACTTACAATACAGCACGTGCCATCAACATCACAAACAAGGTGCTGTG
Organism: Pleurodeles waltl; assembly: GCF_031143425.1. NCBI lineage: Eukaryota > Metazoa > Chordata > Amphibia > Caudata > Salamandridae > Pleurodeles > Pleurodeles waltl. The sequence continues at coordinate 1,328,515,862 of NC_090446.1, read as the reverse complement.
ATAGTTAGTTTGTGAAATGAAGAACACAAGCAGAAGACGACCACAAAATATTCCAAAAACAGCATCAAAAGCACATGAATATGGAATTACAGGTGCACAACCATTTAAAAGAACACATGAAAGATAGCAACATCAACACCAGAAGTAGAGCAATACTACAATATGCCAGCAAGTCAAGTCAACACCAGGTAAACAATATAACACTATGTAGTGCATACAGTGATCAGGACAGATACATCATCACCCCACCAACTTTAGTTTAGTGCATAACATCTATTTCACAAGGATTACCATATTTTATTGAGCACAAATAATGCCACTAACCTAATTCTACCACACAAAAGTCGTCAACTATCGTTACAAATATTTATATTGTTGTGTGCAAAACTGACACAGAAATATCACACAAGGGCTCTATGATGTGTACAACCAAAAGCACCGACATAGGTTTACTCCACTAAATCAACCTCACAACCATATTTTTACAATTATATGTGTACGAGTCCACAATGTGCACGCTGTACGTCATAAACACAGTAAATTACACAATTATAGCGCTAACACGTGCGCATCTACAACGTCACAAATAAAGCACAATCTGTGGTGTGTGCGCCCAATAGCACAATCATATGCCTACTGCACTATCGTGCATATATTGAACACAAACTTCACAATTTAGGCTTACCACCATAGAGCATGCACCATTAACAGCATAAAATGCTGATGGAAAATGAAACGCACAAGAATGCTGGTGAACCAAATAGATGTGGAAGTGGCAGTCTATAGTATACAAAACCGTCATACAATGTGTAATATTACAGCGTGGTATAGTGCCCAGCATTGACTTCATAGACATACTAGGATTGCCACACTGTGGTGGGCAAGACTGGAGGGACACACCTTGCGTGCTGCAGTGCACTGAATGATCCCCATTAATAGAGGCAAGCCACAGCTTCGCAGGAATAAGAAATCATAAACCCTACAGGACCAGCCACCGACGGTAGAGAGTGCACACAATAAACACCACAAAGGAGATTTCATGGAAAGAAGTGAATTGCCACATCGTGCATTATATTAATTCTTTCCAGCAGCATCTCACATTAAATTAAACAAGGTTCAGGTCCGTGGATATGTCCGAGTAACTTACATAGAAAAATTACCCCTCCCATTCCCACAGGTGTCCTTCAGGAATAACTGCTCTGTCTTTAGTACTAAGCTGATATGTGCTTCCTTTTATTTCCCTGCTAATTGTTTCCGTGTGACTAACTATACATGGATATTTCTTGTTCCTTTTCATTGAAAAACATAGCTTATTTATTGCAATGGCTGCAACATACAGTCTGGGACTTCCAGACCAACCATAACAGTTCCCCTACCAGTGCATTGATCATTACATCACACATTACATCGCAATAAACATCACAAATGACATTGATGATCCACATTGCTTCATGTGGGGGATCACTGGTGATACCATCAATAATATCACCACAGCTCACTCCTATCTTGTATCCAACCAACCCCATAATTCACAGTTATTAATGCAATTCGTTGCAACACTTTGTTTTCCTATTATCCATCAGAAAGAAAGTGACACCAGTTCATTTCAGGAGGTGGCATTACTGGATTTCCTATCATTCATCTGCTGTGATATTAGTTGCTCAATGTTCACAAGTAGCACATTATGGGGGTCATTTTGACCTTGGCGGACGGCGGAGGCCGTCCGCCAAGGTACCGCCGCTGAATGACCGCACCGCGGTCAAAAGACCGCGGCGGCCATTCAGACATTTCCTCTGGGCCGGCGGGCGCTCTCCAAAAGAGCGCCCGCCGGCCCAGAGGAAATGCCCCTGCAACGAGGACGCCGGCTCAGAATTGAGCCGGCTTAGTTGCAGGGGTGCGACGGGTGCAGTTGCACCCGTCGCGTATTTCAGTGTCTGCTTAGCAGACACTGAAATACTTTGCGGGGCCCTCTTACAGGCCCAGGGGCCCCGCGGCACCCCCTACCGCCATCCTGTTCCTGGCGGGAGACCCGCCAGGAACAGGATGGCGGTAGGGGGTGTCAGAATCCCCATGGCTGCGGAGCGTGCTCCGCAGCCATGGAGGATTCACAAGGGCAGTGGTAAACCGGCGGGAGACCGCCGGTTTACCCTTTCTGGCCGCGGCTGAACCGCCGCGGTCAGAATGCCCTCGGGAGCACCGCCAGCCTGTTGGCGGTGCTCCCGTGGTCGGTGACCCTGGTGGTCACCGGCCGCCAGGGTCAGAATGACCCCCTATATGTTTTGTTCAGTTTAGCTGCCTATTGGCTTCAACATGGAGTTAGCCCATTACATTCTGTATTCAGGTCAGTTGCCTATTGGCTTTGACATGGCATTAGCCATTACATTCTGTATTCAGTTTAGCTGCCTATTGGCTTTGACATGGCATTAGACATTACATTCTGTATTCAGTTTAGCTGCCTATTGCCTTTAACATGACATTAGACATTACATTTCATATTTAGGTTAGCTGCCTATTGGCTTTAACGTGGGGTTAGACATTGCAGTTGAGACATTGCACATGAGCTGTGTTTTTTCAAGCTGTGTTTTTCCACAAGATGGACCAAGCTGTTTTCTTCACACCAGACCTTAGCTGATAAGAGCACGTAGATTTTGTGTTTACCTCGCAATCCAGTCTGAGAGCGAGTGAGCTCGGGAGAATTGGCCACTCTCCAAGGTTCTTCGGCTCTCACACTGAGTTTGCTTTTAAGGATAACTCTGGGCTACAGGAGGAGTAGATTGAATCTGCTTTGACTTCAGACAGGAGCTAGACGTCTGTTGCCTGTCTCCCGTTTGGGTAGAAAATCTCTTTCTCGCAGTTGACAGAGTCATCTACTTGCAGATCCCAGAAAGATGAAGCTGAATATTGGTCCCTACAGCCTTGCCCATACGGTGATGAATTTTGACTTTTATGCTTTGCTTTGAAGTTATGCTATAATATAATCACCTATATTTGCCGTGTACATTGCAACTGAGAAGTACTTTGATATATTTTGCTTTCATTGCTGCAACTACTTTTGAATGGGTGCTTCCAATCTACTAATTTCGTCTCTCAGGAACCTCATGGTGGAGAATTAATAACAATAAATGTCTTCTTTAAACTCCGAAGTGCATTCCAGAGAGGTTCTGTAAGCTCGGTTATGAGATAAGGGCAGGGAAGCAGAACATTTTGGCTTAGTCGTCAGTTTTCAGAGTCGGAAATTGGAGTTTCGAAGTGCACTGTTTAAAAGTGCAATTGTTTTTTGTTGTTTAGAGAATTACAGAAGCACAGCAGGCCATGTTTGAAAATGCATGTGAAGTTAAACTGCCTTATGGTGCTGTGAGAAACATGTTTTCTTGCTTATCAGGACTGGATGAGTGCTGTGATAAAGCATATTTAGAAAATGTGCCTTTTGAAAGAAATGATGTTCCTTTTGTTGTTGACAGAAGGGTTTGGATACTTTTATCTGCTTACAGAAAAATGCAGGAGAGATGTAGGCAGTTAGAACATGAAAATAAGAATATATGTGAGCAAATTAGCCAGAACACATTAATGCAAGATAATGCTGAAATCTATAAAACTGCTGTTTTAGAAGAATCTGGCTCTTCCCATTTCAGTAATGAGGGGGTTAAGACTGCTGTGAGCCAGTATGAGCCTCCGTGTGAGGAGAGAATAGAGCAAAACACCCCGCATTCCTTAACTGATAACACTGAGAACAGAGCTCAGATTGTTATTTACAGACCGCTTCTGCAAGGAAAAATTAATTCGGACATGGCAGAAGTACCGTCGCAAAATGTGCAGTTACTGGCACAAGTAAAACAAAAGATTTTAGAGTTTCTTACTGTTTGCTTGTTTGATTTTTGGAAACAGTATAGCCCGCATCTGAGTGAAATCCTAACACTTTGGTATAAAGTCACTAGGAAAAAATATAAGCAGCTGCGTGCTTTTAATTTGGCAAATGAAATAATTCAGACTTTAGGTTTCTGCGCAGTGCAAGAGGAAAACACTGATTTACATGTAAATCAGGAACAGGGGAGGACAAGAGTGCCCCTGGAACTTTGGAGTAAGCTTTTGACTTGCTATCAGTGGGTGATGAGTTCACCTAACTCTCACAGTTTAGGACAGGCACAGAAAGCTAGTATCATACACTGGATCTGGTTCATGCAAGGCAGGGTTAGAGTCACTGCAGCCCTACATGAACAGGTGTCACAAGCCCCTTTTCAGGATGTGGAGAGGGTGCAGGGAGTACCACAGGTAAAAGAGTCACCAGTGAAATTGAGTGCACCATTTGAATTAGTGTCCCCTGAGGATAAAAAGCATGTGTGTGTTGACTAATGATTACAATCCAGTTACTGAAAAGTTGTTGTCTATCACAGGAGGAGAAACAGCGTTGTACAATGTGTGTCAGACTTTAAAGCAAGAGCTGCTCGAGATGTGTCATTTTTACACTGATTGTTGGTTCACTGCCAATGGTCTAGCCGTTTGGTTTTCCACATGGCTTGTACCTAGCTGGTTCAATTCCCCTGCAGATGTTAAAGAGAAAAATTCAGAGTCTGACGTGTCCACCCAGAATTCTGACTTAGTGGGGGTGGTTAAGTGGGTGCACAAGAAATGCGGACAGCTGGGAGAAAAAGCCACTTACAGGTGGGCAGAGATGAGGGAGATTCCCCTAGATTTGATAAAAACTGTGCAGCACGCACAAGAGCAATCTGTCCCACAAGCAGTCACAGATCAGTTGGGGAGAGGAAAGTTACCAGGACAGATATGGCAAATTGATCAGGTTTTAGGGGGAGTGATTGCTGCAGATTACCAAGAAGAAATCAAAATTATGCTGGTAACTAGAAAATAATCGTATTCATTCATACAAATTGGAGACAGAATGGCCCAACTTGTCAAAAGTGCAGTGAATGGAGGTTTGGTTAAGAAGGAGTCTGCCCCAGCCCTTCTGACAGTGCAAAGAAAGGGAAGCTGTGGTGCAGCAGATAAAAACCTCAGTGCTGAGGTGTGGGTTGAAGCCCCAAGTGACCCTCCAGAACCTGCAGAAATCATAACAAAGGGCCACAAAAATGTCCTGCTGATTATAAAACAAGGAAAGGAAGAAGAAGGGCATATTTCAGATGACAAATGTTAATTGCAAGAAAAGTAATACTCTTTTCTTTTGCAGATCCTACCACATTTCGCCACTGACCATGAGTGTGCTGTGTGGTCTCCCCTCGGGTGTGTGCGTGTGGGGTCGGGGAAGGGACCGAACCCCCAACCTGAACCTGATTGAGTAAAGTACAGACCCCATGGATCCATTTTGCGCAACTGGCACCTTCAGTTCAAGTTCAACTTGTTTGATTATGTTCTTCCACTGGAACTAAGCAACCTTAACAGTTAACTGTCTGTGTTTTTCTGTGTGGAACTCTGACTTTCGCGTACTTTTCAGCAAACCTTTCAGGTGGACCGTGCACCTTTACATGAGTAGAACTCATGCTACATCAAATTGCTATTTTAGAGACACTATTATCTCATTCAGAGTAGATAAGTTTCAGTCTTTTCTGTGTAGATGTATCTGATGTGAAAGGTTATGAGATCAATATGTTAATCCACTTCCATTGCTTTACAGTGATTGCTTTGATCATTCATATCTGATTTGCTCATAATGTTTTTATTTGTTGTTGATGTTTTTGTTTTTGTTTGAAATAAGAGGTATGAAACAAAAATTCATTGGTCATAGGGTGGAATGTGATGCTATTAATTGTGTTTGACCAATTACTTTGTGTTTCACCACTGCGCATATTAGTTGCTCAATGTTCACCAGTAGCGCATTATGGGGGTTATTCCAACTTTGGAGGAGGTGTTAATCCGTCCCAAAAGTGACGGAAAAGTGACGGATTTACCACCAGCCGTATTACGAGTCCATTATATCCTATGGAGCTCATAATACGGCTGGTGGTATATCCGTCTCTTTACCGTCACTTTTGGGACGGATTAACACCTCCTCCAAAGTTGGAATAACCCCCTATATGTTTTGTTCAGTTTAGCTGCCTATTGGCTTTAACATGGAGTTAGCCATTACATTCTGTATTCAGGTCAGTTGCCTATTGGCTTTGACATGGCATTAGCCATTACATTCTGTATTCAGCTTAGCTGCCTATTGGCTTTGACACGGCATTAGACATTACGGGGGTGATTCTAAGTCTGGCGGGCGGCGGAGGCCGCCCGTCAGACTTCCCCCTCCAAAATACCGCTCCGCGGTCGGAAGACCGCTGAGGGTATTCTGGGTTTTGCACTGGGCTGGCAGGCGACCGCCAAAAGGCCGCCCGCCAGCCCAGTGCAAAACTACCTTCCCACGAGGACGCCGGCTCCGAATGGAGCCGGCGGAGTGGGAAGGTGCAACGGGTGCAGTGGCACCCGTCGCGAATTTCACTGTCTGCAATGCAGACAGTGAACTTCTTTGTGGGGCCCTCTTACGGGGGCCCCTGCAGTGCCCATGCCATTGGCATGGGCACTGCAGGGGCCCCCAGGGGCCCCACGACAACCCATACCGCCATCCTGTTCCTGGCGGCGGTATGGGCTGTCAGAATCCCCTCGCTGCGCCGCCATAGAGGATTCAAATGGGCAGCGGAAAACCGGCGGGAGACCGCCGGTTTTCCACTTCTGACCGCGGTCAAACCGCCGCGGTCAGAATGCCCAGCGGGGCACCGCCAGCCTGTTGGCGGTGCCCCCGTCATTTTAGCCCTGGCGGTCTTGGACCGCCAGGGTTAGAATGACCCCCTACATTCTGTATTCAGTTTAGCTGCCTATTGCCTTTGACATGACATTAGGCATTACATTTGATATTTACGTTAGATGCCTAAAGGCTTTAACGTGGGGTTAGACATTGCAGTTGAGACATTGCACATGAGCTGTGTTTTTCCAAGCTGTGTTTTTCCACAAAATGGACCAAGCTGTTTTCTTCACACCAGACCTTAGCTGATAAGAGCACATAGATTTTGTGTTTACCTTGCAATCCACTCTGAGAGTGAGTGAGCTCGGGAGAATTGGCCCCTCTCCAAGGTTCTTCGGCTCTCACACTGAGTTTGCTTTTAAGGATGACTCTGGGCTACAGGAGGAGTAGATTGAATCTGCTTTGACTTCAGACAGGAGCTAGACGTCAGTTGCCTGTCTCCCGTTTGGGTAGAAAATCTCTTTCTCGCAGTTGACCGGAGTCATTAACTTGCAGACCCCAGAAAGATGAAGCTGAATATAGGCCCTACAGCCTTGCCCATACGGTGATGAATTTTGACTTTTATGCTTTGCTTTGAAGTTATGCTATAATATAATCACCTATATTTGCTGTGTACATTGCAACTGAGAAGTACTTTGATATATTTTGCTTTCATTGCTGCGACTACTTTTGAACGTGTGCTTCCAATCTACTAATTTCGTCTCTCAGGAACCTCGTGGTGGAGAATTAATAACAATAAATGTCTTCTTTAAACTCAAAAGTGCATTCCAGAGAGGTTCTGTAAGCTCGGGTATGAGATAAGGGCAGGAAAGCAGAACATCTTCACAGGACATAACCAAAAAGGCATTTCCCATCACCCATCTGCACAGCAAAAGACATCACTAGTTTCCCCATTAAACCAGTCTTTAAAAGAAGGAACCAAGCAAGAGAACTTCATTTCCCATCATCCCTCTGAACAGAAGGTAACCACTGGATATCCCATCATCCATCTGCACAGGAACTGACCTTACTTCCTGTTTTCTCCGTAATTCAACCAGTTCCCAAAATCACACCCATATGTAGATGACCCAGACACTTTCACAGAATATAGACCGATCGTTACATACCCCACTAATTGCCACAGACCCTCAAATTACAGAACATACATTCCAACTCATGTTCATCAACGCTTGCTCTAAAGCACTCCACACACCAGACATCTCAGACCTCATCGCCTGTTTCAAGCTTCATGTCTACTTCATCATAAGAACATGGTTCACACCCTTATAATTGCACATCCTAGGCTTCCTTCTACCCACAGGATACATCATCTATTGTGTGGACCACACATATTGGAAGGGAAAAGGCCTCGTTGTCATCCATAAGACCTCCTGTTTCTGCAATGTAGACAAGCAAGTAACTCTCAATTCCATGGAATACTGACTTGCCATCTTCCTTTCTCTTTAACTCAGACTGCCATTTTTCACCTAACATATAGGCTTTCCTTGAAGAACAAGGACTTCATTAATAGATTCTTAGATTTCCTCACTAACTCCCCCGTTCAACATGCTCACACTAACCTCTTCGATGACTTCAGCCTCCTAGACAGCACAACCTACGATAAAACAAGAGACTACTACTTCTACCTCATCAAAACACTCAAAGAGATGCAGCATGTCAAACAACCAACACACTCCCAATGCTAGATCCTCAGCAACAATCCAATGCAAATCAACCATACTCCTGGATGGGACCCATCACTTTGCCATCCCTACCTCCTTGCTTAGCATACTACCAAAACAACAATGTCAACACCAAAGAGAAGACCAAACTTTCAGATTCTTCAAAGACTTCTCCATAAACAAACTGATACTTCAATTCATCGCTCATCCTATCAATGTCCAATGACAACACCTTTCTCAACAACTTCAACAATTTTTTGGGAAAGTTATGTGAACATCCACGCCTCAATTGAAATATGGTAGTGAAAGAAAACGCCTTAAGCACCCTGCTACTCTAAACACCTTGCTAAAAATAAACTTTCTATCTGAAGACAGGAAGGAAAAATGGAAGAAAAACAGTTATAGAGGACCTCTCAATACTGATGTCCCTCTGCTCAGCACACAGCCGGCTCATCACATCAGTTAAAGCAAAACAACAATACCATCACCCACAGTGGAGCCACCAACAGAAACAGAACACTGCTCAAGATAATGAAGCATGCATTAACCCCTGATGACTCATCTATTCATTGCTCCATAGAAAAGAGTAATGCTGTTAGTCTCTTCTTCTGGCAAAAAGTACAGATTCAGCACAACATCAACAACACCAAGACTGTTTCAATTTTCACACCCATCGGTTCTATAAAATTCAGCAAACTAAATTCCCTCAAAGTCACTTTTTATAAAGCTGATGTCTTACCTTCATTCTTTATCATTCTTTATCAAAGCTCTCTCAGGAGATGCTATCTTAGCCATGCTCACCATTGGCAAAGTCTCCCTCACTCAAGGAGTCTTCCGCTAAACTCTTAAGACAGTCCAGATCCTCTCAATCCTAAAGGAACCTAGACTATATCCTGATGACCTCGCCAACAACTAGCCCACCACTTACCTACTATTCATCGCCAAGATCATTGAGATCTGACCATCTCCAGCACAAGCGCAACTACCAGTCTGGCTTCAAATCATGCTGCAGCACAGAGACTGCTGCCTTAAAACTCATAGAAAATGCCCTCTTGACCACAAATGAAGATTACCCCTGTCTCCTGATATTGCTGAACATTTTAGCTGCCTTTGAAACCGTTGACTATCTGACCCCCAACCACACCCTGGAGACTCAAATAGAATGCACTGATAGTGTCCTTCACTGGCTCTCCTCTTACCTTTCCATTTGACACCAGTTTGTTCACATGGGCTCCTCCAAGTTCCAAAAGATTCCTATCACCTGTGAAGTCCTCCAGGGTTCCATACTGTCGCCTGTCATCTTCCACATGTACATGGAGGCCTTTGAGGCTTTATTCACTGATAACAGTATCAAGATTCATCAATATGCCTGATACACAACTCTACCTGAAAGTTTCCTCTGCTTCAGCCGTCCAGTGCCTAAAACACTTCCTGCACATCACCCAGACCTGGATGTCCAACACCTCATCAAGTTCAGAATTTCTGTTATTTGCCAAGAAAAAACAAGCAAGAACTAGTGAAATCCTAGCTCAATAATATTAACTTAGACAGCTTAGAAAACCAACTTTCATCGAATGACAAGTTGTTTGATGGAGTCACCCTAAGCACTAACCTCACCCTTGAGGAACACATTGACAAAAAACAAAGACAGCCTGGTACCAGCTATCTCTCTGAAATAAAGTCAAATCATTTGTTCCAGAAAGCAACTTCAGAACTGATTTTCAAGCCACCTCCATCCTGCTAGAATTCCATTGGCTCCCCCTTGCCAACACACCCAATCTTCAAAACCAGCTGCATCATTTACAAAGAAATCATGACCAGCACTCCACTTATCTTGTAGACAAGCTTGCCATCTTTGGTAGATCTTAGCATACCCACAGCCAGGACACCATCAGACTGCACACTAAGAAGTGTAAAAAAGGAAAGACATGACAGCAGATCTTTACCATCTGTGCACTCAGTATCTGGAATAACACCAATGTATCCATCAGGACCTACCTAGCACCGCTTTTGAGGAAATGGGGTGTATTCTATGATGGGGTTGTGCAACCTCACCATGTAATACAGTTACCAACGACTTTAGGTCTAGTAGGTTAGCACAGAAGAACAAGTGCTAAGCATTTAAACAGCACCAAAACAATTGAAGAAATCGACACGTCAGTCAGGAAAACTGACAGCTATTCTAAAAAAATAAACTGAATTTTAATAAGATTTTAGACACTTGAGCAAAAAAGATCCACCGGAGGGATCTTGAGATATAGATTTTACAAGCAATAATAAAACAATGTAATTTCTCTCAAATGTGAATAAACCTTGGCAAATGTAAAGAATTGGCCCCTTTGAAACGTTTTCAAAGAAAGAAACTTCAGGTAAGCGTCAATGCGGTTGGTTACAAGTACTTGGGGCAACCAACTCCAGCAGAGAGCTGGTCAGGGGGATCAGCAAGTTCCTCAAGAACCCTCACAGAGGAAGCAGTCCTTCAGCAGTTCCAGGCACTTTATCCGCATTGCAATGGATTCTTATGGAGTGGTCATGTCCCAAGGGATGAAGTATGCTGAAGATGCTCCAAGGATGCTGTAGATGCGATGCAGTCAATGGGGGTCTTCCTGCAGGAATTCCTCAGTCCACGAAGATGGTGAAGGGGTTCTGGTTGCAGGATTAACACCCCACAAAGTCCCGTCTGGTCTGGCTGAAGTCCAGTCACCACTGGACTACTGTTTGCCCATTGTTGCAATCACAGCCCAGTCCTTTCTGAGCCATTAATTTACATTCTAAGGGTCCCAGGAACTCTCCAATAGCACTCCCAGGCTCAGAGAACTCAGGTGCAGCTCTGTGTGCCGGGTCTTGGTGCTGCATGGCAGCAGTGGTAGAAGCTTGAAGCCTTTGGGCTACCAACTTTCCCCAGCAAGCTTCTTCACTTTTATGTCCCTGTCAGCTGTCTCTTTGAGTTCTCTTACTTTGACTGGGCTCTGGAGACAGCTCCTCCGTGAGCAGAACATGGCATGTCCAGTCTCTGTCCACACTAGCCACCAGGTGCAACAGGTGTAGTCCTCATCAGTGCAGCCTCTCTTTGCTGGCCCCTTGGTGCAGGAGGGCAGTCCTTCTGCGGTCCTTCTTCTGAGTCATCGAGATCTGAGGTCTGGGTGTCAGGGGTGTTCTCTTTATGCTCAGAAAGTGCCCTCTGAGCAGGATGCTGTTGGTAGCCAATGACCTACCAGGTTCCTTCCAACTGTTGACCACTGCCTGTGAAGTGTGGCATCTGGCTATCCCAAGATGCACTATTCTGCTGACTCCCAAGATGGCGGGACCCCACTCCTCATGTACAGACCTCACTAACTCACCACCGGGGTGTGGGTATCTCAGAGCTACACTCCCTGGGGAAACCAGTTTAGCAACTGGGGTCCCTTCTCTGCCTTAAACCTTAAAAGCTAGCCTGTCTACTTCAACAATGGGGCAGCCCTATCCCCTGGTGCTACACATTTGCCCTTCAAAGTCAGCTTCACCTTTGAACCTAGCCTTTGAGGTTAACACCCATGTGGCTTCCTGCAGAAAGGAAGTGTCATCTTCCTGGCCTGAAAACCTCCATTGTTCGCATGTCTCTCCAGTAGAGCAGAAACATGTCTTGTGGAGAATGCTCCATGTATGCCTGGGAAGTCACAGGAGTTTTGCTGAAGTGGCACACTGCTACAATTTACATCAGTTTCAAATTAAGATACAAGTAGGGCTTGATGTAATGAGTTGCTTGATACCTTGGGGTGCCCACATAGGTAACACCATTTAAGAGTGAGCACAGCTGAGGCGGTCCGTGTGTAACCCTGTACTCGCCATTAGGGCGACCAAGTCTTTCCACAAATGCAAAAAAATGGTTAAAATGGTTGTTTTGCATGTTTTACTGTCAGGATATATAAAGTACATGCCTGTATCATATGTTACACCCTGTCTTTAGGGCTGCCAGAGGGGTCACTAACAAACATACGCAAGGGAAATGGTGGCTTTACCATTGCTGTCAATGGCAAACTAGGGCTAGGAGTGCACAACTGCTCTATCAGTCTGCAGTGAGGGAATGGGGGACTTGTTTTATTTGGGGGATCTCCAGGGTGGCACAAACTGTGCTGCAAGACCTGGGGTACCCCTCTAACGTACATGCCCTGGGTACCAGGGTACCATTTACTAGGGACTTACAGTTAAGATAGCCGTTTCTAATTGGGTACAGTCAATTTGACACGCACTTTAGGGTCAGGACACTGGCACTGGGGTCTGGTTAGCAGTCTGCAGTGCATTCTCACAGCCAGAAAACCTGCAGCATCAGCTGAAAAACTTGGGGATGAACATACAAATAGAGGCATTTCCCTACCCACTGCTTCAATTTAGAAAATAACTGAAGATTCACCTCCCTGAAGAATACTAAATCCTAGTGCTATACCCCTCATCAACCCAGCTCTATTCCTTCTTTCTCATTGACTTTATGCTTGTCCTTGACCATGTATAGTGCTATATTTTCTCTTGGCTGGGTTGGCACTATTTTGCAAATCACTGCAAGCAACCTGATTTTCTTGTGCATACGTACTGTGTGTTCTCCTAGGAGAAACCATAATACTTGTCCTATCACTTATGCTGTGTTCCCGCACCCAGAACGACGCAGCTCTCACTTAGCAAGTCTGCAAAATAAATAAATAACATACAAATAAATGTATGAAATTCCCAATAATATCACGTGTGATGCAACCAAAGACATAATCGAAGACATAAATACTAGCACAACAAAATAAACATTTAACTGTGTGTTGTGGTCCACCATTGGGTCCGAATATCACTGCTGAGACAGGAACATGGATATATGTGTGAATGCCAGCTTTGAAACAACTATATTAACTTATCTAATTGCAATGGCAGTAACATACTTAACATATACGTGTATATATACATATAATGGAATGCAATATATAGATGGAAACACCATATGCACCAAAAATAAGGTGGAAGTCTAGTCTGCCCTTTTCCTCACTTCACCACACCATTTAGAAAGGCAATGGACAGCAGTGCCCTTGATGGCGGATCCACCATTGCCTCTACCATTGAATGTAAACACCTGGCAGCCATGACCTAATTTTGGACAGCCAGCATGCCACCATTTCTAGTGGCTTAACGTCTTTGCAAGGACGTCAAGTGAAGAAAACCCACATCAAAGAAAATCCCCATCATAGCACCTACTCCGATTCCTCCTGCTTCACCATTACAACCTTCAACATTCAGGAAACTGGATTTGCAGCTTGGCAGTCCCCATAGGTCAGTAATTCAAGCAAAATATTTGGTCAAATCATTTTTAATACATGCCAGAGTGGGTGCAACATGGGTCTTTGCATTTGTGTGTATTCGTTTTATTAAACATCACCACCAGAAAGGGGTAGAGGTGCACAGAGAGTGCAAAATAAAGTATGTAGGGCAATAAGGGAAGAGAGTAACATCAACCAGTCATGAGACGCAAGGGGTGTAGAGAAGCCTGTGACTCTGGGAAGTCACTGTCATGCAACTGGACCATGATTGACTGATTATAGAATATTAGCAGCTATGTGCCCTTGATGATACATTTTTGGCTCTTGTAAAAGACACTGATGGAGGGGCCTTATCTCTTCTTGATGGAGGAGTGGAAGTACAATCATAGACAGTCAGGTTATAAATTGCCTGAACCAGGAAGTCGCAATGGTGGATTTTGGGTAAAATTAAGCAATTGTGAGCCTGTTACCCAGGAAGGCAACTCAGTATGCAAGTAGCTTAGCTCAGGGACAGATGTAATAAGCTTGGTACCAGATGCATAACCTCCGATTTGGTCAATCAGAGGGTTTCTGACTAGTGAAAATGTTTTTAAATGTACTAACCACATTTTACAGTTCTGAAAGTTTTCCAAATCAGAAAATGTGTTTAAAAAGATTACCCAAGTCATGTATTTGAAAGGGGCATTTTTGGGTGCCCCTTCCAAATGCCGAATCAGAACCATATGTATCCATGGTTTACAACTGTAATTCCTCTCACAAACCATTAAGAAGTTACTGACTCTGAAGATGGGGTGGTAACTCATTTGCAAATGGTAAGGGAACCCCTTTGGGTCCCTTTGCAGATTGGGGGGCTAGAGGGGAGAGGGGGCAGCTACTGCTGGAGTAGGCAGTGTTCCAGGGGACCATTAGCAACTCTCAGTGAAGACTTTCAAAAGTAAAAAAACATTTTGTTTTCAAAAGGAGCCCTTTTTCCTTTAAGCCTAAAAAAAGTTTTCACTTTTTAAAGGCAAAGCTAGGCATTCCCTTGAAGCCACCATCTATGTCTTTGAAGGTGATGCAGCAGAGATAAAGCTGCTACTGTGATGTCACAATAGTGATCTACGAGAGACCACACTTTCATTCATACTGTATTAATGTCTAACAGTTAGGCTGTAAAATGGATTCACTGTGATTAGCTAATTAACATGATGTGGAATAGCCCTAAAACTTTAAGTATAATAATTTGTTTTGATTTCATAAGATACTTTATGATGCTAAAAAACAGATTTTACCAAAATGGTAATGAATTTATTGCAATTAATGATGAATGCCTTATGCTAATGATTGATTAATGCAGTTTTCTGTTACACGTAATGTTGTGATTTTACAAGTTATTTTTTATTGCTAATAGATTGCAATATGAATCATGAATGAGATTTACTAATGAAGAATATCATAAATTTCATGTTTGTGTGTCATATATCCCTATTTACTCAGCTTAGCTATAATGCTGCTAGGCCTCTGACTGCAGAAACTTGAGAAAGCTGTTTCTTCTTTTCCTAACTTGTCAAAACAGGCGAAGTTTGATAATAGCGTGCCTGTGTCACTGCTGTATATAGATTAAAATGAGAACAAGAACAAACAATTATTGATAGCTATTGTTGTATGTTGATAGTTGTTGATGGATTGTATCCAAAATATTGCCGCCATTGGCATCATTGTGATTTTCTATAGGTGGTTGAGCTTGTTTCTCAGCTTGAGATGTTATGATGTCATCACGCGTGCTGACACTCCTTTCCCATGAATTGTTAGCTTAGAAATAGATGTCCTATTGTTTCACACATAAAGAGTCTGAGAAAGTAACTTTGAATCATGAACATGGAGAAAATATGGACCTGGATTTATACAATTGTTTCAAATTCGTACAGGAAAGGATGTTGGCAATGGGGATCGTTCATAAAGTTGCCGATGCCCAACACATGATGGATTTGATCTCTAAGAGGTACAGACCTCAATACTCCTTCCTAAAATGCTGTTAGAGAAGATTTATGTTTTTGACCCTAATTGAGAAGACTCTTGACCGAATTTCTAAATGCTGACACTTTCTATATTTACTTACTTTTTGGCAACCTTAGTGAGTCTCTATCTGTCCCAGATGTCGTTTTCCCAAATAATTTTTGTCCTATTTTTGCTTTTTACTTTTTGTCCTCAAATTTGTTAACCCAGCACATGTTAGTTAGTGATTTGTCCTTATAGGGTTTTCCCTTTGATTTAAGATTAACCTTGATGCATTTTGTTTGTCTTCATGTTAAAGGGGACTGGTCAGCGGCTGTTTTCTGACCACCAAATCGTTCTTTTGTTATTCTGTGTCACATAGAGTGCTTGGTATGTTAAATGTTGATTAAGCTTTGTTTTTTTCAATGCCTGGGACTCCCATGATGATTTTGTATCTTTATAGTTTGGTCTTGAGACGTGTTTACATTAACCTGTGCATTAGTTTGTAATAAAACCCTTTAACTGTATTTCAACTTGGGTTTTTCTTGTGTGGCCCCATTGGTCACACTGTATGCAATAAATGTTTGTGGATTTGTGATGTCCTTATCTCTTACCTCCAGCAGGGTAAAAAGATGTATCGACCTTGTTTACTCTGCACTTTTTGTTAAAAAGTTGCAGTTGTTGTTGAACAGGTCCATCGTGGCCTAAGATGCTGGGATAACACACAAGTGTAGAAGACTCTCTGTTAATTTATGGTGTGCACTGTAAGGTGCTTGTTATGAGGTGTTGTCGACAGTGCCAACAGTATTCTTTGAGTGAATGTAGGTGGTTGGTATTAAGTGAATCCTGAGTGCACATGGAGGGTCTGTATCAACAGGAGTGAGATTGGTATTAAATGAATCCTGAGTGCACATGGAGGGTCTGTATCAACCGAAGTGAGAGCTACTGGTCCAATCTCATTCATTGTGAAATCATAGTAAGAAAGCTTAACTTTATACTGCTTCAAAGTGTTTGATTTCCCTATCCTTTAGTGAGCGGACAGTTTTTGTTCGCAATATTTTGCATTAGATTTGTGCAAACAGGGACTGTGTGAAAGAAATTGAAAGTGAAAGTGAAGGTGCGCTGTTATTGGTGGACAACATCACAGAGTGTTGCACTGCTATTTGTTAAGAACATCGAAAAGAGGATTGTGGGAATGAATTTACTTCCTGATTGTGGACAAAAAGTTACATTGTGAAGTTATTGCAATGTTGATTGAAAATAAAGTACTTTAAAGCATTCAAAAGGGTATTAGGAGTAGATGTGTTTATCCCAGTTAGAGAGGGAGTAGAGACCACACCTGATACCCTGGTACTCCACTGCTTCAAGACCCTACGCAGCACCTTGAGACCCTACGGGTGATTAGCTGCACTTTAGAAATTACTGATTGATTGGTTGATTGATATTATGTCCAATGAAGGTCTTAATGCATATTTGTGGCTTGAACAAAAGCATAAGATGACAGAGAAAGAAGGTGCATTAGCATTTCCTTGCTATGGAACATTTAATTATTGAACATACATTTGAGGCAAATGTTGTATGAGATTAAACCACTTCCAAGACCCACACAATTTAAAGCACTTAATACTTGGGAACATATAGCTCATCAAAGATAGAAAAAAAAGTATGATGGTAGAGTAAAGAAAGCAATAAAAACAGTTGCAGAAGTAAGGTGGGATAATCAGCAAAAAGCTTGGAGAGCAGACATAATAGAAAAGACAGAAAAGACATAACTTAAAAAAATAGCAGAGAAAAAGACTGAGGTCTATGAGAGTGATTCAGATGATGATGATTTTATAAATAAGTTATTGTTTAATCATCCACCTCCATATAATTCTGAACAGATAGGAATGTCAGATTAAGCACTGAGAAATGGGTAGATATCAGGAAGTGTGGATTGCGATATAACAACTGCATCAATTGAGCAGAACGAAAGTCAGATTATACAGAGTCCAAATGTGAATTCAGTTGCACAGAGTCCTAAGCAGGCAGTCCAGACAGTGCAAAGCCCAAATTTAAATATGACACGACATGGTTTCAAATCAAGTCAGCCGAGACAGAATTTAAATGCAAATTGTACAGGACAGAATTTTGAATCAACTCAGCCGAGACAGAATTTAAATGCAACATTTTACAGGATAGTGTTCAGGAAATAGTAATTCCACAGAACCAGATGAACTACATTAATCCAGATGCATCAGCTGTACCCGTGACAACAGGTCCAGTTGTTCCCCTGAATGGTCCAGGTACGACTGGAAATATCTTGCATACACTAAATGTCCTGAATTCAGTGAATGACCTGCATGCTCCAGTGATTCAGAATGTCACAAATGTCCAGAATGTCCCATTTGCTTAGAATGTCCCGAGAACCCTAGTCGTTCTGACTGTTCTTTTTCCAGCAAGTACTCAGGGATTAGTCAGTCCAAGTGGTTCAGAGATGGAAATAATCCTTTCACTTTCAAAACCTTTGACCCCTTACAAGCACTTCAGATTCAACTCCAACGACAGTCAGATATGATTACCCCAAATGCAGGATTTTCTCAAAGATCCTCACCATATATTGTGCCCAGAACCAGGGTTACTCCAAATAGAAGAGTACCCTATAATTATCCAGAAGGTGAGAAGAGCATTGCAAACACACCCTATCAGGCAAATTCGGATCCTTTAAGAAGAAAAGCATTATTGAATGCCCTAATAAGTTTGAGAGGTATAAATGTGCAGGACCGGAATGAGTGGCTGGATAATCTTTGTGTGCCAGGTGCAACTGCAAGTGTGGATGTTCCAGCAAAACCAGTACAGACCCTAGAAAGAAAGAGACCATTAAATGTGACCAAATTAAAATTAAAATTGAATGAGATTATCTTGTGAACCCGAGATACAATTCAATTGGTCACTTACACAGAGGACAACTGTGGTACGTGTGCAAAGACATTACCACCTGTGCAGATCAACCAATTAGCTGAATTAGCCCAGAAATATGATGTAAATTTGCAAAGCTCAAAACCATTGAAGAGAAGTTACAGATTACATCTCAGCGATAAAGATATTTTGAACATTAGACCTCCTGGAATGAAATTACAGATTAGAGAATTAATTTCTTACATCCAAAAATGGGATGCATTAGATAAATGGGAAGGACGATAGGCAAAGAAGAGAGATCAGAAGAAAGTGAGAGCAGATTTGCCTCCGGCAGGAACAAGTCAAGGTGAAGCAAATGTGAAGCTACTGCCCATGAGAGAAATTCCTGGAGGAGTGTATTGTCATGATCTAAATAGCATGGAATGTGTAATGTCACCTATTGATTTCAAGATAGAATATAGAATGCTGGGAAGGAGAAAAGTGGGTTAACTGGAGACAGGATGGCAATACTTGCAAAGGCCCTATTCTACAATAAAGCCCTTACTAATACATTTGGTGGTAAGAACTGTCATTACAATTATGTTCATGTACCTTGGAGTAGAAGTTACTTTCTGTCATTTACAAATGATTTCCCGAAATAGAGAGAAGCCTGTAGAATGGTATAGGCAAACAGACAGATTTGTGAAGCTTTCAAAATGCATGTGGGAAGATTTGAATACATTGTTTAATATCGTGGATCCAAGTGATTTGTGGTCTGCGTGTAAGGTTGCAATCAATTGGTCTGTCAGAGAACCTCCACGAGCTCCAGTGAAAAATGCACCATCTGAAGAGGTGATGTAAAATTATCAGAAAGTAATTGGCTTTTTGAAAGAAAGGTGTCTCCCAAAGATATTGTACTCGTGAGTTATTCTGTCTGAGAACTGACAGAATGACCGAGGAGCCTAAAGAGTTGATACATTCCTATTATGAGAAATTGTTGCAGGCTTTCAAGCATTTCAGTGGTACCGATACCATAGAAGCAGAGGGCATGGGTCATTTTGTGTTCAGATTTGTGCAGGGTTTGAAACCAGAAGTGAATACTATGATTTAGCAGCATTTGATTTGTTGGCAAAAAAAAGGATTGATGAGATCCTGCGGTAAGCAAAATACTGAAGTGATGAATTGGATTTGAAGCTGAATAGTTAAAGGAGAAGCTGATGGTAATGCAGTTGAAGGCTAAGCAGAGAACACAGAATCCACAGTATGCAGGTAATGCTGGTGGAGTGCAGGGAGAATATCAACAGGGAGCTCAGGTGATGCAAGGAGGAAATGGTTTTTAGCAACAAGGTAGAGGACATGGTGTTCCATTAAATCAGACTGGAGTTGTTGATGTGACAACTTTGACAAGAACTAACCCGTGTCACACGTGCAGTCAGTTGGGCCAATGGAAGAGGGAGTGTCCTCTCAATTCAGCAAATAATCAGATGTACAATAAAGGAATGGTGCAGCTGCAAGCTGGTAATCAGGTTAAAATACAGAGAGTGCAGGTCCCAGAATGCAAAATTCTAATGTGTCCCAGAGACAACAGATGCAAGTTCGGAAAGCTCCAATGCCCCAACAACAGTTAAATGTTGCCCAACAGAAATTCAATCAGGTTACAAATATAAATTCAGAACAGTTGATATCACAGTTTCCCTTGATTGATGTGAGTGATGAGAAATGTTCCTTTGAGGTGGCCAAAAGAAGAGAATGCAAGCTAAGTGCATCCATAGATGTGGATCAGATTGGTCCAGATGTTGATGGTGATTTAAATGGTCATCAGGTGACCTTTATAGTTGATACAGGAGCTACTCGCTCTACTGTACGAACAGCAGAATTACCAAACTTTCCCCTTTCTGGAAAGAAAATTCAAGTTGTAGGTGTTGCAAATCAGCAATCGACCAACCCAGTGACAAGTCTGTCTGTGTAAACATGGGTTCCTTTAGGATGAACACCAATTTGTGGTTTGTGGTTTGTGGTTGAAGTCCTGTGAGTTTGCTTGGACATGACTTGCTATCCAAGTTGAACTGTTCCATCAGTAGCACGCCAAGTGGCATCAAGATACATATCAGTGATGAGGATGTGGCATTTAAAATTGCAACTTGAACCCCAAGTGCCACATTGTTCCCCTTGTTGACTTGAAATGATTTGCCCGCAGATATGAGAGATGATGTGTCCCTTGAAGTTTGGGACTTTTCAGGAAAAGAGATAGTTATTAAAGGAGATGAGCCTATTAAGAAAACTGTGAAACCGAATGCTGTGTATCCAAAGACATCCCCATACAATATGACACCCGAAATAATTGCAGGAATTACCCGATGATAGAGTCCTTGATTGAGCAGGGAATTCTGAACGAGATAATGGGAAGTCCATTCAACTCTCTCATTATGGGACTGTGGAAGCCCAGTGGAAAATACTGCATATTCCAGGACCTTTAAAAAAGCAATGAAACTGTTGTTCCTTGTTGTCCCATGGTATTGAATCCAGCAGTAATATTGTCTCAGATTCCATGTGAAGTAGAGTGGCTCACGGTGATTGATCTGTGTGAAGCTTTCTTCTCCATACCGTTGCATGAGGAGAGCCAGTTTCTCTTCGCATCTTGGTTCGGCAGTCGTGTTTTGGCATTGTGCCGAGTCCCACAAGGGTACACAGAGAGTCCATCCATCTTCAATCAGATTCTAAAGAAGAATCTGGAGTCCATAGAAATGTATTTTCACTGAGTCTTGGTTCAATATGTTGATGACATGTTAGTGATATCAAATACTCAGGAAGCATGCACAAACAGTACAATTGCCTCGTTAAACCACTTAGCTGAGAATGGTCATAAAGTGTCCCCAACCAAATTTCAGTAGTTGTAATTGTATGTATATAGTGCTTACTACCCCTGACGAGGCAGTGAAGCACTTTTTGGTGAGTAGCACGGTACCCCAATGCCCAAAAAGATTAGTGGTAGATTAGTATAGGGAGATATGAGTTAATTTGAGTGGTGGACAGGTGATCCTGTTAGTTGGACTGAGTAGAATAATGGAGGGATAGAAGAGGAAATAATCTAGACAGTGTTAATTAAGAGATCATAGTACTAAGATGAGGTTTGGGTTGAGTAAAAGGAGAGATGGCAGGGGAAGAGCCTGTAGAAAGGGATTAGGGAGATCATATCAATAAAATGAGGTTTGGGATGAGTCAAAGGAGGGATACATAAGGAAAGAATTTAGAAAGGATTGTTTTGGAGATCACAGTAGTAGAATGAGGTTTGAGATGAGTCAGAGAGTGGGGATAGAGGATGGATTGAGAGAGGTACAGAATGAGACAGAGTAGTGCATTGGAGAGGGTGAAAGCCTTTTTCTCTCTTCTACAGTAGGAGTAAAATAATATATATATATATGTATCTATATATATTTACATATATATAGATACATGACTACATACAGAGGATCTATATGTATAAGGGAAATAATATATTGAGATTTAGAGTTGTATTGTATAAATGCAGACTTTCAAGTGTTTCTGTACTTGTAGGTAATGTTTCTGTGTATTTTATTTTATGACTCTTTTTTAAAAATGTTATCTTATCCTCAATATTTCAATAGTAAAGCGCTTGTAGATAAAATAATTATGATAATATTTACATAGTGTGATAGATAAATAGAACAGAGACCCTTAAGCATCTAATCAAACAACTTATATATAAAACAATACAATGACCTACAAGCATGTTAAGCATAGACTATATATATGTGTGTATATGAATATACACACATATATAGTAAGTGATATATACATTTGTTAAGCAGATTTAAGGAATATCTATATATTTCAAAACCATAGTTACTATAAATATTTGCACTAAGAAATAGACATGTCTAGATACATACATATAATTACATATAATCAAATTATAAATGTTTACTTACACAGGGATATGCTGTACATTAGTGTCTGAGTATGGTGGTAGGAAGGAGCCAACCCTTGAGTAGTCTTCTAAAGATAAGATAGTTATCCCTGGATCTCATATTTGGGGTAATGAATTCCACAGTTTGGCTGCTTGAACAGAGAAAGACGTACCACCTATTGTCTTTATCTTGTATGGTAGGATATTGAGGTGAGGTGCCAGTCTTGAGCATAGTTCCTTTGTTGAATGTATTTGTTGATTTTATCCCTGATGAAAAGCGGTTCTGTTCCTTGTATTGCTTTGTGGGAGATATAAAGCAGATGGAAGGTGGCAACCAGTAACTAATGTAGGGCCCTCAAGGCAGGGGAGGTATGGGCTTATGGCTTTACATGTAGAAGTAGTCTGGCAACAGAGTACTGAATCCTTTGTAGTCTTTTCATAGTTGATAGAGATGATCTGTGGCAGTGGCCATTGGTGTAATCAAGTTTAGACAGTACAAGAGAAATAGTAGCCTGGAACTTATGTAGAAATCCCAGGTGGGGGAAGAGGTGTCACAGAGTTTTCATGGTGATGAAGCTTGATCTTGCTAATTTGTCCAATTGGCCATTCATTGTTAACTTAGAGTCTATGGCAATTCGAAGGGTTCTTATTTCCTTAAGATACTTTAGGAGGTGGTCCCATTTTGGAAGCATTCAGTTTGAGATGGCTCCATGTCATCCACTGATCAACAGCTCTGAGGCAACTGAAGACTTCTGAGTTTCCAATGTCTTTGGGGCTTTCTAGTTTAAGGAGTTCTTGGGTGTTGTCTGCATAGTTGTAGAATATGAGCTGAAATTCATTGATCACTGCTGGTAATTACTTCACATAGATGTTAAAAAGCATGGGTGAGATGATTGAGCCTTGAAGGACCCTTGCTTTTGTGAAGAATGGTTTGGATGAGTAAGGGGCAATATGAATGACATTTGTTCTGTTTTGAAGTTAGGATGTGATCAAGTCGAGAGCAGTCTCTCTATGTCGACTTCGTAGGGTCCTTGTATTAGGGTGTCATGGTCCACTGTGTCAAAGGCAGCTGAGAGGTCCAAGAGAAGTAGTGCAGCAACCCCACTGTGGTCTACTGTGTTTTCAATGTCATCCCAGATGGCGACGAGGGAGATTCTGTTCCTCTTCCTGGGTGGAATCCAGTCTGAAGGTATGGAGTTATCTTCAACGAATTGTGACATCTGGGCAAATGCTGCTCTTTCTATCAGGTACTTAAGAAAGAAGTCTTGTGCTTAGGAAACCATATTGAGAAAGGTGCGAGGGAGAATATCATGATTCTTAACATGAATCCTCCAAAAACTCAGAAAGAAGTCAAGATGTTCTTGGGAATGGTTGGGTACTGTCCTCGTGGATTCCAAACCTTTCCCTTTTGGCGCAGTCTTTACAGAGACTGACATACAAAGATGTTTCTGATCTGGCACCATTGGATGACAACTGCTTACCTGCCTTCACAGAGCTCAAGGAACATATCTGTTGTGCCCCTGCTCTGGGAATGCCTGACTACAATAAATGTTTTTCTTTGTATTGCTGAGAGAGGGAGGGATGTTTTCTCTCAAACTCAGTCTCAATGAAATGCAAACAAGCCAGTAGCATATTCTTCTGCTACTCTTGATCCTGTAGCTTCGGCATTGCCCAGCTGTCTTCAGTCAGTTGCCGCAACAACTGTCAGCTTAGAGCAGTGCAAAAACATTATTATGGATAATCCTTTGAAAGTTGTTGTGCCCCTCTCCATGGAGATATTGTTAACCAATACCAGTACGCAATACCGGACAAATTGTGGGCTTACACATTATGAGAAGAGTTTGCTGACTGTGCCCCATGTGACTTTGAAGAGGTGCACAACCCTAAAACCAGAAAAACTCTTGCCCACTCCAGTTGAAGAGAAAAATGTAAGTGTTATGGATGATGTTGAGCATGACTGTCTGGGTGTCACTGAACTATGCACCAAGCCAAGACCTGACATTCAAGATGTCCCACTTCCTGACAATTATTATGTGATCTTTGTTGATGGCCCTCTTTTGAGAGACCCTGAAGGAAACCTGAGAGCTGCTTATGGCATTTTACTGTCTCAGGTGTGGTCGAAGCCTTGTGGCTTCAAGGAGTGTTTTCTGCCCAAGTAGCTGAACAAGTAGCTCTTAGTGGAGCCTGCTGTGTTTCTGATCAGCCAGTATAGCTTAGGTATTGTCCATGATTTTGGACAGTTATGATCCCAAAGAAGGCTTATGACCTCTTCTGGCACACCCATCTGGAATGGACATAAGGTACAGAAGTTGTTGAATGCATTACATATGCCTGTCCAGATTACGGTTCTGAAGTACTCTGCACACCACAAGGCCACTGAATATATGACTCTTGGCAATACCCTGTGTTGATGAGGTGACAATGTACTGTGCTTTGAATTGTACTGCCTTTAATGGAGAGTATTGTAATGAGGGAAATGATGAGACGAGTTACACTCTCCTAACGACTGCTACAGATAATTGGGAAGAGATTAAGGTATTACAGTAAGAAGTGTCAGAGGAAGAACAGCAGAACTGGAATAGAGCAGGATGGGTCAAAATAGATGCAGATGATGTTTGGGCTTCAAGTCATGGCCTAGTTGTGATGCCTAATAGTTTGTTGCCACCTATCGCGAGGCATTACCATGGTCCTGCTCATGTGGGATGTGATGTTATGGTGCGCTTGTTATACTTGGTTGAACCCCAGATTCAAACTGATGGCAGAAGCTCTTTGTCACAGGTGTGTCACTTGTCAGCAGATGAAGGTAGACAAATGTCACATAGGGAGATCAGAAGGACCCTTCAACAGGATGCAGCTAAATTTTATTGAGCTACCTATATGCAGAAGACTGAGATACTTGTTGGGTATTGTGTGCATTTTCTCTCATTGGGTTGAAGCCAACCCGACTAGGAGAAATGACAGTCTCATAGCAGCAAAACTGTTGCTTAGGGAGTTGGTCCTGATATTCAGATTTCCAACTTCTCTAGAGTCAGACTGAGGGACCCACTTCAACAGTGAGGTCTTGAGATTACTGTGTGCAGCACTGCACGTTGAGCAAAGACTACATTGCAGTTACAGTCCTGACGTTTTGGGCCTGGTGGAGCAAGTAAATGGGACTTTGAAATTCAGAGTGGCGAAAGTCTGTGCTTCCACCTCACTGAAATGGCCTGATGTATTGCCTCATTTTAATGAGTTTGTACAGTACTCCAGACAGGAAAACAGGTTTATTGCCTCATGAAATTATCATGGGAAGTGCCATGAGATTACCAGATGTGCCAGCGAATGTGCTTGTGAACATTCCAGATGACATGCTACTGGATTATTGCAAACAACTAGTTGACAGGGTCCATTCTGTGTCTTATCAGGTTGGAGAAGCTAGAGTCCAGCCACAGCAGGAGCTGTGCTATGACCTGGGTTCTGGTGATTGGTTTGTGGTGAAAAAGCAGGTAAGGAAGTTTTGCTTAGAACCGTGTTAGAAAGGTCCTCACCAGGTAATTCTAGTGATAACGACAGTGGTGAAGAGTGCTGGTCTACCCAACTGGGTGCATGATGCACATCCTCTGAAAGTTCCAGGTCCCCTTGATGATAAAGCACCTGTCTCTGAAGGACAGGTTACAGTGAGTTGTAGAGAGCAGATTAGTCAAGCTGTAATGGACAAAAAAACTGAAACAGCACAATTGAGGTCTGAGGGGGATCTGAGTGAGTCAACAGCAACAATTGGTACAGAACAATCAAGATAGAAACGGTTGACAGTGAAAAGCTCAGATGCTGGTCAAGGACCTAGTGCTGTGGTGAAAAGAGTTGTGCCTGGAGATACATGGCTGAGTGAGCAGAATATGTCAGTAGTACAAGTACCCACAATTATTCCAGAAGAAACTGAAGAGTCTAGTTAAAGTGACAGTGCCACAGAAAAACCCGTAGCTGGGAGATCAAAGAGAAGAAGAGTACCATCCCAAAAGTAACCCGCCACCTAAATGGACATACTTTACACCAAATGAGTAGGAGAAGGAGTTTGCAGCCTTTTCTCTTGACAATACAAATCCAGTTTAACATCCTTGAATTCATTCTTGTGGCAAGGTTGAACTTTGAAATTTGGTTGCCACTTTATAGACTGAGACATTATATCCTGGAAGTAGTTATTAGTGATTTTGAACTGCCCATTTGTTGAAAGAACTTGTGTACATTTAGTAGAGATTTTGAACTTTCTAGAAGATTAAGAAGATTTTTGCAACAGATGTTGAATTTTTTGAAGAAACATTCATTCACTCTTTGCTTTGCTCACAACAAAACAAAGGAACTGAAAGAGACAGTTGCTATTTTTGCTGCCACAATTTCATTTCACAATTTAGAATTTTTGTTCTGAATTTAGAGAACTCATGAAGTCCAATAGAAACAAGAGTGGTAAACTTAAATACTCATGCGCAGGAGTGCTAGTTGTAGCAATTCTAATGATGATTTTGTTGTTGATTGGATTGAGCTCACCTACACATTCTAGTTCAGGAGACATTAGATCTACACGTGCCCCATAGTAAATAAAGAGTACTTTTTAGATGCAAAAGAAATATATGCAGATGGCTTGCGGGGAAATCTGTCCACAAATGTTTATTTTAAGCTATTATATAAGTGTGTTGATACTATGCAGATTAAGAGCAGCTATGTCTATACTCAGCTGCCTTCCTCAGTTACTGAGGGACTCACTTATCACAGTCTTCCCTTGATTTATGGAATTTCCTGTAGTTTGCTGCTGACACTCATGTATCAGCAAGAGTACGTTTAGAATTCTGACTACATCTTTTCAGTTGTGCCCATCATGAAACATTTGAGCAGCATTGCAAAAGCTAAAAACGTTGACACAGTAGGAGGATTTTGTGAGTCTGCACTGGCATTTGGTACGATGTATGCCCATAGAAAAAATTTGACCCATATTCTTAGCTCAGTGGGAAGGAGTTTATTGGACAAGTTGAAGACAGGAGGAGAGGAATTAAAACAAAGGCAGAAACTGGAGTAATAATTCAAAGTTGGGGAAAAGAAGCAGTTTATAATCCAGCAGGGAGTCAAGATGCCCTGAATTTAGATTGGCAACATATAGGGAAATTATGTATTTATAGACCCAAATCGAAAACTGACACAAAGTTTGTAGGAACTAGTGAGTGTAGACATGTGTTCTTGTTCAAGAGTGTTTGGACTTTCATTATAGCTGGGCCCTGCTATAACAAGAGTCTATTTCATTTGTGGGAAACAAGTTTATTTGGGATTGCTAAAGGGGTGGTATGGTACAACCTATTAAGGAGTAGTTTTCCCAAAAATATATCATGTGGAGCATTTTGATGATCCTGTAACGGATGAGAAGTCAAATACCCTACTCAAGAGAGGTGCCAGTGCTTAGGAGGTAGTCGGAGACAGCTTTGATGCAATAATTCCATTTGTGGGAGTGATTCTAAATGACCAGAATTTAAGAAAGTTGTCAATTATTGTAGATAAGTTATCTACAGATACATCAGATGCTTTCTTGTTAGTCAACACTGAAGTGGTTGCTGTGAGATCAATGGTTGTCCAAAAATGACTTGTTTTAGACATTCTTCTTGATAAAGAGGATGGAGTCAGCAAGATGTTGCAAGTTCACCAATGTTGCACATTAATACCAGACAACAGTAAGGAGCTGAGAAAATACATTAAGAACATGACAGACTTGAAGAAAGATTTTAAGGGTTTGGAAGCAGCAGGTGCTTGGGAAGCTATAGGGAGTGGTTCTACCACGGTTGGAAAGTGGCTTGGAATACTAGGAAGTGGAAGTGGAATGTTGGCAGTACCCTGAGACTTATACTGATAATAGTACTGTGTGTCTTAGTCGTGTTTGGTTGTTTCAAGTTGTACAAGAGAATCAGAGCAAAGAAAGCAGAAAAGGGGAGAAGGAAAGAGGAGTTTGAAATGTTGAATAGACAAAGTATCTATTACAGTTACTTTAAGCAGTTAGAGGCGTTCAGAAGATCTTACCAGGCTCGATTTAGAGATTTTGACCTGTCTCATTGATATGAGAGATTATGATCTGTATGATAGCTTGATTCGCCAACAGAGGAGGGTATTGATGCAGCAGAAATAAGGTTGCTACTGTGATGTGATAATGATCTAAGAGTGACCACACTTTCATTTATAACGTATTAACAGTTAAGCTGTAAAGTGGCGCACTAAAGCCTATATGGATGTGCATTTGCTGTGATTAGCCAATTAACGTGATGTGGTACAGCCCTAAAATGTTAAGTATAACAATTTAATTGGATTTCATATGATACTGTATGATGTTAAAAAACAGATTTTAGCAAAACAATAATGAATCTCTTCCAATTAATGGCAAATGCCATATGCTAATGATTGATTAATGCAGTTCTCTGTTACACTAAGCGTTATGAATTTACAAGTTCTTTTTTATTGACTGTAATATGAATCATGAGTTAGATTTACTAATGAAGAAGATTACACATTTTATATTCATGTGTTTTATTCGATTTAAAATAAAGTGGACATATAAACCTATGTGCTTAGATTA
Organism: Pleurodeles waltl; assembly: GCF_031143425.1. Classification (NCBI taxonomy): domain Eukaryota; kingdom Metazoa; phylum Chordata; class Amphibia; order Caudata; family Salamandridae; genus Pleurodeles; species Pleurodeles waltl. The sequence continues at coordinate 1,328,486,839 of NC_090446.1, read as the reverse complement.
GCTGTATTGATTTGCTAGGCCTCTGACTTTGCAGAAACATGTGAAAGCTGATTCTTCTTTTGCTAACATGCCATTTCTTTCAGACTCTGTTCTCATGAATTGTTAGCTTAAAAATAGATGTCCTATTGTTTTACACATAGAGAGCCTGAGAAAGTAACCTTGAATCCGGAATATGGAGAAATTATGGACATGGATGGATACAATTGTTTCAAATTTGTACAGGAGAGTAAGATTGATGCATTTTCCATGTTGGTAACGGGGATCTTTCATACAGATGCCCAATACATGATGGAGTTTGATTGGATAGTGGAATCTTTGGATTACCTTGCCATGAACATTTCAACAAATCAGAATTTTCTTTGGACTTTCATTTATCATCCCCTGATGGATTTGAGTCAGTCCCACTTTTGACTTTATTCATCCACCTTCCTTTTGCTGCCTAATCTGAGACTTTGCTGAGCCTCTACCCTTTATCACAATTGCTGGTGACTTCTGCTTGGACTTTCGTATGGGCTCTAAGAGGTACAGACCTCAATGCCCTTGTTCCCCAACTTTCCTAAAATGCAGTTAGAGAATATTTAGGTGTTTTACCCTAATTGAGAAGACTCTTGACCGGGATCCTAAATCCTGACATTTTCTATTTTTACTTACTTTTTGCCAACTCTATTTAGCCTCTATTTGGCCCAGATGTCATTTTCCCAAATTCTTTTTGTCCTATTTTTTCTTTTTACTTTTTGTCCTCAAATTCAATTTAAAATTAACCTTGATGTATGTTGTTTATGTTTATGTTAAGGAGGGCTGGTCAGTGGTTGTTTTCTGACCACCAAGTAGTCCTTTTGTTATTCTGTGCCACACTAATAGAGTGCTTAGTATGTTTAATGGTGATTAAGCTTTGTTTTTTTCAATGCCTTGGACACCCTATGGTGATTTTGTATCCTTATAGTTTGGTCTTGAGGCTTGTTTACATTAACCTGTGCATTAATTTGTAAAAACAAACCTTTAACTTTATTTCGACTTGGGTTTTTCTTGTGTGGCCACATTGGTCACACTGTATATGATAAATGTTTGCTGATTTGTGATGCCCTTATCTTTTACCTCCAGCAGGGTGAAAAGGTTTGTCGACCTTGTTTATAGCATACCTAAGAGGGGAATGCTCCATCACAGGCATTTTGAAAGAAGTTGAAATTTGTGAGGTGCTTAATGAAGATTCATTAGGCAGGGCATCCTGGGAACATTTACGAATAACTATTTGAAGAACTGATCTATTAGTAGATAATGGGGGGCTATATATACAAAGGTAAGTGCTTTGCAATTACCAAATAGCACATTTTTGTGGTAATCACAAAGACTCATATACAAATGTGTGTTTAACACATTTTGAAATTCCCTCTGGGTCACAAATAGACCTGCCTCATAAATATTAGTGAGGTAGGTCTTGGTCTGCGATCCATTGGGAATCTCAAAAATCACTGGGGTGGTGGCCTGCTGGGGTCAGCAGACCGCCATGTCAGCAGACCACTATGTATGTGATTGCTGTTCAATAAAGCAATCGTTGGTTTAAATGCATCCTGTTTTCTTTAAAGGAAAACGTGATGCGTTTCAAAAAGAAAAATGAAAAGTTTTCTTTTCATTTTTTTTTAAGTAGCAGTGATTTGTGGGACCATTGCCTGCTCTTTAAAAATTGTTTTACAAACATTCACAAAGAGGAAGGGATCTCTTGGGGACCCCTTCCCATTTGCAAATGGGTAACTACCTACTTGAACTAGGTGGTAATATGCGAATGTTCTGAGACTGCAATTCAGTCGCAAAACATTCTTACATATCCCTGCGATTAAGTATTGAAAATGGACGCTAAAACAGAATCACAAACCCAATTTGCGATTCGGTAACGGGTTATGAATCAGAAACAGGGCTTTGTACATGTGAAAAAGTATTTTTGCACTCGCAAACTGGCCGATTCTGAGAATCAGCCCATTTGTTATCACAAAAAGACTTTGCACATGTGGCTTTTGGTTTGCAAAATAATTTAGTGGTCAGAAAAGATCAGTATGCAAATTGTGTCTTTTTTGGGGGAATACAGTTGTAATATTTATGTGATTGATGTAAATACACTTACAAAGGATGGGAAATTGTACAGAGATTGAAGGAACACAGTAAGTCAACAAGTATGGTGGTTAGTGTACATTAGGTGGTTCGAGAGACAGCAGTTTGTAAAATTGAGGTCTGAATTGAGGAGCCCTGAAATAGTAAAAAGGGAAATCAAGGGGAAAACTGTTACCTTAATAGATATTGCTAAACATCAGAGCGCAGATGAGTGGTTTGCCTGCAAGGGAAATGAGAAGAAAGACAGAATCTGCAAATATTCATTAGACGGTAACAGGCTGAGGTGGCAGCTGAGGTGAGAAAGGCAAACAGTTTGTAAATGCTGTTTAAAAAAAAATCCTGGCATGCAGGCGTAGGAAGTGGAGAGAATGGTGCCTGATGAAAACGTGGAGAGAGGGATATTCCTTTGGCCAGAACCGGATCCCAGGTTTTGCTGGATTGGGCATGAGGCAGTGTGGATCAATCCAAAAGAAGACATCAGTAAATATAGGATAGACAACGAGATCTGAACTCTGTTATGTTTTGTGTTATGTTATGTTTTTAAATAGTGCAACATCGGCTGTTTTCAACAGCCCACGGATATTAATAGGAGGGTCTCAGTTCAGTAGTACGTTGACATTAACTGGAGGGTGCTTTTTTGAGGGGTTGGTCTCATAATTCTCAGTTTCATCATACGTCTGTGTTTATACACCTAGTTTAATAGTTTGACTTGATGCATAGAGTGTTTGTACTTTTAATCTAGTATGTCTATCTTGCTCCTGTTTCTGTCTTAATTGATGGTTGTGTGTTCAAGTTTCCACTCTCCTTGTTGCCTTGTCTCCCTGACTGTAATATTTCTAGTTTTAGAACATCACATTGACTTACCACAACCCTTGTGACCATGCAGTGGTATGGGGCATGCCGTGCTATAATGAGTTTCAGATTCCACAATGTTACTCTCACTCATCTTGCTTGGTGTTGGATATGGATGTGCGTAGGGTGGATGTTTGTGTATCATCTCTCGCAGTCACAAATGATGGGTATACCTCTAGCCTCAAAAGTGACCCATTGGTGTTTCTCATTGGCACAAGTGGAGGTATTGCAGGTATGGTGCCATATGTTCTGGTATAGTGTGGTGATGTACAGTGCAATGCAGTGTTGTGGAATATAGTGCGATCTGAAATGGCATCATACTGTATGATGTGTCATGCACAATGTGATGTGGCTTGATGCTGTTCTTTACGGAATGATGTGGCATACTTGGAAGTGATACAGATGGACATGGTGCGAGATACCACATGGTGTGGTGCTGTGCACTGTGTTTTAGTGTCATGTACTGTTTGATGATATTAGAGGGAGCGGTAGAGCATGGGGATCTTGTGCAATGCACATGGAGCTTTGAGGTTGGTGTGGTGTTTTATAATGTGGTTTAGCAAGATCTAGCCTAATGTGGTGTGGAGTGAAAACGTTTAGTGGAAAGTGATATCTTGTGAAGTAATATCGTAGTGTGTGATGTGGTATAGTAAGGGGCTTTCTTGCATGATGTTGTGGGGTGTGGTATAATTTTAGGTCTGATCTGGCTTAATATGGAGTGACATAATGTTCTATGATTTGGCATGGCATGGTATACAGGAGTGAAAATCTGGCACAGTGAGTGTTTTGTGAGGTACCTTGGTGCCATATTTTGTGATGTAGGTGATGAGTTGACAGAATGTGTGATGTGGGTTTATTCGGTGGGTGTGATAAGGTATATCTACTGCGTGGGTATGATGTGTTGGGATACTGTTTGACAGAGTATTAGACAGTGGGATGTGGTATGGTGTAGACCATTATTGTATGATGTGACAAAGTGTATCATACTATGGATTGATACAAAAAGAGGTGATGTCGTACGGTTTTGTTTAGCAGGGAGTATTTTGGTGTAATGGCATGCCAAATGACACAGTGATGTGGTATGGTGTGATGGGATATAGCATGGAGATTTGTATGGTGTGGTTTGTTGAGGCAAGGTGTTGAATAGTGTATTATGGTCAGTAGAAGATAGGTGGATGAGAGTTTTTGCTGGCATATTTGTGCGGAGGGTTATAGTGCTGTGGTGCTGCATGTTGAGTTATGGTATAGTGTGTTGTGGTAAGATGTGGTAATGTGTGACTAGATGGGGTAAGACGTTGGGTGGTTTACTGTATGGTGTGCAATGGCATTGACGTAGAAGTAATGCATGATGTAGAGTTAGAGTGCATGCTAGTGAAATTTGTGGAATCCTGTGATGTGATGCAATATCATGTTCTACGGGACTCATATGCTTTTATGAATTTTCCACGCAATATCTAAAATTGTGAATATTTAGAGAATTTATAAACAATTAGTACAAGTAAAAGGACAACACCTCGTTGCACTTTTCCAATAGGTAGATTGATGTTTCAGGGATGAATATAAGGTGTGCAACATTAGCATAATTTGCTTTTGCATAGTTATGTGAAATGACAGCGAAGTTGTGCAAAATTATGCATAACTATGTGAAATATATATCCGTCAGAGTGCGCTATATTTTAGTGCAAAATGCATCCTCGTATCAGTATTTCCTGCAAAGATGCATTTCAACAAAACCACTGCGAACAACACCCACTGTGGTACTCCTACATGCCTTTCTGAACTGGCATAAATCATATAAAAATGTGAATATTTAGAAAACATTCATATATATTTAATACAAATAAAAAGGTTAACTCCTTTCTGCACATTTTTATGAAAGTGTCAGGGCTGGTTTTAGGGGGTTGTGAAATGTTTATAATTTGCTGAACAATTATGCAAAACTGCAGCAAAAATGGCGCACAATTATGTGTAAGTGTATGAAATGCAAATCCATCAGTATGCACTATATTTTAGCAAAATGCGTCTTTGTGTCAGTGTTTTGCCAGAGGATGTATTTAACCCAAAGCACTGAGAAACAACACTTGCTAACGTCCGGTTGTTCCCTTGCTTTCGCTGTAATTTTTTTTTACCATGAATGGTGCATAATTAGATTAAGAGGCATAATGGTGTAATTTAGGGAATTTTGGGTCCAAAGCGTAACCTGAATTTCCCCTAAATTACGCAAATTAGGCTTCATAATTTAAATTTCACTGAGGCCTACCGGATTCAAAAAGGCAGGTAAGAGTAGTAAAGGAATACTTATGTGAATGAGCCATAAAGATTTGTTTCCACACTCAACGTTTGTTTTAGCATTAATAATGACTTTATTGATGATCTTTGCTGTCTCTTGCTGTGCTAATACAAACCCTGCCTCCAACTTTATGCAGGCTTTAATGGAAAATCTAACTTTCGTTTCCTTGAATGGTACAGGTGTTCGTCAAAAAATGTAATACCTTTGGTACCATACTGTTCAGTTTTACTCAAAATGCATTACATTGAATGTATCTACTTGGATTACATCAATTTTGTTTGCTTTTCTTTCATTTAATCAAAAGGGGATAAGGTGTTTCAGCAAGCTCAATGCACTTAAATATTTTTTTACTTCTTCCTCAGGATCAACCTGTAGTATCCAATGTGTTCTCATTTGCACTATATCTGAGCTGGTTTCTGGAATGCCGCCAGTGAATGACGGAATAGAATGTTGGTGTTTGGTCTGAGTAAAGCTGGGAGATAGGGATGGTTAGAGGGAGGATTGAGCCCTGCCAGGACATCCCTGCTGCTCTTGCTGTAGCCCAACAGCCTAACATGAAATAAAGAACTTACCTCCGGCCTTAGACTTCCAGACTGTTGTATGAAGACTGTTATCTAACGTTAACATTTTGCAATGAGTTCTTAAAAGGCCTGCATGAAAATGCAGCAATGCTGTGGTGACAGATGAGATGGGAATCATCTCTGGCAGAGGAGGAGGCCTCTAATCATGGAAAACTAGTCTGGGGCTTCCCAGCTTTCAATCCTTCATAAGGTGGTGCCAGCACTAGCAGCTGGGCAGGAAGAGACCACTGAGAAGAGTGGGAAAGGTCTGGCAAAGTTTGGCAAGGACAAGAAGCCAACCGAGGGGAGTTACAAACTGATGTGATGTGTCCCAGTGAACAGTTCTAAGCTCAATGCTAATGCATTAGTGTTAGAAGGACAGCACTGTGGAGACAGTGCTCTGGTGACAGTGGTAGTCAGGAAATCTCCTTTGCAGTAACCATTACTCTGGAATGACCCATTGAGCTTCTTGCAGTAATACATTTGACAGTGACATAAGGAACTCCCCTGATGATGTGCACTATGATTTCTCAATTAAGTTGACTGAGTGACAGGCTAATACATTATTTTCTAGGGTCCTGTCTGCATTACACATATTTTATGGCTCTCAACATATAGTGACCAGAGGAGGTGGCACAGCTCCAGGTAATGTTATGGTTAAGATGTTGGACAAAAATACTGTGACAATGTGCAGCACCAAGTAAATGGGGTCTTTCTACTGTGGTGCGAGTAAGTAGGTGCTGGACAAGTACAATGTGGTATTTGGGCACACAACCAAACAACATGCTAATGAGAGAGTCTCCACAATGTCTTGGATTCCAGGCTTGGGTGTGGGAGTGGAATCGCTGTCTATGTAGACTTTGGCATCATGAATGAGGGTAGTGAGCTGATATTTAATTGGGACAAATCTGGAGACATTGAAGAAAGAATACCCACTGCCTCCTGGTTATTTTGGAAAGTTAAGTAGAACCATCTTATTGGTGATAAAAATCAGACTATGTTGTTCAAAAGTATACTGTTTTCTGATGTCATAGGAAATTGAAACAACGCCTGTCTGGCATCCGTCCAATTTCAATGTTAAACTATGGCATTTAGTTAACTAATCAGCAGGGGTTATTGCTCTGTGTGTTGGTTAAGAAATGTGCCTTGTGTTCCACTGTGAGGCTTATTAGTTCCACTGTGAGGCTTATTAGGTTGGAGAACAGTTTAGTTGGTGACTCTTGCATATTGACATGTGCCATATACACCTTGGGCCTGATTCATAAAGGTAAACTTACACTTTTGTGAAATTTTACTATTAAGCTGATAGTAAGTTTACATCTGCAGAGACTCCTCAGTCGGGGCGAAGAACTCTGCACATATAAAGATTGGCCCGTCCTATCTTTTTATGTGTGGAGTTCTCCGCCCCAACTGCAGAGTCTCAAAAGTCATAAACTTACTATTAACTCGTAGTTTGTGAGTAGCAAAAAAACAGTAAACTTACACAGAAGTGTAAGTTTACTTCTGTGAATCAGGCCTGTTATTGTTAATGCATGGGTTAGGTTAGATAGTTTCTGTGTAAGCTGACTTCTGTTGGTTGAGGATTGAAGTTTATGTTATGGGTGTGGTGTAGTGAAAGCTTAGTGCTACAAGAGTACTGTGTGAATAATGGGAATTTGCGTTCTCTGCAGGGAGACCCTGTATGTTTTTGCTTCTTCCCTGAACCCCATTTCTGCTGGTTGTAGAACGGTTTTCACTTTACTATTCGAACCAGTGATAATGTGGTTATGCTCCTTGTTAGAAATGGGGTCTTTGGTTGACAGTCAGGTTACCCCCTGTTCAAGCAAGGACCCTCACTCTAGTCAGGGTAAAAGAGAATCACCCTCAGCTAGATTAAACTCAAAAATAGGCCTTAGAAACAAAAATGCTTCGATGAGATGTTAACATGGCGTCGTGACGGAATCGTTCCTAACAAGCCGACACCAGCGGCGCCGGACACGGAGTCGTGTAGACCCCCAAGTACAGTACCTTTGGTGAAGGGTGAAAACAAGCCGATACGCGAAGTCTGGGATCGCGGCGTCTGTGCGAAACGTTGAATCCGTGCACTTCGAGCGGCATCGGTCACGACGTGGTGCGGCGACTTCCACGGAGTCGCGGACTTCAGCGGGGCTGCCGCGGCGTCGGGCCTGCAAAAAGCGTCGCATTCCAGCGAAGGTCACGGCGTCGGGTGCAGGCGGCGTCACCGGATTTAGCAGCGGCATCGGTCCGAAGTCGTCTGAAGTTGTCCGAAGTCGATTTCCTTAGATTTCCACCAGCTTTCCTTTCAAGGGCCCAGGGACTGGATAGGGCACCACTTGTCAGAGCAGGAGTCTCTCCAGAGACTCCAGGTGCTGGCAGAGAGAAGTCTTTGCTGTCCCTGAGACTTCAAACAACAGGAGGCAAGCTCTAAATCAAGCCCTTGGAGATTTCTTCACAAGATGGAAGGCACACAAAGTCCAGTCCTTGCCCTCTTAGTCTGGCAGAAGCAGCACTGCAGGAAAGCTCAGAAAAGCACAGTCACAGGCAGGGCAGCACTTCTTCCTCAGCTATCAGCTCTTCTCCAGGCAGAGGTTCCTCTTGGTTCCAGAAGTGTTTCTAAAGTCTGTAGATTTGGGTGCCCTTCTTATACCCATTTTAGTCTTTGAAGTCACCTTTCTTCAAAGGGGACTCACACCTACTTGTGAAATCCTGCCTTGCCCAGGCAAGGCCTCAGACACACACCAGGGGGTTGGAGTCTGCATTGTTAGAGGCAGACACAGTCCTTTCAGATGAGAGTGACCACTCCACCCCTCCCTCCTAGCAGAGATGGCTAATCAGGGAATGCAGGTTACACCCCAGCTCCCTTTGTGTCACTGTCTAGTGTGAGGTGAAAAACAACCCAACTGTCAAACTGAGCCAGACAGGGAATCCACAAACACAGCAGAGTCACAGAATGGTTTAAGCAAGAAAATGCTCACTTTCTAAAAGTGGCATTTTCAAACGCACAATCTCAAAATCAACTTTACTAAAAGATGTATTTTTAAATTGTGAGTTCAGGGACCCCAAACTCCACATGTCCATCTACTCTCTAAGGGAATCTACACTTTAATCATATTTAAAGGTAGCCCCCATGTTATCCTATGAGAGAGACAGGTCTTGCAACAGTGAAAAACGAAGTTGGCAGTATTTCACTGTCAGGACATATAAACCACATTACTATATGTCCTACCTTATCCATACACTGCACCCTGCCTTTGGGGCTACCTAGGGCCTACCTTAGGGGTGCCTTACATGTAGAAAAGGGAAGGTTTAGGCCTGGCAAGTAGGTACACTTGCCAAGTCAAATTTATAGTGTAAAAGTACACACACAGACACTGCAGTGGCAGGTCTGAGACATGATTACAGGATTACTTGTGTGGGTGGCACAACCAGTGCTGCAGGCCCACTAGTAACATTTGATTTACAGGCCCTGGGCACTTCTAGTGCACTTTACTAGGTACTTAACAGTAAAACAAATATGCCAATCATGGTGAACCAATTACGTACATATTTTAAACAGGAGCACTTGCACTTTAGCACTGGTTAGCAGTGGTAAAGTGCCCAGAGTAACAAAAACTGTAAAATCAGAATCCAGCACACATCAACAACCTGGGGAACAGAGGCAAAAAGTTAAGGGAGACCACGCCAAGGATGAAAAGTCTAACACTCCTCCTTTCAACACTGTAACAATTTGTTATACTACTGACTGGCATATTCCATTTACCTAGAAGTCTGTAGTATATGGTACCACGGTGTAACCAGTGCTTGTAGGTTAATTGTCACAAGTGGACTGCAGCACCCATTGTGCTGTCCACTACAGTGACAATGTAAACAAGACTGACTACAGTGACAATGTAAACAAGACTGCAGGCCTACCACCAGTAGCCTGGCTATGCAGGTTTTAACTGAAAATATGACCAGTTAAAATAACCTCTTTTGACAGGTATAAAATTTCCTTTCAAATATGAATAAGTCACCAATAAGTGGGTCTTGTTGCCCGTAAGGTAGGGTGCATGATATTTAAAAGTGGTACATGTAAGAGTTTAATATTAAACATGTTCTTAGTGTGACCAGCACCTCAAAGTTATTTTCACTGTAACAAACCCGGCTTGTTCCAAAGGAAGAAACTGGGATGCAATATTGAATACTAATACTGTATCTCAGGAATTGGACTAGCTAGACAAATAATTAAACCACTATTTCCAATATTTATAAAACATGCAATTCAATGGGTAAGTCTGAGTTTTTCCTACATATTACAAAAAAACATAAATCTTCAATTTGTCAGCCAGTAATTAGCATCTGAATAGGCTTGAAAGAGGTGTGAACTTGCTTCCAGGAACAAACAATTAGCTGATCTGAATGGGTAGAGATTACCCATTTGGACATGACAGCAGCATTGGCTCGCCAATAGGAGGCACCAGGGTGGTGCCCCCATCGCAGATCACCCACCTCCTCCAAATGCTTGCTAGATGTGTTCCAGCTTTTACAGGAAAACAAACCATCTTACTGATCGTTTGTTTTTATGTAAAGAGCTGTAACATTATGTTAGCACCGGAGGAGGTCCTATCCTGATCATTGGTGTTGTGGATGTGTGAGAGCTTTGGCTCTTACAGCCCTGCTCACTCATTCACAATACATCATTGACATGCTTCATAAACCTCGGGGCTGTGCAGCATGTCAGCTAATGGAGCTATGATGGGGCATGCCTATCATATGCGCTCATATGCCCTATCAGAAGCCAGGTTAGAGGAGGGAGGACCTCCAACCCTATCCAAGCTTCTGAATGGGCAGAGGCTCAAGCATACAAATTGAAAAAGTAGAAGCTGTGGTATCAGCTTCCAAGTCTTCAAAGGAGGAGGAGATGATTCATGATTTTCATGGCCAGCAAAGCAGGATCTCCAGCTCAGAGTTCATCAGATTAAGTATGTTCCAATGCTAGAATGTGTGGGTTTCTGCACATGCGCCTGCAAGTGTTTCTATGTATGTATGTATGTGTACGTGTGGATGTGGTGCGTTTCTGAGAGTATGTCTATGAGTGGAGTCTACATTGCTTCTATTAATGGAAGAAAAACAAACATGATGCCGTCAGTGCATTTTTATTTATACACATTTTTTAACGAGCCCTGAAAATGTTTGCTATGTAAATCATACAACAAAACATCATGCAAATATGATAGTGTCCTCAAAATTGAAAAAAGTATATTTTTTAACATGTGAAAGCTTTGTAATTATTAAAATGTCACATTATAGCACTGCACTGATAAATACTTATCAAAAGTTAGTAAACATGAACCATTAGTGATCCAAAAGGCTAGTAAAACCCTCTGAGGTTGTTGTGGGTACAGGGATTTCCTAAATCTGGTTAAATGTGAAAGTACACTAGAATCACCATATTTCACTCCCCAAGCACACCCCAGCCCTCTTGAAAATGCCAAAAGTGGATAGGGTTAGCCCCGGGAACCTTTACCCCTTTGGGTAGAGCATCCCAAAAGGTAATTCCCACTGACTAGCTCATGTCAAGCATAAATGTGTCATCTTCAGGCACCCACTTCAGTGCAATCTAGGATCTGTGGAAGATCACAAGAAGACTGAACCTGCTGTCTGAGACCTGATAAGAGTCCTAAAGGACAGGACCTGCTCCTTCTCTTGTACCTAGGACAAAGAGGTGGACTCCAAGGGTCACAAAGCTGACCTCCTGTCAAAGCTGCAGCGAGACAAGCTACAAGAGGCCTTTTCCTGCAACTGCTCAGCTCAACAGTCACAACTGGACCTTTCTGTTGGCCTCTATCGGAGGCCCTGTGAGTATCTAAGTGCTTCCCCATGGGTCCTGGGGGTCTTTAAAAGTGAAATCATGTCGTGGATTAGGACTTAGGGGACTAAAGTCAGAAGGTAAAATCTTTGACCAGAACTAACCAGTTTATTGGTATCTGACCCATGCTCTACTGAGGTCAGCATCAAATTACACAACGGCTTTGATCTACGATAACCATTCACAATCAATGATACTTTGTGCTTCTTAATGCTATTTCTACTTACAAATTAAAAAAATCATATCTCTGGTTGCCCTTATTGGATTTGTGTCATTTTGGTGTCATTCTGTTTATTGAATTGTATTTATTTTTCTAATTTGTTTTGGGGTTTTGTTTTTCATTTTTACTTTATTTTTGTTTTAGTATTGCATAGATACTTTATACATTGCCTCCACGTTAAGCCTGTCTGTTCTGGCCAAAGCTACTAGCAGGTTGAGCTCAGGCTTATTTAGTGACTTTTATGGTTCACCCTAACAAGGACTGTGATTATTACTTGAGGTGTGTACTAGCTCTCTACCCCTCAACTAAAATGCCAATTTCTTGCAGTGAACAGTTATTTTTGACTCTATATCGAGTCTAGTAAGAAGTTTGAGGAAAATGGTGTAGTACACATTAACGTTTGGTTGTGTAGATATGAGTTAGTTGCATATGTTCAAGTGTCACAGATGTGGGGAACACTAGTTCCCCATTTCCACAGATGCACTTGTAGTTGATTTCAAGTGGGGAAAGAGGTGATGAAAAAGCACTATTCTGTTATTAGACGTTGTATGGTGGAGTACCCCATGCTATTTGTATTTGGGGAAGTATAGCACCCAGCGTTGAGAAGTTGCATGGGGGAGTACCCCACGGTCTGATAAGTTGGGGAAGAATAGCATTCTTTTACGAGAAGTGCCTTGGGGGAATACCACCTGAGTGCAATGTGTGAAAAGAGAAGTGCCATGTTGCAAGAGGTTGCAAGAGAATGTTGTGAGAGAAATTAGGTACGAATGGAAGATTTGACAGGTGTATTGAGCAGGTGTCAGAGTATATTTGTGATTGGTGCATTTTATTCTATTGTGTATAATAGAGTTGTCAGTGTTGTGTTTGAATGGTAGTGTTTAATGTAGCTCTAGTGTGTTCTACGTGAGTGCTTCTTTACCTGCTGATATGGTCATGGTCTGGTGTTAATGATGGTATTGCTAGACTGCTCTAGTGCTTGAATGGTGTCTTGTGTCAATAATCTTTCAGTATACCTCTGCAGGAGGCTGTCATAATTGTGTTTGAACGACATCCCAATTTTTTCCTGTGCACTTTCCAGAAGGTGTGGTACAGGGTGCACATTTAGGGGCAGATTAGGAGCCCCTAGTGCCTCCTTGCGCCACATTAGCATCATTTCTTTTTGTAACCCTGCACCAGGCATATGTATGGAAAGGGGCATTCCTCCGTTAGGGGGGCAAAAACAATGGTGCAAAGAAATCTAAAAGATTTCTTTGCGTAAATGTTTTTGGCACTTTTAATGCCTGCTCAGAGCAGGCATTAAAAGGAGGCACACCATTGTTTAGAATGGGCCTCAATGAGCTTTGCAGAATTAGCGTTAAAAATGATGATGCTAATCCTGCAAAGTTCTGAACTAGTGCCAAAAATGTTGATGCTAGTTCCTTAGCTACCACCAAGGTGCGCCGTATCTAAGATACACCACACCTTGGCAGTAGTTATGGAACTAGCATCAAATTAAGTGGCATTAGGGGATACTAAGGGGCTCAAGGGTGCAGCGCCATGTTTCTTACATCAAGCCCTAAGTGCTTTCTTGGGCCTGCATTTAATAACAATGGTTTAGTCAGCTGATGTGACAAGGTGTGGGGTGTGTTGGAGTGCTGGGCTACACTTTTGTGTTAGTATGTACTAGTGTGTAATGTACTTTTGGGGTAATGTGTGTTGCAGGTGCAAGATAAACTCTGAGAGTTGTTGTGTCTGTATCATCTGTGTAGTTGAGTAATGTGAGTGAGTTTCTAGGGACATTGTAAATTAATGTAGTTGTGATGACAAGTTTTGTGTTAGCGTATCGTCAAGGGAGTTTTGCATTAAGGTGTTGTATGGTGAAACTTTCCAATTTTTTGTTTTGTTTGTGCCTCGAATGGTGAGAGTTAGGGATGATGGGGCAACCCTTTGTCAAAGGAAGCTGGTAAGTTCCCTGCCTTGTCTTTCATGCAACTCACTGTCCGTTACTACATGCCCTGCATGCATCAATATTTTAAGTGGGCAGACTTGTGGTGCTAAGGCCTCATGTTCGAGGCGGTCGCAAGACTAGCATATGTTTGACCATTTTGCAATAGTAATCACAACCCGGATGTATCCGTTCTTAGTTTGTCATGAGGTGAGGAAAGCCTCATTTCTTGACCCGTGGCAGAGTTTCTATGACTGCTATTTGTTGTCTTTGTCTGTTTCGGTCAGCTGTTAGGAGGTACGAACAGATTTAGCAATCCCTGCAGCGTTGTTTGCCATAATAAAATAACCCATTAGTGCAATGAAGGAATAATAATTCATACCTACTTGGAATATATAGAAGTATTTCCTTCTATGGAATTGGCTCTCTCCATTAGTCCTGAGGAGGCACATGGTTGAAGGGGCCGAAACGCGCCGACTTTCTATAAAATAAGAGGTTGCAAGGAAGATTTAATTTATTCTTTAAGGACTTTACATCACAGCCCTTCCCTCTTTCCTTTTTTAGGCAGGGATGAAAATAAGGATGATTTAGGACCGTGAGAGATTAAGCAACCATCTCTTACATGTGGATTCGCCATATAGTTATCAGTGATTACCACATGGTTTTCAGAATAAGGAGAGGAATGTTGGACCTATTATTTACGTTTAATGTTTAATGTTGAGTGTTTTATGTGTGTGTTGTACAAAATTTTTTTTGTTGTACGCAATTTCCCTTGTTCATATAATATATTGTTGTAATTTGATTGTTTGACTTTTTTGTCGGGAACTACAAAGATGACTAGACTAAAGAGAAATTAAATTGCGTGCTCAATGGTAGATTCATTCCTTCATTTAATGTGATTCATGACTGTATATCCTTGCCTGCTATTTGACCAAAAATTTTAGATATTTTTGTTCATTACCCAGGTCTAGTAGGGTTAATTGGGTAGACCCCTTCAGTTTTTCAGCATTAATATTTTAAGTGGGCAGACAAGGGGTGCTAAGGCCTCATGTTCGAGGCGGCCGCAAGACTAGCATATGTTTGACCATTTTGCAATGGTAATGACAACCCAGATGTCTCATTTCTTAGTTTGTCATGAGGTGAGGAAAGCAACATTTCTTGACCCGTGGCAGAGTTTCTATGACTGCTATTTGTTGCCTTTGTCTGTTTGGGTACTGGATTGCTAAATGCATTGTTGTTGGGTAAATGTGCATAATAAACGTGTTAGAGATTCACTGATTGGTAATGATTGCCCCAGTACTTTATATGAAAGGGAGTAGATGTTCTTTGTTTTGTTGTTTGTAAGAAAGGTGGTGTAGCATCCTGTGTGTTCCCATTCACCTATGTATGAGCTAGTGCCTGGAATGCTGAGAGTTAAAAGTGAATAATTCTGGGAGATAGGGACAATCCAATTGGAGGGAAGATGGAATCCCTGACAGGACCAACCTGCTGCTGTTTTATCCTAAGTGCCTAACATAAAAATTAGAACCTACACGTTACCTGAATGGCTCTACATTCTTGCATGAGGACTCTGCTCTTTAGCATTGTCAGAAATGGGGTTTCTAGTTGGCAGTCAGTTTACACCCTGTCCAAGTAGGGACTCTCACTCTAGTCAGGGTAAGGGAGATACACAGCTCAAATAACCCCTGCTCACCACCTCGGCAGCTTGGCACAAGGAATAGAGATTCCTGTTGCCGGGTTCGTGACCACCACGGAAAGCCTGGCAGTTTGCAGCCTCATAATCCAGAAGGCAGGCTGAGGCCTGCCGCCGGGTTGGAGGTGCTCACCGCCAGCCGCAACAGTTCGACCGCACCGCTGGGCCAGGTGGGGTTGTGGAGTCTTGGCGTCTGCCAAGCCTCACAACTCTTAATGTGGCAGTCCTTAACACTGGCTCTGCAGCAGGTAGGACCACCACGGTGATGCTGGCGGTCTCATGACTGCCAGCCTCGAAATGCAGGCCTAAATCCCAATACTAACACTTAGAAACACAATAGCTCCAACGGGGGGCTATCACGACGTTGTTGACGGAGTCGTTCCGAATAGTCCGACGCCACTCGGTCAGGGAGTTGCACTGGCCCCCAGGTACAGTACCGTTCGTATTGAGGAAAACAAGGTACTGCACAGAGTCGGGAGCTGAGCCGTCGCTGGATCCAGTGCGGCGCGGGCTCCTTACTGCAGAACAGGGGAGATGATGCAGCGTCAGGCGAGGCATTGGTTTCTTACAATTCGGTGGGGTGAATGAATCTGGTGGGGCTGTCGGGTGGGCTCTCATTATCCTAAATGAGACTACTGGATTTTTAGACAGCAGGATCGTTCACAGTGTGGGGGTCTGAGTCTGACCCACTTGGAAGGACCTCTGTCACCCTAAACCCGGTTTTGCTCCGGCTAACTAGCAGTGCCTTATTTCTCCAACAAGGAAGAGATGATTGGGCAGCCGAGTGCATGACATCTTTGGAACTTCTCAGGGAAATCGTGGTCACTTAGATCCAAACCAACTCTCTCATTTACAGTATGATCTCATATACAAATGACAAAGGCAGTATACGTTTTATATAATGTTTTAATAAAACGACTGCATTTTAGATAATAAGGCGTGAGCCGCAATAACCAGAACCATACAACACAGTAGCATTGAAATAGTCACGAGGAGAGTGAAACATAAGAACAACGCTATCATGGTGTTTAATAATTTCTACTCTCCCACAGCTAGTTCTATTTCGAGCACAGAATGTTAAGCTTCTAACTTGTCTTTCTGAATCCCTTGAGAGACATCAGCCCTCATACCTGAGCAAAAGCCTGTGATCTGGTTCAGCATCTGCAACGAGGCAGTCAGCGTCTAGTTGTGGTTCCCTGGTCGGAATCTCCCTCTTGCGTGTATTGGGACAAGGACGTTTTTTTTATAACTAACATGTCAGCTTGATCACAAAATGTCCCTGCGCAGGAATGCCAAAGACTAAACTCCTACCACGTCTATCGGCAATGTACCAGACTGTATCCTTGACGGAAGCACAGAGTGAACAGGAATGTGTTATGGAGAACTTCAGTGCTGAAGTAGGCTAAACAGTGTGTTATGAAATATAAAACAAGACCGTAGAACTGGCTATTTGAAAAATAACAATACGAAGCCGAATAAAAGCAGTTAGAGCAAAGTGCACAGAGGCTCTAAGCTGCGAGCAAAGGAATGAAATACATCCAGTGCAAAATGCACAAAGGCCTAAAGCCTGAAGCTAATGCGCAAAGGATACGTAAAACTGACCACACTACAGGGCAAGGCAAGGTGGGGCAACCTCTCAGAGTCATGGTCGCACCACAGTGCCACAGGTGCTGCAGCACAGTTGGTGTCACGGATGTCGGTGACACAACACTCAGGACTCGCGATGTCACGGGACTTCAGCAAGGCTGAAGTGGCATTGGGCCTAGGGCGTCAGTCGCAGTCATCCCACTCTAACGGGGACCATGGCTTTGAGTTGCAGGCAGCAGTGCAGAGTCATGCAGCGGCACCTGTTGTGGAGTCGTCAGGAGTTGGTGTGCCTAGGTTTTCTTGGTTTCAAGCCATCTTTCACTCCCAAGGGCCCAGGAACTGGATTGGCACCACTTGGCAAGTCAGGGTCCTCAGCACGAGTACCCAGGTACTGGCAGGTGAAATCTTTGGTGCCCTTGAGACTTCTTAACAGGAGGCAAGCTAGGTCCAAGCCCTTGGGGAATCTTCACAAGCAGAATACACAGCAAAGTCCAGTATTTTCGCTCCCAGGGCAGAAGTAGCAGGAGCAGGCTAGCACAGCAAAGCAACAGGCAGAGTGGCAGGTCCTCCTCAAGCATCCAGGTCTTCTCCCTGGCAGAGGTTCCACTTGATTCAGAAGTGTTCTGAAGTTGTGTGGTCAGCAGTCCAATACTTATACTCATTTCTGCCTTTGAAGTAGGCAAACTTCAAAGGAAAGTCGTTGTAGTGCATATGACCCTGACTCTTTCTTTCCCTGTCCCAGACACACTCTAGGGGGCTGGAGACTGTATTGTGTGAGGGCAGACACAGCCCTTTCAAGTGAAGGTGTCAGCTCCTCCTTCCCACTCTAGCCCAGGAAGACTCCTCAGGATATGCAGGACACATCTCAGCTCCTTTTATTTAACTGTCTAAAGTGAATTCACAAACAACCCAGCTGTCAGTTAGACCCAGACGTGTATTCAGTAGCCAGGCAGAAGCACTGAATGGTTAAGCAAGAAAATGCCCACTTTCTAAAAGTGGCATTTTCAAACAGACAATCTAAAAAACAACTTTACCAAAATATGTTTTTATTTTTAAATTGTGAGTTCAGAGACCCCAAATTCCATATCTCTATCTGCTTCTTATGGGAAGTTGCATTTTTCCCATGTTAACCTATGGGAGCAATAGTGAAAAACAAATTTAACAGTATTTAACTATCAGGACATGTAAAACACACCAGTACATATCCTACCTTTATAAAAACACTGCACCCTGCCCGTGGTGTGGCCTTGGGCTTACCTTAGGGGTTACTTACATGTACTAAAAAGAAAGGTTTGGACCTGGCAAGTGGGTGCACTTGTCAGGTCGACATGGCAGTTTAAAACTGCACACACAAGCACTACAATTTTAGGCCTGAGACATGTTATGTGGGTCTTCTCATGTGGGTGGCACAATCAGTGCTGCAGGCACACTAGTAGCATTTGATGAACAGGCCGTGAGCATCTCTGGTGCACTTTAATGGGGACTTACTGGTAAATCAAATATGCCAATCATAGATAAACCAATCAACAATACAATTCAGACAGAGAGCATATGCACTTGAGCACTGGTTGGCAGTGGTAAAGTGCCCAGAGTCTAAAGCCAACAAAAGCAGGTCAGAAACAAATGGGAGAAAGGTGGCAAAAAGTTTGGGGATGACCCTGCAAAAAGGGCCAGGTCCAACAAGCGTCAACACAACCTTTCATATGTTTTTAACTTTGTAAGACAAGTAGAACTATCTATTAATAACATTTGGAACTTTTGTCCTAATAAGGTTAAAGCATGTTTACCGAACAGGTATCTAAAAGCACCACAACATACTTCATATGTTAGTTTTTAACTCCTCTTTCTCAGAAATTAGTTTAGGCAATAGTTCATAGTAAAAATGGAACAAAAGCTGCACAAATTCTTATACATATAACCATTGGGCCTAATATTATTCATACATTTTCCCAACGCATCATTAAAGTCAAAAAGGATTTGGAAATAAGTATGGCAAAGAGGGGCATTTGGCCATAAGAATTACATTGTGAACATGTAGTGGGAAGTATACCCACCAAAACAAGGGCAAAAAGACTCAAAGAATATAATTGCCAAGTTCCTCTTGGATGAAGAATGGCGCACAGCACAACCAGGAGATGATAAACAGTAACCCAGTAAAGAAACACCAAATCATTCTTTCGTATAAAAAACAATGGGAACTTTTTTTAGAATGGATTCCCACTGGAAGATAAAAAACAGGAAAGGGTGAAGAATGGCACAATATAAGTTATCATCTGAAGGAAACAATGTACTCCAAAGCTGAGACTCAGAAGACCCTTCAAAATCTATTCGAAATAAAATTGAGGTCTAAAAATTAATGCACAAATTGAAGTCACAGAAAAGAGATGTCTTAAAATTAGATTTATTCCACATTGTCTGTAAAAATTGGATATAAAAGTGAAATTATTGATGAATGATTTGACTAAATTTAAATACAAGAGCAATGAAAGAATGAAGAATGTAGCTGTCAGTGAAAAGCAAATAACAGAAAAACTGCCTATGAGTCAGCTGGAATTCAACATTCCAGACAAGGGAGGATGATGTTTCAGCAGAATGCTGTCCAAACTTACCTGATTATAGGAACAGCATTGAAACATAACTTGAGCCGCTGTTGCGATGAGTTTGAGAACATCCAGCAACATACATTCTTAAAAGCATTTACCACAGTGGTGGTGTTTGAAGCATTAAACACAGCACTGAGAAGGCTGGTAAAGTGAATTGGATAATGGCTGCTCGCGAGAGGTGATAGCTCCTCAGTGTGCCTTGGGGTCCAATATGTGAACTGGCAAAGTTAAAGGCATTTCTGTTTGTGTTAGAATAGATACTGGTTTGTTCACTTCATCAATGTGCAATGGAGAGAGGGGGAAGTTCAACCTAAAGGGACTCTATTACGCTTAGTGAGAGAAGGATAAAATGTCACAAATCAACACTTCACAATCATTGAGAAGATAAACATAACCTTGACACACTAATAACATGTTCTGAGAGTATAGTCTGTCTCTTAAGGAGTGTATGACATTGTTGAACAGGAGTAGTAGGGGCAGTCAATGATGGCTAAAGCAGACCGGGTCATGAAGAGTAGTTGTAATTATCACATGATGAGTAATCTAAAGGATTAGAGTGTGTAGATGTGCCTGTAAAGTGAGAGGCTTCATTAAGCAGATGATGGAATTGGAAGAAAAGGCCCAATCAATATAAGAGTTAGGTCCCATAGAAGTAAGACATAAATATCCATTATAGTGAAAGGCAGCAATGGGCAGAGAAATTGTCACTTGAAATAACAAAATTATTTTAAGATCATCAGCTGGAGAAGTCCTTCTCTTTGTCTTCTATTTGTTGTACAGAAAGTATATTAAAAAGGGCGTATTTTCAGGTCATGTGTTTCTATTGTGCACTAAGATTGTACAGAACAAAGAGTACTGCATCATCATGTCTGACTCAAGGCACCTGATGGCCAAACACACATGCACACTAGGCTATCTCCAACCTGGCAACGCCGGCACTGTATTGCCGGGTTGGAGACAGCAGGCAGAGACTTCCACTCTGCCTCAGAGCGCCCTGGCAGGAAAGCAGCATTAAGATTGGACGCAAGGCAGGCTAAGAGCCTGTGCCTGCAGTCGAGGACTGAGGCTCCGTGCGGCACGGCTTGAAAAGTATGTTTTCTTTTTTTAATTGTTATATTTTCAATTTTTGTCTCCCCCCGCCCAAGCGCCACCCAGCCCCTTTTCCTTCTCGCAAGCTGCCCAAGCTGAACCTCAAAGAAAATATGTTAAATTTGTATTATCATGTATCATTTGCACTTCATTATATTTTAATGAAAGTCAAGTACTTGCAACCAAATCTGACACAATTTACCCACACTGTAGTGTAGGTAGTAATATTAACAGATGAGTAGCTGGGATTGAGTTTTCTGGCTAGTGGGCCAGGGATCTTTCTTTGTTATGAATCGGAAGGCAAACTCGTTTGTCTGCATCAGTTACAAAATAACTTCGATGAATGCATTGATGGTTTAAACATTCCTTTTTAAGCAATATTTTAATTTAATCTGGAGTTAGTGCACTTCTCCATTTTCAATGTGGGAAGCGAATGCAATTCTTTTGAGAAGCTAGCGCGGTCTTCAGATCCTTAAGAGAGGAAAATCCCTGTCTGTTAAATAATGTGATTGAGGAAAATTAACTCTAAAAACTTGCAGGAAAGAATGTGTCAGAACCCTTAATTTATCATCATTAATCGCCCCAAACGCTATGCACCTGAAAGGTAAAATCTCGGTATTTGTAATCCCATTCTAGACAGAACTCAGGGAACAGAGATGAATATATATCATTCTAATGTGTATCCATTACTGTTGGTAATAGTTTTGCATCATGCCGATAAAAGTCAGTGGGCGAGTCATATTTATGATCAATATCGAAATAGAGACACTTTTCTTGAAACGTCTTTGGAGAAACTGTGTGTACCTCTTTCTCCCGCCTTTCAACATTTGGTTTACTTATGTTGCCCACTTTCTCACTTAAGTATTCTCCTTCTCTCCATCCTCAGTTTGGTCGCTGCTTCCTTGAGTTAGTCCCTTGTCCGACCATCTACTATCCCCAGGGCCCTGCTAATAATATAGATGGTTAGGACCCATAGAGATTGGGCGGTATTCTATGGTCCCTCAATTAATAACCCCCCTTTAAACTTCAACTGTGATGGCAATCCATGCCCTGTTTTCTCTTACCCCTTCTGCTTCTTCCTAACAACTTGTCATCTGTCTTGCAAGGTCCCCTCTACTTCTGCCCTACCGTTTCTGATGCAGTTTTTGTGGGGAAATATCAAGGGTATCAGCCAGTGAAATGCATATTACCTTACTGAGAATGTTGCTGAGAACTATCTCAGACCCCGTATAAAAGATTCCCATCAGTTTAATTTCCAAATTAACCATCTCAGCAGCTCCGTGATTATTTTGAATGTTTAGTACTTCCGGTAGCCCCGTTATGGGAGCCCCGTGCTTAACAGTGTAGTTGTTAGAAAGTATAATTCCAGACAGACAATTCATACACTATTCTTTTCTAGAATAGTTGCCTGAGGATACTCTGCCTCTAAAGACCTCATGACGAGTGACCTCTTAATTCTGAGAGTGCTGGCAGGTACTGGCCCAGCTGGAATTGTGAGGTTCTGGGGAATACCACTGATCTCCTAACTTTCATCTGGAGATGTCAGCTGCTAAAAACATCTGAAATATTTAGGAGAAAGTCTGGCCCAAACTTAGGATTTATTGGGGAATCCTACATGGAATTCTTCAGGGTCGAACTCACAATGGGTCAGGTTTTCACCCCTGCCTGGACCGACGGAGTCAGTAACTCCAGGTTTGGGGAAACCTTAGCCAATTTACTGGGCCAGTTATAATGATGGCCTAACTGGTTAGTTTTACCAACAATCTGGAAGGTACTTCAGATCGCCTAGCAGGATATGCGGCCATTATTGCATTAATCTGTGGTTTTATCATTGCAGCAGGGTACCATATGCAACTATAGTTTAGCATTAAATAACTGCATGTGTTCATCAAAAAATTGTGAGCATTGCCTGGCTTTCCAAGGTATATGTCTGCCAGGAGATAGTATTGGCTCATATAATACAAACTGTCCAGTGGCCCCATCATAGGCCCAGACGATACCCTGGAGTAAAATGTTTGTGTTGAATACACTGTACCAGTATTACTTCCTATTTTGTTACCGAAAATTCTTGTGGCATCAAATGGTCAGTCGTGTGCCCCACATGTAGTCCTTATCACTGCATTTTTATCTACTATTTTGCAACAGATTAAGATAGTTATTCAAAGCTCGATCAAACCATGGTGTTTCCTTTTATTGGTTTAGCTTACAAACCCTTCAACAATACATGTGGCTCCTGTCCAACCCGAGGTAGGAATTCCCTATTTATATCAGTCATTACTGTTTTGGTATTATGTGTGCTGCTCAAGGTAATTATTTTATGGAAATGACACACTTTCAGAATGGACAACACCCACCAGAGGAAAGGTAATTTTCTTGTGTTTCCCTTTTCTCTAAAGATACCTCACACATATAGACCCTCATTATGAGTTAGGCGGGTGGCGGAGGCCTCCCCCCAAATTCATTTTCACAGAAGATTGCCACACCGTTCTTCTGCTCGCCAGACCCATTAAGAGCGGCCTGCTGGGCTTCCGCCCACCAGCCCAGCAGGGAAAAGGGCATTAACATTAACGCTGGCTCATAATTGAGCCAGCAGCAATGTGGTGGTGTGTTGGGTGCGAAAGCACCCGTCACGCTTTTCACTGCCCGTAATTCGGGCATTGAAAAGCACAACGGGGCTGTCCATTGGGGCCCCTGCACTGCCCATGCCAAATGCATGGGCAGTGCAGGGCTCCCCAGCGGGCATCCCCTTTTTGCCAGCATTTGCATGGCAGGGCTACCGCCATGCACAGGCTGGTGGAAAGGGGACTCGTAATCCCCAGGGCAGCTCTGCAAGCAGCGCTGCCCTGGTGGATTGAGACCACCGGCACCGCCAGGCTGTCAGCAACCTGGTGGTGTCGGCGGTCCGACGGTGTCGGCTCTGCCACAGTCGTAATGTGGAGACCAGACTGCTGCTTTGGCCGCGGTCTGACCTCCACCGCAGCCCGGGCGGTCTGATGAATGCCAGGGTCGTAATGAGGCACATAATCTGGAGAAGTAGTATTATTAGAGGTTAATGTTAGAAGCTATGGTAGTGCAGAACATGTGGAAAATGATAGTACCAAATATCACTATTATAGTGCAGCATAAAGTTGTAGTTGTCCTATGAGGCAGTAAGCTGTGATTTAGTGTAGGTGGCTATTATGTGTTATGTGATGTAATGCGATCAGGTTTGTGTTATGCACCATGTGTTCTAAGTTGTGTTATGTGACGTGGGGGCAGAATTTGTCACAGTGTAGTACAATTGGTGTGCTACAGTGAGGTATGTGGATTTCAGAGTGATTGTGAAGGAAAGTGTTGTGCAATGTAGTTTTGGGTGTGTTTTATGTGGGATATTGTTTGATGTGTAGTGCAAGGCAAAATGATCTATCATGTGGGAGCTAGTGTGGTGTTGATGGTCTGTGGTTGTAAGGTTTGATGTACCCTAGTGCAGCATGGAATGGATGGTGGGTGGTGTGTATGTTGTTGCAGTTGTGGTATGGTGGATAAGAAAATTGATGAGCGGGGTCTAGCCTCAAGGCAGCGGTGTTCAGAAATTCCAATCTACATATTTATTCCATAGCAATACTGTTTACACTATAAATACTCCCAAACGTTTTGGTGATAGGTGTGATTTGTATGGGTATGATCCCAATACAGCGTATCCACTACCATAAGGGACCACTAAAAAGCCTTTACAACTCATTTACTCCTACAACAAGGTAAGTCTCAACAAGGTAAGTTACAAAGCATTACATTTACAGTGCATTTAAGGGTTTAATGGTAGATGTGTGTATGTTTGATGGTTAGGTTGGTGGGTTTAGGTACAGTAAGGGAGTTAAGATCAGATTTAGTTTTGGACTACCAAGTTGTTTTTAGGGTTCAGGGATGGGTAGTATATTGACTGTTAGAGTTCACAGATGGGTAGTGTATAGGGTAGGAAGAGTATTAGGCTTCAAGGATAGGTAATATATAGGTGTAGTAAGAAGGGTTCAGGGATGCATGGCATATGGGGTAGTAAGGGTATTTTAGGGTTTAGGGATGGGTAGTGAATGGGGTAACAATAGGATTTTAGGGATCATGGATGGGTAGTTTATGGGGTAGTGAGTGGGATTTTAAGGTTCAGGGATAAGGAGTGGCAATGGGTACTAAGAGGTTTTAGTCTTTTTTTCTCAACTGGAAAATGATTGTGAACCCCCTCACTCTCCATGTTTGTGTGGGAAGTTCACAAACTTTCAGCTCCTGCATGTGATTTCCACCATCATGATAAGCTACTGTGGTCTAACATTGCAATGCAGTAAAGGGATTTACGAGTGCAAGGTATCCTTTTGTGAATGATTTGTACTTGTGCAAATGGCTGTGTGAGCTCACCATGCTCCTGCAGCTATGTGTGTAGGCAATTGTCACAAGCACTTTGGCTGTATAATCTTCTACCGCAATGGCCAGGCTTTGTGTCTCTCCCCCATTTTGTTTCAATGTTTCTAGAGTAGGGATGTTTAGAGTAGCATTTGCAATTTTAAATTCTAAACATTAACTAAAATACAATTCAAACAAAACAAGCTTATATTATTACTTTGGCTGTCTCAATCAACAATACTTTGGAGTCTGTTTTAGATCTTGAGCATCTCTTTAGCAGGGAATGTAATTGTGTTTCCTTAGTATTTTTAAAATAGATTTCAGCTACATGTTTAAAAAAGGAAAATTAATTTTAAGAAAACCAAAAAGCAGAAAATTTAAGTATCATTTAAACAAAATTAAAAAGATGAAACTTGGGGTTCTATATTAAAAAAGGTCCCTTAATAAAAAAGACCCATTCTTTCAAAAACTTTGATACAAGACAAGCTTAATTTGCAAAAGCGCTTGTAGAAACCACAATTTTGTTAAAAGTACAGCTTCAAAACTAAATACAACTGAAAACAAACAAATGTAGAAATCCAAACACGAATCCACGAAGTATAAAGTTTGTAAATGTTATCATTTTATCGCCTCCTTTAATATTTGCTTCTCAGTAAGTCAAATATAGTCCCAAAAACAAAAATTGCAACAGTTCTACACCCCGACACCCACACAGGTTAGACATTCATAATGTGAACACATTTTCATAATGCAATTACCTTTTTTTCTGAAAATTGACTTAGCAATGTATTTATATATTCAGTATCTAAAATGAACTACTTACTTCTGGCCCCTTCTTACCAGGCAACTTTACCTGCTCTTTAATCTTCATAAAAAATTATTAACTGCACGCATTCATAGAACCATTTAATCTCATCTGCACTGCTCCTGCTTACCACAACAGCTCCCAATTTTGCATCTTACGTACTATCTCAGAAACAGAGCGACTTTCCACTCTCTAGCATCCAAAACTCATGAGTCTTTTTCTGTATCCTTAATAATCTGTAATAGTTACACCTTTCTGATCACCTATCTCATGGCATTAGTCAACCCTTTGTATAGGTATTCCACCTTAATAGTGACTCCAAAAACTCATCTGACTATGATATCATAATCAAAATACCATGAATACAGAAAATAATGTGGACAAAAATGTACAAGGTGAGTGCATTATTTTTTTAGTTTGTTCCAATGATTTGAATTTTAAAATATCATTCAATATAATATCACTTTTTTATTATAAAGTTTTAGTGTATATTATTATACATCCATTTCTGTACTTGAGTTATTGTGACATTTAGTATTAATAATTTTATTATAAGTATACAAAATGTTTACATTTTTGGAGTTCTTGGGTTTTTATTGTTGGGAATGTTGTTTTTTAAAGTATATGTTAGTTGATAAACTTTTTTTTGTAATTGTTTTAAATTATTATTTTAGTTGTTTTTATGTTTAATTATATTTAATATTTTAATTTCATGTTCCAAGGTTCAATGGGACTCAGATGGGTAGTATTATTGATAATGATAGAGTATTTTCATAATTATGTTTATTCTTAAATTGATATTTTGTATTGACTTGTTTGATTATTTATCAGTGTGTTTAACTACAGTTTCATTTTGCGTTGTTGGTTTATTTGTGGAGTGGATGTGTAGTGTTTTTTAATCACTTTTTTAATGTAATTTGCATAATACGTTATTTGTGTATTTTTTAGATTGTTTTTTAATTTGCTTACCTATGAAGTTATTTTTATTTTTAAACTTCTGTTTATTTTCAGATTGAGGGTTTTATTAGGGTATAGGCAGGATAGTGTGTCACTAAAATATGTTAATTGATATTTATTATTATATTAGTTATCTAAATTATGGATTGCTAAATATTTATTTATAAGAATAATAATTTTTAAGTTTTAGTTTTTTGTTGTTTTAGGTTGTGTGGCTTATTGCAGCAAATTAATATTTAAAAAAAATATTTAGTAATAATAATTTTAGTTGCATAATTAGAAATTCATTTCTTTTCTTGGATTTTCTTATTACTTTAAATGTATGATAATCATAAAATAGTTTCTATAAATATTTCCATTTTCACAATGTTTGTTGGGACAGGCAAAAGAACAGCAAATGTATCTCACCCCACCAAATATATGCACTTTGCACAGTGTTTCTTGGGACCAGATTTAAAGAGAAAATCCAAACCTCCCCCAAATACCTACATTTTCGCCTACATGTGTTTGACTAGATTGAAGTTGCCCTCCTGCCCAAAAGGAAATAATTGGATTCTGCCATACTAGGGCTGGAGTTGATGCACTTCCCTCAACATTATTTGGATTGAGGATAGAATAGTAAACTGACCTCTACCATATTGAATAATAACCAATGTTAGTTGAACTGAAGTGAAATATTTGCACTTCTCCTTGGTTAGATGGACTAGAGTTATAATTGGAAATCTGACCTCCTCCTCACCCATCCCCCAGTGGGTTCCCATCCCTCAATGTTAGTTGGCCTGAAGTAAAGATAGTAAATTTCAAATTCCCTGAACACATATTTACTTTCTCTACTGTGTATTGGACTGGAGTTTGAATAATAAATGTGACACCGTCCTCCCCCCAAAGTATGCACTTTCCCAAATGTCTGTTGCTTTGAATTTAGAATAGTAATTTTACACCCCATGCCCATTTATGCATTTTCTTTAATGCTTGTTGGATTGGAGGTATATCAGCGGATTTTAAATATGTTTAATTTAAGTTGTTTTACTATGTATTATGGATTGGTATCAGGTTCATTAAATAGTACTTCCTTTTGGATTGTTTGTATTTATTTTCAGTGATTTGAATGTAAGTATATGTTTTATTATATTTGTTTATTTCAATGTTTTACTATTTTTGTTTCAATTATTATCTATTTTTAAAAATAGTTAGAGGATTTTATACCTACTAATATTTGTTATGTTCCCTTTAAAAACCGAGGTACGCTTTAGGTATAGTATTTAATGATTTAACAATACGTGTTTTTATTTTTTAATTAAAATATTATGAAATGACTGTGTTCGTTTTTTTGCTGTTTTGTCACATAAATCAATCGTGGTATATTAATTTTAATCTAAGTTTAGTTATACAAAAATAATGCAATTTAAAACGTAATTATTTTAATAATTCCTAAAACATGAAGCTGCATGCACTTATATATATATTTTTTTTTAATTCACATGTTTATTAAATGCATTACACATGCTTTAAATGTTATATTTTGTAAATAATAATATAACATATTTCAAATTTAAGAATGCATTTACAAATAAATATTTATATGTACTAATATAATAATGATATTTAGACATCAATATTTGTGCAGTCTAGATTTTACTTGACATTACAAATATGTAAGGGAGATATTTTTGATGCTCTTGACAATGCTAGAATGCCTTGTCTTCTGTCAACTGTGTCTGCTCATCTTCACTCAAACTCAGGCTTAGCTGTACTGAGTGCGGTCTCTGATGTGTTTTGGTTCTGCCTGGATGCTCACAACAAGAAGCATGCTACTTGTCTCATTAATCCCTGGTCTTAATTTTCAAATAGCTAGGCAACTTTATTATTAATGTCTTTAGATTCAAATGAGGATAGAACCTTCCAAATAATGTCAACTTTCAGGGGCTATATCTGTGTCAGGTAATGGAAAGATGGTATATATTTAATGTTGCCCTGTGGGTGATAAAGCAAGAGTTTGTATTCCTCAATCCCCATTTTTGCCTGGTTATTAAACCCCTCATTTATGGGGATTTGGTCTGGGGCAGTGCACCAAGTCACCTTTCTCTACGCCAAAGTGAAAGGGAAGGAATGCACCATATTTATGCAATATGGTGCACTCCAGTCTTCACACTGTGCTGGCGCCGTTTTGGCAACCTAGCATCAATGCAAGCACCCTTGAACCATGGTGCAAGGGTGCCTGTGTTATCAGCAGGATTGTTTTGTGCAGGAAGGGGGACCTTCCTGCACAAAACTATCCTGAGAGGTGGTTTCCTCTTTCCAGGTGTGCTGCAGAATGCAGCATGTTTTGAATGAGGAAAAAACTAGGAGAAATAAAGTTATTTCTCCTCGTCACACCTCATCTCGGGAGGCGTAATGTTTTGGAGCATCCCTAGGTTCACATGGTTTTGTAAATCTGGGGAAGCATCAAAAACACCCATTGCAACGCCCATCAAACACCCCCTAGGTGCAGAGTAAGGCAACGCAGCGATTTGCGCTGCCTTGCCTTACTCCATATCTATGAGGCCATTCGAAGCATGCAAAGTGGCTTTGCATAGACTCATAGATGTGATTTTGTAGTTTGCGCCACCAGAGCATCACAAAAAGTGACACTACGGCACTGCAAGTGGCTTATAAATATGCCCCTAGATAAGGCAGGAGATCTGCGCTGCCCAGGACAAAGAGATGACTGATCTCCACATGTAGCAGAGTATCTATGTGAGGCTGCCTGTTATCAAGTTTTTCAAAAATATTTTGCTACAGCAAGTAAACAAGCTTATTTACATTTCCCTGCCAAGCTTCGTTGGACAGATTCACTTTAGGAATGCTTTTGATAAGACTGTTTCTAGGCTGAAAGTGATCATGCGGCAGTCCTAATATCTCAATTTCTTTTAAGTTAAATTTTGTTTTGGATGACAAATACTGAACCTGTAGGTGGTCTCCCATTCGCAACAGGTGCTCTGAAGTTCACAAGCAATGTTTAGTTGCATACCAGAACACGCTGTTATTTACCTCCTGTTCCAGGTCTCCTAAAGTGCATCCAATCGCTATGTATGGATACAGAAATTTCTGGAGGCAATGGAGAAGCTTTGGAAGCTTTTTCTATAGCTTTCATTGGGAAGCTCCAAGGGTGAGGGTAGGGCGGGGGCTGTGGGCTGCCCAAAGTTCAGCTCTGTATTTATAATCTATTCCTTCTTGGGGTGGATTACACATGGAGCATATTGGAAGACACTGGCTCCAAACCAAGATATCTATCTGATTGTTCTTTTTGCATCCTCAGCTTTATCATTAGCTTTGACAAGATGCTGAAAGCCAGGACAAGGGAGACACCAACCGGATTCCTAGGTAGAGACATTATCGGACTTTAGCTAGTGGGTGCCTTTCCAGGATGAATCTGAATCATGTATTTCTTGTACTTGAAGACTACCAGGTCATTGTCTTTGACTGTAATTTATGAGGTATGTGGTATGTGGTTGAGCTGCAGCATCCCATGACCAAATTATAAAACCACTGCAGAGCTTTGGGAGTTCTTTCTAAAAGCACTGAATTGTCTTCATAGAGCAATAATGGGAATGCCCCTGCTCTATTTTGGGAATATCATATGGAATTTTCTAGAGAATTTTCACATGATTGTTCACCGAATGGTTGAAGAGAAGTGGAATGGAGCAAAGAGGCATCCCTGCATGGCTTTATTAAATGTTTGGAATTTTCTTGTCAATTGCCTATAGGCCTACATCTCATTTGTGCTGAAGAGTTCAGAAAGATGTTTTCAATATGATTGGTCTAGTGGCGGTTGATTCTGGTTGAAGGCAGGGATAAAGGGAGAGCTTCTGGATAGTGTTCCAAATATACCTTAGATATTATGGCCCTCAGTTTAAGATAGGTGGTAAATCCCGCTTACTGCCACAGTGACGGGCGTCACCATACTGCCGCGGTGGCGAATGTCTGTTCCCCATATTATGACACACACACACCAATCCGACAGAATACTGCCACATACACAAATCCGCCAGTCTAAAAGTCAGTGCTAAAGTGGCGGTACCAACACCCATACTGTTACGCCAACAAAACTACGCCCACCACATCATGACCCACGAATCACCACGGCGGACATTCAATGGCGGTAAACCATTGGCCGTACATACCGCTGCGCTCAAAATGGACACCCACATACAAAACAACACTACATTGGCCAATACAAAAAACACACACCTGGCAATCAAACACACCACACCCACCCACAGCACCATAAAACACACACCCACATTACCCACAACCCTTAATGAACAACAATTACTGCCAGGAAAGTGACACAAACAGCACAGAGACAACTACACACACACACCACATATGCCCATACATCCCTCCCGCACCCCACATCACACACCCCACAACATTACTCAACACACTCTCACCAACACACACTACACAACACCCATGTCCCCACTAAGGCACCCCCGTTTCACTCATGAGGAGTTAAGGGTCATGGTGGAGGAAATTGTCAGGATAGAGCCACAGCTGTTTGGAGCACAGGTATAGCAAATATCCATTGCCAGGATGATGGAGCTATGGTGGAGAATCGTGGGCAGGGTGAACGCCGTGGGACAGCATCTAGGAACAAGAGACGACATCAGGAAGAGGTGGAACGACCTACTGGGGAAGGTATGTTCCGTGGCAGCAATGCACCAGCTCGCCATACAGAGGACTGGCGGTGGACCCCCACCTCCTCCCCCACAGCTCACAGTATGGGAGGAGCAAGTCTTAGCATTAGTGCATCCTGAGGGACTCACTGGAGTAGCCGGAGGACTGGACAATGGTGAGTAAATATTTACTACTTATCACCCCCATACCTGCATGCTGTCACACCCCTCACCCTCACTCCCATCACTCCAATCCATCCCACACACTGCACCTACACATCTGACTAACTCCAATGCCAAATCCTGCATGCCATACCAATGCATGGACAGCCCTCCCAGCCCTGCTTGGACACCAATCACTAAAGCATGCACAGCATCTGGAAACTAACAATCCCACAATACATCATCACACACAAACAAAGGTGGCAGGGCAACAGCAACAATAAACATGCAGGAGAGCAGGCAGCTGCAGAAGGAACAGTATCAGGGTATCAGGGAGGACTTGCAGGCCATCAACACCACCTTGATCTCCATAGCAGGGGTGCTGGCAGACATGGCCAACATCATAAGGGAAGCAACAGCATATC
Organism: Pleurodeles waltl; assembly: GCF_031143425.1. NCBI lineage: Eukaryota > Metazoa > Chordata > Amphibia > Caudata > Salamandridae > Pleurodeles > Pleurodeles waltl. Next base: position 1,328,454,692 of record NC_090446.1, on the reverse strand, counting down.
AAAGGGCCCCTACCACTAGCCAGTCCATTGACCAGCCCTCCACTTCTGCTGCTCCTAGTGGGCAGGAGGCCCTGCAATAGGACCTACAGGCCACCAGCACGCCTCCCTCTACAGAAGGTGAACCACCCCGCAAACGTTCCCTACGACCCAGACAGAAGCCAGAGACACTTACCAAGACCACCGCCAGGAAATGAGACTCCCCTGATTGTCCCCCTTGTGTCCCACACTGTCACCCTGTCCACTTTGAACTGCCTTTACTCCCCTTCCTATGGCCCACTGGACACTGGACCTGTGCTACAAACAGACTGGAACAATACCCTGGACTTTCATCCACCATCGCCCCATTCCATTGCACTTTTCGTTCAGTTTCATAGCACTACAATAAACACCCTTGAACACAACTTGACTACTAGTATTTTATGTGTTGAAAATGTGCATTTATGGAAACAGTCACATCTAGTGCAAATAATCTGAACACTATGAGAGCATAGAAATAATGACCTGTAGCTGTCTGTAGTCATCACATCAGTTCACAGTTGTTATCTCACCAACATCTGTAAAATGACAAGCCATAGGTGACAGTAAGTTGAGATATAAAGGAAGTTAATGCCATCATGCTACAGCCACACAGAAAACATCAAAATTCAGAGGAATGGTCAGTTGCACTGTCTCACCTGTGTGTCATTGGAAGTATTGACGTATAACTGATGTTCGGTTGTCCTCATCCGCATCCTCTGCCTCCTCATCCTCACTGTCCTCAGAGTCCACTGCTGCTACAGGGGCATCTCCAGTCTCCTTCTCCTGCAGAAAAGGTACATGCCGTCTGAGGGCCAGGTTGTGCAACATGCAGCATGCCACTAGTATCTAGCAGACCTTCCCAGGTGAGTAGCACAGGGATCCTCCTGTCAGATATAGGCACCTGAACCTAGCCTTCAGGAGCCCGAAGGTCCTCTTGATGAGCCTTCTGGTTCGCCCATGTGCCTCATTATACCATTCCTCAGCCCCTGTCCTAGCATTCCTCACAGGGGTCAGCAGCCACAATAGGTTTGGGTAGCCAGAGTCACCTGCAAGTATTGAGGGATAACATTTAGCCTCACACAATGCTATGGAGATGACACCTGAAGGCATACACTAACATACAGTGGGTGGGGTCCCTGGCTCACCTATTAGCCACACCCTGTGCCTCTGTAGTTGGGCCATCACATTCGGGATGCTGCTATTCCTCAGGACAAAGGCATCATGCACCGACCCAGGATACTTGGCAGTGATGTGGGAGATGTACTGGTCTGCTAGGCACACCATTTGCACATTCACTGAGTGGAACTTTTTTTGATTCCTGAACACCTGTTCATTCTGTCGGGGCGGACAAACGCTATATGTGTCCTGTCAATTGCACCAACAATATTGGGGATATGTCTCATTGCATAGAATCCAGCCTTCACAGTGGCCAAAGCTTCCACCTAGGGGAAAGCTATGTATCTGCACATGTGTTTCACCAGGGCAGAGAAAACCCTTGCCAGCACAATTGAAAACATTGGCTGTGCCATCCCTGTTGCTAAGCCCACTGTCACTTGGAAAGAATGAGTTGCCAGGAAATGGAAGACTGATAGCACTTGCAAAGGAGGGAGGATCCCAGTGGGACGACGAAAGGAGATATCAGGTCAGGCTCCAATTGGGCACACAGCTCTGTGATTGTGGCCCTGTCCAGTTTATAGGTGGGTATTATGTGCCTATCCTCCAGTGTAGCCAAGTCCACCAGGGGCCTGTACATGGGGGTTTGTCTCCTCCTAGTCTCCCCCTACCTGTGTCCCATAGGTATCTAAGGGACACAAGAGTGAGTAGGCTGTCACAATTTGAATAATGGAACCACCACCTCTGTGTCCATAGTGCATTAATGTGATTGGACAGTGGGAATGGCGAGGTATGTGCTAAACTAGGCTGAGACGCAGTTAAGGTTGATATGCTCGTTGTCCACCACCATGAAACAGTGACTGCCTATCCTTTATGTAGGACAGGTGGAAGTGAGGTAACTCCGCGGACGCTGGGCATCGTGGCAGAAGGCGGTCTTGCACCGCCGTGCAATTCATCATTGGATAATATGGGGCTTGATGTAGTACAGTGGCCAATGGAGATCAGCACCAGCGGTGACGGTGTACACCGCCGCGGACGTGACTGACATTTTCCATCAGATTCCTCACTTGTTTCCTGACCTTCAACTGGAGAACACCTACACTGTTTGTGCTGCTGTGACCTGTGTCTGGAACCTACCATGGCCTATGTGACTGGAGAAAGGGCCCCTGCCTTCACTGTGGAGGAGTTGGAGCGATTGGTGGATGGGGTTCTACCCCAGTACAGACTGCTGTATGGGCCTCCAGACCAACAGGTGAGTACACCTTGGACACAATGCATGTGTGAAGGATACATGGAGATGTGTGTGCAAGTATTGTGTCATTGGGGGGGAAGTCTTGTGGTGGTGTACATGGTGTGCGTTGGGCGATGTGTGCCAATGGTGATGGAAACGGGAATGGTGGGACATATGTGTGACAGGCTGGAATGTATGTGTAATGGTGCCCTGTCTGTATTACCTCTGCAGGCCAGCGCCCATCAAAAGAAGGGATTATGGCGTGCCATCGCATAGGATGTGTTGGCCCTGGGGGTCTATGGCAGGCGGAGCACCCACTGTCGGAAATGGTAGGAGGACCTGAGACGCTGGGCACGGAAGACAGAGGAGGCCCAGCTGGGGATGGCCTCCCAATGAGGAAGGGGTGCCTGTCAGAACCTGACCTCCCTGATGGCTCGCATACTGGCAGTGGCCTATCCAGTGCTGGATGAGCGCTTGAGGGCATCACAGCAGCCACAAGGGGGTGAGTACAGTGGGCATTACTAAAATAATTGCTAGGTGGCATGGGTGTGAGTTAGTGGTTGCCCCCTAATGCCAGGTCAGACATTTCAGTGTGATCCAGCTCAAGGGTAATGGGTGTATGGCACATGCAGGTAACCTAGCTTGTTAGCATTCCATGTCAGTCAGGGCTTTGTGGGTCCCAGGAGGGGTACAATTGGAGGTGTGCGTCCCTCATCTTGCCGTGGCATCTAGCTAAATAATTGGCAGTGCAATGCATAGTGCTCAATCCTGATCACTGTGTGTGACGGTGCTGTGCATGCCAACTGTGGTGTTGGTGCAGTAATTGACCCAGAGTTTCCTTTCTCTCTCTCTCCCCCTTTTTTCTTCTGTCATCCTGTCCATGTGTGCATTAGTGGCGGAGAAGCAGAGGCACCGGCGGCAGATGGAGCTGCATCCCACAGGACCCTGGAGGCAGAGTCCACTGACAACGAGGGAACCAGTGGGACGGAGGGCGAGGGGAGCACCAGGGTGGAGACAGGAGGTGACAACACAGACTCTGATACCTCCTCTGATGGAAGCTCCCTGGTGGTGGCGGACACCTCTGTGACCACCCCAGCTGCAGGTACAGATGCCACCCCGTACCAGCACTGCCCTCCCAGTAGCCCCTCAGTGAGTTGCCCGGCCCTACTCACCCAGGAGAGTGGGCAGCTCCTTTGCCCCAGGCACCTCAAACCCTGCCCCAGTGAGCCCTGCCGCCCTGAGTGAGGAGGCTATCGACCTCCTGAGATCCATCTCTGTAGGGCAGTCAACCATTGTGAATGCCATCCAGGAGCTGGCATCCCAGATGTAGCAATGCAATGCATTCCTGGAGGGCATCCACTGTGGATTGGCGGCCCAACAGGGATCGATTCAGGCTCTGGCCTCCACTCTGATGGCAGCCATTGTCCCTGCTCTTACTGTCCAACTACCACTTCTCAGTCCCAGTCTTCTCAACCCCAACCCATCCCATGCACACATACAGATGAGCATGGACACAAGACAACACATATGAGTGGCACAGTCAAACACAGGCACCACACTTCATCCCACAAGCACTCACGCAAACACCAGACAGTTTCAGACACAACCACATCCACTACCTCCACTTTCTCCCCCTCCACCTCCTCCTCCTCCTCTCTCACAGTCACTTCCACACTCACACCTGCATGCACTGCATCAACATCCACCACCAGCATCACCACAAGCAGCACACACACCTCACTAGCAGATACCTCCACTACATCCATCCAAGCATCCCATGTGTCCTCTCCCACCCTGTCTGTACCCCCTCCTAAAGGACACCAACGCAAGCACTCAGACACCCAACAGCCATCCACCTCACATCAGCACACTGCCCATGCACCTGCACCCAAGTCCAGCAGACATACACCTGTAACAACCACTCCCTCAACCTCCACTCCCATCCCTCCTCCCCCATCCCGCCCCACCGTCCCTAAGAAGATTTCCTTGTCCAACTTGACCTCTTCCCTCCCCATTCCCCCCATCCTGCCCGTAAGAGCAAGGTCCCAACGACCCAGCCCAGCACCTCAGCCAAACAGTCCACGCGGACAGTGAAGGCACCTCTTAGTCGTGGTGGCAAGACAGTGAAGGATCCCACTCCACGAGCCAGGAAGGTTAAGGATCCCACACCTCCTGCCATGAAGGGGAAAAAGCCCTCAACTCCTGCCAGGAAGGCTAAGGATCCCACACCTCCTGCCATGAAGGGGAAGAAGCCCTCGACTCCAGCAGAGGCTGTCAGGGCAACACCATGAACACCACCAATGGTCACGGACCCTCACAGTCAACTGAGGAAGTGCAACCTTTTTCTCCTGCAGAGGCTGCCAAGGAGACACCTTTATCTGCTGAGCCAGTGGAGCCCTCACCTCCAGCAGAGGGTGCCCAGGAGGCACCTTCACCTGCTGACACAGTGCAGCCCTCACCTCCAGAGGACACAGTGCAGCCCTCACCACCAGTGGAGGGCATGTAGGCCACCCTCCAGGGACTGCTGTACAAGGGGCCCCCTCCAGAAGCAGTGGGATGTTCGCCACCTCAGAGACTGTGACCTTTCATTCCCCAGCAGAGAGAAATGGGCATGGAGCACCCTCCAGAACCAGTGGGAAAGTCACCCACTTCAGAGACTGTGGCCTTGCACTCCCCAGCAAACGATAATGGGCATCGAGCCCCCTCCAGAACCAGTGGGAAAGTCACCCACTTCACAGACGGTGGCCTTGCACTCCCCAACAGAGAGAAATGGGCATAGAGCCCCCTCCAGAACCAGTGGGCATGTTCCCGTATTCGGCTGAGGTGCTCCCCACCCCCCCCGAGGTGCCTGCCCAGTTGCAAAGTGATGCCCCTGCAGAGTTCTATTCGGATGATGTCATGATTCCAGTTGGGCCTTGGACTGTGTCTTGTGGCCATGTGGGCCCTTAGTACTTTGGACTGGGCAGTAGCCCTTTGTGTACATTTGTACATATCTGCTTTTCATACAATTGGTTCATTTGGTAGCTGTTCACAATCAATGCATTCTCATTACTGCATTCTTGTTGTCCTTGCATTATTATGCCGTGGGTCCTGTGACATTGGTTTTACTCTGCCGCTGGTTGTGTGTATGGTGTGTGTGTGTCTGGTGTGTGTTGTGCATGTGTGTGTCACTCTCCTTTTCCTCCCTCTGTTGTGTGCTAGGCGGCTGTACTCACCATTGTCGTCTTAGTCGGCGTTGGTGCTCCAGGTGGAGCATGGCATAGATGAGCATGGGGAAGACTTGCTGATCTGGGTCCATGGTGGCTTTGTTGAGTGTTTGGTCTTCTGAGATGTGTTTCCGCCAGACTTTTGATGGCATTGGTACCGCTCCGAAAATCATGGCTGTTTCCTGTGTCATGATATGGTGGGCTGCACTTTGGCTTCCGCCTGGCTGTTGACGGCTACCGTGTGGTCAGTGGTGTTAACGATCTGGCGGTTGGTGTGGTACATTGGCTGTCTACAGGAGTTCTCACCGCCATGGTCATAGTTCGGCAGTAATTACTGCCAGCCTGTTGGTGGTATTACTGCTACTTTATTACTCACTGCCAACGTCATAATAAGGACTATGTCTTCTTTGCTACTTTCTCTAGGTTTTAGCCATTTATTTGTGGCCATTTTTAACTTGAAAAACAAAGTTTGAGGGGTATCCCTCTGGGACCCTCTCTCCTTACCTAATCATAGGCGACAGGTTTCAGCATCCATCCCCAGGTTTTCCAGGATGATGCTCTTGACGTCCCTGTAGGTTGTAGTCCCATTGGGGTTGCCAACTTGGTATGCCGCTTGGGTTTCTTCAGTAAAAAGGGAAAGCCAAGAAAAAAGGTCATTTCACCTCTGGTCACCCACAAGCATTGGCGGCTCTCTCAAAGTTCAACAAGAAGGCGTCCGGGTCCTCCCCAGGGTGGTACTTCTGTAAGGCCACACCAGGGCCTGCTCCCTTTGGGCCCCGCTAAACAAGTAGTGAGCTGTAATTGGTCTTCGACTACTTTGTGTATGCTGTCCACCTGAGGTTTGACCTAGTTTTAAAATAATTATCGGTCCACTTTGGCCAAGAACATCTGTCTCTCGATGGCCCATTCTAGTTTGCGTTATCCCTCGATCAGGCTCTGTACTACTGGATTCATTTTGGCTTCAACTGACGTTTGCCCGCATTCTCCACCACATGTGAAGGGGTAAGTGCAATTAATACTTAAATGTGGTTTGTTGCTTTTATTATTTGATTTCAAGTGTTCTGTTTTCTAAGGGATCATTTGTTATTCTCCATCTTCTTCTCTCTTCTAGGGTCTGGATGTCCTTCGACCACCATTCCTCTGTAGTTCCCTTGAGAGAAAGAAATACTGCAGGTAAGTGTTTTATAGAATCTCATATTCTTCCAAAGTTCTCCTACAAGCCATGCGAGAATTCTTCACCTTGTGTGGAACCGCTTCTTAGTGCCACCTCCACCAGAAAAAACATGAGGTTATAAAAGAAGTGAAACAAAATACTTTCTTTGTTATGTAAACTTTGTAAGGTGTGAGTTAGGTGTACTTTAGAGGGGAACACAATAAAGGAAACAACCCCTTGTATTGAGGATTACCACAGCAAAACAAAACATAGAAAAATAGTGCTGCTGGAGCATTGTTCTGCTCCCTATTGGTTACTGGCCTTCTTTCCCCCCTTTCTCCTCCCCTTCCCTGTACTGGGTTTATACCCACTATGACCCTTTCCCCAGAACCGGTCATGCACCTTTGAGAGCAACGTAACTCCGGGGATGAGGCTGGACTTTTCACTCCAACCGTGGTCCACTGTCTACCCGTTTCCTGCTCCTGACGTGGTATTGTCCTCATCTCTTCCTGTTATGCTTCGGACAGATGGCAGTGTCTGGTGTCCTGAATTCCCTCAGGGTTCCACAGTTTTTCCTCTGCAGGTGTTGCTCCCTGCTTCCTTGTCTCCGGCGCGCTGTGCTTCTACTCGTCATCCTCTTTACATTGGGCATCCCAGAGAAAAGCCATGCCACCTTAAAGGGCTCTCCTCTATTTTCTGTATCTTCTGGGTCATAGAGAGGGGATATCCCTCTGTAATACAGGGCTGGTAATGGCGAGTGGTGTGAAAGCTGAATTAATTACGAATGATCTGCATTTATTATGGGTTAGGAATTTGCATGGAATTAGGCTAATGTAGAAAATAATGTGCAACTTGGAAGATGTGCCCACTTGAGCGGCCGTCATCAAATACGTAATGCTTTTGGTGAATAAATGTTATTATTAATTACTGTGCATGTGTAGAGAAAAATGTATTAGTATATCATATTAATGGTTTCATGTTATGTATTTGTTTTATTAACTTTAGGCAGTAAGTTGAAGGTTTGGGCCTAGATTGCAAAGCCTCATGTCAAGCTACAACGTTTAATAAATAGTGGGAAATGTATTGTAAGACTAAAGAATGAATGCTTTCATTGTCCACACTGCGCTGACCAAACGATTTGCCAATGTCTTTAACTTTCGCATGAGAACTGCTTGTAGAACCATGCTGTACTAAAGGTCACTACAAAGTTAACTTGATGCACAAGACTGAAATGTTCCCTTGAACCAACAATGGATGCACTGACTGGAATATGGATTGCAACAAAAGAGTTACCTGCTGAGCCTGATGATGGGAATAGGAGAGGAGGAGCCAATCATTGACATGTGAAAGACAGTTTAGTTATGTCTTAGATTTGAGTTTTAGTTTTATTGGGCTAACTGTAAACGTGTGATTTTCTGACCAATGACGGTGTGGGAAGGTTCTTTAGGAAATTCTAACTTAGCCTGACTGAAGAGAGAGTTCTGTGTCATTTTTTCGCCATTCTTCTTTTCCCCACGTACTACCTTATTCTGTTTGGGGAGTTGAACAGTTCCTAATGACTTTTATTTCTAACTTTACCCTTATAGTTTAGTTTACTAATGGTGGATGCTGATCCCTTAGAATTTGTTTCTTAAATGGTTCAGCTAGCTTACTGCCCACGTGTCTGAGCCATTCCCTTTCACTGTCCCATTGTTGAAGCTGACCAGACGGATGTCCAACTGATGAAGAGAATCGAAACTTGCCAATCCATTGAGGAGAGGTATAACAAAATGTTAATGTCTTTGTCATAGGTTTTCGTTCTTTTGCTTTCTAGGTAACAACCGCTATTTTGATAGAGCCCTAGTTAGATGTTTTTCCAAATTAACTTTTGACTAAATCACTTCTGCGTAAAGTCCAAACATGCTATTCTAATTTTGGAGGGTTAGTTAGTAATCCCAAAGTTGATAATTAACTAAGAAAAGATCTTGCTCACCTATTGAATCTAGATGTATGTCATTTCTATTGTGCAGTTATTGTTGCTATTGATTTGTACTGTGACTGTTAAATGCTTAATCGAAAATGCATTGATTAAATTGAGATTCTTTAGAAGATTTGGTCATCCAGTGATATTCACATATGTTTATCATTTTGCATTGAGACTGATAGACCTGATGTTAGCATTGTTAATATAGGGAAATAAACTTTTTTACTTTTACTAAAAGGTGTGGTTATTAATGGCCACATGGGTCAAGGTGTATGACATTTACTGGCTCAAGATTTTGACAAATTGATTGTTGTATATGTTGTGGTTACTAGATTTGGTTGTGGGTATACTGAAAGTGGTGATGGTCATATTCCTCTAAGCGCAGTCATAAGATCTATTGAACCTCTAACATGCCACTTTATGAATAAATTATAAAAGACCAAATAAGATCAGATGCGCTCACAGTGGGACCCGTGTCCTCTGCCTGTGAACCTTGGTTTCAGGCTGTTGGGTGTTTGAGGCTGGAAGGACAAGGTAAGGAGTTTAACATTGTCATTCTCCTCTTTTGACCGACACCATGGTACATCGTCTTGTCCCTCTTCCTGTCCTTCATCTAGGTTGATGTTCCGGGACCTCGTCTCCTGACAATCGGGTAATTGAAAACTAAAAATTGAGAGCAAGAATGGCCCAGCGCTCCATCACCTAACTACCATTTTTGTCTGTCATTGATAAACGTGCCTAATGGCTATCTCTGTCTCCAGAATCTGCCTCATTACTCCTCATCTGCATTGTGCTTAATGCCATGTTGTGTTCCTTAGGTTTCAATGATACAAAGCAATGGAAGACCATCATAATTTTCTTTTTAAGACACTTAAAATCAGCCTTTCATCAGCCTTTCTATCAAGTTTCAGGCTCGCTTGTTCTAAGCTGCTTTCAATCCCACACACTTTGATCATGACGATGTTCCTGGTTTTTAGGAGAAATTCACCCATGTCTATTTTGTACTGATGGTGGGTTTTTTGTAAAATGCTTTCAGGAAAGCTGTATATAAATGAAAAAAATAAACTAAAATTACATTAAAATGAAATTAAAATAAACTAACTTTAATTAAAGTATACCAAATTAAATGAAATATACATGCTAATAACAGCTCAATAACTTGTTTTTATATAGAACTCCATAACACACTTTTACTATTTTAAGCGTGATAAGAGGTCAATGTTACTATTGCTTGATTTAATGGTACTGAAATACACTTTTAGGTTAAGGAAAAAAGTAACATGAAAATATTGAAAATGTATCATGTGAACTTTATTTTAATATTGCTTTTTCCCGGCAAGATGATAATGAACCAGCTCTGAAATGCTTTTTCATTCACCTGTCCTGGAGTTTGTAGGTGAATTTTGATCCCTGTGCAAACGTGAAGTCTGACCATTGTGGAATTTTCCGCATAGGGTATATACACGGAGCAATAAACATTCCAGCTCTCAATTTTCCCAGGCCAACCTCGAAATGTCAAAACTGGTGAATTTTACCATAGATGTAATGCATAGTAATGGGGGACTTAGCATGCTTTTATGACTTGCTTCTTTTGGGAGAGTTTATGATGTAACTGCTCTGGATGAGACAATGAAGTCTGTTGTGTCTGCAGCTCCCAAAGAAACACATGCAGTGCTTAGTTTTCTCGTCTACAATCTTATACCACAACTAGCAGCCGTATGGACCCGAGCAAAACCCACCACATTCTATCTAAAAACTGTTCTCTTAGGTCTCCTCTTAAGGTTTTGTGCGGGGTAGCGGGTTCATAGTGATCCTAAAGTGCTTGTGGTACCCACCGTGCGGGGCAACTATGTACATCGTATTGACCACCTCACACCGAATCATGCAACAGTTTTCAAGGGACAAAACCTTCTAAACAGAACCCTGGAAGTTCAGGAATCAAGGATGACATTTTCTAAATCTGATTAAGGGCCTGATTTAGAGTTTGGCGGAGTAAGTTACTCCATCACAAAGGTGACAGTTATCTCATCTGCCATATTACGATCCTATTATAGCCTATGGAGATCGTAATACGGCAGACAGGATATCAGACATGTTTGTGGTGGAGTAACACGTCCCCCAAACTCTAAATCAGGTCAGAAATCTAAATTTGACTTGAAATGATGATAAGGCACCATCAAGAGCTTTAGAAGATCCTTAAATGAATAAGTTGTATGGTACAGCTTACATGATATTTTGAGGTCTGTCAATTGTTTAAGATGTAGTTACTTTAGGATCTCCCATTGTAAGTTATGTCAGGATGCAAGTATGTAAGTACAGATTTTATTGAACCCTGCACAAGGCAAGGCCTTGGGTTGTGCCAAAAAATGTAGATGGTGGAAATCCAAAAATTTATAAAAGATGTAGATCAGGTATAGAGGCAGGTACTGAAATAATCATGATGACGGTAAAAACGTGGCTTTGACTACGAAATTATGACGCATCACCCTATTTTCGCTGCGAAGCCTGAGGAAGTACAGCCCAGCCTATGATAAGCTCAAGAGATTACTCAGTCAGACTGCCCTGGGGAAAGACTGGGGACCACAGCTGGGGTGATTCACATGTTATTCTAGGCCTTTCCCTGGAATCTTTATTGTCTCTACTAACTACAAAAATACAATTTCCTGACTATGATCTGCTTCTGCTTTCAGACATTTTCCCCTCGCTGTATGGCTATGATAGCATACCTCGCCATATAACTATCTTCAATAATATCCTGCTTGACTTTACTTTGGAGATTGAGAATAACTGGCCAGTTGCATGTCTTAGCAAAGAATATCAGAGCCGACGTATTCCTTCATGCAATGACTTTTCTGATCCGCTTTAACACAGGAGAAAGACCAGCTGTTCCTGCTCGGCCTGACACTGTCACACAGGAAGTGTAACAACGGCACCCGCCCCGGGCAAGTACATGCCACTTGGAATCCTGTCGCTCTGTGAAGCAGACTGGAAGGGAAGTATCAGTTGCTCACCCAGGGTGCTCCTTCAGAAGAGTCTTGATACACTCTTCTACATGTTATGAAGCGAAGAGGGTAGGAGGCTACGCGGACACGCGTGTGCATGTGTGTGTGTTTATGTGTGAGCACGTGCATACCATACCCCTACTTTTGATTTCTGGTAGATGTAATTAGTTGCAAGTATAGTCGATTCTCATCTAACTTCCCTACCGCATGGACTGGATTAAAATTTAGTGGATGGTTGGGTGGAAGAACGCCTTGGGGAGAGGAAGGTGCAAGCAAGTTGCTTTGGAGATGTGCTTTTTCAGTACAAAAAAAAGAGTGGGAAGGGGAAGAGCATGATGCTGTTCTGAAGAATTCATAGAAAGAAGAGGTAATTAAAATATATGGAGAAAACGTGAATGTCTGAGAAAATATTGACTAACTTCGCAAGGAAAGAAGGTACGATCTGTGGAAATTTTGGTCAGCTATCAAGCACAGTTGTCTTATGCTAATGCAAAAAATAAGGATAGTGAGACATGAAGGTGCAATCAGTGTATATATTTTCAAAATTACAAATTGTTTAGATAACAATTAACTCAGAAGAAAAAGGAGCCCTCGGTCCCCTCGTGCATATATCACAACACATACAATTTGTAAGCCCTTTTCCAGTTATCCCTTCCTTCCTTTCTAAGGATTTTACATGCTTCTTCTCTGCATTGAAATTCGGGCAAATACAGAAAATCTGCAGGTAACGTCCAAGAATTCCAAAAAGATATGGAAAGCTTGGAAAATGACCAGAATCTGCAGGGAAACTGCACAGAATCTGTGCAGAAACAAGAAACCTGAGTTTTCCACAGAAAAATCTGTCCTGTAAATTTAGACCGTGTCTAATAGAGGGACAAACAGCGGAGGTGGTGAGAGGGGACAGTGAGGGCGTGTGTTCTGGAGAGCAGAGGATGGAGCATCACAGCTTCGAATTGAGCGGACGTTCGCAGATGGCAATCAAGGTTGGTGTTTCCCTTCTTTTGGTGAAAGAAAGTCCAACCCGTGAAAACAAGTAAGAATGTGGGTTTATGCTTTTGTACTTTTATGTGGCTGATTGGGTTTCCCGGCAACAAAATCAAGGCGAGGAGCCGGATAGTAATCGGAGAACAGGCTGCTCGATCGAGAGAACGCCGTGAGCAGGGTGGACCCGTTTTTATCACCCAAACATTGAGGTTAAAAGCTGTTTATACTCTCTGAGCGCTCCCGATTTCCCTACAAAGTACAGCTTGTCTAACCACAGAATCCTCTTTCGGAGGGTCTGTAATGCTAACCATAGTGTTAGACCTGACAGCCTTAGGGTGGTCACCCCTAACTTTTTGCCTTCCTCCCTCCACTTTTTGGACCCTGTTTTGCTGGCTTTTAGACTCTGCGCACCTCATCACTGCTAACCAGTGCTAAAGTGCATATGCTCTCTCCCTTTAAACATGGTAACCTTGGATCATACCTGATTGGACTATTTAATTTACTTATAAGTCCCTAGTAATGTGCACTATACAGTATGTGCCTAGGGCCTGTAGATTAAATTCTAATAATGGGCCTGCAGCACTGGTTGTGCCACCCAAGTAAGTAGCCCCTTTACCTTGTCTCCGGCCTGCCATTGCAAGGCCTGTGGGTGCAGTTTCACTGTCACCTCAACTTGGCATTTAAAAGTACTTGCCAAGCCTAAACCTCCCCTTTCTCCACATATAAGTCACCTCTAATGTGTGCCCTAGGTAACCCCTTGAGCAGGGTGCTGTGTGGGTGAAAGGCAGGACATGTACCTGGTAGTGTAAAACTCCTAAATTCGTTTTTGCACTACTGTGAGGCCTGCTCTCTTCATAGGCTAACATTGGGGCTGCCCTCATACAGTATTGGAGTGGTAGCTGCTGATCTGAAAGGAGTAGGAAGGTCATATTTAGTATGGCCAGAATGGTAATACCAAATCCTGCTGACTGCTGAAGTTGGATTTAATATTACTATTCTAGAAATGCCACTTTTAGAAAGTGAGCATTTCTTTGCACTTAAATCTTTCTGTGCCTTACAATCCACGTCTGGCTGGGTTTAGCTGACAGCTCCTTGTGCATTCACTCAGACACACCCCAAGCACAGGGTACTCAGCCTCACTTGCATACATCTGCATTTTGAATGGGTCTTCCTGGGCTGGGAGGGTGGAGGGCCTGCTCTCACACAAAGGACTGCCACACCCCCAATTCTCTTTTTCATTTGGACTCTTTGTGCGCCGAAGTTTTCGACGCACAGCTTGTTCCGTGGCGAGAAAAACGCTGCACACCGACGCTGATCAATGCGACGCCTTCGGGGCGACTGGAACTTCAACGCACGGCCTCGCAAGGACAAGGCCGCCCGACTTCAGAGGAGAAATCGACGCGACGCCTGCCGTGAGAGCAAAACTTCGACACACAGCCCGCGGAACAACGCACAGCCGGAAAACAAGCAGGAGAATCCACGCACAGACCCGGGACATCTGGTAATCCCTGCGACCCATAGAAAGAGACTGTCCGCGCACTGGAAAACAACGCACGACTTCCCCACGTGAAAAAAAACGACGCAAGTCTGTGTGTGCTGGGGAGAAATCTACGCACATACCATTTTTCCACGTATCTCTTCTTCTGAGGCCCTTTGCAGAGATTTTCCACTCCAAAGCAGGTACTTTGGGGCATATTTATACTCCGTTTGCGCCGAATGTGCGTCGTTTTTTTCGACGCAAATTCGGCGCAAAACTAACGCCATATTTATACTTTGGCGTTAGACGCGTCTAGCGCCAAAGTATGGGCAAATAGCGTCATTTTTTTGCGTGAACGCCTTCCTTGCGTTAATGAGATGCAAGGAAGGCGTTCCCGTCTAAAAAAATGACGGCGACGCAAATGCGTCGTATTTATACTCCCGGGCAAAAATCACGCCCGGGAGTGGTCGGGTCAAAAAACCCCGCATTTGCGCCACTTTTTAACGCCTGGGTCAGGGTAGGCATTAAGGGGCCTGTGGGCTCAAAATGAGCCCACAGGTGCCCTCCCCTGCCCCCAGGGACCCCCCTGCCACCCTTGCCCACCCCAGGAGGACACCCAAGGATGGAGGGACCCATCCCAGGGACATTCAGGTAAGTTCAGGTAAGTATACATTTTTTTTTTTTTTTTTTGGGTGGCATAGGGGGGCCTTATTTGTGCCCCCCTACATGCCACTATGCCCAATGACCATGCCCAGGGGACATAAGTCCCCTGGGCATGGCCATTGGGCAAGGGGGCATGACTCCTGTCTTTACTAAGACAGGAGTCATGTAAATGGCGTCTGGGCGTCGTTAAAAATGGTGCAAATCGGGTGGAGGCGATTTTTTGCGTCAACCTGACTTGCACCATTTTCAAGACGCCCTAGCGCCACTTTTCCCAACGCCGGCGCTGCCTGGTGTACGTGGTTTTTTTCCACGCACACCAGGCAGCGCCGGTCTGCTTGCGCCGGCTAACGCCATTCAATAAATACGGCGCCCGCATGGCGCTTCAGAATGACGTTAGCCGGCGCAAAATTTTTTGACGCTAAACTGCGTTAGCGCAGTTTAGCGTCAAAAAGTATAAATACGGGCCTTTGTGCTTGAAAGAGACTTTGATTGATTTTTAAAGACTTAAGACACTTGATATCACTTTCCAGTGATATCCCGACAATTTCACATTGCATCTTTATTCGTTTTGACCTACAATTATCCTGATAAATATGATATATTTTTCTAATCCCTGTGTGGTGTATTTTTGTGGGGCTATATGGTGTTATTGTATGATTTATTGCCCAAATACTTTACACATTGCCTTCTAAGTTAAGCCTGACTGCTCGTGCCAAGCTATCAGAGGGTGTGCACAGGATAATCTTGGATTGTGTGTGACTTACCCTGACTAGAGTGAGGGTTCTTGCTTGAACAGAAGATAACCTGACTGCCAACCAAAAACCCCATTTCTAACATTGGTGATCAGCGGTGAGGATAGGACTTGTATTTGTGCAGTGACATACAGTAGCTAAGTATCTCACTACCTACCCACAGTTGAAGGTCAACTTGATTTTTATTTCTTTTTGCAAATTCGTTTTTTCATGCCAATTTTCAAAAACTAAATCCTCACTCAACATGTCTCTGACTGGGTCTCAAATTGGAGACTTTGACCTAGTCCTGTTGGATACATATACGGTAAAACAGCTAAGAGGGTTCTGCAGGGCAATGAGGGTACCCACCCAAGGGGCCTCCAAAAAGGAGGACTTTCAAGTGGCGCTGAGGGCCTGGGCAGAAGCCCATTTAGAAGAGGATGATGAGGAAGAGGAGCCAGAAAATGGCCCCTCTGAGTATTTGTTGCTATCTGTGAATGATGGTACCACTGAAATTGTGACCCCTTCCAGACCAGGGAGCAGTGTCTCTGTGCAAAGCCTGACCGCAGAGGAAAGGAGAGAGGAAAGGGAGTTCCAATTGCAAATGGAAAAACTGAAAATTGAGGCTCAACAGGAGGAAAGAAGGGCAGAGAGAGAAGCCAAGCAAGCTGAGGCTGAAAGAGCAGCCAAACAGATTGAAGCTGAAAGAGCAGCCAAACAGATTGAAGCTGAAGCTGAAAGGGCAGCCAAACAAGCTGAAGCTGAAAGAGCAGCCAAACAGGTGGAAGCTGAAAGAGCTTTGGCTGAAAAGAAACTATTGATGGCTCATGAACTGAGTCTCAAGGAGCTGGAGATCAAGGCGAGACATTCTGAATCCAGCGATAATGGTGGCAGCATACAGACAGGACCTGCTGGAGAAAAGAAGGTTTGTATACCCAAAAATGTGGTGCCCAGTTTTGTGGTGGGAGATGACATAGATAAATGGTTAGCTGCTTATGAAGTTGCACTAAGGGCTCATGAGGTTCCTGAAGGGCAATGGGGGGTAGCTATTGTGGGGTTATGTGCCGCCATTGGGGAGGGACACACTTCTCACATTGGATCAACCTGCTCAAAACACATACCCACTTCAGAAAGCCACTTTACTTGCCAAGTTTGGGCTGACCCCTGAGGGATACCGTCAAAGGTTCAGGGACAGCACCAAACAAACCACACAAACATGGGTGGATTTCTTTGACTTTTCCAGTAAGGCACTGAATTGATGGGTGCAGGGCAACAAAGTAGATAATTATAAAGGGCTATATGACTTGATTCTGAGAGAGCATATACTCAATGTTACCTATACAGAGTTGCGCCAGCACTTGGTAGATAGTAAGCTGACTGATCCCAGGAAGCTTGCTGAGGAGGCGGACCTCTGGGTTAGCACCAGAGTGTCCAAAAAGGTACCTGGGGGGGACACCCACAAAGGTGGTCAGGGTTCCCAACAGAAGAAAGAGGGGGGAGATAAACTTACAGATAAGGAACTCTCAAAAGGCCACCAAAAGAATTCTTAGGGAGGGGGTGGCAACCATTCCTCTTCCAGATTTGGGAAAAAGCCAGGGACATATGATAGGTCAGGGAAATCCAACCTCAAATGCATGGAGTGTTACCAGTATGGTCACTATAAAGGCGACGCCCAGTGCTCTAAGAGGGCACCGTCCACTACCGGACAGACACCTGGGTTGACTAGTGTAGCGCTGGGAGGGGAGATGGACCCAGATAGCTTTGGGGAGCAGGTAGAGGTTTCCCTAGTGTCCCTGGGAGAAGGAGAAATGGTGCCCAAAGCCCACATGCCCCAAAATACTTCCAAGTACAGGCAGTGGGTCACCATTGATGGGCAGAAGGTGGAGGCTCTGCGTGACACAGGAGCCAGTATGACTACTATCAAGAGTCAGCTGGTGTCAACAGAGCAGATAGTCCCTAATACATTCCACCAGGTCATAGGCGCTGACAATCGTGAGAGTCACCTACCAGTGGCTCTGGTTCCCTTTGAGTGGGGGGGGGCTCTGGTATTCTGAAAGTAGCTGTGAGTCCTGCCATGCCTGTAGATTGTCTGTTAGGCAATGATCTTGAGCATACTGCTTGGAAAGAAGTAGAGCTCAGATCTCACCTGGAGATGTTAGGGTTACCTGAGTGGGTCTGCATGACCACACGGTCCATGGCTGACCGAGAGGGAAGTCAAGGGCGTCTGGAGCCTGGAACAATGGCCCAGAGAATTGCCATGAGGAGGGGCACGGGGCACGGGAAACCAGTCCCAGAAGTTCCCGCAGTGGTTGATGGGGCTCCTGAGGAGGAGGCTCCCGAGCCAACTGGGGAAGACATTGCCACCCTAGGTGACCTACCTGAGCTTGCTGGCTGGCAAGTTGAGGGTTGACCCACCAGGGAGGAATTCTGCCAGGCGCAGAAAGAATTTCCCACTCTAGAGGGTCCGAGGAAGCAAGCCTCAGACCAGGCAGCAGGTGAAGCCTCTGGCGATCACCACCTATATTGGGAGAATGATCTCCTCTACAGTGAGCCTAAGGTTCCGGCCATTTGGTCAGCGCGTGCGCTGGTGGTCCCCCAGTGTTACCGAACCTTCCTACTGGGTCTGGCTCAGGACATTCCCCTGGCAGGACATCTGGGTCAAGGCAAGACCTTTGACAGGCTTGTCACCCACTTTTATTGGCCCAGAATGAGGACAAACTCAGATAAGTTCTGTAGATCTTGTCCTACCTGCCAGGCCAGTGGTAAAGCAGGGAAAAGGGTTAAACCCCCCCGATTTCACTTCCTGTCGTTGGCACCCCCTTTGAAAGGGTGGGCATCGACATTGTTGGTCCATTGGACCCCAAAACTGCCCTAGGCAACAGGTTCATCCTGGTTTTGGTGGACCATGCCACCCGTTACCCAGAGGCAATCCCTCTGAAGACCGTAACTGCACAGGTGGTGGCCAGAACTCTGATGGGAATATTTACCCGTGTTGGATTCCCAAAGGAGATAGTGTCTGACAGAGGCACTAACTTCATGTCTGCATACATGAAGTCTCTGTGGGATGCGTGTGGTGTAACCTACAAGTTCACCACACCCTATCACCCCCAATCTAATGGTCTTGTGGAGAGATTCAACAAGACCTTGAAAGGCATAATTGGTGGCCTCCCTGAAGCCATGAGGCGTAAGTGGGACGTCCTCTTACCATGCCCTCTCTTTACTTACAGAGAGGTCCCCCAGAGGGGGGTGGGGTTCAGTCCCTTTGAGCTTCTCAATGGGTACCCTGTTAGGGGACCCTTAAGCATTGTCAAGGAGGGGTTGGAGAGAGCTCCAAAGGCACCCCGCAGGATGTGGTCAGCTACATGTTGACCCTCCGCAACCAGATGACCCGCTTCTGGAAAGAGGCCCAAAGTAACCTTGAGGCCAGTCAAGAGGTAATGAAACGCTGGTATGACCAGAAGGCCACCCTGATAGAGTTTCAACCTGGAGACAAAGTGTGGGTAATGGAGCCAGTAGAGCCTAGAGCTCTCCAGGACCGCTGGACTGGCCTAACTGATGTAAAGGAGCGGAAGGCGGAGGTCACTTACCTAGTGAACCTCCAAACCCCTAGGAACCCCCTAAGGGTGCTCCATGTCAACCGACTAAAGGCTCATTTTGAGAGTTCTGAGGTCAACATGCTTCTGGTCACAGATGAAGGAATGAAAGAGGAGAGTGAACCTCTCCCCGACCTCCTCTCTGCCCAAGAAGCTGATGGGTCAGTGAAAGGGGTCATTCTCTCTGACTCTAAACCAGAAAGGAGACTGCTATGAGCTGTTGGAGCAGTTCTACCCCCTGTTCTCCCTTACTCCTGGACTGACCCACCTCTGTGTTCATGACATTGACACAGGTGACAGTCTCCCTGTGAAGAACAAAATTTACAGGTTATCGGATAAGGTGAAGGCCAGCATCAAGGAGGAGGTCTCCAAGATGTTAGCTTTAAGGGTTATCGAGAAATCCAGTAGTCCCTGGGCCAACCCGGTGGTGTTGGTCCCTAAGGCTACTGCCCCAGGTGCGAAGCCAGAACTCCGGTTCTGTGTGGACTACCGGGGCCTTAACTCAGTCACACGGACTGATGCTCCCCATCCCCCGAGCTGATGAGCTCGTTGACAGATTGGGTGCTGCCAAGTTCCTGAGTACGTTTGATCTTACTTCAGGGTACTGGCAGATCGCCCTGACTGAGGGGGCTAAAGAGAGATCCACATTTTCAACCCCTGATGGCCATTACCAGTTCCGGGTGATGCCTTTTGGATTGAAAAATGCCCCCGCTACCTTCCAACGGTTGGTTAACGAGGTCCTAGCTGGCAAGGATGCCTTCTGTGCAGCCTACCTGGATGACATAGCTGTCTACAGTTCCAGCTGGGAGGAACACCTGCTCCACCTCAAGGAGGTGCTTCAGGCCCTGCAACAGGCAGGCCTGACCATCAAGGCTAGTAAGTGCCAGATTGGGCAGGGTTCCGTGGTGTACTTGGGACACCTAGTGGGTGGTGGCAAGGTGCAGGCTCTCCATGCCAAGATTGAAACTATCAAGGCCTGGCAACCACCTAGAACACAGACTGAGATGAGAGCCTTTCTAGGCCTCACAGGATACTACCGCAGATTTGTCAAGGGCTATGGTACCATTGTGTCACCCTTGACAGAACTCACTTCCAAGAAACAACCTAGGTTGGTGAATTGGACAGAGGCTTGTCAGAAAGCCTTTGACTCTCTGAAGGAAGCCATGTGCACGGCCCCCGTGCTCAAGTCCCCTGACTATTCCCAGGAATTTATCCTGCAGGCAGATGCTTCAGAGCATGGCATAGGGGCGGTCCTAGCACAGCTAAATGAGGAGGGCTCAGACCAACCACTAGTCTTTATTAGCAGAAGGCTATTACCACGGGAACAGAGGTGGAGTGCTATTGAGAGAGAAGCTTTTGCTGTGGTCTGGGCACTGAAGAAGCTAAGACCCTACCTGTTTGGGACTCACTTCCGGGTTCAGATAGACCACAGGCCCCTCAGATGGCTCATGCAGATGAGGGGTGAGAATCCAAAACTCTTGAGGTGGTCCATTCCCCTACAGGGGATGGACTTTAAGGTGGAGCATCGCCCAGGGGTTGACCACGCCAATGCTGATGGTCTCTCCAGATACTTCCGCCTTAGCGATGAGAGCTCCCAGGAGGTCGGGTAGCTCTCCCCACTTTCAGCTGGGGGGAACACACATTTTGGACCTGACAGCCTTAGGGTGGTCACCCCTAACTTTTTGCCTGCCTCCTTCCACTTTTTGGACACTGTTTTTGCTGGCTTTTACTGTAGACTTTGCACACTTTATCACTGTTAACCAGTGCTAAAGTGCATATGCTCTCTCCCTTTAAACATGGTAACCTTGGATCATACCTGATTGGACTATTTAATTTACTTATAAGTCCCTAGTAATGTGCACTATATGTGCCTAGGGCCTGTCGATTAAATTCTACTAGTGGGCCTGCAGCACTGGTTGTGCCACCCACGTAAGTAGCCCCTTTACCTTGTCTCAGGCCTGCCATTGCAAGGCCTGTGGGTGCAGTTTCACTGTCACCTCGACTTGGCATTTAAAAGTACTTGCCAAGCCCAAACCTCCCCTTTCTCCACATATAAGTCACCTCTAATGTGCGCCCTAGGTAACCCCTTGAGCAGGGTGCTGTGTGGGTGAAAGGCAGGACATGTACCTGTGTAGTTTACATGTCCTGGTAGTGTAAAACTCCTAAATTCGGTTTTGCACTACTGTGAGGCCTGCTCCCTTCATAGGCTAACATTGGGACTGCCCTCATACAGTATTGGAGTGGTAGCTGCTGCTCTGAAAGGAGTAGGAAGGTCATATTTAGTATGGCCAGAATGGTAATACCAAATCCTGCTGACTGCTGAAGTTGGATTTAATATTACTATTCTAGAAATGCCACTTTTAGAAAGTGAGCATTTCTTTGCACTTAAATCTTTCTGTGCCTTACAATCCACGTCTGGCTGGGTTTAGCTGACAGCTCCTTGTGCATTCACTCAGACACACCCCAAGCACAGGGTACTCAGCCTCACTTGCATACATCTGCATTTTGAATGGGTCTTCCTGGGCTGGGAGGGTGGAGGGCCTGCTCTCACACAAAGGACTGCCACACCCCCTACTGGGACCCTGGCAGACAGGATTGAACTGAAAGGGGACCTGGTGCACTTCTTAGCCACTCTTTGAAGTCTCCCCCACTTCAAAGGCACATTTGGGTATAAAACAGGGCCTCTGCCCTACCTCATCAGACACTTGCTGGAGAAGAAACCTGAACCAGAACCTGCATCCTGCCAAGAAAAGCTGCCTGGCTGCCTAAAAGACTCACCTGACTGCTTTCTACAAAGGACTGCTGCCTTGCTGTTGCCCTGCTGCCTTGCTGTACTCTTGTCTGGCTGTGAAAGTGCTCTCCAAGGGCTTGGATAGAGCTTGCCTCCTGTTCCCTGAAGTCTCAGGACCAAAAAGACTTCTCCTTTTCATTTTTCTTTGTGCGCCAAAATTTTCGACGCACAGCTTGTTCCGCGGCGAGAAAAACGCTGCACACCGACGCTGATCAACGCGACGCCTTCGGGGCGACCGGAACTTCGACGCACGGCTTCGCAAGGACAACGCCGCCCGACTTCAGAAATCGATGGGATGCCTGCCGCGAGAGCGAAACTTCAACGCACATCCCGCGGAATGACGCGCAGCCGGAAAACAAACAGGAGAATCCACGCACAGACCCGGGACATCTGGTAATCCCCGCGACCCATAGAAAGAGACTGTCCGTGCGCCGGAAAACGACGCACGACTTCCCCGCGTGAAAAATAACGACGCAAGTCCGTGTGTGCTGGGGAGAAATTGACGCACACACCATTTTTCCACGTATCTCTTCTTCTGCGGCCCTTTGCTGAGATTTTCCACTCCAAACCAGGTACTTTGTGCTTGAAAGAGACTTTGATTGATTTTTTAAAGACTTAAGACACTTGATATCACTTTCCAGTGATATCCCTACAATTTCACATTGCATCTTTATTCGTTTTGACCTACAATTATCCTGATAAATATTATATATTTTTCTAATCACTGTGTTGTGTATTTTTGTGGGGCTATATGGTGTTATTGTATGATTTATTGCACAAATACTTTACACATTGCCTTCTAAGTTAAGCCTGACTGCTCATGCCAAGCTACCAGAGGGTGGGCACAGGATAATCTTGGATTGTGTGTGACAAAACCCTGACTAGAGTGAGGGTTCTTGCTTGGACAGAGGGTAACCTGACTGCCAACCAAAAACCCCATTTCTAACACATAGCCAGCAGAAAAGGCATTCTGATTGGCTCTCCAGCGCCCATCATTCTACTGGAGTGCTAATAAACCATATTCTGTGAGAACTCCCCACATAAAAAGATAGGCATGTTATATCTTTTTTTGTGCGGAATTCTTCACTCCGACTGCAGAGTCTCCTCACTCGTAAACTTACTTTTAACATGCAGTGTTGTTAATTCCCAAACAAACGTAAACTTACACAAAAGAGTACGTTTACGTTTGTGAATCAGGCTCTTAGTAATCTTCTTGCATGTTTCATGGACAGAGCTACCATCTGTCCTATTAAAAGGCAAGCTTTTCTTGGCTCTTGCCCACTGTCAGTGTCCCCTTATGACAGAGGGCTCAGAATGGCACACCTGTATCCCTATTATCTATCCTCACAATTGTTGGTGAATAATGACTGGTTCAATGGGGCATGGAATGACCCAGCTTATCAGTTAGAACTGATGACCAGGGTTTCCCTGAATAATGGCCATGGTCTACAGATCCCTGATAGCCATCACCATCCCTGAGACGACTAGAATGGTCTTCATTGCGCTGACAGCTGCACTTCGACACACCAAATGGGACACTAAACTCACGCAACAGACCCCCCCACCCCCTTAGGCATGGTACATGGTTAGGCAAGGTAGCGGCTGTGGAGTGGTTTGAAAAGTGGGACCTTATAGATATGATACAGTTGGGGGGTGTATGGTCAGGGACCCATATGCGTTCATTTCAAGACCTCCACAAAGACTATGCACTTACCTCCTCACAATTCTATAAATACATACACCTAATACATGCTCTTCGTGCCTGTTAGATCTGACAACCTTAGGGTGGTCATCCCCCAACTTTTTGCATGCCTCCCTCCACTCTTCTGGCACTGTTTTTGCTGGATTAAGGACTCTGCACATTTTACCACTACTAGTCAGTGCTAAAGTGCATATGCTCTCTCCCTTAAACATTGACTAATACCCAACTACCCTTTTTCTACATATAAGTCACCTCCAAGGTAGGCCCTAGTTAACCCATAGGGCAAGGAGCTATGTAGGTAAAAGGCAGGACTTGTACCTGTGTGTTTTATATATCCTGGTAGTGGAAAACTCCTAAATGTGTTTTCCACTGCTGTGAGGGCTGCTCTTTCATAGGCTAGCATTAGGGCTACCCTCATATACTGTCTGAGTGGTCGTTTCTGATCAGAAAGGGGTAAACAGGTCATATTTAGTATGGTCAGAGTGGTAATAGAAAATCCTGCTTATTGATGAAGTTGGATTTTATATTCTAGAAACGCTACTTTTAGAAAGTGAGCATTTCTCTGCACTTAAAATCCTTCTGTGCCTTACAGCCTATCTCCAATCCACGTCTGGGCTGGGCTGGTTGACAGCTCTCTTCTGCATTTCACCCAGACAACCACAAGCACAGGATGCTCAGTCACACTTGCACACATCTGCATACTGAATGGGTCTTCCTGGGCTGGAAGGCTGGAGGGCTTGACATTTCAAAGGACAGTGGCCTGCCCTCACACAAAGGATTGCCAAACACCCTACTGGGACACTGGCAGACAGAATTGTACTGAAAGGCTACCTTGTGCACTTCAAAACCACTCTCTGAAGTCTCCCCCACTTCAAAGGCATTTTGGGGTATATAATCTGGGTCCCTGACCCCACCAACTCAGACACTTGTGGACTTGAACCTGCAACCTGTCAAGAGGAACTGCCTGGCTGCCCAAAGGACTCATCTGGACTGCTTTGCTGTGAAGGACTGCTGACCTGTTGTTGCCCTGCTGCCCTGCTGCCCTCTGACTTTGCTGAGAAGTGCTCTCCAAGGGATTGAATTGAGCTTGCCCCCTGTTTTCTGAAGTCTCAGGGCCAAAAAGACTTCATCTCTTCAAGGAACTCCTTGTGCGCCAAAAGTTGACGCACAGCCTGCCAGAAACGACACACAGCCTTGCCTGGAATGAGAAAATTGCTGCACAGCTGAACCGGAACGCCGCAGCCCGACTTCCGAGTGAAGAAATGACGCAGCGCCTGCCTTGCAGCCGGAACTTTGACATACAGCCCTACCAAATCGACACACAGCCGATCCGGAGCCACACAGCCTGACTTCCCGAGTGAAGGATCGACGCAGCGCCTGCTGTGCAACAGAAAATCCGATGCATCACCTACCGGATTGACGCAAAACCTGTCACTTCACCCCACACGTCCAGGATTTGCCCGCATCATCCCTGGGCATCAAAGAGAAACCTGCATCGCAGTGAGGAACCAAGCCTTCACACCGGAAATCAACACAAGCCCCTTGTAGCGTGAAAAGAAACTACGCATCGTATGTGTTGTGCTGGAAAATCAGATGCACCACTGCGGTCTCCGTGCATGTAATTTTTGACGCAGGTACTTTGTGAAACCAAGCGATCATTATTGATTTCTAAGATCTAAGGGCCATATGTACAAAAGCATTTTCCCATAGACACAGAATGGGTAAAACCTTTTGATACATCTGGCCCTAAGACTCTTTTTAATCTTGCAAAAGTGATATTTCAACTTGTACTTATTGAATCTTTATCATTTTGACCTTAATTTAACCAGATAAATATCTTATATTTTTCTAAACACTGTGTGGTGTAGTTTTGTGGTGTTTTCACTCTGTTACTGCATGATTTATTGCACAAATTCTTTACACATTGCCTTCTAAGTTAAGCCTGACTGCTCAGTGCCAAGCTACCAGAGGGTGGGCACAGGATAATTTGGATTGTGTGTGACTCACCCTGACTAGAGTGAGGGTCCTTGCTTGGACAGGGGGTAACCTGACTGCAACCAAAGACCTCCATTTCTACCACCCCAGTTCTAACAGTGCCCAAGTATCGCAAGCCTCCCCGCTCCCTGAGTTAAGCCCATTAGAGGCTCATGGGTACAATGGCCGGGAAATGCATTTCTCAAATTTACCCCACCCTAGTTAATACTCCTGAAACTCTAGACTATCTTAGGATCCACTGGGAGGTTGACTGGGCCCTCTTGAGAATGACTGGTGGGAAGCGGTGATGGCCCCAAGGGTAATCAGGATCTCCTTCAAGCTATGTCTGATACAGACATATTACCTTTATTGCGCATACCTCACACCATCTAGGCTGCACCCTGCGGGCCTTCCTTCTTAACCGTCCTGCCCCCGCTGCACATATGCCCTGCAGACTTTTATCACATGGTGTGGCAGTGCCCAAGAATCCAGGAATTCTGCGCAGATGTAGTGGGAGAGTTGACGGAGGTGCTGGGATGAAAGGTGCCTGTCATCCTTGGTGCTGTTGCTTGGGGTCATGGAGGACTCCGAGGGTTCAAGAGCAGACCATACATTCCTGGGCACAGCTGCGATGGTGGCCAAACGAGATGTGGCAGCCAAATGAAGGGACACATCCCCCTCAAAGTGATTGCAGGGGTTGACTGGTGGGCACAACAGAAGAGACCCATATATGAGGCCCAGGGATGTCCCTCAAAATATGGCCATATATAGGGATAACGGCTGGGAAAATCTGACTAAATTTCACACTTCCCTGTTTAAATGTGAGTGTCACCTTTTACCCAGTAGACTAAAGCTATCTTATCTGCTTGTACTGTGGTTATTTGTAACACGCATGACCGTAATATATGAGTGCTTTTTGTGTGGAACTCAATATAATTGTTTATCAACAAAAAAGAAGAGCTTTTCTGATATCTCAGGTCAACTACTTTCCCAGAGCACAGAGAACCAGTGTGAGAGCTTCTGACTGTGTGTGAGCTCCTGCAACTTCTTTCAGAATCATATTATATTTATCTGATGGACTGCAAGTATCAGGATGTAATGAAAAGGTCAGAGCCTCTCTTGTTGTCTTATCTTCATTTAATTTAACAACAGCCATTTTATCTCAAATAACTACATTTCCCAGGAGGATCATGTAAGCGAAAAACATATAAAGCCAACAAGCATAACCAATCAAGATCCCTCTTTTCTAATAAATCATTCTCTGCCACCGCAAATATTGTGTGTTGTAACATATACTGAGCTCTGAAAGTGCTAACGTAAGACAGTCTCTGCCACATATTTGGGCTGACTGGTGTGTTAAACATCTGAAATGAAGGATCAGTGCTATTTTACCACCTTAGACAGAAGTACATAGTGTGTGCCACTGGAGCTTTATAGGTATGTGCTGCTGTTAGATAGAGAGATGGCTTAATTTGTCAAGATATCTAAAGTAAACCACAGAACAACACCATACACCAAGCACCATACAGCATAATTAAAGGATAACACACAATACAATAAGTCAAAACAGAATGCAAAAGGGCAACCACAGCACAACATGTCTCATTGCAATAATGCAGCATAAAAACACAGAAGCATACAAAAAACAAGAGATTACATAACCATTGCGACAAAAAGTCACACAAAAAATATGCATAAACATTGATCCCTCAGGAACCTGCTCCCATACCAGTAGTAAATGATGTTTGCTCCTAACTTACAGCAAGGACATGAAATCGCCCAAGACAAAAAATTATTTGTGATCTGGGCCCCCTGTTTTTGCCTGCCTTATCCTATACTTTTTATTGGACAGATTGCTCCATGGAACCATACGTGTGATCAGCTTATTTCCTTTGGCAATTGGTTCATTTAGCTGTATTACCCAGCGCAGCCAAAAAGAGCACACAAAAGAAAGCAGAGTGTTTTGCCAGATGATTTTCCTGACAGCAGACACACTTATGAGAGCTCCAACTCTGCCTTTGATTTGTAATGGCAATTTACCTTACTTTGATTTTTTATTGAGTTTTTCTATCAGCAGATAGTCAAATAGAACATACAAGTATATGCATATTGAAGCAGGTTGACAAGTATCTCAGAAACACTATTGCAGAATTGAGATTTATATTGGTAAACATAACATTCATAAAATATAGCGCAACAGGATCAGATTCATGTTCAAATGGCATGTCCCATCTCTCAGCATCTCTCAGAACAAACATGGAGTCAACTAAAAGCTACTGCTGTCCACTCACAGCAGGGTCTGCCACAGTAGCAGTCCCTTCTGGTCTCTGGCAGTTACACCAAATATTCTTGAAATGAGCCCCACATGCCTCTATGCCTTGCTTTAGGCACTTGTTGAGATGTATAGTCATAGTCATCGGCTCACTTGTTGTAAACCAGGATATCTTCAGAGCCCTGAGCAAAGTTTTAAGAACAGGACACTTCAACCACGATCTTGCCACATGGCGTCGGCAAAGTACTAACAACAATGCCACCGGTTTCCTCTGAGGAATGGTGATGTCTACATGACCCACGAGCAATGATATGGGTGGATAGGTTCTGTGAGTAGATGCTGCTTCGTTAATCGTATAAACAATTTTTAACCAGACGCCATGCACTGGGGTACTGTGCCTGGGCAAATGCATAAAGTCTGCTGGGTCTGTGGAGGATCCAACACAACTAGAAGGGTGCGTTGAGTCTTTCCGGTGTAGTCATTCAGTAGTGTAATATTCTCTGCTCAGAAGTGGATATGTCTATCCCTCTAGTTTATGGTTACTCACTTTGGCCCATATTTATACTTTTTTTGCACAGCATTTGTGTCATTTTTTGACGCAAAAGCGGCGCAAACGTACAAAATACAATTATATTTTGTAATACTGCTCAGTTTTTGCATCACAAAATGACGCAAATGCAGCGCACAAAAAGCATAAATATGGGCATTTATTTGCTCACAGCAATACCCCTCCCACTTTAATGGAGAGTGTCTTTTCTCATGTATTTCTCCCACTGCATCCATATGGAATTATCAGTCAAGGGGAGCAATCCACCCATCATCTCAAACAGTCCCGAAGCCCAGCTTCTAGTTTGGCAGACAGCTACATCTGGGTCAGTGGGGGAAATAGTGGGATCCTTGGGGGAAATTGTCCCACTATGTAACAACAATTTACATAACGAGTAAATAGCCACTCTTTAGATCACCTGGCCAAGAGTTGAAAAATTCTGCTCTAAAACAACAGACTGCTGTAGCCTTGGACTCCTACATGGACATCACAATGAGGCAATTCCCTTCCTCTAGTGCCACAAACACAAGGGACAAGTCTAGTATGAACTGGCTGGATTCTTCAACTAAAGAAACAACATTACAGACTCCAATTTTTGAACAGTGAAGAAACTAGATAAGGCTGCTGACTCCATATTTGACACTGACTTTCTCCAACATCCCCTTTCTTTTTGTGTTGTGATTTATATTCAAAACTGTTCTCGCCACACTATTTATAAGGTGAACAACCACAAGTCTGAATGTCCCAGCCTCCCCATCTTCTTATTCCAGACAAGGGTGCATCGACTAATAATACACATCCAAAAATTGTGATATTCTATTTCAATTGTGAGTCTGACCCAATAAAAGCTAATCAACGAATCTGGGCCTCACTAAGGTCAAATTGTTCAAAATGATGTTTTCAATATTAAGTTCCTCGCCTTGGCATAGGATGCTGTATCCAGGAGTTTCCCAATTGCTGACATGTCCTTTTTTGTAGCCAACATGCTTTCTCCTTCCTGGGAAATGCTAATTCTACTATATCATAAGAATGATGAAAAGGGTTCCTCATAAACTCCAAATTAGGAAAAGTGGTTCCTCTGAGGCCTGGCCTGGGCCAGAGTCTGCTGATTAGGGATAACTTTATAAATGAAATTGGGAACATGTCTCTAAGTTTCCTTCCCTTGACAAGGAAAAATCCTCCATACAAGTATTTTTTTATTTACCTTAGGATTTCTGCTAGCGTTGGTGGACCTGGAGCTTTTCCACTAGCTCCAGTCAGTCAAAATGTACCTACCATTCCTTCAACCAGATTCACGATTAATAGCATAACCCCAAAGACACTTTCTCTCCCCAAAGCGGCAGAGGAATCATTGAGGAAATAAGAAAGTGTGGCAGCAGATCTCACAGATGTACAAGTTCTATCACCAGTAATTATTTCCCTTTGTGGCTATGTAGCAACTGTGAGCAGGCTGTGCCATTTCCTTTAAAATTCAAAGACAACCTCATCTCACCCACGTGAAATACCTCATCACGGTATTGAATGTAGTGGCCTACTGGCACTAAAACCTTTTCCAAGGTTCCAATGACTAAAGACTTCATGACATATTGCTCAAGGAATTTAATCCTTGCAGAACCCAGTCTTGGTTGACTACAGAGCCCCGTGTCAATTCTCAGCTTCTTCATCGTTTCAGTGGGAAGCCAGATCAGGATGCACTGACTATAAATGTCTTTGTCTACATTTGGTTACCATGAAGCAACACACTTCTTCTCCAGGCATGATGGATAGTCAAGGTTTGGTTCAGGTCTTTGGGCAATGGACAGCCTTCCGGTGGTCACTCCACTTTATCTCTCCCAAGTTTCTATTGCAAACTCTTGCCATTGTGTGTAGATTTTCATCTTCTCTCCTTTTCTGCATCTTATCTTAAAAACAGAGAGACTTTACCATAATCTTATTCTCTTGCAATCTAGACATCACAGATCAAAGATTTAATATCATCCTGGAGAATGCCTGAATTTTGTGAGAGACTACTAGGCTAATACACTGGTTACCCATTGGAAAATGGATCCAGCTCAAGGCGCTGTGTATTGTATACAAGGCAATGGCCCAGAGGAATCCTGACTTCATTAACAATCTGGTTACCCTTTATGTTCCTAAGCATGCTTTACGCTCATGTAGTCTGTGCCTTGCGGCCATCCTTCAGTTGGAGCTGGTTAGGCAAGGAGGCCAGTCTTTTAGATATCTCGGCCCTAAGCACTACAACATGCTCCCTTTTGGAGTTTGAACTGTCACCTCCCTTGAGAATTTTCGCAAGAAACTTAAGAGTTGGCTTTATTAATCGCTGTCGGTGTCCCTTTCCTCTCTGATCTAGTGCTAGGAAGCCCTACAGGAAGCCAAGCGGGTGATAAATTCAAAATGATAATAATATGCACAGACCTGCCAACCTGAACAAAAAATTCACCGTGTGAGGATGGGACAGGCCAAAGGGTGGGTGGAGGGGGGGGGGAGATCTCCCACAGAGAAGTACTTAAGAGGCACTTTTGTAGCCACCCCACCCCAATTCCTCTGCTCAAAAAAAGCTTTCTGAGGCTGTGCCAAAGTCCTGGGGTGTTTTCACACCCCTTAATGAACAAGCTGGAAATCCACTTTTTACAGTGGTATTCAGCACATTTTCCCTGCCACTTTGTGATATTGGCTATTCTTCAACGGGTGACCGTGTGATAGGAGCCGATATAGTATATCACACTGTGGCACAGTGAGCATTGGCAGGTCTGTATGTAGTTTCTGTATTCTGGAGAAAGTACCAACGTTTCACAAGCAAGCCTGAGCAACCTGGATCAATGATTGGGGACTTCTGTCTCATTGTTGGAGCTATCATGGTCTTCCTGAATTTCACAGATTTAATTTGAGCTCAGGCATTTCTTATCGGACAGTGAAAGGGTACTAAAACTACAAATATCAGCACTGGATCCAGTAGAAAGTATTTATACTGAGTCAGATGAAATTTCCACATTTGAGAAAACAATGAGAGTGCTGGGAAACCAGCATCTTTTAAAAAAAAATCAGATCACACAGGTCTTCTTTTCAATATACTGAAGTCAATAAGACTTGCAGTCATTGTTACTCTGTCATATCTACTATACTTAATACGGTTTGGACAGTTTTTCAGAATCTTATTATCTTGCTTGTCAGTGGTATTTCCCATCCTGGGCAGTAATGACAGGCAGAGAGAGATCACAGCCACAAAGGGGAGCTGAGAATGAACTGTCCTCAGCCTCGCCTCCACATATCACTCTACAAAAAGGTTGGTTTTCATTTATTTTCACCCCGAATACTATTGCTCTTGCCTTTGCCCTGCAGGAGTCTGGACCCACGCTGTGCGGTTTTGGTAGCGTCAAAGCTGCATGACAGAATTCACAGCACATTTGAAAACATGAATGATATATGTATGTGTGTTTGGTGAATGTAGCCTGAACTCTGCCAGAGCACCTTCTCTAGTAGTGGTCATTGAACAAGAGGAAGAATGGAAGGCAAAGTGGACCACAAAACATCAGCTCTAGCACAAAGGGGGGAAATCCACACAGGTGAATGAGGACCGAGGGGTGATCAGGCTGGTATACAAAGGTGTTACATAAAGAACAGTGGTTACTGATGCAGGCAATTTGTAGTACTTGGAGGATTTCAACAGGGGTGGCATTTAATATCCAACAGTGAATTAGGAGAAGGTATGATATCTTGTCTTCTAACACTTGCAGTTACAATCTCTAGTCTGCTGATTATGTTGCAATGAGTTTTTCAAAGCACAAAACGTCTTGTTTTGTTTGGCCAGATACTTTGGGAATTTACCTTTCATGGCCATCTATATAAGATGTAGTTTGTCCTAAAGAAGACTTACAACAATAGGGGGAGTGGGTGGAATTTTCCTAACCAAGTTTAACTGTCCAGTTTTCACTAATCTTTTGATCATGTGACTAACAGGGTGGAGAACACCTTTCAGAGGGGACAGGTGGATTTCTGGAATGTCGGCAAATAGAGCTATACTTTCATGAATGTGGGACAGGCCCAAGGACTGAACAGCTGTTTTGAATTCACCTTCTGTGAGAAATGTTTCACTCTGAAAAAGAAGTAGAGATGAATCTGTAGTTGTGGTCAAAATGAAAGCTGGGAGATATGATGCTGCTAATAACTTAGATGTAGGCTTTGAGAGTTAGGCTAGGAAATGTTCAAAACACTTTCAAGGGTTCAGTGTACAGGTTGATGATGACTGGTGACAAGGTTTGGAACATTGTGGAATGATGCATGTTACTGC
The DNA here is from genome assembly GCF_031143425.1 of Pleurodeles waltl. Lineage (NCBI taxonomy): Eukaryota > Metazoa > Chordata > Amphibia > Caudata > Salamandridae > Pleurodeles > Pleurodeles waltl. Next base: position 1,328,421,984 of record NC_090446.1, on the reverse strand, counting down.
GATGGATTCATAACTTGACATCCCCATCTGGGCACTATTTACAGCTCTGGCTCATACCACTGTAGCATGATGCCTTAAAAGACACTCAATGCACTCTCTGTGATTGAGAGAGACAACTGATTGCTGTTGGACCGGGCCCTCACTGCAGAGTCACCCTCAAACATGATGCCTTTTAACTTGCAGTTTTTGCTGAATATGTTTTTTTGGCCTTGGAACTCTGTGCACATTACCCCAGCTAACCAGTGCTAAAGTGCTTAAGTTGTCTCCATAAAACATGGTTACATTAGCTTACACCCAATTGGCACATTTAATTTACTTTCCCATCCCTTGTAGAGTGGAATACCATATACCAAGGGACTGTAAATTAAATGCTGCACTTATTCTGCCACCCATTTAAGTAGCACCTTAAAACATGCCCCAGGCAGCCATTGCAGCCAGAGTGCAATTTTAAACTGCCATATCGATTTGGCATTTAAACCCCCTTGTCAAGCCTTTCAATCCCTTTTTATTACATATGTCACCCCTAAGGTAGGCTCTAGATTGCCCATAGGGCTGTGTGCATTGAAAATTAAAGATTGGACATGTACTTTTGAATTTTGCATGTCCTGCTAGTGAAGAACTTCTAAATTCATGTTTCACTACTGTGAGGCCTACTCAAATGGTAACATTGGGGATTCCCTAAAACATTTAATGAGATGTAATTTCCAATTGGGAGCAGGTGGTTATCTCATGTTTGGTATCTATGAAATTGTAATGATAAGCCCTTTTTAATGGAAAAGTTGGATTCTTCATTTCAATTTTGACAATTTTGACAATGCCACTTTTAGAAAGTGGGTGTTTTCCTGCCCTTTTGTTCCTGTAGCTTGTCTAGGATCACATAACTGGGTGTAGCTGACAATTAGACTTTGTGAATTCCTCCCAGACAGTCACACAATAGAGAGATTGGGTGTGCCTGAATGAGTCATCTGCTGGTAGGATGGTGGATCTGGGGGGGGGGACAAAGCTGAGCACAGCCCACTTGCAACTGATTAGCCTGTGCACTAGCTTCAAACAAAGGGCCTAATGACCCCACATTGTCACTACAGCCAACTTGGAACCAGGGCAGGGGAGACAGGGAAGTCCATGCACTTTGAAGCCACTGTCGAGTAGCTTCTCACACCTTTCAGAACCAAGGCACCAGGGTATTAAAAGGGGACCTTAGACCCCAACTCTTCAGTACAACTTCGGACCTGTGGATACCCTGTCAGGAAGAAGGACTGTGCCTCTGCTGGATTGCTGCTCCAAAGGAACTGCTGCCCTGCTGTGCTGGCCTGCTGCTTGCTGCCCTCCTGCCTGGAGAAGAACTGGACCTGCAACCTCATCTTAAACCCAGGACCCCAGAGTGACTCGAAGGGCTAGTCTGCTGGCCTTCTGATCTCAGCCTCAGGGACATAAAAGGCTCCCCAACCAGCTCCTGAACCCAGTTGCAGCATGTTCCTGACCCCAAGTGGTGCCTCTCTGGTCCCGGACCTTTGGTGTAGCTCACGGGCTCAATCAACCAATCTTTTGGGCCCTCTGCTACCACAGTTGGGCCCATTCGATCCAGCACCTTGCCGCCCACACCACAATTCAGTGCAAGCCACTGCCAGCCCATCTCTTCACACAGCAAGCATTGATCGCTCGAGAGGGTGTGCCACAGCAAAGTTCCAGCTTGCCTATCCTTGATGCCCAGCTTGCTCTTTGTGCCATGCCAACCACCATCTGCGACACTCTCCTTGCTCCTTGCAACCCGTTCCAATGCGAGTGGCACAAGAAATTTGAGAAGGTATAGCTTCAGCTGGACTAATCTGGGTCTGTATCTGACCCATGCTCCATCACAGTCAGCCTGAACTTTTGGCTGTGACCTGGTCCAGCATGACCAGATAGCTATGGTCGGCACTTTACGCTTGTAGGTGCTATTTACAGTTTACTCATAAAAGTAAAATTCATAACTCTGGTTCTACTGATTGGATTTCTATTGTTTTGGTCTTGTTTTACTTATTACATTCAGATCTGTTTTTCTGACATGGTGTGGGATCTTTTGGTGTTGTGTTTTCCCTGATATCCTGTTTAAAGTGTTGCATATATACTTTACACATTGCATCTTAGTTAAGCCTGGCTGCTCTGTGCCAAGTTACAAGGGGGTGAGCACATGGCAATTTGGGGTTTACCGGTGCCTTACCCGACTAGGATTGTGGTTGCTGCTTGACCCCAGTCAACAAGCAACCTAATTTCTAACAATTACAATCGCCAGCCTGTGGTTCAAAGCAAAAACTTGACTATTGTGAAATGACACTGTGGTTTGGGCAAATCACATTACTTAACAACAAAGAGTAGGATGCTAAGCAGGCTCTCCAATCAAGGATAAATGAAAATCCTGGTCAACTCAAGGCAATCTGCATCTTGTGAAAGGAATTCAAGATGCTAAAGGCTGCTTCAGACCTACAGGAGGAACCTTCAAAATAGGCAAAGCAATCATACACCCAAATGCACTGCATGACAAGACAACAGCAGAGGTGCCTAATCACTCTGCTCCAAACCAGGGTAAAGATAGACATAACACATCTACAGTAATAGCATATATCTGCCCTATGAGTTTTTGAGGGCTGGTTGATATTTGGCCCCTGAGTACTAAACAATTTTGCAATTGCAGTCTCTAAAGATCACAGAGTTTTTGACATGCTAGAAAAGCCTTTCTGTCCCTGATAAGGGGTTTGCAAATCATTGCAAATTGCAGTTAGGAGGAAGTGTGAAAGGGACATGTCTTCCTAACTGTGGTTCACAGTGGCATGTTCCAATGGTTTGGGTGCTGTAGTTGAGATTGCTAACCATTGGAAAGTTACTGACACCTCAAAGTGGTTGGTAATAGATTCACAAAGTCTAAGCTCTCTATCAAGGGCAGCTTCCTCTTTGACAATCATGTCAGGCAGTTTTCAGGTGGGTAGGCAGTGGTATAGGCTTCCACAGCACCAGGGTGTGACTATCATTGGTACAGCAGGTGCAGTGGCACAAGGGAATATAGCCTTGAGCGGCCCATTGAACTCTACTAATTACTTATTTTACTGCCTCAACAACAGTGAAAAGCGCCATTTTCCTTGCTTGCACCGGGGCACATGGCATCTTTACTACGCTACTGCACAGCACCTCTCAACCAATGTGTTTGCAAACCATAAACATTTTTTAAGCAGGGCTGTCCCTTTAATGGACCTAAGTTGCTTTAAAAAAATATTCCTATTCAGGAAAGCAAATAGAAGAATCACGGCCTGCAGCCCTTTGCAGGCCACAACCCCTGCATTCACAGACATTGGGGGTGGGTACAAATTGCGGCATGTTTCATTAAAATTCTTTAAATAGCTGGTTTTAGGAGCCACTGTCAATGTACAATTTGCATTTTGACCTACTGGTACATAGGACGTATCACAAATTGCATTCCCTTACGCAAACCACAACTTGTGCTAATTGCACGTCCTACTTTGAGAATGGGTTTGAGCGCATCGTGCCCTACATCTTGTTTTTGTTCTGTTTGCAAGATTTAGAATTCACTGAATTACGACAGGCATTCACGTCGCCCACTTGGCCCTGCTGAGTGCCCTGTGTTTTTCACTCAGGTGTCTTGTTAGGGCCTCAGGGCAGTCGTAGGGCACCCTCCAGCCTGGTTCCATCTGACATCTGTGGCGTCCTCTTCTGTAATGAGCAGGCAGCATTTTGAAAGCACCCTATAGCTGGTGATTTCGACATAATCAGGGTAACATTTCCATTCGTCCTTATAGCTTTCTCTGCGACCACGTCTCTAACCCCTTCTCTGAACTCTTCCGCGTTATCCCTTCGTTATGTTTCCCTGTGTCCTCGTCCCTGACACATTGTCAGATCTTTGTGATTCCCAGTAGGCGGAAGTGAAGTGGGAGACAGGTAGGGATGGGTGGGAGTCAGTCGCACAGCCGGTTTAGTTTATATGTAAGCCTATGATCGGTTCTCCCTATCCAGAGAAAAGAAGTGCCTCTTGCTCTTAAACAGCTGGCGCTGGGGGTCCTCTGAGAGACGAGGAACCCACACCTCCCCGTTGATATTTAATTCCGCATTAGTGTACATTTCTTTCTGCAGAAGTTGTCTCCTGAGAGAGGCTGAACTCAACAAAGGATGGAACCCGCATATGTCTGCCTGCAATTCTATTCAATTGTCGAGCTCAATCAGGGGCGGCTTACACCGTATGTGTATCTGTTCACGGAGATCTGTCCACACCAATAAAAGTAATTCGTCGTGTTGGGCAGGAAAAACTGAAAATGATAGGCGCGTTGTTATTCAACTGTCTGCACTCATTATCAACACTGAACATGACTGAGTTATACTGAAAACCAGGGTCCCAGAAAGACTTCACTCACACACCCCACTCTGCATTTCCAAATGGAACCAATAGTAAAAGAATGTTTAGTTATTGGAGCCCACCTGAGGTAACAAGTTCCTAGCCGCACCTACTCAGGGCTCACGTTTGATTGGCGTGCTTGCTGCTGCGCGCGCCATTGACTTGGCAACCAATAAACTGTTGGAGAAAACCCTTCCCTGGTGCTCCAGTTACTTGAATCCATCCTGCCCTTGAGCATAGCCGCATCTTATTTAAAAATAAATGACATCTATGACAAAGGTGCAGCGCGGTGTGAATTAAAGGTCAATGCTAGAGTCGGGCCAGATGTTCCCTGTCAGCGGCTGCTGCTCTACTGTACCTGCAAGGGTTAGTATTTTATTTTTAATTTGATTTCTATTGACAGCAGGCCTCGTGGGTTGCCGCGCTAGTTAGAAGAGGTTGCTTTATCTTAAGATGTCTTATTTGCCGAGCCCTTGGCGGCCCCCTTGAGTTCCTGCTCTCCTGTGCCTTGTTGTCCTTTTCATGACTTACACAGTCACTCCTTCATGAATATTCCAGCAAGCCATTCTTTCTGGTTTTCTACCGTTCTCCATTGACCATTAGCTGGTTCTGAAGTCTCTGTGGACTGGTGCATTCACTATAGTGATCTGTCTTTGATCCAGTTGACACAGGCTTCAATCCTGTTGGGTCCACCCAGCCCTTCATCCTTCCAAGGTTGATAAAATCAACTCTGCTGAGTTGGGTAACGGTAAACATTAGGTACATAGCGTGTACTAGGTGTTTTAAGTTTCCACGTACTCAAATAGGGCAGAACATCAGGCCTGAGAAGGAGGGCATACTGTGGTAACGCTAAAATAACGTATGGTAATCTTAATTATTAACATTTCTACTCTTCTTCATAATTTTCACTACACCTGAGGTGAGTTCTACCTCCAAGACAAGAAACTCTGAGTGAAAATTGCCAATGCAAACCCCACTCACCTAGCTGGGAGCCACAGAAAGGAAAAAGAATGTTGTGTTAACCGTCTATACGTCAGTCGAAAACTGGGATATGAAACAGTGGATGGACAAGGCGTACCCAAGGACTGCCCTTGGTACCCACTGACTCCATGGGCTTGAAATGTCAAATGATGAACTGGCATCTCCCACGTTCTTTTCCACCTCCCTGATGTCTCTGCTGATCCAAAGGAGGAAGAAAAATACAGATGATGCTGTCATGATGCTATCACCTCCCCCCTTCCCTTGGATGAAGAAAGGAGGGGGGGTTTATTTGTGTTGGAGGTGCAACTGTCAGCAAGGTGTCTGCTGTCCACAGTTTTATTGAGAGCAGAGGGGTGGAAAAAGCTATAGGGAGCTGGGAGGAGAGGGCAGTAACCCAGATGTATTTTTTAATTTTTGAAAGAGGGTACTGATGGGTAGGTCAGCACGACACAACATATCACTTCTCAATAGCTTATTAAGGGACGTAAGAAGGACATATCAGAGTGAGGTGGAGATTGGCAGGAAGACAGGTTATATATAAATGTACGGGATGGTGGAGGACAGGGAAGGTAGTAGAAGTGTGCATGGGATGAGCAAAGCTGAGGGAGGTGAGGGAAGTTGAGGAAAGCCATATTGTGCATGGCTCATCTCGCACCTGCACGGCTGATCCACAGAATCAGTTTGCACAGTGGGTTCACAGGGGCCGTAAGTAGGGGTGGGTGTAACTGGGGTAATTTTCGCTAGTGTAATTCCTTAAAATTACCGCAAATTACTCAGAATTACGAATATAGGTGTGAGAAGCTTAATCCAACTATTAGGCTATTTTCTTATTACGAAAATGCACTATCGCATCCAAAATGGGCCAGAGGATGCATGTTGAGCTAAGAAAATAGCACTAAATCCTAGAGGGCACGAACAGCAGTAGCCTGTCTCTTAATTTGTTGTTCCTCTGGTAGAATTTGTACCCCAAATTCCTCCAAATTCCTCAAACTGGAGCAATTAAGTAATATAGGTAATTTTGCATCACAAGAGTAATGCTTAATTGCAGAAATTACTCCACTTACTACAGCGTAGTTAAAATTTCACCCAGACTTACCATAGGTCATTTAAAATTGGAGCTAGTGATCAATAATGAGAATGTTCAGCTTTGTGGTTTGGAATGGCATTGTAGGCAAATCAAGCTTTGCTCAAATGGATCTATGATGCCATTTATATATAGATATGTCGTCCTTGTTGACAGCTCCTCATCCAGATTTCTATATATCTTCCTCAGCGGCCTATGTTGGTTGTCCCTCTGCTCTACAAAGAAAGAGCAGTGCTCTCTTTCCTTTAACTTCAACTATGCTGTGGCATAACCAGACTGTCATGGGCCCTAGTGTAAGGAAGGAAATGCTCCCCCTGTCAGCTATTTTAACTGTGAAATACACCACTGCACTTCCTGCACCGAAGGAAGCTGCACCCTGCCTGGGAGTTGTAAACCTAACTCCACCGCTAGCGCTGCAACAGATAAAGGGTAAGAATTCAAGAGAGCGCTGCACACAGACCGGGACAAAAACAGGCTCTTCAGCAGATGTGGAACCTCTGCGGCAGCTGAAGACAGACCAGGACAGCTAGGAAGAACCAGGACCCATGGAGGGTGAGCAAAACAAGTCAAAGAGCAATCCACTGGTGTCTTACCCGAACATCAGTTGCATGTACAATACGCCGCACTGCCACGAGTAAAAATATGTTTACTGTAATCACCATAAAAAAAAAGAAACAGAAGTGCGAGACCCTAATGAGGATATGCCAGAGAAGCGTGAAAAAGGTGCTGGGCACATGCGGCACCATACGCCCTCACTATGTACACCTTGAAGTTTCTTTCGAAGGCAGAGTTCGCCCCTCACGGGCTGTAAGCCTTGTCACTTTAAAATATATAAAAATTGAATAAAGAAATAAAGGGCCATCCAGCTTCGTACAGTGCCAGAGAAAGCTTGTTTAGAGATTTTAAAACTGCGAGTAAGTGCCTGGTTGCTTCGGCGCAACATAAACTACACCGTTTTGCTCTGTCGCGATTAGGCGATCTTATCGAGGCCTGCGCCGAAACAAATTTAGCCCATCACTCACCGGAGATAGAATCAGAGATTCTAGATATGTCCGCGCTTTTATTAATTCCATTTACTTTTCTTCCTCCGAGAAGCCGAGCACCGCAGCGAGGCATGGTGAAGCCACAGCAGAGTGTCACCGGAGTGTCTGCCGAACAATTGGATAATGGGAAGGCAGGGAGATAAGGACTGCAAATGGAATGAAACAGTTCCGATTCAGAGGGACTTTTTCATCGTCCACTAACAACTGTCTCGAAATGGCGGCTCTCGAGAAGCCTATGAAGGGGCTTTTGTGCGCAGATCTTTTTAGTCAACCGAACTGTGGGCTGGCAGCTTTAGGAACATACGAGGACCCGAGGGCGACTTGGGTGCATCGTATTATCTTCATCATCAATCGTATTTAATGCGCAGATGAAGGGATTCAACTCGGGAAATTGAACACGATGTTCCTTTCAAGTGATTAGGTCGAGGGAAAAGGCGCTTACCCGCTTAGGTAAGGGGCCTGTACCTGAGGCAGGAAGTGCGTCAGGCCGCGCGTCCTGCGTCACACAGTCCGCTGACTTTTTTAGGTGTCCCAGGATGCGTGTAATCAATTACAAGTACTACTCTCCATGGGAGTATGCTGGTGAGCCAGGCCTACTGTGTCACATGCCAGGTTCCAGTAATTTATATCTGGATGGGCCAAGGGTGGGCAATTGTGTGCCCAATTTGCGACAATTATGGCGGTATAGTCTACAACCTGGGCTCTGGTGCCACTGCACCTGCTGCATCATTTGCAGGGAAAACCCCTGTCTCATCTTACCCAACACACACCTCCCCCCTGCAGCTTGCATCAGACATGAGCTACAGTCGCCTGTGGGCTGTTTTCTTTTTACAGGCATGCCCAGAGTTTTGTCTCAGACAGTAGAACAATACGGAAAATCATCTAAAGGTGGTATTGTTCTCCCTATCAGAAGCAAATTAAACAGCTATTGCACTATAAAATGTATTCTAGATATTTCTCGTTGAACCCTCACTGATAATTAAAGTTAGCAAAAGTGAAAAAAAATCACATTTGCCGACATAAAAGAAGTACTTAAAAAGGGCTTTCTCTGTAGCATCTTTTGCTATTACTGGGAGGGCCAACGGTCATGTTTGGGTGCACCTGGCCCACCTGACCCACCCGCTAGAACCGGGCCTGCTGTGTCACTTCTGTACTGCCAGATACGTTTTAAGGCATTGGCAAAGTGGATATTTACCCAGGACCCCCCCCCATCCAAGGAGTCCCTTGGGAAAGTGAAATTTATCATTGTCTTACCTCTGTCTCTTCATGTTACCCTCTCACCTTCTCCCTTCCTAGCTCTACTTTGCCCAGGTCATCTTAAGGTATTTTTTTTTTGAGCGAAGGGTTGGGGGGTTGGGGTGGCTGAACAAGGCATATTTCTTTTTTCTTTCTTATAAACACGTTTTATTGGTTTTAACTTATTGGCAAGACATACAGATAAAATTATTTTCCACATAAGGGCAAGACATATTTCAACTGTGTTAGAGGGAAATCTGTTAACAAAATAAGACAGATCAATTTGACACAATAATATAGGTTTAATCGATTTTCAGCTGGGAACAACAGGCAGTCTCAACATAGAGGCCATGAATGAAGTTCAAAGTTATGGTTCAAACACCAGTTGCATTTATACTGTAAAAACCACAAAAAACTGTGGTGAAGAGTTCACCATTGACGTAAGCAACTACAAGCAGTACAGATAAGATAATGAGCTGCCCCTGGAAAGAAGCACATGCACTTGTTGGCCTCATGGGTGGGTAAGTTACACTGACGTCATTCACCATATCTATCTTTCTGCACAACAAGAGATTATGGGGGTCATTCTGACCCTGGCGGTAATTACCGCCATGGCGGAGGTTGGCGGTAGCACCGCCAACAGGCTGGCGGTGCTCCGCCGGGCATTCTGACCGCGGCGGTACAGCCGCGGCCAGAAGCGGAAAGCCGGCGGTGTACCGCCGACTTTCCGCTGCCCGTGGGAATCCGCCATGGCGGCGCAGCTTGCTGCGCCGCCATGGGGATTCTGACACCCCATACCGCCATCCTGTTCCTGGCGGTTCGCCCGCCAGGAACAGGATGGCGGTATGGGCTGTCGTGGGGCCCCTGGGGGCCCCTGCAGTGCCCATGCCAATGGCATGGGCACTGCAGGGGCCCCCATAAGAGGGCCCCACAAAGAATTTCAGTGTCTGCTTTGCAGACACTGAAATTCGCGACGGGTGCAACTGCACCCGTCGCACCTTCCCACTCCGCCGGTTCCATTCTGAGCCGGCTTCCTCGTGGGAAGGGTGTTTCCCGCTGGGCTGGCGGGCGGACTTTCGGCGGTCGCCCGCCAGCCCAGTGGGAAAGCCAGAATGACCGCCGCGGTCTTTCGGCGGGAACCGCTTGGCGGGCGGTGACCGCCGCGGTCAGAATCACCCCCTATATGTTGCGTGCTGCTCGTGGTAGTCCTGCCTTGCAAATACTTATCTGACCTTTACACAGTTCCCCTTAACACAATATGAATGACTTGTGGTTTTTAGGACCCCTGTGCTAAGGAAGGATACACCCTTCTGTTCCACCCTGTTCATGCTAAGTGAACATTTTGAAAGCAACATGTGGTGCAGCTTTAAAGAAAAACTCTCATTCTAATGTTGCTTGGGCCTCTTGTGTGTTTCAGCACAGCTAACTTAACAATGCAGCATGTATATATGTTTCCTAAGTAATAAGTGTTTGTTTGTCCTAAGTAAGACCTGCCTTTTCTATTGAACCCACAGTCTGTCTTTTTTTTAACATGTCATGTATTAAGCCTTTCACTACTTACATTGGTTTACAACTATCTAGCCTAAAATGCTTGTATTGGGATTTGGGAACTTATGTTTGTTTGTATGTGATGTATTCCTATTCTTCCTACATCAACTGTTTTTGAGCAACCCTAATTCTGAAGTTTGTCATCATGCACACTTGAATTACAATGGTGCATACCACATCCACAACTATACACCCTCAAGAAGATATGGGAACCACATATGTATCTCAAGAGCATCCAAAGAAGGGATCAATCATTACAGCAAAAAATGAGCTAAGTAGCACAATACTGCAAACCTAGGACCTTACTTAGATTTTGGTGGATAATCCTTCAAAACATGGTGGATGTCCTGTCCTCTCGATTCCAAATGACACAGGCCAAAATGTGCTTGTCATATGGCAAACAGGACATCTGCCACATTTGTGACTATCCCGTCCTCCAAGCTCTAAATAATCTGCCACATTTGTGACTATCCCGTCCTCCAAGCTCTAAATAAGGTCCATAGTCTGTTCATAAAAATTGATAATAATATAATTTAAATCTCTCCCTCAAATATATTTTCAGAGAAATGAGGAAAATAATACACAATTTTAAAACATTTCTATACTACGTCTTTGTAAAAACAATGGTTTTGTTTCAGAAACAAACAGTGGACACCTTAAACACATTCTAATGCTTCAAGTCTCACGTCTTCATATTAAATCTCACTTTTAAACCAAATCGAACCCTTGGCCCACATAATTTGCCTTTGTAGGAGGCTGGCCTGGCTTGTAGTGGGTACCAGAGGTACTTACACCTTGTGCCAGGTCCAGTTATCCCTTATTAGTGTAGAAGAGGTGTTTCTAGCAGCTTAGGCTGATAGAAGGCAGCTATGGCAAAGCAGCTTAGGCTGAACTAGGAGACATGTAAAGCTCCTACTATACCACTGGTGTCATATGCACAATATCATAAGAAAACACAATACACAGAAGTACTAAAAATAAAAGTACTTTATTTTTATGACAATATACCCAAAGTATCTCAGTGAGTACCCTCAGTATGAGGATAAGTTATATACACAAGATATATGTACACAAACCAAACTTAGGTAAGTAATAGCAAGAAAAGTAATACAAGCAGTGTAGAATTACTGTAGATTGCAATAGGAGCACATAGGTATAGGGGCAACACAAACCATATACTCCAAAAGTAGAATGCGAACCACGAATGGACCCCAAACCTATGTGAGCTTGTATAGGGTCGCTGGGACTGTAAGAAAACAGTGAGAGTTAGAAAAATAGCCCACCCCAAGACCCTGAAATGTAGGTGTAAAGTGCACCTACTACCCCCAGAGAGTACAGAAGTCGTGATAGTGGGATTCTGCAGGAAGAACAAACACCAGCAATGCAACAACAGTGGATTTCTGGACCTGAGTACCTGTAAGACAAGGGGACCAAGTTCAATAGTTGTGACAGTGTCGAGAGTGGGCAGGAGCCCAGGAAATGCCAGCTAAGGGTGAAAGGGAGCTGCCACCAGATGGAAGAAGCTTAGAGTTCTGCAAGAAAGAAGAGAGCTAGGGACTTCTCCTTTGGAAGACGGATGTCTCACATTACGATGAAGCTTGCAGAGGTGTTCCCACACAGAAAGACTGCAAACAAGCCTTGCTAGCTGCAAGGGTTGTAGTACAGGTTTTTGGGTGCTGCTGTGGCCCAGGAGGGACCAGGATGTTGCGACTTGGAGGAGGAGACAGAGAGGGTGCCCAGCAACTCAGAGAGCCCTCACAGAAGCAGGCAGTACCCGCAGAAGTACCTGAGCAGGCACTTGGAAGTAAAGTGAACCAGAGTCCACGCAAAGTCACAAAAGGGAGTCCCACGTCGCCGGAGGACAACTCAGAAGGTTGTGCACTGCAGGATAGAGTGTCGGGGACCCAGGCTTGGCTGTGCACAAAGGAAATCCTGGAAGATTGCACAGGAGCCGGAGCAGCTGCAAATCACATGGTACCCAGCAATGCAATCTAGCGTGGGGAGGCAAGGACTTACCTCCACCAATCTTGGACTGAAGAGTCACTGGACTGTGGGAGTCACTTGGACAGAGTTGCTGAGTTCCATGGACCACGCTCGTCGGGCTGAGAGGGGACCCAGAGGACCAGTGATGCAGTCTTTTGGTGCCTGTGTTAGCAGGGGGAAGATTCTGTCGACCCACAGGAGATTTCTTCAGAGCTCCTGGTGCAGGGAGGAGGCAGGCTACCCCCAGAGCATCCACCACCTGGAAACAGTCGAGAAAGCCGGCAGGATGAGGCGATACAAGGTTGATAGTAGTCGTCTTGCTACTTTGTTGCGGTTTTGCAGGCATCCTGAGCAGTCAGCGGTCAATCCTTTGGTAGAAGGTGAAGAGGAAGATGCAGAGGAACTCTGGTGAGCTCTTGCATTCATTATCTGAAGAATTCCCAAAAGCAGAGACCCTAAATAGCCAGAAAAGGAGGTTTGGCTACCAAGGAAGGAGGATTGGCTACCAAGAGAGGTAAGAGCCTATCAGAAGGAGTCTCTGACGTCACCTGTTGGCACTGGCCACTCAGAGCAGTCCAGTGTGTCCCCAGCACCTCTAAATCCAAGATGGCAGAGGTCTGGGACACACTGGAGGAGCTCTGGGCACCTCCCCTGGGAGGTGCAGGTCAGGGGGGTGGTCATTCCCCTTTCCTTTGTCCAGTTTCGCGTCAGAGCAGGGCTGGGGGATCCCTGAACCGGTGTAGACTGGCTTATGCAGAGATGGGCACCATCTGTGCCCATCAAAGCATTTCCACAGGCTGGGGGAGGCTACTCCTCCCCAGCCCTCACACCTATTTCCAAAGGGAGAGGATGTTACACCCTCTCTCAGAGGAAGTCCTTTGTTTTGCCTTCCTGGGCCAGGACTGCCTGGACCCCAGGAGGGCAGAAACCTGTCTGAGGGGTTGGCAGCAGCAGCAGCTGCAATGGAGACCCCGGAAAGGCAGTTTAGCAGTACCCGGGTACTATGCTAGAGACCCGGGGGATCATGGAATTGTCACCCCAATGCCAGAATGGCATTGGGGTGACAATTCCATGATCTTAGACATGTTACATGGCCATGTTCGGAGCTACCATTGTGACGCTATACATAGGTAGTGACCTATGTATAGTGCACGCGTGTAATGGTGTCCCCGCACTCACAAAGTCCGGGGAATTTGCCCTGAACGATGTGGGGGCACCTTGGCTAGTGCCAGGGTGCCCACACACTAAGTAACTTTGCACCCAACCTTCACCAGGTGAAGGGTAGACATATAGGTGACTTATAAGTTACTTAAGTGCAGTGGTAAATGGCTGTGAAATAACGTGGACGTTATTTCACGCAGGCTGCAGTGGCAGGCCTGTGTAAGAATTGTCAGAGCTCCCTATGGGTGGCAAAAGAAATGCTGCAGCCGATAGGGATCTCCTGGAACCCCAATAACCAATACCCTGGGTACCTCAGTACCATATACTATGGAATTATATGGGTGTACCAGTATGCCAATGTGAATTGGTAAATTTAGTCACTAGCCTGCTAGTGACAAATTTGGAAAGCAGAGAGAACATAACCACTGAGGTTCTGGTTAGCAGAGCCTCAGTGAGACAGTTAGGCATCACACAGGGAACACATACAGGGCACATACTTATGAGCACTGGGGCCCTGCCAGTAACACATAGACTAAAAAAAACATACATACAGTGAAATATGCCAGGCAAGATGGTACTTTCCTACAGCCTTTGAGACTTTAATGGTTCTACTCTAAATCTAGAGTGAGCGCTTTATCAAAAGATATTAATTGGGAAGATTTAGCACTCAGCAAAATGCAAAAATTTGTATCATAAAGTACAACATTGGATAATCATCTCCTCTATTTGAGAATCTCCTTACCGGCGAACCTCAGGTCCATATTCCTATATATTTGGTTTCTGTTGCTTGATTTGTTCCAGCTGAGAGCACCATGGAGGTCTTCCAAGGGTAGAGAGGGGTTATGTCAACTTGATGGGGACAGTATGGACACACTTGCCATATGATACGTGTTTGCCCATCATTGCTCCAGCATAGAAGGAAACAATCAGAAAACTACTTTTCTTAGAAAAATGTGTTTGCTCCTGTCAAGAGGGTATAGTGTTTCTGGTGGTCAAAGTTCAATGGTGGTTGGATGCTTTATGGAATATATTGTTCGCTTTGATTTTGATTATGTGCACTGACCGTTTCTTGCATGTTTGTAATACTAATTTTGTTATTACGTTGTATTTTGTGATGATTCTAAGTAATCTACTGCAATACACGTACATGCAAACTTTAGTGGAGTCTCACAGCTGAGTATCATAATTTTTGTAAAATTATTATCTACTCCAAATGTCCCAAAACATCACACCTACGATCTCTTATATTTTGCAATCTGATTTTGAAACACAATTTTGGTCTAAAAGTAGATCAGATTTTTCAGTAAATTGTCTGGGCAGAAGCCACATTTGCATCATAGATGATCCTGACATATATCAGCCTTGTATTTATTACCACCTCACCAGAGTGCTCCGTCCTCCAGGAAGATAACACAAAAATCCTTGAATCACTTTGAAGCCTGTGTGACATTGTATCGCAAATTGATGGCTGTGTGCCCCGCGTGTCCTAGGAAGTTGGCTCCTGAATACCTCCCATAGAAATATTTTTATGTTTAAAGTATTGATAGAACACCAACTATCAGCGCTAATGGAGTATCATCACACTAAACCCAAATGCCAGTAAACAAATTCTAAAAGCCTAGAGCAAAGCAGCTGCACCCTTTCCTCAGCAGGGCCGAAACTCACTATCTGAATGCAATCACACTCACCAATCTAAATTAAGAATTCAGTCTACAATCCTACTTATACCTTAAACAAGCTCAAGTCTTGAACGAGCTTTCAGGTATTCAATGTCAATATAACAAATTGACCAGGGATTTCTTTCTCATCGAGCAGCAGAGGAAACAGAGTTAGCTACGTTTCACTGAGAAGAAGATAGTTATCTTCTTTGGAACCACCTCCTTGATTGTGAGGGGTTTTCATTTAGAATCAGTGCCTGAGCTGCTTGAAGAAAAAGTACATGTAACCAGCAAAATAAAAAATAAACTGGAGTTCATCTTCCAATGAGCTCTTCCTCTTTAGCCACATGAGAAGCAGGTTTCTAAGTTTACAAAACTATGTTTGTCATACTCTCTTCACTAATTGTAATTGTAATTGTAAGGCTTCTTTTTTGGATTGTGAAAAAAGAGATCCCTTTACTAAAGCTGAATGTAAGCTTCACCAGTTCCCACACCAGCCAGAGTGGTGTTTAGAATTTCACATAGGCTCTCCACCGAGTTACCTTCAGGGCCTGACAGTGTCAAACAAGACTTCAAATTAGTCCTGCGCAGGGACCTCCACTCCGCTGGTGAAGCTAACAGAGTTTTTGGGAACCCCGCACTCCACTTGGAGCTCAGAGTTATCCCCAAAAACTCCGCTAGCCCCGCCAGTGGAGGGGAGCTCACCCAGTACGCGCTGCAGCCCGGTATGGGCTAAACAGGCAAGCGCAAGCAGTCTGTGCTTGGGATGTGCAGCCCATAACTGTGGTGCAGCGCGCACCTGAGCAGAGGAGGGAAGCAGCTGCTGGAGAGGAAGACTCCTCGTCGCTGTCGGATGATGAGGAGAGGAGGACCTCCGGGAAGACCTGTAGGCAGTGAAAGCTGCCATTTCAGACCTCCTGTGCACTGGCCTGTCCTGTGTGCACTGCACATGGGGCAGGCCGGTGCACAACAGGCCTGGCAGCTTTCGTTGCCTACGGACCTGGCCTTAATTCAGGTTAGGGCTATAAGCAACAAAAGTAAGCTACCATTTCAGTCCTCTTGTGCACCGGCCTGCCCCGTGTGCACTGCACATGGGACAGGCCGCTGCACAAGAGGTCTGAAACAACAGATTTCACTGCCTACGGCCCTCATGAATACGCCCATCTCAGAAGTGCTAAGCAGGGTCAGGCCTGGTTGACCAGGTCCGACCATGCTTAGCGCTTCCAAGATGAGCGCTTTCAGGAGAACTCTGGTGGCCACGGAACTCTGGCTTTGCGATATTCCACTGAGTTTTCTTCAACTCCGCAGAATTCCACGAAGCCGGACTCCATTCGGGAGTCCAGGCCTACTTCTAATACCTTGCATTTATCACATCTAAAACTCTCTTCTGAAGCATCCTTTAGTGGGAGGTATCAGACAATCATCTTTTTCAGTACACATCACTGAAACAATCATTCAGTTCATCTCCCATTTGTGGATTTCTTAATGTGATTCCATAAAGTGCTCATGGCCAATCTTTTTTAACACTGTGTTATGCCTCCATACTCATCTACTGTATCAGAGCCTAGAAATGTCTCTGGATAGGTTGTTCAATAAATATAAATATGTTTTTAATTAGTTACTTTTATTGATGAAGATCACACACTGATATTAATCTCTGTGTCTTTAAAAGAATCATGGTTTTCTTCCCACCAGGCTGTTGAAAATCTGCATTCTGTGCCGTTCTTAACTTTAAGCTGAGCAATGCTAAGCAATTACATGCAACAGTGACACCTACAATTATATCCTTCTTCCTAATGGAGCAGAAAAGAGGGCAGCCCTGCAGGTGTCCGCTTAGTTGACAAAAATGTCTATTCAAATTGTGGTGGGGAAGTCTGCTTTACAGGAGGAGAGTCAGATTACCTGTACTAAGCATGAAAAACATGTTACAACACTGTTGAACCTGGCATCCTCGGCTTGACCTTTTGCCATCAGACCTCCTGTTTTGCTGACCTCATTTTTGCTGGCTTTAGGACTCTGCTAAACAGTGTAAAGTGCATGTGATCTCTCTTAAAACATGGCAACATTGGCTTATCCACAAATGACATATTTAGTTTACCTATAAGTCCCTAGTAAAGTGCAGGGTTTATCCATGATTGGCATATATGATTTACTAGTCAGTACCTAGTATAGCGCACCATGTGTGCCCAGGGCCTGTAAATTAAATGCTACTAGTGGGCCTGCAGCACTGATTGTGCCACCCACATGAGTAGCCCTGTAAACATGTCTCAGACCTGCCACTGCAGTGTCTGTTTGGACAGTTTTAAACTGCAATTTTGACCTGACTAGTGCACCCACTTGCCAGGCCCAACCCGTCCCTTTTACTAAGATAGGCCCAAGGCAGCCCCATGGGCAGGGTGCAGTTTATTTAAAAGGTAGGACATGTACTGGTGTGGTTTACATGTATTGATAGTGAAATGCTGTAAAATTAGTTTTTCACTATTGTGAGAACTATCTCTCCCATAGGGTAACATTAGGTTTGCCTTGAAATATCTTTTAAGTGTAATTTCCCATTGGGAACAGATAGAGATATTGAGTTTAGGGTTTCTGACGTCGCAATTTAAAAATACATCTTTTGGTGAAGTTGTTTTTTGAACTATGAGTTTGAAAATTCCACTTTCAGAAAATGGGCATTTTCTTGCTTAACCATTTTGTGCCTTTGCCTGGGTGTGGATTACACGTCTGGGTCAAGATGACAGTTGGACTGTTTGTGAATTCACTCTAGACAGTCACACAAAGGGAACTGTGGTGTGCCCTGCATATCCTGGTTGGTCTTCCTGGGCTAGAGTGGTGGGAAAAGCTGACACTTGCACCTGAATAGGGTTGTGCCTGTCCTAACACATAGCAGTCTCCAACCCCGTGGAGTATGACTGGGGCCAGGGCAGGTAAAGGCAGGGGTTTGAGCACTACAAAGACTTCTCTTTGAAGTGTGCCTACTTCAAAGACAGAAATGGGTATAAGTATTGGACCTTTGACCCCACAAAGTTAAAACACTTCTGGACTGAGGACATTCTGCCAAGAAGAAGAGCTGGATAATGTAGGAGGGACTGCCACTCTGCCTGTTGCTTTGTTGGCTGGACTGCTGCTTGCTGCTTCTGTCCCAGGAGTGAAAGGACGTGGCTTTGCTTTGTACATCCTGTTTTCCAAGGTTCTCCAAGGGCTTGAGTTGAGCTTACCTCCTGTTAAGAAGTCTCAGGGACATCAAGGACTTCATCAGCCAGCACCTGGGCTTCTCTGCTGAGAGCCCTGTCCTGCCAAGTGCTGCCAAATCCAGTCTGGACCCTTGAAGGTGATTTTTGAGGCTACAAGGAGAAAATCAATGCATTGACTCACTGCGTCACTCCAAACCGATGAATCACTGCAGGAATGCGATACATTGCCACTGCCCGCAGCGGAGCGTGGTCCCCGTTTGAAGCAACGACCACAGATTTCCACAAAGGCCCCAGTTTTCCGTCGCAGCGCATCACTGAAGTCCATGACACAAAGCCCTGGCTCCGATGCAGCTCCAGTTTCATCCCTGTGAGATTGACGAATCATGGCTTGACGTCCGACGCATCAACGGCGCATTGTGCCTGGGCACCATTTTCTTCATCGACACCACACCACAGTAAGGAACCGACGCTTCATTCCATGAACAACGCATCACCTCCCCTCTGGCAGTAAGAAACCAATTGATCACCTCCCCTGTCTAGCAGTAAGGAACCAACACATCACCTCTCCTGCAACAGTAAGGATCCCACCCATCTCTGGTCCTTTCAACACATCACCTCCCCTGCGGCCTACATCGCCCTTGTTTTTGATGCATCTCAGGGCTTTTGCCTCAGTCAAGTGTTTCATTGATTTCAAGGAACTACAATTACATTTAATCATTTAAAAGTAATATCTTTGCTTGTGTACGTTCATTTGTTGTCTTTTTGGTATTGTTTTATTCAGATAAATATTGGCTATTTTTCTAAACTGGTGTGGAGTCCTTCTGTAGTGTTTTCATTGTGTTACTCTGTGTATGTGTGTACAAATACTTTACACATTGCCCATGCGATAAGCCTGACTGCTCGTGCCAAGCTACCAAGGAGGTGAGCAGGGGTTATCTTAGCTGCGTGACTCCCTTGCTCCGACTAGAGTGAGGGTCCCTACTTTGACAGGGTGAAAAGCAGTGCCAACTAGAGTCCCCATTTCTAACAAAGATGATACATGACCTTCCACGACCAAGGACCTCAACATCAACCAACAGTTGAACTTCCACCAACCCTTCAGACACCTGCACTCTCTCTCCTTCAGCCCCGCCCAAGCTACTGTGGAGGACGATCCAAGTTCTGGAACAACCTGCCCGTTCACCTCAGAACATCATCCTCTCTCCCATTATTCAGAAAGGGACTCAAGACCTGTTTTTTTGACCGATCCCAGCAAGAACCTAGCACCTGGATACCCTTGTGAGTGATTAGCTGTTCTCTACAAATCAACTTGAATTTAACTGAATTGAACTGAATTGAACTGAATTGAACGTAAGTCTCCTGAGCCTGTGCATCCCGTGTGTTGGTCGTCCCCCAGTGCTGCAGGACCTTCCTACCGAGGCTGGCTCATGATTTACCCCTGGCAGGACATTTGGGGCAGGACAAGACCTTTGACAGGTTTGTCACCCACCTTTACTGGCCTCAAATGAGGAAGAACTCAGCTGCATTCCGAAGGTCCTGTCGTACCTGCCAAGCAAGTGGCAAGATGGGGGAAAGTGCAAGGCTCCCCTGCAACCTTTTCCTCTTGTTGGCTCCCCCTTTGAAAGGGTGGCCATCAGCATCGTTGGGCTTCTGGATTCCAAGACAGCCATGAGCAACAGGTTCATCCTGGTCTTGGTGGGCCATGCTACCCGGAACCGAGAGGCTATCCCTCTAAGGACTATGACTATGCCTGCAGTGGCCAGGGCACTGATGGGGATCTTTATCCGTGTGGGTTTCCCCGAGGAAGTGGTATCTGACTGGGGTCCCAATGTCTTGTCAGGGTACATGAAGGCCATGTGGAAGGAGTGTCAGGTAACCTACAAGTTCTCCACTCCTTACCACCCTTAAACCAACGGGCTTGTTGAAAGGTTTAGCAGGACCCATAATGGCAATATTATGGGTCTGTCAGAGCCCATGAGGTGCAGTGGGAGGTCCTCTTGCCATGTCTTTTGATTGCATACAGGGAGGTATCAGAGATGGGGGTTAGCTTTAGCCCCTTTGAACTTCTGTATGGGCACCCTATAAGAGGACCTCTCAGTCTGATGATGGAGGGCTGGGAGAAAGCTCCCAAGAAAGCACTTCAGACATGGTTAGCTACTTGCTGGCACTTTGTAAAAAGACAGCATGCTTCCGGAAACTCACCCAGGATTATCTGGAAGCCAGCCAGGAGGATATGAAATGCTAGTATGACCAGAATGCCACTAGGGTTGAGTTTCAGTCTGGCCAAAAAGTGGAGGTGATGCAGCCAGAGGAGTCCAGGGCTCTGCAAGACCATCGGTTAGGGCCTAATGAAGTGAATGAGCGCAAGAAAGATGTCATCTATTTGATGGACCTCAAGACGCCCGGGAACCCTTTAAGGGTTCTTCATGTCAATTGCCTCAAGCCCCACTTCAAGAGGTCGGAGCTTACCATGCTTCTGGTTACTGATGATTGGATGGAAGAGGAGAGTGAACCTCTTTCCGACCTCCTACCTTCCAAGGAGCAGGATGGGTCATTGGAGGGTGTCAGCCTCTCCCCTACACTGACCTTAGATCAGCGGAGAGCCTGCAGTCAGCTCCTGGGACAGTTTGCCTCTTTGTTCTCACTTACCCCAGAACTCACTACGTGGTGTACCCATGATATTGATACTGGGGACAGACACCTGTGAAAAACAAAATGTACAGTTTGTCTGACAAAGTGAGAGCCAGCATTAAGGAGGAGGTCTCCCAGCTGCTGGAATTAGGGGTTATTGAGCCCTCAAACAGCCTTGGGTCCAGCCCAGTGGTGGTGGTCCCCAAGCCTGAGCCTACAGGTGTCACACCTGAACTTAGGTTCTGTGTGTACTAGCATGGGCTCAATGCGGTCACTAAGACAGATGTGCATACCATCCCTGAGGTGATAAGTTGACAGATCATCTTGGAACTGCCTTAGCACGTTTGACCTAATGTCTGGGTGCTGGCAGACTGCCTTGACTGAAGGGGCCAGAAAGGTCCAAGATAAAAGAGTTCTGACTCATGCCCTTCCGGTTAAAGAATGCCCCTGCCACCTTCCAAAGATTGGTCAACTAGGTCCTGGCTGTTTTGGACAACTTCAGTGCCGCCTACATAGATGACTTTGCAGTCTTCAGTTCTAGCTGGGAGGACCACCCGAGCCACCTCCAGGAAATGCTTCAGGTTCTACAGAGTGCAGACCTAACTATCAAGGCCAGTAAGTGCCCCAGAAGGCCGGGTTCAGTGGTGCAGTGGTCTACTTGGGTCACAAAGAAGGAGGGGGCAAGGTGCAGACCCTCTAGGCCAAAAATGAAACCATCCTGGCTTAGGAACCCCTCAAGACACAAACAGAGGTGAGGGTCTTCTTAGGTCTCACTGGCTTTTACAGGATATTCTTCAAAGCATATGGCACCATTGTTGCCCCTTTGATAGAGCTGACTTCAAAGACGCAGCCACATCAGAGGTCTGGAGAGGTGTGCAGGAAATCTTTTGACACTCTGAAGGAGTGCTCAAGGTCCGTGACTTCTCCCAAGAATTCATTGTGCAGACAGATGTCTCTGAACATGGCATGGGAGCTGTGCTCTTACAGCTTTACAAAGGAGGACTGGGTTGATCTGTAGCTTTCATCAGTAGTAGGCTACTTCCCAGGGAACAGAGGTGGAGCACAACAGAAGGAGAAGCCTTTGCTTTGGTCAGGGCATTGAAGAAGCTGAGACCATACCTGTTTGGTACTCATTTCTGTGTTCAGGCAGTCTACAGACCCCTCAGATAGTTAATACAGATGAGGAGTGAGAAAACCAAACCGCGCATTGGTCCAGCTCCCTACAGGGAATGGACTTTGCAGTGGAACACCATCCTGGAACAGACTAAGCCAATGCCAATGGTCTTTCACGGTTCTTCCGTCTTAGTAAAAGAGAAGGCCCAAGGATTTGGGTAGCTCTCCCCACTTTCAGCTAGGGAGGGCATGTGTTAGACCTGGCATCCTTGGCGTGGTTTCCCCTGTCTTTTTGCCTTCAGACCTCCTGTTTTGCTGACCTTGCCTTTGCTGGCTTTAGGACTCTGGGCACTTCACCACTGCTAACAAGTACTAATGTGCATATGCCCTCTGCTTAAAACATGGTAACACTGGCTTATCCACAAATTATCCACAATTGGCATATGTAATTTGAGTCCCTAGTAAAGTGCACTACTTGTGCCCAGGGCCTGTAAATTAAAGCTTCCAAAGGGTCTGCAGCACTGATTGTTTCAAACATTTCAGTAACACTTCAAACATGTCTCATACCTGCCATTGCAGAGCATGTGTATGTAGTTTTAAACTGCCATGTCAACCTGGTAAGTTAACTCTTTTCCCAGACCGAAACCTTCTTTTTTAATAGGAGTGGCTGATGTTAAGGAGCATTGGGGGCATGATCCTACCATTCGCAGTGAAGGAGGCGAAAAAAGGAGCACAATCAGCAAATTAACACTTAGCCTAAGACTGCAGTTAGAGCGAAGCAGTCCAGAAAGTGAATTATAAAGGGAGGGATCAGGGAAGATGAAGTTGCTGCGACGGCACATGTGCCGAGTGAGGTTTTACTCGCCCTCGAGACCCAAAATAGTGCAGTGATATCAGGAGCAGTGGGCACGACCTGTTTAAGCAGCTTTGTAAAGTCTGCCCCAGGAGGCTGATTGTTGTGGCCTAGTGTGGAGCAGGCAAAGCACAGGCAAGTAAATGGCTGTGGACAGGCCCAGCTTATGGTGTTATGCAGAAGTGGATGTTGCTGAGGGGTCGTGTTATGGAAGGAGTCTTGTAGCTCATTGTAGGCTTAAACCAGAGGGCTGGACACATTGAGGAATGAAGATCACTTCATTGGCATGCTGAAGTGAGACTGTTCCTCTCACTCATGCTGCTGAATGACATGGAAATGATTTTCTTGACGGTTCGAAAAGCAAAGATTCGCAGCCCTCATGACCCCCTCCCTGCAGCTACCAGGTGGCTTGAGGTCATCATTAGCACAGAAGCAGGGCCATCCTTCACCACCTCACAATATATATTCATTGTGCAGTTGCTGAGACACTTGGTATGAGGAAATGTACTTTCAACACTAAAAATTAATACAATCATGACTGCTCCTGGTTACGTTGGCAATGCAGGCTTTTATGTTCTGGAACACTTTAATGACTTTGAATTCGCCAAATTGCTGACCTGAGAAAGATCTTTGTTTTTTTTGTTTTTTACTAGTGCTCATGGCAGGTTTCAGAAAAATGCAGCAGACAGTGATTCAGTGTTTTGCCCAGCACCATTTAAATTAGAAAAACAGTTTCCAAATACAGATAATAACGCACGACTCCATTTGCAGTAGGGCAAATACGGGTAAAATGTCATTAACCCACTTCGCTGTTCTTGTTTTTCATTTTCCAGGTAAAATTCGTTTGAAATTATTTCAAGGGAAGACGCTGTGTGCCACGGCAATCTTGGAAAGCCTGTCCGCGCCAATAATACTGTGCAATGCCCTCCACCATAAACTGTGTGCTCCAGTGTTTTGTACTAATGCCCTAGAGTTTCGAGAGATACTGTGGTCAGTTGCTCTAGACTTGTGATGCTCTGTGAATTCCAAGCCTGAAAGGGAGCAAACAGACACCATCATTGACACAGAATACTTTTAGGGTATTATTACGGTATGCATGGAAACCTGGATCAAAACATTGGAGTTGTTTGCAAACTGATTTTTATCTTCAGTGATGACAGCTGCCTTTAATGGTACATGGATTCATTTGTTTTTCTCATGGATTCAGGGGTTGGGGTGTCTTTAGTGTCACCACATGCTCTTGTGATAGATCCCTCACCTAGGCTTTGCATGATGGTGTTAATTATCAAGTGATTTTTTTCATATATTTAAAAAGGAAAGACTTGAGACTGTGGTTAAGGTGACAATTCCTCCAATCCATAACTGCAATGGTGGAGAAAAAGATAGGAGTTCTGGGGTTGTTGGTTATTTTTAGAAAGGAGCTCAAGTTTCACCTTAAAATAGTCTTGTGGTGGAAGGAAATTATGCCGGTTGAGAAAAATTTGTCTGTAATATGTTGCCTTTTGTTAATCATATAGCTGAGACCTGTACTTTATTTGTATAGACGCAAGTGCCTGCCGGCTTTTCAATTGTCCTTCAAATATGCTGCATACTTTGCAGGCAGGATTTGATACACAGGCACACGTTAATAGAATGACATCAGTAGTGATGAGAAGTGTGCACTTAGCAGTACTGGATGCCTTATGGTGCTGACTGCTGTGGCCTAGGGACAGCAGACCACCAGCTTGCAAATGGCCAGGGACTAGGCTAACAGATTATGTTAATGCGCAAATGGGTGTGTTTAGGGAGGAATTCCGCAAGAGCTAGTCCTGGAGGGTGTGACTCAAGCAGTGCACTACTGCAGCCTGCAGTCTTGCCTCTTTTTTGCTTCCTTAGCACCCTTTGCCTCCAGATCAAGTGAAGTATCCAAGGCCACCAACTGCCCAGTCACTGTCAGCACTGTGGCCAAGTTCAGTTCTCCCTCCACTATCACCACAGCATGCACCTTTGCCACTCTTTTGTGCCCTGGCTGAGGCATAATCATTTTTGTATTTATTCTTCTAATGACCCCATATTTGCTACTTCTGGTCTCCTTGTTTACTTCAGTTTCAATAGAAAGCTCATCTTTTATTTCAGAATGTGTTTGTTTTGTCTTAGATATGGATTTCTGGGAGTGATAAGATGTCTTTCATAAGGGGGCAATCATTCATAAGAGGATGGAAGTCATGGACCTGCTAACTCATCCAGTGCACTAATTATAAAATCCTGTTTTGTGCACTTCAAAGGACTCTCTTTGAAGTCTCCTCCACTACAAAGGCCCAATTCGGTATACATACTGGACCTCAGACACCACAAACTCGGTACACTTCTGGACTAGTGGATACTCTGCCAGGAAGAAAGGCTACTTTCCTGCTACAAGGGCTGTCACTCTGCTGAACAGCTACTCTGCTGGGCTCCTGCTCTGCTGTGCTGACCCGCTGCATGCTGGCCTCCTTGCCTGGTAGTGAGAAGGACAAGACCTACATCTCTTTAACCCAGAGCAAAGGTGACGTCAAGAGCTTGCTGGCTTGCTTCTTGTTTTCTGATGCCTCTGGGACACAAAATATTTCCAACTCACATGCTAGAACACCTGGACTCTGCCAACTGTGTGTTTTTCCCTGCCAAGTGGTGCCAATCCAATCCTAAGCCCTTGGAAGTGAGTATAAAGTGCTGCTCCAGTCCAAACCAAGGCATCGCAGCCACTGCGCAGATGGGAATCGGTGTATCGCTCCTGTTGCGTGGATCGGAAATGGCACATCAGCCCCATTAAATGGGCCAGAGTTGAGTCAATCCTTCTCCAGCATGGATTGACCTCGGCGCATTGCCTTCAGAAGTGCCGCATCTTGAAACCAACGCATCACCGCTGTTGCTTGGAGAAAATTGATGCATCTTCGCTACTGCATGGAAAGGATTGATGCATAGCCTCCACTGCAAGGACTGATACTGATGCATCATTTCAGTCTGCTCCCCCATCCTTAACATTGATGCAACCAGGATTAAATTAAGGTACCTTACTGGACTACCGCACCCGGCCTGTGCTCCATTGCAGTAGGCTTGAACGTTTGACTTTGTCCTAGCCCAGCACAACCAGATATCCCGGGTTAGCACCTCTTGTTTCTAAATGCTATTTCATAGTTCATTCTTTAAAAATTCATCACTCATGATCTACTTATTCGATTTTTGTCATTTTGGCCTTGTTTTGTTTAATAAATTAAGCTCTATTTTTCCAAAATGGTGTAGTGTCTTTTTGTATGAAATTTTCACTGTTTTACTGTTTGAAGTGCTGCACAAGTACTTTACACATTGCCTCTTAATTTAAGCCTGACTGCTCTGTGCCAATCTACCAGAGGGTGAGCACAGATTAACCTAGGGTGTTTTTGTGACTTACTCTTACTAGGATTGTGGTTTCTGCTTGGACAGGGTGCATACCTCTGCCGACCAGAAACCCAATTTCTAACATACACCTAGAAGCTAGACCTCCAAAGTGGCCAAATGGGTTTGTGTTGTTGGAAATCAACTTTGAGAATGTGACAAAAGAGAGTAGGCTTTGGTCAGAGATAACTGTAATATACCTGACGAGCCAGAGAGACATATTCGCCAATTTAGAAAGGAAAACGTGCTACTTGGAAGCTCACAATAGACATGCATATTTAAAGTAGCATGGTGTAACGAAGGGGCAAAATATATGTCATTCTCTAGGGTACACCCTTCCTAACTTACAGATTTAGGTCTTTAGTCATTATATTGTGTTATAATACCACACCGATTGTCATATGTGAGCATGCTTTTTGTAAATGTTTGGTAATGTTGTAAGTGTCATAGACATTGATGTATGTTATCATAGTTGAGGTTTGTCCACTGAAAGGATTTAAGTGTATAAATTAGTAAACATAGATGTGCTAGGCCTAATATAGGCCTCTGTTAACAGGTGTTTTTATCTGCTTCATCTATTTTGCAGGCTAACAGAGTTTGTGTGTGCTAAAATATTTTCTGTTGCTCAAGTTACAATAGCCAGAGAAGGGTTTTTCCATTCTCCCCTGCATGGTAGCTAGAAATCTGCCTGCAGATAGACCTTGTAAACGTTCTGTGCTGGTGGAATTAGAAAAGGCAAAAGGAAAGCATATATTTTGTTAATAATAAACGTAAAACATAATTGAAGTTTTGTATTCTGTCCTGTGTAACAAATGTAGGATCGGTGTAGAAAAGGGCCCCTGCTTGCCCCATTGATCTTAATGTACGAAAAGGTATAAAACTCCCTATTAAAAAGCCCTATTAAATGGGGGTAGGGCACACAGAGTGACAAATTGCAAGAGAGAAATGCTGAAAATCAGAGCACTGAATGGAGGCCTTCTGGCAAATATGCATATGGGTGCTTTACATAACTCACCAAATGTAATGGTCAATTAGGCCAAATAAATATAATTTCATTATGAATTTATCCTAATATTTAGAGATATGCGAATAACAATGTTCTGTGTATCTAGTTGTTATTTTTTTTTTATTGTTGCAACGATTACTACTATGATAATAATTCTCATTCACTTTATATACAGGAGGCAAGCACATAATGAATGTAATGTTATAAAATTCCAATATTTGTGTGTGGACTCATTTGGGGTGTGTGTGGGGCTATTAAGTGTCGCCAGAGAATATAAGAGATTCTTTGAAGGGTTTGTCTGACTCCTTGGACTGCCACTCCAACAGGAAAAAACTTAGTTGGGGTGGTTTGAGACACTTGTCAGTTTCATTTTCTCTGAAAATGTCTCTTTTCCTTTTGCAGCTCAGGAAATCTACTAGGCGTGACCTCTAAAATACTTGATTAGCACCAATCATAGGCCCTCACCGCCAATTCATAATAGTCACTATTGGGGATTTCCTCCTCCAGGAATAAGCTGTAACTTCAAACCCATAGGAAATTGGGGTTATTAGTTGAGGGGGGTGGAAACCCCATTACGGCAACAACGGCAGTCTTTGTCAGGCTGAACTACAAAAGTCACTAAATTAACCTGTGCTTAACCCTTTGCTACCTTGGCACAAAATCAGTCAGGATTAACGTAGAAGCAATGTGCAATCTATGCAGCACACATACATAAAGAAAGTGAAAACACAACACAACAAAAAATATCAACCCAATTTAAAAAGATATGGCATCTGTTAATAAATAAATTATATTTTAATTAACAAAATCAAGTCAGTAGAAACGGAGACATTGATTTTTACGTTTTTCAGGGAAAATAGTGCGGGAAGCAAAAAGCACCACACATGGTCATCTGGTCATGCGAGTCTGGAGGAAAGTCACAAGTTCAGGCCAACTGCGATTAAGGATGGGTCAGGTAAAGGGACCAGGTTTGTCCATTCACGTTGGACGAGGCAGCGGGGAAGGTAATACTTTTGGCACAAAGAGCAGGTCGAGCATCGCAGACGGTCGCTGCTGTAGTGTGAAAAAACAGTCATCAATGGAGCCTTGCAGTTCTGGATCCTCAAGGAAGGTCACTGTTGGTGTGAAGTGCAGGTCTCGCGTTGCTTCTTATCACAGATGGTCACTGTTGGCACAAAGAACAGGTCTTGCAGGAGCTTTGCTTTGGTGGTTGTCGTGGGCACAGCCCATACTTCAAGATTTTCATCTTTACTTTTAGGAGGAGCTCTCATTGAGCCCTAACAAGGTCATGGAACTGCGGGGCACCTCTTGTGGTTCAGGACTCACTCCAGCAGAGGCCAGCAGTAGGGGACAGGCAGGCCCAGGCAGGTTCAGCTGGGCAGTTGCAGGGAGGCATCTAGAAGCCTGCTATGTCCCTGTAACTCACAAGGAGGCCAGCTAACTGACTCTTTGAGAAATTCTGGATAGCCCGGGATCAAGGTAAGCTGGTCCAAACTGTGTTCTTCAGATAGCATGGCAGTCTTTCAAGCAGCAGGGCGGTCCTTCTTCTGAATATTCCACAGGTCCAGGAGGATTCTGATGTGTTGTTCTGGAAGTCCTCATGTAATACTTGGTGCCAGCCTTTGTGTTAGGGAATTATTTCCTGACGTATCCCCAAAACTGGTTCAGATCAGTTCTTCCCCTTTCTCTTGTCCAGGCTCCAAACTGTCAATGGAGACAAAAGACAGGGCAGACCTCATGTCAGGTTCCTCTGTGTGTGCTGTAAGCAAAGCCCTTTGAAGTGTAAGTGAGGTTGGGCTCAGCCCCTCCCCAGCCACCCTGCCAGGATGGCCGATCCTGTCCACACCTAAACCCTCTTTGTCTAACTGTCTGGAAGCAATTCACTAACCCCAGCAGCTGAGCCAAGCGCAGTCATGTGATCCAGGACACTGGCAGAAAGGCACAGTTGGTTGGGCAAGAAAACAGAAACTTTCTAAAAATGCAATTTTCAGAATTGTAACTTAAAATCCAACTTCACTGTTAAAGAATATTTTAGATTACAATTCATTAAAATGTAAACAACATATCTCTATCTGCTCCCAATCTGAAGTAAGCACTTTTTAAATGTAATGAAGTAATCTGGTGTTAGTCAATGTTAGAGACAGGCCTTATAAATGTGAAAAATTACTTTAGGAGTTTTTCACAATTATGACAAGTAAAACGTAAGTACACAGTTCCTACTTTTAATATACATTGCACTCTGCCCCATGAGCCTTAATGGTCTACCGTAGGGGTTATTAGTAAGTATTATAAAGAAAGGTTTAGGCCTGAGAACAGAATAATTCTGCCAGGTTGAAATGTTAGTTTAATACTGCACACAGGCTGCAGTGGCAGCCTGAGACATATTTGACATTTCTACGTAGGTGGCTGGCACAATGAGTGCTGCAGCCCACTAGTAGCATTTAATTCAGTGGTGTAACAAAGGCCTCCACAGCTCCTGCGGTGCGGGAGGCCCCTAAGCTCCAGGGGCCCTCTCAGCACAGAGCACTGACCTGAGAGCTCCTGAGTGAGTTCGGACGGGGGGGCCCCCTCCAGGTATTTTGCGTGGGGACCCTCAAGTTTCATTACGCCACTGATTTAATTTACAAGCCATTGGTACAAGTAGTACCATTTACTAGGGACATACAAGCAGGGCCGGCTTTAGGGCGTGCTACCAGTGCAGCCGCACTGGGCGGTGACCTGGAGGGGGCGCACAGACCTGAGGGGAGTTGCTGTGTTTAGCAGGACCTTAAGATTTAAAAGCACCTGCTGCAGAGTTCCCAGTGCTTCCAGCTTTCAGGCAGCAATAAAATGTCAAGCTAACTCTTGTGATTAATGTTCCTGCTAGAGAGAAAGCGATCTTGTCTAATGGCAGTTTTGACTTGCTATAAAGTAGTGCAGAAGGTTAATATACCTGCTGCAAAGAACAGACCTGTATTTTATGTGGATGACTGAGTGGATTAGTAAAAGTGGTCTCTACTAGCGCTTTAAAACAAATGAAATGTATGTCAGAGGGGCTACGGAGAGATGAGGGTCACTTTTGCCAGGTGGTAGTGAGGGAACCAGAGAAAACGGTCATGAGGGGCGCCTAAAAAGAATGTTGCACCATGAGTCACCAGCGCTGAAGCCTGCCCTGCATACAAGTAAACCAAATGTGACAATCCGGTGTACTGCAATTTGACCATGTTTAAAGGAGAGAGTACTAGTTAGCAGCTGTAAAGTGCACAGAGTCTTAAAGCCAGCAAAAATGAGTTAAGCAAAAATCAGGAGAGGAAGGCAAAATGATTGAAGGAAAACTGTGCTAAGGATGTAAGGTTTAACAGAACCCACAAATGCATGATGATATTTAAAGTTTCTATCAACTATATATTGGCCACAAGACAGTGGGAATGAGTTGGCACATTTAATTGTTTTTTCATTAGCGTCATCACTGGGTGACAATTAGCAGCTTCAGAAGCCAGCCGTGATTAACCATCTGCTGTTCTTCAGAGAGGGCTCGAATACCCACTCCAGATCTTTGCCAGCAGGCTAAGGGAGGCTCACTGGGCAGCCAGAGGAAAATAATGTTCATGTGATAATACTAGCCTGTGTGGCTGGCCTAAAATTATAGTGATCAACTGATCACTTTTTTTAGGACAATTCATTTTTCTGTTTTTCTTTTTTCGGTTTTCTCCTTCTTGATGCCTACGTACTTTAGGTTATGTTTTATTACATTGTTTTTGCTATCTTGGTTGCATCAAATTTCTGTTATTAAGATTCACCCAGTTATTCGAGAATATAAGAGAGGGGTGTTTTTTGCAAATGCAGGGAATGTATGAAAGAGGCTACATTGTTTTGCTATCTTGGTTGCATCAAATTTCTGTTATTAAGATTCACCCGGTTATTCAAGAATATAAGAGAGGGGTGTTTTTGCAAATGCAGGGAATGTATGAAAGAGGCTTTTCTGCACTTCCAGCCACAAGACTGATAGATTCCACCCACATGGTGGATGGAATATAAGGGGCGGAGGAGGAAGGGAAGCAGAGTGATTTAATGTGGCAATGGCAAGATGGGACAAATAAAATTAAAAAGCATGGCCGAAATCACTACACTAACACCTGTCCATCTATAAACACAGACATACATGCGTAAGGTGCTGGAAACAGTCTTCATACAGCTAGCAGATTAACTTAATTTACAATAGGTACGTCAAACTTCGAGGTTATGTTCCAAGAGGAGCATCCTAAAAACTGGTCATCTCTTCAAGGATAGATGCCAGCCGTCTTAAAAGTATATCCCGCCTTGTCACTCGTCTCTAAAAGGGCATTAACCAGGATATTATTACCAGTCACGTTAGAGAAATCCATCTGTATCTCACAAACATCATTAAAAAGGCACTTACTGGCCTAATCTTTCTTTAGCAACTCTTGAGTCTGAGTGGTGGGAAAGGCCAATCAACTTATTATCTATAATTAATTCCTTGTGCGAAGCAGCCGATTCCGATGGTCTCCCCTCTGAGTTTGACAAGACCTCTCAGAAATGCTAGGCCTCTTCCGCTATAAATATTTTAATTTACATTTTCTAGGAATGGCATGATGCAGTTCTGAATCATGACAACATCCACCCAGTTCTCAAAAACAACTATCAATATGTGTATTATGTCAGCCAACTTTAATTTTAAACTCTGACATTCCAACGCCACATTAGCGATATTTTTTTGATGCTAATGAGGCATTGGAAGGCCAAAAACAGCACACCATATACACGAAGTGGCGCAATGCTTGCATTGCACCACTTTGTAACCCCTTGCGCCACATTCTGCCTGTGCCAGGCATAATGTGTGCAAGGGAGACGTTCCAGCACTACGGAGGCCGAAAAAATGGTGCAAAGAAATCGAAGAGATTTTTTTGCATCATTTTTATCAGCATTTTCAATGCTTGCTAAGAGCAGACATTAAAGGGAGGCTCCTGTTCTTTTCAATGGGCCTCTCGGTGCTTTGTAGGATTAGTGTCAACTTTTTTTTTACCCTAATCCTGCTAAGCGCCGGACTAGCGTAAAAAATTATGACGCTAGTACCCCTGACTACCACCATGGTGCACCGTATTTTAAATATGGTGCACACATGGTGGCATTAGGGGGGTGCTAAGGGGCGCAATAAAAGTGGTGCTGCACTAGGTGCAGAGCCACTTTTAATAAATTTGCTTCTCTGTACCTACAAACAACACATGCAGCTTGTAACAATAACGTGACATCAGAACAATTTCATATGCAAAGACCTTCTAACCAGCACTCTTTGCTCTATACTTTGATTCTGTCTTTTAGTCAAGGTGGACTACTCCTGGTATGACCTGGACATGCATAAACATGCTGCGAATTTGATGGTGGTCTTTACAGGTGGAATTACCATCCTAACTATGGATCTAGATGTGGAACTAGTGGCCATTACATCCTCTGCCAGGTTATTCGGGCATTTGTCTAGCTAGTGTTTAAACATGAGCAAACCTCAGATGCAGGCCTTTATTCTAAGAATTTTCAAATCTACACATCTGCCTAAAAGGGGCGGGTGTAGGCTTTAGGCGATGTACTAAACTGTTCGCGTCTGGTGGAAGTAGATACATAGACACATCTAAAGACTGCTACTGCTCTCCCAGATCAGTGTGATTACCATGGTGCTTCCTCCAGTGCATACCTTGTTAGATCTCTAATCATTTCTTTATAGAATGGCAAGCAATTGTGACTAGCTTTACTTGGAGAAAGAAAAAAACTAGATAGGCTACCAGGTAGCAGTCGAAACAATACACAAATGTGGATTTAAACACGCTAGATAACAAGTTTTATTCTGGAGTATTCACAATGTCATTGATAGAAGTGCACAAAATACGTGCAACCCTCCCAATTAAAAATGTATCAAAACATGGGACAAATATTAATGCATACCTGTAGGTAAAGTTAAAAATGCCCAAACTCTCTAGTTTAATGCCACTTTGAAGTAGCCCAAATTTTCAACAGTTATGGACGAACTCACTAAATGGTGGTCAGGGTCTGGCATCCAAGTCAGATTCAGTGATAAAGTCATTGTTTAAAGGGGTGTGGAGCTGTTTGAAGATGTAAGTCTTATATTTGATATAATGAAGCACGATTTTCAATGTACCTCTTGATGTGTGCATGCCTGGACCTGTGCTGACCGGTAGACCGAGGCGGGTCATCGCCGCGCTGTTGACGAACCTTAAGACATCTTTGAAAGCGCGGATGACAAAGCAAAGCACTATTGTTTGCTCCAGATGCACGATGTCTTCCGTTTCAGTTGACATCATTCCTTTGCAGAACTGGAGCGATGCTGACTCAGAGGTTTGTAAAGGTCTTCCAGAAACTGTATGAGTTGTCTGATCATTTTATGGGTGGCTGGCTGAGGAGCAACACGTTGTCCATGAACTGCAAGTACAGATCAGGTGATGACGTCATACACGCCTCGAGACCCTGGCTATGTGAAGAAGTCTGATGAACAAAATTAATGGAGTCCATTGCCAGATTCACTGCCAGTACGAGCAATACTGATGACTACCATGGTCAGGAGAAGCTCAGAGAAACCCACAATGCCCAGTCATGGCCAGCTGGTCCCCAGTAGCCCCTGAAGTTGTGAAAATCAAGGAGGCCATTTCTTCTTTAGCATGGCAACTTAACGCTGGAAAAAGCTGCCCTCTACTATCAGGGCACTCCTCCATACTAGCATGGAGAAAAGTCATCAAAACTCACCCGTTTACTAGGAGTGCCCTGCTCCGTCAGTAAAAGAGAGGATAGGGGAATGGCATACTGTCCTGTCTCCAAGCTTCCCAAAGCCTTACTGTTCATCACCAGAGTTGAGAATGTAGGTCCAGATTTAAGGGAGCCTAGCACCACCTTCCGCCACATTAGCGTCATATTTTTCATGCTAATGTGGCCAAATAAGCGCAAAGTAGTTGCGTCAGATATACAAAGAGGCGCAATACATGTATTATGCCACTTTGTAACCCCTTGTGCTACATTAGGCCTCCACCAGGCATAATATATGCAAGGGGGAATTCTGGCATTAGAGGAGCCACAACAATGACACAAAGAAATCTAAAAGATTTCTTTGCACCATGTTTTGCTACATTTTTAACACCCGCTCACAGCAGGTGTTAAAAAGGGGCACCCCGTTATTTATAATGGACCCTTATGTACTGTTCAGGGTAAGCGTCAACATTTTGGCATTAACCTTGAACAGTGCCTCAATAGCATCACAAATTTTTATGCTATTGCCCCACCCTACGCCATAGTGCACCGTATTATAGATACAGCACACACATGGTGGCAGTAGTGGGATGCTAGGGAGCACAAGAAAAGTGGCACTGCACTGGGTGAAGTGTCACTTTTCTTAAATCTGCCCTGTAAGTTCTTGTTTGCTAGAAAATATCCATAATGAGAAGGCACTATAGCTGCACTTAAACTAACTAAGCAATGGCGAATTTCATGCAGTCATGAGCAACATGTTGGGCTGTTTTCTTCAGCTGTGTCTATGTTATGGCTTGACAGCCAGGAGTACATGTTGATTGGGCAGAAGTGGTGCTTTCACAAAAGCAGTGCTTGCTCTCACACAGCTGAGATCAATTTGTTTGTTTATCCAGCCGTCCGAGCTTGAACTTTCAGGGGCACATTAATGACAGTGGAATGCTCTTAAAGTGTCTTAGATAGCTAGATAATTTATGGTGTTTTTGCATTGAAGTCTACCAAACAGCACATCTGTCCGGTTTGCTGACAACATTTTGGAAACATTAGGAAAGTTTCCCTGGGAATGCATTCCATCCGTTGTTTACCATTGGCTTTGTGGTTTGTAATTTATATTTTCTTGCTTTATATTTGCTGGATCTATTTGTTTTAGGCTGTCTAGCTCGGGTTCATCCCTTCTTTTGCCCAAACCCTATTTACTGTATTCGTCCAACAGTGCTTGATTTCTGCAAACAGGCTTTAAATCCTGTTCTTATCTTGTCACATTTGCTGTGCATTCAAAGACAGAGGTCAAATGTCAGGCTCTCTCTTCCAGGAAGCTTGATGTTTACTTTTCTTTCTCACACATCAAAGTGAGAGGATTTATGTGACAATCATGCTGGCTCCATGAGTGCTTGAGGAAGGCTGTAAGATGTTATTTTGTTTCTAGCGCACAACAAAATTTAAATGTCTGTAAATGTCTTGTGCAGATATTTCATAATTAGAAAAGCCTAAATGAAGTGCATTTTTTGGCAATTCTGAAATGTGGTGGAAATTAATATTTTAAAATGATCAAAACAAATTAATACACTAGGTGACAACATTTACACACATTTTTGTTTGTGCGCTCTAGGTTTTTAGCAGTGAAACTGTAAGTCTGTGCAAATGTAATGGTGATTTCAATTGAAGATGTGTTGCCTGTAATAGAACTGTGCTACCACACCATACATATTCCACTCTTCGTCACTCCACTCTACACCACTGCACTCTACCCTGCATAACTCCACTTTACACCATGCCACTGCATTCTGCACCACTGCACTCTACTCCACCCTGCACTACTCCACTCTATGCCACTGCACTGTACGCCACTTCACTCTATGCCTTTCTACTCTACTCTGTACCACTCTACTCTATGCCAATGCACCCTAAGCCAACTACTGCATTTTCTGCCATTGCACTCTTAGCCACTGTACTCTACACCACTCCAGTCTAGGCCACTACACTACACTTTGCACAACTTCACTCTACATCACTGCACTTTACGCCACTCTGCAACACTTCACTCTTTCACTCTACTGCCCTGCCCTCTTTTGCAATACACTCTACTTAAATGCACTCTACTCTGTACCACTCCACTCCATGTCCCTGGACTCTATGCCAATCTACTGTACATCACTCTATTTTACTCTGTATATCTGTACTCCATGCCACTTCACTCTACACCACTTTATGCCATTATTCTAAATCACTCTACTCTTTGCCACTGCACCTCTCCACTCTAAGCCACCTCATTCTGCCCTCTACCACTCCACTCTACACCACTTTACTCTACTCTGAAACAATCCACTCTGTACCATTGCACTTTGCAACACTGCACTCTATGCCAGTCTGCACCACTGCAC
Organism: Pleurodeles waltl; assembly: GCF_031143425.1. Lineage (NCBI taxonomy): Eukaryota > Metazoa > Chordata > Amphibia > Caudata > Salamandridae > Pleurodeles > Pleurodeles waltl. Next base: position 1,328,385,603 of record NC_090446.1, on the reverse strand, counting down.
TCTGTACCACTGAAATCTATACCACTACACGTTACATCACTGCACTCTAGTCTGTACCACTATAGTGTATGCTATTGCTCTCTACGCCACTCTATTCTATGCCACTGTACTCTATGCCTCTCTACTCTGCAACACTGAACTCTCCGCCACTAAACTCTATGCCACTCTCTCTACACTACTGCACTCTATTCCACTGCACTCTACAGCACTCCACTCTATGCCACTGCAGTCTAAGCTACTCAGGTCTATGCCACTGTACTCTACTCTGCACCACTCTACATCACTCTACGCCACTGCAATCTATGCAACCCTACTCTGCACCACTGCACTCTATGCCCCTGTATTCCATGGCAATGCACTGTTAACTACTCTACTCTGAACCACTGCACTCCATGCCACTGCGCTCTGCTATGCACCATTCTAATCTAGGACACTGCATTGTACAGTGCTGAATTCTATGCTGCTGCACTCTAAGCCCGTATACTCTGCAACACTCTACATCAGTCCAATTGACGCTATACCTCTCCACTCCACTGCAACCCACTCCATGCCATTGCACTCTACTCGACTTTGCACCACTGTACTCTACCCCACTCTACTCTATGCCACTGCACTCTATGCCATTACAATCTAACTCGTGCCACTGTACTCTGCGCCAATGTACTCTATGCCACTCTACACCACTGTACTCCATGACACTCTACATTGCACTCTATGCCACTAAGTGGTGAGCAATAAGCCATGATCAGAATTTTAATGGTCATATTTCGAACAAAGAAGAAAATGCAAAAGTGTTACATTACAAAAACCCATCATTTAAAGTGTTGTGAGGTCTCAAAAAGAGGTAGAAAAGTGATACAAATTGTTGTCAGATCTCAAAAAGAGCTGGAAAAGTGTAAGAGCACTTCAAGGTCTCCAGTCTTTTCTGCAGCGTGAGCTACTTCTGATCAGTGAAAATCGTCATGAGCTACTGAAGGCGAAGAAACATGTGCATTGTTACCAGACACCCCCACACCCAGATTTATTGCTTTTAAGCCTAATATCCATAGTGTCAAATGCTATGGCATAAAAAAATATTTTGTATAGGGGCACTATGACAGGGCTGTCAAGTGTGTCAGTGAGAGCATGTTCTTTTGGGGATTTGTGAACATGTGTGTGTGTGTGTGTGTGTGTGTATCAATGGGATATATGTCTATGGGTGACTGAGAGCCTGTGTCATATGTAATTGTGGCACAAGACATACCTTTCACAATATATGGTACATGTAAAACACAAACGTACAACCATTGTTTTAAATGGTGGAAATTTAAAGCGCAGGACAATGTTCTGCAAAAATGTTCATAATATGGAACGTTTTTCTGCACTTTAGATTTCTCATACTTAGGATAATATCTGCCTTTTATTTATAAACATGGCAACTTGTCCACCAGCCACTGCTAGCAAGATGCCTGCTGTTTGTAAAGGCAACACTTTGAAATGGGAGAAAATTAAAATGAAGAGTTTTTTTTTTTTTTATATGGATTCCGTAAAACTCATCATTTCAATGTTCTCCCATTTCTAAATGTCACATTTACAAACACCAGGCATCTTGCTCCTGATGGCCTGTAGACATGGTGCCATACATCTAACAGAAAAAAACAGTCATATGCTTAAATGGGAGAAATTTAAAGTGAACAAACATGCTTTATAAAACATTTAGATGTAATTGGCTTCTTTGAAAGCTAATAAAGACATTACGAGTTAATGTTTCATAAAAATATTTTTCTTCACTTTAAAGTTCTCCCATTTAATAAAAAGACTGTTTATTTCAGTTAAAAATATGGTACAGTGTCTACTGGCCACTGGGTGCAGGAGACCTGCTGTTCATAAATGTGACACTTTGAAATGGGAGAATATTAAAAAGAAGAGTTGACATAATAATGAAGGTAACTTTTCATTTTAATTTTATGCTGTTTAAAAGTGATCACAAACATCATTTTCTTCTCACCCTCCAATATTGAACTGTCAAAAACATTTATTTAAGAGTTAAATACCTATTTCAACTCTTCACCTTCTGTGCCCCAGCCTGGGTCATAAACATGAGGAGCACTGCTCATTATCAGGCCCTGCTATCTGAAGCCTGATGGTAATAATGTGAAATAAACACTGTCTTCCTTTCACTTTAAAAGCAAAATGTGACCATGTGCTTATTTAAAAATAAACTGTAGGCTGCAAGCTACTCTGAAGGTGTGGGTGAGCTCCTGATCGACAGGTTGGAGACACCTGTGCTAGGGAAATGATGGAACACAATGCCTTTACCTCTAGTATAGCACAACTTTTCTAAAATTCTATGGCACAAGAAAATGTCATAGCTCCCTGCTGTCTAAAGACCTCTCTTGATGGTTGAGATTGCTACTGGGGTGGAAGGGGGCAAGGCCTAAACCCTTTACTGGGGCAGTTAGAAATGTTGCTGAAGCTCTTCTGGGCATACATTTAGCAACCCTTTTTCATCTTGATTCTGCCACAAAAAGTGGGAGTTGGTAAATCCCTGGGGAAAGTCCACAGGACAGAAAAGACCAACTTCTCTTCTGCCTAATAGGAATTCACTTTTCAAAAACGTCCATTTGTGTATACAAAGCGAATGGTAAAGAAAATTGGCAATGGCCACAATAGGCCCAGATACCTGCACTTCAGTTCCGACACCTAAATTAGAATGGGCAGATTGGTATTCGAAAGTGCAGTGGGTGAACCAGACTTTTATAAGCACAGATTAGAGGGTCCTGTGGCACAGAGGATCTTGTTCCGCCATTGTGGACATCTCTGCTATAGAGAAGTTCATACACAGACTATAGAAGCACTTGCGAATAGCCACATAAATTATGCTTGAAAATCTGCATCTGACGCAGCCTTCCAGGTGTAATTCTGGGAAATGTTGTGAATTCCATAAACTAGTTAATGTATGTTCATCCATGGGTGCAGATGTACTTCTTTCTGCATCAATCGCACACATTATGGCTCGAGGCAGTACATGCACGTCATTTTAGATTCCGACGCCCAGTGCTTAATTTGTGCAGGTGTTTGCCAGTGCTGGGCACAGTACGTATTTCTTAACACTGGCACTTTGACAGTCTACCACATAGTGGTGCTGCTTATTATAGTATTTAGTAAATTAAAATACTTTAAAGAATGACACCAGCGCGTCCAGACCGTTCTCACAGCCTTGGTGATTTGAAATAGCCCAAAATGTCATAATTGTAAAACTGCAGAGTTGGTAGCCTTGGCAATGTCAGTGCCAGCAGAGACTGTGGGTGGTGCAGATGCCGTGACCTCCTGAGAAATACTTCTGGCCCTGGAAGTTACTCTTCTGCAAATTAAGCACTGCTTTGGGCGCCAAGAATAAGTTACTGTTGTGGAAAGGTGACCCAGAAAAGATGAGGGGCAAGGAAAGTTCTGAAAAATATCACCCACCGCAAAGGTGGGAAACCTGGTTATTTGTTTAAACTTGGAGGGAAAGAGTCCAACAGATTTCGTTTTATACAATGCAAGAAGTCTTGCTTTGAAATCAGCGACGAACAGAGGCAACCGATGATGTATTTTGTTCAGATACAATCAAAATGATCAAACATTGTACGGCATTATTTGTTATTTTAAACGGATCCCTTGAATGTGGCAGCTTTGGTGTTCGCTCCCGAATGCTGAATCAAGGGAGCCCGCGAGGACAGAACGTGCTGCTGTGATACTGGCTCGGGTAGGGCCGTGAGGAATGTCTTTTATTTCTTTCATTTGTACGGGGCTCTGGGTGAGCAATGACTTGTACCGGTCTGGAGAGGACATTATTTGTAGAACACCATGCTGGCTTTGTGCTTTCTTCTGACAGATCACAGCAGCGGCCACCACTTACACACACACACTTTGTGCTGAAAGGCTTGCACACAAAATAACTATACTATTTAATTGTGAAGACAGATACGTCAGCCTGGGGACTCTGTAGATTTATGAGTCCCTCCGAAATACTGAACATTTGCTGACGTACTGCTTTTTTTTAACTCATTTCCGATACATGTATATACCATTGTTTTACTACGGGTTTAAAAAATATTTACAAGCATGAGATTTGAATCGGTGTTTTTTTGGTCAGGCTTTAAAGGAGCACCGTTATAACAATAATTAATTAAAAAAATGAAGCATTTATTTTAATCTTTCGACCGGCCCTGCATCAAAACATATCACAACAGACCAGTAGTAGTATTAATTGATACGCATCTCAATTGTACTCATTGTCTTGACATTAGCAGGATGAAAAGCAGAGTCAGTCCTACTGGACCTCCAACCTCGGAGCTGCAAGTTTAATGCAGAGGCCTGCAGTGGATATTTAGCCTACTCATCTATCTAACCTGAATACACGACGATGCATAGCATGGTCGTTGCAACGCTTTCGTAATTTAGACAATGTAACATTTGTCACTCTTGTCTCTTGGCACCAGGTCACCTATTCTGCTTGTATGGAAAACAAGCATTGGCAATGCCATTACGTCTGGCTTTAAAGGAACGTTGTATGCCAATGTGAAGGATTACAAATAAAAAACATGGAAATAGACATATTTGTGTGGAAGCAAAGAACTGTAAAATAGTATTAGTGTAGGTTTCAAGGTCAGGTTGACAGTTGCTCCGTCAAGCCAGACCTAAGAATCATGAAGGATAATGGCTGCACTCTTTCCATCAGTGCTGCTGACAGAAAAACAAGCATTGGCAAAGTCAATAAGTCTCTCCTATGCACAAGCTGTTAACTTTGCCAAAGTTTTAAGCCATGTTATACCCGAGCATGTCTGCTGTCCAGCATGGCCAAATGTTGGTAGCAAAAAAGGAGAGGGGCATGGAGTGTCATAGAGTAGAATGACGAAGAGTGGATTAGAGTGTCATAGTGTGGAGTGGTATGAAGCGTTGTGTATTGGAGTGGTAAAGAGTGGAGTTGTGCAGCATAGTGTACTGTGGAGTAGCGTGGAGTACAGCAGACTAGTGTAGGGTGCATTGGTGTAGGGTGTTGCCAAGTAAAGTAGCGTAGAGTGCAGTGGTGTAGAGTGCAGCAGCATAGAAATCAGGAGTGTACAATGCAGCAACGTAAAATGCAGTGATGTAGATTACAGCGTTGCATAGTAAAGTGCAGTGATGCAGAGTGTAGAGGTGCAGAATAGAGAGGTGTAGAGTACAGTGGCGTACAGTGCTGTGTTGCAGAGTAAAGTAGAGTGGCATAGAGTGTAGTGGCGGAGAGTGATGCAGTGTAGAGTGGTGTAGAGCGATGCAGGGCTTAGTGCTGTAGAGTGTAGTGGCATACAGTACAGTGGTGTAGAGTGGAGTTCTGCATAGTGAAGTGGAAAAGAGTGGAGTGATGCAGAGTAGAGTGGCGTGGAGTGCAGAGGTTTAGAGTGCATTGGCAAAGAATAGACTGGTGTCTAGAGTGGTGTGCAATGTGCTCAGGGGCCAGTTACAGCTTTCATGTGTGACTGACCTGTAAAAACAAAATTGACCCCATGTTACCTTATTATATTCACCAGCTGCAGCAAAGGACCACATTTAGTTCTGCCTAAGGTGCTATCGGAACAAGGGACGGCTCTGATTGTCAGTGTCTGTGTGCAGCAATACAAAAAGCATAGATAAGAGTAACCCCCCAAATTATGGGGTCTGGCAGTAGATGTTCCATTTCTAGCACTGATATTCATTCAAACAATTACAATCAAATACCACAGCTGTACCCGGGGAACTTGTATCATTTCATCAAGATTGCAAGAGTCATTCATCTTTTTTAAAGTTCTTAAGCTAGATGTGACAATAACAACTGATGTCGCACAGTATTTAACTAGTCAGGGTAGAATGTGTACAGAAACAATACTTGTTCAAAAACTGGTGTTACCACAGCACACTCCCCATGCTACCTGTAAGGGCAATGATGGAGTTACTCCAAAGAATAACTGCCACAATATCTTAAAACAATATATTAGGGCACTTCAACAATTTCTTTAAATAGCAATATTTGAGGAAAAATAACCAGAAAATTCAATCCATAGGTTCAAGGTCATGTCTTATATTTTCGTCATCTTTACTCTGTTTACACTCTTCCAACCAAGTACATGATCTGCGGCCGACACATAGTTCATCCCCAAAATGGTTATTTCCTATGGAGACCCTTGTTTCGAAGTATGTCATCGTCAAAGATTGATTGACCACGTTTGTCATAGTGTGATCCCCTGCCCCTTTGCAACATGCATTCTTTAGCCCTGCGTTACTGCTGGTAGGACTACTGAGGGCCTTGTTACAAGGCCTGTAGTAAGTAGGATAGGTAACACTGTTCGGGAATACCAACACTGCATTGTGGAAGTTTTCCCCAAGGGGGGATTACTACAAGTTCTACCTTCCGCTGCTCAGAATACTGAAAAATGTGCTACATTGGCTTTAATGCACATATATTCCCTCAATCAAAGATGCAGAATTTATTAACAAGGATGAGGGCAAAATTACTGAGCTACTAGGAATCGGAAACCGACTTCCACTTCCCAGCGACCCACAGAATGAGGGGCATGGGCGTCAATTCACCAAAATGCTACGCTTAGCAGTAGTGACACCACACACCATTTGACCTTTACTGTGATTCACACACACACATGCTTACACATACATACACACACGTTCACACGGTATATCTCTCACATAAACAAACTCACCCACAAGCATGCAAGCAGCATACATTTAGAAGCATTTTTTACTTACCTTACCTGCCAGATAGGGCTTATATTTCTCCTAATTATACTCTTTTTTGTGGAATAAAAAATTTGACAGAAAATCAGGAACAGAGAGCGCCAAACGATGTCCATCAGGACGAGCTACCCCTGTGTCCCAGGCACTGATTTTGCCTCCTCTGAGGCCAAAGGTCCCAAAGGCAGTGCCAAGGGTCGCAAGGGGCAAACTAGAGGTCACAGTTGCGACCCCTAAATGACATCTATGATGAAGACCTGTATTTCTGGGTCTAAATGGTTGAGATAAACCAGCTGCAAAATCTCTTACATAATATACATATATATATATATATGTAAACAGTTGTTTTATTTTAAAGAACTAGGATTTTCTAAAGATTTTTATAGCAGAATTTAGGAGACGGACCAGCCAAAAGTGGAGTCCACCTTTAAAAGGGGTGTAAAAGGAATGTGGTGATTACTTGTTGAAACTCTAAATTTGGTGTTTACACAGAGTGATGCAGCTCTCTTGTGGTGCTGTAACACGGACATATAGAATTTTAAACGGGGGGAAGTTTCATGGGAACGTTGCTAGAGCCCCAAAATGTGGAAAGCAGGTGACATTGAGTTGGCCCTATACCCTCCATAGATTTCTGGATTGCAAGCCCCTCCTAAATCTGTTAATGCTAGTAGGCAGCTCCAATAAGCACTCTCAGACTTTTGGGGATTATAAAGTATACACGATTAACGTCCCCAAATTAAGACAAGAGGACAGAGAAGATGAAGAATCCCTTAAAAACAAGGCAACACATTGGGTTAGGCACAAGCAGCAATACCTGTCAATAGTATGTGCTGAAATAACTAAGGTCGAACATTTACCCAATGAAAATGGAAGCTTGGATTACATTACCTTGTCGCTAAAATCAAAGAGTTTAGTGGATGGTTTAATTGCTCTAGATTTAAGAACCAGCTCACCCTCAAATTCAGCAAATAGGTTTAAGCTGAATAAGGATGGTGGTAATACCCAGGGAACCCCACGTAGCTCTAATAATGTTTGTGCAGATTCTCCTGATGAGGGAGACTTAGACTCTGTGGATTGACTACCGAGATCTAAGAACACAGGTAAATGTAGTTGGGATCTTGCACAGAATCTCCCAAATTAAATCAATTCTATCCAAGATAATTTAACCCTAGCCATCTCTTCTTGCTCAGCCCGGGAGGCTTTTGGGTTTGTCAACCATCCTAGACCGTGCAGGTTTTATTTACACTTAGATCTCATCTAGTATCCCAAAGGAAGTAATGAAGTCTATTGCTTGTTGGAATATCACAGGCTTGAAGCAGAAACTGACTGATCCAGATTTGCAGGAGTACATGGATCAGTTCAACTTCTGCTTGCTCTATGAAACTTGGCAGTTCGAGCCTCTACACAAGCTGGGCTGTAGGACTTTTAGTGTTAATGTAGTCTCCCTGTCAAGAGGTAGGCTTTCAAGGGGACTGATTATATGGGTTAAAATCTCTCTGACTGTAACAGTAGAAGTGTTGACTGTTCCTTTAGCAGACAAACTTGGATTAAAGATAGGAACAAGAATTTGTCTTGAAGTATATCTGTTTAGTGTTTGTTTCAGACCTAGAATAGCAAGCATTGAGTCCCCAGTGTTAGAGATGTTAGATAGTATGCTTAGTTCTTCAAGTCCCGAAGCTATAGTTCTCATAGGTGGAGACTTTATTTGTAGGTTTCAGCCACTAGTTGGCCTGGAGTCAGTTTTTGAGGAAGAGGACAGGGCAAGAGGAATTCCCTCTCTAGAGTTAGGTACTATCGCTCCATGCACAGTGGCTGCTGTGCAAATAGCCCATCTTGTAGGAGAACACGGATTGCATGCCTTGCACAGCAGATTGTCAGGCACTAGACCAAGTGCAGTTACTGTTAAAAGAGGCAATAGTGAATCCAGGATAGATTATGCGTTGGTAAGTGCCATAATATGGAGCAGCCTGGTTGATTTTAAGGCGGACAACAGAGAAAAGCGTGACCATCGACCAATGTGCTTAGTATTGTCAGGGGTATTGTTCAAGTCTTGGACCCAGAACATACCAGATAAATCTTTGCAGCCCATTATTTGTAACAACCATAGGTCAATCAAATGGCAATCTATAGTGAACAACCGCAACGCTCTGACAAGGATATACAACACGTTTACTAACGCTTTGCTACCCTTTGTAGATAATCTCCCTTCAAACATCTCTATACTAACTATCTTTGTGGGAGAAAGTGAAACCATCTTTGACCAAGTCTAATTTGAAATTGCCTAATACTGGTCCATCTAGGCGCCCACCAAACAATCTCTGGTACACAAAGGACTGTCGAGCAGCTAAAAGGTGATTATTAACAGCCTTGAGGTAAAAAATCATGAAGGAAGTGAGGGAAGCAAAAGCAGAATATAGAAAAGTGCTAGCTTAAGCTGAAACAAAACGTAAAGAGGATAATTGGAATTGTCTGAAAGTAGCTGACCAAAATAAAGGTATTGTAATATTCTGGAAAATATTTGCTTATGGAAATAAAGAAAGCTCCACAAATACAGCTCATGATTTGGACGCAGCACTTGGAGTGGACATTTTACCCAAGTGTATTTAGAAACACCGGGGACCCTTGCAACCTCCACCTGGTCTGATATGTAACAATTTGAACCAAGTTATAACATACGTTTCACATTTTAGTTTATAACAGACTAATCAAGCAATAGATGCGATAAAACCAGGTAAGCCTCCAGGCCCTGATAAAATATCAGGTGACCTTTTGAAGCCCGAGAAGGCAGTGTGGGTTCCATATGTAAATCTGCCATGTAACACAGTGGCTCCTGGAGCTCCAGCGCGAGATACCTGGAGAGGGGCTGAAATAGTTCCTATTTTTTAAAAAGGCAGAAAGCAAGACCCAGTGAACCGTAGACTTATCAGCCTAATAGATATTTTACAAAAAGTGTACGTTAAACCTCTTCTTTTCAAGCTTAGTAACTGGGATAGAAGAAAACTGTATACTTTCTCCATATAAAGCAGGCTTCAGACTGATAGTTAGTGCAACTGATCAGGTCTTTAGACTTCTATGCATAGCATGGAAATACACTAAACTGAGGGGAAGGCACGTATACATAGCTTTTGTGGACTTAAAGCAGCCTTTGGCTTGGTCCCAAGGGGGTTGCTATTACTTTTTACTAATTCAAATAAAAACAGATTACATGATTTTAAGACCACATAAGCCCTTTAGGAAAAATATAAAAGCCTAGGAACAAAAATTGGAGCATGCGTCTGATTTTAGCTATCTTAGCATCGCAATTGATACACAATTATCATGGGAATTCCAGATATTAAAATCTGAACCAATCCAGTCACTGAGTTTGATGGCCATTGTCAAAAAGCATCAAGCTACTGAATCCAAGTCGGTGTTACCGTCCTTGGAAGTTTATAAACATAAGTCTCAAACTGTAGCTCTTTATGGAGCAGAACTGTGGGTGGAGGGACAAAATGAGTCCACTTATTGTAGGTGAAAATAAATTTGTAAGGGCATTACTCTGTCTCCCAAAACGTACACCCATGCTGCCAGTGTACCAAGATCTTGGTAGTAGGAGATTAGAGCATTTGGCCATTTTGGGGCCTTTAATATTCTGGGTAAGATTCTGGTCAGTTCATGAACTCACTTCCTACAGAGAGGGACTGAGAGAATTCCTGGAGCTAGATGGCAGTAACACTTTTCCATGGTTTCGCCCTGTACGGCGATGGTACAACAAGTTAATGATGAAGCATTTCTGGGAGGATCCAACTTTATTAACAGCCCAATGTAAAAATAATTTGAAACAAACCTACTGGGTATACATATTAACTACAGCACACAATAATCCAAGTATTGGAAGGCTCTCTGTGCAATTTTTTGATAGTAAGCATTCCCCACGTTTTGAACTTTATGTGGATTCTGTGCACCCACAACTAGCAAAAACGTTTTTCATGAAGATTCGTTTTGACATCTTACTGATCAAGGTAAACATGGTCAAGTGGTTGCCTGGTTGTATAACTGAGGGGGAGGCAAATCGCACTTCATGTACCTTAAACATCGAAGAAAATCTTGCACATGTTCTGTTTTTCTGTATGGGAGAAATGGATCTAAGCTATCTGTTCTAATTTGGGGACTAGCAAATTTATGGAGGCATTGTGTATTTTAAAGTTTGATTTAACAGAGCTTATTGTGTTTGGTCTTATAGATACCTTTTTTCCATAAACTTAGTGCGACAGAAGGAATGTTTAAAATTTTAAGTAGACCGAATTTGATTTTTTTTAATCGTTTGCTTGCAAATATTTTTCCCGGTAGAATATATTGTTTTATGTGTTGTATGTATTATTCGTGTGATGTTGTGCTTTATATGATTCAGAACCGTAATAAAATTTAATGAGAGTAAAAAAGTTAATACAGCCTGGGAAAGCTCACCCCACTGGAAAAAAATTGATGTGTGTTTTTTTTGTTCCCATATTGACGAATGCTTGAACATATCGAGGGGACTAATCTCCCACTTACAAGACAGAGCCTGGTGTTCAGTCATGCCTAATGCCATCTCTCTAGTTTTTGACTCTCTAATAAGCGGACATCTATTTTTACAGTGGCGTAAAAATTACTGCAGTGGGTTGTGTGCAACTTTCAGCACATCCAAAATGTAGGTAAAATAGTGTATATGCATATGATCAACTGTTTAGGAGAAACAGCCTTTACAACGCTGGCATTAACAACGTAATGCCTTCACCACACAACTTTTAGTATGCAATGAATTTACCATGTATTACCTTCTCAACACAAGCCTTACTACAAATATTCTTTTACCACACATGCCACTGGGTAAGTATATATAAGTGAAATTCACACATATATATATATATATATATATATATATATATATATATATATATGTATATATATATATATATATATATATGTCAAAAAACAAATTTTCTATGGAAACTTGGCCCTAACTATAACTACCTAGTGGCAACTCTCTATATATAAATATAAATATACATATATATAAATATTTAAAAAAAAAAAAATATATATATATATATATATATATATATATATATATATATATGTGAATTTCACTTATATACACACCTATATATTACCTATTACAAATCTTCGTGAAATTGCCCCAAAAAAGTGTGCCAGTGATTCTTTTTGCGCATGGGAAGTTTCAGGATGATCCGTCAAGCGTGGGCCAAGAAAAAGGGATGGTCACAAACGTGTGTTTCCCATGTTAATTCCCATGGGAGTTTTGAACATGACTACAGCCCAAACTGCTGGACGGAATTACACTAAATTTGGCAGAAACGTAGGTTTCAGTATGCAGATTGCTTTTGCATATTTGGTGTAAATCCATTCAGTAGTTTTTGAGATAAAGGGAAAATAAATTTGCATATCTAGGACAGCGGATCCTCCCTGACAACTTCGTAAATAGTAAGAGTTCGTGCACAGAGCTTTGATTGGTTGCCAACATTCAAACCAGGAAGTGTGGCAGCCATATTGGGACTGGGATTTGAGTCCCAGAAAAAAAGTAAAAACAAAGAAAAGGGCTAGGGTAGGGACATCCTGGCCCCTTAGCTCTGGTGCTGGGGTCCCAGAGGGACTCTGCCAGGGCAAAAAAGCACTTTTTAGAAATAATTGCCGCAAATTCGCAACAATGTCGCAAATTCACGGCAATTGTTTTTTTGTTGTTAAACAAGCGCTTGTTTTTATGAGGCCCCGATTGGGCCAGGTCCCGGGGGCATTTTGAAATAAAAGAGGGGGTGTACAAGGCCCCCCCAGGAACATTTTGATGTCCTAGGGACCACCACCTCCCCAGGGATTTATTTATAATGAATGCGGGGGCCTGGGGCCCCCTGCAGCACCAGTCACCACCACTCCCCCTGGGCTTTGACCAAATATAATGTGGCTGAATGACCCCCCACAGCACTGGGGTGCACCACCTCCCCGAGACTTTAATGAAATACGATGCAGGCCGCTGCATGGCCCCCAAGCTGACCCGAAAGACCGCCACCTCTCCGGGGCTGAAATCAAATACAATGCGGGTGGTGCAACCCCCTGCAAGCCCAGAGACCACCATCTCCCAGGGGCTTTATTTATAATGAATTCGGGGGGGCCTGGGGCCCCCTGCAGCACCAGTCACCACCACTCACCCTGGGCTTTGACCAAATATAGGCCCTCATTACAACCCTGGCGGTCGGTCAAAAAAGCAGTGGTAATACCGCCAACAGGCCCTGCAATAAAAATGGAATCATGACCATGGCAGAAACTGGCAACACAGACAGCCACTTTAACACACCAACCGCCACGGTGGTAGCAACAAACACCTCAGCGGTAACCTCCAACAGCCAGGCGGAAGACAATGTACTGCCCACAGCATTACAACAGGCCTATCCGCCACCTTTTCCGGGGTGGTACCAACGCCATCAAAAGCACGGCCGAAACAGTACACTGAAGGGAAATGACTCACCTCTCGGCACTCAAGGAAGAACCACGATGCCATGGAGCCCGAGCTGCACATATTTCTAATGCTGGTGTACCTCCTCATACACCAGGAACATGAACGCCGGTGAAGACTACCACAGTGAGTACTGCACCTAGCACCCAAGGGAGGGGGGAGGGAAAAAGAGAGTGACACACAACACGCAACACCCCCACCCCCAACACCATACACACAAACAGATGCAACAACATTACATATACACCCGTAACCCTCAGGAATAGTGTAAGGACAAAAGGAATGGATTAAAATGAGTGTAATAGTACAGTTTTAGATAAATAGGTCCTTAAATCAATAAACCGTATGTACAAATTATACAAAAGGAGGGACAATGCCCGCTCCAAAATGTCTGTGGCCCACGGGGCCATAACACATAGGCCAAGGCCAAACTTAACTCCTGCTTCAATACGGAGAGAAAACTGCAGGGGCATCAGGTTGAAAAAAGACAGGCACCTCAGGGGGACGTGGGCTGGGGGGGCACCCAAGCCGGAAGATGGTACAATGCCACTGGCCTGGAGGGGGCTCCATGTCCACTGCTTGGTCCTGGGGAGTGCAAAGCCACAGTCTCTCAAGTGGGTGGTTTGCCCACTGCTTGGTCCTGGGGAGTGAAAGGCCACAGTCTCTCAAGTGGGTGGTTTGCCCACTGCTTGGTCCTGAGGAGTGAAAAGCCACAGTCTCTCAAGCGGATGGCTTCTCCACTGGTCCTGGAGGGGGCTTTGTGCCCATTGTGCTTCATCCTGCCAAGGAGGGGGTGAGTGGATGCCTTCTTCCACTGGTTCTGGAGGGGGCTTTGTGCCCAGTGTGCTTCATTCTGGATGGTGCAAGGTCGCAGTCTCTCACCTGGGTGTCACACCAACAGGTGTTGCAGGGGCCAGGACGCACTGCAGCCCATGTAGTCACTACTACACACTGCTCGCCGGAGGTGATGGCTGCTCAGTGGATGGCAGTTGCGCTGCAGGTGGTGGTGCTGTCAGTGGTGGTGGGAGGCTCCAGCCCTTCACCTGCACACTTGGACGGCTGCCCACTGGGGCTGCTGCTGCTGGCAGTGGTGCTGCTGGCGGCGGTGCAGGTAGCAATGCTGGCCGCGGTGCAGGTAGCGGTGCTGTCCATGGTGCAGGTGGCGGTGCTGTCAGTGGTGGGGGGAGGCAGAGGCTCTAGCCCTTCCCCTGCAGCCTCGGGCAGCTGCCCACAGGGGCTGCTGCTGCTGGCAGTGGTGCTGCTGGCTGCGGTGCAGGTGGCGGTGCTGTCAGCGGGGCAGGTAGCGGTGCTGTCCACGGTGCAGGTGGTGGTGCTGTCAGTGGTGGGGGGAGGCTCCAGCCATTCCCCTGCAGCCTCGGACGGCTGCCCACTGGGACTGCTGCTGTTGGCAGTGGTGCTGCTGGCTGCAGTGCAGGTGGCGGTGTTGTCAGTGGTGGGGGGAGGCTCCAGCCCTTCCCCTGCAGCCTCAGATGGCTGAAGTGCCATGGCTGGTGTTGTGTGCCCTTTCCTGCCCTTGACAGATGGTGGTGCCTTCTTGCTTCTGACATGCTGGTGTTCTTTTCTTGCCCTTGCTGGCTGGTGGTGCCTCCTTCCCCTTGCTGGCTGGTGGTGCCTCCTTCCCCTTACTGGCTGGTGTCTCCTTCTTGCCCTTGCTAGGTGGCGGCCCCTTTGTGGCCTTGGCAGGTGGTGCTGGCACACTGGCTGTGCTGACGGTTGCCTCCTTGGAGCCTCTCACTGCTGCAGTAGCTGCAGATACCACAGTGGCCGTGGACTGGGTGGCTGAGGTGCTGGGCTGGGTTCTGGCCACCCTGGCCTGAAGTGAAGGACGGGGGAGGGGTAGGGAATAGGTCAATGGTGGCGAGGAAAAGCTTCTTAGGGACACTGGGGCGGGAAGAGGGTGAAGGTTTTGGAGTGGAGGAAGAGGGAGTGGTTGAAGGAGGTGTCAGTCTGCTGTGTTTGGGTGCAGATGCATGGGCTGGATGCTGTTGTGAGGTGGATGGCTGTTGGGTGTCTGTGTGCTTGCGTTTGTGTACTTTGGGTGAAGGGGTCACAGACACAGTGGGAGAGGACTCAGGGGACGTGTGCATGGATGTGGGGGTGGTGACTGCCAGCGAGGGGCATGTAGTGGTAGGCGTGATGGTGATGGAGGTGGTGGATGAGGATGTGGTGCATGCAGGTGTGAGTGGAGACGCTACTAGGAGGGAGGTGGATGATGAGGAGGAGGGGGACACAGTGGAGGCAGTGGTTGTTGGTGTGTCTGGAGGATGGTGCTTGTGTGAGTGCCTATGGGATGGAGTGTGGTGCTTGTGTTTGTCTGAGCCACTTCTGTGTGTTGATTTGGGTGAATGCAGGTCTGAAGGTGTGCTTGGGATAGGCTGGGGTTGAGGGGATTGGGACTGGGTAGAGGAAGTAGGAGGGGGGAGGCTGGAGACAGGGACAATGGCTGTCATCAGTGAGTTGGCCAGAGCCTGGAATGCTCTCTGTTGGGCCGCCACGCCAGAGTGAATGCCCTCCAGTTATACATTTGTTTGTTGCAAATGCCCTGCTAGACCCTAGATGGCATTCAGTATGGTTGACTGCCCAACAGAGAGGGATCTCAGGAGGTCAATAGCCTCCTCACTGAGGGCAGCAGGGCTGACTGGGGCAGGGCCTGAGGTGTCTGGGGCGAAGGAGATGCTCACCATCCTGGGTGAGCGGGCACAGGAAACACGCTTAGGGGCTGCTGGGAGGGAGGTGCTGGTACTGGGGGTGGCAGCTGTACCTGTAGTTGGGGTGGGCACAGAGGTGTCCGCCACCGCCAGGGAGCTTCCATCGGAGGAGGAGTCGCTGTCGGTACTGTCCCCTCCTGTCTCTGTCGTGGTGCTCCCCTCGCCCTCCATCCCACTTGTGCCCTCACCATCGGAGGATTTGGTCTCCAGGCCCATGTGGGATGCAGCTCCCTCTGTCGCCGTGCCTCTGCTCCTCCGCCAGATGATGCTAATGCACACAAGAACAGGGTGACAAAACAAAAAGGGGGGGAGAGACAGAGGATACACTTGATTAATGCCAGCAACAACACTACCGTTGGTATACACCACTCATAGGGAACAGGCCTATGCACTAGGCCATGCACTACCAGTTACAATGCTAGTCACCAGCTCATGGAGTACAATGCCTAACGGCATTAGCTGCACACCTGAAACCCACAGGACCCTGCCCAGTAGTAGATGCCCACCAACATTATTGTGGTTGGAGTGCATCTGAGCTTGCCCATCATAGAACCTACCCTGCCATGTTCGCCCTGGCCTAGGGGCACCCACAGCCCACATCCCCCACCGAGGTAACACCTTAACGTGTGCAAAGTCAAGAATCTGAATCTGTACTCACCCTCTTGTGGCTGCTGTGATGCCTTCAAGCGCACATCCAACTCCGGATAGGCCACTGCCAGGATGCGGAACATCAGGGGAGTCAGGTTACGATGGGCACCCCTTCCTTGTTGGGAGGCCAGCCCCAGCTGGGACTCCGCCATCTTCCTTGCCCAGCGGCGCAGGTCCTCCCACCATTTGCGGCAGTGGGTGCTCCGCCTGTCAAAGACCCCCAGGGTGCACACCACCTTGGCGATGGCACGCCAAATACCCTTTTTCTGATGGGTGCTGACCTGCAGAAAAAGTACAGCAGAAAAGGGGTTAGTCATACTCATGGCCCACCATATCCCTCCCATCCCCTTACGCACAGACATTGACCACCATACATGCAGCACTCTGCCCAGGACCCCTCAGCCCCCCCACACAAGGCTTACACACACAGCACGCCATGCATTCATGCCTCACGCATCATGCTCACAGTGTACTCATCTGTCAGTCTGGAGGACCATAAAGTAAAGGGTACTGGGGTAGGACCCCATCCACCAGTCTCTCCAACTCCTCCGAAGTGAAGGCAGGGGCCCTTTCCCCAGACACTCTAGCCATGGTCCCTTCCAGACACAGGTCACAGCAGCACTTGCAGAGTAGGTCCTATCCTGTTGAAAGTCAGGTAGCAAGTGAGTGAACAGATAGAAAATGGTGATCACGTCCACGGTGGGGCATACCGTCACCGCTGGCGTACATCACCATTGGCTCCTGGAACCCGTAGGCCCCAATGATAACCAATGCGGTGTTGCACGGCGGTCATCGACCACCGACCGCAACGGCGCACAACGCCAGCGGAATTACCTCATTTCACTTGTCCCTCCTCACAGGTCAGGCAGCCTCCATTTCAGGAGGGCACAGGCCCTGGCACCTAACTGCGTCACATCAGACATAGGCACATCAACTGACTTACAAGTTTACATACTGTTTCTGTAAAACAAAAATTGCATATTAATCTTAGTATTGGTTTAATATGACCTTCTGCTCACCGTTTTTCAACCTAGAGTTCAACCACTGAGGATGAATAGGAGATGGAGACATCCCCCTGTGTACAGACCCCTGGTGATCCTGGCGACAATGGAGGACAGGTACATTATCCTAACCTACAGACTTGATAGGGCCACAATCCAAGAGCTGTGTGCCCAATTGGAGCCAGCCTGATTGCAGCTATCCGGCACCCACAGGTATCCCCCCTCTAGTGCAGGTCCTGTCAGTTCTCCATTTCTTGGCAAGTGGTTCCTTCCAAGCGACAGTGACAATGGCATCAGGGATGTCACAGCCTATGTTCTCAAATGTGCTGAACAGAGTGTAGTCTGCCCTGCTGAAACACATGTGCAGCTACATTGTATTCTACCAGGTGGAGGATTTGGCCACAGTGAAGGCTGACTTTTATGCACTGGGACATATCTCCAGAATCATTGGTGCCATTGATGGTACACGTATTGCCTTTGTCCCACCCAGGGAGAAATGAACAGGTGTTCAGAAATCGAAAGAGCTTTCACTCTCTGAATGTGCAGATGGTGCGTTTGGCAGACCAGTACATCTCCCATGTATCCTGGCTCTGTGTGTGCCTTTATCTTGAAGAATAGCAGCATCCCATATGTGATGGCTTAACTCCAGAGGCACCGGGAGTGGCTAATAGGTGAGCCCATGGTCCCCACCCACTTGATGTAGGTATGTGGGTGTGGGGTTGGACCTAAGGGTGAGTGTGTGGCTAACAGGTATCCCTCGATATTTATAGGTGACTCTGGTTACCCCAACCTTTCATGGCTACTGACCTCAGTGAGGAATGCCAGGACAAGTGCAGAGGAACGTTACAATGAGGCAAATGGGCGAACAAGGAGGATCATTGGGTGCACCTTTGGCCTCCTGAAGGCCTGATTCAGGTGCCTCCATCTGACAGGTGGATCTCTGTACTATTCACCCAAGAAGGTGTGCCAGATCATCGTTGCATGTTGCACAACCTGGCCTTGAGACGCCAGGTGCCTTTTCTGCAGGAGGATGAGCCTGGGGATGGTCGTTTGGCAGCGGTGGAGCCTGTGGACAGTGACGAAGAGGAGGCAGAGGAAGAGGATGTGGACAACAGAACTACAATAATCCAACAGTACTTCCAGTGACACACAGGTAAGACACTGTAACTTCACCTTACATTGCAGTTTTGTGTTGGACATTGTACATGGCAGCCTGATTTCCCTATTTCTATGGCCACTTACTGTACCCTTTGGCATCTCTATGTTCATATATCTGTACCCCACTCTGGCTCCTGGTGTGTTTACTGCTGCCCACTACAGGTCATACCTATGTAAATATAACTGTACATTTGAATTGCAATGTTTGCAGCTTGTTTAAGTAATACATATTTCAATCAATTGACAGACTCCATACCTGTATTTGTTCCAAGGGTGTTTATTTCTGTGATAATATGTGTAGGTGGTATTGCAATGGGCTCGGTTGATGGTGGAGAAATGTCCAGGATAGAGTCCCGTCTATTGGTATCACAGGTGAATTGTCCAAGGGGGCATAGGAAGTTGAGCAATGGCAGTTCAAGGTGGACAGGGTGAGAGAGTGGGACACAAGGGTGACAATCAGGGGAGTCTTATTTTCTGGCGGCAGTCTTGGCAATGTTCTCCGGCTTCTGCCTGGATCGCAGGGACCTTTTGCGTGGTGGTTCTCCTTCTGCAGGGGGTGGGGTGCTGGTGGCCTGTTGCTCCAGTGGCGGGGTCTCCTGTCCACTAGCGTTGGCGGAGGGCTGTTGTTCGGTGTGGCTAGTGTCAGGGGCCCATTGGTGTGCCACTACCTCCCTCATGGTGTTGGCCATGTCTGCCAGCACCCCTGCAATGGTGACCAGGGAGGTGTGGATGTCCCTCAGGTCCTCCCTGATCCCCAGGTACTGTCCATCCTGCAGCCGCTGGGTCTCCTGCAGCTTGGCCAGTATCTGGCCCATGGTCTCCTGGGAATGGTGGTATGCTCCCACAATGTTGGTGAGTGCCTCGTGGAGAGTGGGTTCCCTGGGCCTGTCCTCCCCCTGTCGCACAGCAGTCCTCCCAGCTTCCCTGTTGTGCTGTGCCTTTGTCCCCTGAACCGTGTGCCCACTGCCACTGACCCCAGGTCCCTGATCTGCCTGTGTTTGTGGGGTTGCCTCGGGTCCCTGTAGTGGTGGACACACTGCTGATTGACGTGTCTTCAGGACAGAGAGATGGGCCCGCTGGGTGGGTGCTGTGGTGTTGTTTCCTGAGGGGGGAGGCTCTGTGGTGGTTTGGGACTGTGGCTGGGTCACCGACTACCCAGAGGTCCCTGATTGGCCAGGTTGGTCATCCTGATCGAGGCATGCAGAGCTGCTATCATCACTGTGGGCCTCTTCTGGGGGTGGACTGGATGTTACTGGCACCTCCTCTCCGGTGACGTTGTGTGGGGGTCCTGTGGGTATGTAAATGCAGTGTTATTGTTACTGCATGTGACATCTTGTGCATGGGTGTGTTTCCCTCTATGGTTGTTATTACCTGGGCAGCTTTGGCTTGTGTGAGTTGTAATTTGGTTGGCTAAGTGATTGCCACTAGTGTGCATGCTGTGGTGATGAGTGTTGGGATGAGTGGGTTGTGATGGTGGAGTATGTGGGAGGTGGTGAAGTGATGGGAGCGAGGGTACGGGTGGCGGTTTGTGATGGCATGCAGGTGGGGGGGGTGATAGTAATAGAGATTTGACTTACCAGAGTCCAGTCCTCCTGCTACTCCTGCCAGGCCCTCAGGATGCATGATTGCCAAGACTTGCTCCTCCCATGTTGTTAGTTGTGGGGGAGGAGGTGGAGCTCCAGCGCCAGTCCTCTGTACTGTTATCAGGTGTCTTGGAACCAGGGAACTTACCTTCCCCTGTAGTTCGTTCCACCTCTTCCTGATGTCATCCCTTGTTCTTGGGTGCTGTCCCACTGCATTGACCCTGTCCGCGACTCTCTGCCATAGCTCCATCTTCCTAGCAATTGACGTCTGCTGCACCTGTGCTCCGAATAGCTGTGGCTCTACCTGGATGATTTACTCCACCATGACCCTTAGCTCCTCCTCAGAGAATCTGAGGTGTCTTTGTGGTGCCATGGGTGTTGTGTGAGTGGTGTGTGTGAGGGTGTGTGGGGTGATGTATTGGGGTGTGTGCTGTGAGGTGCGTGGATGGTGTATGGGTGATGGTGTTTTGTGGCTCAGATTCAGTGGGTGCTCCTGGCTTGTCTGTCTCTCAGTTGTCAAAATCTTTGGGTCGTAAAGGGTTGTGGGTAGTGTGGGTGTGTGTTTTATAGTGGTGTGGGTGTGGTGTGTGTATGTGTGTCAGGTGTGCATAGTTTGAATTGTCCAATGTGGTGTTGTTTTGTATGTGTGTGTGTATTTTGAGCGCAGCGGTCTGCACCGCTAATAGTTTACTGCATTGAATGACTGCCGTGGTGATTCATGGGTCATGATGCTGTGGGCGTAGTGCTGTTGGCGTAACGGTGTGGGTTTTGGTACTGCCAGTTTATCACTGACCTTTAGGCTGGCGGACTTGTGTGTGTGTCTGTATAGTGGCGGATTTCTATGTGTGGGTCATAATACCCATAGCGGTATACCGCCGCGGTCGCGGCAGTCAGCATGGCGGTAAGCTGCACTTACCACCAATATCATAATGGGGGCCATAATGTGGGGGGGCTGCACGACCCCCCACAGCACCAGGGTCCACCACCTCCCCAAGGCCTTAATGAAATACGATGCAGGCCGCTGCATGGCCCCCAAGCTGCCCTGAAAGACCGCCTCCTCTCCGGGGCTGAAATCAAATACAATGCAGGGGTGACGCAACCCCCTGCAAGCCCAGTGACCAGCATCTCCCAGGGGCTATTATACATTGAAGGGTGCCACGTGGCCCCCCTCAAGGAGCCATGGATGGTCCTTGGCACCGCCACTCCCCCCGGGCTGGTTCCTGCTATGTCCCGAGGTGCCCATCCCAGGACATAGCTGTCACAGCAAACACTTCACCTTCTGCAAGTGAGAGTGTTGTAGTTGTACTCTTGCTGTAGGCAAGAATGCTGGTTTAAGGATGATAGTACTTATGTTTGTAGGTGACTAGCCCATCCTACAACAAGTCGCAACTGTAGTCCCAACCCTTCCGGCTCATTAGCAGCACCTCACCAAAACCCAAACAGTTAACGGTGATTTGTGGCAGCCTTTACGCATGGACTCAAGAGTATGACATCTCAGGGAGTGTCATGGTTGAACGGAGATTACGCCTTTCTCACAGAAACATCATGTCTCAATCAAAAACAGGCAATAATGAAGATGCAGTTAAGTTTCAATAGTTTTTATTTAACACAACTGCAATCTGCGATAAGTTGCATGGGCTGCAATGATTAAGATAATGAACAGTGCAAGGAACAGAATGGTAAAGTCATTATTATAAAGACCCCACCATCTTGCAATGATACAAAAAGACATGAAGTGTGTAATACGTCCTAATACCCTATCACGATAGGCCTAACCTTCTACCTAAAGGAGAGCTTGGTATGTTAAACCTAATCTGCCAATGCCATGTCCCTGAAAGGAGCCCCCAACCCTCTTTACCTTGGAATGAGGTCTGTAGCTCAGACTTCGTAGGGACACGAAGTCCAGGTCAGCGTCAAGGCGACGTGCAGCATCAATAGCAGCGATGGTATCTGGTCGGAATCCCTCTGATTATATGTCTCATGTGTGATGTATTTATACAGATCTACTTGGACCCCTGATGTAGGTTGTTCCCAAACAATAGATAACGCCGCATGCTTGGGATGGTAATTTCTAATGTGAGCACCTACAGTTTGTTTGTCTTTGTCGCTTTGTAGCGCAGTGACACTGATAATATAACTCTAAACAAAAGGGCCTAACTATAAACAAGGCAGCCATCTTAGAAGAATTAATTAAATAAATGGTCTAAGACAGAGCAAGCTAAGTAGGTTAAAAGTCACTAGGTGACATGGGGACGAGTCTGCAAGCCAAAGGCTAAGCTAACTCCTGTTATCCCATTAAAACAAACTAGGATTCACTACACCCTCCCCATTGCCGTAACAAGTATGACGCCATTACCGTACGCCACCGAAGATGAGGGAATCCAAAAGCTAAAAAGCTGCTCTGGACTAAAAGCAAAGCATAAAACAAAGCTAAAAAAAACATTGTTAAAAAACAATAGTTTAAAAAACATACAAAGAGACTTAACATCAACCATGACAAGCACGGCAGGCCAAAGTAAAGACCATAAAGCATACTCTGAATTTGTAGTCTGGTACAAAAAGCCAATCGTTATTTTGTGGAACTATAGTCATGATCTTGAAGAGTAGCTCCGAAGTCACAGACCAAAAAGTAATCAAAAAATTAGGCCAAATCATCAGATGTAAGATCGATCACATGGGCGGATGGATTCACAGAGCAAAAGTGCGCCGTAGTCTCTTGTGCAGGTCCACCTGCATTAGTGCCAACCTCCGTGGAAAGAAGGGTCAACTCAGTCAACACAGAGTGTTCATACGTGGGCTCACGGATCAGCCTTAGTCTCATGTGGCACGACCGTGTATGAACCCTCATCGGGGACATCAGCAGTTCTTGGTCCACAGGAGGCACTGGCGTGACGGCACGACACACTGTTGGCAAATGTTCAAAGAAGCACCATACGCAGCGAAAGATGGGCTGCACACACCAGAGGAGTGGTCGGAATGAAAATGACCAATTCCACTCTAGTTCCTCCAGGAAGGAAACATTGAAGATCTGAATTATGCGTTCACGGCACAGTTGTGCTGCTGGCAGCTGCTCCATCGCTCCATGTAGCTGTAAAGAAACAACCACTCCGAATCAGAAAAAATAGCAGTAATATTCCGCCAATTAATGCCAAAATTACAGGAAAGCCACCAAACACACTCGAAAAGAGTGAATGGATGGCCAACGGGATGACTCCGAAGATAGTCTGGAAGACTGACACAAATCCAGATCTGACAGCCTTAAAGAAATGGACAATCCCAGTAGTGCTCGAGGCGTTGAAAATTCTGGATACCAGCTCACCAAAATGCTTGGGGCAGTTGGCATTTAATAGGGATTGTATCTCGGCTGAAGATCTCGCAATCTGGAGAGCATACGTCTCTCTAGCGGATGTCAACGAGACCTGTTTTTGAAACAGTAGTGCCTTTAGTCTGCTCAGCTTGTCATAATTTACATTAATAGTATCAAAGTGAGGCCACATTTCTTATACCTTTATCTCTCGTGTGGGGAGGGAATAAAACATGTCCACAACAGGTAACAACCATAGAGACAGAAATTGCGTAGGCAATTCCTGGTCGCATACCGCAACAGCTTTGGTCACTCAGCACCACATAACTTCCATTCGAAAGTATATGAAATGCTGGTCGAATCAAAGGGACGGGAGTACCCTTCAGAAAACAGGCCAAGTTTGCGACCCCTGCCTTGCAATGGCCGTGAAGAGACACCTGCTTGCAGATCGTTGAATGACTAACAGTAGTCTCACATTCGCTTCCGCTAAGAAAGACCTCTGTTTCGCCATTCAGACATTTGTATTCAAAGGGTAGCTCCCACTCTTCCTTAATATAGCTATCGCCCAGTCGCTCGTACCTGCCCACAGCAAGATGTGTCAAGCATTTCGAAAAACTAAAAGTGGAAATGAGCAGATTAATGATGCCATGCAGAAGCCATACTGTTGAAGGACTTTCCGCGACCGTGAAAGGCAACTTATCTAACTTCTCTATATAAAGCATGGTGAAACTCGCTTCCCTTCTAGCCATTGTTCTTTGTTCCCTGGATAAATTAAAAGCAGTGAACAATTCACTACCGTTAATGTATCTCCATGGAATACGCCATTTTTCAATGTTTGTAACGTCCAACCAAGCTGCATGATGGAATGCAGCTGACTTGGTCCATGGTATAAATGGGACATGTACGTCTGAACGATATCTATCGTAGACAACACTATATTTGTCAATGAATAGATTCTGTTGGACAGAGTGTTCATGCTGTTATCGACAACTGCCAAAGCCTTTTCTAAGTTTTCTTTATCTAATTACCTTAATCTCGAGGTAGCTTCTATCTGAGAAAGTTTTCATATCTCATTATACATAGCATTGATTAATCTTTTAGAGTGCTGTTTTCCAGGACCCAACAAGAAGTCCTGCAAGTCTATATCTTCGGAAAGTGTGTTAAGGTGTTCTTTAACTGCGGCTAACGTGTTAGACTGTACCCATTGTTGGCACAGTTTACCCACACTATCTGTAGTAACTATCCCCGTATGTTGACCGGAGATAAAGTGAGGATCTGGCCGGCTAATCTTGTACCCCCCTGAGAAATTCAAAAAACGTGCCTGACAACCATTAGTGTCAACTGGCCAGATTAACCACCCGCCGGGACTGGAAAGTGAAGAATTATAGGTACCAGACTGAACTTTTGCGTCTAGCTCTTCTTCAGTGTTATTCAAGAAGAATTGCCAATCATTAAATCTTGACGGTGTGGGAACACTGGGCGTGTTCATTTCTTTTTTTTTGCTAACCCTAGGCAGAAAGTCTGTTGAATCGTGTCATTTAAAAAGATCATATGCAGAGGAATCAGGCATGCTCTAAACAAAGCTTCCCTACCCTGTATCTGCCAATCTTGTGTTCCCCATACACTCTTTAAATCAATAGTGTTCTTCCAGTGATCAAATCCTTCAATAGCAAGATGGGAAACAAAGGAAACTGAATGAATCAGTTTTGTGTCTGTTAGCAAAATTTTCTGAATTTTTGAAGGAGGTAACTTGAAATAATATGATTCGGAATGTTTTGTGTCATGCCCAGAAAAATAAGTGAATTTCACTAAATAACTTTTGGGGCTCCCCACTGGTGGTGTCGAACAATGTTCCCAAAGTGTGTAATTAAGTACCGGTCTATGTCTAGTTGCGCGGTGCAGGTAGTAATGTCCGAAATTATTGTAGCAGAACATTTCCCCGTAATTCATTGTATTTACATATACATCATCACTTTCAAATACTGAATAGTCCTTCATTTCACTTAACATGGAATCAACTGTCTGGACATCCCAATCATCAGATACAACACTGGGTGTAATAACATCTGTCATAGATATTTTGAATACATATGGTATTTGAATAACCTCAGTAGGCCCGTATATTTCAAATGGAAGTTTGTCCCATACAATCCCATCAGAAATGGGTACAGCTGAAATGTTCACTTGGGAAAAGTCTCTGCGGACCTTGTGTGAGGAATGATATGGAGTTAAGACTTCATGCACAGGTGCTACAGAGGTGCGTTCAGGAATGTAATGACCATTTACAAGCAAGAAAAAAACAGTCACAAACCCAATCCATAGAAATAAGGTAGAAAATGTCAGGAAGAACCATAAATAGTTCCATGTGTTGATTACGTAATTCGTCTTAAGCCATAGATATAGCTTATGTGTATTAGAAACATTTTCAATCACTGGAGTGGATGAGTCTGAAGAAAAGTCATCAATGTCGATGAAGTAACCAGAGGCAGTCTCTGCAAATAAGGGAGCAAGTGCATTACTTATAGATGGGTTCACTTCACATGGAGGCTCATAGTAGATGGTGCCATCAGTTTGTGTTGTGTTGGTGTATAAAACGGCCAAATCTTGAACAGGTGATGTTGCTGAAGAGGTAACAGGGACCAGCAAGAGCTCTGTTTCCGCCCTCCTCATGGTTGAGGAGGAATTTGTAGCATTGTTGGACATTGTTGCATAGTCTATTGTAGTGGTGTTCCTTCTATTCTGAAGAGGTATGTCCTGTTAGCTAGTGAGAGGGGATCAGGAACTACCCAAGGGACCTCTTGGCCTACTGTGCAGGATCGGCCACATGGTGAAGTTTGACATTGTAAACTGAAACAAATCTGTTTCCTCTGGAACCAGGCAACGGCGGCAAGATAACAGTTCTGCGGACCTTGTGTGAGGAATGATATGGAGTTAAGACTTCATGCACAGGCGCTACAGAGGCGCGTTCAGGAATGTAAGACCATTTATAAGCAAGAAAAAAACAGTCACAAACCCAATCCATAGAAATAAGGTAGAAAACGTCAGGAAGAACCATAAATAGTTCCATGTGTTGATTACGTAATTCGTCTTAAGCCATAGATATAGCTTATGTGTATTAGAAACATTTTCAATCACTGGAGTGGATGAGTCTGAAGAAAAGTCATCAATGTCGATGAAGTAAACAGAGGCAGTCTCTGCAAATACGGGAGCAAGTGCAGTACTTGTAGATGGGTTCACTTCACATGGAGGCTCATAGTAGATGGTGCCATCAGTTTGTGTTGTGTTGGTGTATAAAACGGCCAAATCTTGAACAGGTGATGTTGCTGAAGAGGTAACAGGGACCAGCAAGAGCTCTGTTTCCGCCCCCCCCATGGTTGAGGAGGAATTTGTAGCATTGCTGGTCATTGTTGCATAGTCTATTGTAGTGGTGTTCATTCTATTCTGAAGAGGTATGTCCTGTTAGCTAGTGAGAGGGGATCAGGAACTATCCAAGGGACCTTTTGGCCTACTGTGTAGGATCGGCCACATGGTGAAGTTTGACATTGTCAACTGAAACAAATCTGTTTCCTCTGGAACCAGGCAACGGCGGCAAGATAACAGTTCTGCGGACCTTGTGTGAGGAATGATATGGAGTTAAGACTTCATGCACAGGCGCTACAGAGGCGCGTTCAGGAATGTAATGACCATTTATAAGCAAGACAAAAACAGTCACAAACCCAATCCATAGAAATAAGGTAGAAAACGTATAAATAGTTCCATGTGTTGATTACGTAATTCGTCTTAAGCCATAGATATAGCTTATGTGTATTAGAAACATTTTCAATCACTGGAGTGGATGAGTCTGAAGAAAAGTCATCAATGTCGATGAAGTAAACAGAGGCAGTCTCTGCAAATACGGGAGCAAGTGCAGTACTTGTAGATGGGTTCACTTCACATGGAGGCTCATAGTAGATGGTACCATCAGTCTGTGTTGTGTTGGTGTATAAAACGGCCAAATCATGAACAGGTGTTGTTGCTGAAGTGGTAACAGGGACCAGCAAGAGCTCTGTTTCCGCCCTCCCCATGGTTGAGGAGGAATTTGTAGCATTGTTGGACATTGTTGCATAGTCTATTGTAGTGGTGTTCATTCTATTCTGAAGAGGTATGTCCTGTTAGCTAGTGAGAGGGGATCAGGAACTACCCAAGGGACCTCTTGGTCTACTGTGCAGGATCGGCCACATGGTGAAGTTTGATGTTGTCAATTGAAACAAATCTGTTTCCTCTGGAACCAGGCAACGGTGGCAAGATAACAGTTCTGGTACCTTGTATTCCTAGGGCTGAGACCGGTGCTCTCTAGGATGGACTGAATTCCTTCTTCACAGCAATCTTTTCACGAACCAGATCCCCAACTTTAGGAATTCAGGCAGTGGGAGTTGTTGGTATATCCCTTATTCCTAAGGTGGCTGCACTGGTGGATGATTTATTATCATGAACTTGCTGAAGCTCCTGTAAGACAGTGAGATGTTCATTTATGTCAAAAGGTGTTTCTGCTGCCACCATACCAGAACCATCAAGATCTGGGACATACATAGGTATCTCAAAGAGAACCTCATAGGGAGTGCATCCCCCCAAGGACCGTCTTGGCAGATTATTCAGTGCTCTCTGGACCCCATATAGATGATGAAGCCAACTGTGGCCCGAACCTAATACCATAGCTGTTAAGGACTGCTTTAGATCACTGTTCCGCCCCTCCACTATCGAATTTCCCTTGAGATGTTATGGTGAGGAGTGATGGAGTTCAACACCCATCATCCCCAGGGTGTCCCTGAATGCCTTAGAGGCGAATGCAGGGCCCTGGTCCAAATGGAATGCTGCAACAGCTTATGTACCGATAAAGATCAGCAAGTCTTTTATAACAGTTCGAGCGTCAGCCGACCGCTGCGGCCATACTCACAGGAATCTAGAACAAGAATCTACAGCAACTAAGATGTATCTGTATGCACCGTCAGGTTGGAGTGGACCACAATGGTCTAGGTACACACACTGTAATGGCCTGCTGGCCACTACGAGGATGTCTGTGGTGGGCGTTTGATATTAGAGCCCTTTATCTGCTGGCAAATGTTACAACAAAGAACGTATTGTTTTGTCTGTTTGTATAGACCTGGCAACCAGGACCTTTTCTGCAAGAGTGTTACTGTGGCTGAAATACCAGCATGAGCAGAAGCGACACCCTCATGCACTGCTTCCACTAGACCTGATCTCTGGCCTTCGCTGAAGATCGCTCGGTCTCCAACACCAGGAAGTGTTGCATAAGCAACATTCTGCGCACTGATGTGGTAAGAATATTTTGTAGGGTACCCTTTTGTGCATAGTCTGGAATGTAAGTTCTGCCAAAATTATTGAAACCAAGTAGTTGTGCACATTTCTCCAGAAAGTGCGGTGCCAGGCTCTTCCCCTCGTTTGGTAGCTCGTATCACAGGAATAGTACACTGAGAAAGGCTATTTTTGTTTTCTTAAAATTGAACTTGTATCCCAGGGCTGCGAATCCTAAAATGATCCGATCCACCCTGACAAGATAAATGTTGAGGTCATCATCCGTGAGATAGATGTCAACCACATAGGACAACGCCTCGGAATCAATATCATGTAATATTGATGTAACACGAACTGAGAACAGCCTGAATTCTTATAGCCTTGGGGCAAACGGCAAAAGCGTTTATGTGAGCCAAATGAGAATGCACTCAGGTCCCGACTTTCATCCGCTAAATTCTGGCAGAAAAACCCATTGGAAATATCCAATGTTGTTTTATATTTTTTGCGTACTATATGGTTTATTAGTGCTATGCTATGAGAATTTTGTAGAGCATATGTGCGTGTATGACTGTTTAAATGTCTATAATCTAAGACTATTCTATAGGAATGGTCTGGCTTCGCAACCAGGAATAACAGGTTATTCATTGAAGAGGCACAGGGCTCAATTATCCCCTGATATTCCAGCTGAGGGAGGATTTCCCTCACTGGAGCCTTTGCCTTGTGCTTAACTGAATATTGTGGCTGAGGTTGGGGTGTAGACCTGATAGGTAATATATGACATGGAGAGTCCCTGTCCCAACCTACATGCATGCAGTATAACGCCGGTGCCTGTGCTAAAGCCCATTTGACACAATAGGCTTCTTTTTCTGCCTCTGGAACACGATTAGAGAAAGAAGGCAAAATGACATTTTCCCCATGTGGGAGCTTACAGACATGTTCGGGAGGCCAATCTCTTTCGGCCAATAGGATATCACAATTAAGTTTGTCCCAAAATATCACACCAATGGTGTGTTCTATGTCTCCCTCAATTTGAATCTTTAAATCATAAAATCTATCAGGTGGGAGAGTGCGCCTTTCCGCTGTTTCAACTGCAATAAAATCGATAGTTGGTGTGGCATCCAGATTATCTTTCAGACTCTGGTGTCATATCGTGACCTCTGCTGTGCTGTCTAACAGTGTCACTGCCCACGTCTTGTTCTTCAGCAGTGTTCTCAAGTGTACCAGCATTTTTTACTGATATTGCTGCCACCTTTTTCTTTTGAAACTGTGGCTTTTGTTGTGTAGTATTTTCTTCTTTTTTGACTGTAAACTGCGATGAGTCTTTCTTTTGTTTTACATATTCAGGGTGTCGATCTGGATGGCCCGCTCTCTCGCTACATATATCTGGTGCGTCCTGAAAGGAACAAGAGGGACGTGAATCAGTATGTCTGTCAGGAGTTTTTATATTCTCCCTATTTCTGAGAGTGTATCTCCTTTCGGAGTTCTCCAGATGTGGAGAGTCTGCTCTCTGCATTTGTCTGTCTTTAAATTGTCTTGGCTTTTCCCAGCACTTTTTAGAACCCTCCTATGCCTGTCTCATACCATCCTTAGTGGTGGTAGTCTGTGCTTCCAGCTTCTTTGGCTTGGCTCCCAAACTGTCCCGTCCTATACTAGTATAATTATCGGAAATAATTTTCGGTAGCTGTCTCTCTTGTTCCAAATGTGGAGTTTCTCGGAGACACTGGCGTATAGCCATCCCTAACGCTTCCCCTTTAATGTTACTGAGTATTATTGAGGAACCTGCGTCAAAGTTACGCATTCGTTTCATTCCCAAATCTAGGGCAGGTGCTGCCCCATGCTCATTCTGTATTTGTTTTAACACTTCAGGTAAATTGGCAAGTGTCGGGGTACCATGCGTGGTAGTATATATTGCAACGAAGACTGTACCCCATGTGGTGCAGTCATCCACTGAGGGAACCATCCCAAAGGGCAAGCACATTGTACGAATTCTTTGTTTCTCCTCTGGTCCCGTATGGGGAAACACAGCTTCCAGCTGATTTGTTTTCTGGGCTATCCAGTATGATATTTTCTCCCATTCTGTGGGAACCTTACCCATAATAGTATGCACGGTTTGTGGATTAATCCCAGTAGCCAATTGATACCCAGCAGGTGCTGGTGTTGCCGGACGCGCTGGTGTTGTGTTCAAAGTCCGCATTACGAACTGAACAAGTCGTCTGTATAACGTTACTATCTCATCGTATAAATTTCGCAGATCTGCTGCTTGCATGTTTTGTATGCCTGGGTGAGGTGTGTATGTGGCAAACATGGGCCACATTGGTCCATCATTTCCTAAAGAACCTAATCTCACTTGTTGTATTTCATGTGGTAGGGCGACTTCAAACCAGTTCTGATGCTCTTGATATGTGAGCGGTATTTCATGATACTGGTATGTTTGGTACCGTTGAGGTACGTTTGCAATTCTATATGTGTGGAATGTGACTGACCTGTGGTCTTCCTCAGGAAAGGTGACCCAAGAGTAGAATTTTTCTGTTGGGTAAGCTTCATTAGCTGCCCTCTTCTGTTAAGCCATGCGCTACTAGATGTAATGTTAATGCTTGTCTAGCATTCTCAGGAATTTCTATGGCGTTAGCCATATTGTAAATTGGGTGAAGAGATGGAACACCAAGTGGGGACTAGAGTCCTTTTCAATAGTTCGAGCTCGAACAACCTACAGCCTAATTAGGTGTTCCCTGTTCAGCTGAGGAGGATTTTCCCAAAGACCATGGACGTCTCCGTATAATGGTACTTAGGGTACCTGTTATCTGTGAGGCAGTGATAGTCGGGGTATCCGTAAAGTAGTGCCTTAACACCATCGTTGGTGGCGCCATGTCGTAGTTGGACGCTTGCTCTAGGCAAGACTGCTGGTTTAAGGATGACAGTACTTATGTTTGTAGGTGACTATGCCCATCCTACAACAAGTTGCAACTGTAATCCCAACCCTTCCGGCTCACTAACAGCACCTCACCAAAACCCAAACAGTTAACGGTGATTTGTGGCAGCCTTTACGCATGGACTCAAGAGTATGACATCTCAGGGTGTGTCGTGGTTGAACGGAGATTACCCCTCTCTCACAGATACATCATGCCTCAATCAAACACAGGCAATAACGAAGATGCAGTAAAGTTTCAATTGTTTTTATTTAACACAACTGCAATTTGGGATAAGTTGCATGGGCTGCAATGACTAAGATAATGAACAGTGCAAGGAGCAGAATGGTAAAGACAAGAGTCATTATTATAAATACCCCCACCATTTGCAATGATACAAAAAGACATGAAGTGTGTAATATGTCCTAATACCCTATCACAATAGGCCTAACCTTCTACCTAAAGGAGAGCTTGGTATGTTAAACCTAATCTGCCAATGCTATGTCCCTTAAAGGAGCTCCCAACCCTCGCTACCTTGGAATGAGGTCTCTAGCTCAGACTTCGTAGGGACACGAACTCCAGGTCAGCGTCAAGGCGACGTGCAGCATCGATAGCAGCGATGGTATCTGGTCGGAATCCCTCTGATTATCTGTCTCAAGTGTGATGTATTTATACAGATCTACTTGGGCCCAAACAATAGATAACGCTGCATGCTTGGGATGGTAATTTCTAATGTAACCTCCTCAGTTTGTTTGTCTTTGTCGCTTGATTTGACACCTTAGTGAGGTGACACAGATAACATAACTCTAAACAAAAGGGCCTAACTATGAACAAGGCAGCCATCTTAACAGAATTAATTAGGTAAATGGTCTAAGACAGAGCAAGCTAAGTAGGTTAAAAGTCACTAGGTGAAAGGGGCACGAGTCTGCAAACCAAAGGCTAAGCTAACTCCTGTTATCCCATTAAAACAAACTAGGATTCACTACAAGAGTTGTGAAACAGGCAGGATGCGGGGAGCCAGATAGGACCATAGGGGCCTTGAGGCTCCACCTGCGGTCCTGTCACTCTCTCTCTTCCATCCCATGATGGGATGGAAGAGAAAGAGAGAGATAGATACTGCAATGATCACTCCATGCAGGGTCACTACTGCCTTGATGTTTTTCCCCTCAAAATCTGTGGATTGAATGTCACTGTTAAGTCTGGACCCTGCACCCTGTGAGTTCCAGGCTAGGTGAGTCTGTGGTCATTTCCTGCTTTAGTTTCTTTTCTGCTAAAAAGCTTAAGTTTTTAATTTGAAGTTGCATTTAAGTATTTAAGTTACACACTGAAAGGTGATCTCACTCTTTTTAATTGACAAAAACATTTCTCTTTGCAATTTGTCAGAGAAATAGCTCATTCTAAGTATATCATTCATCAAAGCCTAATTCGGGTCCCTCTCAGTGTCTCACTTTCTCTCTTTCTCAGGGTTGGGTGGTTAGGGGGGGTTGGCTGCAGACACTGGCCACAGTGCAAGGTTGGGTGGTTATAGGCGGCTGGGATCCATCATAGACACCAAGGAGGGGGAAGAAGCCACTTGGGCAAGGGCTTTTGGTCCTCCCAACTGTTCGTTGGCCAAGTCAGTCTTTCTGCCCCTCCCCCCGGGACACACATGGGGGCAATAGACCCCGATCTGACCCTCTGGGGGCAAAAACCCACTAGACTCCAGGGATGCCAATGCCCCCACGCCTGGACACAAATGGGAGCAGTCTTTCTTTCCCCCCTGGGGGGCAGGTGGAGTTACTAACCCCAATCTGCCCCCCCCCAGGGGGAGGGGGGCAGAAATCCCACTAGACACCTGGGATTTTTGTTATATAAAAGAGGGGTGGGGGCTGCCCACAATGGGCAAAGCCATGCAGCAACCCAAAATGTACAGGGGCTAAAGTCTTTCTGTGCCTCTCGTGGGACACGAAGCCCACTAGGTACCAGGGATTATATTTTATGAACGTCTAGAGGTGGGGGCTACCCAGAATGGGCATGGCCATGCCTCAACCTCTAAAAAACGGGCAGAGTCTTTCTGCCTCCCCCAGGGGGGCAGATGGGGTAATTACCCTTGATCTGCCCCATGGGGGGCAGAAAGTCCACTAGACACTAGTGAGTTATTTTTTTTAAAACAAGGGGTGAAGGCTGTCCACCACCATGGGTGTGGTTATGCCCCAACCCCAGTTGAAGGGACAACAGTCGTTCTACTCCCCCTGTGGACTAAAGTATCTAATCCCAATGACAAGCAAGAAAACATTTGTCTCTTTAGGGTGTTGGTCTTATATATGGGCCAGCAGAGCTTGGCTAACCCTCAATATTGTCCCACTTTCAATTGTGAACAGCTGCACTTTTGGGGCTTGAGTAGGCTGCCACCTGGAAAAACCTACCAGACTCAGAAACTTCTGAAAACTAGACAACTGGGGGAGTCCAGGGTGGTGTGCTTCCCATGCACCTCACACCATTTTCTTATCCATAAATGTCGTGCAAACCTCCAACTTTGCCTGAAGTCATGCATTTTCCCTAAATTTCTGTGATGAAATCTGGAATCCACAAAATTCCTACTACCCAGAATTGCCCCATCTGTCCTGATAAAAACTCTGCTCCACTTGTGTGACTGGACCTAGTGTCAAAGACAGGAAGGGATCCAACTGTGTCCTTGGTTTGATCCGTTCCTGTCTTGGCACAAGGCCCAGCCATTTTATACAATTTGACTAGGACAAATAACCAATTGGACATTTAACCAACTGGAAATGGTTATGCATTTTGCTTTAATTCTTAAAAAAGAAATAAAAAGTTGGCTTCAGTCTAATGAACTTTATGTCCTCTGCGTGGTTTCTCTCTGCATCCTATCAAATATAGAACTTATGCTGGTAATCTCCCATTCTCAACTATCAAGGCTGCAGGCCTCATCTACGTCTCGCATTCTCACCCATCAAGTCTGTCATCCTTGTCTGCACCTCCCATTCTCACCCATTAAGCCTGCAGAGCTTGCTTACATCTCCCATTCTAAATCATTAAGCCTGTGTACCATCCTTATCTACATCTCCCATTCTCAACCATCAAGTTTTCTGACCTTGTCTACATCGCCCATTCCCAACCATCAACCAGCTAGCCTTTTCTACATCCCCTGTTCTCCCTCATCAAAACAGTGTCATCTTAAGGATTTTGGGGGCCCCAGGCAAGACTTTAGGGTCACTATAGGGAACAAATTTAATATTATGACCCATTTCCTGCTAATTCAAGACTGCATATTGCCAAACTATAGTAAATGATATGTTAAACTTTAACTGGGTGTCTTAAAAACAGTTGAAATGTGCCTTGCCTGGGACCCCAAATATCCTTAAGATGACACTGAATAGGGAGAAGCAGGTGTAGGTAGGAGTAGATAGAGAAGTTTTGTTAGAGAAACAGCATAGAGAGAATAGCAAATAAAGAGAGGGTTCACTTATCCAGGGGCCCCTTGAAAGGTTGGGGCCCTGTGTAATTGCCCAAGATGCCCATGCCTTAACAGCTCTGCATTAAGCCTGCTGGCTGGCTTTGTCTTATCGTCTATCGTCTATTCTCAACTATCAAGGCTGCAGGGCTTATCAACATCTCCCATTCTCAACTCATAACACCTTCACAAGCCTTCCACCTTCCACTTAACCCCCTCATCTGAAACCAGGCTTTTCTGATATGTGACTAACTCCACTCAGTCCTCACCAGCATTTCAGAAGTAACACAGTGTCAAGAAGCCTTTGTGCTCCTCAAGGAACTGATGCAGCTTATCATCTTACTTTAGAGAGAACTCCCATCTGCTGCACGTGCAACCCGATTTCTGTCCTAAACACAGCATCCTATTTGTCCTGCACCCTCTGAGCACTAATACATTGGGAGCACTAACCCCCTTCCAGATTTTTTTTCAGCCTTTGACGTCATAGATTACCCTCTTTTTAACTTCATCTTCTTTGCTCCCTGGTGTTTTGGGATAGATTCCTAATTCATTTCCTTCCTATCTTTATGATTGCACTTTCTTGATTTTCTACTCCTCATTATGGCCCCTCTCCCCTCTTCTCAGCTACATCATCCCCTGAGCCTCGGAAGTCATCAGTTCCTATTTCCAGCTATACTTTTCCCTGTGAGATTTTATGTCTTCTCTTGCTTCCCAGTCTCATTTCTACCTAGACGATGCTCAGACCTTCATTTCATTTCCACCTACCTCCAATCTCTTCATGATTGCCTGCCGAACACCTGTCTGCTATAACAATCTGATGAATTTGCACTCTGTTAACCTTCACTCTTCTAGAGTGAACCTTTTTTCTTATGGCCTCTTTCCTTCTACTGTTTCCTGTCCTTTCTTTACCATTTCTGACAACTTTGCCTGTGACCTTTTGGTCAAATTTAAATCTCAATCTTAACTTTTTTCCTCCTACCAAACACCTAAGATCTACCTACGCCCTCACACCTAACACCCAGATATCATCCCCTAATCAAATAATCCTCAACTAGGGTGTCCATTCACTCCAACATTAATTTTTCCTAGCTCAATTACCAATGATTTTGCATCATCAAGCCTCTCCGTTCTTCAAGTCTTCCTTTTGAACCCAACCCTACTGTAGCCCTTTTGGTCTGCCTTTTACTGATCACACTCCTCAGTTATTTGGGCTGTCAGTGGCTAAGTATGCTGATGATACACATAATATTTCAGATTGATGGAAACTCCAATCAGAGAGTTGTTTCATTAATTACTTGCCTTCACAAGGTTGACGCCTGGATGTGTTTGCTTAGACTGGAACCAATTGTGGAATCCTATCCCTTTTTATACCTTCTGTAGTATACAAAATAGGTGATGGATGGAATGCTTGAATTAATCTCACCCTCTGGTAATCACTTGGGGCCGCATCCCAATCCAACGTTATTTTGCACACCATGCTACCTCAATATGGGCCCAGACACATGCAAATCAGTCTTGATACTGGTCCACTGGGAACAGCCCAGCCCAAACTGCCAGGCCAGGTCTTTCCTGGAACCTAAGCAACTCAGGACCAGTTTCACCCTAATTAGGGCTCATCAGCCAAGTGTAGCTTGGTTCCAGTGACACGATGTACACAGACCCATGTCTAGGCATACCCATCCCAATTGGGGCGATATACTGTAGAATACAAAACTTTAGACCTTTGCCAGTCTGAGAGCTACTCTAACTTTATTGCCTTAGACATAAATCCACTCCAAATCAGCGTGTCAAGAATGTGAATATTAAAGTTGAGCCTTCTCTATACTTACAAAAACAGCTTAAGTTGTTAGTCAGCTCAAAGTTTTTCCAACTATACTCTATAAAACACATTCTACTTCAGTCCACCTTTTCACATAGAGTGCTATTAGTAATGTTTTTATATAAATGAGATTAGACTACTGCAATGCTATTTATCTTGATTCTCATGCTAAAATCTAAAAACAATTACAACTTGTTCCACATCCAGCCGCTAGTCTAGCCCTGGTCAGAATACCAAGCATTCATCTCTTGGGGGCTGAACTTTGACTATAGTGGCTGCCAAACATTGGAATGCTTTGCCTCTCTCCTTACAAACTCAAATGCCTGTACCTAAACGCACATAAATGTTGAAAAACATGGCTAATTTCAATCTACACAATCCATTGTAGAGCAGTTTCAGGTTCAGACTTGTTTCTCTCAACCTGAAAGGTAGTTGTTCTATAGTACCAAAATAACCGTGAGTGACTGCATGCTATAAATTCTAAAAATAAATAAATACATAAACATCAGAGGCGTCTCCTCCACTATGGTGGAGGAGTCTCACCCCACCTCTTTATGCAGTGGGCGAAAGGGAAAAATAAAATGATGAGAACGTAACGTTATTATCATTTTATTTTTCCTCTGGAGCAGGGTTAGGGCAGGGCAGGGCTCCGCTGAGCTGGGTTGGAGGAGGGCTAGGGGGACAGAAGTGCGCATGACACTTTGGCCGGCCCTGTTCGGCCAGTCAAACAATCATGCCCACTTTGCATTTCTCCACCTGGCTGTATTGAACAGCCCGGAGGAGAAAGTGCCCAGGGCCCTACTCCCTGTGAGAGCGGTAAAGCAGGGCACTCAGATGGATCATGGCGCTGCTGTCATGCTGTTGACAGCAGCGTTGTGACTAGAGGGGAGTCTGGAAGCCTTGTGCTTCTGGGAGTCCGAGGAGAAAGGAGAGACGGAACTGTCTCTCCCAACATAAAGGTAAATTAAAAAAACTATATATTTTGTTTTAATACCCCACGCTACCCCTGTTGACAAGTGGCCACCACTGATAAACACACAGGTATCCAGGCACCCACAAACTAACAGGCACACAAGTACCCTTGCAAAGAGGCAGAGAGTCTCCT
This sequence comes from Pleurodeles waltl, assembly GCF_031143425.1. Taxonomy (NCBI): domain Eukaryota; kingdom Metazoa; phylum Chordata; class Amphibia; order Caudata; family Salamandridae; genus Pleurodeles; species Pleurodeles waltl. The sequence goes on along the minus strand of NC_090446.1, from coordinate 1,328,347,394 downwards.
GTGCTGACATACAACTGTCATACATCCACCACTGAGCATACACAAACAGATACAGACCAAAATACATACAAACAGACAATCACACCTATAGCAGTGGTGATAGTGCATTTTTCTTAATGGAAATTCTGATGCAAATTCGGATTCAGAAAGCACTCTGTGATGAATCTTTTGTTCCAACTGCAGCTAGCATCAAAATCCAATGCATTTCAATAAGTCAAGTTACTTTACTTTATAATGAATAAAAATTGTTACAAAACCAATTTTCGAGAAAACTAAAACCATAGGGCCAGATTTACAAGAAAGTGGTGCATCAGCTTTGATGTGCCACTTTTCTTGCGCCCCCTGCGCCTCCCTAACAACACCATGTGTGCGCCGTATTTACAATACGGCAAACCATGGCGCTCATTTCCACAATAGCATCATCATTTATGATGCTATCATGGCGCTTTGCTGGCTTAGCGCCATAAATGATAGCGCTAGTGCAGCAAAGCACTAGGGAGGCCCATGGGCTGCTATGGGTCTGTCACTTTAATGCCTGCCCCGAGCAGGCATTAAAAATGATGGAAAAAATGTTGCAGTGAAATCTTGTAGATTTCACTGTGCAATTTTTTGTGGCCTTCCTGGGAGGGGAACGCCCCCCTTGCACAGTGGCGCAGGTATAATGTGGCGCAAGGGGTCACAAAGTGCGCAATGCTAGTAGTGCGCCACTTTGTAAATATGGCAAAGGAGAATGGCCTCCTGAACGCCATACTAGCGCCCAAAAAAATGACAATAGTGTGGTGCTAAGAGGCGCTAGAACCTTGTATTTCTGGCCCATAATATTTAGTACAAGCCTAACACAGCAGTACTTGAGTGCCATGCATATGTCTAAGAAGTCATCATGTTTCCAATACACCCAAGCGTAATCTTTATATAACAGTATTCACTTAAATGTAATAAATTGGGAGACTAATTTGAGTGTCAGTTCATGGCGTTGTAAAGGTGGTTCAAAATGAATAAACCTGATTGCCATTAACAATAGAATTTAATTCACATTCAGAAGTATTGTCCGATTACTGTGGTCCAGGGCAGTAAGGTGACAAGTGCGAATTTGGGTTTCAAACGTTCAATTCACTATAGTATTAGCTGGCCTTTCAATAACTGAAGCACAGTTGGCCCCACAAGGAAAGCAGAGGATGGGTAAGTTCCAAATTAAGGGCCAGATGTAGGAAACGATTTGCGACTCGCAAACGGCAAAAACTGCCGTTTGCGAGTCGCAAATCGCAGTTTCCTATGCAGAAATGCATTTTGCGAGTCGGGACCGACTCGCAAAATGCATTTCCGAATCGCAAATAGGAAGGGGTGTTCCCTTCCTATTTGCGATTCGCAGTGGTATGCAATTCCATTTGCGACCGCATATGCGGTCGCAAATGGTGTTGCAGTTACCATCCACTTGAAGTGGATGGTAACCCACTCGCAAATTGGAAGGGGTCCCCTTGGGACCCCTTCCACTTTGTGGATGGACCACAAATTATTTTTTCAGGGCAGGTATTGGTCCAAGGGACCACTACCTGCCCTGAAAAAATACCGAAACTAAAGGTTTCGGTTTTTTTTTTTAAGTGCAGCTCGTTTTCCTTTAAGGAAAACGGGCTACACTTAAAAAAAAAAAAAAAATGCTTTTTTTAAAAGCAGTCACGAACATGGAGGTCTGCTGACTACTGCAGGCCTCCATGTTTCCGAGTGCCCATAGTCGCTATGGGGCCGCAATTTGCGACCCACCTCATTTATATTAATGAGGTGGGTCTTTGCAACCCCATAGCGACTCGCAGACGGTGTCTGAGACACCGTTCTGCATTGCAAATTGCGACTTGCAATTTGCGAGTCGGAAGGACTCGCAAATTGCAAGTCACAATTTGCAATTTTGCTACATCTGGCCCTAAGTTCCAAAACCACAAAGGTTTATTAAAGGATTAGCAAAGTTTCAAACTCAAATCATCAAATTAGTTGCAAATCAATTAATGAATGCAAAAGTCAATGTATAGTTCAATGCAATTCAAAGTCATAAATCAAAGACAAGCTATTATAAAGTTGTCTCATAGGAAATTCGGTTCTTCTATACAGAGAGCACCATACTCTGCTAAATTAGGGAAACGTATGTTAATAAGTCAGGAAAGAAGGATTCTATGGTAAAGACACCTGAGCAGCATTGACTTTACAGGCAAGTGAAACTGCATCTGCCTAAGAGTCAAGCAAAAAAGCTTCTGCAAGACAAGTGAGAAAAAAGGCCCCTGACTCCCTGTCTACAGTGAATTAACTTAAATCACACAATTCTAAAACTCAACACACCTACACATGACTCCCAGACAAAGGCCCAATCATGTTAAGGAACAGGCAGATTAATTTAATTTATTTTTTTCTGAAACTGCTCCATAATGAGCTTACTCTAAATGTCCTTTAGACTAACAATTATTTGCAACTTAATGAGCTACATTTGGGCCAAGCTGTTCTCTGCAGGTGCATCACAGTAGCTCGTTAGTACATTCTACAAGAATTGCATAAAAGAAATCATTTCATATGGTAACAGAAATCAAAGTTACATAATTTGAGATTGTTGAGTCAGCTTCTACTAGAATAGAGGAAGGTACACAACATGAAACAAGATGGCAGCCAGATGATAACCATTTTAAAATGCAGCCTATATCAGCTATGATCAATCTAAACGTGAACAATGCACACTCAATGCAGGGTATCAAGTGGTATAATTTTCAAATAAATTTGCTAAAAAGCTGTTGGCTCTGATATGTCAGTCATTAAATATTCGGGTACTTTCATGGTGTAGCAAGCCAAACACACCTAATGCCCCCCTTGAGTTGACCACATCGTTTTCAGAATGTGCTATTGGTGTCCTCCCATAAGTCAATAATTACCTCAGGGCCAGCATTTTGCAGTGTGCACCACCAATAAACCCCGGGTGCCCCTTGAGGCAAAAATGACCTACAATATCCCAGTGCCTGGATTATGATGTGTACTGTGGGTGAGTCTTATGTAAAAACTTACCACTAGTGTGCCATGGTCAGCATTTTGCCATGGTTGCTCCTCCACCACCAATATGCTTGTGCCAAGTATTAGCAATATACCACCATCAGCATTTTGCCAAGGATGTCCTTTATACCAAGAAGCACTGCCAGTGGGCCAGTGGCAACATGTTGCAGCTGGTGCCCCATATGCTAATAATTACTTTTAGTATGCTAGTGCCAGTGTTTTGCCATGGGTGCCCATTATGTCAAGAATAATCCCCAAGATGCCGAAGCCAGCATTTTAATCCATTTTATAAGAATACACTATAGTATGTATACCTGACATTTGGCACAGCTATGTCAGAAATTACTTCCAGTATGCCAGCACCGCCATTTTGGGTGCCCCATAGTATTTTCTATAGTGTGCCAGAGCCTACAGTTTTCCAGGGGTGCCGCATATGCCCATATCTGTCTCCAGTATGCCAGCGTTTTGCCATTGGTGCTTAAATAAGAATAACCTTTAGCAGGCCAGGGCCACAAGCATAACTCACACACATTCTCTCAATCACACACACTCATTTTCACTCACACTCTTTCTCACTTATTCATTTTCACTCACTCACTCTCACTAAGACTCAGATTTGCACTCACTCTTAATCACTTATCCTTATTCACTCATTCAAAGTCACACTCACATGCACCCACTCAAGTACTCACTCTCCCTCATTCATTCTCACTCACTCTCACTTATTCACACTTACTCTGACTCAATCATTTTCCCACTTACTGCAACACTCCTTGCCACTCTCACTCATTGTCAATCACAATAATTTTCACTGATACTTCTTCACTCTACTTCCGTCTCACAGTCTCACACACGTTCACTCTCACATATTTCCTCACACACCCTCACACCAATTTTTACTCATTCATCCTCACACACTCTAACTCTCTTATACTCACTCTTATTCTCATCTTCGCTCTCTCCCTCATTCTCACCAAGTCTCACTTATTCCTAATCGCTTACACTCATTTTAGACACTCCCTATGTTACTCTTTCACTCACACACATGTGCTCACACATGCACACAAACACATGCTCTCTCTCACACACACTATATCTCACACAATCTCTATAGCTCCTTAGTTCTCTTTGGAGTTTGCCAAGGAAAATAAAAAAAACACTGGGAACAGCTGGAAAAGGTACTGGAGAAGGAATTATTAACCTGAAGATACATCCAGTAATAAAACCGCTTTAAGGAACTATCACAGAGCGATCAAAGTGACCAATCCTCGTCCTCTCAGCACAAAACAAATCAAGCAACAAATGTCATGCAAAATATGTTTGCAATTGTGCAATCTGGTATTGCACCTCACGTCCAGCAATCTTAAAACTTTGGCTTCACTTGAAATCTAATCAAAGCTCTCAGACTGTTTTTTTTCTCAAACTGTCTTTATTAGTTTCTCGGGTGAATACACTAGTAAGCAGTTCAACATGATATCGCAATAAACAACCTTCAAAGAGCATTACTATGATAGAAGTAAGTGTCGGGCGTGGTGGTTACATACATCAATAGTGACAGTAATTACTTTTCAAACAACTTTGTCTTGCGGCTTACTTCAAAAAGATTATTATGGAGCCCAGTGTAACCCCCCCCCCGCCCCCTCTCCACGAACTTCCCTGGAACAGGGAAAGAACTTAATAAACTAAGAAAAATGTGCATGTACAGAACAATAGAATTTTTGACTAATATTCGATGGTTAAGATTAGGGGCTGTGAACTACCTTCGCTAGACGGCCCGTAACTCTGGACAGGAGAGGCAACAGCAAGGGGGAGGTCTCAAGTCTGGAATAAATGGAGTGCTCTTGTGCATGTGGGGCTGGAGAACGGGGTCAGACCCATGGACAAATACCTCACCAGATGTAGCCAAAGCCCTGGCGGGAGTCCGTGAGTTTGTCTGTCAAGCGTTCCATGGTAAGACTCTGCCAGTGACTAGCATAACACTGGGACATAGAGGGGTTCGTCAGCTTCTTCCAGGAGGCTGTCAGAGCCATCTTGGCTGCCCCTAAACAGAGCCACATAATGGCTCTATCTCCAACTGTTTGGTGTTTAAGGGAAGGGTCACGCAGCCCCAGTAGGGAAAAGTCAGGTGTTTGAGGTGAGGTGTAACCCAAGATGTTTTTCATCTGAGCTAGTATCTCATTCCGATAGTGTTGAGTTGTGGGACAATCCCACCATATGTGGTGAAAATCAGCCACTGGGCCACATTCCCTCCGGCATCTGTCAGATGTTTCAGGATTTATTTTGTTAAGCCTAGTGGATTGCAGATACCAGTCATAAAGTACTTTATAATGGGCTTCACTTAGGCCTAGCGATCGGTTAAACCTTAGGATGCTTCTCCATAACTTTTGCTATTGCTCTATGGTAATAGGCTTTTCCAAGATCTGGTCCCAGAGGTCTTTGAGTCTCGGAGTAGGAACATTTGTCGAGAAGACCAGGAGAGAATACAGGAATGAGATACTTCACCTGGAGCCTCCCTGTTTGAGCACAAATTTCTCTATTGAGAGCAAGTCTCATGTGGCTGCTTGTCAGATCTCAGGTTGTGTTGCCCAGTGTTTAAGTTGTGTGTAATGGTATAGCTCTGTAGTAGGTAGCTTGAAGTCACAGCAGCAATTGTCAAATTTAAGTGTGTCCCAGCTTTGGAACAAGTCGGAGGTGGTGAGGCACCCTCCCTCCCGCCACAAATCAAAGGGCCCTGGGACTAGTGCAGGCGGGAAAGCTTTGTTAAAGTCAATAGGTGTGTATGGGGAAGGGAAAGGTTGTCAAACCATGCTGGTGGGTAACCTCATCCCATGCTTTCAGCATAGTTCTAATTGGCATTCTCAGATAGGCGTTAGGTTGACAATCAGCTTCAGATTTCAATAGGACATCCCAAATCATTCGCCCCACAATCACCCTATCCAAGTGGAGCCAATGTTTGTCTGACTCCCTCAAGCACCACTCGGGATTACTCAGAGTTGTGCTGCCTTTTAATAATGGGGGAAATTAGGAAGTGCCAAGCCTCTTTCAGTTTTGACGAGAGTCAGGATTTTCTTAGGGAGGCAGGCTCTGTGCTTCTGCCCTATGGAGGTGGTGAGCATGGGACATAGGGAGATGAAGAACTGCACATCAACTTCCACAGGAAGTCCCTGAAAGAGATGTAAAATTTGTGGTAGAACTGTAATTTTTATAGCGTTGATACAAACTAGCCAGGTTAAGTAGAGTGCAGCCATTTTTAAGATCTTGTTGCAGGTGGCGTAGAAGTGGGGGATAGTTAGCCTTGTGCAAGTCCTCCACCCAAGGTGTGATTTTGATGCCCATATATGTAATCTCCCTTCTCACCAGATGGAAGAGTGTATTAGAAGCTAACCTCCCCATTCCCCCAAACGGAACCGTCAGATTGAGTAGGAAAGATTTCGTAAGATTAACCTTACATTTTGCCACCAGTTTGAATTCCCATAGCTCTGTCTGCAGGGCCGTCAGTGAACTTTGAGGGGAGGTTAAGGTAAGGAGAACATTGTCTGCAAATAAGGAAATTTCGTGGATGACTGACTCAAAGGGAATGCCCTGGATGTGAGGAGAAGGACATATTCTGGCTACCAAGGATTCAATACTTATAGCAAATAAAAGGGGGGGAAATGAGGCCCCCTGTCTGTGTGCTGCATTCCAGTGAGAAGTGAGGTAGGCATAATTGGCTTGGGTCTGTGCAATTAATTTATCCCCAAAACCAAAGTGCAGTGTGTGAAAGAGGAAGGACCAGTCCACTCAGTGTCTAATGCCAACAGTGAAGTGGGTATCCTTTTCCTGGTGGCTTTTTCCATTAAATTCATACTTGCCGAAGATTATCATGCATCCGTTTCCCTTTAATAAAACCTGACCGGCCTGGGTGGATCAGATCTGGCATCACTTCTTCCAGCCGATTAGCTGGTATTTTAGTGTACAGCTTCACATCAAGATTTAACATTGCGATCGTCCGGTATGACTGACATTTACTAGGGTCTTTCCCCAGCTTTGAGATGACCTTTATAAGGGGTTCCCCCATTGAACAGGTTACAGCTCGAGTCTCTACAAAGGACTTAAAGAGAGTGGACAGGTGAGGAGAAAGGTTGGAGCCAAAAGATTTCTAGATCTGGGCCGTAAGCCCGCCCAGTCCTGGAGATTTGTGTAGTTTTAGGGAGTCAATGGCTTCCTGGACCTCCTCTGCTTGAATGGGCTCACCTAGGAGTTCCCGTTGGGCTGGCAAAATTTTAGGGATCGTAGTGGCAGCCAAATATTCGAGTTGCATGTGGGTGGTCACTGCGTCTCTGGCGTATAAGGTCTTATAAAAAGTTTGGAATGAGCCCGCCTTCCGCTCCTCCATATAGGTCAAATTCCCATTTGATACCTGAATTGGGCCTATATAGTCTTTTTCCTGTTTCGCCCTTAACTGGTGGGCCAGATGGGTGCCTACCTTGTTCCCCATCTCATACATAGTCTGTTTGAGGCACAAAAGGGTGAGTTCTGCTCAGTTGGCATACATGGCTGTGATTTTTCCCCTCAGTGAAGTCATTTTCCACTGAAGAACACGGCTGGGGGAATCCTTGTGAGCTCTTTCCACTCTTCCTCCAGTGCCAAGAGCTCCTTGGTCTTGTGTCTCATGAGAGTAGTCATAAGCAATATGCACTTCCCCTTATTACCGCTTTGAAAGCGTCCCGGGTTGTGGCATAATTAGTGTCTTGGGGATTGTTCATCTGGACGTACTCCCTAATGGTTGCCCTAAGCTCATCCAGGAGGAGGCAGTCTTGTGTCAGGGAGTTTGGAAAAAATCATCTGCGGAAGGAGAGTTTTGGTCCTGGCCAGTCTAAAGTAACCACCACAATAGCATAGTTGGAGATCGTTATGGGGTGGATATTAGCAGTCCTAATGACCTGCTGTAATGTTTGGTTCACAAAGACATGGTCTAGTCAGGAGTAGGTTCTATGTGAATGTGAGAAGAAAGTGTAATCTTTGGTGGTGGGGTAGAATGAACGCCATGCATCTAAGAGCCCAAGGTGTGTTAATTCTTGCTTTGTAGGGATGGAGAAGATGCCTGTGTGTGATCTCTGGGGGTGAGTACTGTCCAAATCTGGATCCCAAAGGAGATTGAAATCTCCTAATACCATCATCTCTCCTTCTGCAAAGTCCCCGAGCTGGCTGAAAAAAGAGAGGAGAAAATATGTCTGATATGAGTTTTGGGCATAGATTGTGGCTATTGTGCATTTACGACCATGTAGGAGACCTTCAAACATCAACATCTTCCCTTCCCTGTTGGTTTCAATGGTGGTCGTTTGAAATTTAAGAGAGAAGTGAAATAGTAGAGCCACTCCATTATGTTTAGAACTGGCTGACGACCTGCAAATCAGAAAGTAGGATTTTGTTTTAACCTGTGTTCCTCAGTGCATTTTAGGTGAGTTTACTGCAGGGCCACTATCTCAAATCTTCTTGTATTGTTTGTACGGGGAGTTAAAACCTTTAAGATTCCATTTACCTAGAGTGGCCACCATGGATTTACAAGGGTAGATACCGCTCAATACGGTCAGTTTCATGTAATATGTAAATAGAAGCAGATGAGCTTCTCTGCACATCTCCCTACCGCCTCACCTGCAAGCCTAGCCCCTCCCACTACCTGCAGTGGCTTTGGACATGCAATCATAAACAAAACATAACTCATTAAAACTATAAAACGGAGTATTGGAATAGCTTATCTGTTGATACATACTGGAGTCTTTGGTCCATTTCTGCATATGCACTGTGCAAAGCGGGTACTGAGCTGAAGATCATTGGCTCCAACCAGGAGAAGCGTGAGCATCCAGCATCTCACTCTGGCGTCCTACCCAGGGGGGAAGCAATTTTGTCAGACCTACGGGCTTAGGTGGCCACCCAACCTGGATCGTGTGCCCATCTGAATCGAGGTCAGTGAGACTTGCACCTTTAGAGTCCCACCAGTAGAGTCAGCAACAAGACAACAAGGGAGATTGTCATTGTCTCCTCATTTCACCAAGCTTCGCTCTCTGCAATGCTGTTACCATTGTCTACTTGCCTTAGGATGGGGCCAGTTCGAGGTGGATTCTCTCTATGCGCCATTCTCTTCCTGTGGGACAGAGCATCCAGACTGAACAGTGCTGCCACTCCCTCCAACTCATGCGACTTATTTTTAATTCAAAGGCTATGATAAACGTACAAGTCCCTCTGTATTTCACATGTTCCTTCTGGAGATGATCTGTGACCGGTTTAGGTTGGATTTTCCTAACCAAGGTAGAGGGGACATCCTGAAATGAGACTCAATCTCGTTTGGGGGCTTCAGGAGGATCTTCTCTTTTGTCTTGAAGGAGTGTACCTCAGTTAAGATGTCCCTGGCATGATTACCATCTCCAGTCTTCTGTGGGCCCACCCTGTGTACCCACTCTAGTCTCACCTCAGGGTGGTTATCACCCAGGAGGCTCGAAAACAAGCCCATCACAAATGCATCAAAATCAGGCCCTCTGCCCCCTCCTCCAGCTCCCTTATGCTGCTGTTTTCACAACTGGAGCAACTTTCCAAGTCTTCGCACTTTCAGGGGTGCTGTCTGTAGTTGGGAGCGTATATGTTCTGTGTCTGCCTCTAGTGGTGCAATCCGCTGATCAAGGCATTTTGCCTCGAGGTCCAGAGCTCTAGCCCCCACAGAGTCCACATCTACGTGGAAGGAGGAGAGCCAGGAGTTCATGTTTTTCCTCTGGGTGTCGAGGGATGAGGTCAAGCCTGATTGTTGTTCCTCCAAGTTCTTTTTTAAAGCCTCTTAGCGGGACCAGGAGGTCATCCTTTGTCAATGTCATCTCTCCCCCGTGTTTTCCCGGATGAGCTCCGTTGCCTGAGTAAAGTGGCTGGTGACCTATTAGACTAGACCTTCTTTGGTGGCATAGAGGCTATTGACTGTGAGTGGTCCCCAAATGACCAGCCTCTTTCCCCGAAGACCAATGGTGGGTACGGCACCCCGCGGGCTCACTGTAAGGAAAAAGGGGCTTCTGGGTTACTGTGGTACTCCTCAAGTGTGGTTCACTACTGACGGCAGTCGAGTGTATGCAGGCACCCTGGTTCCCACTGGCACCACTAGCCAGAGGGACCAGCCCAGTTGGGAATTTCCCTCACACTCTACTACCCCACTTATGACTCCCAAAAGCCTGAGGGTGCAGGGGAGCACATCAGTGGAGGTCACAGCAGACTGTTATGCTGATTAGTTCTAGGCCACCACCAGCAGTGGGGAGCAGGAGCAGAGATCCCTTTTGAGGTGTTTAACAGTGCAGGGAGCTGTCAGAGGGTCCATTGGCCATGGGCACTCAAGGCCAGTGGTGCAGGCGGTGTCCTTCTTCAAGGGCCGGCAGGCCTAGCGGGAGCAGTCTTCAAAATCAACCGCTGTGTGCTGCGCCACCCAACGGTCCGGGCCAGGCCCCCCACTACCCACCACTAAGTCCCAGCTCAGGAAGTGCACAGTTGCCCCAGACGGGGCCCCCGGCACAGAGGCCCATGAAAGGGGGCACTCAGTCCACAGATCACCTCACTACCGGGCAGAGCAGGGCCCCGGCCTACTTCCGCTACCTCTGCCATACTCCACGAGTGCCTTGGAGCAGCCGCCATGCCAAGGTCAGGCATTTGCACTAGGGCCTGTCTCTGCTGCAGTGCCTCTGTCCCAGCAGCTGCAGATATGGCCCAAAGAGCTCACCGGGGTCATTCAGATATGCTCTCCCCTATCAGCGCTCATCGCTGCATCTCCATCTGGCCTGGTGTTCCCAAAATGGCCCCAAGGCCGCCATGCTGTCGCACCATTGTCAGGGCTGCAGCGGCGTTTCCTTCCCTCAGAGGGTCACTGACGACGGGTTAGACCGGTTCTGGCTGCCCCCAGCACTTTGATTACAGGAACCATTTAGTCGGACCGGCTGGTGATCAAAACAGATGATTTTGAATGAAGATTTTCGCAGTGTTGTGCAGAGCTGCTGTGGATTACGTCCACACAGCCTTGACGGTTGACCACGCCCCCTCTCTGACTTTTTTTTAGGGCAAAATCATAAAGAAAATACAGTGGGAACTTGACCCTACTGATTCAGGTGACCTGAGTAGATTGGATCTGCCTTCTTCCATGTTTCAGGTTGACTCCCTTTCTACCGTTAGTTCTCTCTATGAAGTAGTGAAAGAAGGTGATCCTAAAATGCAAACTTGGTTCCCCTGACAAACCCTACCTGTCTTTCTTGCTAGCTATGGCAGTGGAAGTAATCAATCCAGTTTTCCACAAGATCTTTAACCTTTCCCTAGGCTCTGCCAAGGTTCCATATTCCTGGAAACAGACTGATGTGATTCCTATCCTAAAAATAAGCAACTGCCAACCCTACCATTCCTGGCAAGTATAGTCCAATATCTCTTTTGCTCACAGCATCCAAAATGCTAGAGAGACTTTTCAATACATAACTTTCCAGAAAGTTAGAAATGTTTTGTCTTTTACATCCCAGGCAAAAAGGATTTAGACTCCGGCACATCACAGAAACCACCCATTGGGAGTGTTGGCATGTATCAAAGTTGTGTTTACCAAGGAAGAAATGCCACACATATGTGTTTTTTAGGCCTCCCATCGGCATTCAGTACGGCCTCTTTCTTTATTCTCCTGCAAAGGCTGGCCGATATTGGTGTAGGTGGGTCGGCATGGGGCTGAGTTCAATCCTTTTTGGAAGACAGAGAGTAGGGTTATGGTTCGCTCCCTTCGACTCAGGAAGTAAACATCTAAATTCTGGGTACCGCAAGGCTCTTCATTAAGTCCGACCTTATTCAGCATTTATATGGCCCCATTAGCGCACCTTGTAGAGGCGTTTGGTTTTAAGATCACCTGGTATGCAGATGATATGCAGCTGATGCTTGAAATCAATAAGGAGACTAGGACACCCAAGAGGCCTTTTTTGCGCCTCTTACCAGAGTACTAGAGTGGATGAGAGAAAGTAATCCTAAATGTAACTCATATAAAACTGAAATTCTAGTATTTGGCTCCACTCAAGACGATTGGCCAAAGAACTGCTGGCCCAGTGCGCAGCCTTCTTCACTGCACTCCACAACGGTTGCTAGAAATTTGGGAGTAAAATTTGATAACCAACATTCTTTTCCTCCCCAAATTTCTAAAGTTGCAGGCATCTGCCAGCTGGCGCTCAGAAATGTAACCCTCTGCTCTCAACTGAAAGGTGCAAAGCAGTTGTGCAAGTTGTGCACACTCTGATTACGGCAAGGCTAGACTATGCCAATATCCCAGGTCTTCAAGCATTTTTGATTGATTGGCTTCAGGCAATCCAAAAAGTTGTGTCCATCTTATTCTAAAAGACCTCGTCAAGCTCCTGTGTCTCAGCATCTCAAGCAGTTGCATTGGCCTCCTATTCGTAAGAGGATACGTTTTGAGGCACTATTACGGTCCCATAAGGCCTTACACACTACAGGTCTTAAATATCTGCCCAATCGCATAGCCCATTATATACCCAACGGATCGTTGCTATTCTCTTAAGCTTTTCTGGCTCTCGCACCTATGTTCAGGCTATCTCGAGAAGGCAGACACTCCTTTTTCGAATTTAACTAGAGCACCGAATAATCTTCCAGCCTACCAGCTTAATGTCAGCAATGAGATATATTTCCCTAAACTTCTCAGAACTCGGTTGCTTGCATCCTGTTAATTTCCACAGAGTTTCTATCAATCTCAGGTACTTTACAGCGCCAGGACGCGCCACGGATCAGCTATGTGCTAACAAAGGACATCATTCATTCATTCGTTCATCCATGAACACACACAAAATGTGAAAGTATTTATTTGAACTTACCTCGGCTGCCTGTACAGGCTCCGTTTCAGCTCCTGGTGCTCCACAAACCATGAGGGCGGGCCCACAGCTACCTCCTGCCACACATCACAAATGGGGAGGCACTGAGGTGTGGCGGGCCCGTGCAGCCAGAGCTGGGACTTAGCTGGCCGGGGCAATGTGTCTGATGGCAGGTGCAGGCACCGTCATCTGTCTGCGCCAGCCAGTAACTAGATGCGACTGCCTGCCTCGGACTAATCTCGACTCTCGAAGTATCAGCCTTATTATTACACGAACTCGCTGGTAACATAACTAAAAACAGCCCATAAGGGTGAGCCACCCCATCCCACCCTTCTAAAAACCTGAGAAATATTGCGTTAATGTTATTGTTTTGTTATTTAGCGCGTATTTTAGCACGCAATTAGCCGACCCAGATGCTGCAACTACAAATAGCATCACATTGCAGTGCATCCTGTGGTGGCAGAGGCACTTTAACATCACAGACAGCGGTGTCATGTTCTAACGTTGTGAAGTTTTCGCACAGTCTGTGGTTGAAAGCATTCGTAGTCCTGCAGTAAATGCTGCAAAGAGTGATTTTGAGTGCTAGATCAGTGGCACACTCAGGCAGAGAATGGGGTTTGGTACTTATGATAGCTTGTATATTTTGATATGGTGTTTGAATTGCACTTCAGCTATTTCCAAACGCTGTAAATAAAAAGTGCGCTATTAATCATCTTAATGATACTTAATTTACCATCCTCGGCTGTGCCAGGACACTCCACCATGATCTAGTGAACTGCAGATCACTGCATATCTCAGCAGCGAGAGTTTAACTCACCCAGTTATCCAGTTCACTTCCTGGGAAGCGCCACGCAAATCACAAAATTGAGTACATAGACACTGGCGCTGTAGAGCTGCCTACTGCGGGAGGTGAAACAGGGGCCTTCCTGGAGACAGACCAATGACCAGGCTGCCAAGAGCAGAAGATCATCAGGGCGGAAGCTCCACAGGGCAAGATGGCATAGAGCAGGCAGACAGGAATCAGTCTGCGCAGGGTCACACTCTGAGTCGCTTGAGAAATGGTGCATCCACTCGAGAAGGGGTCCTGTAACACAGCAGCAGCCCTCCTGACCCTGTTTACCCAAATTCATTGACTGCTGCTAAATATAATCCTTGTTTGTACTGTATATGCTCGCATTGTCGACAATAGCAGATGCCTGTCAAGTAGGAAACCTGGAGAACTGGGTATTTTTGTGTTTCTAAGATTTGGCACAGTGCCCTGCTAACAAGCCACCCTTCCTCAGGTGTACTCAAACCCTAATGAGATTCTAGCTGCATCCATTCAGATCAGTGAGTGGCATTCCTTTAAGGGCTTATGGGCTTGATGTATCAAAGGGTTTTATCCATTCTGTGTCTATAGAGATATGCATTGATACATTAAGGGCCCTGTGTCTTGAGAAAAACATATAAGCAGTAAACAACATCACACGTTTACAATGCAATGATTTATTCTAATATATGTTTATCTCTTTCTTTACTTTCAGAGCTCCAAGTTTTAGGGTAGCCATTTTTGCATATTCATTTTTATTTTTCTATTTCTATTTTCTGCTAATTGTATCTGTATCTATCCAAATTTATATTGAGTTTTGTGAAAAAATGTGGCAGCAACTGACACAATTTCACATTTATTTATTCAGTAAGAGCATGTTCGCACTTGAATACCTGGATACCAATATAATACAACAATACACGCATATGAAAACTGGGACCTTTATTTCTATTATTTGAAGATTCAATGGAAATGCTAAGAAATGGATAAAGAATGCCTAGGCACATGCATATATGAGCCCTGAACTGAGCAAACGCAGTTAAGGGTTAGTACCACCATAAGAATACAGCCCTTGGCAATGCAGAACCACTCAGAGTTTTTATTAGTACCTAGGCTCACTCAAGAGTTCACCCTCATAAGAGACACAACTTACAAGGAGCTCAGGTCACGCTGGGCCCTGAGCACACTTACAACGCTTTTTTAAATAACCACTCAAGTCTTAATAATGCCGCGAGTCTCTCAGAGATAAGCTATTAATAATACCTAGAGTTTTTTTTTATATTATCCATATGCACATCAGCCAGAGCTCTGGTCTTGATAAAAAAAACACTTCCTCACGGAACTCTCTTCTACTGAGCACCCAGTGTCTCATTTCGGAGGCCCTAGCGGCACACTGCACCACCAGAGTGTCATTTCTTTGATGCTCCGGCGGCGCAGTGTGCCAGCGCATTTTTACAAGGCCACGCAAAGCCACCTTGCGTGGCTTCTCATGACCTTGTAAATATTGACTCCTTTCACACTGAGTGAAAGAGGCATTCCATGGTTGCTGCTTGGGGTGTTCCCACTCATCCCCCAGGGAACCCGAAGGAATCGGACGTATTCACAGATTTACAAGTCTGAGAATGCGTCAGAGTCTTACACCACCTCAGAGTTGGCATAAGAATGACACAACAGAGGAAAATAACACACCTCTTGTGATTATTTTTGTGAAGTAAGGTTTCCATTTTTGCACAAAAACAATCTTCCCCACAATGCAAGCACCCCTTGCACCATGGTGCAAAGGTGCCTGCATTGGCGCTAGGCAGCAATTTGTGCACCAGCGCAGGGGTGGAGGACAGAAATGTGCTGTTTCTTATAGACAGTGCATTTCTGCCCTTTCCCAGTGGCGCATGGTGGTGCAAGTTACTTGCTGTGCCACCCTCTCCATAGGTCTTGTACATGAGGCCCCCAGTATCACTAAGAGCTAGGTTTGATGTGAGGTAGCAAAACCAAAATAAAATGATGGACGGAATGTTGAAACTTTTCAAACACCCACCCCCAGTTACAGGCCTGTGTTTAATCCATCGTTATTTTGCTCACCAGGCCACCCCAGTTCATACCCACCCATATACAAATCAGTCTTTACCCTGCTCCCCATGGGAACAGTCCAACTCGAGCTGCCAAGGCAGGTCCTCCCTGGGCTGGAAGCAAGCATTCTGGGACTGGTTTCAGGGTATCACCCCTCATCAGCCAGGCTAGCTTGAATCCAGTGGCTCAGCGAGCAAGAGACCCACGACTGGGCATACCTTGGGCAACTTTACAACACAAAAGGATGATGGACAGAGTGCTGAAACTTTTCACTCACCCCCAGTCACAGATCTGGGTTTAGTCCATCGTTCTTTTGCTAACCATGCCACCCCTGTTTGGATCCAACCATATGCAAATCAGTGTTGACCTTGCTCCTCATGAGAACAGTCCAGCCTGAGCTCCCAGGCCAGGTCCTCCCTGGACTGGAAAAAAGCATCCTGGTACTGGATCCAACCTCATGCTTCCTAGCACACCCTAATATGGACAGAACCTTTCCCATCTAGAGTCCCAAAAATCAGAGGACCCTAAAAGCAAACACCTTGACTTGCTGCAGTCTAGCAAGGGATAGTTGCTGCAAATGTGAGGAAAAGTCTATAGTCCATTGGCAGGCCTCCTGCCCAGGGAAGAAGAGCTGAACCTACACTTGCATGCCCGTTGCCAACCGAGTGGGCCTCCTAATCTGTCTGTCATCTACAATACATGATCACATCAAAGTGAGCTTTAATACATATTATTTGGCATGGTATGCCCATGTTTGAGCTTATATTATCAATATATATTATGCATTGTTTGTTTAAAAAACAATTAGTGAATTGTTTTATATAATACATGGTGTAAGCAAGCTTCTTGAAAGGAATCGGCTTGGTTTTAAAGTTCTCACAAATCTCATTAAATTGACAGCATTTATAGTATTTTTGTAGCTGTGATTAATCCTACCTTAAATGAGTTCAAGATCTGAACAATGCGAAAACATTGTGTCTCTTGGGTTTGGCAGCTAGGTTTGTGTGCCTGCTTCACAGACACACTAACCGAAATAGAGGGAAAAACTAAAATTACAGGTGAAAGCCTGCTGCACTGTTGGACCTGGCTTTTTGACAGGGACATCCCCAAACTTTTTGCCTCCTTCCTCCTATTTTTTCTGACCTGTTGTTGTTGGCTTTTGACCTCTGGGCACTTTACCACTGCTAACCAGTGCTAAAGTGCATATGCTCTCTGGGTAAATTGTACTACTGATTGGTTTATCCATGATTGACTATTTAATTTACTTGTAAGTCCCTGGTAGAGTGCACTACATGTGCCTAGGGCAGGTAGATTAAATGCTACTAGTGGGCCTGCAGCACTGGTTGTGCCACCCACCTCAGTAGCCCCTTAACCCTGTCTCAGGCCTGCCATTGCAAAGCCTGTGTGTGCAGTTTCACTGCCACTTCGACTTGGCATTTAAAAGTACTTGCCAAGCCTAGAACTCCCATTTTACTACATATAAGTCATCCCTAATGTGTGCCCTAGGTAACCCCTAGAGCAGGGTGCTGTGTAGGTAAAAGGCAGGACATGTACCTGTGTAGTTATATGTCCTGGTAGTGTAAAACTCCTAAATTCGTTTTCACACTACTGTGAGGCCTGCTCCTTTCATAGGCTAACATTGGGGCTGCCCTCATACACTGTTGAAGTGGCAGCTGCTGATCTGAAAGGAGCAGGAAGGTCATATTTAGTATGGCCAGAATGGTAATACAAAATCCTGCTGACTGGTGAAGTCGGATTTAATATTACTATTCTAGAAATGCCACTTTTAGAAAGTGGGCATTTCTTTGCACTAAAATCTTGTTGTGCCCTTCAATCGACGTCTGGCTAGGTTTAGTTGACAGCTCCTTGTGCATTCACTCAGACACACCCCAAACACAGGGTACTCAGCCTCACTTGCATACATCTGCATTTTGAATGGGTCTTCCTGGGCTGGGAGGGTGGAGGGCCGGCCCTCACACAAAGGACTGCCACACCCCCCACTGGGACTCTGGCAGACAGGATTGAACTGAAAGGGGGCTTGGTGCATTTCTTAGAGACTCTTTGAAGTCACCCCCACTTCAAAGGCACAACTTAGTATAAAACAGGGCCTCTGCCCTACCTCATCAGACACTTGCTGGAGAAGAAACCTGAACCAGAAACTACATCCTGCCAAGAGGAACTGCCTGGCTGCTCAAAGGACTCACCTGTCTGCTTTTCTACAAAGGACTGCTGCCTTGCTGTTGGCCTGCTGCCTTGCTGAACTGCCTGGCGGCTCAAAGGACTCACCTGTCTGCTTTTCTACAAAGGACTGCTGCCTTGCTGTTGGCCTGCTGCCTTGCTGAACTCTTGTCTGTCTGTAAAAGTGCTCTCCAAGGGCTTGGATAGAGCTTGCCTCCTGTTCCCTGAAGTCTCAGGACCAAAAAGACTTCTCTCTTCCTCTTGGACGCTCCGTGCGCCAAACTTTTCGATGCACAGCTTGTTCCGCGGCAAGAAAAACGTTGCACACCGACGATGACCAACGCGACGTCTTCGGGACGACCGAAACTTTGACGCACGGCCTCGCAAGGACAACGCCGCCCGACTTCCCGGGAGAAATCGACGCGACGCCTGCCGTGAGATCAAAACTTTGATGCACGGCCTCGCAAGGACAACGCCGCCCGACTCCGCAGGAGAAATCGACGCAACGCCTGCCGTGAGATCGAAATTTTGACGCACGGCCTCGCAAGGACAACGCCGCCCGACTTTCCAGGAGAAATCGACGCGACGCCTGCCGTGAGATCAAAACTTTGACGCATGGCCTCGCAAGGACAACGCCGCCCGACTCCGCCGGAGAAATCGACGCGACGCCTGCCGTGAGATCGAAACTTCGACGCACAGCCCCGCAGAACGACGCGCAGCCGGAAAACAAGCAGGAAAATCCACGCATAGACCCGGGACATCTGGTAATCCCTGCGACCCACAGAAAGAGACTGTCCGCGCGCCGGAAAATGACGCTCGACTTCCCCGCGTGGAAAATAACGACGCAAGTCCGTGTGCGCTGGGGAGAAATCGACGCACACACCCTTTTTCCACGCATCTCTTCCTTTGTGGCCCTCTGAGGAGATTTCCCACCAGAAACCAGGTACTTTGTGTTTGAAAGAGACTCTGTTTACTTTCTAAAGACTTAAGACACTTTATATCACTTTTCAGTGATATCTTTACAAATTCATATTGCAACTTTGATCGTTTTGACCTGAAGATACCCAGATAAATATTATATATTTTTCTAAACACTGTGTGGTGTATTTTTGTGGTGTTATGCTATGGTGTTGTATGATTTATTGCACAAATGCTTTACACATTGCCTTCTAAGTTAAGCCTGACTGCTCGTGCCAAGCTACCGGAGGGTGAGCACAGGCTGATTTTGGATTGTGTGTGACTTACCCTGACTAAAGTGAGGGTTCTTGCTTGGACAGAGGGCAACCTGACTGCCAACCAAAAACCCCATTTCTAACATGCACCAACACGGCATGGCCTATAAAGAAGCATTGGCAACACCAATAAGTCTGGCTTTTTAGAATGTGAGTGGTTCGTAATTGATGGGAGAATTTGTGAGTGTTTGTGTCAGACTGTTTGAAGGCGTGAGTCAATAAATATGGCAACTGAGTGTTTGAGGGGTGAATGTAGGTGGATGGGTGAATGTCAATGACTGGATGCATAAAGGCGAGTAATTTGATGGATGTGGGTGGAAATGTATATATACATACGTTTTGATGAATATTAGTTGATATTTGCAGAAGACTAAATTGGACCTCACCTTCATCTGCATCCAGGTCCAAGGGCCATGATTAGTGGATATCTTCCTCAGGCAATCCACTACCTCGTCCAAACAACAGTTTCATCTACGATGATCAAACTCTGGAAAAGAGGCAGTAGACCTTACTAAGGCAATGGTTTACAATTTCTGAAGTTGTAACGCAGGAGTTACAAATCCTGATTCCACAGTTTATTGATGAGAACTGTAATACTGAATGTGGTTGAAAAAGTCAGCTCCATCTCCACATACGACCTTGAGCCTAAATGAACAGCAAAAACTAGATGCAGAGAGAGATGAAGGTCGTGAAGTAGGAAGCTGCAACCAGAGCCAGGTAAGTCAAAGGAGTGGTCGGTTCGACAACGCCTGCAAGCCAATCCTAGCAGACTGACATTTTCAAGCCATCAAATCTACACCTCTCCTTCCACGTTGATTGGCACCTGGCCTGGACTGCCAAAGTACAGGCTGGGCGATGCTTGGTGCGTGTAGGTGTAAATGCTGTCTCTGGTGCTTTTCACCCCTGCAGCTCTAGACATTATAATGTAAGCTCTCCGGGCCTCTAGGAGTGCTGATAGTGCTTAGCTAGAAATAGATGCTATGCGCCTTCCAAGCTGGGCATGCATAGATAATATATGGAAGCTGTCCCGTTGCTGCTTGGTCTTCCCAGGATCAGATCAGCCACCAGGGGTCAGGTCAGACTCACTGGCTGTGTCCAGTGCTTGGCTCCCCTGCACACAAACCCCCTGGTCAAAACTGGGCCAGAACACATTGGGGGTTATTACAACTTTGGAGGAGGTGTTAATCCGTCCCAAAAGTGACGGTAAAGTGACTGATATACCACCAGCCGTATTACGAGTTCCATAGGATATAATGGACTCGTAATACGGCTGGTGGTATATCCGTCACTTTACTGTCAATTTTGGGACGGATTAACACCTCCTCCAAAGTTGTAATAACCCCCATAGTGCCAGCCCAGTGGAACTGTTGCTGGAGACGTATCCTTTGCCTTGTCCATTCCTAAGCAATAAACAGCCCAAACGCTTCATCGAATGAATGAAGTTGCATCACCAAATGGTTGTAATGAGGCATCATCCAAAATTGCAATGACACCTGCAACAAGCAATGACTGAGGATGCTGATCCCTTGCCTCACTCACCGTACAACATGATGATGTAAACAAATCTGGAATACAGTTTCTTCAACACCTAAGAATGCGGGAGATTTGTTCTAGTGAATTATGCTAAGATTATGAACTTGACCTTTAAATATGGCAGCCGTTTCGACTGAGTTATCAACTCTAGTAGCATAACGGGGACTAACCGATGGTAAGACCCCGTGTTGTTTTAATACCTTTTCTCTTTAGGTCTAAAAATTCTCAAGAGATAAATGGTACGGCCAGGTCAGCTCCCGTTAGAACCATAACTGGTTTAAAGTGTGCAAAATGTCTGGTAGCTAAATCAGCCTTTTTTTAAACTCCGCAGTTATTACTTTGAGCCTAATCGTAGTGTTATTGTTTTCCTTGCCATCCTAGAACTTGAGTGCAGGTTTCAATGTAGTTATGCACGCAGCTAAAATCATGTGATTCTGGGCAGGTCAGGTTATCTTTGTTGTGTTTCCAATTGTACATGTTTTTCTGTGTAAATAAATGTGGTGTAAAACTTTACGGAAATGTACAAATGACAAGTTCTAGCTTCCCCTTGCATCACGCTTTCCCTAACCTTGTTTAAACCAACCCACACATGACAAGACAATCTTCTATATTCAGCACCTCTTGATTGAGATGATCCTGCTGCAATGTGAAGGTCAGCTATGAAGGATACTGATCCTCTGTAAATCTGGGTTTGCCTAATATTAATGAAATAAACGAAGTAATGTGTTATTTTGAGCTGGAAATTACGTGGACTTTTAACATCAAAAAACTAAAAGAATCCATATTTGCCAGAAAATGTCAGGTCTGGTTATGATATTACAAAAACCTCTGCTTTGGGAATCTGCAATTGCCAAATTCTTTTAGAAAATAAGGGAAATCAATATAGCTTGGTTTGTTTTCTGTCCACGCTTTAAATGTGTGCTCCCGTCACCGCCAGCATTTTGAGATAATGTGCCTCATTTGCACTTCTGTTGGTGATATTTTAAAATGACTGAACTGTAGAAAGTGAGCTAGCAAATGTTATTAACATCTGTGGGGATGGTAGCCCACAGATGTTAATAACATTACTCATGTCTAAGTAATGAAATATGCAATCATAAGAAATGCTCAGTCTTTCTGTTCAACGTGGATACTTAAATTAAAACAAAATGTTCTCCGTTTGCAGACAGGAGACTCTAAACTACACCTGTATGTAACAGTAAATGATTGCCTTCTGGCTTAATTACATGCACCATTTGACGCTCTTTCTACAAGCGCAAGACGCTGCAAGAACCAGGCGCTTGTAAGAATTTTATTACTGCCCAGCATTACTGCAAGAATACTGGGCGGTGCTGCAGCACCCGCCGCACACCTACTTCCGGCGTCAACCACCACTGTACTTTACTTATTTACCTGCATTCTGTTTCCTAATGTGTGCCCTGCCAAGTCCAGCGGTACACGAGACAATGAGGTTCAGGGAAGTAAATAAGAAATTAGATGCACATGCAGGGGCGTAGGAGACCATAAATATCTGGGGGGGACAGCCTTGGGGACTTTCAATCAACCCTACACAAATCGCTTGTTGTTTACGAACTGCAGGCTCCGATAAATATACACAATCATATATATTGGAAGTGAAATAGGGAGAAAGGAAGGCATGTTTTCACAGTCTGAAAGTATCTTTTATTGTTATTTACATTCACAAAGTAATTAGCTCAAATGTGAAAATAACATGTTGACTAACCTTGCATCTTCATGCACCAAGCAAATCAAGGTAGGAGGGTAAAGAGGAAGAACATACCCTTTGCACCCCACACCCATCATGCCCTTCACCTCATGCCAATTGGAACCGCACTGGAGAGATCAAAAGCGATTAGGTACAATAGTTGTAAACTGTGCTCGGAAACCATAGTTCTAATAACACTTCTACTCCTGTGCGTGATCTTGGGAAGCTCAGCTCCACATCAGTCATAACTAGGAGCATTTCAACTGAAGAAGATCTTGGAGCTACAGGCTATAAACATGGATTCTCTAATCTCTGTATAAACTGCAGTCACTACTTTCTTTAGAAACGGCTGTTTGTGATGCACCAAGTCACAGCAAGTCACAGCGTGTAAAGAAAAGCCATTCACTGATTATAAAGAAAAGACATCAGAAAATGACTATGATAGGGTTATTACAGTAGAGTTCTGACATTACAATGCCTTCTGCCAGAGCTCGCAGCCAAGGTAAAAGGCAGATCAGGTCACAGAGCATAATTAATACAGCAGTTTAAAGCAAAAAATTGAATGTTGCTTTTCTTTCTTCTGCTCTACTTTAATAGCTTGGAATGACAGAAGCTATGCACTACGGTTTTAAGTGGTTTGTGGGAAAGTTGGTGGTGTGACCATGTATTATATGGGGTAAAATACCCACTGTGTACATAAGGATATTGCAAGTCACCTTAAAGTTCATACCTCATAAACAAGCATTGGCAAAGCCAATAGGTCTCGCCTATGCAAGTTCTATTGCCTTTGCCAATGTGTTTTAGCCATGCTGTACACTAGTGAGACTACTATTCAGCATGGCTCAAAGTTAATGGCATAAAGGAGAATGATGTGTCATCGGATGTGGCGTAGTATCATGGAGTAAGTAGAGTATCCTAGAATGGAGCAGTAAACTTAACTTTAAAGGAACAGGGGTCCCTTGAAAAATATGCAACACCACTCCCATAAACAATGATATTAAAGTAGTATGCAAATGGAATGTTTTATGCATTTATTCAATAAAAATGTAAAAGATCAAATGTAGTGGGAAAACATCAACAGGGGAAATAGAGAAAGACTGGTATTCAAGCATTACACAAGTTATCTGGATGACCCAATGTCGCCAATTACAAGAAAAATTTAAAAAGTAACCTATATAGTACAGTGGTTTGGAGAAGGCTGGCCTGGTTTGTAGTGGGTACCTATGGTACATACACCTTATACCACGTCCAGTTATCCCTTATTAGTGACATGTAGGCAGTGTCTAGACGCCAGGCTCTCTAGGGGTGGCTGTAGCCAAGGCTTATCTAGGAGACATGCAAAGCTCATGCAATACCACTGTAGTCACACAGTACTCACACACATGAAAGAAAATACTCAGTGTTACAAAAATAAAGGTACTTTATTTTAGTGACACATATGCCAAAAATACCATAGAGACTATACTCCCTTAGGAGGTAAGTAATACACCAATTATATACACTAGTATGCAGCAATAGCAATAAAAACAGTTAGAAAACAGTGCAATTAGTGAAAATCACAATGGTTAGAAATGGGCCTAGGGGAAACACAAACTATGTACTAAGAAAGTGGAATGCGAATGTCAGTTTCCCACCTAGGCAAGTGTGGTGTGTAGAGGGGCGCTGGGAGTATTAGAAAACACCAAAGGTAAGTAACAGAACCCACCTCAGAGCCCAGGAAAGCAGGAGTAAATCACAGTAACTTTCCTAGAACACACAAGAACATGAGAAAGAAGAAAATGCAAGAACCAGATGATACTTCAAGACACAAAGGGTGGATTCCTGGACCTAAAGACCTGTGGAAGAATGGGACTAAGTCCAAGAAGCACAGAAGAGTCCAGGGAGGACAGGAGCCCTTGCTAACCCGAATCAAGGTGCAAAAGAAGAACCACTGGTGAAGAACAACAGTCAGTACTGCACCCAAGAAGATGGATGCGGGTTCGTGGTTGGTGCAGATTATATCCCACACCGGATGGATGATTGCAGTCTGGTTTGCATCGCTGGATTCCACCAACAAGCCTTGGCACAGGTAAAGCTCATGGTTAGCGGAAAATGGCACTGCCCGGGACCAGGAGGGACCTGGTGGACTCTACCCAGGAGGAGGAGTCAGAAGGGGCTCTCAGCAATTCAGAGAGCCCACAGAATACCAGCCAGCGCACACAGGAGTCCCCCAGCACGGGGACAAAGGATTTGCAAAAGGAGGCCCACGCAGCACAAAAACAAAGGATTCCACGCTGCCAGAGAACCACTCAGGAAGCTGTGCATCTCAGGAAGGAGTGCTGGGGGCCGGAGCTACATTGTGCACAAAGAATTTCATAGAAGGATGCCACACGCCTTAGCAACTGAAAAACACGTGGTGCACGGGGTACTGTCTTGCGTGAGAAGGCAAGCTCTTACCTCCACCAAAGTTGGACAGTAGGACGTCAGGACCATCGGGACCACTGCAGTCTACCACCCGTGATGCAGGATCCATGCAACTCGTCAGGAGAGGGGACCTATGCAGATGGTCATCATTGCAGAGAGGTGCCTGCTGAAGCAGGGGAGTGACTCCTTCACTCCAAGGGAGATTCGTTCAGTCTTCTGGTGCAGACTGAAGACAGGCTGTCCTCTGAGGATGCACGACTGGGAAACAGCTGCAGTTGCTGGCAGGAGCTGAAGTTACAATATTGCAGAAGTCCAACCCCAACGCCAACGCCGTCACGCCCTCACAGGATTTGTGCGAATCCCTCGCCACTTTCTTCCATCGCAAGATCAGCGACCTCCACGACAGCTTCGGACACCAGACCCAACATAACACCACCGAACCCGCACCACCGGCCATTACCCTCAACAACTGGACCCACATCAACACAGAAGAAACCAAATCCATCATGAACTCTATCCACTCCGGCGCCCCTTCGGACCCCTGCCCTCACTTCATCTTTAACAAAGCCGACGACATCATCGCCCGCACCTCCAGACCGTCATCAACTCTTCTTTTTCTTCTGCTACCTTCCCCGAATGCTGGAAACACGCCGAAGTCAACGCCCTACTAAAGAAACCTACGGCTGACCCGAGCGACCTGAAAAACTTCCGCCCCATCTCTCTTCTGCCTTTCCCAGCCAAGGTAATAGAGAAGACCGTCAACAAACAGCTGACAACCTTCCTGGAAAACAACAACCTGCTCGACCCTTCACAAACCGGATTCCGAACCAACCACAGCACGGAAACCGCCCTCATCTCAGTCACTGACGACATCAGAACCCTGATGGACAACGGTGAAACAGTCGCCCTCATACTCCTCGACCTCTCGGCTGCCTTCGACACCGTCTGTCACCGCACCCTAATCACCCGCCTCCACTCCACCGGGATCCAAGGCCAGGCCCTGGACTGGATCGCCTCCTTCCTCTCAAACCGTTCCCAAAGAGTTTACCTCCCTCCGTTTCGCTCAGAACCCACCGAGATCATCTGCGGCGTACCTTAAGGCTCATCGCTCAGCCCGACACTCTTCAATGTCTACATGAGCCCCCTCGCCAACATCGTTCGCAAGCACGACATCATCATCACCTCCTACGCCGACGACAACCAACTTATACTCTCCCTCACCAAGGACCCCGCCAGCGCCAAAACCAACCTACAAGAGGGTATGAAGGACGTCGCAGATCGGATGAGGCTCAGCCGCCTAAAGCTGAACTCTGAAAAAACGGAAGTCCTCATCCTCGGCAACACCCCGTCCGCCTGGGACAACTCCTGGTGGCCCACGGCCCTCGGCACCGCACCGACCCCCACAGACCACGCCCGCAACCTCGGCTTCATCTTGGACCCTCTTCTCACCATGACCAAGCAAGTCAACGCCGTGTCCTCCGCCTGCTTCCTCACCCTCCGCATGCTCCGCAAGATCTTCCGCTGGATCCCCGCAGACACTAGAAAAACCGTGACCCACGCCCTCGTCACGAGCTGCCTGGACTACTGCAACACCCTCTACGCCGGGACCACAGCCAAACTCCAAAATCGGCTGCAACGCATTCAACGCCTCATCCTCGACGTACCCCGCAACAGCCACATCTCTGCACACCTGAGACACCTGCATTGGCTCCCAGTCAGCAAAAGGATCACCTTTCGACTTCTCACCCACGCACACAAAGCCCTCCACAACAAGGGACCGGAATACCTCAACCGACGCCTCAGCTTCTACGTCCCCACCCGCCTCCTCCGTTCCTCTGGTCTCGCACTCGCTGCCGTCCCTCGCATCTGCCGCTCCACGGCGGGTGGGAGATCTTTTTCCTTCCTGGCGGCCAAGACCTGGAACTCCCTCCCCACCAGCCTCAGGACCACCCAGGACCACCGTGCTTTCCAGAGACTCCTAAAAACCTGGCTATTCGAGCAGCAGTAACCCCCCCTTTCCCCTAGCGCCTTGAGACCCGCACGGGTGAGTAGCGCGCTTTATAAATGTTAATGATTTGATTTGATTTGATTTGTCTTTGCTTCGTTGTTGCAGTTTGTGGAGTTCCTGGAGGGTCCAGATGCAGTTTCTTCAGTGAGAAGGTGACGTAAAGGATGCAGAGGATTCCTGCTGGAGTCTTGCAATCTGAATCTGAAGAAGCTCCCAAAGGAGAGACCCTAAATAGCCCTGAAAGGGGGATTGGTCAGCTAAACAGGTAAGCACCTATCAGGGGACGGCTCTGACACCACCTGCTTGCACTGGCCACTCAGATGCTCCCAGAGTTTTCTGCCAACTTGGAATCCAAGATGGCAAATCCCAGGGACCCTCTGGAGGAGCTCTGAGCACCACACCTGGGGTGGTGATGGACAGGGGAGTGGTCACTCCTCTTTCCTTTGTCCAGTTTCTTGCCAGAGCAGGGACTGGGGGTATCTGAACCGGTGTAGACTGGATTATGTAAGGAGGGCACCAAGTGTGCCCTTCAAAGCATTTCCAGTGGCCTGGGGAAGGAAGCTACCCCTTCCAAACCTATTTCCAAAGGGAGAGGGTGTAACACCCCTCCCACAAAGGAAATCCTTTTTTCTGCCTTCCTGGGCTTGAGCTTCTCAAGCAACAGGAGGGCAGAAACCTGTATGAGAGGTGGCAGCAGCTGGGGCTGCCTGGAAAACCTCAGAAGGCTGGAACGGCAATACTGGGGGTCCTCTAAGGAGCCCCCAGAGTGCATGAAATCATACAACCAATGCTTGCAAAAGCCTTGGGGTATGATTCCACCATGTTTGATACCAAACATACCTATGTTCGGAGTTACCATTATGTAGCTGGAAATAGGGAGTGACCTATTTCCAGTACACTTGTAAAATGGCATCCCCGCACTCCTGAAGTCTGGGAAAATGGTCCTGAAGGTTGTGGGGACACCTCTGCTAGTGCAGGGGTGCCCTCACACACAAGTACTCTGTACCCTGCCCTCAGGGCTGGAAGGCCTGCTATAGGGGTGACTTATAAGTGACCTGGTGCAGTTTAACTGGCAGTGAAAGGGTGCATGCACCTTTTCACGCAGGCTGCAATGGCAGTCCTGCAGAAGCCTTTGCATGGGCTCCCTATGGGTGGCAAAATAAATGCTGCAGCCTATAGGGATCTCCTGGAACCCCAATGCTCTGGGTACTCAAGTACCATATAATAGGGACTTATAAGGGGACACCAGTATGCCAATCTTGGGTGAAATACTGGGTTACCAGTATGCAACAACCATAATTTAAGGGAGAGAGCATAACTACTGGGGTCTTGATTAGCAGGATCCCAGTAGACCCACTCAAACACACTGGAAAACAGACCAAATGTGGGGGTAACCGAGCTAGAAAGAGGCTACTTTCCTACAAGGTTAGCATCCACAATAATGATTTACAAGCTTTTATACACCCACTTTTACATGAATGACTCAAATAGTGAATCAAGAAGTCATTAGCTCATAGTACCTATGCTTATGCCAACTTATGTACTATATCACAAATTCAAGTCAAGGTACTTTGGCCGACGATATTTCGATCCCTTAGACAAATATCAGGATCATCCTAAGCCTTCGCTAAGCTTGAGTTAAAGCGGGTTACAGAGTGCTTGTAACCAAAATGGCGAAGATAAATCTGACTCACGTCTCATATGAGTGAGAAGGCAATCAATGGAGATCTGAATCTCTAATCAAGCGCCAATGCCATAAAGTAGTAGTAGAGTGGAGTAGTGTCACAGTGTAATAGAGTGTCAGAGAGTGGAGTGGCAGAGTGTTGTAGAGTGCAAAGGCATAAATAAGAGTGAACTGGAGTAGAGTGAAGTAAAGTAACGTGAACTAGCATAGAGAAAGTTGGGTAGATTGTTTTTGAGCATAGTACATTGCTGTATAGTGGAGTGGCATAGAGGGTTGTGCAGTGGTGTTGAGTAGAGTATCATAGATTGAAGTGGCATTGAGTGGTGTGGAGTGGCATAGAGTGGAGTAAAGTGGAATGGAGTGGCGTATAGGGAGTTGTGTAGGGAGTTACAGAGTGGAGAAAGTGTTAGAGTTTAATGGAATAGAGTGTCAGAGTCTAGTATTGTGGAGTATAATGGCAGAGTGAAGTGTCATAGAGTGGAGTTGGGTGGTCTAGAGTGAAGTGGCATAGAGTACAGTGGTGCAAAGTAGATTGGTGTAGAGTGTGGTGGTATAGAGTGCGTTGGTTTTGAGTAAAGTGGTGTAGAGTGCATTGACGAAGACTGCACTGGTTTAGCGTACAGTGCAGTAGCGTAGAGTGGTGAAGAGTAGATGGGAGCAGAGTGGAGTGGCACAGCATAGATTGCAGTGGTTCAGAGTGATGTGTCATAGAGTGATGCGGTGCATGGTAGAGTGGAGTGGTGCAAGGTAGAGTAGACTGGTGTAGAGTGCAGTGGTGGAGTGCAGTGATGCAGAGTAGAGTGGCATAGAGTGTAGTGGCATATAGTACATTGGTGTAGAGTGCAGTAGAGTGGCATATAGTTGAGCAGTGCAGAGTAGAGTGCCGTGGTGCAGAGTAGAGAGGAGTATAGTTCAGTGGCAGAGTGCAGTGTTGCAGAGTAGAGTGTCATAAAGGACAGTGGTGTAGAGTAGAGTGGCATAGAATACATTGGTGTAGAGTGCAGTGATGTAGAGTGATGCAGAGTAGAGAAGAGTGGCGTAGAGTACAGTGGTGCAGAGTAGATTAGAGTTGCATAGAGTGCAGTGGCATGGAGTAGATTGCTGCAGAGTACAGTATAGTGGTGAAGAGTAGATTGTTGCAGAGTGGAGCATAGTGATGTAGAGTGCAGTAGCATAGAGCGGTGCAGAGCAGATTGGAGTGGTGCAGGGTACATTGGAGTGGTGCAGGGTAGATTAGGCTGGCATAGCATAGAGTGGAGTTGCGTAGATTGCAGTGGCATAGAGGAGATGATTTCAAAGTAGAGTGAAGTGCCTACATTGGAGTGGTGTAGAGTAGAGTAGATTAGAGTGCCGTGGTGCAGAAAAGAGTGCAGTGGGACAGAGTACAGTGGCATTGAATGCAGTGGTGCAGAGTAGAGTGGCGTGGAGTTCAGTGGCAGAGTGCAATGTTGCAGACTAGAGGGTCGCAGAGTACAGTGGTGTATTGTAGAGTGGCATAGAGTGCAGTCGCCTAGAGTGCTGTGGCGCAGAGTACAGTGGCATTGAAAGCAGTGGAATAGAGTGTTGTGGAGCAGAGTAGATTGGCATAGAGTGCAGTGGCATAGAGTGCATTGGTTTTGAGTAAAGTGGTGAAGAGTGCACTGGGAGAGTGCAGGGGTGTAGTGTACAATGGTTAGAGTAGAATAGCATAGATTGCAGTGGCGTAGTGTAGAGTGCTGCAGAGTAGAGTGATGTAGAGTGGAGTGGTACAGCATAGATTGCAGTGGCGTAGAGTAGCACAGAGTGGAGAAAAGTGGTGTAGGGTGCAGTGGCATAGGGTAGATTGTTTCAGAGTACAGTAAAGAAAAGATAGAGAAAAGATAATATACTTCAATATGCTGAAGTATGTAACAATAACAACAACATAAATAATAATGCTAGGCATAACGGCCCAAAATAAAATATGGCTTCTCCCTGTTAGCCATGCCCTTCATTACCTAGATAACAAAACATTAAACATAAATCTTAGAAAAATATACCCTTCTAATAGCTAAATTGTTGTGTGAAAAGGTAAAATCTGGGCCCAATCTCGACTTCACTGTTTCACCAACTGGTGTGATCTTAGTCAAATACAAATATTGTGTTTCACAGAGTCTCCTTTCTAGCCTGCAGGCACCAGGCTGAGTGGGACTCTGTTTCCCCTTTAGATCTTCCTCATTGTCCTGCAGCTCCTCTTAAAGGCCTCCTGCAGTGCTCCTCTTCAAGGCGGCAGCAGGTGATGCAGATAGTAATCATCCAAAACTCTTCTCCTCCTCGTGCCCTTTGTTCTTATGAGCACCCTTAATGCCCACAGCTGTAAACAGGACAAACAAAAGGGCAGAGGGCGCAGGGGGCCTCCTGACTCACCTTCATACTGTTACCATCAGATTGGAGGATGGTCAGTATAGGGCTATTATAAGTAGCGCTTTTGTGCGCTAATGGCCCTCTGAATAATATATGTAAAAGGGGAAATTATTTTGTCCCCTTGTCCCCCCCACCTTCGTCCCCCGTGTCCCCCACCCTCCAAAATCTGGGGGGGATACATCCCCCGCGTCCCCCACACTTCCTACACCCATGTGCACATGCGCCTCGCTCTAAACCTAGGGGTCCTGAAAATACACCACACAAAAAGCAGTGGCGTCTCTACTAAGGAATTTTAGGAGGGGCCACTGATAAAACTGGTGGGGCCCACCTATAAAGGGCAATGGTATATGTAGGAAGTTGGCTCTGTATGTGCTATTTCAAAGTAAGGAATAGCATGCACAGAGTCCAAGGGTTCCCCTTAGAGGTAAAATAGTGGTAAAAAGAGATAATACTAATGCTCTATTTTGTGGTAGTGTGGTCGAGCAGTAGGCTTATCCAAGGAGTAGTGTTAAGCATTTGTTGTACATACACATAGACAATAAATGAGGTACACACACTCAGAGACAAATCCAGCCAAAAGGGTTTGGTATAGAAAAATATCTTTTCTTAGTTTATTTTAAGAACCACAGGTTCAAATTTAACATGTGATATCTTGTTTGAAAGGTATTGCAGGTAAGTACATTAGGAACTTTGAATCATTTCAATTGCATGTATACTTTTCAAGTTATTGACAAATAGCTACTTTAAAAGTGGACACAGTGCAATTTTCACAGTTCCTGGGGGAGGTAAGTTTTTGTTAGTTTTACCAGGTAAGTAAGACACTTACAGGGTTCAGTTCTTGGTCCAAGGTAGCCCACCGTTGGGGGTTCAGAGCAACCCCAAAGTTACCACACCAGCAGCTCAGGGCCGGTCAGGTGCAGAGTTCAAAGTGGTGCCCAAAACGCATAGGCTATAATGGAGAGAAGGGGGTGCCCCGGTTCCGGTCTGCTTGCAGGTAAGTACCCGCGTCTTCGGAGGGCAGACCAGGGGGGTTTTGTAGGGCACCGGGGGGGACACAAGCCCACACAGAAATTTCACCCTCAGCAGCGCGGGGGCGGCCGGGTGCAGTGTAGAAACAAGCGTCGGGTTTTCAATGTTAGTCTATGAGAGATCAAGGGATCTCTTTAGCGCTGCAGGCAGGTAAGGGGGGGCTTCCTCGGGGAAACCTCCACTTGGACAAGGGAGAGGGACTCCTGGGGGTCACTTCTGCAGTGAAAGTCCGGTCCTTCAGGTCCTGGGGGCTGTGGGTGCAGGGTCTTTTCCAGGCGTCGGGACTTAGGTTTCTGAGAGTCGCGGTCAGGGGAAGCCTCGGGATTCCCTCTGCAGGCGGCGCTGTGGGGGCTCAGGGGGGACAGGTTTTGGTACTCACAGTCGTAGAGTAGTCCGGGGGTCCTCCCTGAGGTGTTGGTTCTCCACCAGCCGAGTCGGGGTCGCCGGGTGCAGTGTTGCAAGTCTCACGCTTCTTGCGGGGAGTTGCAGGGTTCTTTAAAGCTGCTTCTGGAAACAAAGTTGCAGTCTTTTTGGAGCAGGTCCGCTGTCCTCGGGAGTTTCTTGTCTTTTTCGAAGCAGGGCAGTCCTCAGAGGATTCAGAGGTCGCTGGTCCCTTGGAAGGCGTCGCTGGAGCAGAGTTCTTTGGAAGGCAGGAGACAGGCCGGTGAGTTTCTGGAGCCAAGGCAGTTGTCGTCTTCTGGTCTTCCTCTGCAGGGGTTTTCAGCTAGGCAGTCCTTCTTCTTGTAGTTTGCAGGAATCTAATTTTCTAGGGTTCAGGGTAGCCCTTAAATACTAAATTTAAGGGCGTGTTTAGGTCTGGGGGGTTAGTAGCCAATGGCTACTAGCCCTGAGGGTGGGTACACCCTCTTTGTGCCTCCTCCCAAGGGGAGGGGGTCACAATCCTAACCCTATTGGGGGAATCCTCCATCTGCAAGATGGAGGATTTCTAAAAGTTAGAGTCACCTCAGCTCAGGACACCTTAGGGGCTGTCCTGACTGACCAGTGACTCCTCCTTGTTGCTTTCTTTGTTCCCTCCAGCCTTGCCGCCAAAAGTGGGGGCCGTGGCCGGAGGGGGCGGGCAACTCCACTAAGCTGGAGTGCCCTGCTGGGCTGTGACAAAGGGGTGAGCCTTTGAGGCTCACCGCCAGGTGTTACAGCTCCTGCCTGGGGGAGGTGTTAGCATCTCCACCCAGTGCAGGCTTTGTTACTGGCCTCAGAGTGACAAAGGCACTCTCCCCATGGGGCCAGCAACATGTCTCTAGTGTGGCAGGCTGCTGGAACTAGTCAGCCTACACAGACAGTCGGTTAAGTT
Organism: Pleurodeles waltl; assembly: GCF_031143425.1. Lineage (NCBI taxonomy): Eukaryota > Metazoa > Chordata > Amphibia > Caudata > Salamandridae > Pleurodeles > Pleurodeles waltl. Next base: position 1,328,314,184 of record NC_090446.1, on the reverse strand, counting down.
TCAGGGGGCACCTCTAAGGTGCCCTCTGGGGTGTATTTTGCAATAAAATGTACACTGGCATCAGTGTGCATTTATTGTGCTGAGAGGTTTGATACCAAACTTCCCAGTTTTCAGTGTAGCCATTATGGTGCTGTGGAGTTCGTGTTGGACAGACTCCCAGACCATATACTCTTATGGCTACCCTGCACTTACAATGTCTAAGGTTTTGTTTAGACACTGTAGGGGTACCATGCTCATGCACTGGTACCCTCACCTATGGTATAGTGCACCCTGCCTTAGGGCTGTAAGGCCTGCTAGAGGGGTGACTGACCTATACTTGCATAGGCAGTGAGAGGCTGGCATGGCACCCTGAGGGGAGTGCCATGTCGACTTACTCGTTTTGTTCTCACTAGCACACACAAGCTGGCAAGCAGTGTGTCTGTGCTGAGTGAGAGGTCTCCAGGGTGGCATAAGACATGCTGCAGCCCTTAGAGACCTTCCTTGGCATCAGGGCCCTTGGTACTAGAAGTACCAGTTACAAGGGACTTATCTGGATGCCAGGGTCTGCCAATTGTGGATACAAAAGTACAGGTTAGGGAAAGAACACTGGTGCTGGGGCCTGGTTAGCAGGCCTCAGCACACTTTCAATTGTAAACATAGCATCAGCAAAGGCAAAAAGTCAGGGGGCAACCATGCCAAGGAGGCATTTCCTTACACAACCCCCCCCCCAAACGAAAGAGGATGAGACTAACCTTTCCCAAGAGAGTCTTCATTTTCTAAGTGGAAGAACCTGGAAAGGCCATCTGCATTGGCATGGGCAGTCCCAGGTCTGTGTTCCACTATAAAGTCCATTCCCTGTAGGGAGATGGACCACCTCAACAGTTTAGGATTTTCACCTTTCATTTGCATCAGCCATTTGAGAGGTCTGTGGTCAGTTTGAATTAGGAAGTGAGTCCCAAAGAGGTATGGTCTCAGCTTCTTCAGGGACCAAACCACAGCAAAGGCCTCCCTCTCAATGGCACTCCAACGCTGCTCCCTGGGGAGTAACTGTAAAGATGAATCTTCAACAAAGTTTAGTTCCACCTTTCTTTTATTTCGTATCCAATGTACAGCATCTCCAGCACAGCCATGAGCAGCATCCCTGGCACAGCTCCCAGCTTCCTCTCCCCACCGACTCTCCTCTCCATTCTAGAATCTATCTTCTCCTATAGTTCTAGTATTACCTACTACATCATCTCTACACTTCCCCCCCCTTATATAATATACCACACCTAACAAATAAAGAAAAGCATAAATAAGATTATATACATAGAAATAAGACAATAACATTGACACAAGCTACAATATAAGTTCTATACATAACTAAGAACTTTGCATTTTAACAACTTAATGATGAACTTTACACACACTTCCCATACTCCAGGAAGAGCCATCTTCTAGAACTACTACATTTCTTTTGACCTCCTTCACACGTTGAGGGGTGGAGTATTTGCTGTCCCCCTTCACAACTATTCCACTTCTCCTTGTCACTACCCAATCTCCTTTATTTATGTGGCCATATTTTACACACATTCTTTTGTTATATTGTTGGATACTTTTCCTTTGCATCTCCTCTACTCTCTTTACCATTGCTTCCCTGGACACTCTTACATTCCTTTTAATCTTTAACCACACCGGGCATTCTTTCACACCAGGCATTCTCCCTTTCAGAGACACAAACGGTGCCACCCCAGTGACTGAATGTGGAGTTGTGCGATATGTCCACATCATCTTACATAATTCACTTCTCCAAGAGAGATGATTAGCCAAGGATAATTGAATACTATCCATTATCAGTCTGTTAACCCTTTCAACCAAACCATTGGCCTGTGGCCGAAATAGAGCAACTCTTTCATGATTAATACTCATTTTCCGTAAATATTCCACCATTCTACGTGACACAAACTGTACCCCATTATCGGATACAATAGTTTTTGGAATTCCTTCTTCTAAAAAAACTTCTTCAAAGAATTCTATGACTCTTGTAGTATCCACCTGGTCAACAATTTTGATTACAAACCACTTTGAATGGTAGTCAACAAGTACAATAATGAACTTACTCCTAGCACCCAACTTAAAAACAGGACCAATGAAATCAACAGCTAGTTTTTCCCAAGGTCTTTTTGGAAAAGTCATGGGAGCTAGAGGTGCTTGCCTTAAAATCTTAGTTTTGTCACTATTACCACAAGGCACACAATGTTTCACTGTCTCTTCCACTTGTTTATCCATCCCTGGCCACCAGAACAATTGTCTTATTTTCCTTTTCATCACACCTCGTCCTAAATGTCCCTGGTGTGTTATGTCAATAATGTGCTTTCTAACTCCCTCTGGTGGTACCATTTGACTCTTCCTATACAACCTACCCTCCAATATACTCAGTTGATCCTTGATCCTAAAGTAAGAAGACACATCACCATCATGTTCATCCTCATATGTCCACCCATTAATTATTTTACTTTCCACTTTATTCATAACCAAATCGCTCGCCTTAGCATTGGCCCATTCACTTTCACTCAAGGCCAGTTCACCCAAGATAGTTCCCACAAAATTCTCCACTACCTCACTTCCGATTTCATCCACTTCCACAGGCATTCTTGATAAGCAATCCGCCACCACATTCCTCTTACCTTTTACAAACTCCACTTCAAAATTATATTCCATTATAGATAATAACCATCTTGAAATTCGCGGTGTTACATTCCCCTCTAAACCTCGCCCCCCTTTGAAAATATAAATCAAGGGCTTATGGTCCGTCTTTAATTTAAAAGGCACTCCCCACAAGTAAAACTTGAAATGATTAATTCCCCAGCAACAAGCCAGGGCCTCCCTCTCTATTACAGAATACGATAATTCTGCACCCTGCAAACGTCTGGAAGCAAAACCTACAACATACTCATCACCATCCTTTACCTGCGTTAAGACCGCTCCCACTCCTACATTGCTCGCATCCGAGGTTACATACGTCTTTGCTGTTACATCAAAGACGCCTAGAGTAGGAGCACTCAAAATATATTTTTTCACATCCTGAAACGCACATCTACAGTCCTCACACCACTCATATGTTACTCCTTTCTTCATCAATCTCCTTAAAGGTTCTACTATCTCCGTGAAGTTCCTTATAAATTTGGCACAATACTCTGCAAGACCCAAAAAAGATCTCAATTCATCCTTATTAGTTGGCTCAGGTGCTTTCTCAATTGCAGCCACAATACTTTTCTTAGGTCTAATACCATTTCCACTAATAGAGTGTCCCAGATAAGTTACTTCAGATTTCCCAATTTGGCACTTCTCTTCCTTAATGGTTAAGCCTCTCTTCTCCAATCTGGACATCACTTCCTCAAATAAGTGGTTATGCTCTCTTTCATCATTACCCACAATTAAAATGTCATCCTGAAAGCATAACACTTTTTCCAAATCCCCAAAAATCTCCTCCATCAGTCTTTGGAAAACAGCTGAGGCAGAGGCTAATCCAAAAGGCATCCTCTTATAACGAAATGCCCCCAGAGGCGTGATAAAGGAAGTCAAGTGCCTAGAGTCTTCATGTAAGTTTATCTGATGATATGCTGAAGACATATCCAACACACTAAAAATGCACCCTTTACCTTTTACAGACAACATCTGAGAAATATTTGGCAACGGTTGTCTGTCCACCCAAATATTTTTGTTCAAATCTCTAAGATCGATGCACAGACGAATCCTCCCCCCTTCCTTGGGTGCCACTACAATTGGAGCAAGCCATTCTGAAGACTCAATAGGTTCGATGATGCCATCCTGCAACAATCTATCCAATTCACTTTTTAAAGGGTCTTTCATTAAGTTAGGTATGCCACGTACTTTATGAACAACCGGTTTTGCACCTTTCTTTAATACAATTCTATGAGAAAATCCTCTCAAGACTCCCAATCTCAGAGAAAAAACTTGTGGATGCTTTTGAATCAAAGGATGACGAGAGTTTCCATTAACTTCACAAATTTTTCCTTTTTCCATTAACATCACAGGCTCTTTGGCATTGGGATTCAGGACTATCCCCAAATCTTTCTGGTGACGCCAACCCAATAGATTGGTACCAAAGTCCGTGATATATATTCTTCCTTTCACTGCTCTTCCTTTGAAAACGATCGTCATCCAAATCATACCTATCATCACTATTCTTTTCCCTGCATATCCCATAGCTTTTATATCGGGTTCCAGCATTTCCTCCTCACCCTCATTATTCCACAATTCCTCATAAGTTTTTCTCGCAATGAGGGTAAACAGACTCCCAGAATCTACCAACAATTTAACTGGTATGTCATTCAATAACACTTGAGCATGAGGTTTCTCCAAAATACTTGTACTTTCCAGATCAACATTGTGTATAAAATGTTTTCCACTAGTAGTTATAACCATAGACGCTGCATCAATGAAATTTCCTTCCACTGTTAATATTATTTCTTCCAAATTTCCACATACGTCCTGTATTTCCTGAATTGCACGTCCGCCACCTTCGTTGTTTTTGAATTTACAGACTTTGGCAAAATGCCCTCTTTTCCCACAATTGCGACATATAGCGGTTTTTGCAGCACACATCTTGCTTGATGCAATGTGCCCAGGTGCTCCACATCTATAACATTTCACTTCCCTTGCAGCAAATCTTCCACGATTCAGGTCCTCCCAATTTCTTGTCACTTTTTTTTTCACTTCCTCAACTGGGAGTTTGTTCTTATCTCTTACTTCATTAACAATATTCTGCTTCCCATCTTTATTTGAACCATCCATTTCCAGTAGCCACACAGCCGTGTGCTCCATAGTCTTAGCAATTTGTATTGCCTCATCCAAATTAGAATCTTTCATTAGTAATTTCTCCCTTATCTTTTTGTTGTAGGCACACCTTACAATCTGGTCTCTTATCAAAGAATCAGATAACTGTTCGAAGCGGCAAGACAATGCAAGACCACGTAAGGTTGCAACATATGATGCTACATCTTCATCAGCATTCTGCATCCTTGAAAAGAATTTATAACGTTCCAAGACTAAGTTAGTTTTAGGTGTAAACTGCAAATCTAGCATTTGTAAGGACATTTCAAATAGATTGGAAGGCTGACCATCGCCCATACCTAAGGAAACCTCAGGTAGATCCTCATAGATCCTTCTTCCCTCTATGCCTAAATGATGAAGAAGAATTGCTTGTCTTCGGATTGGACTGTAACGATCACCTCCAATTGCTAGCAGGTAGGTAGAAAACATCTTTTTCCACTGTTTCCATGGAATGGATGGCTCTCCAGGGGTTGACAAAAAGGGTGGTGGAGAAGACATACTTTGATCACCCATAATTTGTTTAGATCGATAATTATTGTAAATATTAGTCAATTATATTAATAATTTCAATCTATACACTTTTTTTTTTTTTTTTTTTTTTTTTCTTAGTCTTTTCTTAAAGCAATATAGAACCTATGTAAAGTCTTTCTTCAATTTCTTTTAGTAAGTCCCTTTTCAATTTCAATTTCTAGATGAAGGTTAAGTGAAAGATAGAGACATTAGGTGTGCACGTGAGTTCTTTTCTTTTATTTGTTTAATTATCCGTATTTTATTTGTGCAGGTTTTCCACTCGCATTAATTGCGCTCGTAGTATGCTTGTATTCAAAAGCTGTGTGCGCCCGTTGCTAAGGAAACGCCGACAGCAACACGTGCAGTGCTCGCGGTGTGTTTGTTTATGAAAATGCCGACCGCGAGTACTGCCGCGAGCGCCATACCGTCTGCTGTGTGCATGCGCTGGCAGAGACGCGCTGGCAGGAGCACGCGCTTGCTTCGGTTGAATATTTAAATATATATACACAACCTTATACAGGCGCGCGGGCGTAGACGGTTTAAAAGATTTGTTAATTACCCTTATAGAGCCGCTCAGCCTCCGCTCCAATTTTCTCACGAGGTCCTTTAAATATTTTCCTCCTATAAAACCATTTGGTTTTCAGGGATAAACCGTCAGGTTTTAAATAATGATTTTTTCTTGCTCATCAGTTCACCAGTTCAAAAAAAATTAATGTTTGAAGTTTCCATCAGTAGTTTCTTTTTCCTTCCTTCTTGTTCCGTATCTTTCTTTTTGAATTCATAAGTTAAGACTCTGAATTTGTTTCCAGGAGTGGAGATGCTCTATTTAATTACAATCCGTCTCCTGCACGGTGTGATCCCACCTTCGTCGCCAATGTAAAGATGAATCTTCAACAAAGTTTAGTTCCACCTTTCTTTTATTTCGTATCCAATGTACAGCATCTCCAGCACAGCCATGAGCAGCATCCCTGGCACAGCTCCCAGCTTCCTCTCCCCACCGACTCTCCTCTCCATTCTAGAATCTATCTTCTCCTATAGTTCTAGTATTACCTACTACATCATCTCTACAGTAACCTCCTGCTAATGAAAGCAACAGGCTGGTCAAGGCCATCATCATTTGTTTGGGACAAAACTGCCCCTATCCCATGTTCAGAGGCATCTGTCTGCACAATGAACTGCTTAGAATAATCTGGAGCTTTTAGAACTGGTGCTGAGCACATTGCTTGTTTCAGGGTGTCAAAGGCCTGTTGGCATTCCACAGTCCAGTTCACTTTCTTGGGCATTTTCTTGGAGGTGAGTTCAGTGAGGGCTGTCACAATGGATCCATATCCCTTCACAAACCTCCTGTAGTACCCAGTCAAGCCAAGGAATGCCCTGACTTGAGTCTGGGTTTTTGGAGCTACCCAGTCCAGAATAGTCTGGATCTTGGGTTGGAGTGGCTGAACTTGGCCTCCACCTACAAGGTGGCCCAAGTAAACCACAGTTCCCTGCCCTATCTGGCATTTGGATGCCTTGATAGAGAGGCCGGCAGATTGCAGAGCCTTCAAAACCTTCTTCAGGTGGACCAGGTGATCCTGCCAGGTGGAGCTAAAGACAGCAATATAATCAAGATAAGCTGTGCTAAAGGACTCCAAGCCAGCAAGGACTTGATTCACCAACCTTTGGAAGGTGGCAGGGGCATTCTTTAAACCAAAGGGCATAACAGTAAACTGATAATGCCCATCAGGTGTGGAGAATGCTGTTTTCTCTTTTGCTCCAGGTGCCATTTTTATTTGCCAGTACCCTGCTGTCAAGTCAAAGGTACTTAAGAATTTGGCAGCACCTAATTTATCTATGAGCTCATCAGCTCTGGGAATTGGATGAGCATCTGTCTTGGTGACAGAATTGAGCCCTCTGTAGTCCACACAAAACCTCATCTCTTTCTTTCCATCTTTGGTGTGAGGTTTGGGGACTAAGACCACTGGGCTAGCCCAGGGGCTGTCAGAGCGCTCAATTATTCCCAATTCCAGCATCTTGTGGACTTCCACCTTGATGCTTTCCTTAACATGGTCAGACTGTCTAAAGATTTTGTTTTTGACAGGCATGCTGTCTCCTGTGTCCACATCATGGGTACACAGGTGTGTCTGACCAGGGGTTAGGGAGAAGAGTTCAGGAAACTGTTGTAGGACTCTCCTACAATCAGCTTGCTGTTGGCCAGAGAGGGTGTCTGAGTAGATCACTCCATCCACTGAGCCATCTTTTGGGTCTGATGACAGAAGATCAGGGAGAGGTTCACTCTCTGCCTCCTGATCCTCATCTGTTACCATCAACAGATTCACATCAGCCCTGTCATGGAAGAGCTTAAGGCGGTTCACATGGATCACCCTCTTGGGGCTCCTGCTTGTGCCCAGGTCCACCAGGTAGGTGACCTGACTCTTCCTTTCTAGCACTGGGTAAGGGCCACTCCATTTGTCCTGGAGTGCCCTGGGAGCCACAGGCTCCAGAACCCAGACTTTCTGCCCTGGTTGGAACTCAACCAGTGCAGCCTTTTGGTCATACCAAAACTTCTGGAGCTGTTGGCTGGCCTCAAGGTTTTTGGTTGCCTTTTCCATGTACTCTGCCATTCTAGAGCGAAGGCCAAGTACATAGTCCATTATGTCTTGTTTAGGCTCATGAAGAGGTCTCTCCCAGCCTTCTTTAACAAGAGCAAGTGGTCCCCTTACAGGATGACCAAACAGAAGTTCAAAGGGTGAGAATCCTACTCCCTTCTGTGGCACCTCTCTGTAAGCGAAAAGCAGACATGGCAAGAGGACATCCCATCTCCTTTTGAGCTTTTCTGGGAGCCCCATGATCATGCCTTTTAACGTCTTGTTGAATCTCTCAACTAAGCCATTAGTTTGTGGATGGTATGGTGTAGTGAATTTGTAAGTCACTCCACACTCATTCCACATGTGTTTTAGGTATGCTGACATGAAGTTGGTACCTCTGTCAGACACCACCTCCTTAGGGAAACCCACTCTGGTAAAGATACCAATGAGGGCCTTGGCTACTGCAGGGGCAGTAGTCGACCTAAGGGGAATAGCTTCAGGATACCTAGTAGCATGATCCACTACTACTAGGATGTACATATTTCCTGAGGCTGTGGGAGGTTCCAGTGGACCAACTATGTCCACACCCACTCTTTCAAAGGGGACCCCCACCACTGGAAGTGGAATGAGGGGGGCCTTTGGGTGCCCACCTGTCTTACCACTGGATTGACAGGTGGGGCAGGAGAGGCACAACTCCTTAACCTTCTGGGACATATTGGGCCAGTGGAAGTGGTTGACTAACCTCTCCCACGTCTTGGTTTGTCCCAAATGCCCAGCAAGGGGAATATCATGGGCTAAGGTCAGAATAAACTCTCTGAACGACTGAGGCACTACCACTCTCCTAGTGGCACCAGGTTTGGGGTCTCTGGCCTCAGTGTACAGGAGTCCATCTTCCCAATAGACCCTATGTGTTCCATTTTTCTTGCCCTTGGACTCTTCAGCAGCTTGCTGCCTAAGGCCTTCAAGAGAGGGACAGGTTTCTTGTCCCTTACACAGCTCTTCCCTTGAGGGTCCCCCTGGGCCTAAGAGCTCAACCTGATAAGGTTCAAGTTCCAAAGGCTCAGTTCCCTCAGAGGGCAGAACTTCTTCCTGAGAAGAGAGGTTCTCTTTTTCTGACTGTGTTGCAGTTGGTTTCCCAACTGACTTTCCTTTTCTCTTGGTAGGCTGGGCCATTTTTCCAGACTCCAGCTCTACTTTTTCACCCTGTGCCTTGCATTGTGCTCTTGTTTTTACACACACCAGTTCAGGGATACCCAGCATGGCTGCATGGGTTTTTAGTTCTACCTCAGCCCATGCTGAGGACTCCAGGTCATTTCCAAGCAGACAGTCTACTGGGATGTTTGAGGAGACCACCACCTGTTTCAGGCCATTGACCCCTCCCCATTCTAAAGTTACCATTGCCATGGGATGTGCTTTAGTTTGATTGTCAGCATTGGTGACTGTATAAGTTTTTCCAGTCAGGTATTGGCCAGGGGAAACCAGTTTCTCTGTCACCATGGTGACACTGGCACCTGTATCCCTCAGGCCCTCTACACTTGTCCCATTAATAAAGAGCTGCTGCCTGTATTTTTGCATGTTAGGCGGCCAGGCAGCTAGTGTGGCTAAATCCACCCCACCCTCAGAGACTAGAGTAGCTTCAGTGTGGACCCTGATTTGCTCTGGGCACACTGTTGATCCCACTTGGAGACTAGCCATTCCAGTGTTACCTGGATTGGAGTTTGGAGTGGAACTTTTCTTGGGACAGGCATTGTGTCCAGTTTGGTGTCCAGACTGACTACAGTTTCGACACCAGGCCTTTTTGGGATCAAAGTTTTTACCCTTGTACCCAGGATTGTTTTGTGAAGAGGCTCTGGGCCCACCCTCCTGTGCAGGTTTTTGGGGGCCTGTAGAAGACTCTTTACTATTTTTATTTTTGGCTGTCTCACCACCTTTCCCCTGGGGAGGTTTTGTGACCCCTTTCTTTTGGTCACCCCCTGTGGAAGTTTTGGACACCCTTGTCTTGACCCAATGGTCCGCCTTCTTTCCCAATTCTTGGGGAGAAATTGGTCCTAGGTCTACCAGATGCTGATGCAGTTTATCATTGAAACAATTACTTAACAGGTGTTCTTTCACAAATAAATTGTACAGCCCATCATAATTACTTACACCACTGCCTTGAATCCAACCATCTAGTGTTTTTACTGAGTAGTCTACAAAGTCAACCCAGGTCTGGCTCGAGGATTTTTGAGCCCCCCTGAATCTAATCCTATACTCCTCAGTGGAGAATCCAAAGCCCTCAATCAGGGTACCCTTCATGAGGTCATAAGATTCTGCATCTTTTCCAGAGAGTGTGAGGAGTCTATCCCTACACTTTCCTGTGAACATTTCCCAAAGGAGAGCACCCCAGTGAGATCTGTTCACTTTTCTGGTTACACAAGCCCTCTCAAAAGCTGTGAACCATTTGGTGATGTCATCACCATCTTCATATTTAGTTACAATCCCTTTGGGGATTTTCAACATGTCAGGAGAATCTCTGACCCTATTTATGTTGCTGCCACCATTGATGGGTCCTAGGCCCATCTCTTGTCTTTCCCTCTCTATGGCTAGGATCTGTCTTTCCAAAGCCAATCTTTTGGCCATCCTGGCTAACTGGATGTCCTCTTCACTGGAGTTATACTCAGTGATTTCAGAGGTGTTGGTCTCTCCTGTGAGGGAACCAGCATCTCTGACTATTATTTTTGGAGTCAGGGTTTGAGAGACCCTGTTCTCCCTAAATAGGACTGGTAGGGGGGAATTTTCCTCCAAGTCACTATCCTCTTCCTCTGAGTTGCCACCCTCAGAGGGGTTGGCCTTTTCAAACTCTGCCAAAAGCTCCTGGAGCTGTACTTTGGTAGGTTTGGGGCCCATTGCTATTTTCTTTAGTTTACAGAGTGACCTTAGCTCTCTCATCTGTAGATGGAGGTAAGGTGTGGTGTCGAGTTCCACCACAGCCACATCTGTGCTAGACATTTTGCTTCTACAAGTTGGAATGCTTTTTAAGAATCTAAAACTGGTTCTAGAATCTAATTTCAAACTTTTACAAACTTTTAAACTCTAAAAGAAATGCTAAACAGGATCTAACACAAGGCCCTAGCAGGTCTTTTAAGAATTTAGAAAACTTTTCAAATTGCAAAAATCAATTTCTAATGACAATTTTGGAATTTGTCGTGTGATCAGGTATTGGCTGAGAAGTCCAGCAAATGCAAAGTCTTGTACCCCACCGCTGATCCACCAATGTAGGAAGTTGGCTCTGTATGTGCTATTTCAAAGTAAGGAATAGCATGCACAGAGTCCAAGGGTTCCCCTTAGAGGTAAAATAGTGGTAAAAAGAGATAATACTAATGCTCTATTTTGTGGTAGTGTGGTCGAGCAGTAGGCTTATCCAAGGAGTAGTGTTAAGCATTTGTTGTACATACACATAGACAATAAATGAGGTACACACACTCAGAGACAAATCCAGCCAAAAGGGTTTGGTATAGAAAAATATCTTTTCTTAGTTTATTTTAAGAACCACAGGTTCAAATTTAACATGTGATATCTTGTTTGAAAGGTATTGCAGGTAAGTACATTAGGAACTTTGAATCATTTCAATTGCATGTATACTTTTCAAGTTATTGACAAATAGCTACTCTAAAAGTGGACACAGTGCAATTTTCACAGTTCCTGGGGGAGGTAAGTTTTTGTTAGTTTTACCAGGTAAGTAAGACACTTACAGGGTTCAGTTCTTGGTCCAAGGTAGCCCACCGTTGGGGGTTCAGAGCAACCCCAAAGTTACCACACCAGCAGCTCAGGGCCGGTCAGGTGCAGAGTTCAAAGTGGTGCCCAAAACGCATAGGCTATAATGGAGAGAAGGGGGTGCCCCGGTTCCGGTCTGCTTGCAGGTAAGTACCCGCGTCTTCGGAAGGCAGACCAGGGGGGTTTTGTAGGGCACTGGGGGGGACACAAGCCCACACAGAAATTTCACCCTCAGCAGCGCGGGGGCGGCCGGGTGCAGTGTAGAAACAAGCGTCGGGTTTTCAATGTTAGTCTATGAGAGATCAAGGGATCTCTTTAGCGCTGCAGGCAGGTAAGGGGGGGCTTCCTCGGGGAAACCTCCACTTGGACAAGGGAGAGGGACTCCTGGGGGTCACTTCTGCAGTGAAATTCCGGTCCTTCAGGTCCTGGGGGCTGCGGGTGCAGGGTCTTTTCCAGGCGTCGGGACTTAGGTTTCAGAGAGTCGCGGTCAGGGGAAGCCTCGGGATTCCCTCTGCAGGCGGCGCTGTGGGGGCTCAGGGGGGACAGGTTTTGGTACTCACAGTCGTAGAGTAGTCCGGGGGTCCTCCCTGAGGTGTTGGTTCTCCACCAGCCGAGTCGGGGTCGCCGGGTGCAGTGTTGCAAGTCTCACGCTTCTTGCGGGGAGTTGCAGGGTTCTTTAAAGCTGCTTCTGGAAACAAAGTTGCAGTCTTTTTGGAGCAGGTCCGCTGTCCTCGGGAGTTTCTTGTCTTTTTCGAAGCAGGGCAGTCCTCAGAGGATTCAGAGGTCGCTGGTCCCTTGGAAGGCGTCGCTGGAGCAGAGTTCTTTGGAAGGCAGGAGACAGGCCGGTGAGTTTCTGGAGCCAAGGCAGTTGTCGTCTTCTGGTCTTCCTCTGCAGGGGTTTTCAGCTAGGCAGTCCTTCTTCTTGTAGTTTGCAGGAATCTAATTTTCTAGGGTTCAGGGTAGCCCTTAAATACTAAATTTAAGGGCGTGTTTAGGTCTGGGGGGTTAGTAGCCAATGGCTACTAGCCCTGAGGGTGGGTACACCCTCTTTGTGCCTCCTCCCAAGGGGAGGGGGTCACAATCCTAACCCTATTGGGGGAATCCTCCATCTGCAAGATGGAGGATTTCTAAAAGTTAGAGTCACCTCAGCTCAGGACACCTTAGGGGCTGTCCTGACTGACCAGTGACTCCTCCTTGTTGCTTTCTTTGTTCCCTCCAGCCTTGCCGCCAAAAGTGGGGGCCGTGGCCGGAGGGGGCGGGCAACTCCACTAAGCTGGAGTGCCCTGCTGGGCTGTGACAAAGGGGTGAGCCTTTGAGGCTCACCGCCAGGTGTTACAGCTCCTGCCTGGGGGAGGTGTTAGCATCTCCACCCAGTGCAGGCTTTGTTACTGGCCTCAGAGTGACAAAGGCACTCTCCCCATGGGGCCAGCAACATGTCTCTAGTGTGGCAGGCTGCTGGAACTAGTCAGCCTACACAGACAGTCGGTTAAGTTTCAGGGGGCACCTCTAAGGTGCCCTCTGGGGTGTATTTTGCAATAAAATGTACACTGGCATCAGTGTGCATTTATTGTGCTGAGAGGTTTGATACCAAACTTCCCAGTTTTCAGTGTAGCCATTATGGTGCTGTGGAGTTCGTGTTGGACAGACTCCCAGACCATATACTCTTATGGCTACCCTGCACTTACAATGTCTAAGGTTTTGTTTAGACACTGTAGGGGTACCATGCTCATGCACTGGTACCCTCACCTATGGTATAGTGCACCCTGCCTTAGGGCTGTAAGGCCTGCTAGAGGGGTGACTGACCTATACTTGCATAGGCAGTGAGAGGCTGGCATGGCACCCTGAGGGGAGTGCCATGTCGACTTACTCGTTTTGTTCTCACTAGCACACACAAGCTGGCAAGCAGTGTGTCTGTGCTGAGTGAGAGGTCTCCAGGGTGGCATAAGACATGCTGCAGCCCTTAGAGACCTTCCTTGGCATCAGGGCCCTTGGTACTAGAAGTACCAGTTACAAGGGACTTATCTGGATGCCAGGGTCTGCCAATTGTGGATACAAAAGTACAGGTTAGGGAAAGAACACTGGTGCTGGGGCCTGGTTAGCAGGCTGAAGTAAGGCGGTCAAAGCAGCATTTGACTTAAAATGAATTTAATCAAGAAGATGTAGAGCATAAAACAGACGTGTATCCATCATAAGGGGCACAAAGCTCTCTGTCGCTCCAACTGTCACCATAGAACATGGAACACCATGACATCATGGCAATGATGTCAAGATGTCCCATGCTTATACAGATCACCACATTATTTCCCCTTTTTTTTTTTTTTTAAAGACTGAAATAATGAAGACTATAATAAAACAACATCATAACCAAAGGAAAAAAAAAAAACATTACTTCCACATTACTGTAACTTGCTGTAATATATATATGTTGAAATACATAAAACAAGCATATAAATATCATGCTAATATTGCTAATACACAACAAAGTCTTGAAATTTCTTAGGTTTGTGGCAAATTCTGGTACTCATTCTATTTTTATAGTACCCACCACTTGGACTACTTATTTTTCTAAAATGAGTATTCTCAAGCCGTTTCGTATTCTCAACCTGTGTCCGAACAACCGGATCTGATGCGATACGTGAAGTACTCCACCAATTCCCATCAGATAGCTTTACCGCATTCTTACGTATTTCACAGATTTGTTGTGAGTCTTTATATTTGGATAAACCCTTTTTAACTAATACAGGATTCTTTACTCTCACCCAATCTCCCACTTGCAACTCCTTAATCTTAAATCTGTTATTCTCATCTAATCTCTGTAAACTACTCAAATTGGCATGATGTTCTGCAGCTTTCCAGGCCTCTTTCATGTTACTCCCTTCATGGAATAACTTTATCATCCAAAAAGGACATATTTCTGTAGAAGCTAATCTTCCTCTCATCAGCTCAAAAGGGGATTTCCCTGTGGCAACATGAGGTGTGGTTCGATAAGACCAAACTAGCTCCTTTATAGCCTGACCTACTGATGAGTGATTCCTGTAAGAAGCTTGAATACAGTCTACTAATACACGATTAAATCGCTCCACCATGCCATTACTTTGTGGATGATAAAGTGGAGTTCTTATGTGCTTAATACCACATTTACTTAAAAATTGGAACATCTCTGATGACACAAATTGAACTCCATTGTCGGTTAGAATTTGCTCCGGGAAACCTTCACGACTGAAAATTTTCTTAAGACAGTTAATCACCACTTGAGTAGTAGGAAACCTAACTGGTTCAACTTCTACCCATCTGGATAGATGGTCAATAATAACCACAAAATATCTCATATCGGGAGGCAGAATGTGATAAGGGCCAAGAAAATCTAGACCAAGCTTTTGCCAAGCTCTTGTGGGAGATGGAACAAATGCACTAGTCACACCTTCAGTAGTTAACACCTTATCACTGGTGTAACATCTCGTACAGTTTCTCACAAAATCATCAATTTCTCTGTCCATCCCTGGCCACCAAAAATCAGATCTTAACCTTCTTTTAGTAATCGTGGCCCCTAGATGACCAGCATGAGATGCAGTAATCAAATTCCTCCTCAAACATAAAGGTGGAACTAGTTTCTTCCCTCTAACTAATTTGTCACCTTCGATGGACAACTCGTCAGAGATCTTCCAAAAAGGTTGCAGCTCTGAAGGTAGACATTTTTCCTTAGGCCATCCTACTCTGACCATGCGCATTACCTCACACAACATCTTGTCATTCAACACAGCCTTTGTCCATTCTTTTTCGTCTAATGGCATATCACTTTCAGTTACACAGGCAACAAAGCATTCCTCTATCTCTGTTTCCCATTCCTGTTCCTCACTATCCTCTACAGGTAATCTAGATAAACAGTCTGCCCTCCTATTTTTCCCACCAGGTATATATTCAACTCTGAAGGTAAACTCCAGTAACTTGGCAGACAATCTAGCAATTCTCGCCGTTGAACGCTTCCTTTTCCTGCCAGATAGTATTTCCACCAGAGGCCTGTGATCCGTTTTCAGCGTGAAGGGTCTACCCCACAGATACTGCTTAAATTTCTCAATGCTCCACACACAAGCTAGAAGTTCTTTTTCTATAACAGAATACTTGCGTTCAACTTGTCTTAGTGTCCTTGATGCAAAACCCACTGTACTTTCTCTCCCATCATCAGATAATTGAGAAAGAACAGCTCCAAGACCATATTCACATGCATCAACAGTTACAACAGTACTTCTTTTTTCCGAAAACGGTTGTAAAACAGGAACATGAACAATTTCACGTTTGATCTGTTCAAACATTCTGTTACATTCATCAGACCACGTGAATACAGAACTCTTCAAAGCCACTCTAAAACATTCTGTATTTTTGGCGAAATTTTTAAGAAATTTAGCATAAAATTCACATAACCCAAGAAAAGATAACAGTTGGTCTCTAGATTTTGGAGCAGGTGCTTCTAAAATGCATCTGACCAAACTTGGTTTAGGTTTAACACCACCCTCTGAAAAAACATGGCCAAGATATTCAATTTCCCTGGCTTTAAACACACATTTGTCTCCTCTTAATGTCACGCCTCTATTTTCTAAAGTACATAGAACTTCTTCTAGAATCTTATCATGTGTCAATTCATCACATGAAAACACCAAAATGTCATCTTGAAAAATTACCACATTAGAATTATTAGGAAACATGTCCGACATTAATCTTTGAAACACTGCGGCCGCCGAAGCTAAGCCAAAGGGTAATCTGCAGAATTGAAAAGTTCCATCAGGAGTGATGAATGCTGTTAGATGTCTAGAATCCGGATCTAAATCTACTTGATGGTAGGCCGACTTTAAATCCAGTTTGGTGAACCACCTTGCCGAACCGATCTTAGTGATTAAATCATCAATTCTGGGCAAAGGATAACTGTCCACCCATATTGCCTCATTTACACTCCTCAAGTCCACACACATTCTTAAATCACCAGTCTTTTTCTTGGCTAAAACTATAGGAGATAACCATAATGTTGCTTCCACTTTTTCGATCACCCCTTGTTGACACATTTCTTTTAATAGATTAGACAATTCAGATCTGACGCTTAGAGGGACATTTCTTAATTTATGTTTAACAGGAACAGAATCATGCTTGAGTTTTATCTTATGTGTATAATTGGTGATTTTACCTAGCCGTTCACAAAATAGTTTTTTAAATTTCTGTTGCCAATCAAGTACATGACCAGAAGCAACTTTGATAGAACTCAAATTTCCCTTTTCTATTACAACAGGCTTATCTTGACCCGGCTTGATGGTAAGGTTGAATTCTGCTTGATGAAGCAGCCCTAAAACATTGATACCTTTCTTGGCAACATAAATCTTACCTTGCAAAGTCTTGTTTAAAATAGTCAAAGAAGCCCAAAAGTAACCTAATAAGTCAATTTTACTGCCCTCAAATGCAATAGTGACCACATCTGGAGGATAAAGAATCTTGGAAGCCCAACTTTCCTTGTACCTGTCTTGTGCTATTATAGTTAAACGAGCTCCTGTATCTACTAATAATTTAATTTTAGTCCCTTCAATAATGACATCAACATCCGGATCAAAAACAACCTTGTTGACCCCACTAACATCTTTGACAACTAACACATACTCGTTCATTTGTTCTTCCACAACACATTCAGCTTCATCACTCAACACACAGCTAATATTGTTCTTTCTAGCACTCCTGCATACTCTCGCAAAATGCCCAATTTTGTTGCAATTTCTGCATTGTTGATGAATTGCTGGACAATTTTTAAAAGATGACACATGCATAGAAGAACCACATCTATAACAAATTGGTCTCTGATTAAACTTATTCTTGACTGAAGAATTGTCTGTTTTCTTAACAAAATGATCTTGTTTCTTGTTGTTGCTGTTCTGTGCATAAATAGTTGTTGCAGAAATAGTTGTATTGGACATAGAAGCTTCCAATTGTTTGGCGTCTTCCATCGAACACTCAATGCTCTTAGCAATGTCAATGGCTTTGTCTAATGAAGGATCCTTGCATGTTAATAATTTCTCTTGAATCCTTTTCGAATGACACCTGGCAATTAACTGATCTCTGATGAGTTGTGATGTGAAGTTCTCGAATTCACACTTAGCTGCTAACACCTTCAACGCAGTAATGAAAGAGTCAATGCTTTCACTGGAGCTCTGTGATCTTGTAAAAAACTTGTAACGATGTACTACAATGTTCTTTGTTTTAATAAAATATTTATCTAATTGTGCAATAGCCATTTCAAACTCATCCAGCTCTTCCTCTTCAGCCAATTCATAAGCCGGTAGATGATCAAAAATGTTCTGACCTTCAACCCCCAAATGATAATATAATAAACTTTTTTTTCTTTCTGGTCTAAATTTATGGCCATCTATGGCACCAATATACGCCTTAAACGAGCGTTGCCACAATTTCCATTCAAGAGGTGGATCACCAGGATCCTGTAGAAAAGGTGCCGGTGGTAAAACGTTTTGCATGTTTTTCTTTATTTCAATAAATTTGTATTGCTTCTTATATTACTTTTTCTTTTATATTTGTTACTTCTAAATGTACAGGCAAAATTACCAACTAAAAGATGGCTGAAAAATGAATGAACAACCTATAAAAGTCCTTCATCTATTACAATGCCAGGGTTAACACTGAACCCCTTTTCTATGTTTATCACTCTTTTTTTTTTTTTTTTTAATGAAGTTTGAGCGATCGCCGATCTCAGGATTCAATGGACTATTCAAGGTGAACAATGACCGGTGTCGGGTAAGAGTTTTTGCTTCCTTCTATTATAATTTTTTTTTTTTTTTTTTTAACTAACACGCGCTCGTATCGAGACGCGTACACAATATAAAAATGAAGGTTGCACGCGCTCAAGCAGACGCGCGATTACAAACATTCGATCTCCACTTGAAACCGATTGTACTCGTGCCGTACTGCGCCACCGTGTGAAGCTGGTCGCGTTAGTACAGTGACACGAGCAAATATGCTCTACGTACCAGCAAAGTTAAAGTCTTTTGTTCAATCGGTATAACATGCCGCCCTGAAGCTGGTTGTACTCGTGCCGCACTGCACCACCGCATGAAACTGATCACATTAGTACAATGACACGAGCAAATATGCTCAACGTGTCAGTAAAATTAAAGTCTTTTGTTCAATCAGTATAGCCCACCGCTCACACGCTCTGTGCCCCTTGAAAGTTGAAAATGTACTAAAAATAGCTTACATAAACACCGATGATATTTTGGTGGAGACCGAAATATAAGTAGAAAGCTTCAAACGAACAGTTTCCAGAGTTTTCAATCCATTTTGATCCTCGTCGCCATTGAAGTAAGGCGGTCAAAGCAGCATTTGACTTAAAATGAATTTAATCAAGAAGATGTAGAGCATAAAACAGACGTGTATCCATCATAAGGGGCACAAAGCTCTCTCTGTCGCTCCAACTGTCACCATAGAACATGGAACACCATGACATCATGGCAATGATGTCAAGATGTCCCATGCTTATACAGATCACCACACAGGCCTCAGCACACTTTCAATTGTAAACATAGCATCAGCAAAGGCAAAAAGTCAGGGGGCAACCATGCCAAGGAGGCATTTCCTTACAGTATAGTATGTGTGCGTATATATACATCTACATAAACAGTTGTATATACACATGTGTACTTTTTTGCTTAAAATATTTAAATCTGGTTTTGTATGTAGGTGTATGTATATAGATTGGCGTGAAAAAATCAAAGGTTACAGGGACACTATAGTTCGGTTCACGTTTTACCCACACTAAACCATGAACTTATACCTATGTTAAGAAACTATAAATTGTGGCCTAAAGTTACTTGCCGGGATGAGTTATAGTTTCTTCAGATAAGTATAAATAGAACTGTGATTTTCTATGGTTTGTGTGGGTAAAATGTGAACATAACTATAACAACCCTGCACCTTAATACCACCACCACCACACACGGGGGCTGGGCGCTGCCAACCTCAATGCATGCACCCAAACCCACAATACGCACATGAGGGGGAGGTTTTTTTTCCTTTAGGCTTTGGATCCACAGATCCTTTGTGGATTCACATTGTGGGTCGCACTCTGCATCGCTGTGAATCCACGGACCTGTGCACTGGCCCAAAAAAAAAAACATGGGCAATGAGTTGCACATGAGGGGTTCCTTGGAGAACCCTCCATGTGTCCTATGGGGTTAGGATACCTCTACCTTGACCCCTTGTTTTTATTTATGTTTTCTCCTCAAGGGCCCAACCAAGAAATACAATGGCAGCCACAATGTTCCTTTCAGTTTGCAGCCAGCCTATCAAGACCTTGCATTTTGCTCAGATCCAAGTGTACCTGCGAGTACCCACGGATCTGCAGACGATCCGCGTCCCTAGATATCTATATTTTTTCCCTTTCAAACGCTTAAAAATTACTGAACAGATTTACACCAAATCACAAAAAGCATGATCTGCTGACCAAGATCTAGCTTTCTCACAAATTTGGCATAATTCTGTTGAGCGGTTTAGGTTGTAGCCCTGCCTAAAGATTGCAAAATCCTCATGGATATAGAATGGGGAAAAATATTTTGGGGACCCTCCCCTCCCACTGATGAAGCACCCCAAAACAGCAGCTGAAGTAACTGGGGCACTAATTTTGAAAATGTTGTGAAGATTCGGCAAAACTGCACCAAAGTTATTAGCAAAAGAAAACAAAAATGCTTCATCTATGGGAAAAAGTGGTCCTAACAACCTAACAATAACTACCTACAGGCCAGTAGGTAACATATATATATATATATATATTAGACTTGTAACAACATTTAGTAACCTAGCCTATGAGGTACGGAAGATATTTAATAAGAGTTGGCATATTTTGCAAACTGATCCACTACTGGATGAATGTATTGAAGGAAGACCTCAAATGACGTTTAGGAGAAGTAGGTCACTTAAGATGACTTATGCAGAAGTGAAATATCAAGAGAGAATGACACCAGGGCAAACCTAGGAAATGAATTTTCGTGCTGTATGAAGTGCAAAGCATGTAAGACGAGCAATAATTGTAAATGGTTGAAGATACCGGGGAGAGATGAGGTTTTTACTATCAAAGGAAGCTACAGTTGTGGGACAATATACTGTGTGTATTGTCTTATATGTCCTTGCAATAAATTATATGTAGGAAGGACGATACATACTGCCAAGAAGCGTGTATTGGAGCATAGGAGGGCAATCAAAAACAATGATAAGAGCTATCCAGTGGTGAAACACTTCTCTAGCCACCATGAAGGAAATGAAAATCTCCTAAAGTTTGTGGTTATTGACCAGGTTAAACAGAGTAAACGGGGGGGGCAATAGAGAACGTATGTTGAGGATAATGGAGTCACGTTACATCATAGACTTTGAGACACTGGACCCTATGGTGCTGAATTCTAATGAGGGGCTAAGCACACATTTGGGATGAATAATGTATGTTGGAGGTGTATTTAATTTTGAAATTTAGATGTGGGTTGAGTTATATATTTTTTTCTTTTCACATTTTCTTTCAGGTTCTTGATTCATACAAGATGAGGACTATATTAGATCGAGAATGAGAGGAAGGCTCATTCTGTGTATGAAAAATTAGGTACAGAACAGCAGCATGGCAAAGTAATCTTGCCCCCTTGGGCAGTACTATATTGTGTATAAGATTGGGTGTATGTTTATATAGGACTTTTGTGTAATAATTATAAGTTTGATGCAATAGGAGATGTATTATGTAGGAGATTGCCAGTAAATGAAGATTTTTGATCATCATTTCGCTGAACATGATCAAACTATAAAGATACAGTGCATGAATGAAGCTGCTATGGAGGTAAACATGGGTACATCAAGATGGCCGCCATTGGTATGGATCAAATTAGTCCTTCTTTTATGTTATTGTATTAGGATATTTAAATGTGATGGAGAAATGATGCTCTATCCGTGATCAAGGCTGATTGCCGAAACGCGTTGGATTTCTGGATTTGTTTGATTTGCTGTGAATAAACTCTGGAACTGCATACAGAGGTGTCCTGGTTCTCTTTGGAACGAGGAAAGAGCGCTGGGTAATATATGTCTGGGCGTCCCTGAGCCCGACCAGAACCGCTGTGATGTAGCGGCCGCATTACGGGGATAAACTGTGTTAAATAATATATATATATGTGTGTGTGTGTTACCTACTGGCCATATCTCTCCCTTCTCTAATATTAATATATATATATATATATATATATATATATATATATATATATATATATATATGTATGTATATGGTCCCTACTGGCCAGTAGGTAGTTATTGTTAGGTTGTTAGGACCAAGTTTTCCCATAGCTGAAGCATTTTTGTTTTGTTAATAACTTTGGTGCAGTTTTGCCGAATCTTCATAACGCCTGCAAGCCAATCATAGCAGACTGACATTTTCAAGCCTATATATACATACATTCTATATATACATAGAATGTATGTATATACATTATATATCTATATATATCACAAATAATGATTCCACATATAGCACAGCTAAACATTTCAACGAAAAACACGCAGGAGATTCGAAATCAGCTAAATTCTTTGGCCTTAATACCATTCTGAAACATCCCAGAAGAGGATACAGGGAGGGCACCTTTCGTAAAAGGAGAGTCTTGGGTTTACTTTGGAGGCAGGAAGTCTATTCCCTTCAGGCATGAATGTGGATGCGAAGTTCTCAGAATTTTCAAATTAAATAATATGATCTATTTTGATGTCCTCCCACCTAGATTTTTATGCTTAACAGAGTTGTTTAGATTAAGAAGCTGTGTTTTTAGATTACAACTTTCTAAATCAAAATATAAATATGTATTGTTTCACAGTGTGTTAGAGGGTGGTGGTATTCTATTAGGTGCCTAATGACAGGTTTTTGTCTGAATTATTTTCAGATATTTCATTTAGTCGCAGCATACAAGAAATTATAGGATATTATGTGATGCAGTTGATATAAAGACACAAGGACATCCTAAATGGAATCTATTACAGTGATGGGCATATCGTCCCAGATACAATACAGGATGATTGATAAAATGCAATACTGTGATTTGTCCGTGTGTTTGCAAAATATTTGTATGACTACTATAGCTGGATTTGTAATTTACATCATATTCTGATTTATTCATATGGTCCTAATACAACTTGCAGAAGCTACTATAGCCAGATTTGCTTTTCTTATGAGTGTATTTGAAGATCGCATATGACTACTATAAATCTAAATGAAAAATAAAAATTATTTATGAATTAATTGTATTAGGACTTTTGGGTATTTTGAAATTATGTTGGAATGGATGAAATTCAATTATGTCCCTCATAATAATGAGTCATTTTGAAAATGAGTTAATTTTCTGTGATAAATAGTTTCTTAATAATAATTATATTTTTTTACTTTTAAATATCACGATTTTTCAATACGCACTAGTATTTTTGTAGCTGAAACAAAGTCTGTCTATTATGTTGATTGTAGTTCTTTAAAATCGCTGCTGAAACAACTACATATCACGAAATCAAGACCGTGACTGGTTGAAACATGTTGTGTTGTGCTACGTGACTGCTGAATAAACGTCTATAGAACTGAAAATCTGCTTGAGTTGGCTTGTGTTTTCCTTCCCACAGGAGACCGTCTGTGGGATTTCGTGAGTTATTGCCTGTGAAGAAGACACTTGCCCACAAGCCCCGGTCCAAGGAGTAGGGAGCCTTCCAAGATCGCTTCCATGTTTTCGCATATATTTAGATAAGATATATATATGTGTAAACTTTTACTTTCCACTGTCGCGTTATCGAGCATTACAAAATTTATCCTCCAGGAGTCCATTGAAGAAAGAGGCAGGACACATGGGTACGTCTCCTACATCTCTATTGGGATTGCGTGCATTTAATTTTTGGATTTCAAAAGTGAAGGTGAGTTAAAAAAATGACATGACCCGCTCACTATAAAAAAACAGAAGAATTACTTATCATTGCAGATATATTTAGAAGTTTTAAACAAGCATTATAATACTTTGTGGACTTTCAATTAATTTCATCTAAAAATTCGAACTCTTTCCCAAAAATATCAGTGCAAAAGATAGAGATTTTCAAGAGGTCTTAAAAAGAGAAGTATGCATGAGAGACATTGTCATTAATGATTAATGTATCCCTTCTTCTTAAATGGTGAGGTACCAAATCTCCGTGACACATTTATGATATCACCCTTCTCAATTCTATGAGTTTATAAGTATCCAAAGTATTTTTATTAGAGACATTCTAGACAAACAATGATTCAAATATTCCTACAACTTCAACTATTAGATATCATATACTTTTTGTTACACTGGATCATTTTTGCTCAATCTTACAAATTGCAATAGTCAACATTCTGATTCATTCTGATTGTGAAGTAAATTTATCATTACATCAAATATTTTTCATTAATACTCTCACTATTGCTGTTCACACTAGGAGGCATATTTAAGAAAAGTGGCGCTGCACACATAACGCCACCATGTGTGCGCTGTATTTAAAATACGGTGCACTACGGCGGTAGCTAGGGGAGTAGCATCAGAATTTGTTATGCTAATCCTGCAAAGTACCCAGAGGCCCATTGTAACCAATGGAAGCCTCCTTTTAACACCTGCTCTGAGCAGGCGTTAGAAATGGCAAAAGAATGTCGCAAATAATGGAGGACCGCCCCCTTTGCATACATTATGCATGGCACATGCACGATGTAGCACAAAGGGTTACAAAGTGGCGCAATGCATGCATTGCGCCACTTTGTAAATATGAAGTGGCATTTTTGGCCTTCTAACGTCACATTAGCGTAGAAAAATGATGAATGGCGCTAGGGGCTCTTAAATATGCACTTAGATATTTTACCTTGATCATACAAACTGTGACACTCAATCTTCAACTTGTAAAGTACATTTTCCGTCACATCGAATCATTTGTTCCTTAATCATATCCCTTTAATACTTCAACCGTCTACACAATTCTTGCCTCATATTATCCCACTTCACTGTTTGGGGAGTTACTACTTCTTTTACCACAAACCATTAATTGCTTAAAAGTCCATACAATCACTTCTAATGATTACCCCTTGCTTTGTTTTGAGTTTCTTCAATTCCGATCCTTCACTGAAGGATTTCAAAAACATACACAAAGACATTTCTTATCTACAAAGCATATTCACTTCTAGTTCCTCAGATGTGAATCCACACTGCCCAATTGCCAAAAATTATCACATATTGTCATTTCATGATCAGGTTCCCCACCTTCAATTAATATGCAACATATATATATATATATATATATAAATATATATATATATATATTTGCAACGTATATATGTATATATGTGTGTGTGTATATATGTGTATGTATGTGTGTATATATATATATATATACACACACACACACACACACAAATGTGGATATATACTGACTGGCGCCATCTCCCCCCGCCCTTCCCCCAAGACTCTAAAGAAGCTTGTGACAAACAGAGCCATGGAGAGTGAATGCTTACTGATCTGCACTAACTAGGCACGTACCAAACAGCGAAACACACCAAACAGCTGTAAAGACTGGAAATACAAGACAGGCAACGTGTTGCTGCCAAACCCTATTTTATCCTATGTCCGCGAAGCTGGGAATCTTCACCCTGACCTAGAGAGCGGATCTCCCTTCTTCGCGGAGATGTGAAACCTATCGGCCCCACTGGAAAACAGGGCATCACGGCACAGGTTTGCCCGGGTACATTTCTAACAATTGTTCCCTGGGAATTATCTGAAGCCACTTTTAGAATTTAACCTCAAACAATATAAGGGAATTGTAATCAACACTGCAGAGCCAGACAACAGAACCAGTGCTCAAAAACAAAATAGTTGTGTATGTTTCTCAAGAAAAGTTACCTCTGTTTGAAATAGGAGACAGAGAGGTGAAAGCCACATGTAGTGTGTTGATGCACAATGGTGAACACACAGAGAAAAAGGGGGCAATGAGTTGGGGAACCAACACCAAGTTAACAAAGGGGGCACTGAGTTCTAGGTAGATAGACTGCAGTTTATCTGGAAAAAAATGGACTTATGAAAAACCAGGAGCTGATTCACAAAATAATTGAAGAGCACAGAGTAGAAGTACCGAAGTGCTGACCCTCAGGGCCGGACTAGGAACCCAGAGCAATCGTGGCCCATTGTGTCAGACCAGCACCCATGGGGTGCATAGCGAGTGAGCCTGACCACTGCAATGGGGTTTGAGGGGGGATCTCACCCCCAAGCCAATTCGGGAAAAAAATGGCAAAAGCGATGAATTCTACAACAGCTTTTTAGTATGTATTCAATTGCATTCGTTTTTAAAGCATAGTAAATGCTGTCCTTACAGTGCACCAGGATGCTGCAATCTTTATTGGGGCTCTTCATTGACTCCCTCACCCTCACACTCTAACAGCGCCTCTCATTTCTCCATTGCTCCTCTCTCACATGTATTTCATTTGTTTTTTAGCGCCTCTTACCAGTATGGGATGTTGGAGCACTTCAGATCACACATACATACAGAGACTATGAATCATACGTGTGTAAATCAGTGTATAGAAAATGTTACATAGGACGAAGGGGACTACAAAGCGTAGGATTCAGATGTCATCCATACCGGTAGGCATTTTTAGGAGTGGTTGGACTGGGGAAGCATGAACTCAGCGTTCAGATTGTAACACAGTGGTTAGGGTGGACTTTACTAATAACAGTTTACTCCTACCCAAACAAACCCTTTTTAGCAAAATAAGGATAATCAAAGACTGGGGAAAAACATACACTTCTAATCTGTACCATGCAGTTCGCATGCAGCTCTTTGATGGCAGTTCATAGCTCACTGTGCTAGATTATGATTGTAATTTATAAACTGCACAGTAACAAAAGGATCTCTGGGACAAAAGCAGTATCTCACTTAGCATTACACAAAAAATACTGTTCTGTGATCTACACAGTACACATTCTTTGCAGCAGGCATATTAACCCTTTGCGCTACATTAGATGACTCAAAACTGCCACTAGACAAAACTCCAATCTCTCTCCAGCAGGTGCATTAATCCCCAGAATTATCTTGGCAAATGCGGCCGTCACCCTTTCAGCCTTCCAGGAAAATGGCCAATATCCGGTACGGTCAGTCCGGCTGTGCTGGCCCTGCTACTCATGAGAACGGTCCAATTGAATTGTAGGTTGACACCCCTTCTACAGGGGATCACAAACAATCCCCCAAAAAAGTTTTGGCCTTGTAAGTGAGATATAGCTTGGCACATGTGGCACCGAAAGCAAAAGACCTACATCTGGGCATATCCTTGGCCACTTAAGATGTCACTTCAAGCACTCAAAAGGGAAAACGTAAAAAAGCTTGCAAATAGTCTGAGCCACTGGCAGTCAATCACTCTGGGTAGCATTCCAATCCATCATTGTTTTACTCACTGTGCCACTGTAGACAGAGGATTGCCTTCCTGCTCTTCATGGGAACAGGCCCTCCGAACTGCGGGGTGAGGCTCCCTCCCAAAGGGTTCACATGCAACCCCAGGCTGGATCTGACCATTTCTGCCTCCTGTTCAGCATGTGCATAGGTTGTAAAGGCCAGGAGTTTGAGAGGAAGTGGTGTGACAAATGCAATTTGAGATGGTTGTAGAGTTCTTTTGAGTGCTTCCATAGGAAAACCTTTACTGTGGATAGAGAGGGTGGGTGGAAGGTTGCATATCAGGAGTGGAATGTTGCATATCAAACTTTTCCTGCTCTGTTGAGATTGAGAATGTATCTTACTTGCGGGATAAGATCAAGTAGCGGTAATGATAATGTGCAGAACCGAATTTCTGAGACTACAAGAACTTCAAGTTCCCCTTTTTGGATGAGGCTAGATATGAACATTATATTGAATAATTGAATACTACAGAACTAGGGTTCAGGATGACAGATTTGACATAATCTATAGGGTAAGTCAAGCAGCTGAAACAAGGGTATTGCTTGGGATCATTGGTCTTTGTGTTGAGATGTCTAGCTGGAGCTATTGTAAGACCAACATGCTGTGTGCTCTTACACGACATACTATACTGCTGTGTGGTATTTAGGAACAGGAGGTTAAATGGCACAGTATATTGGAACAAAGGATTCAACTATTTTATCTTCCCTACCTGCTCTCAGTCCCCCACCTCTCTCTCTCTCTCTCTCTCTCTCTCTTTGCTCTTCCTGCCAAAACCCAGACCAACCCTATGACAAAAAATACCTGGTGCACTTGTAAGGGGTAAACAGATGGTACCTAACTCATCCCTGTATCATCAGCACTGATGGTGGTGCATGCTTCACCGGGCTTCTCCTATGTCCTACTTGTTAGCGTTTCAATAAAAATGTCATAAGGAAACCAATCCCATCTAAAAAAAATCAGAAGACCTAATCAGAAGTGAATCTTCTCACTACTGGTCAATTCTTCATGTTTTCGTGGTGTTGTGTCTTGTGAGTAGTCTGAACTTCAGAGACACAAGGAGCTAACTAATTGTGGGGATGAGATTGAAGCTCTGCACTATATCATGAGTTAAATTGACCACCTGTGACAAGGCTTCCAACAAATAAAGAGTGGAAATACTACCACTGAAGTGAAAAATGCTTCTGCTAAAAGCTGGAATGAGGATGTGGAAGATGTTGTCTCTAGATGTAGCAGAGCAGAAAGTAATCCATCAAATAAAAAAAAAACTAGCCTTGAAGTCAATGGAGGATGTTTATTCCCAAGATGTGGAGTTTTAAGAGTTCTCCTTCTCCTGATGTCTCATGTGAGCCAGTTGAGGTTACATGTCGATGAGGTTGAACTCATCTTGAAGGTTCTGGGCAGCTGCATAGTCCTTAGCACTCTCCATCTAACAAGCACTGGAGTGGATTGGTAGTGCTGTTGTGCATTTATAGCATTTCCATTTGGGTACATGCCTGTGAGCATGTGCCTGCAGCTTTTGTTACCAATGGCTGTAGTATTACAGGTGTATGCATTTATAGGCATACTTCTTTCTTTATGTTTGCCCTCCCTTCCTTGCATTTTTCCCTGCCTTTCAGTATATTGGGGCTTTTTTTTAATGAATGTTTTAATTCTCATTATTCTGTGTTTTGTTCCCCTTGTTCATTATGATTCCATTTGTGGGTGTTTACATTTGGATGATGGGTGTGTAAGATGTCATTTTGAATTTTGATTTTTCTGGTGCAGCAAAATTAATCTCTGTATTATGTGGGTGTTCTCTGGTTGCCAGACTTCAGTGTTGAATTTTCTTTATGTTTATTTTTGGAAGATCCATATTCCCATTTGGGATGCTAGGCCTGCCATTTGTTTGATGTGCTGTTTTCTTCCTTTGGGCAACTACTGAGGATTTTGTAAATAGGTCTGATAGAGCAACTTTGTAAAGGTAGATTGTTGGTGATTATGCAGGCCATGTGCCCCTTTCAATGCTGTACTGTCTGAATTTTAGGGAAAAGAAAAGCAGGGCAAGAAGCCTGTGGCCTAGTCCAGATGGGGTTATTGAACCTCAGTATCATCCACTCTTGCTTATTTTTAATTATTCCTCAGGTAGCCACTATTAAAGGTATTTCCTTGGCTTTACCTGAAGGCATTTTATCTTATTGGAATCCCTATTCTATCCCTTGATTACATTACTAGGAACTCCCTCATAGTGACGTCTACGTCTGCCCTGGTAGTATCATCTTACTTTTTAATAGCACCTGGAAAAACGGTGACAGTAGCCCACCTACCTGCAGCTGTGCGCTTGGGGAGGGGTTAGAATTTGTCATGCATTTTATGTTTTGCTATGAAGACTCAGAGATTTTACTTCTGTCCTCTTTTTATCACTCATAGCATTAGATGTTGCAGGGATGCTTTGGTTCTATGCATGCGCACAAACTCTGAACAAATCTTCAAACATATTTCTTCTTCTGTATATGTAGCGTGGAGGGCCACTAGACCCCTAACCACTTCCAACAGTGATATTATGTGCATATGATAGGAGTCCTGTGTTTCCTAGCTATGTTATGCATCACTGAAGCCCTGTCATGCAATCGTTATTTGTATATTTACATCTTGATGTGCTGATTCCGTGCAGTGGGATTTTCCTAAAATGAGTGTCCAGTCACCTCTTGTACATCTTGGTTCTGACTACTCCAACCAATAACCAGTGCTTGCAGTTTACCAGCACTGAATTCCCCGAGCCCTAGTTCAATACATCACTTATGATTTGTCTTTAATTGTGGTCAGAAAGCCGGGTAGATGGCACTTTGGCCAGATAGCCATTTACATACTTGTGAAATAAACTAGAACTTTATTAAACAGCTGTATTTATAAACATGAGCACTTTATTAGTCAGTTATATTTTTAAATATGAGTGAATTTATATGGGAAAGGGTGTTATTTTAAACTTTTTTCTGTATGGGAACACAACTACTACTGTACGTTGTTTTAGTTCATCTTATATCTGCTCTCTTTGTTGTATAGTGTATGGCCTATTCTTTTGGGCTGAAACAATAAAGTAAGTACCAGGGTGGGATGAGGGTTGCCGATGATGAATCAGTCCACAAGATGCGGGGGACACTCAGTGGCCTAACGAAACCTGAGTGGGGACCCCTGCAAAATACATGGACCCTCTCCATACACACACACACTTGTGCAGAGTGCCGGAGGGGGTCCCTTGGAGCGCGGGGCCCCCACGTACCGCGGGGGCTATTGTTACGTCACTGATGAGGCTTCCCCATTCAGTAGAACTGCACCATTGAGAGTTGACTACAAACTGGGTACTACCCAGTGCTTAAATTGTGCTTGTTGTTTCCGGTGCTGAGCACCGGCACTTATTTTTTAGGGCCGGGGCTTATTCTTCTGCCTCAAGCATTTGTTACGAACAAAAGAAACATATGGGTCAGACGGAGGAAGTGAAAAACGAAGAAAGTAGAAAGCTGCTAGAGTGAGTTGAAGGGGCAGCGAGTGGCTTTCCATGGATTGAAGAGGCCCGAGATGGCTTCAGGATTACGCTGCCTCAGTATTCTGTGTTCACGCATTTAATTGCAGCAGCCGCGTGTTTAAGAGGGCTTTGGGCACCGGCATCTTTTTATTTACAAATTAAGCACTGGTACTACCTATAACAGCATTGCATTATTGGTGTTTCTCAAGTGGCCTGTCGGTGACACTCTTGTTCTCGCTTTTTATCGCTCTGTCAAACTCTTTACTGCTATTTCCCTCTCACCTCCCCTCACAACTATGATTATCTGTCAGTCTCTCGCTCTCTGTCTCTGCCATGGTTAGCTCTCTGTTTCGTTATCTCTCTCCGTCTTCGCTGCTCTCTTTCTCTCGCCTCTCTGTTCTATTTCCCCGTCTAGTCTGCTGTTTGTTTACCGCCCTCTCGCTCCACTTCTCCATCTCACTGTCTGAGCTCTCTTCTCGTCCATTGTCGTCAAGGACTCCCGCCACAACCAAAGCTGCTGAAACAAATAATTGATAATGTACTGAGGCTGTTGAGAGCGGAACAAACGCCTCATTATGTTCTAAGATCGGAGTTTGCTCGCTCGGCTCCCGCTGCCCAGGGGTGTGTGTTCTGCAGTCCCGGGCAGCAGGTGTGTGCGGGGTGGGAGGGGGATGTTGCTGCCGACACCCCCCTGGACTAAGGAGGCCGCGCCATGCTCTTAAGCATGTTATAAATATGCCGTTCTCTAAGCAATCAGACTGCTCCGGCCCTCGGGGCACCAGAGCCAGCTCACAGCAGCCAGAAAGTCTCCCAAGGGGAGGCTGCTTAAAAGGCAAGATATGTTTCTGCTGGAATAATATTATTTTACCGTCGATTGGTTCGAAACGTGTCTGTGGCGCCAGCCCGCATAAGTGTCAACGCGCACGAATGATCAAATGTGTCGCCTTCTTGAGAGGGTTCCGAGCTCACCGGGCACATGCTCTTTCCGACAGCATGTGGGCAGTTCACCGAGAAAATGCCCCTGCTGCATGGATAGAAGAGCAGGCCTTCCTGGAGCGTCAAATGTGCACTTTGCTTCAGAACACAGCCAGAAATTGGAAAAATACTCCAGTATCCTGTGCATTAGGAGCAGTGCTTATTCGGAGCCGGTGGTTTCCATTGCGGGGAACCGGCACATGTTTTCGAGGGGCGGCACTTATTTTTCTGCCTCAACCATTTACTGCATGCAAAAAAACATATATGAGAAAGACGGAGAAAGAGAAAAACCAAAAGGCTTCACAAAGGAAGAAAGCTGAAAGCTGCAAGAGTGAGCTGAAGGGGCAGGGAGTGGCTTTAAATGGTTTGAAGAGGCCCGAGATCATTTCAGTAGTAGCTGCATCAGTACTCCATGCTCGCACATTTAATCACAAGAGCTGCATGATTCAGAGGAGAGCTTTGGGCACCGGCACATTTTTATTTGCAAACTAAGTACTGATTAGGTGTAAGGTGGTGGAAACAGCCAGAGGCGGAGTCGTAAGGGATAGAGTGGACCCCGACAGTTAACTTATACAGAAAAAACTAGAAGTGTGCAATCCTCTGAAAGCTCAAACCTGAAGCTTGGCTCATCTCGAGGTCCTCTTGGAACCTGAAGCCCATAAAGAGTCGAGCTTTCGTGTAGCTTCTACCTGTCTCGCTCCCTCTACCCACAGGTGGGGGACCGCAGCGAGACCGGTCCAACCAGTCATACAATTACTCGCCCTTCATATGGCAAATTATACAGGAAGGACCCAATGCAAGCACATGTCTTGCATTAGAGAATATAACATTCTCCGGCCGTAATTATTACAATTCATAAACACAACAAATATTTTGTTTTCCATATAAATACCACAATAAGTATAGTACAGCATAGTTTTTTGCATGGGTATATCCAATACATAAAATCTCCTAGCAAATACTCCATAGCTAATACATGAATACATGAAATTTCATATCAAATGAAGGGGTCATGATTGATCACCCCTCAGGCCCTGGTGCTGACTGATTTAATTGACGTAAATTGACTTGGACCCAGGGCAACAGCCTGCTGGTCCTTTATAAGTTGTTTTCTACAAGGCGAACTTACTTGCCCCCTCAAGACAGAGGGAAATTGGGCCAGCATAACAGCTGTACCCCAAAACAACAATGTCAGAGCTACCCAATACAGGGATTCCCCCTGGCACCCATTGGGAGGTGGGCCTTGGCCACCAGGCATACCTTGGTCCCTATACCAGCCCACCATCCCCTGTATCCCCAGGGCCTAGTAATGGAGTACCCCAGCTGGATATGGACAATCGCAGTAGCGGGCGTTCCCAGCCTTCCAGTAGTGTCTGCTGTACCCCTGCCCCGGACTGAGCTAAATGCTTAAAAATCTAATTCCATCCTGAATTCGCCTACACATATTCTTGATGCCAATGTTGTCTACCTGCTTTTAGCATAATGTTTGCCTAGAAGGGGTGCATTAATTTTTGGACCCGATAGGGATCCACTACAAAGTTTTTCAATTACTGTTGCATTTGAGACCTGGTAAGACTGACCCACTTAAAGCCCTGTATTGTGCATGGTAATCCATCCTTGGGCGCCAACAGTGAAACCCTGTAGACAACATAGCTTCATACTGCTCCAGCAACCCCCCACCCCCCATACACGTTGTATTGTAAAATTCCGACAAAGTTCCCAGGGGTGAAAGAGAATTGACCAGTAGCTGAAGAAGAGAAATCCCAGCCCAATGACTGGCTGAGGGCTGGATCAGTTTCTATTCTGCAAAGCTCCAACGCAATAAAGACGTATTTGCCGCCTTGAAAACGTGCAATTTGTTGAATAAGAGTGGTGCTGATGCAGACATCTCGTATAAAGGGTCGTAAGGGATCGGAGACCAAACGTGCGACTGGAAGCGGGGATGCGCAGTGCTTCCGTGTGCAATAAAACACATTTAGGAGCTTCTGTAGCCATCCCAAGGTTCCTTATTATTATTTTTTCTTTCTTTTGTTTTTAATATTCATTCCATGGGGTCTCCAGCCAGCTAAAGTTGTCTGCTGAAAAAAGGCTTGAATTTAAGACTGCGTAGGGTTTGCACAGAAAATTATGCCAAGTGCTTTACAAGATGTAACATGTCACTTGGCCCTAGGTTCGGCTGCAAGGAAAATCTGCAATCTCTGGTTTTCGTCTCAGTATTTCGAATAAATCATTAGTGTGGAACCATACTTTTCTGATGAAGAACGGTAATGAGGGGGATCAAAAATCAACATTTACTGCAGCCAAACTTAACCATGTTGCCAAGGTGGGATATTAAATGAGCTAGCCCTGCATATTATTGAAAAGAGCCAGATGTCAGTACCTCCTCGAGGCCTCGGGAACAAGCATTTGCAGATTATTAAAACCATGCGTGAGTTCTAAGCAGAAAACTTGGCTTTCCATCGTCTGCCGATGGGAAATAAGCCAGTGTGTTGCACGTAAGCATCACAATAAAAGCTCACCAGCTGCAATGCGAATAAGACAGTTTTGATGCGTCCTCCACAGTTGGGTTGTATCGCGCGTCGAAGCTGCGGGAATGACGGAAAAAAGGTACCAACTGCACGGACGTGTGTGCCAGCGGTGTTTCACAAAATTTACATTATTTCCAGGCTGAGCGCACTACAATATACAAAGTATAGTTCTTAAAACATAGTTTGTGTGTTCCTACGTGCTTACAATATCGGATATTGCCAAATTTCCTTAGTTGCGTTAATCGGCCTCAGAAGGATAAACATCAAGTTTGAAATACTGTGCTGCACAGGCGCCTCGAACATAGTGCCCGCTTAGCAAATAGTCTCCGTTAGTGACTCCCCTCTCGAAGTCACAGGGCATTGGGTAACGTCTTGAGTAGGAAATAATCGTGACTCAGTTAGACCTCTTCGGCCATAATACTGTCATTGCGCAAAGCCGATCATAGGGATAATCTGAAAAAGCAGAATGAGGATCACACCACAAACCACTGATGTGACAAGTAACATGGCACCCCCCACACACCCTCCCGAAGGACGACGACGCCGCTGCTCTTCTCTGCCTCTCACGCCCGTGCGAGACCCGCCTCACCTCACCTTTGCCCCATCACCGGCCACCCCCACGAGGGCTCCGATGCAGCCACGGGCAGCACCTCCAGGCAAAAGGAGAAAAAAAAGGCCCTTCACCTATCGCCGCATCCGAACCCCCCGGGAGGCGATCCTCAAACAGCTAGAAGAGCAGGTGAGAGAAAAAAGGAAGCCCTCCGGTGCTTGAGCAGGCACAGGGCGGTGTCAGCATCGTCAGGGGGGGGCACGGCAGCAATGTGTAATCTGGGCAATCTTGCCCACTACTTAACCTGTCCTGCCACCCCTGACGACCGCCCAGGCGACCCCGCCACTGATAGGAACATCCAATGGTTGTTCCCCGTGGAAAAGAGGGAAATTCAAAAAAGGTGGTCACTGCCCCGGACCGGTCCGATCCGATCCGGCCAACACCTGTCTTCGGTGCCTGCTACCTGGCGGCTTGGCCCCTAGTCCAGCATGTGGCGTTATGGTCAGAGTTGACAACTGTGGCAATGGGGAACCATAATAGAGTCTCTGCGTTGCCTCAACATCCTACAATTCTGGGGAAATCACTTATTCTCCCCATGCCTATAAACAATTACCTTGTGTAATTTAAGTGGTGCTCACTTAAAGCGCTCAGGTCAAGTTCTTGCTATATTTAAAAACGGTACTACGAGGTAAAAACAAATCCTTAATATTACAGTACAGTAATAGCTGCCAGATCTAAGATCCAAAGGGATCCCCCCATATTCCCAGCACTGCTTCAGGCAAAACATTTTGTTTCTATCTCACACAGATCAAAGGTTTCTAAAAATGAGGCAACACATATAGCGGCACAGTGGGTGCCCCTTCACAAAGATTAACTGGTAAACTTTCTATTGTTTATTGCTGCATTTGGGTGTCAGACTGGTAAAACTGAGGTGAAATCTTTGCCCAAATAGTGTTCACAAGTCAAAAAATGACAACATAATGAGGAAACACTATCAAAACATGTGCTGCATTATGCCACATATTTTGGCTATTCTTGCCACATAATTTGGTTCTCCCCCTGCTGCAGAATTCCAGTGGCCCTGACAGAATATGACAGAGGTGGGCTACAATGCCATGGATTCCCTGAGAGTGGTGTGATATGAGGTGATTGGCATTGGACTATTACACATCTATGTTGACCATATCACTCCATGTCATGATGGACACAGTGTCCAGTATCAGACACTTCACCTCCAAACTACTGATTACAGTGTTTTGGACTAATTAGTTCAAAGGGAGTAAAATAAGGCTACAACACCCAGAATTGTCACGACTCACGTGCTGCTGGCGCCTGGAAACCGCAGATCTAGTGGCGTAGGTCTTGAGGGTTCGGCTTTGGCCCAGAAAGGGGCGACTCTTTCTAGTAGCCACGGTGCTGCAGGCAGTGGAAACGCCAAGAACAGACCGTGCCCTTTAGAATTAGTGCCAGAGGGAAAAAACCTCCAAAAAATGGATTCCTGAAACGAAAACAAAACCAGGAATCAAACAGGAACAAAATGCAGGTAAATGCAAAATTGAAAAGATTCAGAACCGAAGGCTAAGAATCAGGAGCGAAGACACAATCTGAGCAGAAAGTGATGCAGCGCAAGGAAAGGGAGAAAACAGAGCCCTTATATACCAAGAAACAGGAAGTGACCAACAGGAAGTAAAAAGACACCATTTTAGATAGGGAAAAAGTACATAGGATAGAATAGAACAGGAACCATAGAAAATAGGGACCAAGGAATGCTGGGAAGAAAAAGGTAAAATGGGAAGGGGGAAAGACATAAAGAAAGGACAAAAAATGCCTCGAAAAGGTAAAGAAGAAAAAGTAGAAGAAGAAAGAAAAAGAAACAGGTAAGGAGGGGTCAGGGGAGAACAGGGACACCACAGAAGGCAGAGCGAGGCCCAAAATAATATCTGGGGCCTCGCGCTGTACAAAGAAGACTCGGGGCGCGCCGCGTCCTGAGAACGCGCTGCGCGGCGCGAGCCGAATGCTCGGCTCGCGCCGCACCACGCGGCGCAACAGTAGGTCCCCCCCCCGAAGGTCCAGGTTTGAAGGGAAACAAACGATGAAAACGAGAAATCAAAAGAGGGGCGTGAACAGAAGAAGCATCTTCCCAAGAGCATTCACTAAGAGGATAACCCTTCCAGTGAATCAAATACTGAAGACGCCGGTGAAAAAGGCGAGAGTCACAAATTTCGTGAACCTCATATTCAGGGACATCATTCACCAACACAGGAGGAGGACAAGGAAACTGACGAGAGAAAGGATCAGGGACATAAGGTTTGAGTTGGGATACATGAAAGACCGGGTGAATTTTCCAAGTATGAGGCAAGCGAAGACGAACAGTGACAGGATTGAGCAACTGAAGAATACGAAAAGGCCCATAATAGCGAGGCGTGAACTTATTCAGAGAAAGACGAGAGGGCAAGAATTTGGAAGAAAGCCAGACTTTATCCTGAGGGTGATAATCGGGAGTGTGTCCACGTTTCTTATCAGCGATCTTCTTCATATACCTCTTAGTGTGCAATAAATTAGATCTAATGAGCTTATGGAGTTGCAGGAGACGTTTGGAAAAAGATGTAATGGCAGGCAGAGGAGAGGTAGATTGAGGAGCAGTAGGAAAAGAGGTCGGATGATAGCCATAGGAACAGAAAAAGGGAGTGACCTTGGAGGCACTATGGACAGAATTGTTGTAGGAATATTCAGCAATAGGAAGATAAGTGTTCCAGTTGCTTTGGGTGGAATTACAAAAACAACGAAGGTATTGTTCTAGTCCTTGATTCAAACGCTCAGTTTGTCCATTGGTCTGAGGATGGAAACCGGATGATAGTGCTATATTGATATTCAGTGTCTTGCAAAAATGTTTCCAAAACCGGGAAATATACTGGGGACCCCTGTCAGACACAATGGTATGTGGAAGTCCATGGAGACGGAAAATATGGTCGATAAATATCTGGCTCAATTCTTGGGATGTTGGTAATTTCTTTAGAGCAGTAAAGTGGGCCATCTTAGTGAAAGAATCAACAGTGACCATGATAACCTGGTTTCCAGCTGATGGCGGAAGTGAACACAGAAAGTCAGTGGAAATAGTATGCCATGGCGTTGGTGGAACTGGCAAAGGCTGTAGTAATCCTGCAGGTCTGCTACGGGGAATCTTGACTTGGGCACATATGGGACAAGCCTGAACATATCTTTCAACATCTGATTTCCAGGTAGGCCACCAGAAAGATTGCAAAAGAAGTTCTTGTGTGGGCTTAATACCTCTATGTCCAGCAACCGGTGAATCATGGCACATCTGTAACATCTTTGTCTCGCACTCTGTTAGTAGGGAGGAATAACAGCTTCTGATGAAAAAAGAATCCTTCTTTCTTGCATAAAAAGGTTCTTAATTTCTCTATTTCGCTATTAGACAGGCTGGAATACTCCAGTTGTACCTCATCCAGAAAAGATTGAGCAACTCCAATGATCTTACTAGGCTCCAGTAGAAACTGAGATGGGGAAGGAGTACAATCTGGATAGCGTCGAGACAGAGCATCAGCCAGAATGTTTTGAGATCCAGGAATATAGGTGATGTAAAAGTCATACTGACTAAAGAAAAAGGCCCAACGCGCCTGGCGACTATTTTGGCATACAAAATTACGTAGACATTGCAGATTACGGTGATCTGTTCTCGCCTCGAAAGGCTCCTTGGATCCCATCAGAAACTGTCTCCATTCGATGCAGGCTGTCTTCAGAGCTAACAACTCTCTTTCTAGTACAGAGTAATGTTGTTCAGCTGAAGAGAGAATATGGGACAAATAGAAAACAGGATGTTCAAGACCATCATCTTCTTGAAGTTGAAGCAAGACTGCTCCAATAGCTTTTTCGGAAGCATCGGTAACTACGATAAACTGTTTATTGGTATCTGGATGTCTCAAGATGGGAGCTTGAGTGAATGCCTTCTTTAATTCTTGAAAAGCTGTTTCAGCCGCCTTGGTCCAGACAAACCCCTGTTTTAGATTTTCCTTCTTTAAGGTATGGGTTATATGGCTGGTCTGTTTAGCAAAGTCTTGAATGAACTGTCGGTAAAAATTTGCTAATCCTAGGAAACATTGTGTTTCTTTGATAGAAGAGGGAGAAGGCCACTCTAGAATTGCTTGTACCTTTTCTAGGTCCATAGCTATGCCGGTGGAACTTAAATGATAACCCAGATATTTGACTTCCGTCTTATCGAACTCACACTTTTCGGGTTTACAGAATA
The DNA here is from genome assembly GCF_031143425.1 of Pleurodeles waltl. Taxonomy (NCBI): domain Eukaryota; kingdom Metazoa; phylum Chordata; class Amphibia; order Caudata; family Salamandridae; genus Pleurodeles; species Pleurodeles waltl. The sequence goes on along the minus strand of NC_090446.1, from coordinate 1,328,275,246 downwards.
GTTGATGTGCTCGGAGTCTGTGAAGGACTTGTTTCACATGAGAAGAATGGAGTTCGGGGTGTCTGGAAAAAATAAGGATGTCGTCCAAGTAGATTACGAGTGTCTGGTTCAAGAGATCGGAAAATATTGAGTCCATAAACCTTTGAAATATAGCAGGAGCGTTCGTAAGACCAAAGGGCATGACTTTATATTCAAAATGACCGAACGGTGTCCTGAATGCTGTTTTCCACTCGTCTCCTTCTTTTATACGAAAAAGGTGGTAAGCTCCCCGAAGATCCAACTTGGTAAAACGTTGAGCCCCTCTGACTGCCTCTAAAATATCCTTAATGAGGGGCAAAGGATAACGATCCTTTATAGTTATCTTGTTTAGGCCTCGAAAGTCTATGCAAGGACGAAGATCTTTGGTCTTCTTAGGTACAAAAAAGAGAGGAGCCCCTGCTGGAGAAGATGATGGAACAATGAGACCACCCTGTACATTTTCCTCCAGATACTCCTTAAGAACTTCCTTTTCAGGTTCCGTGAGAGAATACATCCTCCCAAAGGGAACGACTGTTCCAGGTTCCAAAGGAATAGCACAATCGTACTCTCGATGTGGAGGTAATACAGGTCTGGATGGTTTTTGAAACACGTCTTGGAACTCTAAATAATGTTCAGGAACCCCTTGGACAGTGTTGATGGAATACTCCGTAGTACTCTTCATAGGTGTTAATCTGTTTGGTGACCAATATTTATCGGAAGCAAAGCAATTTTCTTGACAAAACTGTGAGGATAAAGAAATTGTCCGGGTTACCCAGTTCACATATGGGTTATGTCTAGTAAACCATGGAATTCCGAGAATAATGGTATGGTTGGGAGATGAAATGAGATCAAAAGAGAGGTGTTCTTGATGATTACCAAACTGTAAATTTAACATCAAGGTCGTAGTATCGACTGGACCTGAGGATATTAAAGATCCATCCACGGTGTGTACTTGTTCAGGAATGTCTTTGGGTTGAGTGGGAATTTGCAGATGAGTGGCCCATGTCTTATCCATGTATATACCACTAGCACCACAATCCAATAATGCCATAGTTCTTTCTTGGCGGCCATCAGGTAGTTGTAATATGACTGGTAACACGAACAAGTAAGTTGTATTGTCGTTGAATGAGCTGATAGAAGGTATAGCCGATGATCCCGTCCCCTCCCTTCTTACAGAGGATGGGAGGTGGCGTTTCCCAAGGGTCTAGGTGGACGTACAGGACATGTACGAAGCAGGTGACCAGCAGAACCACAGTAGAAGCACAATCCCTTCTTCCGTCTGTCTTCCTTCTCACTAGCAGAGAGTGGCCCTCGAGCAGTATCCACTTGCATGGGTTCCCCTTCTATATCTTTAGCAGGAGGACGAGATTCCTCAGGATGAGGTGGATACATCCGTGAAGAGCTTGGCTGAGACGCTCCTCTACTCCTTCTCTTCTCCATTCGTCGTTCTTGAAGACGATACTCGATGGAAAGTGCTTGATCCATGAGGCCACGAAGATCTTCAACTCTGGTGGAATGTACTAATTCATCCTTAATTTCTTCCTTAAGTCCTCTGCGAAACAAAGTTACCAGGGTACGCTCCACCCAAGTGGTCTCTGCCGCTAATTGACGGAAACGTGTAATATATCGGAGGACATCCTGGGAACCTTGCTGGATATCACATAATGCTTCCTCTGCCGAGGCTTCCAATCCTGGGCGACTAAACATTTGTTTGAAGCGGGTCACGAAGGCAGAATAGTCCGACAATACTGGATCGTTGGATGACACCATCGGGGTTGCCCAGGCCAAGGCAGGACCGGATAATGCACTAATAAGATATCCCACCTTTGTCCTGTCATGAGAGAATTGGCTAGGTCTGAAGGCGAAGTAAACCGTTAATGCATCCAGGAATTCACGCAGTTTAGTTGGTTCACCAGAGAAGCGAGGCGTTGAGGCGGAGATAGTCGGAACATCGCCACTGCGGAGGGCCAAAGCCTGTCGTAAGACCGCATTCTCGTTGCGCAATTGTTGCAATTCCTGAGCTTGTTGTTGAATAGTAGTCAAAAAAGATGAATCAGGATCTGCAGCCGCCGCCACTGTGTCATCCATAGTATCAGAAGATGTCGGAATGGTTTGTCGCTGCATTCTGTCACGACTCACGTGCTGCTGGCGCCTGGAAACCGCAGATCTAGTGGCGTAGGTCTTGAGGGTTCGGCTTTGGCCCAGAAAGGGGCGACTCTTTCTAGTAGCCACGGTGCTGCAGGCAGTGGAAACGCCAAGAACAGACCGTGCCCTTTAGAATTAGTGCCAGAGGGAAAAAACCCCAATAAAGGGGAAAAAACCTCCAAAAAATTGATTCCTGAAACGAAAACAAAACCAGGAATCAAACAGGAACAAAATGCAGGTAAATGCAAAATTGAAAAGATTCAGAACCGAAGGCTAAGAATCAGGAGCGAAGACACAATCTGAGCAGAAAGTGATGCAGCGCAAGGAAAGGGAGAAAACAGAGCCCTTATATACCAAGAAACAGGAAGTGACCAACAGGAAGTAAAAAGACACCATTTTAGATAGGGAAAAAGTACATAGGATAGAATAGAACAGGAACCATAGAAAATAGGGACCAAGGAATGCTGGGAAGAAAAAGGTAACATGGGAAGGGGGAAAGACATAAAGAAAGGACAAAAAATGCCTCGAAAAGGTAAAGAAGAAAAAGTAGAAGAAGAAAGAAAAAGAAACAGGTAAGGAGGGGTCAGGGGAGAACAGGGACACCACAGAAGGCAGAGCGAGGCCCAAAATAATATCTGGGGCCTCGCGCTGTACAAAGAAGACTCGGGGCGCGCCGCGTCCTGAGAACGCGCTGCGCGGCGCAACAAGAATGCGTAAGGCGATCATTCAAAAGTCCAGAAGGAAAACTCTAATTAATAACTTGGAGGAAAATGGCCACCCTACATATGTCCTGCCATTGGTGTAGCACTCTCAGCAGGTGAATGATTTTCCAAATGATTCTATGATTCCCATCTCAGACCGGAGTATGCTTCAGTTTATGATGATGTGTTATGGGTATTGTGTCTGGCATATGTTCGGTGGCTGTCATGTATTTGTTGATGCTGTGAATGCATGGTTTTGTTGTTGCCTGGTGGGTCTGTACCACATTCCAGTGCTGTACTGTGTCCCCTGGTTATGCTGTAATGGGCCACCTCATGGTGCACTATCTGGTCTCCTTGGCGACGCTGTACGTTGGCACTGCTGCATCAGGACTTGAGGGTAGTGCTATATCCGACCACCTGATGCTACTGAACCAGGTTTCTTGGCAGGGCTTTACCCGACCCCCCAATAATGCTGTACCAGGCCTTCGAGCGATGCTGTGTCAGTATCCCTGCCACATAACCCGCTGCATGGACAGATGAGGCTCTGCTAACTCGTGTGGTCTGGACCACAGTCTCGTTGCCATGGCGACCGTAGTATGCCACTATCCACTCAAACCATATGCAGCCTCTCAGCCCATCTCCTGGGACTCGCTTTGCACAGGGCATCAGTCGCTGGTACGCTGTCATATCACACGCCGCTAACCACACAGGCTTATGAAGACAGAGGCTAACAACTGCACAGGCTGCCCACCACAAAGGCTGTCAGCTACAAAGGCTTCCAACCACACAGGTCTCTGGCCATATAGTTCTTCAGAGAAAAGTCTGCCAAAGGCACATGCAACTACCTGTAGAGTCTGCTAAGGAGAAAGGCTGCCGACAACTTCACAGCAGCTGCTAAGCTAAACACACAGGCATTCCAGGGTGCAAACTGCACAGTCTACAGTTGACACAGGCTGCTATCTGCACAGGCTACCACCTAAGACGGCTACCCGCTGCACAGACCACCAAATACACAAACAAGCACAGGTTACTAACCAGTCTAGCAACCAAAAAACCTCCCATGAACACAGCCTGCAAACTGACAAGATTGCCAGAAGGCCGGGCTGCCAATAGTACATGACGTCAACTGTACAGAATGCCGAGGACACAGGCTATCGAGAATGCAGTCAGGCAAGCAGCTGGCATAACTCATTCCTGGCATTTGTGATTGCCAGTGGCTGAAGCCTTGTCCAGTGCTATGCTTGCTGGAAATGATCAAGGGACTGATGTACACAGCCCTTTTCTGATTGCAAACCCTGTGATTTGCAAAATCGCATGCTTTGCAAAAGTTAAAGCTCTTAATGTACAAAAGGTTTTTTGTGACTTGTAAAAACTCAGGCTCTTAAAAAAGGCTTTTGTGAGCCTTTCTAAATTTCAAATAAGAAGGGACGTGAAAGGGCGTCCGCCTCCTATTCCCAAATCGGGGAGAAATTTATAAATGGTTTGTGACCGCAATTCCAACCCAGAATTATGCCATTTAAGGCCCAATCACAAGTGAAACTGTTAATATCATTCTTATTGAAATGAGACTACAGTTAAGGAGAAGAGATGCGCCAACACATATGGCAGTTTCTCATTGAGCACCTTATTCTTCGTAAGCGAGTTATTAACCCGATAATGGCGAGGAGACGAAGAACCATATCTGTAACCCTAGATGCAAAATTAGTATCCCACCATTACTGTTCAACCTACGATCAACCCTCTGGAATGCTGCAGACTTGAGAACTTCAAGCTACCACTTTAAAAAACAATTTTGAAGTGCCTACAAGTCAAAATCCCAGCCCTTTAAGGTGGCAGGCGCCTTGTACAGAATCAATGCATGTGCGGGAGACTCTTTCTCCGGTTGCTGCACATGATCCCTTTAAAGTCTTCACAATGCCGCATGTCAAGGTCCTCATATACAGTGGATGCCGGAAATCAATGTTAGCCATGTGGGGAGGAAAAGTAAAGTAATGCCTGCTGCTGCAGGTAAATGGAACATATGCAAAGTAAATACAAAGGATTATCAGATACTTCAGGAAATAAACATACATCAAAAGGAAATCCAGACTATCTAAAACTATAGGTCATGACATGGATGCAGAGGAAATTGGGGGGCATATGTACAAACTGTTTTTGAGAGCGTCCCTTCCAACTACTCAATCTCAGTATGTATAAATGTTTTGTGACCGAATTCTGGTCGCAAAATATTAATATTTTACCACAACTCGAAGGAGCCACCCATTATCAGATGGGAAGGGATCCCCAATGGACTACCTCACGAAACAAAGTGTATGAAAGTCGAAATCCCAGCCCTTTATGGTAGTAGGCACCTTTAACAGAATCAATGCATGTGTAGGAGACTCTTTTTAAGGTTTGTGCATATGCTTCCTGTTAGAAATGGGGTATCTAGTCGGCAGTGGTTTGCACTCGCTGCACGTAGGGACCCTCTGTTTAGTCAAGGTAAGGGAGTCAGAAGGCTAAGATAGCCCCTGCTCACTCCCTTGGTAGCTTGGCACGAGCAGTCTGGCTTATCTAAGAGGCATTGTGCGTGCACGCACGTGCACACACACACACGCATTGAAAATACAGATGCGCTGTGTTGGTCTACAGTGGCGAATCAGGTGTTGTGTTGATTCTGCAGCGGTGGTGCAGGTGCTACGTTGATTCTGCAGCAGCAGTGCAGGGGTTGCGTCTGATCTTTACAACGATGCGTTGATTCCCAGCAGCGAAGCAGGTGCTGCGTCGGATCCTTCTAGCGATGCGTTGATTTACAGTGGCGCTGGGAGTCAGTGTGTGGATTTACTCTTTAAGATCACCATGCCTTTGTTATGCCACACAGGCCATAAGTATGCAAGTTATACTAAAAAAAGAAATAAAAAGGTTTATAAAAAATAATGTAAAATTCAGCACTTCGAAAAATACGAAACCCACTATTTTTAATACAACCCATCCAAAAATACCCACCCAATTTGCCATCATATCTAAAAAAACAGAACAAATAACAAACATGTACCACAAAGAAACGGGAAGCCCCTAATATTTTACAAAAATGTTCACAATAAAACACTACCCATTCAAAAACCCAATACAACCAATGGCCTTTGAAAAATTAACAGTGTAAAAACAATTATTAAAAACAAATTACAGTAAAACCTCCTGAAAAACACCCACCCAGTTCTCTATCATATATATATATATACATATATATATATATATATATATACATATATATATATATATATCCATAGAATTAAATACAGCACAGCTCCAAAAACAAACAAGTAACCCCCCCAAAAGAATTAAAGTGCTCCCACTGAAACTACCAATATAGACCATAATTCATTAAAATTAACTCAAACTGCTGCACACAAAACAACATAAACAATAACACATAAAACAATATTATTAAAACCAATACAAAATACAAAAAAAATTACAATATTCAGCACAGAATATGTTACCTTCCATGATACTTTTCTATACTACACTTTAAGCCACAATAATACTTACTGTTTTAAAAAACACAATATTCTTACCCATACCATAATATTATGACCCAACATATTTTTGCCATCAGGATGTTTTGCCCACAATATTATTGCACTATGATATTAAAAACTCAATAAGGCACAATAATACTTACTGTTTAAAAAAACACAATATTCTTACCCATACCATAATATTATGACCCAACATATTTTTGCCATCAGGATGTTTTGCCCACAATATTATTGCACTATGATATTAAAAACTCAAGGGCAGATTTTCTAACTTTTCTCGTAGCGTGGTGCAGTGCCGAATTTGCTGTGCTGTGTTGCGTGAAAGGGAGCAAGCAGTACAGCTCCATTTCTACTATGATATGGTTCTGTTTCCCTCTCTTTCTGCTTTGAAGCATTTTAGAATGCCATACACCGAATAACACACCATAACGCCATAGTGCAAGGGTATTTGTGGGTGATGTCAAGGATAGGTTTTGTACTTGGAGGCTATTCTTCCTGAATACAAAATATTATGTTTAAACATAGTTTTAGCACTTTTCACAGTTTGTGACCCATTTGGAATGATGGCCATCACAGCAATGTTGGCCTCCTACAAGATAATTGCTACATGCTAAAGGCAGTCCACTTTTCTTAAAGGAAAGTGGAATGTGTTTCACAAAAGAAAACACAATTTTTAAGTTTCATTTTTAAGAGCAGGCAGTGGCCTTTGGAACCACCCATTGGCTGATGTAGAAAAATATTTCTGTTTACATTCTCATATGGGAATAATTCCCTCATTTAAAGGGAGTGTTGGAAATGGCTCTTTTTGCAGTGTTATCCCCAAACCTTTTGCCTCTGACCTCCTGTTTTTGTCTGTGTGCCTCATTTCTGTTACGTACTGCGCTGGACTTCTCACCTCTGGATACCGGGTTGGCTAATACACCAAGGCGGTCATTCTGACCGCGGCGGTCGCCGCCCGCCAAGCGGTTCCCGCCGAAAGACCGCGGCGGCCATTCGGCTTTCCCGCGGGGCCGGCGGGCGACTGCCAGAAGATCGCCGGCCGGCCCAGCGGGAAAGCCCCTTCAACAATGAAGCTGACTCGGAATGGAGCCAGCGGAGTTGCAGGGGTGCGACGGGTGCAGTGGCACCTGTCACGATTTTCACTGTCTGCAAAGCAGACAGTGAAAATCTTTGTGGGGCCCCCAGGAGCCCCACGGCACCCGTTCCCAGCCTGTTGGCGGTGCTTCCGCCGCCCTCCGCCATGGCGGTCATGGACCGCCAGGGTCAGAATGACCCCCCAAGTCTTCTACGGGTTCTGGATACTCCCAGATAAGGGCGACCCCTTCTAGTAGCCACGGTGTCGCTTGACAGGCTACGCCAAAGCAGACCGTACCTTCCAGAAGGAGTCCCAGAGGGAAAAACCCCAACATTGGGGAAGAAACCTCAAACAGGAACTCCTGAAGAAAAACGAGAAAAAACAGGGCTTGACAACAGGAAACAAAAATAGGCAAATCTCCCGAGGCAAAAAGCAGGAACAAAGAACAGGCAAAAATCTCCCAAGGCAAAAAGCAGGAACAAAGAACAGGCAAAAATCTCCCCAGGCAAAAAGCAGGAACAAAGAACAGGAGCGAACAGCACAACCAGAAGGAGGTGTTTGCAACGCAAGATGGAACAAGACTGACTGACTTATATACTGAGAAAAGGGAAGTGACATCACAGAAAAAGGAAAGAACACCGTCTTGAATTGGGAAGAGCCTATAGACCAGTATAGGAAAAAGAAAGTAGTATAAAACAAAAACAGAGCATGCTGGGACAAAAACACGAAGAAGACATGATGGACACAACATGGACAGAGACAGGCAAAAAGACCAGACAAACCCACCACCAACAACAAAAAGAAGAAAAAGGGCTACAGGTAAGTGTAGCGCGACCGGGAGCAAAATACATGCTTCCCAGAATGTGTAGTCAAAAAACGCGGGGAACGGCGCTCCGAGTGTCGGTAGCGCGTTCCATCCGCAAGGACAGAAAGAGACGCCGCGTCTGAGCGTGGCGTTACAGTAGGTCCCCTCCCCGAGGCACAAGGTTTGTCAGGATGACTGTCAAAAAACAGGAGGACCAAACAGGGAGCATGGACGGAGGAAGCATCCTCCCAAGAACAGTCACTGAGAGGGTATCCTTTCCAATGGACCAAAAACTGTAGTGTGTGTCAAAAAAGTCTGGAATCACAGATTTCCTGGACTTCATACTCAGGCTGTCCATTAATAGAAAGAGGAGGTGGACGCTGGAACTGGCGATGGTATGGATCAGGAATAAAGAGTTTCAACTAGGACACATGGAAAACAGGATGAACCCTCCAGGTATGAGGTCAGCGGAGGCACACAACTACAGGATTCAGGACTTGCAAAATACGAAAGGGTCCATAAAAACGTGGCTTGAACTTATTGGTGGAAAACCGGGACAGTAAAAATCTGGAAGAAAGCCATACCTTGTGGCCCACTTGATACAAAGGCGCGGCTTGTCGATAATGACCCGCCTTTCGTTTCATTGCTTGTTTCGAAGCTAGGAGAGTTGTGTGAAGTAGGCCCTGGATTCAACGGATCTGTCGTGAAAAAGAAGTGACAGCAGGCACAGAAGAGGATGTTCGGGAAACAGTAGTGAAAGTCCTCGGATGAAATCCATAGGTACAATAAAAGGGTGTGGTCTTGGTCGCACTATGTATTGTGTTGTTATAGGAGAACTCGGCAAGAGCAAGATACTCCGACCAATTGCTTTGTGTGGCATTACAGTAACATCTCAGATACTGCTGAAGTTCTTGATTCACTCTTTCAGTTTTCCCATTGGTTTGTGGATGGAAACCAGAAGATAAAGAAATCTCAATGTTAAATAAGGCACAAAAGGCTCTCCAGAAATGTGATACATATTGAGGCCCTCTGTCCGAAATGACCTCTTGCGGAAGACCATGGAGGTGAAAAATATCCTGCAGAAAAATGCGACTAATTTCTTGGGCCGTTGGTAGTTTCTTCAAGGCTGAGAAATGGGCCATCTTGGTGAATTAATCTACGGTCACCATGATTACTTGGTTACCAGAGGTGGTAGGTAGAGAGCATTTGAAATCCGTCTATAGAGTACACCAAGGAGCGGAAGGAACCGGTAAAGGTCTTAATAAACCTGCCACCTTAGTTCGGGATGTCTTCGTCTGAGCACAGACTGGGCATGCTGACACATAGGTTTCAGTGTCTGTCTTAAGCGAAGGCCACCAAAAAGATTGCTGAAGCAGCTCCTGGGTCTTCCTGATACCTCGATGATCGGCTGTAGGAGAATCACAGCACATTTGTAGAGCTTCTGTCTGCACTTTCATGGTAGGTATGAAAAGAGCATATTGATGATAGAAGTAGTTGTCCTTCTTCTGCAAAAAAGGAGTCACTCTATCCCATTCTGAAGCAGACAGAAACTGGTACTCGGATTGAACGCGTTCCTGAAAATATTGAGTAGCTCCGATGATTCTGCTAGACTCAATAAGATGTGGAGAGGAGTTCTGGGCTATGTCAGGATATCTGCGGGATAAGGCATCTGCCACTGAATTCTGGGAACCAGTTATGTACGTAATCACGAATTCGTACTGGCTAAAGAAGAAAGCCCATCGAGTCTGACGACTATTGCGACACTGAAAACTCTGAAGACATTGGAGATTACGATGATCAGTCCTGGCTTCAAAAGGCTCTCTGGAACCCATCAAGAAATGCCTCCATTCTTTACATGCTACTTTGAGAGCGAGTAGTTCTCGTTCCAGTACAGAATAATTGCGTTCAGCCTCTGATAGGATATGAGACAGATAAAAGATAGGATGTTCCAATCCATCGTTGTCTTGTTTCTGCAGCAGAACTGACCCAATAGCTCTGTCTGAGGCATCAGTCACAACAATAAATTTCTTGGTATTCTCAGGATGATGCAACACGGGTGCTTGGGTAAATGCTGTCTTCAATTCTTGAAACGCGCGTTCAGCATCCTTGGTCCAAACGAAACCCTTCTTCAGGTTCTCTTTCTTAATTGTTTGTTCTATGAAACTTTGTAGGTGGGCAAAGTTCTGAATAAACTGACGATAAAAGTTTGATAAACCAAGGAAACATTGCGTTTCCTTAATTGACGTTGGAGAAGGCCAATCTAATATGGCACTGACCTTATCAGGATCCATGGATATTCTGTGTTGATTAATACAGAATCCCAAATACTTTACTTCAGATTTATGGAACTCACACTTCTCAGGTTTACAAAACAATTGTTTTTTCTTGAGTCTTTCCAGGACTTGCCGGACATGATTTATATGTTGCTCAGGATCACCGGAATATATCAAGATATCATCCAAATAAATGACTACATATTGGTTGAGTACATCAGAGAACACCAAATCCATAAAGCATTGAAAAACAGAAGGGGCGTTGGTCAGTTCAAAAGGCATAACACGGTACTCATAGTGCCCAAAAGGGGTACGGAAAGCTGTCTTCAATTCATCTCCTTCCTTGATCCGAAGGAGATGATCGGCACCCTGTAAGTCTAATTTGGTAAACATCTTGGCTCCTTGAATGGCATTCAATATATCTCTGATTAAAGGCAGCGGATATTGATCCTTAATCATTATTCTGTTGAGTTCACGAAAGTCAACACAAGGACGCAGACCCTTAGTCTTCTTTGGGATGAAGAAGAGAGGAGCCCCAGCAGGGGACGTGGAAGGAGCAATCAAACCGTTGTGTAAGTTATCATCTAAATATTCCTTTAGCACCTTCTTTTCTTGGTCTGTCAGAGAATACATTCGACCAAAGGGGACAACTTCATCAGGAATTAAAGGAACAGCACAGTCATAACTGTGATGAGGCAGCAAAATAGGATTGCTAGGTTTCTGAAAAATCTTGATATATTCCTGATAACAATCTGGAACCCCCTGGATCATATTGATAGAGTTAGTGTTATCCTTAGTTGACTGACAGGACCTTTTGGGAGTCCAATAAGAAGTAGTGGAATAACAGTTCTGTTGACAAAATGAAGACGTTAGGGATATAGTTCTTGTTTCCCAATTGATATAGGGGCTGTGTCGGGCTAACCAGGGTATTCCCAAAATTATGATGTGATTTGGTGAGGCTATGAGATCAAAGGCAACATGTTCTTGATGCCCCCCAAATGTCAAACAAAGAGTAGGAGTTTAGGCCACCACAGGTCCTGAGGTTAACGGAGAGCCACCCATCGTGTGAACCTGCTCAGGAGTCTCTCTAAGAATGCAGGGAATTCCTTTACTCGTAGCCCAGGTCTTATCCAGATAGAGTCCACTGGCTCCACAATCAAGGAGAGCCTGAAGGTGTTCTTCTTCATCTTGTGAACTTTGTAACTTGACCGAGAGGATATACAGGGTGGACATGCTTTCTTTGGAGGAACATTTTGATGGTAGTTCAGCTCCTCCTGTCTCCTTCCTCCTACAGGGGACAGGAGCTGGCGTTTCCCGCAGGTCTTGAGGGACATACCGGACAACTATGGACCAGGTGGCCAGCCTTACCACAGTACAGACAAAGTCCCTTTCATCGTTGTTCCTCCCTTTCTGACTCCGTCAGTGGCCCACGAACCAGATCTATCTGCATGGGTTCTTCAGGGGAGGTGGGGAGGCTTCGGATGGAATATCTTCCGTTCGCCGACTGCTAGCACGAAATGTACCAGACTGGTATGGAGCTCGTGTTCTACGTCTCTCCATCTTGCGCTCTCGAAGTCTATATTCGATGTTCATAGATTGATCCATTAATTCCTTCAAAGAACAAGCTGGAGAAGAATGTACAAGCTCATCTTTAATTTCTTCACGCAGGCCTCAGCGGAAAAGGCTTATGAAGGTGCGTTACACCCAGGAGGTTTCAGCTGCCAGCTGTTTGAAGTGGGTTATATACTCCAGAACATCCTGATTACTCTACTGAATGTCACATAAGGCTTCTTCAGCTGCTGCTTCTACCCCAGGTCGCTCAAACATTTGCTTGAAAAGAGTCAGAAAAGCGGAATAGTTAGCCAGGACTGGGTCTTCTGCAGAAACCAGAGGAGTCGCCCAAGCAAGCGCCGGACCAGACAAGGTGCTGATCAGATAGCCCACCTTAGCCTTATCCGAAGAAAACTGGAGTGGACGAAAGGCAAAGAAAACCATCAGGGCGTCCAAAAATTCCTTCATCTTTAGAGGATCTCCAGCATATCGAGGAGTAGTGGCAGATACAGGTAGTATGTCCATTGATCGGGAAGACAAGACCAGTCATAGCGCAGTGTTCTCTGCAAGTAACTGTTGTAAATCTTGGGCTTGTTGTTGGACAGTCTGCAACATGGCTTGAGCATTTTCTGACGCCTCCCCCTGTGGATCTTCCATTGCGATCTCGCAATGCGGAATCTTTTGGCGTTGCAATCTGTTATGTACTGCGCTGGACTTCTCACCTCTGGATACCGGGTTGGCGAATACACCAAGTCTTCTAGAGGTTCTAGATACTCCCAGATAAAGGCGATCCCTTCTAGTAGCCACGGTGTCGCTTGACAGGCTACGCCAAAGCAGACCGTACCTTCCAGAAGGAGTCCCAGAGGGAAAAAAACCCAACACTGGGGAAAAAACCTCAAACAGGAACTCCTGAAGAAAAACAAGAAAAAATTGGGCTTGACAACAGGAAATAAAAATAGGCAAATCTCCTGAGGCAAAAAGCAGGAACAAAGAACAGGCAAAAATCTCCCAAAGGCAAAAAGCAGGAACAAAGAACAGGCAAAAATCTCCCAATGCAAAAAACAAGAACAGAGAACAGGAGCAAACAGCACAACCAGAAGGAGGTGTTTGCAACGCAAGGTGGAACAAAACTGACTGACTTATTTACTGAGAAAAGGGAAGTGACATCACACGAAAAGGAAAGAACACCATCTTGAATTGGGAAGAGCCCATAGACAAGTATAGGAAAAAGAAAGTAGTATAAAAGAAAAACAGAGCATGCTGGGACAAAAACACGAAGAAGACAAGATGGACACAACATGGGCAGAGACAGGCAAAAAGACCAGACAAACCCACCACCAACAACAAAAAGAAGAAATAGGGCTACAGGTAAGTGTAGTGCTACCGGGAGCGAGATATATGCTTCCCAGAATGTGTAGTCAAAAAACGCAGGGAACAGAGCTCCGAGTATCGGTAGCACGTTCCATCCGCGAGGACAGAAAGAGACGCCGTGTCTGAGCACGGCGTTACAATTTCGTTTTTTCTGGCTTTGAGACTCTGGGCACTTTACCACTGCTGACCAATGCTAAAGTGCAAGTACTCCCTATCTAAATTGTATGGGTGATTTGTTTATACATGGTTGGCATATTTGATTTACTAGTAAGTCTCTAGTACAGTGCACCAGGTGTATCCCGTGCCTGAAACCCAAGTGCTAATAGTGGGCCTGCTGCACTGATTGTGCCACCCACATGAGTAACCCTGCAAACATGTCTCAGGCCTGCCATTGGAGTTTTAAACTGCCATTTCAACCTGGTAAGTGCACCTACTTGCCAGGCTCAAATATTCTCTTTTACTACATGTAGGTCACCCGGCAGGGTGCAGTGTATTAAAAAGGCAGGTCATGTACTGGTGTGATTTACATGTCCTGATAGTGAAATACTGCTAAACTTGTTTTTCACTATTGCAAGTCCTATCTCTCCCATAGGGTAACATGGGAATTACCTTGAAATATCTCTTAAGTGTAGTTTCCCATTGGGAACAGGTAGGGATGTGGAGTTTGGGGTCTCTGAACTCACAATTTAAAAATACATATTTTGGTGAAGTTAGTTTTTAAATTGTAAATTTTAAAATGGCACTTTTAGATACGGGGATTTTTTTGATCAACCATTCTGTGCCTCTGCCTGTCTGCTGAATACACATCTGTATCAGGATGACATTTGGGCTACAGTACAACAGTCATACAAAGGGAGCAGAGGTGTGTCCTGCATTTACTGATGGCCCATTACCAGACTGATGGGTATTCCTGAGCGAGAGTGGTGGGAGGAACTGACACTTGCACCTCAATAGGGCCTGGCCTGTCATCACACAAAGCAGTCTCCAAACCCTCTGGAGTGTGTCTGGGGCCAGGGAAGGGAAAAACAGGGACTTGTGCACTACAATGACCTCTTTGAAGTCTGCCTACTTCAAATACAGAAATGGATATAAGTACTGGACCGCTGACACCACATAGCTAGAATCCTTCTGGACTGAGGAAACTCTGTCAGGAAGAAGAGCTGTATGCTGCAGGGGGGACTGCCACTCGGCCTATTGCTTTGTTGTGCTGGCCTTATGCATGCTGCTTCTGTCCAGGGAGTGAAAGGACTGGATGTTGCTTTCTACATCCTGCTTCCAAAGTTGTCCAGGACCTTGAATTGAGCTTGCCCAGTGTTAAGAAGTCTCAGGGCCATCAATGACTTCACCTACCAGTACCTGGGCTGTCTTGCAGAGAGTCCTGACTTGTTAAGTGGTGTCACACGCAGTGCCTCGGCCCCTGGAAGTGGGGGCCCCTTCAGCACTGTGCCCTGACCTTGGAGCTCCTGAGTGAATCCGGAGGAAGGCCCCTCCATGTACTTTGCAGGGGTGCCCTCAAGTTTTGTTACACCACTATATGATCCTGAGAACAACTAGTAACAGGCACTGCATTGCATTAGTGCAAAAATATATTTATAGCACTATGGGCCAGATGTATCAAAGGGTTTTACCCATTCTGTGTCTATGGAAAGTGCGTTGGTACATATGGCCCTATATATTTATAGTGCAGTACTAAAACCAATAGGGGAAATATTAGTTATGAAGGTTACCTTCGCAGTGCATCATCTCACCCAGTAGAAATTACTGCCCCAGGATTATCACTTCAATTACAAGTGGTCTCTCAATGTTAACCATCTATTCCCATGGTTCTGCAGGCAACCTCATTCTTTGTAAACTGGCTTTTTCCCTATACATGCATTTATTCATCTCTCTCAACCAGCCTTTCTTGATTTGGAAAGGACTTTGCTGTCCATTTCTGGGCAATATCACATTGGGTCGATAAGAGACCCAAGTGTAATAGAGGTTTCATATAGCGATTTGCATCCTATCTGCTAAAATATTCTGCAAGGCTGATTTTAGAGAGGAAGGGACTAACCAACCTAAGACCTGTGATAGATTGTTAAACCCCGCCTCCAGAAAATGTGGCTTCCTGAGCAGCTTGATATTGTGTGAAAACAGGTACCATCTGCCACCTGAGGCATGTTGGAGCTTAGGGCCAGATGTAGCAAAATTTTGCGAGTCGCAAATGGCCCGAATCGCAATTTGCAACCCCGCAAAATCGGAAATGGGATGCAAAAATCCCATTTCCGAATCACAAATTGCGGCACGAGCCATTACCGACTCGCAAAAATAGTGACCCCATTTTGCGACCCGCAAATAGGAAGTCACAATTTGCGAGTCGCAAACCATATGAAATAGCCACTCGCAAATTGCGACTAGTCGCAAAAAGCCCATTTTGCACTTCCAATTTACCACTAACTCAGAGCAGGTGGTAACCAGAACCAAAGTATAAAAGGGGACCCAGAAGGCACCTGGGTCACTCAAGATGGCGGAGATATATGTGATAGCAAGGAGGAGGAGAGCCCACGCCGCACAGCAGATGAGGAGGAGGAGCCAGAGACAGGAGACGATATACAGAACCAGACAGACACTTTTCCAACAAACAGAGGAGGAGATATATGATAAATACAGACTCAGCAGTGCAGCAATATTAGAATTAATAGATCTACTCAATCCGCAGCTGCAATGCCAGAATGTGCGCGGCAGCGCCATCCCCACACATGTGCAAGTGCTATGCTCACTGCACCTCTTGGCCTCGGGAAGCTATCAGGGGGTCATTGCCGTGGCAGGTGGGGTATCTCAAAGTGCACTCTCACGGTTCTTCAGATCATTCCTAGATGCCATACTCACACACATGTCCAGATACATATACCTACCCAGGAATGAGGCAGAAATCAACAGAACCAAGTTGGAATTCTACAGGATTTCCAACTTCCCACATGTAATAGGGTGTGTAGACGGGACACATATACAAATATGCCCTCCTGCAAATCTGGAATATCTGTTCCGCAACCGGAAGTGTACCCAATCACTGAACATACAGGTGGTATGTGATGCCCATTATGTCATCACGGACATGGTAGCCAAATTTCCAGGGAGTACAAATGACTCTTACATTTTCAGGCACAGTGGGATATACCAACGCCTAGAACGTGGGGAGTTTGGAGATGGATACCTCCTAGGTATAGCTGAATAGCGGAACCCATCTATGCCCAGCTAACAATGTACATTTTATGCCAAACAGGTGACAGTGCATATGCACTACGACCATGGATACTTACCCCGTACTTAACACCCAGCAATGAGACAGAGAGGCGATACAACAGTGCACATAGGAGGACCCGAAATATTATAGAGAGGACCTTTGGACTGTTGAAGGCAAGATTCAGATGCCTCCACAGAAGTGGAGGTGCCCTCCAGTATGCCCCATTAACAGCATTCAAGATTGTTGGCGCATGCGCTATACTGCACAACATTGCCACCAGACGTGGGTTACATATCACCCCAGAAGACCCAGATTCGGAGGATGACGAGCAAGAGCTACCACAACGCCATCATGGGGAAAGAAGCATTGCAAATCAAGGCAGACAGAGACGGGACCACATTGCAAACCAATACTTTGGAAGGTACGTGGTAACTGTCACCACACACACGAATGTCACACACAAAGAGCCCAGGTGTGAAGTGGAACAAACAAGAACTTTAATGATGTGAACCAATAAACTATTTACAGAAACTAATGATCAGGGGCTGATAAAGTCCACCTGCTATGAGGACACATTAACCTCATGTGCCCCCATTGTATGTCAGTGCGTAGCTCACACCCTACGCCTGGGACACCCAGCATGGCTGGTTCCTGGAGCATTTGCAGTGCCCTGCCGTGCACTTCCACTACGCAACACCCTGGTGTCTGTGGCTGATGCACTACTTATAGTAGAGCCCTCCTCACTGTCTTGCAGCGTTTCTGCCGCGCCCCTGGCCACTTGTCGTGCCTCCATCATGTCGACTGTGTGGCTTATGCGTCCCAGCCCACGAGCCACATCGCTGGCAAAGTGGCCCAGGTCCACCTGTAGGCTGACTGTGCGACGTGACAGCCCAGTGGTATTTACCGCCAGGCGGACGATGGAGGAAGCCATGCGGTCTAGGCGGTGGATTAGCTGCCGGTAACGCGCCTTACACCCTCTCTCTCCTTGACAAGTTCAGCCACTAGTTGTCTAATTGAGAGCTCAAGGTCACCTACATTGCTGTTCAGGTGTTGTAGCTCTGTGTGGACCTGTTGCAGCCCTGTTGTTTGATTTCTTTCCATGCGCCGCATGGCCCCTGAAATCAGTCTCATTTACCTTCTCTGCAGGCGCTGACCATGGATGAGTGCAGTCTCGGCGGCGGAAATGGAGGCGTCCCCTACTTCTCCCTGTGACACTGGAGGGACATTGACACGTCGCCTACGACGCGGTGGTGGATCTGTGTCCTGTACGCTGGCACTGTGGCTGGGACCGGGTGCTGCCTCAATCTCCAGTATGGCCACTGGTGCATCTGGAGGGGACTGTGGTTGGGTGGTGCAGGTCCCTGTGGCGGCTGCTCCTGGGTCCTGTGCTGCCTGGTGGCTGACCTCTGGCCCCTGGACGGTGTGGCTGGAGGTGGTGTCTTGTGGGAGACCTGTGGGACATAGGGAACACACTGTCAGTATCTACCATCTGTTGTATGCTTCCTAATAAACTGTTGCCTATATGCTGCCTACTTGACTACATTGCCCATAATGCACCATGCTGGTGGTTGCTACTCTGACATGGAGCTATTTTGGTTGTGCATGCTGCTGTGTACTAGGTGGGTGGAGGTATGGCAGATATGGGAGTACATGCATGTTTTGTGGTACTCACTGGTTGATGGTCCTGGCGCTGACGTGTCCAGCTCTCCTATTCCGGACACTGCCTCTGGCTCCAGGGTCTCTTCCACTCTTTCCTCCAAGGGTGTTGGTGGTGGTATGGTAGATGGTCCTCCTCCAGTGCCCCTCATCTCCCGGAGGCGCTCTGCCCCCCTCTCCTTGGTCCGGGAGCGCAGGTCATACCACCTTGTTTTCAGTTCCTCAATGCTCCTGTGGCTCACACCCATTGAATTGACTTTTTCTTGGATTTCAGTCCAAATCCTCCTTTTTTCCAGCTCTGGCACACTGAGGGCTGCTCTCCCAAAGAGTTGATCATGGTGCTGGCAGCATTCATCCGTCAGCACCTCCAGTTCTTTTTCTGAAAATTGTATCTTTCTCTTTCTGGCTGTCTCCTCCATTGTAGCTGCTGTTCCTCCTGTTGGCTGTTCAGCAGCTGGGAATGGGTGTGGTCCTCCCTCCTCCCAGGTGTATTAGTAAACTTCCTGGCTGTGATGTCATCATCAAGAGCCAGGAAGTGTTTTCCAGAGTGTTCTGCTGCACCTGCATGCAATTTGCGGCACAGTCGCAATTTGCGACACCCACTCGCAATTTGCGTGTTCGTTTTTAGCGAGGTCGCAAAAAGTGACCTCGCAAACAGCGGACTCGCAATCTGCAGTGTGACTTCATTTGCGAGTCGCAAAATGAAGTCGCTTTTTCTTGTTGGATACCATTTTGCGAGTCGGAAATTGCGAGTCGCAACGACTCGCAATTTCCGACTCGCAATTTTATATCTACCTACATCTGGCCCTTAGTCACTACCGTTTTGCCATACATGAAGATATTTAAATTTCATTAAGAAATACTGAGTGGAAATTGCCAATTCAAGGAGGGCTTCGATCAGGTCTCCTTCAGACTGCTCATTCATAACTACCTCCTACACACTCCTTACAAACTGAAGGGGATCAGGAGAGGTGATGACCGGGGACTTGTATACTCCTGAGATTCCTTTATCGCAAATGGCCCTCGTCGTAATCTTAGCATCTAATGCATTAAAGTCAGCTATGTCTCTGGCCTCTTTTAGAAATCTACAACAATAATTGAGATCTGTGTAGTTCAATTTTTGTTCACAGGTCAAAGAATGATAAGAAAGTGGATTGGGCAGCCACATTCTCAAGTTGGGATACACCAATAACGTCCAAAAAGCAAATACCCCAAGAGTATGTACTTCGGTCAGGAGTGTCACAACCCAGAAGGGGGGGGGATGAATTCAGTGGGTGGAGCTGAATGCAGCTAATGGAGACATGTAAGCCAGTGCTCTGTAGTACATTTACACTTGCAAACGGCGAATATCCTAAAATAGTGAATAATAAGTAGAAAAGTAAATGTGCACATGAATATTTACGCTACCAAGTGGGCAATAAACACTGATCCTGACTGCCACAATTCTCCCCCAGTTCATATACCTGTTTGCCCTACACATGTAAAGGAATTTCAAATACACACTAAATTGCAAGGGGCACAGAAGTGTTCAGCTGTATCCAATTTATTTTTAATTAAATATTAAGATTTGCAAAATAAACATAATATAGGGTCCTGTGTAAGGCGGCCAACAGGGCCAATATGGAAGCCACACTTTAGAAGAGCTCTGGCTGCCCCCCCACCCCATTAATCTAGTTATCACCTGCCTTGGTGAGTGGCATATGTGACTCCCTGTCAGTGAGTCAGCCATCTTGCCTATCAAAGTGGGCAGCAAGATTGGTATTTTGCCAAACTGCTCGTGCTCCCTTTCTTATTGTTTCGTTCTCCTGCTTGAGGGCAGGGGGTGGGCCAAGGTGTGGTTGGAGGGCAATTGGTGCTGCAGAGGCCCTGGGGAGCTTTGTGTGGGACAAAACAGTCTACCCTTTTGGAACACAGGTAGAGATTAGTGCTCGGAATCCCCCGCAAGACCAAAGGGAGACTGACACGTCGGATGTAAGAAAATGACTGCCTACTTCACTGTTGGAAGGCTTGATCTGGTGGGACCTTCCTTTGAGTTCCGGTGTTCCTATCTTCTGTCCGTCTACGCTAACTGCTGTCTCCCAGAGCATAGCATCAGATCCCAGCATTGAGGGCCTTCTTTTGACAGACATAACTGGAGGCCCGATGGTCAAAGACAAAATGAACCCCATCCATCACTGGGGAAACTAGATACTTTTCCTAAAAAACACTCTGGGGACTGCTTCCTGGGGACAGCCTCCTGCTTCCTCATTTTGGCTGATGGGCCTCTAAACCTGGCTTTGTCCACTGAATTCATCCAGGTCTCTGAAGCAAGAATTGGTGAAGTTTTCCTGGAAGTGTCTCTACTGTGGCAGGATCTGGATCGGAGAGCAGTAGAGAGTCACAATGGCCGAGGGTCGCACTTCGGAATTGGAAGACCCCTTCAAATCCCTGCTAGATTCCATAAACCACCGAAGGTATCATGGGAAATGTAACGTTGCCTCAACAAAGCATAAACCATCTTCTCTGGGACTCAAAAGATCTTCTCCAAATTGCATTATTGGTTTATATGTCGTACCTGGTTTCTGAGGTGAGCGGATTCTTACTTTGCAACTATTGAAGGCTCGGCCAGTTCACAGGTTGTGCTTTGGGAGGCCTTTAAATCTGCAATTTTGGGGAGGACAGTGATGTGTATTTCTCTGATAAAAGAAAATAGGTGGGAAGTGATCTCCTTGAATAAGAAATCGAATATTATGTCTCATAAATCATGGTACCCTTCTAGCAATTCACCTTTAGGTAATAAGTAATGATTCCACTTACTGGCCAAATTCCTGCCAGAAACATATCTGTCACTGTGGTGAGAGGAAGGGCAGACTACTTTATTAACTAAGCCATAGAGAACATCTTTCCTATCACCTAGGCAAGATATGTAATATGGCCGGTGACCCCTTGGTTCAAAACCGAGCAATGGCGGAGGCCTCCACCCAATAGAGCATGAAGCTATAGAAACAAAGTGCCTATTGGACCTGAGGCTCCTTCTTAATGAAGATACATTTACCATCATTGCCTCAGGCAGACAGGGTCTGTTTGAACCTTTCCCCTTCAGTTGAGGAGGTGAAAGCAGCAGTATACCAACTCTCAACCACCAGTACTCCTTGATCTAATATTTAAGTGTTTCTCATCCAGATTAGTTCCCCACCTCCATAATATGTTCCTTAGTGCGATAAAATTGTTGCTCTCCTTCCTGCTCTCTCCACAGGTCTCTAAGCAGCCCCACTGTCTGTCTGATACCCAGCTCACGTCTGGTCCAGTAAAAACTGCAGTTCAGTTATCTGGGACACTCAGTGACAATCACAGGAAGTGTCACTTCTGTTTTTCAACAGTATAATCTTTATCCCTCTGTGATTCCTATGCACACCCTCCTTCCTGAACATGGTCTCCTGTTCTCAGCACACGCCTCTCCATTATTCCTGGTCACTGACCCTTATTGATTTAAAGTGAGCATGCAGGGGGCCATCTTGGAAATTGTCGGGACACATGCAAAATACAGTGGATTCCTATTGAAACTGGAAATGCACATTTTCCTTTTGGTGGGTTCTAATAAGATTTTTCTGGCATAAACCAAGAACTGGAAAACCTAGCCTTATAATAAGGAATCAGGGGTGGGTGGGCAAGATGTCACCAGGAGCAGTCGCCTTTCCGTGAGGCTCCACTCCTCACTGGGCCCATCTACAGGAAGCTCTGTGGTTGGAACCATCTACAATCATCCTACTATTGAGAGGCACTACGAATCGCCCAAACTGAAGTGGAGACTCTCCCACATCATCTCTAGACGAGGTTGCGGGCAAGTTCTCCTGCAGGTTCGGCCTTGCGGCATGGCCTGATCCTGAATCTTGGTTGGGCACAAAGGAAAATGCGTTGAGCCCTCTGGTGCCGTGATAATAGCGGCTGCCTCACTGTACCTTGCTCCAGGGGCCAACTGGGGCTTAGCGTGCTGACCCCCTGGCAATAGAGGCGTGACGTGTGCCCGAGGATGATTCCGTTGGACCACCCCCCGGTTGCTCCCTTTAATGACAAAGTTAAGGTGGTACTTAGGACTCAGCCCCTGCCAACTCTCCTGACCACTTCCTTGACAATGTTGCGTCATGGACAGCCACATCGAGGAGCCAGAGTTTCCCCTACATCTGCGGTACTGAAGCTCTGACTTACATGGGACAACCACCCCCCCTTGCTTCATCTGGATCCATGCCCAGCACTGCCAATGGTGCGAGCTTTGGACATTACAGAACTAACACTCTGTACCCAGTGACTTGTTTGCTGTGCCGCTTCTTCTGTATTGGCTTGCTGAAGGCCCTGGGTCCCCCCGAGCACTGTTGGCAATCAGGGCTTGGTCCCGCTTCTTACAGAAATTCAGACGCCATTGATGACAGGTGCCGGGGTGCTGCTCGAATATGAATTGACCTTGAAAAAACAAAAGACAAGAGGTGTTTGACAAAGCATGAACAGTTTGTTTAATTAAACATTACGGCTGGGAGAACAGGTACAAAAACAGGGTCTGAGAACTGTCTCAAAGTACAATTGTTCTAAGCAGTGTTTTAAACATTTCTCTGAGTACTATTAAACAACTTAAACATTCCTTTCTTGGTCAAGAATGTGAACAGTTATCCTGGAGCCATAAATAGGGTCCTGAAAACAAATGCAGGTGGGCCTTGTCCTTGCATGGACATAATAAGGGCCAGTGGATAAAGTATCCAGCTGTCTGGCCTGAGGTGTGCACGATTGCTGCATGTACTGTGTGTGCTGTGTTCTGACTGGCTGAGTGTTTCTAACTACATGTGGCATCTGACTTTATTATGTTTGGGAATGGACGTGCCCTTCTGGCCATGTGTGCTTTATTGGGATCAATCTCCTGAGACTATTGTGGTGTTGCTGCGCTTATCTGTGGGACTGACCTGAGTTTCCTGTTTGTGCATGTTTGCCGGATACGTGCTGCCCCACCTGTAACCTGTCAATCAGTAGCCTCAGGCTGAGGTATCAGAGCTTGTCTGACCACATACTGTGGAATCGAGGTTGATGGAGAGTTCATGACGGGTGAATTCGACAACAGCAATGCAATTTCATTATTATATGTAAACGTACCATGGTGTACATCAACAATGATTTTCCAATGTTAATTGGGGCATAGTCTGGCTGAAAGCCTCTGTTCCAGAAATCTATCAGGGCCATGCTGACAGCCTCCCCTGCACCAGTGGACTCGATCCGCCAGTTGGAATGCACCCTCGAAAAACATACTGGGATGTTTGGCAAGGAGCTACAAGCTATCTAAGACTCTAAAACTGCCATGGAGGCCCAACTTGGGGGAAACCAAATGGACACTAGGTTGTTGTGGGCTGATCATGTCAAACTTATGGAGAGCGTGGACGAAGTGGAATCCTTCTTGACTTCAATGCGACCCTCCCTGATAACCATGCAAGACTAACTGAAACCCTTACAAACTGAATTATAAGCCCTCAAGGCGAGGGAAGAGGATGCTGAGGGACACAAACGTAGAAGACCCCAACGTAGAGCTCTTTCAAGAGGACAGGTTAATGACTACAATTCTGGTCAACCAGATTCCAAAGTTTATACCACGTCCAGCAATAGCAGCCTACTCCACTATAGACATAGGGATCTCGTACTGCAACTGCTCTGAGTGAAAGGCCCCTGGACCAATAATGGAAACAACATCACAACATACCCGGCCTACACAGCGATGGTCCAGAACACCTTTGAAGCAGCCAAGGCACTACTACGCACTTTGGGACTGACATATGCATTACTTTTTCCTGCCAAGTTTAGGGTTGTGGATGCTAGCACAACACATTTCGTCCCCTCCCCGAAGGAGGCCTGTGCATGGTTGTGCTTCAAAGGGGTGCAGGACCAGCTGAGAACAACTGGAGATGATACACTGGGCTGGTCCGATACAACGATGCCTCCCGCTCCAGCCACGTTCTCGTACCTCTGAGCAAAAGCCTGCTAAGGAACAGTCGCAGGTGATGGTGATTTCCCTCCATGGCATAAGCAGATTTTAGGTCCTGCCCCCTGATGCAGCTCACGAATCAGTACTGGGAGCTTGCAGTTCAGTGACCTTGGATGGGGAGTCCACAATTGTGCCACTTTCCATTGCTGGTGCGTGTGATAGATTGAGCTTGTACACATTGGGGGCTGAAAGGGGGCGATTTACATATCCCCTGATGTTTACATTTCCTATAATGGGGACTCTATGTTGTACGGACTGCACATTTGGGTCCAGGAGGACCAGCTTGCTACTGGTTCTTCCAACATAGAACTCTTGGCCTTCCAGAGACTTCCACAAGGACCATTTGGTACTGGGGACACATGTTAGTTACTTATTGCACTGTTGAGGACATTGTGGCACGATGCCCGTTAGCATCCAAGTTAAGGGTGAAGGAGTTATTGTTATGTTATGTAACATTTCTCGATTTTTGTTAGGGCTGGGCAGAGGGGCATCAAAGGAAGTACAGGAGTAGCAGTTGACATGGTGAGGGGACACACTAAATGTCCCTTGCTTCAGGAAGCAACACAATACACATGGCTACCACATACAATGTACTGACCTCGAATATTAGAGGCATTGGAACCCTGATCAGACGTTACAGGATATATGCGTAACTTAGGCATAGGCACATTCACATTGCTTGCCTCCCGGAGACACACCTCACTGCTACAGAACTAGGGAAGGTGTCCAGGTGCTTAGTGTGCTGACCCTCTTGTTGCCTAGAGTGGCAGAGGGCAGCGGCACAGACAGGTATTTTGTACTGTATATTCCACTTATGCCTGTGGGGCCCTGGGTTAGATTGCACCAGGGGTGTCCTCTGTGCAGAGTAGAGCTGTGATGGATCCCAACAGCTGCTATGTGCTGCTAGAGGGAGCACTAGATCGTCGACCACTTTCGGTGGCATCACTTAGTGCACCAAACATGCCCCAGGGTGAGTTTTTCCACACACTGTCACCCGCCCTGCTTTTGAATCCCCAGGCACCAGGTATTTGGGGAGAGAATTTTAATTGTGTACTCAGCACAGACATGGATTGCTCAAAAACCCCTCTCCCTGGAGACCCACAGGCCTCCAAGCAACTAGACACTTTAGACAATTGTTAGCTGCAGTACACAATTTTTGGTGGATAGGTCACCCAGGGGAGGCGGACTACGCTCTAGGCCACCAGTTACACACTAGGCTAGGTTACATCCTTTGTAATGCAGAGTTCTGGCCTCGGATGTCCAGTTCTAAGTAATTGGGCTGGACAATATCCGATCAATGTAGGAGGCTGGCCTGGCTTGTAGTGGGTACCTTGTGGTACTTACACCTTGTTACAGGCCCAGTTATCCCTTATCAGTAGATTAGAGGTGTTCTAGCAGCTTAGGCTGATACAGGTAGCTATAGCAGAGCAGCTTAGGCTGAACTAGGAGACATGCAAAGCTCCTACTACACCACTTATATCACTTAGTACTATATCTTAAGAAAACATACTACTCAGAGTTACTAAAAATAAAGGTACTTTATTTTAGTGACAATATGCCAAAAGTATCTCAGAGGATATACTCCCTTAGGAGGTAAGTAATATACACAAAATATACACACAAATCAAATCAGGTAAGTAAACAGTTAGAAAAGCAGTGCAAATACTGTAGAACACAATAGAATGCAATAGGAGGAAATAGGCCTAGGGGCAACACAAACCATATACTCCAAAAGTGGAATGCGAACGACAAATGGACCCCAGGCCTAGTGTAGTGTGTAGAGGGTCTCTTGGAGTGTAAGAAAACACTAAGGGTGTCCAAGATACCCCGCCCCAAGACCTGGAAAAGTAGGAGTAAAGTTACCCTACTACCCCAGAAAGACTGTAAAGTCGAGATAGGGGATTCTGCAAGGACAACAACTGACTGCAAAGCACTGAAGACGGATTCCTGGACCTGAGGACCTGTAAAGGAAGGAGACCAAGTCCAAGAGTCACGTAAGTGTCCAGGGGGGGCAGGAGCCCACTAAACCCTGGATTAAGGTGCAAAAGGGCTGCTTCCGGGTGGAAGAAGCCAAAGATTCTGCAACAATGGAAGGTGCCAGGAGCTTCTCCTTTGGCCAGAAGATGTCCCACAGCGTGCTGGAGGATGCAGAGTTGTTTCCACGCAGAAAGACCGCATACAAGCCTTGCTAGCTGCAAGAGTCGTGGTTGAAGGTTTTGGGTGCTGCCAGGGCCCAGGAGGGACCAGGAGGTTGCCCCTTGGAGAAGGAGACAGAGGGGGCGCTCAGCAATATGGAGAGCCCATGCAGAAGCAGGCAGCACCCGCAGAAGCACCTGAACAGGCATTCAGAAGATCTAGGCACAATGTTCGACTCAGCACAACAAAAGGGAGTCCTACGAAGTCGGAGTCCAACTCAGCAAGTTGGGCAATGCAGGACAGAGTGCTGGGGACCTGGGCTAGGCTTTGCATGAAGGAAGTCTTGCAAAAGTGCACAGAAGCCCTAGCAGCTGCAGTTCACGCAGTACACAGGATTACTGTCTGGCGTGGGGAGGCAAGGAATTACCTCCACCAAATTTGAACAGAAGGGCCCCTGGACTGTCTGGGGCACTTGGACCAAGGCTCCTGTGTTCCAGGGACCACGGTCGTCAGGGTGAGAGGGAACCTAGAGGATGGGTGATGCAGAAGTTTGGTGCCTGCGTTGGCAGGGGGAAGATTCCGCTGACCCACAGGAGATTTCTTCTTGACTTCCAGTGCAGGGTGAAGGCAGACAGCCCTCAGAGCATGCACCACCAGGAAACAGTCGAGAAAGCCGGCAGGATGAGGCGCTACAATGTTGCTGGTAGTCTACTTTGTTGCGGTTTTGCAGGCGTCCTGGAGCAGTCTGTGGTCGATCCTTGGCAGAAGTCGAAGAGGGAAGTGCAGAGGAACTCTGGTGAGCTCTTGCATTCGTTATCTGATGAGATACCCACAGGAGAGACCCTAAATAGCCCTCAGAGGAGGATTGGCTACAGAGAAAGGTAAGCACCTATCAGGATGGGTCTCTGACGTCACCTGCTGGCACTGGCCACCCAGAGCTGTCCATTGTGCCCTCACACCTCTGCATCCAAGATGGCAGAGGCCTGGGACACACTGGAGGAGCTCTGGGCACCTCCCCTGGGAGGTGCTGGTCAGGGGGGTGATCACTCCCCTTTCCTTTGTCCAGTTTCGCGCCAGAGCAGGGCTGGGGGGATCCCTGAACCGGTGTAGACTGGCTTATGCAAGGAGGGCACCATCTGTTAACAAAATGCAAATAAAGAAATATAAAAAATAATAATAATAATAAGGAATCAGGTGGGTCGTGCTTATTCTTGGTGTGTACTGGAATTTTGGGGGTTTACATATTTTGGTTGTTATTTCTACTTTATATACTGTTTTATTTTGTGTCATTTTGGTTTTAGTGAGATCTTAGCTCCCATGATTCAATGCGTTTTACTAGTATTTGTGCATTTAGAATAGTAAATGAACACCACTATTTTTCACAATGTTTGTGTAACTGGATTTAGAACAGTAAATCTCCTGTAAACATTCATGAATTTCTCCAATGCATTAATGTATACATTAGAATATATAATCACCTCTACACATTCATTCCCTGTCCCCAATGTTTGAGGGAGCGGAGTTACAATAGTAAATTAGCCCCCCCCAGGATATACGCACTTTCACGCAAGTTTGTGAGATATTGCGAGTGTGGCTTAGAAAGTAATTCCAGCTACCTGGATTTATGCACTTTTCCCAACAGTAGGAAGACTGGGGTTTGAACAGTAAATTAACCCATTATCACCTCCAATATTCACTCACTACCCCAATGTTTGTGGAACAGTAGTCACAATAGTAAATCAGCGTCTGGGATTCATGCACTTTTTCCAATGTTTGTCAAACTAGTAAATCATCACCTCAGGCTTTTTACACGTTCCCTAATGTTTGTGGCATTCAAATTAAAATAGTAATTTATCCCCAAAGTTTCATGCACTTTGCCCAATGTTTGTGGTAATAGAGTGAGAAGAATAAATATCCCCCCTAGCATGGATGCACTTGTCCAAATGTTTGTGGGACTGGCGTTATAACAGTAGATTAATCTACTAGGATTGACATACTTTTCCGGTGTTTGGAGATCCTTCTCTTATGATCGCTGCACTTTCCTTAATACTTGTGAAATTGAAGTTGTAACAGTAAACTCCCCCCCCCCAGGATCTATGCACCATCCTTAGTGATTGTGGAACTGAAATTAGAACAGTCAAGCATCTTATCAACATTCATTCACTTTCACCAAAGTTTGTGCAAGTAGAGTTAGACCAGCAAATTAGCCTCAAAATCTATGCATTTTCCACAATGTCTAAGGGATTAGAGTTAGAATTGTAAATCACTGCCCAGGATATATGCATTTTTCTTAATGTCTGTGGGACTGGAATTAGAACAGTAAATCAGCACAACAATGATGTGCTTTCCCCAAGTGTTTGTGGTAGTCGAGTTACAGTAGTAAAAAGGCCTCCAAAATTCATGCACTTACCTCATTATTTGTGAGAACTGAGATAGAACAGTGAATCCCCCTTCCACCAATGGATCAAAGCTCTCAATATCTGTTGAAGTGGGCTTGGTATATTAGGTAAGTACCATTTAATTTCTGTTCTTTTAGTTTTTGTGATTCTAGTTTCAAATAGCAAATAATTCCCATATTATGTTTGGTGAAAAGGTTCACAGTATTTATACCTCACATGATAACATTTACAATCATTTAACATGCTTTAATGACATACGCAATCGTTAAGATTATTAAGATAATTGTGATGTAATTTTTAACCTGAATATTACATAGGATTGCATGCATACTTAGCTCCATTTTCTAACATTGTCTTGTATTTCCATGAATGAATGCAATTTCTATAAAAAAATACATTATATATTTCTTTTAAAGAAAATCGTTCATTATGTTTTAAATTGAATTCAATGCATTTTTAGCCTTTTTTCATACTGCAAAGGTTTTTGTGTGAGTGTAGCATGATTTTTGTACCGGAAGGGTACTTTTTCAGGACAAAATACTGTGCTTAAACTTACTGTACACTTTTCCCACTTTGTATATATGCTGTAAACTACAGCTCACATGCAAAATTAGAAACGTTTTTGGGGAAAAAAACTTTGCTCCTTCTTTGTGCATGTGTCAAGGAGGCGTAATTTGTTGGCACAAAGCCCTGTCAACAAATGTTAGAAGATATAGGGCTTTTTCTCAAAAATATGGCTGATTGCATTAACAATGCCTATGTATCAGCCACGAAATAACACTTTGAAGAAAAGTAGTGCATAGCACTATTTGCATCACTTTGAGGCAACTTTCATGTTTTGTGTGGAAAGCAAATCCCAAATCAGCACCAGTTTGCGGCACTTTTGGTGACTTTGCACTGGTACAAAATGTTGATAGATCTGGCCCTTTGCGCCTATTTTCACCTTATTGGATGTTATTTCTTTGATAACCATATCCTTGTGTTATTGACTATGCAGTGTTGACAATATTTCGGATCTTGCTGAATGTTTTTCAGGTCAAAGCCAGCTATGGTTGGCTAATGACATCTTGGGGACATTTGGAAAGCTTCTCTGGTAATGCATTACAAATGTTCTTTACCTTTGGCTTTGTGGTTTATAGCTCACATTTGCTTGCATTCTATTTGCAGGCTCTATTTGTTTTAGGCTGTCCAGGTCGACTTCCTTTGCCCAAACCCTATTTACAGTATTCGGCCACCGCTGCTAGATTTCTATAAATAGGCCATTAAATATTGTTCTTATCTTGTCACATTTGCTACACATTCGAAGACAGAGGTCAAATGACAGGCTCTGCCTAGCTCAAATGTCAGGCTCCGTCTTCGAGGGAGCTTGGTGTTTACTTTTGTTTCTCTGACTTCAAAGTGAGAGAATTTATGTTACAGTCATATGGGCTCCAGGGGAGTGTTTGAGGAAGGCTGTATGACTTGTTTTACTAACATATAACAAAATGTAAATGTCTGTCAATGAATTGTGCAGACATTTCATAATTAGGAACAACAAAATAAGCACAATGTTTGGTAATTTTAAGTGTGGTGGAAACAATTTTAAAACAATCAAAACAAATCACTACACTAGGTGATGATGTTTCCACACATTATAGTTTTTGCGCTGTATATTTTTACCGGTGAAACTGTATCTCTGTCCAATTGTAGTGGTTATTATAAGTTAAGATGTATTGTTTGTAATGGAAGTTTGCTACCTCACCATGAATATTGCCCTCCGTGCCCTCCGTGCCACTCCACTCTACTCTGCACCACTCAACACTATACTACTCCACTGTACACCACTCTACAATGCATCACTGCACTGTACTCTGTACTACTCCACTCTATGTCACTTCACTCCACACCTCTGTATGCCACAAAACTCTACACTATGCCAATTCACTCTGTTAGAAATGGGGTCTCTAGTTGGCAGTGGTTTGCACACTGTCCAAGTAGGGACCCCCACTCTAGTCAGGGTAAGGGAGTCACACATCTAAGATAACCCCTGCTCACCCCCATGGTAGCTTGGCACGAGCAGACAGGCTTATCTCAGAGGCAATGTGTAAAGTATTTGCACAAACACACACAGTAACACAGTGAAAACACCACAGAAGTGCTCCACAGTAGTTTAGAAAGATAGCCAATATTTATTTGAGTAACACAAGACAAAAATGACAAAAATGCAACATATACAAGTGAAGATATCACTTTTTAAAGGTTTAAATGAGTCTTAATCCATAGGAATTAATGGTTGTTTCTTTTTAGCACAAAGTACCTGGGATGCATCAAAAACAAAGATGATGCAGGCCGCAGGGGAGGTGAGGTGCCCAAAAAGCAAAGCGATGTGTCGGTTCCCTACTACGCAGGGGAGGTGATGTGTATATTCTTTCCTCATCAGAGAGGCAATGCATTGGTTCCTTACTGAAGGGGAGGTGATGAATCAATTCTTTCCTTGCAGGAAAGGCAATGCATTGAAATCCAGACACGCAGCCTCGGTTCATTACTGCATTGCGCAGTCGATGAGAAATGTACACCCTGGGGACGATACGTGGAAAATCTAAATAGTAATGTTGATGGAGTCATGGGGAAACAGAGGCTGCGTTGATTCTTCAGCTGTGGGACAGGTGCTTCATCGATTTTTCAGTCGTGACCTGTCGGTGTGTGGAACTTCTTCTTCATGTCACCAGCTTACAATTCCAAGGGCCCAGGCATTGGAGTTGGCACCACTTAGCAACAGAAGAGCCCAGGCACTGACAGATGAAGTCTTTGATGTCCCAGAGACTTCTTAACAGGAGGCAAGTTCAGTTCAAGCTCTTGGAGAACCATGGAAAGCAGGATGTAGAAAGCAAAGTCCAGTCCTTTCACTCCCAAGACAGAAGCAGCAGGCCGGCACAACAGAACATGCGGAGTGGCAGTCTCTCCTATGGCATCCAGCTCTTCTTCATGGCAGAATGCCCTCAATCCAGAAGTGTTCTAACTTTGTGAGGTCAGGGCTCCAGTACTTATACCCCTTTCTGCCTTTGAAGTAGGCAACCTTCAAAGGAAAGTCTTCGTAGTGCACAAGACTCTGCCTTTCCCTGTCCTGGCCCCAGACACACTCCAGGGGGCGGGAGACTGCTTTGTGTAAAGACAGGCACAGCCCTATATAGGTGCAGGCATCACCTCTTCCCACCACTCTAGCTCAGAAAGACTCATCAGGATATACAGGGCACACCTCAGCTGCCTTTGTGTGACTGTCTAGAGTGAATTCACAAACAGCCCAACTGTCATCCTGACCCAGATGTGAATTCTACAGCCAGGGAGAGGCAGAGAATGGGTCAGCAAGAAAATGTGCCCTTTATAAAAGTAGCATTTTCAAACTTACAATTAAAAAAACAACTTCACCAAAAGATGTATTTTTAAATTGTGAGTTCAAAGACCCCAAACTCCACACCTCTATCTGTTCCCAAAGGGAAATTACACTTAGAGGATATTTCAAGGCAATCCCCATCTTATCCCCTGGGAGAGATAGTCCTTGCAGTAGTGAAAAATGAATTTAGCAGTTTTTACTATCAGGACATGTAAAGTATACCATACATGTCCTACCTTTTAAATACACTGCACCCTGCACATGGGCTGCCTTGCGCCTACCTTAGGGGTGACTTACATGTAGTAAAAAGGAAGGTTTTGGGCTTTGCAAGTGGGTGCACTTGCCAGGTCGAACTGACAGTTTAAAATTGCGCACACAGTGGCAGGTCTGAGACATGTTTACAGGACTACTCGTGTGGGTTGCACAATCAGTGTTGCAGGCCCACTAGTAGCATTTGATTTAAAGGCCCTGGGCACACACAGGCCCATATTTATACTTTTTTAGTGCCGCATTTGCGCTGCTTTTTAACGCAATAGCAGCACAAACTTACAAAATACAAATGTATTTTGTAAGTTTGTGCTGCTTTTGCGTAAAAAAAATGACGCAAATGCAGTGCTAAAAAGTATAAATATGGGCCATAGTGCACTTTCCTAGGGACTTACTGGTAAATCAAATATGCCAAGCACGAGTAAACCAATTACCAATACAATTTAGACAGAGAATACTTGCACTTTAGCACTGATCATTGGTGGTAAAGTGCCCAGAATCCTAAAGTCAGCAAAATCGAAATTCAGCACAGGATCAAAACAGGAGGTCAGAAGCCAAAAAGACAGGGGAAACCACACCAAGAGCTGACAGGTCTAACACACTCTACCCCACACTCCTCTTCTATTCACCATTGCACTATTCATCATTGCACACTATATTCTGCATTACTCCACTCGATGCCACTCTACTGTATAACACCACACCTTGTGCCATTGCACTGTATGCCAATGCAGTCTACTCTGTACCACTCCACTCTATGCCAATGCACTCTAAACCACTCCACTGTACGCCACTCTAATCTACTGTGCACCACTGCACTCTACTCTGAAACAATCTACTCTTTGCCGCTGCACTCTGCACAACTCCACTATGTGCCACTCCACTCTCCTCTGCACCACTGCACTCGATGCGAATGCACTCTACACCTCTTTACTCAAAACCAATGCACGGTATGCCACTGCACTATACATCAACTACTCTGCACCACTGCATGCCATGCCACTATACTCTGCAACACTCTATGCCATTATACTGTACTCTGCAACAGTTTACGCAACTGCACTATACACCACTGTACTCTGTGCCATTGTACTCTGTCACTCTATTCTACTCCAACCACTGTACTCTACGCTGTTGCTCTCTATGCCACTCTACTCTGTACCACTCAGCGCCACCATACGACAGTGCACTCCATGCCAATGCACTCTATGCCACTACGCTCTATGCTACTACACTCTATGCTACTGCACTTTACTCTGCACCACTCCACTCTACTCTGCACCACTACACTCTACATCACTTCACTCTATGCCACTCTACCCTGTATCATTGCACTTTCTGCCACTAAACTCTATGCCACCCTTATCTGCATCACCACACTCTATACCACTGTAGTCTACTCTGCACCACTCTATGCCATTCTACAGCACTCTACACCAATGCACTGTATGTCACTACACTCTACGCCACTATTCTGCACCACTGCACCCTACAACACTGAACTCTACATCACTGTACTCTGTGCCACTACACTCTACGCCACTGCACTCTACTGTGACACAGTCTCTCTATGCCACTGCACCCTATGCTACTCCATTCCATTCTGCACCATTCCACTCTACGCCACTCAATCCTACTCCTCTGCACTCTAGACCACAACACTCCACGCCAATGCGCTCTACACTACTTTACTCAAAATCAGTGCATTGTATGCCACTGCACTCTACACCAATCTACTCTGCAACACTGCACTGTACACCACTATATTGCAACACTCTACTTTATGCCACTGCACTCTATGCCACTCTACACCACTGCAATTTACAACACTCTACTCTGCAACACTCTACTACACTCTCCTCCACTGCACTCAATGCCACTCTACTCTGCACCACTATACTCTGTGCCAGCACAGCACTCTACATCAAGGCACTCTACACCAATGCATTCTATGCCAGCCACTACACTCTATACCTCTACACTCTACACCACTACACTATACTATGCCACTCTATTCTTCTGTGCACCAATGGACTCTATAACACTGTACTCTAAGCCACTTCATTCCATGCCTCTCTGCTTTGGTCTGCTCCACTCTACACCACTCCACTCTAAACCACCCCAGTCTACTCCACTCTACTCAGCGCCATTCCACTCTGCCCTGCACAAGTCCACTCTATGCCACTTTACTCTGCACTCTGCGCTAGCCACTGCACTCTGTACCAGTCACTCCACTCTGTGCCAATAGACTCTAAGCCACTACTCTAAGCAAGTGCACTCTATCTTGCACCGCTCCACTCTACTCTGTACCACTTCACTCTAAATTACTTCTCTGTATTCTGAAACAATCTACTGTATGCCACTGCACCCTACACCACTGCAACCTACTCTGCACCACTCTTTTCAATACCAATGCACTCTGCACCACTCTACACAAAACAAACACATTCTATGCCACTGCACTCTATGCCAGTCTACCCTGCACCACTGTACTTTATGCCACTTAAATCTAATCCACTGTACTCATCTGTGTGACACTGCACTCTACGATACTCTACTCTGTGATGCTCTACTTCACTAGACTGTACTCTGCTCTGTGACATTCTACTCCACTCTATGCCATGTCACTCTACAACACTCTACTCCACTCAATGCCACTCTACAACACTACTACACTCTACAACACTCTAGGGAACTCTCTCTATGCCACTCCATGCCACTTTACTTCACTCTGTTATACGATGCACTACTCTACTCTATTCCACTCTACTACTCAACTCTATGCCACTCCACTCTGACACTCTATGCCACCCCACTCTTCAATAAGCCACTCAACTCTACAACACTCTATGCTATTCCACTTTCCTACACTACCCACTGTATGACAATCTGCTCTGCTCTATGCCACTCTCCTCTTTAAGGACTCAAAGCAACATCCTCTATGCCACTCCACTCTCTCCTCCACAACTCCACAACATTCTGTGTCTCTCTACTCTATGACATTCTACTCCACTCTATGCCCTTCCATTCTAAAACACTCTATTCCGTCCACAACACTACGCAGCACTCTGCGCTATTCTATGCCACTCCATGACATTCCAGTTCACTCCACTCTCCTCTACTCTATGTCACTCCACGCCACTCCATAACACTCAACTCTACTCCACTTCCTGACATTCTCCTTTACCCCACTAATTTTTAGCCATGCTGGTGTACAACATGGCTGAAACATATTGGCAAAACCATTAGCTCGTGAATAGGCGCGACCTCTTGGCTTTGCCAATGCTTGTCTGACTTGAGATTGCTGTGTCGGTAATGTAGTGAAGATAGTATTGGAGTATTTTTCTTTATAAATTCTTTGGCACTAGATTTTAAATTGTTTGACCTTTTCCTATTTTACATTTAAATAGGTGATGTTTTAGAAATTACACTCACTGCATTGTAGCGGGTACTTATCTCTCCTCTTTTAAAGTAGTGGTTTCTGCAGAATATCTTCTCACCTCTGGCAGGTTTTGGTCAAGTGAGAAGTGCGTGTGGTTAGTTATAGCTATGCCCTCTTAGCTAAAATGTGTTTGACCCTTTTTCGATTAATTTCGTTGGTTAAAGTTTTCAATCTTTTTTGATGCATAATTAGTTAGAATATGATCAGTAGTTTGATGGTTTACCTGTTATTATCGGATCTCTGATAGTCCTGATAGAAACTGGAGAAAATGTGGCTAACTTGTCACACCTAGATTCTGGTAGCATGTCTGTAGAAAATGTAGCGGCTTGACCACATGCGATTCGACAGAATATTTTTGTGGATACTTTTTTTTTGTGCTTGTTCTTTCTGAATGAAAATGTTTTTTCTATCCAAAGATAGCATTTATAGGATTTATTTATGGTTCGTAATTGAGGAGCACCGAGGATGTGTAGCCTTTTCCCATCCCTCTTCTGAGGCACCTGTCCTTTCAGCCTTTAATTAGGCAACATGCCAGTGGTCCCCATTTTTTTAATCTTTATCTGTTGACTATTAGTAGCTATCAATGTGTCTAAAACGAGGACTATATTATATTGCATAGATGAATTGACATTGATGGGCTTACAACAATATGAGGTGACAGGCCCATGCTGGACATCTTAGAGGTACGTAAACATGTATTTGATATCTCTTATAAAGGCCAAATCTTTGTGAGGCTGTTATTTTAAGTCTGGCTATTGACAGCTTCAGCCATCTGAAAGACCTCATGTTGTGAAGTCTTTGAAAAGGTAAAATACGACGTTCACAGAGAAAACCTTGAGTCTGCCCTTTTTGCCTTTGGCTATTGCGTTTATGAAGTCTTGCAGTTGTTTAGATGGACTCTCCATCACACCTTTGGCACTTTGAGGATGGGTACATTCTCCTGTTTGGGTTCCCATGATGTTTGGGTGATGGGGACTGCATATGTGACATGATGTGAAACTTCGAAGTTATTAGCTAATGTGTGTGTACTTCTATGCATATATTTTGCTGAGATAATATAATTTTAATGGCTACTTTATGGAAGTACTATTTGGATGACTAAATTCACAGTAATATTCACGAAATGCCCTTGGGCATTCATTGTTTTACTTTGCTGTCGTGATAGTAAGTTTTTGAATTTATGAATTTTTTCTTATCACAAAGTAAAGCAATGTCCACACATAGGCTTTTTTTAAAGAGCAATGAAAATACTGGCTCTTTGACAAAAGTATCTACTATGCAATATTTTGCTTTGTATGAATTTTAAGTTCACCGCTTACAACCCAAACTTCATCTGCTGTCTCTTTTTCATAACAGCCTTCTTTGAGGGTACAGTTCAACTCTGCTATGGCAATGTGCGAAGGGGGCCACTCTCAGTATGTACCCTGCTGCAAACACAGATCAGAGATGTTGCTTCATTATGGGACTTTCTTTGTAGGACAACTGGGGGCAACACACAAAAAGTCGCCCAACTAATACCAAACATTTCACCAAACAAAACACTAGACCTATTCCCTTTGCCAATGCTTGTTGTCAGTGCAGTTGTGTTGCGATAATAAAAAGTGTATTAGGTCAGACT
Source organism: Pleurodeles waltl (assembly GCF_031143425.1). NCBI lineage: Eukaryota > Metazoa > Chordata > Amphibia > Caudata > Salamandridae > Pleurodeles > Pleurodeles waltl. The sequence continues at coordinate 1,328,237,680 of NC_090446.1, read as the reverse complement.
GCGGAGTCTGCTGTTGGACCAGTGTCTGGTTTAGCAGTAATCAGTTCAAGAACGGACCCTTTCATCGCTGTGGTAAGCGTTTTCTGTTAATGCGTGGGTTCAATTGAGATGTCAGAACTTTACTATTTTTCACAGTGAAATTTATAAATCCCCAAAAAGATATTTTCACATGATTTTTAGCACTGAATGAGGACATGCGCAATTACTTCCTCCACAAAGGTACCATTTCTTCCAGGAAGTGATAAGAGACATTTAGCAGTAGATGGTTTTACAGGGAAATCGTCGATTGGACAGCCATGCACTGGTACGTAGTTAGATTGGATTAATTTACCAGAATAGGAGTCTGTAGATGAGAGCCACACGCACTCATTTCTTATTGGTTCAGTCTTGATGAAGGATTTGGTAACCATACTGTTTATTGTCTATTTCATCTGGGTCTTTGGATTACACCTACTGCTTCCTCTGGATATTTGGACTAGAGAGATAGGGAATGCAGTCGTAGCAGTATTCCCAGGTCAGGGAACACCAGATTATGAGTAGCTATAGTAATGACAAAAGAAAGCACAGATTCTTCATTTTTATCATTTAAACGTGTGTGTTAGACCTGACAGCCTTAGGGTGGTCACCCCTAACTTTTTGCCTGCCTCCCTCCACTTTTTGGACACTGTTTTTGCTGGCTTTTAGACTCTACGCACTTTACCACTGCTAACCAGTGCTAAAGTGCATATGCTCTCTCCCTTTAAACATGGTAACCTTGGATACCTGATTGGACTATTTAATCTACTTATAAATCCCTAGTAATGTGCACTATATGTGCCCCGGGCCTGTAGATTAAATGCTACTAGTGGGCCTGCAGCACTGCTTGTTCCACCCACTTAAGTAGCCCCTTTTCCTTGTCTCAGGCCTGCCGTTGCAAGGCCTGTGTGTGCAGTTTCACTGACACCTCGACTTGGCATTTAAAAGTACCTGCCAAGCCTAACCCTCCCCTTTCTCTACATACAAGTCACCTCTAATGTGTGCCCTAGGTAACCCCTAGAGCAAGGTGCGGTGTGGGTGAAAGGCAGGACATGTACCTGTGTAGTTTACATGTCCTGGTAGTGTAAAACTCCTAAATTCGTTTTTACACTACTGTGAGGCCTGCTCCCTTCAAAGGCTAACATTGGGACTGCCCTCATACAGTAGTGAAGTGGTAGCTTCCGATCCGAAAGGAGTAGGAAGGTCATATTTACTATGGCCAGAATGGTAATACAAAATCCTGCTGACTGGTGAAGTTGGATTTAATATTACTATTCTAGAAATGCCACTTTTAGAAAGTGAGCATTTCTTTGCACTTAAATCTTTCTGTGCCTTACAATCCACGTCTGGCTGGGTTTAGTTGACAGCTCCTTGTGAATTCACTCAGACACACCCCAAACACAGGGTACTCACCCTCACTTGCATACATCTGCATTTTGAATGGATCTTCCTGGGCTAGGAGGGTGGAGGGCCTGCTCTCACACAAAGGACTGCCACACCCCCTACTGGGACCCTGGGAGACAGGATTGAACTGAAAGGGGACCTAGTGCACTTCTTAGCCACTCTTTGAAGTCTCCCCCACTTCAAAGGCACATTTGGGTATAAAACAGGGCCTCTGCCCTACCTCATCAAACACTTGCTGGAGAAGAAACCTGAACCGGAACCTGCATCCTGCCAAGAAGAACTGCCTGGCTGCCTAAAGGACTCACCTGACTGCTTTCTAAAAAGGACTGCTGCCTTGCTGTTGCCCTGCTGCCTTGCTGAACTCTTGCCTTGCTGCTGAAGTGCTCTCCAAGGGCTTGGATAGAGCTTGCCTCCTGTTCCCTGAAGTCTCAGGACTAAAAAGACGTCTCTTTTTCATTTGGACGCCTTGTGCGCCGAAAAATTCGAAGCACAGCTTGCTCCGCGGTGAAAAATTCACTGCACGCCGATCCGGAAAGACGCCGCTCGACGCGATGCCCTCGGTGCGACCGGAACTTTGACGCCTGGCCTCGCCTGGGCAACGCCGCTCGACTTCAGAAAGGAAATCGACGCGACGCCTGCCGTGAGGGAGAAGATTCCACACACAGCCCACCGGAACGAAGCGCAGCCGGAAAACAAGCCTAGGATTCCACGCACAGACCCCGGGACATCTGGTAATCCCACGAACCACAGAAGGAGACTGTCCGCGTGCCGGAAAACGACACACGACTTCCCCGCGTGAAAAATAACGACGCAAGTCCGTGTGTGAAGGGGCGAAACCGACATACACACCATTTTTCCACGTATCTCCTCCTCTGTGGCCCTTTGCGGAGATTTTCCTCTTTAAACCAGGTACTTTGTGCTTGAAAGAGACTTTGTTTGCTTTTTAAAGACTTAAGACACTTTATATCACTTTTCAGTGATATCTCTACAATTTCATATTGCATCTTTGATCGTTTTGACCTGCAATTATCCAGATAAATATTATATGTTTTTCTAAACACTGTGTGGTGTATTTTCGTGGTGGTATATTGTTTTATTGTATGATTTATTGCACAAATACTTTACACATTGCCTTCTAAGTTAAGCCTGACTGCTCGTGCCAAGCTACCAGAGGGTGGGCACAGGATAATTTGAATTGTGTGTGAGTTACCCTGACTAGAGGGGGGGTTCTTGCTTGGACAGAGGGTAATCTGACTGCCAACCAAAAACCCCATTTCTAACATTGGTGGCAGCTGTAGGATAGGACTTGTATTTGTGCAGTGACATACAGTAGCTAAGTATTTCACTACCGACCCACAGTTGAAGGTCAACTTGATTTTTTATCTCTTTTGCAAATACGTTTTTCCTGACAATTTTCTAAATCTAAATCCTCACTCAACATGTCTCTGGATGGGTCTCAAGCAGGAGATTTGGACCTAGCCCTGTTGGAGACATATAGGGGGTCATTCCGACCCCGGCGGTCATTGACCGCCGGGGCCGGGGTCGGCGGGAGCACCGCCAACAGGCTGGCGGTGCCCCGCAGGGCATTCTGACCGCGGCGGTTTAGCCGCGGTCAGAACAGGAAAACCGGCGGTGTCCCGCCGGTTTTCCGCTGCCCCATGGAATCCTCAAGCTGCGCCGCCATGGGGATTCCGACACCCCATACCGCCATCCTGTTCCTGGCGGTTCGCCCGCCAGGAACAGGATGGCGGTATGGGGTGTCGTGGGGCCCCTGTAAGAGGGCCCCACAAAGAATTTCAGTGTCTGCCTAGCAGACACTGAAATTCGCGACGGGTGCAACTGCACCCGTTGCACCTTCCCACTCCGCCGGCTCCATTCGGAGCCGGCTTCCTCGTGGGAAGGGGTTTCCCGCTGGGCTGGCGGGCGGCCTCCTGGCGGTCGCCCGCCAGCCCAGCGGGAAACACAGAATCACTGCAGCGGTCTTAGGACCGCGGAGCAGTGTTCTGTCGGGGGAACTCTGGCGGGCGGCCTCCGCCGCCCGCCATAGTTGGAATCACCCCCCATACTGTCAAACAGCTAAGAGGGTTCTGCAAGGTGATGAGAGTACCCACCCAAGGGGCCTCCAGAAAGGAGGACTTTCAAGTGGCGCTGAGGGCCTGGGCAGAAGCCCATTTAGAGGAGGATGATGAGGAAGAGGAGCCAGAAAATGGCCCCTCAGAGGATTTGTTGCCATCAGTGGGTGATGTTACCACTACAATTGTGCCCCCTTCCAGACCAGGGAGCAGTGTCTCTGAGCAAGGCCTGACCGCAGAGGAAAGGAGAGAAGAGAGGGAGTTCCAATTGCAAATGGCAAGGTTGAAAATTGAGGCTCAACAGGAGGAAAGAAGGGCAGAGAGAGAAGCCCAAGCAGCTGAGAGAGCCTTGGCTGAAAAGAAACTTTTGTTGGCTCATGAACTGAGTCTCAAGGAGCTGGATCTCAAGGCAAAGCAGTCCGAATCCAGCAGTAATGGTGGCAGCATACAGACAGGACCTGCTGGAGAAAAGAAGGTTTGTATACCCAAAAATGTGGTGCCCAGTTTTGTGGTGGGAGATGACATAGATAAATGGTTAGCTGCTTATGAAGTTGCACTAAGGGTTCATGAAGTTCCTGAAGGGTAATGGGGTACAGCTATGTGGAGTTATGTGCCACCTTTGGGGAGGGACACACTTCTCACATTGGACAAACCGGATCAAAACACATACCCACTTCAGAAAGCCATTTTACTTGCCAAGTTTGGGCTGACCCCTGAGAAATACCGTCAGAGGTTCAGGGACAGCACCAAACCATCCACACAAACATGGGTAGATTTCTTTGACATTTCCAGTAAGGCACTGAATAAATGGGTGCGGGGCTGCAAAGTAGATGATTACACAGGATTGTATAATTTGATTCTGAGAGAGCATATGCTCAGTATTTGCTTTACAGAGTTGCGCCAGCACCTAGTTGACAGTAATCTAACTGATCCCAGGAAGCTTGCTGAGGAGGCAGACCTCTGGACTAGTACCAGAGTGTCCAAAAAGGTATCTGGGGGGACACCCACAAAGGTGGTCAGGGTTCCCATTAGAAGAAAGAGGGGGGAGAAAAACTGAAAAACAAGGAGTTCTCAAAACGCCCCCAAAATAGTTCCCAAGGGAGTAATGGTAACCAGTCCCGGTCTGATTCTCAAAAGAAAGGTTTCACTGACCATATGACAGGGAGGTTTGTACACCACTGTTCAGAGTGCAATAAGTATGGGCACTCGGAGGGCGACTCCAAGTGTCCCAAGAGGGCACAGCCCCCCAAAGGAGGGCAGACACCTGGGTTGGCTAGCGTAGCGCTCGTGGAGGAGATGGTCCCAGACAGTTTTGGGGTACAGACAGAGGTAACCCTAGTGTCCCTGGGGGATGCTGAGATGGTGCCAAAAGCCCACATGCCTGCCAATACTTCCAAGAATAGACAGTGGGTCACCATCAATGGGCAAAGGGTGGAGGCTCTGCGTGATACAGGAGCCAGCATGACTACTGTCAAGTGTCAGCTGGTGTCAGCAGAGCAGGTCATCCCCAATACATTTCACCAGGTCATAGTCGCTGACAATCGTGAGAGCCACCTACCACTAGCTCTGGTTCCCTTTGAGTGGGGGGGGTCTCTGGTACTCTGAAAGTAGCTGTGAGTCCTGCCATGCCTGTAGATTGTCTGTTAGGCAACGACCTTGAGCACACTACCTGGAAGGAGGTAGAGCTAAGGTCTCACTTGGAAATGTTAGGATTGCCTGAGTGGGTCTACATGACCACACAGTCCATGGCTGACCGAGAGGGAAGTCAAGGGCATCTGGAGCCTGGAACAATGGCCCAGACAACTGCCAAGAGGAGGGGCAAGGGGCGCAGGAAACCGGTCCCAGAAGTTCCCGCAGTGGTTGACGGGGTTCCTGAGGAGGAGGCCCCCGAGCCAACTGGGGAAGACATTGCCACCCTAGGTGATCTACCTGAGCTTGCTGGCTGGCAAGTTGAGGGTGGACCCACCAGGGAGGAATTCTGCAAGGCGCAGAAAGAATGTCCCACTCTAGAGGGCATGAGGAAGCAAGCCTCAGCCCAGGCAGCAGGTGAAGCCTCTGGCGATCACCACATATATTGGGAGAATGATCTCCTCTACAGTGAGCCTAAGGTTCCGGCCATTGGGGCAGCGCGTGCGCTGGTGGTCCCCCAGTGTTACCGAACCTCCCTACTGGGTCTGGCTCACGACATTCCCCTGGCAGGACATTTGGGGCAAGACAAGACCTTTGACAGGCTTGTCACCCACTTTTATTGGCCCAGAATAAGGACAAACTCAGATACGTTCTGTAGATCCTGTCCTACCTGCCAGGCCAGTGGTAAAACAGGAAAAAGGGTTAAGTCCCCCCTGATTCCACTTCCTGTCGTTGGCACCCCCTTTGAAAGGGTGGGCATCAAAATTGTTGGTCCATTGGACCCCAAAACTGCCACAGGTTCATCCTGGTTTTGGTGGACCATGCCACCCGTTACCCAGAGGCAATCCCTCTGAGGACCGTAACTGCACCGGTGTTGACCAGAACTCTGATGGGGATATTTACCCGTGTGGGATTCCCAAAGGAGATAGTGTCTGACAGAGGCACTAACTTCATGTCTGCATACATGAAGTCTATGTGGGATGCGTGTGGTGTAACCTACAAGTTCACCACACCCTATCACCCCCAATCTAATGGTCTTGTGGAGAGATTCAACAAGACCTTGAAAGGCATGATTGGTGGCCTCCCCGAGGCCCTGAGGCGTAAGTGGGACGTCCTCTTACCATGCCTTCTCTTTGCTTACAGAGAGGTACCCCAGAGGGGGTAGGGTTCAGTCCCTTTGAGCTTCTCTATGGGTACCCGGTCAGGCGACCCTTAAGCATTGTCGAGGAGGGGTTGGAGAAAGCTCCAAAGGCACCCCCTCAGGATGTGGTCAGCTACATGTTGGCCCTCCGCAACCAGATGAGCTTCTGGAAAGAGGCCAAAAGTAACCTTGAGGCCAGTCAAGAGGTAATGAAACGCTGGTATGACCAGAAGGCCACCCTGGTAGAGTTTCAACCTGGAGACAAAGTGTGGGTAATGGAGACAGTAGAGCCTAGAGCTCTCCAGGACCGCTGGTCGGGCCCATTTAAAGTAAAGGAGCGGAAAGGGGAGGCCACTTACCTCTTGGACCTCCAATCCCCTAGGTCCCCCCTAAGGGTGCTCCATGTCAACCGACTGAAGCCTCGTTTAGAGAGGTCTAAAGTCAACATGCTTCTGATCACAGATGAAGGAATTGAAGAGGAGAGTGAACCTCTCCCCGACCTCCTCTCTGCCTGAGAAGGGGATGGGTCAGTGAGAGGTGTCATTCTCTCTGACTCCCTGACTCTAAACCAGAGAGGAGACTGCTATGAGCTTTTGGAGCAGTTCTCCCCCCTGTTCTCCCTTACTCCAGGACTGACCCACCTCTGTGTTAATGACATTGACACAGGTGACAGTCTCCCTGTGAAGAACAAAATTTACAGGTTATCGGATGAGGTGAAGGCCAGCATCAAGGAGGAGGTCTCCAAGATGTTAGCTTTAAGGGTTATTGAGAAATCCAGTAGTCCCTGGGCCAGCCCTGTAGTGTTGGTCCCTAAGGCTATTGCTCCATGTGCGAAGCCAGAACTCAGGTTCTGTGTGGACTACCGGGGTCTCAACTCAGCCACACGGACTGATGCTCACCCCATCCCCCGAGCTGATGAGCTCGTTGACAGACTAGGCGCTGCCAAGTTCCTCAGTACGTTTGATCTTACTTCAGGGTACTGGCAGATCGCCCTGACTGAGGGGGCCAGAGGGAGATCAGCATTTTCCACACCTGATGGCCATTACCAGTTCTGGGTGATGTCCTTTGGGTTGAAAAATGCCCCCGCTACCTTCCAACGGTTGGTTAACGGGGTCCTAGCTGGCAAGGATGCCTTCTGTGCAGCCTACCTGGACGACATAGCTGTCTACAGTTCCAGCTGGGAGGAACACCTGCTCCACCTCAAGGAGGTACTTCAGGCTCTGCAACAGGCAGGCCTGACCATCAAGGCTAGTAAGTGCCAGATTGGGCAGGGTTCCGTGGTGTACTTGGGACACCTAGTAGGTGGTGGCAAGGTGCAGCCACTCCAGGCCAAGATTGAAACTATCAAGGCCTGGCAACCACCTAGAACACAGACTGAGGTGAGAGCCTTGTTAGGCCTCACTGGATACTACCGCAGATTTGTAAAGGGCTATGGTACCATTGTGTCACCCTTGACAGAACTCACTTCCAAGAAACAACCTAGGTTTGTGAATTGGACAGAGGCTTGTCAGAAAGCCTTTGACTCTCTGAAGGAAGCCATGTGCACGGCCCCCGTGCTCAAGGCCCCTGACTACTCCAAGGAATTTATTGTGCAGGCAGACGCTTCAGAGCATGGCATAGGGGCAGTCCTAGCACAGCTAAAGGAGGAGGGCCTAGACCAACCAGTAGTCTTTATTAGCAGAAGACTATTACCACGGGAACAGAGGTGGAGTGCTATTGAGAGAGAAGCTTTTGCTGTGGTCTGGGCACTGAAGAAGCTGAGGCCATACCTGTTTGGGGCTCACTTCCGGGTTCAGACAGACCACAGGCCCCTCAGATGGCTCATGCAGATGAGGGGTGAAAATCCTAAACTCTTGAGGTGGTCCATTTCCCTACAGGGGATGGACTTTACGGTGGAGCATCGCCCAGGGGTTGACCACACCAATGCTGATGGTCTCTCCAGATACTTCTGCCTTAGCGATGAGAGCTCCCAGGAGGTTGGGTAGCTCTCCCCACTTTCAGCTGGGGGGGACACATGTTAGACCTGACAGCCTTAGGGTGGTCACCCCTAACTTTTTGCCTGCCTCCCTCCACTTTTTGGACACTGTTTTCACTGGCTTTTAGACTCTACGCACTTTACCTCTGCTAACCAGTGCTAAAGTGCATATGCTCTCTCCCTTTAAACATGGTAACCTTGGATCGTACCTGATTGGACTATTTAATCTACTTATAAGTCCCTAGTAATGTGCACTATATGTGCCCCGGGCCTGTAGATTAAATGCTACTAGTGGGCCTGCAGCACTGGTTGTTCCACCCACTTAAGTAGCCCCTTTACCTTGTCTCAGGCCTGCCAATGCAAGGCCTGTGTGTGCAGTTTCACTGACACCTCAACTTGGCATTTAAAAGTACCTGCCAAGCCTAAACCTCCCCTTTCTCTACATACAAGTCACCTCTAATGTGTGCCCTAGGTAACCCCTAGAGCAAGGTGCGGTGTGGGTGAAAGGCAGGACATGTACCTGTGTAGTTTCTATGTCCTGGTAGTGTAAAACTCCTAAATTCGTTTTTACACTACAGTGAGGCCTGCTCCCTTCATAGGCTAACATTGGGGCTGCCCTCATACAGTAGTGAAGTGGTAGCTGCTGATCTGAAAGGAGTAGGAAGGCCATATTTAGAATGGCCAGAATGGTAATACAAAATCCTGCTGACTGGTGAAGTTGGATTTAATATTATTATTCTAGAAATGCCACTTTTAGAAAGTGAGCATTTCTTTGCACTTAAATCTTTCTGTGCCTTACAATCCACGTCTGGCTGGGTTTAGTTGACAGCTCCTTGTGCATTCACTCAGACACACCCCAAACACAGGGTACTCAGCCTCACTTGCATACATCTGCATTTTGAATGGGTCTTCCTGGGCTGGGAGGGTGGAGGTCCTGCTCTCACACAAAGGACTGCCACACCCCCAACTGGGACCCTGGCAGACAGGATTGAACTGAAAGGGGACCTGGTGCACTTCTTAGCCACTCTTTGAAGTCTCTCCCACTTCAAAGGCACATTTGGGTATAAAACAGGGCCTCTGCCCTACCTCATCAGACACTTGCTGGAGAAGAAACCTGAACCGGAACCTGCATCCTGCCAAGAAGAACTGCCTGGCTGCCTAAAGGACTCACCTGACTGCTTTCTACAAAGGACTGCTGCCTTGCTGTTGCCCTGCTGCCTTGCTGAACTCTTGCCTTGCTGCTGAAGTGCTCTCCAAGGGCTTGGATAGAGCTTGCCTTCTGTTCCCTGAAGTCTCAGGACCAAAAAGTCTTCTCTTTTTCACTTGGACGCTTGTGCGCCGAAAAATTCAACTCACAGCTTGCTCCGCGGTGAAAAATTCACTGCACGCCGATCCGGAAAGACGCGCTCGACGCGATGCCTGCGGTGCGACCGGAACTTCGACGCACGGCCTTGCCTGGACAACGCTGTCCGACTTCAGAAAGGAAATCGACGCGACACCTGTCGTGAGGGAGAAGATTCCACGCACAGCCCACCGGAGCGACGCGCAGCTGGAAAACAAGCCTAGGATTACACGCACAGACCCCGGGACATCTGGTAATCCCGTGAACCACAAAAGGAGACTGTCTGCGGCCCGAAAACGACGCACGACTTCCCCGCGTGAAAAATAATGACGCAAGTCCGTGTGTGAAGGGGCGAAACCGACGCACACAACATTTTTCCACATATCTCCTCCTCTGCGGCCCTTTGCAGAGATTTTCCACTTTAAACCAGGTACTTTGTGCTTGAAAGAGACTTTGGGCCTGATTCTAAGCTTGGCGGGCGGCGGGAGCCGCCCGCCAAGCGGGAACCGCCAGAAGACCGTACCGCGGTCAAAAGACCGCGGCGGTCATTCTGGGTTTCCCACTGGGCTGGCGGGCGACCACCAAAAGACCGCCCGCCAGCCCAGTGGGAAACACCCTTCCCACGAGGAAGCCGGCTCCGAATGGAGCCGGCGGAGTGGGAAGGTGCGACGGGTGCAGTTGCACCCGTCGCGAATTTCAGTGTCTGCAAAGCAGACACTGAAATTCTTTGTGGGGCCCTCTTACGGGGGCCCCTGCAGTGCCCATGCCATTGGCATGGGCACTGCAGGGGCCCCCAGGGGCCCCACGACACCCCATACCGCCATCCTGTTCCTGGCGGGAAAACCGCCAGGAACAGGATGGCGGTATGGGGTGCCAGAATCCCCATGGCGGCGCAGCAAGCTGCGCCGCCATGGCGGATTCCCATGGGCAGCGGAAAGTCGGCGGTACACCGCCGGCTTTCCGCTTCTGGCCGCGGCTGTACCGCCGCGGTCAGAATGCCCGGCGGAGCACCGCCAGCCTGTTGGCTGTGCTACCGCCGACCCCGGCCCTGGCGGTATTTACCACCAGGGTCGGAATGACCCCCTTTGTTTGCTTTTTAAAGACTTAAGACACTTTATATCACTTTTCGGTGATATCTCTACAATTTCATATTGCATCTTTGATCGTTTTGACTTGCAATTATCCAGATAAATATTATATATTTTTCTAAACACTGTGTGGTGTATTTTTGTGGTGCTATATTGTGTTATTGTATGATTTATTGCACAAATACTTTACTCCTAAGTTAAGCCTGACTGCTCGTGCCAAGCTACCAGAAGGTGGGCACAGGATAATTTGGATTGTGTGTGTCTTACCCTGACTAGAGGGGGGGTTCTTGCTTGGACAGAGGGTAACCTGACTGCCAACCAAAAACCCCATTTCTAACAGTGTGGTATAATGAATGTGTGGATTGCTTTGAGGGAGTATAACAAGTGAAGGGCAAAATACAACTCTTCCTGTACACTTTTTCATTTAGGCAGATTAATGCCTTGAGAGGAGAGACTGGTTTCAGTTTGGGATCTCTTTTCGCAGGAGTGTTAGCAGTAGTCATGAAGTTTAGCTGGGGCTGGCTCAAACGGGGGGAGCCTTGCAGTATGAATAATGTTTCCTGGATAGATATTAGTCAAGTAGAGAGAGCCTCTTTCATTGCCTTGTGCCTATTATTTATAATCTGTTTATATGAGAGAAGTGATGTGCATGAAGAGCATTTGGAGAGTGCTGTTAAGCTTTGCTGTGGCCCCAGGTGAAGATAAGCACGTTAGAGGGGCAGACTGTATGTGGTGGTCTTCAGGCTTTGAGGTGGTGGAAACAATTCTCCAAGGTTTTTACATTTTTTAATGTAGAGGTGTAGGAAAGTACCATCTTGCCTGGCATGTTACCCCCATTTTCACTGTATGTATGTTTTTGTCCTTGCATCACTAGGATCCTGCTAGGCAGGACCCCAGTGATCATAGTGTATGCCCTGTATGTGTTCCCTGTGTGCTGCCTAACTGTATCACTGAGGCTCTGCTAACCAGAACCTCAGTGTTTATGCTCTTTCTGCTTCCTAAATTTGTCACTGCAGGCCAGTGACTAATTTGACCAATTCTCATTGGCACACTGGTACACCCATATGATTCCTTTGAATATGGTACTTAGGTACCCAGGGTATTGGGGCTCCAGGAGATCCCTATGGGCTGCAGCATTTCTTTTGCCACCAATAGGGAGCTCAGACAGTTCTTACACAGGCCTGCCACTGCAGCCTGAGTGAAATAGCGTCGACGTTATTTCACAGCCATTTTTCACTGCACATAAGTAACTTATAAGTCACCTATATCTCGAACCTTCACTTGGTGAAGGTTGGGTGCCAAGTTACTTAGTGTGTGGGCACCCTGACACTAGCCAAGGTGCCCCCACATCGTTCAGGGCAAATTCCCCAAACTTTGTGAGTGCAGGGACACCATTACACGCGTGCACTATACATAGGTCACTACCTATGTATGGCATCACAATGGTAACTCCGAACATGGCCATGTAACATGTCTAAGATCATGGAATTTTCACCCCAATACCATTCTGGTATTAGGGAGACAATTCCATGATCCCCCGGGTCTCTAGCACAGAACCTGGGTACTGCCAAACTGCCTTTGCGGGGTTTCCACTACAGCTGCTGCTGCTGCCAACCCCTCAGACAGGATTCTGCCCTCCTGGGGTCTGGGCAGCCTCGGCCCAGGAAGGCAGAACAAAGGATTTCCTCTGAAATAGGTGTGAAGGGCTGGGGAGGAGTAGCCTCCCCCAGCCTCTGGAAATGCTTTGATGGGTACAGATGGTGCCCACATCTGCATAAGCCAGTCTACACCGGTTCAGGGATCCCGCAGCCCTTCTCTGGCATGAAACTGGACAAAGGAAAGGGGAGGTGCCCAGAGCTCCTCCAGTGTGTCCCAGACCTCTGCCATCTTGGATTCAGAGGTGTAGGGGGCACACTGGACTGCTCTGAGTGGCCAGTGCCAGCAAGTGACTTCAGAGACCCCCTCTGATAGGCTCTTACCTCTCTTGGTAGCTAAACCTCCTTTCTTGGTAGCCAAACCTCATTTTCTCCTCTGGGGTATTCTTCAGATAACGAATGCAAGAGCTCACCAGAGTTCCTCTGCACTTCCCTCTTCGACTTCTGCCAAGGATCGACCGCTGACTGCTCCAGGATGCCTGCAAAACCGCAACAAAGTAGCAAGATGACTACCAGCAACATTGTAGCGCCTCATCCTGCCTGCTTTCTCGACTGTTTCCTGGTGGTGAATGCTCTGAGGGCTGTCTGCCTTCACCCTGCACTGGAAGCCAAGAAGAAATCTCCCGTGGGTTGACGGAATCTTCCCCCTGCTAACGCAGGCACCAAAAGACTGCATCACCGGTCCTCTGGGTCCCCTCTCATCCTGACGAGCATGGTCCCTGGAACACAGGAGCTAGATTCAAATGACCCCCACAGTTCAGTGATCCCTCAGTCCAAGTTTGGTGGAGGTAAGTCCTTGCCTCCCCACGCTAGACTGCAAACCTGTGTACTGCGTGATTTGCAGCTGCTCTGGCTTCTGTGCACTTCTACAAGGATTCCTTTGTGCACAGCCTAGCCTGGGTCCCCAGCACTCCGTCCTGCAGTGCTCAACCCTCTGAGTTGGACTCCGACGTCGTGAGACCCTCCTTTTGTGACTCTGGTTTCACAAATCTTCTAAGTGCCTGCTCCAGTACTTCTGCGGGTGCTGCCTGCTTCTGCGGGGGCTCTCTGAGTTGCTGAGTGCCCCCTCTGTCTCCTCCTCCAAGGGGTGACATCCTGGTCCTTCCTGGTCCCCAGCAGCACCCAAAAACCTCTACCATGACAGTTGCAGCTAGCAAGGCTTGTTTGCGGTATTTCTGCATGGAAACACTTCTGCAACATCCAGCACGTCGTGGGACATCTTCCATCCAAAGGAGAAGTTCCTAGCCCTTTTCGTTGTTGCAGAATCTTTGGCTTCTTCCACCCGGAGGCAGCCCTTTTGCACCTTCATCCGGGGTTCCCTGGGTTCCTGCCCCCCCTGGACACTATCGCGACCCTTGGACTTGGTCCCCTTGCTTTGCAGGTCCTCAGGTCCAGGAATCTGTCTTCAGTGTTTTGCTGGTGCTTGTGGTTCTTGCAGAATCCCCCTATCACGACTATTGTGATCTTTTGGGGTAGTAGGGTAACTTTACTCCTACTTTTCGGGTCTTGGGGTGGGGTATCTTGGACACCCTGACTGTTTTTTACAGTCCCAGCGACCCTCTACAAGCTCCCATAAGTCTGGGGTCCATTCGTGATTCGCATTCTACTTTTTGGAGTATATGGTTTGTGTTGCCCCTAGACCTATATTCACCTATTGCATCCTATCATGATTCTAGATTGTTTGCACTACTTTTCTTACTGTTACTTACCTGTTTTGGGTTTGTGTACATATAACTTGTGTATATTACTTACCTTCTAAGCGAGGGTACTCTCTGAGATACCTTTGGCATATTGTCATAAAAATAAAGTACCTTTATTTTTAGTAACTCTGAGTATTGTGTTTTCTTATGATACTGTGCTTTATGATATATAAGTGGTATAGTAGGAGCTTTGCATGTCTCCTAGTTCAGCCTAAGCTGCTTTGCCATAGCTACCTTCTATCAGCCTAAGCTGCTAGAAACACCTCTATTCTACTAATAAGGGATAACTGGACCTGGCACAAGGTGTAAGTGCCACAAGGTAACCACTATAAGCCTGGCCAGCCTCCTACAAGAGGGACAAGGAACACTATTATTGATCAAGAAGTTATGCCTGTTAGCATTTGTGCCAGACAGCAATTATGCCCAAGCACAGGGGTTTCTTGTTTACATCCCTAGCTGGAATGAATTGAGATGTTGCTGCATTCATTTTGTGTTTTAATTACAAACGTAGATGCTTCATTGAATGATGTCAGCAGCAGGTGAAGACATTGCACTTTATCACTTTCATCTGCATCACCCTCAGGACAAGGAATAGATTGTGGGGACGTATAAGATGTCAGATAAGAGATCAGGCAGTAAAGGGGTAAGGAGGCTTTGGTTGTTTGTAAGGTGAGAAAGAGTTTGGCGAATATGTATAGATTTAATAGTAGTTGATTGTAGCATGATTTTACTGTTATCATACATGCTAATGTGTACCTCAGATTCTGTCAGAACCCAGAAATTCTCAAGCCAGAAGAGACAGGTATCTCGAGTACAAATAGAGCTTGGCCATGACCCTATAGGAGGTCACCAGAAATCTGCCAGACCAGAATGGAAGAGATGCGGCCAAGAAACAAGAGATCGAACTTTTCCCAGTAAGGATGCATCCATCATGCACCAAACAAATAAAGCTTAAGAAGTACCTGCAGCCCCTTCAACTGATACTGAATCCAGTCGTAAATCAGGGAGAACCAGAATGGACCAAGGACTGAACGAACCACTGTGAATCGGAGAGAAAGTGGTTTTAAGGCACAGGGGCTCAAAGAACACAAAACGAGCCTGGCAACATGTCCCCCTTCTGTGACACTAGTAATAGGAGGCAGATGAAGGCAGTAGACTGGTTCTCCTGAGAGAACCTCTGCAGCCAAGATGTGAAATGGAGTCCTTTGAAGTCATGAGGCCATTCTGGCTCCAGACAAACAAGGGAGATACAAAATATTATCACAATGAATGGGGCAGAAGTTTCACAGACGGGTTCATAGCCTTACCTCAGGCTAGAAGTTTGACAATTAAATTGCTTATGTCTAACCCAGAATATATTTGATTTCGTAGGCAAGGGGTGCTTCTCTAGGCAGGAAGTATCCTCTTTGTACTGTAGAACATAATATTTAATGTGGAATCTTGGAAGATGAGAAGGTCCTCAATCAAAAATCAAATTAAATCCCTAAAACCATGATAGTCACCTCAACTAGACTTCTGTCCTCTAGCATCACCCAAACAACTCCCTCTTGTTGTTCACCTAGCTCATGCCAATCACATCTCTTCATAATTATAAATACATGCACCTACATGCCTCTGAAGGTAAGGTAACAGTTCTTCGGGGCCACATCAGTGGCAACCCTGTTCACTAAAATGATGAAAGACAATGACTCTTCTTTCCTATCTCTCATCAGTGGGTTGTACCTTATCAGAGCATATTATGGGGAGCCCATGCAGCTGAGGAGGTGGCAAGTGAGTTACCCTCTTGATTATGTATGTGGCTTTTTGATGCTCTCCAAAGGGCAACCCCCTACGCAGAGCCCACCCAGTATTGCAACAAGCTAGCACTCACCCACCAATCACGCATCCTCTGCTGCCTCCATCTCACTGTTCACTCATATTGAAAGGGAAAAAGGGGAACTCTTAAACTGCAGGCAAAATAGCCCTTGCTAAAATTAGGGACAGCTCCCACAGTTGCAAAAGAAAATGTGTAACTTCTTCCACCAGACAACAGTCATGGGTAAAAGCCTGGAAGGGTTGATAGAGTAATGCCCATCAGGCATGCAAAGTATATTTGATAGGCAGCCATCTACAACATGTTTTCTTCTACTGCCAGTCCATAAAACAACGGAAGATAGCACAGTGGCAGAACACGTTGTCCAAGTGGGATTCTGGGACTGAACCATATTCCCAGTTTCTGGATGGTGGTCAAATCTGAAGACTATGGGACAGGTTTACAAGAAACTGGCACAGCGCAGTGCTGTGCCAAAATTAGCAGTGCCACGCTGCACCAGTTTTTAAACGCAGGGATGCGCTGTATTTACTGCACACACCCCTGTGCAATCCCCTGCAACAACTCTAAATTAAGCAGCCTGCTCCAACTCAGGCATCCTTGCACCACAGTGCAAGGATGTCTGCATTGAGGGGTGTAATTGTTTATGTGCAGGAAGGTGCACACAAAGAAAAAGCAAAAAACGAGGAGGAATAAAAGTATACCTCCTCATTGCGCCATGCTAACGCCACCCCTGCTAACTCTAATACTACACTTTCTTGTAAATTTGGGGCAGCATTAAAAGCAATGGGTATTGTGGTGGATCCCCCACTGCAGCATCAATTGCACGCCCCTCTGACACAGAAAACTGCAGCCAAGGGCCCCATATTTACAAGGAGGCGTAATGTCACACAAGTGGCATTACACCTCCTTGTAAATATGGACAAGTGATTAGAGCCAGTGGAGCGTCGCAAAAAGTGGTGCTAGGACCTTGTGGCCCTACATGCCAAATTTTAGGAAAATCTGAAGCCTATGGGACTGATTTATAGTTTGGCAGAGGAGGTTACTTCGTCACAAAAGGAGGGAATATCCTATCCGCCTTATTACAATTCCATTTTAACCTATGGAACTTGTAATTCGGTGGGCGGGATATCTGTCACATTTGTGACGGGGTAAACCCTCTGCCAAACTCTAAATCAGGCCCTATGTGAGGAGCCAGCCTATATCTCTGCTTCTTACCCCTGCTCTGATGGGCAGGTTTTCACCTGGGATGTAGTAGACAAGGGCTGTGAAGAGGTCTAGGCCAGAAGTTTCAAGGAAAGTTCAAAAAATGCCTGTATCTCTTTTGCTCAAATCATGGCTGTCTCTTAAGCACTATTAATCGTGCCCGCAGGACCCAAACTACCTTTCTGTAGGGACAGTGCCATTTCTGTCACCATTAGGGCCGGGACATCACACTGACGTTGGACCAGTATACTTCCCCCAGCCAAGGAATCTGTTCTTTGCTGTTATGATGTCATAACTATGTTAAATAAGTTTCATTGTGCCTGGCTGTGACATCACAAAAGTGAAGAGCGGCTTCTGATACTATCATTTGTACTTAAAACCAGTGCAGGGCCATTTGGAGAAAGGAACTAAACATAAAGAGCCACCACGCTGATTAAAATTTTGAGCCCTCAAACTGGTTTAAAACTTTTGTTAAATCCAAGATTTGTGTCCATTCATCGACCGTGAAGATACTATTATCCAAAACCAACGCTAAACCGCTGACTGGCATTATTTCTGATTAATGGTCACTTAATAATAAACATCTAAGGAAGCACGAACATCATACATTGCTATATTTTCATGAATACTGCAAATAATTGCCCATGTCTCCGTATATTATATATTGTCAAGTTATAATCCTTATATTTGTGTATTTACAAAATGCTGTTTATTTGCACTCCCTTGGCTACGGTAGTAACTCTACTCATGTTGAGGACACTTCCATGCTACCTTTGAAGAGGTTGTCAAATATGGACCTCAAAGAAAAATGGCCGTCTCCGGGTTGTGTGGCTTACAAATGGTTAAAATTGGGGTGAATTGTACAGCATTGCAATGCTACACTGACAGCATTACCACTGCCAGCTGTAATGTGCCACTTGCTATAAGCGTCAAATGTGGTCCCAGTTCAATGGCAGCCAAGCAACAAAATATGAATTCATGTAAGACAGTGATTACCACTGTGCTTCTCCTGATGGAAGCCATGTTGGTAGAAGAGAACTGCGATGAACAGCCTAGATATGAACGCCTTCATGACTGCAGGAGACAGGAGGTCAGCATGCCCTCACCACTATCATAGCATCCAGCGGGCATCCGCAGCGAGGCAAGCAGCAGGCAGCCCGGGGATGCAGCCTTCTTCTTGAACAGCATCTCTCATGCATGACCTCGCGAGTGGTATTCATTTGTTATTTCTCTGCAGCGAATGGTCCTTGGAGCACAGCCAGGACGTTCTACGGCTGAAGAAAAGAAACGGAGCCAACTTTGGGGTTTGGAAACGTCTCAGTAAATAAAGATTGTTGCCCATGCGGAAGAGCAATAGCAAACAGCACAGACACTGGCACTTCCACTGGGTTTCATCCTGGCACAAAACAGTGAAGCTCTTGAGCAGAAGTAAGCACTATCAATGGGTGATTAAGCGGTCCAATTGCTTACTACTGGCGAGCTCTATTTGCCATAAATAAGAACCTTGTGGGGGCTAATTGGCTAATTGTGGTAGTTCTGTGTTCCTCCCCATATATTAAAAAAACTTGAATTCTCCTTTGTGTGGGAATGACAAGCTGTTTAATTCATATACTCAAATGGTTCTTTACCCTTTCACAATATAATTGTGAAGTTTTAGGAACGTATTGTTTTTAGCCTTTTTTCTCCTCTACCCTCACTGATTTCATGTCACTGGGAAATGGTGTAAGGCTTTCAGATTTATTGGTTTGTGTATTATAATTTATTATAAAACCATCTCAAAACTGCATCCACATTCTAAAATATTCTACTTGTCCAGGTGTTTAAACCAAAAGCTTAAATGGCATTTAATCATAGGATGATCAAACAACAATATTGGCATTACATCCTAGCTATGCAGTGATCTCCTGCCAGACTCCTGATCATTGCAACAGAAACTAAACGTTATTTAATTACCCCTACACGTGGGTTCTGTAACCCACAAGCCCCCTTACCAATCCTACATCAGACTAAAAATCATAGCAGCCCTTCTTTCGCCCCTGCCCATACACCCAATTCTTCCCTCCTCCTTCTGCACCTGGTTACCCTAAACCACAAGCCAGCTCTCCTATACTATGCCAGGGTAAGTCACAGCAGCTTACCCTTAATTCATACCCATACACCAAACCCACTCTTATGCTTCTACATCTGGGTTCCTTAATGCACAAGACCAATCACCAATACTGCCCCTACCCACACCCTCTATACATGGGCGTTTGTTCATCATAATGCCAGGGGCAGCTGAATTGACATCAAATGCCATTTGGAGTTTGCCTTTACTCACATACACATGCTTACACATACACCCACATTCACACACACTCACATAAACACACTCTCACCCGCAAGCATATATACTACATACATTTAAAGGCATTTTGACTTACCTTAGCTGCCAGATATTGTCATATTATTGCTAATTCTATTCCAATTTTATTACACTAATGGTGAATAATATTATTCACTATTTGTGAAATAAACAAATTGACAGAAAACCAAGAAAGTGCAACCCCAAACATCATCCATTAAGACAAGCTGTCTCTGTGTTCTCTGCACTGATTTGGTCTCCTCTGAAGCCACAGGTCGCAAAGGCAGTGCCATGGGGTTGCAAAGGGAGTGCCATGGGTCACAAGGGACAAACCAGGGGTCACAGGTGCGACCCCTGGCTAACCTTAAATGACGTCCATGTCACTGTACTCTATTTCCTCCTTCTACACCAGGTCCCACAACCTCGATGCTTCATCAAAAGAGGAGAACATGTTCCAGAAGTTAGACTGTCCGCTTTTCAATACGAGAACCATAAACACGAACCAACACAATACACTTGACATACTGAAAGAACCGGAAATGGACCTCACTTTCAAATGGGGCTTAACTTGAATTCTGTGTCCACATGCCATGAAACCATACCACATGCATGCATTATCATCACAAATCGCATCAGCAAGGTGTGAGATGGCCTAGCAGTCATCCATGAGCATTCTTTACAAATACATCACATCAAAGACTTTACCATGAGTAACTATGCTTTGCTTTGCTGGTAAGATTTCACCCCACTCCATCCTTTGCATACTGTTTTTCTTGCTCCATAGGCCACCTCCCATCAAAAC
The DNA here is from genome assembly GCF_031143425.1 of Pleurodeles waltl. Classification (NCBI taxonomy): domain Eukaryota; kingdom Metazoa; phylum Chordata; class Amphibia; order Caudata; family Salamandridae; genus Pleurodeles; species Pleurodeles waltl. The sequence goes on along the minus strand of NC_090446.1, from coordinate 1,328,217,497 downwards.
AAAGTTACATTGCACCTTACTAATTGCAATGTCTAAGGACCTGATTTAGATCTTGGCGGATGAAATACTCAGTCATAAACGTGATGGATAGCCTGTCTGCCGCATTACGACCTCCAAAGGATATAATGGGATCGTAATGTGGTGGCTGGGATATCCTTCATGTTTGTGACAGAGTATTCCCTTCCATCAATATCTAAATCAGGCCCTAATACTCTACTAAACCACCCAACCCATACATCCTAGGAGTTTCCAACACTTAGCTAGACGAAAAGGAGTTAACAAAAACTGGTTCTATTGCATGAGATTTTAAGACCTTCAGCCTCCAATAAATCACATTGGGCCCTACCCACTACACTGGTTAACATTGGATGTCATATTCACCCCTTTTGGACATGCTTCATTGTTCTCAATCCCCAAGTCATATGGACAGACAACTACACCATTACCTTCAAGAGCAATAAATAAATCTTTATCAACACCTAAAGACAATGAGAGAGCGCAGCTTATATACTTAGAAATTAATATGAAATATTTATGAACTAATGCGTAATAATGCCACATAGAAAATGTATTAATGTATTTTGCTAAACGTGCGCTTGAAATGTGCCCACGGGGAGTGGCCACCAATATATACAATGACTAATGGAACTGATTAATAATGATGAAATGTTATGTTAGAGTGTGATTTTGCACTAATAATAAAAGGTTATATGTTAAAGTTCTGCTAAAAAATCATTAGGCCTTAGTTAGCATGAGTCGAGGCCTTGGCTGCCAGGTTTCATTTTAAATGTGTTTTTCTAACGTGCAGTGTGCTGACTTGCTGAAGGACATGAACTCGCATTTTTCCAAAGCTAGAAGATGAATGTAACTGTAGTAGATCCGTTCTCATGAAATTCGACTTGCTTAGTGAAACATTCTTGCTGAATGCAACAGTGTAGACTACTCGCAGGTAGAAGGTCGCCTGAACCGGTACCGACAATGGAACTACTGATTGAAGATGCAAAGAGGACCACAAGAGTATGAAATCACATCGGACATTCTACCCGCTGAAGACGTCAATCATAAGGACCAATAAACTACGTGAGAACTGTTATGGGGTGACAAATTTAATGAAGCCATTGAAACCCTATTGGAGGGAGATAGTGGGGTGCTGACCCCAACCAATTAAAACTTAGGGGATTGTACAACAGAAAAGGGATAAAAACCCTTGACACAAAGAAGTAAATCAGAATAGGAGACTAGGAGATAGAGGAGGGGGAGATACTGTTGCGAATTTTGCTATTACCCAGACACTTTGTTACTCTGCATAGAGACTTTGCTGTTTGGTTCTTCAAACCATCCTTGCCCTTACATTGCCTATTTACACTTTACCTCCTTATGAGGGAAGTGCCCTTTACCTGACTGCTGAATTCCTGGCTGATGGCGAATCAACTGATGTCCTGAGGACGAAGACCGAACCTGTATGCTGACCCAATACAGAGGATAACTATATGAAAATGAAATTGTAATTGTCTGTTTGCTTTTCCTTTCTAGGTACCAACTGTTCTTTTTGACAGAGACCCTAGTTAGATGTTTTCTAAATTGGTGTTGCTAAATTGTTTTGCATAAAGCCCAACATGCCAATGCTAATTCAAGGTTAGTTGAGGGGTTCACTAAACCGACGCAAATAGACAAATGACTGAATCTATGCTTTGTTGAATAATATGATAATGATTCTCTGCCAAGGATAACCTATGTTGACGTTGTGCTATATTCTAATATTCGTGAGTTGCCATATTGTGACTATGCTAATGTGTTTCTTGGTTTTGAGACTAATAAACTTACTAGTAGAATTGTAATCAATAGGGAATAAACTTTATATAATAGTATTAAACTGGTGTGGTTATTCATGACTGCAAGGTCATGGTGGTTTCTGAGTTTTATTAATGTCTTTGACTAATCTGAATTGTCTTATTATGGTAAATATTGATGACGTTATTGACATATTGATTGACATGATGATTAATTATCTCGTCCTAAGGTGTCTTCAATCAGGGTCAAAAGATTCATTGGCCTAAAACGAGTCCCAGAGTGAGTAAATTAGTCATAGAGGGACGCGTTAACAGTTCTGGTAGCAGAGCGACGGTTTAGGCCCTTTGGGGCCCTAAGACGAGGGACCATTGTTTAAAAGTGTTTTTCGAGATAATGCTAATTGGAGGCATGATGCGTTTCTAAATTCCCCATGACTTTCCCGGAATCTCGGAGCTGGCCTAAGTGAGTTGGGTATGTTCTCGGCGTTTTAGCATATGTGATGTAGAATTTGCGCTTGCTCAGCTTATGCATATGGCAGGTGATTTGTGAAGCTTGTGTGGATTTAGGTCAGGTAAAGTTGTTTTAGTAGGAGTGAGCGTACTCCGCAATATGAGAGTAGGGAAGTCGGCGAACTTCATGTGAGTGTGGCGCTTTGTGCTAAAAAATTAACCACGTGGTTGTTGGTGATGTACAGACCCGTCGTGGTCTAAGACTCTGGAGTATATTGACAAGTGTAGGAGACACTTGGGTTTATGTTGTAATTTGTGCGGCTTAATAGGTCAATCGGGCGTGGTTGACAAGTTGAGTTTGAGTCAAATTGTGTGAGTGAAACCTTCGATGGAGATTTGGCAAGTTCTAAAGTGCACTAGAACAAACCATTGACAAGTCGAGAGTAGGATTTGCTGGTCGAATTCTGCTTGCGAGTGCGGGAGCTGAGAAGAAGAGAGTAGCGGCCGAGGCTTCAAGTGAAATCTCTGTAAAGTTCTGAAGCGATTGTGTTACCCTTCCTGTAGTAAACCCGCAAATTAGGGTTTTGTTGTTAAAGATGCTCGCAATATATTGCATTAGTTTTGTGTGAGGAGGACAAGCCGCAAGACTTTGTCAGCTGCAGTGTGTGAGTGTGACGTCATTTGAGCGGCGCTGGGATAGGTCAGTTGCTGAGAGGGGTCGCGCACGGATTGGCAGCCATCCGTGAGAGGCAATTGGTTGAGAAAGGTGGGTGAAGAGTTTTCTGGGAATTAAAGTCACTTCCTGGATAAATTCTAAAGCAGAAGAAAAGACGCAAAAATGAAGTTTTTCAAAGTTCTAAAGAGTGCTTTGATGGGAGATATATATGTTACAGCGAGTGTTGGGGAGCCTACACCGCCTGAGGGTACTCCAGCTTATATCATAATGGAGGAGAAGGGAGTCGTGCCATGTCTTTGGTTAAAACAGTGGTGCAAATTGACAGAGAAGGAGGGATGTTTAGCGTTTCCGGAACACAGGACGTTTAATGTAAGAATTTTGGAAAATTTGCGAATGATGTTAAGTGTACAAAAACCGCCTCCGAGACCAGCTCAGTATGAGGCATTATCAATCTGGGATTTGATGGCCACACGACAGAGACAGCAGAAATTTGAAAGGAGAATGAAAAGAGCAGAAAATACTTTAGCTGAGGCTAGATGGGATAATGAGAGCAAGATGTGGAGAAGGAGAGTATTTGACACACTTAAAACGTTTCTGGCAATAACACAAGAAGATGAGACACAGGGAAAGAAAGCCACTTGTAAGACAGACAAAGGCTCTAGTAAGCCAAAGGAGATACAGAGGTCTTGGGCAGACGCAGATGATTCCGACAATGAAGAGTTTCTTAATCAGTTGTTACATGATCGCCCGCCACCATATGCCATAAATGATAACGTACAGAGCACTAGCGTGGGTTCTGAAGACCCGGCACAAAATAAGTGCATCACAAGTACAGTGCAGACAAGTGATTCAGCTTTGATACAGAATGGTGTCAGTGTACCCACTGCGCCTGACACACAGATACAGTTGCAGCCACCGCAGATTCAAAGGATTTATCCTGATGTTCCAGTATTCCAGGATCAAAGTTAGTGCAGATTGAGCCAACTCCGCAATTGCTGCTCCAGCCGCAGCAATAGGTGGTTCCGAGTTACACTTCAGTTGCAGGACCGCAGTCAGTACCTACAGCACCTATGATGAATCAAGCTATGGGAGTTAATGCTCCACAGGGTTCGGGACTTGGTCAGACACCAGCTGCAATATCATTGCCAATTACTGTTGGTCCACCAGTACCGCTGTATGCGCAAGGTAAGCCTGCCGTATGTGATCAGGGAGTAATGACCCAAGAGGCAATAAGAGGAGGGTCCATAGGACACCTGCAGGGAGAACAGACAGTCGAAAGGTCTAAATCCCTGTTTGACTTTAGTCCGATTGGGGTTCATTTGGAGACAATGAGACAAGCAGGGTTGGGAGCACTAACCCCACAGGTAATGAGTACAAATACGACACAGACACCAATGCTGCAGTCTGGAAATATTTTGCTGCAAGGCTAAACAGCGCAACAATTGAACGAGTGGTTAGACAAACTCAACACTCCGCAGACTACTACTGTGACCGCAGAGAGGTCAGAAAGGGAAGAATATCTGAATTTTGTGAGACTGGGTGTAGAAGCCATGGAACTAGTGGAAGGAACAATGGGGGTGAACAGACTAAAGTCGTACACGGAAGCAGAATTGAGGTATCTGTGCCCCAAAATAACTAAAGAAGTGAGCAAGGTGCATCAGAAGTTGGCAAACCTGACAGATAAACACAGCATAGACATTGAGAGTACTAAACATTTGAAAAGAAGCTATAGATTAGACTTCGAGCATAAAGATTTCGAGCCCATGAGGTCTACCGGAATGAAGGCACACCTCAAAGAAATATTGCAGAGTGCTCAAATTTGGGGAGCCTTAGAGAAATGGGAAGGCAGATGGGCAAAGAAGAGAGATAAAGAGAAAGGTGATGGTCCGGAACCAAAGCAGGCTAAAGCCGCACCGGACACGGGGACAATAAAAATGTTACCAATGAGAGAAACAGCTGGAGGGGTTCTGGTCCATGTACCGTGTCTAGAGGTGACATTCTGTCATTCACAAATGACTACCCCAGGTTGAGGGAGAAACCGATAGAGTGGTATCAGCAAACGGATAGATTTGTGAAGCTTGCGAAATCTCTCTGGGAGGACTTGAATACCCTGTTTGAAATAATAGTTCCACCTGACTTATGGCTTGAGTGCAAGAGGGGCATAGATTGGCCGACAGAGGAGCCGGCAAGGGATAAGGTTACTGGAGCACGGTCCGCAGAAGTGATGAGGTATTATCATAAAGTGATTGATTTTTTGAAGCAGAAAGTGTAGCTGAAAGTGACTGATTGGCAGAAAATTGATCGAACATCACAGGAAGCCAAAGAGTCGATTCATGCCTACTTTGAGAGATTGTTGAAAGCATTCAAACACTACAGTGGCACTGAGGTCATTGAGCCGAAAGACATGAATCATCTTGTGTTCAGGTTTGTTGAAGGGCTGAGACCAGAAGTTAGCCAGATCATTAAGAATCATTTGATCTGTTGGCAAACGAAGCCGATTGATGAGGTGTTGCAGTATGCGAAATACTATAGTGACGAGATTGAGTTGAAACAGAGAAAGTTGAAAGAGAAGGTGATGGTGATGCAGATTAAGGCAGTGCAAGCTGAGATTGGTAACTCCCAGGGATTACACAAATTTGTAGTTTGTGTATCCTTATTGGGAAGAGACGTACTGTGTAAAACAAGGTGTTCGATTACCTGTTCCAATGAAGGGATTGAGGTGCAGACAAACAGTGATGATGAAGGGGACGATAGTCAGTTTCCAGAGTTAGAGACGGAGCCCGCAAATGAGGAATACCCTTTGATAATCCTATTCCCGATGCTTACAGTGACTGACTTACCACCTGAGTTGCAGGGAACAGTAACAGAGAAAGTGTGGGACCTGACAGGAAAGGAAGTGGGATTAATAAAAGGAGTAGAACCGGTTAAAGTAGAGATGAAACCAAATGCAGTGTTTCCCCAGGTACCACAATACCACATGGCACAAGATGTCCTCATTCAAGTAGCGCAGATAATTGCGGACTTTGTGAAGCATGGGGTTCTGAAAGAAGTGCTGAGTAGCCCATGTAATTCACCAATAATGGGTCTGAAAAAGCCTTGTGGGAAAGTTCGAATTGTTCAAGACCTGAGGAAAATAAATGAGATTGTGGTAAAGTGTTTCCCCATAGTGCCAAACCCAGCTGTGACAGCCATACTGCAGATGAATCCCCGGGCAACAAAAAGAGACGTTAGAATGTTTTGGGGAATGGTGGGCTACTGCCGTCAGTGGATTCCAAACTTCTCGATTATCTCTAAACCCTTGGTGAGACTGACTGTCAAAGAAGTCCAGGATGGCCTGGGTGCCATAACCATGTCCGAAAAAGAAATGAAGGCATTCATGGAATTGAGGGAAAGTATGTGCAGGGCACCAGCTTTAGGTATGCCTGATTACACAAAGCCTTTTGTAATGTTTTGTCATGAACGCGATGCTTGTTCTTTGTCTGTCCTGACATAGGTCCATGGAGGTGCAAACCGCCCAGTAGCATATTTTTCATCTACTTTGGACCCAGTCGCAGCAGCCTTACTGGGTTGTTTACGTGCAGTTGCAGCAGTTGGTCAAAGCCTCACCCAGTGTGAAGGAATAGGGATGGGACATCCTTTAACAGTAATGGTCCCCCATTCAGTTGAAATCTTGTTAACCCGAAACAAGACGCAGCACATGACAAATGCGAGGTTAACAATTATATTGGGGTCACCTAATTTATCCCTTAAGAGATGTACTGTATTGAACCCGGCAACTTTACTTCCTATTGATAATGCAGACATTGATGATGCCAAGGAGGTAGAACATGATTGTCTTGAGGTAACAGATCTGTGCACCAAACCAAGGCCTGATATTAAAGATACTCATCTTGAAGAAAATGATTACATTATCTTTGTTGATGGTTCATGCTTGAGAGACGCAGTAGGAGTACTTAGAGCTGGGTTTGCCGTCTGTACAATCACTGGTATCTTAGAAGCTTCCTGGCTCGAAAGAGTGTACTCTGCTCAAGTGGCTGAATTAATTGCTCTTACTAGGGCATGCCACGCAGCTGAAAACCTAAAAGTCACTATCTATACTGACAGCAGATATGGATTTGGGATTGTACATGGTTTTGGCCAGTTGTGGTCACAGAGGGGTTTCATGACCTGTTCTGGTTCTCCAGTTAAAAATGGTGAAAAGATTAAGGATTTGTTGCACGCGATTCAGTTACCTCTTGAAATTGCCGTGGTGAAATGCAATGCTCATGTTAAGTCACAAGATTTAGGGGGTGATTCCAACTCTGGCGGGCAGCTACCGCCGCCCGCCAGGTGGAAACCGCCATTTGGCCGCCATGCGGGCAAATTTCCGTGGTCCCCATTCCAACATTCCCGCTGGGCCGGCGGGCGCTAACCAAGTTAGCGCCCGCCGGCCCAGCGGGAATGAGGCCGCAACACAGGAGCCGTCTCCGAATGGAGCCGGCGGTGTTGCGGCGGTGCGACGGGTGCAGTTGCACCCGTCGGGCTTTTCACTGTCTGCTAGGCAGACAGTGAAAAGCTGGCCGGGCCATGTTAGGGGGCCCCTGCACTGCCCATGCCACTGGCATGGGCAGTGCAGGGGCCCCCAGGGGCCCCAGGACACCCCTTACCGCCAGCCTCTTCCTGGCGGTGAAAACCACCAGGAACAGGCTGGCGGTATGGGGGTCAGAATCCCCAGGGCAGCGCTGCTTGCAGCGCTGCCCTGGCGGATTCTCCCAGCTGGGGCAAAAACGGCAGAATACCGCCGGCCCCGGCAGGGTGACCGCGGCTTTACCGCTGCGGTCAGAATGCCATTGGAAGCACCGCCAGCCTGTTGGCGGTGCTTCCATCATTCTTGACCCTGGCAGTCCAAGACCGCCAGGGTCAGAATGACCCCCTTAGTGTCAATGGGAAATGGATATGCAGATCAAGTCGCAAGGTTTTGTGCACTGAACTGTATATCGTTTCGAGATCAGTGAGAATTGTTACCTGAAACTGAAAATGAAACATGCTTAAACTTTGCATTAAGGGTGGTTGACACATTAGATTAGCTAAAATCACTGCAGGGACGTGCTAGCAAAGAGGAGAAACGTTCCTGGCAGGAATGCAATGCGTACAGAGATCTGATGACTTATGGGTTTCAGAAGAGGGGAAAATGGTTTTGCCAAACAGTCTTTTGTTACAGTTTGCAAGGTTTTACCATGGTCAAGCACATGTTGGGAGAGACGCAATGATCAGGTTGTTCAAAATCAATTGGTTCAATCCAAAATTCAGCTGCAGAGGTTATCTGTCACAGGTGCATCATCTGTCAGCAGATGAATGCAGGAAAAGGGACTGTGGTGAATATGAGCCACGTTGGGAGAGCAGGAGGTTCATTTAGCAGAATGCAGATGGATTTTATTGAGATGCCTGTGTGTGGAGGGTTGAGATACGTGTTGATGATTGTGTGCATTTTTAGCCACTGGATTGAAGCTTACCCTACACGTAGGAATGACAGTCTCACAGTAGCAAAACTGCTGCTTAGGGAGTTAATACCACGTTTCGGGTTTCTGATCTCTTTAGAATCAGATAGGGGCAGACACTTCAACAATGAGGTGATTAAGCTCTTGTGTGCGGCATTAAACATTGAGCAGAAGTTGCATTGTAGCTATCGCCCTGAAGCATCAGGAATAGTGGAGCAGATGAATGGTACCTTGAAGTCGAGAATGGCAAAAATGTACGCAGCTACCAATTTGAAGTGGCCAGATGCATTGCCCTTAGTGGTGATGTCAATGAGAAACACACCTGACAAGAAAACAGGACTGTCTCCTCATGAAATTCTCATGGGCCGAGCTATGCGATTGCCCGCAGTGCCTGCAAATGCTCTTGTGAATATCACGGATGATATGGTGTTGGACTACTGCAAGGGTCTGGCTGACGTGGTCCGCTCTTTTTCTCACCAGGTGGAGGCTACCACATTGCCACCGATAAGTGATCCAGGTCACCGTCTGAAAGCCGGTGACTGGGTGGTTGTCAAGAAACACGTGAGGAAGTCGTGTTTGGAGCCACGTTGGAAGGGGCTGTATCAAGTGATACTGACAACTACTACTGCTGTGCAATGTGCAGGTCTTCCAAATTGGATACATGCCAGTCACACAAAGAAGGTGACGTGTCCAACTGATGAGGAACTTGAAGTGTCCAAAACAACAGCTGCAGAGAAGGGGTCTCAGGGCCGGAGAGTGTTCAAAGGGGAACTGAGACTGAAGGAGAGCCCGCTGAGGACGGCTTAATCACTCAAACCGTAAACGAGATCCAGAGGAGTGACAGTGAGCCTATCTCAGCTGGGGCATCAGGGGAACCGACACAAAGAGAGGTTCTCCCAGAAGCAGACGGATACAGGTTTGAAATTGAGCCCATAACTGACCCTGAAGGCGAAGGGAGTGAGGCAGAAGGAAGTTGAGGTGTTCTGACTCCTCCTGAGCCACTTGCAGATCCATCAAGAGAAAACACTATAGCACAAGAGGAGGGTGCTGTTCAACGTCCTGAAAGGCCAAGCAGAAAGAAAACACTTAAAGGAGATAATGGGCCAGAGCCACAAGCTGCAGGAGAGAAAGTGATCCCTAATGAAACAATAGAGGAAGAAGGTGACACAACCAGGAAAGAAGATCTTAGTGAATGAGAGTTGCAAGGTGATCGCAAACTGAAAAGAAAGAGAGTTGCAAACAGAAGATACGCAGGTCCTGAATGGGCGTATGCCACATCAGCTGAATGGCAACAAGAATTCTTGGCGTTCTGTTTTGATCAAGAGGTTCCAGGTCAATACTATGGCACCTGAATTAAACTTTAGAAAGAGACTGTGTTAAATTGAAATCGAAATGGAAAGCTGAAAAGCTGAGAAAAGAAACTGATAAATTACCGGATGTGACACTGTTAACCTGAATTGGCTCTGAAAAAACGATTATGACCAGCTGCTAACCTGATTTGACAAAGGGGTCTTGGAGTGAGTGAAACGCTGTAAATACTCACGGAGAAAGAGAGAGACTTTGCACAAAGGAAAAAAAAAAAAGAGCTTTTATATCGTCCTCAAGTTGATTTTTGCTTTGTATTATTCTGCTATCTCATACTTTATAGATCATGAGTTACACTAGAGATAATAGTAATAGGGGTAGGACATATGCATTTTTGGTTGTTGGTGGGGGAGTTATGTGTGCGGTAGTGATAATAGCTGTGATTGTGGGAATGCCATTGGTGGATAAGAAAGTGACTAACAATGCTTCAAATCCTGAGACTGCTACACTAACACCATGGGAGAAGTTTGAGCACGATGCAAAATACTTGCATGAGGGAACTAATTCAAAAGGGGAACTATCTACGAATGTCTTCTATCGCTTGCTGAATGAGTATGTTGACACAATGGATGCGAAGAATTGCTATGTGTGCACAAAGATTCCTTCATCAGTACAAGAAGGGGTTACTTATCATAGTCTGCCACTTACCTACGGGATAAGCTGTAGTTTGCTGTCAACAAGATTCTATGATCAAGAACATGTTCAATACTTCTATTCTAACTTAGATGTAGTGTTTTCCTTCGTGCCTGTGATTGAGTTTCTAAATATATTAGCTAAAGAACACAGCATGAAATTACTTAGGGGTTTCTTTGAGCCGACACTGACATTTGGGACAGCTTATGCGCACCACAATAATCTAACCTGCCTACTAACACCTGTAGAAAAGAGCTTCTTAGATCACACTGAGGATAGACGGAAAACATTAAAGGAAAGGCTAGAAAAGGGATTAGAAAAACGCACGCTTGCAAATGATTATGCTTACACTGCAATAAAGACACAGGGCAAGTTAGCTATAGATGCATTACACGTAGGAAGGCTTTGTATATATAGGCCGAAATCTGAGCATGACACTTTATTTGTGGGAAAGAGTGAGTGCAGGCATGTGTTTTTGTTTCAGAGTAAATGGACGTTCATGTTAAATGGACAGGATCCAGCGATCCCTGGGATCTATTATATATGTGGAATTAATGCTTATTACCGTCTTCTAAAGGGATGGTATGGGACATGTTATTTGGGAATAGTTTTTCCCAAGATCTACCAGATTGATGACTTAAAGCAAATTCCAAAAATGTCTGAATTACAACATGCTAGACAAAAGAGAGAGACAGCGGCTGCTGTCATTGGTGACATATTTGGAGCCATAATTCCTTTAGTAGGGGTTATCTTAAACTCCATAAAGATTTGAAAATTGTCTACTATTGTGGATAACATGCTGACAAACTTTACAGGGGCTATACTCCTTATGGATACTGAGCTTGCTGCGGAAAGAGTTATGACTCTTCGAAACCGGCTTGCTTTCGACATTCTTTTAGCGAAGAGTGGCGGAGTCTGTAAAATGCTTAATGAGCGTCATTGTTGTGCATTCATTCCTGATAATAGTAAAAAGATTAGAGGTATTCTTAATAACCTAACAAGAGGTAGTGCAGAGTTGAAGGAGCTGAAGGAACGTGGAATTTGGGAAAAGGTTGGGAAAGGAATTATTAAAGTAGGGAATTGGTTTAGTAGTATTTGGAATGGGGTTCTTGTAAAAATATTAGGGGGTATATTGATTGTCCTGACTTGTCTATTTGGAATATGGTTATCATGCAAAATTAATAAAAGAATTAAAAGAGATTTGGCAAAACGTAATAAAAGAAAAGAAGAAAAAGAAAAGGAGAAAATGTTCAAAGAAATTTGGGAAAGATCACATAGGGAGGAAGAAATTGAGATGTGTAACCTAAAGAAAATGAAAGGTTGTGAAGGGAAAGGTTTTGTGTGATGACAAGTGTCATCAGAGGAGGGACTGAGAGAGCGCAGCTTATATACTTAGAAATTAATATGAAATGTTTATGAACTAATGCGTAATAATGCCGCATAGAAAATGTATTAATGTATTTTGCTAAACGTGAGCTTGAAATGTGCCCACGGGGAGTGGCCGTCAATATATACAATGACTAATGAAATTGATTAATAATGATGAAATGTTATGTTAGAGTATGATTTTGCACTAATAATAAAAGGTTATATGTTAAAGTTCTGCTAATAAATCATTAGGCCTTAGTTAGCATGAGTCGAGGTCTAGCTGCCCGGTTTCATATTAAATGTGTTTTTCTAACGTGCAGTGTGCTGACTTGCTGAAGGACATGAACTCGTATTTTTCCAAAGCTAGAAGATGAATGTAACTGTAGTAGATCCGTTCTCATGAAATTCGACTTGCTTAGTGAAACATTCTTGCTGAATGCTGCAACAGTGTAGACTACTCGCAGGTACAAGGTCGCCTGAACCGGTACAGACAATGGAACTACTGACTGAAGATGCAAAGAGGACCACAAGAGTATGAAATCATACCGGACATTCTACCCGCTGAAGACGTCAATCATAAGGACCAATAAACTACGTGAGAACTGTTATGGGGTGACAAATTTAATGAAGCCATTGAAACCCCATTGGAGGGAGATAGTGGGGTGCTGACCCCAACCAATTAAAACTTAGGGGATTGTACAACAAAAAAGGGATAAAAACCCTTGACACAAGGAAGGAAATCAGAATAGGAGACTAGGAGATAGAGGAGGGGGAGAGGGAGATGCTGTTGCGAATTTTGCTACCCAGACAGTTTCTTACTCTGCATAGAGACTTTGCTGTTTGGTTCTTCAAACCATCCTTGCCCTTATATTGCCTATTTACACTTTACCTCCTTATGAGGGAAGTGCCCTTTACCTGACTGCTGAATTCCTGGCTGAACTCGAATCAACTGATGTCCTGAGGACGAAGACGGAACCTGTATGCTGACCCAATACGGAGGGTAACTATATGAAAATGAAATTGTAATTGTCTGTTTGCTTTTCCTTTCTAGGTACCAACTGCTTTTTTTGACAGAGACCCTAGTTAGATGTTTTCTAAAAGGGTGTTGCTAAATTGTTTTGCGTGAAGCCCAACATGCCAATGCTAATTCGAGGTTAGTTGAGGGGTTCACTAAACCGACGCAAATAGACAAATGACTTAATCTATGCTTTGTTGAATAATGTGATAATGATTCTCTGCCAAGGATAACCTATGTTGACGTTGTGCTATATTCTAATATTCGTGATTCTTGCCTTGATGAAATCTTATCAGAGTTGCCATATTGTGACTATGCTAATGTGTTTCTTAGTTTTGAGACTAATAAACCTACTAGTAGAATTGAAATCAATAGGGAATAAACTTCACATAATAGTATTAAACTGTTGTGGTTATTCATGACTGCAAGGTCATGGTGGTTTCTGAGTTTTATTAATGTCTTTGACTAATCTGAATTGTCTTATTATGGTAACATATTGATTGACATGCTGATTAGTTATCTCGTCCTAAGGTGTCTTCAATCAGGGTCAAAAGATTCATTGGCCTAAAACAAGTCCCAGAGTGTGTAAATTAGTCATAGAGGGAAGCGTTAACAACAGCAAATACCAAAACAGCAGGCAGACAATGGAAAACAATCAAAAAGTGGTCTTGGGGGTGCCCACCTTCTACAACTGGATCTCCACTGCACTCGACAACCAGATACTTCTAATGACCACTACCAAGTCAAGCCACAAGGAAAAGACCACATGGCCTAATGACAAAATAAAAAAATTGAAAATGCAACTCAGCATCCTACAACATAAGTGGAGGAAAACAAGGGATGAAAATCACAGACTTATACTGCACTCCTGCTACAAAGCCCACAAAGCAGCCACAAGAAACGCAAAGGGCAACACTATCCACACAAAGGTGATTGCACATTAAAGGAACTCCAAAAGATTCTAGCAGAATTTTGCAACCCATAATGTCAAAATGGAGATATCTTCTACGACAAAATCTTCATGAAACTAATCTCAAAAATTGAAAACATAGAACACTACTTTAGGAATAAGAAAAACTTACACTCCTACACATGACAGCACCACTGCAATGGTGAACAATATCACTCTCCAATTTCTTATCACCATCAATGCCCTCTATGAAAAACAATTCTCCAATATTATCATTGGAAGCAGACCACCAGGATCACCTTCAGACCCAGTCCCTGCCCCCCACATTTATCTCAAAATATCCTTCACACACAACCTGGGCAGGGGAAGTAGCTAGTAGTATACTAAACAAATCCTTGAAACTACGATATTTCCCACCTAAGGTAAAAACCTCTTACATTAAATTAAGCCCAAGAAAAAAGAATCTTGGCCCATCCAATCCAGCAAACTACAGGCTAGTTTTCAATAGCTTTTACCTAGGTGAATTATTTTAAAGAACAGCTTTTCCTCAACTTTCCAGTTTTACTGAGGAAAATAAATTAAGGTTGAAGCAACAAACTAATTAGGTTCAAGAAGAGACACAGAGTGAGACCTTGAATCCAGATGGAACAACATAACACTCATGGTGGAGAAGAATGGAGTTGCTGCCTTGCTGCTTTTTTACTTATAAGCAGCATTTGCCACTGTTCACCCCCAGCCACTACTACACAGACGCCATTATTTTGGAATATGCAATAATACCCAATAAAAGATTAACTTACACCTCAAGGATAAACAACTTACATCCCCCCATCACACTCAATATTGTGGCATCTCTCAGGGGTCGATCATCTCCCCTCACCTATTCACTACCTACCAAACCCTCTTACCGGACCTGGTCAGATAATTCAAATTTACATGTTACTGTCATGAAAATGATATGCAAATCATTGTAAAACTCATTGGTCCAGAAAACCTCTACAAATCAAGACTTAGGGTTTGCCTTGAGCCTTAGATGCATGTATGATGATTGACTACTTAAAGCTCAGCACCACAAAGATATAGATCATGTCCTGTGGACAATGGCACAAACACCAGCATACAAACATATAACTCAAGGAGCTTGATGCACCACTAGCTACGTCAAGAGAAGTGAGAACCTAGGAGTAATCAAGGAATCAGTTCTGTCCCTGAACCCACATACCAATGAGGGCACAATGATCCCCTTCTACATAATGAAAACAGTGAAACGCATCTTCCTATACCTAGGATACTAACAAAAAGTACAAGCTATACTCACTCTCATGAACGCTGCATTCAACTTGGTGCCCCCTGTGTCATCATATGCAAAATTCTATAATGCAAAGGGTTGTGACAAGACTCCTCCACCTTTACCCCAAAGAACACACAACACAAGTCATGCAAACATTTAACTGGCACCCTACAGCTAGATGATCAGTGCTCAAAGTCCTTTGTATTGTCCACAGAGTCTCCCAAAGAAATTGACCACTGTACTTATAAATTAAATTTAAACAACATAAACAAAATAGGACAACTTTAAAATTAGAAATGCATTGGAGGCTCCACTTTCTTGGTGCTAGTTATCAATCTGTGGTACACTCTACCCGCCAAGATTTGAAGCATCCAAGAGCATTTAAAGGGCAGAAGAAAGGCAAAAACATGGTTGTTCGCAGGATAACTACATCAACCAGTGTCCCAGGGACAGAACCCAAAAGTTTTTAACAATATAAGGATGGTACAGGGACTCAATTCGAATTGGGGAGCTGCACCCAACATCACCTTGTAATGAATTTGACAGACAGATGGAATACAATGACTATGCCTCTCCAGTCAATACTAGAAGTACTCACTGGCACTCTGCACCTGAAGACTTGCAACCTGCATTATGATATATGGGAATAACCACAGCCTCCAAATGCAATATAGCAAACTATGTCTACCTTACCTTCTACCTCTAACCACAAGATTAGAAAAAGCACAATTTCTCAAGTCTTTATGATGCTTCTTCCAGTATCAATTTGATATAGTCCATGTAACCATAGGATGTTACCATAGGATGGCATCTACCAATTCAGAAACTGGTCCAACATTTTCAAAGGGACATGCAAAAAAATAAGAGCATGAAAGTACCGGTGAAACGTTGATGGCAACTGGATGGAACAGATACACAGGTTATACAAGCCCACTTAACCATTCAATCTTAATCAGAGAGATCTGTGACAAAGTTGATGGTCATCGTAGGACTGTAAGATAATCCACCCTGCAGGTCCCAAACAATTATATATAATGACGTAGAGAGTGAAGATGATGCAGTGCATCTTGGTGAATCTTTTCAAATGATAGTCCTGTCTCATGAAGGACAACTGTAACACAGCCCATCTGGGAAAACCTCTGATCCCATCTCGCTCTTCATCAGCTGACACTTGTTAATTCTTATGAATCCATGAACTCACAAAGCAAGAATCCTCCTGCCACAGCCAGTGTAGGAATTGGATCAAGAATAAAGTAAGACACAATAAAAATCCTGCGGAACGAATCAAAGCTGCCAGCTTAACAGATATAAAAATGTGTATCTCTCACACTTTCTAATCCCTTAGTCCATTAAGCGCTGCAGCCCATAGCACAATAATCACACCTTGGTCGTCATCACATACAACATAGAAACACATATCACATAGGCATAAAGCAAAGATAACACTCTTACAAACACACCTACACTGCGTAACATGCTGCTCACATGGACAAGTACTCAAGTACTTCTGCGTCCTACACACATAAGATAATACAATACAACAAGGAAGAGCCTTCAACTGTCTTTACCTGACAAAAAAGATGTATTGCTGCAGCCATAATTTTTACTTTATCTTCTGACTAACTGGGGCAATCTTCCTTTATACAAAATAACATAGTAGCTTGTTTGCAATCATAGTTTATTAACTGTTGAGTGTATCTACGTTTGGCGCTCTGTCCAGAACTGAGCATGTACAGATAACAAGCCAAAGACTCCTTTATGCAGCCACAATAGGGACTGGGGGCAGCTGGCCAGTGGGAGGCCTGCCCCCGAGATTATTGGGGGAGTGGTGTAGTCCGGAGGACTGTCAACCTTTTGGGCTACCTTCCGTTAAAGAGAGTAACCCAAATGGTTTATAGCTGGCCATTTTGGACTGCTACCGACCATTTTATGGTTAGGTGACACGGCGGCAGCCCACTTTTTGTAGCTGGGTCCTGTTTTTTTGGCAGCAGTAGTTGGGGTGGCAGAGGACAAGGTACAGCAGACGCTCCACTTACTACATAAAGTGGGGTGCCTGGACCTTCTGATTGACAGCTCAGCCTCCAGCCCCAGTCGCCCAGTGAGAAAGGCATTGGGTAGTGTAGCAGCAGCAGTTATGGCGTGCTCACTGCCAATGAAGGCACCGGCAGGAGCACTACTCGGAAAGAAGGTAGGAGGTTGCTTAGCCTCTCGCAAGTGTGGAAAGCAGTCCCACACAAGACAAAAGTGGAGCACAGGGGGCAGGGGCTTAGTTCAGCGGGCATGAAGGACAGAGATATGCAAATAGTGCAGAATGCTCCCCCGAATGGGCAAGCAGCCCACAGGGGATCATATGCTCCCACGGGAAATGTGGGTGGGAGGGGCCGAGAAGGCAGCGGGAAGGGTCGGGGGCAGGGAACATTTCTCTGGCTTACCATATGAGGAGAGGCAGGCCGGGCTGTGTGGCCAGCATAGACCAGCAGCCCAAAAACCTGGGACAGGCGGTGCACTCCAGGGAATAGCAGAAGGTAGGTGGGAGTAGCAGAGATGGGCCAAGAAAGTGCCAGAAGAGTGTAATATGAAACGTGGCAGCTGACCCGGTACAGGGAGAAGACAATAGGAGCATGCAGGCTCATGAGGGTTGGGGGGGAGGGGCAGGTCCAAGAGACTTTGCCCAATACACTGCTGCAGTATGAGGTAGGGTGGGTTGGGACCATGTTTAGAGTTTCCCTAGAGAAGAGGAATAGGGAAGACAGGGCGCCACAGGGCTTGTGATGGCACCTCAAGACCAGGTAGAACATACCCTATGTACCCTATCAGTTGAAGGTTCTACCACACGCTGGGTGGAGGGTGGCAGATGAGGTGGCAGATGACACAGAGCTGGATTATGATGAAGACGGTCTAGAAGAGGGTGAGGTAGAGGACAGTGGGACAGGACAGACTGGGGGGACCGTTAACCAGTTTCCGCCTAGTGTTTCACAGGGTGCCTTCAAGGTACCAACAAAGTCTAACAACACCAGGTTAGGAAGCATAAGTGTGCCTCTGGCAAGGTGGCAGGCTTCAAAGCGGTCACTGACCTTAACCCAGGTAAAGAAAATCGGGAAGGATGCATGGCAAGAGCGTGACAATGAAGGTACAAGTTAGAGGCAAGGACTGAATGAGAAGAATACTGGGGTAGGCACAGAGGATAACAAGATAGTCAAAGGGGGAGGAGAACATACATGTAAGACAGAAGGCATGCAGGGAGAAGGTGGGTTCAACACATGGGCAGGGACTTTGACAGAGGATCATCATGGTGTGTTGGACAAAGACGCAGATAACTTAACTTTACATTTGGCCTTCTGTTTTTTAACACACTCTATTGCTGTAGAGCGCCTTGCGCCATGTATCTTGACACGCCCACCACCTATGGAGGCTGATATTAAGATCTACAGAGCGCGGCCGCGCAATTGATAGCATGGTGAGTCTCCCCACACATTTAATTTTCTTGCAGGCAGAGCGCTGCCATCTTTTTAAAGGGTGCCTAGCTCCTTGCCTCACATGGGGGCCATATTGTAGGGTGTGAAGGCCCTTCTTTAAATGAGTTTATGTTTCATTTTCTCATGTTACTGTTGATTTAAGTTGAGCTTCCAGCAGCAACCAAGTACAAGGGAGCCTGTGACTTGGTTTCATGGGTGGCTGGACCCGGGTTAACTTTTAATTTGGCCTTCTGTTTTCTTAACTGACTCTTGTGCTGCAGAGCACCTTGAGCAATGCCTGCTGACACGCCCACCGCCTATGGGGGCTGATATTAATGGCTACAGTGCGCGTCCGTGCAGCTGATAGCACGGTGAGTCTCCCCATACATTTAATTTCCTTGTAGGCAGAACGCTGCCGTCTTTTTTGAGGTGCCTGGCTCCCTGCCTCACATGGAGGCCATATTGTAGGGTGTGAAGCCCTAACTTTAATTAATTTATGTTTTAATTTTCTCCCATTTCTGTTCATTTAAGTTGTGTTTCCAGTAGCAACAAAGCACAGGGGAGTCTGTGACTTGGCTTCAGGGGTGGCTGAACGCTGGTTCACTTTTAATGTGGCCTTCTGTTTTTTAACTTGCTCTCGTGCTGGAGAGCACCTTGAGCCATGCCTCCTGACACACCCACTGCCTATAGGGGCTGGTATTAGGGGCTACAGAGAGCGTCTGCGCAGCTGATAGCACGGTGAGTCTCCCCATGCATTTCATTTCCTTGTAGGCATGGCGTTGCCATCTTTTTGGGAGGTGCCTAGCTACCTGCCTCACGTGGGGGCCACATTGCAGGGGTTGTAAGCCCTACATTTAATTCCTTTAATTTTTTATTTTCTCCTGTTTCAGTTAATTTAAGTTGACTTTCCAGTACAACTAAGCACAGAGGAGCCTGTGTCTTGGTTTCAGGTGTGGTTGGACACTTGTAAACATTTAATTTGGCCTCCAGTTTTTTAACTCACTCTCCTGCTGTAGAGCACCTTGAGCCATGCCTACTGACAGGTCCACCTCCTATGGGGGCTGATATTAAGGGCTACAGAGCACATCCACACAGCTTATAGCACGGTGAGTCTCCCATGCATTTCATTTTCTTGTAGACAGAGCACTGCCATCTTTCTGGGAGGTGCCTAGCTACATGCCTCACATGGGGGGGCATATTGTAGGAAGTGTAAGCCCTACTTTTAATTAGTTTATGTTTTCATTTTCTCCCATTTCTGTTAATTTAAGTTGAGTTTCCAGTAGCAACTAAGCATAGGGGAGCCTGTGGCCTGGGGGGGGATAATGGGTGGCTGGACCCTGGTTAACTTTTAATTTGGCCTTCTGTTTTTTAACTTGCTCTCGCACTGCAGAGCACCTTGAGCCACACCTCCTGACAGACCCACCACCTATGGTGGCTGATATTAAGGGCTACGAGGTGCATCTGCACAGCTGGCACACTGAAGGCTGATATATCCTCCACTCCAGACATTCAAATAGTTCTTCCAGATGGGTATGCCAGTAGGGCAAGCGAGCTGGTGGCCTAGCCATCATATATAAATCTGAACTAATAGTAAGATGCGATTTAGCAGCCTCATCTATGTGTGAAGCTCTTTATTTTCTCCATAAAACTTACCAATAATCAGACTTTCTGAGGTATGACTATCTATATCCCTCCAGGTCCTAGACCTGCCTTCTCCAAGGAAATAGGTAATCTTCTTGACGCTTTTATCTTGGACTCAAATTATACAGTGCTAGGTGACATTTATTTTCACCTTGAGGACATGAATGATAACGAAACAGCAATCCTCTTGCAGACCATGTTGGGCCTAGGTCTTCCACAAATCATAAATGGCCCCACCCATTCAGCAGGACATACCTTTGATGGTATCTTTACAATTACTACTGAGTTGAGTATTATCAGGACACTTCCCATGTACTGGACAGATGATAGGGTGTTTTATTTGATTTAAGGATTACCTTGTCAAGCTACTTGAGGCCCTCCTAGGGTGATAGCTGTGTGAGCTTGGAGTAAAATCCAAACAGACCATTTTAATAAAGCACTAGCAGTCTCTCAATCGCCATCTACAGAAAACACTACTACAGCTGTTACTGATTATACCAATGGCTTGATTCTGCCTCCAGTTCTCTGGTGCTGATACTGAACTGATAGCACCAAAGAGAAGTAGTTCATCAACCTTTTGGTTCTCAGATCAGCTTACGGCCCTAAAACAAACCTGCAGATGCCAAAAGAGAAGATGGAGAGCCAACTACAATGGAGAGCCAACCAACTACAACAAGGGTGAAAACATTGAAGTACAAGTGTTGACTTGCAGATTATAAAGTCACAATAATTAAGGAGAAAGCTGCATATTTCACAAATAGAATTGAAGCAACAAAGAATTTGACCAAAGAATTATTTCAAACGGTCACCCAATTAACCACTCTACCTTCTAATACTCATTTTAACATTACTCAATCGTTTTGCAACTCTCTGACCACCTTCTTCCAGCAAAAAGTGGAAGCTGTGTGTAACAATTTCCCTCCATTAATGCCAACTCCTACTGGTGAGGCGGGTAGTACTATAGGGTCTGAGACTGTTCTGTGTTTCAGTCAGTTCATCTCACCCTCTATGTAGAAAGTCATAGCCTTCATATCCAATTTGAAATCTGGGTCCCCTAAGGACCCTTGTCCCCCAAGTGTGGCTAGATTAGCAGCTAAGACAATCGCTTCATCACTGCAAAATATTTTCTAACTCATATTTAATACTGGCTCCTTTCCTGAGGTCTAGAAGAAAGTCTCAAAACGTAATCTTGTAAAAAAAACTAATTTGATCCCTAGAAATACCAACAATTAGCGCTCCATGTCTCGTTTACCCCTACCAGCAAAATGTGTTGAAAAAGTCATCAACAAACAATTGGTGGACTTTGTTAAGTCCAAGAACATTCTGGGTGATACACAGTTCGGATTTCACAGTGGACACAGCACTGAGGTGGCACTGCTCAAAGCCAATGAGGCAATCAGACTGTCACTGGATTGGGGGGGGGGGGGGAGCTATTGTTATTCTGTTACATTTGTGAGCAACCTTCAATATTAGCAACCATGGGCTGCTGATGGATCACCTTGCTAAACTAGAGAATAGGGGAGTAGCATGGGATCTGCTGAACTCCCTCCTCACTGAGCATGAGCAAGAGGTCAATCTGGGAGGCTTTGTGTCACCTCCATTCTCCCTTCCATGTGGGGTCCCACAGGGATCCTCGCTTAGTCCCACCCTTTTAAATGTTTATATCAGCCCTCTTGCTGACATAATTAGGTCCTATGACTTTTCCATCACTTTGTATGCAGACCACACTCAGATTGTCGTCTCTCTAGCCAGTAATGATACTGGGGCTGAGACCAGATTTTGTGACTGTATGCAGTCTGTCAATACATGGATGAATAGAAACTGCCTGAGTTTAGACGCGGTCAAGACCGAGGTATTGCTTTTTAGATCCTTTCTGGACCTACTCCTGGTGGCCATAGGAAATGGTTTCGCTCCCAGTCCCAGTGTTGAAGGCTTGAAATTTAGGAGTCCTCATTCATGACAAGTTGTACTATACTGATCACAGTAATGCAGTGACATCATCTGCTTTTTTCATTCTTAGGTATATAAAAAAGATCCTAGTCTATATACCTTAATACCTGCAAAATATACTGGTCACCTCATTAGTGATGGCCAAGCTGGATCACTGTAACAGATTACTCCTCATGACACATGTCAACTACAAATTCTGCAGAACACTGCAGTCCGACTATTGTTGAACATTCCCAAATATGTCTCAGTCTCCAGCCACATTCTGAAATTGCACTGGCTCCCCATTAGACAAAGAACACTTTCAATAACCTTGACCCAGCTTTTTTCAAAGACAACTTCCACTGCTAGGACCAGCTAGGACCCTCAGCTCGACATCGGCAAGACTTGCTGTGGTCCCCAAGTTTAAGCGTATGTTTTTGGGTAGCAGAAGCCTTTTCAGGGGAGCTAGGCATGCCTGGAATGCTCTGGCAATGGCCTTCAAATCCTCCCCCAATCTTCTGGCCTTTAGGAAAGCTGTAAAAACATGGCTGTTTAATAACAATCACGAGTAAGTCCATCTTAGATGCCTTATAGCCGACAATCAGATAGGTCCACTATGCTACTAGCTAGCACCAAAAACCCTTCAGGTATTCGCTGCGCTCTTTAAATTGAATTAACATAACATAACACAGAAGTGCTGGATTGGAGATAGGGGGATAGGAAAGAGGGGCAAATACAGAAGAATCAGAGGGCAAAGAAAGCAAAGAGTTGAAAATGAAGAAATCCTTTGGGGGCACATCATGCTGTCCACAAAGGAAAATATATGCAAAGGGGAATATGTTGAAATGTTTAAGCTGTTGCATAAGGAACTCAGGGTGAAAGAACGGTCAAAGGAAGATGAATAGAAATTATCAAAAAGGCCTCAGGTGCCCATGACCATCAAAAATTGGATGGCAGCATTTTTAACCTGTGCCAGTGTTTAAGGTGAGCAATTCCCTGAGCAAAGTGAAGCTCTATTCAAATACATCAATATCATACTTAAGGTGCAGATCACATAAGGGGAGTATGCTTGGGCGCAATATCGTGATGAGTTCAGAGAGCATATGGCGCTAGACTCAGAAGCAAAATGGGGGATATTGATTCCGATTTGCGGCAGCATATAATGGGCCCTGCTAAATTCGGGAAAACAATATTCATGGCCAGTGGTTTATCCATAGTATATTGGTCCTTTCAAAGGCGCCCCACCCGGAGAGGGCTGGGACCAACAGCCAAAGGGCAGGAAGGAATGCCGGGTGCATGCTGGGATTTCAATTAAGGGTTATGCATGAGGGAATATTGTAGGTTCTGGCATGAGTGTTCAAAATGGGCAGGGAGGCATGCCCTCATGCAGAAGGACAGCAAGGGGGCGCACAGAGGGGCATACAGGACATTGACAGCAAAATGAAAGGTGTTCAAGTACGCTACAGCCTGCAACAGCTACAGGTTATAAGGGCAGCAGGGGAATACAGGGACCTGGTCGGAAAGTTTTATACACCAGCTAAACTGGACAGGTTGAATTTTTGGTTGCAATATTATGATCAGAAAGAGGATGCAGCAGTGATGAGGAAGGGATTTCATTGGGGGTTCAGATTAGGTTAGGAAGGCCCAAGAGTGAGGAGATGGGAAGAAAATCTCAAATTGGTAAGGAAACAGCCACAAGTAGTGCAGGACAAATTGCACAAGGAAATTCAGGAAGGTAGTATGGCAGGTTCATTTGATGACTGGCCGATGGCTGAGCTAACTGTGTCCCGAATACAACAGTTCCCCAAAAAGGAGCAGGGACAGTTTTGACTAATTTAATACTTGTCCTGGCCCGAAGGACTATCAGTAAGCAATTTCACAGAAGACGCCTTGGCCTCGGTGTCCTATTCCTCAGTGAATGTGTCAATGTCACTAGTGAAACAGGTGGGAGTCAGAGCAGAGATGGCAAAGAGTGACATTAAATCAGCCTTCCCGTTGTTGCCAGTGCACCCTGACAACTTTCAATTGCTTGGGATTCAGTTCAATGGGCAGTGATATGTGGACAAAGCCTTACCGATGGGGTGCTCTATTTCATGTGCTCCGTTCGAGTGTTTCAGTTCCTTCTTAGAATGGATGTTCACTTTGTGTACTGGGCAGGAAGGGGTTATCAAATATCTGAATATTTTTTTTCTTCCTTAATCACCCCACTCAGCAGACTGCCAGCAGTTGCAGGTAAGTTTTCAAGAGCTCGAAATGGATTTGGGGCTCCCATAGGCACCTGAAAAGACAGTGGGCCCACTTGTAGTACTGTCCTTTTAGGGATAGAACTTTATTCTAGGTTAATGAAAGCAAGTTTACTGTCAGACAAAAATCTGTAGATGCAGCTGTTGTTAGACACTTTCTGGCCTATTTACGAAAAAGTCGTGTAGCACAGCAAATCACCTTGCTGTGCTGCACTGAGTGACAGAGAAAGGGCAGGAATGCTCTGTATTTAAGGCAATACTGTGCATTTCTGCCTTATCCGCAGTGCTGGCACCCTTTTGGCAGGCTAGCGCCAATGAGGCACCTTTGCACCATGGTGCAAGGGTGCCTCTGTTGCATGCAGGATTGCTTTTGTGCAGGAATGGACATCCTGCACAAAAACAATCCAGAGAGGCCTATTCCTCTTTTATAAGCTGCAGAATACAGCACACATAGAAGGAAGACGTAACAAGGAGAAATAAACATATTTCTCCTCATTACCCTCTCCTCGGAAGGTGTATCTTTTTGGCACCTTCCCAAGTTTACCATGGAATGCTTTCCCAGTGCAGAGTAAGGCAACACAGACATTTGTGCTGTATTGCCTTACTCCAGATTTATGAGGCCACACAAAGTGGCCTCTTGTGGCTTCATAAACCTGACTTAACGTTTGCTTCTCTCTGAGGCAAACCACCTCATTTATATGTCCCTCAGTTGGGAAAGGCCAAAGTCATGGTCAAGGAAGTACATGTGCTCCTACGTCATCTGAAGCTGGAATGCAAAGTTGTAAGAGCTGGCAGGACTTTTGGCTCTTCCACACCATCATGTGAGGTTGTCAGTAGGTGTGAGGGAAGACTTGTGCATGTGGCATTTTTGGGGGCTCATTAAATGGTATTCCATTGTGCACAACATGTGAATTCAAGTGGGATGTCCAGATTTATTCTAATGCAGCAGGTGGTGTGTGTTTTGGTTTGTACTGGCGGTGCAGCTGGTGCCAGAAGAATGACCTGTGGCTTGGAAGCATGGGGGTTGCAGTATTGCTTTTCTTGAGGTTTTTCCACTGCTTGTGGCAGTCTCGATGTGGGGTTTAGAGTTGGCCCACAAAAAGTCCTGTTTCAGATTGATAAAATGGCCATGGTACAGATAATGAACAAGCAGTCAGCCAGGCATACACAGGTGCTGAAGCTACTAAAGATTTGTGTTCTTGAATGATTGAAAAATGATTTTTTGTACAAGGCGAAGCATGTGCCGGGGAGGGACAATGACATTGCAGATGCTTTGTCTCATTCCCAGTAGTGAATGAGACAAAGTATCTGCAATGGGCTGGCCAAGGAAGTGTACAGGGACAGGACGTGAATGCCGACAGATCTTTGGACAGTAGGAGACAAAGGATGATCCAGCTGGTGTCATTGGCAGAGTCTACTAGGAGGTCATATGCATAAGCATGGGATTCATTTTTAAACAATGGGGCTAGGAAGAGGCCAGATGGGAAGTCTAGAGCTGAGAATGTAGTTCAGTTTATCTTGACATTGACAGAGAAAAGGCTTTCATGAGTCACGATCGCAGGGAAACTGGCAGGCATTGCTTTCATGGGCTGTTGCTCTGGGGTTATGCACTGTCTGCATGGGTCCTGGGGAAGCAGATACAGGAAGGTTAGGCCATAGAGCAGGGTCCTCCAGCACCAAAACAGAAGCCGCTGAACTGGCAGCTATTTACAAAAGTGCTCCAAATACTGCCAGACATTTGCACAGTAGAGGGGGAAGCAACGCTGTTCGCTACCCTGATGGCTTGAATGTTTTTTGGTGCCTTTTAGGTGTCGGAATTAGTGGGAGTAGTACAAGTCTTTTACGAGAGAAAGTGGTCAGGGGTCGAGATACGGTTGCACCATTCAAAGATAGACCAGAGATCAAAGAGAAAGGAAATGGTGCAGCAGGCTTACCTCATGGAAAGTTTCTGTCCTGTAAAATGGGGTGAGAAGTTGCATGCTTGCAGAGAGTGACCCGATGGAGACATTTTCATAGACAGAGGACGAGTAACCACTTTCCAACTGCTAGTGTTGTGTAGCCATTTTAGCTTTTTGGATACGTTGGAGGCGGCGGATGTCTTTTGCTGGGATGCCTGTGTAGAGTGCGTTGCCGTAGTCTAGTCTACTGCTGACGAGGGCCTGGGTCACCGTTTTTCTGGTTTCCGTCGGGATCCATTTGTAGATTCTACGGAGCATGCGGAGGGTGTTGTAGCAGGAGGAAGAAACTGCGTTGACCTGCTTGGACATCGTGAGGGCGGAGTCGAGGATGAAGCCCAGGTTGCGTGCGTGGTTGGTTGGTGTTGGAGGGGGTCCCAGTGCGGTGGGCCATCAGGAGTCGTCCCATGCCGAGGGGGTGCGTCCGAGAATGAGGACCTCCGTCTTGTCGGAGTTCAACTTCAGGTGGCTTTTTCTCATCCATTCGGCGATGGACTTCATTCCCTCGTGAAGGTTGGCTTTGGCGGTGTGTGGGTCTTTGGTGAGGGAGAGGATGAGCTGGGTGTCGTCGGCGTAGGAGAGGATGTTGAGGTTGTGCTGACGGGCCGGTTGAGCGAGGGGGGCCATGTAGACGTTGAACAGCGTAGGGCTTAGGGAGGAGCCTTGGGGTACACCGCAGATGATGCTGGTGGCTTCGGAGCGGAAGGGAGGGAGTCGGACTCTCTGGGTTCTGCCAGAGAGGAAAGAGGAGATCCAGTTGAGGGCTTTCTCTTGTATTCCGGCTTCGTGGAGGCGTGTTAGTAGGGTGCGGTGGCAGACCGTGTCGAAGGCTGCGGAGAGGTCCAGGAGGATGAGAGCTGATGTTTCGCCGTTGTCCATTTGCTGTCTGATGTCGTCTGTGGCGGTGAGGAGAGCAGTCTCGGTGCTGTGGTTGCGTCTGAAACCGGACTGGGAGGGGTCCAGGATGGAATTGTCCTCGAGGTGGTGGGTGAACTGAGCGTTGGCGATCTTCTTGATGACCTTCGCCGGGAAGGGGAGGAGGGAGATCGGGCGGAAGTTTTTGAGGTCGTTGGGGTCTGCTTTGGGTTTCTTGAGGAGGGCGTGGATTTCGGCGTGCTTCCAGTTTTCCGGGAAGGTTGCGGTTTCGAAGGATAAGTTGATGATCTTTCGAAGTTGGGGGGCGATGGTGGAGTCGGCTTTGTTGTAGACGTGGTGGGGGTATGGGTCTGAAGGGGAACCTGAGTCGATGGAATTCATGATCTTACAGGTTTCCGAGCCATCTACGTGGGTCCAGGCGGTCAGGCGGTAGGTGTGGGTGGAGCTATTGGAGGTGGGGTCTGGTGGAGGCGTGGTGTTGAGGCTGTCGTGGATGTCGGCGATCTTCTGATAGAAGAAGGTGGACAGGGCGTCGCAGAGTTCTTGGGAGGGTGGGATATCGTTGGCGTTGGCACTGGGGTTGGATAGCTCTTTCACGATGCAGAAGAGTTCTTTGCTGTTGTGTGCGTTGTTGTTCAGGCGTTCTGTGAAATGGGAGCGTTTGGCGAGTCGGATTAGCTGATGGTGCTTGCGGGTGGCTTCCTTGTGGGCTGCCAGGTTGTCTGGTGTGCGTTCAAGGAGCCATTTCTTCTTTAGTTTCTGGCAGGTGCGTTTGGAGGTGATGAGTTCATCTGTGAACCATGCGGCTTTTTTCTTTCCTTGGTTGTCGGTGGGCCTTTTGAGGGGTGCGAGGGTGTTGGCGCAGTCGTTGATCCATTGTCGTAGGTTGAAAGCGGCGGTGTCTGGGACGGTGGAGTCGGTGGGCAGTTTCTGGGTGAGGGTGCTGGTCAGTTGGTCTTCGGTGACTTTGCTCCAGCGGCGGCGGGGTGGTAGTAGGGTGCAGTGGTGTGGCTGAAGGTGACGTGGTTGCTTGCGGAGAAGATCGGATCGAGCGTGTGGCCGGCGATGTGGGTGGGTGTGTTGACCAGTTGTTTGAGGCTGAGGTTGGAGAGGTTGTCGATCAGGGCTGTGGTGTTGGCGTCGTTGTTGTTTTCCAAGTGGAAGTTGAGGCCTCCAAGGAGGATGCAGTCCATAGAGGCGAGGGCGTGGGTGCTTGTGAGGTCGGCGATGGAGTCGCTGAAGGGAGCTCGTGGTCCTGGGGGGGCGGTAGATGAGCTTTCCCCTGAGAGTAGTGCTGGGGTCAGTGTGGATCCAGAAGTGCAGGTGTTCGGCAGTCTTGAGGGTGTCGTCCGTGTGGGTGTGGATTTTGAGGGTAGATTTGTGGGCGATGGCTATTCCTCCTCCGATTCCATTGGGGCGGTCTCTTCTGGTGATCTTGTAGCCGTCCGGGATGGCTATGGCGATGTCAGGTGCTGAGGAGTCGTTCCACCAGGTTTCGGTCAGGAAGGCTACGTCTGGGGCGGTGGTGTTGAGCAGGTCCCAGAGCTCGATGGCGTGCTTTCGTGCGGAGCATGTGTTGAGGAGTATGCAGTGGAGGTGGTTTGTGCTGGTTGTTGCAGGTTTCCTTGTTCTGTTGCAGGTGAAGTTGCAGGCGCGGCAGGAGAAGGGTCCTTTGGTGTTCTTCGGTGTGGCCTGGAAGCATGTTGTGGAGGGGGTTGAGGGCGAGAAGTTCGCTGGCCGAGTCGCGACGTCTGGTGGTGCGGGGGTGTGCGGACCAGGGGGGGTGGGGCTGAGCGCAGTCCAGGCACGGACGCGCTTGCCTCTGGCGCGCCTCTGGCGCACCATCGGCGCGGGCGCGCAGCGCCAGCCATTAAGAAGGGAGGGGGGAGGGAGGAGCAGCTGGGAGGCGGGAGGGAGAGGCGAATGGGGGCGCGAGGGGGGCGGGGCCGCAGGGAGGCAGCGGCACGGGGGAGCGCCCAAGGGGCGAAAAAAGCGGAAAAAGGCACAAATGTGAGAAAAGCACAAGGCAGAGAAGGTAATTACAAAATACGGAATACAGTCACAAAATACGGTAAATGGCACAAAGCACAAGCGGAATACAGAAATCAGAAAAGGCACAAATGGAGGCAAGAGCGCAAGGAGGCAGGCGCAGAAAACAAAATGCACTTACAAATACGGTAAACGGCACAATGCACAAGCGGAAAACAGCAATCAGAAAGGGGCACAAAAGGGGGCAAGAGCGCAAGGAGGCAAGGCGCAGAAAAACAAAAAACACTCACAGATACGGCGAAAGCGGCACAGTGCACACGGGTCTAGCGACGCTTACCAGAAGCCCACTAGAAACCAGGGATGAGGCGCAGGAGGATGCCTGCGGTGGAGGAGGGCCTCGAACACACTAGCAGCAGCGTGGGTGGGGGTCAGAGACACGAGGCAGCAAGGTGGTGCTGCGGACGTGGGGGGCGAGCTCTTGACCAAAAATAGGTCAGAGCTCGCTCACCCTCGACGCGCAGCGCCAGCCATTAAGAAGGGAGGGGGGAGGGAGGAGCAGCTGGGAGGCGGGAGGGAGCGGCGAATGGGGGCGCAAGGGGGACGGGCCGCAGGGAGGCAGCGGCAGGGGAAAGCGGCAAGGGGGAGCGCCCAAGGGGCGAAAAAAGCGGAAAAAGGCACAAATGTGAGTAAAGCACAAGGCAGAGAAGGTAATTACAAAATAAGGAATACAGTCACAAAATACGGTAAATGGCACAAAGCACAAGCGGAATACAGCAATCAGAAAGGGGCACAAAAGTGGGCAAGAGCTCAAGGAGGCAAGGCGCAGAAAAACAAAAAACACTCAGAGATACGGCAAAAGCGGCACAGTGCACACGGGTTTAGCGACGCTTACCAGAAGCCCACTTGACACCAGGGATGAGGCGCAGGAGGATGCCTGCGGGTGGAGGAGGGCCTCGAACACGCTAGCAGCAGCGTGGGCGGGGGTCAGGGACACGAGGCAGCAAGGTGGTGCTGCGGACGTGGGGGGCGAGCTCTTGACCAAAAACAGGTCAGAGGTCGCTCACCCTCGACGCGCAGCGCCAGCCATTGAGAACGGAGGGGGGAGGGAGTAGCAGCTGGGAGGCAGGAGGCGGGAGGGAGTGGCGAATGGGGGCGCGAGGGGGGCGGGGCCACAGGGAGGCAGCGGCAGGGGAAAGCGGCAAGGGGGAGCGCCCAAGGGGCGAAAAAAGCAGAAAAAGGCACAAATGTGAGAAAAGCACAAGGCAGAGAAGGTAATTACAAAATAAGGAATACAGTCACAAAATACGGTAAATGGCACAAAGCACAAGCGGAATACAGCAATCAGAAAAGGCACAAATGGGGGCAAGAGCGCAAGGAAGCAGGCGCAGAAAACAAAATGCACTTACAAATACGGTAAACGGCACAATGCACAAGCGGAATACAGCAATCAGAAAGGGGCACAAAAGGGGGCAAGAGCGCAAGGAGGCAAGGCGCAGAAAAACAAAAAACACTCACAGATACGGCGAAAGCGGCACAGTGCACACGGGTCTAGCGACGCTTACCAGAAGCCCACTAGACACCAGGGATGAGGCGCAGGAGGATGCCTGTGGGTGGAGGAGGGCCTCGAACACGCTAGCAGCAGCGTGGGCGGGGGTCAGGTACACGAGGCAGCAAGGTGGTGCTGCGGACGTGGGGGGGCGAGCTCTTGACCAAAAATAGGTCAGAGGTCGCTCACCCTCGACGCGCAGCGCCAGCCATTAAGAAGGGAGGGGGGAGGGAGGAGCAGCTGGGAGGCGGGAGCCGGGAGGGAGCGGCGAATGGGGGCGCGAGGGGGGCGGGCCGCAGGGAGGCAGCGGCAGGGGAAAGCAGCAAGGGAAGCGCCCAAGGGGTGAAAAAAGCAGAAAATGCACAAATGTGAGAAAAGCACAAGGCAGAGAAGGTAATTACAAAATACGGAATACGGTCACAAAATACGGTAAATGGCACAAAGCACAAGCGGAATACAGCAATCAGAAAAGGCACAAATGGGGGCAAGAGCGCAAGGAGGCAGGCGCAGAAAACAAAATGCACTTACAAATACAGTAAACGGCACAATGCACAAGCGGAATACAGCAATCAGAAAGGGGCACAAAAGGGGGCAAGAGCGCAAGGAGGCAAGGCGCAGAAAAACAAAAAACACTCACAGATACGGCGAAAGCGGCACAGTGCACACGGGTCTAGCGACGCTTACCAGAAGCCCACTAGACACCAGGGATGAGGCGCAGGAGGATGCCTGTGGGTGGAGGAGGGCCTCGAACACGCTAGCAGCAGCGTGGGCGGGGGTCAGGTACACGAGGCAGCAAGGTGGTGCTGCGGACGTGGGGGGGCGAGCTCTTGACCAAAAATAGGTCAGAGGTCGCTCACCCTCGACGCGCAGCGCCAGCCATTAAGAAGGGAGGGGGGAGGGAGGAGCAGCTGGGAGGCGGGAGCCGGGAGGGAGCGGCGAATGGGGGCGCGAGGGGGGCGGGCCGCAGGGAGGCAGCGGCAGGGGAAAGCAGCAAGGGAAGCGCCCAAGGGGTGAAAAAAGCAGAAAATGCACAAATGTGAGAAAAGCACAAGGCAGAGAAGGTAATTACAAAATACGGAATACGGTCACAAAATACGGTAAATGGCACAAAGCACAAGCGGAATACAGCAATCAGAAAAGGCACAAATGGGGGCAAGAGCGCAAGGAGGCAGGCGCAGAAAACAAAATGCACTTACAAATACAGTAAACGGCACAATGCACAAGCGGAATACAGCAATCAGAAAGGGGCACAAAAGGGGGCAAGAGCGCAAGGAGGCAAGGCGCAGAAAAACTAAAAACACTCACAGATACGGCGAAAGCGGCACAGTGCACACGGGTCTAGCGACGCTTACCAGAAGCCCACTAGACACCAGGGATGAGGCGCAGGAGGATGCCTGTGGGTGGAGGAGGGCCTCGAACACGCTAGCAGCAGCGTGGGCGGGGGTCAGGCACACGAGGCAGCAAGGTGGTGCTGCGGACGTGGGGGGGCGAGCTCTTGACCAAAAATAGGTCAGAGGTCGCTCACCCTCGATGCGCAGCGCCAGCCATTAATAAGGGAGGGGGGAGGGAGGAGCAGCTGGGAGGCGGGAGCCGGGAGGGAGCGGCGAATGGGGGCGCGAGGGGGGCGGGCCGCAGGGAGGCAGCGGCAGGGGAAAGCGGCAAGGGAAGCGCCCAAGGGGTGAAAAAAGCAGAAAATGCACAAATGTGAGAAAAGCACAAGGCAGAGAAGGTAATTACAAAATACGGAATACGGTCACAAAATACGGTAAATGGCACAAAGCACAAGCGGAATACAGCAATCAGAAAAGGCACAAATGGGGGCAAGAGCGCAAGGAGGCAGGCGCAGAAAACAAAATGCACTTACAAATACGGTAAACGGCACAATGCACAAGCGGAATACAGCAATCAGAAAGGGGCACAAAAGGGGGCAAGAGCGCAAGGAGGCAAGGCGCAGAAAAACAAAAAACACTCACAGATACGGCGAAAGCGGCACAGTGCACACGGGTCTAGCGACGCTTACCAGAAGCCCACTAGACACCAGGGATGAGGCGCAGGAGGATGCCTGCGGTGGAGGAGGGCCTCGAACACACTAGCAGCAGCGTGGGTGGGGGTCAGGGACACGAGGCAGCAAGGTGGTGCTGCGGACGTGGGGGGCGAGCTCTTGACCAAAAATAGGTCAGAGGTCGCTCACCCTCGACGCGCAGCGCCAGCCATTAAGAAGGGAGGGGGGAGGGAGGAGCAGCTGGGAGGCGGGAGGGAGCGGCGAATGGGGGCGCGAGGGGGGCGGGCCGCAGGGAGGCAGCGGCAGGGGAAAGCGGCAAGGGGGAGCACCCAAGGGGCGAAAAAAGCGGAAAAAGGCACAAATGTGAGTAAAGCACAAGGCAGAGAAGGTAATTACAAAATACAGTCACAAAATACGGTAAATGGCACAAAGCACAAGCAGAATACCGCAATCAGAAAAGGCACAAATGGGGGCAAGAGCGCAAGGAGGCAGGAGCAGAAAACAAAATGCACTTACAAATTCGGTAAACGGCACAATGCACAAGCGGAATACAGCAATCAGAAAGGGGCACAAAAGTGGGCAAGAGCGCAAGGAGGCAAGGCGCAGAAAAACAAAAAACACTCAGAGATACGGCAAAAGCGGCACAGTGCACACAGGTTTAGCGACGCTTACCAGAAGCCCACTAGACACCAGGGATGAGGCGCAGGAGGATGCCTGCGGGTGGAGGAGGGCCTCGAACACGCTAGCAGCAGCGTGGGCGGGGGTCAGGGATACGAGGCAGCAAGGTGGTGCTGCGGACGTGGGGGGCGAGCTCTTGACCAAAAATAGGTCAGAGGTCGCTCACCCTCGACGCGCAGCGCCAGCCATTAAGAAGGGAGGGAGGAGCAGCTGGGAGGCGGGAGCCGGGAGGGAGCAGCGAATGGGGGCACGAGGGGGGCGGGCCGCAGGGAGGCAGCGGCAGGGGAAAGCGGCAAGGGGGAGCGCCCAAGGCGCGAAAAAAGCAGAAAAAGGCACAAATGTGAGAAAAGCACAAGGCAGAGAAGGTAATTACAAAATACGGAATACAGTCACAAAATACGGTAAATGGCACAAAGCACAAGCGGAATACAGCAATCAGAAAAGGCACAAATGGGGGCAAGAGCGCAAGGAGGCAGGCGCAGAAAACAAAATGCACTTACAAATATGGTAAACGGCACAATGCACAAGCGGAATACAGCAATCAGAAAGGGGCACAAAAGGGGGCAAGAGCGCAAGGAGGCAAGGCGTAGAAAAACAAAAAACACTCAGAGATACGGCGAAAGCGGCACACTGCACACGGGTTTAGCGACGCTTACCAGAAGCCCACTAGACACCAGGGATGAGGCGCAGGAGGATGCCTGCGGGTGGAGGAGGGCCTCGAACACGCTAGCAGCAGCGTGGGCGGGCGTCAGGGACACGAGGCAGCAAGGTGGTGCTGCGGACGTGGGGGGCGAGCTCTTGACCAAAAATAGGTCAGAGGTCGCTCACCCTCGACGCGCAGCACCAGCCATTGAGAACGGAGGGGGGAGGGAGTAGCAGATGGGAGGAGGGAGGCGGGAGGGAGTGGTGAATGGGGGCGCGAGGGGGGCGGGGTCCCAGGGAGGCAGCGGCAGGGGAAAGTGGCAAGGGGGAGCGCCCAAGGGGCGAAAAAAGCGGAAAAAGGCACAAATGTGAGAAAAGCACAAAGCAGAGAAGGTAATTACAAAATACGGAATACAGTCACAAAATACGGTAAATGGCACAAAGCACAAGCGGAATACAGCAATCAGAAAAGGCACAAATGGGGGCAAGAGCGCAAGGAGGCAGGCGCAGAAAACAAAATGCACTTACAAATACGGTAAACGGCACAATGCACAAGCGAAATACAGCAATCAGAAAGGGGCACAAAGGGGGGCAAGAGCGCAAGGAGGCAAGGCGCAGAAAAACAAAAAACACTCACAGATACGGCGAAAGCGGCACAGTGCACACGGGTCTAGCGACGCTTACCAGAAGCCCACTAGACACCAGGGATGAGGCGCAGGAGGATGCCTGCGGTGGAGGGGGGTCTCGAACACACTAGCAGCAGCGTGGGTGGGGGTCAGGGACACGAGGCAGCAAGGTGGTGCTGCGGACGTGGGGGGCGAGCTCTTGACCAAAAATAGGTCAGAGGTCGCTCACCCTCGACGCGCAGCGCCAGCCATTAAGAAGGGAGGGGGGAGGGAGGAGCAGCTGGGAGGCGGGAGGGAGCGGCGAATGGGGGCGCGAGGGGGGCGGGCCGCAGGGAGGCAGCGGCAGGGGAAAGCGGCAAGGGGGAGCGCCCAAGGGGCGAAAAAAGCAGAAAAAGGCACAAATGTGAGAAAAGCACAAGGCAGAGAAGGTAATTACAAAATACGGAATACAGTCACAAAATACGGTAAATGGCACAAAGCACAAGCGGAATACAGCAATCAGAAAAGGCACAAATGGGGGCAAGAGCGCAAGGAGGCAGGCGCAGAAAACAAAATGCACTTACAAATATGGTAAACGGCACAATGCACAAGCAGAATACAGCAATCAGAAAGGGGCACAAAAGGGGGCAAGAGTGCAAGGAGGCAAGGCGCAGAAAAACAAAAAACACTCAGAGATACGGCGAAAGCGGCACACTGCACACAGGTTTAGCGACGCTTACCAGAAGCCCACTAGACACCAGGGATGAGGCGCAGGAGGATGCCTGTGGGTGGAGGAGGGCCTCGAACACGCTAGCAGCAGCGTGGGCGGGTGTCAGGCACACGAGGCAGCAAGGTGGTGCTGCGGACGTGGGGGGGCGAGCTCTTGACCAAAAATAGGTCAGAGGTCGCTCACCCTCGACGCGCAGCACCAGCCATTGAGAACGGAGGGGGGAGGGAGTAGCAGATGGGAGGAGGGAGGCGGGAGGGAGTGGTGAATGGGGGCGCGAGGGGGGCGGGGTCACAGGGAGGCAGCGGCAGGGGAAAGTGGCAAGGGGGAGCGCCCAAGGGGCGAAAAAAGCAGAAAAAGGCACAAATGTGAGAAAAGCACAAAGCAGAGAAGGTAATTACAAAATACGGAATACAGTCACAAAATACGGTAAATGGCACAAAGCACAAGCGGAATACAGCAATCAGAAAAGGCACAAATGGGGGCAAGAGCGCAAGGAGGCAGGCGCAGAAAACAAAATGCACTTACAAATACGGTAAACGGCACAATGCACAAGCGAAATACAGCAATCAGAAAGGGGCACAAAAGGGGGCAAGAGCGCAAGGAGGCAAGGCGCAGAAAAACAAAAAACACTCAGAGATACGGCGAAAGCGGCAGAGTGCACACGGGTTTAGCGACGCTTACCAGAAGCCCACTAGACACCAGGGATGAGGCGCAGGAGGATGCCTGCGGGTGGAGGAGGGCCTCGAACACGCTAGCAGCAGCGTGGGTGGGGGTCAGGGACATGAGGCAGCAAGGTGGTGCTGCGAACGTGGGGGGCGAGCTCTTGACCAAAAATAGGTCAGAGGTCGCTCACCCTCGACGCGCAGCGCCAGCCATTAAGAAGGGAGGGAGGAGCAGCTGGGAGGCGGGAGCCGGGAGGGAGCGGCGAATGGGGGCGCGAGGGGGGCGGGCCGCAGGGAGGCAGCGGCAAGGGGGAGCGCCCAAGGGGCGAAAAAAGCAGAAAAAGGCACAAATGTGAGAAAAGCACAAGGCAGAGAAGGTAATTACAAAATACGGAATACAGTCACAAAATACGGTAAATGGCACAAAGCACAAGCGGAATACAGCAATCAGAAAAGGCACAAATGGGGGCAAGAGCGCAAGGAGGCAGGCGCAGAAAACAAAATGCACTTACAAATATGGTAAACGGCACAATGCACAAGCGGAATACAGCAATCAGAAAGGGGCACAAAAGGGCGCAAGAGCGCAAGGAGGCAAGGCGCAGAAAAACAAAAAACACTCAGAGATACGGCGAAAGCGGCACAGTGCACACGGGTTTAGCGACGCTTACCAGAAGCCCACTAGACACCAGGGATGAGGCGCAGGAGGATGCCTGCGGGTGGAGGAGGGCCTCGAACACGCTAGCAGCAGCGTGGGCGGGGGTCAGGGACACGAGGCAGCAAGGTGGTGCTGCGGACGTGGGGGGCGAGCTCTTGACCAAAAATAGGTCAGAGGTCGCTCACCCTCGACGCGCAGCACCAGCCATTGAGAACGGAGGGGGGAGGGAGTAGCAGATGGGAGGAGGGAGGCGGGAGGGAGCGGCGAATGGGGGCGCGAGGGGGGCGGGGCCACAGGGAGGCAGCGGCAGGGGAAAGTGGCAAGGGGGAGCGCCCAAGGGGCGAAAAAAGCGGAAAAAGGCACAAATGTGAGAAAAGCACAAGGCAGAGAAGGTAATTACAAAATACGGAATACAGTCACAAAATATGGTAAATGGCACAAAGCACAAGCGGAATACAGCAATCAGAAAAGGCACAAATGGGGGCAAGAGCGCAAGGAGGCAGGCGCAGACAACAAAATGCACTTACAAATACGGTAAACGGCACAATGCACAAGCGGAATACAGCAATCAGAAAGGGGCACAAAAGGGGGCCAGAGCGCAAGGAGGCAAGGCGCAGAAAAACAAAAAACACTCACAGATACGGCGAAAGCGGCACAGTGCACACGTGTCTAGCGACGCTTACCAGAAGCCCACTAGACACCAGGGATATGGCGCAGGAGGATGCCTGCGGGTGGAAGAGGGCCTCGAACACGCTAGCAGCAGCGTGGGCGGGGGTCAGGGACACGAGGCAGCAAGGTGGTGCTGCGGACGTGGGGGGCGAGCTCTTGACCAAAAATAGGTCAGAGGTGGCTCACCCTCGACGCGCAGCGCCAGCCATTGAGAACGGAGTGGGGAGGGAGGAGCAGCTGGGAGGCGGGAGGTGGGAGGGAGCGGCGAATGGGGGCGCGAGGGGGGCGGGGCCACAGGGAGGCAGCGGCAGGGGAAAGCGGCAAGGGGGAGCGCCCAAGGGGCGAAAAAAGCGGAAAAAGGCACAAATGTGAGAAAAGCACGAGGCAGAGAAGATAATTACAAAATACGGAATACAGTCACAAAATACGGTAAATGGCACAAAGCATAAGCGGAATACAGCAATCAGAAAAGGCACAAATGGGTGCAAGAGCGCAAGGAGGCAGGCGCAGAAAACAAAATGCACTTACAAATACGGTAAACGGCACAATGCACAAGCGGAATACAGCAATCAGAAAGGGGCACAAAAGGGGGCAAGAGCGCAAGGAGGCAAGGCGCAGAAAAACAAAAAACACTCACAGATACGGCAAAAGCGGCACAGTGCACACGGGTCTAGCGACGCTTACCAGAAGCCCACTAGACACCAGGGATGAGGCGCAGGAGGATGCCTGAGGGTGGAGGAGGGCCTCAAAAACGCTAGCAGCAGCATAGGCGGGGGTCAGGAACACGAGGCAGCAAGGTGGTGCTGCGGACGTGGGGGGCAAGCTCTTGACCAAAAATAGGTCAGAGGCCGCTCACCCTCGACGTGCAGCGCCAGCCATTAAGAAGGGAGGAGGGAGGGAGGAGCAGCTGGGATGCGGGAGGTGGGAGGGAGCAGCGAATGGGGGCGCGAGCCTCAGGGAGGCAGCGGCAGGGGAAAGCGGCAAGGGGGAGCGCGTAAGGGGCGAAAAAAACGGAAAAAGGCACAAATGTGAGAAAAGCACAAGGCAGAGAAGGTAATTACAAAATAAGGAATACAGTCACAAAATACGGTATATGGCACAAAGCACAAGCGGAATACAGCAATCAGAAAAGGCACAAATGGGGGCAAGAGCGCCAGGAGGCAGGCGCAGAAAACAAAATGCACTTACAAATACAGTAAACGGCACAATGCACAAGCGGAATACAGCAATCAGAAAGGGGCACAAAAGGGGGCAAGAGCGCAAGAAGGCAAGGCGCAGAAAAACAAAAAACACTCACAGATACGGCGAAAGCAGCACAGTGCACACGGGTCTAGCGACGCTTACCAGAAGCCCACTAGACACCAGGGATGAGGCGCAGGAGGATGCCTGCGGGTGGAGGAGGGCTTCGAACACGCTAGCAACAGCGTGGGCGGGGGTCAGGGACACGAGGCAGCAAGGTGGTGCTGCGGACGTGGGGGGCGAGCTCTTGACCAAAAAAAGAAAGGGGATAATCTCCGCATGCGGAGACCCCACAGAATAGATATAATCCCAGAAATAGAGATAATATAAAAACACTTGACAGATATCAATATACTGATACACGTCAATCTCGTTCCTTTCAGGACTCACTGGAAAAACGCAGTGAGAGAGGTGGGCGGTCAGAGCGAAGAACTGAGTACGTGAAACCGAGACAGGAATCACAACACTCTACAGAAGTTTCTGTTACAAAAGAAGAGAAGCTTTCCCAGCAAAAACCCCAATTTAAAAAGAAGAAAGTGGCGGCAGTTGCGATTCGTTATGCCACTCAAGAAGAGGGCTCTTTTGAAGAACAAGACATGGGCACTAACTCTGCTAGACAACGCAGCAGAGGTCACAATAGTTCATCAGAATCTTCAAGAGCATCTGCAGGTGAAAGCAACTGATGACTTACTAAAAGTGGAAACAGCGAACATGCGTGTCTCCATGCCTGATAGGGTGTACAAAGTAACGTTACACTTAGAAGGAGGCATTGAACGCATAATCAACGCAATCTTTTGGGACAGCGTCATAAACATTTAGGATATTCTATTGGCCGAAAAGGATTGGTCACCAGAGTTTGGCCGTACTTGACCATATGGGGAAGAGGTTATCAAACATTCTTTATCGCATCTTGTTCCTGAGGAGCTCGCAGAATCCTATTCCATTGATTGGGCATTGGTACAGGCACCCTCGTTATATCGCAACCACGTAGGGTGGGATAAGAATTCCCCCTATCATGTAATTCCAATTAAAAATCCACCCCAACCTCATCCCCAATACCCAATAAAACATGATGCTAAAGCACCGGTGAGGGAAACCCTCACACAACTAGAGTTCCAGGGCATAATCGAACCCTGTGTCTCACCTATGAATAATCCTCTATTCCCTAAAATTAAACCGGACCACTCATATGGAATAGAATACAGACACTTAAACAGTCACACAAGCACATATGCTATACAAAACTCTCACAGCACAACACTTATGAACAACATAGTGCATAAAAAATACAAAACAACATTTGACATTTCCAATGGTTTTTTCTGCCAAAACATAGCACCTGAGAGTAGAGACTAAAATGCTTCAGTGCACTAGACTCTCAAATAAAATTCTGTTTTTTACCACAAGGGTATAAGAACAGTCCAAGACTGTTCTCGGCTCTTGTAACTTCAATATTGCACGACATTGACCCTGAAGCACTGTCCTATGTAGATGATATCTACCTCACGGACGAAGACGGGCAGCCCGCATTGTTGTGGGATTTACCGAATTTGGCTATAAATTCAACTTAAAAAAAACAAAAATAGACTTCCTTAGCGTCCTGTTTTGGGGATACAAGCTATCATATGAAGGATAGAGCCTAGAGCCACATTTCTTAGAAAAGTGCTTGCAGTTACAACCTCCAAATACCATTAAAAAACTCCAATTCCTATTGGGTTTCCTAAATTTTGGCAGAATTTACATTCCAGATTATGCATCACGCATAAAACCCTTATATGATTCAATACATCCTGACTTTTTCAGTAAATTCTGGACAGTCGAACACACACACATTCTCAGGGCTTTGCAAACAGACATGCTTGAAACACAACACCTGCACACAAGGGACAATAAAAAAAATCTGGTCATCAGAGTAATTGCAGGTGCCTTTGGTTTTACCTATGTAACATTCAATGAAGCTGAGACAATTCCGATCGCATACAAATCACACCTATATTCGACAGCGGAACAACATTTTGCTCCCACTGAGAAAATTCTCAATGCTGTTCAGATGGCTGTCATTAAAGAAAGACCACTAGCCCAGGGGAAATGCATTATTGTATATATCTCCAGTCCCAGCCCTTGAGGCTGTTACCAAAACTAGCGTTCCAAACGCTAAAGCATTACATCCACATTGGATCCAATGGGCAACGTCTCTGACAGCCACTCATGTAGATTATATTTTTCACCCCAAGTTACAAATTCAAGAATTTTTGCAATATGAACTAGAATGCCCAGTTCCGGCAAATACATTGCCTATTGATCAATATCAAAGAGTCATGTACACCGATGGCTCAGCACAACCTGCAATAGGCACAAAGCATCAATACTCCACTGCTTGCTCAGTCG
This sequence comes from Pleurodeles waltl, assembly GCF_031143425.1. Taxonomy (NCBI): domain Eukaryota; kingdom Metazoa; phylum Chordata; class Amphibia; order Caudata; family Salamandridae; genus Pleurodeles; species Pleurodeles waltl. The sequence goes on along the minus strand of NC_090446.1, from coordinate 1,328,176,618 downwards.
TAAGCGGCTATAAGGAGGGTAGTAAGTTCTACCCACAACATACTTTCACGCAAACCCTAGGGGATTGCACTGCACAACTAGCAGAGCCAAAGGCTCTGATGATGGCACTGGGACATACGGGTCCTGCACAGCTAACACTGATTGTTTGTGATTCGTACTATTGTGTCCAGTCCTTCAATGAATATCTGCATTACTGGCACCAGAATGGGTCCAAAGATTCTGAAGGTAACATCATCAAACACAGACTTCTGTGGGGGAAAGTAGCGGATCTGAAGGAAACGCTATCTAATGCCCATGTTGTGCATACACTTGGACAACAGCGCGTTGGAATACACGTTGCTGGGAATACACTGGCTGATGTAGCAGCCAAATCAGCAGTAGCTACGGCTTATATTGCTTCAGTAACTTGTTCTAAAATAAAACCGGATGATGACATATGGGCTGCCGGGAAAGCCACGGCTGAAGGCACGCCCTTAACAAAAGCATTTCCTGCTAAATATTCCTACCGAATGGGAGTCTTCTTAGATGCAGAAGTAAAAATACCAGACTTGGGGGTTCGAGTAATTCCCAATAAAGACGTAAGACCAGAGTTGATCAAAGCAGTGCATGAGGGTGTTGCCTTTGCCCATGCTGGTGTGGCGGCTACAGTGTCTTTATTGCAAGCATGTTATGGGTGGCCAGGTCTTTACAAACAGACCAAGCAATATGTACTTTGTTGTGATATCTGCCAACAAATTAAGGGGTCCAACGTCAAATGCCCACCGCACACACCCCTCCTAATCTCAAACAAACCATTACAATATGTGTACATGGACCATTGTGGTCCTCTAACACTGAACAGTGCATAGAAATACATCTTATTCGCTGTTGACTCCTGCTCCAGATTTCTATGGGTATGGGCACAATGCTCGGCTGACACTCAGACTGATTTGCAAGTCTTTAGCAGCACATATGCAGTTGCGCCTTTCCACTTGGACCAGGGCCCTGCTTTCGCCTCAAGGGCATTCAGGGACACCCTGGCTTCATTAGGGGTCCAACTCCATTACTCGTCTCCATTTCATACCGAGGGAAATAGTGTTGTGGAGCGACGAAACCGAGATTTGAAGCAATCCTTAACAGCCAGAGTATTAGGTACGGGTCATAGCTGGTTTAATCACTTGTATGGAGACCAGAGAGCACTTAATAATCTGTCTAGGAGGTCCCTGGGGGGTCGTACTTCATACAAGTGTTTGTTTGGAACTCAAATGTATGTTCCAGATCTTGATGGTCCTGGCGTGGAGGGGGCAGAAACACCCTTTGACATAAATGAACGTGTCACTGACTTGCAGGAATTAAAACAGTTCTGTGACGACAACGCTTCTGCCAGTGCTGCCTCCGTAGGAATTAAGGATGTACCAATAACATCTACCGGCTGGATTCCAAAGGCTGGGGATCTAGTATGTGAAAAAGTTGCTGTGAAAAAGGAGTTCAGTCCTTCCTATCGTGCACTGGTGCCAGTCCTGGGAAAACACGGTACCAGAACTGTCATTCTACCACCGCTGCCTGGTTCTAAAGAAAATTGTTTTGTCTCCATCGACAATGTCAAGTTACACCATGTGGCTGATCCTGCACAGCAGACCAAGAGGAACAACCAGTAGTACCCAAATCCCTCTCACTGCTGGTCAAGATGTCCCTCTACAAGTCTTAAGCAGCAACATTGACACCTCTCCGAGCTTGGAGAGGGTGGAAAATGGTCTTGCATTAGTTCCACTAACATCTATTACAACAAGCAACACAGAAATTGCTGATCGATTTTTTTCAACTTCTACACAAACAGGTGGCATCATTTACAGTGAACCACAGCGGTAGACCCCTACCAGTTCTCCTCCTTCAAATACGGGTCCAGTTTTTTGCACAAACTGCTTCTGGATACTTTCTCAACATCAATGACACATTTTCAGACTCATTTGCCTCTTCTACACCCGAACTGCCAAAAACACATAAGCTGATAAACTGGCCTAAAACAAATAACTTTATTTTTCCATGGAACTATCTGTGGCTTTCCTTGACTATATTAGCTTTCCTCCTTTGGATTGGCTTTGTTATTACTTTCTTTCTACTGATACATGGTCATTACCTAGCTGAACGATCAACAGTTCGACTGGTGGATGAGGTCCTAAAACCCCATTTTTATTCTCACAAGGTCCGCAGAGACTTGTCTTTTGTGAATGTTAGAAATGGGGTCTCTAGTTGGCAGTCGGTTTGCACCCTGTCCAAGTAGGGACCCTCACTCTAGTCAGGATAAGGGAGATACCCGCTCAGATAATCCCTGCTCACCCCTTTGGTAGCTTGGCACGAGCAGTCCGGCTTATCTCAGAAGCAATGTGTAAAGCATTTGCACATAGCACACCATAATAAGTGAAAACACTACAAAAGGACACCACACCAGTTTTAGAAAAATAGCCAATATTTATCTATATAAAGCAAGACCAAACACGATAAAAATCCAACCTACAGTAATTAAAAAATAAGAATTCTGCAAGATTTACTCAAAAATGCAGTTCCTTGAAGTCGATAGCTCCACCTGGTGCTATGACGGCGTCGTGATCAGCAAAACCAACAGTTCAGGCCGGCTGCAGCGTTGCGGGCCAGCTACAGTGTCAGAAAGACCAGCAAACAGTACCTTGGATTTGCAGGGCATTGTGATCCTCGCGGTGAGCTCCAGAGAGTGGCATCGCTGACATTGTGGGGTCGGTTCCTGAGTCGGTGCAGGAGTTGTCGGGCCCTTGAGGTCACACGCGTTGCAGATCGAACTCCAGGCTGATGAAGTCAAGTGAACGTCCAGTGGAGTCAGTGAGACCAGGGCTGCGGTGTGAAGTGGGGCGGTGCGACGTGCGGTGTCCACAGGTCATGGTGCAGGCAGCGGCGTCGTCATTGCTAAAGCACTGTCGTCTGCAGGCCCAAGCCAGCGGTGTGGGATGGGATGGTGCTTCGTGACCCTCACAAGCGGTGTCCACCGGCGACGGTGCAGGCAGGATGCCTGGTGACGACACAGGAGTCGGTGCTGGTGGCGGTGTCAGCAGGAGCGCTGTTGTCAGGGATTCCCAGGCTGCGGCGTGAGCAGGCGAGGCCAGAGTGTGGGGCCCACAGGTTGCGGTGCGAGCAGCGGTTCAGTGAAGTCGTCCAATGACTGCGTTGGGGAGACCAAGGTTGCGGTGCGAAGCGGGTCAATGCGACTCGTTGTGGCATCGGCAAATCACGGTGCAGGCCAGCGGTGTCATTGGTGGCGTTGCAGTGGTTTCTCCTCTTGAACAGCACAAAACACACAGTTCCCAGTGCTGCAGGTCAAGGAAACTGAAGTCTTTGGTGTGCCTGAGACTTCCAACAGGAGGCAAGCTCTACTCCAACCCCTTGGACAATGTTCTCAAGCAGGACACACAGCAAAGTTCACCCTTTGCACTCTTTTCAGGCAGGAGCAGCAACTGCAGTCTAGCAAAGCAGAACAGCAAAGGGACAGTACTCCTCCTTCAGCTCTTCAGCTCTTCAGCTCTTCTCCTTGCAGAGGTTCCTCTTGATTCCAGTAAGATTCTAAAAGTCTGGGGTTTTGGGTCTTCTTCGTATACCCAGTTCTGCCTTTGAAGTTGGCAATTTTCAAAGCAAAGTCTCAAGTGTTTGCAAGATACTTCCTTGTCCAGGCCAGGCCCCAGACGCACACCAGGGGGGTCGGAGACTGCATTGTGTGAGGGCAGGCACAGTCCTTTCAGGTGTGAACAACCAGTCCTCCCTCCTCTCTAGCTCAGATGGCTCATCAGGATATGCAGGCTACACCCCGCCCCCTTTTGTGTCACTGTCTAGAGAGGTTCAAAATAGCCCAACTGTCAAACTGACCCAGACACACAATCCACAAACAGGCAGAGTCACAGAATGGTATAAGCAAGAAAATGCCTACTTTCTAAAAGTGGCATTTTCAAACAGACAATTTAAAAACCAACTTCACTAAAAGATGTATTTTTAAATTGTGAGTTCAGAGACCCTAAACTCCATATTTTATCTGCTCTCAAAGGGAATCTGCGCTTTAAGGATATTTAAAGGCAACCCACATGTTAACCTATGAGAGAGATAGGCCTTACACAGTGAAAACCGCATTTGGCAGTGTTTTACTGTTAGGACATATAAAACAGACTAGTATATGTCCTACCTTAAACATACACTGCACCCTGCCCATGGGGCTACCTAAGGCCTACCTTAGGGGTGCCTTACATGTAGTAAAAGGGAAGGTTGAGGCCTGGCAAGTGGGTACACTTGCCGAGTCGAATTGGCAGTTTAAAATTGCGCACACAGACACTGCAATGGCAGGTCTGAGTCATGTTTTGAGGGCTACTAATGTGGGTGGCACAACTAGTGCTGCAGGCCCACTAGTAGCATTTGATTCACAGGCCCCCGGCACCTCTAGGGCATGTTACTAGGGGCTTGTTAGTAAATCAAATATGCCAATTATGGATAAACCAATCCACAGTACAATTTATATGGGGAACACTTGCACTTTAGAACTGATTAGCAGTGGTAAAGTGCGCAGAGACAATAAACCAGCCAAAACCGGGAGGTCAGAAGACAAAAAGACAGGGGAGGGACGCTAAAAAGCTGCCAGGTCTAACAGAGAACATTTCGGCTATTCCAATTCCTGATGGGATTGTTTGGGATAAAGTCACATTTGATAAATACGGCCAGACGGAGGTCATTCAAATACCATATGTGTTTAAACTTTCTATGAATTATGTAATAATACCAGGAGTTGTTTCTGATGACTGGGATGTGAAAACAGTTGATTCTATGATGACTGAATTGCAGTATTTTACTGTATTTGAAAGTGAGGATGTTTATCAATCCAAAGAAAATTATGGTGACATGTTTTTCTATAATTACTATGGACACCATTTCATTCACAGAGCAAGTACCCCAAAGTCTATTTTTAATTACACACAATGGGAACATTGTCCAACTCCACCACAAGGGAGTTCTAAAACATATTCTGAAACATTTACGTATTTCTCTGGGCACAATGTTAAAAATGCTGAGTCGTATTATTTCAAATTGCCATTTACAGAAAATGTATATATATTATTGACCGATACAAAATTCATCTATTCAGATTCCTTTGTTTCTCGGTTGGCTATAAAAGGCTATGAATATTGGTTTAAGTCGATTGACTTAAAAAGTGTGTGGGGAGCAAAACATTGGCAAATAAAGGGAAAGGAAGCTTTATTTAGAGCATGCCTGATACCTGTTCAAATGATATTTTTAAATGAAACTGTACAACAGACAAGTTGTTTAGGCTTAGCAAAAATTAAGGATTTGAATGTGTGCAGTATTCCTACCCCTGCAAAATTTTACAAATGCCAAAAGTATCTAAATGCTACTGAAGATCAGCTCGATGAACGGGTCCAAAATGGCACGTTTAATGGTTCACTTTTGCATCCTGGTGAGTGGTTATTGTGGTCAATAGATACCAATGGGTGTCATAAACATCAGGGGTTTTAGAACAAGTAGGCCTGACCCTCGCTTTCTGTCGTCTGAACATGCAGGTATAGTAACAACATACAGTGTAGGGAAATTATGCCAGCAATGGTTGAAGAGTGTCTCACTAGATGCTGTTAGAGAACACCTCAGTTTCCTGTCTAATAACACTGACTTACAGGATTTCCTATTAGGCCCCGAAAACAACGCAGAAAGCGCTTCTTATATGCAGTGTATAATGAAATTTGGAAGCTTTCTCAACAAGAAGCTGCTGCCTGGTTAGGGCAAATAGATCAGGAAAACTTACAGAAGACAATAGCCATTGTAGATAATGGGATTAATACCCTCTCCGACCGGATATACACCTTAAACAACATTGTTTCTTCTGCAATAGACAATACAAAGTGACATGTCCTCTTTACACCACGGACAGAATCAGCTAAGGTCCATTATGCAGTTAGGTTGGACACTACAAACACTGATGGTAGGTCGCATTCCCTGGCTACACGTTAGTGCAAGGGACATATTTTCCACATTTAAGTTAACTTGACAACAACAACTAATGGCTAAGAAAGAAGCAATTTATGTCATGTTAAATATTGAGAAATTAGAAACGTTGCCCTTTCTTGTGGCTGAAATACCATCTGCTGAGTGGTTAATACACAGGGTCATTAATCTGCCTATTTCAACACTTCAATTCACGTCCTGCTTAAAACGCTTTCCAGTGGGCAGATATGAAAGGCTAGGAGATAGTTACATCCATGAGGTGTGGGAGCTACCCTTCTCATACAAATGTCTCAGTGGCATGAAAGAGGCCTTTCTTAGCGGTAGTGACTGCAAGACTTCTGTCAGCCATTCAATGGTTTGTAAACAGCTGTCCTTGCACGGGCGTGTAATGCTTCAGCAGCAAACTTGGCTTGTTATCTGAAGGGAGTCCCAGTCCCCTTGATTAGACCTGCGTTTGAGGTGCTCTCGAATAGCAGATATGTCCTCCTCAATAGTGAAAACTGTTGTGGGATGCGAGCCGGAACAGTTTATGTCGTCTCAGTCTCTAAGATTGTTACATGCTGCAGGAAATTACCTTTTCCTCCTACACAACAGAGGGAAGTAGCTGAGATTTAGTCCTGTATCGCTACTTCAAATGTGAATTTTGACAAGTTGAGCAGACTCAAGGGTTTATTGTTTCAAAAACATGTGGCGCTCACATCTGCATGCGAGACCTATGCGCTTCAGGTTCTGAGGTCATCGACAGAGCTACAGTCCCTTTTAAGTACTAACTTTCCGAGACACTTTGGTGAGCTCGTGGGACGAATATTTCATGCGTCCAGTACTACTGGAATCACAAATTTCTTTAAGGCTGTTGGTTCTGGTTTCGTTCACACCTTCTTCTCTATATTTGGCTTAATACCTTCAGCCATTCACTCAATAGTCTCTAGTATTTTGGGGGGATTTCCAATAATTTTGGCTATAATGGGTGGCATTTTGCTATTGCTACTTTTTCTGCGCAATGGCTGTCCCGCTGCAACAAGAAGGACTGAAAACGCTTCCACCAGCACAGCTGTGTCATGAACGCATGATGTAGTACTTTGGAGCATCACTCCTGGAGCAATTGGAGTGTGACTGGTCTCTGTCATTCAGACCAGTTTTGCATTGTGTGCAGCCTGTGTTTCGGTGCCTCTGGTGCTCGTTTGAATATGCACTGAAAGTTTGTCTTTCTACGCAGTGCTTGCTTTCATTGGACACTGATCTATTGATGTTCTCTCTGAGGGCTCATTACCAGACATGCACATTGAGGGTGCATTTGCTACGGGTAGCTGTTTATGAGTTGCCCTTTGTAGATCATGCAGCTCTAAACTCATTATTGGGCACACCACGGAATGCTGTTGCCTTCGGTGGAGCTCAGGCTTTGGAACACGAATGCTCCTTGGTCTTCCTTGGCGATAAACTTCTTGATTTACCACCTGCCAAAGTGGAAAATTTCTTGTCTTCAATTATCCCCGATTTAATTGGCAACTTCCAAAATGACTCTGACTTTTGAAATTCAGCTATTTTTGACGCCACACTTAACATTTTAAATTGTCCTTTTGATAAATGCCCAAGTGTCTTTAACTTGTAAATCTTGCCATTCCCATATGTATGCCTTAGGATGAGTTTGAGTAGCTTTTATGCATAATTAGGCTTTGAACCACCTTTGAACCGGCAGGGAGGGCATTGCGGAGCCATTTTAGCTATAGTTTTAAACATGTTATTTTTGGAAACTAGGCCTGCCGCTGTGCACTTTAACCTAGATATGTTTTATTCTAACTTCATTATATTATTTTAACAATAGCCACATTTGTGGTCTTGTTTTATTTTCACTACCTAGCTGTTCTTCGCTTAGGTCAGCACTACGTTCTTTAACAAGACATTTTCTTTCACTCTGTGCTTTTCTCAAGGCTGTAGTAAGATAGGTTGCCAGCAAAAGTGGTACGCTTTGCCTCCAATGTTCACAGAAACATACTCATTCTTACGCGGGGATCCTTTCTTGAACATCACCTGTTTTATTATAAAAACACTATTTTGACCCATGTACGTTAGAGGGAGATTCCAGTCAGATGACCACGACTGTTTGCTGATCGCTGACTCCTTCGCTGCAGCTGCTTATGTAGATTACAAGCCTCTTGCTCAGGTGTGAGGGATGATGTCTACCCAGGGGAACCTGAAGGGCAGAATTAGAGCTTAACATGATGTGCTCTAACATAGCCTAGGTAGGAACTATTCTTAACGATCCTAGTGACAATATGGTAGCATTATTTTTGTGTTTTACTCTCCTTGTCACAATTTTAATCCTGTCATCCTTCATCGTCCTAGTTATTGCAATACATGCTTTATTATCTAAGATGCAGTTACTTCAATAAACCTTATTGAACTATGCCTCTGATTGTCCTTGCATACGTGAGACTAATGTAACTGAGAGAAACGGATGAGATCTGAGTGACCGTGATTTCCCTTAGGAGTCATTTGTGTCATGCGCCCGGTTGCCCAATCATCCCTGCTCTTGGGTGGAGATGAAACACTGCTAGTTAGCGGGAACAAAACTCGGATTAGGCCAACAGGTGTCACTTGGTGTGGGATAAGCATCAGTCTCACGCAATACAAGTGATTCTGCCACCCGAATCCAGTAGTCTCAGGATAATGAGGACCTACGCGACACTAGCAGTGCTGAAGAAGGCACTTTTAAATCTAGGGATGGCAACAAGTGGGCTTGGCAGACATTCTTTTTGTATCGGGGAGGTGACTGAGGCAGGCAGGAGAGGTTGGCAACAAGGTCAAATTATGAAGTTGGGAAGGTGGTCCTCAGACTGTTTCAGGATATATGTGGAAATTGAAAGTTGGGATTATTGAAGAACAAAGCACTGTTTTTTCCCTTACTGCTGTTGCTGTCTTTGCAGGTTTGGTTCTGGGCCCGAGGTCCCCACCTTGTTCATTCAGATCGTGAGACACTCTTTGGTGAAGTGAGCTGAACGAGAAGCTAGAAAGATTGGACATGGTTCCATTTTGGGTTTTGGTGTAAGTTTGTTTTCAGTTTTCTGGTATGGGAAGGGAGGTGTGCACTGGAAGGAGCTATTGTCCAGTTTGAACAAATTTCGGTTGGGAAAGAATTGCTATGATTTTTTAGTGGTTCATCTAGGGGAAAACAACTTGGTGGCAGAGAAAGGCTTGGCACTGCTGAGAGTTATGAAGAAGGATTTGAATGAGATCAAGATGCAGTAGTCACGGTGATTTGCTACATGGACAAAATGTATTCCTAGGAGACATTTTGGAGGAGCTATCAAGCCGGCAGCAAACGATAAGGCCAGGAGAAAGATCAACAGGGAAATTAGATTGTTCTGTAGGAAAGAAGGATTGAACATAAAGATCTGAGATAGGAGAATGTGGAGTTTTTTGGAGGGGATGGAGTTCACTATTGTTGTTATGGACTGGAGCTGTATTTGCTAGAATTGAGGAAGGTTCTAGCTCGAACCTTGAATGTACAGCAGTGAGCAGCAAGGACTGGGGGAGCAGAAAAAGTCAGGTAACGCTTTTTTCTGAATAGTAGTTGCCTAAGAAGTTTGCATGGGTTTAGCTAATGTTATTGTTGTTGCAATTGACGAACCAAGCTGAAAGGGAGGGTGTGAACAAGCTCACACCTGAACAAGGAAGGAAGTTATAGGTTATGTTAAAGGAAGTTAAGGCCCATATTTATATTTCTTGAGGCAAAACTGTGCTAACACAGTTTTGCGTCAAAAAGTTTACTGCGTCATTCCAGAGCGCCAGCCGGGCACCCAAATGTTTGGAATGCTGCAAGCCGGCGCTAAGCAAGGACTAGCGTAAAAAAAGACACTAGCTGGGTGGGGGTGGTGGTAGAGGTGAAGGAGGTGAAATTACGCTAGGCTGGTTAGAAGCATGAAAAATGCCGCTAACCAGTCTAGCGTCATTTTCTGATGCACAAACATGCAAAAACATGACTCCTGTCTTAGTAATGATAGGAGTCATGCCCACCACCCCAATGGCCAGCACAGGGGGGCAGTGTCCCCTGGGCATGGGCATTGCACCCAGTGCCATGCTGGGGGCCCCATGTTAGGGCCCCCAATGGCACACTAAAAAAATGTTTTACCTACTTACCTATACTTACCCAACTTACCCAAGATGGGGTCCCCCATCCTCTGCTGTCCCTCCGGTGTGGGTGTGGGGGGTGTTCCTGGGGCTTTGGTGGGCACCTGTGGGCCCATTTCATGGTGTTTAGCCATGAAAATGGGTCCACAGGACCCCTAACACCTGGTGTTAAATAATGGCGCTAAGCAGGCTTAGCGCCATTATTTGGGCCCGCCTCCCACCCGTGCGCCATTTCAGCATGGGGGATAAATATGGCACTAAGGGAATGCCGTTGTTTTTTGGATGGGAACGCCTACCTTGCGTCTCATTGTTGCAAGGTGGGTTCATGCATCCAGAAAATGACGGAAATTCCAATATTTTGACGCTAGACATGTCTAGCTTCATAATATAAATATAGAGTTAAATTTGCGCTGTTTTAGCGTAAAACAATGATGCTAAAATGGTGCAAACACAGTATGAATATGCCCCAAAGCTTAGTAGATGTTAATAGATCTACTGAAAAGCGGTAGGGGAAGTTAAAAAGATTGCAACTGCAGTTCTGTGACACGGTGGGATACCTGGTGGGTTAAGTTATGTGGAGAGCAGGAAATCGAGCGGTGAGGTGTAGGAAAACATAGGTGACAAACTTTTGTGTAGAGATATTTTAGTTTTGTAAGGGGAATGTCCAGGGAATCTGTGTGATGTGCTCCAGCATGAATGAAAGCGGCCCTTTTCACACACAAAATGCTTCAGTGGCCTTTGCTGTGCTTCTTTCACCCAGTGCTGACACCCCATCTCTGTGTACGCAGTTCCCCAATTCATTCCAATCTCTCCTAAGGTATTAAGCAAAATCCTAATTTAATGAATTTAGTTTTAACTGTGTGCGAAATATGATTAATTGTGCGTGTAAACCTGTCTTAGCCCCAGTGCGTGTGTCCATCACTAGCCATGCATATTTTTCCTTTGATAGATCCAGAAAATCTAATTCAAGGTATTTTTCTCAATTTGTGCATGATCTTGGAACAAGGTGACACTGACTCTAGATTGCAAACAGCAAATTACAACTTTATTTGCCTTTTGCAATAACAGCTAGACTGAGACAGTGTGACATTTTCATGGATGAACTGCTCCCAGTCGAAGTCCTAACCTGTCTCCCAGCCCCTCGCCCTAACGCACACGCAGCCGAGCACGCTCTTCAGACTTCAGATTAAGGTTAATGACGCACAGCATGCGTGTCACCGTGACAACACTTCACCCTGCCCTTGCTCAATTGGCAACCCATTACATCTAGTCCGTGGCTGAAGAGAATTACAGGGCGTCTGAAAGTTTTTTTTGCAGTTTTATACAGCACTGTGGACCAGAAGGAGCACTATACATAAGCACCAGTTACATAACACAAGGACACGTTAATGTTTTTAGGAACAGGGAGGTTAAGTGGTTTGCCCCGGATCACAGGATATTGAGCAAATGCTGAGACCCGAAAATGGTTCCCAAGTTGCAAAGTGGCAGCTCTGACAATAACACCACATGGACTCCCTTGTATGCCTCCTGCAGTGAGTTGAGGAGGAGCAGCCATTCAAGATCATAAATATGGGACAAAGTGCAACCCGGAATGACAGTCCAGGCGACAACACAACATAAAGGTCACCGCTGAAAGCAGAAAAGTAATATGAGCTCCTTGTTTAGATTTGAACAATTCTCCCGCCCTGCAAGGACGGGCATTTTAGGTCACTGATGATTTAGAGATGAGGGTCAAATGGTCTTTTTTGTGTAAGCCTTTCAATTTGGCTAGTAACATTTATTCTTGACACAGATGTCAACAGTATCCTCCTCTTCCAGTTGGCAAATTCCTTCCTGGATCTATTGTCTCTGAACTCCTTTCATGTCTGGAGTTTTACCAGTCCATGCCTGAGGAAGGCAGTTGAGACCGGAATAATGAAAGTTAACTTAGGTAGTGGGTCCTTCCAGGGGCTCATTAGGCTCTTGTTGCAGAAGTTTCTGAATTTTGATCTCAGGCTGCTTCTGTTTGCCAAATAGAATGCCTCTGAAGTGTTGCCCCGCAAACTTTATTCTTCGTCAATCTGGAGAAACATTTGTCTACTATTAAGCTTTCCTCAACCTTTTAACAGTTTAGGAAATAGACTCACCAATACTCTACCTTTCCAATCGTCAGACAGAGCACCTGCAGCAGACCAAGCTTAACTTCTGTTTCAAAGCCACAAATAACACCCAGGCCCAGATTTATGGGGATTTGGTGCAGGGCAGTGCAGCAAGTCACCTTGCTGCGCTGCCCTGGGTCAAATTGAAAGGGCAGGAATGTGCCATATGGCATATGGTGCATTCCTGTCCTTTCCCTCTGCACTGGCGCCCTTTCAGCAACCTAGCGCCAATGCAGGCACCCTTGCACCATGGTGCAAGGGTGCCTGCATTGCGTGCAGGATTGTTTTTGTACGCCCTTCCTGCACAAAAACAATCCTAGGAGAGTTTTCCATTTCTATGTTTGCTCCAGAATGTGGCACAAATAGAAAGAGAAAATAAGGAGGACAAAACAAAGATATTTCTCATCGGTGAGCCTCCCCTGGGGAGCATAAAGTTGTGACTCATCCCCAGATTTACATGGCCTTGTAAATCTGTAGATGCTTAAAAATCCATGGGTGTTGCATGGGAACACCCACCACAGCACCCACCGAAACCCCTCCCTAACACAGAGTAAGGCAACGCAGCGATTTGTGCTGCATTGCCTTACTCCATATCTATGAGGCCATTCAAAGCCAAGCAAAATGGCTTTGCGTCGCATCATATATAGGGTTGAAAGTGATACAAGTGATAGTTGAAAATGATGCAACAGCGGCACAAGTCCCTCATAAATATGCCTCCCAGTGTCCACAGAGGCCTCTACCACATAGATATCAAAATCACCAATGCATTTATTATATATCAACAGAGACTTGTGCACATAAACAATGTGAAGAAAAGTCTCAATAAGCTGGGATATCTGGAATAAAACAATGGTAAGATGATATCTTGCTCAAAATGCAAATGAGACATCAACCTGTGCTTGAATGCAGGCTGAGTAGTAAATCACACCTAAACCATTAACCAGGCCAAAAGGGCCAACTATAGGGCTTAAAAATGCCAGGTACAAAAAAAAGAAGAACCCTGGAGCACGCACAAGTTAGCAAACTTTGATAGTCCTACCTGGCAAAATTGTAGGGTTTTTTCTGAAGGCTTGGATGCTGAGTTCGAACTCACTAGAATAGTTAAACCTCTACCAGTGTAGATGGTCAGTCTCATCAATGCCTGGTGAATGGAGAACAGCGGCAGAAAAGCAAGGATCTTTGACATGAGTGATGGCAGCTCCACCGACAACTGGACACAAGGAGTCTCTGCTAAATTAATGAAAAGACCAAACTATGGTCTCTGGGACCAATTTGGGATGATCAAGTTTACATTTGCCTTTATTCCACAATCTTTCACGGAAAGGGAATGCTTGAAAAATCATGTAGAAGATTTGCCAACCATGGGAAAAATAGCATATCCACTATCAAGACTCTCAGGATTGGAGTCCTTGTGCAAAACTACAAAAGGAGACCTCTGGGTTACTGACCTACGCTTTGGACACCTCGTTGGCTGTCTTGATGAGAACTGCCCTGCTTCCTAAAAAGAGGGCAAATAACCTTTGACCTTATCCTGTACAGTGGCATCCTCTGTCCCCAGGTGACTGGCTTTACGGTGAGCAACACTGGCAGAGGAAGAGCCAGAAGACATCCCATCCATAAATTACCCTCTCTAAACTTCTTTATTTGATGGTCACCTGAGCTTCACAGTCCTGAGATGTTACATCCCACTGAAAAAGGGTCTAGATCAGGAGCTTGGGTAGGATGCATGTGCAATATAAGACTAAGCCACAGGCAACCACAAAACTCCTAGGTAATCCTGTACAGGGGCCCTTTGGTGGGCTAATAGTACCCTAAGGCGACATTGAAGCATTGACATCCAGTGGGCCTCCAGGAGCACCAATAGCCTTATTAATAATATAAGCAGTGGCTGTCAGTACAACCCAAGGACATATCAGACAAGAGCCTGACCAAACGTTCCATCATTCCTGGAAGCACTGTACAGTGACCCACCTTTTGTACGCTATCAAATAACATCCAAAAACATTTAAGAAGTGACTGTACCGCATATGCTGCAAGTGTTGGCCTGGACTGCAAAGTTAAGTGCCACAAATGGGTTCCTCAGTGCTTCAGTAACCTTTCTGTCAAGTATGTTTGCTGGAGCAGTGTCTTGCGAAGTAACTTACGTGGATCCAACTCAGACTTGTCAGAAGCTGCTGGTGGACCTTGGTAAAACGTTTGGGGGGGCCACCCAGGTTTATAATCCCACCTCATAATTAGATCAAAATGTTTGCTGGGATAGCAAACACAGTATTTGACAGCACTCAACCGTCTTGTTGCATTAGCTGCATTTTAAACGCACAGGCCAGACCTGCTTTTTGACTATTCTAGTACAATTAAAGCATGAGGACGGGGCCACAGAAAACACAGGCTCCAGGATAAAGTGAGTCTTGGAAAAGTAGCCTTCTCCGCACTGAGTTATACTTTAAATTAACTTACGTATATTATAGTGTCGTGAAACTGCAGAAGTTCTTTAAACCTCATCATTTTGTGAATGTGACTGATCACCACAGGAGTGATTCAGCCTCTTACTGGCACCTCCTTGTGACCTCACTAACTGCTCTGTTAATGAACGTGCAGGAGCTCAAAGCAGCAGTTCTCTTCTTTGAAGCAGTGCATTAGATTATCTGATATACTAAATGTTTCATGTAAGAAAATGCCTCTTTTCCATTATCACCCTCATTTGTTTGAACCGATGCTGTTGGTTTTTTAACTATGTACATTAGAACCCTACAAACCCGATCCTAGTGCATGTGCCCGACATCCAAAAACATGTCGAATTGTTTACAAACCTTAATTGACAAATGTAATTTACCTATAAGTCCCTAGTATATGGTACCCAGTGCTGCCACTAAAGTGACAAGGCAAAACCTTTCTCTGGCCTACTCCTGCAGCCTGAGTGTGCAGCTTTAAAACTGCAAATTCGACCTGCCAAAATACACCTTCCGCTAGGCCTGAAACTACCTTTTTAATACTTATAGGTCACCCCTAAGGTAAGTCCTAAATGCCCGTACGTAAATGCCCATAGGGCATGATGCATGGTATTTAAAAAGTAGAACATGTGCACTTTAGTTTTACATGTTCTGGCAGTGATAAATATGGAGTCGGTTTTCACTGTAGCAAGGCTGGCTCTTCCATAGAAAAGCACTGTGTCACAGTATAACACCATTTAATACATAACCTAAGGTTGAGAATAGCCAGAACCAGGATTCAAGAACTCAAATTAATAGTAATATAAAATCCAATCCACTGGTCAAGTCCGATTTAAATTACTATATCAACAATGCCACTTTTAGAAAGTTGGCCTTTTCCTGCCTAAAGCCTCTAGCAGCCTTTTCAGAGTTAATCCCCAACTGTTACCTCACTGTCTGCTGGACCCCTGCAAGTAAGTATGACTGGTCACAGGAAAGGGAACAAAATGGCCTTGGCTGGGAGTAGGAATGGCCCATTCCTAAAAGAGTGGGGTGGAGCTGTGTCCACCAACTGCTCAAGCTTCAAAGGGGCATCCTATGTCACAGGCAGATGTAACTCACACTTAGGCATGCCCCCATCAAGTAGCCAGAGTGGCATCAATCCTAGTGGGAGGAAAACCTGTTTCAGAACTGACTTGCAAGGGAAGTTTCTAATTTCCCTAGACTCAGGAGTATGCCCAGAGCTCTGTCTAGGGGAAGAAAGGTTCTGTGATGTTGGCGTTTGGCAGAATAATAAACTATGTGATTTGTTTAGAGCCAAACCACCAGGAAGTGATGTCAAAGTGAGTAGAGATCCCCCTGAGAACTTTTTTCTCTATTGATCAGGGCATATCCCCCACCCACAAGCTACTGCCAGGCATAACAGCGGTACTCCTGGGTAACCTCTTCAGAACACGTCTGGATTTGTGGAAGACAGAAGAAGGACTGCACCAGCTGTTGAACCTGTGGAGAGAAATCCCAAGGCATGGACATATTTGCCACTTGTATCCAGGACAGAAGAGCTTCCAGTTCAATGCCAGGAACAGAAAGTCTGCAAGAAACCTAAATCTCTGTTGACCAATTCCAACTGAATTTGCTCAGGACCCTTCTACTGGCTTCTGGGAGATTGTATCCTAACCGCTTAGTGGTGCCAAAGAGATCCCTGGGCTTTGGCTGATGTTAGAGTGTACTCTTTCCCCCTTCCAAATCGCAAGACTAGATATTTAGAAATGTCTTCAAAACTTTTCTGCTAAAGGACCAGAGTCTATGATCAGACTGCAGTCGAAATGCTGGTCGGACTCCGCTTGCTGATTTGCCCTGCAGAAAGGATTCTATCTTCCAGAGATGTTTCTAGGTCTGAATGTAGAACACTTCACCGGGACCAAGGCAAGCAGCACCACAGTACACATTAATATATTTCTCGGAATGGACTTCATATTTTAACTGCTTGGAATTTTACTACTGTCGACTTCAAGGCTTTCACCGAGGTCCTACACTTCAGCTGGCCAACGTCGATGAGCCTCTCTTTGAAATCAGCCAGTGCCCGGACCCCCAATGACCTTGTGAACGAGAACTTTTCTAAAAACAATTACCAAGTCACAAGTTAAATATTCCACTGGGTGAACTTATTCCACTGGGTGAATTTTGTCCCTGTATTCGACCTGCACTTCATCTCGGTTTGCCTTAACTTTTGGCTTTGGCTCAGTATAGCGCAACTAGATACCTGCAGTCAGCACTTTGCTTTTTTGGGTGCTAGAAACACCTGAAAATTTGAAAAATCATAACTCTGGTTCCCTACATCAGATTTCTGTCAATTTGGTGTGCTGTGTTTTTTTTTATTTTAGGTACTGATAAATGCCTTACACATTTCACCTATGTTAAGCCTGTTTCCTCTGTGCTATCTACCTGGCTTGAGCACTGGTTTATATTATTAAGACTTAAGTGGACCTGGTACAGAATTGTGCCAATATTGCTTGGTAAAGACTCACAGCCCCTCCAACTAATAATCCACTTTCTCACACTGCATATATATTTAAGTGCCACTTCCTATCTTCAAGAAGAAACAGAGAGTCAAGAAAGAAGTATAAGGAGGTAAAAAGTGGACAAAGACTGAAAGCAAGAGAAGAAAGACAAAAGAGAGTGGAAGCGAAAAGAATGGAACATGAGAGAGGTGAAAGATGGAAAGGTGGAAAAAGAGAGCAAAATGAAAGGATGGTTTCAAAGCATTACCAAAAGATGGGAGTGAAAAATATTGTAGTGAAAGAAATAATATGCAAAATAAGAAGATAATGAGATGAAGCAGGAGATAGAAGGATAATGTAAGCGGAAGCAGAGAGGTGGAAAGGAACAGAGGGAAATATTTAGATATGAACTTTAAACACAGAGGGTAAAATAACTGAAAAACTGAAGAGTGAAGAATAGAAGGAGAGAAGCATAAAGTAGGGATGGTGAAATAAAGCCAACAAGAGGAAAGAGAATGCTAGAGAAAGAGCAAGAGAGGAAATTTGGAGATTGGATAAGAGCCAAGAGGGAGAAAAATGAGGTAGAGAGTAAAGAGAGAAGAGGCAAGGGGGAGGGATAATGACATAATCTAAACAAATAAAGGCAAGAGAGAAAAATCCTGAGCCATGGATAAGTACAGTCTCAGAAATTGACAGCAGTTACAGACAAATTAGAAAACATGCAGATAACAAGATAGATGCACATTCAGATAGACATGAGATACCTGCATCAATAATAAGTGTAATGTCACATTCATTATACCTGCCTAGTGGGCACCATCCGTATCTCACCAAGAGCTATTGCATTCACTCACCTGCAAGCCTTAGTGTGATATACACTGGCCGTTAGTGCTCACATTGCTAATGGATCTTTTCATATTTTACAGGTTACCCAAGAGATGGTTTGGATCATGTTACATAGAATAGTTTTTCCAAAGATTTATCATGTGGAACAAATTGATGACTCAACTGCAGAACAACATGGGAGAACAAAGAGAGGTGCTAGTCCTAGTGAAATTGTAGGAGACATGCCTGGTGCTCTGATGCCATCTGTAGGAATGATACACAACTTACACAAGGTTAGAAAGCTTGCTAACACAGTTGATAAGTAGTGAGAGGAGGAGGTGGAGTCACAGGGCAGACAGAGGATACTGGGTCCCAACCATTGTGGCTGAGATTGTTTGCCACCAGTGTCTACTCCACTATTGCTCCGCAAACTGCACCAAGCACAATCCCTTCCCTACTTGTCTCTCATAGTAGAGACGGTATGCTGTCAGGCTTCTCAGTGAGGTGGGTTGGGAGGCAAAAACTTGTAACAACCAACCAAAAAACATGATAACATAATGTTCAGCCTACTGTTTATCTTTTATGGAAAAAGAAAGAACTTTAATCACACAGCAACTACAGGCCTTCCTGGCAGAACAAGGGTTTCGTTGATGAATTCTCAGATCTCCTTACCACTTTGTCCATCTGACATGCCCACACCATGTTCTTGGGTTACTTTACCCTCCCAGACAACACAAGCTAAAAAAGAATAAGACACTCTCTTCAACCTCATTGATACACTCAATGTAGTGCAGCATGTCACACACCAATAAACTTCAAAGGCCACATCCTTAACCTTCTCTTTTCAACATCACAAACAATTCAGTGCAAATCACCAATACCCCTGGACTGGACCGACCACTTTGCCAGCCCTATCTCCATGCTTTGCATCCTCCCAGCAAACCAAGATCAACACAAAAGAGAACACCAAACCTTGATATCCTTCAAAGACTTCTCAACAGACAACCCTATGAAATCCACGATCAGTACCAAAGCCCTTATAAACCACTTCAGCATTTTTTGTAAATGCTATGTGAACAGCAACACCATCATTACAACTCACAAGTGCAAGCCAAAGCCTTTAGCAACCTGATACTCTAAAGACCTTGCTGCCAATAAAATAATCCATTCATAAACTAGAAAGAAAGTGGACAAAAACAGAACTTCAGAGAACTTTTTGAAACTGAATTCCCTCCATACAACACAGCTCATCAGGTTAGCCAAAGCAAAGTCCTTCTCCAACGCTATCAATGAAGCCACAAATAGAATCAGAAAGTTGTTAAAGAAAATCAATTAGAATAGGGGTTTTGATGAAAATACATAATTGTATTAACACAATGTGATTAACAAAATACATTTATGATATTCTGCTGAGAAACTGTGTTTATTTTAACACTGGATAACATATATCTCTATTTCAAAATGGTTGTTTCTGCCTGTTGCTGCCTTAGTCATTTGTCTGTCCTTTTCACACTGCATTCAGCTTAGAAAAGATATTTGTTAAACAACAGGGTATAATTACTAAGATGTCATGTCACTGTTGCAATCACTTTTGTGTCACAGTCCCAGCGCAGAATCATTTTTGTTATTTACAATGACATGCAAAGCCGCTTTATGTGGGGTGAAAAACACAAAGTAATGCATGGCGTTGCATAGAGCTGCCTTGCATTACTTTGCTTTGGAAGGCGTTCCAAGTGAGGAGCATGGGAGTTCCCATGCATCCGCCCATGGATTCTCAGATTTATAAAGTCTTGTACTCCTGGAAATGCGTCAAAAATGCTTCATCCTCCCTAGTGTGGCGTAACAAATGTAAATATCTTTATTTCTTATTGTTATTTCTTCTTTCCACATATGATGCATTTTGCAGCACACAAAGAAAGAGGAAAACACTATTAAGGATTGTTTTTGTGCAGTGTCCCTTCCTGCACAAAAGCATTCCTACCTGTAACCTTGCACCGTTTTGCATGGCGCTAGGCAGCACAGTGTGCCAGCACTAGGAGGCAGCAGAAATGCACCATTATAGTTGATATGCCACATTTCTGCTGTCACCCTTACAAACAATGCAGCACAACAACTTTGCTTGCTGTCCTGCATTTCTTGAAAAATTAGTAAATCTGCCCCATTGTTTTGAACAAAATGTCGCTCTTGCATGCACAACATTAGGCTTTATTCTTCAAGCTTTGTTTTCCTGCTGTGTTAGCATAGTGAATGCTTCCCCAATCTCTCAGCTATTAGGACCATAATACGATTCTCCTGAGAACTTTGCCTTGATGGTAACAGACCTTGTACTAACTATAAGGCGATGGAAACTATATTATATGAGTCTGTGAGACAGTGCTGACAAATGTGATTTTAAACTGTATTGTACTTTCTGTAATGTGTTTGGTTGGAGTTGCCAGGACTTTGCATATTCACACCAAATGCACAGACCTTAATATAGTTTTCCCTATGAAATTAGCCTTTTCCAGAGTGTACAGGGTGAACTCCTCCCCTAACCTTTAGAAGGCAACACTCCTTTGGTCTGATCTCTGATATGGGAAACATCCTGAACAACTAGGTCTAAACCACTACTTGCCTGAACCACTACTGCTAAACAACTAAAAAGTCTCTACAACTAAGTACTGAACAACTACTGTCTGAACAACTACTGTGTCTGAATAACAATTGCCTGAACAACTAATTTTAATGTAAGGTTTTCCTTTTGGTTTTTATGGTTTATTAGTTGTTTAGAATATATATATATTAGTTGTTCAGGCAATTGTTATTCAGACACAGTAGTTGTTCAGACAGTAGTTGTTCAGTACTTAGTTGTAGAGACTTTTTAGTTGTTTAGCAGTAGTGGTTTAGGCTATAGTTGTTTAGGACCTAGTTGTTCTGTCACATATTCCTCTGATATATGACATATTTGCTGAGCAGCATTATATTCTGTTCTGCTGTTTCATGATTTACATTTTATTCTAAGTTTTACTCTTTTACATGACAAATGACTAATCGACTAACTGTTTGCCATATATTTGCTTTTGAATATGTCTTTGTTTTTCAATAAACCTTCATGGTTTTCATTTTAACACTCGTCAGTCTTTATTTTTTTTTGTCCTCATTCACCTCCATAACCAGAAGCAGGATGGGCTCCTCCAAACATTTGGGGGGGTACCCTTCAATCTTGTATCTGATATCTCTGAGGAGACTCCTGTCTGAGGTGGTCTGGGTCACTGATGTGTCCAGACTTTCCAGCCCGACTTCAGACATACAGGACCAACGATTAGTGCAATTATAGGACAGTCACACATAACTACTTATAGTTATTACCTTTCTAGCCAGATCGTTAATGGGTGCCAAAAATTGTAAAATCGCAACAGTGCTAACCTACTTTTTTATATGATATTACTAGCCAGGAGGGAGATCTGCAAAAGGTGCATTAGCTCTTCCCCTCAGTGCTTCTTGAGTGGAAGGATTCTCTTACTTATCATTTAAAGCTTGATGTGAAGGAGGTGAAAAACTTGTCAGTCTTTATTGTGAAGCCTAAATGTGTTGTACGTTTAACTCTGAAATGTTACTTAATATTTGATTTACATGTTGACCAAGTCCATTTGAAGAGCACCAAAATCCTTGGGGGGTTAACACCGTTCCCAGTTCACCAGTAGTGCTCTAGGTTGAAGACCAGGAAAAAAGCACTATATCGCAAGCACTGCATCAACCCCTGCTGGACCCACCTATTCCGCACTTCTCAGAAAAGTGCAATGCCATCCACCTCTTCTTCCATGAAAAAAATACAGACAATCCGATTGGCCACACAGCCATTAATGGCCTTGCTGGGATACATCAAACTGATCCCATGAGGAACCAGAACATTCACAGTGCTGGCCCTTCTGTTGGCTAACAACAGGGTCGCCATGAACTGGTGCAGAAAGACCATACCTAAAAACAAGACTGGCTGAGAGATTTAGCTACATGCAGGGCCACTGGAATTATGCGATTGTGCATCTGTGCACTTTTCACATAATTATAGATTTGCCACATTTGACACATAATCTGCAGATTTTAACCGAAAATTTGTTTTGTTTCTAGCTCAAACGGTTCAAAAATTATGAAAAATGCACTGATATGTGTTGCAGCAAGGTGAAAGGCCCTTGGCAAAACTGGACTGGTCACTTATCTGTTGCTTATTGCTATATTTGGGTGTCAAACTGGTACTAAGGAGGTGCAACCAAAGCACAAACAGTGTTACCAAGTTTAAAAATTATGAAATAATGAAGCAATGCTATTACTGTGCCGCAAACTGCTGCTTGTTTTGGCTTTTCTTACTGCATAATCTACTCACCTGTGCCGCATAATTCCAGTGGCCCTGGCTATATGCACTGATAGAAGTGAAATATGCAAAAACCCACTTCTAGGCCTAAAGACATAATAGGCCCACTCAGAATGTACCTGGCTCAAGACAACACTAGCAATTTGCATGGCCAAGCAATGTATGCCCCAGCAGGTCAAGAGGCCCTTGAACAGTACAGCCTTCTAGATGTATGGTATATGTAGACTTACAACTACACAGCCATTCCACACAAGTTAGGAGGTAATGACCTAACACACTATGCAATCAGACATGGAGAAAGGATGCTCATGCCCAGTGTGTGTACGTATTCCGATATCTGCCGCATAGTCCTCACTCTATGTATGGAAGGAATAACCCCCTATTGTGGTACATGTATGACCTTTATGCAGTATCTACTACATATGACTTGATATATGGAGGTCGCTGACCAACGTCTTAAAACATTTTTGCATTCAAAATGGTAAAATGTAAAAAAAAAAAGTTATCACACCTTATACATTGTGTGCACGGCATTGTCTAAATTTATCGGGTACGATAGTTACCCCCATTCAACACCAGGGCACCCACAATCAAGGGCATACAGGGAAAACAAAAAAAAAATGATATATATATATGAGCATTTTACAACGGCGAGCTAGCCTAACAGATAGTTCTGCTCTTGAATGATGGCAAGGGGCGCTAACACATTCCGTCGTTCTGGGAAAGACGGAGGAAGGGAAAAACAAAAAAGCGTCACTACGGTAAAAGGCAGAAAGCTGCAGACATGAGCTGAAAGGGCATGGCGTGGCTTTATATGGATTAAAAAGGCCCGAGATGGTTTCAGGATTACGCCCCCTCACTATTCTGGGTTCCCACATTTAATTGCAGCAGTCGCGTGTTTAAGAGGGGGGCTTTGGGCACAGGCACGTTTTTATTTACAAATTAAGCACTGATGTAGATGTGAGTCACTGTGCAATCCTCTGCCTGATTGGTTGAGCCAGCCATTCACTACCATAGATGCTCCCTATATGCATTGGGACAAGTGCGTGTGAAACAAGGGTGCGGCCCACATCTCACGTCCCACTGCCCCAAAACCTGGAACTGCGCGGTAACAGCTGAAAAGCAGATTCTGTCGGGCAGGAATACTTTCTGCTTGCACTTGTCGCCGGATGCGTAAAGCCTCTGTGGAAATCAGGTGATTTCCCGACAGGCGTGTACCAATAAAAGACAGGTAGGTGGTGTTTTATTTCCTCGTGCCCACCTGATGGGCCTAACGCTGCCCCAGTCCTTGCTGCCATTCAGAAGCATGGGACTGTTGGGAAATCTTCTGACTTTCCCACACGTCTGCCCGCTTCTGCTCATAAACGCAAAATGGCTGCAGACAGCCACTGTTGAGCCTCGCGCCTCTTAAAACAAGCAGCGAGGACAATATCCCTTTATTTGCTGCCCTCCACTGGGGAGGGAATCTATGGGTTTCGGACCCCGTGTTATTGTACTGGGCCATTTTAGGAGGATCGCGTGCTGTGATTACTTCCCCAAATCATTTTCGCTTTTGTGGTGGGGTGCGCCGTGAAGCGTTTTTTTAATCGCATTGGCTAGCATTATATTTTCAGCGACCGAGTTTATTGTTGGAGACTTACGTGGCGCACCTGATCACAGAGTTATTACCAGGCAGGAAAAGTAATGAAAGCAGGTGAAGAAATTGGAGAGAGAAGCAAGACACTAATAGAAATCCGTCCTGGGGAGAACAGCTGCCCACACATGTGTTGTATATAGTCTGAGCCTGTG
Organism: Pleurodeles waltl; assembly: GCF_031143425.1. NCBI lineage: Eukaryota > Metazoa > Chordata > Amphibia > Caudata > Salamandridae > Pleurodeles > Pleurodeles waltl. The sequence goes on along the minus strand of NC_090446.1, from coordinate 1,328,152,461 downwards.
TTTTTTCATTTCTAGGAATACGTTGCCAAGACAAGGCTGCGGTATCACAGTGTCCCTCTCGTCCACCCTCTGGAGAGAGAACCAAGCAGAGCAGGTAGTTGTATCGTGGGGATCCTGAAGCGCACAACCTGGTGAGCACATCATCTATCCAAGGCTATCTGGGGCAACTGATCACCCTTAAGCCCATCAGATGATGTCCTGGCAAAGGCGTGAAAAGCATCGTGAATGGAGAGTCCCACTAAACGTCATTTCACCCACTGCTGCAAAAACTCTAGCACTGGCCCTGCAGGTCAGGTGGATGTTAATCTCATATCTCCCTCCCCACACTCTAAAAATCACAACCGTCCATCTTCACTGTTGGATCTTAGGAGCTAGACTTCAAAAGACTGACACTCTTGTTTCATATGTACGGGGATCCATCTTTGTCTATCACGTTCTTAGGGTCATGGTGCGTATCATAAAATCACTCCATTGAAGGGCGTCTATGAATGGACGTATTGCAGGCTAGCTTTGACCCGATCTCTCCACTTCACTTCGCAGTTAACACACTACTTCGATTTTACAACCAACTGTGGGATCCTTGTGTGTCTAAACCACTGGAAGCGTCCATTAACAAGATGAGAACATTACAGCTCTGATATTTGGACTTTTATACTAAATGCTGTGTTCAGCTCTTAGTCGATTAAAGTTGGCAAAGGGATTTTTTTTGTAACATGGGTTCTTGGGGTTGAAAAGACACCGGGCACTTGGTCATTAGTCACAGAGTGCAGATCTTTTCCACAAATTAGGAGCATCTCCTAAATAACGGACCAACTAGATCTCTGAACGACACGACCTAACCTCTCACTCCGTGGAGAACAGAGCCAGAATGAGTACACAGAAACTTCCTTACACCCTGCCTCAGTCATTCTTACATTTGCAGCACCAAAGCCGAACCTTGCAGAGCGAAGGTGGGGCTCTTACAATACCATCCAGACACACTTCACCTCTCGCTTCCACGTAGGCCTTGCACCTACCCAGCACTGTGTAAGCTGCATAAAAGTAGACTCGGACTTACTGCTGGATCCCAGCCAGTGTGACACGCCCTGATAGACTGTCGTGAACAACAGCCACTGCCACGCTATTTACTTGACCTCCTAGAGTGATCTAAATTCTCATAAGAGGAAGCCATCAGGCGCCTGGCACTAGAAGACCAGAGGCTCCAGCACAGATGTAAGCAGTGACCGTGCAGAACATTTACCACTAGATCTCAAATTCAACCACTATTCTGAGCTTTTTATATAAGGACACGATTAGAATGCAAAAACTTTTCAAGAACAGTGGCTCAAGGACGGTACAAAAGCATGGCCAATATGACAGAAGCATTCAACCACAGGCAAGAGGTACATATTGTAACTAGGATCATCTTATACAGTAAATCAAAGACAGTAGCAGAATAACGGATGGTACAATCTATCTATCTATCTACCTATCTATCTATCTATCTATCTATCGACGTATCTATCTTAATTTATTTATTTTATTTCTGTATCGCAGACCTAGCGAAATGCTGACTTGTATCAACATAATACATCACACATCAGAACAAGAGAGACAGAAAGGGGTAAATTAATTTTCGAATTTCAGTCGAAGTGTGAACATTCAAAAGAAAAGCACATATTTATATTGAAAGAATTGCATGTTTTGAAAGAGATTTTGATCTGCACAGGTACTACTTGTTATTTTCGCCTTTATGTCAAATAAAGGTAGACTCCCTTGTTTTGGTGAAGTTCTCATTTGCTTACGGATTTCAATATCACTATAAAAACTGTATATTTTCTGATTTTGTACATTGCTAAGATTATTTTGGGGTATGGAACACCTCCCTCCTCCTGTCCAGAGCCAGATAGACCATTCTGCCACCCCTCAATTTCTCCAGTAGGCTAGTGGTAAGCGACTCGCTTTAGAGAAAAATGTCCTGCGATAATCTTCCGGCCCCTTCTAGTTGTGGCCTTCTGCAGTGGGGGGCTGGTTTGTCCATTTTTAGCCAGAGACTATTTTGGTTTCCAGTTTGGCCAGGGTCCAAACTTCCGGAAATTAATTTGTGTAAAATGAATTTGTAAAAGAGTTCCAATTTTCCTCTGCATCAGCATGCACAAACACAGCAGTTGAGGAGGTAGACCCATATGAGAATTCTCTTGTGTATCCTGAGTGTAAGAATACCAGGTGGCCACGTGTAGGTGTACTATGGGTCCTTAATGCAATCAGATGCTGAACTAGATGCAGTGATGACAGACAACTTCACAAAGAAGCTGAGCAAAAATGCAAGTTGTGGGCCCCTATCCTTTAGGAGAGATGGCAACTCCTGGGCTACAGAAAATATATCAAAATCTATATATTTGCAGACCTATTTTCTGCTACTAAGTCATCCCGGAAAACCAGCGAGAAAACATTAGTTTCTGGCATTGTTATAAAGTATCCAGAATTTAGGTTTGCCTTAACTTCAACCATACTCACGTACTGTCAGGTGTATGGCAACCATCAGTGCACGCATGGTGCCCCCTTGTCCCCTGGGGGTGGGGATAACTTAGCTCACAGTGTGTTAGGGCTGTCAGCAGAGGCGAAACTTGCTGGGTACCAGATATTTAAAAAAGAACTGAAGCATGCATGTTAGCTTGTGTCTCCTGTTCGTTGGTGACTGCTATTAGTCCCAGGATCTTATAACGTTATTTGCTGCCGTCCCATATATATCCAAAATATAAACTGAATACCCTTCCGGCAGTGCCAGATCTCCACTATCCTTAGAGACTCTTCGAGGGACCGTGCAGAACCTCTGTTTTTATGTTTTTTTGCCTTCACCTTCCCACAGGGCAGAGAACATCCCGTTCAGTCTTTCTCTGGATCGCTCGAATACCCGTTCAGTCTTTCTCTGGATCGCTCGAATATGGGGGTAACAGGAATGGTTACATTTATTTGGGATGTTCACATGTGCCAAACACGAAGCAGTGCTTTGTTCTCATTTAACAAGCATTAGCAAAGTCAATAGGCCTCACCTTTGGCACCTATTGGCTTTCCCGCTGGTTTTAGGAATGTGGCACAGCCAGTGCTTTAAATGGAAAAATAGAAGTGCTGGTACTCTGTACCAGAGTACCTGCTTGTTTCTGAGAAGTGCCGGTACTCTTCAATTAAAAGTATTACGTTTTTCTTGAGATATGCCGGTACTCTCCCTCTCAAAATAAAAAAGTGCCGGTACTCAGTACCGGAGAGTACCGGCCCATTTAAAGCACTGGGCACAGCAATTGCAATGCGCATACCCACTACGAAATGATGCTGGTGCCATATACGTTTTTATTCACCGATCCGAGACGGATTGGTAAATGCAAAAAAGAATAAATAGAACTACTGTAAAATAGCTTCCAAGGCGGATGGGCTGGCAGCTGCCTTGAATTCCACAAAAATACATAAATAACACGTGGGGAGAGGGGCAGTAAAGGGGAAGGGAGGGTGCAACAACGAGAATGGGAGGGTGGGAAATGGCGGCAACGAGGAATGTGAGGGTGGGAAGGGTAGCATTATGGAGTTAGAGGGTGTTAAGGGGCGGAAACATGGTGCAGGAGGTGCAGCATCAGGGAGCCGGCTGGGGGAGCGAGAAACATGCAAGCGAGAATGCACGAGGCCGTGTGCAACATGGAGCGCAGGGGAGAAGCACACAGGTGAACAAGCACAACAGGGAATGCGGCAGAGAAGGGAGAAGAGAAGTACACTAGGGAAACAGCTGGAAAACACATGCACTTTCAAGTAGAGTTTAACCAAAAAGAAAAATCTAGTTCTTGATAAGTATACAGTGAAAGGCATGGGCGTAGAAAGTGTGGGGGACGTGGGGGATGTATCCCCCCAGATTTTGGAGGGTGGGGGATACGGGGGACGAAGGTGGGGGGATAAGGGGACAAAAAAATGTCCCCTATCACTTCTATTATTCAGGGGGCCAATAGCGCACAAAAGCGCACAAAAGCGCTTCTTATAATAGCTCTGCACTGACCATCCTCCAATCTGATGGTAACAGAATGAAGGTGAGTCCGGAGGCCCCCTGCGCCCTCTGCCCTTTTGTTTGTTCTGTTCACAGCTGTGGGCATTAAGGGTGCTCATAAGAACAAAGGGCTCGAGGAGGAGAAAAGAGTTTTTGATGTTTATTGTCTGCATCCCATGCTGACCTCTTGAAGAGGAGCACTGCAGGACGCCTTCAAGAGGCACTGCAAGACAATGAGGAAGATCTAAAGAGGAAACAGAGTCCCACTCACCCAGATGCCTGCAGGCTAGAAAGGAGACTCTGTGAAACACAATATTTTTGTTTGCCTAAGATCACACCAGTTGGTGAAACAGTGAAGTCGAGCTTGAGCCCAGATTTTACCTTTTCACACAACAATTTAGCTATTAGAAGGGTATATTTTTCTAACATTTATGTTTAATGTTTTGTTATCTAGGTAATGAAGGGCTTGATTACAGCTTGGCTAACAGGGAGAAGCCATATTTCATTTTGGGCCGTTATGCCTAGCGTTATTATTTATGTTGTTGTTATCGTTACATACTTAAGCATATTGAAGTATATTATCTTTTCTCTATCTTTTCTTCACTCTACTCTGAAACAATCTACCCTATGCCACTGCACCCTACACCACTTTTCTCCACTCTGTGCTACTCTACGCCACTGCAATCTGTGCTGTACCACTCCACTCTACTCTGCAGCACTCTACATTACGCCACTGCAAGCTATGCTATTCTACTCTAACCATTGTACACTACACCCCTGTACTCTGCCAGTGCACTCTTCACCACTTTACTCAAAACCAATGCACTCTATGCCACTGCACTCTATGCCACTCTACAATACACCACTGTACTCTGCGACCCTCTAATCTGTAACATTGCACTCTCTGCCACTGAACTCCATGCCACTCTACTCTGCACCACTGCACTCAATGCTCTGTACTCTGTCCCACTGCACTCTTTTCTGCACCACTGTACTCTAATCTACTCTACACCACTCCACTGTAGGGTACTTCATTCAACTTGGAATCATGTCCTCTATGCCACTGCAATCTACGCAACTCCACTCTATGCTATGCCAGTCCAGTCTACCCTGCACCACTCCAATGTACCCTGTGCCACTCCAATCTGCTCTGCACCGCTCTATGCTACTGCACTCTATATCACTATGCTCTTCTCTGCGACAATCTACTCTTCACCACTATAGTGTACTCTGCAGCAGTCTACTCTATGCCACTGCACTCTATGCACATCTATTCTACTCTGCACCACTGTACTCTACGCCACTCTTCTCTACTCTGCATCACTCTACATAACTGCACTCTACACCAATGCATTCTATGCCACTCTACTCTACACCACTGCCCTTTATAACACTCTACTCTGCAACACTTCACTCTGCCACTGAACTATACTCCTCTCTACTATGCACCGCTCAACTATATGCCACTCTACTGCACTCTACACCAATGTACTACATGCCACTATACTTTATGCCACTCTACTCTGCATCACTGCACTCCACCACTACACTCTACACCAGTCTACTCTACCTTGCACCTACTCCACTCTACGATGCACCGCATCACCCTACGACACAGCACTCTGAACCACTGCAATCTATGATGTGCCACTCCACTCTTCCATGCACTGCATCATTCTATGACACAGCACTTTGCCTCACTGCATTGCGCACCACTGCAATCTATGATGTGCCACTCCACTCTGCTCCCCTCTACTCTTGACCACTCTACACTACTGCACTGTACGCTAAACCTGTGCAGTCTTCGCCAATGCACTCTACACCACTTTACTCAAAACCAATGCACTCTATACCACTACACTCTACGCCAATCTACTTTGCACCACTGTACTCTATGCCACTTCACTCTAGACCACCCAACTCCACTCTGACACTTCACTCTGACATTACACTCCATGATACTAGACTCTGACACTCTATTCCATTAACCTCTAACACTTTCTCCACTCTGTAACTCCCTACACAACTCCCTATATGCCACTCTATTCCACTTTACTCCACTCTATACCACTCCACGCCACTCTATGCCACTTAAATCTATGATACTCTACTCTACGCCACTGCACAACCCTGTATGCCACTCTACTATACAACAATGTACTATGCTCAACAACACTCTACCCAACTTCCTCTATGCCACTTCACGTTACTTTACTTCACTCTATGCCATTTCACTCTTCTTTATGCCTTTCCACTCTATGACACTCTGCCACTCCACTCTATGACACTCTATTACACTGTGACAGTACTCCACTCTACTACTACTTTATGGCATTGGCGCTTGATTAGAGATTCAGATATCTGTTGATTGCCTTCTCACTCATATGAGACGTGAGTCAGATTTATCTTTGCCGTTTTGGTTACAAGCACTCTGTAACCCTTTTAACTCAAGCTTAACGAAGGCTTAGGATGATCCTGATACTTGTCTAGGGGATCGAAATATCGTCGGCCAAAGTACCTTGACTTGAATTTGTGATATTGTTTTAAGTTGGCATAAGCATATGCACTATGAGCTAATGACTTCTTGATTCATTATTTGAGTCATTCATGTAAAAGTCGGTGTATAAAAGCTTGTAAATCATTATTGTGGATGCTAACCTTGTAGGAAAGTAGCCTCTTTCTAGCTTGGTTACCCACACCTTTGGCCTGTTTGCCAGTGTGTTTGGGTGTGTCTACTGGGATCCTGCTAATCAGGACCCCAGTAGTTATGCTCTCTCCCTTAAATGATGGTTGTTGCCTACTGGTAACCCAGTATTTCACCCAAAATTGGCATACTGGTGCCCCCTTATAAGTCCCTAGTATATGGTACTTAGGTACCCATGGCATTGGGGTTCCAGGGGATCCCTATGAGCTGCAGCATTTCTTTTGCCACCCATAGGGAGCCCATGCAAAGGCTTCTGCAGGACTGCCATTGCAGCCTGCGTGAAAAGGTGCATGCACCCTTTCACTGCCAGTTACACTGCACCAGGTCACTTATAAGTCACCCCTATAGCAGGACCTCCAGCCCTGAGGGCAGGGTGCAGAGTACATGTGTGTGAGGGCAGCCCTGCACTAGCACAGGTGCCCCCACGACCTCCAGGACCATTTTCCCGTACTTCGTGAGTGCGGGGATGCTATTTTACACATGTACTGGAAATAGGTCACTACCTATGTCCAGCTATATAATGATAACTCCAAACATAGGTATGTTTGGTATCAAACATGTTGGAATCATACCCAAAGGCTTTTGCAAGCATTGGTTGTATGATTTCATGTACTCTGAGGATTCCTTAGAGGACCCCCAGTATAGCCATCCAGCCTTCTGAGGTTTTCCAGGTAGCCCCAGCTGCTGCCACTTCTCAGACAGGTCTCTGCCCTCCTGTTGCTTGAGAAGCTCAAGCCCAGGAAGGCAGAACAAAGGATTTCCTTTGGGAGAGAAGTGTTACACCCTCTTCCTTTGCAGATAGGTGTTACAGGCCTGGGAGGGGTAGCTTCCTTCCCCAGGCCACTGGAAATGCTTTGAACGGCACATTTGGTGCCCTCCTTGTATAACCCAGTCTACACTGGTTCAGGTACCCCCAGTCCCTGCTCTGGCACGAAACTGGACAAAGGAAAGGGGAGTGACCGCTGCCCTGTCCATCACCACCCCAGGTGTGGTGCTCAGAGCTCCTCCAAGTTGGCAACAAACTCTGGGAGCATCTGAGTGGCCATTGCCAGCAGGTGGCGTCAGAGCCCTCTCCTGATAGGTGCTTACCTGTTTAGCTGACCAATCCCCCTTTCAGGGCTATTTAGGGTCTCTCCTTTGGGAGGTTCTTCAGATTTGGATTGCAAGACTCCAGCAGGAATCCTCTGCATCCTTTACTTCACCTTCTCATCAAAGAAACTGCATCTGGACCCTCCAGGAACTCCACAAACTGCAACTAAGAAGCAAAGACGACATTGTATTTGGACATTGTATTTGCACGGTTTCCTGGTCATGAATCCTCAGAGGACAGCCTGTCTTCAGCCTGCACAGGGATGTGGAATTCCTTTCACCCAATGCCTGGGACATCTTGTTTGGGGTCAAGGGCAACAAGTTTTTATGTTTACTTTGTCCTTGGGACAAGTAGGCCCAACCGCCTGCAACACAAACCCTTTGGCTGCCTGTTTACAGAGAGTGGAAGTCTCTGCAGTTGAGGTAATGTGTTTCCAAAAGATACTGCTGTTCGAACTTGTATTTATGGTTCATTATTTGATTTGAGTGCTGTAAATAAATGTTTTAAGGTCACACTTCACTACTGACATTGGTTCCAGTACAAAAAAAAAAAACGTGTATACACATGTTTGAAAAGTTTAGGGTATGAGGCTAAGTATAATGCTCCCAGAATGCTCTCTGATTATATGCAAATGAAGTGTCATTTAGTAAAATGTGTTGATGCATGCTAGTATTTCCCAAAAATATTTCTAATGGAAAATCAGTGTAACCATTTTTAACACGATTATGGGAAGCAGGAAAATAAACAAACACTGACAAAGCCAACTGATCTGACATATTTTTATAAGTCTTTTAGTTTTATCAATGCGTGTCTTGTTTTGACATGGCTTTTGTAACACTTTATTGCTGTGGGAGCTACCAGGCCCTCAACATTGTAACAAACACTGGCAAAACCCCCCCAAAAAAGATTTTGAACTCTAAAAGCACACGTTGCCACCAGCGGCATAACAAAGGCCCCGCAGCCGCCCTCCAGGGGGCCCCTTCAGCACAGCACCTGCCCTGAGTGAGTCTGGAGAGGGGGCTCCTCCATGTTCTTTGCAAAGGGGCACCCTCCAGTTTCGTTACGTCACTGATTGCCATTGTAGTTCCTGACACTGAACAAAACTACTTTGTGTGGCAATATGCTTCTTGTGGAAGAGCAGAATGCGATCACTCACAGTAAAGCCAGCTGAAAGAGAGAGAAATAGAAGTTTAATAAAAACAAAATGTCTTTGTTAAAACCAGACCTAATTAGGGACCAAGACCCACATGTAGGTAGCTTTTTGCATGTCGCAAACAGTGACTTTCGCTGTTTGCGACGTGCAAAAAGCACATTGCGATGCACAAACCCAGTTTTGTGATTCGGTAACCTGGTTACCGAATCGCAAAACGGGTTTGCGACTCGCAATTAGTAAGGGGTGTTCCCTTCCTAATTGCGACTCGCAGTGCAATGTAGGATTGTTTTGTGACCGCGAACGCGGGCGCAAACCAATCGCAGTTTGCACCCATTTCAAATGGGTGCTAACACTTTCGCAAAAGGGAAGGGATCCCCATGGGACCCCTTCCCCATTGTGAATGTCACTGTAAACATTTTTTCAGAGCAGGCAGTGGTCCTGCGGACCACTGCCTGCTCTGAAAAAATGAAACGAAAACGTTTCATTTTTCGTTTTTGTTATGCATCTCGTTTTCCTTTAAGGAAAACGGGCTGCATTACAAAAAAAACTGCTTTATTGAAAAGCAGTCACAGACATGGTGGTCTGCTGTCTCCAGCAGGCCACCATCCCTGTGAGGGCCGCCATTCGCGAGGGGATCGCAAATTGCGACCCACCTCATGATTATTCATGAGGTGGGAATTTGCAAAGCCCTTGCGAATCACAGATGGTGTCAGGGACACCATCCTACATTCTGATTTGTGACTCGCAATTTGCAGGTCGCAAATCTGAACCTACCTACATGTGGCCCCAAATTCTTAAAGAAAGTCACAAAAGTGCACCCATGGTATATGTCGTACCCCTATAAAATATTTGTGAACTGTATTTTAGCATGGGTAAATACGATGTGTAGATTTGCTCATGTGAAAATCTATTGAGCATTTGCAAGTTCATTTTCCCTCCAGCCACTTTCTTCCCAACCCTGGAAGAAGTTCTAATTCTGCCATTGTCAGGAGTAAATGTCCAACCTTTCTTATTATGGGAAAATATTAGAGAGAAGCTGGTAAAAATCTTTAAAACATGCAAGTTAGTAGGTTTGCAGACTGAAAGGCATTCCAGCCCTGGAACTATTGCTTACTGCTTCCTCCAGCCCCAGTATGCAGATCTGCAGAAAGGTGGCAAAATAAGGAAATTGCTACAGTAGGGATTGAAACTGCAAGTATTCAAGCCCTACTATGGTAGTAGCCCTGGCATAATCCGAGAGGCTATTATCAGAGCACTTACATAATGAGATTGCTGCTATAATTTGTCGCCACACTACATGGCACCAAAGGGACAAGTAGATCTTTTTACAGGACAAGTAGATTTGAGAAGCAACCTGTCCCGTAGACAAGTAGATATTTTAATAAATTCCACACCCCTGCTGCACTAAAAGAATGAAGGAATCTCCCTTGGAGTGAAGGAGTCACTCCCCTGCTTCAGCAGGCACCTCTCTGCAATGACGACCATCTGCGTGGGTCCCCTCTCCTGACGAGTTGCATGGATTCTGCATCCGGGGTGGTGGACTGAAGCGGTCCCGATGGTCCTGACGTCCTACTGTCCAACTTCGGTGGAGGTAAGAGCTTGCCTTCCCACGCAAGACAGTACCCCTGTGCACCACTCGTTTTTCAGTTGCCAAGGCTTGTTGGCATCCTTCTACGAAATTCTTTGTGCACAATGTAGCTCCGGCCCCCAGCACTCTTTGCTGCGATGCACAGCTTCCTGAGTAGTTCTCTAGCAGCGTAGGATCCTTTGTTTTTGTGCTGCGCAGGCCTCCTTTTGCAACTCCTTTGTCCCTGTGCTGGGGGGCTCCTGTGTGTGCTGCCTGGTCTTCTGTGGGCTCTCTGAGTTGCTGAGAGCCCCCTCTGACTCACCCTCCTGGGTAGAGTCCACCACATCCCTCCTGGTCCTGGGAAGTGTCATTTTCCGCTAACCATGAGCTTTGCATGTGCCAAGGCTTGTTGGCGGAATCCAGCGAGGCAAACCAGACTGCAGTCATCCATCCGGTGTGGGATATCATCTGAACCAACCAGGAACCCGCATCCATCTTCTTGGGTGCAGTACTGACTGTTGCTCTTCACCAGTGGTTCTTCTTTTGCACCTTGATTCGGGTGAGCAGGGGCTCCTGTCCTCCCTGGAATCTTCTGTGCTTCTTGGACTTAGTCCCATTCTTCCACAGAAATCCACCCCTTGTGTCTTGAAGTCTCTTCTGGTTCTTGCATTATCTTCTTTCTTGTGTTCTTGTGTGTTCTAGGAAAGTTACTGTGATTTACTCCTGCTTTCCTGGGCTCTGAGGTGGGTTCTATTACTTACCTTTGGTGTTTTCTAATACTCCCAGTGCCCCTCTACACACCACACTTGCCTAGGTTGGAAACTGACATCCACATTCCACTTTCTTAGTATATGGTTTGTGTTTCCCATAGGCCCATTTCTAACCATTGTGATTTTCACTAATTGCACTGTTTTCTAACTGTTTTTATTGCTATTGCTGTATACTAGTGTATATAATTGGTGTATTACTTATTTCCTAATGGAATCTAGTCTCTATGGTATTTTTGACATTTGTGTCACTAAAATAAAGTACCTTTATTTTTGTAACACTGAGTATTTTCTTTCATGTGTGTGAGTATTGTGTGACTACAGTAGTATTGCATGAGCTTTGCATGTCTACTAGATAAGCCTTGGTTGCTCAGCTACAGCTCCCCTTAGAGAGCCTGGCTTCTAGACACTGCCTGCATTTCACTAATAAGGGATAACAGGACTTGGTATAAGGTGTAAGTACCACAGGTACCCACTACAAACCAGGCCAGCCTCCTCCGAACCACTGTACTATAAAGGTTACTTTTTATATTTTTCTTGTAATTGGTGTCATTTACAGACAACTTGTTTAATACCCGAATACCAGTTTTTCTCGATTTCCCTGGTTGATGTTTTCCCACTACATTTGATCTTTTATATTTTGATTGATAAATGCATGACACATTCCATTTGCATACTACTTTAATATCATTGTTTATGGTAGTGGAGCATTTTATTCAAGGGACCCCTGTTCCTTTAAAGTTAGTTTACTGCTCCATTCTGGGACACTCTACTTACTCCATGACACTACGCCACACCAGTCGATGACATATCATTCTCCTTTATGCCATTAACTTTGAGCCATGCTGAATAGTAGTCTTACAAGTGTATGGCTAAAACACATTGGCAAAGGCAATAGAACTTGCATAGGCGAGACCTATTGGCTTTGCCAATGCTTATTTATAAGGTATGAACTTCAAGGTGACTTGCAATATCCTTATGTACGCAGGAGGTATTTTACCCCATATAATACATGGTCACACCACCAACATTCCCACAAACCACATAAAACCATAGTGCATAGCTTCTGTCATTCCAAGCTATTAAAGTAGAGCAGAAGAAAGAAAAGCAACATTCCATTTTTTGCTTTAAACAGCTGCATTAATTATGCTCTGTGACCTGATCTGCCTTTCACCTTGGCTGCTAGCTCTGGCAGAAGGCATTGCAATGTCAGAACTCAACTGTAATAACCCTATCATAGTCATTTTCTGATGTCTTTTCTTTATAATCAGTGACTTGGTGCATCACATACAGCCGATTCTAAAGAAATTAGTGACTGCAGTTTGCACAGAGATTAAAGAATCCATGTTTATATCTGTAACTCCAAGAGCGTCTTCAGTTGAAATGCTTCTAGTTATGACTGATGTGAAGCTGAGCTTCCCAAGATCACACACAGGAGTAGAAGTGTTATTAGAACTATGGTTTCCGAGCACAATTTACAGCTGTTGTACCTAATCTCTTTTGATATCACCAGTGCGGTTCCAATTGGCATGAGGCGAGGGGCATGATGGGTGTGGGGCGCAAAGTATGTTCTTCCTTTTTACCCTCCTACCTTTATCTGCTTGGTGCATGAAGATACATGGTTAATCAACATGTTATTTTTACATTTGAGCTAATTACTTTGTGAATGTAAATAGCAATAAAAGATACTTTCAGACTGTAAAAACATGCCTTCCTTTCTCCCTATTTCACTTCCAATATATATGATTGTGTATATTTATCGGAGCCTGCAGTTCGCAAACAACAAGCGATTTGTATAGGGTTGACTGAAAGTCCCCAAGGCTGTCCCTGTCCCCCCCAGAGATTTATTTTCTCCTACGCCCCTGGTGGAAGGACCCAAATTAAGAGACAATGCTGAAGGGGAGGGACAAACAGAGAAGGGGAAAGCAGGCCCATACAAGGCAGCAAATAAAAAGCAAGCTAATGAGAGTGACAATAAAGCTAGCCAAAGGTAAACAATTTTATGTAATGTTATATTGATTTGTATAACACATTATTCACCCAGCAGAAATCCTTCACATTTTGGCTTTTCATGGTCAGAAAGCAAATGTTCTTCCTGATTGTTTCTAAAGCTTTCTCTAAAGTGGAGTAATGCTCAACTTTACTACAAACCTAGGGACAGATCAACGAGAAAGTGGTGCAGTGCAGCAAGTTACTTTGCTGTGCTGCACTGCATCATTTAGTGAAGGCAGGAATGTGCCGTATTTAAAGCATGCAGTGCAATCCTGTCCTTTCCTCTGGTGCTGGTGCACAATCAGCTGCCTAACGCCGATGCCTAGGGCTGCCGAGCACCAACGCAGGCCCCCTTGCACCATGGCGCCAGGGGGCCTGCGGTGCATGCAAGATTGTTTTTGTACAGGAAGGGACACCTTCCTGCAGAAAAAGAATCCTGGGGTGTTTTTTCCCCTTTCTACGTGTGTTACATATTGCAGCATATATAGAAAAAGGAAAAACCATAGGAGAAAAAAAGATAGGAGGAAGGTTTTGGCTCAGACTCAGGTTTACCAGGGTTAGTAAATCTGGGAATGTGTCAAAGTCCATGGGTATTGCATAGGAACACCCGTGGAACGCCTCGCTTGCGCATAATAACGCATTGCACCGAATTGCGCTGGCTTGCCTTACTTCATATCTATGAGGCCATTCAAAGCCACGCAGTTGCAAGGAAGGCCACTCCACTGCATCACAAAAAGTGATGCAGAGGCAGCGCAAGGGTGTCATAAATATGTCCCTTAGTTTCACATTTGTATGATAGTTTTTGGAATCCAAAAATACTGACTGTAGGAAATAGCATGCAAGTGGTTATTGTGATGTTGACATCAAGGGCAAATCACTTTTCTAGTTTTTGCTTTTATTCAGTTGTAGAGGAAGCATTTATTTTATGACTGGCCTTGGAGAAGTCTTATGAGAAAAATGTATGATGGTGGTGCAGTGTGGCCTATCGTGCTCCTTCACAGCTAATGGACATTTCTTTATTCCCCACTTTTTTATTTCCATTATCACCCAAACCTGTTAATGAATGTTAAAGTAGCTCTAAACACTGATCAACACGCCTCCCTTAAGCTGCTGATTTAGAAGGACTGCCTAACACAGTTCAGGAAGTGCAAAACAGAAACACATGAACTGTGTGCGGTATGAGATGTTTGGTGGCCTTTTAACAGCTTGTGCTCTTTTTTGTAGTTTATTGCTGATTGTTAGGTATCTCTGCCTGGCATCAAACTGCAGCTTCTGGCCCTGAAAAAATGAAGAAGGAAAGGCTTGTGGGGAGACCACAGGGGGTGGTCGGTGGAGCGAGAGGCAGCAGTATTTAAAGGCAGGGCAAGAGAGATAACAAGAAGGAGCAGTAGAGTTGACGAAAGCACACTCAGGGGAGGCAGCTGGAAACACATGCACTGTTATGATGTGCTTAAATAAAAAGAAAAAAAAGAAAAATGTATTTCCCTAAACGTGATCAGAGGAAGCATATAGGCCAGCCAATCAAAGACATGGTAAAGATGCTGTGCTCCATGGGAGGAGTAAGCATAGCTTGAACAGGCTGAACCATGGATAACCATCAAATAACAAGCACATGAAAGTAACAGTAAAGACAACCAGTGGTAAACAATGGGCAGGCTCCAAGCCCTTTTATGTTCCTGGTAAGCCAACAATATGTTTTTTTGTAATGAGACAGCTTTTGCTGTCTGGTAGCCTCGATCTAAAAGGCGTCATATAGCAATACATATTTTGTGCACTTGTCTGTAACAAATAACACCCACCAAACCACATGGAAATATATCCAAACCATGCATTTTTAACAACTCCATAGTATAGGGAGGCTATTGATGGGTGACATAGCTCCCTCACCCTGCGCAAAGAAAGTCTATGTTCATACTTGTATTGAAATCTCATAAAGATAACATTTCATTAAAGTATTCCTTGGGCAAGAGCATGTCTTTGGCAAAGTTCAGCCCACATATAATTTCCTCTGTGTCTCCTGACTGTGGAGATAAGTTTTATAATTGATTTATTGTGTCCACTGGCCAAAACCGCTTAGATAACCATTCTTCCACATTTATATGTAAAGAAATACAACTTTGTGACATGTTTCCGAATGTTGATTCTTCTGTAGGGCTGGTATTTTGGCATCTATAGTGGATGTAAACATCCACTCTGCCTCGTGTGTTTTATCTAAAGGATGGGCGTTTTGGAACATGTCCAGTAGTCGTATTCTCTGGCATCACTGTATTTTTTCCTAAGATATTTTCTATTTTCTAAACAGTTATTCTAATGTGTGAAGGTAAAATATCTCAAAAACTGAACAACTGGATGACTTTGATGATTAGTTAAGTGGCCTTTGACAAAATTCACCGGAGGAACCGAGATCTGTTACCTTTGCATTGAACTAGGGTCTGGCTTTCTCTCATCTTAACACTGACATTTATCAAAGTGGGTTTAAAGCTTAAATACCTAAGTAAATGCTTTCACTTTCCCTTTTCTTCTCTTTTTTTTATTCCCCTAATATTCCTACTCCGTATTTTTTCTAAGGGTATGGGCAAGAGGGCAATGTTGTTGTTAATCAAACTATGTAAAGTCTCTTTTGTCAAGTTTACATTTTGTGTATATGTAAAAATGTGTAAATGGTGACAGAAACATACATCAGTGATAGGCAGGTCCCATGACAACCTGCACACAATACAGATGTGTATTTGATTGTTTTCTGTCTCGCTACACGTCTCCAAAACTGCCCATTTGCAGCAAGGAGTGGATGAAGTCGCAGGACTAAAGGTTTCACAGTGGCAGTAACTGAAGGGAACTTCAGAAAGTGTAAAATGGGTATGGGCAGGTGAAACTGAAGGGAAGGGGAACTCCTCCAATCTTATCTGCTGAACGTCTATTTAACAGGTTGGCTTTAACTGCTTTTTAGAAACATGCTAAGGTTCTAAGTGCCCTTCACTAGAGATGCAGGGAATTCCGGAGGTGAGCATCCATGATTTTGATAGCTTAACCAGAATATGTCTTTCATGTACATCTGTGTGCTCGGATCAGGCTAGCATCGCTAGATCTGACCTTCTGACCCAAAGTATAGTGGTAGTTAGAATGCTTTACCGAAAGACATGCCTCCCTGAAAAAGGCAGTAACATGGAGAAATGTGTGCACTGTACATCACATATACCAAGTGTGGAATGTTTCAGAATTTGCCCAAGCCTAGGATGTTTGCAGGAGGGCTATGCTTTCAGCACAAGTCCTTTGCTAGACAGCAGACGCATCTCTGCACCATGGGTCAAAGGCTGCGCGTAGTGGGCTGTTTGGGCATCACCAGAGGGGCAGTGAGCAGCAGCAGCCCATTTCTACAAATATGGATCTGCGCAGCTTTTTCTTCCTTTGAAACTTAGAAACTCTGGCTGCTGTGCTGTGATGGGCTAAACAATCCATTTACACACCCCTTAGTGTGTTTGTTTCACCTACCCATTCTTAACAGTCACACTCTTAGGCAGTTAGTGGTAATTAGACTACAAAACAACCTTCCTGTGTCATTACTCTCTCCTTACTTCACCTAACCTTTTCTAGCTTAATCCTCTCTCCAGTGCTTTAAATGGGTCGGTACCCATAGGTACTGAGTACCAGCACTTCTAAATATTCTCTTCTTGAGTACCGGAACTTCTCTTTTGCCAAGGAGAGTACCAGTACTCATGGGGTCAGCAGCCACTGGCATGTGTAGCTGCCTGGGTACTGCTGTGCTGCTGTCGGCGAGTGTGTTGCGTCAGAGTGAAGGGCATATTTCCCCCACTTAGCATGATGCGGACGTGTGGTCACCATCAAAGACCAGATTTAAAGCCTTGTTGTGATTGGGCGCAAGTCTCAAGGACCCGGGTTCGCTATGGAGATGTCATGCGCTACTGCAGTTAATGTCGTCCAGAGTTGTATTAAAACCACAGGGGTGGATTTCAGTCTGTAGCATTAGTGAAAACAGTGCGCAACAGGCGTCAGTTTTAAAGGGCCCATGTTATTAAATGATCATTTGCTTGAAAGAACAAGCGTTTGCAATGCAACGGGTCTCGCGTTTGCTCGTGTTAGAGCTGATAGCGTTGTAAACTCCTGACCCGACTTTTCACTGGTAATGAAACCTATCGGCAAAAGTGCATTTATGTCCTAACCGAAAAAAGAGCAATTAACTGTGTAACAGGGTCGATATTATGTAAAGCGCTCGACTTCTGCCAAGCGAGATCTGATGACGCAGAAATGAAGGTTTTACATTTATTAGTGCATAAACGTAGTGCTGCAATAATCAAGTGTGACTTTAACCGAACTAATAAAGATTGTACGGGGACAAATGTGCCCTCAGAGTAGTTCGCCAACATTTATAAGCGTGCTTTATATAACGTGATGTATTAGAATTGTACTAATCTGACATAACCGTAAACGTGTGCCATGATTTGCTTGTTTGAAATGTTTTAACTTAGCATAACTTTAGTGGAGGCTTCGGCCTAGTTGCCTTGTCTCACGGTTTAGATGCTCGTGTTTTTCTAATGTGCTAATAAAACGTGTATTCTTGCTTGAAGCTGTACTTTTCCAGTGAGATCGGTTCACATGCTTATCTTTAAGGTTTCGTGCCAGCCTGGCATCTTCTTCTTTGCTCCAAGGTCAATCTGCAGGTGCAGACAATGGAAGCTCTGAAAGTGAGTTAATTGGTAAAATATGTTGCAACTTACGTTCCCGACTCCAAGGATAATGTATGCCTAGGTAGAAGCTTGTGAATTGTTGTTTTTGATTGGACAATTTGAAGCCAACCTATGAACCCTCCAATGGAAGACCCTACTGGATTTGAACTGTTGTTTATTTAAACCTGGTGCACAAGAAGAAAGCAGCCATTACTCATTGCACCCACTGAGGACATTGGACATTATTGCCCATTGCAGCCATTATGGCCCATCTTGCCGACCTCGTCATTTTGCCATCTTCTACGATGCCAATTGATGTTCGACGCCATTTTGAATGAGACTTTGATGCTTTCTCTAATCGAGAGAAAGAGACTTTAAGTAATTCTCACCCTAGAGACTTTAACTTTGATTTGCCCCTTTGCATAAAGTAGTAGTTTTGTCCTTTTATCTTGCCGCTGTGAGGCAATTGCCCCGTCCACCCTGCCCCCTTTGCCCCGTCCCATGCTGATCGAAACCGGTACCTGTGAGACGAAGACTTCCTTGAATGCTGATTGAATTTGGTAAATATGAAAGGAAAATGTACAATTGCATTGTGTTTCTTTTTAGGTAACCAACTGCTGATTTTTGATAAGAGCCCTAGTTAGGAGTTTTCCAAATCAATGTTGCTAAATTGTTTTTTTGCATGAAGTCCCACATGCAGATGCTAATTTGAGGTTAGATGAGGATTCATTTGTTGCACGATGCAATTTGAGACCTTGTTATGCTGACTAATGTATGCAATTAGCCCATTACAGATTATAGTTTTAGTGGTTTGCGTTGCTATTATCGAATGCATTGTTATTCAAATGCTGCATAGATTGCATCTTTTTCGCCGTTATGGACAGCTATTAATGTTCATTTACATATATCATTTGGTGTTGAGACACATTTATATCGTGCTAGCTTTGTTAATATAGGGAAATAAATTCATTAACTTTGAATGAACTGGTGTGGTTATTCATGGCCGAAAGGTCATGGTTCGCCGAAATGTTTTCTGGATTAATTGTGAAGTGTTATGTTGATCAGGGCATTGCTTATGTTCGTTATTGATTATTGATTTGATTAAATTGACTAATCTCGGGTGAAGAGAGCCCCACTTGGTCAAAAGATTCATCGACCCAAGAGCGTCCAAATACAGGTAATTTATTAAGACAGAACGCTCTATCAGTAGATGGTAGCAGAGGACGGTTTCGCCCTTTGGGACCCCACTCGAGAGGTATATGGTGTTGAATTGAAGGTTTCGCCCTTTGGGACCCCACTCGAGAGGTATATGGTGTTGAATTGAAGGTTACGCTCTTTGAGACCCCACTCGAGAAGTATATGGTGTTGAATTAGATTTTCTTGGGTAAAACAGATTGAGAGAATGATGATGCCCTAAGTCCCCCGCGACTTTCCCGGGATCTCGGAGCTTGCGAATGGAGAGAATGGAGGTGTGAAATCGGCGTTGGCGGTACTAGTGACGGTATGAGTGAAGTCAGGATTTTGCGCTTGCACAGCTTATTGCCGCAGATTGTTTGAAAAGGTTGCGAGGATTTTAGAGAATAGCGGAGGTGCGACTCCGAGTGTGAGAGTAGGGAAGTCGTCGAACTTCATGTGCATGTGGCGCTTTGTGCAGAAAAAGGTCCACGTGGTTGTTGTTGTTGAGACGGGCCCTGCGAGGTCAAGAGACTCCGGAGTATGTTGAAAAGTGTATGAGACACTTGTTTTATGTTGTGGTCTGGTCGGTTTAAAAGGTTGACCGGGCGTGGTCAACGAGTCGGTACGTGTGTTAAGGGAGTGGAAGAAAACTTCGACTTCGGGCTTTGACAAATTCCAAGTGCACTAGAATAGATCATTGACAAGTTGAGAGCAGAGTCTGCGGGTCAGAATTTGCTTGCAAAAGTGGGGACCGAGAAAGATGGAATAACTGCCGAGGCTAGTGAAAAATCCCTAAGGTCCTGAAGCGATTGTGTTACCCTTCCTGTAGTAAACCAACAGATCTGTTTTATTATTATTTGGTTGCTCGCGATACATGCCAGAAGTTGTTACGAGAGGAGCTGAGTGAAGGAGGACAAGCCGCGAGGCTTTGTCAGCCGCAGAGTGTGTGAGTGTGACGTCACTAGGAGCTGCGCTGGGATAGGTTGGTTGCAGAGAAGGGTCGCGCACGGATTGGACGCAGTCCGTGGGGCTCGATTGGAAGGGGAAAGGCAAGCGAAGAGTATTCCGGGAATTAAAGTCACTTATTGATTACAAACTTTGTGAAATAAAAGACGAGAAAATGAAATTTTTTAAAGCATTAAAGAGTGCGATGAAGGGGGAGTCTTACATTAAAGCGAGCGTAGGAGAGGAGACGCCACCCGAAGGTACACCAGCTTACATTGTAATGGAGGAAAGGGGGGTAGCTCCGTGCCTTTGGCTAAAGCAATGGCACAAGCTGACAGAGAGACATGGGAGCGTAGCGTTCCCGATCCATGGGACATTCAATATAAGGATCCTAGAGAATTTGAGATTCGCGATGTACGACATGAAGGTACCTCCAAGGCCAGCACAGTTTGAGGCTCTAGCGATTTGGGAACTAATGGCTAGACAGCAACAGCAAAAGAAGTTCGAGACCAGGATAAGAAAGGTAGAAAAGACACTAGCGGACGCTAGGTGGGATAATGCACAGAAGGTGTGGAGGTCAGATATATTGCAGGGGATAAAATTGTTTCCCGCAATTGCTAAGGAAGAAGAGGTGACAGGCAAGAAAGCTACCTGTAAGACAAACAGGAGGTGTTCCAAAGATAGAGAGGACGAGGAAAAGTTAAGGAGAGAAGACGAGTCAGAGGATGAGGAGTTCATCATGCAATTGCTGAACGACCGTCAACCACCTTATGCAGAGAGTGAACAAGGTCCAAGTACCAGTTCTGCCCCTCCGGCACCGGTACAGAATAATGAAACTCCGAATTCAGAAACGCCATCGGGATCTAAAGACCCGAGTTTACTGTTCACCCCGCAGATACCGCAGGTTAGGAGAATATATCCAGATGTGCCTATATTGAAAACAGCAGAAAATTATCAGCCGCAGGTCCCAAGGTACTACAGCAGTGACAACAGTACGGGAATGATTCTAGATCCAACCGTAATGGGAGTACAGAATGGTCGCAACCCAACATTGACACAAGCTGAATCAACCCAGCTTTTGATGCCTCAAAAGCAGATGCAGGGGGGGACCGCACATGCTCAGATGACGGGGAGTCAGACGGGCATGCCGGCAATGATGACCCATAGTGTGGGAATGAACATGCCTCAGAACCTGGGGAATGGACAGAACCCAGATGCGATATCCCTACCCATTACTGTAGGTCCACCGGTACCTTTGTACATTCAGCCTAACTCAGGTATGAGCGGTCAAGGATCAGTGGTGCAGAATGGGACGGAAAGGAGGTGCATAGAAAACACTCCAGAGACAACTCCGATAGCGGCTCTGCCAACTGGATCTGGGTCCTTGATGGAGTTTAGTCCCATATGTGCTCAGTCAACAGTGGTGAGGTCGAGTCCCCCACTGATGATACCGCTATCATCGAACACTGAAAAGTTGCCGCAACCATCAATGGCAGTCGATGTGAATGCTACACTGATGGGGTTGAATGCGCAACAGCTGACACAGTGGTTCAACAGTCTGAATTCCACACAAAGCTCAGCCAGTGGGAAGGGAGAGGACTATCTGAATAGGGTCAGGTTGAACATGGAAGCAGAAGAATTGGTGGAAGGGACTATGGGTTTGAATAGGTTAGAGTCCTACTCGGAAGAAGAGCTGAGGTATCTATGTCCCAGGATTACGAGAGAAGTGAACAAGGTACATAGAAGGTTGCAAGAAATAGCTGACAAAAATGGGGTTGAGATAGACAAGACAAAACACTTGAGCAGAAGCTATAGGTTGGATTTCGGGACCACAGACTTTGAACACATGAGGTCAGCAGGCATGAAAACGCACCTTAGAGAATTGCTGCAGAGTGCACAAGTGTGGAGGTGCTTAGACAAATGGGAAAGTAGATGGGCAAAGAAAAAGGAAAAGAAGAAAGATAGTGTCCCAGAGCATAAGGAGAAAAGACCACAGAGTAGTGATGCAATAACCATGTTACCAATGAGGGAGACAGCAGGGGGAAAATTAATACATGTACCGTGGCACAGAAGCGACATTCAGTCTTTTACGGATGATTTTCCCAAACTGAGAGAGAAACCGATTGAATGGTATCAACAGACTGATAGGTTTGTGAAGCTTGCAAAATGTCTTTGGGAAGACCTGAACACCCTCTTTGAGATTGTGGTTCCGGCAGATTTGTGGGAAGACTGCAAAAGGGCTGTAGGTTGGCCGACAAGTGAACCAGAGAGAGACAGGGATACGGGTGCACCATCACCTATGGTAATGAGCTTGTACTATAAGGTGATTGAGCATTTGAAGACGAAGGTTGCCGCGAAAAATGTGGATTGGCAGAAGATTGATCGAACTGCCCAAGAGGCTAAAGAGTCGATTCATGGTTACTATGAGAGGTTGTTGAAGGCGTTCAAGAACTACAGTGGCACGGGAACAATAGAGGCGAAGGACATGCTTAATTTTGTGTTTAGATTTGTGGAAGGGCTGAGACCAGAGATAAGTCAGATGATAAAGACGCATTTGATTTGTTGGCAGTCGAAACCGATTGATGAGGTGTTGAATTATGCGAAATACTGTAGCGACGAAATTGAAGTGAAACAGAAAAGGTTGAAAGAGAAAGTGATGGTGATGCAACTTAAAGCAGCTCAGACAGGTTTGCAAGGGTTCCAACAGCAGATGCCGCAGCCGCAGCCGCAGGGAAACATGGTGTTTCCGCCACAGGCGAGAGGCAGAGGCAGAGGAGGCTTTGGGAGTAATGGTCCGGATTTGAACACTGTTGCGATTCCGAATGGTGTGTAGGCATTGAAAAGGGTGATGCTGTGTCACGTGTGCGGAATCGTCGGGCATTGGAAACGCGAGTGCCCGATGGTGGTGCAGGAAGGTGCAGGTGTTGGTCAGCAAAACAATGATGTCAATGCATTCCAGACAATGAGGGGACCGAAAATGAGAGGTCCAAACCCAAATTTTCAGACCATAAATCAGCTGCAGGGATTACAGCCCATGCAGCCGCAGCAGATGCAGATGCCCCGTATGCAGTTGACGCAAATGGAGCCAATGCAACAGCAGTTTCCCATGGTACCTAATCAGCAAATGCAAATACCTTTGGCACCAGTGAGTCAGCAGCAAGTGATGGTTCCTCCACAGGTCTCGGGTCAGGTGATGAATACAAATGGCACAGTACAACAGTTCCCATTACACAGTGAGAATGGAATAAACAATGTATGGGAGAGTGAAAGTTCAGATGAGGAGGGAAATTGTGTGCTTGCAGCATCCTTGGAAGTTGATCAAAAGGGTCCATATGTGGAGGGAAGAGTTATGGGTCATCGTGTTTCATTCTTGGTTGACACAGGAGCCACACGTTCAACTGTTAGGAGCATTGAAGTACCAAATTTGCCACTCTCAGGGAGAACAGTTCAAGTAGTGGGAGTAGCAAACAGGCACCTGACGAACCCAATCACAGATCCAGTACAAGTCAGAATTGGTAACTATCAAGGGTCACATAATTTTGTGGTATGTGACTCAAGCCCGATAGCACTGTTAGGGAGAGACCTATTGTGCAAATTGGGATGTTCGATTATGTGTTCGAACGATGGAATTAGAATTCAGACGAGCAGTGATGGGGAAGAAGAGGACAGTGTAGAAGGGGATGAGATGGAAACTGTCGATGAAGAATATCCTCTGATTAACCTTTTTCCGATGATAACTGAAGAAGATATTCCAGCTGAATTACGGGAAACAGTCGGAAAGGAAGTGTGGGATATGACATGAAAAGAGGTGGGATTGGTGAAAGGAGTGGAACCAGTGAAAGTGACCGTAAAACCCAATGTAACCTTTCCCCAGACCCCACAATACCACATGGCACAAGACACCCTCATGAAAGTCGCCCAACTCATTGACGAGTTTGTAAAACAAGGAGTATTGAAAGAAGTGTTAAGCAGTCCATGTAATTCACCAATCATGGGACTAATAAAGCCGAGTGGAAAGGTCCGAATAGTGCAGGACTTGAGGAAAATAAATGACATCATAATTAAATGCTGCCCTGTAGTACCGAATCCAGCTGTGATAATGTTTCAAGTCCCTTGCGATGCCGAGTGGTTCTCAGTCATCGACTTGTCACAAGCATTCTTTTCGGTGCCTCTTCATGAGGACAGCCAATTTCTCTTTTGTTTCAAATTCTTAGACAGAGTTTACAGTTGGTGTCGAATTCCTCAAGGGTTTTCTGAGTCACCGTCAATTTTCAATCAGATTCTAAAGAAAGACTTGGAAGCGTTAGAATTGCCATTCGAGTCAACCCTAGTACAGTACATTGATGACTTACTGATTGCATCTAAGACAGAAAGTGGCTGCACAGCCGACACCATTGCTCTACTGAACCATTTGGGAAGGAATGGACACAAGGTGTCTCCTTCAAAGTTGCAGTTCTGTCAGAAGAAAGTAAAATACTTGGGTCATCAAATAGAGAAAGGGTCACGGAGAATAATGAAGGAAAGAATAACAAGTGTACTTCAAATGAGTCCACCAAAGACGAGGAGGGAGGTGAGGAAGTTTTTGGGGATGGTGAGCTACTGTCGCCAGTGGATTCCCAACTTCTCAACTCTAGCAAAGCCTTTACTGAAACTGACCCAGAAGGATGCCTTGGATGAAATTGATCTGAAAGGAGATGAGATGGATGCTTTTATTGAATTGAAAGAATGCATGTGCAGGGCTCCAGCTTTAGGTATGCCTGATTACACAAAGCCTTTCACATTGTTTTGTCATGAACGTGATGCATGTTCTTTGTCTGTCTTGACCCAAGCCCATGGTGGCATAAACAGACCAGTAGCGTATTTTTCAGCTACTTTGGATCCGGTCGCAGCAGCACTGCCAGGGTGTTTGCGCGCCGTAGCAGCAGTTGGTATCAGCCTCACTCAGAGTGAAGGAATAGTGATGGGACACCCATTAACAGTCATGGTCCCTCACTCAGTTGAGATACTTTTGACCCGCTCCCGAACGCAACACATGACTGGAGCAAGACTCACAAGGTATGAAACAATAATTCTGGGCTCACCGAATGTGCAGCTGAAAAGGTGCACTACGTTGAATCCAGCAACCTTGCTTCCCGGTGAAAATGCTGAAATTGAGAACGCTGAAGACGTCGAGCACGACTGCCTTCAGGTGACTGAATTTTGCACAAAACCCCGACCTGATATTAGGGATACTAAGCTTGATGAAAATGACCATATTATTTTTGTTGATGGTTCATGTCTAAGAGATGGGTTGGGAATTTTGAAAGCAGGATATGCTGTATGTACTGTAACAGGTGTCTTGGAAGCATCCTGGCTTCAAGGAGTCTATTCCGCACAAGTAGCAGAGCTTGTAGCCCTTACAAGAGCATGCCAACTGTCTACATTGATGAAGGTTACCATTTACACTGACAGTCAGTACGGGTTTGGAATTGTGCACGACTTTGGGCAACTATGGTCACAGAGAGGTTTCCTTACCTCTTCAGGGTCCCCAGTGAAAAACGGGGAGAGAATAAGGGAATTGTTACACGCCATTCAGATGCCAGCCGAAATTGCAGTGGTAAAGTGTAGTGCTCATACAAAAGGACAGGACTATGTTTCCCTGGGAAATGCATATGCGGATCAAGTCGCAAGATTTTGTGCCTTGAACTGTATATTGCTCAGGGATGAATGGAATTTGATAAGTGAACCAGAACTCGAACCAGCTGAAGCATTTGCCTTGAAGGTCGTGGATACAATGGATGAACTAAAAGCATTACAGAATAGCGTCAGGGAGGATGAAAGAGTTTCCTGGATTAAGTCACAATGTACAAGGAGACCAGATGAGTTATGGGTTTCAAATGAAGGAAAATTTGTTTTACCAAATAGTCTCTTATCGCAGCTAGCGCGGTTCTATCATGGGCAGGCTCACCTAGGGAGAGATGCCATGATAAGATTGTTTAAAACTGATTGGTTTAACCCCAGATTCCGTCAAGCTGCAGAAGCAGTTTGCCATCGTTGTGTCATTTGTCAGCAGATGAACCCAGGAAAGGGAACGGTTGTGAACATGAGCCACATTGGCAGGGCGAGTGGCCCGTTCAGCAGAATGCAGATGGACTTTATTGAGATGCCTGTGCACGGAGGTCTGAAGTATGTGTTGGTGATCGTGTGCATTTTTAGTCACTGGATTGAAGCATACCCCACACGTAGAAATGACAGCCTTACAGTTGCAAAACTATTGTTGAGGGAGTTGATACCACGTTTCGGATTCCCGATCTCTTTAGAATCAGATAGAGGAAGTCACTTCAATAACGAGGTGATAAAGTTACTTTGCGCAGCGCTGAACATTGAGCAAAAACTGCATTGTAGCTATCGCCCTGAAGCCTCAGGACTGGTGGAACAAATGAATGGTACACTGAAATCAAGAATGGCGAAAATATGTGCATCGACAAATTTGAAATGGCCTGACGCATTGCCTTTGGTGTTAATGTCAATGAGAAACACCCCTGACAGAAAGACTGGATTGTCCCCGCACAAAATTCTCATGGGCAGGGCCATGAGACTTCCTGCAGTTCCCGCAAACGCGCTTTTGAATATTACAGATGATATGGTGTTAGACTACTGCAAAGGTCTGGCTGACGTGGTTCGCTCTTTCTCTCACCAGGTGGAAGCAACCACCTTGTCACCGATCCAAGGTCCAGGACACACACTGAAAGCAGGTGACTGGGTCGTGATAAAGAAGCACGTGAGGAAGTCGTGTCTGGAACCCCGTTGGAAAGGCCCTTTCCAAGTGATCCTGACGACCACTACCGCTGTGAAGTGTGCGGGAGTTCCCAACTGGATCCACGCCAGTCATACAAAGAAAGTGTTGTGTCCCACAGATGAGGAAGTTGAAGCGCTGAAACTGCCAGTACCTGATAACAAAGTGCTGAGGCAGAGCAAAACAGAACTAGAAGCGAACAGGCAGAAATAGAGGAGAGAGAAATATTCTCTGAGGACGAAACAACCGATTCACTTGGGGAAGACCAAGGAGAAACCTCAGACAGCGACGAAGCAGCTGAAGGTAACAAAGAGCCTGAAGCAGCTGAAAGTGACAAAGAGCCTGAAGAAAGTAACGGTGACAAAGGGCTCGAAAGAGGTGAAGAAGCAGGAGAGCCTGATCAGAGGAGGGCTTTCCCAGAAGCAGACGGTACAGAAAAAGAAAAGGAAAACCTGATTGACTCCCCAGAAGGAGGGGACAAGGCAGAACAGAACGAAACTGTTCAAACTTCTTCAGAAGAGATCGCAGGTCCATCAAGTGGACACAGTGCAAAGAGAAGACCAAGTATATCACCAGTAAAACTAAGAACTAGAGAAACGTTGAACGACAGTGAAGGGCCAAGAGTGAAAGAGAAAAGAAAGGAAGTGTCTGTCGTGGTACCAACATCAAGGGAAGAAAAAGACTTGGCCAAAGAAGAAAGTACCAGTGAGGCAGAATCAAAGAGAGATGCAAAATTGAAAAGGAAAAGGATACCAAACAGGAGATATTCCGGTCCAGAATGGGCATATGTAGTCAATGACGATTGGACCGATGAATTTGTATCTCTTAGCCTCGAGAACGAAGAAGAAGAGATACCAATAGAAAAGAAAAGTTTTATGGACACTATTGACTGAAAAACTGATAAATGTCATTGCTTGCTATAATCTAACGTGATACAACCAGCTGAGACATTGCTAAACCGGATGAGACATTTGCTAACTTGATAAGACTTTGATAACCTGATTGACTCTTAAACCCGATTTGAGACAACGTTGCTAACTGATAAAAGACTGAGTTATTGCCGAATTGAGACGAATGCTGCTAACCGATAAGTGACTGGGCTCCTGAAGAAAACTGTGTGAACATTGCGCTCCTTCAGCTTTGTAACAAATTGCTAAATCGTTTCTTTATAGCTTCTAGCTCTCTGATTCTGTACAGATCATGACTAAGTACGCTACACAAAACAGTAGAGTGAAATATTGTAAATATGCGTGTATAGGCTTGATAACTGCATGTGTACTAATAATAATGGCAATAGTGCTTGCAATGCGTGGTAAAGGTGAAAATGAGAAAATTTATGCTTCTACTTCTGCTCCTGTTACTGTCACTGAACTAACCGCATTGAAAAGACTAGAATTAGATGAGAGACACTTGCATGATAAGAAGGAACTTTCGTATAATGTTTTCTATCGCCTACTAACAGAATATGTTGAGACTATGGATGCGAAAGATTGTTATGTGTGTACACAGATACCGACATCGGTAACGGAAGGGGTGACTTATCACCACATGCCTCTTACATATGGGATTACATGTAGTTTAGTAACTTCTAGATTTTATGGTCAAACTAACATACAGTATTTTTATTCAAATTATGATGTTACCTTTGCATATGTTCCTATAATAACGCAACTAAGCCAGATTGCTAAAGATTGGGATGCTAAAATAATGAGGGAATTTTTCGAGCCAATGCAACCTTTTGAAACAGCTCACACTCATAAGGAAAACCTTACCTGCTCGCTCTCTGCAGTAGAAATAAGCTTTTTAGATCGCACAGATGATAGAAGGGCACAAATGAATGCGAAATTAGAAAAGGAGCTAAGTAAGAGGACTTCAGTAGATAATTATGCTTTTGCCGCAATAAAAACACAAGGAAAAATAGCTTTAGACGCTTGGCATGTAGGGAAATTTTGTATATATCGTGGTGAATCTTATTATGATAACATTTTCGTGGGAGCGAGTGAATGTAAACATACGTTTATCTTTAAGGCCAAATGGACATTCATGCTGAACGGACTTGACCCTGTCATACCTGGTGTATATTACATTTGTGGGCATAATGCCTATTATCGTCTTCCAAAGGGATGGTGGGGGAGATGTTATTTGGATATAGTGTTCCCAAAGGTTTATCAACTGGATGACCTATCGGTGATTCCAAAGACGCCTGGATCTCATCGTATCCAGAAAAGAGAGACCGCAGCTGCTGTGGTAGGAGATAAATTTGGAGCCATGATTCCTTCATTGGGAGTTGTGTTGAATTCCATCAAAATAAGAAAGTTGTCTACTATAGTGGATAACATGTTGACAAAGTTTTCAGGTGCTATAATCCTGATGGATGCTGAACTTGCAGCAGAAAGAGCTATGACTCTTCAAAACTGGCTTGCCCTAGACATTCTTTTAGCAAAGGATGGCGGCGTTTGCAAAATGCTTGGTGCGCGTCACTGTTGCACGTATATACCAGACAACAGTGTGAAGATTAAAACAATGCTTGCAAATCTAACAAAAGAGAGTGCAGACTTGAAGGAATTGAAAGAACCAGGAGTTTGGGAGAAGGTTGGAAAGGGAGTTGCTTCAGTGGGAAATTGGCTTGGTGGCATTTGGAATGGAATATTACTAAAAATAATACAGGGAATACTAATAGTACTAATTTGCATCTTTGGGATTTGAGGAATAAAGAGGGGAATACTAATGATCATGGCAAGATTTAAGAGAAGGAAGGAAGAGAAAATGATGAAAAGAATGGCAGAAGAATACAAGGCAAGAACAAGGGGAACTAAAAGGCAAAGAGAACTGACAGAATTTTAATGGAATAAAATTTGTGGGAATAGTTTTGTGTGATGACAAATAGTCATCAGAGGAGGGATTGATGACGCAGAAATGAAGGTTTTACATTTATTAGTGCATAAACGTAGTGCTGCAATAATCAAGTGTGACTTTAACCGAACTAATAAAGATTGTACGGGGACAAATGTGCCCTCAGAGTAGTTCGCCAACATTTATAAGCGTGCTTTATATAACGTGATGTATTAGAATTGTACTAATCTGACATAACCGTAAACGTGTGCCATTATTTGCTTGTTTGAAATGTTTTAACTTAGCATAACTTTAGTGGAGGCTTCGGCCTAGTTGCCTTGTCTCACGGTTTAGATGCTCGTGTTTTTCTAATGTGCTAATAAAACGTGTATTCTTGCTTGAAGCTGTACTTTTCCAGTGAGATCGGTTCACATGCTTATCTTTAAGGTTTCGTGCCAGCCTGGCATCTTCTTCTTTGCTCCAAGGTCAATCTGCAGGTGCAGACAATGGAAGCTCTTAAAGTGAGTTAATTGGTAAAATATGTTGCAACTTACGTTCCCGACTCCAAGGATAATGTATGCCTAGGTAGAAGCTTGTGAATTGTTGTTTTTGATTGGACAATTTGAAGCCAACCTATGAACCCTCCAATGGAAGACCCTACTGGATTTGAACTGTTGTTTATTTAAACCTGGTGCACAAGAAGAAAGCAGCCATTACTCATTGCACCCACTGAGGACATTGGACATTATTGCCCATTGCAGCCATTATGGCCCATCTTGCCGACCTCGTCATTTTGCCATCTTCTACGATGCCAATTGATGTTCGATGCCATTTTGAATGAGACTTTGATGCTTTCTCTAATCGAGAGAAAGAGACTTTAAGTAATTCTCACCCTAGAGACTTTAACTTTGATTTGCCCCTTTGCATAAAGTAGTAGTTTTGTCCTTTTATCTTGCCGCTGTGAGGCAATTGCCCCGTCCACCCTGCCCCCTTTGCCCCGTCCCATGCTGATCGAAACCGGTACCTGTGAGACGAAGACTTCCTTGAATGCTGATTGAATTTGGTAAATATGAAAGGAAAATGTACAATTGCATTGTGTTTCTTTTTAGGTAACCAACTGCTGATTTTTGATAAGAGCCCTAGTTAGGAGTTTTCCAAATCAATGTTGCTAAATTGTTTTTTTGCATGAAGTCCCACATGCAGATGCTAATTTGAGGTTAGATGAGGATTCATTTGTTGCACGATGCAATTTGAGACCTTGTTATGCTGACTAATGTATGCAATTAGCCCATTACAGATTATAGTTTTAGTGGTTTGCGTTGCTATTATCGAATGCATTGTTATTCAAATGCTGCATAGATTGCATCTTTTTCGCCGTTATGGACAGCTATTAATGTTCATTTACATATATCATTTGGTGTTGAGACACATTTATATTGTGCTAGCTTTGTTAATATAGGGAAATAAATTCATTAACTTTGAATGAACTGGTGTGGTTATTCATGGCCGAAAGGTCATGGTTCGCCGAAATGTTTTCTGGATTAATTGTGAAGTGTTATGTTGATCAGGGCATTGCTTATGTTCGTTATTGATTATTGATTTGATTAAATTGACTAATCTCGGGTGAAGAGAGCCCCACTTGGTCAAAAGATTCATCGACCCAAGAGCGTCCAAATACAGGTAATTTATTAAGACAGAACGCTCTATCAGATCACGCAGAGAAAATAGAGAAAAAGTAGTCCACGAGCCGGACAGAAAACAGCGAGCCTCGCATGTTTTCTGTACTTGGTCGATGCGCTCGAGGAGGGCTATCCATCGGAAAAGGTATGATGTATGCATGCCTTACACTAATGGAATCAAGCTGATTCTAACAGTCAAGTCCACAAGCCAATGACATACACTGACGTGACTTGGACAGGGCTCCGAGCCCTTTTTAATTACTAAAGCGTCTCGCTTAGCGAAACGCATGCGCAAGCGCATGCGACGCAGGCTCGACCCTAAAAAACGTCTCATGGGAGTAAGATAATGTCCTACCAATCTGGACTTTGTCCAGGCACATGTTTTCACTTATGTTTTGCAAACTACATCTCAGTGACTGTTCTAATTGGATAAAGTGCAAAATAGTAAATTATTAATAGTCTGAATTTATACTCGAACAGAAAGTCATTTGGTTTTGATCTATTCTAGTTGTCAATAGCTGAGGTGATTATTTAGATCTGCAGGTGTCATGTTTGAATCCCAGCGAGGCACATTTGGCCTTTCATCGTTCCCATGTTGGTTAATAAAGTGGCATTTGGGAAATAGTATATAAAGTTTAAAGGGATTTAAGTGACTATATGAGGTGCTATAAATTAAAAAAGCCAAACTATTATTTATTGCTCCTGCCTAAATAACTTACATTAGAAAAAGGCAAAACCAATAGTGTAGCTGAAGAAACTTGGTGCAGCATGTATCTCAACCACCTTTGCGCGCTTCCTTAAGCATGCATTGTAATAACCACAAAATATTAAACACATTTAATACTAAGTTAGCATAGTATTTTACTTTATTACAGCTGCTGGTAGACAGTGCAGAGTCCTCGCTACGCATGGCATGTTGGGTTTATGCATAAAGGAGTAAACTGACAGTTATTCTAAATGTCAGTACATTTCCCAAGGTACCTAGTAGCAAAATTAATGTAGTATGATCGAGTTCCCCTACTTGCACAGTTTGTATATCGAGTGCTTAGAGCATGTCATAATGTTTATTATGCCTGCGGAATGTTCAACCATCAGCTGTGTCTTGCACTTCCTGGGTATAATGTAAAGTATGTTACTGATTCTGAGCAAAGTAGTCAGAGGAACCTGCTCTGGATCAAAGATGCTACAGGGCCTCCTCGTCATCATATTTAACTCATGGAATCTTCATCAGACACAAAACTAGCTTCACTCCATTGAAGATACTTTTCTATCAGAAATGCTTGAAGTCCAAAGGTAAAAAAACATTTATCAGGGCCGCCCAGCAACTTGTATTCAACTACATTATTTGGCGCCCCACCCCGCCAACCCCACCCTAAAACCTAAAACCCCCTGACCCCCACCCACTCCCCAAAACCAAAAACGCCCCACCCCCCCCAACCCCACCCCAAAACCTAAAACCCCCTGACCCCCCACCCACTCCCCAAAACCAAAAACGCCCCACCCCACCCCCCCAACCCCACCCCAAAACCTAAAACCCCCTGACCCCCCACCCCTCCCCAAAACCAAAAACGCCCCACCCCCCCAACCCCACCACAAAACCTAAAACCCCCTAACCCCCCACCCCCTCCCCAAAACCAAAAACGCCCCACCCCCCAACCCCACCCCAAAACCTAAACCCACCACTTACCTTCGCCAACTCCCTTCTTTGTACCTTAACCACGCATGTTCGTTGTTCAGAACATACGTAGTTAAGGCACAAAAATACGAAGTCGTGGTTAAAAAAAGCATTGTTACGCTTTCGTTAACCACGACTTTCGTAATAAAAAAGTCGTAAAAAAGGATGTTTACCAAATATTACTAGTATTGTGTCTAAAATTCAGTCTATGCTTTTATAATGTGAATAGGTTACTAAACTTCCAACACATCTGGTAGTTGGAGAAACTAGATTTCTGATGTCAGACTATTGTATTTTTTTACTGACAGTAAAGCTGGACAAACTAATTCGTTATCACTTCTTGAGATCTGGCATTAAACTCAATTAGACGAAAGTGAATATTTAGGTCCGGCCCCTTCTGCTTTTGTACTATTTTCTGTAATTGTTCACATTCATATTAAAAATTCAGAAGAGAAACATTTTCCGGAAGTGGTGCTGGGTGAGACACTATTGGTGCTGCCGCTTTCTAATTGAATTATCCTTGGAAGGACTAGCTCCTCAAAGGCACCTCTCTGCAGCTGTTGTTCGCAGTGCAGGGTTCCATCTTGGCGAGGACCTCTGAGGCTGGAAAGCATTTCATGATTATCAGTGGCCTACTGGTAAACAGCATCAGAGCAGAATGCTACTGTTTACAAAGGGGTTGCATGAAATGCTCAATCAGGCCAAACATTCACTCTCCCTGCACTAGATAGTACCAACAGTGTATAACTGGCTCACCCTGTAAAAAAATACTGGTTCACCCATCCCGATGAGAAAATCGTTGGTGGAGTGAAAATGTCCATGCCTGCTGCACTGAAGAATTATTGCTTGCCTGCCTGCCACAGATCAGTGGAGAGTAGTACGAACTGCTGTGGATGACCATCAGTTTCTACTATTTTGCTACAGGCTGATGACCGACACCAATTTTCTGATTGACCACCAGTTTAAAGGCGTTAAGGTCTTGCCAGTGAAGCATGTTGGCTTCTGTCAGTTTTCCCTCACGAGGCTGTAAGTTACAGAAGTTCCTGAAACTTACATGGCTAGAATTTCAGCCGACCATTTGGTAATGTCATTTCTTGTGGACCTCGAATCACAACTGAGAGAATCACAATGCAAAAGAAAGAAATGGAACAGAGACTAATAGGTCAGTCCAGAAGATTTAAGGGCATTTCTTAAACGTATCACGGCTACCAGATGTTGTAGAAAAACGTTGCACTTTATAAAAATAATTCCACTGAAAGACCAAGGTCAACCTGCCTTCACAACACACAAAAAGATGCAACTTCAGCACTCCAACGTTTCTGTTTTTCTCCTCTGGTTCAAAGATGCTACACAGCCTCCTCATCATCATATTTAACTCATGGAATCCTCATCAGAACCAATAACGAGCTTCACTTTATTGAATATGCTTTTCTTTCAGAAATGCTTGAAGTCCAAAGGTAAAAAAAAAATTCCAACAGGGCCACCCGGCAACTTGTATTCAACTACATTAATTGACGGTTTGGCTACTGAGGCAGGCTAGAACCTCATGGAGCACATTCATTTTTTCACAAGTCAGACATTTTACCACTGAATGCCTTTTTTCACCCCTTAGCAAAGGGGGTGATTTCTTAGTAGCTTTGAATCTTACATCCAATCATCTTTGTTCCATTCTGTTGTGTTGCACTATCTTTGTGCACAGGATTAAACTGCAGCAATGCTCTTCTCCATCTGTCAATGGACACATACAATACAATGAACGCCACTGATAGAAGTGGAGAAAGGGAAATGGGATAAGAGAGCAAACAAAGACACAGGACTCCACACTCTGACTAATCACTTCTTGGAGTCAAGCAAGTCTACAAGATAAAGACATATTGCAAGTAACTTGTCATTAGAATACTAAAGATATCTGTAATTGTGAAAGGATCTACTTTAGCAGTATCTGTGTCTAACCAACTCTGTGTACATTGATGGAAACTGAGAATTCCTGAAAACTAAACACAAATACACATAAGTATTGCGAAAAACATGTACACTAGAATAGTTCCCTATATATTATTTCAATATTTTACTATATGCTCTTTTTTGAAGATCATTATAGTTTACATTTGACCTCTATGAAACTGCAAAACCACAAATAATCTTAACATGCTGTTATTCCCTATTCTTAAAATATATACACAGACTGGGAATTTACTACTTTATCCACAACATTAATTCACATACACG
Organism: Pleurodeles waltl; assembly: GCF_031143425.1. Taxonomy (NCBI): domain Eukaryota; kingdom Metazoa; phylum Chordata; class Amphibia; order Caudata; family Salamandridae; genus Pleurodeles; species Pleurodeles waltl. Next base: position 1,328,117,189 of record NC_090446.1, on the reverse strand, counting down.
TATATATTTAATTGCTTCCTAAAGAATCCTTTCTGTTTGTTCACAGGAACCTTTAGTAGGACGCAACCCCCGTTTTAATAGTTCAGATAATTGTAACCAAGTCCTAAGAGTTCAACTAAATGTCTAATAAATAGTTCAATAGTTTGTTCAAAAACACGTCTGCAAGATACTTCTCTGTAATCCAAATGTGCATAGAACAATCCTTAGGACAATTACCTTCTTCAGAATTTTCTGAAAATATTCCCAAAGATGACATTACTATTCAGACTCCCTCAAGAAGGTCTAAGGTCAGCTGTGTTCTATGTGTCTCCTGAGTCCAATATACAGTGCACTTATAGGATTTCAGTTGTTTGCAATCAGAATGCAGGGTTTTTTAATCAGAATGGAGAACAGGCATCCATTTACAAAAGATAGCTGTGCAAAAATGGTGGTTCGGGGCTTCTTCAGTTCGGAGACAGATCACAATCTGCTGTAGAGAAGCATATCAATCCATACTTAAAAAATATTTGCACAACCCGGGGAGTGGGTTAATGTCTGACGGCCTGTTAATGGCTGACAATCATTCAGGCAGTATGTATATAGTAGTCCATCGGAACGTTGGATGAATATGATTCTGGAAAAACAACCAAATGTGATTAAGAGAAAACAGCCAACACATGTTTCATGGTGTCTACTGTACTGTCATCTTTATTGATAAAAGACAATAATTTTGTACAAGACTAGTGTACAAATCATTACGCTTGTTAAAATTGAGACAACAAAAATATTAGAAAAATGATGAATTGAGAAACGTTATTTTTTTTCCTTTTTTTTATTTATTTTTATGAAAATGTTTTTATAATTAATTTCCCAAGAGGAGAATTCAAAGATGGATAACATACTTCAGGATGTTTCCAAGAGATTCATTAAAAACAATCAATTTAAAAAAAAGTATTAAAAAAAAAGTATAAAGCGAAGCAATAGTTCATATGCACTGAGCAAAAAGTCAATTTGAAACCAAAAATTTACATTTCATATGGTCGCAGCCAGATTAGTTCCTTGGAGACCCCGAAATGGAAGAGCCTAGTTTGGGGCTCCTCTCGTCCTCCATCATATACAGATGCTCAAAAATTGTCATATACGTACACCGCATCAAATTAAAGAAAGAAATGGGGGAGAGATCCAATCAAAAATAAAAAGAGGCTAAAGAGAAACAAACAGCACCCCTGATAATTTCCCAGGAATTGGCAAACATGAGCCCACCCTGTTTTGTAGAGGAGCCGAAATCCGTTAACGCCCTCATCCTGGCATTTTTCTCTTTTCAAGCATATAAATTGTACTCTAGATTATACATTGCCACCAGTAGACAGGCTAACTATTAATGGAAGGTTTGCGGGCATGAGTCCAGCCAGGCTGAAGCTATACCTATGCGAAGAACCGCCACAGCAACAAATACAAAAAGCTGACCTGATTCCAGGACCACATCATTGTGGACCCCCAGTAACATTAATTGAGGGGTTAAAGTGATATCCAAGGAAAGAGCGGTTTCCATAAACCCAGTGATCCCTTGCTTAAATGAATCCAAGGCTGGACAAGTGGTAAACAAATGCAGCAGGTCTGCTTCTTGAATTTGACAGTGGGACAGCGTGTGTAAGCTTGCCCACCCCATTTGGCAATTTTGTCCATTGTCTAGTATAGTTAAAAAAGGGCTCAAAGTGCTGCACCTGGAGGCCTGCCGTGACCAATAGGATACGGCCGAGTTCCAATGATGCAAAAAAGCAGCAATCGCTGTTATCCAGTTTCTTCTGCCATCTACCCTCCTGTTTATCCAGATCATTCGAAAAACCATTGATCAAAAGCTCGTAGATAAGACTGATTGTGCAACTACCTTTCTTCCCTACAATCTCCATCAAAGCTAATTTGACCATCCCACTAGACACCTTTCATATCTTGTCCAGCGCAAAATCCTGCTGCATTTCTTCAAATGTAATTATTATAGTCCTGTCATAGACATCCCTGAGCTTCCACAGACCCCAGGCTTCCCAGCCACGACAGCAAGGATCCCTGCCCAGATAGGGGAGGGCATTATTTCCCCTTTTTGGGGTATAGTAATTCATTTTCTCCAGCCCTATTTTCTACCTTAAAGCTCGCCAGTCCATGAAGGACGCACTCAGCGTCTTCAATTTAACCTCTTTAAAATAGCTTGGTTAAAAAAATATTTAAAAACCGTTCCTGGTGTCCTCCCCAACAAGCAATTCATAGATGGAGGGAATGATGTCCCCCCCAGCATAGTGTCCTTCAGACTCACCGATGAGAGACCTCATATGATGTAGAGCAGCAGCCCATTGATAGAGTCTGAAATTAGGGACAGCCCAGCCACCTCTCGCTCTAGAGGGAGTCAGAAATTTCAGGGACCTCCTGGCCTTTACATATACGACCGGATAAAGATGCTGGCTATATCGTCCATCAATTTAAACCACTGGTTCCCAAATTCCAAGAGGATTGCCCGAAAAAAATAAAGCAACCTGGGCAAGAACAACATCTTGATCATATTAGATCTCCTGATACTAAACAGATGTAGATTGTTCATCCCCTGAAGGTCTCCAGATGCTTTTGAGAGAAGTGGCATAAGATCCAAGTGTGCTGTGACATTAATGCCGAAATAAGCTGCCTCTCTGACAGTGTGGGCATGAGAGATTTGAACATACTAATTAGACACTATCTGGGTCTTCCCGGGATTCAGGGAGTAAGCGGACACTTTGCCGAAGTCTGATGCCTCTTTCACTACCTCTTGCATTGCCACAGTTGGACCAGGCACAGCAAAAAAAGAGAACATTGTGATTTTTAGAATTTGTATTTACTTTTATGTTTTTTAAAAAATATTTTGTTAATAATGCTCCTTTGACCAATCTCCCCCCATCAATGGCAATGCCCAGTTTGGGATATTACAGTGTTTGAGGGTTTGAGCCATAGCAGGGCCATGGGTGAAGATATATTATATGCCTGAGAGTTTCATAAAAAAAATCCCTTAAAGATTGAACATACCCACTTTTGCATCTGTTTGCCCCTCTCTTTTCACTTTGAGGTGACAGAGAGGCTGGCTGTTGTTAGAAGTTTGAACTTACAGTCAACCTTGATTGAAAGGGTATATGTCAAACAATCCTAAACCCTGTTGCCTCCATGGGCAAATGCATCTACTACAGGGATGTATACTTGACCAGTGCGAATCCCTGTGGTTCCATTCAACTTTTAATCTTACTGAGATTGATAAAATGAGTGCCAGTGAGTTGGATAACATAAACCACCTGTTATTAAGTGCTACCTCATGATCAATACGCGTTTTTTCTCCTCTGCCCAAGTATATGCAACCTCAGTTGTTTGGTGTAATGTACATTTTGAGGTGTCCTAACAAATATTAGTCTAGTGCTGCTGAATGATCAGCGTTGAGCGAAGGCAGATACTGGGCATCTGTTCCTTTAGCTGTCAATAACACACCTCTCATAATCAGCCTCACAGTATCTAAGAATAATTCCATTGCTGTCGGAATCAGTGAAGCAGAAGATAGGTTTGCTTGATATTTTGTGAGTGAACAGGAAAAAAAGAGCTGCAAAACTATTTCTAAAGACTGCTGCAATTGCGGTTGGACAGCAGCACACGGATGTCCTCTAGCAATGACATCAGGTGATGCAACAAAAATTAGATCATACACAGTAAATGGATTTGTAGAAAATGCCATTAGTGTCCAAGAAGGGCCTTCTTCATGGAAACATTCTAATGTATTTCTGAATTGCTGGAAATGCCTCAAATGTGTGGGAGATTCGTGACCCTGCTCCCGACAAACAGTTCCAAGTAAAACCATAGACTGAAAAATCAGAGAAGGCAAAAACATAAGCTGCAAGATTTCCACTGCCAAAATATCTGCAACACCTACATATCTTCCAATACATTTATAAACCTGTTTTAAATTCCTAAAGCCAGCCCAACTCACTTCTCACCTATTGTAGAATTGGATTTACTAACAATTCTAACTGGAGGCCTGACATATTTGGGTGCAAGTGCTTCATGGTCGGTTTATGTGCAATTTAAAATGTATGGCCCTCATTAGGAGTGACAACATTTTATCTGGAGTGATAAATCCAAGTCTCTCTGGGCCCGGGAATTATTGGGGCTGCAAAGTTAGGACCTGATCAGTCCAGGCCAAGAGACACGGGGCCTATTTTCACTGCTGCTGCGACACAGGCTAAAGCAAAAACACTAAGGTGATGGATGGTATATTTGAATTGTTCTCAGACACTGGCGATCACTCGGGCTGCATCCCAAAGCATAGTTCTTTTGTCCACCATGCCACCTCTGTTTGAACCCATCCATATGCAAATCAGTCCTGACCTTGTTCCTAACGGAAACAGTCTGCCCGATCTGTCAGGTCAGGTTATCCCTGAACCAGAACACAAGCAACCTAGGACTGGTTTTGCCCTAGATTGGGCTCGTCAGCCAGGTATAGCATGGTTTCAGTGGTACAGTGCGCCTGAGACCCATGTCTGGGCATATCCGGCGCACTTAGGGACGTAGGCTATAGGGAGCTTCACAGCCGGGCCTCTATCCGACCTCTGCAGCAGTATGGGCTGACCAGCCAATGCACCCCCCACTCCCAGACAGACACAAGCCTCCTCTGAGCCCTCACCCAGGACTTAATTTGTCATCATAAGGCTTTGATCCAGAGCAAGAGAGAGAAAGGGCCAGAAAGGAGAATGAAAGAAGAGAAGGATGGGGAAACTGTAACAATGGGAGAAAGCAGGGAAGAACAAGAACCTGCAAGAGTGAGATAAAGCGACATGAAATGTGCCATGATGGGAGAAAGAGGTATGTGATGGATTCAAGACCGAGCAGCCTTGATATTTGACAACCGCAACATTCGGCTGCACCGATGGCAGGCCCTTGCATTCATGTTTTTTTGCCAATGAAGGACTGCTATCCTGACAGAGGATGACAAACCTCCGGATTTAACATTGCATGCGTAGCCTAGAGGAGTTGTACTACTTCTGAAGGACACTAATGCATTAAATAAAGCTTCCCCATGTCTCGACAAGGCACTTTTACAGAATCACTTCTGAAACATTCGCAAGATCTTCAGACAGTCAAAGCGGCCTCACTAAATGGCAATTCTCGTGAACTATTGAAGGACCAGATTTCAGAACTGCAAGAGCAGCTGTTAGAGGTGAATGAAGGATTTGAAAGACACCGAAGTAAGCACCAGACAGAACTGTTCAATTTCAGAAAAGTTTCAATATGGCTGCTATGGCCCTTCATACCGAGACTATGAGCCGTCTTAAATAGAAACATAATTATCCTATTAAGCAAATCATTTGTTATCAAATTCGAAACCGAGAAAAGCAGAGATGGGCAGGACGCTGGGTATGATGTCTAGCTTCAAGCCAAAAACTGCAAAGAAGAAGAAAACAAGAGGAAGTTTTTCATAATATGTTAGAGGCTGAGTTACATCCACTAGTCCAGTGAATTTCCTTCTCTGACTCTCCGGCAGATGAAATTTCACCTTGGTTTTAGTTCTCCACATTCCCATCAAAGTGGCTGTCGAGGCTGTGGTAGGAGCCACTTTAGTTATGTTATCTCAATAAAGTTTTATAAACTCGCCCATTCACCCTTAGGTTTCTTAGTGTGGGTAGGGTATTGGAAATGGTGGTGAAAACATTAGTGGAAATTTCACTAAAGTCAGTGGAAGATTGTTCTGAAACAACTATGGACACTAGGAATGTACCCCCAAAGTGTGAAACATTATCAACATCTACACATCTAGGCCCAGATTTACAAGAATCTGGCGCATCAGTACTGATGCACCAGACTTCTTGCGCCCCCCCCCCCCCACTGCCACTTAACAACACCATGGGTGCACCGTAATTACAATACTGCGCACCATGGCGCACATTAGGCCAATAGTGCCAACTTTTTTGACGCTATTGTGCCCTTTGCTGCTCTAGCATCAAAAACTTTGACGCTAGTGCAGAAAAGTGCGAAGAGACCCATTGACTTCAATGGGTGCGTCCTTTTAATGCCTGCTTTGAGCAGGCTTTAGAAATTATGCCAAAAATGGCACAAGGAACTCTTGTAGATTTTATTGCAACATCTTTAGCAGGCCTCCTAATGCCAGAATGCCCCCTTGCATACATTATGCCTGGCACAGGCATAATGTGGTGCAAGGGGTCGGAAAGTGGCGCAATGCATGCATTGAGGCACTTTGTAAAAAGGTTGTGGTGATTTTTGCCTCATTGAGCCACATTTGCGTAAAAAAATTATGTTAATGTGGTGCAAGGAGGCCCTAGTTTCCGTAACACATAGCGCTGTCCTAGTATATTAGAGATACCTTACTTACTTAGTCATACATTGAGGTCAACAGTGCATTTTACTCTAGTAAAGAGAGTTGGACGCGCTGTGTTGCCATAGTGTTCCCTGTGGGTGGCACCTTTTAATTTCCTTGTGAAGCACGGTAGTACACTTGGAGATGCTTGGCTCCAGTTCATGTTGGCGGCCATTGTAGGTCGGCTACCACCACCTTTTTCATGTGTTTATGGTTTCTTTTTCACACTTTTAGTTTAACGTATATTTGCCTTTGCCAGTACTTCTATCTGGGAGGGAAGCTTTCCAGATGAGAGCAGAGCTGCTGGGCTTCAGTTTGTGATTGCCCCCCCTGGTTCTCAATGCATGTCGTGCCACAGCCATGCCCTCTTTAGAGGCAGGCTATCTAGGCATGTCAGCCGCGCTGCCGCAGTGGATTTCACTCCGGTAAGGAGCGCTGAATGCGCTGTATTGCCATAGTGTTGCATGTGGGTGGCACCTTTTTAATTTCCTTGTAAAGTGTGTTAATGCACTTGGAGTTGCCTGGCTCCAGTTTGTGTTGGCGGACATCTTAGGTCGGCTACCACCACCTTTTTAATGTGTTTATGGTTTCTTTTTCACACTTTTATTTTAACTTACGTCTGCTTTCGCCAGTACTTCTTTACGGAAACAGAACTGTTGGGTTCCAGTTTGTGATTGTTTGCCCTTGCCCCTTGTTCATGGCGCCTGTCATGCCACAGCCACACTCTCTTCTGCGGATGCCTATTTAGGTATGTTAGATGCGCAGACACGCAGCGGACACGTGCAGCAGGCACGTAGCTGGCACAATGAAGGTGCACCTAAGGCAAGCCCGTCTTCACCCATCTGCACCTGGATGGTGCTGGGGACAGGCCATCTGGTCGTTTGGGGTCTCCCATAAGGCGATATACCTCTTTGGAGCTATTGTAACTGACTCCTATGATCTCAAGAGACTGCTGTCACACACTGGCTCTATCCCAAGGGAATCTGGTCTGTGGTAAGTGCAGGTTCATTCCTATAGCCCCAAAGACAGCAGCACCAAGGGGGAGTGAGATTTTGCCATCCCCTTTTGGGGCACATTGTTACTCACTCAACTTCCACTCATTAGTTAAACATAAAATAGAGTTTCTTCACTGTTTTATTGATCATGAGCCAGATGCCATGTTTCTATCTGACACATGGCTGACCGAAAGCTCAGCACCTAACGTACTCACCGCTATCCCCAAGGCTATGCGATAGTCAGGCTAGACAGACACAAAGGGGAGGCTCAAATGCTATTATTTTTAAACAGACTATTCCCTATTTTACATTCTTGCTCTATCCAGTAACTTTACGTTAGCTGGGTTTCTAATCTAACGTCCTCCGGGTATCCAGATATTCTGCCTTCGTTCTCTTTACAATATACTAGCTTTATAGTTATAGGTGACCTCAATATTCATCTAGAGGATGAAGTGTGTTGTCGGCAGCCGTGCTGGTCCCAGATTTAGAAGCCCTCTAGTTCACTCAGTTGGTGCTTGCCCCTGCACATAGATTGGGACACATGTTGAGTCCCACTTTTTCTAATTCAACTAAACTGGTGGTGTATTCACCTATTGCTCTCCTATGGTCTGACCATTGTGCCATGCCTTTCCAGATTTCTCTGACTCCACCAGTGCAAACTTCAAATGCAGGCAAGAAGGTCAGGATACGGAAATAAGCTAAGGTTACCCCTGCCATCTTCACAGAGGTGCTGGCAGCAAACCATCCTATTTTGAGTGATTGTGCAGACACAGCCAGTTCACAATTTGAGGGGCGGATAACAGGGGCACTTGATCAAATTGCACCCATTACAGATCACACTGTCAGATGAACCAAAACTTCAGCGGAATGGTTCAATGAGGACTTGTGCATGATGCAGAAACTTCAGCTCCAATGGCAAAGATAATTATCGAGTGGCCATGAAGGAATACCACTAACACATCAGGGCTATATGTCGTAATTTTATGCTGGAAAAAGACAGCAAGCTCAAAACTCTTTTCAGGAACTTTTCTCTATTGTGAAGTTGCTATCCTTTTTAGATCCCATCTCACCATCTACAATGTCCTCAGAGGAATGCTGTAATTCGATTGCTCGGTTTCTCTCCGACAAAGTTTCTTCTATCTGTTCTACTTTCGGAGGCAGTTAGAGATGCTCCATGTCTCGAAGTTTGGTTTGAAGCATCTGCTGTTAGGGTAGGCCTCTCCAGTTGTAATCCTCTAACTGCAGAGGACTTATTTTCCCTGATGACAGTTGTTAAATCAGGTGCACCGTCCGGCCTGCCTCACACGCTGGTTTGGAACAAGGGATTGATCCAATATTACCCATGCTTCATGACCTACTTAACAACTGTTTTGAGCTGCATCGGGTTCCTTTGAGTTGGAAACATGCTACCATAGTAGCACTCTTAAAAAAACCCTTACTAGATCCTACGAAGCCAGAAAAGCTGAGGCTCATCTGCCTGCTCCCCTTCTTCTCCAAAGTGGCTGAGAAGTATATAAACAAACAGCTGTCGAATTTCATTGAGTCTAGGGAACTGCTCCACGGAACCTAGTCAGGTTTTCACCCACAGTTCAGCACAGAGTTTGCTCTGTTGCTAGCCTCTAAATCCATCAGGCAGGTTGTTGACGGAGGTAATACTGCAGCATTGGTAATGCTGGATCCTAGTGCGGCCTTCTATACCATGTCCCATGGCCTTCTTCTCGAATTGCTGTGGAACTACAGAATAGGAGTCAAGGCCCTGCAGTGACCAGCATCTTTCTTACAGAACAGCACTTTCCAGGTGGCTCAAAATCCTTTTTCATCTGAGGTTTTTCCAATGCAGCAGGGGGTGCCACGGGGTCAGCGTTGACCACCACTCTATTCAATCTCTAAATGCACACGCAAACTGAAATTATTGAATGTTCCAGCTTTACCATTGTATCGTACTCTGATGATATGCAGCTATTTATCACTCTGTCTCAGAATGAAGAAAATACAACAGCTCTGTTAAGATCCTGCTAGTCAGAGCTGGCTGAGTGGATGGACTACAGAGGTCTTAAACTAAATGCTGATAAAACAAAGGTCCTTATCCTAGGGAAGCAATCATTAATTTGGTCCTCTGCCTGGTGGCCAGATTCACTTGGGCCACTACCTGACCCTGAGTCTAAAGTTTAAGAATCTTGGTATTTGGTTTGATAGTCAGATCACCAGTCTAGCAGAAGTCTCAGACCTGCAGGGGTCTTCTTAGCCTCTATTCCTATGGTGAAAAGAGCTCTTTTAGTATTTTAGCCTCCAAAATGTGGAATTCCCTGTCTCTGTCACTTAGACAAAAAAAGTACTGAATTAGCCTTCAGAAAAAAAACAAAAAACTTGGCTATTTAGACAGACCTAAATAGTTAAATCCTGAGTGTGCCTCCATGGTTCTGCATCTGAGAGTGAAATCTCAGCGCAGGGACACTTCGGTAGAAGTAACCAGGTGCTTACTAAATCACTTTATTCTTACTTACAATCAACAAGGCAACTACTTTGACACCATTTTTTGCAGAGTTACCACCACACCATGGTGGACCCCATGGTGGAGTCAGAAAAATCTCAGCTTGTGGGATGTCCACAGAAGAAACTACCACCCAGATTTACGAGAAAATGACAGAGCGGAATGCTGCACCAAATTTAATAGAATACAGTGCACTGACGGCTTAATTTGTAAATAAAAATGTGCCGGTGCTCAAAGCACTCCTGTATAATGCGCGGCTGCTGCAATTAAATGTGCAAACATAAAACATCAAGGCAACGTAATCTTCTCGGGCCTCTTTATTCCATTCACAGCCACTCCCTGCCCCTTCAGCTCACTCTTGCAGCTTTCTGCTTTCTCTCTTTGAATGCTTTTTAGTTTTTCTCTTCCTCCGCCTTTCTCATATGCGGCTTTTGCTTGCAGTAAATGCCTGATGCAGAAAACTAAGCTCCGGCCCTCAAGAATAAGTGCTGGTGCTCTGCACCGGAAACAACAAGCACGAATTAAACAGTGGGTGCACCCCTGTGTTGCCCCCTGTGCCGGTGCTAACTTTGCTGCTGAGCGCCAATGCAGCCACCCTTGTGCAATGGTGCAAGGATGGCTGCACTGCGGGGGAGATTGGTTTTGTTCAGGAAGAGACACCTTCCTGCAGAAAAACAATCGTCAATCGCCTTTTCCTCTTTCTATGTGTGCTGCAGAGCAAAAAACGAGGAGGAAAAAAGCATTTCTCCTTATTGTGCCATGCTAATGCCACCCCTGGGGTGGCGTTAGATTTTTGCACTGCCTCATGTTTACAAAAACTCGTAAATCTTGGGCAGTGTCGAAATTCCAATGGGTGTTGCTGTGGCACGCCCACAGCAACACCCATTGCAAGCCCCTTTTACGCAAAGGGCTGCATGTGAAGGGTCCATATTTACAAGGTGGCATTAAACCACAAAAAATTGGCTTAACGCCACCTTGTAAATATGGCGCACGGCATAGAACGACCGAAGTGTCACTAAAAGTGACACTCCGGTGGCAATAGGGCCTTGTAAATCTGGCCCTATGTACAGTAATCTGATAGCTAGCGGGGTGAAGGGAAATGCTGTAATTTCATCCCTTAAAGTCTAACGAAATTACCTCAGTCTGCACTGCTCCAGTGAGAATGTTTTGGCCCCATCTGCGATCCAGTCTCATGTTCTGGCCTTTCTGGGGAGAAGCTTGGTTGTCAAAGTGAGGGCTGTCGCACATGCACAAGCCTCATGTCTTCTGCGTGACTGAAAAGCTTACCCTATGGACACTGCACAAGGGCAACTTGAGTGAGGAGTAGCCCAAAGCAAGCATTTTGTGCTGTATGTGAAGCCTTTCTCCCTGAGTCACCAGTGTGGGCCTGCACATGTAGCTATCATCACTGCTCTTGATTGTGCTGCTGTTTAGGTGGCCTCCTTCCTCATAGTTTTTAGAGGTTCACTTCCTTAATAACTTAGCAATTTGGCTCCACGTCATTATGGACCCAGCCCCGATCGATACGGATGCACAATGCATACAGTGATACTATGCAAGACCTGCCTCACTGATTTCTTACTTAGACCTAACACCAGTCATCTACTAATGTCTAGAGCTAAAATTGAGGTCCAACAAGATGTACCCATTAGTAAATTTGTTTTTTAAATGGATGTGGAAAAATGACAAAATGTAAAAACAAATTAAAACATAGTTTAAAAAAAATTAGGCTGTTCATTTGTGAGGCAGGAAATCCCTTTCACAAATGTGTAGTCACATGTTCTTTGGCTGCAGAGCCCAACAAACATTTCGGGCCCATGACCAATAAGAGGGTGAACAGCAGCTTCGAGCCCTGCCCTCTATGAATACCAAACCAGCTTGAGACTCTGATGTCAGCAGTCTCCCTCCCCCATACTGTGGCGCTGATTTGTGTGGACCTTGTAGACTGATACTTCCACCTCTAAGCTAGGGGTTGGAAGTGTAAGTATGTACGCCACTGTTCATGTATTTCAGGATCAGTGCATTAATGGGGCTTTAATGTTGGCAGGGAGCATTTTGTGCACCGTCAACTGCAGCAGCCCTGCACTAATACTTTGACACTGTGGGAGTTTCTCTGGCGGTGCCCAACAGTAAAATAAGTACATGACACTGTCCACTCTAAATTGAGTGGACGGTCTTATAGTCTCGCACTGACAGTCCATCAGGAATTCTGTGTAACGTTTATGCCAGCAGAGTCAATAGGGATGCGGAAACACGATGGACCACCCAACTCTAAACTCTTGCAATGAAATAATCTGTCTGCTAAGATCTATATATTAGGCCTTGCAACTGTCCAGAAGATTTCTTGCAGTGCCTCAGTCATCTCTAATTGAAATGGAGTGTATCAAATTACTATTTCTGTAATTTCATAGATTTTCTAGAACCATTTCCTAATTGTCTTTAGTTACTTGCTGAACAGAGATTGCTCAAGGGTTTCTGCACGTGAAATGTGTTTTTTTTGTTTCTAGTTTTATGTTTCCCAATTTCCATCAGGTTTAGTATACTTTCTAGGCCTGACGTTAGCCAAGACCTGTAAATTTTACTAACAGTACATATATGATGTTCTAAGTTATAGGCGGCTTTCAGCCAGCCCTCTTATTCCAGTGATCACTTGTTGTGCTATTCACATTTTAATTGCACCCAAATCATCATACAGCATTGGTCACGGGCCAACCTACTGCAACCATTAAATAGCTTCACTGCAAGTGATGGCATTTTGCTCTTTTGTAACGAAGACATGTTCATACGAGGTAGTTTCTCTCAGTGCCAGCATCTACAATGACAATGTATTCTCGATGAAACCAAACACATACTTTTGTTTTTTTCCACGTTTTCTGTATTGTCGAAGGCACAGCAGCTCCTCCAACAATAAAAAACCATGACAAAACAAGCATTGACACTGCCGAAAGGCTGGCAGCCAACGCCAGACCTACAGGCTTTGCCGATGTTTGTTGGCAGACGATGTGCTGCATCTTCTACAGTTTGAAAGCAGTCAGATGTTCACAGTAAACTAAGGTAGTCTCATAAATGGGTGCTGGTTCATGCTTATGTGTGCCTGGCTTTTAGCTTCATCCTCATTTGTAATTTACTTCGGCAAATGGATACCCTAAACCAAATAGGTTGTTTATGCCTAGCACTGGTGGCATTAGGCTATAGCCTTTCTAAGTTAGGGAACATGGGCTTTACTTCCAGTATTGTATGATTCAGAAGATTCAGCCTCAGCATCCTGGTCCTTGTGCTCTGATAAATCGCTATGTCACATATTCCGACCTCACAGCTGCTTATACTCAGGTTTGTCCGGCTTTGTCATGCTTGTCATGCTTGAAGTGCTGGCATCTGAGACTTTGGGCCATTCCTCCACCCACAACTATTCTTGCCAGAAAGGCAAGTCTGATTCATATCTTGGTGATATGCACACTTCATCACAACAGCGAAGGAGTATATATACCGCCAACACATTAGGTCCAAATCTATATGTGGGCGGACCTTAAGTTTAGCCATAGTGGTAACTACTCTGTCACCGTCATAGCCAAACCTCTGGAATGGCCTGACGGAGTAAGGGCCATCAGCCAAACTCCTGTGACGGCGGTTCTTGCCAATGCAGTATAATGGAGTAAAATGGCCACCTACTTGGGGGTCATTCATATATTTGGTGGGTAGTAAATTACTCTGTTTCAGTGGTGCAAAGATGGCCCATCTTTCAAAATATAAATCAGCCCCTTAGTAATAGACTTAAGGGTTGGTGAGTGTTAGACCTGCCAGCCTTAGGGTGGTCTTCCCCCAAACTTTTTGACTTGCTCCTCCTGTTTTTGCTGAATTCATTTTTGTTGCCTTAGGCCCCTCAGCACTTTACCACTACTGACTAGTATCATTTGTGAGACAAGCAGAGGTGATTATATTAGCTCAAAAATTAACTTGGATTCACTGGATCGCTTTAAGTGGCGCTTGCAATAAATCTTCCACTAATGCACACATTGGCCCAGATTTACAAGGATTTAGCGCTGCAGGTGCGTCACACTTTTTAGCGCAATGGCGGCAAAAAATCAGTACCATACTTACAAAGTGGCGCCAGGCCTGTCTACCACCACTTATTAGAAGATCGCGCCATTTCTTTTAGTAGCACCGCCTAACCCTGTGCCGTTTAATTAAAATGACATGCAGGGAAGGCTTTCCCTACTAAACAAATTACACTAGGTGGACAAATTGTGTGCGCATTGAAAAAACTACGCGAATACGTAATATCGTCAAAATTTTAACCCCTGGTCAGACCAGGTGTTAAAATGGGGCACTGGCATAGGTATATACGGAAAACACTCATTAAGCACTCTGGCAACCACCAGGGCAACATGGACATGTTACCGCTCCAGCTAGGCACATGGAGAAGAAGACAGTGACAACGCCAAGCACTGCCAGCATCACCACAGCACCCTCCATCACCACTACATCAAATACAAAGGCAGCGCAGGAGGACTGAGTGCATATATAGACTATATAGATGGCCAACGAGAGGAGACCATCATAAGGTACTATCAGCTGAAGCCAGAGTCTACTGTGTAGCTGCTCCACCAGCAATCGCACCTAGGATGCATAAGTCAACCAACATACCACCCATGACCAAGCTCCTGGCTGTGCTTCACATGCTGGCCTCTGGCTCTTTCCAGTCAACTGCGGCAGAAATGGGTGGATTGTCCCAGCCCTCCCTCTCAGTCTTACTGGCAATTGTGTTGAATGCCATCATCCGCCTCACTCCTCGCCATAATCTTCCTCAGCACCCAACAACTGCAGCAGGAGACCAAACATGGATTTTATGCACTTGCTGGGTTCCCACATGTGCTGGGTGCCATGGACTGCATGCATGTGCTACTTGCCCCTCCTGCCGAAAAAGAACATCTTTATTGCAACAGAAAGCACATGCATTCAATCAATGTGCAGGCCATTGTGGACCATCACAAATTATTCCGCAATGTGCTGGCCAAGTATCCTGGAAGTGTGCATGATGCCCACATCTTCCAACATTAAACCATCAACCAACACTTCTAGGGTGGACAATGTGGCAATGGCTTAATCATAGGTAAGCATATAGCAATTACGTAACACATACAACCCACAAGACACATGGTGCTAAGAATTTACACACAACACTCCCCACACATGGATAGGGACACATGGCAGAACAATGAGCAACACATATGCAACACGCATCACTGCAAACATCAAATCCACATCTCTAACACAAAGGGACCACTGTACAAGCCCCTAGTGCCACTAGAGTGTCATGTTTAATGATCCTCCCATATAGCAGCGTCTGCTCTGCATTCACAAGGTAATGTTCAGCAACTCCTTTGGGTCTAAACGCAGCTTTGCCAGTACTGCCTTATGACATCCATCACTGAGTGTGGAAGGGCCGTACATTGAGTCACGATGTGGATGTGCCACCACATAACACATTGCATATTGGCATTGGCTCACATATACGGCAATATGTACACCTGAGGCTGCACCAAAAATTAAGCACACCACAGGGTTGCAATCAATATTGTGCAAAAAGGAGAAATACTCCACATTTTTGTTTTTGGTCTCCCAATGTGTACAGCAGTCTACAACACACATAGAAATAGCAAATTGTCAACATTGATATGTCATGTGCAGAAAAGGACACCTTCATGCATATGAGCAATCACCCCTGCAAGGCAGGCATCATAGTACCAAGGCTGCTAGAGTGTCAACGTTACAACTTGACAGCTGAGTACTTGTCAGCGCAGTGGGTGAGGACAGCAATGCACATATCTAGTAGTCATGGCACACTGCTGGTGTGTCCCAGTGGTACAGGGTAGTGCAGCAAGACAATTACTACCCCATCCTGTGCCACAGGGGCTACCATAATATCCACATACGTGCCAATAAACCCCAAGCTACTATGCCACACTTTGGATGATACCCACACACACACATGCTTGTGAGTCAGGAAATATGGAAATTGCCATTTGTGCAAGGGAGTAGTACCATGTCCAAAGGAGGGGGTACAGGCTACACACAGGGCACAACAGCTGTCTCATGGCATAGAACACCCACAAAAGAATCAAAATCACACAACACAACTCTTTGGCAGGTCATATGTTTCAAGAAATTACTTCAGTTGTCAACATCACGCCCATCCCACATGGGTGAACTGCCATTCAGATCACACAGTCACCATGCCCCTGAGGCTGCACACATGAATGGAAGGTGTGCCACAACACACTTATGTAACCATATATGCAAGCAGGAACTCACACAACACAAGATGACAGTCTGATTCCCTAATTCATACACCAATACTGCACAAGGCCAGTGAAAAAGATACACAAGGCAAGTCTAACACTGTCTCTCCTCTTCCATTGCAGCGGACCAAGGATATGACATCCAGCCATGGGGGATGGACCTAATTGGCAACCCAGAAACTGACCCAGCGAAGGCATACAATGAGGCACACAAAAAGACCAGGGATGTCGTGGAGAGGACATTTGGCATTATCAAGGCCGGCTTCGGATGCGTTGCTTTATCTGGTAGCAAACTGTTGTATTCACCACCACTTGTATGCAGAATAATATTTGTCTGCGCCATATTGCACAACAGTTGTGTGAGGACCAATGTCCCTTTGGAGGAACAGGTAGAGGGACCCAGGCGAGGAAGATGAGGACAATGATGCCCCACCACATGAGAAAGGACTGCTTAATACTGCTACTGGGGCCCGCAGAAGGGCAACTATATTTCAAAATTATTTTACATTAATATTTTAAGGAACTAGTCACTTCGCACTATTGTTAGAAATAAATCACTTATCCACACGACCGTCTTGGAGTATTTTTGACATTAGGATGCAACAGTAAATCATCCACAACTCTGAAACCATGACTAGTCTACAACATTTGGTAAACAAGGATTCACACACTCTGTAAGTCCCAGCTAACACACACAATGCACTGATGAAGGAATGTGCTAGTAAAATGTATGCATTGCCAGTTGCACATACACTCACATCACCCAAGTCTGTCAGATTGAAATATAACAGCAGACCAAAATAATATCCAATTGATGAATGCCATCCATATGTTAGGCATACGTAGGACAGCAGTCAGCAGTGCCAGCATCAGTGGGTCACTGTTAGCTATGTGACAAATCAATGTCTTACTGGCACTATCACAGGTGAAAACTACCAACACACCCCTCAATGGCACTCACATGTATGACAAATAGTAAGTGAAATACAAAGGACACCGCACCTTCCTGTCTAGCCCTTTAACACTCAAATCAGTTGTCATCTTGCAAGTATGTCAGACAATGACATAGTATGTCTCAAAATCTACTAAATATGCATGTGGAAATCAGGACACAAACATAGTATCACAGGCATGTACTCCTAACTGTCTGAACAAATCATACAAGCGACACAAACTCATTGTGAATCTGACAAAGGATGTAGGCTGCATCTGAGTGGAAGAACTCATGTGAAACACATATTTTGAAGGACAGCTGAAACATTCCTGTACTCAACTGACCCAGCCACGTTGTGGCGGTCACTCACAGAATGCACACGTGTAGTGGCTGAAGTATGTAAATGTGTGGGAGTCAGTCACTAATCCTGCATTCAATGGAAAAGCTACAGCAAATAGGTAAAGTCCTGTAGATGAATCAAAGTGTATTAGCAAGTACTGTTTGGACCAAATACTGTAACGTGCATGAAGGGCTATACAGTGAGGATGAGCAAGATGCGGGGCACATAAAATATATGCAAACAGTGGCAGCCAGGTGACAACTGAAGCCTACAGTATACGAGGTAGCTGCAACATGTGGGAATCACTACAAAATGTCACAAATCAGGGCACAAATCAACACTGTAGCCATGTACGCCCAAACACAAGTTTACACATTGTGTAGGATACTTTATATCACACTCACACTCTCAGCAAGTCCCCCTGTGTGTTAGACCAGCACAAACAAGTATGAATGAGGCATGTTGGAACTGACACTCTTTTTACCCCAGGTTTGTACACAAGTCCCTGTCCCAATATTTACAAATGAAGTATAAAAGCACAGAAGGAATACATGAAAACCAATTATCATAGTGTCATGTAAGTCTCTAGTAGATGATAGGGCAAGGCTGATACCAATTGACCTCTAGGTCCCTTGTAGATGACGGGGTAAGGCTAACACCAATTGACCTGTAAGTGGCATGTAGATAAGTGGGCAAGGCTAATACCAATTGACCTGTACGTCCCCAGTAGATTATAGGGCAGGGGAGTGTATCAAGCATTTGTGTGACCACACTTTAGTCTGCACTGATGTGCAGCCTGACATCCTTGTCTGACAACAGCCCTGCTGTGCAGAGTGTGTGTCAAAAGTAAGTCTGTGAAATAAAACCTGGAGAGGAAGTCCACAGTCAAAGTGTATCTGTAAGAAATATTTTCACAAATTATACTTAATTGTACCCCCTAGTTGATCCTTGAATTGTGTGTGCCATAATTTTGAACATAGGCAAATGCTAAGATGCATTATAGGGCCTGGTTTACGGGGAAACCACCTCTTCACATTTAGGTACAAGAAAGATGTTTCAACATAGGACAACATGTCATATAAGAATATGAGCAAAGATAGTGCTCTGAAGGACTGTATTGGCCCATCTATGAGTACAAGGATTGCAGAAGTGACATCACAGGACACATCACTTTAGTTGGCAGACACAGGAATGACATATACCACTCACATGCATGTCAGGATGATAGAAAATAACCATTACAAATGTCTGTCTACCACATCCCAAAACATGTCACCAGCATAAAACGAACCCTTCCCCTTTATCCTTGCATGACAGCCTGCACTCTGCACTTTGAATGTTGCACATATTCTATGACTTGTGCACAATTCTACATGTAGACATACAGACCACATTCTGTGTCAAGTCCATGGCATCCCAGGGGTTCATATAGGCAATGAAATAAGCTGGCAACATAAAGTTAGCACCTGAAGCAAATATCTGTAGTTTTCATGTATTGTTTTTTGTTGTGGAGTTTACAGTGCTGTGGGATAGTAGGATGTCGGGGAAGATAAGGGCCTGTCACTTTGGTGCTGAGGAGGTAGGGAATTCATTTGGTTAGTCATGTATTACCTCACCCACATGGTGGACCAGTGTGGCAGGGTCATTGAGGGTACAGAGCCGAGACCAGAAAGCTGTATTGGGGCAAGGTCCTTTCCCATATGAACAGAATTTGCAAGGTGGAGAGGACTGTCCAACAACTAAAACATCGCTGGGCAGACCAAATTAAACAGGAGAGCGACCTGCTGGACTTCCTTGGCAATTGAAGTTGGTGGAATTGTTGGTGAGTACATAAATTTTCTGGTTGACTCCTGTTGTGAAAATGCGGTTTCATGTCTGTATGACATAGGGCAACATTTACAAAGTGAAGCATCAGGGCAGGCTAATGGGTAGCGTCTAACTGAAAAATTATGCATCCATGAAGAGTCCAGTGAAGCACCATACTACAGTAAAATGGTACATCCCTCCTCAAATTCCCAGTATGTTATGCATGTTTTTTTGACACAAGCATGATGTGCAGCAATGTTGGCACAACTGTGTCATGGTTATAAATAAAACATTTCACATGAAGATATGTCCTTGTCCACTAAGGGAATGACAGATGCTGTATGTTGCATAGTCACCTACATGTGATGATAGAAGTGATGCAGGAGAAAAGGAAATCATGCCTGAGTGTGTCCTTTGAGTCATATATGTGCAGAGTGACATGACAATTCTCTATGATCTAAAAATGATGCACTAATGAGTCATTTGCAACATGTGGACAATGTGGCTGAGACTTGAATGTATTGTCCCTGAACATATATTTACATGTAAAGCTGGCCAACCAATGTATGTCACAATGACATCTTAATTGGCCTTTTTGAATAATCTGTAACCGAACTCCCCTATGTACACTAGGGAAATCTCTGTAATGTTGTACTGTGCAATATGTGTTTGTGCTATTCATTGGTCAAAATTCACAATGCAATGTCACATGTTTACTCTTGCAGGTGGTCCCTCTCCTTATACCATCGGAGAGGTCTCCACTTTTGCCGACCCCAAATCTGCCAGTAAGGTGTCAATATGGACACATACTGTATGTTGGAAGTATGGTGTGAGATGTGCTATGGTGATCTGTGATGCCATTTAACAATTGCATGTATGCCATTACAGTCCGATGTAGACTGTTGTTGCACATGTGTTTAAGATGTGAATCCCAAGAAAACAATGAACTGGTGTCAACATGTACAGAAAGGGCTTGGAAAATATGTGTCATGGTATCTGAGTTCAAAAAACAATGTTGACTGTTGTGAAATGTGCGTGAAGTTGAGGGTCAGACATGTGTATGGACTTTGTGAATCTGTTGTTTGCTAAACTTGTGACTGCACTGTGTGCCCCACGTAGCACACGTCAACTCTATTCATGGTGAGATATTTCACAATGTGATTACTTCCCTCATTATGAGGTATAGTGGGCAATGTTCAACAATTCAGAAATGCCCACATCTCAACCACCAGGAAGGTGTCATACCCCATATTCAGTGTCCTGAGTCACTACATTGCCAACACGTCATCCTCAGCAATCTTGGCCTGTGTGTGTGGGCTGAGGGATGTCCATACAACATTGTCAGACCACATGCAATCATATGAAACATTCTCTAATAGTGATGGTACTTCAAGTGGCCATGATGTGATGCTAACAGCTTCACACTGTGTACAGCATTAGTCAGTTCCATCCCAAAATCCTAGGGCAGAATAGTTCTTAGACTTGTGTGCACCCACATATGAGATGGTGGTGCTGAGTGCTGCAGTGCAACATGTAACGTATATATTTTTGACTTGTATACAAAGTATGGTCAGCATGGTGCTACACATAAGTGTACTCTTGGACTCTTCCTTCAGTTATGGTACAATTAACCTGGTACACAGATGTGTGGATATTAAAATTGTGCACCCTCCTCTGTGTGACATGGGTGACTACTGTTCCTATCAATCTTCCATTTTATACATGTCACATACATTTTCCATGCACCAATGTTGTCAGACCCTATCCTTGTCATAACAGGCACAAACTGTTGTGAACCTACCTTTCAGTAGCAGTCCATGCTCAGGTGGGTTTTGTGCATGCAATCAGAGTAGGGGTTCTATGGTGCATGAATGAGGGACAGAGATGACCAATCCAACATGATGAGAATAACATACCATGGTCACATGGATGATGTGTATCAATAGTAGTGAATGGTGCCATGGTCCTTAGAAGATGGTTAAGCATGGTTATTTGGTATTGTTCTACATTGGATAGCTGTGACCCATACAGAAGTACCATTTTGGGATAGTTGAGAATGGGCCAATGTGTATACATCCTGCCCATAAGGGCAACAATATGTAATGTGCACGTCAATGTCATAGGTTTGCAGTTGGTGTTTTCAATGCATACCTGTTAATCATTTGCCTATCAGACAGTCCTATTTTTCATGCAGCTGCCAACATGATCCCTGCTTCAAAAAACCTTTTTTCCTGACGTGTGGAACACAATTGCCATATCAAACTGGTCCGCAAGAGGTACAGGCGCATGGAGGCTCTCTATGATAGGGAAAAGACTTCAGGGACCTGGAGGGCATTCCCGCATGTGGGACCATCAAGAGAAGATGCTGCTTTCGCCACCCACCCAGCAGGCAGGCCAGCTAGAGCAGACGTTGAGGAACTTCAGGAGCAGGACTATCGTCTGGACAGATGCCACCTTCAGTTCAGCCAGCACCTGCAGGATCCCAACCAGGCCAGCACTATGTGGAGCCACCCTATGTCCAGGAACTGAGAAGTGAACTGGCCAATCAAAAATATAGACTTGCTCATGAGAAGCATAAACTCGAACAGATTTTGACTATTGTGAGGGAAATCAAGGCCAACCAAAGCAAGCAATGAGGCGGACATTTTGCTATTTGAACAATTCTAACCTTCCCCTTGTTCAAACTTTATTTTTCACAGGTGGGGTTATTAGATAGGTTAGGATAGTTGAGTTAAAATAGTGTAATTAGTGTTCAGACATAATTGTATTATAGAAGGGGGTGGGTTTTTTGCTGATAAGTATTATAGTTTGGAGCCACTGGGGGATGATAATTTAAGGTCTATGTTACATTTAATGAAAAAAATAACTTTTCAAAAAATACAAAAAATATATCTTTGTGTAGCCTATATGTTTACTTTTCAATGGATGTATTTTCAGCGGGTGTGGACTGTTGTTTAATTGGGGCGTCTGAAATTTAGAATAGGTTAAGATAAGCTAAGGTAGTTGTAGTAATAAGGTAGGATAAGTTAGTGTAGGATAGTATAGTTTAGTTAGGTTATTTAGCTCTTCGTTTATTTAAAATTGAGTATATTTTTGAATAAATCTTGTTGAACCATACAGCTTGCTCTCCATCATGTCTATTGTCTAGGTGATAGCATGATACAGGTCATGTTAGACACATTCCAGTGACTTGAACAGCAGTACTTTGTGACATGTGTGACAATATGTATCTGCTATGGTGAGGTTCCTGTCAGGTTGCCAATGGTGTTACATCAGCTAATCAAGACAAATTTCTGCAAGGTATGTTGCACTTTGGTTGTGGATGGCTACACATCCTGACACAGGTAATCTCAGTGCATATTAATGTGTTATGAAGTTATGTTACTTGCACTGCCAAAAGAAAAATTGTCAATGCACCACCCCCCAAATCTAGGTTTTGAAACAGAGTCACTCATGCCTGCCCTTCGCATTCTCACACATGCATCATGTCTTTGTTGTATTGATGTGGTAATGTCACAACCAGACTTGCTTGGGACAGCCCTATGTGTTGTACTTGGTATCAGGTATCACAATCACACACTTGCTACATGACACATGCCATGCTTGGAAGCCTCAGGTATTACTTGGGTCTCATTATAGTTCTCAGTCACTCTAATCATGTTGCAATCAGTATGTGTGGCATTGTGCCAGATACAAAGACACCCATATCCCTTAGGAAGGAACTGGGTGGCATATGTACAATGCACTAACGCCACCATCCCATCATTTTTTGTGACAATACAGTGGTGATGGTTTGTTTCACAAATGTACAAGTTGTAACTTTGGGTGCCACTACACCAATTTTGAGTTTTGGCTCCCCTGCAGCATGGTAATGCAGAAGAGGTGCATTCAATAGGTGTTGCTGTGGCCATACCCATGCAACATTCATTGCTTTTGCCACCGCATCACATATCTAATGGTACATGTACCTGAGGCAATGGGAATAGAACTGACACCTGCCCATGGGTTGGATTTGCATGGCACATTTCGGATTTATACAACCATTGTTTCACAGATTAGCTTTGGCTATATGTGCTCAATTTTAGAACACACATAAAGAAGGCAAGTACACATTGGTGACTGTTAACAATCTGGAAGGGACACCTTCATGAGGATAAAACAACCATTACCTGCAACACTGCCACATATTGCAGCATAGTGCTAGGATGCCTGCATTGGGAGTAGGCTGTGGATATTCCACCTGCACTACTGTGAGGACCCACTTTGACATTGCTCTTCCATACCCAGCACCATTTCTTTGTACATAGTCCCCTCAATGTATTAGATTCACCACAGGCATTCAGTGCAATTTGGTACAACCTCAGCGACAGATGTGACACAGATCATCTGTAAAGTGCATTTATTTACATGTGCTACTTTGAAATGTGGAGTCAGTACATTGCACAGGAGTTAGACCCCAGAAGAGATCCCAATCCACTGGATACCCAAACAGATTCCAGGGTTCAGGGAACATGTCATTAGACGTGTAGGAAAGGAGTGCTTCAGTCAGGAAATGATCACATTGTCATCATGTAGGATGGTGCACATTGTCAGTCCAAAGGTCTGATTGGTAAATAGTGGGAGAGAGAAGTGGGGATGTTGATAGTGTTTGCACACTGGTACAATATGAAACACAGAGCCAAAGAGAAACTGTCCATGTCCCACAGACTGTAGCTACAGGGCCGTTTTCCGAATGCTAGATGTTTCTTCCACATCTTCATCCTCTGATGTGTACAATGCCTCCTGTGCCGGTAATTGTGCTGGTAATGAAGTTGACGGAGACACACACACACATCAGGGGCACACATGGTGCTAGGAAATGTCTTAGAGCGGCATTAAATTCTTTGGTGCACAACTGTGCTGGCAAAGTTTTGTGCCATTTCTTGTATATCTAGCCCATTGACTCCACTCTCCCGCCAATTTCCTCCATGTTTGACGTAGTGGATTTGTTGGGTTTGCTAGAGAGAGGAATGCTCAGGATAGGTAGCTGACAGCATCCAGCATCCAGCATCCAGCATCCAGCATCCAGCAGTCCTGGCAGTCATCTATTGTGGTCTGATAGGATCAGGGCACTGCACACATTTTGTTTCTTGGTGCAAAGTCGCGGATGCTTTATCCTTGCCAGTGTTATGGTCTTCGTTTTCATAAGAGTCATATTTTACTCGTCTCACTGTATTCTCTTTAAAATCCAGATGTATTATTCTTTGGACATCTTGTAAAGTCTGGCAGATTCCCTAGCCTACACAGATTTTCCCTTATGCATCCGATGAACTTATTCCCACAGGATTTTTATTCCCTTTGTATTATTGCATGCTTAGACACTGTTTCTGCTGCTAAAGGATATTTTTTAACAATGTGCAAGGTAATTTCTCATAGGATCATTATGCGCCTAAGGGGCATATTTACAAGAAAGTGGCACATCGGTCCCAATGCGCCACTTTTCTTGTGTCACCCCTGCCCCACCTAATGACACCATAGCTGTGCCATATTTACAATACGGCGCACCATGGCAGTCGTTAGGACAACAGCGTCAAACTTTTTGACCCTATTGTGGCACTTTGCTGCTCTAGCGTCACAAATGTTGACGCTAGTGCAGCAAAGCACAGGGCGGCCCATTGATTAAAATGGGTGCGTCATTTTAATGCCTGCTTTGATCAGGAATTAAAAATGATGGAAGAAATGGCTCAGTGAAATGTTGTAAATTTCACTGTGCCATTTTTTTGGGCCTCCTTGCATCGGAACACCCCCCTTGCATACATTATCCTGGCGCAGGCATAATGTGGAGCAAGGGTTTACAAAGTGGCGTAATGCAAGCATTGCGGCACTTTGTAAATACGGCATGGGTGAAATGCCTCCTTAACAACGCCTTAGCGTAAAAACATTACGCGAGGGCGGCACAAGGTCGCGCTGGAGGCTTTCTTCAACCAGTACCTATGCAGAATGAATTGTCACTGAAGGAACAAGGTACTCCTTCATAATATGTATATCAAGCACTGCTATGCTAACTCTGGCAGATTTCACAGGACTGGTATGCCCGAGGGAGTCATGCAAGCCAGCTCACTCCCACCCCATTACAGCGGAAGCTTCATTCTGGCACACAATCTCGCAGACACAACACCCTGAAGGCCAGAGAAAGCCTAAAGGAACCCCTGAACTGCTCCAGTTACTCAGTGTCGACGCTTCCACCCTCTGGTATCACATGGGAGAGACCATCTGTGCTGCATTTCAGAAACAAGGGCAATCCAGGACTGACTGACAGAGAAGCTGAACGTGCATTGTTGATATTCAGAGAAATCGTCTTCACTTCATGCTAATCAGAGAAATAGCATCCTTGGTAATGACACATGGCTCAGTCCTTTAACAACTAAGAAACTTCCACAAGGTCTGCATTCAATGCTCAGCAAGGATGAAAAACTCACAACTGAGCCAAGGAAGCACCTGAAGTTGCCCAGGAGCAGCCTCCCTCTCTGGCACAGACACTAATTAGACACAAACTTCGCTGAAATTGGAACAGATACTTCTTGGCACACACACACTTGCAGGCGAAATCAAGATACAGTCCGCCAGCAACTATGGAAAAAATCCACTTTTTAAACGCCTAACAACAAATTAATATGTATCCAATTGTAATCGAGCCAGTACTGTAAACCTTCCGCCTGGAGGGACTTCATACCAAGATGACTCTCCGCAGGCACACCATTTGTCTTTGCTTTTTGTCACAGGTTGGTAAAAAGCACACCAGAGTGACCATATGACTCCAGGTTATTACGAACACCAGTCCTGAACATTGTATTTGCAAATCATTGATTTCACAAGCATTACGCTAATCACTTCTGCACAAGCAAAACAAGAATACAACACCCTGGAAAAAGATGTCCGCTTTCCAAAGCGGCTCCCATAACCGCCGGCCTATTTCCCTTATAAATCTGCTACATCATTTGTCCCTGAAGGTTGTGAGCCTACCTATTGACCGCTGCACGAGACGGGGATACCAAATGACCGTTCTTTTGTGCTCTGCTAAGCCTCTCTTGCTCGCCACAAGATGCGATCTGGCAGCTGCGACGGAGCACCAACCTTGCACGCGGTGGTAGCGGAACATCACAGGGAGACCGCAGTGCTAGATGGAAAAGAACGGGCGCACTGTGGGTGGTAGAAATTCAAACAGAAGATGGTAGATGTGAAAGAGACAGCCAGGGAGTGGCAGAGGCCTTCGCTTCCTGGTACACCCATATGTACTCAACCTCTGATATAGCAGAAGCCTCTCGAGAACTTCTGGCCAATATACAGCTCTCGGTCCTCACCAGTGATGATAAACAATTCTTAGACACAGACCTTACAGAAGGCAATATTATTAGGTCAATATGAGACTTAAATCCGGGGAAAGACACGGCATCAATGGAGTTCCTATAGAACTTTCCAAACTAGCAGCATCCCTCCTCGCCTCCCACTTCCTGTGGATGTACAGAGAGGGCCAAGCCAGGGAGCCTTCTCCCAGAAGACCAAAGACTGGCCTCTATTGTAGTCATACATAAGGAGAGCAAACCACCTGAGAAATGCGCATCATACAGAACATTGAAATACTATATAAGGTGTTGCCCAGGCATCTTATATCAATTGTTACCACACTGGTCTGCTCATATTAATCTGGCTTTATGACATCATGAAATACTGCACATAATCGTAGACGCCTACATGGACTGCTGGGCCAAGCGAGCAAGTTGAGGGAGGATGCCCTGGTGCTCTCTCTTGATGCTCAAATGGCATTCGACACATTCAAATGGCCAAGCCTTTTTGAAATATTAGCCAGAATGGATTTTGGCCCATGCTACATTGTGTGGATACACCTTCTCTATGCAGAACCCTTGACGCAAGTTACAGTTAACCCATTAGCTGCTGGGCCTTCCCCCTCCCCTCCGCCACAGAGACCTTTTTTGGCTATTTGTGGTAGTTTGCGCTTAGGTCTTCATAACGTTTTGTCCACATAAGGTATCCACACCAAATTTGCATTCTGTTTTTTCCAACATCCTAGGGGTTCTAAAGGTACCCAAAGTTTATGAGTTCCCCTGCAGGAGACCAAGAAGTTAGCCAAAATACAGCTAAAATGTCGTTTTTTTCAGAAAATGGGAAAAAAGATCTGCAGAAGAAAGCATGTGTTTTTTTTTCTCCTGAAAATGGCATCAACAAAGGGTTTGCAGTGCTACAATCTCCATTTCCCCAGCTTTCAAGAACAGGCAGACTTGAATCAGACAACCACATTTTTCAACACAATTTTGGCTTTTTACTGGGACATACCCCATTTTTACTATTTTTGTGCTTTCATCCTCCTTCCAGTTAGTGCCAGAAATGGGTGTGAAACCAATGCTGGATCCCAGACAGCTAAACATTTCTGAAAAGAAGACAAAATTCTGAATTCAGCAAGGGGTCATTTGTGTAGATCCTTCAAGGTGTTCCTACAGAAAGTAACAGCTAAAATAAAAAATATTTAAAATTAGGTGAAAAAAGAGCTGTTTCTGTCCACATTTTCTTCTATAACTTTTTTCAGCTATGCCAGATGTTTGAAAACAATATACTGTTACGTCTGCTGGACTCTTCTGATTGCGGGGATATATCGGGCTTGTAGGTTCATCAAGAACCCTAGGTACCCAGAGCCAATAAAGGAGCTGCACCTTGAAATGGGTTTTCATTGTATACCGGTTATACAGCAATTCATTTGGTGAAATCTAAAGAGTGAAAAATAGGTATCAAGGAAACCTTTGTATTTCCAAAATGGGCACGAGATAAGGTGTTGAGAAGCAGTGGTTATTTGCACATCTGAATTCCGGGGTCCCCCTACTACTATGTGAATTACACGGTGTTAGACCTGACAGCCTTAGGGTGGTCACCCCTAACTTTTTGCCTGCCTCCCTCCACTTTTTGGACACTGTTTTTGCTGGCTTTTAGACTCTGCGCACTTTACCACTGCTAACCAGTGCTAAAGTGCATATGCTCTCTCCCTTAAAACATGGTAACCTTGAATCATACCTGATTGGACTATTTAATTTACTTATAAGTCCCAAGTAATGTGCACTCTATGTGCCTAGGGCGTGTAGATTAAATGCTACTAGTGGGCCTGCAGCACTGGTTGTGCCAACCACTTAAGTAGCCCCTTTCCTTGTCTCAGGCCTGCCACTGCAAGGCCTGTGTGTGCAGTTTCATTGTCACCTCGACTTGGCATTTAAAAGTACTTGCCAAGCCTAAACCTCCCCTTTCACCACATATAAGTCACCTCTAATGTGTGCACTAGGTAACCCCTAGAGCAGGGTGCTGTGTGGGTGAAAGGCAGGACATGTACCTGTGTAGTTTACATGTCCTGGTAGTGTAAAACTCCTAAATTCGTTTTTGCACTACTGTGAGGCCTGCTCCCTTCATAGGCTAACATTGGGGCTGCCCTCATACAGTATTGAAGTGGTAGCTGCTGATCTGAAAGGAGTAGGAAGGTCATATTTAGTATGGCCAGAAGGGTAATATGAAATCCTGCTGACTGGTGAAGTTGGATTTAATATTACTATTCTAGAAATGCCACTTTTAGAAAGTGAGCATTTCTTTGCACTTAAATCTTTCTGTGCCTTACAATCCACGTCTGGCTTAGTTGACAGCTCCTTGTGCATTCACTCAGACACACCCCAAACACAGGGTACTCAGCCTCACTTGCATACATCTGCATTTGAATGGGTCTTCCTGGGCTGGGAGGGTGAAGGGCCTGCTCTCACACAAAGGACTGCCACACCCTTACTGGGACCCTGGCAGACAGGATTGAACTGAAAGGGGACCTTGTGCACTTCTTAGCCACTCTTTGAAGTCTCCCCCACTTCAAAGGCACATTTGGTTATAAAACAGGGCCTCTGCCCTACCTCATCAGACACTTGCTGGAGAAGAAACCTGAACCAGAAACTACATCCTGCCAAGAAGAACTGCCTGGCTGCTCAAAGGACTCACCTGTCTGCTTTCTACTAAGGACTGCTGCCTTGCTGTTGGCCTGCTGCCTTGCTGAACTCTTGTCTGGCTGTGAAAGTGCTCCCCAAGGGCTTGGATAGAGCTTGCCTCCTGTTCCCTGAAGTCTCAGGACCAAAAAGACTTCTCTTTTTCACTTGGACGCTTCGTGCGGCAAAATTTTCGACGCACAGCTTGTTCCGCGGCGAGAAAAACGCTGCACACCGACGCTGATCGACGCGACGCCTTCAGGACGACCGGAACTTCGACGCACGGCCTCGCAAGAACAACGCACAGCCGGAAAACAAGCAGGAGCATCCACGCCCAGACCCGGGACATCTGGTAATCCCCGCGATCCACAGAAAGAGACTGTCCGCTCGCCGGAAAACGACGCACGACTTCCCCGCGTGAAAAATAATAACGCAAGTCCGTGTGTGCTGGGGAGAAATCGACACACACACCATTTTTCCACGTATCTCTTCTTCTGTGGCCCTCTGAGGAGATTTTCCACTCCAAACCAGGTACTTTGTGCTTGAAAGAGACTTTGGGCCTCATTCTGACCCTGGCGGACGGCGGAGGCCGTCCGCCAGGGTACCGCCGCTGAATGACCGCATCGCGGTCAAAAGACCGCGGCGGCCATTCAGACATTTCCTCTGGGCCGTCGGGCGCTATCCAAAAGAGCGCCCGCCGGCCCAGAGGAAATGCCCCTGCAACGAGGACGCCGGCTCAGAATTGAGCCGGCGTAGTTGCAGGGGTGCGACGGGTGCAGTTGCACCCGTCACGTATTTCAGTGTCTGCTTAGCAGACACTGAAATACTTTTCGGGGCCCTCTTACGGGGGCCCCTGCCGTGCCCATGCCATTGGCATGGGCACGGCAGGGGCCCCCAGGGGCCCCGCGGCACCCCCTACCGCCATCCTGTTCCTGGCGGGCGAACCACCAGGAACAGGATGGCGGTAGGGGGTGTCAGAATCCCCCATGGCGGCGCAGCAAGCTGCGCCGCCATGGGGGATTCTAAGGGCAGCGGGAGACCGCCGGTTTGCCTCTTCTGACCGCGGCCGAACCGCCGCGGTCAGAATGCCCTGCGGGGCACCGCCGGCCTGTCGGCGGTGCTCCCGCCGACCCTGGCCCCGGCGGTCTTAGACCGCCGGGGTCAGAATGACCCCCTTTGTTTGCTTTTTAAAGACTTAAGACACTTTATATAACTTTTCAGTGATATCTCTACAGATTCACATTGCAACTTTATTTGTTTTGACCTACAATTATCCTGATAAATATTATATATTTTTCTAAACACTGTGTGGTGTATTTTTGTGGTGCTATATGGTGGTATTGTATGATTTATTGCACAAATACTTTACACATTGCCTTCTAAGTTAAGCCTGACTGCTCGTGCCAAGCTACCAGAGGCTGGGCACAGGATAATCTTGGATTGTGTGTGACTTACCCTGACTAGGGTGAGGGTTTTTGCTTGGACAGGGGGTAACCTGACTGCCAACCAAAAACCCCATTTCTAACACACGGCATTTCTCAAACAGACTTCTTTTTTACACACTGTCTTACATTTGGAAGAAAAAAATGTAGAGAAAGACTAGGGGCAATAACACATGTTCTTCTACTCTGTGTTCCCCCAAGTCTCCCGATAAAAATGGTACATCACTTGTGTGAGTAGGCCTAGTGCCCGTGACAGGAAACGCAACATGGACACATCACATATTTTACTTTGAAATCAGACGTGTTTTTGGGAAAGTGCCTAGCTGTGGATTTTGGCCTCTAGCTCAGCTGGCACCTAGGGAAACCTACCAAACCTGTGCATTTTTGAAAACTAGAGACCAAGGGGAATCCAGGATGGGGTGACTTGTGGGGCTCTCACCAGGTTCTCTTACACAGAATCCTTTGCAAACATCAGAATTTGGCAAAAAACACTTTCCCCTCAGATTTCAGTGATTGAAAGTTCTGGAATCTGAGAGGAGCCACAAACTTCCTTTCACCCAGCATTCCCCCAAGTCTCTCAATAAAAATGGTACCTCACTTGTGTGGGTAGGCCTAGTGCCTGCAACAGGAAATGCACAAAAACACAACGCCGACACATCACATTTTCCCAAAGAAAACTGACCTGTTTTTTGCAAAGTGCCTAGCTGTGGATTTTGGTCTCTAGCTCTGCACCTCGGGAAACCTAGGAAACATATATATATATTTTAAACTAGACACCTATGGGAATTCAGAATGGGGTGACTTGTGGGGCTCTCACCAGGTTCCTAAACTTTTGGTGATGGAAAGTTATGAAATCTGAGGGGAGCCACAAACATCCTTCCACCCAGCATTCCCACGAGTCTCCTGATAAAAGAGGTACCTCACTTGTGTTGGTAGGCCTAGTGTCCGCGACAGGAAATGCCCCAAAACACAACATGGACACATCACACTTACCCAAAGAAAAC
The DNA here is from genome assembly GCF_031143425.1 of Pleurodeles waltl. NCBI lineage: Eukaryota > Metazoa > Chordata > Amphibia > Caudata > Salamandridae > Pleurodeles > Pleurodeles waltl. Next base: position 1,328,085,531 of record NC_090446.1, on the reverse strand, counting down.
TGACCTGTTTTTTGCAAAGTGCCTAGCAGTGGATATAGGCCTCTAGCTCAGTCGGCACATAGGGAAACCTAGCAAACATACACATTTTTGAAACTAGACACCATGGGGAATTCAGAATGGGGTGACTTGTGGGGCTCTCACCAGGTTCTGTTACCCAGAATCCTTTGCAAACCTCAAAATTTGGGCATCAAACACTTTTTTCTCTCATTTCGGTGATGGAAAATTCTGAAATTTGAGGGGAGCCCCAAACTTTTTTTCACCCAGCTTTCCCCCAAGTCTCCTGATAAAAATGGTTCCTCACTTGTGTGGGTAGGTCTAATGCCAATGACAGGAAATGCCCCAAAAGACAACGTGGACACATCAACTTTTTCCAATGAAAACAAATGTGTTTTTTGGAAGTGCCTAGCTGTGGATTTTGGACAGTAGCTCAGCAGGCACTTAGGGAAACATACCAAACCCACACATTTTTCAAATCTAGACACCTAGGGGAACCTAAGATGGGGTCAATTGTGGGGCTCTCACCAGGTTCTGTTACCCAGAATCCCTTGCAATCCTAAAAATTTGGCAAAAAACACTTTTTCCTCACATTTCGGTGACAGAAAGTTCTGGAATCTGAGAGAAGCCACACATTTCCTTCCACCCAGCATTCCCCCAAGTCTCCTGATAAAAATGGTGCCTCACTTTTGTGGGTAGGCTAGTACCTGCGACAGGAATGGATCACACAAGGGTCAATGGAAGTCCTTGCATGAGGGCTACTGTTAACCCCGAAGTGATCTATTCCTGATGCAGACACTAGGCACAGGCACACAAGTGGGGTTGTGTTTTTATCAGGACAAGTGGGGAAACACTGGGTGGTAGGAGTTTTGTGGATCCCTGCACATTCCTGTAGTTTCCGTGATGAAAAAGCAAGGAAAAATAGTGTTTTTAAGAAACGTTTCTCTTTTGCAGGGTATTCTGGGTAATAAGACTTTGTGAAATCCAAACATGCCATATTTCCGTGGACTGCCCCGGGTGTCTAGTTTTCAGAAATGACTGGGTTTGGTAGGTTTCCATATATGGCCGCTGAGCCCAGGACCAAATACTCAGGTGACTGTCTTACAAAACCAGGCTGATTTGTGGTAGGTAATTTTGATGTCTCCACAATCCGTTTTGGGTACTTCCTTGTTGCGGTCACTTGCCCACCTACTAAAGTGAGGCATTGTTTTTCTCTGGAGACTTAGCGGAACGCTGGGTGGTAGAAAATTTGTGGCTGCCTGCAGATTCCAGGACTTCCTTCACTGAAATGCAAGGCAAAAGAGTTTTTAAGCAAAGTTTGTGATTTCAAGGGGATTCTGGGAGAAGGAACACTGGTGAAAGCCACACAAGTCCTGCACCCTTGGACTCCTCTGGTACTTATATGTTAAAGTTAATCCACCACTCACACTGTGAGCACCTCCAGAAATTATGGTTTCAAAGCATGAATACTTATTATCTGAATATTGAAACCAAGCCGTCCGAAGGTGGGCCATAAAGCCTCATCCAGACACCAACCTCTTTGTGGTCCATTCACACGCCGTTCAGGGACAACAAACAACCCTTTCATACCGCCTGCCCTGGGCCCAACCAATCACTGCACTCACATTAACTTACTGCTGCCAGACACGGGCCTGTCACATTCATACGCCACATGACGGAATACGTTTGACTGCATTTTACCACCTGTCAAGTCACTGCTTCCTTCTTTCTGAACATTACCGAAGGCATGCATAACAAACCTTTAGTAATGACTCCCATGACAGCCACCTGAGGCTCTGGAAGACATGGTTGTCATGCGCCTTTAGTGCACTCACTGTGCTAAAATCAACTCCTTCCAGTTTGTGGATGCAAGTTGGGGGTGTCCGAGTATGCCTTGTAAAGCTATTCCTCGAACTGAGCGAGCATATCTTCCTTTGAAACTAAGGCAGACATGCTGAGGAATTCTTGCCATGTTCCCTAAAGAGAAGGTCATAGACTATAAAAAAGGCCAGTGTTTGGCACACAGGGTAGTCCGTGAGAATGTAGCATATGTCACAGCCAACATTATGTGCAGTGCTGTGACTGTAATTCACTTATCATACAGCAAATTGAACATCTACTAAGTTCTGATGAAGGATGAACATGAAAAGCAGGTCAAACACTGACCCATACGTGTCATTGTCCTTAAGTGCTGGGATGGCACCAATGGGTTTGAATCCATAGGTGTAGATGCTGTACATCTATACTACCTTTACTATCTGCCTTCTGCATGTGCAATACCCCTGTGAAGGCACACCTACCATAAGCTTTCCTTACCCATTCATGTCTTTTTCCTCATCAAAGTCCTGAATAATCTTGTATATTTGTGAAGTGAACATATACTAATTTGTGAATGGAAGATAAGGGTGTCCGAGTATGCCTTGGGACGCCTATTCCTCGAAATGAGTGAGCATATATATAGCTGAAACTAAGGCAGACATGCTGGTGAAGAAATCCCAAGTTCTCTAAAGTAAAAAGTCAAACAAATATCCTGTGGGTCTCATTCACCAACACTTCTACTTTTACTTTGAAAGTGAAGCTACAAATTGAGTTTGCACACTTTCAAACAAGTAGAAATGTTGGTAAATATGTCCGACAGGACATTTATTTGATTTATTACACTTACTCTGGTTCTCGTTTGCAATCATGGTGGTCCTTGTGTAGCATACATAAGTTCCCTAACAAGAACTTCAAAATTCAATCATGCCTTTAACATTTTGCCACACAAGGTACTCTGTGACAATGTGGCATATGTTCTGTCCACTAGTGTGTGCAGTATTGGGACTATAATGCATGTTAATTGAACAGAACACATACCACGTTCTGACGGTGTATATAGGTGTCAAGCAGGCCATAAGAAAGGCCATGATTTCCTGAAGTAGATGAAGTAAAATTCTGTGGCTGCTTGCCTTAGGAAGCAATGGCCCATGGACATTCGGGATCCATGCAAAGCCACTGAAAGGCTTACCCAGCGGCAGCTCTACCTCAGTCGATTTACCAGAACTTTACTTTAGTATGATACAATGTAAAGCAAGTAGGGGCGCAGAGCCCTGGTTGAGATGGGCAATTGGACAGTTATACCAACTCTCCTGCCGCTTTCCATGCTTCAAGCACACTTTACAGCAACAACATGGATGATCCTTTTTGGGTGTTTTAGGATTGCGATCAGCTAAGTGTCACTCCTGCAGCCTTGCCACATCCTCCACAACATGTGAGGTGGAGGCTTCTGCTGCTTCTGTAACAGCAGTGAGGCTTTCAGTTGCAGACAACTGGAAGTCAAGGAAAGTCATGAGTCTTCCTGTGGTTGTCTGACAGTACACAACATATTGATTGTATGTTGCCATCTGGATCAGGTGGGCAAACAGTTTCTTGTACCAAGTGCGAGTTTTACGACACACATTCTATGGTTGAAGAACCTGGTCTTTCTTGTCCACTCCGCCCATGTATTTATTGTAATCAAGTATACAGATGGGCTTGTGGACTTCGGCCATGTGACCCCCAAACCATGCTGGAGGAAGTGCTTTCATCATGAATTGTAGTGAGCACATATACATCACGTCTATCCAAGAACTTGACTGCGAGCAGTTCGTTGGAACGCAAAGCAGTACTCTGGGATTTCTGGATTTTCTTGCAAACAAGCTCTTGCGGGAATCCTTTACGGTTACGAAGAACCGTACTCCAGGCCACAGTGCCAGCTTTGTAGAGCTCACTGAACAGCTCTACTCCTGTATAGAAACTGTCCACATAAAGGTTATAACCTTTGTGAAGGAGTGGCTGGACAAGTTCCCATACAATCCTATCTGAAACCCCTAATGCGGGAGGACAACCTACTGGGTTTTTGGTAGAGTCCTTCCCTATATACACTCTCAAGCTGTACCCAGAGCCAGAAGAGCTCTCACACAGCATGTACAGTTTCATGCCATAGCAAGCTTTTTTGCTTGCAATGTACTGTCTGAACAGCAGCCATCCTTTGTACAGGATCAAGGACATATCTATTGCTATATTCTTTCCAGGAGTATAGATCTCTGGAAACCTAACACACAAATGTTAAACGACAGGCCGAATTTTGAACAACCTGTCATGGCCTGGATCAGGGTTCTGCAAAGTCGGTCCTGGAGAGCCGGGTCCATGCCAGGTTTTTAGCATATCCACATTTAGAAAAAAAGATGTTTCAGAAATCTTCATTTTTCTAAATGTGGATATGCTAAAAATCTGGCATGGGCCCAGCTCTCCAGGACCGACTTTACAGAACCCTGGTCTGGATGATCCCGGGGCAATGCAGCAGAATTGTCATTGAAATGCAGCATGCACTGCAGTAGCAAAAAATGATCTCTGCTCATGTATGGGGCAAAAATGAGGGTTACACAAACCGCGCGAGTTGTTCAGTAGGCCCAAAACTATCTTCAACTCCGCCAGCCAAGTGGGAGTCCACTGGTGTGCCCTAGAACAGGGCCCTAGAGTGCCTCCACTCTCCCTCAGAAATTGGTATGCAGGCAAATTTGTTTGCTGCGCAATTTCCTGAAGGAAGTCAACATCCAAAAATAGATGAACGTAGTCGACTGGCAAAAAGTTGCCCGCATCGACTTTACATCCAGAGTCACCAGTAAAACGTGGATATGTGGCTGAACTAAATCAGGGGGCTGCCAAGAGAGCACTCTCTCTGTGCTTGCCACCGCACGCACCTGCTCTCTGGGTTGGGCTAACCCACTGCTCTGCGCTGCACAAACTGTTTTTGCAAAGGGACAGCACGACTGTCCTCATCGCCTCCCTCAGAATCATTGGAAGAAGTGTCGTTGGATGGGACTCCGCTGACTGAAAAATAACTCCCAGATTCTGCCCCGTTGTTGTCTCCCTCAGATGCTGTCTCAGTCTCTGATCCTGCCTCAGAGCTATCTTCCATAACCTGAGTTAGGGCTTGAGCAGCAGTCATCCAAAGAGACGCCATCTCTGCTACTGGCTAAACTGTCTCTCTAAAGTACTACTCTACGTAGGAGGCAGATAGAGTCACAAAATTGCTTGTAGGTGTGTGTGATGTGTCCAAAGAGTAAATGTCGTCACGTTTTCATCGCTTCTTCTCTGATTCAGCAGATTCTCTGAAGACACTGAAAAAAACAAAAAAGACACACTATTACTTCACCTTACCACATACCCATCATCACAGCCTTTAGCGCTGGTGGCACCCAGTGCAACAGTCATGTTTGGTGCCCTGCCTCCCATGACCTCATCAGTACCACCCAACAAAAGTGCCCCTCGTATCGCCATAGCCCCCCTCCACATACATTTAATTTGTTTTTTAAAGCTCAGGTAATGCCTGGCTTTACTAATCCACTCAGCCAAATAATTGTATATCCTTTGCAGCAGACATATAAAGCATCTGCGCTACTTTATGGCATCAAAACTGCCACTAGACAAAAGACAGACCTATTTCTATATAGAGAGAATCTATCTCCCTCTATTTTCTCCATATATTTATATATGCATATATATATATATATATATATATATATATATATATATATATATATATATATATATATATATATATATATGTATACATATATATATATATGGATATGTATATTTATATCACTTTAACTTATGTGTGGTTTCCCTAGGGGCCGATCGTGGCTCCCGGAAAACAACACATGTAAAAGAGTGATATGTATATATATATTTAGACACAAGTCATTACACAGCATTCAAGAGGCAATATTTACCAGCCTCTCGTGGTAAGAATGACGCCGGCACCATCCATCATCCCAAAATATATTTTTATTTCCTATTTCATGTGAAGTACAAAGTGCTATCCAGAGAAATATGGCAACGCGTTTCAGCCTGAGCCTTCGACTGGCCATAGAGTAGGTCGTGAGATCAGTGTATTTAAATCATGTGATCACCTAACATTCACCAATTAGAATCCCTGACACTTTTATATCACTTAGAAGGCATTTATACTTTTTTTTTTTACCCAAATTCAATTCATTTGTCTCAAATGGAAAAAAAGTTTAGACTAAACATGATTTTTACTCATTCAGCTAATGTATAAACCTGATATAACTCAGAGATTTGTACCCAATTTTTCAATATATCAACATATCATTATATTTACATTCCTATGAAGTTCAGGTAAAGTACCATTTTTATATTAATTAAAGTTACTCATTTATCTAAATTTGTGAGTTCCATTTGAAATGAGGACTATTCTATGAGTGCTATATCTTGTTCATATCTCTCCTCATATTGGGTTAATTGTACACAGTAAAGTACCCTACAGAAGAGAACAAAATAGACTAAATATCAAGCATAATTGAAGAGAAAGGGCTATCATACTCTGCAGTTTTATCAGAGAAGATAAGATACTCTTTCCGCAAGGATCCTGTTAGTTTCATTCATTTCATAACCCCATAGTCTATTACCTTAATCACATCATAATCCAACTAATTCTTCAAAAAGATTAAATATAAATAATCCAGTTCAAAATATGTCACTTTGTTTCCTATCTTTTATAAGTGTCTATGTAGCTCTGCATCTATGTTCAATCCACACGGCATCTCAGTTCCAATTAGAATGATCCATTTGGATTCAATTCTCCTCAGCCTTTGTTCACAATCTCCACCTCTGTCATTTTGTTTAATGTATTGAATACCATAGTATCTCAAGTCTTTTTGTTCACCTTGGTGCTGTTCCCAAATATGTTTTGCTATTACTTACGATTACTTATCTCCCTCATGTGTTGTAAAATTCATAATTTTAACTTGTTGACTGTACTTCCAACATATTTTTAACCACACACACATTCCATTACATAAATGACATATGGGGTCTCATAGTCTATATTTGCCATGATTTTTATATCCCTCCTGTCAAACCTTGTAAATTGCATCATATTCTTACCATAAGTATATGCTTTGAACTTTGTGCACTTCCAAAAACCTTGCCTTCTTTTGTTTAGCCAATTCAATGTATTTTTCCTTTTTGGGGTCATATGACTGCTTGTTAGGTGATGTTAGGAGGCCCTAAAGTTGGCGTTCTTCTATATGTAATCAGCGGATGATTGGGTAATGATTTAGATAGTGTTTCATCCAACAATAATAACCTCCAGTTATCCTTTAGAAGTTTTTTCGTCTCCTGACTCCGTGCATCAAATCGCATAATGTCTCGTGTAGCATCAATATTTGAATCAATGCTTTTCATTCTGGGGATCAGAAGTTCATCTCTTTTGGTTGCAACGCTCTTCTTAATGCATCATCCAAAACCGAGTTCGGGTATCCCCTTCTGTAAACTCTTTCATACATCTCATTCATTTGAATTCTCAATTCTACTTCTTCTGTACAATTACGTTTGACTCTCAAAAATTCCCCATATGGTACACTCCATTTCAGAGCATTTGGATGTCCACTTTTTGCATGCAGTAAACAATGTCTAGATAGTTGATTTCCAACTCACTTATTTAATATGTAAAGCTTAGTTGCTGGGGATTATCATTCAAAGATATTATGAATTGTTTCAGAGGCTCTTTTCCTCTTCCCATATTAGGAAGAAGCCATCAATGTAGTGCACCCATAACAGAGCATGATTTAGCATTTCCTTATTTTTCTTTTGCCAGACCACCTGTGAATCCCACATCCCCATCAGGAGATTTGCATATGTGGGTGCAAATGAAGTCCCTATAGCTGTCCTTTGTTCTTGTAAATAATATTTGCCATCAAACATAAATACATTGTGAGTCAGACAGTATTGCAACATTTCTAGTAACATTTCCGAATGTTCCAATAGACTGATAGATCTAGATCTAAGGAAATATTTGCAAGCTTCCAAACCATCCTTATGTTTGATGGATGTATATAGAGAGACAACATCAATTTTAGCCTTAATATAGTTGTTTTTCCATGGTATATTGTTAATCCTATTTAGGAAATCCATAGAGTCTCTCAGATATGATGGAACATTTGAGACGTATGGAAAGAAACATTTAGATGAATCTTGAGGTATTTTCAAGAAGAGACCCTATAGAACTTACAATGGGGGGCCCTGGTGGATTTGATTTATTTTTATGAATTTTCGCCCAAAATATATGTGAGTGAGTGACCGGATGATCTGTTTTAAAATATCTATATTCTTCATCTTCTAGTAAACCATTCTCTAATCATTTTTTTTAATTGCAATGGTATTCCACCATATAGGTTTCCATGGGATTGCTTTTTAGTTCTCTATAATTGTCCTTGTTTCCCAATTGTTTTTTTAGCTTCCTTGATATAGTCATCACTATTCAACAGTACAATATTGCCCCCTTTATCAGATGGTTTGATGATAATTGTATTGTCATTTCGCAAATCCTTCAGTGCACACCAATCCTCTTGTGTCATATTCAGGTTCTCAGAACTTTTCGTTTATTTAGTGTTTTTAGATAATCTCAGGGCTATCCTTGTCAGCCCATCTGTCATTACTTCCTGTAATACATACATTTTATTTCCAGCCGGCAACTGAGGACAAAACTGCGATCTAGGTCTATATTGATTGGAAATTGTTGCATCCATTGGTAACCCCAATGTAGGGCATAATTCCTGATCTGATAGATCTCCATAATTAATGTCTCCAGAGTCTCCTATTGAGTCCTGTTCCAGATGTGTTAAAGTTCTAAGAGATCCCAAATCTGATACTGTCAGTGGCGAAATCTGCTGGGATCTATTCATCCTTTGTTTCTTAATTTTAGATCCAAATCATTTTTTTGGTTTCAGTTTCCTTGAGAACTTATATAAATCAATTCTCGCTGTTGCTAAGTCCATCGATGTTATAGGACAGAAATTGAGACCTTTATTCAAAAGTATGAGGTGTTTGTCTTCCAGTTTTTTAGATGAAAGATTAATTACCACGTCCTCATTTATCGTTGTTCCTGATATCTTCCTTATTTCTTTCCTTTTCCTCTTCCTCTGTGATCTCCTTGTTCTCTTTGTCCCATCTTGTTCTGTACTCCTCTTCCACGTCTTCAGGTTTCCATATGGTACAGCCTAATTTCTACTGAAAAATCAAATTTTAGTCTGCCCACTGTTCGTGTTTTGTCCCCCGAACTCGCATCTCAGCTTTCCATACTTGAGGAAGCTCTCTCTTTTTTATTTGTTCTGTCCAAATTTTGCTTTGCATAGAAAGAATCAAAACGTTTTGCAAAAGTAAAAAATTTTCCTGTCGAGTAATCTATCTTATCTCTATTAATTTTTTTTGCTTTTTTCAATTGTATTTCTTTTTCATGTTTCTCCAATAGTTTTTCCATTTTCTCTATCATTTTTTTCACATCTTCCGTAGTTTGTAAGGATGACATCTTTTCTTTAAGATTCTTAATTTTTAATAGAGTTCTTTCCAGTTTTCGCTCAGCTTGTGTTATCAAGGTTTGCATTAATTTCATAGAAAATTCCGTTGTGTCCATTTGCCATTGTCTTAATAAGTCTGTCTCCATATCATTCAGGGTTGGTAATACAAAGATTCTTAAACCTCTCGGGACTCTTCCACTTTCAATGTATTTCTGCAATGTGGCCTTTTCCCACCATTTATTAATCTCCATTGTTTTTGCTTGTTCCAGTTCCTTCATAAGTAGGTTGAGTGGTAATTCTCGATCCCTTATTATACTTTATTCCTGCATGTTTATCATTTCTTCTTCTTCATATTACTTTTTCATAATTTGTTCTCGTTTTGTAATCCTTTCAGCCATTTTAAATGATATTAGTTTCAATTATTGTTACTCAAATTCCAAATGCATTATTGCACCTATATTTCCTCTTTTTTATACTGATATATATATTTACATACATATCTCTAGAGAGATTTGTCTCTTGTTACATATGTATGTATAGATATATATATATATATATATATATATATATACATATATATATATATATATATATCTGTATATATCTGTATATATATATATATATATATCTGTATATATCTGTATATATATATATATATATATATATATATATATATATAGAGACTGACTCTCTACATCATTTCTTCTTTCATACTTGTGTGCTTTCCCTGGGGACGATCGTGACCCCATGGCAAAGCACACATGTATAAAACAAGCATTTGCAATGCAGTGGGTCTAGTGTTTGCTTGAGTTAACGCTATTCGCGTTGTAAACTCCTAACCGGACTTTTCTTTCCGCATAAACTGAAAAGTAAAACAGTTTTACATAAGCAAGCCGACGGCTGCCATGGGCGCAAACACACAAAAGGTAAACAGAAGTGCGCTCGCAGTGAAATGTATCAGCAAAAGTGCAATTATCCATGTAACCGGCAAAAGTGTAACTATCCATATAACCGGCAATAGTGTAAATATCCATGTGAAAGGGTCGATGTCATGCAAAGCACTCTACTACTGCACAGCGAAATCCCGCTGCCTATGAAATGAAGAGAAAAAGTAGTAGAGAAACCATGCAGAAAACACAGAGCCTCGTATGTTTTCAGTAGTTGGCTGGTGCGCTCGAGGCGGGCTAAACACTAGAAAAGGCATGAAATATGCATGCCTTTCACTAATTAAAGCAAGCTAATTTTAAAAGGCAAGCCCACAAACCAACCGAACTAATGGGCTTGACATGGGTGTGGTTGAAAGCCCACAGAGAGATTACACCAGGGACAGAGTGCTTTGCGCTCAACCCTAAAATTGCCCCCATAGAGGGTCAGCCCTTTCATTTTTTTTAAACTATTCCCGGGGGTGGAGGGGGCACGATCGCCCCCACCACAGAAAACCATATTTTTTTAAATTATGAAATATATTCCCCCCCAGGGGCCAGCCCATGTGGGAAGGGCCAACCCTGCCATTTGTTTTTTAAACATTAATTTTAGTACCTGGTGGGCGCAATCCCCCAACCCCCCGAGAAGAACCTCAACATCTTTTTTTTTTAATTGTGCCCCTGGGGGGTTGGGCGGCCCACTACACGGGGGCCAATCCCCCAAACAAGATCCCTGGTGTCTAGGGCCGTTTCCTACCCATGAATTGCAGCCGCACTGTGACCCATGGCCAGGAAACAGTGCAAGGAAGGAATCGATGGAATGGGGAAACTCTCCCCTTTCCATCAATGCATCCCTGGCATCTGGGGAGGCCGTTTTGGCCTTTTTCCCCCCCATCAAGGATCCCCAGGATCAAGGAGCAGGTGAGCGTCCTCTCCCCACTCCAGTTCGAAAAATGGTGACGTCAGCACTCCTGATGGTCAGGAAAGGGGGCAGGTTGAGACGCGGAAGTTCTTCCACGTCTCCCGGGGTAAAAAAAAAAACAATACCTCCCTGGCATCGGCCACTGGTCGTGACCCGCACCAGGGAGGGTGTGCTGGCGTCGGCCAGCGGTGCCCAGTCTTACATCTAATTTTTGTGCTCATTCTAGAGCCCCTTGCAGCCTGGATCAGGGGAGACCATCTGAATAGAGGTCTCTGGTGAACTGACTGCTGGGAGGATAGAATATTACTTTATGCAGACGATATACTGTTGTATGGCGGATATAGTCTTCATCCTTGATAGAATAATGCATATACTCACCCAATTCGGTGGCTATTCAGGCTATACCATTAATTGCAATAAATCTCTCATCTATATCCTTAGTGGACAGATTCCGAAATTGCCTTAGGATGGCGATATTATCATCACCAGCAATGGATTTCATTACCTTGGTGTCCACGTTGCCTCTGACCCCAACTTATTTTATAGCAAGAACCCACTGCCACTGATTATGCATCTAAAAGGAGATGTCCAACACTGGCAGTGCCTGCCGCTATCTCCTTTGGCCAAGGCATTTATTTTTAAGATGCCCCAGTCACCCAATGTCCCTGACTATTTGCATTTGGCATACAGTGCTGCATGCCCTTGCCTGGAAGGCATAGGGACACTCAGGCTACTCCCTTATGGGACTCTACGATGCTGGGCACACTGGGAGCGCTGCCTGGATTTGCAAAATGAGACCTCATAGAACTTTTCGGGGGGTGATCTGCTAGAGAACAGGGACATTACTTCCTTTGCAGATTTGAAACAAGAATACCAATTAGCCCCACAGAGGCTTTTCACTAACTGCAAGTTAGACGTGCACTCGAGGCTGTGCTGCCCAAGGGAAAGGACATTCCTGATTCCTCCCCTCTAGAGGATCTTCTATTAGACAACACCATGCCTCGCCGAGCGATCACATGTAAAAGACTGATTAATAACCTGCCAGTCACGCTCTGGAATTTGCAAGAGCAATGGGGCAGGGAACGGGGGAGATTGCGGGCGGGGGTGAGAGATGGAGGACGATTAATGGTTTGAGGCCTTGACTTTCCAGAGGAAGGTAGCGATAAAGTCGGGCTTCAGCCTCAAACAACTAAGGAGTCTACACAGGGTTTATTTTGCATGTACCACAATGGGAAAGATTGGGAGAACATCTAATGCACGCTGCCATCAACAGTGCAGAAACCAAGGTTCACTCATGTACATTATTTGGAATTGTCCTCAGATACATTTTTGGCAGGCAGTAATTAAATGCATGAATGTTCTGTGTGTAGCACAATGGCAACTTCAGCAAAATGGTGCATATTTAATGTTTGGGACTCTCCTCAATCAAATTGCATGTAGCAAACTTGGATGACCTTGGGCCTGGCTGTAGCAAAACGTAATATTGGGTGGCTATGGGGTAGCACTGGCACCAAGGGTGAGAGACTGGAAGTGGGACATAGATTGGTGCATGTTGGCCGTAAAAATAACATACGAAAGTCGGGGATGTCTGTAGAAATGAGCAACGATATGGGGCAAGTGGAATGATTACAGAGGGAGTACTATTGGTTCCTATATGGAAACTGAACTGGTGGCTTCTCCACTTCATTGACCTAATCCAATGGTTGTGTTTTACTCAATGGAGTAACACAAAGAGAGGGAGGCAGTGTTAGAAATGGGGTTTCTGGTTAGCTAGGGTATGCACCTCAGCCAGGCAGAACCCACCACTTTAGTCAGGGCAAGGGAGCGACACATGCAAGATAACCCCTGCTCACACCCTTGGTAGTTTGGCACGAGCAGTCTTATCCCAGAGGCAATGTGTAAAGCATCTGCACAACACACACAACACTAGTGACACATTAAATACACAACAAAGGAAAGTCCACAACCCGTTATATCAAAATAAAATAAATTGCACATAAATTATTAGACCAGACCCAACATGTATCAGTAATACCCTGCTGCGCGAGCAGTTATTAGAACATTACGCAGGTTACTAGTACTCTCCAAAAGTAAGCAGTAAGCTGTAGTCAGGTAAACACTATGCTGCAACACCAGCCATAGTCAGGTCATCTTTATCACAAAAAATGCACATATCATTATAAACACCTTATCGTAAATGCCAGGACATCATCCCAAATGCAACTAGAAGAGAAACATTCTCATATGAGGGTTATGTCCTAACCAGTGTTACCCTCCCCATGCATGCAAAACAAAACCTGAAATACGTTGGTCAGCAGTAGCATGGAGAAAAAATATAATTCATCAGGGCATAACATGCATCATAAGTAAAGGAAAAGAAATGCAATATGTACTGTGATAACAGGAATATCAGGCGGAAAGGTATCTGCGATATCATAGCTTACATCCTGGCAGGAGTATGCAGCATAAACGGTGAGGGCATAACCTGTCATTGGTGGAATACACATTTTAATGAATTCCCCGAACATCATCAGGAATGCTACAAAAAGGGAAACATTTCCATCTGGCATCCACAAGTACCTTCTATATGCAAGGGTGTCCCGCATATTTACTCCAGGCAGCCGCAGCCTCAAGGGAAATACCAGTCCCGGCGGTGAAGGTGTTCTCAAGTAGATGCTTGCTTGGGTCTCTCACTCGATAAATCACTGATGGCGGCTCTTCTCTACTTCTCCTGCACCGGCCGGGGGGGTATGGGGGGGGGGGGGGGGGGGGGGCACATCAGCACAAACAGGGTCGGGCGTGCTCTAATACTGCTGCCGCCCTGACCAGATGGATAAGTAGGCACCCCTCACGCCGGCTGCACTAGCGAAAAACAGCACTCTTCATGCACTGTAAATGACAGAAATAAAGCGCTCTCTCAGCACTTGGAGTAAGGGAGGGAGCTCTCTGGGCAAAAATGCAAGCGCTCTTCACATGCTGATGCCCCACTGTACTTCCCAAAAGCTCCCCACAGACAAGGGGCACTCCCCTCGTGCCCACCCGAAGGAACAACACTGAACCAACATAAATGCAGAGGAGCTGTGGGGGGGGGGGGCACATCACCCAGCCACTGGAGACAGTTGTGGGTGTAAACGTCTTCAGGGCTCAAGCAAGCAGGCCAGCACAAGGGTCCAGAAAAAGCAGTGGTAGTCCTTCTAGTGACCTAGCAGGTCACAGGTGAGCCCAACAGCAAAGCAATCCCAAGGCGGTCCCTTGCGAGTCCTTCTCACATCTTCTGCCCAGTTCACCAGTCCATTAGTGTCTAAAAATGTGGGGGCAACCCCCTGTAATTACACTCATTTTGCACAGCTTCCACAAAAGAGGGAGAGGGAGCTCCAATCAGCACTAACAGGTTTCAGGATATCCCTTCTCCTCCAGCACTGGCTCCACACATCAGTAGTGGGGAAATTAGTCCTTTGTGTGAGGCCAGGGCACAGCCTTTACAGATGCAGGTGTGCCCTGCCTCTACCTCTCCCTGCCCAGGAAGATCATTCATATGCAGATGTACTCTTGATACCCCTTCCTGTGTCCAGGCTGTCTGAAAAGTATAAACAAAGCCCTGCTGTCACTCTGCCCCAGACATGGATTTGTGTCAAGCAGCAAAACACTAGAGTCATAAGCACAGAGAAATATCCACTTTCTAAAAGTGGCATTTCTACAATGGTAATACAAAACCCACCTGCACCAGTAAGCAGCATTTCTCACTACCATTCCAGCCATACCAAACATGCCTATGTCACCTCTCCTAGATCAGACAATATCACTTAGACATATGTTAGGGCATTTCCAATGCAGTCCTATGAGAAGAGCAGAACTCATAGTAGTGAGAAACTAAACAGGTGGTTTGTCACTACTATGACATGGAGTACATAAAGACATATTTCCTATCTTTTATGTACACAGCACCCTGCCCATGGGCAAGCTAGGGCCTACCTTAGGGGTGGCGTATATATAGTAAAAGGGGGGTTCCTGGCCTGGCAAGTAAATTTAGACGCCAGGTCCCTGTGGCAGTAAGCTTCACATGCAGGCTTGGCAGTGGCAGGCCTGAGACAGGTTTGAAAGGCTATTTATAGGTGGCGCAAGCTGCGCTGCAGGCCCACTAGTATATGGAACAAGGGACTTACAAGTAAATTGTGGGGCATATTTATACTTTTTGATGCAAAACTGCACTAACGCAGTTTTGCATCAAAACGTTTAGCACCGGCTTGCGCCATTCCTGAGCACCAGCCAGGCGCCATATTTATGGAGTGGTGCGAGCTGGTGCACAGGGTGGGCTAGCGTTAAACAAAAAATGGCGTTAGCCGGGTGGGGGTGACGGTATGGGAGAAGGGGGTTTTGCACCAAAAAATGACATTAGGCTGAATAAAGTAAAGAAAAAGGCCTGTAACCAGCCCAGCATCGTTTTCTAACGCAAAACTTTCCATACCACGTGACTCCTGTCTTAAGAAAGATAGGAGTCATGCCCACCACCCCAGTGGCCAGCACAGGGTACTTGTGTCCCCTGGGTATGGCTATTGCACCCTGTGCCATGCAGGGGGCCCCAAGTTGGGTCCCCGATAGCACTTTAATTTTTTTAAAATATGTAATTACCTATACTTACCCTACTTACCTGGGATGAGGTCCCCCATCCTCTGGTGTCCCTCTGGTGTGGGTGGGGGTGTTCCTGGGGCTTGAGGAGGGCACCTGTGGACCCATTCCATGGTGTTTAACTATGGAAATGGGTCCACAGGTCCCCTAACGCCTGGTCTGACCCAGGCGTTAAATAATGGTGCAAGAGCTTTGCACCATTATTTAGCCCATCCTCCCACTCATGCGTTATTTTAGCATGGGAGGATAAATATGGGGCTATGGGGTTAGCACATTTTTTAGATGGGAACGCTTACCTTGCATCTCATTGATGCAAGGTAGGTTCACGCATCTAAAATATGGTGCAAACGCCAGTATTTTGATATTAGACGTATCTAACGTCAAAATATAAATATGGAGTTTGTTTTGCGCCAAATTTGCATAAAAAGTATGATGCAAATTGGGACAAAAATGGAGTATAAATATGCCCCTAAATGTGCCAATCAGGTGTTACATAATCATACCAAGTTTAGAAGGGAAAGCACATGCGCATTAGCAATGATCAGTAGTGATAAATTGCTCAGAGTCTTAAAGCCAACAAAAAGAGGTCTTAAGAAATGGAGGAGGAAGGCAAAACGTTTGGGGATGTCCCTGTAAAAAAGGCCAGGTCCAACAGGAAAGCGTTAACGTGATGTTTTTTATTCATTTTAAGCCATGTCTAATCATGATTGCATGTGACCTATTTGTCTGCTTACTGCTTTCTATGTTTCAAATAAAAAGATTTTTTTAAATACAACACCCAAAATGCATCAGGCTATCACACAAAAGTCCAGGACTGAAAACAGTGTTCATATTTACCTCCCGAGAGCTGGTCACTCTAAACCACAAAGAAGATCAAATTACTGCTAGTGCTTTGTTTGCTATTGTTCTCTGCCAGCGTCATGTGTAGAGAGCTTGTACCTAAGATGTAAAGTGAGATTCAGATCATGAGGTGATATTTTCTGAATCTGAGAGACGGTGGTAGATGAGCAGCATCCAAGGGCCCTAAAGGCATAGTTACCAATGGTTCAGTAGATGTTGCGACACCCAGGCCCAGACCCCTGAGGGGCCCATTGAACCCTGATAACTGTTATATTTTAATTCTCCAACAGAAAATCAACACAGCCATTTTTCTTACTTGCACCACAGCCCTTGGTATATTTGCTTCACTCCTGAAGGACACAGACTCCTCTGGCAGTGAAGTACCTTCTCTCAGGCCCTCTGAAACAGACATTGAGATGGAGGTAGACAATGGAGGCCTAATTCCATCACTTGAAGATAGCTGCTTTATAGCCATTCCTGTAAGAGAAGTGGGAGCAAAACCATACATCAAAATTTGGACTACCCCAAATTTACCTCATTCAGTTCTCCCACGGTGTACTGGATCAGAGGTGGTGTTAAACCTCACTTTCACAAGGCAATGTTTCCCCACGTTAAGGCACCTCTCCAAACATTAATTAGCAGAGTAAAAACAGTTCATTAAATAATGGGGTCCCCTCAATAATTGAGTTCTAGATCAATTACAAGTTAGAAAAGATTTTATTACAAAACTTCATACTTGGCAGTACAGTGTCAATGCCATGAAGGCTCTCAGATGCAAAGTTATACAGAGTATGTAAACATCAGAAAATATTCTAAGTCTCAGCAGGCAGCAAAATCATAAAAAATTAGGCAGCATCCCTAGCAGAATAAGAAAGACTTCACCATGTCCTCCAAAAAAGAGTTTCTTATATTCATTTCCTGCAAAGTAATTTAAAAAAGCTGAAGAATCATCCTGGTGTGAGCAAAAGTATCATTTCTTTAGCAAATCAGAACACAATAATAGTACATGTAATTACCTTATCACATAAGCGCCATCACATTACTAAGAATGTTCGAACAAATATGAAACATCAAGAAAATAGAGCCTTCTCCCAATCAATGAATCAAGTAAAGAAACACATGAGATAGGTGCGTCTTGCAATCTTATCTTACATTAACATCATAGCAAGTTCAACACTAGCAAGGCAGTGAAAATAAACCATTATGTCATCAGCTTTTAGTGTTCTGGGAAGCCTGTGGGAAGATGATGCCTGAATGATAGAGATTACTCCCAGCTTGTTCAAAATTTGAGATTTATACAGACATGTGACCTAACTGAAACACATTAATAACTTCTCTTTTCTACATCATGCAAAATGTGTTCCAATTGCAACTATATTCCGTCTGTATGCAGGATTATGGGGGTCATTCTGACCTCGGCGGTAAAAGGCGCTTACCGCCGGTCAGAAGACCGCCATAACACCGCCGCGGCCGCGTAAACCGCCACGGTCATTCTGACCCGCAACTTGCAAACCGCCAAAAACCCGACATCCACAAAAGTCCGCCACACCAAAGGTCAGCGAAAAAATGGCGATGACCAAACCTCCACCGTCACGCCAACAGAAATACACCCATACCATTCCGACCCACAAATCCACACGACGGTCTTTCAAACGCGGTACTCCATTGGCGGTACACACCGCCGCGGTCAAAATACACACACACATAGAAAACTCAGCCACATTGGTCAGTTTGAAACACGCACACCTGATACACATACTAACACCACTCCCACACACCCAACACAATATAAAACACCCACCCACATCACCCACAAACCCCTACGACCCGAAATTATTGACGAAGGCTTGAGAGAGAGCACAGAATAGACAATCCCACAACACAGAGGCACACAACACCATCACCCACACAGAATCCACGCACCAAACACCACACACCACCACACGCACCAAACTCATCACCACAAACGCCACCCCACACCTCATCCACACCACCCCATGGCACCCCAAAGACACCCCAGGTTCACTGATGCCGAACTCAGGGTCATGGTGGAGGAAATAGTCCGTGTAGAGCCCCAGCTCTTCGGGGCACAGGTGCAGCACACCACAATTGCCAGGAAGATGGAGCTATGGCAAAGGATAGTGGACAGGGTCAACGCGGTGGGACAGCATCCACGCAATCGGGATGACATAAGGAAGCGCTGGAACGACCTACGGGGGAAGGTGCGTTCCATGGTATCAAGGCACAACATTGCGGTGCAGAAGACTGGCGGCGGACCCCCACCTACTCCCCCAGAATTTACAGCATGGGAGGAGGAAGTCTTGCACATCCTGCATCCTGCATCCTGAGGGCCGCGCAGGAGTAGGCGCAGGAATGGACTCTGGTAAGTCAAATCTTCACTACTGCTTCCCACCCCCACCCCACCTGCATGCCAAATCATACCCCCACCCTCACCCCCACCCCCATCACACCAACTCCTAGCAAAAGGCTCACCATCACAACCCACCCATCCCAACACCAAGCCCTGCATGCGACCACAAAGCATGGACACCCATCACCAAAGCATGCCCACTGCACACACACATCACCCCCACAAGCCACCCTCACAAAAGCCCCCACAAGGGAATGCCTGCACTTGGGTACACGGACACCCACCCATCACACGAAATGCCACACACAAAAGCAATAACCATACCTTTATACCCCTGCAGGACCCGAACGCCACCACACCGCCACGGAGGGTCCAGAGATGTCCATCCCACCCCCAGAAGAGGCCCCCAGCGATGACAGCAGCTCTGTCTCCCTGGACCCAGATGACCGGCCCGGCCCATCGGGGACCTCTGGACAGTCGGTTCCCCACAGACAGCCACAGGCTACACCAGACCCAACCCCCTCTGGGAACACCAGCACAGCTCCCACCCAGCGGGCCCATGCCTCTGTCTCCAGGACACGTCAATCAGCAGTGTGTCCACCACTACAGGGCACCGAGGTTGACCCACCACCCCAACAACAACAGGGACCTGGGGGCAGTGGTAGTGGGCACACCGTCCAGGGGACAGAGGCCCAGGAACACAGGGGAACTGGGAGGGCTGCTGTGCGACAGGGGAGGGACAGGCCCAGGGAACCGACTCTCCAAGAGGCCCTCTCCTCCATCATGGGAGCTTACCACCACTCCCAGGAGACGATGGCGACAGTACTGGCCCGGTTCCAGGAGATCCAGGCACTGCAGGAGGAACGGTACATGGGGTTCAGAGAGGAACTGAAGAACATCGGTTCCGCAATGGGGACCATCGTCGTGGCCCTTACCCAGATAGTCACCACATTGCGGGACCATGTGGCACCCCAAAGGGCCCCTGTCACTAGCCCAGGCCAGGAACAGCCTACCACCTCCGCCGGCGCTAGTGGACAGGAGGCCCCCACACAACAACAGGCCACCAGAACCCCACCTCCTGCAGAAGAAGAACCACTCGCAAGCGGAACCTGAGATCATACAAGAAGACAGAGTAGGATTGCAAGACCCCCGCCAGCCTAAGATACCCCCTGATGTCATCCCACTGTCCCACATTGTCACCCTGTCCAACCTTTAACTGCCCCTGCTCCATCCTTCCACAGGCATATGGACAATGCACCTGTGCGACTGAGAACTGGACTCTGCCATGGACATTACTCCACCCCCACCCATCACCGTTTTACAATCATGTACCTATATGTAGCACTTAAAATAAATCACTTATTGCACTTAAAATAACAGGAGTCTGCTTGTATTCTTAACAAATGTATTACACATAACGGTGCAATAATGTCCAGTTACTTTGTGATGACAACATACCAATTTCAATAAGCTTTAGTCCATGGGCAAACAAAGCTGAAGTCAGGCAGTGGGTCATACAGCTCTGAAAAGGGAAGGGAAAGTCACAAATCAGTTAACAGGAACTGGGGGGAAACACAGACAGTGGAGACGCATGAGGCCTTAAGTAAATGTAAAATGGCGTGAGTGATTCTTACCTGTGTGCTACTGAAAATATTGTTGTATGACTGTATCCCTGTTGTCCGTGTTGTCCCCGTTGTCTTCCTCCTCTTCACTCTCCACAGGCTCCACAGCTGCTACAACACCACCATCTGGACCATCCTCCTGCAGAAAAGGCACCTAGCGTCGCAAAGCAAGATTGTGAAGCATACAGCAGGCCACGATGATATGGCACACCTTCTTTGGTGAGTACATTAGGGATCCCCCTGTCATATGCAGGCACCTAAACCTGGCCTTCAGGACCCCGAAGGTCCTTTCTATGATCCTCCTAGTTCGCCCATGGGCCTCATTGTACCGTTCCTCTGCCCTGGTCTGGGGATTCCTCACTGGGGTCAGTAGCCACGACAGGTTGGGGTAACCAGAGTCACCAATTAGCCACACACGGTGTCTCTGTAGCTGTTCCATCACATAAGGGATGCTGCTATTTCGCATGACATACGCGTCATGCACTGACCCAGGGAACTTGGCATTTACATGGGAGATGTACTGGTCAGCCAAACAGACCACCTGGACATTCATCGAATGATAACTTTTTCTGTTTCTGTACACCTGCTCACTTTCTTTGGGGGGAACCAAAGCCACATGGGTCCCATCAATGGCACCAATGATGTTGGGGATATGTCCAAGGGCATAGAAATCACCCTTCACTATAGCCAATTCGCCCACCTCAGGGAAAATAATGTAGCTCCGCATGTATTTCATCAGGGCAGACAACACTCTGGACAAAACCTTAGAAAACATAGGCTGAGACATCCCAGATGATATGGCCACTGTTGTCTGAAAAGACCCACTTGCCAAAAAATGGAGTACTGACAGAACCTGCACCAGAGGGGGAATCCCTGTGGGTTGGCGGATGGGGGACATCAGGTCTGGCTCCAGCTGGGCACACAGTTCATGTATAGTTGCTCTGTCAAGCCTGTATGTAAGTATGATATGTCGTTCTTCCATTGTCGACAGGTCCACCAGCGGTCGGTACACGGGAGGATTCATCCTTCTCCTCGCAAGTCCCAGCGGACTGTGCCTAGGAAGGACAACATGGAGCACAGAGTCAAGCAACCCACAGGTTCGTTCACACAGCTTGCACAGTACACGAATCGCTATGCATTGAAAGGCTTGTATGAGTGGCAATGCAAGGCCTAGGCCTGTGTGACAGTAGAAATTATGCCATGTGGGCCCTTGAAATGGCAGCTGCCTGACCTGTGAAGTGTGACAGTGGGATGTGAGGTCACTGCGCTGGCGTGGCACACCGTGGCGGTAGGTGGTCGAAGACCGCAGCGCAAAGCAGCATTGGTTAACATTGAACCCTATGGGTCTCAGGAGCCAATGACGATGTGCGCCGGCGGTCGCGGTACGCACCGCCGCGGTAAGCACCGCCGCGGGCGTGACCGCCATTTTCTAACTGCTTCATCACTCGAGACCTGATCATCCACAGGAGAGGACCTATACTGCAAGTGCTGCTGTGACCTCGGTCTGGGGGATACAATGGCTGCTGCGACTGGGGAAAGGGACCCTGCCTTCACTTCCGAAGAATTGGAGAAACTTGTTGATCGGGTCCTCCCCCAGTATGCGCTACTCTACGGTCCTCCAGACCAACAGGTTAGTACACAGGGTGCACGTTGAATGGGCTATGCCTGTGTTGAGTGGGGTGTATGTAAGATGGTGGGGAGGGGAGCGAATGAGGAGTGCAACGCACGAAAGATGAGAGCATGTGCCACATGGCAAGGTTGGGGAGGGGGGGCCACTCACATTGACCAGGCAGAAAACTGATGCGATTTCCTTTACCACCCTGTACATGTCACATAGGTCGGCGCCCATCAGAAGATCGACATTTGGCGTGCCATCGCCAAGGACGTCCGGGCCCTGGGGGTCCAAAACAGACGGGGCACCCACTGCCGAAAGAGGTGGGAGGACATCCGCCGCGGGACCAGAAAGACCGCCAAGTCTCTGCTGGAGATGGCCTCCCAACGTAGGAGGGGTTCCAGCCGCCAATTGACCCCCCTGATGTCCCGGATCCTGGCGGTGGCCTACCCCGATTTGGATGGGCGCGTGAGGACATCACAGCAGACACAAGGGGGTGAGTATCAGCACATTCTGCTATCTTTGCGCGCAGTGAAGGTGTCTGGGTGGGGGAGGAGGGCTGTGGCTATCTCTAGGCCAGGGCGCATTCTGTAGGCTAGGCCCCTCCGTTAGACACGGCCCTGTGCCCCCACCCCCCACCTCTGTAGGGTGCCAAGTACAGCTATCCATGGTCCGGCCTCACTCATGTGTGCATTTGTCGTCCATAGACCTGTAGGCCTAGTCACAATAACTGAGTAGTGTACCCCGATTGCGCGGCCTAGTGCAGGGGGCTTCTGTGTCTGTCCTCTCCGACAACGGTGTTGCCAATGCATGCACTCAACCTGTCTTCATTTCTCCCCCCCCCATTTTCTTTGTCTTCCTGTTCATGTGTGCATTAGCATCATCAGGCGGAGGAGAAGTGGCATCGGGGCACGAGGGAGCTGCATCTCACATGGCCCCGGAGGGCCATACAACAGGCTCCGAGTACACCAGTGAGACAGAGGGCGAGTGGAGCTCCACAACGGGGACCCGTGGAGACGTCAGCGACAACGACACGTCCTCGGAAGGGAGCTCCCTAGCGGTGGCGGCAACATCCGTGCCCACCGCCACAACAGGTACAGCCGCCACCCAGCGCACCAGCCCTGCCCTCCCAGCAGCCCCTCAGCCTTCGCTCCGTGCCCGCTCGCCCAGGAAGGCGGGCATCTCCTTCGCCCCACGCACCTCAGGCCCTGCCCCAGTTACCCCTGCTGCCCTCAGTGAGGAGGTCATTGACCTCCTCAGGACACTCATTGTTGGGCAGTCTACCCTTTTGAATGCCATCCAGGGTGTAGAAAGGGAGGTGCATCGGAGCAATGCATACCTGGAGGGCATTCATTTGGGTCAGGCTGCCCATCAGCGATCGTTCAACACTCTGGCCTCAGCACTGACGGCAGCCATTGTCCCTGTCTCCAGCCTCCCTCTTCTGACTCCCTCCACCCAGTCCCAGTCTCCTGTTCCTCTGCCTATCCCATCCACACCACCAGACCAGCCTGCACACACCTCTACACCCAAGGGCAGCTCATCCAGACATAAGCACCACATATCCCACAAGCATTCACCCAAGCAACATCCAGATGCAGACATGCCAACAGTCACTACCACCTCTGTGTCGCCCACCTCCTCATCTCCCTCCTCCCTCCCTGTGACGTCTCCACTCACACCTGCATGCACACCACCATCAGCCAGTACTTCCATCACCAGCACACCCTCCATTACAGTCCGCACACGTGCAGTCACCACCCCCACTGCCATTTACACATCCCCTGTGTCCTCTCCCAGTGTGTCTGTCACCCCCTCTTCCAAACCACACAAACGCAGGCAGCCACCCACCCAACAGCCATCCACCTCACGACAGCCTCCGTCACAAGCACCTGCACCCAAAGACAGCACACTTGACTCTCCTACAACCACATCCTCTTCCTCCACTCCCATACCCACTACACCTACCCGTCCCTGTCCTTCCCAAGTCCTTTTCCTTTCCAACCTTGAGCTCGTTCCAATCACTGACCCACCCCCTCCATCTGGTAAGAGTAAAAAAAGCACCTCAGCCACCACCAGCCCTGCATCTACTGTGACCATAGTGCAGGGCTATTGGAGTCCACCAGCTCCTAGGGCAGGAACATCGGCCAGCAGCAAGGGGACAGCCAGCCCACCCCCTGGGAAGAGGACAAAAAAAAAAAAGGGCCGGCGCGACAAGCCTGAGACGGTGCCACCAAGAACAGTAGCCTTGCTCCGTCACCTGCCACATCATCAAAGGGAGGCAAGGGCCACAGAGCTTCAGCGAAGGAGGGCAAGGGCAGCAGGGCGGAGAAGTCAGGCAGCAGGCGAGTTGCCCATGAGGGCCCCACCAGCCCCATTCCGGTTGTGACGGACGACACCCACGGGCCCAGGACTCCATCACAGGAGGGCCCCGCGACCGCAAGGTCGGATGGTGACTGAGCGGGAAGTCTTGGCCAGGTCTGGCTCCCTAGAAACACAGGACAAGCACCGCTAAACAGGGCCCCGCCGGGAGAAGCACCGCTGATCAGGGCCCCGCCGGGAGACGTACCGCTGAACAGGGCCCCGCCATGACAAGAACTGCTGAACAGGGGCCCGCCGTGACAAGAACCGCTGAACAGGGCCCCGCCGTGACAAGAACCGCTGAACAGGGCCCCGCCGTGACAAGAACCGCTGAACAGGGCCCCCCGTGACAAGAACCGCTGAACAGGGGCCCGCCGTGACAAGAACCGCTGAACAGGGCCCCGCCGGGAGCAGCACCGCTGAACAGGGGCCCGCCGTGACAAGAACCGCTGAACAGGGCCCCGCTGGGAGAAGCACCGCTGAACAGGGGCCCGCCGTGACAAGAACCGCTGACCAGGGGCCCGCCGTGACAAGAACCGCTGAACAGGGCCCCGCCGTGACAAGAACCGCTGAAAAGGGGCCCGCCGGGAGAAGCACCGCTGAACAGGGCCCCGCCGGGAGAAGCACAGCTGAACAGGGCCCCGCCGTGACAAGAACCGCTGAACAGGGGCCCGCCGTGACAAGAACCGCTGAACAGGGCCCCGCCGGGAGAAGCACCGCTGAACAGGGGCCCGCCGTGACAAGAACCGCTGAACAGGGGCCCACCGTGACAAGAACCGCTGAACAGGGGCCCGCCGGGAGAAGCACCGCTGAACAGGGCCCCGCCGTGTCAACAACCGCTGAACAGGGCCCCTCCGGGAGAAGCACCGCTGAACGGGGGCCCGCCGTGACAAGAACCGCTGAACAGGGGCCCACCGTGACAAGAACCGCTGAACAGGGGCCCGCCGGGAGAAGCACCGCTGAACAGGGCCCCATCGTGACAAGAACCGCTGAACAGGGCCCCACCGGGAGAAGCACCGCTGAACAGGGGCCCGCCGTGACAAGAACCGCTCCGCTGGGCCCTTCATCTCAAGCACCGCTCCGCTGGGCCCTTCATCTCAAGCACCGCTCCGCTGGGCCATTCATCTCAAGCACCGCTCCGCTGGGCCCCGCCGTCTCTGCACCGCTCCGCGGGGCCCTTCCTGTCAAGCACCGCTCCGCTGGGCCCTTCATCTCAAGCACCGCTCCGCTGGGCCCCGCCGTCTCTGCACCGCTCCGCTGGGCCCTTCATCTTAAGCACCGCTCCGCTGGGCCATTCATCTCAAGCACCGCTCAGCTGGGCCCCGGCGTCTCTGCACCGCTCCGCTGGGCCCTTCCTGTCAAGCACCGCTCCGCTAGGCACCGCCGTCTCTGCACCGCTCCGCTGGGCCCTTCCTGTCAAGCACCGCTCCGCTGGGTCCCGCCGTCTCTGCACCGCTCCGCTGGGCCCTTCCTGTCAAGCACTGCTCCGCTGGGCCCCGCCGTCTCTGCACCGCTCCGCTGGGCCCTTCATCTCAAGCACCGCTCCGCTGGGCCCTTCTTCTCAAGCACTGCTCCGCTGGGCCCTTCATCTCAAGCACCGCTCCGCTGGGCCATTCATCTCAAGCACCGCTCCGCTGGGCCATTCATCTCAAGCACCGCTCCGCTGGGCCCCGCCGTCTCTGCACCGCTCCGCTGGGCCCTTCCTGTCAAGCACCGCTCCGCTGGGCCCCGCCGTCTCTGCACCGCTCCGCTGGACCCTTCCTGTCAAGCACCGCTCCGCTGGGCCCCGCCGTCTCTGCACCGCTCCGCTGGGCCCTTCCTGTCAAGCACCGCTCCGCTGGGCCCCGCCGCCCCTGCACCGATCCGCTGGGCCCTTCCTGTCAAGCACTGCTCCGCTGGGCCCCGCCGTCTCTGCACCGCTCCGCTGGGCCCTTCATCTCAAGCACCGCTCCGCTGGGCCCTTCATCTCAAGCACCGCTCTGCTGGGCCATTCATCTCAAGCACCGCTCCGCTGGGCCCCGCCGTCTCTGCACCGCTCCGCTGGGCCCTTCCTGTCAAGCACCGCTCCGCTGGGCCCCGCCGTCTCTGCACCGCTCCGCTGGACCCTTCCTGTCAAGCACCGCTCCGCTGGGCCCCGCCGTCTCTGCACCACTCCGCTGGGCCCTTCCTGTCAAGCACCGCTCCGCTGGGCCCCGCCGTCTCTGCACCGCTCCGCTGGGCCCTTCATCTCAAGCACCGCTCCGCTGGGCCCTTCATCTCAAGCACCGCTCCGCTGGGCCCTTCATCTCAAGCACCGCTCCGCTGGGCCATTCATCTCAAGCACCGCTCCGCTGGGCCCTTCCTTTCAAGCACCGCTCCGCTGGGCCCTTCATCTCAAGCACAGCTCCGCTGGGCCCTTCCTTTAAAGCACCGCTCCGCTGGGCAACGCCGTCTCAAGCACCGCTGGCCCATTGACAGTGCCGGTTCTGTGTCGAGCAGGGCTTCACGAAGCACTCTGGGCACCATGCCTCCTCCATTAACAGTGGAGTTGGTAATCCATCTGATGGACTGTGGCTTGGCACTTCCCAGGATGGAACAGTGGGCAAGCCACCCACTGTAGAGACTTGAGAGACTGTGGCTTTGCACTCCCCAGGATGGCACAGTGGGCAAGCCACCCACTGTAGAGACTTGTGAGACTGTGGCTTTGCACTCCCCAGGATGGGACAGTGGGCATGGAGGCCCCTCGTGGATCTTGCGTCGTGGACTCATGTGGCTGAGGTGCCCCGCCTTCCCTTCCCCCTGAGGTGCCTGTAGTTTTATCATCTGATGCCCCAGCAGTGTTCTCTCCAATGATATCTGGTCTCCTGTGTGGGCTTTGCCCATGTGTTTGTGCACATTGGCCCACGGACTATGGAACTTTGACAGAATGTGCAGGACTTATTGCCTATGTATATATTTTTGACTATGTTCATTCCTTATTTTGTATCTTTCATATAGCATATTTCCCATACCTTCAATGGAGCCATTTATACATATATTTTATAGATCATTTTAATTGTGTCTTTGCATTATTCCGGTGGGTTTGGGGGGTGTCACTCTGACTTGTTGCTCTGCATTGGGGTGTAGGTATTTGGGGTATGGGGGTGGGTGTATGGCGCATGTGTGTGCCCGTAAGCTTTCCTCCTCCCCCTTCCCTGTGTCGTATGTGCAGTACTCACCGTTGTCGTCTGCGCCGGCGTTCGTACTCCTGGTAGATGAGCAGGTAGACAATAGCTGGTAGGATGTTTAATTCGGGTTCCATGCTGTCCTCCTTCCTCGTGGGGTGTGTAGAGGTGAGCGTTTTCCCGTTCGTAGTCTGTTTCCGCAGTGTTTTTATCGGCGGGGCTCCCGCCCTGGAAAAGGTGGCGGATTGGTGAGTTGTGTTAGGGTGGGCGGTACATTGTCTGCCGCCTGCCTGTTGGCGGTGACCGCCGCGCTGTTTGTCTGTCCCGCCGTGGCGGTCGGAGTGTTAAAGTGGCAGCCTGTGTTGGCGGTTCCCGTCAGGGTCAGAATTCCTTTTTTTTGACCGCCTGCCTGTTGGCGGGTTGGCCGCGGCTTTACCACCGACCGCCAGGGTTGGAATGACCCCCTATGTGTAAAACCTCATAGAACACACTTTTAGTGCACAACAAATATGAACTTAAAACAACCCCATAGAGACAGCCTCCTTCAATTAGTGTCCATTGCTAGACAGGTGACTATATTCGGTGTTGGGATATTTTCTTGATACGAAGCAAACCTCTGCAGAGGTGCCATACTGCCTACTGTAGCCCACAGACACCCAACCCAGGCCAGATTTACAGGTGAAACCAGTATCCTTGAAAACGACTCCCAATTTGATCAATTGATTTGATCAAATGTAGGTAGATAGATAGATAGATAGATAGATAGATAGATAGATAGATAGATAGATAGATAGATAGATAATCATTGGCAATAAGCTGCATTTCACTAAACAGGGCTGCTCACTATGGAACCACATTATTCTATTATTAAAGGCAATTTAAAAAATATGCAACATCAAAGACCGTGAAAACTTAAATATTTAAAATTGAAAGAATCCAAGAACATCAGACTTATTCACAATCTAATATTCATGAATCAGTATGAAGAATTTTGATTCTGATACAACGGTAACAGAGCACTGGAGCCCAGGGTAGCTTCATTTGCATAGAACAAGTGGATGCTATGCCCTGACGCCCGCTATTCCCTAGCAGCTTCACTAGTAACTTCCTGTATTCCACAACAGTCTAGTGATTGTGTGCTGGAGGTGCTGCACTTACGGTTCCACTTGCAACGACTGATGAGGGATAGGTAGTTTCCTTCTCCCCTGCTGTATTTTATTTCCTTATCTGCCCACTTCATTTGCCACTCCTTTTCAGGTCCTTCCTACACAGCAAATGTGCTGTACTGCAAGACGTAGTGTTTTCAATTCAGTGGGCTTACAATCCGCCTAAAGCATACCATTAGTTGTTTTCATTACAATTCTTGTTTGCAATCTTTTGATTGATTAGCTCCCATATACTTCCCTTCTTTTCTTGTGTTAGCCAAGTACATGTGTACTTCCTCATCTTTGTTCTTCCTCATCTTTTTACAACACCCTACTTTTTTTATTAAGTAGCTCAGTATTATTCCTTGACATGCAATGTGTTTTCCTCCTTTTAACATAGGCCTAGGGCTCCTTATTTATGTTGTGTTCACTCTGTGTGCCGTCTCTATTGACACTTTAGTTACCTACACCCATAACCGTACCACTCTACACCATTCTGCTCTCTGCTACTCCACTCTGCATTACTCTACACCCCTCCATTCTTCGTCACTCAGCTCTACTCTATGCTACTCTACGCACTTACACTCTACGCCACTCCATGCCACTACACACCAGTCCACTCTATGCCATTCTACTCTAAGCCTCTGCACTCTACCCTACACCATCCTACACCACTCCACGCCATTCCACTTGTTACCATTCCATTCCATGCCACTATACTCTACACCGCTCTACTCCAGGGCACACCACTCTACTCTACTCTTCACCACTTCACTCCACACAGTGCCACTCTAAGCCACTCTACTCTACACCAATCTTCTCTATCCCACTCTACTCTACACCACTCTACTCCATGCCACTCTATTCCACTTCAACCCACCAGCTGCCACTCCATTCTATTCCTTCATGCCACTCTATTACACTCAATCCCACTATTTGTCCCCCACTCTATGCCTCTATTCTACTCTATTCTGTGCCATTCCACTCTACTCTATGCCACTCCACCCCACTCCACTCTACTCCAAGCCACTTTACTCCACTCCAGTATTGTACTTCACTCCACCACACTCTACTCTACACTACTTTGCTTTACTCTATGCCACTCTACTCCACTCTATGCCACTCCACTCTACGCCTCTCCACTCTGCACCACTGTACTCTATACCACTGCATTCCACACATTTGCTAATGCTTGTTTATGTTATTGTCATGGATGTGATTATGTATTAGTGGCTGTGGGTTGTGGTTTTTGCTGTGGCCCATTGGTTCCCCACTCCTCGTCTGTCCACTGCCACGTTGCCACACTGCTCCTGCCATTGATGCTCACTAAAACCACCATGTTGTGACAGTTGTTTTGGGTTATGTTTTTTTTTTATCTGTGTCCCCCTGCAATGCTCCCCATCATCTCTCTGTTTCCATCCACTCCCATGGCATAAGCTGTCAGTGTCCCCTCCGGGCACAGCAGGGGCACAATGTTGTGTCAGTGGTAACAAGCTGTTTTTATTTTGGTGACCTATTTCCCCAACCTATCATCAGCCATCCACCACCACTCTGTACCCTCCGCATACACAGTCCCTCCTTACCCCCTACTCATCCCCTACTTTTCTCCCTCAGCATGCTGCACCATGCCACACTTCCACAGGTGCCTTGTCTTTTGTCCTGGTTACATCCTGGTTACATCTCCGTATCTACCTCGCTGCCAGCCTCTTGGCTGGGTATTATGTGGGCAGCTTCTGGGCTGGGGGTTCTCTGGCTTTATTGTGTATTTCCAGTTCTAAGTAGAGGCATTACACGGATTGCGATTATCCGCTGTGTTTCATTCTCCACCCATCTGCTGTACTCCCTTGCCTCTTTTCATGATTCCCTCTCTGTTTTCTCCCTGAGATCTATTTCCATTTATTCCCTGAGTTAGCCCAGTGTTTCTTTTTATTCGCCACTCTCCTTTGTTCTCCAGTGTTCCTTTTAATTCTTACCTCCTCCCTGATCCACCACTGCCCCTTTTAATTAGTTTTCTCTTCTCAGTGTGGGGTTTTATTCTTTCCCCTCACTGAGGTTATTCATTTTGCTTCTTGGGTTTCCCTGTCATCAGGAGTCATCATTCCTAAGGGAGAAGACTGGTTTACAGACATGTATTATGTAGTAAATAGTTGTGAACAGGTGCTTTCAGTCGAGTATGGTGAGGTGTTTGTCAGATTTCACGTAGGATTTTTCCAAGCACACAGACTAAAAACACACACACACACACTCTCTCTCACTCTCCTCTTTTTCAGAAGTTCTTAAAAAATGTTGGTTATTTTACTGCTAACAATCCTCACTGCTCTCCCTTTCCACTCTCCCTTAAGCCCCCCTTGTGTCCTGCTTCTCAGATAATGTATGTTAACAAGATATGCTAGCATGATTGTTGGGAAATCTGCAGCTCACACCCCCCCAATCTTACTGCCCATGCTACACTCCTGGGAGGCCAGTAAGAAAGGTGGCAGCCTACTCACTCCTAGTGAGTGAGACTGAACACATAATTGTAAGACTTTTACACTTTACATTAGACTCCAAAGTGTAAGAAGCAAAGAAAGAAACAGGAAATGGCCGTTATAATGCAGACTGAGCCACGCATGCCGTTTCACCGCAAGCGGAACAACGCTTGCGTAAACCACGAGTGCCTTAACTACACATATGCCTTAACCACACATATGCATGGTTAAGGCAGAGAGTGGTCTAGCTGTGCGGATGGGCGGAGAGAGGAACAGGAAAGATTGGGAGAGGTAAGTGCAGCTAGGGCCAGGCTTCATGGGGTAGTTTTTAGGGGTGGGGCGGTTTTAGGGCTCAGGGCGGGGGGAGCATAAGGAGTTGTTCAAGGGCTGGGGTAGGGTCAGTTTTAGGGCTCAGGGCGGGGGGTCCTGGTAGTTTTTTTGGCAGGAGGCAGGGTTTTAAGGCTCACGTCGGGGAGTAGAGGTAGTTTTAAGGGCTGGGGCTTGGTTTTAGGGCTCAGGGGGGTTGGGGTAGTTTTAAAGGCTGGGGCTGGGTTTTGGGGCTCAGGGCGGGGGGAGAGAAAGGTGTAGTTTTAAGGGCAGGGTCGGTTTTAGGGCCCAGGGTGGGGAGTTGAGGATATTTTTAAGGGTAGGGTGGGATCAATTTTAGGGGTCTGTTTTAGGGCTCTAGGGGGGTCGGGTAATATTAAGTGCTGGGCTGGGTTTAGGTCTCAGGGCAGGGGGAAGGGGCAGTTTTCAGGGGTGAGAGGCAGTTTTAGGCCTCAGGGTAGGGGGCTGGGGCTGGGTTTTAGGGCTTAGGGCATGGGGAAGGGGCAGTTTTAAGAGCTGTGGTGGGGTGTATTGCAGGTCTGTAGTATTGGGTGTTAGGGCACAGGGCAACTTAACATGCATATTCCTTTACCAATCTTCTTTTACAACAAAATTAGTTGTAAAGGCATGCAGGGTAAAGGCATGCGTTTTAATGATGCGGTGATGGTTCAAACCGTATTATTTAGGCATGTGTGGTTGTATCATACAACCGAAAGAAACCGTTCACCAAAGTGAGGGACTTACATCCAATGAGATAGGCTAAGCGCCATAGTGTTAGACTCACATTAAATTAGAGAAACTATGCACCAAAGTCTGAGACTTGCAGAGACTCGCACCCATTGAGAGAAACTGTACACCATAGTGTAAGACTGACACCCAATGAGAGACACTATGCACCTATGCCTGAGACGCTCATTCAATGAGAGAGACTATGCACCATGGTGTGAGACTCACAATCAACGATTAAAATTGTGCTCTAAAGTGTGGAGCTCTCTCAAAGGTTTACGACTCACCCTGTAATTAATTTGCTTAATGACTGTTCTTTAGAGGCACATGCTTCCCACAAACCTTGCTGTTCAAGTTTTCAGATGAACCATAGTTGCTGTAGTCGCTCTTTTCTTCCGGCATCAATATTCATTTTACCCAGGTGGCCAGCCAGGCCAAAGTATTCAATGACTTCTTCTAGCTTATCCTGGCTCCCAGGTCAGCTTTTTTCCTTCTTTCCCAAATTCACAATCCATGTATGATTACTTGATTAGTTTGTGAGCTCATTGAGAGGTAAGTGAATGCTTGTGTGTTCACAAGGTAAATTATCTATCTCACTATTAATATATGTTGTCTGATTCTTTTCGTTAAATATCAGGACTTAAGGCCAGATGTATGAAGTTTGTGGTCGTAAAGCATCCGGTTTGCAGTATCGGGCCATTCATGAAAGCAAAAATGCCTTTTCATATACATAAAACTAAGGCCTAATTTAGAACTTGCTGGATGGATTGCTCCATCACAACGGTGACAGATACCCCGTCTGCCAAAATCTAAATGTCATAGTATCCATTGGGATTTAGATTTCAGCAGATGGGACATCCGTCACCATTGTGATGAAGTAACCTGCCCGTTATGTTCTAAATCAGGCCCTAAATTGTGATTCAGAAACATGGTATATAATCGCAAATCGCAATTTAGGTTAGTGACAAAATACTGATTTCGTATTGAGAAGAGGCATGTTAAGGGCATCCCATCCAAATACTGAATAGGATTGGTATGTATTAATGTTTTGTGACTGAATTCAGGTTGCAAAAGATAAATTGTTTACCACCTCCTCAAAGGTGGCAAGCCATTCACAAATGGGAAAGGGTCAGCAAAGGAACCTTTCCCTTTTGTGAATTTTGAAAAATAACTTTTTTTAAGAGTAGGCAGTGGTCATGTGGACCACTGGCTACTCTTAAAAAGTTAAATTTACAATTTAAATGTTTTAAAGGCATTCCATTTTCCTTTAACTCCTTTGGTGCTGAGGACGGCTCAGGGCTATTCTCCACATCAGTGCTGGTGCGCCGAGGACCTCGCACATGAGGCAGGCTATCCCTTTGGTGTGAACACCAGAGGGATTTCCTTTTGTTTCAAGCTTGTTAGCTGGAAAAGGGCTTCCCCACCAGCCCAAGGCATTTTTTTCCTAATGTAATAACGATCTGCTTATTTCATTTTCACTGCATCGATGCTCAGGGGCATATCTCAGCCAGCTGAGCACTGATTCAGATGGGGGAGTTGTATTTGGAAGGCGGAAAATCTCCCCATTCCAATGGCACCATCCCCAGTGGATACCTTCTTGAGGATCGTCGCTAGAGGGCGATCACCAAGCAGGGATCCACCCACTAGAGACCAGAGACAGGTGCAGCTGCCCTTTGGGCAAGGTCTTGTGCTCCCCCTTGTTTTTTTTAATACAGTCTTACTGTCCCCCCATAGGGGTCAGATGGGGGCAGAAAGCCCACTAGACACCAGGGATGACTTTTTTAATTGTAGAATTGGTGGCGGCCCAGTATGAGCAATGGCATGCCCCTACACCTCACAACAATAGGGAAACAGTCTTTCTGCCTCTCTCCCCTCGGGGAACAAATGGGTGCAATTACCCTCATCTGGCCCCCCAGTGGGGCAGAAAGCCCAATAGACAACAGGAACACTTTTTTAATTGTTGGGGTGGAGGTGCCTAGCATGGGCATGGCTATGTGCCACACCTCCATAAAAATAGGGAGACAGTCGTTCTGCCCTTAGAGGGTAGATGGGGCAATAAACCCCATCTGCCCCTCAAGGGGCGGGGGGAAGAAAATCTACTACACACCACTAAGTATGTTCTTTTTTATTGTAGGGGTAGGGGCTGCCCAGCATGGGCATAGCCATGCTCCCATCCCTAGAAAATATGGAAACAGTCTTTCTGCCCTCCTGGGTGGAATATGGGGGCAACTACCCTCATCTGCCCCTTGGGTGGGCCAGAAAGCCCACTAGGCACCAAGGATTACTTTTTTAATTATAGTAGTGGGGCTGCCCAGCACAGGCACTGCCCTGTTGCCACTCCCTAAAAATGGCGAAACAGTCTTTCTGCCACTCAGAATGAAGATGGGGTAATTACCCCCAATCTGCACCCCCCCACCACCTCCGATGGAGCAGAAAGTCCACTGCGCGGCAGCAATACATATTTTTCAATAAATAAGGGGTGGGTCTTTCCCAGCCTAACATCAGGTCCCACCCACACCCCAAAAAACATCAACATTCATTTTGCTCCCCTGTGAACTAAAGCATCTCATCCCAATGGCAAGCAAAAGTACATTTAATTATTTTGGGTGTTGTTTTTACAAATGGGCCAGGAGGGTTTGGCTAACTCCCAGTATCATCTCACTTGCAATGGTGAACAACTGCATGTTTTGGGCTTGGATAGGCTGCCACCTGGAAAAACCTATTGCATTCAGGCAGGTCTGAAAATTATACTTCTGGGGGAGTACAGGGTGGTGTGCTTCGCATGCATCCAGCACCATTTTCTTACCCACAATGCCCTGCAAAGCTCAAACGTTGACTAAAAACACTAAGGGACTTGTTTACAAGCCCCTTGCTCAACCGTATCTTCACTTTTTGTGATGCTGTGGCGGTGCAAGCAGTCCCGTACACTGCGCCACATTTACAAACTGGCTGTATGGTCACATTGCACCAGTTTGTAAAGCCCAGCACCACATTATACCTGCGCCAGGTATAATGAACGCAGGGTGGGTGTTCCAACTTTAAAAGCCACGCATAACTGGCACGGTGAAATTTACTAAATTTCATGGCTCCATTCTACGCCGACACAGCGTCACTTTTTCATCACCTGCTCAGTGCAGGCGTTAAAGTGACACTGGGCTTTTTAACATTGGACCCTCCTCGCATTGCTGGATTAGCGTCAGATTACCGACACTACGCCAGCACTGTGCCACTTTTACGCTAACAGATGCGCCCGAATTTGAGGTGCATCTTTGGAATCGTACACCATGGAACGATGTATCATAAATACAGAGCTACCATGGCATTGTTAAAGGGTCTGGGACTGTCGCTAGAAAACTGGTGCATCGATGCCGATGCACAAGTTTCCAGCAAATGAAGCCCTATGGTCCTCATTTACAAGGGCTTTGTGCCATCATTGCATAATTTTTCTTGATGCAGCAGTGGTGCTAA
The DNA here is from genome assembly GCF_031143425.1 of Pleurodeles waltl. NCBI lineage: Eukaryota > Metazoa > Chordata > Amphibia > Caudata > Salamandridae > Pleurodeles > Pleurodeles waltl. The sequence continues at coordinate 1,328,049,642 of NC_090446.1, read as the reverse complement.
CCACTGCTTTACACTGCTCCAGATTTACAAACTGACGCATTGTGCACATTGTGCTCAGAGGAGCCATTAAACTGATGCTGGGTGTTTCTTTATTATTTTACCAAATGAGGCAACCCCAACTAACCCTCAGATCCTGGGTAATTAAATCAAATATCAAACATTTTTGGTCCTCAGGGAGAAGTGTACGCCTACACTTCCACAGCACTTTTAACTTTTTATTCAGAGGCTATTTATAACCAAACACAGCATCATTAAGTCAGTACAACTTTAGTTGTAAAACACTTAGGGGGTAATTCTGACCCTGGCGGTAATTACCGCCATGGTGGAGGTCGGCGGTAGCACCGCCAACAGGCTGGCGGTGCACCGCTGGGCATTCTGACCGCGGCGGTTCAGCCGCGGCCAGAAACGGAAAGTCGGCGGTGTCCCGCCGACTTTCCGCTGCCCTTGAGAATCCTCCATGGCGGCGGAGCGCGCTCCGCCGCCATGGGGATTCTGACACCCCCTACCGCCATCCAGTTCCTGGCGGTTCTCCCGCCGGGAACAGAATGGCGGTAGGGGGTGCCGCGGGCCCCTGGGGGCCCCTGCAGTGCCCATGCCAATGGCATGGGCACTGCAGGGGCCCCCGTAAGAGGGCCCCAAAAAGAATTTCAGTGTCTGCCTAGCAGACACTGAAATTCGCGACGGGTGCAACTGCACCTGTCGCACCTTCCCACACCGCCGGCTCAATTCTGAGCCGGCGTCCTCGTGGGAAGGGTGTTTCCCGCTGGGCTGGCGGGCGGACTTTCGGCGGTCGCCCGCCAGCCCAGTGGGAAAGCCAGAATGACCGCCGCTGTCTTTTGACCGCGGAGCGGTCTTTCGGCGGGAACCGCGTGGCGGGCGGCGACCGCCGTCCGCCGCGGTCAGAATGACCCCCTTAGACATTTTAGATTATTAATTATAGGTGCTCTTAAAATATAACAGCGCAGTGCAGTGATTATAGTGATAATTAAAATGCCATAGTGTTTTATACAATTTTTACAACAATGTGGTTAAAAACAATCAAAAAGAAGAACAGTGAGCTTCAAAAAGACCCCTTCACTCCAGGTGTCTTGAAGTCACCTTATATGTTAAACCACATTTGATAGTCAACGTTTCGACCCTATATAAAATTAATTAGAGGGTCATCTTCAGGACTAAAAGTTTTTTTGTGTTGTCGCACCTATATTTGTATGTTTTTTTTTCTTTTTTCTCTTTAATTCCAATAATTTCTTCAAGTCAATAACATTATTTATTATGACTGTTGCTGTGTTAAGCAAAGAAATCTAATAATCTAATTGTTCTCTGTCATGGCGCAGAGTCACACGTGCCCTAGTATCCTTTAGGAACGCTTCGTTTCAATCTTTCCATGTGTGCTTAAACGCAGTCGCCTCTTGTTTAAACAGCCCTGTTAATTAATTTTATATAGGGCCGAAACATTGACTATCAAATGTGGTTTAACATATAAGGTGTCTTCAAGAACTAGCCCTACCCAAGTGTGGTACAATTTTTATTGGGAAACTTTGGGAAATATAGAATAGTAGAACAAGTGCTATTGTCTATTGCATTTCTCTGCATTTGGGCCTTCCAAATGTAAGCTAGTGTGCAAGAAAGAAGATATTTGAAGCTATGCCCTCTAACTCACATACTAGCATGGGTACACACAAATTTGGAGATGTGCAAATAACCATTGCTTCTAAACTCCATATTTAGTGCTGATTTCGGAAATACATAGGTTTCCTTGATATCTATATTTTACTCTTTACATTTTACAACATGAATTGCTCTATAGTCTGTACACAATAAAAAACATTACAAGATGGAGCTCAGTTACTGACTCTGAGTACCTTAAGTTCTTGAAAAAAAACACAAACCCTATACAGCCCCACAATCTTAATAGGCTAGTAGATGTAATGGTATATTGCTTTTCTAAATCAGCCATTGTGATGAAAAGTTACAAGTGAAAACGTTGTCACAAATGGCCTTTTTTCCAACTAATTTTAAATATTATTTTATTTCAACACTAAGGGCCAAATCTACAAGAAAGTGGTGTATCGTTCCCAATGTGCCACTTTTCTTGCAATCTGGCCCTTAGTTTCTTTAGATAAACCTTGAAGGGTCTACACAAATTACACCTTGCTGAATTCAGAATTTTGTTTAGTTTTCAGAAATGTATAGCTTTCCGGGACCCACCATGGGTTTCCCACTGTTTCCACCACAAACTGCAAGGAGGTTGAAAGCACAAAAAATAGGAAAAAATGGGCAATCCAGTTAAAAGCCACAACTGTGTTTAAAAATTGGGCCCCGATTTACAAGAATCTGGAGCATCAGTACTCATGCACCAGATTTCTTGTGACCCCCCATCACCCCCTAACGACACCATGGGTGCACCACATTTACAATACAGCACACGTTGGAGCATGTTAGGCCAAAGCGTCAACATTTTTTACGCTATTGTGGCGCTTTGCTGCACTAGCGTCAAAAATTGACACTAGTGCAGCAAAATGCAAGACAGCCTATTGACTTCAATGGGTGTGGCCTTTTAACGCCTGCTTTGAGAAGTCATAAAAAATGACGCCAAAAATGGAGCAATGAAATCTTGTAGATTGAATTGCTCCATTTTTGTGGGCCACCTAATGCCAGAACGCCCCCTTTGCGTGCATTATGTCTGGCAGAGGCATAAAGTGGAGCAAGGGGTTGCAAAGTGTCACAATGCTTGCATTGCGTCACTTTGTAAATTAGGTGCAGCGATTTTTGCCTCGTTGAGCCACATTGGCATAAAAAATGACGCTAATTTGGTGCAAGGGGGCACTAGGGCCTTGTAAATCTGGCCCTTGGTTTTCTGAATCACGTCTGCCTGTTCCTGAAAGCTAGGAAGATGGTAATTTTAGCACCACAAACCTTTTGTTGATGCCATTTGCATGAAAAACACATACACTTTCTTTTGCCGCAGTTTTTTCCCATTAAACATTGGTTTTATTTGCTTTCAGTCTTTATTCCAATTACTGATTGTATATTGCTCAATAAAGATGTTTATACACAATATAAACTATAACAATGACTAATTTTTAAATCATACATGTAGACAAAGGGCCTGATTTCGGCCCATATTTATACTTTTTTAGTGCCGCATTTGCACTGCTTTTTGACACAAAATTGTATTTTGTAAGTTTGTGCTGCTTTTGCGTCAAAAAATGACACAAATGCGGCACTAAAAAGTATAAATATGTTCGGTGGACAGGTTACTCCAGCACAAACGCAGAGAAGAACGAGTTACTTACCTTCGGTAACGACTTTTCTGGTGGATACATTAGCTACCTGTGGATTCCTCACCTGATGAATACTCCCATGGCGCCAGCATTTGACGGAAATCTTCTTACTAGTCTCTGCACGTCGACGAGGACGTCACTCTAGCCCACGCGACGCCGTCTGACGTCATACAGGCAATAAGAAGTCCTCGCCGACGTGCCGATGACAGTACCAACATTTTTTACGTGCATGAGAATAATAATAATAACCCAATGCAATGAAAGAGCAAAGCAACATCTCTTAATATTGTAAATCACACAACATTGCAATAAAATAGCTGTAGATTTAATATAACCTTTTTTTTTTTTTTTTTTTTTTTTAAACAAATAAATATATTTATACATACGAATCATGTATATACCCAATATATATATAGATTTATATATAAATATACACATATATACAAATATCATACATGCAAAATGTATTGCAACTTTGAAGACCAAAAGGAGCACACTCAAGGATTGCTTGGAGAGACCAAAAAGGCAACGGGGAGGCGGGTGGGACCGTGAGGAATCCACAGGTAGCTAATGTATCCACCAGAAAAGTCGTTACCGAAGGTAAGTAACTCGTTCTTCTGATGGATACAACTACCTGTGGATTCCTCACCTGATGAATAGAGTCCCAAAGCAGTACCACGCCCGGCGGTGGGTGCCTAAATGGTCAAACCAAGAAATCCTGCAGCACTGACCGTGCAAAATGACCGTCCCTTCTGACCTCAGAGTCCAAACAGTAATGTTTCACAAAAGTGTGAAGGGACGACCAAGTTGCGGCCTTGCAGATGTCAACCACAGGAACACCCCTGGCCAAGGCCGAAGAGGCCGACTTAGCTCTGGTGGAGTGAGCTCTAATGCCCTCAGGCGGATCCTTCTTTGCCAAAGAGTAACAGATTTTAATGCAAAGAACAACCCACCTGGAGAGTGTTCTCTTGTGGACTGCCTTTCCTCTCCTCTTGCCCACGTATCCGACAAACAGCTGATCCTCCAGCCTGATATCCTTCATTCTGTCGATATAGAAGCTCAACGCCCTTTTTGGGTCCAGGCGATGTAGTCTTTCTTCCTCCTTTGAAGGATGAGGCGGAGGATAAAACGTGGACAAAGTGATTGTCTGAGCCAAATGGAAGGGTGAAACAACCTTCGGAAGGAAAGCAGCCTTGGTCCTCAACACCACCTTATCCCCATAAAACGTTATATAAGGGGGTTTAACCGATAAGGCCTGCAACTCACTCACTCTCCTTGCAGATGTTATAGCTACCAGGAATACTGTTTTAATAACCAAATACCTTAAGGGGCAAGAATGCATAGGCTCAAAAGGGGACCCCATAAGGAAAGTCAGGACCAAGGACAAATCCCATTGAGGCATAACGAATGGTTTTGGAGGATATTGATTCAGAAGACCTTTCAAGAATCTGAGAACAATAGGGGATTTAAATAACGATGGTTGGTCTGGAAGACAAATGAAGGCTGACAAGGCCGACAAATAACCCTTAATGGTAGCTACTGCACAACCTTTCTGCGCTAGAGACAGTGCAAAAGACAAAACATGTGACAGATGAGCATGTAAGGGATCAATCTGTCTCTCTCCACACCACATAACAAATTTAGACCACCTATTAGCGTAGATAGATTTAGTGGAGTGTCGCCTGGCCGCTAAGATAACATCCACTACATCAGGCGGGAGAGAGAAGGAACTCAGGTTGCCCCGTTCAATCTCCAAGCATGTAGGTGCAGACTCTGGAGGTTGGGGTGTAAAACCTGCCCCTGCGACTGCGAGAGGAGGTCTGCCCTGAGAGGGAGACGGAGCGGAGGGCACAGTGAGAGTTGGAGAAGGTCGGAGTACCATACCCTCCTTGGCCAATCCGGAGCTATTAAGATGACTTGGGCCCGGTCTTGGCGAATTTTCCTCAACACTCGAGGAATCAAGGGTATGGGGGGAAACGCGTAAAGCAACTGGTCGCACCAGGTTATCTGAAACGCGCCCCCCAACGCTCCCTGCATCGGATACTGGAGGCTGCAGAATAACGGGCAATGCGCGTTCTCCCGAGTGGCAAACAGATCTATCCGAGGAAACCCCCACATCTGGAAGATTAAACAGACTTGATCTGGATGGAGACGCCACTCGTGGTCTGCCGAGAATTGGCGACTGAGACTGTCCGCACGTACATTCAAGACCCCGGCCAGATGATTTGCCACCAAGCAAATCTGATGGTCCTTTGCCCAGGACCATAGCCGAAGAGCTTCTCTGCAGAGAAGGTACGACCCTACTCCTCCCTGTTTGTTTATGTACCACATCGTGGTAGTATTGTCCGTCAGGACCTGTACCGACTGACCACGAAGGGATGGGAGGAAGGCCTTGAGAGCCAAACGTACAGCCCGTAACTCCAACAGATTGATATGAAACACCTGTTCCTCTGGAGACCAAAGCCCTTTGATCTCCAGATCCCCCAGATGAGCTCCCCATCCTAGGGTGGAGGCATCCGTTATTACCGTGGCCACTGGTGGCGACTGCGCGAACGGCTTCCCCTGTGAAAGATTGTTGCCCGCAATCCACCACTTCAATTCCACAGCAGCATCTCTGGAGATCTTGACAGTACCTTCTAAATCTCCCTTGTGTTGAGACCACTGCCTTCGGAGGCACCACTGAAGAGCCCTCATGTGCCAGCGAGCATGCGTGACCAACAGAATGCAGGAGGCGAACAGACCGAGCAGACGAAGGACCTTGAGGACTGGAACTACCGCTCCATTTCGAAACATTGGAACCAATTCCTGAATATCTTGAATCCGCTGAGGCGGAGGAAAGGCTCGACTCAATGTTGTATCCAGTACTGCCCCTATGAACAGGAGGCGCTGAGAGGGCTCCAGGTGAGATTTGGGCACGTTCACCGAAAAGCCCAGGTCGAACAACAACTGGGTTGTTGACTGCAGATGATGCGACACAAGCTCCGGGGACTTGGCTTTGATCAACCAGTCGTCCAAGTAAGGGAATACTGCTATCCCCTTCCTTCTGAGCTCCGCCGCAACCACTGACATCACCTTTGTGAAGACTCGAGGTGCTGAAGTAAGACCAAACGGGAGGACCGCAAACTGATAGTGCTGCGACCCTACCACAAACTGGAGATACTTCCTGTGCGACTTGAGTATCGGGATATGAAAGTAAGCATCCTGCAAGTCGACAGACACCATCCAATCTTCCTTGTTCAACGCCAAAAGCACCTGTGCTAGGGTCAGCATCTTGAACTTTTCCTGTTTGAGGAACCAATTCAAGATCCTCAGATCCAGGATTGGTCTCAACTGACCATCCTTTTTGGGAATCAGGAAGTATCTTGAGTAACAACCTCGACCCTTTTCCTGCTCTGGGACCAACTCTACCGCGCCCTTTGAAAGGAGGACTTGAACCTCCTGTTCTAGCAACAGGAGGTGTTCTTCTGAACAATAAGATGGGCGGGGCGGGATGAGGGGCGGGAACTCCCGAAAGGGAAGGGCGTAGCCTTTTCCCACAATGCCGAGAACCCAAGTGTCCGTTGTGATAGACTTCCACTTGTGGAGAAAATGCTGTAATCTTCCCCCTACAGGAGAGGAGTGAGTGGGAAACGGTGGAAGCCTAAGGCTGCTTCCCCTGCTGCACCCCTCCAGAGGACGAGGAAGAGGCAGAGTGCTGTTGAGAGGCTCCTCTGGTACGGACCCCACCCCTCCCCCTCCCTCTAAATGACCTATAGGGGAGGGAAGAGGCGGGTTGCTGGAACCTCCCCCGAAAGGAAGAGGAATAAGAGCCACGCCCAAATCCCCGAAACCTCCTGAAAATTCTAGAAGAGGCAGAGGAAGAAGGAGCTTGCAGTCCTAACGATTTGGCTGTGGCTCTGCTCTCCTTAAATCGTTCCAAGGCTGAATCTGCCTTGGCTCCAAACAGTCTGTCCCCATCAAACGGGAGGTCCAGCAGGGTCGACTGCACATCCGCAGAGAACCCTGAGTTTCGGAGCCAGGCCTGTCTTCTTGCCACCACAGCCGTGCCCATCGCCCTGGCCACCGAGTCGGTCGTGTCCAGCCCAGACTGGATAATCTGGGTCGCGGCAGCCTGGGCGTCCGAGACCACATCCAAAAGACCCTGGGGAAGCTCCGTGAATGAAGACGAAATATCATCCATCAGCGCATGGATGTACCTCCCCAGAATGCACGTGGCGTTGGTGGCCTTCAACGCCAAACTGCATGACGAAAATATTTTCTTGGACTGCGCATCCAGTTTCTTGGAGTCTCTGTCTCCAGGCACCGTCGGGAAGGAACCAGGCGCTGACTTTGAGGAACAGGAGGCTTGCACCACCAAGCTCTCCGGCGTAGGGTGTCTAGAGAGAAAGCCAGGGTCAGATGGTGCAGCTCGATACCTCCTGGCCACAGCCCTATGAACGGCCGAGGAAGACACCGGCTTCTTCCACACCTCCAACACCGGATCCAGCAAAGCCTCATTAAATGGCAAGAGAGGCTCAGCTGCAGCAGAGGCCGGATGCAATACCTCTGTCAGCAAATTCTGCTTTGCCTCTGCCACCGGCAAAGGCAGGTCCAAAAAGCTCGCTGCCTTCCTCACCACAGCATGAAAGGAAGCAGCCTCCTCCGTATATTCCCCTGGAGATGAAAGGTCCCACTCAGGGGAAGTGTCCAGCCCACTGGCTGTATCCAGACCATGCAGTCCGTCTCCAGAGTCCTCAATCTCTCCCTCCTCTAGGACTCGCTGGTACTCTTGTTCTTCTAAAAGACGGAGAGCACGCCTCCTCGAATGAAGTCTCTCCTCGATACGCGGAGTCGACATGGCCTCCGCCGACGTCGAAGAACGGCGCCGATCTCCAGAAGCATCTGACGCCGCGTCCGGCGCCACAGGCAGCTTCGGCGCCGAGGCAGGAGCCGGAGGACGAGGTCTTGGAGCCGATGGACCAACCGGAGTCACAGGGCAAAATCCTGACTTCGACGGAGGGGCAACCTCCGGGGCCGAAACATCCGAAGCCACCGGAGCGGCCACCGACGCCGGCACCGGCGCCGAGCCCACATTCCCAAAAGGGAGAAAGGGCATAAAGGGTGCCGGCCGAAGAGGCGCAGGATCACCCAACGAAAAGGCCAAGGGCCCCGAAGGACCAGCCGGAGCAGCTCCTGGAGCCATCTGCTGAAAGATGGTATACATCGCATTAAGAAACGCGGTACTATCGGCTCAGGAGTGGGAAAAACCGGATACTGGGGTGCCTGGATCGAGGGCGACCCCGACGCCGGCCTCGACGTCTGCGACGCCGGAGAAAACACAAGAGGCTGCACCACCTCAATCACTGACGCCTGACCAGGTGAAGTCGGTGACGCCGGAGAGGGCAACGGCGTCGATGGATGCGGCGTGACCGTGGGGCTGACCTCCCAAGTCCTCCGACGCCGAGCCGAAGGTGACCTCGAATGAGACTCCTTGCTGGAGTGACGTCGTGAGTCTCTACGGCGCCGGGAGTCTCGATGACGCCGGTGAGACCTTGGCGAAGAAGACTTCTTATGATGTTTCTCCTTCTTCTTTGACTTTGCCATGAATAACTTGGCCTCGCGCTCTCTGAGGGCCTTCGGATTCATGTGTTGACATGAATCGCAAGTCGAGACGTCGTGGTCGGAGCTCAAACACCATAGACAGTCGGAGTGAGGATCTGTAACTGACATCTTGCCCCCACACTCTCGACAGGGCTTGAAACCCGACTTCCTCTGAGACATTGTTACCGCAGAGAAGACTACGCAGCAGACAATACACTGTAACCACGAAGGTAACAGTAACTCCCTCGAAGATAACCGTTTCGAATGCACGGAAAAAAGGGAACTGTCATCGGCACGTCGGCGAGGACTTCTTATTGCCTGTATGACGTCAGACGGCGTCGCATGGGCTAGAGTGACGTCCTCGTCGACGTGCAGAGACTAGTAAGAAGATTTCCGTCAAATGCTGGCGCCATGGGAGTATTCATCAGGTGAGGAATCCACAGGTAGTTGTATCCATCAGAAGTATTGTATAGGCCAAACTAGATGGTCCGCCCGCTCTGTTTTGAATCGAGTGGAGCATCGTGTTTCTGACAGAAATGCACCCGCTGGCTCTGTTGCCAGAAACCCAATGCCGATGGACCAAGAGAGTTGGGGCCTTTGGTGTGGATGTATCAGACTGTCCGCTCTATTTATGGCAGACGATCTGATGTACTTTTCTTTCCAGGTCAAGACTGCTAGGAAACTTGGAGGGAAATAATCCTCTTGGTTCAAAAATTGCTCCACCTGATATACCTGAGTTACTTCAAGCATGCCCACACCACTTTAAGGCCCATATTTATACCTTTTTAGCGCCGCATTGACGCCACTTTTTGACGCAAAAACGGCGCAAACTTACAAAATACAATTGGGGCATATTTATACTCCGTTTGCGCCGAATGTGCGTCAAAAATTTTGACGCACTTTCAGCGCAAACGTTGCCCCATATTTAAACCCTGACGCCCGATCCGGCGCACCAGGAAAATGGCGCTATGTGCGCCAGTTTTTGGAAGCGGCACCCCGCCCTGCGTTAATGGCATGCAGGGTAGGCGTTCCCGTCCAAAAACAGACGCACATAGCGGTGCGTCGTATTTATGCTTCTGGGCAAAAATCACTCCCGCGCGGCAGGCGGCGCAAAAAAAATCACGCAAAGCACGAATATCGTGAAATTTTAACGCCTGGGTCAGGGCAGGCGTTAAAATGGGGCAAACACACCTGTACTTAATCAGAACACACATAACAAACAACAGAGCAGCAGAGCAGCAGAGCAGCAGAGCAGCAACAGGGAGACATGGAGGTGCTTTTTCTTCAGCGTGCACGTAGACGCAGAGCCCTGCAGCAACAACAGCAGCCACAACAACAACAGCAGGGACCCCAAAGACAGCGCAGAAGGCAGGAGAGGATATTCCGCCCAAGAACAACCCTGCATGGCCTCAGGGAACGAGACATCATCCAGAGGTACCGGTTGAACTGGCAGGCCATTCAGCAGCTGCTGACAAATATTGAACAGCAATTGGCCCCCACTTTAGTGACTCCACGCACTATCCCAACAGAAACAAAGCTGCTTGCCGTACTTCACATGCTGGCAAGTGGCTCCTTTCAGACAACTGGTGCCCTGGTTGGTGGAATATCACAACCATCTTTCTCCGCATTCCTGCCTAAAGTACTGGATGCCATCATTGGACTGACACCCCGCCACATCTGCTTCCCTAACACAGTGCAGAAGCAGCAGGAAACTAAACAGGGGTTCTACGCCATCAGTGGCTTTCCGCACGTCCTTGGTGCAATCGACTGCACACACGTACGCCTTGTGCCACCTGCTGCGAGTGAACACCTCTACCGCAACAGGAAGCACACACATTCCATCAACGTGCAGGCCATAGTCGATCACCAAGGACTGATCAGCAACATTGTGGCTAAATATCCTGGGAGTGTACATGACGCATTCATCTTCCGTCACAGCACCATCAACCAACACTTCCAGGATGGACGGTATGGCAATGGACTACTTGGTGGTAAGGACAAAAATCTACTCATATACTCACTACACAGAAACCCTCTAGGATAAACAACCCATACACCACAATAGCAACACCTAGACAGGAACACACTGAGGTACTCACATCACTAGCCATGTTTCACAAGTCACCATTGAACCTCTCACACATTGGAATTTACTCTACAGCTTAGTGTGAAGACATTCATGACTGTGGTTGCCTAAATGTCACCTTGCAAATTGGAAGTCTCACAATAACCTGTACACTAATACAATGCATAAGTTTTAAGGGATGGGATGGCCTGGGTATGTTCAATTGAACGTTTCTAATACACTTTCATGTTTCAACTCTGCATGGAACTATCATCACACCCCCAGTGAGGACACACGGACACCTGTGTCACAAGTCACAATGCAAGGGAGGGCACACTGTACTTGAGAAACCGATACATCCTGCTGACAAACAGTTAGCCAACAAACACTTGCTCAGCCAAGGAAAAAAAACAATGCCAAAGTTTCCACCAACAACCATAGGTTGTCACATTAGTACACAAAATAGTCACAGACAACACAACACAACTACTTCCATCAAAGATACGTACAACAGTGCCTCCTACATCTAATTGATACCATTCTGTGTTTCTCTTTCAGCTGATCAGGGGTATGGCATCCAGCCTTGGATAATGACACCATATGGGAACCCAAATACTGCTGCTGAGCGGGCATACTATGACGCCCACAAGAGGACACGCAGCATTGTGGAGCGGACCTTTGGGATCCTAAAGTCAAGGTTCCGCTGCCTTGACATCACTGGCGGAAGCCTACTATACTCCCCAGAGATGGTCTGTAAGATCATACTCACTTGTACCATATTACACAATATTTGTGTAAAAAGGAACATTCCCCTCCTTGAACCGGACCCAGACATGCCTGAGGATGATGATGAGGAGGATGCTGGCCTGCAACAGGAGGGGGAACAACCTAACACGGCAGCAGGAGTGCGTAGGCGCCAACAGCTTGTGAACAATTTTTTTACTTAAGTTATTATAATCACTTGTATTCCACACTTGTAAATAAACACAGATAACAAACACCACATCATGCTTTGGCCTATTCATTTCTGACCACCTTTAGTTTGAAATAGCTGAAGATGAATGTCGTCTCATTGATCAAGAATGCCATTAAAATTCATCACACCAAAAATAAACATCACAACTGTATGCACAGAGGGTAGGATGTGACATGATACATTACCATACACAGAGCCCAACAAGAGTACAAATGTGACAATTACACATGCCGGATCCAAACAACTGAAACAGTCTCTCATCCAGCCCAAAATTGGAGATCATTTGAAAGTCACATTACACGTGTTCAGAGACTGGGTGGGACCATCCATGTGTACGTGACCATTTCATCAATGGCTTCTCTCAAGTGTGTGATATGAGCAATACACAATAGCTACAACATCAGCTGCCACTAACTCAGGAGGAGACCTTGAAGTTACAGTGACAACATACACCCAGACAGGTGATAGTGGATCCACATTCCCACACACATGTACACATATGTCATACAATCAATCTAATATTTGAAAGTAGACCATCACAGTTGTGTCCCAGTCTGAACCTAGCAGGAAGATTGTAACATGACACTAAACCAGTTTATGCAGAAAGGGACACAGACAACCAAAATATTCTTCTCATTATCACATCGGGAACGCTGAGAGTCTTGCAAACATAGTCATAGGAAAATGGTATGCAAGTTTGCTCCAATTCATCATTACTGCAAACGTCAAATGGGCTAATGAGACCAATGAATGGTCAACAGTCATTCATACCATATGGCCTTACATTAGCCCGCTGCTGCAGGTTTGCCATGATATAATAAATATACTCCATGGATACAGTAGCTATTCTGGATCGTCAAATCCTAGGGTGCTGGGGGCCTAAGTCCACCTCTACCGCCCCCAAAACATACAAGAATCATGTACTTGTGAACTAAACACATGCATAAGGCACATGTGTGGCCTCCATGTCACAAGTCCAACACAAATCTGAAACACAAAATCATAATGGGACATGCTCAGCCCCATAAAAACTGAAAGTGACTCTCCCACTCCCTGTTAGGACTACAGATAAAAGCATCACCATCATAAATGTGGACACATTTTGGAGACGGAATACATAATGGTATCCCATCCATCATTTCAAAATAGCCATCAGCAATTACACCAAATATGTCGTCAAATATGGTCAATACATTAGTTAACGTATCCCAAACATTACAGTGTGAATGCCTTCTATACATAAAACAACGGACATGTGTCATATACAAACACATATGTGTATCACATCGCACCGTTTGACCATGACAAATCACCTTTCCAAAGCTAAAAACATGAAGACATAAGGATAAATTTGCTCCATATTCTACGCATACAGCATGGCCGTCATAATTTGTTCACGTACATGTGTGCACACAATGCAGAGTCAAATACAAATGTATCCAAAAGTGTCTTAATATTTCGCCTTCAAAGTATAATTTACATCCACAATATTTTTGACTCTGCATCATGTGCACTACTGTACGTGTAAAAAAAATGACGCCCATGCTGTATGCGTGGTAAAATTGACGCTACATGGACAATATGTTGGTCATCTCATGTACATAATAAAATATTAATATTCATATCATATTTTTTCACTCTGCATCATGTGCACTACTGTACGTGTAAAAAAAATGACGCCCATGCTGTATGCGTGGTAAAATTGACGCTACATGGACAATATGTTGGTCATCTCATGTACATTATAAAATATTAATATTCATATCATATTTTTTCACTCCGCATCATGTGCACGACTGTACGTGTAAAAAAAATGACGCCCATGCTGTATGCGTGGTAAAATTGACGCTACATGGACAATATGTTGGTCATCTCATGTACATTATGAAATATTAATATTCATATCATATTTTTTCACTCCGCATCATGTGCACTGTAATGCGTCAAAAAAAAATGACGCACAACTGTGTATGCGTGAAAATATGACGCAAAACGGGAAAATAAAAACTGCGGCCATTTTCTGCAGGAAGTGATGTAATAGGATATCCTGTTTACAAAATCTGTACTGGGAGTTAACTTTCACTTTCACTTTGCAGTCTCAGATTTATCTAGACTGTGTGGTTGTGTGAAAGGTGTTGTCCTGTGTTTTACTGCTTTTGTGTCCTGTGTGCCTTGTATTTTGTCTTAGTGTCAATCTATTATTGTTGTATAACATTGTCTCAGTCTGTTTAGTGTTATTTTGTCTATACCTGTGATAGTTTGTATTGTCAGTGGGAGTCTGTTGTGGGTAGCATAGTTCGGGGGGTTAGTTGGGCTATTTTTCTCCTTCTTCTTTTTCTTTCACACCTCCACCTTTCCCCATTTCCCACTTTTACTTTCATATTTATTTTGTCCAGCATTAGTCCTCTCAATATGTCAGGTAGGCCTCGCCTGTCCAGGATGGGTGAAGACGAATTGGGGGGGTTCATATGGCTAGTAAGCCATTTCCTCCCACTAATGCTGGAAGCTGGGGGCCGTGTGATACAGGGGTATCACACGGAGGCGAGGAAAATCCGGTGGGAGAAGGTGCGCCATCACCTGGTCCGGGTCTACGGGAGTCTGAGAAATGTACACCAACTCAAGCACCGCTGGGCAGATCTGATCACCAGGGAACAGGACCTGCTGGACCACCTGGGACTCCGGATTGGTGGCCATGTTGGTGAGTAAAAATCTATTAAATGGGAATGATAGAAATCTGTGTGTGAACATGTGATGATTGTTAGCCAATCTGCAAAATAAGTAGCTGACTGTGTGTAATGCTAGGGAAACCTAGGCCCATGGTTATACACATAAATCCCCATATTTTGCAACACATGTACACGCAATAACAGCATTAAAATCCAACATCTATTTGTATTTTGCTAAGTCGCCCCCTCTCTGCGTCACAAAATGTTGCAAATGCTGCGCTACAAAGGTATACATATGTGTCCTAATGTGTATTTGTTGCAGAATGTGTATGAAGACCTATGCTACCAGTCCGATGGCTCATTTTTGCAACACATACCAGATGCCTGTAGCTGCATGTAATGTAGTGTTGCATTTGTGTCAGAAAAGCAACACGTGAACTGCTCTATTTGTACTCCACTGGTCATAATGGCCAGTGAGTACGTCATGTAGAAACAACATACCTACATATGCAGACGCCATAGCTAGACAGAAAATTGGAAACACATGATGATGCTATACATGTGTGTTGCCTTCACGTCACATGAAGTTAGTCATGTTGTTCACACATATGTCACATGTGTGTCTGGTTGCTGTGTGTTGAACCTGTCCACATAGCCTGTTTGATTGTGAGTGGTCATGCAGTCCTCATGGAACCAGTTTTGGAATGTCTCTCTGGGATGCACATGCTGAGATGTATGGTTAACATTATTGTTGGGGCATACTAATGGAGGATTAACTTGGACGACACATGACTGTCCTGGCCACTGCATGAGTGTAGTAGGGTGTGACACTGGAGCAGGAGACTCATCCAATGATAATGTTGAATACAAAGTCATCCATGCAGGATGAGCATGTGTGAAAGTCTATCATTACCATGTCATATTCACACAGTGTCATTGTAACAGAAATTATTTGTCCGTTCACCCAGTCTGAGTATAATCTTTGTTTCATGCTTTACAGGTGGACCAGCCCCGTACACCGTGGGAGAGGTGGCCCATTTTGACGACCCCGATACCTACAGTGAGTGTCGCCTGAGTGCTATTTACATTGTTTGGTAATGAAGCATGATGGATTACTGTGTGTTCAAGAGAATTCATGATTTGATGTGCTGGCCGTTCATTGGCTTTGTTGTTTTAGTGTGATATCAAATTTGAATAATGTTTCTGTAAAGCAATACCTAGTCATCTCTCAGATTGAGGGGTTGTAGCCCATTCAATTAGGGCGGCAATTGGGAATGGTATGACTCATTTGGAATACACTGGTCAATGTTAGACTTGGTCAGGGACTTGCCATCAACTGAGTCTGCATATCAGACTGACAGTCTCCCAGATAGCTTAGGCACATGGCTTTGATGACAAGTGTTTCTTCCTAGTTGAGGATGGACTGTGTACACTGTAGGTCGGATCTTCCAGGGCCATGTACTTCCACAAGGTGAACTCGAAGTGTATGCGACTTGAGTGCAATGGCCTAGGTGTTCAGTTGAATCATGTGAATGGGTGTTCTACCTCCTCTGTGTGTGTTGTTAAACATGCCTCACTAATAGTATGTTATGTTGGGCTAAGTCATATCATTTTGACATGTGTGGACCTGGGATGTGACAAGGTTGGGCTGACTACAACGTGTTGCTAGCCCTTCATAGTTGTTGTGTGTGAAGGCACATACTTGTTGAACTTTCTGTACACTCCTGGGTGTGCATTGAACATGGGATTGTTGGTTGTTCTTCCCACACCACCCACAAAGACTGGGATGTTACTGTGAAACAGGGTACCTAGGACTGTAGCAACCAGTATGTTACACGTACTTAGCACCTTTTGTGACTTGAGTTAGTACCTAGGGCCAGAGTGAGAAAAATGTCTACACGTTGCAAATGGCATAAATATATGTTTGTGATTTGCAAACGTCTGTTTCCTATTCCAAAATGTATTTGGTGGTCATGTACATATTAGGAAAATGCTTTTCAAAATGGAAATGATAAAGGGGTTTACCAGACCTACTTGCAAATCACAGTGGTAGGCAATCCCATTTGCAACCGAGTACGTGGTAGCAAAGTGAGTAGCTGTTATCATCCACTTGAAGTGGATGGTAACCAACTTGCTGACTGGAAGGGGTCCTCATTGTAAACCTTCACCTTTGTGAGTGGACCAAAATAATCCTGCACAAAACAGCCAGTGGTCTAAGGGACCAATAATTACCGTGAAAATTTCCTAGTTGAATTGTTGTGTTTTTAAACTAATTGCAGCTCATTTTCCTTTCAGGTAAACGGCCTACACTTGGGGAAAAATTACTTGCTTCATTTAAAAGCAGTCACGTCTATGGATTTCTGCTGGTACCAGCAGGCCTCCATCCCCGTGAGTGCCCATAGTCGCTACGGTGGGGCAACTTGGAACCCACATCATTGATGTTCATGAGGTGGGTTTTCGGGACCCCATAGCGACTCGCAGACGGTGTCAGAGACACCGTTCTGCTTTGCATAATTGCTAGTTGTTATTTCAAGATTCCTACATCTGACCCCTAGTGTGGACATATGATTCTGGGCCAGGGGTTCAATCTTAGCACACAACTAATTCCAAATGCCATTGAGTGAGGAGTGTGATTGTTATCACATAGAATGACATATGTAGTGAAGTCAGTATGCGGAAGAGCTGGTGCCATAATGTCTCATGCCTTAGGTATGATTTGGTTGAGTAGTTTAGGGTGATGTCATCCATCATGTAGAGACATGTATATGCTAGGTGTGATATGCCCTTAGGTATGCAGGATTCACATGTACTCCCTCTGAGCCTTTCCGTGAACTATGTTGTAACAATTGCTGCAAAAAATACATTTCTAGTAATGGACAAATGACCCATGGTGGTATTCAACCCACTGTAAATTCAATGCTCAATATTTCCCTTTTCTCTTCACAGCTGCAAACCTGAGTGCCGCAGAGCGCAACCATTTTGAGCGCCGTGCAATGAGGTACAGCCACATCCTGCAGGTGCAGTGTGGGTATCGGAGGATGGCCCGCAGATATAATTCGGATCGGGCCTCCGGGGCGTGGTATGCCACACCACAGGCTCCCCCAACGGTGCCACCAACAACCACCGCCACTACATCCACCAGGTCTGCCCAAGGGGACACAGCAACGGACCAGGCATCTTCATCCAGACCTGGACCCAGCCGTGTGTTGGGAGCAGGGCTGTCCCGTGGCCACTCCACTCCAGCAACAACCTCCACCTCCACCGGCACCCAGACCAGCACTGACCCTCCTATTGACCCTGCAGCCTTCCAGGCATTGTCCAGAAAATTGGACAGGTTGATCCGCAAGGTTGACAACCTTGCGGAGGACATGAATGAGGTGAAGAAGAAGGTGCGCTCCATCCGGCGCACACTACGGAGGGCAAATCAGTAGTCATTTTGCCCTCCTGAACTTTTACCCCTCCCCTCTTACCTCTTTCCTTTTTCATACTGTTAGTTGGGTTTGGGGTGTTAGTTATAGGATAAGTATAGGAAATTAGCTTAGTTAGTGTTAGGTAAGAGGGTGGGGGGTCCTTATTCTTTCTATCTAATATTTTTGTGTGGGTGGGTGGGTGGGGGGCAATGTTGGGATTCCTGTTTAATTAAAAAAATATATATATATATATGTTTGTTTAGGATAGTATAGTATGTGTGTAGGTTAGTAAGTGTTGTCCTGCATGTGTCTTGTCTCTTAATGGTGGGTGGGGGGTTGATGTTTAGATCGTTTTGTTACATGTGTAGAGTAAGTTTAGCTTAGGTTAGTTAGGGACAGTTGTGGGTTAGTAGTAGTCAGGTTAGATCAGTGTAGGTTTACCTTTCCCTTAGTTGCCTCTTTTATTACTACTTTGAAATAAAACATTTGTTAACCCTTTACCTGATGTGTTAGTTGCTACCTTTTCATAGCCTTGACATCAGTGTAGCAGAAAGTTTTAGTATGACATTTGTGTTCCATGCTCGCTATCCCCAGGCTAATGAGGTTTAACATGCCAGCTACCCATGTGCTAACTTGGTAAGTATCCACCATGTGGGAGAGCCAACATTGGTAGTGTGCATTGATCATCAAGGTTTGTGGTTGGTATGTATCCTACTTCACAAAGAGTGCTTCCCGACTTGTTATTGTAGGTAAATAGATAGGTCGGACAGCATTGTGAAGTTCTGGGAGAGCATTGTAGATGAGGATTTGTTCACACTCTTGTCTTGTTGCTGTCATTGCTGACCTACATCATGTGTGTACTGATTCAGCATGACTTTCCTTCATGGAAGTATGCGCCGTAAGGGTGATTGATGCAGTGTAATTTGTTTATCATTCCTTTCATTTTACAGCATAATTTCCAATTTTAGTATCGCATGGTGCCTACATTTCTCAGCCACCATTAGTTGTCTAGAATAGCTGTAGATGGTGCATCATTCTGTCCAACACAGCATGATTGTGTGTGCTTAGTCCCTTCATCAGTTATTTTCCTCAGTATAGTAAAGCTATGATGCAATCCTGGCCACTGCACAGATGTTTCAGTATACATGAAATCAGGACAGTAGTATAGAGAATCGACATGGTTGCCACACAGCCACTTTGGAGTTATCTACTGCACAGTTGAAGTGTGAAATGACACAGAGACACAATTGGTGTGCAAGTGATATTTATTTGTAGGTGGTGTAATGCAAAATGTCCATTCACAATGTTAGCTGAGTCCATTCTGGTGCATTCTTACATGGTGATCCTACAGACGGGGTGTGGATGATGCTCCTGACATGCTGGGGTGAGGTCACAGACGGTGCAGAGGAACATGAATTGCCAAATGGTAGGAGAGAGACATTCACTGGCAATGGGGACAAGTCATACAGTGGATTGCCGAACAGTCATTGAGGGTAGTTGTAGTGAGACTGGCATGTGTCCAAACGTAGGACCTTGGTCAGAGTAGGCCATGGTGCAGGGACTAGGGCTTCCGGGTACTCTTGCGTGTGAATGTTATCTGTTCCATGTCTTCTTCTTCTGATGTGTGTGTTGCCTGGTGTATCCTTGTTGTTGTTGGTTGTGAAGGGGCAACACACACCTCAGTGTTAGAAGACATGGAGGCAGACATCCCGGGGGCTGATCCCTGTCGAGTAATGAAGGGCAGTACTGCAGCAAGGAGGGCCTGCTGGTTTTTCAGAATGGCAGCCACATCCCGATGGTAGGCAGCCAGGTCGGCCCTGAGGGGTTCTATGTTGCATTCGTGCACACGTTGACTGGCTTGCAGTTGGAGTTGTTGTGTCAACTGGATGACAGCTGTGCAGATTTCCTTCTGTGTTTTTAAAAGTTCCTCCAAGAGCGATGTTCTGGCTTGCATTGCAGCTGCCTGATCAGCAGTTGACAACATGCACGAACGCACCCCCTCAAGGCTGGCTGCCATAGTTTGCATCCCCACCCGCACCTCCTTGGCCAGCTACCGCTGGACCCCAACGATAGTTCTTTCGAAGCTGGTGCCAGTGTCGTCAGAGTCCTCAGCTGTGTTGGAGCTGGCAGGTCTTACAATTGGGGTGGCGGGTGGTTCTACTGTGGTGGCTGCTTCTTCTGTGCTCCTCCTTGTGACTGAAGGTGGGGTTTGGAGGCTTTCAAGGACCATGTCAAGGGTCTCTTGTGGTCATAGGGCATTGTTGTAGGCCTATGGCCCACCTGTGTGTCACATGTATGATATGGATCTTTCAGACATGTCTGCCAGGTCGCCTCTAGGTGTTGCTTTGTAATTATTTAGAAATAGGCGTTTTTTTGTCCTACTCCTCACTCGGTGTTTCACTATTGTTATGGAGGGACATTTTGTTGGGTGGGCTCTCATTATCCTACATGTGATTCTTGGCGTTCTAGGCAGCAGGATAGCTAATGGTGTGGAGGACTAAGTTTGACCCACTTGTATATAACTCTGTCACCCAGATATTCAATTTAGCTCAGACTAACTAGCAGTGCCTCTGGTCTCCCACATCAAAGGAATGTTTAGACATCCGAGCGCATGACATCTTTGGAACTTCTCAGGGAAGTGGTGGTCACTCAGGTCCTACACATTTCTATCTTTTCCGGTATGTTCGCATACACAAATGACAAAGACAGTATTTGTTTGATATGAAGTTTCATTGTACAACTGACTTGTAGGAATTTAGGTGTGAGCCCCAATAACCCAAACAATTCACACTGTTAGAATTGAAATAGTCCGCAGGAGACTAATACATTAGTACACAACTATCATGGTGCCTAACAGTTTCTACTCTCCCTCTGCTTGTTCTATGTATAGCACAGCATGTTAAGTTTGGAGCTTGCCTGTCTGAATCACAGGGGAGACATCATCCCTCATATCAGAGGAATGGGCTGGGATCTGGTTGTGCATCAGCAGCAAGGCAGGCAGCATCTAGTTGTGAATTTATGTTTTGAAACTCCCCCATGCGTGTCTTGGGACGAGGAAGTGAATTTAAAAGACATATGTCATGGTGATGACAAGGATTCCCTCCGCAGGAATGCCAGACCTTCAACCCTACCACATCTATCAGCAACGTACCAGACGGTATCCTTGACTGGGGCACAGAGTGAATATGTTCTGGCAAACTCCAGTGCAGAAGTAGGCAAAACAGGGTGATTTGACTAATTAACAACACCCTAGGACTGACTATTTGCTACATTAACTGATAGGAAGGGCAATGAGAATCATTTACTGCAAAGTGCTCTGAGGCTCTTAGATGTGAGCAAATGAGTATTAGTACATTCAGGGTAAGATGCACAAAGGCCTCCAGCCTGAGGCTAATGCGCAAAGTATACGTTTCACTTGCCACACTACACTTTGACTGACTGTGGGTGTTGTGACTGCCCTGCCAGCACACTTGCCTCTCAGGCCCTGCCCCATACACTTTTTATTCACATTGCATGAACTGTACATGTTACGTGGCATTACCTATGCATGTCAATGTTAGGATGTGGTATGGATGTAAACATTGTTGATGTTTGTATATGATGGGGTATAATGTGTGTCTTACTGGATTGGCCTGTTTATCGTATGAATGTCCTATTTTTTTGTAAGACTGTGCAGATGTGTTTCAGTGACCAGTTGCCTGTGTCCCCTCCTCAATGTTGTTGTCTGAGCAGTATGACATTAGTGATGTAGCCTTGTTAGTCAGGCACGTGAGGGACCCTGACGTATGCAGCATGTGTGTGTCGTTAGTGCTGTGTGGCTCCTATTGCTGTTTACTTAGGGTTATGTATGTGTCAGTTATGGACATTCGGCATTTGAGTGTACTGGTACCTTTGTCTTATTTCTAGGAGTAATTGCAGATGTCATCCTCACCCCCTATTTTAGGTATGTATGTTCCAGGGTGGGGTTCCTGCCATTTGGTGCTATAGCTGCACAGAGATGAGAGGTGTTATTGTCAACTGTGGTGGCAGTTAAGTTGCAGTTGTTGTATTTGCTACAGCATTACAGGTAGGGACCTAGTTGATGGGGAATAGATTTTGCAAGACAAGTGCCTGGATGTGGATTTGAGGTAGTGTCCTTCCCACCTGTCACTGCTTTCCCTTGGCTCTCTTGTTGTAATTACAGGATGTCCCCGTGGGACTGTTGTGGTTGCTGTATTTTGTCGTGCCCCAGCTTCGGTCAGTACTGGGCATGCCCCCCTGCCGTGCCCCTTTCCCCATGCCACTTCATATATGTGCTGACTTACATGCATTGTGTAGTAGGTATCCCCCCCTGCTTACAATCCTCATTATTGCATTTGAATTCCCCATGCGACTTACCCTGCATGTGCGTTGTGTCGTGGTAGTCTGCGCTGTCCAGTCCTTGAATCCCTGTGACGATCTCCTCCGGGATGACGGCTGCGACCATCTCCTCCATGTGGTCCAGGGCCTCCTGTTGTGGTGGACTCCCCCCTCCAGTCTGCATTGCTGCCTTCCTGTTCCTGGCCATTTTCTCTTTGGTCCTTCGTTTGCAGTCATGCCAGCGTTTCTTACACTCGGTGACTGTCCGGCGTTCTTCAGCCACACTGTTAATCTTGCCAACAATTTGTTTCCAGATGGCCTCTCTCCTACTGAGTGGCAATTTTGAGGAGATGAAAAGTTGGTGCTGGTGTTCCGTCACCTCTTTCACCAGGATTTCCTGCTCCTCTGCACTGAAGCGACACTTTCTTTTTTTTTTTTAAATGTCCTGGTTCCTGTATGCTTCCTCCTGGCTGGTTCCTGGTCTGCTCTCATCCTCCTGGGGTCTGTTGGGGCATCTAGGATCCATTTTGGGTCTCCTCTCCTGAAAGGGCAGTTTTCGCGCAAAAATGTAACGCAATAGCGTGAAAAAAACGGCGTTTTCACGATTGCGCTGTCGTAAATCGACCCACAGTGATGTGCGGCGCATTTACGTTGGTTTCCTTTACGACAGACCGACGCTGTGTGCGTCACGAAATAATGACTCCCACCTGTTGGTTGCGCCGCCGTACGTCAAAGTATAAATTTGACACCCGCATGGCGCTTCCAAATGGCGTTAGACGGCGCAATTTTTTTTGACGCAAAACTGCGTTGGCGCAGTTTTGCGTCAAAAAGTATAAATATGGCCCAATTGTATTTTGTAAGTTTGCGCCGTTTTGCGTTGAAAAGCGGCGCAAATGCGGCGCTAAAAAAGTATAAATATGGGCCTAAATGTATGGTTGGTCACAAAAGGCCGTGGTCGATACAGGTAAAGTCCACAAATGCACAATGGAGGAATGCTGCATATCTTTCTAGAGTGCCTCCCACCTTGATATATCTAAAGTGAACATACATTTTTTTTATGGAAATACACTACGTCATTTCTGTCCTCACATTCCCTGAACTGCATTTAACCGAGACATACCGCAAACCTGCAACAGGTTGCGTCTTTGTTTACCTTCTAATTCAATCAACAGGAGCGCGTTGCCGTTTACTTTGCACGGGTGCTGTGTTAATGCGTCTTCAAGTTGCGCACTTCCCTTTATATTTTATACTTCCTGTGCCAGGGGTTGAATGTAGGTCGCAAAAGCAGAGCGGCACAAGTAAGAAAAATGCTTCGAAAGAACACTAATAGTGAGATGGATGAAAAGCGTTTTGTAGTGAGAATTCCGGTAGAAAAATAACGGAAATGGACAGCACTGAAAGACATATTTTTGGTCTAAAGCGAGTGTCCAAGCGCTTTCCACACTTCACGAATACCAATTATTCCTCTTAAAAATGAAAGCTAATGCAGTACTATTGCCCCAGCTTAGTAACTGATTCAACAAATGTACCGCAACCTACAACACAAGCTGTTCTCTCGTAGAACAATATGTTGATTAAAAAAACCTTTTAGCGAGACCAGATCTGTAGGCGCTCATTTTATCACTCTACGAATAATAAAAAGCTGTGACGGCCTCCGCGGAATTAACGGCGGAGGTCGCGGAAATGGTGCAGATGGAGATCTAACAAGCGGAGCCATCTTGCGACCAATGGACCACCTCCCTGCAGCATCTGCCAAAAGCGCCGTGGAGACAGATGGGTCTCTGCCATGCCGCTTCTGAAGTGGCAATTCCTTTTGCAACCAGGTGTGTTGTGAGGGACCAGAGCTCTCTGCCAGTAGCCAAAGAGATAGCCTTGCAGGCACTCATCTTGAGACAAATGTTACTGCCCTTAATTCAAGCCAGACCCAAACAAAGTCAATGTTTAGCCTTCCAGATATGGAGAGTGGGCCTTTATCATCAGTTGGAGCATCCACGGTGAGTATTTTAATTTGTTATTCAAGGGAGTGCAAGTTCCTATGCAGGTTAGGGCTCACAAGGGCCCATATTTATACTTTTTTAGAGCCGCATTTGCGCCTCTTTTTGACGCAAAAGCGGCGCAAACTTACAAAATACAATTGTATTTTGTAAGTTTGCGCCGCTTTTGAGTAAAAAAAAATGACGCAAATGCAGCGCTAAAAAGTATAAATATGAGCCAAGATTTTTACTGGACAGCAGCAGCCCCGTCAATACTGGCTGAGGGGCCACGCCCCCACCTGTTCCCATGGAAGAAGAATGTCTGCCAGGATGAACAAAAGCCAGCCTGACAGACACTCTTCTGGTTTAGGTCAGGCAGCCAGGAGCTGGACATGCACTAAATGTGCAGGCTCCTGGCTGCCTGAGCTAAACTTTGCTGGGCTGAAGAAGTCACAGCTCCTGTGGGCGTGACCTCTTCAGCCTGGAAAAGGTGTCTCGAGGCCCTCCTCCTCATGATGGGGGGAGCATGACCAATTGCTTCAGACCTGGGCGTTTCAGTTTTAAGCCCTGAAGTGCCCAGAGCTGAATGTCAGTCAGTGACACATTGTCACAGAGTGGGGTGGGGTCAGCACTCTCACTGACCCCATCCCCATCTGTGACGAGATTGGGACTGACAGCAGTCCCAACTCTCCCGGAACCTCTAATGCTTCTCTGTCAGAGCTGCTGCTCTTGAGGTAGGTTTGTATGAATGTATGTGTATTTGTTAGTGAGTGTTATAATTGGTTGTGTGAGTGCGTGTGTGAATGAATGGTTGTGAGTGAGATGTATGTGTGCATGTGTGAACCCCTCCTTCCCCTCTTAAAATTACTGGCCGCCTCTGTTTTTCCACTGTTCTGAAATTGTCCCATTTGACTGCTGTTGGGGTAGTAAGATAGAGCAATTATCAGGGTCTAAGGGGCCAGTCAAGGCTTTGGGCCCTAGTTCACTGCACCTGCTGCATCAATGGTAGCTACACCCCTGCCCTCTACGGAACTTGAGTGCCCTGTCCGAGCCACCGGTTTAGATTGCTTCTACGGACCCACATAATTGCACATTTTTCCTCCCTGTTACCTTAGGAACCACCTCCTCCCGTTCACTCCCCATTCCCGGCCTCAATTATACTCCATTACGCAAGTAGATTCCCTTTGACTAAATTACACATAGAATGAACTACAATTTCCTCAGTTTGTGTCTGGCTCACTGGAACTATTGTAGTGTGAGGTCTACGAATGATCATCTCACAACAGTAACCTGCAGCCTATGACCTTCTCATCGTCTGCCTGCTAGTTCGCACTCGGTTGAGAGCTGTATTGATAACCACCTCAGCCACTAGCATCTGGGTGACTGACAAGTGATGAGTCAGGAGCTCACTGCTTTCTGCACATGTGGTGTTGTGCACATTTGCAGATACCTGTAGATCATAAGACAAGCACAGTGGCTGAAAACTGAGTAACACTTCCCTCAATACTGGTTTGCTGGGTCGGGCCAGTTTTTGGCTCCCTGTGCCACTAAGGTCAGACAGGATTTTGCCTGTTAGCTAGATCTGAACTGTTCCTATTGGAGGGGGACCACATGGTTGGTCCCCGTCTGTAGCAGCACAATGAGCAAACACTGATGAAGTGGAATGCTGCACACATTAGTTACCAGAGGCAGAGATTAACTCAAGCATTCCACCTTTCGCTATACTAAAGGACTCAAGCTGCACCTCACTGATAAGGCCCAACAAGGCCAAAAAATGGCACTGAGTTGCTTGTGTTCTCTTTTATATGGGATTGGATCTAGTAATTCAGGCTGCACTGATCTTGTTGGAGCAGGATAAAGGTGGATTTGCATCTGGTTGGTCCTTATATGTGTGGCCTGGTGAGAAAAAGCAATGGAGTGGAATACAGACCGTGGTGGTTAATAGTGCCTGATGTTAATTCTAGCACTGCACTCTTCACATTTTAATTGTTCTCATGGAAATGGCCTGAGTATGACAGGTGTGGCCAAATGTAGGTCACAAAGGTCATAAACCTCAAGCTACACCTCACTGATGAGACCCAACAAGGACAAAACCACTATGGGAGTGAATGCATGGATTCTTTATGTTTAGATTAGTTAACATCATTACAATATACAAAAGACACATTTAAAAAAGAACTCAGAAGCACAGATGCAACGAAGATAGCAAAGTGCAAGTGTAGTGTAAACGGATAATGTTTTTAAATAAGAAACAAAATGAAACAAAACGTTTAAAGTGGACGGTCCTTAAAAAGATGTGTTAGACTAAAACTATGGGAGAGCTCGTGTTCCCGGTGACAGGGGAGGAGGCTATCACCTTGGGCTGGGCTGCTACTAGTGGAGCAACAAGGCCTGGTGTGCAGATGAGTGGCTACTGTCAGTCGTGGCACATCCAGACAGGAGTGCGGACTAGTGGTTAAGATTAATTCAAGCATTCTATACATTTCCTCAAGCATTTTCTGAATTTTCACTTTCTCTAGAAAGGCAATGAAAACCTATTCGGTTAATCAACCTGTCTAACACTAGATCCTCTTGTACACTTTAACTGGTCCCAGCGCTTCGAAGCCTTCAAGGGTATACGCGCTCTACAAATACCAATCAAATTAAGGCCCATATTTATACTTTTTTTAGCGACGCATCTGCGTCATTTTTTGACGCAAAAGCGGTGCAAACCTACGAAATACAATTGTATTTTGTAAGTTTGCGCCGCTTTTGCGTCAAAAAGCGGTGCAAATGCGGCGCTAAAAAAGTATAAATATGGACCTAAATTGTCAGTTGTGTCTTACATAACACACAGCTTTATCAAAGTACTCTCAGGGGCATGTGCTCAAATCATACAGGACATGTGTCATTGAACCACTATTTCCAGGCCAGCCAACTCATCCTGTGTACACGGCAGCTTAACACTGAGCTCCGTTGCAGGTATTGGGTCAAAGTGTTGGCTGTCAGCACTTAACTGAAGAAAGCTTTGCTACCCTGCCTGATTCCTGGGACTACTCTTGCTTGCAGTTTTATCTTCATCAGAATGGGAGCTCTACACCCCCAGAGTGCTGTGAGTTGTGCTCCATTTCTTTTGCAATATTACAACAGCTGCTTGCATTTGTTCTCTTTCATGGGTACACCTGCACCTGAACGACCAGATCAAGATAGCATCCCTTGCTGTGTCTTTTCTCTCCATGTGCTTTTCCCTATGGAGAAGTTGTCACTGTGGAGGAAGAAAGGTCACAGCACTGTCCCGTGCATTGTACAAAACACAGTGGCGTAACATTAGCCCCGCAGCCCCAGAGGTGCGGGGGCACCTGAGCTCCAGGGGGGCCCTCGGCATAGTACACTGGCCTGACAGCTCCTGACCGGTCCGGCGGGGGAGCATCTATGTTCTTTGCAGGGGGGCCCTCTCAAGTTTCGTTATGCCACTGACAAGACTGATTATTGATTTCTACACAGGGGTGTACTGTTCATCACTGTTATAGGTTCACACTTAACAACCAACAAGCCATCACCTAGATTAAAATTTTCAGGACGTTTGTGGATGCCACCGAGTCTCGAGGCAAATAAACACGTTCTCAAACCAGCAAACTAAGTCAAGTACGTCATATTTGACACCTGATGCTACATACATATTGTTAGAATTATATACATTCTGACTACTATTGGTAGGGTGCATCTCAGTTTACACAACTTGTAAACAATTGCTGTATATTGCCTATGATACCTGTGCGATTTGGAAAGTTAGCAATATCATTCCAGTCTTGTTTGTGTGTGGAATAAATGTGGTTATCTCACCCATGTTTATCAACACTGCTGTGAGTACCACTCACCATTGCTATGGTGGACTGGCACTGCTGCTTAGTTTGCCGTAGATAGACGATTTGGCCACACCAGTGTCTGAAAATGTTTAGGCCGGGATTGTGAGCACTTTGTGTCCTTGCATATGATGGTACCAAGGTTACTTAGCAACTCACACAGTTCTTCTTTGTGGAAACTACGGAACCGGAAAGTCACAGGAGCATGCAGAGAGAGGATGTGACCTAAGGTCCAGAGCTGCCAACTGTAGAACTGGGGAACAAGGTTCGAGTCTAGGTGTGGGTTCAACATCCTGTGATTCTCAGTAAAGCACTTCTCTCCGTGCCTGAAAAAAATGAATGTGTCCTTGTGTAATGCAACCGTTGCTGTGTAAAGAGCTACACTATCTTCGGGTCAAGTTTGCGCTATATAAAACTGAAACAATTATAAGTATTACTACTTTCCTTATTAGCTCTCGGTCTCCTCCTCGTTATGTGTCTAGGCACTGTGAGCCTCAGTACTTCATCTATGTGTTCTTATATACGCCCAGTGATTGTTTGTACGTGTGAATTGTTAGTAGCTAAATATTCAGGGGCATATTTATACTTGTTTTGCGCTGAATTTGTGTCATTTGTTTTACGCAAATTCGGTGCAAAACTAACTCCATATTTATATTTACCCATCTAGCGCCAAAGTTATGGAGTTAAAGTCATTTTTTGGACATGGAAACCTATCTTGCGTCAATGAGATGCAAGATAGGCGTTCATGTGCAAAAAATGACTCTATGGCCTTAGCGCCATATTTCTCCCCCTATGCTAAAATAACGTACGGGGGGAGGGGTCAAATAACGGTGCAAAGCCTGCTTTGCATCATTATTTAATGCCTGGGTCATCAGAGTCGGCGTTAGGGGACCTGTGGGCCTATTTCCATGGTGGAACACCATGGAATAAGCCCACTGGTGCCCTCCCCAGGCCCAAGAGACACCCCCACCAACACCAGAGGGACAGCGGACCCCCATCCCAGGTAAGTATAGGTAAGTATTTAATTTTTATTTTTAAAGTGCAATTGGTGATCCTGAAATGACCCCCCCTATATGGTACTGGGTGCAATGGCCATGCCCAGGGGACTCTGGTTCCCTGTGATGGTGATTCGAGTGGTGGGCATGACTCTTGTCTTTTGTAAGACAGGAGTCATGTGGTATGGATGGTTTTGCATCAGAAAATGACGCTAGGCTGGTTAGAGTCATTTTCTTTACTCTAACCTGCCTGTCATTTTTTGGTGCAAAACCCCCTTTTCCCATGACGCCACCCCTACCCATCTAACATCATTTTCTTTTACGCTAGCACACCCTTTACGCCGGCTTGCACCATTCCATATATATGGTGCCAGACTGGCGCTCAGGAATGGTGCAAGCCGGTGCAAAACCTTTTGATGCAAAACTGCGTTAGTGCAGTTTTGCACCAAAAGGTATAAATATGCCCCTAACACTTCAGTGGCTCATTCAGTAGGTGGGAGGTGTGAACAGCATCCTTAAGGAGCACATGAGTGCAGTACACCTGCTGGCTGCTTTTTAGCTCCCAATGAATGGGAATACAACATGCAGCCATTTTGTATTTGTTGTGGCCTATCGACAACTTTGGGTGTCTTCCTAGCTGCACTCTCTGTTGTTTTTGTTTTTATTTTAAAATATTAAAAATACATGCACGTGTAAATACACGGTGGGGCTTTTATAAGCCCTCTTCCTTCACTGTTCTTTTCAGGTGGCATTCACATTTTTCTTCGGGAAATAAGGTGCTCACAAAAAACGGATCCTCTTACATGTGAAAATGGCCGCTTTATTAAAACAGGTGCACATTAACAAACCACAAACCTAGGCCAATGGGCCTTACAAAGCTACCTCCTCACTAACCCTACTGTCTCACCCCAACTATCCCCCCTCATAAGACCACTCCCAAGATAAACCTCTCCTTATTTTAACACAAAGTGTACATTTTCACATAATCCTCACCCTATAACTGTAAAATCTTAATTCTACACAACTATTCTCTAATCGGCTAACTCTTCCAGCCTATGCCCCATTCCTTGTGTTGTACCCGTGTAAACTCAACATCACATTCTGTAACCTTCTGAAAAACGTTCATGCCACCTCGCACCTATCTCAAGCAACAAAACATACATCTCCAAACTTCCCATGTGCACCTGTCCCTACAAAATGTCCTAGAAAAAACTTAACCAATCCTAAGGGATCCTACTTATTACCTAAGGGGATGGGCGGGCAGGGAAAAAGCTGCCAGAATAGCCTAAACCAACCACCAGGTCACCAGCTCCTAAAATGGTGGTTGTGTAGCCCCCGTTTTAAGTAAAATTTGGGCTATACTGGGCTCAATGGAAGCCCAATACGACCTATAGCAATTTTTAAAGGGGCTGTCACTACAGACTGCACCCCTTGCCCTAAACCCCTCAGGAGCAGACCTCGCTCTGCTCAGCTGCCCCTCAAAACCCTATGCACCTGCCACAGCATACAGATTGGGCAATGGCCCACTTAATCCTTTGGATATCTTCCACTTCGAGTGACAACATTGTGCCTAATTACATGTGTACAAATTCACGTAAAAGAGTGCACTTTTTCTTTGCAAACATATGCCTGCCTCCTGTAAACTACAGCACATTTACGGGCATATTTACAAGACTCTAGCACAACAGGAGCATCACTTTTTGTGATGCTCCGGTGACGCTGTGCCCAGCGCCATATTTACAAGCCATCATTAAGCCACTTTTTGTTGCTTAACGCCGCCTTGTAAATATGGGCCCCCCAAATGCAGTTTTCTACGGCAGAGGGGCGAACGAAGGGTGTTGCTGTGGGAGTACCCACACAACACCTGTTGCTTTTTTACACTGCCCCAGATTTACAAGGAAACATAAATCAGAGGCAGCACCAAAAACTAACGCCAGCATGGCGCAACGAGGAGAAATACTTTTATTTCTCCCCGTTATTGCTTTTTCTAAGTGTGCAGCATTCTGCAGCACACATAGAAAGAGCAAAAGGCCATTAATGATTGTCTATGTACAGGAAAGGACACCTTCCTGCACATAATCATCCCTGCAGCGCACGTACCCTTGCACTACGGTGCCTGCATTGGTGCTAGCTAGCTAAATTTAGCACCAGCACCGGGGAAACACAGGAGTTCTCCTTATTTTTGTGAATACGGCGCATCCCTGTGTTTCTGAAGTGACGCAGCGTAACACTGCCAATTTTGTCGCAGCTCCACGCCGGCCACTTCCTTGTAAATATGTCCCTTTTTTATTTTTAAACTTTCTATTTTTATGCCATGTAGATGCAAAACATTTTTTTTTTAAATGGCAGGCTTCCAACGCAAACGTTTATTGGTTTTGCCGATGCTTCGACTGACAGCACGAGTACAGCTGCTCAGTTCGCGGTTCTGTACCTCACATGGGGATTGAGCTATGTGTCAGAGGAGGCCTCAACAAAGCACTTAACGTGCTCTCCCGTTACAATGCTTTCCTAGGGTGATAAATACTGCACCGCTAAGGCAGGAGGGGATTACTGTGTGTGTCATCAGCAGGTAGGACAAGTCCCACGCATAGCCATAAACTTTAACTAGAGCCCTGGAGAGGAAGGAATAAAGAGAAACAAGCATTGATATCGACTCGGAAGCCCTGTCACCAGCACATTTTAACCATGCCTTAAAGGCTCAAAAGTGTAGATGTGAACAAGCAGCACGAATTCCCGGGGAGATGCTGCCCTCTAGAGGCAGTAAGTAGGATGATCGAAGAATGGTGCAATGTGTCAGATTTAAACAAGGACGACAATGATTCATCAAAGTATCCATATTATTATTATTATTATCTAATTATTACAGCTACTACTCTCCAATAATGATGATAAGATGATGATGATGATGGTAATAATAAAAATAATAATAATACTAACAATAATTTCAATAGTAATAATAATATTCCACCACAAAGAGAAATTATGTGAACAGTAGATAACGATATTATTCATTTTACAAGAAACATTAATAGTAGTAATAATATACCCGTAAATTGGGTTATCATTTACTAAATAGGAAGGCGTCGATTACAATCCAGCCCGGCAATCCCGCTCTTTTAACGCGTCTGTGCTGCAATGCAGCTGCATTTTCCTAGATTTCGAAGGCAGACAAGACACGGACAGTGATGACTTCTGTCCTAATAAAGATATTGAAGGATCTCCCCTTCTTTAGGAATCAGCGAAGGTCATCCCTTGGAGTGACTGGCGCACACTTTCTGAAATTTTCTGTCGTTTGATCTTGGGCAACCCACTTTATCTTCTTGGTGTGCATCAGTTCTCCAATCTTCCACATACGATAGCGCGTAGAAACTGGCCTTAACCGCTATGTAGAAGCAATGGGCCTGATTCCCAAAGCAGGTCTATTAAACATTGGAAATTTGCTCCACCTCTTTCTGGCTCCCAGAAGAAAAACTGCAAAACACATAAATAACTTTACAGGTGGTGAGTGGTGCGTTTAATCGCCAACTGAGATTTTATTTCAATGAAACTGGCACCCAGGGGAATACACAGCGATTGGCTTAGAGCGTTGTTTACTTCCAACTGGCTCCTAACTAGAGATCAGATTAGGGGAATGGCCCACTCGATCCTTTGGATATCTTGCACGTTCAGTGACAGCATTTTGCCTGATAACATATGCACAGATTCTTGTACAAGAGTTAGCTTTTTCCTTGCTTTTCCTTTGCAAACATATTCCTGCCTCCTGTAAACAACAGCTTATTTACTTTTTTTCCCAAACTTTCTATTTTCATGGCATGTAGATACCAAACAAACGCCCTCATTTTTGAAGCTCTTGCCGCAGGGCGGCGCAGCAAGTGCCTTGCTGACCCACCCTATGCCAACGGGAAAGTACAGAAATGTGCTGTATCGAAAAGCTAGGGGATGGGACACCTTCCTGCACAAAAACAATCATCCCCAGAAAGCAAGCACCATGGTGTAAGGGTGCTTGCTTTGTGGGGATGATTGTTTTTGTGCAGGATGGGCACCTTCCTGCACAAAAACAATCACAAGAGGTGTTTTTCTCTCTTTCTATGTGTGCTGCAAAGTGCAGCACACATAGAAAGAGGAAAAACGTGTAGAAATAAATATATTTCTCCTCGTTGTGTCACTCTTACGCCACCCCTGAGGTGGAGTAGGCATCTGATTCATCCCAGACTTGTAAATCTGGGAATGCATCAAATTCCTTCAGGTTCCATGGGTGTTGCATAGGAACACCCCAAGGAACAGCAATGGAACGCCCCTTTCACACAGTGTTATGTGTGAAAGGGGTCCATATTTACAAGATCATGAAAAGCCACGTGAGGTGCCGCACATAATTTTAGGACCTCACTATTAAAGTGTGTCCCTCGGTCTGACTCTAGAGAAGCCAGGAAGCCAAACCTGGGGATCAGTTCCCTAAGTAACAACTTTGCTGCTGTAAGACAGTCATTTTTCCTGATCAGATAAGCTTCAACCCAACAAGAGAAAATGCACACAACAACCAAGAAATATTTCAATCCATTGCATACAAGTAAGTCGATAAAATGTAACTGCATTCTATTGAAAGGTCCTCCTGATTTGCCTATGTGACTTAGGGCCAGATGTAGGTAGGTGGCAAATTGCGAGTTGCAATTTGTGAGTCCGAGCGACTCGCAAATTGCAACTTGCAATTTGCAATGCAGAAAGGTGTCTCAGACACCTTCTGCGACTCGCTATGGGGTCGCAAAGACCCACCTCGTTAAAATTATTGAGGTGGGTCGCAGTTTACGACCCCATAGCGAGTCTGGGCACTCACGTGGATGGTGGCCTGCTGGAGACAGCAGACCACCATGTCCGTGGCTGCTTTGAAATAAAGCCGTTTTTTTTTCTATCTGCAGCCCGTTTTCCTTAAAGGAAAACGAGCTGCACATAGAAAAAAATACCGAAACCTTTTGTTTCGGTTTTTTTCAGAGCAGGCAGTGGTCCATAGGACCACTGCCTGCTCTGATTTTTTTTTTTTGGGATCATTCACAAAGGGGAAGGGGTCCCATGGGGACCCCTTCCCATTTACGAATGAGTTACCATCCACTTCAAGTGGATGGTAACTGTGAGTTGATCTGCGACCGCTTTCGTGGTTGCAAATCAACTTACATCGCGGTGCGAGTCGCAAATAGGAAGGGAACACCCCTTCCTATTTGTGAGTCGGAAACGCATTTTGCGAGTCGGTTCTGACTCACAAACTGCGTTTCTGCATCGCATGAGGGCTTTTGCGCCTCCCAAACGGCGTTTTTCACCGTTTGCAAGGGGCAAAAGCCTACCTACATCTGGCCCTTAGTGTGACTACTGTGCATACACATCGGTGACACACAGCTCCTGCAGTCAATCTGAATTAGGGGTTAAACCATGTTTGCCTAAAAGTTCTAATCATTGCATCTCAACCTATATGAGCCTGTCCATGATAGTGTCTAGCCATCAGTGGTAACAGACATTTTGGCAACACAGCTCTCCCATCACTTGAAATCCAAATATCATCTTCATTTCTTTTGACACATCCTGCTCTAATCCAACTCAGCGGTTCCTCTTCTGTCACTTCTTCCTGTAATCTCTTAACCTCCTCCCATGTATCAACAGCAGTACACAGGAAATGTTGACTTGTCTCATCATTTGCCTCTTTACATCTTTCTCCATTAAAGGAAGTGCAGATTAGGGCGCAGTATCTCGTCACTTTGTCTGCATATGTATTTTCCAATGTTACATAGTCATTAGACCTGCAGTGTGCAGCGCACTTCAAAACCGCAATTTGAGCAGGCAATTATAATCCATTCAACAATTCATAAACTTTATCCCTGTTTCTGATAGGCGATCCAGAAGAGGTCATGAACCCTCTCTGGGACCACAACTGACCAAAGTCATGAACAACACCAAAGCCGTATTGACTATCAGTGAAAATTGTCACTTTCAGCTGTTCAGGAAGACAGCATGCTCTAGTAAGAGAAATCAATTCAGCTATTTGGGCAGAAAATAATCCTTGAAGCCTGTAAGCTTTGATCACACCTGAGACTGTGCAAACCTCATAACCAGCTCTGTCTTTGTCTCTTAAACAGGAGCCATCAACTAACATGAAATAATCATTTTCAGTTAGGGGAATATCTTGAATGTCATGGTCATGGTGTATAGTTCAGTAACATCGAGACAGTCACGCTCAACCTCATCAGAACAATCATCAACATTTTCAACAGAGGCAGTAAGAAAGTTTGCAGGATTTAATACAGTGCAGCCTCTCTGTTAGACTTTTCATCCTTGGCGTGGTCTCCCTTACCTTTTTGCCTCTGTTCCCCAGGTTGTTGATGTGTGCTGGACTCTGATTTTGCTGTTTTTGTTGCTCTGGGCACTTTTCCACTGCTAACCAGTGCTAAAGTGCAAGTGCTCCTTTACAAAATGTGTATGTAATTGGCTTATCCATGATTGGCATATTTGATTTATTAGTAAGTCCCTAGTACAGTGCGCTAGAGGTGCCCAGGACCTGTAAATCAAATGCTATTAGTGGAACTGCAGTACTGGTTGTGCCACCCACATAAGTAGCTCTGTAATCATGTCTCAGACCTGCCATTGCAGTGTCTGTGTGTGCAGCTTTAACTGTAAAGTCAACTTGGCAAGTGTACCCACTTTCCAGGCCTAAACCTTCCCTTTTCTTACATGTCAGACACCCCTAAGATATGCCCTAGGTAGCCCCAAGGGCAGGGTGCAGTATATGGTTAAGGTAGGACATATCGTAATGTGTTTTATATGTCCTGACAGTGAAATATTGCTAAATTCATTTCTCACTATTGCAAGGCCAGTCCCTCTCATGGGTAAATTGGGGGCTACTTTTAAATCGGATTAAAGTGTAGATTCCCTTTGGGAGCGGATGGACATGTGGAGTTTGGGGCCTCTGAGCTCACAATTTAAAAATACACCTTTTAGTAAAGTTGATTTTAAGATTGTTTGTTTGAAAATGCCACTTTTAGAAAGTGAGCATTTTCTTGCTTATACCATTTCTGTGACTCTGCCTGTTTGTGGATTCCCTGTCTGGGTCAGTTTGACAGTTGGGCTAGTTGCCCCTCACACTAGACAGTGACACAAAGGGAGCTGGGGTGTAGCCTGCATATCCTGATGAGCCATCTGTGCTAGGAGGGAAGGGAGGAGTGGCCACTCACACCTGAAAGGGCTGTGACCTGCCTTCACACAATGCAGTCTCCAACCCCGCTGGAGAGTGTCTGGGGCCTCGCCTGGGGAAGGCAGGATTTCACATTCACAAGAGAAATTGGGTATAAGAAGGGCACCCAAAACCACAGACTTTACATCACTTCTGGACATCAAGAGGAATCTCTGCCTGGAGAAGAGCTGAGGAGAAGTGCTGCCCAGCCTGTGACTGTGCTTTGTGGAGCTATCCTACAGTTGCTGCTTCTGCCTGTGCAAAGGGACAAAGACTGGACTTTGTGGTATATTCCTGCTTGAGAAGGACTCTCCAAGGGCTTGGATTGAGCTTGCCCCCTGTTCTGAAGTCTCAGGGCCAACAAAGACTTCCCTTACCAGCACCTGGACTCTCTGATGAGAAACCTGCCCTGACAAGTGGTGCCCTATCCAGTCCCTGGGCTCTTTAAAGGAAAAGCTGGTGAAAATTCACAGAAATCTACTTCGGACGACTCCGGACTGATGCCGCTGCTGAATCCGGTGACGCCACCTGCAACCGACTCCGTGATTTTTGCTGGAACACGACGACCTCCGCAAGCCCGACACCGCTGCAGCTCACCGAAGTCCGCAACTCCGTGGAAGTCGGCGCACCACGCCGTGACTGACGCAGCTCAAAGTGCGCGGATTCAATGTTTCGCACAGACGCCGCGATCCCCGACTTCACGAATTGGCTTGTTTCGATTCTTCACCAAGGTACTGTACCTGGGGTCAACGTGACTCCGTGGCCGGCGCCGCTGGTGTCGGATTGTTGGGAACGACTCCATCATGACGCCGTGTTAACACCTCATCGAAGCATTTTGTGTTTCTAAGCGCTATTTTTTAATTTAATCTTTAAAAATTCATAACTTTACTTGTGTATGTCGGATTTTTGTTGTTTTGGTCTTGTTTTGTTTAGATAAATATTTCCTATGTTTCTAAATGTTTTGTGTCATTTTGTAGTGTTTTTCATTTAGTTACTGTGTATGTTGGTACAAATACTTTACACCTAGCACTCTGAAGTAAGCCTACTGCTCTGCCAAGCTACCAAAGGGGTAAGCAGGGGTTAGCTGAGGGTGATTCTCTTTTACCCTGACTAGAGTGAGGGTCCTTGCTTGAACAGGGGGTAACCTGACTGTCAACCAAAGACCCCATTTCTAACAGTCTCAAATTAGTGTTTGGGGTGGCGCTATTTGGTCAACCTTTCGCTTGTCAGATGCTGGGTTTTGGTCCAGGTTAACAACATTTCTACTGAGTGTGGAACACAAACTTTCAGGGGGTGACCAATAACAATGCCTTCGCACTGTTTTATGCTGTCGTTTATGGCTGCAACTGCCTCTAAACAGCCAGGCAAAGCAGAAGCCACAAGATCAAGAGTGGCAGAAAAAAACATTGCAGGATTGTTTGCACTTCCATGCAATTGAGTCAAAACTGAGAGAGTGCATCCCTCCCTATCACAACTGTACATAGGAAAACATTTGTTATAATCAGGCATTCCCAGAGCAGGGGCACAACAGATTTTCTCTCAGTTCTGTGAAGGCACATAAGCAGTTGTCATCCAATGGTGCTGGATCAGAGACATCTTTATGTGTTAACCTCTGTAAAGGCTTAGCCAAAAGGGAGAAGTTTGGAATCCACTAACAACAATAGCCAGCCATTCCCAGGGACATTCTGCCTTCTTTCTGAGTGGTAGGGGGCTTCATTTTCAGAACTTCTGAGATTCTTTCTTGTAACACCTTGAATCATGTTCAATATGGTGACCTAAATACCAAACTTCTTTCTTGCAATATTGCAATTTCATTGGCAAAACTTTATTTCCATTCTCTGCCAAATGATTCAAAAGGGCAGTGGTGTCTCTCATGCAACCATCTTGAGTATTTGATGCCACATGCAGGTCATCAATATGCTGAACCAGGACTGAGTGATAGGACTTTTTAACTGGCTCCAGACTCTTTTGCAAGATCTAGTTATTAAGGGAAGGACTCTCGGTATACCCTTGTGGAACTCAGTGCCATGCCAAAACATGACTGCCAAACCAAAACGCACAGAGAAACTGGCTCTCCTCATGTAACAGTATGGAAAAAAGTGCTTGGCAAAGATCACTGTGAACCGTTCTGCTTCATGGGGAATTTGAAATAAAATCACTGCTGGATTGGGTACCACAGGACACGAAGGGACGACAATCTCATTTACCTTTCTAAGGTCCTGGACTATGCGGTACTTTCCTTTAGGCTTCCACAGTCCCATAACAGGAGAGTTACATGGACTTCCCATTATCTCCTTCAGAATACCCTGTTCAATTAAGCAATTTATCGAGGAAGAAATTCCTGCAATTGTTTTAGGTGTCATGTTCTATGGGGAAATATTCGGGTACACTGCATTTGGTCTAACTGTTATTTTTACAGACTCAGCTCCTTTAATGAGTCCTATCTCTTTTCCTGAAAATTCCCAAACTTCAGGTGACACACAGATTATCAGTGCCTCAGACAAATCACAATCTGTCAGCACTGGGCACAATGTGACACTCGGGCTCTGATCTTCAATTTTGAATAATACATATTCATCATTTGTCGGCATCTCTATTCCTCGGGTGTGCAAGCAGCTAATAGAGCAATTGAGCTTGCACAACAGGTCACGTCCTAACAAACTCACAGGACTTGAGTTGCATACTACAAACTGGTGCTCATCCTCAAAGGATCTTATTTTTATGGGAGCAGAATCTGTCACTGGCTTGGACAATTGTTTATTTGTGACTCATACAACATGAATTTTATCTTCCTGAAAGGGGGAAGTTTGGTTCTTCCGCTGCTCTGACAATGGAGTGTGTAGTTCCAGTGTCAACCAGAAATGACACATGATGACCCATCACACTAGCATCTACATATGTACCACACTGATCTACTTCTAAGGAAATACCTAGCAAACAGTCCTCTTCATCTGAAGAATCCAGTTGAAACATTTCTGAAAAATCTTCATCACTCAAATTATTTAGGGGATACTGTGATGTCAACAAATTTGTATCTGCACTGGCAACCTGATTTAAATTTTGTTGAGTGACATTTGTCTGTTGTTGAATCAACGGAGCTTGTGCTACCTGCATCTGCTGACCTTGGGTAACATTTACATTCTATGCTTGAATTCTCTGAATTTGAACTAGATTGTTACCTTGTACCTGCATTATGCCTCCATTTTGCATCGTGGACACTCCTGCTTCCAATGACCAGAATGCCCGCACTCGTGACACAGATTGGTTTTTTCACAGTCTGGACATCAACAACACTATTCTGATCCACCTGAACACCACATCCTCTACCTCTAGGCTGGAAAGTATAAGCTCCCTACTGTTGCACTCCTTGCATACCACCAGTATTGATCATGAACTGTGGACCCTTACTAACTTTCTATGCACCCTTCAACTGCATCACAATAACCTTCTCTTTCAACTTCTTCTGCTTTAATTACAGTTCATCACTGCAGTATTTTGCATACCTCAGGATTTTGTCAACAGGCTTGTTTTGCCAACAAATCAAATGCTGCTGTATCATGGCACTTATGTCTGGCTTTAATCCCTGTATGAACTGGAACACAAAGTGACTCATACCTTTACCTCCTATAGTGTCAGCACCACTACAATGTTTGAAAGTCTGCAACAATCTCTCATAATACAAGTGTATACACTCCTTTTATTCTCGAGGTATTCTGTCAATTTGCACCCAATCAATGTCTTTTGGAGACACTTTGGGCCTGATTTAGATGTTGGCAGTAACAGTCCAGCCATAGGTTTTTGAAATGAAAACCTGTCCTCCGCCATGATCGTCTGCCCACCGGGTTTAGATCTTGGCGGTCCCAAAGGTGAGCGGCTGCATTCAGCGAACATCAGCCATTATTCCCGCCATGCAGATTTGGATGTGCCTTACTGCCATACAAATAGTGTCAGTTCGACTTCCGTACTTGAGTTGGCCGATTGGCAGGGAAATGAGGTAAGAACTTACCTTTCCCCTCTAATTCCTTTTCTGTTTTTGGCTGGACATGACTGGACAAGCTCTGCTCTCACTGCTGCACTGACCCACCGAGAAAACACAACCCCTCTGTTGCAGGACTCGAAGGTAGGGAGGCTGCATTGCCAGGGTGTGTTGGGTGAGCACTGCCAGTGAGGTCATGTCACTGTAGTTTTTTACAGTTACTGTGACATGTATATGTCAGGAATACGATTGGGTCAGACATGAATGGGGACACACTGGCACAATACGCATATCGCACACATACACACGTCATTGTGGTGTTATTATTCATTGCTAAATGGATAGTGGCACCACAATGGCAGTACGAGCACACTAGTCAATGGTATGCTTGTGTGTGCTTTGCAAGGGGACCTGTACTGATAAGGTTGTGTTACCTGTTGTGCATGTGAGTTAGTACGTGTATGTGTCTGTTAGATTGGATTGGCTGGTTGAGGTGGAGGGAGCTGGAGTGGATGAGGTGATTGTGTCTGTATGTGTGTCACTTGCATGTGGAATTAATGTTGTTATGTATGTTGTGTTGCTGTGTGCAACATTCAGGTGAATGTTGTAGTTGTGGGGCAGACGTTGTGATGTGTGTAGTTGTGCCTCATGTGAGTGTGTTTGTGTAGTTGTGTTAGTTTTTGTAGTTGTGTCATGTGTGGGTGTGATGTCAATAGTGTGTGTATGTTGTGTCATGGATGTCTGGCAATGGGTGTCTTCAGTATGTTTGGGTTGTGTACGGTTGGAATGGCAATTGATGACGGTTTGTGTGTATGGTGTGTTGTGTGTTGTGCAGGGGGACACATATGGCTACAGTAGAGTGTGTGTGTGTGTGTGTGTGTGTGAGACTTACCTGTATTTCATAGCCACTGCCATTGTCCATTGTCCATTGGATCCAGCAACGGGCTCCCTTCGCCAGCAATCTGCTGGTATGACATCACCTGCATAGCTGAAAAATCTAAATACGATCGGTGGGAACATGCCTGACTTACAGCTAGGAAGGGCGCTCCGTTGTGGCGGTCTTCAGCTCAGCCGCAATACATCTAAATATGGCAGGTGGAACACTGTCGAATTGATCGTGTTTTCAAGTCCGGCACCAACACAACATGGCAGTGTCACCTTCAAGATAAATCAGGCCCTTTGTCTTTTAAAAATCCAATTACATTGTAATACTTTTTCATCACCTCTTCATATGGCCCACCTGTTACTGGATCTCTTGGAGGTTCACTTTCAGGCCAATCAACAAAGACCTTGCAGTCAGTCCACAAGTCACTTGGAACCAAAATGTCACAATGTATTCAAATCTTCCCTCAGGCATTTTGAAAGTTTCCTAAATCTCTTTTTCTGCTTATACCATTCGACTGTTTTTTTCTCTCAATTTCAGGTAATCATTTGTGAATGACAAGATATCACTTCTACTACAAGGTACATGAACATACCCTCCACCTGGGATCTCTCTCATGGGAAGCACTTTAACGTTTGGCTCAGCTTGATTTGTTCCTTTCAGAGGCACATCTGTTTTCACTTGCTTCTGATTTGTTATTTTTGCCCATTTACCTTCCCACTTGTCTAACGCTCTCCATTTCTGGATGTACGTGATTAATTCCCTGATCTGCAAACTCATGCAAGGAGGTCTCATGTTAGCTATAACCTTGTCACTGAACCCCAATCTGTAACTTCTTCTCAAGGGCTTTGATTTCTCCAAATCAACCTTATATTTCTACAAATAACCTCTCATAAGCCTGTCCTGCACATTTATGAATGTCTTTGCATATAAACCACAGTTTGTCTTCTGTGTAGGTATCTAATTGTGCTGTATCCAGAGTTCTCAATATCATTTCTTTTACTTGTAACTTCAATCTGGATACATTCAGTGATCTTTCTCTCTTTGGAATGTTTTCTGCCTGTGTACTGCCATTAGTTACACCTGTCACACCTTCTGGACCCAAATTATTTAGCCAACATTTAATTGTTGTGCAGTAAAACCTCTCATACTTACTGGAGCATTTGAAAATGTCTGTGTTCTTGAAGGTCCTGCAATCACTATATCTTGAGCATTTACTATAAACATATCTTCTGGTGCGTTAAAGGGCATTCTTCCCTGTGGGGTAATGCAATTAACATTTAAGTTCGATTCTGATCTGGGCACAAAATATGGTGAGGATCTCTGAGGAAGCCTCAAGTCAGGTGCAAATTCTTTCTGATTTATCATAGGAGTCAGGTCTGAAATCCGAGCAGGGGTTCAATGGTCTCAGAAGAGAAAACATTCCTTCCATTTCTAAACCACTAAAACTTACTGATCCCACTGGATGTATTTGGGGTATCACGAAAAGCTGGGACACTTAATGAAGGGGCATTACTTCCGGACACACCTGAAGCATACAAAGGAACAACTGGATCTAAGGTTACAGGAACAGTCAATGCATCTGGGCCAATATAGTTTGTCTGGTTCTGTGGAATCGTCATTCCTCTGCTTTTACCTGACAAGGGAGTACTAAAGCTTTGTCCTGTTTGGGTCGGAAAAACATTTTGAATGACCTGATTTGGACTAAACATTTGCACAGGTTGACCTGGAGTAAAACACTGTGCTGGAGGATTCACATAGGGTATCTGTACTGACTGGTTCACAAAAGAATTGTGTGCAATCCGAATCAATAAGAACTCTGTACATGCTGAATTGTACCTAAACTCTGAACTGATTGATTCATGCTAGGAGTGTGTCCTACTGAATTTGCAAGTGTATCTGGCACTGTCTGATTTGGGGTTTGTGCAACTGGTACTGTAGGCACATTAGTGGTTACATCTCATGCAACTTAATTTGTTGGTCTTGCTTCTACAGAATGATACGGTGTGGACGATTCAACAATATCTGGTTTATAAATTGTTTGTCTGAATCATTCCCGCATGTCACAGCCTTTTTCTCAGTACCTGTTGTCTGTTCTGCCTTTTCTGTCCTTTTCTTATTCTTTGATCTAGAGCTTTCTCGTTCTTCAATAGTAAGGGCTAGATATAATCTAGTTCTCTCAATAATCTCTGCTCTCCAAGCTTTGTGCTGAACATCCCATCTCGCTTCTGCAAGTGTTTTTAATGCTTTCTGCATTCTATTCTCCTAGTTGTTTTTCAGTTTCTATTGAGCTATGTGTTCCCAAATGTTAAGCCTTTCAAGTTGTACAGGTCCTGGAGGCGGTTACATCTCATATAAAGTACTCGCCTCAGGTTCTCAAGACTTTTTATGTTAAAAGTTCTATTACGAGGAAATGCTAATGAACCTTCTTTCTTTGTAATTTTTCACCACTTTTCAAGCCACATGCATGCATGAAGACCTTTTTCAGACATAACATAATTACCTGGAGTACCTTTGGGTGGGGTTTCTAAATCCTTTCTCACTGGAATAAATTCATCTCCCCTCAACACACTTTTTAACGGTTTAGAGAACTTCATTTCAATCAAATGTAATAAATCACAATAACTTTTCATTTGGATCAGGAAGTAGTATCGGTTCCCCCAATCCTCTTCATGGTGTTTTCAACCAATAGCAATGAGGCACTGTCTGCCAATACCAGCGTATCTTTACACCAACCGACCAATACCAG
Source organism: Pleurodeles waltl (assembly GCF_031143425.1). Taxonomy (NCBI): domain Eukaryota; kingdom Metazoa; phylum Chordata; class Amphibia; order Caudata; family Salamandridae; genus Pleurodeles; species Pleurodeles waltl. The sequence goes on along the minus strand of NC_090446.1, from coordinate 1,328,005,695 downwards.
TGCAACACACAATGACGGCAATCTCAATCCTCACAGCAGCTCACCCTCAGACAATTGCTTTGCATGCACAAATAATGCACAATATTGTGAGCAAAAACCTGTCTGCATACTACAGGATACGGATTTCAAACACTTCAAAGCAGTATGGGGCTACACTTTTCCAACTAAGGCTTTCTCAATTACACAATGAATGAGTGAGATTTTATCAGCAAATCTCACTCTGGTTGATACGGATCCTCCATATGCACTCAGGATTTACTTCATACCAATCAAACCCACAATCACTGAAGGAAAACTACTGGTACTGTTGATGGCACCTCATAATCAGCATTCACTGCAGACAATAAATTAACCAAGTGTCTTCTACACTTGTGCATTATCCCGGGATTTTAGCTCATGATGGACCTGTCAACAACAACAACTCCAACTCTGCACTAAGCACCACAACCACATAAGTGCAGACTCCACAAAACACTTCACAACATTATGGGGGTTATTCTAACTTTGGAGGAGGTGTTAATCCGTCCCAAAAGTGACGGAAAAGTGACGGATTTACCACCAGCCGTATTACGAGTCCATTATATCCTATGGAACTCGTAATACGGCTGGTGGTATATCCGTCACTTTACAGTCAATTTTGGGACGGATTAACACTCCACCAAAGTTAGAATAACCCCCTATATTCTGCTGCAATCTCAGGCCAAAAGCAATGCAAATGCAAACTCCATTATTATTCACACATTCGCCGCAATGAAACAACGCTAGAACTTCATCAATATTTGGAATGGACCTTGAGACATATTTTGGTCTGAGAGAGTTTGGATTGTGCAAATCCCATGTCAATAATCCTATATCCCTAAAACCACACCTAGGTATGTCTCCCCCCTCACACGAGAAACCACAGCTACCAGTTTTGCAGCTTCCCTCTCTGGATTATGCTCTGAATGGGACCAATGGATCTTTTTACCAAGTGTTAAGGGTGTGGAGACAAACTCATCAAAATGTAATAACCAACAATTAAATGACAGTATGACCAATGTGGTTGCACAAGGAAAATTCCAGTATGAATCAAAGTACAAGTGTGTTTATTACAGATTTATACGAAACAATGCAAATGATTCTCAGAAAAAGACTACAAGGATAAATAATCATGATAGGCTGTCCGAAATGACAGAAAAAGCTAAAAAAACACCAGACATTGAATGACTGCAATACACAACAACAGTACAAAAATTTGAAAAGGAGAAAATATTCTTTGTCTAATTTCATTAACCATCTAGTAAATCAACCTGGAAATTATGAACCTGAATGAGGGGTAACCCACGAATGAGCAAATCCATCTAACATGTGTCGGGCTAATCACATGTGGGCAAAAAGGCAAAAAGTACAAAAAGGACAATAAAATGTGGAAAAAGGAAATCTGGGGAAACAAGTAACTAATTAAAGTTGGCAAAAAGTAAGTAAAAAGGGAAGGCATCAGCATTTCAGAAGCTCGGTCTAGAGTCTTCTTGGGTCTGGGTCAGGGAAAAATCTAAGTCTGAGCAAAACATCTCAAAAGGGGAAGGGTGTAGAGGATTTTACCTCTCAGGGTTCAAGCGATTCAGCAAAACAGCAGGAGTGGGGTCATCTTCTGCAGGGAAAGCTTGAAGAGTTTCTGCCATAGACTGACAGACTGTTTGAAATCCAACTGGGGAACACTATATTAAAGTTCATAGTTCAAGATCGTTCGTCCATCCATCACTCCATTTAATGCAAAAGGTGTGATTGTCCAATGGGGTGCAGTCATACGAATCAGACTGCAACATTCATGAAGATTCTCACCAACGGTATGTGAGAATCAGACATCTTGTTGTCATCTACATGTGTTGAAACAATTGTATTGCCATCCATTCCGCAGTCTTGAAAATCCTGGACTCAAGGCTGATCTCCATGCCTCTCTATGTGTAAAAGAATACAATACTAATACCAAGCCTGCGTTCTCATGACAATGAGTCCTGAAAGAATGTCATGCTAGCAAGAATGACTAAATATTTTCTGCAGAATCAAGAAAGAGGGCCTTGCAAGCCTCACTTAGGCTGGGCAAGAATGAATAGAGTGGTGCATTTATTAATACAATTAATACACACATATAATGTTATTAAACTTAAGAATTTATCAATAAATAGCTTTGTCAGTGTTTCGTATGACATTTTATTCAAAACAAAAAGATTCTGTTAAAACATACCCTAACCATAACAAATAACTATTTTCTCCATGTTTACATATAACTTTTGATGTGTTTCTGTCAATAGAAACATTATTGTTTTAGTGCAACCTATTAATTTACATTCCAGTGCATAACATAAGAACAAATTAATTGGTTATACATGAAGTTTAAGAACTATACCACCACACTCAAAATTACTACTTTACAGTGAATGTACATTAATATGCAATTTCAGTGCACCACTTTACAACGAAACTGTTAGGAATTTTGATTAACAAAATGCATATATTGTCAGGGTCAGTAGTACATTTTCTGCTACATCACAAGGAACCAGCATTTGATTCAACAGGCAGGTAGTCTTCACAAAGGAAACCAATCATGCAGCTTGTAATGTGCAGAGGTGGAGAGTTCGGACACCATGCCCATTCATTCTTGGCCTCAAAACCCTACAGTGCAAAATATGTGTGATTATTTTTTTTATTTTTTTTTATTTGGAAAGGAAGGATACATAGTTATGATCATACATCGTTTCACTCAAGACATAAGAGTTAAAAAACAGATTATTACATAGCCCCATTGGCCAAGAGGGGGAGGTGTTCGTTATTATAAATTGGAGAGGGCTTGAGTTAGTTAAATATTAGTGGGCCGAAATCCAATCCTGGAATTGCCCCCATATTGCCTTCCCTTTATTCCTAGCCCGCCTCCCCTTGCGTTCATATAATGCCATTTCCAAATAGTATACAGACAATAATTTTCCCAACCATTGTTGCCATGTCGGTGGTCGTAGGTTCAACCATGCAGAAGCAATACAAATTCGATAAACCGCCATGGCAAGAAAAATAAATGCTCTATGGCATCCCCTTATTCCCTCTGCGACCCCTAACACCATGATCTCAGGAGTAAGTTTCAGATCGGATCCCAGAACCCCTTTTAGGACAGATTGAATGCCATCTCTCAGAGCCCTTAGTTCCCCACAAGAGGCAAACATATGCACAATATCCGTACCGTAGATCCCACATCTTGGGAAATTTGTTCCTAATGTGCCCCCCCCCCCCCCCACTTGGCAAGATGCGCTGGTGTATAATACAGGTCAAACACAATCTTGTAATGTTGGGCTTGCAACGAAGAGGAGAGTACAGTAGTATGTCCCAGTTCTAATGATTTAAAAAAATTACTGCTCCCATTGACCAGCTTGTCCTTCCATCTCTCGCTAATTTTCTCCAGGTCGTCGGGTTGCTCTGCCATCAATGATGCATAGATTGACCTAATTGTTATATTGGATTTTACCAAGATGTCGTTAAATAGTGGGTTGCTTCTAAATCCAAGTACCCCCCACCCCATTTTTTCCCCCAAGAAGTCTTGTATCTGTAGGTATTTGAAGAAGTCCCTTCGCTCTAAACCATACTGCTCTTGAAGATCACTAAATGCCTTAATCCCAAAATGATCAAAGAAGACCCCTAACCTTCCTATACCTAAGGAAGCCCAGTTTGCCATACAGCTATCTTTAAATATTTTGGGAAGCTATGGGTTATTCTTTATTATAGTATAATAATTGAATCTACCAAGCCCGTTCTTTCTCCCCCATAATCGCCAGCTTTTATAAGCAGCCTCTAATACCTTAAATCGAACTTTTTTGTAGTATCCAGGCTCGTGAAATATTAGCAAGCAGCCACTGGCTGCTGCTCCTATCTGCAACTCATAAATATTAGGACAGTCCTCTACCTCCATCCCTCCTTTCTTAGCCCCCCATAGTGGCCGCATATCCTGAAAGGCTGCTGCCATTTGGTACAATTTTATGTTTGGTAAAGACCACCTCTCCCTTTCCTGTGGTAGAGACGTAAACTTACTTGATCTTCTGCATTTGCCATATGCCCAGATAAATCTCATGACCAGCCGATCCATCTCCTCAAATCTAGGGTTTGTAAAACTTAATGGTATAGCGCGAAAAATATACAGCAGTTTGGGGAGGAGGATCATTTTAACCATATTGCACCTCCCCATTATCGTCATGTGGAAATTATTCCACCTGCACATATTATTTTTGGTTTTCGCAATTATTGGGTCTAAGTTGAGACTGATAATCTCTCCTACTCTTGGTGTTATATCTATACCCAGATATACTGCATGATCGACCCTCCGATTATCCTGAGTGTTCGTGTATTGATTAGTCAGTATTTGAGTTTTAGTTCTATTTAGCAGGTATCCAGAAAACCTTCCAAATTTCGTAGTCACCTCTTTGACTTCTTTTAGTGCCAAATCTGGATTGGAAGTTATGATGGCAATGTCATCCGCATATGCTAGGACTTTTGTATCCCATCCATGCCTACACACTGGTTGAATCCTACTGTTCTCTTCTAACTGTCTAAGCAGGGGATCTATATATAGCGCAAACAGCAACGGAGAGCATGGACATCCCTGTCTGGTACCTCTCCTCACCTGGATACACTCGGATTGCCCTCCCATTAGTTGTATTTTTACTCCCGGTGACCTATATATAGCCCTTACCGCTAAAATAAATTTATTTCCGAGGCCATTATGCTCCATTACCTGCCATAGATATTTCCAGTTGACCCGATCGAATGCCTTCTCTGCATCTAATAATGCGACTGCCATGGGCTCCTCTGCTACTTCTGTAGCATCGCAGAGCGTAATGACTCTTTGAATATGATCTGTAGTATCTCTGCCCGGAACAAACCCATGTTGTCTAGATATTATCAATTTCCTGATCACAGAGGATAATCAGGTGGCCAGTATTTTTGAGTATATTTTTACACCACTATTAATCAGTGTAATCGGCCGATATGAAGAGGGACTTTGTGGGGCCTTCCCTTTCTTCAAAAAGACTACTATGTTGGCCGTATCCCATGATGGCGGGATTTCCCCGCCATTCTGTACCTGAACAAATAACTCCATCATCAGAGGAAGCAGTTGTACTTCAAAGGTTTTGTAGAACTCTAGAGGGATCACGTCAGGGCCTGAGGCTTTCCCAGTGGCAAGTTCACTCACTGTCTTATCTAATTCTAGGGTGTCCATCTGCTCTTTCATATGTAAATGTTCCTCCTCCGATATTCTTGCAATCTCGATAGAATTTAGGAATTCTAGCATTTCTGTATCTGAAACTACAGATGTGTCATTATATAGTGCCGCATAATGTCTCTGGAACACCTTTCTAATTCCATCCACGTCTGACACTATTTGTCCTTGCCAATCTCTAATCTCTCTGATGACCCCAGCAGCTGCTTTCTGACTTGCCCTTACCGCTAACAGGTGCCCAGATCTTTCCCCGAACTCATCCCCTTCCGATCGCTGCACCAGGTATTTCTCCGCTATTCTTTGTGCAGTAACCTCGTTAATTGCTGCTTTCACTATAGCGACCTCCTCCTGGGCCCTATTTATGCCCTCCCCCATTTCTATAGCTATAATCAAATGTATTTCTGCATCCCTCATCTTTTATTCTGCTTTGGGAATTTTTCTGTCTCTTAAGACTGAAACTCAGAGTTTCCCCTCATACTCCTGCTTTCAAGGTATCCCAAACTATCTCTACTGATGCTGACCCCTGGTTGAACCCCAAAAATTCCACTAACCAATTTCGCATATAATCACAATATTCAGGATCCTTAAGGAGCCCTCTTTCGAATGTCCACCTTCTAACCTTATACTCAAGCCCGTCCAATTCTAAATCAAATACTAATGGGTTATGATCTGATATAATCCGCAGATACAGTTCCATTCTTCCATGCGTTACTAATTCGGGAGATGTGAATAAAAATAATCAAGTCGTACCAGCTTCATATGAGGGGCCGAGTAATAAGTATCCGGGGTCTGGATTGCATAACTTTACCCAAGCATCCATCAATCCTAACTCTTTCTGAATACCAACCATTGCCTTCAATACCCGAGGCTTTCGCCCCTGATATTTCTTGGTTGTGGGTGCTAGCAAATCCTGCAATCCATCCTGAGAGCCATTGAAATTGAGATCACCACAAAGGATATATGGGGAAGACCAACCTGTTAGCTCATTAGCAAGAGTGTCCAATACTGCTGGGTTGTCTGTGACTGCCCCATATTCAGAGCATAATGTAAAACTACCTTTTCCGTAGCAACATTCTACAATCACCCATCTCCCATTTCTGTCAGCCCTTTGTCTAGGAAATTTTACTTTGTTGCTCCGATCCAAAATTGCCACCCCTTTAGTTCTGACATCATGCTCAGAGCACACTATCATTCTCATACCGAGTGACCCTAAAATTCTGGAATTTTTATACTCCACATGTGTCTCTTGTAGGCAGTAGATATCAGCCTTAAAAGTTTTTAAATCTTCGGCTACTTTCCTTCTCTTACGGGGGTCATTTAGCCCACATATGTTAATTGAGGCAATTCGAAGTCTAGTCATTTTCTATTATTTTTTAATTTTTCCTCCCTTTTTGTCCCACAACTGGCTATGCAAAATCCTAGGTTCCCTTCTCTGTTTACTCCCCCGTCTCCATCCTTATGCTTCTCCTGCTTCTCTTCCTCGCCTCCTTTCCATTTTGTTTTTTTTTCCTCCCTCCCTCTTCCCCACTCCCCCGTGCACTGCCCTTCTCCCCATTTATTTTTATTTTTGAATGTGATTTTACTGTAAACAGAGCAGGGGAGGGTGTATATACCAGAAGAGCAATGGACAGTGTGAGGAGGCAGAGACATCTACAGTGATGGGCAACACTTAAAGGGAGGTTGGGCCTCATGATCCTGATTTACAGGTTTAGGGTAGGTTTGTGCACAGTGACCTATAGAGTGCCAATTTTCAAAGCATTTTCCGAACGCTGAAGGACAGGTCTGTCGTGCCATGGAGAACATAGGGAAAGTTACCCTTTTGCTTAGTTGACAAAGCCTTGAACCTTGCCTTCACCACATCACATTGGATTGAACCATTGTTAGCTAGAGGGGTGTTAAAGCAAGGGGTGACTGGCCTTTTGGGAGATTTGACCATAACGATCTTCTACGACCAACTAGGTAGCATGTTAGGCTTTGACTTTACCCTCCAGGCCCACTCTCTTTTCCTCAGCACTGGCTATCAGTAATTCTGTGCATTTCCTCATGATCTCAGCACAGAATTCTGCACGAGCTCTGGTGGCTTCCAATGTCACCGCCCTCAGAAGTCCTCTCTATTTCTCGATGGGCTCTTCAGTCCCAGTGTGACTTCCAACGGGTGAACACCTATTGGGCATGTACATATGTAAGTGGCATGTACGCACAAGAGAGCACCATTAAGGAACAGGAGCTAAAAGCACATATTATGTAACTTTAGTGTTTCCCTGTCCTGCAATGCAGGAACTGCTCAAGCACTAAGTCATGACTCTCGTAATACTACAGAGGGTACATGACACTCTCATACGACTACAGTGATGCCGGTCTGCTTAAAACACTCTGCCACAATACAAGCTACAGCTGGACAGATATACTTTTAGTAAATTAAAAAGAATGCATTACACATTAATTCCCTCCAAATTGCCCCCAAAATTGAAATCATCTTCTTTCTTGCCAAACATTTTTTCACAAAATAGGTAATTACCACAAATCAATATATTTCTTGCCATTAATCAATTTATGAATATATATGCATGCAAGTTGGGACGAAAGCTAGTTTATTATTAAAAATTAATGAAATTGTGACAATCTTTCGAAAAAAACAGATTACTTCGGGACAGAATTAAATCAAATTATCATAGGCAAACCTAGCGCGATAAAAACAGATCCCGAAGTGTTTCAAAAAGGTGGGTTTGCAAAGCACAGAAGTAGTTTCGCATCCAACTTTTAGCACCCAAAAAAACACTAAGCCTAGCCGTGAATGGTTCATGAAATATTCTAATTCATTTAAACCAATTTGCATATTTGAATTGAATTGGGCGCAACCAAATCAATTTGCATCGAACTTGGTCTGTCCAGCCACATCCCTAGTCTTCATCATGATATAAAGATCTCAATTGAATGTCACATCTCCAAACTGACCAAAACCACCTCACTCCGACTTCGGCTAGTAAAAAAGCTAAATCCTTGCCTCCTAGAATTAGTCTTCAAAACGGCCTGGCTGGCAGTAGCAGGCATTGGGGTTTTTCCTGTGGGCTGGAAGGGTGGGGACCAGTTTTCGAGCTGTGGTGGCCGGTTTTGTGACTAGGGGCCGGTTTTGCAGCAGTGCTGCGCACTCGAACCCCAAAACAGCAGCAAGCTTGCACTTGCTCACCCCTATGAGATCTTAAAACTGTGCGTGGTACCTTTGCCTTTTCCACTCACAGTTTTAAGACCCCACTGTGCGTGCAAAGTTACCCCTTCCCCCACAGGGGGCTGGTCACAAAAAGTTGCCAGGGCTGCTTTGGGGTCCCAGTCTGACCGTGGTATTCAAAGTCACTGCTCAGTCCTTGGTTCACTCAAAACTAGATTGCAGAAATGCCATACTGTCCATCCTTCCAAAGTCAGCCATGACATCCCTCAACATTATCTTACTTTCTGTAGTCTGATTTGTGAAAGGTGCTACGAAAGAGTAAAACCAACTTTATTATGAAAGAACTCCCTCTGCTTCTTTCAGTGTCAGAATTCACAATGGCGTGCATCACTCACAAAGGCTTATACTTATGCATACTCAGCTATTTGAAAAACTAACTTATGATCATAGGAGGAAATTGAAATACTAGCAGTAAATCTTCTTCACTCATAGAAATCCAGAGAGTAAAATAAATGTCCATAAACATAACAGTGAGATAAACCTTCCCCCTCCTCAGACCCAAGAATCTGGAACTGTCTGCCCAAGGATGTCAGACTCATTCCAGACATCCACCAGTAAACACCTAAAACCTTTTTATTGGACTTTTCCCTTTCTGCAGTTATCCCCAAACTTTTTTGCCTTCACCCTCCTGCTTTCTGAACCCGCTTGTGTTGACGTTTGCTAACTAGTGCTAAAGTGCTTGTGTTCTGCCCCTTTAACATGATGAAATTGGCATATACAGAACTGGCACATTTAATTTACTTGAAAGTCGCAAGTAAAGTGTTAATACAAGCACCCAGGACCTGTAAATTAAATGTAACTAGAGGGCCTGCAGCATTGATTGTGCCACCCACGTAAGTAGACCTTTTAAACATGTCTTTAAACATGACTTAGACCTGCAATTGCAGTCTATGTGCACAGTTTTAAACTGCCATTCAATCTGGCAAGATAAACCTCTTGCCAGGCATGAACTTTCTTTTTTAATACATCCAAGATACCCCTAGGGTCCTCTTGTCAGGCGTAAACATTATTTTAGAATATATTCAAGAGACCCTTAGGGTATGCCCTAACTACCCTATAGAACAGGGTGCAAAAAGTTGTATATGTCCTTTTAACCTTTACATGCCCTGGTAATGACACACTCATAAATTTGTTTTTCACTACTGTAGGTCCTGCCCCCCCCCCCCACCAAAGGATAACATTCGCTTAGCTTATTACATTTGATAAGTGATGATTTTCAATTGGGAGCAGTTAGGAATGTTGAGTTTGGTGTTTAGGGAAGGGTAATTTAAACCTGTCTTTAATGGTAAAGTCTGATTTTTAGTCACAATTCTGAACATGCCACTTTTAGAAAGTTGCCATTGTCTTGCCCTAACCATGTGGTGCCTGCAGCCTGCATCCTGGGTCACAAGGCTAGGTGTAGCTTAGCTTACACTTGTTTTTATTGTTCATAGACAGTGAGACAAAGGGCATATAGGTGTTAGCAGAATGGGCCATCTCTGACCTGATGAGGAGGACTGAGCTGTAACCTACCACACTTGCACATCTCAAAATGTTTGACACTAGTCTATTGTGACCTCAGACAATCTGGGGCCAGGGCAGGGAGACAGGAAATTCGAAACACCTCTGGTAGCGGACCCTCTAGAATACTCTCCTACTTCAGGTTGGGCACTCGGTATAAATATTGAACCCTGTGACCAAAATCTTCAGTACACCTCTGGACCTGTGGAAGACACAGAGGGACTGTTGTGCTGCTCTGCAAGAAGGACTGCTACTATGTTGCCACAGGGAAAGGACTAGCCCTGCATCTTGAGGCCATTCACCTCGCACCCAGCATCTGGACTTTATTTGCTGTAAGTCTGCTCACCCGCAAGTGTAGAAACTCCAGTCCTGGACCCGCTGACTGGATCTTTGTTGTTTTGGTGTCAAATAACTTGTTCTATTTTACTCTATTTGCCTAAAGTGGTGTAGGTTTTTTCTTGTGTTGTGTTGTGCATAAATAATTTAAACATCGCCTCTGAGTTAAGCGTGACTGCCATTGCGCCAAGCTACCAGAGGGTTAAGCACAGGTTAATTGAGTGTATTTTGTGGTTTAGCCAGATAAAGATTTTGCTTGCATAACAAAAATTTGAATTTGCTAACCCTAGTTCAATCTAGGAAAAAGCAATAAATGTTCGATTTGAAAGATTTTGACATAAAACAAACTGACAGACAGTGAACCAAAATGAGACCCATTTGCACAGTCCGTGGTTATATTGAGATTTATATTGAAAATGTGGCATGGAGTTGGTCATCATGGACACATGTGGGTAGTCATACACTATTGGGAAACTTGGTTAAACTGTGATCCTGAACCCTTTGGCTGTAATCTAAAATTTGCTACTTGTGGTAATGCTGAATCTAAACAAATAACATTTTGTAGATATGACAAAAACTGCCTGTGTAATTGTTCAACACTCATGTAATATTGTATTGACAAATGTCAGTACATACTAAGGATCTTTCACTGTTTATCTACAACACCCTCTATTATGGTCTTGATTCATACTAACTACAATTAGTACATAGAAATCACATTTTACAAATGTTTACTGTAAACCCTTTCCACTGTCAACTCTGTACTAGCTAGTCTATTGCACTAGCTTCTACTCAATCTTGGCACGCAGGCATTAAAAAAGTACTTAGAACATGAAAAGTTCAAAGCAAGCACGGAGCATATTAGGAATGCAAAGGTTGTCAGCAAATTGATTTAATTCACCACTGGAGAATTTCACATACATTTATGGCACAGCCTCCTCGCTGGGAGCGCCCTTGTTAGCCAGTTGAGTTCATGGAATAAATGGCAAAGGGCTTCTGTGTCATCAAATTCTAAAAACAGCGGGGGAATGAGAAATTTGTAGCTGAGCAGACTTAATAGAGTGGCAAGAAAGGTCAGACATTAGCTCTTTTCTAACACAATAAACGCACCCTTTTTAATTTGGGTATTACAGCCACAAAAAGAAATCAAGTCACAGAAATTAGCATTAATATTGACAATTCTTAAAGAGCACACAACAGACTGATTTTCCGTTCGGTGTTTAAGTAATGGAGGCCATAAATACCTAACTCAAAGGTACACAGTTTGCCTGCTTTGGAACAATGAAAAGCTGTGTTGGCCCTGCAGGATACGTACTTTTAGATATAGATCCTTATTACCAAGATTGATAGTAGTGCCAGCCTATTTCCACTGTTCCAGAAGTTCCACCCATTACACAAAAGCCAGCAGGAATAGGTCAATGCTCCAGCAAGAGGGAAACTCTTTTGGCAGGAGTCGAAATTGACTTACACCCAATTGGCACATTTAATTTACATGCAGGTCCCCACTAAACTAGTACTACATGCACCCAGGGTATGTCAAGTAAATGCTAATAGTGGGCCTGCAGCACTCAATGTGCCACCCACTTAAGTAATCCCTTGAATGTGTCTCAGGTCTGTCATTGCAGCCTGTGTGTGCAGTTTTAAAATGCCATTTTGACCTGGCTTTTTGCCAGGCCTAAACCTTCCTTTTTAATACATATAGGTCACCCCTAGGTTGGAACTTAAACGGTTCAGAGGGCAGGGTGCAGTTTATTTAAAAAGTTGGTCATGTACTGTTAGAAACAGTACATGACCAACTTCCTAAAGTTGGTCATGTACTGTTTGAACTCTGTCCAAGTAGGGGCCACAGTCCTAGTCAGGGCAAGTAAGATACACACTAAGGGTCAAATTTACTAAAATGTTGCGCAGCGCAGTGCTGCCCCAAAATTCCCAGCACAGCGTCACTTTAGAAACAAAGGGATGTATCGTTTTTACTAAACTATGTCACTTCTATGTAGCAGATTGCAGCAGACATAGAAATAGCAAATGGTAATTTTTTAATGATGGTTTATGTGTAGGAAGGGACACCTTAACATTAATTCATGGCCTTTTTGCGGCACACATGGAAAAAGCAAAAACGAGGAGGAATAAACATATTCCTCCTCATTGCGCCATGCCAACGCAACCACTGGGGTGGCATTAGCTTTTGGTGCTGCCACAGATTTACGCCTTCTTGTAAATCTGGGGCAGTGTTAAAAGCAATGGGTGTTGCGGTGTATGCCCACCGCAACACCCTTTCATGCCCCTCTGACACAGAAAACTGCATCAGAGGGGGCCATATTTACAAGGTGGCATTAAGCCACAAAAAGTAGCTTAGCACTGCCTTGTAAATGTGGTGCAATGCACAGCACTACCGGAGCGTCACAAAAAATGAGGCTCTGGTGGCGGTAGGGCCTTGTAAATCTGGCCCTAAAAGTTTACCTGTGCTCACTCTCTGGTAACTTGGCACAGAGCAGTCAGGCTAAAGTAAAGAGGCACTGTCTAAAGTATTTATGAACACACACTCAAACACAGTGAAAACACCACAAAAGGACTCCACACCAGCTTAGAGAAATAGCCAATATTTATCAAAGTCAAATAAAACCAAAACAACAAACATCCAACATACACAAGTCAAGTTATGAATTCTCAGAGATTACATCAAAATGCAGTGCTTAGAATTCAATAGCTCTCACCCAAGGCTATTTGGTCGCACTGGACTGGGGCAGATCCAAAAGATCAGTCCACCCACGATGGAGCGTGGGCCAGGTGCACGAGACTCGAAGATCCGCTGACACTACCTTGGTTGTGTCAATACTCGTTGATGATGCGTTGATCTAAGGAGGGGATGTGGCACGCTTGCAGGCAATGTGTTGTTTCCTGATCGGGCAACATATGATGTGTCGATGTCCAGGTGAGATGAGTTCCAATTCCAAAGTATCAGGTCTGTGTTGGCCCATCCGGGGCTGCGTTGTAAGTCAGGGTCATTGTGTCGCTCAATCAGTGAGCGGTGTCCACAGAGTCGGTGCAGGCAGCCGCAAAGCAGCATTTCTGCAGCAAGATGCATCAGTTCCAAGTGATGCGCTGGTGTTGTTGCATCAGTTCTTGTGCTACAGCACCACACTCACTTCCAAGGGCCCAGAACTGGATTTGGCACCATTTGGCAGAACAGGACTCACAGCAGAGGAGCCCAGGTGCTGGTAGCAAGATGCAGGTGAAGCCTTTGATATCCCTGAGATTTCAGAAACAGGAGGCAAGCTCAGTCAGGCCCTTGGAAAAACTTTAGATTGCAGGATGTAGAAAGTTAGATCCAGTCCTCTCATTCCTGGGTAAGCAATAGCAAGCAGCAGGCCAACACAGTAGAGCAAACAGTAAAGTGGCAGTCCCTCCTGACAACAAAGCAGTCCTTCTTCCTGGTAGAATGTCCTCAGTCCAGAAGTGTTCTGAGTATATGGTGTCAGAGGCCCCGTACTTATGCCCAAAAAGGCCTTTGATGTTGGGGTAACTTCAAAGGAATTCTCTGAGGTGTACAAGGATCCCTTTCAACCCAGCCTTGGCTCCAGACTACCAGTAGGGGGTAATCTCCCCTTTGTGTGAGGGCAGGAAACAGCCTATTCAAATGTAAGTGTGAACTGCCTCTCTGTCAGAGTCACCAGATCCTCGGGGTCTGTGCACGTTCCCAACACTTCCACCACAAGACAGCTCCAATACTCTGATTAGAATTATCACAGAGTCTAAGAGAGTCCAAGTGGGGAAAAGGGATTAGGAAGGGAACAGCTGGGAAGGAGACCTGTAGTAAGCAAAAGACCGCCAATACACCGCTGCGACCGCGGAATCCCCCCACTGCTATTATGACCCACATCTCGGAATCCGCCGAAATTCAGTCACCCACACAAGTCCGCCACACCAAAGGTCAGTGTTAAAATGGCGAAAACAAAACCTCCACCTCCACGCCAACAAAAACACGCCCATGCTATTACGACCCATGAATCCACGCAGCGGTCTTTCAACCGCGGTATTCCATTGGCGGTACACACCGCCAAGCTCAAAATACACACACATCTCCAAAACACCGCCACATTGGACAATTCCAAATACACACACCTGATACACATACAAACACCACTCCCACACACCCAATACAATATAAAACATACACCCACATCACCCAAAAACCCCTACGACCAAAAATTCTGACAGAAGGCCAGAGAGACAGCACTGATAGACAATCCCACCACACAGAGGCACACAACACCATCACCCACACACCATCCACGCACTAAACACCACACACCACTACACATCACTACACTCATCACCACATACACCACCTCACACATCACACACACCACCCCATGGCACGCCAAAGACACCCCCGCTTTTCCGAAGAGGAGCTCAGGGTAATGGTGGAGGAAATCGTACGGGTAGAGCCACAGCTATTTGGCTCACAGGTGCAGCACACATCCATAGCCAGGAAGATGGAGCTATGGCGCAGAATAGTCAACAGGGTCAACGCTGTGGGACAACACCCAAGAAATCGGGAGGACATCAGGAAGAGGTGGAACGACCTACGGGAGAAGGTGCGTTCAGCAGTCTCCAGGCACAACATCACGGTACAACGGACTGGCGGCGGACCCCCACCTCCTCCCCCACAACTAACAACATGGGAGGAGCAAGTCTTGACCATCATGCATCCAGAGGGCCTCGGAGGAGTCGGTGGAGGAATGGACACTGGTAAGTCAAATCTTAACTATCATATCCCCCACCCTACCTGCATGCTATCACACACCCCCACCCTCACCCCATCACCCATCACTCAAACTCCTCACTAATGTACTAAGAACACAAACCTCTCATCCCAACACCAAGCCCTGCATGACACAACTAAGCATGGTCACCACTCACCAAAGCATGCCCACTGCACATACCCAGAACAACCCCCTAACCATCATCACACAAACCCCCACACAGGAATGCTAGCACTGGGGTACACAAACACCCACCCATTGCACACCATGACACACACACACATGCAATAATCATGCTCTTATGCCCCTGCAGGATCACGAAGGACCGTAACCACACCGGAGACTCCAGACATCTCCACTCCACCCACAGTAGAGGCCCACAGTGACGATAGCAGCTCTGCCTTACTGGAGCCTGATGACCAGCCCGGACCATCGTGGGCCTCGGGACAGTTGGTTCCCCTTGCACAGGCACAGCCCAACACTGACCTTCCACCCTCTGGTAACACCAGCACAGCAACCACCCAGTGGGGCCAAACCTCCGTACCCAGGACAGGTCAATCAGTTGTGTCCACCACTACAGGGAACCCAGGATAACTCACCACCCCAACAACAACAGGGACCTGGGGCAGTGGTAGTGGGCACACGGTCCAGGGGACGGAGGCACAGGAACACAGGGGAACGGGTAGGGCTGCTGTGCGACAGGGGGCGGAGAGGCCAAGGGAACCCACTCTCCACGAGGCCCTCTCCTCCATCATGGGAGCATACCACCACTCCCAGGAGACGATGGCGACGGTCCTGGTCAAGTTTCAGGAGACCCAGCGCCTGCAGGAGGAACAGTATTTTGGGTTCAGGGAGGAGCTCAGGACCATCAGCTCCGCCTTGGGCACCATCGTAGGGGTGCTGAAGGACATACAGCAGACCTTGAGGGACACCGTGGCACTCCAAGGGGCCCCTGACACTAGCCAGGACGATGAACTGCCCACCACCTCCGCTGGCACTAGTGGACAGGACGCCCCTCCACAGGACCACCACACCAGCACCCCACCCCCTGCAGATGGACAACCACCACGCAAGCGGTCCCTGAGATCCAGGAACAGGACAGAGCAAGATGGCAAGACCCCCGCCAGGAAATGAGATCACCCTGATTGTCCCCTCACCGTCCCACTTTGTTACCCTGTCCATACTTTAACTGCCCCAGCTCCACTTCCTATGCCCAGATGGGCAGTGCACCTGTGAGACTAATAGACTGGACTCTGCCATGGACATTCCTCCACCATCACACATCACCATTTTACAACCCCCCCTCCATTTTTGAGCACTTAAATAAACACCCTTGAACCACAAAACATTCTGGAGTCAGTCTGTTTTCGTAAAATGTATTATCAATGACAGTGTCAAAATGTGTTTATAGTTGTTAAGGCAACATACCAATGTCACACATCACAAGTCCTTGAAGGATGCTTGCAGATGACACACGTTGGTAATCACACCTGTGCCTCTGGAGTTCACCCATCATATCAGGGATGCTGCTATTCCGCAGGATGTAGGCGTCATGCACTGAGCCAGGGAACATAGCATTTACCTGCGAGATGTACTGGTCTGCCAAACAGACCATCTGTACATTCATGGAATGATAACTCTTCTGGTTCCTGTACACCTGTTCACTCCTTTGGGGGGGGACCAGAGCTACATGAGTCCCATCAATAGCACCTATGACGTTGGGGATATGTCCAAGGGCATAGAAGTCACCTTTCACTGTAGCCAAATCATCCACCTCAGGGAAAATGATGTATCTCCTTACGTGTTTCAGCAGGGCAGACAACACTCTGGACAGCACGTTGGAAAACATAGGCTGGGACATCCCTGATGCCATGGCCACTGTTGTCTGAAAAGACCCACTAGCAAGGAAATGGAGCACTGACAGCACCTGCACGTCAGGGGGGATTCCAGTGGAATGGCGGATTGGTGACATCAGGTCTGGCTCCAACTGGGTACATAGTTCCAGGATTGTGGCACGGTCAAACCTGTAGGTGACGATTAAATGTCGCTCTTCCATTGTCAACAGGTCCACCAGCGGTCGGTACACCGGAAGATTCCGCCATCGTCTCAAATGTACCAGCTGACAGTGCATAGGAAGGATAACAGCGAGGATCGAGTCAACTTTTTTCCAGGTATGTACCCACAGTTACACAGAACACGACACCAAATACAAAACCCTTCCTGTATGTGTGTTGAGTGTAGGCCTAGCTATGTGTGACGCAGAAGTAAATGGAGCCATGTGGACCCCTGAAATGGCACACCGTCGTGGTAGGCGGTCGTAGACCGCGGCACAATGCTGCATTGGTTAACATTGGACCCTAGGGGTCCAGGAGCCAATGAGGAAGTGCGCCGGCGGTGATGATACGCACCGCCGCGGACGTCACCGCCATTTTCTATCTGTTCAATCACTAGATACCTGACCTTCGACAGGAGAGGACCTACACTGCAAGTGCTGCTGTGACCTCAGTCTGGAAGCGACGATGGCTGCTGCATCTGGGGAAAGGGCCCCTGCCTTCACTGCTCAGGAGTTGGAGAAACTGGTAGACGGGGTCCTCCCCCAGTACACGCTACTCTACGGTCCTCCAGACCAACAGGTTAGTACACAGGGAGCACGTTGTATGGGCTAGGCCTGGGTGGAGAGGGCTGGTTGTAAGAGGGAAGGGGGCAGAGTTCAGGGAACATGAATGCATGTGAATGAATGTGCCACATGGCTAGGGTAGGGAGGGGGGCCACGCACATTGACGGTGCGGTTGTTAATGACTTCGCTTCTTCCCTTGTGCATGTCATGTAGGTCAGCGCCCACCAGAAGAAGGACATTTGGCGTGCCATCGCCAAGGACGTCCGGACCCTGGGGGTCCACCAGAGACGGGGCACCCACTGCCGTAAACGATGGGAGGACATTCGCCGCTGGAGCAAGAAGATGGCAGAGGCCCAGCTGGGGATGGCCTCCCAACGTGGGAGAGGTGCCCGTCACCCCATGACCCCCCTGATGTTCAGGATCCTGGCGGTGGCCTACCCTGAGTTGGATGGGCGCTTGGGGGCATCACAGCAGCAACAAGGGGGTGAGTACACTATCATTCTGCGGACTTTGCGCACAGTGGAGGGGTCTGGGTGGGGGAGGAGGCCTGTGGGTGTACCTAGGCCAGGCAGAAATAGGTAGACTAGGCCCCTCTGTAATGCAGGCCATGTGGCATCCTACCCCACCTCAGTAGAGTTGCAAGTACAGGTATAGATGCCCCTGTGGCATCCATGTGTGCAGATTTCCACCATAGCCATGTAGGCCAGATCCCAGGAATTGCATCTGTAGAGGCCAGGAGCACGGCGTAGTGCAGGAGGCTGCTGTGTCTGTATTGTCTGCCAACGGTCGCAGTATATCATGTACTCAACCTGTCTTTCTTCTGTCTTCCCCCCCCCCTTTTTGTGCTCTCCCTGTTCTTTTGTTCATCAGCATCATCAGGCGGAGGTACAGTGGCACCGGAGCACGAGGGAGCTGCATCCCACATGGCCATGGAGGGCCACACCACGGACTCAGAATGCACCAGTGGGACGGAGGGCGAGGGAAGCTTCACGTCGGCCATCGGATCAGCAACCAGCGACACAGACTCGTCCGACGATGGGAGCTCCCTTGTGGTGGCGGCAGCATCTGTGCGCCCCACTTCTACAGGTACATCCGCCACCTCCCCTACCAGCACCGCCTTTCCAGCAGCCCCTCAGCGTTCGCCCGTGCCGGCTCACCCAGGAGGTTGGGCATCACCTTCGCCCCAGGCACCTCAGGCCCTGCCCCAGTCACCCCTGCTGCCCTCAGTGAGGAGGCCATTGACCTCCTCAGGTCACTCACTGTTGGGCAGTCTACCATTGTGAATGCCATCCAGGGTGTAGAAAGGGAGTTGCAACACGGTAATGCATTCCTGGAGGGCATTCATTCTGGTCAGGCTGTCCTTCAGCGAACCCTGCAATCTCTGGCCTCAGCACTGATGGCAGCCATTGTCCCTGTGTCTAGCCTCCCCCCTCCAACTTCCTCCACCCAGACCCAATCCCCTGTACCCCAGCCTATCCCAAGCACACCTACAGACCAGCATGCACACACCTCAACACACAAAAGTAGCTCAGGCAAACATAGGCACCACACAACCCACAGGCACACACGCAAGCATCACCCACATGCAGACATTGCAACATCCACTGACTCCACTGTGTCCCCCTCTTCGTCGTCTCCCTCCTCCCTCCCAGTGTCGTCTACACTCTCACCTGCATGCACTACATCTACAGGCACTAGGACTCGCAGCAGTACACCCAGCACCACACCCCGCTCACCTGCACTCACCACCTCCACTCCCATTTACACGTCCCCTGTGTCCTTTCCCAGTGTGTCTGTGACGCCCCCTCCCAAAGTACACAAACGCGGGCATCCACACACCCAACATCCATCCACCTCACGACAGCCTCCAGTACCTGCACCTGCACCCAAAACACCTAAAGTGACACCTCCTACAACCACCTCCTCTTCCTCCACTCCCAGACCCCCTCCAACTACCCACCCCAGTGTTCGTCAGAAGCTGTCCCTGTGTAAAGTTGACCTTTTTGCACCCCCCCTCCAATTCATCAGTCCCGTCGTAGCGCCTCAGCCAAAAAGCCTCCAAAACCAGTGGTGCCTGTTCAAGGTATGTGGAGTGCACCGGCCACCAGGGCAGGCAGTGTGACCCAGAGCCAAGGCACTGGCAGCCCACCCCCTGTAAAGGCTCTGAAATTGGAAAGTGGCCGACGGGACCCTGTGAAGACTCCTGGAGGCAAAACACCTCACAGGGGCTCCAGGGGGATTGCAGAGTCAGCTGTGACTCCTCCAAAGGTGGGGAAGGGCCAGAGGAAGTCTGCACAGCCTAGTGTGAGCAGCACGGCGGAGAAGGGCGGCATCCTTCCCGGCGGTCGGGATGCCACCGCCAGCACCGTCGTCACTGGTCAGGAGACCACCGCCGGAGTCATTGCCCAGGAGGGCCCAAGTATCGTCAGTGGTCAGGAGACCACCGCCACCGCCGGAGTCAGTGCCCAGGAGGGCCCAAGTATCGTCACTGGTCAGGAGACCACTGCCACCGCCGGAGTCAGTGCCCAGGAGGGCCCAAGTATCGTCACTGGTCAGGAGACCACCGCCAGAGTCATTGCCCAGGAGGGCCCAAGTATCGTCACTGGTCAGGAGACCACCACCAGAGTCAGTGCCCAGGAGGGCCCAAGTATCGTCACTGGTCAGGAGACCACCGCCACCGCCGGAGTCATTGCCCAGGAGGGCCCAAGTGTCGTCACTGGTCAGGAGACCACCGCCAGAGTCAGTGCCCAGGAGGGCCCAAGTATCGTCACTGGTCAGGAGACCACCGCCAGAGTCATTGCCCAGGAGGGCCCAAGTATCGTCACTGGTCAGGAGACCACCACCAGAGTCAGTGCCCAGGAGGGCCCAAGTATCGTCACTGGTCAGGAGACCACCGCCACCGCCGGAGTCAGTGCCCAGGAGAGCCCAAGTATCATCACTGGTCAGGAGACCACCGCCAGAGTCATTGCCCAGGAGGGCCCAAGTATTGTCACTGGTCAGGAGACCACCGCCGGAGTCAGTGCCCAGGAGGGCCCAAGTATCGTCACTGGTCAGGAGACCACCGCCGGAGTCAGTGCCCAGGAGGGCCCAAGTATCGTCACTGGTCAGGAGACCACCCCCGGAGTCAGTGCCCAGGAGGGCCCCGGCTGCCACAGCCCCGCTGGGCAATGAGGGAACGTCATGCCACACACCAATGCCCAGTCCAGAGAACGTCATGCCACACACCAATGCCCAGTCCAGAGAACGTCATGCCACACACCAATGCCCAGTCCAGAGAACGTCATGCCACACACCAATGCCCAGTCCAGACACTGCCATGGTAAAGCACCGCTGAACAGTCCAGAGACCGCCATGGTAAAGCACCTCTGAACAATGCATGCACCACCATGGCAAAGCACCGCTGAAGAGTCCAGAGACCGCCATGGTAAAGCACCTCTGAACAATGCATGCACCGCCATGGCAAAGCACCTCTGAACAATGCATGCACCGCCATGGCAAAGCACCGCTGAAGAGTCCAGAGACCGCCATGGTAAAGCACCTCTGAACAATGCATGCATCGCCATGGCAAAGCACCGCTGAAGAGTCCTGAACCGCCATGGCAAAGCACCGCTGAACAGTCCAGAGACCGCCATGGTAAAGCACCTCTGAACAATGCATGCACCGCCATGGCAAAGCACCGCTGAAGAGTCTTGAACCGCCATGGCAAAGCACCGCTGAACAGTCCAGAGACCGCCATGGTAAAGCACCTCTGAACAATGCATGCACCGCAATGGCAAAGCACCGCTGAAGAGTCCTGAACCACCATGGCAAAGCACCGCTGAACAGGGCATGCACCGGGTAAGAATGAAAAGGCCGCCACATCAGGCATCGTTATCCCATGTGCAGGTGGGACAGTGACGGGACAGGAACTTCCACGGGGAGATTAATCCAGTCTGGGCACCAGTCCCCCTCCAGAACCAGTGGAGGCTGTTATCTACTTGCGAAACTGTGGCTTTGCACTCCCCAGGATGGAACAGTGGGCAACCCACCCACTGTAGAGACTTGAGAGAATGTGGATGGTACAGTGGGCAACCCACCCACTGTAGAGACTTGAGAGACTGTGGCTTTGCACTCCCCAGGATGTTACAGGGGGCAAACCACCCACTGTAGAGACTTGAGAGACTGTGGCTTTGCACTCCCCAGGATGGTACAGTGGGCAAACCACCCACTGTAGAGACTTGAGAGACTGTGGCTTTGCACTCCCCAGGATGGAACAGTGGGCAAACCACCCACTGTAGAGACTTGAGACTGTGGCTTTGCACTCCCCAGGATAGTACAGTGGGCAACCCACCCACTGTAGAGACTTGAGACTGTGGCTTTGCACTCCCCAGGATGGTACAGTGGGCAACCCACCCACTGTAGAGACTTGAGAGACTGTGGCTTTGCACTCCCCAGGATGGTACAGTGGGCAACCCACACACTGTAGAGACTTAAGAGACTGTGGCTTTGCACTCCCCAGGATACATAAATGGGCATGGAGCCCCGTCGTGGATCTGGCTTTGCACTCCTCCGGCTGAGGTGCCCCCCCTTCCCTTCCCCCTGAGGTGCCTGTAGTCTTTCTATCTGATGCCCCAGCAGTGTTCTCTCCGTGTGTGGACAGGTATCTATTGTGGGCCTCGCCCATGCATTTTTTGACTAGTGGTGCACGGACATTTCTATGTGCATATCTGAACTACTTCTCGGAATGTATATACTTTTGTATGATTTTCTAATATATCTGTATATTTTTGAGACATGTATATTGATACATTACAATGTTTGGACTGATTTCGTTTTGTCTTTGCATTCTTCCGGGGGGGTTGTGGGTTGTTACTGTGATTTTTGTGGATGCATTGGTGTGTGTGTTGTAATATGCGAGGGTGGGGTTGGGGTGGGGGTGTTGCGTGTGTGTGTCCCTAACTTTTGCCTCCCCCTCCCCTATGTCATAGGTGCTGTACTCACCGTTGTCGTCGCCGGCGCAGCCGTTGGTCTTCGTATATGAGTAGGAATACAAGGGCTGGTAGGATTTGGAGTTCCGGCTCCATGCTATCCTCCTTCCTCGTGGGATGTGTTCAGGTGAGCGTTTTCCCATTGCAGTAACTGTTTCCACCGTGTTTTTACCCACAGAGAATCCGCCCCGGAAAAGGTGGCGGATTGGCGGGTTGTGATACTATGGGCGGTACATTGTCTTCCGCTTGTCTGTTGGCGGTGACTGCCGCGCTGCTTGTCTGT
The DNA here is from genome assembly GCF_031143425.1 of Pleurodeles waltl. Lineage (NCBI taxonomy): Eukaryota > Metazoa > Chordata > Amphibia > Caudata > Salamandridae > Pleurodeles > Pleurodeles waltl. Next base: position 1,327,982,761 of record NC_090446.1, on the reverse strand, counting down.
ATTGCCGTGGCGGGCGGTGTGTTAAAGTGGCTGTCTTTGTTGGCGGTTTCCGCCAGGGTCATGATTCCCTTTTTTTGTCCACCGGACTGTTTGCGGTATTACCGCCGCTTTAACACCGTCCGCCAGGGTTGTAATGACCCCCTATATCATATGAATCAGTACTGGATTATAACTCTAAGCATTGTCGTTCTGAGATCATAGACAACCTATGAATGGACTTAAACAACTAGGCTTCAAGATTACTGGATACCTGAGAGAAAATCAAGGAATGGTTAAATGCAATGTTCAGATAAAAAAAATTGGGGGTTATTACAACTTTGGAGGAGGTGTTAATCCGTCCCAAAAGTGACGGTAAAGTGACGGATATACCACCAGCCGTATTACGAGTCCATTATATCCTATGGAACTCGTAATACGGCTGGTGGTATATCCGTCACATTTGGGATGGATTAACACCTCCTCCAAAGTTGTAATAACCCCCATTATCTTTTGCATGAGGATCAAGGAAAGAAAAACATTATTACATACACTCTACATCACATCTAGAACTCTAGCATCTTGTTCTCTCAAAACTATAGAAAACATGAATTGTGCACATTGTATACTTTCACGAAGATTGTAAATACCATAGAATGATTGTGCACCATGAATAACATAAGTTAGACTCGAGAAATAAATCACGCGTCTTGCTGGCTAGAAAACCACCTTGTAAATGCCATGAAGAGGTAGCACATTATGAACAATGTGATATTAAACACAAGAAAAGAATCGCGCTTCCTGACGATTCAAATGTCACCATGAAAATGTCAGAAAAAGTTAGCACACAATGAATAACATGAATTACACACAAGAATAAAATTGCGCGTCTCGCCGATTTGAAAGACACCATGTAAATGCCAGGAAATGGTAGCGCACAATGAACAACATGAGTTACATACGGAAAATGAATCGCGCGTATCGCCGATTCGAATGCCCCCATGTAAATGCCAAGAAATGGTAGCACACAATGAACAGCATGAATTACACACAAGAAATGAATCGCGTATCTTACCGATTCGAATGCCACCATGTAAATGCCAGGAAATGGTAGCGCACCATGAATATTAAGGGTTAAAGCACAAGGAAAGAATTGCACGTCTTGCCGATTCGAATGTCACCATATGAATGCCTGGAAATGGTAACGCACAATGAATATCAAGGGTTAAAGCACGGGGAAAGAATTGCGCGTCTTGCCGATTCGAATGTCATCATATGGATGCCTGGAAATGGTAATGCACAATGAATATCAAGGGTTAATGCACGAGAAAAGAATCGCGCGTCTTGCCGATTCGAATGTCACCATATGAATGCCTGGAAATGGTAACGCACAATGAATAACATGAATTAAGCACGAGTTAGGAATCGCGCGTCTAGCATGTAAATGCCCAATAAACATCAAGCGCACTTTCACACGCACAAGAGTCAAAAGATTTTATCACGATAATTAGACCCAAGAACTCGAACTCCTTCGAGAACGGGATTGGGGGCCCAGCCCGACCTCTGTCTTTCTGCCCTGATCAAGAATCACCAAGCGCAGAGAAAGGACGAGGTCTGGAAGATCCAAGTAGGCCTCCGGAACAGGAGCTCAGGAAGTTGCTGCTGCTCTGCACCGGGACCTCTGAATAGTGAGCGCGTGGAGCTGGGCTGGCTCCCTTTTATAGAGCTGTAGCCCAGCCCACCAACCACACCTAGGTGGTCATTCCAACCTCGGCGGTAAAAGGCACTTACCGCCGTTCAGAAGACCGCCATAACACCGCCGCGGCCGCGGTAAACCGCCACGGTCATTCTGACCCACAACAGGCAAACCGCCAAAATACAACATCCACAAAAGTCCGCCACACCAAAGGGCAGCGAGAAATTGGCGATGACCAAACCTCCACCGTCACGCCAACAGAAATACGCCCACACTATCACGACACACATATCCACGCGGCGGTCTTTCAACCGCGGTATTCCATTGGCGGTAGACACCACTCCCACACACCCATTACAATATAAAATACACACCCATATCACCCACAAACCTCCACTCCTAGAGATTCGTGAACACGCACCGAGAAAAGACATCCGAGCACCCAGACGCCCAATTCACTGTCACCCAGCAATATTTGCACGCACTTCACACAACACAACAATACACATCACCACACTTAGCACCACACAATCCACCCTACACATCACCCACACCACCCCATGGCACCGCAAAGACACCCCAGGTTCTCTGATGATGAACTCAGGGTCATGGTGGGGGAAATTGTACAAGTAGAGCCGCAGCTGTTCGGGGCACAGGTGCAGCACACCACCATTGCCAGGATGATGGAGCTATGGAGCAGAATAGTGGACAGGGTCAACGCTGTGGGACAGCACCCAAGAAATCGGGACGACATCAGGAAGAGGTGGAACGACCTACGGGGGAAGGTGCGTTCCATGGTATCCAGGCACAACATCGCGGTGCAGTGGACTGGCGGCGGACCCCACCTCCTCCCCCAGAATTTACAACATGGGAGGAGCAGGTCTTGAACATCCTGCATCCTGAGTGCCTCGCAGGAGTAGCTGGAGGTATGGACTCTGGTAAGTCTCATCTTCACTACTTCTTCCCCCCCACCCCACCTGCATGCCAACTCATACCCCCACCCTCATCCCACCCATCACACCTACTCCTTGCAAATGTCTCCCCATCACAACCCACCCATCCCAACACCTAGCCCTGCATGCGTCCACAAAGCATGGACACCCATCACCAAAGCATGGCCACTGCACATACACATACAACCCCCCACCAAACCACCGTCACAACAGCCCCCACAATGGAATGCCAGCACTGGGGTACACGGGCACCCACCCATTGCACGCTATGCAACACACAGAAGCAATAACCATACTTTTATACCCCTGCAGGACCCGAACGCCAGGTCACCGCGCAGGAGGGTCCACAAATGTCCACTCCACCCCCAGAAGAGGCCCACAGTGAGGACAGCAGCTCGGTCTCCCTGGATCTAGATGACCAGCCCGGTCCATCGGGGACCTCGGGACAGTCGGTTCCCCTCACACAGCCACAGGCCACAGCAGACCTTCCCCCTCTGGAAACACCAGCACAGCACCCACCCAGCGGGCCCATACCTCTGTCCCCAGGACACGTCAATCAGCGGTGTGTCCTCCACTACAGGGAACCCAGGCTAACCCAACACCCCAACAACAACAGGGACCTGGGGGCAGTGGAAGTGGGCACACGGTCCAGGGGACAGAGGCCCATGGAAACAGGGGAACTGGGAGGGCTGCTGTGCGACAGGGGGGGGACAGGCCCAGGGAACCCACTCTCCATGAGGCCCTCTCCTCCATCATGGGAGCTTACCACCACTCCCAGGAGACGATGGCGACGGTCCTGGCCAGGTTTCAGGAGATCCAGCTTCTGCAGGAGCAACAGTATATGGGGTTCAGGGAGGAACTAAGAAACATCAGTTCCGCCATGGGTACCATCGTAGTGGCCCTGAATCAGGTAGACACCACATTGCGGGACACTGTGGCACCTCAAAGGGCACCTGACAAAAGCATGGACCAAGAACTGCCTACCACCTCCACCGGCGCTAGTGGACAGGAGGCCCGACACAAGACCAACAGGCCACCAGAACCCCACCCCCTGCAGAAGGAGAACCACCCCGCAAGCGGGCCCTGAGATCCAGGAAGAAGACAGAGTAAGATGTCAAGACCCCCGCCAGCAAAGGATACCGCCCTGATTGTCATCCCACTGTCCCACATTGTTAACCTTAAACTGCCCCAGCTCCACTTTCCACAGGCATTTGGACAATGCACCTGTGATACTGATAGTCTGGACTCTGCCATGGACAATCCTCCACCATCACCCCTCACCGATTTGCAACCACCCATCCAATTTAGAGCACTTGAATAAACACACTTATTGCACAAAACAATCTGTAGTCTGGCTGTGATTTAGAACAAATGTATTAGACATGACCGTGCCAAAATGTTCATTCACATTGTGATGCCAACAAACCACTGTCACACAGCTGTAGTCCATGGGGAAACAAAGCAGATGTCACGCAGTGGGGCCCACATCTCTGAAAACGGAAGGGAAAGTCACAACACAGTTACCATCCACTGGGGGAAAAAGTCAGACAGTAGAGAGGTAGGAGTCTTTAAGTAAATGTAATATGCCGGTGTGTACTCTTACCTGTGTGTCATTGAAAATACTGCTGTATTACTGTGTTCCTGTTCTCTATGTCGTCCTCTTCGCCTTCCTCCTCTTCACTCTCCACAGGCTCCACAGCTGCTACAACACCACCATCTGGACCATCCTCCTGCAGAAAAGGCACCTGGCGTCGCAAAGCCAGGTTGTGAAGCATACAGCAGGCCACGATGATCTGGCACACCTTCTTTGGTGAGTACATTAGGGATCCACCAGTCATATGGAGGCACCTGAACCTGGCCTTCAGGAGGCCGAAGGTTCGCTCGATCACCCTCCTAGTCCGCCCATGGGCCTCATTGTACCGTTCCTCTGCCCTTGTCCTGGGATTCCTCACTGGGGTCAATAGCCATGACAGGTTGGGGTAACCAGAGTCCCCTAATAGCCACACCCGGTGCCTCTGGAGTTGACCCATCACATACGGGATGCTGCTATTCCGCAGGATGTAGGCGTCATGCACTGACCCAGGGAACTTGGCATTAACATGGGAGATGTACTGGTCAGCCAAACACACCATCTGTACATTCATGGAATGATAACTCTTCCGGTTCCTGTACACCTGTTCACTCCTGCTGGGGGGGACCAAAGCAACATGTGTCCCATCAATGGCATCAATGATGTTGGGAATATGTCCAAGGGCATAGAAGTCTCCTTTCACTGTAACCAAATCCCCCACCTCAGGGAAAATGATGTAGCTCCTCATGTGTTTGAGCAGGGCAGACAACACTCTGGACAACACCTTGGAAAACATGGGCTGGGACATCCCTGATGATATGGCCACTGTTGTTTGAAAAGACCCACTTGCTAAGAAATGGAGTACTGACAGCACCTGCACTAGAGGGGGGATCCCTGTGGGTTGGCAGATGGGTGACATCAGGTCTGGCTCCAGCTGGGCACACAGTTCCTGTATAGTGGCCCGGTCAAGCCTGTATGTCAGTATGACATGTTGTTCCTCCATTGTCGACAGGTCCACCAGCGGTCTGTACACGGGAAGATTCCTCCATCTCCTCGCATGTCCCAGCGGACGGTGCCTATGAAGGACAACAGCGAGCACAGAGTCAATCAACCCACAGGTACGTAACCACAGCTTGCACATAACACGATTCCCAATGCATTGAAAGGTTTGTATGAGTGTTGATGCAAGGCCTAGGTATGTGTGACGCAGTAGAAATTAAGCCATGTGGGCCCTTGAAATGGCGGCTGCCTGACCTGTGAAGAGCAACAGTGGGATGTGAGGTAAATGCGTTGGCGTGGCACACCGTGGCGGTAGGCGGTCGAAGACCGCGGCGCAAAGCCGCATTGGTTAACATTGAATCCTATGGGTTTCAGGAGCCAAATGTGCGCTGGCGGTCGCGGTACGCACCGCCGCGGTACGCACCGCCGAGGGTGTGACCGCCATTTTCTATCTGCTTAATCACTCGATACCTGATCTTCCACAGGAGAGGACCTACACTGCAAGTGCTGCTGTGACCTCGGTCTGGAAGAGACAATGGCTCATGCGACTGGGGAAAGGGCCCCTGCCTTCACTGCGGAGGAGTTGGAGAAACTTGTGGATGGGGTCCTCCCCCAGTATGCGCTACTCTACTGTCCTCCAGACCAACAGGTAAGTACACAGGGACCATGCTTAGTGGGCAATGCCTGGGCTGAGTGGGGTGGATGAAAGATGGTGGGGAAGGGAGCGATTGAGGCATGCATCAAACGACAGATGAGAGCATGTGCCACATGGCAAGGGTGGGGATGGGGGGCCACTCACATCGAGCATGCAGAAGGTGATGACAATTTTTCTCTCCCTGTACATGTCACATAGGTCAGCGCCCACCAGAAAGTCGCTATTTGGCGTGCCATCGCCAAGGACGTCCGGACCCTGAGGGTCCACAACAGACGGGGCACCCACTGCCGGAAGAGGTGGGAGGACATCCGACACTGGAGCAGGAAGACGGAGGAGGCTCAGCTGGGGATGGCCTCCCAACGTAGGAGGGGTGCCAGTCGACATTTGACCCCCCTGATGTCCCGGATCCAGGCGGTGGCCTACCCCGATTTGGATGGGCGCGTGAGGACATCACAGCAGACACAAGGGGGTGAGTACAAATACATTCTGCTGACTTTGCGCGCAGTGGAGGTGTCTGGGTGGGGGAGGAGGGCTGTGGGTATCCCTAGGCCAGGGCGATTTCTGTAGGCTAGGCCCCTCCGTAAAGCATGGACCTGTGCCCCCGCCCCCCACCTCTGTAGGGTGCCAAGTACAGGTATCCATGGCCCTGTGTCATCTATGTGTGCAGTTGTCATCCATAGGCTTGTAGGCCATGTCCCACGGATTGCTTAGTGGACCCCAAGTGCGCGGCGTAGTGCAGGGGGCTTCTGTGTCTGTCCTCTCCGACAACGGTGTCGCCAATGCATGCACTCAACATGTCTTTATTTCTCCCCCCCCCCTTTTTTGTGGTCTTCCTGTTCAGGTGTGCATTAGCATCATCAGGCGGAGGAGAAGTGGCATCGGAGCACGAGGGAGCTGCATCCCACATGGCCCTGGAGGGCCATGCAACGGAGTCCGAATACACCAGTGGGACAGAGGGCGAGGGGAGCTCCATAGCGGGGACTCGTGCTGATGTCAGTGACAGCGACTCGTCCTCTGAAGGGAGCTCCCTTGTGGTGGCGGCGACATCCGTGCCCCCCGCAACAACAGGTACAGCCGCCACCCAGCGCACCAGCACCGCCCTCCCAGCAGCCCTTCAGCGTTTGCCCCGTGCCCGCTCACCCAGGAAGGTGGGCATCTCCTTCGCCCCAGGCACCTCAGGCCCTGCCCCTGTCACCCCTGCTGCCCTCAGTGAGGAGGTCATTGACCTCCTGAGGACCATCATTGTTGGGCAGTCTACCCTTTTGAATGCCGTCCAGGGTGTAGAAAGGGAGGTGCACCAGAGTAATGCATACCTGGAGGGCATTCATTCTGGTCAGGCTGCCCATCAGCGATCGTTCAACGCTCTGGCCTCAGCACTGACGGCAGCCATTGTCCCTGTCTCTAGCCTCCCCCCTCCAACTTCCTCCACCCAGACCCAATCCCCTGTACCTCTACCTATCCCAGACACACCATCAGACCAACCTGCACACACCTCAACACTCAAGGGAAGCTCATCCAGACATAAGCACCACACATCACACAAGCATTCACACAAGCAACATCCACATGCAGACATACCAACACCCACTGCCTCCACTGTGTCCCCCTCCTCCTCGTCTCCCTCCTCCCTCCCTGTGACGTCTCCACTCACACTTGCATGCACAACATCTTCAGCCACTACGTCCATCACCAGCACATCCACCAGAACACTCCGCACACGTGCAGTCACCACCCCCACTACCATTTACACGTCCCCTGTGTCCTCTCCCAGTGTGTCTGTCACCCCCTCTTCCAAACTACACAAACGCAGGCAGCCACCCACCCAACAGCCATCCACCTCACGACAGCCTCCAGCCCAAGCACCTGCACCCAAAGACACCAGACTTCACACTCCTACAACCACATCCTCTTCCTCCACTCCCATACCCACTACACCTACCTGTCCCTCTCTTTCCAAATTGCTTTTCTTTTCCAAACTTGACCTCTTTCCAACAACTCCCCCACCCTGTCCATCTCATAAGACTCCAATCAGCACCTCAGCCACCACAAAACCGGGACCTGTAAAGACTGTTTGCCATGGACTGTGGAGTCCCCCACCCTCAAGGGCAGCCAGTTCAGCTAGGAGCCAAGGCACGGCCAGCCCACCCCCGGAAAAGCATCCGAAGATTGCCAGTGCCCGGCACGAGAGACCAAAGACACCAGGGACCAAAATCCCTACATTGGCTCCGGCAGGAAGTCGAGTGCCACCTGGCACACCGCCAAAGGTGGGAAAGGGCCACAGGCGAACAGGGAAGGGTGGGAAGGGTAGCACGCCCGACAAGTCCGGCAGCGGGCCAGCTGGCCAGGAGGGCCCCACCAGCCCCATCCCAGGTGTGCAGGAGGACACCCACAGGCCCGGTACTGCAGCCCAGGAGGGCCCCGCAAGCCACGTCCCAGGTGGGCAGAAGGACACCCACAGGCCCGGTACTGCAGCCCAGGAGGGCCCCGCAAGCCACCAGACAGATGGGCAGGAATTCCCCGCCAGCCACATGTCAGGTGGCGAGTGACATCCATGCCATGGCCGGATCCGCTGACCTGGACACTCATCTCAAGCACCGCTCCGCTGGGCACCGGCGTCTCAAGAACCGCTGAACTGGGCCCTTCATCTCAAGCACCGCTGAACAGGGCACCGCCGTCTCATGCACCGCTGAACAGGGCACCGCCGTCTCATGCACCGCTGAACAGGGCACCGCTGTCTCAAGCACCGCTCCGCTGGGCACCGCCGTCTCAAGAACCGCTGAACTGGGCCCTTCATCTCAAGCACTGCTCCGCTGGGCACTGCCGTCTCAAGAACCGCTGAACAGGGCCCTTCATCTCAAGCACCGCTGAACTGGGCACCGCCGTCTCAAGAACCACTGAACTGGGCCCTTCATCTCAAGCACTGCTCCGCTGGGCACCGCCGTCTCAAGAACCGCTGAACAGGGCCCTTCATCTCAAGAACCGCTGAACAGGGCCCTTCATCTCAAGCACAGCTGAACTGGGCACCGCCGTCTCAAGAACCGCTGAACTGGGCCCTTCATCTCAAGCACTGCTCCGCTGGGCACCGCCGTCTCAAGAACCGCTGAACAGGGCCCTTCATCTCAAGCACCGCTGAACAGGCCCTTCATCTCAAGCACCGCTGAACTGGGCACCGCCGTCTCAAGAACCGCTGAACTGGGCCCTTCATCTCAAGCACTGCTCCGCTGGGCACCGCCGCCTCAAGCACCGCTGAACTGGGCACCGCTGTCTCAAGCACCGCTGAACAGGGCCCTTCATCTCAAGCACCGCTGAACTGGGCACCGCCGTCTCAAGAACCGCTGAACAGGGCCCTTCATCTCAAGAACCGCTGAACAGGGCCCTTCATCTCAAGCACCGCTGAACTGGGCACCGCCGTCTCAAGAACCGCTGAACTGGGCCCTTCATCTCAAGCACTGCTCCGCTGGGCACCGCCGTCTCAAGAAACGCTGAACAGGGCCCTTCATCTCAAGCACTGCTCCGCTGGGCACCGCCATCTCAAGAACCGCTGAACAGGGCCCTTCATCTCAAGCACTGCTCCGCTCGGCACCGCCGTCTCAAGAACCGCTGAACAGGGCCCTTCATCTCAAGCACCGCTGAACAGGGCCCTTCATCTCAAGCACCGCTGAACTGGGCACCGCCGTCTCAAGAACCGCTGAACTGGGCCCTTCATCTCAAGCACTGCTCCGCTGGGCACCGCCGCCTCAAGCACCGCTGAACTGGGCACCGCTGTCTCAAGCACTGCTGAACAGGGCCCTTCATCTCAAGCACCGCTGAACTGGGCACCGCCGTCTCAAGAACCGCTGAACTGGGCCCTTCATCTCAAGCACTGCTCCGCTGGGCACCACCGTCTCAAGAACCGCTGAACAGGGCCCTTCATCTCAAGCACCGCTGAACAGGGCCCTTCATCTCAAGCACCGCTGAACTGGGCACCGCCGTCTCAAGCACCGCTCCGCTGGGCACTGCCGTCTCAAGAACCGCTGAACTGGGCCCTTCATCTCAAGCACTGCTCCGCTGGGTACCACCGTCTCAAGCACCGCTCCTCTGGGCACCGCCGTCTCAAGAACCGCTGCGCTGGGCCCTTCATCTCAAGCACTGCTCCGCTGGGCACCGCCGTCTCAAGCACCGCTCCGCTGGGCACCGCCGTCTCAAGAACCGCTGCGCTGGGCCCTTCATCTCAAGCACTGCTCTGCTGGGCACTGCCGTCTCAAGCACCGCTCCGCTGGGCACCGCCGTCTCAAGAACCGCTGCACTGGGCCCTTCATCTCAAGCACTGCTCCGCTGGGCACCGCCGTCTCAAGCACCGCTCCGCTGGGCACCGCCGTCTCAAGAACCGCTGAACTGGACCCTTCATCTCAAGCACCGCTCCGCTGGGCACCGCCGTCTCAAGCACCGCTGAACTGGGCCCTTCATCTCAAGAACCGCTGGCCCATTGGCGGAAGGGGCAGTGCCGCATCTGTGTCGGGCAGGGCTGCACGAAGCACTCTGGGCAATAGTCCCCCTCCAGTACCAGTGGAGACTGTCATCCACTTGAGAGACTGTGGCTTTGCACTCCCCAGGATGGCACAGTGGGCAACCCACCCACTGTAGAGACTTGAGAGACTGTGGCTTTGCACTCCCCAGGATGGTACAGTGGGCAAGCCACCCACTGTAGAGACTTGAGAGACTGTGGCTTTGCACTCCCCAGGATGGTACAGTGGGCAAACCACCCACTGTAGAGACTTGAGAGACTGTGGCTTTGCACTCCCCAGGATTGAACAGTGGGCAAACCACCCACTGTAGAGACTTGAGAGACTGTGGCTTTGCACTCCCCAGGATGGTACAGTGGGCAAACCACCCACTGTAGAGACTTGAGAGACTGTGGCTTTGCACTCCCCAGGATGGCACAGTGGGCAACCCACCCACTGTAGAGACTTGAGAGACTGTGGCTTTGCACTCCCCAGGATGGCACAGTGGCCATGGAGGCCCCTCGTGGATCTGGCGTCGTGGACTCATCTGGCTGAGGTGCCCCCCCCTTCCCTTCCCCCTGAGGTGCCTGTAGTTTTCCTATCTGATGCCCCTGCAGTGTTCTCTCCGTTGGAGGCAGGTATCCTGTGTGGGCTTTGCCCATGTGTTTTGGCCCAGTGGCCCACGAACAATGGCTGATACACATATCGGACTGGACAATTTATGTATATAAAGTTATAGATGTGTGATATATTTTATACTCAGTCTTACATTATAATTCTAAATTTATAATCATTTCCTTTTGTTTTTGCATGCTTCCGGGGGGTTTGGGGGGGTAACTGTGATGTGTTGCTATGCATTGATGTGTGTGTTGTAGTGGGTGAGGGTGGGTGTGTTGCATATGTGTGTCCCCGTAATTTTTTGCCTCCCCCCTCCCCTGTGTCGTAGGTGCAGAACTCACTGTTGTCTTCTGCGCCGGCGTTCATGCTCCTGGTAGAGGAGCAGGAAGACAATGGCTGGTAGAATGTGGAGTTCGGGTTCCATGCTGTCCAGATTCCTCGTGGGGTGTATGGAGGTGAGCGTTTTCCATTTGAAATGTCTGTTTCCGCCGTGTTTTTATCGGCGGGGCTACCGCCCCGGAAAAGGTGGCGGATTGGTGTGTTGTGATAGGGTGGGCGGTACATTGTCTCCCGCCTGTCTGTTGGCGGTGACCGCCGCACTGTTTGTTTGTCCCGCCGTGGCGGGCGGTGGGCGGAGGAGAAGTGGCATCGGAGCACGAGGGAGCTGCATCCCACATGGCCCTGGAGGGCCATGCAACGGAGTCCGAATACACCAGTGGGACAGAGGGCGAGGGGAGCTCCATAGCGGGGACTCGTGCTGATGTCAGTGACAGCGACTCGTCCTCTGAAGGGAGCTCCCTTGTGGTGGCGGCGACATCCGTGCCCCCCGCAACAACAGGTACAGCCGCCACCCAGCGCACCAGCACCGCCCTCCCAGCAGCCCTTCAGCGTTTGCCCCGTGCCCGCTCACCCAGGAAGGTGGGCATCTCCTTCGCCCCAGGCACCTCAGGCCCTGCCCCTGTCACCCCTGCTGCCCTCAGTGAGGAGGTCATTGACCTCCTGAGGACCATCATTGTTGGGCAGTCTACCCTTTTGAATGCCGTCCAGGGTGTAGAAAGGGAGGTGCACCAGAGTAATGCATACCTGGAGGGCATTCATTCTGGTCAGGCTGCCCATCAGCGATCGTTCAACGCTCTGGCCTCAGCACTGACGGCAGCCATTGTCCCTGTCTCTAGCCTCCCCCCTCCAACTTCCTCCACCCAGACCCAATCCCCTGTACCTCTACCTATCCCAGACACACCATCAGACCAACCTGCACACACCTCAACACTCAAGGGAAGCTCATCCAGACATAAGCACCACACATCACACAAGCAACATCCACATGCAGACATACCAACACCCACTGCCTCCACTGTGTCCCCCTCCTCCTCGTCTCCCTCCTCCCTCCCTGTGACGTCTCCACTCACACTTGCATGCACAACATCTTCAGCCACTACGTCCATCACCAGCACATCCACCAGAACACTCCGCACACGTGCAGTCACCACCCCCACTACCATTTACACGTCCCCTGTGTCCTCTCCCAGTGTGTCTGTCACCCCCTCTTCCAAACTACACAAACGCAGGCAGCCACCCACCCAACAGCCATCCACCTCACGACAGCCTCCAGCCCAAGCACCTGCACCCAAAGACACCAGACTTCACACTCCTACAACCACATCCTCTTCCTCCACTCCCATACCCACTACACCTACCTGTCCCTCTCTTTCCAAATTGCTTTTCTTTTCCAAACTTGACCTCTTTCCAACAACTCCCCCACCCTGTCCATCTCATAAGACTCCAATCAGCACCTCAGCCACCACAAAACCGGGACCTGTAAAGACTGTTTGCCATGGACTGTGGAGTCCCCCACCCTCAAGGGCAGCCAGTTCAGCTAGGAGCCAAGGCACGGCCAGCCCACCCCCGGAAAAGCATCCGAAGATTGCCAGTGCCCGGCACGAGAGACCAAAGACACCAGGGACCAAAATCCCTACATTGGCTCCGGCAGGAAGTCGAGTGCCACCTGGCACACCGCCAAAGGTGGGAAAGGGCCACAGGCGAACAGGGAAGGGTGGGAAGGGTAGCACGCCCGACAAGTCCGGCAGCGGGCCAGCTGGCCAGGAGGGCCCCACCAGCCCCATCCCAGGTGTGCAGGAGGACACCCACAGGCCCGGTACTGCAGCCCAGGAGGGCCCCGCAAGCCACGTCCCAGGTGGGCAGAAGGACACCCACAGGCCCGGTACTGCAGCCCAGGAGGGCCCCGCAAGCCACCAGACAGATGGGCAGGAATTCCCCGCCAGCCACATGTCAGGTGGCGAGTGACATCCATGCCATGGCCGGATCCGCTGACCTGGACACTCATCTCAAGCACCGCTCCGCTGGGCACCGGCGTCTCAAGAACCGCTGAACTGGGCCCTTCATCTCAAGCACCGCTGAACAGGGCACCGCCGTCTCATGCACCGCTGAACAGGGCACCGCCGTCTCATGCACCGCTGAACAGGGCACCGCTGTCTCAAGCACCGCTCCGCTGGGCACCGCCGTCTCAAGAACCGCTGAACTGGGCCCTTCATCTCAAGCACTGCTCCGCTGGGCACTGCCGTCTCAAGAACCGCTGAACAGGGCCCTTCATCTCAAGCACCGCTGAACTGGGCACCGCCGTCTCAAGAACCACTGAACTGGGCCCTTCATCTCAAGCACTGCTCCGCTGGGCACCGCCGTCTCAAGAACCGCTGAACAGGGCCCTTCATCTCAAGCACAGCTGAACTGGGCACCGCCGTCTCAAGAACCGCTGAACTGGGCCCTTCATCTCAAGCACTGCTCCGCTGGGCACCGCCGTCTCAAGAACCGCTGAACAGGGCCCTTCATCTCAAGCACCGCTGAACAGGGCCCTTCATCTCAAGCACCGATGAACTGGGCACCGCCGTCTCAAGAACCGCTGAACTGGGCCCTTCATCTCAAGCACTGCTCCGCTGGGCACCGCAGCCTCAAGCACCGCTGAACTGGGCACCGCCGTCTCAAGCACCGCTGAACAGGGCCCTTCATCTCAAGCACCGCTGAACTGGGCACCGCCGTCTCAAGAACCGCTGAACAGGGCCCTTCATCTCAAGAACCGCTGAACAGGGCCCTTCATCTCAAGCACCGCTGAACTGGGCACCGCCGTCTCAAGAACCGCTGAACTGGGCCCTTCATCTCAAGCACTGCTCCGCTGGGCACCGCCGTCTCAAGAAACGCTGAACAGGGCCCTTCATCTCAAGCACTGCTCCGCTGGGCACCGCCATCTCAAGAACCGCTGAACAGGGCCCTTCATCTCAAGCACTGCTCCGCTCGGCACCGCCGTCTCAAGAACCGCTGAACAGGGCCCTTCATCTCAAGCACCGCTGAACAGGGCCCTTCATCTCAAGCACCGCTGAACTGGGCACCGCCGTCTCAAGAACCGCTGAACTGGGCCCTTCATCTCAAGCACTGCTCCGCTGGGCACCGCCGCCTCAAGCACCGCTGAACTGGGCACCGCTGTCTCAAGCACTGATGAACAGGGCCCTTCATCTCAAGCACCGCTGAACTGGGCACCGCCGTCTCAAGAACCGCTGAACTGGGCCCTTCATCTCAAGCACTGCTCCGCTGGGCACCACCGTCTCAAGAACCGCTGAACAGGGCCCTTCATCTCAAGCACCGCTGAACAGGGCCCTTCATCTCAAGCACCGCTGAACTGGGCACCGCCGTCTCAAGCACCGCTCCGCTGGGCACTGCCGTCTCAAGCACCGCTGAACAGGGCCCTTCATCTCAAGCACTGCTCCGCTGGGTACCGCCGTCTCAAGCACCGCTCCTCTGGGCACCGCCGTCTCAAGAACCGCTGCGCTGGGCCCTTCATCTCAAGCACTGCTCCGCTGGGCACCGCCGTCTCAAGCACCGCTCCGCTGGGCACCGCCGTCTCAAGAACCGCTGCGCTGGGCCCTTCATCTCAAGCACTGCTCCGCTGGGCACTGCCGTCTCAAGCACCGCTCCGCTGGGCACCGCCGTCTCAAGAACCGCTGCACTGGGCCCTTCATCTCAAGCACTGCTCCGCTGGGCACCGCCGTCTCAAGCACCGCTCCGCTGGGCACCGCCGTCTCAAGAACCGCTGAACTGGACCCTTCATCTCAAGCACCGCTCCGCTGGGCACCGCCGTCTCAAGCACCGCTGAACTGGGCCCTTCATCTCAAGAACCGCTGGCCCATTGGCGGAAGGGGCAGTGCCGCATCTGTGTCGGGCAGGGCTGCACGAAGCACTCTGGGCAATAGTCCCCCTCCAGTACCAGTGGAGACTGTCATCCACTTGAGAGACTGTGGCTTTGCACTCCCCAGGATGGCACAGTGGGCAACCCACCCACTGTAGAGACTTGAGAGACTGTGGCTTTGCACTCCCCAGGATGGTACAGTGGGCAAGCCACCCACTGTAGAGACTTGAGACTGTGGCTTTGCACTCCCCAGGATGGTACAGTGGGCAAACCACCCACTGTAGAGACTTGAGAGACTGTGGCTTTGCACTCCCCAGGATTGAACAGTGGGCAAACCACCCACTGTAGAGACTTGAGAGACTGTGGCTTTGCACTCCCCAGGATGGTACAGTGGGCAAACCACCCACTGTAGAGACTTGAGAGACTGTGGCTTTGCACTCCCCAGGATGGCACAGTGGGCAACCCACCCACTGTAGAGACTTGAGAGACTGTGGCTTTGCACTCCCCAGGATGGCACAGTGGCCATGGAGGCCCCTCGTGGATCTGGCGTCGTGGACTCATCTGGCTGAGGTGCCCCCCCCTTCCCCCTGAGGTGCCTGTAGTTTTCCTATCTGATGCCCCTGCAGTGTTCTCTCCGTTGGAGGCAGGTATCCTGTGTGGGCTTTGCCCATGTGTTTTGGCCCAGTGGCCCACGAACAATGGCGGATACACATATCGGACTGGACAATTTATGTATATAAAGTTATAGATGTGTGATATATTTTATACTCAGTCTTACATTATAATTCTAAATTTATAATCATTTCCTTTTGTTTTTGCATGCTTCCGGGGGGTTTGGGGGGGTAACTGTGATGTGTTGCTATGCATTGATGTGTGTGTTGTAGTGGGTGAGGGTGGGTGTGTTGCATATGTGTGTCCCCGTAATTTTTTGCCTCCCCCCTCCCCTGTGTCGTAGGTGCAGAACTCACTGTTGTCTTCTGCGCCGGCGTTCATGCTCCTGGTAGAGGAGCAGGAAGACAATGGCTGGTAGAATGTGGAGTTCGGGTTCCATGCTGTCCAGATTCCTCGTGGGGTGTATGGAGGTGAGCGTTTTCCATTTGAAATGTCTGTTTCCGCCGTGTTTTTATCGGCGGGGCTACCGCCCCGGAAAAGGTGGCGGATTGGTGTGTTGTGATAGGGTGGGCGGTACATTGTCTCCCGCCTGTCTGTTGGCGGTGACCGCCGCACTGTTTGTTTGTCCCGCCGTGGCGGGCGGTAGGCGGAGGAGAAGTGGCATCGGAGCACGAGGGAGCTGCATCCCACATGGCCCTGGAGGGCCATGCAACGGAGTCCGAATACACCAGTGGGACAGAGGGCGAGGGGAGCTCCATAGCGGGGACTCGTGCTGATGTCAGTGACAGCGACTCGTCCTCTGAAGGGAGCTCCCTTGTGGTGGCGGCGACATCCGTGCCCCCCGCAACAACAGGTACAGCCGCCACCCAGCGCACCAGCACCGCCCTCCCAGCAGCCCTTCAGCGTTTGCCCCGTGCCCGCTCACCCAGGAAGGTGGGCATCTCCTTCGCCCCAGGCACCTCAGGCCCTGCCCCTGTCACCCCTGCTGCCCTCAGTGAGGAGGTCATTGACCTCCTGAGGACCATCATTGTTGGGCAGTCTACCCTTTTGAATGCCGTCCAGGGTGTAGAAAGGGAGGTGCACCAGAGTAATGCATACCTGGAGGGCATTCATTCTGGTCAGGCTGCCCATCAGCGATCGTTCAACGCTCTGGCCTCAGCACTGACGGCAGCCATTGTCCCTGTCTCTAGCCTCCCCCCTCCAACTTCCTCCACCCAGACCCAATCCCCTGTACCTCTACCTATCCCAGACACACCATCAGACCAACCTGCACACACCTCAACACTCAAGGGAAGCTCATCCAGACATAAGCACCACACATCACACAAGCAACATCCACATGCAGACATACCAACACCCACTGCCTCCACTGTGTCCCCCTCCTCCTTGTCTCCCTCCTCCCTCCCTGTGACGTCTCCACTCACACTTGCATGCACAACATCTTCAGCCACTACGTCCATCACCAGCACATCCACCAGAACACTCCGCACACGTGCAGTCACCACCCCCACTACCATTTACACGTCCCCTGTGTCCTCTCCCAGTGTGTCTGTCACCCCCTCTTCCAAACTACACAAACGCAGGCAGCCACCCACCCAACAGCCATCCACCTCACGACAGCCTCCAGCCCAAGCACCTGCACCCAAAGACACCAGACTTCACACTCCTACAACCACATCCTCTTCCTCCACTCCCATACCCACTACACCTACCTGTCCCTCTCTTTCCAAATTGCTTTTCTTTTCCAAACTTGACCTCTTTCCAACAACTCCCCCACCCTGTCCATCTCATAAGACTCCAATCAGCACCTCAGCCACCACAAAACCGGGACCTGTAAAGACTGTTTGCCATGGACTGTGGAGTCCCCCACCCTCAAGGGCAGCCAGTTCAGCTAGGAGCCAAGGCACGGCCAGCCCACCCCCGGAAAAGCATCCGAAGATTGCCAGTGCCCGGCACGAGAGACCAAAGACACCAGGGACCAAAATCCCTACATTGGCTCCGGCAGGAAGTCGAGTGCCACCTGGCACACCGCCAAAGGTGGGAAAGGGCCACAGGCGAACAGGGAAGGGTGGGAAGGGTAGCACGCCCGACAAGTCCGGCAGCGGGCCAGCTGGCCAGGAGGGCCCCACCAGCCCCATCCCAGGTGTGCAGGAGGACACCCACAGGCCCGGTACTGCAGCCCAGGAGGGCCCCGCAAGCCACGTCCCAGGTGGGCAGAAGGACACCCACAGGCCCGGTACTGCAGCCCAGGAGGGCCCCGCAAGCCACCAGACAGATGGGCAGGAATTCCCCGCCAGCCACATGTCAGGTGGCGAGTGACATCCATGCCATGGCCGGATCCGCTGACCTGGACACTCATCTCAAGCACCGCTCCGCTGGGCACCGGCGTCTCAAGAACCGCTGAACTGGGCCCTTCATCTCAAGCACCGCTGAACAGGGCACCGCCGTCTCATGCACCGCTGAACAGGGCACCGCCGTCTCATGCACCGCTGAACAGGGCACCGCTGTCTCAAGCACCGCTCCGCTGGGCACCGCCGTCTCAAGAACCGCTGAACTGGGCCCTTCATCTCAAGCACTGCTCCGCTGGGCACTGCCGTCTCAAGAACCGCTGAACAGGGCCCTTCATCTCAAGCACCGCTGAACTGGGCACCGCCGTCTCAAGAACCACTGAACTGGGCCCTTCATCTCAAGCACTGCTCCGCTGGGCACCGCCGTCTCAAGAACCGCTGAACAGGGCCCTTCATCTCAAGAACCGCTGAACAGGGCCCTTCATCTCAAGCACAGCTGAACTGGGCACCGCCGTCTCAAGAACCGCTGAACTGGGCCCTTCATCTCAAGCACTGCTCCGCTGGGCACCGCCGTCTCAAGAACCGCTGAACAGGGCCCTTCATCTCAAGCACCGCTGAACAGGGCCCTTCATCTCAAGCACCGCTGAACTGGGCACCGCCGTCTCAAGAACCGCTGAACTGGGCCCTTCATCTCAAGCACTGCTCCGCTGGGCACCGCCGCCTCAAGCACCGCTGAACTGGGCACCGCCGTCTCAAGCACCGCTGAACAGGGCCCTTCATCTCAAGCACCGCTGAACTGGGCACCGCCGTCTCAAGAACCGCTGAACAGGGCCCTTCATCTCAAGAACCGCTGAACAGGGCCCTTCATCTCAAGCACCGCTGAACTGGGCACCGCCGTCTCAAGAACCGCTGAACTGGGCCCTTCATCTCAAGCACTGCTCCGCTGGGCACCGCCGTCTCAAGAAACGCTGAACAGGGCCCTTCATCTCAAGCACTGCTCCGCTGGGCACCGCCATCTCAAGAACCGCTGAACAGGGCCCTTCATCTCAAGCACTGCTCCGCTCGGCACCGCCGTCTCAAGAACCGCTGAACAGGGCCCTTCATCTCAAGCACCGCTGAACAGGGCCCTTCATCTCAAGCACCGCTGAACTGGGCACCGCCGTCTCAAGAACCGCTGAACTGGGCCCTTCATCTCAAGCACTGCTCCGCTGGGCACCGCCGCCTCAAGCACCGCTGAACTGGGCACCGCTGTCTCAAGCACTGCTGAACAGGGCCCTTCATCTCAAGCACCGCTGAACTGGGCACCGCCGTCTCAAGAACCGCTGAACTGGGCCCTTCATCTCAAGCACTGCTCCGCTGGGCACCACCGTCTCAAGAACCGCTGAACAGGGCCCTTCATCTCAAGCACCGCTGAACAGGGCCCTTCATCTCAAGCACCGCTGAACTGGGCACCGCCGTCTCAAGCACCGCTCCGCTGGGCACTGCCGTCTCAAGAACCGCTGAACTGGGCCCTTCATCTCAAGCACTGCTCCGCTGGGTACCGCCGTCTCAAGCACCGCTCCTCTGGGCACCGCCGTCTCAAGAACCGCTGCACTGGGCCCTTCATCTCAAGCACTGCTCCGCTGGGCACCGCCGTCTCAAGCACCGCTCCGCTGGGCACCGCCGTCTCAAGAACCGCTGCACTGGGCCCTTCATCTCAAGCACTGCTCCGCTGGGCACCGCCGTCTCAAGCACCGCTCCGCTGGGCACCGCCGTCTCAAGAACCGCTCAACTGGACCCTTCATCTCAAGCACCGCTCCGCTGGGCACCGCCGTCTCAAGCACCGCTGAACTGGGCCCTTCATCTCAAGAACCGCTGGCCCATTGGCGGAAGGGGCAGTGCCGCATCTGTGTCGGGCAGGGCTGCACGAAGCACTCTGGGCAATAGTCCCCCTCCAGTACCAGTGGAGACTGTCATCCACTTGAGAGACTGTGGCTTTGCACTCCCCAGGATGGCACAGTGGGCAACCCACCCACTGTAGAGACTTGAGAGACTGTGGCTTTGCACTCCCCAGGATGGTACAGTGGGCAAGCCACCCACTGTAGAGACTTGAGAGACTGTGGCTTTGCACTCCCCAGGATGGTACAGTGGGCAAACCACCCACTGTAGAGACTTGAGAGACTGTGGCTTTGCACTCCCCAGGATTGAACAGTGGGCAAACCACCCACTGTAGAGACTTGAGAGACTGTGGCTTTGCACTCCCCAGGATGGTACAGTGGGCAAACCACCCACTGTAGAGACTTGAGAGACTGTGGCTTTGCACTCCCCAGGATGGCACAGTGGGCAACCCACCCACTGTAGAGACTTGAGAGACTGTGGCTTTGCACTCCCCAGGATGGCACAGTGGCCATGGAGGCCCCTCGTGGATCTGGCGTCGTGGACTCATCTGGCTGAGGTGCCCCCCCCCTTCCCTTCCCCCTGAGGTGCCTGTAGTTTTCCTATCTGATGCCCCTGCAGTGTTCTCTCCGTTGGAGGCAGGTATCCTGTGTGGGCTTTGCCCATGTGTTTTGGCCCAGTGGCCCACGAACAATGGCTGATACACATATCGGACTGGACAATTTATGTATATAAAGTTATAGATGTGTGATATATTTTATACTCAGTCTTACATTATAATTCTAAATTTATAATCATTTCCTTTTGTTTTTGCATGCTTCCGGGGGGTTTGGGGGGGTAACTGTGATGTGTTGCTATGCATTGATGTGTGTGTTGTAGTGGGTGAGGGTGGGTGTGTTGCATATGTGTGTCCCCGTAATTTTTTGCCTCCCCCCTCCCCTGTGTCGTAGGTGCAGAACTCACTGTTGTCTTCTGCGCCGGCGTTCATGCTCCTGGTAGAGGAGCAGGAAGACAATGGCTGGTAGGATGTGGAGTTCGGGTTCCATGCTGTCCAGATTCCTCGTGGGGTGTATGGAGGTGAGCGTTTTCCATTTGAAATGTCTGTTTCCGCCGTGTTTTTATCGGCGGGGCTACCGCCCCGGAAAAGGTGGCGGATTGGTGTGTTGTGATAGGGTGGGCGGTACATTGTCTCCCGCCTGTCTGTTGGCGGTGACCGCCGCACTGTTTGTTTGTCCCGCCGTGGCGGGCGGTGTGTTAAAGTGGCGGTCTCTGTTGGCAGTTTCCGCCAGGGTCGGAATTGCATTTTTTTTACCGCCAGCCTGTTGGCGGTTTTGCCGCCGCTTTAACACCGACCGCCAGGGTTGGAATGACCCCCCTAGGCATGCTGCAGGGAAGCTTCTAGAAGGACCTGGAAGGGGACCACACCCTGACACAGTCTGAAAGCCTGCAGCAGTACATTACATGTGAACAATATTTATATGCATGCTGAACATAAGTCTTCAGGATGAAACTCTGCAATGCAAAAGGTTAAACAACATTATATCAGCACAATGCATAAATTATGTTAGCTTGAAATCACTAGGTTTTTGCATTCTGGTCGCCCGTAGAGCGCGCACTGCCCTGATGTTGACAGTACTCCCCTCTCCCAGACCCGCTCTAGGGCCTGGTTTGTCTGGATTGAGACAATGAAAATGCCTCACAAGTACTGGAGTATGGATATCAGATGCGGAGACCCATGAGTTACTTTCAGGGCCATAACCTTTCCATGAAATTAAGTACCATAGGTTACCCCTTCTCAATTTAGAATCCAACACTTTCTTGACTTCGTATTCAACTTCCCTTTGTACTAGAACTGGAGCTGGATAAGGGCGGACCTTCTGGACTGCTTTGTGGGGAACACTGGATGAATCCTTAATGACCTTGGCAACTGTAGTTGATAGGTCACAGGATTAATTTGCTGAAGAACAGTGTAAGGACCTATGAATTTAGGGTTGAACATGTGCTTCTTCTTGAAGTCTATGGGGGTCATTACAACCCTGGCGGACGGTGTTAAAGGTGCAGTAATACCGCAAACAGGCCGGCGGAGAAAAAAAAGGAATCATGGCCCTGGAGGAAACCGCCAACAAAGACAGCCACTTTAACACACCGCCCGCCACGGCGGTACAGACAAGCAGCGCGGCGGTCACCGCCAACAGACAGGCGGAAGACAATGTACCGCCCATAGTATCACAACCTACCAATCCGCCACCTTTTCCGGGGCGGATTCACCGTGGATAAAAACACGGCGGAAACAGTTACTGCAATGGGAAAACGCTCACCTGAACACATCCCACGAGGAAGGAGGACTCCATGGAGCCGGAATTACAAATCCTACCGGCCCTTGTATTCCTACTCATCTACGAAGAGCAACACCGGCGCCGGCGAAGACAACGGTGAGTACTGCACCTACGACATAGGGGAGGGGGGAGGCAAAAGTTAGGGGGACACACGCAACACCCCCACCCTCGCATATTACACCACACACACCAATGCATTCACAAAAATCACAGTAACAACCCACAACCCCCCCGGAAGAATGCAAAGACAAAACCAAATCAGTTCAAACATTGTAATGTATCAATATACATGTCTCAAAAATATACAGATATATTATAAAATCATTCAAAAGTATATACATTTCGAGAAGTAGTGCAGATATGCACATATCAAAGTCCGTGCACCACTAGTTCAAAAATGCATGGGCGAGGCCCACAAAAGATACCTGTCCACAAACGGAGAGAACACTGCTGGGGCATCAGATCAAAATACTACAGGCTCCTCAGGGGGAAGGGAAAGGGGGGCACCTCAGCCGGATGAGTGAAAAGCCAGATCCACGACGAGGCTCCATGCCCATTGATGTATCCTGGGGAGTGCAAAGCCACAGTCTCTCAAGTCTCTACAGTGGGTGGTTTGCCCACTGTACCATCCTGGGGAGTGCAAAGCCACAGTCTCTCAAGTCTCTACAGTGGGTGGTTTGCCCACTGTACCATCCTGGGGAGTGCAAAGCCACAATTTTGCAAGTAGATAACAGCCTCCACTGGTTCTGGAGGGGGACTTGGGCCCTGACTGGATTAGTCTCCCCGTGAAAGTTCCTGTCCCATCACTATCCCAGCTGCACATGGGATAACAATGCTTGATGTGGCGGCCTTTTCATTCTTCCCCGGTGCATGCCCTGCTCAGCGGTGCTTTGCCATGGCGGTCTCTGGACTGTTCAGCTGTGCTTTGCCATGGCGGTCTCTGGACTGTTCAGCGGTGCTTTGCCATGGCGGTTCTGGACTGTTCAGTGGTGCTTTGCCATGGCGGTCTCTGGACTGTTCAGCAGTGCTTTGCCATGGCGGTCCCTGGACTGTTCAGCGGTGCATTGGTGTGTGGCATGACGTTCTCTGGACTGGGCATTGGTGTGTGGCATGACGTTCCCTCATTGCCCAGCAGGGCTGTGGCAGCCGGGGCCCTCCTGGACACTGACTCCAGCGGTGGCGGTGGTCTCCTGACCAGTGATGATACTTGGGCCCTCCTGGGCACTGTGTACTTGGGCCCTCCTGGCCACTGACTCCGGCGGTGGTCTCCTGACCAGTGACGATACTTGGGCCCTCCTGGGCACTGACTACGGCGGTGGCAGTGGTCTCCTGACCAGTGACGATACTTGGGCCCTCCTGGGCAATGACTCTAGCGGTGGCGGTGGTCTCCTGACCAGTGACGATACTTGGGCCCTCCTGGGCAATGACTCTGGCGGTGGTCTCCGGACCAGTGACGATACTTGGGCCCTCCTGGGCAATGACTCTGGCGGTGGCGGTGGTCTCCTGACCAGTGACGATACTTGGGCCCTCCTGGGCAATGACTCTGGCGGTGGCGGTGGTCTCCGGACCAGTGACGATACTTGGGCCCTCCTGGGCAATGACTCTGGTGGTGGTCTCCTGACCAGTGACGATACTTGGGCCCTCCTGGGCAATGACTCTGGCGGTGGTCTCCTGAGCAGTGACGATACTTGGGCCCTCCTGGGCAATGACTCTGGCGGAGGTCTCTGGACCAGTGACGATACTTGGGCCCTCCTGGGCAATGACTCCGGCGGTGGTCTCCTGACCAGTGATGATACTTGGGCCCTCCTGGGCAATGACTCTGGAGGTGGTCTCTGGACCAGTGACGACGGTGCTGGCGGTGGCGTCCCGACCGCCGGAAAGGATGCCGCCCTTCTCCGCCGTAATGCTCACACCAGGCTGTGCAGACTTCCTCTGGCCCTTCCCCACCTTTGGAGGAGTCACAGCTGACTCTGCAATCCCCCTGGGACCCTTGTGAGTTGTTTTGCCTCCAGGAGTCTTCACAGGGTCCCATCGGCCACTTTCCAATTTCAGAGCCTTTACAGGGGGTGGGCTGCCAGTGCCTTGGCTCCGGGTCACACTGCCTGCCCTGGTGGCCGGTGCACTCCACACACCTTGAACAGGCACCACTTGTATTGGAGGCTTTTTGGCTGAGGCGCTACGACGGGACTGATGAATTGGAGGGGAGGGTGGGGGCAAAAAGGTCAACTTAACAGAGGGACAGTTTCTGACAAACACTGGGATGGGTAGTTGGAGGGGGTCTGGGAGTGGAAGAAAGGAGGTGGTTGTAGGAGGTGTCACTTTAGGTGTTTTGGGTGCAGGTGCAGGTACTGGAGGCTGTCGTGAGGTGGATGGATGTTGGGTGTCTGGGTGCCCGCGTTTGTGTACTTTGGGAGGGGGCGTCACAGACACACTGGGAGAGGACACAGGGGACGTGTAAATGGGAGTGGAGGTGGTGATTGCAGATGAGCGGGGTGTGGTGCTGGGTGTTCTGGTGCGACTCCTGGTGCCTGTAGATGTAGTGCATGCAGGTGAGAGTGTAGACGAGACTGGGAGGGAGAAGGGAGACGACGAGGAGGGGAACACAGTGGAGGCAGTGGATGTTGTTGTGTCTGCATGTGGGTGATGCTTGTGTGTGTGCCTGTGGGTTGTGTGGTGCCTATGTTTGCCTGAGCTTCCCTTGTGTGTTGACGTGTGTGCATGCTGGTCTGTAGGTGTGCTTAGGATGGGCTGGGGTACAGGGGATTGGGTCTGGGTGGAGGAGGTTGGAGGGGGGAGGCTAGACACAGGGACAATGGCTGCCATCAGTGCTGAGGCCAGAGATTGCAGGGTTCGTTGAAGGACAGCCTGACCAGAATGAATGCCCTCAAGGAATGCATTACCGTGTTGCAACTCCCTTTCTACACCCTGGATGGCATTCACAATGGTAGACTGCCCAACAGTGAGTGACCTGAGGAGGTCAATGTCCTCCTCACTGAGGGCAGCAGGGGTGACTGGGGCAGGGCCTGAGGTGCCTGGGGCGAAGGTGATGCCCACCCTCCTGGGTGAGCGGGCACGGGCGAATGCTGAGGGGCTGCTGGGAGGGCGGTGCTGGTAGGGGTGGTGGCGGCTGTACCTGTAGAAGTGGGGCGCACAGATGGTGCCGCCACCACAAGGGAGCTCCCATCGGCGGACCAGTCCGTGTCGCAGGTTGGTGATCCGGTGGCCGACGTGAAGCTCCCCTCGCCCTCCATCCCACTGGTGCATTCTTAGTCCGTGGTGTGGCCCTCCATGGCCATGTGGGATGCAGCTCCCTCGTGCTCCGGTGCCACTGTACCTCCGCCTGATGATGCTGATGAACAAAAGAACAGGGAGAGCACAAAAAGGGGGGCAGGAGACAGAAGAAAGACAGGTTGAGTGCATGGCATACCGCAACCATTGGCGGACAATACAGGCACAGCAGCCCCCTTCACTACGCCGTGCTCCTGGCCTCTGCAGATGTAATTTCTGGGATCTGGCCTACATGGCTATGGTGGACATCTGCCCACATAGATGCCACAGGGGAATCTATACCTGTACTTCGCACTCTACTGCAGTGGGGTAGAGTGCCACATGGCCTGCATTACGGAGGGGCCTAGTCTACGTATTTCTGCCTGGCCTAGGTACACCCACAGGCCTCCTCCCCCACCCGGACCCCTCCACTGCGCGCAAAGTCCGCAGAATGTGAGTGTACTCACCCCCTTGTGTCTGCTGTGATGCCCCCAAGCGCCCATCCAACTCAGGGTAGGCCACCGCCAGGATCCTGAACATCAGGGGGGTCATGGGGCGACGGGCACCCCTCCCACGTTGGGAGGCCATCCCCAGCTGAGCCTCCGCCGGCTTCTTGCTCCAGCGGCGAATGTACTCCCATCTTTTACGGCAGTGGGTGCCCCGTCTCTGGTGGACCCCCAGGGTCCGGACGTCCTTGGCGATGGCACGCCAAATGTCCTTCTTCTGGTGGGCGCTGACCTACATGACATGCACAAGGGAAGAAGCAAAGTCATTAACAACTGCACCGTCGATGTGAGTGGCCCCCCTCCCTACCCTATTCATTCACATGCATTCATGTTCCCTGAACTCTGCCCCCTTCCCTCTTACAACCAGCCCTCTCCACCCAGGCCTAGCCCATACAACGTGCTACCTGTGTACTAACCTGTTGGTCTGGGGGACCGTAGAGTAGCGTGTACTGGGGGAGGACCCCGTCTACCAGTTTCTCCAACTCCTGAGCAGTGAAGGCAGGGGCCCTTTCCCCAGACGCAGCAGCCATTGTCGCTTCCAGACCGAGGTCACAGCAGCACTTGCAGTGTAGGTCCTCTCCTGTCGAAGATCAGGTATCTAGTGATTGAACAGCTAGAAAATGACGGTGGCGTCCGCGGCGGTGCGTATCATCACCGCCGGCGCACTTGTTCATTGGCTCCTGGGACCCACAGGGTTCAATGTTAACCAATGCAGCATTGTGCTGCGGTCTACGACCGCCTACCGCGACGGTGTGCAACGGCAACGCAGTTACCCCACAATCCCATTGTCCCAGTTTAGAGGTCAGGCAGCCGCCATTTCAGGGGCCCACATGGCTTCATTTACTTCTGCGTCACACATAGCTAGGCCTACACTCAAAACACATATAGGAAGGGTTTTGTGTTTGGTGTCGTCTTCTGTGTAACTGTGGGTACATACCTGGAAAAAATTGACTCGATCGTCGCTGTTGTCCTTCCTAGGCGCCGTCAGCTGGGACATTTGAGAAGATGGCAGAATCCTCTGGTGTACCGACCACTGGTGGACCTGTTGACAATGGAGGAGCGACATTTAATCGTCACCTACAGGTTTGACCGTGCCACAATCCAGGAACTATGTACCCAGTTGGAGCCAGACCTCATGTCACCAATCCGCCATCCCACTGGAATCCTCCCTGACGTGCAGGTGCTGTCAGTGCTCCATTTCCTTGCAAGTGGGTCTTTTCAGACAACAGTGGCCATGGCATCAGGGATGTCCCAGCCTATGTTTTCCAACGTGCTGTCCAGAGTGTTGTCTGCCCTGCTGAAACACGTAAGGATATACATCATTTTCCCTGAGGTGGAAGATTTGGCTACAGTGAAAGGTGACTTCTATGCCCTTGGACATATCCCCAACATCATAGATGCTATTGATGGGACCCATGTAGCTCTGGTCCCCCCCCACAAGAGTGAACAGGTGTACTGGAACAGGAAGAGTTATCATTCGATGAATGTACAGATGGTATGTTTGGCAGACCAGTACATCTCCCAGGTTAATGCTATGTTCCCTGGCTCAGTGCATGACGCCTACATCCTGCGGAATAGCAGCATCCCTGATATGATGGGTCAACTCCAGAGGCACCATGTGTGGCTATTAGGGGACTCTGGTTACCCCAACCTGTCCTGGCTATTGACCCCAGTGAGGAATCCCAGGACCAGGGCAGAGGAACGCTACAATGAGGCCCATGGGCGGACTAGGAGGGTGATCGAACGCACCTTCGGCCTCCTTAAGGCCAGGTTCAGGTGCCTCCATATGACAGGTGGTTCCCTATTCTACTCACCGAAGAAGGTGTGCCAGATCATCATCGCCTGCTCGATGCTTCACAATCTTGCTTTGCGACGCCAGGTGCCTTTTCTGCAGGAGGATGGTCCAGATGACGGTGTTGTGGCAGCTGTGGAGCCTGTGGACAGTGATGAGGAGGAAGCTGAGGAAGAAGACAACGACAACAGGGAGTCAGTCATACAGCAATATTTCCAGTGACACACAGGTGAGAACATTTTCATTTTTAACATTACATTCACTGTCACACGTCTTACTCTATCCTGTGTGTAATTTAATGGGATTATTTGGTAACTGAGTTGTTCCTTTCCATTGCGGTTTCACAGGTGTGGTTACCAACGTGTGTCATCTGCATGCATCCTTCAAGGACTTGTGATGTGTGACATTGGTATGTTGCCTTTACAACTAAAAACGCATTTTGACACTGTCATTGATAATACATTTTACCAAATCATAGACTGACTCCAGATTGTTTTGTGGTTCAAGGGTGTTTATTTAAGTGCTCAAAAATGGAGGGGGTTGTAAAATGGTGATGGGTGATGGTGGAGGAATGTCCATGGCAGAGTCCAGTCTATTTGTCTCACAGGTGCACTGCCCATATGGGCATAGGAAGTGGAGCTGGGGCAGTTTAAGTATGGACAGTGTAACAATGCGGGACAGTGGGGGGACAATCAGGGTGGTCTCATTTCCTGGCGGGGGTCTTGCCATCTTGCTCTGTCCTGTTCCTGGATTTCAGGGACCGCTTGCGTGGTGGTTGTCCGTCTGCAGGGGGTAGGGTGCTTGTGTGGTGGTCCTGTGGCGGGCGTCCTGTCCACTAGCACCGGCGGAGGTGGTGGGCAGTTCATCGTCCATGCTAGAGTCAGGGGCCCCTTGGAGTGCCACGGTGTCCCTCATGGTCTGCTGTATGTCCTTCAGCACCCCTACGATGGTGCCCAAGGCGGAGCTGATGGTCCTGAGCTCCTCCCTGAACCCCAAATACTGTTCCTCCTGCAGGCGCTGGGTCTCCTGAAACTTGACCAGGACCGTCGCCATCGTCTCCTGGGAGTGGTGGTATGCTCCCATGATGGAGGAGAGGGCCTCGTAAAGAGTGGGTTCCCTTGGCCTGTCCGCCACCTGTCGCACAGCAGCTCTCCCAGTTCCCCTGTGTTCCTGTGCCTCCGTCCCCTGGACCGTGTGCCCACTACCACTGCCCCCAGGTCCCTGTTGTTGTTGGGGTGTTGGTTTTTCCTGGGTTCCCTGTAGTGGTGGACACACAGCTGATTGACCTGTCCTGGGTACAGAGGTTTGGGCCCGCTGGGTGGGTGCTGTACTGGTGTTACCAGAGGGTGGAAGGTCAGTGTTGGGCTGTGCCTGTGCAAGGGGAACCGACTATCCTGAGGCCCACGATGGTCCGGGCTGGTCATCAGGCTCCAGTAGGGCAGAGCTGCTATCGTCACTGTGGGCCTCTTCTGTGGGTGGAGTGGAGATGTCTGGACCGTCCGCGGTGGTGACGGTCCTTCGTGATCCTGCAGGGGCATAAGAGCATGTGTGTGTGTGATGGTGTGCAATGGATGGGTGTGCGTGTACCCCAGTGCAAGCATTCCTGTGTGGGGGCTTGTGTGATGATGGTTAGGGGGTTGTTATGGGTATGTGCAGTGGCCATGCTTTAGTGCTGGGTGTCCATGCTTAGTTGTGTCATGCAGGGCTTGGTGTTGGGATGTGTGGTTTGTGTTATTAGTACATTAGTGAGGAGTTGGAGTGATAGGTGAGGGGGTGAGGGTGGGGGTGTGTGATAGCATGCAGGTAGGGTGGGGGATATGATACTTAAGATTTGACTTACCAGTGTCCATTCCTCCACCGACTACTACCATTGTTTTTACATCTTTTGTTAAGGTAGGCCACCAAAAATAGCATTGGATTAATTCAAGAGTTTTAGGAGTACCTGGATGACCTGCCGTAGGCATATCATGCAGCCAATGAAACACTATCTTGCGAAGTTTGGTAGTGGGCACAAACAAACGAGCATCATGAAAAGGTAATCCTTGCTTGATTGACCTTTTGGGATTTGCTTGGGCCCATGTTTGCCATTTCTCAACAGTGAAAGGATTGCGGATGTCTTCAAAGAAATCTTCAGTCTTTATGATACATAGGACTTTGTCTGGAGCAATGATAGCTCTAGAGGTTTGAACTGTAGGCAACGTGGTAGACTCTTGGCGGGACAAGGCATCAGCTTTGCGATTGTCTTTACCGGGCCGGAAAGTTACCACAAAATCAAATTCATCAAAAAACAACATCCAGCATAATTGCAGAGGAGTCAAAAGTCTGGCGGAACTCATGAACTGAAGATTGCGATGATCAGTATATACTGTGACTGTGTATTTGGCACCCAACAAATGATGTCTCCATTCTTTAAAGGCGTCTCGAATCGCCAGAAGCTCCTTTTCAGCAATGACATAATTCTGTTCGGCTTCATTCAACTTCCGAGACATGTAAGCTACAGGATGAAGTTGACCAGTGTCCTTATTTTGTTGCGACAAGACTGCTCCTATTGCCACATCTGAAGCATCAGCTTCCACTATGAAGGGTCGATCCGCGTCAGGATGAGTCAAGACTGGGGCAGTGGAGAAAGCTTCTTTCAAACTTGAAAAGGCTTGGTCAGCTTCTGGAGACCATACAAATTTCTCCTTCTTTCTTAATAACTTGTGCATTGGCTGCAACCTTCTGAACTTGACCTCGTTTGCTCTTTGGTTTGATTGTACAATCTTTGGCAAAATGACCCTTGCGTCCACAATAGAGACATTGTCCATTCTTTCTACGTAGGTCTTTTTCATCTTTGGTCAACAGTCTCCTGATGGTTCCAATTTCCATCGGTTCTGGCGTTCTTTCTTTAGGAGTTCTTGAGTCTCTATGATCGTGAACACAGCAGAAATATTTATCAACCTTTTTGCATGTTCCTTTTCGTTCTGATAAACGATGATCAAGCCTCAAGACAAGGTTTATCAATTCTTGACAGTCTGTAGGTTGTGGGTCGATTTGAGTTAGGATATCTTTCAACTCTTCTTTGAGTCCCTTATAGAACAAGGTTCTTCAGGCCAGGATGTCTCAGCGACCAGTCGATTAAAGTTGGCTAAATATGACACTAAGTCCTGATTCCCTTGGCGTAAGTCTAATAATTCACGATCTGCTGACAGAGTTACAGTTCTACGATCAAAAACTCGCTCAAACTCTCGAACAAAATTTCTCCAGTTGTACAACAGAGGACTATCTTTACGCACAAGAGGAATAGCCCAGCTAGCTGCATCTCCAGTTAGATATGATAACAAGATAGCTGCTTTGGACTGGGCATCAGGGAAAGTCTGTGGTCTGCAGGTAAAGTGTAGTTCCACTTGAACCAGGAAAGATTGCGCTTTCAAGGGGTCGCCTGAGAAACGTTTGGGGGAGCTAAAGGAATGGCTGAGGGACATTGAGGGAAATGTTTGGCGGATTACCTCCAGAAGTTTGAGAAGAAGGACCTGACCAATACACACCTGTGGGATGTTGTTCCTTCTTCTCTACCTTATCCTGTGACTGACTCACTCTCTCAGCTAGGCTAGATGCCAAATCTTTTGATGATACCACCTCGGTTTGGAGCTGAGTGATAGCCTTGACTAGCTCGTCCAGTGTGGCCATGCTGAGAACATACACAAACCAGGAGGATAATAATTTGTGGGCTCACTATTCTGTCAGAGTCACCAGATCCTCTGGGTCTGTGCACGTTCCCAACACTTCCACCACAAGACAGCTCCAATGCTCTGATTAGAAATATCATAAAGTCTAAGAGAGTCCAAGTGGGGAAAAGGGGATTAGGATGGGAACAGCTGGGAAGGAGACCTGTAGGAAGCAAAAGGTTAAAACACACAATATCAAGATTATATCATATGAATCAGTACTGGATTATAACTCTAAGCATTGTCATTCTGAGATCATAGACAACCTATGAATGGACTTAAACAACTAGGCTTCAAGATTACTGGATACCTGAGAGGAAATCAAGGAATGGTTAAATGCAATGTTCAGATTCAAAACATCTTTTGCATGAGGATCAAGGAAAGAAAAACATTATTATATACACTCTACATCACATCTAGAACTCTAGCATTTTGCTCTCTCAAAACTGTAGAAAACATGAATTGTGCACATTGTATACTTTCACAAAGATTGTAAATACCATAGAATGATTGTGCACCATGAATAACATAAGTTAGACTTGAGAAATATGTCACGCGTTTTGCTGGCTAGAAAACCACCTCGTAAATGTCATGAAGAGGTAGCACATTATGAACACCGTGATATTAACACAAGAAAAGAATCGCGCTTCCTGACGATTCAAATGTCACCATGAAAATGCCAGAAAAAGTTAGCACACAATGAATAACATGAATTACACACGAGAATAAAATCGTGCGTCTCGCCGATTTGAAAGCCACCATGTAAATGCCAGGAAATGGTAGCGCACAATGAACAACATGAGTTACATACGGAAAATGAATCGCGCGTCTCGCCGATTCGAATGCCACCATGTAAATGCCAAGAAATGGTAGCACACAATGAACTGCATGAATTACACACAAGAAATGAACTGCGCGTCTCGCCGATTCGAATGCCACCATGTAAATGCCAGGAAATGGTAGCGCACCATGAATATCAAGGGTTAAAGCACGAGGAAAGAATCACATGTCTTGCCGATTCGAATGTCACCATATGAATGCCTGGAAATGGGAACGCACAAGGAATATCAAGGGTTAAAGCACGAGGAAAGAATTGCGCGTCTTTAAGATTCGAATGTCACCATATGGATGCCTGGAAATGGTAACGCACAATGAATATCAAGGGTTAATGCACGAGGAAAGAATCGCACGTTTTGCCGATTCGAATGTCACCATATGAATGCCTGGAAATGGTAACGCACAATGAATAACATGAATTAAGCACTAGTTAGGAATCGCGCGTCTAGCCAATTCGAATGTCAGCATGTAAATGCCCAATAAACATCAAGCGCAGTTTCACACGCACAAGAGTCAAAAGATTTTAACATGATAATTATGCCCAAGAACTCGAACTCCTTCGAGAACGGGATCGGGGGCCCAGCCCGACCTCTGTCTTACCGCCCTGATCAAGAATCAACAAGTGCAGAGAAAGGGCGAGGTCTGGAAGATCCAAGTAGGCCTCCGGAACATGAGCTCAGGAAGTGGCTGCTGCTCTGCACCGGGACCTCAGAATAGTGAGCGCGTGGAGCTGGGCTGGCTCACTTTTATAGAGCTGTAGCCCAGCCCACCAACCACACCTAGGCATGCTGCAGGGAAGCTTCTAGAAGAACCTGGAAGGGGACCACATCCTGACACAGTCTGAAAGCCTACAGCAGTACATTACATGTGAACAGTATTTATATGCATGCTGAACATAAGTCTTCAGGATGAAACTCTGCAATGCAAAAGGTTAAACAACATTATATCAGCACAATGCATAAATAATGTTAGCTTGAAATCATTAGGTTTTTGCATTCTGGTCGCCCATAGAGCGCGCACTGCCCTGATGTTGACACACTCCCTCTTCCTGCCCAGGACAACTATCAGTATGCAGATTAATGAAGATGTATTTCCTGTCACACCCTGCCCTTCCTGTTTGTGGCTGTCTGGAGAGAATGCACAAATATAGTTGTCATCTAAAGCTAGATGTGTATTTAGAGACAGGCTATGGTTAAAGTGAGAAAATGCCAACTTTCTAAAAGTGGCATTTTCAGACTTGCAATATAAAAACAACTTCTCAAAAATATATATTGTTAAATTGTGAGTCCAGAGACACCAAAATCCTAATTTCTATCTTTCCCAATTGGGAATTGCCCTTAAAAGATGTTTTGGGGCAACCCCAATGCTAGCCTATGGGAGAAACAGTCCTTGAAATAGTGAAAAATGAATTTAGGAGTTTTTCAGTATTTGGACATTAAACTTAAAAGTACATGTCCAACTTTTTAAATACACTGCACCCTGCCCTTGGGGTAACTAGGGCCTACTTTAGGAGTGGCTTACATGTAGTAAAAAGGAAGGTTTGGGCCTGGCAAGTGGGTCGACTTGCCAGGTCGAAATGGTAGTTCAAATTGCCCACACAGGCTCTGCAGTGGCAGGCCTGAGACATGTTTGAAATGCTACAGTAGTGGGTGGCACAATCAGTGCTGCAGGCCCACTAGTAGCATTTGATTTACAGGCCCCGTGCACACATAGGACACTTTACAAGGGATTTACTGGTAAATCAAATATGCCAATCACGGAGAAGCCAATGTTACAATGTTTTAGACAAAGGGCATATGCACTTTAACACTGGTCAGCAGGGAAAAACAGTCCTATAGCCACCAAAAACAAAGTTCAGCACACAGTCAAACCAGGAGGTCAGAAAGCAAAAAGTCAGAGGAAACCACAAAAAAAGATGTATTTTTCAGTTTTTACATGTCCTGGCAGTGAAAAATTCTTACATTCGTTTTTAACTACTGCAAGGCCAACCTGTCCCATATGATAATAATGGGTTTCCTTATTAGATTTAATATGTGATAACTTTAAATTGGGAGCAAGTAGGAATGTTGTGCAAATGACACTTTTAGAAAGTTGCCATTTTTTTCCCCTAACCATTCAGTGCCTGCAGCCTGTTTATGGGTCACATGACTAGGTATAACTGGCAGTTGGCCCTTGTGTACTTCAGACAGTGAGAATAAGGGAAAATAGTTATTGGCAGGGTGGGCCATCTCTGACTTAATGAAGGGGAGGATCTGTCACCTACCACACTTGCATATCACAAAAGCTCTGCCCACCACACTCACAAAGGTTTTTAACACTAGCCTATTGTGATTACAGACACGCTGGGGCCAGGGGTGAGAGGCAGGAACTTCTAGGTACCTCTGGGATATTCCAGGCACCTCAAAATAGTGACCAGATATAAATAATAAACCCTCAGACCCAACTGCTCAGTACACCTATGGACCTGTGGAAAATTCAGAGGGACTGCTGTTTGTGCTCTGGAAGAGGCCGCTAGTCTTTTATCCTTCTGCACCCTGCTGCCAGAGTAAAAGGAATGGACCTGCACATTGAGCCCAGGACCACCAAAGTGACTCTAAAGACTAGTTGGCTGGCCTCATGATCAGAACCTCAAGTACAGAAAAGGCTCCAACCACCTTACACTCAGCACTTGGACTCTATTTGCTGTGAGACTTGTTCCCCCCGCAAACTCAAGTGGGGCCACCCATGTCCTGTACCCTTAGAAGTAAGCCTGAAGGTGCTCTGTCACTCCTGCTGTGAACCTGTTGTCAGAACGAACGTAGCACAATGCAACTCATCAAAGCTCCACTTCTGAACTGCGGCAACACGATGCCATGCAGCTTCTTCGGAATCACAACTGCGCAACACATTCTTGACACACTCTTTCACATTGCAAGCCCCTCTTCGACAGCATCCTTGGGACAATGCAGGACTCCACATTGCAATCTCACAGCTCCTAGGAAAAGCTTCTGAGCAATGCATCCTCGATGCGGGACCTCACAACGCTCTGTAACCAGGCCTTAAGGTACTTAGTTCAGCAGGCATAGCTTGGTCCCTGTATCTTGCCTGTGTTCCATCAAGGTCGGCCATTTAATGTGACCTTGTCCCATTCTGGCATGACTAGATAACCACAGTTGGTGCTTTGTGCTTCTAGGCACTATTTTTACTCTGAACCGCAAAATTGCATGTCTCTGGTTCTACTGATTGGATTTCTGTTGTTTTGGTCTCAAATAATTTGGTATTTTTCTTGTATTGTTGTCAGATTCCTCAGCGGATGTACTTCTATTCACAGTCTTGGATGATGGAAAAATCTGCAACTCCAGGTTTTAGCTGTCCTTTTTTGCCAAAGGCAAGGGCATCCCTGTCTGGTAGCCGCAATGCCACCATCAATGGAACATCTAAGCAGATAGTGCCCTCCAGAAGAAGCCTGCAAGAGGAAACACCTTGAAGGGAAATGATGGCAATCAGAGACTTCTGGGAGGATGATGAGGACAGGTATTGATGGTAGAAGACCAGGACTGCAGTAAGGCTCAGAAGGTGCAAATAAGGTATGTGGAAATGTCAGAACCAGGAGAATACAGAGGTTCAGAAGGGAAGCAACAGGAGCAACAATCACCAGCAGGAGCAAGGAAACACCAGCAGGAGTTATGATACATCAGCAGGAGCGAGGAAACACCAGCAGGAGCGAGTAAACATCAGAAGGAGTGAAGCCACACCAGAGGGAGAAGTGAGGCTGCCATGATGGATTGGGAAATGCTAGCAGGAATACATGACAGAGCTTCTATGATGGATTGATTAAGTAAAAATCCTTCCTCAGGAATTCTGGGAAGAAGAAACAACCGAAAGCAAAACAATGGTCCCCAAAGAGAGGCATGCTTCCAGCCCAGCCGACAGGTGAGGCAAAGAATGGGCCTCTGAGGCCCTTTGCAGGACTTCCCAGGCTGCAAGTATTGTACTGTGTAACGGAGGATGCCAGGGAGGCAGGGGAGTGGTCATGCTGCAACCTGTGGCACTACAATTGTGTATTTCCTTTATCACTGTTTGAAGTGCGGCTTAATTACTTTACAAATTGCCTCTAAGTTACCCTTCGCACCAAGCTACCAGTGGATTAAGCACACTCTATTTTGGGGTTTGTTTGTGTTTCACCCTGACGGATTGTGGTTCCTGCTTGAGTAAGGTTTCTACCCCCTCAACCAGTAATTCAACGTCCAACACCTTTCTTTTCGATCCTATCTGAAAGAGCAGCTAAACAAATGTTCACTTGCACATCCTGATCTGATTCTCCTACTTTCCTGTAATTATTATTTCTGTTATAACTTTGACTCAGATATCAGACAATGCACTTTCTGTTTCACTTGAAGCACTCTGTTTCCCGTGTGGATAAGTTTGTGTTGTACAAATACGTAAATTAATAAATATTAAATAATAATGAGTAAAGTCAACAGTTAAAAAAAATATTTTATGTTTATGTTTTTATAGAGGTTATTCTTTCTTCTTCTAAAGCTTTTATTTTTCGGTATGTTTTCATTCCGTTCCCACGCCTATATCCTCATCTTCCTTAAAGTTAATTTCGTGGCTTTCTGACTGCTTCCTTACTTGCTAAAGTGTTTTTACAATCAAGTGTTTTACCCAGTACTCACTGCTCCTCACACCCAGGTCAACAGGCAAAAAGTATTTTTCCTTTTCTCGTAAAACTCTCTCGGGGCTAAAAGCGATTTCGATTTATCATAATTACTAGCCTATTGATTTTGTTTTTTCCTTTTCAGACCTCCTCAGGTTGCTCCCTGAAACTCAATTCTGATCACTCAGTTCGAATGGCCTTTGTATTTCTTTCTACCACTGAGCTTTTGAAAAAATATCTTAAATGCCTTTTCTTTGACAATCACCTGTTTTCTAGCTGGCCTTGATAACATGCCTGATATTCTAGGCACCAGGTATATATTTTCTCCCCAGGGCCTCTATTAGTTCTACTGCAGATGTGTCAAACCTAAGGGTGGTGCAAATTGCAAAATGTTTCTCGCACATAAAAGACATGATTTTGAAGAAAAAAATATGTTTATTAAACAGAAAATCGAGTAATATACTGATGGGAGATGAGATAGAGCAGAGAAGGTTTCATGGTCACAGTTCATAACACTTTTACAATTCCTTTAAGAAATTTTGAGCTCCAACCTGTCTCCTGTGGGAGAAAACAATAAATGACAAGTAATATATGCAACAAACATAAAAAGTGAGATTTTGCTTGCATAACAAACGATTTGCTAACCCTAGTCCAATCTAGGTCTAGTAGAGAGCGATGAATTCCAAAGGTTTTTTTTTTTAATTTACAAATGCTTTATTATATGAAAGTATGACCAAAAAGGAACAACAACGTTCAGAAAAATAATCAAACTTATTCCAAAAAGCAATACAGGAAAATATAATATAAACAGAGTTAAAGGATAATGCATAAATGTATTACTAGCTATAAATACTGAATAATGAGCAAAAGAATGAACCACTTCTAGACTCGCAATTTATGTTTTTTGTTTCAGAAAAAAAAAGAGAAGATAGATGCAGCAACACCTGTGTAGTTGTTAACAATCATGTAATAATATATTTACAATTATCTTCACATTATTAAGGCTTTTCATTGGGGGCATGGCCAGGCAAGATGGCCGAGTAGACATTCTTCTTGGTGCTCCCGCCGGCATCTAAGAGATCCTGCTTGAATCCTAAGGCATCCTGAGAGCTGCATCACCAGATGCACCGAGATAACAGTGTGGGCTCTCTGCCCCACACATAGAGCTGGCTTGGGAGAACTGCAGTGCATCAGAGACGCCTATTGAGGCCGTAGCGTCGCTATCGTGAGCGGCTGCCATTTTGATACTGGAGTGAGGCAGCCGATCGGGGAGCAAAGACGGGCATTCCTGGGCCTTCCTGCCAGAGAACTACACGCCCGCTGGGTCGAGGCACCAGGTGACCCTGCTGTTGGAGGAGCGGATACAAGTGGGAGAGCTGTGGCTGCTACTGTAGTAGCCCTGCCCCAGGGCATGGATTTGGTGGGGTGACCTACTGCAGCGGGACCACGCTGAGCAGATGAGCAGGAACACTGTCGGGGACCAGGACTGAGTGTTTTCCGGCAGTGCCCATTATCACCTTTGCCAGTAAAAGCTGTGCTGTATAGTCCAGCGAGGTGAGGGTCTAAGAGAGGACGCCCAGAAGCTGGGAGGTGAGTCTCCCACCTCGACAAAAGCAGTCCAGGTGGGCCACCATAAGCGAAATTGGTGACCACTACTTGGGGGTCCATGCTGCTGATCTTCTATCCTGCAACCTCTCCCTACCAGATACGAACACAAGAGATGGGAGCTGCCAGGTGCTGTGATTGAATAGGGTGCAGAGGGGTGTGCTAAGCCCTGCTGCCTGGAGAGGTGCCCCTGGTCACTAAAGTGAGGTCCTTAGGCCTGGGGGGAGCCTGCGGTGCACAGAAGTCCTAGAGAGGGGTGAGTGGCAGGTCAGGCCTCAAAGTCGTCAAGCTGAGGCCCAGAATCATGGAACTAATATAGCTGGGCTCACCCCAAGAGTATCACCATATGGCGGGTACGTGTACTGACCACATTGGCCATGGGGGTGACGGCATTCCCCCATCCCCTCTTTTGCTCTCATGATTGGTCCCTCTGCTAGAGGGTTGATGCCTCCCTGTTGGGGCATGGAGGGGCTCACTACGCCCTGATCTGTGATCCTCCATAGGTGCCAGCAGCCTCAGACAACTTGTGGGGTATAGACACTGGGGAAACCCCACAAGGAGGCCAAAACATGAAAAAGCTGTGGTGTGCACCATGGGGGAAGGATAAAGGAGCCAAGCCTACCCAGGTTAACAAGATACTGAACTATGCACAGCAGGAACCCCCATCAGATCAGTTGCCAGCAGGGGCTCCACCCCCAGGAACAGAGACACATATTGAGACAAGCCTATCCCTGGCAGCCCTCATGGTGACGACACTTCTAGTTCATGATTTTCTTTAGGCTGGTGTGGATTCCCCCTCTTCA
Source organism: Pleurodeles waltl (assembly GCF_031143425.1). Classification (NCBI taxonomy): domain Eukaryota; kingdom Metazoa; phylum Chordata; class Amphibia; order Caudata; family Salamandridae; genus Pleurodeles; species Pleurodeles waltl. Next base: position 1,327,943,351 of record NC_090446.1, on the reverse strand, counting down.
GAGGCTGGTAGATGCAGGAAGGAGGCTTGAGAGCCACAGGCTTGCATCCTTCCTGCTGACCTACCCTCTTGAGAAGCACATAGTTCAATGGGTGGGAGTATTACTTTATAGTACTCTTTCTTACTTTTTGACGTTTCACAGTGGTGGTATAGGGTGGGACTTGCTGACTTTAAACTCATACAACTCGCGATGGGGAGGGTTGGCAATACTGCCCAAGGAGTGGGGGGAGTTGGGAACAGATGTTGATGTTCTTGTTGAATTGTTGATGGGAAACTTCATTCTGCTTTTGTGTAACCAATGTTTACAGGAGAGGCTAGAGGGATTCATGCATGGGGAGCATGTTTGGGGGTACCCTGTGAGAGGTCGCAGACGATGGCGGGTTTGTATACCCTATGTCTTCTACGATAACAACATTTATCATCTGGAATGGCAGAGGGATCATCCCTCATGAGAAGCGTAGACGTGTGCATGCATACTTAAGGCAATACAGGGTTGCTATTGTTTTCCTTCTAGAAACACATGTGGAGGGACTGAATTCCCAGTTTACGTAAAAGATGGAGAGGTCATATATATGCTACCTTTTATTCAGGTTACGCCAAGTGGGGCCCTCATTAGGGTGGCACAGGAGTGCCATTTCAACACCACAATCATGTTGTTGACCCAGAGGGCCGAACATGATCTTCCATGGCAGTCTTGATGGCCACAAAATCTGTCCAATCAATGTTTACGTCCCTAATGTGGATGGAGCAGACTTCATGGCAGCAGCGGCACCATTTTTAAACACTGGCATACTACTAGCAGGGGACTGCAACTGTGCTCTGGATGAAAGGATAGACTGGGCCCCCCCTAAGTTGTCCACTAAGTCTTGACTTACTGCAACACTCCAAGATGCACTGGGGGGCTTGTGACTGCATGATGTCTGGTGTGAGGGACATCCAGAACAAAAACTATACTCATGCTTCATGACAGTCACAGGCACCTTTAGTCGCCTAGGTTATTGCTTAATTTCCCCCGAGGTGGCACTAAAAGTTGTCAACATGTCCTATCTGACCCGCTACCTCTCCGATCATTCCCCACTCCTATTAACTCCGGGGAGCAGGCCTGACCGCACATGGATACTTTTATGGCGCCTTAGAGCGGAGGCCCTCACTGACCCACCATTCGCACAGATGGTTCGGAACACATTGACACACTATTTTGAAGAAAACTGGGGATCGGAAAGTTCTAGGGCCCTAGATTGGGAGGCTATGAAGGTGATTTTAAGAAGGGTTGGTCTCAAAACGATCTATAGGGTCCAACAGCAGCTGGAGTGCCATATACCAACCCGGGAGAATGAATTGTGTAAGCTGGAGGAGACCCTCCACACCACCCCCAGCAAATTGACCACCTGGCATAACGTGCAAACTGAACTACTGGAGTATTGATGTAGATTAGTGAAACACGACTACAAAATGTTCAGACAGCAACTACATAGAGAGGGTGATAGGACGAGGGCGCTGTTGGCCTGTTTGGACCCACAGGAGAAATGAATATCTTTATGCTGTGCACACCTGCAGGCGCCAGGGTCTAAACACAGTGGGCAATCAACGCAGCATTTCAGAGTTGCAAATACTGAGCAGACGCTCCACCCACCTGAAGCCCTGGAGAAGCTCCTGGCAGATGTATAGCTACCGTTCCTTGCTCCAGACTCTAGAGAATCCCTGGACACCCAAATCTCTAAAGAAGAGGTTGTTCCGCGATTAGGAATCCCAAACACAGGAAGACCCCAGCCAGCGATGGACTTCTGGCTGAACTATATTAGAGCTATGCGGACAACCTTGTCAATAGGCTACTAGAGGTGTATGGGGAAGCTCTAAGCAATGGTTCACTGCCAAACTCCATGCCTGAAGCATTGGTGGTAATGATACAAAAACTGGGTAGGGGCCAAGAGTCTGCTACAGCCTATCAACCAATATCATTGCTTAATATAGATGTGAAAATCCTCATTGGGTGTTGGTGGCTAGACTGCTCCCTCATATAGCTCCCCTAATACACCCAGACCAGTCAGGCTTCATCCGGAGGTGACGTACCCTGCATAACCTGCACCATCTGGCCCACGTGTACCATGACAGAAAAATATGTACTGGTACTTCATGACGTAGCGCAGGCTTTTGATTCCCTGAACTGGTTATGCCTCTAGTATGTGCTATGGAAGCTGGGTCTGGATGGGTTTTATCCGTTGGGTCTGCCTCCTTTACGCTGATCCCTGTGCTCGCGTGCGGTGGGGTGGAGTGGAGTGGAGCCCTTGCAGCTGGGAGGAGGCATAGGGCAGGGATGTCCCGTGTCGCCGCTTCTTTTTACCATCACCATGGAGCCTTCAGCAGAGCTGCTAAGATGGGTGATGGGACCATGGGGGATAGTGTTCGGAGAGACCAATCATGTGGTCTCCCTTTACACTGATGATGCACTGATAAACCTGCACCAACCAACCTATTCGGTACTTATCCTCCTTAATATCCTGCAGGCCTTTGGGGAAATCCCAGGGTTACATGTCAATCCAGATAAATCTAAGCTGTTTCCCTTAGGACAGCTGGTAGACACCCCAGCGGATGAACTGTCCTGAATAGGTATTCCCTTGGTGCTGACAGAAGCCCGGTATCTAGGCATACACCTGGTTCATACTGCTCCAGCATATCACAAGCGCAATACAGGGAGGGTGATGGAGGGGATGCTGGCCCCGGTCCTTTTCTGGAGGAAGTTGCCCCTGTCTTTTATGGGCAGAATAGCTATTGTAACAATAATGATAGTGATGTTTATATGCCCTACAGAATACATTACATGCGATCCTTCGTTATTATATTCGAACTATAGACATACCTGATAATCGGTCTGCTATGCAATACTGGATGCAGACAAAACAGGCTTACCACCCTGCAGCGGCTGTGGAATTAAGGGGGGACTGGAGGTTCCATGTTTGGAGCTTCACTGTATGGCGGCTCAACTACGGCATGCGATCCACTGGCTCGACACAGACAATAACTGGGAGAAGTGACTACTTTGCGGTACCTATGGGGAAGGAAAACTCTTGGTCCTCTTGATGTGTGGACTCTAATTTCTACCCGAGATCCCCTATGCTATCCGCCTAGTGGCAGGGGTGTGGGAGGGGATGATTCGCAGTGTTTTTCGTCACGCTCTGTACACCTCAGACATGCCTCTATGGGTAGTGCAACCATTCCTGCGCATCGCTAACTCTATGTTGGTGCAAAAGTGGAAGGATGGTGGGTGTGAGGACATGGGGGATCTTTACTCAGAGCAGCACTTTATCACTAGGAGGGAAACTGTGACTACTTTCTCCAAGGGACAGGGGCATTATCTTCAATATATGAAGATCTCCAGCACGGCCTCCAAATTTTGGCCATCCTTTCTGGATTAACCAATTAGATCCATCACACTAACCACCATGCTGAGGATGGCCCAGAGCTGTCGACTGATTACCCAACAATACCGAGCTCTTAGAGGTGATCGACCACATGCAGTGCTGCCTACTCAGGCTAGATAAGAAAGGCTTACGGAGTGGCCATTATCACCCAAAGAGAGGGAGAAGGTACATGAGGAGGTAGTGAAGGTCAGCTCAAAAGCATTTTTTTCAAACTCCTCTAATACAACTTCATTCATCAGACATATCTCACACCCCAAAACATTGCATGCAATCTATGAGTCCTGACCGGTGAGCTGTCCACGTTATAACACCTAACCAGCAGATTTCTTTCATATGGTCTGGATATGCCAGTCTTTAACCTACTACTGGCGAACTGTTCTTAATAGTCTTAACAGAGCGTCGGCATGGGATGTACAACTGGAAATACATCTAATAGTACTGGGTTTGCTTCCCTCACCTGCTAAGGAACACTTAAGCCGGAAGTTAATTCTCCTGGGGCTTGTACTGGCCAAGAGACGCATTGCTGTAGGGTGGTTGAAGCCAGTGCCCCTGGAGTTATAGCCTGGCTAAGAGATGTCCTGGAGTGGGCAAGTGCAGAAGAGGTAGGAATGCACCACCCTCGTAGAGATGATAAACTGGAAGACGACTTGAGAATGTGGTCAACCATGATCTCTGACCTGCAGGAGGGAGTTGATCAGACTGTGGGTGGGATGAGAGTGATGAGCGATGATACCCACCCTGGCAGGGAGGCTGGGTGAAACTAACCCTGTGTAAGACCACTGGCTGTTAGAAATTGGGTCTATAGTTGGCAGAGGTATGCACCCTGTACAAATAGGGACCACAATCCTAGTCAAATTAAGTCACAACACAACCTAAATTATCCTGTGCTCACCCTCGGCTAGCTTGGCACAGAACAGGCAGGCTTAACTTCGAAGGCAATGTGTAAAGTATTTGTGCAATGACTCATACAGTAACACAGTGAAAACATGACAAAAAGTACTCCACACCAGTTTAGGAAAAAATATAATATATATCTGAATAAAATAAGACCAAAACGGCAAAAATCTAATATGCACAAGTCAAGATATCACTTTTAAAAGGCTTAAATGACTATTAATCCTTTATAAGCAGTGGTTGTATCCTTTTAACATACAGTACCTCGGTTGTGTCAAATATTACAATGCAGAGGGGCTGCAGAGAAGGAGATGTGTTGAAAAGTAAAGCGATGCAACACATTTTCTGGCGTGGCAAAGGCGATGCATTGTTTCATTCCACGCTGCAAGGCGATGCGTTGGTTTCCAGGAGCACAGCATTGGGTCCTCACTCCGATGCGGGGATATTTTGACACCTGGGGATGATGCGTGTAAAACCAAGAATGCATTGAGGAGAGACAACAGGCGCTGCATCAATCCAGAAGGAAATGCAGTGATTTTTCAGCTGCAAGGCAGGCGCTGCGTCAATCTAGCAGACGATGTGTCAAATTTTGTAGGCATTGCGTCAAACTCCCAACGCACTGGATTTTCTCTTCTTTGGAGAAGTCTTTGATAGCCCTGAGGCCACCGAACAGGAGGCAAGCTCAACCCAAGCCTTTGGAGACCACTTGAGGAGAAGAGCAGAGTCTTTCCAGCAGAGCCAGGGTTCAGCAGACATCAGACAGCAGGGCAACAAACAGGCCAGCAGTCCTTCCAGCAAAGCAGTCCAGGTGAGTTCTTTGGGCAGCCAGGCAGTCCCTCTGACAGAGTCCAGTTTTAGGTCCAGAAGTGTCTGATTTGGTGGAGTCACAGACCCAGTATACATATCCAAAAGTGCCTTTGAAGTGGAGGAAACTTCAAAGAGTGGTTATGAAGGGCACATGTTCCCCTTTCAATCCAGCCCTGTCGTCCAGGAGCCCTGAGGGGGGTTATCAGTCCTTTGTGTGAGGGCAGGCCACTGATCCTTCCTTCCCAGGGAAACCCATTTGTATGCAGAAAAATGCAGATACAACTGAGAGTCCTGTGTTTATGGCTGTATGGGTGGAATGCACAGGGGAACTGTCAACCAGCACAGATCAACCATGGATTAGAGACAGACTGCAAAGCACAGAAGGTAGTGAGGGCAGAGAAATGCCTACTTTTTAAAAGTGGCATTTCTAAAATAGTAATGTAAATCCAACTTTCCCCATAAGTAGGATTTCTCACCACCATTGCAACCATACCATATATGACAAGGCTGATACTCTTAGATCAGAAAGTACCACTTAAAAGCATACAAGGGAATTTCTAATGCTAGTGCACTTTAATAGGGACTTATAGGTAAATTAATTATGGCAATTGGGTATGAGCCAATGTTACCATGTTTTAGGGAGAGTGCACATGCACTTCAGCACTGGTTAGCAGTGGTAAAGTGCCTGGAGTCTTAAAGCCAACAAAAATGAGGCCAGAAAATGTGGGGGAGGGAGGCAAAGAAAGTTTGGGGTGACCCTTCAAAGTGGTCAGTTTTCCAACACTGGCCAAAGGGTTCTGAATGGCCCACTATAATACACATATGTTCCCTCAATGAATGGATGGCGATAATATACACAGAAGCAGACAGTGGAGAGGAGCGTTAATTGTTATGCAGGGAGCGGGACGGTATAGAGAATGGAGTTGATCCTTGCTGAGATGCAAGTTTACATATGATCCATATTCTGTGTCTTCTGAAAACAATCAGGGGGAGTAACCTACTTCAGATTGCTCTGATACTTATATCCTTAATGTTAATGCATATGTGTGTGTGGGGTGTTGTTCATTTCGTCAGAGGATGTGTACTGTTTAGTAATCAAATGATAAATGGTCTATCAAGCTTATTGCAAAAAAAAAGCTTTTCATTGTTCCTCTACAAAACCCTCTGTTATTGTCCTGATTCATACTAACTACTACTAGTAGATAGAAATCACATTTTTGCAAATTGCACTGTAAACACTTGCCCCTGCCTACTCTTTACTCCATGGAGTATCCTCGCCTATTGCACTAGCTTCTACTCTACCTTGACACGCAGGCATTAAAAAAAGAAATACTTTGGGCCAGATTTACAAGGTCCTTGGGCCTCTTGGCGACACACTACTTTCATTTTTGTTTACGCTAATGTGGTGTTAAGGAGGCCAATCTACTTCACCATATTTACAACCATTTTTACCCATTGCGCCACATTATACCTGTGCCAGGTATAATGTATGCAAGGGGGGCGTTCCCACACAAGGATGCCGCAAAGAATGGCACAGTGAAATCTACAATATTTCTCTGTGCCATTTTTCCGAAATTTCTAATGCCTGCTCGGGGCAGACATTAAAATGATGGACTCAAAGTAGTCTATAATTGATGGCGCTAATCCAGCAAAGCGCCAGGATAGCATAATAAATTATGACGCTATTATGGAAACGAGTGCCATGGTGCTCCGTATAGTAAATATGGCAAAACCATTCCGTCGTTAGGTGGGGCTGGGGAGGAGCAAGAAAAGTGGCACATCGGCACCGATAGACCACTTTCTTCTAAATCTGGCCCTTAGTACATGAAAAGTTCAAAGCAAGCACAGAAAATGTTTGGATTGCAAAAGTTGTCAGCAAATTATTTTCTTTCGCCATTTGGTCATTTTACATACATTTATAACAGAACATTCTTGCTTGGAGCACCCTTGACTCCCAGTTGAGTTCATGGAACAAATGGCAAAGGGCTTCTGGGTCATAAAGTTCTAAAAACAGAGGAAAAAATGAGAAATTAATAGCCTAGCAGACTTAATAGGGTTAATAGGGTGGCAAAAGAGTCAGACATAAGTTATTTTCTGACAAAATAGACACTGTCTATTTGATTTCACTTTAACAGCCACAAAAATTCAAGTCAAAGAAATTAACATTAATATTGACAATTTCTTAACTGCACACACCAGACTGATTTGCCTTTCAGTGCTTATGTAATGGAGGTTATTAATAACTAACTCAAAGAAACACAATTTGCCTGGTTTGGAACAATGAAAGGCTCCGTCGGCCCTCTGTAGAATGCGTTAAATGCAAAAATTACTTTGGAGATAAGTCCTTATTATCAAGATTGGTATTAGCGCCAACCCAAAATTGGGTGGGGTTTTCATTGTGCCGGAAGTACCACCCATCATACAAAGGCCAAAAGTAATAGGTTGACGCACCCTCAAGAGGGATACTCTGGTGGCGAGAGTCAATACCCATCCCCACTAATGTTAGACTTAGTCCTTTTGCAGGGTCATCCCAAAATGTTTTACCTTCACCATCCTGCTTTCTGATTGCTTTTAGTACTCTGCGAACTTTACTACTGCTAACCAGTGCTAAAGTGCTTGTGCTCTCTCCTTTAAACATGGTGAAATTGGCTTACACCCAATTCGCACATCTAATTTATTTGTAAGTTCCGAGTAATGTGATACTACATGTATCCAGGTTTCCTAAATTAAATTCTACTTATGGGCGTGCAGCACTCATTCCGCCGCCCACTTAAGTAGCCCCTCAAACACATCTCAGCCCTTCCATTGCAGCCTGAATGTGCAGTTTTAAACCGCCATTTTGACCTGCCAAAATAAACCTTCTACCAGACCTAAACCTAAAGCATATAAGGGCATTTTTATTGCTAGTGCACTTTAGTAGGGACTTATAGGTAAATTAAATATGGCACTTGGGTATGAGCCAATGTTACCATGTTTTAGGGAGAGAGCAAATGCACTTCAGCACTGGTTAGCAGTGGTAAAGTGCGCAGAGTCCAAAAGCCAACAACAATGAGGCCAGAAAAAGAGAAGGAGGGAGGCCAAAAACAGTTTGGGGTGACCCTTCAGAGAGGGCCATTTTCCAAAACTGGTCAAAGGGTTCTGAATGGCCCCTATAGTACATACATGTTCCCTCAGCGAATGGATGGAGATGATATACACATAGGCAGACAGATGAAGGTGGGGGTTAATTGTTATACGGGGAGGAGAACAGTATAGAGAATGGAGTTCCAACCAACTTCTCCACCCTCAAAACCACCATTCGCACCCATCACCAACTCATACGCACCGCCAAAAGAGATCACTACAAGACACGCCTTGACAACAACTCTCAAAACAGCAAAGAACTCTTCACCATCATCAATGAACTTGCCAAACCCAAAGCCTGCAACATAGACCCCCCCCACACACAGCCCCTATGTGACGCCCTTTCCAACCACTTCCTTCACAAAATCCTGTACATCCACAACAGCTTCATACCACACACACCCACCACACACACCCCTCACTCACCCAACCCAACCCCCACTCAGGATCCCCCCACCACACTCTCCACATGGACCCCCACCACACACGAAGAAACCAAAAAAAACATGAACTCCATCCACTCCAGTTCCCCCTCCGACCCCTGTCCACACCGCATCTACAACAAAGCTAGCCCTACAATCGCCCCATACTCTACAACATAATCAACTCCTCCTTTGACTCCGCCACCTAACCTGACCCCTGGAAGCACGTGGAAATCACTGCTCTCTTAAAAAAAAACAAGCCGACCCGGAGATCCTCTCCAACTACCGCCCCATCTCCCTCCTCCCTTTCCCCGCCAAGGTTGCAGAGAAATTAGTCAACACCCGCCTATCCCACTTCCTCGAAGCAAACAACACTCTTGACCCCTCACAATCTGGGTTCCGCAAGAACCACAGCACAGAAACCACCCTCATTGCATGCACTGACGATATCAGGACCAAAGTCAACAAAGGCGAGACCGTCGCACTCATCCTCCTAGACCTCTCTGCAGCCTTTGACACCGTCTGCCATCACACACTCCGCACACGCCTCCACAACATAGGAATTCGCCACAAAGCCTTAGACTGGCTCACCTCCTTCCTCACTGACCGGACGCAGAGAGTCCGCCATCCGCCCTTCCACTCCAACACTACCAAGATCACCTGCGGAGTCCCCTAAGGGTCCTCCCTCAGCCCCACACTCTTCAACATCTACATGATCCCCCTAGCCAACATCCTCCGAGCACACGGAATCACTATCCTCTCCTATGCAGATGACACCCAACTCATCCTCTCCCTCACCTGCAACCCCATCACCACCAAAACCAACTTACACGCCGCTCTCCTCGACACTGCCAACTGGATGACCACTAACCACCTCAAGCTCAACTCAAACAAAACCGGGATCATCATCTTCAGCCCCAACAAAACCACATGGGACGACTCCTGGTGGCCCACTGCCCTAGGCCCCGCACCCATCCCCGCAAACCACGCACGCAACCGCAGCATCATCCTCGACCCCTCCCTCTCCATGACACAGCAAATCAATGCACTAACCTCCTCCTGCTTCCACACACTCCGCACTCTAAAAAAATCCTTCAAATGGATTCCCCCAGAAACCAGAAAGACAGTCACCCACGCACTCATCAGCAGCAGACTGGACTACGGTAACGCCCTGTACGCCGGCACCACACTCAAACTCATACGCAAACTCCAGAGAATCCGGAACACAGCTGCACGCCTCATTCTTGGCCTCCCCCTCCACGAACGAATCTCACCACACCTCAAATCCCTTCACTGGCTCCCATAGACAAGAGAATCACATTCAAGATCTTCATCCACGCACACAAATCCCTCCACAACACCGGCCCAACCTACCTCAATGAAAGAGTCAACTTCCACACTCCCACAAGCAACCTCCGATCAGCCGATCCCGCCCTAGCCACAGTCCCCTGCATCCAACACACCACCACAGGAGGCAGGTCTTTCTCCTACCTCGCCCCCAAAACCTGGAACTCCCTCCCCACCGACCTTCACAAAACCAAAGACCTACTGGTCTTCAGAAAGAACCTCAAGACATGGTTGTTCGATCAGTGACCCTCCCTGCCCCCCCCGTTTCCCCTCTGCCAGTGCCTTGAGACCCTCACGGGTGAGTAGTGCGCTCTACAAATTTCTTGATTGATTGATTGATTGAGTTGATCCTTGCTGAGATGAATGTTTACATATGATCCAAATTCTGTGTGTTCTGAAACAATCAGGGGGAGTAACCTACTTCAGATTGCTCTGATACTTATATCCTTAATGTTAAGGCATATGTGTGTGTGTGGGATGTTGTTCATTTCCTCGCAAGATATGTACTGTTTAGTCATCAAATGATGCGCTTCATTGTCTATAAAGCTATTTTAAAAAAATCTTTTTTCATTGTTCCTCTATAAAACCCTCTGTTATGGTCCTGATTCACACTAACTACAATTAGTGCATTGAAACCAAATTTTTGCAAGTTTGCACTGTAAACACTTGCCGAGGAGATTTGCCGGGATATTGCCCTCTATTTTGAGGAGAATGGTGGTTCAGTGATTTCGACGGGAATGCTATTGGAGGCCTTTAAAGTGGTCATTCTTGGGAATCGCATTTCGAAACAGCATGGTGTGCTGCGAGCGCTGCGCCGGGAGTTGGCTGAGTTGGAGTTGCGGATAGCAGACCTGGAGGCTCGGTTGGTGGTGGATTGGTCTGGTGACACACTGGCAGCTCTCCGAGGCACAGTCTCTTTGTATGAGGAAGCTTCTGAGAGGGAAATATGCTTTTTGAGGAGATTTGCCAGGGCGAGGCACTACGGAGAGGGAGGAGGGCCGGACGCACGCCTGCAAATTTACTTTGTAAATCCTGGGCCAGTAGCTATGTTTCTGAAATAGACAGATCGGAGGGCAATCGCGTGACGGGGACGGATGGGGTCATGAAAGTATTTACCAAGTTTTTTATGGATTTGTACTCTGCACCTGCTGAGCTGCCTGCCGAGGTTGTACAGGACTACTTCTCAGAGATTAGCTTACTCTGGTTTGAAGATGCCCATAGGGCATATTTTGACGTTCCTTTCTCGGCGGAGGAGGTTAAGGCTGCGATTCGTGACCTGCCTGGAGATAAGTCCCCTGGCCTTGATGGCCTGACTTCAGCATTTTATAAGGAATACTCTGATATCCTTGCGCCTCACCTGCTGGAGGTTTATGCAGAGGCAATGAAGACTGGGATTCTTCCCGCCTCTCTTCAAGAGGCACTGATCGTTACGATCCTTAAGCCGGGTAAGGACCCTCATGGCTGTGATTCGTATCGCCCGCTCTCAATGATCAATGTTGATAATAAGATTTTGGCCAAGACGATCGTGGCACAGTTGCAACCGTTGATGACTAGGCTGGTGCTGCTGGATCAGTCCGGGTTGGTCCCGGGACGGTCCACGGCGCACAACTTGCAGACGTTCTTTGGGGTTGTCGGTTCGATGACTGCTAATGACGATGCTGCGACAGTGTTTTTGGATGCCACAAAGGCCTTCGATTCGCTGGTGTGCAAGTACCTATTTGCGCTCCTTGGCAGGGTGGGTTTGAGTGAGCGTTTTGTGAACTTGATTCGCTTGCTGTACATAGAGCTCGTCGCTCGACTTCGGTTGAATGGAAGCATATCGGCCTCTTTTCGGGTGCCTCGGGACCAGACAGGGGTGCCCTTTATCCCCGCTGCTGTTCGCGATAGCGATGGAGCCGCTTGCGGCCTTCTTGCGCCAGCACCACAACAATAGAGGGCTGCAGTTTTGGCAGCGGCCCATCTTGATCTCCATGTACGCTGATAACATTGTGCTGTATGTGCGGGAGCCCGGTAAAAATTTAGATGTTTTGCTGGATGAGATTGTTCGGTTCGGTGATTTTTCGGGTATAGCGATTAACTGGTCTAAGTCTGTTGTGCTGCCTCTATCGTCGGGGATGGCGGGCTTCTCGTCCCGATATCCTATTGAGTGGCCCAGCGGCCCAGTGCGGTATTTGGGAGTCTGGCTGAGTTGCGATGTCAAAACGCTTTGGAAGGCTAATTATGGTACAGTTATGTCCTGGCTGGAAGACAGGATTGAGATGTGGCGCTCCCTGCCACTGTCATTGATAAGACAAATTGCCATCGCCAAAATGGTAGTGTTACCTAAATTTTTTTACTTGTTTGTGAATCTTCCCCTAGTCCTCACAGCGTGCTTTTTGAAGCACCTTCGCTCAGCCATGATTCGGCTGGTTTGGGCAGGTGGTCAGCCTAGAATTGCATGGGAGAAGTTAACGCTTCTGTTTGAACTGGGAGGCCTTGCTGCTCCTGATCTGGGGCTTTATTACCACTGTGCACAAGCCCATTTTGCGTATTATTGGATCCGCCCCGTTCACTACATGCCGCATCTTGCCCCTGAGAGTGACGCAGTTTGGCCGGACGATTTGATACGTGTGTTTGGGAGCCTGTCTCGCCTCGACCCCGGGGGGGTGGATACGGTGGCGTGCACCGTCAGGGCATGGACGGCTCTATTGAAGCGATCTGGTAGTTGTGAGCCCTTTGCGCCGTTGATGGCAGTGGCTGCTGTGGCTGATGAGAGACTCGCAACTGCAGAATTATCTTCGTGACTCGGACCTGTCTCTTTTGGGGGACTGGTTTGTGGACGGGCGGCTGGTTTGGGCAGGTGGTCAGCCTAGAATTGCATGGGAGAAGTTAACGCTTCTGTTTGAACTGGGAGGCCTTGCTGCTCCTGATCTGGGGCTTTATTACCACTGTGCACAAGCCCATTTTGCGTATTATTGGATCCGCCCCGTTCACTACATGCCGCATCTTGCCCCTGAGAGTGACGCAGTTTGGCCGGACGATTTGATACGTGTGTTTGGGAGCCTGTCTTGCCTCGACCCCGGGGGGGTGGATACGGTGGCGTGCACCGTCAGGGCATGGACGGCTCTATTGAAGCGATCTGGTAGTTGTGAGCCCTTTGCGCCGTTGATGGCAGTGGCTGCTGTGGCTGATGAGAGACTCGCAACTGCAGAATTATCTTCGTGACTCGGACCTGTCTCTTTTGGGGGACTGGTTTGTGGACGGGCGGCTGATCTCCCCGGAGGAGGCGCTCGGGGATGGCACTGATGGTGCGTTGCATCTGCTATATGTGTTGCGTGTGTGTGCATTGCGCCAAGCGCGCTACTCTGGTCTTCCGGAGACCCCGTTGATATGGCGTGCACTGGAGGTAGTGTGGAGTGCACAGACGCCGAGGAAGCTAATCACCAAGCTGTATGGCTGCATGCAGGGCCAAAAGGGTGGGCTCGCAATGTCTGCTAAAGTAAAGTGGGAGGCGGATGTAGGTGAGGAAATCTCTGATGAGGCATGGAAGTGCTGTGCGCAGATGAGGGCGCTATCACCAAACTACAGGCTGCGACTCATTCACTTCAAATTTTTACAGCGTCTACATTACACTACTTGCGGCCTGTATGCTATGGGGTTACGTGCGGATTCTTATTGCGAAAGAGGTCATGTTCCGGATGCCGACTTTTTTCACCTGGTGTGGCAATGTGGGGAAGTGCACAATTTCTGGCTGGAAGTCATGCATGCGATTGGGGAGATAACTGGTTTGGAGCTGGCTCCCTCTCCTGTGTTGGCGCTGCTGGGTACTGTAGATGAAGTTCCGCTAGCTCTGAGGAAACTGGTGGGCATGTTGCTGCTTTGACTAAGCATAGAGTCACGATCTGCTGGGGACGAGGCCAGCCTCCTTGGGTCTCTGATTGGCTGCGTGATGGCGCGTTTTGCCGAGAACAGCTGGTGACTTACTGGGAGCTGGCTCCTGAGGGCTCTAGGCCGCAAGACATTTGGGCGCCTCTGCGCTCTTATTTGGAGATTGCTTATTGAATGATATGCGTTCATTCCGATTGGCCATACATCTGGGAAATGCTTCGTGTCGCCTTCCCTGTGTGTTGTTGCGGGCTGTGGGATAACTACTAGTGCTGCCTTGTCCCTTACCGGCTGCCTTTCCATACCTATGTTGGTTGTATCTGTTCTTCTGCCCCTCGAATGACAGCATTTATTGTTTGCGGCCCCTAGTTTATGCTCACCGAGGACTGTTTTGTTCGTATTATTGCTGGATTCTGTCGCACTTGAACTGAGAGGGCAACTTTTCCGCCTGGTACCCTTCCTTTTGTGAGTTACTGGAGACGTTTTTGTTGAGGTATACAGATGGGGCTATATTTGCGTTAATGTTGTTTGGACAGAGGGGTATCTTTGTTGCTAGTTCATTTAAAATGCATAAATAAATAAATAAAAATAAAAAAACTGCCAGAAAAAATCTAATCAAATAAATTAACATTAATACTGACAATTCCTTAACGTCACACACCAGACTGATTTGCCTTTCAGTGCTTCTGTAATGGAGGTTATTAATACCTAGCTCAAAGATACACAATTTGCCTGGTTTGGAACAATGAAAGGCTCCATCGGCCCTCTGTAGAACACGTTAAATGCAAAAATACTTTTGGATATAGGTCCTTATTATCAAGATTGGTACTAGCGCCAGCCCAAAATTAGGTGGGGTTTTCATTGTGCCGGAAGTACCACCCATCACACAAAGGCCAACAGTAATAGGTTGATGCACCCTCAAGAGGGATACTCTGGTGGCGAGAATCAATACCCATTCCCACTAATGTTAGACTTAGCCCTTTTTGCAGGGTCATCCCAAAAAGTTTTACCTTCACCATCCTGCTTTCTGATTGCTTTTAGGACTCTGCGTACTTTACTACTGCTAACCAGTGCTAAAGTGCTTGTGCTCTCTCCTTTAAACATGGTGAAATTGGTTTACACCCAATTGGCACATCTAATTTATTTGTAAGTTCCTAGTAAAGTGGTACTACATGCATCCAGGGCTTCTAAATTAAATTCTACTAAGGGGCCTGCAGCACTCATTGCGCCGCCCACTTATGTTGCCCCTCAAACACATCTCAGCACTTCCATTGCAGCCTGAGTGTGCAGTTTTAAACCACGATTTTGACCTGGCAAAATATACCTTCTACAAGACCTAAACCTAAAGCATATAAGGGAATCTCTAATGCTAGTGCACTTTAGTAGGGACTTGTAGGTGAATTAAATATGGCAGTCGGGTATGAGCCAATGTTACCATGTTTTAGGGAGAGAGCAGATGCACTTCAGCACTGGTTAGCAGTGGTAAAGTGCCCAGAGTCCAAAAGCCAACAAAGATGAGGCCAGAAAAAGAGGAGGAGGAAGCCAAAACAATGTTTAGGGTGACCCTTCAGAGAGGGCCATTTTCCAACACTGGTCAAAGGGTTCCGAATGGCCCCTATAATACACACATGTTCCATCAAGGAATGGATGGAGATGATAAACACAGAAGCAGATGGGGGTAATTGTTATACGAGGAGGGGGACGGTATAGAGAATGGAGGTGATCCTTGCTATGATGCATGTTTACATATTATCCATATTCTGTGTCTTCTGAAAACAATCAGGGGGAGTAACCTACTTCAGATTGCTCTGATACTTATATCCTTAATGTTAAGGCATATGTGAGTGTGGGATGTTGTTCATTTCCTAGCAGGATGTGCACTGTTTAGTCATCAAATGATGCGCTTCATTGTCTATAAAGCTATTTAAAAAAAAAACATTTTTCATTGTTCCTCTATAAAACCCTCTGTTATGGTCCTGATTTACACTAACTACAATCAGTGCATTGAAACCAAATTTTTGCAAATTTGCACTGTAAACACTTGCCCCTGCCAACTCTGTACTCCATGGAGTATCCTTGCCTATTGCACTAGCTTCTACTCTATCTTTACACGCAGGAATTAAAAAAAATACTTATGGCCAGATTTACAAGGCACTTGCACCTCTTGCTGACACCCTAGTGTTATTTATTTACGCTAATGTGGAGTTAAGGAGACCATTCTACTTCACCATATTTAAAATCATATTAACCCCTTGCACCACATTATACCTGTGCCAGGTATAATGTATGCAAGGGGGCGTTCCTACGCAGGGAAGCCGCAAACAATGGCACAGTGAAATCTACAATATTTCACTGCGACATTTGTTCCGTAATTTTTACCTCCTGGTCAGGGCAGACGATAAAGTGATGGGCCCAACGTAGTCCATAATTTGTGGTGCTAATCCAGCAAAGCGCCACAATAGCATCATAAATTATGACGCTATTGTGGAAACGAGTGCCATGGTGCTCCATATTGTAAATACGGCGCAACCATGGTGTCGTTAGGTGGGGCAGGGGCGGCTCAAGAAAAGTGGCACATCAGGACCGATGCAACACTTTCTTTTAGATCCGGCCCTTATTTCATGAAAAGTTCAAAGCAAGCACAGAAAATGTTAGGAATGGTATAGTTGTGAGCAAATTGATTTCATTCTCCACTGGGTAATTTTACATACATTTATAGCAGCACATCTTTGCTTGGAGCACCCTTGTCTCCCAGTTGAATTCATGGAATAAATATCAAACGGCTTCTGGGTCATAAAGTTTTAAAAACAGGAAAAAATGAGAAATTCACAGCCGAGCAGACTTAATAGGGTTAATAGGGTGGCAAAAAAGGTCAGACATAAGTTATTTTCTGACACAACAGACACAGTCTATTTGATTTCACTTTAACAGACAGACAAAATCTAATCAAAGAAATGAACGTTATTATTGACAATTCCTAAAGGGCACACACCAGTCTGATTTGCCTTTCAGTGCTTCTGTAATGGAGGTTATTAATACCTAACTCAAAGATACACAATTTTGCGTGGCTTGGAACAATGAAAGGCTCTGTCGGCCATCTTCAGAACGCGTTAAATGCAAAAATACTTTTGGATATAGGTCCTTATTATCAAGATTGGTACTAGCGCCAGCCCAAAATTGGGTGGGGTTTTCATCATGCCGGAAGTACCACCCATTGCACAAAGGCCAAAAATAATAGGTTGATCCACCCTCAAGAGGGATACTCTGGTGGCGAGAGTCAATACCCATCCCCACTAATGTTGGACTTAGCCCTTTTTGCTGGGTCATCCCATACTTTTTTACCTTCACAGTCCTGCTTTCTGATTGCTTTCAGGACTCTACGTACTTCACTACTGCTAACCAGTGCTAAAGTGCTTGTGCTTGCTCCTTTAAACATAGTGAAATTGGCTTATATCAAATTCGCACATCGAATGTATTTGTAAGTTCCTAGTACAGTGGTACTACATGTATCCAGGGCTTCTAAATTAAATTCTACTAAGGTGCCTGCACTTAAGTAGCCCCTCAAGCACATCTCAGCCCTTCAATTGCAGCTCGAGTGTGCAGTTTTAAACCGCCATTTTGACCTGACAAAATAAACTTTCTGCCAGACCTAAACCTTCTTTTTGAATATATATAAGTCATCCACATGGTGGTCCCTAAACAGCCCAGAGAGCAGGGTACACTGTATTTAAAAAGATTGGCATGTATTTTTAAGTTTTACATTTCCTGGCAGTGAAAAACTCTTAAATTTGTTTTTTACTACTGCAAGGCCTTCCTGTCCTTTAGGATAACATTGGGTTTCTTTCTCACATTTAATAAATGCTAACTTTCAATTGGGAGTAGGTAGGAATATCAAGTTTGTTATCTAAAGAATTGTAATTTAAACGCCTCTTTAATCGTAAAGTAGAACTTTAAGTCACAGTTCTGAAAATGGCACTATTAGAAATTTTCCATTTTCTTTTCCTAACCATTTGGTGCCTGCAACCCGTTCCTGGGTCACATGACTAGGTTTAGCTGGTGGTTGGTCTTTGTGTATTGCTCCCAGACAGTGAGAATATGGGAAAATAGGTGTTGGTAGGGTGGGATGAATGTGACTTAATGAAGGGGAGGAGTTGTCACCTGCATATAACAAAAGCTCTGCCCAGCACACTCACCCAGGGTTTTGACACTATTCTATTGTGACCCCAGACAAGCTGAGGCATGAACCCAGTGTTGGGAGGCATGAACTTTCAGGCACCTCTTGGGATAGAAACCTGCAGATCCTTCTCCTACTTCAAACTGGGCACAGGTATAAATAAAGGACCCTCAGACCCAACTCTTCAGCACACTTCTGGACCTGTGGAAGATTCAGTAGGACTTCTGTTCTGCTGTGCAAGAGGGACTGCTAGTCTGTTGCCCTGCTGCCTAAGTGAAAGGACTGGACCTGCATGTTCCACCAAGAAACACCAGTGACTCCAAAGACTAGTTGGATGGCCTCCTGTCCTGATCTGAGCCTCATGGACAAAAAAAGGTTCCAACTACCTTCAACCCAGCACCTGGACTCTGGCCGCCATGAGTCATACCCCTCTAGGCGAAGCCCTCCCAGTCCTGGACCCTTGGAAGTGGACCTGAAGGTGCTCAGCCAGCCCAGCTGTGGTCCTGTGAAGCAGAACCAATGCAGCGCAACACATCTCCTCAAAGCACCATGGGAACTGCTGCAGAGTGACACACCCCCAAACTCTGGTCTTTTTATTGCAGCCCATGGCCTCCTTGGGACAACCGTGTGTTGTACATCCTCAACACAGGCCTTCACATCACAAGCCCCTAATCAACAACATACTCAACAACAACTAAAGTCTCCACATCGCAGCCCTCCAGCTTCTTCAGAACCACCAGGAAGCGATAAGTCTTCGATGCAGGACTTTGCATAGCAAGCACCTCATCAACGGTATTGTTGGCGATGATGCAGGAAATCGCATCCCAGCCTCGTAGCTCCTCGGACCCTCCACTGGGTGACGGATCCTTGATGCTGGATGTTGCAATGCTTCGCCACTAGGATTTAAGACACTTTGGTTGAGCTGGACTACGTTGGTCCCTGTTTCCGGCCCATGCTCCATCACTTGCGGGTTGAACTTGTGACTTTGTCCCGGTACAGCAAGACCAGATAACCACAGATGGTGCTTTGTGGTTCTGGGCACTACTTTTACCTAAAATGTTGAAATTGCATATCTCTGGTTCTAATGATTGGATTTTTGGTGTCAAATAATTTATTAAATTCTAATCTATTTGTCAAAAGTGGTGTGAGAGTTTTCTTGTGTTGTGTTTTCATGTTATTGCTGATTAAATTGCTGCATAAATACTTTACACATTGCATCTGAGTTAAAGCTAACTGCTTGTGCCAAGCTACCAGAGGGTTAAGCACAGGTTATTTTGCGGTTTGCTTGTGACTTCATCAGATATTCCAAGGGGTTCCGTGTGTCCCTTGAAAATTCGGTCACTCCGCTTCTTATATAAGTTTCAGGTTCCAAGCTGGCATATGAAGGAAACACCTAGGAATAGAACAGCCTTTTTTTACAATCACCGAGGTGTTGTAGGCCAGGAAACTACTCTGCACCATTCTTCTCCATGAAAGGGTGATGAAATTGATCGCTCAGCACTTCCCATCCAGCCAGAGAGAGATCCTTCTCTGTAATCCTTTGCTGCCTTGACTTTTGTACTTGCTATATTATGAAGACAATTGTTCCTATTGCAGAAGATGTGTTCTTCTGCAATAGGAACTACCTGAGGAGTGGTGTCATTGTTCTACTGCACAATCAGAGGAGTAGTGCCATTGTCCTACTGCACAATCAGGAGATCTGCTTGCAGGCTGATATCTTTGAAAGAAAGGAATATCTGTTGAAGTATCACTAGGCATGTCATGTGACTGATCCTATCTTGGTCGTAGCAGGCTTTCACTATAACAGGCCGCTTTGAAGCTGTTTCAAGTTTCCCTAAAGACCTGTCAAACTCAGTTTACAAGCTGCAGTATCCTCAGCTAGACATTTGCTGTCTTCGGATATGTATTAACCCCTTAACTGCTTGGGCTTTTCTCCCCCAGTTCTGAGTTTTTTGCAGTTTTGGGTCATTTTATCCTTAGGCCGCCATAACCTCTTTCCATAAAAGGTACTCACCCCACATATATATATATATTTTTTTTTTCAACATCCTAAGGAGTGTAAAGGGACCCAGGGTTTGCAGACTCACCTGAAGGGGCCAAGAAAATGGCCAAAATGTAGCTACATTTTCAGTTTTTGCTTCAAAAAATTGTATTTCTTTTTTTTCTCCTAAAAATGGCATCAACAAAAGGTTTGCTGTGCTAAAGACACCATCTTCCTTGCTTTCAGGAGTATGCAGAGCTGCAATCAGAAAACCTAATTCTTTACCACAGCCGTGGCATATTTCAAAAGAGGAAACACATTTTTCCTGTTTTTTGTACTTTCAATTGGTGATGGAAAATAGTCTGAAACTGGGTCTGGTGGCTTAGTGGACTAATGCATCTGCTGTAGGGGCCTGTGTTTGACCTCATGTTCACAGGTTCAAATCCCAGCAGGTTCACTCAGCCTTTCATCCAAAATTCTGAGGTCGATAAAATGAGTACCATTGAGTTGGGTAACAATAAACATCTGTTATTCAGCGCCAAGATGCCTGCGGGTGAATGTGTGCTTTACAAATACATATGTTATGAAACCCATGAGAGATCCAGGAATGGTATAGATTTCTGAAAAGTAGACCATATTCTGAATTCAGCAAGAGGTCATATGTGTAGTGTCCTCAAGATGTTCTCAAATGAATTTACCATTGAAATAAATACAAATTCAAAAGGAGTAGGAAAAAACAGCCATTTGTGACATTTTCAGCTGTAACTTTTTCTTAAATTCTTAAATTGAAAACAAGAAGTACAAAGTAGATCTAACAGCTCAGCAAGCTATCTTCTTGAAAAGGAGGATGATAAAGAAGCAGGAAATGAACAGAATATTCAAATGAGAATATCACAAGTTAGAGCCTCAACAGTGTCTGCCATGAGCGTAGGCACAAAAGGACAGCAGAATTTCCTGTGAAACAAGATAGCTATGCCCCACCCCTCAGAGGTTTGCATGAAGAATTTTAAAACCACCTAGAATGGCTGCCATGAGGGCAGAGGCAAGAGCTTATATGCAGTCGGGTCTCTCCTAAAATAATAAATTCCAGCTAGCAGCAAGAAGGATGTCTGTGATATGGGTGGAGTGGTTGGGAAGTGAGAGAACATTAATAGGGCCAACAGAAGATTCACAGACCTTCCTAATGTATTACATGAGTAACTGATAAGACCTGTGATGTGCTGTATCTTGCTGGCATGGGCTTTGTGAGTTACCTGAACAGCAATCAATTTGGAATGTATCAGCTGCTTCGCCATTTCTGGAGATTCAGCTGCTAAATTACAATTTACATCAACCTCATTTAAAATTTCCAGCGTACCTATATCAACATTACAGACATTAGCAAGATTTAAAAGCTCACTATGGGCTCACCAGAAGTCCGGGGGAAGCTGGGGCGAACATGCACAGCCAGTTCCCCCCACAGAGGTCCATCTGTCTGCACATTCTCATGATCCAAGAGAGAGCTGGACTGCTAACGTCCCAAAATGTCATCCAAAAGTAACACAATCTACTTGCCTCCACACCAAAATACACAGTGTGGGCAGACCAAAGAGGAACAAGCTCACTGCAAAAGACAACCACCCTAGAAACTAAGGGCTGAGACATACTAGGAAATGACACTACCTCAAAAAACCCTTCCAGAGTCACACAAAAATCTAATTGTGAGTACATCCACTTACAAATCGAAACCCAATCTTTTGGAATTTAAAAGTAAGTTCACAGATAAGGCTATTTGTGTGTGCAAGTCTGGATCAATCAATCAATCAGCATTTGTAGAGCGAGGCTAATCACCCAGCAGGATATCCAGGTGCTTGCAGGTCCTGGAGGCTCATTCAATGAGCCAGGTCTTGAGGGCCCTACGGAATTCAGGAACTGAGGGGATGGTCCGGAGTTGTATAGGGACTGCAAGAAAATTGGGGAAAAAAACAAGGAGAAAGCTGTGAAAATGATGGAAGAGCACAGAAAAGCATGGAGCAGGCATACAAAAACAGGGGGAAAAGTAATGAGAAAGCAGTGAGAATGAAGGAAAAGCAAGAAGGTACTCAAAAAACAGGGGGAAAGCAAGGAGAAAACAGGAGGAAGAGCAATACAGCAGCACAGGGAGAGCTGGGCCTGGACCTGATGACAATATGGCATAGCTTTGAGATTCAGGCACTATGAGTAGAGATACTTCAGGATGTAAGGTATACACAAACGAGTCAAGATAGTAACCATAGGTGCCCTTTACTACCACCTGCATATCTCAGAGCGGAGCAGATAATATGGGACATAACAGGTGAGGGATGTAAGAAATTAAGAGGAAGAGTTATTATGCACCATCAGAAAAGGGGGTGAGATCCTATAGCATTCTTGTAAAAGTAAGCTGGAGATCCCTAATTGGTATAAATGTGGTTCCTATGATTACATAACTACTGAAGGATTTTTTTCCTAGCCTCTCAGCCCTGGTGCTCACTGTAAACAATGCCTGGCAAACAGTGCTTAATTTGATCCGGCGCTTGCAAGCAGTGGGTACTGGCAATCTTTTTTCGAAGCCAGGACTTCATTTCCATCCTGAGTTATTGACTCTGATTAAGTGAGAAAAGGTCCCACTAAAGTGAAACAAAGAAACTCTACGTGTACAGCACAGAAAAAGGGGGCATGAGGTGAAATTAAAACATAACAGCTTTGGTTTTCGACAATCGGCAACAGGATCCTAAAAAAAGTTTGGGCCCTCGCACTTATAATTTTTACAAATCATTTGACTGAGAAGTTACAAATGGTATCTCCTCGGTACCTACACAACTGTTATCGTAGATGGAGCGCTCTATCGGTGCATAGAGGAAAGAGGAGTGAGGAGATTTTCAGGAATTCAGACAGGGCCATCACACAGGAATTAATCTGTCTAGTGCACTTTTATGTACCCCATCTCTACCTCTCTTCCACAACTTCACCTCTCGCTTGCCACCACCTTCTGCACATACCTCTACATCTTTGCCTCTCTACCTCTCTGTCTCAACTCTCCCTATTTCAGCCATCTCTGCACAACTTTCTTTCTTCCTTATCTCCCAGTACTCCATTTATTTCACAGAGCCCTCAACTTTGTTAACCCAAGAATCTCTGGGATCCACAAAAAGTAATGGGTCTGCAAGGAAGGGTGAGGACAGCAGAGTAGCACAACACAAGCCAATTCATGGTTGCACTGTTTAGGTCGTAACCTACCAAGTACTTTGTCCCTCACCCTCCCATGTACAGGGCATCCTTCTTGTGGTCTGAGCTACAATGCGACTAGGGCTTGCCCGCTGGTTCTCGTCTACCTTCGAGAGCCGTCAAGAGCTTGAGAGGGACTTGGGGCATGTACATTTTTGGATTTTAACTTTTCAGCTTGCTTCGGCCAACCAGTAGTAGTTAAATTGAGCCTTTTAAATTATGTGTCGTTTTTGTTCAGGTTGCCAGCCTTGATCGTTCTCCACATCCTTCCTCCTTCATGGGGTATTTTTGTTCAGCAGTAGAAAGTATCAAATAAATAAATAAATAAAATAAGATGGTGCTTGGCTGCTGCTTTTGTCACAAATTCCTATTCTTGCCATTTTAGTATCCTTTTACTCATTTGACAGCATCTCTGCCTGGCGCATGTCACTATATGGATTACTGGGCTTTCACTAATTACCCCACATTTTTGATATATGGGCACACAGCATCCCACTGCTCTTGTGATGAGGTACAAGATGCGTTCTAAAATGGCCAACTGACGAATCAGTTTAAGACTGGATCAGGACACCTTAAAAGGAGATCAAAATAATTATAAGGAATCTAAAGAGATCCTGTGCTCAAGGCCTGGATGGTCTGTGAGCGGACATGCTGACTATTACTGACTGACTATTGTAAATACAGCTCACACATGGTGTCGTTAGGAGGTGCAGGGGGGCGCAGTAAAAGTGCCGCATTCCAGCTGATGCGCCGTTTTCTTGTAAATCTGGACCTTTGTCTTAAAATTATATAAAAGGTTAGTCAAGTGCTCAGTTTTAGGTGAGGAATCTAGCAGATCCCTGACATAAAAAATAATAGGAATGCTGGTTAGGGTTTTGGATTTTAATCTGTTTACCATATGTCTGGTAACTTAAAGTTTTTTGTTGTTGTTATTTTATAGATGGTTCTTGATTGGCGTGGAAATGGTGTTTCTAATTCTACTTATCTATGCCCAATTGGGAGGTACAGTGGAGGATCATTTCTTAAGATATTTTTGTATATGATTTTTATGAATAGGATGGATTAACCTAGATGCAAAAGGTTTGATAACGTTTAAGTACTGACTAGTTGTGTTATGGTAAGTGATTGATTTGAGCCAAAAAGGCACAGAAACAACACAGGCAATAAACTAAACTTGATACACTGCCCCTGAGGCGAAGCTGGTTTGTCCTTCCAATAATTATACATTGTGTTTCTATCTCTCCCATACCCTCATCCATCACACCTGAAGGCCCTGCATCCCACAACTCGATAACTGCACATATGTGGTCATCACGCAGGACATGCCACTTCCCATATAGTCTCAAAATAAAGGCAACATCCTCCCAACCTATACGATGCAGCTAGTGATCTGTGGGGTCAGCGCTTTAGCGCCTCGAATAGGGGCGTAAAGCACTATACAAATCTACAAAACAATGCTACCGTTGGGGCCTTGGAAAAGGAGGTGCCCTGGGCAGTTGCACAGTTTGCCCGTTCCATAACTGGACGCGGCGTTCTCCTGATGGCTATTTTGCTGCCTTGAATATCTAAAAAAAATGGCACATTATCTAAAGTATCGGAAAATGAGGGTGAGTGCATGTTCCTCACCTGTAGACCTAGGAATGTCGTTCAAATTAAAGCCATCTGTTCACTCGCTACGAAGATGCGACCGAGGGGACAACATTTCATTGCCCCCGGTGCAGCGGAAGTGGTCTTTCCTGTCAGGCAGCAATCTAAACCTTTGTGCTAAGCTTTGAGGGAGCGTTTTTTTACACTCCGAGAATAAAATAGACGTGATAATTATTTCCCGCGTACACAGATAGCGGTTGCATGAAAGCACCGTCTGTTGTGGGTCTGTCTGAACCCTGTCGCTTCGAGCGACAGCATTTTCATAGAAGGATGAGGGAGGAGGGAGACAAGGGGTTGATTACTCTGAAATTGCTTTGCTCGGGTGCAGGAAACACCTTATCTCGTGTCTCGTCTCGGCGGCTGTCAGGTAACACAATTAATAATTGCGACCTAGCGCGAGTAGGATGCATGCTGCCACTATCACAATAGAAATGTACGATAATGTTTACCGTGAAAGAAAGGAAAACAGGAAACCCATGTTATCTTGTCAGACCTGTCACTCACTAGACTCAAAAATGCGGGTGAAGTCAGGCGCTTAAGTGAGTGATCCCATTAAGGTGGCAGGAGAATAAACAATTTTGGAAGGGTGATAAATGCTTGAAAAGCAAATTACTCCATTAAAGGTTATGGAGGTATCTTTGTTGGGCAGGTGGGTGAATAGAAGTAAAAAGAGAATGACACCCGCTAAATGTGTGTGCTGTGTGTTGTGTTATCTAGCATTTGTAAGGCGCACAACGTATACTAGTGAGTCATTGCTACCTTTTGAAATGATTCGCTTACTTACTCCTTACATATAGGTTACTCCCTAGTCTTGCTTTTGCTCTTCCAGGGAGGTTGTGTCCCACTTTTTAGCCTCGTAGGTCAATGTTTCGGTTGCAGTGTTGATTTACTGTATTCATGGCCTGAAGGTTTAAGCATTTTTAAGCTTAAGGATTGGGCTTTGTTTCACTAGCAACTGTAAAGGAAACTTGACAATAGCCAGCCCCTTATAACCACCCAACACCGCGCCACACATGGCGCCTTTGGCTGTGCACAGCGCAGGTTGGCCACATGGCCTGTCTCTATCAGTGGATCTCTGTGTGTGCATGAGTGTCTGAGTGGGTCTGAAAGTGAGTGTGTGAGTCTCTGATTGGGTCTGAGTGGGTGTGTGAGTGGGCACATGAGTCTGTGAGTGCATGTATGAGTGAATGAATTACTGTGTGAATGAGTCTGTGGTTTTTCTTTCAAATGTATTCATATTCATTAATATTTTGAGAATAATTTGCGAAAATTCGCAAATTTTTCCAAATACCTCACCTGCTGATAAAAAATTATTTGAAACCCTTAATTTGCAACCTAAAGTACACCTATGTCACACCCCTGGGGTCAGAGTACCTTCCCCCTGACCCCTTATGCCACTTTCAATTAGGATTTCCAACCCCAGGGACCATATCCCGTGAAATAAAACGGCAGCTGCAACTTTCTAGTCAGGTTCCGGTCAGCCAATTACAGCGCTTCTTTTTGCATGGTTTTTCTCGGCCTCCACTTGATAGATCACCCAAAACTTTCCGTGCATGGCAAGAATCACCGCAACACTTTTTTTGGCAAAATTTGTGAAGATTTGTCAACCAGCCCCAAAGTTATAGGGAAGTCAAAAAACGCTTTTTCTATGGAAACATGGTCCTAACCATAACTACCTAGTGGTGACTGCCACTAGGTAATATATATATGTATATATAAATATATATATATATACCTTCTGATGTAGCCACCTCGTGGATCTGTGGAACGGCGGCACAGAGAAGTATCATCGAGAGCCAGCGTTGGTACCAAAAGTCACAAAAACTTTATTTAATGAGTTCCCACATAATTTCTATAAAGTGCAAACCAAACATAAAACAAAATATATGGCTGGCACATTTCGGCTTAACACCTTCTACTGGGCCTCTTCTATATATGTGGCCCTTCTTCCAGGCCGATTACAGCCCCAGGAACCCTATCCCTCCAGGTCTAACCAAACTTCAAAATATGGAAGGGTGCCGCACTGCACCCCTCCAGGGCCCTTTACAGCCCCAGGGTGCCAGTCCCCGGGGCCCAGATGTAATTAAAAATGGGGAGGGGCCATTTGGCCCCATCCCAGGCCCATTTTTAGCCCTGGGGAGTGCTATCGCTGAGGCCAGTGGTGTCCAAAAATGGGGAGGGGCCACACGGCCCTCCTCCCTGGGCTGTTTTTGGCCCTGGGGACCCAAACTCTCAAGGCCAGGCCATGCAAAGAAAAGGGAGGGCATACACGTGGTAGGGACATCCCCCAGGGCCAGCTCCATCTATGTCCCGGGGTGCCCACCCCAGGATCACAGAGGTTTCCCTGCTCACACTGGTACAGGCAGGGAAACCTGTGTTTGCTTTCGTTTGGCAGGGAAATTTTAAAGCTCCCGCCAAGCAAGAGCAAATACTAAGGCCCAGATTTAAGAAAAGTGGTGCTTCACAGCGCGAAGTGCCATGTTTCTTGTGCCCCCCGCACCCCTCTTTAATGCACCTATGAATGCGCCATATTTAAGCACCATGGTGGTATTAGGAACAATAGCATCAACATTTTTGACGCTATTGTGGTGCTTTGCTCCACTAGAGTCAAACATTTTGATGCTAGTGAAGTAAATTGCAAGGAGGCTCATTGATTCCAATGAGTACGTCCTTTTAATGCCCGCTTTCAGCGGGTGTTAAAAATAATGCCAAAAATGGTTCAATGAAATCTTGTAGATTCATTGTGCCATTTTTGCGGGCCTCCTAGTGCTGGAACGCCCCCTTTAAGTACATTATGCATGACACATGCATAATGTGGCGCAAACAGTCGCAAAGTGGCACAATGCATGCATTGCGCCACTTTGTAAATATGGTGGGGCACTTTTGGCAATCTAACGCCACATTAGCATTAGATGGCGCAAGGCTATCCTTAAATTTTGGCCTAAGTCTGCTCCCAGCGTGCGGGAGCAGGAAAAATACTCCCTCCTCCTGAAAGCATAGTTTTCATCGGTTTCCCTGCCCACTGTGAAGGGGGGTTGGCTGCATTGAGGGGGTTGGCTGCATGTGGGGCGGGGTTGGCGGTGAGTGGCGTGGGGTTGGCTACATGTGGGGGGTTGGTCAACTATAACTCGTGCACTAAGGTAACTATAACTCGCACCCTCGCCATGCACTGCTAATTACCCCACATATTACATCAGTCAAGACATCTTTTGTGACATCACTGGTAATATCACTGCAACATTTGCAATGAAATTATTGATGATAAAACTGTGCATGGCAGGGTTACCTTAGAGCACAGGTTAAAGTCATCAGAGCCAGCAGGAAGGCCATCCCGTGAGCTGAATATATTAAGTATGGGGAGGGCGTAGAGGCAGCCTTCCTCCCCGAGAGGCCCTGGGAGCCCATCCCTAGGGCCAAAATTTTGTAAAATTGGTTGTGGGGGGTTGTGTGGCCCCCCTCGCCAAGCTTCTAAAGGCTTCGGGGAGCCAGGCATTGAGGAGGAGGGGAAGGGTTCACACGCATCTCTCTCCCCTGCAAAATGTTGCTGGGCAACGGGGGATCAGGTCCCTGGGGCCCAAATCATCCTAGGTATGGGAGGGCACATGTGCATACACCCCCCAATATGTTGCCAGGTATGGGGTCCCCAGGCCAAAATTAGCTCCCTTTCCTCTAAAAGTGTTGCCTGGCCCCAGGGAATGGAGCCCCCAGAGCCAAAATCGGCCCAGGGAGGTGGGCCACGTGAACCCATCTCTCCTCAAAATGTTGCTGCGCTCCAGGGGATGGGGCCCCTGGGGCCGAAATTGGCCTGGGGAGGGTGTTACCCATGCCTCCTTCTCCCTAAAAATAATGTTGGGTCTCGGAGCTGAAACTGGCATGGGGAGGAGGGGGGCATGTGTACCCCCTCCCCCTCAGAATACACAAGGCCCCGAGAAATGGGGTCCCTGGTTCCAACATCAGCCTAGGGAGGGGGGCACATGTGCCTCCCTTATTCTTTATTTAAAAGAGTGGCCCTGGGGAATGGGGTATTCAGGATCTAACATGGCTACAATAGGGGGCCATGCATCCCTCCAACCTTTAATGCAAAAAAGTCTGCATGCCCCCCCTTCCCCTTAATATTGACACTGGGCCCCAAGGAATAGGGTCCCCAATGGCTAAAATCGGCCTGGAATGAGGGCAGCCTGCTCTCGTCCCTGAACATGTCACTGGGCCCCGGGGGAAGGGTCCCTGGTACCAATTCAACCAGGGGAGTGAGGTCATGTGATTCCTTCCCTTAAAAATTATGCCAAACTCTGGGGAATGGGGTTCCTGGGGTCGAAATCAGCCCTAGGAGGGTGGGCCACGGGCCACACACACCTCCCTCCCCTTTATTTAAAAGAGTGGCCCTAGTGTGCCCCTTCCACCTGAATATGTTTCAGGGCCCCAGGGAATGGGGTCCCTGGGACCGAATCGGCCTGGGACGGGGGACTGAGTGCCCCTCTCCCACTAAAAATTACACCAAGCCCCAGAGGATGTGCCTGGTGAGGGGAGGCACAGCCCCATTATGTCAAAGACTGGCCCTGGGGAATGAGTCTCCAAGGCCTAACAAGGCTCAGGGAGCCCCCCCCCCCTTAAAAAAAGACCCTGTGGATAACCCCCACTGTGCACGGCCAAAGGGGTTGGCCGCATGTGGGGGTAGTCTGCAGGGCCTTGGTGCAAACCAGGCCGTGCAGCCAACCCCCCACCGCGCATGGCCACAGCGACAGAGGATTGAGTTTACATATCAAAGTTGAATATTATTTTACATTAAAAAAACCTAAAACTTCACCTAAGAAAAACAAAGAGTAAAGTAACATTATAGTTAGTGACATCATCCAAGCTTCATTTTTACACATTCCTCTTTAGACAGGTATACCATTATATGAATAGCTTAGAATAATATGAAGCATTTTTACTGCTATCATATATAACACCCCCATAGGTGAAGCAAGCATGTGTTATTTCAACATTGACCCAATATCATACACTTTATGGGTGTAATGCTATTTGTATTTGACCACTGAGTCCATTTTGTGGTCAGCTTCAGGTCCCGTCCACACAGCTTGTTTTCTACTCTGAAAGTGTTTTCGCCCTTCTCACCAGTGCAGTGAACATGTTGTGGGGGATGCAAAGTGATAAGAGTGTACCAGGGTGAAAATGCTTTCAGCAGAGAAAGGTACCACTCTGCCTCAGGAATGTGCATTGGGGTCTGGCCAGTTCTTTTGTGTGTTTTCGACACAGACCAAGTACAGCCTGCATTTGAAGTCAATAACCGAAGGGAGGGGTCGATTACTAGAATCTTCCTCCTTAGTTAATTTAAGGTCTAGAAAGATGGGAAAACTTAGCAATGACACTGAGGAGCTCGTTTTGGGAGTGGACGCACTGCCCAATAAGATCCCATTGGGGGAGTTCTCCTGTCTTAGCCGTTCAGGGTTCCCCAGCTTGATGTTGGCAAGGATGATGATGAGTTCGACCCCCACGGTGATGCATTCTAACTTTTTATTATTTAGCCTGCATTCATGTTTATGCTTTGTTGATGCACCACACTGTTCTTTCTCTGCAATTATTCTTTTATATACACTTGTTCTATTCAATTTGTGTTAAATGCTTTTTTTCGTGTATTTATCTGCTATTATTTGATATCTGGGAAGTGCCTTAATAAATTAATTACTCAAACTAAGAGTGCTGCATTCCTTGGCATTGTTCCCTCTTAGTTTAAAGCAACACAGACCAATTTGGTGTAGTCGGCAGGATACAAAGTAAAATATTTAAAAAGTGAAAATGTTTGGCCAAAAGTCAAAGGCAGTTTCCCAAGTGCCAAATGACATACCAGGGTGGGAAAAAGCACCCTAAAATGCCCTTGCGAATGAATGGGCTTGTGGCGCAGTGTTATGTGAAAATTAGGGTGAATGTCTTTTGCAGAACCAACAAAAGTATTTGCTTGTTTGCAAAACATGCCAGTAGAGAAGGGACATGATTTATCTCTGTAAAACAGATGGGTTTGGATCCTGTTATCTGCTTATAGGGAAATGCGTGAAAAATGTGCTCAGTTAGAACAAGAAAATCAGTAATTGGAGAGGCAGCTAGTCGAAGCCAAAATAATGTAACTATGCTGTCCTGTCAGAATAAATTACTGCAAGATAAAGTTGATACTGATCAGTCCATAGCAGAGAAAACAGCCGTCCGTGTCACACAATATAAGTACAAAAAGGCCAGTGGGAGAATTAATGAAAGGAAGGTTTATTTAGGTATTGCTAAAGCAGGGCTAGACTGGAATCCTGACGCTGGGATGCAAATATTTGGGATTCCATTGATTATTCTGATTCTAGTGAGGAGCTTTGTAAAAATATTGCTGTTCAAAGCAAGGCAGGTGAACAGAAAATAATTCAGCTACAACCAATACACTGACAAATGTTGCACCACGACCTAGATGTTATGGACTCTTTAGAGGATTAACACAACAAGAAGTAAATGACATAATAAACAGATTCTCGCAGCGTGATGCGAGATGTTGGAGATGCTCCTAAGTTTTACATACTTAGCACTGATCCCACTGTACTGGAGCAGTTTAGGGGTTATCAGGGTAACCAACAGAATCACCCTACTGCAGCTTGTAGTCATAGACTGTAACCATAAGTATCCTACAGAGTCAAACTGGCCATAAAATGAAAAGCCCTGGTATACATTAAGAGATGCAATGCAGAGAATTAAGGAGGAGGGAATGAAAACTGCTATATTCTTGGGTGATGCCCACCATCTGTTATACGGACAGCTCTCTGTGTCAGTGCGCAACAAAATAATTCACTTTGCTCCTCCAGCTTACAAACATGTGACAATGACCATATTAATCAATCAGATAGGTAATCCCTTAAAGAATGTGCTGGAGGCAGTTCGTGAGTTAGGAGAGCTTGGAGACTGGATGAAACCTGAGAGAGCCTCAAGGTCTGAGGGTTGCACAGACAATAACAGAGTATGTAGGAGAGATATGTTTATGGCACTGCTGAAGGATGGTGTCAACAGAGAATAGATAGACGGGATAGATACCAAGAGTCTGTGGGAGATGTGTCACAAGTGAGTGCTGGACAAAAAGGAGAACAGGCAGGATAACAAACAAGTGAATCAGGGCAAGTCACAGACACAGGAGGAAGGACAAGAGAAGGAGAAAATATTTTCTGCACGGGAAAAGGAAGAGGAAGATTTGGACACTGATTGGTTAACTGGGGAAAACAGAGAAGGAGAGGAATCTCCTTGCAGATATGAAGGCATATATCTAGACTTGACTCAGGCAAAAGTTCACAGGTTTAAATCAGATTAGGAAACAAGCCAACCTCCGGTACAGGGATGGACTCGTAAAAATAACAGACTCCATGCTGATTTAGAAATTCACTGGAAGCATAAAAATGTTCAAAAGGTAGGGGCCTTGGTGGAGACCGGAGCAGAGGCCTCTTTAATATATGGAAATACAAAAAAGTTTACAGGTCGGCACTACACTATCACAGGGTCGGGTGGAAAGCAAACCCCGCAGTGCAGATTAATGTTCAAATGAAAATAGGGAGAATGCCCAAAAGAGAATATACTGTTTTGATTGTGCCCCTCCTAGGGTATATACTGGAAATTGACATTCTGAATGGGATGACTTTATACTTGGAAGATGGCTGTTAACAACTTGGATCAAATCGTTACACTTCAGTCGCAGCCGTGAGCATGAGTCA
The DNA here is from genome assembly GCF_031143425.1 of Pleurodeles waltl. NCBI lineage: Eukaryota > Metazoa > Chordata > Amphibia > Caudata > Salamandridae > Pleurodeles > Pleurodeles waltl. Next base: position 1,327,910,722 of record NC_090446.1, on the reverse strand, counting down.
TCTAAGGATACCCCCAGTGAAGGTGCCCCCAGCAACCAAGGTCATTCGTTTGAAACAGTACCGAATTCTGGGAGGGCATGAGGAGATAAGTAAAACCATACAGGATTTGATGGAGGCAGGTGTGGTGGCCCCAGTCACCACTGAGTGGAACAATCCTTTGTGGCCTGTTCTTTCCCTGTATACAACTGTTCAGAGAAAACTAAGGGCCACATTTACAAGAATCTGATGCATCGGTTCTGATGCATCAGATTTCTTGCGCTGACCTACGCCCCCCTAGCAACGCCATGGATGCACTGTATTTCCAGTGCACAGCTCCCTGGTACACATTTTCACAGATGCGTCAGAAATTCTGATGTACCTGAGGCACTAAACAGATGCATTGCTGGACACTCGTAAAAAAAAAAATGGTGCTACTGCAGCAATGCGAGGAAGACTCCCATAGAGAAAAGCCCTCTGTCAGTTTAATACCTACTCTGAGCAGGTGTTAAAATTCTGATGGCAGAACAACGAAGTGAAACATTGTAAATTTCACTGCGTCAGTTCTGTGTAGCTTTTCCCCTGAGAACGCCTACCTGGCATACATTATACCTGGCACAGGTATAATGTGACGCAAGGCTTTACAAACTGATGTATTGGGCCCAATGTGTCAGTTTGTAAATGTGGTGCAGTCTAAAACAATTTTTGCACCACCATTATGTAAAACAATTTATGCAATAGTGGCGCAAAGGCCTTGTAAATGAGGTCCTAAGTTCCTCCAGATACTTAAGCCCTGTAACATAACTGATGCTCTACTAGGGACACTCTTAACTGGTATCAAACCCCTGACAATCACTGAACCTACATTGAGAAGTGAAGTGGATATGAGTACAGAAGTGGGTACTTTTAACACTGTTTACTCTATGGAGAGAGTTTGCTCTGCACCACACTGTTTACAGACTGTGAAACTTGCATGAGAAATACACCAGAGAATATTAAAAAGTATGGTCAAAACTTTACAGATGCTTACAATACTTAGTATGTAGTATGTAGCATCTTTGCACTACTGTAAAACTTTCTTGCAGGACCAAAAACCTTCTGTGGAACATAATGAACACAAGTCAACTGTCACCTGCACACAGAGTTCCACTTCAAAATAAAGATAGATAATGCATTTAATAACTCTACACATCCATGGTGCATTAGGAGCATATGCATTTAGCAAACACTTATACGGATTAGCTGGACAAAGGCTGTACACAATTAGATAGAAATGTAATATGGTAGTTACCAGCCTCTATGAAGACCATAAAACAGACTTACACTATCATTGGATGATGTCATCAGTTAGCGCTGCTAACTATAAATGGTGAATTTCTGTGTTTTTTAGTTCAAAATATTTATGTTGTCACTGAGAAATTCACCTAACTATAACATTAGGGCAACCTTTGTTTTTTCAGACCATTTGTAAGGTTTTTTAAAAATAAAAACAGATCTTTTTATCACACCTAACTATAATGTTACTTTAATCTTTTTTCAGTGCAATATATATATATATATATATATATATATATATATATATATATATGTGTGTATGTATATATATATATATATATATATATATATATATATATATACACACACATATGGGTGCTCGTGTGCACAACGGAATGTGTATGAGGGCAACAGATAGAAGAGTAGCATTGTGACATCAACTAGGCCATAAGTACAGTATTAATCACAGTGCAGTAAATCATAACAGTAGGCCAGTCAGGCAAGGCTTGAGCTAGGCTTGAGCTATACAACTGGCTTTGGTAACATCCTTGCACATTGGGAATGGTGATCTAAAATACAGTTGGGCCAAGCATCCCCTGCGCTACCATCCACCGCCTGCCCCATAGAGTACAAAGAAACTAAAAGAAAGGTGATTTTCTGAAGTGTGTGTCTGCAGACATGCTGAGTTTCAGTTCACGTCTCACTGTTAATCTGATGACCAAAAGTAACTTCTGCAGGATGTCAGATCCCTCTTTGTTTTGCTATTTTAATTGCTGTCATTGAGGAGTCAACCCTCTCCCTTTTGTGAAGTCAATTATATTAACATAAAAATAGTCTCTTGCCATCCGTCATGCTTATGATTGTTCAAGAAATTAAAAAAACAATCCATTTTTGTTTTCAGCAGGTGCAATTTTGCATTACATGTGTATATAAATCGAACTTTCCTCATTGCATACATGACTGTTATGACATAATAGCTTATAATGTACAATTACATCTTTCATATAGTTCAAAAATTCAAAATTTTATTGCTTACTCTCCTTCCTCTGCTGCCCCTGCCCTCCGCCTAATCTTCCGCTGGATTACTAATTTTGGCCCAAATCGCGTGATATCTTTTCGTGGCTCCTATCCTCTGAGCATACAACTTTTCTTTAACCCTTGTAGATTCCATTTTCGTCTCCCATAGTGCATATGTCGGGGGACTGGTGATTTCCATGCCTGCAGAATAAGTGATAAAGCTACCACTGTACCTACAAATACCATTTGTTTGGATGCATTGGAGAGATTAATATTCTGCGTCATTCCCCAAAGCGCAACCAAAGGGCTAGGATTAATCACATGGCCTATCCAGGAGCTCAACCTCTGAAAAATCTGCTCCCAGTACCTTGCCGAAGATATGCAACTAAAACACATATGTATCCAATCCCCCTGGAAAGTTTGGCAACGTGGGCAGGAGCCAGATGTCTCAGGATGCATATCTCTTACTACAGTGGGAGTATAGTACAACAACCACCTGGAAAACAAAGCAATCTTTTTCAAATTGGCCCTTCTAAGTGCTTTGTTCGATACCTCGTTGTGTTTTCTCCAATGCTGTATCTCTATCTTACATCCTGTCATGTTGGTTATTCGCACCAACAATTGGGCGGTTGTCTTAATTGTCCCTGCCTCCTGAAGTAGTTTATACCATTTCCCAATACCTAGTTGGTTATTGTAGAAGGCCTGAGCGATGTGTTTATTTGCGTAGTTCAATGGTTGTCGCACTAGATGCAAAAGGTGTTGAATTTGACAGTATGAACATTTTAAATTTTCTGGAACATTGTTTGCGCCCATTACACACTGTGCCCATGTTTTCAAGCGATCCACTAAGTAAAAATCCTCTAGGGTCTGAAAACCCAGCTCTTCCCATTGCAGCATAGTGCCTTGGCTTAATTCTACTCCTAAACACCCAATATCCCTTACTCGAAGGAACAAAAATGCCTCGTCAATTTGATATTTACGCTTTAACTGTAACATAATTGTTTGGATCATAACTGGTAATTTATACATGACCCTTTTTGGTAGGAGAGGAAATAAAAAAAAATGTGAAAAACTGACATTCATTTCTCACATCATCTGATTGAGATAGAAATTACATTTTGGCTTTTGTGCTACCCTTGACACCCAATCAAGTACAGCTGCTTCGTAATAAGCTACCATATTGGGAAGAGCTAACCCTCCGTCTTCCACTGACAAAGATAACTTAGCCAATTGGAGCCTGGGCTTCTTATGATTCCAGATAAATTGTCTAATTAATACGTCTAAGTTATCAAAAAACTTTTTCGGAACTCGCAGAATCACGCTTGAAAAGACAAACAACCGGAACGGAAGGATCGACATTTTAACCAAAGCAGTCCTTCCTATAATAGACATAGGAGTCTCATGCCATTTAAGTAACAATCCTTGATTGTTAAAACATTCATATGATTCAGTTGAAACAAATCTGCCGAACTCGGAGATACATATATACCAAGATATCTAATGGGATGCAAGGGTGAAGATGCAACATGAATACCTTGCGGCAGGACCGACATCCCTGTATTATATAACAAAGCCTCTGATTTAGATTGATTCATTTTATAACCCCTAGCTCGGAGAATGCCCTGATTTTTGCGAATGCTCTATCGATATTCTGATGTTCTGCATTAAGATAAAGAATCATATCATCCGCAAATAGTTTTACTTTGGGAGCTAGAGGTAGAGGGGCTTGAATATTTAAGTCTTGTCAAATGGCTGCAGCTAGCGGCTCAATGAAAAGTGCGAACAAAACTGGAGAGAGAGGGCAACCCTGTTGCGTGCCTCGGGTTATTTGTACTGATCATGCTGTCTGGGCATTAACTGAAATTATTGCTTGAGCCCATGCATAGAGAGTCTGTATAATCTGAATAAATTTCCCAGGAAACCCAAACTTTGCAAGCACCATGAATAACACTTGCCATTGTACTAGGTCAAACGCCTTTTCGGCGTCGAGCATCATAATTACCGCCGGATGACAGCTATGCAATAGATAATCTATAGATTGTATAAAAAAATTATCACTAGTGGATAGTAGCCTAACCGGCAGAAATCCGCACTGATCCTCATGTACCAATGCTTGAGCAACCTGAGCTACACGAACTGCCAGAATCTTAGTAAAAAGTTTGTAGTCCTGATTTAGCAAGCTAATTGGACGATATGAACCAGGACATTCCGGTGGTTTATCTTTTTTAATAAAACTGACCACAATTGCTCTTGAAAATTCGGAGGGAACCTCTATTCCTTCTAGCATCGCATTAAATAAATGTGTTAATATATCAGAAATGTGATCTTCTAGTATTTTGTAAATTTCTGCCGGGAGGCCATCCTCACCTGAAGCTCTACCACTGGAAGCTTCCCTTATTACTCTAATAACTTCTTGAGAGGTAATAGGAGATAGTAATAAAGTCTGTGCCTCCGTATCTAGCCTAGGTAGAAGTATTGTATCTAAATATTTTTGAATTTGTGAATTATTTACTTGTTTTTCCTCTGTATATAGCTTAGCATGATGTGAAAGAAATACTTTTTCAATCTCGTTAGAATGCATGACCATCCTACCCTGCTCTTCATGGAAGATGGCTTTTACTAAGTTAATACTGGCATGCTTTTTGATTGGCCAAGCTAGAAATCTACCGGCATGCTCACTTTCTTCATATTGATGTTGATAAACTAGTATGTTTATTGAGTATTTCCTTAGAAAAAAAAAATAATCTTAGATTAGCCTGGGCCCTAGCCAACCCTTGAATTGTCTCTGGACTAGAAAGTAGTTGTTTTTCCTTAATGCCTGTTCTAGCTCATTTTGCAGTTTAGAGCTCTTTTAGCGAGCTGTTCTAGCTAGATGGGCTTTAAATTAGATGGCCTCCCCTCGTATGAAGGCCTTGACTGCCCCCCAGATGTGAAAAATAGGGGCGGATCCCTTATTTATCTTCAGAAAGTCAGTTACTAATACTTTGAGGTTAGTTACCCAATATTCATCTGCCAGAAGCGACCTATCAAAGCGCCATTGTGAACGACGATGCTGATTAGCCGAATCCTTGAAATCATCAAAATCGATCCAAGGAACTGAATGGTCTGAGAAAGAGTTTGCAAGTATTCCTGTTCTATGCCATTTTAATCTAAATGAGACCAGAATAAAGTCAATTCTTGACGCTGTATTATACCTTTTAGAGTAACACATGTACGCTTTAACATACGGATGGTCAGCTCACCACGCATCTACTAAACCTAACTCTTGTATCAGTTTTGCCAAAAATTGAGAAGTTCTTGGTTTCTTCTGTGCTTTATTCTTACGTGATGAGTCCCACAAGGTATTTGGCATAACATTAAAGTCCCCTCCTAATATAAAATACCCTTGAAGAAGGGAAAGATGTTAATATAGTGTATATAGTGTCTGCATTGGCTTTATATCATCTTCTATCGGACCATAATAGCTTATGAAATGGGCCTCTTTATCTTCTATTATTGTGGAGACTATTATCCATCTCGCCTGTCAAATCAAATCATTAACATTTATAAAGCGCGCTACTCACCCGTGCGGGTCTCAAGGCGCTAGGGGAAAAGGGGGAGTTATCGCTGCTCGAACAGCCAGGTCTTTAGGAGTCTCCGGAAAGCGGAGTGGTCCTGGGTGGTCCTGAGGCTGGTGGGGAGGGAGTTCCAGGTCTTGGCCGCCAGGAAGGAGAAAGATCTCCCACCCGCCTTGGAGCGGCGGATGCGAGGGACAGCAGCGAGTGCGAGGCCAGAGGAGCGGAGGAGGCGGGTGGGGACGTAGAAGCTGAGGCGTCTGTTGAGGTATTCCGGTCCCTTGTCGTGGAGGGCTTTGTGTGCGTGGGTGAGAAGTCGGAAGGTGATCCTTTTGCTGACTGGGAGCCAATGCAGGTGTCTCAGGTGTGCGGAGATGTGGCTGCTGCAGGGTACATCGAGGATGAGGCGGGCTGAGGCGTTTTGAATGCGTTGCAGGCGATTTTGGAGTTTGGCTGTGGTCCCGGCGTAGAGGGTGTTGCCGTAGTCCAGGCGGCTCGTGACGAGGGCGTGGGTCACGGTTTTTCTGGTGTCGGCGGGGATCCAGCGGAAGATCTTGCGGAGCATGCGGAGGGTGAGGAAGCAGGCGGAGGACACGGCGTTGACTTGCTTGGTCATGGTGAGAAGAGGGTCCAAGATGAAGCCGAGGTTGCGGGCGTGGTCTGTGGGGGTCGGTGCGGTGCAGAGGGCCGTGGGCCACCAGGAGTCGTCCCAGGCGGACGGGGTGTTGCCGAGGATGAGGACTTCCGTTTTTTCAGAGTTCAGCTTTAGGCGGCTGAGCCTCATCCAATCTGCGACGTCCTTCATACCCTCTTGTAGGTTGGTCTTGGCGCTGGCGGGGTCCTTGGTGAGGGAGAGTATAAGTTGGGTGTCGTCGGCGTAGGTGATGATGATGTCGTGCTTGCGTACGATGTTGGCGAGGGGGCTCATGTAGACATTGAAGAGTGTTGGGCTGTGTGATGACCCTTGAGGTACGCCGCAGATGATCTCGGTGGGTTCTGAGCGAAACGGTGGGAGGTAAACTCTTTGGGAACGGTTTGCGAGGAAGGAGGCGATCCAGTCCAGGGCCTGGCCTTGGATCCCGGTGGAGCGGAGGCGGGTGATTAGGGTGCGGTGACAGACGGTGTCAAAGGCAGCCGAGAGGTCGAGGAGAATGAGGGCGACTGTTTCACCGTTGTCCATCAGGGTTCTGATGTCGTCTGTGACTGAGATGAGGGCGGTTTCAGTGCTGTGGTTGGTTCGGAATCCGGTTTGTGAAGGGTCGAGCAGGTTGTTGTCTTCCAGGAAGGTGGTCAGCTGGTTGTTGGCGGTCTTCTCTATTACCTTGGCTGGGAAAGGCAGAAGAGAGATGGGGCGGAAGTTTTTCAGGTCGCTCGGGTCAGCCGTAGGTTTCTTTAGTAGGGCGTTGACTTCGGCGTGTTTCCAGCATTCGGGGAAGGTAGCAGAAGAAAAAGAAGAGTTGATGACGGTCTGGAGGTGCGGGGCGATGATGTCGTCGGCTTTGTTAAAGATGAAGTGCGGGCAGGGGTCCGAAGGGGCGCCGGAGTGGATAGAGTTCATGATGGATTTGGTTTCTTCCGTGTTGATGTGGGTCCAGTTGTTGAGGGTGATGGCCGGGGATGCGGGTTCGGTGGTGTTTGGTTGGGTCTGGTGTCCGAAGCTGTCGTGGAGGTCGCTGATCTTGCGATGGAAGAAAGTGGCGAGGGATTCGCACAAATCCTGTGAGGGCGTGATGGCGTTGGCGTTGGCGCTGGGGTTGGAGAACTCCTTGACGATGCTGAAGAGTTCTCTGCTGTTGTGGCTGTTTTTGTCCAGTCTGTCGGTGAAAAAGTCTATTTTCCTATTTATTTTCCCTACGAATCTCCTGGAGAACAAAATTGCCACACCTCGTACTGCGCCATCTACTGAAGCATAAAAAGAATTGCCAATGTATGGCGGAAGTCTTGGTAACTTAGTATTAAACTTTAAGGCCCATATTTATACTTTTTGACGCACAACTGCTATGCGTCAAAAAGTTTACCGCCGGCTAACGCCATTCCAACGCACCATGCGGGCGCCTTATTTATGGAATGACGTTAGCCGGCGCTGCGCACTGGTGTGCATCAAAAAAAATGACTCACACCAGGCAGCGCCGGCGCATGGGAAAATGGGTGTTGTGTGTCAAAAAACGGTGCAAGTTAGGTCTGAGGCAAAATTCAGGCCTCAAACAGGATTTGCGCCATTTTTTTTGACGCCCAACCTCCATTGACATGACTCCTGTCTTAGCAAAGACAGGAGTCATGCCCCCTTGCCCAATGGCCATGCCCAGGGGACTTATGTCCCCTGGGCATGGTCATTGGGCATAGTGGCATGTAGGGGGGCCCAAATCAGGCCCCCCTATGCCACAAAACAAATCGGAAAAAAATACTTACCCGAACTTACCTTTCCTTCCCTGGGATGGGTCCCTCCATCCTTGGGTGTCCTCCTGGGGTGGGCAAGGGTGGCAGGGGGTGTCCCTGGGGGCAGGGGAGGGCACCTCTGGGCTCCTTCCGAGCCCACAGGTCCCTTAACGCCTGCCCTGACCCAGGCGTTAAAAAACGGCGCCCATCAGGCTGTGCGCCGTTTTTTAGGCCTGCCCCCTCCTGTGCGTCAAAATGACATCAGAGTATAAATAAGGGGCACAGGCCTTTAAGTCATTTTTTGGAAGGGAACGACTACCTTGCATATAATTAACGCAAGGCTGGTTCCCCCTTCCAAAAAATGACGCACATGGTGGAATTTTGACGCCCGCGGGGTCGGATGTCAAAGTATAAATATGGGGCAGGGTTTGCGCCAATTGTGCGTCAAAAATTTTGACGCACATGCGGCGCAAACAGAGTATAAATATGCCCCTAAGTGTGTCTCCTGTACAAAAAGTACTTGAACCTGTGATGTTACCAGCCAACTAAGCGCGGCACAGAATTTCACATTGTTATTGGCCCCATTCAGATCACAGGAGGCTACTGTTAATTTAGATTCCATCCTTGCGCAAACATTTTGTTCCTTCCTGGTAAATCCCATTGCCTCGTACTACTGGTTTAACCAAACTTTTATCTTGTGTTTTTTCCTGAGGCAAGACATTAAGTTGGATGACTAGCACCTGCATTTTTCGTTCTACCTCCCCACACCCCTGTGAAACCCTACCCCCCTTCCCCTCCCTACCCGATGGATCCAACCCGTCATGAATCCATCAGACAGTTCACCGCCCCCCCACCCTGTGCCCAAAAATCCCAACATTAGGGTGCATTGACGTGACACCTGAAAGAGCCTTGGCCTCAAGGAGAAGCAAGGCGGAGGACCCGCACTGACACCAGCATATAAAAGCTAATCGTCCAATCGAAAAAAATATCTTGAGTGACTCTGGCACTTCCCCCTCCCCTCCTTTATACATTTCACAACCCCTACACCTCATGTCAATATCTACTATCCTTTTGCCCTAGCTCATGAAAAGAAACAGATGTGTGTTCCTACTAAACCAGGAAAAACATGCAATATTGAAACATCAAAATATCGATACATAATATGTAAAATATGGCCTGGCACACTAAACATAGAAAACTATTTCTTTGTTTTTTTTACATGCTGCAAAAAGTTCCTTTCTTCCTGGACATTTTGAAAGACTTTTGCTTGACCCTTATACAATACTTTCAGTTTTGCTAGTTGCACTATACCAGCTGGGGCCCCCAATTTTTTTAAATCATCAATTAGTCCGACAAATTCCCGACGCCGATGGGCTGCTGCCACTGACATATCTGAAAACACACGAAATCTAGAACCATTGTCCAATTTAAATTCACGTGCTTTCCTGGCTTGAGAGAGAATTTGCTCCTTTATTCTAAAATAGCCAAAATTAACCAGAATAGTACGTGGATATTTTGAATTGACAGGACGCACAAAGGGTACCCTATGGGCCCTCATGATGGATAAATCTCCTTCTGGGTTTACCCTGTCCGGAAGAACGATTTTGCTAATAAATTCAGATACCACCTTAGTTAAAGATGAGCCAGCTTCCATCTCCTCCGGGACCTCTACAAATCTAAGGTTGGAACGTCATGATCTGTTTTCTATCTCATCCAATTTATTTTGTAAATCTTCTAGTTTGGATTGGACCCGAGATGTTGTTGTCTCCACTTGTTTATTGGTGTCCTCTAAATCCGAAACCCTTTGTTCCACCTGTGATACTCTAGTCGAAAGAAGAGTTAGATGAGTATTGAGTTGGTTCAGCTGTTCCTTTGTTTCCCTACGAGTTTCTTCCTGCGAGACTTTTATGGCTCGAAGTTCCACTAAGATCTGGCCCATCAACTTCTCTATTGTTGCGATAACATTTGTGGTACCTTCTGTATTCCCCGTAATGAGGGGGCTCTGCAAGGAGCTGGGTGTCGAAAGCAGAGTGTTGGTTGCTAGGTTCTCTGAAGTTGGATTAAGTATCCTTGATCCACTTGACACCCCAGCAGTGGCATCGATGGGAGGTGCTGTAATACTAGTTGCAGTTTCTTCTTCTGGCAGAATTGTACTCTCGGATCTTCCTTCTTTTAATGAGCCTCCTGTGGTTGCTTTAGGTGGTTCTCTAGCATTGCTGTAAAAAAGTGAATAAGCTTTCCATTTATATTGAGAGGATGTCATAGAGTAAGAAGGAGGGAGATTGTTTGATAATACTAAGGTTGGTGATAAAGAGGGAGTCGCACCTGTCGAACAATCTTGAAAATGCAGGTCGACCGACCGCGCTGCCGATTGTACAGAGTCTTCCCCTATGCCAAGCTCGGGCATGACAGACAGACCTGAGAAGGAGGATGTAGAGTCCTGGCTCCCCGCAGAATCTCTAAGAGAGACTGATCCGTCTTGTTGATGAGAGCTATGCCTAGACCTGCCCAAGGCAGGAGTCAAGAGTTTAGCTTTTGCTCCTTTCGTGTGTTTTGCCACTGTCCGTGCTTTAAGGCCACCATCCCGGGTCATACGTTTCATCGTACTCTGGGAGGGGGAGGGGCCTGTGATGGGGGTAAGTCGAGATGAGACTGAAGTGGAGTGATAAAACTATAGGGAGATAACTTGATAGGCAACTTGAATGTCTTAGGTGCGGAGGTTTAGGACGCACGAGAATGAGTGGCAGGGGTGGCAGGAGTGGCAGTGGCAGGGGCAGCAGGTGCTGTCAGGGAAAAACAGCCACTTCCGCAAACTGCTTCTGTCGTACTCCCCTCAGACCTCTATTAATTTTGAAGGGACATCTGACAACTGATGGCTGAAGAGAGAAAAAAAAAAAAAGAAGTGCCCTCTGACCTCCCCCCTGCCAACAGCTGTTTAAATATATATATATATATATATATATATATATATATATATATATATATATTATTTTTTTTGCAGTCTTTAACAGTCTTTTTCGCTCCTTCAATCCATGCAAAGTTTCTCAAATAATTTCCTTATGCCGGCAACCACAGCTTCTTAAGCTGCCACCCCTATTCGCCCAAACCACATGTCCCACTCCAGTACTCCACTTATCTGACTGACTGTTGTTGTGGTCCATGTCATTTGTCTCCCTCCTCTCCCCTCCTCTTTCTCTGCTTGTCCATACCTCCTGCCTTTTTGCGTGTCCTCAAGCTGTGTCAGCCAGTAGCTGGAAAGGAGGTAATACCAGCAAGTGTGACAGGGACATCCCAAACACTCCCCGTTGTTGTATTTTGACATCACTTACTTTTATCATACTAGGTTGAATTACTATGTGATACTTTTATTTATTGAACAGAGTGCTAATTTAGACCATGCAATAGCCACAAAGCATTGTGTTTTGGTGGTAACAGTAAGTGAGGAGGAGATATTCATGCAGGAGGTGAATTGCAGTGTGCATCCAGGAACTCTGGTTTCTAATTCAATTTCCCTACTCATTTGAATTGTATGATCCTACGCCAATCACTTTACTTCACTGTGTCTCATTTTATGTTAAATCTGAGGTCATCATAAAGGAATTCCATTCAGAACATATGGTTTATAGGGAACCATATTGCTCCACATACAACCACATTATTGGCAATACCTACAGCACAGATATCGCTTTTTTCACATAGGGCAGTGTTTTGGGCATTGGAGGGGGGAATTCATGTTTAACAAGCACTAGCAATGCCAATATATCTGGGTTTAAAGGAATATTGTATTGTAATATGAAGCACTAGAAGCGAATGGTATAAGAATGACTATGCATTGGTGTGGAAGCAAATAACCGTAGAACAATATTGGTGGAGGTTAAACGAGCAGGCGGCAGTTGCACTGTCAAGCCAGACCTAAAAATCTATCTAGGAGAATTACCGCCCTCCTCCTGTCTATGCGGCTGGCAGGGAAAGTCAAACAGCATAAATTATCAAAGACATTTTTAAAGCATTACAGTGTCACATGTGTACCCATGAAAGCTCAAACTCAAACAGCTGCATAAATAAAAAAATAATCACAGCTAGTGGAGGGCAGGCACTTTTTTGTGGAAGCACACAACTTCTGCCCAATCCAAACATGTGCACCTGGCTCACAACATGTGGGAGTAGTCAAAGCCCCTCTCTAGTAGTGCTCAAATTATTGTTTGGTGACAGCTGTGCCGTCAAGCCAGACCATAACAAGTGTTACTTTTCAGGCCTTTCAATGCAGTGATAAAATGTAATGTACTAAAGTGAAAAATTAGCATTCAAGTAATAATATGTTTAATCTGAAAAATGTTCATTATATTTTTACATGAGGTTTTGAATATTATTGACATCTTTTGATGGTTTGGCTTACATTTTGACCACTGATTCAATTCTGACTTGGATCTCCCTATGTATGTCCTGGCTTGTCCACTTTTAGTTATTTTAGACTATCACTGGGGTTACTGGGCCTTGCTAACCTCACCGTATTTAAGTCTCTAATAAGGTGCAACAAATGGTGGCCAAAAACCAGAGTTTATGACCCTTGTAATGTATCTTGTCACAGAGGTGAGGTAAGTGATTGAAGTGGATGCTGATGATAGCTAAACCAACACAACTGAAAGAAGAGAGTGGTTGTGCTCAAGGCTACATTGTCGCTATTGAGACACTTAAGCTCTCCAAAGGAACGATAGTACATGCATGTACATTCCACCCTTTTAACAACATGTTAAAAGGGTGGCCTCTGGGCCATAAGGGAAACTAAGCAGTAAATCAAAAGTTGGACTGCAGCTCAGGAGAGGACACCTCTGAACACCATGACTCATCTTATGGATTAAATCTATTGCAAGTACCTACTCCCATTAAGGAGGGCAACACAAGTGTGTGTGTGTGGGTGTGTGTGTGTGTGTGTGTATTTGTGTGTGTGTGTGCATGTGTGTGCATGTGTTTGGCTGTTTCTGTCTTTGTGCTCATGTTTCCACATGTGCGTCCAAGCCACTCCTTTCAGCAAATCTTTGAGTGAAAAGTAAAAAGATTTCTGGTTTTCCAACAATCTATTAATTCCATTGGAGCCAGAAAGCCCAACCCGATCAACATAAAGGGCAACTCCTAATGAAAGCCTCAGTTATTCAAGTAGTATAAAGAGGACAGTGTCATGACCGAAGAAGTGTACTTAAGAGCCCTTTCCATAGGCATGACCTATGTAACTAGGAGCCTGTTCTTATACAACTGAACATGTGATTTTGTGTTTGACAAATTCATAGAGTCTTACTCAACAATAAGATAACCAAATTCAGCAGGTAACAACATTCTTATTTAATTATGTGTATGGCACCTTTACCCTAACACACAAGCAATCAAGAACTGCAAAGCAAGTAGGTCTGGCTTTAAAGAGATGTTGTAAAGTAATGGAAAGCATTGCAAGTAAATATCAAGGGAATAGATATGCATTTGTGTGGAGGCAAAGAATTATAGAATATGAGGTGTGTAGGTGTACTGTCAAGCCAGACCTAAAACTTTATGTAGGTTGATCACTGCCCTACTTCCACCTGTGCTGCTACCAGAGACATAAACATAAATTATCTAGTTATCTAAGACACGTTAATAGCATTCCAATGTCTTATGTGTGACCCAGAAAGTTCAAGCTTAGGCAGCGGGATAAATAAAATGATTACAGCTGCGTGGAAGGCAAGCATGTTTTTCGTGGAGTCACACAACGTCTGCCAATCAAAACATGTCCTCCTGGCTCCCAACATGTGGGCGGTGCCAAAGCCCCTCTCTAGTGATGCTCACATAATTGTCTGGTGACAGTTGTGCTGTTAAGCCAGACCATGAAAAGCACTTGAGGAGGCAAATTTAAAAGTCAGCAATGCAGTGCAATGCTGCCATTTGGAGTTACAGGCATTACCAGTAGGACTCTCTGAACACCGGAAGACTGATGAATATGACAACTGGATTTACAGCAGCGACTTCAAAATTCAGAGTGACCACAGTAGGACTATCAGGAAATTACCTAAGCATCGCTGTCAGTAATTCAAATTAACCTAGGAGTGAAAGAGAGTGCCACTAGCTGGGTAATTATTCCCCACTGAAAATGGCAACCGGACTCATGTTTCTTCCCACTCCCAACTTATCTGAGTAGATTACACATCTTTTATATACAGTATATTTGTTGTAAACTACTGATGCTGGAGCTGTACATGTTCTGTGAGTGATGCTTGCAAAACTGCTGCAAATCTGTGCCTGTTCTGGATGGAAGAGAATGTTTCACTGAGGCTGCCTTCTGTGAGGGAACAGGCTTGTTTTGGTGCGATCATACTGTACCTGTTCTCTGAGGGTGGACAGGTTACATTGCTGCTGCACAAACATAGTAACTATTCTGGTAAAGAAGGAAGTTTGACCTCCGTCTGTCTTTTATATACCTGTTCTGCGAGAAGAAGAATCTTGGTTGCTGCTACCCTATTTGTATCTGTTCTTTGAGGGAGGCTATATTTGATTAGTGCACAGCAAGCATTGCACCAGTTTTGTGGATGAGAGAAGCTTGCAGTACTCCTGTCATAGTGTACTGTACTGGGAGGGAGAGAACAATGCCCTGATGCTGAAGAGAAGCTTACTGATGAGACTAAAGGTGTAAATGTTTTGGTCTTTTGGGTGTGAACTTTGCTGGGCTGAATATTTCACAGCCCTGTGGGTGTGACAGCCTCATCCTGGCAAAGCGCTGCCTAGTCCTCCCACTCATGACAAAGGAAAGTATCACGGATAGCCTCAGACCTGAGTACTTCAGTTTTAAGCCCTGAAGTGTGTTGGGCTGAGTGTCTTGCATGATGACTCATCACAGATTGGGATGGGGTCAGCACCTCATACTGACCCCACCCCCTACCTCTGTGAGAGGGTAGGGATTGCCCTCCTCTTACTGGCTGACCCATGGCAAAGTCAGCCAATGAGAAAAAGCTACTGGATCATCCTTTTCCCTTCCCTCCCTAAAGCACCCATCTCCTTCTGTTAGGTGTTTTTTTAAATGCTTGGCTATGTGGGGCATGTATGAATGTTTGTATATGTACAAGTGCATGTTATCAATTTGGGTATGCATGTGTATGTGCTTGTGAATGATGGGTCTTTGTGTGTGTGCTTGTGAATGGAGAGGTGTGAGGGAGATAATAAGGTGAAGTGGAACCAAGGTCCCTTCTCATATTCTGAAAAAGGTTTAAGTTAGGATTATGGTTTTCCCAGAAGATGTTGCTATTTGTCAACCAGACCATCATATGGCTTTACCCCAGATTAATGGCAAGTCAATAGTGTTCAGAACTGAGTCAGGCTACCCCCATTAGGTTTTAGAGACCTCAGTTATTCAGGTGGACTCCCCAGAATTGTTCTTCAGGCTGAATACTTGGGTGTTATGTTTTAACTGATCAGAGGGTTCTTTCCAACTATGAAGCCTCATAGCAGAAATGTTTTTGGCCTATGCAATATCCTTGCTCAAATTTGTATTCCTGATAGAGACATCTGACCAGATTCCTGATAGAGACATCTGACCAGAGACATCTGACCAGACTTTTTAGTAGTACCTCTGCACGCTGGTAGGTTGTGCGATGTGGGTCCGCACCTATGCCGTTCTGCTCTGTAAATACCGTCTGGGTCCAATATATACGCAACTCTCACATGTCAACGTCAATTCCTTTCCTTCCGCACCACCAGACGTCAATCCAGAGCTACCTCTCATATCTCTGAGACCTATTTAACTCAAAATTTAAAGTGTTTAAGGAATATGTCACCTCCCAAAACTACAGGTTTTAATCCTTGTAAGGACTGTTGCAAGCAAATGTCTGTGCCACATCCTCATCAAGTTTGAATGTGATGCTGGGGTCAAGACATGACTTAAGGCATGCAGTGACTGTGTGTCAATGAACCAGAAAGCCAGACATGACCTTGAGGCAAATCTCTAGATTGCCAAGCCCAGGAAGACTCCAAGTTGCAACCGATCCAAGTCCATGGGTTAGTTTCAGTTGGTTCCCGAGTCAATACCGAGGACAATCAGGATTGCACTCTAAATCTTCGAAAAGCCCCAGAAAAAACATAAGTAATCAAAGTGGCACTTAACCCCATTCCCCTACTCTGGTACTCCAAAGAAGGCACAAAGGCATCGCCATGACTTTCAAACTTGCTCCAAGAGTTGATGGCCACAGGAGCCCATCCCGCAAAATGTTTTGGCGCAAACTGAGTTTCCAGGGCCATCTGAGACACAAGACATATCCAGGAATTCCACGCTCTGGCTCGTTGGATCCCTTCCTACTCCCTCTGGTGTGCCTGTGGGCCCCAAAGAGCCAATATGCCCTCCATGTGGGCGGATTCACCCTCTGCACCAGTTGAACCATCTGCACCCATCACTGGGCCTCTCCATTTCCCATACCAACTCTGCCTCCAGTGTCATGATCCACACCAATTTCCAGAGCATGAACGCCTATGCCTTCTCCACTGATGGCAGAGGACAAAGTGCCCATTGTGCCCCCGATTCAAAGTCAATGCTGCTCCAACCTCAACCAAGGCCGCCCTCGGTCTCTGGAGAACCACAACCTTTTCCATCTGACCTACTTACCATCCCACATCCCTAAGGCAGGTCTGTCATACTAAATTATTTGTTTGGGACGGATTCAGATATGATACTGATGAAGATGAAATTGCCTAACCCTACCATGAAGAAAACTGAAATTATGACCTGAGTGATGCCAGTGGTTTTGACACCTCTCCTGATTCTGGGATTTGTGGAGGGTGACCAAGCGTCTCGACCTCCAGCTCTCACCTTGGAGGTCAAATTGTGTGGCGCCACCTACCTACTCCCATCGACTCCACCTTTTTTTCTCAGCGCCCCTCTCCTTAAAGCTTGGTGGTGCAGGCTTTCTCACCTACTCTCCTGGATAGGGAGTCCAAAGGAGTAGAGGATATTTTCTTCCACTAGTTTGGCTCCTAGGTCCCTCAGTGCCAGTTGCCTGCTAGGTCGCTATTCCCACGGTTTCTGAGATTCATTTGCTTAATTCCCACCAGGTGTCCCAGCAGACCTTTGCGCTGTTCCATTCTCACTCCACTCATGAGTGAACGGGCAGAAGAGAGCCATGTCTGAGGAGTGGTGAGAGGTCTCAGGTGGTCAGGTCTCAGGTGGATTAGGCAGGCACAAAGAAGTGAAGTGGGCCGAGTCTGTTTATGCCGCGGCATCGGGTTCCCCGCCACTGCCGTTCACTGGAGGGAGCTGGTCAGCAGCTTGCCACCAGAAGCACAACAGGTGAGCCCAGTAGGCCAGGGCAGCCTGAACCTTGAGGAGGACCCCCCCCCCCCCCCATGATGGAGTTAGAGACTCCTGGAAGCGGAATACAAAGCATACTCCAACTGAGGTGTATTTGAGCTCCCCAACGCGCCTTCCTTCCCCCACAAAAGCCGCAGCATAGTCTTCTTATGTGACCCAGTCAAGAGCACCCAGTAGCGGCAGCCTCTCCCCCCTCACACACACACAACCCACCCTGCAACATAGTCTTCATATGTGGCCCAGTCAATAGCAGCCAGCAGGGGCAGGCCACGGAGACCTTGCAGTACTGCCAACTCAGGAAAAGATGGCACAGGGAGAGCAGGCCAACAAGATTATTTAAAAGCGGTGCCCGGCGGGCCGCAGGTAAAGACACTACAACAATCCTACAGTACCACCAATGTGACACTAGAGGACGTCTGAGCTCCATGCCTCCATAGCGAGGCTCAACACTTTCATCCTGATCGAAGAGGTCAATACAAACAAAAACCAAGTAAGAAAAAGAACAGGGTAAACAGATGTGGACACCCTTAAGTGCCAATACACGTACAGTCCAAGTATAAAACGGCCCGCCCTGTGAGAGAGAAAGTTTGGGGAAATTACCGTACAATTCGGACCCTTCCTATTTATGTTCAACAAAACAGTACAGCATGGAGGAAGGACAACCAGGTTCTGAATAAACTTACATCTGCCGGAGAAGCTGAGAACAAGTTTCAAGCACGATAGAATAACGGAGGGCACAAGACATCATACAAGAGGGATATACACTGGTTCTGTGCTCACAACAAGGTCCAACTTCTGCCGGAATCCACTACTGATCCAGTTCTGCGTTGTGTATGTGTACAATCCGCAGCAGGAACACAAACCCTACTGACACAACCTGCAATGTGCTCACAACCCTACTGTGCACAGTTAGATGCTAGGCCTGGTGAAGGAGCACATCAATGTCAAGCTTGAGAAAGGCATTAAAGTTGCAAAATGTTTAACTGCCCAGATGTCCTCTAGGGCAACACCATGGGCTTTCTTTTCAAACTCGTCAATATTATCAAAATAAAAACAGTTGTTGCACTCGCTCTGTTTTGTGTGGGGGAATTCTGAGTCTGTTTAAGCAGCATAAGAAGTAAAACATTATTGGCTCTAACCATCAGCTGTTGGTCGCTCAGCCCAATTGAGTTCCCCTGATGCTTTCTGAAGTTCAAAACAAAAAGAAAGACAATTCGTTAAAATAGGAACAGTATAAAAACACCTTAAAATATTTACGCACATCAGAATAGTCTGCATGTAAAGCGACAGCTCCAGCCCCTTGAGTGTTTTTCTGGCCCACCTCCGCTGAGGTTTGTTCGTCGCTCTTGGACTATAAAAGCATCAGGCATCAGCTCATTCATATCTTCTTCATATGTTGGCAGGTTAGTAGTCATTATAGATACTTCAGAATTTTCCATTTCAGCGATATTGCTTTCAGAATATATTTCATTACCGGCGACATCACTACTGTGGAAGCCCTTAATTTGATATATCAGGTACCAGTTCAGGTGCAGCTTATCACTACTACTCAACACACCTCGGTAGATCTCTTCTTGCAAACTATTGCACCATTCCTGACCGCAGTATTTGGAATAAATAAGTAGGCAACTGCTATACTAAGGATCAATGCAGCGATGCATTTCTGCAGTTAAATTGAAGACAAGGGACTTTATTAGTCCTGCTTTGGCAGACCTACAATGTCTTCCCATGCAAAAACAAGTAAGATTCAAGTCGCGCTGTTTTCTCATAAAGCTGTCTGCAAACACTATCTGAAGTTTTATCCACCATATTGCCTACTTTGAACCCACCATGTACTTCAGTAAGAAAACACGAAACACACCACATTTACTGTTTCATTTATAAAGAAGGTCCATCTAGTGGAAAGATATTTCTCCTACCAGACTGCTTTGCTATGAAATAGACAAACCTTTGAGCTTTGTTCGCAATCAGATCAGCTTCTATTTAGGAAGGCTCCAGGATCCTGGGTCTACCCACAAATAGTTTGTTGCTGCCATCATTTCTATTGGATATCTATTAGCACCATGAAACTTACAGGGATACTCTGCACTCTAGGACAGATGGATGGATTCCATTACTCTTAAGTTCACCAGGGACTGACACAGACACCAACCAGTCACTGCCAGGTCCCGTCCACCTTTATATACACCAGATTCTTAGCTGAGCTTCTGCAACTGGAGAAGACCAGACATATAACAGTTTACTGAAATGACCCTCTACAGAGACACTGGGGTCAGGGACTCCAATATCAACGTCTACTATTTCAGTCCTTGTGACTGTCTCAGGTTGGACATGGATTTTGTAGCAGGGTTATGAGGTGGCTTGGTCACTGCAGAGAGGTCTAATGGCTCTTGCTCTTTGCTTGTCAAGTTCAAGGAAACATCCTATAATTTGATGCCTACAATATTATGTCCTTTCCAAGGCGACTTCCTATGAATGCTGTCCCATATACCACATAGGTATGGGTCCATCTGGGAAGTTCAGATCTGTGTTGGTGGTATCGCTCAAAAGGCTGACATTGCTCCCGCTTAAGTTTGTCTTTTCTATGACACTCCTCCTCAGGAGTGTGCCGTGAACCCAGTTCCTACTTATCCTACAGAATTGTCTCTGTCACCTTTTCACCAGATCACAGCAGAGAAGAGGCAGATTGTACTCTTTCTAGTCCATATTGATCCAGGTAACTATCAATGGTAAGAGGGGGAACAGAAGTGACAGCACAGGCACTTTTACCTTAATGACATCACAGATAGCGACATCATATCATCTTAGACCCTGAATTTTCAGAGGAAGCATTGTCACATGACCTTAACCTTCATAACATCACAATAAGTGACACAGCAGAAGTTCTATAATAACTGCATTATTAATACAACAATACAACACAAACAAATGTCTAATTTAAATACCACCTATAATAAGGTGCTGGGCATGGTCTTTGAAAAATCTGTGGTGTAATACTAACTCCTGATTGTAGCAAGCAAGTGACGTGAGTGATTCAGACCTCTTTTTGGGAGTGGGAGGTGTTAGAGGTTCCTGCCCCTGATTGCATTTCGAAAAAATGGGGTACATTTACTAAAATGCCAGAGGCTCCATGTAGGAAAGTACCATCTTGCCTGGCATGTTACCCCCATTTTTCACTGTATATATGTTGTTTTAGTTGTATGTGTCACTGGGACCCTGGTAACCCAGGGCCCCAGTGCTCATACGTGTGCCTGAATGTGTTACCTGTGTAGTGACTAACTGTCTCACTGAGGCTCTGCTAATCAGAACCTCAGTGGTTATGCTCTCTCATTTCTTTCCAAATTGTCACTGACAGGCTAGTGACCATTTTTACCAATTTACATTGGCTTACTGGAACACCCTTATAATTCCCTAGTATATGGTACTGAGGTACCCAGGGTATTGGGGTTCCAGGAGATCCCTATGGGCTGCAGCATTTCTTTTGCCACCCATAGGGAGCTCTGACAATTCTTACACAGGCCTGCCACTGCAGCCTGAGTGAAATAACGTCCACGTTATTTCACAGCCATTTTACACTGCACTTAAGTAACTTATAAGTCACCTATATGTCTAACCTTTACCTGGTAAAGGTTAGGTGCAAAGTTACTTAGTGTGAGGGCACCCTGGCACTAGCCAAGGTGCCCCCACATTGTTCAGAGCCAATTCCCTGAACTTTGTGAGTGCGGGGACACCCTTACACGCGTGCACTACATATAGGTCACTACCTATATGTAGCTTCACAATGGTAACTCCGAATATGGCCATGTAACATGTCTATGATCATGGAATTGCCCCCTCTATGCCATCCTGGCATAGTTGGCACAATCCCATGATCCCAGTGGTCTGTAGCACAGACCCTGGTACTGCCAAACTGCCCTTCCTGGGGTTTCACTGCAGCTGCTGCTGCTGCCAACCCCTCAGACAGGCAGATGCCCTCCTGGGGTCCAGCCAGGCCTGGCCCAGGATGGCAGAACCAAGAACTTCCTCTGAGAGAGGGTGTGACACCCTCTCCCTTTGGAAAATGGTGTGAAGGCAGGGGAGGAGTAGCCTCCCCCAGCCTCTGGAAATGCTTTGTTGGGCACAGAGGTGCCCAATTCTGCATAAGCCAGTCTACACCGGTTCAGGGACCCCTTAGCCCCTGCTCTGGCGCGAAACTGGACAAAGGAAAGGGGAGTGACCACTCCCCTGACCTGCACCTCCCCTGGGAGGTGTCCAGAGCTCCTCCAGTGTGCTCCAGACCTCTGCCATCTTGGAAACAGAGGTGCTGCTGGCACACTGGACTGCTCTGAGTGGCCAGTGCCACCAGGTGACATCAGAGACTCCTTGTGATAGGCTCCTTCAGGTGTTGCTAGCCTATCCTCTCTCCTAGGTAGCCAAACCCTCTTTTCTGGCTATTTAGGGTCTCTGTCTCTGGGGAAACTTTAGATAACGAATGCAAGAGCTCATCCGAGTTCCTCTGCATCTCTCTCTTCACCTTCTGATAAGGAACCGACTGCTGACCGCGCTGGAAGCCTGCAAACCTGCAACATAGTAGCAAAGACGACTACTGCAACTCTGTAACGCTGATCCTGCCGCCTTCTCGACTGTTTTCCTGCTTGTGCATGCTGTGGGGGTAGTCTGCCTCCTCTCTGCACCAGAAGCTCCGAAGAAATCTCCCGTGGGTCGACGGAATCTTCCCCCTGCAACCGCAGGCACCAAAAAGCTGCATTACTGGTCCCTTGGGTCTCCTCTCAGCACGACGAGCGAGGTCCCTCGAATCCAGCAACTCTATCCAAGTGACCCCCACAGTCCAGTGACTCTTCAGTCCAAGTTTGGTGGAGGTAAGTCCTTGCCTCACCTCGCTGGGCTGCATTGCTGGGAACCGCGACTTTGCAGCTACTCCGGCCCCTGTGCACTTCCGGCGGAAATCCTTTGTGCACAGCCAAGCCTGGGTCCACGGCACTCTAACCTGCATTGCACGACTTTCTAAGTTGGTCTCCGGCGACGTGGGACTCCTTTGTGCAACTTCGGCGAGCACCGTTTCACGCATCCTCGTAGTGCCTGTTTCTGGCACTTCTCTGGGTGCTACCTGCTTCAGTGAGGGCTCTTTGTCTTGCTCGACGTCCCCTCTCTCTTCAGGTCCAATTTGCGACCTCCTGGTCCCTCCTGGGCCCCAGCAGCGTCCAAAAACGCCAAACGCACGATTTGGCGTCCTTCCGGCGGGAAAACACTTCTGCACAACTTTCCAAGGCGAGAGGGATCCGTCCACCAAAGGGGAAGTCTCTAGCCCTTTTCGTTCCTGCAGAAAACTCAGCTTCTTCTGTCCAGTAGAAGCTTCTTTGCACCCGCAGCTGGCATTTCCTGGGCATCTGCCCATCTCCGACTTGCTTGTGACTTTTGGACTTGGTCCCCTTGTTCCACAGGTACCCTAGATTGAAATCCACAGTTGTTGCATTGCTGGTTTGTGTCTTTCCTGCATTATTCCTCTAACACGACTTCTTTGTCCTTAGGGGAACTTTAGTGCACTTTGCACTCACTTTTCAGGGTCTTGGGGAGGGTTATTTTTCTAACTCTCACTATTTTCTAATAGTCCCAGCGACCCTCTACAAGGTCACATAGGTTTGGGGTCCATTCGTGGTTCGCATTCCACTTTTGGAGTATATGGTTTGTGTTGCCCCTATCCCTATGTTTCCCCATTGCATCCTATTGTAACTATACATTGTTTGCACTGTTTTCTAAGACTATACTGCATATTTTTGCTATTGTGTATATATATCTTGTGTATATTTCCTATCCTCTCACTGAGGGTACACTCTAAGATACTTTGGCATATTGTCATAAAAATAAAGTACCTTTATTTTTAGTATAACTGTGTATTGTGTTTTCTTATGATATTGTGCATATGACACTAAGTGGTACTGTGGTAGCTTCACACGTCTCCTAGTTCAGCCTAAGCTGCTCTGCTAAGCTACCATTATCTATCAGCCTAAGCTGCTAGACACCCTATACACTAATAAGGGATAACTGGGCCTGGTGCAAGGTGCAAGTACCCCTTGGTACTCACTACAAGCCAGTCCAGCCTCCTACATTGGTTGTGCAGTGGTGGGATAAGTGCTTGAGACTACTTACCACTATTGTCATTGTACTTTTCATAAGAGAAAAATATACAAAACAAGGTCAGTGTATATACACATAGCCAAAAAGTTTTGCATTTTCTCTTTTCACTCTTTTCTAAGTGCTGAAAAGTACTTCTAAACTTTCAAAAAGTTCTTAAAAGTTTAAAAAGTTTTTTTTCTGTCTTTCCAAAAAGTTCTGAAAACTTTTTTCTCTTTTTCTATCACTTCAACTCTCTCTAAAAAATGTCTGGCACAGGCCAAAATGTTGATCTGTCCAAACTTGCATATGACAACCTTAGCTGGAAAAGAGCAAGGAGTCTCTGTATAGAGAGAGGTTTGAGTGTAGGGAAAAATCCTTCCTTGGAACTGTTACTTAACATGCTTAGAGAACAGGATAAGGCCATAGGTGCCTCATCTGTTGAAAAAGTACCTAATAGTTCCCAATCTGATTCAGGGACTCCCACAGGAAAAGATTCAGGAAAGAAACTTCCTAGCCTGCCCATTACTAGACAGTCTAGCATAGTTGGTAATGATGATGAGCCACACCATATAAATAGTGTTGTCTCACATCATAGCAAAAGCATTTATTCTCACCATACTGGTAGTAATGTTTCTGTTAACCAAGCTGTTAGGGTGGCTTCTGTAAGGGACAGGTCTCCTTCTGTTCATTCCCATCATAGCTCTGTTTCTAGGAATGTCCCTCCCACCAACCCTGATGACAGAATGTTAGAGAGGGAACTCAATAAGTTGAGGGTGGAACAAACCAGACTGAAGCTTAAAAAGCAACAGCTGGATTTGGATAGACAGTCTTTTGAATTAGAGAAGGAAAGACAGAAGTTGGGTTTAGATACCCATGGTGGCAGCAGCAGTATTCCCCATAGTCATCCTGCAAAAGAGCATGATTCCAGGAATCTGCACAAGATAGTTCCCCCTTATAAGGAGGGGGATGACATTAACAAGTGGTTTGCTGCACTTGAGAGGGCCTGTGTTGTACAGGATGTCCCTCAAAGGCAGTGGGCTGCTATCCTATGGCTATCATTTAGTGGAAAAGGTAGGGATAGGCTCCTTACTGTGAAAGAAAATGATGCTAATAATTTCCAAGTTCTTAAGAATGCACTCCTGGATGGTTATGGCTTAACCACTGAACAGTACAGGATAAAGTTCAGAGAGACCAAAAAGGAGTCTTCTCAAGACTGGGTTGATTTCATTGACCATTCAGTGAAGGCCTTGGAGGGGTGGTTACATGGCAGTAAAGTTACTGATTATGACAGCCTGTATAACTTAATCCTGAGAGATCATATTCTTAATAATTGTGTGTCTGATTTGTTGCACCAGTACTTGGTGGACTCTGATCTGACCTCTCCCCAAGAATTGGGAAAGAAGGCAGACAAATGGGTCAGAACAAGAGTGAACAGAAAAGTTCATACAGGGGGTGACAAAGATGGCAACAAAAAGAAGGATGGTAAGTCTTCAGACAAGGGTGGGGACAAATCTAAAAATGAGTCTTCATCAGGCCCACAAAAACACTCTGGTGGGGGTGGTGGGTCCAAATCCTCCTTTAATCAGAACAAGGAAAAGAAACCATGGTGCTATTTATGTAAAATAAAAGGCCATTGGACAACAGATCCCAGTTGTCCAAAGAAAGGCACCACTGCTCCTACCACTACAACCCCTACTGCTACACCTAGTGTCCCTACTAATAGCAGTGGTGGTGGGAGCAAACCTACTAATAGCCAATCCAAGGGAGTAGCTGGGCTCACTTTTGGTAATTTAGTTGGGGTTGGCCTTGTTAGGGAGGCCACAGAGGCTGTGTTAGTCTCTGAGGGGGCTATTGATTTAGCCACCTTAGTTGCTTGTCCCCTTAATATGGATAAGTACAAGCAGCTACCCCTAATAAATGGTGTTGAGGTTCAGGCCTACAGGGACACTGGTGCCAGTGTGACTATGGTCATAGAGAAACTGGTCCACCCTGAACACCTACTTGGTCACCAGTACCAAGTAACCGATGCTCACAACAACACACTTAGCCACCCCATGGCTGTTGTTAATCTCAACTGGGGGGGGTTACTGGTCCAAAGAAAGTTGTGGTAGCCACAGATTTACCTGTAGACTGTCTACTAGGAAATGATTTGGAGACATCAGCTTGGTCAGATGTGGAGTTGGAGGCCCATGCAGCAATGCTGGGCATCCCAGGGCATATTTTTGCTTTGACAAGGGCTCAGGCCAAAAAGCAAAAAGGACAGGGAAGCTTGGATCCTGGAACAATGGACCAAGTGCTCCCTAAAGCTAGGGCTAGTAGAAGCAAACCACTTCCTACTATCCCTCCCTCTACAGTGGATTCAACTTCTGAGGAAGAAGAATTCCCTCCCTGTGCAGAACCTACACCAGAGGAGCTGGAAGCAGACACTGCTGAGCTTTTGGGTGAAGGGGGGCCTGCCAGAGAGGAGCTGAGTGTGGCACAGCAAACCTGTCCCACATTAGAGGGTCTCAGACAGCAAGCTGTCAAACAGGCTGATGGGGATGTCAGTGACTCTCACAGAGTTTACTGGGAGGACAACCTCTTGTACACTGAGCATAGGGATCCTAAACCTGGAGCTGCCAGGAGATTAGTGATTCCTCAGGAGTACAGAAAGTTCCTCCTAACACTGGCACATGACATTCCCTTAGCTGGGCATCTAGGACAAATGAAAACTTGGGACAGGCTTGTTCCCCTGTTTCATTGGCCTAGGATGTCTGAGGACACAAAGGAATTTTGTAAGTCCTGTGAAACCTGTCAAGCCAGTGGCAAGACAGGTGGCACCCCAAAGGCACCCCTTATTCCACTGCCTGTGGTAGGGGTTCCCTTTGAAAGGGTAGGGGTTGACATAGTTGGCCCCCTTGACCCTCCTACTGCTTCAGGCAATAGGTTTATCTTAGTGGTAGTGGACCATGCCACAAGATATCCTGAAGCTATTCCTTTAAGGACCACTACAGCACCTGCAGTGGCAAAGGCCCTCCTGGGAATATTTTCCAGGGTGGGCTTCCCAAAGGAAGTAGTATCAGACAGAGGAAGCAATTTCATGTCTGCATACTTAAAGGCCATGTGGAAGGAGTGTGGTGTAACGTACAAGTTCACAACACCCTATCATCCACAAACAAATGGACTGGTGGAGAGATTTAATAAAACTCTCAAAGGCATGATTATGGGTCTCCCTGAAAAACTCCGCAGGAGATGGGATATCCTTCTACCATGCCTCCTTTTTGCCTACAGGGAGGTACCCCAGAAAGGAGTGGGCTTCAGCCCCTTTGAACTTCTTTTTGGACACCCTGTTAGGGGTCCACTTACACTTGTAAAGGAGGGTTGGGAACAACCTTTAAAAGCTCCTAAGCAGGATATTGTGGATTATGTACTTGGCCTCAGATCAAGGATGGCTGAGTACATGAAAAAGGGCAGTAAAAACCTTCAGGCCAGCCAAGAGCTCCAGAAGCAATGGCATGATCAGAAGGCTGTTTTGGTTCAGTACCAACCAGGGCGGAAAGTGTGGGTCTTGGAGCCTGTGGCCCCAAGAGCACTCCAAGATAAATGGAGTGGTCCCCACACAATTGTTGAAAAGAAGGGAGAAGTCACCTATTTAGTTGACTTAGGCACTGCCAGGAGTCCCCTTAGGGTGCTCCATGTCAACCGCCTGAAACCCTACTATGACAGGGCTGATCTCACCCTGCTCATGGCAACAGATGAGGGACAGGAAGAAGACAGTGATCCTCTACCTGATCTCTTCTCTTCCACAGATCAAGATGCTCTTGTGGAAGGTGTAGTTTTGGCTGATTGTCTTACTGCTGAGCAGAAAGATAATTGCATAAATCTCCTAGATCAATTCTCTGAACTCTTCTCTACTGTGCCAGGTACCACTTCTTGGTGTGAGCACACTATAGATACTGGAGACAGTTTACCTGTCAAAAGTAAGATCTATAGGCAGCCTGACCATGTCAGGGACTGCATAAAGCAAGAGGTCCAGAAAATGTTAGAACTAGGAGTAGTTGAGCACTCTGACAGTCCATGGGCTTCTCCTGTGGTACTGGTACCAAAACCCCATTCCAAAGATGGAAAGAAGGAAATGCGGTTTTGTGTAGACTATAGAGGTCTCAACTTGGTAACCAAAACTGATGCTCACCCTATACCCAGGGCAGATGAGCTCATAGATACACTGGCATCTGCCAAGTATCTAAGCACTTTTGATTTGACTGCAGGGTATTGGCAGATCAAATTATCAGAAGATGCTAAACCTAAGACTGCATTTTCTACCATTGGAGGACATTACCAGTTTACTGTAATGCCTTTTGGTTTGAAAAATGCACCTGCCACTTTTCAGAGGTTGGTGAACACAGTCCTGCAAGGGCTGGAAGCTTTCAGTGCAGCATATTTGGACGATATAGCTGTCTTTAGCTCCAGCTGGGATGATCACCTGGTCCACCTATGGAAAGTTTTGGAGGCCCTGCCAAAGGCAGGCCTCACTATCAAGGCTTCAAAGTGCCAGATAGGGCAGGGTAAGGTGGTTTATCTGGGACACCTTGTTGGTGGGGAACAGATTGCACCACTTCAGGGGAAAATCCAAACAATTATTGATTGGGTTCCCCCTACCACTGAGACTCAGGTGAGAGCCTTCCTAGGCCTCACTGGGTATTACAGGAGGTTCATTAAGAACTATGGCTCCATTGCAGCCCCTCTTAATGACCTCACATCCAAGAAAATGCCTAAAAAGGTATTATGGACAGCAAACTGTCAGAAAGCTTTTGAGGAGCTGAAGCAGGCCATGTGCTCGGCACCTGTCCTGAAAAGGCCTTGTTACTCTAAAAAATTCTATGTCCAAACTGATGCATCTGAATTAGGAGTAGGGGCAGTCCTATCACAACTTAATTCTGAGGGCCAGGATCAACCTGTTGCTTTTATTAGTAGGAGGTTGACCCCTAGAGAAAAGCGTTGGTCTGCCATTGAGAGGGAGGCCTTTGCTGTGGTCTGGGCTCTGAAGAAGTTGAGGCCATACCTGTTTGGCACTCACTTCATTGTTCAGACAGACCACAAACCTCTACTTTGGCTAAAACAAATGAAAGGTGAAAATCCTAAATTGTTGAGGTGGTCCATATCCCTACAGGGAATGAACTATACAGTGGAACATAGACCTGGGAGTAGCCACTCCAATGCAGATGGACTCTCCAGATATTTCCACTTAGACAATGAAGACTCATCAGGTCATGGCTAGTCTTATTGTCCTTCGTTTGGGGGGGGGGTTGTGTAGGAAAGTACCATCTTGCCTGGCATGTTACCCCCATTTTTCACTGTATATATGTTGTTTTAGTTGTATGTGTCACTGGGACCCTGGTAACCCAGGGCCCCAGTGCTCATAAGTGTGCCTGAATGTGTTACCTGTGTAGTGACTAACTGTCTCACTGAGGCTCTGCTAATCAGAACCTCAGTGGTTATGCTCTCTCATTTCTTTCCAAATTGTCACTGACAGGCTAGTGACCATTTTTACCAATTTACATTGGCTTACTGGAACACCCTTATAATTCCCTAGTATATGGTACTGAGGTACCCAGGGTATTGGGGTTCCAGGAGATCCCTATGGGCTGCAGCATTCCTTTTGCCACCCATAGGGAGCTCTGACAATTCTTACACAGGCCTGCCACTGCAGCCTGAGTGAAATAACGTCCACGTTATTTCACAGCCATTTTACACTGCACTTAAGTAACTTATAAGTCACCTATATGTCTAACCTTTACCTGGTAAAGGTTAGGTGCAAAGTTACTTAGTGTGAGGGCACCCTGGCACTAGCCAAGGTGCCCCCACATTGTTCAGAGCCAATTCCCTGAACTTTGTGAGTGCGGGGACACCATTACACGCGTGCACTACATATAGGTCACTACCTATATGTAGCTTCACAAAGGTAACTCCGAATATGGCCATGTAACATGTCTATGATCATGGAATTGCCCCCTCTATGCCATCCTGGCATAGTTGGCACAATCCCATGATCCCAGTGGTCTGTAGCACAGACCCTGGTACTGCCAAACTGCCCTTCCTGGGGTTTCACTGCAGCTGCTGCTGCTGCCAACCCCTCAGACAGGCAGCTGCCCTCCTGGGGTCCAGCCAGGCCTGGCCCAGGATGGCAGAACAAAGAACTTCCTCTGAGAGAGGGTGTGACACCCTCTCCCTTTGGAAAATGGTGTGAAGGCAGGGGAGGAGTAGCCTCCCCCAGCCTCTGGAAATGCTTTGTTGGGCACAGAGGTGCCCAATTCTGCATAAGCCAGTCTACACCGGTTCAGGGACCCCTTAGCCCCTGCTCTGGCGTGAAACTGGACAAAGGAAAGGGGAGTGACCACTCCCCTGACCTGCACCTCCCCTGGGAGGTGTCCAGAGCTCCTCCAGTGTGCTCCAGACCTCTGCCATCTTGGAAACAGAGGTGCTGCTAGCACACTGGACTGCTCTGAGTGGCCAGTGCCACCAGGTGACGTCAGAGACTCCTTGTGATAGGCTCCTTCAGGTGTTGCTAGCCTATCCTCTCTCCTAGGTAGCCAAACCCTCTTTTCTGGCTATTTAGGGTCTCTGTCTCTGGGGAAACTTTAGATAACGAATGCAAGAGCTCATCCGAGTTCCTCTGCATCTCTCTCTTCACCTTCTGATAAGGAACCGACTGCTGACCGCGCTGGAAGCCTGCAAACCTGCAACATAGTAGCAAAGACGACTACTGCAACTCTGTAACGCTGATCCTGCCGCCTTCTCGACTGTTTTCCTGCTTGTGCATGCTGTGGGGGTAGTCTGCC
Source organism: Pleurodeles waltl (assembly GCF_031143425.1). Lineage (NCBI taxonomy): Eukaryota > Metazoa > Chordata > Amphibia > Caudata > Salamandridae > Pleurodeles > Pleurodeles waltl. The sequence continues at coordinate 1,327,880,276 of NC_090446.1, read as the reverse complement.
TCCTCTCTGCACCAGAAGCTCCGAAGAAATCTCCCGTGGGTCGACGGAATCTTCCCCCTGCAACCGCAGGCACCAAAAAGCTGCATTACCGGTCCCTTGGGTCTCCTCTCAGCACGATGAGCGAGGTCCCTCGAATCCAGCAACTCTATCCAAGTGACCCCCACAGTCCAGTGACTCTTCAGTCCAAGTTTGGTGGAGGTAAGTCCTTGCCTCACCTCGCTGGGCTGCATTGCTGGGAACCGCGACTTTGCAGCTACTCCGGCCCCTGTGCACTTCCGGCGGAAATCCTTTGTGCACAGCCAAGCCTGGGTCCACGGCACTCTAACCTGCATTGCACGACTTTCTAAGTTGGTCTACGGCGACGTGGGACTCCTTTGTGCAACTTCAGCGAGCACCGTTTCACGCATCCTCGTAGTGCCTGTTTCTGGCACTTCTCCGGGTGCTACCTGCTTCAGTGAGGGCTCTTTGTCTTGCTCGAAGTCCCCTCTCTTTTCAGGTCCAATTTACGACCTCCTGGTCCCTCCTGGGCCCCAGCAGCGTCCAAAAACGCCAAACGCACGATTTGCAACTAGCAAGGCTTGTTGGCGTCCTTCCGGCGGGAAAACACTTCTGCACGACTCTCCAAGGCGAGAGGGATCCGTCCACCAAAGGGGAAGTCTCTAGCCCTTTTCGTTCCTGCAGAAACCTCAGCTTCTTCTGTCCAGTAGAAGCTTCTTTGCACCCGCAGCTGGCATTTCCTGGGCATCTGCCCATCTCCGACTTGCTTGTGACTTTTGGACTTGGTCCCCTTGTTCCACAGGTACCCTAGATTGGAAATCCACAGTTGTTGCATTGCTGGTTTGTGTCTTTCCTGCATTATTCCTCTAACACGACTTCTTTGTCCTTAGGGGAACTTTAGTGCACTTTGCACTCACTTTTCAGGGTCTTGGGGAGAGTTATTTTTCTAACTCTCACTATTTTCTAATAGTCCCAGCGACCCTCTACAAGGTCACATAGGTTTGGGGTCCATTCGTGGTTCGCATTCCACTTTTGGAGTATATGGTTTGTGTTGCCCCTATCCCTATGTTTCCCCATTGCATCCTATTGTAACTATACATTGTTTGCACTGTTTTCTAAGACTATACTGCATATTTTTGCTATTGTGTATATATATCTTGTGTATATTTCCTATCCTCTCACTGAGGGTACACTCTAAGATACTTTGGCATATTGTCATAAAAATAAAGAACCTTTATTTTTAGTATAACTGTGTATTGTGTTTTCTTATGATATTGTGCATATGACACTAAGTGGTACTGTGGTAGCTTCACACGTCTCCTAGTTCAGCCTAAGCTGCTCTGCTAAGCTACCATTATCTATCAGCCTAAGCTGCTAGACACCCTATACACTAATAAGGGATAACTGGGCCTGGTGCAAGGTACAAGTACTCCTTGGTACTCACTACAAGCCAGTCCAGCCTCCTACACTCCAAAGAACAGTTTTTAAAAATTCCAGTTCTTTAATGGGTTGCCAACCAGTGAACCCCAGAAGTTGACACCTCCATTGTGCCAGAGCCATAATTTTGCCATAGGTGCCCCTCATTATGTCATTGCTGCCCCCTTAGGCCAATAACCAATCAATCTACCAGAGATGGAATTTTGCCATCAATGCCATCTATATACCATGGGTGACTCTTATGTCAATAATTACCTCAGTATTCCAGGACCAGCATTTTATTATGATTGTCCCAGGTGCCAGGTTGACCTCCTAAATAACTCCAGTGTGCTAATGAAAGAATTTCCTTACATTTGGCAGCTCCAACATTTTCCCTTGGTTGCCCTAAATGCCGTATTATGTCGCAGGAGCCTATTATGCTAAAAACTGATTTCAGAATGGCAGTGCCAGTATTTTGATATGGGTGCTTTATAAGCCAAGAATTAAATATGCCGGGCAAACAGCAGACTCACAAGCATAATACCACATTCTCAATTGGATTCACTCACACTCATTCTCACCTATTAATTTTCACTCAGCTATACTCACTGATTGTCACTCACTCATTCGCACTCACTTAATCATTATTTCTCTTACTGACACTTACTCACTCATACTGGATCTTACTCTCACTTTCACTCACACATGTAGTGTCACGCCAGTGATGCAACTGGTCGCAAGGCACTACCGTCCATAATAAAGTATAATCAGAGGGGAGCCTCCCCGACTCCCCTCCGTGTCTGTGCAAAATGGTGGTGACCGGTGGGTCACGTGTGGAAAGATATAAATGAATGGAAGCCAGTGGGGGGAGAGATGGTACTTAGATAGAGAGAGATACCCTGCTGGCTCTGTGAAAAACGAAGTTGAGTCCGTGTGTCATTCATCGCGCTAGCGATCGCGCGTAAATAAACTGACACTCTCTCACGACATAACATTTGGCAATGAGGGGTCGCACACTTACCTGGACTATACACGCCATGGTGGGCGCGTTTTAATCACAGTGCTCGTGCCTTGCGTGTTTTAGTGCCGGCGCCTCTCCCGAGGTCGGACCATCGTCGGAAGCAGGTGCATGCCCAGTCAGCACGTCTGAACACTCCGCTTCAGCCCAACAGGGCAGAGTGTGCATTTGCAGTCATCGAGCACCGCCTCTGCTTTCTGCCGTGTGCCGCCTCCCACTGGAGAAGGTGTGCCGAGGCTGAAAAGAATGTGCAGCACAAGCAGATTCACAGATGTGCTGTCCAGCAACCGCCACGAGGTACAGAGGATTATAAAAAAACAAATATATATATATTAATAAAAACAGGACTAGTGTTATTTCTAACACAGACTATAGAGTGCATAAGCAAACAAGCATTGACACAAGCACTACAAGAGCCACAAAGTAGAACATCTGTTAAAGAAAAAATCCTATTACATGGAGATAGAGTTTTGTACGACCACACATCGCCTTACAACCACAGAACAAACTGAGCCAGCATCATCCAGAGGGCGTAACTAAAATAATAAAGACTACGAGATCTAGGCATCTATCTTCCCACCCTGTGCACTGCGAGTCAGAGAGGGCCACATCACACACTACAGGTTCTGATTCAACATGGACACAATCCCTCCAATTGAGCCTTTTGTCATTGAAGGGGCCCTGTCCACACAAGCCCTTCGATGGAAAGACTGGGTAGACAGAATACTGCTATTCTTTGAAGCCACCAAAGTCGAAAATGCACAAAAGAGGGCGATGATCCTTCCCCTCGAAGGAAAAGACATCTACAAAATATCCAAGAACCTCACGGAAGACCCTCCCAAAACGTATTTGACCCTCGTAGCTCCCCTCAATATGCACTTCGAGCCCATGGAAAATACAGACTATGAACGTTTTGTATTCCTGCAAGCCAGACAACAAGCAGAAGAATCAATTGATTCATTCCACATGAGGCTCAAAGACTTAGCCAGCACATGTGTGTTTGCAGATGAGACCGTAGAGATCAGCATCCAAGTGTTCCAGGGGTGTGCATCAGCAAAGCTGTGAGAAAGAATCCTCGAGGAGTCGGGGAGGTCCCTGCCTGACATCCTCACCATGGGATGCACCAAAGAGTTATCCAAGGCTCGAGCTGCACATATGGAGGCAGCTCTCCAAAGACCAATCAAAGAAGTACCAATTAACACAGTAACACTGCCTAACAAAGCCAGGCCCAGAAACAGCCGACCACCACAAAGGCCGTGTGGGTACTGTGGTGGACCATCACACAGACCAAGTGATTGCCCCGCGAGAAGAAAGAAATGTGCAGGCTGCGGGAAGGTCAATCACTTTGTAAAGGTGTGCATATTGAGCAAAATACAACAAGGGACTGCCTCTGTCAATGCCGCTGCAAGTAGGTCAGAGAGAGGCAGCGACATGGATGACGACGATGCTGAAGAACATGTCATTCACTCCCTATTTACCATAGCAATGCAGCCCAATCATTGAAGAAACTGCTGTGAGGCCAGATCAATGTAGGCACCCATCCAACCATTGCTGTGGTTGACACTGGAGCCTTTATAAACATCTTAGCAGCCAACGTATACCACCAGATGGTCCCTGCACCTACCTTAGAAACAGCAAAAGTAAAGGTATATGCATATGGCCAGAGAACACCACTCGCCCTCAAGGGTCGATTCCAGATGTCCATTGCATATGGATCGCGGTCAGTCCATGCTCAAGTATACGTAGCGGAAGAAGGTAATGGGATGCTGGTAGGGTGCCAAACAGCCAAAGAGTTAGGAATCGTCACTTTCGGTTTTGGCATACATCAAGAGTCGGTAACTGAACTCCTTCAACAGTTTGGTGACATGTTTGAGGGTATAGGCTGTTTGCGTCATCGAGAGGTAAAGATACACATAGACAAGATCGTGCAGCCTGTAGCGCTCCGGCACCGACGCATTGCGTTCCACCTCAGACCACAGGTGGAGAAAGAATTGAACAAACTTGAAGCAGCTGGCATCATAGAACAAGTCCCCGGGCCCATGCCCTGGTTATCTCTGATCGTGGTCGTGCATAAGCCCAAACAAACAGGGGAAGTACGCATCTGTGTTGACATGCGTCTCCCCAATGTCGCCATCAAGCGTGAAAGGCATCTGACCCCCACAATAGATGACTTGATCGGCGAACTGAGTGGCTCCTGCTGGTTCTCCAAGCTGGATCTGTGCTCGGGATACCATCAAGTGGATCTAGCAAAGGAATCACGCTATATAACGACGTTTTCGGCGCATGTAGGATTAAGGTGCTACAAAAGGCTAAACTTCGGCATCTCAAGTGCAGTGGACATTTTTCAAAGTGTCATCCACGAGCTTCTGGCAGATCTGCCTGGCACTATCAATGTCAGCGATGACATCCTAATCCATGCAGCAACGATCCCAGAGCATAATGCTAGGCTCAAGAGTGTGCTTCATCAGATCAAAGAAGCTTGTCTAACCCTCCACCGCCAAAAGTGTGAATTCCTCACCAGCCAAATCCAACTTTTTGGATATGTATTCTCTGCAGCTGGCGTTGCACCTGATCCTGAGAAGGTGCAAGACATTAAGAATGCGCCCCCCCAACCACTGTGGCTGAAATTCGAAGCTTTCTAGGTATGGTCAGCTACTGTGGTTCCTTCATTAAAGACCTTTCTATGCTAACACAGCCGCCCAGAAACCTGACAAAATCCTTTGAACTGTGGGTGTCGGAGTCAGCCCAGTAAAGTGCATTGGAAGCCACCAAGTATGCCCTATCTAGTGACACTATACTCCGATATTTTGATCCCCGCAAAGACACTAAGATTGCAGTTGACGCTGGCCCAAAGGGTTTAGAAGCCGTGCTGCTTCAAAAACAGGGCAGCGATGAGTGGTCACCAGTGGCATTTGCGAGCCGGTAATTGACTGACACTGAACAACGGTACTCGCAAATCGAGAAAGAGGCCATTGCTGTACACTGGGGATGCAAACATTTTCATCTTTATGTCTATGGACAACCATTCCTTGTCACTACTGACCATAAGCCACTCATTCCCCTCTTTAATGGAACAGTGTCAAAACCCCCACCGCAGATAGAAAAGTGGATGCTCCAATTGCCGGACTATAGATGTCATCTAGAATACCGTCCAGGGTCAGATAACCCAGCTAACTACAGAGCCGGGTCTGGTGGCTTAGTGGACTAATGTGTCCACTGTAGGGGCCAGTGTTTCACCTCATGGTCACAGGTTCAATTCCCGGCGGGTTCACTCAGCCTTTCATCCAAAAATCTGAGGTCGATAAAATGAATACCATTGAGCTGGGTAACAATAAACATCTGTTATTCAGCCCCAAGAGCCCTACGGGTGAACGTGCACTTTACAAATACACATGTTATGTTATGTCTCGCCATCCACGAGCTGCCACAGAAAGGGAGATCCATGAAGCTCAGGAAACTGAGGAGTATGTGAGGTATGTGTCTGACAGATCCTGACCAATACCTGTCTCAACTGAAATGATAATTCAGGCGACGTCAAAAGATGACTGCCTACAAAAAACTCTCCAAGCAGTCCGCTCAAACCAATGGCATGGTTTCAGGAAGCAATTGACATCACTCACACCGCTTCCAAATGGATAATGGAAAGCTTATATCATGTTCGCAACGAAGTGTCAGTTGACCCCGATGGGTGTTTGCTGCGAGGCTGCCAGCTGGTCATTCCATCATCCCTCACTGACTGGGTGGTCCAGTTAACACACCATGGACACCAGGGTATGGTGAAAACTAAAAGTCATTTGCAAACAAAAGTATGGTTTCCCCTAAATGACGAGCAAGTTGGGAATGTAGTACGGTCGTGTGCATGGTGTCAAGCTTCTGGGAACCCTAGCAGGCCTGTTCCTGTGGAGACGGAGCCAGGGCCACAACAACCATGGGTTTCAGCCAGTCTCAGTTTTGGGAGTCTACCTGATGGCCAACACACCATGGTAATGATTGATGATTTCTCCAAATAGCCCGAGGTAGAAATCATCCCTGCTCTTACCACTGAAGTTGTGATTCCCAGAATTGAGAAGATCATAGTCACTCACGGTCTCATCTCTGAAATGAGGACGGACAATGGTCCTCCCTTTCAGAGTACGGAGCTTGCGTCGTACTTTGAGATCACTGGTATCCGGCACCAGCGGGTCACACGAAGATGGCCCCATGCGAACGGAGAGGTCGAGAGATTCATGAGGCCCTTAAACAAGGTCATTCATATGGCTGCAGCAAGTGGACAGTCTAGTGAATATGCCATATATTCTTTCCTACTGAACTATCGACAGACTCCACATTCTACCACTGGCCAAGCTCCTGGACATATTTCCCTGCTGTGAATAGTTGTGGACTCTATTCCTCATCACCGGCAGTGGATGCCTGGGGCCATTGATGATTTTCAGGTTCACCTGAAGCGGATCAATGTCAATCGAAAAGCTAGCCACAGACGTCATGCAAGACAGTCCGATTTACACATAGTAGACACTGTCCTGCTAAAAGAGAACTCCTGTGGAAGTAAATTCCGCCTGCTGTTCGACAAGAACCCTTGGGCCATCATCTGCGGAATGGATCCATGATTGTGGCCCAGAGAAGGAATTCCACTGTCACAAGGAATTTCTCCATGTTCAAGAGGTTTCACTCTCCACCAGCCCCTGGTGGCCATGAGTCTGACTCACCCTTGTCTGGTGGTGGTGGTGGTTGATTCTGGTGGTGGTGATTAGGTGACTGTGTCAGACTAAGATGACGATCTCTCAACTTCCCAGTCCGCGTCGAGTCCTCTTTCTGAGCAAGGTGCAACTGATGTGCCACCTGCTGGTGTTTCAGACTGGATTCCTGATCTAGATAGGTCCACTCGTACCAAGTACAGGTTACGTGGTAATCCTGCCCCATCTCAGTGGTTGCGTGACCATCTGGTGTGAACTGCCATTTTCCCAAGACTGTATGTTTCCAGTGGTTTGGGTTATTTGTTTTTGGGATGAATGTAGTGTTGTGCCAGTGACGCAACTGGTCCTGAGGCACTACTGTCCATAGTAATGTATAACCGGAGGGGAGCCTCCCCGACTCCCCTCCGTGTCTGTGCGAAATGGTGGTGACCCGTGGGTTATGTATGGAAAGATATAAATAAGTGGAAGCCAGCGCGGGGAGAGTGGCACTTAGATAGCGAGAGATACCCTGCTAGCTCTGTGAAAAATGAAGTGATGTCCATGTGTCATTCGCGCTTAAATAAACTGGCACTCCCTCACGACATAACAACACCCATGCTCACATATACAGACATATGCTCATATATACATGCACTCGCTCCCGCATAAACACATTCTTTTCCGCAAGTACGCACATAACATACATTTAAAAGCATCTTTTACTGATCTTAGCTGCCATGGAAGGTCCCATTTCAGCTAACTGTACCCCAATTTTTATAATAATAATAATGATTATTAGAGTATTATCCACTAATTGCATAATACAAAATGACAGAAAACAAGGGGGTTGGAGGTACAACCATCGCCCATAAGGGCAAGGCACCCGGGTATTCTTGGCAATTATTTTGCTACCTCTGATGCCAGGAGTTCCAGCTGCGAACTTTGGTGACTACTATTGACGTCCATGCAGTTGGCACAACTTCCATGTGCTTGCAGTAGGGCGCCTTGCTTTGCTTCTACTACACCATGGCAGATAGCCCCGGCTATGTCAGGAGCATGTCAATTCAGAGTTAAGGCTGAATCGCACAATACTGCACGTAGCACAGGCAGATAGCACATGTTCTCTGGGATGTGTCCTTGCCAGGCCAGTCAGTCTAAAGTTATTTGCTAACAGGGATCAATATAAATCTACTTTAACCAATGGATGGTAAAAACCTGGACAAATAGGCACCTGCCATTCCCCGATTTATGGGAAAAAAAATAAATATATATATATATATATATGTATATATTTCGTCACCTGAAGTCATCTCGATCGCTGCTGTTTACAAGAGGCCAACTGTTACTAACTGGTTCACCAGCCGAAAATCACAGAAACGCCAAACACCAAAGAGCCCACTTATAATGCACAGACAGGAAAGACAGTGTACAAAAGAAATGTGGCCACTCTGAGATGTTAAGTAAAAAACAAATGGAATCGGAGAACACAGGAAGTTCTCAGTGTGGAACTGATATATTCTGTCAGCACATCAGGTTGCAAAGGGGGGCTAGGAGCAGTGTGACAGGAACTCCGCAGGCTGGTGGGGGAGGAAGTGACATCCAGCTGGCAGGGTGTCTCGAGGAGTGACGGAGGGCGACAATAAATCAGATTAAAATTAAACAAGAGATTGGTTTATAGTCGAGCTCTTTTTTTTATAAGAAACCTTTATGGTTACTGCTAGGACTTAAACTACTAACCATGCCCCAGTTACCTATAAAAAGCTTTTTTTTTGCCAGATTTGGTAACACAAATAGTCCCAGATTCTTTTGACTTCATGGAATCAATTTGATTACTTAGTAATCAGTTTGATGGTGAGCGGGCCGTAAAGCTCACTGAAAATAGTGAATAATGAAGGGCTGAATTCGATGGTGCATTTTACACCCTCGTGCAGTGGAAGACTGCACCTCTACATCTTGGTGCACAGGATGGCTTTACAGGTGCCGAATTTACATTTACCGGCCCAACTCTAAGGTCTTCATATTGATCGGGATAACACCGTATGCAAAATTACCACCTGCAAAACATAAGCAAAGAAAATCATAACTTACTGCGTTTTGCAGACTGGAATGGGGCAAAGGTGAGGTATTTCATCAGAATACTGAACTTCAAGCGGGCTGTGTTCTGACAGTACCCATAACCTCCACTGTGGGGCTGGGTGAATAAGTTCTGACTGGGCCCTGGGTCAAACCTATAAAAGGCCCGGGGGGTGAAAGCACCAGCTCCAGGCTCCCTTCCCCGGCCCTTCATTTACCAAAGTATCTGGGACAGCTCCGCGACAGCTCCGCGACAGCTCCGCTCCTCCGACCTTGCCCTCGCCACCGTTCCATACATCCACAGAGCAACCACCGGCGGAAGATCATTCTCGCACCTCGCCACCAAGACATGGAACACTCTTCCCACCCACCTGCCTCAGACCAAGGACCTCCTTGCTTCAGGAGACTTCTCAAGACTGGGCTGTTCGAGCAGTAGCAGCCCCCCTTTGCCCCCCTCAGTGCCTTGAGACCCTCATGGGTGAGTAGTGCACTTTACAAATTCCCTGATTGATTGGACAGGGTCCTGTAGGCACAGGAAGGTCTCCACTACTTGTCTGGGTTAAGAAGCACTGACCAGGCTGTGGGTCAGAGCCCCAGCAGGCCCACTGGTGGAAGGACAAACCCCTGGGCTCCATTCTCTGGCTCCCCATGTCACTTGGAGCCCAGGTCAGGGCTCGCAGGCCAAGTAGAGCCTCCCATAGATTAAGAAACTCTAACTAGGCCTAGGCAAGTTTACCTGCCGGCCATGTCCCAATGTGCTCATGACAGGCTCCCTCCTGCTGGTAGCCTTTCTCCAGATTAAAAGGCACAAGCTGCTAGGGATCCCCTTAGAACTGATAATGCATCCCACCTTTAATAATTTACTTACACGGGGACTCGTTTTAGGCCAATGAACCTTTTGACCCTGATTGGAGACTCCTTAAGACGAGATATCTATTCAGCATTTCAATCAATAAATCAATAACCTCATCAATATTCACAATAACAAATCAATCAAATTAGTTAATGACATTAATAAGAATCAAGACACACCATGACCTTCCAGCCATGAATAACCACACAACTTTAGTAGGATTTAAGAGATTTATTCCCTGTTTGTTACACTCTACTAGCAAGTTTATCAGTCTCAATACCAGCAAACACATCAACAATGTTACAATATGGCAACTTGAATAAGATTTTATCAAAGCAAAGATCATGAGCATTAGCACAAAACACAACGTCAACATGAATCAACTTTAGCAGAGTATCATTAGCACGTTATTCAGCAAAGCAAAGATTCAGTCATTTGTCCATTTTCACCCAGTATTTAGTGAACTCCTTAACTAACCTCTAATTAGCATTAGCATGTTGGGCTTTATGCAAAACAATTTAGCAACACAAATTTGGAAAACATCTAACTATGGTCTCTATCAAAAGAGCAGTTGGTACCTAGAAAGAAAAGGCAAACAAACAATTACAATTCATTATCAGATAGTTACCCTCCGTAATGGGTCAGCACACAGAGTCAGTCTTCGTCCTCAGGACATCAGGCGATTCGCTATCAGCCAGGATAAGCATCAAAGTCTCAGCAAGATAGGGTAAGAAGGAATGCTTCCCTCAAAAGGAGGAGAAGTAAGTATCGGGCAAGGCCAGAAATGAGGGTGGTTTAAAGTATCAGAACAGCAAAGACCAAGTCTCCCAGAGTAGCAATAATAAGGGCAAGTAATGGCATCAAAGTGGCGAGGAAGAATGCTGATTTCTCCTTGTGTCACGTCGTTATATTAATCGTGTTGAACAAGCCTCTAATTTCCAATTGGACAATATTTGGTGCATCGTTATCTCTGTCCAATGATCCATTGCACACCTCACTAGAATTTTCACCTAAGACAGTTCTCACGTAGTTTATTGGTTCCTGTGATTGACGTCTCCAACAGGTAGAATGTCAGGTAAGAAAAGTTACACTTATCGCTCCCGTCAGTAGCTCCATTGTCTTTTACCAGTACAGGCGACCTTGCACCTGTTGCGAATTACACTGTTGCATTCGGCAAGAATGTCTCCTTGAGCAAGTCGGGTCTCATGAGAAAGAATTTACTACGGTTACATACACATCTCTAGTTTCTGGAAAAGTACAGTTTCATGTCCTTCAGGAAGACAGCACATTACACGTTAGGAAAACACATTTGCTATGAGACCAGGCAGCTAGGCCCAGACCCTTGCTAACTAAGGCCTAGTGATTAATTTAGCAAAACCTTAGCATATAACCCTAATGCCAATACAAAATCACACATTGGTACATTGTTAACTCATTAGTAGTCAGTTTCATTAATCATCGTATACATTGATGGCCACTCCGCGTGGGCACATTTCAAACGCATACATTAGTAGCACATTAATACATTTTCTATGCAGTATCATTATACATTATTTTGCAAGCATTTCATGTTAATATTGAATATAAAAGCTACACTCCAACAGCATCCTGTTGTTCTCTCCTGGTGCAACAAGTGATCAGTCTGGCTTACCCCAACTGCCTGGTCTGCTGCTGCCTTCCAGACCAGTCCCATGGGCCATTTCTTCAGAGCCTGCCTTCCATGAGTGCAGGCAGGAATGTGAAGCTGACACCCCCATGAAGGATGGCCTTACTAGGAAAACAGTTTAGCCAGCACTGTACTCTGATTTCGTACACTTTGTCCACCTCGGCTGCTGTTTCAAGCAAAGAGCTTCCACCCCACCTGGACTGTCCAACTGAAGGTACATCTCCACCCATCACATTTCTGCTGCAGCTCTGAATGACCATGCTGTAAGGCGTCTTGGCTACCCAGGTCATCACCCTTGTGTCTCGCTCAGGCTGCACTTCAGCCCACCCTTCCCTTCTGTTGTCGCAGAACGTGCTTGGCCTGCTGATGCCTATGTGACTGCCTAGTCCCTCCAGTCTGCTGCTGGCAAGCAGGACCTCCTGCAGCACGCTCCCGAGAGGTGTGAAGATCAGTTCGGGATGGGCATGCAACTCCTTTTCCTGTCCAGCAGGTACAGCTACCTGGTGGATGCTGCCAGTGGCATGTGATTATCTCAAAGGTTGAGCCATGTATGTGTAAGTACACATGACCGGTGCAGTGAAACTAGGAATTGCTTATTAAATCAGTTATGGTTACTGTGACAGCTCCACCTGTTACTTGGTTAACTGTAGTATTTATAGAGCTGAGAGACTGAGAAGAACCTTACTTCCCAGGTGCTAGACTTGCCAGCTCTTGGCGTGGTTTCCCAAGTCTTTTTGCTTCTGACCTCTTGTTTTTGATCTTATGCTGAATTTAGTTTTTGCTGGTACTAGGACCCTGAGCACTGTACCACTGCTGACCAGTGACAGAGTGCAAGTGCTCCCTGTGTAGATGGTACTGGTGATTGGTTTCTTCCTTCTTGGCATAATTGATTTACTAGTAAGTCCCTAGTAAAGTGCACTATGTGTGCCCAGGGCCTGTAAATCTAATGCTACTGGTGGGCCTGCAGCACTGATTGTGCCGCCCACAAGAGTAGCCCTGCAAACATGTCCCAGGCCTTCCATTGAAGTTCCTGTGTGTGCATCTTTAAACTGACATATCGACCTTGCAAATGCACCCAGTTGCCAGGCCCATACCTTCCCTGGCAGGGGCATTGCTTTTCATTTGATTCTTTAAGTGTCCTTTAAAAATCCTTGCTTCCAAATGGTTAATTTTTCCTATTTGTCCCTCCTTTTCATCAGTGGTTCACTCCCCTGGAGCAGTGCCCCAGTACTCATAGCCTTCTACTTGTCCCATGTAAACAACTAGAAAATGGACTACTTTTTCCTTTGTCCAAGAGTACTGCACACAAGTTCTTGATCTTTTCAGTCACCAAGCTCCGACTTCCGTTTATGTAAACAGTTTCTTTTTTGTTTTTTGAACTCAACACTAGCGCAGCACAGCAGCCACTTTCATGTGTTGTCATTCCTGCTGCACGCCTTTTATTTATTCCATGTATCTTTCGACTTCCCTGCAGTTGACTGTATATTTAATTTGGAAAAGTCTGTTGGTTTTACTGCTGACCCTGCAGTTGTGAGATGGAGCATGCTTTTTGGTTATTTTAGTGCATCAAACGAACTTGTTTTGTTTATTTGGATTCTCAACATGAGCTCAGCACTGCACCTGCTTTCACGTGGTATCATCGTGCTTGGAGAAGTCTTTTTATTTTAGCACGGGCCACGCACTTTGTTTTGAGCTCTTGACCTAAGAGCAGCAGGGTGCCCGATTTCATGTGTTATCATTACGGCCACATGCCTTTTCTGGATTTATCTTTTAACTTCCCTGCAGTTGACATAAGTGCAGCACGGCGCTCACTTTCACGTGTTATCATTGCAGCCGTGCGTCTTTTATTAATTGGATGTATCTTTTGTCTTCCTTGCAGTTGAATGTAAATTTCATTTAGAGGATCGCGGTTATGAGTTGGTGTTTGCTTTTGGGTTATTTTACTGCATTGATCAAACTTATTTTCTCAAGCCAACACCAAGGCGCAATATCGCAGGCCCCATGACGTAATTACAAAAAGATTGAAATCCATTTTGTGAAAAGCATGGGTCGTTCTTCGCCATTTACTAAGGAGTGCACGTGGTTTCGGCCTGCAGGTCTGGTTTAGTAAACTTTGCTATTGACAGTTTTGAGCCATTTGAATTTGTGTTTTCTACGGAATGTTGTTTGAAAACTAACGTACATAGGTGAATTATATACTATGAAATCCTTGAACATTATTTTCCAACGTTCCTATGTTCAGCCGTATTCGACTGCTAACCAACGTGTGTATCTTTGACGTGGCCAGCTTAACTGACAATTAAGGGCATAGCAGCAACATTTTGTTTCGGGCCTATCCTTGTACATCATGATACCGCCTTTTGAGATTGGTTTCAACATCCTTTTCGTGATTAGTATATCCTCTGACCTGTACCATGAGACTCCCCTCTGGTGTGTGCCTGCTGCAGCATAATGCTCTTGTCTTGTGTGTGTCTGATGCGGTTACAAGCTCCGTTCCTGCATGTGCCTGCTGTTGTCCAAGCCTTCCTTGCTACGCCCCTGTAATCTGAGACTCTTGTGCGCGCCTGCATCAGCCTAGGAGTCCTTTCCAATGTGTGTTTGCTGTACCCCGAGGCCCCCTTTCTGCATGTTCCTTCAGTATGTGCCTGCAGCAAGTAAAGGCTCCCATCCTACAGTTGCCTCATCTGCTGTGTCATAATGCACCTTTGCTATCCGACTCCCTTGTACCCTTTATTGAAGTATAGGGTATCACCGAGGGACAGATTTGCTTGCAGCAGAAGGTGTAGAGTGCCACAGGCCATCCTCACAACGAGCTAATCTTATTATCGTCCTAGAGTTTGGTCTCTGCTTTTTCAGCTCTGTTCTTCTGACTTTACTTAAGATTCCTGTTTTAGTGCCTCGCCAATGCACCAGTCTGAAGCACTAGTGGTGCATGAATTTATTAATGTTGCATAAAAAATATTTATCCTATCATTGCCACTCCACCTTTCAGTGCTAGCATTAATAGACATTCAATATGTGCCTACTTGCGTAAAGGATTAAGGAACAACAGGAGCTTAAAAAACACTCATGTTCATATTCCACCATTCCAGCAGCCACACTAAAATACAACATAAATAAAACATATTGGAAAAGCCATAGGCAAGACCCATTGAATTTGCCAATGCTTGTTACTACCTATAAGACACCCCTAAAGTAGGCCCAAGGCAACCCCCTGGACCTCTGACACCACAGAGTTAGAACACTTCTGATCTGAGGACATTCTGCCAGGAAGCTGGATGCTGTAGGTGGGATTGCCACTCTGCTGTTGGGTTGCTAAGCTGGCCTGCTGCTTGCTGCTTCTGTCCTGGAAGTGAAAAGACTGGAATTGGCTTTCTACATACTGCTTTCCAAGTTTCCCCAAGGCCTTAAACTGAGCTTGCCTCCTGTTAAGAAGTATCAGGGCCATCAAAGACTTCACCTACCAGCACCTGGGCTCTCTTGCTGAGCAACCTGACTTGCCAAGTGGTGCCAAATCCAGTTCCTGGCCCCTTAGAAGTGAGCTCTGGTGCAACCAAGAAGAAACTAAGCACATCGACTACAGAGCGATTTCAGAACCGGCGCCGCTCTTTGACTCTGCGCCTCCACCTGCACCAGAGCTGTGGTCCCCACTAACGACGACTGTGACCTGCAACACAGGCACGATACTGCTGCAGCGCCTCTGAAATGCCCCACAGTGTGAGTTCCGAGTGCTGTGTCACCGATGTCCTTGACACCCGGCTCTGACTACACCGCAGCACCTGTGGCTACGTGGTGTGATCGTGACACCACAAAGTCGACTCCTTGCAGCTTGACCTGCTGGATTCATCAACCCCACTTTGTCGTAAGAAACCAATGCCTTACCATCAACGCCACATCACTCCCCTGCAATCGTAAACCAACACCTCACCTCCCCTTCCTAGCAGTAAGGAAGTGACGCCTCACCTCCCCAGTAGCAGTAAGGAACCAACACCGCACCGGATCCAGTGATGCCTCAAATCCTGACTCTGGGCAACATCTTTATTTCCTCGTTTTCCAAGGTACTGCACATGGGGTTCGTGCAACTCCATGACCAGCCCACACTCCCTCGTGAGTGGCATTGGCATATTGGAAGCAACTCCGTCAATTTGGCGTAATAACTTCAGATGGAGCTATTGTGTTTCTAAGCGCTATACTAGGATTTATTCTTTGAAAATTAGTATCTTTACTTGTGTATGTTGGATTTTTGTCATTTTTGACCTTGTTTTACTCAGATAAATATTGGTTAGTTTTATAAACTTGTGTGGAGCACATTTGTGGTGTTTTCACTGTGCTACTCTGTGGGTATGTACAAATACTTTACACATTGCCTCAGAGATAAGCTTGAGTAGGAAGCTGGCCTGGTGTGTGGTGGGTACCTAAGGTGCTTACACCTTATACCAGGTCCAGGTATCCCCTATTAGTGTAGTGTAGGCAGTGTCTAGAAGCCAGGCTCTCTAGAGGTAGCTGTGGATGAGCAGCCAAGGTTTATCTAGGAGACATTCAAAGCTCATTCAATATCACTGTAGTCACACTGCACTTACACACATGAAAGAATACACTCAGTGTTACAAAAATAAAAGTACTTTATTATGGTAACACAACAGCAAAATACTTCAGAGGCAATACTCCCTTAGGAGGTAAATAATACACAAGATATATACACTAGTTGTCAGAAATAGACATAAGAATAGTTAGAAAACAGTGCAAATAGTGTAAAACACAATAGAGAATAGTGGACCTAGGGGGAGCACAAACCATATACTAAATGGAATGCAAGAGTGTCACCCTCACCCAAGTAAGTGAAGTGTGTAGAGGGTCACTGGGGTACCAGGAAAGCACAAAAGTAAGTACCACAACACCCCCAGCAACCAGGAAAGCAGGAGCAAATTACTAGAATTTCCCCAGAACACCCATTTAGAAGAAAATAAGAGAATTGCAAAACCCAGAGATGACTGCAAGAAACCAATGGTGCCAGTGCAGTGTGCCCTCACACACAGGTACCTGCACCCTGCCCTCTGGACTGAGAGGGCCTACCATAGGGGTGACTTACAGTGCCCTGGTGTAGTGACCTAAAGTGAAAACAGGTGCATGCACCCGGTTCACGCGTTCTGCAATGGCAGTCCTGCAGAACCCTTTGCATGGGCTCCCTATGTGTGGCAGAATAACTGCTGCAGCCCCTAGGGATCCCCTGGAACCCCAATGCCCTGGGTACCTGGGTACCATATACTAGGGGCTTACATGGGGGCACCAGTATGGCAATGGTGGGATGAAATATGTTCCAGCAACCAAGGTAAAGGAGAGAGCATAATCACTGGGGTCCTGGTTAGCAGGATCCCAGTGAACACAGTCAAACACACTGACAAACAGGCAAAAAGTGGGGGTAAACAAGCTAGAAAGAGGCTACTTTCCTACAGCGTATGCCAAGCTACCAAGGGGGTGAGTGGGGGTTATCTTGGCTGTGTAACTCCCTTACCCTGACTAGAGTGAGGGTCCCTACTTGGACAGAGTGCAAACCAGTGACAACTAGAGACCCCACTTTTAACACTGGTGCTCAGCAGTGAGGATAAGACTTGTAGTTATACTTTCCCTATAGTGATTGGTATACACTACTTCTAATTGCAGACCATTACACTCCAACATACTAATTTGATTTTCCTCTTTTTGCAACTTTTGAGTTTTATTCACAAACATGTCTCAGTCTGTTGAGCCATGAGTTGGAGCTGCAAATTTGATGTTTGAGCAGGAGAGTTTGGAGAGCTATTCGGTGCTCTCAGCTCAAAAAGTACTGCAAGGAGCTCAAAGGTCCTATTAAAGGTCTAACTAGGAAGCAGAAGCTGCAAAAGGCACTGAAGGCTTAGTCGGCAGCAAACAGAGGAGGCAAATGCTTTTGTAGATAGAGAAGAGCAGAGCATGCATGGTGATTTTGTTGATAATCAGGATCTACCTGGAAGGAAGGCACCTTCCAGGGCAAGCAGCAGTGTTTCCTCAAGAGGTCTAACCCCAGAGGAGCTGGAGGAATGATTGTAGGCTAGGAGACTTTGAATAGAGTTGGAGAAGCTCAGGTTGGAACTTCAAAGGGAGCTCCAGTTGGAAATAGCCATGCTCAAAAGAGAGGCGGAGAAAGAGAAAATTGCCATGGAGGAGAAGAAAATGATTTTAGCTCTAGAGCTAGAAGGAGCTGTACTTAAAAAGCAGGTCCAGCACAGATGGTGGCAACAGTTCTACCATGTGGTCTGAGGGAAAGGTACATATACCCAAGGATGTGGTGAAGGATTTCATTGTTGGGGATGACATAGAGCAGTGGTTCAGGGGTTATGAAGTGGCATTGAGAATATCACAAAACAAAATAAAATGATGGACGGAGTGTTGAAACTTTTCAAACACTCACCCCCAGTCACAGATCTCGGTTTAATTCATCGTTATTTTGCTCGCCACGTCACCCCAGTTTGGACCAGCAATATGCAAATCAGTCTTGACCCTGTTCCCCATGGGAACAGTCAAGCCCGAACTGTTAGGCCAGGTCGTCCCTGGAGAGGAAACAAGCATCCTGGGACCGGTTGCAGGGTATCACCCTTCATCAGCCAGGCTAGCTTGAATCTACTGGCGCAGTAAGCAAGGGACCCACGTCTGGGCATACCCTTGGCACTTAGGGCGCACAAAGCAACATCACAAAACAAAATAAAATGATTGACGGAGTGTTGAAACTTTTCAAACACTCACCCCCATTCACAGATCTGGGTTTAATCCATTGTTATTCTGCTCACCACGTCACCCCAGTTTGGACCCAGCCACATGCAAATCAGTCTTCACTCTGTTCCCTATGGGAACAGTCCAGCCCGAACTGCTAGGCCAGGTCCTCCCTGGACAGGAAAGAAGCATCCTGGGACTGGTTTCAGGGTATCACCCTTCATCAGCCAGGCTAGCTTGAATCCAGAGTCATTGAGAATAAAAAGGGGCCCTGAGAGAGACTCGGGTGGGGGGCAGGCCTGTTGAAGTACTTCTCAGTGGAGGGGAGGGACTCCTTGTTGGCATTAGATCCAGAAGATCAGTTGAGATACCCTACCATGAAAGACACCCAAACCAGGAGATATGGTCTCACCCCAGGAAAGTTATAGGATAAAGTTTAGGGAGAGTACTAAACTTGGTTCTCAAACCTGGGTGGAGTATGTTAATTCCTTTTGCAGAGGACTTGATGGCTGGGTGAAGGGCAGCAAGGTAACAGACTATCTGGGGCTGTACAATTTGATTGTATGGGAGCACTTTTTTAGTCGTTGCTTTTCAGAGCTATGCCAGCACTTGATTGACAGCAAGCTTACTGACCCCCAGGAAGCTTGCCAAAAAGGCAGACTGCTGGCTCAGGACCAGGGTCCAAAAGAAGTTGTATGTGGAAGACTCAGCCAAGAATGGGCATTGTCCCCAACAGAAGAAGGTGGGGGGGCAAGGATAAAACTAAGGAGTTCTCAAAATGGCCCTGAATTAGTTCCCAGTGTAAGGAATCACAACCCCTTGTTGAAAAGAAAAGTTGGTTCCCTTCAGGAAAGCCTGCAGGAAAGGGCCCATAAAGTTTTTCACCTGTAATCAGGAAAGGCATTTAAGTGGGAGTCCTGAGTGTCTCGAGCGGGCACAGCACCCAATTGGTAGACAGTCACTGTCGATAGCAAGTGTAGTACTTGGGGAGGAGCTGGCCCCATTTAGTGGTGGGGATCCAGCTGAGTTAACCCTAGTCTCCCTGGGTGAGGTGGTCCAGAGAACCCTCATGCCTGACAACACTAAGAAGTAAAGGCAGTGGGTGACCATCAATGGAAGGCTCTGAGAGACACAGAAGCCAGCACGACAACTGTCTGCTGTCATCTTGTCTCTGAGGAGAAGATAATCCCTAACGTGGTCCAACAAGTTGTAGCAGTAGACAACACTGAGCGCCAATGTTTAGTAGCTCAGGCTCCTTTAGAATGGGGGTAGCATCAGGCTCCTTGAGGGTAGCTGTGAGTCCATCCACACCTGTTGACTGTCTACTCGGGAACGACATGGAGCATACCACCTGGAAGGAGGTGAAGCTCAGGTCGCACTTGGAGATGTTAGGATTGCCAGAGTGGGCATGCATGACCACACATTCCATGGCCACCAGAGAGGGTGATCAGAAGGACCTGAAGCCTGGAACAGTATCCCAGCTACCTGTCAAGAGAAGGAGGGTTGAAGGGCATGGGAAACCCGCTCTTGAGATTCAACTTAAGGTTGCGGAGCCTGGGGCAGCCCATGTGGTGGTGGTACCCCAGTGTCTCAGAGCCTTCCTACTGGGTAGGGCTTATGATGTGCCACTGGCAGGTCATTTAGGGCAGGACAAGACCTTTGGCAGGCTTGTCACACTCTTCTGTGGGCCCCAAATGAGGAATAACTCAGATGCATTCTATAGGACCTGTCAAACCTGCCAGAAACGTGGCAAATCTGGAAAGAGGTGTGAGGCTCCTCTTCAACCATTTCCTCTCATGAGCACCCCTTTTGAGCTGGTGGACATGGACATTGTGGTGCCTCTGGATCCCAAGACAGCCATAAGCAACAGGTTTATACTGGTCTTAGCGGGCCATGCCTCCAATCAATGCTTAATTTGTGCTTGTTGTTTCCGGTGCTGAGCACAGGCACTTATGTTTGAGGGCCGACGCTTAGTCTTCTGCCTCAAGTATTTGCTGCGAGCAAAAGACATGATTGGGAAAGACGGAGGAAGAGAAATACGAAAAAGCGTCACAAGGGGAGAAAGCAGAAAGCTGCAGGTGTGAGCTGAAGGGGCAGGGAGTCGCAATAAATGGATTGAAGAAGTCCGAGATGGCTTCTGGATTACGCTGCCTCAGTATTCCGTGCTCACACATTTAATTGCAGCAGCCTCGTGTTTTAGAGAAGGGCTTTGAGCACTGGCACCTTTTTATTTACAAATTAAGCACTGCCTCCAAGTATCCTGGAGCTATTCCTCTGAGGACAGTGACTGCATCCACTATGGCCAAAGCACTTATGGAGATATTTACCCTTGTGACATTCGCCAAAGAGGTGGTTTCTGACCATGGTACCAGTATCATGTCATTGTACATGAAAGCCATGTGGAAGGCGTGTGGTGTTACCTACAAGTTCACCATGCTTCATCACCCCCAAAGCAATGGGTTAGCTGAAAGGTTCAACTGTACCCTGAAGGGCATGGTTATGGGTCTCTCAGAACCCATGAGGTGTAAGTGGAACATCCTGTTACCATGTCTGTTGTTTGCCTACAGGGAGGTTCCACAGCAGGGGGTTGGCTTCAGCCCTTTTCGAGTTTCTGTATGGGCTCCCTGTGAGAGGGCCTCTCAGTCTGGTGAAGGAGGGCTGGGAGCAAGCTCCTAAGATGTGTTCAGTTAAATGCTGGCCTTCAGGAACCATATCTCAACCATAATGGGGAGGCCCAATAACCCTAACTGTACCAGGGCCAAATCTCAATATACCATTCTCACTTTACAGTACGGATAAATAAGTATATTACCATACTAACAATGAAAACATAAATTGATCATTGTGGACAATTATTGTCCTATTTTTATTTTTAGTGGTTGTTAATGTTTTTGTGTCTCCCTATTCGACTCATATCACAAAGTGGAGTTGCATGAATACAACAGTACACATAATAACATTGCTCAGTTCTTAACCTGATACAAAACAACCAAAAACCTAATAAACTACCAAAGCATCCTCAAACCACACATAGGAATAAATGAAAATAAAGAAATAAAAAGCGAATAGTTCTAAGCACTGGAGTCCGTCTTTTTTAAAAAAAAGGAGCTGCTGAACCTTCCTCTGGCAAGCAAACTTGTATCATGAGGTAATGATGCTTGGTGCAATTGTCTTTAGGGGTATTTGCTCCCAATGATTATACACAATACCATTTATTTTCAATTGTTCCATTACTCCAAAATCTTTCAAAACATTCCTCAAAAAAATGGTCGACGCGTTTCAGCCTTTTAACTTCTGGCCTCCTCAGGACATCAGACACAGTGCCTTATTTTTGTGTGCAGTGCCCTTTCTCGAACTCGTTTTTCATAAAGAAGTTGCAGTTCGCATTATATTATCCTTCTGTAATGGTGTGACGCTCTATCTTCACTTCTTGCACAGCATACAGCATGTACAAAAACGCTGTGCTCATTTCAAAGTTCAAACCTTTTTCTGTATAGGCGCGCGCGTGTATTTAAATGCAGCGTTCCTGAAAAGCGATTGCCTTCAGGAACCAGGCAGCCTGCTTCCAGAAACTCGCCCTGGAGAATCTGGAAGCTAGCCACAAGAACATGAAACATTGGTATGACCAGAATACCACTTTGGTTGAGTTTCAGCATGGCCAGAAAGTGTGGGTGATGGCCCCGGTAGAGTCCCGTGCTCTCCAAGACAATTGGCCTGGGCCATTTGAGATGAAGGAGCCAAGGGTAATGTCACCTCCTTGGTAGACATAAAGATTCCGAGGAACCCTTTGAGGGTCCTACACATGAACCACCTCAAGCTGCACTTTGAGATGTCAGAATTGACCATGTTCTTGGTGATGGATGATGGGGTGGAAAAAGAGACCTGACCTCCTGTCTTCGAAAGCGCAGGATGGGTCAGTGGATGGTGTGAGCCTCTCACCTACTCTGACCCAAAAAAGCAGAGGAACTGTCGCCAGTTACTGGGACAGTTCGCCTCTATGTCCTCCCTCATTCCTGGAGTCACCTAATGGTGTACCCACGACATTAACAGTGGAGATAGCCTGCGTGTTAAGCACAAGCCTTCCAGGCTGACTGACATAGTGAGGAACAGCATCAAAGATGAAGTCTCTTAGATGCTTGAGTTAAGGTTGATTGAGCACTCCAACAGTCCTTGGTCCAGCCCATTGGTTTTGGTCCCCAAGGCTGCTCTACCTGGTGTCACACCTGAACTGAGGTTCTGTGTTGACTACTGTGGGCTCAGTGCTATCACCAAGACTGATGCACACCCCATCCCCTGAGCTGATGAGCTCATTGACCGGTTGGGAGCTGCCACCTTCCTCAGCCCATTTGACCTAATGACAGGGTACTGGCAGATTGCTTTGGCCGAGGAGGCAAAAGAGAAGTTGGTATTCTCAATTCCAGGGGGGTATTATCAGTTTCATGTTATGTACTTTGGGTTGCAGAATGCCCCTGCCACATTCCAGAGGCTGCTCAATTAGGTCCTGGCTTGGTTAGAGAACTTCAGTGCAGCCTACCTAGATGATATTGTTGTCTTGAGCTCTAGCTGAGAGGTACACTTGCACCCCTCCAGGAAGTTGAGGGCCCTGCAGAGTGCAGGAACTATCACGGCCAGTATGTGCCAAATAGGGCAGGTGTATGTGGTATACTTGGGACACCAGGTAGGGTGCAACCAGATGGTGCCAATACAATTCAAGATCAACACCATTCTGGCTTGACCACCCCCCAAGACCAAGACAGAGGTGAGAGCCTTTTTAGGTCTCACCGGATACTACAGGAGATTTGTTAAGGGGTATGGCACCATTATTGCCCCCCCCCTTGACAGAGCTGACTTTCAAGAAGCAGCCGCGTCAAATGATCTGGACAGAGGTGTGCCAGACCACTTTTGACATCCTGAAGGAGGATGCGTGCACAGCACCAGTGCTCAAGGATCCTGACTTTTCCAAAGAACATGTGTTACAGATAGATGCCTCAGACCATGATGGGTGGGAACCATGCTTTCACAGCTAAACAAAGAGGGCCTAGATCAACCTGCTGCCTTCATTAGGAGGAGGATACTTCCCAGGGAACAGAGATGGAGTGTAATAGAAATGGAAGCTTTTCCTGTGGTCTGGGCAATGAAGATGCTAAGATCCTACTTGTTTGGGGCTCACGTCTGGGCTCAGAGAGACCACAGGTCCATCATATGGTGATGCAGATAAGGGGTGAGAATCCTAAGCTGTTGAGGTGGTCCATCTCCCTAAAGGGAACGGACTTTACGGTGGAACACCGCCCTGCAACAGAACACACCAGTGCTGATGGTCTTTCATTCCTTTCCTTTCCTTTCTTCTGCCTAAGTGATGAAAACTCCCAAGAGGTTGGGTAGTTATCCCCACTTTCAGCTGGGGGTTACACTATTTAGACCTGTCACTCTTGGTGTGGTTTCCTCTGTCTTTTTGCTTCTGACCTCCTGTTTTTTATCCTGTGCTGAATAAAAAGATTTCTAGCATTCCCGACAAAGAATTCTCAATTCTATTAAGGACACTGAGGTGAAGATTATGGGGGTCATTAAGACCCTGGCGGACGGCGGAGAAGCGGCGGTCTCACCGCCAACAGGCTGGCGGTAAATTTTTTGCAATTATGAGCATGGTGGTTACCGCCATGGTCATCCGCCACTTCTCCGTTCCGCCCACCAGGGCGGAGACGACCGCTGGGCTGGAGACCTGGGTCTCCAGCCCAGGGGTCGTCACAATACCGCCAGTGGTATTTTGACCCAGCTTACCGCCATGGATTTCATGGGGTTTTGAACCGCCATGAATTCCTTCCCTGACAAAGATAAGGGTCTCCCCCACCCGAGTCCTTCCCCTACACCCCCCACCACCCCTGCCACCCCCAAAGGTGGCAGGAACCCCCTCCCCACCCCAACCCCCAACATCACATCACACATACACAGCCGACACGCACGCAGGCACCACAAACACACATACCCAAACACACATCAACATACATGCGAACAGCCACGTACACATTCATACACGTACACCCACATTCAGACATATACGCACACATCCATACAGACATACATACAGACATACACGCACTTATTTCCAAACACACAACACCCCGCAAGCATACAGGCACTCACACACACCCTCTACATGCACACACGCACACCCCCATGCACCCACACAACACACAACACCCCCCTGCCTCCCTCCCCTAACGGACGATCAACTTACCTGGTCCGTTGATCCTCCGGGAGGGGACGGGATCCATGGGGGCAGCTCCGCTGCCACCACACCGTCAACAGAACACCGCCACGCGTGGTGTTCTGTTGATGTGGCGGTGGAGGTGGAGCAACCTCCACTTCACTGCCGCCCGCCAGTATGGCTGCTGGAGGCTCTCCGTCCGAAAAAGGACGGAGAGTTGCCAGCAGTCATAATACGCTGAGCGGAAAACCGCCACCACTGGCGGTCTACAGTACGGCGGTCCCTCGGCGGTCTTTTCAAAAGACCGCCGAAGTCAAAATGACCCTCTATGTTTCTATTCCTATGCTTTAATATTTCAGCAGCCAATAGTAAAAGTAAACAAACAGTCAGATGATAACCATAGATATGGGTCCTATAAATACTCTTGCCCACATAACACTTCCTCTTCCTTTGAAATCTAAAGCAATAACATTCAACAAAACCTTTCAATTAGAGTCATATTCAACAAAGGAACAAAAAATCATTTCCCCAGGGACCTGAAGACATCCAAAACCGGAAGAACTGTCCAGCACTTGTTCCTGTTAAAACAATCAGTGTGCCAAGCACTACAATGGTGTCCATACATCCAGGAAGTATCCTAGATCACTTATCATCCAGCCCTAAAAGGAATGAGAAAAAAACAAAGTCAAAGTATTCACGGTCTATCCACGGTGAAGAGCCACAATGTGCAATAATATATTCTGCACAAGGGAGGGAACAGTTAGTAGCATCAAAATGCATGAGCATAACAACATAACACTGCACTGTCCACCGTAATATAAAAACAGATATGCTCTCCTACGTAACTGATTGGGTAGGATAATCCTCGCCTCCGTCTCCTTAATAGAATTGAAAATTCTTTGTCTCGAATGCTAGAATTTCTTTTTATCTATGTCAGGACTAGAGGCTCTGATTAGGTTAGTTTAAAGCTGATCCATTACAATTGAGGACACATCTAGTATATTTTTTACAGTAAAAACGTGGACTCAGAGGACCAATCCGCTGCCTTCAAAATGTCCTCTAAACGAGAGCCTAAAGCAAATGATTTGGAAGCCATAGCTCCCCTTGCAGAATGCGCTAAAAAAAATTGAAGTATTGATACCTGCTTCATTAAAAAGCCATTTCACACATCTAGCAGTGTAGCTGTGGCCACTGGGCGAAAAGGTCTCTGTAATGCAATCAATTGACCCTGCATATCAGATCGAAATTCTGCGTACTGGCCTCATATGCTTTCAGACAATGAACTACACATAACTTAGAATTACCTGGGAAAGCTGGATATGACACCATTCTGGATTTGCCCTTAGTCCTCCTAGATATTAGAAAAGAAACTCCTTCAGGAGAAAATTGCCCACCTGCTAAGTCTAAAGCTTTTACATCAGAAACTGTCTTGCAAGAGATAAGACAGAGCAACATGGTCAATTTGGCTGACAACTGTTTCCGCAATAGATATTTATTACCTGGCCAAGAATCCAAGAATCTAAGGACTATGTTGACCTCCCATAAACAAGAATATTTTGGTTGAAGAGGATTGAACGTTCAAATACCACTCAGCATGTTGCAAGCAATGGGCAATTGACCTACTATAAAGGAATGGCCGACTGAAACGACTGATCAGAAGTTGTTCACAGACCGGTAAGCCATTCCAGCCGAGGAAAGAAAATTCACAATCAAATGGCAATCTGCTCTAATGGGATCCGCACTCCGTGAATTACACTAATCACACCAACGTCTCCATGCAGAGGCGTATCTCTTATGAGTTTCTGCTGGCCAAGCGAGACTAATGAACTGCTGAGCGTCTTTTGAAAGGCCTGGGATATTCCATCTTTCCTCAAAACCAGCCAGGCCACTAGAGAAAGTTGACCTGTCTGTATCAAAGGACTGGAAAGCCCCCCCCAGATCTAATTAAAGGTTCTAACGCCATGGAAGAAGAACCGGCGGGGGCACACGCAAGCTCCAAAACACCTGGGAACCAAGGTTGAGCCCTCCACAGAGGGGTCACTAAAATGATTTCCCTTTTTGATGTCTCATCTGAGCTAGCACCCTGGGAATCATCACAACCAGGGGAAATGCATAGTTCTGAGAGGGGCTCCAAACCTGGAGAAAAGCATCTATCGCTAGATCCTCCTGGTCTGGACGCCAACTGAAAAACACTGGAAGTTGACAGTTCAGACGAGAGGTGAAGAGATCCACACTGCATGGACCCCATTTGTGAATCAGCGTGCAGAAGGCTTGTGGGTGAAGCCTCCAATCACTGAAGTCTTGGAGGTGATGAGAGTGCCAGTCTTCTATCACATGTTTCTGACCTAGAAGATATTCCGCTGTCACAAATATGTGATTCTGCAGACAAAAGTGCAAAAAATCCTTGGCTATTTCTGAGAGCATCTTGGACCTGGTCCCTCCCAGCTTGTTCACATAACTCACCACTGAGATGTTGTCCCTGCGGAGTAAAATGCAGCAATTTGCCGAGAAACTCTGAATTGCAAACGAACCTGCCAATAGCTGAGGCAGTTGATATAGAGATCTAGTTCCTTCAAGGACCATCGACCTCCCGTGGAGATCTGACCGCAACGGTCTCCCCAACCACATTGGCTGGCATCCTTCTCTGTAATCATCGCTAGGGCTGCACCAAAAATGGCTCTGCCATTTCAAGCCTCCATGTGATCCAGCCACCAGGAGATCTGCGACTTGACCTACTACGACAGGGAGATCTTCTGGGAATAAGAAAGACCCTTGTTCAGATGCTGAATTTTCAGGCGTTGAAGGGCCCGATAATCAAGGGATCCCAGAAATATTGCCTGAATAGAGGATGCTAGGAGGCCTACTACCCTGGCAATGTACCTCAAGGAAGTGTTCGTCGAAGACAGCACTGACCTCAATTCTTTCTTGATATTTCTCATCTTGCATGAAGGAAGCCTCAGCTGGGAAGAGAGGGAGTCTATCTGAAACCCCAGAAATTCTAGGTTCTGGGTCGGGGTTAAGACTGATTTCTGCTCATTGACAGTAAATCCCAAGTCCTGGAAGAGAACAATAGTCCATTCTAGATGAGCCAGAGTTGTCAGCGGGCACTGAGACATTATGATAATGTCATCCAGATAAATGATTAGATGGACCCCTCTTGACCTCAGATACTCTACTACTGGTTTCATCACCTTCGTGAAGCACCAAGGTGCGAAAGAAAGACCAAAGGGAAGGACTTTGAACTCATAACACACGTCGTGCCATAGAAACTGAAGGAAACGATGGTGAGGGGGAAAGATGGCGATGGTCAAATAAGCAACCTTCAGGTCCAGCCGTACCATCCAGTCTCCCAGTTGGAGGCTGTCCCTTAAAAGATAAATACCTCCCATCTTGAAATGAGGAAAATAGAACGGAGAAAACCTCTCGGGTGAATAAATGACTTCTGAATGGCCTCTTTCTCGAACAGAGACAGAGGGGGTCATTCTGACCTCGGCGGTAAAAGGCGCTTACCGCCGGTCAGAAGCCCGCCATAACACCGCCGCGGCAAGCCGCCACGGTCATTCTGACTCGCAACTGCCAAACCGCCGAAAACCCGACATCCTCAATAATCCGCCACACCAAAGGTCAGCGAAAAAATGGCGCTGACCAAACCTCCACCGTCACGCCAACAGAAATACGCCCCTACCATTCCGACCCACAAATCCACGCGGCGGTCTTTCAAACGCGGTATTCCATTGGCGGTACACACCGCCGCGGTCAAAATACACACACCCATAGAAAACTCAGCCACATTGGTCACTTCGAAATACACACACCTGATACACATACTAACACCACTCTCACACACCCAACACAATATAAAACACACACCCACATCACCCACAAGCCCCTACCACCCGAAATCATTGACGAAGGCTAGAGACAGAGCACAGAATAGAGAATCCCACAACACAGAGGCACACAACACCATCACCCACACAGAATCCACGCACCAAACACCACACACCACCACACGCACCACACTCATCACCAAAAACGCCACCACACACCTCAACCACACCACCCCATGGCACCCCAAAGACACCCCAGGTTCAGTGACGCCGAACTCAGGGTCATGGTGGAGGAAATAGTCAGTGTAGAGCCCCAGCTCTTCGGGGCACAGGTGCAGCACACCACAATTGCCAGGAAGATGGAGCTATGGCAAAGGATAGTGGACAGGGTTAACGCGGTAGGACAGCATCCACGCAATCGGGAGGACATCAGGAAGAGATGGAACGACCTACGGGGGAAGGTGCGTTCCATGGTATCAAGGCACAACATAGCGGTGCAGAAGACTGGCGGCGGACCCCCACCTACTCCCCCAGAATTTACCGCGTGGGAGGAGGAAGTCTTGCACATCCTGCATCCTGAGGGCCTCGCTGGAGTAGGCGGAGGAATGGACTCAGGTAAGGCAAATCTTCACTACTGCTTCCCACCCCCACCCCACCTGAATGCCAAATCATGCCCCACCCTCACCCCCTCCCCCATCACACCAACCCCTAGCAAAAGCCTCACCATCACAACCCACCCAACCCAACACCAAGCCCTGCATGCGACCCCAAAGCATGGACACCCAACACCAAAGCATGCCCACTGCACCCCCACATCACCCCCACAAGCCACCCTCACAAAAGCCCCCACAAGGAAATGCCTGCACATGGGTACACGGACACCCACCCATCACACGAAATCCCACACACAGAAGCAATAACCATACCTTTATACCCCTGCAGGACCCGGACGCCACCACACCGCCACGGAGGGTCCAGAGATGTCCATCCCACCCCCAGAATAGGCCCCCAGCGATGACAGCAGCTCTGTCTCCCTGGAGCCAGACGACCAGCCCGGCCCATCGGGGACCTCTGGACAGTCGGTTCCCCACAGACAGCCACAGGCTACACCAGACCCAACCCCCTCTGGGAACACCAGCACAGCTCCCACCCAGCGGGCCCATGCCTCTGACTTCAGGGCACGTAAATCAGCGGTGTGTCCACCACTACAGGGCACCCAGGTTGACCCACCACCCCAACAACAACAGGGACCTGGGGGCAGTGGTAGTGGGCACACCGGCCAGGGGACAGAGGCCCAGGGACACAAGGGAACTGGGAGGGCTGCTGTGCGACAGGGGGGGGACAGGCCCGGGGAACCGACTCTCCAAGAGGCCCTCTCCACCATCATGGGAGCATACCACCGCTCCCAGGAGACGATGGCGACGGTACTGGCCCGGTTCCAGGAGATCCAGGAACTGCAGGAGGAACGGTACATGGGGTTCAGGGAGGAACTGAGGAACTGAGGAACATCGGTTCCGCAATGGGGACCATCGTCCTGGCCCTTACCCAGATCGTCACCACATTGCGGGACCATGTGGCACCCCAAAGTGCCCCTGTCACTAGCCCAGGCCAGGAACAGCCTACCACCTCCGCCGGCGCCAGTGGACAGGAGGCCCCCACACAACGACAGGCCACCAGAACCCCACCTCCTGCAGAAGAAGAACCACCCCGCAAGCGGAACTTGAGATCTCACAAGAACACAGAGTAGGATTGCAAGACCCCCGCCAGCCTAAGATACCCCCTGATGTCATCCCACTGTCCCACATTGTCACCCTGTCCAACCTTGAACTGCCCCTGCTCCATCCTTCCACAGGCATATGGACAATGCACCTGTGCGACTGAGAACTGGACTCTGCCATGGACATTACTCCACCCCCACCCATCCCCGCTTCCCAATCATTTCCCTATATCTAGCACTTTAAATAAATCACTTATTCCACTTAAATAAACAGGAGTCTGCTTGTATTCTTAACAAATGTATTACACATAACGGTTCAATAATGTCCAGTTACTTTGTGATGACAACATACCAATTTCAATAAGCTTTAGTCCCTGGGCAAACAAAGCTGAAGTCAGGCAGTGGGTCATACAGCTCTGAAAAGGGAAGGGAAAGTCACAAATCAGTTAACAGGAACTGGGGGGAAACACAGACAGTGGAGACGCATGAGGCCTCAAGTAAATGTAAATTGGGGTGGCTGTTTCTTACCTGTGTGCTACTGAAAGTATTGTTGTATGACTGTATCCCTGTTGTCCGTGTCGTCCCCGTCGTCTTCCTCCTCTTCACTCTCCACAGGCTCCACAGCTGCAACAACACCACCATCTGGACCATCCTCCTGCAGAAAAGGCACCTGGCGTCGCAATGCAAGATTGTGAAGCATACAGCAGGCCACGATGATCTGGCACACCTTCTTTGGTGAGTACATGAGGGATCCCCCTGTCATATGCAGGCACCTAGACCTGGCCTTCAGGACCCCAAAGGTCCTTTCTATGATCCTCCTAGTTCGCCCATGGGCCTCATTGTAGCGTTCCTCTGCCCTTGTCCTGGGATTCCTCACTGGGGTCAGTAGCCACGACAGGTTGGGGTAACCAGAGTCACCAATTAGCCACACACGGTGTCTCTGTAGCTGTTCCATCACATAAGGGATGCTGCTATTTCGCATGACATACGCGTCATGCACTGACCCAGGGAACTTGGCATTTACATGGGAGATGTACTGGTCAGCCAAACAGACCACATGGACATTCATCGAATGATAACTTTTTCTGTTTCGGTACACCTGCTCACTGTCTTTGGGGGGAACCAAAGCCACATGGGTCCCATCAATGGCCCCAATGATGTTGGGGATATGTCCAAGGGCATAGAAATCACCCTTCACTGTAGCCAATTCGCCCACCTCAGGGAAAATAATGTAGCTCCGCATGTATTTCATCAGGGCAGACAAAACTCTGGACAAAACCTTAGAAAACATAGGCTGAGACATCCCAGATGATATGGCCACTGTTGTCTGAAACGACCCACTTGCCAAAAAATGAAGTACTGACAGAACCTGCACCAGAGGGGGAATCCCTGTGGGTTGGCGGATGGGGGACATCAGGTCTGGCTCCAGCTGGGCACATAGTTCATGTATAGTTGCTCTGTCAAGCCGGTATGTAAGTATGATATGTCGTTCTTCCATTGTCGACAGGTCCACCAGCGGTCGGTACACGGGAGGATTCATCCTTCTCCTCGCAAGTCCCAGCGGACGGTGCCTAGGAAGGACAACATGGAGCACAGAGTCAAGCAACCCACAGGTTCGTTCACACAGCTTGCACAGTACACGAATCGCTATGCATGGAACGGCTTGTATGAGTGGCAATGCAAGGCCTAGGCCTGTGTGACGCAGTAGAAATCATGCCATGTGGGCCCTTGAAATGGCAGCTGCCTGACCTGTGAAGTGTGACAGTGGGATGTGAGGTCACTGCGCTGGCGTGGCACACCGTGGCGGTAGGCGGTCGAAGACCGCGGCGCAAAGCAGCATTGGTTAACATTGAACCCTATGGGTCTCAGGAGCCAATGACGATGTGCGCCGGCGGTCGCGGTACGCACCGCCGCGGTACGCACCGCCGCGGGCGTGACCGCCATTTTCTATCTGATTAATCACTCGAGACCTGATCATCCACAGGAGAGAACCTATACTGCAAGTGCTGCTGTGACCTCGGTCTGGGAGATACAATGGCTGCTGCGACTGGGGAAAGGGCCCCTGCCTTCACTTCCGAAGAATTGGAGAAACTTGTTGATGGGGTCCTCCCCCAGTATGCGCTACTCTACGGTCCTCCAGACCAACAGGTTAGTACACAGGGTGCACGCTGAATGGGCTATGCCTGTGTTGAGTGGGGTGTCTGTAAGATGGTGGGGAGGGGAGCGAATGAGGAGTGCAACGCACAACAGATGGGAACATGTGCCACATGGCAAGGTTGGGGAGGGGGGGCCACTCACATCTACCATGCTGAAAAGTGATGATATTTCCTTTCCCACCCTGTACATGTCAAATAGGTCAGCGCCCATCAGAAGGTCGACATTTGGCGTGCCATCGCTAAGGACGTCCGGGCCCTGGGGGTCCACAACAGACGGGGCACCCACTGCCGAAAGAGGTGGGAGGACATCCGCCACGGGACCAGAAAGACCGCCGAGTCTCTGCTGGGGATGGCCTCCCAACGTAGGAGGGGTGCCAGCCGCCAATTGACCCCCCTGATGTCCCGGATCCTGGCGGTGGCCTACCCCGATTTGGATGGGCACGTGAGGACATCACAGCAGACACAAGGGGGTGAGTATCAGCACATTCTGCTATCTTTGCGCGCAGTGGAGGTGTCTGGGTGGGGGAGGAGGGCCGTGGGTAACTCAAGGCCAGGGCGCTTTCTGTAGGCTAGTCCCCTCCGTTAGCCATGGCCCTGTGCCCCGCCCCCCACCTCTGTAGGGTGCCAAGTACAGCTATCCATGGTCCTGCATCACCCATGTGTGCATTTGTCGTCCACAGACCTGTAGGCCTAGTCACAAGAACTGAGTAGTGTACCCCGATTGCGCAGCGTAGTGCAGGGGGCTTCTGTGTCTGTCCTCTCCGCCAACGGTGTTGCCAATGCATGCACTCAACCTGTCTTCATTTCTCCCCCCCACCCATTTTCCTTTTCTTCCTGTGCATGTGTGCATTAGCATCATCAGGCGGAGGAGAAGTGGCATCGGCGCACGAGGGAGCTGCATCTCACATGGCCCCGGCGGGCCATGCAACGGACACCGAGTTCAGCAGTGAGACGGAGGGCGAGGGGAGCTCCACAACGGGGACCCGTGGAGACGTCAGCGACACTGACACGTCCTCGGAAGGGAGCTCCCTTGCGGTGGCGGCAACATCCGTGCCCACAGCAACTACAGGTACAGCCGCCACCCAGCGCACCAGCTCCGCCCTCCAAGCAGCCCCTCAGCGTTCGCCCCGTGCCCGCTCGCACACCAAGGCGGGCATCTCCTTCGCCCCAGGCACCTCAGGCCCTGCCCCAGTTACCCCTGCTGCCCTCAGTGAGGAGGTCATTGACCTCCTCCGGACGCTCATTGTTGGGCAGTCTACCCTTTTGAATGCCATCCAGGGGGTGGAAAGGGAGGTGCATCTGAGCAATGCATACCTGGAGGGCATTCATTCGGGTCAGGCTGCCCATCAGCGATCGCTCAACGCTCTGGCCTCAGCACTGATGGCAGCCATTGTCCCTGTCTCCAGCCTCCCTCTTCTAACTCCCTCCACCCAGTCCCAGTCTCCTGTTCCTCAGCCTATCCCATCCACACCATCAGACCAGCCTGCACACACCTCAACACCCAAGGGCAGCTCATCCAGACATAAGCACCACAGATCCCACAAGCATTCACACAAACAACATCCAGATGCAGACATGCCAACAGTCACTACCACCTCTGTGTCCCCCTCCTCCTCGTCTCCCTCCTCCCTCCCTGTGACGTCTCCACTCACACCTGCATGCACACCACCATCAGCCAGTACTTCCATCACCAGCACACCCTCCATTACAGTCAGCACACGTGCAGTCACCACCCCCACTGCCATTTACACGTCCCCTGTGTCCTCTCCCACTGTGTCTGTCACCCCCTCTTCCAAACCACACAAACGCAGGCAGCCACCCACCCAACAGCCATCCACCTCACGACAGCCTCCAGCCCAAGCACCTGCACCCAAAGACAGCACACTTAACTCTCCTACAACCACATTCTCTTCCTCCACTCCCATACCCACTGCACCTACCCTTCCCATTGCTCCTAAAAAACTTTTCCTCTCCAAAACTAACCTCTTTGCATCACCTGACCCACCCCATCCATCTGGTAAGAGTCCAAAGAGCACCTCAGCCACCACCAGCCCTGCATCTAGTATCACCATAGTGCAGGGCTATTGGAGTCCACCAGCTCCTAGGGAAGGAACTTCGGCCAGCAGCAAGGGGACAGCCAGCCCACCCCTTGGGAAGAGGACAAGAAAACTTAAGGGCCGGCGCGAAAAGCCTGAGACGGCTGCCACCACGGAGAGTGGCCTTGCCACGTCACCTGCCACATCATCTAAGGGAGGCAAGGGCCCGAGAGCTGCAGCGAAGGAGGGCAAGGGCAGCAGGGCGGAGAAGACATGCAGCAGCCGAGCGCACCAGGAGGGCCCCACCAGCCCCATACCGGGTGTGACGGACGACACCCACGGGCACAAGACTCCATCACAGGAGGGCCCCGCTACCGCAAGGTCAGAGGGCGACTAAGTGGGGAGTCTTGGCCAGGTCTGGCTCCCTTGAAAGACAGGACAAGCACCGCTGAAGAGGGCCCCGCCAAGACAGGCACCGCTGAACAGGGCCCCGCCGTAAAGAGCACCGCTGAAGAGGGCCCCGCCAAGACAGGCACCGCTGAACAGGGCCCCGCCGTGAAGAGCACCGCTGAAGAGGGCCCCGCTGTGAGGAGCACCGCTGAACAGGGCCCGCCGTGAAGAGCACCGCTGAACAGGGCCCGCCGTGAGGAGCACCGCTGAAGAGGGCCCCGCCAAGACAGGCACCGCTGAACAGGGCCCCGCCGTGAAGAGCACCCCCTGAAGAGGGCCCGCCAAGACAGGCACCGCTGAACAGGGCCCCACCGTGAAGAACACCGCTGAAGAGGGCCCCGCCGTGAGGAGCACCGCTGAACTGGGGCCCCGCCGTGAGGAGCACCGCTGAAGAGGGCCCCGCCAAGACAGGCACCGCTGAACAGGGCCCGGCCGTGAAGAGCACCGCTGAAGAGGGCCCCGCCAAGACAGGCACCGCTGAACAGGGCCCCGCCGTGAAGAGCACCGCTCCGCTGGGGCCTTCCTCTCAAGCACCGCTCCGCTGGGCCCTTCATCTCAAGCACCGCTCCTCTGGGCCCTTCCTGTCAAGCACCGCTCCGCTGGGCCCTTCCTGTCAAGCACCGCTCCGCTGGGGCCTTCATCTCAAGCACCTCTCCGCTGGGCCCTTCATCTCAAGCACCGCTCCGCTGGGCCCTTCATCTCAAGCACCGCTCCGCTGGGCCCTTCCTGTCAAGCACCGCTCCACTGGGGCCTTCATCGCAAGCACCGCTCCGCTGGGCCCTTCATCTCAAGCACCGCTCCGCTGGGGCCTTCATCCCAAGCACCGCTCCGCTGGGCCCTTCATCTCAAGCACCGCTCCTGTCAAGCACCGCTCCACTGGGGCCTTCCTCTCAAGCACCGCTCCGCTGGGCCCTTCATCTCAAGCACCGCTCCGCTGGGGCCTTCCTCTCAAGCACCGCTCCGCTGGGCCCTTCATCTCAAGCACCGCTCCGCTGGGCCCTTCATCTCAAGCACCGCTCCGCTGGGCCCTTCCTCTCAAGCACCGCTCCGCTGGGGCCTTCCTCTCAAGCACCGCTCCGCTGGGCCCTTCATCTCAAGCACCGCTCCGCTGGGCACCGCCGTCTCAAGCACCGCTGGTCCATTGACAGTGCCGGTTCTGTGTCGAGCAGGTGTTCACGTAGCACTCTGGGCACCATGCCTCCTCCAATACCAGTGGAGTCGGTTATCCATCTGATGGACTGTGGCTTTGCACTCCCCAGGATGGTACAGTGGGCATGGAGGCCCCTCGTGGATCTTGCGTCGTGGACTCATGTGGCTGAGGTGCCCCCCTTTCCCTTCCCCCTGAGGTGCCTGTTGTTTTCTCATCTGATGCCCCAGCAGTGTTCTCTCCAATGGTTTCCGGTCTCCTGTGTGGGCTTTGCCCATGTGTTTGTACACATTGGCCCACGGACTATGGATATTGAACGGACTGTGCAGGACTTATTGACTATGTTTATACTTTGCACTATGTTCATTATTTCTTTTGCATATTTCATATGGCATATTTACCATGACTTAAATGAACCTATTTTATCCATAAATTTTACACTTCATTTGAAATATGTCTTTGCATTCTTCTGGGGGGTTTGGGGGGTGTCACTCTGACTTGTTGCTCTGCATTGGTGTGTAGGTATTGGGGGGGTGGGTTGGGGGGTGGGTGTATCGCGTATGTGTGTGCCCGTAAGCTTTCCTCCTCCCCTGTGTCGTAGGTGCAGTACTCACCGTTGTCGTCTGCGCCGGCGTTCGTACTCCTGGTAGATGAGCAGGTAGACAATAGCCGGTAGGATGTGTAATTCGGGCTCCATGCTGTCCTCCTTCCTCATGGAGTGTGTCTAGGTGAGCGTTTTCCCGTTCGTAGTCTGTTTCCGCCGTGTTTTTATCGGCGGGGCTCCCGCCCCGGAAAAGGTGGCGGATTGGTGAGTTGTGATAGGGTGGGCGGTACATTGTCTGCCGCCTGCCTGTTGGCGGTGACCGCCGCGCTGTTTGTCGGTCCCGCCGTGGCGGTCGGAGTGTTAATGTGGTGGGCTGTGTTGGCGGTTCCCGCCAGGGTCAGAATTCCATTTTTTGGACCGCCTGCCTGTTGGCGGGTTGGCCGCCGCTTTATCACCGACCGCCAGGGTTAGAATGACCCCCAGAATCTCTGCGTTTATGAATCTCTGCTTGAGTTGGGAAAAATACATTGTGTGAGAGGATAAGGTTTGGACTGGCGTCTCATAAAATTCCAGTTTGAACCCCTGTACTGTCTCTAGAACCTATGGGTCCTGTGAAATTTCCCCCCAGTTGTGAATAAAAAATTGTGTTCTTCCCGCCAGAGAAACCTCTGATAAATGTAGGATCCCTACCTGTGGAACTAGCCTCTTGGAGGGAGCTCTGGTTGCCTCTAACTCGCCCTTTCCTGAAACGGCCTCTGTTGTAACGGGTTCTGGACAGATAGAAGGTGGTGGACTGTTCCTGATAGCCACCTCTGACTCTGTAATAGTATTCTCTCTGCGGGCCTTGTTGATATCCGCGGCCGAATGTCCGTCCTCTGAAGCGTCCAGCCTTGTTAAAAAGTGGGCAAAGGACTTTTTTGATCGATCCTTGTGCTTTGTCTAAATTAGAACACGTCGCTACATACTTCAAAAAAGTTCCTTCAAAAAGGCCGCACCAAAAAGAACGCCTTGGCCTGAAGGGTCAGCCTCTTAGGAGGCTGCACGCTGGGCCTACCCCACCAAAATTTCAGCATCAATAGGTACCTGAGACTCCTTGGAGTGGAAAGCCATCTGGAAAATCGTTGTTAATTGCCCTGCCTTGTCCAATGATTTGTCCTGGCATGATTTCCATGCCCGGTCTAAACCCTTCTTAGGGTCTTTGATGAACTTTTTAAGGTAGGTACCAATGGTGGTATCCTCCTCCGGGGTGTCTGGATCTTATCAGGCAGGTCCGGTCTGGGACATTCTGACCATAGTCGAGCATGTACATCCTTGTCAAAGTCTTGGTGGATATGGGAAGCAACGAAATCTGCAACTTCTAACGGGGGAACCCAGGAAGTGGATCTGGGATAAATGATATCCCTGGGTTCGAAAGTAAGAACCTTGGGTTGCTTACGTGGTTCTGCATGTCGCGATTTTTTCTTCTGTTTGTTGGATTCTGGGATTACCTCATGATGCGAATTCTGTGAATCTGGGGAGTTGGAATCGTCTGACCCAGTGTCATCACGGGGGGTAGAGGTACACTATAAGCGTGGTAGGACAGAGATGCTGCCAGTCTCTCAAAGGTCTCTGCGTGAGGCTCCTTGGGCTGTAAAGCCTTCTTACCCATATCTTGTGGCGCACCAGAAGGGGGAAGGAAGCCAACCCTGTTGTTGCGCAAAACCATAGAGATGTTGTTTCAAGGGGGCAATGGCTTTCACCAGGGCGTCATTCACCGTCTGATGCACTCCTGCTTCAAGGGCATGAACCAGGTTCTGTTCAAATGACCCAGAGGAGTCCTCCTCATAGTAAAGATTATCATCTGTGTCCAGATATTTATCTGCCATTATTCTACCTCTGTGAGGTAGATCTAAACGCAAATCCCAAAGATTTGATGCCAAAACGACTTTGAGCCCCATGGGGCTAATCAGGGGGAGCACAGCAACCAAAAGACAAAGCTTTCGATTTACTGCAGAAAAAACAATGCCAGCGCCAAGTGCACAATAAAGAGTGGAGAGAAAAAGGCCTGAACAGCTCTGGTCAGGGCCTATGCAATATTTTACAACCCTACTGAACTCTGTCGAGGCAGGGTGTCCACGCGAGCCAGAATAGGCACTGCGAGTCATCCGAGGCAAAACGCAAGTTAAAGCACGTCTTCTAGATGAATTGTGGTGTATGGGAGTTGGCAAAGTGCATGCGTGCGGCGCTCACGCTCAAGGCAATAAAAAGAGGGCGATGCGTTCAATGAACGCGTCGTCCTGGCTCCCTAATCCCTCTCCACACGGGAAAGCATAGGCGGCAAAGCACCATGCTTCGAGGGGTCAAACCACCTCAAAGCAACAGAATATCACTTGTAACTGATGCGCGGCTTGAAACATGTACAAATGCTACAGTAAACGATCACCATTACATGGAAGAAGGAGAATGCCCTTACTGGCTGCGGAGCAGCAAAGAAATAGGAAGTGTCATGTGGGCAAGAGTATTTATAGGCCCAGCTCTATGGTTATCATGTGACTGTTTGTTTTTGCCTTTACTATTGGCTGCTGAAATATTAAAGCATAGAAAGAGAAGCATAATCATAGCCTCAGGTCCTGACATAGAATTTCATTTTTACTGGCTTTAGGACTCTGGGCATTCTACCACTGCTGACCAGTGCTAGAGTGCAAGTTCTCCCTGTGTAAATGGTATTGGTGATTGGTTTCTCTCAGATTGGCATAATTGATTTACTAGTAAGTTCCAAGAAAACTGCACTATGTGTGCCCAGTGCCTATAAATCAAATGCTTCTGATTGGGCCACCCACATAAGTAGCCCTGAAAACATGTCTCAGGCCTGCCTTTGCAGTGACTGTGTGTGCAGTTTTAAACTGCCATATCGACCTGGCAAGTGCACTCACTTGCCAGGCCCAAACCTTCATTTTTAACTACATGCAATTCCCCCCTAAAGTAGGCCCAAGGCAGCCCTATGGCCAGGGTGAAGTATATTTAATAGGTAGGACATGTACTGGTGTATTCTACATGTTCTGATAGAGAAACCGCTAAATGTGTTTGTCACCTGTCTCTTCCATAGGGTAACATGGAGATTGCCTTGAAATACCTTTAAAGTTTAAATCCCCATTGCAAGCAGATAGAGATATGGAGTTTGGGGTCTCTGAACACACAATTTAAAAATATTTCTTTTGGTGAAGTTGTTTTTTAAATTGTAGGTTTGAAACCGGCACATTAGAAAGTGGACATTTTCTTGTTTAACCATTCTGTGCCTATGTCTGTCTGTGGAATACACGTCTGGGTCAGGATGACAGTTGGGCCGTTTGTGCATTCACTCTAGAAAGTCACATAAAGGCAGCTCAGGTGTGCCCTGCATATCACGATGACCCATCACCAGGCTGGTGGGTCAGCCTGAGCTAGAGTGGTGGGAGGAGTTGATGCTTGCACCTGAATAGGGCTGTGCCTGTCCTTAGACAAAACAGCCTCTTGCAAGCAGGGTCTTGTGCACTATAACGACTTCTCTTTGAAGTTTGCCTACCTCAAAGACAGAAATGGGTACAAGTACTGGACCTCTGACGCCACAGAGTTAGAGCACCTCTGGACTGAGGACAGGAAGGAGAGGTATTTCCACTCTGCCTGTTTCTTTACTGTGCTGGCCTGTTGCTTTCTGCTTCTGTCCTTGGAGTGAAAAGACTGGACTTGACCTTCTATACCGCATTGCTTCCAAAGTCCCCCACAGCGTGAGTCCCGAGTGCCATGTTACTGACATCTGTGACACCCAACTCTGCTACAGCACCTGTGGCTGTGTAGTATGATCGCAACATCGCAAAGTCGAAGCCTCGCATCTTGACCTGCTGTATTTATCAACCCTGCCTTGTTGTAAGGAACCGACGCCTCGCCACTGATGCCACATCACCTTCCATGGAACCATAAAGAACCAATGCCTCACCTCCCCTGCCTAGCAGTAAGGAACGGATGCCTCACCTCCCATGATAGCAGTAAGGAACTGACTGTCAACACCAGAGCAGTGAGCGCCCTGCAAGACCTACTGTCGTATTTAGCCAACTTTAACCGGCTGGTTGCCGAGACATCCTGGCCTGAAGAAAAACAAGCGGTCTTGTTTTACAAGGGACTCAAAGAGGAACTAAAAGATATCTTAGCGCAAATCGACCCACAACCTACAGACTGTCAAGAATTAATAAACCTTGTCTTGAGGCTTGATCATCGTTTAGCAGAACGTAAAGGAACGTGCAACAAGATTGAAAAATATTCATGGCGTGTTCATGATAACAGAGACTCAAGAACTCCGAAAGAGAGAACGCCGGAACCAATGCAAATTGGAACCATCAGAAGACCTTTGACCAAAGATGAAAAGGACCTACGCAAAAAAATGGACAATGTCTTTGTTGTGGGCGGAAGGGTCATTTTGCCAAAGATTGTCCAATCAAACCAAAGAACAAGCAAGGTCCAGTTCAGAAGGTAGCAGCCAATACACCAGTCGAGTTGGAAAACTAAAACACCCAAGATGCAGAGAAGGGTTGCTCTTGGGTATCACTGTGGACCCTTCACAATCTAGACATCTTAAACTGGAAATAGGAGTTCAGGTCAAGAAAAAGATCTATTTAAAAAAATCTCTAGTCAATTCTGGGGCTACTGGGAACTTTGTTGATGTCCAATTGGTTTGTGCATGGGGGATCCCATGTATTGAAAAGAAGACCCCAGAAACCATCCAGGCAGTCAATGGAAAACTTTTGACTGGAGGTCCAGTAACTCTTCAGACTATCCCTTTGTCGATGATTTGTGAAGATAAGAATCAAAGAAAGAAAAGTTTGTATGGTCCCCAGAAGCTGACCAATCCTTCTCTACTTTGAAGGAAGCTTTCTCCACTGCCCCAGTCTTGACTCATCCTGATGCGAATAGACCTTTCATAGTGGAAGCTGATGCTTCAGATGTAGCAATAGGAGCCGTCTTATCGCAACAAAATAAAGACACTGGTCAACTCCATCCTGTAGCTTATATGTCTCGGAAGTTGAACGAAGCCGAACAGAACTATGTCATTGCTGAAAAAGAGCTTCTGGCGATTCGTGATGCCTTTAAAGAATGGAGACATCATTTGTTGGGTGCCAAATTCACTGTCACAGTATATACTGATCATCGTAATCTTCAATTCATGAGTTCGGCCAGACTTTTGACTCCTCGGCAATTACGCTGGATGCTGTTTTTTGCCGAATTTGATTTTGTAGTAACCTTCCGGCCTGGTAAAGATAATCGCAAAGCTGACGCCTTGTCCCGCCAAGAGTGTACCGCGTTGCCTGCATTTCAAGCCTATAGAGCTATCATTGCTCCTGACAAGGTTCTATGTATCATAAAAACGGAAGATTTCTTTGAAGAAATTCGCAACTCTTTCACTGTTGAGAAATAGCAAACATGGGCCCAAGCAGACCCCAAAAGGTCAATCAAGCAAGGACTACCCTATGCTCGTTTGTTCGTACCCACTACCAAACTTCGCAAGATAGTGTTTCATTGGTTGCACGTTATACCTACGGCAGGTCACCCAGGTACTCCTAAAACCCTTGAACTGATCCAACGCTATTTTTGGTGGCCTACCCTAACAAAAGATGGAAAAGCAATGGTAAACAACTGCGAAGTCTGTGATCGCACTAAAACAAGTCATTCAAAACCAAAAGGGTTGTTACATCCACTTCCAACCCCAAGTCGTCCATGGGAACACATTTCTTTAGACTTTATTACCGGTCTGCCAGTGGTTCAACAGCATTCAGTAATTCTGGTGGTAGTAGATAGTCTCACGAAATATGGACATTTCATTGCCTGTAAGAAATTGCCCACTTCTAGTGAATTGGCAACTATTTTACTGAACAGAGTGGTTCGTTATCATGGACTGCCAAAAGTTATCCTCTCCGATCGGGGGTCACAATTTGCCTCCAATTTCTGGAAGACATGGTGTAAAACACTCCAAGTGACATCTACACTATCTACTAGTCACCATCATCAAACAGATGGTCAAACGGAGAGACTAAATCAGACTTTGAAACAATACCTACGTGCCTACGCTGAAAAGGCACTTCATTCTTGGACATCTATGCTCTGGTTAGCTGAGTTAGCCTACAATAACTCATTCCACACTTCTATTGGTGTTACACCCTTTTTTGGTTTATTTGGCTATCATCCTGACACCTTGCCCATCACAATTCCTCAAGAAAGTTCTCTTACTCCAGCTGTGTCAGAAACCATTCAGCATTTGCATCAAACCCAGAAACTGATTCAACAGCATTTAGAAAAAGCCAAACAAAAATACAAAAGGCATTATGACAAGAAACATTGTGAGGGACCGCAATATCAACCAGGTGACAAAGTGTGGCTTTCCACAAAACATATAGATTTCAAGAAGAAGCACATGTTTAACCCCAAATTCATAGGTCCTTACACTGTCCTCCAGCAAATCAATCCGGTGACCTATAAACTACAATTGCCCAGATCCTTACGAATTCATCCAGTGTTCCACACTTCCCTCTTGAAGAAGGCAGTCCAAAAGGTCCACCCTCATCCAGCTCCTGTTCTAGTACAAGGGGAAGAAGAATACGAAGTTAAGAAAGTGTTGGATTTTAAACTGAGAGGGCGTAATCTATGGTACTAAGGGCCAGATGTAGCAAACTTTCGCGAGTCGCAAATGGCCCGAATCGCAATTTGCGACCCTGCAAAATCGGAAATGGGATGCAAAAATCCCATTTTGACTCGCAAAATGCGACGCAAGCCATTACCGACTCGCAAAAATAGCGACCCCATTTTGCGACCAGCTAATAGGAAGTTGCAAACCAAATGCAATAGCCACTCGCAAAT
This sequence comes from Pleurodeles waltl, assembly GCF_031143425.1. NCBI lineage: Eukaryota > Metazoa > Chordata > Amphibia > Caudata > Salamandridae > Pleurodeles > Pleurodeles waltl. Next base: position 1,327,836,908 of record NC_090446.1, on the reverse strand, counting down.
TGCGACTAGTCGCAAAAAGTCCATTTTGCACTTCCAAATTACCACTAACTCAGAGCAGATGGTAACCAGAACCAAAGTATAAAAGGAGACCCAGAAGGCATCTGGGTGACTCAAGATGGCGGAGATATATGTGATAGGAATGAGGAGGAGAGCCCACGCCGCACAGCAGAGGAGGAGGAGGAGCCAGAGACAGGAGAAGATATACAGAACCAGGCAGACACTTTTCCAACAAACTGAGGAGGAGATTTATGATAAATATAGACTCAGCAGTGCAGTAATACTAGATGTAATAGATTTACTCAATCCGCAGCTACAACGCCAGACTGTGCGCGGCTGCGCCATCCCTACGTATGTGCAAGTGCTATGCTCACTGCACCTCTTGGCCTCGGGTAGCTATCAGGGGGTCATTGCTGTGGCAGGTGGGGTATCCCAAAGTTCACTCTCACGGTTCTTTAGGGCATTCCTAGATGCCTTACTCACACACATGTCCAGATCCATATACATACCCAGGAATGAGGCAGAAATCAACAGCACCAAGTTGGAATTCTACAGGATTGCCAACTTCCCCCATGTCATAGGGTGTGTGGACGGGACACATATACAAATATGCCCTCCTGCAAACCTGGAATATCTGTTCCGCAATGGGAAGTGTACCCACTCACTGAACATCCAGGTGGTATGTGACGCCCATTATGTTATCACTGACATGGTTGCCAAATTTCCAGGGAGTACACATGACTCCTACATTTTCAGGCACAGTGGGATACACCACCGCCTAGAACGTGGGGAGTTTGGAGACGGATACCTCCTAGGTATAGCTGAATACACCTTGCAGACATACACACAGGTCACTGTGGAAACCATCTATGCCCAGCTAACATTGTACATTTTGTGCCAAACAGGTGAAAGTGCATATGCACTACGACCATGGATACTTACCCTGTACTTAACACCCAGCAATGAGACACAGAGGCGATACAACAGTGCACATAGGACGACCAGAAATATCATAGAAAGGACCTTTGGACTGCTGAAGGCAAGATTCCAATGCCTCCACAGAAGTGGAGGTGCCCTCCAGTATAACCCAGTAACAGCTTTCAAGATCGTTGGCGCATGCGATATCCTGCACAACATTGCCACCAGACGTGGGCTACCTCTCACCCCAGAAGACCCAGATTCAGAGGATGAAGAGCAAGAGCTACCACATCGCCATCATGGGGATAGAAGCATTGCAAATCAAGGAAGACTGAGACGGGACTACATTGCAAACCAATACTTTGGAAGGTACGTGCTAACTGTCACCACACTCACTAATGTCACACACAAAGAGTCCAGGTGTGAAGTGGAACTAACAAGTGATTTAATTTGTGCACCAAAAAAACTATATACATTGACAACAGTTCAGGGGCTGTAAAAGTCCACCTGGCATGAGGACACATTGACCTCATGTGCCTCTACCCCAGGACAGTGTTGAGCTCATATTCTACGCCGGCCTCGGCCAGCATGGCTGGTACCTGGTGTGTCAGCAGTGCCCTGCCTTGCGCTTCCACTGCGCAACACCCTGGTGTCACTGGCTGAGACACTGCTGATGGTGGAGCCCTCCTCGCTATCCTGCGGCGTGTCAGCCGCACCCCTAGCCACCTGCCGTGCCTCCATGATATCTACGGCGTGGCTGAGACGTCCTAGTCCACGTGCCACATCACTGGCAAAGTGGCCCATGTCTACTTGGAGGCTGACCGTGCGCCTTGAAAGGCCAGTAGTGTTCACAGCCAGCCTGACAATGGAGGCAGACATTCGGTCCAGCCGGTGCATTAGCTGCCTGTCACGACGCCTTGCACCCTCTCTCTCAGTTATGAGTTCTGCCACCAGTTGTCTCATGGAGAGTGCAAGGTCGCCGACAAGTGTGTTGAGTTGTTGCAGCTCTGTGTGTACCAGCTGCATACCACTGCTTTGGTTTTGCTCCATGCGCCGCAGTGCCCCTGATATTCTCCGTATCTCCTGTGTTTGCAGGCGCTGACTCCGTAGGAGTGCGGCCTCCGCGTGAGACATGGAGGCGTCCACTGACTCAGCCTGCGGCTCTGGTGGTACATTTACACGTCGCCTGCGACGCAGTGGAGGCTCCGTCATCTACAGTGGCAATGTGGCTGGGACCAGGAGCTGGCTCACTCACCAGTATGGCAACTGGTGCATCATGATGGGACTGTGTGTTGGTGGTGCAGGTCTCTGTGGTGGCTGGTTCTGACTCCTCTGCAGGCTGGTGGCTGACCTGTAGCCCCTGGATGCTTTGGTTGGTGGTGGTGTCGTGTGGGAGACCTGTGGGACATAGGGAACACACTGTCAGTATCTACCATCTGTTATCAACTTCCTAATAAACTGTTGCTTATCAACTGCCTACTTGATTACATTGCCCATAATGCACCATTCTGGTTGTTGCTACTCTGAAATTGAGCTATTTCGGTTGTGCATGCTACTGTGTACAAGGTGGGTGGGGGTATGGCATATTTGGGTGTACATGCATGTCTCATGGTACTCACCGGTTGATGGTCCTGGCTCTGAAGTATCCAGCTCTCCCATCCTGCACACTGCCTCTGGCTCCAGGGTCTCCTCAACTCTTTCGTCCAGGGGTGTGGGTGGTGGTATTGTGGACGGTCCCCCTCCAGTGCCCCTCATCTCCCGGAGCTCTGCCACCCTCTCGTTGGTCCGGGAGCGCAGGTCATACCACCGTTTCTTTAACTCTTCTATGCTCCGGTGGCTGACACCCAGGGAGTTCACCTTGTCTTGGATGTCCGTCCAGATTCTTCTCTTCTCCACCTCTGGCACACTGAGGGCTGCCCTCCCAAAAGTTGTTCATGGTGCTGGCAGCACTCCTCTGTCAGCACCTCCAGCTCTTTCTCTGCAAATTTCAGTTTGCGCTTCCTTGGTGTCTCAGCCATGGTAGCTGCTGTTCTCTCTGTTTGCAGTTCGGCAGTTTAAAATGGGTGTGGTCCTCCCTCCTCCCAGGTGTATTTGTAAACTTCCTGGCTGTGATGTCATCATCAAGAGCCAGGAAGTGTTTTCCAGAGTGTTCTGCTGCACCTGCATTCAATTTCCAGCACAGTCGCAATTTGCAACACCCACTCGCAAATTGCGTGTTCGTTTTTAGCGCGGTCGCATAAAGCGACCTCGCAAACAGCGGACTCGCAATCTGCGGTGCGACTTCATTTGCGAGTCACAAATTGAAGTCGCTTTTTCTTCTTGGATACCATTTAGCGAGTCGGAAATTTTTCCTACTTACATCTGCCCCTTAATCTCATGGAAAGGTTATGGTCCTGAAAGTAACTCACGGGTTTCCGCATCTGATGTTCATGCTCCAGTACTTGTGAGACGCTTTCATCATCTTAATCCAGGCAAACCAGGCCCTAGAGCGTGTCTGGGAGTACTGTCAACACCAGGGCAGTGCGCGCTCTATTGGCGACTAGAATGCAAAAACCCAGCACTCTCAAAACAACGTAATTTATGCATTGTGCTGATATGTTGTTGTTTAACCTTTTGCACTGCAGAGTTTAATCCTGAAGACTTATTGTTAATGAGTTTACAAATACTGTTCATTTGCAATGTATTGCTGCAGGCTTTCAGAGTGTGTTAGGGTGTGGCCTTCCAGAGACTTTCCCTGCAGCATGCCTGGGTGTGGTAATGGGCTGGGCCAAGACTCTATAAAAGGGAGGCAGCCCAGCTCCAAGTGCTCACTATTCAGAGGTCCCGGTGTAGAGCAGCAGATACTTCCTGAGCTCCTGTCCCGGTGGCCTATTTGATCTTCCAGGCCTCTGCCCTTCATTCTTCATTGGTGATCCTTGTTCTGGGCGGTAAGACGGTGGTTGGGCTGGCCTCCCGACGCCGTTATCGAGAACTTTCATATTCTTGGCTTAACTCTTTAATGATTAACAGATTACTTTGCGCGCTACAATTTCTTGACATTTGAATGGTGACTTACGAATCTGCAAGACGCGCAATTCGTTTCATGCTGATTTAATCTTGTTATTCATTGCGCGCTACCATTCCTTGACATTTGTATGGTGGCTTGCGAATCGGCAAGTCGCGTGATTCGTTTCATGGTGCTTTAACCTTGTTGTTCATTGCGCGCTACCATTTCTTGACATTTGCATGGTGGCTTAAGAATCGGCAAAAGACGCGCAATTCGTTTCATTGTACTTTGATCTTGTTATTCATTGTGAGCTGTTATTTCTTGGCATTTACATTGTGGTTTACGAATCGGCAAGACGCCCGATTCGTTTAATGATGATTTGACTTTGATATTCATTGCGTACTACCATTTCTTGGCTTTTTACATGGTGACACTCGAATCGGCAAGACGCACAATTCTCTCCTCGAGTTTAATTCATGTTGTTTATTGTATGCCACTATTCTAAGATATTTATCATGTAATATTCGAATTGACAAGTTATGTGATTTGTTTTTCCTGAATCCATATTGTGTCATTCATGGTGCACAATCCTTTTATGGTGTTTACTATATATATATATATATATATATATATATATATATATATATATATATATATACAATATGCGCAATTTGTGTTTTTGTGTTGAAACATTTTAGTACACAGAAGATCAGAGTTTATAGATGCAATATTGTATGGTCCCTGTATGCATTCTCAAAAAAGGATTTATATGACTGGTTTAAAATTTAGTCAGAATGCTTTTCTGATTCTCATGTAAATGAAAGTACTTGAATAAGAAAGTTTTCATTTAATCCATCTTGATTCCCTTAAAGGTATCCGGCCATCTTGAAACTTAGTTATTTTAAACTTAATTCTTAGATTATTCATGTTTTCAGATGACTAGGCTTAGAATCATAGTCTAGTATTGATTTCAGGAGATATAATTTTCATATTGTGTGTTCTAACCTTTTTCTTACTACAGGTCTCCTTCCCAGCTGTTTCCCTTCCTAATCCCCTCTTCCCCTCTTGAACTCTCTTAGCCTCTGTGATTTATCTATCAGAGTCTTGGAGCTGTTCAGTGGTGGACGTGTTGGGAACGTGCGCAGACCCCGAGAATCTGGTGACTCTGACACTGACACTGCACGGGCTGCAGCGACACGTCACATCCCCGACTCGGAGTACTTTGTGGTGTTTTAACTGTGTTACTGTGTGTGTGCAGAAATACTTTACACATTGCCTCTGAGACAAGCCAGACAGCTCGTGCTCAGCTAACAAGGGGGTATGCAGGGGTCATCTTACCTGTGTGACTCCCTTACCCTGACTAGAGCGAGGGTCCCTACTTGGATAGGGTGCAAACCACTGCCAACTAGAAACCCCATTTCTAAAACCAGGATACATGGATTTATCAGACTAGAGACCAATCCGGGCTTGGCCAGCAGCTTGGTATCCCTAGATAGATAACCACAGGCCAATTACACATCACTGTCTCAGAGATTATACATTCTAATGTCTAGCTTATCAAGTTTGATGGTACTTTCTGTGCCTACCCGGGTGGCACAGGGCAATGGGAAATCAGGGTTTGATTCCTGAGAGGTAGTCTGAGAAATGGCAACCACATCCAAGGTAAGCAGCAAGAGCACAAATTTCCCTTCGACTCTGGAAAGTAGTGATGAAAACAACAATATAGGACTCCTTTGAGGCCTTGTAATTGGTTTAGGTACATTTTAAGGACCAGATGTACAAACAGAGGAATACCTATTGTCTTATTGTGATTATCCCTGAATCCCAATTAGGAAATTGATATTCCTAATGAATGAATTTTTTTCTCCCAAATAGTGATTCCTAATAGGTCTCAAATCGACCTACATCATAAATATCAATTAGATAGGTTGCAATTTGCGTCCCATTAGGAATCACACCCATCACAGCAATGTGGCCTACTAAGGTCAGCAGACAACCATGTCTGTGATTGCTTTTCAATAAAGTATTTTTTTTAACGCAGCCCGTTTTCCTTAAAGGAAAATGGGGTGTGTTTGAAAAGGAAAAAATGAAAGTTTGAAGTTTAATTTTTTAAGAGTAGGCAGTGGTTGGACCACTGACTGCACTTAAAAAATATTTTTTTCAACATTTTCAAAGGGGAAGGGGCCCTAACAGCATCCTTTCCCATTCGCAAATGTATTACCACCCCTTTTAAAATGGTGGTAAATTATTACTGTTTTGCCACTGGAATTCAGGTACAAAACTGTAATACATACCATGCTAATTCAGTACTTTGAAGGGATGTCCAGAACTCGCCCCTTCCAAATTTCGAATTGTAACAAGTTACGAAATAGCATTTTGCATTTTGTATATATGAAAAGCATTTTTCTATTCACAAATGTCCCAATTCTGCATTCTGTGGCATTTGTGACTTGGAAATATGCTTTGTATATCTGGCCCTGAATACTTTAACCAGGATCCATTGGATGGCAAGTCTGGTGCCAGCAGCTGCCGTAATTTCAGCACCAATAGCATATATTAAGGTTTGTGCAATTAAAAAAGCTTGTAGTTGGAGCTTGGGATTGAGCTGGTGGTCTGCCACAAGGCGAGATACCACCTGTCCCAGCCCCTGCCTCTCAGCATCTCTTGAGTGAATGTCCTGGGGGTTCAAAGCATTTACTTTGAAAACATTAGAGTGTTCAGTGCAGGCCTGTCACCTGATTACTTCAGCTAAGAATAGTGAAATTGCACTCTTGTTCAATTTTGTTGCTTTTTGGAACTGAGGCCTTGACTGAAACAGATGACAGGAGGCATTCGTTTTCTGATGCTAGAGGTGAAATTTTAGGACTGGTGCAAGATGAACCAAAGCAAAAGCATTTGCCAAGAATATTTTCATTAATCAAGAAAGAAAGTTTGGGGCTCAATGACGATCAGATACTGTTGTATTTTTGACCATAAACAATGCTGAGCAGGGATTTAGTGGCATAATGCCCATGACCCACCAAACAGCTTCTGGGAAAATAAAGCCTTTTTGGGGAAGTATGGATGCAAAGCTGAAACTTAAAGGAATTGACAAAGGGGCACCATCAGGAATGGAGCCTGCGGCTTAATTTCACTCAACACAGCAAACCTTACCCGGTCTGACACAGAAAGAATTGAGAGATTGCTAGCTCTCTCTCAGTTCTATGGGTGATGTTGCATGCTGCTCTTATTTGTTGGAGCGATTTGTCTGGTTAATTCTGATAATGAACAAGACTCCTTTCTCCATGTTAACTAGTTACATGACCCTCAGGGGTCAGCTTTCAACTTCCTAGAAAGACATATGGTGTTCAGCCATACAAGGTCTAGCAATAACAATTCTTTGATGCCCTTAGATATCTGGGGCTGCACACATGCTACAATAGCCGGATAAGCACGTGTCTAACCTTTGTGATGTCTAGTTAACCTGCTGAACCCCTTTTGTGATAGTGATTGGGGCTTTCAATTATTTCGTATGAATGAGGAATTTCACAGTAATTATGGGGATCATAGGCTCATGTTGATTAAGTTCCAGCCCTTTCTACACACTGCCCATCACTACTTGATTGGATGGTATAGTGAGCTCCTGAAGGTGATCAAATTTGACTATCTAGAAGAAGTAAAAATTGTAACAAGGTTTCTGTACATGAACCTGCAAAAGGATCATTAACAGTGTGGGGCCTGAGCGACCGGTAGTGCCAGCCCGAACCCTCCACCACCTCCCAGATAGAAGCTAAGGTGCAGCATCCAACCCTCCCCTCATGTATCCTGGCAAGCGGGGTAATGTACGGCCACCAGGTGGTAGGGTACAGACAGGGTGAGTGGCAGGGTCCTCCACGTGGAAGGGCCAAACTGACACACGAGGGACCGGGGCACGTAGCTCCACCTGTTCCTTTAGTGAGGGGCACAATGTGAGAGACAGTCCCCCTGAGATGGAACCTATGCTCACCCAGCCCACAGCCGAGGGTAACTGAATTGCAGTGTGTCCACAGGCTGCGCCCTCCTTTGCTCCTTCCTAGTAAACTATGCCTGGGCAGGATGAAGCCAGAGGAAATTCTGGTGGAGGTTCATAGTGGTCCTGAAGTGCAAATCGGTCGTATGACCTGGGTATAGATGTGAACTACTAATCAAATCATCTAATATCTGGTTTCCTCTGAAGATTCCCTCAGGTTAGCTGGTCCTTGGAAACCTAGCAAAGCAAATGATTTGAGGTCTCAGAGCTGAAATGGTCTCAACCTATTCTTTAAGTTTACATGGCTAAGAAGTACAGCTTGCTGGCCTGGAGCCAGGGATCAAAATCAAGTGCCTAATGAGCCACTTTTGGTAAGCAAACCTTGCGCTATGAGATGAACCAACCACTGCCATAAAGTGCACGATGCCAATACCCATCAGACCCCTGAAAAGGTGTTACTTTCTATAGACAACAGGACGGTGGCCATGGTAGTTGTAATCCTTCAAGCAGTATGTTACTACTCACCTGCCAAACCAACTAGCCCTGAAATGGATGTGCCATAGCCTCTGCTGCCCTTGGCCGAACTAAAGTAAGTCAGGTGCAGATCTTCAAACCAAGAGTGGCAGAGACGGGAACCCCAGCAATGTCCAGTGTGTTAATGCAAAAGATGGTGGGAGAGTTATTTGTTCTTTGTTTAAAGGCAGATTGCCCTGGAAAGAGTTTGTGCCAAGAGAGGGGTCCGAGCCCTGAAAAGCATTGCAGTTCTGGTGGCTTCTGGTAAGTTCTAGTTGGTCCTTGAAATTCCAAGGGGGATGGTGTAAATCTCACCGGGGCCATACCCATATCTGCGTAAATGGGATCTAGCATGTTCGAATTATGTTGGCAAGGGAAGTCAGCAAGTCAGATCTGTACCTGCGGGATAAGGATTGGCTCTAAAGGCTGGGTAAGTCGGGCTGTAGTGTGAAATGAGGTGGGGCAAATGCTGCTGCTTCTGGACAAAGCATTGCCCTCTGGGGTGGCAGCAACTCTATACGCGAGACAGTCTCTTCTAGTTGCCCCAGCTGCAGTTATAGCCTCTTGGCGTGGACTGGGGTGAACCCTTGGCTGGCACCTAGCAGCTGTCTTTATAATAGTGCTGACCATGAGAATGTGACTGTTCAATTAAAACAAAGCACCCCAAAGGCCTGAGGTGGGTATTGGCGCAATATGATTTCTTCCCAGTGCTCTGAATGTCAAAGTGTAGAAATTCAATGAATCACAGGTAAACAGCAGAGTAACTATGACTCTAAAAAAACCCTCTGAATCATACTGGCCTTTACCTCCAAGTGGTCCTACTGGAACTATCTCTATACATATACTATCTATATATTTGTTCTGGAGCCACTCATTGATCAAGTTAAAAGATGAGGTTGGGTAACATAAAGGAACCTTTTTTTAAAGAATAGTCAAGGTGAACTAAGAAAATCTGATATAGCGTTCACTAAAGATAATACTACGGTGGTGATTGAAATTTCAGTTCATTATGAAAAGTCACAGAATTCCTGTGTACAAGTGTGTGAAAGTAAGTCAACTATTACAGTGAACTAGCTCAAGAAAATCAGAACTCTTGCAAACTATTTCACAGTGAAACGTCATGGTTTTATTGTAGGTTGTTAGGGAATCCAACCTCAAGGTAACAATGTCACTCTAACTGATGTAGAACTACAAATGTCATACCTCTGCAAGACAAATGTATGTCTTACTACCCGGATAGTCACTTTAAAAATGTGCCAACTTTTTATGGGCAAGTTATAGATTACCAAAGTTCAACAAATGTTTAATGAATGATGTGTTTTGTTTCAACTGAAACAGTACAGTTAGACATGTTGAAAAACGTGTTTAGTCTTACAAGTTAGTGTGAATGATAATGGTATGTGGTATTAAGGTTTAATAATTATATATCAAGTGTGACATTAAAATAATACTAGTATTAGTTGAAAATTATTGTTATAGGTGATGTTAGGATTTATTAAAATAGTTCTGTAGTTATGGGGGAATTTTGGTTAGGATAGACAATATTGAATTTGGTGCAATATACACACACATAATCAGTACAGATCACATTATTGGATGTTAATCATATGCTAACCAAACCTTACTCTACACAGGACATTCATAATTGAAAGATCCAAAAGTGCAGTAAGAAATATGCTATACTAAGTGCTAGAGAAGTCCTGGAATGTGTACTGTCTCTATCAGATAAGGGATTCATATTTCTGTGATGGCAACTTGAAGTGTACTTGCACTCCGGGGCAATCTTTGCTGCACTGTTGGAAGCAGGAATGATTTGATGCTGATGGGCAGCAATATGAACCCAGAAAGAGCTACTGCTCGATGTACAAGAATAGCCAAATACTGTCATATAACTAGAGATTCTCATGAATGGATGAACAGGTTTCCCACTGCTCCTACCTACTATCTAGCAAAACTACAGTCAAGGGAATAAGCTTGGCCGAACCAGCAGTGAAAGAGACCTTTGTGAAACTGTAGAGATTTCCTACAATGTAGTGCTTAGTGCTTAGTGGAGGCTGGAATGTCATGATGTAAGCTGTGAGGTCAGGCGGAATTCTAGAGAGGGAGAGAAGGAAGGAGAGAATGCTGAAGGTGTCATGTTACTACTGATGGCTAATAAAATTGGAAGAGTGATCATTACATTGACGATGAGGGACTTCCGTGCAGGAGAAGGATTTTTAAGAAGACTATACAGCTATACAGATAGCTAATAGGATACAGCTATACAGATAGCTAAGAGGATGGAACACACAGCTATCTGGTTGCAAGAGATGGATGGATTAAGTAAAGAAGCTAAACAAGGTATTGTTGCTGAAATTAGGAGAAAAGATGAGCCACAGACTAGAATGGAGTGGAACAAAGTTACGAAAAACAGTGAAGGGGTGAAAGGAAATGGTGGAGAAAAGCAGAAGAAATATGGGTGGAGAGAAATAAAGTGTTATCGTTGTGATGCTCCAGGGCATATTGCATCCAGCAAGACGTGTGCAGCCAGAAATGCAATCTGTCGTAACTGTGGCAAAAGAGGACATTTTGCCAAAGTTTGTAAACTCAAGTCTAACGTTGATGGCAAGACAATTCAGGAAATTCAGGATGTGTGTGAAAGTGTTGAATAAATAATTCTGACTGTGAATGAAGGCCTTGGTCATCGCAACAATGGAAATTCACATGTAGAATCGTCGATTCAACAAGCCAAAATGGAGAGCACTGACGTGTTGGAAAAACCGCATGCTCAAATATTATTAGACAATGTACCAGTCAAACTGTTGGTGGATTCGGAAAGTTTGTTTACACTCATCTCAAAGAAAGTGTACGAAGCTGAATGGACAAGTTCTATAAATAAAACCTTGATGGAACCTGACATAAAGGCTGTAGGAAGAGAATCAAGATGATTGGTATGCGATGGATGACAATCTTCTTTAAGGGAAGAGCTGTTCAAGGGAAAGTATATATCACAGACTATGGGACATATCTTGGCTTGGTGCCATCAAAAGGACTTAGACATAGTTCTAGATCCCAAAGCTAAAGAACCAATGATGCTCACTGATGAAAGGAAAATTAAAGAAGTGACTATGAAGCTACAGCAAGGTCTGATCACGAAACACCCTGAAGTCTTTTCATCGAAATTGGGTCTCTTAAAAGGTTTTTCTCACAAAATTGTGCTAAAGAAAAATGCAAAACCTGTAGTTCCTAAAGTAAGAGATGTTCCAAACTTGATGAGAGAGCCTTTGAGACAGGAGCTAGATAAATTGGTGCGAGATGACATTATTGAACCAATTGAATCCTCAGAGTGGCTTGCCCCGATTGTGGTGGTGACGAAGGAAGGTGGAAAAATTGTTTGTGTATTGACATTGGAGATTTGAACAGGAACATTTGGGTTGACAGGCAACCGTTACCAAACATTTCTGAAATGCTATCTATAAAACGAAACGGGAATGTATTTAGTGTGCTGGATATATCATCTGCTTATCACCAAGTAAATCTGCGTGAGGATTCAAGATATCTGACATCCTTTGTGACGCCTTTAGGGGCATTTCGTTACAAGAGGATGCCTTTTGGTCTGGCCTCTGCTTCAGCTGTGTTCCAGAAGATGATGGGAGAAATTTTGGGGGACATGGTTAAATTATTGTGCTTCCAAGATGATATATTCATTGTGGGGAGCACTGAATCCGATCATAATCTTTAGTTTGAAGAGGTAATGTGTAGACTATTAAGGACGAAAAATGTCAAATTCAAAAACCAGAAGTGACATATTTAGGACATACTATAAGTAGTTGTGGTATCAGACCTAAGAAAAGTATAGTGGCTGCGGTTGAACAGGCACCTGAGCCTAGTTCCAAGGATGAGTTAAGATCATTTTTAGGTCTTGCAGAATACTGTGCGAAATTTATAAGGAACTTTGCGGAGATAGTCGAACCTTTGAGGAAACTTATGAAGAAAGGCGTAGTAAATGATTGGAATGAGGATTGTAAACACTCATTTGAAGAAATAAAGAGGTGTATTTTGAGAGCTCCTACCTTAGGAGTGTTTGATGTAACTGCATTAAACTTATGTAACTACTGATGCCAGTAATGTAGGCATTGGAGCTATTTTAATGCAAGTTAAAGAGGGAGGGAAGAATATATAATTGGTTTTGCTTCAAGAAGGTTGCAAGGTGCAGAGATCTCATATTCTGTGATAGAGAGAGAGGCCCTAGCATGTTGTTGGGGAATCAATCATTTTAGATTTTACTTGTGGGGATTTCCCTTCAAATGAAGAGCGGATCATAAGCCATTGACGTATGTTTTTAAAGGAGGACGTGGGTTAGAGGGTAATGTTACACCACGTATCTCTAGATAGTTATTGTCTGTGATGGATTACAATTTTGATGTAGAGATTGTCAGAGGAAACAAGAACGTGGTAGCAGATTATCTTTCAAGGATGCCAATAAATGTGGATGAAGGAATGGAAAGTATCATAGGAACAGTTCTGGGTGAGTTGGCTATAACTGTACAGGAGTGGGAGAGTGCAGAAGCGAATGATTCAGTCATGCGAAATGTGGAGGATAAGGTGATTAATGGCTAGAGAATTGAAGATGAACAAAGTGGTGATCTGGCTGGGTATTTCAGAGTCAGGGATCAGTTGAGCATGCAAAATGGAAGATTGTCGAAAGAGACCAAATTGTTCCTTCTATAGGTGTACGAAAACACATCACTGATATCACTCATCAGGGACATCTAGGTCGAGGAACGATGAAGAGGAAAGTAAAGCAGTCGTTTTGGTGGCCAGGGATGGATAAGAAGGTGGAAGAAACTGTAAAGAATTGTGCTGCATGTGCTAATAGCGACAAGACTAAAGTGTTAAGGCAAGCCCCATTGGCACCTATGAAGTTTCCAGGTGGACCTTGGGAGAAGTTGGCGGTAGATTTTATAGGACCAATTTCCAGGTTGGGTGCGAATAGTAAGTTCATAATGTTGTTGGTGGATTATCACACTAAGTGGTTTGTTGTAAAAATAGTTGATCAGGTAAACACTTAAAAAGTTATTGAATTCTTTGAAGAAGTCTTCATGGAGGAAGGAATTCCCAAGTCTATTGTTTCGGATAATGGTGTACAATTTGTGTAATTAGAAATGACTGATTATTTACGGAGAATGGAATAGTTCATGAAAGAGTAGCTCTGTTCTGTCCGCAGGCCAATGGTTTAGTAGAAAGGATAAATCACATAGTAATGGAGAATATTCAGTTGTCACTGGCCAATCATCTTCCTTGGAGAAGAGAGTTGAACAGAATGATGTGAGCGTATCGTACAACTCCGCATTCGGTAACAGGAGTTTCACCATTTATGTCTTTAAAAGGGAGGGAGCCAGGTGTAAAAGAGTGTCCGTTGTGGTTAAAAAACAAAAGGACTGTGATAGTAGATAGAGAGTTGGTGAGAGGAAATGTTGAAAAGATGCAAAGAAAAAACATTCGACACAATAACAAAAGAATGGGTGTGAAGCGTTGTGACATACAGAGGGGTGATTGGGTGGTGACAAGGAAAGGTGGATTTGTCCTGAAAGGGGATAAAAAATATTCTATTCCCCAATTGGTGAAGGATGTTAAAAGAAATGTGGTAATTCTAGAAAATGGTTTGTCATGGAGCATGGGTAGTGTCTGCAAAGTTAATCGTTAAACTATGTATTAAGTTTCCTTTTTTATTGTTTATAGTTTGTAAAATATTCAAGATCCATATTTAGATCTCTATATGTATATGTATGTATATAGTTTATTGTTTTTTTGATGTAATGTAAGGGGGGTAGATGTGTGTAGAGATTTCCTACAATGTAGTGCTTAGTGCTTAGTGGAGGCTGGAATGTCATGACGTAAGCTGTGAGGTCAGGCTGAATTCTAGAGAGGGAGAGAAGGAAGGAGAGAAGGAGAAGAAGAGAGCTGTGTTGAAGGTGTCACGTTACTACTGATGGCTAATAAAACTGGATGTTAAAAGAAGACTTGGAAGAGTGATCATTACAGAAACATGACCATAGTCGGGCACTGTGAAGGGACATGAGAGGTAGAGAATGAGTGGGAGGCCCTTGGGCCACCAGTGAAATACCACTACTCTTATTTTTTTTTCACTTTTCTGGTGAGGCAGGGGTAAGCTCCCAGGGTGTGACCCTCCCTCCAGAGACAGTGGTAGTTGAGGAGTGTGACTGGGAGGTACAGTTGTGACACGATAGCGCAGGTATACTAATGCATGCTAAGCAACCTCCCGTGTAGCAGAAGGGCAAAAACTTGCTTGATCTCTATTTTCAATATGAATAACATCATGAAAGGGGGGCCTCACAATCCTTTTAACTATTTGAGTTTCAAACCAAAGGTGTCAGAAAAGTTACAGCAAGGATAACTGGTTTGTGGCAGCCAAGGTTTCACAGTGATATCGCTCTGTGATCCTTCGAATTGAGCTCTTCCTTTCATTGTAAAGCAGAATTCACTTAGCATTGGATTGTTCACCCACTAATAGGAAACGTTAGCTGGGCTTAGCCAGACTTAGACAGTCATGAGATAGGTTAGTTATTCCCTACTGATGAATTGGTGTTGTAATAAAAATCCTGCTCGGTATGAGACGAACCACAGGTTCAGAGATTTGGTGTATTTACGTGGCTGAGGAGACAATGAGGTGAAGATATCACCTGTGGGATTCTGACTTGAGTATGAATTCCCACTAAACCATAATGATACTGCACTTCCATGGAGCCTGAGTTGGTCTGAGGTAGCCAGCCTCTAAGCCTGGACGTAGAGCACCTCACTTGGGGACCACAGTGCAGACATTAGGGGGTTGCCTCCTTCACCTTTAGTGCACTGCATGTTTATGGGATACCTAGTGCTAAATCATTTGTAGATGACCTGATTTTGTGTTAGGGATTTGAAAGTAGCAGAGTAGCCACCACACTACAATCTATTGGATATCATCCTGTAAGAAAAGCTATTGCCTCTGTCTTTCGTCACCTGTGCCCTCCCCACCCTCCGAGTCTCTCTGGTGACACGCTGGCACCAAGTGCAGCATGGTACGGGGGCACACCCTCTCACCCATCACCTCCACATTTGGGGATAGGGCCACGATCCCCCACAGATTAGAAGGATGACAATGTGGCCAGCCTAGGCATCATTGGAGTTGCCTGGAGACAAGGTGCTGGTGGGTGGCTCAAGGAAGGAGCCTCCAGAGCACTGGCCTCATCTTCGGATGCCATCTGAGCAGTCTGTGTGCCAGATTGGCCTGAGCCACCTGGCAGCTAGGCTAGCCAAACAGATGACCAGTTGTTGGCTGACCAGCCAGTTGACTTGCGGTCATGCTGGAGCAGCTAACTCTGACTTGTGTCAACCTCTGGGTTCTATAGGCCCCCTCTTTTTGAAGGCCATTAGCAGAGGGAAAACAACTTCACAAGAAGCCCAAGAGAAGAGGGTAGTTGGCTGTGGCTTAACTTTCCTTAGCTCCCCAAGCTCAGACACCTGGAAGGTGAAAGTCAATGACCAAGGGAACCCTTAAATAATGAACTTGGGTGACAGTCCCCATCCAATGCATAATGGTTGCAGACTCTGTAGGACCTGTGTCCCTCTGGGATGAGGAGTGGAGACAGGACCCCTGTGAAGGCCCAACCACCGGACAGATCCTGGTGTAGGGTGGCATCGGACCACAAGAGGAATCTGCGGGTCACGCAGGCTGAACAGTTCCAGTCATACCCAATGAGGATGGGGAAACCATTGGTTTTGTCTGAGAGGCCCAGTCCCTTCAGGTCAAAATGGGCTGGGTCACCTTCCCTGCCCGTAGTATCAGACCAAGGAGGAGTTGGGGGCTCCTGTGGGCTGAACAACTCCCATAACCCACCGTGAGAGGCTGGCAAAGCCATGGTTTTCAGCTGGATGGCCTGGTTCCCGATGACCAGGGCTCCAGACTCCGGGAAGGCCATCTTCTCTAACCAGGGCAGGATGATGTCAAACCCAGAATAAGTATGGGTCTCCTGTGAGCTACAAACCTCTCGTAATCCCCTGTGAGCGGCGGGCGAAGCCGTGTATTTCACCTTGGAGGCACGGTACCCACAGAAGATAAGATGCCCAGCAGTTTGATTGTCAGCTTTGTGTTGACAAAAACATCAACAGTGACCTTTTATTCTCAAGGGCAAACCAGCCAATGGAAATGAATGTGTGCCTACTCAGTGAACCAACTAATCTGAATTACGCCCAGACCTACTTTTTGGGTCTCCTGTCTGTTGGGAGAGCTCCGTTGCAAAAGCTCATGGCACCATGGTGCCAGCATTCCTCCCCAACATCCTCTATTCATGAGACTGGTTCAATTGCTCAGTAACCAGTGCTACTTTAATGGAATTGTGGATATGTGATTAGTTCCCACTCACCTGTCTATTTCCATAAGAGGAAATTGCTCATTTATTGGTGAAGTAACACTCTAATATCCATTTAATTTGCTTTTAGGTTGCAAAATTATATTCATGGGTCTGGAAATTAATAGTGATTGCGTATTTAGCATTATCTTTTGTTATTCATATACAGGACGTTTAATTTTGCAAAATGAGGCCTCATTACTTTTAAGTAATTGCTCTATAGATCAGCCTTTATTACAACTTTTGATGCCTGCTTCCACATGATAATATATTGAGTATGTACTTTTGTCCTATGACGGTCCTATTCTGATTAAATATTTTTGGACTGAAAAGTGGACATTCATGGACTTCATGGGAAATTAAGATGTGTTTTATTTAATTGTTTCTTTGTAATGTGTACAAGGTACTGTTTTCTTAGATCTAATAGTCTAATCGTTTTTTGTTTCAATAATTTGTGTTAAGTGTTTTTGATTGTTGTCTATTTATGTTAAATTCTGTCCTCATTGTCTTTATAAAATGAATGTTTAATTGATGAGTAATAAATAACAGTTTATATATTTCTGTTCCCTTTTTATAAATAGCAGAACATATATTTATGTTGTTTGTTCAGTAAATTAAATTCAGAACTTTAAAAATAGATGAAGAATGACAAAAAAATGTAAACCAAAAGATATGCAGTAAGCTCATCAGCAACGCAGCATCCCTATTAATACCCCCTAGTACATGAGTATAAGTAAAAAACATGGAAAGTATTGCTAAGTTTCAAAGAGCGTGCAACTACACCATAGTTCCTACTGCAATAAGGAACTCAACGGGGCTGGAAGACAGCTCCACTAAGAAATGCTCCATAAGGTGGTGCACTGCAGACTGTACAGAGGACAATATACAAACGGACAAAGCCAGTGTAACAATGTAAAGAAACAATATTTCCGGTTTAATATTTCGTTGACAGTCCAGAATATTAACTTAACACCACCCTGGTGGGCAGTGTAGGTTGTGACCACAGATAATATACAAACAAAAAACAAAGAGCCTTATATCCTTGCAATCGTTGCAAATTCATGAACAGGTGATGAGTTCACGATGAATGGCCAACGCGTTTCGCCCAGCATAGGGCTTCTTCAGGGCTGTAACATAACCAGAGAAAACATATATATTCTATGCTCTAGTGCAAGAAGAGTGGATAGATGTATACATGTAAAAATACCACAGCCGGAAATAGAGATAAAGATAAAAATAAGTGTACAAGAAAAAATTAATAAAAAAAAATCAATCAAAAATGTGTGTACCGACATATATTTAATGTTAGCGAACCCGTGCACGACATGTTCTTGATCGTGCATTCGCATAATATGCAGCGTGTACCAGTACTAGAGCAAAGGATTAGTATATAGTAAAAGAAAATTCCAATAGTGTGTATTTAACAAACTAGTAGTACATGTAATAAAAGGTAAAAGTGCAATCAGTAAGGAGGAACTGATTATCAGGTTGTGCAAGAAAAAAGAAATCTGGAGAAAACGTACCCTAAAAAGTATCCAGTCAATAGTAACACAATGTGTATCAGTTACCTAAAGAACAAGTTCCAAAATGAATATGATAATTAAATTGAATAAAAGGACTTATGGGATGTTGAATCAATAAAATCTCATGGTCCAAAAAAGATTACAAGAAATGAGGAGAGAGAAGCTTACCGCTGTGTGGTTTTTCAAAAAAGTAACTCCGCAAGAGAAGCGATCCGAAAAATCATAGAAAGTGACATGTAGCCAGCCCAATATGTGGCACAGGGAAGGAAAAATATACCTATAAATCAAAAACCAAACCTATGAAGTATATGCAATTTAGGTAATGAGCAAAAAACGCCCGAGAATCAGTAAATGATGGGAACCATGTGAGGTCCCAAGAAGGCTTACCGTCCGTTTACGAGTGGAGTATAAGGCGGCTCAAAATAAGTTTCTTTCAAAACGCGGTCCAAACGGCCGCCGGAATGCGCATGTGGCCGGCTAACTACAGAATGACCGGCCGCAATGCGAAAAACACAACGCGAATCAAAAGCCGGTCCCGAGAAGCACAACATATGTGCCCGGAATTCGGAAGTGGGAGTGCCGATCTCCCTAACGTGAGAATAAAAATAAAAGACGGACCAAAAACGCCGCCATGTTGGGGATGGTTATTTACAGAAAATAAATAGACATACAAGGAAAAAGGGGGGCAAAATAGACCACGAACATCCGCCATGTTGGAGTGAGTTTTTAAATGGACAGGAGGTGAAAAGAGAAACATTAAACTGAAAAAGAGCGCAAATTCTTAGAAAAATAAGAGGATGAGAAAAATGTATATATTGAAGAATATAGACAGTATTTTTATGGCCAGGAAAATAGAGAAATGACTGATCGGTGTGTCAAGGAACGGCTATAATGAGCCAAAAATATTGAAGATAATTGTGGAATGTGAACAGTAAAAGTAGAAACTAACAGTGGGAGAAAATGAACCACAAATCATAATAATAGTGATAAGGAAGAGAGTAACAAAGAAGAACCGTTTGTATATTGTCCTCTGTACAGTCTGCAGTGCACCACCTTTTGGAGCATGACAAAAAAATGTGTTTATACCTGACTCCTTCAGATCTCAGTCTCCTGGGGGGATATCAGCACTTCCCTATCCGAGTAGTGGCTACCATAAAATAAAAGACACAGGCCCTCATTACAACATTGGCGGTAAAAGCCGCTTACCACCGTGCAGAAGACCGCCAACACACCGCTGCGGCTGCAGAATTCTGCCACGGTCATTATGACCCACAGCACGGAATCCGCCAAAATTCAGACACCCGCACAAGTCCGCCACACCAAAGGTCAGTGATAAACTGGCAAAAACAAAACCTCCACTGTCACGCCAACAGAAATACGCCCACACTATCATGACACACGAATCCACGCGGCGGTCTTTCAACAGCGGTATTCCATTGGCGGTACACACCGCCACGCTCAAATACACACACACATACAAAACACAGCCACATTGGACAATTCCCAAAACACACACCTGATACACATACACACACCACTCCCACACACTCAATACAATATAAAACACACACCCACATCACCCACAAACCCCTACAACCAAAAATCCCGAACGAAGGCCAGAGAGAGACACCACAAACAACTACCAAGCATCCACAGGCACACAATACCATCACCCACAGAACTTCCACGCACCTCACACAACACACCACTAAATATCACCCCACCTATCACCACACACACCACCCCACACATCACCCACATCACCCCATGGCACGGCAAAGACACCCCAGGTTCTCGGAGGAGGAGCTCAGGGTCATGGTGGAGGAAATCGTCCGGGTAGAGCCACAGCTATTCGGATCACAAGTGCAGCACACCTCCATTGCTAGGAAGATGGAGCTATGGCAAAGAATAATGGACAGGGTCAACGCAGTGGGACAGCACCCAAGAAATCGGGATGACATCAGGAAGAGGTGGAACAACCTACAGGGGAAGGTGCGTTACGTGGTCTCAAGACACCACCTTGCGGTTCAGCGGACGGGCGGCGGACCTCCACCTCCTCCCCCACAACTAACAACATAGGAGGAGCAGGTCTTGCCGATTCTGCATCCTGAGGGCCTCGCAGGAGTAGATGGAGGAATGGACTCTTGTAAGTCAAATCTTAATTATTACATCACCCACCCTACCTGCATGCCATCACAGAGCCCCACCCTCACCCTCATCCCCATCACTCCAACTCCTCACAAATGTCCCACTGTCACAACCCACACATCCTAACACCAAGCCCTGCATGCAACAACAAAGCATGGACACCCATCACCAAAGCATGGCCACTGCACATACCCATACACCCCCCTAAACCATCATCACACAAGGTCCTACGCAGGAATGCAAGCACTGGGGTAAACGGACACCCACCCATTGCACACCATGGCACACACAGATGTAATAAACATCCTTTTATACCCCTGCAGGACCCCTACCCAATGTCACCGGACAGGAGGGTCCACACATGTCCACACCACCAACAGAAGAGGCCCACAGTGATGACAGCAGCTCTGTCCAACTGGATCTAGATGACCAGCCCGGCCCATCGGGGGACCTCTGGACAGTCGGTTCCCCTGACACAGTCACAGGCCACCACAGAGCTTCCCCCCTCTGGAAACACCAGCACAGCACCCACCCAGCGGGCCCATACCTCTGTCCCCAGGACACGTCAATCAGCAGTGTGTCCACCACTACAGGGAACCCAGGCTAACCCACCACCCCAACAACAACAGAGACCTGGGGGCAGTGGTAGTGGGCACACGCTCCAGGGGACGGAGGCCCAGGAACACAGGGGAACTGGGAGGGCTGCTGTGCAACAGGGGGAGGACAGGCCCAGGGAACCCACTCTCCACGAGGATCTCTCCTCCATCAGGGGAGTCTACCACCACTCCCAGGAGACGATGGCAACGGTACTGGCCAAGTTTCAGGAGACCCAGCGCCTGCAGGAGGAACAGTATTTGGGCTTCAGGGAGGAACTCAGAGCCATCAATTCCACCCTGGGCACCATCGTAGGGGTGCTGAAAGAAGTAATCAACACCAGGAGGGACATTGTGGCACAACAAGGGGCCCCTGACACTAGCATGGACGATGAACTGCCCACCACCTCCACCGGCGCTAGTGGACAGGAGGCTCCACTACAGGACCACCACACCAGCACCCCACCCCCTGCAGAGGGAGAACCACCCCGCAATCCAGGACAAAGACAGAGAACAATGGCAAGACCCCGCCAAGAAATGAGACCACCCTGAATGTCATCCTTCTGTCCCACTTTGTCACCCTGTCCATTCTTAAACTGCCCCAGCTCCACTTCCTATGCCTATTTGGGCAATGCACCTGTGAGACTAATAGACTGGACATTCCTCCACCATCAACCCTCACCATTTTGCAACCCCCTCCAATATTGAGCACTTAAATAAACACCCTTGAAGCACAAACCAATCTGGAGTCAGTCTGTGATTTCGGAATAGTGTATTAGCAATTACTGTGGCAAAATGCACTTTAAATTGTAATGTCAACATACCTCTAGTCCATGAGGAATCAAAGCAGATGTCACACAGTGTGACCCACATCTGTGAAATCGTAAGGGAAAGTGACAACTCAGTGACCATACACTGGGTGAAAACAACAGACAGAAGAGAGGTAGTAGTGTTAAAGTACATGTAGTAGGCAGGTCTGTATTCTTACCTGTGTCTCACTGGAAATATTGCAGGATCACCGAGTTCCTGTTGTCCATGTCCTCTTCTTCTGCTTCCTCGTCTTCACTGTCCACAGGCTCCACAGCTGCAACAACACCGCCATCTGGACCATCCTCCTGCAGAAAAGGCACCTGTCGTTTCAAAGCCAAGTTGTGAAGCATACAGCAGGCCACGATGATCTGGCACACTTTCTTTGGTGAGTAGACTAGGGATCCAAATGTCATATGGAAGCACCTGAACCTGGCCTTCAGGAGGCCGAAGGTGCGCTCTATTATCTGCTGTGTTCGCCCATGGGCCTCATTGTAGCGTTCCTCTGCCCTTGTCCTGGGATTCCTCACTGGGGTCAGTAGCCATGACAGGTTGGGGTAACCAGAGTCACCTACAAATGGCGAGGGACAACTGTTAGACACACACTAACCTGGAGTGATATCCCTAGACCCAGACAACCGTTCCCACTGACTTGCTTCCAGGTGCTCACCTAATAGCCACACACGGTGCCTCTGGAGTTGCCCCATCACATAAGGGATGCTGCTATTCCGCAGGATGTAAGCGCACTGCACTAAGCCAGGGAACTTGGCATTCACATGGGAGATGTACTGGTCTTTCAAACACACCATCTGCACATTCATGGAATGAGAACTCTTCCAGTTTCTGTACACCTGTTCACTCCTGCGGGGGGGACCAAAGCCACATAGGTCCCATCAATGGCACCTATGATGTTGGGGATATGTCCCAGGGCATAGAAGTCTCCTTTTACTGTAGGCAAATCCTCTACCTGAGGGAAAATGATGTAGCTCCGCATGTGTTTCAGCAGGGCAACACGTTGGAAAACATAGGCTGGGACATCCCTGATGCCATGGCCCTGTTGTTTGAAATGACCCACTTGCAAGGAAATGGAGTACTGACAGCACCTGCACTTGAGGGGGGGATTCCTGTGGGATGGCGGATAGCTGACATCAGGTCTGGCTCAAACTGGGCATACAGTTCCTGGATTGTGGCATGGTCAAGCCTGTAGGTGATGATCACATGTCGCTCCTCCATTGTCGACAGGTCCACCAGCAGTCTGTACACCGGAGGATGCCGCCATCTCCTCACATGTCCCAGCGGACGGTGCCTATGAAGGACAACAGCGAGCACAGAGTCAAACAACTCAGAGGTACGTAAACACAGCTTTCACCAAACAAGTATCATGATCCGATATTTGGCCTGTATGTGTGTTGAGGCCAGGCCTAGGTATGTGTGATGCAGTTAAAAATTAAGCCATGTGGGCCCCTGAAATGGCAGCTGCCTGACCTGTAAAGTGGGACAATGGGATGTCAGGTAACTGCGCTGGCGTTGTACACCGTCGCGGTAGGCGGTCGAAGACCGCAGCGCAATCCTGCATTGGTTAACATTGGACCCTATGGGTCCCAGGAGCCAATGACGATGTACGCACCGCCGCGGACATGACCGCCATTTTCTATCTGTTCAATCATTCGATACCTGATCTTCGACAGGAGAGGACCTACACTGCAAGTGCTGCTGTGACCTCGGTCTGGAAGAGACAATGGTTCGTGCGACTGGGGAAAGGGCCCCTGCCTTTACATCGGAGGAGTTGGAGAAACTTGTGGATGGGGTCCTCCCCCAGTACACGCTACTCTACTGTCCTCCAGACAAACAGGTAAATACACTGTGAGCATGCTGTATGGGCTATGCCTGTGTGGAGTGGGGTGGATGAAAGAAGGGGGGTGAGATTGAGGCGTGCATGAAACGACGGTGAGTGCATGTGCATAATGGCAAGGGTAGGGATGGGGGCCAATGACTGTGACGGTGCATTTGGTAATAACTTTTCTTTTCCCCCTGTACAATTCATGTAGGTCAGCGCCCACCAGAAAAAAGATATTTGGCGTGCCATCGCCAAGGACGTCCGAACCCTGGGGGTCTACAACAGACGGAGCACCCACTGCCGTAAAAGATGGAGGACATTCGCCGCTGGAGCAAGAAGACGGCGGAGGCCCAGCTAGGCATGTCCTCCCAACGTGGGAGGGGTGCCCGTCGCACCATGACCCCCCTGATGTTCAGGATCCTGGCGGTGGCGTACCCGGAGTTGGATGGGCGCTTGGGGGCATCACAGCAGCCACAAGGGGGTGAGTACACTCTCATTCTGCTGATTTTGCGCACAGTGGAGGTGTCTGGGTGGGGGAGGTGGGCTGTGGGTTTCCCTTGGCCAGGGCGAGTTTAGGAGGCAAGGTCGCCTTGTTCAGGCAGAGACTGTGGCACCCCACCCCACCTGTGTACAGTGCCCAGTACACCTAGTCAGGCTCCTGTGAAATCGATGTGCGCAGATGTCGTCCATAGCCTTGTAGGCCATGTCCCAGGGATTGAACAGTGGAGGCCAAGTGCGCGGCGTAGTGCAGGGGGCTTCTGTGTCTGTCGTGTCCGCCAACTGTAGCGGTAATGCCGGCACTCAACATGTCTTTCTTCTGTCGTCATCCCCCTTTTTGTGGTCTCCCTGTTCTTGTATGCATTAGCATCATCAGGCGGAGGAGCAGTCGCAACGGTGCAGGAGGGAGCTGCATCCCACATGGCCCTGGAGGGCGAGACAATGGAGTCGGAGTACACCAGTGGGACGGAGGGCGAGGGGAGCTCCACGGCGGGGACAGGAGCTGACATCAGTGACACGGACTCGTCCTCTGATGGGAGCTCCCTTGTGGTGGCGGCAACATCTGTGCCCCCGCATCTACAGGTACAGCCGCCACCTCCCCTACCAGTACTGCCCTCCCAGCAGCCCTTCAGCCTTTGCCCCGTGCCCACTCACCCAGGAGGGTGGGCATCACCTTCGCCCCAGGCACCTCAGGCCCTGCCCCAGTCACCCCTGCTGCCCTCAGCGAGGAGGCCATTGACCTCCTCAGGTCCCTCACTGTTGGGCAGTCTACTATTTTGAATGCCATCCAGGGTGTAGAAAGGCAGTTGAAACAAACAAATGCATTCCTGGAGGGCATTCATTCTGGTCAGGCGGCCATTCAGCGAGCTTTTCAGACTCTGGCCTCAGCACTGATGGCAGCCATTGTCCCTGTGTCTAGCCTCCCCCCTCCAACTTCCTACACCCAGACTCAATCCCCTCTACCTCAGCCTATTCGAAGCACACCTTCAGACCAGCATGCATACACGTCAACACACAAGGAAAGCTCAGGCAAACATAAGTACCACACATCCCACAGGCACTCACGCAAGCATCACACACATGCAGACACACCAACATCCGCTGCCTCCACTGTGTCCCCCTCCTCCTCGTCTCCCTCCTCCCTCCCAGTCTCGTCTCCACTCACACCTGCATGCACTACATCTACAGCCACTACTGCCATCACCAGCACACACGCCACCACACCCCGCTCACGTGCAGTCACCACCCCCACTGCCATTCACACTTCCCCTGTGTCCTCTCCCAGTGTGTCTGTGACGCCACCTCCCAAGATACACAAAAGCAGGCACACACCCACCCAACAGCCATCCACCTCACAACAGCCTCCAGCACATTCACCTTCATCCAAAGTCACCAAACCAACACCTCCTACAACCACAATCTCTTCCTCCACTCCCAAACCCCCTCCAGCTACCCGTCCCAGTGTTTCCAAAAATCTTTTCCTGCCCAACCTTGACCTCTTTCCCACACCTCCCCCACCCCGTCCGCCTCCTAGGGCCCGACTCTCCAGGTCCCAACCTAGCACCTCAGCCACAACATCTCCGGGACCAGTGGTGCCTGTAGTCACCGGAATCTGGAGTGCACCGGCCACCAGGGCAGCCAGTGTGGCACGGAGCCACAGCATGGACAGTCCCCCACCTGTGAAGCATCTAAAGTTGGCCAGTGCCCGGCGGGAGAGGGGGAGACTCCAGCCACCAAAGCCGCTCCCAGAGGTACAGGTGGGAGTGTGGAGGCAGTTGTGACACCTTCCAAGGTGGGGAAGGGCCACAAGAAAGTCAGCAGGTCTGGGAAGAGCAGAACGCCTGAGAAGACTGCCATCATCCCCGCTGCCCAGGAGCCCACCGCCATCATCCCCGCTGCCCAGGAGCCCACCGCCATCATCCCCGCTGCCAAGAGGCCACCGCCAGCACCTGCCCTGCTGCCCAAGAGGCCACCGCCAGCACCTGCACTGCTGCCCAAGAGGCCACCGCCAGCACCTGCCCTGCTGCCCAAGAGGCCACCGCCAGCACCTGCCCTGCTGCCCAAGAGGCCACACCAGCACCTGCCCTGCTGCCCAAGAGGCCACCGCCAGCACCTGCCCCGCTGGGCCAGAGAGGACCACCAGCACCAGCCCCGCTGGGCCAGAGAGGACCGCCAGCACCAGCCCCGCTGGGCCAGAGAGGACCGCCGGCACCAGCCCCGCTGGGCCATGAAGGACCACCAGCACCAGCCCCGCTGGGCCAGAGAGGACCGCCAGCAACTGAGTCACTGCAAAGGACACCGCCGCCACAAGCATCGCTGAACAGGGCACCGCCACCACAAGCACCGCTGAACAGGGCACCGCCGCCACAAGCACCGCTGAACAGGGCACCGCCGCCACAAGCACCGCTGAACAGGGCACCGCCGCCACAAGCACTGCTGAACAGGGCACTGCCGCAACAAGCACCGCTGAACAGGGCACCGCCGCCACAAGCACCGCTGAACAGGGCACCGCCGCCACAAGCACCGCTGAACAGGGCACCGCCGCAACAAGCACCGCTGAACAGGGCACCGCCGCCACAAGCACCGCTGAACAGGGCACCGCCGCAACAAGCACCGCTGAACAGGGCACCGCCACAACAAGCACCGCTGAACAGGGCACCGCCGCCACAAGCAATGCTGAACAGGGCACCATCGCCACAAGCACTGCTGAACAGGGCACCACCGTCACAAGCACCACTGAACAGAGCACAGCCGCCACAAGCACCGCTGAACAGGGCACCGCCGCCACAAGCACCGTTGGCCCATGAGCGCCAAGGGCACTGACGCTACTGAGTCCGTCACGAGCAGGATGAATCACTCTGGGTACCATGCCCCCTCCAGAACCAGTGGAGACTGTCATCCACTACCTCAGTCCTTAGCAGGATGTAGCACTCTGGGCACCATGCCCCCTCCAGAACCAGTGGAGGCTGTCATCCACTACCTCAGTCCTTAGCAGGATGAAGCACTCTGGGCACCATGCCCCCTCCAGAACCAGTGGAGACTGTCATCCACTTGAGAGACTGTGGCTTTGCACTCCCCAGGATGGAACAGTGGGCAACCCACCTACTGTAGAGACTTGAGAGACTGTGGCTTTGCACTCCCCAGGATGGAACAGTGGGCAACCCACCCACTGTAGAGACTTGAGAGACTGTGGCTTTGCACTCCCCAGGATGGAACAGTGAGCATGTGGCCCTCTCGTGGATTTGACGTCGTGCACTCAACCGGCTGAGGTGCCCCCCTTTCCCTCCCCCTGAGGTGCCTGTTTTCTTGCTCTCTGATGCCCCTGCAGTGTTTTCTCCATCATGGTCGGGGATCTTATGTGGGCCTCGCCCATACCGTGTGGGCCCAGTGTTCCACGGACTTCATTGGAGCACTACCTGGACTACTAAGCTTGGTCTATATTTTGTTTATAGTGAATATATATATTTTTGCGTACTTGATTTTAATATATTACAATGGTTACACTCATTTTCTTTTGTCTTTGCATTCTTCCGGGGGGGTTGGGGGTGTAACTATAATGTATCATGCTGTATGAGTGTGTGTGTTGTGGTGGGTGAGGGTGAGGGTGGGGGTGGGGGTGTTGCGTGTGTGTGTCCCTGTTTTTTCCCTCACCCCTCCCCTGTATCGTAGGTGCAGTACTCACCGTTGTCTTCGCCGCCGGCGTTCGTGCTCCTGGTAGAGGAGCAAGAAGATAAGGGCTGGCAGGATCTGCAGCTCTGGTTCCATGGCGTGGGGTGTGTAGAGGTGAGCGTTTTCCCTTCGAAGTCCTGTTTCCGCCATGTTTTTGTCCACGGTGAATCCGCCCCGGAAAAGGTGGCGGATTGGAAGATTGTGATACTGTGGGTGGTACTTTGTCTTCCGCCTGTCTGTTGGCGGTGACCGCCGCGCTGTTTGTTTGTACCGCCATGGCGGTCGGAGTGTTAATGTGGCTGTCTTTGTTGGCGGTTTCCTCAACGGTCGTAATTGCAATTTTTTTACCGCCGGCCTGTTGGCGGTCTTACCGCCGCTTTAACACCGTCCGCCAGGGTTGTAATGACCACCACAGTGATCGCTATTCACTACTCATCCATGAGCATTTATTTGTTTTACTTAGATGTTGTCAGAATGACAGCTTTTTTGCTCATTAAGTAAATATGTGCAGGTAGGCTTTCTCAACGATATAACTAAATGCTAGCCCTTTGTCAAAATGATCAACCACAGTGGGGTTTCTCTTCTAGGTAAGAGGCTGCACCCCTCTGAAATTCCTGCACATCATCATAAAAAAAATATTATATAGATCCATTTGTTTAGAGATACTATTGTATCTCTGAACAAATCAAGGTATTTAACTGTGGGCTGTCTGTCCCAGGATGCCTGCCCCACCTCATTTTGAAGTAGCAGACGGAAGCCAGGCAGTAAATCAACTTCTCTGCACTGTGACATACGATGCAGGGCTTAGCTTTCTAAAACCCTTCATTTTCATTGTGGTCTACAGTGGTATCCACTATAGGCCAGTGATGCTTTTAGCGTCATGGTTTCGGGCATTGGAGTCTTCATCCCTGTGTTAGGGCAGGTGTCTATCATTCACAGCCATCGATCCCACCCTTTCCCATTCGTCACACAGTAGGAGTGAATGCAAGCACATCTGGTTTAGTGTTTTGTCCTCGATAATGGTAAGTGTTATAATGCTAATCATGGGTTATTTATATTGTGCGGAGACCCCTTGTCACCTTAACCTCCCCCACTTTGACACCCCATGCCCTGGCTGCGGATCGCTGGCCCCTTCAAAAGTGGAGCTGCTATATTTGTTCTGTTCCAAAAGATGAGCAGGGTTCTGATTTTCCATGCAAAGTTTATCTGCATACCTGAGTCAAGCTCATAGCGAGAAATATGTGCTTACAGGAAAGGCAGTTTTCTGCTGTGAGGGTTAAAACTGACCCTATCCTCATACCCTTAAAATTAATGCCAAAACATGGATTGATTTGTGAACAATGAGTGTTAAAAACGTTAAGTTATTGTGTGTCAGTGATTTTGTTCCTCTCTTTTCTCACATTTTACTTAATGTTGCATTCGCCAAGAGAGTTATCTGTTCCATCATGATCTGTTTCTGTATTTCTTTTCATGCATTTTAATACTCTTGCTTGCATAGTGCATACTTTGATTTGTGACAGGTGTTTATGAAGGGCTTTGAATGAGCGCACTGCCACTGAGGCTGAAGCCGGCAAAGCACAGTGCCTGTCAGTGTGTTGGCGCCCCTGCAGAGCACACAGAAAAATGGTCATGTATTCCAGCTACAATTGAAAATCAGTGTGTGCAAAGAGGTCAAAATATTTAGAAGGAAAAAGCAAAAGAAAATAAAGTGCTCAAATCTGTATTAGTGCAGTATATGTGTGAGATGGTAAAATGAGGGAGATGCAAGGAAGTGCATTCAGGCAAGAGTGAAAAGAGGGTGCTGAAGAGGAGAGAGAGGAGATTGAAAACATGCAGATGGATGAGATGTGCTGAGATAAAGGGCATACATATCTAACATAAAGCACACATAACTGAAGGCCATATTCCTTCAACAGGCCTCAATGATATTTAATTCTTAGTCTCACAATTTCAGAATTGAAACATTTCCAATGTAAACTGTTTTTAAGAAATCATTGTTGTTACTCATTTTTCTTAAACAGATAACAACCATTGACAAACCCAACAGGACTGACAAGTTTTAGGTGTATTTCAGCTATGTTATATTTCTGGATGCAATAACATCTCAGAGAGAAACCAAAATACAGGTCGGGTGGCACACTAAGGGAATCACAGAAATGTATTTTTCATGTCCCTTATAGAGAGCCCCCATTTTTTTCACCCTACTTTTGTCTGCACATATTTGTGTATGACTGATTGCAGCCAGCAGCTGTGGGTGCTTCCCGATGCCTGGTTAGAACATTTTCATCCAAAGTTGATGCGGCATGCAGTGCAAGACACTGGACAAGCACACACTTTAAAGGGCCTGAAGTTGCCACGCTGCACAATTTGCACATTAAAATAACCGTTGAACTTATTATTGCAGTAAGATATGGGGCAGTTTTTAATGTGTTTAGGTATTTCAAGGCCATACATTTGCACTGCTTTATAAACCTTGCTTTCTCACTAAATTCATTTGCTTTCAAATGCACCATTTGTCCATTAAAAAAATAAAATTCTTTGAAGGAGGACCCACCCTGGACCCCACGTTTGTCCATTAGGCTTGCTCGCTACACTTGCTACATAAAAGTAATACCCAACTTTTACTCTCCTCCACTTTTGAATGTTAACAGCCACCACTGATCTACCATGCAATATTTCACAGTGAATCCCCTTTAAGTTCACCGCTTTCAATGCAAACGTCTCTTCCCCTCAAATACACAACATAATTTGAATGCGAGAAGCCTAGAAAATGCATTGCAAGTCAAAATGTAACTATGTCCTTCCATGCCTACCAACCAACCCTACTCTAACATATCTTTCACACACATGAAACCTATGCACAGTACTGACCTGCCATACCTATTATACTTTTTTTTTTAAAACATATTTTTATTTCAAATGGTGCTCTGCGTACAGTCTTGACACATGTCATGATCACATCCAAAACATCACGTGCGAGGTACACAATAGCATAAATGAACTAGCCAATGTTACATGACCACCCTTACCTATTACAATTAACAAGCTTTACTGAATCTATCAAACCAAATATAATTATCCTACCATACCTAATCTATCATACCTAACCTGACTATCCTATGTAACCTAACATACCTATCATATCATACACACCTAATAAACTTGCTAAGTCTACTTACCATATCTTATTGCCTATCCAGCCTAACTACCTTGCCATATCACTAACCATAATTACCATGCCTACCTACCTACCTACCTACCATGCCTACTATACTTTAGCTACCATAAGCTACCTTACCTTTTTTATCTATTTAAATCACTTGTCGCCTAACAGGCATCCTGGCATTGATGAGGACCTAACCCACCTACTACACCTAGCATACCTCACTTACTCTATTCTACCTTATTGTAAGATCACAGGCTTTTTGCAGGTTTCCCCAACTTTTTTCCCCATTTTTTGGACCACTAGTTGCTGGTTTTCGACTTTGAAAGTGCACTGAGGCCTGCTGTCCAGACCTCAGTGACAGTGTTCTTTCCCCTTCTAAAGTGTTATGTTGAATTGGGTACCCTCAATTAACCTGTGCTGACTTACTTATAAGTTACTTATAAGTCCCTAGTATATGGTACCCAGCTACCAATGGCATGTAAGGCTGCCTGTTCACACAACAGCTGCAGCACTGGTTGTGCCACTCATTGTGTGACAAAGTGAAAACTCGACTTTCAGTTACCATTGCAGACTGGAGAGGCTGTGAATGCACTGCACATATAACTTTGACATTACCACTAATGTCAAAGTCCACAAGTCCCTTAACTGTATATATAAGTCTCCTCTAAGGCAGGCCTATGGAGCCCTATGACTAAGAGCTGTATAATGTTAAGATACACATATAGGGCCTAATTTAACATGCAACGCTTCTTTTCCTGCGCCCCTTAGCACCCTCCTAAGTTGACCATGTGTGCCCCGTATTTAACATACGGTGCACTGTGGTGGTAGTTAGGGAATTAGAGTCAAAATAATTGACAACAGTTTGGCGCTTTGCAGGATTAGCTTCAAAAGATTTTACGCTAATCCTGCAAAGCACATTGAGGCTCATTGAAAACAATGTAGTGCCTCTTTAACGCTTGCTCTGTGCAGGCATTAAAAATGCCGCTTAAAATGGGGCAAATAAATCTTTTAGATTTCATTGCATCATTTTATTTGCCCCCACTAACGGGGGAATGCCCCCCTTGCATACATTATGTCTGGCGCAGGCATAATGTGGTGCAAGGGGTTACAAAGGGGCACAATGCATGCATTGCGCCACTTTTTAAATATGGTGTGGCGATTTTGGCCTTGTTGGACCACATTAGCGTAAAAAACTGAATCTAATGTGGTGCAAGGAGGCGCTAGGCTCTCTTAAATCTGGGCCATAATTATTGATATGTCTATACAGCAAAGCTCTAAAGTGTTGGGCCCATATTTATACTTTTTTAGCACCGCATTTGCGCCGCTTTTTTACGCAAAAGCAGCGCAAACTTACAAAATACAATTGAGTTTTGTAAGTTTGCGCCGCTTTTGCGTCAAAAAGCATTGCAAATGCGGCGCTAAAAAAGTATAAATATGGACCTTGGTGTTTGCTGAGGACAGTTAAGTAGCGTTATAAGGTAATTGCAGGGTTCACAGTTGGCACTCCAATGCGTCTAACTTTTGACAGAGGCTTCCTAACCCTGTTATGTAAGGTATCAAATTAAAGGGGACATCAAATGCAACTCAGTGGTGGGGATTATATTTATGCCTAATTTGATGCTAGCCACTTTTGTGAAAGTTGCCTTACTTTGACTCATCTAGTCCAATGACTTTACAGAGGCACAGGGACTGAGACAGGTTTCTGCCCACCTGGGGAGACATGTGAATGACTCCTAGGCTGAGAACAAAGGCTGTTGCTGCACTGGAGACAGGATGGACTGCAAAGGGAGTTAGCCCAAAAGGCAAGCATCAAATGGTGATGCTGTCTTTGAAGGGCCACTGTGACAACACCCCAGCACAGAAAGCCCTTTGTTTCCCCTAGACAGGGTAAAGCGTGGTCCAAGGACGGAAAAAACAGTTTCAGAACCAGTTTTCTGTGGGCGTGCTGCCCATGGTAGCCACACCCCCAGGACTGGGTAACTGAGGTCCTCACACTCGAGGAAGTCTTAAGCCATGTTGGTTGTGTGGTGCAAGATGAACTCTGGGATGGCCAGATGCCATGTATCACTGAAACTGTGTCACCAGATAGGAGGGGACCTACTAGCCCATTGGCTAGTGACTGCATTGTCCCCTCTGGGCATATTACTGGGATACAATGGGAGTACTCACTGGATTTGGACCTAGGACGATGCATTCCATTCCTTACCTGTTGGAAGTGCACAAAGAGAGGCTGTGAAGCCAGAGCGATTGCACCTACCACACTTTGGGCTAGTGGGGTTTGGACCTTGTTTTGCATGCCTGGCGTGGGGAAAAATTGATTCCTGGCCCTAATCCAAAGCAGAGACTCCAAAGGTTAGTTAGCTGGCCCCCCAGAATGCCTCTGGGGACATTGAAGCTGGAAGAGCTCAAGCAGCATTCCTGGTAGCCACCACAGCTGTTTTGCCGCTACTAGACACCAAGCACTTCGAAGGACAATTTGGAATAGCCAAAAGTTGCACCTCAGTCTGCTGGATCCATGGGTGGTGGTTGTGACTGGATTCATCCATCCGAGGGGACACAAGCCCCCACCAAAGGTTTACATTGGAACTGCTGTGTTGCAAAAATGGAAAGTCTGCATAAGCAGCACTTTGACCCCTACATAGAGGAGTTCGTGGGACCCTGAGATTTATAGCCAGAGTCACCTCCACTCACCTGTGGACCAATCACATGACAGGACTTTCCCCCCATGGATTGCACATCATCTGGAGCATCCATTGAGCATCCTTAAGATCACATCCCTCAGCCTCAGGACCACTCCATAGAAGTTAATGGCAGTTGCCCTGTGTTAGAAATGGGGTTTATGGTTGGCAATCAGGTTACCCTCTGTCCAAGCAAGAACCCTCACTCTAGTCAGGGTAAGTCACACACAATCCAAAATTATCCTGTGCCCACCCTCTGGTAGCTTGGCACGAGCAGTCAGGCTTAACTTAGAAATCAATGTGTAAAGTATTTGTGCAATAAATCATACAATAACACAATATAGCACCACAAAAAATACACCACACGGTGTTTAGAAAAATACATAATATTTATCAGGATAATTGTAGGTCAAAACGAATAAAGATGCAATGTGAAATTGTAGAGATATCACTGAAAAGTGATATAAAGTGTCTTAAGTCTTTAAAAAGCAAACAAAGGTGGTCATTACAACCTCGGCGGTCTTGAGGGACCGCCGTGCGGAAGACCGCCAGTAGTGACGGTTTGCCGCTCTGCGTATTATGACCGTTGGCTGCCCTCTGTCATTTTTCCAACGGAGAGCCGCGAACAGCCATACTTGTGGGTGGCGGGGAAGTGGAGGTTGCTCCACCTCCACTGCCACGCCAACAGAACACAGCCCAGCTAATCACGTCCTGTGATTCTGCGCGGCGGTGTTCTGTTGGTGGTGTGGTGTCGGCAGAGCTGCCCCCATGGCTCCTGTCCCCTCCCGGTGGATCGATGGAACAGGTAAGTCGATCGTCCGTTAGGGGAGGTGGGTGGGGGGGTGTTGTGTGTTGTGTGGGTGCATGGGGGTGTGACTCTGTGTATGTAGAGGGGGGGTGAGTGTGTGGATGCTTGCGGGTGTGTTGCGTGTGTTGGGATTGAGTGCGTGTATGTCTGTATGTATGTCTGTATATGGGTGTGCGTGTCTGACTGAGTGTGTGGATGTAGACATGTATGTTGGTGTGTGTGCGTGTGTAGGAGGCTGGACTGGCTTGTAGTGAGTACCAAGGGGTACTTGCACCTTGCACCAGGCCCAGTTATCCCTTATTAGTGTATAGGGTGTCTAGCAGCTTAGGCTGATAGATAATGGTAGCTTAGCAGAACAGCTTAGGCTGAACTAGGAGACGTGTGAAGCTACTACAGTACCACTTAGTGTCATATGCACAATATCATAAGAAAACACAATACACAGTTATACTAAAAATAAAGGTACTTTATTTTTATGACAATATGCCAAAGTATCTTAGAGTGTACCCTCAGTGAGAGGATAGGAAATATACACAAGATATATATACACAATAGCAAAAATATGCAGTATAGTCTTAGAAAACAGTGCAAACAATGTATAGTTACAATAGGATGCAATGGGGAAACATAGGGATAGGGGCAACACAAACCATATACTCCAGAAGTGGAATGCGAACCACGAATGGACCCCAAACCTATGTGACCTTGTAGAGGGTCGCTGGGACTATTAGAAAATAGTGAGAGTTAGCAAAATAACCCTCCCCAAGACCCTGAAAAGTGAGTGCAAAGTGCATTAAAGTTCCCATAAGGACAAAAGAGTCGTGTTAGAGGAATAATGCAGGAAAGACACAAACCAGCAATGCAACAACTGTGGATTTCCAATCTAGGGTACCTGTGGAACAGGGGGACCAAGTCCAAAAGTCACAAGCAAGTCGGAGATGGGCAGATGCCCAGGAAATGCCAGCTGCGGGTGCAAAGAAGCTTCGACTGGACAGAAGAAGCTGAGGTTTCTGCAGGAACGAAAAGGGCTAGAGACTTCCCCTTTGGTGGACGGATCTCTCTCGCCTTGGAGAGTCGTGCAGAAGTGTTTTCCCGCCGGAAGAACGCCAACAAGCCTTGCTACACGCAAATCATGCATTTGGCGTTTTTGGACGCTGCTGGGGCCCAGGAGGGTCCAGGAGGTCGCAAATCGGACCTGCAGAGAGAGGGGACGTCGCGCAAGACAAAGAGCCCTCACTGAAGCAGGTAGCACCCGGAGAAGTGCCAGAAACAGGCACTACAAGGATGCGTGAAACGGTGCTCGCCGAAGTTGCACAAAGGAGTCCCACGTCGCCGGAGACCAACTTAGAAAGTCGTGCAATGCAGGTTAGAGTGCCGTGGACCCAGGCTTGGCTGTGCACCGAGGATTTCCGTCGGAAGTGCACAGGGGCCGGAGTAGCTGTAAAGTCGCGGTTCCCAGCAATGCAGCCCAGCGAGGTGAGGCAAGGACTTACCTCCACCAAACTTGGGCTGAAGAGTCACTGGACTGTGGGGGTCACTTGGACAGAGTCGCTGGATTCAAGGGACCTCGCTCGTCGTGCTGAGAGGAGACCCAAGGGACCGGTAATGCAGCTTTTTGGTGCCTGCGGTTGCAGGGGGAAGATTCCGCCGACCCACTGGAGATTTCTTCGGAGCTTCTGGTGCAGAGAGGAGGCAGGCTATCCCCACAGCATGCACAAGCAGGAAAACAGTCGAGAAGGCGGCAGGATCAGCGTTACAGAGTTGCAGTAGTCGTCTTTGCTACTATGTTGCAGGTTTGCAGGCTTCCAGCGCGGTCAGCGGTCGTTTCCTTATCATAAGGTGAAGAGGGAGATGCAGAGGAACTCGGCTGAGCTCGTGCATTCGTTATCTAAAGTTTCCCCAGCGACAGAGACCCTAAATAGCCAGAAAAGAGGGTTTGGCTACCTAGGAGAGAGTAAAGGCTACTAACACCTGAAGGAGCCTATCAGCAGGAGTCTCTGACGTCACCTGGTGGCACTGGCCACTCAGAGCAGTCCAGTGTGCCAGCAGCACCTCTGTTTCCAAGATGGCAGAGGTCTGGAGCACACTGGAGGAGCTCTGGACACCTCCCAGGGGAGGTGCAGGTCAGGGGAGTGGTCACTCCCCTTTCCTTTGTCCAGTTTCGCGCCAGAGCAGGGGCTAAGGGGTCCCTGAACCGGTGTAGACTGGCTTATGCAGAATTGGGCACATCTGTGCCCAACAAAGCATTTCCAGAGGCTGGGGGAGGCTACTCCTCCCCTGCCTTCACACCATTTTCCAAAGGGAGAGGGTGTCACACCCTCTCTCAGAGGAAGTTCTTTGTTCTGCCATCCTGGGCCAGGCCTGGCTGGACCCCAGGAGGGCAGCTACCTGTCTGAGGGGTTGGCAGCAGCAGCAGCTGCAGTGAAACCCCAGGAAGGGCAGTCTGGCAGTACCAGGGTCTGTGCTACAGACCACTGGGATCATGGAATTGTACCAACAATGCCAGGATGGCATAGAGGGGGCAATTCCATGATCATAGACATGTTACATGGCCATATTCGGAGTTACCATGGTGAAGCTACATATAGGTAGTGACCTATATGTAGTGCACGCGTGTAATGGTGTCCCCGCACTCACAAAGTTCAGTGAATTGGCTCTGAACAATGTGGGGGCACCTTGGCTAGTGCCAGGGTGCCCTCACACTAAGTAACTTTGCACCTAACCTTTACCAGGTAAAGGTTAGACATATAGGTGACTTATAAGTTACTTAAGTGCAGTGTAAAATGGCTGTGAAATAACGTGGACGTTATTTCACTCAGGCTGCAGTGGCAGGCCTGTGTAAGAATTGTCAGAGCTCCCTATGGGTGGCAAAAGAAATGCTGCAGCCCATAGGGATCTCCTGGAACCCCAATACCCTGGGTACCTCAGTACCATATACTAGGGAATTATAAGGGTGTTCCAGTAAGCCAATGTAAATTGGTAAAATTGGTCACTAGCCTGTTAGTGACAATTTGAAAGTAATGAGAGAGCATAACCACTGAGGTTCTGGTTAGCAGAGCCTCAGTGAGACACTTAGGCACCACACAGGGAACATATACATGCACACCTATGAGCACTGGGGCCCTGTGTGACAGGGTCCCAGTGACACATACATATAGGCCACAAACCTATGAGCACTGGGGTCCTGACCAGCAGGATCCCAGTGACACATAACAACCATACTGAAAACATAGTGTTTTCACTATGAGCACTGAGGCCTGGCTATCAGGATCCCAGTGAGACAGTGAAAACAGTGACAAACACCCTGTCATACACTCACAAACAGGCCAAAAGTGGGGGTAACAAGGCTAGAAAGAGGCTACCTTCTCACAGCGTGTATGTGTGTTGGTGGTGCCTGCGTGCGTGTTGTGTGTGTGTGAGTTATGTGATGTTGGGGGTCGGGGTGGGTAGGGGGGCCCTGCCTCCTTTGGGGGGTGGCAGGGGTGGTAGGGAGTGTAGGGGAGGGAGTCGGGGTGGGGTTGGGGGTGGGGGAGACCCCTATCAGTGCCAGGGAAGGAATTCCCTGGCACTGATAGGGATGGCGGTTCCTACCGCTGGAAATCCACGGCGGTAAGCCGGGTCGTAATACCGGCGGCGGTATTGTGGCGGCTGCCGGGCTGGAGACCCAGGTCTCCAGCCCAGCGATCGTCTCCGCCCTGGCGGGCGGAACAGTGAAGCGGCGGATGACCATGGCGGTAACC
Organism: Pleurodeles waltl; assembly: GCF_031143425.1. Classification (NCBI taxonomy): domain Eukaryota; kingdom Metazoa; phylum Chordata; class Amphibia; order Caudata; family Salamandridae; genus Pleurodeles; species Pleurodeles waltl. Next base: position 1,327,798,652 of record NC_090446.1, on the reverse strand, counting down.
GCCATGGTCATAATACTGAAAAAAAGACCGCCAGCCTGTTGGCGGTCTTACCGCCGCTTTAACACCATCCGCCAGGGTTGTAATGACCCCCAAAGTCTCTTTCAAGCACAAAGTACATGGTTTAAAGTGGAAAATCTCCGCAAAGGGCCGCAGAAGAAGAGATACGTGGAAAAATGGTGTGTGCGTCGATTTCTCCCGTGCACACACGGACTTGCGTCGTTATTTGTCACGCGGGGAAGTCGTGCGTCGTTTCCGGCCCGCGCACAGTCTCTTTCTGTAGGTCGCGGGATTACAAGATGTCCCAGGGTCTGTGCGTGGATTCTTCGGCTTGTTTTCCGGCTGCGCGTCGTTCCGGGAGGCTGTGCGTGGAATTCTCGGTCTCACGCCAGGCGTCGCGTCGATTTCCCCCCTGGAAGTAGGGCGGAGTTGTTCTTGTGAGGCCGTGCGTCAAAGTTCCAGTCGCCCCGAAGGTGTCGCGTCGATCAGCGTCGGTGTGCGGCGATTTTCTCGCTGCAGAGCAAGCTGTGCGTCGAAATTTTCGGCGCACAAAGAGTCCAAATGAAAAAGAGAAGTCTTATTGGTCCTGAGACTCCAGGGAACAGGAGGCAAGCTTTATCCAAGCCCTTGGAGAGCACTTTTACAGCCAGACAAGAGGTCATCAAGGCAGCAGGTCAACAGCAAGGCAGCAGTCCTCTGTAGAAAGCAGTCAGGTGAGTCCTTTAGGCAGCCAGGCAGTTCTTCTTGGCAGGATGCAGGTTCTGGTTCAGGTTTCTTCTCCAGCAAGTGTCTGATGAGGTAGAGCAGAGGCCCTGTTTTATACCCAAATGTGCCTTTGAAGTGGGGGAGACTTCAAAGAGTGGCTAAGAAGTGCACCAGGTCCCCTTTCAGTTCAATCCTGTCTGCCAGGGTCCAAGTAGGGGGTGTATCAGTCCTTTGTGTGAGAGCAGGCCCTCCACCCTCCCAGCCCAGGAAGACCCATTCAAAATGCAGATGTATGCAAGTGAGGCTGAGTACCCTGTGTTTGGGGTGTGTCTGAGTGAATGCACAAGGAGCTGTTAACCAAGCCCAGCCAGACGTGGATTGTAAGGCACAGAAAGATTTAAGTGCAAAGAAATGCTCACTTTCTAAAAGTGGCATTTCTAGAATAGTAATATTAAATCCGACTTCACCAGTCAGCAGGATTTGGTATTACCATTCTGGCCATACTAAATATGACCTTCCTACTCCTTTCAGATCAGCAGCTACCATTTCAATACTGTATGAGGGCAGCCCTAATGTTAGCCTATGAAGAGAGCAGGCCTCACAGTAGTGCAAAAACTAATTTAGGAGTTTTACACTACCACGACATGTAAACTACACAGGTACATGTCCTGCCTTTCACCCACACAGCACCCTGCTCTAGGGGTTACCTAGGGCACACATTAGAGGTGACGTATATGTGGAGAAAGGGGAGGTTTAGGCTTGGCAAGTACTTTTAAATGCCAAGTCGAGGTGACAGTGAAACTGCACACACAGGCCTTGCAATGGCAGGCCTGAGACAAGGTAAAGGGGCTACTTAAGTGGGTGGCACAACCAGTGCTGCAGGCCCACTAGTAGCATTTAATCAACAGGCCCTAGGCACATATAGTGCACATTACTAGGGACTTATAAGTAAATTAAACAGTCCAATCTGGTATGATCCAAGGTCACCATGTTTAAAGGGAGAGAGCACATGCACTTTAGCACTGGTTAGCAGTGATAAAGAGTGCAGAGTCTAAATGCCAGCAAAAACAGTGTCCAAAAAGTGGAGGGAGGCAGGCAAAAAGTTAGGGGTGACCACCCTAAGGCTGTCAGGTCTAACACCCTGGAAAGTTTGGAACGCGCTTTAAAGACGCTCTGGTGGTCAGGTAACTGTACAATATTCTCTTTTTAGACCCCTGGACCTCTGTCGGATATGGTTGCCCAATCCCGGGTCAGAGTCACCAAACTCAGCGTTTCAAATTTTTACAAATTTTCAAAAGTTTGCAAATTTTTGACTTGCCAATGCATGTTTGCTCTTAATGTTAATGTTTTTAAATGCTTTTAAAATTCATATCTCCATATCTAAAGGTCCATATTTTCTCAGAAAACACATTTCCATCTACGCTCCTTCGAGACACCTTAGATCTTCTTTTGCCCGGCAGATTCATATACCCCGCGTCAATAGATCATGGGGTGGAAACTCCTTTATCATAAGGCTGCTCATCTCTGGAATGCCCTACCTCTTGAGCTCCGCCATGAATCCTCTGAATCTCTTTTTGGGAAGAGGTTGAAAACCATTCTCTTCAGTCACTATCCTGTCCTTCCTGCTTTCTTCTAGAACTTTCCTGTGCCTTCAGCGCTGGGATGCCCTAGGGTAGCTACGCGCTTTACAAATGCATAAAACTAAACTAAACATATCTCCAGAACCACGAGGTGGATTTTATTCATCAAGGACTCTAAATATGTTTCTTTCTTGTTTGTGACTTTCTTATTTTGTTGTTTGGTGCTGTTAAATGATTTGCACATTTTTCCTTTGCTAAGCCTTGTTGCCCTGTGCCTTAGCTACCAAAGTGTTGCGCTGAGGGTTGAGCGAATACATCTGACTGGACCCAAGGAGATAAATGTGAGAATTCTGCACGACAAGGCCTGAACCTTGCCATATAGTATGCCCATTTTCTTAAACTTATCCAGCTACATACTGTAACTATACAGCTAACCCTATCTAACCTCTTATCCCTAACCTACCAACCACACCTCAACTACCATACCCAAAACCACAGTTACTGCTTCCATGGAGTATCTGCTTCAGATCGGGCCAGGAATCAATTTTTCCCCGAGCTAGGCATGTAGACAGGGTCCAAACATATATTGTAACCTGCCTCCGCTTTTGCACTGTGTATAGCATATGACTGCCATGAGGTAGGGGTTTTGTGAAATTTGGACAAGTTATGCCTATGGAACATCTAGCAATGGCTTAAGGTACTGCAACCTGATGAATTTAAAAGGACAAGAGTGATGCTGGTTCTGTTGTTTGTTTTTTGTTTGTTTTCTCCTTTTTTTAAACCAAGTCCCAGAGAGACATTAAACTTTTGCATTCTGTTAAATGGTCATGACACACCTCTGGTGATATGACAATGCATTGTAAAAGAAATGAATAATTTTAAGAGGCATACAATGACTGGAATTTGCTGACAATGGGTGGTTTATGGCATTTCTAAATACAGTTAACATTCTTAGTCCCAGATTTAAGAGGACCTTGCACCCTTCTAACGCCACATTTGTGCCATTTGTTTTACGCTAATGTGGCGTTAGAAGGCCAAAAACGTTGCTCCATATTTAAAAAGTGGCGCAATGCATGCATTACACCACTTTGTAACCTTTATTGCCACATTATGCCTGTGCCAGGCACAATGAATGCAAAGTGGGCATTCCCCCATTAGGGGGGACAAAAAGATGGCGCAAGGAAATCTAAGAGATTTCCTTCCTCCACTTTTTCCGGCACTTTTTTCACCTGCTCAGAGCAGGCGTTAAAAGAAGGCTTCCATTGTTTTCAATGGGCCTCTGGATGCTCTGCAGAATTAGCATCAACATTTTGAAGCAAATCCTGCAAAGCACTGGACTAGCGCCAAAAATTAAGACACTAGTACCGCTACTGCCATGGTGTGCCATATTATAAATACGGCGTGCACATGGTGGCGTTTGGGGGGGTGTTAAGAGACACAAGAAAAGTGGCGCAGTGTTTTGCTTTCCTTCTCTTATCTTATGACCTGGCTTACAAAACTTCTCTGGAATGCACTTCTTAGTTTAAAGAAGACATTTAGTATTATTATTAGTACTTCACCACGAGGTTCCTGAAAGACGAGATTAGTGGGTTGGAAGCACACGTTTAAAAGTAGTCGCAGCAATGAAAGCAAAATATATCAAAGTACTTCTTAATTGCAATGTACACATCAAATACATGTGATTATATTATAGCATAACTTCAAAGCAGAGAATTAAAGTCACAATTGCATCACTGTAGGGCCTATCACTGCTCGTCATCTTTCTCATGCCTGCGAGTTGAAGTCCTGGAGAATCTTCCCTGGCTGCTGCCCAGGGCCATCGTAAAAAAGCCTGGCCCCTTCCTCTCAGACCTGGGAAATAAAACAAGCCATTGGAGATTGGCCAGATCTCCCAAGCCTCTCCTCTTCCCAAGGCTGAGCAGAAAGGAAAACACCAAATATACACTCTCTTATCACGTTAGGGTTCGTGTGAATTCAATTTGAAAAACACAGCTTGGTCTACCATGTGGAAAAACACACCTTGGAAAAACACAGCTCATCTGCAGTGTCTCAACTGCAATGTCTAACTCCACGTTAAAGCCAATAGGCAGCTAAACTGAATATCAAATGTAATGTCTAATGCCATGTTAAAGCCAATAGGCAGTTAACCTAAATACCAAATGTAATGTCTAATGCCATGTTAAAGCCAATAGGCAGCTAAACTGAATACAGAATGTAATATCTAATGCCATGTTAAAGCCAATAGGCAGCTAACCTAAATATCAAATGTAATGTCTAATGCCACGTTAAAGCCAATAGGCAGCTAAACTGAATACAGAATGTAATGCGCTCCTGATAAACATTGAACAACTAATATGCGCAGTGGTGAAACACAAAGACATTGGTCAAGCACAATTAATGGCATAACATCTCCACCCTATGACCAAAGACTTTTGTTTACATACCTCTTATTTCAAACAAAAACAAAAAAACAAAAACAACAACAACACAAAACATTATAAGCAAATCAGATTTGAATGATAAAAGCAATCACTGAAAAGCAATGGAAGTGGATTAACATATTGATCTCATAACCTTTCAAATCAGATACATCTACAATGAAAAGACTGAAGCTTATATACTCTGATTGGGATAATAACTGATTGAACAGTGTCTCTAAAACAGCAAGTTGATGTAGCATGAGTTCTACTCATGTAAAGGTACACAGTCCACCTGAAAGGTCTGCTGGAATGTAAGTGAAAGTCAGGGTTCCACACGAAAAAACACAGACATTTAACTGGTAAGGTTGCTTAGTTCCAGTGGAAGAATGTAATCAAACAAGTTGACAAACTTTGTATTGATCCCATGTAGAACTTGAACTGAAGGCGCTAGTTGCGCAAAATGGATCCATGGGGTTTGTACTTTAAACAATCAGGTTCAGGTTGGGGGGGCGGGCTCTCCCCCGATCCCACATGGACACATCAGAAGGCAGACCACACAGCACACTCATGGTCAGTGGCGAGTCGTGGTAGGATCTGCAAAAGAAAAAAGTATGACTTTTCTTGCAAATAACATTTGCCATCTGAAATGGGCCCTTCTTCTTCCTTTCCTTGTTTTATAATCAGCAGGACGTTTTTGGGGCCCTTTGTTATAATTTCTGCAGGTTCTGGAGGGTCATTTGGGGATTCAACCCACACCTTAGCAGTGAGGTTTTTATCTGCTGCACCACAGCTTCCCTTTCCTTGCACTATCAGAAGGGCTGGGGCAGACTCCTTCTTTACCAAACCTCCTTTCACTGCACTTATGACAAGTTGGGCAATTCTGTCTTCAAGCTGTATGAATGAATCAGATTCTCTTCTAGTTATCAGAATAACTTTGATTTCGACTTGGTAATCTGCAGCAATCACTCCCCCTAAAACCTGATCAATTTGCCATATCTGTCCTGGTAACTTTCCTCTCCCCAACTGATCTTTGACTGTTTGTGGGACAGATCTCTGTTGTGTGTGCTGACGAATAGGACATTGCAAAATCACAGTTTTTATCAAATCTAAGGGAATGTACATCTCTCTAATCTCTGCCCACCTGTAAGTGGCTTTTTTTCCCAGATGTCCACATTTCTGGTGCACCCACATAGCCATCCCCACCAAGTCAGAATTCTGGGTTGACACTTCTGTCTCTGAAATTTTGGCTTTAACATCTGCAAGGGAATTGAACCAGTTATGTATAAGCCATGTGGAAAACCATACGGCTAATCCATTGGCAGTGAACCAAGAATCAGTGTAAAAATGACACGTCTCAAGCAGCTCTTGCTTTAAAGTCTGACACACATTGTACAACTCTGCACATTGGTTACATTTTCCTTCTCCTGTGGTAGACAACAACTTTTTAGTAACTGGATTGTATAACACTGCTTTCCATTTTCTTTTAGTACTCATGCATTTCAATGAATCATTAGTCAAACAAACATGCTTTCTATCCTCAGGGGACACGGATTCAAATGGTGCACTCAATTTCACTGGTGACTCTTTTACCTGTGGTACTCCCTGCACCCTCTTCTCATCCTGAAAACGGGCCTGTGACACATGTTCATGTAGGGCTGCAGTGACTCTAGCCCTGTTTTGTATGTACCAGATCCAGTGTAACATACTAGCCTCCTGTGCCTGTCCTATACTGTGAAATGTAGGTGAACTCATCACCCACTGCATGATTGGTAGTTCAGGATTTAGAATTACATTATCATTTAGTGTCATTTGCTCAGTATTCACTAGAGCCCAATAACAAGTCAAAAGCTGTTTTGTACAGTGCTCCACAATGTCAGATAGTTTTGTAATCCAAAGTTCCAGGGGCACTCTTGTCCTTCCCTGTTCCTGATTTACATGTAAATCAGTGTTTCCCTCTTGCACTGCGCACAAATCTAAAGTCTGTTGACTCAGATGAGGGCTATACTGTTTCCAAAAATCAAACAAGCTTGTGAAACTTGGTATCTCTTGCTCAGTGCAAATAGTAAGAAACTCTAAAATCTTTTGTTTTACCTGTGACAACATCTGGCTACTTTCTGGATTCCACTGAAGTCCCAGAAACTGCACATTTTGCGACAGTACTGCTGCCTTGTCTGAATGAATTTTAAACATCGTACTTTGCAAAAGCGGTCTGAAAATAACATTCTCAACTTCGTGCTCAGTGTAATCTTTCAAGGAATGCACTTCAACTGCCAACAACCGTGGGCTGCTCTGCACACGGTGATCTAGGCTCTTCTCAAGAGGCTCACACTGGCCCCCACCTTTTTTAACCTCCTCATTACTGGAATGTGAAAAACCAGATTCTCCTAAAACAGCAGTTTTATCTTGCAACAATTTGTTCTGGCTAATTTGCTCACGTAAATTCTTATTTTCATGTTCTAACTGCCTACATCTCGCACGCATTTTTCTGTAAGCAGACAAAAGTATCCAAACCCTTCTGTCAAGAACAAAAGGGACATCATTTCTTTCAAAAATCACATTTTCTACATATGAAAACACTTTTGCTTTATCAAAGCACTCATCCCAAGACTCACAAAGTCCTGATAAACAAGAAAACATGTTTCTCACAGCACCATAAGGCAGTTTAACTTCACATGCATTTTCAAACATGGTCTACCGTGCTTCTTTAATTCTCTAAACAACAAAAACAATTACAGTTTTAAATAGTGCACTTCCAAGCCCCAATTCGACTCCCAGACTGTCGACTGACGCCAAAATGTTTTGCTTTCCTTCTCTTATCTTATGACCGAGCTTACAAAACGTCTCTGGAATGCACTTCTTAGTTTAAAGAAAACATTTGTTATTATTATTACTTCACCACGAGGTTCCTGCAAGATGAGATTAGTAGGTTGGAAGCACACGTTTTAAAGTAGTCGCAGCAATGAAAGCAAAATATATCAAAGTACTTCTCAATTGTAATGTACACAGCAAATACATGTGATTATATTATAGCATAACTTCAAGGCAAAGAATAAAAGTCAAAATTGCATCACCGTAGGGCCTATCACTGCTCGTCATCCTTCTCATGCCTGCGAGTTGATGACTCCTGTTCAACTGCGAGAAGGAGATTTTCCACCCAAACGGGAGGCCAGGCAGCTGACGTCCACTCCTGACTGAAGTCCTGGAGAATCTCCCCTTGCTGCTGCCCAGGGCCACTGTAAAAAAGCTTGGCCCCTTCCTCTCAGACCTGGGAAATAAAACAAGCCATTGGAGATTGGCCAGATCTCCCAAGCCTCTCCTCTTCCCAAGGCTGAGCAGAAAGGAAAACACCAAATATATGCTCTCTTATCACGTTAGGGTTCGTGTGAATTCAATTTGAAAAACACAGCTTGGTCTACCATGTGGAAAAACACAGCTTGGAAAAACACAGCTCATCTGCAATGTCTCAACTGCAATTTCTAACTCCACGTTAAAGCCAATAGGCAGCTAAACTGAATACAGAATGTAATGTCTAATGCCATGTTAAAGCCAATAGGCAGCTAAACTGAATACAGAATGTAATGTCTAATGCCATGTTAAAGCCAATAGGCAGCTAACCTAAATATCAAATGTAATGTCTAATGCCACGTTAAAGCCAATAGGCAGCTAAACAATACAGAATGTAATGTGCTCCTGATGAACACTGAACAACTAATATGCGCAGTGGTGAAACACAAAGTCATTGGTCAAACACAATTAATGGCATAACACGCAGCACTAGGTGCATCGCCACTTTTCATGAATCTGCCTCTTAGATTTCTAATTTCCATTTGTTCAATTTGGTGTGACCACGCCATTCAAAGGCCGGTCCTCTTTAATGTATTTCTAGTTATACCTCCTCAAACCACCCCCTCACCATCTCTTTCACCCCGCTTAAACCACTGGTGTCTTCCACCATTCTCATCTGCTATCCGTTGTATGTTATAATACTGCAATGGAGAAAAACCAAACTCCCTGCAGTCAATATTTCCCCAGGGGGAATTACCTATTGAAACGCACAATCCCAGTCAGAACGTGAGTCAAAATAGGGTGGTTTAGCTGTCAAAAGCGAGAAAAGCAATTCTGCCATTTCTTCCACATTTAATGCTGCAATACCTAGAACTAGTGTTCCCCACCATATTTGATGGACTATTTGGTTCTATATCACCTCGTTTTGCAGAACACTGTTGCCTTACCAGTCGTGGCTCGCTGCCCGAAGAAGGGGCGGAGCGGCACCGAGGGTTGGGGGGGCAAAATAAACATTAAATAGAAAAATAATAATAATAAAATCTTACCTGCCTTGCTGCTGCCGCACCTCTGCTCCATCTTCCTGGTCACAGGAGGCACAGGTTCCCACCCTGCCCTGCAGCCAATCCTAACTCTGCATGAAAGCAGAGTTAGGATTAGCTGGAGCACCCTGGCTGGGCACTTCCAGGCGAACTGGGAGCCTATGCCTACTCTCTCCAGCCCGGCAACACAGTGCCGTCCTGGAGAGAGCACAGTGCACAGGTGTGTTTGGCCGGCCCAAGATTGGCAGCCAAACATACATGCGCACTGAGGGGGAGGGCTGTGCACCCCCTTCTTCCCCGTCATCCCCTATGGCCCCGCCCCTTTAACAACAAAATGATAATAAACATAGGCCCTCATTCTGACCCTGGCGGTCTTTGACCGCCAGGGCGGAGGACCGCGGGAGCACCGCCGACAAGCCGGCGGTGCTTCAATGGGGATTCCGACCACGGCGGTAAAGCCGCGGTCGGACCGGCACCACTGGCGGGGTCCCGCCAGTGTACCGCGGCCCCATTGAATCCTCCGCGGCGGCGCAGCTTGCTGCACCGCCGCGGGGATTCTGACCCCCCCTACCGCCATCCAGATCCCGGCGGTCGGACCGCCGAGATCCGGATGGCGGTAGGGGGGGTCGCGGGGCCCCTGGGGGCCCCTGCAGTGCCCATGCCACTGGCATGGGCATTGCAGGGGCCCCCGTAAGAGGGCCCCTAAATGTATTTCACTGTCTGCTGCGCAGACAGTGAAATACGCGACGGGTGCAACTGCACCCGTCGCACAGCTTCCACTCCGCCGGCTCGATTCCGAGCCGGCTTCATCGTGGAAGCCTCTTTCCCGCTGGGCTGGCTGGCGGTCTGAAGGAGACCGCCCGCCAGCCCAGCGGGAAAGTCAGAATTACCGCCGCGGTCTTTCGACCGCGGAACGGTAACCTGACGGCGGGACTTTGGCGGGCGGCCTCCGCCGCCCGCCAAGGTCAGAATGAGGGCCATAGTTTATTATCATTTCGTTGTTCAAGGTTTGCAGCAGCTGCTGCTGACGGGGGGAGGGTGACACCTCCTCTGCCATAGCAAAGGAGCCACAGCTGCCTCTGACCTGCTAATCTTTATATGTGCCCACACCAAAAGGACCATGAGCTCACTGACTGGTGGTCAGCAGTGCTTAACAAAAACCCCTTAATGTGTCTTGACCTGAAAGTCACAGTGCTTCAGGAATGGTGTTGTCCTAGCAAGCTGTTTTGGTCCTATCCTTCTGGGCCGACTATGCAATGGGTTCATCGAGACACAAAGAGGTACTTTGTTATGGGAGGCAGAATGATGTGCTTATTTGGAAATTTGCCAAAAATCTGAGTCGTCCAATCCCGGATCAAACTAGTGACCTGCAGGACTAACTCAAAAATAGTATGCTCTGGAGCCCGAAAGAGATGCAGGGCAATATTAACCTCCATATATGGCTGTGATCAGCAAAGTACTTTGAACGGGAATAAGAATTGCTAGCCTGCTGCCCCTCCTCTCTCGGTGCGGAGTAAGTTGTCCATCAAAATGTACCCCCAGTCTGAAGGCGATCCGGGGATTGTCATGATTGCTAAGTTGATCGCATGAGTTCCATTGTTCACTGTCATACGTTCTAGCTATAATAAACTGGAAAAAAGCTTTTTGCATACACTGCACTCGCATGTATTTATATTATTATGAAAAAAAAATTCTGTTGGTTTTATGTTGAGGGTTCATTTTTTCTTTGATTTTATGTGATTAAATTCTGAATCTCTTCAAGAACTGCATCACACACAAGAAAGATGGCTTGTCAGTATAAACGTTTACAAAATAAAATAGACATATAGGGCCTGATTCTAACTTTGGAGGATGGTGTTAAACCGTCCCAAAAGTGGCGGATATACCACCTACCGTATTACGAGTCCATTATATCCTATGGAACTCGTAATACGGTAGGTGGTATATCCGCCACTTTTGGGACGGTTTAACACCGTCCTCCAGAGTTAGAATCAGGCCCATAGTCCATTTATTAAGTAATACCCGGCTGCTAAGACGCAGAAACAAGAAGCTTCAGAAAAGGTAATCATGTTTATATTCAAAGGATGTTCGCAGTAATACGGAAGAAGCACACTGACATGAGTAGCAGCTTCTTGGCTGCTTAGTTCCTACACCCAGGAAATATTGCACTGCTGCTGCGAACATTAAACCTGTTGGCTGGGTATGAGTGAGGATGCACAGGTGTTCTGTAACTGCTCTCTGAGTTAGGCCCATTTGTACTGCTGTTCCCATTCCGCATTTATGGTGTACCCCAGTGAGGCATAGAGAACAAGGGGGTGATGATGGCATGCACTGGGAGCAAAGAGTACAGGGGATCCACGGGTACAAGGGAGAGTGAATGTATAAGGTTTAACAAGGACCAAGGGGAAAATAGTGCAAGTGGGCGTAGACGTTGCAAAGGGGAGCGTGCAGGGAGGTCATACAAAGTACAAGGAGGGTGTACAGGGTGCAAGGAGACAAAGTGAAAGGGACGCGCATGGTACAAAGGACAGCCATGCGAGGGGTGAATGGAGCGGGAAGGGTAGAGCAGTGCACGGTGGTAGGAGAGAAGCACAGACGCAAAACGGACCCCCCGGGTGCAAAAAGAAAAGTGAAGGCTGCAAGGGATAGAATAGGATCAACAAACTTGCAGAGTGCCAAGAAAGTGAAAAGTGTCAGGAGAGTAGAGGCTGTGCCAGAGGAGTGCCAGGTACATGGAAGGCATATGGTACCACGGGAGCACAAGGTGTAGTAGAAGAGCAGGTTTCATGGGGGAGTGCAGGGTGCAAGAAGAAATGCTGGGAACCTAAGGAAGTGGGGGTGCGAGTGCACCGTACAGGAAAATTAAAGGGGGGAAACCTTGCTAAAATGCAGGGGAAAGTGCAGCGTGCAAGGGGAGAACACGAGTTGTGAGGAGTAGCACAACATGCAAGGTTTAACAGCAAGGGATTTCAAGCTTTCTATGTACTTATAAAAATGCATTTACCCCAAGACACATAGAACAGGTATGAAGTGGGCATCAAAGCACATGCTGCCTTCGCACAAACATGGCAGGTAAAATGCCCAAGTAACATTGCAAGCTCCCTGATTATACAAAAGTAAACATGGATGATTTGAGTAGGCATGCAAGCTATATTTGAACAGAACAAATACTACTTAGGCAGCAGTAGTGTAACTACAGATGAAACACAGACATATATACACACAGCAAGTACAGCACAGTCAGCACTAGTGCATTCTTATCCTGCTTTCCCGAACACACACAAATCCCAACATGATACTAATGTTTGGTGTAATTTATTGGAAGGTGGACCACCTATTCTAGGAGGTAGGCTGCTTTCTTGCTCTATAAATGCATGCACCACTGATACATATCAATGCACCCAACTGGACCAACCCAATTGTTTGCACCTATACACACAACACTCACTCATACTCACAACAGGCATCAGCACACAGCCCCCTACAAAGAATATAGTAATTATATGCACATCGCAAAATTCACTCTCACACAAACTCCTTGTATCTTTCAGGAATTCTTCGCTTCTTGCTGACATGATCACCTCCATCCTAAGAATACTCAATAGGAATTTCTCACACTCCGTGGAAGTTCACTCTTCAGGGCATTGAGAGCAAGGAATACGTTACAGCCTCAAGCTGTGTTTTTGACAACTCTTTCTCCTGGCTAACTATATGCTGGCACACTAAGACTATGCCCAAATTACAACTCTTCCATCATCTGTTGTCTCGACTGACTTGAACCCTTCCCCCACTTTCACAGAATCTGTGTGTTGGATATCACCCAAGGTTTCTGCTTGACATTTTGTTTATTAACAATCTGGGGTGATTGGACTTCACTGGTGCCCCCAAAGATCAACATGTATGTATGTATGTATGCCATATTTATAAAGCGCATTCCTACTCACAAAGAGCAGATGTACAAGTGCTAATTTGTGGCTGCACACTCTTGGGATTTGAAAATTCTCCGGGATTCCAACTGCAACATGGCTCTTTGCTATGTCCTAAACCTATTTTGTGAATCGGAAAGCATTTCTAATTTGCAGAATGGGTTTACTGACCCATGCCAAACCACAGGAAGGGGCTTAAAATGGGCATCCTCTCCTAATTTCGATTCAGAATAGTATGTATGGATGGTTTGAGATTCAAATTGCAAAGAGGAAACTGTTTCCTTTGGGAATTGTATTGGGTGACCTTGGTGGGAAATGGACCACTGACTGCAACCCCCATGGGGTTCCCAAACAAAAACGCACTTTTATTTATTTATTTAGTTATTTATCTTTCAAGTGTCCTAGGGCCATATGTATGAAAAAATGGCCTTGCGAATCGGAAATAGCGATTTTTAAGAAATCGCTATTTCCGAGTCGCAATTGGCCATGTAACAAAATTGCGATTCGGAATTAGCGATTTCTTAAAAATCGCTATTTGTGGTTTGCGAGGCCCATTTACCGAATCGCAATTTGCATTTTCGCAAATTGCGATTTTTTTGCGATTCGGTAAAAAAACGCAAACTGCGAGAAATTTCGAGAAAGCACACCTGGAGGAGCCTGATGACATCACAAGCAGGAAATGAGTCATCCCAGGCAGTTTCAGGTGCTACACCCAAACCAGCATCCTGAGAGAGAGCAGCCCAGCCACACAGAGCAGCACTCAGAAGGAGGCAGCACACCTGAGCAAGGATGGACACCCTAGCCCAAGAACAGGAGAAGAGAGAAAGAAAGCGCAAGCTAAAATTCAGTGAGCAGGAGCTTGAGGCGCTGACAGAGGAGGTGGTCAGGAGCCATGACCGCCTTTTTGGAAAAAGCTCACTCCAGGTGCCTGAGAGTGAGAAAAGGAGACTATGGGCGGATATCCAATCAAAAATCTGCGCAATTGGAGTGGTACAGCGCTCCGTAGAAGAAATTAAGAAGAGGTGGTATGGCCTGCGGTCCTGTGCGAAGTATAGGGTGGCAAGGAGACTGCAGGAGGCCAGGGGCACAGGAGGCGGTCCACCCACAGAGGCACCATCCACCCCATTAGAGGACCTAGTCAAGTCCACACTCCTCCCTGAAGCTGTGACAGGGGTCACAGAGATCGACACCTCCGGCACACCAAGTACCAGCCAAGGTAAGTGCAATATTGATTTGTAACCCCATATGTGTATGCACAAAAGCCCCTTAGGAATTAGCAAGTAATGTTAAACATTGTGAGAAGTAGTCCAGTCCACATCTTAGAAGCAGCACAACAATGCATTATGGGAGTGGCAGTCCACAACCCAGAGCTGAAAGTAGCACATACAATGTATTTAAGTAGAGTGACACCCAGAGGAACACAACACACACAACACAGTGTAGAGAAGTACCTGTACCTTTATTACCAATGTGTGACCATAAATGTAACAAACATAACTGACATGCTGCATATTGTCGTTGCAGGTGGGCCAGGCCCAGCAGCCACAGCATCAGCATGCGTAGGCGAGACAGACACTCATCCGGCCTCCGATTCCAACACCAGTGGGTCTCTCGCCATTGCGTCTGTCCGACGCAGGCCCAGATCACTGCCACTGCCAGAGCTCAGCCAAGACTCAGATGAGTAGCAGGAAGGGTCAATTTCCCCATCACCAACAGGCAGACGCAGCCAGATGCAGGAGGTCAGGTGTCAGCAGACCACAGCACCACGCAGGATGGCGACAAATTCTGGGGCACAGCAGCATGAGGCAGGTGAGGGTCCCTCCTTATTTGGCGGGCTGGAAGCTGCTATGTTGCAGCGGCAGCGCCTACAAAACAAGAGGATCCTGGGATTAGAAAATAATTTGCGCCAACATAACAGCAACGTGGTGGGCCTGCATCGCCAGCTTGAGTCCCTGAATGCCAGCACAGAACAGCTGCGTGAGGGACAGGTGCAGGCATCACAGGACACCAGAGACCTCACAAGTGCTGTCCATGAACTCTGCCAGGAGCTGCGCCATGAGAGGGTGAGCCAGCGCAGACAGGAGCGCAGATTTAGGAACATGTTTGGCAGTTTCTGTCGTTCTTCTAATAGGGTGGCAAATGCAACTGCACTGATTGCCCATTGTGCAGTGGCTGCACAAGTGGAGGCAGCACACAGCAGCAGGGATGTTGTGAACGGACTGGTACAGATCACCAATGTGATCGACCACATAATGGGACAGAGGTCAGCCACACCGAGTGAGATTGCACTGGGGGACACTGAGGACAGTTCCAGCCTCAGCAGTGTAGCTGTACCAGCATTGGACACCAGACGGCGCAGTGCCAGGCACAGCACTGCCACTGAGGCCGACAATAGAGGTGCCAGTGAGGTAACTGGGCACCCGAGTGGCGTGCGTGGGCGCAAAAAATGACTGTAGCTGCCAGTGGACTTATGTTTTCACTATGACGTAATAGTGCATTACTCAGGTCCTTCATTGTTTCTGGTTTCTCAATTAATCTTTTTTTTTGTTATTCCTCACACGTACATTACCTGACTTAAGGTAATAAATTTATTTCACTACAGGTACAGTTGTCAGAGGATTTGTGTCATTTATACTCACGTCTGAAATGGTTGTGTGTGGTCGGCACGCCTTTGCCTTCCCTCTGCTGCACTGGTCCTGTCTGCTGGATGTAGGGGTGGTATGGGATCATCATCCTCATCAGATTCAGATTCACATATTTCTACAGGTATGCCCCTGGTGGTAGCTATATTGTGCAAGATAGCACAAGTAGCCACTATTCTACATGTCGCAATTATGGCGATTTCTTATTTTTGGTCTGCGAATGCCTTTCATGCATCGCAGACAACTTTTTTGCACTCGCAAACGGCCGATTTTTGTGATTCGCACCGTTTGCGAGTGCCAAAAAGTTTCATACATCTGGCCCCTAGTTCCTTTAAGCCACATGGCCTGCTTTTGAAAAATAGGGTCTTGAAACTAGGTGGATTTCACTGCAAAACTGCACAATATAAGATCAAATCAAGAAATTAACTTCTCATGAGGGTAAAAGAATGGTTGTGTCAGTTGGTGGGAAAATTGATTTGTCCCATGTTGATGGAGCCCCTTAAGGACCATGTTTGGACCAGAACAAAGTTAAATGTTATGCATCCCCGTGGTCATAATATATGCAGTGCTTTAGACCAGAGATCATAAAATACCCAAATTATTGGTTCGTTATGCTGCTGCTACATCCCTACAGTGCTGTATTAGTTAATGATTTGGACTGCTTTTGCTAGTGGGAAGCTGGGTATTTTGCATCAAAACTCCCCACAGCCCACCTCGTCACCACAGAAGAAAGAAAAGTACAGACAACTGGGCCGAGTCGCTCCATCTTCCTTGCTTCCCTTCAGCTGGGAGGCTTAATGACTCGGAACAATCATAAAACGCAGGAGCCTCTGCATTTTTATTAGTGTGCAATTGATGTAGCTTTCCATTTTTTATTTTTATGAACTTTAGCTCTTCCCCCCCACCCAGCACTCGTTCCATGCGGCTCGCACGGGGAGATCTTCGGCTCGTGGGCTGACTCCGGGCGCCGGCTGCCGTCGGGAGCACACACTGCAGCTTGTGCTGGGAAGCTTCACTGCTGAAGTGATCAGGTCGGAGGGGTGTTCTATTTATTTGGCTTTTATTGTGTTTGTTGACATCTAATTGGCCCCTTCTGTTCTTCCTCTCCAGTGCCAGTTAGAAGTTGTAGTTGTTCCTAATACTAATGGAATATAATGAATAGCCTTCTAGAGGGTCATTAACTCAGGGTTGCGAGGACGTTTGACATAATCGTGCCTTTGATGTTACCTAGCCCTAAACCTACCGAGACTGGTACTGCCAGCTTGAAAAGGGAAAGCGAAGCCTCAAAATTGGACCGTCGATGGGTGTGACGTACAAAAAGGCGTTTAAAAAAATGTGTACTGTCCACAGCAGAACACAGTTTATTGGGGAAAAAAGAGAATACGAAGACCAAGCCTATGTGCAGTGGCAGTGTGTGTTCTTGCATATGTTTGTTTGTGGTGATGGTTTTCGATCTCTGTACGGTTGATTGCTATGTTCTGAGTGCACCACTTCGGATGGATGGCATGGCACACCCTGATTTGCGTCGCGGGGTGTGTTGTTGGGTATGTTTGTGTGTAATTTGTTATGATGCTTGTGTTTTTGTAAGCGTGTAGAATACTGTTGTGGTGCACCACTTTGAGTGGATAGCAAGACACACCCTGTTGTGGGAAATACCGCGTTAAGTAGAACTACATAATTTAGGGTGACCAGATCTCCAGAACAAAAAAACGGGACATTTTGCAAAAATAGAAGAAGGACTACAATTTTAGGTCAACGGAGCACCCCTGAATGACAGCTCTCATCAACTTAAGAACACAGAAGAGGCACTAGGAAAAGAAATAATAAGTAATTTTGAAAACCACCATCATACTTGTTATCTACATTGCTTACTTATAACATCTGCTAACTACCACATCTTTAGAACATCAAAAAAAGTGTCTTTCACTGTTTTCAGTCGCCCCCCTCTAAAAACCGGGACATAAGCCAAATTTGCCAAAATCTGCCGGGACAGTAAGTGAAAAACAGGGACTGTCCCGGCAAATCCGGAATGCAGACTGAACAATACAAGCAAGCATTGGCAAAGCCAATAAGTCCTGCTGTGACTGCTGTTCAATATGACTAATAGTGGTGTGATATAGAGGAGGGAGGTGTACAGTGAACTAGTGCAGAGGAGTACAGTTGTGGGTGTAAGTAACTTATACAAGGAACCAAAATAAAAATCATTGCAAAGACATGAGGCTTAAAGGGGATGAATAGCTGAAAGTCAACTAAAATAGACACATCATAAATGTATAAATGTGTTAGTGTGGTATTTATACATTATGCCACATAAAATATAATTTAATTTTGTTGTTTGAGTTAACCAAAAGATGCAGGCATAGGTAAACAATGTCCAAGAATGCATCTGAGAACAGAACGAATGGAGAAAGCAGAACGAGAACTGGACACAGAGGAAGTGTCTGGGAACACACAGTGTGTTCAGCGAATGGACACTAATTAAGTTGAATCGATCTGTGCTTGGTCCATGCTTCACAGGAAGAAAAGGAAGTGATGCCATGACCAGTTATGAGGCAGTAAAGAAGAGTGACAATGAAGCCAATGAATAGTAGGCAATAGGTGGACTCTTGCTCATTATTGTAAACAATACCCCTTGCAAGTGCGAGCCCATACAGTGCATGTGCCATCCCAGACGAGACTGAAAAATTATGTTTGGCATTAATAATTCATTCACTTAGGGCCAATTGCAAGAAAATAATTACTTAAGGTTATTTTAACCATTTTCCATCAGATAACTGCTCCTCAAAAACATTGAAATGCCTTCCACCTGCATTGTGAGGATCTACTTACCTTCACATTAAGGAGAAATATTAGAGCGCATACTTCCAACAAACCTGAACAACCTTTGTTCATTTAATATGCTATAAACTCAACACTATTCGTCATCAAAACCATGACACTGGAAGAGACGAGTAAATTATCAAACCTAATCAAATCCTCCAAAATGCCATCAAAACTGTGGCCAACAACCTATTTCAAGGATCCCTTGTAAAAATTGGGTCGAAAAACATATGCATCCTTCATGCTTCACTCAATGATGACACAATCCCCTTATGCATGAAAGTAGCTAGAATAACACTGCATCTGAGGAAAACACCAGCCTTACCTGATATTCAGTCCAACTGAAGATCAACATTGAACCTCTACTACACAGGTAAAATAATTACTCGCAAAACAACCAAAGGGATATATGGAGCAGCATAACCAACAAGTCTCTCCAGTCATGCTTCAGGCCTGTGAGAGGGGTTCAGATGCTGATAACACTTGTACAACCTTCTCACTACCCTGGTTGAATACATTCATGTATCCCTAATTCTCTTCAGCCTTCAGAGACATGTGATGGAAGAATCTTTTGAATAGTCCTGAAATGGAGCAGATCGTTTCTAAGTTGGGTGCTCAGGATTCCTAGGGGTCGTCCCTGTTCTCTCCATAATGCAATATCTAAATGCACTTATTAGTTAAGCTAATCTTACAGGTGTCTGGAAATTCAGAATGATGCAGATGCTACACAAATATATACTATTCTTGTTAGAAATGGGGTCTTTGGTTGACAGTCAGGTTACCCCCTGTTCAAGCAAGGACCCTCACTCTAGTCAGGGTAAAAGAGAATCACCCACAGCTAACCCCTGCTTGCCCCCTTGGTAGCTTGGCAGAACAGTAGGCTTAACTTCAGAGTGCTAGGTGTAAAGTATGTGTACCAAAACACACAGTAACTTAATGAAAACACTACTAACTGACACAACACCAGTTTAGAAAAATTGGAAATATTTATCTAAACAAAACAAGGCCAAAACAACAAAAATCAGACATACACAATTCAAGTTATGAATTTCTAAAGATTAAACCCCAAAATAGCACTTAGAAACACAAAATGCTTCGATGAGGTGTTAATACGGCGTTGTGACGGAGTCGTTCCCAACAAGCCGACACCAGCGGCGCCAGACACAGTTGCATAGACCCCCAAGTACAATACCTTTGGTGAAGAGTGAAAACAAGTCGATGCGCGAGATCGCGGCGTCTGTGCGAAACGTTGAATCCGCGCACTTCGAGCTGCGTCGGTCACGACGTGGTGTGGCGATTTCCGTGGAGTCGCAGACTTCAGTGGGGCTGCAGCGGCGTTGGGCCTGCGAAGGTCATCGCGTTCCAGCAAAGACCACGGAGTTGGTTGCAGGCGGCGTCACCGGATTCAGCAGCAGCGGTGGTCCGAAGTCGTCCGAAGTGGATTTCCTTGGATTTCCACCAGATTTCCTTTCAAGGGCCCAGGGACTGGATAGGGCACTACTTGTCAGAGCAGGAGTCTCTCCAGAGACTCCAGGTGCTGGCAGAAAGAAGTCTTTGCTGTCCCTGAGACTTCAAACAACAGGAGGCAAGCTCTAAATCAAGCCCTTGGAGATTTCTTCATAAGATGAAAGGCACACAAAGTCCAGTCTTTGCACCTCTTACTCTGGCAGAAGCAGCAACTGCAGGATAACTTCACAAAGCACAGTCACAAACAGGGCAGCACTTCTCCTCAGCTCTTCTCCAGGCAGAGGTTCCTCTTGTTTCCAGAAGTGTTCTAAAGTCTGTGGTTTTGGGTGCCCTTCTTATACCCAATTTCTCCTTTGAAGTAGGCCTACTTCAAAGTAAAGTCTCTTTTGAATGTGAAATCCTGCCTTTCCCAGGCCAGGCCCCAGACACTCACCAGGGGGTCGGAGACTGCATTGTGTGAGGACAGGCACAGCCCTTTCAGGTGTAAGTGACCACTCCTCCTCTCCCTCCTAGCACAGATGGCTCATCAGGAAATGCAGACTACACCCCAGCTCCTTTTGTGTCACTGTCTAGTGTGAGGTGCAACCAGCCCAACTGTCAAACTGACCCAGACAGGGAATCCACAAACAGGTAGAGTAACAGAAATGGTATAAGCAAGAAAATGCTCACTTTCTAAAAGTGACATTTTCAAACACACAATCTTAAAATCAACTTTACTAAAAGATGTATTTTTTAATTGTGAGCTCAGAAACCCCAAACTCCGCATGTCCATCCGCTCCCAAAGGGAATCTACACTTTAATCAGATTTAAAGGTAGCCCCCATGTTAACCTACGAGAGGGACAGGCCTTGCAGCAGGGAAAAACGAATTTAGCATTATTTCACTGTCAGGACATATAAAACACATTACTATGGCCCTGATTTCAACATTAGCCGCCTGCCAAGTTGAATCCGCCGCACGGCCGCCAATGCAGACGCACTCCCGCAGTGGCTATTTGGAGATCCCTGCTGGGCCGGCGGGTGGAAACCTATTTTCTGCCCGCCGGACCAGTGGGGATCTCGGCCGCAGCACGGGAGCCGGCTCCAAATGGAGCCGGCGGTTTTGCGGCGGTGCGACGGGTGCAGTTGCACCCATCACGGGTTTCACTGTCTGCTATGCAGACATTGAAAAGCTCATTGGGGCCCCCAGGGTCCCCGCATCTCCCCTTTCTGCCAGCCTTTTCATGGCAGTTCAGACCGCCATGAAAAGGCTGGCGGGAGGGGGACTCGTAATCCCCTGGGCAGCACTGCCCTGGGGGATTACATCCGCCGGGACCAATGTGGCGGGAAACCGCCGGGACCAATGTGGCGGGAAACTGCCGGTCCCAGCGGGGCGACCGCGGCGCTTCCGCCGCAGTCGTAATCCCATGGGAAGCACCGCCAGCCTGTTGGTGGTGCTTCTGTCGAAACAGCCCTGGCGGTCTTTGACCGCCAGGGTTGTAATGAGGGCCTATATGTCCTACCTTAACCATCCAGTGCACCCTGCCCTTGGGGCTACATAGGGCCTACCTTAGGGGTGCCTAACATGTAAGAAAAGTTCAAACTGCACACACAGACATTGCAGTGGCAGGTCTGAGACATGATTTCAGAGCTACTTATGTGGGTGGCACAACCAGTGCTGTAGGCCCACTAGTAGCATTTGATTTATAGGCCCTGGCACCTGTAGTGCACCTTACTAGGGACTTACTAGTAAATCAAATATGCCAATCATGGATAAACCAATCAACCATACAATTTACACAGAGAGCATGTGCACTTTAGCACTGGTTAGCAGTGGTAAAGTGCTCAGAGTTCAAAAGCCAACAGCAACAGGTCAGGAAAAATAGGAGGCAGGAGGCAAAAAGATTGGGGATGGCCCTGCATAAGCAAAAAAGTCCAACAATTCTGAAATGTAGTCAACATCACCAATTACCTGAATCACAATTATGACAGCATAAAAGAAGGCGTCCTTTGCTTCCGTAGTACCAAAGAGAGAGCATGGCAGCCCACATGGCAACACAACAACCCTCCATATATGAGAGCAGCCATTGCCTAGGCAAAGTCCAACGTATGAGTTGTGCCTTCCACTCCAATTTCATATTCTCCCGCAAGTTGCAGTGCTCAAAGGTGACAATTTCCAGTTGTTTGTGCAGATAGAGATTGCCTGATCCCTAACAATGACTCAGTTGCATTATTGCAATATGATGTACACAGGCTTTCTAAGCAGCACAATAGACTAGCTGAAGAGTGTGCAAAATCACTCCACAACACCAGTATTATTCTAAAAAATTAATTGTCCCACATCTGGCCTGCATAGAAAACATTTCTCTGGCTCCAGATGTCACCTGGTTTCAAGTTTAGTGTCTCATGCACCATGCATAAGGTGTTCCCGAACAGGAGTATGAGTTACTAACTGAAGTTGCTCATACTGTAGGCTAGCCAAGACGAATGCTCTTCAAACGGCCCACTCTCAGAGCATTTGCAATAAATGTTTTGACAACTATTCCAGAAGGGAAGAAATCTAAGGATCTCAGTAGTGATAGTGTGAGGTAGCCTATCATGCTTCTGAGGGAGCATATATAAAATTTAAGCTGGAGGCTAGTTCCTCCCCAAGATTCACCATTAGCTGCACTGAGAGCTTTCAGAGACCTATGTCTCTTTAGAATACAAATGTTACGCCTGTGTTTGAGACTAGTTTAAAAAAAAATAAGTAAACGGCTAAATCATGTTATAATTTGAATCAATAAACTCACTGTAATTAAATTTGAATTGACTTGTAGGTTAGTAATTGTTCAGAGCTGCACTACTGTGTGCTTAATTCAGCTACTATGGGTTAATTAATTTGCCTAGAAGTGTCAGTTTCATCTCATAGGTTGTGATTGTCTTCCTAGGAAACATAAGGGCTGTACATTTCAAATGTAATCCCTACCGTCAAAAGAAAGAGAAAGACATGTTCTGAGGGGCACAGACTCGGTATTTGTGACTGAAGGTGGCAGATATAATGTGGTTCTTTCCATTAGGAAGGTCTCAAAGACAAGTAACTCCTCTTCCCCCATCCAGCGACAGTATTAGCAACTGGCACACAAACTTTGTCACAGTATAGTGTCTGAACTCATTTTAAGTGGATAACTTTCGGAGCAAAAGAAAGTTCCTCCTGTGACATTTTAGATTTTAGGGCACAACACTTTGTTAAGGATATTACAAGGCACATGGACTGGATCACTTAGTATGGAAAAAAGATCCTTCCCATGACGTCTTGGCTTTTGACCGCCTCCCTTAGAAAACTGCAGGCTAGAAGGTGCCTGTTTCAAAGAGCTCTGTACTAGGGAACTAAAATTGTAAAGTATGCAAAGAGGACTGTGAACAGAGTGTACGTTTAGTTGGCTCTGAAAAGTGCTATAGAACTAAGTCATGCCATACTACACTTCCCTGCTAACCCATCATGTGGTTGGAAGATTTAGGTTATGGGGTTACCATAACCATTTTGTCAACAAGGCTGAATGCTGTGGATTGTACCCTGTAAGTTTTAAGAGTTGCTACAACTTTCAGTACCCATTGAAACTTTTCTACGCCCTCCCTGTCATGTAATGTGTGCATGGGAGTCCTATGTCTAAACAAGTTCTCTTGTCAAATCATTCACATGTTTGTCTTCTTAGGACATAATTACGAGTTTCCCGGAGCGTTGTTCCTTGGGCAGGATACTGCTCTGGGCAACTATTCCTTTCCTAGTGTCTCTGACTACAGGATTATCGGGTCCTTAAACTCCTGACCCGATAGTTGCAGGTCTGGAGACACATGCCAGGATTCTTTGGCAAAGGTGAAGCCAGATAGTGTACCCAGAACCCGCATGCCGGCTTAGTGCAGCATGTGGGGAGCGGGAAATGCTCCCCCAGATATAAAAGTAAAAAAACATCTGCCCTCACACATTTACCACCAGGGCAAGTAGGGGGCAGGAAACACCATGTTGGCAGTGGCTGTCATACCGCCAACAGGCTGGGGGAGAAGACTGCCAAATCATAACCATGGCGGTATTCACAACAGAATACAGCCAATCCACCGCCGGCACCATCAGTGTGGTCAGGCCGCCATGGACAACGTTAGCCACCTACAGGCCAGCGGAGACCATGTTCCCGCCAGACAGATTCCGAGGCTGCACACCACCAAGGTTTCCACCGTGGTCAAACCACCACGGAAACCCTGGTGGAAACCAAAAGGAGACACTCACCTTCAGGAACACATACCAGCCTGGAGCCGCCATGGAACCTAAACTACACGTCTTCCCGCTGCTCCTGCTCGCCCAACTACTCCGCAACCAGAAACGACAATGATACACTTACCTGTCACTGTTCCATAATGCCAACGTATCTTTGCACTCACAACATACACATCGGGAACGGGTGCGAGGGCAACACACACACGTAACCTCACACAGACAGCCACATACATACACGCCCATACCTAGTACACACACTACGTCCATCACACACACATAAAAAATACACACCAACCCCCAATACACAGCACCAGCACAGTCACACACAACAACACACAACACCACCAAATGACACAACTACACCACAACCGCAGCACCTCAAAAGCACCATTAAGCGTCCACAATACACATCTCCACTTGACAAATCATACATAAAACACAATGTAACAATACCAGAGAACGAACACACACAATCACACATCCATACAATGTGGCATACGCCATACCTCGCAAACACACACCACAATGGATCTGACAGACCACACACACTCACGCACACAGTACAACCGCACAAAGACACACAACAGTGCAAATAACACATCAACACAATCACAATACACAATGCCAACACAAATACATGTCCCCAAATTATAAGTGCCCATCACACAATATACACCCATCACTGCGGGACAAATACAATGCACTCACCCTCACATGCTGCCCAGACACAACTGGTAGCACATCTACAACACACACAAAGCTTACTCACATAAAACTAAAGCAGCCAAGACCAAAACGGGCCCATGAAAAGAAAGGCAGGACAAAGATTTAACCTTCGAGCCAACAACGGGTATGGCCAGATATATGTAAATAAATAAATAAATATATACATTAAAATGAACACAGATTAAAGCCATAGGCCAGTCCAAACACATATGTGTTACATGCACACATGGCTGATGATGATGATCCTGTCTCTCCTGTGGCACTCCCCTTGCCCTTCGGCCCTCTCTGTCGGTGGCCAACAGCATCCCCACTCATCTGTGCCCCATCTCCTTCGCCTGCCGATGCTAATGCACACAAATAGGTGAGAGAGGGAGGGAGAGATAGAGAGGCTCATCACATTCTTCACACACACACATTACAACATGCACACCTGTAGGTGTACATCTCCTGGCTAGGAAATCCCACATGGAAAAACACATATCCTACATTATGTCACAACATGTTACTTCTATCCACCCCTTTATGTCATCTCTCTCACCGACACCATATTCCATGTAAGGTAGCCCAACTGGATCATTCCATCTAATTACCTGTAATTACCTGTAAAGCAATGTCACCATAGTCATCATGCCCTGGCTAAAGCTGAAATTCAGTCCTATTCCTGGTCATAACTCTAAATACTCCGATCACCTTTAGGAAAAGCAGTTGACTAAACAAATTATATCATGCATGTTTCGATTCAATACCTGACCAATCCATGTCCATAAGTGATGTGCCATGCAATTAAAGACAACTCTATTCACAGATGACACAGCACCTGCCATTACAATCACATGCCTAGCGGAACCCTCTGTACATTTATGCCATTATGGAAACAATCTCTGATGAAGACACAACGGTGGTCATTCTGACCCTGGCGGTCTTTGACCGCCAGGGCGGAGGACCGCGGGAGCACCGCCGACAGGCCGGCGGTGCTCCAATGGGGATTCCGACCGCGGCGGTAAAGCCGCGGTCGGACCGGCACCACTGGCGGGGTCCCGCCAGTGTACCGCGGCCCCATTGAATCCTCCGCGGCGGCGCAGCTTGCTGCACCGCCGCGGGGATTCCGACCCCCCCTACCGCCATCCAGATCCCGGCGGTCGGACCGCCGAGATCCGGATGGCGGTAGGGGGGGTCGCGGGGCCCCTGGGGGCCCCTGCAGTGCCCATGCCACTGGCATGGGCATTGCAGGGGCCCCCGTAAGAGGGCCCCTAAATGTATTTCACTGTCTGCTGCGCAGACAGTGAAATACGCGACGGGTGCAACTGCACCCGTCGCACAGCTTCCACTCCGCCGGCTCGATTCCGAGCCGGCTTCATCGTGGAAGCCTCTTTCCCGCTGGGCTGGCTGGCGGTCTGAAGGCGACCGCCCGCCAGCCCAGCGGGAAAGTCAGAATTACCGCCGCGGTCTTTCGACCGCGGAACGGTAACCTGACGGCGGGACTTTGGCGGTCGGCCTCCGCCGCCCGCCAAGGTCAGAATGAGGGCCAACATGTGGCAGTCCCATGCAGGTGCCATCTGATGTTTAGAATCCATGTCTGGAGAACAGCCATTTCACTAAATGTCCCAAATCCCAAAGGAATATCTGCAGTTACTATACACAGATACACCACATCACATCATACATGCACATACAGCTACAGTGTCCTAAATAGCACACATGAGACATCTACTGACAATCACAGAGAGCAGTGTAAGAACAACTAAACCAAGGCCAGCCAACTAAATCCTAATGGGGCACATAACATTATACCTGACATGCAGAAACTGTTCCACAACATGACAACATGAGTAAACCAACACCACTCACACCATTCCTGACATGTGATTACCTGTACCTAAGTCTAGACAGCACACATATCCCACTGAAAAGAGGTGTACACATGATGTACACATGGTCCTACACTACTCCCACGACACTTACAACATACCCAACAACATCACCTGTACGACAAACAGTAGTAAAGTCAAACCATAACATCTCGAAGTAAGAAGTAAGCAAAAACCATTTCCTGTCCAACCTGTCCACATCAGCTAGGCTAAGGATAGCAATGATTGTACCACTTAACAACATCTGCCCCCAAGTAACCATTGTGGCATGATGTACGTGGCTAATACCATATTTTGTACTAGTATTAGTAGGCTATTGGCACTTATAGCATGTACATTGCACATCGTCAGATGGTAGGACAGCCTATTCATATACCTCCTCTAAGACAATAGCATTGGGATAATAGTGAATCGCCTACAGTTCAATGGCATGGAAATACATGGTAAGGCCAAATAATAACAACATAGTTGGATGTTCTTCCATTACAACCTTCACATACCCCATAGTATGAATTTGAAGGAACAATGGGGGCACCTCCACAAACCCATATGTACAGTCCTATACTGACCATATCTGTTGACTGATTGAGATGCCAGCTTCACAAGGAGTCAATACCTGGACCAGGACAAAAGGTAACTAGGCCATGTACCAAATATTTCAGGCACTCAGTAGCAAATACAGGTGATCTACACAGATGGGAGTGGTCTGACACCTTAGAGATACAAATGTACATGTTCAGATGTATGGACCTGGAAATACTAGATGGGTAGGATGATGTAGCAGCTTACCTACATACATATATATATGGCTGGGTGAAGTCACACATGTGGCAATGTCAATTGTGCACCTCCACATGCAGTCATAGCTATACCTTAACACAGGTGATCTAAATGTACACATGACCAACACTAATGCCAGATCTTGATTAGTCAGGCAATGTGAGTATTATATATTCCCACAAGTGTAGATACATGTAGCATCTACCACATTGTCACTGCTGCTGAAGTGTGACAGCATACACCATACTGCCACAGCCAAGTACATGGATACAGTCAGTACTTATCCCCTTGTGGCTGCTGTGCTGCCCTCAAACGGCCATCCACCTCAATATAGGCCACCACCAAAATGTGGGCCATTAGGGGGGTCAGGGTCTGACAGGCACCCCTCCCTCGTTGGGAGGACATCTACAGCTGGGCCTCAGCAGTCTTCCGGGCCCAGAGTCTCAGGTCCTCCCACCACTTTCTGCAATGGGTGCTCTGCCGGATGTGGACCCCCCAGAGTCACACCAATAGGAGTAGTTAGAACACATAGGTCACAGGAAGTAGGCACATATACCCATCCTCTCTGTTCACACACCTTCACATCATGCCATCTACATGCATCTACATCTTCACAAGTTCACATGGCATAAGCAGCGTCAAACACAACACCTATCACACATTACTGGGGCATTGGACTCACCTGCTCCTCTGGTTTCCCATATCGTTGCCCATACAGAGGTAGACCCTCCTCCACTAGCCTCTATATCTCTTCTGGGGTGAAGGGGCCCTATCACCTGCAAGATGTGGCAAGATGTGGCATGATGGCTCCCAGAGGCAGTACACAGCAGCTCACATCGTGGAAGTCTTGCTGGCAACAGTGCCAGGAGTCAAAGAAAATGGCGATCACGGCCGCCATGTACTGGACTGTCACCGCCAGCAGTCATGGCCTTTGGCCCAAGTCTGCCAAGGGCAGCAATGTTAACCAATGGCAGGCTGCACGGCGGTTGTAACCGCCTACCGCCATCACGACTTCCGCTAGCGGACTTAGGTCACTCTCAACTGTCCACTACAGTAGGTCAGGCGCCTGCCATTTTGGGCACGTCATCGATGGATGTTCTTACTTACCTGAGTCAATCACTTACTCCCCCAAAATCTTGTGTATCCGTATGTAGTGCCATCATGGATGTGCAACATATTGTGCCAAATTTAACAAATTTACGTGTTGAGGGAGTATATATGGTAAGAACTATGTAAAGCTATTCTGAGGTACAGAGGCCACAGGCAGATATTGGTAAAATCCAAAACATATGTGTGAATAGTGCAGGAGAGCTAAGTCTTACACACATGTATGCTTACATTTTTTTCATATGTAAAATCCCATTTACATGTTAGCCAATGTACAGCAATGAGAGTGAATTAGGTGCATATCTATGGCCTGTACTGTATCTGTCAGAAATGCTATGCATCCTCTACAGATGTTAGGTGTCAGGTAATATACAATGTGTTCATGATATGTGCATACCGCATGACTCATAGTATATTCTCTTCTCTCAACATAGTAATCCTGTCATGAGGAGAGTGAGACAACCACCAGTGTAGTGTCCACTAGTAGATCTGGAAACCATGGAAGAAAGGCATGTCATCCAGACATACCGTCTGAATCGTCATACCATTATGTATCTTTGTACACAGTTGGAGTCAGATCTGATGCCTTCCTTTCACAATCTCTATGGAATACCTCACATCGTTTAAGTCTTGTCATTTTTACACTTCCTGGCCACAGGGTTCTCTCAGAATACTGTCACCTTAAGAGCAGGGATGTCTCAGTCCATGTTCAGTCTGGTTTTGAAGGATGTACTGTGTGCATTGTTGAAACACCTGGAGAGCTGCATCAGGTTTCCCCAACGAGCAGATTTGGCCTCTGTGAAGGCAGACTTTTATGAGATGGGATACATTCCTCATGTGGTAGGAGCCATTGATGGCACCCGTGTAGCCCTGGTCCCTCCCAGTGCCAATGAACAGGTGTATAGGATCAGGAAGAACTACCATTCAGTCAACGTATAGGTGGTGTGTCTGGCAGACCAGTACATCCCATAAGTAAATGCCAAGTTTCCAGGATCTGTGCATGATTCCTACATCATGCGGAACAACAATGTCCCACATCTGATGACACAACTACAAACAGAGAGGGCCTGGCTGCTTGGTAGGTTGGCACTGTAGTGTGTATTTGTGTTTTATGTCTCCTGTCATCACAATATAGCCAGTCGCAGGAACTAATTCTGAGTTGTTCTACCATTGTGTTCACAGGTGACTCAGGCTATCCAAACCCTCCTTGGCTGCTGATATCAGTGAGGCACCCAGCTACGCCAGGGGAACTCCATTAAAATGAGGCCCACGGGAGGACAAGGCGTGTAATTGTGCAGACATTTGGGCTCCTGAAGGCTAGATGCAGGTGCCTGGACTGATCTGGAGAAGCCCTCCTCTACTCCCCCCACAAGGTATGCCAAATAATAGTTGCCTGCTGCATGCTCCACAATCTAGCCCTGAGATGTCTGATACCATTGATAGCAGATGAGGGGGTTGCAGCTGGACCAGTGGCTGGAAATGCTGATATGGCAAGTGATGAAGAGCCAGAGGAAAAAGGAGTAGGTGACAGTAGGTCATATGTCATCAATCATGCCAGGGAGACCAGATCCTCAGGGCCTGCACACGTTCCCAACATGTCCACCACTAGACAGCTCCAAAGCTCCGATAAAAATATCTCAGAGCTTGAGAGAGTCCAAGTGGGGGAAAAGGGGATTAGGTAGGGAACCGCTGGGAAGGAGAGCTGTAGGAAGCAAAAGGTTAAACAACACAATATCAAGATATAATCACATTGACTTTCAATAGACTACGGTTCTAAAAGTTCTCATACTGTAACCATGGATAACCGAAGAAGTGACTATAACTAGACCTCAAGAAATCTGGGTACCTGGAAAAAAATCAAGAATGGGTTAATACAATGTTTCATATGAGCTTTTCATGAAATATCACATACAGTCTAAAAATACAAGAACCTTCTAGAGTAATGCTTCAGAACAAACGTTGCATTTTTACATGAGGACAGAAGGCTATTTGAAACATTCCCTGGAAACAATAGGAATTGTACTAGGGACTTAATATGCACAAAGAATGTCACATTTTGAATTTAGCATCTTCACAGAAAATCCAAAAGCTCGGGATAAATGTGTGCACTTCAACAAACACTACACCCCAAAGTTTTAATTGCCATGAAATGATCGCGCACACTGTTGCCGATCTGAACGTCAATTTTTACGTGCTGGAAATGAATCACGCACACTGCCGATTCGAACAAGAATATGCGAATGCCATGAAATGATCGCGCACACTATTGCCGAACTGAACATCAAGTTTTACATACTGGAAATGAATCGCACACACTGCCGATTCGAACAAGAATATGCAAATGCAATTAAATGATCGCACACACTGTTGCCAATCTGAACATCAAGTTTTACATGCTAGAAATGAATCGCGCACACTGCCGATTCGAACAAGAATATGTAAATGCCATGAAATGATTGCCAAGATTAACATGAGAGCAATGAATCGCACACTCTGAAAGTTTCACAAGAAGGCCCAAAAACTCGAGAGTCTTTGAGAACAGGGTCTCAAAGACCGTCTTTCCGCCCTGCTCAAGGATCACCAGTATAATGCGGGGCAGGCCTGGAACATCAAGGAAGGCTTCCGGAACAGGAGCTCAGGAAGTTGCTGCTGCTCTGCACCGGGACCTCTGAATAGTGAGCACGTGGAGCTGGGCTGGCTCCCTTATATAGAGTCTGGCCCAGCCCACAAACCAGACCCACTCATGCTGCAGGGAAGGCTTCTAGAAGGTCCTAGAAAGGGACCACCCCATAACACACTCAGTAAGCCTGCAGCAATACCTTGCAGACATCATTAATAGTGTTTTTCAAGGTTAAACTCTGCAATGCAAAAGGTTAACATACTGCATATAAACACAGTGCATGAATTATGCTCTTGTATAAAGGCTGAGTTTTTGCATTTTTGTCGCCCGTAGAGCGCGCACTGTCCTGATGTTGACAAATTAGTACTTTCACTGACATACAGGTATGTCAAGTGGACCTTTTGATGTGTTGATTGTGCACAACTTGAAGTAGATGACTTGATTAATCAGTGGAGATGTCATGAGCTCCAATGCCTATGTGTGAGTTGTGGATGCAGACTGATAGATTGTTAAGTGTAATGTACAATATGGTCTGCTATATCATGTATTCTTATATCTGATCCTTAAATACACTTCTGTTATGGACTACTCAGTATTGAGGTATGTTTCTTGCATTCTTCTATCCTCTTTTCCTTCCACTCACTGAAATTGCTAAATCGAGTTTGGCTCTGCAACCAAGGCTTGAGATATTCATTGTGAGTAGCCAATGGTAATTGCTGACAGACATGAGAGGTGTCCCTGACAGAAAGCTGGTAAACTGGATATTGTTACAGTGGGATGGTACTTTGTTAGTACTTCCTTCATACAAGTGGGGTTGTGACTGCTTAGTCCTTTCCTATTACCAGTGTGGTTGGGGGATGTGAAATGGTGCATTACATGTAAGTTGAAGTATGTGGCCCATGTGTGATGATTGGATCATGGCCTCTGGCTTCACAATGGGTGGGGCACTTTGTGATGACCATGGGACCTAGCTGTGTTTCTATTCTGACATTGCTGTCCAAGGTGCAGGTAACTGTTTACCGACAAAGGTGAGTGACAATCCTACAGTTAGTCAGTGTATTGGTAAAGTACTGGGTTCCTCAGTGATGTTCTTTGTATGTTCCATTGGATATGTGATCATGTAGCTAAGGTATGGGTATGTGAAGAACCTGTACCTGGTGAAATGTAGGTCCAATCTGGGTGCCCCTGCTTAGTAGATAGATTACCATGGACATGACTTCTGTTATCTGTATATGTGCATGTATGCCACCATGCCTTCCATCCTGGTGGTAGTCTTTGTCATGCTCTATTTGCAGATTGGTATACTGACTATACTATTGTGTTGCCCAGGATTTCAACCTCTCTGATATGTGTCCTGTGACAGTTCTGTTGTCATGTGTCTCCTGCTGAGGGAGCCTCCATCTGATTACCATTACTCTGTCTGTTCGATGCAGGGGGACATGACCAAACCACAGTTGACAAGCATGACAATTGTTGATGTATTATAAAAGACACATATACAGTAGCTGTGTTCAATTGTGATCTATTGTGCATATCAGAATACTAACAGTCAAAATAAAAATGCAAAAATGAAATAAATGAAAAATAAGGTGATGAGTGAGGTCATGGTCAATGGATTCATCCGTGTAGCTGCTACACCAGTTGGTTACACAGGTACAGTGTCCTTGCACCGGGGGACAATTGAGTTATGTCTCAGAACAGTCTACAGTGTGTCTCAGTGTCACACAAGGGTGATATATCAAGAGAGGTTCACTTTCTGGCATTGGGTCTGGTCTTGGCATCTGCTTCAGCTGGATGTCTGGGTGGATGTCCACGTTTGTGGGGGCGTTCTTCAGCTACAGAGGGACGGGTGCCTGAGGCATGTGGTTCCCCTGGCAGGGCCTCCAATCCACGAGCTCCCACAGATGTAGATGAGGCAGATATTATGTTGCTAGTGGAAGGGACTGATGGTGTGTTGAGAAACCAATCAGGGTGGTATTGATGTCCCTCAGTACCCCTGCAATGGAAGCCATGTGGGCATTTTGTGCCTGTCACTGCTGCATGACTTCCTGGTGATATTCCCTCTGCAGCCTTTGATTTCCCCCAAACATGCAGATTATTTGGGCCATTCTGTACTGGGAACTTTGGTGTGCTCCCTGGATTTGGGAGATAGTCCCATCCTATGGCCCACAGCATCCCTCCCACGCACCCTACCCCCAGGTGCCTGTGCCCTTGGTACGGTGTGCCCACTCCCAGTGGTAGTAGATCGTTCATTGTCTGGGATGTTAAGGTTCAACTCAGGTCCCTCTACTATGGGGCACACAATTGATTGAACAGTCCTTAGGACACAGGTTTGGGGTCGAATGGGTCCCTATGATGTGGATACACCATGCGTGGAGGGGGGGGTTGATGTGGGCAGGGTGAGGCAAGGGGTTGTTGCCTGACCAGGTGTCCCAGATGGGCCAGGTTGTTCGTCATTGTCCAGTCATCCAGGCGTGTTGTCCTCACTAGGGCCTTCCTCCTGAGAGGGACTGGCACTCTAAGGTATCCTCTCCATGGTGGCAATGGCAGGGTTACCTGTGGAAGAAGTGAGACACTGAGTTCAGGTTAGAATGTGTGTGTGGTGGCCTCTCTGTGAGATGCAGACAGTGGCTTTACATGATTCCCTGCAATTAAGTCACAGAGTTGTATGTACCTTTGTTGTACATACAACTGTGTGACTTCATTTCCATACTCCGTGTCATACAAGTTTGGTACAGATTGCCCTGCAGATGGGTTGTGGTTTTGTCTGATAATTGACATGGCTGTTCGCCTCTGTTACCTAGTGAATAGTAAGGCTGGCTAGAAGCCACACATCAAAGATGCACAATGTACAATGATATCCTAGTGGGAACACAGTATGTGAGTATGTAAGAGTAATAGTCCTGTATCTAGACGTGATGCATGTGCATCGACTCAGCCATCTTAATTTCCATCCCAGGACTATCTATTTCTGGTTTGGGATATTTGATCTGTGGCGATTAGGAATGGTCACTCAGCTGTAGCTGTGTTTTTCTTTGTTTGCTATTGTTAGTGTGCCATTGCATTGCTTTCATTGCCATGTACTGGTCCTTACTAGTACAATCCAGATGAGGTTGCTAGTACTTTAGTGGTACATGCGTTACATGTGCTGTGTTGTGCACATTCCAGGTTTTCACAATGATGGGTTAGTGCATTCTGGGAGTCATAGTGATATGATTAGCCAGTAGTTATCATTCCATTGTCAAGGGCTGTGAGGGCGGTTGGACTGAGTGGAGTGGTGGCAAGCAGGATAGGGGCATTAGGGGATTAGGTGGGAGGTGTAGTGTGACATTCGGTTGATTAGGAAGTATTTGGGTGGTGAGGAAGCATGCAGGACAATGTGTGACATGACTGTTGTGGGTAGTCCCCCTGGTATTCCAGTCAGGCCCTCAGGATGCAGTAGGTCCACGACTGGGGGAGAGTGTTTGCATTGTCAGCACTCCGTCCATCATTCTTTTGTGTTGTTAATGTCGCCCTAAGTGGGAAGGGTATGCCCAGACGTGGGTCCCGTGCTTCCCATGCCACTGGATTCAAGCTAGCCTGGCTGATGAGGGGTGAAACCCCGAAACCGGTCCCAGGGTGCTTGTTTCCAGTCCAGGGAAGACCTGGCCTGGCGGTTCGGGCTGGACTGTTCCCATGGGGAACAGGGTCAAGACTGATTTGCATATGGCTGGGTCCAAACTGGAATGGCATGGGCAGCAAAAAAACGATGGATTAAACCCAGATCTGTGACTGGGGGAGAGTGTTTGCATTGTCAGCACTCCGTCCATCATTCTTTTGTGTTGTTAATGTCGCCCTAAGTGGGAAGGGTATGCCCAGACGTGGGTCCTGTGCTTCCCATGCCACTGGATTCAAGCTAGCCTGGCTGATGAGGGGTGAAACCCCGAAACCGGTCCCAGGGTGCTTGTTTCCAGTCCAGGGAAGACCTGGCCTGGCGGTTCGGGCTGGACTGTTCCCATGGGGAACAGGGTCAAGACTGATTTGCATATGGCTGGGTCCAAACTGGAATGTCATGGGCAGCAAAAAAACGATGGATTAAACCCAGATCTGTGACTGGGGGAGAGTGTTTGTATTGTCAGCACTCCGTCCTTAATGTCGCTCTAAGTGGGAAGGGTATGCCCAGACGTGGGTCCCGTGCTTCCCATGCCACTGGATTCAAGCTAGCCTGGCTGATGAGGGGTGAAACCCCGAAACCGGTCACAGGGTGCTTGTTTCCAGTCCAGGGAAGACCTGGCCTGGCAGTTCGGGCTGGACTGTTCCCATGGGGAACAGGGTCAAGACTGATTTGCATATGGCTGGGTCCAAACTGGAATGGCATGGGCAGCAAAAAAACAATGGATTAAACCCAGATCTGTGACTGGGGGAGAGTGTTTGCATTGTCAGCACTCCGTCCATCATTCTTTTGTGTTGTTAATGTCGCCCTAAGTGGGAAGGGTATGCCCAGACGTGGGTCCCGTGCTTCCCATGCCACTGGATTCAAGCTAGCCTGGCTGATGAGGGGTGAAACCCCGAAACCGGTCCCAGGGTGCTTGTTTCCAGTCCAGGGAAGACCTGGCCTGGCGGTTCGGGCTGGACTGTTCCCATGGGGAACAGGGTCAAGACTGATTTGCATATGGCTGGGTCCAAACTGGAATGGCATGGGCAGCAAAAAAACGATGGATTAAACCCAGATCTGTGACTGGGGGAGAGTGTTTGCATTGTCAGCACTCCTTCCATCATTCTTTTGTGTTGTTCACGACCTGTGCTCCAAACAGAGGTGGCTCTACCCTGACAATTTCATCCACCATGACCCTCAACTCGACCTCAGTGAAATATGGATGCTTTTGTGGGGACATGGTAGTTGTTGTATAGATGGTGTGTGCGGGTGTTGTGAGTGTAAGGGTGCAGTGTTGGGTAATTGGTGAGGTGTGGGTGCTGCATTGTGAGGGTGAGACGGTTGTTGCGGATTGTGTGTGCTAGTGATGTGTGTATTGTGTTAATTGTGCTGATGTGCAGTGTGTGCTGAGTGTGATGTGTATGTGTGCCTATTGTGTAAAGATGCTATATCTATAATGTTGCTTACTCTTTGGGTACCTGAATAGCTTTTTGTGGCAAAGGATTATGGGTTATGTAGTGGTGTGTTATATAGTGCAGTGAGTAGATGTGTCGGGTGTGTGGATGTGTGTCAGGTGTGGGGTATTCAAAATATCTAATGTGGTGTGGTGTTCTGCCTAATGTGAGTTCTGACTGCAGCGGTTCGCACCGCCAATGGTTTTCTACCATGGAAGAACCGCTGTGGTGATTTGTGGCTCATAATCTGGTGGGTGGATTTCTGTCGGCCTGGTCGCCTCTTTTGTCGCCCTCCAGTGACCTGGCGGTTTCAGATTTTGGGCTGAATTTTGGCAGTCTTTACTGTGTGACTCTTAATACAGGGGTCAGATTATCACCAACATGGCGGTCTTTTGGCAGCCGCCACTGCGGCGGTCTTCCCAAAAAAACACCAAAGTCGAAATAAGGCCCTTAGTACGCCCAGGTCTGTATGTTATTCCCCAATGTAGGAGACATAACTCATATTTTCCAGCATCGTCCGTGATAATGAGGCCTTCAGTCTTCATTGAGCAATCTAAATGCACTGCTGTCCTCTGGTGGATGAATGTTTAGGATTAATGGGTTTTCCTTGTTTTTTTATTTCCGATTTTTCTCATGTTTTCATTTTGCTGTAACTTTGTTTTTAAACTTGCCTTGGACTTTTAAGCTCTTTATTTTTTAACTATAGTCCTAGTTGTACTGTTACACATAAAAACTTTGACACTTTCTGGAAGGCTCGTGTTGTTGCTCATATCAGCTATGAAGCCCAAAAGGAAATCAGTTGAGTTTTTTAGAGTGAACTTTATACTGCAACAAAGTATTTCCTACTAACTATATAATAATTGTTCCTTGAAAATATTGTTGCAGTGTTTGAAGCTCCAGAAGGGACAAAGTAACAGTGAAGTTTATACTGAAGGATGTTATATGAATAGCGCATGTCCCTCTGTGACTGCCCCAGACTCTAACCAGGCAACCGATTGAAGTTGGGAACCTCCTTACCAGGAGATGCAAATACGAACATTCCATTGTTAAAGTTACAGACATCTCCTCCTTTAAAGCCCACATAAGGGCAAAAAATCTCCAAACCCCAGCCAGTGTAAACTAAAATTGGAAAATAAAACAGCATTGAATATAATATGAAAAACAAATAAAAATAAAATGTATATATAGAACAAAACATGGTCCAGCAAAAATTCAGGGAACATGTTCAATTAATGTGACCCCCCACGGCTGAGAATAAGCCTTGGCAAAACCAATAGGTCTTGCCTACACAAGAGCTTTTGGCTTTTGCAATGTGTTTTGTCACGTTGTTGACCAGTGTGGCTGCTGTTAAGCATGTGTAAAAGTCAGTAGCATGGAGTGTCAAAGTGGAGTGGGGGGGTTAGGTATTGTAGAGTTGACTAGGGAGAGCAGATTGTCGTATAGTTGAGTAGAGGGGAATAGAGTTCTGTGGTTCAGTAGCAGAGAGTGTCGTAGAGTGAAGTGAGGTGGGGTGGAAAAGGGTGGAGTTGGTTGGAGTGGATTGAGGCAGTGTGGAGAACTGGACTGGAGTAGAATGAGGTGGATTGGACTGATGTAGAGTGGGGAGGATTGAGTGGAATGGTGTGGATTAGATTGGAGTGGGGTGGACTGAAATTGGGTGGAGTGGATTAGATTGGATTTGGGTCGGTGGTTTGGGTTTGAGTGTTAGGGCTGGTGTGGGGTGAATTGGATTCACTTGATTGGAATGGGGTATATTGGAATGGGGTGTATTGGAATGGAGTGTATTGGATTGGAGTGGGGTGGTTTGGAGTGGGGTGGTTTGGGGTGGGCTGGATGGATTGTATTAGAGTGGGTATGATTGAAATGGGATGGGTGGGTGGACTGGATTAGGAGAGAGTGGGGGATTGGAGTAGAGTGTGGTGGTTCGGAGTGAGTAATGTGGATTGGAGTGGGGTGGATTGGACTGGAGTGGTGTGAGGTGGGGTGGGGTGGATTGGATTGGGGTGTGACAGGCTGCACTGGGATTGATTAGATTGGAGTGGGGTGGGGTGGATTGGAGTGGAGTGTGTTGGATTGTATTGGACTGGATTGGAGTGGGGTGGATTGTATTGATGTGGGATGGATTGGAGTGAGGTGGGGTGGGGTGGGCTGAATGGGTATGGGGTGAGGTGAATTGGAGTGGGGTGGATTGAATTGGAGTGGGGTAGGTTGGATGGAATGGATTGGAGTGCAGTGGACGGAACTGGGAGGGGGAGGTGGATTGGATTGGGTAGAGTAAGGTGGGTTGGAGTAGAGTGGAGTGGTTTGGAATGGAGTGGAGGGATTGAAATGGGGTGGGGTGGATTGGGGCGTGATGCAGTGGGTTGGAGGGATGGATTGCAGTGAGGTGAGGTGAATTGGAGTGGTATGGGGTGAACTGGATTGGAGTGGGTGGACCGGAGTGAGTGGATTGTATTAAAGTGGATCGGATTGGGGTGGTTTGGATTAGGGTGGGGTGGGGTGGACTGAACTAGAGTGGGGTGGATTGGGGTGGGGTGCATTGGATTGCAGTGGGATGGATTGGATTGTAGTGGGATGGAATGGGGTGGATTGGATTGGGGAGATGTGGACTGGATTGGAGTGGGGCATTTTGGAGTGGGACAAGTTGTTTTTGATTGGAGTAGGGGCAGACTGGAGTGTGGCAGGTCGTTTTGTATTAGAGTGGGGCAGATTTTTTTGGATTGGAATGGGGAAGATTTAAGTGGGGGAGATTATTTTGGATTGGAGTGGAGCTGACTGGAGTGGAGCAGACTGTTTTGGATTGGAGTGTGCCAGATCGGAGTGGGACGAATTGGAGTGCAGCAGGCTGGGGTGGGGCTGATTGTTTTGGATTGAAACAGGGCAGATTGGTGTGGGTCAGATTGAAATGAGGCAGATTGGAGTGGGCATATAGTATTAGGGTGGATTGGATAAGAGTGGGGTGGACTGGGTTGGTATGGAGTGGATTGGATGGGAGTGGGGTAGACTGGA
Organism: Pleurodeles waltl; assembly: GCF_031143425.1. Lineage (NCBI taxonomy): Eukaryota > Metazoa > Chordata > Amphibia > Caudata > Salamandridae > Pleurodeles > Pleurodeles waltl. The sequence goes on along the minus strand of NC_090446.1, from coordinate 1,327,759,343 downwards.
TTGGTGTGAAGTGGACTGTATTGCTGTGAGGTGTACTGATTGGAGTGGGGCGTATTGTTTTGGATTGAAGTGAGGCAGATTGGAGTGGGACAGATTAGTTTGGATTGGAGTGGGGCAGACTGGAGTGGGGTGGATTGTTTTGGTTGGGAGTGGGGCGGATTCAAGTGGGACAGATTGTTTTGGATTGGAGTGGAGCAGACCCGAGTTGGGCAGATTGGAGTGCAGCAGATTGTTTTGGATTAAAGTGGTGCAGATTGGACTGAGGGTAGTGCATCAGATAGCAGGGGGCAGATTGGAGTGGGGCAGATTGTTTTGGATTGGAGTGCATCAGATAGAATTGGGCAGATTGGAGCGGGGAAGATTGTTCTGGATTGAAGTGCAGCAGATTGCAGTGGGGCAGATGGTTCTGGATTGGAGTGGGGCAGATTGGTGTGGATTAGAGTGCAGCAGGTTGTGTTAGGGTGAAGTGGGGTTAATTGGATTAAAGTGGGGTGGATTGGGTTGGAGATGGGTGAACTCGATTGGTGTGAGGTGCATTGGATTGGGGTAAAGTGGATTGGATTGGAGTGGGGTGTATTGTGTGGATTGGAGTGGGGCAAATTGGAGCGGGTCTGATTGGAGTAGGACAGATTGCTTTGAATTGTAGTGGGGCAGATTGTTTTGGATTGGAGTGGGGCAGATTGGAGTGGGACAGATTGTTTGGATTGGAGTTGGGCAGACCTGAGATGGGCAAATTGAAATGGGCCAGTTTTTTGGGGATTAAAGTAGTGCAGATTCGAGTCAGATGGATTGGAGTGGGTTAGATTGTTTTGGACTGGAGTGGGGCAGATTGTTTTGGATTGCAGTGGGGCAGATTGTTTTGGACTGGAGTGTAGCACTTGCAATGGGGAAGAATGGAGTGGGGCAGATTGCAGTGGATTGGAGTGCAGTAGATTGCAGTGGGGCATATTGTTTTGGATTGGAGTGGGGCATATTGTTTTGGATTGGAGTGAGGCAGATTGGAGTGATGTAGATGGGAGTGGGGATTATTGTTTTGGACTGGAGTGGGGCATGATGTTTTCTATTGGAGTGGGGCAGATGGTTTTTCAATTGGAGTGGGGTCAAGTGGAGTGGGGCAGATTTGATTGGAGTGGGCTGGGAGGATTGGAGTGGGGTGGGTTGGAGTGTATTGGGGTGAACGGTTTGGAATGGAGTAGGATGGATTGGTGTGGGGTGAGGCTGGGTGGATTGCAGTGGGGCGGATTGGAGTGGAGTGGATTGGGGTTTACTGCACGATTATGTGTTGCATTATTTCAGAAATTACACATAATAAAGAAATTATGTCACTTTGCAATATTTACAATAAAATAATCATCATCTTTTGAGAACAACGCCTGGGAGCAAAAACAAAACAAAACATGAGTGCAAAGTGAGAAAAGACGACTTGGCAAAATAAAAGAAAGTTAGCTATGGACAAATAAAAGATGACTTGGCAAAATTAAAGAAAGTTAGCTATAGACAAATAAAACTTTGCAATTTTGTTTGTCCTGCTGGGCATGTTTTTGACAGTCAGAAGCCTTCTGTTTGCAGGGCACTAGAAGTTAAAAAGAACAAAATAGTAAGTCAATCATGTCGGGCGTAGCAGACGGGCACTGATTAAGTTAAATCCATCAGTGCTTGGACCTTGCACCTCACAGAGCAACGGAAATGATGCTAGGGCTGCAGCAACAAATTAAAAGGTTGTAAAGAAGAGTGTCATGCAAGCCAACAAATAGAAAGCGACAGGCGGGGTCCAAGCCCTTTACTTTACAAAACAGAGTCTCGCAAGACAGACACATGCGGCAGCACATGCACTCGAAGGCTCAACCCTAAAAAGGAAGGTCAGAAGAAAATACACACCAAAAATTAAGCCAACACATAGGGCCTGATTATGACCTTGGCGGATTGGATAGTCCGTAACAAATGTGACGGATATACCACCCACTGTTTTACAAGTTCCATATAATGAAACTTGTAATATGGTTGATGGGATATCTGCCACCTCAGCAGATGACACACAGTAGAGCAACTGGCTTTCACTTCATCATTGAGCAACCACCAGATTGACTCACATGCATCAATCTCACTTAGCATTTAATTTTTGTTTTCAACAATAGCTGTATTTCTTTTACTCCGCCACTTGCCATTTTCCACAATAATCTCTTGTTTGGACACTATGACAACACGAGTATTAGGGTAAAACTTTGAATTCCCCTTCATGGAAACTGGGGCCTCTTGAATTTCAACAAATCCCCCATCTGAAATTGCACATTCTTTACCTTGTTCAGACTATCATATCACTGCTTGCTTTTGGCTCGAACATCCTCTACTCTTTGACACACATCTTCCAAGGTAGGAATCCTGTCTCTCACATGCATTTTCCCTAAAACCCATTTAGGAGATAACTTACAAGACAAGTATCTGCCCCTCAACAGGACAAAAGGAGAAACTCCTGTAGTAGAATGTAGAGAATAATGATAACCCCAAAATCTATTGGATTCTGCTTCAAGGGCATCAACATAAGAAGACAAAGCTAACTGGATTGTTTCTTTTAGCATCCTGTTCACTCTCTTCATTATTCCAGTACTTTGTGGACTGTCATGCCACATACAAATGCATAATGCCAAACCAACTAGTGTTCGAAAGGGATGTGTTCTGGCACAGACTTTATTTTATCTATATATCAATGATCTGGTAAAAGAGCTTAACTTTCCTGGTAATGATGCACCAAAATTGGGCTGCCACAAAATCTCCTCACTACTCTTGGCTGATGATACACTTTTATTCTCTAACACCCCTCATGGAGCTCAGGTAGTTGTTGACCGCTGTTTAGGTTTCTGTTGTGCCCATGGCCTTGAGCTCAATATCAATAAAACCAAATTTATGGGATTAAACCCACACAAATCAGGGAAGACAAACACCTTGGCCAAGGGTCCTACTCCGGAGAGATTCCAGGTGATTGTATATTTGGGGTTTTGCATTACTCATAAGATGGATAGCACATGCATAATGGGAAAAGCTTGTTGAAACTTCAGCAAGAAACAGGCAGTGTTAAAGATGTGTAAAATGACACAGTCTTGGCCTCCTAATCCAGCTATGGAGATCTACAATATAAAAGCCAATTCATCAGTTCTGTATGGTACTGACGTTTGTGGCCATGCGAGGGTTGATGATCTTGTGAAAGTGGAAAATAAGTTTGTTAGTAGTCTTCTTAACCTTCCATATAGTGCTCCTCGTCTTCCCCAAATTATGGACATTGCTATTTATCCCGTTAACCTATCTGTAATGTCTTGACCCATTTTGTACTGGCACAGGCTTTGGTCCACAGTTGAACTGCCTTCCTTTAGAATTACTATTAGAGCTCCCTTGGCATGCCTGGGCTTGGAAAAGATACCCTAGTTTGCACATTTTATATTCTATGAGAAGGGCCTGCCCTCTCTTTGGGATACCCCTGAAGAGGCCACGTCAATTTCACTTGCTGAGATTATAGATAATTTAAGGAATATCTCTTGCTGCATGAATTGAAGGGTGTAAGGCCTAACTGATGCGTTTCTAGTTTTAAAGGTTGTCCCAGAATATGAAACTTTGCTTGATGTTTTCCCAGGTGGTATCTCCTTACAACTGTATCTAAAATGGAGATATATTTTTTTCCCCACTAATATCTACTGTGTCAAGTGGGGTGAGCAATATTGCAGTAGCTGTAAGTGCCCCTATGAATTACAGTTCACAAAACCTTACCCCACTTTGCTTTTTTCTGCCTTGCTTGTAGGCATCACCAGAAAAATGGCTTATACCACTATGTAAACTTTTTGGATTTTCCCAGGTTTTTCTTGCTCTATGTATACTATGGACAGATACTAGAGAAGTGATGGATGTACCATTCACAAGATTTTTATATGCTGCTTGGTTGATCCACAATCATATTATCTTCATCAAGTGAGGGTCTACCTCTGTTATCAGTTGAACAGTGGCACGATTTTATAAAACATCTGCTCTTGACATTTGTGCTTGCACTTTTCCTTGTTTAAAAAAAAATCTCCTGCTGTTTTGATATTTTAGAGTGATTTCTAAATTTCTAGTGTTGTAAGGTTGCTTTAGCTAAGTATACACGCATATTATTTTAGCCTTTATTAGTTTAGGCCTGTAGTTTGTGCCCTTTTATCTAGATACATGGCATTTTATTCATTTCTATTATTTTAGCAAAGGCTTCATTTAGTGGAAGCTGTTTTTAATATTTTGTCAGTTGCACTTTCGCGTAGACTTTTGTTATTTTTTTCTTGCACAACATATTCACTCTGTGCTTTCTCCAAGGCTGACTATGATACGTTTATTAGTTACTGCCAACACAAAGCTGTCATCATGTCCCCAACTCTTATAGACTGAAATATATGTGTTGTCAGAGCAGTTTCTCCGAATATTTTTAAACACCTCACTGCCCCATCATGTTAGAGGGGATTTTTCAGCCAGTTGCCAATGAATGATGCATGCCGACTGCAATTTCAGCTGAGATCTGATGCCTCCTTTGCCCAGATGTGGGAGGACTCTCAGTAGACCATCTTCTTTACCTACAACCACAGGTATGGGGAATTGGTTCCTTCTGGGGGGCCTGATGGGCAGATTAGAGCTTATACTTAGCGGCAGATACCGCAGACATCAAGAAGAGGGCTGAAGGAGATAACGGGGACCAAAGGGGGGAAATGAATAAAAAAAGAAAAAAACTTACGGTTCGTCGCTGCCACTGTCCTCTCCTGCTGCCTCATGTGTCCTCCTTTCCTGTTCTGGTGTCCATGTAGTCTCTGGGAAACCAGAAGAGGCTCCCCAGCAATCCTGGCCCTGCTTGTATGCTAAACAGAGCATGTAAGCAGTGTCAGGATTGGTCTGAGAAGCAGTAACACAACCATGGGGCCGGTGCACTTTCTCAGATCCGGCTGTGTACACAGCCAGGCTGGAGAAACTCAAGTGTGCATGTGTGCTTGGACGGCCGTCCAAACAAACATGTGCACGTAGTGAACACAAGTCCTCATCCCCCTGTCACCTCCCGAGGCCCAGCCTCACCCCTCCCTGCACCTGCTGGCTGACCCAGCAGCAGAAAAAAACACAATATTCAAATATTGTTTTCTTTTTCTGCTGCTGGGTCTTAGCCAGTGGGGCAACACTCCTGCAAAATTGCAGAGGAGCCACCCCTGCTTACACTGCTGTGCTCTTGCATAGAAAATTAGTAGTGCCAGTAGGGATTTTAAAAACAATATTGTGATAGTATGGTGGGACTTTTCCTATGTTTCACTTTCCTAGTCACTGTTTTGCTTTAATTATGTTTTATCATCCTCAAAATCACAATACATGCCTTTTTACATAGATTGCAGTTGTTTCAATAAAGCTAATTGAACCTAGTCCTGCTTCTGCCTGTCTGCCTGTATGAGACGTGTGACTGAGAGAAATGGGTAAGATTTTTTCCACCATGGTTTCCCTGAGAAATCCAAGACGTTATACAAAGGGCTGCCACAAATCACCTTTACTATTGGGTTCTGGTGAGGTGCTGCTAGCTGGCCAGAAGGATTAGGCCGACAGCTGTCACATGGCACAGGCTCTGACTCAGTCCCCAGTGCTACCCTAATGGGAGTCGCTTTATGATATGGAGCCAGACCGAGTAAACCACAACTTCAGGGTAATTCCAACAAGGATTCTACCAAGCAAGGAGAGGGTTCTAAAAAACAGTGTGATAAACAAAATAAAGATAATGCAAAACAGGGAGGAGAATCTCTGTACCCAAGACCTCTGAGAAACACAATTTAAGAAATAGAGATAGTTTGAAAACTCCTGATAGATATCAATATCCTATTAAACAACAATATCGTTCCTTCCAGGACTCACAGGATAAACGAAGTGAGAGAGGTGGGTGTTCCAAACAATGAAACCAATACGTGAAACCAAGAAAAGATTCACAATGTATCTCAGACCTTTCCATAAAAAAGGAAGAGAAACCTCTCCAACAGAAACAACAGTTTAAAAAAAAAGGTGACTTCAATTTTGGCCAGAAATGCCACAAATAATGAGAACTCTACTGAGGAACAGGAAGTGGGCACTGACTCTGCTAGACAGTGCTGTAGAGGTCACAATAGTACACCGGAATCTTCACGAGGTTCTGGATGCAACAATAACTAATGACTTTTTAGAAGTTGAAGCAGAGGATAGACACTTCTTCCCTACAAACAGGGTTTATAAAATGAATATACAAATAGAAGGAGACATTGAGCGCACAATTAAAGTGATATTTTGGGAGAGATTGACTACAAATTGTTATATCCTCCTGGCTTAAAAAAAACACTGGCCACCTAAATTTGTCTGTAAACTTCCACTATGGAAATGTCATTATTCCATCTTTCTCGCCCCTGGTTCCTGTAGATTTAAGGGAAGCTTATGCTTTAGATTGGCACAAGCCCCTGTGCTTTATCGCAACCATGTGGGATGGGACAGAAACTCTCCCTACCACATAATACCTATCAGATCACAACCACAACCACAGCCTCAACCTCAATATCCCTTTAAACATGAGGCTAAAGCACCAGTGAGAGAAATACTCACACAACATGACTACCAGGGTGTAATTGAGCCCTGTGTCTCACCAATGAACAACCCCTTGTTTCCCGTAGCTAAGCCAGACCATTCTTATAGAATAGTCTTAGATTACACACACTTAAATAGTCGTACATGCACATTTGCTATTCAAAATGCACACAGCAGAGCACTAATTAATAATTTAGTGCACAAAAAATACAAAACAACCCTGGATATTTCCAGTGGGTTCTTCTATCAAAATGTAGCACCTGAAAGTAGGGATTTAACCTCATTTAGCACATTAGGCTTGCAAAGAAAGTTTTGTAGGCTCCCACAAGGATATAAGAACAGTCCTGGACTTTATTCAGCATGTGTAACATCCATCTTACACAGCATTGACCCTGAGGCATTGTCCTATGTAGATGATATCTTCCTTATCGATGACAAGCTCATGGAACATTTAAGACGGGTAGACCACATTGTGGTGGGATTTGCCGAAATAGAGTACAATTCAATTTTAACAAAACCTAAAATTTCCTTTCTGAGTGTCCTGTTTCTGGGATACGAGGTATCCGATGAAGGAAAGAGCCTGGCGCACAATTACAAACACCATTAAAAAGCTGCAATTATTATTGGGTTCTTTCAACTTTGGCAGGACTTACATCCCAGACTATGCACAACACATAAAACCAAGATATGATTTAATATGCACGACTTTTAAAATAAATACTGGACAGTCGAATACAAAAGCATTCTGAGAGCATTGCAGAAAGGACATGCTTGAAGCAAAACATTTATACACATGTGATAACAAAACAAATTCGGTCATAAGAGTAATTGCTGGTGCCATCGGATTCCCCTTTGTAACATTCAATGAAGGTGATATGGTACCAATAGCATATACAATACACCTGTACTCCACAGCTGAACAATGCTTTGCTCCCACTGAAAAAATTCTGCGTGGTGTGAGACCTCTGGCCCAGGGGAAACGTATTATTGTCAAAACCCCATTCCAGCCCTCGAGGCTGGTACAAATGCCAGCATCCCAAATGCATAAGCATCATATCCACTCTGGATCCAATGGACAATGTCTCTTACTGCCACTGATGCAGACTATATTTTTGACCCAAAACTTCAGACTGAAGAGTTTCTCTAATACAAGCTTGAATACCCGGTGCTGACGTACACACTGCCATTGGACCAATATCAAATGCTAATCTATACTGATGGTTCAGCACAGCCGGCAGTAGGCACCAAACAACAGTAGTCAGCAGCCTGTGCAGCTGTGAGTGTTCTCATGAAGGATGAAACATTCTTTCCTCAAAACACTTACACACAGACCCTAGGGGACTGCACTGCATAACTGGCAGAGCTTAAGGCTCTTGTATGGGCACTGGAACATATGGATCCTGAACAGCTAACGCTAATAGTGTGTGATTCGTACTATTGTGTCCAGTCCTATAATGAATATCTGTATAACTGGTGCCAAAATGGGTTCAAAGATTCAAAAGGGAACACTATTAAACACAGGTTACTGTAGGGGAAAGTAGCAGATCTAAAAGTAATGCTACCAAATGCCCATGTAGTACATACATTGGGTTAGAAACGTGTAGGAGTACGCACTGCAGGGAATACTTTTGCTGATGAAGCATCCAAGTCATGATGATTAAACACTGGCTGCTGTGAAATCTTCGGCTGAAAGCAAGCACTTGCCAAAGGCGTATCCTGCCAAATATTCCTATCACACAAGGTCCCAGAACAAATGCCGTTGTAACAATACCAGGGGTGGGTGATCGTGCGATCACCAATCAAGATCAAAGACCAGAGTTAATTAAAAACAGTGCATGAGGGAGTTGTTGCCGCCTGTGCAGGTGTGGCAGCTATTATTTTAAAAGTTACTGTTGGCCAGGTCTATAAAAACAGACCAAACAATATGTCCTTTGTTGTGACATTTGTTAACAAATAAAATAATTCACTGTCACCGTCAAGCGCCCACCGGAGACACCCCTCCTAATTTCCAGCAAACCACTACAATGTGTGTACCTGGACCATTGTGGTCCTCTAACACCTGACAGTGCATACAAATACATTCTAGTTGTTGTTGACTCTTGCTCCAGATTTCTATGGGTGTGGCCACAATGATTAGCTGACGCTCAAGCTAGTATTAAAGATTTGCACATCTTTATCAGGACATTTGCAGTTGCAGCATTTCATTCAGACCAGGGCCCTGCCTTTGCTTCAAAGGCATTCAGGGACACCATGGAGACAATGGGGGTCTGTAGGAAGCTGACTCTGTTTATACTATATCAAAATTAGATATAGGGCCAGATTTAAAGAAAAGTTAAGGGAATACGGCGCACCCCTGAGTTTCCCCCTGCACTGGTGCTAAATTTAGCTGCCAACGCAGGCATTCTTGCACCATCGTGCAAGGATGTCTGTGTTGAGGGGTGTGATTGTTTATGTGCGGCAAGGTGTCCCTTCCTGCACATAAACAATCATTTCTGGCATTTTGCTCTTTTCATGCATGCGACAGAATGCAGCGTGCATGGAAAAAGCAAAAAACGAGGAGGAATAAAAGTATTCCTCCTCGTTGCAACCTTCTAGCGCCTGGGGGTGGCGTTAGATTTTGGTGCTGCCTCAGGTTTATGAGATTTCATAAATCTGAGACAGCGCCAAAATGCAATGGGTGTTGCTGTGGCACGTTCACAGCAACACCCATTGCACACCTCTTCCATGCACAGTGCTGTGTGGGAAGGGGCGGTATTTACAAAGTGGCGTTAAGCCACAAAAAGTGGCTTAATGCCACCTTGTAAATACGGCGCTGTGCTAACGCCCTCCTGTGGCGCTAGGGGCTTATAAATACAGCCCATAGTGTGCACAGAGTCCAAGGGTTCCCCAGAGGCTTAACAGAGGCTAAAGTCAATAATACTAATGCTCTCTTTTGTGGTAGTATGGACGAGCAGTTAGGCTTATCAGAGGGTAGTGCAAAACATTCGCTGTACACACACAGGCAATAAAGGAAGCACACACTCAATGACTAACTCCAGGCCAACGGTTTTTATATAGCAAAAAATATATTTTGTTACTTTATTTCTAGAACCACAAGATTCAAGTGGCACATAAGTACATTTGCAAGTAAGTATTCAATGCATGTATCAATACCACTTTGTTTCAATTTGGCAAGTTAAATGGTTTTCAGAAACATAGCAAATATCTGTTTTAAAAGTTGATAGTGCAAGGGGAGAGGAAAAGTTAGCACAGTTTCAAGGTAAGTACAAGACTCACAGTTCCAGTCTCTGGGAGTTAGGATGTCCACAGGTTGGGGTTCAAGTTAATCCCAAACACCCACCAACAGCAACACGGGGCCGGCCGGGTGCAGAGGTCAAATTTGGGGTCGGTTGAACATGGACTCCTATGGAGACTGGGGGCACTCGGAATCAGGCCTGCTTGCAGGTAAGTACCCCTGTCTTCGGAGGTCAGACCTCGGGGTTTAGAGGAGCAGTGGGGGGCCACAGGTCAGCACCAAATACACACCCTCAGCGACGCAGGGGCAGCCGGGTGCAGGGTGCAAACACAGCGTCAGGCTCTCAATGCTTTCCTATAGGGTGACCCCAGGGGTCACAAAGGTGCTGCAGGTGAAGTCCAGGTATTGTTTCCAGGAAACCAAAAGCTGGACGTTGGGCGAGGCTGCCTGCTGGACGTTGCTGCACCGAAGGTCAGATTCCCCAAGGCCAGGGGGCTGTGGGTGCAGGGGTACCTTCAGGCATCGGGAATCTTCTGACGATTCTGTCGCAGTCAGGGGGGGGCCTTCAGATTCAGGCTGCAGGCGTCGTCGTGTTGGACAGGAGGAATCAACCCAGGATGGGTACTTGCTCAGAATTGCCTGGGGACCAACTCTAGTTGGTTGAGCCACCTTTACACAGGCCATGGGCATCGGGTCAGAGTGGGCAGAACTTGTGGATGCGGGTGGTTCTGGAGTTCTTTGTTGGAGTTTCCTTCTGGACAGGGTCGCTTTCCATGGGAGATCTTGGTCCTTTGGGGTGCAGGCAGCCCTCTTGAGGCTTTTAAGAGATCGCTTGTCCTCTATGATGCATCACCTTTTTGTAGCAGGGCTTCAGAAGCTAAAGCCAGACCTGTAGGACTGGGGCCAAGTCAGTTGTTATCTTCACTCTTCTCTGCGGGGGTCAGCTTAGCAGTCTTTCTTCTTTCTTCTTGTTGTCTTCTTGAGGTTGCCAGGAATCTGACAAGCTAGGTTCAGGGGAGCCCTTTAGTCCTGGATTTAGGGGTGTTACAGGAGTCAGAGGGCAGTAGTCAATGGCTACTGTCCCTGAGGGTGACTACACCCTCCCAGTGTCCACTCCCTTTGGGAAGGGGGGGACACACTTAACCCTATTGGTCCCTGTCCTCCAATCCAAGATGGAGGATTTTGCAAGGAGGGGTCACTTCAGCTCTGGACACCTTAGGGGTGGTCCCAGCTGAAGTGGTCACTTCTCCTTATTTTCCCAAATTTTACCATCGGACTCGCTACCAAAAGTGGAGCTTAGTCCGGTGGCGGGCATCTCCACTAGCTGAAGTGCCTTGGGGCACTGTAATAAGAGGACTGAGCCTTTGAGGCTCACCGCCAGGTGTTACAGTTCCTGCAGGGGGGAGGTGTGAAGCACCTCCACTTAGTGCAGGCTTTGGTTCTGGCCACAGAGAGCACAAAGGCTCTCACCGCATGTGGTCAGAAACTTGTCTGGAAGTGACAGGTTGGCACAGACCAGTCAGTCCTGCACTAGAAGTTTGGCAAAAATATAGAGGGCATCTCTAAGATGCCCTATGGGTGCATTTTCCAACAAATCCCACGCTGGCATCAGTGTGTTTTTTTTGTGCTGGGAAGTTTGATACAAAACTTCCCAGACTTCAGTGAAGCCATTATAGAGCTGTGGAGTTCATAATGACAAACTACCAGCCAATATACTTTATATGGCCACACTGCACTTACAATGTCTAAGAAATGACTTAGACACTGTAGGGGATATTGCTCATGCAACTATGCCCTCACCTGTGGGATAGTGCACCCTGCCTTAGGGCTGTAAGGCCTGCTAGATGGCTGACTTACCTATGCCACAGGCAGTGGTTTGTGGGCATGGTGCCCTGAGAGGGGTGCCATGTTGTATTTTTCTCCCCATCAGTACACACAGGCTGCTAAGGCAGTGTGCATGTGTTTGGTGAGGGGTCCCCCAAGCTGGCATAATACATGCTGCAGCCCTTGGGGACCTTCCCTGGCCACAGTGCCCTTGGTACCATGGGTACTTTCTACAAGGGGCTTAACTGTATGCCAGGGGTGGGCCAAGTGTGTGAACAATGGTACAGTTTTGGGAGAGAACACAGCTGCTGGGGCCTGGTTAGCAGGATCCCAGCAGACTCTCAGTCAAGTCAGCATCGATATCAGGCAAAAAAAGTGGGGGTAACCATGCCAAAAAGGGACACTTTTCTACAAGGTCCAATTGCATTTCTCATTTCTCTATCATCCTGAGGGTAACAGTATTGTGGAGCGAAAGAACCGAGGCATAACGCAATCCTTAACAGCAAGAGTTTTAGGTACAGGTCGTAGTTGGCTTAACCAGCTATATGGAGTCCAAAGAGCAATTAAAAATCTGCCTTGAAGGTCCCTGAGAGGGTGCACCCTATACAAAGTTCTGTTCAGCATAACTATATATGTTCCGGATCTCAATGGCTCTGGTGCGGTGGAAGCAGACACACCTTTTGACATAAACAAACATGTCACTGTCTGCAGGAATTACAGCAGTTCCATGATGAAAACTCATCTACATGTGCCGCCGCTTTGGAATGATGGATGCACCAATAGAACCGACTGGCTGGATTTCAAAAAGCTGGAGATCTGGTTCGAGTAAAGATTGCTGTGAAAAAAGTATTTGGCACTTCATATGGAGCACCGGTTCCAGTCCTGGGAATACATGGTACCAGAACTGTCATCTTATGACTGGTTCTAATGGAAACCACTTTGTTTCTGTCGACAATTTCAAGTTACACCATGTGGCCGATCCTGCATAGCAGATCTAGAGGATTTCTGTGTAGTTCCCAAATCCCTCTCACTACCAACTTGGATGTTCTGCTACAAGTTTTAATCAGTAATCATCTACAGGTTTCAGCCAATAATGCTGAAACCACCCCAAGCTTGGGGAGGGTGGAAAATGATCTTTCATTAATATTAGTGACATCTTCTGTGACAACAAACGTCCATACTTCTGAACCGTTTCTTTAAATTCCACACAAACAGATGGAATCGATCACTACAAACCACCAAGGGGCCCATCTGCCAGTTCTCCTTTTTTGACACCGGCTCCTGTCTTTGCACGAACTGCTTCTGGATATTTTGCCGACATCAATGATTCTTTCACAGATTCTTCTACATCTTCTGCAGCACCTGTATCAAGAGCACGTAAGCTGTTCACTCAATTAACTATCTGACTCAACCATGGAACTATCTTTGGGTCCTGTAAACCGTGTTTACCTCTTCTGGGGATTGGCTTTGTCATTTTTTTCTTCTCATTGATACATGGTCATTATCTGAAAGCTCTGCTGTAGAACTGGTGGATGAGGTCCTAACACCGCATTTGTATTCACATAAGGTCCGGAGAGACTTATCCCTACTTAACATTATTAACATTAACTTTATAAACATTACGGACATCATTTTATACATAAAGCCAGCACCCCGAAAGATGTTTATAATTATACTCAATGGGAAAATTGTCCGGCCCCACCAGTGGGAAGCTCTAAAACATATATGGAAAGGTTTGGATATTTTACTGGGCTTAACATCAAAAATGCTGAGTCTTAATATTTCAACTTACCGCCAATAAATATGCAAAGTATTTTGTTTACTGATACCAGATTGATTTCTTCTGATTCCTTTGTTTTCCAGTTGGCAATAGAAGGCTATGAATATTGGATGAAGTCGATTGACTTAAAGAGTGTTTGGGGAACTAAGGATTGGCAATTTTAGGGAAGGGAAGCTTTGTTTAGAACAGGTATTATTCCATTGAAAATCATAATTCTAAAGGGAACCATACAGCAAACTAGCTGTCTAGGCATGACAAAGATTGAGGAAATGAGTGCAAGTATTCCTTCACAGGCTAAATTTAATAATTGACAAAAACTAATAAATGTAATTGAAGAACCGCTCCATGGGTGGGTTAAGAAAAGGAACATTTAACACAGCCCTTCAGGTCCTGACAGGTGGTTATTGAGGCCAAGGGACACAAATGCTTGTCATGCACGTTTTGTAAATTGCACTGGGAGTATTAGTGCGAGCCGACCTGACCCTTACATATCATCACAATCCTCTGACATTGTCACTATGCATAGCTTAGGAAAATTATGCCAATAGTGGTTGAAATATTCCTCCCTAACAGCCGTAAAAGAACACCTCAGTCTCCTATCAGAAGACACAGATGTACATAATTTTCAATTAGGCCTAAAAAAACAATGGAAAACAAGCTTCTTATATGCAAGTTCTAAAGAAATTTGGAACCTTTCCCAACAAGAAGCTGAAGTCCAGTTAAGGCAAATAGATCAGGAAAACTTACAGAAAGCATTATCCGTTGTAGATTATGAGATGAACACCTTGTCCAACTGCATATACACCGACACTAACATAATTTCTTCTGAGATGGACATTATTAAAAATGGCATGTCACCCTTACAACATGGACAAAGCCAACTAAGATCCATTATGCAGTTTGGTTTGACATTACAAGTGCTGAAAAGTGGGCATGTGCCACAGTAATACGTTAGCTCAAAAGACCTTTTTGCTGCACTTAATGTAACACGGCAGCAGCAAATAATGGCTAAGAAAGAAGCTACTTGCTTCATCCTTAACAGTGAAAAGTTAGAAAAGCTGCCTTTTACCATGGCAAAAATACCATCTGCCATCTGGAGTTATCAAAAGCTAGGAGATAGTTGCAGCCACATGGTGTGGTAGCTGCCCTTCTCGTACAAATGTTCCAATGGCATGAAAGAGGTCTTTCTTAATGGAAGCGAGTGTGGGACTTATGTGAGCCATTCAATATTTTGTAAATAGCTGTCCTTGCATGGAGCATGTAATGATTCAGTAGCAAATTTAGGCGGTCATTCTGACCCTGGCGGTCAAAGACCGCCAGGGCGGAGGACCGCGGGAGCACCGCCGACAGGCCGGCGGTGCTCCAATGGGGATTCCGACCGCGGCGGTAAAGCCGCGGTCGGACCGGCACCACTGGCGGGCTCCCGCCAGTGTACCGCCGCCCCATTGAATCCTCCAAGGCGGCGCAGCTTGCTGCGCCGCCGAGGGGATTCCGACCCCCCCTACCGCCATCCAGATCCCGGCGGTCCGACCGCCGGGATCCGGATGGCGGTAGGGGGGGTCGCGGGGCCCCCGTAAGAGGGCCCCTAAATGTATTTCACTGTCTGCTGCGCAGACAGTGAAATACGCGACGGGTGCAACTGCACCCGTCGCACAGCTTCCACTCCGCCGGCTCGATTCCGAGCCGGCTTCATCGTGGAAGCCTCTTTCCCGCTGGGCTGGCGGGCGGCCTGAAGGCGACCGCCCGCCAGCCCAGCGGGAAAGTCAGAATTACCGCCGCGGTCTTTCGACCGCAGAACGGTAACCTGACGGCGGGACTTTGGCGGGCGGCCTCCGCCGCCCGCCAAGGTCAGAATGAGGGCCTTAGTGTGTTATCTGAAGGGAGTTTCTTTGATTCGTTCAGTATTCCAGGTGCTCTTGAATAGGACTTAGGTGGTTCTGAACAAAAAAATGTTGTGGGATGTGAGCCAGTATTGCCTACGTAGTTTCGGTCTCCAAAATTGTCAACTGTTGCAGTAATGTGTTTTTTCTCCCCATGCGACAGATGAAAGTAGCAGAGATTGGGCCTCATATTGCTACTTCAAATGTAAATTTTGACAAGCTAAGCAGACAAAAATCTCCTTTGTTTCAAAAACACGTGGTGTTTACATCTGCCCACTGGACCTATGCTCTTCAAGTGGCAAGGTCATCTGCAGAGATACAGACCCTTTAAAATACTAACTTTCAAAGACATTTCTATGAATTAATTGGACACATTTTTAATGCATCCAACACCTCTTTAAGGTTGTTGGTTCTGGTTTTGTCAGCACCTTTTCCTATATTCGACATTATACCTTCAGCCATACACTCTATTTTCTTGAGTGGTTTCGGGGAATTCCCTTTCACTTTGGCACTAATTGGTTGCCTTTTGCTGTTGCTTTTCTTCCTTCACAATAGTTGCCCCATCTCAACAAGGAGGACTGATGGCGCTCCCACCAGCCCAACTGTCTTGTTTGTGAACACATGATGCAGTACTTCGGAATACCATTCTAGGAAGAACTGGAGTGTGCCTGGTCTCTGTCATTCAGACCAGTTTTGAACTGTGTGCAGCCCGCGTGTCATTGCTTGTGGTGCCCTTTCAAACATGCACCACAAATGTTTCATGCTACGTGGTGCAACCCTTCTTTGAATGCCTATCTGTTGATGTTCTTGCTGAGGGCTCATTACCAGCCATGCACATTGAGATTGTGTTTGCTGCAGGAGGCTTTCTATGAGACTGCATTTGTGGATCAAGTGGATTTTGGTGCTACAACACCTGGCACTGCACGGGATGCTGCCGTCTTGGCTGGAGCTGTGGCACCAGAACATCAGTGCTCTCTCACCTTTCTTGTCAACAAATTGGTTTCATTAGCATCTTCAGAAGTGGGATCTTTCCTGGATTCAATTACAGTTGATTAAATTGGCTACTTTCTAAAAGACCATGATTATTTTTAAACTGCTGACTTTTGACTTTTTTCAATTTGCCATGTTACTAAATTCTAAAGTAATCAGTTTTTATTTGACCTGCATTTGGTGGGTTGGCTTGTCAACATAGGCATTTCGGCCCAGATCTGAGAAGGCCTAGCGCCTCCTTGCACCACATTAGCATCATTTCTTTACGCTAATGTTGCCCCATGAGGCCGAAATCGCTGTTCCAGATTTACAAAGTGGCGCAATGCATGTTTTGCGCCACTTTGTAACACCTTGCGCCACATTATGCCTGCGCCAAGCATAATGTATATAAGGAGGGGCATTCCCCCAGTAGGGGGCAGTGAAACACCTACTCAGGATTTTTAACACCTACTCAGAGGAGGCATTAAAAGGGGACACACCATTATTTATAATGGGCCCCTACGTACTGTTCAGGGTTAGCGCCAAAGTTTTGGCACTAACCCTGAACATTACATCAATAGCATAAAAAATGATGACACTATTGCCTCCTACCCTGTGCCATGGTGTGCCGCATTTCTAAATACGGCACACACATGGTGGCAGTAAGGAGGCACTAAGGGGCACAAGAAAAGTGGCGCTGTACTTGGTGCAGCGCCACTTTACTTATATCTGACCCTTCATTTTATAGGCTTTAGCATGCTTTTAATATTAAACATATACATAAGGTGATTCACCTTTTGGCTTTATTAGGGACCTTCACACTTTGAACTGTCGAAGAGGAGGGTGTTGTAAGGTTGCTTGAGTTAAGTATACAAGCATATTATTTTAGCCTTTTGTAGTTTAGGCCTGCAGTTCGTGCCCTTTCATCTAGATAGATACATGGCATTTTATTCATTCTTATCATTTAAGGAAAGACTTTGTTTAGTGGAAGCTCTTTTTATTATTTTATCAGTTGCCCTATAATGTAGACTTTTGTTGTTCTTTTCTTGCATGACAAATTCACTCTGTGTTTTCTCCAAGGTTATGATAAGCTTATTGTTTTCTCCAAGGTTATGATAAGCTTATTAGTTATTGCCAACATACAGCATTCTTCATGTCCCCAACTCCTATACACTGCAATATAAGTGTGTCACATCAGGGCAGTTTCTCAGAATATCTGATGTTTTATTATAAAACACCTCACTGCCCCCTTTATGTTAGAGGGGATTTCCAGCCAGTTGCTATTGAATGCTGCACGCAGACTTTGCAGTTTCTGCCGAGATCTGACACCTCCTCTGCCCATAGGACTCTCAGTAGACCAATAGACCTCTTCTTTACCTACAAACACATGTATAGGGGATGGGTTCCTTCCGGGAGGGCCTGATGGGCAGATTCGGGCTTACACTGCCATGCTCTTGCATTGAATATTAGTAGTACTGGTAGAATTTTTTTAAACAATATTGTGACTGTATAGTGGGACTTTTCCTATGTTTCACTTTCCTAGTCAGTGTTTTGTTTTTATTATGTTTTATCATCCTCATAATCGCAATACATGCCTTTTTACATAGAGTGCAGGTGATTCATAGAACTAATTGAACCTAGTCCTGCTTCTGTCTGCCTTTATGAGACATGTGTGACTGAGAGAAAGGTGTAACATTTGTTTCACCACTGTTTCCCTGAGAAATCCAAGACATCATGCAAAGGGCTGCCACAAATCACCTTTACCCTTGGGTTCTGGTGAGGTGCTGCTAGCTGTTCAGAAGGTTTAGGCCGACAGCTGTCACACAGTGCAGGATCATGCTCAGTCCCCAGCCCTTGGTGATGCTGCTGCCCAAATCCGGCACTCTCGTTACCATAACAGGAGTCAGTTTACAACACTGGTATGAATTTATTTGGGTGAAGTTGGCGCTGTGCGTGCTTTGCCGATTCTGTCTATTTTATCTAGTTCAATGTAAGCTTTTTGATGTTTTTATTGTATTTTATTGTTTTATTTATCCAAAGTAAACCTATAATGCCAAAATATATCATAAATGTTTCTATGACCTGGGACTTAAATTGCAGTCCATTATCTGTGACTAAGAATTTAGGAACACCTTTCCTCTGGAATAATCCAAAAATCAATTACCACACCTGTCTTTGGTTCCTTCAAAAATGTACATTTAGCACACTTTGAATGGCCCTGTGAAATCCATTTTCAGCTACTCACACTGCCCTTTACCCTTTAGGGAACTCCACCAGGAAAAAAGTGAGTATTATAAATGCAAGGAGATTTGTATACCTCTCTGCAGTCAGCACAACTGCCCACAAATACCTCTACCTCAGTATCCACACCAACCAATAAATAGTACATTACAAAGCCTCTTCTTGGTTCCAGTCAACCCAGCATGCCCTCATGCAAACCTTATCAAGTGTCCTTAAACATGCTGGCAGAATTAGCAAGTTTCCTCCTCAAGATCAGTTCCCCTCCACAATCAAATCAACTTTCGCTTTACAGAGAATTTAATCTCATTTTCTACCTTTTGTTCCTTTGGCCCCCCCTTAACAGTAACACTTTTTAATGTCCCTTGACAAACATCACACCCAGAGCAATATTTCTAGTCTTGGAGTGTTGTGGCACTTTCAGTAACAGTAGCTCCTTCAATTAACCCAACCACACACTCCCATTCATTCACAGTTTGATCTCCAGGAAATGTTTCAAGAACTGTCGGGCCTGCAAACCTGGACGTGCTCCAGTGAAAAACTCTTAAGCCAATCATCTGCCTTTACAGGCACTGATGTTTGTTGTAACCCCATAGGAATGTGTTACAGAGACCAATGCTTGTTTGCAGAGACCAATGCTTGGTGGGACCAATGCTTGTTTAGGACATGTGTTGCTCAAGCCTTTAGCATCCCTATGACTCGGGTGAGGCCAGATGCAGCAGGTATTTAAACCACACCCAGCCTGAGTGAATTGCTTGCTGTAAAGGTTGCCAGCTGCAGAGAAGGAGTCTCTGCTTCTCCACATTTGATCTTCATGTTCAGTCCTCTATCTTGGATGCCGCTTCTAGGGAGAGGAAGAGGTCGAGAGAATTAACTACTAAAAAGGTGGTAATGTTCTGCACTCACTCAAAAGGCATTTATTTCTGAAAACTTGACATTTGCTGACTTGATGTTCAACAGTTGGATGTTTCGGAGCTCTGTGCACCTAAGAAGGCACATCATTGACTTTTAACATCACTGGAATGCTCACTGCTTGTCGCATAGTAATGCTTATCGTTATTACTTGCTATATTTTGCAGAAAGGAAAATCTTTCGAGCAATTATTATAAAAACGATGTACTGTGAATATATTTTTTATCGGTAAGTTTGTCATTGCTATGCTCAACTTATACTGTGATGTAACTGTGATAAAACCGATCGCTTGTGTTTTTGACATTAACCCTTTGTTACCAGAGTGATGCAAACTTGCACCGTGATCTTTTCTTATTAACCTTATGTTCCCAGATTGATGCAAACTTTGCACTGTGATCTTTTGATATAAACTCTCTGTTCCCAGAGTGATGCAAACCTTGCTCTGTGATCTTTTCTTATTAACCTTATATTCCCAGACTGATGCAAACATTGCACTGTGACCTTTTGATATTAACCCTGTGTTCTCAGAGTGATGGAAACCTTGCACTGTGATCTTTTGATATTAACCCTATGTTACCAGAGTGATGTAAACTTGCACCGTGATCTTTTCATATTAACCCTATGTTTTCAGTGTGATCAAAAACACCAAAATGTGTTCTTTGGAATTCTAAGTACAGTGCAGTAATTAACCCATGAATGTCTGCAAACCCTAATTACCTGGGAATTTGTTGTCATTATTTATTATCTGTTTAAATGTCTATGAATTCAAGTGAGTCAGCTTCTTGCGAAATCTAAAAAAGGTGAATCAAGCACGGTATCCACAGAGCTTCAAGAATATCTAGGTAAGTGTTAATTGTTGTGACTTGGGACCAATCTGGGGTCACAGTGGGAGTAGTTATAAATACTCTTGGAGGTTTAAGGTTCTTATTTAATTACAGGTAATCCACATTTTTTCCCGAAAATTCCTAGAGAGGGAGAGCCATCTAAAGCGGGAAAGGGGACCTTTACAAGTACACCTAACTTGCACATAGTAGTTAGAGACTAGCATATACTTGGGTTATAACTAACGCTTTGTTTGAATGATGTGTAATTTGTCCTAGGAAATTTTGGCTTTTCAAGAAACATCACTATTCGTTTGGATCTGGACCTGTGGCTTCAGTGTCTCTGTCTCTTTTCATCCATCCCCTTTCCCCCGGGACATTTTGGTGCCGATCATGTGCATTTAAGTGGGAGGCATGCAAAGGCCAGGAGTAATTGGTATTAAGCAACTTGATCAACATTGTGTCTCCATGGGAGAAACAGGTTACTGCTTGACAAGGACACATCTGGAAAGGAAACTGGTGAATAATTCTTTCCCCCAGGAATGTGTTTAACTCTGAAGTTGAATTCATACATTTTTGTCGATAGCCACACCAGCCTTGAACTTATTCTGTTAAGGTTTTTCTCTGACAACAAATAGACTAATGGCTTATTATTGGTAACTAAGTAAAATTTCCTTCCTCAGAAGTAAGTGAAACAATTTTTATTGCTCAAACACAAGCTAGTGCCTCTCTCTCTATAATGTCATAATTGTGCTCAGAGAGATATCTAAAGGCAAAAGCTATAGTGGATTCTTTCCCCATCCACTGTTGTGGCAAGAACCACCCCAAGTCCCACTCCCCTAGCATCTGCAGTAGAATTTACATCATCATTTCTGAAGGCACAAAGCGCTGGAGCATTAATGATGATATCCTCCTAAACTTCAACTGTAGTGCTTTCCTCCGTTCTCCAAACATACTTAACACCATTTCGCAATAATCTTCTTAGCGGTTCAGTTTGTAACCAAAGTTATCTATGAATCTGGGTTAATATTCACATAGTCCTAAGAAAGCTCAAAAGTGGTATTTATCCTTAAGTGCAGGGCTCATTTTAATGGCTTCCAGTAAGTCAGTCTTAGATTTAATATCCTCCTCTGAAACCTGATGGCCCAAATATGCTCCTTCTCTCACCAAGAATTGCCACATGTTAAACATAAGTTTTTGGAATACTGATGCCTGAGAATCTAGAGACTGCACATCCTCGCTGAGCTTAACCTGGTGGTACGCGGCTCTTAATTCTAGTGAAGAAAATATCATAGAATCTCCTGGTTGGGCTAGCATTTCAAGAATTTTAGGTAAAGGAAAACAGCCACTTAAATGTTTTTGTTTCAAGACCTGAGGTCTTCACACAGTCTGATGTCTCCTGTTTCTTTTTGGCTGCAACAATGGAGAGAGCCATTGAGAGGAGTCAACTGGTTTCTATAACCTTTTCTGAAATAACTTCCTATCCCTTGATCACTCCCACTTTGTCCTCAAATAAATACTTGAATATGTCAAACGATGGGTCAAGAGAAATTACTAGAAAGTTGGAGACTTTAACCAGGGAAATAGAACACTCATTGTCCTGTCTCAACACCATCTCAAATGCTCCTTGATTTCTCCAACCCAAATATTAGAACCTTTCTTAGACTTATAAACCTTGGTGTAAATTGTCCTATCTTCATAGGTGCCCTTTTCAGGAAAACAAACTATCATGTGAGTAGTAAATCCCCCAAAAGCTACAGTATGAATATCAGGACAGTCCATAAATACGCCAAGCTCATATAAAGTTCAATGTAAACATTTTGACCCTTATGTGTAGAACTTTTTGGAGCTGGGTCTTCATCAGGACAACAGGAGGGTATACACCTTTAAAACCACTAAATGGGGGACAGAAGTACTTGTACAAATATCAGGAGGGTATCATTGAATCAAACTGCACTCTTTCAAATACAATTTATGAGTCACAGTGGTGATGGGAGAGCTGGAATCCACAGTGACTTTAACTTTCATGTCATCAGCAGCTATAGTGCAGATAGGATTGTCACCTTTCTCAAATTTGTGGAGGTTTCTATTATTATCTTGATAGATAACACTAGTCTGCTGTTGTGTCCTCTTGTATCATCCCTACTCTAAGTGGATAAATCATGATCATTACCAAACAAATCCCTTCTTTTAGACTCTGCCAATATTCACACTCTTTGACTTTTTAAATAGGTATTTCCTATGACTGGACACCCCCTAGAATTAGCT
Organism: Pleurodeles waltl; assembly: GCF_031143425.1. NCBI lineage: Eukaryota > Metazoa > Chordata > Amphibia > Caudata > Salamandridae > Pleurodeles > Pleurodeles waltl. Next base: position 1,327,736,834 of record NC_090446.1, on the reverse strand, counting down.
AAATGAGTGATGGAACCACGTCTAAAGTAGGTAATCAATGAATTTGGAGTATTCCTCTCAACTTTCTTGTAGTCTTTTGCAGAATCAAGATTGAACTTAGGGTTGGTAGTAATGACATTAACATTCTCCATTTCAGACATGGGTTTGAATTTATTCAGGTCTCTAGACACTATTATAGGCCTTTCTTTGCCTCTTGTGGTCTCTAATATTTCTTCAAAACGGTTTCTGCAGTATTCTTTTCCTGAGTTTTCTTTTGTTCTAACAGTTGACAACTATTTGATCCTTCAAATAATTAACACAATTGGAATCAACCTCACAAGTAGATTCCAAAAATTGAAGCTTGGCTAGAAATCTGTCAGTTGGTTCATGCTGTCATTGGTGACATGTGAAAACAATTAGGTTTGTGTCATCTTAGAAATTATTCTATAGTCTGTTGACTGCTTCCACATAGATGTCCAACTCAACTTTTGGTGGAGGAATCACAGTTGGTACACGAGCTAAAATTCTTTGACCTTCAGACCCCCAGAAATTATACAGTATTGCTAGCTAACTTATGGTACCATCAATTGCAATTAAGTATGTATCACAAGTCTTGAACAATTGTTTCCATTTGAATTTCTGCAGACCTGCTTCAGAAAGTAGTGCTGTAGGAATATTAGTATTCTGCATGTTAAAATCATATTATTTTAATTTACCACCCAAAATAATGGAGTACACAAGAAAGATAACACTAAGGCCCCTATTTATACTTTTTTAGCGCAGCATTTGCGTAATTGTTTGACACAAAAGCGGCGCAAACTTACAAAATACAATGGTATTTTGTAAGTTTGCGCCGCTTTTGCGTCAAAAAGCAGTGCACACCCTGTGCTAAAAAAGTATAAACATGGGCCTGAGATTATAATGTTTTAAAATTTGATAAGAGACATCACAGTAGTTTTAATATGAGAAAGTGACCTACAGCCAACACCAACAGAAGTGAGCCAATCCAGCGTAAGCTTATATCCACCAATGAAAATCAGTTCCCATCTGTGTGCCAATAGAGTATGTGCTTTTATTTCAGTGCAGAATTGAGCTACACACCACCAACATTGAATAATTGTAATTGTAGGAGCTCTGTTTGATGAAGAGGTAGCGTCCACACTGGGCAGATTGAGATCAGAACGAGCAATCAGGAAATGAGAATGGGTGATCACACACAGGCCAATAGATCCACACTGCTGTGTACTTTAAGGAGAGCAAGCACACTACCTCATGTCGGGTGCTTGCACAGATTGGTCCGCTATGCCCAGTGCGGTAAAGAGCAATGGGTAAAGTAAGCGCAAGCTTGTGCCGAGTGATTGATCAAACATAGACAAGCAGCGGAAAAGGTTTGACACAGGTTAACGGACACCATATAAATAAACCCAGATCAGTTAATAGGATGTCAATCCAGCAAAGACACACTGGCAGAATAGCTCACCAGCATTAGTAAGAAAACAGTCACAAAAATAGCAATGTGATGGAGTAATGGCCGAAGAGGGCAGACCAAAAGGTCAACAAAATATGTTGTATTGTTTGAAGTTCCAGGTGCGCCAAAGTAATGATGAAGAAGTTAATTTTGAAGGAAATTATACAAACAGCACACAACCTGCCTTGGCGATTGCTCTGGACTCCCACCAGGCAACTGACTGGAATCTGGAACCTTCACCAAGAGATGCAAGTACCAACATTCCGTTGTTAAAGTTGCAGGTTATAACAAATATGAAACTCAACATTTAAGAGCGAGTTTGTGTCATTGTAAATTAGCACTAGTATTAAATGGAATTTGCCTTCAGTTAGAGTTTTACTGTAATGTACTTGCAGATTACTGTCATATGACACACAGTTATTTCTGTTGTCAGTATAGATAATTTTTGTGTTGGGCTATATAAAAACAACCTATGTAGAACTCTCAGGCTTAAATTTCTGTATGGTGAATTACATGCTGTGATCATAATCAAGGTAATATTTGTGTTGCACTTTCACCATAACCCATTGTTTCCTAGTGGTTATAAATATTAGCTGTTGGGTATTCTAGTAGTATTCTAGTGGTTTTTGTCACATTCTCAGACCATATTATGGAAGTGCCCCTGGGGTGCAATGGGCATGTACGCCCACTTTGTCAGCCCCTGAGGTACTTTGGTATTACAGAAAGGGCAACAGACACTTGCGTGGCCCTTTCTGTAATACAGATAGTGCTGGCATCTGCGCTATCATCAGGGAGGTTCCATCATTTGCATGGGAGCATGGTCCCATGCAAATGAGCGAATCCCTTTGCCTCTACACCCGCACCATATCGTAGATGTGGGCGCAGAGGCAAAGAAGCTGTCAGCAGGCGCACTAATAGTGCACCACCTAGAAGGTGGCGCACTGTCAAGGAGCACCCTAATTGCAGTCCTCTGGAGGGAGAAAAGGGGACCCTGTGGACCCCCAGACTTCCCGCTGCAGGTGGGTGCAGCCCTAATCCCCCAAAAAAGTGCAGGTGAATTTCCTTATGCTTTCAGGGCAGCATGAGTTTGTGGCTGCCCTAGGGGTAGCGTATTCAAACTAATTCTGAGTACTCTCCTTGTTTGCACAAGGTGGACCTTTTGGCAGGTGTGCCTGGCGCAAACAAGGAGAATGTACTGCATTGTATAATACTGCCCCTGGTGAATGGCTGGTTTTGTTGACCGACTAGGATTTAAACTTTTGAACTACAGGTCGTACAAAAGTCTCTCTGGTGGATGGTTTAATCCAAAGAGATACCTCCCCTTCAGTTAAGGTTCAAATCTTTCTCTAGGTCTTTTGTTCTACCACATGATGTGAAAGTAGCACCATATTTTTTTTGTGTCATCTAATTGCATGTGTTTTTAGACTTGAAGTTTTCCTAAAAGAATAGCTCCATTCTTCGTTAGAATCCATGACTGTGGGTTTAGATAAGTATCCCAATATGTGCTGCATGATAGTATAACATAGAAATCACTCAAATGATGGTGTACCAAGAGGTTCGGTCATTGCTTATTGAAATTTAAGGGCTACTGTGGAAGAATAGAGTTTTTAGGAGGAAATTTTGATAATATTAGATCATTAATCTGGGATATGCTAGACAGCCACTGAGAATCGACCATACCCTCCTTTCTGTGGTACAAGAATCTAATTTAAATCCTACATGGGGGGTGCAGATAAATCGCTAAGACCAAATCCATCTTCCTTGGGTGAGAAGACTCTCATAGAACCTACTGGATTAAAAAACTGTGGTATGAGTGCAGCAAATATTGTTTATTTACACTCCAGGTGCATCACTTCTTTTCCTTTCATTACAGTCTCATAAGAGGTATAAAACTACAATGCAATTTACCCCAAAGCCATCCCGAAATCAAAATCTCTTTAAAACAAGAATATTGTCCATCACTTCTTTGAAAACAACATATGTTTTCACAGTTGCATGGCCTATCGCTCTCATAGGTTAACATGGGGGTTGCTTTTTAAATAACATCTAAGTGCAGATTCCTTTTGGGAACTTTTAGAAAGTGGGCATTTTCCTGCTTAAACCACTCTGTGACCCTGCCTGTTTGTGGATTCCCTGTCTGTCAGTGAGACAAAGGGAGCTGGGGAGTAGCCTGCACATCCTGATGGGCCATCTGAGCTAGAGTGGAGGGAGGTGTGGTCACTTACACCTGAATGGGTTGTGCCTGCCCTCACACAATGTAGTCTCCAACCCTCTGGTGTGTGTCTGTGGCCTGGCCTGGACAAGGCAGGATCTTGTGAATAACAGAGACTTTCCTTTGAAGTTTGCCTACTTAAAAGGCAGAAAGGGGTATAAATAGTGGACCTAAAACCTCAGACTTTTAGATCACTTCTGAAATCAAGAGCAACCTCTGCCAAGGAGAAGAGCTGAAGAGCTGAGGAGAAATGCTGCCCTGGCCTGTGACTGTGCCTTGTTGGGCTATCCTGCAATTGCTGCTTCTGCCTGTGAAAGGGGACAAAGACTGGACTTTGTGGTGCATTCCTGCTTATAGAAAAATCTCCAAGGGCTTGGAGTAGAGCTTGCCTCCTGTTTTGAAGCCTCAGGCTCCGCAAAGGCTTCATCATCCAGTTTGAGTCTGCAAACTGTGGACTCTAGCTTGCCAGAGGGTGCCATTACAGTTCCTGGGCCCCTGGAAGTGAATTTCTGGTGAAATCCTGTGAAATGATGCCGGATTACTCTGTGCAACTTCGCTAAAGATGCTGCTGCAGGGAACCCGCGAAGCTGCCTGCACCTGAAGCCGTGGACCTCACAGAGGCGCAACGACCCCAATGACTCTGCAGGACTCGCATCGCCGCAGTTGCTGATCCTGCATGACTTCGCTGAGATCGGAGTGTCATAGCGCCGACGTTCATGACACCTGACTCCACTGCGGCACCTGTGACCCTGTGACATCAGCGAGACCCCGTGAGGTCACCTCGCAGTATTGTTACTTCACCAGACTACATCTCTTCCAGAACCAAGGGACCGACACCTCGCATCCAACACCGCCTCACCTCCAACGCTCTGCAGTAAGGACCCGACGCCTCTTCATGATGCCTCTGCTCCTCTGCCCTGTAGCACCAACACTGCATCAAATCCAATGCTGCGTTGCTCCCCGACTCCATGCACCGGCCTGTTTTCTACTTGTTTAACTAAGGTACTGTACCTGAGGGTCCATACGACTCCATAGACGGCGCCCATGGAGTCACATTGTCAGAAACGTTTCTGTCACGACGCTCCTTAACACCAAATTGCAGGTTTCGGGTCTCTGGGCACTATTTTTGTGTTTTAAAGTTCTAAGATCGCATTTCTATTGGTGTATTGTGGATTTTTATCATATTTGGTCTTGTTTATTTAGATAAAATATTTACTATTTTTCTAAAGCTGTGTTGTGTCATTTTGTAGGAGTTCACTGTATTACTGTGTGTGTTGCTACAAATACTTGACACATTGTCTCTGAGTTAAGCCTGCCTGCTTGTGCCAAGCTACCAAGGGGGTGAGCGGGGATTAACTAAGTGTGATTCTCCTTTACCCTGACTAGAGTGAAGGTCCTTGCTTGGACAGGGACAACCTGACTGCCAACCAAAGACCCCATTTCTAACAATATGGTACTACATTTAACCATGGCATCCCACCACAATGTCTTAGGACTGCCATTGTAGCCTTTAATGCAGTCGTAAACTGTCATTTCAACCTGGTAAAACAAATGTATTTCCAACCCTAAAACCTCCTTTTTAATACATATGTTTCCCTAAGGTAGGCTCTAAACAGCCCATAGCACAGGGTACATTATATTTTAAAAGTAGGGCATGTTTTTAAGTTTTGCGTGTTCTGGTAGTAAAAAAGTCCCAAATTCGTTTTTCACTACTGTGAGGCCTATGTCTCCCATTGAGTTACAAAGGGTTACTGTATTACATTTAATATGTTTCCTACTGTCTAGACCTGTTAATGGCTCCACCATTAAGAATGTGTATTGGGCCCAGGACATGAACAATAGGAGACATGGTGTGAGCAGGATCGGCCATCCTTTTAGGATGGTTGGGATCAGAGCTGTTTCCTGCCCCACTTAAATTTAGAAGGACAGCACACGCAAAGGAACCTGACACTAGTATTTTGCCACCACCTTCTTCTTGGAACCTTGCCAGTGAAAGAGAAAAACTTTCCAGAACCAGATGTGGGGGTAGCCTGGCTGGAAAATTCCTCCTCTTCAAAGGATGTAATTGGGTATAAATATTGGACCTCCTGAGTTACTCTTCGGTATACTTCTGGACCTGCGCACATTACAGATGAAGGACTGCCTTTTTCCACAGAGCATTGTCTGCTGCTTCAGGCTCGCTTTGTGCCAAATTCTAAATCAGGCACTAAGTTGTTATGATTGACTCACGCCCCTTGAAGATTTTATGCTAAGGACTGTCAGAGGGTCTTCTGCTGCAATATTTTTGCCTTGGCTTAGCCACCACCCAGGGAAACCTATCAAACTCAGATATTTTTGTAAACTAGACACCCATGGAAGTCCTAAGGTGTCATGCCTTTTGTGAATCCTATACATTTTCGCGCCCAGAATGCCATTCAAACCTCACACTTTGGCAAAAACACAAATTTTCTGCATATTTCTGTGGGAGAAATTTCCAAAATCAGCTAGGATCTACAACTTTTCCACCACCTAGTCTTCCCACACTAGTTCCAATAAAAACGTACCCCACTTGTGTGGGTATGCATAGTGCTTGCAACAAGAAAAACTATAAAATGCAACATGCACAGATCACTTTTTCCACTCATAATTGACACTTTGTAGATCTAACTGTATAGCGCAGGTGTTCCTGGAGCTTATGTGATCAAAAAAAGAGCCTTCAGGAGTACTTCAAAGAGGGAGTGGGCTCCACCCAGAAGTTGGTTCATCTGAGTACAGCTTTTGATTTGCCAAAAGCTGTGTGATTCCACAGAAAGAGTGCTTAATATCCATCAAGCTGTGATCATTTGTTAGTCAACCGCTTGAACAAGGCTAATTATCAAGCAAAGCTATTGTGTTTGACCTTTGAGTCTAACACATGCCACTGTGATGTATTAAGATTTCCCCCTAATGTCTCACAAATGTCACTATGATACTACTAAACAACTTCTAGATCATTATTGTGTCTCTGTTTGCCATGTGTGAAAGCTTGTACTCAATAGATTATGGCTTGGATACTTATCGTGGCAAGCCAATGAACAAGGTTATAAGCTAAATCGAACATTATGATAAAGTCAGTGGGCCTGACGCATTTATTACGAAAGGGTATAATAAAGTCAAAAGGCATTTATGGCGTGATTTTAATTACTGTATTAAAATCTTTCAAGATATTTTGTTACATGGAATCTCACGGTTTGCCATAATAGGCAAGCGTTTTAATGTTGGTTATCACCTCTGACAAACTGTCAGGATAGAAGATTTGTTCTGTTATAATCCGTGTTTGGCCTTAAGAAATCTAGTATTTTGCTTTGCCAAATGCACTGTTCTTTACATTTCTAATTTAGTGACTGTATGCATGTTGGTAATGTTATTGGAAAGTTTACAATAAACGAACAGCCACATTCCCTCCCCATTGCATCTGTCGGTCATTGCCTGACATTGGGGAGGGCTTTAAAAGACCCTCGGTGCTTTGCACTAGAGGATTATTTTTTTAGTTTTTTGCTCTTTTTTTGCTCGAATTGCTCAGGAACAGTTTTCTGAGCAGGCAGAGCTTTTAATTATTTTTTTGTTAATGACGATCAACTTATAGGCCGGGCTGACGTCATTACATTCAAAAGTGAAAGTAAAACGAGCCAAACGGCTTGTTTCACTTTCCCTGCACAAGTGCCCAGTGGGCATATCCCAGCAGGCCAAGGACTGATTGTCTTGGGAGAGGTATCACTGGAAAGGGGTGTATTTCTACCCAGTGGAACCCTGCTTGAGGATCACCACAGGAGAGGGATCCCCAAGCAGAGATCCACCTACTAGACACCAGGGAATTGGGGGAGCAGACCCTTAGGCAAGGGCTTGGGCTCCCTTTCACCCCGATCTAATATGTAAGACTCTCTGCCCCCCGGGGGGTGTTGAGGGTGATTATCCCCAATCAGCCCCTCAGGGGTCAGAAATCCCAATAGATGCCAGGGAAAATAAATAAATATGGGTTTGCCTCCCACCCCAATCAGGCCCAACATTCATTTTGACACCATACCCCCCCAGAGAGGGTGTGGTTGTGACCCCAGTCGGTACCACCCCCACCCCAACTGGTAGGAAGAAAGCCCACTAGACACCGAGGACCATTTATATATATGATTTAAAAAAAACTATGGGTGGAGGCTGCCACCATAGGCATAGCCACCCTAAAAAGGACTCAACAGTCTTTCTTGGTTGGGGTGATTACACCCTATCTGCCACCCTGGGTGGGTGGCAGAAAGTCCACTAGACACCAGGGCATATTGTAAAATAACATAGGGGGGGAGGCTGCTTGTCATGGCCATGCCCCTGCACTGAACATAGGGGTGGGGACTACCCCCAGGGGCATGGCAATGCAGTGGTGTAACAAATCTTTAGGGAGTCCTACTAAAAGTACAAGGAGGAGCCCCCTCTGAACGCACTCAGGAGCTCTCAGGCCAGGATATAGCGGCCCTTGTTACACCACTGTGGCCATGCCCCTACCCCCACAGTTATCCGCCTAGATGTCAGAAAGCCCACTTGACACCAGAGACCGCATTTAAGCAGTATTTTATTTTGAGGTGGGGCCTCTAGACATGGGCCTGTGCTCTCTCTCACCCTGCGGCCCAATAGACTTGGGAGGCAGATAGGGTATTCATCCCCAATCTTCCCCCAGGAGAAAGAAAACCCTCTAAACACCAAGCATTTCAAAACTGAGCCAAAACAAGCAAAAGGAGGGTCAGTCCTAACCTGGCATTAAGCCATACCCCTGGCTTGTCCCTATTGGAGAACTTGCCTCAATGCGGCAATATTAGAATGTCTACCTGACACCTGGGATTTTGTCTTTGGGGCAAAATAAAGTGGTACAGGTGTTGCACTCAGATTTGTCCCATTTGAGTGGGGGTGTAGCCAGTGCCAGGGTGCAACACCTGCGCTGCTTTTTCTTTCCCCCAAAAGCGCAATCCCTGTTGTCAGGTGGACTTTTGACCCTCAGGGGCAAGTTTAGCAACCACCCCATTAAGACAAACCTATTTGCCCCCAGACGGCAGGAAGACACTATTGCCCCTTCTGGGCAAGCACATGGCACGATGCCAAGGTAGACCGCACCCTCCTTTTTGTTTTGGCCCATTTTGAAGTTGCTGTTGTGTAGTGGACCTTCTGCCCTTCACCCGCCCCCACCCGGGCAAATTGAGGCAACCCCCCTGTCTGGCCCTGAGAGGAGACAAACGAAGCATTGACAATGCCAATAGGTCTCGCCTATGCAAGAGGTATTGGTTGTCAGTATGTTTTAGTCATGTTTTACACCAGCGTGGCTGCTGTTCAGCAAGTCTAAAAGTTAAAGGGGTAAAGGAGAGTGGCATGGAGTAGAGTTCCGTAGAATAGAGTGGAGTGTTATGAGTGAAATGAAGAGGAGTGTCATGGAGTGACATAAAGTGGAGGGAGTAGAATGTGGTAGATTGGAAGGGCATGGCATGCCAGTAGAGCATCACAGAGTGGAGTGTCATAGAGTGAAGTAGAGTAGGGTGGTGCAGAGAAGATTGCAGTGGCATAGAGTAGACTAGAGTAGTGTAGAGTGCAGTGGCATAGAGTAGATTGAGCAAAGTGAAGTGGTGTAGCGTGGTTGAGGGTTGAGTGCAGAGGTGTAGAGCAGAGTGGTCTTGGGTAGAGTGCAGTGTCATAGAGTGCATTGGTATAGAGTAGATTGAGTACAGTGGAGTGGTGCAGGAAAGAGTGGAGCAGTATAGAGTAGAGTGGCGTAGACTAAAGTGGTGTAGAGTGCAGTGGTACAGATTAGATTAGAGTGGCGTAGAGTGCATTAGAGTTGCGTAGATTTGAGTGGTGCAGTGTAGAGTGCAGTGGCATACAGTGCAGTGATGAGTCGAGTGACATTGAGTCATGCAGAGTAGAGTATCATAGGGGGCAGTGGCGAAGAGTGCAGTGGTGCAGAGTAGAGCCGCAACGCGTACTCGCGATCGGCGCGCTCGGAGCTGCTAATACTGTTTACGGATATAATTACAGGATTATTAGTTAAACACAAGGATGAACCACTTCAGAGATTCTGAATAGACGTTTTCTGTGTTACGCTTGTGGGGCTGGATTTCAGATTCAGAGCACTTTAACGGAGTCAAGGATTATATCCAGTAGAGTGTACGCTAATGGATAGCAATTGATGGATTTTCTAGGCTCTTTCCTATTAACAGCCCTGAAGAAGTCACTCGGGATTGTATAAGAATTTCCCTTGACGAAACACGTGTTGGCTGAAATTATATGGCTGTAATGTTTTGACCACAGAAAAATCTTAATTTTCCACTGATTTATGATGAATAGTTGTACCAATTTGGGCAATTCAGCTGTAACTTTAGGATCATGAATGATTTTCAATTATTTACTGATTTTTGATGATTGTTTTTACCAGTTTGGACAATTAAATTGAATTATTATTGTAAAATAAATTCAAATGAAAAGTATATGTTCTTTTCCAAGACTACGGTTTATGAACTTTAGATATTGCTTCATGCCCGTGAGTGGAGTGCTGCACATAGTATTATCGTGCAGAGTAGAGTAGTATAGAGAGCAGTGGCATAGAATACGGTGTTGCAGACTCGAATAGAGGGGTCAGAGTGCGGTGACGTGGAGCGTAAAAGTGTAGAGTGGTATTGCATGCAGTGGCATAGAGTGCTGCAAAGGTAGTGTATATTGGCACAGAGTGCAGTGGTGCAGAGTACAGGGAGTGCAGAATTATTAGGCAAGTTGTATTTTTGAGGATTAATTTTATTATTGAACAACAACCATGTTCTCAATGAACCCAAAAAACTCATTAATATCAAAGCTGAATATTTTTGGAAGTAGTTTTTAGTTTGTTTTTAGTTTTAGCTATGTTAGGGGGATATCTGTGTGTGCAGGTGACTATTACTGTGCATAATTATTAGGCAACTTAACAAAAAAAAATATATACCCATTTCAATTATTTATTATTACCAGTGAAACCAATATAACATCTCAACATTCACAAATATACATTTCTGACATTCAAAAACAAAACAAAAACAAATCAGTGACCAATATAGCCACCTTTCTTTGCAAGGACACTCAAAAGCCTGCCATCCATGGATTCTGTCAGTGTTTTGATCTGTTCACCATCAACATTGCGTGCAGCAGCAACCACAGCCTCCCAGACACTGTTCAGAGAGGTGTACTGTTTTCCCTCCTTGTAAATCTCACATTTGATGATGGACCACAGGTTCTCAATGGGGTTCAGATCAGGTGAACAAGGAGGCCATGTCATTAGATTTCCTTCTTTTATACCCTTTCTTGCCAGCCATGCTGTGGAGTACTTGGACGCGTGTAATGGAGCATTGTCCTGCATGAGAATCATGTTTTTCTTGAAGGATGCAGACTTCTTCCTGTACCACTGCTTGAAGAAGGTGTCTTCCAGGAACTGGCAGTAGGACTGGGAGTTGAGCTTGACTCCATCCTCAACCCGAAAAGGCCCCACAAGCTCATCTTTGATGATACCAGCCCAAACCAGTACTCCCCCTCCACCTTGCTGGCGTCTGAGTCGGACTGGAGCTCTCTGCCCTTTACCAATCCAGCCACGGGCCCATCCATCTGGCCCATCAAGACTCACTCTCATTTCATCAGTCCATAAAACCTTAGAAAAATCAGTCTTGAGATATTTCTTGGCCCAGTCTTGACGTTTCAGCTTGTGTGTCTTGTTCAGTGGTGGTCGTCTTTCAGCCTTTCTTACCTTGGCCATGTCTCTGAGTATTGCACACCTTGTGCTTTTGGGCACTCCAGTGATGTTGCAGCTCTGAAATATGGCCAAACTGGTGGCAAGTGGCATCGTGGCAGCTGCACGCTTGACTCTTCTCAGTTCATGGGCAGTTATTTTGCGCCTTGGTTTTTCCACACGCTTCTTGCAACCCTGTTGACTATTTTGAATGAAACGCTTGATTGTTCGATGATCACGCTTCAGAAGCTTTGCAATTTTAAGAGTGCTGCATCCCTCTGCAAGATATCTCACTATTTTTGACTTTTCTGAGCCTGTCAAGTCCTTCTTTTGACCCATTTTGCCAAAGGAAAGGAAGTTGCCTAATAATTATGCACACCTGATATAGGGTGTTGATGTCATTAGACCACACCCCTTCTCATTACAGAGATGCACATCACCTAATATGCTTAATTGGTAGTAGGCTTTCGAGCCTATACAGCTTGGAGTAAGACAACATGCATAAAGAGGATGATGTGGTCAAAATACTCATTTGCCTAATAATTCTGCACTCCCTGTAGTTTCTAACAATGTTGGAAACAAGGGCCAGATGTAGGAAGCACTTTGCGAGTCGCAAACGGCAAAATTTGCCGTTTGCGACTCGCAAATGCGTGTTTCCTATGCAGAAATGCATTTTGCGAGTCGTTACCGACTCGCAAAATGCATTTCCGAATCGCAAATAGGAAGGGGTGTTCCCTTCCTATTTGCGATTCGCAATGGTATGCAATTCCATTTGTGACCGCTTATGCGGTCGCAAATGGAGTCGCAGTTACCATCCACTTGAAGTGGATGGTAACCCATTCGCAAACGGGAAACTGCTTTATTGAAAAGCAGGTCGCTAACATGGAGGCCTGCTGACTACAGCAGGCCTCCATGTTAGCGAGTGCCTATACTCGCTATGGGGCCGTAATTTGCGACCCACCTCATGAATATTCATGAGGTGGGTCATTGCGACCCCATAGCGAGTTGCAGTCGGTGTCTGAGACACCGTACTGCATAGCAATTTGCGAGTTGCAAATTGCTAGTCGGAAGGACTCACAATTTGCAACTCGCAAATTGCTTCCTTCCTACATCTGGCCCCAAATACTTTAATATGAAACATTTAAACCAGGTGATGCAATTTCCACACATTTTCATCTGTGCACCAATAGTAAAACTATATGTTTGTGCAAATATAGTGGTAATTTCAATTGAACATGTGTTGTCTGCAATGGCAGTGAGGTGCCACACCAAGAATACTCCACTCCAGTCCGCTCTGCACCTCTCCACCTCACTGTGATCTATTCTGCACCTCACTGCGCTCTATTCTGCACCACTCCACTTTACACCACCCCAAGCCATGCACTCTGCACCACTCCACTTTATGGCACTGCACTCCACACCACTTCATGCTACACGTCTCTACTCACCCTGTAACACTCTACTCTATGCCAATGAACTGTTTGCCACTGCACTCTACACCACTCCAGTGAAGGCCACACCAATCTACTCTGCACAACTCCACTCTACGGCACTGTACTCTATGCTGCTCTGCAACACTGCACCCAACGCTATTGCCCTCTATGCCAATGCACTCTACACCAATGCACTTTACTCCGTAACACTTAACTCAATGCCATGCCCTCTACGCCAACCCAATGAACGCCACTAATCTACTCTGCACCACTGCACTCTGCCACTGCACTTTACACCACTTTACACCATTACAGTCTGTGCCACTCAACGCAACTGCACTCTACCCTGCACCACTCCATGCCACTTCACTGAACTCTGAAACAATCCACTCAATGCCACTCTGCTCTTAACCACTGCACTCTATGCTAATGCACTATACACAACTGCACCCTGTCACTGCACTCCATGCCACTGCACTCTACTATGTATCACTGTACTCTATGCCACTGCTCTCTAGGCCACTCTACTCCACTCTACTCCACTCTACACCACTGCACTCTGACACTCTGCTCTGCAAAATTGCACTCTCTGCCACTGAAGTCTATGCCACTCTACTCTACACTATTCTACCCTATGTCACTGCAGTATATGCCACTGCACTAAATGCCACTATACTTTACTCTGCACCACTCTGCTACTCTACTCTGCACCACTCTACTCTGCACCTCTCTACTCTGTGCCACTCCACTCTGCGCCACCCCACTCTGCACCACCCCACTTTGCACCACCCCACTCAGCATCACCCCACTTTGCACAACTGCACTGTGCTATGCAGTGCTCTAATCTTCACCACTGCATTCTACGAAGGTGCATTTTACGCCACTAAATTCAATGCCACTGCACTCTGCACCACTATACTCTGCAAAACTCTACGCCAATGCATTCTACACCCGTCGACTGTACTCTATGCCCCTCCAGCGTGTGCCACTCTATGCAACTCCACACTATGCCACTCAAATACACAACACTCGCTGCCACTCTACTCTATGATTCTCCCTCCATGCCACTCTCCTCTATGCTATTAACTTTAAGCCATGTTAAACAGCTGCCGCTCTGGTGAACAACACTCTAAAACACAACAGCTTTTCCGGTAGGTGAGATCTTTTGGCTTTGCCAGTGCTTGTCATATAACTTACAAGAAAGACAAACACCTTAATTTAAGTATTATGAAACACTTATGTTAAAAACAATAAGCCTTTAAGGGTTGATTGTTATTGTACTGTCCTAACCCTGCAGACATGTTTTGTTACATAAAATCTCATAGATTACCTTTGCAGGATTTTGGTGCTGATTACCCCCTCTGATAAACCCTAAATTTCATATATATATATTGGAAACTGTTGGACTTTTTTGCTTATGCAGGGTCATCCCCAATCTTTCTGCCTCCTGCCTTCTATTTTTTCTGACCTGTTGCTGTTGGCTTTTGAACTCTGAGCACTTTGCCACTGCTAACCAGTGCTAAAGTGAATATGCTCTCTGTGTAAAAATTGTATGTAATTGGTTTATCCATGACTGCCGTATTTGATTTACTAGTAAGTCCCTAGTAAAGTGCACTAGAGGTGCCAGGGCCTGAAAATCAAATGCTACAAGTGGGCCTGCAGCACTGGTTGTGCCACCCACATAAGTAGCTCTGTAATCATGTCTCAGACCTGCCACTGCAGTGTCTGTGTGTGCAGTTGTAACTGTAAATTCGACTTTGCAAGTGTACCCACTTGCCAGGCCTAAACCTTCCCTTTTCTTACATGTAAGACACCCCTAAGGTAGGCCCTAGGTAGCCCCAAGGGCAGGGTGCAGTGTATGGTTAAGGTAGGACATATAGTAATGTGTTTTATATGTCCTGATAGTGAAATATTGATAAATTCGTTTTTCACTGTTGCAAGGCCTGTCCCTCTCATAGGTTAACATGGGGGCTACCTTTAAATCTGATTAAAGTGTAGATTCCCTTTGGGAGCGGATGGACATGTGGAGTTTGGGGTCTCTGAGCTCACAATTTAAAAATACATCTTCTAGTAAAGTGGATTTTAAGATTGTGGGGGTCATTCTGACCCTGACGGTAATTACCGCCATGGCGGAGTTCGGCGGTAGCACCGCCAACAGGCTGGCGGTGCACCGCTGGGCATTCTGACCGCGGCGGTTCAGCCGCGGCCAGAAACGGTAAGTCGGCGGTGTACCGCCGACTTCCCGCTGCCCTTGAGAATCCTCCATGGTGGCGGAGCGCGCTCCGCCGCCATGGGGATTCTGACACCCCCTACCGCCATCCGGTTCCTGGCGGGCCGTAAGAGGG
This sequence comes from Pleurodeles waltl, assembly GCF_031143425.1. Taxonomy (NCBI): domain Eukaryota; kingdom Metazoa; phylum Chordata; class Amphibia; order Caudata; family Salamandridae; genus Pleurodeles; species Pleurodeles waltl. Next base: position 1,327,721,665 of record NC_090446.1, on the reverse strand, counting down.
CCCCACGAAGAATTTCAGTGTCTGCTTTGCAGACACTGAAATTCGCGACGGGTGCAACTGCACCCGTCGCACCTTCCCACTCCGCCGGCTCCATTCTGAGCCGGTGTCCTCGTGGGAAGGGTGTTTCCCGCTGGGCTGGCGGGCGGACTTTCGGCGGTCGCCCGCCAGCCCAGTGGGAAAGCCAGAATGACCGCCGCGGTCTTTTGACCGCGGAGCGGTCTTTCGGCGGGAACCGCTTGGCGGGCGGCGACCGCCGTCCGCCGCGGTCAGAATCACCCCCTGTGTGTTTGAAAATGCCACTTTTAGAAAGTGGGCATTTTCTTGCTTATACCATTTCTGTGACTCTGCTTGTTTGTGGATTCCCTGCCTGGGTCAGTTTGACAGTTGGGCTGGTTGCACCTCACACTAGACAGTGACACAAAGGGAGCTGGGGTGTAGCCTGCATATCCTGATGAGCCATCTGTGCTAGGAGGGAGGGGAGGAGTCACTCACACCTGAAAGGGCTGTGCCTGCCCTCACACAATGCAGTCTCCAACCCCCTGGTGAGTGTCTGGGGCCTGGCCTGGGCAAGGTAGGATTTCACATTCCAAAGAGACTTTACTTTGAAGTAGGCCTACTTCAAAGGAGAAATTGGGTATAAAAAGGGCACACAAAACCACAGACTTTAGGAACACTTCTGGAAACAAGAGGAACCTCTGCCTGGAGAAGAGCTGAAGAGCTGAGGAGAAGTGCTGCCCTGCCTGTGACTGTGCTTTGTGGAGATATCCTGCAGTTGCTGCTTCTGCCAGAGTAAGAGGGCAAAGACTGGACTTTGTGTGCCTTCCATCTTGTGAAGAAATCTCCAAGGGCTTGATTCAGAGCTTGCCTCCTGTTGTTTGAAGTCTCAGGGACAGCAAAGACTTCTCTCTGCCAGCACCTGGAGTCTCTGGAGAGACTCCTGCTCTGACAAGTGGTGCCCTATCCAGTCCCTGGGCCCTTGAAAGGAAAGCTGGTGGAAATCCAAGGAAATTGACTTCGGACGACTTCGGACCGACGCCGCAGCTGAATCCAGTGACGCCGCCTGCACCTGACGCCGTGACCTTTGCTGGAACACGACGCTCTTCGCAGGCCCGACACCGCTGCAGCCCCGCAGAAGTGCGCGACTCTGTGGAAGTCACCGCACCACGTTGTGACCGACACCGCTCAAAGTGCTAGGATTCAACGTTTCGCACAGACTTCGGCATCGACTTGTTTTCACTCTTCACCAAAGGTACTGTACTTGGGGGGCTACGCGACTCCGTGTCTGGCGCCGCTGGTGTCGGCTTGTTGGGAACGACTCCGTCACAAGGCCGTGTTAACACCTCATCGAGACATTTTGTGTTTCTAAGCGCTATTTTTGAGTTTAATTTTTAAAAATTCATAACTTGACTTGTGTATGCGGATTTTTGTCGTTTTGGTCTTGTTTTGTTTAGATAAATATTTCCTATTTTTCTAAACCTGTGTTGTGTCATTTTATAGTGTTTTCATTAAGTTACTGTGGGGGTCATTCTGACCCTGGCGGTCATGGACCGCCAGGGCCAATGACCGCGGAAGCACCGCCAACAGGCTGGCGGTGCTTCCGGGGGCATTCTGACCGCGGTGGTAAAGCCGCGGTCAGAAAAGGGAAGCCGGCGGTTTCCCACCGGCTTCCCGCTGCCCCAGGGAATCCTCCACGGCGGCAGCGCCGCCATGGGGATTCCGACCCCCTTCCCGCCAGCCTGGTTCTGGCGGTTTTCACCGCCAGAACCTGGCTGGCGGGAACGGGTGTCGTGGGGCCCCTGGGGGCCCCTGCAGTGCCCATGCCACTGGCATGGGCAGTGCAGGGGCCCCCTAACAGGGCCCCACATAGATTTTCAGTGTCTGCCTGGCAGACACTGAAAATCGCGACGGGTGCAACTGCACCCGTCGCACCCCTTCCACTCCGCCAGCTCCATTCGGAGCCGGCATCCTCGTGGAAGGGGGTTTCCCGCTGGGCGGGCGGCCTTCTGGCGGTCGCCCGCCCGCCCAGCGGGAAACTCAGAATGACCGCCGCGGTCTTTTGACCACGGTACGGTCTTCTGGCGGTTCCCGCCAGGCCGGCGGCATCCGCCGCCAGCGGGGGTCAGAATGACCCCCTGTGTGTGTTGGTACAAATACTTTACACCTAGCACTCTGAAGTTAAGCCTACTGCTCTGCCAAGCTACCAAGGGGGTAAGCAGAGGTTAGCTGAGGGTGATTCTTTTTTACCCTGACTAGAGTGAGGGTACTTGCTTGAACAGGAGGTAACCTGACTGTCAACCAAAGACCCCATTTCTAACAGAAACGAAAACAGTGGAATGAAAAATCTGATCAGAAGAATGCTGTCTCTCACAGGGCAAAAGAGCAGTGCAGTACAGCCAGCACAGTACTCCACTTGCATCCACGATAGCATTCAGTATGGGGCAATAGGTCACGCACCTCAGACATTTGCTCATTTGACCAATGAGTGGCAGAAGTTTGCTGATCACATTCACATCCATCTTTTCATTGTAATTACTTTAGAGCATACATCAGCTCCTCAAACAGCGCTAACAGCCTCTTGCTTGACATTCATTTCATATACAGTGTGTCAGATCCCGTGAGGCCAGAACTTCTAGACCAGGCGACCATGATTGCATGGTATTGTCCATAATTCTGCTGTTTTCTATTCCAAGATGGTCAACTTCAAAACAACGAAACCCTATGCACAATACCATTGCAAGACGGCCGCCTGATCATGTGTTTAATTGTATTTGTTAATGGAAGCAAATGCTTGCCACGTTTAGGCAGCAGCATAGTTTTTTTCTACTTTTATTCTTTTAATTTATCTTGCATATGTTGAGGGAGTTTACAGGGATTCTGTGGTTGGAGGAATGCAAGAATGAATTAGCGGGTTGATGAATGGACTCATGAGAGCTAAGATGAGTGACAAACTGCATGTATGATAAGTTATTGGATGCATAAGGCATCGCTGACTAAGGAAGCACTTTAATCTAAACGCCTGATCAGTTGGCATTTCCAATGCCTGTTTTGCGTCTGGACCGTGGGAAACCTATCAAACCAAGACAGTTCTGAAAACGGAATCCATGGAAGTTCAGGTTAATGTTCTTTGCTTGAATTCCTACCTTTCCTTACCCACAATGTGCTTTAAATCTCAAACTTTGCAAGCCTCAAACTTTGGCAAAAACATGCATTTCCACACAATTCTGTAAAGGGAAACCCCTGGAATTTGTGCAGATCCACAAAATTCCCATCACCCAGCATTCCCACACTTCTCTTGATATAATTAGCACCCAACGTTTGTGGGTATGTCCAGCACCTGTGACATGAAAGGCCCCACAACACAACTTGGATGGATGAAATTTATCCACTCAAAATTGAGCATGAGTTCCTAGTTTAATCTGTTCCTGTTGTGGGCTCTAAGGCAAAGCCACACAAGTGAGCATGGCGTTTTAATTGGGAAATGTGTGGGAACAGTGGGTGGCAGGAAATTTGTGGATCCATGCAGATTACGGAACTTTCCCACATAGAAATGTGAGGAAAAATGAATTTTAGGCAAAGTTTTAAGTTTACAAGTCATTGTGGGTATTGTCCCTTCTTCTGTGGGGGCATGGCCAGATGCTAGGGTGGGCTGCAATCTCCCATTTTTTGCTCAAAACTAAAATTGGCAAACACTGATGGTGACAAACTCCATCTCTGCACCCCTAAATGATATTGCTCCTTTTGGGGTAGAGGCATGGCCAGATGGCAAGGTGGGCCACTTGTCCTTTTTGTTGCCCCAGTGTAAAATCACTGGTGTTTAGTATCCTCTGAAGATTAATAGTGGGGGTAAACACTGCAATCTGCCCCAAAATTGGGCAGAAAGGTTGTAGCTCCCATTCTGTGATTGAAAAATAGCCCCATGCTTGGTGTTGTCCAAACCCTTTTTTTTGTTATTATTTTCCCTGATGTCTAGTGGGCTTTCTGCCCCGCATCCCATCCTGAAGGGGCACCTTTGACTACATATCCCCATCCATCTCCCTGAAGGAGGGCAGAAGAACTTGTGTCCAGGGTTGGTGAGAAGCTCAAGCTGATGCGCCGGTGGGTTGGTCCTTCCCAAAATAGAAATGTGTGTCCTGGTGTCTATCGGGCTTTCCCCACTGGAAGCAGATTGGGGGGGGCAGACAAACTGTATGGCTCATTCTGGGATGGAGACTCGGCCTGATTACTGGGCAAGCCACTCTTTTCTCTATCATCTAGTGGGCTTTAAATAAAAGGTCCCACTCCATTTTATAAAAATAGAGAATATTGTACTGAACAAAACTACAGCAGAATTACAAAAATCCAATAAGGGGAGTGAGAGATATGAAATTTCAAAGTTAAAAAAAAATACTGCCAAAAAGTGCAAAGCGCCAACGTCAGGCAACTGGTCACGGGACACAGGTAAGGGTTAAGACTGACTGTGATGGAGCCTGGGACATATACGAGGACATGGTCAGTCCCGGTCAACTAGTTATCTGTGGACTTACAACGTTTTCAAGAAGGGACAGTTCTCTGTGGGACAAGGCAGCAGGTTGGATCCGAAGACAGGCCTGTTGGTGATTGGTTGGCAAAGGGCAAGATCTCAGTGAAGCCTTTGGCAAAAGCCGGAACAGTCCAGAGTTCATGCCCACAAAGCCATTGACGTTGACCTGGGTGCTGCTCCCCTTTGGGCTTGGTGAAGATTTCTACCTTCAGGCTTAGACACTTTTCTGGAAGGATTTCTTCAGCAGCGCAAGGCTGCAGGTTGTCGAGACCACTGAATTAGATTTTTTTCTGCAGAGAAGAAAGCAGCAAGAGCTGTGGTGAAGTCAGGCCCACCGGGGATGCACCCTCGGTGGAACGGATGGCTGTGATTGGTACCAGTCCCAAGACGGTTCTCCAGGCAAAAATTCAGCAAAGCCCCAGCTTGTAAGTTTGTGCAGGAGGAGTACACTAACACCAGCCAAGGGTTCCAGGACCTGAGGAACAGGACCTAGTGGTCAAGACTCACTGCCACAGAAGCCACCAGCAGGGTCCAAGGCTTGGCAAAGAGCAGTCTTGCTGTGGAAGTCCCGTCAGTAGCACCCAAGCGGTTAATAGCTGAAATAGTCAGTGATGGCTGTTCCATTCAATCCAAACAAGGCGAGTGAGTACAGCTTGAATTTTTTGTTTATGTTTAATGTGTCAACCATTAAAAGATTGCAGTTGCAATGCATCTAAATGTGGAATGTACATCGCAATCTTGTAATGGTACAAGTTTAAAAGAAATACCACTTGATGATGACCACCCGCCGAGCCATTACCTTCTCCAGTGTTTGTACAGCTATTGAACAATGGCAAGTGCAATACCAGCCTCTCGCCAGTAGTCAAATTGGCAATAGAAAAATGCCAATAGTCGTTCAACTTGTGTAGAACAGCGTCCAGTGAGCCTGTGGGATATACAAATACACTACTCTATCAGACAATAGCTGACTCCTAATTTGAAAATGTTTAATTATGTGCTTTGGGACCTTGGGCTCCCAGGGTTTCCTCACTCTGCTCAGCACAGTGGTAATGTAATTTTCAAGATAATATACCGCCTTCAATTTTGCTCTCAGGATTGGGGCATTACTGTTTCTTCACTGCATCAGTTTATGCCAGATGCATATAGACCACCTTAGTGCTGAAAAAAAAAGAACTAGATATAAAAAAATAAGAAAATGATATTGGTATGGTAAAACATGATCCGGTGTTGTGGTAATGCTGGAAATGGAAAATATTTACTCAGAGAAACCACAAATAATGTGTGGGGAGAAAAAAGGTCATTATGGAGGTCTCAGTTATGACGATGGGCAGTGTCACAAGTAGAGTGAGTGAAAGTGCTTCCGGTTGGAGGTAGACCAGACGGATGGGGTGGAGATCCAAGATGGAGGATGGCCATTTTTGCTGCTGGAAGAGGTTTAACGAGATTAGCGGGGTAGCTGTAAAAGCAGCTTGGCGTTATTTAGTATGTACTAGTTTATGGGGGTTATGGTGTGGAGAAAAGGCTGGGCATTACAAAGCAGTGATTGGACTGACAGCCGTTGTTGGGCACAGGAAAGAGGGGGTGCTGAGCAGTTGCTGTAGAGCATGTGATCATTTAAGGAAGAGGTAAGTTTGGTGTAGGGAGGATGGTGGATAAGGTTAAGTGGTGGGAAAAACGAGGCAGAGAGGTTAGTTTAGGTAAGAACATTACTAGCGCAGTGAAGATAATCTAGAATGGGAAGCAGAAGGTAAGAGGGTACACCGTTGTTTGAAGGCCAGGGGATGGAAATGATCAGATGAGAGTTTTGATAGGCTAGGAAGAGGGGAGGGTAACTGAGGGGAGAAAGGGGTGGTGGATGAACTGGGGCACATGTTATGGGAAGATAAATATTAGTAGTTTTGAAGGGAAGGGGGAAGAGGTGACAGGCTGGAAGGGAACAGTATATCTGGAAACTTGGAGAGGAAGCTTGCGTCCTTTTTACTGTACCTATAACAGGTGAAAGATCATTCCAGTTTAGTGATGCCATTTGAGCAATCATCAGCTGCATCCGTTTTCAAAAAGCTGTGCATCATTAATTTAATGATCTGTAGCTTTTAGTAAAATGTTTCTAGGATGATTTATCATGGTTTATCAAGGATGTTAAGAATCATACCAAAATATGAAGAAAAGTGGGTGTGAGGTCAAAATTCAATTGGCATTGAATGAAAGTAAGTGGAGTTGTTCAAAATTGTGGTGGATAATTTAGGTCAGATTATTTCTGAACAGGGTATAAGGTGTTGGGTTGGTGAAGAAAGTACCAAGGCTTTTTACCATGGGGAAGGCAATTCATGTCCTTCAAAGTGTTGTGTCAATATTATGTCAAATTAATTTAACATTTTGATGGCAAGTTGGGATGACTAAGGTATCTTCTTAACCCATGCATACATGGGTTAAAGAAAAACAACTTTCTCTTGATTGTATTAAAGTAAAACACCTCAAACACCACTCTGGAGCCATGTACTGTGAAAAAATTGATTTATAGCTGTTAATGCTTGAACATTTTGTCTAGAGACAATGTTGACCCTGGCAAGAACTGAAAACAGATGGGCTGTGGCGCATGCCTTGAAGTTTACTGGATGCTGAAGGACGATATTCTATCATTGATTGAGTGATGATGTGTGTGGTTTTAGGCAGTGCATTATTTCAGGAGCCATCCATGAAAGAAACCATTCCAAGTGCAAATGATCCACAAACCTTTAGTTGATGTTTTAGTTTCGGGCCACATCAAGATTTTCAGCACTCAGACCTGCTATGCCTAAAGTTCAGTTGCAAAAGCGCAAACTGAATCTAGTGTATGTTCAAGGAACAGAAATATTCCAGTAGAATATTTGTCATGTTTATGTTGGCAAAGAATGCCTTTGAGAGAGAGAGTGAGGATTTGGAAGTAGATATGGTGCCATCTGTTGTAGAAATGGTAGACGTTCTGCTTTTTGCACTATGTGGTAGTAGCAGCAAAGCACCATGTAGGTACGGCTTACTAGAAAAGGTTAAAAATATATAAGGTAAAGCTGTCTTCATCTCAAGAATGTTGGTTGAATCCCCAGATGGCAGAGGAATTGTTTGTTACAGGGGATAAAGTAACACTTGAGGCAGAGTTGGTTAGTTGCCTGATGACGAGGTGCACGCACTGGTGCAACAAGGGTTTGCCACTTCATAAAACGATTGATCACAGTATTTCTGGTTCATTAATATGGCTGTTCATGTCAACAGGAAGGCAAGGAGTTACAGCGGGTCTAATTAGAGTGAAAGTGACTTAAGAACTTGCATAATACCCGTGTAATCAGATGTAGCCCAAAAATCCCGCAGTGGGAAACCTTGATGGATAAATCACAACTACATACCACAGTCTATATATATAACCCTCAAGGGGCATAGTTATACTATTCTTGCGCTGAATTTGCGTCATTTTTTTACACAAATTCAGCGCAAACTTAACTCCATATTTATATTTTGATGCTAGGCCCATCTAGTGTCAAAATATTGGAGTTAAAGTCATTTTGTGGATGTGTGAAACCACCTTGCGTCAATGAGATGCAACATAGGCATTCCCGTCCAAAAAATGACTCAAAGCCCCTAGCGCCTTATTTACCCTTCCGTGCAAAAAAGGTGCATGGGAGGAGGTGGGTCTAAATAATGGCAGTAGCCTGTTTAGCGCCATTATTTAATGCCAGGGTCAGTGCAGGCGTTAGGGGACCTGTGGACCCATTTCCATGGTCAAACACCATGGAAAGAGCCCACAGGTGCCTACCCCAAGCCCCAGGAACACCCCACCCACACCAGAGGGACGCCACAGAATGGGGGGACCCCATCCCAGGTAAGTAGGGTAAGTAGAGGTAAGTATTTTAAAAATGGTATTAACGTGCCATTGGGGGCCCTGAAATGGCCCCCCTACATGGCACTGGGTCCAATGGCCATGCCTAGAGGACCCTTGTCCCCTGTGCTGGCCACTGGGGTGGTGGGCATGACTCCTGTCTTTTACAAGACAGGATTCATGTGGTATGGATGGTTTTGCATCAGGAAACGATTCTAGGCTACTTAAAGGCATTTTTTTTCCTCTAACCAGTCTAGTGTCATTTTTTGGTCCAAAACCCCTTCCCCCATACTGCCACCCCCACCCGGCTAACGTCATTTTCCCAGACACTAGCCCACCCTTTGCACTGGCTTGCAGGATTCCATAAATTTGGCACCCGGCTGGCACTCTGGAATGATGCAAGCTGGCGCTATACTTTTTGACACAAAACTGTGTTTGCGCAGTTTTGTGTCAAAAAGTATAAATATGGGCCCAAGAGGCTAAGAAATTGGTGAGTGTGGCACTTTGCAAGTATGCAGTAACATAACAGTCTATTTGTTGAACTCTTTAGTTGCCTGCTCATTATATTGTCCACTTAAGTGTGACTCCACAGTTCAGTGTAGTATTTGGCTTTCTCACTAAAAGTAAGGTGGTACTTCCATCACACTCACTGTTTCGAAGATATTTCCATACTTATACAGAACGAAACAGAAGAGCTGGTTCGCCACCAAAGATTGCCTTTGATGCTCTTGTGTTGCACAGAATGCCTTCATATTCTCAAGCAATGCTGCTGTATGGCAAAGAGGCTCTACACACCTTATTGCTGAACAAAGTGACAGAAAAGGCCAGAAACCAATTAGCATCTGTTAGCAATGCCTTTGGTACGAAGAACTGTTGATGGGATGACATAGACACTTAGGGCCAGATGTAGCAAGAATACATTTTGCGAGTTGCAAATTGCGAGTACTAGCGACTCGCAATTTGCAACTCGCAAAATGTAATGCAGAAAGGTGTCTCAGACACCTTCTGCGACTAGCTATGGGGTCGCAAAGACCCACCTCATGAATATTAATGAGGTGGGTCGCAGTTTGCGACCCCATAGCGAGTCTAGGCACTCACAGGGATGGTGGCCTGCTGGAGACAGCAGACCACCATGTCCGTGACTGCTTTTTGAATAAAGCAGTTTTTTTTTTCTTTTTGTAGCCCGTTTTCCTTAAAGGAAAACGAGCTGCAAAAAGAAAAATTCCGAAACCATTTGGTTTCGGTTTTTTCAGAGTAGGCAGTGGTCCATAGAAAAAAATATTTTTAGTGGCATTCACAAAGGGGAAGGGGTCCCATGGGGACCCCTTCCTTTTTGAGAATGAGTTACCATCCACTTCAAGTGGATGGTAACTGCGTTTGTGACCGCATTCGCGGTCACAAACCAACTCAGCATGGCGATGCGGTCGCAAATAGGAAGGGAACACCCCTTCCTATTTGCGAGTCGCAGCCTCAAATTGCGAGTCGGTACCGACTCGCAATTTGAGGTTGTGCATCGCGTTAAGCCTTTTGCGCCTCGCAAACTGTGTTTTTAGCAGTTTGCGAGGCGCAAAAGGCTTCCTACATCAGGCCCTTAATTCCCCACCATGTAACTGTTTTTACTGATGTAGGAAAATATCTGGGATACACATATATGCTGATGGACTGGTATGCATGCTCTTCATCTGTGTGCCCCATGCACACTCACGAGGTGACTTCACTCATTTCGTTAGAGTTCGGTCAGTTATCATGGCTCAGTTGTTTGGCAGCTTTTGTGTACCGAATGCCACCACAAAGTGCTACACTATTTACTCTGGCAGTATTCATAAATGCTAGTATTATGTGCCTATGATGAAATTAGTGAAACCATTCATGTATGTAGTAGTGAGTCGATATGTTCTTGTTTTAGGACTAAAGTCACTAATACCGTAAGAGAAAAAACCCTTGTATCCAAACTTGTTACAAAGAGAAAGCAGCCTTTGCCAGTCCTGTATCCAAGGTCCTTGTAAAGGACAAAATTCCTAATTCCTGATAAGATATATTGAGTCTTGGGAATTAAACCATCTGTATTTTTAAAGCTGTGCTGAGTAAAGAAAGTGTGTTTTTGTTATTTGCTGGGGGCTGTAAATCTCGTTTTATAAAGTATATGTTGATAGATGTAAAACCCTTCTAACCATCAACAAGGTAAGTCTGTTCCCATGTGTATGTGTCCCCTTTGTCAGCTACCTAATCACAAAAACACACAGTTGCCTATCAAAAGTTTGTTGAACCCACTTAACAGTAACCTTTATGTTCTGTAAGTCCTTTGTCAGCATAATGTCTGTGCAATTCTGTTTCTTGTACATTGTTATAATGTTTCTTGTATATTGGAATGTGTAGATATCAACGTTTCCAGCCATCTGTACTGCTGTACATATCCTGACATTCTCTATTTGTCCCTGAAAGTTTCCCAGTCTGATAATGTTTTAGCCATGTCACTGAAAGTTTCCCAATCTTATTATGTTTAGCCATGTCTGTTAAAGTTTCCCAATCTTATTATATTGTGTTAATGTCTCTGAAAGTTTACCAATCGTATTCTGTTTCGGCAATATATGTGACATTTTCCCAGTATTGTTAAATGTTGGTAATGTCTTTGAAAATGTCCCAGTCTTATTATGTTATTCCAACAGTTTGTAGGACCCTGATACTGATGGAATCTTCACACTAGAAATGTGCAGCTATTCAAGAACTCCTTCGAATGCCCTGAGGTTAAGGAGATCATCAACCTCCACATCCTGTAGCTTGAAAGGGTACCCACCCTCAATCTCCTCAGAAACAAGCCTGGTTGCATCATGGGTTTTGGCCGCAGTGACTGAACCCTGGTGTGTGGCGTTCTGGTATTACCACCTAAATTAAGTCCATCACAGAGAATCCAGTGTCTTGGCTAATGGGAAAAACCTTACTCCTGGAAGTGTAGCAGTGTCCCTGTGATTGCAAGGATGGTGAAGAGAGCTTGCCAGAATTTCAGAAGGTGATTTAGAAAGCCGGGTGGAACATTTAAAGAACTGTGGGCCTGATTTCGATCTTGGTGGAGGGAATAATCTGTCACAAACATGACGGATTTCCCATCCACCTATTACGATCTCCATACGAGTTAACGGTATTGTAATGTGGCAACGGGATATACTTCAGGTTTGTGACAGGGTATTCCCCTCTGCCAAGATCTAAACCAGGCCCTATGTCAGTAGTATTTACCTGTAGATTTAGCAGTTAAAAACATAGGATGCTTATGATTGTCATATCATTAGTATTGAGCATCACACGGTTTGTCTTTCTGGAACTGACAAGCAAAAAGGGTGGTAAAGCAAATTGCTCTTTATACATAAAATTAAGAAACACAGTAAAATAACGAAGATTTCCATAAGGTTTATATGAATTTTACAACAATTTTGACTTTAAAGGCTTCAGCTTTTGAACCGTGAACATTACTAATCTGCCTTAGTTATTTAGATTATTGAAAGACTGATTTAAATATATTTGAAAACGTGCCTTTTATCAACATACATCAAATTCATGGTTAACTCTGTAACTTGTGAAAGGTTATATAAGAGAGGTTGGAGCTGTGTGGTACGTGGGAATTGATTGCAATGAAGCAAAACATTTAAAAATATTCATTAAGATTTCACGTGAAAGCAAAAGCGGAAGTGATCATCAGGTTTAATTTTTAGGTCGCAGCCTACCTGACATGCTAAAGACATAGGTGGTCATTCCGACCGTGGCGGTCGGCGGTGAAGCGGCGGTAAGACCGCCAACAGGCTGGCGGTCTTTTTTCATGTATTCTGACCATGGCGGTTACCGCCATGGCCAGTCGCCGCTTCACCGTTCCGACCGCCACGGCGGTAACGACCGCTGGGCTGGAGACCTGGGTCTCCAGCCCGGCGGTCGTCACATACCGCCGGCGGTATTCCAACCCACCTGACCCCGGCTTACCGCTATGGATTTCATGCGGTTTGGGACCGCCATGAAATCCATGGAGGTAAGCACTATCAGTGCCAGGGAATCCCTTCCCTGGCACTGATAGGGGTCTCCCCCACCCACAACCCCCGCTCCGACTCCCTCCCCTACCCCCCCACCACCCCTGCCACCCCCAAAAGGTTGCAGGACCCCCGTCCCCCACCCCGATCCCCAACATATACACACACATACACGCACGCATTCATGCACATACACACACCCCCCGCATTCATGCACGCATTCATGCACATACACACACCCCCCGCATTCATGCACGCATTCACACGCCCCCTCAACATAGACACACGCACACCCCCATGCACACACACAACTCACAACACCCCCCCACTCCCCTTCCCTAGCGGACGATCACCTTACCTGTTCCTGGTGATCCTCCGGGAGGGAACAGGCAGCTCCGCCGACACCGCCACGCCAACAGAACACCGCCACAGCGAATCACAGGTCGTGATTCGCTGGGCGGTGTTCTGTTGGCGTGGCGGTGGAGGTGGAGCTACCTCCACTTCCCCGCCTGCCGCCAGTATGGCTGTTGGCGGCTCTTCGTCCGGAAACGGGCGGAGCGCTGCCAACAGTCAGAATGGCCCGTGCGGAAGACCGCCAGCACTGGCGGTCTTCCGTACGGCGGTCCCTCGGCGGTCTATTGAAAAGACCGCCGAGGTCGGAATGACCCCCATAGTGGGGATTTTCAGAAAGTTGACATAGAAATGCATTCTGCCCGTCACTTGCCATTTGCTTTGTGGCTTGTAACTCACATTTTCATCCTTCTCATTTGCTGGCTTTATTTGTTTTAGGCTCCCCAGGTTCAGTTTGTCTGGCCCGATAAGAAAGCTGTGTTCACTGAATACTTCCATAAACTCCTTTTGTTCTTATCTGTCACTTTTACTGGGAATTCAAAGACTTAACTCAAATGTCAAGCTGTGTTTTAGTGGGACCCTGATTATTTTCTTTTGCTTTCTGTTGACTTCAAAGTGACAGTCTTTATAGGAAAGAGGAATGCAGCCTTTCTCCGTGGAGCTGCTTGTGCCCTTTTTAATTTTTTTATCTTAGACATAGCTATCTCAAAATGTATCTGTTTCTTCATCTGCACAAAACTTGTGCACGTTTTTTGCAAACTTCTTCTCCTTTGGGCCCATTTAATTTGTGAAACTGCCTTTTTAGGAACAATGTACAAAACAGCATTTCAGTCTCTGTCAGCTTACCAGATGGTGATCTTGGGCAATTTACACTATGGCCCATTCACTGTCAAGCATAGGTGAAGATCTTTTCACAAAAAGAGCTAGCCACATTGTAACACAATTTAACAATGCTCGGTTTTCATTTTGAAGTGTAAAGCAAACTCTTTATTTATGACATCTGTGGCAACTCGTTTTGGAGAGTTAGGTAAGTATAAAGGTAGTTGTTATGAAAGCTGTAGTGTTTGTTCACCTACAAAATAATTATGTATTCCATCTGCAACTGTGCCTTTTTTTAAACACATTCATTACTGGATATAAACAATTTCCTAGTTGTACCTTGCAGGCACTATGCCCATGATTTGGATGGTGCAGTGGCACAGGTGCCAAAAGCTCTAGGAATCCACTGAACACAGATTATTGCTACAGGTTACCATTCTGCAAGCGGTCACAAGTGCAGTTACCTACAGGCACTAAGGCCATGATTTGGATGGTGCAGTAGGTGCAGTGACACAGGGTACTGACAATAGGAGGGACAGGGAGGTTGATGGTCCAGTGTACAGTCTCCCACATAGACTAATCACACACTAAATAAGTACACCGTTCCAAAATAACTTGATCTAGGGGAACATGAATGTTCAGGAGCAAGAGCCCTCACACATCCTAATGGATGTCATGCTTCATCATCGGGTTGCTCCTCGTCAGACTGGCACTGCAATATCTGACGGGCTCCCCGTTAGGGGGCTCTTTGCCAGAGATCTTTTTATAAAATAAAAAAGTGGTGACTGCCGTAATAGTAAACACTCGCTGGAGAGTTACAAAGGTCAGGCACTGATACTAGCAGGAGAGTAGTAAGTTAAAATTGGTTCTTGGCCCCACAGGAAACAGCACTATTTAATGTGTCAGAGGGAAGGGGCTAAGACCAAGATTAAAAACAAAAGGAAAGTGGAAAATGAGAGTTCTTGCTCAGCCACTTTCTGACTCGACATGGGGATATGGGAGATTATCACCTATCCCCTAAGACATGGTCAACATGTTTCACGTACAGTGGTCTATACAGATCCCATGACGCTTCTTCAGGACCAACGAAAAAACTTCTCCTGACTTATACTCGGTTAAGAGGAAGTAAATGTGAAATAAATTCAAAACTACTTTGTGTATCTATTAATAACGTACAGTCACTTACATTCTAGTAAACTGTCTGTCAATATCAACAAACAAAAAAGGTTGCCCTCGAAAACAAAATACAATCAATATACACGGTTAGTAATCAACAAAACACCCGTGGTGAACCAGTGTGATAGACGGGGGTGACCCATCATGGTAAAAAATTGAATCATGCACTTACCATCCCTTGTCATGGGGGGGGGGGGCCCTTGGGAAGTAACGTGCCACAAGCGGTCACTACTAGTAAAAAAGTTAAAGCATAACACATTCAATCAATGAAGTGAATCTTATTATGTTTCAACCAATATAGTCAAATGAAGGGTTCACCAATCTACACTATTGATTTAGTGAAAACTCTTTAACTTTCTCATGTCCAACCTCCTGTAATGGATCACTTAATTGACATGCCGGTTGATTATACCACATGTAGCTGGGTAACCCAATCTAAGTTGTAGGTACCTTTTATCTGGTTGGATCTGTAATATACATTCAGGAATTATGGCTGAGTGCATCAAAAACAATGTAGTAGTCACCAGTATCAGAGGGGTCTAGGCTCCCAATCCACCCAAAATTGTTAGTATCAAAAGGTTGTAGTCTCCGTCTATGTGTTGGCTAGGGGGGATGAATCCCAGTCCTCTTTTAAAAAATCCAGGACTAATAGTAACAGCTCGTCCTCAGATGGATGGTGTACGGATGATAACATCCATCCACAACCTTTCTACAATTACCCTCAATATCCAGTCAGCCATCAAATGCCTTGGCAGTCACCATACCCTTTTTATCAACCTCGCCCAATGATGCCCTTCATGCCCCTTTTTTTAGGCCGAGGCCGGGGCAGAGGAAGAGGCAGAAGAAGAGGCAGAGGCAGGCATGTCCAATGGGCCAGGGAGGAACCACAGATGGTTACCAGGAGCCAGGGCAAGAACAAATCTCCGAAAACCCAGTGGTGAATCTCTTGACAAGACATCTCTCTGAGATAGAAACCACACTGCTCAATCAAGGACTTGGGTTCGTCCCCACACCAACTGAAGATTTTTTTAGATTCAACTGTGAACTCTCACAATTTTTCCGAAAAATTTGGTTACAATTTTATTTTCGTGACCAGTCGGTTGACCATACATTGGTCGACTCTGGACTGAGACCTCAGTCGACTTTTGTCCCACCTCCATCAGCTATCCCTTGCGAAGTCCTAGCATTTGAAAAAGCGGTATTAACCGATCTTGCAGCAATGCATCCCAAACGCCCCTTCATCAACATCCCTACAATGGAAAGGAAAGCTTTAGGGATACTCGCTAGTGATACCTCCATTGTTATCAAGCAGGCTGACAAGGGAGGGGCAATCGTTATAATGAATACTGAGGACTATCAGCAAGAATGTTTGCGCTTGCTGAGTGATGGGACCTACTACGCTAGGATCACACGTGATCCAACACCGAGATTACAGTCCCAGATTAGGGCTATGATCGCAGAAGCATTAAACAACACCTGGATCTCTCTCAAAGAGGCATCATTTTTGGACACAACTAATCCCAAGGTCCCATACTTTTACTGCCTTCCTAAAATTCATAAAGGCAAAGGGCCGCCTCCGGGATGACCTATTGTGTCTGGGATTGGTTCAATCTTAGAACCACTGTCCATTTTCTGCGATCACTTTTTACAGCCAATTCTAAAGGGATCCTCCACATACCTACAAGATACCAAGGATGTATTGAATTTGATTGAGTCTATCAATGACACAGTTGATGTCCACGGTCTGGTCACCCTGGATGTTGAGGCTCTTTATACGAACATACCACAGGACGCAAAACACTACAGGTAGTGGAATCTGCACTACATGATGATAGTGACAACCTCCCGTCACCTGTTTAGTTTATTATGAAGTGTGCTACATTGGCGATTACAGAGAACTATTTTCAGTTTGAAGATCAGTTTCACCATCAGATTAGAGGCACTTGTATGGGAAGTACCTTTGCTCCAAGCTTGGCTTGCCTCTACATGTACAATTTTGAAAAGCAATTCATTCTACCTACCACTAATCCGTTTTCTGCCAACATAAAATTATGGCGTCGTTATATCGATTATATTTTGGTAGTGTGGAACGGCTCTCTAGCCAGTACTGATGACTTCACAGATTGGGTCATTACACTCAACCCATATCTGAAATTCACCTCCACAGTGTCCACCAAGGAGGTCAATTTCTTAGACTTACTGATATGGTAAATTGTCCACCAGCACATATACAAAACCAACAGACCGAAACAGCCTGCTGACATATGACAGTCACCACCCCAAATACTTATGTGATAATTTGCCGTTTGGCCAATTCTTACGGCTACGACGCAATTGCAGTTCAGCACAGGTGTACAATATTCAAGCTAATGACCTACAGACTAAGGGCCAGATGAAGGAAGGCATTAGCGCCTCGCAAATGGCGAAAAACTCCGTTTGCGAGGCGGAAATGCCCTCACGCGATGCAGAAACACATATTGCGAGTCGGTACAGACTCGCAAAATGTGCTTCAGACTCGCAAATAGGAAGGGGTGTTCCCTTCCTATTTGCGAGTCACACCGCGATATAGAGTTGATTTGTGACCGCGAAAGCGG
Organism: Pleurodeles waltl; assembly: GCF_031143425.1. Classification (NCBI taxonomy): domain Eukaryota; kingdom Metazoa; phylum Chordata; class Amphibia; order Caudata; family Salamandridae; genus Pleurodeles; species Pleurodeles waltl. The sequence goes on along the minus strand of NC_090446.1, from coordinate 1,327,704,346 downwards.
TTGCAAATCAACTCGAGGTACCATCCACTTGAAGTGGATGGTAACTCATTCGCAAACGGGAAGGGGTCCCCATGGGACCCCTTCCCCTTTGTGAATGCTCACAATAATATTTTTTCAGAGCAGGCAGTGGTCCTATGGACCACTGCCTACTCTGAAAAAAAACGAAACTAAAAGGTTTCGGTATTTTTTCTATTTGCAGCTCGTTTTCCTTTAAGGAAAACGGGCTGCAAAGAGAAAAAAAAAAACTGCTTTATTCAAAAAGCAGTCACGGACATGGTGGTCTGCTGTCTCCAGCAGGCCACCATCCCCGTGAGTGCCTAGACTCGCTATGGGGTCGCAAACTGCGACCCACCTCATAAATATTTATGAGGTGGGTCTTTGCGACCCCATAGCGAGTCGCAGAAGGTGTCTGAGACACCTTTCTGCATTTCCTTTTGCGAGGTGCAAATTGCGAGTCGCTGGGACTCGCAATTTGCACCTCGCAAAAGGAAACCTACCTACATCTGGCCCTAAATTACTAGCACAACACTATCCCCAGCAGATTGTCAACCGAGCTCGCAAGAGAGCTAGAAACAACAATCGTGAAGCCGAGAGCCAAGAGCGAGATTGTGTGTCAACCTCTAATTCTTCTTGAATATATGGATATACCTTTTCTCTACTAAATCTGGTGATATCCTTCTGGAGTTTTGAGATTGTCTGATTGGTGAGAAAATCTTTAGTTTCGTTTAATTCAGCGTTAATCTCTGCCAAACGACTTTTAAAAGCCGCCAAGGTCACAGTGGTTTTCAAGGTACCCTCTAAAAGATTGATTTGTACGGTGATAGAATCAGCCAGACGTCCGGAGGTGTTTATAATAAGGACTAGCCAGTCTCTTGTGCACTTCCAAGCGATCTGGGCCCAGTCTTTCCTAAACGCTAAATCGTGTAGGAAAATCTTGGGCATGTTGGATACTAGTAGACCATTAGGGGCGATATTCGCTCTTAGGTATTCAGTCATTATTGTACCGTGCATTATTGTTTTGATCAGGTCACATTTCAGGGTGGACAATTTGTCCCAGTCTTCTTTAAGACTGCCCGAAGGAGCTGACCCATCGCTGCTCAAAATCGACGGTGTTAGCAGAATTGCTGCTAACATTGTCATTGTCAAACCTCAAACCTTTGAAAGTATCCATGGTGTCAGAGACACAGGTGAGTCAAGAGCTCACTAGAAAGTTAGAAGTAATCCCACAGCAAGCCTGCTGTACTAGGATACTGACAATAGGAAGGACAGGGAGGTTGATGGTCCAGTGTACAGTCTCCCAAATAGACTAATCACACACTAAATAAGTACACCGTTCCAAAATAACTCGATCTAGGGGAACATGAATGTTCAGGAGCAAGAGGCGACCTTTTTTGTTCGTTGATTTTGACAGTTTACTAGAATGTAAGTGACTATACGTTATTAATACATACACAAAGTAGTTTTGTATTTATTTCACATTTACTTCCTCTTAACCGAGTATAAGTCAGGAGAAGTTTTTTTGTTGGTCCTGAAGAAGCTTCATGGGATCTGTATAGACCACTGTACGTAAAACATGTTGACCATGTCTTAGGGGATAGGTGATAATCTCCCATATCCCCACGTCGAGTCAGAAAGTGGTTGAGCATGAACTCTAATTTTCCACTTTCCTTTTGTTTTTAATCTTGGTCTTAGCCCCTTCCCTCTGACACATTAAATAGTGCTGTTTCCTGTGGGGCCAAGAACCAATTTTAACTTACTACTCTCCTGCTAGTATCGGTGCCTGACCTTTGTAACTCTCCAGCGAGTGTTTACTATTACGGCAGTCACCGCTTTTTTATTTTATAAAAAGATCTCTGGCAAAGAGCCCCCTAACGGGGAGCCTGTCAGATATTGCAGTGCCAGTCTGACGAGGAGCAACCCGATGATGGAGCATGACATCCATTAGGATGTGTGAGGGCTCTTGCTCCTGAACATTCATGTTCCCCTAGATGGAGTTATTTTGGAGCAGTGACACAGGGGCCAGAAGCTCTAGGAAACCCATGAGCATTGATTATTGCTATAGGTTACCACTAAGCAAGCAGTCAAAAGTGCAGTTACCTTGCAGGCATTAGGGCCATGACTTTGGATGGTGCAGCAGTTGCAGTAGGACAGGGGCCAAAAGCTCTAGTAAACCCACTGAGCACCAATTATTGCTATATGTTGCCACTGGACAAGCAGTCCAAGCATGGTTACCTTGCAGGCACTAGGGCCATGACTTGGGTGGTGCAGCAGGTGCAGTGGCACAGGGTCAAAAGCTCTAGGAAACCCACTGAGCACCAATTATTGCTTTATGTTGCCATTGAACAAGCAGTCCCAAGCGCAGTTACCTTGCAGGCACTAGGGCCCACAATTTGGATGTTGCAGTAGGTGCATTGGCCCCAAGACCAAAAGTTCCAGGAAACTCACCGAGCACCAATTATTGCTAAATGTTACCACAGAACAAGCGGTCACAAGTGCAGTTACCTTGCAGTCACTAGAAGCCACAATTTGGATGGGGCAGCAGGTGCAGTGGCCAAGGGGCCAAAAGGTCTAGGAAACCCACTGATAACTGAGTATTGCTATATATTACCACTGGGCAAGCGTACACTAGTGCAGTTACTTTACAGGCAATAGGGGCCCTGTTTCAAATGGTATAGCAGGAGTAGTGGCACAGGGGTCAAAAGCTCTAGGAAACCCACCGAGCACCAATTATTGCTATATTTTACTACTGTACAAGCGGTGCCAAGCGCAGTACCTTGGAGGTACTAGAGCCACAATTTGGATGGTGCAGCAGGTGCAGTGACACAGGGGCCAAAAGCTCTAGGAAACCCACTGAACACTGATTATTGGTGTATGTTACCACAAGGCAAGTGGTCACAATAGCACTTACCTTGCAGGTGCCAGGGCTGTGATTTGGATGGGGCAGCAGGTGTAGTGGTATAGGGGCCAAAAGCTCTAGGAAACCCACCAAGCACTGATTATTGCTATATGTTGCAACTGAACAAACTATCACAAGCTCAGTTACCTTGATGACCCTAAGGCCATGACTTAGATGGTCCAGTAGGTGCAGTGGCACAGGAGCAAAAGCACTATAAAAACCACTGAGCACCCATTCTTGTTATATGTTGTCACTGAACAAGCAGTCACAAGCGCAGTTACCTTTCAGGTCGTGGGGCCAAGATTTGGATGATGCAGCAGATGCAGAGGCACACGGGCCAAAAGCTCTAGGAAACCCACAAAGAACCGATTACTGCCATATTTTACTACTAAACATGCTGGCACAAGCGCAGTTACCTTGCAGGCACTAGGGGCCACAACTTGAATGATGCAGAAGGTGCAGTGGTGTAGGGGGCAAAAGCTCTATGAAAACCACTGAGCACCGATTACTGGTATATTTTACTACAGAACAATCAGCCACAAGTGCAATTACCTTGTGTAGGAAGTTGGCTCTGTATGTACTATTTCAAAGTAAGAAATAGCATGCAGTCCAAGGGTTCCCCTTAGAGGTAAGATAGTAGCAAAAAGAGATAATTCTAATGCTCTTTTTTGTGGTAGTATGTTCGAGCAGTAGGCTTATCAGAGGGTAGTGTTAAGCATTTGTTGTACATACACACAGGCAATAAATGAGGAACACACACTCAAAGACAATTCCAGGCGAATAGGTTTTTGTTTAGAAAAATATCTTTTCTTAGTTTATTTTAAGAACCACAGGTTCAAGATTTACAATCAATACTTTAAATGAAAGGTATTTCACTCAGGTATCTTAGGAACTTTGAATCAACAAAATAACATTTACAGTTTTGGCAAAAAATGGCAATAAGCTATTTTAAAACTCAACAGTTCCTGGGGGAGGTAAGTATTTGTTAGTTTTTCAGGTAAGTAAAGCACTTACAGGGTTCAAAGTTGGGTCCAAGGTAGCCCACCGTTGGGGGTTCAGAGCACCCCAAAGTTACCACACCAGCAGCTCAGGGCCGGTCAGGTGCAGAGGTCAAAGTGGTGCCCAAAACGCATAGGCTTCAATGGAGAAGGGGTGCCCCGGTTCCAGTCTGCCAGCAGGTAAGTAACCGCGACTTCGGAGGGCAGACCAGGGGGGGTTTTGTAGGGCACTGGGGGGGGACACAAGTCAGCACAAAAAGTACATCCTTAGCGGCACAGGGGCGGCCGGGTGCAGAGTGCAAACAGGCGTCGGGTTTGCAATAGGTTTCAAAGGGAGACCCAGGGGTCTCTTCAGCAATGCAGGCAGGCAAGGGGGGGCTCCTCGGGGTAGCCACCACCTGGGCAAGGGAGAGGGCCACCTGGGGGTCGCTCCTGCACTGGAGGCCGGATCCTTCAGGTCCCGGGGGCTGCGGGTGCAGTGTGTTTCCCAGGCGTCGGGTTCTTGGAAGCAGGCAGTCGCGGTCAGGGGGAGCCTCGGGATTCCCTATGCAGGCGTCGCTGGGGGAGATCAGGGGGGTCAACTCTGGCTACTCACAGGGTCGTAGTCGCCGGGGAGTCCTTCCAGTAGTGTTGGTTCTCTGCAGGTCGAGCCGGGGGCATCAGGTGCAGAGTGGAAAGTCTCACACTTCCGGCGGGAAACGTGTGGTCCTTTAAAAGTTGTTTCTTTGTTGCAAGTTTCAGTCTTTGTGGAACAGGGCCGCTGTCCTCAGGAGTTCTTGGTCCTTTTAGGTGCAGGTTAGTCCTCTGAGGCTTCAGAGGTCGCTGGACCCTGGGGGACGCGTCGCTGTTGAAGTTTTTCTCGAAGTGGGGAAACCGGTCGGTAGGGCTGGGGCCAAAGCAGTTGGTGTCTCCGTCTTCTCTGCAGGGCTTCAGGTCAGCAGTCCTTCTTCATCTTCAGGTTGCAGGAATCTATCTTCCTCGGTTCTGGGAGCCCCTAAATACTCAATTTAGGGGTGTGTTTAGGTCTGGGAGGTTAGTAGCCAATGGCTACTAGCCCTGAGGGTGGCTACACACTCTTTGTGCCTCCTCCCGGTGGGGAGGGGGTCACATCCCTAATCCTATTGGGGGAAATCCTCCATCTGCAAGATGGAGGATTTCTAAAAGTCAGAGTCACCTCAGCTCAGGACACCTTAGGGGTTGTCCTGACTGGCCAGTGACTCCTCCTTGTTTTTCTCATTCTCTCCTCCGGCATTGCCGCCAAAAGTGGGGCCGTGGCCGGAGGGGGCGGGCATCTCCACTAGCTGGGATGCCATGTGGCGCTGTAACAAAGGGGGTGAGCCTTTGAGGCTCACCGCCAGGTGTTACAGTTCCTAGAGGGGGAGGTGAGAAGCACCTCCACCCAGTACAGGCTTTGTCTCTGGCCACAGAGTGACAAAGGCACTCTCCCCATGTGGCCAGAAACATGTCTGGTGTGTGGCAGGCTGGTAAAACTAGTCAGCCCACACTGGAAGTCGGGTATGTTTTCAGGGGGCATCTCTAAGATGCCCTCTGGGTGTATTTCACAATAAAATGTACACTGGCATCAGTGTGCATTTATTGTGCTGAGAAGTTTGATACCAAACTTCCCAGTTTTCAGTGTAGCCATTATGGTGCTGTGGAGTTCGTGTTTGACAGACTCCCAGACCATATACTCTTATGGCTACCCTGCACTTACAATGTCTAAGGTTTTGCTTAGACACCGTAGGGGCATAGTGCTCATGCACCTATGCCCTCACCTATGGTATAGTGCACCCTGCCTTAGGGCTGTAAGGCCTGCTAGAGGGGTGACTTATCTATGCCATAGGCAGTGTGAGGTTGGCATGGCACCCTGATAGGAGTGCCATGTCGACTTAGTCATTTTCTCCCCACCAGCACACACAAGTTGGCAAGCAGGATGTCTGTGCTGAGTGAGGGGTCCCCAGGGTGGCATAAGACATGCTGCAGCCCTTAGAGACCTTCCCTGGCATCAGGGCCCTTGGTACCAGGGGTACCAGTTACAAGGGACTTACCTGGATGCCAGGGTGTGCCAATTGTGGAGACAAAGGTACAGGTTAGGGAAAGAACACTGGTGCTGGGGCCTGTTTAGCAGGCCTCAGCACACTTTCAAATCATAACTTGGCATCAGCAAAGGCAAAAAATCAGGGGGTAACTATGCCAAGGAGGCATTTCCTTACCCATTGCATGCACTAGGGGCCTTGATTTGAATGGTGCAGCTGGTGCAGTGGCACAGGGGCCAATTTCTCTAGGAAGCCCACTGAAAACAGATTACAATACTTTACTACTAAACAAGCAGTCAGGAGTGCTTTTTTCATTATTTTGTAACCATTGCCCCCAAAGTAACACATGGCCTAAAGCATCACTGCAATAAAAGCTGTAACCTATTGGATTTGTCTGTCTACCTACAACTTATGTTACATTTATCACATTTCTATGGCACATTTTGACAGTTTTTGTATGGTGCTGAAATGCTTCTGAATCTGGACACAGTAACACTTGGGCAAAGGCATTCTCAATTCAATAACATAAGCACATCTGCTGTTGTAAACACCATTTAAATACTTATAACTTACCACATGGCATTTCATACAAAGCATTGGCAAAGCCAATAGGTATCGCCAATGCAAGATCTATTGGCTTTGTCAATGTTTTTAGCTATATTATATATCAGTGTTAGCGTCAGTGCAGCATAACTGAAAATAAAAAAAGTGGTATAACACAGACAATGCTGGCTGTGTCATACAGCTTGATTACATTACTTTCAGCCATTTGCAACATAGATTAAAAACATTAGCAAAACCAATAAATCTCATGTAGGTATGGCCTATTGGCTTTGTCACTGCTTGTTTGAGATGTCAGTGCAGTACTGCCTCATTAACCAGATAGGTGGTATCATTAGTTTAACCTGGTACTGGAACAAAAACACATGAAGTGCAACTAACACAAAACAATAGTCATGCAGATTGAATGTGTACATGGTTTTTATGGATGATTTTCAACTGGTTAAGATGTTTGTGGAGTTCAACCTTGTGTTTTTTTCTCTCTCTCATCTTCCTTTCTTACATGGCCTATTTGTCACTCACTCCTTGCTTCACTCTGTTTCCACTTTCTTTCGTTATAGTCTTCCATCCTACATAAAACCCTACTCCTCAACTTTCCTACCTGACCTTCAACAAGTGGTCTACATTGCCTACTCCTACGCCACTATCTGGATGATCTGCAGCAAGTTCAAAGCTACCTTTGACGGAAACCATGACACATTCCTAGTGGAATGCCTGGTAGTCCCTACAGCGATTCTGGCCTTCCAGGTGAACCATGACTTCAGACCTCTGGAGGTAAATCAGTATGCTAGTTTAGAGTGTCTATAAATATCTTTGCCTATAAATTTGTGGTTTTGCATTGGTGTACTATTGCAGTCAATCTCTTCTATTGCCGTTGCAGTGGCATCTTCTCAAAAAGAGAGATAGCGCGAGCAATAGAGAGAGAAAGATATATACATGGAGATGGTTCTAGTGAACTTGGAGATCCTGTGGAAGGAATGACTGGTGTGCATTGATCCTTTTGAGCAAGACCCTTCTAGTTCTTGTGGTAAGGGGCACTCCTTCTGCCAGGAGAGGTACTCTGTGACAAAAGAAAGCAATGACTTTAAGCAACCCCACATTAATACTTTACAGTCAGCTCAAGCCTACTTCTTGCCCCTGACTTTTCAGTTATTTGTGCCTTATTTCCACAATCCAGAAACTCACTTGCGGAAACAACAACCAAGGTTAACCTTCTGCTCTCCATACTGTAAAATTAGACTTAGGCAAAGAATTGCTCTTCTACAAGAAAAGGTTAATTTAGAGAGTGTTTTGGGGTACAAGTCCTTGAAAACATATCAAATAAGAATTACTAAAAGAACTCTGAGTCCACTTGTGGGTCCTTTGAAAACTGACTCTTGTGTTAAATTCTAAGCATGTATTTTTAGTTTCTTCGCTGATAACAATCCTGTTAGCTAACTTTTACTTTGTGTTACTTCAAACTCATAAAATGTGTCCTTTTTAATTTATCTTCTGCTAAAATATCCTCATTTAAATTCAAACTGTAAGGGTGTCTGTAGGCAAGGAGAAACCAAAAACAAGAGGCATCAGGCTAGTGCACTAACCTGAGGTCAGTGTAATGAGCTGGAGTCGCTGGTGCATTGAGTGGCTGTGAGAGAATGATGGTCATAGTCAAGGCAAGGGAGATGAAGCAGCACTGACTGAATGACCAGGTTTCAGGGTTCAAGGTTGTAAAAAGTAGTCTGGAAAGGTTGCAAGCCCCCAGCTTCCAGAAAACAGTGTCTGAGTTACTCTTGTCACTGACGGCGGGACTCAGAACCACAGGCGATGGTGGCAGGATACACAGCTCTCTCTTCAGGTAGATTGACAAAGCCAAGCTGACCGCTACACTTTGAATATAGTATTTACAGTCCAGTATGCACGGGGGAGTGCTGCCTGCCGATCAAAAGACAGTTTCCAACAGGAAAAAGGGGCAAGAAATGGAGGCCCTTAATTAGTCAGCAGTCATTGTATAAACAAAAACAATATACCAGACACTTCAACAGGAAAGGAGGGCAACATAAAACCGAGGTCTTTAATAAAACAGCAGTGTATTCTTAGTCAGCAGCCATTGTACAAATGAAACCAGACTTCCAACAGGGAACAAGGACAGCAGGAAACCGACGCCTTTAATTGGATGCTCACCAGTGCATTTTGTTTTAACAGAAATACTAGCCACTTGAACTTCATGAAACAGACATGTTTTCATTGCACAGAAATTAAAGTGCATAGCATGCCTTTTAAACACTTAACAGTGTAAAAATAAGTACAAAGCCAATTATGAGGCACCTGCCTAATTGGAAAATAGTGATGACAATGGAGAACATACAGCACAGGAAGGCTGAGGTAAAACAAAGATGAGATGATGTCTGGTGGTAGGATCATCACACTGACCCGCCATCTGAGAATTCTAATTCTTATCCAGTTAGACCTTTACCACCAGAAGACTTTAGCATAAACAGCTTCATATAAAGGGCTGCCATTGAGAGGCAATACAGTGGAGAAAGAAGAAGACTCCTGCTTCTTGATCGAGGCACTGGCCCTCTGTAGTGAAGGAACCACTTCCTGCCTATGTTGCCCAAGGTACTGTAAATGGGTATTATTTTTTAGCAACACCGTCCACTACTTTGCAAAAAGAAATTAGCAATAATAAATCTGCATCACAGTGTCTGACATGCAGCAGAACCTCTGTTGAACCACTTTTAGTAATTCTGATCCTGATAGGAAGATGGGAATCAATTGTTGTGCAAACACAGTATCACTGCCTGACAAAGAAAGTAAAAAGATTGATGCAGCATGAAAGATGACAGAGACTGAGGGAGGCACTGTATGTCACTGCCAGTTCAACTGCTATTATGGTAATTTATGAGTGCAGACAGTCAAGGATACTCAGAATAATTTACGGAACTTATCTGAAGAACAACAAGACCATTGCAATAACAATCTCTCTCTCTCTCTTCCATCCCATTATGGGATGGGAGAGCAAGAGAGAGAGAGAAAAAACAGAAAGTGAGAGATTGAGAGAAATTAAGAGAAAGAGATTGACAATGAGAACGTGAGAGACAGAGAGAGAGAGAGAGAGATGTTTTTGGGCTTTGGGGAATAATATACATAGAATAAGAAAGATATTTTAGTACAAATTAAAAAGAAAAGTGTATTTGTCATTTAAAACAAGTGATTTGACCTTTGAGCATGAACCTTAAACGTTTGAAGTTTAAAACAAATTAAAGAAGGAAAATGATCACGGTCACACCTGGGGTAGAACCCTCAACTGAGGGTCTGTGACCTTGCCCATTAAGCCACAGGACTCAATGGTATGCTGTTTCCAGACATGCCAATGAAATTCAACCCACATTTGAGTGGAAAGAAACTTGAATGTTCCGTCACTAGGAAGCCATACAGTCAAAACACTTGGAAATAAATAAGCACAATACAGAGTGGTACTAGGATTTGAACCTTCAGCCTACACAGTGACAGTACAAGAACTTGTCCACTAGGCCAGAAGTCACTCTGCTCTGCATCCAAACATAACTATAACATTTGTACCAAACATCTTGCTAGTCAAACTCTTTGAAGTCAATGTACGGAGACAACATTGCAATAACAATCTCTCTCTCTTCCATCTCATAATGGGATGGAAGAGAGAGTGAGAGAGAGACAGAAAGTGAGAGATTTAGAGAGAGGGAGAGAAAACAAGAAAGAAATTGACAGAGAGAACTTGAGAGGGAGAGAGGTTTTTTCGGCTTTGACGAATGATATATGTAGAATGAGATATTTTAGCTCAAAATAAAAAGAAAAGAGTATTTGTCACTTAAAATGATTGGAAATGCCTTTCAGTATGAACCTTAAACTAGAGAAATTACCACAGACACACCTAGAATAGAACTCTGACATTCAATGTGGAAGCTTGTGACCTTAACCATTAGGCCACAGGTGACTCCTTATTGTGGTGTTTCCAGACATGCCTATACCATGTAACCAAAGCATGTGATAGGAAAGAAACATTAATTTTCCATCACTAGGAAGGTTTAACAGTCAAAACACTAGTGAATAAACAAACACACAGCCAAATAATACTAGGATTTGTACCTTCTGCTTACTGAGTAATACTACAACACCTTGACCATTAGGCCAGAAGTGACTTCGACTGCTCTACATCCAAACATAACTATAACATTTGCACCAAGCATCTTGCTAGCCTGACTCTTTGAAGTCATTGTATGGAGAGACCATTGCAACAACAATCTCTCTCTCTCTTCCATCTCATTATTGGATGTAAGAGAGAGAGAGCGAGAGACAGACAGTGAGAGATTAAGAGAGAGGGAGAGAAATTAAGAGAAAGAGATTGAAATAGAAAACTTGGGAGAAGGAGAGAAGTTATTTAGGCTTTGATGAATGATATACATAGAATTAGATATTTTAGGACAAATTAAAAAGAAAATTATATTTGTCTTTTAAAACGAGGGAGATGACCTTTCAGTATGAAGCTTAAACCTTTTAAGTTTAAAAGAAATAAAGAAGGGAAATGAATACAGATATACCTGGAGTAAAATCCTAACTGTCCATGTGAATATGACTTTAACCATTAGGCCACAGGTGACTTCTTACTGGGATACTAGATATACCTATGACACTCAACCCTCACATATGATAGAAAAGAAACATAAATGTCCCTTCACTACGAAGGTTGAACACTCAAAATACTAGTGAATAAACAAACACACTGCTAAGCAATACTTGGACTTCAACTTTCAGCCTCCTGAGTGAAAGTACAAGACCTTGACCATTAGACCAAAAGTGACTCTGCTCTGCATCCAAACGTAACTATAACTTTTGTACCAAACACCTTGGTAGTCTGACTTTTTGAAGTTATTGTATGGAGAGACCATTGCAATAACAATATCTCTCTTTCTCTATCTTCCATCCCATAATAGGACGCGGAAGAGAGAGAGAGAGACAGAAAGTGAGAGATTGAGAGAAAGGGAGAGAAATTAAAAGAAAGAGAGTTACAGAGAGAATTTGAGAGAGGGCAAGAAGTTGTTTAGGCTTTGATGACTGCTACATGTAAAATGAGGTATTTAAGGATAAATTAAAAATAAAGTCGTTTTTGTCATATAAAACTAGTGAGATCACCTTTTCAGTATGAACCTTAAACTGTTGAAGTTTAAAAGAAATTTAAAAAGGTAAATGACCATGAATGAACCTGGAGTAGAACCCTCAATTTTCAGTGTGAGAGTCTGTGACCTTTAACATTTGGCCACAGGTGACACATAGGCCCATGTTTATACTTTTTTAGCACCACATTTGCACCACTTTTTAACGCAAAAGTGGCACAAACTTACAAAATACAATTGTATTTTGTAAGTTTGCGCTGCTTTTGCGTCAGAAAATTACGCTAAAAAAGTATAAATATAGGCCTTAATTTCCTGATTCCAGACATTTCTATGACATTCAACCCACATGTGCAAGGAAAGAAACATGAATGTAACATCACTCGGAGGGTTTTACAGCCAATACACTAGTAAATGAACAAACACACTGCCAAGCAATACTAGGATTGGAACCTTCTGCCTACTGAGTAACAGTACAAAATGTTGACCATTAGGCCAGAAGTTACTTTGTTCTGCTCTGCATCCAAAAGTAACTATAACATTTGTCCCAAACATCTTGCTAGTCTGACTCTTTGATGTCATTGTTTGGAGAAAGCATTGCAATAAAAATCTTGCTCTCTTTCTCTTCCATCCCATTTGGAGATTGAAGAGAGAGAGGGAGCAACAGAAACGTGCCAGAGAGAACTTGAGAGAGAGAGTGAGATAAAGGTAGAGAAGTTTTTTGATGCTTTGATGAATGATATAAGTAAAATGAGATATTTTGGGACAAATTAAAAAGAAAAAAATATTTGTCATTTAAAACAAGTGTCATCACCTTTCAGTATAAAGCTTAAACTTTTAAAGTTGAAAAGCAATTAAAAAGGGAAAATTAACATGGACACATCTGGAATACAAATCTCAACTTTCAGTGGGGGAGTCTGTGACCGTAACCATTAGGCTACAGGTTAATCCCTACTGTAAAGATTCCAGAAATACCTATGACATTCAACCCACGCATGTGATAGGAAATGTAGCAAGGTGAAGGTGTTATATGGTATGACTAGGTGGTCTCACCATGGAATACCAATGCAATGCCCAGTAGTGGGCTTCAGCTTCACTCTCATTAAACCCTAGCTCAGTTCTGGTAGCGTGGCAAAGAGCAGTCAGGCTACCTAGAGGAACATGTGTGAAGCATTTCACAAAACCATCATGGAAGATAAGTAAATGACATGACTTGATAGAAATCCAACACCAATTTGGAAAAATAGATTTGATTTTAAACTTAATTTAGACACCATAATGAACTTTGTAGCTTTTGTACAACCAGAGTTGTGAATTTTCAAATCTTTAGAAAATACAATACTTTGTAGGTTTAATGGGCTTCCATTGAAATCAACGGGGAACATAGCAGTGTGCACTTGGCTCATGTAAGGTGATTTCTGACAAACCCACGGGAACTTAAGGTACTGCTGGGATCTAGACCAAGATTCAACAGTCAGACTTTGGTTACCTTTCCAAGGGAGTAAAGTTGCAGAGGTGGCTTGGCTGTCCTTGGTGCTGAATGCTCCACAGTGGCTGGTGCATTTTGCACTCCGTTGCAAAACAGGACTTTGGGGTGAATGCACACTCCACCCTTTGGGTGTAGAGGTCTTTGGGGCGCCAGGACCAGGAATCAACAGTTTGATCATCACCACCTCGTCCGCCTGCTCCAGGTGCAGAGGTCGCATCCAGCTATCAATCAATGGGCTGGTCATGTCAAAGATGCTTTGCTGCTTTGCAGCTCCAGTCGAAGTCACTTCCTTCAGGCTACAAACCCACAGGAGAGGGGTCGTTGGCGATGTTGGTCACTATGCTGGGGGGTGTCCTGGAGTCGGTGAACGGTGTGTGGCCGTCGTTTTCCAGGCTGGCGACATACAAGCCTTGGTAGCTGTTAGGGTGGTCCACGGGCTTTCTGGTGGCTGGAGGTCGTTTGGTGGGGAGTAAAGGCATGACACTTGGGACGGGCCTTACTCCCGCTCTTTAGATGCTTGACACAGAGATTGTTTAGGCTCAGGCATGCAGAGTCTGTTGGGTCGCAGTTCTTCGATCTCAGCCCGCCTTTACTCCTGCAAGTTACAGGGGACTGGTACCACCAATTAGGGGAGCCTTCCTTGGATTCTTGGTAACCACTGGGATCCCTCTTGCTGGGACCAACAAGTCTTCACCTTAGGCATGTGTCGTGCACTAGGTTCAAGTACTGATCCCCTTTGGTCACTCTGTGTCCTCTCTTAGCACTGGGGATGGAGTCCAGATCCTGTTGTCGGTGCAGATATCTCTTTGTGCTTCTTTCATCTTTTCCAGGTAAGGTCTGAGTTTTGGTGCCAGGGGAGCCCTTTAAATCTTGGTTTAGGGGGTGTTTAAGGGTGTGAAGGACAGTTGCCAATGTTAGTCTCTGTGGCTAATCCGCCCATGAAGTGATGAATTCCTGTGGGAGTGTGTCCCTTTTCTACCCAGAACCCACTATTCTTAGGGTCTGCCAAGATGGTAGAACCCTCCCTCAGCTGCGCAGGCCTCCTAGCCTCCCTTAAAAGTGTGGCTAGTCTTTTGGACGTGTATGCCTCCGGCATTGCTAATTTCCCACCTGCCTCACCGGGCAGTGTGGGAAGGGCTTTGTCCTTCACTGGGGGGAAAGATACTTACACATAAAAGGCAGAGGGAAGCCTTTGAGGCCCACCGCCCTGATGCTATTCTCATTAGCCAGCCTGGGTGTGACCTCCTTCCTGCTCAGGCCTTTGTCTTTCACCCTGCCAAGGTGCTAGCACCACCAGCAGGAGGTCAGACTCTTGTATCGGGAGAACCCACCAAAACAGTACAGGCCACAATCAATTGGTGGGCACCCTCTAAGGGTGCCACCAGGGCATCTGCTTTATAATCCTAAACCTGGGTATGATGTTCAGGGTTAAAAACACAGGCTCTCATAATGACCCTGGCAGACAGCGGTATTTTGGAGAAAGGTACTGCCAACAGGCTGGCGCTACCTCTCCCCAAAATATGACATTGGCGGTTTGGCTCAAGCCAAACCACCAATGTACCACTCTGTCTGCCAGGGCGGTAACAGCTGCTGGGCTGGAGACTTCAGTCTCCAGCCAGGCGGCTGTCACTGTCCTACCTGCGTGATTATAACCCTGCCTACTGCCATGGTTTTCATGGCTTTCTTACCACCACAAAAACCATGGCGGTAGGCACTATCAGTGCCAGGGAATTCCTTCCCTGACACTGATAAGGGTCTCCTCACCCCCCTCCCCAGAGTTCTCCCCCACCCTACCCCTCCTGACCATCCCACGACATACACGCACATTCACGCACCAACATACACACACATACACACACTCATACCCACATTCACTCATGCATGCATACATCCATTCACACACACATCCACACACACTGACATACATACAAGCACCCGTGCATTCACACAACACTACATACATGCACACTCACAACCATGCATGCACACACGCATTCCACACGCCACACACCTGCATGCACGCACACACATACACCCACACACCCCCACACACACAACACTTCCTACCCCCCTCCATGTCAGATCACCCGACTTACCTGCTTGCAGGGGGTCCTCCGGCAGGAGTTGTGACGTGGCGCTGCTGCCAGCAGCAGTGTCTGCCAGCAGAAGACTGCCAGGCCGTATCATGGGTCATGATACGGTCTGCAGCGGTCTACTGGAGTGGTGCTGCTGCTGGCAGCAGCGACACCTTACTGCCGTCCGCCACCATGGCCGCAGCCGGAATTCCACCAGCCTTCTGGTTGTATTCCGGCTACGGTTATAATATGGCAGACGGTAGGTAGCTGCAGCGACGGTGTTTTGGCGGCCGTCGCCACGGCGGTAGGCAGTCATTACCACCAATGACATAATGAGGACCACAGTGTTTGATACCAAACATAACAGGATTTGATCGGGCAGAGCTGGACATCTGAGTAGTAGTGAGATGCGAGCCCATGTTACTCAATGGACAGCCCGTTAGTCGGGCCCGCATCACATTGAAATGCCAGCACGGGGTCATAGGTCCTCACTCATGGGAGAATGCACCCAGCAGCCTGGGCTAGAGGGGGCCTACGTTAGGGGTGACTGAACTGACCATGGACAGTAACGGGGGCTCTGCCTGCACCTGGTGTTGGCAGAGTCTCACTTGAGCAGCAGGCTGCTTCTGCAGGCTGACATGGCAGCTCTGCAGTCTCTCTTTTACTCAGGTTACTCAGGCACAATCTGTGCTGCAGCCCTGGTGACCCCCTTTACCACCCTTGCCAAGGGTACCATTTACTAGGGACTAGGGGTGGTAAGGTCCTTGTCAATTGGCCTATGCAATTCAACATACAATTTAAGGGAAAGAGCATTGGTATTGGGACCTGGTTAGCAGGCCTCAGTATACTGACAGGTCAAAAACAACAGCATCCGACAGCAAAAAGTTGGGTTGGCCATCCAAAAAGGGGCACTTTACAACAGACATGCCACAAAAATGTGTGGTTGAAGTCCATTATGTAATGCCATCCATTGCGCTATAAGGGTCAGCGTGTTTTTAGATGCTTGATTTACACACATTGTAATGTCTAACAACCATAAGAAATGTTAAAAGGAATACAACACTCATTCATTCACTATGAGAAATATCTGCACAGTGTGTGGATGAAATGTAAGGGAAAAGTCGTGAAAGATGAGTCAGGGATGATTGAGCTCAGAAATGAAGGGGTGATGGATGGGGATAAAGACTTAGAGTAAGGCATGAAGGGTAAGTAGTGAGAGATGAGGAGTGTGGCATGAGGTATGTGGAGCAAGAGATAAGTAGTGAAAGATGGGAAGTGAGGGATGAGTGATTAGGTTGAGAAATGAAGACTGAAGAGTAAAAACACAAAACCAAAGATGAAGGGTGAGGGAAGAGGAGTGAAGAAATGACAAATGGTGAGTGTGAGATTAAGACAGAGGTGTGAAAGGTGATTGAGGGACAAGGGATAATAAATGAGGATAAAGGATGAAGAGTAAGAGAGGAGAAGTGTAGGACAAGCAGTGAGCAAACAGTAGTAAATAATGAGGTGTGAGGGTTGAGAGGTGAGGGATGGTGACCGAGGATTGAAGCCCAAGCAGTAAAAAATGTGGAGAGTGAGGAATAAGGAATATAGAATGATGTAAATAAGTATTGAGAGATGAAGTGTAAGGGCTAAGGACAGAAGGTTGATTGGTGGGGCTAAAGTGAGGGATGGAGCTGGAGGGAACAGTGAGGGGCGATGAGTGAATGACACAAGGTGAAAATTGAGATCTGTGCCATGAGGAGAGAGCAACGGGGATATCCTAGTATGGTTAGGGTGGTGGACATTTTAGGAAACATCATTTGTCCAGTTCCCTTGACACTGCTGAGGTGAGGGGGAGTGAGTAGTAATAGATGAGGTACGTTAAGTAAGAAATCAGGGGTGAAGAGTGTTAAATGAGGGAAGAAGAGTGAGGAAGATGAGTGAGGGATTAGATGAGAGAAACAAGGGATGAGGTTTGAGTGATGAGAATGAGGAGTGAAGGAGGAGAAGGTGAGTGAGGGATGTGAGAAAGGATGGAAATTGAGGGTTGAGTAGTGAGACGGGAGGAAGGAGCGATTAAAAGTGAGGTATTACAGATGACAAATGAGAAATGAAGGATGAGGAGTTAGATATCAGGGCTGAGGAATGAGGGATGATAATGGGAATGATGGTTGATTAAAAAAGGATGAGAAGCAAAGAGAGCGCAGTGAGGTCAAGAGGGTACGCATGAGGAATGAGAACTGGCACATTAGATGTGAGGGGCAAGCATGTCCTGAAATGGACTGTGTGGTATACATTTTAAGCTATTATCATTGTCCATTTCACTTATTTCTCAGAAAGGGAGTTATGAGCAGCGAGGGATGAGGAAAGAAGTATAGGGAGATGTGAGGAATTAAGTTTGACAACTAAGTGATGCAGAGTGAGTAGAAAGGAGTGAGAGATAAAGGGATAAAATTATGGATTAGAGATGTGGAGGGACAACTGAGGAGTGAGGGATGAAATATAAAAAGTAGATTGAGTGATGCAGAGTAAATGATGTGAAGTGATTATTAGAAATCAGAAGTGAGATATGATTAATGTATCGGGAATAGAGGATGGTTGATTGATGGTGAGGGATGAGTAGTGAGGTTAGAGGAGGAAGTAGGACATTTAGGACCTCCTTTATATTCTGCTGGTGCCGACCGTTAAATTTTGAAATGTCCATTGGGTCGACAGACATTTCAAGCATTGACAGATACCACCGCTCTCTCTCCACCAAAAATTTAAACCGGGTCCTAAGCATGATAGAAGAGAAGTAAAGAATGTGGAATGAGGAATAAGGAAAGGGCTGAGGAATGAAAATAAAGTCAGGAGTGAGGTAGGGTGAATAATGGATAAGGAATGATGAGTGAGGGTTGAAGAGTGAGAGGGTATACATGAGGAGTAAAGGATGTGGAGAGGCATGTGTCATTTGTGGAGCAGGGATCACAGACCCAAAGTGAAGACCTGGTTGTATGATATGATGCACTGTAGTGGCCAAATAGAATTCCACAACTCTCCAGGCTTTGTGGCCCAAGGACATCTGGGGCCCATTGCAAGAATATCTGTTAACTCGTGATATCAACAGCATCAAAACCGATTAAAGCTTGAGCCAAACATGCAGAATAGGGGTGGGATGAGTGAATGATGGGAATGTGTATATTGGACAAGAGCGCCAAATGTATTAGTACCTGATGCACTCTTGTGGCCCCATTTCGGAAATGATTAATTTTACTGTACTTTGGAGGATCCCTCCTGATGTGTGGAAAGGATTTGTGGGACAAGGGGGACACTGCTGGACTGTTGATGTATTATTAGCAGGGCCACTGGAATTATGCAGCATAGGAGGGTCAAATTGTGCGACTGGGTTTACTAAATTTGCAGCAAGAAAGGGCAAATTATGCTGGATAAAGCAGCACAATTAATGATAGTATTACTGCATTATTTTGTCATTTATACCCATTTTCCATCCTCCTGGACCATGTCCAACCTTCTGCAACTTCATTGCCGACTTCATCGCCCCCGTCACCAGAGACAACTACACTTTCTTAGGCAGCCTCAACTTCTGTCTTAACGAAAACCATGACATCAACACTACTAACCTCCTTGACAACATGTACAATATCAGGCTCACCCAACTCGTCCACAACCCCACACACACGGCAGGCAACACTAGACCCTCATCTTCACCTCCAGCAACCACTATAGGTACAGCTACACCGCAGAACTCACCTGGACTGACCACTTCATCATTCACTTCAACATAAGCAGCTTACTGACTTCTGCCCACAGTCTGCCCAACAGCCCATACCACAGCTGGAGCAAAGTTTCTTGAAATACATAGATCAACGCCCTCAACACCACTCACCCCATCTCCTCTAACAGCCTAGACCAGAAAGTCAGAAACTTCAACAACTGGATCACCAACTGCACTGACAGTGTCGCTCACATCTGCAACAACACCCAAAAAGGTCCACAATGCAGGCTAGCTGGTAGACTGAAGACCTTAGAACCATGATATGACACTGTAAACAACTGGAAATGAGATGGCGCACCAGCAAGGACACGTCTGACAAGACTGGCTTTAAGACAGCCCTCAACCGCTACCAAAGACAGTTGATAAAATTAAAGAAAAAGGCCTTAGCCTCACGCATCGACTCAAGCTCCAGTAACAGCAAAGCACTCTGTTAAATCTAGAAATAGGGGTCCAGAAGAGTTTTTCCAGTAGTTTATTGAAGAACAGCACAGAACCTGCCTCAAGTCAAGGCAACCAACTCCAAACTCTTCATAATTCTAGATTCAGAATCTACATAGCAAATATTGGCAAAAGATGCAGGTTGGAATATAAACACATCCCTCAAAGCAATATCAACACAGAGTATATATAACACATCCATCCCCTTGCACATGAACTGCAACACAAAACAAAACACACTTCAAACAAATGTACGGGAACACACACCACAAAGCAATTCTAAGACATAACATGAATCTTATACTGTAGGAGGCTGGCCTGGTTTGTAGTGGGTACCTATGGTACTTACACCTTATACCAAGTCCAGTTATCCCTTAATAGTGAAATATAGGCAGTGTCTAGAAGCCAGGCTCTCTAGAGGTAGCTGTGGATGAGCAGCCAAGGCTCATCTAGAAGACATGCAAAGCTCATGCAATACCACTGTAGTCACACAGTACACACACACATGAAAGAAAATACTCAGGGCCTGATTTATACTTTTTAGCACCACATTTGCATCATTTTTTGACGCAAAAGCGGTGCAAACTTACAAAATATAATTGAATTTTGTAAGTTTGTGCCACTTTTGCTTCAAAAAATGACACAAATGCAGCACTAAAAAAGTATAAATCAGGCCCTCAGTATAACAAAAATAAAGGTACTTTATTTTGGTGACCCAAATACCAAAAATACCACAGAGACTATACTCCCTTAGGAGGTAAGTAATACACTAATTATATACACTAATATACAGAAATAGGCATACAAACAGTTAGAAAACAGTGCAATTAGTGAAAATCGCAATACTTAGAAATGGGCCTGGGGGAGCACAAATCATATACTAGGAAAGTGAAATGCAAAAGTCAGTCTCCAACCAAGGCATGTGTAGTGCGTAGAGGGGAGGTGTGACTACCAGAAAACCCCAAAGGTAAGTACTAGAACCCACCCCAGTGCCCACGAAAGTAGGAGTAAAACGCAGTAACTTTCCCAGAACACGCACAGAAATGAACAGAAGGATTATGCAAGAACCAGAAGAGACTGCAAAACGCCAACAGTGGATTCTTGGACCTGAGGACCTGTGGAAGAAGGGGACCAAGTCCAAGAAGCACAGAAGATTCCAGGGAGAAAAATAGCCCCTGCTAACCTGTATGAAGGTACAAAAGAAGAACTACCGGTGAAGAAGAACAGTCAGTACTGCGCCCAAGAAGACAAAGTTGGGTTCCTGGTTGGTGCAAGTGATGTCCCAGCCGGATGGAGGATTGCAGTTTGGTTTGCATCACTGAAGTCCGCCAACAAGCCTTGGCACACGCAAAGCTTGCGGTTATCGAAAAATGGTGCTTCTCGAGACCAGGAAGGACCAGGTGGACTCTACCCAAGAGGGAGAATCAGAGGGGGCTCTCAGCAACTCAGAGAGCTCACAGAAGACCAGGCAGTACACAGAGTAGTCCCACATCACAGGGAATAGAAAGGTGCAAAAGAGGCCCACGCAGCACTACAGCAAAGGCTCCCACGCCGCCGGAGAACCACTCAGGAAGCTCTGTATCGCAGGATAGAGTGCTGGGGGTTGAGCTACAAAATGGCTGAAGGGCTTCATGGAAGGATACCAACAAGCCTTGGCAGCTACAAAACATGTGGTGCACGGGGGCACTGTCTTGTGTGGGGAGGCAAGCTCTTACCTCCACCAAAGTTGGAAAGTCAGACGTGAGGACCGGGGGGACCACTTCAGTCCACCACCCATTAGGCAGGATCCATGCAGCTCAGCAGAAGAGGGGGATCCACGCAGCCGGTCATCGTTGCAGTTGGTGCAGGGGAGTGACTCCTTCACCCCGAGGGAGATTCCTTCACTCTTCTGATGCATGCTGAAGACAGGCTGTCCTCAGAGGATGCACGACCGGGAAACAGTTGCAGGTGCTGGCAGGAGCTGAAGATACAATTTTGCCGAAGGCGTCTTGCTTCTTTGTTGCAGTTTGTAGAGTCCCTGGAGGGTCCAGATGCAGTTTCTTCCATGAGAAGTCAAAGTGGAGGATGCAGAGGATTCCTGCTGGAGTATTGCAATCTGAATCTGAGGAACCACCCAAAGGAGAGACACTAAGGGCCTGATTCTAACTTTGGAGGACGGTGTTAAACCGTCCCAAAAGTGGCGGATATACCACCTACCGTATTACGAGTTCCATAGGATATAATGGACTCGTAATACGGTAGGTGGTATATCCGCCACTTTTGGGACGGTTTAACACCGTCCTCCAAAGTTAGAATCAGGCCCTAAATAACCTAGAAAGGGGGATTGGTCACCTAACCAGGTAAGCACCTATCAGGGGAGGGCTCTGATGTCCCCTGCTGGCACTGGTCATTCAGATGCTCCCAGAGTTCCCTGCCAACCTTGAATCCAAGATGCCAAAACCCAGGGACCCTCTGGAGGAGCTCTGAGCACCAGGGGCGTGGTCACTCCCCTTTCCTTTTCCAGTTTTGCCCCAAAGCAGGGACTGGGGGGTCCCTGAACCGGTGTAGACTGGTTTTTGCCTTCAAAGCTTTTTCCGGTGGCTTGGGGAGGCTACCCCTCCCAAGCCTGTAACACCTATTTCCAATGAGAGAGGGTGTAACACCCCTCTCTCAAAGGAAAGCCTTTGTTCTGCCTTCCCGGGCTTGAGCTTTTCAAGCAACAGGAGGGCAGAAACCTGTCTGTGAGGTTGCAGCAGCTGGGGCTGCCAAGAAAACCTCAGAAGGCAGTAACGGCAGAACTGGAGGTCCTCTAAGGAGCCCCCAGAGTGGAATGATCATACAACCAATGCTTGCAAATGCATGGGATCATACAACCAATGCTTGCAAAAGCATGGGGGTATGATTCCTAGATGTTTGATACCAAATATGCCTGTGTTGGGAGTTATCATTATGTAGCTGGACATAGGTAGATACCTATGTCAAGTACACGCTTAAAATGGCATCCCCGCACTCACGAAGTCTGGGAAAATGCTCCTGGAGTTTGTGGGAGCACCTCTGCTAGTGCACAGATGCCCTCACACATAGGTAGTTTGCACCTTGTCCTCGGAGCTGGAGGTCCTTCTTTAGGGGTGACTTATACGTTACCTGGTGCAGTGTAAATGGCAGTGAAAGAGTGCCTGCACCTTTTCACGCAGGCTGCAAGGGCAGTCCTGCAGAAGCCTTTGCATGTGCTCCCTATTGGTGGCAAAATATATGCTGCAGCCCATAGGGATCACCTGGAACCACAATGCCCTGGGTACCTAAGTACCATATACAATGGACTTATAAGGGGGCACCAGTATGTCAATTGTGGATGAAATACTGTGTTAACAGTATCCAACAACCAATTTGAAGGGAGACAGCATAACTACTGGGGTCCCAGTAGACACAGTCAAACACACTGACAAACAAGCCAAAAGTGGGGGATAACCAAGCTAGAAAGAGGATACTTTCCTACATATACAAAATCTACAAATTTACAGGGAGGCCTCCTCTTACAGTTGGTTTGCTCTATCCTTGAAGCCACACTGCCCAACCGGTCCACTTCTCTTGAAATTACACGTTGAGTCCTTTGCATGTCACCCTCACTTCTAGCCATTCTTCTTAAATTCCAGACTTTGCCATTCTGAGTGGCCACACTATTCCTGTTTACCACAACGACTCTCATAGCCTTACCAAACTTAGAATCACTCTTGGTCAAAATTTCCTGGTTTATGAATCCTGACCCAATCCCCTACCATAAACTTAGGTTTCTTAACCTTCCACCTAGCATCATAGGTACACTTGACTTTCTCCTGTTTCTTTCCACTCTTAGAGCCACTTCCTCTTTCTTCTTAATCTTTCCTTTTCCTAACTGTTTTTTCTTGAACCACCAAGGACACAACTTGGAAACATGACCCTACCTTTAAGAATTGTAAACAGACTAACTTCTGTGGTGGTGTGAGGGGTGATTAAGTATGACCACAAATTCTCCCTCAGTTTGTCTGTCCATTCTCCTCCAAAAGCACATTTTCACAAAATGTTCTTCTTCAATACTCAGCTAAATCTTTCCACCTGTCCATTTCATTAAGGTCTGTACAATGCAGTGGTGATATGGCAAATGTTAAAATATCTAAGAAAACTTTCCATTTCGTGTGATCTCAGCTGCACACCACTATCAGTGACAAGGACCTAAGGATAATCTCAATTACAGCAAAGGCGGTGACTTGCGAAACAAAGTTGACTTTGGGCCTTTAGAGTGATAATCCACTTTGACCATTGCAAATCTACATTCCAGTGGTAAAAAATTAAAAGGACCAGAAGTGTCAAAACCTACTTTCTGCCAAGGATATTTTGGCCATTCAACAGGACGTAAAGGTGACAGTACCACTCTAAGCA
Organism: Pleurodeles waltl; assembly: GCF_031143425.1. Taxonomy (NCBI): domain Eukaryota; kingdom Metazoa; phylum Chordata; class Amphibia; order Caudata; family Salamandridae; genus Pleurodeles; species Pleurodeles waltl. The sequence goes on along the minus strand of NC_090446.1, from coordinate 1,327,680,572 downwards.
TTTTCTCATTATTTGCCCATACATCACACTCCCTTATAATCCTATCCATAACCCTATCAAGTCCCAGCCACCAAAAGGCTATCCTTATCAACTTCTTCATGGATGACACTCATGGACTAAAGACAATATGCAATCTTGCAAACCTTTTGGGGGCATACACTTCCAATCCTTAAACAACATCTCACCTTCCACTTCTTATTTTCCAGAAATAATCCAGTAAGCATTAAGGAAATAATTCTGCCGAAATCTCCTTTCTCTTTGGCCATCCTTCCTTCTCATATTGCAAAGCACTTTTAAACAATGAGTCACTTTCCACACCAACCTTCCACATTCCTTCATCCACACTTTCAAACTCTCTAGACACCACATCTACTATGCTGGATACTACTTCAGAATCTTCTGTCTAACCAACATTCTCTTTTTGTTCACAGGACAACCAAGATAAACAGTCCACAGTGACATTGTTTTTCCCCAGTACATGTTCCACTTTAAAATTATACTCCTGGAATCTAAACATCAGTCTTGCAATGTGTTCAGTAGCTTTGCATCCCCCTCCATGAGACAATATTCCAATGTGGTTTGTGATCCATTCTTAAAATGAAGCGAGAGCCCCAAACCTAATTATGGAAATGTTGAACAGCCCACACACATGCCAACAATTATTTTTCTATTACAGCATACCTTCTTTCAGTTGCAATCAGTGTGTGGGAAGCAAAGGCCACATTCCATTCCTCATTATCACACTTCTGTGATAACACACTGCCCACACCATACAGACTTGCATTAACTGTAATAATACATTCTTTGTTTACACCAAAGGGTTTCAAAGTCAGTGCTCCCACAATCTCTGATTTGATCAAATGAAATGCTTGTTGTCTTTCTAACAATAAAAACTCCACATTTCTCCTGGTCCTTCTCTCAACAGTTCCCTTTTGGTAGTGAAATCTCGAATAAATGTCCTATAATATTCACACAGCCCTGCAAGCAAAAGCAATTTATCCTCATTATCTGGGGCAGGGGCATTGATGATGACATCCACCAATAACTTTTTTGGCACCACCTCTTCCTTTGACAAGGTGTGTCCAGGATACTCCACAGAGTCACAGAAAAGTGTACACCTGTTCTCTTTCAGTGTCAAACCTTGTTTTCTCAGCATACAAGATACCTTCTTTAACTGCTCCAAGTGTTCTTGTCCATTCTTTGACAAAATAAATGTCATCTTGGAAGCATTTGACAAAACTCTCCATACCCTTGAAAATGTGAAACGTTTTCCTCTGGAAGACAGATGCAGCTGATGCAAGCCCAAATGGCATCCTTATAAACTGGACAAACCCTGTAGTGTAATGAATGCAATCAAATACTTGGAATTTTCAGTCAATTCAATTTGATGGTAGGCTGACTGTACGTCGGATGTGAAAAATACTGCAGCACCTTCTAGAATAATCACTACCTCATTGATAGTCAGCGGATGGCAGTCCAAAACAATATTAGCATTAAGTGCTCTGAGTTCGATGTATAATCTCATAAAGATTTATCTGCTTTGAGTTCTACACTATTGGTGGCACCCACTCAGAGGAGTCAACCTCTCTGATAATTCCCTCACTAAACATCTCATCCAGTATACCCTTCAGTTAATTCTTCACATTAATGGGTACCCCCTAATTTCTGTTTACAAGAAGTGCTACTTTCTCAAGTTTAATGCAGTGAGTTTACCCCTCCAATTTGCCTAGTCTGCCAGTGAACATGTCAGAAAACTGAGAAGTCAACAATGCAAAATTGTCAGGTTCAGTGACCACTAACACCAACTCTTTGTTAATTGGCTTCAATATGATGCCCAGTTTCTACCGATCCCTCCATCCTAGCACATTCACTCTCTTCTCCGCCACATACAATTTAAGATGTGCTTTTCTTCCTTTGAATGTTATCCACCTCAGTAAAACCCTTCATATCAATGGCAGTTCCCTACAATCTCTGAGCAACAATGTTAGACTCCTTCAAGTCATCTTGAGTCATGACATCACTGAACGTCTCTGGGGCTGCTAAACCCCCCTTCTTTCTCCATCATCTCATGAGTGTTCACAGATAAAACTACCCCTTCTTCCTTTTCACACTGTGCCTCTACCACAAGCACATTTCACACAGGTTATCTCCCTGCCCTTCTACGGAGAAGTACTTTTCTTTTTCCATCCTTACACACACTCACAAAGTGTCCCATCCAATCACTATTATACTCTTGCAATGGCAGGACATTGAGTTGACAAAGCTAAATGGCCAATACTGCAGCACCTATAACATGTAACTGTTTTATCATATTTTCTTCCTGTTTGTCCCTGATGGTGAATGGAACCACCCCCAACAGCACACAACTCATCTGCACAGTCAAACTTTTCACATTACTATCTTTCACAGGGTTCCCCCACTTCTCCAACTGCTCAATAGCTGTAGCAGTAGCAATAGCATCTTGCAAGTTTGGGTCTCTCATTACCCATAATCTCTCTTGTAGGGAAACACCCGGAACAACAACTCCTAAACCACAAAATCGTAGAAAACAAAAGCAAAACAACGGTTTCGTTTTCCACGACTTCCTGGTTTTCGGGCCTTATCCACGCATGTGTGAACCACGTACATGCGTGGTTAAAGCACAGAAGAAGGGAGTCGATGAGGTGAAGGAGGAGGTAAGTTGGGCTGGGACTGGGGCTGTTTTTTGGGGGTCGAGTGGGGTGAGGTGGGGTGGAGGGCTTGGGGTTATTAGGGTTTAGGAGGGTCAGGGGGGTCAGGGTTTAGGTTTTAGGGGTGGGTTGGGGGGTTGGGGTGCTTTAGGTTTTAGGGGCGGGGTGGGGACTCAGGGTATTTTTAGTTTTTGGAGGTGGGATGGGGGCTTGGGGTGATTAGGGTTTAGGGGGGGGGTCAGGGGTTGGGTTTGTGGCAATTTTGGTGGTGGGGGTTGGGGTGGTTGGTGGGGTGGAGGGGACACAGTAATTTTTAGGGGCAGGGGCTAGGGGGGACGCATGCTGGAAAAATCATTGTAAAGGCATTCGTGGTAAAGGCATTAGTGATACCAACGAGTTTGTTGTTCCAAACTCGTTGTTGAGCCATGGATCCTTGAAGCACTTGTGATTTCAACATACAACCCTCTTGTATCTTTTTACTTACTTTTCACATTTACTATTATTTGGTCCCCAATCATCTCATTACTAATATTACCAAAAAACAGGGCAATGACAGAGCACGTAAAGTTGTGAGGAACTCATCAAAAGATTCTCCTTCACATGAAGCCCTAGTTTAGACATTTAGGGGGTCATTCTGACAGAAGGCCGCCCGCCGGCCCAGCGGGAAACCCCCCTCAACAATGAAGCCGGCTCCGAATGGAGCCGGCGGAGTTGTAGGGGTGAGACGGGTGCAGTGGCACCCGTCGCGATTTTCAGTGTCTGCAAAGCAGACACTGAAAATCATTATGGAGCCCTGTTAGGGGGCCCCTGCACTGCCCATGCCAGTGGCATGGGCAGTGGTAGCGGCCCCCAGGGGCCCCACGACACCCGTTCCCGCCATACTGTTCCTGGCAGTAAAAACCGCCAGGAACAGGATGGCGGGAAGGGGGTCGGAATCCCCATGGCGGTGCTGCAAGCAGCGCCGCCATGGAGGATTCCCTGGGCCAGGGGTAAACCGGCGGGAAACCGCCGGTTGCCCTTTTCTGACCGCGGCTTTACCGCCGCGGTCAGAATGGCCCAGGAAGCACCGCCAGCCTGATGGCGGTGCTTCCGCGGTCCCCGACCCTGGCGGTCATGGACCGCCAGGGTCGGAATGACCCCCTTAATCTGTCCAATGCTACACTCGAAGTAGGTTTAAATCTATGTTCCATTCACAATAAAGCTTCTTCAAACACATTAAGATCTCTCACCCCTTGAGAGGTAATCTGTGACAATGTTCTAAAAGTGCCCTTCAGAGCCCAAACAGTGAAGTAAAATATTCCACTTTCTTTCAGCTCCCATTCGATTCCTATCAATGGCTTTCATGTATGCCAAAAACTCCTCCTTCCATCGTGCCTAAGCCATAAGCCATATTTTGTAAAGATTTTGTAGGGGGTTTAAATTGCATTCTTACAAATATAAATAAAGAAAATTGCAAACAAAAAAATAAAATTACAGGCTGGTAGAATGTAAATTGATTGCCTTCTTATGACAGAAATACAGGTTATTGTTAATGCATAAAGATAAATATAGTTTTTGAGAGGAGAACAGTCAGAGAGTATGCAACACCTAATGTACTTGCATAGCGGTGTGCATCAGTGAGAGTGCACCCAATTTTGCCAATGTCAGTGTATTCTATGTGCAGTGAATTTCATAACCAACCATGAGCATCAGTGTTGATTGAGATTGAAGAGCCATGCGCAACAGCATTGAAAATCTGGACGCAAACTGTAATCCAAACTGAGTGCATCAGTGCTGAAGTCTTGACATGCACCCAAACCAAGATGGCATTGCTGCATGCAATGAAATCTACTTAAACAGTGCGCATTGATGTTGAAATCCTGATGCACACTTGATCCAACATGGCACCGCTGTGTACTTTTAACAGCATAGAGAGTGCTTCCTCTACGCGATGTTGCGAGGTTGTACCTGCCTCTCAAGTCAAGGCAACCAACTCCAAACTCTTCATAATTCTACATTCTGAATCTACATAGCAAATACTGGCAAAAGATGCAGGTTGGAATATAAAGACATCCCTTAAAGGAATATGAACACAGAGTATATCCATTACCCTTCCACAGGAACCCTGCAACAACTTTGCAAACTACTTCCATGGCAAGGCCACCAACTTCTTCAAGCAACACAATGACCCCGCTACCACCACATACATCAAACTAACCAAATGGAGTCAGCTTGCCCCACAGGACACCACCTCCACCATGAACGCAGTCCACTCAGGGTCCCCAATCAACTTATGCCCTCGCCAAATCTTCAACCAGGTACCTATCACCTTGTTCAACACCTCAATTGCCACTGCCACCTTCCCTGAGGACTGGGAACATGCAGATATCAATGCCCTATTAAAGAAATTATTGGCAGACCCCAGCAACCTCAATAACTACCGACTGACCTCCCGGCTCCCATTCCTCTCAATCCAGACTCTGCAGCAACCACAGCACTGAGACAGCCCTCATCGCAGCTACCAATGACATTCAAGCCCTACCCAACCAATAAGGAACTGCAGTGCTGATCTTCTTAGACCTCTCAGCAGCCTTTAATGTAGTTTCCCAACACATATTCATCACAAGACTGCACAACATAGGCATCCAAGGAGCAATCTTACCTAATGAAGGGGCACTCCAGGGGCTCTCTTCCACATTTAGCAGTCCTGCTTATGCCTCAAAAGTCTGTACAGAGGGAGCCCCAAAGCTGCTGGGAGCGGGAGTATGGGCTTTGTTGTATAAAGACTAGGGTAGAACTAAGAATGTCTAGAAAGAATGTAGAAGGTTGAGGAGTAGAATCGTGGGGTTGAGGTGAATTGGCAGTTGCTGGTCCGTGCCCACCCTGTTAAGACATGCCTCTGCTTATTAAACGGCATTCAACAAAGTATTCCAGTGTGGCTACTTACTTCAAGCTTGCTGTGGGGTTGCTGGAGAGGCCCTGTGACCCAAACCCCACAGGAGCAAAGGGTGTATACTGGATTGTCTGCAGCCTGCTTTGCATGTGTTATGAGCTTGCTCCTGCCCACAACTCTTCCTCTTGCTGAGCCACAGGAGGCCCCCGTTCACTTTCTAAAGTGGACTCTGCAACTTGCATTGAACTTCACTGTGATTGGCTGTCAGTGTCATGTGCTCTTCAGTGTGTGTTGTAAACACATAATACACCACATGCATTTCATACATATCCTTATCCAGTTCAGTCAACATTTTGTGTACCTCAGTGTAATTCTTATCCAGTTTCAGTGATGCACATATTCATTTTGAGTACAGTGTTATTTACCTCACTATTATTTCTATCCATCTCAAGATATGCTAAATTTAAATCATTCTCTAATGTTCATTTTTAAAAATTAGCTTCTGTGTTATATTAGCTCAATACAAAACTACACTTCCCAGCACTGGATCACAGTCCAGTACCCACATGGAACAACATGTTGTATAATCAGGACCACTGGAATTGTATGATTCTGCAGCTGAAGAATTTTTCGCATAATTATGGATTTGCATTTGCACAAAATCTACTATCTGCTAAATAATGTGCAGATTTTAACAAAAACAAATGTTGTTTCTAGCTCTAAGGGATCAGAACTTATGAAAAACATGGTAAAATGTGGCCCTCTGCACTGGTAGGCCCTTTGAAAAACATTGTTTTGTTATCTTTCATTTGCTTGTTGCTGCCTTTGGCATTCAGTTGGCACTAATAAAATGCGCCACTTTTCACCCATGAGAGTATCCAGGCACTGGCAGAGTCCAGTTGATTTGCTGAATTGCCAGGTCTTCAGGGACTTTCAGAACTCTGGAAGAGATGTAGAGGTTCGTATATGAAAGGCTACCTTGTTGCATGACTTCGCTGCTAGGTAATAGAAGGAGCGACCTCCGCATCTGCTACATCAGATGTGGGGGTGAGGGTTAGAGAAAGGGATGCAGAGCGGAGGTGTCTGGTGGGCTGATGGAAGTTCAGTTGGTGGTTCAAGTAGGCAGGTTCATAGTTGTGTAGGGCCTTGTAAGAATGGAACCTTTTCTGTAGAGGTCCCTGAGACAGGGAGTGGTGGGGGTTTGTCTAGAGAGATCCAGGATGAGTCTGGCTGTGGTGCTCTGTATGGTCTGCAGTTGTCAGAGGTGAGCTGTGATACATGGGTGAAGAGTCCTGCCATAGTCAAGTCGGCTGAAGATGAGGGTCAGGGTGATGGTGCGTCTAGAGCTTTGGGGTAATAAATTGACTATTTTACGCAGCATGTGACCGATGAAGAAGCAGAAGGAAGAGACGGAGTTATCCTGAGTCATCACGGTTGGCTTGTTGTCCAGAATGACACCTGGACTCCTAGCATGGTCATTTGGGGTAGGAGTAGGTCTGAGTTCTGAGGACCACCAGGATGTGTCTCATGGGGAGCTTTTGTTTCAGAAAATCAGTACCTCTGTCTTGTCCATGTTGAGCTTCAGGCAGTTACCCTTCATCCAGTTGGCCTTTGCCCGTGCACAGCATGGGTTGCCTGCAAGGGTTGGCCTGCAGCCAGTCCCTGTGGCCAACCGCCCTAATCATCCAACCCTACTCTGCACATGGCGCTTTGGCCATACGTAGCAGGACTTGGCCGCAGCTTATCTCTCTGGGTGTGAAAGTAGGTGTAGGAGGGTGGTTCTGGGGGTCATAGTAGCTGTGAAAGTGTCTGTGTGTGTGAGTGTGTACATCAGTGTTTTAGTGGCAGTGTCAGTGTGTGTGCGGGTCTGTGAGTGGATGCATGAGGATGTCATTGGGTCTGTTAGTGGGTGTGTGAGAGCCTGCGTGGGTCTGTGAGTGGGTGCGTAACTGTCTGAGTGGGTCTGTGAGTGGGTGTGTGAGGGTCTGACTGTGGCAGTGACTGGGTGCATGAGGGTCTGAGTGCATCTGTGAGTGGGTGCACGAGTGTCTGAGTGGGTCTGTGAGTGGGTGCGTAAGTGTCTGAGTAGGTGTGAGTAGGAGAAAGAGATTGAAAGCGAGAGAGAGAAAGAGAGTGAGAGGGAGACAGAGAGTTTTTTAGGCTTTGATGTAGGATATACTTAGAATGAGATATTTGTGCACAATTTAAAAAGAAAAATGTATTTGTCATTTAAAAAGAGTGAGATCACCTTCTATATGACCCTTAAATATTTTTACTTTAATAAAAAAAAAAACGGAAACAAATCCAGCTGGACTTGAATACTCAACAGGAAGGTCTGTGACCTTCACACTGAGCTATTAATGTTTTATTTTCTTAAGCCCTTTATTGGCTATCTGGGCCAACTACGGAGTCCTCAAAGGCTCCCCCCCGGTCCGTACATGTTTTTTCGCTATTACTTAGTTTTTTTAAGACATGCCCTTTACGGGCTATCTGGAACCACAGGGGAAGCCTCAAGGCCTCCCCTGCTGTCCCATTGCTTCACCAAGCAAGGAACTGCTTTAACAGCAGCTCCCTCTTTGGTGAAGCAAACCTTTCCTCTCTGTTCCCTGTATGAATACCTGTGTGCAGGGAACAGAGATGAAAGCTCCACTGTTTGCTAGAGGGACCTGCTTGACAGGTCCCGCTGTCAAACAGTGGAGTGCTTGCTGTGGCTTGGCTGCAGCTTCAAAGCTACAGCCAAGCCTCAACAAACAGCTATGCCCCCAGGGTGGGCACCTCAGGACATAGCAGCAGCTGACCCTAGGGGGTGGCGGTCCCCAGGGCCATCAGTTGGCCCTGGGGACTGGCTGCGCAGCACCCCTCCAGCGTGAAAGAGGCCACAGGGAGGTGGTGGTCCAGGGGGGAAATGGAGGTCCGAAACAGAGCCCCTTACTATTGTGTACTCTTTTTCCCGGGGAGGTGGTGGCCTCCAGGGCAGCGGGAGGGCCAAGTGCCCCCCATATTATATTATAAGTGTAAAGCCCTGAGGTGGTGGATCCCAGGGCTGTGGGGAGTGGGGGGCTGCGTGGCCCTCCTCATTCAATTTTAATCAGGCCCCAGGGAGGTGGTGGTCCCCAGGGCTATGAGGTAAGCCAACAGGCCTACATCAATTCACTCCATTAATTATTTTTGCCCAGGAGAGGTGATGTCCCCAGGGCTTGGGGGACCAGGCAGCACCCAGACACTTCATTTGAATGATGCCACCTGGACTTGGCCCACCCGGAGGCTTAAAGAAAACAAAGTGCAGGAGCCCACGCTTCATTTAAAAAAAAAAAATTGCCAGATTTGCGGATCCTCCATGAATCTCAGTGAAAATTAAATAAAATATATATGTTTTCTAGCCCTGGGAGGGTCCCTCCAGTACCCCACCACCAGAGCTAAGAGGTCATGGTGTCTGTACCCTGGCCCCTTTTCTTTATTTTTAACTTTTTTTGTTGAAGTGTTGTCAGCCAGTCAGATCTCAGCAGATAGACAAATTTGGATTTTTCTTAATTTCTCTAAAACTACTGAACAGATATACACCAATTAACAAAAAGGGCTCTGTCTGAATCAAGAGCTCCCTTTCTGCCAAATTTGATGTAATTTCTATCCAGTGGTTTTTGGCGCTATCGCTGTTCAATTTTCCCTACGGGAATTAACATTGGAAATGCTCTAAATTTCACCCCTACTTTATCTCAGCCCCTGCTTCACAGATCACCCTGAAGCCCATGTGACTGTCAAATATTTTGGGAAATTTCCATGAAGATTTGTCAAGTGGCGCCAAAGATATAGGCAAGCAAAAAACAGCTTTTTCTATAGTAACTAGTTCCTAACTATAACTACATAGTGGCTACTGCCACTAGGTAATATATATAGATATGCATATACATGTGTGTGTGTGAGTCAAATACTAGGTACTCCCATGTGTCTGGATAATGCTATACACCTCCGGAGAGCTCTAATAAGAGCAAAACATACCAGGGGTTGCTTTTATTCTTTCCAGGTTGGCTTGCATGACATTTTTCTAATTCAAAGCTGTAATACAGGGCCTGGAGTGGTAAAAGACTTTTGTTATTTTTCAGCTCGACATGGATGGCACTAGCTAATCCTATGCTTAAAGACTTTTTTGTAAAAATGGCAAAGGACTTTGTCATTCTCTAGCTTGGCATGGATGGAACTGTACAAATCCTATGCTTAAACACTTTGCTTGAAAAATTGACACTTTAAGGGTGCTCAATAGAAAGGAGCTGCTCTCCACCTAAAGATGGGAACAACCCAACGTTCCCAGCTTCCTTTTTGGCATTATTTATGCAGCACTCTAAACCTGAAATTATAACAATATATACATATGTGTGTGTGTTGCACAAATATATGGATAGATATATATATATCTATGCATTTATATATATTCACAGAAAAAAACAGGTTACAGGGACTTTATAGTTAGGTTCTGAATTTACTTGTACAAAACCATAGGAATTCAGCACTTCTAGTTAGAGTTCTTTCAAGTAAACATAACGCGAGCCCTAAGGTAACTATAACTCAAGCCCTTGCCACGGATAGTTTTCTTATCAATAATATTATTGCAAACGTTGTAGTGATATCAAAGATGCCATACAAGATCAATGACATAATATCTAGAGTAATTAGCTGTGCGAAGGCATGAGTTATAGTTACTTTATGGGCATGTGTTATAGCTCGTTATAATTCACGGAAATTCATGAAAGTTCGCAAAATTTCACGCATATCGTGCGCTGTGAACTTTCTAGTCAGGCTGCAGTCAGCCAAGTGCAATTCCTCCTATCGCATGTGTATTCGTGAAAATTCGCAAGCGCCCATAGATAAACAAATTTATTTGCCCTTCAATACCTCCATAACTACTGAATGGATTTACACCAAATAAGAAAAAGCACAATCTGCATACCTTTCTGCTAAATTTGGTGTAATTCCGTCCAGTGGCTCGGGCTGTACATGTTGACAGGTCCAATGGGAATTAACATGGGAAACGCAACGTTTTTTTAGCCCCCTTTTTCTCGGCCCAGCTTTTACAGATCACCCCCAAACTTCCTCTGTGGAACAAGAATCACTGGGCCGGGGGCGTGGTCTGGCCACGATTGTTCATGGCTGCCTAAAAGAGGAGCTCCGAGTGGTGGCGGGGCTCAGGCCATGAGCAGAGGTGCTCCGGAGGCGATATGCCTCCTCATTCTGCTGCCGAGAACGAACTGAGGACTACTGGCGGAGGCGGCCACTCGGCAGATGGGGAGAGCACCTGTAGCCCCCTGCTCACACAGCATGCTTGTTGAGGCCTGCGGTCTTGCTCTAAGCCGCGGTCTCTCGTGACGGCCCGGCCTGGTACAGCGGTGAAGAAGGGGTGGCTCGGGACAATCCCAGGAGAGGTACGCACTGCGGAAGAGTCCCCCCAATGCTGTGATCTCGCCACCCCTGTTTTCTCCACCCCCCGCCTCTGAGGGGCGGGGGCGCCTTGGACCTCTGGGGATCAGAGCCTCCACACAGCACGGAGGGCATCACCGCTGGGTGCCTGCGCCTTGGAGGGGACGCTTGCTGGATGGGAGCCGCACATGCAGCCCATTGCGCATGCGGTGTGCACCGCTGCGGCCTGCAAAGTTGACCATGGTCCCCCGTGGTGGAGTGACCTGCCTCAGCACGCAAAGGGGGACAGAACAGCCCCGGGCGGCCCCAGGACAAGTGCGTGTCACATCGGAGGAACACCGGACCGGTAAACTGCCTCCAACACTCGTGGCCCTACTACTTACGCGTCTTCACCCTCCCACTTCCTGAGGACATAACGCGCAAGGGGAGAGTGCCTCGGACCCAGTGAGACCGGCGCTGCTGCACACCGTGACAGACAGCAGCGATGTGCACTTGCACTTCGGGGCGACCTCCTGACAACTTCTCAGAGGCCAGTGGCGACGGAGCGCGACCACTGGGACGAGGTGGCGCACCAACCGTGACATATCATTAGCTGTGAGCGACTCCAATCAGCCAACTCATCGTCCTCCCAGTGCTTCGGCCTTTGGACCCTGGGGGTTGATAGAACCCCCCCCCCCTCCTTCCCCACTGCACATAACATCAGGGGAAGCGCGACTCACTAGACCTGGCAACTCTCAGAAAGGGGATCAAACCTCGCATCACTGAGCCACAAATTATCAGATAGTACGAGTTGACCACCCCCTCCCCCAGTGAGCACGAAGACCGGGAGGAGCGCAGCCCACGGGCCACCAATCTTATGGGAGTGGAGGAGAGGGGACTTCCCACAGCCTTGTGTTCGACACAGTCAGACGCAGGGTGCCGAGATCATTGCTTGAGGATCAAAGAGCTCATGCATCGAACCTCCCCTCCTTGCTGGACCTCCAACTGCGAATTATGCACCTTCTCTCACTCTAAGCACCGATTCTGTCGCGGATAACCTCTGGCCTCCATTAGGCAGCGGAGCTTCTGCTGGGAGTGTCGAGAGAACCCCCACTTCTGCATTTTTCGCTTACCCCCACATGGCCAGGGTACCACACACCGGTACTAAGTGAGAGACTCTGGGATCCCCAGACCACTGCGCTATACCTGCACCATGAAATCTGTGATGCCAGGGGGCAGATCGTGAAGCAAGCACTCAGGCAAGCCGGCAAGACAATTACCCTTCTCTGAAGTTCTACAACACTCGCTGACTTCACCCTCCGCTCCAGAAGTGCACCCACCCATACAGCCCCACACCATGGCAGACCAAGCACAGGCAACAACAATGGACCACATCCTCCAAGAGATCTCGACAGTGGGTCGCAGGCTGGAGGGGATGGACAGCATGATGGCCTCTCTGATGGAGGAAACAAAATCAATGCGCCTGGATATTGCAGGCTTTCAGTCACGGGTGACGAGCCTAGAGCAGCGCGTGACGACGGTGGAAGCCAACTTCTGTATCTCCACTGCAAGATAATCGTCTTGGAGGATAGGAGTCGCAGAGACAATGTCTGCTTTCTCGGATTTCCGGAAAACATAGAAGGTGCAGACATCCACTCCTACCTGAAAGAGACCCTGCCGAAGCTCACTGGCCTGACTTTCGCCCCCCCGGAGTTTCAGAGAGCACATAGACTTGGCCCCAAGCGACGAGACAAAGCCAACTGCCCCCGTCCAATCACAGCCTGCCTCTTGCGACACACGCAGACCCGCCAACTCTTGCAGGTGGCCCTCACGCACGGACCATTCCGAATGGACAGGCAGGAGATCCGGATGACTGCTGACTTCTCAAAAGAGACCTGCGAGCGTAGGAAAGCATTCTTGGCGCTCCGGCCACGACTACGCCAGCTAGAGGTGAAAAATGGACTATTCGACCCAGCGAGGATGTGGATCACTAAAAATGGTATGTCCAAAGACTTCTACGATCCAGAGGACCTGTGCTTTTTTCTGGACAGCCTACAAACCCCGGGCCGACCCCAGAGCTTATCTGCGGTGACTCCGGGTCCGTCATCTCAGGGCCCTGCCCCCAGGAGGCCGGGCCAGCCTGCCACAGACTTTCTCCCCAAGGGGAGAGACCTAAAGAGACTCACGAAGAATCATGATGACAGGGGGCAGGTGCTGCACTCGGTGGTGATGCACAAGCAAGTGACAGACAGAGACAAATCTCACTCCTTGTAAAACCCACCACGGCCCCCACCTGAATACAGAGACGCCTGACCCACCACAAGGGTTATACCACTGGCAAATCTGGTATCCTGCACATGGAATTGTGGACTCCCTACTGCACCAACGGACATATGAGTAACGTCCATATATGCATACTGCCATTGTTGTTTTATGGTTGCAATGTACTCTCACAGGTTTCCAGGGGAAGACAGGCAAAATACCCTGCTGTCAGGAACCTGTACAGACTATTTGAGTCCTATGCCTCATACGCATACTAATTTTTGAATGCTTACAGTTTGATTACACTCAGAAAGTTGTTGTTTGTTTGATGTTTTCAAGCACCAATGTTACACTGTTCAAGTGGTTGAGAATCACCTCTCTTTTCCTTCTTCTTTCCCGCTCTCCCCTCCCCTGCCCCCTTTCCCCCACCCTTCTTCCCCCCGACACTGCAGCGGCCCCCCATGTGGATCGAACCGTGCCACTCGACAGACCATGCTGCGCCCCTTAAACACACTGCGCTGCCTGCCCGGTCCCCGAATGGCCACAGCATCTTCCATCTGAGATTAGCATCCACTGAAGGGCATTGTGGCTTATGCTTGTCCCTTGGGAATCACTGGACCGCAAGGAGGGGGGCCCCAACAGATGGGTCAACAGACGCACCCCTCCTCATCCCCCCCCCACTCTCACATCCCACTACCACTTCATCCATATGGCTCGTCATTACCACTGCTGCACTGGCCAGCTGGTCACCCACTACACATGCAGCAGCAGCAATCTCGCCACACAGCTCTCTCCGTTGTGCCGGACCCCCCCCCCCGTGGCGTGGCACTGTGCTGCATTGACCTCTGCCACAAGTCCAATTACCGGGCATTGTTGCTGTGCCGCCAGACAGAGCTTGTGACGATAGACTTGGAGCATCCTGTGTGTCCCCTCCCTGTTGAGGCCCACTCGCCGAGTGTATGGGCTCCACAAATTTAGGTCTAGACCCGCAGATTACAGTTTAAGACCCGCTGGGCTTTTCTGCTCTGCTTCCCCCCACTCCCACTCCCTTTTCTCTCCGATTCGAGGTCTGTATTGTCATCCTATTGCCTTTTGAGTTCACCCCTAGTATCTCTACCCTTTTCCTCTGCTCTTCTCCCCTCTTTTTTCTTCTTCTTCTGCTCTCTCTTCCGTCTACTTTCTTACCTTTCTCTTCCCTGGTGTCTTGCAATTTCTATTTCTTTCTTCCCTTTACCACCTGACTCACCCTCTCCCACCCCACTTCCGTCAGCCCTTCTCTCCAGATACTGGTACTCTCCTGTCATCCCCTCTCCCCCCGTTGCACACCCACCCTGCCCAACCCTCATTGGTTGTTCCCATACTGACCATGCCTTCTCTTGCACATACACTTCGTCCCCCACCACTACCCATCTCCGCCCCCACTTCTCGACCCCACCATGGCTGGCCCTCCCCCAGCCCCAACTACTCCACTACGGATCATATCCTGGAACGTCAACGGCCTAACTCACTTCATAAAATGAAAGAAGATACTCTCATACCTCCACTCGAAATGGGCAGATATAGCCCTACTACAAGAGACACACTTTGACAGGGCAGAATCTGCTAACCTGAACCGTGACTGCGTAGGAACAACGTTATTTACCTGTAGCCCCACCGCGCAAGAAGCAGACAGCGGCGCCCCACGAAAGCACTGTGTTGCGATATTACTGCGGAAGAGCATACCTTTTACTGTCACTAAATTATGGATTGACCCAGAGAGGCGTTAAGTGTTCGCCAAACTGAAACTGGGAGACTCCTCAATATGTGTGGGCTTCATCTATGCTCCAATTGGCTCAAAACGACTGTTTTTTTCTACAAATCAACCGCCTCCTGTCAGAAACAGGGGCAACCCCCAACGTAATAGTGGGAGACTGGAACCTGGCTAGAGACGCGGTGTTGGATAGGACTTGCCCCCTGGATATTAACAATAATAGCGACAAGGCCCTACAGTCTGATGTAATGCAGGACAACGGCTTGGTAGACCATTAGAGGTTAACACACCCGATCGACAGAGAATATACTTTCATGTCACTGGTGCATGGCACCCAATCCCGATTGGATTACTTTCTTATCTCACACAGTTTAGTGGCACACGCCCAGGATGCCTGTATATTGGAAGGCGTTTTTTCGGGCCACTGCCCAATCCAATTAGCTGTCCAAGTGGGCCTGGTGTCCCCGGGTCGCTCTCCGCAGGGTAAAACACAGCTACGAGCTCACACGTCCACCTACGTCCAGACTAACTTCGGTTCTACTGACTCCAAGAGGATCATATGGGCAGCAGCCAAGGCAACCAGACGTGGACAAATGATGAGGGATGCGACGTTGGCAAACAGAGAGAGGAAAGCACAACAAGTGACTCTAGAAACTGACATCAGCCGCCTAATGCGACAACATATGGACCACCCATCTCTCCCCACGCATAGGCACTTGGAACGCACCCACATGGCCCTAAACCAGGTATATACCTCCCAGGCCGAATACGCATTGCAACACATACAAGGAAGGCACTACGAGCAAGGGGAGAAGGCTGGTAGATTGCTGGCAGCACAACTCTGCCAGAGAACGGCAGCCCGAGCCATACAGGCCATTACCACCCACAGAGGAGAGACACTCACACATCCTCAGTAAATAAGCAATGAATTTGCATCCTACTACCCCCGAATCGACACCCACACCTGCCCAAATTGAGTCCTTCTTCGCCAGCATAACTTTACCTTCTCTCTCTGACTAGAGCTGCAACATTTTGGAAGGGGACATTAGCCGGCTGGAAATTGCACAGGTCATCTCTGACCTCCCCTATCACAAATCGCCCGGGGAAGACGGATTCCCTGTGGAATTTTATAAATGGGTGGGAGAGGAAGTGATTGATGTCCTACATGAAGCACTGGGCGAGGCCTGCTGGGCGGATTCTGTGGGTGCGATATCTAACAATGCCACAATAGCAGTCATACTGAAGCCAGGACGAGACCCACTATTCTGCAGCAGTTACCGGCCCATCTCTCTCCTGAACGGATATATTAAGATTCTGGCCAGTGTCCTAGCGAATGGACACTATACACAAGTAGGGTTTGTACCAGGCCGCACCTCCATAAATCACCTACGTACCCTATGCCACACCCTATGGGAGTCTAGAACTGCACCGGAGGCTGCATTAGCCTTATCCCTAGACGCTGAGAAAGTGTTTGATCGCATAGAATGGTCATATTTATTCGCGACCCTGGTCGAAATCCGGCTTGGGAGACCAGTTCATCTCAAAAGTTTGCCTGCTCTATGACCACCCCAAGGCGCGGGTTAATTGCGGGGGGTTCCCCTCAGATCCCTTCTCCATCCACACAGGGACCTGACACGGATGCCCCCTTTCGCCCCTTTTGTTTCTACTGGCGATGGAGCCGTTAGCTGCCGCTATCTGTGACTCTCCCTCAATAGTGGGCCTACCCCTACCAGGCGGGACCTCCAAAATCTATTTATACGTCGAAGACGTCCTTATCACCATAACTGACCTAGAGCATTTCTTACCAGCTCCATTGGAGATCATTGATGGATTTGCACCCCTGTCCGGTTACCGAGTGAACTGGGACAAAAGCGAGGCCCTTCCCCTTTTGCAGGTGACAACGAAGGCTGCTCTTCTCGGTTTCCCATTCCGATGGACTCCGAATAACCTCAAATACCTGGGGGTACAGGTCAACCGAGGTCTGGACCGCATGATGGCAGACAACCTAGCCCCACTCATTACGCAAATGAGGCTTGACTTCCAGAAATTGACCCATTTGGGCCTCTCCATGTGGGGCAAGGTACAGTTGATGAGAATGGTCACGGTACCACGCTTCACTTACGTTTTAGATCTCCTACCCTTGCAAGTACCTCTGTGAACACTACGATCAATTGACGCAGCAATCAGAGCTTTTGTGTGGGGCTCCACACACCCACGACTTGCACCAGCTAAACTAATGGCGGGACGCTCCCACGGGGGAATGGGACTCCTCTCGGTGGAACATTACACCCTAGCTCTAGACTTGTCACAACTGGCCAACTTACTGCCTGGATCGAGTGAACCACTGCAGTGAGTGTCAGTGGAGAGGTTGCTGCTTTCCCATGGTGGAGGCCTCGGTGGGCTCTACTGCGCTGACTCCTCACCCCCAAGCACAACGAATCCGATCTTGAAGGCGACACGCGCGGCATGGAGGAGGGCTCACCGTCTACTTGGGGCACACCCTTTCTTACACGCCCAGGCCCCCCATGGAAAAACAACAGCTTGTGAATAGGGAGAGCGGTTCTCAACTGGCCGCACTGTAGTAGAGTTGGCATTGTCAACTTGGCCTAGGTCCTAGAGGATGGAGTGATCAAACCCTTCGCCACTGTGCAGGAGGACTTCAATCTCCATCCACGGCAAGAATGGCAATACCTGCATTTCAAACATTGTCTACAGCAAAACACGGACATCATCCATTGGGGACTTCAGACTTTGCCCATGGTGCCCTATCTTAAGACATGGGGGAAACACAAAGGCGTTATGGCAGGCCTCTATGAGGTCATCACATGTCACCAATACTTGCAACCTCTCCTGGAAAAATTACGCCTGCAATGGCAAGCTCGCCTACAGCGGACCTTTGATTCAGAAGACTGGACAGACATACTGGATGCTCTCGATAGGGATACCCACAAAGCTCGATTAAAATTCTGTCTCTTTAAGGTAATCCATGACTGGTGCTGGACTCCGGTGAAGTTACACAGGACCGGGCTTCTTCCACATGTGAACTGCTGGTGCTGCTCAGTGACACACTGCGATCTGCTCCATAGTCTCAGTGGATGCCCGTTAGTCCAGCCCTTATGGGACGCTGTGGGACTCACTCTGGCTGAATCAGTGCTGCTTTCAACACCATTGCCCCCCTCTCTTATCAGAATGCACAATATGGACGCTCTCCCGGCCCTGTCACAACCGCACCAAAGACTGTTGCACACGGCACTAGCCACCGTAAAAATCTGTATCCTCAGTCATTGGAGATGTGTAGACCCTCCAACCCCGGAAGAATAGATCGTGACAATGACTCGCAAAGCCGCACACGAGAAAGTCATCTATAATCTACAGGATCAGGCTGCCCTGTTTAATCAGGTGTGGGCTCCCTTTCTTGAAGACCCTCCACCACCTCTTTCTCACAGCTAGCTTCCTTTGCTACCACCCCTTCTCCGTCCTTGTTTTAGTTGCTCCTCAGTGGTATCCTGGCCGACTCCTTCCCCCCAACGTACCTTTCACATATCTGCTCACTACCACCACATATCTCCCACGCCCCTCCCTCATCCCATCCTTCCTCCTACCTCTCGTCCCCCCTCCCTCCAACTTACCCCCCTTCTGTTTCTGTTTCCTTGACACCAGCTCCTACCCTCTACAATCCAACCTTTCCTCCCCAATTTCTATCCTTCTCTATCATCTTTCTCCCATCACGAAAGGATGATCTACTACATAGCTGCGAAGACCTTAGCACCCACCCACGGGTAACGCCGCACAGTTGCAACACTACACTATCACATTGTCCATCACCATATGTCACAAATCAACAGCCAGTACCTTAGCTCTCAATCTCCCCCCTCTTTTTCCTCTTTTTCTGCTGTTATACCCTCCCCACTTTTCCATTTAATAGTTGTCATTGTCCTTTTATATTGTTTAGATCTGCAAATGGTTGTGTTTAGCCCATCCCGTTATACTTAAGATACAGTTTGTACGTTTCCCACAAAGTACGGGGACTCCGATCCCTTTTTCTGTCCTGTATCATTCCACATTATCAATAATAAAAAATAACAACATTAAAAAAAAGAATCACTGGCCCACTTTTTTGGGAACATTTTGTGAATATTCGTCAAACAGAGCCAAAGATCAAAGATGTAGGCAAGTCAAAAAAATATTTTTCTATGGAAACATGGTCCTAACTATAACTACCTACTGGTGACCACCAGTAGGTAATATGTGTAGATATATATATATATATATATATACATATATATATATATATATATATATATATGTGTGTGTGTGTGTGTGTGTGTATATTATATTTGTGTATGTATATATACACACACATATATTTGTGTGTGTGTTATTATTTTTAAGGGGGAACCACCTTTTTTTATTCCTTACCTCCCTTTACCTCTACCCACTTCCTAAACCCTAAAATCACCCTTACCTTCCTTTACCTCTACCCAAGCATAAACTAAAAAATATCCTTACCTCCATTTTACCTCTACCCACCTTTGGACCTTAAAATCATACTTACCTCCCTTTACCTCTACATGCACATACACAATTAAGTTAATCACAAAAGTACTTACCTGTGTGATAAAGTACTGTGTGACAAATGTAGAAATACTTAGCAGCATTGCAAATGGATGTATGTAATGGATGTGTGGTAAAGGCTGGTTCCTCGTTTTATATTCTGTTAAATGTGTGGTATATTAATCAATGTTTTATTAATCCATATCAAATCATTTCAGAATATATAATAATAATTTCAATATGTAATATTAATTTGAAAGCAAATCAACATAAGTTCAATGCAAGCCATATTCATTTAAACATGGATCATATTAATTTAAACATGGCTTGTATTCATTTCAATATGTGCTTTATTCATTTCAGAGCATGCTACATTTATCTCACATAGTTTCATATTCATTTCAAAAAGTGTCATATTCATGTTGCAGAATGTCATATTAATTTTGGTGTGGGCCATATTAATTTCATCAGGTGTCATATTAATTTCAAAGTGGCTCATATTCATCTTAACATGTGTCCTATTAATTTCAATAAAGTCATATTCATTTAAATGGATGTCAAAATACTGACACACACCTACAAGGCACTGCACAACATAGGACCGGGCTACCTCAACCACCGCCTGACCTTCTACACCCCCACCAGACTGCTCCAATCTTCCCAACTCACCCTCGCCGCCATCCCCAAAATCAGAAAGAGCACAGCCGGAGACAGATCCTCCTCTTATCTCTCAGCCCAGACATGATACATGCTCCCACTCAACATCAGACAGGCCACCTTGCTGAAGCAGTTCAGGAAGGATCCCAAGACCTGGCTTTTTGAGTGAGCAGCATGTCTGCAACAGCACCTTGGGACCCCATGAGTGATATGTCTCGCTTTACAAGTGATTGGTTGATTGAATATCACCTTAACACCTGTCATAATAATTTTAACATGTGTAATATCCATTGCAGCATGGGTCATATTCATGTGAATATATGCAATATTTATTTTCCTACATATCATATTAATTTAAAATTATGACGTATTAATTTTGACAAGTTTCATTTTAATTTCAGCAATGGTCATATTCAGTTTAATACATGTTGAATTCATTTCAGTGGGGCTCATATTCATTTCAATGCATGTCATGTCCATTTTAGCATGTGTCATATTCATTTCAATGGATGCCTCATTCACATTAACACATCTTATTAATTTTAACATAATCATGTCAATGTGTAGCATTACTTTCAACGCAAGCCATGTTCATTTTGATAAATGTAATGTTCATTTTATTGTTAACTCATATTCATTTTAAAACGTGAAATTCATTTCAATGAAGGCCATATTAATTTCAACTCATGTCATAATCATTTTAACATGTGTTATATTTATTTCAATCAATGTTATATTTATTTCAATTGATGTCATATTCATATGAATTGTAAGATGCACCATATCAATTTTAACAGATATCGTATTCATTTGAATATGTTTCATATTAATTTCAATGTGTGCCATATTCATTTTGACAAATTTCATGAGAATTTCAGCTTTGGTCATGCCATTTGAAGGAATGTCAAATTCAATTCAATGGGGCTTACATTAGTTGCAACACAAGCCATATTCATTTTAAATCATCTCCTTTTCATTTTGCATATCTCATACTCATTGCCATCTAGGTAATATTCATTTCAACGCAATTCAAATTCATTGCAACATGTTTAATGTTCAATTCAGTGTATGTTATATTATTTTCAATGTGTATTATTTTCTTTTCGGAATATAAAATATTAATTTCAGTATCTTATATTCATTTCAATCTGTCATATTAATTTCAATGTATGACATATTCTTCTTGGCATATGTCAGTCATTTCAAGAAATGTCCTATTCTTTTAGATCAATATTTTATTTATTTCAGCGATCATTTTATTGTTTACAGTGAGGTCCATATTAATTTCAGTGTGATTGATATATATTTCAGTATATTTCTTATTTAATTCGGTGTGTGTTATTCATATTAATTACTAAGTAGCATATTCACTCTGCCAGGTTCATATTTGTTTTGGTTTAATTAGATTCACCTGCCATGTATCATATTTATTTTAACGCATATTACATTCATTCTGGTGTGTATCATATTCATTTTGCAGCAAGCTATGCATTTCAAGAGGTGTCCTTTATGGGGAGCTGTAATTTTGGCATGAACGGCTTCCCATATTTTTTGCTGTGACACTGAATATGTAGGGATTGTAACAGAATATCTGAGTTGCTTCTTTTTTATACACATTATCTTCTGCAAATAATGAGAATGGAGCAAAGCTTTTTACAAGTCCTCGGCCCATTACTACATCATGACTAATGTAATTCATAAGAAATGCCCTCAAGCTATTGAGATTTCAGACATCCCTTTTTTATTACATTTCTTCTTGGGGGTAAACCTTAAGTGCTCTTTTTGGGGTCATCAATGAGTACCTTGCAGTCATTTACATGGTAGGGATCCTGCTGTCAGAGTATTACAGTTTTTGTATCCATTTTAAGGTTTTCGTTTTGATGAGGGGTAATTGTTTTGACTTTGGTGCTTTGTTGATAAGGATCACTGAAGAACCAGATTATAGGCGTGACCAACATTTACGTAAATGGAGATGAGATTGTTCAAAAGTTCAGGCAGGTGTGTGACTTTTTGTCCACCAGGGGTCATGGCCGATAGCAGACAGATTGGTCTTTGAGGATTGGTGATTTACACATTCAGGTGGTCATTACAACCCTGGAGGACGGTGTTAAAGCGGCGGTAAGACCGCCAACAGGCCGGCGGTAAAAAAATTGCAATTACGACCATGGCGGAAACCGCCAACAAAGACAGCCACTTTAATACTCCGACCGCCACGGTGCAAACAAACAGCGCGGCGGTCACCGCCAACAGACAGGCGGGAGACAATTTACCGCCCACACTATTATGACAGGCCAATCCGCCACCTTTTCCGGGGCGGATTCACCGCAGATAAAAACACGGCGGAAACTGGAATCCCGAAGGAAAAACGCTCACCTCTACACACTCCACGAGGAACGAGGACACCATGGAACCGGAACTCCAAATCCTACTTCGATAGTCTTCCTGCTCCTCTACCAGGAGCACAAATGCCAGCGGCGAAGACCACGGTGAGTACTGCACCTAGGACACAGGGGAGGGGGGAGGCAAAAAACAGGGACACACCCACGCAACACCCCCACCCTCACCCACTACAACACACACACTAATGTATATCAATACATCACAGTTACATCCCCCAAACCCCACCGGAAGAATGCAAAGACCAAAGAAAATGAGTGTAACCATCGGAATATATTACAAACAAGTAGGCAGAAATATATATATACACCATGTACAAAATATATACCAGGCATAGTAGTCCAGGTACTGCACAAAGAAAGTCCGTGGAACACTGGGACCACACGGTATGAGCGAGGCCCACACAAGATCCCCGACCATGACGGAGAGAACACTGCAGGGGCATCAGAGAGCAACTAAACAGGCATCTCAGGGGGAGGGAAAGGCCGCTTGAGTGCACAACGACAAATCCAAGAGGGGGCCACATGCCCACTGTACCTTCCTGGGGAGTGCAAAGCCACAGTCTCTCAAGTCTCACAAGTGGGTGGGTTACCCACTGTTCAATCCTGGGGAGTGCAAAGCCACAGTCTCTCAAGTCTCTACAGTGGGTGGTTTGCCCACTGTTCAATCCTGGGGAGTGCAAAGCCACAGTCTCTCAAGTCTCTACAGTGGGTGGGTTGCCCACTGTTCAGTCCTGGGGAGTGCAAAGCCACAGTCTCTCAAGTCTCTACAGTGGGTGGGTTGCCCACTGCCATATCCTGGGGAGTGCAAAGCCACAGTCTCTCAAGTGGATAACAGTCTCCACTGGTTCTGGAGGGGGCATGGTGCCCAGAGTGCTTCATCCTATGAAGGACAGAGGTTGTGGATGGATCTCTCCACTGGTTCTGGAGGGGGACTGGTGCCCAGAGTCCTTCATCCTGTGGAGGACAGAGGTAGTGGATGGATGTCTCCACTGGTTCTGGAGGGGGCATGGTGCCCAGAGTGCTTCA
The DNA here is from genome assembly GCF_031143425.1 of Pleurodeles waltl. Classification (NCBI taxonomy): domain Eukaryota; kingdom Metazoa; phylum Chordata; class Amphibia; order Caudata; family Salamandridae; genus Pleurodeles; species Pleurodeles waltl. Next base: position 1,327,656,995 of record NC_090446.1, on the reverse strand, counting down.
TCCTGTGAAGGACAGAGATAGTGGATGGATATCTCCACTGGTTCTGGAGGGGGACTGGTGCCCAGAGTGCTTTATCCTGAGAAGGACAGAGGTAGTGGATGGATGTCTCCACTGGTTCTGGAGGGGGACTGGTGCCCAGAGTGCTTCATCCTGTGAAGGACAGAGGTAGTGGATGAATCTCTCCACTGGTTCTGGAGGGGGACTGGTGCCCAGAGTGCTTTATCCTGTGAAGGACAGAGGTAGTGGATAACAGTCTCCACTGGTTTTGGAGGGGGCATGGTGCCCAGAGTGCTTCATCTTGTGAAGGACAGAGGTAGTGGATGGATCTCTCCACTGGTTCTGGAGGGGGACTGGTGCCCAGAGTGCATCACTCACCCGTGACGGACCCAGTTGTGTCAGTGCCCCTGCCGCTCATGGGCTAGCGGTGCTTGAGTTGGCGGTGCCCTGTTCAGCGGTGCTTGAGTTGGCGGTGCCCTGTTCAGCGGGGCTTGAGTTGGCGGTGCCCTGTTCAGCGGTGCTTGAGTTGGCGGTGCCCTGTTCAGCGGTGCTTAAGTTGGCGGTGCCCTGTTCAGCGGGGCTTTTGCTGGCGGTCCTTCATGGCCCAGCGGGGCTGGTGCTGGCGGTAGCCACCTGGGCAGCTGGGCTGGGGCTGGCGGTGGCCTCCTGGGCAGCGGGGATGATGGCGGTCTTCTCCGCCGTGCAGCCCTTCCCAGACTTGCCGGGTTTCTTGTGGCCCTTCCCCACCTTGGAAGGTGTCACAGCTGACTCCACACTCCCAACGGGACCCCTGGGAGCGGCTTTGGTGGCTGGAGTCTTCCCCCTCTCCCGCCAGGCACTGGCCAACTTCTGATGCTTCACAGGTAGGGGACTGTCTGTGCTGTGGCTCCGTGCTACACTGGCTGTCCTGGTGGCCGGTGCACTCCACATACCGGTGACTACAGGCACCACTGGTCCCGGAGATGTTTTGGCTGAGGTGCTACTTCGGGACCTATGAGATGGACGGGGTGGGGGAGGTGTGGGAAAAAGGTCAAGGGTGGACAGGAAAAGTATTTTGGACACACTGGGACGGGTAGCTGGAGGAGGTTTGGGAGTGGAGGAAGAGGTGGTGGTAGTAGGAGGTGTACGTTTGGTGACTTTGGGTGAAGGTGCATGCGCTGGAGGCTGTCGTGAGGTGGATGCCTGTTGGGTGGGTGTGTGCCTGCGTTTGTGTATCTTGGGAGGGGGCGTCACAGACACACTGGGAGAGGACACAGGGGACGTGTTAATGGTGGTGGGGGTGGTGACTGAACGTGAGCGGGGTGTGCTGGTGGGTGTGCTGGTGAGGGACGTAGTGGCTGTAGAGGTAGTGCATGCAGGTGTGAGTGTAGACGAGACTGGGAGGGAGGAGGGAGACGTCGAGGAGGGGGACACAGTGGAGGCAGTGGATGTTGGTGTGTCTGCATGTGTGTGTTGCTTGCGTGAGTGCCTGTGGGATGTGTGGTGCTTATGTTTGCCTGAGCTTCCCTTGTGTGTTGAGGTGTATGCAGGCTGGTCTGATGGTGTGCTTGGGATAGGCAGAGGTACAGGGGATTGGGTCTGGGTGGAGGAAGTTGGAGGGGGGAGGCTAGAGAAGGGGACAATGGCTGCCATCAGTGCTGAGGCCAGAGTTTGAAAAGCTCGGTGAAGGGCCGCCTGACCAGAATGAATGCCCTCCAGGAATGCATTAGTTTGTTGCAACTGCCTTTCTACACCCTGGATGGCATTCAAAATGGTAGACTGCCCAACAGTGAGGGACCTGAGGAGGTCAATGGCCTCCTCACTGAGGGCAGCAGGGGTGACTGGGGCAGGGCCTGAGATGCCTGGGGCGAAGGTGATGCCCACCCTCCTTGGTGAGCGGGCACGGGGCGAAGGCTGAGGGGCTGCTGGGAGGGCGGTGGTGGTAGGGGGGGTGGCGGCTGTACCTGTAGATGCGAGGGGCAAAGATGTTACCGCCACCACAAGGGAGCTCACATCAGAGGACGAGTCCGTGTCGCTGGTGTCAGCTCCTGTCCCCGCCGTGGAGCTCCCCTCGCCCTCTGTCCCACTGGTGAATTCCGAGTCCGTAGTCTCGCCCTCCAGGGCCATGTGGGATGCAGCTCCCTCCTGCTCCGGTGCCACTGCTCCTCTGCCTGATGATGCTAATGCACACAAGAACAGGGAGACCACAAAAAGGGGGACGACGACAGAAGAAAGACATATTGAGTGCATGGATTACCGCTACCGTTGGCGGACACGACAGACACAGAAGCCCCCTGCACTACGTCGCGCTCTTGGGCTCCACTGTTCAATTCCTGGGAAATGGCCTACAAGGCTGTGGACGACATCTGCACTCATAGACGACACAGGGGCATGAATAGCTGTACTTGGCACTCTACAGAGGTGGGCTGGGGTGCCACAAGGCCTGCCTTACGGAGGGGCCTTGCCTACGGAACTCGCCCTGGCCTAGGGAAACCCACAGCCCTCCTCCCCCACCCAGACAACTCCACTGCGCGCAAAGTCAGCAGAATGAGAGTGTACTCACCGCCTTGTGTCTGCTGTAATGCCCTAAAGCGCCCATCAAAATCCGGGTAGGCCACCGCCAGGATCCTGAACATCAGGGGGGGGTCATGTGGTGACGGGCACCCTTCCCACGCTGGGAGGCCATCCCCAGCTGAGCCTCCGCCGTCTTCTTGCTCCAGCGGCGAATGTCCTCCCATCTTTTCTGGCAGTGGGTGCTCCGTCTGTGGTAGACCCCCAGGGTCCGGAAGTCCTTGGCAATGGCACGCCAAATAGCTTTCTTCTGGTGGGTGCTGACCTACATGAAATGTACAGGGGAAGAAGAGAAGTCATTACCAACTGCACCATCAAAGTGATTGGCCCCCATCCCTACCCTTGCCATGTGGCACATGCATTCACCGTCTTTCATGCACGCAGCACTCTGCCCCCTTCCTTCTTACATCCAGCCCTCTCCACACAGGCATAGCCCATACAACATGCTCCCTGTGTACTTACCTGTTTGTCTGGAGGACTGTAGAGTAGCGTGTACTGGGGGAGGACTCCATCCACGAGCTTCTCCAACTCCTCCGATGTGAAGGCAGGGGCCCTTTCCCCAGACGCACGAGCCATTGTCTCTTCCAGACTGAGGTCACAGCAGAGCTTGCAGTGTAGGTCCTCTCCTGTCGAAGATCAGGTATTGAGTGACTGAACAGATAGAAAATGGCAGTCACGTCCGCGGCGGTGCGTACCGTCACCGCCGGCGTACATCGTTATTGGCTCCTGGGACCCATAGGATCCAATGTTAACCAATGCAGCATTGCGCTGCGGTCTTCGACCGCATACCGCGACGGTGTACAACGCCAGCGCAGTTACCTCACATCCCATGTTCCCACTTTAGAGGTCAGGCAGCTGCCATTTCAGGGGCCCACATGGCTTCATTTTCAACTGCGTCACACATACCTAGGCCTAGACTCAACACACATACAGGCCACCTTTTGTGTATGTTTGGTGTTCTGGGTAAACTGTGGGTACGTACCTCTGAGTTGTTTGACTCTGTGCTCGCTGTTGTCCTTCATAGGCACCGTCCGCTGGGACATGTGAGGAGATGGCGGCATACTCCGGTGTACCGACCGTTGGTGAACCTGTCGACAATGGAGGAGCGACATTTGATAATCACCTACAGGTTTGACCGTGCCACAATCCAGGAACTGTGTACCCAGTTGGAGCCAGACCTGATGTCAGCAATCCGCCATCCCACAGGAATCCCCCCTCAAGTGCAGGTGATGTCAGTGCTCCATTTCCTTGCAAGTGGGTCATTTCAAACAACTGTGGCCATGGCATCAGGGATGTCCCAGCCTATGTTTTCCAACGTATTGTCCAGAGTGTTGTCTGCCCTTCTGAAACACATGCGGAGCAACATCGTTTTCCCTCAGGTGGAGGATTTGCCTACAGTGAAAGGTGATTTCTGTGCCCTGGGACATATCCCCAACATCATAGGTGCCATTGATGGGACCCATGTGGCTTTGGTCCCCCCCCCCACAGGAGTGAACAGGTGTACAGAAACCGGAAGAGTTATCATTCTATGAATGTACAGATGGTATGTTTGGCAGACCAGTACATCTCCCATGTGAATGCCATGTTCCCTGGCTCAGTGCATGACACCTACATCCTGCGGAATAGCAGCATCCCTTATGTGATGGGTCAGCTCCAGAGGCACCGTGTGTGGCTATTAGGTGAGCACCTGGAAGCTAGTCAGTGAGAATGGTTGTCTGGGTCTGGGGTTATCCCTCCAGGTTAGTGTGTGTCTAACAGTTGCCCCTCGCCATTTGCAGGTGACTCTGGTTACCCCAACCTGTCATGGCTACTGACCCCAGTGAGGAATCCCAGGACAAGGGCAGAGGAACGCTACAATAAAGCCCATGGGCGAACTAGGAGGGTGATCGAGCGGACCTTCGGCCTCCTGAAGGCCAGGTTCAGGTGCCTCCATATGACAGGTGGATCCCTATTCTACTCACCAAAGAAGGTGTGCCAGATCATCGTGGCCTGCTGTATGCTTCACAACTTGGCTTTGCGACGCCAGGTGCCTTTTCTGCAGTAGGATGGTCCAGATGGCGGTGTTGTTGCAGCTGTGAAGCCTGTGGACAGTGATGAGGAGGAAGCAGAGGAAGAAGACATGCACAACAGGGTCTCAGTGATCCTGCAATATTTCCAGTGAGACACAGGTAGGAATACAAACCTGCCTACTATATGTACTTTGACACTACTACCTCTCTCCTGTCTGTCGTTTTCACCCAGTGTATGGTCACTGAGTTGTCACTTTCCCTTACGATTTCACAGATGTGGGTCCCACTGTGTGACATCTGCTTAGATTCCTCATGGACTAGAGCTGTGTGACATAGGTATGTTGACATTACTATTTAAAAAACATTTTGTCACTGTAATTGCTAATACGCTATTTCGAAATCACAGACAGACTCCAGATCATTTTGTGCATTAGGTGTGTTTATTTAAATGCTCAGTATTGGAGGGGGTAGAGAAATGGTGAGGGGTGATGGCGGAGGAGTGTCCATGGCAGAGTCCAGTCTATTAGTCTCACAGGTGCATTACCCATATGGGCATAGGAAGTGGAGCTGGGGCAGTTTAATTATGGACAGGGTGACAAAGTGGGACAGTAGGATGACAATCAGGGTGGTCTCATTTCTTGACGGGGGTCTTGGCATCGTGCTCTGTCTTTGTCCTGCATCTCAGGGACCGTTTGCGGGGTGGTTCTCCCTCTGCAGGGGGTGGGGTGCTGGTGTGGTGGTCCTGTGGCAGGGCGTCCTGTCCACTAGCGCCGGCGGAGGTGGTGGGCAGTTCATCGTCCATGCTAGTGTCAGGGGCCCCTTGTAGTGCCACAGTGTCCCTTCTGGTGTTGAGTAGTTCCTTCAGCACCCCTACGATGGTGCCCAGGGTGGAGCTGATGGTTCTGAGTTCCTCCCTGAAGCCCATATACTGTTCCTCCTGCATGGGCTGGGTCTCCTGAAACTTGGCCAGTACCGTTGCCATCGTCTCCTGGGAGTGGTGGTAGGCTCCCACGATAGAGGAGAGGGCCTCATGGAGAGTGGGTTCCCTTGGCCTGTCCGCCCCCTGTCGCACAGCAGCCCTCCCAGTTCCCCTGTGTTCCTGGGCCTCCGTCCCCTGGACCGTGTGCCCACTACCACTGACTCCAGGTCCCTGTTGTTGTTGGGGTGGTGGGTTATCCTGGGTTCCCTGTAGTGGTGGACACACAGCTGATTGACGTGTCCTGGGGACGGAGGTATGGGCCTGCTGGGTGGGTGCTGTGCTGGTGTTTCCAGAGGGGGGAAGGTCTGTGGTGGCCTGTGCCTGTGTGAGGGGAACCGGCTGTCCAGAGGTCCCCGATGGTCCGGGCTGGTCATCTAGATCCAGTTGGACAGAGGTGCTGTCATCACTGTGGGCCTCTTCTGTTGGTAGTGTGGACATGTGTGGACCCTCCTGTCCGGTGACGTTGGGTAGGGGTCCTGCAGGGGAATAAAAGGATGTTTATTAAATCTGTGTGTGTAATGGTGTGCAATGGGTGGGTGACCGTGTACCCCAGTGCTAGCATTTCTGTGTGGGAGCTTGTGTGATGATGGTTTAGGGGGGTGTATGGGTATGTGCAGTGGGCATGCTTTGGTGATGGGTGTCCATGCTTTGTTGTTGCATGCAGGGCTTGGTGTTGGGATGTGTGGTTTGTGATGTTGGGACATATGTGAGGAGTTGGGGTGGTGAGGGTGAGGGTGGGGGTATGTGCTAGCATGCAGGTAGGGTGGAGGATGTAATAGTAAAGCTTTGTCTTACCAGAGTCCATTCCTCCACCTACTCCTGCGAGGCCCTCAGGATGCAGAATCGCCAAGACCTGCTCCTCCCATGTTGTTAGTTGTGGGTGAGGAGGTGGGGGTCCGCCGCCAGTCCACTGAACCTCCAGGTGGTGTCTTGAGACCACGGAACGCACCTTCCCCTGTAGGTCGTTCCACCTCTTCCTGATGTCCTTCCAATTTCTTGGGTGTTGTCCCACTGCGTTGACCCTGTCCACTATTCTTCACCATAGCTCCATCTTCCTAGCTATGGAGGTGTGCTGCACCTGTGATCCGAATAGCTGTGGCTCTACCCGGACAATTTCCTCCACCATGACCCTGAGCTCCTCCTCAGACAACCTGGGGTGCCTTTGCCGTGCCATGCGGTGGTGTAGGTGATGTGTGGGGTGGAGTGTGTGGTGATAAGTGTGGTGATATGAAGTGGTGTGTTGTGTGAGGTGCGTGGAAGTTGTGTGGGTGATGGTGTTGTGTGCCTGTGGATGCTGTTGTTCTTGCTGGTGCTGTCTCTCTCTGGCCTTCTTTCGGAATTTGTGGTCGTAAGGGTTTGTGGGTGATGTGGGTGTGTGTTTTATATTGTAATGGGTGTGTGGGAGTGGTGTGTGTATCAGGTGTGTGTATTTTGAATTGTCCAATGTGGCTGTGTTTTGTAAATGTGTGTGTATTTTGAGTGCGGCGGTGTGTACCGCCAATGGAATACCGCAGTTGAAAGACCGCCGCGTAGATTCGTGTGTCGTGATAGTGTGAGCGTATTTCTGTTGGTGTGACGGTGGAGGTTTTGTTTTCGCCAGTTTATCACTGACCTTTGGTGTGGCGGACTTGTGTGTGTGTCTGACTTTTGGCGGATTCCGAGATGTGGGTCATAATAGCTGTGGTGGAATTCCGCGGCCGCGGCGGTGTGTTGGCGGTCTTCTGCACGGCAGTAAGCGCCTTTTACCGCCAATGTTGTAATGAGGACCTCAGTGTCTTGTGGAAAGACTGGTCGTTGGAGTACAGACAGACAGGTGTGTTTCTCTGCAGAGTTAGGGAGAAAGTTCAGAATGAAATAGAAGATACGCTCTAGTGATAGATGTGGAATGCAGGTAACCTCCCTGTGGCCTAAAGCCATGCCTTGGGGAGAGCATTGCAGGTCTGGGCACAATATGGGCACATTTCAGACAGCTGAGTGTTAATGGAGGTAGAAATAAGAGGGTAGTTTCATAGTCTGTCAGAGATGCTGGTGGAGATGTATCAACTTTTGCACCACTAAAAGGGATCCATGGGCTTTTTGAAGAGGGTAGGGGTACACTTCAGTTTTTGTGTTCATTGTTAAAGCAGCTGTTCTTTCTCTGACATAGCTTATTAAATCCCGGTCTTTCTTTCTTACAGACTGTAGCACTGGTTTGCTCTGTGTGATTCTGCCGTTGTGCTTTAGGAATATATCTATGCAGGAGTGGCAGTGCACCATTGAATGACGCATGAACAAAGGGAAGCATCCACATCTGCTGTTACTTACCCATTTTACATTCTTGGTTACAAAGTTCTACAAGCTCTTCCTTCATTTTTCAGGACGGATCGACTCTTGTCAGACAGAGAGGCCCATATTTATACTTTTTTGCGCCGCATTTGAGTCACTTTTTGACGCAAAAGCGCTGCAAACACAAAATACAATTATATTTTGTAAGTTTTTGCCGCTTTTGCGTAAAGAATGACGCAAACGCGGCGCAAAAAAAATATATAAATATGGGCCAGTGAGTCTGTAATTGGCGGGATTGGTGTGCACCGCGGTGCTTGTTTGGTCACCTGAAGCGGATGCTTTTCAGAGTTCTGTGACCCGTATGGTCGCTAGAGACTGGAAGTTGGGATGGGCCATCTCAGTAGGGAAAGGGATACCTCCACCAGATATGATCCTCTGAAAAGGCCTAGCACATGACTTACTTTACTAGAGGAGCCTGCCTGTCTTGTTTTCTTTGTTTAGCAGGTGAGCTCTGTTAAAGTGGTAAACACAGGACTCGTTTCATCTGCCCAGCGCATTGGTCTCGGATTCTGTTCCCTTTTTCACCTTCTACTTCCAGACAAATACCTTGTCCATTCCTCAACCTCAGATAAGGCCTGTACGAGAGCAGCCCCTTTCCACCACATACTGACAGAGTGCTCCATAAAATACAATCTAGAAAGACTTTTTTGTCTTGAACGTTTTACAAAATGACATCTCTGTCATTAGACGTGCCGTACGAAAGTTGTTGCAGGTTTCTCTTTGTGGTAGTTGGCCCCACAATTAACCAGAATCCAGCCCTGGTAAGTGTAAGCATCTCCCATTAGAATAACGAGTTTTTGGTCATTTTCCCACATTACCGCAATGCCTGAGATTGTCACAGAAGTCCTGAAGTGCGGTAAAACATTCTTTTTCCAGTTTCTCACTTTGCTAGGTAAGCTCTGAGTACTGTCAATCAAAGGCCACAAGTTAGCGCTGGTGTACAACGGGAGGTATAGGATTGTGCGTGTATATATATATATATACACATATATATATATATATATATATTACGATATTTATATGGTTATATATTACGATATTTATATGGTATTTATATTTATATATATTACGATATTTATATGGTTCCCTCGTCTTCGTCGCTTGATTTTGCTTGCAAGAAAGTGTCTGTCGTAGTCATTGAAATATCACCCATAATTACTCTGAAATTATGAAAATGTCACGCATAGTACTATGAAACCTTGGCAGCTCTGCGAGTCAACACTCCTGTTTGTTGAAGGTTGCTTTAAATCTACCAAGGCTGAACGCAGGAAAAGAAATCAAACGGTGCTCTCGCAAACGGAGTTTTTCTGTATGATAATGTTAGAAGTTCAAGTGCAGGCCATGAGCCTGCCATCTTATGGCTGGAAACCTAATTGCATCGAATGGAAAGTTAGAATGACGTGATCTGCAGCGCAATATTCAAACGATAGCAAAAAAAGATTAGAGCACCTACTATGTATATGGAATATGTAAAACTAGTACAACGATCCCAGATGTGACACTGTAATACCTGTAGACGATGCCAACTTGCTTGTAAAGTGATCGACGGTGGTGCACCCCTGTGAGTACTCTATCTATCTTCTGAAAATGACCTGTAATGAGTCATGAGATCAAGTCTTCTTTTCTGCTGATAAACTGTAGTCTTTCGAATATTACTTTATCCGACAGCTCCGAGAGGATTTATTTTCTCTTGTGTAAATACAACCACTGTAGATACATTTAATATTTGGTGCTAGCTTGACTGCAGAAACCAACATTTTCGCTAAGGGGCGCTGCTGTTGCTTTAACTATAAATCTGAGCAACCAGAAGCCTAGATTTGGAACTAGGTTTTGTAGACATTATTTTAGCTCGTGAAAGAGGCTCTGGTACACTTTATTAAGTATATTCATTGTATATAATTTGGTGGTTAAATCCCTTGTACACTTCAAGTACACTTTTTTTTTACCAAGTGCCTTTAAAACGTGTTGCTAATACAATAATGGTTTGACAATGTAGCTCATCTGTGGTGGCGTGATGTGTATCTGTCTATGGTAATAGTTTTTGTTCGTTCTCGTTTCATATTTTTTGTTTTGTTTTTTGCTATTTTCGCATCCATTTTAAAGGAGCGGGCAAATCCGCTATCCCCTCAGAGCTATTCATTGCAGTGCGTTTACAATCAGAAGTGTTTTGAAGATGACACATTGTGGGGAGATCGGGGTACGGGTTTTTGTCCCTGTTAGATGATGGAGGATAGTGAATATACTCTTGCTCTAGCCCTGTTCGTGTTCATGTTGATTCCATATTTTGCACAACAGATCATAATATTTGAGAAGAGTTCTTGACCAAAGTGTCTGCAGGTAACACTGACTTTGTAGTTTCGTAATCAAATCAGCGATAGGCAATTTGCAGCTTATGAGTCAGACCACCCTTTAACAAGAAATTCCTTTTTTTTGTCACTTTGATCTGTACGAAATTTTGCAAAAGAAAATAATTGATGTGTTACGTACGGAAGTTTAATCCTGAAATTATTTGTGCTGGTGGGTCAAGGATGCAAGAGTTATACGGGGCTCTGAAAATGTCTATTTCTCATTTAAATTCCCATAGAAATGTTTTGTAATAATAACTAAAACAAACTATTGACAAATTTGCACTTTTTATGGCTGTGAGACTTGCTTTTCGTGATTTGCTGTAAATATGTCTACAGTTTTTTTATATCCAATATACAAATAATTGTGCCATGGCTGCATATTGAAATTTGAATTTGAACTTAAATTCGGATGTGCTGAGAAAAGCTGATCATTTTAACTCCAGCATCACTTTCCGATTAATATATTGGCTCATGGTTTAAGGTATGAGAAGTTTGTGTAGTTTGTTGTTGCATAATTAGGGGAAATTCCACAAAATGAGAAAATGGCGTGTGTCTGTTTTGGAAGGGAAAATGCATTTCACGCTCAAAAAAAAGCACAAGTTCCACGAACTGCAGCTAATCTTGTTCTGGACTTTGGCGCTGTTTTTGCACCTGCATGAAAATGTTGTCACAATGCAGCCTAATTATTCTCCTTGGCGTAATGACGTCATTTTGGGAGTTTCGCGTAGCAAAAGTAAAGAAAAACTCTGGAAATTATGAAAGATTATGCCAATGTAAGGGGAATTTTGCCCAGGGCTTGTTTAGACATTTCACTTAGAAAATATTGCTTGTTGTCTCTATTATAGGCCCAAGGTAAGGATACCCCACCTTTTGGGGCACCACAGAACAGTTCATGGAGACAGCAAACACTTTTCAACCCATATCCCAAACCCCACCTCCCAAAGTCACACATGAGACACTGTATCAGTAAACATTAAACCACTATACAAATGTTTAAAAATTAATTACAATTAAGGTGTGAAAAGGCTCAGATAAGTTGTTGGGCAGGAGCTGTGGGGACAGTCCACTTAAAATAGGGCAATAAATAATTAACACAAGCCTGTGCCCAGTACATGGTGAATAGTGCTGTGGAGAGAATGGACCTTTTCACCAGGCCTTCTGAGAGTAATTGAGGCAGGGGGTCTGAGTACAGGACGTGTAATTTGGCAGTACCTTGTGCCTACTATTTGCTAAGTGGGGCCGTCCCTTAAAGGCACTCCAGCATACTGTGGTCAGCCAGCATGAGTCCTGGGCACAGTTTTCCATTTGTGCATGCTTTTGCCTTTGTGTATGCAGGCATGGTCCTACGTGCAATTGTGTCTTGAGAACACATCTACATGCTGTGCCTAATGGATACTGGGGCAGGGGTCATTAACTACCTGTGCATAGGTCACTTGAGGACATTAATCTAACAATGTGTACACAAATCTGTCCTGCGTTGTAGGCTGCCAATAAATTTGGAAAAGATGGGTTTTATGGCTGAACTGGAACTTAAAAAAATATTAAATTCTTGACGATGCAGAAATAGTTCCCACAGATGCCATCCAAGGGGTACCCAGTCGCTGATCGCCCTACTCCCCTTTTTGATGTGGAATCTAAAGGACTCTTGAGGAAGGTGATTCCATCAGAGATTAAGGGGCATGGTTGCAGGCATTCTTAGGAGCATATTTATACTCTGTTTGCACTGAATTAGTGTCATTTTTCATGCAAATTCAGCACAAACGTAACTCCATATTTATATTTTGACGCTAGACCTGTCTAGCATCAAAATATTGGAGTTAAAGTTGTTTTTTTGATGTGTGAAACCACCTTGCGTCAATAAGATGCAAGGTAGGTGTTCCTGTCCAAAAAATGACTCAGAGTCCCTAGCACCTTATTTTTCCTCCCATGCAAAAAAGGTGCATGGGTAGGCTGGCCTAAACAATGGCACTAAGCCTGCTTACCGCCATTATTTAACACCTGGGTCAGGGCAGGCGTTAGGGGACCTGTGAACCCATTTCCATGGTCAAACACCATGGAAGGAGCCCACAGGTACCCACTCCAAGCCCCAGGAAAGGAACACTCCCACCCACACCAGTGGGACACCAGAGGATGGAGGACCCCCATACCAGGTAAGCAGAGGTAAGTATTTTAAAAAGTGTTTTAAAGTGCCATTGGGGGTCCTGAAATGGGCCCTCCTGCATGACACTGGGTGCAATGGCCATGCCCAGGGGACCCTTGTCCCCTGTGCTGGCCATTGTGGTAGTGGGCATGACACCTGTCTTTTATAAGACAGGAGTCATGTGGTATGGATGGTTTTACAGCAGGAAATGACGTTAGGTTGGTTAAAGGAATTTATTTTCCTCTAACCAGCCTAGCGCAATTTGTTGGTGCAAAAACGCCTTCCCCCATACCGCCACCCCCACCCGGCTAACATCATTTTCCCAGACACTAGCCCACCCTTTGCGCCGGCTTGCAGGATTCCATAAATTTGCCACCCGACTGGCGCTCTGCAATGACGCAAGCCGGCGCTATACTTTTTGACGCAAAACTACATTTGCCAGTTTTGGGTCAAAAAATATAAATATGCACCTAAAGTCTAACATATAGTGCTATTATGAGCTCTGTGGCAGCTATGCATTCTGAAGAGGCCCAACATTACCAGTCAGCTGAAGGTTTACATATTTGTAGTTATGATAAGAAACTTTAAAGGGAGGGAAACCTAGCTTCCCCTAGGTAAAGAAGCGTTTTGGGCTATGAAATTTGATTATGACACCAGAAGAGCACTAATGACAGAAAGTGACAAGATTGGAACTCTAAATTATTGGATAAAGAACCAGGAATGGATTAGAATTTTTTTTAAAAAAAGGATAGGGCATTGTTAGCTTGGAATAATTGAATTCATAAACAGGAGGTAGGTTATATTGCATTGATTTGGCGAGACATTGGTACGCAGCATGGCACATAGTGTTACTCAGTAAACCAGGGCCTGAAGTTACACAGGTATAGAGACTTGGGCACATTTGAGAAGTGGGTATTGTTTGATGGTTACAGATTCAATTAAATTATGCAAGATATTGTTATTCTTTTTAAAAAGGGCTTGTGCTTCACCTAAATAGAGTTTCAACACACTAATCACTATATGTGTGAACCAAGAATTGTTGGGATTAGCATTACATTTCAACTTGAGGAGATATATTTCAAGTGTGTTTGAGGCTCTTTTGGCATTGGTGTATAACGAGCAGTACACTGAGGGAACACAAGTGGCATGCAGATTGAGTTATCCTTTATGAATGTTTGGTGCATTGAGCTCATCTAAACAGGTGTGCTTAAATTGATCCAATATCTGTTCTACTCTCTTGAGTATTGTAAAGGATTCCTATCTGGACAAAAAAAGGGTTTTCTTTTGAGGACTTCTATGCAAATTGCATCAACAGGTGGACCTAACCATTCCTTGGGAAACGAAAATCTGATGTTCGCTGCGTTTACTGATTACAGTGCATTCCAGCAACAGTTTCATGTGCTAAGGAATTCAAAATTAGGGCACCACTATTAATACCTTTTCTTACTGAGCGAGGAGCCTGGCCCTACAAACCTCCAAGCAAGGTCAATAAAGGTTGTATCCGTTTTTGAAAAGACACATGGGGCCCCTTCCAGTGTTGCCAATGGCTTTTAAAAATGTGAAGATTAAATCAGATTGGACTTTTTGGTATTCTCTTTGAAACAAAAACTCTGGAGAAAAGATAGACTTCTCAGTATCTTGCAGAGAAGATCTACTTTGTAACCTAACATCCACAAAGGAATGGACATGATTCTCTTCCTTTCGTAGACCATTAGCAACTGCAATAGTTCTCAATACCATCAGAAATGGTGACTGATAGAACATGCATGATTTTACCAAGATATCCGGCTGCAGTCATTGTAGCCAAATTCCTTTTCAGGCCACCCCCTCCAAAACCAGTTCTTCCAGAAATCCTGTATAGGTAGTCGAGCCTTCTTCGTTCAAGAACTGTACCTATGGAACGGCATGCCTTACTGGATGCAGACATTTATCCCTGCACAGCCCTATTCAAGTTGTCATCTTCCCATGTTTTATCTGCTATCCTGTCCTTTTCCAGTGTGGTAATTTCTTATTCTCTTATCTGTATTTGTATTCCTGTATGTCATACGTCAACAACCTAAAACCACCTTTGTTTTGTATGTTGCGCTTCTAAATTTTATAAATAAGGGACAAACAAAGTGCTAATGTTTTCTGCCAGGTGTGTAACTGCTGCAAATGTTTCTCCCAATAAAGGCACACATTTTAATAGCTGGTGTACCCACAACATTAAAATTGTGAACATGTCTCAAGATATTAACGAGCAGGTGCAGTCAGAGTGTAATTGTGCCTTGAGACCCTCACGTGTGAGTAGTGCACCTTGCAAATTCCTGATTGATTGATTGACCTGCAAAGCCTTATTAGATACCCAGACCATAGCTTTCAAATATACATATCCCATGGTATAGACAGAGATCAGTACTGATCTACCCATATCTGTAAACTTTCACTTGCATTGGTCACATACCTGTAGGCTTGTCACTCACCTATGTCAGTCCACAGTGACATGACCATTGGTCTGCAAACTAGAAACACACTGACAGCTAGATTCAAGGTAGGATACATACAACTGTTACCATTGTGCAGGGAGAGGCTATGGTACTACATTTACACATGACTCAGACACATATTCAAAAACAAATGACAGCTTTTAACAACCTCATATACCCTACAGGTGACCTTGATAGGAAAACACTTTTCCACCCCAGTGTTCTGACAGTCTAACAATGTCAGTCACACTCCACAGAATCTAGACTCAAAGTAGCTGGTATCAGCCATGTTCACTTCTCATGTCTGCCTGCAATTCCCATCAGTTTCTGACACTGTCTGTCTCTTTGCCAAGGTTGATCAACCAAACAGGATTTAGACAAATATTAATACTTGACGAGGGCTGAGTATTTGCAGGAAGGGGTTTCTTTGGCTTTCTTTATCTCTTCTAAATAGGCTGATTGTTAAATTTTCATAGCAGGTAGGGGTTTGCTATTTATGTGTTGTGTTATTGGCTGGTCACCATGACTTCACTTGCTTTCCAGAATTGTGTTCAAGTTTGAAAAAGTTGCTTTCATGGGGAACACAATTCTGTTCAGTGCGAGGTTGTGACCGAGAAAGTATTACATTGCGGACAACAAACTTTAGTAGAAAAGCACTACCCTTATACAAGTGACTACCTGCATATCACTTACTTTACACCACAGTGGCTCTGGCGAGCTAAAGTTCTAACAGATTCTCATTGCACCTGCTACTCTCTTCCTAATGATGACTTCTTCCACATGGTGTGGCAATGTCTACCTGTGGCACACTATTGGAAATGCTTAGCCAAGTCTTTATCTCCTGTGTTGGCGAGGGCTATTGTATTGACCCCAAAACTGGTATTGCTAGGTCTTTTGGAGGAGATTGGGGAGCCTGAGGGGATCGAATGCTTTTGGGGTTAGCAAGTGTGATTGCAAAACAAGACATTGCACGCAAGTGGAAATTCCTTCCAACCCTGATGATGATGCCGGATTGGAGGACTGGTACAGAGTGGTGTGCCAAACAGGAGGAACTGATTTATGTTGCTACAGGCTGTTCCCGCAAATTTGCCAAGTTTTAAGGCACATGGGGGGACTACTATGGTCTTTCAATGCTATCTGGAGGTGCAACTCCTGTTTGAAGGTGTTTCGACTTTACACGGTGTGAGTACAATTTATTTTTGTAGTTATGCTTAAAACTCAATAAAATGTTTATAAAGAAGAGAAATGTACCACTCCTGGCAGGATAGGATTAAAAAAATAACAGAAACTTCTGGTACAGGGTTCTTCAACCCTACTTATGTTCAATGAAAAGTATCCTGAGCTACTAATAATGTTGTAATACTGAGCACATAAGACAAGATTGCATTAGTAGCAAAAACAAACCTTTTCCTGTAGCCAAGAAAGTAATAACCTAAACTTGCAAAAGTTTAGGTCATTACTTTCAGGGTAAGATCAATGGGAACAGATCATAGGACTCGAAAGTATTCATGTAATGCTATGGTCCGTGTGCAAAAGGTCGGAATGGAGTGAGAACACTATAATGCCTTGCGCTAACCCTGAGTGCTCTTCTTATGGTTGTTTAACATGTAATGTTGATTCAAAAGACCAGGGCACTCGTATGAAATAAGATAAGAGTCTGTGCAGTTAGGTTCTTGGTCTTCTGAGAATCAATATATAATCCAAACAGAGTTAAAGTTCAGTGTCTTTATTCTTGTGCGAGGTTTTCATACATGTTCATCACATCAGAAAGATTCCATATGTGGTCATCACAACAACATCCCAAAGCCAACACGTGTTTCGTCTTCGAGAAATTAATATCATTGACTTCCTCAGGGCTGTAAGAAACATAATAATGAGCTTGGTCATAATCTGTAGTTATACATGATTATGGAAAATTAATACCTGGCACTAAAATCATGGCCAAGTCCTTCACCAGTATTGCGTGAGTGTCTAAAATCATCAAGTGACATTACCAAACAGAGTCACACAGAAAAAACTGTGATTACAGTCTACCACAAGTGATAAACTTGGTATTATTATAAATATCACCAAAGGTTTGATGTGCACGTGAAACGAAGTAGAAATTGAGAATTAGAAATAGGGATAAAGACTCCCACTAGATATGTGGCGATGAGAAACGGAAACTAAGGTTGAGAAATGTACTCTTAATGACAGGGTGTCATTAGGAAAAAAGGAAACAGAAAGGCGTCATAACACCTAGGAAATTGGTGAGTGAGTGTGCTAAATTAAGCATTCGCAAGTGTGTCTGAATAAAGAAAAACGTACCAAAGTATAAGTAAGGTGTTGACATGAATAAATGGCTTATCCTAATCAAGTAAAACTCTTCAAGATAATGTACGATCTGAAATAAAATGATTGTAAGTCATTAGGAGGAAGATAATGAGTAAGCTGAATTTAAAAGGAACTAACAAAAGGACTATCACGTACCAATAGAGAAAGAGTAGTGGGAATCACGTGAAAGGGGCAAAACACTATTATCCCCGAGTCTTCGTGAGGGAGTACTCATAAGACAGCACGTCTGGATCCAAAATCTTTTACGGTGCGATCTAGAAGAGAAGATCGGTATACTAAGGAAGTAGTGACAAGCATAAGCAATATGGCATAATTCTAAAAGTAAAAGGTCACGTACCTATAAACAAAACAGTTCTTTTGGGTAAATTATTGTGTTGGGGGCGCTGTGTCTTGCTCCCAGATAATTAAGCTGGCGTGTATGTAGAGAAAAAGGGCATGTGAGCCCTCCGTCTCATCTAAAACCGATGTAACAAAGATTATAATCATATGTTTCTTCTAAGTTGAGCAACCAGACTCAGCCCCCTCAAATTAAAGTGCAAAATTCATAAGTTAACATTAATGTCACCTACCTAGAAGTATAAGGTATAGAAGAGACACAGAGTAAGGTCTCAGGAGTGTGTGTGAAACTCCTCTGCATGACGGGTAGTATGTTTGTTTGGTCCTTCTTTTATTCGATGATGAGAATCATCGGCTGGTCCGAAATAGAAAAAGGACAGAGTGTTGAAAGAAAAAGTGGGCGCCATCTTGGAGTGTGAAAGACACAACTAAAAGACAGTGTCCAACTGTGTGGATGAAATTGCTAAGCATTATCTAATGCGAATAATCTTAGGCGCTTACACAAATTGATAGAAAGACACCGAATAAGGTCTTACACGACACAGAGTATGGTCTCAGGAGTGTGTATAAAATTCTTCGGCATGGCGGGCAGTATGTTTGTTTGGTCCTTCTTTTAATCGATGATGAGAATCATCGGCTCGCCCGAAACAGAAAAAAGACAGAGTGTTAAAAGAAAAAATGGGCGCCATCTTGAAATTGCTATGCATTAGTTAATGCGAACAGCCTTAGGCGCTTACAAAATTGATAGAAAGACACTGAATAAGGTGTCACATGACACAGAGTAAGGTCTCAGGAGTGTGTATAAAATTGGTGATACTTACCAATAAAGTGTGAATTCATATGTAATGTAAATACTGTAATAATAGTAACACTTCACATTTGAACAGAGTTCACCATCTTAGCACCAGAATTGAACTGGGCTCATTCTTCCATATCAGGTAGTGTTGTATACTATGTTGATAGAGTTTGACAGTAATGATTAAATTCATACTTGGACATACAGTGTACAAATTATACGTTATTATGATAGTAAAATTAATCACCTAGGAAGTATTCCATTTCATAATTTGTGTTAAGACCTTCCTCCACTGCTCTTAATTTGAGGATCCAAGTATATTCACGTCTTCTAAGGTGTAATTCTCTATTCCCTCCTCGTGGGTCTTAGGATATATTCTCAAACCCATAAAATTCAAAGCTTTTGGTTAGGCCCTGGGCCGGGCATTGATTGATGTGTATTGCCACAGGATACCGACTGTCATTTTGTCTCACTGCTCGATAGTGTTCACTCATTCTTATTTTGAGGGAGTACTTCCTAGGTGATTAATTTTACCATCATAATAACGTATAATTTGTACACTGTATGTCCAAGTATGAATTTAATCATTACTGTCAAACTCTATCAACATAGTATACAACACTACCTAATATGGAAGAATGAGCCCAGTTCAATTCTGGTGCTAAGATGGTGAACTCTGTTCAAATGTGAAGTGTTACTATTATTACAGTATTTACATTACATATGAATTCACACTTTATTGGTAAGTATCACTAATCTTTGATGATCACGTGAAACGAATAATTAGGACGAGGACTACTTAGGATTACTTGGCTGATTACACTTTGTTTTTACTATTTTGTATCATCTCTTATTCTCGGGACCCTTCGAACAAATCACTTCTAAGTTACATTATTCTCCTCATCGATTAAAAGAAGGACCAAATAAACATACTGCCCGTCATGCCGAAGAATTTTATACACACTCCTGAGACCTTACTCTGTGTTGTGTGACACCTTATTCAGTGTCTTTCTATCAATTTTGTAAGCACCTAAGGCTGTTCGCATTAACTAATGCATAGCAATTTCAAGATGGCGCCCATTTTTTCTTTTAACACTCTGTGCTTTTTCTGTTTCGGGCCAGCCGATGATTCTCATCATCGATTAAAAGAAGGATCAAACAAACATACTGCCCGTCATGCCGAAGAATTTTATACACACTCCTGAGACCTTACTCTGTGTCGTGTAAGACCTTATTCGGTGTCTTTCTATCAATTTGTGTAAGCGCCTAAGATTATTCGCATTAGATAATGCTTAGCAATTTCATCCACACAGTTGGACACTGTCTTTTAGTTGTGTCTTTCACACTCCAAGATGGCGCCCACTTTTTCTTTCAACACTCTGTCCTTTTTCTATTTCGGACCAGCCGATGATTCTCATCATCGAATAAAAGAAGGACCAAACAAACATACTGCCCGTCATGCCGAGGAGATTCACACACACTCCTGAGACCTTACTCTGTGTCTCTTCTATACCTTATACTTCTAGGTAGGTGACATTAATGTTAACTTATGTATTTTGCACTTTATTTTGAGGGGGCTGAGTCTGGTTGCTCAACTTAGAAGCAACATATGATTATAATCTTTGTTACATCGGTTTTAGATGAGACGGAGGGCTCACACGTCCTTTTTCTCTACATACACGCCAGCTTAATTATCGGGGAGCAAGACACAGCGCCCCAAACACAAGAATTTACCCAAAAGAACTGTTTTGTTTATAGGTACGTGACCTTTTACTTTTAGAATTATGCCATATTGCTTATGCTTGTCACTACTTCCTTAGTATAGCGATCTTCTCTGCTAGATCGCACCGTAAAAGATTTTGGATCCATACGTGCTGACTTATGAGTACTCCCTCACGAAGACTCGGGGATAATAGTGTTTTGCCCCCGTCAAGTGACTCCCACTACTCTTTCTCTATTGGTACGTGATAGTCCTTTTGTTAGTTCCTTTTAAATTCAGCTTACTCATTATCTTCCTCCTAATGACTTACAATCATTTTATTTCAGATCATACATTATCTTGAAGAGTTTTACTTGATTAGGATAAGCCATTTATTCATGTCAACACCTTACTTATACTTTGGTACGATTTTCTTTATTCAGACACACTTGCGAATGCTTCATTTAGCACACTCACTCACCAATTTCCTAGGTGTTATGACGCCTTTCTGTTTCCTTTTTTCCTAATGACACCCTGTCATTATGAGTACATTTCTCAACCTTAGTTTCCGTTTCTCATCGCCACATATCTAGTGGGAGTCTTTATCCCTATTTCTAATTCTCAATTTCTACTTCGTTTCACGTGCACATCAAACTTTTGGTGATATTTATAATAATAACAAGTTTATCACTTGTGGTAGACTGTAATCACAGTTCTTTCTCTGTGGCTCCGTTTGGTAATGTCACTTGATGATTTTAGACACTCATGCGATACTGGTGAAGGACTTGGCCACGATTTTAGTGCCAGGTATTAATTTTCCATAATCATGTATAACTACAGATTATGACCAAGCTCATTATTATGTTTCTTACAGCCCTGAGGAAGTCAATGAGATTAATTTCTCGGAGACGAAACACGTGTTGGCTGTTGGATGTTGTTGTGATGACCACATATGGAATCTTTCTGATGTGATGAACATGTATGAAAACCTCGCACAAGAATAAAGACACTGAACTTTAACTCTGTTTGGATTATATATTGAATCTCCGAAGACCAAGAACCTAACTGCACAGACTCTTATCTTATTTCATACGAGTGCCCTGGCCTTTTGAATCAGTTTGGTTTTTCCTATTGGAGAAACACTGGAGGTGCTGGGTGGACCCTCCGTTCGGGAGCACCGTATTTACTATCTATTGTTAAAGAAATGTTTTGGTGATATTCTGTTAGCGCCTATCCCTATAATTTTCCCCCCTTTTCTTCACAACTTTTGAGTTCATGTAATGTTGAGTACCACTCTCTGCGAGGCCATAATGCTACTCAGTGAGTTTATGTGAAGAAATTCATATTTTGCTCGTAACTCATTACCTTTGTTCTGGGCAGCCCTTTTTAAACTCTGCAGAGGCAGCACATGCCCTACTGCAGGTGTTTTATTTGAAAACAAGTATGCTTTTTTATTTCAAACTTGACATGCATGTCAATTGTTGGGCAAGTGACTGTGCAGGACATCCGTGAGGGATCTACAGAGTACATACATGGAGAGTAGAAGTGAATGAGATGTCCCACAAACTATGAATTTCATATTTCATGTTTTTCCTAGATGTCCCTACTGCAGGTCACATTCTTGCTGTATGAAATTTAACGTAGTATTACAGTAATATCTGATTACAAAGTGCTATCAAAACCAAATGTATAGCCTACTGGTAACTTTGGCTGAGTAGATCCTTGCAGAAGTTACATTCCTATCCTATCCTTTTAGAGCTGTTTTGGAATTTGATAGATTCTATTTGAGCTCAGATGGAGTGCATTCGAAAAGACACAAAGAGGTCTGCCTAGGATTACAACCTCTGTCCATTTTTGATGTCTCTGCATGCGAGTGGATATTTCAGATGAATGGATCAAACAGAGGGAACCACTGAATGAATGAATATTCGTAATAGGGTCCCCATTCAGAGATTCAGGCACACCTAGTTGAGCTACTCTCATCAAAAGGCCTGGTTGAAGTGCTGGTTCCTAAGAGAGATTTCCTATGCATTTCACAGGGCTGAACTGGTAAGCCAATTGTCGAGTTGGGAGGCATGAGGTAGTTCCATACAGATGAGCTAGTTATTTAGTTTTGAATGCATGTAACTTGGATAGTGTTAATGCCATGAAATATTGCCTAGTAATGAATGTGTATCCCTGCTGCAAGCACTGAGAGTTGAAAGTCTTAGAACAGTACCTGGATTTTTATGCTAACACATTTTGCTTCTGGAATTCCAGATGAGGATGAATAAAAACCTCATTCATTACTGAATTATTTGACTCACACAAGTTCACGTACACTTCATCACTATCACTGAAACTTGGATTTACCTCCAAAGACCCTGCTACCCTGCACACCAAATGGACACCTCAGATACCCTCTACTTTAATGGTAAGGAGGTGGAGTTTGGCACCCTTATGAACAAATCCTTCCGTGCCATGCCGCCTCTCATATCCTCTTTACATCTTATGAATATCATTCCAGTGCAGTCTTATTACCTGCTAAGGCAAACATCATCTATCACCCTCCTGGCCCAATGTAATGCTTCTTTGAAGAATTAGATGCCATCCTTGATGTTCTCATCTCCTTCTTGCCCGTCATACTCCTGTAATTTCAACATAGCATTTATTAACCACTTCCATCACACTCTCTTCTCAACTCATTGCTAGTCACCCATTATTTAACACCCAACCCAGCCCCACTCACCAGTAAGGAAATTATCTTGTTGTCATTTTACATTTACTCTCCCACTCCATATCAATAATTATTGCCTCTCCAGCAGACCATCACCTTCTCCATCTGGTGATCAACTTCCCACATTCCACTCCCCCACTACTCTATCACCCACCTCGAGAAGGAAACACCCTCCCAAATTCTGCAGTTTACATGATCTACACACCAATCTCACAATCCTGCACCTCATTTTACTGCTTCAATGGCACTATCATATGATCCTTCAACTCACATTATCCACTTTCACTCCTACCCACCATGTACCCCACTTCTTGTGCTAAGCTCCTATGGTTTCTCCCGAGATTTGTCACATAAATCTGTGAGCTAGCTCTTTGGGCCTTTTTTGAGGTGAGTCATTTCTATCATTAAATGTATGGCTTCTCTCTCACCTTCCATTATATTGATACTCAGTAAAGTATACTTTACTGAATCAATCAATCAAAAAAATGTATAGAGCGCACTACTCACCCATGAGGGTCTCAAGGCGCTTGGGGGGAGATCAAAGGGGGGGGGAGCAGAGAGGGTCACTGTTCGAACAACCATGTCTTGAGGTTCTTTCTGAAGAGCAGGAGGTCTTTGGTTTTGTGGAGGTTGGTGGGGAGGGAGTTCCAGGTTTTGGGGGCGGGGTAGGAGAAGGACCTGCCTCCTGTGGTGGTGCGTTGGATGCAGGGGACTGTGGCTAGGGCGAGGTCGGCTGATCGGAGGTTACGGGTGGGAGTGTGGAAGTTCACTTTGTCGTTGAGGTAGGTTGGGCCGGTGTTGTGGAGGGATTTGTGTGCGTGGATGAGGATCTTGAATGTGATTCTCTTGTCTATGGGGAGCCAGTGAAGGGATTTGAGGTGTAGTGAGATTCGTTCGTGGCGTGGGAGGCCAAGGACGAGGCGTGCAGCTGTGTTCTGGATTCTCTGGAGTTTGCATTTGAGTTTGAGTGTGGTGCCGGCATAGAGGGCGTTACCATAGTCTAGTCTGCTGTTGATGAGTGCATGGGTGACTGTCTTCCTGGTCTCTGGGGGAATCCATTTGAAGGATTTTTTTAGAGTGCGGAGTGTGTGGATGCAGGAGGAGGTTAGAGCATTGATTTGCTGTGTCCTGGAGAGGGAGGGGTCCAGGTTGATGCCGAGGTTGCGTGCGTGGTTTGCGGGGGTGGGTGCGGGGCCTAGGGCGGTGGGCCATCAGGAGTCGTCCCATATGGTTTTGTTGGGGCCGAAGATGATGATCTCGGTTTTGTTGGAGTTAAGCTTGAGGTGGTTAGTTGTCATCCAGTTGGCGGTGTCGAGGAGAGCAGCGAGTAGGTTGGTTTTGGCAGTGGTGGGGTTGCGGGTGAGGGAGAGGATGAGTTGGGTGTCATCTGCGTGGGAGAGGATAGTGATTCCGTGTGATCGGAGGATGTTGGCTAGGGGGATCATGTAAATGTTGAAGAGTGTTGTGCTGAGGGAGGACCCTTGTGGGACTCCGCAGATGATCTTGGTAGCGGTGGAGTGGAAAGGTGGAAGGTGGACTCTCTGGGTCCGGTCGGTGAGGAAGGAGGTGAGCCAGTCTAAGGCCTTGTGGCGAATTCCTATGTTGTGGAGGCGTGTGCGGAGTGTGTGGTGGCAGACAGTGTCAAAGGCTGCGGAGAGGTCTAGGAGGATGAGTGCGACGGTCTCGCCTTTGTCGACTTTGGTCCTGATGTCGTCAGTGCATGCGATGAGGGCGGTTTCCGTGTTGTGGTTCTTGCGGAACCCGGATTGTGAGGGGTCAAGGGTGTTGTTTTCTTCGAGGAAGTGGGATAGGTGGGCGTTGACTAGTTTCTCGGCAACCTTGGCGGGGAAAGGGAGGAGGGAGATGGGGCGATAGTTGGAGAGGGTCTCCGGGTCTTTTTTTTTTTTTTTAGGAGAGCAGTGATTTCCGCGTGTTTCCAGGGGTCTGGGTAGGTGGCGGAGTCGAAAGAAGAGTTGGTTATGTTGCGGAGTATGGGGGCGATGGTTGGGCTGGCTTTGTTGTAGATGCGATGTGGACAGGGGTCAGAGGGGGATCCGGAGTGGATGGAGTTCATGGTTTTTTCGGTTTCTTCGTGTGTGGTGGGGGCCCAGGTGGTGAGTGTGGTGGGGGGGTCATGAGTGGGGATTGAGTTGGGTGAGTGAGGGGTGTGTGTGGTGGGTGTGTGTGGTGGGTGGGTGTGGTATGAAGCTGTTGTGGATGTCCAGGATTTTGTGGTGGAAGTGGTTGGACAGGGCGTCACATAGGGGCTGTGTGTGTGAGGGGTCAATGCTGCTGGCTTTGGGTTTGGCTAGTTCATTAATGATGGTGAAGAGTTCTTTGCTGTTTTGAGAGTTGTTGTCAAGGCGTGTCTTGTAGTGATCTCTTTTGGCGGTGCGTATGAGTTGGTGATGGGTGTGAGTGGTGGCTTTGAGGGTGGAGAAGTTGGTTGTAGAGGGTTCTTGTTGCCATATTTTCTCCACTTGGCGGCATTTGCGCTTGGAGTCTTGGAGTTCGGGGGTGAACCATGGGGTGTTCTTGATGTTGCGAGTGGCGATGTGTTTTCTGAGGGGGGCTAGTGTGTCTGCGCAGGTAGTGATCCATTTCGAGAGGTTGTGTGCTCCTGCGTTGGGGTCGTTGGTGTGGGGGGGTGGTTGTGAGACAGTTAGGAGTTCAGGCGTTCTGTGGGGATCTTGTCCCACATTCGGTAGGGTGTGGTGTGTTGATGGTGGTGTGTGGGGGGTTTGGTGAAGGAGAAGTGGACGCAGTGGTGGTCAGTCCAGAGGAGGTTGGTGGTGTGGGTGTAGGCTATGTGTTGGCTTGAGGTGAAAATTGCGTCAAGCGTGTGTCCTGCTGAGTGGGTGGGTGCGGTGACCAGTTGTTTGAGTCCGAGGTTGGTGAAGTTGTCTAAGAGGGAGGTAGAGTTGTGGTCTTGTAGGTTCTCCAAGTGAAATCCAACTGAATGGGAACCATTCAGTTGGAAGTAGAGCTTCCCTGGCTCCCATTCCAGTTAATATAGTTTACTCACCTGAATGTGGACCAGTGGAGTGAGGGAACTGGTGGACCTGCACAGTAGGTCTGAGCTGGGCCAGCTTGGAGAGATCTGGGCATCCTCTCCAGCTCTGAGAGTTGCACTCGGAATAAGTCTGAACTTAGGACTCCTTTGAGTCAAAGCCTATTCTTGGATCTGAGGACAGCTTGTAAGCTTGGTAACACCTATCTGTGGCTAATACTGTTGTTGGAAGATTACCCCTGTTTATGTTTTTTAGTATGGTGGTATCACCAGTAGATGTTGAGAGATACTGCACTGTATCCTTGCTTCATCACATTGTGACCTCCTGCTAAACCTGCTTGTGAAAAACAGTCTGGCATTTCGGTCACTGCAGTACACTGTCTTCTAGCAAAGTCTTGTGATTTGTTTCTGGTTGACACATGTTTCTGTAGATTCCTGATCTTAATTAGATCCATCTGCTGTCAGACTGGTTCGGAATAGCTTTTTCCCAGCCTCTGCTCTCCAGTACCACCAGGTTGTACTATGTAGTTCAAGCTGTGACTCCACCAAGTGGACATCACATCGCCGGCGTAGGAGCCAGCCTGTGTACTTAAGTCAGTAACAGTTTTTCCACATTTCGTCAATGCTCTCTGGAGCTTCTTCTTGATACTTCACTGACAATTTTTTCCTCAGCTTTAACTGCAAGTATATCAAATGTCTCTTCCTAATTTTTTGTGTTCAAACCTTATTTTAAGTGTTGCCAGTGAATATCCTTATGTGGTGACATATCCGCCTGTGAATCTGCTGCCTGTGATGTGTTCTCTGATGTAGCTGAATGCCATCAGAGAGCAGGAAGGCAAATTATTTTTGGCCAAGGCTCACAGGAACATGCTGAAGCAGATTCCATCTCATACAGATACAGGGTCCTGAGTAGAAATGATCTTCCAAAATATCTACCAATAAAAACTGCTACAGAAAGGAGAAGGTATCTTCTTTGAGGTAATAGTCCCATTCCAGGGACCGGTTAGATTCACAGCATCGTTTCCTAACAAAGGGCTTTTCCTCTGAGCCAAATCCAAAGCTGTAGATGCTCGAGCCACACTTTTTCTGGTCCATTTACGACCTCTGCAGTGGTTGAGGCTTTCCACTACGCCATGTTGGACATCCTTAAGACTGCTTTGGTACCCTCTCGGCTGCTTCATAAGGGCGCACCCGCTCTTTTGGACTTGGTGACTGCCAGCTTTAACCCTGACACCGCCAAAGGCTCCTGCATAGCAACTCAGGAAGAAGTTGATACCAACTGCTGTCCGCTTGCATAATCCATGATGTCACCCCAGAGCCAGTCACGGATACACACTGTGAGTCGCTACCCATGCTGCCTTTGGAGTTATGTGAAATTACCTACATGGCACAAGAGGTCAGAACGTTTCTTGAATTCAGAAATTAGTCATGATGGAGTAGTTAGTTGTCTCCTATTCGGGAAATGGTGATGATTTCATCTACGTCAGAAGTCCATGTATTTCCATACTTAGACAACTGGTTAATGAAGGAGTCTCCAGGGCTGTTTAAGGAACATCTTCGGCTCTTCCTTATGACTTGGACTTTATCATCAGTTCTGAAAAGTCCCACGTCAGTCCAACAGACAGGTTGACCTTTATAGGAGCGGTGGTGCACCCGAGCAAATGCAGGCTTTTTTTACTCCTCAGAGGATCGTGGTTGTTTGGGAGAAGATTCTGAGATTTCTGACTCAAATGCATTTGCTGGACCTAAAGGTCCTACACCTGCTTGAACTTGTTCATCCTGTTGGCTCCGGTAGCCACCTGATAGATGAAGTCCATTGAGTGGTGCCTGTGACGTCAGTGGCTTCACATTAAGGAAGCCTGTTGGCTTTGGTGCAGTTCTTCCATTTATTCCAGCTCGCATTGCAGTGGTGAATGGGGATTGCCTGTTCAGCCCACCGCAGGCATAGTCTATGTTGTCATGGATGGTTCTTCAATGAGCAGGAGTGTCTATCTAGGCAGCATGACGTTGCAAAATGTTTGCTACACATCAAAGCAGCATCTGCACATAAATAAGTTAGTGGTGTGGTTGCTTCATCTTGGCAAGAAGACACTTACATTTCTCCTTTCAGTGTCAGGGGAAAACACTCTTGCTAGAGGACTTCGAATGGGAAGTACACGTCAAAGTAACAAAATGTTCTTCTTCAGATTGGGGTGTTATAAAAACCATTACAATACAAATAAAAAAGAAATAACATGGCCTACATTCTCATACTAAAAAACACAAATTGATTGCTTAAAAAACTTGATCGATTTAAATACGTAAACATGTTTCATACTGTGTTCTGTCCATTCAGTTCTAAAATTCTATTTCATTACATTAAAAAATTCTACAAGATGGACTATATAAAATGTCTCGGTATTTTTCGGGTAGTCCATAACATAAACATATACAGTGACGCACTTCTGCCATTTCCAGATGAAGACAGCTCCAACTCAAGCATGATATTGTCATTTGGGATCTGCAGGTGATCGGTGACTCGACAGCGTCTGCACTAGTGTTACATAAGCTGTCTGATCTAAGTCGGTGCCAGAAGGGGATCAAGGAGGTACTTTGCTAGAGTAGTGTGATTCCCTGCTAGACTGGTCTTGTAAAGGTGGTTGATATAAGATTAATTGTGCTCAGGCAATTCACCTTTTATTGTGACATTGCAAGCTGTGGAGGTGGATGATTATTTTCTCCAATAGGGCAGTTGCTAGGTCCAAAAACGTTGGTAGTCTGGTCAGGAGATGCGCTTCTGTTCCATGCAAACTTTAGTCGAGGGCTGCTTTGGTTGATGTAACCCCTAGGCGAATGAAGCAAGGGCGTAAACATTTTTTTCTAAGATCTGGGAGATGTGGAAAAAAGACATGATACATGTAATGATCTGGAGTTGCTTCCACACTCCCTTCAGTATAAACGTCCATGGTTAGGTGGTCTTCAAAGGTGATAGTAAGAATCTGCATCTCATGTATTTGGTATGTGTTGTGTGTTTCAAACTACTGAGTAGATACGGTTGCAGAGAGGGCAATGCAAACAATGGCAACAGGAGCTGTGCGCATAATAGATTTCCAAAGGCCTCCAAGTTGGTTCAGAAATATGAATTCCTGGCATCTATTTAAGCCGTTGTTTTAGCATAGCTGTAGTCCAGGCTGGACTCCTATAGATCCCTAAGCTGGTAATTATTTAGTATACTGTAAAGGTGCCATAGCCCGTTGACTTGATGAATGTGAGGAAAGTTTGTTAGTTTGTTCCAGACCAAACGTTTTAGGGACTCATCAGGTGCCATGCTCAACCTCTGGCAGAAGTTGATAAAGCTGAGGTCTGCTAATGCACTTATACCCAGTAGACCGAACTTGAGCCTTAACTGACTGGCTGGCTTTTTGGCGGTACAAACATGACCCTGATTGGTCCCAAGTAAAACCTCTCAAGACTGGTATGCATAAATCATGCCCAAATCAGGGCTCTGTATAACATAGCAGGAATCATGTTTGCTCTGAATAGTTCCAGGATGTACATACCTTACGGGCATTTTAGTTGGCTGGTGATATACCAAGATTGATGTTGCAGGACAGTACAGGGGCTGACAGAGATTTTCGTTAATTATCAAATTTTAGCTAGCTCTAAACCCCTAAGTACTGGTAGGCCTCAGTTATTGATATCATTTTGAGTGTTAATGCTCCATGAATATTTCGTCTTACAAGTGATGAATTTCACAATTTTAGTTAAAACTAAATTTAGGTTTAGTTCCGCAATGAGATTGTAAATGATGAAACCATTTAAGACCCTTTGTTAGCCAACTGCTATCTAGTCGAGCAACACAGTGGCCTCGGCATACACTAAACGCAGCACATGTTGACCGCTTAATTTCAGTGGGTAGGTCATCAGGTTAGCAAATTAAGTTGAGAGATAAGCAGTGTACAGGTTATAAAGTGCTAGGGCCAGCACACAGCCTTGCTTTAGGCCCCAGTTATTAAGAATTTTCTTGAAGATCATAGTGCCAATCCACAACTTGATACAAACCCATGTATCTACATTCAGGAGTATGATTGCCTTAAATCGCTGCTCTGGAATACTCCAGGTTTGCAGATGTGGCCACAAGGTTCTGTGGTTCACTTTTTCAAAGGCCACACTGTAGTCTAAAGAGCAGCCATATAGATGAGTTTTGTTTTAGGGCCTTGTTTGCTAGAAGGCTGATTGCACAAATGTTGTCCAGAGTTCCACATCCTTTCCTAAACCCGGTCTGAAATTTTGGGAGAATGTTTTGGTTGAAGGCCCATTCTCCCAGCCCTTCTAATAATATCCTGGTAAAGGCTTTTGTCTCAAACAGTAGACCAATGGTTTCTGTAATTCTGTGGTTCATTTCTTGGACCTTTCTTATGGATGGCTTGGAGGATTGAAGCTCGCTAGTTGTCAGGAATTATGTTATTAGATAGTATTCCTCTGTAGAGAATTAACAGAGAAGTGGATCAGCTGACTGCATCTTGCTTGAAGACTGCCCTGAGAACCCTGTTTGGGCCCGGAGTGCCATTTGTATTTGATGCCATGAGCGCTCTTGTCACTTCATCACTTGTAAGGCAAAGTGCAGATTTTTGTGGATCAGACTGATTTTTATGGGTCAAGCGTGCAAGACCATGTGCTAGCGCATGCATCTCGCTTGCGAGACTCTGTTGTGTACAGTAAAGGGCTTGGAGCCAGCCTGTCACTCACCATTTGTTGGCTTGCGTGACAATCTTCTTTACAGCCTCGTAGTTTGTAATTGCAGGCCTGAAATAGTTTATGTTCCTCTCTGTAAAGCAGTGACCAAGCATTAATTGATTCAGCTTAATAAGTGCCTGTCAGTTGTTTCTGACATGAACCAGGTATTTTTTTTGTTATTTTTAACATCTAGTGACCTGCAAACCAAAGGTTTGTGACTGGCAAAAACATGCCCAGTAGGACAAACAAAATTGCTAAGTTTTATTTTTTATAGCTAATTTTCTTTTATTTTGCCAAGTCGTCTTTTCCCACTTTCTACTCATGCTTTCTTTTGTTTTTGCTCATGGACACTCTTCTCCAAAGATGATGAGTATCTTGTTTGAAATATTGCAAAGCGATATTGTTTCTTTATTATGTGTCATTTCTGAAATAATGTGTTGAGAAATTTTACAGTACACCCAATCTACCTCACTCCAATCTGCCCCACTATAATCAAATCAAATCCACCCCAATTTAACCCACACCAATTCACCCTACTCCAATCCAAACCATGCACCCCCTTACTCAAATCCTCCCAACACACCCAATCTAATCTGTCCCACTCCAATTCTCCTCACTCTAATCCATACAAATCTGCCCCACTCCAATCCAGAACAATCTGCCCAACTCTGTTCTGCCCCACTCCAAAACCAAAACAATATACCCCACTCCAATCCAAAACAATATGCTCCGCTCCCATCTACCCCACTCCAATCCAAAACAATGTGCCCCACTCCAATCCAAAACAACCTCTCCCACTCCAGAACAATCTGCCCCAGTACAATCTGCTGCACTCCAATCCAAAACAATCTGCCCTGCTCCAATCTGCCCCACTGCAGTCAAAAACAATCTGTCCCACTTTAATCCAAAACAATCTGCCCACTCTAATCCATCCCACTCCCATCTGTCACAACCCAATCCCAAACAATCTGTCCCACTCAAATCCACTCGACTCCAATCTGCCTCATTCTAATCCAAAACAATCTGCTCCTCTCCAATTCGGCCCACTCCAGTCTGCCCAACTCCAATCCAAAACAATCTGTCCCG
Source organism: Pleurodeles waltl (assembly GCF_031143425.1). Classification (NCBI taxonomy): domain Eukaryota; kingdom Metazoa; phylum Chordata; class Amphibia; order Caudata; family Salamandridae; genus Pleurodeles; species Pleurodeles waltl. Next base: position 1,327,625,489 of record NC_090446.1, on the reverse strand, counting down.
CTCAAATCTGCCTTACTCCAATCCACTCCATCACAATTCACCCCACTCTCATCCAGTCCACCCCAGTCCACTCACATCCAATCCAACCACCAACCCAATTGACCCCAATCCAATCCACCCCACTCGAATCCACCCCAATTAGATCAACAGTAATACAATTTGCCCCACTCCAATCCAAAACAATCCCTCCCACTTCAATCTGCATCAGTCCAATCTGCCCTACTCCAAGACAAAACAATCTGCCCAAATTCAATCCAAGGCATCCTGACCCACTTCAATCCATTTCAGTCTGCCCCACTCTAATCCAAGACAACCAGCCCCACTAACACCTGCACCACTCCACACTTTCCCAATCCAATGCCAAACTACCCATTCCAATGCAATCCACCTCACCTCACCCCATTCCAATCCACCTCACTCCAATCCAATCCACCCCACTCACCCCAATCCAATCTACCCCAATTCGCCCCACTACAATCAAGTTCACCTCACACCAATCCAATACACCCCACACCAATTCAGTCCACCGCAAGCCAGCCCAATCCAATCTATCCCCCTCCAATCTAATTACCTTAACCCCAATCCAATACAACCCAACCCACCCCACCACAATCCACTCAAATCCAATCCACCCCGTTCCAGTCTAATCCACCCCACTCCAGTCCAATCCACCCCACCCCACCCCACTCCAACCCACCTCACTCCAATCCATCACCATCCCACTTGAATCCAACCCACCCTACTCCAATCCAATTCACCTCATTCTAATCCTCTCCAATCAAGTCCACCGCTATGCAATCCACCTCACTCCAGTCCACCCACACCACCCCAGTCCATCCCACTCAAATATAATCCACTTTAATCCACCCCATTTCAATCCAATCCAGTCCACTTAATCCACCCCACTCCAGTCCACATTAATCTTCCCTGCTCCACTCCAATCCACCCCTCCCTAAACCACCTTAATCTACCCCACCTCTCTCCAATCAGTCCACCCCACCACAATACAATCCACCCCACTCCAATTCAATCCAACCACCCCACCCCAATCCACCCTAATTCAATCTGCCACAATCTCCTTCAATCCACTCTACTCCTATCTACCACACCACACCCCAATCCAATCCACCCACCCCAATCTGCCACACTCAAGCCAAACCACCTCACTCCACTCTACTCCACCCCATCCCAATCCGATCCACCCACACCAATCCACCCCACTTCAGTCCACCACACCACACTCCAGTCCAGTCCACCCCACTCCAATGCACCCAACACCACCCCATCCCAATCCAATCCGCCTCACCTCAATGCCGTCCATCCCAGTCCAATCCACCCTACTGCAATCTAACCCAACCCACCTCAATACACCCCTCATTGCACTCCACTCATTCCACCCCATCCCATTTCAATCCACTCCACCTCACTTCATTCCATCCCCCTCTAATCCACCCCACTGCAATCCACCCCACCCTACCCCAATCCACCCTACCCATCCCAGTCAGTCCACCACACTCCAATCCAATCCATCGGCCCCACCTCACTCCAATTCACCCCACTCTAATTCACTCCAATCCAATCCATCCCACTCCAGTCCAATCCATCCCACTACAGCCCACTACACCCCAATCCAGTCCACCCCAATCCAATCCAATCCACCCCACTCACTCAATCCGCCACTCTACTTCAATCCACCCACTTCAATCCAATCCAACCCATCTCATCCCAGTTCAGTCCACCACACTCCAATCCATCTAGCCAGCCCCACTCCAATCCATCCCCCCCACTCTAATCCACCTCACTCCAATCCAATCCACCTGCTTCAATCCTATCCACCCCACTTTACTCTAATCCTGTCCACCTCACTTGAATCCTATCCACCCCGCTCCAGTCCTATTCACGCCACTCCAATTCAGTGAATCCAATCCACCCCACCCAAATCCAATCTAATCCACCCCACTCCAACTGAATCCACCCAAACCCAATCCAATCCACCCCACCCTATCACTCCAACCCAAACCACTCACCCTAATCAATCTAACCCACCCCACTCAAATCCACACCAATCCCATCTACCTCACCCCATTTCAATCCACCCCACTCCACTCAACCGACCCCACTCTACTCAGTCCAATCCACCCTACCCCACTCCAATCAATCTACCCCACTACCTTAATCCACTACAACCTACTCCACCTTATTCCATCCCACTCCACTCTACGACACTCTCTGCCACTGAACTCTACTCGCCTCTATGTAACTCTACAACACTCTACGACATTCCAACAAATCCACTCTATGGCTCTCTACTTCTACTCCACTCTACGACATTGCAACAAATCCTCTCTACAGCACTCTACTCCCGACTCCACTCTGACACACCATGCCACGAACATTCAGCCATGCTGAACAGCAGCCATACTGGTATACAACATGGCAAAGCACATTGCCAAAGCCAATAGCTTTTCTATAGGTGTGACCTATTGGTTTTGCCAACACTTGTGTTTTTTTAATCCGGTCTCTATCGGAGCTTTCCAGTCCCGAGCCTGGTTTAATAATGACAGACAAGCGTTCGCTGTTAGATGTCAATGACTGGTAGTAGTAGAGGTTTAATAAGTAAACCTCCCAAGTTTGTTCATCAATTAAAATGATTTCTCGAGTGAAATTAAATTGTGAATTAGGCAACAGAATGCCGTGCTATCCGTGGTACAGATCCACTTATTGTCAGTCCACTTCAGAGCTTCAAATTTGTTTTTCACCTTCTACTATTTGGATTTGTATGTTCTTGTTAAGTGTTGAATACATGCTGAAACATCAGGGATCGCGCCGCCTTTTAGCGATTGCCTGCTTAGCTTACAATACATCTAGTTCTATCGAGTGGCAAGTGGCGGATGTCATGTTTTTGGGTTTCTGCTCGTGTTCCATAGAGTCTTGCCACTTGTGATAGATCGAACTGTGCGGTGGTGATCTATCAAAGTTTTTAGAATTGTAGGTCAGCCTGAACATATCACGTCCTTTACATTTTGCTGAGTTCCGTAGGCGATTAGAGTATTACCTTCAGCCTGCCTACATTCTCTGTATTTAATTTGCGAGTCCAAATTTCGTTATATTGTGCACTGCCGAAAGCTTATGTCCTCGAAAGAAATTGTTTTATGGGTCTCATAGAGCTCCTCTCTACAGTCGATTATCACCTCTTGATAAATATGGTCACTTTTTTCACTCTCTGCAATCCGATATTATTTATTTGCCTCTAGGAGAAGTGGAGTGGCTGATACCTAATCCAGAACTTTTGCTGAGTGACTTGTTATATGAGTGGCCTTTGCCAGAATGTCCGGTATAAAGTGGCCATTTAAATTTATCAGGCCCCTTTCAAACATTGATGTCCATTTTTAGGTCGAGCATAGCAGCGCGCCCTTTTCCGAGGTGTTGGTATGTATCTGGGATTTTAGCAACGCCCACCACACGCTCATTACTATCACTCGTTCGTGGGCTTGACTTTCAGAAATCCTTTGTTATCAGTGGTACATGCTTTACGTTTTTCCCTCCTTGTGGCGGTTTGGTTACCGCCTTGCGGACCAACCCTGTTACGTGGATAATTGCGCATTTGCCCATATGTTTGACTGCGAGCGAACTTCTTTTTACTTTAGAACTCCAGACAGCTCTTCAAAGTACTGAACTTCAAACCACAGCGCCAAGAGACGACCGTGGAAGCGTTATCAGGCACACCACTGTAATCAGTTCTGCCAGATTGGGCGATTTCCCACACGGATGGGCGATATTTTTCCCATTTGTGGGGTAAAAAAAAACAATTGCAGGAACCTAACTGTTGGGCGATTATTAGCGCTTTATGTGTAAAATTCTTTGCAGGGCGGCACAGCCGCCACAGCAGAGGACGTGCACTACCCGCACCCCCACATGAGACTATAAAATGGACTCTCCCACAGTGACAGTGTGTGTCACATAAATCATGAGCGTGCAAAAGCACTACCAAGTGACGGCCTGGCCCCTGCAAAAAATTATTGGCCAGAGGCAGCACACGTGTCCAGCGCAGACATCCGCGGCTGGTGACAAATTGCAAAACTGCTGAGGAATGACCACCCTCCCGCTACATCAGGCACGTAAACACGCCTTAGAGGCAGGCGAGAGCGCACATGATCTGGAACGGGGATGCCTTGCAGTGGCGGCCGGCAGCTTTAGGAGGGAGGGGGGCGGCCGGGACGCACACACACACACACAGACACTCATTCTTTCACACACAGACACGCACGCACGCACATCCATTAACAACACTCATACCATTCAAACATGCACACATGTACCAAACATTCATTTCAAAACATCACACACACTCATTCTTTCACACACGCACGGGCGCACATCCATTAACAACATTCATACCATTCAAACGTGCACGCAGGCACCAAACATTCATTTTAAAAGATCGCACACACTCATTCTTTCACACACGCACGCACGCACATGCATTAACAACACTCATAACACTCAAACATGCACGCGCGCACCAAACATTCAATTTAAAACATCACACACATACACACACACACTTACCTTCAGCCTCCAGGTCCCAGGAGGGTTGGGACTGCTGCCTTCCCTCACTGGCTGACCTTAGGTCCACCAGTGAGGGAAGGCAGCAGTCCCAGCCTTGTCACAGAGTGGGATGGGGTCAGTGAGACTGCTGACCCCACCCCACTCTGTGACGAAGTGTCAATGATTGACACTCGCCCTGGGCACTTCAGAGCTTAAACCTGAAGCGCCCAGGGAGAGTGTCAATTGGTAATGCTTTCCTCGCCACCCAGGGGAGGGCCTCGAGGCACCTTTGCTGAGCCGAGGAGGTCACGCCCATAGGAGCTGTGACCTCCTCAGCCCAGCAAACTTCAGCTCAGGCAGCCGGGAGTGTGCGCAAATCGCGCATGTCTGCTCCTGGCTGCCCGAGCTGAACATGGAGAGTGTCTGTCAGGCTGACCTTTGTTCAGCCTGACAGACACTCTTCATGAGGGGCAAAAGGTGGGGGGGCGTGGCCCCTCCACCCTAAAGGATGGGCCACCACTGATGCCTTGTATATCAGCGACGCAGTCCTAACCCTCCACCTCAGCTGGGCTGCAATTCTATGTCAGGACCGGAGGCGAGGATTATGCATAACTTTCTTCACTTTATTCAAACAGCAGATTCAAAGAAAAACGTAATAAAGTGAAAATATCTGCAAAAACTACAAGTCCCATGAGTCAGTAGTGTATAGTCTATGATAGTCCAATCACTGTACAGCACACAGTATAAATATGTATGACGTCTCTTCCTGTTCCTCTTTCTTCACTGCTCGTCAGTTAAGTACATTCCCAATCGATTTCCTTAAAATCAGATATTTATTTTATTGTTATATATTATATATTTCTTGCACTATTTATGTAGTGCAGTAGGCTTTTGGCTCGAGCACTCGCATTTTTTATCTTTTATCTTCGCGGTTCGAAAGAGGCGCGCGCACCCCGTCGCACTGTCAGACGCGTCAGCTGTCTTCTGAGGAGGCTCTTACGGAGCGCCTCAGCTGATGACGACGCGTGTTTCAGGGCAACCCTGACAGGAAATTCTTTGAATTCCTGTCATGTGTTAGCTTTCCTGAACCTACCCTCGCTTAAACTATTTATTTTTTCTGTCAAATATTTATTTGACTTTTCTCATATTAGAGCACCAGCGAGGGGGCTACCCTTTTATCCTTTGGGTGTATATATTTTGAAACCAGCTTTTATTTTTTCTTATAAAAAAAAAACAAAGAAAGAAAACACATTTTTTATATTTTTTCTTCTATAATTTTATTGACTTTGGTGCTCTCACCCTTATAATTGACCAGTCTATTGATCACAAAACCACTTCCTTCCAGGATGCACAACAGGAATGGCCTTCCCAACATCTTCCCCCAGAGGTGAGTCAAGCGCTTTCTTCTGCTATTTCTAATGCGCTTGCACCTCTTAGGGAACAGGTTGATAAACTCGCAATGAGTATCCCAGGGTTTTTTTTCTGGCACTTCTCAACCCAAACCGGGCCCTAGTGGGATTAGATCTGGGGGTAAAAAGGCCTCAAAGCGTGACGCAGGGCACCTGGAGGGTTTTGATAGACTTACCGAAACATTCCTTAAGAGTGCGGGCATGCTTAAGCATTTACCCTATCGGGAGGAAGACAACTCCGGAGAGAAAAGCGACTTTGTCGCAAAAAATACCTTCAACCGGGGTCCCCCTTGAAGGGGAGGGTGATTCAGATGAATATTTATCCTCAGATGAGGAACTGGAACTAAGTAGACCTTGGCGTCCTAACTCTGTTTCCCCAGATTCTCCTGAAGAAGATTCTGATATGTTTAACCCCTCGGAAATTTATCATCCTAGGTCTTCTGAATGGGTCCCTGAGCCTAAGGTAGCCGACTATGTGGCGGATAAATTACATCAACCCAAGAGAGAGAGGTTAGAGCTAAACTTAGAGCAGAATGCCCTAAGCCCTCTTTACCGGGCAAGGTAGCTGTTACACCCAATATCGACCCAAAGCTATGTACCTTTTTTAGTAAGTACATTAAGAACCCTAAGAAGGGTATAGACAGATCTTGGAGAAACTGCCAAGACAAACTCCTGGATGTTGTTGGCCCTCTTACCCAGATTATTCAATTGGCGGAGCAAGCCAAGCATTCTGGTACCCCACTCTCTGTAGAGGTTATTCCGGGTTGGGCTCAAAGAGCTATCTGTCTCCTAGGAAATGCCAACTGCACTCTTGCGGCAGAACGAAGGAGATCCTTACTTATTAAAATTGATCCCAAACTCGGCGAATTAGCCACTTCTGAAGCAGGAGCAATAGCTCTGGGAAACCTCTTTGGGGAGCCATTTGTCAAAGAATTAGGCAAATTTGTACCTACTTTTTCCACTCTTGACAAGGCCCAAAACTCCATCAAAAAGATTTTTCCCAATAAGGTTTTTGCTGGGGCCGTACGAGGAAGGGGTCGCTCCTCCGGCCGCCTTTACCATCAAGGCCCCTCTAGAGGATACCCAAAGAGGAACAACGGCTGGAACGATGGTCGTCAAGGAACATTCTACCCTTCGCGAGGTTCTGGCAGAGCCAGGGGCAACCGCGTCAGAGGAGGAGCTAATGGACCAGGAGGAGTTTCCGGTAAGCATTACCCCTTTTTTCCCTCTAGAACTGGGGGGAAATTTGCTCACAACTGGGAAACAATAACAAAGGATCCCTGGATCCTTCAAATGGTTGGTTTATCGACACTTCAAGATGGAAGGCATTCATCTATTGAGGGACATTCTACTTCCAAACGATTGCATGATCAGACTAGACCTCAAAGATGCTTATCTTTCAGTCCCCATTTTCTCCCCTCACCGGAGATTTCTTCAATTCTCATGGAAGGGTCAGATTTACGAATTCCGAACTCTTCCTTTCCGTCTTTCATCAGCTCCATGGTGTTTTACTGAACTTATGAGGCTCATAGTAGAATTCCTTCATACTAGGGGCATAAGGATGATAATCTACCTGGACGATATTCTTCTGATGGACCGATCTCTAACTCAGCTCACATCCAATCTGAGCATTTCTATTGCTCTCCTCCAGAATCTTGGGTTTATTATCAACGAATCCAAATCAGAACTAACTCCTTCTCAGAAAATAGTTTTTCTTGGTTTCATCATAGACTCTTTTGCAGCGTCTCTCAGCCTTCCATTGTCGAAACTTTCCAAGATTCGTAAAGAACTCAAAACAATTCTCAGAAGGGAAAGAATTTCTCTCCGTCAATTAGCCAGAGTTGGGGGACTTCTATCCTCTTCCATCCAAGCCATCTTCCCAGGTCCTCTTCACTACCGTGCCTTACAGAGATTAAAAGCTTCTCATTTGAGAAAGGGTCTAACTTATTCGGAAATAATTTCCTTATCTCCAGAAGCCAAAACAGAACTACAATGGTGGATAGACCCCATGAAAGCCTGGAATGGCACAGCGATTTTCGGGTCGACTCCGGACATGATTATAGAATCAGATGCCAGTCGTCTAGGATGGGGAGCCAGATGCGGGGAAATCTCCATGGGAGGCAGTTGGTCAGAGGAAGAACTCTCTCTCCATATCAACTGTCTAGAACTATTGGTGGGATCTTTTGCAATCAAATCCCTCACAAAGGACAAAGTGTGTTGTTCCATTCTTCTGAGGATGGACAAAGTATCAGCTGTCCAATATAGCAATTGCCTGGGAGGCACTCGGTCAAAGGCTCTCTCAGAACTAGCAAAAGTTTTCTGGCATTATTGCCTTCAGAAACAGATCTCGGTAGTGGCGGAGTATATTCCGGGTTCACTCAATAGCAGACTGGAACTCCAGGAACTTCAAAGACAACACTGATTGGAAATTGGATCCCAAAATTTTTCTTGTCCTGATAGAAAGGTGGGGACCTTGCAATCTCGACCTTTTCGCACCCCGTCTTTATCATCAGCTGACGAGATATGTCAGCTGGAGACTGGATCTGGGAGCGATAGTGACAGATGCTTTTCTTCAGGATTGGTCAAAAGACCTTCCGTATGCCTTTCCCCCCTTCATAAGGTTTCCCAGAGTGGCAGCTCAGGTAAGACGTCAAATGGCTTCCTTGGTTCTTGTGTCTCCGATTTGGAGGTCTCAAGCTTGGTTCCCGACTCTAATGGAACTATCTAGGGACCTTCCGATCCGTTTTCCATCATTCCCTTCGATTCTTCACGATCACCAAGGGTCTCCTCACCCGTTGATTCTTCAAGGTCATCTCTGTCTCATGGCTTGGAGGATTTCCGGGGACATTGGAAAAACAGACTCCTTTCTAAAGAAGCTAATAACTTCATCCAACAAGCCTGGTCCGTTAGCACCACTAAAACATACAGACGCCTGGAACAGATGGTCTTGTTGGTGTGTGGCGAAACATATTGATCCCTTGGGGGCACAACTCACCTATATCCTAAATTTCTTGGCAGAACTTGCCCATTCGGGTCTGGCCTATCGCACCATTAATACCTTTAGGTCAGCCATTTCTGCAGGGCATATAGACATTAACAATAAACCAGTAGGTGAACATCCATGGGTATGTAAACTAATGGAGGGCATCTGTCTTTCTAAACCTCGTGAGCCCAGATATTCAGGTTTATGGGATGTGAATGTAATCCTAAATATTCTTTCGCATTGGCACGATAATCACCTCCTATCTCTAAAACAGATTTCGGCTAAGTTAGCGATACTACATTGTCTCATTTCTTGTAAAAGGGTATCTGATGTTAGAGCCTTGGATCTCTTTGCTAGGGTCTTTACCCCGGAAGGTGTTACTTTCACTATCTCTAGGAGAACTAAAACCAATATCAGAATTGTGTCTTACCCAGCCTTTCCGGATCATCCAAAACTATGTGTCGTAAACTGTATCAAGGCTTATGAAAACATCACGAATAGATGTCAGACCTGCGGGTGAGTATCAACTTCTTATCTCCTTACAAAAACCCTTTAAAGCAGTTTCATCCCCGACTATTGCTAGATGGGTTAGATGGATCATGGCTGAGGCAGGTATTGGCATACGTACATTTGGAGCTCATTCCACCAGAGGAGCTATGGATTCTAAAGCCATACAGGTAGGTGGTAGGCTAGAAGACATCATGAATGCAGCTGATTGGTCTTCGGAGTCCACCTTCAAAAAGTTCTATTTTAAACCTATTTTAGAACCTGCGTCTCTGGTTGTAAGTAAGCTTTAAACATGCATAATCCTCGCCTCCAGTCCTGACAGAGAATGAAAAATTTCCTAGCTAACGAGAAGGAAAGTTTCAACTCTATTAAGGACACGGAGGCGAGGATTATCCCACCCAGGCATTTCTTTTCATAGCCTTTTTTTCCCTCCCAATTACTATGACTTCTCTTACTTCAAGTAAGTAACCTTATTGTAATACAATTCATGCTTTAATAATTCTGATCGTTACACATGACTAAGTTTTGATATTATTTTTTCCTTATGATCTATTTATCCATCCTTCAATATTGTATATTTTCTCTTATGAAACTTATACGATAAGGAATTGGATAACTTGTTTTTTTGATTACTTTACTTACACAGGTAATAACCAAGGAACGGAATAATCTACTTTCATCTTTAACTTCTTTGAGTGAAGAAGAGGAACAGGAAGGGACGTCATACATATTTATACTGTGTGCTGTACAGTGATTGGACTATCATAGACTATACACTACAGATTCATGGGACTTGTAGTTTTTGCAGATATTTTCACTTTATTACGTTTTTCTTTGAATCTGCTGTTTGATTAAAGTGAGGAAAGTGATGCGTAATCCTCGCCTCCGTGTCCCTAATAGAATTGAAACTTTCCTTCTCGTTAGCTAGGAAATTTTTAATTGTGGAGGGAAGCGTGGGTGGCACAGAACTATCAGGAGATTCTGTCGGATCATTTCCACTGGTACGGGAGGGAAACAGTTATTATACCAATACTAGGGCCACTGGAATTATGCAGCAGGGGTGCACTAAATTATGCAGAAGGGGTTAAGCAAATCATGGGGAAAGAAAAGTCAAATTATGGGGCTTGACATGGCACATTTTTGACAGTATGACTTCATTATTTTGTCATTTTTACACATTGTAATACTGTCTAGGCAAACGATTTTACCTCTAGTACCAGTTTAACAAACTGCAGAAATAAGCAAATGAAAGATGAACAGTTAACCTTTCTGAAGGATCGTCTGCTAGGAGTAAACATGTCTTCTGTTTTTAGAAACATTTCATCCGTTTGAACTACAAACAATTTTCGGCCAATCCATAATTATGTAAAATGAAGCCACAGCAGCATAATTGCGCAATTTCAATGGGTACGGCCAATACACAGTCTGGAGACATGCAGGCTACACACCTTTAGGGGGCATAGCAAAATCCGAGTAACGCAAATTAAATAAAAAAATCGTAAAATGCTGCAGCTAGTCTAAAATGTAGTGGGAGGCAGCAAGGTTTCATTACTAGACACATAACCGCAAAAAATAAATACAACTTTTCATGCACCCCAGTGGTCCCCAGGTAACCCACTACATTATATGGTTTGTGACCTTTGCAAAGCCACAGCTGTGCATACTGGGGTCCTGGTGGTGACACCAAAGGTGTCCAACCCTGGAGTATCTCTGGTGAGTGGCACATTCCAGGCTGGAGGGGGGGTCACCAAATGGTTAGTTCGACATAGGGGCAGGGTTTCAGTGACAGTTTAGGTCCCTGTGACAGGTCAGTGCCAGTGTTGCCAGATTGGGCTATTTCCCTCACAAATGGGTGCCATTTTTCCCATTTGTACGAGAAAAAACTCAACTAGCAGGTGCCTATTTTTTGGGCTCCTAAATGCATGTTGCGTGCCTTTTTTTACCTGGGGCGGTGCCTCACCACTGCTGACTCATCACTCTCAGTCAGTGCAAGTTCATGAATCATATTGGTCCGTGATTCATGAACGTGCACTGACTGAGTGATGAATCTGGAGACAGACTAGTCTCTGTCAACTTAGTGCGCATGCGCAGCGCGCTGGGTCTGCGCGCTGGGCTGTGCCGCACGCCTGCTGAGTGAGTCTGCAGTGTAGTTGTAGGGGTGGGTGGGGTAACGTCCTTAGTCGCACAATGAGTGAGTCGTGTGTGTCTCCATGACCACGTCACACACGTCATTGTGTGTGTTGTGGAAATGGTTGTTGAGGTAGAGGGCCATCAATCTAGTAGTGCGCGAAAGTGCTACCAATTGACGGCCCTGCCAAAAATTATTGGCCTGCCCCCACCGCACTATTTAAAATGCTGTGTGGGTGGGATTGCGCACTGACTGTGCACATTGTGGTGTCTCACTCACTCTTCTGTGCACGGGCCCGGCCTCCGCCGTCAGTCACTCGCGAGCCTCAGCCCTCAGCCTTCACACGTGTGGTGTTGGGCCTCCCCGGACCAGTCTCTTCTGTTGTGCGCTTCCCGAATTAACGCCAGCCCCAGAGTGAGAGATTGGGGCCAGGGGGAGGGGAGACACCCCCCGGCCCCTTCCTGTTGTGTAGGTGATACCTACAGCCCCCCCTACACTGACGTGCAGCCGGTTAGTGCACAACTGCGGAAGACAAGGTAGGTGTGCTTCAATTTGTGCCTTTGGGAGTAGATGTATTCCTTATTTTTATTTTTATGGGGCTAATTGTGGATTGAGAGTGCAGTGGATCTAAAGCGTGGCAGGAGTGAATAAGAGTGAGTGGCATGCAGTGGCATAGCCAGTGCTTAATTTGTAAATAAAAACGTGCCGGTGTCCAAAGCTCTCCTCTTAAACACGCGGCTGCTGCAATTAAAGGTGCAAACACAGAATACTGAGGCAGCATAATCCTGAAGCCATCTCGGGCCTCTTTAATCACTTTAAGCCAGTCCCTGCCATTTCACCTCACTCCTGCAGTTTTCTGCTCTCTCCATTTCTGACGCTTTTTTAATGTTTGCCTTCTTCCGGCCTTCCCATATGTGACTTTTGGTCGCAGTACATGCTTGAGGCAGAAAAAAAAGTGCCATGCCGCAAAAATAAGTGCCAATGCTCCGCACCGGAAACAACAAGCACAAATCAAGCACTGGATGGAATCATATGAAGGTTGGTGATGACAAAGAGTTATTGTTTCCGACTCGTGATACAAGGGGGTTACCAGCTGAGTAGTGCAGTGAGTGCTTTGCAGGGCAGTTAAATAAAAATAAATCATTCAGTTTGGGTATTACTTAAACCATTTTACCTGAAACCTTTTTGCACGTTTGGTAACAGTCTATTTTATACTGCCTGTAATGCAAGTTTAACCTAATGACTTACATTTGCACAACACACAATTCTCCATTGCACCAACAAAGATTTATTTCTGTGGCTTTTTGGTTACACACAGACCTTTCAGTGCATTAGCGCTGCATTAGAGGTTTCATAATCTACATTGATTAACTTAACTTTTCTATTTTGTATGTAGATACCTGAAAGAGAATATTTTGGTTTTTTTAGCCACATGTTTAACCCCGCACCATTGCATGCAGCATCACTGTACTTTTTTTAATGCACTTTGAGCTGTGTGCTCAGCTGATTTATTCATTTATTTCACTCCAGCTGCAGGCAGTGCAAGCACAAATGTGGTCTCATTGGCTGAGCTAAGCAAAATGAGGGTACATGATCAGTGCTCAGCCTCACTGCATGTTTCTGGTCGTGATCTTAGTGCCTAAATTATTTACATCACTTGTTGTCATGCTCTGCTCAGCGTAGCCATGGTTTGAATTTGACACAAAACACTAGCCTTTACCAATAATTTAAGTTCACAGAGTTTGGGTCACTGTATTCTGGCCGCTGGTAGGAATTTGCAGAAGGGGGTCTATCACCTCACACAAACAGCCTTTTTCACCACACACAAGGATGTATTTTTATGCAGGGCCCTGTTGACCTCGAAAGTCCAGGGTAGAGGTAGCCCGCTAATACAAGTGTAGGGGTAGTGCCATTTAATGAAAAGTCCAGAAAGTCCAGAAAGTAGAACAGTAGTAGAGCAGACTACAGATACATACTAGGAATGCGAAATGGGTACTTATATTTCACCTTTATCTACCGTGTGCATCTGAAAGGCAGTGAAAAGAACACAGGTTGTGCTTTGAATCCATTTGGTGGGGTATTGATTATCATAGTATAATGATGGAGCTAATGTTGCAAGTGCTACCTTTGCATGTTGGGGCTGACATTATATTGGGATGAACAGGATTTGAACTGTAAAATGCAAAGGGAAAACAGGATTGGGTCTGCTTTCCACAAACTTGAGTTTGGTATGAAAAGTTGAGTAAGTATGAGGGGTAGTCCATTAAGATGTATACATTTTTGCTGTTATCAGTGAGTTGTTCTTGCTTTATTATAAAACTAGCTTGGAAGCTGGAGCATACCTCTTATTTAAACTTGAATACGAGGAAGTTGCCATCCTTTGGCTCATTCTCCATTTCAAAACATGACAAATCCAAAGAGTCAATTGTCTGCCCTGAAACAAATTACTTGCCCCAGTGCAGAGGCAACATCACTTTGTATCTCCATTGAATTCACTGGTGTTGTACCCCAAAATAAGAACATGACACCCTCGGACACTTAAAGTAGAGGTATGCTACAGTAACCATGGGCAATTCTAGATAGTGTTTTGTTATTGCTCTGCACATGATTATCAGTGAACTAGGGACAATGATTGCAATTTCTTTCTTTCACATATTTGCTGACAATAGAAATTTGATTTATTCTTTAAAATGTTTGCTTCAGCCTACGATTGGATTATTTCATTATTAAAAGTTTGGGCTACTTTTTGGGCTGGGACCAGTTCATTTGGGCTTACTTTGGGCTGGTCGTTCAACAGCTTTGGGCTTTAGAAGGCTTTTAAAATATGGCAACACTGACTGCAGTTAAATAAAGTGTCAAAAACCAGGACGTGTATTTGTTTCAGCAGCTATCGGGTACCGGGACTGCCTTAACAACATAAGGGACATGTACAGATTGATCCAGGTCATCTAAGCGAAGCCACATGTGAAACTGAATTTACGTTTTTGTGATGGGAAATGACAGGCTTACTGTCAGAATTATTCACGTGACTTGGATCAGTTTTGTCTAATTTGAAACCATCATTTTGTAATTCTGGCTCCATGAATAATGAAAGTCTCCCATTTACGGAACTGAAAGTTACTTCCCGATGCTGTGATGTGTCGAAGCTCCTCATTGGTCATTGAGCCTAGCTGTGCAATTGGCTGTTCATTTCTTACTCTGAAAGCTTCCACATGATTGTCTTTGTAGTCTAGCAGCCCATGTTTTAGTAGCTGAGCGACGTGAATTCGTAAGATGGCAACTTTTTGATAATACAATTTTGTCTGTCACTTAAAGGCTGAGCCTATTTGAATAGTGAAAATAGTGAAAAGCAAGCAATTAACTTTTACGCTTTGATGGTTATATATTTTGCTGCAGACAAAACCTTAATTCAGTACGTCCTGTGGGGTAAGCATGCGTTGTTACGCAATTTGCAACACGTACTGGCATTTGGTGTAACATTAAATTGTGTTTGCCAAGTGACCCCAATGCATGTGTGGCACCTTTAACCATCCCTGCTTTTTGAGTTAATAGCATTTTGTATGGTTACATTTCTAAGTCAATACTAATTCCGGTAAAAAGAAAACTACTAGCCCCAAAATGCAAAGTGGTGTTGCTTTAACCCCTTCCCCGCCAAGGATGTAGTGGTTACGTCCGGTGGCGCAGCACTGAGGCATCAAGGATGTAACCACTACGTCCTGGTATAGGCCCTCGGGGAAGCGCTGGCCCTCCCCCCGAGGGCCTCCCACCCCCCCCCAGGGCAGGGCTGGGGTTGGAAGGGGAATCGCTTCCCCTTCTCCCCTTCCCATCTTCCCCCTTCCCCCCAACAACCCCTCCAGTGACGTCTGATGACGTCAGCACGCAATTGCATGCTGACCTCATCAGAGGTCACCTCCCATCGCACTGGAAGCAAGCTTCCAGCACGATGCGGAAGAGAAATGCTAAGCATTTCTCTTCCACTCGGGAGGAGGAGGCCGGCAAGGCATGAAAGGAAAGGCCTTTCCTTGCCTTTCATGTCTCTGCAAGCATTTCTGCTGCCTGATCGCAATGTGATCGGGCAGCAGAAATGCCCACTAAAAACCAGGGATTTTTTTTTGGTGATTCTGACAAACAAGGGGAGCGGCCTCTTGGGCAAGGGCTGCTCCCCAGGGGGCAAAATTATTTTTAGGCCATTTCTGCCCCCCAGGGGGCAGGGGGGCAGAAAACCCCTAGACACCAGGAATAATTTTTGTTTTGTTTATTTTTCTTTTATATGTGGGGAGCGACCCCTTAGGCAAGGGCCGCTCCCCGGGGGGCCAAATTATTTTTAGGCTATTTCAGAAACCTCAAGACACCAGGGTTATATATTTTGTTTATTTACTTGATGTTTTTATGTATGGGGAGCGACCCCTTAGGCAAGGGTCGCTCCTCTGCATGGCATATTGTATTTAGACCATTTCTGCCCCCCTTGAAGGCAGATTGGCCTATTTTATTAGGCCTATCTGCCCCAAAGGGGGGCAGAAACCACTAGACACCAGGGATTTTTTTTTTTATACTTGCGCAAGGGACACTCCCCACGGGCGGGCAAAATATGTTTAGGCCTATTATAATTAGGCCGAAATCCCTAGACACCAGGGATATATTTTTGTTTATGTTTACTTTTGTTTTTTATATATGGGGAGTGGCCCCTTAGGCAAGGGTCGCTCCCCTGGGGGGCAAATCGTATTTAGGCCATTTCTGCCCCCATTGTGGGCAGATCGGCCCACTTTTGTTAGGCCAATTTGGCCCCAAGGGGGGCAGAAACCACTAGACACCAGGGATTTTTAGTTTTTTGCATACATTTCACACAAGGGGAGCGACCCCTTAGGCAAGGGTCGTTCCCCTAGGGGGCAAATTTATTTTAGGCCATTTCTGCCCCCTTTGAGGGCAGAAACCACTAGGCACCGGGGATTTTTTTCTGTGGCAATTTCACGCAAGGGGAGCGACCCCTTAGGCAAGGGTCGCTCCCCTGGGGGGGCAAATTTATTTTAAGCCATTTCTTCTCCCCTTGGGGGCAGATCGGCCTATTTCTATTAGGCCGATCTGCCCCCGGGGGGGGGCAGAAACCACTTAGGCACCAGGATTTGGTGTGTGTGTATGTGTGTGTTTTGTTTGGGTAAGGGTCACTCCCCATGGGGGCACATTACTGTTGGCCATGTATCGGCCTATTTTTGGAAGGCCCGTCTGCCCCCAAGGGGGACAGAAAGCCACCAGGGAAGATTTTTTTTCAAAATAAGAGGGTGGGGGTATGGCCATACCCCCACCCCAAATAAATGGGGCCAATGTTGGTCTGTCCACCAGTGGGCAGATGGGGCAATTACCCCTGATCCACACCTGGTGGGGCAGAATGTCTACTAGATGCCAGGGAATTTAAAAAAAATAGTGTGGTGGTGGCTACCAACCAGTATAGGGCCTGGTTATGCCCCCACCCCAACTGAAGGGGGTAACAGTCTTTCAGCTCTCCCCCGCAAACTAAAACACCTTATCCCACGGCAAGCAAGAGGACATTTGATTATTTTGGGTTTTGATTTTACATTTGGGCCATGAGAGCTTGGCTAACTGTCAAAATCGTCCCACTTCGAATGGTGAGGGCTGTCACTTTTTGGACTTTGGGATGTTGCCATGTAGAAAAATCCACAAGACCTAGACACATCTGAAAACTAAACATTTGGGTGATTCCAGGGTGGTGTGCTTCACATGCACCCCACACCATTTTCTTACCCACAATGCCCCGCAAACCTCCAACTATGCTGGAAATCACACATTTTTCCCACATTTTTGTGATGGAACCTTTCGGAATCTGCAGGAAACCACAAAAATCCTACCACCCAGTATTGTCTCATCTATACCGATAAAAATTCTGCTGCACTTGTCAGCCTAAAAATTTATTTTTTTCAAACTGCCCTTTTGGACCCGCTGTGGTTCCCCCTCAATTTCAACATGTTTTTGGCTCTCCCCTATCACAGGCACTTGGCCCAACCTACATAAGTGAGGTATCATTTTTACCGGGAGACTGAGAGGAACGTTGGGTGGTAGGAAATTTGTCCCGATGGGGTGATCCCACACAGAAATGTGGGAAAATGTGATTTTTGTGTGCTAAATTTGAGGTTTGCTGAGGATTTTGGGTAACAAAATATTAGGGGATCCACACACATAACACCTCCCTGGACTCCCTCAGGCATCTATTTTTCAGAAATGTCTGGTTTGGTAGGTTTCCCTAGATGGTTGCTGAGCCCAGGACCAAAAACGCAGGTGCCCCCTCCCGCAAAAACAGGTAGTTTTGTATTTGATAATTTTGATGTGTCCAGATAGTGTTTTGGGGCATTTCCTTTCGCAGGCCTACCCACACAAGCGAGGTACCATTTTTATCTGGAGACTTGGGGAAACACTGGGTGGAGGAAACTTGTGGCTCCTCTCAGATTCCAGAACTTTCTGTCACCGAAATGTGAGGAAAAAGTGTTTTTTGGCCACATTTTGAGGTTTGCAAAGGATTCTGGGTAGCAGAACCTGGTGAGAGCCCCACAAGTCACCCCATATTGGATTCCCCTATGTGTCTAGTTTTCGAAAATGCACAGGTTTGGCAGGTTTCCCTAGGTGCCTACTGAGCTAGAGGCCAAAATCTACAGCTAGGCACTTTGCAAAAAACACGTCAGATTTAAATGTAAAAATGTGAGGTGTCCATGTTGCGTTTCCTGTCGCGAGCATTAGGCCTACCCACGCAAGTGAGGTACCATTTTTATCGGGAGACTTGGGGGAACACAGAATAGCAAAACAAGTGTTATTGCCCCTTGTCTTTCTCTACATTTTTTCCTTCCAAATGTAAGACAGTGTGTAAAAAAGATATCTATTCGAGAAATGCCCTGTAATTCCCATGCTAGTATGGGCACCCCGGAATTCAGAGATGTGCAAATAACCACTGCTCCTCAACACCTTATCTTGTGCCCATTTTGGAAATACAAAGGTTTTCTTGATACCTATTTTTCACTCTTTATATTTCAGCAAATGAATTGCTGTATACCTGGTATTGAATGAAAACCCATTCCAAGGTGCAGCTCATTTACTGGCTCGGGGTACCTAGGGTTCGTGATGAACCTACAAGCCCTATACATCCCCGCAACCAGAAGAGTCCAGGAGACGTAACGTTACATTGCTTTCAAAAATTTGATATTGCAGGGAAAAGTTACAGAGTAAAACATGGAGAAAAATGGCTGTTTTTTTCACCTCAATCTCAATATTTTTTTATTTCAGCTGTTATTTTCTGTAGGAAACCCTTGTAGGATCTGCACAAATTACCCCTTGCTGAATTCACAATTTTGTCTACTTTTCAGAAATATTTAGCTTTCTAGGATCCAGCATTGGTTTCACACCAATTTCTGTCACTAACTGGAAGGAGGCTGAAAGCACAAAAATAGTAAAAATGGGGTATGTCCCAGTAAAATGACAAAATTGTGTTGAACAATGGGATTGTCTGATTCAAGTCTTCCTGTTCCTGAAAGCTGGGAAGATGGTTATTTTAGCGCCACAAACCCTTTGTTGGTGCCATTTTCAGGGGAAAAACCACAAGCCTTCTTCTGCAGCCCTTTTTTCCCATTTTTTTTAAAAAAACGAAATTTTTGCTATATTTGCCAATTTCTTTGTCTCCTTCAGGGCAACCCACAAAGTCTGGATAACTCTAGAATGTCTAGGAATGTTCGAAAAAAAGGACACAATTTTGGCGTGTTTAGCTTATGTGGACAAAAAGGAATGAGGGCCTAAGCGCGACCTGCCCCAAACAGCCAAAAAAAGGCTTGGCACCAGAGAGGGAAAAGACCTGGCAGCAAAGGGGTTAAAAAAATCGTGCTCAGGCAGGAAGTATTGGGTGATGAGTCGACTGCAACAAATCACTAAATCGTGCATTATGCAGGTATTTGTTTCAAATATCAATAGTTTCAAAATAGAACAAAGTAGAAACTAGTCGGAGTAATCACAGCACTTTGACACAAAGCTGTCATTTTCTTGCACTTCATTCACTTTCCGTGGAGCGAAGGGATGATCTTCCTAAATATTCCACTGGAAGCTTTGAAAATCGAGGGAAGCTGTGCATTACTGTGTTATCTGCAGCTGTATTTAATTTTTTTAAGAAATCTACCACCTGGTTTTTGGTGCAAGAAAGCAGGTGCTGTTTACCCCAAATTTACGTTCAGGTGTAAATTTGCGTTCATCGTCACCTGATAGGTGATGATGTTACAAATATCTTTGTTCTTAACTTCGCACAAGCGTTGTGACCCATTCTTAACAACCTGTTTAATATAGTGATAAATGTGTATTTGAAACAGCTTTGCTCTTTTAGAAGTTTTTTAATTTAGGCCGCATCACGGCCGGGTCACGTGCTTCCCCACATATGCGGTATGGCCAGATTCACACACTAACAGTTGCTACTACAAGCACATTTTTCGCCTATGTCTGCATGTATAAATAGTGTATTTGTGGTGTTTGCACTTTGATTTGCGGCTGAGGAAGTCTTGCACAAATCGCGGAAGCAAACACTGGCGTTTTGGCAGCAAGCATAATCCCTTTTTGCACACAACATGAAGATGGCCCCCAAAGTGGCATTCGAGGCCTCATAGTGTTTGAAAACTGTGTGTGGTTAAAATTAAATGTTTTACGTTTTTTTACAAATCAAGTTAATTTGTTTAATATTATGCCAATTTGGTATCATGCAATTTAGGCCATGCAAACAGTATCACTGATAAAATGTCATTTTTATTATACAAAGTGTGAAAATATATATTATAAATATCCCCATTTTTGTAAATGTAAGCTCCAAACGTGACCAACATGCTTCAGAAAAGTGTGCAATTTGGTTCCCAAGTTTCTTGTATTTCTATTTCCCATATTCCTTTTGTTGTCAACATAATGTACTTATATAGGACGCAAAAGTCAGAAATGCTCAGATCTTAATTTAGGAACAGTTGGTGTACCTTTTAAAAATGTCAAAGCGTAATGTCAAAATTGTTTAGCTACCCATGACCACTATAGCTTACTCCAAAACATACACATGTGGGGCTGTGTAACTAGAAACCCACCCCCCCGCTTCCTCCTTCACATAAAGCTGGAAGTGCCTGCTCCATGGCAGCAGTAGACTACCTAGGCCTAAAATCAGGTAATGTCCACTTATGCTTTAAACCGGGGTGGCAAGGAGCTGGATTCTAGCCTTGTGTGAGGCAAAGATGCTGCCATCTGTCGCCTCTCTCGACCTCAGGTCACCATTTCTTCTGCCTTCATCATGTCGCCATTTATTTTCCTCTTGACTACTCTCTCCTTGTTGTTCTGCTCCCTACTGATATTGATGAACATTGGGTAATATATAATCTCGCCATTTGTTTTCCTCTTGACTACTCCATCCTTGCTCTGGGTGTGTATAAAATCTAATTTCTGCAATTAGTTCAGGCAGAACATCTCAATGAGAGTCTCTTCGTAGCAATCTGTACTTCACTTGCGTCATGTGAAGTCTAAGCCAGAGCCCCTTATGACGGATTTAAAAAACTGCTTTGTTTTGCTAAACCTTATATCGGTTGGCCAGTCAGCAACTCTCGGGGTAGGGTGTTATAAGTGGTATTCTATTGTAATTAGCATGGAACATTTACATTGGGATCCTAAATGGCAACATTTATATTTTTTGCTGCAGATAGAGGAAGAAGGTAAACAGAAGTTTTTTAGTTAAATGCAGGGCCACTGACATTATGTGGCAGGAAAGGACCACATTATAAGGAATGGTTGACCAATTTATATGGCAAGAAAAGATCAATAATGCATTTACAACGCCGAAAATGCGAGATGTATTGCATTGCAAATGCTTGTTTTTTCCATTATCGCTTTGCTTCGAGTGCTCAATTGATGCAGGTGGAACGTAGAAGTAATTATTTAGTTTGTGAAGTACCGCAGATTGAAGTGCTATTGGGCTGAATACCTCATTTGAATCAACAGTGACGAGTACTTCGTAGACTGAAAATTTAGACTGCTAGTTTCAGAGATGGTATAATAGTGTATTCTGAGTGAGTCTTTTTCTTATGAGATCTGGAGTAATGTAAACATCATAGAGCGGAATTCCAGCGTTCTTATGAAAAGTAATTTCAGAAGTCAAGATGTGGTTTGATGGGACTGTAGCTGGGTACCAGGTGAATTTCAGATTTGATGATATGTAGGTGGCCAGTCCTCACAATGGACAACCATGCACTCTGATAGTTGTATTGCTGGTTTTCCCACCAAGATGATGCCAGGTAGAGCAAGCTTTCCCTTGACCCAGGTTTCCTGCAGGCAAATGACTGAGAATCTCTTAAGCCAACCAGTCGGATTTGTATATTTTGCGAGTTGATGGAGCCATGACAAGTTCCAGGAGACCAATGAGAAGCACAGGCCCTACCTTTTTGTTATTTAGTTGGCAGTTGACAGGGTCAGAGAGGAATCCAGGGAGCCAGCTTCACTCCTTAAAAGCACCTGTGAGAGACACTTTATGATTCGTGACGTAAGGCTCAGCTTGCCCATTTCCTACTACCATGACTGATATGTTTTCCTTTGACTCAGGTAAAGGAATTTTGCTGGTGGGGTCCCATTCATCAGCGTGACAGCAAACACTCTTACTAGAGCACCCTGAATGGGAAGTACACACAAAAGTGAGAAAATTATCTTCTTCAGGTTGGTCTGTACACCCATGGATCAGTTCGCCACTGCCCGGAACAGGATGTGTCCTCAGTTTTGTGCCATGCACCTACAGCTGAAGGTTCACTGGGGGATCCTTTAATGCTCAGCTGGGCTCAGGGTATGCTGTACCCATTTCTACCAATTACACATATGCCGAAAGTCCAGTCGGTGATTCAGGAAGTTCATGCACAGTTGATCCTGATTACCCCATACTAGCCAAGGAAGATCTGGTATACTGGTTCACTGACACTTAATACTCGGCCACCTGTTCCTCCCACTTAGCCTACCTGATGTGCATGTCCTTCAAAACGAATCATAGTTGCCCCATTCACCTAACTATCAAGACTGCATTCCTCATCGCTGTAACATCAGCCAGGCGAGTGAGTGAACTCCAGGCGTTGTCCATAGTTCTACCATACACTTTGTTTATACCGTACATACTAGACCTTCAATTCAAAATCAATTTTTACAGGTTTCGGGACCAAATTTGTGCACTGGTGTGGCTCAGAAGGCTTTAATTCCTTTAAACCACACCTTTTGGATGTACTGCATTTAGCGCTAACTCTTCCACAGCAGGGACTGGCAGTAGAGACACTTAGGTGGTCATTATGACTTTGGCGGTCCTGCCCCCCCACGCCGGCGGTGGCAGTCAGACTGCCGACAGAGTGGAGGGGCAGGACCACCAAATTATGACCGCAGCAGTGAACTGGCTGCATCACAGCCAGTTCACCCCCTTTACCGCCAGGGTGGTGCGACCGCCTGGCCGAAGGTTGACCACCTTCGACCCGGCAGTCCACCTAACACTGCCCGCGGTATTATGAGTATCCTTTCCACCAGGGATTCTGTGGCGGCAGCCCCGCCACGAAATACCTGGCAGAAAGGATACTGGCGACAGGAATACTAATTCCTATTGCGACAACAGGACTTCCCAACTCCCCTCCATGTAGGAGGCCCCCCGACCCCATCAGAAGCCCCCCCCAAGCAGGGAAGCCCCCGGTCCCTGTACTGACCCCCCGATCCACACACGCAAACACCACACTTACATACATACACGCACACATCCACGCTCACTCATACACACACGGCCACGACACTCCCCCCACCCCCACATACAGCCATTCACACAAGTACGCAGACACTTGCACACACACACACACACAGAAGCACACACAACAGCCCCTACCCCCTCCCCTGTAGGACGATTACCTTACCTGGTGGTTGCTGTAGTTGTCTGGGAGGGAACGGGGTCCATGTTGATTGCTCCACTACCAGCGGCCCGCCAACACAACACCGCCACGCCGTTTACAGTGTTGTAATACGGTGGGCGGTGTTGTGGTGATGTGGCGGCGGAGCAAGCTCCACTAGACCACCTACCGCCAGTATGGCTGCTGGTGGCTTCCCCGTCAAATAGTGGCAGAGAGCAGCCAGCAGTCATAATATGGTGATCTTCAGACCCCCAACACTGGCGGTCATATGGTGGCGGTAACTTTGGCGGTCTACGGAACAGACTGCCGAAGTCATAATGAAGGCCTTAGTGGTTACATGGCTGTCATGTTGGCTTTTATGTATCTCCCTAACCAGTAATTGTTGTGTAGGTTGCCTTTTGTGCACATTTTCTGAAAAGTCTTGTTTCCGACTACTCAGTTCATGATTCCTTAGTTGGATCTGAATGTTGCACCAGCTATTTTGATTGCATCTCTTTCTGAACAAAAGACAGTTATGTAAGGTGACTTCTTCCATCGAGAACAGTGTTAATAGTGATAACTTCAGTTTGCTCGGTCAAAGAACTTCAGGCCATCTCATCGTCTTTCACAGATTCTATTTGGTCCTGTAAACCTTCCCAGTTCTCATGCCCAAAGTGGTTTCATCCTTTCATGGCCAAGACTACCACTCTTTCATGTTTCATCCCTCCTCCTCAAATGAAGGAAGATGAGTGGCTGCATAGACTGGATTTCAGGTGTGAGGTATCTTACTACATAAACTGTACTTAACAAATCATAGTGGATGATTAGCTCATCATTGGTTTTGCTGGAGCCAAGAAAGACAATGCAGTAACCAAATCATTTTGCATTGGGCCATCCTATGTATTAAGTTCAACAATACCTTGGCCAATAAAGACCCTCCAGAGGGCATTTGTGCACATTCTATTAGTGCAATGGCTGCTTCCTTGGATTTCACCAGAGGTATTCTGACTGTCTGAAATCTTCCAGGGGGCCACATGGTCATCTCTGAATAGATTTGCTAAACATTTTTGCCTCCCCACCCACAAGCACACAATGACTGATACTCTGCCCGGGCTGTTCTGCATGTTTTCCTTGGTTAATTGGCACTATTTATTTTTACCTTCAGGGGTGGCGGCAGGGTAACAAATGTATAGAAAGATGTTTCCAACAGAAGTAATAGTTGCTTACTTTTGGTTATCCTTCTGGTGGATAAATAGTCTTCATTCAGATTTCTCACCATCCTCCACCAAAGAGTCAGTTGTATATATAACAAGTTCACAAGACATGCAAACATTTTTGCATTGTTATTGTTACTGTTGGTGACCCTCTCTTAGTTCCTCTCAGAGGTCTTTGGGGGGCCAAGACCAGGATTCAGCGCTTGGATCTTCACCACCTCATCTGGTGGCTCTGGGTGAAGAGGTAACTTCTAGCTGTCAATCACTGGGCTGGTCGTGCCAAAGCTGATTTGCTGCTCCAGTCGAAGTCACTTCCTTCAGGCTGCAACCCCTACAGGAGGGGTTCACTGGCGACGTCGGCCCCTATGCTGGGGGGGCACTCTGGAGTCGGTGAACGTAGTATGGATGTCGGTTTCCGTGCAGGCGACAGACAAGCCTTGGTAGCTGCAAGGGTGGTCCACGGGCTTTTTGGCAGTTGGAGGTAGTTTGGCAGGGAGTAAAGGCTAGAAACTTGGCATGTGGCTCACTCCCACTGCTTAGATGTTGGACACCAAGTTTCTTTGAGCTCAGGCACTCAGAGCCCATCAGGACGCAGTTCTTTGATCTCAGCACTTCTTTACTCCTGCAATTTGCAGGGGACTAGTGCCACCAATCAGGGGAGTCTTCCTTAGAGTTTCGTGACCACTGGGGTCCTGCTGGTCTGGACAAACAAGTTTTCACCTCTAGCACATGTCAGGCACTCAGTTCCAGTACTGGTCTCTGTGTGTCACTTTGTGTCCTCTTTGCGGTGGGGCTGGAGTCCAGGTCCTGTTGTTGGTGCAGGCACCTCTCTGTGCTTTCCTCTTCTAAGTTCTGGTGCCAGGGGAGCCCCTTAAATCCTGATTTAGGGGGTGTTTAAGGGTGTGAGCGACAGTGGCCAATGGGCTACTTCCCTGTGGCTATTCTGCCCCAGCAATTATGACTTCCTGTGGGAGTACGTCACTCTTCTACCCAGAATCCACTATTCTTGGCAGAACCCTTCTTTGGCTGTGCAGACATCCTAGCCCATCTCCAAGATGTGGCTAGTTTGAGGGAGGTGCCCGCCTCCTGCATAGCTAATTTCCAGCCTGCCCGGCCGGGCAGGGCAGACAGGTCTTTGTCCTCCACTGGAGGGACAGCTCTTGGCACATCAAAGGCGAGGCAAGACTCTGAGGCTCACCGCCCTGATGCTAATCTCACTAGCCAGCCTGGGAGGGAGGAGGTGTGACCTCCTTCCTGCCCAGGCCCTTTGTCATATGTCCTGCCAAGGTTCTAGCACTACCAGAAGGTCAGACCCTTGTCTGTGGTGGCACCAGCTCTGGAGAGCCTGCCAAAACAGTACAGGACTGGTTAACTTGGTGAGCACCCACTAAGGGTGCCACCTTGGCTTCTGCTTTTTAATCCTAAACACGGGCATCATGTTCAGGGTTAAAAAGCACAGTGTTTGATACCAAACACAACAGGATTCAGCCGGGCCATTGCAGAGTTGGACATCTGAGCAGTGGTCAGATGCAAGCCCATGTTATCCAATGTACCACCGGTTATTCGGCCCTGCTTTGCAGTTTAAATGCCAGCACGGGGTATAAGCGCTCCTGCACATATGCCGTCACTCATGGAACAGTGCACCCTGCTCCCTGGGCTCGAGGGGGTCTGCCTTAAGGGTGACTAACCTGTCCATGGACAGTAACAGGGACTCTGACTGTACCTGGTGTGGGCAAAGTCTTACTCGAGTAGCAGGGTGCTTGTGCAGGCTTAAATGGCAGCTCTGCAGTCTCTCTTTTACTTGGTGTACCTACGGTGGCACAATCAGTGCTGCAGCCCTGATATCCCCCTTTGCCATCCTTGCCCTGGGTACGAGTTACTAAGGATTCACAGGGGTAGTAAAGTGCTTGCTGATTGACCTATGGAATTGGACATATCATTTTAAGGGAAAGAGCATTGGTACTGGGGCCTGGATAGCAGGCCTCAATACACTGACAGGTCAAAAACAACAGCATCTGGCAGTTCAAATGGGGGCAAAAATTGGGGGCAACCGCAAAGAAGCCCAGTTTGCTACAAGTGCTGACCAAACCACTAATTCAGCTTTTTGTTCATACAATAAATGTCCAGCCAATAAATTAACCACATCAAAAATTTCAACCCTGTCAATTATTTCAGAAGGTCTTCATCAGAACAAGATGATGGTAGCATCCTCTGTAGGTAATGCATTCAAACATTTATTTTATTGTCAGTGCTGCTTTCAGTTCTCAAAATGCTGTCAGACTGATAATCTGTCTGCTGGTAAACGTTCCATGACACATATTATTACCCTCTGTCCAAGATGCCTTCTACCTCTCCTTCTCTCCCGCATGTTTAAAAAAAATGACGATGTTGACAGCTCTGCATGCGTCACAGCAACTTATTTATTTTTTTATTTGAAAACTTTCAGCCATGCTGCTGTGCAACATAGATAAAAACTGAAATCAAAACTGCCACACCTCGCACCATCGTATTAGCAGAAGAAAAAAATGCATGAGAAACAAAATTAGTTAACTTAGGCTCTTTAACTTGAGCTGGGTTTCTTGAAGCAGAATTATTTGTGATCCCGACCCCTTTAGCCATTGGACCGCTGATCGAAACTTTTGCACAAGGCTATCATAATAGTTTGGGTACTCATCCTAATAATGCCTTCCATCTCTCTGGGTATTCCACACCAAAGTCAGCTTCTACTCCTACCCATTTCCTGTCCTACCTGTGTTTTCCCCACCCCAAAGTAATCCACCACTCCCCATCGCTGACCCTAGAGCTCCACCCGTCACAGGCTCTCTCCCCAGCACCAATAACCCCACCCTTGTGACTCACCCGCTTCCCTGTGCATTCCCACCACCCTCCAACCTTCCCACCAGCCCCCTTCCTAAGTTAGGTTCCAAGGAAAAAGTGGTTGGGGGTGCTCCCAAATGTGACTCATCTACCAGTCTAGTTTTCCTGATCATAAATAACCTTCATGTGCATTGACCCCTGAAATAAAAAACGAAACACTACATTTACAATAATTCAGTTTTGATGAATTTGATCCAAAAAAGCCTTGGCCCGTTGTACGACTCAAAGATGTGTGCATGATCCTTGTATAGGAATTTTAGTTTCGACTGCTGAACTATTCCAGCAGGTGCCCCATGAGTTTTGAAGATGTCGATCATACCCTTTAGCTCCTTGCAGTGCTGGCATTATAGACATGCCCAAGGACTCTCTAAAAGAGACATTGTGAGCTGTATGATATACCCTGTCTTTGATGGCACTGGATAATATCTGTTGTTTTACCCATAGTATCCAAAGTTCACCAAAATACTTTGTGGATGCTGGAAATCAGGGTTTTGGCTTAGCAGTACTCAATGAGCTTGAGTGATGGTAAGGTCCGCTGCTTTGAGACATATCTGGGCAGACATACTTTTTGATAAGTTCAGTTACTACTGCCGTAATGGTGGTCCCATTTTTACACCCTTCTGGGATGCCAGTTAACTGCAAGTTGGTCCGACGAGATCGGTTCTCGAGATCATTGAGTTTCCACTTGCAGTAAGTGCAGTAAGTTCAGAGGATACTGGGTCCAACTTTAATTTGAAATCTTCGAAGTCTGAAACTCTTTGTTCCACCTAGGACACCCAAATAGTGAAGAGCTGTAAATCTATTGAGTAGAGTTGTTCCTTCATTTTCTTATGGGTTGCTTCCTGGGAGATCTTCATCTCACGAATTTCGCCCAGTAGTTGTTGCAGAAGAGTTTCAACTGAGCATGCGGTTGCCGGAGTTGAGATCGTATCTTGCCCTGCAAGCTCTGAGATCCCATGTGAAGGGGGAATCCTTAAAGGCGCAGTCATCTCTCCATCCTCCTTCTGCACCTATATTTGAGTATCGCAATTTCCCCCCTCTTTATCTGTGCCTGATCTCTCAACTGGCTGGTCTTGTTGGATTTGTTGAGCCTTTGAGACCTTCCAGGTTAGAGTTGGTGATGCCAAATGTGAGATATGTTGGTACGGCCTTTGGTACCCTCTCTCCGTCTGCGGAGATACCACCAGTGGTGAAGCTGACTGATGGAAGCCCCTACTCGAAGACTGCTTCAGTCTGATGAATCGTATTGATGACCTTTGCCAGTCTCATTCTCTCCATATCAGTAAACAGACATGGGCTCCCCCTCCCAGAGACAGCTGTATTTTTAAGGCAGACATTGCAGATTTTCTGCTAAGTGTGATCCCCAGTAGCACTGGTGGCACTGGTGTTTTGGTTGGGTGAGTATTATTTGTCACTAGCTGTATACCCTCCAGTAGTTGTGAAAAGGCCTCTAGACTGGCTGGACAAATTGAACTATCCATATTTTTTTGCCCTGGGATTATTTTAAGGCTAATGGACGTGTTATGTTACTGATGTTTGAAGGCCTTGGACACCTTACCGGTCACGGGAGCTTACAGCGAAATGTCCAGAAAGAGTCTCTTTATTTCTGCTTGCCGCTTCTGCCTGTGGCCCATTTCAACGGTTCCCACCACAAGAGTTTGAATGAGATGGGTTGGCAAGAGAACACTGCTGGGGGAACCACAAACCACATCCACTACTATGCAGACCACTTTGATGGCTCCCGCTGCAAGCTCCTACTTGAAGGGACCCCCATTCCCCCCCCCCAAGCAGCCATGATTTGTTCTGTAATGCCTGGGGCCTTTTATGTATCTACTTATAGTCCATAGACATACTCCTCGACCAACAGATTACCAACAAGTTGTATGGTTGAGTTTTGAGGCCCCTTGCGGATTCTGTTGTTTCTTGGTCGAGTCTAGTGTGCCTGCTGTTGGTCCCCAGAACACTTCCCCAGGTCGTGAAACTCAGAACAGGAACACGAGTTATGTCATTATTATGTTTGAAAACCTGTCTCTATCCTGCTTCCAGTTACCAAAACTGTTTGAGTCAAAGAGCCAGTTTGAAGATAAAAGCGTTGCTGGGCTTCTCTGTAAAGTTCATAAAGTCTGTTCGAACTGGTTCTAGGCACCTGGGTTCCGCTGTGCTACAGCACCTGATCCATCAACCATGCAGGGAAACCGTCTTTGCAACTCCAGCAAGAAACAGTAAGGCATACGCGCTATGCCTTAATAGCGGGACAAGCAGTGCTTATTTAACACACACAAGTAAACTACCTTATCTTTTGTCTCACTTACAAGACGACACCCGCCATTCATAATGTGCTCTCCACTCGTCCGGCAGTATGTGATGCAGCTACTAAAGGCCTGGGGAAACAGTGTCTCTACGTCTTGGCTGCGGGAATCAAACTTTCTGCTAGATACGGCTAAATACAGTGCAGGATGTGGCTTGGGCCTCCGCTCGCGAGTTGAATCCCACTGCTCCGGCACTCAGCCGTCGTGCACCGCAGACATTCCTGGCTGCCATCTTGACTTCACGCAATATAGAAGGGACAAGTGCAACAGGTGGTCAGGGACACTAAAGCTAGGTGGATTCTAGTTAGCCTGAAGATATAGAACCAACTGCTTTAGTTAGCTTCTATGGACCAACCCAAGATGATGCAACTTCCATCAACAATGTATATAATCTTTTATCTACTCTTCAGGGCTTTATTGTGATAAGGGGCGACTTTAATATCATACAAGATGTCAAACGAGATTCCTTGCGTAAGACCAAAACACAAAACAAACCCAAAGGCAGCCAGCGTTTTAGCAAAAATGAATGCAACTTCGGCCCATATGGCATTTCATACCCAAACTTCTGGAGCCAGGTTGCTACAAGCAAGGCAGGCTCTAAAAGAACACTATAGGTCCCAAGAAATAATAGATCACAATACATGCTTTCAAAAGTATTACTAGGAAAATTAGCATGTTGGGAGGGTCTTAGCTTGGTCAGTAAAGAAAAGAAGAAATAATGAATTCGTTAAGTCCATATACCATGACGCAGGACGTCAGACAGTGACTCAGCCCGAGGAAATCAGCAGGGTATTTTTAGAACACTATACCAATCTATGTACCTCCACGTCCCAGGCCTCCCTAGAACCAGTAAATGAGTATTAGTCAGCAGTGAACTTAATGCTATAGCAACAGCACAAACAAGTTCAGAGGCGATAAAGGGCGCCATTAAAACATCTCCGAATGGAAAGGCTTGTGGAAACGATGGGCTGCCAATTGGAATTTACAATATATTTATGGCTCAAATTGCAAAATTCCTAGTAACACTAGTTCACGAAATACTTTAAGGCTGTG
Source organism: Pleurodeles waltl (assembly GCF_031143425.1). Classification (NCBI taxonomy): domain Eukaryota; kingdom Metazoa; phylum Chordata; class Amphibia; order Caudata; family Salamandridae; genus Pleurodeles; species Pleurodeles waltl. Next base: position 1,327,594,561 of record NC_090446.1, on the reverse strand, counting down.
TTACCGAGGCCGTAATTGTTTGTTTTTTCAAAAAAGACAAGCCTGCAGATAGACCAGGTTCATATCATCCCATTAGCCTGTTAAATAGTGATTAGAAATTATTCACGAAAATAATAGCATCTAGGCTAACTCCATTGGCACAAGTCGTAGTCCATCAGGATCAAACTGGATTTTTACCAGGGAGAAACATATCAACTGATACCAATTTTCTGCTGCACGCCATGGACTACTCATCAAATAATAAAATCAAGGTGGACATAATCATGTTGAATGCAGAGAAAGCTTTCCACCTGGTCCAATGGAAATTCCTTTTCACTATTTTACTTCATTTCAAGTTTCGATTGAAACTGGTGCGTTTGTTGGAAAATCTATACCACAGGGCAGAAGCTAAATTAGTACTGAATACGAGCGGGGCTGGAAGTATATCATAGGTCGTGGCGTGTGCCAAGGCTGTCCTATGTCTCTGATTGCTTTCACCCTATTTATTGAACCTTTGGCTGCTGCTCTGCCTCAGGACACTCAGATTAAGGTCCCCTGTGCAGGGTGCACCCAAAATCAAACTATTCGCAGATATTATCTTGTATTTGTTAGCAGAACAGACTATCGCCAGAGCATTCGACAAAATCCAAATATTCACTATTTACAGGGGATCTAGAGTGATTCATGCAAAGTAGGAAGCTCTTATTTTCAATAGCTCTGCATCAGTTCTCCCTAGTGCAATGCAGCCTCTTTACACAGTCGCACACACAGTTAGGTATGAGCATATTCATATCAGATCACCTCTTAGAGGTATATGGACTTAACTATGTAAATACCACGCATAAAGCACAGAGACTTCTCAATGAATGGCAAAATCTGCCCCCTACAATTATTGAGCGAATAGCCTTGATTCTTTCGTTATTTATTTTCATTTTCGCTAGTGTTATCATCAAAGTCTCCCAAAAATATTTCAATGATATAGACTAAATGCGACGTCAATTTGTATGGCAAGAAAAGAAATCCTGTACCAAACTACAGACATTACAACTGAATGTATAAGATGGGGGTTTAGCGCTGCCTCATTAAAAAAAATAGTACCAGGCCTCATTTTCAGATTTAATGACGTGGGCAGTAATTTCTTCCAACCCCTAAAATCATTTTTACTTCAAACAAATCCTTCTGGAAGACAACACCCAGCTCTCTACTTTCCTTAAAAATCCCAAACTGCCAAAACGTACCATACCAACATACTATAACACACTCAACCCCATCTTCTCCGCCAGCTGCCACATCACCTTCACCCATACCACCGAACTCCACTGGACCGACCACCGCTATGTCCACTTCACCTTCCAGAAACCCACCGCTCACCATCACCCGCTACAGACCCCTCGCCGTAGCTGGAACAAGATCGCGAAGGACCAGCTGATCTCCACCCTCGCCCATGCCCAGCCACCCAACACCAGCAATCCCAACACTGTCGCCCTCAACCTCAAACAATGGCTATACGACTGCGCCAACACCCTCGCTACACTTAGGAAACCACCCAACACCAGCACCAGCACGAAAGCACCCCGGTTCACTGCCAAACTTCAGGCCTCCAAGCGGGAGTGACAGAAAATCCAGAAGATTTGGCGCCACAAACAAACAGAGAGCAACCACAACACCCTCAAGACAGCCATCTGCAAGCACCACCAGCTCATCCAGACTACCAAAAGATCATTCTACAAAGACCGAATCAACAACAAGAACCACAGCACTCAGACCGCTCTCATCGCCGCAACCGACGACATCAGGATCATGCTCGACAAATGTGAAACCGTGGCCCTCATCCTCCTTGACCTCTCAGCAGCCTTCAATACCGTCTGTCACCACACACTCCGCACACGCCTCCACGATGCCGGAATCCGCCACAAGGCCCTGGACTGGATCACATCCTACCTCTCCGGCAGAACTCAGAGAGTCCGCCTCCCTCCGTTCCTGTTAAAAGCCACCAAGACCATCTGCGGATTCCCCGATGATCATCTCTCAGCCCAACCCTTTTCAACGTCTACATGGTGCCACTCGCCGACATCGTCCGATCCCACAGCCTCAACATCGTCTCCTACGCGGACGACACCCAACGGATCCTCTCACTCACTAAGTACCCCGCCACCGCCAAGACCAATCTCCACAACAGACTTCATGCCATCGCCAACTGGATGGAGATAAGCCGCCTCAAAGATGGAGATCTTCGTCCTCGGCTCCAACCGATCAGCGTAGGACGACTACTGGTGGCCTACCACACTAGGAGCCGCATCAACCCCCACACACGCAACCTCGGCTTCATACTCGACTCATTGCTCACCATGACCCAGCAGGTCAACGCCATCTCATCCTCATGTTTCAACACCCTCCGCTTCGCAAGACATTCAGATGGATCCCCATCGAAACCAGAAGAAGGGTCACCTACGCCCTCGTCAGCAGCAGACTGGACTACGGCAACACACCCTACGAGGGAACAGCGGCCAAGCTTCAGAGGAAACCTCAGCACATTCAGAACGCCTCCGCACGCCTCATCCGCAACCTCCCACACCACGAACACATCTCAGCCCACCTCAGAGACCTTCACTGGCTCCCCATCAACAAGAGGATCATCTTCAAACTCCTGATCCACGCCCACAAGGCTCTCCATGATGCAGGCCCAGCCTACCTCAACGAGCGTCTCAGCTTCTACGTTCCCACCAGCGCTGCTCCGCCAACCTCGCCCTCGCCAACGTCCCCCGCATCCACCGTACCACTACGGGCAGCAGATCCTTATCCCACCTCGCCGCCAAAACTTGGAACTCCCTCCCCGTCAACCTACGTCTGATCCAGGACCTACTGACCTTCAGGAAACGTCTCAAGACCTGGCTATTCAAGCAGTAGCATCCCCCCCCCCCAGCGCCTTGAGACCCTGATGGGTGAGTACTGCCCTTAACAAGTGATTGTTTGATTGATTGATTGATTGATTGAGCTATAAGCTTCCCCACATGATGCTTTATTGGTGTACCCAATTCATGCAGGAATACCATTTTCCTCAGTTTCACCCCCTAATACAATTAAGGGAATGTGGTTTGCTAGGTCTTCAGCTAGGGACTAAGGTTATTAAGAGATGGGAAAAGGTAGGAAGCAGTTGATTCAGTGATTTCATAATGGCATGGAATCCGAAAACCTAGGAACAGTTGATAGGAGGTAACCCTGGGATTCCATCTTCACTGCTTTTTTCTTACATACAAATGAATCATTTTATTGTAAGTATTTAGCCAGAAACTGATTTATTGGTCAAAAGTATTTCCCAATTGTATTTTTAATAAACGGCTTGACCGGCGTGGGTATCTAGTATCGTATATTGCTACAACAGACCTCCATAGTGCAGGTCCAAGCCACCCTAGCTAAAATAGAAGAAACCACAGGGTGCAAGATAGAGCTGCGAACATGGCACTTTTACAACCAATTTGCACATAAAGCTATTAGGTGGGCTAACTTTAGAAGAATGGGCTTCTTCTCAAAATGGATGCTGTATTTTACACCAACTTATATCCACAAGTGGTTTCCATCAATTTCCAGAGAGTGTTTAAGGTGCGTAGGCGATTCAGGTGATTGGCTACACATGTGCTTTACTTGTTATGAGCTAGAACAATTTTGGCTAACGATATTCCAATGGATCAATGGCAAGTTTCAGATAATCCTGACTCCTGATCCTTGTGGAGCTGTCTTCAGGGATTTCAGCAATGCAGACCCTATCGGTTAGACAGCGAAAAATGTTTTTCATAGCATCCTTGGTGGCCAAGTCATTAATTTTACATAACTGGAAATCAGTAGAAGCACCTTCTTTTGAATCTTGGTTGCATAAAATGGGGAAGGTTAAATCAAGGGAAAACTATATGTGCAAAGAATGGGGTCAATCCAGAAATATCAGTCTATCTGGGAGCACACACTTTATGAAGCATAGAAATTTGTAGATTAATAAAGTGTAATGTATGCCTCATGTTGACATCTTCGTTTCCTATTCACCGATTTCTTTTTTTTTATATAGAGGATAGTAATGAATTTAGGGAAAGTGGGGAGTGTTGATCAATTGTTTTGCTTGTGGGTCTCTCATTCATTACTATTTATGTGATTATAACCTGTAATGCCTTTAACCTTTCTACCTGAATGATTAAATATTTAAATAAAATAAAAATAGATATAAACCGACAAAGCCAATAGCTCGCATAAGCAAGACCTATTGGCTTTGCCAATGCTTGTGACTACAGTCAGATACATAGTACACATTTGCAATACTGTTTGTATATTAAGAATTGGTAAGTGCTACACGGCAAACCTAAAATCTGCTGCAGAGAGCTGCCATGCTAGTGGTTTCCTCCTTCCATTCCCAATGACCATTGCAGCTCCCTGCCTGGGACAGGGAATGGGCCAGTACAACAGAAAATGGAAAGCACACACACAAATTAAGACTGTGTGCTGGGATGAGTGGAGAACAACAAGTTATTTACCTTCGGTAATGCCTTTTCTGGTAGAGACTCTTCCTAACTACAGATTCCTCACCTTGCTTGAGTATCTCCAGGTGTCAGACTGGATCCAGAAACATTTGTAGCAGTTCCCTCACGTCATCAGGTGGTATTGTGCAGCTCTGCGTCGGGTCTGTTGTGTCCTAGATGTGACATTGGGGCTCAAATACATGTGTCACCTTTGCAAGCTGACATCAGTTTCTTTCTGATCTCTGTGTCGATGTATGTGGAGCTACTGAAATCAGAAGGTGGCAGTGTGTAGACTTTTTGATTGTAATTGTTTTAATGAATTGTATGAGTTCATTCCACAGAACAAGGAGGGTGGGTTGATGAGGAATCTGCAGTTAGGTGTATCTACCAGAAAAGGCGTTACAGAAGGTAAGTAACTTGTTCTTCTGACAAACCTCTAACTGCAGATTGCTCACGTTGTGAACAGCAATCAAAGCAGTACCCCCCTCAGGTGGTGGGTCTGTGGAATGCCTCAGAACAAGAAGTCCTGTAGGCCAGATCAGGAGAAGTGCATGTCCCTCCAAATCTGACTGTGCAAACAGTAGTTCTTAGTGAACATGTGGAGGGATGGCCACATACCTGCCTGGCGTATGTTCTGAACTGGTAAACTGCACACCAGTGCCATAGTAGCAGCCTTTGCTGTGGTGGAATAAGCACACAAACTTTCCAGGAGCTGCTTCGTGGCTAGCCCATAGCTGATCTTGATGCATTAGACAATCATCAGGAGACAGTTCTCCATTGCACTGCTTTACGCTTTTTCACTCCAGAGAAACATATAAAGAGTTTGTCATTCTGTCAGCATTCCCTGCTCCAATCAATGTACATGCTCAGAGCCCTTTTAGGGTCAAGGCGATGGAGCAGTTTTTCCTCCTTGGAGGGGTGAGGGAGTGCACAGAAAGCCAGTAGGGCGATGGATTACCTTATTTGGAAGGGTGTGACTACCTTGCACAGGAATGCCACTTTTGTCTGAAGGACTAATTTGTCCAGGAAAAACGAAGTGTATGGTGGTACTACGGACACCGCTTGTAGTTCACTCATTCGCCTGGCTGATGTTAAGGCAATGAGGAATGCAATTATGTGTCCTGCAAGTTCACAGTTATCATCCAGTCTGCTGGATCCAGGGCAGACAGAATGTGGGCCAGGGTGAGCATCCTAAACTTGTCCTTCCAGAGAAAGACGTTCTGAGGGTGCAGATCGAGAATAAGGGGAATGTCCCTGTCCTTTTTGGGGACCCGGAAATAAAAGGGATGGCAACCAGTCCTAATCTCTCAAGCAATCAGTCAATTAGTACAACACTACTAATCCCCCGGGAAGGTTTCCAGGGTACGATAGGCTCAGTTGAAGAGGTAGGTTTTGAGTGCTTTACGGAAGCCAGAAGAGATGGAGAAGTGCAGAGCTGCGGGTGGAGGTCATTCCAAGCTTTCGCTGTGAGGTAGGAGGAGCATCCTCAGCTGGTGCTTCTGTAGATGCGGGGAGTGGGGGCGATCGATAGGGAGGCAGATTGGAGTAGTCTGGCTGGTTGGTGGAAGTTCAGGTGGTGGTTCAAGTAGACAGCTCCCACATTGTGGAGGCTATGCAGCATGCAAGGCTCGGTGGTTGGAGGGGAATTATTGCAGAAGGGGCGAAAAGCAGACTGTGAGGGGTGAGGAGCGGCTGCGAGGCTAAGGGACCAAGCCATAGCCTGGGACTCCTTAAATCGCTTGTACGTTGAGTCCACTTTGTCTCTAAAGAGACGGGTGCCATCGAAGGGCATGTCCATGAGAGATTGTTGGGCATCCCCCAAAAAGCCAGATATCCTCAACCAGCCCTCTCGCTGTAAGGCCACCCTCGACGCAACCAATCTGCTCAGTGAGTCAGGCGTGTCCAGCCCACAACATATATTGAACTTGGCTGCATCCCCCCATCAGCAACAGTTTAGGAGAGAACAGTCCGGGCCTCCTCTGGGACATTCGGCTGCACCTGCCCGACCGTATCCCACAGGGTATGGGAATAGCGACCCAAAAGGCACGCAGTGTTTACAGACCGCAACACCAGACTGGAGGAAGAAAACAGTTTCTTCCCAATTTCATCCAATCTCTTTGAATCCCTATCCGGGGGTGAGGATGGGAATGCGCCCGATGAGGAAGAAGCCTGGATGAGAAGACTCTCAGGCATAGGGTGTTGGGTCAGGAATTTAGGGTTGTTTGGCGCATGCTGATGGCGGCAGGCAATTGCTTCATTAAGGGGTAAAAATGGTTCTGAGGTGGAAGCCCCAGGCTGAAGCACCTCAGACAGGAGGGTAGTTCTGACTGCCACAGAAGGTAGCTCCAGGCCGAGGACTTCAGCCTCGCTTCTTACCACCATAGAATATGATGCTCCCTCCTCTGTAACCACGGTAGGGGTAGAAAGCATGGCAGCATCAGGAGAAGTATCCAGACCACTAGCTTCGCCCAATTCCTATGCCCAGTCCACTTCAGGGTCTTCCAGCTGGAATTGTAAAGGTTCCAGCGACCCCTCCACACTTTCCCCCATGCCCGACCCCATAAGAATAAGGGTCAGGATCCAATCTAGGGAACATAGGCCCCCTCGAAGACGGAACCGGCATCGAGCTACATCGGTCCTGGTCCGCGTCGGAGTCGGGTGTAAGAATGGGCTTGGCATTGATTATGGATCCAACAAACGTCTTTGCCGGCACTGGGAAAGGTTGCACCGGCATGACTGGCATTGGAACGGATCCCAAGGGGCCCTCCGGAACCGGGGCTGCTGGCGCGGATCCTGAGGGGCCCCCCTCCAGCCCCATTGGCCCCAAAGGTGTCATAGAGGGGTCAGTCTGCCCAAAAACGAGGCACATGGCCTCACGGAATTCCTTTTGTTGGGCAGGGGTGGCTCTGGCTCTTGGAAACTCAGGGAGGCATGTAGCTCACCCAGAACAGGCTCGGAAGATGGTGGCCTAGAGCGTCACCGCTCTTCCTGCGTAGCATCGCCCGAGCGATGGGGTGAAGACGAAGAACGTTTGTTCTTCTTTGACCTCTTCTTCTTGTGACTCGAATGTCCTGATGACTTCGAATGGGATGAAGAGAAGTGGTGATGACTCCACAAGTGTTCTCGCGACCTTCCTCTCGAACAAGACACAGAGTCGAGCGCTGGGCCACCATGAGCTTTGGGGACCGCTCCCTCAAAGCCTTTGGGTTCATGGCCCGGCACTCAGGCACAACTTCAGGTCATGGTCGCGCTCCAGTCACCACAGACACACAAGGTGCGGATCTGTCACCGACATCATGCGGTGACAGGAGTAACAAGGCTTGAACCGCACTGGAAAAAGTGTCAAAACTCAACAAAACGGTCAGTTAGTCAAAAAACCACTGAGGGTAGCTCTCTCCAGATCTGCCCATAGGCTGGCATGGAAAGAAAAGAATTGACGTCAGTGCACCAGGGTGGCACCTATATACTACAGCGACATCACCATGGCGACCACAATGCCAACGAAGCATGCAGTCAATCAATGCCACCTTACGGCAAGCAAGGGTACTGCTCGAAGAAAAATCTCCAGATCCAGTCTAACGCCTGGGGGAAATTCTAAGGTAAGGAATATGCAACTATAAGTCTCTATCAGATCATCTATTTAATTTGATCAAAATGTTTTTTTTCTCAATAAATCCCTTGCTGGCACCTTCATTCCCTTAACATTAGTTACCCAAGCCTACAAGGGTATATTGGGTTGTTCTTTTGTTTGTATCAGTGTGCACATTTATAGGGGCCCAGACATCAATCACCGCCAGGGCAGGACACATCCAATGCTTAGCCGCATAACACAACCTGTTAATGCAGAGGGAATTGCAACAAATGTTTCTGGATGCAGTCTGGTGCTGGGAAAAGTCCCACAAGGTGAGGAATCCACGGTTAAAAGCCTGTATTAGAAGGGGACCTTTAAAGATTTAGTGATAACTGAACAATAGATTTTTAGCAGCTTCCCAGTGCAAATGCCTCCAATGTTCTCATAAATGTTCTCATAAATATCGGAGCACAACTGAAAATTTTGAGCTGTCCCCACAGGTATGCCAGCATCACTCTGTAAATCTTCAGTCATCTTACAAAATGGACATGCTTTGGGCAGAGAGGCATGGAAGACTTGTCCAACAAATCAGTTTCATGAATTTGAAAGACAGAGAGAAATAAATGAATAAAGTGGCAAAAAAGGGTTTGAAAAGTACAAAAAAAACAATGGATGGAATGCATATTTACTGGTAATCACTCTAGGCTTTATTCTATTTAATCATTTTTCGGCCAAATCTGCAAGCAACTGTTTAAAAAAACTACTGTTGCCATTAACACTACTCACAGTATGCTTTGAGTAAGCTGGCTGATTATCATTGGTTGACTTTCTCGTCATTCTCATCTGCTTGCTTCGGCTTGCTTCTTATTCAATGGTTTTCCTTCCTCTTCTTTTGTTTGTTTCTCCCTTGCAGCAGAGTCGCTTTATCATCCTTTTGCCTGCATAAATTGTACCTTTCCATTCTTTCAGGGAACTACTTTTTTCTTTTACTTTCAGGAATCCATGGGTGTGCATGTGTGTTCTTGAGCTCGCCCCCTCTCCCCTGTGTGCTGCCTCCTTAACCCGGACTTTCCCACCCGCCACTCTTTTTTTGCTTCCTCCAAACCTCTTTGTACTGCTTTTATACTAGGCACTCCCTGCTCCTCTAATGCTTGCCTGCCCCTTCCATAGTTGCGTTTTTTTAAATATATTTTTAGGATTGCTGAACAACTACAATTTGCTACCCAGCCACTTATTTTCCTAAATGTGTTTTCACACACATTTTGGCCCTCATTACAACATTGGCAGTAAAAGACGCTTACAGCCGTGCAGAAGACCGCCAACACACCGCTGCGGCTGTGGAATTCCGCCACAGCTATTATGACCCACATTTCGAAAACCGCCAAAATTCAGACACCCACACAAGTCCGCCACACCAAAGGTCAGTGATAAACTGGCGATAACAAAACCTCCACCGTCACGCCAACAGAAATACGCCCACACTATCACGACACACAAATCCACGCAGCGGTCTTTCAACCGGGGTATTCCATTGGCGGTACACACCGCCACGCTCAAAATACACACACTCTTACAAAACACAGTCACATTTGACAATTCCAAATATACACACCTGATACACATACACATACCACTCCCACACACACAATACTATATAAAACACACACCCACATCACACACAAACCCCTACTACCAAAAATAAGCACAGAGACACCACCAGCAAGTACAACAGCATCCACAGGCACATAACACTATCAACCACAAAACTTCCACGCACCTCACACAACACACCACTACATATCCCCACACTTATCACCACACATACCACCCCACACATCACCCACACCACCCCATGGCACGGCAAAGACACCCCAGGTTCTCTGACGAGGAGCTCAGGGTCATGGTGGAGGAAATCGTCCGGGTAGAGCCACAGCTATTTGGATCACAGGTTCAGCACACCTCAATTGCAAGGAAGATGGAGCTATGGCGAAGAATAGTCGACAGGGTCAACACAGTGGGACAACACCCAAGAAATCGGGAGGACATCAGGAAAAGGTGGAACGACCTACGGGGGAAGGTGCGTTCCGTGGTCTCAAGACACCACCTGGCGGTTCAGCGGACTGGCGGCGGACCCCCACCTCCTCCCCCACAACTAACAACATGGGAGGAGCAGGTCTTGGCCATTCTGCATCCAGACGGCCTTGCAGGAGTTGGTGGAGGAATGGACTCTGGTAAGTCAAATCTTAACTTGTACATCCCCCACCCTACCTGCATGCTATCACATACCCCCACCCTCACCCTCACCCCTATCACTCCAACTCCTCACAAATGTACCAGTATCACAAACCACCCACCCCAACACCAAGCCTTGCATGCAACAACAAAGCATGGACACCCATCACTAAAGCATGCCCACTGCACATACCCATACAACCCCCTAAACCATCATCACACAAGGTCCCACACAGGAATGATAGCACTGGGGTACACGGTCACCCACCCATTGCACACCATGACACACACAGATGCAATAATCATGCCTTTACACCCCTGCAGGACCACTACCCAGCGCCACCAGACAGGAGGGTCCAGACATGTCCACTCCACCCACAGAAGAGGCCCACAGTGATGACAGCACCTCTGTCCAACTGGATCTAGATGACCAGCCCGGACCATCGGGGACCTCTGGACAGTCGGTTCCCCTCACACAGGCACAGGCCACCACAGACCTTCCCCCCTCTGGAAACACCAGCACAGCACCCACCCAGCGGGCCCATACCTCTGTCCCCAGGACACGTCAATCAGCTGTGTGTCCACCACTACAGGGAACCCAGGATAACCCACCACCCCAACAACAAGAGGGACCTGGGGGCAGTGGCAGTGGGCACACGGTCCAGGGGACGGAGGCCCAGGAACACAGGGGAACTGGGAGGGCTGCCGTGCGACAGGGGACGGACAGGCCAAGGGAACTCACTCTCCACGAGGCCCTCTCCTCCATCATGGGAGCATACCACCACTCCCAGGAGACGATGGCAACGGTACTGGACAAGTTTCAGGAGACCCAGCGCATGCAGGAGGAACAGTATATGGGCTTCAGGGAGGAACTCAGAACCATCAGCTCCGCACTGGGCACCATCGTATGGGTGCTGAAGGACCTACTTAACACCAGGAGGGACACTGTGGCACTCCAAGGGGCCCCTGACACTAGCATGGACAATGAACTGCCCACCACCTCTGCCGGCGCTAGTTGACAGGACGCCCCGCCACAGGACCACCACACCAGCACCCCACCCACTGCAGACGGAGAACCGCCCCGCAAATGGTCCCTGAGATCCAGGAACAAGACAGAGCACGATGCCAAGACCCCCGCCAAGAAATGAGACCACCCTGATTGTCACCCCACTGTCCCACTTTGTCACCCTGTCCATAATTAAACTGCCCCAGTTCCACTTCCAATGCCCATATGGGCAATGCACCTGTGAGACTAATAGACTGGACTCTGCCATGGACACTCCTCCGCCATCACTCCTCACCACTTAACTTCCCCCTCCAATACTTTGCTTCAAATAAACACACCTAAAGCACAAGATGATCTGGAGTCTGTCTGTGATTTCGAAATAGTGTATTTGCAATTACAGTGACAAAATGTTCTTGAAATAGTAATGTCAACATACCTATGTCACACAGCTCTATTCCAGGAGGAATCTAAGCAGATGACACACACTGGGACCCACATCTGTGAAACCGTAAGGGAAAGTGACAACTCAGTGACCATAAACTGGGTGAAAACGACAGACAGTAGAGAGGTAGTAGTTGAAAAGTACATGTAGTAGGCAGGAATGTATTCTCCCCTGTGTTTCACTGGAAATATTGCTAGATCACTGAGTCCCTGTTCTGCATGTCTTCTTCCTCTGCTTCATCCTCATCACTGTCCACAGGCTCCACAGCAGCCACAACACCGCCATTTGGACCATCCTCCTGCAGAAAAGGCACCTGTCGTCGCAAAGCCAAGTTGTGAAGCATACAGCAGGCCACGATGATCTGGCACACCTTCTTTGGTGAGTAGAATAGGGATCCACCTGTCATATGCAGGCACCTGAACCTGGCCTTCAGGAGGCCGAAGGTCCGCTCGATCACCCTCCTAGTTCACCCATGGGCCTCATTGTAGCGTTCCTCTGCCCTGGTCATGGGATTCCTCACTGGGGTCAGTAGCCATGACAGGTTGGGGTAACCAGAGTCACCTGCAAATGGCGAGGGACAACTGTTAGACACACACTAACCTGTAGGGATAACCCCAGACAGCCATTCCCACTGTCTTGCTTCCAGGGGCTCACCTAATAGCCACACACAGTGCCTCTGGAGTTGACCCATCACATAAGGGATGCTGCTATTCCGCAGGATGTAGGCGTCATGCACTGAGCCAGGGAACATGGCATTCACATGGGAGATGTACTGGTCTGCCAAACATACCATCTGTACATTCATCGAATGATAACTCTTCCGGTTTCTGTACACCTGTTCACTCCTGTGGGGGGGGGACCAAAGCCACATGGGTCCCATCAATGGCACCGATGATGTTGGGGATATGTCCCAGGGCATAGAAATCACCTTTCACTGTTGGCAAATCCTCCACATGAGGGAAAACGATGTAGCTCCGCATGTGTTTCAGCAGGGCAGACAACACTCTGGACAATACGTTGGAAAACATAGGCTGGGACATCCCTGATGCCATGGCCACAGTTGTTTGAAATGACCCACTTGCAAGGAAATGGAGCACTGATAGCACCTGCACTTGAGGGGGGATTCCTGTGGGATGGCGGATTGCTGACATCAGGTCTGGCTCCAACTGGGTACACAGTTCCTGGATTGTGGCATGGTCAAACCGGTAGGTGATTATCAAATGTCTTTCCTCCATTGTCGACAGGTCCACCAGCGGTCAGTACCCCGGAGGATTCCGCCATCTCCTCACATGTCCCAGCGGACGGTGCCTATGAAGGACAACAGCGACCACAGAGTCAAACAACTCAGAGGTACGTACTCTCAGTTTACCCAGAACATCAATCATACACAATAGGTGGCCTGTATGTGTTTTGAGACTAGGCCTAGGTATGTGTGACGCAGTTGGAAATTAGGCCATGTGGGCCCCTGAAATGGCGGCTGCCTGACCTCTAAAGTGGGACAATGGGATGTGAGGTAACTGCGCTGGCGTTGTATACCGTCGCGGTAGGCGGTCGAAGACCGCGGCGCAATGCTGCATTGGTTAACATTGGACCCTATGGGTCCCAGGAGCCAATGACGATGTACGCCGGCAGTGATGGTACGCACCGCCGCGGACGTGACTGCCATTTTCTATCTGTTCAATCACTCGATACCTGATCTTCGACAGGAGAGGACCTACACTGCAAGTGCTGCTGTGACCTCGGTCTGGAAGAGACAATGGCTCGTGCGTCTGGGGAAAGGGCCCCTGCCTTCACATCGGAGGAGTTGGAGAAGCTCGTGGATGGGGTCCTCCCTCAGTACACGCTACTCTACGGTCCTCCAGACAAACAGGTGAGTACACAGGGAGCATGTCGTATGGGCTATGCCTGTGTGGAGAGGGCTGAATGTAAGAAGGAAGGGGGCAGAGTTCTGCGTGCATGAAAGACGGTGGGTGAATGTGCCACATGGCAAGGGTAGAGATGAGGGGCAATCACTTTGACGGTGCAGTTGGTAATGACTTCTCTTCTTCCCCTGTACATTTCATGTAGGTCAGCGCCCACCAGACGAAAGATATTTGGCATGCCATCGCCAAGGACGTCCGGACCCTCTGAATCTACCACAGACAGAGCACCCACTGCCGGAAATGATGGGAGGACATTCGCCGCTGGAGCAAGAAGACGGCGGAGGCTCAGCTGGGGATGGCCTCCCAACGTGGGAGGGGTGCCCGTCGAACCATGACCCCCCTGATGTGCAGGATCCTGGCGGTGGCCTGGATGGGCGCTTGAGGGCATCACAGCAGACACAAGGGGGTGAGTACACTCTCATTCAGCTGACTTTGCGCACAGTGGAGTTGTCTGGGTGAGGGAGGAGGGCTGTGGGTTTCCCTAGGCCAGGGCGAGTTCCGTAGGCTAAGCCCCCTGTAAGGCATGGCCCTGTGGCCCCCCCACCCCACCTCTGTAGAGTGCCAAGTACAGCTATTCATGCCCCTGTGTCATCTATGTGTGCAGATGTCATCCATAGCCTGTAGGCCATTTCCCAGGAATTGCACTGTGGAGCCCAAGAGCGCGGCGTAGTGCAGGGGGCTTCTCTGTCTGTGTTGTCCGCCAACGGTAGCGGTAATCCATGCACTCAACATGTCTTTCTTCTGTTTCCCCCCCACCCCTTTTTGTGGTTTCCCTGTTCTTGTGTGCATTAGCATCATCAGGCGAAGGAGCAGTGGCACCGGAGCACGAGGGAGCTGCATCCCACATGGCCATGGAGGCCCACACTACAGACTCTGAATTCACCAGTGGGACGGAGGGCGAGGGGAGCTCCACGGCGGGGACAGGAGCTGACACCAGCGACACGGACTCGTCCACTGATGGGAGCTTCCTTGTGGTGGTGGCAACATCTGTGCCCCACACATCTACAGGTACAGCCGCCACCCCCCCCCCCCTACCAGCACCGCCCTCCCAGCAGCCCCTCAGCCTTCGCCCTGTGCCCGCTCACCCAGGAGGGTGGGCATCACCTTCGCCCCAGGCACCTCAGGCCCTGCCCCAGTCTCCCCTGCTGCCCTCAGTGAGGAGGCCATTGACCTCCTCAGGTCCCTCACTGTTGGGCAGTCTACCATTTTGAATGCCATCCAGGGTGTAGAAAGGCAGTTGCAACAAACTAATGCATTCCTGGAGGGCATTCATTCTGGTCAGGCGGCCCTTCACCGAGCCTTTCAAACTCTGGCCTCAGCACTGATGGCAGCCATTGTCCCTGTGTCTAGCCTCCCCTCTCCAACTTCCTCCACACAGACCCAATCCCCTGTACCTCTGCCTAGCCCAAGCACACCATCAGACCAGCCTGCACACACCTCAACACACAAGGGAAGCTCAGGCAAACATAAGCACCACACATCCCACAGGCACTCACGCAAGCATCACACACATGCAGACATACCAACATCTACTGCCTCCACTGTGTCCCCCTCCACGTCGTCTCCCCCCTCCCTCCCAGTTTTGTCTACACACACACCTGCATGCACTACCTCTACAGCCACTACTTCCCTCACCAGCACACCCACCAGCACACCCCGCTCAAGTGCAATCACCACCCCCACTACCATTCACACGTCCCCTGTGTCCTCTCCCAGTGTGTCTGTGACGACCCCTCCCAAGATACACAAACGCAGGCACACACCCACCCAACAGCCATCCACCCCACAACAGCCTCCAGCGCATGCACCTTCACCCAAAGTCACCAAACGTACACCTCCTACAACCACCACCTCTTACTCCACTCCCAAACCCCCTCCAGCTACCCGTCCCAGTGTGTCCCAAAAACTTTTCAGGCCATATTTATACTTTTTGACGCACAACTGCGCCAACGCAGTTGTGCGTCAAAAATGTTAACGCCGGCTAACGCCATTCCAAAGCACCATGCTGGCGCCTTATTTATGGAATGGCGTTAGCCGGCGGAGCTGACTGGTGTGCGTCAAAAAAAATGATCCACACCAGGCAGCGCCGGCGTAGGGGAAAATGGAGCTTGGGCGTCAAAAAATGGGGCAAGTCGGTCTGAGGCAAAAAATCTGCCTCAACCCGAGTTGCGCCAATTTTTTTGACTCCCACCCTCAATTGACATGACTCCTGTCTTAGCAAGGACAGTCATGCCCCCTTGCCCAATGGCCATGCCCAGGGGACTTCTGTCCCCTGGGCATGGTCATTGGGCATAGTGGCATGTAGGGGGGCACAAATCAGGCCCCCCTATGCCACAAAAAAATAAAAAATAAAATACTTACCTGAACTTACCTTAACTTCCCTGGGATGGGTCCCTCCATCCTTGGGCGTCTTCCTGGGGTGGGCAAGGGTGGCAGGGGGTGTCCCTGGGGGCATGGGAGGGCACCTCTGGGCTCCTTCCGAGCCCACAGGTCCCTTAACGCCTGCCCTGACCAGGCGCTAAAAAATTACGCAAAAGCGGCTGGACGTCATTTTTTTTGACCCGCCCACTCCTGTGCGCCATTTTTGCACGGGAGTTTAAATAAGGCGCACATGCCTTGGAGTCATTTTTTAGACGAGAACGCCTACCATGCATATCATTAACGCAAGGTAGGTGTCCACGCTAAAAAATGACGCTAACTCCAAGATCTTTGGCGCTAGACGGGTCTAACGCCAAAGTATAAATATGGAGTTAGCTTTGCGTCGGATTTGCGTAAAAAAAAACGATGCAATTCCGGCACAAACAGAGTATAAATATGCCCCTTCCTGTCCAGCCTTGACCTTTTTCTCACACCTCCCCACCCCGTCCATCTAATAGGTCCCAAAGTAGCACCTCAGCCACAACATCTCCGGGACCAGTGGTGCCTGTGGTCACAGGTATGTGGAGTGCACCGGCCACCAGGAGAGCCAGTGTGGCACGGAGCCACAGCACAGCCAGTCCCCCCTCTGTGAAGCATCAGCGGTTAGCCAGTGCCCGGCGGGAGAGGGGGAAGACTCCAGCCACCCAAGCCGCTCCCAGGGGTCCCGGTGGGAGTGTGGACTCAGCTGTGACACCTCCCAAGGTGAGGAAGGGCCACAAGAAACCCAGCAAGTCTGGGAAGAGCAGCACGGCGGAAAAGACCGCCATCATCCCCGCTGCCCAGGAGGGCCCCGCCAGCCCCATCCCAGCTGCCCAGGAGGGCCCCGCCAGCCCCATCCCAGCTGCCCAGGAGGGCACCCCCAGCTCCATCCCTGCTGCCCAGGAGGGCCCCACCAGCCCCATCCCCACTGCCCAGGAGGGCCCGCCAGCCCCATCCCAGCTGCCCAGGAGGGCCCCGCCAGCCCCAGCCCAGCTGGGCCATGAAGGACCGCCAGCCCCAGCCCAGCTGGGCCATGAAGGACCGCCAACTCAAGCACCGCTGAACAGGGCACCGCCAACTCAAGCACCGCTGAACAGGGCAAGCACCGCTGAACAGGGCACGCACTGCTGAACAGGGCACCGCCAACTCAAGCACCGCTGAACAGGGCACCGCCAAATCAAGCACCGCTGAACAGGGCACCGCCAAATCAAGCACCCCTGAACAGGGCAAGCACAGCTGAACAGGGCACCGCCAAATCAAGCACCGCTGAACAGGGCACCGCCAAATCAAGCACTGCTGAACAGGGCAAACACCGCTGAACAGGGCACCGCCAAATCAAGCACCGCTAGCCCATGAGCGGCAGGGGCACTGATGCAACTGGAACCGTCACGGGGTGAGTGATGCACTCTGGGCACCAGTACCCCTCCAGAACCAGTGGAGACATGCATCCACTACCTCTGTCCTTCACAGGATGAAGCACTCTGGGCACCAGCCCCCCCAGAACCAATGAAGACATGCATCCACTACCTCTGTCATTCACAGGATGAAGCACTCTGGGCACCAATCCCCCTCCAGAACCAGTGGAGACAGTTATCCACTTGAGAGACTGTGGCTTTGCACTCCCCAGGATGGAACAGTGGGCAAACCACTCACTGTATGGACTTGAGAGACTGTGGCTTTGCACTCCCCAGGATGATGCAATGGGCAAACCACCCACTGTATGGACTTGAGAGACTGTGGCTTTGCACTCCCCAGGATGCAGTAGTGGGCAAACCACCCACTGTATGGACTTGAGAGACTGTGGCTTTGCACTCCCCAGGATGGAACAGTGGGCAAACCGCCCACTGTAGAGACTTGAGAGACTGTGGCTTTGCACTCCCCAGGATGATGCAGTGGGCAAACCACCCACTGTATGGACTTGAGAGACTGTGGCTTTGCACTCCCCAGGATTGAACTGTGGGCATTGAGCCCCCTCGTGGATCTGGTGTCGTGCACTCATCCGGCTGAGGTGGCCCCCCTTCCCTTCCCCCTGAGGTGCCTGTTGTTTTTCTATCTGATGCCCCTGCAGTGTTCTCTCTGTTTTGATCTGGTATCGAGTGTGGGCCTCGCCCATGCATTTTGGGCCCAGTGGTCCACGGACTATAAATGGCGCAGTACCTGGACTACTATTCTTGGTGTATATTTTGTTAATAGTGTAAATATGTATATTTTTGCGTACTGCATTTTAATATATTACAATGGTTACACTCATTTCCTTTTGTCTTTGCATTCTTCCGGGGGGGTTGGGGGGTGTAACTATAATGTATAGATATTTATTTGTGTGTGTTGTAGTGGGTGAGGGTGGGGGTGTTGCGTGTCCCTGTTTTTTGCCTCCCCCCTCCCCTGTGTCGTAGGTGCAGTACTCACCGTGGTCTTCGCCGCCAGCGTTCGTGCTCCTGGTAGAGAAGCAGGAAGACTATCGCAGGTAGGATTTGGAGTTCCGGTTCCATGGTGTCCTTGTTCCTCTTGGAGTGTGATGAGGTGAGTGTTTTCCCTTCGAAATTCCTGTTTCCGCCGTGTTTTTATCCGCGGTGAATCCGTCCCAGAAAAGGTGGCGGATTGGCCTGTCATAATAGTGTGGGCGGTACATTGTCTCCCGCCTGTCTGTTGGCGGTGACCGCCGCGCTGTTTGTTTGTACCGCCGTGGCGGTCTGAGTGTTAAAGTGGCTGTCTTTGTTGGCGGTTTCCGCCACGGTCGTAATTGGAATTTTTTTTCTGCCGGCCTGTTGGCAGTCTTTCCGCCGCTTTAACACCGTCCGCCAGGGTTGTAATGACCACCTTTATCTTTTAATTTTACCCCTCCAAAATTGTCCACCATCATGGAACAGTAAACAAAAAAAAGTCTGCTTTGTCATGATGTATGTGCGTGCACCCTGCTACATACATAATTGTGCGGGTCCCAAAAGTGAAAAGGCTGTCCATGCATGTGTGGCTTTTTTGCAGTTTGTTCTTTAGCAATGGCAAAGCAAAAAAGTTGGCCAACGCCTTTCAAAGGAAAGACTTATTTGCAATGCCAGTCCTTTTTTTATTTTATAAATCTTGTCGGTACCATCCAGATAGATGCATTAGCCAATATGCATGGCCCTTTTATTGAAGAGTTAGGCCAGCTTGCATTGCTAGGCCATCAGAAAGGGAACATAAACTGCAGACCCGTGTTAGTCCTGGTGGGCTTCACCACCAAGAGTAGGTTTAAATACTATGGCACACACTGCTTGGGCGGCTGTCTGAGCATACCCCTTCTACCTAGGGAGAAGCTCCAGACAGCAGTTAAATCTCATATGAGGTTTGTAGGAAGTTGGCTCTGTATACACTATCTCAAAGTGAGATATAGGGCCTCATTCTGAGGCCGGCGGGCGGCGGTCGCCGCCCGCCTTGCGGGAACCGCCATATGGCCGCTCCGCCGTCGAAAGACCGCAGAGGCCATTCTGGCTTTCCCGCTGGGCTGGCGGGCGACCGCCAGAAGGCCGCCCGCCAGCCCAGCGGGAAACCCCTTCCCACGAGGAAGCCGGCTCCGAATGGAGCCGGCGGAGTGGGAAGGGTGCGACGGGTGCAGTAGCACCCGTCGCGAATTTCAGTGTCTGCTAAGCAGACACTGAAATTCAAAGTGGGGCCCTCTTACGGGGGCCCCTGCAGTGCCCATGCCATTGGCATGGGCACTGCAGGGGCCCCCAGGGGCCCCACGACACCCCTCACCGCCATCCTGTTCCTGGCGGTCGGAACCGCCAGGAACAGGATGGCGGTGAGGGGGTCGGAATCCCCCATGGCGGCGCAGCAAGCTGCGCCGCCATGGGGGATTCCTATCAGAGGGTAGTGTTAAGCATTTGTTGTACACACAGAGGCAATAAATGAGAACACACACTCAAAGGTCAATAGGTTTTTATATTGAAAAGTTTTATTTTCGTAATTTATTTTAGAACCATAAGATTCTGAATTTAGGTAAGGGTAAGTATGGAACTTTGAACTAAAACAGTAATGTACACAGTTTTGGCAAAAATGGCAATAAGCTATTTTAAAAGTGGACACTGCAAAAATCAACAGTTCCTGGGGGAGGTAAGTAATAGTTAGTTTCTCAGGTACGTAAAGCACTTTCAAGTTTAGTCTCCTGGGCATAGTCAGCCCACTGTTAGGGGTTCAAGTCAATCCCAAACACCCAGCACCAGCAACACAGGGCCGATCAGGTGCAGAGGTCAAAGTAGGGCCCAAATAACATAGGCGCCCATGGAGAACAGGGGTGGTCTGGTTCCAGTCTGCTAGCAGGTAAGTACCTGCGTCCTCGGGGAGCAGACCAGGGTTTTTTTGTAGAGCACTGGGGGGTTTCAAACATGCACACAAAATACACCCTCAGCAGCACAGGTGCAGCGGGGTGCAGTGTGTGAACAAGGCGTCGGGTTGTACATAGGAAACAATGGAGAGACCCGGGGTCACTTTGGCGATGCAGGCAGGGCACAGGGGAGCTTCTCAGGCCAGCCACTGAGTGGGCTAGAATGAGGGCCGCCTGCTGGTCACTCCTGCACCGTGGTTGGTTCCTCTCGGTCCTGGGGGCTGCAGGTGCAGTGTTTCTTCCAGGCGTCGGGTTCCTTTGTTACCAGGCAGTCGTAGTCAGGGGGGGCCTCTGGATCATCTCTGCAGGCGTCACAGTAGGGGTGCAGGGAGGTCGACTCAGGGTGTCCACGTTGCCTGGGGGTCCTTTCTTCGGTGTTGGTTTCTCTGGACACGGGCCGGGGGCGTCGGGTCCAGAGTGCGAAGGCTCACGCTTCCGGAGTGAGGCTGGAGTCTTCTTTAAAGATGGTTTGTTGGGTGTAGTTTTGGACAGAGCCGCTGTCCTCAGGAGTTTCTTGGTCCTTTAGATGCAGGTCAGTCCTCTGAGTCCTCAGAGGTCGCTGGTCCCGCTGGATGTGTCGCTGTGCAGGTTCTCTGAGTCTGGAGACAGGCCGGTAGGGCAGGGGCCAAGTCAGTTGTCGTCTCCGTCGTCTCTGCAGGGCATTCAGGTCAGCAGTCCTTCTTCTTTCTTCGGGTTGCAGGAATCTGATTTCCTGTGTTCAGGGTCGCCCCTAAATACTCAATTTAGGGGGGTGTTTAGGACTGGGGGGCAGTAGCCAATGGCTATTGTCCGGGAGGGTGGCACTTCTCTAATCCTATTGGGGGAATCCCCCAAAACAAGATGAAGGATTTCTCAAGGCAGGGGTCACCTCAGCTCAGAATACCTTAGGGGCTGTCCTGACTGGTGGGTGACTCTTCCTTGTTTTTCTCATTATCTCCTCTGGACTTTCCGCCAAAAGTGGGGGCTGTGTCTGGAGGGTCGGGCATCTCCACTAGCTGGAGTGCCCTGGGGCGCTGTAACATTAGGCTTGAGCCTTTGAGGCTCAACGCCAGGTGTTACAGTTCCTGCAGGGGGAGGTGAGAAGCACCTTCACCCAGTGCAGGCTTTGTTCATGGCCACAGAGTGACAAAGGCTCTCACCCCATGTGGCCAGGAACCCGTCTGGATGTGCCAGGCTGGCAAAAACTGGTCAGCCTAACACTAGGCATTCAACTGGTATACAGTGGGCATCTCTAAGATGCCCTCTGTGTGCATTTTGCAATAAATCCCACACTGGCATCAGTGGATTTATTGTGCTGAGAAGTTTGATACCAAACTTCTCAGTATTCAGTGTAGCCATTATGGAACTGTGGAGTTTGTGTTTGACAAACTCCCAGACCCGTATACTCTTTATGGCTACCCTGCACTTACAATGTCTAAGAACTGGCTTAGACACTGTAGGGGCATAGTGCTCATGCAATATGCCCTCACCTGTGGTATAGTACACCCTGCCTTAGGGCTGCAAGGCCTGCTAGAGGGGTGACTTATCTATGCCACAGGCTGAAGGGAGTGCCATGTCGACTTAGTCTTTTTCTCCCCACCAGCACACACAAGCTGTTAGGCAGTGTGCATGTGCTGAGTGAGGGGTCCTCAGGGTGGCATAATACATGCTGCAGCCCTTAGAGACCTTCCCTGGCCACTGGGCCCTTGGTACCATTTACAAGAGACTTATCTGTGTGCCAGGGCTGTGTCAATTGTGGAGACAAAGGTACAGTTTAGGGAAAGAACGCTGGTGCTGCGGACTGGTTAGCAGGGTCCCAGCACACTTTCAATCATAACTAGCATCAACAAAAGGCAAAACGTTAGGGGGTAACCATGCCAACAGTGGCATTTTCCTACAAGGCAAGGCAGCATCATCGGTGAAAAAAACAGAAATCCAACAGAGACTGGAAAACATGTACAAAATGCCACTCATCAACTAAGCTGATGGCCTCCTGCGTGGAGTTTTCGCCCATCTAGTCCTCTGCAAATACTCAGGAAGGACCAAGTGCTGCAAATGAGATGTTTTAACCCTGCTCTGCAATTTGAGTGCTTCCTTAGATGTATGGTAGTTAAGAGGTAGAGTTGAAATATTGAACTGAATGTGGCTGTCTTAGTTTAGGATGAAGTTATTTATGTTTATGTTGCTCTTTTATGATGTACTATTTGTGTTGTAATTTTAGGCATGTGGATTACCTTGGATTGTACTATTAAGAATCTTGAGGCTGGTTCGTTTCTGCCATTTTTAGCACCATGTAAATTAAATGAATAAAAATATATAAGTATTTCCTTCCTGATGACTGGTAAATAATCAATATTTTGGCGCTACTCCTGCAGAGTACATCAATCGCGGCATGAAAAATTACGCTATTGCCCCCTACCCTGCGCCATGGTGTGCCATATTTTAGATATGGCACACACATGGTGGCGGTAGGGGGATGCTATAGGGCACAAGGAAAGTGGCGCTGCACTAAGTGCAGTGCCACTTTCCTCAAATATGCCCCAAGATGTTTTGTTTTTTTGAGAGAGCGTACACCAGGCCGGGAATCAATCATTTTCTTTTTTAAATTGAATATTTTCCAAACTCTGCTGCAGTTCATCTGTTCTATATATCTCTGAGCTGAGGAAGTGCTGGAAGGCAAACTAAGCTTCAGAATCTGGATAATGAAAGGCTTAGTGAGAAGCTGGAACTTCACATTCAGAAAGAAAAGTTGTATTTAGGTACCACATTGTTGGAATCGACCCGAAAAAGCTAGTGAGAAGGAAAGGCTGTAAAAATAATTGTGAAGTATATTTCATGCTCTACGACCTAGTACATTGGCTTGGCCACAACATTTGACATGTTAGTGTTTTCTCAAGGAGCCCTTGCGTACAACCCTCCCTATAGGCAAGATGGGGCAAAAAAGGGAGGGTGGGGACTCAAGAAATTCAACTGTGAGCAAACTATGAGAGCCCAGACCTTTGTTTTATCAGAGGTGCCAATGGTTTACTTAGAAAGGTGTTAGAAGTTTCATACATGACATACGTTGATTAAGAATTAAAGTTTCAAAAAAATGTAACCGATCAATCTGGTCACCAATAAGAGACAATTTCATTTATTATATTATTCCTAAATAATTATTAATGACTGTATTCAATATTTGGTTGTGGGACTGATCCCGCTGAGGGCAGGATTCATTTGGTAAGAGGCTGTCATGCCCGATGTGGTAGAGTGAAACTCCACTGAGCTGGCTGGAGTGAGTTTGCCCAAGTTGGGCTCTGGGCCTTCATCCACGGAGCGGGTATAGCCTTCTGTAGCAGCTGAATGCAGGCGGGATCCAGTCAGGTACACCAATATTGCCTGAGAGGAGAAAAAAAGTAGTTAGACATGCCCAGATCCAAAATCTATATTACTTTTTAAAAAATACAGGGATACCATGGACAGGGGTGTGGAATTTTATAAAATATCCACTTGTCCATGGGTAAGGTTGGTTCATGAACTTACTTGCTCTGTACCAAAATCTACTTGTCCCTTTAGTGCCATGTAGTGCAGCGACAAATTATGGCAAATTCATTATATAAGGGCTCAGAGATTAGCTTATCTGATTATGCCAGGCTCATACTATAGTAGGGTTTGAATACTAGCAAATCCATTATTTTGCCACCTTCCTACAGATGTAAATACTGAGGTTGTAGGAAGCAGTAAGTGATAGTTCCAGGGCTGGAATGCCCTTTTGAGACTCTTTAAACCAACAAACTTGCATGTTTTAAGGGTTTTCACCAGCTCTTCTGTAATCTTTTCCCATACTGAGAAAGCTTGAAAATGTATTCCTGGCAGTTGGGAAAAATGTAATTGGAGGGAATGTGAACTTGTAAATACTCAACAGATTTTCACATGAGCAAATCTGCACATACATATTTAATTGAGATAAAATGCAGTTCACACATATTTTTTGTAGGAGTACCATTTCCCTGGCCTACTTTTGTAAATTCTTGGTAATTCATGAGTCGTAAATCTGTACTAATGCAAGGACATAAACCAAGGGTGTACTTTTGTGACTTCCTTTAAGAACTGGGCTCCTAATTAGGTCTGACATTACTCAAGACCTTTTGTTTTTATTAAAATTCTCTCTCTCCCTCCCCGTTTACTGGCTGGCTTCACTATGAGAGACAGCATTGTGCTCTTTCACAAGGAGCAAATCAGCACACAAAGAAGTTTTGTTCAATACCAGGAACTACTATGTGAATGTAGTTTTTTTAGACTAAAAAATATTTTTGCTTTTTGCCAGTGTTTGTTATCATAGTGAGGGCCCAGCAGCTGCCACAACAATAAAGGTTTACAAAAACCATTCCAAAACAAAACATGCATTGACAAAACCAAAAGGATGACGACCAATGTAGAACCTATTAGCTTTGGCAATGCTTGTTTATTTTCAGGTTTCCCATTATCTTGCTGAAACTGGTTACACTGATTTTTCCATTATGGATATATTTTTTGGAACTGCTAGCATGCATCAGCACATTTCACTAAATGATGCTTCAAGAAATGGTACCTAAAATGTCATAGCAGTTTAGCAAAGGTTTTTTTTCCCCACTTGCATTTTTAATAAACTTTTTGATTTTGAAAGCAAAGAATCCTCAATAGTGATTTCAAGATTCTGCAAATATTTGTATCTAATCGGAGAGCATTCTGGGAATATTATATGTAGCCTCATATTGTTAAACTTTGCAAATGTGTCTACACCTTTTTATACTGGAACTAACAGTAGTGCTGGCTTAGTTTACAACATTTCCTTAGCGCGCTCACTCTAATAATAAAAGGTTTGCATTAATGAACCATAAATACAAGTTCAAACCCAAATATTATCTTTTCTGCAGACAATGCCCTGCCCTGGTCCATAATGTGGTACTGTAAACTGGCACATAAAGGGTTTGCGGGTCTACTTATCTGAAGGACAAAATAAATATTAAAACTTGTTGTCCCCGACTCCAAACAATATGTCTTGGACACCCCTGGTGGATCCTTAAAAATCTGTTCTCAGAGAGTAATATCTAATCCACAATTTCTTTTCAAGTTAGTTTGTGGAAAGCAACTGTTTTTTAATAGTCCTAGTTCTTCAAAATTTATATTTTTTCTGAGTCCATAAATGTTAGAATATCTTTGAACGTGTGGGATCCGGGAACAACCATGTTTAAATATAAATACCTGTAGACTGAAATATTCTTAACAAGAAAAGATGCTTATAGAAGGAAAGGCAAAACATTTCTTTGTTTTTTAATCCAACTGGTAAAATTAGCTATAATAAAGTACATTTTACTGAGAACATCACCACTGGATGTTGGTTGATTCACCAAAATGCAGGTGTATCAGAAATAAAAGCATGCACCTTTTTATTCGCATGCAAAAAAATCTAAGGAAGTGACATTGCATGAACCTTGACCTAGACGACTCGATGAGAATTTTAACTAAGATATCACCACATGAAATTACATCGCTTATTTAAAGAAACCACAGCAGAGACTTTATAAATCAGATCACAAAACAGCTACTTAAGTTAATAATTATTTATTTCTGTTACCATATATATATATATATATATATGTATATAGTAAATTGTGTTCTCCCGTATTCACATTGAACAGACGCTTCTGCTCAATTAAAGAGACATCTGTCAATGCAGGTGCAGCCTAAAGAACACACATATAGCAACATATAACCAATGCTTGTTATGGTCCGCATCAAACAACCCAATGCAGTGTCCTCCATATACATGTTCAGCGTTAAATGCACATTGCAGTCTCCTTGCACCCAGGTATTGCCTTAAATAAACCTATGCAGTCTCCATTCGTACAGGATTAATTTGAAATACCCACTGAAGTCCCCTTGTGACATGCTTGGTTTGAAATGCCAACTGCGGCCTCTCAGCTGTGCAAGAAATGTCAGGGAAATGTGTTAGCAAGCAGCACAGTAAAGTAACATTAAGCCAGACTGCTTAGTCAAAACTTGGTAAAGATCACTTCACATAAGGGGGCTATGTAGTGTCCAATAAGGAAACAGAGTGGAAGTGAAGCGTCGCTAACAGCAGGACTGGCCTCAACGAAACCTCGTCGTACACAAGCGACCCTCTTTAGGATGGTAAACATTTTCTGGTGGAGTCTCAAAAATTTCACCCATGGCCACTGAATTTTACTTCAATGTGTAGTTGAAGTTCGACGAAAGTAAAATGCCATTTGTAGCATAGTTTTATTCGGAATAGAGCATTTTGAGAGCACTGACGCTCGTGGGACTCAGCCATCAAAAAAAGAAAACAAAATAGTTGATAATTAACAATGTAAGCTAATACTTAGGAAACTGCTCCTAACGCATCCACATTAAGACAGCATTTTATGATCATTTTAATCTGCCAGTGGTTTTGTTATATTTTGTAGTCCCCTAACCAGGGGTGTGGCTTGTTCAGTAAGATTGTGGGGACGGGGGGCGGCTGAGCTTCAGATTTCCCAACAATCGGGCTGGCATATGTTAAATTACATTATACAACAAGCATAGTGCATGAAAGGAGCCTAAGGGGCAGTGAAAATGGAGAGGAATGCAGATTGGTAGGAGAACTAAGGGCCAGATGTAGCAAAGGGTTTTTCCCATTCTGTGTCAATGGGAAAATGTGTTCGTACATATGGCCCTAAGGCTCGTATTTACACTTTTTTGCACTGCATTTGCGTCTTTTTTCGAGGCAAAAGTGGCGCAAACTTACAAAATAAAATAGCTAAAAAAAGAATAAATATGGGTCTAAGTGAGAGCAAAAATAATATTTTGAAAACATATCCAATATTTTCGAGGCCTTTTCAGGGAGGGAGAGAGTATGTGTGTGTTTCTGACTGCGTGTAAGTAAAATTTCCTGGTGAAATCCGACACCTCTCCATACTCAACTGAAAGCACCTATACCTGATTATTTAAGAGAAAATACATTTTTTAGGGTGGTGTAACACCCAAAGCAACACACCCCACCTCCAAGCTACGCCCCTGTCCCTAACTGATATATTTTGTGGTTCTTAAAGCCCTTACAATGAACAAAATTGTATCTATTACTGAGGAACCAGGTATTTGGAAATGAACATTTAAAACGTCAAGTTAATTTGGCTTGTATAGAATCCAGAACAGACCTGCCTATTCTGCAACATAAACGTAATAGAAAACATATACAAACAGAATTGGATAAAAACACAAGTGGTGCTTTACCCAAATCAAAGAACTGCAGTACATTGCAACTAACAAAAAGAGTTTCCATAAAACCCCAGCTTGCATCCATTTTAACTATACATGCCTTCCAAGTTTTCAAACTGCCTTTAGTATATTTATCATTTATGTATAGAAACCTCAAACTAGCACGCCTTGCGGGTTTCCACTACTATGCCATCAATATGCAGTACCTCTGATTAGTTTGTAAACAAGTTTCCATCATGCCTCAGTTTACTCTTAGTAGTCCATTGATGAATTCCATAATGGCTGTCTGTGGATAGGCTCGATTTCTGATTAGCTGCACCAGAGGGAGAAAGCAGGCAATGCAGTCATGTGTTTCTCTAATCTGGACTGAGTCTGAAGGTAATATAGAAATGACAGGGTTTGATCTTCTCCTGCCAAGATCATACTCATGTATATACTGTACAATGCAATGCTTCTGGTTTGCCTAAAACATATTGAATAGTACATGGTCATAGTTCCATGCATGCAAAATACAGAAGCAGTAAATGCAGCCACTTTACATGTGACAAAATCGTTTCAATTGTACTATGCACAAGTCCATGATATGCCATTGATGGGCAGTATGAACGTTATTAGTGTTCCAATAAACGACTAAAACAGGCTGTAGCCAGATGCTAAAAAACCTCCGCATAAAACACCACCCTAATTAATGTGAAGTCGATGTCCCATACCTGTACTAACGGAAGACCAAAATAAAATAAACTATTCTAATTGTATAACTCAAAGGAGTGTCACCGTGACCAGGCTTCATGGAACAGAAGAACCAGCCATATACTCAGTTGAGTAAAAACAGAGAGAGACACCTAAAGGGAACATGAATTGGGATGTTCGAGACAAGCTTTAAAATTCCTTTCTGGCTTTTCATTACTGGTGAATCCAAGGATAAGCTGTGAAAGAGGGGGACTAACCCATTTCCTAGCAGTAAACCATACCGCTTACTCCCTTACCATGAAAATGTGTTACAGGTCAAATGCCTTTCCAGCATGTCTTCTAATCTAAACCTTGTGCAGCTTTCCTTGTGCAGCATTCCTGCTTTAAGGGGAAGTCTATGGAAGCCAGGTATTTTCAAAGCTGAAATTTTCATTCCCAAGCACTCTGCCTTTGCTATTTCTTTTACAAATGTTATGAATTAACTCAAAATCTTTCTGGTAAGGAGAGATGCCTATCTCCGTTTTCTTAGCACCAAAGATACCAGGGGCGATTGTGTGCCTTTCAAAAGGAGACTATCATATCAAATTCTTGTGTACAATTAAGTACCTTCAGAAAAGCCATATGTTCGTTCTTGTTCTCCATGATAGACCTATTGCATCCAGATGCTGCCAATACTTCTAAGGTTTCTGGTGATTATTTCTGAAATGTTGAAGGAAATAAAGGAATGTCTGGTGTATATTAGTGGTAAAAGGAGTCCTTCATCCTACTTGGGACTCGTGCCAAAGAGGCTATCAGAGAGTCTTGAACCCCAAAGTGACAGAAGGCTGACTACCTGGAGAACTCTGTTGAGGCAAGGGAGGAGGAAGTTACCTATTTTGTCATGGATGGAAATCTCTGATTCTGGGTGGATGCATGTTTTTCCCCTTTGACCACTAATTAACCTGATAGGTTATAAAAGCTGGTGAGGGTTGAAAAACTGCTTGCTTCTGGCGTGTGGAAATAAAAAAAAACCACATTTTGGTTGTTATTTAGCACGTCGGGCAACTGTATAGCAATTTAAGATACATTATTTACGAAAAACAACAAATCCTAGGAAAGAACAGGCATTCAAACTCATGCATTCCTGGCCATGCAGAACGACCATATAATAGCTCCAGCTGCTCCAGAAACCAAGTATGAATTGATTTGATGCTGCTGCAAGGCTACTTCTTTACCATCTTCAATCCTGAACACGATTTGTTTTTCTTTCATTCTGGTGAAGAAATTAATTAAATGTTTCTAAATTGTCCCACTTTTGGACATTAGAAGCCACCATTTCTGGTGATACACTGACCTACCGAAGCACAAAGCAAGAATTTTGATATTCTTTCTTGTGGTGGCTCTCCTAGGCCTTAGACTTTCTTGAAAACTGTAGACAAATCATTAACCACTGCCAGCTAAGAGAAGGCACCTATTACCTTGGTGTTATGGATGGATGGGAAATGTAGTTTATTTTAGTCCACTCTGTAGTGATCCAACCCATCATGGAAAATTTGATACTCGACACGGGCTGGCTAGAGATAGACTGAAAAAAGCTGAAACAAATGGCAATTTTCCTGAGATTCCATTGCCTTTCTGTTGGGATTAAAAATGCCTAAACGGATGAAAGAATTCCCGTCCAACATCCAAATAAAGAGACAAGATTGTTTTTTGTTACTGAGTAAAGAGACAGAGTACTACCACTGCATAAGACATTATAATATACCCCAACTTGCTCTGTAAATATTAACAGGAACAAACAAGGAATTCTGTCCTTCAGGCACACAGCTAAATACAAAAGATGAACTTGTCAAAATTAGTAATGTTTTTAATCAACTCACCATTATGGACTAGCTGTTTCTATTGTTTTTCCAAGAGAAGTCGACATTGCTAATGTGTGAATGTAAGAGGGCAAGGTGACAACAAAGGAGTAGCATTAATAGAGCACTAGTACACATGAGGGACCACTAGACAATGATGTGATCTTTTATGATTGGACAGAACTCTGGAGACAGATCTCCAATAACGGTGACAAAGCGATCACTTCCAAGGATAGGTTGCCTCTACTGTATGACTCATCTTCTATGGCACACCACACGTCCCATCAGCAGAAATGCCTATCTATAGCTCTAGGGACGGCCAAATTCCTCTAGCAGAGGGACAGGGGAAAACTGGCAAGTGGAAATATTCAAAATGACACCCCATGAAAAGATAATACACAGGATTCAAGATCAAATGTGCATTTGTCTTGACCCATGGTCCCTATTTCTAGATTATCAAGAAGCCATATAAATCTACATGTAGAGAGCTAGAATCAAATAAATAACAGGCATCAATGCGAAATGTAACTATAAGGGAGACGGCCATCTCCGAACAAGACTAAAAGACGTTGAGGGAATTTCAAGCTCAAGGGGGTAACAAAAATGATCCTTCCTGGTTTACCTGGCATTAAAAACTGGCTCCAGTAAAAGCCAGAGGGCGAGAGTGGCCAGTGACAGAGATAATATACACTACCACTGACCAATGCTCTGCATTCTTGTTCTTCTACATGGACAGTGACTGTTTCGTGTTCTGTGCTTTATGTTCCGATTGTGTGTTGTGGTGTTCTCACTGCTTACAAGCGTTAGGTATATTTCTTGCTTATCGAAGGTACTTGCATACAAGCAGTGGGAATCAGCTGTATAGTATGTAAACCCAGAACATAATGCCTCCAAATAAAAGGAACTACAAGACTGGAGATGTGCACATTGGTTAAAAACACAAGTGGGACTTTACCCAAATGAAGGAGAAAGTTAAGGAACTTGATCGGCAACTGATGTACCCAAAAGGAGTGAAGCCAAATTATCAGGGAAGTTTTTCAAAGATGGAGGGCAATCCACAAGGGGTAATTCAGGTTCTTTTTCCAAGAAGGTATTTATTGCCTCTGTACTTAAGGGCAAGGAAGAGTGACGTTTTAAATACTGTATTGGATCTGCTGCAATACTCTGCAGTAAAGCAGGAACTCCCGTTTTTTTCGACCTTTGCTAATTCTCTTTCTGGTGGATACTCTATCTAACTGCAGATTCCTCACCTTAGAAAAAATCTCAGGTGACAGGCTGGATCCAGAGATTTTTCACAGCAGTGCTCCTGTGGACAGTTAGGTGGCACTCTGTGGCTTGCTAACACCCCAGAAGTGACGGAGTGGTACCACAGGTAAGTCCCACCCATGTGCACTGATGTCAGTTTCATGTCTTTTCCCTTTCTGCACTGTCAGACCCAGAGCATTAATAACTACTGGTAACAATTGGAAACCAGGGTATGGTGGCATGGTATAAAAAATACCGATGGAATGGGATGCCGCCTGATTAACTATCAAAGGCCAAGATTAATTCAAGCATTTCATCCTACACTTTTTTGGTTAATTAAGTATGACACCCTAAGTGGGAGGTGCATTCCCAGATGTGGATCCTATGCACACTGTGCCACTGGAACAACCTATACCCAACTGATGAGCCTTAATAAGGGTGAAACTGGTCTTGGGTTGCCACTGTTCCGGTTTAGGGAGAATCTGGATGGGCAGTTTGGGATAGGGTGTTTCTATTTGAGCTGAGTCAAGACTGATTTACCTGTGGTTGGGTTCAAACTGAGGTTGCATGGTGTGCAAAATAGCGATGGACTGGGATGCAGCCCGAGTAATTACCAGTGGCTAAGACTAATTCAAGCATATATCCATCATTTTTTTGTATTTTTCCGCATCACCTTACCTCCGCAGAAGAAGGCAGTGAGGAATCTGTGGTGATCCACCAGAAACAGCATTATCGACGGTAAGTAACTAATTATTCTAACAGCAGATGCCTCCCCTTAGAACAGATACCAAACCAGTACCTCCTCAATGTGGTGGGTCTGTGAAGTGGGCTCAGACCAAAAAAAAGTCTTGAAGAACTAAGCAGGCAAAGTGACCTTCCTGTCTGACCTTGCTGTAAAGGCAATTGTGCTTTGTCAATGAATGCACTGCCACCAGGTCACTGGTTGGCAGTTGTGAAGGATAGGCACTCCGCATGCCAACGCAGTGGTAGCAGTCTTAACCCTGGTAGCAGTCTTAACCCTGGTTCCAGAGGCTTCTTCTTGGAGAATGTGTAGCATATCGTAATAAAGAGGACTGTCACATTCCACAAAGTCCTCTTCTGCACATCTTTTCCTTTGTTTGTTCCTTACAGCCCCTAAAAAAAGCTGACCACTCGATGGCCCTTGGTACGATCAATGTAAAGCATGAAGCCCTTTTGAGGTCCCCCGATGGAGCCTTTCCTCTTCTTCCAGAATGCAAAGAATGCTGGCAGAGCGATGGATTGCCCAATGGGGAAGAGAGTCATGACTTTTAGTGAGATGGCCACCAGAGTCCTCAGTACCAATTTGTCTGGGAAAAAAGGGGTGTAAGATGGTTGCACTGAAAGTGCCTGAAGTTCACTCATGCGATAAACTGACGTTATTGCAATGAGACAGAGACAGTCTTCACAGACAAGAAATGCAACAGCTATGTATCTGCTCAAAGGGTGTATACATGAGAATTGTCAAGACCAAGCCAAGGTCCAATTGTGGAATCACAAACTGTGTGGAAATACAAATGTGTATCAAACTTTTTAAAAACCTTGATCCTTAAGATCTGATCATCAATGGGTGATCTACCAAAAAAAGAAAGACCGAAAATGCGACAAATAACCATTTATACTGGCCATTGCAAGACTTTTCTGGAATAAAGACAGCACAAATAAAAGACCATCCGACAACTTTGCCTGTAAGGGATTTGGATAACAGCTACTGCACCAGGTCACACATTTGTCCCAGCACCGGGCATAAATGGATTTGGTGGAGGGGCATCTGGCACCAAGGATGATATCCACATTTAGGCAACAAATAAAAACAGTCAATTGCCACTGCTCAATCTCCAAGCATACAGGAGTAGATTGTGTAGATTCTGGTGGAGAACCCTGCCTTGTTGCTGCAATAGTAGGTCCTCCCTAAGTGTTAGCCTGATCAGAGAACAGATGCTCACGCTCAGGAGATCCAGGAACCACACTCTCCTCGCCCAGTTGGTGGCCACCAGAATAACTTGGGCCTGGTCTTTCCTGATCTTTCCCGGAGAGGAAGTAGCCGGAAGGTATAGAAAAGCCTTGTCTTTATTACAGCAGGAATAACTCTCCTAAAAAGTGCACTTTTGGAAACTCTAACATGAAAAACTAGTTAGACTGCGCATTCTCAATAGAGATGAAAAGATCTGGCCGTGGTTCTCCCCACTGGTGGAAGGCACTCTACACCTCCTCAGGATGTAGCTACCATTTGTGATCTGCCAGATGAAATCTGCTTAGCCCATCTGCCGTGGCATTCAAGGACCCAACAGGTGACTGGCGACCAAGAAGATACTCTGAAGCTCCAAACATCTTCAAGGATGCAAGAACTCCTGGCATAGGAATTTGAACCCCACCCTCCTTGTTGCAGTATCACATGAAGGAGTTGCCAGTGAGAACCTACACCAATTTTTCCATGATGGATGGAAGGAAGCCCTTCAGAGCCAGACATATGACCCACAGCCCCAGAAGACTGAGGTGGAGCTAGATGTCTGCTGGAGACCAGAGTCATCTGATCTCCATCTCCCCCAGATGAAGGCCCTCCATCCTAGCAGTGATGCACTGCAGTCGGTCAACCCCCAACGTAGGTTTTACGTTGCCTCCTCTGAGATCTGGATGTCAATGGGATGGATTCTTGGTGATGACGCCAGTAGGACTTCAAGTTCCAATGAAGGTGTCACTTTGAGGATGCACAGAGCTAAAAAACATTGGAATCATAGCACAAATGTCCTGGACTTGTTGTTGCAGAAGGAAAGCCTTTAACTCCTCCATATCCAGAATCATCCCAATGAATGGAAGCCTCTGAGAGGGAATCACTTTGGACTTTGGCTTGTTAATGGAGAACCCCAACAATGTCAGGAGTTCTGCTGTCGTCCGGAGGTGGTCCACGGCTGACTGCAGTGAGCCTGCCTTCAACAGCCAGTCATCGAGGTAGGGGAACATGAGCATCACCTGACCAAAATGCCTGGGGTAATCAACATACAATGTACTGGAAAATTAAGGAAAAATGTGCAAAAAGATTTAAGAAACATTATTGGTTTGTCTACCTGTATTTCTTTATAAAGACCAATGGGAATAATGTTCTTGACATAAATTGTTCCTTAGCATTGTTAATGCATTTTCATTAGCATCAATTGTAAGGCATTATGATTCTCTCCAGCACATATGTGAGGATTTTATTTAAACACATAACTTTGTACGTAGTCGCAATAATATAACTCTGCAACGTCTTGTTTAAAAACATTTCAATTTTTTAATTTTATTCAGCAGGGAGTACATTGCACTACTGTATACTTATTTGTTTTAAGATGGGTGCCTTAGTTTGCAGCCAGAGCTGCAGAAAGTAAACAATGCATTTCACAGCACCGTTTATCTTCTGATCTGTTTTTGGCACTGCCTTTGCCACCTCTGAGGCCAGAGGTCGCAAAGGGAGTGTCGGGGTCAGATTTGGCAAGCCGGAGGTCACAGCTCTGACCCCCGGTGACCCATAAATGACGTCCATGTAGGGGAAAATAGTGATTCCTGACCGTCGAAGATGGACAGCCACCACCACCATCACTTTTGTGAACACCTCAGCAGTGGTGGTGAGGTCGAAGGGGAGCACGATAAACTGAAATTGTTCATGATCTACTTTGAATTGCAGGTATGCCTATGGGACTGTGAGGACAGGTATAGGAAATATGTGTCCTGAAAGTCCAAGGTCCAAACCAGATAGGTGCTGCACCAGCGTCAGTACCGTTAATCTGTCCTTCCATAGGAAGGCACTGAGTGAACATAGGTCCAAGGTAGGCCTGGGGATCCAACTTTTTCAGAAGAAGGAAATAGCAAGAGAAGCAACCCCCACCTTTCTTCTCTTATACCTTTGGAAAGCAACAGGAGAATGGAGAGATTCTCCTCTGAAATCCATTCCAGTGTGGAGGACAGGAAAGAAAGGGAAGGGCATAGCTGTTTTGAGTAATTTGTAAGACCTAACTGTCATGATAGATCACCAACCCGGAAGAAAATGTTGAATCCTGACCCCCACTAGGTGGGCATGTGCAGCTGAGGCAAGGGCGGTGTAGCAGGAGAGAAGGAGTTAAAAGACTGGTGCTACCGCTAGCCTGCATGCTTTCAGCTGGATCAATGTGTCTGGTTCCAAGTGAGCTGGGTTGCCTGCTGCATCACTGTTTGTGAAAGCTGTCTTTGTGGGCCAGCCAGTGGAGTATTTTCTATATTTCTGAAAATGTTGCAGAAATTGCTTTGCAAGATCCAACAGCCCCAAGGAATATACCGTCGCTCTACAATCTTTAAAGTGTTCCAAAGTGAAGGCCATCTATTCACCAATAAGCTGGGACCCATGAAAGGGTGTGCCCATCAATAAAGCCTGCACATAACCAGAGTCCTGTGGATCTCATCTAGGCATTCAGACGAAGGATCACAAGGGAACCAAAAGCCTTGCCAAGATAACCCGTGGTATCCAATCCTGAGCAGATAACATATTTGGATGTGTCTTGCCCATTGTCAGACCCCGTTTAGGAGGCCACGGGCAGGCAGGAGCTACTGCGCCACAAGCATAGAGGTTGAGGACTTTTGCCACTGCTGACCCAGGGCCTGCCTCACTATGGCTCTGAAAACTGGGCTAAGTACAATCCTTTCTGCACTTGACTCTCAGCGGTTGCGAGGCTCCTCAGGGAGGTTATTGTGGGTTTAGTCAGGCTCAAAAATCACCACTACTTTCCCAGCAGCACAATAAGACCACTGGGCAGCCCACGGCTTCCCTTTGTAGAAAATTCAAGTACTTTATTACACAAAAAACACAGAATTCTATTACACTTTTGATAGGTCATGAATACCTGGTTTACAGGAGCAAGTCTGTGTGCTCTAGTGATCTTAGCTGTATAAGCCCCCACATGTGCTTAGTGGGTCCCCCACTTTCACTGCGTTCCTCCTTCCAGGTTCACAGTTTGAAGTAAGTCTATGGGAGCAGCTTGTGCACCCCTCCCTGGGTTCTTATTAGCGCTCAGGTTCTCAGGTGATGGCCCCTTCAGTCTCTCACTAAGTTTAAAAAACAAAAATTATTTCTTTATTTGCAATTTTGCAATAAGATAGATCTATGCAAATTAGAACCGTCAGGGTAAACACTGAGTCAAAACATTAACAAAGCAAGATAAGTCTGCAGCGCAGTAGTGATACCCTGACTCCATATGAGGGAGATAATTGTCCAGCAGGGGCCCTCAAGCTCCTTCAAAGAAGGAGCGGAAGTAAAGAGGGAGAATTGGGGGTGGGGGCAGAGAGGCGGGAGAGCGAGGAAGAGGCGCCCACCCATGCATATTTCGTGATCTCTTGGATAGCCCATGTCTGATCAATCAGAGGACTGTAGATGAAGAACTGATGGGGGCTAGGGGAGGGGTCCTCAGTGGAACTGTATTGTCGTACTGTTTATCTGCCCTTTGATAAAAATATTCCTGTTATTTCCCCCTGCACACACCCAAACGTGGCAAAATCCTTCACCCCAGTCTCTCACTAAGTTCATAGCAGTGCCGCTCAGCCACGTTCAGCCCTCCCACGCTACAGGATCACACCAGAAGAATGAAGCCTTCTAGTGCATGTTGCGTCTGCTCAGGGGTAGTAGGGCAGCTGGGCGTGCAGCGGATCACTCAGTGGGTCATGGCAGGAGCAGACGCTTCCATCAGGGGCCCTCTTACTGGTGGTAGTCTGTTGATCGCGACTCACTCCTACACTCCGGTTGGTACTTGATTCATAGCATGGCTCCCTCCCATACTCCAGAGAGTACTTGGCGTTTTATTCTTGAAAGCAACAGCCAAACATCCGCAGATGCTGATTCTTTGGGGCTGTGGAAGCCATGCGCTATCTTCTGCAAACAGTGCCTTGAGGCAATTACCTTGATTCTTCTCTCACAAGGCACCCCCGTGACACATCTTGGGTTACATAGTCTTCAGGACTGCTTTCACCCTAACAACATATTTGACAGTGTAGGAGTCCCATAGTCTACTTGTGGTTCACATGGGCAACCAGCAGGCAGATATCCTCGTTTCAGTCGGGCACCACATGGGCACTCAGGTGTCTGGCGGCTAAGATGGGAACAAATAACAAGGGTCATACCGCGAGTCCTTAGGAGAAATTGTTTAGTGAGTTTCTGTCCGACTGACCCTACCCCACGGTCAATTACAGCAATCTCTCCTCCTGCAGGCTTGACACTTACTTTGCTCACATATCTTAGCACACTGGATACCCATCTCCACAAGGAAGACAGTCACCCAGGCCCTCATCACCAGTCGCCTAGACAACGGCAACACTCTACGTCAGAACCACCAAACACCTCCTGGGCCACCTCCAGATCATCCAAAATGCCACAGCAAGACTCATCCTCGACCTCACCTGAAGGGCCAGCATCACGCACCACCTCAAGACCCTCCACTGGCTCCCCATACTGCAAGATGCTTCTTCAAATTCCTCACGCACGCATACAAGGCCCTCCATGATTCCAGATCTGCCTGTATCAACAACTGACACGCATTCCACCATCCTACCAGAGAACTCTGGTCAGTCTCTCTCGCCCTGGCTCACATCCCCGCGTCTGCCACGATTGCCTGGGAGGACGCTCCTTCTCCCGCCTCACTGCCAAGGCCTGGAACAACCTCTACCTCTGCACATCCCCCTGCCTGAAAGACTTCATAAAACAGCTCAAGACCTGGCTCTTTGACCACCACCATGCCAGTCGGTCAAGCCGGCAGCACCAAACCAGTGCCTGGAGACCCCTCTGGGTGACTAGCTTACGCTCTATAAGAACTGCCTGAGCATTCAGTGGTGGTCACCACTAACACCGTGGGGAAGTTATGCCAGCAATGGTTGCAACATTCCACTCTATCTGCAGTAAAAGAACACCTCTGTTTATTCTCTGATGACTTGGATTTACAGGATTTCTTGTTAGGTCTTAAGACAACACGTTCCAAAAGGAGTTTCAATGAAATTAGGAAGCATTTGCAAATGGAAGATGCTGCTCGTGTAAGGCAAATAAATCAGGCTAATTTAGAAAAAGCATTGGCTGTTGTAGATAATGGAATTAATACATTGTCCATTTGTATATACATGTTAAATGACATTGTATCCTCTGCAATTGACATCGTACAGAACGGGATGTCTTTTTTACATGGGCAGTGTCAACTTAGATCTATTGTGCAGCTGAGTTGGGCATCATAGGTTTTGAAATCAAACAGCGTGCCCTGGAAGCACGTGAATGCAACAGAATTGTTTTTGCCTTTCAATCTGACACGTAAACAACAAATAATCGAAAGGAAAGATGCTACATATACAATGCTTAACACAGAAAATAAGAAACATTGCCTTTCACAGCAGCTGAAACACCATCAGTAGTATGGAAAATATATGTGGTTATCTCAATGTCCAATTCAACATTTCAGTTCACATCATGCTTGAAACATTTTCCAGTAGGCAGATATGAACCTGTAGGGGACAGTTTTATACACAAGATGTTGGAATTACCCTTCGATTAAAGATGTGTGAGTGGGGAAAAATACATTTTTCTTTAGTGGAAATGAATGTGAAAACTTCTCTAATTCCACTCCATTACTTGTAAACAGGTGACACTGCACGGAGTTTGTAATGCCAATTTGGCATGTTACTTGAGGGAGTTCCTGTTTCCTTTTTGCACCCAGTGTACCAGTTACTTTCAAATGGAAGTTATTTGATGCTGAGTGTTCAAGGCTGTTGTGGGATGAAAGCAGGTGTTACCTACGTGGTTTCTGTTTCTCAAATAGTGACCTGCTGTAATAACGTACGCTTTCCTACCGTGCTAAAGATTAGGGTAGCTAATCTGTGCCCTTCCATTTCTACCTTTATTGTGAATTTTGATAAGCTGATCAGTCTGAAAGCACTATTTTTTCAGAAAAATGTGGTGCTAACATTTGCCAGTGAAACCTTTTATCTGCAAGTTGCAAGGTCGTCCTCTGAAATACAATCACTGTTAAACACCAATTTTCCCCGACATTTTGGTGAATTTGTGAGTCGCATCTTTAATGCGTCTAACACTGCGGGTGTTGCACACTTTTGTGAAGCGGCTGGGTCTGTTTTTTTCAGCACGTTACAGACTATGTTCAGAGCGGATACCATCTTTTATACTCTCTTTGTTTTCAAGTGTATTTGGAGGCATACTACTTGTATTATTCCTAATTGGTGGTTTATTTGGTTTCATTTTTGCTGCTCTACAATCGATGCGCCACCTCGAGGCTAAATGGTGAGGGAACTACCAAACTGTTGTGAACACATCATACAGTAATTTGGCGTACCGTTATTGGAGGAAATGAATTCAAACTAGTCCTTGTCCTTTAGGTTAGTATGGTTCTATTGTGTGCAGCCTGTGTTCCGCTGTCTTTGGTGCCCTTTCGAGTGTGCCCTGGATGTCTGTCTATGTAGTGGATCAATGTAAGGGCATACCATGCAAAAGTCCAGATGACCCCTATTTCGTGTACAGCGCGTACTCTAATAATCCCAAGTGCTCTATTAGTGGTAGTGTAGTCGAGCAGCTTTGGCTTATCAGAGGGGAGTATTGAGCATTTGTTGCACACACAGAGTCAATAAATGGTACACACACTCAAAAAGCAATCTGAGACTAATTTATAAAAATAAGACAGATTTTTATATATTTCTAGACACTAAGATCATCAGATTCAGGCAAGTAATTTCAGAGTTATGAATTTTACCAGAAAACAGTGAAAATGCACAAATACTGGTGTTGAGGCGGGAGTCACGAATGCAGGAATTGTATCCTATGCGGGGGAAAACACTGCAAACATATACTTGTAGTCAACGTTCAGGGGTGCCTTTTGAAACTTAAAGTGCTAGGAGGCCAAAGTCCAATGAACCACCAGCAGTTTTAGTTTACCTGCCTTGTGGTGTCCGGGTGCAGAGGTGCTGGGCGGGTTGATAGCCTCGAACACTAAACCCATAGAATGCAATGGACACCTGTGAACACAGGCTTCAAGGGGGGACTTTAGACACTTGCAGAAGTGTTTGGGCAGCTGGACACTTGTGTTGGAGGCTTAAAGGGATCTTAGGTTGACCTGCAGTGGGAAAGAAAAACACAGCAGCAGGGCAACTCTCAATGTGGCCTCTTCGGTTCTTAAGTCATTTGGTGGGCAGGTCGATTTTGGAGGTGGTGGTGTACGGGCTGGACACTCAACAAGCCTTGGTTGCTGCCAGTGCTCTGGTACTCCAGGTATTGGTAACGGGCTCCTGGAGGGTCTAGTATCTCGAAAGTCAGTCGAGAGATGTGGCTGACCTCCTGGAACCATGGAAACCTCCTTCTGGCATGATGCTCCCTCGGTGGGCCCAATGTCCAGAAAAACCTTTTACCAAACAGATGCAGATGGTGCCTGCAGAATCAGGGGATGGCTCCTCCCTGGTGAATCCGCCAAGGGCTTGGAAGGATGCACAGTTTTTGAACGAGTCAGGTCGGTGCAACTGTCGAGGTACCAGCAGCAGGGCAGGGTTTGGCGCCAAATCCGATGTAAGTCCTCAGTTCCCACTGTGACTGCTCTCCTTTATCTTTCTTCTGTTCCCAGGTAGCTGAATCTGTTTATCTGGTGTTGAGAGGTCCCCTAAATATTCAATTTAGGAGCATTGAGGGGAGTGTAGGGTAATAGGCAATGGGCTACCTACCCTTGGGGTGCCTACATCCCCTTAATGACCACTTTCTGTGAGCAGTGAGCATAACTCTGACCCAGAATTCCTAGTTTCACCAAAACCAAGATGGTGAAACCCTTCTTCGACTGTCTATTTTAGGTGGCCGCCCTTAATGATGTGCCCAGCCTGTAAGTGTGACATGCCTTCTGAATACCTTATTTCTCACCTACTCCTGTGCCAAATGGGCCTCATTTGCCAGAGTTGCATATCAACGGTGGAAGAGGCTTTGAAGCCTCTGGCCTTGATATGCTAAATTCACTAGCCATCCTGCTTGAGGAGGTGTGACACCTTTCGCCAGGTAGGCATTGTTCCTCGCTTCTGAGAGCACAGCTCTAACCTGCAGTTGGTCAGATACTCATCTGTTTTCAGTGAAGCCACCAGGTAGCTGGGTAACTCGTATTGACCAATTCCCAGTACATGCCCTTAAGATGGCTTCCTGATCACTTGCAATGTCCAGCAATGGAACCGTGGGGGGCTCCTGGGAGTGACTAGGTCCACCAAGTAGATGACCTCCCCTTTTCTCTCAAGGATAGGGTATGGTCCAGTCCATTTGTCCTAGAAGTATTCATCAGACAAGTATTATTTGTTTTTCTAAGGTTCGAATAGAAATGAAAACATCCCAAAACAAGATCTGGAACCAAGGGTGGTGACGATTTGCTCTAGACATCTTGCTCTCTACCACTGAAAGATAATTATTTATAAATGAAGCAAAGGATGTGGTGCTTTCATAATGTTCATATCCAAGGTAACACCCAAGGTACCCTAATATGAATTTCTGGGTGAGTGACCCTGGAGGGAGGCAGTCCCAATCCATGAAGTGGAGATTGGATTTAGGGGCCTAATCCAACTCAGGATGTACCAGGCCTTCTCAGAAGAATTATAAGGCATGAGTGACCCTTTATAGTGCTGCCCATATTAAATTAGGTTTGACCAAGTCATCTTATTGCAGAAATCCAAGCCTTGGACTTTGATGTTTCACCTTCAATATATATTAGCAAAGTAACGCATCCAGTGGTCCCGCTTCATGAAGGGCTTGATACAAATATTCAACCTGTTTGCCTGTACCGACTGGTATACTTTTTAACTTCTGCCCCCTCTGACTTACCTAAATGCAACCATTTGTATCCTGTGACTAGGTGCTGGCTACCCAGATACTACACTAAGGTCTTAGGAGGGTGAGCTGCATACAAAGCACAGATTAAACCCTGCTATAAGTAGCATGCAAGAGATGCAGGTCCTCCAAAATCCAGTCAAATCCCAAAACATTGATTTATTATTTGTTTATTACTTTATAAATCACGC
The DNA here is from genome assembly GCF_031143425.1 of Pleurodeles waltl. Taxonomy (NCBI): domain Eukaryota; kingdom Metazoa; phylum Chordata; class Amphibia; order Caudata; family Salamandridae; genus Pleurodeles; species Pleurodeles waltl. Next base: position 1,327,552,122 of record NC_090446.1, on the reverse strand, counting down.
AATTACCCAAAGGTGCCTGACGATAAGAATGAAGCATGTCTGCAATGCAGGTTATTGAAATACGTATGTTTTTGGAGACTTGCAAAATTTTAGATGGCTCGGTTCAGAACATATCTCAGTGGGGAGATTGTTCAATGCCAAGGTTGTTACTACTGGAAAAGCTTGTCCATCAAGTACTGCCCTACAACATGTGAGCACAACTGTAAGAATGGAGGAGACAGATAGGGGGCAATCTAAGGGGAGTTATATTTAGTTATATTTAGTGCACTTTTCAGGATAAAAAGCATTCTGGCAGAAACAGAGGACTTTAAAACAGCTTATTTTCTCCAATGGAAGCCAACACATTTATGAATGGCCAATACCAGTGTAGCTGCAGCATTCTGAATAGACTGCAATCTGTGTATCAAGTAAGCTGGAAGACTGATATACAGTGCATTACACCAATCCAGTCTGCTAATAGTCAGGGATTATATCAATAACTGCCTAAATGTTTGCAGAGTAAAACATAAGATCTTTTTTAGGACCTTCAGGTGGTCATAGGTTCAAAAGACATTTTGGTATCAAATATGACTGCCAAATCATGAACACATCCCTAGAGAGTGAGGCCACCAAGAGGGAGACCAACAGGAAGGGCTGCCAAATATCAAAACAAGTTTTGTCAGATTTCAAACGGAGTGAGTTGGCTTTCATCAATCTATCTACCTCCACTAGACAGCATTTGAAATGGTCTTTTAGGGTGCTGGGATTCCCTTCCATCCACATGATGATCTTGGAATCGTCTGCATAGCCACAGGACTGAAAACCAAAAGAGGTTATCAATTCGGCCAGTGGAGCAACATAAATGTTAAGTGGTGGGTTAAGAGCAGAGCCCTATGGCACCCCCCCACACCCCCAGACTGGGGACCTCACTTACAAGGTTCTAGCTCAGGGCAGCGCTGCAAGGATTCTTGCTGCATCAAAAGAAAAGGACAGGAATGCACAGTATTTAAGTGATACAGCACATTCCTGTTCTTTTCCCCCTGCACTGGTGCACAATTGGCTGCCATGTGCCATGGTGCAAGGGTGTCTGCATAGTAGGAATAATTGTTTTTGTGCAGGAAGGGACACCTTCCTGCACAAAAACAATCACTGGAGGTGATTTCCTCTAACTACGTATGCTGCAGAATGTAGCACACATAGAAAGAGGAAAAAACTAGGAGAAATAATGATATTTCTCCATGTTACACCTTCCTTTTAGCCTCCCCTGGGGAGGCGGAGGCTTTTTACGCATTCCCAGGTTAACAAAATCTTGTAAATCTAGGAATGCTTCAAAACCCATGGGTGTTGCGTGGGAACACCCACCACAAAACGCCTCTTTGATGCAAATTAAGGCAACGCAGCAACTTGCACTGCGTTGCCTCACTCCACATCTAAAGGTCATGAAAAGCCACGCAAAGAGGCTTTACGTGGATCTGAAGATATGGGTTTGCAGCCTGCGCTGTCAGTGTGTCACAGAAAATGACGCATCAGTGGGCCAAGCCACTTGTAAATAAGCCCCTAGGTCTTTACAACTGGAATGGAACAGTGCCAATTGGAAAGCCTGAGTTCTGTCATTCAGGACCAGTTCAAACCATTAAAGAACAGAGGCTTGCAAGACTGTACCAAATGCTCCTGACAAATCAAGGAGTATAAGAACCACTGACTTGTTGGTAGCAGCTGTGGGCATGGTCTTAGTACTAAGCGTTGGCCTAAAACCAGACTGAAATTTATTAGGGACATTTTTTCCTTAAATAAAATGGGATAGCTGAGAATTAGCCCAACTCTCCAAAATATTGGTGAAAAGTGGGAGAATGGAAATTGGGCGATAACTCACCAGGATGTTCTTTAAAAAAAGAGGGACGAGTGGCATTTTGCAGAATGAGGAGACAATCCCATGAGCTAATTATCTTTTCTAAATAGTCGTTATTACAGATGTGAGAGTTGGGGCTAATAATTCAAAAATCTCTGCTGGACAAGGATCTAATGGGGAGCCAGAATTGATGGTTATTATTTTAGCTAGGGTAATATCCTCTGTTGTGGGCATGAAATCAGTCCAGGATGTAAGCAGAATGCCTGCAAAGTTCCGGGATTCATCTGTTAGGCAGACCAGATTAAAAGAGGATAAAATTGTGGATATTTTATTCCGGAAAAAGGTTTTTGGGTAGGGGATATTTTGGGTGCATAGACCTTTACCTTTGCTTGGGATTTATCAACAGAGAAAAGTTCCTTTTTTGTTTTGGCGATAACTGCATTTTAATCAGTGCTTTGTAAGCCTTCAGTTCCATGTTATACACAGACTTTTCAACTTCATAACGCTTTGCGTTTTCTTTAAGTCAGTATCAGGTCATGAGAATAACATGGAGCAGATGGAGTTTTCCAAAACATAAGCAAAATCCTTTAGAAAGAGAGACCGTAGAAGTATCGGAGATAACATCCAATACTTACGTCCATCACCACAGAAAAGACAGGAACTGGAAATGGCTCTTGGTAAGCTATGGGCCAGGACCCAAATGTAGGCCATTGGTATCACTCGGGGAGGATGTGTTCTAACATGATTTGTTTGCAAGGTGTGGATGCCTAGAGATGGAAAATAAGTGATAGCAAGTCATCACTCTTTGCCTTTTGTCCAATATTATTGGATGAGAAACCATAGCCGAAAAAAATAATGATTTTCATATTTTTCATAAATAGCATACGAATTCATCATAATATTTCGAAAAATAAATCTAATTCCACCACATTGGTTAAATTGAATGTAATCTAAAAATAATTATGATCATTAAGTGTAATAATAACAATACAGTCCTTAAAATAATAACAATAAACCTTCATTGTATTCCTCGTTTATATTGATATAGATTATATGCATAATGTTCACTTACAATTTCAAATAATAATAGTTGTCACATCTTACACAGGCAATGTATGTCATGAGTGAACATAAACACAATTTTATCATTCACATTCATCGTCGACTTCTTCTGAATAAGTGTCATCATTCTCTGCATCTGTTTGATTTTCACAGGCTGGAAATCTGCATGTCAGTGCACTTGAGGTCATTTAGACAGCAGGCACATGTTGGCAGTTTGCAGTTCCTACTGCATTTGCAAGCTAGAAGATCTAACACAGCTTTAGGTGCTTGAAGCCCCTCTACCCAGTCCACTACAGGTTACTCTGCTCCCTCGTGTTTTTTCAACTTGCACCCTCTCCCAATTGGATTAGGTGTCTGTGGATCATTCAGAAGATATTTCTTGCTTATAGCGGCTTGAAAATTCACACATTCGGCATGTTTCTTCAGACAGTCCCTGCAAGGTGGAAGCTGGTGACTGTCTATCTCGCCCTTCTTTGTGCAGAATAGGTGATAGCGCAGTCATTCATGTGATGAACTAGAGATTTTGGTGCATACAGCAAGCACCAGAATTGCTCCAATTTGTCCATTAGTTCTTCAGAGAGATCCCATTCATCTCAGAGCTGCAAAAATGGTTCCTGTGTATGTCTGTTGGCAGACAGGATTTGGAATGCACTTACCTTTCCTTTTCCCGCAAGTGCACTTATTATGTCACATCCGGTAAATGTATGGAGACCTATCATAGCTCGACAAACATTTTTACCAAGAGTTGAAGCTATTTTCCCAATGTCAAGGACTCTCATGTGTATTTTAGTACCACATTTCAGAAACAATTTAACCATGATTCTGTCATGGAATCCCAAACACACAATAAAAACATTGGTGTCATCTGAGCTTCTCATTACTGCCTCATAACCCTCATTAGCAGCGTGTGCAGCATGCAGAATCAAATGACCATCTGCTTCTTCGTGTGATCTGGAACTTTGTGGCTCCCTTCAGATGTGATTTTGTAGCATTTATCTTCACAGTTCGCAAACAGTGTTTTATTCTCAAGTTTTACAAAATACTCTGGTTTCCTCCATTCGTTAACAAGAAATGTGATGTTTTATTCCTTACGTGGCTTAGAAATTTCCTCCACTGTCTGACAATCTGGGAAGGTGAGATTCTCTGTAACTGGTGCCCGAGTTCTTCCGCTCTGATTGTCCTTTTGCTATTATTAATAGACGTCTCATCGTACTATGAAACATAATATCGATTCTTTGACTCTTAGTTCCTTCCTGCAAAGCCACGGACAAGACAGACATAGCCACTTCACCAAAGTTTGACTCCTCTCCTTTTACTCTCTGAACAAGAACCATACCATCAATCTGCATGGCTGAATGTCCACTTACTTTCTAAGCAGGGGTAACGTTTTTCTGCAAGTATGTTACAAAAAAGACATCTCAAGACACAGAATCCGACATAATGAAAGTGGAGAGACTAACGAGATCATGCGTTCCAACAAATGGGTTTATCCAGCTTTGAACCAGACTAACAGCTCTCATAACAGTATCTCCGTCTTTTTCAATTAGTGACTTATGTGTGAGTAAGATCTGATCTGTTGTTATGAACCATTTCCCTTATCTGATCCAAAATAGCGATTCTGTGTTCAGCCGTCATATAATATCTTTTCACCCCACCCGCCTTAAGGTTGAACCTTTTCGTACCACCCGGTGTCTGTCTTTGTTGACTGACTCTGTTGCTTGATCGACCGGAATTTGTCTAAACGGATTAACATCTGACAGTTGAACTGAAAAGCATCAGTTGATGAAGTTGTAGTGTATGTCTGGATGTTTCACTGCAAGTAATTTCATTTCGGCATAGTATACAGGAAGATAGCTAGCATAGTTCATCCTGTCATACGCAAAACAACATCGGACCATAGAGGATATGGTGGTAATATATGTAAATGCCAATTTCCTTCTCGAGCAGCACGCAGCAGAGCCAGCAAGACCTTTTCAACGATATCCACATACGACATCCAAAATGCAGAGAGATTTCCATTGTCATGACGAAGATGCTCAGGAATACATCACAAAACTGTTTTATTTCGGCAAAAGCAGCATTCTGCAAGAGGCCATCTAATCTCTGTTGGCATAGCTCTTTTGCAAATTCATTAACACCCTCAATGAAGGCGTAGACTACCCAAATGTTCTCTTTGTAATTCTTCTCCATCCAGGGGATATATTCCAACCAAGCCAGTCTCAACATAGCTTCTTACACACACTTGTGTACTCGAACTGCATGATTGTACTTACAACCTTCTAGTACTGATATTGATCCTTCTGTTTCATGTCTGCTTCAATGCAAAGGTCGCGAGGGCCAGAGTCTTGAAAGCATTTTCCAAGAATTCCATGACATTGCACATGGTGTGAAAGGTGCCCAATCGAAGAATGATTCTGTTGTATGTTGCTTTATGCTTGCACACAATCTCAGTTGCTTCTGCGTAGAAAGCTTGATCCATGACCACTATGATTTTCGCCAAATGCAGTGATTCCCTTATCAGCTCTGACTGTTTCAAAATTTCAGAAACAGTTGTCAACTCAGTTGCAGATGAATCAATGGTGGGCAAGTCCTGTGATACACTAACTAGGTCTCTTATGTTGATGTTAAATTCAGTCCAACTTGGTATTATCTGTGTGAGGCTCGCTTCTTGTCTTGTAACAACCCAGATTATGGCCCTCATTACAACCCTGGCAGTCGGTGATAAACCGGTGGTAATACCGCCAACAGGCCGGCGGTAAAAAAAATGGAATCACGACCATGGCGGAAACCGCCAACACAGACAGCCACTTTAACACACCGACCGCCACGCGGTAGAAACAAACACCGTGGCGGTAACCGCCAACAGACAGGTGGAAGACAATGTACCGCCCACACTATTACAATGCACCAATCCGCCAGCTTTTCCGGGGCGGTACCAATGCCATCAAATGCATGGCGGAAACAGTACACAGAAGGAAAACCACTCACCTCTCGACACCCAATGAGGAACCAGGACGCCATGGAACCCGAGTTACAGGTCCTGCCCATGTTGGTTTACCTCCTCATCTACCAGGAACATCAAAGACGGCGGCGACGACGACGGTGAGTACTGCACCTAGTACACAGGAGAAGGGGGAGGAAAAAGAGAGTGACACACACACGCAACACCCCCACCTCCCACCCACAACAACATATACACACACACACATCCAATAACATCACAGATACACCCTGTCACCCCCTGGAAGAACACAAGGACCAAATGAAATGAGCTTAACGAGTGTAATAATCGAACAATCAGATAGCCCAAGATAACTTTAAATCATCAGTATATACAAATATTTACAGCAAGTACACAAGTCTGTACACTGTCCCATTAAATGTCTGTGGACCAGTGGTCCCAAAAAGCATGGGCGAAGCCCACACATGACACCTGCCTCAAAACTGAGAGAACACTGCAGGGGCTTCAGGTCGCAAAAAAACAGGCACCTCAGGGGGAAGGGGGGCACCTCAGCCGGATGATGGGACGACGCCACTGCTCCTCGAGGGGGCTCCATGCCCACTGCCTGGTCCTGGGGAGTGCAAAGCCACAGTCTCTCAAGTCACTCAAGTGGGTTCACTGCCCACTGCTCGGTCCTGGGAAGTGCAAAGCCTCAGTCTCTCAAGTCACTCAAGTGGGTTCACTGCCCACTGCTTGGTCCTGGGGAGTGCAAAGCCACAGTCTCTCAAGTGGGTGGGTTGCCCTCTGCTTGGTCCTGGGGATTGCAAAGCCACAGTCTCTCAAGTGGGTGGTTGCCCACTGCTTGGTCCTGGGGAGTGCAAAGCCACAGTCTCACAAGTAGATGCTGTTCTCCACTGGTTCTGGAGGGGGCTTGGTGCCCAGAGCGCTTCATCCTGCCAAGGACTGGGGTAGTGGATCTATTCTCCACTGGTTCTGGAGGGGGCCTGGTGCCCAGAGTGCTTCATCCTGCCAAGGACTGGGTGAGTGGATGCTGTTTTCCACTGGTTCTGGAGGGGGACTGGAGCCCAGCGTGCTTCATCCTGTCAAGGACTGGGTGAGTGGATGTTGTTCTCCACTGGTTCTGGAGGGGTCCTGGTGCCCAGAGTGCTTCATCCTGCCAAGGACTGGGTGAGTGGATGCTGTTCTCCACTGGTTCTGGAGGCAGCTTGGTGCCCAATGATGCTGCACCAGAGGTGTGGCAGTTCCCATTCCCTCACATGGGTGTCTGAGCCACGTGATTTACTGGTAACAGGTAGCATGATACTCCATGGAGGCAGAGCCACACTCCTCCTTGCGACGAGTGAGGCTGCAAACTGGCGGTAGTGCCAGTGCTGCTGGTGGTTCCTCATGTAGTGTGTGCAGGGTCCAGGACGTCTCCTGCAGCCTCGGACGGCTGCCCACTGGGGATGCTGCTGATGTCCGCTGTAGTGGCACTGGCTGGGCACGTCGCAGGGCAGGTGGCGGTGTCTGCGGCGGTGTCTGCGGCGGTGTCTGCGGCGGTGTCTGCGGCAGAGATGCTGCCAGTGGTGCAGGTGTCTGCAGTTGTTGAGGGAGACACCAGGCCGTCTCCTGCAGCCTCGAAAGGCTGCCCACTGGGGATGATGCTGGTGACTGTAGTTGAGGCAGCTGCCATGCAGGTGGTGGTGCAGGTGGAGGTGCAGGTGGCAGTCGTTGCGGCGCGGCTCACCGCGGTACAGGTTGCTAGGCTGTTTTGCGAAAGGGGGGACACCAGTGCCTCACCTGGAGGCTCCGTGCCCTGAGGTGACTTCCGTTTGCTCTTGTGTCCCTTCCCCACCTTGGAAGTCACTGCTGGGACCTTGGCACTGTCCTCTTTGGTTCTGGATGAGGCCTTGCTGGGTGGGTGGTGCAGCTTTTCTCTTCTGCATGCTGGCCATTTCTTTACCTTGGCAGGTGGTGGAATAGGGTGGTCCTTGGCTTCACTAGGTGGCACATTGGCAGCCCTGATGGGTTCCCCCTTCAATGTTCCCGGACTTGCCGGGACCACACTGGACGAGGATTTAGTGGCTGAGGTGCTGGTCAGGGCTCTAGACAACCTGGCCCTAGGGGAAGGACGGGGAGGGGGGAGGTGTAGGGAAGAGGTCAATGGTAGCCAGGAAACGTTTCATAGACACACTAGGACGGGAAGATGGAGGGGGTTTGGGAGTGGAGGAAGAGGTAGTGGCTGTAGAAGGTGTACGTCTGCTGAGTTTGGGTGAAGGTGCATGGGTTGGAGGCTGTTGTGAGGTGGATAGCTGTTGAGTGGGTGTGTGCCGGCATTTGTGTACTTTGGGAGGAGGGCTTACAGACACACTGGGAGAGGACACAGGGGACGTGTGAATGGAAGTGGGGGTGGTGATTGCACGTGAGCGGTGTGTGGTGATGGGCGTGCTGGTGATGGAGGTAGTGGTTGAGGATGTAGTGCATGCAGGTGTGAGTGGAGACTAGACTGGGAGGGAGGTGGAGGACGTGGAGGAGGGGGACACAGTGGAGGCAGTGGATGTTGGTGTGTCTGCATGGGTATTGTGCTTGTGTGAGTGCCTGTGGGATGTGTGGTGTTTATGTTTGTCTGAGCCACTTTTGTGTGTTGATGTGTGTGCATACTGGTCGGATGGTGTGCTTGGGATAGGCTGAGGTTGAGGGGATTGGGTAGGGGTAGTGGAGGTTGGAGGGGGGAGGCTGGACACAGGGACAATGGCTGCCACCAGTGCTGAGGTCAGAGCCTAAAATGCTCTCTGTTGGGCCGCCACGCCAGAATGAATGCCCTCCAGGTATGCATTTGTTTGCTGCAAATGCCTCTCAGCACCCTGGATGGTATTAAAAATGGTTGACTGTCCAACAGTGAGGGATCTCAGGAGATCAATAGCCTCCTCACTGAGGGCAGCAGGGCTGACTGGGGCAGGGCCTGAGGTGCCTGGGGCGAAGGAGATTCCCACCCTCCTGGGTGAGCAGGTATGGGAAACACGCTGAGGGGCTGCTGGGAGGGCGGTGCTGGTAGTGGGGGTGGCGGCAGTACCTGTTGTTGCGGTGGGCACAGAGGTGCCTGCCACCGCAAGGGAACTCCCTTCAGAGGAGGAGTCGATGTCGCTGGTGTCCCCTCCTGTCCCCGTCGTGGAGCTCCCCTCAACCTCTGTCCCACTGGTGCCTTCAGACTCTGTATATTCACCCTCCTGGCCCATGTGGGTTGCAGATCCCTCCTGCTCCAGTGCCACTGCTCCTCCGCCAAATGATGCTAATGCACACAAGGACAGGGTGACAAAACAAAAAGGGGGCGAAAGACAGAGGAGACACATGGTCAATGCCAGCAACACCACTACCGTTGGCGGACACAACATACAGGGAGCAGTTCTAAAATCACCTGCCCATGGGGGACTATGCCTAACCCCATTTGCTGCTCACCTGGAACCCACAGGAGGCTGACCAGTTGTAGATGGCCACTACCACTATTGGGGTTGGAGTGCCACAAAGCCTGCCTAACAATGGACCTACCCTACCCAGTTCGCCCTGACCTAGGGGAGCCCACATCCCCCACCTAGACACCTCTTAAAGCGGGCAGAGTCAGCTGAATGAGTCTGTACTCACCCCCTTGTGGCTGATGTGATGCCGTCAAGCGCCCATCCAACTCCGGATATGCCACCGCCAGGATCCGGTACATCAGGGAGGTCATGGTGCGACGGGCACCCATTCCACGTTGGGAGGCCATCCCCAGCTGGGCCTCCGCCGTTTTCTTGCTCCAGCGGCGCAGGCCCTCCCATCTCTTGCGGCAGTGGGTGCTCCGTCTATGATAGACCCCCAGGGTCCGCACTTCCTTAGCGATGGCACGCCAAATACCCTTCTTCTGGTGGGCGCTGACCTAGAGGAAAGGTAAACTAAGAATGGAACTTACTCCCCCGTCCAGTTCTTCATACTCATTGGCCACCAGTTCCCACCCATGCCCTGAAACACATACACTGACCATCCTCACATGCAGGCCTCAGCCCCCTCACAACATGTATCTTCCATCCAGACCACGCCATACATTCATGTCCCATGCATCATGTTCACAGTTTACTCACCTGTTTGTCTGGAGGACCGTAGAGTAGCGTGTACTGGGGGAGGACCCCATCCACTAGTCTCTCCAACCCCTCCGAAGTGAAGGCAGGGGCCCTTTCCCCAGACACTCGAGCCAATGTCGCTTCCAGACTGAGGTCACAGCAGCACTTGCAGTGTAGGTCCTCTCCTGTTGAACGTCATGTATCAAGTGAGTGAACAGCTAGAAAATGGTGGTCACGTCCTCGGCGGTGCGTACCATCACCGCCGGCGTACATCGTCATTGGCTCCTGGAACCCATAGGGCCCAATGATAACCAATGCTGAATTGCGCGGCGGTCTTCGACCACCTACCGCAACGCTGCACAACGCCAGCGCAGTTACCTCATTTCCCCTTGTCCCTCCTTACAGGTCAGGCAGCCGCCATTTCAGGGGGGCACATGGCAGGGCACCTAAGTGCGTCACAGCACATTTGGGCAGGAATACCGATAGACAGCGCCACACACCAATTAAATCACATTAGTGCAAAACACCCTTGTGCAACCTATGTGGTACATGACCCTCTGCTCACCATTCTCCTCCATAGGGCACATCCGCTGGGGCAGATGATGAGATGGCATCATCCTCTGGTGTACAGACCCCTGGTGGACTTGTCGACAATGGAAGACAGACCCATCATTATCACCTACAGACTTGATCGTGCCACAATCCAAGAACTGTGTACCCAATTGGAGCCAGACCTGATGTCAGCTATCCACCATCCCACAGGTATCACCCCTCTAGTGCAGGTCCTGTATCAGTGCTCCATTTCTTGGCCAGTGGTTCCTTTCAAACAGTGGCCATGGCATCAGGGATTTCACAGCCAATGTTCTCTAACGTGTTGTCCAGAGTGTTATCTGCCCTGCTGAAACACATGCGCAGCTACATCGTTTTCCCCCAAGTGGAGGATTTGCCCACAGTGAAAGCTGACTTCTATGCCCTGGAACATATCCCCAACATCATTGGTGACATTGACGGTACACAAATGGCATTTGTCCCCTCCCAGCCAACAGGAATGAACAGGTGTACAGAAATCGTAAAAGCTACCATTCAATGAATGTGCAGATGGTGTGTTTGGCAGACCAGTACATCTCTCTTGCGAATGCCAAGTATGCTGCCTCTGTGCATGATGCTTACATTTTGAGGAATAGCAGCATCCCTTATGTGATGGGGCAACTCCAGAGGCACAGTGTGTGGCTAATAGGTGAGCCCAAGGTCCCCACACAGTATGAATAGGTGTCTGGGTATGGGATAGTCCCTAAGGGTTGGCGTATGTCTAACAGATATCCCTCGACATTTGCAGGTGACTCTGGTTACCCCAATCTGTCATGGCTACTGACCCCAGTGAGGAATGCCAGGACAAGGGCAGAGGAACGCTACAATGAGGCCCATGGGCGAACTAGGAGGATTATAGAATGGACTAACAGGTGGCTCCCTATACTACTCACAGAAGAAGGTGTGCCAGATCATCGTGGCATGCTGTATGTTGCACAACCTGGCTTTGCGACGGCAGGTGCCTTTTCTGGAGGAGCATGGGCCTGATGTTGGTCTTGTGGCAGCTGTGGAGCCTGTGTCAGTGAGGAAGAGGAGGCAGAAGAAGAAGATATTGACCACAGAAACAACATCATCATGCAGTACTGCCAGTGACACACAGGTAAGAGACTGGCACTGCTCATCTCATATCAGATTACTGTAGGACATTGTATATGTCTGCCTTATTACCTCTGTGCATGGACCCTGACAGTTCACTTTGGCTTTCCTTTTCACAGATCTGGGTACCACATTCTGCCTTCTGCTATGTTCACTGCTGCCCAACAACTGTCATACTTTGGTATGTGCAAATGAACATTTACTATGTTATTTGTCAAAGAGGTTGTAATAACACATTTGTGGGAGTACAGACTGACTCCAGATTGTTTGGTGATTCAAGGGTGTTTATTTAAGTGCTAATAAGTGGAGGGGGATGTGTAATGTGCTGGGTTGATGGTGGAGGAATAACCATGGTAGAGTCCAGTCTCTTTGGATCACAGGTGCATTGTCCAATGGGGCATAGGAAGTGGAGCAATGGCAGTTCAAGGTGGTCAGCGTGACATAGTGGGACAGAAGGGTGACAATCAGGAGAGTCTTATTTCCTGGCGGGGGTCTTGGCAATGTTCTCTGTCTTGTGCCTGGATCGCAGGGACCGTGTGCGGGGTGGTTCTCCTTCTGCAGGGCGTGGGGTGCTGGTGGCCTGTTGGTCCTGTGGCGGGACCTCCTGCCCAATAGCGCCAGCGGATGTGGAGGGATGTTCATCGTTTGGGCTGGTGTCAGTGGTCCGGTGGTATGCCACTGTCTCCCTCATGGAGTTGGCTATGTCTTCCAGCACCCCTGCAATGTTGACCAGGGTGGTGTTAATGGACTTCAAGTGCCTCGTGGAGAGTGGGTTCCCTGGGCCTGTCCTCCCCCTGTCGCACAGCAGTCCTCCCAGCTTCCCTGTTGTCCTGTGCCTCTGTCCCCTGAACCGTGTACCCACTGCCACTGACCCCGGGTCCCTGATCGTCCTGGGTTAGTGGGTTTGCCTGGGGTCCCTGTAGTGGTGGACACACTGCTGATTGACATGTCCTGGGGACAGTGGCATGGGCTCGCTTGGTGGGTGCTGTGGTGGTGTTTCTTGAGGGGGAGGTTCAGTGGTGGTTTGGGACTGTGGCAGGGGAACCGACTGTCCAGAGGTCCCTGATGGGCCAGGCCGGTCATCTTGATCCAGGCGTGCAGAGCTGCTGTCGTCACTGCGGGCCTCTTCTGTGGGGGGACTGGATATGGCTGGCACCTCCTGTCCGGTGACATTGGGTAGGGGTCCTGTTGGGGTGTAAATGCATAGTTATTGTATCTGTGTGTGCCATCTTGTGCAATGGGTGAGTTTCCCTCTACTCCTGTGCTTGCATTATCACCTTGGCCCTTGTGTGTGTGGTGATTGTGTGCCCTGGCTGAGTCTCTCTACTGGACATGCTTTGGTGATCGGTGTCCATGCAGGTCTGTGATGGGTGTCCATGCATTGTTTTCACATGCAGGGCTTGGTATTGGGATGTGTGGGTTGTGATAGTGGGGTATCTGTGAGGTGTTGGGGTGATGGGTGTGAGGGTAGGGGTAGAAGTTTGTGATGGCATGCAGGTAGGGTGGTGGGGATATAATAGTAAAGATTTGACTTACCAGAGTCCAGTCCTCCTGCTACTCCTGCGAGGCCCTCAGGATGCATGATCGCCAAGACTTGCTCCTCCCATGTTGTTAGTTGTGGGGGAGTAGGTAGGGGTCCATCCCCAGTCCTCTGTATGGCTACCTGGTGTCTGGATACCACAGAACGTACCTTCCCCCATAGGTCATTCCACCTCTTCCTGATGTCATCCTGTGTTCTTGGATGCTGTCCCACTGCGTTGACCCTGTCGACAATTATCCACCATAGCTTCATCTTCCTAGCAATGGATGTCTGCTGCACCTGTGATCCGAATAGCTGTGGCTCTACCTGGATGATTTCCTCCACCAGCATTTTTACGGCGTATAGGAGCAACAATTGCTTGGGGGGTTTCTACTGGCCATTTGGGACTGCATATATGGGTCCTCATTACAACCCTGGTGGTCAAAGACCGCCAGGGCTGTTTTGGCGATTGCACCGCCAACAGGCTGGCGATGCAATCTTGCCTATTTCGAGGGGGGCGGAAGCGGGACCGGCGGTTTTCCGCCACAGTAGTCCCAGCAGTTGTAATCCGCCAGGGCAGCGCAGGGGATTACGAGTCCCCTTCCCGCCAGCCTGTCCATGGCAGTAGGAACCGCCATGGAAAGGCTGGCGGGAAGGGGAGTCGCGGAGCCCCTGGGGGCCCCTGTACTGCCCATGCCCTTGGCATGGGCAGTGCAGGCGCCCCCAGGCACAGCCCCACACTGCTTTTCACTGTCTGCAAAGCAGACAGTGAAAAGAGCGACGGGTGCAGCTGCACCCATCGCACAGCCGCAACACTGCCGGCTCCATTTGGAGCCGGCTCCCATGTTGCGGCCCAGCGGGAATGTCAGAATGGGCACGGCGGGAGTGCGGCCGCATTGGCGGCCGTACGGCGGTTACAACTTGGCGGGCGGCGGTTGCCGTCCGCAAAGGTTGTAATGAGGCCCATAATGTCCTGACTGAATGATTGCATAACTAAGGTGACCCTTTTGGACGGCTTTGTGTTTTCTGGATCTCCAGTTAAAAGTCCTAATAGGAACCGTTTAAGGTAATCAGGCACTGTAAATTAATCTTTATCAACGTCTGATCGATGTTATGGCCATTATGTTGGTGTCAAGTTTGTTTTAATCATTGTTCATATGTGCGATGATGTTTGATCAGTGATCTTGTTCATGTCTGTTGCCCTAAACTTTAAAACTGATAATTCTCTTTTCAAACTCTGGTTTTCTCTTACTACGTCCTGTAGCATGACACTATCAGGATGGGCCAATCATTTTCCTTGGTTGTCTGGGAATATGTGGAGGCTGTTACCAAACTCGGAGTGCAATTTTCTTCTAATATGCTTCTTGGTTGATTCGTCTATTGCCTGTATTCCTCTGCATGTCATGAGGGTTTCAATCCTTTCAGTGAAAGTCATCACAAGTATTACCTCTTTGTTAGGAATAATCACAGTTTTAATGTATTGAAATAGTTCATCATATGCTTCATCTCTCATATTTTTGTAGTGATCATCAGTTTGAATGCTAGATGCATGATCTTCCTCCTTTGTTCTAACACTTATATAGTCCCTATAACAAGATGCATGATAATGGGCTTCTGCAGTCACTACGTCCCTACTACAAACTGCTAAGATCTTTGAATCACAATTACTGGTTGCGTTAATGTTCCCTTGTAGCATTACAGCTTTCCACAAATATACATTCTTCAGCAGACACGTTTGACTATAATGATGTTCTTATGCTTAAGCATTTACTTGTGCACGCACTCGTTCCAGCATCATCACTGACACTTGCTTCAGCTTTTCGCTTAATAGTCTGTAAATCTCTCTTCATAGTAAAGCTCCTGCACCTCCTGTGGTAAAATACTTGGGAAACCGTGTTGCTTTACATACTTCTCTCAATGTCTAACAGTGGAATGTGATTCCTTACTTGAGCTGCCTCTAACAAGGTTTTCCATGATGAGTAGTCCTGTGGGCTTGTCAGCGTAACTCTATGTTGGACATTTGACCATATATGAATTATACACTGGGGATCAGAGGGATAGGATTTGCTTGTTTCAGTCTTCTTCATGATGCTGCACAGCCATTCACCACCAGCGCTGGAAAAAGAAATTAGTAAAAAATGTATACATTTTACTTGGTGTATTTAATATAATCATAATTACTATAATAATTATTATCAATTTATATAACCACATAATTGTAATGTTTAATAATAAAATTCACAATAATAAAAATTATGAAAACATTTCCATTTAAATCAAGGTATCTTGGGAGTGGAGTGGAAACTCACAAAAGGCAAAGAGTTATGACTTGCTATCACATATTTTCCATCTCTGGGTGTCCATACCTTGCCAATAAATCATATTTCAACCCATCCCCCAAGTGGTACCAATAACATGGTTCGCTCAAGGCCTATGGTGACACACTTACCGAGGGGTGGACCCCTCCTTGTGCACTTGCACTGCAGAATTTTTGATGTGTTTTCTTTTTTTTTTTAAGAAAAGCCTTTCTCAACTGTCAGTGCAGTTTTCAACCAGGGCAGTAGAGAAGATGAAAGAGTACAGGATCATCGCACTATATGGAATGGAAAGAAAGCATGCTCATCTATTCCAAGCAGGAACAAAAACTTCAGAAGAAATTCAAACCACTTTGCGAAGTTGAGCTGCATCGCCATTTTAACTAAGCTTTATCTATCTTCTGGTGAAACAGGTGAAGAATCAAGGTAATTTCAGAACATCTTGGAAGATAACGATGGCTTGATCTCCCGACACCCGAATTATGATAAGCTGTCAGACAGTCATTGTCTCTGGGAAGGTTCATTGCTGCGTTTGAATGGCCTGTTCATTTTCCAGTTATGTTGCTGATTGATCATTTACTGGGCTGAATGCATAATTGAACTCTTCATCACTTTCGCATTCACAGACAGTGCCTTTGAGCGTAGCCGAGGCAGGTAGCCTGTTTATATGATTTAACTGCCAAAGGCGTGTAGAGCCCCTGGAATGGATATACTCCAGTACTTCGTCTAGAATCCAGGGTTTGAGCCTTGGATTCCAACTGTGACAGGGAGTACAGCACTAATTGTGGTGCACAGATTTAATTGTGGCATTAACTCTTTAATTAATCACCATCACTGTCACCGAGAACACCAGCTTTACTCTCTACAGAATAAGCAGAAATAAATATATCTACAATGGAAAATTTACTTAGCCTTTCATTCCGAAAGCAAATGTAACTTAGGGAATCTAGAAAGCAACTAAACGATTAAAGCTATATAAGAAAAGAGGCAGACACTACTGCTGATGTGACACATAGCTTGGTTTCACATAGACTAATAATACGTTGTTCCTCATAAAACATTTTATGATCAAATTGAGGGTTTAGGGGCGTTGGAGACTATCAGGCCATACAAAGGTATGAATTACAAGGATGGAGTAGTAGTTCCTACCCATAAATAAAAAATAATAGACATATTTGAAGTAGCTATTTTCATTGTACCTATTTTGTGTACCTTGAGCATAGATATTTTATGAGTATCTGTTTGCTTGTGAACCCAGGTGATGGGTACAAAAAGTATCAATGGATTATTTTACAAGTTTGAAAAGCAACACGGTGTACAAGATAAGAAACAACTCGCAGTGTTAGGAACATTACTGAAGAACAAGTAACTTAACTTTGTTAATGCTCTTTCTGGTGCATACTCTATGTAACTGCAGATTACTCACTTTTGGAACTCTTAACCGTCCCTAATGATTGCTACTGCACATTAGCAGGTGGTGCCATCAGACTCAACAGTGATCTCTCAAAGTGACAGCCCATAGAAGTATATAGTGCCACCCCTGCGCGCCAACACCAGTTTTCTTCTCAACCTTTTCCATATCCTCCAACGTAGAATAACAGTGACTGATCACACAGAGTGAAAGTGCAAAGCCTGACTTGGGACCATTTTAGACCTGTAAAGGTCAACTGCACAGAATGGGGATGAGGGAATATGGTGAGGAATCTGTGGTTAGATAGAGCATCCACCAGAAACAGCATTATCTAAAGTACTTAGTTCTGACTGCAAATTCCTCTCCTTTTGACAAATACCACAGCAGTACCAGTGTAAAAGGTGGAGGGACTGAAGAGCCTACTTTACACCACGAAGTTCTACAAAAATGAATGGGCAAAATGGCCCTCACTGCGGACTTGAGAATGCCTGTAAAAGTATGGAAGGATGTCCATGTGGTTGTTAGGCAGATGCCCAACACAGAAGCACCCCTGCAGTTTTAGTGGCATTGGTTCTAATAGAGAGTGCCAGAAGACCCTTAAGAGCATGTTTTTCTGCACAGGACGATCCATCTGGACAAAGTCTGCTTTTGAAGCATTCTTCTTTTCTTAGTAGCAAACAAAACCAGAAGGAAATGTAGTAATCCCCCCCGTGATCCTTAGTGCACTTGATGTAAAAACAAAGGGCTATTTTTTATTCCAACAGGTGAAGAACTTCCTGTTGTAGAGGGATGTGGTGGAAAGAAAAAAGAGTAGAGAGAGAGATGTGGCACCATTTTCAGGAGAAAGGAAGCACAAGTCTGTAGGGACAATTAATTGAGGAAAAAGATGGTAGACAGAGATTGCATTGATATCATCTGCATCTCACTGACACAGCACACCGTAGTAAGCGAAGCAATCTCAATAAACACTGTGCATAGGCTCAAAGCGCATGCACATCAAGAATGTGAGGACCCATTATGGCATAATAAAGGGCTCAAGAGGGAACATATATTTAAGTCCTTAGAAGAAATGCATCTCACCTGGTGACTTAAATAATGAAAGTAGGCCAGGATACGTAGAAAGAACTGACAAATACTTTAATGGTACCCTCAGCAAAGTCTTTCCAGGATAGTGACTAAACAAACATCAAAACTTCGGATAATTTGGACTGAAGAGGATAAACCTGACGTTCTCCGCACTAGCCAACAAACTTCGCCCAACAACCAGAATAAATGCATTAGGCAGACAGGGGTTGGGCCACAAGGATTAACATTTACTACTTCTGCAGGCAGATCAAACCCACTCAGTTGGTTCCAATCACTCTCCACTCATGGAGGTGTTGGATGTGTGATTTGTGTGTATACCCCTGCCCTGTTGCTATGACAAGAGGTACACCTGAAGAGGAAGACAATGAAAAGGGAAAATCCTTAGGCTTAGAGGGTCAGAGTGCTACACTCTCCAGGACCAATCTGGGGTTACCAGCATGAGAAACCCCAGAACCAGCATGACAAGTCGGAGCCCACCTGTAGACGGACTGCATCTCTCAGGGAGCCTTGAGGCAGAGTCTCCACTGTGCAGTAAGCGCTACACTGCGTTTTCTCAGCAATAATGAAACAAACAACCCAAAGTATGTCCCACTGTGTGAACATGCCTAGTCCACCTCAGGGTGTGAGTGACATTTGTGGTCCGCCAGATGGCATCTGGTGAGCTCTTTCATGCAGACACCGAGAAAGCCTGCTAGATGGTTTGTCATCAGACAGATCAGTTGGGCGCCTGAAGGTCAAGCCCCCATTGAAAGTTTTTTTTTCATATTAGATGTTTTTGCATTTTATCAACATTAACATGGAAACATGCAAATGCTATTAACAGTGTATTTTTCATGTTTAGACTGACCATAGCTGATGTAGGGCTGTGTTGAAAATGGCTAAGGTTTGGTTGCCATCTTGCTTCATGACACATGCATTTTATTTCTAGGAGAAGCTGAAGTTCAAATTAACAAATGCAATGTGCCTTTGCTTTCTTTTCAGGTGAAACATTTTTCTTTTACGTGATAACTGTAAAATGTCCTAATTGGTTGCAACAGTACACCAGCAGAATATAGGCTAATCCAATGTATCTCATTTTGTTGCAGATTGTAAATTTGAAGGATGTTTAGATAAACTGTATTGTGGAGGACCCTGAGAAACAAATGAGCTCAAAATTGCATCTTTTCACTTTAACCTGATTGGATTGTTTTATGGGAACTTTGTGTAGGTGTAGCAAATGTTAGAATTCTGTGATGTTAGTTAGTGCAGAGCAGTTTATTGTTCAGATATGCTTTGTCGACCTTTAAAACAGCTTGGAGCAGAGAAAGGTACTCCTCTTTAAGGGAGAATTGATTTATTTAACTGTTCCTTTTGAGGTGACTCTATGCTAGTTCGTTCTTATATGACTTTGATTGATCTTGAAGTTCATATTAACTAATACATTTATGTATTGATTATTGATTCACACTAATTTTATGGTGTTGAATCTGTAAACATTTTACCTTCTAATAAACCTTTATGGTTTCAAAACTTAACTAGTCTATGTCTTCCTAGTGGAGCCTAATGTGCTTCCTATTATTTAAATGTATTTAGTTGACAACTAGCTTCAGTTGTGAACTTCGATTCATCAGATAGCATTTTATGGGCTCCAAATCTGCACAAAGAAAATCGCCAACATCTGTGACTCCTTAGAAACCCTGCTTGTTCAAATATCACATGGTGGTAGTGTTGTCGCTCAGAACTTGTACCAGCTTCCTTTTGATTGATTGGTGCCTTCAGGGCAACCGAGTGGCATGAAGCTTCCAAAGACTGATATGGTGGTTCTGCTCCGCCGGGTGACATTGGACCATTACTGCCGCTTCTCCCAGGCCAGGTTATTGTTCGAGTTCAGCAATCATACATCCATCACTAATGTGAGAAGGGTAGAGAGAATGCGTGCTGCAGGTGAGACTGGCTTCTGTCAGTTGCCACTGAAGGTCCTGGGTAGCTCTTCAGAAATACAGATGTTATCTAAAAAGATGTGCTGGGCCCAATTCAGGCTGAGGTTCCACTGCAGAGCCCACATCTGCCAACAAGCATGACAGACCAGCAGGATGCACAGAGCCAAGAAGCCTCAGAACCATTCGAGCCAGAACAAAAAGGGTTAGCTGACAAAACGAAATCGTAAATTGAATGTCCCAGAATCATCATGGGGTGCAAAAGCCTTGAAAGCAACTGTGTCCAGGATGGCATTTATGAAGGAAATCCTCTGTGCTGGCTGAAAAAAATGATTTTAGGTCACTGATTGGGAATCCCAAGAATGACAGCAGGGTGCAGATTAACTGTAGGTGGTACTGCAACAATATGCAACCACCACCATCAGCTTTGCAATTACCCAGAGGGCTGACGTAGGGCCAAAGGGCAGGATGGTGATCTGAAATTGTTTTGATCCAGAACAAATTGAAGTAATCCTCTGTGAAATTGTAGGACGGGCACATGCATGTATGCACCCAGCAGTATGAAGTACACCAATAAATCCCCTGGATTCAGGGTGGGGTGGGGAGAACCTGGGCCAAAGATGAACTTGTCCATCTGAAGGAAAGTGTTCGGAAACCGAAGGTCTAATAGCCAGAGCTCGCTGTCTTTTTTGGGCACTGAAAAGTATAGGAAATAACACTCCTTGACCACCTCTGCCTTGGGAATGTCCTATATGGCTCTTTGGAAGCATGATCTGCCAAACTCTTACCAGAACAAATGGAACAGAAGGGGAGCACAGTTAAAAGGGAGGTCGTAACCATGCTGAACAACCTACAGCACCCACTATTCTGAAGTAACTGCACACCAGCCAGACAGGTAAAAATGAATTGTGCTGACTATCAGCCATGCATAACCTTGGGCAAGGAAGCCAAAGCACTCTTCCTGCTGTCCATAACACAGAGGACTGTTGTTCTTGCTGGTGAGCATAGCCTCTGCCACCACAATCTCTGGAGCAACGATAAGTTTGTCTCAACTGTTGCATGGGCTGCAAGTGCTGTCATTGGCAACAGTGGAGCCCACAACCTATCCTCTGAATTTACAGTAGTGATGGTGGAATTGATGGAGTGAAAATATTAAGCCCAAGGATTGTGCCGTAGCATGGCTTTGAAGAGCTCCAACAAAGAATATGTTTTCTCTGCTAGAAGTCTGGACTCATCAAATGGCATGTCCATAAGGAATGCCTGCACGTCGCCAGAAATTCTTAATGTAAATATCCAGTCATGATCCCTGATCAATACAATGATGCCTTTGCCGTTATTTACACAATTTGTGGTATTGAGAACCGTTCTCAATACATGCATAGCCCCGTCCTGCCAGTTTTGAATTGTTTGCCCCAAACCATTTCTGAATTCCTCTAGAATGGCAGACAAGAGCTCACTGGCGATACCCTGGAGGGCATGCCCCAGAAGGCATATGGCATTCAGGGACTGCAAAGCCAAGCATTGTGATTTCCTATATGGCAGAACAGAGGGGTATGCGTTGGAATTGAGTTTGCATTTGAAACCTGAACCACCAAACTCTCAGGAGCCGGGTGCTGGGTCAGAAAAGCCGGGTCTCCAGGGGCAGACCTATGATGCCTAGACACAGTGTGATTTATTGAATAATGTTGTCAGTAATTTTTCTGTCAAGAATACACTGAAGACGAACAAAGCCTCTAAAGTCACAGACTTTGACTGCAACATTTTATTCAGAAGGTTTGCCTCGACCTCTGTTGTAGGTAGCTAGAGTTCCAACACTTCAGAATCTCCGCAGACTACCACCACAAAAGAGGCACTCTCCTCTATGTGACTCAGGGAGGAGTTGTGAGGGCTCCAACTCTGTCTCAGGGGAAGTATTCAGGGCACGGATGTTCTGTAAATTTACATTAGGCCTGCATCAGTACAATGAGGAGAGAGTAAATTATTTGCCTTCTTATCATCATCATCATGCAGAATGTTTTGAAGCCCCTGTATAGTGCCCAAATTCAATACATTTATGGTATCCAGCTTTCAGTGGTTTTGGAATAAAGGGAGTAGTACAGCCCGGGAACCCTCCAAATCGGAGATGCGCCTTGGTTATCTCATAACAGGATATGGGTCTAGGCTCAAAGCAAGAATTGAGATCGCATCTGGAGCAGCATCACTGGAACCGAGGCTAGTGCTGGACAAGACTGATGTGGCATTTGGCATAGGTGTGGCAGTATGGGCTAGTGCCAGTTGGGGCTAGACGAGGACACAATGTGGTCAGTTGACGCAAAGGCAAGCCCCTCTGGCATAAATTTGATTGGGGGCCCCTACATTTCAATGGAACCTAAAAGCACTCCAGAGGGAATTGGCATCGTCCAGAAAAGTCGGGTCTATGGCCTCCTTAAAGGCCTCTACATACTGACAGGCCAGGAATCACGGAATGCACTGGAACCAGGGATAGACTGAGTTGGATGAGGTGTCTGGAGTTGGGTCCTTGGACCCTTTAAGATCTGACTCTGAAAATTCTCAACAGAGCAGAAGGCACAGAAATGAGAAGAGTCTTGCTTGAATTTCTTGTGTTTGAGGTGAGTCCTTTCTTTCAACTTTACCAAACCCAAGGAAGGCAAATTATAGCCTCACGGGACCTAGAATGGGACTGCTCCCCTAAAATGGAGTGAGTACGTAGCCAGGAGCATGATCTGCCCAGTTTCTTGTAATCAGTAGTGTACTGTTTCGCCTCCAACTTGTTTCTCTTGTTGTTGAACAGTGAGGTCAATCCCACCTTATTCTCTTGAAGGCTTAGCCACTTCTTCTCTATAATGCAGAAAAGTAGAGAGAAACTATTTGAAAGGGGAACGGGGGTATGGGAGCAGGAGAGACACTTTCCAGGAGGCTAGGTTTTGGAAGACCTTGACTAGACCATGGGATGCACAGTGTCACATTACCGAGGCATGGAGAACCGCTTATCTGTTGAGATAGAAAGAAGGACTCAAAGTGGATGGGGCAGTACGTCTTGGACCCCAAACGAGAAAATCCTGCAAATGGCAAAGTTCTGGTATATAAAACGCCTAGATTGGGAAACAACAGACTATAGCTATTTGAGTTTCAGAAGTGTAAAGAGCTATTCTTAGTATGAACAAGAACAAAGCCCTAGGGCAGGATTTCATTCGCACTGACCTATCATAAAAAGCCCAAAGTTTGGTCCTGTATTTTCACTATGATGTTTAATGCCACTGTTACAAACGACAGGATTCTAATGTCATGGCGAACTGCTTTCTTTATACCACTACATAAGAAACATAGCCAGAAAAAACCCTCAAACTACCGTCCAATTTTCTTATAGGACGGTGCAAGGAAGATCTTGGGTAAGGTACTAACTAACAGATTGGAGGGCTGGATGACAACAAGAAAATTCTGATGGAGGCGCAGGCCGGCTCCAGGTCCAGGTGGACCAGTCAAATTGTTTATATATGACCATTGTCAAGTATACTGTTGTTAATAGTTCACTATATCTGATCAATGTGGCCCTGAAATCAGCCTTTAACCTCGTCAATGGGAAGAAATTGTGGTTGTCACTGTACAGTACGGGTGTTGATAACTCTCTTTTGAATGTTATGGTTGGGCTACATACCAAAAACACAGCCATGGTCCGATATGGGCCCCCTGGCGAGTGCAGTAACTCCTTTCTGATGCATCAGAGAGTAGGAAATGGGCCTTTCCTAATTCTTCCTGATCAAGTTCGTCTTTCATGTTCTAACTCTGTATTTACTTCCAGCTGAGGACAGTCTTTGACAAAATGGCAAACAGTTTCACTTTAAAGACATATTCCCTTTCCTCATCTTCTCTGTATATATTCCTCATTTTTATCGGCTCTTCTGCAGTCAGGGACTTATCGTCCACGTTTTCGTGAGAGAATTGCACTACAATTATTTGGAAAGAGCAGTCTTTCTTGGCATCTCTGCTTCTTTCGAGCTTCCATTTTTAGAGTTAATACCGGTTCCCTACCGGTATTAATGCTTTCATACACTCCTCGTGGAGGCCTCGAGAGAATGCCACAGCGGTAGATTCATTGGTTCAAGGCGCCTTGGACACCAACTGTTGATAATGACTGATGTAAGTAATTAAAACTGGAGCTCCCTGTCGAAGTTTTATCAACATCGTTGACACCCAAAAATTGCATTAAATTGCTGTAAAATCGTTAAAAAGTTAGAAAGCCAAAGACCCTGAGTGTGTTGCCCAGGCTAAAGCGTCTTTGCTCAAATATGAACAATAGATGTAAATGCGGCCTGAACACTATCGAATTGTGGCCGTTTGGCTAGGAAATGAAGATCATATTACATTTAGCAATGAAAGGCTGAAACTAATACGGGCCTCCTGAAAATGTTTCTGGTGGGGGTATCACTGTTGTAGCAAGAGGGGAAAAGGAAATACATAGTATGGTGTTTAAGAGTCTGGGGTCCACCATGCTGGCGGTATTACTGGACATTGGCCCTCATCATGATACTGGCGGTAAATCCTGCTTACCGCTGCAGTGATCGCCGCCAACATACCATCGCGGTGGCGAACATCCGTTCGCCATATTATGAGACATACACACCAAACCAACAGAATACTGCCAATATCCGCCAGCCCAAAGGTCAGTGTTAAAGTGTCGGTAGGAACACTACTACCGTTACGCCAACAAAATAACACCCACCATATCATGACCCACGAATCACCACGGCGGACATTAAATGGCGGTAAACCATTGGCGGTACACACCCACGCGCTCACAATGGCCAGCCAAATACAAAACAACACAACATTGGCCAAAACGAAAATCACACACCTGATATTCATACACACACCACACACACCCACACAACACTATAAAACACACACTCTCATTACCCACAACCCTTTACGAACACCAAAAATTGCCACGAGACAGACATGAAAATCACAGAGACAACTACATACACACACCATAAACATCCATTCATCCCTCACGCACCCCACAACCCACACCCCACCACATTATTCAACACCCTCTATAGTGGAAGGTACGTTCCATGGCAGCAAGGCACCAGCTCGCCATCCAGAGGACTGGCGGTGGACCCCTACCTCCTCCCCCACAGCTCACAGCATGTTAGGAGCAAGTCATGGCAATCCTGCATCCTGAGGGACTCACAGGAGTAGCCGGAGGCTGGACACTGGTGAGTCAATATTTACTACTTATAACCCCCCATACCTGCATGCAATCTCTCCCCCTCACCCTGACTCCCATCGCTCCATTCCATCCCACACAGTGCACCTACACATATGACTAACCCCAATGCCAAGCCCTGCATGCCATACCAATGCATGTACAGTCCTCCCAGCCCTACATGTACACCCATCACAAAAGCATGCACAGTATGGAGAACTAACAATCACATAATACATCACCATACACAAACAAAGGTGGCAGGGCAACAGCAACGATTGAAGGGAAGCTAGAGATCTACAATATGTCACAGACATGAAGCATAATACATCACTTACATCCCTACAGGTGCCCCAGCCAATCCCAGCGGCGAGGAGGTGCCACGACTATCCAGTCCCCCAACAGAAGACGACCCCCAGTGATGACAGTAACTCTGGACTTCAGGATCTGGATGAACTACCTAGCCCATCAGGGACCATTGGTCTGTCCGCCAACCCAGCCCACTCACAGTCCACCACAGAGCCTCCCCATCAGTAGCCAACATCACAGCACCCACCCAACGTCCAAACACCTCTGTCCCCAGGACACGTCAATCGGCAGGGTGCCTACCTGTGCAGGGACCCCAGTCCACACCTCACCCCAAGACAATAAGGGACCTGTGGTCAGTGGCAGGGGGCACACCGTACAGGGGACACATGCACAGGGACACTGGGAGGACAGCTGCGCGTCAGGGGGAGGACAGGCTTACCAACAATCCCAGGACAAGATGGGCCAGATCCTTACCAACATGCAGGAGAACAAGCGGCTGCAGGAGGTACACCATCAGGAGAGCAGGCCCCCAACACCAACATGGTTTCCACAGCAGGGGTGCTGGCAGATATAGCCAACGTCATGAGGGAATGGACAGCACATCAGCAGTTCCCCACCACTAGCCAGTCTACTGACCAGCCCTCCACTTCTGCTGCAGCTAGTGGACAGGAGGCCCTGCCACAGGACCCATAGGCCACCAGCACCCCACCCCCTGCAGAAGGTGAACCACCCAGCAAACGTTCTCTGCGACCCAGACAGAAGCCAAATAGCTTGCCAAGACCGAGGCCATTGCCAGGAAATGAGACTCTTGCGATTGTCCCCCTTGTGTCCCACTCTGTCACCTTGTCCACTCTGAGCTGCTTTTACTCCCCTTCCTATGGCCCCTTGGACACTGGACCTGTGCTACAAACAGACTGGACCAATACCCTGGACTTACCTCTACTATCACCCCATTCTATTGCACCTAACCGTCTATAATTTTCACTACAATAAACACCCTTGAACACAAAATGAGTGACAGTGTTTTATGTTATGAAAATGTGCAATTATGGAACAGTCACATCTAGTGCAAATGATCTGAACACTGTGATAGCACACAAATGAAGACCTGTAGCTGTCTGTAGTCATCACATCAGTACACAGTGGTTATAACACCAACATCTGCAAAATTAGAAGGCATAGGTGACAGTCAGTTGAGATGCAAAGTAAGTGAATGCCATCCTGCTACAGCCACACAGAAAACATCAATAGTCATAGGAATGGTCAGTTACACTGTCTCACCTGTGTGTCATTGGAAGCATTGACCTATAACTGATGTTCTGTTGTCCACCTCCTCATCCTCGGCCTCCTCATCCTCACTGTCCTCAGGGTCCACTGATGCCACATGGCAATTCCAATCTCCTCCTTCTGCAGATAAGGCACATGTCGTCTGAGGGCCAAGTTGTGCAACATGAAGCATGCTACTACTATCTGGCAGACCTTCTCAGGTGAGTAGCACAGGGATCCACCTGTCAGATGGAGGCATCTGAACCTGGCCTTCAGGAGACCGAAGGCTCTTTCAAAAAGTCTTCTGGTTCGCCCATGTGCATCATTGTACCGATTCTCAGCCCCTCACCTGGCATTCCTCACAGGGGTCAGGAGACACAATAGGTTTGGATAGCCTGCCAGTATTGAGGGACAAACATTAGCCTTACACAATGGTATGGGGTTCACTCCTGAAGGCATACACTGGCATACATTGGGTGGGGACTCAGGCTCACCTATTAGCCACAGCCTGTGCCTCTGTAGCTGTGCCATCACATTTGGGATGCTGCTATTCCTCAGGACAAAGGCATCATGCACTGACCTAGGATATTTGGCAGTGACGTGGGAGATGTACTGATCAGCCAGGCACACCATTTGCACATTGAGTGAGTGAAAACTCTTCAGATTCCTGAACACCTGTTCATTGGACGGGGGGAGGGGACAAAAGCTATATGTTTTCCGTCAATCGCCCCAATAATATTAGGTATATGTCTCATTGCATAGAACCCCGCCTTCATAGTGACCAAATCTTCCACCTGGGGGAAGCAATGTAGCTGCACATGTGTCTGACCAAGGCAGACAAAACCCTTGCCAGCACGATTGAGAACATTGGCTGTGACATTCCTGCTGCCAAGCCCACTGTCACTTGGAAAGAAGCAGTTGCCAGGAAATAGAGCACAGATAGAACTTGCACAAGAGGGGGGATCCCAGTGGGATGACGAATAGCTGATATCAGATCAGGCTCCAATTGAGCACACAGCTCTGTGATTGTGGCCCTGTCCAGTCTATAAGTGAGTATTATGTGCCTGTCCTCCAGTGGAGCCAAGTCCACAAAAGGTCTGTACACGGGGTCTTGTCCCCTCCTCCTATTCATCCGCAGTGGTAGGTATCTAGGGGACACAAGAGTGAGTAGGGTGTCACAATTTGAACAATGGAACCGCCACCTCAGTGTACATTAAGCATTAATGTGTTGGCACAATGGGAATGGCAATGTATGTGCAAATCATAACAATGACGTAGTTCTCGATTACTGAATGTTGTCCACCACCATAAAATGGCAAACGCCTGTCCTGTATGTAGAGGTAACTCCGCCGACGTTGGGCGCCATGGCGGAGGGTGGTCTTGCACCGCCGTACTATTCCTCGTTGGCTTATATGGAGCTTTATGGAGTACAGTGGCCAATGGGGATCACCAGTGGCGGTGACGGTGTACACCGCTGCGGACGTGACCGCCATTTTCTATCTATGACCTCACTTGATTCCTGACTTTCCACAGGACAACACCTACACTGCGTGTGCTGCTGTGACCTGTGTCTGGATCCTGCCATGGCCCTTGTGACCGGGGAAAGGGCGCCTGCCTTCACTTCGGAAGAGTTGGAATGCTTGGTGGATGGGTCCTATCCCTGTATGGACAGCTGTATGAGCCTCCAGACCAACAGATGAGTACACCATGGGCACGATGCATGTCACAAGGTTGCATGGAGATGTGTGTGCGAGCATCGTGTAATTTGGGTAGATGGGATTGGTATGTCTGGTGGTAGTGTACATGGTGGGTGGCGGGTGATGTGTGTGCAAATGGAGATGGCAACAGGATTTGTGGGCTATATGTGTGACAGGCTGGATTGTATGTGTAACGGTGTCCTCCTGTCTGTATTACCTCTGCAGGTCAGCGCCCATCAGAAGAAGGGATTGTGGGGTGCCATCGCCAAGGACGTGCGGACCCTGGGGGTCGACAGCAAGCGGAGCACCCACTGTAGGAAAAGGTGGGAGGACCAGAGACGCTGGGCCCGGAAGACCACGGAGGCCCAGCTGGGGATGGCCTCCCGACGAGGGTTGGGTGCCTGTCAGAACCTGACCCCCCTGATGGCCTGCATACTGATGGTGGCCTATCCAGAGCTGGATGGGTGCTTGATAGCATCACAGCAGCCACAAGGGGGTGAGTACAGAGGGCGTTACAACTATAACTGGTAGGTAGCATGGGATCCTGGTGGTGGGTGTCAGTTAGTGGGTGCCCCTTATTGCCAGGTCAGACATTGCAGAGTGATCCAGCTCAAGGGTAGTGTGTTTATTGCAAAATCTGTTAACCTAGCTAGGTTGCATTCCATGTCAGACAGGGCTTAGTGGGTCCCAGGAGGGGTGCAGTTGGCGGTGTTTGGCTCTCATCTTGCTGTGGTACCTAGCCAATGGAATGTCAGTGCGATGCATGGTCCTCAATCCTGATCCGTGTGTGTGACGGTAATGTGTGGGTGCTCTAATTGACCCAGTGCTCCCTTTCTCTCCCCCCTTCTTTCTTCTGTCGTCCTGTCCATGTATGCATTAGCATCACCTGGCGGAGGTGCAGGGGCACTGGCGACAGGGGGAGCTGCATCCCACAGGAACCAGTGGGACAGAGGGTGAGGGGAGCACCACCGCGGGGACAGGAGGTAACAACACTGACTCTGATTCCTCCTCCGATGGAAGCTCCCTGGTGGTGGCAGACACCTCTGCTACAGGTACAGATGCCTCCCCTGTACCAGCACCGCCCTCCCAGTAGCTCCTCACCGAGTTGCCCGTGCCTACTTCTTTGCCCCAGGCACATCAGGCCCTGCCTCAGTCAGCCCTGCTGCCTTCAGTGAGGAGATTATTGACCACCTGAGATCCATCTCTGCAGGGCAGTCAACCATTGTGAATGCCATCCAGGGGCTGGCATCCCAGATGCAGCAATGCATTCCTAGAGGACATCCACAGTGGAATGGCGGCCCAACAGTGATCGTTTCAGGCTCTGGCCTCCTCTCTGATGGCAGCCATCGTCCCTGTTCCTACCATCCCCCCTCCAACTACCACTTCCCAGGCCCAGTCTCCTCAACTCCAACCCATCCCATGCACACATACAGACAAGCATGCACACAAAACATCATACAAGAGTGGCACAGACAAACACAGGCAGCACACTTCAGGACACCAGGACTCACGCAAACAACAGACAGATGCACACACAACAACATCCATCCAACTCTCCCTCCTCCTCCTCCCTCACAGTCACATCCACACTCAAACCTGCATGCACTTCATCAACAGTCGCCACCACCATCACCACACCAAGCAGCACACACACCTCACTTGCAGACACCTCCACAACATCCATCGATGTGTCCCCTGTGTCCTCTTCCACCCTGTCTGCCCCCTCCTCCTAAGAGACACAAAGGCACGCACTCAGACTCCCAACAGCCATCCACCTCACATCAGCACACTGCCCATGCACCTGAACCCAAGTCCAGCAGACGTACACCTCCAACAACTACTCCCTCAACCTCCACTCCCATCCCTCCTCCCTCATCCCGGACCTACCATCCCTAAGAAGCTTTTCCTTGCCCAACTTGACCTCTTCCCTCCCCCTCCACCCCTCTGTCCTGCCTGTAGGAGCAGGGTCCCAACGACCTAGCCCAGCACCTCAGCCAAACAGTCCATGGGGACAGTGGGGGCACCTCCTAGTCGTGGAGGCAAGAAAGGGAAGGATCCCACTCCACCACCCAAGAAAGGGAAGGATCCTACTCCACCACCCAAGAAAGGGAAGGATCCCCACTTTACCACCCAGGAAAGGGAAGGTTCCCACTCCACCAACTAAGAGAGGCAAGGGCCCCCCTCCAAGAGCAATGGGCAAGGAGCCCTCCCCTCCCGCAGAGGCTGGCAGGATAACACCTCCAACAGCAGTGGGCAAGGAGCCCTCACTTCCAGAGGAGGCTGGCAGGGTAACACCTTCAACAGCAGTGGGGAAGGAGCCCTCACCTCCAGCAGAGGCTGGCAGGGTTACACCTCCAACAGCAGTGGGCAAAGAGCCCTCACCTCCAGCTGGGACACAACAGCCCTCACCTCCAGCTGGGACACAGCAGCTCTCACCTCCAGCAGAGGGCATGTAGCCCACCCTCCAGGGACTGTTGTACAAGGGGCGCCCTACAGAACCAAAGGGCAAATTCCCCACCTCAAAGACTGTGATATTGCACTCCCCAGCAAAGGAAAATGGGCATGGAAACCCCTCCAGAACCAGTGGGCAAGTTCCCCACCTCAGAGACTGTGACCTTGCACTCCCCAGCAAAGGAAAATGGGCATGGAGCCCCCTCCAGAACCAGTGGGCAAGTGACCCACCTCAGAGACTGTGCCCTTGCACTCCCCAGCAAAGGAAAATGGGCATGGAGCCCCCTCCAGAACCAGTGGGCAAGTTCCCCACTTCAGCTGAGGTGCACCCACCCCTCTTCCCCCTGAGGTGCCTGCCCATTTCCAACATGATGCCCCTGCACAGTGTAGTGCGGATATTGTCAGGGAACAAGTTTGGCTTTGGACTGCGCCCTGTGGCCATGTGGGCCTTTTGTACTTTGGACTGGCCATTAGCCCTTTCTGATCATTTACTCCAATTTATTTTATCACATGGACAATATAGTGGCTGTTGGCATCAAATTACAATATCAGTTATACCTATATGTTGTCCATGCATTATTATGACGTGGGTCCTGTGACACTGGTTTTCCTCTGCAGTTGGTTGTGTGTATGGTGTGTGTGTGAATGGTGTATGTTGTGCATGTTTGTGTCACTCTCCTTTTCCTCCCTCCCTTGTGTGCTAGGTGGCTGTGCTCACCGTCGTCGTCTTCGTTGGTGTTCCAGGTGGAGCATGGCGTAGAAGAGCATCGGGAAGACTTGAAGTTCCGGGTCCATGGCAGCGTTGATCTTCTCTGTGTCTCTGATGGTGAGTCTTTCGTCTTCTGAGTTCTGTTTCTGCCAGGCTTTTGATGGCGTTAGTACCGCCCCGGAAATCGTGGCGGTTTGCTATGTCATAATATGGTGGGCGGTACCTCGTCTTCCGCCTGGCTGTTGATGGCTGCCGCCGCGGTAAGTGGTGTTAACACCCTGGCGGTTGGTGTGGTACATTGGCTGTCTATGGGAGTTATCACCACCATGGTCATAATTTGGCAGTAATTATCGCCAGCCTGTTGGCGGTATTACTGCCTCTTTAAAAGTACTGCCATTGTCATAATGACCACCATAATATTTGGCAGATTACATCCTTAGATTTGCCAGCAATAATTCCTCTTGTTAACTGTTTACATTTTTCTAACAAGAATGAACACTGCAATCAAGCTGTTTCCAGTTCCACTTGTATCTAAGTGACCGCTTACACCATGAAATGTAAGAGACTGATTTTGGAATACAAGTTTTTCGGTCTGGCAATCTGTCATGCCCCTTGGATATCTTACTATTGAACAGCGAGGTCAAACCTATCTTCTTCCCTTGTAGATTAAACCACTTCCTGTATATTACCACGAACAGTAAATAGAACCTACGGGAAAGCGAAAAGGCAGTATAAGAAAGGGAGACACTTGTTCCACCAGGCTGATGTTAGAAAACAAGAGTCGCCACAGCATCACAGTAGTGAAGTTATGAGCACAACTAATCTTTCAAGACAGAAGGCAAAGCACAGTACCTATTGCTAAAAAGGTAATTACAGGTACTAGAGATTAGCAGAAAACACAGGGAATGCTTAAAAGTGTAGCAAGGAGTAACAAAGTAGGGAAGAGCTCCACATCACCAGGAAATCATATTATGCTGTTAACACTGAAGAGGGTCCAAAGCAAAAATTCAAAACATTAAACGAGAAGAAATCAGGAAATCCAGGGGAACCAACAAGTGGAAAAATAAAAAAGGGAAGGATCAAAGTACAGGTACACACTGGTACGGAAAGTGAAGGAGTTAGAACAACTGATTATGTCAGAGGACAATCTACAGATCTGATGAACCTTTATGGGGCTCTGCCTCATCTTACATGGTCGTAAAATACAGGACTTTTAGTGGATGGGGCAGTGTGCCCATTTCCCAAATAGCTGTAATTTCTATTGCCCGAAACAGCCTAATGTGTGTCACAAACTATCCTGGATTTGTGTCACCAGGTGGAGCCTGATCTCCTGCCTCACAATAGGAATACAACAGCAATAACACCAATAGGGACACTTTTGGCAGTACTTCATTTTGTGGCCAATGGCTCTTTTCGATACACTGTGATAGTATCTGGAGGTATGACTCAACCAACCTTTAGTGGTATGCTACTAGACGTCCTTTCTTCAAAGCTGAGACACATCAACAGCTACATCCAGTTCCCATAACCGGATTTGGCCACTATGAAGGGAGAATTGTAAGCTTTGGGTGGCTTACCACATGTGGTAGGAGCAATAGATGGCACGCATATTGCCTTGGTGCCACCACACGCAAGGAAACAGGTCTACCGAATTGGAAGATCTTCCATTCCATCAGTGTGCAAGTTGTCTGCTTAGCGGATTTGGACATCTCAGGTGTGTGTGCCCGCTTTCCTGGGTCAACACATGATTCCTTTGTACTACGGAAGAGCACCATACCCCTGCAAATGTTACAACTTAGACCCGAGAGGGACTGGCTTGTTGGTAAGTACAATATGACTTGAAGATCATTTGTCTTAACCCTAGATTAGGAAGGTACAATGGCTTCAAAGGATATTCATCTATTGAAATATTACTTCCATGTAGGAGTGTCAGCTTATCCTAAAAGACCATGGCTGTTAGCACCTTTGAGGAATCCAACAATGCTGGGGGAAGTCCACTTCAGTGAGGCCCGTGAAGGAACACAGAAGCCAGTGGAGTGGACTTTTGGACTCCTGAAGGCCAGGTTTAGGTGCCTGGATAAGACTGGTGGAGGCATCCTCTCCTCACTCAATAAAGTGTACCAAATCACGGTTGCCTATTGCATAACAATGCCCTGTGACAACATCCTAATCATCGGAGAGGAGGGAGACCATGAAGAGCCACTGGATGAAGGTGACAGTGGTGAAGAAGGAATTGACCTACATCAAGATGTTATTGACTACTTCTTCACCTAAGTACCTTTACATATTTTAACCTCCAATGTCAGAACAACTTGTGACATAGTGAACATATCAGTCTGTGATGGTAATTTGGTAGGAATAGTTAGTTTAGGAAGGTTAAAAGCAAAGATGTTTGCAGATCAGAGTTTCCCTACAGTGACTACTGTGTTTATTGACACAGATTAATTTTACTTGTGCGAAGTATGTATCCTAACTTACAATTCAAGTCAAATTGTATATGTGAAATCCCTAATTTTCCCTTGTTATTCTGTTCCAGGGCCCTTCACCATGCCATCTTCATTTGGACATTTCAAAGTTGTGACATTTGAAGTATTATGTTGCTATTGGAAAGTACAAAGTGAACATGTGTCGATCCTGAGACAAACACCCACTTGGGATGGACAGATCTTTTACAGAAACAACTTGCACTGTGACTGAGTGGAAGTTCTTGAGATTGTATCAGACCTGTTTTCTGTGGGATGT
Source organism: Pleurodeles waltl (assembly GCF_031143425.1). NCBI lineage: Eukaryota > Metazoa > Chordata > Amphibia > Caudata > Salamandridae > Pleurodeles > Pleurodeles waltl. The sequence continues at coordinate 1,327,517,887 of NC_090446.1, read as the reverse complement.
TGCTATCAAGGCAATGTGTGCTACTTACCTTGCTCTAACCATATTTGTATGTCAAGCCGTAGAATACTACACTTCCTTCACAATGGTTAAATCTTACATTTGTGTTCAGTGTAGGAAGCTGTTGATGTGTCGGCTCATAGTTGGTAGAACTTTGTTTAGCACACCACTGAATGGTGGCTGTGGCATTGCAGCAGATACTGTCACAGTGTCCTGTAATGGCCATGTGACCTCATACTACATCATATAGACTACTGCTGTTATTGATGTAGGATTCCTATTGAGAGGGCAGGATCTCTGGCTCTAGCTGAGGTCATGCATTAGTGATAGTTTGCCTATTTAATTTGATCCCATATAATATTCCCTTTCTTTCATAGTTTCAAGGTTGTGGAGTGTCAACCTCTAAATGGCACAGACTATTGGGGTTATGCATGGTTTGTTAAACTGAGCTCTGATTTAGTCAAAGACATGTTACCTACAAATGTATGACGCCAACACATTGGAATGTTGTTTATTTTGTTTGACTGAAATGGGTAACACGCTACCTATTTGTCATACCTAATTTTCCTTTGCAACTAATAGTTCAATAGAGTTGACAAAATGATGGTGGAAGACAGACATTAAAAATGAAATGCCACAATAAATGCAACAGCAGTCTTGGAGTTTGTGTCAATATAATTTATTTACATGACACAAGGAACGGAACAGTGTTTCAAACAATAAAACAATGAACAGAACAAACAAGTATATCATGGTGGATCAAAGTATAGTAGTAGGAACAAAAATGTTTGTAATCCATTGTACAAAATACAACTGTCCATACAAAAGGTAAATGTGTCCCTGAAATAGTCCACAGGGTTAATGCTAGACACACACTAGAATAAATTAGGGTCTGGGTCTCCTGGAGGCAGTGGTGGTGGTGGTCTTGCCATTCTCTCCTGGTGGTCCGCTTGACCATCCCCTCAGGGGAGGATGGTGAGACACAGGTGCAGGGACCGGGGTGGGAGAACAAGATTCCTCATGTGGCAGGACCTCGCTGTCAGTGGCTTGCACTGGTGAACTTGTTCCAGGTGTAGAAGGACCACAGACAGGGGCAGGTGGTATAGGAAAAGCCCTCCACATGTGGAGATAGATATCAAAAAGCACGACAATCAAGGAGCTAATTTTGTCATTATGGTTGTGGATTTCCAACATGAGCTCTCATTGTACCTCCTCGCTCTCCCGGTGCTCAGTTGCGACCTGGCCCATCACATCTCAGCACTGTTGTATTGCTTCCAAGACTCGGTCAATACTCGTCTGGCTGACAATGACGCCAGTGGCCTCACTTTGCTGGCACACAGATTCCCTCTCACGACCCCTAACCCCACTACCCTGTGCCCCAGTGCAGTATACCCCATCTCACTAGGTCCTGGCCGAAATGGACGCAGTGTTGATGTCCCGACAGCAGACAGGACTAGGGAGCATAAGATTGGCCTGAAGTTCCTCTGTACTCAGGAAGTGGCTGAAATGTGGTTTCAGCTGGGGTGGGAGGTGTAGGTGTAGGCTGAGTGCAACTCACTGGAGCTGTCTGCCCAGACAGGCCAGATGGACCAGCCCGCTCCCGATCATTTGGACTTGCAGAAGTGGAGTCTTCACTGAAGGCCTGAACCTGGTCTGGAGTGGTTGTGTCCTGAGTAGCAGACTGTGGCCCACTGGCCCTGGGTGTTGGACCCGAAAAGAATGCAATATGAACTTAAAATCTGGTTTGTACCTCAAATGTGTCTTTAGCTACAAACTGGGCAACCTAAAGGAGTAAAATCACACTGATAGAATAATTAGGCCTTTATGTGATTTTCAATGTTTTACACATGCAGACTGATTTACACAGATGCTAACTCCAGTGATGATGTTGTAGAGATGTCCTGACAAGCAAAATGTTACTTCTGAAGTGGACATTACATGTACCAGGCATTCAAATCAACACAGTAGTGAGTAGATTATAGTACTAGACCATTACAAGGCCTAGCAGGCTAAATAACAGGCAAAATGTAGTTCATTACTACTTCTATTCAGCATTCTACATTACATGGAAGAAAATCTAGGATTCAATATGCTATGAATTATGTAGCAATTACATCAATTCAATGTAGTTATGAGAAAGAGAACACTACAACTAACATTTTCGTACATAGCATGACATGGCGACTATTAAATGCACATGTGTGTGCACATATAGAAGTAAAGGAAGGTAGATCAACCTTACATTGCACATTACATTGGAGTATTGCTTTGCAGATAAAAACAGGGCATCATGGTAGCTGTAGTCATCTGTTGACACCAAAGTCAATAGTTGTTAAAATGTGAGTTACACCTATCTATTTCGATACCTATAGTAGAGATGAACACATATTCACAACATGTACACACGCATATGGGTATGATGTGAATAGATGAAAATATCACTTACAAGAACTATGCCTCCATGTGCACATGAATGAAGTTTTGGACCTGTTCTTTGGAGAACAACATACACTGAGAGAAAACAAGGGACTGGGCAAATGCAAGGGATGATCCATGGAGGACAACACACAATCTGACTAAACATATTGCACATTGTTAAAAAGAGACATACAAACATGATGCTAGTAATCGGGATGAAACAATATATTGTGCGGAGTCAAGTTTAGATATATCTGTTTCAATCAGGGTATTGAACCATTCAAAACAGCTAACTTAAGGGCAGAACTCCATTTGTGATTGTTAAGACACTGCTAAGTACAACTTACGAGTCTCCGCTCCACCAGGGATTCCAGTCAAGCCTTCAGGATGTAGGATCTGCAAGACCTTTTTCTTCCCAGGGAAAGAGCTGTAAGGGGGGGGAGATCCGGGCATTTTTGGGATGAAGCCCTCTTTAAGATACATATATTACTAATGTTTCACTTCCCTGTGACCCATTACTGATCCTTGAAGGAGATCGACAACAGGTTCAACTATATCCCACAGAGACACCCCGGGCAGCTGTTCTTCCATCTCCTCCTAGTTCAATGTGTGAGTGTTGTTCAGATGTGGAAACTGCCCCAGGCACCCTTGCTCAGCATGTGATGGGGAAAACTGTGGGCTATCTATGTCATGGAAAAACTCACTGCTATTTTCCAGGAGTGGGTCTTCAAATTTGACGGAATATGGCATCCCTTTACCATCTTAAAATAAGTAAAAGAAGGAGCAGCTGTTCCTATAAAGAGAGATAATCAGGTGGAGCCCGACAAGGAGAGGGTAATTCTTATGATAGGATTTAGAGCCCTCACACACCCAAATGCGAGTCATGCGTCCTCATCGGGCTGCTCCTCACTGAGTCGGCGCAGCAATGCCCAACGGGTCCCTTGGGGGTGTGGAGGCTATTTGTTGGAGATCTTCTGATCTTTGACCCAAGGGTAGGTCGCTCCCCCTGCCGCTGCAGCTCCTCCAAGTTCCCGAGTTCCTGTGTTCCTGAGACCCACCTAACTGTAAGTACCCCCCTCCTCCCAGCCCCTCGCCCTGCCCCGCGCCACTCACCTTCTCTCCTGCTCCTGCTTCTTTTCCTCCTCTCTGTCTCTTCCTCCTCGCTCCCCCTCTGCAATCTTCTTCTGTGTTCTTCTGTTCTTCTCTTCTGTTCTTCTGTTCTTCCCTTCTGTTCTTCTGTGTTCTTCCGGTCTTCTGTGTTCTTCTTCTCTGTTCTTCTCGGTGCTTCTGTGTTCTTCTTCTCGGTTCTTCTGTGTTCTTCTGTGTTCTTCTGTGTTCTTCTCTGTTCTTCTCTGTTCTTCTGCTCTTCCGATCTTCTGTGCTTCTGTCTTCTGTTCTTCTGTTCTTCTGTCTTCTGCTCTTCCGGTCTTCTGTTCTTCTGTCTTCTGTTCTTCTGTCTTCTGTTCTCCTGTCTTCGGCTCTTCTACCTCCTCCGTCTTCTTCCCCCGAGCCTGCCCTCCTGCTCCTTCCTCATCCCCCTCCCTCACTCGCCTCCCCCTCTCTCACCCCTAGCTAACCCGTTCGCTATCTACCTCCCTCACTCCTCCTATCTTCCTATCTCTCTAGCTCCCTATCTCACTATCTAACTCCCCCACTCTCCACCTCCTCCTACCTACCTATCTGTCTATCTATCTATTTCCCTATCTATCGACTTCTCTATCTATTTTCTCTATCTATTTCTCTATCTCTTCCCCCCCTCCCGCCACCCCCTCTACTACCTATCTCCCTATCCTCTCACTCTACCTCTCTCCCTCACCCACCTCTACAACCCCCCCTCCCCTATCTTCACAACCCTACTCCTATCTCTCTCCCTAATCTCCAAACCTCCTAACACTCACCCTCCTCCACCCTAAACCCCCTCCCCCAGCTCCTCTCACTCTACCTGTCCCCCCCCCTCCCTCGCGCTTTCCCGCCGCGACCTCCTGCACGCCCCCGCCCCCCAGCTCCCATTCGCCCCCAGCTGACCCCTCCCCCCCCTCCTACCTCTTATGGCGGCCGCTGCGCGACAGTGGTAGCAACCCTTGACCCAAGGGTAGGTCGCTCCCCCTGCCGCTGCAGCTCCTCCAAGTTCCAGAGTTCCTGTGTTCCTGAGACCCACCTAACTGTAAGTACCCCCCTCCTCCCAGCCCCTCGCCCTGCCCCGCGCCACTCACCTTCTCTCCTGCTCCTGCTTCTTTTCCTCCTCTCTGTCTCTTCCTCCTCGCTCCCCCTCTGCAATCTTCTTCTGTGTTCTTCTGTTCTTCTCTTCTGTTCTTCTGTTCTTCCCTTCTGTTCTTCTGTGTTCTTCCGGTCTTCTGTGTTCTTCTTCTCTGTTCTTCTCTGTGCTTCTGTGTTCTTCTTCTCGGTTCTTCTGTGTTCTTCTGTGTTCTTCTCTGTTCTTCTCTGTTCTTCTCTGTTCTTCTGCTCTTCCGATCTTCTGTGCTTCTGTCTTCTGTTCTTCTGTTCTTCTGTCTTCTGCTCTTCCGGTCTTCTGTTCTTCTGTCTTCTGTTCTTCTGTCTTCTGTTCTCCTGTCTTCGGCTCTTCTACCTCCTCCGTCTTCTTCCCCCGAGCCTGCCCTCCTGCTCCTTCCTCATCCCCCTCCCTCACTCGCCTCCCCCTCTCTCACCCCTAGCTAACCCGTTCGCTATCTACCTCCCTCACTCCTCCTATCTTCCTATCTCTCTAGCTCCCTATCTCACTATCTAACTCCCCCACTCTCCACCTCCTCCTACCTACCTATCTGTCTATCTATCTATTTCCCTATCTATCGACTTCTCTATCTATTTTCTCTATCTATTTCTCTATCTCTCCCCCCCTCCCGCCACCCCCTCTACTACCTATCTCCCTATCCTCTCACTCTACCTCTCTCCCTCACCCACCTCTACAACCCCCCCTCCCCTATCTTCACAACCCTACTCCTATCTCTCTCCCTAATCTCCAAACCTCCTAACACTCACCCTCCTCCACCCTAAACCCCCTCCCCCAGCTCCTCTCACTCTACCTGTCCCCCCCCTCCCTCGCGCTTTCCCGCCGCGACCTCCTGCACGCCCCCGCCCCCCAGCTCCCATTCGCCCCCAGCTGACCCCTCCCCCCCCCTCCTACCTCTTATGGCGGCCGCTGCGCGACTGCGCAGCGCGCGCGCGTAGCGGGCACGCCGCTGGCGCGCCAGAGGCGCGCCAGAGGCAAGCCCGTCTGCGCCCGTCCGCGTCTGGCCCGCGCCCAGCGCCACGACCCCTGGTCCCCAGCTCCCCCAAGCCCCGCTGATCCGCTACGACCCCACCACCCTCCACGCCCTCAACCCAGGGCGCTCCAAAACCTGCTTCCTAGCTCACCCCAAACGCACCCATGGACCCTTCGCCTGCAACTCCTGCAAACGCATCTTCCACCACGCAACTACCACGACCACAAGCCCACGCGCCATCAACCACCTCAAGTGCATCCTGGTCAACGCTCGTTCCGTCCACAAGCACGCCGTTGAACTTTGGGACCTCCTGGACTCCACAGCCCCGGACGTCGCCTTCATCACGGAGACATGGATGAACGCCTCCTCTGCTCCAGACATCGCTACCCGCCATCCCCGAAGGCTACAAGATCTCCAGAAAAGACCGCACCAACCAAGTAGGAGGAGGTGTCGCCATCATCTTCAAAGACTCCATCAGCGTCACCACCTCCACCGAAGACCCCCCCCTCGCCGCTGAACACCTGCATTTTCAGATTCGCACCGACCCAAGGACCACCCTCAGAGGATCCCTCGTCTACCGTCCTCCCGGACCTCGCGCCTCTTTCAGCGACGCCATCGCCGACTTCATCTCCCCGCACGCCCTCGCCTCACCGGACTACATCCTCCTAGGCGACCTCAACTTCCATCTGGAACAAAACAACGACCCCAACACCACCACCCTGCTCGACAACCTCGCCAACCTCGGCCTCAAACAACTGGTGAACACCGCCACCCACATCGCCGGACACACGCTCGACCCTATCTTCTCCGCCAGCAAACACGTCTTCTTCAGCCACACCTCTGCCCTACACTGGACCGACCACAGCTGCGTCCACTTCACATTCCGACGCGAGACCTCCCACCTCCGCACTCAACCCATCCCTCGTCGACAGTGGAACAAGATCCCTGAAGAGCAACTCTTCTCCGCTCTCGCCGCCAACCAACCCACCCTCACCACCGACCCCAACGACGCAGCTCTCAACCTCACAAACTGGATCTCCAACTGCGCTGACAACCTTGCTCCCCTCAAACGCACGCATCGACAGACCAACACCAAAAAACCTCTCTGGTTCTCTGACACCCTCAAAGAATCAAAGAAAACTTGTCGTGCCCTTGAGAAGGCCTGGCGCAAGGACCACACCGCTGACAACATGACCGCCCTCAAGAACGCTACACGCGAACACCACCACCTGATCCGCACTGCCAAAAGGAACTTCTTCACCGACAGACTAGACAAAAACAGCCACAACAGCAGAGAACTCTTCAGCATCGTCAAAGAGTTCTCCAACCCCAGCGCCAGCGCCAACGCCGTCACGCCCTCACAGGATTTGTGCGAATCCCTCGCCACTTTCTTCCATCGCAAGATCAGCGACCTCCACGACAGCTTCGGACACCAGACCCAACCATACACCACTGAACCCGCTTCCCCGGACATCACCCTCAACAACTGGACCCACATCAACACGGAAGAAACCAAATCCATCATGAACTCTATCCACTCCGGCGCCCCTTCGGACCCCTGCCCGCACTTCATCTTTAACAAAGCCGACGACATCATCGCCCCGCACCTCCAGACCGTCATCAACTCTTCTTTTTCTTCTGCTACCTTCCCCGAATGCTGGAAGCACGCTGAAGTCAACGCCCTACTAAAGAAACCTACGGCTGACCCAAGCGACCTGAAAAACTCCCGCCCCATCTCTCTTCTACCTTTCCCAGCCAAGGTAATAGAAAAGACCGTCAACAAACAGCTGACCACCTTCCTGGAAGACAACAACCTGCTCGACCCTTCACAAACCGGATTCCGAACCAACCACAGCACGGAAACCGCCCTCATCTCAGTCACAGACGACATCAGAACCCTGATGGACAACGGTGAAACAGTCGCCCTCATTCTCCTCGACCTCTCGGCTGCCTTTGACACCGTCTGTCACCGCACCCTAATCACCCGCCTACGCTCCACCGGGATCCAAGGCCAGGCCCTGGACTGGATCGCCTCCTTCCTCGCTAACCGCTCCCAAAGAGTTTACCTCCCTCCGTTTCGCTCAGAACCCACCAAGATCATCTGCGGCGTACCTCAAGGCTCATCGCTCAGCCCGACACTCTTCAATGTCTACATGAGCCCCCTCGCCGACATCGTACGCAAGCACGACATCATCATCACCTCCTACGCCGACGACACCCAACTTGTACTCTCCCTCACCAAGGACCCCGCCAGCGCCAAGACCAACCTACAAGAGGGTATGAAGGACGTCGCAGATTGGATGAGGCTCAGCCGCCTAAAGCTGAACTCTGAAAAAACGGAAGTCCTCATCCTCGGCAACACCCCGTCCGCCTGGGACGACTCCTGGTGGCCCACGGCCCTCGGCACCGCACCGACCCCCGCAGACCACGCCCGCAACCTCGGCTTCATCTTGGACCCTCTTCTCACCATGACCAAGCAAGTCAACGCCGTGTCCTCCGCCTGCTTCCTCACTCTCCGCATGCTCTGCAAGATCTTCCGCTGGATCCCCGCCGACACCAGAAAAACCGTGACCCACGCCCTTGTCACGAGTCGCCTGGACTACGGCAACACCCTCTACGCCGGGACCACCGCCAAACTCCAAAACCGCCTGCAACGCATCCAAAACGCCTCGGCCCGCCTCATCCTCGACGTACCCCGCAACAGCCACATCTCCGCACACCTGAGACACCTGCATTGGCTCCCAGTCAGCAAAAGGATCACCTTCCGTCTTCTCACCCACGCACACAAAGCCCTCCACAACAAGGGACCGGAATACCTCAACAGACGCCTCAGCTTCTACGTCCCCACCCGCCCCCTCCGCTCCGCTGGCCTCGCACTTGCTGCCGTCCCTCGCACCCGCCGCTCCACGGCGGGTGGGAGATCTTTCTCCTTCCTGGCGGCCAAGACCTGGAACTCCCTCCCCACCAGCCTCAGGACCACCCAGGACCACTCCGCTTTCCGGAGACTCCTAAAGACTTGGCTGTTCGAGCAGCGATAACCCCCCCTTTCCCCCCTAGCGCCTTGAGACCCGCACGGGTGAGTAGCGCGCTTTATAAATGTTAATGATTTGATTTGATTTGATCTGCCACAGTGATGAGTGTAGCAGAGGGTAAGACGGGTTTAGGGTAAAGTGCGAGGTAGAGTGCAAGTGGTTTGATACTGTCTAAGGGGTATCTGGTCAGTTTTAATAAAATGGTCACCTGGAGAGGAACGAAAACAAAATGAAGTACTGTCACCCGGACTCAATGGGCCTAGACAGTCTTATGGGGAACACTGTAGGGTTGATGTTTCACTCCTATAGGTCCAACTGGATCTTTAGCGTTTCTTCAGGACCAAGGAAAACTATCTCTACAGTACACCTAAATGCGAAATCTAGTGTATGTGAATGGGACTCCTCAGCAAACTAGTGTCCGCTGCATCAGAGGTGCAGAGGAAGGGTTCCAACTTGAAAAAAAAAATATGAGAGAGACAGGAATGTGAATCAATCAAGTAAGGAGTGTCACTTTAAGGCGTATAGGAGATCAACAAGATGATTAAGGCATAAAGGTAAACACTCCATGCAGCATTGCAGTATGCCCTTGAACAATGTCTTTGAGCGCAATGTCACCCCCAAGTGAATCGTGTGTAATGACATGCCAGGCAGGTGAGCAACCGTGATGAACACCAAACACACAAAACATGGAGTGAGACACTCTCAGAAGCTATATCCCAAAAGGTTAGAGTAGGAATCTTACCCTGTTTGGAATATAAGCCTTGCCCTTTAGGTCTTGGAGAAGTACTGCACACAGCTGCGGAGAAAACAAATAGATTGTGGCATACCAGTGAGGAAAACAGTCCAAATCTATAGCATACAGCATTAAAAGGCTTTGAGAGTAGTCACATGGTCCCACACGGAATTCAGCCCGAAACCTACCCCTCTTTGGCCGCCTGGAGGTGGAGACCAAAGGCACAGAGAGGCGGTTTTAAAGAGGGCCTGCCCCCGAACAGGGGAGCAAAACTCTTTACAGGTGAGGTCCCCCTGGTGAGCTAGACTGAGTCGTGGGCCCTTCATATTGGGGGGAGTAATTGCGGCATCTGAGGCTGCAAACATGGTCTCAGAATCAGAGGCCCAAAGTTTCAAGGGGACTTATCGGTTGACAAGGAAGCAGGTGTCAGGGCAAGAAAAGTCAAAGCTGAGGTCCACATGAAAGAAGGCGGACCACCAGGAACTCGCGTCCAATGGACGGGTGTCTGGTGGCATGGGTGCCACATATTGCTCAGTGCTCATTCGTCAGATCCACAAAAACAGAGTTCTGCCACTTTGGAATGGCAAGATTCATCAAAAATTGAGGCTGACTGAGTAATCATCGAAAAACTGAAAGTGCAAAATATGTTTGTAGAACATCTTTAGAACCAGTAAATGCCCTCTAAGGTTATCCAACTGGGGGTTACATAAAGTTCAACAATGGTGCAGGGTCGAAAGTTAATCCCACTACTAATGTGCAGAGGCAGTATGTAACATTCACCAATTTGGTCCAACCGGATGGTTCATAAAGTTTATCAAGGTGCGGGGTCAAAGGTATTACAACTTCTATTGTGCAGAAGAGGTATGATATAGTAAGATTCTTGATTAAACAATTTAAAGGGGCCCAACAAATGAACGTAAAAGTAAAGCTGTAATGACCTGCTTATGTTTTGAAACACATAAAATCATGTTCATCAAATGCTTCTGGACTGGCCCTGGGGTTTTGTAAAGGTAAGTGACTTATGAGGTCACAGTACATATCTATAACGAAAAACTTCTGTTCGAAATGGGGTCTGTAGTTGGCAGAAGTATACACCCTTGTCCAAGTAGGTGCCAAAATCCTAGTCAGGGTAAGTCACACACAATCCAAATTATCCTGTGCCCACCCTCTGGTAGCTTGGCACTGAGCAGCCAGGCTTAACTTAGAAGGCAATCTGTAAAGTATTTGTGCAATAAATCATACAGTAACACAGTGTAAACACCACAAAAATACACCACACAGGTATAGAAAAATATATATTTATCTGATTAAAAAAAGGTTAAAACAATAAAGATTCAATAAGCCCAAGTTGAGATATCACTTTTGCAAGTTTAAAAAGAGTCTTAAATCTTGGAAATCAACAGTTGTCTCTTGATTATACAAAGAACCTGGTTTGCGTAAAAAATAACACACACAGAGACCGCAGAGGAGGAGATGCTTGGAAAAATAAGGTTTGCGTTGGATTTTCGGACGTGTCACAGAAGTTGCGTTGTTTCTTTCCACGATGCAAGGGGCTTGCGTAGTTTTTTGGTGTGCAGTCTTGGTTCGTCACTGTGATGCGGGGAGCGTTTTGACACCTAGGGACGATGCAGAGAAATCCTTGGTGTGCTGGAAGAAGTCACAGGCATTGCGTCGAGCTGGTAGGACGATGCATCTAATTTTCTGTCACATGGTAGGTGCTGTGTTGATTTTCCACTGGGGGAATCGGCTACGTCGTTCCGGTTTGGCTGCGCGTCAATCCGGTGGGGCTGTGCGTCTAATTTTCTGTCGCAAGGCAGGCGGTGTGTCGAATTTCAACTCTGGAAGTCGGGCTATGTCGTTCCGGTTCGGCTGTGCGGCAATTTTCTCGTCGCAAGGCAGGCTGTGCGTCATTTCTGGCAGGCTGTGCATTGATTTTCGGCGTACAAGGAGTTTCCTGAAGAGATTATGGCCCTCATTACAACCCTGGCGGTCGGTGTTAAAGCATCTGTAATACCGCCAACAGGCTGGTGGAAAAAAAAGGGATTCCGACCGTGGCGGAAACCACCAACATAGACAGCCACTTTAACACTCCGACCGCCACGGCAGTACAAACAAACACCGCAGCGGACACCGCCAACAGACAGGCGGGAGACAATGTACCGCCCACCCTATCACAACAGGCCTATCCGCCACCTTTTCCGGGGCAGAACCAACGCGAATAAAAACACGGCGGAAACAGTACACAGAAGGGAAAACACTCACCTCCCCACACCCCACGAGGAACCAGGACGGCATGGAGCCTGAATTGCAGATACTGCCGGCGATGGTCTTCCTGCTCCTCTATCAGGAGCTCCAACGACGGCGGCGACGACCACGGTGCGTACTGCACCTACAACACAGGGGAGGGGGGAAGGAAAAGAGAGTGACACACAGACGCAACACGCAACACCCCCAACCCCACCCTCACCCACAACACCATACTCACAAACACATTCTGCAACATTACATATACACCCCCCTGGAAGAACGCAAGGACAAAAGGAAATGATTTGAACAAATGTAATCAGGTGAAATATCATTATCGAAATGCAAAATCCAGTATATACAATTATGTACACCAAATACACAAGTCTGGATAGTGCACCAATCATTGTCCGTGGACCACTGGGCCCAAAATGTATGGGTGAGGCCCACACTAGATACCTGACTCCAAACGGAGAGAGCACTGGAGGGGCATCACATAGAAAATATACAGGCACCTCAGGGGGAGGGGCAGGGGGGGCACCTCAGCCTGATGAACGCACAATGCCACTGCTCCACGAGGGGGCTCCATGCCCACAGTTTGGTCCTGGGGAGTGCAAAGCCACAGTCTCTCAAGTCTTTCCACTGGGTGGTTTGCCCACTGCTTTATCCTGGGAAGTGCAAAGCCACAGTCTCTCAAGTCTTTCCAGTGGGTGGGTTGCCCACTGCTTTATCCTGGGGAGTGCAACGCCACAGTCTCTCAAGTCTCTCCAGTGGGTGGTTTGCCCACTGCTTTATCCTGGGGAGTGCAAAGCCACAGTCTCTCAAGTCTTTCCAGTGGGTGGTTTGCCCACTGCTTTATCCTGGGGAATGCAAAGCCACAGTCACTCAAGTCTTTCCAGTGGGTGGTCTGCCCACTGCTTTATCCTGGGGAGTGCAAAGCTACAGTCTCTCAAGTCTTTCCAGTGGGTGGGGTGCCCACTGCTGCATCCTGGGGAGTGCAAAGCCACAGTCTCTCTAGTAGATAACAGTCTCCACTGGTTCTGGAGGGGGCATGGTGCCCAGAGTGCTTCATCCTGCCAAGGACTGAGGTAGTGGATGTGATACTCCACTGGTTCTGGAGGGGGCATGGTGCCCAGAGTGCTTCATCCTGCCAAGGACTGAGGTAGTGGATGTATCTCTCCAAGGGTTCTGGAGGGGGCATGGTGCCCAGAGTGCTTCATCCTGCCAAGGACTGAGGTAGTGGATGTATCTCTCCACTGGTTCTGGAGGGGGCATGGTGCCCTGAGTGCTTCAACTGGTTCTGGAGGGGGCATGGTGCCCATAGTGCTTCATCCTGCCAAGGACTGAGGTAGTGGATGTATCTCTCCACTGGTTCTGGAGGGGGCATGGTGGCCAGAGTACTTCATCCTGCCAAGGACTGAGGTAGTGGATGTGATACTCCACTGGTTCTGGAGGGAGCTTGGTGCCCAGAGTGCTCCACGTGCAGTGTGGCCGGAACAATACACTCGCCTGGGTGTGTGTGCCACGAGATTGCCGAGGTACAGGTAGCATGATATGCCATGGAGGCAGAGACATACCCCACACTGCTGCGGCTTCGCATTCCATATGCAGGTGACAACTGTAATGACAGTGATGCTTCATGGAAGCTGCCCAGGGTCCTGGAACTCACCACCAGCCTCGGACGACTGACCACTGGGGATGGTAGCCATGTCTGTAGTGGTGCCACTGTCTGAGGACGTCCCGGGGCCGCTGGCGGTGCTTGCGGCGGTGTCAGTCGCGGCGGTGCTTGTGGTGGGGTCTGTGGTGGCGGTGCTGGCTGCGGGGTCTGTGGCGGCGGTTCTGGCGCGGGGTCTGTGGTGGCGGTGCTGGCTTCGGGTCTGTGGCGGCGGTGCTAGCGGCGGGGTCTGTGGCGGTGCAGGTGGCAGTGTTCTCTGCCGTACAGGTTGGCGTCGACGTGGACAGAAGGTGTGACACTGGTCCCTCAGTTGGTGCCACCATGTCCTCTCCTGACCTGCCCTTCAGTTTTTGGCCCTTCCCCACGTTTGATGGTGGCGCAGCTGTCTTGCCACTATCCCCTTTCGTTTTCCCTGACCCCATGGTGGCAGGTGTTTTTGGCTTCTCCCTGCGGGATGTGGGCACCTTTTTCACCTTGGCCGGTGGCGGAATGTCCTTGCTCTCGCTCCGTGGCACACTGGCAGCCCTGATGGTTGGCGCACTCCATGACCCCACAGTTGCTGGCACCACTGGGCATGGGGATGTGGTGGCTGAGGTGCTGGGCTGGGACCTGGAAAGCCTGGCCCTAGGGGAAGGACAGGGGGAGGTGTAGGGAAGAGGTCAATGTTAGCCAGGAAAAGTTTTTTAGACACACTGGGACAGGTAGATGGAGGGGGTTTGGGAGTGGAGGTAGAGGTAGTGGTTGTGGGAGGTGTATGTCTGCTGAATTTGGGTGAAGGTGCATGGTCTGGAGGCTGTTGTGAGGTGGACGGCTGCTGGGTGGGTGTGTGCCTGCGTTTGTGTACTTTGGGAGGAGGGCTCACAGACACACTGGTAGAGGACACTGGGGATGTGTGAATGGTAGTGGGGGTGGTGAGTGCACGTGAGCGGTGTGTGGTGATGGAGGTAGTGGCTGAGGATGTAGTGCATGCAGGTGTGAGTGGAGACGAGTCTGGGAGGGAGGAGGGAGATGTGGAGGAGGGGGACACAGTGGAGGCAGTGGATGTTGGTACCTGTGCATGGGTATAATGCTTGTGTGAGTGCCTGTGAGATGTGTGGTGCTTATGTTTGCCTGAGCCACTCTTGTGTGTTGATGTGTGTGTATGCTGGTCTGATGGTGTGCTTGGGATAGGCTGAGGTACAGGGGATTGGGTCTGGGTGGAGGAAGTTGGAGGGGGGAGGCTGGACACAGGGACAATGGCCGCCATCAGTGCTGAGGCCAGAGCCTGAAATGCTCTCTGTTGGGCTGCCTGGCCAGAATGAATGCCCTCCAGGTATGCATTTGTTTGTTGCAAATGCCTCTCCACACCCTGGATGGCATTCAGAATGGTAGACTGCCCAACACTGAGGGATCTCAGGAGGTCAATAGCCTCCTCACTGAGGGCAGCAGGGCTGACTGGGGCAGGGCCTGAGGTGCCTGGGGCGAAGGAGATGCCCACCCTCCTGGGTGAGCGGGCACGGGACACACGCTGAGGGGCTGCTGGGAGGGCGGTGCTGGTAGGGGGGGTGGCGGCTGTACCTGTTGATGTGGTGGGTACAGAGGTGCCCGCCACCGCAAGGGAGCTCCCATCAGAGGAGGAGTTGCTGTTGCTGGTCACTGCTCTTGTCCCCGCCGTGGAGCTCCCCTCGCCCTCCGTCCCACTGGTGGCTTCAGACTCTGTTGTTTTGCCCTCCAGGGCCAAGTGGGATGCAGCTCCCTCCTGCTCCGGTGCCAATGCTCCTCTGCCTTATGATGCTATTGCACACAAGAACAGGGAGACCACAAAAAGGGGGGGGGAGACAGGAGAAAGACATGTTCAGTGCATGCAACACCACTACCGTTGGTGGACACAACAGACACAGCAGCCCTCTGCACTACGCCATGCACTTATAGTTCCTAGATTAATCACATGCCCCTGGGGTACAAGGCCTAAGCCCTATTGCTGCACACCTGGAAGTCACAGGAGCCTGACTAGGTGCTAGATGGTACTAACCACTAGTGGGGTTGTGGTGCCACAGAGCCTGCCTCACAAGGGACCTTGCCTACCAAGATCGCCCTGGCCTAGGGGAAAACACTGCCCACCTCCCCCACCCATACACCTCGTAATGCGCACAGAGTCAGCTGAATGAGAGTGTACTCACCCCCTTGTGGATGCTGTGATGCCCTCAAGCGCCCATCCAACTCCGAATACGCCACCAACAGGATCCGGAACATCAGGGGGGTCATGGTGCGACGGGCACCCCTCCCACGTTGGGAGGCCATCCCCAGCTGGGCCTCCGCCGTCTTCTTGCTCCAGCGGCGCAGGTCCTCCAATCTTTTACGGCAGTGGGTGCTCCGTCTGTGGTGGACCCCCAGGGTCCGGACGTCCTTAGAGATGGCACGCCAAATAGCCTTCTTCTGGTGGGCGCTGACCTAGAGGAATAGTACAGGGGGAAAGGAAAATCATTACCCGTCCGGACCGTCATACTCATTGACCCACGTTCCCACCCTTGCCCTGACGCACATACACTAACCGTCCGCACATGCAGGCCTCAGCCCCCCCCCATTTATCTTCCATCCACACCACTCCAAACAGGCATTGCCCATGCAGCATGCTCACAGTGTACTCACCTGTTTGTCTGGAGGACCGTACAGTTGTGTGTACTGGGGGAGGACCCCATCCACTAGTTTCTCCAACTCCTCCGAAGTGAAGGCAGGGGCCCTTTTCCCAGACACATGAGCCATCGTCGCTTCCAGACACAGGTCACAGCAGCACTTGCAGTGTAGGTCCTCTCCTGTTGAAGGTCAGGTATCAAGTGAGTGAACAGACAGAAAATGGCGGTCACGTCCACGACGGTGCGTACCGTCACCGCCGGCGTATATCGTCATTGGCTTCTCGGACCCATAGGGTCCCATGTTAACCAATGCTGGATTGCGCCGCTGTCTTCCACCGCCCACTGCGACGGTGTACAATGCCAGCGCAGTTACCTCATATCCCCTTGTCCCACCTTACAGGTCAGGCAGCCGCCATTTCAGGGGGCCACATGGCATCAATAATAACTGTGTCACACCAATGTAGGCCTTGAATACACACAGTTACAGGCACATTGCGGATTAATGAAATGTGTGCAAATGACATTTTGTGATACCTCAGCGTTGGCTGACTCTCTGCTCGCTGTTCTCGTCCACAGGGCACGTCTGCTGGGGCAGGTGATGAGATGGCGGCATCCTCCGGTGCACAGACCGCTGGTGGACCTGTCGACAATGGAAGAGAGACACATAATAGTCACCTACAGACTTGATTGTGCAACAATCCATGAACTGTATGCCCAGTTGGAGCCAGACCTGATGTCAGATATCCGCCATCCCACAGGAATCCCCCCTCTAGTGCAGGTCCTGTCAGTACTCCATTTCCTTTCAAACAACAGTAGCTATTGCATCAGGGATGTCCCAGCCAATGTTCTCTAACGTGTTGTCCAGAGTGTTGTCTGCCCTGCTGAAACACATGCGCAGCTACATCGTGTTCCCTCAGGTGGAGGATTTGCCCACAGTGAAAGGTGACTTCTATGCCCTGGGACATATCCCCAACATCGTTGGTGGCATTGATGGGACACATGTGGCCTTGGTACCCCCTGCAGGAGTGAACAGGTGTACAGAAACCGGAAGAGCTGCCATTCTATGAATGTGCAGATGGTGTGTTTGGCAGACCAGTACATCTCCCATGTGAATGCCAAATTCCCTGGCTCAGTGCATGACGCTTACATTTTGAGGAATAGCAGCATCCCTTATGTGATGGAGAAACTCCAGAGGCACCGTGTGTGGCTAATAGGTGAGAACAAGGACCCTATACAGTGTGAATAGGTGTCTGGGTATGGGGTTGTCCCTACAGGTTAGTGTGTGTCTAACAGTTGTCCCTCCATATTTGCAGGTGACTCTGGTTACCCCAACTTGTCATGGCTACTGACCCCAGTGAGAAATCCCAGGACAAGGGCAGAGGAACGCTACAATGAGGCACATGGGCGAACTAGGAGGGTGATTGAACGCACCTTCGGCTTCCTGAAGGCCAGATTCTGGTGCCTCCATATGACAGGTGGTTCTCTCTACTACTCACCAAAGGAGGTGTGCCAGATCATCGTGGCCTGTTGTATGCTGCACAACCTGGCTTTGCAACGCCAGGTGCCTTTTCTGCAGGAGGATGGGCCATCTGGTGGTCTTGTGGCAGCTGTGGAGCCTGTGGACAGTGAAGAAGAGGAGGCAGAAGAAGAGGATATCGAGAACAGGAACAACATAATCATGCAATACTTCCAGTGAGACACAGGTAAGAAGATGTCACTGCCTCCCATATCTCATACTATTATTGGAACTAGCATAAGTCTGTCATTTTCATTCAGTGTATAGACCCTGACTTGTCACTTTGCCTTTCCATTTCACAGATGTGGGTCCCACTTTGTGCCCTCTGCTATATTTCCTCCAGCCCTACAGCTGTGTTACATTGGTATGTGCACAAGTAAATTGACATTGCTATATTCCATGGTTATTGCAATTACACGTTTGTGAAAGCACAGACTGACTCCAGCTTGTTTTGTAATTGAAGTGTGTTTATTTCTGCGCAAATAAGTGGAGGGTTTGTAAAATGGGCAGGGGGGAGGGTGGAGGAATGTCCATGGCATAGTCCAGTCTATTTGTTTCACAGGTGCATTGTCCAAAGGGGCATAGGAAGTGGAGCAATGGCAGTTGAAGGATGGACAGGGTGACAAAGTGGGACAGAAGGGTGACATTCAGGGGGGTCTCATTTCCTGGCGGGGTCTTGGCAATGTTCTCTGTCTTGTTCCTGGATCTCAGGAACCGTTTGCAGGTGGTTCCCCATCTGCAGCGGGTGGGGTGCTGGTGTCGTGTTCCTGTGGCAGTGCCTCCTGTTCATCGTCCAGGCTAGTGTCAGGGGCCCCTTGTTGTGCCATAGTGTCCCTCCTGGTGTTGACAAGGTCTTGCAGCACCCCTGCAATGGTGACCAGGGTGTTGTTTATGGACTTCAGGTCCTCCCAGATCCCCAGATAGTGTTCCTCCTGCAGCCGCTGGGTCTCTTGAAACTTGGCCAGTACCGTTGCCATCGTCTCCTGGGAATGATGGTAAGCTCCCATGATGTTGGAGAGGGCCTCGTGGAGAGTGCGTTCCCTGGGCCTGTCCTCACCCTGTCACATAGCAGTCCTCCCAGCTTCCCTGTTTTCCTGATCCTCTGTCCCCTGAACCGTGTGCCCACTGCCACTGCCCCCAGGTCCCTGATTTTCTTGGGTTGGTGGGTTTGCCTGGGTTCCCTGTAGTGGTGGACACACTGCTGATTGACGTGTCCTGGGGACAGAGGGATGGACCCACTGGGTGGGTGCTGTGCCGCTGTTTCTTTAAGGGGGAGGCTCTGTGGTGGCTTGTGACAGTGTCAGGGGAACCGACTGTCCCGAGGTCCCTGATGGGCCGAGCTGGTCATCTTGATCCAGTTGTGCAGAGCTGCTGTCATCACTGTGGGTCTCTGCTGTGCGGGGACTGGATATGTCTGGTACCTCCTGTCCGGTGACGTTGGGTTGGGGTCCTGCAGGGGTGTAAAGGCATGATTATTGCATCTGTGTGTGCCATTGTGTGCAATGGGTGAGTGACCCTGTACTCCAGTGCTTGCATTCTTGTCTTGGTCCTTGTGTGATATTTGGTTTGGGGTCTGTGTGGGTATCTGTAGTGGACATGCTTTGGTGATGGGTGTCCATGCTTTGGTGCTGCATGCAGGGCTTGGTATTGGGATGGGTGGGTTGTGATAGTGGGGCATATGTGAGGTGTTGGAGTGATGGGGGTGAGGGTGAGGGTGGGAGTATGTGATGGCATGCAGGTAGGGTGGGGGGGATGAGGTAGTAAAGATTTGACTTACCAGAGTCCAGTCCTTCTGCTGCTCCTGTGAGGCCCTCAGGATGCAGTATTGCCAAGACCTGCTCCTCCCATGTTGTTAGTTGTGGGGGAGGAGGTGGGGGTCCATTGCCAGTCCTCTGTACAGCAATCTGGTGTCTGGAGACCACGGAACGCACCTTCCCCCGTAGGTCGTTCCACCTCTTCCTGATGTCATCCCTAGTTCTTGGATGCTGTCCCACTGCGTTGACCCTGTCGACAATTCTGCACCATAGCTCCATCTTCCTTGCAATGGAGGTGTGCTGCACCTGTGATCCGAATAGCTGTGGCTCTACCCGGACGATTTCCTCCACCATGACCCTGAGCTCCTCCTCAGAGAACCTGGGGTGTTGTTGAGGTGCCATGATGTGGTGTGTGTGATGTGTGAGGTGGTGTGTGTTGTGATGTGTGAGGGGATGTGTTGGTGTGTGTTGTTTGAGGTGCGTGGATGTTGTGTAAGTGATGGTGTTGTGTTTCTGTGGATGCTGGTGTTGTTTATGGTGGTGTCTCTCTCTGGCGTGGTTTCAGAATTTTGGTAGTAAGGGTATGTGGGTGATGTGGGTGTGTGCTTTATATTGGATTGGGTGTGTGGTTGTGGTGTGTGTATGTGTATCAGGTGTGTGTATTTTGAATTGTCCAATGTGGTTGTGTTTTGTAAATGTGTGTGTATTTTGAGCGCGGCGGTATGTACCGCCAATGGAATACCGTGGTTGAAAGACTGCCGCGTGGATTCGTGGGTCGTGATAGTGTGGGCGTATTCCTGTTGGTGTGACGGTAGAGGTTTTATTATCGCCAGTTTATCACTGACCTTTAATGTGGCGGACTTGTGTGGGTGTCTGGATTATGGCGGATTCCGAGCTGTGGGTTGTAATAGCTGTAGCGGAATTCCGCGGCCGCAGCGGTATGTTGGCGGTCTTCTGCACGGTGGTAAGTGGCATTTACCGCCAGGGTTGTAATGAAGGCCTAAGTCTTTTTGGCCCTGAGACTTCAGAAAACAAGAGGCAAGCTCAATCCAAGCCCTTGGAGAGCACATCTCAGCAACGCCAGAGGGAGGGCAACAGCAGGGCAGTAGTTCCCCCCACTTAAGCAGTCCAGATGATTCCTTAGGGCAGCAAGGCAGTTCCTCTTGACAGGCTGCAGGTTCAGGTCCAGAAGTGGCCGAGTTGGTGGGGACAGGGACCCAGTTTATATATCCCAAAATGCCTTTGAAGTGTGGGAGACTTCAAAGAGTGGTTTTGAAGTGCACAAGTTCCCCTTTCAGTACAGGTCTGTCTACCAGGGTCCCAATAGTGGGTTTGGCAGTCCATTGTGTGAGGGCAGGCAACTAGTCTTTGAAATGTAAGTGTCAGGCCCTCCGCCCTTCCAGCCCAGGAAAACCCATTCACTATGCAGATGAGTGCAGGTGTGACTGTGTTTGTGGTTGTCTGGGTGAAATGCACAAGGAAGCTGTCAACCAGCCCAGTCCATACATTAATTGGAGACGGAGTGTAAGGCACAGATGGATTTTAAGTGCAGAGAAATGCTCACTTTCTAAAAGTGGCATTTCTAAAATAGTAATATAAAATCCAACTTCACCAATAAGCAGGATTTTCTATTACCATTCCGGCCATCCTAATAATGACCTGGTTACCCCTTTCTGATCAGAATCTACCACTCAAACAGTATATGGGGGTAGTCTTAATGCTATTGTTTGAAAAGAGCAGCCTCACAGTAGTGGAAAACAAATTTAGGAGTTTTCCACTACCATCAATCAATCAATCAATCAAAGGCATTTGTATAGCGCACTGCTCACCCGGAGGGTCTCAAGGCGCTGGGGGGGGGGGAAACGCTACTGCTCGAACAGCCAGGTCTTGAGTTGCTTCCTGAAGGCGAGATGGTCTTGCGTTGTCCGGAGGTGGATGGGGAGGGAGTTCCATGTCTTGGCTGCCAGGTAGGAGAAGGATCTTCCTCCGGCGGTGGCTCTGCGGATGCGGGGGACGGTGGCGAGAGCGAGGCTGGCGGAGCGGAGCTGGCGGGTGGGCTTGTGGAAGGTCAGGCGGCTGTTGAGGAACTTGGGGCCCAGGTCGTGGAGGGCCTTGTGTGCGTGGGTGAGGAGTCGGAACGTGATTCTTTTGTTGACGGGGAGCCAGTGCAGGTCTCTCAGGTGTTCGGAGATGTGGCTGTGTCGGGGGATGTCCAGGATGAGTCGTGCTGAGGCGTTCTGGATCCGTTGGAGTTTCTTCTGGAGTTTGGCGGCGGTGCCGGCGTAGAGGGCGTTCCCGTAGTCCAGTCGACTGGTGACGAGGGCCTGGGTGACCGTCTTCCTGGTCTCGGTGGGGATCCACCGGAAGATCTTTCGAAGCATGCGCAGGGTGTTGAAGCATGAAGATGAGACGGCGTTGACTTGTCTGGTCATCGAGAGGGAGGAGTCCAGGATGAAGCCTAGGTTGCGAGCGTGGTCCGTTGGCTTGGGGGTGGCTCCCAGGGCGGGGGGCCACCAGGAGTCGTCCCAGGCGGATGGTGATGATCCCAGGATGAGGACCTCCGTCTTGTCTGAGTTCAGTTTCAGGCGGCTGTTCTTCATCCATTCGGCGACGTCTTTCATCCCTTCGTGTAGGCTGGCTCTGGCGGCGTCCGGGTCGCTGGTGAGGGAGAGGATCAGCTGGGTGTCGTCGGCGTAGGTGATGATCTTGAGGTTGTGTTGACGTGCGATGGTTGCGAGGGGGCTCATATAGACGTTGAAGAGGGTGGGGCTGAGCGATGACCCTTGTGGAACTCCGCAGATGACTTCGGTGGCCGCTGACCGGAACGGGGGGAGGCGGACTCTCTGGGTTCTTCCGGCGAGGAATGAGGCGATCCACTCCAGGGCCTTCCCCTGGATGCCGGTGTTGTTCAGGCGCTGTACCAGGGTGCGGTGGCAGACAGTGTCGAACGCTGCGGAGAGGTCCAGGAGGATGAGGGCCGCAGTTTCCCCATTGTCCATTAGGGATCTGATGTCGTCTGTGGCTGCGATGAGGGCGGTCTCCGTGCTGTGGTTGGCTCGGAAGCCGGATTGCGAGTGGTCGAGGGATCCGTTGGTCTCGAGGAAGGCAGCTAGCTGTCTGTTGACGGTCTTCTCGATGACTTTGGCAGGAAACGGGAGGAGCGAGATGGGGCGGTAGTTCTTGAGGTCGGAGGGGTCTGCAGTTGGTTTCTTCAGCAGGGCACTGATCTCGGCGTGTTTCCAGCACTCCGGGAAGGTGGCGGTGTTGAAGGAGGCGTTGACGATGTCACGGAGGTGGGGTGCGATGATGTGGTCAGCCGTGTTGAAGATGTGGTGTGGGCAGGGGTCCGTAGGGGATCCGGAGTGGATGGTGTTCATTGTGCGTGTTGTGTCCTCGGTGCTGACTGGGGTCCAGGTGCGGAGGGTGGCGGTGGGGGGCATCGGTTCGGTGGTGGGGTTTGTGGTTGGTGGGCCGAAGCTGTTGTGAATGTTGGCGATCTTGTCGTGGAAGAAGGCTGCGAGGGAGTCGCAGAGGTCTTGCGAGGGAGTGATGTCATTGTTTCCGGCGTCGGGGTTGGAGAGCCCATGACATAAAACACACATGTACATGTCCTGCCTTTTACATACATAGCACCCTGCCCTATGGGTCACCTAGGGCCTACGTTAGGGGTGACATATGTAGAAAAAGGGGAGTTTATGGCTTGGCAAGTACTTTTAAATGGCAAGTCAAAGTGGCAAAGAAACTGCACACACAGGCCTTGCAATGGCGGGCCTGAGAAATGGTTAAGGGGCTACTTATGTGGGTGGCACAACCAGTGCTGCAGGCCCACTAGTAGCATTCAATTTACAGGCCCTGGGCACATGTAGTGCACTGTACTAGGGACTTACAAGTAAATCAGATATGCCAATTGGGAATGAACCAACATTCCCATGTTTAAGGGAGACAGCACATGCACTGTAGCACTGGTTAGCAGTGTTAAAGAGTCCTAAAACCAGCAAAAACAATGTCAGAAAAGTGGTGCGAGGCAGGCAAAAAGTTGGGGGATGACCACCTAAGGCTGTCAGGTCTAACAACCTCTGTGAAAACATTGCAAAATTTTGAAACCGCAACTGGGCAAGGATAACAAATATTGAGGATCATCTGGAAACACATTTTGTACTTCATATAGTAGTGAAGTTAAAATATTCTCATACACTTGGCTCACTACTCGGGATACTATTGGCTGCATGTGTTTAGTATGGAAACTAACAGTATACTTTCCAGTTCACAAGGCAGTAAATTTAATATATCCTCAAACACTTGGCTCTTATTTTTAGATTCTTTGGGCTAATAGTGTTGGTTATAGGAAATAACAGTAAATATGCTATAATACATTCAGGTGATATTTTATATCTGCTTTGTCAGAAGGGGCAAATGTTATGAGTCACTAAAGAGTGGTAGTACCCCAGTTATAACCTCATATAGTTACAGGTTGAGGAGTTAGTAAGTCAGTGTGTCTTCATGTATTTAACTTGCTTCATAGGATATCATCATTTAGCCCCTTAACATGGGTCGCTAGGCAAAACACCCATTGTTGTTCTCTTCTGTAGTATGATTGCTTAGCCTAGTGATCACTGGCCTATAAAATCATCCATTCTAGGTCATCTGGTGTGTGGTTGCTGGCACCGTATTGCCTCAATGTCCCATTATACTAGTTTTTACCAGTCTTATAGTCATATCAATATATCTGAGACACACCGTCAGGTGATGAGGTACACACAGTTTTTAGTGTTAGAGTTGGTATGGCACCCCTGTGTCTATCCATGTTCGTGGTCTAGGCTGATTAATTTAGTTGTCCTGATTAAGTGGCACACTCCACACGACCCACAAGGAGGGTTGTCCAGTAACTGGGGGGAGGTCCCAAAGTGTATGCTGTCTCGATTGGGACTCCTCCTGGGGTCTTGTGTGAACTAGACGAACCTTCAGATTCTGAGTGCGTTTGATCGCAAACCATGGACGTGGAATACAAGGGAGCCTGATTATAGAATTTCCCAGTGTTTTCTTATGATCCTTTGTATGCCGTTTGAATTGCAATGATATCATGAGGGGATCTAGTCTTAGGTTCCAGTAATACTTCAAAATTGTTATTTCTGGCCCACTTGCGAGTCTTATTTACATACTTAGGGGGATAGTTGGAAGCTCCGAGATTGATGCTTAATACTTTAGCCTGGGTGGCGTACTCTTTAAAAGTCGCTGCAGTTTCTTCGAAGGCGGAGGAATTGCCCAAACTGTAAATTATCTCTGAGTGCCTTCGGATGATGACTGATGTGCAGTAAAAGGCTATTGCAATCCATTGCTTTCTTAAAAGTAGTTGTGGACAACTTTCCCTCATGGAGGGAAATAAGAAGATCTAGAAAGGACAGTTCCTTGTATGAGATTTTTTAGTAAATCTGAAATATGGATTAAGGGAATTAGTTGCGATATAGAGTTCATGAAAGGTCTCAACATTTCCTTGCCAAAAAATGATGAAGCCATCTATATAGCGTCACCATTGTAGGACATGAGTACTGTAAGGATGGAAATCCGTAAACATGTTCTGTTTTTCAAAAGCAGCCATATACAGACATGCCAGGCTGGGAGCAAAGGTACTTTTCATTGCAGTACCTTGTACTTGATGGTAAAGTTGGTGTTTGAACTGAAAGAAATTCTCCTTTAGTGTGATGGTAGCGCACTCAACAATGAAATTCTCTGGTGTAGTCGAGGTCCAGGTCTCTGACCTAAGGCAAGTCTCTATCACCTCAATGGTAGCATCCTAAGGATTTTTAGTATTAAGGGCTTCGACATCGAGGGTGACCAGTAGGTCAACCTTGTACTGGAGTTTGGCTTTTCCCCCAAATTCAGAACATCCCTCATCGACTCAGTTAAACAGACACTCAAGCTCCTTCACAAGAAGGTGACTCTCATCAGGAAGGAGATAAGATGGGCTTTGAGTAAAGAATTTGCTTCCCTCAGATATCTGGCCAGAACTGTGGGACTCCTGGCGTCTTCAATTCAGGAAATTGTTCCTGGCCCTTTACATTATTGGGCCCTTCAGCATCTCAAAGCATCCCATCTGCGCAAGGACTGTTCTTACACAACAAGCATGTGTTTGCCAGACGAGGCAAGAATAGAACTCCAGTGGTGGATGGAAAACATGTTGGCATGGAACGGCAGGGCCATCTTTGGCTCCACTACAGACATACTGGTCAAATCGGGTGTGAGCCTGTCCAGCTGGGGGGCTCACTGTTGCGCCGGTACCACCGAAGGTTCTTGGTCAGAGCAGGAAAACAGGTTGCATATCAGTAAATTAGAACTGCTTGCCGGATCTTTTGTGATGCACTCCCTCAGAAGAGACGGGGTGTTCTGCTCCCTGCTTCTAAAGATGGACAATATATTGGAAGTGCATTATATCAACCGTCTTAGTGCGGATCGTGCCAAGGACTTTTGGCACTTCTGCATCACCCTCAAAATTTCAGTCACAGCTGAGTACTCACCAGGCAAGTTCAACCAGAAGGTGGCCAGGAACTCCAGACACCTAAAATGTTACAGTGCGTAGATGCCAGGATCTGACATCTTCTGGATGCTGATGTACAAGTGGGGTCTCTGCCAGGTGGACCTTTTCACGTCGCACCTCGATTACCAACTGCCGACCATCTGATGTTGGCAACAGATGCCTTCATGCAAGATTGGAGTCAGCTTTGGTATGCCTTTATCGATGAAAGCCAGTCTGACGGCTCAAGTCTGCAGGCAGTTTGCCTCGCTGATCCTGAAGACCGCGGTTTGGAGATCACAAGTATGGTTTCCAGTTCTTCTGGAACTTCCTATGGATTCTCCATTCTGACGGATGTCAAAGGTAGGTTTCACCTGCTGGTGTTGAGCAGCCCGCTCCGCTTGATGGCATGACAGATTACAGGAGGTGCTGGGGTATCCTAGGCCTATCAAAACAGGCTTTGGAGCTCACTAGGTTTGGACAGACTCGACCAACAAACAGTATAGTACCACTTGGCGCAGATGGCCTCACTGGTGTCTGGATCCTGTGGGGGCAAAGGTTGGGCAAATCTTCAATTTTCTCTCAGAATTGTCACACAAGAGGGTAGCCTATCGCACCATCAACATAGTCAGGTCAGCGACACTGCCTGGTCATGAACTTCTCAACGGATTCAGGGGGGAGAACATTGCCTGGTCTGTCACCTCCTGCAGTTGGGAAAACTGTTTAGGGCCCCCAAATGTAAATAAATATACACATTTGTGGGATGTGAGTGTGGTGTTACATCTGTTGAGTCCTGGCAGCACATCACGTTTTTGCCCTGAAAGAAACTAACAGGTAAACTGGTAAGCTGGCAATACTTTTGTGCTTAATTTTGTGTCCACGGCTGTCAGATGTGAGAGCGCTGAATGTCTCTTCTAGACTCTTTCCCTGAGTCAATAACTTTCAAGGTATCTCAAGCCACCAAGACTAATGTTAGAATGGTGCACTATCCGGCTTTCCTGGATCACCCAAAGTTGTTTGTGGTTCATTGTATTAGAGCATATGAAGTTTGGACTGAGGATGTTAGACCTTGGGGGAACGCACCAACTGCTAATTTCTCGGAAGAAACTATTTAAAGCAGTGTCTTTTCCCACTATAGCAAGGTTGGTTCAATGAGTGATGTTGGAAGCTGAAATTGATACATCAGTTTTGGGGCCCACTCAGTTCAAGGGGCAGTAGCTTCTAAGGCTTTTACGATCAGAGGACGTTTGGAGAACATCCTCCAGGGGGCCAACTGGTCATATGATTCCACACTGAAAAAGTTTTATTTTAAATTAGTAATGGGGGCAGCATCATTGGGAGACAGTAAGCTTTCTGTCTGGTCCTGACATAGAATATAAAATTCCCTAGCTACAGTTAAGGAAAGTTTCACTTCTATTAAGCACTTGGAGGTGAGAAGTATCCTGCCTGATACGGAGATGCTTACCCTTACTGTACTTAACCTGATACCTTTCTTCAAAGTACAGTGTTTATTGCTTGGATTATGTCCTGTATGGTGCAACGAGCAACATTGCATTTTACCTTCTAGTGGATGCGCACAAATGAGATCATCTGTGGAAAATGGTTGGTTGCAGAGTTCATCGCACAAAGAAAGAGAAAGTGCTGTTATTTGAGCATGTTATTATACGGTGCCAGATCATCATAACTGGTGGACAGAAAAGTTTTACTTCAACTCATGGGAGGTGTAGTCCTTCATTTGTTTTGACTGAACATTAAATAAATAAATGCTAAGCTAAAACAAAGAAAGAAAGAAAGAAAGAAAGAAAGAAAGAAAGAAAGAAAGAAAGAAAGAAAGAAAGAAAGAAGGAAAGAAAGAAAGAAAGAAAGGATAATCCTCGCCTCTGAGTCCTTAATAGAAGTGACTTTTTCTTTCACTATAGCTGGGAAATTTTACATTTTAATGTCCAGGGCCAACGTAATTATGAGGCCGGGGAGGACCAAAGTATGCAGCAGGGTTGACTAAATTAGGTGGCAAGAAAACACAAATTAGGTGGCACACTACACCACATTTTGAAGCAGCATTACATCACTATGTTGCCATTTCTACGCATGTTAACACTGTAAGGGCAAAGTTTTCATATATTTCATACATGGCTGCAACGTTTGCAGAACTATATCATATATTAGCCTAAAGGGTAGTGAAGGGGTTATTCTCAGGGCTAAGAGAGGTGATATTGAAAACACATTCTCTTCTGTGGAATCTGTCTGCCATAGAATAGAATGGGCCAGCTTTCGACACCTACCTCTCATGATTCCAACTTTACCAGTTTTGGAAATAACTGATCGATGTAGTGCCTTAGGACTGTGGGCATCAGGAGCCCGCGGGGCAGGGCAGACTCAATAAAGGATTATGCAATCATTCTGGGAGGTGTTACGGTATGGTCGCTAATGGTTATGAGATAATGAGAAGTCAGTTGAATGATGTACCCTGATCGAGGATAAGATACGTGCTCCGAAGAATCAAGACTGCTTTCCCTGAGAGTTGGCAAGAAAATAGCAAACTCCTTGTGTGTGCCACGTGTGCCCAGGCCAGTACAAAGAAACCTGCAGTTGGCATAGGTGGAGTGCAAGCTCCACTCCAACCCGTATGAAGACTCATGGAGAAGTCAAAGGCTCATCAGAGAAGCTCAGTTGGAAAGCCAGCCAAGACTTTCTGACCAGGCTGAGAGATCATGGTGTTACGTCACATCCTTTATAAAAAGAGAACGCTGAGGCAGTGACAACCACATATACTGCTAGAAGGCAGCGACAATCATATACGAGAAATAAGAATATACTCACCAGCAAAGCAAACATTTATATTTGCAGCATCAGACAAAATGACCCAGACCTGCAGGAGAGACCGATCGGTGCGCGGTAGCAAACGGCATTCACTGCGGTCTGAATCGAGCAAGGCAATTCGAACACACAGCCCACTGCTATCAAAGTCATAAGTTGGCCAGGATGGTAAAAGGTGTCAAAACAGTGACTCGAATAAAACAGGAAGACGAAAGCAAAGATCAGGGCATGCAAGAAACAGAAAATGTACTTACTGTCAGAAGTGAAGAAGGCCCCACACAACCAGTCCGTGACTCAAATTCAGACATGAAGCTGGTCCTTCCAGAAGGCACGGATTCAGGTGCACAAAGAACACTGCCTGAACAGCACATACTCACAACAGCGGGAGAAAGAGACTTGAAGTATGCAGCACCCACTTTTCTAAAACTTCTGCCACCATTTGACACCGCAAAAAAACAAAATATTGGGCCCACATGGAGCACTTGGATCAAGACTTTCAATGACTTCATAGAAGACTTCGAAGAAGTAAATGATGAGCAAATCACAAAATATTGAAAGAATCTTGCTGGTGATGGAGTGAAAGAAGCGATAAAGAAAATCTTACAGACAGGAAGAATGTTGTACCGTCAGATCAAAGAAGCATTAGCAGCCAAGTTCAATTCAATGCTGATTATGAAAAGTAGTATTTTCAATCAAGGGAGAAAACAAGTTGGTGACATGATTGATGAATTTGTTGAGAGACTTGATGTGCTCAGCAAACATTGCAAGTTTAGTGAATTTAACAATGAAGAAGCCATGTGCCTCAGAGTCATTGATGGTTGCTTCTCGGATTAGCTCAGAAGATGCATGTTGCGAGAAACACTCAATCTAGAAAAAGTACTGATGGCTGCCAGAGCTGAGGAATGAGCAAATAGGCAAGCTGCCGACAAGAAACCGGGAACAAGAAAAAGTGAATTGCCACTATTCATGAAGAGTAAACACAAGCACCAAGTAGGTGCCTGTAAGTCAGCGTCTTCAAAGAAAGAGAGACTGTTTTTTCCGATGTGGGTTTTCATTTCCACATGAAAGCAAAAGCCCAGCCATTGGACAAACATGCAAAGGTTGCAGAAAAGAGAACCACTTCAGGGCGGTTTGCAAAGCAAAAGAGAATCCAAGTGTGTCATGGTAAGTCGAGAAAATGGATGCCAGAAGGTTCTAGAAGTACCTTTGCCATGCCCATAGAGACAAAAAGCAACTTCAACTGCAACAGGTGGAAACTAATCAAAGTCAGTCGTCATCAAGTTCATCCTGAAAGGATCACACAACAGAATCATCGAGTGACAGAGAAGAGAGTGAATGTGCAATGATCATGTCTAAAAAAAGAGCAACATGCACATGGAGCCCTTGCCGTGTGTAAAGAGGACAAACGAATAACAAAAATAAGTGAGTTAACAAAAAAAAGAACTCTTATAGATATTGCCTCAAGATCAAACTAAAAGTCAACGGTTGTCCATTAACCTTTGTAATCGACAGCGGTTCACGAATCAACATCAAGCCAGTTGACCAATTTAACAGTTTGTCGCCTGTACCGTGATTCACAGCATCCAGTAGGTGCAGACCTGGGCTGCTTCCAAACTGTTGTGTAGTCAGAGATTGCTCACAATAACCTTGCGGCACAAGAAGACGTCTGTTCAGGCCCCAATCCACATTCTTCAAAGTCTTACATGTAGTGCATACCTACTTAGTTTTGCAACAGCTGTTGCCAGGGGGCTGATATCTATAAATACACAATCTGAAATTGTGAGTCAGTTCCTGTCCCAGTTTCATAGTCTAGGAATGCTCAAAAAAATTAGGGTGCAACAGACATCCGGCCTGTTGCACAGCCACATCGCAGAATAGCATTTCATCTACAAGAAGCAGTCTAGAAGGAACTAGAAAGCTTGCTAAAACACAATAACATCAAGCTCTCTACTGGTCCCGTTCCATGGGTTTCGCCCACAGTGGTGGTGCAAAAAATGGACAGTGGAGGTGCCTGACAAGATGTCACTATGGTACAATCCTTCTTATGCATGGCCAGTTCAAGGTACGTTTGTGACTGCTACAGTGAGTGCCCAATTGCAAGATCTGACAAAACGAAATGTCCAATTCCGATGGTCCTTTGAATGTGACCCCAGCTTCAAAAGCTTAAAGAATGAAATTGAAATTGTGACTGAGATGGCTTACTTTGATCTGAAACAACACACTGAGATCACTGATGTTGCGAGCCTGGTGGGTTTGGGAGCAATCCTTGCTCAGCATCATTGGCATCCAAATGCTCAGAGACACATTGTGGCATACACCAGTCGAAGACTGTCTGACACAGAACGTGCCTATTCCCGGCTGGAAAAAAGAGTCTAGCTGTAGTATGGGCCTGTGAGAAATTTCATGTGTTTCTGTATGGAAAGCATTTTACAATCGTCCAAGACCATCAAGTGTCGCTCTCCATATTCGGAAATACAAACGCCAAGATGTCCCCTCACATTGAAAGGTGGGGGTTGCATTTACAGGAGCACATTATACAACTGTGCACAAGCCAGGCAAGAATCAAAACCCTGCAGACTATTTCTTATGAGTATCCCTACAGCAGCTCAGCTCAGTGTCGAAAACTGCTGAGGAATACATAAGCTTCATTGTGAAGTTGAGCATGCCAGCGGGTCTGTCCATCGAACAGATTGTTGCTGCTACGAATGTTGATAAGGACATGCTTGCCCTTAAAGACATAATTTTAGCACAATCATGGAGAAAGAGTGTTCGCCGCTAAGTGACGATGTTTAATTTTAAAAATATCGAAATGTTCATAATGAACTATCTGTCACTAAAGAAGGCATTGTGCTAAGAGGATCCCAGATTATCATACCTATGAGTCTGAGAAAGCAAGTCATTGAACTTCCTCATGAAGGACATCGTGGCATTGTAGCCACTAAAGGGCCTTGAGACATCGAGTGTGGTTCCCTCGCTTGGACGAGAAAGCTGAGAGGGAATTAAAGGAGTGTCATTTATGCAATTGCCTGTCTCCTAAAGTGATCCAGCATCCACTAACCATGTCTGATCTTCCTGTGCATGCGTGGAAAAGAGTAGCCACAGACTTCTTTGGGCCCCTGGCAAACTGACACAATCTTGCACTGATGAGGGAATTGAGCTAAATCAGGGATTATGTCAAGGCCCCTGTGCCTATCGGTTGACCCCTCACTCTACCACTGGTGAGAGTCCTGCCACCCTGATGTTTGGAAGAACTATAAGAATCAAATTACTGCAGTGCACCCCTGAACAAACCCTGAATCATGATTTTTATTTCAGGCCATAACCTCTAGGTGCCAGGGCAAATTTTCTTTTTGTGTTTTTTTTTTTATTTTATTTTTTTTTATTTTTTTTTTATAGATGGGGAGCGACCCATTAGGCAAGGGTCGCTCCCCTGGGGGGCAAATTGTATTTAGACCATTTCTGCCTCCCTTGGGGGCAGATCGGCCGAATTTAAGTCAATCTGCCCCCAAGGGGGCTGAAACCACTAGGCACCGGGGATTTTTTTTTTGCGCCAATGTCACACAAGGGGAGCGACCTCGTAGGCAAGGGTCGCTCCCGGGGGGGAGGATTTAGGGGGTGGGGGGGGGCTCAAATTTATTTTCGACCATTTCTGCTCCCCCGGGGGCAGATCGGCCTATTGTTATTAGGCCGATCGGCCCCCAGGGGGGGCGGAATCCTCTAGGCGCCAGGGCAAATTTTTTTGTGTGTTTTTATTTTTATTTTTTAGAGATGGGGAGCGACCCATTAGGCAAGGGTCGCTCCCCTGGGGGGCAAATTGTATTTAGACCATTTCTGCCCCCCTTGGGGGCAGATCGGCCGATTTTAGGTCAATCTGTCCCCAAGGGGGCAGAAACCACTAGGCACCGGGGATTTTTTTTTCTGCGCCAATGTCACGCAAGAGGAGCGACCCCGTAGGCAAGGGTCGCTTCCGAGGGGTGGTTGGGGGGGTGGGGGGTCAAATTTATTTTAGGCCATTTCTGCCCCCCCCCCCCCCCCCGGGATTCCCCTAGGTCTCTAGTTTTCAAAAATGCACAGGTGCGGTAGGTTTCCCTAGGTGCGGGCTGAGCTAGAGACCAAAATCTACAGGTAGGCACTTTGCAAAAAAAACACCTCTGTTTTCTGTCAAATATTGTGATATGTCCACGTTGTGTTTTGGGGCATTTCCTGTCACGGGCGCTACGCCTACCCACACAAGTGAGGTATCATTTTTATCGGGAGACTTAAGGGAACGCTGGGTGGAAAGAAATTTGTGGCTCCTCCCAGATTCCAGAACTTTCTGTCACCGAAATGTGAGGAAAACGTGTTTTTTTAGCCAAATTTTGAGGTTTGCAAAGGATTCTGGGTAACAGAACCTGGTCAGAGCCCCACAAGTCACCCCATCTTGGATTCCCCTAGGTCTCTAGTTTTCACAAAGGCACAGGTTTGGTAGGTTTCCCTAGGTGCCGGCTGAGCTAGAGGCCAAAATCTACAGATAGGCACTTTGCAAAAACACCTCTGTTTTCTGTCAAAAATTGTGATGTGTCCACGTTGTGTTTTGGGGCATTTCCTATCGCGGGCGCTAGGCCTACCCACACAAGTGAGGTATCATTTTTATCGGGAGACTTGGAGGAACGCTGGGTGGAAGGAAATTTGTGGCTCCTCTCAGATTCCAGAACTTTCTGTCACCAAAATGTGAGGAAAACGTGTTTTTTTAGCCAAATTTTGAGATTTGCAAAGGATTCTGGGTAACAGAACCTGGTCAGAGCCCCACAAGTCACCACATCTTGGATTCCCCTAGGTCTCTAGTTTTAAAAAATGCACAGGTTTGGTAGGTTTTCCTAGGTGCCGGCTGAGCTAGAGGCCAAAATCTACAGGTAGGCACTTTGCAAAAAACACCTCTGTTTTCTGTCAAAAAATGTGATGTGTCCACGTTGTGTTTTGGGGCATTTCCTGTCGCGGGCGCTAGGTCTACCCACACAAGTGAGGTATAATTTTTATCTGGAGACTTGGGGAACATAGAATAGCAAAACAAGTGTTATTGCCCCTTTTCTTTCTCTACATTTTTTCCTTCCAAATATAAGAGAGTGTGTAAAAAAGACGTCTATTTGAGAAATGCCCTGTAATTCACATGCTAGTTTGGTCACCCCGGAATTCAGAGATGTGCAAATAACCACTGCTCCTCAACACCTTATCTTGTGCCCATTTTGGAAATACAAAGGTTTTCTTGATAGCTATTTTTCACTCTTTATATTTCAGCAAATGAATTGCTGTATACCCGGTATAGAATGAAAACCCACTGCAGGGTGCAGCTCATTTATTGGCTCTGGTGACCTAGGGTTCTTGATGAACCTACAAGCCCTATATATCCCCGCAACCAGAAGAGTCCAGCAGACGTAACTGTATATTGCTTTCAAAAATCTGACATTGCAGGAAAAAGTTACAGAGTAAAACGTAGAGAAAAATTGCTGTTTTTTTCACCTCAATTTCAATATTTTTTTTTTTCAGTTGTTGTTTTCTGTAGGAAACCCTTGTAGGATCTACACAAATTACCCCTTGCTGAATTCAGAATTTTGTCTACTTTTCAGAAATATTTAGGTTTCTGGGATCCAGCATTGGTTTCACGCCCATTTCTGCCACTGACTGGAAGGAGGGTGAAAGCACAAAAAATCGTAAAAATGGGGTATGTCCCACTAAAATGCAAACTTTGTGTTGAAAAATGGGGTTTTCTGATTCAAGTCTGCCTGTTCCTGAAAGCTGGGAAGCTGGTGATTGTAGCACGGCAAACCCTTTGTTGATGCCATTTTCAGGGGAAACACCACAAGCCTTCTTCTGCAGCCACTTTTACCCATTTGTTTGAAAAAAAACTAACTTTTCACTGTATTTTGGCTAATTTCTTGGCCTCCTTCAGGGGAACCCACAAAGTCTGGGTACCTCTAGAATCCCTAGGATATTGGCAAAAAAGGACGCAAATATGGCTTGGCTAGCTTATGTGGACAAAAAGTTATGAGGGCCTAAGTGCGAACTGCCCCAAATAGCCAAAAAAAGGCCTGGCACAGGAGGGGGAAAAGGTCTGGTAGCGAAGAGGTTAAAGTGGTTGACATTAAAACGATCTATAGACTACTTTTCGACATCAAGACATCATTGCTAAGCCATTCTCAGGCATCAGTGTAAAAAAGTATCAGGTCCTTTTGGTCGATGTGAAAGCAATTTTCAACACTAAAAAAAATGTCTGTTGGAGGTATTGCCGTTTCTCAGAGTTGCGCCTTCTTCAATGAGAGGTGTGTCACTTTCTTCCTGCAACAAATGGAGATAGATCGTGCAACCTCCAGATTCAGCAGAGCCTGAGATGGGTGAGGTGCTTAACATCGAGACCAAAGAAGAGGACACTGTGGCTCAACCTCTTGCTCCTTCAGGTCATGCAAAACAATCCAATTATTCCTTCCTGAGTGAGGGATCCTGCAACACTCCTACAATATTTAACAAATAGGTTCAAGTGGTGAAAGTCAGGTATTTTTAAAAAAGATGCACGTAGTACAACCTGAATAGTACCTAAAACAGTCACACAAGACGTCGGGACAATCTGACATCACTGAATTGGGTAACATGTCTCCCGAACACACAAAATACGGCCATTTAAATTAGCCTCAATCCTTTATGGATTTGGATGAAGCAATGAGATTGTGCCACGAGATAAGTATGTGCTTTCGAAATAAAAAAATAAAAAAATCAGGGTCCAGGCCGGCAGCAGAATGCTAACGTACTAAATAAAGTACACTCGGTAGCAATTATGGCATACAGAAAGAGATCCTTTTTTACAACCTCTGTCACAAAAGATGTCTTTATTTTTTTTCTTCAAAAAATACATACAATACAGAGTAAATAAGAAGAAGAAAGGGAATGGGTATTGATCAGGCTAACATAGCCGCAACACATTTGGTTTAAAATGCAGTCCAACATACCAGTAACTCTTTTCACCACCAAGAGCAGCGTCACGTTGTGAGTGTCACTGGCACCCAACAACTCCCTACTCTCAACACACAGGCTGCCTCAACAATAGACACAACCGCTTCGGGGCAGTGAGGGATGTAAATTCATCTTCCGAGTGAGGAGTTAACAACGATTCATCGGAGAGGTCATTTATAAATATGTCGTAAACCGATCAAGGCTTAGGATGAAGCCGCTACGAGGGATCAGACAGAAAGAACGACCTCAGGATCGCCCATATGTCGTTAGGGTGGGAGGTAGGTGGTAACACCTCGGTGTATATTTCAAATTATTCATTACAATATATAAATTATGTCATCTAGTCTTTCTTGCTACATCCTTCTGATCAGCAGCAAAGCCACTGAAACAAGGCACCTACGAACCCCGATCAACAAGGCGATTCTGGGGTTCATTAGTGTGGAGTCTGTCATGGCCGAAATGGTCTTGAGAACTTCGTTCCAATGGATAGTATGCGAGATGTAGGAAGTCTGGCTCTTGAACACCACAGCGTGCGCAGCATGAGCAGGGTCTCAGACTACCTCCAGAGCTTCATTGTTGTATTATATGCGCGCTGTTAAACGTTATACTGTATAATGAGGAGCCTAACGCCTGGGGTGAGTAGTCCTGTCTCCATACGATTGAATTTCCAGCATTCCTCTAAAATGTCCTCACTCAGTTCTCTTTCCCACCCAAATTTAGCCAAGTGTTTATTCATAGGTTTTTCGCGCAGTGCGCCGTGGTGGACAGTATGGAAATGAGATGCTTTGTGGATGTAGCTGATAACACGCATTCCATCGTTTTGAACGCCTTGGGCTCTCCTAAAACAGTGGCCGGAACTCTACTCTGCACACTCCTCTAGTGCGATAATAGAGGAAAACTTAAATGAGGAGTTTGGGAAAGTACCATCTTGCCTGGCATGTTACCCCCATTTTTACTTGTGTGTCAGTTGGTTTTTGCCTGTCTCACTGGGATCCTGCTAGCCAGGACCCCAGTGCTCATAGTTTGTGGCCTATATGTGTTCTCTGTGTGGTGCCTAACTGTATCACTGAGGCTCTGCTAACCAGAAACCCAGTGTTTATGCTCTCTCTGCTTATAAAATGGCTAAAATGACTAGTGACCATTTTCACCAATTCTGATTGGCACACTGGAACACCCTTATAATTCCCTAGTATATGGTACCTAGGTACCCAGGGGATTGGGGTTCCAGGAGATCCCTATGGGCTGCAGCATTTCCTTTGCCACGCATAGAGAGCTCAGACAATTATTACACAGGACTGCCACTGCAGCCTGAGTGAAATAACGCCCACGTTATTTCACAGCCATTTTACACTGCACTTAAGTAACTTATAAGTCACCTGTATGTCTAACCCTCACTTAGTGAAGGTTAGGTGCAAAGTTACTAAGTGTGAGGGCACCCTGGCACTAGCCAAGGTGCCCCCACATTGTTCAGGGCATTTTCCCCGGGCTTTGTGAGTGCGGGGACACCATTACACGCGTGCACTACATATAGGTCAATACCTATATGTAGCTTCACAATGGTAACTCCGAATATGGCCATTTAACATGTCGAAGATCATTGAATTGTCCCTCCATGCCAAATCTGGTATTGGGGTGCCAATCCCATGCATACCCGGGGCTCCAGCATGGACCCCAGGTACTGCCAAACTAGTTTTCTGGTGTTTTCTCTGCAGCTACCGCTGCTGCCAACCCTCAGACAGATTTCTGCCCTCCTGGGGTCTGGGCAGCCCAGTCCCGGGAAGGCAGAACAAAGGATTTCCTCTGAGAGAAGGTGTTACACCCCCTCCCTTTGGAAATAGGTATTAAGGGCTGGGGAGGAGGAGCCTCCCCCAGCCTCTGGAAATGCTTTGAAGGGCACAGATGGTGCCCTCCTTGCATAAGCCAGTCTACACCGGTTCAGGGATCCTCCAACCCCTGCTCTGGCGCGAAACTGGACAAAGGAAAGGGGAGTGACAACTCCCCTGTCCATCACCACCCCAGGGGTGGTGCCCAGAGCTCCTCCAGTGTGTCCCAGACCTCTGCCATCTTGAAAGCAGAGGTGTGAGGGCACAGTGGAGGCCTCTGAGTGGCCAGTGCCAACAGGTGATGTCAGAGATCCCTCCTGGTAGGTGTTTACCTGGTTAGGTGGCCAATCCTCCTCAGAGGGCTATTTAGGGTCTCTCCAGTGGGTTTCTCTTCAGATAACGAATGCAAGAGCTCACCAGAGTTCCTCTGCATCTCTCTATTCAACTTCTGCCAAGGATCAACCGCTGACTGCTCCAGGACGCCTGCAAAACTGCAACAAAGTAGCAAGACGACTACCAGCAACATTGTAGCACGTAATCCTGCTGGCTTTCTCGACTGTTTCCTGGTGGTGCATGCTCTGAGGGCTGTCTGCCTTCACCCTGCACTGGAAGCCAAGAAGAAATCTCCTGTGGGTCGACTGAATCTTCCCCCTGCTAACGCAGGCACCAAACTTCTGCATCACTGGTCCTCTGTGCCCCCTCCCATCTTGACGAGCGTGGTCCCTGGAACACAGGAGCTGGATCTAAGTGACCCTGACAGTCCAGTGGTCCTTCTGTCCAAATTTGGTGGAGGTAAGTCCTTGCCTCCCCACGCCAGACAGTAATCCTGTGTACTGCGTGATCTGCAGCTGCTAGGGCTTCTGTGCACTTTTGCAATGAATCCTTCATGCACAGCATAGCCCAGGTCCCCAGCACTCCGTCCTGCATTGCTCAACTCGCTGAGTTGACCACCGGCTTCGTGGGACCCCCTTTTGTAGTGTTGAGACGACCTCCGTGCTCAGATTTCTTGAACGCCTGTTCAAGTGCTTCTGCTTCAGGTGCTGCCTGCTTCTGCGTGGGCTCCCTCTGTTGCTGAGCGCCCCCTCTGTCTCCTCCTTCAAGGGGCTACCTCCTGGTCCTTCCTGGGCCCGGGCAGCACCCATTATCTTCAAACACGACTCTTGCAGCTAGCAAGGTTTGTTTGCGGTCTTTCTACGTGGAAACAACTCTGCATCCTCCAGCACGCCGTAGGACATATTCTGACCAAAGGAGAAGTTCCTGGCACCTTCCGTTGTTGCAGAGTCTTTGGCTTCTTCGACCCGGAGGCAGCCCTTTTGCAAATTCATCCAGGATTTAGTGGGCTCCTGCCCCCCCCTGGACACTTGCGTGACTCTTGGACTTGGTCCTGTTCCTTTGCAGGTTCTGAGGTCCAGGAATCCGTCTTCAGTGCTTTGCATTCAGTTGTTGCCTTTGCAGAATCCCCTATCTCGACTTTACTCTCTTTCTGGAGTAGTAGGGTAACTTTACTCCTACTTTTTAGGGTCTTGGGGTGGGGTATCTTGGACACCCTTAGTGTTTTCTTACACTCTCAGTGACCCTCTACACACTACACTAGGCCTGGGGTCCATTTGTGGTTCGCATTCCACGTTTGGAGTATATGGTTTGTGTTGCCCCTAGGCCTATTGTGTCCTATTGCATCCTATTGTATTCTACAGTGTTTGCACTACTTTTCTGACTGTTTACTTACTTGATTTTGTTTTTTGTGTATATTTTGTGTATTTTACTTACCTCCTAAGGGAGTATATCCTCTGAGTTACTTTTGTCATATTGTCACTACAATAAAGTGCCTTTATTTTTAGTAACTCTTAGTATTGTGTTTCTTATGAAATACTGCTATATGATATAAGTGATATAGTAGGAGCTTTGCATGTCTCCTAGTTCAGCCTAAGCTGCTCTGCTATAGCTACCTCTATCAGCCTAAGCTGCTAGAACACTACTAATCTACTAATAAGGGGTAACTGGACCTGGCACAAGGTGTAAGTACCACAAGGTACCCACTATAAGCCAGGCCAGCCTCCTACATTGGTGGTACAGTGGTAGGATAAGTACTTGTAACTGCTTTACCACTTTGTCATTGGTGCTTTTCGTAAGAAAAACATATACCAAATACTTCAGAATATACACAGTTAACCTAAACAGTTTATCTTTCCTTCTTTAAACTTTCTAAAACGTTTTAGAAAAGTTTTGAAAAGTTTAAAAAAGTTTTTCTCTTTTCTCTAAAAAGTTGCTAAACTTTTTTCTCTATATCTTAAACTCTTTCTAACAATCATGTCTGCAGTAGAACTCACTCCCACAGTTGTCCAGGCAGCATATGGTAGTTTAAACTTTAAAGGTTTGAGGGGTCTCTGCATTGAAAGGGGTTTAAGTATTGATAAGAATCCCACAAAAGATCTTCTCCTTAGCCTTCTCCTAGAAAGTGACCAGAACCAGTCTGTCCCATCCCAGGATCAGGAGGTAGAGGAGGGGGGTACCCAGCCAGACTCAGAGGAGTCCCCTGAGGATGCTGGGGAGGATTCTTCTGAGGACATGCCAGCTAACAGGCCATCTAGTGACAGTGGGAGGGGGGTCACACACTAGAAGGGCACCTTTCACTCCTAAAGGCCAGCTTACTAGAGAACAGCCAGTTAGGGAGAGGTCACACTCTGCCAATTCCCACATTTCTGTGTCTCACAATTCCAAAGCCTCACACCCTGAGGATAACCTGATGGAAAGGGAACTCAGAAAGCTGAAGTTGGGAGAGGCCAGGCTGAAGCTAAAACAGCAGCAGCTGGCCTTAGACAGAGAATCTCTGGACGTAGAGAGGGAAAGACAGAGGTTGGGGTTAGTTCCCCATGGTGGCAACAGTAGTGTGTTTGATAGCAATCTTGTGAGAGAACAAGATTCCAGAAACCTTCATAAGATAGCCCCCCCCTTACAAGGAGGGGGGTGACATTAACAAGTGGTTTGCTGCACTTGAGAGGGCCTGTATGGTACAGGTGGTCCCTCATAGGCAGTGGACTGCTCTCTTGTGGCTATCTTTCACTGGTAAGGGTAGGGATAGTGTGAGAGAACAGGGCTGATTGCAGAGGCCCCCTAACTTTTTGCTCCCATGTTCCACTTTTTGCTGGTGTTTTCCTGACTCTGATGGTGTCCTGGGTACTGCTAACCAGTCCCAGGGCCTGTGCTCGGTGTAAAATCAGTATCCAAATTAGGCTAATTACAATTGGCTAAGTCAACCTACCTATAAGTCCCTAGTATATGGTAGGGCATGTAGGTTTAGGGACTACAGGTGCACTGCTGAGCTACCCAGTGTCATTTTAAAGGCAGGCCTGCCTTGCTGGCTGCTTTTAAATTAAAGTTATATGCAAATTCGACTTTGGAATTAAAAGTAGTTCCAAAGTCTTAAACCACCTTGTTTTTACATATAAGTCACCCCTAAAGTGTGCCCTATGTGCCCCTAGGGCTGGGTGCCATGTAACTATAAGCAGGGACCTTATAAAAATAGTTTTATTAGCCCTGGTGAGGTAAAAACAGCCAAATTTGTTTTTCCCTCATTGTAGTGAATGGCCTCTATAGGCTAGAATGGGGAGACTTTATTTTAATTTTAAAAGTCCCCTGAAGTAACACATACCAGAAGTTTGGTATCAAATTAATTGTTATAATAAATCCCACAATTTCCAGTTGTTCAGGTAAAGAGTTTTAAACTTTACCTGAAAAGTTGCCAACTTCAGCCCTGCAGTGTTTTTGCTGCTGTGCTCTGCTTGGCCAGCCTCTGGCAGCCTGGCCAGGCCTTGATGAGGTGTGAAGTGCCCTGGCTTCACACAAAGAGATGGTGAGGCAGGAAGGGGGAGGGCTGCCAAACTGGTCTTCAAAGGCAGAGAAGGACATTTGGAGCAACCCAGCAACACCCTCACATCCTGCAAACCCAGACAATTAGGTGCCCCTTGATTAGATTAGGAGAGGGCAGGAGAGGGGTGTGTTTAGGATTTTTAGCCACACCAGTGGGTGGGCTCAGCCAGATATCACTTTCAGCCATGATGGATTTTTGAGGAATGTTGTTCCCTGGGATTGATTTTTGCCACACTTTGCAGGAAGTGGTCATCACAGGAGGAAGAACCCTGCCCCTGATTGGAGAACCAGGACCCCCCTGTTTTTCACCCAGGAGCAGGGATAAAACTGGCAGACCTGCACCCACACCTCAGTTCCCTACCAGATCCCTACTGAAGAACTACAGAAGAAGAAGGACTTCCCTGCTGGACCCCTGTCCTGCACCTGGACCCTGCACTCTGAAGGACTGCAGCAGCTGCACACTTGGGCTTCACCACAAGAAGGACTTTGCCTGGCTTCAACTGGTTCAAGGAGGAACTCCCTGTTTGCTACAGGTGAAAAATTACTAACCAGAGTCCCCTGCACCAACTCCTGAAGAAACCAACCAGCTGACCACTGTCCAGTGGCCAAAAAGGAGTTTGCACCAGGTGCATTCTGGAAGTTGTAGTCCACACCCCCAAGGAGCACCTCAGAGCTTCTGGAACCTTGGGGTGAGTTGTGGACCCCAAAAGAACCTTAAAAGAACATCTTGCAGAAGATCCAGAAGTTTGGACAACTTTGGAGAACTTTTGGAAAAAAGCTCCAGAGGAACCGACCCACTGCGGCAACTCTAGCTGGCTTGCTTAAACCGCAACCCGGCCTGACTTGCAGGTTCGTCCCGGTGAAGAAAATCTCCAAAAAAGAGACTAAGGGGGTCATTCTGACCCCGGCGGGCGGCGGGAGCCGCCCGCCTGGAGGGAACCGCCAGAAGACCGTACTGCGGTCAAAAGACCGCGGCGGTCATTCTGGGTTTCCCACTGGGCTGGCGGGCGACCGCCAAAAGGCCGCCCGCCAGCCCAGTGGGAAACAGCCCTCCATGAGGATGCCGGCTCCGAATGGAGCCAGCGGAGTGGAGGATGTGCGACGGGTGCAGTGGCACCCATCGCGTATTTCAGTGTCTGCAATGCAGACACTCAAATACAAAGTGGGGCCCTCTTACGGGGGCCCCTGCAGTGCCCACGACAACCCTCACCGCCATCCTGTTCCTGGCGGGCGGAACCGCCAGGAACAGGATGGCGGTGAGGGGGTCGGAATCCCCCATGGCGGCGCAGCAAGCTGCGCCGCCATGGGGGATTCCCAGGGCAGCGGAAAACCGGCGGGAGACCGCCGGTTTTCCACTTCTGACCGCGGCCGAACCGCCGCGGTCAGAATGCCCAAGGGAGCACCGCCAGCCTGTTGGCGGTGCTCCCGCGGTCCCCGGCCCTGGCGGTATTTACCGCCAGGGTCGGAATGACCCCCTAAGTCCGAACGTAGGAAGTTGACCGGGACCTTCCAGCCAGCGTATCCGAGGAGGGCTCCAAGGACGTCGGATCAAGATCCAGGTTTGCCCTGTCGAAGGATTTTCACCTTGAAAAAACGACTAAGTCCGAAGGTAAAAATCTCCACGAGGACTCCCGCGATGCGTATCCGAAGAAGAGTTCCAGGAGGTCGGATTGGACTGGCAGGTTCGTCCCGCTGAAGAAAATCTTCAGAAAAACGACTAAGTCCTAAGGTAAACTTTTGACTGAGGCCTCCTGCAGGCTGTAGTCGAGCCGGGCTCCACCGCGGTCGGCCTTAAACTTTGACTTTGCCCCGGTCGAGGTGCAACCAGATGACCAGATTGGCGCTTTTTGTTTCTAGGCGCTAGAAAACAATAATTCTTTAAAAATTCACCGGTTCCCCTTGTCCGATTTTATTCGTTTTTGTGTCATTTAAAAGATAAAAATATAATCTATTTTTTATAAATTGATTTCGGATTTTTAAACTGTTTCCTGTGTTTTATTTAATTACTGTTTTGTGATATTTGAATGCTTTACACTCTGTATCCTAAGTTAAGCCTTGTCGCTCCTTGCCAAGCTACCAAGGGTTGAGCTGGGTTTAATTTACTGAAACCTACCTGGACCGAAATGGAGGTTAGTGGCCTATTTCTAAGTGTAGGTACTTACCTGCCCTTACCAATAACCCATTTTCCAACAGATAGGCTCCTTACTGTCAGAGAAAGTGACGCTAATAACTAAAAAGTTTTGAAAGATGCACTCTTGGATGGATTTGTCTTAACCACTGAACAATACAGGATTACGTTCAGAGACACCAGAAAAGAGTCCTCTCAAGACTGGACAGACTTTGTAGACTGTTCAGTGAAGGCCTTGGAGGGTTGGTTACATGGCAGTAAGGTGACTGACTATGAAAGCCTATATAATCTAATCCTGAGAGAGGATATTTGGAATAATTGTGTGTCTGATTTGTTGCACCAGTACTTGGTAGACTCAGATCTGACCTCTCCTCAAGAATTGGGAAAGAAGGCAGACAAATGGGTCAGAACAAGAGTGAACAGAAAAGTGCATACAGGGGGTGACAAGGATGGCAAGAAGAAGGATGGTAAGTCTTCTGACAAGGGTGGGGACAAAGATGAAAAAACATTCTGAGTCTTCATCAGGCCCACAAAATCTGGGGGTGGC
The DNA here is from genome assembly GCF_031143425.1 of Pleurodeles waltl. Taxonomy (NCBI): domain Eukaryota; kingdom Metazoa; phylum Chordata; class Amphibia; order Caudata; family Salamandridae; genus Pleurodeles; species Pleurodeles waltl. Next base: position 1,327,474,014 of record NC_090446.1, on the reverse strand, counting down.
GGGTCCAAATCCCCTTCTCACAATCAGAAAAAGCCATGGTGTTATTTATGTAAAGTAAAAGGCCATTGGGCAAGTGATTCCACTTGCCCAAAGAAAAACACACAGGCTCCCACTACCACAACCCCAACTGCAAACTCTAGTGCCCCTAGTAATAGCAGTGGTGGTGGGAAGTCTACTACAAATAGCCAATCCAAGGGTGTAGATGGGCACACCACTGGCAGTGTAGTTGGGGTTGGTCTTGTTAGGGAGACCACAGAGGCTGTTTTAGTCTCTGATGTTGGCATTGACTTTGCCACCTTGGCTGCTTGTCCCCTTAATATGGGTAAGTACAAGCAACGTCCCCTAATCAATGGTGTTGAGGTTGAGGACTACAGGGACACAGGAGCCAGTGTAACTATGGTTATAGAGAAACTGGTTCACCCTGATCAACACCTACTTGGTCAGCACTACCAAGTGACTGATGCTCACAATAACACACTTAGCCATCCCATGGCTGTTGTGAATCTCAACTGCGGGGGGCGGGGTTACTGGTCCAAAGAAAGTTGTGGTAGCCACTGAATTACCTGTAGATTGCTTACTAGGCAATGATTTGAAGAAGACATCAGCTTGGGCTGAAGTGGAGTTGGAGGCTGATGCAGCAATGCTGAGCATTCCTCGGCATATTTGTGCTTTGACAAGGGCTCAGGCCAAAAAGCAAAAAGGACAGGGAAACTTGGATCCTGGAACAATGGACCAAGTGCTCCCAAAAGCTAGGGGTAGTAAGGGTAAATCCTTGCCCACTATCCCTTCCTCACCAGAAGATTCCCCTTTTGAGGAATAGGAATCCTCTCCCTGTGCAGAACCTACACCAGAGGAGCTGGCAGCAGACACTGCTGAGCTTTTGGGTGCAGGGGGGCCTGCTAGGGAAGAGCTGAGTGTGGCACAGCAAACCTGTCCCACACTAGAGGGTTTGAGACAGCAAGCTGTCAAACAGCAGAATGGGGATGTCAGTGATAGCCATAAGGTATATTGGGAAGACAACCTCCTGTATACTGAGTCAAGGGACCCTAAACCTGGAGCTGCCAGGAGATTGGTCATCCCTTTGCAGTACAGGGAGTTTCTTCTTACCTTGGCACATGACATTCCTTTGGCTGGGCATTTGGGCCAGAGTAAAACTTGGGACAGGCTTGTTCCCCTGTTTCACTGGCCTCATATGTCAGAGGACACTAAAGAGTTTTGTTGCTCTTGTGTGACCTGCCAAGCCAGTGGCAAGACTGGTGGCACACCAAAGGCCCCCTTAATTCCCCTTCCTATGGTTGGGGTGCCCTTTGAAAAGGTAGGGGTTGACATAGCTGGCCCCCTTGACCTTCCAACAGCTTCAGGCAATAGGTTTATCCTTGTGGTAGTGGAACATGCCACTAGGTATCCTGAAGCAAACCCCTTAAGGACCACTACAGCTCCTGCAGTGGCAAAGGCCCTCCTGGGAATCTTTTCCAGAGTGGGCTTCCCTAAGGAAGTGGTCTCAGACAGAGGTAGTAACTTTATGTCTGCATACCTCAAAGCAGTGTGGATGGAGTGTAACATTCAAGTTCACTACTCCTTATCATCCACAAACAAATGGTCTGGTTGAGAGGTTTAATACAACTCTCAAAGGTATGATAATGGGACTCCCTGAAAAACTCAGGAGGAGATGGGATGTCCTGTTACCTTGCCTCCTTTTTGCTTACAGGGAGGTACCCCTAAAAAGGAGTGGGCTTTAGCCCCTTTGAACTCCTCTTTGGGCACCCTGTGAGAGGTCTCCTTGAACTCGTTAAGTAGGGTTGGGAACAACCTTTAAAAGCTCCTAAACAGGACATTGTGGACTATGTACTTAGCCTAAGATCAAGAATGGCTGAGTACATGAAAAAGGCCAGTAAAAACCTTCAGGCCAGCCAGGAGCTGCAAAAGCAATGGCATGGCCAGAAGGCTGTCCTGACCCAGTACCACCCAGGACAGAAGGTGTGGGTATTGGAGCCTGTGGCCCCAAGAGCACTCCAAGACAAATGGAGTAGACCCCATCTCATTGTTGAGAAAAAGGGTGAGGTTACCTACTTGGTAGGCCTGGGCACTGCCAGGACTCCCCTTAGGGTGCCTCATGTCAACTGCCTAAAACCCTACTATGACAGGGCTGATCTCAACCTGCTCATTGCAACTGATGAGGGACAGGAAAAAGAGAGTGGCCCTCTCCCTGATCTCTTCTCCACCACTGAAGCTGATGGCTTAGTGGAGGGAGTAGTACTTGCAGATTGCCTCACTGCTGAGCAGAGGGACAACTGTGTAAATCTCGTAAGTCAGTTTTCTGAACTCTTCTCACTGATACCAGGTACCACTACTTGGTGTGAGCACACAATCAATACTGGAGACAGTTTACCTGTCAAAAGTAAGATTTATAGGCAGCCTGACCATGTCAGGGACTGCATAAAACAAGAGGTACAGAAAATGTTAGACTTAGGAGTGATTGAGCCTTCAGCAAGCCCATGGGCTAGCCGAGTGGTGCTTGTCCGAAAACCTCCCAGTAAGGATGGTAAAAGAGAAATTAGGTTTTGTGTTGACTATAGAGGGCTCAACCAAGTAACCAAGACAGATGCTTACCCTATACCCAGGGCAGATGAGCTGATAGATACACTAGCTTCTGCCAAGTATCTAAGCACTTTTGATTTAACTGAGGGTATTGGCAGATTAAATTCAGAAGATGCAAAACCTAAAACTGCATTCTCAACCATTGGAGGGCACTATCAATTCACTGTAATGCCCTTTGGTCTAAAGAATGCACCTGCCACTTTTCAAAGGTTGGTGAACACAGTCCTGCAAGGGTTGGAAGCTTTTAGTGCAACATATCTAGGTGATATAGCTGTCTTTAGCTCCACCTGGGATGATCACCTGGTCCACCTGTGGAAAGTTTTGGAGGCCCTGCAAAAGGCAGGCCTCACTATCAAGGCTTCAAAGTGCCAGATAGGGCAGGAGAAAGTGGTTTATCTGGGCCACCTTGTAGGTAGGGAACAGATTGCACCCCTGCAGGGGAAGATGCAGACCATTATGGAATGGGCTCCCCTACAACTCAAACCCAGGTGAGAGTATTTTTATGCCTTACAGGGTACTATAGGAGGTTCATTAAGAATTAGGGCTCCATAGCAGCTCCTCTTAATGACCTCACTAGTAAGAAGATGCCTAAGAAGGTATTGTGGACAGCTAGCTGTCAAAAAGCTTTTGATGAGCTCAAACAGGCCATGTGCTTTGCACCTGTCCTAAAAAGCCCATGCTACTCCAAAAGGTTCATAGTCCAGACTGATGCTTCTGAATTGGGGGTTGGGGCAGTGCTATCACAGCTTAATACTGAGGGCCAGGATCAACCTGTTGCTTTCATCAGCAGGAGGTTGACCCCTAGAGAAAAGTGTTGGTCTGCCATAGAGAGGGAGGCCTTTGCTGTGGTCTGGGCACTGAAAAAGTTGAGATCATACTTGTTTGGTACTCACTTTATTGTTCAGACAGACCACAAATGTGCCTCTACTTTGGCTAAAACAAATGAAAGGTGAAAACCCTAAATTGTTGAGGTGGTCCATCTCCCTACAGGGAATGGACTATACAGTGGAACATAGACCTGGGAGTACCCATTCCAATGCAGATGGACTCTCCAGATATTTCCACTTAGACAATGAAGACTCATCTGGGCAAGGTTAGCCTTATTGTCCCTCGTTTGGGGGGGCGGGGGAGGGGGGTTGTGTAGGAAAGTACCATCTTGCCTGGCATGTTACCCCCATTTTTACTTGTGTGTCTGTTTGTTTTTGCCTGTGTCACTGGGATCCTGCTAGCCAGGACCCCAGTGCTCATAGTTTGTGGCCTATATGTGTTCTCTGTGTGGTGCCTAACTGTATCACTGAGGCTCTGCTAACCAGAACCTCAGTGTTTATGCTCTCTCTGCTTTTAAAATTGTCACTGCAGGCTAGTGACCATTTTCGCCAATTCTGATTGGCACACTGGAACACCCTTATAATTCCCTATTATATGGTACCTAGGTACCCAGGGTATTGCGGTTCCAGGAGATCCCTATGGGCTGCAGCATTTCTTTTGCCACCCATAGGGAGCTCAGACAATTTTTTTACAGGACTGCCACTGCAGCCTGAGTGAAATAACATCCACATTATTTCACAGCCATTTTACACTGCACTTAAGTAACTTATAAGTCACCTGTATGTCTAACCCTCACTTAGTGAAGGTTAGGTGCAAAGTTGCTAAGTGTGAGGGCACCCTGGCACTAGCCAAGGTGCCCCCATATTGTTCAGGGCAATTTCCCTGGACTTTGTGAGTGCGGGGACACCATTACACGTGTGCACTACATATAGGTCAATACCTATATGTAGCTTCACAATGGTAACTCCGAATATGGCCACGTAACATGTCTAGGATCATGGAATTGTCCCCCCCATGCCAAATCTGGTATTGGGGTGCCAATCCCACGCATCCCCGGGGCTCCAGCATGCACCCCGGGTACTGCCAAACTAGCTCTCTGGGGTTTTCTCTGCAGCTACTGCTGCTGCCAACCCTCAGACAGTTTTCTGCCCTCCTCAGGTCTGGGCAGTCTAGTCCCAGGAAGGCAGAACAAAGGATTTCCTCTGAGAGAGGGTGTTACACCCTCTCCCTTTGGAAATGCATGTTAAGGGCTGGGGAGGAGTAGCCTCCCCCAGCCTCTGGAAATGCTTTAAAGGGCACAGATGGGGCCCTCCTTTCATAAGCCAGTCTACACCGGTTCAGGGATTCCCCAACCCCTGCTCTGGCACGCAACTTGACAAAGGAAAGGGGAGTGACCACTCCCCTGTCCATCACCACCCGAGGGGTGGTGCCCAGAGCTCCTCCAGTGTGTCCCAGAGCTCTGCCATCTTGAATGCAGAGGTGTGAGGGCACAGTGGAGGCCTCTGAGTGGCTAGTGCCAGCAGGTGACGTCAGAGACCCCTCCTGATAGGTGCTTGCCTGGTTAGGTGGCCAATCCTCCTCTGAGGGCTATTTAGGGTCTCGCCTGTGGGTTTCTCTTCAGATAACGAATGCAAGAGCTCACCAGAGTTCCTCTGCATCTCTCTCTTCAACTTCTGCCAAGGATCAACCGCTGACTGCTCCAGGACGCCTGCAAAACCGCAACAAAGTAGCAAGACGCTACCAGTAACATTGTAGCACGTAATCCTGCCGGCTTTCTCGACTGTTTCCTGGTGGTGCATGCTCTGAGGGCTGTCTGCCTTCACCCTGCACTAGAAGCCAAGAAGAAATCTCTTGTGGGTCGACGGAATCTTCCCCCTGCTAACGCAGGCACCAAACTTCTACATCACCGGTCCTCTGGGTCCCCTCTCATCTTGACGAGCGTGGTCCCTGGAATACAGGAGCTGGATCTAAGTGACCCCGACAGTCCAGTGGTCCTTCTGTCCAAATTTGGTGGAGGTAAGTCCTTGCCTCCCCACGCCAGACAGCAATCCTGTGTACTGCGTGATCTGCAGCTGCTAGGGCTTCTGTGCACTTTTGCAAAGAAGCCTTCGTGCACAGCATAGCCCAGGACCCCAGCACTCCGTCCTGCATTGCTCAACTCGCTGAGTTGACCACCGGCTTCGTGGGACCCTCCTTTGTATTGTTGAGACGACCGCTGTGCTCAGATTTCTTGAACGCCTGTTCAAGTGCTTCTGCTTCAAGTGCTGCCTGCTTCTGCATGGGCTCTCTCTGTTGCTGAGTGCCCCCTCTGTCTCCTCCTTCAAGGGGCGACCTCCTGGTCCTTCCTGGGCCCGGGCAGCACCCATTATCTTGAACCGTGACTCTTGCAGCTAGCAAGGTTTGTTTGCGGTCTTTCTGCGTGGAAACAACTGCATCCTCCAGCACGCCGTGGGGCATCTTCTGACCAAAGGAGAAGTTCCTGGCACCTTCTGTTGTAGCCGAATCTTCGGCTTCTTCCACCCGGAGGCAGCCCTTTTGCACCTTCATCTGGGGTTTAGTGGGCTCCTGCCCCCCCTGGACACTTGCGTGACTCTTGGACTTGGTCCCGTTCCTTTGCAGGTCCCCAGGTCCAGGAATCCGTCTTCAGTGCTTTGCAGTCAGTTGTTGCCTTTGCAGAATCCCCTATCTCAACTTTACTGACTTTCTCGGGTAGTAGGGTAACTTTACTCCTACTTTTCAGGGTCTTGGGGTGGGGTATCTTGGACACCCTTACTGTTTTCTTACACTCCCAGCAACCCTCTACACACTACACTAGGACTGGGGTCCATTCGTGGTTCGCATTCCACTTTTGGAGTATATGGTTTGTGTTGCTCTTAGGCCTATTGTGTCCTATTGCATCCTATTGTATTCTACAGTGTTTGTACTACTTTTCTGACTGTTTACTTACCTGACTTTGTTTTTTGTGTATATTTTGTATATTTTACTTACCTCCTAAGGGAGTATATCATCTGAGATACTTTTGGCATATTGTCACTAAAATAAAGTATCTTTATTTTTAGTAACTCTGAGTATTGTGTTTCTAATGATATAGTGCTATATGATATAAGTGGTATAGTAGGAGCTATGCATGTCTCATAGTTCAGCCTAAGCTGCTCTGCTATAGCTACCTCTATCAGCCTAAGCTGCTAGAACAATACTAATCTACTAATAAGGGATAACTGGACCTGGCACAAGGTGTAAGTACCACAGGGTACCCACTATAAGCCAGGCCAGCCTGCTCCAAGGAGAACAATGTCTCCTTAAATCTGCAAGTGAGATAAAGGTTCCATTACTATACAGGCTGCTCAAATTTGTATAGTAAGGCCCAAGTTATACATCTGTGGGGTTTGTATGTCACCAGTAATAGTTGATTTGATATCAAGGGTAGCGACAGGGAGTATGTAACAACATGGTCTGTTTTTCAGGTTGAGCACAGCAGCGCGCAAGCCATATTTTTCTGAAGTGTTGGTATTTCTGTGGGCTTTTAACCACGCCCACCTCACACCCATCACTTTAACTCGTCCATGGGCTTGCCTTTCAAAAATCCTTATTTATCATTGGTAAATGCTTTAGGTTTGTCCCTCCTTGGGGCAGTTTTGTTACCCCCTTGGCCATCGACCGTGTTACATGGATAATTGCACGTTTGCCAATATGTCTGACTGCGAGGGAACTTCTTTTTCCTTTTGTGTCTCACCTTCGTGCTCAAGCTCATGCTCATGGTGGCTGTGGTGCTTTGAATTGGCTTGCTTATGTCAACTGTTTTACTTTACATTTTCAATTTATGTGGCAAGAAAAGTCCAGTTAGGAATTTACATCGCTAATAGCTCTAACTCAAGCAAACGCGAGAACCATTGCATTTAAAATGATTGTTTCATTAAGTATGTCCCAGGCCCTAGCCCTGCAGCCAACAGTGTGAATGGAAATTCTATATCTGGGAGGCTTTGACCCCATCAGCGACTGCAAAGGCAAAGGAGTAGGACTGGCCAACGCTACAGCAGCAAGAAGTAAATATGGGGTTGGTGGGGGCACACCAATTACATGCAAAATGAGCCTGTACACATACATAGTAAAGCTCTAGGGGCCAGATGTATAAAAAAAACGATTTGCATTTCTTAAATAGCGAATTTTAAGAAATCGCTATTTAAGAAATGCAAAATGGTATGTATGAATTTTGTGATTCGGTAATAGCGATTTCTTAAAATTCACAAATGTGATTACCGAATCGCAAACAGAGAATGCGACCCCATTGAACCCTAGGCGCCTGTAGGCCCATAGGTGGGAATTGTTTTGTATATCCCAATTTGCAAATTCCAGTTAGGAATTTGCAAATTAGGAAATGCAAATCCCAGGGTGCTGGGGGCCTAAAGCCCCCTCTGATGCACCCCCAATTCTTTTTTACAGACATGTGAAGCACACACATGACTTAGGGGCATGTGTGCGCTACATGTCAATTTTAAAATTTCATTTATAATGCATTTTTAAAATTTGCACATGCTTACCACCAAACTTTAATTTGTGGTAATTACAGCGAGTACATACATACATTGTGAAAGGCTTTTTTACATTCGTAAACAGCCGAATTTTGCGATTCGCACCGTTTGCGAATGCAAAAATGCTTGATACATGTGGCCCTAGATCCGGTGCCTCAAATCCCCCAGCATAAAATGGTAGTGTCAACGTATTCCATCAAATCCTGAGTTGGTTTCCCGCCCACACTAGTCGTACCAATTGTGTTTAGAGTGTTTTGAAGAAATGTCTGCCAAGTGTGACCTGAATGTTCACAAAATAGGTAGACTAATTTAGGAAAAATAACCATCTGTTTGAGACACAGCCTTCCTGCCAGTGATAGTGGGAAGGAAATCCAACTTGTTATCTGCTCTGAAATCTTTTCCATGTCTACCCCACGGTTCTCTACTTATGATGCGAACGCCATAATGCATCCAGATGTCCAGATATTTGAAGGAGCTCAGTGGAAAGTCTGGTGCAAAGCGTGTTACCCTCAGTGTAAGGGGGAAGGTTTGTGTTTTACCCCAGTTAATAGCGAACCCAGACAGTTTACCAAGCACAATAATTACCTTCGTACTGGGTTAAGAGACCTCAGGTTTCCTCAGATAAAATGTCATATTGTCAGCCTAAAAAGATCTAAGCAACTGTCTGATGGTGAACCTAAGGGCACATCCGGAGTGATGCTGATGCAGCTTAGCTGTCAAGGGCTCTAGCGCTATAGCAAACAGGACAAGATAAGGGGCAGCCCGGGAGATAGGGACAACAGAGGAGGTCAGGTTATTGATAAACACTCGTGAGATAGACAAGATATTTACAGCAGCTCCACCCAGCCTATAAGCATAGATCGTGGACGTATTCTTTGTAGAATAGTGAATAGATAATTCAATTCCAGAGAATCAAACGCCTTAGTAGCGTCTAGAAAGATACTGAGTTAGAATCAGGGCCCTACCCATGAAGGAGGGCAAAGAGGGTACATACGTTTCGTGCAATGGAATAAAGCCAGCCTGATCTGGGAGCACTAAGTTAGGGAGCAGCACAGTCAATTGGTTAGTTATCAGCTTAGCTAGTATTTTAGCTTCACACTTTATGGGCCAATTTGATTCGCACCTTGAGAACAGTTTGTCAGGTTTTGGTAATGTAATCAATTGATCTTCACGGACTGGAGGAGGAAGAATGCTCTTCTCCCTAGCTTCCACATATACTGCCAGATGATGAGGGGTGAGGCTATCCTTGATTCTTTTATAAAATTCTGCTAGGAAACCATCGTTCACAGGTGCTTTGCTTGTCTAGAGTTCTCCAATCACCTCCATTATCCAGTCAAATGTGAATTGCTGCTCCAAAAACTGCAGATGGCTAACACTCAGTTAGGAAGTGCAGTGACCTCAAAATATGATGAGATCTGTTGAGTGGTGCATACCTCCACAGTAAACCTTTCAAAATAGGTAGTAAAAGATCTCAAGAATCTGAGGTGTGCCTTGGTGTGATATACCCTGTGAGGATCCAATAGCAGTGATATATTTGCTGCCCAAGGACAACGAATCGTGTCTGCTAACGATTTACCTGGTCTTTCTCCGCACCATACAATCTAGCTCTAGCATATTTACAGTGGGTAAGGTGCTCCCTTATCCACAGTCTCTGAGTATTCTGTAGGTTTTTCTGGTGTGTGCTGTAATTGTGGGAGAAAGATATGTGTGTATTGTTGTGCTAGGCTCTTAGTTTATTTTTCCAGCTGTGCCAAATGTGAGCGTAATGTCTTTAGAATCCCATTCTGCTTGGCTATATACATATACCACCTGTCACTGCTTAGAAAGCTTGTCATACCATACCTATGCTCTCCACTGATTCCCACATTTAGTCTGAAGTATTCAACAATGTCAACTTTTAGTTCATTGTGAAATGATTTATCCAATAGGCTCTCGGGGCATAGCCACTGCTGTCTCACTAGCAAGAACAGACCCAGAGCAGCCACCTTGAGTAATACCAGGGAGTGATCTGAGAGTGTTCTGACTTTACCAAGGAGCATACATCCTGTATGGTTATCCCATAATCAAGCCTAGGCCACATACTGTGAGTAGAGGAATAGTAAGTGCCGTCTGATACGTTTGGATGATATTATCGTCAGATCTCCACCAACCTGTGAGCATCCATCAACTCCTGCAGTAGATGTATCACTGCACTCCCACCCCCTAACAGTGTAGTGGATCTATCATGTTTCACCTGTAGAACAGTTAAAATCCCCACCTCAAATTGAGTTGAGTGGAAGGTCAGTGGAAGGTATCATACACCAAAGTGAAGTAAAACATTCTGGAGCTTCAATAATTGGACCGTAATGGTTGACTATGGTAATATTCGAAACACCAAGGGCATCTCAGATAATGACAAAATTGACTCCGTTGTCTGTGGGGCAGTCTGCCAAGGTGAATTACACCCCATTTCAAATGAGAATTACTACACCTCATGCACTGAAAGAATATGAAGAAGGTGTGAAGACCATTCAAGTTTCATAAAATGTGTTTCTTGCAGGAAAACGGTGTCAATCTGCTGCCCATCTAGATATGCCAGGGCTTGACACTTTTTATGAGGATTCTCAAGTCCCCTAACGTTTCACATGAGGAATGGCAGAGTTGTATTTTCTAGTGTCATGTGAACGAGCACTGTAATTGGGATGCATAATAGTGTGCGAACCAGTATACTGGTTTGTGAAGAGCCAAACCAGTCTCTCGCAGCTGGTGATTATAACGGCAAGAGCTGAAAAAGAGGGGTAACAAAAAATACAGAGTCCCCAAACTCCCTCCAACCACCAACACCAGTGGCCTTATTCCACTAGGACATGAATCCAAATCGTCCCCAGCAGTAAATCTGTAGGGTTTGAATGTATGTAAATTATGAAATGTTCCATACAATGATGGATTTGTGATGTATTTTGGAAATTACTGTTGCATCTTGATGAAATAAATTGTGAGAAATAAAAGTAAAAAAGGTCGAACTAAGTAAGTGGGGTCAGTTCATATAATATGGTGAATTCTATGTAGAAGAAATACAGGTGAGCGGGAATTTTCTATTTTTGAGTAAGTGCCAATGTGTATAATTGCCCATCGCGTCAACAGGAATTAAAGTTTACTGCAACAAATTCTGAAATCAACCCCACAGAGGGTATGAAAAATGATATTCACTATTTCTTGTCCATCACATGTTGCAGGACTTGAAGGAGGTGAATACCATGGCTTTAGTCAGTGTCACTTAGCCTGGATGAGGCAGCTCGAAGTTCTTCATATTATCTGCGGGCAGTCTGCTCATGGCAGACATTTTAAGTAGTCTGGGAACTGATGAAGAGTTTGAAAGATATGTTGTTTGCTCTGACTGGTAATCTTTAATTGTGCTGCGTAAAGCATTAAATATTGAAAGTTCTCTTTCACAAGTTGCCTTTTTAATTAGTTAAATTGTGTTTGCTGTATGTAATAGTAAAATCTCGAAGTAGGGAGATCTGGTAACCATGAAAGAAAAGAGGGCTGTGTCTCCGTCCAGGAAATTAAGGTGCCTTGCTATGATGGGGGAGGCTGGGTCTCCAGGTGAGGTTGCTTCCCAGGCAATCTTTGGGCTCTCTCCATAATCAGAAGATGTAAGAAAGCTTCCTGGTCAAACATCGTCTGCAATAGCCGTTCAATGTACTCTTCAAGCTGTCCAGTGTTTGCAGACTCTAGTATTCTCAGAATACCAATATTGTTTCTCCTATATTGAGCGTCTAGGTCTTCATTTTTCACTTTGATCACTCTTAGCACTTTTTCATTAAACTCTAGCATTTCACTCTTTGCGCCATGGCCATCCTCCATTTCCTATACCCTTTGTTCTTACACGCTCAGTCTGACATCATGTTTAACCAGTTTATGTGATATGGAATCAATCCTGTGATTCAGCATGTTCATGTTTACATTAATGGATCCGAGGCTATCTTCAATGGCTTTTAAGAGGGAATTTAATTCTGAATATGGGTTACCCTCTATGGTGTTTGAGTCCGAAGTACTCTCTCCACCAATCTCTGTTCCCAGTGCTCGCAACTGCCGTTTTGATACATTATGTAATTTAGGCTGTTTAGCTTCTGTTTTGGCCATCCAGGAGGCAGCTGCAAGCAGGATTGTTAGAGTGGGAGCAATGCACCACAGCACGATTCTTGTCAGCCCAGCTGTACTTTGATCTTAGGGGCTCGGGCAAGTGTGTAGGTGGCCAAGGGTAGCAGAAAGATGCGTGGTCCACTATAAACTTTATTTGGTTTCCACCAATTGTGGTGAAAAATCTAATTTTATGTACTCGGATTAGGGGGACCAGATAACCCACAGTAGAAGATCAGTGAAATCACAATTTGGCAGTCGGTGGTACTTTCCCTATGTGACCCTGTCAAGCCCACAGCATATTGTGACTGTAGCGATGTGAAGAACACTTGCCATAGTGCCAACTAATAGAGGTCCAACTGGGGCAGTATGAGCTGGGCAAAGGAGTGCCACTGTAGGTATCCCTGCCTTCTCCTTGCATGCAATTTGTCAGGGTGGTAACATGCACAAGCAGACTGCACCTCCAATCTGTGGCCCGCAAATAAATCACAGCAGGTTAGTCACAGGTTGTTTGTGTTGCATGTTTCTTGTTTTTCCACTCACACTTGGGTACACACTCTTGTGAATAAGAAACTGAGCAAACAAATAGGCCTCCAGGGCTCACACCCTCCTCCTGGGGGTGGAGGCTGCTGCCCTTCATGAGGGGCCCCACCCCTGGTCAACTGCCCACTGCAACACACCATACAATTCGTATGCCACGTGTTGCTGGTTGAAAAGTCAGCCACCCCCTCTCAGCATCAAACCTCCACACCTGGGCACAGTACATGAATGGGGAAAAAGGCACGCAAAACCCTCTCGGTTCCCTGGGCTTCTGCTGCATTCCTCCCCCTCAACGGGCCCAGCATGCACTGCTTCTGCCATAACTGCTGCTCACTCACCCGAATCCAGGTTTCGCAGCTGTGAGACAAGGTTTTTACTAACCTGCCACCATCGATGGTCCACAAACGGTGAACTCTGCTTCATGAGCTCCAGGCAATGAACCCAGGCTCCTATCTCAACCTACGGCAGGGACAGCCTTCCTGGGTTATGGAGTACTGGACTCTTACATTTTTGTGAAGACTGTGGTGCTGGGACGCGATTCCGATGGTTGATGCTTCCTGTGAGAAACTGGGTTGTTGGTTGAGTGGGGTCTGAGTCCTTCTCAAGCAACAGTTACAATCTTTGTCAGAGTGAGCGACAAAAGTCACTAGATTAACCTGTGCTTTACACTCTGGTAGTATGACACAAAAGCAGCCTGGCTTAATTTAGAGCAGGGCTGGTTTCTCCTCTAGGGCTAAGGGGCTGCGCCCCTCTGAAATTCCTGCACATCTACATTAAAAAAATATTGAATAGATTCATTTGTTTAGAGATATGATCGTATCTCTTAACAAAACGATGTATTCAACTCTGGGCTGTCTGTCCCAGGCTGCCAGCCCGCCTCGCTTTGAAGTATGAGACGGAAGCCAGGCAGTAAATCAACTTTTCTGCACTGTGGTGCCCGACGCAGGGCTTAGCTTTCTAAAGCCCTTCACTTCCATTGTGGACTTCGGTGGTATCCAGTATAGACCAGTGACACATTTAGCGTTATGGTTTCGGGCGCTGGAGTCTTTATCCCTGCGTGAAGGCAGGCTTCTGTCATTCACAGGCATCACACCCACCCTTTCCCATTCGTCACACAATAGGAGTGAATGCAAGCATGTCTGGTTTAGTGCCTTGTCCTCAGTAATGGTAAGTGTTATAATGCTAATCTTGGGTTATTTATATTGTGCTGAGACCCCTTGTCTCCTTAACTTCCCCCACTTTGACAACCTAGGCCCTCGCTGCCGATACCTGGCCCCATCAGAAGTGGAGCTCCCGTATTTGTTCCTCTGCTAAGCTGTTCCAAAAGACGAGCAGGGTTCTGATTTCCGTTGAAAAGTTTATCCACATAACCGATTCAAGCTCAAAGCAAGAAATATGTGCTTACAGGAAAGGCAGTTATCTGCTTATGGGTTAAAACTGAACCTATGTTCATGCCCTTAAAATTAATGCCAAAAAACATGGATTGATTTGCGAACAATGAATGTTAAAAACGTTAAGGTAATCTGTGTCAGTGATTATGTTCCTCTCTTTTTTCACGTTTTACTTAATGTAGCATTCGCCAAGAGAGTTAGCTGTTTAATCATGCAATGTTTCTGTATTTCTTTTCGTGCATTTTATTACTCTTGCATAGTGCATACTTTAACGTGTGCAGATGTTTATGAGGGTCTTGGATTGAGAGCGCTGTGGCTGAAGGCAATGCAATGTGCCTGTCAGTGTGTTGGTGCCTCTGCAGAGGACACAGAATAATGGTCATGTATTCTAGCTACAACTGAAATTCAGTGTTAGGGTATGCGGAGGTTGTGTAAAGAGGTCAAAATATTTAGAAGGCAAAAGCAAATAAACTGCTCAAATACGTATGAGTGCAGTGTATGTTTGAGATTTGACAGATGCGAGGAAGTGCATTCAGGTGGCAGTGGAAAGAGGGTGCTGAAGAGGAAAGAGAGGACATTGAAAATGTGCAGATGGATGAGATGTGCAGAGAAAAAGGACATAAATATCTAACATAAAGCACACATAACTGAAGGCCATACTCCTTCCACAGACCACAATAATATTTAATTCACATTCTCACTGTTGGACTTCTTTCCTTATGCAGGGTCATCACCAATCTTTTTGCCTCCAGCCTCCTATTTTTTCTGACATGTTGTTGTTGGCTTTTGAACTCCGAGCACTTTACCACTGCTAACCAGTGTTAAAGTGCGTATGCTCTCTGTGTGTATTGAATTGTTGATTGGGTTATCCATGATTGGCATATCTGATTTACTAGTAAGTCACTAGTAAACTGCACTAGAGGTGCCCAGGGCCTGTAAATCAAATGCTACTAGTGGGCCTGCAGCACTGGTTGTGCCACCCACATTAGTAGTCCTGTAATCATGTCTCAGACCTGCCACAGCAGTGTCTGTGTGTGCAGTTTTAAACTGCCAATTCGACTTGGCAAGTGTACCCACTTGCCAGGCCTAAACCTTCCCTTTTCTTACATGTAAGACACCCCTAAGGTAGGCCCTAGGTAGCCCCATGGGCAGGGTGCAGTGTATGTTTAAGGTAGGACATATACTAATGTGTTTTATATGTCCTAACAGTGAAATAATCCCACAGTTTCACTGTTGCAAGGCCTATCTCTCTCATAGGTTAACATGGGGGCTGCCTTTAAAAATTATTAAAGCGTAGATTCCCTTTGGGAGCAGATAGACACATGGAGTTTGGGGTCTCTGAACTCACAATTTAAAAATACATCTTTTAGTAAAGTTGGTTTTGAGATTGTGTGTTTGAAAATGCCACTTTTAGAAACTGGGCATTTTCTTGCTTAAACCATTCTGTGACTCTGCCTGTTCGTGGATTCCAAGTCTGGGTTAGTTTGACAGTTGGGCTGTTTGCACCTCTCTCTAGACAGTAACACAAAGGGAGCTGGGGTGTAGTCTGCATATCCTGATGAGTCATCTGTGCTAGGAGAGAGGGGAGGGGTGGTCACTTACACCTGAAAGGGCTGTGCCTGCCCTCACACAATGCAGTCTCCAACCCCCTGGTGTGTGTCTAGGGCCTGGCTTGGGCAAGGCAGGATTTCACAAAGAAGAGAGACTTTCCTTTGAAGTAGGCCTACTTCAAAGGCCAAAATGGGTATTAAAATAGCACTCAAAACCACAGGCTTTAGATCACTTCTGGACAACAAGAGGAACCTCTGCCTGGAGAAGAGCTGAAGAGCTTAGGAGAAGTGCTGCCCTGCCTGCGACTGTGCTTTGTGGAGCTATCCTGCAGTTGCTGCTTCTGCCTGATGAAAGGGGACCAAGACTGGACTTTGTTGTGCATTCCTGCTTGTGAAGAAATCTCCAAGGGAGTGTCCTGAGCTTGCCTCCTGTTGTTGAAGTCTCAGGGCCATCAAAGACTCTCTGCACCTGGACTCTCTGCTGAGACTCCTGCCCTGCAAAGTGGTGCCCTATCCATTTCCTGGGGCCTTGACAGGTGAAGCTGGCAGAACAAGATTGAAAATCCATGCACAGACCGCCGTCTGAAGAAACGATGCACGATGAAAGACACACCGCCTGCAGCGTGGCTGGAAGATCGACGCACATGGCTGGAGAAACAATGCACCACACCGCTAACGGAGGCTGGTAACATCGCAACCCACACAGCACGGTTTTGCTGATACCATGCAGCAGGATTTTCGATGCAAACCTTGCTGGGAATGGAAAAACGACGCAACGCTTGCCCGGACCCGAGTGTTGCCCAGATCGACGCATCGCTCTCCTGCCGAGAGGAAAAACGCTGCACGCCGACCTGACCGGAGAAGGAGGAACGACGCACGGTCTCACTTGCGGGTGAGAAATCGACACATTGCTAACCTTTCTCGACGCACACTCGCCCGTGCGTGTTACTTTGACGTTACCCATGTATCTTTCAACGCTAACAGTGTTTTTACTGTTTACAAAAGGATTTAAGACTCTTTTGCTTTTAAAATTAATAACTTGACTTGTGTATGTTGAATTTTTGTCGTTGTGGTCTTGTTTTGTTTACATAAATATTTCCTATTTTTCTAAATCTGTGTTGTGTAATTTTTTGTGTTTTCACTAAGTTACTGTGTGTGTTGGTACAAATACTTTACACCTAGACTCCGAAGTTAAGCCTGCCTGCTCGTGCCAAGCTATCAAAGGGTTGAGCGGGGGTTGGCTGAGGGTGATCCTCCTTTACTATGACTAGAGTGAGGGTCCTTGCTTGGACAGGGGGGTAACCTGATTGCCAACCAAAGACCCCATTTTTAACACTCACAATGTCAGAATTGAAACATTTCCATTGTTAATTATTTATGAGAAATCATTGTTGTTACTCATTTACCTTAAACAGATAACAACCACTGACAAAGCCAATAGGACTGACAAGTCTTAGGTGTATGTCAGTTGCTGTGTTATATTTTCGGATGCAAAGAAATCTCAGAAAGAAACCAAAATAGAGGTCGGGTGGCACACTAAAGGAATCACAGACATTTATTTTACATGTCCCTTTTAGAGAGCCCCTACTTTTTTATCCCACTTAAAGACCTGTCTGCACATCTTTCTGTATGACTGATTGCAGCCAGCAGCTGTGGGTGCTTCCCCATGAATGGTTAGAACATTTTCTTCCCAAGCTGATGCTGCATGCAGTGCAAGACACTGCAGAAGCACACAGTTTAAAGGGCTAGAAGTTGCCACGCTGTTCAATTTGCACATTAAAATAGCTGTTGAACTTATTATTGCAGTAAGATATAGGGCTGTTTTGAATGTGTTTAATATTTCAAGGCTATACATTTGCACTGCTCCATAAACATTGCTTTCTCACTGAATTCAATTGCTTTCAAATGCATCATTTGTCAATTTTTTAAATTTTTTCTTGGGAGGAGGACACACTCCACATTCGTCCATTAGGATTGCTTATTTCACTTGCTACATAAAAGTAATACCCAACTTTTACGCCCTACTACTTTCAACTATCACCAGCCACCACTGACATAGAGGCAATGTGGAAAATATTTAAGGAGCATACAAACAGTACTAAAGTAAAAACAATCCCTTTACTAATTTAGCAAAAATAGAATAAAGTTTAATAAATTATTGGACACCAAAACAACAAAAATCCAATCAGTAGAACCATAGATATGAATTCCAAAGATTTAAGATAAGTATAGTGCCTAAAAGCACAAAGCGCCACTCGTGGTTATCTGGATGTGCGAGACCGTGATGGAGCATTGGCCGGATAGAGCGACCAGGTTATTCCTGCTGAAAAAGTTACATTCTAAGGCAAGCGCAAGGGGTTCCATTCATGATGGAGGAGTCCGCAAGGAGCAGGGAGAGCGTCACAGATTGTGGTCGCAGTAGCACAGCAGGACAGGCTTTGCAGATGGTCATGGTTGTAACGTGAAGATCCTATCATGCGTTGCGGACGCTCATTGCTGGAGATTTGCATTGGGGAGGTCACCAAGGCTATCAATGCTGTAGCGCAAAGTGCAACTCTCGCAATGCTGGTCATCAGTGCCGGTCGCTGTAGCATGAAAAGTCTTCATGCCAGCGGTCAGCTCGGAAGGCAAGATTTTGATGCAGATGGGCCTGTTCACGATCGCGAAGAGCCCCAAAACATCAGGATTTTTTTATTTCTTCAAGGAGGAGCTCAACTGATGCCACACCAAGACTCCAGGGCTTGAGGTGCACCTCTTGGGGATCAGGCACTTACTCCAGCAGAGGTCAGCAAGGTGCGGGCTGTTCCCATTGCAGGTCAGCTGGGCAGATGCAGGGAAGCCTCTGGAGCCTGTTATGTACCTGTAGCTCAGAATAGGAGGTCAGTCAGCTGACCCTTGGAGTCACTTCAGCCTGGGATAAAGGGAGCAGCTCCAGCCTTCTTTTTCAACAAGCCTCAAGAAGCAGAGCAGCAGGGTGTCCTTCTTCTGTAGTATCCACAGGTCAAGGAGTGTACTGAAAAGTGGGTCTGAGGGTCCCCTTTTTATACCTGGTACCCACTTTGAAGTGGGCGCGGCTTCTGTAGTTTTTCCTCCTACAAAGGTGTGTGAAATGTCCTGCCTCCCTGCGTTGGTCACAGTTTTTCTGGAGGCACAATGGCCTAGTGTTAAGTCCTTTGTGTGTGAGCTGAGCCAGTACCTTTGAAGTGCAAGTGTGGTAGGTGAAAACTCCGCCTCATCCTGCCAGTGATAGCCGATCCTGCCAACAGCCAGACCTTCTATTGTGATGCTGTGTGGGAGAAACATCAATTGAAAAAAACCTAGGGATGAAAATAGATATGGCCTTATCATTAAAACCTCACGGACAGTCCATTGCAGAATTTTGTTTTTCTCTTACTAAATCATTGAGAAAGACCTTGTAATATCTCCCATAGATCCCCCAGAAAGACATTGTTCATACACTGATTACATCAATACTGGACTATACCAATGTCCTCGTTCTGGGTTGCAACATCAATCCATTTGGCATGGTCTGAAATTGCTGTACTAGCTGCCTATCTAGCAGAGAAAAAAGTTGAAAGCGCTTATGATCACCCAAAGAGCTGTACATAAAAAGGGCTCGTCCTATATTCAGGACAAACTAAAAAAATATACACCACCTAAGGCCCTTCGCTCTGCTAGGCAAGATCTTTTCTGAGTTCTCACGGTGTATAAAGCCATAGGAGGGGGAAAATCGTTCTCATTTATAGTACCTGTGGAATTCCCTTCCAAACACCTTCTGGAAATATTTCCAGAACCAGTTTTTAAGGCTTGCATTAAGACTTTTCTGTTTAGAGAAGTATAATCAGACCCTGCTTCCGTATTTTTATCATAGAGCCAGGCGCGCCTGTCAGAGCAGCTGTTGCACTTCAGAGGTTGGTTTCATTCATTCATTCAAGAATACACAAAGGCCAGCTGCCAACTACAGATAGTCATGTGACTGAGGAAACAGGCTGCAGGCACCAAAGGGTTAGGAGAAGAAAATGACAACTTTTTAAAAGTGTCATTTTCAAAATTGTAAATTAAAATCCAACTTTTCCATTGAAGAGAATTTTAAATTGCAATACTTCAGACACAAAACGTGACATTTCTACCTGCTCCCAATCCAAAGTTATCACTTACTGTGGGAAAGCTGGGCTGACTGCAGAAGCCCCCTCACTTTTTGCCACCTTTTTTAGCTGATACTGATGTTTTCTGACGCTGACTGTGCCGTGGGGACTGCTAACCAGTCCAAGGACAAGTGCTTTGTTTAAAATGGTATATGCAAATAAGGCCTAATTATAATAGACTCCGACAACCTACCTTTGAGTCCCTAGTATATGGTAGGTGTTGTACCTGGCTTTTTGACAGGGTATTCCCCAAACTTTTTGCCTCCTTCCTCCTATTTTTTCTGACCTGTTGTTCTTGGCTTTTGACCTCTGGGCACTTTTACCACTGCTAACCAGTGATAAAGTGCACATGCTCTCTATGTAAATTGTACTATTGATTGGTTTATCCATGATTGGCTATTTAATTTACTTATAAGTCCCTAGTAGAGAGCACTATATGTGCATAGGGCCTGTAGATTAAATGCTACTAGTGGGCCTGCAGCACTGGTTGTGCCACCCACTTCAGTAGCCCCTTAAACTTGTCTCAGGCCTGCCATTGCAAGGCCTGTGTGGGCAGTTTCACTGCCACTTCGACTTGGCATTTAAAAGTACTTGCCAAGCCTAGAACTCCCCTTTTTCTACAAATAAGTCACCCCTAATGTGTGCCCTAGGTAACCCCTAGAGCAGGGTGCTGTGTGGGTAAAAGGCAGGACATGTACCTGGGTAGTTATATGTTCTGGTAGTGTAAAACACCTACATTCGTTTTTACACTACTGTGAGGCCTGCTCTCTTCATAGGCTAACATTGGGGCTGCCCTCATACACTGTTGAAGTGGCAGCTGCTGATCTGAAAGGAGCAGGAAGGTCATATTTAGTATGGCCAGAATGGTAATATAAAATCCTGCTGACTGGTGAAGTCGGATTTAATATTACTATTCTAGAAATGCCACTTTTAGAAAGTGAGCATTTCTTTGCACTTAAATCTTTCTGTGCCCTTCAATCCACGTCTGGCTAGGTTTAGTTGACAGCTCCTTGTGCATTCACTCAGACACACCCCAAACACAGGGTACTCAGCCTCACTTGCATACATCTGCATTTTGAATGGGTCTTCCTGGGCTGGGAGGGTGGAGGGCCTGCCCTCACACAAAGGACTGCCACACCCCCTACTAGGACTCTGGCAGACAGGATTGAACTGAAAGGGGGCTTGGTGCATTTCTTAGACACTCTTTGAAGTCACCCCCACTTCAAAGGCACAACTTAGTATAAAACAGGGCCTCTGCCCTACCTTATGAGACACTTGCTGGAGAAGAAACCTGAACCAGAAACTACATCCTGCCAAGTTCTTCTGGCTGCCAAAGGACTCACCTGTCTGCTTTTCTACAAAGCACTGCTGCCTTGCTGTTGGCCTGCTGCCTTGCTGAACTGCCTGGCTGCTTAAAGGACTCACCTGTCTGCTTTTCTACGAAGGACTGCTGCCTTGCTGTTGGCCTGCTGCCTTGCTGAACTCTTGTCTGGCTGTAAAAGTGCTCTCCAAGGGCTTGGATAGAGCTTGCCTCCTGTTCCCTGAAGTCTCAGGACCAAAAAGACTTCTCTTTTTCACTTGGACGCTTCGTGTGCCGAAATTTTCGACGCACAGCTTGTTCCGCGGTGAGAAAAACGCCGCACACCGACGCTGATAGACGCGACACCTTCGGGACGACCGGAACTTCGATGCACGGCCTCGCAAGGACAACACCGTCCGACTTCCAAGGAGAAATCGACGCGACGCCTGCTGTGAGAGCGAAATTTCAATGCACAGCCCCGCGGAACGACACGCAGCCACAAAACGAGCAGGAGAATCCACGCACAGACCCAGGACATCTGGTAATCCCCGCGATCCACAGAAAGTGACTGTCCGCGCGCCGGAAAACGACGCACAACTTCCCCGCGTGAAAAATAACGACGCAAGTCCGTGTGTGCTGGGGAGAAATCGACGCACACACCATTTTTTCACGTATCTCTTCTTCTGCGGCCCTTTGCGGAGATTTTCCACCAGAAACCAGGTACTTTGTGCTTGAAAGAGACTTTGTTTGCTTTTTAAAGACTTAAGACACTTTATATCACTTTTCAGTGATATCTTTACAAATTCATATTGCATCTTTGATCGTTTTGACCTGCAAATACCCAGATAAATATTATATATTTTTCTAAACACTGTGTGGTGTATTTTTGTGGTGTTATATTATGATATTGTATGATTTATTGCACAAATGCTTTACACATTGCCTTCTAAGTTAAGCCTGACTGCTCGTGCCAAGCTACCAGAGGGCGGGCACAGGCTGATTTTGGATTGTGTGTGACTTACCCTGACTAGAGTGAGGGTTCTTGCTTGGACAGAGGGCAACCTGACTGCCAACCAAAAACCCAATTTCTAACAGTAGGACATATATGTTTAGGAACCCCAGGGTATATAGGGAACCCCTGGGTGCACTGTTGTTGTCCCTGATGTCATTGTAATGGCAGGCCTCCCTTGCTGGCTGCTTTTAAGTTACAATTAACCCACAATTTGACTTTGGATGCATTCCTAAAGTCTGCCCTAGATGCTCCCATGGTTGTGTGCAGTGTAAATATAAGCAGGGACTTTATAAAAGATGTTTTATAAGCCCTAGTGAGGGGATAATAGCCAAATTAGTTTTTCCCCATTGTAGTCAATGGGCTCCATAGGCTAACATTGAGAGAGTTTATTTTAAAATAATAAGGTTGTATTTCCAATAGAGATGAGCTAAATATAGCAAATTGGGTGACAAATTAAATGTTATAATATACCCAACAACTTGCCAATGTTGAATTTAATATAACTAGCCCAGGGAAAGAGTTTTAGAACTCTTTCTGAAAGTTACCAAATTCAGCCCTGTGGTACCCTTTCCTGATTGGTCAGCCTGTGGCAGCCTGAGCCAGGGTACCTTAATGAAGTGTGAAGTGTGAAGTGGCCTGGACTGCGACAAAGGAAGCATCTGGTGGTAGGAGAACTGCTGCAGCAGATGGCAGCGCAGGACAGGGGAAGATTAGCCAAACTGGTCTTCAAAGGAGGGAAAGCCCCTTGGGTCAGAATTTCGACCTCCCGTATTTTCTGCTCCCCAGGCAAAAGGGAGCCCCACTGATTAGATTAAGAGAGGGTTTGGAAGGAGTGTGTTAAGGTAGACGTAACCACAACAGTAAGTGGACTCAGACAAATTTAAACTACAAGAATTAATTTTCTCCACCATAGATTTTAGGGAATGTTGTTTTCTGGGATTGATTTTTGCCATACTTCACAGGAAGTGGTCACCCCAGAGGCTGGTGGCCTGCACCTCATTTGACAAGAGCACCCCCTGCTTCCCACCACCAGGAGAAAGGATAAATATGGCAGAGCTATCCCACAATTCAGATCCCTGCTGGAAGAAGATACTGGAGAAGAATGACTGCCATGCTGGACCCCTGACCTCCATATGGACACTGCACAAGCAAAGACTGCACCAGCTGCACACTCTGGGCGTTCCCAAGAAAAGGGCTTTGCCTTCCGTCTGCAACCCCAGGAATGGACTCCCTTTAAACTACAGGTACAATGGAGATGACCAGAGTCCCCTGCTTCAAGTCCTGCAAGTAGTGCCCAGCTGACCAGTGTCTAGTGGTCATTTGAGGATTCTGACCAGGTGCATTCTGGGAACTGTAGTTTCAACTTCCAAGGAGCAACTCAGAGCTTCTGGATCCTTGGATCAAGTTTGTGGACACTTCAAAGACCCCAAAAGTACTTCTGGAAGAAGATCCAGAAGTTTGGAGCAACTTTGGAAAAAAGCTCCCAAAGGTGACTGACCCATCGATAGAGTCAAGCTGGCGACGTCGAACCATGACCCAGCCTGAATTTCAGGATTGTCCCATTGAAGCTTTGGAGCTTTTCCCTATCGCCGAGACTTCCAGGAGTTTAGAGGGACTCAGCGATGAATCAAACCGCCATTGTCGCATTGCAACCCGGCCTGAAGAGTAGCCTCGCCTGATGACGAGAGAAAAAGCTCCAGAAAAATTTCTAAGTGTCAACGTAAAACTTTGACCAAGGCCTCCTGCTCAGTGTATTCGAGCAGGATTCCACGCGGTCGGCCTCAAAATTTGACTTTGCCCCGGACGAGTGCGACCAGATTTCTCAGGTTGGCGCTTTTGGTTTTTAGGGGCTAGAAAGCATTTTTTTTTTCATTTAATCTTGAAAAATTCATATTTCCAGTTTCCTACATTGGAGTTTTGTCATTTTGGTGTCATTTTGAAGATACAAATATTTTCTATTTTTATAAATTGGTGTTGGATTTTTATCGGGTGTTGTGTTTTACTTACTTACTGTTTTGTTGATATTAAATGCTTTACACACCTGTCTGCTAGGTTAAGCCTAACTGCTCGTGGGCAAGCTACCAAGGATTGCGCAAGGATTCATTTACTGTAACCTTGACTGGACCTAGCTGGGGTTTGTGGCCTACTGCTAAGTGTAGGTACCTGCCTGCCCTGACCAATAACCCACTTTCCACCTCATATAAAAAGAAATAAGGTAAACCAGTGTTATCCTATGGGAGAAGTAGGCCTTGCAGTAGTAAAAAAACAAACTTTGTGCTGTTAGGATTACTTTTGGATTACTTCCAGATTACTCTCAGATTACTTTTGATAAGATCTGGTAATACCATCCTGCACCCCTAGAGAGTGCTTGGTCATATGAACCTTCTCAGGCGATACTACCACAGTGCATTTAGCACAGCATGCTACCCTTTCCATACATTGCTCTAATAACTCTTGCAATTCCAGATTTTGACCGCTAGAGGGTGTAAATTCCACCAGTCAGCAACAAAAGTTCCAGCACAGGTGTGTTTAAATCTGCATTGGAACCCCTGGAGGGTGGGGGGGGGGTGGTCTGATTCGTTTGTCCCACCCATTCTAGGGTGGGGATATAAACTGCGTTGGGGGAGACTGTGCTGCTCTCACAACTCCCACTGTTCATGGGCACTTTGTTGGTGGTGGTCCCATCTTCCTGGGGCCACCACAAACCGAGGACAGAGCTCAGAAAGATGTTGGCCTCGCAAGGCGTTGTGGGCCGGGTTGCATACTGAATGAATGGCGCGCTCGCTGTGCCGGGGAGAGCTGCTTCGTTTTGGTTTTCCCTTCATGTGCATTTTCTTTTTCAATTATTTTTCTTTTCTGTGGCCTCGCACGTGTTTCTCGTTGTTTTGGAGGGGTGTCCCGTCCCACCCGGACACCCCCAGCATGCTGCCTTGTTGGAAAGCAGCACGGGGAACCCACCCCCGGCTGCCATTGTGCTGGGGGGTGTCCGGTCCCACCTGAACCCCCCGTCATGCTGCCTCCTCGTCTGAGAGAGCAGCACGGGGAGGCCACTCCCAGCTGCCCTCATGTTCGGGGTGTCCCATCCCACTTAGACACCCCTTGAGGCCAGCTATGTTGGGGAGTGGCTCAGGCAACCCACCCTTTGGCCGTTCTCGAAAGCTCCCCCCAAGGCTGGCACCTCCAGGTGCTGCCCCAGGAGCCAGCCTTGCACTTGGTGTCTGCCCACTCCTGCAGGCATATGCAAGTGGCTGGGCAGGCCGCCTGCGGGAGTGCACGACACTCCCCCTCCTCTCTTGCCACATCAGGGCCCTGGGATGGGGTCCAGGGCCCCTCCTCACCTTCCTGGGGCGCACTACCCTCCTCCTCTTCACGGGGCCCCGGGATGGGGTCCAGGGCCCCTCTGGGCAGCTTCTTGGGGGTTGCAACGGCACTCCTGACTTCGTCTTCGGCGTGGGAGCCCTGGAATGGGGGTCCAGAGGCCCGATTGGGTATTTTCATGAGGAGCACGTCGGCACTCCCCGGCTTTGTCTTTGGCCGCTGGCCCCTCCCTCAGCCTCCGGCCATCTTCACAGGGGACGCAGCGGCATCTCCCGGCTTTGCTTCGTGGCAGGGCATGGATGGGGCCCCTTCTTCACTTTTCACTGGGAGCATGATGGTGCTCCCTGTCTTAACCTTCCCTGAGGGGCCCCTTCCAGCGCATTCAGGGGGACACAAAGGCACCCCCCCCAGCTTGACTTCATTTTGGGGGCTGCCTCTGGGCCATGGCTGACCCTGGGGGCACAGTCTAGAGCAGCGATGGAGCCCTACGCGCTTTGCCGCTCAGAAATGGTCAGAAGTCACAGACCTTCCCCTAGTGGTATCTCTGGCCCCCAAACACTGATTTTGACGATCTTGGTGTTGTTTCGCTCCTGGTGGCGAGCCCTTGCCAGCAGGAGCATTTTCATAAGGCCTTCTGGCCTAGAAAGCCCTGAGATTGCAGGGAGCCAGTCCCACTGACTCCCTGCTTCAGCCTTTCCAATGGGTGTCTTCCTTTTCTTCTGAACAGTGCACTCTCCTTGCGCCAGCCCAGTCTTTCCTCCAACTGGTCCTGGGGAGTGAGGGTGGGGGGTAAGGAAACCAGCATACCTGACCCTGGCCTGTGCCTCGCTGGGCCTGAAGTCCCATCAGGGGCTGGGTCCCTGCCCTAGGGGGCAGTCAGGGGGTTCTTCCTTCCAGTTGCCCCTGAGGCCCATCTGCAGCCCCAGTGTCCAGAAGTGAAGCACAGCCAAGAAAGAAAGCTCTCAACTGTGCAAGATCTTTTAAGTAGGGATGGAAGTGTCCATTAGGCCCTCACCTCTTGCCAATCCAGAGGTGCCACATCACTTACTTGCCCCTGTCCCATCCTTCCTGCACAGTCTTCTGGGATAGCTCAAAATTGTGTCATCCAGGAGCTAGGGCCACATGTGCTCTGAAACTCAGCCCTTCCTCCCTGACATTCCTTCCAGGGCCTCTCCGCCCATTAC
Organism: Pleurodeles waltl; assembly: GCF_031143425.1. NCBI lineage: Eukaryota > Metazoa > Chordata > Amphibia > Caudata > Salamandridae > Pleurodeles > Pleurodeles waltl. The sequence goes on along the minus strand of NC_090446.1, from coordinate 1,327,447,497 downwards.
CTGGCAGGGGCTGACAGCTGGCAGATTGAGGCAAGGTTCTGCTCAAGCAGCTGGATAGAGCAGTAATTGACCCTAATCCTGAGCTGAGTCTGAGAAAGATGACATTCCTGCATGACCCATAAGTTGTACAATGATGCTTTTGTAACCCATTGCATCATTCTTTCCATACATGTTACAGTATACATTGGTGTGACTTTGGTCTCTGTGGGCCCTAGGGGACCTGAATTATGCCCTAGGCCACTCTTTCCCATTGACATTTAATGGAGTGCCCCTACAGTGAAAAGACAGTAAGCACAGTGACTATCCCTCACATGTGTGCGCCCATCTCATGAGGCCTACTCCAAGTCACCACCCACTCTGCATAGTTCCTTCTATGCCAGGCTACCTAAGCACAGTTCTTGGGCTGTGCACGCCAGGAATCCTCCCTGTGTACATGTGTGTGCCCATGTGATCACGTGTAACCAACCTGGGGCCTCCTACTCTTGCTGTGCCACAGCAGCCTTTCCTTAGCAAGGCAGCATCAGCGGTAAACATGGGCAGTCCATTTTACCATGAGTTTACTGTGGGTGAGTCCCCAGCTATGAGGCTCCTCACAGTAACAGGTCTAAAACCAGGGGATCAAAAAGCAAAAAATCAGGGCAGACCAGATGGTCAGAACCGTCCTCTCACACGCAACAAGAAAGGTGAGCAGACGCCGCAATTGACTGGAAGTTCTGCTGAATCTACGGAGCGAAGGTCCACCCTGAAGCCGTCAGAAGTAGGCCTGGGCAGAGCTCCAGAGTTTCACTCTGTGGAATTCCATGGTTTTACTGAGAGTTCCCCAAGTAGGAGTTGCGACTTGGGACGCTTTATGAAAACATAAATCAACACACAATAGCTTGATTGGAAACATGCGTGCAATGAATCATATCTACCACTTGAGGGCACTGGTTATTGAGGTTAAGGAACATTTTAATTAGGAAAATAAATGCTATATACCAGAGGGAAACATTAAAACGTGACGTGACACACTGCTCATCAGAAAAAAAATACTAGCTCGTCTTAAATGTGCGAAACAGATTGCATCACAGTCCACGCAGAATACATTGCAGATAGCTTTGACAGAATTAGCAACAGCCTCCCTCATACTGTCCATGCGTGCCTAAAGGGGTGGGACAATCGAAAAGTAGCAATAAATGGAACTGGTCAAAATGTTTTGCTGCTTCTGAAAAATCTGTATAATGTTAATGTCACAGTTTATTTTTCAATATTACCCCGGAACCAGAAACATGATTTTAATACAAATGTTCCCACTTAAGTACAAGGGCACACTACTGTTTTCACATACAGGTACATAACGTGGTAGGGCAGAGTGCAAACCTGCTTTACATGTCTGATTCCAGAAATGATGCAGCGGTTTGTTGGCCTGTCACGTGCTGTTATATGGTATCATGCATGAGAGAGCGAGAGGCCCACAGTTGCACCTCTTTATTCTGCGAGGTTAAGTGTGGGTTAATTCTATATCAGGACCGGAGGCTCGGATTATGCTTTCTCTTTCTTTACTGAAAATTCACAGCAGCCAATTAAAACACGTTTAAACAAAAAACAACATTTCCCAATGTGCTCTAGTGTATAGGTCACATGCACCAATCAACCATCGTGACCTTAGTCCATAAAGTCCATAACCTTGAACGTCATATCCTCTTTCTTTGCTGCTTCGCAGCAGATAAGTAACTTTTCATTTTTTCTTAAATTATGCCCCAGACCGGAGCTAGATAATAACGTGGCGGAAACTCCCGAAATTGACCCCACTTTGATTACTTTCATGAAGAAGTACGGGAAGGATCCCAAAAAGGGTCTAGACAGATCCTGGCGCCTTTGTCAAGACAAATTACTAGACATGGCAGGCCCATTGACAAAAATCTTAGACCTGGCTACCACATCCAAGGAATCAGGCACCCCAGTGAGCACTGATGTTTTATTGGGTTGGGCTCAGAGGGCAGTTTGCCTATTAGGTAACACAAACTGTGCTATCTCCACCGAACGCAGGAAATCCATACTGATGCGGATGGATCCTAAACTTGTAGACTTGGCTTCCTCTGAAGCGGGACCAGCAGCTGAGGGTCTCCTTTTTGGCTCTTCCTTCATTAAGGAGCTGGCCAAATTTTGCTCTACCTTTTCCACTTTAGACAAGGCTCAGCTGTCCCTAAAAAAGGTTTTTCGAAGGGGCCTTTTTGTCAGGGCCGGGCGTTACGGCGGACGAATGCCAGGCCGAGGTAACTTTGTCAGTCCCCAAAATTACTACCCGAGGGGTAGAGGTAACTGGTCTGGAGATCAAGTCGACACCACGTTCTACCCTTCACGACCTCGTGGAGGAAGGCCCAGGTTCCGCAGAGGGTACCGTAGAGGCCAGCAAGGAGCTATACGAGACGCCTCCTTTACCGGTAAGAATTATTCTACATTCACAAGTTATTCTTGGGGGAAGAGTCAGGCTGTTTGTGCACAAATGGAGAGAGATTTCAGGAGACCCCTGGGTTATTCAGACAGTGTCAGGTTTTCACCTGGAGTTCCTCAACACTCCGTTTCAGCATGCTCCTCCGATAAACATGTGTTTTTCCCAATCAAATCAGAATTTTATAGATCGAGAGGTGCAAGCATTGTTGGACAAAGGTGCGGTAACTTTTTCAACTCCACACCCTACTGGCTTCTGCAATCCTATTTTTGTGGTAGACAAAAAAGGAGGCGGTCACCGGTTGGTATTAAATCTGAAAGACTTCAACTCTTGGATTGTTTACAGACACTTCAAGATGGAGGGGATTCACATGTTGCGAGACATTCTTTTAGAAGGGGATTGGATGGTTCGTTTAGATCTAAAAGATGCGTACCTCTCAATCCCAATTTTTGCACCCCACAGGAAGTATCTTCAGTTCCAGTGGAAGGGGCGTTGCCTAGAATTCATGGCTCTCCCATTCGGTCTATCCTCGGCTCCCTGGTGCTTCACAAAGCTCTTGAGACCGGTAGTGGAATGTTTGAGAACCAAGGGAGTTCGTCTTATCATATATCTGGACGACATCTTACTGATGGCGCAGGATGCAACGACGTTACTGACCCATCCAAATTGGACAGTCACGTTGCTCCAGGAATTAGGTTTCCTTATCAATGCGCAGAAGTCACTGTTGAAACCATCCCAAACGATAGAGTTTTTGGGTTTCAGGATAGATTCCATTCTCTCCCTATTGATTCTTCCAGCGACAAAAATTCGCAATATCAAACGAGAATTGAGAGCAGCATTACTCAGCCCGAGTATTTCCCTAAGGAGCATTGCTCGACTAGTGGGTCTGTTAGCTTCATCCATTCAAGCAATTTTTCCTGCCCCCTTACACTATCGGGCCCTCCAGAGATTGAAGATTCAATATTTGAGGCAAGGTCTGAGTTACTCAGACCAGGTTCCTCTGACTTCAGAGGTCAAGGAAGAGATTCAGTGGTGGCTTCACCACATGGAAGCGTGGAATGGCAGGGCCATTTTCGGATCTCACCCAGAAGTTGTCATAGAATCGGACGCCAGTCAGTGGGGCTGGGGAGCACGTTGTGGCTCAATGACAACAGGGGGTCGTTGGTCTTCAACAGAAAAAGATTTACACATAAATTGCTTGGAGCTCCTAGTGGGCTCTTTCGCAATAAAGAGTTTATCCCCGATCAGGACAGATTGTTGCATTCTTCTGAGAATGGACAAGATATCAGCGGTTCGTTATGTGAACAAACTGGGGGGAACGCGATCCAGAATCCTGGCGGAGATTGCCAAGGAATTTTGGCATTATTGCCTGAGACACAGACTAGTGGTGTTGGCGGAATATCTTCCGGGAGATCAGAACATAGTAGCGGACTGGAACTCCAGATATCTGACGGATCCCAGCGATTGGAAATTGGATCCACAGATATTTCAACATATTGTCCAGGCTTGGGGTTCCTGCGAGATGGATCTTTTTGCGTCTCGCCTCAACAACCAAGTTCCGAAATTCTTCAGTTGGAGGCCGGATCCTCAAGCCTCGGCAACGGATGCTTTTCTACAGAATTGGAACTCGTTCCAGTGCTATGCATTCCCGCCGTTCCTATTGATACCCAGAGTCTTGGCTCAAGTGAGGAGACAGAAGGCAGAACTGATTTTAGTGACCCCGTTGTGGAGGTCTCAGCCGTGGTTCCCTATTGCCCTTCAGTTAGCATGTGCGCCTCCACTTCTAATTCCTCCTCGTCTGGACCTCTTGCTCAGTCCGGAGGGCCATCAACATCCCTTAATTGTATCGGGGACTTTAACTCTGATGGCTTGGAGGATTTCAGGACTAGATGGAAAGCCCCAGGATTTTCGCAACAGGCTGAAGGCTTTATCAAGCGAGCATGGGCAAAGAGCACCCACAAGAGATATGCTTCGGCATGGCGTAAATAAGTTAGTTGGTGCAATGGAAGAGATCTTAATCCCATGGGGTCAGGTATTGATATGATTATTAACTTTCTGGCTGAGTTAGCCTCGGCAGGTTTGGCCTATAGGACAATCAACAATTTTAGATCGGCAATTTCTTCAGGTCATCCACCTATAGAAGGTAAACAGGTAGGTGAACATCCGCTAATTTGTAAGCTGTTGAGGGGTATCAGATTTTCGAATCCTCCTCAGCTTAAGTACTCTGTACTTTGGGATGTGAATATTGTGTTAAAATTCTTGGATTCTTGGCCCAGTAACAAGTACTTATCCCGGAAACAATTGTCAGCTAAATTAACTATGTTACTATGTTTAGTCTCTTGCAAGAGAGTCTCAGATGTGAGAGCCCTAGATTTATCGGGGAGACTTTATTCTCCGGAAGGAGTAACCTTTATTATCTCCAGAAGGACCAAGAATAATTGCAGGTCAGTAACGTACCCTTGGTTTCCAGATAATTCAAAATTATGTGTGGTACAGTGTCTTAAAGATTATGAAATATCTACAGAAGAACATAGACAGGACATGAATGGGCAAGTATTAATTGCACTTCAGAAACCTTTTAAACCAGTTGCTTCGGCCACTCTTGCGAGGTGGTTAAGATGGCTTATGAATGAAGCAGGTATTGATACTAGCCATTTTGGAGCTCATTCAGTAAGAGGAGCAATGGCATCTAAGTCTTTTATGTTAGGTTGTAGTTTAACAGACATTATGAAATCTGCAGACTGGTCGTCTGAAAGTACTTTTCGTAAGTTTTATTTTAAACCTGTTTTGGATGTGGCCTCTGTTGTTATGGGTCAGCTTTGAACTAGCATAATCCGAGCCTCCGGTCCTGATATAGAATGAAAATTTTTCTAGCTTACGCGTTAAGAATTTTCAATTCTATTAAGGACACGGAGGCGAGGATTATCCCACCCTATCATGAATATGGATAATTTTGTTGATCTTAAAAAATTGTTTAATTCATTGTTACCCTCCCACGTTTTATATTGTATAATAAGATGTGAATGATTTTAAATGATTGTTACCATTAGTTTGAAGATATTACCGGTTGGTTTTTATTATTATTTCTCAGGAACGGATCAGAAGAATTCCTGAAGTTATTTTCTCCATCCAGTTGTCTACGTTCTTGAAAAACCGACTTGATGTTCAGTCTGGTCTCCTTCGTGGGCTTCTTCCTTCCTAGATGAGACTTGATATCATCTAAAGGCTTTGAGGTCGTGTGAAAGAAATTACTGGTTTTGGTTGAAGCAAAGAAAGAGGATATGACGTTCAAGGTTATGGACTTTATGGACTAAGGTCACGATGGTTGATTGGTGCACGTGACCTATACACTAGAGCACATTGGGAAATGTTGTTTTTTGTTTAAACGTGTTTTAATTGACTGCTCTGAATTTTCAGTAAAGAAAGAGAAAGCATAATCCTCGCCTCCGTGTCCTTAATAGAATTGAAAATTCTTAACGCGTAAGCTAGAAATTTTTTCATTCTGGCCTGGGTACTAGAGAGATGCTGCCGCTGATCTGTTTACACTCATTGAACCCCCTACTCCACTCACGTCCTGCTCAGAGTGGCCTCACCACCAAACACTGCATAAGGAGTTGCAAAACATGCACCAATGGAGCAGCGTGTGTAACGTAAAAAGGGTCTGCAGAAGTTCACTCTCCTTGCTGCTGCACATGATCAGCGCATCCCCAAGATCACACACACTGCTGCAAGACTTGAAAAAGGATAAACTTACACATTTGTCTCTTCTGTGAGTTCAACTGTCCACACATCCGCTGCTCCGTCTGCTCAATCAAGGAGCTCTAGTGTGCCATGCCGAGGTACCCTTACAAACTGGTGAACCAGGGCAGCGCGGTGCTCTCAGGAAATATGCGCTGCGTGACGAGTCACACCCAGGGCACTAACAGTAGTGGTGGTGGCGTGGGTGATATGTCAAGGTCAGAGGTCGCTGGAGAATGAGGGCATGGCAGCAACTTGACCACCTTACCCCTGCACAATCATTCAGAGGCGCAGTATCTGCCACACAACTCTCTCCTCTTCCTGCTCTGCAGTGATCTCCTGCTGCAAACCCAGCCCCGTCCTGATACCATCCTAATCCCAACTCCCAGCTCGGCTTGATCTCTGTTTTCACAGGCCTACAGAGATGAATTTATAACCGGTAGTGACGTCTTTTGCAACAGAAGAATGGGCCACCTAGCGTCACTGACTCAGTGCCAGTAGTACTGCAGTACGAGAAGTGACGCACTGGTAAACTCCGCTCCGCCAGTGGTTGGGGAGCTTTTTTTAGCCAAACTGCACGTCCCAAGCAAAGTGAAGAGTGACAAAAACTCCACAAACTCCGCCGGTGGGGTGAAGTTTGCCACCCACCCCTGGTCAGAAGGGTAGGAGAATACATAAGAGCCTTAGTCCTAGCATTTGGCGGGTGGCAAACTAGAAAAAACCATAACCCGCGGAAGTCACCATTTTGATCGTCAGCATTAGGGAAGGTGAATATTGTTTGAATCGCTTTACATATTTTTAAGTTGCTGATCACTTGGACTGCTGGACGTGACAGATGGTACGCATTAGGCCCTGGGTGTGATATAGGGTCAGCACCTCTGTTTTAAGAGGTGCCTTTCGCTTGGACCTGGGGCGTGACACAGATGGTAGGCATGGGCTCTGGCTGTGATATAGGACCCACCTCTATCTTATTAGGCTAGAAGGGTTTTCTCAGACCTACCAGTAACTGAAAGAAGTGAGAGGTGTGTTCGCTTGAACCGTTGGGCTTGACACAGGTGGTATGCATAACCCCTGGGTGTTACATAGGATGTGATTCAGACGTTATGGAACTAGAACGATTCGGATCCAGGGGACTGGGCATAGCTTGTGTTTAGCCAAGAAGGGCCTATTAATGCTGAAGTTATTTCTTTCTTTCTCCGCATAAATTGGTTTTATTTTTTACTCCGGAGCCAATATCGACAAGATTATCAGGCTCACTTAGCCCCAAGTACTGCGCAGAGCTTCGCCTGGCCACAGGATAGCATGCGCTAGGAGCAGGCTAAGGTATCTCTGACAAGGCAGTTCCCTTATTTTTTTGTGGCTTTTCAGCTTTTCTTCATGCCAGTTGAAATGGTGTTGTTTTGGTATTGTGAAGCTGGTGAATCAATGTAACGGCATTTGTCTTAAGTGTTGTGTTTTGTCGATGATTTAATGTGTTATGAAGGCAGTGCTGATTCTCACAAATTGCTATTTGATAACAAAGTAAAGCTTGCTATTGTGATGCCAAATGTCATGCTGTTTGAATTAACAATTGTACTTTTTCCTAGGTTGTGAACCTTCATATGCATAGATATTTGTGTTTGTTAAATGTTTATTTTGATGTAGCTCTGAATACCTTTTAGCTCATTAGATCTAGTAATCCCAGTGAATATATTTTCCCACTACCAGAGCAGAAATAGTAACCCCCGTGTACGTTTCCTTGCTACTAGAGCACAACTTAAAATTCTCTAAAAACTGAAAAGTTGAACACAGATAACTTTAGCTCCCCCCAAAAAATAAAAGATAAAAAGAGTACCTATCCCCTAAAAGACTACCCAAATTTATCATGGAATCGCCTCTAAAGCATTTACAAAACTGGTTCTCCACATAGGCTAAAAAGCTCTACTAATTATACACACACTCTAAGGCACACATGTTCCCCTGGCCAAAAGAGGGAACCTTTGACACAACATAATTGAACACACAAGAACACATATAAAAACAAAATACATAGGACAAAAGACGGCCAAAAGAGAAGCATTACTAGAATTATAGGCCATCTTTGAGGAGGTCCAGGCCAATAACACTAACCCACAATCAGCAAGCAAGGCATCCGCACCTCCCCCGTCATATGCAGGTATTGAGATGCTCTCCCCGATACCTGCTATCCCTTCATTAGGTTACACCAATCTGCCGGTCAAGGGAGCCAAAGGGCCCCTACTGAACAACAAGCTGTCAGGTTTAGGCATGACAGACTAACAGGTCAACAATCCCAGGCACTCCCAACACCACCCCAGACCAATGCTAGAGCTCCCTGAAGTTCGACCCCCCTCCTGTCGCGTTCAAACCACTGAATCTTAGCTGTACAGAGAACACACACTCCCACTGGTTCCGGGGAACACACTTGAGTGACAGGGAGATTCATAGCTGTTCTGGACAGTGAGACAACTTGCAACGGTGAGGAAAGAGATCCCAGTCTTCTGGGACCCAACTATGAGAATGAGTACTGCCAGGCCTGAGCGCATGACAGATGCAGGCTGACCCCGCAGGAGATAGTAGCGAGAAACATCAGGGAATCCTTTGCAGGCTCATTTTGCGACTTGCTGGCAGACTGGACTAGGAAGGGCAACCAATTTGACTTGTCCTGGCTTAGGGGAGGGTCGTTTGAGCCAGAGGACATGGCTATGGCAGAGAACTGCATCAGATACAGGAAGGGAAATCCTGACTGGAATTTCCTCTACATACAGCAGTGCCTTGTAAGGTGGGAGAGAAGGCAAGAAGAGAAGAGAGAAAAAGAAAGAAGTGGTAGGGACAGAACCAGAACGTTACTGCAAAATCCCTGATTTGGGAGCAGACGGTCCTGTTCAGAACAGCTGTGATCCCAATGGCGCAGAAGGCGGCGGCGCCAATGATGGTACTACCACAGAGGTTCAGCAAAAATAAAGCACGCAGTAGCAGGTTTCAAGGAAGTAATACAGGGGACTCCCAAAGCCGGGACCAGGTCACAATCCCCCTTCCACTCCCAGAACCAGATAAGCTGCGAGGCCAACATGGGTCAGTCCTGGGTCCGGTGGATGACACACACTCGCCCACTCTCATGTCTCCAGTACGGTCAGTAACTTGACGGGGAGGAGCCAACAGTGTGGCTCCTGCCAAATAACACACCCTATTGCTTTCTAATCGATACAGGGGCAACAATATCATGTTTAAAAGAAGGGATTGCGCCCTTATCCAAAGACTCCCTGGACACGTAGGTGTTCCTGGGCACGGTCATGAGGGTCCCCTTCACAAAACCCCTGGATCTAGACGTGGGAGGCAGTTGTGTGAAAGGACTGCTGCTTTATCACCCCTCATCCCTAACTGATCTCCTAGGGAGAGACTTAATGGCCAATCTAAACATGACCATTCATTTCTCAAAAGATGGGACAATGACCTGTTCAACCCTTGGAGAAACCCCATTAAGACTAATCTCTTTAACCCGCCCACACTGCACAGACCGGCCGATAAGAGCAGCACCCACTGACCTGATGTCCTCCATTAACGCAGTCCTCAAAATTATCCCCAACTCACTGGGTATGCTAGGTCATAGGCTAAAGCTGTTTCGCAAATTTGTGTTCCACCAGGAGGGTGACCATGTCGTGAAACCCCAAGGGGAGACGCTGCTTTGCTTGAAGGCCCTCGCAGTGCAGCCCGAATACAGGGTCCCCCTGGCCACCGACCAAGCCGACACAATGTGAGCATGCTTTATCTTTGTTTTGACCGGTTTTAGTGTACAGGAGGTAACTGGTGATCAGCTGTTCAGTGAGTGTTCAGGAGCCTCTGAGATCGTCTTTGCCGATTTGGTTAAGTTTAGGTTAGAACTGCAGAACGGGGCTCCGTTATCCATGGTGGTATTGACAACAAGGCATGAACAAGACTTGTCAACAGTACCACCACAGTTATGGTCGAAGGGTCCCTATGTCATGGGGCTCATCAATACCGCCGAGCTGGTAAGGGTAACTTTGCAAGAAGGGTCCGTCCTACCCAGGGTGCGTCAGTATTTTCTCTCCAAGGTAGCTAATGAGGGTATAGCACCTACAATCCAAGCACTAGTCGATCAGGGGTCCTTCATATGGGAATCTCCCGCTGCAATACACTGATGTTCCCAGTCAAAAAAAAGTTAGGGGGGCCTGACGCCTGGTGCAGGACCTGCACCCTCTCAATGACATCATGGTCCAGGAATTTCCCGTGGTGCCTGACCCCTTCATCATCCTAACTAACATACCCACAGAAGCCCACTATTTCTCTGTGATAGACATCAAGAATGTGTTCTTTAGCATTCTTCTTCACCCCGACAGTCAGTACCTGACTAGGTTCAATTTCCGAGTGGTTCAGCTGCTATACCGGAGACTACTGCAAGGGTACTGTGAATCCCCTATTATCTTCACTCGAAGACTGAGGAAGGACCTCGCTAACCTAAGACCGGATAGCACCCTGATACAGTATGGTGATGATATCTTAATATGCTGTCCCTCTGAGGATCTATGTTGTCAAGACATGATAACCTTCCTGACTGTACTTGCCAAAAGAGGGTACAAAATAGAGAAGGGGAAGATGCAGTACATACAACAGGAGGTCTGTGTTAGAAATGGGGTCTTTGATTGGCAGTCAGGTTACAGCCTGTCCAAGCAAGGACCCTCACTCTAGTCAGGGTAAGTCACACCCAATGTTCATTATCCTGTGCCTACCCTCTGGTAGCTTGGCACTGAGCAGTCAGGTTTAACTTAGAAGGCAATGTGTAAAGTATTTTCCAAAAAATCATGCAATAACACAGTAGATCACCACAAAAATACACCACACAGTGTTTAGAAAAATATATAATATTTATCTGATAAAATAAAGGTCAAAGCGATTAAGATGCAATAAGTATATGTTGAAATATCACTGTGAAATAATATATAAAAGTGTCTTTAGTCGCTTAAAAGCAACAAATGTCTCTTGCAAGCACAAAGTACCTGGTTTGCGTTCAAATTCTCCACAAGGGACCGCAGAGGAGAAGATGCGTGGAAAATGGGGAGGTGTGCGTCGGACACAGGCGATGCGTCATCAAATTTTCACGCAGGGCAGGCTTTGCATTGATTTCTGGTGCGTAGACTGGAATCCTCTTCGGGTTCTGGGGTTTTCAGACGCTCCGGGGACGATACGTTGAAATCGCGGCACTGACAGGGTGAAGTCACAGGGGCTGCGTCGATCTGGTGGGCGTTGTGTGGAAATTTCGACTGCACGGCAGGCGCTGCGTCGATTCCTCTCAGGAAGTCCGACTGCGTCGTTCTGGTTCGGCTTTGCGTCGATCCAGTGGGCTGTGCGTAAAATTTCCAGTCGCTACGCTGGCAGTGCGTCGATCTTCTCCTTGCAAAGTTGAGCTGCGCCATTCCAGTTAGGCGTGCAGTGATTTTCTCACTGCGATGCAGGCTGTGCGTCATTTATGGCACGCTGTGCGTCGATTTTCGCTGCACAGGGAGTTCTTCTTGCAGGAATGAAGTCTTTTTGGTCCTGAGACTTCACGGAACAGGAGGCAAGCTCTATACAAGCCAGTGGAGAGCACTTCTCAGCACAGCCAGAGAGAAGCAAGTCAGCAGGGCTACAGAAAGGCAGAAGTCTTCTCAGAAAGCAGTCAGGTGAGTCCTTTGGGCAGCCAGGCAGTTCTTCCTGACAGGTTACAGGTTCTGATTCAGGGTTTCTTCTCCAGGAAGTGTCTAGATGAAGTAGAGTGTCTGCCTCAGAAGTGTCTAAATTGGTAGGGTCAGAGACCCTGCTTAAATACCCAAGTGTGCCTTTGAGGTGGGGGAGGCTTCAAAGAGTGGCTTAGAAGTGCACAAGGTCCCCTTTCAGTTTCATCCTGTCTGCCAGGGTCCCAGTAGGGGGTGTGGCAGTCGTTTGTGTGAGGCCAGGCTACTGTCCTTTGACATGTAAGTGTCAGGCCCTCCACCGTCCCAGCCCAGGAAGACCCATTCAATATGCAGATGTATGCAAGTGTGACTGAGCATCCTGTGTTTGGGTTTGTCTGGGTGAATGCACCAGGGAGCTGTCAACTAAACCTAGCCAAACGTGGATTGGAAGGTACAGAAAGATTTGAGTGTAGAGAAATGCTCACTTTCTAAAAGCAGCATTTCTAAAATAGTAATATTAAATCCAACTTCACCATTAAGCAGTTTTTTGTATCACCATTCTGGCCATACTAAATATGATCTGGCTACTCCTTTCAGATCAGGATCTACCACTCAAACAGTATATGAAGGTAGCCCTAAGGCTAACCTATGAAAGGAGCAGGCCTCACAGCAGTGTAAAAACAAATTTAGGCGTTTTACACTACCAGGACATATAGAACACACAGGTTCATGTCCTGCCTTTTACCCACATAGCACCCTGCCATATGGGCTACCTTGGGCCTACCTTTGGGGTGACTTATATGTCGAAAAAGGGGAGTTTAAGGCTTGGCAGTTACTTTTAAATGCCAAGTAAAAGTGTACACAGAGGCACTGCAGAGGCAGGCCTGAGACATGGTTAGGGGGCTACTTATGTGGGTGGCACAACCAGTGCTGCAGCCCACTAGTAGCATTTAATTTACAGGCCCTGGGCACATGTAGTGCACTTGACTAGGGACTTACAAGTAAATTAAATAAGCCAATTGGGTATGAGCCAATGTCACCATGTTTTAAGGAGAGGGCATTTGCACTTTAGCACTGATTAGCAGTGGTAAAGTCCGCAGAGTCCTAAAGCCAGCAAAAATGAGGTCAGAAAAAGAGAAGGAGGAAGGCAAAAAGTTTGGGGGTGACCCTGCGGAAAGGACATTTCTAACAGTCTATTATCTGGGTCACCTGATATCAGTGGTCGGTCGGCGGATCACACCGAAGCGTGCAGACTCTAATAGGGCTATGTCACCACCAGAAACAAAAAAGGGTATGAAAAGATTTTTAGGGTTTTGCAACTATGTCCGGTAGTGGGTCTTTGACTACAGCACACTTGTTGCCCCCTTACTCGAGGCCATAAAAAAGGCGAAAGCTGGCCACAAGGAACTAGCCTGGATGCCTGACATGCAAACTCAACACAGAGATCTAGCACTCTCCTGTGTTAGGAATGCCGGATTATAAGAAGGAATTCGTCTTACTCAGCCACCGTGACAAGCGAGTCATGTCAGCAGTTCTAACACAAAGATATCTCCTGGGGCACAAACCTCTTGCGTGCTACAGTGGGCTCTTAGACTTGGTCATGCAGGGTCATTTCCCATGCAAGCAGGCACTGGCAGCAGCAGCCTTTGCTGTCGATAAAAGCACCTCCATCGTGATGGGGCACCACTGCGACTGTATGCAGAACATTTGGTGTTTGCGGTTGTCCTGATTCTGCCTAACTGCATGGTTGTGGTAAAATGCGCTGCTCATAACGAGGGGAAAGATTTCATATTCATAAGAAAAGCACTAACCAACCAAATTGCAAAAAGGCCAGCTTATGGTACGGTTGAAGAGGCTTGTGTACTCTCCTTACAACAGGCATCAGAGGTGGAACCCCCTCAGGACAAACCTTACACGGAAACTGCAGGATTGTACAGGAGGGTGTTTCAGGAAACAGCACTGCCTGAAGAGAAGGAGCAATGGGTAGCCAGTGGCTGCACGCAGACAAAACCCGACCTAATATATCGACACACATCCACAGGGAAACCTGTCATGCCGCAGAGCTTAGTCAACATAGCTTTGCCAAAGTTACACTTGCCAGCACACACAGCTAAAGACAACATGACAGCAGAACTTCAGAGAAACTGGTTTATTCCCAACCTTACTGAACCCGGGACAATGTATTTGAATGAAAGCTCCGTCTGCCAATTATACTGCCCCAAACCTACTCTCAAGGTTATATCATCGGCCATCCCCAGACCAATGGGGCCTTTCAAGGTGTTACACATCAACTTCATTAACATGATCAATCGATGTGCTAACTATCAATACCGATTGTAGTGGTCTGCCCATACTCTAGGTGGATCGAAGCCAGTCCTTGCGTGCACTGCAACGCCAAGGCAGCTGTAACGTTCCTGGTCAGAGAAGTAATACCCAGGAGGGTGGTTCAAGAGGTCATCTGATCAGACAACGGAAAGTGCTTTAACTCCATCTTTGATCACACCTTTACCCTTTTAGGAATTACACATAAACTGGCCTCAGTGTACCACTCCCAAAGCAATGGCGTAGTTGAGAGGCTCAACGACCTATTAAAAAATTAAATAAGTGAAATTTGCGCCAGCCTCAACAAGAAGGGGCTCCACTGTTTGCCCCTAGCTTTGTTTGCACTGAGGAACACACCAAGCAGCGATCACAACCTCACCCCATACCAAATAGTAACCAGTGAACTGATGAGGACAGCCACCCCAAAAACACTTCAATAAACAGGTCAATCATCGGATATCCAAGTGTACCACCGCCAAGCTACCATATCAAATGCCTCAACCTGGACAAGATATTCAAAATTTTGTGAGGAAATAGAAGCAAGGCAAATTTGAAGGACCCTACCGTGTGATCTTCACAACACCTACTGCCCTCAAGATGGAAGGGAACGATGCTTGGATCCATTTCACCCAGGTGCGGCTGAAATCTTCCTCAGCAAACCCCCCATGAACTGAACCACAAGTTTTTTTAACTATTTACAATCAAGAGACTCCTACCACCAGAGGTCTACAGACCTCTCCCCTGGAATCATCTCAAAATGTTCAAAACATTATGGCCCTCATTACAACCCTGGCGGTAAATCCCGCTTTCCGCCGTGCAGAAGACCCCCAACATACCGCTGCGGCTGTGGAATTCCACTACAGGTATTACGATTCACAGCTCGGAATCCGCCACAATACAGACACCCACACAAGTCCGCCACACCAAAGGCCAGTGATAAACTGGTGATACCAAAACCTACACCGTCACGCCAACAGGAATACGCCCACACTATCACGACCCACGAATCAACGCGGCGGTCTTTCAACCGCGGTAATCTATTGGTGGTACACACTGCTGCGCTCAAAATACACACACATTTACAAAACACAACCACATTGGCCAATTCGAAATACACACACCTGATACACATACACACACCACACCCACACACCCAATCCAATATAAAACACACACCCACATCACCCACAAACCCTTACAACCAAAATTTTGAAAGAAGGCCAGAGAAAGACACTACCTAAAACAACACCAGCCTCCACAGACACACAACACCATCACTTACACAACATCCAAGCACCTCAAACAACACACACCAACAAATCCCCTCACACATCACAACCGACACCACCTCACACATCACCCTCACTAAATCATGGCACCTAAAAGAAACCCCAGGTTCTCTGAGGAGGAGCTCAGGGTCATGGTGGAGGAAATCGTCCGGGTAGAGCCACAGCTATTCCGATCACAGGTGAAGCAGACATCCATTGCAAGAAAGATGGAGCTATGGTGCAGAATTGTCGACAGGGTTAACGCAGTGGGACAGCATCCGAGAACACGGGATGACATCAGGAAGAGGTGGAACAACCTACGGGGGAAGGTATGTTCCGTGATATCCAGACACCAGATTACTGTACAGAGGACTGGCAGTGGACCCCCACCTCCTCCCCCACAACTAACAACATGGGAGGAGCAGGTCTTGGCGATCATGCATCCTGAGTGCCTCGTAGGAGTAGTAGGAGAACTGGACTCTGGTAAGTCAAATCTTAACTACCATATCCACCCCACCCCACCTGCATGCCATCACATACCGCCACCCTTACCCTTACCCTCACACCCATCACCCCACAAACCCACACATCCCAAAAACCAAGCCCTGCATGTAACACCAATGCATGGACACCCATCACCAAAGCATGTCCAGTAGTGAGACTCACTCATGCCCCAAAATCACCAATCACACAAGGGCCACTGAGCACAGGAGTAGAGGGTCACTCACCCATAGCACAAGATGGCACACACAGATACAATAACTATGCATTTACACCCCAACAGGACCCCTACCCAACGTCACCGGACAGGAGGTGCCAGACATATCCAGTCCCCCCACAGAAAAGGCCTACAGTGATGACAGCAGCTCTACACGCCTGGATCAAGATGACCAGCCCAGCCCATCAGGGACCTCGGGACACAGTCACAAACCACCACTGAACCTCCCCCCTCAGGAAACACCACCAAAGCACCCACCCAGCGGGCCCATCCCTCTGTGCCCAGGACACGTCAATCAGCAGTGTGTCCACCACTACAGGGAACCCAGGCAAACCCACCAACCCAAGACAATCAGGGACCTGGGGTCAGTGGCAGTGGGCACACGGTTCAGGGGACAGAGGCACAGGATAACAGGGAAGCTGGGAGGACTGCTGTGCGACAGGGGGAGGACAGGCCCAGGGAACTGACATTCCACGAGGCACTCTCCAACATCATGGGAGCTTACTACCATTCCCAGGAGACCATGGGCACGGTACTGGCCAAGTTTCAGGAGACCCAGCGACTACAGGAGGAACACTGTCTGGGGATCAGGGAGGACTTGAAGTCCATCAACACCACCCTGGGCACCATTGCAGGGGTGCTGGCAGACCTTCTCAACACCAGGAGGGACACAGTGGCACACCAACGGGCCCCTGACACTAGCCTGGACAGTGAACAGCCCTCCACCTCCGCCTGCGCTAGTGGACAGGAGGCACCGCCACAGGAACAACAGGCCACCAGCCCCCCCCCCCTCCTGCAGATAGAAAACCACCCCACAAACGGTCCCTGAGATCCAGAAACAAGACAGAGAACATTGCCAAGACCCTGCCAGGAAATAAGACCCCCCTGAATGTCACCCTTCTGTCCCACTTTGTCACCCTGTCCACCTTAAACTGCCATTGCTCCACTTCCTATGACCCTTTGGACAATGCACCTGTGAAACAAATAGACTGGACTCTGCCATGGACATTCCTCCACCATCACCCCAGCCCATTTTACAACCCCCTCCACTTATTTGCACAGAAATAAACACACTTCAATCACAAAACAATCTGGAGTCAGTCTGTGCTTTCACAAATGTGTAATTGCAATATCTATGGAATATAGCAATGTCGATGTACTTGTTCACATACCAATGTAACACAGCTGTAGGCCAGCAGTAAGCATAGCAGAGGGTACAAAGTGGGCCCTAGATCCGTGAAATGGAAAGCCAAAGTGACAAGTCAGGGTCCATACACTGAGTGAAAATGACAGAATTATGCTAGCTCCAACAATAGTATGAGATGTGGGAAGCAGTTACATCTTCTTACCTGTGTCTCACTGGAAGTATTGCATGATGATGTTGTTTCGGTTGTCCACATCCTCTTCTTCTGCCTCCTCTTCTTCACTGTCCACAGGCTCCACAGCTGCCACAATACCAACATCTGGCCCATCCTCCTGCAGAAAAGGCACCTGCCGTCGCAAAGCCAGGTTGTGCAGCATACAGCAGGCCACGATTATCTGGCACACCTTCTTTGGTGAGTAGTATAGGGATCCACCTGTCAGATGGAGGCACCGCAATCTAATCCTCCTAGTTCGCCCATGTGCCTCATTGTAGCGTTCCTCTGCCCTTGTCCTGGCATTCCTCACTGGGGTCAGTAGTCATGACAGGTTGGGGTAACCAGAGTCACCTGCAAATGTTGAGGGACAACTGTTAGACAGACACTAACCCTTAGGGACAAGCCCATACCCAGACACCTATGTCAACTGTATTGGGATCTTAGGCTCACCTATTAGCCACACCCGGTGCCTCTGGCGTTGCCCCATCACATAAGGGATGCTGCTATTCCTCAAAATGTAAGCGTCATACACAGAGCCAGGATACTTGGCATTGACATGGGAGATGTACTGGTCTGCCAAACACACCATTTGCAAATTCATCGAATGGTAGCTTTTGCAGTTTCTGTACACCTGTTCATTCCTGCGGGGGGGAGTGGGTACAAATGCCACATGTGTTCCATCAATGGCACCAATGATGATGGGGATATGTCCCAGGGCAAATAAGTCACCTATCACTGTGGGCAAATCCTCCACCTGAGGGAAAACGATGTAGCTGCGCATGTGTTTCAGCAGGGCAGACAACACTCTGGACAACACGTTAGAGAACATTGGCTGGGACATCCCTGATGCCATGGCCACTGTTGTTTGAAAAGACTCACTGGCCAGGAAATGGAGTACAGACAGGACCTGCACTAGAGGGGGTATCCCTGTGGGATGGTGGATAGCAAACATCAGGTCGGGCTCCAAATGGGCGCACAGTTCCAGGATTGTTGCACGATCAAGTCTGTATGTGATTATGATGTGTCTCTCTTCCATTGTCGATAGGTCCACCAGGGGTCTGTACACTGGAGGATGCCGCCATCTCATCACCTGCCCCAGCAGACGTGCCCTATGGAGGAGAACAGCGAGCAGAGAGTCATCCAACACTGAGGTATCACAATGTGTTATTTGCAGAAACATTTGTAATTCGCAATGTGCCAGTATCTCTCTGTATTCCCGGCCTAGATAGGTGTGACGCAGTTTTTATCCATCCCATGTGGCCCCCTGAAATGGCGGTTGCCTGACCTGTAAGGTGGGACAAAGGGAAATGAGGTAACTGTGCTAGGTTGTTCACCGTCGCGGTGGGCGGTCGAAGACCGCGGCACAATTCTGCATTGGTTAACATTGGGCCTTATGGGTCCCAGGAGCCAATGACGATGTACACCAGCGGTGAAGGTACGCACCACCGCGGACGTGACCACCATTTTCTAGCTGTTCACTCATTTGATACCTGACCTTCAACAGGAGAGGACCTACACTGCAAGTGCTGCTGTGACCTGTGTCTGGAAGCGACAATGGCTACAGTGTCTGGGGAAAGGGCCCCTGCCTTCACATCGGAGGAGTTGGAGAAACTAGTGGATGGGGTCCTCCCCCAGTACACGCAACAGTACGGTCCTCCAGACAAACAGGTGAGTTCACTGTGAGCATGCTGCGTGGGCAATGCCTGTTTTGAGTGGTGTGGATGGAAGATACATGGGGGGGGCTGAGGCCTGCATGTGCGGATGGTGAGTGTATGTGCGTCAGGGCATGGGTGGGAACTGGTAGGCAATGACTATGACAGTCCGGACAGGTGAGTAATTTCCTTTCCCCCTGTACCATTCTTCTAGGTCAGCGCCCACCAGAAGAAGGGTATTTGGCGTGCCATAGCCAAGGACGTCTGGACTCTGGGGATCTACCACAGACGAAGCACCCACTGCCGTAGAAGATGGGAGGACCTGCGCCGCTGGAGCAAGAAGACGGCGGAGGTCCAGCTGAGGATGGCCTCACAACGTGGAAGGGGTGCCCGTCGCACCATGGCCCCCCTGATGTACCGGATCCTGGCGGTGGCCTATCTGGAGTTGGATGGGCACTTGAGGGCAGCCACAAGAGGGTGAGTACACTCTCATTCAGCTGACTCTGCACGCATTACGAGGTGTCTGGGTGGGGGAGGTGGGCAGTGGGTTCCCCTAGGCCAGGGCCAACTTGGTAGGCAAGGTCCCTTGTTAGGCAGGCTCTGTGGCACCCCAACCCCACTAGTGGTAAGAGCCATCTACACCTAGTCAGGCTCCTGTGACTTCCAGGTGTGCAGCAATTGGGCTTAGGCCTCGTACCCCAGGGGCATGTGAATTTTATAGGAACTGTTAGTGCATGGACTAGTGCTGAGGGCTGCTCCCTGTGTGTTGTGTCCGCCAACGGTAGTAGTGTTGCATGCACTGAACATGGTTTTCTTCTGTCTTCCCCCCCTTTTTGTTGTCTCCCTGTTCTTGTGTGCAATAGCATCATCAGGCGGAGGAGCAGTGGCACTGGAGCAGGAGGGAGCTGCAACCCACTTGGCCCTGGAGGGTGAAGCAACGGAGTCTGAAGCCACCAGTGGGACGGAGGGCGAGGGGAACTCCACGACGGGGACAGGAGTATACACCAGTGACAGCGACTCCTCCTCTGATGGGAGCTCCCATGCGGTGGCAGGCACCTCTGTGCCCACCGCATCAACAGGTACAGCCGCCACCCCCCCTACCAGCACCGCCCTCCCAGCAGCCCCTCAGCATGTTTCCCGTGCCCGCTCACCCAGGAGGGTGGGCATCTCCTTCGCCACAGGCACCTCAGGCCCTGCCCCAGTCAGCCCTGCTGCCCTCAGTGAGGAGGCTATTGACCTCCTGAGATCCCTCACTGTTCTACCATTTTGAATGCCATCAAGGGTGTTGAGAGGCATTTGCAACAAACAAATGCATACCTGGAGGGCATTCATTCTGGGCAGATGGCCCAACAGAAAGCATTTCAGGCTCTGGCCTCAGCACTGATGGCAGCCACTGTCCCAGTGTCCAGCCTCCCCCCTCCAACGTCCACTACCAAGACCCAATTCCCTGTACCTCAGCCTATCCCAAGCACACCATCAGACCAGCATGCACACTCATCAACACACAAGAGTGGACATGGCAAACATAAGCACCACACACCCCACAAGCACTCACACAAGCACCATCCCCATGCAGACACAGCAACATCCACTGCCTCCACTGTGTCCCCCTCCTCCACGTCCTCCTCCTCCCACCCAGTCTTGTCTCCACTTACACCTGCATGCACTACATCTTCAGCCACTGCCTCCATCACCAGCAAGCCCCTCACCACACACCGCTCACGTGCAATCACCACCCCCACTACCATGCACACATCCCCTGTGTCCTCTCCCAGTGTGTCTGTGAGCCCTCCTCCCAAAGTACACAAACGCAGGCACACACCCACCCAACAGCCATCCACCTCACAACAGCCTCTGGCCCATGCACCTTCATCCAAATTCAGCAAACGTACACCTCCTACAACCACTACCTCTTCCTCCACTCCCAAACCCCCTCCATCTTCCCGTCCTAGTGTGTCTAACAAGCTTTTCCTGGCTAACATTGACCTCTTCCCTTTATCTCCCCCCCTCCGTCCTTCCCCTAGGGCCAGGATTTCCAGGTCCCAGCCCAGCACCTCAGCCACCAAATCCCCAGGCACAGTGGTGCCAGCAACTGCGGGGTCATCAAGTGCACCACCCATCAGGGCTGCCAGTGTGCCACGTAGCGAGGGCAAGGACATTCCGCCACCTGCCAAGGTGAAGAAGGTGCCCACATCCTGGAGGGAGAAGCCGCACCTACCAGCCACCAAGGGCTCTGCAAAAACAAAAGGGGATAGTGGCAAGACATCTGCGGCACCATCAAAGGTGGGGAAGGGACAAAAGCAGAACAGCAGGTCAGGACAGGGCACCGACTGAGGGACCAGTGTCACCCCTTCTGTCCACGACAACACCAACCTGTACGGCGGCAAACACCGCAAGCTGCACCGCCACCTGCACAGCCACCGGCACGTCTGCAGCCTCAGCGACAGTCCCCAGCATCTTCCCCAGTGGGCAGCCGTCCAAGGCTGCAGGAGACGTACTGCTGTGTCCCTCAGAAGGTGCTGACCCATGCACCACCGCCAGCACCGCCACCACAGACACCGCCGCAAGCACCGCCACCAGCCCCGTGACGTGCTCGGACAGTGGCACCACCGCTGACATGGCTACCATCCCCAGTGGTCAGTCGTCCGAGACTGGAGGTGACTTCCTGGACCCTGGCCAGCTTCCATGAGGCATGACTTCCATCACTGTTTGCACCTGAAGGTCGAAGGCGAAGCAGCAGCAGTGTGGGGTATGTCGCTGCCTCCATGGGGTATCATGCTACCTGTTCCTCGGCAATCTCGTGGCACACACACCCAGGTGAGGGAATGGTACCGGCCACACTGCACCTGGAGCACTCTGGGCACCATGCCCCCTCCAGAACCAGTGGAGAATGACATCCACTACCTCAGTCCTTGGCAGGATGAAGCACTCTGGGCACCATGCCCCCTCCAGAACCAGTGGAGAATGACGTCCACTTGAGAGACTGTGGCTTTGCACTCCCCAGGATAAAGCAATGGGCAAACCACCCACTGGACTGGAGAGACATGAGAGACTGTGGCTTTGCACTCCCCATGATAAAGCAGTGGGCAAACCACCCACTGGACAGACTTGAGAGACTCTGGCTTTGCACTCCCCAGGATAAGGCAGTGGGCAACCCACCCACTGGAGAGACTTGAGAGACTGTGGCTTTGCACTCCCCAGGATACAGCAATTGGCATGGAGCCCCCTCGTGCAGCAGTGGCATCATGCGTTCATCCGGCTGAGGTGCCCCCCCTTCCCTTCCCCCTGAGGTGCCTGTTTCATTTCTATCTGATGCCCCAGCAGTGTTCTCTCCATTTCCAGTCAGGTATCTTGTGTGGGCTTCGCCCATGCATTTTGGGACCAGTGGTCTACGGACAATGATTGGTACACTATCCGGACTTGTTTAGTTGGTGTACATATTTGTATATACTGAATTTTGAACTTTGACTATCAGATTTTTCATGATTACAATCAGTTAATTTTGCCCTTGCGTTCTTCCGGGGGGTGGGGCGGGTGTATATGTAATGTTGCCGCAGGTATTTGTGTGTATGTTGCTGTGGGTGAGGGTGGGGGTGAGGGTGAGGGTATTGCGTGTTGCGTGTGTGTCACTCTCTTTTCCCTCCCCCCCTGTGTTGTAGGTGCAGTACTCACCGTGGTTGTTGACGGCATCTGTCCTGCTCCTGATAGAGCAGGACGAAGAGCAGCATAGGCAGCTGGCTCCATGGCGTCCTGGTTCCTCGTTGGGTGTCGAGAGGTGAGTGGTTTCCCTTCTGTGTACTGTTTCCGGTGTGCTTTTGAGAGCGTTGGTTCCGCCCCGGAAAAGGTGGCGGATAGGCATGTTGTGATAGGGTGGGTGGTACATTGTATTACACCCGTCTGTTGGCGGTTACCGCCGCGGTGTTTGTTTCTACCGCCGTGGCGGTCGTAGTGTTAAAGTTGCAGTCCATGTTGGCGGTTTCCGCCATGGTCGTGATTCCATTTTTTTTCGTCCGGCCTGTTGGTGGTATTACCGCCACTTTAACACCGACCGCAAGGGTTGTAATGAGGGCCTATGTGTTTTTACACATGTGTACATTTTCTGTCTATTATGAGTACTGCATTCATTAGCTAAGGAACAGCCTAGTCTAATGGAGTCTATTCAGAAATGTCCCCTCGCAGGGACTTCGCCCACGTCACCTATAATTACACCACGCCCAACACTGGCATCCCACATGCACCACACAGCACCCTTTTACACAACACATGGTATCAGCACATGACCGCTGTGGGTACCAATACATCAGCTGGGTCATGTTACATCTGTTCGCTGATACCACATGCAGTAGGTGCAGATAGGCTTTACTTATCCCAAGAAGTAGCCCCGGAAAAAGCAAAATGTATTCTCCGTCTCTACCTATTGTAGAATTAGGGTCAAAATACAACCTAACAGAGCCCCATAGGGTAGTAGTAAAGCTGGCCCGCCACGAGACCACCCCCACAGCATTGTACCTTCTCACCGAGCCTAGCGTTATCCAAACTCAGCTAGACAGGATGTACAGAAAGGGACCTATAGGTGAGGGTACTGTTTCGCCCCAAGATTTTCCAGAGAAGAGATTCTTTGAGGTAGCAAAACCACCTAACCAGTGCACAAACACGTCAGCTCCCGCTTCCATCTGTAGTCCCAGGGTGGTCCTTAGAGTATATGGGGCTGCCTTTGTTATCAACAAGTGGATCCCAGACATGGAGTTTCAGTGCAGGGCCATCCAGCTTGATGATATGAAGGGAAATGGGTCTCGTAGGAAAGGGTTGAATAACAGCGTAGACACCCTGTGTCAGGAGATCTGGGACACTGAGATAAATAGGTATACGTGGGCAGAAGGAAAGAGGCAACCCCTAATTATGAGAAACTCACGCTGTATTACTTATGTTTCAGAGGCAAAGGAACAATTCCTCTGGGTACGAACGAAAACAGTGGCACAATCCTCCACATTCCGGACATGCAATGGGGCACCTCCACGCTAATGGACACCTACTGGAAATGCAGCGAGTTTGCATACACTCAGCTCGTCCCTGGATGAAGTGGCCTCTGCTCCCTCATCACCATACACACCCTAACCCTGGTCATCCCTGGAGAAGATCTGTCTGAACTGTACCAACACCTGCTAAGGAAGAAGATACCTTTGTTGCATCAGGCTCAAGAGAAAAGAACTGCTGATTATTTTGGTTGGGTTCAGTACAAGGACATTCCAGAGGAATTCAGACCATTTACCAATCCCAAGTATCCGTGGGAGTGTCCATACCCTTCTTCACCTTGCAGACAAAAGCGAAAGCCCTCTGGTTGCAAATAATCTGGTGGTAAATGCTCAAAATGATGAACAGCAGTGAGCTCTCCCTTAATGCAATCAAGGAAGAACTGAGAGCCATCTGCCTCATGGTTATGTAACATCAGTACGTGTTGGACATGATGAAAGCAATGGAGGATGGGGTGTGCACGAAGACCGGTGCATCTTGCTGTAGATTCATACCTGGCTATGACATGGCCATGGGACTCTGACTTTTGCCATTGAAGCATTGCACTGACTACAAAAAGACATGCCTGAAGAGGGAGGTGCCCCCTGAGAAGGAGTGATTCAAGAACTGGCTCCACCAGTGGCTGACCGGTCTGTGCACA
Source organism: Pleurodeles waltl (assembly GCF_031143425.1). Classification (NCBI taxonomy): domain Eukaryota; kingdom Metazoa; phylum Chordata; class Amphibia; order Caudata; family Salamandridae; genus Pleurodeles; species Pleurodeles waltl. The sequence goes on along the minus strand of NC_090446.1, from coordinate 1,327,422,673 downwards.
TCATTGTTGCCCGTTCTCATCGTATTGCTATTTTTGTGTGGTTTCGTGCAAGTGGGAGTTTCCTACTGTAGAAACACAGTCCTCAAATTGGGTAGAATGCAAGTAGCTAGGGAAGTGGGACAACAAACTCCCAACAATGTGACTGTCATGACATATAGGTTTGATGGTGTAGTTCAAAATTCAACTAAAGGGGGGAATGTTAATACTGGAGTAATCAATGTTGATGCACACACAAATACATTTATATGCACAAAGTTGCATCACCATTATTAGATTCCCCTGTCGTGAACTCTCAGTCGACCCTGGCACAAAACTATGTGGTCAGGCAGGCTCTGAGACCTAGGCCTCAGGTTACTAACATGTCACAGGTGGGGTAACATGTAGCCAGCAGATAAACGCACAAACAGGAAAACTTAGATCAAATCCCACAGATAGGAACAGTGACAGACCAATGGTTCCAGGACATTGGCTCCAATAAAACACACATAGCCAGAGGGGTGTGTGCATTCCTAAAACACCATAAAGTTAGGTGTCACATGTAGTTAAGAACGCTTAGCCAATCAGAATACAGCACACACAGCTCAAGCTCGACCAGGCGCCTTTCAAGCCGGACATCTGGACACGTACTCACTGGCCCACATTGTTTTTCTATTTATTAATACAAAAGGTAAAGATTGAGATATTGGTCGACCGTCCAAAAACCAGGACAGAAGCAATAGTGAATATTCAATAAATCGTTATGTTCAAAGGCCCAACCTATTCAAAACTAACCAGCCCAATACCTTAACCACAGAGCTGGTTAAAGAAATGGGGCAATAACATCTAGGGTCGGTGTGGTTTCCCTTCTTAAAGATGGGTACAACCCTGAGGTAGAACATGATTTTGGTATGGGCTGTTTGGCAACCGCATTAAGATATAAGGTAATCAAAGAGACCCAAAGTGCTAATTTGGATTCAAAAACATCCCAAGGGACTCCATCGGGCCGGGGCACTTATTAGATGGGAGCACCTGTATGACATTGCAAACCTCCTCACAGGAAAAAGTAATGGAAACACTGGAGACCCCAGTCGCCGGAGGATCACAAGAACTCGGCTCATTACAAATAGCCTAAGAATGAGATCTGAGGTGATCTGTAGCAAAGCACACGGGAAACCTTTTTGGAGGCCAAAATAAAGGACACTGTTAAAGGGTTGTGGTCACTCAATGGACACCAGATCACCTCAAAGTTTGAAAGAAAGTGAACCATAGGCGAGGGAATAAAGATAATCAATCACACTAGCAGCCCCTCTGCCAAGAAAAGTGGGTGTGTTCCCTTTAGATTCAGTCTCAATCAAAGAAGAATAGATAGAAACAGAGTTAAATCACCAGCTAAGATAACAAAGCTGTTTTCCAGGGTAGATTTTAGCCAGCTGTCAAGAAAAGTCTAAGAACTTGAGCTTGACCAAGAGATCCAGACAGAGAAAAAGCGTTATAAACGTTTATTATAAGTAAACTAGGAAAGTTATGAAATGTTAATAGAACTGCAACCAGGTTTGGTGAACTGGTGTGGATCTATTTGGCTTTATAGCCTAAGTTGAGTAAAACCAAAATTAGAAGCCTACCTCTTGCCCTGCCATGAGATGAAGGGATAGCTAGAATAGAGAGAGAAAGAAAGCCATTAAGTGAAGGCTGGAATCAATATTGCAGGTTTCTTGTGGGCACACAATTTTGAACCTCAACAAAAAAGTATAGAAAGCCTCATTACCCATTTTGTTAGTAAGACCGGCAACGTTCCTACTAAGGATCGTAAAGATGTCGAAGGACCCTGAGCGCAGCAACGTATCACACAGACTAGGACACAATCTCTCATCATGAACGGTTGGTAGTCAATCGCTATCACATAAGGAAGTGAAAGGAGCAAGTCTATTGGAATAGGATATACTGCCTTCAAACAAGGGCCTGTGTTATAATATAATTGTTATAATTGTTGGTGTAATCCAACCATAAGTATTATAGTAGGCTGTCATAATTATGTTTCCTACTGTTTTATTCTCCTATTCCATTTCCTATTATCATTTCCATATAACCCCCTATTGTATGGTTCTTAATGATAAAATGGTGCACTCCTTTCCGTCCTTTGGAATGTTGAATAATGGTACAACCAGGAGTGCACCTTAGAATGTTGATGAAGTAAAGGGTTGGTTGTCAGAGGCAGTGAGAAGTGAAGGTGCTATGCAAGGAGTCTGCTAATAAACTGACTATTAAATCAGCCGGTCTCTACTGATTTCAAGATTATAACAGAAGAACTTTTGGCGACGAGGATGGGATACTGCGCAGGGGCAGTAAAGACTCCTTGCCCCTGATTTGTTCGGCACCACAGTGAATTATCTGATTCCTGCTTTGGGACCAAGAAGGTACAGTCAAGTGGTGCCTGTGTGTCTTTAGCGGGCAGAGAGCATCTGAGGACGCAACCATCTCAAGTGTCAACTGCAGTGTGATGGATGTCTAGCTATTCAGCACGTCATCAGGGATTACTCTGTGCAAAGAGTCAAGCGGCAGGATCGTGAGTGTCATGTTGTTAATTTTACGAGGATTAACATGTAACCTGGCCGAACGCTATTGGGGTGAAGATTATGGCGTTGTAGCGCTGACGCGTAGCGCTGAAGATAACCTTAGTGATACAGCCATTTTTGCCTGCTAAGTGTGCTGCCCGTGAGAGGAAATCACTGTCTCACGCTGGCGGTGTTCGAACGACGTGGCCTGAATTAAGCATCGGCGCATGAGGAGGCGTCTCTTAGCGGTACTAAACTGCGGTGTGTGAGTGTTCCGAGTGACACGGCGTCTCAGAATGGCTCTGAGGCACGGGGCGTGAGCGCTCTGAGTAAGCCCAGGGTTAGCAGAGCGGCGCTGAAGCGCGGCGTGTGGCCGTCCTAGTACTGCACTAAGGAGAGAACGGGCACGTCTTCGTTGGTCTATGCGTTGAAGGGCTTTCATCATTAAAAGCCCTCGTGTATGAAACGTGAAACGCGAATGGAATACTAGCATTTCATATCTCCAAATATCGGGAGCTTACCGGCAAAGCTCTGAATTCCTCGAGGGAATCGGACTGGTGAAGTGAGGTAATCCTCGCGACTGAAGCAAGCTTTCCTGTAGATGAACGCTCTACAAAATAAAAGCCCTGTGGATTTAGGCTATTTCAAAATAAGAGTGTAATTTTGTGAAATTCATATTGCTCACAAGTGCAGACTATAATAGACTGTGAATACATTACAAGTGGATATATTATAGAATGTGTTGCATATCTTAGTACTAGTTTATTCTGTAATACAGTTGTGAAGCTGAGTGTTAATACAAAGGGCACATCATTGTAAACAGTGTGCCAAGAGAGTGTATTGGGAGAAAAACTGGGAAGGAGCAGAATTCACTCAATACGATACCATTTGGTAACGTTTTACCCTTTTTTTTTTTACTATAAAAGAAGTGACAACGAAATGGCTGCTGCAGGGATGTCCCAACCTCCCCCGTTCTTAAATGAAATTGGTGAACCGTTATTACCTTGGAAGGAATGGTCTAAGTTGTTTGCGTCTTACTTAATTGCTATAGGTGGAGAAAAGTTTACAGCATTAAGGAAGCAACATATACTATTACACAACATAGGAATACATGGTAGAAAAGTATATGAGAGTCTGACAGTCAATGAAGAAGAAGGAGAGGAGGATGGGGAAAATGTTGATGTTTTCCAACAAACGTTGGACAGGTTGGAGGGTCATTTCGGGCACAAAGTTAATATTGTATTAGAACGACATAGATTTTTCAGTAGAGTACAGGCCAAGGATGAAAAGGTAGGAACCTACATAGCTTCCTTGCGAGGGCTCGCCCAAACGTGTGTTTTTGGGGATCTAGAAGACTCATTGATTCGTGATCAGTTAGTTAGGTGTACGAATAGCCCAAGGGTGCAAGAGAAGCTTCTTACTCACAACCCTACTCTAAAAGAAGCTGTGGATATGGCAAGGAGCATTGAGCATACAGTGGAATGTATGAGAGAGATTAAAAGCACACCTGAGATAGATAGTGTAAAAGAAATAAAAGGTGGCAATACAAAGGATGAGGGAGCGGACAATGAAGAGTCAGTAGTGTTGGCCACCACTGTAAGGAAGAATCTTAATGAAGACATATCTAAAGGAAGATGTTTCAGATGTGGGAACCCCAAACATCTAGCCAATAGTCCTTTGTGCCCGGCACGTGGTTGCATGTGCAGGAAGTGTGGTGCAAAAGGGCACTATGCGAGAGTGTGCAAAAATGATAAAAACACAAAGAAAAAATTAAATAGAGTAGAAGAATTTACTGATTTAGGTACTAAGTTTATCCTACAAGTCAAAGGGAAGCAGGGAACAGAATCCCGCAACAACGCTTATCCTATGTGTGACATCAGGCTTGATGATATAGCGGTGGAGGTTTATGCCGATTCTTGTTCACCTTATACATTCTTGAACTACCAAACTTTTGTTGACAAGTTCCAAATGCGGGGTTATAAATTGCACTCTGCCAACATTAAACCGGGGGGGTACAACAACGACCCAATACCTCTTAAGGGAATGCTAGAACTAGACATTATGTTCAAGGATAGACATACGAAATGAGAGGTGTACATTACTGAGAAGGGATCTAATTTACTGGGATGGAGGCACCAGAGGGAGCTTGGAATCAAACTGGATCCCAATGGCGAGGAACAAGTGTTACTAGTAAGTTTGCAGAGATTTTGTGAAAGAGTTTGTGAGGAATGTCCAAGACTGTTTGACGATAGGTTAGGGTTGTTGAAAAATTTCCAGCACAAAATTAAACTTAAGGAGGGTGCGACACCTGTGGTACAAAAAGTGAGATCTGTCCCGTATCTAATGAGGGAACCGTTGAAGGAAGAATTGAACAAATTGGTCAAATCAGGAGTTATAGAACCTATTGAGAGCTCTTTATGATTGGCGCCAATTGTGGTCACAAAGAAACCCAATGGAAGAGGTATTCGTCTATGTGTGGACTTGAGGGATTTAAACGCGAACATATGGGTAGATAGATTTCCCTTACCCAAAATAAATGAGATGGTAAGCATGTTGGGGTCCGCTAAACATTTTAGTGTGATTGATCTATCTTCCGCATACCACCAGGTGGAGTTACACCCTACTTCACGCTCACTCACGTCCTTTATTACTCCATTTGGGGCATTTAGATATCGCAGGATGCCATTTGGCCTCGCATCAGCCGCTGCGGTATTCCAAAGAATCATGCAGAAGATTTTGCAGGAAATCAAGAAAGTTATGTGCTTCCAAGATGACATACTAGTATATGGGAGTACGGAAGGCGAGCACAATGGAACCTTAAGAAAAGTTTTACAGGCTTTAGATAAAGCCGGCATGACCATCAGGAAGGATAAGTGTCAACTAGGGGTTGAATCGGTGGATTACTTAGGACATAAAATAAGTAAAGATGGTGTTGAACCCAAATGCGATCTAGTAGTGGCTGTAAAGGAAGCTCCAGCTCCTACCAATAAAGATGAATTGAGATCATTTTTGGGTTTAGCGCAGTATGATGGTCATTCTGACCTCGGCGGTAAAAGGCGCCTACCGCCGGTCAGAAATCCTCCATAATCCCGCCGCGGTCGCGAAAACCCGCCACGGTCATTCTGACCCGCAGAAGGCAAACCTCCGAAAATCCGACAGCCACAACAGACCGCCAGACCAGCGGTCGGCGGAAAAGTGGAGGTGACAAAACCTCCACCGTCACGCCAACAGAAATACGCCCATGCCATTACGACCCACGAATCCACGCGGCGGTCTTTCAAACGCGGTATTCCATTGGCGGGACACACCGCCGCGGTCAGAATACACACAAACGAACAAAACTCAGCCACATTGGCCGATTTGAATTCCACACACCTGATACACATACACACACCACTCCCACACACACAATACAATATAAAACACACACCCACATCACCCACAAACCCCTACGACCAAAAATTCTGAAAGAAGGCCAGAGCGAGACACCACCATCCACAAACTAGCAGCCACAGCCACTCAACACCATCACCCACACACTATCCACACACAAAACAACACACACCACCACACTCAACACACTTAACTACACATACTCCACCCCACACATCATACACACCACCCCATGGCACCCCAAAGACACCCCCGCTTCTCAGACGAAGAACTCAGGGTCATGGTGGAGGAAATCGTTCGGGTAGAGCCCCAGCTGTTCGGCACACAGATCCAATACACCAGCATTGCCCGGAGGACGGAGCTATGGCAGAGGATTGTCGACAGGGTCAACGCTGTGGGACAGCACCCCAGAAATCGGGAAGACATCAGGAAGCGATGGAACGACCTACGGGGGAAGGTGCGTTCCATGGTATCCAGGCACAACATCGCCGTGCAGAAGACTGGCGGAGGACCCCCACCTCAACCCCCACAATTTACAACATGGGAGGAGGAAGTCTTGAACATCCTGCATCCTGACGGCCTCGCAGGAGTCGGCGGAGGAATGGATACTGGTAAGTTGAAGCTTCACTACTGCTTCCCCCCCACCTGCATGCCAAATCATACCCCAACCCTCACCCCCATCCTCGAACCCCACCCTCACCCCCACCCCCATCCTCACCCCCACCCTCACCCCCACCACCATCCTCACCCCCACCACCATCCTCACCCCCACCCCCAGCACACCTATTCCCTGCCAATGTCTCACCATCACAACCCACACATCCAAAAACCTAGGCCTGCATGCGTCCACTAAGCATGGACACCCATCACCAAAGCATGCCCAATGCATATACACATCCCCCCCACAAGCCACCCTCACCAAAGCCCCCACACACGAATGCCAGCACTTGGGGACACGGGAACCCACAGATACACCCATATGCCACACATTGAAACTATAACCATACCTCTATACCCCTGCAGGACCCGACCGTCAACACACCGCCGCGGAGGGCCCAGAATTCTCCACACCCCCCACCCAAGAGGCCGTCAGCGATGACAGCAGCTCTGTCGACCTGGACACCGATGACCAGCCCGGACCATCGGGGACCTCTGGACAGTCGGTTCCCCTCACACAGGCCCAGGCCACTACAGACCCAAACCCCTCTGGGAACACCAGCACAGCTCCCACCCAGCGGGCCCATGCCTCTGTCTCCAGGGCGCGTCAATCTGCGGTGTGTCTACCACTACAGGGCACCCAGGATAACCCACCACCCCAACAACAACAGGGACCTGGGGGCAGTGGTAGTGGGCACACCGGCCAGGGGGCAGAGGCCCAGGGAAACAGGGCAACTCGGAGGGCAGCTGTGCGACAGGGGGGGGACGGGCCCAGGGAACCCACTCTCCACGAGGCCCTCACCACCATCATGGGAGCATACAACCGCTCCCAGGAGACGATGGCGACGGTACTGGCCCGGTTCCAGGAGATCCAGGTACTGCAGGAGGAACACTATCGGGGGTACAGGGAGGACATCAGAGCCCTCACCTCCACCCTGGTTACCATGGTAGGGCTGCTGCAGGACCTCATCAACACCAGGACGGACACTCAACAACACCCAAGGGCCCCTGCCACTAGCCTGGACCAAGAACAGCCAACCACCTCCGCCGGCGCTAGTGGACAGGAGGCCCCCGCACAGCAGCAGCCCACCAGACCCCCACCTCCTGCAGGAGAAGAACCACCCCGCAAGAGGGCCCTGAGATCTCGCAAGAAGACAGAGTAGGATGTCAAGACCCCCGCCAGCAAAGGATACCACCTGATGTCATCCCACTGTCCCACATTGTCACCCTGTCCATCCTTGAACTGCCCATGCTCCATCTCTCCACAGGCCTCTGGACAATGCACCTGTGTGACTGTTACTCTGGACTCTGCCATGGACATTCCTTCACCATAGCCCCCACCCACTTGAAACCACCCATCCCATTTTGAGCACTTAAATAAACACCTATTTTGCACAAAACTATCTGGAGTCTGGCTGTGATTTCAAAATATTGTAATTGACATGACAGTGCAAATATGTCCTTGTACATAGTGAAGTCAACAAACAGCTGCCACAAAGCTGTAGTCCATGGGGAAACGAAGCACAGGACTCGTAGTGGGGACCCCAGATCTGAAATAGGGAGGGAAAAGCCACAACTCAGTCATCATACACTGGGGCAAATAGACAGGCAGCAGAGATGCAGGAGAGTAGTTCACATTTACTAAATTATCTTTGAATTGTTACCTGTGTCCTATTGGAAGTACTGTTCAATGTTTCAGCCCCGTCGTCTTCCTCCTCGTCACTCTCCTCAGGTTCCACCGCTGCCACAACACCACCGTCTCGACCATCCTCCTGCAGGAAAGGCACCTGGCGGCGCAAAGCCAGGTTGTGAAGCATGCAGCAGGCCACGATGATGTGACACACCTTCTTAGGTGAGTACATTAGGGATCCACCTGTCATATGCAGGCACCGAAACCTGGCCTTTAGGTGCGTTCGATCACCCTCCTAGTACGCCCATGGGCCTCATTGTACCGTTCCTCTGCCCTGGTCCGGGGATTCCTTACTGGGGTCAGTAGCCACGACAGGTTGGGGTACCCAGAGTCCCCCAATAGCCATACACGGTGTCTCTCTAGCTGTTCCATCACGTAAGGGATGCTGCTATTCCTCAGGATGTAGGCGTCATGCACTGACCCTGGGAATTTGGCATTTACATGCGAGATGTACTGGTCAGCCAAACACACCACCTGGATGTTCATTGAATGGTAACTTTTTCTGTTCCTGTACACCTGCTCCCTGTCTCTTGGGGGAACCAAAGCCACATGGGTCCCATCAATGGCACCAATGACGTTGGGAATATGTCCAAGGGTGTAGAAATCACCCTTCACTGCAGCCAATTCGCCCACCTCAGGGAAAATGATGTAGCTCCTCACGTATTTCATCAGGGCAGACAACACTCTGGATAACACCTTCGAAAACATGGGCTGAGACATCCCATAAGCAATTCCCACTGTTGTCTGAAATGAACCACTTGCCAAGAAATGGAGTACTGACAGGACCTGCACCAGAGGGGGAATCCCTGTGGGTTGGCGGATGGGGGACATCAGGTCGGGCTCCAGCTGGGCACACAGTTCATGTATAGTGGCACGGTTAAGACGGTAGGTCAGGATAATGTGGCGTTCTTCCATTGTCGACAGGTCCACCAGCGGACGGTACACGGGAGGATTCATCCGTCTCCTCGCCAAACCCAGCGGACGGTGCCTAGGAAGGACAACATGGAGCACACAGTCAAGCAACCCACAGGTACGTACTCACAGCTAGCACAGTAAACGATTCTCTATGCAGTGAATGGCGTGTCTGAGTGGCTATGCAAGGCCTAGGCCTGTGTGACGCAGTTGAAATTGAGCCATGTGGACCCTCGAAATGGCGGCTGCCTGACCTGTGAAGTGTGACAATGGGATGTGAGGTCAATGCGCTGGCGTGGCACACCGCGGCGGGCGGCGGGCGAAGACCGCGGCGCGAAGCCGCATTGGTTAACATTGAAGCCTATGGGTTTCAGGAGCCAATGGCGAAGGGCGCCGGCGGTGGCGGTACGCACCGCCGTGGTACGCACCGCCGCGGACGTGACCGCCATTTCCTATCTACTTATCCACTTGCGACTTGAACTTTCACAGGAGAGGACCTATACTGCAAGTGTTGCTGTGACCTCGGTCTGGAAGGGACAATGGCTGCTGCGACTGGGGAAAGGGCCCCTGCCTTCACTGGAGAGGAGTTGGAGAAACTTGTGGATGGGGTCCTCCCCCAGTATGCGCTACTCTACGGTCCTCCAGACCAACAAGTGAGTTTAATTCAATCTGGATTTGGGGCCACTGGCTGGCTTGGGGGCCTGGCGGGGGGCCTGGCGGGGATGGGGGGGCATGTTGGGGTTGGCGGGGGCCTGGCGGGGGGCCTGGCGGGGATGGGGGGGCATGTTGGACCTGGTGGGGGGCATGGCGGGGGGCCTGGCGGGGATGGAGGGCGTTGGGCCTGGCTTGGGGGCCTGGCGGGGGGCCTGGCGGGGATGGGGGGGCATGTTGGGGCTGGCGGGGGGCCTGGCGGGGATGGGGGGGCATGTTGGGGCTGGCGGGGGGCCTGGCGGGGATGGGGGGCATGTTGGGCCTGGTGGGGGGCATGGCGGGGGGCCTGGCGGGGATGGGGGGGCATGTTGGGGCTGGCGGGGGGCCTGGCGGGGGTGGGGGGCATGTTGGGCCTGGTGGGGGGCATGGCGGGGGGCCTGGCGGGGATGGGGGGGCATGTTGGGGCTGGCGGGGGGCCTGGCGGGGATGGGGGGGCATGTTGGGGCTGGCGGGGGGCCTGGCGGGGATGGGGGGGCATGTTTGGGCTGGCGGGGGGCCTGGCGGGGATGGGGGGGGCATGTTGGGGCTGGCGGGGGGCCTGGCGGGGATGGGGGGCATGTTGGGCCTGGTGGGGGGCATGGCGGGGGGCCTGGCGGGGATGGGGGGCGTTGGGCCTGGTGGGGGGCATGGCGGGGGGCCTGGCGGGGATGGGGGGCGTTGGGCCACTGGCAACGAAAATGCAGACAAACTTGAACGGGGTATTTCTCCCTCCCTGTACGTGTCACATAGGTCCGCGCCCATGAGAAGATCGGGATTTGGCGTGCCATCGCCAAGGAAGTCCGGACCCTGGGGGTCCACCATCGACGGGGCACCCACTGCCGCAAGAGGTGGGAGGACATCCGCCGCGGGACCAAGAAGACCGCCGAGTCTCTGCTGGGGATGGCCTCCCAACGTAGGCGGGGTGCCTGCCGTCAACTGACCCCCCTGATGTTCCGGATCCTGGCGGTGGCCTACCCTGATTTGGATGGGCGCGTGAGGGCAGCACAGCAGACACAAGGGGGTGAGTACAAGCATTATCTACTCTGTTGTCGCGCAGTGGAGGTGTCTGGGTGGGGGAGGAGGGCTGTGGGTCCCCCTAGGCCAGGGCGATATCTGTAGGCTGGGCACCCCCGTAAGCCCCTGTGTCCCCAGCCACCACCCTCAGTAGTTTGTCAGTACAGCCATCCCTGGGCCGTGTCATCCATGGGTGCAGTTGTCAACTCTAGGCGTGTAGGGCATGTTCCACGGAATGCGTAGCGGACCCCAAGTGCGCAACTTAGTGCAGGGGGCATCTGTGTCTGTCATGTCCGCTAACTGTACCGGAGATCCATGTACTCAATATCCCTTTATTTCTCTCTCCCCCCCCCTTTTTGTTTGTCTTTCTGTGCTTGTGTGCATCAGCATCATCAGGCGGAGGAGAAGTGGCATCGGGGCAGGAGGGAGCTGCATCTCACATGGCCCAGGAGGGCCATGCCACAGAGTCAGACTGGACCAGTGAGACGGAGGGCGAGGGGAGCTCCACAACGGGGACGACTGGACCCTGCAGCGACACGGACACGTCCTCGGAAGGGAGCTCCCTTGCGGGGGTGGCACCATCCGTGCCCCCCGCCATTACAGGTACAGCCGCCACCCAGCGCACTATCTCCGCCCTCCCAGCAGCCCCTCAGCGTTCGCCCCGTGCCCGCTCTGCCAGGAAGCCGGGCATCTCCTTCGCCCCAGGCACCTCAGGCCCTGCCCCTGTTACCCCCGCTGCCCTCAGTGAGGAGGTCATTGACCTCCTCCGAACGCTCATTGTTGGGCAGACTACCCTTTTGAATGCCATCCAGGGGGTGGAGAGGGAGGTTCATCGCAGCAATGCGTACCTGGAGGGCATTCATTCGGGTCAGGCTGCCCATCAGCGATCGTTCCAGGCTCTGGCCTCAGCACTGACGGCAGCCATTGTCCCTGTCTCCTGCCTCCCTCTACTAACTCCCTCCTCCCAGTCTCCTGTTCCTCTGCCTGTCCCACCCACACCATCAGACCAGCCTGCACACACCTCAACACCCAAGAGAAGCTCATCCAAACATAAGCACCACAGATCACGCAGACATTCACACACGCAACATTCCGATGCAGACATGCCAACAGTCACTACCACCTCTGTGACCCCCACCTCCTCGTCTCCCTCCTCCCTCCCTGTGACGTCTACACTCACACCTCCATTCACCTCACCATCAGCCAGTGTTTCCATCACCAGCACACCCTCCACTCCAGTCCGCACACGTGCAGTCACCACCCCCACTGCCATTTACACGTCCCCTGTGTCCTCCCCCACTGTGTCTCTCACCCCCTCTTCCACACCACACAAACGCAGCCACCCACCCACCCAACAGCCATCCACCTCACGACAGCCTATCCCTCCTGCACCTGCACCCAAAGACAGCAAACGTGACTCACCTACAACCACATCCTCTCCCTCCACTCCCATTCCCACTGTACCTACCACTCTCCATTGTCCCAAGAAACTCTTCCTCGCCACTGCTAACTTCTTTCCTGACCCTGAGCCCCCCCCTCCTTCTCGTCGGGGTAAGAAGAGCACCTCAGCCACCACCAGCCCTGCAGCCCCCTTGACAAGGGTGCAGGGGTATTGGAGCCCACCAGCCCGCATGTCTGGATCTTCGCCCAGCAGCAAGGGGACAGCCAGCCCACCCCCTGGGAAGAGGAGCAGAAGGTGGAAGGGGCGCCGCAGGAGCCCGGCTTCTACATCCCCCCCGGACACCACCCAGGGACAGTCACCAGCCACAGCTCCAAAGGGAGGAAAGGGCCACAGACTCCCGACTAAGGAGGGCAAGGGCAGCAAGTCGGAGAGGTCAGGCTGCAGGCCTGCTGCCCAGGAGGAGCCCACCACCCCCATAGCCGCTGCCCAGGGAGGACCCAGCCCAGCTGGCCAGGAGGGCCCCACCACCCACAGCCCAGGTGGGCATTGAAGGAGCACCATCCCCGCTGCCCAGGAGGGCACCACCAGGCAATGAGCAGTTGGCCATAGACCGGCCGCCGTCTCAAGCCCCGCTGAACTGGGCCCCGCCGTCTCAAGCACCGCTGAACTGGGCCCCGCCGTCTCAAGAACCGCTGAACTGGGCCCCGCCGTCTCCAGCACCGCTCCGCTGGGGACCGCCGTCTCAAGCACCGCTGAACTGTGCCGCGCCGTCTCAAGCCCCGCTGAACTGTGCCCTGCCGTCTCAAGCACCGCTGAACTGGGCCCCGCCGTCTCAAGAACCGCTGAACTGGGCCCCGCCGTCTCAAGCACCGCTCCGCTGGGGACCGCCGTCTCAAGAACCGCTGAACTGGGCCCCGCCGTCTCAAGCCCCGCTGAACTGTGCCCCGCCGTCTCAAGCACCGCTGAACTGGGCCCCGCCGTCTCAAGAACCGCTGAACTGGGCCCCGCCGTCTCAAGCACCGCTCCGCTGGGCCCCGCCGTCTCAAGCACCGCTGAACTGGGCCCCGCCGTCTCAAGCACCGCTGAACTGGGCCCCGCCGTCTCCAGCACCGCTCCGCTGGGGACCGCCGTCTCAAGCACCGCTGAACTGTGCCCCGCCGTCTCAAGCCCCGCTGAACTGTGCCCCGCCGTCTCAAGCACCGCTGAACTGGGCCCGCCGTCTCAAGAACCGCTGACCTGGGCCCCGCCGTCTCAAGCACCGCTCCGCTGGGGACCGCCGTCTCAAGAACCGCTGAACTGGGCCCCGCCGTCTCAAGCCCCGCTGAACTGTGCCCCGCCGTCTCAAGCACCGCTGAACTGGGCCCCGCCGTCTCAAGAACCGCTGAACTGGGCCCCGCCGTCTCAAGCACCGCTCCGCTGGGCCCCGCCGTCTCAAGCACCGCTGAACTGGGCCCCGCCGTCTCAAGCACCGCTGAACTGGGCCCCGCCGTCTCCAGCACCGCTCCGCTGGGGACCGCCGTCTCAAGAACCGCTGAACTGGGCCCCGCCGTCTCAAGCACCGCTCCGCTGGGGACCGCCGTCTCAAGAACCGCTGAACTGGGCCCCGCCGTCTCAAGAACCGCTGAACTGGGCCCCGCCGTCTCAAGCACCGCTCCGCTGGGGACCGCCGTCTCAAGAACCGCTGAACTGGGCCCCGCCGTCTCAAGCCCCGCTGAACTGTGCCCCGCCGTCTCAAGCACCGCTGAACTGGGCCCCGCCGTCTCAAGAACCGCTGAACTGGGCCCCGCCGTCTCAAGCACCGCTCCGCTGGGCCCCGCCGTCTCAAGCACCGCTGAACTGGGCCCCGCCGTCTCAAGCACCGCTGAACTGGGCCCCGCCGTCTCCAGCACCGCTCCGCTGGGGACCGCCGTCTCAAGAACCGCTGAACTGGGCCCGCCGTCTCAAGCACCGCTCCGCTGGGGACCGCCGTCTCAAGAACCGCTGAACTGGGCCCCGCCGTCTCAAGCACCGCTCCGCTGGGGACCGCCGTCTCAAGAACCGCTGAACTGGGCCCCGCCGTCTCAAGCACCGCTGAACTGGGCCCCGCCGTCTCAAGCACCGCTCCGCTGGGGACCGCCGTCTCAAGCACCGCTGAACTGGGCCCCGCCGTCTCAAGCACCGCTGAACTGGGCCCCGCCGTCTCAAGCACCGCTGAACTGGGCCCCGCCGTCTCCAGCACCGCTCCGCTGGGGACCGCCGTCTCAAGCACCGCTGAACTGGGCCCCGCCGTCTCCAGCACCGCTCCGCTGGGCCCCGCCGTCTCAAGCACCGCTGAACTGGGCCCCGCCGTCTCAAGCACCGCTGAACTGGGCCCTTCAAGGCAAGAAGCGCTGAACTGGGCCCTTCCAGGCAAGAACCGCTGGCCCTTTGGCAGACGTGGCAGGGCAGGATCTGTCTCGGGCAGGGCTGCAGGATGTCCTCTGGCCAACATGCCTCCTCCAGTGGCAGTGGAGTCTGTTATGGACTGTTTGGACTGTGGGCAGGCCACCCACTGTATGGACTGTATGGACTGTGGCTTTGCACTCCCCAGGATGGCCCAGTGGGCAGGCCACCCACTGTATGGACTGTATGGACTGTGGCTTTGCACTCCCCAGGATGGCCCAGTGGGCAGGCCACCCACTGTATGGACTGTATGGACTGTGGCTTTGCACTCCCCAGGATGGCCCAGTGGGCAGGCCACCCACTGTATGGACTGTATGGACTGTGGCTTTGCACTCCCCAGGATGGGCCAGTGGTCATGGAGTCCCCTCGTGGATCTGGCGTCGTGTACTCAAGTGGCTGAGGTGCCCCCCTTCCCTTCCCCCTGAGGTGCCTGTCCTATTTTCTTTCTGATGCCCCTGCAGTGTTCTCTCCGTGGAGTTCTTGTCGTGGGACTGGGCCTTGCCCCTTTGCACAGGACCCCTGTGGTCCACGGACAGTGGTTGGACTACATTTAGTAGCTGTATATATTTTGTACATAGTTTATTTATTTATTGGGATTACTGGTGTCCATATTTCAATATATCTGCCCGTTTATGATCTCTTCTTTTGGTCTTTGCATTATTTCGGAGGGGGGGGTTTGTGGGTTGTGACAGTGATCTGTGGGAATGCATTGATGTGTGTGTTGTAGTGGGTATGGGTGGGTGGGTGTGTGCCGGTAATCTTTTCCCTCCCCTGTGTCGTAGGTGGGGTACTCACCGATGTCTTCCGCGCCGCCGGGCGTGCTCCTGGTACAGGAGCAGGTATAGGAGTGCGGGGATGACCTGCAACTCGGGTTCCATACTGCCGGAATCTCGCGTGGAGTGCGTAGAGGTGAGCGTTTTCCCGTTCGTAGTCTGTTTCCGCTGTGTTTTTATCGGCGGTGCTCCCGCCCAGGAAAAGGTGGCGGATTGGTGGGTCGTGATAGGGTGGGCGGTACATTGTCTGCCGCCTGGCTGTTGTCGGGGACCGCCGCGCTGTTTGTTTGTGCCGCCGTGGCGGTCGGAGTGTTAATGCGGCGGGCTGTGTTGGCGGTTCCCGCCAGGGTCAGAATTGCATATTTTGGACCGCCGGCCTGTTGGCGGCTTGGCCGCCGCATTATCACCGACCGCCAGGGTCAGAATGAGGGCCTATATGTCCAAGTTTGTTCACAACTTTGCAGCAGTCACTGCTCCTATGAGAGCATTATTAAAAAAAGACATACCCTTTGTGTGGAATGAAGAGAGTCAGGGTTCGTTTGAAGAAGTCAAGGAAGCCATTGTCCATTGCCCCACGTTAGGGAACTTTGACACCACCAGGAAAACGTGGCTCACCACGGATGCGAGTGGAAAAGGTTTAGGTGCCACGTTATCCCAATGTGTAAATGGGCAGGAAAGGATCGTGGCGTTTGCATCCAAATCATTAAAGGAGGCAGAACTAAATTATTCCACGATAGAGAGGGAGGCTTTAGCCTGTTTTTGGGCCGTCAATCATTTCAAATACTTCTTATGGGGATTGCCGTTTGTGGTTAGAACAGACCACAAACCACTCATTTCATTATTTACGGTTAAAGGCAAAGACCAACCTACCCCTCGTATTGCAAGGTGGATTATGGGGTTGGAAGGCTTTAATTTTGACATGCAATATGTCCCCGGCAAGAGAAATGTGGTGGCTGACTGTCTTTCGAGACTACCTAGGAAGGGTGGAAAGGATGAATTTATTGAGAGCCTTGATCCAGTGTTTCATGTAGAACTGTCAGGTATTACCAAAGAAGAATGGGTCACAGCTACAACTTTGGATAACATTATACAAACTTTGAAAGATATGATTTTGAGGGGTTGGCCAAATAGTTGTCAGCAACTTGATGAGGAGGTAAAGGGGTATTGGGAGGTACGTTCTGAACTCCACTTAACCAAAGACCTAGTAATGAGAGGTGAGAGAATTGTTCCCCCCAAAGCTCTCTGGGAAAAACTGATAGGATTGGCACATGAGGGACATCTAGGAAGAACCATGACTAAGAACAGACTGCGAGCCTCCTACTGGTTCCCCACAATGGACAGGTTAGTTGAGGATGCTGTTCGTGATTGTACTCATTGCTCATTGAGTGATAAAACCAGAAGCATGCGCAAGGCACCCTTATCTCCCGTTGAGGTCCCCACCAAACCATGGGACAAGCTTGGGTTAGATATTTTAGGACCTCTCACGTGCCCAGGATCGAGAGCCAGGTTCATTTTTGTGTTAGTAGATTATCACACACACTGGGTGATGACCAAGACTGTACATAATGTAACCACCCATGATGTAATACAATTCCTTAAAGAAACCTTTACCCGTGAAGGTATTCCAAGCACTATTGTGACAGATAATGGGGTACAGTTCACTTCAAGCGCCATGGTTGAGTTTTTGACTGTCAGTGGGATCAAACATTACCGGACAGCGTTATACAACCCAAAGGCAAACGGCCTGGTAGAAAGAGTCAACAGGATGATCAAGGAGTGTTTGCAGTTAGCCAGTGTGTCTCGAGTTTCAGGAGAAGGCGCAATTGAGAGTATGTTGTGGTCTTATCACACCACACCCAATTTGGTCACGGGAGTATCCCCTTTTATATCCCTTAAGGGTAGACAACCAGGAACTAAGTTAAACCCGAATTGGTTGGGAGGAGGGGAGCCCGTTATGGTTCATCGTAAAGAGGTATTGACGAAGGTAAGAGAGAACCAGAGGAGGTACCAGGATTGGTATAACATCAAAATGGGCACCAAAAGTAAACAATGGAGGGTGGGCCAATGGGTCAGAATAAAGTTACCAGGATCTGCTCGGAAGGAGGGAAGCCGGTTCTCTAAGCCATTAAGAATTTCTAAGGTACATAAGAATGTGGTAACATTGGAAGATGGTCGTGTATGGAGTATGGACCGTTTAACTGCCACCCAAGACGACCCCAGTGGGTCAGAACAAAGGTCTGGAGAGGAGCTACAATGATCCAAATGGGATGCTGGTTCATCGTGCAGGTGGAGGACTTCATGGATATGTGATAAAGAAAATGTCCTACTGTACATGTAATTGTGTCATGTTCCTTCTCCATTTTTTGCATTGGTGGGGAAGGGGAAGTGTTATAATATAATTGTTATAATTGTTGGTGTAATCCAACCATAAGTATTATAGTAGGTTGTCATAATTATGTTTACTACTGTTTTATTCTCCTATTCCATTTCCTATTATCATTTCCATATAACCCCCTATTGTATGGTTCTTAATGATAAAATGGTGCACTCCTTTCCGTCCTTTGGAATGTTGAATAATGGTACAACCAGGAGTGCACCTTAGAATGTTGATGAAGTAAAGGGTTGGTTGTCAGAGGCAGTGAGAAGTGAAGGTGCTATGCAAGGAGTCTGCTAATAAACTGACTATTAAATCAGCCGGTCTCTACTGATTTCAAGATTATAACAGCCTGGAATTGGGAACTGGTGGAATAGTAGGAGTAACTTGAACAGTGTTGAGACCTGCACAACAAGGGAAATAGGGCTTATAAAAATAACCTAGAGGAAGACGAATTATACCAAAAGAAGACACAATGCCTAGTGGTAAATGGGATAACAAAGAACCAGCAGTATGGGGATTATCAAAAGTAACTACAACACAATCACTGTCAAAAGATTTTGGTTGGGAATCTACAGAAGGGAGCAAATAACAGTCTTGAAGAGATGCATATTACGCCCCAACTGCTTAGTTAACCAATTAACCACTTTAATTTTAACCGGGCATAATTTTCCAATATATTCGGAGCCAATGATGGAACTTTAGCCAACATAATGACATAAGGTGTCGCAGCTGGGGGCAGACCTAAATTATGGGGCACAGAATCAGATGCCAAAGAATGAGGCACATTGTTACTAAGCAGCTCGGTTGGGGCCATGACTAGAGGCAGAGGTTGGAACCAAGCCAGGATCTTCACATGAAAGTTGTGGAGTAGAGTTAACCAACAACAAACTAAGCTGCAATCCCATAGCAAGAATGGGTCTCTGAGTATCCATACTCACAGATTGTCTGCCTGACGATGGATAGGGATTAGAATGAGAGGAGGTCCTATCCTGAAGCGATGTGCCAACAGACGGGCCCACTACAGCAGGGGCAACAGGTCCAACACTTTCCAGGGGTGATATCAAGACAGATGGCTCCACCTCACAGTTCTACTGGTCAAAAGAGCCTTAAGTTGAGCAGTAAGTTCTTTAACAGTGTCTTCAATCTTAGCACGTTTCTCTTAGCAGTAACTCTCTAGTTTTGTGACCAGTCTTTCCATGAGCCTAACAATAAGTATGTCATTGGTCACTGGGCGTGCCAAGGCATTACAAGAAGAGAGCCGGTTAGCTGTTTTAAATGGGGACCTCTGGTTGGACGTTTTTTCTTAGTGAAATGAAAAAAAGCAGCCGAAAGGACCACATAACGCATTGCCCATTCGTTATCACTAGTTGAAGTATGATTGCCAGCAAGACAGAAATCCTGAGAGCGAAGAGAAGAAGAACCTGCGGGGTCAAGCGAAATGGCGGTGTCTTGCCTACCAATGCCAGTGCCTGCCTCGTCCTCCGCGGAGGCTTGAGCACCTAAACCAAGCTCAACCTTTACACGGCTAATGTCTTTAGTCATGGTCCCCACTGAGGAGGTAAGGAGCGTCATTAGGTGTGGACCATTTGCAAGGAAGCTTAGTTTCCCCCGAGGCTAGATTTAGATTTCCCTTACCCATAGTTAAGGGCCAGAGCAGAGTCAGCAAAACAACAAGCATTTGCAATGTAATGGGTCTCGTGTTTGCTCGAGTTAGGGCTATTAGCATTGTAAACTCCTAACCGGACTTTTCTTGCCACATAAATTGAAAATTTTAAGTAAAACAGTTTCACATAACTAACTGGACTTTTCTTGCCATATGAACTGAAAATTAAAAGTTTCACATAAGCAAGCCGACGGCCGCCATCAGTGCAAAGCAGACACACAAAGGGAAAAATAAAATTTGCTTGCAGTGAAACCTATCGGCAAAAGTGCAATTATCCATGTAACCGGCAAAAGTGTAATTATCTATGTAACCGGCAAAAGTGCAATTACCTATGTAACAGGATCGATGTCATGCAAAGCACTATACTACTGCCCAGCGAGATCGCGCTGCGAAATAAACAGAAAAAGTAGTCCAGAAACCATACGGAAAACATCGAGCCTCGTATATTTTCAGTAGTTGGTCGGTGTGCTCGAGAAGGGCTAAACATCGGAAAAGGCATGACGTATGCATGCCTTTCTCTAATGAAAGCAAGCAGATTTTAAAGGGCAAGCCCACGAACCAATTAAAGTGACTGACGTGACATGGGCGTGGTTAGAAGCCCAACAAAAGATTACAGCAGGGGATGAAGCGATATGCGCTCACCCCAAAAAAGGCAAGACAAGGGGCTAGATCAGGTCTCCACCGGTTTCAAACGGGCCCTCTACTAGCCCCGTCTCGTCCTGTGCCGCAGGTCTCACTAGGTGCTGAAGAGTGCGAAATTCTGCAAGAGCCCCTCCTCCTGTCTCTGGGCTCAAAGGTGGCTGCTGGCCAGTTAGTCCCACCCCAGCAGTAGGCAGCATGGCAAGAAAAGCTTCCCGCTCCACGGGTCTCACTATGCACGTAAGAGCGGAAAGTCTGTTGAAGCCCCTCCTCCTGTTTGCGGGCTCAAAGATGCATGCTGCGCGATGTAGTTCCACCCAAGCAGCAGCGCTGCAAGAAAAGCACCCAATAAATAGTCACTCTAGAAGAGTCCTGTCTATGTTGAAGGACACTGCTATCTTTATCCATATTATTCAAGAACTATATATTCCAACAGCCCTCAAAAGGCGATCCTAATTAGCAGACACTGTCTCAGACGGCGCCACACTTGTTGTGCATCTGTGCTGTGTTTCTTTTTAACAAGGGCTCCGGAAGAGAAGGCTATCTTAATTAATTTGCTGTTCTTTTTAATTTCTTCCTGTTACAGCCGTATTTCTCATCCCTATCAAAAACCCTTTATTTGGTACGAACTTTCAAAATGAAAATGAAGAACTAATGAAAATAATATTGTATTGAGGGGTTCAATCAATATATGTAATTGTTCTTTAATTCAAACACTTTTATTGTGTTTTTACTTTTTTGGACTGTTTTTTTCAGGTTTTTATTTTGGTCAACCCGGCAAGCTGAGTCCAGCAGGGCCGTTATTACTCCCCCCCCCCCCCCCTGGTTTGGGCATTTTTTTACTTGTCTAAGTATATATCAGACAATAGTATACAGCAGACAATGTTCACAATTACGTTATTTGAGGACATTAGTATGTCTTTGATAAGGTGCTTATTGACAAAGCCCCTTCGAGGACACTTGTCATTCCGTCCTATTTAAAAGATTCCTTTATGTATTATTGTTTTTGTGTCTTTTAAAGCTACAAGATGGAGATGGGGGTTTGCTCTTGACAGAATCATATTATAGTGGGTGGTCAACTATCACCACCAAGTGTCTTGGAAATACTGGCAAACCTCTGACTGGCAAAAGGCATTCTTCATGGGAGTCATCACAGTAGATCTTTTTTTAAATGGCAACACGCACATGGTCCGAATAAAGAGTATTTTCTGGCATAAGAATTTGTGCTACCGTGATGAAAGAACTAATATGGAAAAATTAAAATTCAATATTGCCCTGGCTGTAGCAATATTGTAGCCACAAGAGCGCAGAAGCTTTAGCTATATTTGGTCAGAAAGGTACAAATGGGAACAAAGCCCATTAAGCAAACATCAAAAAAAAAATAAAAAAAAAATATATATATATATATATATATATATATATATACATACACACACACACAGCATGACTACTTGTCACCAACATCTTTCGATCTTTTTTTAATAAGATAATTTCCCCCCCTCAGACTGAAAATCAATGAAAAATATAGAGCTCTTCAGGAATTGCCTCACCCACTATATGCACCGGAAACGTTAAGGTATAGTAGCCTCTGCTGGAATGGAGTTCTAAACACATCAACTAACTGCCTTGTATTATACTTTACTGTTTATAATGTAATTATTAACAATGTATGGATAAAAAACTATTTTTTTAGTATTTTGTGTCCAAAGTGTGTAAATCGAAGGCTCAGAGTGAAAACATATGAGATGCCAGCATATAGGTCCTCATTATGACATTGGCGGTACGTGCCGCATACCGCCATGCTGACTGCCGCCAACATACTGCGGCGGTACACTGCT
Organism: Pleurodeles waltl; assembly: GCF_031143425.1. Taxonomy (NCBI): domain Eukaryota; kingdom Metazoa; phylum Chordata; class Amphibia; order Caudata; family Salamandridae; genus Pleurodeles; species Pleurodeles waltl. The sequence continues at coordinate 1,327,400,673 of NC_090446.1, read as the reverse complement.
ACAAGTATTATGACCCACAAATAGAAATCCGCCACTATACAGATACACACAAATCCACCAGCCCAAAGGTCAGTGATAAAATGTCGGTACCAAAACCCACACAGTTACGCCAACAGAAATTCCCCCACAGCATTATGACCCACCAAATAACCGCAGCGGACTTTAAAGCGCGGTAAACCATTAGCGGTACAGACCGCTGTGCTCAAAATACACACACACTAAGAAAACAACACTACATTGGACAATTCAAACTACACACACGACACACATACACACACCACACCCATACCAATATAAATCACACACACTACGCATAACCCTTTACAAAAACAAATTGACAAGAGAGAGACAAGCCAGGAGCACCCACTGAATCAGAGCCACAAAACATCATCACCCATACACCATTGATTCACCTAACAGCACACAGCCCAACACATCACCCCACACACCCTCACACACACACCACTCACACTACACCCATGGCACCACAAAGACACCCCAGGTTCTCAGAGGAGGAGCTAAGGGTCATGGTGGAGGAAATCATCCGGGTAGAGCCACAGCTATTTGGATCACAGGTGCAGCAGACATCCATTGCTAGGAAGATGGAGCTATGGCGGAGAGTCGTGGACAGGGTCAACGCTGTGGGACAGCACCCAAGAACAAGGGATGACATCAGGAAGAGGTGGAACGACCTACAGGGGAAGGTGCGTTCCGTGGTTGCAAGACACCAGATCGCTGTACAGAGGACTGGTGGTAGACCCCCACCTCCTCCCCCACAACTAACAACATGGGAGGAGCAAGTCTTGGCGATCATGCATCCTGAGGGCCTGGCAGGAGTAGCAGAAGGACTGGGCTCTGGTAAGTCAAATCTTTACTACTTTATCCCCCCCAACTGCATGCCATCACAAATTCCTACCCCTACCCTCACCTCCATCACTCTACCACCTCACATATACCCCACCATCACAACCCACCTATCCCAATACCAAGCCATGCATGCTACACCAAAGTATGGACCCCCATCACAGACCTGCATGGGCACCCATCACCACAGCATGCACACTTGTGACAATCCCTTAGCCAACCAAATCACAACTCACACAACCCAAAGCTGCCTTGGTAATAACAACCATAGAGGGAAACCTATCCATGCACAAGATGTCACATGCAGAAACAATAACACTGAATTTACATCCCCACAGGACCCCCACACAACATCACCGGAGAGGAGGTGCCAGCAACATCCAGTCCCCCCACAGAAGAGGCCCACAGTGATGACAGCAGCGCTGCACGCCTGGATCACAATGACCAACCTGGCCCATCAGGGACCTCTGGACAGTCAGTTACCCAGGCACAGTCCCATCCCACCTGTTAGAAACAGGTTTTCTGGTTGGCTAGGGTATGCACCTCAGCCAGGCAGAACTTACCCACTCTAGTCAGGGCAAGGGAGTTACACGTCCAAGATAACCCCTGCTCACCCCCTTGGTAGCTTGGCACGAGCAGTCAGGCTTAACCCGGAGGCAATGTGTAAAGCGTTTGCACAACACACACACACATGTGACGCAATATTCCCACCACAAAGGAAACACAACACCAGATTATATGAAAATATACTGTATTGTACACAACGCAATTATCAGACCAATCATCACATAACAGTACTATCCTGCTACCTTAGCAGTTGTCAGAACGTTACACATTAGTTACTCTGCAAACTAGCAGTAGTCACACATAACACACAGGTTACTCAGTATTCTGAAACATAAGCAGTAGTCAGGGAACACGTTATCACATTAGAACACTTGTCATAAGAATATCATAAAACGCCCATAGTAGGAACATTAGAAAACATATGGCAAGTTATGGAACATATAAGCAAGTCATGCCCATAAAAGGAACATTTCCATATGCACACAAAAACATCATAAAACAGGTAGGCAATATATAATAATTCACAAAGTCTTTAGTCAGAACTTTAGATTATATATATGAATCCTTTTAGGGGTACATGGTTTGATGAAGGCACCTCCAGTGCCTATAGAACGATAATTGGGGCCCCCGGCGCTCCTCTGCGCAAAACGGGGGCCTCCTGTGAGCATTTGGGACCAAGAGGGGCGGCACGCACCCTCTCATCATTCCTGATGGGCCCCTCCTGGGACCCGTGATCACAGGGGCCCCCCCGTCCCTCCCGTGGGGGGCCAAGGTCATCCAAGACTTTTGGGACAAGAGGGGGGCGGCACGCACCCCCTCCAATTTGCAACGGGCCCCTCCTGGGGCCCGTGATCTCTAGGGGTTCCCCCCTGGGCCTGCACCGGCCCTCCAGTGTGGGGGGGAACATTACAAAGCCCCGAAGGAAGGATGTAGCCGCCCGGAGGCGCGGGGAACCTTCGATGAGGTTTCCACCCCGCCTATCTTTGGGCTACCTCAAAGGAGGAGAGCGGGGGCCCAACGAACCTCGGTCCCTCGAGGCGCTCCTCCTGGAGTGAGTATTGAGCCCGCCGGAGGCTCACAACAGGCCCGGCCGCGCCCTGGGAATCCTGCCTGACCGGCAGGCAACTTCCTTCTCTTTCCCCGGGCTGCGGCGGTGCAGGCCCTTAAGTCATGGCCTTCTGATGCCCGGGGGTGCTCCATGGAGTAGACCTCGCCCCGGGGGCACGGATAGGAGCACACTTGCTCCGGTATTCTGCAAAGTCAGCATTCTGGTGCCCCGGGGGCACAAAGGGCAGCGCGACTGCGGCGCTGCCTGAAACACGGCCCGGGTCGTGGCGGTGATTCCCCCACAGCACAAGAAAAGCGCTATTAGATCAAAGGAAGCAGCGCTTTCCCTGGCACAGTGGCAAATTTGTTTATAGTTACAGCGCTTTCCCAAAAAGCTAAATCTGCCCCATCTTGAAGCACTCCTCAAGCTTACTGCTGTTGCAGGGGTCATGGGCCACAACACCCTGCCCCTGGGGAGCAAAAACTAAGAAACAGGCCCACAGGAGAAGGGGCCCAGCAACAGGCCAGCACATAGAGGAGCAAGCAGGGGGCAAGTCCTTTCAGTGACCAAGCAGGTCACAGGTCAGCACAGCAGCAGCAGTCCATGGCGGTTCCTGGTGAGTCCTTTCAGCCTTTGGAGTCCAGTTTCAAGATGATTCCAAGAGTCTCCAAATTGTGGGGAAAATTCCCCTGTGCTTATAGTCAGTTTTTACAGTGTTTTACAATGGTAGGGAGAGGAGGTTCCAGCCAGTTACAACTGGTTCTGGGAGTGCCCCCTCTCTCCTTTCAGCACAGGCTCCAAACATCAGTGGGGGGTTAACGAACCTATTGTGTGAGGCCAGGGCACAGCCTTTACAAATCTAGGTGTGCCCCGCCTCTCCCTTCTCTCAGCCCAGGAAGACTATTCAGTATGCAGATGCATCTCTGTGACACCTCCACCCTCCCTGTGTACAGGCTGTCTGAAAAGTATGCACAAAGCCCCAACTGTCACTCTGCCCAGACGTGGATTGGAGTCAAGCTGCAAAACACCAGAGTCATAAGCACAGATAAATGTGCACTTTCTAGAAGTGGCATTTCTGTGATAGTAGTAAAAAATACACCCACACCAGTAAGCAGTATTTATTATCACCATCACAACCATACCAAACATGCCTACGCTACACCTCATAAATCAGACAATACCCTTTACACGTAAGGCAGGGCATTTCTAATGCAATCCTATGAGAAGGCAGCACTCACAGCAGTGAGACACCAAGTTAGGCTGTTTGTCACTACCAGGACAGGCCATGCAATATGGCACATGTCCTGCCTTTCTACATACATGGTACCCTGCCCATAGGATTAGCTAGGGCGTACCTTAGGGGTGATTTACATGTAGTAAAAGGGGAGTTCTGGGCCTGGCAAGTAAGTTTAGATGCCAGGTCCCTGTGGCAGAAAACTGCGCACACAGGCCCTGTGCTAGCAGGCCTGAGACAGGTTTGAAAGTCTACTTCAGTGGGTGGCGCAAGCAGCGCTGCAGGCCCACTAGTAGTATTTAATTTACAGGCCCTGGGTACAGAGATACCACTGTACAAGGGACTTATAGGTAAATTAAATATGCCAATTAGGTATAAGCCAATCATACCAACTTTAGATGGGAGAGCACCTGCACTTTAGCACTGGTCAGCAGTGATGAAGTGCTCAGAGTCCTAGAGCCAACAGCGAGAGGTCAGAAAAACCAGGAGGAAGGAGGCAAAAAGACTGGGGATGAACCTGCGTAAGGCAAAATGTCCAACACAACCCCCTACCAGCCAAAAGCCAGGGGAGAACAATCAATACCTTGATGTACTTCCCTGATTGGGGCGATAGAACAAGGACCCAGTCCCACAACAGCAGGGGCATGTTCCAGTTCTACGCCTTCCTGACTCCACTTGGATCTCTCTGTCAATGCTTCCCAGGCAGCCTAGACCAACCCACGGGAGTTCTGTAGCTGCCAATGGCCAGGACCAGGCCCCAGGCCATCTAGGAGCCTATGGTCTCTGAAACCATAACGAGTGGGGGGCGGTAGCCCCAGGTGCAAAGCAACCTGTCTCCACTCCATTTCTAATCAGTTCAGGGGCTCTACCCTGCCACTGATCCACCAACCTAGGGTCCGCACCCATAGGTTCTACAGGGGCTAGAGGCGAGGCTCTCCTCCCTCTACCCCTCCGTCTAGGATCCCGCCCTCCTCTCCTAGGAGGGGTATCACCAGAATCCACACTTGCCAGGGTGCTGGGTACAGCAGCCCTGCACAACTCTCTCGCCAGCCCAGGATCACTACCTGGCGACTGACCACCCAACCTAGGGACGACACCCTTGGGTTGCACCGGGGTCCGGGCGGGCTTCCCCCTCCCTGAACCCCACTTCCAGAGTCCTGCGTCTCCCCACCTCGGGAGAAGCCACCAGAAGTTTCACACGGGGGTGAGCACACTAACCGCCCCCCCAACCGGGTCAGAGTTTACCCCCTGAACCTGTCTATCTAGTCCAGGGACGACACCCTTAGACTGGACCATTGCCCAGCGAACCAGGACTTCCTTGGGAGCACACCTACCCCCTACCAGATCAGAGCTTACCCCCTGAATCTGGAAATCCAACCCAGAGTCACTACCCTGCGGTTGAACCACTGCCTGGCGCACCAGGATTTCCTTGGGAGCACACCTACTCCCCATCAGGTCAGAGTTTACCCCCTGAACCTGATCATTCAACCCAGAGTCACCACCCTGCGGTTGAATCATTGCCTGGTGCACCAGGACTTCCTGGGGGGCACACCTACCCCCCACCAGGGGAACACCTTCCCCAAGGGCCACACAAGAATCTGGCTGGCGCAGGTCTCCTGACCTCTGCCCATCTGACAGAGTCTGGATCCCCCCCAGCCCAGAAATGGTCTCACCAAGGTCATTCCTGGGGGGCTCTGCTCTCAGAGCTGACCCCTGACCCTCCAGGTTCTCCACTGGGGCCCGCAGCCCCCTCTCAACTCTATGCCTGGATTTCTGCCTCCTCCGCTGTAGAGCGAGACTACCAGACACCAGGACCGGCGGAACGCTATCACCAGCCACCCGCCCAAGTCCTAATGACAAAATGGGATCCTTCTGAACAGCTGGCCCTATGGCACAGGCTAGGCTCACCTCCTGGCGTTCACTCGTGGAACCCTCCAGGACCTGGGACTGGAGCTCGGGTACCCTGGGCCTCAGCCCAACCCCATTCCCTCTCCTCTGAGACTGGACATGGGGTGCCTTACCCGCCCCAATACACTGGGACCTACCTGGGACACAAGCCTTTCCCATCACACCTGGTTGGGAAACACCTAGACCACTCTCATTAGAAACACCCCCTAATGCCACACCAGGCCCTCTGGTACGCAACCAGAAGTCTGCCTCCTTTGAAAGCTCCCTGGGGTCAGAGAGCTCACACGCTGACAAGTGTTGGCGTAACTCTGCAAAACAACAACGAAGCAGGTGCTCTCTGACAATCAGATTAAACAGCCCTTCAAAATTGTTTACTGTGCTACCCTTCACCCATCCATCTAGTCCAATGCAGCAATCCTCCACAAACTCCTCCCAAGACTGGTGGGACAGTTTCTTACCACCCCTAAACCTTTTTCTGTATTCCTCAGGGGAAAAAACATACTTCACAATCAGTGCATTCTTTACAGTGGAGTACCCCTCCCTGTCACTCTCTTCTAGAGTCAGTAGGGCATCCCTCCCCTCCTCAGGAATAAAGCTCCCTAGGCCAGTTCCCCAATCCTTCTCAGGGGTCCTGCGCTCTACCAGAGCCCTCTCATATTCCTTTAACCACTGACGTATGTCACCCCCCCCTTGGAACCTAGGTAGCAGATCTATGGGTATGTGAGGAACATCTTTGCTACAGCACTGTACATTGCTGCCACCACTGGACTCCACCTGCAGTGCTGGTGAGTCCAGAACCTTCAGACTGCGCTCTAGAGCGAGTCTTTCTCTGGCAAAGGCCCTCTCCGCCTCTGCCATCCTCTCCTGTACTAAGGCCTTCTCTACCTCAGCCCTTCTCTCCTCAACAGCTAGGCGAGCTAACTGCAACTTCAGGTCCCTCTTTTCCCGCCTATCTCTTAGCTCATCAGGCGTCAAGGAATGAGAGGTAGCCCTGCTTCTTACACTGGACCCAGCAAGGGACTCCCTATCGCTGGGGCCTTCCCTGTCAACTGGCATCCCCAACCGGTCATTCTCACCCTCCTGATCAGTCTCTCTACCACTCTCTAGGGATGAGGTCTGGGAGCCCTCCCATTGGGAACCCTCGCTACACTCAGGATCCTCTGGGTACCCCCTAAGCACACTCCCTCCCTGGGTATATGTCACAAACCTTTCAAAGAAATTCAGAGATCTCCTGAGGTCCCCTTCTACAGGCAGCCCTCTCTCTCTACAGAACCCCTCTAATTCCTCCTGCGTGTAAAACGGCAGGTCCTCTAAATCAAAGGCAAGCCCCATCTTGAAAAGGTACAAATAACTCAAATGTGACAACCACAATACCCAAGCGTGAGAACTGAAAACAGGAAAAATGACCAAAGAGAGAAAGTTAAGAGAAGCCAAACATGTGATGGTCTAAACGCAATCCTTGTAGTGAAATAATGAGTCACAATGGTATTGTGCAAGGGCAAGCCCTATCCTCACCGCTGACGACCAATGTTAGAAATGGGGTTTCTGGTTGGCTAGGGTATGCATCTCAGCCAGGCAGAACTTACCCACTCTAGTCAGGGCAAGGGAGTTACACGTCCAAGATAACCCCTGCTCACCCCCTGGGTAGCTTGGCACGAGCAGTCAGGCTTAACCTGGAGGCAATGTGTAAAGCGTTTGCACAACACACACAACACACGTGACGCAATATCCCCACCACAAAGGAAACACAACACCAGATTATATGAAAATATACTGTATTGTACACAACGTAATTATCAGACCAAACATCACATAACAGTATTATACTGCTACCTTAGCAGTTGTCAGAACGTTACACATTAGTTACTCTGCAAACTAGCAGTAGTCACACATAACACACAGGTTACTCAGTATTCTGCAACATAAGCAGTAGTCAGGAAACACGTTATCACATTAGAACACTTGTCATAAGAATATCATAAAATAGTAGGAACATTAGAAAACATATGGCAAGTTATGGAACATATTAGCAAGTCATGCCCATAAAAGGAACATTTGCATATGCACACAAACACATCATAAAACAGGTAGGCAATATATAATAATTCACAAAGTCTTTAGTCAGAACTTTAGATTATATATATGGATCCTTTTAGGGGTACCTGGTTTGATGAAGGCACCTCCAGTGCCTATAGAACGATAATTGGGGCCCCCGGTGCTCCTCTGCGCAAAACGGGGGCCTCCTCTGAGCATTTGGGACCAAGAGGGGCGGCACGCACCCTCTCAGCATTCCTGACGGGCCCCTCCTGGGACCCGTGATCACTGGGGCCCCCCGGGCCTCCACTGGCCCTCCCGTGGGGGGCTAAGGTCACCCAAGACTTTAGGGACAAGAGGGGGGCGGCACGCACCCCCTCCAATTTGCAATGGCCCCTCCTGGGGCCCGTGATCTCTAGGGGTTCCCCCCTGGGCCTGTACCGGCACTCCAATGCGGGGGGGACAGGACCTGCACTAGAGGGGGGATACCTGTGGGGTGGCGGATAGCTGAAATCAGGTCTGGCTCCAACTGGGCACACAGCTCTTGGATTGTGGCCCTATGAAGTCTGTAGGTTAGGATAATGTGCCTGTCCTCCATTGTCGTCAGGTCCACCAGGGGTCTGTACACGGGGGTATGTCTCCATCTCCTATTCATCCTCAGCGGTTGAACTCTAGGGTGAAAAAAGATGAGCAGATGGTCATATTGAAACAGATACTCAGATTAATATGCTTTTCTTTTTTTACAGAAACAGTATGTGAACGTGTAGGTCCGTTGATGTGCCTATGTCTGCTGTGATGCAGTTAGGTGCCATGGCCTGTGCCCCCCTGAAATGGCGGCTGCCTGACCTGTGAGGAGGGACAAGTGGAAATGCGGTAATTCCGCTGGCGTTGTGCGCGGTTGCGGGAGGCGGTTGATGACCGCCGTGCAACACCACATTGGTTATCATTGGGGCCTACGGGTTCCAGGAGCCAATGGTGATGTACGCCGGCTGTGACGGTACGCGCCCCCACGGACGTGACCGCCATTTTCCATCTGTTCACTCACTTGCTACCTGACCTTCGACAGGAGAGGACCTACACTGCAAGTGCTGCTGTGACCTTTGTCTGGAAGCGACCATGGCTCGAGTGTCTGGGGAAAGGGCTCCTGCCTTCTCTTCCGAGGAGTTGGAGAGACTGGTAGATGGGGACCCCAGTACCCTTTACTTTATGGTCCTCCAGACCAACAGGTGAGTACACTGTGAGCACGATGCGTGGGGCATAAATGTATGGAGTGATGTGTGTGTAAGCCTCGTGTGGGGGGGCTGGGTGATCCTGAGCAGAGTGCTGCATGTATGGTGGTCAATGTATGTGCGTAAGGGGATGGGAGGGATATGTTGGGCCATGAGTATAACAGTCCAGACTGTATGTATAATACCTTTTCTTATGTACCTTTTCCTGCAGGTCAGCGCCCATCAGAAAAAGGGTATTTGGCGTGCCATCGCCAAGGAGGTGCAGACCCTGGGGGTCTTTGACAGGCGGAGCACCCACTGCTGCAAACGGTGGGAGGACCTGCGCCGCTGGGCAAGGAAGACGGCGGAGGCCCAGCTGGGGCTGGCCTCCCAACGAGGAAGGGGTGCCCATCGTACTCTGACCCCCCTGATGTTCCGCATCCTGGCGGTGGCCTATCCAGAGTTGGATGGGCGCTTGAAGGCATCACAGCAGCCACAAGGGGGTGAGTACAGATTCAGAATCATGACTTTGCGCACGTTAAGGTGTTACTTGGGTGGGGGTTGTGGGCTGTGGGTGCCCATAGGCCAGGGCGAACATGGCAGGGTAGGTTCCATGATGGGCAGGGTCTGATGCACTCCAACCCCAATTATGTTAGTGGGCATCTACTACTGGGTAGGGTCCTGTGGGATTCAGGTGTGCAGCTAGCGGCGTTAGGCATTGTACCCCATGGCCTGGTGACTAGCATTGTAACTAGTAGTGCATGGCCTAGTTCATAGGGCTGTTCCCTGTGAGTTGTGTACGCCAACAGTAGTGTTGTTGTTGGCATTGACCAAGTGTATCCTCTGTCTCTTCCCCCCACTTTTAGTTTTGTCACCCTGTCCTTGTGTGCATCAGCAACATCTGACGGAGGAGCAGAGGCACCGGCGACGGAGGGAGCTGCATCCCACATGGGCCTGGTGTCCGAATCCACTGACGATGAGGGCACCAGTGGGACGGAGCGCGAGGGGAGCATCACGATGGAGACAGGAGGGGACAGTACCGACAGCGACTCCTTCTCCGATGGAAGCTCTCTGGCGGTGGCGAACACCTCTGTGCCACCCCAACTACAGGTACAACCGCCAGCCCCGTACCAGCACCGCCCTCCCAGCAGCCCCTCAGCGTGTTTCCCGTGCCCGCTCACCCAGGAGGGTGGGCATCTCCTTTGCCCCAGGCACCTCAGGCCCTGCCCCATTCAGCCCTGCTGCCCTCAGTGAGGAGGCTATTGACCTCCTGAGATCCCTCTCTGTTGGGCAGTCAACCATACTGAATGCCATCCAGGGTCTAGCAGGGCATTTGGAACAAACAAATGCATACCTGGAGGGCATTCACTCTGGCGTGGCGGCCCAACAGAGAGCATTCCAGGCTCTGGCCAACTCACTGATGGCAGCCATTGTCCCTGTCTCCAGCCTCCCCCCTCCACCTTCCTCTACCAAGTCCCAATCCCCTCAACCCCAGCCTATCCCAAGCACACCTTCAGACCAGCATGCACCCAGATCAACACACACCTCCCTCCCAGTAGCGTCTCCACCCAAACCTGCATGCACTACATCCTCATCAACTACCTCTATCACCAGCACACCTATCACAACACGACCCTCATTGGCAGTCACCACCTCCACATCCATGCACACGTCCCCTGTGTTCTCTCCCACTGTGTCTGTGCCCCCTCCTCCCAAAGTACACAAACGCAAGCACTCAAACACCCAACAACCATCCACCTCACAATAGCATCCAGCCCATGCACCTGCACCCAAACACAGCAGACAGACACCTCCTACAACCACTCCCTCTTCCTCCACTCCCAAACATTCACCCTCTTCCCGCTCCAGTGTCCCTAAGAAGCTTTTCCTCGCCCCCTCTTGACCAAGTCCCTGCTCCTCCCCCCCCCGCCTTCACTTCGGGCCAGGGTGGCTGGCCAGAATCCAGCCCCAGCACCTCACCCACCCAGCCCACGGCCACTGTATTTTCTGCAGCTACTGCAGGTGTGAGAGGCTCCAAGGAGGCACCAGTCAGCACAGCCAGTGTGCCTGCACCACCTGCCAAGGGCAAGAAGCAGCCGCTACCTAGCAAGGGAAAGAAGGGGACACCAGCCAGCAAGGGGAAGGAGGCACCACCAGCCAGCAAGGGGAAGGAGGCACCACCAGCCAGCATGGGCAGGAAGGGAACACCAGCTGGCAGAAGCAAGGGGCCACCACCATCTGCCAAGGGCAGGAAGGGGCAAACAACACCAGCCATGGCACTTCAGCTGTCCGAGGCTGCAGGGGAAGGGCTGGAGCCTCCCCCTGCCACTGACAGCACTGCCACCTGCATCACCGCAAGCACCACTGGCAGCAGCAGCAGCCCCAGTGGGCACCTGTCCAAGGCTGCAGGGGAAGGGCTGGGGCCTTCCCCCACCACTGGCAGCACCACCACCTGCACTGCTGCAAGCACTGCCACCTGCACCACCGCAAGCACCACTGGCAGCAGCCCCAGTGGGCAGCCATCCAAGGCTACAGGGGAAGGGCTGGAGCCTCCCCCCACCACTGACAGCACCGCCACCTAGACCGCAGCCAGCACCGCTACCTGCACCGCCGCAAGCACCACTGGTGGGCAGAATACACTTAGGCACCAGGGATCTTGTGTGTGTGTGTGTGTTTTGTGTGGGGGGCGGCCCCCGTGGCAAGGATCGCCCTCCAAAGGGGGGCACATTACTGATGGCCATTTCTGCTCCCGTTGGGGGCAGATCTGCCTATTTTTTATAGGCCCATCTGCCTCCAAGGGGGGCAGAAGCCACTTAGGCACCAGGGACAATTTCTAAGTTCTTGGTGGCGGGGTGTTTGTCAACTGGTGAAGTATTTGTATTTGTGATTATAACAGTTTATTTCTTCTTTTTGTTCTAGTTCAAAGCTTTTGCTTCCTTTGCTGTGGATCCTTGCGGTTTTGGCACTAGTTGTCCTGCGGTTTGCATAGTTGCATGTTTTAGGTAAGTAAAAGCAATTTACTCCAAAGGAATATTGTTGACATGCATGAATGACATGTTTGTAGGTGGTGTACTAAATGCAGGATTATGTGTGAAATTGTCCTTAGATTTGAGCACAATGATATTTGTGTTGTCATATGTCTAATTTGCTTTTTTCTTTTTAGTGGGGTATCATTGGTGATTGCTGTGTCTGTGCAGAGTAGTTGCTGGTGAGTAGCTTTTTCAGGCAAGTGAGTGGTATAGTTTTTAGTACATAACTCTTTGTGATAAAGCTACACTTTGTTTATTACTTATTTTTAGTGCTGGTTGTTGTTGGCAATTCATTTGATGTTACAAAGGATCATGGCTAGCCGCAGAGTGACCACTCAGCAGGTTGTTGGCACGTTTTGTGAGTCGTCTTCTGACCATGATTATGAGACTGACTCTGCATCTAAGGCAGAGGAGGAAGTGAGAGATTCTGGCGGTGAGTTTTCTGTCCGAGAAGATTCTTCTGATGAGGAAGCCACTCTCAGTGCAGATGAAGGGCCTGTTTTAGAGGAGGACATTAATGTGCCAAGAGTGCAGCAGCCTGGGGCTGAAGGGTTTCCCATTAGAAGACCTGACACCTGGATTGCCCCAAACATGGAGCAGCCACAGTTACCAATTCGGAAAACTTTTTTCCTGTCAATTTCTTTCACTTGTTTATGGCCGATGTATTTTTGGAAGAGATTGTGGAGCAGACTAATTTGTATGCGGAGCAATATTTAAGGGACAATGCTGCCAGATTTAGGCCTCAGTCTAGAGCTACTCAGTGGGTTCCTACATATCTGGAAGAGATGAAAAAGTTTATAGGTTTTACTTTTTTGATGGGGTTGATAGGGAAGCCATCACTGGCTTCTTATTGGTCTACTAGTCCCTTGATGGCAACGGCTTTATTTCCTGCAACTATGACTCATAATCGCTATTTGCTTCTTCTTCGTATGCTGCATTTTGCAGACAATGCTTTAGCCTTGCCACAAGATCACCCTGATTGCGACCATCTTTTTAAGATTAGGCCTGTACTTTATCATTTTGTAGATTGGTTTTCAGAGGTCTGGTATTAAATTGTATATGCTGTCAGAAAGTACTATAGGATACATGTAAAATTTTCAGGTCTACACTGGTAGGGATTCCAGTATTGACCCTCCCGGTTGTCCGCCCACTTTTGGAGTTAGCGAGAAAATTGTGTGGTAACTTAGTAGACTACTGTTTAATAAAGGTCACCATTTGTATGTAGATAATTTCTACACTGGAGTGCAGTTGTTCAAGGAGTTGTTTAGAGTGGACACTGTTGCTTGTGGCACAATCCATTCTAACCGGAAAGGCTATCCAAGGGAGCTTGTCTGTAAAAAACTTGAGAGGGGACAGTGCAGTGCCTTGCGGAATAATGAGCTGCTAGCTCTGAAATGTTCAGACAGGAGGGATGTGTACATGCTATCTACCATCCATGATGAGAGTTCTTCTCCTGTGACTGTTTGGGGTCAGGTTGCTGAAGTGCGCAAACCTGCGTGCATTTTGGATTACAATAGGCACATGGGTGGTGTTGAAAGAGTAGATCAGAGGTTGGAACCTTACACTGCTCTTCGTAAGTCTTACGTATGGTATAAAAAGTTGGCCCTACATTTATTTCATTTGGCAACTTTTAGTGCTTTTATTGTGTTCAAGGATTGTTCACCTGAGTCAAGGATGAAATTTGTTAAATTTTAGGAGTCAGTGATAGAGAGCCTTATTGTGGTGGAACAGGCAAGAGTTCCTAGAGTAGCAGTGGTGGAGGATGTGGCTAGATTGAGAGATCGCCACTTTCCAGATCACATTCCTCCCACTCCCAAAAACGACTAGCCCACTAAGAAATGTACAGTATGTGCCCGAAGAGGTATCCGGAGGGAGAGCCGGATGTACTGCCCAGATTGCCCTTCAAAGCCTGTGCTGTGTGTGGCCGGCTGTTTCAGGAGTTACCACACCAAGAACATTTTTGGGGAAATACCATGAGCGTAAACTGCCTATTTTATATTGTCATATGTTCAGTTTCATAGTTGGCATTACTGTCATGTATTTATTTAGAGCTTTTGTGTTTGTAGTTTTGTACTTATTTTATAGTTAGTTAGTGGTTTCTTTGTTGTTTATAAACAACAACAAAAAGTGATGGGGTGTGCGTGGGGTGGTGCATGGCTGACGGTGTACGTGGGGTGGCACTTGGCTGGTGGTGTGCGTGGGGTGGCACTTGGCTAGCGGTGTGTGTGGGGTGGCGCTTGGCTGGCGGTGTGTGTAAGGTGGCGCATGGCTGCCGGTGTGTGTGGGGTGGTGCTTAGCTGGCGGGGTGCGTGGGGTGGCGCATGGCTGGTGGTGTGCGTGGAGTGGCGCTTGGCTGGCGGTGTGTGTGGAGTGGCGCTTGCTTGGCGGAGCCAGCCAAACGTCACTCCACACACTCCCATCAGCTAGTGTGATTGCTGTATCAGGCATGTGGGCGTATGTAAGTGATGGGCCCTTGAGTGGCGCTGTCTGTCAATGTGAGTGTTGTAATGTGATGGGCCCTTGGCTGGCGGCATGAATGGTCTTGTGCATGTCATATCTGTTGTGTTTTGTCTTCTTTTGCCCGCTTTTAGTGCTGTGTTGTGTTTACCTTCTCAAAGCGCCGGGACGCCCCTTTGCTGGGGCAGCTGTGCGCGGTACAAATAAAAATAACATAACATAACATGTATGAAAGGTGTGTGAATGGACTGTAAAACTGTTGATGCCTTGACGCGGCTTTACCGCTCACGAGCTGTGAGTCATTGGTTCAGTTTTTTGGCCTTCCAGTTATCAACAGTGCATTTCACTTTTGTGAAATCTCTTGTTAATAAAATTTGACCTACTGAACCATCACTCATCCTCGTGCCAAATCCAACCAGTATGTGTGGTAAAAATGATAAAACCTGCTCCGCTGTAATCAGGCGTCGCAGCACACTTGTGACACGCTAGGTGTCTCAGGTGGGACCCCGATGATGAAGCATGCCACCAACTTGGTTGGTGGGTGAGGGGTCTTTTCACCATAACCTAAGTGCGTTTCTTTTCACAATTTTAGTGTTTCAAACATCACAGATGTACGTGGACACATCAATATGATATATTACAAAACTACCTGTTTGGGAGTGAGGGGACACCTATGTTTTAGGTCCTGGGTGCGGCCTTCATCTAGGGAAACCTACCAAACCCAGACATTTTTTTAAACTAGACACCCCACGGAGTACAGGGAGATGTGGCTTCCGTGGATCCCCCAACATTTTCTTACCCAGACTCCTCTGCAAACCTCAAATTTGCTTAAAAAAGCATATTTTTCTGACTTTTCTTTGTAGGATCACTGCTCTGGCACAAAATTGCCACTCCCCAGAATTCCCCTCAGTCTATCAAGTAAAACAACACCTCACCTGTGTGGGTCCCCAAAGCAGAGTCAGCCTAAAGATGTATAAGAGAAAAATATGTGCTTATCAACTCGCTGTGCTAGCCCCTCAATCTCTACAGGTTTTTGGCCTTTTTCTTTTGCAGGCACCTGGCCCACCCATACAAGTGAGGTATCATTTTTATCGGTAGACTTGGGGGAACGCTGGGTGGAAGGGAATTTGTGGCTCCTCTCAGATTCCAGAACTTTCTGTCATCGAAATGTGAGGAAAAAGTGTTTTTTAACCCAAATTTTGCGGTTTGCAAAGGATTCTGGGTTACAGAACCTGGTAAAAGCCCCACAGGTCACTCCATTTTAAAAAAAATGCACAGGTTTGGTAGGTTTCCCTAGGTGCTGGCTGAGCTAGAGGCCACAATCCACAGGTAAGCACAATGCAAAAAACACCTCTGTTTTCTTTGGAAAAATGTGATGTATCCACATTGTGTTTTGGGGCATTTCCTGTTGCAGGCACTAGGCCTACCCACACAAGTGACATATCATTTTTATTGGGAGACTTGGGGGAACACTGGGTGAAAGGAAATGCGTGGCGCCTCTCAGATTCCAGAACTTTCTGTCACCGAAATGTGAGGAAAAAGTGTTTTTTTTGCCAAATTGTGAGGTTTGCAAAGGATTCTGGGGAACAAAAACTGGTGAGAGCCCCACAAGTCACCCCATCTTGGATACCCCTAGGTCTCTAGTTTTAAAAAATGCACAGGTTTGGTAGGTTTACCTAGGTGCCGGCTGAGCTAGAGGCCAAAATCCACAGGTAGGCACTTTTAAAAAAACACCTCTATTTTCTGTGGAAAAATGTGATGTGTCCACATTGTGTTTTGGGGCATTTCCAGTCGCGGGCACTAGGCCTACCCACACAAGTGAGGCATCATTTTTATCGGGAAACTTGGGGGAAAGCTGGGTGGAAGGGATTTTGTGGCTCCTATCCAATTCCAGAACTTTCTGTCACTGAAATGTGAGGAAAAAGTGTTTTTTTAGCCAAATGTTGAGGTTGCAAAGGATTCTGGGGAACAGAAACTTGTGAGAGCCCCACAAGTCACCCCGTCTTGGATACCCCTAGGTCTCTAGTTTTAAAAAATGCACAGGTTTGGTAGGCTTCCCTAGGTGCCGGCTGAGCTAGAGGCCAAAATCCACAGGTAGGCATTTTGCAAAAAACACCTCTGTTTTCTTTGGAAAAATGTGATGTGTCCATGTTGTGTTTTGGGGCATTTCCTGTTGCAGGCACTAGGCCTACCCACACAAGTGAGGTATCATTTTTATCGCGTGACTTGGGGGAACACTGGGTGGAAGAAAATGTGTGGCTCCTGTCAGATTCCAGAACTTTCTGTCACCGAACTGTGAGGAAAAAGTGTTTTTTTAGCCACATTGTGAGGTTCGCAAAGGATTCTGGGTAACAGAACCTGGTGAGAGCCCCACAAGTCACCCCATCTTGGATTCCCCTAGGTGTCTAGTTTTCAAAAATGCACAGGTTGGATAAGTTACTTACCTGTAAATCCTAGTTCTCTTCCAGGGGTATCCTCATCAAAGTCATAAACATTGAATATTCCCGCCCTTGTGCGGGGACCCCGGAGCATATATAAATACACACATATTATACATGTGTAAAACAGCAATGCAGGCTATAATGTTAAAACAGGCTAAAATGCTTTATTTCCAGGAATTTTTTTTTTTTAAAAAAAATTTTTTTAAAATATTATAAAATTACAATAGAGAATAAATATCTACCCAAGACCCCAAAACTGGGCTTAGGGAAGTAAGCAGCAGTAAACTCTAGAGAAAAAGAGAAAAAACTGCATTGAAAAACAATGGAGCATTCTTAGCCAATAGGCTGCATGCAGGTTAACACAGGAGAACCATAAAAACTTTGGCACCGTGCCTTTAAGACCCTGAGCACCTCCAGTATCCCACCATCCCTCAGGGGTGAAGGAAAGGTGACAGTTGGTTCACAGTTAGGTCAGTTCTCTTTTACGGTGACAATCTGTGTAACTGATTCAAAATACAGTCTGTCCTGCACTTCTAGGAGACGTGCGTCCGGGGAGGAGGGTGGGTTGTTTATGACTTTGATGAGGATACCCCTGGAAGAGAACTAGGATTTACAGGTAAGTAACTTATCCTTCTCTTCCAGGGGATCCTCATCAATAGTCATAAACATTGAATAGATTAGCAAGCCCATCCCTAAACTCTGCGGACTGTCCGATAGAAGTGCAGGAATAGATACGTATTATGCAAATACATTTCTCAGAGAGGCCTGCCCCACTTGGGCATCCGCTCTTGCATCTGAGTCTAAACAGTAATGTCTAGTAAACGTATGCACAGACTTCCATGTAGCAGCCTTACAAATCTCAGATATTGGAACATTGTTAAGGAGGGCAGCAGTAGCCGCTTTTCCCCTTGTGGAATGCGCTTTAGGCCTCGCTATTAATTGTTTATTAGCCAGCTGGTAAGTATTAACAATACAAGAAATTATCCATCTTGAAATTGTTCGTTTAGATGCTGCCTCTCCTGTCCTCAAATGACCATAGTTTACAAACAAGCGGTTAGAATGTCTAATCGATTTTGTCTTATCCAGATAAAATTTTAGCACTCTTTTCAAGTCTAAGGAGTGCAATGCTTTCTCTGCCGGAGTCTCCGGATTGGGAAAGAAAGTCGGTAAAGATATGGTCTGATTGATATGGAATTCTGACACCACCTTCGGAAGGAAAGATGGGTGAGTTCGTAGAACCACTCTATTGTCATGAAAAACCGTGTACGGTTCTTTGGAAGACAAGGCCTGGATTTCACTGACCCTCCTCGCTGAAGTAATGGCCACTAGAAAAGCCGTCTTCCACGTAAGGTGTTGTAAAGAGGCCTTATGTATAGGCTCAAAAGGAGGGCCCATAAGTTTTGCCAAGACTATGTTCAGTTCCCATGGAGGAGAAGGTCTCCGAATGGGCGGAAAAACTTTCTTCAAACCTTCTAAGAAATCCTTGACTACAGGTTTCGTAAGGAAGGATTCCTGAGAAGGTGACTTGCGATAGGCTGTAATAGCAGACAAATGTACCTTAATAGACGATACCTGCAGACCGGACTTCGCTAGATGAAGCAAATAGGACAGTATGACATCCTCCTGCGCCCGTATGGGATTATGACCTTGCTGACAGCACCATATGTAGAATCTCTTCCACTTAAAAGTGTAAGAACGCCGCGTGGAAGGCCGTTTGGACTCTTTCAAGATGTTCATGCACTCCTGTGAGAGTCCTAGGTGCCCATACTGCAGGAATTCAGGAGCCATGCTGTTAAGCTCAGAGAGGGTAGGTTGGGATGTAGAATTCTGCCCTCCATTCTGCTCAGAAGATCCGGTCTGCACGGCAGCCTCCTGTGAGGTTTTTCTGACAGGTTGAGGAGATCTGTGTACCAGAATTGATGGGGCCATTGTGGCGCTATAAGAATCATTCTGGTCCTGGATCTGTAAAGTTTGCTGATCACTGCCGGAATGAGGGGAATCGGCGGAAAAGCGTAGAGAAATATCCCTGACCAGTCGATCAACAGGGCATTCCCTCGAGATCCCGGACGGTAGAACCTGGATGCGAAGTCTGGGCATTTCTTGTTTACTTCGTCTGCGAAGAGATCCAGTTGAGGCCGACCCCATTGCGCGAAGATGTATTCTGCGACTTCGCCGTGTAGGACCCAATTGTGAGCGTCCTCTAGGTGTCTGCTCAGAAAATCTGCTTCCACGTTCTGCTGACCTGGCAGGTGAACCGCTGTAATTGACATTCCTCTGGCCAGGAGCCAATGCCATATCGCTTGGGACTCTCGCGATAGGGGTAGGGATCTTGTTCCCCCTTGTTTGTTCAAGTAATACATTGTGGTTGTATTGCCCGTCTGTATTAAGAGCGTTTTCCCCTGAATTAGTGGTATGAAAGACTTGAGAGCCAGATGGACCGCTCTGAGTTCTAGCAGATTGATGTGGTACTGCTTTTCCTTGTCTGACCACAGACCTTGCGCTTGAAAGGGACCCAGATGAGCCCCCCATCCCTGAAGAGACGCATCCGTTACTAGGGTGTCGGATGGAAGCACCTGGTGAAACGGAGCACCCACTGACAGGTGAGGTCTGTGCATCCACCATCTCAATGACTGAAGTGCTACTGCCGGTAGCTGCACCGTGTCCTCCCAGCGACCTGTTCTTTGGCTCCAGTTGGTCTCCAATGCCTCTTGGAGGGGTCTCATGTGGAGCCTGGCATTTGGGACAATAAAAATGCATGATGCCATGGAGCCCAGCAGCGATGTCACCTGACGTGCCGTCGGTGCGTTGGCTCTCAACAGGTCCTGACACTTCCTGCCTATTGAGAATAGTCGTTCCTCCGAAGGATACACTTTTTGGAGTTCTGTGTTTATGATAGCTCCCAGGTAGTGAAGATTCTGTGTTGGAATCAAGGTTGACTTTTGGTAATTGACCTGAAGACCTAGAGCTTCGCAAACTCCGAGTACAATGTCCCGATAGCTTCTCGCCTGCCCCGGAGAAGAAGCCTTTAGTAGCCAGTCGTCTAGGTATGGATATATGTATATCCTTTGTTTTTGAAGATGCGCCGCCACCACTGCCATACATTTCGAGAAAACTCTTGGGGCAGATTTCAGGCCAAAGGGTAGAACTCTGAACTGGTAATGCTGTAACGCTACTCTGAAGCGCAGGAATTTTCGATGTTTGGGAGCTATTGGGATGTGAAAGTACGCATCCTGCAGGTCGATGGAGCACATCCAGTCTCCCTGATGTAGTTGAGGGAAAATCTGGTGAAGCGCTAGCATCCTGAACTTCTGCTTCCTTATGTATTTGTTCAGCAGCTGTAGGTCCAGAATTGGCCTGAAAACGCCCTCTCGACCCTTCTTCGCCACCAGAAAGTAACGGGAGTAGACCCCCTGTCCTCTGTGTGCAGGTGGAACCTTTTCTATGGCATTCTTTTTTAGGAGGGCAAGAGCCACCTTGCGTAGCAAGCTGAGATGAGATGGATTGTCTTTGGTTGGTGGCAAGCGTGGTGGAGGCTGTTTGAAAAGAAGAGAATAGCCATGTTCGACAATATTGAGCACCCATTTGTCTCTTGTGATAGAGTGCCACTCGCGAAGATAAGCTGTAATACTTCCCCCCACCGGAGTGGTGTACAGTGTCGAGGGAAGCGAGATTTCATTGCTTGGTGGGTGCTTTCGGAGTGGACTGTTGAGGTCTACTTGACCCTCGCTCCCTTGTGTTTCTCCGTTGAAAAAGAGGGCGTCCCTGTCGTTGCTGCGACCTTTGCGACCAATGAGGGGTTTGAACCCTCTGCTGGAAAGGGCGCCTGTCATACGCCCTGTACCTCCGCCTGAAATCTTTCTTTCTTTCCAGGCCCACTGCCCTCATGGTATCCACCTCGGTCTTCATGCGGGCCATTTCTTCGTCTGCATGGGCACCGAATAGAGAGTTCCCGGCGAATGGGAGATTCAGGATGCGTTGTTGTGCTTCCTGTTTCAAACCAGTGAGTCTCAGCCAGGAAGATCTCCTTGCACAGATTCCATGTGCGTACCCATGAGCAGCTAAATCCGCCCCATCTGCTGCCGCGCTGATAACCTGGTTGGATACCAGGCATCCTTCTTGCAGTATCTCCTGGAAATCTTGTCTGTCCTCTCTGGGCAATTTTTCTGTGAATCTACTGAGCGAGTCCCACAGAGAACGATCATACCTGCCAAGGAGCGCAGACGCACTGGAGACTTTCATTGCCGAAGCCGTCGTCCCGCATATCTTTCTCCCCAGAGAGTCTAGATGCCTGCTCTCTTTATCCGAGGGTACCGTGGATGAAGATGCCACCGAGTGGGTTTTTCGGGCGGCAGCTATTATAACCGAGTCCGGTGGCGGATCCTTCCTGAGGAACAAAGGGTCCTGTTCGGGAGCCTTGTATTTTTTGAGAATCCTAGCCGGGGCAGATTTAAGCGAGGCTGGGGCCAGAAAAGTGCCATGGTTGGCTGCAACAAACCAGGCACTAGAGGCAGCATCTTTTTTGCTGCTGATCTCTGTTGTAGAGTCTCAAAGATGACTGATGAGGAGGTAGATGGCTCTGGAACCTCTATGTTGAGTTTCTGCGCTCCTCTTAGCAGCACCTCGTTAAACGTGGTAATGTCATCCACCGGTGAGACTCTAGCAGGTGGTGAATCTGTTAGGGTGGGTGAGTAACGCCCCACAGATGAACCTGATGAAGACCAAGAGGGTGATCTTCTTCTTGAACGAGACCTGGATCTTCATTGAGAACGAGACCTGCTGCGAGACGCTGTAGCAGAGCGCCTAGGCCTCGCGGCCGGTTGGCGAGGAGCAGAACGAGCCCGTTCTGCCCTGGCTGTCGGTGATGGCGTTCTTGGCAGGGAGGCAGTAGGCGAATACATTCGCGAATATTGCGAATCTGGGGAGGCCGCTGGTCTGTTAAGGCTCTCCAGCCATCTCGGAGATAGATTGATGGGCGAGAGATGCCCAGATGATGCCGCTCTTGACCGAGAAGAGTCGCTCGGTATGGAGACCACTGGAGATGGCGCGGCCTTGTCTGGCGTGGGGCGATGTTCTGCTACCTGTGGGACAGGTAAAACCTGCGTCGACGTCGATGGCTGTGTCGACGTCGAAGGGCGCCCAGCCGGTTGCTCTTGCCTCGATGTTGAGTGCCTCGACGTTGAGTGCCTCGACGTAGAGTGCCTTGACGTCGAACGGCGATCCTTGGACCTCGACCTGCTCACCGTCGTCTGCCTCGGCGTGGAGCGGTGGGAGGTCGACGGCGGATGTCTCTCATGCCGTCGTGGTGATTTCGACGTCGTGTGTCCTGACGTCGGGGGGCGCACAGCCTTTGGCGGCGACCGGGCACGCCGGCAATGGCTCGACGTCGATCGGCGGGCTACCGTCGACGGAGACCTGCCCCTGCGATGATGTTCCCTCGACGCCGTTTCCTTCGACGTCGGGTGCGTCGCCGTCGACGGCGATCTATGCCGGTGAGACGGTGGTAGCGACAACGTCGACAGTGAACAAACAGGTACTTTCCTACCTGCTGACGTCGACCGAGCCATTCTCTCCTGAGAATGGCCTTCTGGTTGTCTGGGAAGTGAGGAGGACGATGTTCTTTGCCTCTCCTGAAGCCCATGTAGCCGGATCTTCTCTCTGTCTTTCAGAGTCCTCTTAGACATGTTCTTGCAGTACTTACAAGTGTCAGGGCAGTGACTCTGAGGCATGCACACTATACACAGAGAGTGGGGATCTGACTGGGCCTTCTTCTTCCCACAAGCAGGGCATTTGACGAAAAGTGAAGGCATTTTTCTTCAGGAAAAAACTGCCTAGCTCAGACAAAGATGTTATTTGTCGAATGAAAAGTGAAAAAAATGCTTTTTTAAAGAATTTTTCTGAGGAAAACTCAGAAAAACTGAGAGCTCAATGCTCCAGGATCCTCTCAGAAGAAGCCGGAAAAAAGAACTGACCTAACTGTGAACCAACTGTCACCTTTCCTTCACCCCTGAGGCATGGTGGGATACTGGAGGTGCTCAGGGTCTTAAAGGCACGGTGCCAATGTTTTTATGGTTCTCCTGTGTTAACCTGCATGCAGCCTATTGGCTAAGAATGCTCCATTGTTTTTCAATGCAGTTTTTTCTCTTTTTCTCTAGAGTTTACTGCTGCTTACTTCCCTAAGCCCAGTTTTGGGGGCTTGGGTAGATATTTATTCTCTAGTGTAATTTTATAATATAAAAAAAAAAAAAAAAGAAAAAAAAAAAACTTCATAGAAATAAAGCATTTTAGCCTGTTTTAACATTATAGCCTGCATTGCTGTTTTATACATGTATAATATGTGTGTATTTTATATATGCTCCGGGGTCCCCGCACAAGGGCGGGAATATTCAATGTTTATGACTATTGATGAGGATCCCCTGGAAGAGAATGGTAGGTTTCCGTAGGTGCCAGCTGAGCTAGAGGCCAAAATCCACAGGTAGGCACATTGCAAAAAACACCTCTGTTTTCTTTGGAAAAATGTGATGTGTCCATGTTGTTTTTTGGGGCATTTCCTGTCGCGGGCACTAGGCCTACCCACACAAGTGAGGTATCATTAGTATTGGGAGACTATGGGGGAACGCTGGGTGGAAGGAAATTTGTGGATCTTCTCAGATTCCAGAACTTTCTGTCACCGAAATGTGAGGGAAAATGTGTTTTTTTAGCCAAATTGTGAGGTTTGCAAAGGATTCTGGGTAACAGAACCTGGTGCGAGCCCCACAGGTCACCCCATCTTGGATTTCCCTAGGTCTCTAGTTTACAAAAGTGCACAGGTTTGGTAGGTTTCCCTAGGTGCCGGCTGAGCTACAGGCCAAAATCCACAGGTAGGCACTTTGCAAAAAACACCTCTGTTTTCTTTGGGAAAATGTGATGTGTCCACGTTGTGTTTTGGGGGATTTCCTGTCGCAGGCACTAGGCCTACCCGCACAAGTGAGGTATAATTTTTATCGGGAGACTTGGGGGAACGCTAGGTGGAACGAACTTTGTGGCTCCTCTCAGATTCCAGAACTTTCTGTCACCGAAATATGAGGAAAAAGTGTTTTTTGCCACAGTTTGAGGTTTGCAAAGGATTCTGGGCAACAGAAACTAGTGAGAGCCCCACAAGTCACTCCATCTAGGATTCCCATAGGTGTCTAGTTTAAAAAAATGCATAGGTTTGGTAGGTTTCCGTAGGTGCCGGCTGAGCTAGAGGCCAAAATCCACAGGTAGGCACTTTGCAAAAAACACCTCTGTTTTCTTTGGGAAAATGTGATGTGTCCACGTTGTGTTTTGGGACATTTCCTGTCACTGGCACTAGGCCTACCCACGCAAGTGAGGTATCATTTTTATCGGGAGACTTGGGGGAATGCTGGGTGGAACGAACTTTGTGGCTCCTCTCAGATTCCAGAACTTTCTGTCACAGAAATGTGAGGAAAAGGTGTTTTTTTGCCACATTTTGAGGTTTGCAAAGGATTCTGGGCAACAGAAACTAGTGAGAGCCCCACAAGTCCCCCCATCTAGGATTCCCATAGGTGTCTAGTTTTAAAAAATGCATAGGTTTGGTAGGTTTCCGTAGGTGCCGGCTGAGCTAGAGGCCAAAATCCACAGGTAGGCACTTTGCATAAAACACCTCTGTTTTCTTTGGGAAAATGTGATGTGTCCACGTTGTGTTTTGGTGATTTCCTGTCGCGGGCACTAGGCCTACCCACACAAGTGAGGTATAATTTTTATCGGGCGACTTGGGGGAACGCTGGGTGGAAGGAAATTGGTGGCTCCTCTCAGATTCCAGAACTTTCTGTCACCGAAATGAGAGGAAAAAGTGTTTGTTTAGCCACATTTTGAGGTTTGCAAAGGTTTCTGGGTAACAGAACCTGGTGAGAGCCCCACAAGTCACCCCATCTTGGATTCGCCTAGGTCTCTAGTTTTCAAAAATGCATAGGTTTGGTAGGTTTCCCTAGGTGTAGGATGGAATGCCTCATGTATGTTTATTTAAGGATCAGGTAAAGGAATTTTAACGTTCTTACTAAGCGTCAGCTTATCAAGAAACTAGTCTGTTACACTCTCCTAGATAAATTTGGCCAGTTGCCTGTCTTTGAAATGAAGTGAGTAGACTTTCCCATATTTCAAAGACATTAGTGAATGGCTATTATCCATAGTTGGCACCTGAATGTTAGATAAAAAGAATGAAGGAACATGTCCATAGTTTGAAGGAGGATGATCATTGGTCTGATTAAATAATCTAGGGCTCAGATACGAATCAGACACTGAGCCAGGATCATGCAAGAACAACGAGGTGATTTGAGTTCTAAGCTCCATCACCAGATGACAGCACAGAAGATAAATAAGGATCATTGAACTTCTTGCAAGCAGGCTATTACTGAAGACCATATTTTAATTCCCATGCCTAGATAACAAGCAATCTACGAACAGGTACCAAATGTGTGTGTTTCCCTGCCTTATACTCCTCAATGGTTCCAAAAGTAAGTTTCAATACTGGGTTGGGTAATAGTTGGATTTTTAGAACTTTACTCTACACCCCTTGTCATGCTCAATCTTTGGGCCAGGCACAGATCAGATCTTTCCAGAGGTGCTTGATGCAGCCGTTCCTGTAATAAATAACACAGACACGATGGAAGGAAATTGGCTCACCCTCAGAATTGTAAAATCTGACAATGCATAATAAACATTTTCTGCTGATTCAGCTCAAGCAGTCTGATTTATCAGAGAGAGAGCTCAAATGCAGTTTGGAGGGTGTCTTGGCAGGAGCACTCATCTTTGACAACTTTCATACCAAATCCTGGCTGAATAGATCAGTGCCCTAAATCTTCAGACTATATTTTAAGGGATGATAGCTTCCTAAACAAGTAACAGTGTCCCTGTTATGTTCCACCAAATCATGGGAGCCAGCTCAATATAATCCCACAAGGTAAGAGTAGTGGCGGTTATTACTTGTTGATATTAAGGAAATGGTGGCTCCCTGCAATGCTCCTAATAAATAGCAATTTCACATTCATCCACATCTCATCAATTCAGAGTAACACAGTCCACTTTAAAGAAACAGTAGGTTCAAGGACACTGAGATGTTTAAATCCCAAGAACAAGAATATATTATGGATTTTAATCTAGAAACCTAAATCCCGATACAAACAGGCGCAGCTCATCCATTAGGGTGGAGGGGCCCCACCCCCCACCTTTTGCCCCTCATGAAGAGTGTCTGTCAGGCTGAACAAAGGTCAGCCTGACAGACACTCTTCATTTTCAGCTCAGACAGCCAGGAGTGAGACATGCGCAATTTGCGCAGACTCCTGGCTGCCTGAGCTGAACTTTGCTGGGCTGAGGAGGTCACAGCTCCTATGGGCTTGACCTCCTCGGCTGAGCAAAGGTACCTCGAGGCCCTCCCCTGGGTGACGAGGAAAGCGTCACCCATTGACACTACCCCTGGGCGCTTCAGGTTTAAGCCCTGAAGCGCCCACGGCGAGTGTCAATCAGTGACACTTCGTCACAGAGTGGGGTGGGGTCAGCAGTCTCACTGACCCCATCCCACTCTGTGACGAGGCTGGGACTGCTACCTTCCCTCATTAGCTGACATAAGGTCAGCTAATGAGGGAAGGCAGCAGTCTCAACCCTCCTGGGACCTCGAGGCTGAAGGTAAGTGTGTGTGTGTGATGTTTTAAAATGAATGTTTGATGCGTGCATGCATGTTTGAATGTTATGAGTGTTAATTGATGTGCGTGCGTCCGTGTGTGAAAGAATGAATGATGTGTGAACTTTTAAAATGAATGTTTGGTGCGTGCGTGCATGTTTGAATGTTATGAGTGTTGTTAATGGATGTGCGTGCATGCGTGTCGGTGTGTGAAAGAATGAGTGTGTGTGTGTGCTTCCTGCCCACCCCCCTCCCTCCTAAGGCTGCCAGCCGCCACTGGATACAAATAGTCACAATTATTGCTTTCTTTGAAAAACAAATAGGAATGACTTACCCAGCAGGGGACTGAGAAAAACGAAAATGTGATACTTGTTCGAGCAGAGTCGCCACCCGAAGGGTAAGTATGGGAATTAGTCAAAGCCCATTGGTTAGCCAGGAAACAGAATCCAACGAACCACAAAATCAACCAGAGAACTGAGAAAGAAACAGACACGAGAAAATTAGCAGATAATAGAAGAATGCATGTACAAATTCAATAAAGAGAAAGTTGGCATGATTTGTTTCTTCTACATCTGCAGTAAATGATTCACGAGATTCAAAATGCTCTAATGCTGTGGTAAATAATGTTTTTAAAGGAACAGACTGAATCCTCTGACCTTAAAGATTGTCCTCATTCTTACAGTTCTCCCGCTCCCCTCATATTAGGGATGTCAAGCAGTGGATGGTGCTGTGAAGGTACACCGCGTTTTAAGAGTTTATGAAGCTAAGTATATTAACATGTCATAACCTCTGCCCTCAGCACACGTCCAGGAAGTGGACAGAGTCACCATATCCGAGAGCTCTTATTTTAGTAATCTAAGCTTTCAAACTGCTATGCTTTAGTTACTGTATACGGCCATTAAATATTGCTGTGTGATTGAGGTGTTCGTATGAAGAAAAGGGGATTAGATCACAGGCTATTTTTTTTTTAAACTGGAGGCAGTTCAATAAGATGGGACTGAACTATGGATGCTAGCGCATGAGGATTGCTTGCATGTGAACATAATTACACCAAGTGTGTTTGTACCAATAGACTTTAATGTACCTTGTGCACAGTGCATACTGATGCAGAAAGGATAAGTTACTTACCTGTAAATCCTAGTTCTCTTCCAGGGGTATCCTCATCAAAGTCATAAACATTGAATCCCGCCCTTGTGCGGGGACCCCGGAGCATATATAAAATACACACATATTAAACATGTGTAAAACAGCAATGCAGGCTATAATCATAAACAGGCTAAAATGCTTTATTTCTATGAAGTTTTTTTTTTTTTTTTTTCATTATAAAATTACAATAGAGAATAAATATCTACCCAAGCCCCCAAAACTGGGCTTAGGGAAGTAAGCAGTAGTAATCACTAGGGAAAAAAGAGAAAAAACTACATTGAAAAACAATGGAGCATTCTTAGCCAATAGGCTGCATGCAGGTTAACACAGGACAACCATAAAAACTTTGGCACCATGCCTTTAAGACCCTGAGCACCTCCAGTATCCCACCATGCCTCAGGGGTGAAGGAAAGGTGACAGTTGGTTCACAGTTAGGTCAGTACTTTTTTACGGTGACAATCTGTGTAACTGATTCCAAAGACAGTCTGTCCTGCACTTCTAGGAGACGTGCGTCCGGGGAGGAGGGTGGGTTGTTTATGACTTTGATGAGGATACCCCTGGAAGAGAACTAGGATTTACAGGTAAGTAACTTATCCTTCTCTTCCAGGGGATCCTCATCAATAGTCATAAACATTGAATAGATTAGAAAGCCCATCCCTAAACTCTGCGGACTGTCTAATAGAAGTGCAGGAATAGATAAGTATTATGCAAATAGATTTCTCAGAGAGGCCTGCCCCACTTGGGCATCCGCTCTTGCATCTGAGTCTAAACAGTAATGTCTAGTAAATGTATGTACAGACTTCCATGTAGCAGCCTTACAAATCTCAGATATTGGAATATTGTTAAGGAGGGCAGCAGTAGCCGCTTTTCCCCTTGTGGAATGCGCTTTAGGCCTAGCTAGTAATTGTTTATTAGCCAGCTGGTAAGTATTCACAATACAAGAAACTATCCATCTTGATATCGTTCGTTAAGATGCTGCCTCTCCTGTCCTCAAATGACCATAATTTACAAACAAGCGGTTGGAATGTCTAATCGATTTTGTTTTATCTAAATAAAATTTCAGCACTCTTTTCAAGTCTAAGGAGTGCAATGCTTTCTCCGCCGGAGTCTCTGGATTGGGAAAGAAAGTCGGTAAAGATATAGGCCCTCATTCTAACCCTGGCGGTGTAACACCACCAGGGCAGAGGGCAGAGGAAGCACCGCCAACAGGCTGGCGGTGCTTCCTGGGCCATTCTGACCGCGGTGGTAACGGCGCGGTCAGAAAAGGGGAACCGGCGGTTTCCCGCCGGTTTTCCCCTGGCCCAGGGAATCTTCCATGGCGGCGCTGCTTGCAGCGCCGCCATGGGGATTCCGACCCCCTTACCGCCAGCCTGTTCCTGGCGGTTTTCACCGCCAGGAATAGGCTGGCGGTAACGGGTGTCGTGGGGCCCCCTAACAGGGCCCCACCATGATTTTCACTGTCTGCTGAGCAGACAGTGAAAATCGCGACGGGTGCCACTGCACCCGTCGCACCCCTGCAACTCCGCCGGCTCCATTTGGAGCCGGCATCCTCGTTGCAGGGGCATTTCCGCTGGGCCGGCGGGCGCTCTTTTGGAGAGCGCCCGCCGGCCCAGCGGAAATGTAAGAATGGCCGCCGCGGTCTTTTGACCGCGGTGCGGTCATTTGTTGGCGGGACTTTGGCGGGCGGCCTCGGTCGCCCGCCAAAGTCTGAATTAGGCCCATAGTCTGATTGATGTGGAATTCTGACACCACCTTTGGAAGGAAAGATGGGTGAGTTCGCAGAACCACTCTATTGTCGTGAAAAACCGTGTACGGTTCTTTGGAAGACAAAGCCTGAATTTCGCTGACCCTCCTCGCTGAAGTAATGGCCACCAAAAAAGCCGTCTTCCACGTAAGGTGTTGTAAAGAGGCCTTGTGTATAGGTTCAAAAGGAGGGCCCATAAGTTTTGACAATACTATGTTCAGCTCCCATGGAGGAGATGGTCTCCGAATGGGCGGAAAAACTTTTTTCAAACCTTCTAAGAAATCCTTGACTACAGGTTTCGTAAAGAAGGATTCCTGAGAAGGTGACTTACGATAGGCTGTAATGGCAGACAAATGTACCTTAATAGATGATACCTGCAGACCGGACTTTGCCAGATGAAGTAAATAGGACAGTATGACATCCTCCTGAGCCCGTATGGGATTCTGACCTTGTTGACAGCACCATATGTAGAATCTCTTCCATTTAAAAGCGTAAGAACGCCTCGTGGAAGGTCGTTTGGACTCTTTCAAGATGTTCATGCACTCCTGTGAGAGCCCTAGGTGCCCATACTGCAGGAATTCAGGAGCCATGCTGTTAAGCTCAGAGAGGGTAGGTTGGGATGTAGAATCCTGCCCTCCCTCCTGCTCAGAAGATCCGGTCTGCACGGCAGCCTCCTGTGAGGAGATCTGTGCACCAGAATTGACTGGGCCATTGTGGCGCTATGAGAATCATTCTGGTTCTGGATCTGTAAAGTTTGTTGATCACTGCCGGTATGAGGGAAATCGGTGGAAAGGCGTAGAGAAATATCCCTGACCAGTCGATCAACAGGGCATTCCCTCGAGATCCCGGACGGTAGAACCTGGATGCGAAGTCTGGGCATTTCTTGTTTACTTCGTCTGCGAAGAGATCCAATTGAGGTCGACCCCATTGAGCGAAGATGTATTCGACGACTTCGCCGTGTAGGACCCAATGGTGTGCGTCCTCTAGGTGTCTGCTCAGGAAATTTGCCTCCACGTTTTGTTGACCTGGCAGGTGAACCGCTGTAAGTGACATTCCTCTGGCCAGGAGCCAATGCCATATCGTTTGGGACGCTCGAGATAGGGGTAGGGATCTCGTTCCCCCTTGTTTGTTCAAATAATACATCGTGGTTGTATTGTCCGTTTGTATTAGGAGAGATTTCCCCTGAATCAATGGAGTGAAAGACTTGAGAGCCAGATGGACCGCTCTGAGTTCCAGCAGATTGATGTGGTACTGCTTTTCCTTGTCTGACCACAGGCCCTGAGCTTGAAGGAGACCCAGATGAGCCCCCCATCCCTGAAGAGACGCATCCGTTACCAGAGTGTCGGATGGCACTACCTGGTGAAATGGAGCACCTACTGACAGGTGAGGTCTGTGCATCCACCATTTCAATGACTGAAGTGCCGCTGCCGGTAGTCGCACTCTGTCCTCCCAGCGACCTGTCCTTTGGCTCCAGTTGCTCTCCAGTGCCTCTTGGAGGGGCCTCATGTGCAGTCTGGCATTTGGGACAATGAAAATGCATGATGCCATGGAGCCCAGCAGTGATGTCACCTGACATGCCGTAGGTGCGTTGGCTTTCAACAGGTCCTGACACTTCCTGTCTATTGAGGATAGTCGTTCCTCCGAAGGATACACTCTTTGGTGCTCTGTGTTTATTATAGCTCCCAGGTAGTGAAGGTTCTGTGTTGGAATCAAGGTTGACTTTTGGTAATTGACCTGAAGACCTAGAGACTCGCAAACCGTGAGCACAATGTCCCGATGGCTTCTCGACTGCTCCGGAGAAGAAGCCTTCAGTAACCAGTCGTCTGGTATGGGTAGATGAATATCTTTTGTTTTCGAAGATGTGCCGCTACCACCGCCACACATTTCGAGAAAACGCGTGGGGCAGATTTCAGGCCAAATGGTAGAACTCTGAACTGATAGTGCTGTGACGCTACTTGGAAGCGCAAGAATTTCCGATGCTTGGGAGCTATTGGGATGTGAAAATATGCATCCTGCAGGTCGATGGAGCACATCCAGTCTCCCTGATGTAGTTGAGGGAAAATCTGGTGAAGCGCTAGCATCCTGAACTTCTGTTTTCTTATGTATTTGTTCAGCAGCCGTAAGTCCAGAATTGGTCTGAAAACGCCCTCTCGGCCCTTTTTCGCCACCAGAAAATAACGGGAGTAAACCCCCTTTCCTCTGTGCGCAGGTGGAACCTTTTCTATTGCATTCTTTTGTAAGAGGGCGAGAGCCTCTCTGCGCAGCAGGCTGAGATGAGATGGATTGCATTTGGCTGGTGGCAAGTGTGGTGGAGGCTGTTTGAAAAGAAGAGAGTAGCCATTTTCGACAATATTGAGCACCCATTTGTCTCTTGTTATAGAGTGCCACTCGTGAAGATAGCCTGTAATACTTCCCCCCACCGGAGTGGTGTACAGTGTCGAGGGAAGCGAGATCTCATTGCTTGGCCGGCGCTTTCGGTGTGGACTGCTGAGGTCTACTTGACTCTCGCTCTCTTGTGTTCCTTCGCTGAAAAAGAGGGCGTCCCTGCCGTTGTTGTGGCCTTTGGGCCCAGTGAGGGGATTGAACCCTCTGCTGGAAAGGGCGCCTGTCATAAGGCCTATACCTCCGCTTGAAATCTTTCTTCCGTTCCAGGCCTACCGCCCTCATGGTGTCCACCTCGGTCTTCATGCGGGCCATTTCTTCGTCTGCATGATTACCGAACAGCGAGTTCCCGGCGAATGGGAGATTCAGGATGCGCTGTTGTGCTTCCTGCTTTAAACCAGTTAGTCTCAGCCAGGAAGACCTCCTTGCACAGATTCCATGTGCGTACCCATGTGCAGCTAAATCCGCCCCATCTGCCGCCGCGCTGATAACCTGGTTGGATACCAGGCATCCCTCTTGCAGGATCTCTTGAAAATCTTGTCTGTCTTCTCTGGGCAGTTTTTCTGTGAATCTATTGAGGGAGTCCCACAGAGAACGGTCATACCTGCCCAGGAGTGCAGAAGCACTGGAGACTTTCATTGCCGAAGCCGCCGTACCGCACATCTTTCTCCCCAGAGAGTCTAGATGCCTGCTCTCTTTATCCGGGGGGACCGTGGAGGATGATGCCACCGAGTGGGTTTTTCGGGCTGCGGCCAATATTACAGAGTCCGGTGGCGGATCCTTTCTTAGGAATAAAGGGTCCTGTTCGGGAGCCTTATATTTTTTCAAAATCCTAGCCGGGGCAGATTTGAGTGTGGCTGGGGCCAGAAAAGTGTCCATGGTTGGTTGCAACAAACCAGGCACTAGAGGTAGTAGCTTTTTTGACACTGATCTATGCTGCAGAGTCTCAAAGATGACTGACGAGGAGGTAGATGGCTCTGGAACCTCTATGTTTAATTTCTGCGCTCCCCTTAACAGCACCTCGTTAAAAGTGGTAATGTCATCCACCGGTGAGACCCTAGCAGGTGGAGAATCTGTTAGGGTGGGGGAGTAACGCCCGACAGATGATCCTGACGACTTCCAAGGGGGTGATCTTCTTCGTGAGCGTGACCTGGATCGCCGTTGGGAATGAGACCTGCTGCGAGACGCTGTAGCAGAGTGCCCAGGCCTCGCGGTCGGTTGACGAGGAACTGAACGAGCCCGTCCTGCCCTCGCTGTCGGTGATGGCGTTCTTGGAAGAGAGGCAGTAGGCGAGTACATTCGCAAATACTGCGAATCCGGGGAGGCCGCTGGTCTATTAAGGCTCTCTAGCCATCTTGGAGATAAGTTGATGGGTGAAACATGCCCAGATGATGCCGCTCTTGAACGAGATGAGTCGCTCGGTATGGAGACCACTGGAGATGGTGCGGCCTTGTCTGTTGGAAGAGGGCGATGTTCAACTCCCTGCGGGACAGGTAAAACATGTGCCGACGTCGACGGCTGTGTCGACGTCGAAGGGCGCTCCATCGGTTGCTCTTGCCTCGACGTTGAGTGTCTCGACGTTGAGTGTCTCGACGTCGAACGGCGATCTTTGGACCTCGACCTATTTGCCGTCGTGTGCCTCGACGTGGAGCGGTGGGAGGCCGACGGCGGATGTCGCTCATGCCGTCGTGGCGATTTTGACGCCGTGTCTCTTGACGTCGGGGGACGTACGACCTTTGGCGGCGACCGGGCATGCCGGCGATGGCTCGACGTCGATCGGCGGGCTGCCGTCGACGGAGATATGCCCCTGCGATGGTGTTCCCTCGATGCCGTATCCTTCGACGTCAGGTGTCTCGCCGTCGACGCCGATCTATGCCGGTGAGACGGTGGCAGCGACGACGTCGATGGGGAACAAACAGGTACTTTCCTACCTGCTGACGTCGACCTAGCCATTCTCTCCTGAGAATGGCCTGCTGGTTGCCTGGGAAGTGAAGAGGACAATGTTTTCTGCCTCTCATGAAGCCCATGTAGCCTGATCTTTTCTCTGTCCTTCAGAGTCCTCTTTGACATATTCTTGCAGTGCTTACAAGTGTCAGGGCAGTGACTCTGAGGCAGGCACACAATACAAAGAGAGTGTGGGTCTGACTGGGCTTTCTTCTTCCCACAAGAAGAGCATTTGACAAAAAGTGAAGGCATTTTTCTGTCAGGAAAAAACTGCCAAACTCAGACAAAGATGTTATCTGTCGAATGAAACAGGAAAAAACGCTTTTTAAAGGATTTTTCTGAGAAAAACTCAGAAAAAACTGAGAGCTCAATGCTCCAGGATCCTCTCAGAAGAAGCCGGAAAAAAGAACTGACCTAACTGTGAACCAACTGTCACCTTTCCTTCACCCCTGAGGCATGGTGGGATACTGGAGGTGCTCAGGGTCTTAAAGGCACGGTGCCAAAGTTTTTATGGTTCTCCTGTGTTAACCTGCATGCAGCCTATTGGCTAAGAATGCTCCATTGTTTTTCAATGTAGTTTTTTCTCTTTTTTCCCTAGTGATTACTACTGCTTACTTCCCTAAGCCCAGTTTTGGGGGCTTGGGTAGATATTTATTCTCTATTGTAATTTTATAATGAAAAAAAAAAAAAAAAAACTTCATAGAAATAAAGCATTTTAGCCTGTTTATGATTATAGCCTGCATTGCTGTTTTACACATGTTTAATATGTGTGTATTTTATATATGCTCCGGGGTACCCGCACAAGGGCGGGAATATTTAATGTTTATGACTATTGATGAGGATCCCCTGGAAGAGAATATAATATATTTCTATATTATCATTGCAAAGGTGTTTCTCTTAAATATCGAATTCACAATATCAATGGTAGTAAATATCGAAGACAAAATATGAAAATGGAGTATTACGTGGTGTGAGGTTAGTCCTCATCATGTAAAACTCTCACAATACCCCAGAGATGGTCCTAGGATTCTCACTAGTAAATCCTTAGCTCAATCCTGGTAGTGTGGCAAAGAGCAGACTTAGAGGAATATGTGTTAAGCATTTCAGAGCACCAACATGGACGAAAAGTAATTGACACAACTTGAAAGAAATTTGACACCAGTTTATAAAAATAGAGCTTATCTTAATTTAGGCACCAAAACAAAGAAAATTGAATCAGTGTAACCACAGTTATACATTTTACAAGCAAAATTAAATCACAGCAGAACTGGCATTTAAACGTTGCATTGAAGTCTATGGTGAAAGATCACTAGTTGCAAAACAGTACTTAATAAGCGAGTTGTGTGGAACCCTTATGGGGATAAGACTGTGCAGTCCCTAGGACCAGATCACAAGTCAGTGCAGTTTTACCTGGCCTTTGGCATGCGGGTGCAGTGTTGTCCTGGCTGTCCGTGGTACTGAACGGGACTTGCGCTGGTGCTGTTTTACCGTTAACACGACGGTGCAGACAAAGGGATGTAAAATCTCAGCTGCGGCGGGTTGAAGATGTTAGATGCAGGTTGTATGCTATGCCCTGCACCAGCAGCATCAAGTGTGGGAGTTAGTTACCGGACTGGCAACCAACAAGCCTTGGCAGCAGTAAAGGTGCCGAAATTCTTCAGGAACTTTCTGGGGTCAGAGGGAGTGGTGTAGCAACCCGAAACTAGGAGACGGACCACCTGGCTTTTGACTATCCCACGACGGGCCTGATGGCCGACAAAACTTTGGATCCTGCAAGTGTTTTAACCTGCAGTTTGCAGGTGACTGGGGCCACCAGTTTAAGAGAGTCTGAGGGTGCTTCTGGTTTCCACGTGGGTCCCTCTGATCGGGAGTGATGAGTTTCAGCCAAGGATGAGGGTCGTTCACACAGTTCCCACTCTGTTGCCTCAGGGACAGGGTATCCTTCTTTTGTCTTGGTGTAGTGGGCAAAATCTGGTTGTCTGTGATACAGGGCTCCTCCTGGTCCTTCTTTGACGTTAGTTGATTAGAACTGAGGTTCTGGTGTCAGGGGTGTCCCTTAAATCCTGGATTTAGGAGGGGTTAGGGGTGTGAAGACTAGTGGCCAATGGCCACCTAGCTCCTACAGCTAATCCGCCTCTGAAGGGACCACATCCGGTGGGGTAGATTACCTTTAGCTACCCAGAACCCCCTATTCTGTCACTTGAAGGATGGAAGAAATCAGAATTTAGCGCACAGATCAGGCTGCTCATCCCTGAGGTGTGGTCAGCCTGCTAGGAGTGTCCACTGTCCTGCATACCTAATTCCCCATCTGACCACAAGCAAATATGCCTGGGGGCAGGGAGGGTGTGGGAGCTGTTTCCTCCACTGAAGGACAGCACAGATGGCTATCAGGGACAGTGAAACCTTTGAAGCTCACTGCCCTGATGATTCTATTTACTAGCCAGGCAGGGACTGAAGGTGTGATCTCCTTCCTGCCTCAGCCTTTGTCTCTGATCCCTCGGAACACCCATGCTGCCTGGCAGAAGGTCAGAAACTTGCCTTGGCGACAGCAAGCGTGGGAAAAAACGTGGGCTCACTGGCCAAAGCATTAAGAGTGTGGCAAATAGGTGGGCAAACTCTAGTGTGCCACCTGGGTGCATGCCAGCCATCCCTCAACACCAGATTTGTATTGGGTGAGAGAAATCATGCTGTTTGACACTAAACTCAACATATAGAGGCAGTACCATCATGGAGCTAGCAGCCTGGGTCTGCCCAGGCTTAAATCCCATGTTATCTTATGGACCGGACTGCACTTATAGTGTAGGCTAATGGAAAGGACTCTATGGAGACGTATAAGCTTGTGCTTACATGTCTGCACCTTACATACAATGCACCCTACCTCCTGGGCTGCAGAGGCCTTTCTTAGGGGTGCCTGACGTATATGTAAGGCAGTGCATGGGACAGTGCCACTTATGGTGAGGGCACAGTCGAACTTCAGCAGTTTGCGCCGCTCTGGCAGTCTGCAATAGCAGGCCTGTCATCAGCAATCTGTGTGGGTCACCTAGGGTGGCACAAACGTGCTGCAGCCCTGGGGCTCCCTTTACCACCTATGCCCTGCGTACCATTTACGTAGGGCTTATAAGGGGGTAAAGTCTTGCCAATCAGGGAATCACCATGTCGGCAAATAATTTAGGGCGAGAACACCAACCCTGGGGCCTAGTTAGCAGGTCCCAGTGTAATTTAGAGTCGAAAAACCAGCACCGAGTGGTCCAAATGGGGGCAAAAAGGGTGGGGCATCTGCAAAGAACCCAGTTTTCTCCCATTAAGTAAGTAATTTCATTGGTAAGTATACTGTTTTTCTATGTTATACAATATTATCGGTGTTTTAAATATCTCAAGCTTAAATATTATATAATATTATCAATTGTAATTGTCTTAATGTATTATTTATATGTAAATTTTATATTTTTTCTTTGAATGCTAAATGTGTTTTTTAAAATATGTTTTGTATATATATGCAGACACACACACATATATAAAGACACATCTATCTATCTATGTAAAAAGATGCCTTCAAATAGAAGAACACACGCACTCAAGGATCCTTCAGTAAATTTTATTCTGAAAAGTCCACCCCATGCAATGCATTTCGGCACTGAGGGGGTCATTCCGACCCCGGCGGGCGCCGCCCGCCGGGCGGAGACCGCCAGAAGACCGCACCGCGGTCAAATAACCGCGGCGGTCATTCTGACTTTCCCGCTGGGCGGGCGGGCGACCGCCAAAAGGCCGCCCGCCCGCCCAGCGGGAAAGCCCCAGCAACGATGAAGCCGGCTCCGAATGGAGCCGGCGGAGTTGCTGGTGTGCGACGGGTGCAGTGGCACCCGTCGCGATTTTCAGTGTCTGCTTTGCAGACACTGAAAATCTGAATGGGGCCCTGTAAGGGGGCCCCACGACACCCGTTCCCGCCAGCCTCTTCCTGGCGGTGTAAACCACCAGGAACAGGCTGGCGGTAAGGGGGTCGGAATCCCCATGGCAGCGCTGCTTGCAGCGCCTCCGTGGAGGATTCTCTGGGGCAGGGGAAAACCGGCGGGAAACTGCCGGTTCCCCTTTTCTGACCGCGGCTTTATCGCCGCGGTCAGAATTGCCCCTGAAGCACCGCCAGCCTGTTGGCGGTGCTTCCTCCGTCCCCGGCCCTGGCGGTCCATGACCGCCAGGGTCGGAATGACCCCCTGAGTGTTGTTCATGCACGGGGAGAAGTGTTACAAACAACATAAAATATCATGTGAAGCATCACACCCAAACAACATAGTGGATGGACTTACAGTGTATTATATGCAAGGTAAATATAACAGCCATATTGGACTGGTAAAGAAACATCGAATATGATGTACATGTGATCTACAGTTTTTGGTTGTCAGGCAGAAGGTGCTGGGGTTAGCTGCTAACTAAATGTTTGCAATAATTACAAATTGTACATGATTGAACTAACAAAACACTATTCACTGTATTGTTATGACTGGGTATGAACAAGCATT
Organism: Pleurodeles waltl; assembly: GCF_031143425.1. Classification (NCBI taxonomy): domain Eukaryota; kingdom Metazoa; phylum Chordata; class Amphibia; order Caudata; family Salamandridae; genus Pleurodeles; species Pleurodeles waltl. The sequence goes on along the minus strand of NC_090446.1, from coordinate 1,327,362,498 downwards.
AAAGCAATATACTCATGAGGCACATTGCAAGTATCCTCTAGTATAAGCATATAGGGGGTCATTCCGACCCGCCGGGGACGGAGAAAGCACCGCCAACAGGCTGGCGGTGCTTCAGGGGCAATTCTGACTGCGGCAGTAAAGCCGCGGTCAGAAAAGGGGAACCGGAGGTTTCCCGCTGGTTTTCCCCTGCCCCAGAGAATCCTCCACGGCGGCGCTGCAAGCAGCGCTGCCATGGGGATTCCGACCCCCTTCCCGCCAGCCTGTTCCTGGCGGTTTACACCGCCAGGAAGAGGTTGGCGGGAACGGGTGTCGTGGGGCCCCCTAACAGGGCCCCATTCAGATTTTCAGTGTCTGCAAAGCAGACACTGAAAATCACGACGGGTGCCACTGCACCCGTCGCACACCAGCAACTCCGCTGGCTCCATTCGGAGCCGGCTTCATCGTTGCTGGGGCTTTCCCGCTGGGCGGGCGGGCGGCCTTTTGGCGGTCGCCCGCCCGCCCAGCGGGAAAGTCAGAATGACCGCCGCGGTCATTTGACCGCGGTGCGGTCTTCTGGCGGTCTCCGCCCGGCGGGCGGTGCCCCCCGCCGGGGTCAGAATGACCCCCATAATGTTAATGTGTAAGCATATACCTCATAGGAACTGCATAAATAAAGTCCAAGTGGGCCAACAAAAACAATGTGCAAATAACATAGCAACAAGAATGTAGGCCAAGTAGGTGAAGTAGACTGAGCCTGTTCCAGAACTCCATAATGTTTTTATGTAAACACATACCATAAAAATAACATGAATGAATGAAGCCCTAGTGGGCCAATAACCTGGCAGAACAAATAAAGCCCAAATGGGCAAAGTGTCAGTGTGCAAACAATATGGTAGTGAGCCTACTGTACTGTATTCCACTAATTTCTAGAAAGTCCCCCTACGCAAAAGGGATAATAAAAAAATTAAAATAAATATCATCCAAGTGCTTCCTGTAAGTGCCAGAAGAAAAGGGTTGAGTGCCCCAGCCTGGGCCTCCTATCATACCCATCGCGCCAGACGAGAGTCCCTTCTTCTCCTCCCTGTAGTAAAACAAAAGATAAGACCGGTTACACACCTCTACAGAAAGAGCATCCAATCTTGCATAATCTTAGACTATAACAATTACCATTACATGCACTTTAAAACTATTGAGGACTCCAAGTGGTACACCTAGTCCAAATGTATGTGTAAGTTCTCTTCTGAGTTCAGTCCTCCTGGTACCTTGGTATTAAGCAATTTGATAAGTCTTGATCCCAATTTTCTCACTGCCAAAATACTATCCCCACCCCTGGGATCCATCGCAACATGGTCAATACCAATGTATCTCAAAAGATTCCTGTTACTGAAATGAAGTGTTATGAAATGTCGAGCAACTGGATAATGATCATCCTCATTGCTGATGGCTCTCGCATGTCCTCGAATTCTTTTCCTTACAGGATGTATACCACTGCCTATGTACCTCAAGCCACAAAGGCAATCATGAATATATACCACAAAAACTGTACTGCACATGAAGAACTTAATGATGGGCCTCGTCTTCTTACCAGGGATGCCAATCTCTTTGCTATTGGATGAATGTGTGCATGCTTTGTATTTACCACAAATATAAAAACCCGGCATGGATCTATCTAAGGTGTTTATACTCATTTCCTGACTCCCAATGTTGTTTTTGACAAGAAGATCCCTGAAAGATCTTGTATTACGAAACATGATTTTGGGCCTACTGCCCACAAAGTCCCCTATCACTGGATCACACTGTAGGAGACCCCAATTTCAGTTCAAGATTTCACATATGCCCCTGGCCTTGGCATTGTAAGTGGTAATCAATCTGCCACCACTGTCCTCTTTGCTGGCTTGCTTATCTAGTTGTTCCTCACAATTGAAAATTATTTCATTATGGATGCGTGAATTTATTTTGTCACTCGCCCCATCTAGCACCCACTGAGGATAACTGCGCAGGCGAAACCGGTTCAGTATGGTGACCTTTTCTTGCTCAAATTTAACACCTTCACTACAATTTCTAGGAGCCCAAACTAGCTCCTCATATGGGATGCTCCATTTCAGATGATTAGGGTGGCTATTCTGCATATGCAGTAATCTATTACCAGCAGTAGGTTTACGTTGCAGTCTCAATGTGATTTCACTGTTTGCCACCATGATTCCCAAGTTCAGGAATATTATGGCCTCATTACCAGTTTGGTGGCCCTATGACTGCCATGTTGGCGGTCAGACCACAAACAACCTGGAGGAGATGACCGCCAAATTATGACTTTGGCGGAATTCCCCATGGAATACAGCCAAAGCACCGCCGGCACCAGCAGTGCGGTCAGACCAACATGGACAAATGAAGGCACCAGCAGACCGGGGGAGACCATGTTTCCCTCGGACCTATTACGAGGCTGCACACTGCCAAGATTTCCACCGCGGCATGACCACTGCGGAAACGAATTGTATAAAAGGAGACACTCACCTTCAGGAAGCCATACTAGTCCGGAGCCACCATGGAACCCCAACCAGACGTCACCCTGTTGCTCCTCCTCCCAAAAAGACTACTGAATCTTTGACGACAACTACAACCGTAAGTACACACACTTCTATGTTACTGTTGTATATTGTTAAATTTTGTACACTTTCTTAACATACCATCGGGAAGTGGGTGTGAGGGCTACACTCACACGTAACAGTACACTGTCACACACATTCACAACAACAAATACAACCACCCATACACAGCACACACATTGCAGCCACCGCGCACACACACACACACACACACTACACGTGAAAACACACACACACACAGCAACACAGCACAGGCCCGGTCTCACACACTAACATACAACATAACAACATGTCACAACAACACCACAACTGCACAATCATAAACACACTGGCAATCACTCACAACAGACGCTGGACCTGGCCTAGCAGTTCGGTGCTGGACTGTTCCCATGGGGGAACAGGGTCAAGACTGATTTGCATATGGCTGGGTCTAAACTGGGGTGATGTGGCTGGCAAAATAACGATGGATTAAACCCAGATCTGTGACTGGGGGTGAGTGTTTGAAACATTTCAACACTCCATCCATCATTTTATTTTGTTATGTGATGTTGCTTTGCAGCCTCCTCAGGTAGGGGCATCAAGGGGGCAGACAGGCACCTCAGGGATGCTCTGGGAGGTAGTTGCGGAGGGGGGAGTTTGGGCTTAGGCTTGTGGGGGTTGTTTTAGACTTTGGCTGGGTCACGGAAGGGGAGTTTAGGATTGGGAATAGGAAGGTGGAGGGGGGCGGGGGATAAAGGGGGCCTTGCTGCCATCAGTGTGGAGGCTAGAACCTGAAATTATCTCTGTAGGCCATCCAGTGCACTGTGAATGCCCTCTAGGAATGCATTACTATGTTGTATCTGAGTTGCTAGTCCCTTGTTGGCATTCAAGATGGTCGACTGACCCACAGAGACAGACCTCAGGAGGTCGATAGCCTCCTTACTGAGGGCAGCAGGGCTAACAGGGGCTAGGGCAGAGGTGTCTGCGGCAAAGGAGACGCCCACCCTCTTGGGTGAGTGCGCACAGCCTACTGGGTGGGGAGCTACAGGGAGGGTGGTGATAGAAAGGGGGGGTTACATGTGGCTTGCCAGAGAGGGGTATTTAGACATTTGAACATGAGGGTGGTGAAAGGTGGCGGTGAGTACAGCCGCCTAGCACACAAGGGAGGGAGGGAGGAAAATGAGAGTGACACACACACGCACCACATACACCCCATACACACACACACCATACACACACCAGCTGCACAAGAAAACAATTTATCCCCGTAAATTGGCTGAATAATGCAAAGACAACAGGAATTGACTAAAGTGATTGTAATAAGATCAACACAAAATTAAGAATATGATTTGCCAATGCAACAGATATGTACAAATGTACAAAAAAGGGACACTGCCCAGTCCTCAGTTCACAGGGACCACAGGGCAAAGTCCAAGGCCCCACTCGTTACCTGCCCCAACATGGAGAGAACACTGCAGGGGCATCAGTTGGCAAATAGGCAGGCACCTCAGGGGGAGGTGGGGTACCTCAGCCGGATGCGGAAACAAGACCACGGGTTCTGGAGGGGGCATCAATGCCCCGTGCTTGGTCCTGGGGAGTGCAAGGCCACAGTCTCTGGAGTGGGTGAATAACCCACTGCTTCTGGAGGGGGCGACAAGCCCTGTGCTTGGTCCTGGGGATTGCAAGGCCACAGTCTCTCGAGTGGGTGACTTGCCCACTGGTTCTGGAGAGGGAAACAAGCCCTGTGCTTGGTCCTTGGGAGTGCGAGGCCACAGTCTCTCAAGTGGGTGAATACCCCACAGGTTCTGAAGGGGCAACAAGCCCTGTGCTTGGTCCCGGGGAATGCAAGGCAACAGTCTCTCGAGTGGGTGAATAACCCACTGGTTCTGGAGGGGGGGACAAGCCCTGTGCTTGGTCCTGGGGAGTGCAAGGCCACAGTCTCTCGAAGTGGGTGACTTGCCCACTGGTTCTGGAGGGGGCAACAAGCCCTGTGCTTGGTCCTGGGGAGTGCAAGGCCACAGTCTCTTGAGTGGGTGAATACCCCACTGTTTCTAGAGGGGACATGCCGCACAGCAGCCCATAGAGGCTGGATCATATGACGTCCGCCGGCAGTGACGGCTGCACTGTGGTGGTGGTGGTGGTAGTGGGGGGCTCCTGCTCAGCCCCTGCACTCTCTCATGGCTGCACTGTGGTGGTGGTGATAGTGGGAGGCTCCTGCTCAGCCCCTGCACCATCCGATGGCTGCACTGAGGTGGTGGTGGTGGTAGTAGTGGGAGGCTCCTACTCAGTCCCTGCACCCTGCGATGGTTGCACTGTGGTGGTGGTGGTAGTAGTGGGAGGCTCCTGTTCAGCCCCTGCACTCACTGATGGCTGCACAACCACAGCTGGCGGTGGGGGCTCTGTGGCAGCTGCTGGTCCAGGCTCCTTCCCCTTCTTGCTTGCTGGTGCAGGCTCCTTCCCCTTTCTGCTGGCAGGTGAAGGCTCCTTCCCCTTCTTGCTTGCTGGTGCAGGTTCCTCCCCCTTTCTGCTGGCTGTTGCTGGTTCCATCCCCTTTCTGATGGCTGGTGCAGGCTCCTTCCCCTTCAGTATTTGTGGCCTGAAGTCCTTTCCACCACGTGCTGATGGAACTGGGCCCGTGGACTGCTTGGCTGAGGTGCTTATCTGGGTTCTTGATACCCTGGCCATAAGTGCAGGATGGGGGAGGCGTAGGGAAGAGGTCAATGGTGGAAAGGAAAAGCTTCTCAGGGACATTGGGGTGGGAAGAAGGGGAATAATGGGAGTGGAGGATGAGGGAGTGGTTGTTGGAGGTGTTTGTCTGCTGGATTTGGATGCAGGTGCATGGGTTGTATGCTGTTGTGAGATGGATGGCTGTTGGGTGTCTGAGTGCTTGCATTTATGTACCGGGGGGGGGGACAAACACGGTGGGAGAGGACAAAGGGGACATGTGCATGGATGTTGTGGAGGTGTCTGCCAGTGAGGTGTGTGTTCTGCTTGGCATGGTGATAATGCAGGTAGTGGATGATGATGTAGAGCATGCAGGTGTGAGTGTGGACATAACTCGATGGGAGGTGGAGGAGGAGGAGGGGAGACAGTGGAAATAGTAGATGTTGTTGTGTCTGCAACTGGATGGTGTTTGTGTGAGTGCTTGTGGGATGAAGTGTGGTGCTTGTGTTTGCCTGTGCCACTCTTGTGTGTTGTACTATGTGCATGCTCGTCTGGCTGTGTGCTTGGGATGGGTTGGGGTTGACGAGAATGGGACTGAGAAGTGGAAGTTGGAGGGGGGAACAGTAGAAACAGGGACAATGGCTGCCATCAGAGAGAAAGCCAGAGCCTGAATCAATCTCTGTTAGGCCGCCAACCCAGTGTGAATGCCCTCCAGGAATGCATTAGATTGTTGCATCTGGGCAGCCAGCCCCTGGATGGCATTCCCAATGGTTGATTGCCCTACAGAGATGGATCTCAGGAGGTAAATAGCCTCCTCACTCAGGGCAGCAGGGCTCACTGGGGCAGGGCCTGAGGTGCCTGGGGCGAAAGAGATGCCCACCCTCCTGGGTGAGCAGGCACGGGAAACTCGCTGAGGGGCTGCTGGGAGGGCGGTGCTGGTACGGGGGTGGCGGCTGTACCTGTAGCTGGGGTGGTCACAGAGGTTTCCACCACCACCAGGAAGCTCCCATCGGAGGAGGTATCAGAGTCTGTGATGTCCCCTCCTGTCTCTGCCGTGGTGCTCCCCTCGCCCTCTGTCCCACTGGTGCCCTCAGCGTCGGTGGACTCTGCCCCCAGGGTCCTGTGGGATGCATCTCCCTCTGGTGCCTCTGCTCCTCCGCCAGATGATGCTAATGCACACAAGGACAGGATGACGAAACAAGAAAGGGGGGCGGAGAGAGACAAAGGATACACTGGGTCAATGGTTACACCAAAATCACCATTGGCGTACACAGCACCCTACATACACAGGACTACTCACTATGCATTGCACTACCAGTGATATTGATAGCCACCAAGGCATGAGGAGGAGCACACACCGCCAACTGCAGCACACCTGGGACCCATGCAGCCCTGGCCAGTAGTGGATACTAACAAGCTAGGTAGGCAGTATTTTACCTTCAGACCCTTAGCCACCAGAGGACCTACACTGCTATGTCTGGCCTAGGGGCACCCACTGACACACAACTACCACCCGGACACCACCCCACCAGGAGTAAGTTATAATGATAGCCACCGTACTCACCCCCTTATGGCTGCTGTGTTGCCCTCAAGCACCCATCCAGCTCTGGATAGGCCACCGCCAGTATGCGGGCCAACAGGGGGGTCAGGGTTCGACGGGCACCCCTTCCTCGTTGGGATGCCATCCCCAGCTGGGCCTCCACGGTCTTCCGTGCCCAGTATCTCAGGTCCTCCCACCGTTTGTGACGGGGGTGCTCCGCCTGCCATAGGGGCCCAGGGTCCGCACCTCCTTGGCGAGGGCACACCATATACCCTTCTTTTGATGGGCACTGACCTGCAGAGACAATACAGACAGGAGAACACCATTTGACAAACAGTCCAGCCAGTTACACAAATGGCCCACCATACCAGTTTACAGCTCTATTGGCACATACATAGCCCAGCACTCAATGTGTACCCAGCCAGGAGGGCATCCCTCCCCCTTACACGATTCCTTCACACACACCTCCATACAGGCATGCCACATGCATTGTGCCCACAGTGCACTCACCTGTTGGTCTGGAGGCCCATACAGCAGTCCTTACTGGGGTAGGACCCCATCCACCAGTCTCTCCAACTCCTCTGAAGTGAAGGCTGGGGCCCTTTCCCCAGTCACACGGGCACTGGTAGGTTCCAGACACAGGTCACAGCAGCACATGCAGTGTAGGTCCTCTCCTATGGAAGGCCAGGAAACAAGTGAGGAATATGATAGAAAATGGCAGTCACGTCCGCGGCGGTGAATACCGTCACCGCCGGCATAGATCACCATTGGCCACTGTACTCTATAGGGCCCAATATTAATCAATGAGGAATTGCACGGGGGCTCCTGACCGCCTCCTGCCAGGGCGCACAACATCAGCGGCATTACCTCACTTCCACCTGTCCCTCCACACAGGACAGGCAGACGCCATTTCAGGGGGGGCAGGCCTATGGAATAATGCTGCGTCACAGGAGAAATAGGCACATACTGTACAGATCACACTGACCCATTTCATGTATACACATTACAAACTAGTGTTGTGGCTCCACTGTTTAGTTTGTGACAGGCTCCTCACTCTTTTGTCCCTTAGATTCATACCGCTGCGGATGAAGAGGAGATGGAGACATACCCCCGTGTGCAGACCCCTGGTGGACTTGGCTACACTGGAGGACAGGCACATAATACTCACCTATTGACTGGACAGGGCCACAATCACAGAGCTGATATCTGCTATTCGTCACCCCAGTGGGATTTCCCCTCTTGTGCAAGTACTATCAGTGCTCCATTTCCTGGCTACTGGTTCTTTCCAAGTGTCAGTGGGCTTGGCAGCAGGAATGTCACAGCCAATGTTCTCAATAGTGCTGACAAGAGTATTGTCTGCCCTGATAAAACACATGTGCAGCTACATTGCATTCCCCCCATGTTGAGGATTTGGCCACTGTGAAGGCTGAGTTTTATGCAAAGGGACATATACCCAATATAATTGGGGCGATTGACGGAACACATATTGCATTTGTTCCCCACCAGAATGAACAGGTGTTCAGGAATCTGAAGATTTTCCACCCCATGAATGTGCAGATGGTGTGCTTGGCGGACCAGTACATCTCCCATGTCAATGCTAAGTGTCCTGGGTCGGTGCATGATGCCTTTGTCCTGAGGAATAGCAGCATCCCAAATGTGATGGCCCAATTATAGAGGCACAGGGTGTGGCTAATAGGCGAGCCCTGGTTCCCACCCAGTATATGTTGGTGCATGCCTATGGTGTGGGCCATATAAGATAGTGTGTGGCTAAATGTTGTCCCTCAATATTTGCAGGTGACTCTGGTGACCCAAACCTATCATGGCTGCTGACCCCTGTGAGGAATGTCAGGACAAGGGCAGTAGAACGTTAAAATGAGGCACATGGGCGAACCAGAAGGATTATTGAGAGAACCTTTGGCCTCCTGAAGGCCAGATTCCGGTGCCTCCATCTAACAGGTGGATCCCTGTGCTACTCACCCAAGAAAGTCTGCCAGATAGTAGTGGTATGCTGCATGTTGCACAACCTGGCACTCAGACGCCATGTCCCTTTTCTGCAGGAGGAGGAGACTGGAGATGCCCCTGTGGCAGCAGTTGAGCCTGTGGACAGTGAGGTTGAGGAGGCAGAGGACGAGGATGAGGACAACAGAAAAACTGTAATCTGTCAGTACTTCCAATGACACACAGGTGAGACAGTGTAACTTTACATTTCAATGACTTTGGTTGTATTCTGTGTGGCATTGGCATGCTGGTATTTACCACTTCTATGCCCACTTACTGTTCCCTCTGGCTATTCAGTTTGCAGATGTTGGTGATATGACAAATACTCCTGGTGTGACCACAACAGCCAGCTACAGGTCATTAATTCTATGCTCATTCTATGTAATGTTCATTTGCACTGGTTGTACCTGTTTCAATCAATACATATTTGAAATACATGACATACTCGAAATCGATTTTAATCAAAGGGTGTTTATTGAAGTGCTAACATATAGGGTGAAAGTGCAATAGGATGGGGTGATGATGGAGTAAAGTCCAGGGTATTGTTCCAGTATGTTTGTTGCACAGGTGCATTGTCCAAGGGGACATAGGAAGGGGAGCAATGGCAGTTCAAGGTGGACAGGGTGACTGTGTAGGACACAAGGGTGACAATCAGAAGAATCTCATTTCCTGGCAGGGGTCTTGGCAAGTGTCTCTGGCTTCTGTCTGGCTCGCAGGAAACATTTGCGGGGTGGTTCACCTTCTGCAGGGGGTGGGGTGCTGGTGGCCTGTGAGTCCTGTGGTGGGGCCTCCACGCCACTAGCGGCAGCGTAAGTGGAAGGCTGTTCAGAACACTGGCTAGTGGCAGGGGCCCGCTGATGTGAGACTGACTCCCTCATAATGTTTGCCATGTCTGCTAGCACCCCTGCTAGGGAGATCAGGGTTTTGTTGGAGGTCTGCAAGTCCTCCCTGATCCCCAGGTACTGTCCCTCTGGCAGCTGACTGTTCTCCTGCATGTTGTCCAGGATCTGGCCCATCGTGTCCTGGAATGTTGGTAGGCTCCCAGGATCTCAGAGAGCGCCTCCTGGAGAGTCGGTTCCCTGGGCATGTCCTCCCCCTGGCACACAGCAGGCCTAGTGGCCTGTGCCTCTGTCCCCTGAACTGTGTGCCCACTGCCACTGACCCCAGGTCCCTGATTGTCTTGGGTGCGAGGTGTAGCCTGGGGTCCCTGTAGAGGTGGGCACACTGCTGACTGACGTGTCCTTGGGACAGAGGTTTGGGTATGCTGGGTGGGTGCTGTTGTGTTGTTTCCTGATGGGGGAGGCTCTGTGGTGCTCTGTGATTGGGCTTGGGTAACCGGCTGTCCAGTGGTCCCTGATGGGCCAGGTAGAGCGTCCAGTTCCTGAAGACCAGAGTTACTGTCGCCACTGTGGGCCTCTTCAGTTGGGGGACTGGATAGTGCTGGCACCTCCTCTCCGGTGACATTGGCTGGGGTACCTGTGGGGATGTAAATGATGTGATATGGTTAATGTGTATGACATATTGTACATCCCTGGCTTCCCCTCTATGGTTGGTGTTGCCCTGCCAGCTTTTACTTGTGTATGTTGGTGTATGGTGGGATTGTTAGTTCTCTCTGCTATGCATGCTTTAGTGAAGAGTGTCCATGCAGGGCTGTGAGGGGTGTCCATGCATTGGTACAGCATGCAGGGCTTGGCATTGGGATTGAAGAGATGTGATGGTGGAGTGTGCGGGATGGAGTGGAGTGATGGGAGTGAGGGTGAGGGTATGTGATGGCATGCAGGCATGGGGGGTGATAATCGTTGAAAGTTAACTTACCAGAGTCCAGTCCTCCTCTGACTCCGGCCAGGCCCTCAGGATGCAGTATTGCCAAGACTTGCTCCTCCCATGCTGTGAGTTGTGGGGGAGGAGGTGGGGGTCCACCGCCAGTCCTCTGGATTGCAAGATGGTGGCTTGCCGCTATGGAATGTACCTTTCCCCGTAGGTCATTCCACCTCTTCCTGATGTCATCCCTTGCTCTGGGGTGCTGTCCCACGTCGTTGACCCTGTCCACGATTCTCCGCCATAGCTCCATCTTCCTTGCAATGGATATCTGCTGCACCTGTCCTCCAAATAGCTGTGGCTCTACCCTGTCAATTTCCTCCACCATGACCCTTAACTCCTCTTCTGTGAAACGAGGGTGTCTTTGTGGTGCCATGGGTGTTATGTGAGGTGTGTTGGTGAGGGTGTGTTGGGTAATGCTTTGGGGTGTGTTATGTGTAGTGTGTGAGTGGTGTATGGGTGTGAGTGGTATGTGGCTCTAGTTGGCTAAGTGGTCTTGGTGCCAGTCTTGTGCCAATGATTTGTATCCGTAAAGGGTTGTGGGTAATGTGGGTGTGTGTATTATAGTGGTGTGGGTATGTGGGTGTGGTGTGTGTATGGGTGTAAGGTGTGTGTTGTTTGAATTGTCCAATGTGGTGTTGTTTTGTCTGTGGGTGTCCATTGTGAGCGCGACGGTATGTACCACCAATGGTTTACTGCCGCTGAATGTCCGTCGTGGTGATTCATGTGGAGGGCGTTGTTCTGTTGGCGTAACGGTGTGGGTTTTGATACCGCCAGTTTATCACTGACCTTTGGTCTGGCGGATTTGTGTCTGTGGCTGAATTCTGCCGGACTGATGTGTGTGTGTCATAATATGGTGAACGGATATCCGCCGCCGCCGCGGTAAGTTGGCGGCCTTCAGCGTGGCGGTAAGCAGGATTTACCACCAATGTTATAATGAGGGCCTATGTTCCATGTGCATGGGCTGACTGGGTACAGTGGATACCTGCTCCTCCCACCAGCCCATGAGAAGGTTCGTATAGGTGGGAGCGAAGCACATACTCATCAATTTAGGCTGGAAGAGAAAGATATTGTTAGTCAAACAAAATGTTATCATCTCAAGAAGCATTCGAATATGTGAAAAAAGGCCCATAGGTCTAGCCCTCAAAAATGTTCACATGCCTTGATTCAATTCTTGTGTCTTATATTCATATACAGTGCTTGGACACCTAATGTCATCAACAGATAATCGGGTTCCCAATGTATACCGTCTATTCTTCTTAGGAAATCCCTGATATCTGCTATGTGTGATGGCAATGAGTGTGTCAAGAAATCATCTATATATTTGGATGTGCTCTCCAATAAGCTGCCAATGGAGGAGACAATTGGACTGCCGGGTGAATTAGAGGTGGATTTGTGAATTTTGGGTAACAAGTATAATACAGATATTCTGGGGAGGAGCTTTTTCAAGTATTGGTATACTTCCACCTCTATCAAGCCTCTATCCTTCCAACTGTTGAGTTTGTCCCGGTATTCTCTTATGATTTTCCTGCATTCTAGCTCCCTGATGGTGACATAACAATTGTGATCATCTAACTGCCTACATGCTTCCTCGATGTACATGTCTGTGGGCATAACCACAATGTTACCCCCTTTGTCAGCAGGTTTAAATTTTATACTGGTGTCCTGAGCTAAAATGTGTATGGCCTGTGTCTTTGACCAAGGCATATTATTCTTAGCCCTATTCTTCCCTTTATCAAGTTTTCTATATATATATTTATCCTCCAAAGACTGGTGCTGTTGTGCTTCCCAAATGTCAGTGGTGCTCAGAAAATCAATGCGGCTGCCTGTGCATTACTATAGGCCCTATTACGAGTCTGGCGGTCAGAAGACTGCCAAACTCGCGGTGGAGGTCGGACCACACCACATTACGACCCTGGCAGTCGAACCGCAAAAAGGTTGCCATCTCTGCCAGGATCTTTGATACTGACAGGATGACGGCAGTCATGGTTGTAATAAGCCATGGCGGCACTGAAGTCAGCGCAGCCGTGGTTCAACCTCCATGAAAAGGCTGTCGGAGAACAAGTGCTGGGGGCAACAGGGTGGCCCCTGCACTGCCCATAACATTGTCATGGGCAGTGCAGGGGAACCCCTGGCACCCTCAGCATGCTCAGCTGATAGTGTGGATTCTGAGGGTGCTAGAGTGTCCCCCTGTGCAACAGCATTGGATTTGGCTCCATATGGACCTGAGTCCACTGCCGCCACATGTTTTCCACTGGGCTGACCGGCAGAAACCTTGGTTTCCGGCAGTCAGCCCAGTGAAAAACTTGCAATGGGGCCGGTGGGGAGCCCACCAGCACTGTGGCAGTCTCCTCATCGGGAGTTTGGCAGACAAGTTTTTCCAACCGCCAAACTCGTAATCAGACCATCTGCGACTCCATTTCGTCATCAGGATGAGATCAGCACTTCGATTAATGCTTCCAAATCGTGAACAAGGTTGATGTGTGCAACCAAAACGCGTCGATATGGTTCAGCCTGAATAAATGTTTCTTGGAAGTAACTGGGGTGCCGATCTTGTTCCTGATGATAGAATGGAGCCACTGATATATATTTAGTTAAATAATAATGTTATTTTTTTCAATGTATTTTGTGTTTCTGGGTAGTGGATACTGTAGGGAAATATGGTGGGTAGTGTGATAAATCTAATTGTTTTTATTTCAATTTATTTTAGATTTATCAATTGCTTCATATTTCTTTTTGTACTTAGCTATCTATGCTATGGTTATTTTGGGGGTATGAGTGGGTAGCTTTTTAAATGAATATATACATATATTTAATCTCTCTTTTTTTTAACATAAAAATGCCATTCTGTTATTTATTGCTCAGGTTAATTTTGGAGTGGGTAATTTATGACATTTGTTTTAATTACGCTATTAGCAGTTTCTCATATTTAAAGTTGAATTATTTTTTAATTATATCTTGCTGTTTATTTTTTAACTTTTTGATAATTCTGGGGTTATAGTTGATAAAATTGATGAAGTTTTACTTTTAAAATTATATTTCTGTAATTTTATAACGTTGTGGTTTTTACATTGTAATTATATGTTTGGCAGTTTGGGGTTTCATGGAGGTTTGAGTTGGAAGTGAATTGCATTTTTAATTGTATTTATAATTTAAAAATGTGTTTTTGTAATTATAATTTAATGTATGTTTCTGTTAAGTTTTTGTAATTTTTTGAAGGTATTTATGTTATTTTTTACTTGGGTTGTTGGGTTAGAGGATTATGTTTTTGGGTAGTGTATTGACCCAAAAATTAAAAGTGTAATATAAAAAGCTTTACATTTATATTGATATTTTTAAGGTGCAGTGATGTGTGTTGCAGTGGACAGCGACTAGTGTTCAGGGCTCTGGTTAAGGCACTGCTTCCAGTTACTGATTAGGCTTTAGGGCCCAGGGATGGGTGGTGCACAGCGTTACTAATTAGTTTTTAGGCCACATGGATGGGTGTTGCACATGGTTACTAATTAGGTTTTATGTGGCAGGCATGGGTGTTGCATCAGGTTACTGATTAGTTTCAAGGGCGCCGGGATCGTTATTGCAACAGGTTACTGATTACTTTTTAGGGGGCAGGGATGGGTATTGGACTGGGTTCCTGATTACTTTTTCAGGCACAGGGATTGGTGTTGCACTGGGTTACTCAATAGTTTTTTAGGCACCATGTGGGCATTGCACAGGGTTGCTAATTAGCTTTCAGGGCGCAGAGATGGGTGATGCACTTACTGGTTAACTGATTATTTTTAGTGAGCAACTGTGAGTGTTGCATCAGGTTACTGATCACTTTTCAGGAAACATGTATGGGTGTTGCACTAGGTTACTAAACAGTTTTCAGGGCATAGGGATGGGTGTTGCACCATTTTAATAATTCATTTTTGAGGCAAAAGGATGACTATTTAATATTGGTATTAAGGAGATTTTAGGAGTTTGGTAGAGAACGGTAGTAGTATGGAATTTTTAGGGTTTCTGAATGGGCAGAAAACAAAGCTACTAAGGAGTTTTTAGGGTTCAGGGTGGGTAGATGATAGTGGTAACAAGGAGTTTTTACAGCTTAGGGATGAGTAGTGTTTTAAGATTAAGGGGTATCTGCTGGGGGATTATTAGTGAAATTCTATATATATATATTAAATTATATTCATTCTCTCTCTCTCTATATATATATATATATATATAGATATATATATATATATATATACACACACACATACATATAAATATATATATATATACACATGTGTAAATATATATATTTATTTATACATATATGTATATATATTTATATATCCTCCAACTCTCCTCCAAATCACAGGAGACCCAGGACAAGTTAAAAACCATGCAATCCTAGACATAAAAAACAGACAAAATCTCAAATCCCCACCAAAAGACACAAAATGTGGCGGCCATCTTAAAGTGCATCTATAAATAAGTTTATAAGGTCTATAAGGTTTCTACAGTAGAAGAATTTGTTCGTCTACCCACTTGGGTAGAGAAGCTCCATATACCAATATGAGATCCCCCAAAAATATGAGATCCCCCAAAAGTTTTGTGTAGGTGTACAGGTCTATTTGGATGGTATAGGATGATATGTAATTAATTCAAGCATAGTTAATAATGTTCAGGATTTAAGTGATATATTGAATTTTAAATTTTGAAAACATTCATAGTTAACAAACTTTTATAATGCAATGAATTATTCTATTTACAATTTTAGTATTTTGGCAATTGCATTTTACTCTATTTATTGTGCGAAATATGATATCACATTAATTTAAAGATTCTGATGGATTTGAACAATAATTTAGTTGTATTTTTATAGGACTATGGTACAAACTACTGTGAAACTTATTTATAGATGCACTTTAAGATGGCCGCCACATTTTGTGTCTTTTGGTGGGGATTTGAGATTTTGTCTGTTTTTTATGTCTAGGATTGCATGGTTTTTAACTTGGGGCACTGTAACAATGATGTATCCATGAGTAAGGCTGCTGCCGAAACGCGTTGGATTTGTGTGCTGAAATAAATTGATTTGCACCTTGGAGGTGTCCTGGGTCTCCTGTGATTTGGAGGAGAGTTGGAGGATTTATTAGGGCCTCTCGGAGCCCACCCGGGACCGCTGTGTGGTGTTCCTGCAGTCCGAGTGTTTTATGTGAATTATTTGATATATTTATATATATATATATAAATATATATATATACATATATATTTGTTTTCTTTTTAATACATCACTGTTGATTATTTCTCAACAGTGATGTGCCCCCATAAATACATATCAATTTTAGCAAAAATATATTTAGAAATTTGTCATAATGTTTGTCTTTTTTTAATCATTTACATTTAAATTTTTATATTTACATACAATTGTGGCAATATTTTATGTATGTATGTATATATATATATATATATATATATATATATATATATAGATATATATATATCCACATAGAAACAAAAGCATTTCCTCGGAGTGCGGATGCTACAGCACAGCGGTCCTGGCCGGGCTCCGAGACGCCCAAATTTACTATTATCAGCCAGTCCCTTCCAATACGAAGAGAACCAGGACACCTCCGATAAATAGAAATCCAGTTTTAATTCAGCAAACAACAAAAACTCCAACACGTTTCGGCAAAAGCCTTTGTCACGGATCCGTTGGGCATTGGGTTTTTTGGATGCCATTAAGGTTCACTTCACCAAAGATTTTGTGACTGAGACTGTTTCTGTGCCTTCGGCTATGAGTGAGGATTCGCCTGAGCTGGAGAAATTTGTATATCTATATACATATTTATAAAATGTAAAACTATAGTATGTATTATTTTTCACATTCAAATGTATCTACTTTTTATTTTTCAATGTGTATGTATATATATTTATACATTTAGTGCATTATTATTTGTAACATTTTATATTAATCCATTTTATTAATGTTAGTAAAATATAAAAGTTGAAAACATTTTTAATTAAATATCCTTGATAACGTAAAAATGTACAGCTTTTTTAAGCCTATATTTTGGGTTTCATTATTTTGGTTACTTTTAATTTTATTTTAAAAGATCTATATTATTATAAACAATATTTTGGGTTTCAATGTTTTAAACTTTTGATATGTTAGTAAACCGATATTTTGGTTTCAAAACTTTGGTCATTTTAAATATACCTATACAGTTCTTGATATTACAGGTGTCCATATTGTGGTATCAATATTTCTATACCATAATATTTTTGAACTTGATATTTAGTAGTGCAATCCTTTGCAAGTATTGTAATTGTAACTGTAATTGTATTTACATTGCACTTACTACCCCTGACAAGACTATGAAGCGTTTTTCAAGCAAGCAGCATGCTACTCCGGAACCCAGAATGGATTAGTGGTGGATAAGTATGGGGAAATATAAGTTGTTAATTGAAGAGGGGGACATATGAGTTTGTTAGTTAAATTGACTATGACAAAGGATAGATAGAGGTGGGAAGAGTCTAGAAAGTGTTATTTGGGAGGTCATAGTAGTAAAATGAGGTTTGGGATGAGTCAAAGGAGGGATAAAAGAGGGAAGAGTCTAGAAAGGGATATTTGGGAGATCACAGCGGTAAAGTGAGGTTTGGGATGAGTAAAAGAGTGGAGGTGGGTATATTGAAAAAGCTATAGGATGAGACATAAAGGGGGTCATTACGAGTCTGGTGGTCACTAGACCGTCAGGTTCACGGATGGAGGTCGGACCGCCGCCAATGCGGCTGTCAGAGTGCCATATAACAACCCTGGCGGTCAGGCCGCCAGCTCCGCCAGGATCGGAGATTCTTGCGGACTAGAGGTGGTGGCGGTCCTAATCCTGGGAATTACGACCCCCTTCTCCAGCAGCGAACATGCTGGCGGAGAACAGGTACAGGGAGTTCCAGGGGGGACCCTGCACTGCCCATGCACTTTGCATGGGCAGTGCAGGGGCGCCCTTGGCCAGCACCAACATTGGGAGGGTGCTGGTGCACCCTGCAGGCTATAGCATTGCCGCCAGCTCGATTACGAACTAGAGCTAATTCTGTAGTTTGTTTCCTGTTAGGCCAGTGGGTGGAAACTCAGGTTTCCCGCCGGCTGACCTACCAGGAAAATCTTAATGGGGCTGGCGGGGAGGTAGCCTGTGTGGCGGCAACCTCCCCGTCAGAAGTTCAGCAGACGGTAAAAACTGTGCACCAAACTCATAATCACCCTCAATGTAATGAGTTGGAGAGAGTTGAGGATTTTTTTTACCTACAGTGGAAGTAAATAAATAAACATTTAGATACATAACAACACAAAAAGGTATACATGTGTATGGAAAATAATAAAGAAATATAAAATTGCATTAGATAAAGTCCCATATGAACATGCATGGATAAATATTGAGAAACTCAGCCTAAGTTATATATTTATTTATATTATTTTGGGGTCATTTTATGTTCTTTTTATATATTTATGTAGATGTATTTCTTTTTATTTTATATTTTCCCCTATGTTTTAATAGTGAAGCAAGTATAGATACAATCGTCATGATCATATTTACACAATATGATAGATAAAATAAACTAAAACAGAGACCCATGAGCATATAAACAAATAACGCATATGTGAACTATGCAGTGGCCTATATACATGTTAAGCATAAAATAATACATATATGAACTTTAACCTGGAGTAATATATACAATTTGTTAAGCAGACCTATAAGACTACCTCTATATTTTCAAACCATAAGTAGTATATAAACTTGTACAAAGAAATGCACATATCTAAATATATATATAATCAAATTATACATGATTACATAAACAGGTATATGCTGTACATTTGTTTTTTTGACTATGGTGGTGATGTAGGAAAGAGTCAACTTTTGAGTACACTTCTAAAGATAAGATAGTTATCCATGGATCTTACGTTTGCGGGTAATGAATCCATAGTTTGGTTGCTGAAACAAAAAAAAGATGTACCACTCATGGTTTTTCTTGCATGCTGGGGGTTTGAGGCGGGATGTCAATCTGGAGCAGAGGTTCCTTTGTTGTATGTATTTGGTGATTTTCTTCCTGCTGAAAAGTGGTCTTGTTCCATGTTTTGCTTTGTGGATGATACAAAGTAGCTTGAAGGCAGATGTTCTGACAACCGGTAGCCAATGTAGGGCCCTTAAATTACAGGAGATGTGGGCTTGTGGCTTTACATGTGGGTGTAGACTGACAGCAGAATTCAGAATTTATTGTAGTCTTTTCATAGTTAATAAAGGTGATCCGTTGGCGTAATCAAGTTTAGATAGTACAAGAGAGATAGTGGCTTGGACCTCGTGTGGAAACCCTAGATGAGGAAAATGCACTGCAGAGTTTTTATAGTAATGAAGCTTCAGCTTTGAAATTTATCCACTTGGACATTCATTGATAGCTTGAAGTCCATCGTAATTCCAAGGTTTGTTACTTCCTTGGATACGTTAGGAGGCGGTCCCAGATCATCAGGCCAGGCTCAGAGTGGGTCATAATTTTTCCAATTGCCACATGTGAGTATTTCAGTTTTGGACACATTCAATTTGAGATGGTTCCATATCATCCATGGATCCACAGCTCAGAGGGAACTGAACATTTTTGAGTTTCCAATGTCTTTGGGGCTTTCTAATTTAAGTATTTGCGTGTCATCAGCATAGCTATAGCATGTGAGCTGAAATTCATTAATCATTGCCAGTAATGACTTCATGTAGCTGTTGAAAAGCTTGGGTGAGATTATAGAGCCTTGAGGGACCCCTGATTTTGTGGAGTATGGTTTGGATGAGAAAAGGGGAGTATGGATGATGTTGCTTCTATTTTGAAGGTATGATGTGATCCAGTCGTGAAGCCTGGATTACAGTGCCATGATGCACTGTGTCCAAGCTAGCTAAAAGGTCCAAGAGAACTAGTGCAGCGATCATGTTCAAGTCTACTGTGTTTTTAAGGTCATCAAAGTTTGTGATGAGGGCAAATTCTGTGTCTGTTTTTGGATGGAATCTTGTTTGGAAATTGGAAAGTATGGAGTTATCTTCAATGAAGTCTGACATTTGGGTGAATGCTGCTCTTACTATCAGTTTGCACAGGAAAGGTCCATTTGTAATCTGTCTGTAGTTGTTTGGGTCATGTGGGTCCAGGTTTGTTCTGACTGATATGGCAGCAGAGGTAATTAAAACAATGGTATTGAAGATTTGTAATGCACAACGGTCAGCTGGGAAGCCGGCTTGCCCGCTTGCTTTGAAAAGATCCATTAATTCAGTTTCTGATAGCTGTTTAAAGGAATACAAGGGCTGGGTTAGCCTACCCACAGAGGGGATTGTTGGAAATGGGTGGGTGCTGGTGGTTTTCCTCTGTTTTAAATAGGAATCCAACATGTCTGCTTTTGTGATTTAATGATTTGCCAGTTTGTCAGTAAATTCTTGAGAACTGGGATAAGTTTCTTCTGTGCATTAAGTTTACAAAATTCAGTGGGAATTTTATGAAATTCTTTATTTGCCTAATTAGCATTTTAGGCTCTGTTTTAATAGTACCTTAAATAAATTAGCTTTTATGATAACTGACTTGTATACTCTGTTACGTTTGAGTAGATGAAGTTCGTCTTGAGCATTATTTGTTTTGAGCTAGGTGCGCTGGAGCTTTGCAATTTGTTGTTTGATTTTTTCTTTAAGCTCTGCATCCATCCAAGGAATGCAGAGGCTGGGTTAGCCTAAAGCTATGGGGGTTGTTGGAAATGGGTTGGTGCTGGTGGCTTTCCTTTGTTTAAATAGAATCCAATATTTCTGCTTTGGTTGTATCAGGATTTGCCAGTTTGTCTGTAAATTCTTGAGAATTTGGATGCGTTTCTTCTGTGCATTTAGGTTTACGAAATTCAGTAGGAATTTTATGAAATTCTTTATTTGCATTTTCAGCATTTTAAATTCTGTTTGAATAGTACCTTAAATTAGCTTTTCTGATAGTTGACTTGTATACTCTGTTATGTTTGTGTAGGTGAAGTTTGTCTTGAGCGTTACTTGTTTTGAGCCAGGTGCGTTGGAGCTTTAAAATTTGTTGTTTGATCTTTTTTTAGCTCTGCATCCATCCAAGGTACTTACTTTGTTATTTTTAGTGGTAGTAGGATATCAAAAGCTTCCTGGGGCCTCTCATAGAGGTTTTGAATGTAATTTATTGTGTCTAGATCTGTGTTGGTTGTAGTTGTGTTTCTAAGTATTCAAAACTGAGTCTGGTCCACGGTCAACATGTGGTTGCATGGAAAGTGGCCTTAAGTGTGGTGAGTTGTGGTGTTTTGTGTTGGAAAAGTATCAGAGGGTGGTCCGACCATGTGACTGGAATAATCCTTTGAAAGGGACCTACTCCTGGAGTTGCAAAAATAACATCTAGGATGTGCCCAGTGATGTATGTAGGTTTGTGGATGATCTGATGTAAGTTCAGTGTGTCTAGGCAATTGATGATAGTTCTTTGATAAGGCATATTAGGTTTGTCAGACCATGTGTTTAGGTCACCAAGGATGCATTGGTTGGAGTGGAGTGTCATAAGGTTTGAAACAGTCTCTATAAATGTGTCTGGGAATGTTGCTTTGCTAGGTGTTGGTCTGTAAAGAAGGAGGAAGTTACAGGAAGAAGTTGGTGTAGAGTTGCATCTGGTGATAAGGGCCTTACAACCTTGTATGCAAAAAGTGTCAGCCTTGGTGAGATTTATTGTTTCCTTGAATATAACAGCTAGTCCGCCTCCTCTTTTGCTTGTGCAATTTTGTGTGACAGTTTCACAGCTTGGAAAAACAGCTTTATGCAATTCTGCAGCAATGTCATCTCCCAACTATAATTCAGTTATGAAGAGTAAGGGCCTCATTATGACAACGGCGGTCCCACCACGGGGAAGATGCCACTGTCATGCCGGCTGACATCACCAAGCTAACGGGCAAGAACATAGTATTATGACTTTCCCGCTGGGCTGACTGGTGGGAACAGTGCTACGATATGGTCTGAGCTCCCTTAATGGAGCTGAGGCCAATACCGTAGCACACAAGAACCCTCTGAATGTGCACTGTCTGCAAACCAGACACTGCACATTCTGAAGGTGCTGGGCAGGGGGGAGCCTGCACTGCCCATGCTCTGGGCATGGGCAGTGCAGGAGCCCCCGCCTGTGGCCACCAGCAATGGCTTTCCGCCAGCCTATTCATGGCTGGGTCCCCGACATGAAAAAGCTGGCGGAAAGTTGAGTTGTAATTAGCACAGCAGCGCTGAGTGCAGCGCCAATGTGGCTTACCACAACTCAGACTACCGTCAGCCTGTCGGGAATAATGTTCCTGGAACAGACTGCAGTATTTAGTCGGTCCCGCCTGCCTGTGTTGTAATCTGGCGGTCGGTCCGCCTGGAGCGAGGCAGTCCAACCGTCATCGCGGAGCTGGCTGTCTCATGACCGCCAGCCTCGTAATCAGACCTTATGTCAGGTTGTGTGTCAGTGAGTAGGTCGTAGATGTAGTGCTTGTTATTGGAAAGTGATCGGGAATTTATTAGTATGCAGTCTAAAGATAGGGTTTTGGTGGTTGTATTACTTCGTTTTCTAGAATAGTGAGTGATATTCTTTGTAGCGGGTATATTATTAGTTTTGTTATTAACTGTATCAGGATAGCAATAGTATTGTTTGTCTACATCATAATCCTAGTTCAGCAGGTTTATAAAGCATTTTGTTGGGACTGTATGTGCAGGTGATGGAGATTGTCATTGTGAGTGAGTTGGTGCACTACGTTGTTTTTGTACAGTGGTCTTGTTATATAATAGACAAGAAGATGCAAAGTTGTGAAGCATGACGTTATTTTGTTTGTGTAAGTTTAGGGAGGATGGTGTATGGGTTTGGGTGTGGTGGAGCATGTGGGTCATGTTTTAAGGCTCTAAATTGTACAATGGATATTGTGTTGGGGTGTTTGTGTTGAGTGTTTGTGAATTTAGAAAATTTGGATGTAAAGTTGGTTTAGGATGTCTATTATATGTGTAGTCATGAGGGTGGGAGTGGGTGTTTGATTGTTTCTATGTTGTGACAGAAGGTAGTTTGAAATTCTGTGTGTGTGAAATTCTGATGTCCTGGTCTATGTGTTATTTTTGTGGAGTAGTGACATGATATTTTGATGTAGTGAGTATGTGTGAAGGATTTGGATGTAAAGTACTGTTGGTGAGTGAATGTTGAATGGTAAAGTGAGTGGTGATGTGCGCTGGAGGAGACTATGGCCCTCATTATGACATTGGAGATAAATCCTGCTTACCGCCACGCTGACGGCCGCCAACATACCGCTGTAGTGGCAGATATCTGTTCACCATATTATGACAAACACACACCAAACCGACAGAATACAGCCACATACACAAATCCGCCAGCCCAGAGGTCAGTGGTAAACTGTCGGTACCAACACCCATACTGTTACGCCAACAAAACAACGCCAACCACATCATGACTCATGAATCACCACGGCGGACATTCAACGGCAGTAAACCATTGGCGGTACACACCTCCGCGCTCAGAATGGACACCCAAATCCTAAACTTCACAACATTGGCCATTTAAAAAAACACACAACTGACACCCATACACACACCACACCCACCCATGCACACCACTATAAAACACACATTACCCACAACCCGTTATGAATATAAATCACAGACATCAAGACCACTGCGAAAACTACATACACCCATACATCCCTCACGCACTCCACTACTCACACCCAATCACACTACCCAACACCCAAACACTTACACACACCACACAACACCTATGGCCCCACAAAGGCACCCCTGTTTCACAGATGAGGAGTTGCGGGTCATGGTGGAGGAAATAGTCAGGGTTGAGCCACAGCTGTTTGGAGCACATGTGCAGCAGATATCCATTGCAAGGAAGATGGAGCTATGGTGGAGAATCGATCGTGGACAGGGTGAAACCTGTGGGACAGCATCCAAGAACAAGGGACGACATCAGAAAGAGGTGGAACGACCTATGGGGGAAGGTACATTCCGTGGCAGCAAGGCACCAGCTCGCCATCCAGAGGACTGGCGGTAGACGCCCACTTTCTCCCCCACAGCTCACAGGATGGGAGGAGCAAGTTTTGGCAATACTGCATCCAGAGGGACTCACTGGAGTAGTCGGAGTACTGGACACTGGTAAGTCAACATTTACCACTTATCACCTCCCATACCTGCATGCCATCTCACACCCTCTTCCTGGCTGATGGGGCAGGCTCCTTTCCTTTCTTGCCTGCTGGTGCAGGCTTCTTGGTCTTCCTAACTGCTGGGACATGCTCCTTTCCCTTCTTGCCTGCTAGTGCAGACTCCTTGGTCTTCCTGGCTGTTGGGGCAGGCTCCTTTCCCTTGAGGCTGCCTGGTGCAGGCTCCTTCACCTTCAGGACATGTGGCCTGGATCCCTTTCCACCACAAGTGGGTATGGTGATGACTGGGCCCGTGGACTGTGTGGCTGAGGTGCTTGGCTGGGTTCTTCCTACCCTGCCCATACATGCAGGCTGGGGGGGAAGGGTAGGGAAGAGGTCAATAGTGGATAGGAACAGTTTTTTAGGGACACTGGGGCGGGAAGAGGGAGAAGGAATGGTTGTGGAGGATGAGGGAGTGGTCGTTGGAGGTGTCTGCTGCTTTTGGGTGGAGGTGCATGGGCTGCATGCAGTTGTGAGATGGATGAAGTGTGGCGCTTATGTTTGCCTGTGACACTCTTGGGTGTTGTCTTGTGTGCATGCTCCTCTGCCTGTGTGCTTGGGATGGGTTGGGGTTGAGGAGAATGGGACTGGGCAATGGAAGTTGGAGGGGGGAGGGTAGAAAAAGGGACAATGGCTGCCATCAGAGAGGAGGCCAGAGCCTGAATTGATCTCTGTTGGGCCGCCAATCCAGTGTGGATGCCCTCCAGGAAAGCATTTGATTGTTGCATCTGGGCTGCGAGCCCCTGGAGGGCATTCACAATGGTTGACCCTACAGAGATGGATCTCAGGAGGTCAATAGCCTCCTCACTCAGGGCAGCAGGGCTAACTGGGGCAGGGCCTGAGGTGCCTGGGGCGAAGAAAATGCCCACCCTCCTGGGTGAGCAGGCACAGGCAACTCGCTGAGGGGCTGCTGGGAGGGCGGTGCTGGTACAGAGGGTGGCAGATGTACCTGTAGCTGGGGTGGTCACAGAAGTGTCCGCCCCCACCATGGAGCTCCCATCGGAGGAGGTATCTGTGTCAGAACTGTCCCCTCCAGTCCCCGCCGTGGTGCTCCCCTCGTCCTCCGTCCCACTGGTGCCCTCTGCGTCCGTGGACTCTGCCTCCTGGGTCCTCTGGGATGCAACTCCTTCCGTTGCCGGTGCCTCTGCTCCTCCACCAGATGATGTTAATGCACATAAGGATAGGATGACAAAACAAAAACGGGGGGGATGTGAGGGGGCAGAGACAAAGGATACACTTGGTCAATGGCTGCACCAACACCACCATTGGCGTACGCGGCACCCTCACACACAAGGGCTACGCAATATGCCATTGCACTACCAGAGAAATAGTTAGCGGCCAAGGCATGGGGAGGGGCACACACTGCGAAATGCAGCACACCTGAGACCAACGCAGCCCTCACCAGTAGTGAATACCTATGAGCTAGGTTGCAAGATTTTCCCTTCTGAACCCTAGCTACCAGGGGACCTACGCTGCAATGTCTGGCCTGGCCTAGGGGCACCCACTGACACACATCCCCACCCGGATACTACCCTACCATGAGTAAGTTGTAATGATGGGCACTGAACTCACCCCCTTGTGGCTGCTGTGATGACCTCAAGCACCCATCAAGCTCAGGATAGGCCACCGCCAGTATGCGGGCCATCAGGGGGGTCAGGGCTCGACGGGCACCCTTTCCTCGTTGGGAGGCCATCCCCAGTTGAGCCTCCACTGTCTTCCATGCCTAGTGTCTCAGGTCCTCCCACCGTCTGCAGCAGTGGGTGCTCCGCCTGCCAAAGACCCCCAGGGTCCGCACCTCCTTGGCGATGGCACGTCATATACCCTTCTTTTGATGGGCCCTGACCTGCAGAGGCAATACATACAGGAAAATAGATTTAGACAAACAGTCCTGCCTGTTAAACATATAGCCCACCATACCCTTTTTCATCACCATTTACACACACATTACCCAGCACACAACCTGTACGCCACCCAGAGGACATCCACACACCCACCTTACACGAGGCCTTCACACACACCACTCCATGCATTCATGCCACATGCATCGTGCTCACAGTGTACTCAACTGTTGCTCTGGAGGCCCATACAGCAGTCCGTACTGGAGTAGGACCCCCATCCACCAGTCTCTCCAACAAGTGAAGGCAGGACTCTTTCCCCAGTTAGACGGGCCATGGTAGGTTCCAGACACAGGTCATAGCAGAACATGCAGTGTAGGTCCTCTCCTGTGGAAGGTCAGGTAGCAAGTGAGAAATCAGATAGAAAATGATATACCGCCACCGCTGGCGTACATCACAATTGGCCACTGTAACCCATAGGGCCCAGTTATAACCAATGAGGAGTTGCACGGCTGTTCCTCCGGCAAGGGCGCACAACAACAGCAGAATTACCTCACTTCCACCTGTCCCTCCACACAGGACAGGCGGATGCCATTTCGGGGGGGGAGAGGATCAGGCCCTGGAAAAATGCTGCGGCACAGGTGACTTTAGGACATACTGGACAAATCACACATACCCATTACAAGTTAACAGGATGCAAAGTTCTGATGAAGCACCATTGTTCAGTTTGTGACCGGCTACTCACTCTTTTGTCCCTTAGATTCCTACCGCTGTGGATGAATAGGATATGGAGACATACTCCTGTGTAAAGACCCCTGGTGGACTTGGCAACAGTGGAGGACAGGCACATTATCCTCACCTATAGACTGGACAGGGCCACAATCACAGAGCTATGTGCCCAATTGGAGCCTGACCTGATATCTGCTATCCGTCACCCCACTGGGACTCCCCCTCTTGTGCAAGTGCTATCAGTGCTCCATTTCCTGGCAACTGGTTCTTACCAAGTGACAGTGGCCTTGGCAGTAGGAATTTCACAGCCAATGTTCTCAATAGTGCTGACAAGAGTGTCGTCTGCCCTGATTAAACACATGTGCAGCTACATTCTTTCCCCCAGGTTGACCACAGTGAAGGCCGAGTTCTATGCAATGGGACATATCCTCAACATAATTGGGGCGATTGATGGAACACATATTGCATTTGTGTCCCCCCGCCAGAACGAACAGGTATTCAGAAATCGGAAGAGTTTCCACTCTATGAGTGTACAGATGGTGAGCCTTGAGGACCAGTACATCTCCCACGTCAATGCTAAGTATACTGGATCGGGCATGATGCCTTTGTCCTGAGGAATAGCAGCATCCCAAATGTGATGGCCCAACTACAGAGGCAAAGGGTGTGGCTAATAGGTGAGCCCTGGTTCCCACCCAGTATATGTTAGTATATGGGTATGGTGTGGACCATATGGGATGGTGTGAGGCTAAATGTTGTCCCTCAATATTTGCAGGTGACTCTGGTTACCCCAACCTATGATGGCAGCTGACCCCTGTGAGGAATGCCAGGACAAGGGCAGAAAAACGTGATAATGAGGCCCATGGGCGAACCAGAAGGATAATTGAAAGGACCTTTGGCCTCCTGAAGGCCAGGTTCAGGTGCCTCCATCTGACAGGTGGATCCCTGTGCTACTCACCCATGAAGGTTTGCCAGATAGTGGTGGCATGCTGCATGTTGCATAACCTGGCCCTCAGACGCCATGTCCCATTCCTGCAGGAGGAGGAGGCTGGAGATGCCCGTCTGCCAGCAGTGGACCCTGTGGACAGTGAGGATGAGGAGGCAGAGGATGAGGATGAGGACAACAAAACATCTGTGATCAGACAATACTTCCAATGACACACTGGTAGGACAGTGTTACTTCACATTTCAATGACACTTGTTGGAATTTCTGTGGCACTGGCATGCTGATATTTCCCACTTCTATGCCCACTTACCGTTCCCTCTGCCAATTCATTTTGCAGATGTTGGTGACCTCACATATACTCCTGGTATGATCACTGCAGCCAGCTACAGGTCATTAAACTATGCTCATTTTCTGTACAGTTGAATTGGAATGTTTGTACCTGTTTCAATGAATACATGATTAATATTCATACATTCATACATGATATACTCCAAACTTCTTTTTTTTCTGAGGTTTTTCACTGAAGTGCTAAAATCTAGAGGGGGTAAGTGCATTAGATGGGGTGATGATCGAGGAAAGTTCAGGGTATTGTTCCAGTCTGTTTGTAGCACAGGTGCATTGTCCAAGGGGACATAGGAGGGGGAGCAATGGCAGTTCAAGGTGGACAGGGTGACTGTGTGGGACACCAGGGTGACAATCAGGAGAGTCTCATTTCCTGGCGGGGTCTTGGCAAGTGTCTCTGGCTTCTGTCTGGATCACAGGGAATGTTTGTGGAGTGGCTCACCTTCTGCAGGGGGAGGGGTGCTGGTGGCCTGTGAGTCCTGTGGCGGGACCTCCTGTCCACTAGCGGTAGCGAAGGTGGAAGGCCGTTCAGATGTCTCGCTAGTGGCAGGGGCCCACTGTTGTGAGACTGCCTCCCTCTTTATATTGGCCATGTCTGCCAGCACCCCTGCTATGGAGATCAGGGCGTTATTGATGGCCTGCAAGTCCTCCCTGATCCCCTGGTACTGTCCCTCCTGAAGCCGCCTGTTCTCCTGCACACTGTCCAGGATCTGGCCCATCGTGTCCTGGGAATGTCGATAGACTCCCAGGATCTCTGCAAGTGCCTCCTGGAGAGTCGGTTCCCTGGGCCTGTCCTCCCCCTGGCGCACAGCACTCCTCCCAGTTTCTCTGTGCCGCTGTCCCCTGAACCGTGTGCCCACTGCCACTGACCCCAGGTCCTTGATTGTCTTGGGTGTGAGGTGTGGCCTGGGGTCCCTGTAGAGGTGGACACACTGCTGATTGACGTGTCCTGGGGACAGAGGTGTGGGTACGCTGGGTGGGTGATGTGGTGGTGTTTCCTGATGGGGGAGGCTCTGTGGTGTTGTGTGACTTGGCCTGGGTAACCGGCTGTCCAGAGGTCCCTGATGGGCCAGGTAGGTCCTCCAGTTCCTGAAAAACAGAGTTGCTCATCACTGTGGGCCTCTTCAGTTGGGGGACTCGACACTGCTGGCACTTTCTCTCCGCTGACATTGGCTGGGGTACCTGTGGGGATGTAAATGATGTGTTATGGTTTCTGTGTCTGACATATTGTGCATTCGTGGCTTGCCCTCTTTGGTTGGATTTGCCTGGCAGCTTTCACTTGTGTACGTTGGTATATGATGGGATGTCCATGCATTGATTGAGCATGCAGGGCTTGGCACTGGGATCAGTGAGATGTGATGGTAGGGTGTGTGGGATGGAGTGGAGTGATGGGAGTGAGGGTGAGGGTATGTGATGGGATGCAGGTAGGGGGTGATAATAGTAGAGAGATGACTTACCAGAGTCCAGTCCTCCTCCTACTCCGGCCCGGCCCTCAGGATGCAGGATTGCCAAGCCTTCCTCCTCCCATGCTGTTAGTTGTAGGGGAGGAGGTGGGGGTCCACCACCAGTCCTCTATACAGAGAGCTGGTGTCTTGCTGCAATGGAACGTACCTTCCCCCATAGGTCATTCCACCTCTTCATGATGTCATCCCTAGTTCTTGGGTGCTATCCCATGGTGCTTACCCTGTCCACGATTCTCCGCCAAAACTCCATCTTCCTAGCTCTCGATATCTGCTGCACCGTGCTCCAAATAACTGTGGCTCTACCCTGATAATTTACTCCACCATGACCCTTAGCTCCTCCTCTGTGAAACGGGGATGTCTTTGTCGTGCCATGGGTGTTGTGTGAGGTGTGTAGGTGAGGGTGTCTTGGGTAATGTGTTGGGGTGTGTGATGTGGGGTGCGTGAGTGGTTTATAGGTGTGAATAGTGTATGGCTCTAGTTGTGTCAGTGGTCTTGATGTCTCTCTGCTGGCAATGGTTTGCAATGTTAAAGGGTTGTGGGTACTGTGGGTGTGGGTTTTATAATGGTGTGGGTGTGGTGTGTATAGGTGTCAGGTGTGTGTTGTTTGAATTGTCCAATGTGGTGTTGTTTTGTTTGTGTGTGTCCATTTTGAGCGTGGAGGTGTGTACCGCCAGTGGTTTACCGCCGGTGAATGTCCGCCGCAGTGATTCGTGGGTCATAATGTGGTGGGCGTAGTTCTGTTGGCGTATCGGTGTGGGTTTTGATACTGCCAGTTTATCACTGACCTTTGGGCTGGCGGATTTGTGTATGTGGCTGAATACTGACGGGTTGGTGTGTGTGTGTGTCATAATATGGTGAACAGATATCTGCCACGGCGGCAGTAAGTTGGCGGCAGTCAGCGTGGCAGTAAGTGGGATTTACCACCAATGTCATAATGAGGGCCTTAGTCTGATTAGAAGCTCCTTCAATTCTTTGCTACTGAACGGTAAACCATTGTCTGATTTGAGACTGCCGGTGATAATCTATGCAGCAAAGATGTCATCTAGCCACTCAATGACATGGGTTGTTGATGATAGCTTCTTTACTAAAGGAAAGCGTGAATACTCATCAATGACTACCATGAGATGATGTCCATTTCCTAAGGGCCCAAACAAAATCAAATGCAACTCTTTCCCAAACCTGTGCAGGAAAGTCAGACATAGTCAATGGATGCTGCATCACTTTGTGGGGAAAGGCAGTTGCAAAAATGGCACTCTTTTAGTTCCTTCTCAACTTGCTCGTCTAAGAGCAGGAACCACGCTTGGTCTCTTAGAGCTCTTTTGGTGGCTAAAATGCCACAATGTCATTCATTGGCTAGTTCAGAGACTTGCTGTTTGAGGCTCTCAGGTATTAACAATTCTTGACCCTCTCAATACAACACCTTCCTTGGGTATGGACAGCTCATTTTGTACATTTTTGAATTTTTTAAACTGCTTGGTGATCAGTAATGATAGTGAAACATTTTCCATATATCATTCTCCCCAGCCCAGGAGCATGTAAATGACCATGCCAGACATGAAGCTCTGTAACAGATGTCTTTATTCCTCAGCATAAAATCACACATTCCACTCAGTTCTGTTATAACTGTTAATCACCACACCTTAACACCCCCAGCAAGGTAAGTAATTCCTTTATTGAGTCTGCCTAGAACTGCAAGGGTCCTAGCGCACATAGGCCCTCGTTACAACCCTGGCGGTCGGGTGTTAAAGCGGCAGTAATACGGCCAACAGGCTGGCGGTAAAAAAAATGGGATCACGACCACGCCGGAAACCGCGAACATAGACAGCCACTTTGACAATTCGACAGCCACGGCGGTAGCAACCAACACTGCAGCGGTCACTGCCAACAGACAGGCGGAAGGCAATGTACCGCCCACCCCATTACAACCCGTCAATCCACCAGCTTTTCCGGGGCGGTACCAACGCCATCAAAAGCACGGCGGAAACAGTCTTTGGAATGGAAACCACTCACCTCTCGACACTCAACGAAGAACCAGGACGCCATGGAGCCCGAGTTACAGGACCTCCCCATGCTGGTCTACCTCCTCATACACCAGGAATATCAAAGGCAGCGGCGACAACCACTGTGAGTACTACACCTAGCACACAGGGGACGGGGGAGGAAAAAGAGAGTGACACACA
This sequence comes from Pleurodeles waltl, assembly GCF_031143425.1. Lineage (NCBI taxonomy): Eukaryota > Metazoa > Chordata > Amphibia > Caudata > Salamandridae > Pleurodeles > Pleurodeles waltl. The sequence goes on along the minus strand of NC_090446.1, from coordinate 1,327,331,217 downwards.
CATGCAACACGCAACACTCCCACCCTCACCCACAACACCATACACACAAACACATGCAGCAACATTACATATACACCCCGTAACCCCCTGGAAGAACGCAAGGACAAAAGGAATTGAGTTAAACAGTGATATTTTAGAAATAGGCTGATATATGTAACAAATTCAAAAACAGTATATGTAACAAATTCAAAAACAGTATTTACAAAAATATACAATATGTACATAAGGTCGTACATTGTCCTTTGCAAATATCCGTGGGCCACTGGGCCAAAAATCATGGGCCAAGCCCACACTTGACTCCTGCCTCAATACAGAGAGAACACTGCAGGGGCATCAGGTCGAAAACACACAGGCACCTCAGGGGCACGGGGAAGGGGGGGCACCTCAGCCTGAAGATGGAATAACGCCACTGCTCCTCGAGGGGGCTCCATGCCCACAGCGATGTCCTGGGGAGTGCAAGGCCACAGTCTCTCAAGTCTCTCAAGTGGGTGGTTTGCCCACTGCTTGGTCCTGGGGAGTGCAAAGCCACAGTCTCTCAAGTGGGTGGTTTGCCCACTGCTTGGTCCTGGGGAGTGCAAAGTCACAGTCTCTCAAGTGGGTGATTTGCCCCCTGCTTGGTCCTGGGGAGTGCTTGGTCCTGGGGAGTGCAAAGCCACAGTCTCTCAAGTGGGTAGTCTGCCCACTGCTTGGTCCTGGGGAGTGCAAAGGCACAGTCTCTCAAGTGGGTGGTTTGCCCACTGCTTGGTCCTGGGAGTGAAAAACCACAGTCTCTCTAGTGGGTGGTTTGCCCACTGCTCGTTCCTGGGGAGTGCAAAGGCACAGTCTCTCGAGTGGGTAGTTTGCCCACTGCTTGGTCCTGGGGAGTGCAAAGCCACAGTCTCTAGTGGGTTGTTTGCCCACTGCTTGTTCCTGTGGAGTGCAAGGCCACAGTCTCTCAAGTGGATGCCTTTCTCCACTGGTTCTGGAGGGGGCTTGGTGCCCAGTCTGCTTCATCCTGCCAAGGATTGTGTGAGTGGATGCCTTTCTCCACAGGTTCTGGAGGAGGCCTTGTGCCCAGTCTGCTTCATCCTGCCAAGGATTGGGTGAGTGGATACCTTTCTCCACAGGTTTTGGAGGGGGCTTGGTGCCCAGTCGGCTCCATCCTACCAAGGATAGGGTGAGTGGATGCCCTTCCGCACAGGTTCTGGAGGGGGTTTGGTGCCCAGTCTGCTTCATCCTGCCAAGGACTGGGTGAGTGGATGCCTTTCTCCACAGGTTCTGGAGGGGGGCCTATGCCCAGTCTGCTTCATCCTGCCAAGAATTGGGTGAGTGGATACATATATCCACTAGTTCTGGAGAGGGCTTTGTGCCCAGTGATGCAACACATGGGGTGTGGCAGTTCACATTCCCTCACCTGGGTGTCTGAGGCACGAGATTTGCAGGGGACAGGTAGCAGGAAAGTCCATGGAGGGAGGGCCAGACTCCATCCTGCAGCGACTAAGGCTGCAAACTGGTGGTTGTTGCAGTGCTGGTGGGGGATGCTGCCAGTAGTGGTGGGAGGCTCCAGCCCGTCTCCTGCAGCCCCGGACGGACGCACACTGGGACTGCTGCTGCTGTTAGTGGTCCTACTGTCAGCGGTGCAGGTGGCGGTGCTTGCGTCGGGGATGTTGGCGGTGCTGGCCGTGGTGCAGGTGCTGGTGCTGCCAGTGGTGGAGGGAGGCACCAGCCCTTCTCCTACATCCTCGGATGGCTGGCCACTGGGGATGTGGCTGCTGACAGCAGTGATGGCAGCAGCGGTGCAGTTGGCAGTGCCTGCGGCTGGGATGCTGGCGGTGCTGGCTGCGGTGCAGGTGGCGGGGCTGTCGGTTCTGATGGTGGCCACCAGTACCCCACCTGAAGGCTCCGATGCCTGAGGTGCCTTGCCTTGGCTTTTCTGCCCCTTCTTCACCTTGGCAGCTGCTGTTGGGACCTTGGCTCTGGCAGCTGGAGTTTTTGAGGAGGCCTTGCTGGGTGGGTTGTGCTCCTTGCCCTTGGTGCATGCTGTCCCCTTCTTCACCTTGGCAGGTGGCGAAATGGTTTGGTCCTTTGCAGGGGTCGGTGGCACATTGGCTGGCCTGACGGGTGCCCCCTTAGAGCCTCTGGGAGTTGCAGGTACCACAGCGGATGCCGACTTGGTGGCTGAGGTGCTGGCCTGAGTTCTGGATACCCTTGCCTGAGGGGAAGGACGGGGGGGGGGAACAGGTCAATGTTTGTCAGGAAACATTTTTTAGACACACTGGGGTGGGAAGATGGAGAGGGTTTGGGAGTGGAGGAAGAGGGAGTGGTTGTAGGAGGTGTCTGTCTGCTCAGTTTGGGTGAAGGTGCATGGGCTGGATGCTGTTGTGAGGTGGATGGCTGTTGGGTGGGTGGGTGCTTGCGTTTGTGTACTTTGGGAGGAGGGGTCACAGACACACTGGGAGAGGACACAGGGGATGTGTGCATGGTTGTGGGGGTGGTGACTGCCAGTGAGGGGTGTGTTGTGATGGGCGTGCTTGTGATGGAGGTAGTGGATGAGGATGTAATGCATGCAGGTGTGAGTGGAGACGATACTGGGGGGAGGTGGACGAAAAGGAGGAGGGGGACACAGTGGAGTCAGTGGATGTTGTTGTGTCTCTAGGTACCTCCTAATGCGCACAAAGTCAGGTTTCAAATTCTGTACTCACCCCCTCGTGGCTGCTGTGATGCCTTGAAGCGCCCATCCAACTCTGGATAAGCCACTGCCAGGATGCGGAACATCAGGGGGGTCATGGTGCGACGGGCACCCCTTCCTCGTTGGGAGGCCAGCCCACCTGGGCCTCCGCCGTATTCTTTGCCCAGCTGCGCACCTCTTGCGGCAGTGGGTGCTCCGCCTGTCAAAGACCCCCAGGGTCCGCACCTCCTTGGCGATGGCACGCCAAATACCCTTTTTCTGGTGGGCGCTGACCTGCAGGGAAAAGACAGCAGAAAAGGGAATTATCCACCCATCCGGACCGTCATACTCATTGCCCACCAGATCCCACACATCCCCTGACGCACATACTTTGACCACCTTACATGCTGCACTCTGGCCAGGACCACTCTGCCCCCTACATACTCCATACATTCATGGCCCACGCATCATACTCCCAGTGTACTCACCTGTTTGTCTGGAGGACTGTAGAGTAACATGTACTGGGGTAGGACCCCATCCATCAGTTTTTCAAAGTCCTTCGCAGTGAAGGCAGGGGCCCTTTCCCCAGACACATGAGCCATTGTCGCTTCCAGACACAGGTCACAGCATCACTTGCAGTGTAGGTCCTCTCCTGTTGAAGGTCAGGTACCAAGTGAGTGATTAGATAGAAAATGGCGGTGACGTCTGCGGCAGTGTGTACTGTCACCGCTGGCGTACATCGTCATTGGCTCCTGGAACCCATAGGGCCCAATGATAACCAATGCAAATTTGTGCAGCGGTCATCGACCGCCTACCGCGACGGCGCACAACTCCAGTGCAATTACCTCATTTCCACTTGTCCTTCCTCACAGGTCAGGCAGCTGCCATTTCAGGGGGGCACAGGGCATGGCACCTAACTGCGTCACAGCAGACATTGGCACAGCAACGGACTCTCAAGTTCACATACTGTTTCTGTAAAGTCAACAATTCATCATTAGTGCTATGTAAGTGTGACTATGACCCTCTGCTCACCGTTCTCTTCCATAGGCTTCAACCGCTGAGGCAGAATATGAGTTGGTGGCATCCTCCGGTGTACAGACCCCTGGTGGACCTAGCGACAATGGAGGACAGACACATTATAATTACCTACAGACTTGATCGTGCCACAATCCAAGAACTGTGTGCCCAATTGGAGCCAGACCTGATGTCTGCTGTCCGCCAACCCACAGGTATCCCCCCTCTAGTGCAGGTCCTGTCAGTGCTTCATTTCCTGGCAAGTGGTTCCTTCCAGACAACAGTGGCCATGGCATCAGGGATGTCTCAGCCAGTGTTCTCTAATGTGCTGACCAGAGTGTTGTCTGCCCTGCTGAAACACATGCGCAGCTACATCGTATTTCCGTAGGGGGAGGATTTGGCCACAGTGAAAGCTGACTTTTATGCCCTGGGACATATCCCCAACATCATTGGTGCCATTGATGGTACACATGTGGCATTTGTTCCCCCCCCCCCGGAGAAATGAACAAGTTTACAGGAATAGAAAAAGCTATCACTCAATGAATGTCCAGGTGGTGTGCTTGGTGGACCAGTACATCTCCCATGTGAATGCCAAATTTCCTGGCTCTGTGCATGACGCCTATATCTTGAGGAATAGCAGCATCTCATATGTGATGAGCCAACTCCAGAGGCACCGGGTGTGGCTAATAGGTGAGCCAAAGGTCCCCACACAGTATGAGTAGGTGTCTGGGTATGGTGTGGGCCATAAGGGATAGTGTGTGGCTAACAGTTGTCCCTCGATATTTGCAGGTGACTTAGGTTACCCCAACCTATCATGGCTACTGACCCCTGTGAGGAATGCCAGGACAAGGGCTGAGGACTGTTACAATGAGGCACATGGGCGAACAAGAAGGATTATTGAACGTACCTTTGGCCTCCTGAAGGCCAGGTTCCAGTGCCTCCATCTGACTGGTGGATCCCTGTGCTACTCACCCAAGGTCTGCCAGATAATCGTGGCATGCTGCATGTTGCATCACCTTGCCCTGAGACGCCATGTGCCTTTTCTGCTGGAGGAGGAGGCTGGAGATGGCCTTGTGGCAGCAGTGGACCCTGTGGACAGTGAAGATGAGGAGGCAGAGGATGAGGATGAGGACAACAGATCTGCAGTGATTCAGCAATACTTCTAATGACACACAGGTAAGACAGTGTTACTTCACATTTCATTGTCAGTTTTTTGTTTCACATTGTCACTGGCAGGCTGTGATTTTCCACTTCTATGCCTACTCACTGTACCCTTTGGCAACTCTTTTTGCAGATGTTGGTGCCCCACTATCGCTGCTGGTGTTGTCACTGCAGCCAACTACAGGTCTATCCTATGTTAACATTACTGTACAGTTGAATTGCAATGTTTAAACCTTGTGAAACAAATACATACTTCAATTATTTGACATACTCCATAGTTGTATTTTTTCAAATTGTGTTTATTGCAGTGCTAAGAAGAAAAGCGGGAGGTGCAATGGGCTGGGGTGATGATGGAGGAAAGTCCAGGGTATTTGTAGCACAGGTGCACTGTCCAAGGGGGCATAGGAAGGGGAGCAATGGCAGTTCAAAGTGGACAGGGTGACAGAGTGGGACACAAGGGTGACAATCAGGAGAGTCTTATTTCCTTGCGGGGGACTTGGCAATAGTCTCTGGCTTATGCCTGGATTGCAGGGAATGTTTGCAGGGTGGTTCTCCTTCTGCAGGGGGAGGGGTGCTGGTCGCCTGTTGGTCCTGTGACGGGCCTCCTGTCCACTAGCGGCAGGAGGCCCAGTAGTTCAGTAGTCTGGCTAGTGGCAGGGGCCCGCTGGTGTGACACTGCCTCTCTCATAATGTTGGCCATGTCGGCCAGCACCCTTGCAATGGTGACCACGCTGGTGTTAATGGCCTTCAAGTCCTCCCTTATCCCCTGGTACTGTCCCTCCTACCGCCACCTGTTCTCCTGGATGTTGTCCAGGATCTGGCCCAGCTTATCCTGGGAATGTTGGTATGCTCCCAGGATCTCGGTGAGTGCCTCCTGGAGAGTCGGTTCCCAGGGCCTGTCCTCCCCCGGCGCACAGCAGTCCTCCCAGCTTCCCTGTTGACCTGTGCCTCTGTCCCCTGAACCGTGTGCCCACTGACCCCAGGTCCCTGATTGTCTTGGGTTTGTGGTGTGCCCTGGGGTCCCTGTAGTGATGGATACACTGCTGATTGACGTGTCCTGGGGTCAGAGGTATGGGCACGCTGGGTGGGAGCTGTGGTGGTGTTTCCTGAGGGGGGAGGCTCTGTGATGGTGTGTGACTGTGGCTGGGTAACCGACTGTCCGGAGGTCCCTGATAGGCCAGGTTGGACATCTAGATCCAGGAGACCAGAGTCTCTGTCATCACTGTGGGCCTCTTCTGTGGGGGGCCTGGATGCTGCTGGTACCTCTTTTCTGGTGACATTAGCTGGGATACCTGTGAGGATGCAAATGCAGTGTTATTGTTTCTGTGTGTGACATTGTTCATGGATGGGTTGCCCTCTCTGGTTGTTTTTGCCCTGGCATCTTTCACTTGTGTGAGTTGGTATGTGGTGGGCTAGCTGATTCTCTCCAGTGTGCATGCTTTAGTGATAGGTGTCCATGCAGGTCTGTGAGTGGTGTCCATGCATTGGTGGTGCATACCTGGCTCGGCATAGGGATCAGTGAGATGTGATGATGAGGAGTGTGGGTAGTGGTGGAGTGATGGGAGTGAGGGTGGGGGTATTTGATGGCATGCAGGTAGGGGGGTGATAGAAATAGAAAGTTGACCTACCAGAGTCCTGTCCTAATGCTACTCCTGCCAGGCCCTCAGGATGCATGATTGCCAAGACTTGCTCCTCCCATGTTGTTAGTTGTGGGGGAGGAGATGGGGGTCCACCGCCAGTCCACTGTACAGCAAGTTGGTGTCTTGCTGCAATGGAACGTACCTTCCACCGTAGGTCGTTCCACCTCTTCCTGATGTCATCCCTTGTTCTGGGGTACTGTCCCATGGCGTTGACCCTGTCCACGTTCCTCCACCATAGCTCCATTTTCCTAGCAATGGATATTTGCTGCTCCTGAGCTCCAAATAGCTGTGGCTCTACCCGGATGATTTCCTCCACCATGACCTTTTGCTCATCCTCAAAGAATCTGGGGTGTCGTTGTGGTGCCATCGGTGTTGTGTGAGTAGTGTGGGTGAGGGTGTGTAGGGTGATGTGGTGGGGTGTGTGTTGTGAGGTGCGTGGGTAGTGTATAGTGATGGTGGTGTGTCTCTGTTCTTGTCTGTAGTCGTGGTGTCTGTCTCGTGCCAATAGTTTGTAATGGTAGAGGGTTGTGGGTAATGTGGGTGGGTGTTTTATAGTGGTGTGGGTGTGATGTGTGTATAGGTGTCAGGTGTGTGTAGTTTGAACTGTCCAATGTGGTGTCGTTTTGTTTGAGTGTGTGTGTGTTGAGCGCGGTGGTATGTACCGCCAATGGATTACCGCTGTTGAATGTCTGCCTTGGTGATTCATGGGTCATAATGTGGTGGGCGTTGTTCTGTTGGCGTAACGGTGTGGGTTTTGATACCGCCAGTTTATCACTGACCTTTGGTGTGGTGGGGTTGTGTCTGTGGCTGAATAGTGACAGATTGGTGTGTGTGTGTCATCATATGGTGAACGGATATCCGTGGCAGCAGCGGTATGTTGGCGGCAGTCAGCATGGCGGTAAGTGGGATTACCGCCAATGTCATAATGAGGGCCTAAGTCTGTCAACTCACATCCAAATTTTGGACAGCCTTAATGATAGTTTGAGGTATTAAACTAAAGTTTGAGTAGCTACCATGTCCAAACTGATTGACCAACAAAAAGGATATATCAAGCTACCAAACATTATCTTGGATGTTTTCTAACACTATGGAAGATGACTGGATTTAAGGTATTTTATAGGATGAATTCATGTCTGAAAATTACTTACACAATTTTCTGAAAATACCACTGCTCTTCTGTACTTACAGATTTCGTGCTCCCTCTAAGAATGCCTAAATTACAAGTTCTCTCAACCAAAGCATTGGTCATATAAATTAGACAAGTTCATAAGGATGTTGGTAAACACTTACAGAAAGTGAAAGGCACCAGGAGAAAGTTTTCAGCTCTTTATTCATCCCCTGCTTATTGCTGCAAAACAGGAGTCACAATTTGTCTATCCACACATTTGCTTTGTTTTTCCTGGACCTCATGGGGAACTCAAGACTGATTTGTAAGGTTTTTTTTACACCTTCAAGATATTCAACCCAGTAATCCATCAAGAAGCAAAACTAATATCTCCAAGGCAGTGGTTAACTCTTTGATATGCTCCCTTCTATTTTTTTCAACCTTCTGTACACTTTGTGTAGCAATACTATGGCAGGACTGTATGCGAGGATTAAACTTTAATTTCTTTGTTTTGATTAACAGCAGCCAAAATTAACAAAATACCAGACTTAATTTCCCATAACACTCAGGGGGAACAGTCACAGTTCAAACAAGAAACAACGAATCAGGAGGTGACTGGACCCTCTATAGTCCTATGCCTTGCTTGTTGTCTCCCCTTTCTTCGCTGTTCGGCAGCCAGGTTAAGAATCTCCGGCGTTTGGGCCTTTTTTTCCTTAATTTACGTGTTCTGGATTTATGGATGTTTGGTATTTGCCTTAATAAACATTTGCTTTTCAGCTTGAGGTCTATGTGCTGCGTGAACGCTTGACGCTCCACCGTGGGCGTTGTTCTTTCCGCCTTGCGCTTCAGCACCTGGGGCCATTGCCGTATAAGCCTCTGACACCCAAAGGGAACCTCATTCACGCTTCGCATGCGTGCTCTCGATCGGCGCGCTCATTATAGATCTGTACTTGTCAGCACAGCCGCGACTAGATGTGTGCGCTTGTGCCCCCATGCTTGGAGCATTCTACACCCCCAAGGGGGTCTGTACTTTGTGTGCCCCCTATGCACAGTGCCTGCAGGGTAATTCTGACCCAGGCAAGTCCGTTTTGCCTGAGCTTGCAGTCTTCTGCCCCAAGGGACCTGCAATAATTAGCGATCTACGGCGCTGCGCTTCACATTTGGACACTGATACAGGTCAGTCCGTTGCCCCTCTCACAAGTAGTGATCGTCAGGTGTCCAGCAGGGCCTGTACCCTGGTATTGGCACCCTGGAGCCCACTGAAAGTCTGGGTAAACACACCAATGCCTTATTCCTTTTTTAGCTGGTCCTTACTCCAGAGTTGTGGTCCCTAATCTAATGCTTACCCTGTTTACAGGTTTTAAGCCCCTGCTCAGCAAGAGGTATGTGGAGGAGTCTTACATGGAGGAGGACACCACTACCTACCTCCCCACTGACAACCGCTTTTGTGAGGTGATGGATGCCTCTATTAAAAAAGCAGTGGCCCTGGCCTCCCTGGAGAAGACACTGCTGCAGTATGTTGAACGCTGCATCAAACCCCTCCCTGAGAGGGAAGATGATCAAGGGCCTTCGCCCCTTTAACCGCAGGGGGGGCCTGTCCAGCCCCCGCCAGTGCATAAATGCAAAAGGGACCCAGTTTCTGGTGGCGATTTCGGTGCATTTGATAAACTGAAGAGCTCCTTCTTGGCCTGCGAACACTGTGAGCCCCTAGATGCCTCAGAGTCAGGCCCTTTGTGTCATCTACCCTCAGTGACTTCCCACTCTCCCGAACTCTCCTCGCCTCCTCATGACCTTGATTCATCCTCAGGCTCGGAGGGTGAACAGGAGCAGAACTCCCGTCCTTGGTGCCATTCTCCACAGTGCCAGGAAGGGCCGGAAGAAAATGTTACCCAAAATACCTAGGATATGCTAGATTGGGACAGTCTGCTAAACCCCCGTTCTTCAGAATGGGTACCTGCAAACAAGGTCGCGCCTTATGTCGCGGATAGGCTTAGCAAGCCGTTGGACAAAGAAGTCTGTAATCGCCTTCAGACGGAGTGCCCTAGTCCTTCCTTGTAGGGGTAGCCCTCACATCTGACATCAATGAGCGCATGTCACTTTCCTGGGGAAATATATGAGAGACCCCAAGAAGGGAATCGACCGGTCCTGTCAGGCCTACCGGAACAAGCTTTTGGACTTGGCAGGGTCCCTGACCAAAATCCTTGACAAGGCAGAGGATGCCAAAGGGTCAGGGAACCTAATTTCTCCTGAGGTCCTCTCCGGCTGTGCCCAGCGGGCCATTATTCTCCTGGGGAATGCGAATTGCGCCATCTCCACTGAGTGACGTTGTTCACTCCATATCAAAATTGATCCTAAACTGGGGGATCTGGCTACACCGGAAGCGGGCCCAGTGGCCCAAAGGGGGTTGTTTGATGAACCTTTCATCTGGTAATGAGGTACATTTGTCCAGACCTTCAACTCCCTCCGCAAGGCTCAGGGTTTATAAAACGCATTTTCATGCCTCTTGTTTTCGCCGGGGCTGGCCAAGGTAGGGGGTGCTTGGCCGGTCACGATAACTACCCAGCCTCGTCCAAAGGAAAAGATCTCAAGAATGATCGTTACCAGGACGCCTCCAGATCTGGCAACTTCTACCCCACACGTGGTTACCAGGGGCGAGAGGAGGACAACGGGGCAGTCCTGCCCAGGGATCCAATACAGGTGAGCGTTCAGAACCTCCCATGTCAGAGTCTGGGGGGGGGGGGCAGGCTGCACTGTTTCTTCCACAACTGGAAGACTCTCACTTCAACGCCTGGGTCCACAAAACAGTGCAGGGGTTCCACATAGAGTTTTACGGCTCTCCTTATCAGGAAAGAACACAGATTCCCCTGGTTTTCTCCCTAGCGCATGCCTCTCTGGTCGACAAGGAGGTCCTTGGCCTCCTCAAGAAAAGGGTCATAATCAAGACTTCTCCCCACCCCAGAGGTTTCATGAGCAATATCTTACTTGTAGAAAAAAGGGAAGGCGGCCAAAGACCAGTTATCAACTTAAAGCAATTTAACGAATGGTTGGTTTACCGCCACTTCAAAATGGAGGGCATTCATCTGGTTCGAGTTCTTCTCCTGCCCAACGATTGGATTGTGCATCTGGATCTCAAGGAAGCCTATCTCATGGTCCCTATCTTTCCTCCTTACCGCCCTTTCCTCCAGTTCCATTGGGGGGAGACACCTTTGAATTCACCGCCCTTCCTTTTGGTCTGTCCGCCGCTCCTTGGTGTTTCACCAAGTTGATGCATCCAGTCGTCGAATTCCTGAGAGCATGGAGTGTCCGACTCATCATTTACTTGGAAGACATCCTCCTCATGGATCAATGTCCTCGCCGGTTCTCGCACCATTTGCGAATAGAAATCTCCCTAGTGGAGTTCCTAGGTTTTGTGATAAATCAACAGAAGTCAGCTCCCACTCCGGCTCAGTCACTGGTGTTCCTGGGTTTTGTGGTAGACTCAGTGAGGCCCACACTCAGCCTCCTGTCTAGGAAGATGACAAAAATCAAACACTAGCTATGTCGTCTGGTAGCTCCACCTCCCTGCACCAGCTAGCTAGGGTGGTAGGCCTCCTGTCGTTCTCGATTCAGAGGAGCGATCTTCGGCTCCCTTCCAGATCTGGTCATGGAGCCCAACACCAGTGGCTCGGGATGGAGAGCAAGATGTGGGGAATTCTCTACCGGAGAAAGTTGGTCTGCTCAAGAACGTTCAGTGCATATCAATTATCTAGATCAGTGGTTCCCAACCTTTTGACTCCTGAGGACCCCCACTGAATCATTATTGGAAGCCGGGGACCCCCAAGCAATTTGTACGATTTCAGCAATTCGCAAAAAATATACAAACAAGTACACACCAAAAAAATACTCAAATTAATAACAATATAATTATTTTATATTGAAAACAGATGCAAAAATTGAAACATGTTAATGTGAAGGTTGGCACTGCATCTCAGCGACTAACTTTTCAATGTTTGGTTTTATTTAAGAAAGTTGAATCCTCAGGTCAGATTCTCCATTTTCCAAGCGATTTCTGTTTTTATTTTTTAGGTACCTAAGATCTGAGAAAGCTTTTTGACATAAATATGTGGTGAGGAAAGGAAGTAAAACCATAAGGGCCTCTCATTTCTCCCTAGCCTCTTTGTCACATGTAATTAATTTGTTTTATGGCACCTTTCATACCAGTGTAGGGTTTCTACTACAAGTTGTACGATTCACATCATCCACGTGGTAGGCATTTTCTAAGAGTACTTGGTCTGGAGAAGCACTAACTCAGATTTAAAACACAACGCAGTGGTTAGCGTTGACTTTAATCATAAGAAAGTATTTCTATGCAAGAAAACCTTTTTTAGCAGCATAACGAAGATGAAAGACTGGGAAAAAAACAGCTTTCTAATTTGTGCTATGTAGTTTGCATGCAGCTCTTTAATAGCAGTTCATAGCTCACTGTGCTAGATTACGATTGCAACGTGTGCACTGTACAGTAACAAAAGAATCTCTGTGACAAAAACAATAACCCTCTGTGCTATGCACATAAAATACTGTTCTTTGCATGATACTCATTCTTTGCAGCAGGCATTTTAACCATCTGCTCTATCTCTGAGTCAAAACTGCCGCTGCACAAAACTCCCATCTCTCTCCAGCAGGTACATTAATCATTAAAGTTATTTTCACGCTTTTATTTTTGTCCGAAAGCTGCTGGATGTGCAAGGAATGTTGCAGTGGTTTTAAAACTGCCAAACAAAGGAAGTAATAAATATAAAACGCGCATGCATGTGTTTTTCAGAAGCCCCAGCTGGAGAAGTGCCTTCCTGCCGGCCAAGGCCTGCGGACACCCTAGGAATGTGTCACAGACCCCTGGAGGACCGCAGACGACCAGGTGGGAACCAGTGGTCTAGAACTCTTAGTGGGTTCTTTTGCAGTCAGTTGTTGGACCTGGGAGAAGGCCCAATGCTGCGTCCTTCTCAAAATGGGCATTCCGCTACATAAACCATCTAGCGGGGAATCGATCCAAGTAGTCTTCGGATCTGGCTTGAGACTTTTGGGAATATTGTCTGCAGAATCAGATCTTCGTTTCAGCAGAACACCTCCTGGGGGCTGACAACCAGATAGCTGACTGGCACTCTTGCAACCTCAGAGACGCGAGCCTGTGGAGTCTGCAGCCATCGGTCTTCCAGCTCCTTTGCGAGCGGTGGGGCCTGTTCTCTGCGTATCTCTTTGCGTCCCGCCTGGACCCGAAGTTCTTCAGCTGGTGCCCGGAGGCAGCAGCCACAGACTCTTTCCTCCACAACTGGCAACTGGAGAAGGGCTATGCCTCCCCTCTGTTCGCAATGATAATGCAGATTTCAGTCCAGGTCAGGCATCAAATGGCGGACATAACCCGGGTGACTCCAATGTGGAGATCTCAAGCCTGGTTTCCAGTTCTCCCGTAACTTTCTCAGGATTCTCCAATCCCCATACCTCTGTTTTCAGATCTCCTCTAGGATCCAAAGGGGAATCCTCATCCCATGGTATTGAAGAAGTCTATGGCACTTAAAATTAAAGGAGATGCTGGGAAGTCCAAGGACTTTCTGGACAGGCTGCACACCTCCTTTCCAAGGGATGGGCAGACAGCACTACCAAGCGTTACGGGTCGCCATGGTCTACATGGCTGGGCTGGTGTAGAACAAGATACTTGATTTCAGTGGGTGGATGTTGTCCACATCCTAAATTTCCTCGCCTCCCTGTCTTCGGAGGGCCTGGCATATAGAACGATCAATACTTTCAGATCTGCTATTTCGGCAGGCCATGCCCCTGCAGATCCTTTGGTGTGTAAGCTGTTACGAGGCATCTGTTTTCCGTCCCCCAGAACCCAGGTATTCTGTCCTATGAGATGTTAATAAGGTCCACAATTTGTTTTAGTCCTGGACAACTAATAGACTTCTATCACGCAAGCAACTCGTGGCTAAGCTGGCCTCTCTTCTCTGCCTGATTTCTTGCCAACATGTTTCAGATGTCAGTGCCCTGGATCTAACGGGTACAGTATTTACCCAGGGTACAGTATTTACCCAGGGAGGGCAGTTCTAGACTGGTTAACTACCCTTCTTTTCCAGATTCCCCAAAACTTTGATTGGTAAGATGTATCAAAGCTCATGAAGTGATGACGGAGGATATATGTCCCCACGGGGAGCACCAACTGCTCAATGCTTTAAGGCAAGTCGCTCAGAGCGGTCTCTTCCCCGACGATTGCCCGATGGGTCCATTGGGCCATGCTGGAAGTGGGCACTGACACAAAAATGTTTGGGGCTCATTCTGCCAGAGGCGCTATGGCCTCTAAGGCGTTCTCACTTGAAGCCCATCTTGAAGATATTGTAAATGCTGAGGACTGGTCTTCTGACTCTACCTTTAAAAGGTTGTATTTTAAGCCAGTTCCCAGCATTGCCTTGCTGGTTGTGAATAAGCTCTAAACCAGCATAATCCTTGCATCCGGTCCTGCATAGAATGAAAAATGTCCTAGCTAACGTAACAGAAAGTTTCAATTTTATCAAGGACACAGAGGTGAGGATTAACCCACTCGATTTTCTCCCTCCAGTGTGGAATCACTTGTCGTTGCAGTTAAGTATGGATCTTATGAACAACTACACGTCCTGATATTTTCCAGGGTGGAAGAGTTTTCTAAATTACATGGATAATGTTATTAACTGGTACAAGTGGCTTCTGAGCCCAGGTTGATACATGTTTTGTTTATCTACTCTTTAGGGTCTGAAGGAGCAAAGCTGGTGTAACACGAATAATTTATGTCTGCACTCACAGGAAGAAAGAGGAGGCACCAACAGAGGCATAGGACTTGAGAGGGTCCAGTAACCTCCTGATTGGTTGTTTCTTGTTTGAACTGTGACTTGTTACCCTAAGTGTTATGGGAAATGAAGTCTGTTATTGTATTAATGTTGACTCCTATTAATAAAAACAAAGAAAGTAAAGCGTAATCCTCGCCTCCATGTCCTTCATAGAATTGAAACTTTCAGTTACGTTAGCTAGGAAATTTTCATTATCAGTGATAAAATAGACTGGAAAACAAACCATACAAGCTGTATGTAAATTTTTCCAATATGTTCTACTGCCACAGGAACAGCACGTGTCAAACAGAGTCATCAAAGGGCTTTAAAAGTTCACCAAGGAGAGACTTTTAAAATGTAAGAAAAAAAATACACATCACTCTCAAAATATGGGAGAAGCAGCAAGACGGTGCCCAAGAACACTTGGTAAAGCCAAAGCATTTGTTTCAAAGGGCTTTTGAGAGAGAAAAATAAGCTTAAATCAGGTACAACTGTGTCAGGATTCTATACTCTATAGAGTGGAAAAAATGAACTTTCCTATCTGAGCAAAAGTAAAGATGACATGTTTTTTGTTTTTTACTGGGGCTTTCTTTTTTCTTTTTTTCTTACTGGGGCTTTTTTTTTGTCTTTTTCACAGGGAAATGGATGCCTTTTGTAGACATATTTCTTTATGACATAACTTTCAAATTGTTATCTGCAAAACTCCCATCCCTGTAAGCAGGAACATATATAATCATGAATAACAAAGAGGTGGCCACTTTTAGCTTGCTGGATACAATGGCTGCACTTCAGAGAAGTGTGTTAACTAAAGGGTATAAAAACATAAAATAACAATATGGTAAAGAAATAGAACACACAGAACTCCATCTGTAACAAAAAGAAAATTATATATGTCTTGTTGGAAATGGCCCTCTTTTCTGGGTCACCCCAAACACATTTTGCTTTCCTCCTATTTTTGCTGGAGTTTGGCTCTTGTTGGCCTTAGGACTCTGTGCATTGCTAACCATTGCTTGTGCTCTCTCCCTAAAACATGGTATAGTTGACATATACCTAACTGGTGCATTTCATTTACTTTTAAGTCCCTAGTAAAGTGCACTAAATGTTCCCAGGGCCTGTAAATTAAATGCTACTAGTGGGAATGCAGACTAGAGGACCTGGTCTGGCAGCTTGGTCTGGCCTGTTCCTATGTGGAGGGAAGGGTTGAGACTGATTTGAATATGGCTGGGTCCAAACTGGAATGGCAAGGCGCACAAACTAAAGATGAATTTAGGCCCAGATATGTGACCTGGGGGAATGTTTGACACTGTCCAGCATTCCATCCATCCTCTGTTCTTTCTGCATTTGTTGCCCTAAGTGGAAAGGGTATGCCGAGACGTGGCTGGCGTGCTTGCTATGCCGTCGTGGTGGTACGCCGAAACTGGTCCCAGAATGCTTTTTTCCGAACCAGGGGAAACCTGGACTGGCAGTTCATGGATTGTTCCCATTGGGAGCAGGTTCAAAACTGATTTGTATATGGCTGGGTCTAAAACTGGAATGGCATGGCAAGCCTTAAAAATGATTAATTTAGGCCTAGATCTGTGACTGTGGGTGAATGTTTGACATTATTCAGCATTGAGTACATCATCTGTTCTTTTTGCATTTGCATTTGTCACCGTAAGTGGGAAGTGTATGCCCAGATGTGGGTCCTGTGCTCGCTGTACCACCAGATTAAAGCTAGCCTGGCTGAAGAGGGTTGATAACCCGAAACCGGTCCCAGGATGCTTGTTTCCAGTACAGGGAGGACCTAGTCTGGCAGTTCAGGCTGGATTGTTCCGATTGGGGATCAGGGTCAAGATTTATTTGAAATTGGCTGCGTCCAAACTGGAATGGCATGGAAGCAAAGAAACAAAGGATTTAGGCCCAGATCCATGACTGGGGGTGAATGTTTGAGATTGTTCAGCATTCCCTCCATCATCTGCTCTTTTTGCATTTGTCATCATAATTGGGAAGGGTTTTCCCACATATAGGTCCCATGCTTATTATGCCACGGATTCAAGCTAGCCTGGCTGATGAGGGGTGATACCCCAAAACAAGTCCCAGGATGCTTGTTTTCGGTCCTGTGCTTGCTATGCCACCAGATTAAAGCTAGCCTGGCTGATGAAGGTGATATCACAGAACTGGTCCCTGGTTTCCATCCAAGGAGGACCTGGCTTGGCATATCAGGCTGGACTGTTCCCATGGGGTGCAGGGTCAAGACTAATTTGAATATGGCTGCATCCAAACTGGAATGGAGTGGCAAGCAAAGCAAAAAAATCAAAGGATTTAGGCCCAGATCTGCGAGTGGGCTTGAAGGTTTGACATTGTTGAGCATTCTGTCCATCATCTGTTCTTTTTACATTTTTCGCACTAAGTGGGAAGGGTATGCCCAAATGTGGGTCCCATACTCTCCATGCCAACAGATTCAAGCTACCCTGGCTGATGAGGGGTGATACCGTGAAACCGGTCCAGGGATGCTTGTTTCCGGTCCAAGGAGGACCTAGCCTGGCAGTTTGGGCTGGACTGTTCCCATGGGGAGCAGGGTCAAGACTGATTTGCATGTGGGTAGGTCCAAACTGGAATGTCATGGTGAACAAAATAACAATGGATTTGGACCCAGATCCTAGACTTAGGGTGAAGGCGTGACATTGTTCAGCATTCCGTCCATCATCTGTTTGTTTTGCTCTAGTGGGACTGTAGCTATGCTTGTGCCACTCACTCAAGTAGCCCTTAAACATGCCCCGGCCTACCATTGCAGTCTGAATGCAGTGTCCCACTGCCATGTCAACTTGCCATTTAAAACCCCGTGACAAACCTGAAACTCCCCTTAATTACACATAATTCACCCCTAAGATAGGCCATAGGTAGCCCATAGGGCCAGGTGCTGTGTAATTAAAAGGTAGGGCATGTACTTTTTTGTTTTACATGTCCTAGTGAGAAACTCCCACATTCATTTTTCACTACTGTGAGGCCTACCCCTCCTTTTAAAAAAAATTATTTTTATTAGGTTTTCCACCATGAAGCAAAAAAGCATATTACCAGAACAGCAACACCATCCACATCAAGCATTATTTGTGAAAAATCAGAATCATTAATATAAAAGGATGGACACTATCGTACCATACAATAATAAACGTCAGTAAGCAATTGTGACACAACAGTAGGTATCTGACATCGTTCAGCTCTGTGAAGGTGAGGAGGATGCGTGTGTCAATATGCTTGACACAGGGACGGGGTGGGACAAGAGTCGAAGAATGGCAGTGTCCCTGAGTGTCTGGTGATTCATTGTCTGCAAGCAATAACAGATAAGCACGCAGTGGCATCCAGATATCCCTCGGGCACGAAGTAGGTGGTTGTAAATAGGCATATACATCACTGCTTGTGTCACAAAATACTAGGCTTCTAAGCCATGTCTGTGTTGTGGTAGAAGCCCTAGAGCCCCAAAGGAGGGCTATTTCTCGTTTAGCCAATAGGAGTACTATGGGCGCGTAACGCCGCAGAGGTTTGGCCACTGACTCCACATAGCCCAGTGGAGCCATCAGGGGAGCTGGGGTGATCCAGATGTCAAGCATTGATGAAAGGATAGTAAAGACTTTGTACAGTATGTTGATGCTCGGGCACATGTCCATGTCATGAGTACAAAGACCACGTCATCGGCAGCACATTTCACACATGTGGAGGGTCACGTGGGGTCAAATTTAGCCAGGGAACTGGGTGTCATATAAATTCTGAGGACGAATTCGTAATGAAGAAGCTTATGCCTGTGATTAGGCGTATCGCGTGCATCTGGGTGCAGCAAGCATATCACACTTTGTTGGGTAACAGATGCCCCAGCTCCGCCTCCCATGTGTCACGCACCCTTCCATCATGAACTGGAAGGAGAGCAAGGCAAGTGTGATCTAACGTAGAAATTTAGTTTTGACTTGAGTCGGAAGTGATGATCAGAGTAAGGGGTGTAAAGTCTGCCGATGCAGGCGGGTAGGAGGGAAGCAGCGCTTGTTGTGTACTCAGCAGGCAGCTGAGAACGAAATGGTCCGTGGTGGTCGCGGAACGGAGGGGAGGGTGGAGTGCACCAATTTTGTGTGAGTGGAAGCAACGGATTGTCCTCCAGAGGGAGAGCTGATGAGTAGAGCAAGGTGTCTGCTAGCAGGCGCATCAACCAGCGCCATGCCCAGCAGGCTGTGGCCAGGGGTTGAACATCGGTGGGGTCTAGCGTGAGGCCAGACGGGAACAGAGGTCTCAGGTGGGTAGAAAATACTAGGTCTTTCTCTGGGATAGTATATGGCAGGCAAGCATCTTGGTAGTAGCAATAATATGCATAATGACACTACGCGGTTAAGTAGTATAACTGAAAATGAGGAACACCAAAACCCCCACGCTCATACGGAAGTGTCAGTATTTCCCAGCGAATGCAAGGGCCTTTACCGGCCCATATCAGTCATGTCAGGGAGCTCCGAAGCATTGGAAAGAAGGAGTTTGTAAGTGGGATTGGGATGTTGACGAACAGGTACAAAAAACGTGGGAGTACCACCATTTTAATCAATGTTATGCGACCCGCCATAGACAAGGGGAGGCGAATCTAACGATCTATCTAGGTGTTTCATTTATACAATGTGGGACCATAATTGAGGCATATTTGTTCACGATCCCTGTGGATGTGTACACCCAGGTACTTGACCTGTTCCGCACACCATGAGAGTGGTAACTCAAATGTAACGGGGACAGTTGTGTCTGTAAGGGGAAACAGCTCCGATTTGTTCCAGTTTATCTGGAGCCTGAAAACCTCCAAAATTGGGAATTTTCCCGGAGCACTGATTGGCGCCAGGGTGGCAAGGAACAAAAGTTTGTTAACCGCATAGAGGGAGATCAATAAAGGGCCTGTCTTAAACTGCAACCCTCTATGTAGATGTCTGTCTTGTAAATGGCGGACAATAGGGTCCATTGCAATTATGAAGAGGAGGGGAGATGAGAGGGGACAGCCCTGTCTCGTTCTCCAGGTGTGCTGATTGGGCCTCACTGCAACTTACTGTGCCTGCTGTCAGTGAGTTGCCTGTGGGGGCTGCGACTGCTTCTGCTGGGTCTCCCGACTGCCCAGACTCCACTCCAAGGGTCGAGTCCCCTGGACCCTGCTGGTCCTCTTCAGTCTTGCAACGCTTCTTTTGCCTCCTCTTCCATTTGCCAAGGCTTGCTGGTGGTTCTCCTGAGCACGAGCTGACTACTACCCGGCGACCGATGTGGGACATCATCTGCATGGCTCCAAGAACTTCTCTGCCACTCTTGGACTCCACAACTGATCTTCATCTCTCCTAGTCAACCAGGATATTCATCAACAGAAGGGGAGGTAGTGGCTCCTGCCCTGACTGGACACTCCATCGTGGACTGGACTCTGTCCCCTTCTTTTGCCGGTCCTGCTCTTCCAGAATCCATCTTTGGGTTCTGCTGGTCTGGTCCTTTTCTTGCACAATCCACTTTCTAAGTCATCTTGTTAGTCCTTGGGAAAACCAAGTACTTACCTTTGCCCTCCAGATCGCTGGGGGTCACTAAGGTACTCACCTCTTTGGGTCCAGTGTTCTCCCATCTCTCCTCTCATGACTCCATATCCTTGGATGGGGGTCTTCACTTCGCATTGCACTATTTTAAAATATGGTTTGGCCCTCCTCTAGGGTCCTCACTATCACTATTTCTTACCAATGCTTATAGTTTCTGGTGCTATTTCCTAATTATTACTGTGTGTGTGTGTGTATGTATATATATATATATGTGTATGTATATATATATATATATATATATATATATATATATATATATATATATATAGTATACTTACCTCCTGTTGGGGGATAGCCTATAAGTAATCTAGTTCAGTGTTACGAGAATAACGTACCTTTATTTTTGCAACTCTGTGTGGTTCTTTCAGGTGTGATAAGCTGCTGTGTGACTGTTGTGGTATTGCAAGTGCTTTACACTCCTAGATAGGTTTTGGCTGCTCATCCACAGCTACCTCTAGAGAGCCCTGACTTCCTACACACTGTCTTCATTCACTAATAGGGGTTGCCTGGACCTGGTATAAGGTGCCACCACCATAGATGTCTCCACACACCAGGCCAGCTTCCTACAGCTTGGCACCAGATGAATACTTTGAAATACAATCAATAAATCTATCACATTAATTGGGGATTGAATGTGACATCTCAACTTAATGACCTGTTAATCTATCTATAGGATAAATTCCCTATTAACTTCCCAGAAAAATGTATCACTTCAAATCACACCATTTTTTACACATCTAGACATCACTGTTGTCATATGTGCACTCAGGCAATCAAAAATCAGCCACTTTTTGTCTCAATAGAGCTACGCATAGTTATTTTATTTATTACACTCTAAACAATAGTTCTCTCGTAGGGGATTTCTATGATAGTCATAAGCACTGAATAGTTCCGCCCGCCTGTGGGGACGCCAGAGCATTTCTCTGAAAATATCTTCTTAACTGTTGATGTTCGCCTATCTTCAGGAAGGCCTGCAAAGTCACTTAAGAATGTTATTATGCAGCCTAAAGGAGAGGCTACAAAGGCCAAAATTATTTATCCTTTTTGGTTGAAAAAAAGTCCTGCCAGGCAGATAAGCATTGAAATGCATGAATATTTTGAATGTTTTACAGAAAAAATCTTTCATAAACCTTTTTGCAATATTACATGAGGGTGAAGAAGTGCAGGGCAGTGTAGCCCATAGGTTGCCATTATACAGACTAAAAAATAAAGCTGTGCCTTTAAGGGCAGGTGGTCCTCCTATATCCCATCATGCTCAGCAAAAGACAGTTGCCTCAGTTCTTTTTTCCGGCTCCTGCTGACAGGCCCCTGGAGCTTGAGCTCCACCTATTTGGAAGTTTTTTAACAAACATTTCTACTAAAATACTTTAGATGACATCTTCATTTGATGTTTTTCATCTTGCCTGATTAATTTCTATAATTTTTTGAAAAAAATCTGACTGAAAGTTAAGGATTTTTACCATCCAAATGCCTTCACTTTTTGACAAGTGCCCTCGCTGTGGCAGGAAGGAGGCCAAACAGACCCACACGAAGTCTGTATTATCTGCCTTCCGTCTTCACACATACCTGATGCCTGTGATATATGTAAAAACGTCTCCAGGTGCACTCTGCGTGACAGAGAGAAAATGTGTCTTCAGGCCAGAGAGGACAGCAGAAGAAGAAAACAGCCTACCGGTGGGACCTTAGAACAGCCAGTCTTCCACCAGGGCTCTCATTTCATAGGTCAGTGGACACGAAACATCCGAGAAACGTAGTCCTGGCCAGAAACGACATAGGTCCCGGTCGACGTCGAGAACATCGACGTCGAGGCAAGTAACAGTGCTGACATGCTCGCCATCGAATGCAAGTTTGATGGCTAAGAAGTGACACTGCGAGTCGTCTTGACATTCGTCAACGTCGAGAGTTAACACGCCGTTGAAGAGACATGGTAATCCGACATCAAGAAGTATTTCTCTGTCGCGGTCGCCGTCGGCACAGCGTGGACGGTTGACGTCGAGGGACCTTGAACGTCATGAAGGATCGACGTTGAGAGCAACACGTTGACGTCGCACATCGTCGTCCAGGAGCTTGTCGATGTCCAGGAGGTCATCAAGGAAGAAGAGAATTTACTCCACATCTGAATCTTCTCCTTCTCTTGTGATGGTTCCATCAACTTCTCCTCCACTATCTCCTCCTCCACATACCACAATGCCTTCACCGATTTCGCCGCCTCCACCTGATCCTCTCGCTCATGTAGCGCCTGCTCCAGGACCACCCTCTAAACCGGCCCCTACGACTCTTATAGCCTCATCGAGACATTCATGTCACATTTCATCTAGAAGGTACTCTAGTTCCAGACATCACCAACGTCAGAATAGAACAAGTTCTCGATCTCATAGACGTCATTCCTCCTCATCTACCACAGACTATTCACCAACTCTGTCTGACTCTCCAACACCCCGAGTCTCTCCAACTGACGATGTGAACACATTTCAGGAAGTTCCTGTCCGAGGTTCTACAAAGCTTAATATTCTTATGGCGGCACCTACGCCCACAACATCTGTGACCTTCGAGACTTTGCACCAACGCTCTTCTGCAAGACCCCTGCTTCCGCTGGTCCCAGGCCTCCTTGAACCGGCAATGGACTTATTCCTGACACCAGCCACAGCTAAGCCAGTGCCTTCTAGGCTCCAAAAGTAATATTGTCCTCCAGAGCAGGATCCTTTATTTCTAAGGGCAGACCCAGCACCAGATTCCGTGGTTATTGTAGCCGCTAAGAAGTTACATTCTACTTCTCCTTCATCCTCCTCTCCACCAGACAAGGACAGCAAAAAAGCAACTATAAGCATCAGTAACTAAATATATAATCTATGTTCTTTTTTCAAATGTTTTCTTCCACTGGTTAAGAACAATTTGTCTAACTTAATAGTAAGATATTGAAGCTTTGCTATTTGGTCTGCTTATTCTGTTTTATAACACATATAGGTGGTCATTATGAAATCAGCAGTAAAAACCGCCTACCGTCGCGGTGACAGCCACCAAAATACCGCCACCGTGGCTACCATCCGTCCACATATTATGAGCACTGCCGGACTTCCGCCACAAAAAAGATGAAAATCCAGCAGTGTTCATGATGGTAAGGTGGCACTACTACCACCAGCACCGCCACGGCAGTAGAACGCCGCTAGCCCTATTATGACAATTCATATGGCCTGGCGGTGTTCTGCTGGCGGGACGCTGCTGGCGGTAGCAGCGCCCCTTCCCGTTCCCTGCCGGAAGACCTCCTCGCTCAAGGTAAGTCGGACTTCTGACAGGGGAGGGGGGTGGGAGGTGTTGTGTGTGTGTGTGTCTGAGTGTGTGCATGAATGTGTGAGTGAGTGTGTGAATGCGTCTCTGTGTGTTGTGTTGTTTGCTTAGTTGTATGCGTGTGAGTGAATGCGTGTAAGAATGGTGAAGTGAGTGAGTGTCTGCATGTCAGTGTGATCATTGTAAGAATGTGTGTGAGCATTTCTGGATGTATGCGTGTATGAATGCGTGTATGCCAGTGTGTGTATGAATGCGTGTATGCCAGTATGTGTACATATGTGTGAATGCCAGTGTGTGTATGAATGCGTGTATGCCAGTGTGTGTAATAATGCCTGTATGTCAGTGTGAGTGATTGGGTGTATGCGTGGTGCATGTCTGCAGGTGTGTATGTGTATGTGTATGGGGGGTGAGGGGAGGGTGTCTGAAGATCGGAGGGGGTGGGCGGTGTGTCTGAGGATTGGAGGAGATGAGGGGTGTGTCTGAGGACCGAAGAGGGTGGGGGGTGTCAGGTGAGTACTGGGGGGTGGGGGAGCCGCCTACCCATGACAGGGAAGGAATTCCCTGTAACTGGTAGGGCCTACCGCCATAGCAACTCCACGAAAACCATGGTGGTAGGCAGGCTCATAATGCTGCCGGCAGTACTATGTCGGCCGCTGGGCTGGAGATACACATCTCCGGCCCGGCGGCTCATCCCGCATTGGCACCCATCTCATAATGTGGTGCCACATTAAAACTCACCGCCGGGGCCATAATGACCCCCATAATGATTTACACACAGCATGCATAGGAAGGTACGTTGTCACCGTGTGCTGTCTACGTCTGCCTGTACCATTATTTTAAAATTAAATTATTTTTGTATTCAAATTATAATTCTTAATGCTGTGAGTTGCTTGGTATTTTTTTCCATAGAAATTAGCCAGCAAGGAACTTCTTCCACCCCCAGTAATAGGTCACCTTGTTAGTGTGGCACCAGACATTCAATATAAGAATACATATGTTGGGTAGACTTTATACATGGACAGTTACCGTATCCAAGCTAGAGACCTGTGTATGACCTGAAGAAAGCTCTAAGTCCTATTCGGCTATAGTTAGGTGGCTGAAACAAGTAGGCCAGTAGTTCTTAACCTACTGACTTCTGTGGATCCCCACTTAATCATTGTTGGAAGCCCAGAACCTCCACTGAGTCATCACTGGAAGCCGGGGACCCATCCTACACATTTGTGATATACAAAAATAGAGAACTAAACATTCATCAAACAATTACACACATGAATAAATATGTCATTTACTTCAAACAAACATAAAAAAATTAAAAAAATTAACCAGAAGGTTGGAATTTTATGAATTCAATGGAGGCTAGTCATCAGCCATACTATGTTATGTTTGATGCACTACGCTGTTCCCACAAATCAACCTGAGGAAACTAATTTAATTTTTATCCTAAACTGTTAAATTGTATAACATTTACAGAACGCTTTACAGTTTTCAATTTTCAATTTTGCTTTTTTTAATATACTTTAATGATCTGTTAATATTGAATTTTTCAAAGCAATCACGGACCCCCCTGAGTAGGTTTGCGAACCCCCAAGGGGCCCCCAGACCACAGATTAGGAACTACTGAAGCAGGCCATTTGAAATGGTAGGTTACTAGTAACCCCCATCTATCTCTGATAAAAACCTTCCTTGGTATCTCTTTCCTTTTAACCCAGTCAAAGTAACCATTAATAAATCACTGGGTTGGGTTAGTGACGTTAGTGAATTTTCACTGGCTCTGGGAGATTTTCTATCCTTCTAAGTAGAAATAACACACTCGCTCCCACTAGAGGAGGTTGTAGCACACTTGAACTCACATGAGATTAAGGGGGTCATTATGAACCCCGGCGGTTCAGCCCGCCATGCCGGCGGCGGGTGAAAAGACCGCCACTGGCATGGCGGGCTGAACCGCCATATAATTAACACATGGAGGGTCGCCTATGGCGGCCCTCCTCCACTGCCAGGCTGCCTCCGACAGGCAGCCTGACGGTGGAGGGAATCATTATTATCGGATAATGATCCCTACTGCCAACAGCCTTTCCCTGGTGGATTCCCCCGCCAGGGAAAGGCTGGCGGAAGGGGTGCTCTGGGGCCCCCCAGGGGGCCCCTGCTCCCCATGAAGGGGAGTGCCTCATCGCTCAGGTCACTGCCCGATTTACAGGCAGTGATCTGCGCGACGGGTGCAGAGGCAATGTCCTGGCCATGCATTCTGCTGGGCCGGCGGACGGAAACAATGTTTATGCAGCCAGCAGGGTCCCAGGGGGGCTGGCGGTCAGTTAAATGACCGCCAGCATGAACACGGCGGTAAACACCCCCATGTTTATTATGAGGGCCTAAGTGTGTGAATGCCCAGTGATGAAGCATGCCACAGTATGTGAGTGAGGGCACTGCAATTCCTAGTGATATATTCGGTGTCCTTAGATTAGCACTGTTCTTCCATTAGTGAGTGTGTACTACTCATAGGGAGGACAGAAGAATAGGTATTTAGGACTTCTCTCCCGTCTTGTGAGATAAATGATACACAGATCTACATGCTTCAATAATTCCCAGTCATAAATATCGGACTGCCTAGCATGACCATGGGGAATAATTTAAGCATTTGAGTCTACCAAACAGTCAATGCTGGAGAAGAAACAAATTACTTAACCTGTAACTAGTTTTCAGCATTGGTATGTTTCATAGATTTACATGCTTGCCCAGTCTGAGGAGCCTGAAGTTGAGGAATAATTGAATCATACAATTGTATGAAGGCACTGTCGCGGAGACTACTGGATTTGGGCGGCAGAATCACTTGTGCTGTGGGGTACTGAGTCTAAACCTACTAGAGGTTACATTAGTCTCACATATTCAAGGATAATCAGAGGCAGAATATATTTCAATAAGGTTTTATTGAAGCAACTGCATCTTAGATAATAAAGCATGTACTGCAATAACTAGGACGATAAAGCATGAAAGGATTAAAATTGCGACAAGGAGAGTGAAGCATAAAAATAAAGCTACCATATTGTCACTAGAATGATTAAAATAGTTCCTACCTAGGCTATGTTAGAGCACAGCATGTTAAGCTCTGATTCTACCCTTCAGGTTCCCCTGGGAAGACATCATCCCTCATACCTGAGCAAGAGGCCTGTAGTCTACATAAGCAGCTGCAGCGAAGCACTCAGCAATCAGCATACAGTCGTGGTCATCTGGCTGGAATCTCCCTCTAACGTACATGGGTCAAAGTAGTGTTTTTATAATAAAAAAGCTGATGTTTCAAGAAAGGATCCCTACGTAAGAGTGTGCATGTTTCTAGAGACAAAGCGTTACCACTTTTTCCCGCAACCTGTCTTACTGTAGCCTTGAGAAAAGCAAAGAGTGAAAGAAATCTCTTGTTTAAGAATGAAGTGCTGGCCTAGTCAAAGAACAGCTAGATAGAGAGAAATAAAACAAGACCACAAATATGGCTATTGTTAAAATAATAAACAAAGCTGAATAAAATATATCTAGTGTTCGAAATGGGGTTTCTGGTTGGCTAGGGTAGGCACCTAAGCCAGGCAGAACCCACCAACTCTAGTCAGGGCAAGGGAGTTACATGTCCAAGATAACCCCTGCTCACCCCCTTGGTAGCTTGGCACGAGCAGTCAGGCCTAACTCGGAGGCAATGTGTAAAGCGTTTGCACAACACACACAACAAATGTGACGCAAAATGTACACCACAAAGTAAACACAACACTGAGCTATGTAAAAATAAACTGTATTGCACAAAACATAATGAGACCAACATTACATATTAGTAATACCTTGCTACCTTAGAAGTTGTCAGAACGTTACACAAGTTACTAATACTCTGCAAGAATACGCAGTTGTCACATTAGAACACGTAAGTACTCAGGATTCTGCAACATAAGCAGTAGTCAGGAATTACAGTAAAGAATTCTATGCGCTTGTCATGAATACTTCGTAAATACCCATTAAGGGAACATTAGAGAACATATCACAAGTCATAAAATATAAATTAGCATGTCATGCCCATAAAAGGAACATCAGCACACATATATAGTGTCATACTAGCAGGTAGGTAACATATAAACCCTCCCCCCCCCGGTCCATACCAAGCTCCTAGAGCGAAATATGTACCCAAAAGTATCTGATTTATATGAGGAAAATGCACTCCTAGTGCCTAGAAGTTGAGCATGGGGGCACCCCATTTTTAGGAGAAAACTGAAGCACTCCTCGTGCTGCAGTTAGTTGCAGGGGTCAGGGGCCACGGCACCCTGCCCCTGCCCTGGAAACAAGAGAGGGGAGAAGCACAGGGCTAGCAGGCCCAACAACAGGCAAGCACAAGGGATGCAGATGGTGGCAGTTCCTCCTAGTGACCAGGCAGGTCAGCACAGCAGCAGCAGTCCAAGGTGTTTTCCTGGTGAGTCCATTCAGCAGCGTCCTGTGTCCAGTTTCAATACCCAAGAATGTCTAAATTGTAGGGAAAATTCCCCTGTACTTATACTCAGTTTTCTGTGTGTTTTACAATGAGGAGGAGAGGGGGTTCCAACCAGTTACAACTGGTTCTGGGAGTGCCCTTGCTCTCCTCCAGCACAGGCGCCAAACATCAGTGGGGGGTAAACTACCCTATTGTGCGAGGCCAGGGCACAGCCTTTATAAATGCAGGTGTGCCCCGCCTCTCCCTTCTCTCAGCCCAGAAAGGCTATACAATATGTAGATGCACCTCTGTGACACCTCCACCCTCCCTGTATACAGGCTGTCTGAAAAGTATGCACACAGCCCCAACTTTCAGTCTGCCCAGACGTGGATTGGAGGCAAGCTGCAAAAACACCAGATTCATAAGCAGAGATAAATGCACACTTTCTAGAAGTGGCATGTCTGTAATAGTAATAAAAACAATACACCTACAGCAGCAAGAAGCATTTCTTATCAATTTCATAACCATACCAAACATGCGTACGCTACCCCTCATAAATCAGACAATACCCCTTAAACATAAGACAGGGCATTTCCAATGGAATCCTATGAGAAGGCAGCACTCACAGCAGTAAGACACCAAGTTAGGCTGTTTGTCACTACCAGGACAGGCCACGCTACATGGCACATGTCCTGCCTTCTACATACATGGCACCCTGCCCATAGGGCTAGCTAGAGCATACCTTAGGGGTGATTTACATGTAGTAAAAGGGGAGTTCTGGGCCTGGCAAGTAAATTAAGATGCCAGGTCCCTGTGGCAGAAAACTGCGCACACAGGCCCTGTGCTAGCAGGCCTGAGATAGGTTTGACAGGCTACTTCAGTGGTTGGCGTAAGCAGCGCTGCAGGCCCACTAGTACCATTTAATTTACAGGCTCTGGGTATATGGATACCGCTTTACAAGGGACTTACAGGTAAATTAAATATGCCAATTAGGTATAAGCCAATCATACCAATTTTAAAAGGGAGAGCACATGCACTTTAGCACTGGTTAGCAGTGAAAAAGTGCTGAGTCATGACGTCAGCCAACAAAGGTCAGAAAAATAAGGAGGCAAGAAGCAAAAAGCCAGGGGAATGACCCTGTAAAAGGGCCAGGTCCAACATCTAGGTTAAAGTGCACAGTGGCAGGCCTAGTTCGCTAAAATAATGTGTATGAAGTTGTAACTAAAATGGCTACACAACAGCACCAATGATAGAGAATTCCAAAGTTTCCTGGTACTTCAGCTGCACCTAGGGACCAAGGAAGGCTGACAAACTTAGTGGATATGGATGGGCTGAATTTGTAAGGATCAATGTGTTAACCTTCAGATTTAGAACACATTCAGTCCAGTACCATGTTGGGGTTGTAACCAGAATACTGCAGACTCTTCTTCAAGGACCATTCAGTTTCTAGGCACTTTCAGGTTCCGACCGCAAAATCCCACAGCAGGCTGCTGTGCAGAAAACATAGCACACCCAGAGACTTCACTGGGAATCAGTCAAGGGGCTATTTTGTTTACCCTATAGACACCATGGGCCTGATTACAACTTTGGAGGAAGGTGTTAATCCGTCCCAAAAGTGACGGATATATTACCAGCCGTATTACGAGTCCATTGTATCCTATGGAACTTGTAATACGGCTGGTGGTATATCCGTCACATTTGGGACGGATTAACACCTCCTCCAAAGTTGTAATCAGGCCCCATGTGTCTTGGCAGGCAGAGGCTCAGGCAAATAACAGGACTATTCTCAGAAGGTGAAGATGGTGTATTCGTTCTCTCTCCTTTGGGTCTGCCCTCAGGCATATGAGTCCAGTGACCATTATAAAGAAGACACAGTTTAAGACATAATTGGACGACGCCCTAAACCAATACCTGGCTAGATCTGTGTCCCACATGTCCATTAAGGAAAAGGTGATGTAAGCAAATGTATAAGAACTTGAAATCTCACCGGCATTGTACTACCCAAATAAAGGTTGTAGAAGTATTTTTTGTGGAGTAAGACTTCCAAATGGACAGTAGTCCACGACCTATAGATCAAAGATATTCCAAATGCCTGAGAAAGCTGCTGGCAAAATAACTTATGGATCCATAAAGTCCAGAAAATCCAACAGTAGAAAATCAAAGACGAGCGAGTGGTCAGCTCCTAGTAGGTCAGAGAAATATCCTCGATGCTGCCATTACTCCCCAAATGATGGTACTAAACTGAAGTCACGAAACAGAGATTGAACTCAGCAGAACTCATCAGCATTCCCTCATTTGTTTTCTCTTGTGCCTGTTGTGTAATTCATCTCTAATCACCCACTGACTGATGAAACATTCAAAATATTACTGTCTCATTACTTTACTTCTGATTATGATAATCTAATTCTGCTTCCAGGTTCATGAGTTTCATTGTCAAACATATCAACCTTCCAAGCAGTGCTTTAATGGCTACCACTAGTTACAAAAGAACAAGGTATGCATATTTGGTAATGCCTTATCTGGTAGTGATTCTATCAGCAGATTCCTTACCATAGTTTATTCCCCATGTGAGAAATGGGGTTGTTGGTTGACTGGGATGTGAGCCCTGGTCAAGCAACAGCCAAAATCCCCTGCAGAATGAACCACAAAAACTCGCTAATTTAACCTGTGCTTAACCCTGGGTAGCTTGGCACAAAAAGCAGTCAGACTAAACTTAGAGGCAATGTGTTAAGTAATTATGCAGTACACAAACAGCAACACAGTGAAAACACAATAAAAATCCCAAACCAATTTAGAAAATAGAGAATATTTTAATAAATTATTTAACATCAAAACCATCAAAATCCAATTAGTAGAACACAAGCTCTGAATTTTTAAACTTTAAGGTTCAAAATAGCAAGTCCTCAGTTTTAGAAAATGGCCACCTGGGCACCTTTAGCACCACCAACAAGGGTCCAGGAGTGGATGGAGACCTCTTGGGGGTGCAAGACTCACACAGGCTGGGTCCAGGTGCAGGTGTAAGATGGTGGGGGCCTGATATGTCCCTGTGGCTCAAAACAGGAGGACAACTGAATTAAACCCTTGGAGTCACTTCTGGAGTCTTGGGTGTAGGTGGTGATGCAGGTCCCAAGCAGGCTTCAGGCAACAAAGTAGTCCTTCCAGGTAGCCCAGCAGTCTAGCAGAGTGCACATCAGCTTACAGCAGCAGGCAGTCCTCTGAGAGTCCTTCCACAGGTCCAGAAGTGAACTGAGGAGCAGGTCTGAGAGCGCTCTATTTCTACGTTGGTGCCATGCTCCTAGAAGTTGGGAGACGTTTTCTAGAAGGATTCTCTGAAATTCTAGGAATTTCCTGCCTCCCCTGCCCTGGCTGTCAGCTACCTGCACTGACAATATAGTGTTAAGCCTATTGTGTGCTAAGAGAGCCAGCCTACTCAGCTGCAAGAGGTGCTGTGCTTAGCTCCGTCCCCCTCCCCATCCTCATCAAGTTAGATAATTGCCCATTCAGGCTCTAATCCCCTATTGTGTGACTGTCTGGGGTGAATTGACAAAGTCCCAACTATAATTTATACCCAGTCATGTGACCTAAGAGGGGTTATAGGCACAGAGGGCTAAGGGCAAGAAAATGCCAACTTTTTATAAGTGACATTTTCAAGCTTGTGATGATAAATCCAACTTTAGCATGAAAGAGGGTTAATCATTACATGTTCATAGGTACCAAACATGAAATATCTACCACCTCTGGTTCAGGAATTACAATGTATTAATTTTAATAAGGAATCCTCAATGTTGTCCTATGGGAGGAGTAGGCCTCTAGGAAATGAGAAAGCAAATGTGGGAGTTTTTCACTACTAGGACATGTAAACTATAAAGTACATGTCCTACCTTTTAATTACACAGCACACTGCCCTATGGGCTACTTAGGGCCTACCTTAGGGGTGCCTCGTATGTAAAAGGCTTGGCAAGGGGTTTTAAATGCCAAGTCGACGTGGCAGTGGGACACTGCCTTCAGGCTGCAATGGCAAGCTGGGACAAGTTTTAAGGTGCCACTTAAATGGGTGGCACAATAAGTGGTTCACAGAAGCAGGGAGACTGGGAAGTTTGATAAGGTATCTGTGGCTAGATCAAGTTAACACCAGATAAGGTGCTACTGAAGGTAAGTAATTTGTTAATCTGATAGACTTCTAGCCGCAGGTTCCTTTTCTTAGAATTGATACCGAAGCAATACCTCTCTGGAGGTGGGTCTATGAACTAGTTTAGACCAAAAAGTCCTGATTTAGACCAAAAAGTCCTGAACATGCAAAGTGCCCATTCTGACGAACCTGACTGTCAAGGCAGTAATGTTTAATAAATGTATGCAGAGATGCCCGTGCTGAAGCTTGACAGATATCTAGGCCGGGGACTATGCAAGCTAATGCAGTGGTCACAGCCTTGGCTCTGGTGGAATAAGCCCTCAGGGGGTTGCATCTTGGCCAGTGTGTAGCAGATTTTAATGCAGAACACAATCCATCTGGACATGGTCCATTTCTGCACAGCCTTCCCTTTCTTCGCTCAGGCAAACCCAATGAAGAGTTGATCATCCACTCTTTAATTTTTAGTATGATCGATTTGTCGTAGTTGGACTCTTGCTCTAGGCAAAACTGCTGGTTTAGGGATGACAGCACTTTTGTTTGTAGGCGACTAGGCCAATTCTACAAGTCACAACTGTCGATCCAACCCTCCCAGCTCACAAGCAGTGCCTCACCCAAAACCCTAATAGTAAAAGGTGATTTGTGGCAGCCTTTATGCATGGACTCCAGAGTGCAACATCTCAGGGGAGTCGTGGTTAAACGGAGATTACCCTTTTCTCCCATGAGCAACAAGCCTCATTCACACACAGGCAATGAAGGAGATGCAGTAAAGGTTTCAATAGGTTTTATTAAAAAGAATGCAATCGTCTATAAATTGCATGGGCTGCAATGATTAGGATAATGAACAATGCAAGACACAGTATGGTAAAAACGAGAGTCGTGAATATAAAG
Source organism: Pleurodeles waltl (assembly GCF_031143425.1). Taxonomy (NCBI): domain Eukaryota; kingdom Metazoa; phylum Chordata; class Amphibia; order Caudata; family Salamandridae; genus Pleurodeles; species Pleurodeles waltl. The sequence continues at coordinate 1,327,298,522 of NC_090446.1, read as the reverse complement.
ACCCCCACCATCTTGCAATAACACGAGATATGAAATAGGCCCTAATGCCTTAACATGATGAGCCTAATCTCTAACCTAAAGAGAGCTAGTTGTGATAAACCTAATCTGCCAGTGCCGTGTCCATGAGAAGAGCCTCCAACCCTTGTTACCTTGAAATGAGATCTCTAGATCAGACTTTGTGAGGACACGAAGGCTGGGTCTGCATCAAGGCGATGTATAGCATAGACAGCGTTGATGGCATCTGGTAGGCAACCCTCTGATAACCTTGTCTGTGTGAGATGTATTTATACAGATCTTGTAGGACCTCTGATGCAGGTATGTTTCCAAACAATAGATAAGAAGGCATGCTTGGGGCGGCAATTACATAAACAATTCCCTTCAAAAGTACATTATGTTCCTGTCACACGTAAGTGGGAGAGGGACATGATGTGAATATCTATGTATATCACTTGTCTTTGATGCTAGTAGTGATGCCTTCACAGAATGGCACTGATAATGTGAAACCAAAACATCTTCCTAACTATAAACATAGCAGCCATCTTGGAAGAAATAATAAAATAAATGCGCTAAAAAGAGCAAACTAAGTAGGTTAAAAGTCACTAGGTGATGGAGGCACAGGCCTGCAAGCCAGAAGGATAAGCTATCTCCTGGTTCCCAATAAAACTAAATAGGATCCACTACACCCTGCCGATTGTCGTATGAGGCCATAATGATGACGCCAGAAAAGTTGCATGAACCTAAGCTAAAATGCTCTGGACTAAAATCATTAAAAAATAATGTAAAACCTAATTAAAACTAGTTACAGATAGCTAAAACATGTGAAGAGACAAAATGTCGACCATGACAAGCACAGCAGGCCAAAGTTAAAGGCAATTTTTGGCAAAACTTTGAAACTTTAGAATAAGCCAGTGGTCAAAGTCATTTAACCGTAGTCATCATCTTGAACAATGTCTCCGAAGTCATCAAAGGGGAGGGCTCCCAGGAATAAATCCACATCATCAGATGTCAGATCGATGACAGGATTGGCAGATGGATCCACGGACCAGTGGTGCGCAGCAGCCTCAGGCGCAGGATCAACTCCGAGGGCAGCACCATCCAAAGTGCCAGTAGAAGCCAGATAGTCCACCAAGGGCAGCTCATGGCCTCGCGATCAGCCTTAGTCTCATGGGGCACGACCGTGAATGAACCCTCATCCGGCAAATCAGCAGTTCTTGGTCCACAGGAGGCACTGGCAGAACTGCAAGGCACACCGAAGATGTTCGAAGAGACACCAGGTGCAATGAAAGTCTGGTTGCACACATCATAAGACTGGTCAGAATGACAGTGACCAATCATGCTCCAATTCTTCCAGCAACAGAGCACCAAAGAACTGTACTATGCGATCACAGCACAGCTGGGCTGGTGGTAGTTCTCCATCACCCCGCTTAGCTGGGAAGGCACAGCCACTGCGTATCAGGAACAGCATCAGCAGTATCCTGCTGATCAATGCCAAAGTCACAGGAAAGCCGCCAGACACACTTAAAAAGAGTGAATGGATGGCTGAAAGAATGATTCCGAAGACAGTCGGGAAGATGGAAACGAATCCAGACTCAACAGCCTTAAAGAAGTACACAATCCCTGTAGTGCTTGAAGCGTTGAATATTCTGGAAACCAGCTCTCCAAAGTGCTTAGGGAAGTTAGTATTTAATATGGATTGTATCTCGGCTGATGATCTCTCTATTGGAGAGCATACATCTCTCTAGCCGATGCCAATGCAACTTGTTTCTGGAACAGTAGCGCCTTTAGCCTGCTCAGTTTGTCATACTTTACATTTGTAGTATCAATGTGAGGCCACATTTCTGCTACTCTTATCTCTTGTGTGAGGGAATAAAACATGTCCGCAACAAGTAACAATCTTAGAGACTGAAATTGCATAGTAATTCCTGGTTTCATACCGCAACAGCTCTGTTTGTTAAGGACCACATAACTTCCATTTGAAAGTATAAGAATATGAATGAAAGGGACGGGAGTACGCTATACAAAACAGGCCAAGTTTGCAACCCCCACATTGCAAAGGCCATGAAGGGACACCTGTTTGGAAATCATTGAATGACTAACAGTAGTCTCACATTTGCTTCCGCTGAGAAAGACCTCTGTTTTGCCATTTACATTCGAAGGGCAACTCCCATTCTTCTTTATATAGCTATCGCCTAGCCGCTCGTATCTGCCCACGGCAAGATGCTTCAAGCATTTTGAAAATTGAAAGGCGGAAACGGGCAGATTTATAATGCCATGTACGAGCCATACTGTTTATAAACTTTCTGAAACCGTGAAAGGCAACTTTTCTAACTTTTCTATATGAAGCATGGTGAAACTCACTTCTCCTTTAGCCATTGTCTGCTGTTCCCTGGATAAATTAAAAGCAGCAAACAGGTCACTACTGTTAATGTACTTCAATGGAACGCAGCCATTTTTCGGAATCTGTAGTGTCCAACCTAACTGCACAATGGAACACAGGTGACTTTGTCCATGCTGTAAAAAAGGACATGTCATTCTGAATGATGTCTATCGTAGATTACACTTTGTTATTAAGGGAGTACATTCTGTTGGACAGAGTGTTCATGCCATTATCGATAACAGCTAAAGCATTTCCAAATTGTTCATATCTATCTGCCTTAAACGCACAGATCTCATTGTATACGGCATACAGGAATTGTTTAGAGCGTGGTTTTCTGGGACCTAACAAGAAATCTTGTAAGTATATGTCTTCAGAGAGCGTATTAAGATGTTTTTTAACATCTGCTAAGGTGTTCGTCTGCAACCATTGTTGGCACAGTATTCCCACACTGTATGCAGTAACTATATCCGAGTGTTGACCTGAGACAAAGCGGCTAAACTTGAAACCTCCTGAGGAATTAACAAAATGGGCCTGACACGCATTTGTGTCTTCTGGCCACAATAACCACCCGCCGGGACTGGTAAGTGAAGAATTATAGGTACCAGCCTGAACTTTTGCATCTAATTCTTCCTCTGTGACGTTTAGGATGGACTGCCAATTTGTAAATTTTGCCAGTGTGGGGATACTGGGCACTTTAAAATCGTTCATTTTTGCTAACCCTAGACAGGAAGTCCGTTGAATTGTATCATTTAAAAAGATAATTTGAACAGCAATAAGGCACGCTCTAAATAAAGCCTCCCTACCCTGCATTTGCCAATCTTGTGTTCCCCATCTACTTTTTACATCAATAGTGTTCTTCCAATATTCGTATCCTTCAACTGCAAGTCGGGAAACAAAGGAATCTGAATAGATCAATTTTGTGTTTGTTAGCAACATTTTCCTAATTTTTGATGGTGGTAACTTGAAGTAGTATAATTCTGCATTCTTAATGTCATGCCCAGAAAAATATTTGAATTTATCTGAATAATGCTTTGGGCTCCCCACAGGCAGAGTTGAACAGTGTTCCCACTATGTGTAGTTAAATACTGATCTGTGTCTAGTTGCTCGGTGAAGGTAGTAATGTTCCCAATTATTATAACAGAACATTTGCCCATAATTCTTTGTGTTAGTGTACACATATTTACTTTCAAATACAGTATAATCCTGCAATTCAGCAATCATTGAATCAACTGTTTGAACATCCCAGTCAACAGCACCAACAGCAGCAACAATACCAGGTGTAATTACATCAGTCATTGAAATTTTGAAAACATATGGAATTTGAATGACCTCAGTAGGCCTGTATATATGAAATGGAACTTTATCCCACACAATCCCATCTGGAATTGGTACTGCTGAAAAGTTCAAAAGGGACAAGTCTCTTCGGACCTTATATGAGGAAAGATATGGAGTTAGGACTTCATCCACTGGCTCGACAGAAGCGTGTTCAGGGAGATAATCACCACTTATAAGGAGAAAGAAAACAGTCCCAAAACCAATCCATAATATAAATGCAGGCAATGTTAGAAATATCGACAGGTGAATCCATGGATAAATTAAATAGTTATTTTTAAGCCATATATACAACTTATGTGTCTTTGAAACAGTTTCAGCTGCAGGTGCAAATTAAGTCGAAGAAACGCCATCAAGGTCGATGAAATAACCAGAAGCAGTCTCTACGAACACAGGAGCTGGTGCATTACTGGTAGATTGATCCACTTCGCGTAGAGCATCATATTAGACGATGCTTTGTGTTGAGTTGGAGTAGAAGACGCCCACATCTTAGACATATGGTAAAGTGGTAACAGGAATCAGCAAAAGCTCATTTTCCACCCTCCCCATGTTCGAGGAGGCATTTGTAGCATTGTTGTACAAAATGTAGTCAGAAGTGTTGTTGTTTCTTCTTTGAAGAGGTATGTCCTGTTGGGTAGTGAGGTATGGCCTGTGCAGGATCGGCCACATGGTGCAGTTTGATGTTGTCAATGGAGACAAATGTTTGCTTTGGAACCAGGCAGCGGTGGTGAGATGACAGTTCTGGTACCTTGTATTCCTAGGAATTTCACCGGTGCTATGTAGGATGGGTCGAATTACTTCTTTACAGGAATCTTCTCACGAACCAGATCCCCAACTTTAGGAATCCAATCTGTAGAAGTTGTTGGTAAATCCCTTATTCCTAAAGTGGCAGCACTGCGGATGAATTATCATCACAAAATTGCTGAAGCTCCTGTAAGACAGTGAGGCGTTCACTTATGTCAAAAGTTGTATCTGCTGCCAACAAACCAGGGCCATCTAGATCTGGGACATACATAGGTATCCCACAGAGAACCTCGTAAGGAGTGCGTCCTCCCAAGGAGCGTCTTGGCAGATTATTCCGTGCTCTCTGGACCCCATGTAGGTGATGAAGCCATCTGCAGCCAGAACCTAATACTCTAGCTGTTAAGGACTGCTTTAGATCTTGATTCCTCCTCTCAACAACCAAAATACCCTCTGGATGGTAGCGTGAGGAGTAATGGAGTTCAACACCCATCGTCCTCATGGTGTTCCTGAATGCCTTACAGGCAAAGGCAGGACCCTGATGCGAATGGAATGCTGCAATCGCATATGTACCGATAAAGATCAGCAAGTCTTTTATAACAATTCAAGCGTCAGCCGACCCCTGAGGCAATACTCATAGGAATCTAGAACAAGAATCGACAGCGACTAAGATATATTTGTATGCACCATCAGGTTGAAGGGGACCACAATGGTCCAGGAACACAGATTGTAGTAGCCTGTTGGACACTAAGAGGGATGTCTGCGGTGACGTTTGATATTAGAGCCCTTTATCTGCTGGCAGATGTCACAACAAAAAACACATTGCTTGGTCTATTTGTATAGACCCGGCCACCAGAAGCGTTTCTGTAAGAGTGTTATTGTGGCCGCAACACCAGCATGTGCAGAACCCACACCCTCATGCGTTGCTTTAATTGGATCCAATCTCTGGTCTTGGTTGGGGATCACTGGATCTCCAATCACAGGAATTGTTGCAAAGGCAATATTCTGTGCACTGATGTGGTATGAATATTTTGTAGGGTATGCTTTTGGGGGAGGCTTGCCTTCAGCCGAAGCTTTCACGGCAGCAAAAATTTCATTAGCTAATCTCGTCTGGGAACGTGTCACTGTAGCAACAGAAGCCATAGCTACTGCGGATTTGGCTGCGTCATCAGCCAAACTGTTGGCAATAACGTGTACTCCTACACTTCAGTGGCACAATGTATGGACTACATGAGCATTAGGTAGCTTATCCTTAAGATCAGCCACCCTCCCCCACAGAGTTCTGTGTTTTATGGTGTTCCCCTTTGAATCTCTGAACCTGTTCAATTGCCAATGATCGAGATAATCATTGTAGGACTGGACACAGTAGTACGAATGACAGACAATCAATATGAGATGTCCTGGATCCGTATGTTCTAGCACTAGGATAAGGGCTTTAAGTTCAGCCAGCTGAGCTATGCAGTCCCCCAGGGTGTGTGTGTAGGTATTGTGAGAATGGAATACACCATCCTTCATCACTCCACTCACAACTGGGCAAACGGCTGTGTACTGATGTTTAGTACCTACAGTTGGTTGTGCTGAACCATCAGTGTAAATGACAGAATGGTATTTGTCAAGCGGCAAGATGTCAAGAGGTAAGGGGTACTCCTGTTCGTATTGGAGAAATCCTTGTGTTTGAAGTTTGGGATCAAAGATGTAATCAAAATCGGTGGAAATCAGGGAGGCTGCCCATTGAATCCAAAGTGGATGTAATGCTTTTGCGTTAGGAATATTAGCTTTGGTGACGGCCTCTAAGGCTGGCACTGGGGTTGACAATGATGTGTTTCCCTTGGGCAAGTGGCCTCTCCTTGATGACAGCAGTCAGAATTTTTCTGTGCGTGCAAAGCGTTGTTCTGCATTGGAATATCATAATGTGATTTATATGCTATGGGCACTGTGTCGTCTTCGTTAAAGGTGACATATGTGAACCCAATGGCACCAGCAATTATTCTGATCACCAAGTTTGTTTTGTTGTCCCAAGTGTCTAAGTGTTTTGCTTCTAGTATGTCCTGCTGCAAACCTCTAAGGATGCACGTGTGTTCTACTGTCCAGTGTCTGCTAGAGAAATCTGGGTGTATTAAATCATAGAGTGGCTTGATGCGTTGTCCATAATTAGGAATGCATGTTCTGACAAAGTTAAAGAAACCAATTTAAGACTGGGGTTTCTTTATAGTATTTGGTGGCTAGAGATGAGCACATTTTTCTAAAATATGTGGGGCCAGGCTCTTGTCCTCATTTGATAGCTCATCTCCCAGGAACAATACACAGAGACATGCCATTTTAGTTTTCTTAAAATTAAATTTGTAACCAAGGGCTGCAAATCCCAGAACGATCATATCGACCCTGGCAATATGAATGTTTAGATAGATGTCATCCACATAGGAAAATACCTCTGGATCAATATCCTGCAATATTGATGTTACACAGGCTGAGAACAGCCCTGGGATGTTCTTATAGCCTTCGGGCAAATAATAAAAGCGTTTATGTGAACCAAATGAGAATGCACTCAGGTCCCGACTTTCGTTTGCTAAATTTTGGCAGAAAAAATCGTTGGAGATATCTAAGGTTGTTTTGTAATTTTAACAAACTATGTTGCTAATTAGTGCTGTGCTGTGTGAATTTTGTATTGCGTATATGGGTGCATGACTGCTTAAGTGTCTGTAATCTAGGCTATTCTACATGAATGGTTGGGTTTTGCAATGGGGAATAATGGTTTATTCATTGCAGAGACACAGGGCTCAATTACTCCCTGGTACTCAAGATGAGTGAGGATCTCCCTCACTGGAGCTTTGGCTTTGTGCTTAACAGGATATTAGGGCTGAGGCTGGGGTGTAGACCTAATCATTATTACAAGGTAAGGAGGATCCTTATCCCAATCTACATGATTGCGGTATAGCGCAGGTAGGTGCCTGTGCTAAAGCCCAGTTGACAGCAAAGGCTTGTTTTACGGCTTCTATAACAAGATCAGAGAAAGAAGGAAAAATGACATCTTCCCCATGTGGGAGCTTACGGACAAGTTCAGGAGACCAGTCTATTTCATCCAATAGGATATCACAACTACATTCATCCCAGAATATTACACTAAGGGTGCGCTCTGTCTCCCTCAATTTGAATATTTAAATCATAAACCCTGGCGGGTGGGAGAATGCACCCGTCCGCAGATTCAACTGCTATGAAGTCGCTAGTTGCTGTCGCATCCATATGATCCTTCAGACTCTGGCGACATATTGTGACTTCTGCTGCACTGTCCAGCAGTGTCACTGCCGAAGTCTTGTTCTTCAGCAATGTTCTCAAGTTTACTGGCATTTTTAATTGAAAGTGCTGCCACCTTTTTCTTTTTAAACTGTGGCTTTTGTTGTGGGGACTTGTCCTCTTTTTTGTCTGTAGGCTGTGGTGAGTCTTTCATCTGTTTCACGTAGTGAGGATGTTGCTCTGACCTGCCCACTCTCTCGCTACGTCAATCCGATACATCCTGAAAGGAACGAGAGGGACGTGAATCAGTAAATCTGTCAGGAGCTTTTATATTTTCTCTATTTCTCAGATTATGGTGGTCATTCTGACCTCGGCGGTAAAAGGCGCCTACCGCCGGTCAGAAATCCTCCATAATCCCGCCGCGGTCGCGGAAACCCGCCACGGTCATTCTGACCCGCAGAAGGCAAACCTCCGAAAATCCGACCGCCACAACAGACCGCCAGACCAGCGGTCGGCGGAAAGGTGGAGGTGACCAAACCTCCACCGCCACGCCAACAGAAATACGCCCATGCCATTACGACCCACGAATCCACGCGGCGGTCATTCAAACGCGGTATTCCATTGGCGGGACACACCGGCGCGGTCAGAATACACACAAACGAACAAAACTCACCCACATTGGACGATTTGAATCCCACACACCTGATACACATACACACACCACTCCCACACACACAATACAATATAAAACACCCACCCACATCACCCACAAACCCCTACGCTTAAAAATTTGTAAAGAAGGCAAGAGCGAGACACCAGCATCCAAAACATAACAGCCACAGCCACTCAACACCATCACCCACACACTATCCACACACAAAACAACACACACCACCACACTCAACTCACTTAAATACACATACTCCACCCCACACATCATACACACCACCCCATGGCACCCCAAAGACAACCCCGCTTCACAGACGAAGAACTCAGGGTTATGGTGGAGGAAATCGTTTGTGTAGAGCCCCAGCTGTTCGGCACACAGATACAATACACCAGCATTGCCCGGAGGACGGAGCTATGGCAGAGGATTGTCGACAGGGTGAACGCAGTGGGACAGCACCCCAGAAATCGGGAAGACATCAGGAAGCGATGGAACGACCTACGGGGGAAGGTGCGTTCCATGGTATCCAGGCACAACATCGGCGTGCAGAAGACTGGCGGAGGACCCCCACCTCAACCCCCACAATTCACATCATGGGAGGAGGAAGTCTTGAACATCCTGCATCCTGACGGCCTCGCAGGAGTCGGCGGAGGAATGGATACTGGTAAGTTGAAGCTTCAATACTGCTTCCCCCCCACCTGCATGCCAAATCAGACCCCAACCCTCACCCCCATCCTCGAACCCCACCCTCACCCCCACCCCCACCCTCACCCCCACCACCATCCTCACCCCCACCCCCAGCACACCTATTCCCCGCCAATGTCTCACCATCACAACCCACACATCCCAAAACCTAGGCCTGCATGCGTCCACTAAGCATGGACACCCATCACCAAAGCATGCCCAATGCATATACACATCCCCCCCACAAGCCACCCTCACCAAAGCCCCCACACACGAATGCCAGCACTTGGGGACACGGGAACCCACAGATACACCCATTTGCCACACATTGAAACTATAACCATACCTCTATACCCCTGCAGGACCCGACCGTCAACACACCGCGGCGGAGGGGCCAGAATTATCCACACCCCCCACCCAAGAGGCCGTCAGCGATGACAGCAGCTCTGTCGATCTAGACACCGATGACCAGCCCGGACCATCGGGGACCTCTGGACAGTCGGTTCCCCTCACACAGGCACAGGCCACTATAGACCCTAACCCCTCTGGGAACACCAGCACAGCTCCCACCCAGCGGGCCCATGCCTCTGTCTCCAGGGCGCGTCAATCTGCGGTGTGTCTACCACTACAGGGCACCCAGGATAACCCACCACCCCAACAACAACAGGGACCTGGGGGCAGTGGTAGTGGGCACACCGGCCAGGGGGCAGAGGCCCAGGGAAACAGGGCAACTCGGCGGGCAGCTGTGCGACAGGGGGGGGAGGAGAGGCCCAGGGAACCCACTCTCCACGAGGTCCTCACCACCATCATGGGAGCATACAACCGCTCCCAGGAGACGATGGCGACGGTACTGGCCCGGTTCCAGGAGATCCAGGTGCTGCAGGAGGAACACTATCGGGGGTACAGGGAGGACATCCGAGCCATCAACACCACCCTGGTTACCATGGTAGGGCTGCTGCAGGACCTCGTAAACAGCAGGGCGGACACTGAACAACACCCAAGGGCCCCTGCCACTAGCCTGGACCAAGAACAGCCATCCACCTCCGCCGGCGCTAGTGGACAGGAGGCCCCCGCACAGCAGCAGCCCACCAGACCCCCACCTCCTGCAGGAGAAGAACCACCCCGCAAGAGGGCCCTGAGATCTCGCAAGACAGAGTAGGATGTCAAGACCCCCGCCAGCAATGGATACCACCTGATGTCATCCCACTGTCCCACATTGTCACCCTGTCCATCCTCGAACTGCCCATGCTCCATCTCTCCACAGGCCTCTGGACAATGCACCTGTGTGACTGTTACTCTGGACTCTGCCATGGACATTCCTTCACCATAGCCCCCACCCACTTGAAACCACCCATCCCATTTTGAGCACTTCAATAAACACCTATTTTGCACCAAAATATCAGGAGTCTGGCTGTGATTTCAATAGATTGTAATTGACATGACAGTGCAAATATGTCCTTGTACATGGTGAAGTCAACAAACAGCTGCCACAAAGCTGTAGTCCATGGGGAAACGAAGCACAGGACTCGTAGTGGGGACCCCAGATCTGAAATAGGGAGGGAAAAGCCAAAACTCAGTCATCATACACTGGGGCAAATAGACAGGCAGCAGAGATGCTGCAGAGTAGTTAACATTTACTAAATTATCTTTGAAATGTTACCTGTGTCCTATTGGAAGTACTGTTCAATGATTCTGTCCCTGTTGTCTGTTTCAGCCCCGTCGTCTTCCTCCTCGTCACTCTCCTCAGGTTCCACCGCTGCCACAACACCACCGTCTCGACCATCCTCCTGCAGGAAAGGCACCTGGCGGCGCAAAGCCAGGTTGTGAAGCATGCAGCAGGCCACGATGATGTGACACACCTTCTTAGGTGAGTACATTAGGGATCCACCGGTCATATGCAGGCAGCGAAACCTGGCCTTTAGGAGGCCAAAGGTGCGTTCGATCACCCTCCTAGTACGCCCATGGGCCTCATTGTACCGTTCCTCTGCCCTGGTCCGGGGATTCCTTACTGGGGTCAGTAGCCACGACAGGTTGGGGTACCCAGAGTCCCCCACTAGCCATACACGGTGTCTCTGTAGCTGTTCCATCACGTAAGGGATGCTGCTATTCCTCAGGATGTAGGCGTCATGCACTGACCCTGGGAATTTGGCATTTACATGCGAGATGTACTGGTCAGCCAAACACACCACCTGGATGTTCATTGAATGGTAACTTTTTCTGTTCCTGTACACCTGCTCCCTGTCTCTTGGGGGAACCAAAGCCACATGGGTCCCATCAATGGCACCAATTACGTTGGGAATATGTCCAAGGGCGTAGAAATCACCCTTCACTGTAGCCAATTCGCCCACCTCAGGGAAAATGATGTAGTTCCTCACGGATTTCATCAGGGCAGACAACACTCTGGATAACACCTTTGAAAACATGGGCTGAGACATCCCGGAAGCAATTCCCACGGTTGTCTGAAATGACCCACTTGCCAAGAAATGGAGTACTGACATGACCTGCACCAGAGGGGGAATCCCTGTGGGTTGGCGGATGGGGGACATCAGGTCGGGCTCCAGCCGGGCACACAGTTCATGGATAGTGGCACGGTTAAGACGGTAGGTCAGGATAATGTGGCGTTCTTCCATTGTCGACAGGTCCACCAGCGGTCGGTACACAGGAGGATTCATCCGTCTCCTCGCCCAACCCAGCGGACGGTGCCTAGGAAGGACAACATGGAGCACACAGTCAGGCAACCCACAGGTACGTACTCACAGCTAGCACAGTATACGATTCTCTATGCAGTGAATGGCGTGTCTGAGTGGCTATGCAAGGCCTAGGCCTGTGTGACGCAGTTGAAATTGAGCCATGTGGGCCCTGGAAATGGCGGCTGCCTGACCTGTGAAGTGTGACAATGGGATGTGAGGTCAATGCGCTGGCGTGGCACACCGCGGCGGGCGGCGGGCGAAGACCGCGGCGCGAAGCCGCATTGGTTAACATTGAAGCCTATGGGTTTCAGGAGCCAATGGCGAAGGGCGCCGGCGGTGGCGGGACGCACCGCCGCGGTACGCACCGCCGCGGACGTGACCGCCATTTTCTATCTACTTATCCACTTGCGACTTGAACTTTCACAGGAGAGGACCTATACTGCAAGTGTTGCTGTGACCTCGGTCTGGAAGGGACAATGGCTGCTGCGACTGGGGAAAGGGCCCCTGCCTTCACTGGAGAGGAGTTGGAGAAACTTGTGGATGGGGTCCTCCCCCAGTATGCGCTACTCTACGGTCCTCCAGACCAACAAGTGAGTTTAATTCTATCTGGATTTGGGGCCACTGGCTGGCTTGGGGGCCTGGCGGGGATGGGGGGCATGTTGGGGCTGGCGGGGGGCCTGGCGGGGGGCCTGGCGGGGATGGGGGGCATGTTGGGCCTGGCGGGGGGCCTGGCGGGGATGGGGGGCATGTTGGGGCTGGCGGGGGCCTGGCGGGGATGGGGGGCATGTTGGGCCTGGCGGGGGGCCTGGCGGGGATGGGGGGCATGTTGGGCCTGGCGGGGGGCCTGGCGGGGGGCCTGGCGGGGATGGGGGGCATGTTGGGCCTGGCGGGGGGCCTGGCGGGGATGGGGGGCATGTTGGGCATGGCGGGGGGCCTGGCGGGGGGCCTGGCGGGGATGGGGGGCATGTTGGGCCTGGCGGGGGGCCTGGCGGGGATGGGGGGCATGTTGGGCATGGCGGGGGGCCTGGCGGGGATGGGGGGCATGTTGGGCATGGCGGGGGGCCTGGCGGGGGGCCTGGCGGGGATGGGGGGCATGTTGGGGCTGGCGGGGGGCCTGGCGGGGGGCCTGGCGGGGATGGGGGGCATGTTGGGCCTGGCGGGGGGCCTGGCGGGGATGGGGGGCGTTGGGCCACTGGAAAGGAAAATGCTGAGTAACTTGAACGTGGTATTTCTCCCTCCCTGTACGTGTCACATAGGTCCGCGCCCATGAGAAGATCGGGATTTGGCGTGCCATCGCCAAGGAAGTCCGGGCCCTGGGGGTCCACCATCGACGGGGCACCCACTGCCGCAAGAGGTGGGAGGACATCCGCCGCGGGACCAAGAAGACCGCCGAGTCTCTGCTGGGGATGGCCTCCCAACGTAGGCGGGGTGCCTGCCGTCAACTGAGCCCCCTGATGTTCCGGATCCTGGCGGTGGCCTACCCTGATTTGGATGGGCGCGTGAGGGCAGCACAGCAGACACAAGGGGGTGAGTCCAAGCATTATCTACTCTGTTGTTGCGCAGTGGAGGTGTCTGGGTGGGGGAGGAGGGCTGTGGGTCCCCCTAGGCCAGGGCGATATCTGTAGGCTGGGCACCCCCGTAAGCCCCTGTGTCCCCAGCCACCACCCTCAGTAGTGTGTCAGTACAGCCATCCCTGGGCCGTGTCATTCATGGGTGCAGTTGTCAACTCTAGGCGTGTAGGGCATGTTCCACGGAATGCGTAGCGGACCCCAAGTGCGCAACTTAGTGCAGGGGGCATCTGTGTCTGTCATGTCCGCTAACTGTACCGGAGATCCATGTAATCAATATCCCTTTATTTCTCTCTCCCCCCCCCTTTTTGTTTGTCTTTCTGTGCTTGTGTGCATCAGCATCATCAGGCGGAGGAGAAGTGGCATCGGGGCAGGAGGGAGCTGCATCTCACATGGCCCAGGAGGGCCATGCCACAGAGTCAGACTGGACCAGTGAGACGGAGGGCGAGGGGAGCTCCACGACGGGGACGACTGGACCCTGCAGCGACACGGACACGTCCTCGGAAGGGGGCTCCCTTGCGGGGGTGGCACCATCCGTGCCCCCCGCCATTACAGGTACAGCCGCCACCCAGCGCACCATCTCCGCCCTCCCAGCAGCCCCTCAGCGTTCGCCCCGTGCCCGCTCTGCCAGGAAGCCGGGCATCTCCTTCGCCCCAGGCACCTCAGGCCCTGCCCCTGTTACTCCCGCTGCCCTCAGTGAGGAGGTCATTGACCTCCTCCGAACGCTCATTGTTGGGCAGACTACCCTTTTGAATGCCATCCAGGGGGTGGAGAAGGAGGTTCATCGCAGCAATGCGTACCTGGAGGGCATTCATTCGGGTCAGGCTGCCCATCAGCGATCGTTCCAGGCTCTGGCCTCAGCACTGACGGCAGCCATTGTCCCTGTCTCCTGCCTGCCTCTACTAACTCCCTCCTCCCAGTCTCCTGTTCCTCTGCCTGTCCCACCCACACCATCAGACCAGCCTGCACACACCTCAACACCCAAGAGAAGCTCATCCAAACATAAGCACCACAGATCACGCAGACATTCACACACGCAACATTCCGATGCAGACATGCCAACAGTCACTACCACCTCTGTGACCCCCACCTCCTCGTCTCCCTCCTCCCTCCCTGTGACGTCTACACTCACACCTCCATTCACCTCACCATCAGCCAGTGTTTCCATCACCAGCACACCCTCCACTCCAGTCCGCACACGTGCAGTCACCACCCCCACTGCCATTTACACGTCCCCTGTGTCCTCTCCCACTGTGTCTGTCACCCCCTCTTCCACACCACACAAACGCAGCCACCCACCCACCCAACAGCCATCCACCTCACGACAGCCTATCCCTCCTGCACCTGCACCCAAAGACAGCAAAGTGACTCACCTACAACCACATCCTCTCCCTCCACTCCCATTCCCACTGTACCTACCACTCTCCATTGTCCCAAGAAGCTCTTCCTCGCCACTACTAACTTCTTTCCTGACCCTGAGCCCCCCCCTCCTTCTCGTCGGGGTAAGAAGAGCACCTCAGCCACCACCAGCCCTGCAGCCCCCTTGACAAGGGTGCAGGGGTATTGGAGCCCGCCAGCCCGCATGTCTGGATCTTCGCCCAGCAGCAAGGGGACAGCCAGCCCACCCCCTGGGAAGAGGAGCAGAAGGCGGAAGGGGCGCCGCAGGAGCCCGCCTTCTACATCCCCCCCGGACACCACCCAGAGACAGTCACCAGCCACAGCTCCAAAGGGAGGAAAGGGCCACAGGCCGACGACTAAGGAGGGCAAGGGCAGCAAGTTGGAGAGGTCAGGCAGCAGGCCTGCTGCCCAGGAGGAGCCCACAACCCCCATAGCCGCTGCCCCGGGAGGAACCGGCACAGCTGCCCCGGGAGAGCCCACCAGCCCCATAGCCGCTGCCCAGGGAGGACCCAGCCCAGCTGGCCAGGAGGGCCCCACCACCCACAGCCCAGGTGGGCAGTGAAGGAGCACCATCCCCGCTGCCCAGGAGGGCACCACCAGGCATTTAGCAGTTGGCCATAGACCGTCCGCCGTCTCAAGAACCGCTGAACTGGGCCCTTTAAGGCAAGAACCGCTGAACTGGGCCCTTCAAGGCAAGAACCGCTGAACTGGGCCCCGCTGTCTCAAGAACCGCTGAACTGGGCCCTTCAAGGCAAGAACCGCTGAACTGGGCCCTTCAAGGCAAGAACCGCTGAACTGGGCCCCGCCGTCTCAAGAACCGCTGAACTGGGCCCTTCAAGGCAAGAACCGCTGAACTGGGCCCCGCCGTCTCAAGAACCGCTGAACTGGGCCCCGCCGTCTCAAGAACCGCTGAACTGGGCCCTTCAAGGCAAGAACCGCTGAACTGGGCCCCGCCGTCTCAAGAACCGCTGAACTGGGCCCTTCAAGGCAAGAACCGCTGAACTGGGCCCCGCCGTCTCAAGAACCGCTGAACTGGGCCCCGCCGTCTCAAGAACCGCTGAACTGGGCCCTTCAAGGAAAGAACCACTGAACTGGGCCCTTCAAGGCAAGAACCGCTGAACTGGGCCCGCCGTCTCAAGAACCGCTGAACTGGGCCCTTCAAGGCAAGAACCGCTGAACTGGGCCCCGCCGTCTCAAGAACCGCTGAACTGGGCCCCGCCGTCTCAAGAACCGCTGAACTGGGCCCTTCAGGGTAAGAACCGCTGGCCCTTTGGCAGACGTGGCAGGGCAGGATCTATCTCGGGCAGGGCTGCAGGATGTCCTCTGGCCAACTTGCCTCCTCCAGTGGCAGTGGGGTCTGTTATGGACTGTATGGACTGTGGCTTTGCTCTCCCCAGGATGGCCCAGTGGGCAGGCCACCCACTGTATGGACTGTATGGACTGTGGCTTTGCTCTCCCCAGGATGGCCCAGTGGGCAGGCCACCCACTGTATGGACTGTATGGACTGTGGCTTTGCTCTCCCCAGGATGGCCCAGTGGGCAGGCCACCCACTGTATGGACTGTATGGACTGTGGCTTTGCTCTCCCCAGGATGGCCCAGTGGGCAGGCCACCCACTGTATGGACTGTATGGACTGTGGCTTTGCTCTCCCCAGGATGGCCCAGTGGGCAGGCCACCCACTGTATGGACTGTATGGACTGTGGCTTTGCTCTCCCCAGGATGGCCCAGTGGGCAGGCCACCCACTGTATGGACTGTATGGACTGTGGCTTTGCTCTCCCCAGGATGGCCCAGTGGGCAGGCCACCCACTGTATGGACTGTTTGGACTGTGGCTTTGCTCTCCCCAGGATGGCCCAGTGGGCAGGCCACCCACTGTATGGACTGTATGGACTGTGGCTTTGCTCTCCCCAGGATGGCCCAGTGGGCAGGCCACCCACTGTATGGACTGTATGGACTGTGGCTTTGCTCTCCCCAGGATGGCCCAGTGGGCAGGCCACCCACTGTATGGACTGTTTGGACTGTGGCTTTGCTCTCCCCAGGATGGCCCAGTGGGCAGGCCACCCACTGTATGGACTGTATGGACTGTGGCTTTGCTCTCCCCAGGATGGCCCAGTGGGCAGGCCACCCACTGTATGGACTGTATGGACTGTGGCTTTGCTCTCCCCAGGATGGACCAGTGGGCAGGCCACCCACTGTATGGACTGTTTGGACTGTGGCTTTGCTCTCCCCAGGATGGCCCAGTGGGCAGGCCACCCACTGTATGGACTGTATGGACTGTGGCTTTGCTCTCCCCAGGATGGGCCAGTGGTCATGGAGTCCCCTCGTGGATCTGGCGTCGTGTACTCAAGTGGCTGAGGTGCCCCCCCTTCCCTTCCCCCTGAGGTGCCTGTCCTATTTTCTTTCTGATGCCCCTGCAGTGTTCTCTCCGTGGAGTTCTTGTCGTGGGACTGGGCCTTGCCCCTTTGCACAGGACCCCTGTGATCCACGGACAGTGGTTGGACTACATTTAGTAGCTGTATATATTTTGTACATAGTTTTTTTATTTATTGGGATTAATGGCGTACATATTTCAATATATCTGCCCGTTTATGATCTCTTCTTTTGGTCTTTGCATTATTTCGGAGGGGGGTGGTTTGTGGGTTGTGACAGTGATCTGTGGGAATGCATTGATGTGTGTGTTGTAGTGGGTGTGGGTGGGTGGGTGTGTGCCGGTAATCTTTTCCCTCCCCTGTGTCGTAGGTGCAGTACTCACCGATGTCTTCCACGCCGCCGGGCGTGCTCCTGGTATATGAGGAGGAATAGGAGTGCGGGGATGACCTGTAACTCTGGCTCCATACTGCCGGAATCTCGCGTGGAGTGCGTAGAGGTGAGCGTTTTCCCGTTCGTAGTCTGTTTCCGCCGTGTTCTTATCGGCGGTGCTCCCGCCCCGGAAAAGGTGGCAGATTGGTGGGTCGTAATAGGGTGGGCGGTACTTTGTCTGCCGCCGGGCTGTTGGCGGGAACCGCCGCGCTGTTTGTTTGTACCGCTGTGGCGGTCGGAGTGTTAAGTTGGCGGGCTGTGTTGGCGGTTCCCGCCAGGGTCAGAATTGCATATTTTAGACCGCCGGCCTGTTGGCGGCTTGGCCGCCGCTTTATCACCGACCGCCAGGGTCAGAATGAGGGCCTATATCTCCTTTCGGAGTTCTCTGGGTGTTGAGAGTCTGGTCTCTGACTTCGTCTGTCTTTAATTTGCGGAGATAAACGGAGATTACCCTTTTCTCCCATGAGCAACAAGCCTCATTCACACACAGGCAATGAAGGAGATGCAGTAAAGTTTTCAATAGGTTTTATTAAAAAGACTGCAATCTACTGTAAATTGCCTGGGCTGCACTGATTAGTATGATGAACAATGCAAGAAACAGAATGGTAAAAACGAGTCGTGAATATAAAGACCCCCACCATCTTGCAATAACATGAGATATGAGATAGGCCCTAATACCCTAGCATGATGAACCTAATCTCTAACCTAAAGAGAGCTAGGTGTGATAAACCTAATCTGCAAGTACTGTGTCCATGAGAAGAGCCCCTCAACCCTTGTTACCTTGGAATGAGGTCTCTAAATCAGACTCGGTGGGGACACGAAGACTGGATCTGCATCAAGGCAATGTGCAGCATAGATAGCGTTGATGGCATCTGGTAGGAATCCCTCTGATAACTGTGTCTGTGTGAGATGTATTCATACAGATCTTGTAGGACCCCTGACGCAGGTATGTTCCCAAACAATAGACAGGAAGGCATGCTCGGGCCGGCAATTACATAAACAATTCCCTTCAAAAGTACATTATGTTACTGTCACACATAAGTGGGAGAGGGACATGATGTGAATACCTATGTATTTCACTTATCTTTGACGCTGATAGTGATGCCTTCACAAAGTGGCACTGATAACGTGAAATCAAAACATCTTCCTAACTTTAAACATAGCAGCCATCTTGGAAGAAATAATTAAATGAATGCGCTAAAACAGAGCAAACTAAGCAGGTTAAAAGTCACTAGGTGAAGGAGGCCCAATAAAACTAAACAGGATCCACTACAGATTTTGAATGACAATGCTCTGGAAGGGTGAGGCAGAGCAAAGAAGGTTGGCAGTGTGATACTTTGACTAACATGGAAAGGCGTCACCACTTTTAGTAGGAAAGAGGCATGGGCGCAGAGGAACCAGTTTGTCTGGAAACAAATTGGTGTATGGAGGGTGTACAAAATGTTCCTGAAGCTCACTAACCTTCCTGGCTGATGTAATGGTCACTAAGAAGACCATTTTTATTGTTAAGAGAGGTAGAGGCCAAGAATGCATAGGCTCGAAGGGCGAGCACATCAAGAATGTTAAAACCAAATTCAGTTCCCATTGTGGCATAATGAAGTGTCTCAGAGGGAACAAATGCTGAAGTCACAACTGGTAAATTAAACAGGGAGGACTGATCTGGCAACCATAAGAAGGCTGATATAGCAAAAATATACTCTTTGTGTGTCCAAGCAAAGCCTTGCCAGGCTCATGATAAAACAAGCAACAATACATCCGTAAAAAGCGCAGAGAGGGGATCAACATGCTTGTTAGTGCACCAAGCCACAAACTTGTCCCACCAATAGACATATATACTGTAGTCTTTGTCGATGGAAGCCTGGCTGTGAGCATGACTTTGCAAATTTCTGAATGGAGGTCAAAAACTGTCAGTTCCTGCAACTCAGTTTCCATCTGTGAAGGCGGAGTTTGCACAGGTTTGGGTGCATAACCCTGTCCTGTTGCTGCAACAGGAGAGCACTGGGACTTTCTCCTGCCCAGCATCATCGCCGATCTGACATTCAGACCCTAATGCTCAGGGGCTTGCCATGCCATACTCTCTGTGCTCAATCCTGAGCCACAGAGATGACGTGGGTCTGGTCTTTCCTGATTTTCTTGAGAACTATGGCAGAACTGGTATTCGCAGTAAGGCATACAGGAGGCCAAAACTTCACTCAAGACGAAATGTGTCTCTGAGCGAGAGTCACCTCAGAAACTCTAGTGAGCAGAAGTGCTGACAGTGGGCGTTCTCGGCGGTGGTGAATAGATCTAACCACGGTTCTCCCCAATCAAAGAAGAGGCCTTTCAACACCTCCGGACAGAGTCTCCATTTGTGATCCACGAGGCACGGACCACTGAGTTTGGCCGTCCTGATGTTCGGAGAGCCCAGCAGGTGCTGTACAATCAGTAAGATGTCCTGACATTCCAGCCATATCCATAGACGTAGGGCCAATTGACACATGGTCCATGACCCCACCCAACCCGGTTTGTTGCAATACCACATGCCGGTGGTGTTGTTCGTGAACACCGTGACCAGTCTTCTCTTGATGGAAGGAAGAAAGGATTTCAATGCCAGGCGAATCGCTCTCAACTCCAACAGGTTTATGTGGAGGTGAGACTCCCCTGGAGACCAGTCCCCTGATCTCCACCTCTCCCATATGACTGCCCGAAACCAGGTGTGACACATTGTTACCATTCTGAGCTCTGCATGGGGAAGTGAGAGGTGTCTGCTGCTGACCCAACTGCGGTATGTCAGCCACCACTGCAGATCTTTTGCAGTTCCGCCGATATCTGGACTAGGTCAGGGAGATTCCTCTTGCTGCACCCACGGGAACTGCAGGTCCCACTGCAGAGTCCGCATATGCCTGCGGGCATGTGTTACCAGCAGGATTAGGAGGCCATGAGGCCGAGCATCCATAGCGTGGATGGGGCTGACGGGGCCTCCTTGGCAGCGTGGATGGGGCTGGCAGTGGCCTCTGGGCAGCGTGGATGGGGCTGGCGGTGGCCTCCTGGGCAGCGTGGATGGGGCTGGCGGTGGCCTCCTGGGCACCGTGGATGGGGCTGGCGGTGGCCTCCTGGGCAGCGTGGATGGGGCTGGTGGTGGCCTCCTGGGCAGCGGGGATGGGAGTGGCGGGGCCCTCCTGGGCAGCGGGGATGATGGCGGTCTTCTTCGCCATGCTGCTCTTCCCAGACTTGCCGGGTTTCTTGTGGCCCTTCCCCACCTTGGGAGGTGTCACAGCTGAGTCCAAACTCCCACGGGACTCCTGGGAGCCGCTTGGGTGGCTGGAGTCTTCCCCCTCTCCCGCCGGGCACTGGCCAACTTCTGGTGCTTCACAGGGGGGGGACTGGCTGTGCTGTGGCTCCGTGACACACTGGCTGTCCTGGTGGACGGTGCACTCCACATACCTGTCACTACAGGTACCACTGGTCCCGGAGATGTTGATGGACGGGGTGGGGGAGGTGTGGGAAAAAGGTCAAGGCTGGACAGGAAAAGTTTTTGGGACACACTGGGACGGGTAGCTGGAGGGGGTTTGGGAGTGGAGGAAGAGGTGGTGGTAGTAAGAGGTGTACGTTTTGTGACTTTGGGTGCAGGTGCATGCGCTGGAGGCTGTTGTGAGGTGGATGGCTGTTGGTTGGGTGTGTGCCCGCGTTTCTGTATCTTGGGAGGGGGCGTCACAGACACACTGGGAGAGGACACAGGGGACATGTGAATGGTAGTGGGGGTGGTGACTGCACATGAGCGGGGTGTGCTGGTGGGTGTGCTGGTGAGGGACGTAGTGGCTGTAGAGGTAGTGCATGCAGGTGTGTGTTTAGACGAGACTGGGAGGGAGGAGGGAGACGACGAGGAGGGGGACACAGTGGAGGCAGTGGATGTTGGTGTGTCTGCATGTGTGTAATGCTTGCGTGAGTGTCTGTGGGATGTGTGGTGCTTATGTTTGCCTGAGCTTCCCTTGTGTGGTGAGGTGTGGGCAGGCAGGTCTGATGGTGTGCTTGGGAGAGGCAAAGGTACAGGGGATTGGGTCTGGGTGGAGGAAGTTGGAGGGGGGAGGCTAGACACAGGGGCAATGGCTGCCATCAGTGCTGAGGCCAGAGTTTGAAAGGCTTGGTGAAGGGCCGCCTGACCAGAATGAATGCCCACCAGGAATGGATTGGTTTGTTGCAACTGCCTTTCTACACTCTGGATGTCATTCAAAATGGTAGACTGCCCAACAGTGAGGGGCCTGAGGAGGTCAATGGCCTCCTCACTGAGGGCAGCAGGGGTGACTGGGGCAGGGCCTGAGGTGCCTGGGGCAAAGGTGATGCCCACCCTCCTGGGTGAGCGGGCGCAGGGCGAAGGCTGAGGGGCTGCTGGGAGGGCGGTGCTGGTAGGGGGGGTGGCGGCTGTACCTGTAGCTGGGGTGGCACAGATGTTGCCGCCACCACAAGGGAGCTTCCATCAGAGGACGAGTCCGTGTCGCTGATGTCAGCTCCTGTCCCCGCCGTGGAGCTCCCCTCGCCCTCCGTCCCACTGGTGAATTCTGAGTCCGAAGTGTGGCCCTCCATGGCCATGTGGGATGCAGCTCCCTCGTGCTCCGGTGCCACTGCTCCTCCGCCTGATGATGCTAATGCACACAAGAACAGGGAGACCACATAAGGGGAGAGGGGGAAACAGAAGAAAGACATGTTGAGTGCATGGCTTACCGCTACCGTTGGCGGACAACACAGACACAGAAGCCCCCTGCACTACGCCGCGCTCTTGGGCTCTACAGTGCAATTCCTGGGAAATGGCCTACAAGGCTATGGACGACATCTGCACACACAGATGACATAGGGGCATGAATAGCTGTACTTGGCACTCTACAGAGGTGGGGAGGGGGGCCACAGGGCCATGCCTTATGGAGGAGCCTAGCCTACGGAACTCGCCCTGGCCTAGGGAAACCCACAGCCCTCCTCCCCCACCCAGACAACTCCACTGCGCGCAAAGTCAGCTGAATGATAGTGTACTCACCCCCTTGTGTCTGCTGTGATGCCCTCAAGCGCCCATCCAACTCCAGGTAGGCCACCGCCAGGATCCGGAACATCAGGGGGGTCATGGTTCGACGGGCACCCCTCCCATGTTGGGAGGCAATCCCCAGCTGAGCCTCCGCCGTCTTCTTGCTCCAGCGGCGAATGTCCTCCCATCTTTTCCGGCAGTGGGTGCTCTGTCTGTGGTAGACCCCCAGGGTCCGGACGTCCTTGGCAATGGCACGCCAAATATCTTTCTTCTGGTGGGCGCTGACCTACATGAAATGTACAGGGAAAGAAGAGAAGTAATTACCAACTTCACCGTCAAAGTGAGTGGCCCCCATCCCTACCGTTGCCATGTGGCACATGCACCCACCATCTTTCATGCATGCAGAACTCTGCCCCCTTCCTTCTTACATCCAGCCCTCTCCACACAGGCATAGCCCATACAACATGCTCCCTGTGTACTTACCTGTTTGTCTGGAGGACCGTAGAGTAGCGTGTACTGGGGGAGGACCCCATCGACGAGCTTCTCCAACTCCTCCGATGTGAAGGCAGGGGCCCTTTCCCCAGATGCACGAGCCATTGTCTCTTCCAGACCGAGGTCACAGTAGCTCTTGCAGTGTAGGTCCTCTCCTGTCGAAGATCAGGTATCGAGTGATTGAAGTGATAGAAAATGGCGGTCACGTCCGCGGCGGTGCGTACCATCACCGCCGGCGTACATCGTCATTGGCTCCTGGGACCCATAGGGTCCAATGTTAACCAATGCAGCATTGCGCCGCGGTCTTCGACCGCCTACCGCGACGGTGTACAACGCCAGCGCAGTTACCTCACATCCCATTGTCCCACTTTAGGGGTCAGGCAGCCGCCATTTCAGGGGCCCACATGGCCTAGTTTCCAACTGCGTCACACATACCTAGGCCTAGTCTCAACACAAATACAGGCCACATTTTGTGTAAGATTGGTGTTCTGTGTAAACTGTGGGTACGTACCTCTGAGTTGATTGACTCTGTGGTCGCTGTTGTCCTTCCTAGGCACCGTCGGCTGGGACATGTGAGGAGATGGCGGAATCCTCCGGCGTACCGACCGCTGGTGGACCTGTCGACAATGGAGGAGCGACATTTGATAATCACCTACAGGTATGACCGTGCCACAATCCAGGAACTGTGTACCCAGTTGGAGCCAGACCTGATGTCAGCAATCCGCCATCCCACAGGAATCCCCCCTCAAGTGCATGTGCTGTCAGTACTCCATTTCCTTGCAAGTGGGTCTTTTCAAACAACAGTGGCCATAGCATCAGGGATGTCCCAGCCTATGTTTTCCAACGTATTGTCCAGAGTCTTGTCTGCCCTGCTGAAACACATGCAGAGCTACATCGTTTTCCCTCAGGTGGAGGATTTGCCTACAGTGAAAGGTGACTTCTATGCCCAACATCATAGGTGCCATTGATGGGACCCATGTGGCTTTGGTCTCCCCCCACAGGAGTGAACAGGTGTACAGAAACCGGAAGAGTTATCATTCCATGAATGTACAGATGGTATGTTTGGCCGACCAGTACATCTCCCATGTGAATGCCATGTTCCCTGGCTCAGTGCATGACGCCTACATCCTGCGGAATAGCAGCATCCTTTATGTGATGGGTCAACTCCAGAGGCACCGTGTGTGGCTATTAGGTGAGCCCCTGGAAGCAAGACAGTGGGAATGGTTGTCTGGGGATGTCCCTAAGAGTTAGTGTGTGTCTAACAGTTGTCCCTCGCCATTTGCAGGTGACTCTGGTTACCCCAACCTGTCATGGCTACTGACCCAAGTGAGGAATCCCAGGACAAGGGCAGAAGAACGCTACAATGATGCCCATGGGCGAACTAGGAGGGTGATCGAGCGGACCTTTGGCCTCCTGAAGGCCAGGTTCAGGTGCCTGCATATGACAGGTGGATCCCTATTCTACTCACCAAAGAAGGCGTGCCAGATCATCGTGGCCTGCTGTATGCTTCACAACTTGGCTTTGCGACGCCAGGTGCCTTTTCTGCAGGAGGATGGTCCAGATGGCGGTGTTGTGGCAGCTGTGGAGCCTGTGGACAGTGATGAGGAGGAAGCAGAGGAAGAAGCCAAGCAGAACAGGGACTCAGTGATCCAGCAATATTTCCAGTGAAACACAGGTGAGAATACATTCCTGCCTACTACATGTACTTTTACACTACTACCTCTATCCTGTCTGTTGTTTTCACCCAGTGTATGGTCACTGAGTTGTGACTTTCCCTTACGGTTTCACAGATGTGGGTCCCAACGTGTGTCATCTGCTTAGATTCCTCATGGACTAGAGCTGTGTGACATAGGTATGTTGACATTACTATTTCAAGAACATTTTGTCACTGTAATTGCAAATACACTATTTCGAAATCACAGACAGACTCCAGATCATTTTGTGCTTTAGGTGTGTTTATGTAAATGCAAAATAATTGGAGGGGGAAGTTAAATGGTGAGGGGTGATGGCGGAGGAGTGTCCATGGCAGAGTCCAGTCTATTAGTCTCACAGGTGCATTGCCAATATGGGCATAGGAAGTGGAGCTGGAGCAGTTTAAATATGGACAGGGTGACAAAGTGGGACAGTGGGATGACAATCAGGGTGGTCTCATTTCTTGGCGGGGGTCTTGGCATTGTGCTCTGTCTTGTTCCTGGCTCTCAGGGACCGTTTGCGGGGTGGTTCTCCGTCTGCAGGGGGTGGGGTGCTGGTGTGGTGGTCCTGTGGCTGTGCCTCCTGTCCACTAGCGCCGGTGGAGGTGGTGGGCAGTTCATCGTCCATGCTAGTGTCAGGGGCCCCTTGGAGTGCCACAGTGTCCCTCCTGGTGTTTAGTACTTCCATCAGCACCCCTACGATGGTGCCCAGGGTGGAGCTGATGGTTCTGAGTTCCTCCCTGAAGCCCAAATACTGTTCCTCCTGCATGCGCTGGGTCTCCTGAAACTTGGCCAGGACCGTTGCCATCGTCTCCTGGGAGTGGTGGTATGCTCCCATGATGGAGGAGAGGGCCTCGTGAAGAGTGGGTTCCCTTGGCCTGTCTGCCCCCTGTCGCACGGCAGCCCTCCCAGTTCCCCTGTGTTCCTGTGCCTCCGTCCCCTGGACCGTGTGCCCACTGCTACTGCCCCCAGGTCCCTGTTGTTGTTGGGGTGGTGGGTTATCCTGGGTTCCCTGTAGTGGTGGACACACAGCTGATTGACGTGTCCTGGGGACGGAGGTATGGGCCCGCTGGGTGGGTGCTGTGCTGGTGTTTTCAGAGGGGGGAAGGTCTGTGGTGGCCTGTGCCAGTGTGAGGGAACCGACTGTCCCGAGGCCCACGATGGTCTGGGCTGGTCATCTACATCCAGTTGGACAGAGGTGCTATCATCACTGTGGGCCTCTTCTGTGGGTGGAGTGGACATGTCTGGACCCTCCTGTCTGGTGACGTTGGGTAGTGGTCCTGCAGGGGTGTAAAGGCATGATTATTGCATCTGTATGTGTAATGGTGTGCAATGGGTGGGTGACAGTGTACCCCAGTGCTGGCATTCCTGTGTGGGAACTTGTGTGATGATGGTTTAGGGGGGTGTATGGGTATGTGCAGTGGGCATGCTTTAGTGATGGGTGTCCATGTGTTCTTGTTGCATGCAGGGCTTGGTGTTGGGATGTGTGGTTTGTGATAGTGGGGCATTTGTGAGGTGTTGGAGTGATGGGGGTGAGGGTGAGACTTACCAGAGTCCATTCCTCCACCAACTCCTGCGAGGCCCTCAGGATGCAGAATCGCCAAGACCTGCTCTTCCCATGTTGTTAGTTGTGGGGGAGGAGGTGGGGGTCCGCCGCCAGTCCGCTGAACCACCAGGTGGTGTCTTGAGACCACGGAACGCACCTTCCCCTGTAGGTCGTTCTACCTTTTCCTGATGTCCTCCCGATTTCTTGGGTGTTGTCCCACTGCGTTGACCCTGTCGACTATTCTACGCCATAGCTCCATCTTCCGTGCAATTGAGGTGTGCTGCACCTGTGCTCCGAATAGCTGTGGCTCTACCCGGATGATTTCCTCCACCATGACCCTGAGCTCCTCCTCCAAGAACCTGGGGTGTCTTTGCCGTGCCATGGGGTGGTGTAGGTGATGTGTGGGGTGGAGTGTGTGGGGATAAGTGTGGTGATATGTAGTGGTGTGTTGTGTAAGGTGCGAGGAAGTTGTGTGGGTGATGGTATTGTGTGCCTGTGGATGCTAGTTTGTTGATGGTGGTGTCTCTCTCTGGCCTTCGTTCGTGAATTTTGGTTGTAGGGGTTTGTGGGTGATGTGGGTGTGTGTTTTATATTGTATTGGGTGTGTGGGAGTGGTGTGTGTATGTGTATCAGGTGTTTGTATTTCAAATTGTCCAATGTGGCTGTGTTTTGTAAGAGTGTGTGTATTTTCAGCGTGTGTACCGCCAATGGAATACCGCGGTTGAAAGACCGCCGCATGGATTCGTGTGTCGTGATAGTGTGGGCGTATTTCTGTTGGCGTGACGGTGGAGGATTTGTTTTCGCCAGTTTATCACTGACCTTTGGTGTGGCGGACTTGTGTGGGTGTCTGAATTTTGGCGGATTCCGGGCAGTGGGTCTGTGGGGGATTAGGGTTGTGACCTGGGGTACAGAGAACACGGACGCAGATTTTTAACCCTTAACAGGGATTTTCTTGCTTTATTTTTAAGTTCTAGGAGAGGTGGAACACAATAACAGGATGGTAGCCTTTCTTTTCTTTCCTTTGTTGCTCTTTCTCCAATCTGTGGGGCTTCCAAGGTCTTTACTGGTTTCCTTAATTTTTTCTCTCTTTCAGGTGGCGAGTTTCGGGTGTCCTCCCCTTGTTCCACGCTTTCCCTCGGAAGAACAAAAGAGGATACAGCAGGTAAGTGGGACGGTATTTTCTTGGTCTGCTGACTTTTTAGTTAGTGTGGGGAGGGGTGGAGGTGTGAGGGGAGTAGGGATATTGTGAGGGGGGGGGTTCTGTGCTCTCTAAAAGTTGAGTGGTAGGGTGTCCTGGGACTTTCCCCCGTCTTTAACCTCCTGTCTTTTCCCACCCTCTCTCTCCCTCTCTCCCTCCCCTTCTTTCCCCTTATTGTGGCTGCCCTTAAAAAGGGCACGTACCTTGTGCAGCCACGACCCTCCTGGGCCGTGGCAGGCTGCTTCGTGTCCTCTTTGTCTTTCTGCTCCGGCCGTCTTTTCCTGGTCGGGGTCTGCTCTCGGCTCCTGTTCTCTTCGCACTGGGGTTCGGTAGAATTCCTTCGGCTCCGTTTTCTCCTCGCCGACCTCGATCGTGGCGTCTTTCATATTTAAAGCTCCGGCAACCCGGAAGTCTGGGGCCGATTGCCGTCTCCGCCCCCACGCGTCTCCATGACGACGTGGGCGGAAGCCGGGGAAGGCGTCGGCCGAAAGCCAATTCTGATTATTCGTAGGCGAGGCAAGCGACGCCCGCCTACACACCCCTTCCCATGAACGGGACTGATAGAGGACCGTGGAGTCCGGACAGCGGGAGAGAAAGTCAGCGGGACACTGCCGTGCCCCAGGGATGTGACGGACCTGAAATGTAAAGGGTTGTAATTCAAGGAACCAGCGTAATACTCGGGAATTGGTATCCTTATTGGAAGACAACCATGTTAAGGGGGCATGATCAGTGTAAAGGATGAAAGGACGCCCCAGGAGGTAGTATTGTAAACACTCTACCGCCCACTTTATTGCAAGGCATTCCTTCTCAATGGTAGGGTAGTTTAGTTCTCTAGGTAACAACTTCCTACTGATATACACAATTGGGTGATCGTGCCCCTGTTCGTCTGGCTGTGCTAAAACGGCCCCCAATCCGACATTTGAGGCGTCGGTAAAAAGATGAAAAGGTCTGGAAAAATCGGGACATCGCAATATGGGTTCAGTAGACAGGGCCTCTTTTAGCCAGTGAAATCCCTGGAGTTGTGCGGGGGAAAAAGGAGGAAGGGTGTTTGCGTATTGCTTCTTTAATAGGTCAGTCAAGGGGGCCGTAATGGTCGAGTACTGAGGTATGAACCGTCGGTAGTATCCTACCAGCCCCAGGAATGAACGGAGTTCCTTCTTAGTCTTTGGAAGTGGTATTTGTCTAATGGTGGCTACCTTATCTTTTTGTGGACTCAGTACTCCCTTACCGATGACATAACCAAGATAGGAAATCTGGTTCTGTCCTAGGACAAATTTTTTTGGGTTGGCGGTAAGGCCTGCGGCTGCCAACGCCGAGAACACTTTTCCTAGGTGTAGGAGATGGTCTGACCAGGTAGAGCTAAAAATGACAATGTCGTCGAGATAGGCAGCCGTAAAGTCATGGAAGGGTCTCAAAAGATGATCCATCAACCGTTGGAACGTAGCTGGGGCACCATGAAGGCCGAATGGGAGGACGGTAAATTGATATAACCCCGAAGGGGCAAGGAACGCTGTCTTCTCTTTGTCTGAGGGAGCTAAGGGAATCTGCCAATATCCCTTTGTCAAATCAATAGTGGTCATAAAGCGGGCTTGTCCGATTTTTTCTAACACCTCATCCACCCAGGGAATGGGATAGGTATCGAAAAGTGATACCTCATTGAGTTTCCGAAAATCGATGCAGAAGCGGACTGACCCATCCGGTTTCGGCACTAGTACTATAGGAGAGCACCATGGGCTGGTGGACGTCTCAATAACCCCAAGAGATAACATTTTTGTTATTTCTTCCTCTATCAGGATTTTTCGCGCTTCGGGGATACGATAGGGACGTTGGCGTACAATTTTTCCCTCAGGTGTTCGTATATGATGTTGTACCCAAGAAGTTTTTCCTGGCAGTTCGGAGAAGAAACGGGCATGACTTTGGATTAGCTCCATTAATTGCTGTGTTTCCACCTCAGAAAGGGACTCATTGACCCTGGGAAGTTTTTGTGGGTCTAATTGGGAGATGGGACATAGTTCTAATGCTAGTGGTTGATTCGGGGTGATCAGGTATGCCCTTGCTGGCGCATGGCTTCCATTTTCCAGGTCTTCCCATTTCTTTAACAGATTGATGTGATAAATTTGGGTTCGTCTGGGGTGGGTGTTTAAGTCCACCAAATAGGTAACCGGTGTGACCGCTTTTATTATCCGATACGGCCCTTGCCATTTGGCTATTAGCTTATGTTCCGAGGTGGGTCGGAGGATTAATACCTTAATGTTGGGTTGTAGTACCCGTAGTTTGGTACCCTGATCATAGTAATTTTTCTGATTGTCTTGTGCCTTCTCTAAATGTTGTCTCACATCCTCCCACACTGTCTGGAGATGGGCTTTTAATTTGTGAATATAGTCTAGGATGGGTCTCTCCTCGTTATTCTCCTCTTCCCATAATTCTGCTGCCATGTCTAGCAAATTTCTAGGTTGTCTCCCAAATACAAGTTCAAACGGGCTATGCCCGGTAGAGGATTGCTTGTGTGTTCTTATTGCATATAACACTAGGGGAAGTTTTTGATCCCAGTCTTTCCCAGTTTCGCTCACTATTTTCCTCAAAAGGGTTTTGATCGTGCGATTATATCGTTCCACTAAACCATCCGTTTGTGGGTGATATACTGATGTCTTGATTTGGAGAACACCTAGGGACTTACATATCTGTTTCATCAGTCCAGATACGAACGGTGTTCCCTGGTCGGTAAGAAGTTCTTCAGGAAACCCTACTCGGGCAAAGAAAGTTATCATTGCTTGTGCAACTGCTTTAGTGGTGATACTGGTGAGTGGAATTGCCTCAGGATATCTGCTCGCATAATCTACTAAGACGAGAACATGAGTGTGTCCTTTACTGGATGGTATAAGGGGCCAAACTAGGTCCATACCGACCCGTTTGAATGGTGTATCAATAATCGGTAATGGCCGTAACGGGGCTCTCCTAATGGCTCCCGGTTCTACCAGTTGATATTTCATACAGTGGGCACAATACCGCCGGATATGTGCATATACTCCGGGCCAGTAAAACCGTCTCAGTAAATATTCTTCTGTTTTCTCCCGGCCACAATGACCTCCCCCCGGTTGGTTATGGGCTAGGAAGAGTACTTGTGTTCTGTATGGTTCGGGGACTACGAGCTGCCTCTTTTCCCCCTTTGTGCTGGTGGTTATTCTATACAGCAAGTCCTTGTGTACCAAGAAGTAGGGACCTACCTCTCCAGTAGAGGCAGTTTTGGCAGTCTTCCAGGCATTCACTAGGGTAGGATCTTCGTGTTGACTCTTTCTAAAAGACATGGGGGCAGTGTCTATATTGGCCACCAATCTCTCCCCTTCTTTTCGTTCTTGTTTGGTCACAAATTTATGTTTCTCTGCTCTCTTTTCTTTCCGGGTCAACTTTTTCCTTGTGGGGGGGCTACATATGGAGTCATCCCAGAAAGGGGCCGTACCCCACCACTCATCTACCGGATTATGCTTCCTTGTTTGATCCAGAATCTAGTAAAATCTCTGGTAATCAGTCCCGATAACGCACTCCTCTATTAAGTTATCCATGAGCCCCACGGAGAGAGAGTCAAGGTGAGTGTTCCATCCAACTTCTACCACTGCAAGTGGATACTGAGCACGGTCTCCATGAATACAACATTTGGTTACCCACTGATCATCATTCGTTGTTACAGGGTGTATTATACTACGACGGATCACCGACTGACTGCATCCGGAGTCAATCAAGGCCATGACCGGAGACCCATTTATCCTAAGGGGGTGTTTAAAGGACACATCGCTTTTTCCCAGGCATAGAACCCTTCTCCGAGTAACCCCTATTTCCATTGGCTCTACCCCCTCATGTTTTTTTGGACATCCGCGGGCGATATGACCCCACTCCCCGGAACTAAAGCACTGTGGTTGCTGCATGGGACCTCTTTCCGTACTTCGTGAGGGTCCTGGTTCTTCTGTTGTTCGTCGGGGAAAAAAATGAGGAGGAGTTATAGGTATTTTCCCCAAAGGCCGGGTTGGCTGATGTTTAACATCTCCTGACCTATGGTAGGCGCATGCCAGCTCGACGGCCGTCTCGGTGTCTATTTTTGGGTGCTGCCTTATCCAGTTTCGGGTGCTAGTCGGCAGGGAATCCAAGTACTGTTCTAGGATTATAACTTTGATAACGTCCTCACGGTCAGTCCCTATGGGTCCCAGCCATTTTAGTCCCAGGTCCTTCACCCGGTAATAATAGGTCCGTGGGTCTTCATTGGGCCCCCATTTTACATTTCGGAATTTTGCCCTGTAATACTCAGTGTCATGTCCCACACGCTCCAAAATACTTTTCTTTATCTCAGAGTATGGGGTGATGCCACCCAGATTGGCAGCTTGATAAGCAGATTGAAGAGTGCCCGTTAGGAGAGGGGCAATGTATTGGCCCCACCTATCTTCAGGCCATTGGGCGGAGGAGGCTACTCTTTCAAAGTTCGTGAAAAAAGAATCAGGATCTTCCCCCTCCTGATACTTTTGTAGTACCGAACTTGGCACATTTGGATGCACCTTGCTGGCAGCGATGGTGTCGGTCAGTTTTTTTAAAGCAGTCTCATGGACCAGTTGATTACTGGCCATGATAGTCGCCTGACTTTTTAGGGCGGATTGTAGGGCCTCTCTGTCCTCCTTGACCTCTCTTTGTTGTGCTTCCCACACTAACTGGAGGTGGCGCTGACCTTCCGCAAGTTGTTTAATCATGTCCTCGAGACTGGGTTTGTCCTCCATGGTAGAACTGTCTCTGTAACCCGTCGGGACCCCGAAATCCCACTTCTGACACCACTGTGGGGGATTAGGGTTGTGACCTGGGGTACAGAGAACACGGACGCAGATTTTTAACCCTTAACAGGGATTTTCTTGCTTTATTTTTAAGTTCTAGGAGAGGTGGAACACAATAACAGGATGGTAGCCTTTCTTTTCTTTCCTTTGTTGCTCTTTCTCCAATCTGTGGGGCTTCCAAGGTCTTTACTGGTTTCCTTAATTTTTTCTCTCTTTCAGGTGGCGAGTTTCGGGTGTCCTCCCCTTGTTCCACGCTTTCCCTCGGAAGAACAAAAGAGGATACAGCAGGTAAGTGGGACGGTATTTTCTTGGTCTACTGACTTTTTAGTTAGTGTGGGGAGGGGTGGAGGTGTGAGGGGAGTAGGGATATTGTGAAGGGGGGGGGTTCTGTGCTCTCTAAAAGTCGAGTGGTAGGGTGTCCTGGGACTTTCCCCCGTCTTTAACCTCCTGTCTTTTCCCACCCTCTCTCTCCCTCCCCTTCTTTCCCCTTATTGTGGCTGCCCTTAAAAAGGGCACGTACCTTGTGCAGCCACGACCCTCCTGGGCCGTGGCAGGCTGCTTCGTGTCCTCTTTGTCTTTCTGCTCCGGCCGTCTTTTCCTGGTCGGGGTCTGCTCTCGGCTCCTGTTCTCTTCGCACTGGGGTTCGGTAGAATTCCTTCGGCTCCGTTTTCTCCTCGCCGCCCTCGATCGCGGCGTCTTTCATATTTAAAGCTCCGGCAACCCGGAAGTCTGGGGCCGATTGCCGTCTCCGCCCCCACGCGTCTCCATGACGACGTGGGCGGAAGCCAGGGAAGGCGTCGGGCGAACGCCAATTCTGAATATTCGTAGGCGAGGCGAGCGATGCCCGCCTACAGGGTCATAATGACCGTGGCGGATTTCCGCGGCCGCTGTGGTGTGTTGGCGGTCTTCTGCACGGCGGTAAGCGCCTTTTACCGCCAATGTTGTAATGAGGGCCAATATACCTCTTACATAGGTGGGGCGGAGCTCCTAGTTTGACAGTGAGGTCTGCA
The DNA here is from genome assembly GCF_031143425.1 of Pleurodeles waltl. Lineage (NCBI taxonomy): Eukaryota > Metazoa > Chordata > Amphibia > Caudata > Salamandridae > Pleurodeles > Pleurodeles waltl. The sequence continues at coordinate 1,327,265,302 of NC_090446.1, read as the reverse complement.
TTTTTTTTGCAGAAGTTAAGTAGCAAATGGGCGGTCAAGATGTGTTGAGGGAGATCATGCCAGGTCTTGGCGGCGATGTAGGAGAAGGAGCGCCCTTCAGACTTGCTCCTGCGGATGCGGGGGACACATGCAAGGGTGACTGAGGCTGAGCACTGCTGTCAAGTTAGATGGTACTGTTGAAGTCAGTTGTTAAGGTCCACAGGTCCAGTGTTATAGAGGGCTATGTGGGCATGGAAAAGCAGCTTGAATCGGCATTGTCTGTGAATGGGTAGACAGTGTAGTTCTGTGAGGTAGAGAGAAATATCAGCGCTTCTGAAAAAGCCTAGGATGAGCCTGGAGGCAGTGTTTTGGATGGTCTGGAGTCTTTAAGTGAGCTGGTACGAGATGCTGGCGTAGAGCACGTTCAAATAGTCTAATCGTCTGGTAATGAGGTCCTAGATACAGTGTGTGTTGTGTATGTGGAAACCATTTGAAAAACTTGTGGACAATTTTGAATATGAGGGAGCAGGACGAGGTCACTGCATTCACCTGTTTAGTCATTGTGAGTCTGTCATCTAACATGATACCAATGTTTCTGGCATGGTCTTTGGGGTATGTGTGGTTTTTATTTCAGCTGCCCATCAGGAGGAGGCCCATGGGGAGCTCTTGTTTCCGAAGATCAGGCTCTCCGTTTTGTCCATGTTGAGATTTATGCAGTTCTCCCTGATCCAGTTGCCATGTTGGTTATGCAGGAGGTGAAATTAGTCCTGGTGGTGTTCTCATCAGTGAGGGAGAGAATTATCTGTGTGGTTTCAGTGCAGGAAACAATCTTGATGGCATGGGCTCTTATGAGGCAGGCGAGGGGTGCCATGTACACGTTGAAAAGTGTTGGGCTGAGTTAGGATCCTTGGGGGGGCCTGCAAATGAGCTTCTTAGGTTTGTAGGTGTATGGGAGGAGTCTAACTCACTGTGTTCTGCCACAGAGGAAGGAGGCGATCCATCTCAGGATAGATTCTTGAGTCCCTCAGTCACAAAGTCTAGAGATGAGGGTGCCGTGCAATAAGTTGTCGAAGACCGCTGAAATATCAAGGAAGATGAGAGCTGCAGTTTCCCCTCCGTCCATGATGGTCCAGATGTTGTCTGTTGATGCCAAGAGGGTGGTTTCCATGCTGTGGTTGCTGTGGAATCCTGACTGAGTGTTGTCCAAGAGGTGGTGTTTTTCTAGGTGGGAGGCGAGGTGCCTGTTGATCCCTTTCTCTATGACTTTAGATGGGAATGGTAGAAGCGAGATGGGTCGTTAGTTACTGAATTCTTCCAGGTCTGCCGAGGGTTTCTTCTGGAGAGCTGTGACCTCTGTGTGCTTCCAGTTATCTGGCAAGGCTCCTCTAAGGGTGGAGGTGTTGAGGATGGTAGTGAGGTTGTTGCTGATCAGTGTTCCTCCCAAGCTGTAGATGTGGTGAGGGCAGGAGCCAGTGGGAGCCCCTGAAAGGATGGTCTTTATAATTACAGCGTGTCTTCTGTGTTGAGGGGGTCCCCGTTTGTTAGCCGATATACTTTTTTGATGGTGGTAGGCAGTTGCCCGAAGAGGTCTTCCGAGGAGGGTGAGGGTACAAAGTTACTGTAGATCTTGAGTATTTTACTTTGGAAGAAGTCGTAGAGGTTGTTGCAGAGGTCCTGTGAAGGAGGGATGGTGTTGGTGGCTGCAGTTGGATTGGAGAATTCTCAGTCAATGTCCGAAAAGTTATTTCCTGGAGTTGGAGCAGGAATCTAGTCTCCCCAAGAGGGCTGCTTTCCTATCTTCTTTGGTCTAAGCATGATATCTTCTAAGCACAGATTTGTAGGTGTCTCTTGAGTTGCTGTCTTGGCAGATTCTACATCTTCTCTCTAGTGGCTACAGTAAGGTTTGAAGTCTCTTAAGTCTTCCGTGCATCAGCAGGCTTGAGAATTTGTTCTTGCTTGCCTAACTTTCCTCAGGCGAGCCAGTGTGTTGTGCAGTCTGAGATCCAATTGTTGAATGTGGTTAAGTCGTACTATAGGTCACAGGTGAGGATAGGCTAGTTGGATGTGAGGTTGTGTGTCAAGTTCACCTCTGCTATCTTGTTCCATTGCGTCTGAAGTTGCTGGTTGGCTTCAGCTTACTGGAGTGGGGTGGGCTGATGTGGAAGGAATAGTTTCTTACCTGTAACTCCAGTTCTCTCGTAGGGGTATTTCCATGATAGTCATAAGCGATGAATAGTCCAGCCCACCTGCTGGGACTCCATAGCATTTCTCTGAAAATATCTTTGTAAGTGTTGATGTTCGCCTTTCTTCAGGAAGGCCTGCAAAGTCACTTAAGAATGTCATAATGCAGTCTAAAGGAGAGGCTACAAAGGCCAAAATTCTTCATCCTGTTTGGTTGAAAAAAGGTCCTGCCAGGCAGATATGCATTCAAATGCATGAATATTTTGAATGTTTTACAGAAAAAATCTTTCACAAACATTTGAAGAAGTGCAGGGCAGTGTAGCCCATAGGTTGCCATTATACAAACTAAAAAGTAAAGCTGTGCCTTTAAGAGCAGGTGGTCCTCCTATGTCCCATCATGCTCAGCAAAAGGCAGTTACCTCAGTTAATTTCTCTTGCTCCTGCTGACTGGACCCTGAAGCTTGAACTCCACCTATTTAGAGTTTTCTTCTCACAAAAATGTCTACTAAAATACTTTAGATTATATCTTCATTTGATGTTTTTCATATTGCCTGACTATTTTCTGTCATTTTTTTTATACATTCTGACAGAAATTTAAGGTATTTTACCATCCAAATGCCTTCACTTTTTGACAAGTGCCCTTGTTGTGGCAAACAGAAGGACAAAACAGACCCACAGGAAGTCTGTATTATCTGCCTCTGTCTTCACACATACCTGTTGCCTGTGATATATGTAAAAACGTCTCCGGGCACACTGCGTGACAGAGAGAAAATTAGTCTCCAGGCCAGAGAGGACAGCAGAAGAAGAAAGCAGCCTACCGGTAGGACCTTAGAGAGAGGGGAAGGCCAGTCTTCCACCAGGGCTCTCACACATCTTCTCCACCTACCACAATGCTTTCACAGCTTTCGCCGCCTCCACCTGATCCTCTCACTCATGTAGCGCCTCCTCAGGTACCACTCTCTGAACTGAACAATGTAGTGATCGGTCCATGTGAAAGCGGTGAGGTGGCTGAAGGTGATCTTGTTTCTGGCTGTGAAGAGGGGGTCGAGGGTGTATCCTGCATTGTGAGTCAGGCCTCAGATGAGCTGTGTGAGTACGATGTTGTCAAGGATCTTGAGAAGGGCTGTGTTGTTGGAGGAGGTCATCAAGCACTAAGAAGTAGTTGGATCCAATGGCGATGGGAGTGATGAGGTCAGTGAGAAGGTTGTTGAAGGTGGTGTATGATTCTGGTGGTCGGTAAGCAAGGGTGCCTGTGATGGTCACTGTGTGACTGACTTGTGCAAATGCATGTGTTCCATTAACGTGGGTGGTGGGTTTGTCCGTGGAGGTATCTCTTTGAATGATCTTAAGACCTCCTCCAGGTTTGGCAAGCCTGTCTTGGTGGACAAGCTTGAAGCCAGGAGGGATAGCACAAGGAGGATGCTGGAGAAGCAGGTAAGGAAAGGGTGGAAGAGGGAAGCGGGAAAGAGAGTGTCCCTGAAGAACAGGAGAAATGGGGGAGAAAAAAGGACAAATACAGTCACTAGCACAAAAACGAGTCAAAGCACAAAAAGGGGACAAAAACTAGGCAGAGCACAAAACGGGCACAAAAATGAGTCAAAGTACAAAACGGACACAAAAGATGAAGCAAAGCACACAAGGGCACAAAAGGGGAAAAAGCACAAAACTTGCACCATAAAGAAGTGAAGTGAGAGTGAAAGAGCACACATGGGAGAGCAGAAAGAAGCGAGAACAATAGTGTGAGAAGAGTCAATTAGGCCAGAGTGAGTAAGAACAAGAGGACAGCAGTAGAAGGAGGAGAAAGGCGAAGTGCAGTGAGGCAGGGCCTCAAGGCAGACAGCCGGGCCTGAAAGGGCCTTAGATTGGTAGCAGGACCAAAGTGGGAGCTGGGGCCTAGGCATGAAACTGGATAAAGAGATTGAAATACAGGAAATACTTTCACATTGCTTTAAAAATGTTTGGTTTGGGAGTGGGCACTTATAATGCACAAACGTAGTTGGGAAGCAGAGAAGAGCTTAACCTACTTTCATGGAGGAACGAATAGCGAATGTGCAAATAGCTGGAGTAGAAAGGAGGACGACTTTGCATACACCCCATGAGCTCAGAGGCATTCGGACGATCCTTTGTGATGGTGGGTGAGATGTTAATTGAAGACATGCATGGAAGGAGTTTCATAAACTGTAAATATGCAGGAAAGATTAAGAGAGATCGCCATATTCCCGGCATTCATTGCATAAAACGAATCCAAAATGTAGCAAGCAAAAAAAGAGAACGCAAAGAAATACAAATTGGAGCAAAAGTCAGAGAACAACAGAATCAAGTACAACTCCATAAAGGGTAAGCAATGCCGACAAAAGTTCAAGAACGGATGACAGTCTGAAGACAGGCCTTTAAAATGATGCACTGATCAATCAAATGAAGAATTATAAGCTTTGTCAGTTGTTGCCAGAACGGGAGACCTGGGGGAGCAAAGGAACATAGATGATACCATGAACATCATGTCAAATCTGTGCAGTGAGTGCATAGTCTGAGAACCCACAGCTGGGCATGCAGCACAGTAAAACAAGGATTTCGAGCCGGAGAGCCCAGACAAATGTTGCAAGAAAGCAAAAGCACAAAAGCAAGTTTAGGAGGCACAGAAGGAGAGCTAGCCAACAGGCAAGGAATACAATGGGCTAAGAATGGCAGTACAGCAGTACATGCGGGTAGAAAAAATAGGTAAATATCTGACAATAAGGGATTAGTCAGGTTTTTCTGAGTCCCAGATAGCAGATAGCATTGTATACAGTGCTACTCACTCAGCCCTAGCTTATGATGAGATGGCTTTCTTGTCAGTCTCAGTTCCATGTGTTTATTGAATGTATTTCTCCCTATTCTGTGTTTAAATCTTGCAGGGAGCATACATTACTTAGCCTTGCTTTTGACTGGCTATAGTGAAGCCTTCCGTTGCTGATGCCAAGGAATTACGTTTTGCTATTTTTTAATTCATTACTTGTTTAGCACTTAATGGGCTATATGTCATGTCCTTGGCGGACTGGCTTTCCTTCCTTGCTCCCCAAGCACATCTCTCCAGTCCTCCCTCCCAGTACCTCTAAGACAACTATATTGGTGATGCCCTGGATATGTTCTGCTGTACTTTTGTGCGTCTCTTTGGCTCCCCTTATTGTTATTATTTTTTTTTCTTTCAAGTTTTCTCTCTGTTGCCGTCTGGCCTCTCTTGCACCATGGTGGTAACCACTACTGGCTTTGCCAAAGTTTAGTTTTTAGTTTTTATGCATTTATAGAGCGCGTAGCTACCCTAGGGCATCCCAGCGCTGAAGGTACAGGAAAATTCTTGAAAGGAGCAGCAGGGAGACAGGCTAACGATTAAAGAGAATGGTTTTCAACCTCTTCCTAAAAAGAGATTCAGAAGGTTCATGGCGGAGCTCAGAAGGTAGGGCATTCCAGAAACGGACAGCCTTGATAATAAAAGAGTTTCCTCCCCATGATCTACAGACACGGGGTATATGAATCTGTCGGGTAGAGGATGATCTCAGATGTCTCGAAGGAGCGTAAATGGAGATTCGTTTCCTGAAGAAATGTGGACCTCTGTTATGTACGGCTCTATGAGTGATACACATAGATTTCAAATGTATGCGCTGTTTGATCGTCAGCCAATGGAGAGCTGCAAGAACCGGCTTGGCAGATAGATGTCTGGGACAGTTCGTAAGGAGCCTAGCTGCCGCATTCAGCACAATCTGCAGTTTCCTTACTACATATTCCGGGGAACTAAGATAGAGAGAGTTCCCATAGTCCACGCAGGAAAGAACTAATGCCTGGCCCAGAATTCTCCTGGAAGAGACAGGAAGAAGATTGAGAATCTTCCTAAGAGATCTAATAAGACCAAAGCAGACAGAAGAAATTTTCTTTGCTTGTAGTTCCATCGTGAGACGGGGGTCCAGTACAAAGCCTAAGCTTTTTACCTGTCCATTAGGTGGAGGCAGGCTAGTAAAGGCCTCTGAGTAACATGTTAGAGGGGATGCTGGAGAGCCATTGCCTAAAATGAGTACTTCGGATTGGCCATCGTTAAACTTGAGTTTGGATTGAAACATCCAATCGCCGATGTCCCTCATACAGCTGGCAAGGTTGATGGAGGGAGAGTTCCCAGTACTAGAAAGGGAGACCACTAGTTGGGTATCATCAGCGTAGGTGACCAATGAAGGATTATAGGGAGTGACTACTTTAGCCAAGGAGGATAAATAGATATTAAAAAGAGTTGGACTTAAGGAGGAACCTTGAGGAACTCCACAAGTTAGGGGAACGATGTGCGAGAGAAAAGAACGGTCCAGAACTTGGAAGGTTCTTCCTGTGAGAAAGGAAGATAGCCAGGAGAGCGCTAGGCCTCCCACGCCTGCCTTGGAGAGTCTGTCACAAAGGAGAAGGTGGTCAACCGTATCAAAGGCTGTGCTAAGATCAAGGAGAATAATGGCCGCATGTCCTCCCTGGTCTAATAGTTGACGGGCAGACTCAGTCACTGTTAGGAGCGCAGACTCAGTGCTATGTTGTGCTCTAACGCCCATTTGAGTGGGGTGAAGGAGTGCATTACTCTCAAAATAGCTCATCAGTTGCAAGTTTACGTGTTTCTGCAATATTTTAGCTAAGATGGGAAGAAGAGCAATGGGTCTGTAGTTATCCAGGACGGAGGGGTCAAGTTTTGGCTTTTGAAGAAGGGGTTTTACAATGGCATGTTTGAGAGATTGGGGAAGAATGCCAGAAGTAAGGGAATTATTAAGTATTCTTGTCAGTGGAGAAATAATGATGTCAGCGGCCTTTGCCAGAATAGCCGGAGGGGCAGGGTCCAAAGGGGAACCTGATTTGATGTTAGTAAGTAATTTAAGAGTTTGCACATCTGTGAGCGGTAGAAACATAGTTAGCGAGGACCCAGCCGGTAGGGAGTTCACTACCTGCTTATCAGATGACTTCTGGGGAGGGACCAAAGAAAAGCCGTTATATAACTTTGTAACCTTGTCCTGGAAATGAGCTGCTAGAGAGTTACTATATATAGTGGAAGCTTCTATCGAAGAAGCCAGCATAGGAATAATAGTGAGTTCTTTGAAAATCTGAAATATTTCCTTCTGGGAATTGGAGAGGTTCTCTATTCTCTTGCTATAATAGATGGTTTGAGCTGACTTGATATTCTGATGATAAGTTCTGATGGCTTGCTTGTAATTTTCTTTAGCTAAAGGGCTGTAGTCCTTTCTCCAAGTCCTCTCTAGTTTTTTGCAGTTTTTTCTAAGTTCTAATAATGAGGACGAATACCATGGCTTAGATTTGTAATAGGGTTTTTTTAATCTTAATTTGGTGGGCAATACTAGATCTAAAGAGGTAGAGATCCAGCTGTCGAACCGATCCGGAGTGTTCAAGGGGGGATCGTCATTGATCATGGTGGAAGCACAAAGTGCGGTATGCCAGAGACTAGGTAGGAGCTTTGACCAGGCGCGCCCCGAGGTGGTTAGCCTGGGTTGAGGGTGTCTGGGGACGTCATAGGGAAAATAAAATGAGAGGAGGGAATGATCCGTCCATAATAAAGGCAGCGAGGATGAGATGATAAGATCAGGGATGTTGCTAAATAGCAGATCTAGGGTATGGCCTTTCACATGAGTAGGGCCCATGACAAGTTGGGTCATATCTAACGCAGTAAAGGAGGTTAACAGGGATTTTGCCGAAGGGCAGACAGGATTGTCAAGATGGATACTGAAATCCCCGAGGACGGTTAGATTCGGAGTCTTACCTATAAGACTAGCCACAGCCTCGGGTAGCACTTCTAAAAAGAAGGCACTAGGGCCAGGTGGACAATAGAGAAGAATTCCCGAGAAGGTAAAAGTGGCTGATAGATATAGGGAGAAGGTCATTCCTTCACAGTCTGGAATCCTAAGTGGCAGTGTCCGACACTTAATGGAGTTTTTGTAGATAATTGCTATACCGCCCCCTCTATTCTGCGGTCTGTCTATATGGGTTATAGAGTAAGATGGGGGTAGAGACTTGCAAATATTCGCTGAAGAATCTTCATTGAGCCAGGTTTCCGTAAGGAACAGGGCATCAGGTGCTGATTCTTCCAGAAGCGTATATATATGTAAAGAATGTGCTGATAAGGAACGGCTGTTGAGCAGCAGCATGTTGCCTAACTGTTGGGGAAGAGATTTGGTCAGAGGGGCAGTAGAGGGTGTCCAGGAACAATTAGGACAAGAAAAGCAGGTAAAGGGATCATACAAGAGTAGCTCAGCGTGTTGATGGAAAAAAAGGCAGCATCCCTGGGCTCTGGGCGGGGACGGGCGCGGACGGGCGCAGACGGGCTTGCCAGCGGCGCCCCCGCTGCGCGCGTCCACTGCGCGGCCGGCTGCCGCCCATGCTGAAATCTATCATGTGGGCAGGCCGACCTAGCTCCACAATCTAAGCAACAACTAGTGCGGCAACCAAAATGTCTGCTGCAGAATGGCCGGGTAATGTCTACCGGTCCCAACAGGTCAGAAAACACCAGTGCCACTGCAAAAATCGGCCCCAGAGTGAAAAAATCCCAGCTTACAGCAAATTAGAGTAAAAATAGCCCCCCGTGGCTCCCAATTTCAAAAAATGCACACAGAGAATAAAAAGTTTAAAAGTTGCCTTTTTCTTAAATTATTTTTTTGTTAAAAACGAAAACGAAATACTAAAAAACACAGCACACAGAGAGGGTTATTACAACTTTGGAGGAGGTGTTAATCCGTCCCAAAAGTGACGGATATACCACCAGCCGTATTACGAGTTCCATAGGATATAATGGACTCGTAATATGGCTGGTGGTATATCCGTCACTTTACAGTCACTTTTGGGACGGATTAACACCTCCTCCAAAGTCGGAATAACCCCCAGAGTATTTTAAAAAGGAAAAATCGGCCTATTGATGTCTACACACTAAAATACGAGCAGCAAGATCGATAGATGCAGGAATCAAAAGAAGAAAATGCCTGTACCAGGAGGCTTTTAAAATCTGACAGTATTGGCAAGTCAATAGCAACAACTAACCGTGTTAAAAGTATAAAACACAAAATATTTTTTTCAAGATCGCCATTGCAGCAGCCATCTAAATCATAAAGATATACTTATTATATTTGGTTTGAGGGAGGCGTTTTTGCACCAAAACGTGTTACCAACAAAAAGGTTTCATGTTTTGAAAACACCTCGGACTGTGAGCATGGTTCCTAGAACAATGATTGCTGTATATATTTTAAATATGCATAATTATTAAATATGTTTTCAGCATTTTAAAAATTAGAAATCAAACGAAGTAAAAAAAAAGTTTAATCTATTAAAACAATTTAAATAATTAAAATTACATAAACACATTTTTTGTACAATTTATAAAATTAAATAAAAAGAAAAATGTTAGTAAGAGTAGAATGTTTTATCTACTGTTTAAAAATGACTCTAAACGAAATCATTGTAGTTTAATTAACTACTTTGTATTTAACTTGATAAGTTAATGTGCTGTAATATTTTATTTAATTAGTTCTAAGTAAAAAATACATATTTAAAATAATTTGCATTTGTTTTACAATAACATTTTTTAAAGACTAATAAACCAATAATTTTCCCCATACTTTCTCATAAGGAGATCTCCATCTGTGTGTAAAAAGTTACTAGTAGTTCATTTCCACTTTTAAATCCTGTTGCAGGAGGCTTCTCTCCTGATCTGAGAGGGTGGAGACACATGGTGAATAAAAATAAGTACAGACTTACACCTAGGTCTAGCAGTAAATATACGTTAGGGAGTTTTTCAGAGCTTGTCTAAATATCAGGTGATCAGTGATTATAATGCTGAGACACTAACACAAAGATATGTCAAAACCAGCTTCTCTAGTACTCAAACATGAACACTTGTTAATGGAATGGTGCAAGGCAAACCATGTCACTTACTACATATGATTAGATCCGTAAGCATGATACACTTCTGAATCCTGGGCTGAATAATGTAACTTTCAGAGGCGTCCAGAGCCAGGAAGAGACAGCACCACATGAATCCCAGGATACCCATTGCAATCCCAAAGCTGCATGCCCTAAAGTTGTCATTTAAGATGCAGTGCAATTTTGATGTGTTTGGCATATTCTGGTACCCATTATTTACCAGGGAGCCAGCCACAATCAAAGACATAATCTGTGAACGAGAGAAACAACAGAGAAGTCAAACAGTTAAAAAACACTGGCATTCTCATTGCTTATGAATGTTAATCTTCTAGCACTCTCCTAGGGCCTGATATCACGGTATATCTCTTCAGGAGGAATACATTTCCTTGCTACTTAAATTTTTAACTGGAAATACAATATGAATAAGAAAACATAGTATGCCTATATTTAGTGTGCTATAGATAACATAAACTACATTTAAACATTTTATTTATTTTACAGTACAGATGTAACAAAGGTGTTCAACATACTTAACCACTAAAAAATCTCCCATGCAATCCTGCATTCCAAAGTCAGCCAAATTCAATATTGGGCCATAAGGAATACCAATGTATATCATGGGTTTTGTTAGAAATTGGGTCTCTAGTTGGTAGAGGTATGCACCCTGTTCAAGTATTGACCACAATCCTAGTCAGGGTAAGTCACAACACAACCTAAATTATCCTGTGTTCGCCCTCCAGTAGCTTGGCAGAGAGCAGGCAGGCTTAACTTAGAAGGCAGTGTGTAAAGTATTTGTGCAATAACTCATACAGTTACACAGTGAAAACACCACAAAAAGTACTCCACACCACTGTAGACAAATAGGTAATAGTTATCTGAATAACATAAGACCAGTCCTTTGTGTGATGTTAGGCCACTAGCCTTTGAAGTGTAAGTGAGAGCCCCTCCACCATTCCTGCCCAGGAAGACCTATCAGTATGTGGATAAATGTAGATGCAGCTGAGGGTCCTGTTTTTATGGCTGTCTGGGTGGAATGCACAAGGGGAGCTGTCAACCAGCACAGACCAGATGTGGTTTGTAGACAGGCTGTAAGACACAGAGAGCAGTAAGTGTAGAGAAATGCCTACTTTCTAAAAGTGAAAAGAGCACACATTCACATGAAACTCATTAAAACTTGTTATACACTAGAGCAGGAATTCCTGCAACTGAATCAATCATCAAATCAACTAAACGGTACACATGCAGATCTAAAGTCTATATAACTTGGGTTCAGACTGTGTAGTTTACATTCTGTTGCTTGTCTTCCTAAAAATATTCTCCCCTTTTCAACTTTATAGATAGCCTAGCGGCACGTACGCAAACCTGAAGTCAACATGATTCCAGGTTTGATCCTGTCCCTCTCTTCCCTCCCATTTTTCATATCCAACAATTCACTTTTTTCCCTATAATTCTTTTTTATCATTATTATCATGAAATTCAGTTATTCAATTTAAAAACTAACAGAAACTGATGGTACTACATTCTTAAAAGTGAAGCTCCTTACAGCAGAAACACAGAGCTCCTCCGCTCTCAGCGTCACCTGTTCTTAATTAATTACATGCCCCCAGGGGACCACGCTGAACGGACTCATCTGCCCCTTGTTAAAGTAAGAAGAGCGGTATGCTCTCTTTCACTTGTCTCTTTGACTGGGAGAACTAGCGACTAGAGAAGTGCCTCAAGCGCAATTGGACTGTACATTACCCATAAGAGGTAATTTAATTGTATTCTTATTTTTTCCAACCTTGTTTATTTCCTTAAACTTTTTTCCACATTTCTGTTTTCCTTATTACAGGCCCCGTGGGAGCATCCATAATTACCTTCTAATTCAACTCACTCCCTAGTGAGTATTCTTAGGTAAGCACTGCACCTCACATCACAGCACCTTAGTTTTTGATCTCAATTAAATATACCTTATTTGTGCTTTCAGATATTATCTAGACTGAGAAGCAGCAAATTTCTGGCTGCGCCAGTGAATACACTATTTCTTTCCCATTGTCAATTTTATCCCAATATCAAGCTTATATTCATTTACCCATTCTCCTTATTATGTCAGTTCCCCATGTAACTGTCTGTCCTGATGAGACCCTAATATTCCTTACAAGGATCAAAACATCGACAACATATAAGACAGACCTTATGTTTTTTTCATTCCATAGATGGACTTCCCTATGAATGTATTTGTAAAATACTATATGGAGGCTGGCTGGATGATCAAATATTATCACACCAATGAATGTTAACAGTGAATTTCCCAATTTACAGTTTTTTGGGTGTTTGTTCATTTGGGGAGCACTTTTAGGCACTATGTGTTAGTGTTTTTCAATCTGTTTAATTTTTATGGTGAATTATATAATAAATGTTTTTCGTACATTTTAGTGCTGATGGCATAATATATATCATTATGATAACCTTGACAGAATAATTTAACTGTCCAGATGAAAGAGTTGATTTGATGATTGATTCAGTTGCAGGAATTCCTGCTCTAGTGTATAACATTTTTTTATGAGTTTCACAGGAATGTGTGCTCTTTTCAGATATTAACCCAGATTCACGTGGACATCTGGGTTGCTCTTGTAACTAATTATACTTTCTAAAAGTGGCATTTCTAAAATAGTAATTTTAAATCTAACTTCATCAGTAAGCAGGATTTCTCACTGCCATTCCAAACATACCAAACATGACAATGCCACTCCTTCCAGATCATAAATTACCACTTAAAAGTATATAAGAGATTTTCCAATGCTGGCCTGTGAGAGGAGCAGGCTTCACAATAGTGAAAAACGACTTTGGGTGTTTTTCACTACCAGGACATGTAAAACTTACAAGTACATGTCCTGCCATTTACTTACATGGCATGTGCCGACTTATATGTAATAAAAGGGAGATTTAATGCTTGGCAAGTAGTATTAAATGCCAAGTCGATGTGGCAGTGAAACTGCATACACAGGCCTTGCAATGACAGGCCTGAGACGTGGTTAAGGGGCTATTTATGTGGATGGCACAATCAGTGCTGCAGGCCCACTAGCAGCATTTAATTTACAGGCCCTGAGCACATGTAGTGCAGTTTACTAGGGCCTTATACACACATTAAATATGCCAATTGGGTATGAGCCAATGTTACCATGTTTAGGGGAGAGAGCCCAAGCACTTTAGCACTGGTCAGCAGTGGTAAAATGTGCAGAGTCCTAAAACCAGCAAAAGCAAGATCAGAAAAATGGAGGGAGGCAGGCAAAACGTTAGGGTGATGATCACCCTAAGGATGTCAGGTCTGACAGGTTTAATTACCCATATTGCCATACATTAGAAAGGATCTTATCCACATCCCTTAAATCCCACTGCTATGTTCTACATTACATTTATAAAGGGCACAAAATGAGCATGCATCCCAGAACAGTGGTTGGAAACGCTATACAAGTAACAACAACATAATATAACCTAACCTCACATAAAATAAACATTAAGAACATCTTACAAATAAAATAGTGGGGATAAATAAACATTTTTGGTGTATCGTAGCGTACCTGCAGCCATACTCCAGCTTGGTACGGAATGCTACCTCGCTAACTTACTTTTCATAAAAGAGGTTCACTTTACCCCTCCATCTCATACAATTTACCGATAAGCTGTAGCTGATAAGCTCTAGCAACTCCCTTCAATACAGCAAGTAGACTTGACACTCTATTTACCCCCATACCGTTGCTAGTAAGCAACATCACTGGTCTAGACACTTTGGCTTGCAGTGAGAGTTCCACCAGGAAAGACAGTAACACATCTCGGAATTGGGACAACATAAATAATTTAAGTTCATTTCTTTCTTCCTGCTTTTTAAAACATTTCCGTCATGAAGACACTGCTAACAAAGGCGTCACACCACCATCAAAAACCTAGCTTAGACAATGATTTGTAGTACAACCCACAGGAGGAGTGGAAACTGCTAAGGATCATCTTCAGTCTAATACTCATTTTCTAAAGTGCAGTAACTGGGCTACACACTAAGGGCCTCATTACGAGGGTGGCAGTCCTACTGCCGCAGAGCCGGCGGTAAGGACTGCCACATTACAAGCTGTGGGGCTTGGCAGATGCCAAGCCTCCACAACCCCGCCTTGCCCGCCGGTGCAGTGGCACCACCGTGGCTGGTGGGGGAGCACCTCCAACCTGCGCCTCAGCCTACCATCTGGATTCCGAGGCTGCAAACCGCGAGGCTTTCCGTGGCAGTCACCCTGCCACGAAAACCCTGGTGGTCACGCACCCGGGGACAGGAATCTCCATTCCTGTCGCCGGCGGACACATGCACACATGTCCCCATAAATGCACACACTCCCCCCACCCATCCACACACTCACAAACACACCCCTGACCCCTTCACGTACGCATGCATTCACATACACCCCCATTCAGCATACGCATACATGCACTAAGACACCCCCACTCACTCACATTCCGCAACACAGACATCCCCACACACACACATTCACTCAGACACCCCCATACATGCACACATTCACATTCACTCGCATTCATGCACGCATTCACCACCCCCCTCAGCAGACATGCACACACGCACCCACACACATGGGCAACCCCCCCTTTCAAACGCCCACTTACCTTCTCCGTCGAGGAAGACGTCCGTAAGGGGATGGGACCTGGCGGTCTTGCATCGCAGGCACCATCACGGCAGCAGGACACCGCAGACCGCCATCACAAAAACTGGCGACTTTCCACCACAAAGATGGTGGACGGCTGCCAGCATGCGTAGTATGGCGGTCTGCAGACCGCCAGCACTGGTGGTCTGGTGGCGGATATGGCTTTGGCGGTCAGAGAAATTGACCGCCAAAGTCCAAATGGGGGCCTATATTTTTTTGGATCACTGACAGAATATCAGTAACTAAAATAATTTTTCAATTCCTCAAGGGCCTTTTTAGAGTGTTTCCACCAGTGTGTAAACCTCCACCGTTATGGTCCCTTAACACAGTGTTGGGACAACTCATGAAGCCTCCTTTCGAACCAATCCACAGGTCAGAGTTAAAATTCCTCTCTTGGAAGATGTTACTGGCTCTCACATCAGCAGAAAGGGTGAGTGACATACAGGCCTTCACCATCAAAGAACCTTTTCTTCAGTTCACTTCAAATGGGGTGATACTTCTAACCAATCCTAAATATATACCAAAAGTACCATCAAACTTCCATTTAAAGGAGCTAGTGGTCTTAAAAACGTTTTTTCCTAACCCAGAAACGGTTGCGGAGAAAGCACTGCATTCACTGGATGTAAAGAGATGTTTAAAGTTCTATCTTCAAAGAACACAGAGCATTCGGAAATCGGGCCAGCTATTTGTAGCTTTTGGAGATGCAAGAATGGGCTCTGCGATATCTAAGCAGACCATTGCCAGGTGGATCGGTCTAGCGATACAATTTTGTCATGCCCAAGCAGGAAAGTCGCTTCACAGTAAAGTTAAAGCCTACTCTACCAGGGCGGTAGCCACATTAGCGGGAGTACCCTTGCAACACATTTGTAGGGCAGCAACATGGTCCAGCCAGCATTCTTTTACAAAGCACTACTGCCTTGATGAGACGAACAAGACGGACACGGCTGTTGGGCAAGCAGTGCTGGGGCATCTATTCCATTAAGGTGAGCCTCTCTGGTCATCCCACCTTCCACTTGAAAGGTATGTGATCTATAGTTGTCTAATGTGATTATTATTATTTTTATTATTATTGTTGTTATTATTCTCAATACATATGTATATTGCTTTCTAATATTAGCTGAATGTAGCATCATTCTTATTATTATGGATGTTATGGCAAGTTTAAACAATATTACTACTCGCTACTCTAATCCAAGCATGTGAATCTATGAAAGATCCAATACTGGAGAAGAAAATTGGGTACTTACCTGTAACTATAGTTCTCCAGTATTGGTATATTTCATATATTCACATGCGACCCACCCTCCTCCCCTCAGAGGCTCCCCTTAATCATAAAACTATCTACTGCTCACTCGTACTAGAAAATCTGAGGGAAACCGCCCCTGTTGGGAGTGTTCTAGAGGGTGCTGATGCTTGATTGGTTGTAGTTCAAGTTTGGTTCTTTCTTATAAAAGAACATGGATAGGATATAACAGTGCCTGTTTGGGCCATTGGGGCCTAGTGTGATACAATTACTGCTATTTATATTTAAAGTTACTGTGAGGCTCCCACCTCGACGACTGGGATGATTCAAGCATGTGAATCTATGAAAGATCCAATACTGGAGAATTTGATGTTATTCACCTGCTTGGAATTAAACTTGCCTGATCCAGTAGCACCAGATGTTTCATAAATTGCAACAGCTGGTTAGTTAACATCATAGTAGTGTCTAGATTAGTTTTATTACTCTGGTTTCCCCATCCCTTGTCCAAGCACTGCCATGACTTGACAAGGGTCAGTAGGTGGCATGATATGTAAAATTTGAAAAAGAACATGGCCAGACAAGAAAAGATCGAGGTCAGAGACCTGGAGACAGTGGAAGACCAGGCATTGAGGGATAGACTAAGATGCAGGGGCCAGGCCTTCCAGGTCAGTCACAGAAGAAAGACCCATAAGAAGTAGCAGGAACTACTTAGTTGTGTGGTTCTCATATGCTGGGTTCACTCACTGTCTTTGCATACCCTACACCCTTATTTTGTTTTCCCTGCCTTCCCTTTGTGTTTCTTCCTGCTTACCTGCATCGCCTATTAAGAAAATGCCTCTGTCAGTTTCGGGCCTTCTACACTTGACCTTAATTTGTCATTTCTTAATCCATCAGTCTCTTCTAGTGTCCCTGAGCTCAGGAAAGGTCTCCAGGTACTTGCTGGGTTCATTACCAACACTACCTATTTGAGCATGAGGTGACCCATACAGGGATTGGGCTTTCTCAGTATTGTATATGTGCACATATTTTCATACTGAAACTATGTGTGCTTACAGTTGCATCCACACTTGCTGTCCTTCTGATGTGTGCATTACCACTGCCATTCTACACTCATTGAGAATGATCGAGAGAGACAGAAAGAGACGGAGAGAGAGAAAGAGAAAAACAGGTGCAACCCTGAACTCCGGGAGATTAAACTGCAGTGTGTCCTCTTTATTCCCTATTTATTTTCTTCATCACGAACACCTGTAGGTTTAAGTTCATTCAAGTCTCACCCTGCAGCTCTTATTTGGCTGAAGGTGTGGATTACCACTGTAGTTCGCTCATCTAAACCCCTCATGTGACCATACTGGGTCGTAACTTGTCCTTATATGTGAAAAGACTTTACCTTCCTGTTAGACCACCTTAGTAGCACACCACTGTTTTCTTTAGTTTTTTAACCTTACTCCAACCCAATCCCCATAAAGGGGAAAATTCCTTTGATCACTTCCTGGTAACAATACCCAAGTTCAAGGCCGAATCTTTGTGAAATGATCTTGGACATGATCAGGCACCGAAATACCCGAAATGTCACAGGTCAAGAAAACCGTAGATTTGACCCAACAATTTAGGGTTCCAGCTGAAGCTCTGTATTCATTGCAGGCGCGTCTAAAATTAACAGAGCCTGTCTGAGCTCCTAAAAGATTCTATATGATCCAAGTGAATGAATACTGCCGTACAAATATGAGGAAAAAAGGCAATTGTCTCAGAAGACCCATAACTCAGGTGAAAAACAGGAATAACAATCTCTCCATCCTGATTAAGCGAGATGCAATTTTAGACAGTTACCTTTGGTCCAACTTTAATATTATCTTGTCAGAAAAAAACGCAAAGGTAAGGCTACCTAATGATCTAACGTCCCCTCCCCCCTACACCTTCTGGCACAGGAGAGATCAACTAAAAATAAGTTCTTGAAGGAAAGATGCTGTAGAGAAACACTCAATGGTTTAAAGGATGCAGCGTGCAGAACTGATAAAACCCTTATAGCTGCTCATTGAACCTTTTGAGAAGCCAGAGATAAAGTGAAGAACAAAATCTTTATAGGAACTGAAGAACCATCACATTCCAAAGTTTTAACGTCTTTTCTGTACACGATTTCTGGAATGATGGTCAATGGTAATTGTAAGCCTTTTTGGTAGAAAACCTGCAAAAGGTCTGAACTGACAAGCAACTTCAGAGGGAAGACATAGGCATTCCACCTAGGTGTTCAACAGCCACACCGAGAACAGTATTCTCTGCAGAGAAAGAAAGGTCAAAGGAGAAACCTCAGCTGAGATGGAGAGACAGGGAGACTTCACCTCAGAGCAGATGCTAACTGTTTCAGGACTGGAAACAAGGATTCCAAGAAACTATCAACACAGCACTCTGTTTCTGCTGAATCGACCTGGCCAAGTGCTTGGGAATGACAGGGAAAGGAGGGAAAGCAAACCAGCTGCAATTTTCTGCAGTGCCAATAGCTTCTATTAGCTGAATAACCAGGCTTTACAAACACTTATGTACAGAATTAGATAGATGTGGGACAAACTGAGGTCACCTAATATGCAGCCATCTTGGTACTGCCACTTTGAAATCAACCAAAAATTGGAGCAGTTAAATCGGAAAACGGCGTGCCACCTTTGATACTTCAGTAATGGTTCAGTTGTGACTATCAATAATATACACAACTTTTCCAGGACACTCGTTTTTCTATTGACATTTTTTTTCAGTTAAGCAACTAATTTCTTGCTTACATTTCTAAAGATAATAAAATCCATGAACACTGCCATTCCAAAATAGGCTACATTTGCGGTGCTGTTTTATTTTTTTTATCTAGTTGTCCTTTCACCTAGGAAAGCATTACATTTCTTTTCACTTTGTGCTTTCCTCAAGGCTGCAGCCAGATAGAGTTGCCAGCAAAAGTGGTACGTTGTCTCTCCAACATTCACAGAAACATACACATCCTTACGTGGGGACATTTTCTCAGGACATCAGCTGTTTTATTATAAAAACACTTCTCTGTCCCATACACGTTAGAGGGAGATTCCAACCAGATCACCCCGACCGCATGCCTATTGCTGATTGTCTTTGCTACAGCTGCTTGCTTAGACTTCAGGATCCCTGGCCTATATGGGGATGGTGTCTTTCTAGACAACAGGCTTCCTTGCTCAGGTATGGGGGATGATGTTTTCGCAGGGGGGTGAACGTGAAGGGCGGATTAGTGCTTATTACGCTGTGCTCTAACATAGCTTATGTAGGAACCGCATATCTTACTCCTAGTGACAGTATGGTGGGACTTTTCTTGTGTTTCACTCTTTTTGAGCAGAATGAAGTGCTGCTAGTTAGCTGGAAAACCCAGATTAGGCAGACAGTTGTCACATGGTGTGGGAGTGGACTCAGTTCCCCACAATTCAGGTGATTCAGCCGCCCGAGTCCAGTAGCCTCATTAGGATAATGAAAGCCTATGTGACACCACTACTGCAGTTCATGTGTTGCTCAATGTTTTAGGCCTTTTTTGGGTGCTGAGTTAAATGCAGTTCATGGTTCTTGATGTAAGAAATTGTAAATCTCTACATTTTATAGAATAGGGTCCAAATCTCCAACTGTTCTGTCTGTAAAGTGCACTGACAGCTGAAAATCGGTAAAGCTGTGCTTTACATAAATGAGAAGTAAATAAATTATGTGAAATAAAAGCTGGTGGCCAAAGTATTTCTTAGGAGATCTACACCCATGGCCACCCACGGTACCATCTAGTTTCACCACTGTCACCAGCCTATTGACAGGGTGCTGTGTAGCCATGTAAATACAAAGAATCAGGACGCAAGACTGGCTGTTGCTCAGAAACTAAGTGATCTGTACATTGTGCAGCAAGGCTTTGCACTCATGCATCACATGTGAAGTCCTTCATCAGCTATCCAGACCTCATGTTTAACTGAAGGGACCAGTGTGGTGTACAGATCAGAGAGTGTGGATGACGTGGTTGCAGCTATTGCTGACTATGGGGGTCATTCTGACCCCGGCGGTCATGGACCGCCGGGGCCGGGGTCGGGGTCGGCAGTAGCACCGCCAACAGGCTGGCGGTGCTCCGCCGGGCATTCTGACCGCGGCGGTACAGCTGCGGCCAGAAACCATGGGAATCCGCCATGGGGATTCCGACCCCCTCACCGCCATCCTGTTCCTGGCGGTTCTGCCCGCCAGGAACAGGATGGCGGTGAGGGGTGTCGTGGGGCCCCTGGGGGCCCCTGAAGTGCCCATGCCAATGGCATGGGCACTGCAGGGGCCCCCGTAAGAGGGCCCCACTTTGTATTTCAGTGTCTGCTTTGCAGACACTGAAATATGCGACGGGTGCCACTGCACCCGTCGCACATCCTCCACTCCGCCGGCTCCATTCGGAGCCAGCATCCTCATGGAGGGGTGTTTCCCACTGGGCTGGCGGGCGGCCTTTTGGCGGTCGCCCGCCAGCCCTGTGGGAAACCCAGAATACCCGCGGCGGTGTTTTGACCGCGCATCGGTATTCTGGCGGTTCCCTCCAGGCGGGCGGCTCCCGCCGCCCGCCGGTGTCAGAATGACCCCCTATGTCATTATGACAGTCACCAACCCCTGGTCTACTGCTTTGCTGCCAGTGCTAGCTGTGGCCCGGAAACTGTCAGGTACTCCTGAGACGAGACAGAATTGCGTGCCTGGGCCAGGAAAGAAGGGTAGAGGGATGTCAGAATGAAAGCACCAAACATGCTTAGCAACAAGGCAGAGAGCGAGATCCACAGGTTCGTCACACCTATACCTGGCCACACATTGCCTGCCATGCCGCAAGTGGACACGTGGAGTCTTGTGCTCTCTACTGCCAGACTAATGAGTCTTTCCCATGTATCGGGGTCCATGTGATGCTCCTGTTTGATGAATGAACCTGAGCACATGTGAAAATGTGAAGACTGAATAAATCTTCAGTTATCTGTAGGGTGGAAAAGGAACGGGGGGGGGTCAGAGAATACCCACAAATGTACATTGTTGTGGACATTCCCAATCTTCCAAGGCAAACAACGCTGTGGAAGACCCAGAGATCTCCACACTCATGGTGGAGATGTTTGCACTCGTAAATGAATTTGCACCTGCTATGAATCCCTCTGTGATAGCGATGTGAGGTACTTTCTTGGAGTGAAAGAGGTAAAAGGGTGGGAAATGGAGAGAAAACTAGACGAAAAGTTCCAGTAGTTATGTTTTTTTTATGATCAACTCACCTTTGCCCAAAAACAGCACTAAGTGAGAAAGGAGGCAGGAGACATGGAAGCATGGATGTGGTCTGGATGGTAAAAGTTGAGCTTTGGGCTGCCTGATTGGGGACGCCTATGATTTCTGCAACAATGTGTGAAATAAATGCATGACTTTAAAGTCTGCAATGCACTTTTTTAATTGTCTTACTTAATTGTAATGTCGCTCTAACCTTTATAGGTTCCTATAGTTTATCCTACCCAGTGGGCAAGTTACTTACCTTCGGTAACGCCTTATCTGGTAGAGACATAGACTAGCTGCAGATTCCTTACCTTAGAATTCTAGCCAGGTGCCAGACTGGATCTGGAAATGTTTTCCAGCAGGACCTCTGCGCGTCGGTAGAGGGTATCGTGCGACTCCGTATCGATTTCATCCTCTGGATATGACATTGATGGAGTCCATATAGTCCCTCCCCTGACGCGCTGACGTCAGTTTCTTCTATGACTAGAATAAGCACAACAATGTTGAGCCACTATAGAAACTGGCAATGGACCAGTGTATGACAAGAGATGTATATGTACATATGAATTTACAACTACCCATTGAAAAGCAATTGAGTTGGAGTCGAGGGGCTTAACGGGCACAGAGGCAAAATAATGCCAAGAAAGCGAAGCTGAAGTAAGATAAAACAGTTTGCAGCATGAGGAGGATGAGTGGGTCTGTAAGGAATCTGTGGCTAGTCTATGTCTCTACCAGATAAGGCATCACCAAAGATAAGTAACTTGTCCATCTGATAGAGGTAACTAGCCACAGATTCCTTACCTTAGAATTAGATGCCAAAGCAGTACAACCTAGAAGGAGGGTCTTCAAACACATCCTACCTAAGACTCGATATAAACAACTGGTCAAACTAAAGGAGTAGTAGACCAGACAAGAGCGAGACAAAGAGAGATTAAGAATTCATCTCACCCAAGGAGAGTGGACGACTCACAGATTAGTGTAAGAAAGTATGAAATGCTATGGGTAGAGTGCAGGACAAGGAAAATGAATCTGCTGGTAGAGAATAACAACAGGGAAATAAAATGAAAGGCTCCAAAAAGAAGCTGAAGGAGTAAGGCGCAAAAGCGCCTCTAACGGTCACGGAGACAACAGGAATTGTACACCATTCAAGGGGTAACCTCAGAAGACATGAAAAAAGGGAAGCAATGCAATACGCTGCTCCCACCAGGAAGCATAAGCAAATCCCGCAGGAAGCTTAACTGCGAAAGGGAGAGTAACCCAAAATACAGAATGCACATCCCCAGGAACACCCAAGGAGAAAACTTGAGGAGAGACGAAAAAGAACTGGGAAACACCCAGACATAGTCGACAGAAGGCACAAAAGGTATGCCATATGCCTGACATACAATGGTTAAAAAATGAGGTGTGGAAGATATACGCTGAAACACCAATACGCACAGAGATAGATGTAAAGAGACAGATGTGGCCATACATATAATATTTATACAATGCAGAGGGCCATGGGAACACCGAAGCAAATATAAGAATAGAGACACAGACCTTTGAAGCAGAAATGTGACATAGGTATACATGCCTATATAGATATAACATGTATAGAACATAGAAAGTAAAGAGTTGCGAAACAGCACAGGAATAAGAAAAGAAAGAAAATCCAGCAATACAGGAAAATCAGTCCTTGCGGACTAACAGTAAAAAGAAGTTGGGAAACCACTCGCTGATAGAAATCAACAGAAACCTCACAGTACATGAAAGAGACCAACACGAGGCATATAAATGCTGTGTAAGTAGAAGCTAACCCCAGAAGGGTACAGCAATAGCAATGACAATCCAGGAGACAGAAAAACAATAGCGGAAGAAAGTACTGAAGGAAAAGTGGCAGACTCCCAGAGGGACAGCTTATAAGAAAGCGATCCTTATGTGGACCCAAAAATGAAATATTCTGAAAGATAGGATGTATTAGACCTCGACTTTCAGAAAGAGGGCCAAATACCGGCCGTGCAGAAGTTTGCAAGGTCAAATGCGAATGACCATATCTGTGGACAACAGTCCTAAACATAACAGCAATGTGAGGTAGGAAGGAGGAAATATCCGATGGAAGGAAGAAAGATGATTACCGTCTTGCAGCTGACATACAAAGGATGAAGCAACTGCTAGGAGTGGAATCCTTCATAAAAAATAACTGAACATAGTGGGCAAAAAGAAGACCGAGGCACACCAAAGGGGGGAGAGGAGAAGGAATACCAGGAAGGAAAAGAAACCTCCTAATGGGACAAGAATGTACAAACAGGATCCCATACAAAATTGGATGATGCCCCAGATCTACAAGAGCAGTGCAGGTGAAACAAGAAATAGCATGGAAAGACTTAAGTGTCGTTCCTGTGGCAGGAGACAACCTTTGTCCTGGCCACCTGAAAGGAAGAAGTAAAGACCCATATGGTAATATAAAAGAAATTAAAGGAGGGAAATGTCTACAGACACACCCGGAATAGAACCCTCTCATCTCAGTATGAGGGTTTGTGACCTTGGCCATTAAGCCACAGAGAGCTGTCATATAAATATAGAATAGATATCAATATGTATATCTATATTTATGTGTTTATGTATATGGTTGATAGATAGCTACATACACAATAGCCAAAAGGGGACCACCTCCATGACTGGACCGAAAGGTCAGCAGGAGGACAGAATGTCCAGGGAGAAGATATAGAAGATGAATGTGGCACAAGTTCAGAGAGGAAAATAAATAAAAACATTTCAAGGGTGAAGAAGTAGTGGCCCATAAGGGCGACCGGTAATGCTCCTTAGTTCGAGCACATAGTAGCCATAAAAGGGGTAGGTGGAAACGAAGAAGTACCAACATCCCCAATGGAAGCAGACCATGGAAAAGAGGCAGAAAACCAAATCCTATGACAGCAATGGAAAAGGACACTGGAAAAAAACTGCAGTAGAACGCTGAATGATACAAAGGTTATTATACCTGAAGGAGCACTGAGTAAGTTCCCAGTAAGGAATAGATAATTATGAAGAACGGCCAAAAGCCTACTCCAATTGCTCCGAAGAGCAGGGAATAGAAATGACTCAGACATGAGGTGGAACCTCGTAGAGAGCAGAAACTCTTAGGCTAACCGATTATCAGCAGAGTACAACAGAAAATGGCCCTATAAGAGTTATAAGGCCCAGACCGGGTCAGAAAAGAATAATGAAACCTGCTCACCATAGTGGGGTTAATAAACAGAACACCTGAAAAGCAGAAGCACCACCCAAGTGCTGGAACATAAGAAGAAAGGCACCTATGAAGAGCAGGAACACTACATCGATGGCCTTGTTACGAGTTTGGCAGGCAGGGGAGGCCGCCTGCCAAACTCGTTAGGTCAGAAGACCGCCAATCCGGTCTTCCACCCGCTGGCCTATTATGAGTTTCCCACTGGACCAGCTGTAAACTAACCACAACATTGGCGCCAGCTTGTAATCAAGCCGGCGGCAATGTGGCGGTGTGTTGGGTGCGACAGAACCCGACTTGCTTTTCACTGCCTGTAATGGAGGAAGTGAAAAGCGCAACAAGGCTGTCCATGGAGCCCCTGCACTACCCATGCCAAGTGCAAGAGCAGTGGAGGGGCCCCCCTGGGACACGGCACCGCGTCTCTGCCAGCCTTTGAAAGGCGGACACAGGAGTCGTAATTCACAGGGCAGCGCTGCCCTGGCGGATTAGGACCACCGGCACCGCCAGGCCGTTGGCCGGTGAAAAAGTGTCTGTGCCGGCAGTCGAACCATGACGCTTTCGCCACAGCCATAGTGTGGCTGTCGGTCCGCCACTTTGGTGGCGGTCCGACAGCCACCGCGAGTCTGGCAGTCATCGGACCGCCCGACTTGTAATCAGGGCCCCTGGGTGTCACATTATGATTAGAAGCACAGCACCACAATGGCGGTATAAAAAGTGCAACAGAGGAAAAATGCAACTGTTCTTGAATTAGGGACCAAACCAGAGAAGATTCTGGAAAATGAAGAGGACTTAAACTTAAAACTGAGTCCCACCATGAGCATCTCTAAAGCGGTGCAAGGCTGAGTCAGCATGCGCTCCAAAAATGGAGGTGCCATCAAAAGGCATATCAAGTTAAGATGCTTGCACAGCTTCTGACAAATTGGAAGAACGTAACCATGCCCTTCGTCACAGTGCCATAGAAGAAGCCATAACTCTTCCAACAGAATCTGTGGTATCCATACCACATCTAACACTAAGCTTGGCATCCTGCTAACCATCCTGTATAAATGTTGTTAGAGCTTGTCTAGCTTAGTCAGGCAGAGAAGGCAAAATGCGGTCCACTGAGTCCCACAAAATGTGGGCGAAGCAATCAAGGACACAGGGCATATTGGTTGAACACCAGGAAGAACTGGATGAAGCGAAAATCCACCTACCAGAAGTGTCCAGCTGTCTGGCTCCTCAGTCTGGCGGGACAGGAGGAACCTGTGTAAAACAATGTGCAGCCATAGCAGTTGGCACTACAAAACTTTGAGCAGTGGGATGCTGCTGGAGGCATGACGGATCCTCCGGTGCTGGCCTATGTCTATGCGAGATAGAGGGCTCCACAGGTGGATCAGAAATTGGATATGACAAAACTCCCAAAAACTATATCATAAAGAGCTTTATAATAAGGAGGGGCTGGCTTCACAGAAAACTGATCAGGATGTAAGACATCTAGCAAAGGGTCCATGGTGAATTGCACAGTAGGAAGTGGTAAATGTAACACTTCTGCAAAAGCAGAACCAGCCTCAGAAGCCGGGGGATGATAGGAGGCTGGAAGCCCGCGAGGAGTCTAGACTGCTAGCACTGGCGATTGATGAACCGGAATGGCACTGGAATGGGGAGGCTGAGAATGGAAGCCTGACCCCTCCAATGGAAGAACTTGAGGGTGAGCCTCTGAAGACAGAAGCGCAGATTGAAGAATAGCCAGCTGAAATGTCGACGTCAACTGATGCTGAAATGGTGAGACCTCGATATCGGAAAGCATGTCATGCGACTCTGGATTTACAACAATCAGGGGGATAAGGGGTTAAGAGGGAGCCGAGGTAAGCCGCAGGCACCACCCCCGCCTAAGTCGGCAAGTTAAGAGAGGAGATAGGCTCAGAAGATGGAAGCTGTGGGAGGGTGTGCATCAGCGCCGATCCGACTCCGGAGTCTGAGTCGAGGGGCTTAACAGGCACCAAGGACAAAGCCGCTGATGAGGACCCCGTCAGGGCACCCGCCACCTCCTTAGGGCCCAACAGCGCTCCAGATGGAGGGGTAGGCCCAAATATAGCATGCAACGATGAGTAATAGTTCCGCTTCTGGGCTAGAGTCGCCCCAGCGCCAGGATAAAGTGAGAGGCACAGGGTCGACTACTTCGCAGGCTCGTCCTCAGAGGAATGGGAGGAGGCGTGCGGGGGCAGTGAAGCCGGAGGAGGACGTGACTTCAACCGAGGGAGACCCTTACCAGGAGACGTCGCAGGATCTCGAGACTTCGCTGGAGCCATATGAGAGTGACTCCTGGAATGGACGCTAGGATGAGTCATAAAAGAAGGACTACGACGCCTATGGGAGTCCTGTGAAGACTGCAACACCTGCGCCGCAAGGAGCTTCATCTGCCTTTGCTGCAACGCTCTAGGCCTCAATCGTTGGCAGGCATCGCAGTCGTCGGTATCGTGGTGGGTGCTCAAGCACCACATACAAACAGAGCGGGGGCCCGTGACTGACATCTGCTGAGCACAGGACCCACAAGGCTTAAAGACAGAAGGCATATACACTGTTCCAACTATGAAAACCGCTGAATAGAAGGCCAAAAATTGGGCAGAGGTAACCGCTTCTCCGGATCTGCATTGCTGCATGGAAAAGAAGAAACTGACATCAGCGCGTCGGGAGAGGGACTATATGGACCCCGTCAGCATCATTTCCGGAGGATGACATTGATACGGAGTCACTTGAGGCCCTATACTGACGCACCGAGGTACTACTGAATTTTTTTTCCGGATCCAGTCTGGCATCTAGGGAGAATTCTAAGATAAGGAATCTGTGGCTAGTTGTCTCTATCAGATATCAGTGTTTTGCTTAACTGGGGTGAAGTGGCACTCTTAAGTCACAAGTTTGTGAATATGTTAGTCGGTTGTTGGTAAGTGAAATGTCAACATTTCTTTTACCGTTCAATTATCTTCGTTAAACTACTCTTGTGGAGTTTTTCTTTTCTTTCTAACTATATTCTAACTCTCCTGAGGATAGATGTTATGTTATGCTACGTGTATTTGATGACTGCACTATCACCCTTGAGGGTATTCGGTGGGTGACAGCACTAGGGGGATGGTTATTCAAAGAGCTAAGTCTTCAGCTTCTTGCATAATTCAAAAAGAGAGGAAAAGGTTCTTAAATGTAGTGAGAGGCCGTTCCATGCTTTAGGAGTGACATATGAGAAGGCTCAACCTCCGACTCTGTTTCTATTAATGCATGGTGATGTCTGTGAGTAGAAATCTGGCTGAGAAGAGTTGTCTGGATGGTTGACAGAAAGCAAATTAACTGTTCAGGTAGGCCTGGCCTGTGTTGTGTAGTGCTCTGAATGTGTGGATGAGAAGTTAGAAGTGAGTGCATTTGGATAATAGGAGGTTCCTTAGCTGTGGTGTGATGAGTCCTCAATGGTAGTTTAAGAACAAGGGCGGCTACTGTGTTCTGGATGGTTTTTATTGGTGATTTGCTCGGAGATCATGGTGTAGAGGGACTTCCCGTAGTCCAGCCTGCTGGTGGGTAGTGATTTTTGCTGTTGATCGTAAGCCATTTGAAGAGCTTTTTGAGGGTGTGGAAGAAAGATGCTGTGAGAATGTTGACTTATTTAGACATGCCCAGCTTGTTGTCAATGGTGATTCCAAGGTTCCTGGTGTGGATCATAGTGGGGTCCCAGGGTGAGATGTTTTTTCCAAAGATCACTTCTGTCTTGTTGGTGTTCGGCTTCAGACAGCTGGACTTTATCCAGGTGGCGATCTCTGCCTTGCAGGCACTGAAATTGTTCTTTTTGTTGGGGGTTTTGTCCGAGAGGGACAGTATGAGCTGTGACATTGGCATATCACAGGATGTTGATGAGCATAGATGATGTTGGCTAGTGGAGTCATATACATATTAAAAAGTTTAGGGCTGAGGGATGAAGTTTGAGGCACTCCGCAGGTGTGTTTTGGGGTTTCTGAGGTACACAGTGCTAAGTTGACCTTTTGAGTTGTTTCCGTCAGAAAGATCAGATCCAGCAGAGAGCAAGTCGTTGAATGTTGATCTTGTGTAGGCATCTGATGAGGCTGGGGTATGATACCGTGCCAAAGGCGACTAAGAGGTCCAATAGGATGACAGCTGCAGTCTCTGCCCTGTCCAGGATCATAGAGATCTGAGTAATGAGTGATATTTCTGTGCAGTAGTTGGGTCTGAATCTGGGCTGTGTGGATTTGAGGATCTGGAGGCTGACAAGGGGGTTGGTGAGACGACTGTTTATAGGTTTCTCTAAAAGCTTGTCAAGATACAACAGGAGGGAGATCCACCTTTAGTTGGTGAGGTTGGCAGTGTCTGCAGACTTTTTTGGGGCATGTCAGAGACAGCAGCATGTTTCCAAGCTTCTCGGGAGGTCTGAGTAGATAGCAGCATTGAGGATCAGAGTGAGGGCTTTGTTTATGGGGGCTGAGTCCCTTGCTGAAGATCTGGTGGTGGCAGGATCTGATGGGGCTCCACATTTCATCTGAGATGGAAGACTCACTGTAAGGCCAATGGGTCCGGTTGTGGGTAAAAGGTGCCACATATAGATGTTATCCTGTTGCAGCACGATTATGAGAGATTGCTGCAGAGATCCTGATGGGGGGGGGCAATGTTGTTAGTAGCGTCTGCAGGTGCGGTGAACTCTGACAATGGCAAAGATTTCCTTGCTGCTGGTGCTGCAGCTGATGATGCTGGTTGCGAGGACTGCACACTTGATCTTCTGGATTTGCTGGTGGTAGTGTTTCAGGGCAGATTTGAAAATGTCTTTGTCCATTGGGTCTCGGCTTACTCTCCGCTTGAGCACCACTTTTTTTACAGTGCTATTTTGTCAGCCTGAATTCTACTGTGTACCAGCTAGCTTGTATTCATGTTCTTGCTGTTCTGCCAAGGGATGCTAGAAAGTCGGCACAAGTGGTAATCTAGTTGTTGAAGCCCTTGATGTCTTTTATCAGGCTGGTGGTGGGTTTGGGTTGGTGCACGGTGAGGACGGAAGCCCAGTCCATCCTTGGGATACTTTTCCAGCAGCGGAGGGCAGGTCATGTGGTGGTGGGTCTTCTGTGGTTCGGACAGGGATGCTGAAGTTGAAAAATGTTTGATCCAATCGGGTAATAGGTGATGGTTTGTTGACTGTGATATGGTTGAAGAAAGAGAAAATTGGGTCCAGAAGATGTCCAGCGGCATAGGTGGGATCTGTGACATGCTGAGTGAGGCCGAAGTTTCTGAGATTTTCAAAGAAGGTGAAAGAGCGCTGGTCGGAGCAGTCTTCCAAGTAAAAGTTGAGATCTCCTAGAAGGATGAGGGTGCTGGAGTCGATGTGGAGCACAACTAGGGGCCACATGTATAAAGATCCGATTTTGTGACTCGCAAAACCAGATGTACAACAGTGTACTTTACACTGTTTGCGATTTCCAATGGGGTCGCAAATTACCTACCTCATGAATATTCATGATGCAGGTCGCAATTTGCGACCCCATTGGGAATGGCCGCCCTCACAGGGATGGTGGCCTGCTGAAGACAGCAGACCACCATGTCTGTGACTGCTTTTAAATAAAGCAGTTTTTTTAAAAAAAATGCAGCCGGTTTTCCTTAAAGGAAAATGTGATGCATTTTAAAAACAAAAATGAAAAGTTTTCTTTTCATTTTTTCAGAGCAGGCAGTGGTCCGTGGGACCACTGCCTGCTCTGAAAAAATATTTTCGCTGCCATTCACAAAGGGGAAGGTGTCCCATGGAGACCCCTTCCTGTTTTGAATGGGTTAGCACCAGTTTGAAACTGCTGCTAACTGCGATTGTTTTGCGACTGTATTCGCGGTCACAAAACAATCATACATACCATTTGGATTCAGTATTAGGAAGGGATGCCCTTGACACGCCCCTTCCTAACACCGAATCACAAAACCCCCCCAAAAAATTTCAAGGCCGATTCTGCGAATCGGCCCCTTTGCAACTTGAAAAATGCTTTGTACATCTGGCTCTAAGGTGGTCATTACAACCCTTGCGGACGGTGTTAAAGCGGCGGTAAGACCGCCAACAGGCCGGCGGTAAAATTTTTGCAGTTACGACCGTGGGGGAAACCGCCAACAAAGACAGCCACTTTCACACTCAGACCGCTACGGCGGTACAAACAAACAGCGCCGCGGTCACCGCCAACAGACAGGCAGGAGACAATGTACCGCCCACACTATTATGACAGGCCAAACCGCCACCTTTTCCGCGGCGGATTCCCCGCAGATAAAAACACGGCGGAAACAGCCATTTCAAAGGGAAAACGCTCACCTCTACACACTCCACGAGGAACAACGACACCATGGTGCCGGAACTCCATATTCTTCCTGCACTAGTCTTCCTGCTCCTGTACCAGGAGCACCAACGCCGGCGGCGAAGACCACGGTGAGTACTGCACCTACAACACGGGGGAGGGAAAAAACAGGGACACACACACGCAACACCCCCACCCCCACCCTCACCCACTACAACACACACACCAATGCATATCCAAACATAACAGTAACACCCCCCACCCCCGGAAGAATGCAAAGACAAAAGGACATGAGTGGAACCATTGTAATATATCAAAATAGAGTAAGAAAATATATACATATATACACTATTAACAAAATATACACCACGAATAGTAGTCCAGGTATTGCAATATTCATAGTCCGTGGACCACTGGGCCCAAAATGCATGGGCGAGGCCCACACAAGATACCCGAACATGACGGAGAGAACACTGCAGGGGCATCAGATAGAAATACAACAGGCACCTCAGGGGGAAGGGAAAAGGGGTGCACCTCAGCCGGATGAGTGCACGACGCCACATCCACGAGGGGGCTCCATGCCCATTGATGTATCCTGGGGAGTGCAAAGCCACAGTCTCTCAAGTCTATACAGTGGGTGGGTTGCCCACTGCTGCATCCTGGGGAGTGCAAAGCCACAGTCTCTCTAGTCTCTCCAGTGGGTGGTTTGCCCACTGTACCATCCTGGGGAGTGCAAAGCCACAGTCTCTCAAGTCTCTACAGTGGGTGGGTTGCCCACTGTACCATCCTGGGGAGTGCAAAGCCACAGTCTCTCAAGTCTCTACAGTGGGTGGGTTGCCCACTGTAATATACTGGGGAGTGCAAAGCCACAGTCTCTCAAGTCTCTACAGTGGGTGGGTTGCCCACTGTACCATCCTGGGGAGTGCAAAGCCACAGTCTCTCAAGTCTCTCCAGTTGGTGGTTTGCCCACTGTACCATCCCGGGGAGTGCAAAGCCACAGTCTCTCAAGTGGATAACAGTCTCCACTGGTTCTGGAGGGGGGCTGGTGCCCAGAGTGCTTCATCCTGTGCAGGACAGACAGAGTGGATGCAGGTCTCCACTGGTTCTGGAGGGGGACTGGTGCCCAGAGTGCTTCATCCTGCCAAGGACTGAGGTAGTGGATGCATGTCTCCACTGGTTCTGGAGGGGGACTGGTGCCCAGAATGCTTCATCCTGCCAAGGACTGAGGTAGTGGATGCATGTCTCCACTGGTTCTGGAGGGGGACTGGTGCCCAGAGTGCTTCATCCTGTGCAGGACAGACGGAGTGGATGCAGGTCTCCACTGGTTCTGGAGGGGGACTGGTGCCCAGAGTGCTTCACTCACCCCGTGACGTTCCCTGTTGCGTCTCTGCCCCTGCCGCTATTGGGCTAGCGGTGCTTGAGTTGGCGGTCCTTGCCCTGTTCAGCGCGGTGCTTGCCCTGTTCAGCGGTGCTTGCCTTGGCGGTCCTTGCCCTGTTCAGCGGTGCTTGCCCTGTTCAGCGGTGCTTGCCCTGTTCAGCGGTGCTTGCATTGGCGGTCCTTCATTGCCCAGCGGGGCTGGGGCTGGCGGTCCTTCATTGCCCAGTGGGGCTGGGGCTGGCGGTCCTTCATTGCCCAGCGGGGCTGGGGCTGGCGGTCCTTCATTGCCCAGTGGGGCTGGGGCTGGCAGTCCTTCATTGCCCAGCTGGGCTGTGGCTGGCGGGGCCCTCCTGGGCAGCTGGGCTGTGGCTGGCGGGGCCCTCCTGGGCAGCTGGGCTGTGGCTGGCGGGGCCCTCCTGGTTAGCTGGGCTGTGGCTGGCGGGGCCCTCCTGGGCAGCTGGGCTGTGGCTGGCGGGGCCCTCCTGGGCAGCGACGATGGGGCTGGCGGGGCCCTCCTGGGCAGCGGGGATGATGGCGGTCTTCTCCGCCGTGCTGCTCCTCCCAGAATTTGCTGGTTTCTTCTGCCCCTTCCCCATCTTGGGAGGAGTCACAGCAGAGTCCACACTCCCCCCGGGACCCCTGTGATCGGCTTGAGTGGCTGGAGTCTTCCCCCTCTCCCGCCGGGCACTGGCCAACTTCTGGTGCTTGACAGGGGGGGGACTGTCTGTGCTCTGGCTCCGTGATAGACTGGCTGGCCTGGTGGCCGGTGCACTCCACATACCTGTGACAACAGGCACCACTGGTCTCTGTGATTTTGTGGATGAGGTGCTACTACGGAACCTATGAGTTGGATGGGGGGGTGGTGTGAAATAGGTTAAGGGTGGACAGGAAAAGTTTGGAGACACTGGGACGGGTAGCTGGAGGGGGTTTGGGAGTGGAGGAAGAGGAGGTGGTTGTAGGAGGTGTAACTTTTGTGGCTTTGGGTGCAGGTGCATGCGCTGGAGGCTGTCGTGAGGTGGGTGTATGTTGGGTGGGTGTGTGCCTGCGTTTGTGTATCTTGGGAGGGGGCATCACAGACACACTGGGAGAGGACACAGGGGACGTGTGAATGGTAGTGGGGGTGGTGACTGCACGTGAGCGGGGTGTGCTGCTGGGTGTGCTGGTGCGGGACGTAGTGGCTGTAGAGGTAGTGCATGCAGGTGTGAGTGTAGACAAGACTGGGAGGGAGGAGGGAGACGACGACGAGGGGGACACAGTGGAGGCAGTGGATGTTGGTGTGTCTGTATGTGTGTGATGCTTGCGTGAGTGCCTGTGGGATGTGTGGTGCTTATGTTTGCAAGAGCTTCCCTTGTGTGGTGAGGTGTGTGCAGGCTGGCCTGATGGTGTGCTTGGGATAGGCAGAGGTACAGGGGATTGGGTCTGGGTGGAGGAAGTTGGAGGGGGAGGCTTGACACAGGGACAATGGCTGCCATCAGTGCTGAGGCCAGAGTCTGAACGGATCGATGAAGGGCAGCCTGACCAGAATGAATGCCCTTCAGGAATGCATTTGTGTGTTGCAACTCCCTTTCTACACCCTGGATGGCATTCAAAATGGTAGATTGCCCAACAGTGAGGGACCTGAGGAGGTCAATGGCCTCCTCACTGAGGGCAGCAGAGGTGACAGGGGCTGAGGTGCCTGGGGCGAAGGTGATGCCCACCCTTCTGGGTGAGCGGGCACAGTGCGAAGGCTGAGGGGCTGCTGGGAGGGCGGTGCTGGTAGGGGGGTGGCGGCTGTACCTGTTGAAGTGGGGGGCACAGATGTTGCCGCCACCACAAGGGAGCTCCCATCGGAGGACGAGTCCGTGTCGTTGGTTGCAGATCCTGTGACCGCCGTGGTGCTCCCCTGGCCCTCCGTCCCACTGGTGTATTCTGAGTCCGTAGTGTGGGCCTCCATGCCCATGTGGGATGCAGCTCCCTCGTGCTCCGGTGCCACTGCACCTCCACCTGATGATGCTAATGCACACAAGAACAGGAAGACCGCAAAAAAAAAGGGGGGGGAACAGAAGAAAGACATGTTGAGTGCATGGATTACCCCTACCGTTGGCGGACAAGACAGACACAGCAGCCCCCTGCACTACGTCGCGCTGTTGGGCTCTACACTGCAATTCCTGGGAAATGGCCTACAAGGCTATGTACGACATCTGCACACATAGATGACACAGGGGCATGAATACCTGTACTTGGCACTCTACAGAGGTGGGGTGGGGGGTAACAAGGCCATGCCTTACGAAGGGGCCTAGCCTACGGAACTCGCCCTGGCCTAGGGAAACACACAGCCCTCCTCCCCCACCCAGACCCCTCCACTGCGCGCAATGTCAGCAGAATGAGAGTGTACTCACCCCCTTGTGTCTGCTGTGATGCCCTCAAGCGCCCATCCAACTCAGGGTAGGCCACCGCCAGGATCCGGAACATCAGGGGGGTCATGGTTCGACGGGCACCCCTCCCACGTTGGGAGGCCATCCCCAGCTGAGCCTCCTCCGTCTTCTTGCTCCAGCGGCGAATGTCCTCCCATCTCGTCCGGCAGTGGGTGCTCCATCTGTGGTGGACCCCCAGGGTCCGGACGTCCTTGGCGATGGCACGCCAAATATACAGGGGAATAATAGAAGTAATTACAACTGCGCCGTCAAAGTGAGTGGCCCCCATCCCTACCCTTGCCATGTGGCACATGCACCCACCGTCTTTCATGCACGCAGAACTCGGCCCCCTTCCTTCTTACAACCAGCCCTCTCCACACATGCATAGCCCATACAGCATTGATACTCACAAACATTGTTTCAGGGGCCGCAAAGTTTCGTCTGTGATGCGACGAGGGCCGCATTGATGCCAGCAAAGTGGCAGTCTTGGAGGGGGGGAGAGAGGGGGAGGCGATAAGGTGGGTGTTGTTCATGTGTAATAGGAACCCAGGCCACCCTATGAGTGCAAATAACAACAGACCTGCCTCTTAGTTCACTATTGGCAATGTTGTCAGTGTGTGGACAAGACCTCAATCAACCTTTAAAGAAATACTTGCCTGTTCATTTTTATTTTTTATGCCGAAGCGAGTAAACAGCTGCCGGGTGCTGCTGTTGATCAGGGGGCCTCATATAAAGGTCAAGAGGGCCGCATGCGGCCCCCGGGCCGTACTTTGAGTATCACTGCCATACAGCATGCTCCCTGTGTACTTACCTGTTGGTCTGGAGGACCGTAGAGTAGTGTGTACTGGGGGAGGACCCCATCCACGAGCTTCTCCAACTCCTCCGCAGTGAAGGCAGGGGCCCTTTCCCCAGACGCACGAGCCATTGTCTCTTCCAGACCGAGGTCACAGCAGCACTTGCAGTGTAGGTCCTCTGCTGTCGAAGATCAGGTATCGAGTGATTGAAGTGATAGAAAATGGCGGTCACGTCCGCAGCGGTCACGTCCGCGGCGGTGCGTACCATCACCGCCGGCGTACATCGTCATTGGCTCCTGGGACCCATAGGGTCCAATGTTAACCAATGCAGCACTGCGCCGCGGTCTTCGACCGCCTTCCCCGACGGTGTACAATGCCAGCGCTGTTACCTCACATCCCATTGTCCCACTTTAGAGGTCAGGCAGCCGCCATTTCAGGGGCCCACATGGCCTAATTACCAACTGCGTCACATATACCTAGGCCTACTCTCAACACACATACAGGCCTGAATTTGTGTATGAATCGTGTTCTGTCTAGACTGTGGGTACATACCTCTGAGTTGTTTGACTCTGTGGTCGCTGTTGTCCTTCATAGGCACCGTCCGCTGGGCCATGTGAGGAGATGGCGGAATCCTCCGGTGTACCGACCGCTGGTGGACCTGTTGACAATGGAGGAAAGAAATGTGATCATCGCCTACAGGTTTGACCGTGCCACAATCCAGGAACTGTGTACCCAGTTGGAGCCAGACCTGATGTCAGCAATCCGCCATCCCACAGGAATCCCCCCTCAAGTGCAGGTGCCGTCAGTGCTCCATTTCCTTGCAAGTGGGTCATTTCAAACAACTGTGGCCATGGCATCAGGGATGTCACAGCCTATGTTTTCCAACGTGTTGTCCAGAGTGTTGTCTGCCCTGCTGAAACACATACGCAGCTACATCGTTTTCCCTCAGGTGGAGGACTTGCCTACAGTGAAAGGTGATTTCTATGCCCTTGGACATATCCCCAACATCATAGGTGCTATTGATGGGACCCATGTGGCTTTGGTTCCCCCCCACAGGAGTGAACAGGTGTACAGGAACCGGAAGAGTTATCATTCCATGAATGTACAGATGGTGTATTTGGCAGACCAGTACATCTCCCATGTGAATGCCATTTTCCCTGGCTCAGTGCATGACACCTACATTATGCGGAATAGCAGCATCCCTTATGTGATGGGTCAACTCCAGAGGCACCGGGTGTGGCTATTAGGTGACTCTGGTTACCCCAACCTGTCATGGCTACTGACCCCAGTGAGGAATCCCAGGACCAGGGCAGAGGAACGCTACAATGAGGCCCATGGGTGAACTAGGAGGGTGATTGAACGCACCTTTGGCCTCCTGAAGGCCAGGTTTAGGTGCCTCCATATTACAGGTGGATCCCTATTCTCACCAAAGAAGGTGTGCCAGATCATCGTGGCCTGCTGTATGCTTCATAACTTGACTTTGTGACGACAGGTGCCTTTTCTGCAGGAGGATGGTCCAGATGGCGGTGTTGTGGCAGCTGTGGAGCCTGTGGACAGTGATGAGGAGGAAGCAGAGGAAGAAGACATTGACAACAGGGACTCAGTCATCCAGCAATATTTCCAGTGAGACACAGGTGAGAATACATTCCTGCCTACTACAAGTACTTTTACACTTCTACCTCTCTCCTGTCTGTCGATTTCACCCAGTGTATGGTCACTGAGTTGTCACTTTCCCTTACGGTTTCACAGGTGTGGGTCCCACTGTGTGTCATCTGCTTAGATTCCTCATGGACTAGAGCTGTGTCACAACGGTATGTTGACATTACTATTTCCTGGAAATGTTGTCACTGTAATTGCAAATACACTATTTCGAAATCACAGACAGACTCCTGATCTTTTGGTGTTTTAGGTGTGTTTATTTACATAAAAATTATTGGAGGGGGAAGTTAAATGGTTAGGGGTGATGGCGGAGGAGTGTCCATGGCAGAGTCCAGTTTATTAGTCTCATAGGTGCATTGCCCATATGGGCATAGGAAGTGGAGCTGGGGCAGTTCAAATATGGACAGGGTGACAAAGTGGGACAGTGGGTTGACAATCAGGGTGGTCTCATTTCTTGGCGGGGTCTTGGCATTGTGCTCTGTCTTGTTCCTGGATCTCAGGGACCGCTTGCGGGGTGGTTCTCCATCTGCTGGGGGTGGGGTGCTGGTGTGGTGGTCCTGTGGCAGTGCCTCCTGTCCACTAGCGGAGGTGGTGGGCAGTTCATCGTCCAGGCTAGTGTCAGGGGCCCCTTGGAGTGCCACAGTGTCCCTCCTGGTGTTGAGTATTTCCTTCAGCACCCCTATGATGGTGCCCAGGGCGGAGCTGTTGGTTCTGAGTTCCTCCCTGAACCCCAAATACTGTTCCTCCTGCATGCGCTGGGTCTCCTGAAACTTGGCCAGGACCGTTACCATCGTCTCCTGGGAGTAGTGGTATGCTCCCATGATGGAGGAGAGGGCCTCGTGGAGAGTGGGTTCCCTGGGCCTGTCCGCCCCCTGTCGCACAGCAGCCCTCCCAGTTCCCCTGTGTTCCTGTGCCTCCGTCCCCTGGACCGTGTGCCCACTACCACTGCCCCCAGGTCCCTGTTGTTGTTGGGGTGGTGGGTTATCCTGGGTTCCCTGTAGTGGTGGACACACAGCTGATTGACGTGTCCTGGTGACGGAGGTATGGGCCCGCTGGGTGGGTGCTGTGCTGGTGTTACCAGAGGGTGGAAGGTCTGTGGTGGCCTGTGCCTGTGTGAGGGGAACCGACTGTCCCGAGGCCCACAATGGTCTGGGCTGGTCAACTAGATCCAGGTGGACAGAGCTGCTGTCATCACTGTGGGCCTCTTCTGTGGGTGGGGTGGAGATGTCTGGACCCTCCTGTCTGGTGACGTTGGGTAGTGGTCCTGCAGGGGTGGAAAAGCATGATTATTGCATCTGTGTGTGTCATGGTGTGCAATGGGTGGGTGGCCGTGTACCTCAGTGCTGGCATTCCTGTGTGGGGGCTTGTGTGATGATGGTTTAGGGGGTTGTATGGGTATGTGCAGTGGGCATGCTTTAGTGATGGGTGTCCATGCTTTGTTTTTGCATGCAGGGCTTGGTGTTGGGATGGGTGGGTTGTGATAGTGGGACATTTGTGAGGAGTAGGAGTGATGGGGGTGAGGGTGAGGGTGTGGGTATGTGCTAGCATGGAGGTAGGGTGGGGGATGTAATAGTTAAGATTTTTCTTACCAGAGTCCATTTCTCCACCGACTCCTGCGAGGCCCTCAGGATGCAGAATCTCCAAGACCTGCTCCTCCCATGTTGTTAGTTGTGGGGGAGGAGGCGGGGGTCTGCCGCCAGTCCGCTGGACCGCCTGGTGGTGTCTTGAGACCACGGAACACACCTTCCCCCGTAGGTCGTTCCACCTCTTCCTGATGTCGTCCCGATTTCTTGGGTGTTGTCCCACTGCGTTCACCCTGTCGACTATTCTTCGCCATAGCTCCATCTTGCTTGCAATTGAGGTGTGCTGCACCTGTGCTCCAAATAGCTGTGGCTCTACCCGGACGATTTCCTCCACCATGACCCTGAGCTCCTCCTCCGAGAACCTGGGGTGTCTTTGCTGTGCCATGGGGTGGTGTGGGTGATGTGTGGGGTGGAGTGTGTGGTGATAAGTGTGGTGATATGTAGTGGTGTGTGGTGTTTTGTGCGTGGAAGTTGTGTGGGTGATGGTGTTGTGTGCCTGTGGATGCTGTTGTTCTTGCTGGTGCTCTCGCTCTGGCTTTCTTTTGGAATTTTTTGTCGTAGGGGTTTGTGGGTGATGTGGGTGTGTGTTTTATATTGTATTGGGTGTGTGGGAGTGGTGTGTGTATGTGTATCAGGTGTGTGTATTTCGAATTGTCCAATGTGGCGGTGTTTTGTAGAAGTGTGTGTATTTTGAGCACGGCGGTGTGTACCACCAATGGAATACCGCGGTTGAAAGACCGCCGCGTGGAT
This sequence comes from Pleurodeles waltl, assembly GCF_031143425.1. Lineage (NCBI taxonomy): Eukaryota > Metazoa > Chordata > Amphibia > Caudata > Salamandridae > Pleurodeles > Pleurodeles waltl. The sequence continues at coordinate 1,327,225,992 of NC_090446.1, read as the reverse complement.
TTGTGGGTCGTGATAGTATGGGCGTATTTCTGTTGGCGTGACGGTGGAGGTTTTGTTTTCGCCAGTTTATCACTGGCCTTTGGTGTGGCGGAGTTGTGTGGGTGTTTGAATTTTGACGGATTCCGAGCTGTGGGTCATAATAGCTGTGGCGGAAATCCACGGGCACGGCGGTGTGTTAGTGGTCTTCTGCACGGCGGTAAGCGGCTTTTACCGCCAATGTTGTAATGACCCCCTAAGTCTATTATATTGCTGACAAAGGTGGTGGTCTCTGTATGAGGGTTTGGCACAAGGCAAAGCTGGTTGTGATGTGTAGGTGCTCCATGTAGCTGGTCACAGTGCATGTGGCGTTGGTGCTGATGATCTTGTCTGGCCATCCTGTAGCTGGGAGGGCTGGCAGCAGTGATATCTGGTGCAAAGACTGTGTTCGGCCATGGTTCTGTGAAGAAATGCAGGTCTGGCTTGTGGCCATGCAGCAGGTCCCACATCTCAATGGTGGGTTTGTTACGCAAGCAGGGGTTGAGAAGCATGCATGTGAGTGTGGAGTGGTGTGTGGGTGGTGGCTAGTTACTGTGTCTGTGAGCGGCGGGATTCTTGGTGCAGAAGTGGTGAATGTTGGAGAGATCAGTTGAGTCTGGAAAGGCTAATCAATCCTTACCAGGCTGGTACGGAGTGAATTCCCTCCAGGAAGGACTGGTGAATTCTCTACCAGCGGGATAAGCAAGGATGAGACTGGTTGAGAAAACAGGATGTTAGGTGGCCCAAAGGACATGCTTAATATTAACGGTTTGAACTCTCCCACCAAATGGGAATTCTCAAGACGGAACTTGTAGATTTTCTTTGTCCTAGAGGCTCATCACTCCAAGGACAGAGCTAAATCCAAGTGAAGGAAAGGTTTGCTAGGTGAGTCTTGCATGAGGAACTCTAAACAAGGGAGAGACAGGAATACTACAAGGCTCAGACTGTTCCTTAGAGGCACCATGTATGGCGATAGCAAGGGGACATCAAAAGGTATTTTCTTTGAAGAGTAGGTTCAGAGGACTCTTGAATACTGTATGGAAAAATTGCTACTTTTCAGAAGGAAGATCTCTTAGTATGGGGTTGATTACAATATGGTTCGTGCTAGCCAGGCTAGTTAGAATGAGTGGGAGATGGTTTGTGAGTTTGTGACCTAAAAAATTTTCAGCTTATGATGCTGTTCACCAGATAAGTAATCTGTTGGATGCACAGAAAAGATAACATCTAAATAACAAACATTTCACTTTTTACTCTCCTGCACAAGATTCCTTTGCTCGGATTAATTTTGCCTTCTTCTAGAGAACTGGCCTGCACATGCCATAGATGCAGATACAGTTTCACAAACATTGTCAGAACAACATGTGACCATTATAACTATGCAGACATTGTCTATGCATTCAAATGAGAGAGGCTGGAACTTGTATTTTTGTCCCTCCTCTGAGGCAGGAAGATCTAAAAAGTCAAACAACACTATTTTTCTGAACATGAAAATGGTAAAGCTTCAAAGAGAGTCTCTGGCGAGTATTGGTGGTTCAAGTAGCAGTGATAAAGAGGGTATATGTGTTGCAGGAGAGTGAAATTAGATCCTGCACTGCCATTGGAAATAAATACCTCTATAACAATGGAGTAATACGATAACTGGGGCATATCTGGAGAACATGCAGCTACCCAGTTTAAAGGGGAAGATAGAGACAATCTTGGATAAGGTTCCCATAAAAATTTGAAAAACAGGTAGCTAAGGCATCTGGAGATAAGAGATTCACTTACAGAATTCACAAAAGCTTTGGAAGTATACTTGGCACCTCATCTGTCAGATCTTTTCAGTGATGTTCAGCAGTGAGGTCATGAGCCCTGATCACAATATCCTAGACAGAGGGGAAGGACATTTACTGGGTCAAGCTTTATTTTGCTCTTGAATGCTGGTGCAAAAATAGTAGCCGAGGCAATTGCAGACTGGGCAAAAGTTTCCCATGGGGGAAAAGTGGGGTTCATGAAGTCCATACGGGGTGCCAATAACATATGAAAAATAGTGAGTAAGCTGCACTTATTTATGGGCCACATGTCTGAAACTCAGATTCTGTGTTTGTGACCACTAAAAATTGTGTTTCCAAAGTAAGAAACACATTTTAGGATATGTAAACTTTTATTGAATCCTACAACGGTTTCCAGATGGTTACCGAATCACAATGTAGAGGGAGCGATGTAGGAAAATGAGAGTATTGAGTGAGGAGGTAATGATCCACCTAAAGTAATAATCACAGTCTTTGGTAGGGTGCATCACTTGGGGGAAGTCACTAAATTAGTCTGAGCTCAATCCCACTGGCTGCTATGGCACAGAGCAAACAGGATTAAGTTAGAGGCAATGTGTAAAGCTTTTAGTCAGTACTCAAATAGTAATACATTATAAAACAGCACAATAAAAAATCCCATATTACTTAGGAAAATAGATTATTTTTTAATAAATAAAATGACACGAAAATAGCAAAAATCCAATAAAGGGAACAGGAGATCTGAATTTTGAAAGCTTAAGGTTCAAAATAGTAATAAAAAGTGTTACGCACCAACTATGGTCATCTAATTGAGAGTGACCAGTACCTAGGTGCAAGCTAAGGATGACCACAATAGAGCGCAGGTTGGATAAAAAAAACAGGTTCAACCTGTTAGGAAGTTTAACCTTCGGACTTAGGGCCTCATCATGGTCACCCTCACGGTGACGGCTGGGCTGCTGCACTACAGGTGGCCTGACGGCCACAATACAACTTTGGTGGGTGGATCCGCCAGGGGACCGCTATCACCACCTGGAACTTTAAATGAACTACCGTGCTGATAACTCAGCTTTCCATGGTGGTCACACAGCCATGGAAAGGCTGACAGAAAGCCAGTGCTGCGGGCCACAGGAGGTCCCCTGCACTGCCCATGGCATGGGTAGTGCAGGGTCCCCCCTGCCCAGCACCATCGGAATGTGCACTGTCTTCTTTGCGGTGGTGCTGCTGTGTTACGGTATAGGCCTCGGCTTCTCATAGGGAGCCAAACCCAATACCAGCGCACTGTTCCTGCTGGTCAGCCCGGCGGGAATGGTGTACACAATGTTCCTGCCAGTCAGCCCGGCGGGAACATTGTAATACACTTGGGATGGACACCACAGCCATGGTGCTGGTGTCTTCCCAGCAAGTTTGACAGTTGGCTCGTCCGACCACTAAGCTTGTAATGAGGCCCTTAGTCACTGAAAAGAAAATCGTCAGCAGGGTAAGACAGCAGCTTTTGCCAAAGAGGTCTCCATGACGTCAGACAGCTGCTGGACGAGGTCCCAGTGAAGCAGCTGACTTCTGGCAGGAAAGCACTGAGCGGGAGAAATTTGAATTTTGCACTCAAGAAAGGTCCAAGGCCAGTCGCATACTTCTGGTGATGATTTCTACCTTTGAACTTAGTCACTTTTTTGGAGCTCGGATTCTTCTAGTGGGGTAAAGCTGCAGACAGTAGCCGAAGAAGGCTCCACAAACTCTGTTACCTTAACTGTGAGGCCCCAATTAATCGGATTTGGTACTGTGGAAAAGTGCCAAATGGGAGCAATCTGAATCTTAGCCCAGTGACCTCTGGAGGTCTTTGGAGCCAAAAGGTTTGTAAGTTCCAAGTTTCAGGATATGTTAGAAGGAGTACACTTTGACACAGCTATGGATCCCTAGACTTTGGGAACAGCACTTAGGGGTCAAAACTCATACCACCAGAGGCCAGCAGCAGGGTTCAGGGGGGTCAGAATTGGTCAGCTAGGCAGTTGAAGCCTCTTGTAGCTTGTTGCACCCCTGTAGTTTGAAAATGAGGTCAGCTTTAAGAAGTCCACTTCTTTGTCCTGGGTACAAGAGGAACAGCAGACCCACTCTTCTGGGCATCTCTTCCTAGGTCTCAGAAAGCAGGTTCTGCCCTCTTCTAATCTTCCCCAGGTCAAGTCGTATTTTGAGGAAATTATCCTGGGTGCCAAATTTATGTCTGGCACTAGCCTATGGGTAGCTCCTGGCCGCTCCCTTACCAATAGGGTAAAAGGTTCCAGGGTAACCCTACCCACTTTTGCAGCCCTTCCTGTGTGCCGTACAGCAAACAATCCTGTAGGGCCCCTCTCTGCCTAAATCTAAGATGGCAAAACCTTTTACACTAAGGGCCACTCACCTTAACTCCCAGGACTTCTGTAGAAGCAAAGATGTTCCACCACTTTAACCTGAGACTAATAGTATCAGAAGAGATGCCTGACGCCAGTGACTGACCCTGAGAGTAATAGGGGTTGAAGGGAGAGGAAGATAGAGAGCGAGAGAGAGAGAGAGAGAGAGAGAGAGAGAGAGAGAGAGAGAGAGAGAGAGAGAGAGAGAGAGAGAGAGAGAGAGAGATGGTTCAGGTGTACCTGGAGCACTTGTGGAAATAATGACAAGTGTGTGCTGGTCCTTTGAGCAGGACCCTGTATCTGCCAGTGGAGGTACTCTGTGACAAAATAACACAATCACTTTAGGCAACCATACATGAATGTTTTACAATCAGCTAGAGCATGCTTTCTTGCCCGTAAGGTCAAATTAGGCTTAAGCGATGAATTGCTCTTTTTCTAAAAAGATTCATTTAAGAGAGTGTTTTTGGAAGTCCTTGAGAAAATATCAAACAATAATTACAGAAAGAATTCCGAGTCCACTTGGGGGTCTTTTTTATCTTTTTCTTCAGATAACATTTCATCATTTAAATTCAAAGGGTGCCCTGGAAGAAAGTAGAATCCAAAAGCAAGAGGTTAGTGCACTAACCTGAGATCCATGTAGTAGGCAGAAGCAGCTAGAGTGTTGTGAGGTGGTGAGAGAATGATGGTCATAGTTGAAGCGCTGGTTGAATAACCGGGTTCAAGGGTATAAAAAGTCGTCTTGAAGGAACATGATTTCAAGAGAGGTTGTAAGCCCCCAGTTTCCAGGGGACATCTGGTTTACATCATTCAACTACTCACTTTTGATGACAACATAATATTGAAAACGTGGACATAAATTAAATAGGAGTTAAGATACTAAGAAATTTTCTTTCAACCCATATACAGAGTTTTACTTTAGTGACTTGCTGCTGAGTGTGAGCCTCCAGCTGAGCTTGGAGGGTTGGCCAAGCTGCTTTGAGGACCCTTCTGTGCAGTGGAGAGAGTGTGGACATGAGAATTGAGAGTCCCTGAGAGTGAATAGGGCTGGCAGTATGTCACCAACACATCCACTGCATGCAAGCAGTGTCTGACTTTCTCCCATGAATGTGGCACTCCTGGACTCTAAGTGTACATACCCCACTGCACTGCAACACATGCCAATGTTGTGCCACATATAATTCCATGCTGCATTGGTCAGCTGGATTTGAGGGCCCCTGTAAATCTGAGGATATCTCTAAAGGAATACTTCCTAGTTGATCCCCAATTCCTCCTGGAAGGGGTCCCTCTCTTTTTGATATTTTTTTTGCAGTGAAAGGAAAAGCAGGATGAAGAATTGTGTGGTGGTCATTAGGTGGTATTGTAGTGGTCCTTGGACGGGGGAATGCCACAGATGTGAAACCAAATATTTTGTTTTACATAAATATTGTTACTACAAAAATATCAAAGAGCACAATATAGACGGTAGGAATATTGTTTTTTATGGATATATTTTAAAATACTGTTGTATATTGTATTGTTTAATTTAATATAGTTGTATTAATATTGTTTTAAATATTGTAATATATATTAGTCTTAATAACTTTACCTAATATATCAATGTAATTGTTTTAATTTTTTCATGTATAGTTAGTATTTTTAACATGTAATTATAATTTGTTTACATTAAAAAAAAAGTCAGCACCCTGTCTTCCAGTGGTGAGAAGTACTCAATTATTGTGTCTTTAGCTACATGTGCCACTAGCGTGTGCCTGATTTTTAAGCACCTGAAACGCTCTGTGTCAAATAAATAATATTCTTGCCTGAGTGCCCCCAGGGACATCAGGCTGTATTTTCTGCAGATACCCCGTAGGTGGTGATGCCTATTAGATCCCACCCAGTGAACTAATTTGTTAGACCTGTCAGTCTGAGGACGGTCTTTCCCCAAACGTTTTCACCTCACCCCAGTGTGGTGTGGGTATGAGACGTGTATGTTGGACGTGGTGTGTGTTGCTTGTGTGTGTGTGTGTGCGTGTATGTAGATGTGTTTGTGTGTTGAGATGGGTGTATGTTTGCGTGTGTGTGTGTGGGCGTCGCTAGCCGTGGCAGAGTTATGTGTTGTGTGTGGGTGTGTACTATTGGCCTTCCCTCCAGTGTGTGTTAGGTGGGTGTACTTACGGGTGTTGTTTTCATCACCGTCGCTGATTCTGGAGTTGGATGGCCAGCAGGAGCAGTGGGAAGACTTCCAGTTCGAGTTCCATGGCGGCTGCAGACGTTTCTGTGCTCCTAAAGGTGAGTGTCTCCTTTTATGTTGGTCGTTTCCCCCAGCATTCTCCTGGCAGTGATAACGTCCCGGAAATCCTAGCGTGTGCTGGGTCGTAATATGGTCGGCGGGAACATGGTCCCCGGTACCCTGGAGACGTCTACCGCAGGCTGTGGCGGTCCACTCGTATTGGCGGTACTGGCTGTGTTCTGTTGGGAACACCACCATGGTCATAATATGGCGGTCTTCACCACCGGTCCGGCGGCGGTGCAACCGCCATCGCCACTGTGGCAGTCCTCGGACCACCAAAGTCCTAATGAGGGCCTTAGTGTGGACAGCTGGAATCACTCTAAAGCTGCTCCTTAAGAACTGCTTCTTTGTGTGACTTCAAATCTTCTGTGCTGACAGGGTAGAAGGTGGTTATTATAGGCACAGTACCACCCACAATCTCCCACTTTCTCAGGTCTTTAAATACCTTGGAAGGGTGGAAGAAGGTGGGTGACACCTCCAACCAGAGATCCCGGAGAGATGGCAGAAAAAAAAGGGGAAGTGAGTGCTTGCCCTGGAAAATATCACAACAGTGGTTGACCACCCTTTCCCGCTTCCCCTTTCACCCCCCCCCCCCAGTGACGTCATCAGAGGCTGCCCCTCATTCCAGCGCAATCGGAAGAGAAATGAAAGCATTTCTCTTCTGATCGGGGGTGGGGCAGGCAGAGAGGCATCAAAGGAAAGGCCTTTTCTTTGAAGTCTTTCTGAGCATTTCTGCAACCCGATCGTGAAGCGATCAGGCTGCAGAAATGCCCACAAGACAGGAGGGATTTTGTTTTGGTGATTGTAAACAATAAAGGGGAGAGACCCCTTAGGCAAGGGTTGCTCCCCTGGGAGGCATTTTTGAATTAGGCCTCTTCTGCCACCGCCACTAGGGATAATTTATTTTGTGATTTTTTAGATGTGGGGAGCGACCCCTTAGGCAAGGGTCGTTCCCTTAGGGGGCAAATTTATTTTTGGCCATTTCCGTCCCCCTTGGGGGAATATCGGCCTATTTTAAACCACTTAGGCACCATGGATTGGTGTGTGTGTTTTGTTTGGGGGGGATCAGCCCCTTGGGCAAGGGTCTCTCCCCATTGGGGCACATTACTCTTGGCCATTTCTGCCCCCCTTGGGGGCACATCAGCCTATTTTTGTAAGACTCTTCTGTACCCAAGGGGGGCAGAAAGCCCAGCAGACACCAGGGAAGAATTGTTTTAAAAAAAAGAGGGCGTGGGTATGCCTATACTTCCACCCCAAATAAATGGGGACAAAGTTGTTCTGCCCACCGGTAGGCAGATGGGGCAATTACCCCCGATCCACTCCCTGGGGGAGGGGGACAGAAAGCCTACTAGATGCCAGGGAATAAAAAGAAAATTGTGTGGTGGTAGCTACCAACCAGTATGGGCATGGTTATGCCCCCACCCCAGCTGAAGGGGTAACAGTCTTTCAGCTCTCCACCCGCACACTAAAACATCTTATCCCACGGCAAGCAAGAGGACATTTGATTATTTTGGGTTTTGGTTTTACATTTGGGCCATGAGAGTTTGGCTAACTCTTTAAATCGTCCCACTTGGAATGGTGAGAGCCACACTTTTTGGACTTTGGGACGCTGCCATGTATAAAAATCTACGAGACCTACACACATCTGAAAATTAAACATCTGGGTGAGTCCAGGATGGTGTGCTTCATATGCACCCTGCAACATTTTCTTACCCACAGTGCCCTGCAAACCTCCAACTTTGCTTGAAATCACACCTTTTTCCAACATTTTTGTGATGGAACCTTCTGTAATCTGCAGGAATCCACAAAATTCCTACCACCCAGCATTTGCAAATCTATACCGATAAAAATTCTGCCCCACTTGTCAGCCTAAAAACGTTTTTCTTCATACTGCCCTTTTGGACCCACTTTGGTTCCCCTTCAATTTTAACATGTGTTACTTTTCCCTGTCACAGGCACTTGGCCCACCTACACAAGTGGGGTATCATTTTTATCGAGAGACTAAGGGGAACTATGGGTAGTGTGGTGATCCCACACAGAAATGTGGGAAAAGTGTTTTTTTTGCTAAATTCGAAGTTTGCTAAGGATTCTGGGTAAGCAAATACGGGGGAATCATTGCAAGTCACAACTCCCTGGACTCCATTGGGTGTCTAGCTTTCGTAAATGTCTGGGTTTGGTAGGTTTCCCTAGATGGCTGCTGAGCCCAGGACCAAAAATGCGGGTGCCCTCCCCACCCCCACAAAAACAGGAAGTTTTGTATTTGAAAATGTTGATGTGCCCATACAGTGTTTTGGGGCATTTCCTGTCGCAGGCACTAGGCCTACCCACACAAGTGAGGTACCATTTTTATTAGGAGACCGGAGGGAATGCTAGGGAGAAGGAAGGTAGTGGCATTTTGAGGTTTGCAAAGGATTCTGGGTAACAGAACCTGGTGAGACCCCCACAAGTCACCCCATCATGGATTCCCCTAGGTGTCTAGTTTTGAAAAATGCACAGGTTTGGTAGGTTTCCCTATTTGCCGGCTGAGCTAGAGGCCAAAATCCACAGCTAAGCACTTTCCAAAAAACACGTCAGAAATCAATGTAAAAATATGATGTGTCCATGTTGCATTTCCTGTTGCGGGCATTAGGCCTACCCCCACAAGTGAGGTACCATTTTTATCGGGAGACTCAGGGGAACACAGAATAGAAGAACAAGTGTTATTGCCCCTTGTCTTTCTCTACATTTTGTCCTTCCAAATGTAAGACAGTGTGTAAAAAAGACGTCTATTTGAGAAATGCCCTGTAATTCACATGCTAGTATGGGGACCTCGGAATTCAGAGATATGCAAATAACCACTGCTTCTCAACACCTTATCTTATGCCCATTTTGGAAATACAAAGGTTTCCTTGATACCTATTTTTCACTATTTATATTTCACCAAATTAATTGCTTTATATCCGGTATACAATGAAAACCCATTGCAAGGTGCAGCTCATTTGTTGGCTCTGGGTACCTGGCGTTCTTGATGAACCTACACGCCTTACATATCCCTGCAACCAGAAGAGTCCAGCAGACGTAACATTATATTGCTTTTAAAAATCTGCCATAGCTGGAAAAAGTTATAGAAGAAAACGTGGGCAGAAATGGCTCTTTTTTCACCTGAATTTCAATATTTCTTTATTTAAGCTGTTACTTTCTGGTGGAGCTACACAAATGACCCCTTGCTGAATTCAGAATTTTGTCTACTTTTCAGAAATGTTTAGCTGTCCGGGATCCAACATTGGTTTTACACCCATTTCTGGCACTAACTGGAAGGAGGCTGAAAGCACAAAAATAGTAAAAATGGGGTATGCCCCAGTAAAATGCCAAAATTGTGTTGAAAAACATGGTTTTCTGTTTCAAGTCTGCCTGTTCTTGAAAGCTGGGAAAATTGTGATTTCAGCACTGCATATCATTTGTTGATGCAATTTTCAGGTTAAAAAAACACCAGCTTTCTTCTGCAGCCCTTTATTCCCATTTAAAAAACAACAAAAAAGAATTTGCTGTATTTTGGCAAATTTCTTGGTCTCCTCCAGGGGAACCCACGAACTCTGGGTACCTCTAGAATTCCTAGGATGCTGGAAAAAAATGGCACAAATTTGGCGTGGGTAGTTTATGTGGGCAAAAAGTTATGAGGGCCTAAGTGCGAACTTCCCCAAATAGCCAGAAAAAGGCCTGGAACCTGAGGGTAAAAGGCCTGGCAGCGAAGGGATTAATGTCTTTTATTTATAATTTATATTATTTGGGGGGTGTTGCAGATTTTTGGGAGAGTGGGAAGGGAAGCGTATTTCTTTTAAATATATTTCTTTTGTTTTTATTAGGTAAATTATTATTTTTTTTACATTTATTATTATAGTATATTTTATTTTGAATATTTTTTAATAATTTTGCATTGTTAGGTATTTAAATGTTTATTTAAAAACGATTAGGAGTTCGGATGGTATATGTCACACTTCTTAAGTTCAAAAATGTTCATGTTTTGACTTATGTTGGAGTGGGAAAAGTAAATGTAACCTGTTAAAAGTCTAGCACATTCCCACTGTTCCTTAGATCTGAATAGTAATAGTACATCTAACGCCTCAAAAATCCAACTGTTGCTTAGAATAGAGTGGGAATAGTAAATCTAGCCCTCCAAAGTCAAACACTTTCCCTACAGCTGCTTCATTGGGGTAGGTATAGTAAATCTAACTTCTCTAAAGTTCAATAATTTCCCTTAATTTGCTTATATTGGAGTGGGAACAGTAGATCTAACCCTTCAAAAGTCAAACACTTTCCCTACAGTTGCTTCATTGGTGAAGGTTTAGTAAATCTAATTTCTCTTAGGTCCAACATTTTCCCTGACTTTGCTTATATTTTAGTGGGAATGGTAAATCTAACCACTCCAAAATCCAACACTTTCACTGATTTTGCTTACATGGAAGTAGGCATAGTACATCCATCCCCTCCAAAGTGCAACACTACTGGAGTAGGAATAATAAACACAACATCTACAAAGTACAGCACTGTCCCTGGTTTTGGTTACATTGAAGTAGGAATAGTAAATCTAAAGTCTCAAATGTCCACCACCTTCACAACTGTTAGCCAAACTTGGCTGGGAAGCAGATACCGGCGGGGACCATCAGTGACAAAGAGTGGACATAGTGCTATAAGCAAACCACTATACTATCCCCTGATGGTAGAATATGCCTCATTCATTTAAAATTCCTTACACCACCTCTACCGCTCAACATCTCTAAACTCTTGCTGCATCCAGACTCGCTGCCTGAGATGATGTGGTGGAGAAAGGTGTTAATATTTTAGGATGGAAAGATGGAATAGTTTCTTACCTGTAACTCCAGTTCTCTCGTAGGGGTATTTCCATGATAGTCATAAGCACTGAATAGTTCTGCACGCCTGCGGGGACCCCGGAGCACTGTTCTGAAGTGTGTTCTTAAGTGTAGATGTTTGCCTTTCTTGAAAAAGGCCTGTAAAGTCACTTAAGAATATCAATGTGCAGCCTACAGGAAAATCTACAAAGGCCAAATTGTTCATTCTTTTGGTTGAAAAAAAAGGAAACTGTAGTACAGATATACCTTTAAAACACATTTATTCTGGAAATGTAGTAGAAACCATCTTTTCCAACTTTTTTACAACTTCAAAATAAGGGTGAAACAATGCAGGGCAGTGTAGCCCATAGGCTGCCATTATACAGAATGTAAATAGAGCTGTGCCTTTAAGAAGAGAAAGTCTTTCTGTATCCCATCAGCAAAAGGCAGTTGCCTCAGTTCTTTTTTCCGGCTCCTTCTGACAGGACCCTGAAGCATTGAGCTCCACCTATTATAGGTTTTTTGGACTAAAATTCAACAAAAATCCTTTGGATTTCAATTTCACTCGACCTTTTTCAACCAGAGTGAATGTTTTCTAGCCTTTTTTGTCAAATTCTGACAGAAATGTGAGGCTTTTTTCCACCAGCATGCCTTCTCTTTTTGATAAGTGCCCTAGCTGTGGCAGGAAAAAGGCCAAAACAGACCCACATCAAGTCTGTATTATTTGCCTGCTGTCATCTCATAAGCCTGATGCCTGTGACATTTGTAAAACCTTCTCCAGGAGCACCCTTCGTGACAGGGAGAAAATCCGCCTTCAGACCAAGGAGGACAGTAGACGGAGAGGACAATCTACCACAGACCGAGGAGAAGGTCAGTCTTCTACCAGGGCTCTCACTTTGTCCTCTGGAGCAGCCTCCAGATCTGCTCAGAAGCGTCACAGGTCCCCGACGACGTCGAGAGCATCGGCGTCGAGACAAGGAACGGCACCGACATGCTCGCTGTCGAGAACCAGCTCGCCGTCGAGGAAGAGGCATCGCTCGCCGTCGAGAGCGTTATCATCGTCGAGGCGGCGTAGACATTCGCCGTCGAGAAGTTCCCGGTCCAGGTCACCGTCGACGCTAAGGGGAAGATCGACGTCGGTGGACAGTAGCTGCCGTCGGAGACGATCGCCGTCATCCCACCGACGTCGAGGAAGATCGCCGTCGAGGGGCTCTCAACGGCGAGAGGAGTCAACGCCGAGAGGTACTCGTCGGCGTCGTACTTCAACGTCGAGAAGCTTGTCGGCGTCGAGAAGGCACTCAAAGAGACCAAGGAGGGTCTATACCACCTCAGAATCCTCGGCTTCTCTCATTCTCTTGCCACCTTCGCCTCAGCCTTCTCCTCAGCCATCTCCTCTACCAGCGACACCCCTGACACCTACAGCTCCTCCGCCGGTACCTCTTTCAGAGGCCGTCCCAGTGACTCCTGCAGATTCTACGAGGCAATCTCGACATTCTTCGAGACGCTCCTCTGCGTCTAGACACCGTCATCGGCATGACTCGGATCGCAGGTCTCCTCGTTCCCACCATAGGCACTCATCTTCATCCACAAGAGATTACTCTCCGACGTTATCTGACTCCCCGTCTCCGAGAGTTTCTCCCATAGATGATGTGAACACTTTTCAAGAGGTACTAATTCGCGGTACTACCAAGCTGAACATCCCTCTGGCAGTACCCACCCCAACAAGCTCTGTCATTTTTTAGACACTACACCAGCGTTCTTCCGCTAGACAATTACTACCGCTGGTCCCAGGGTTACTTGAACCGGCAATGAACATTTTCCTAACACCGTCCACAACTAAGACTGCTCCTTCCAGACTCATAAAGTAATATCGTCCTCCGGAGCAGGACCCTTTATTTCTGAGAGCGGATCCAGTACCCGATTTGGTGGTAATCGTGGCTGCTAAGAAGTTGCATTCTACATCTCCGTCTTCTTCTTCTCCACCAGACAAGGAGAGTAGAAAAATTGATGCCGCAGGTCGCAAAGTTTGCTCAACTTCAGCCATCACCATGAAAGCGGCTAGTGCCACTGCCCTATTGGGCAGGTATGATCGCGCCCTTTGGGATTCTGTGCTACAATTTGCAGAATACCTTCCTAAAGACAAAAAGGAGGATTTCTTGGAGATTGTAAATGAAGGTGCCATGGTCTCCAACCAAGTAATAAGCGTGGCTGCAGACTCCTCTGTGATATCTGCACATAATTATTCTCATGGAATATCTTAAGAAGACATTCCTGGCTACGCCTTACTTCACTTAAGCCAGAGGCGCAACAGAGGATACAAAATCTTCCTTTTTCAGGTTCCACTTTGTTTGGTTCTCATGCTGACGACGAAATGTCGAGGATGAAGACAGAATTGGACACTCTGAAGGCAGTGGGCATCGAGAAGCCAAGAGAACAACGGAAAACATTCCGCCCCTACCACCGTAGATTCTTCGCTCAAAGGCTTCAAACACCGCAGTGGATGCCTCCGAGATCCCAGCAACAGCAACACCAGAGACCCTTTTCGACCCAGCGAAAACAAACAAGGGGTCGCTCCACACCACAAACCGCCCGACAGGTCGTCAAGCATCAGCGTCTAAACCCTGAGTCCTCACTTCCCCCTCCTCGGTTACCCACTCCGGTAGGGGGAAGTATTTCACATCATCTGGAAGAGTGGCAACGCATAACATCAGACGCCTGGGTTTTGAATATTGTGCAGAATGGCTACTGTCTCAGGTTCATAAGCCCCCCGCCTTCTGTTCCACCCAAACCGGTGAATTTCCATCTCGACGCTCTAAAAATGGAGGTAACAACCCTATTACAAAAGAAGGGGATAGAACCTGTCCCTATGAACCAGCAGGGAAAGGGAATCTACTCGAGGTACTTCCTGGTACCAAAGAAAGACAAACACGAGTTCCGACCCATTCTCGATCTAAGAGTAGCCAACAAATGGATTTGCAGAGAAAAGTTCAGAATGCTATCCTTACACCAAATCTATCCCCAACTTCGTCAAGGCAATTGGCTCTGTTCAATAGATCTCCGCGACGCTTACTTCCACATTCCTGTGATCTAAAAGCATCGGAAGTTTTTAAGATTTCTCGTCGGAAAAAGTCATTACCAATTTACAGTGCTACCCTTCGGCCTCAAGTCAGCACCGAGGACATTTTCCAAATGCATGGCGGTGGTGGCAGCCCATTTAAGTAAACATCGGATCTTCGTCTATCCCTATCTAGACGATTGGCTCATAAAAGCATTCACATACCTAGAGGCCCAACAGCACTTTAGTTGGACTCACCAACTACTCCAGAGACTGGGCCTTCAGGTCAACCTCTCCAAGTCCACGGCAACACCTGTACAGAGGTTGCACTACTTAGGCGCCATCATCGACACCACTCAAGCAAAGGTGTTTCCTTTGGAGGAACGACTTTTATCAATCCTCCAAAAGTGCCAGCAGCTCGTGAAAATTCCTCAGACCACTGCAAGAGCGATATCCTCTCTCCTGGGGTCGATGGCGTCTTGCATCTACCTCACTCCCAACGCTCGCCTCCATATGAGACCTTTACAGGAATGCCTAGAAAATCAATGGTATCAACTAGTAGACGACTGGGAGAACAGCATCCTTCTTTCTCCCCATGCCATTCAATCCCTCAAGTGGTGGTGTTCTCCGAACAATCTTCTGAAAGGGATGCCATTCCACCAACAGCCTCCAACTCAGACCATAGTCACGGATGCATCGCTGCTCGGATGGGGAGCGCATATGGATCACCTTCAAATTCAAGACTCTTGGTCACAGAGAGAATGACTATATCACATCAATCTCTTAGAGCTACGTGCAGTCCATCTTGCACTCAAGGCCTTCCTCCCGCACTGACTGCGAAAACTCTGCTTCTCCAAACAGACAACATGGCCACCATGTATTATTGAACAAACAAGGGGGTACCAGATCCAGGACTCTGTCTACGGAGGCCCAAACAATCTGGCACTGGCTTCTAGCCAGGAACCTAACAATAGTGACAACTCACCTTCCGGGCATACAGAATGTCCAAGCGGATGCCCTCAGCCGAGCAATGGACGAAAACCACGAGTGGGTTCTACACGACGACGACGTCCACTCCATCTTTTCCATGTGGGGTACCCCTTCTATAGACCTATTCGCAACCCCAGAAAACAAAAAATGCCAAAACTTTGCCTCCAGGTACTACCATCCAGGAACATTGGGGAATGCCCTGTGGATAAACTGGTCAGGAGCATTTCTTTACGCCTTTCCACTGCTTCCCCTGATACCGGCAGTCCTCCTCAAGCTGTCCCACTCCATCACCAAGATGATTCTCATTGCCCAAGAATGGCCACGCCAGTGGTGGTTTCCAGACCTCCTTCACCGATCACTCAGTCCACAC
Source organism: Pleurodeles waltl (assembly GCF_031143425.1). NCBI lineage: Eukaryota > Metazoa > Chordata > Amphibia > Caudata > Salamandridae > Pleurodeles > Pleurodeles waltl. Next base: position 1,327,210,317 of record NC_090446.1, on the reverse strand, counting down.
ATCAGATTAACTTGCCGCCCCGACCTACTCACGAAGTTTCGAGGCCAGATGAGACATCCCAACCTAGGGACATGGAAACTAGGTGTAATGTTGAAACCTCACAGTAAAGAACTGGTGCTAGTGGTTACTGTATCAGAAAGATCTACATGGTTAGTTTCTCAGTATACTGATGTGTTCATTGAGAAATTTGAGAAAAGACGTTTTGATTACCCATTATCTACTTGCCACTGTTCATTGCTTCATTTCTAGAATAAAGTTACACATATTTGAAGTAAAATATAAAATAAACAAGTATTTGCAGAAATACATTTTGGCAAATTCAGGGAACAAATAGTTTGTTTAGAACATGTATGATTTGCAGAGAAATTATAATTTTATGGATCAAATCTGTTTATTGGTATTTTCATTTATAAACAACGCATATGCAACGCTTCAAAATAGGACCACTGCGTTAACATACAACATGCTCTATGCATAGCGAAAAAAAAGGAACTAGATATAACATCAAACATAGTTTCCCCACAGTTGGCCTATCAGATCCCATCAACATCTTGCAATCCCAGGACTTGTACCAGCGAAATCATGGCCCCGGGTATACGTAACCATTGCACTCCCGCTTCTCCCTCAATTCAGCTTCAAAACTCTCAAGTAGGTTGGGCATGTCAGTTCCGTGAACTCTGTAGACAGTATTTGTAAGATTGGTTGCCAAAGTTCCTTAAAATCCCCACTACTCTGCAATGAAGACAGGGTAAGCTTTTCCATAGCGAGAATAAACCAAAGCTTATGGAGCCATAATGTTAGCGTCGGAATCTGGTCAGACCCCCACATGCTTAACAACAGCTGTGTGGCTGCATTTAAAGCTAAGGCCATCTGTCGACCTTTCAATGATTTCAAAGGGAAAGTGAGAGTGTTGGGAAGGCCGAGCAAGATGTACACAGGAAATCTGGGGATGTGAGTATCGAAAGCCGAGTCAATAATGTGTATTATATTCTCCCAGTACCAATGGAGCTTAGGGCAGTGCCATAAGAGATGGACAAGCGATCCCGTCCCTCCACACCCTCTCCAGCACAGGTCTGACTTAACGGGATCCCAGGCATGGATCCTTGCTGGAGTATAGTACCAGTAGGATGCCACTTTATAGGCCGACTCTGTTCCTGCCGCATTGTAAGATGTGTGATGTGTCCTGTAAAAAATGCTCTCCCACTCCTCCTCAGAGAGCTCTCTCTCCAGCTCCCACTCCCATCTCAGCTGACCCTTAGTTTTGGGCGGTCGACCCCCCCCCCGCAGGAGAGCATAAAGATCGGAGATCAACCGCTTATCATCCTTTTTCATTATAATTCATTTTTCAAACGGTGTTAAGGGCCTATCTATTAATGTTCTATTGGCTGGTAACAAAGCCCAATGCCGTATCTGATAATACATCATCCTGTCTGCCTCAGTTAAGCCATATGTTTCCCTCATCTGGTCAAAGGGGATCACTCCATGTTCATCAAAAAAACAACCAACCCTTTTACAACCCCCTTCATGCCACTGACGAAGTGCCTCAATTTGAAGGCCCGGACCAAAATCAGGATTCGCGCCCAGGGGGGTCATTGGGGACGGAAAGGTCGTCAGGCCCATTTGACTGCCCATGCGGTCCCACACCCTCATCGATACCTCTGTGACTGGGGATACGTACAACCCACGCGCTCTGTGACGGCGCTTAAGCCAAGGCTCCTTCCATATATGTGAGCCAACCACTGCCTGATCCATCAAACACAAATGCTTCTCGGAGGACGGACGGCTCCATTCTAATAAGAAACGCAATTGTGCCGTCTGAAAGTATCTCAGGACGCAGGGGACAGCCAGTCTCCCCTCCCGCTTAGGGCGATACATCACGCGTCGTGATAGCCGCGCCGCTTTTCCCTCCCATATAAATCTTAGGACTGCTGTTTGAACGGTTGTTATTGTTCGTGGCGGGGGTTCCACCGGAAGTGCCTGAAACACGTACAATACACGTGGCAAGATGGTCATCTTAACTGCCGCCACCCTACCCAACCAAGACAGTTTAAACCTCCCCCAGCTCTCCAAATCTCGCTGCACCTCTCGCGTCACTTTCATATAATTCAACGTCGCTGTACGTGCGACAGTGGAGCCCAACTCAACCCCCAAGTATGGGAGCTTTGAAGAGGACCATATGAAGTGGAATCGGGCCCTCAAATCTCTTTCATGCTCAGCGCTGATAAACCTACTCATGGCCTGTGACTTTAGCATATTGATTTGGAAACCCGAGACCCTTCCAAATTCCTTGAGTACACTCATTAACGCAGGCAGTGGGGTCGCAGGTTCCGCCAGAGTAAGAATCACATCATCCGCGTATAATGAGATGAGATGCTTATCTCCCCCAAACTTCACGCCCACAATCCTAGGGTCATCACGAAGCCGCTGCGCCATGGGCTCCATATACAATGCAAACAAGAGGGGCGAGAGGGGGCACCCCTGCCGGGTTCCTCTTTGAACCGAGTATGGCAACGAGAGCGTCCCATTATCCCGTGCCGCCGCCCGGGGCGCTCGGTAGATACACCGACTCCATGCCATGAAACCAGGGCCGATCCCGAAGCACTCTAGCACCTTAAACAGGTATGGCCAATGAACCCTATCAAACGCCTTTTCAGCATCAGTAGAGAGAAATAGCGCCTCCCTTCGAAAGCGATCCGTTTTATCCAATAGATGGAGCAGTCGCTTGGTGTTATCGGTACACTGTCTATGCGGTATAAATCCCGCTTGATCAGGGTCGACCAAGCCCGGCATATAGTAGTTTAGACGGTGAGCCAGTATGCCAGTAAACAGTTTGGCATCGATATTCAGGAGCGAGATCGGCCTGTATGAAGCGCAGTCCTCGGGGTCCTTCCCCGGCTTCGGAATTACCACAATAGTGGCATCAAGTATGCTAGGCGTGAGAGCCCCCGTGAGTCGAAAGGAATTAAAAAGTCGCACTAAAACGGGTACAAGTTCCATGCAGAAGGTCTTATAAAAAAGTGCAGAGAAGCCATTGGGCCCAAGCGACTTCCCGGCCTGCAAGCGCAAGATAGCTGATATAACCTCTTCCGCCCTTATAGGTTGCTCTAAAGATGCCGCATCCCTCGCAGACAAAGGCGTAATTGCTATACCCTCTAGAAAGGCCTCCGGTGTTGAATTACCGGGCTCTTTGGCCTGATATAATGCCTGATAAAACGCCGCAAAGGCCTCCGCTATTTGGTTACTTGTACGTGCTTCCGTTCCTGAGGAAGAGCGAACCATTTGTATCATTGACGCCGTTCGCTGAGCTCGCAACCGGTGCGCTAGCAGCTTCCCACATTTATTACTTCCTATTTAATACTTGTGTTTGAGGCGCGCCACTGCATATTCTGCCCTATCCCAGTCCAGCCCTCTCAACTGCTTCCTTACTTTCTCAAGCTCGCGCCATACTCTCGGTGCTCCGGTGTGTTTGTGTGAACGCTCCAGCACGCTCACTCGCTGTTCCAGATCCGCTCTAAGTAGTCTCCTTGCCTTGTTGTCCCTAGCGGAGAGCAACATCACCTCCTCCCTCACTACAGCCTTCAGTGCCTCCCACAGCGTCGCGTGCTAGTGGCCCCGTCGTCATTACAGCCGAGGTAGTCTATTATTGCCTTGCGGATCGCCTGTACTGTTACATCGCTCTGAAGCATTGAGTCCCTAAACCGCCACCCCGATACGCTCACTCGCTCCATACTCGTGCGGACCACCACAGTAACCGGGGCGTGGTCCGACAGGGTTCGAGGCTCAATCAGTGAGTCCCTGATCCGGGAAAGAAACTCCTGCGAAGCCAAGAAAAGGTCCAGCCTAGCATATGTCTTAGTCGCTGCCGAGTAAAAGGAGTAATCTCTTAACGTGGGGTGAGCCCTACGCCACACATCCACCAAGCCACACTCACTCAGCCAGTGACGATCAGCCTCCGTTATTGACCCTGTCTGCCCCCACCTGTGACCTGAGCGGTCCAAACCCCCGTCCATCACCAAATTGAAATCGCCCCCAACCAGAATAGCGCCATCCGGGGACTGCAACAGTGGGGTCAAAGCTCGTTTTAAGAAGGCTTCCTGCTGGGAGTTATGCGCGTACAGAGAAGCGATAGTGAAGGAAAAAAAAAACAGTCTCAATCGCATAGAAAGAAGCCTCCCTTGCACCTCATGCAATTTGGACTCCACTTCCCCCGGGAATGAGCGCGCTAGTAGTATCGCCACCCCTGTGTGCTTTGATGTTGCCGAGGACCAAAATTGCCTAGGGAACCACCTAGAGCGCATACGATAAGTGTCTTTCGGGACGAGGTGTGTCTCCTGTAGCAAGCATATATGACTCCCTGACCTCTCTAGGGTGGACAGAACGGCTAACCTCTTGGTAGGGTTATTGAGCCCACGGACATTCAAACTCGTACATTTAATAATCATATGCTAAGCTAAAGGCAGCAGGCAGAGAGGAAAAGAACGCGCAAGAAGAACCCCCCGTGCCAAAAACTATCCCACCTATAGCCACAAGCCCTGGGAATATCTCCACTTAAGTGCCAACCCCGCTGGGAAACCCAACAACATTCAACCAATACGCACAACAGGTGCACAAAACATAAAAGTCCTCGCACATCCGTCCTCACGAGGAAAAGTCTCCAGAGGGCAATAGATCCAGCTATGTTTGGTGATCCACGTCCATTGCCCCCGCCGCCCCGACCCTCTCCAACGGCCGACATGCAGTTCGCAGCAAGGCCAACCGCCAACCGGGACACCCCGAGCACTCTTCTCTACGCTGAGGTTCCAGCCGCCACACTACTCAAAGCAGATTCCCTCTCCGATCTTAGCTCCGAGGCCGTTGGGCGCTGCAGCTTCCGCCTTTTCTCCTTTCGCTGCCAGCGCAGGCCCCCCCTGACAAGGCCGCCCCCTCGCTCGACACCTGGCATATATCCTCCAGACCCAGGATCCGAGCCACCTCCAAGACAGATGTCACCTGCCGAAGCTGCTCCTCCCAGCGAAAGACCAGGCGGAACGGATGACCCCAAGAGTAAGACACATTGTGCGCCCGCAAGTGCTCCGTGATCGGTCTAAATTCTCTCCTCCTTTGCAACGTACGCACAGAGAGGTCATGGAATAGTTGAAGTTCATGACCTCTAAAGAGTACCTTCCGAAGGTTGCGGGCTCGCTGCAGAATCCGTTCTTTAAGGACAAAGTTGTGAAGACAAGCTATAATGTCCGGCGGGCGGTCTCCGGGGCCACCAGCACGGCTGACTCGATGAACTCTATCCAGGACTGTCTCATCCGGGCCAAGTAGAGAGCGAAATAGGCCCCTCACATAGTCCCCAACGTCCATCTTCTCCGCCTCCACCGGGGCCCCCCTGATGCGGATATTTTGTCTCCTCAAGCGATTTTCCAAATCCTCGACCGCTATCTGGAGATAATCCTGCTACTCGCGGAGGCGGACTACCTCCTGCTGCAGGCCCGTTAATTCTTCGCCACGAGGAATCTCACCATCCTCCAATTGTTAGACACGCTCTCCCAAGGAGGTCACCTCTCCTCGCAGATCCTTCATCTCCTGGGATATGTCCCGTTGCAACTCCTGTATATCGCTATGGAGCGAATCAAATAGGGAGGTCAAAAAGCCCTTCGTGACCGGTGAACCTCCATCTCAATCCGCGTCCAGCCGACCCTGTGGAGGTCTTGTCGCCGGTGAGTCCTCGGCCATGCCACCCGATGTCAGACGGGCCCCTGCCAGCACTTCCTTCACTGACCGCTCTCGCTTAGACTTAGACGTCGCCATAGTTCACAGGCCCAATCGCAATTCGCCGGGTCAGCTCCCCAGGTATCTGCAACAACTCCGCCTGTGACAGAGCGTTCGGAATCGCCACGTCAAATTCTGTGCCTGGGCCCCGCACCCGGTAATCACCTTCTGCGGCACGTTACATTTATAGCTTCTGTCTTCTTATGCCTGGCCCGCACTCTCTAGCAATCATGGCAGTGTCACCGGATCGGAGCCAGTGTCCGGGTCCAGCACCCGGTAAGCCTCTCCTGCGGTGTTCCAGTTTTGTGGCTACTGCCCCCATATGCCTGGGCCCGCACTTACTTGCAGACTTGGTGGGCGCGGGGCGACCCAGTGGCGATGCGACGGCCTCTCCCGTCCGCGACCGGGATCTCAGGCCTCCCCTCCGTCTTCTCCGAGGCACACCAGGCTGGGGGCAACAACCTCCCGCCCCCAGCCGGCTCCAGCGTGGAAGGGCACCCCCGCGCCCACAGCGCCAGAATCCCGGGGCCCAGGCCCTCAGCACAGCCCCGTCAGCAACAGGGCCAAAAAGAACAAACAAAAAAAAAGAAGAAAAAATGAGCCTCCACGGCCCTCAGCCCCCCGGCGCTAAATCAAGCAAGTCGCCGGGGGAAAATCCACTTGATGACCCAGGCCACCACCCGCACCGTTCCGCGACCTAGGCCGCACCTCAGGGCCCGCCGGCTCCCGCAAACTTGAAGCCGCGCAGCGCGCCCCAGGATCTTCAAGGGGCAAATCGCAGCCCTCCGAGGCGTCCGTCTCTTTGGGGGGGCCTCAAGGCGACCCCCCAGCAGGCCAGTCAGCGATTTACAGGGCCAGGGCGGCGGAGCTCGGACATGCACGTCCTAGCACGCCGCCATCTTGGCCACGCCCCCGAAATTATAATTTTAAATTACACTATGCAGGATATGACTTGCATAAGCTTTAATTCTCTTTCAGATTTAAAAACACCATCACTTGTGAAAATCAATTTGACACCTTTGCAGAACGAAATAGATAGAAAATGTTACTGATACTGAATTGGATGATATGGTTCAGCCTGGAAGCTAGGATTTAAAACTGATATGTGTATGCACTTCTTTCTGTCTAAAACTAAAGATCCACTAGAAAACTAGTCACAGGTATAAAACATGTTTCCCTATAACAATGACTCCCAATAGGGTAGGAAGGTCGTGTCAGAAGTGACTGCCACATTCTAGTTTGAATGCTGTGAAAAAACATAGGCCCTCATTACAACATTGGCGGTAAAAGCTGCTTACCGCCGTGCAGAAGACCGCCACCATACCGCCGCGGACGCGGAATTCCCCCACAGCTATTATGACCCACAGTTCGGAATCCGCCAAAATTCAGACACCCATATAAGTCCGCCACACTAAAGGTCAGTGATAAACTGGCGAAAACAAAACCTCCACCGTCACGCCAACAGAAATTCGCCCACACTATCACGACCCACGAATTCACGCGGCGGTCTTTCAACCGCGGTATTCCATTGGCGGTACACAGCGCTGCGCTCAAAATACACACACATCTCTAAAACACCACCACATTGGACAATTCTAAATACACACACCTGATACACATACACACACCACTCCCACACACTCAATACACTATTAAACACACACCCACATCACCCACAAACCCTTACGACCACAAATCACGAACGAAAGCCAGAGAGAGACACCACCATCAACAACACTAACATCCACAGGCACACAACACCATCACCCACAGAACTTCCACGCACCTCACACAACACCCCACTACATATCAGCACACTCATCACCCCACACACCACCCCACACATCACCTACACCACCCCATGGCACGGCAAAGACACCCCAGGTTCTCAGAGGAGGAGCTCATGGTCATGGTGGAGGAAATCGTCCGGCTATTCGGATCACAGGTGGAGCACACCTCCATTGCAAGGAAGATGGAGCTATGGCGGAGAATAGTGGACAGGGTCAACGCAGTGGGACAACACCCAAGAAATCGGGAGGATATCAGGAAGAGGTGGAACGACCTACGGGGGAAGGTGCGTTCCGTGGTCTCCAGACACCACCTGGCAGTTCAGCGGACTGGCAGCGGACCCCCACCTCCTCCCCCAGAACGAACAACATGGGAGGAGCAGGTCTTGGCGATTCTGCATCCTGAGGGCCTCACAGGAGTAGGTGGAAGAATGGACTCTGGTAAATCAAAGCTTTACTATTACATCCCCCACCCTACCTGCATGCCAGCACATACCCCCACCCTCACACTCACCCCATCACTCCTACTCCTCACAAATGTCCCACTATCACAAATCACCCATCCCAACACCAAGCCCTGCATGCAACTACAAAGCATGGACACCCATCACTAAAGCATGCCCACTGCACATACCCATGCACACCCCTAAACCATCATCACACAAGGTCCCACACAGGAATGCTAGCACTGGGGTACATGGTCACCCAACCATTGCACACCTTGACACACACAGATGCAATAATCATGCCTTTATACCCCTGCAGGACCCCTACCCAACGTCCCCGTACAGGAGGGTCCACACATGTCCACACCACCAACAGAAGAGGCCCACAGTGATGACAGCACCTCTGTCCAACTGGATCTAGATGACCAGCACGGCCCATTTGGGGACCTCGGGACAGTCGGTTCCCCACACCCAGTCACAGGCCACCACAGAGCTTCCCCCCTCTGGAAACACCTGCACAGCACCCACCCAGCGGGCCCATACCTCCGTCCCCAGGACACGTCAATCAGCAGTGTGTCCACCACTACAGGGAACCCAGGTTAACCCACCACCCCAACAACAACAGGGACCTGGGGGCAGTGGTAGTGGGCACACGGTCCAGGGGACAGAGGCCCAGGAATACAGGGGAACTGGGAGGGCTGCTGTGCGACAAGGGGCAGACAGGCCCAGGGAACCCACTCTCCACGAGGCCCTCTCCTCCATCATGGGAGCGTACCACCACTCCCAGGAGACGATGGCAACGGTACTGGCCAAGTTTCAGGAGACCCAGCGCCTGCAGGAGGAACAGTATATGGGCTTCAGGGAGGAACTCAGAACCATCAATTCCACCCTGGGCACCATCGTAGGGGTGCTGAAGGAAGTACTCAACACCAGGAGGGACACTGTGGCACTACAAGGGGCCCCTGACACTAGCATGGACGATGAACTGCCCACCACCTCCGCTGGCGCTTGTGGACAGGAGGCTCCGCCACAGGGCCACCACACCAGCACCCCACCCCCTGCAGAGGAAGAACCACCTCGCAAACGGTCCCTGAGATCCAGGAACAAGACAGAGAACGATGCCAAGACCCCCGCTAAGAAATGAGCCACCCTGATTGTCATCCTTCTGTCCCACTTTGTCACCCTGTCCATCCTTAAACTGCCCCAGCTCCACTTCCTATGCCCATTTGGGCAATGCACCTCTGAGACTAATAGACTGGACTCTGCCATGGACATTCCTCCACCATCACCCCTCTCCATTTTGCAAACCCCTCCGATTTTGAGCACTAAAATAAACACCCTAAAAGCACAAAACAATCTGGAGTCTGTCTGTGATTTCGGAATACTGTATTAGCAATAACTGTGGCAAAAAGCTCTTTCATTTATAATGTCAACATACCTATGTCACACAGCTCTAGTCCATGAGGAATCAAAGCAGATGTCACACTGTGGGACCCAGATCTGTGAAATCGTAAGGGAAAGTGACAACTCAGTGACCATACACTGGGTGAAAAAGACAGACAGTAGAGAGACAGTAGTGTATAAGTACATGTAGTAGGCAGGTTTGTATTCTTACCTGTGTTTCACTGGAAATATTGCTGGATCACTGAGTCTCTGTTGTCCATGTCTTCTTCCTCTGCTTCCTCGTCTTCACTGTCCACAGGCTCCACAGCTACAACAACACCGCCATCTGGACCATCCTCCTGCAGAAAGGGCACCTGTCGTCGCAAAGCCAAGTTGTGAAGCATACAGCAGGCCACGATGATCTGGCACACCTTCTTTGGTGAGTAGAATAGGGATCCACCTGTCATATGGAAGCACCTGAACCTCGCCTTCAGGAGGCCGAAGGTCTGCTCGATCACCCTCCTAGTTCGCCCATGGGCCTCATTGTAGCGTTCCTCTGCCCTTGTCCTGGGATTCCTCACTGGGGTCAGTACCCATGACAGGTTGGGGTAACCAGAGTCACCTGCAAATGGCGAGGGCAACTGTTAGACACACACTAACCTGTAGGGATATCCCCAGACCCAGACAACCATTCCCACTGACTTGCTTCCAGGTGCTCACCTAATAGACACACATGGTGCCTCTGGAGCTGACCCATCACATAAGGGATGCTGCTATTCCGCAGGATGTAAGCGTCATGCACTGAGCCAGGGAACATGGCATTCACATGGGAGATGTACTGGTCTGCCAAACATACCATCTGTACATTCATCGAATGATAACTCTTCCGGTTTCTGTACACCTGTTCACTCCTGTTGGGGGGGGACCAAAGCCACATGGGTCCCATCAATGGCACCTATGATGTTGGGGATATGTCCCAGGGCAAAGAAATCACCTTTCACTGTAGGCAAATCCTCCACCTGAGGGAAAACGATGTAAGCTCTGCATGTGTTTCAGCAGGGCAGACAACACTCTGGACAACACGTTGGAAAACATAGGCTGAGACATCCCTGATGCTATGGCCACTGTTGTTTGAAATGACCCACTTGCAAGGAAATGGAGCACTGACAGCACCTGCACTTGAGGGGGGATTCCTGTGGGATGGCGGATAGCTGACATCAGGTCTGGCTCCAACTGGGTACACAGTTCCTGGATTGTGGCACGGTCAAGCCTGTATGTGATTATCACATGTCTTTCCTCCATTGTCGACAGGTCCACCAACAGTCGGTACACCGGAGGATGCCGCCATCTCCTCACATGTCCCAGCGGAAGGTGCCTATGAAGGACAACAGCAAGCACAGAGTCAAACAACTCAGAGGTACGTACCCACAGCTTACACAGAACACCATTCATACTCAAAAAGTGGCCTGTATGTGTGTTGAGTCTAGGCCTAGGTATGTGTGACGCAGTTGAAAATGTAGCCATGTGGGTCCCTAAAACGGCGGCTGCCTGACCTGTAAAGTGGGACAATGGGATGTGAGGTAACTGCGCTGGCGTTGTACACCATCGCGGTAGGCGGTCGAATACCGCGGCGCAATGCTGCATTGGTTAACATTGGACCCTATGGGTCCCAGGAGCCAATGACGATGTACGCCGGCAGTGACGGTAAGCACCGCCGCGGATGTGACCGCCATTTTCTATCTGTTCAATCACTCGTTACCTGATCTTCGACAGGAGAGGACCTACACTGCAAGTGCTGCTGTGACCTCGGTCTGGAAGAGACAATGACTCGAGTGTCTGGGGAAAGGGCCCCTGCCTTCACATCGGAGGAGTTGGAGAACCTCATGGATGGGGTCCTCCCCCAGTGCACGCTACTCTACGGTCCTCCAAACAGGCAAGTACACTGGGAGCATGATGTATGGGCTATGCCTGTGTGGAGAGGGGTGGATGTAAGAAGGAAGGGGGGAGAGTGCAGCGTGCATGAAACGACAGTGAGTGCATGTGCCACATGGCAAGGGTAGGGATGGGGGCCAATCACTTTGACGGTGCAGTTGGTAATAACTTTCTCTTCCCCCTGTACAAATCATGTAGGTCAGCGCCCACCAGAAAAAACATATTTGGCGTGCCATCGCCAAGGACGTCCGGACCCCTGGGGGTCTACCACAGACGGAGCACCCACTGCCGGAAAAGATGGGAGGACATTCGCCGCTGGAGCAAGAAGACGGCGGAGGCTCAGCTGGGGATGGCCTCCCAATGTGGGAGGGGTGCCCGTCGCACCATGACCCCCTTGATGACCAGGATCCTGGCGGTGGCGTACCCGGAGTTGGATGGGTGCTTGAGGGTATCACAGCAGCCACAAGGGGGTGAGTACACTCGCACTCTGCTGACTTTGCGCGCAGTGGAGGGGTCTGGGTGGGGGAGGTGGGCTGTGGGTTTCCCTAGGCCAGGGCGAGTTCCGTAGGCAAGGTCCCTCCGTAAGGCAGGCCATGTGGCACCCCACCCAAACTCTGTAGAGTGACAACTACACCTAGTCATGCCCCTGTGTCATCTATGTGTGCAGATGTCGTCCATAGCCTTGTAGGCCATTTCCCAGGAATTGAACAGTGGAGCCCAGGAGCGCGGCGTAGTGCAGGGGGCTTCTGTGTCTGTCGTGTCCGCCAACGGTAGCGGTAATGCATGCACTCAATATATCTTTCTTCTGTCGTCATCCCCCTTTTTGTGGTCTCCCTGTTCTTGTGTGCATCAGCATCATCAGGCAGAGGAGCAGTGGCACCGGAGCACGAGGGAGCTGCATCCCACATGGCCATGGAGGGCCACACTACGGACTCGGAGTTCACCAGTGGGACGGAGGGCGAGGGGAGCTCCACGCTGGGGACAGGAGCTGAGACCAGTGACACGGACTCGTCCTCTGATGGGAGCTCCCTTGTGGTGGCGGCAACATCTGTGCCACCCCCATCTACAGGTACAGCCGCCAACCCCCCCTTCCAGCACCGCCCTCCCAGCAGCCCCTCAGCCTTCGCCCCGTGCCCGCTCACCCGGGAGGGTGGGCATCACCTTTGCCCCAAGCACCTCAGGCCCTGCCCCAGTCACCCCTGCTGCCCTCAGTGAGGAGGCCATTGACCTCCTCAGGTCCCTCACTGTTGGGCAGTCTACCATTTTGAATGCCATCCAGGGTGTAGAAAGGCAGTTGCAACAAACCAATGCATTCCTGGAGGGCATTCATTCTGGTCAGGCGGCCCTTCAGCGAGCTTTTCAGACTCTGGCCTCAGCACTGATGGCAGCCATTGTCCCTGTGTCTAGCCTCCCCCCTCCAACTTCCTCCACCCCGACCCAATCCCTCGTACCTCAGCCTATCCCAAGCACACCTACAGACCAGCATGCACACACGTCAACGCACAAGGGAAGCTCAGGCAAACATAAGTACCACACATCCCACAGGCACTCACGCAAGCATCACACACATGCAGACACACAAACATCCACTGCCTCCACTGTGTCCCCCTCCTCCTCGTCTCCCTCCTCCCTCCGTCCCGTCTACACTCACACCTGCATGCACTACCTCTACAGCCACTACGTCCTTCTCCAGCACACCCACCACGACACCCCGCTCACGTGCAGTCACCACCCCCACTACCATTCATACGTCCCCTGTGTCCTCTCCCAGTGTGTCTGTGACGCCCCCTCCGAAGATACACAAACGCAGGCACACACCCACCCAACAGCCATCAACCTCACGACAGCCTCCAGCGCATGCACCTTCACCCAAAGTCAGCAAACGAACACCTCCTACAACCACAACCTCTTCCTCCACTCCCAAACCCCCTCCAGCTACCCGTCCCAGTGTGTCAAAAAAACTTTTCATGTCCAACCTTGACCTCTTTCCCACACCTCCCCCACCCCGTCCGTCTCATAGGTCTCAAACTAGCACCTCAGCCACAACATCTCCGGGACCAGTGGTGCCTGTAGTCACCGGAATCTGGAGTGCACCGTCCACCAGGGCAGCCAGTGTGGCACGGAGCCACAGCACAGACAGTCCCCCACCTGTGAAGCATCAGAAGTTGGCTAGTGCCCCGCGGGACAGGGGGAAGACTCCAGCCACCAAAGCCGCTCCCAGGGGTCCCGGTGGGAGTGTGGAGTCAGCTGTGGCACCTTCCAAGGGGGAGGAAGGGCCACAAGAAACCCAGCAAGTCTGGGAAGAGCAGCATGGCGACGGCAGAGAAGACCGCCATCATCCCGCTGCCCAGGAGGCCACCGCCAGCACCAGCCCAGCTGCCCAGGACAGGACCGCCAGCACCAGCCCAGCTGCCCAGGACAGGACCGCCAGCACTAGCCCAGCTGCCCAGGACCGCCAGCACCAGCCCAGCTGCCCAGAACAGGGCCGCCAGCACCAGCCCAGCTGCCCAGGACAGGACCGCCAGCACCAGCCCAGCTGCCCAGGAGGCCACCCCCAGCAAAAACCCCGATACCCAGGAGACCACCGCCAGCACAAGCCCAGCTGCCCAGGAGACCACCGCCAGCAAAAGCCCCGCTGCCCAGGAGGCCACCGCCAGCAAAAGCCCCGCTGGGCCATGAAGGACCGCCAGCAAAACCCCGCTGGGCCTTGAAGGACCGCCAGCACAAGCCCTGCTGGGCCATGAAGGACCGCCAGCAAAAGCCCCGCTGGGCCATGAAGGACCGCCAGCACAAGCCCCGCTGCCCAGGAGGCCACCGCCAGCAAAAGCCCCGCTGCCCAGGAGGCCACCGCCAGCACAAGCCCAGCTGCCCAGGAGGCCACCGCCAGCACAAGCCCAGCTGCCCAGGAGACCACCGCCAGCAAAAGCCCCGCTGCGGAGGAGGCCACCGCCAGCAAAAGCCCCGCTGGGCCATGAAGGACCGCCAGCACAAGCCCCGCTGCGCCATGAAGGACCGCCGGCACAAGCCCCGCTGGGCCATGAAGGACCGCCAGCACAACCCCCGCTGGGCCATGAAGGACTGCCAGCAGCTGAGTCCCTGCAATGGAGACCGCCGTCTCAAGCACCGCTGAACAGGGCACCGCCGCCTCAAGCACCGCTGAACAGGGCACCGCCGCCTCAAGCACCGCTGAACAGGGCACCGCCGCCTCAAGCACCGCTGGCCCATGAGCGCCAAGGGCACTGACGCTACTGAGTCCGTCACGGGCAGAATGAAGCACTCTGGGCACCATGCCCCCTCCAGAACCAGTGGAGAGATCCATCCACTACCTCTGTCCTTAGCAGGATGAAGCACTCTGGGCACAAGGCCCCCTCTAGAACTGTTATCCACTTGAGAGACTGTGGCTTTGCACTCCCCAGGATTGAACAGTGGGCAAGCCACCCACTGTAGAGACTTGAGAGACTGTGGCTTTGCACTCCCCAGGATGGAACAGTGGGCATGTGGCCCCCTCGTGGATTTGGCGTCGTGCACTCAACCTGCTGAGGTGCCCCCCCTTTTCCTCCCCCTGAGGTGCCTGTTTAGTTGCTCTCTGATGCCCCTGCAGTGTTCTCTCCATCATGGTCGGGGATCTTGTGTGGGCCTCGCCCATACCGTGTGGGCCCATTGTTCCACGGACTTAACTGGAGCACTACCTGGACTACTATGCTTGGTATATATTTTGTAAATGGTGTATATATATATATATTTTTGCCTACTTGATTTTAATATATTACAATGGTTACATTCATTTTCTATTGTCTTTGCATTCTTCCTGGGGGATTGGGGGTGTAACTGTGATGTATTAATATGCATTAGTGTGTGTGTTGTAGTGGGTGGGGGTGGGGGTGTTGCGTGTGTGTGTCCCTGTTTTTTGCCTCCCCCCTCCCCTGTGTCGTAGGTGCAGTACTCACCGTGGTCTTCGCCGCCAGCGTTCGTGCTCCTGGTAGAGGAGCAGGAAGACTATCGCAGGTAGAAGTTGGAGTTCCAGGTCCATGGTGTCCTCGTTCCTTGTGGGGTGTGCAGAGGTGAGCGTTTTCCCTTCGGAATTCCTGTTTCCGCCGTGTTTTTATCTGCGGTGAATCCGCCCCGGAAAAGGTGGCGGATTGGCCTGTCATAATAGTGTGGGCGATACATTGTCTCCGCCTGTCTGTTGGCGGTGACCGCTGCGCTGTTTGTCCGTACCGCTGTGGCGGTCGGAGTGTTAAAGTGTCTGTCTTTGTTGGCGGTTTCCGCCACGGTCGTAATTGCACATTTTTTACCACCGGCCTGTTGGCGGTCTTACTGACGCTTTAACACCGTCTGCCAGGGTTGTAATGACCACCAGAGTTACAAAATATGTGACAACATGTATTTGAGTGATTTTCTTTTAGGACCACATCCTGTTAAAAATAAAATGTTTGCAGCAGCAATAATTTATGCACTATATAAGAAGTACAGGCGTAAGAGAGAAGCAGCAGAGAAAACTAGGCAAGCAGACAGGGAACTAATGCAAACTACTTTCAAAGTTATTGCCAATGCATTCAAAATCTAGTTACACTTTTTTATTTTATCTCTCTGATCACCCCTTCTGCTCTTTAAACCTTTTGAAAGAACTGAACTCTTTACAACATGGGTACACTCAAATGTGCACACTTGCAAAGTTAAATGGGCACGACATACACTCAAAGTGCTTGAGGTGCCTTGGTCATTGATAAATTATATAGCTTTGTTCATACAATATCAATGCATGACGGTTAGCGATTTCCAATAAAGGAGGCATCTAATAACTTTCTCTCGATCTAACAAATAAATAATATGCCTTTTATTACCACATCATATATGCTTGTTGCAATGGATAATTTCCTTGCCTATCACTACTTGACGTCAGTATCATGTAACAGAAGCACGCTGCAGGCTTGACAATTTCCATCTGTTTCAGAATGAAATTAACTCAGTAAAATACGGGAAAGACATTGGTGGCTACATCTATTTGTATGTAAAGCCATTCCAAGTCATTTATTTGCTTTTTGTATTAATTGTTGTTTTTATACCATAGCAGAGTTAAATTTGGTGCAAGGCTTTTTGCCTTTTTTAATTTGTCAATACACACAGACATATATGCACATGTTTCTTTAGAAGTATTGCACTGTTATTACATGGATGATGTGATCTTTACATTTTTTGCATATGTATTTGACACCAATGTATGAGTGTGCATACTAATGGCCGTATTATGAGTTTGGTGGATGGTTTAGGCTGTCTGCCGAACTTCCGACAGCGAGGCTGCCGCCACAGTGGCTCCCTCCCCGCCAGGCTCATTAAGAGTTTCCTGCTACCCTACAGCATTATCTCCAGCTCGTAATCGAATTGGCGGCAATGCTGTAGGATGCAGGGTGCGCCAGCACCCTTGCAATGTACTCTGTCTGCAAAGCAAACAGGGTACATTGTGAGGGTGCTGGCCAGGGGGGCCCCTGCCCATGCCATGCACCTCTGGGCCCCCCCTGCACCCACTCTCCACCAGCCTTTTCATGGCAGTGTTACCGTCATGAAATCGCTGGCAAAGAATGAGGTCGGAATCCCCAGGGCAGCGCTGCCCTGGCTGATTAGTACCGCTGCAACCACCAGACCGCCTGGATCTCTGATCCTGACGATGCAGGGGGTCCAACCACGGGACAACCGATGTGGTAAAAATGTGGCGTTTGTACCGCTGGATTGGCAGCGGTCTGACCGCCACTGCGAGTCTGCTCGTAATGACCGCCTAAGTCTGCTTATTTGAAACATCATCTCAAGATGTCCATTTTGGAATTCAAGTTGGGTGTTTCTACCCTGCATTTTCCGAGCATTTGGTGACTACTCCACCTCTATCATTTGATGTTTTGATTAAGCACACTTGGCTAGACTTTCACTGAATCTGGATACGGAGTCTTGAAGATGGTATCGCTGATTAGCACCTATTAAAAAAGTTGGTATTGTGGTATATGATTCACACTTTTTGCAATACTTGCATGTTGGGCCTGGCCCTTTTTGCAGGGTCATCCCCAAACTTTTTGCCTCCTTCCTCCTATTTCTTCTGACCAGATTTTGATGGCTTTAGGACTCTGGGAACTTCCCCACTGCTAACCAGTGCTAAAGTGCATATGCTCCCTGTCTAAAATGTATTGGCGATTGGGTTATCCCTGAATGGCATTTTCTATTTACTAGTAAGTCCCTAGTAAAGTGCCTAGAGGTGCTACTAATGGGCCTGCAGCACTGACTGTGCCACCCACATGAGTAGCCCTGTAAACATGTATCAGACCTGCCATTCTGTTCCTCTGTCTGCCTGTTGAATCCATGTCTGGGTCAGACTGACAGTTGGGCTGTTTGTGAATTCCCTCTAGACAGTGACACAAAGGGAGCTGAGGTATGCCCTCCATATCCTGATGAGTCTACTGGGCTAGAGTGGGGAGGGAGGAGCTGACACCTGTACCTGAAAGGGCTGTGCCTGTCCTCACACAATGCAGTCTCCAATCCCCTGGAGTGTGTCAGGGGCCAGGCCTGGGTAAGTCAGGATCTTATGAATAACAGAGTCTTTCCTTTGAAGTGTGCCTACTTCAAGGGCAGAAATGACTGTAAGTAGTGGACCCAAAACCCCAGACTTTTAGAACACTTCTGGATCAAGAGGAACGTCTGCCAAGGAGAAGTGCTGGAGGAGGAGTACTGCCCCTTTGCTGTGTGTGGTTTGCTGGGTTACTCTGTTGCTGCTGCTTCTGACTTAAAGAGGACAAAGACTGGACTTTGCTGTGTATCCTGCTTGTGAAGTTTCTCCAAGGGCTTGGACTGAGCTTGCCTTCTGTTAAGAAGACAGGGACAGCAAAGACTTCATCTGCCAGCACCTGGGCCGAGACCCCCTGACTTGCCAAGTGGTGCCACATCCAGTCCTGGGCCCCTGGAAGGAGATGCAGGCAGAACTAGAGTGAAAATCCACGCACCGAAGGTGAACAGCAGAAAAATCGATGCACCGCTTGCACCGCAGCTGAAAAATTGATGCAGCACAGGTGAAATCAACGCTTTGCCAGCTTAGCGTGGATTTATCGCTGATGTGCATCAGGATTTTCCATGCATCGTCAAAATCTTCAACATCACATCAGGGACCCAAGGCTGCTGGTCTGGAAGCTGACGCATCACTTGCCCGGCAGAGAAAGAATCAACGACGACCTCACTTGCGAGTAGAGAATCAAAGCATTGCTTGCTTTTCCAATGCACATTTACCCGTGCGGCATTATTTTTCACGCATACCAGGTACTTTGAGCTAAAACAACTCATACATTGAGCTCCATGGATTAAGACTCTTTTAAATTTAAAGATTCATATTTTTGCTTGTGTCTGTTGGATTTATGTCATTTTGGTCTTTTTTGATTTAGATAAACATTGGCTATTTTTCTAAACTGATGTGGAGTCCTTTTGTGGTGTTTTTACTGTGTTACTGTGAGTGTCTGTGCAAATACTTTAAATATTGCCTCTGAGATAAGCCTGACTGCTTGTGCCAAGCTACCAAGGGGTAAGCAGGGGTTATCTGAGCTGTGTATCTCCCTTACCCTGACTAGAGTGTGTGTCCCTGCTTGGACAGGGTGTAAACTGACTGTCAACTAAAGACCCTATTTCTAATACTGCACTTGACAAAGGGCAAGCCCTCATTCATATATAACCAAATGTTCATATATAATATTGTATATTTGAATTCATGAAGGTTGAATTGATTCACACCAACCCAGAATTATTAGAATCATCAACACAAATGTCTCCTACGTGAGTCTCTTCTCATATCCTGAATATTACTAAAGCATGTTATTTTCTCTAGTTGAATTTGAGCGCTTACTCTTTAGCCGAAGGTCGGCTTGCTGAATTGTGACACATTGCTCCTGCATTAGGTGAAATAATTTTAGGTAAAAACTAAGTACTTTCAAGGTAGATCCCTCTGGAAAACTCTATATTTTCCGCTGTTCTGCAAATTCACTGTTTGAACCCTTTGGAAGGATCAGAAGACTTAGCTCTTGGTCCAAGGTTTGACTCCCAAATGACTTAAACGACTAAGCCTCATTGTGCTCACTCTTTTCTTAATATTTCTGTACTCTGTGGCCTCCTCCTGTTCCGTGACCATGTTATATAAACAAGAACATAACTAAATGAATAGCTAACTAAGGGCCTGATTTATATCTTGATGGTGTTATCGCCAAGGTGTGTTGGCAACGGACCCGAAAAGACCATCACATCAACGGTGTTCCACCCACTGTATTTAGATGTTACAGCTCTGCAGGCGGTGGACTGGCAATGGATTGTTGACAGAGAAAGGTGGGGTGAGACCCAATGGACTTCATACAATGGCAGTGGTTATGGAATGGAGGTAAGTGACACACACACTGTCCCTTAGCCATAGGTGCCCCTCTGCACTACTCATCACATACACAGCATCATCGATTACAATTCCAACACATTACTACCCGTACATGCCAAAATCACACATTGACATACATCCATGACACTACACACACACCATTGACACTGCACCCTCACATGACAAAACCACAACCAACACAACTACACACACAGCTACACAAACTCACACACAGGGACAACTACACACATCGTGACAATGTCTACCACACAAAACTCACCTGAATGTGTCACACGCAACACAACATACACAACATCAACCTCACATACAAGTGACTCACATACAGACACAACCACACCACCCCCTCCAAGTCCCTCCACCTCAACCAGCCAATCCACACACACTCACACACATACTGACTCACATACTGACTCATGCTTTCTCTGTGGGTCGGTGGCAGCAGTGATGGCAGGTGTTGTCCAGTCGTGTCCAGCTGAAAATGGAGGTGGAATGGGGAAAAAAGTGAGTTTCACCCTTTTCCCCCCAAATCTTGGTGGAGATGGCAGTTAGAATATGAGATTTTGGCTATGGGACTGCCAACATCCAAATACGGCGGGCGCCCCGTCAAAAACTCAATGGCAGGAACATTACCACCAGCATCTAAATCAGGCCCTAAATAACTAATTACTTAACTAAATAAATAAAATAACAATAATCGGGTGGTTTTTCAAAGTCAAAGGGAGACAAAACCAATGGTATTAACATGTCACATTACAATAACATATTGGTGTCAGAAGCTCATTTATTTGTAATTCCCATTATTTATCTAGTTGCTATCAACCTAAGTTCCTTGTGTTTCTTACACTAAGTATTCAGGATTCTTAGGTTTTCTCTGCAACTCTATAATATATTCTCCCAGGTACTTCCTCAAACCCTGCAAGGTTTACAAGACAGAAGATTGCCCCATGGAACTGTGACAATCTCAGTTCCAAATTCAAATCAGTCTCTTCCAATTTGGAATAGGTTAACAGAGTAATTGAAGTTTACTTCAATGAACGAGCTAAGGCCAGAGAACACAGGCATAGTACAATAAATGACTGCAAAATACACCATAGTCCTATTGCCCTTTTTGCTCCTCTCTGGAAGTATGTGGCTTACAGTTAGTAGTGACTTGGTAATTTAAAAACCTTAGCCAAAGGATCAGTGGCCACTGAAGAATTAGATAGATCAGTTTGATGTGTACTATATCTTATTTCTGCTCTCAGTTTGTACATAGTAAGTGTTAACGGCTAGCAACAACAAATGTTTTGCACTATATAGTGTCTAATGGGATTGTATCAGGATGGCACTGTGTGCCAGCAACAAAAGATCAAGCAACTTGTTCCTGAATAAGCTAAGGCTCGAACATAAGAGAATATGGTCACTGTGCAGGATTCTCCTAAATCTGACATGTTATTGGGGAGTAAGAGGACACAGATAATGGTGGCCATGGTTTCTCAAGTGGAAGGAGTGTGGAAGTGCTCTTCATTGTGTGGACAGAGTTTGAGTTCAAGGTCATAAGCCTAGTGCTGTGAAAACCTCACCATTAACACTACAACAGACGTCTGAACGCAACAGCTGAATCTGACACACATTTAACTGGTACAGGTCTATAACCCTAAAGTCTAGTTTGGGCTTTAACAATTTGGGATGATGCTGGTGTTTGAGTGCTTAGGTGGTTCGTTTACATTGGGGCTCAGCTGAAATGATCGGCCTGTAAACCTATGAAGGAGGCAACAGAGACTTTAATCATCATATCAGGGCCTGTGGCTAAATATGGTATACCCAGTGGCTTAGTCGCATGATGTAGGAATCCTTCTAGATTTGTAACTGGGCCAGGAATGAGGATGAACCTGACACATTAGTCTCCCCAGTCTGGCTACCTGTCGAGAACAAAAGGCTTGGTCAGGTCACTTCAGAGGCTTAACTGCATTTTGGGGCATGGCAGGTTGCAACAGTAGCCCGCATTGTTAATACCAGTGGCCATGTCATAATGCAGACCTGCAAAGGTTCTGAACTGTCAATAGTGAGGTGTTTTATTAGCAGGTATGGTACCAGTAATTTTATGACAAGACAGGAGGCTAGCATTATGCATTACCTTTTATACACTAACTTCTGAGCAGCACAACTTTAAAAGCTCAAGAGAACACAACATGAAGTCACAAAATATTAGAATCTCCACACTGCACATAAACCCCAAGCACTCAATTCTGTTCCTCTTTGGTTTGAGCAGATGCATATTAACTTAAATTATACTCATATTTCATTGTGTTTGTGTTATTCAGAGTATAAAATGTATTCATTAGGTGGTATAAGTATAAGTAATTCCCCATTTTCTGGTATTTAGGATAACTGAAAGCTTTATTTCTGAAAGCTTTGTATTAGGAATCTCCGTTAAGATTAAAACAGTGTTTAGTTAATGTAGCTAATGAATTTGGATTATAAATTTTGATATCTTTGAAATGCGATAATTTTAAGAAACAGACTGCCTTTCTTCTAAAAAAACTGATGAAACCTTACTGTTTGCAGTTGAATGTGCACAAGCACATGGGCATCGTCAAGTCTCCTAAGTCTCCTAAACATGTGCAGGAGTGCGAGCCAGAACAGTGAGAGCGAACGCTCGTGCATACGCAAGTCCTGCTTTCTGGAGCACTTTAGGCACACTACAGTGATGTGCCGGTTGTTCTGTCATTTTTAAAGGGAATTAGAGCCCTTCAAGAGGACGGTATATTATGCAATGATACGTTACCTGGCAACAAAGTGTTGCTAGGTAACACGCATCTTTTCTGTTATCTGCAAAATCTGGGAAACATCGGAGATAACTGAGATTATTTTGATGAATAGCAGATATAGAGTTTTAAAACTAAAAGTTTTAGATATACAGAATATTAATATTTTAGAAAGTTAATATATAGAATTGTAATATGTAAACAGTATTCTGAATACGACTGAGAAAAGTATGATCACCGCACAAGAGGTGCGAGAAGAATTAATTAGGTTAATTACTAACTAAATTAGTAATACAGTTCAATAAACTGTAAGGAATTTGATGACAGAAGAGGCAAGGATATTTGATGAATGATGATGAATATTGGTCACTGTCCGGGGAAGATGATTCTCAGAATAGATGACCAGGAGGAAAATGTTTCAAGAAGAGTAAACATTGTGTAAATACTAAAGAAAAAGAAGAGAAAGCAGGGGTTTCTAGTGGCTCACAATCAGGTGTCCTAAGCGGCACAAAAGACAGACGGTGAATCTTGCAAAGGATAGGGGCTGACGGCCTAATTATTTGGAAAAAGACTTAGATGATACTGATAAGTATTTCCTTGACCTAGGATATGGAGATGATCTAGATTAATTTTCTGAACTAGAAAGTAATAGAAAAGAAGTAAAAAAAGGAGGTTAAAGAGCCTTTTGGTCACGCACTATTCAATTCCTCCGAGATTAGGCAATCTCGTAGTTCAGAGTGGTGGCCTTTGGCACATGTTGGTAGCTATATTAAACATTGGATTAGGAGACCGCTAGATAGGAAAGAGCAGAATCTGATGCAGGCAGAGTGCTCACACCCTGTAATTGATGTTATAGAAACAATGACCCCAAATTTGGACCCAGTCCTGATAACCTACTTATTTAAGCTGGGTCGTGATCCTTGAAAGGGTCTAGAGAGGTCCAAGGCAATGTGAGGACAAACTCCTTGATATATTAGGATCTGTGGCAAGAATATTTGACATGGTGGAAGAATCATATTTAAATGGTACGGATTTAGATATATATTTATTGAGAGGATGGAGCCAAAGAGCGATTTGTTTCTTCAGCAATGCCAACGCTGGCCTCATTGCAGAGAGACACAAGGCTGTATTTTTACGAATTAGGAAACTTAGCGAGGAAAGAGTCAAGTGAAGAGTCAAGGCACTTTTATTCGGCGAAAGGTTAGTTAAAGCCATGGGTATATATGTTCAGACTTTTAAAGCCCTAGACATATAGGCTGCATATATATGGTCTAGTAACTAAAATAATCTACTGAACCTAATTATAATGCTCTTGGCCCATAAACTGGTTTCAAATTAAGTGATCCTGAGAAAATATTTTAATTCACGAGCCCCATTTTCTTCTTTATCACACAAGAGCACCTTCAAATACGGAGGTTCAGCATGTCTGCTCTACAAAAAACACTTTTTTTCTCATTTAATAGACTAAACATTTGCTCCATATATAATAGAAATCCAGCGACATATAAGATACACATGACTGCTGACTTGCCTCTTAGTTCATTAACCGCATTGTCATAATGGAGGGATCAGGAATGTTTCTCAATAATGTTTAAAATCTATCACTTTTAATAAATACATACCTAAAGCATAAAGTGGAAGCAAACATATTTACAATCAGCAGACTTTCCATTAAAATGGTCTAAACATTTTCCACTGATGTGGTTTTAAACTATATAGTGTACAATGTTTGGAAATTGAGTTTCTACAAAAATTTGTCATTTGCACATCACCAAGTAAAGTGTTCTGATTTGTTTTGCTCCTGTTTTTTAAATCTTTCTTTGCACTGCACTTCTGAATTACAAACAAAATGTTTTTTTGTACTTCCGGATATATTTTGAAATACTTGTAATATTAATTTATAAGCTGTTTAAATGTTGTGTGCTGGGGAAAAAACTGACATCTTACAGCCTTTTGTTTCACAATGATTGCCCGACAGTTCACTTGACAAAAACCTTACTGTAATAAGAGAAAAAAATTAAACACCATTTCCAGGATAAGAAACAATTAGTAATAAAAAGACAAATTGACATTTGAATTCTGCCCATGAACAGACAGAAAAATGTGTCAAAATAAAAACAAGATTTAAAGATCTGTTTATTGCTGATTCACATTCTGAATGAAGAGAACATCCTGTTCCTTCCAGCTTTGAGCTCACTCTCCAGAAGGGACAAGTTGGTGCTAAAAATAGCCCGACCTGATAAAATCTGATTTGCCATAGGGAGTGGGAGAGTAGATTTTCCGAGGCCTGAACTCATCCAATCAGAATCAATGTGAAGAAGCAAAGCAGGACAAACAGACAAAAGAGAGGAAAGCTATTAAATAAGGAACAGAGAACTGAGATAGAGAAGAAACTCATTCATTCACAAACCAGGGAACCCACTCCATATTGTATGGAAGACAAAAGGTTTTCGTAATAAAGACCTAATTAAATGCACCATGATTAAACAGTGGCACTCATTGGCCTTTCATTGCTCAGTAAGAAATCTGCATGTGTTGTTTATCGGGGTTCTCTAATTGTAGTAAAGACAGGTAAAGCTGGTGAGTTGTTATGAAAAAAACAAAGTAAAAGTAACTCATGCTACATCAGACCATTACAAAATGATAATCACTTCACAGTTCATGATCTGAGTCTTTCTCATCCAAGGAGGAAAATTACATTGAGATTTATCCCTGTAAACATTTTACTTCTTACCCAAGCCAGCATTCGCACGATTGTCAGAGGTCTAGTCAAGAAGTGAACTAACGTATTGTCCGTGGATTCTTTTAGTTGTTCGAAACAACCCATCGTTCATCACTGGATTTACTGTCCTGCAAGCCAGAAATGCCTACCAAAGGGAGAATATTGTTTGGATTTTGTCAAATGTATGATTTGCATTTAATTTTTTTTACTACATAATAACACAGAACATGTGCAATTTTGCTCCCTTGTTCTAAGATTAGGATTCAATGCCATCATAAAAATACTTTTTGAATAACATGTCCGTCACAATTAAAAATTAAAACATAGTTTCAAATAAAGCCTCTGTTACTTACCGGCAAGTTTAATTACTGCAAGTCTAAGTCTTTCCCAATACAGCCGTTACATGTGAGATTCTATTTTTGTCCTTCAGAACCTGTTCTCTAGCGGACCTGAAAAAAGTTACCCCAATCTGGCCACCACTAACCAGCAGCCAGTAGAAAAGGGAGTAACCACAGCATCACTTCCTGTTATTTATACAAGCACTTTCATTTAAAATGACAAAATCCAAATATAATCAATCCCAGACTCCGGGAGAGAGGGTGGGAAACAGGACTATACCGGGGAAGGTCTAGACTCAGAGTAATGAAGACTACTAGTAAGTAACTGGGATATTATCTCCTCGTCCATCTTCCTCGATTCGGTCCTACATGCAAGATAATACCCAAGCATAATTGGCTGATTATAAGACACTTACTTTATGATTGATGCAAACTAATATTTAATAAAGGATAACTTCTATTTTGACAACAGCCACAGTCTCTTGCAAACCCAAACCCTTTGCATTCCTGAAATGGCAGACAAAACATCATCCAAAAAAAGGCATAGAAAATCCTTCACCCAGGTGAACTTGATAATGTGAAAGGAAAGTGTGTGGAGACCTCCATGTAGCTGCATAACATATGTCTCTCAAAAAAGCTCCTTTAAAAGGAACCCAGGAGGCAGTCATCCCTCTCCGCTGATCAATCTTCCATCTGTAAAGGAACTGATGTTTGTGTTAGTTTACCACTCATGATTATGGCAGACTTAATCTACCTAGATATAGCAGACACAGGCAGGTGCAAACCATTATTTGCAAAACCCAAAGGTTACAAACAGGGAGTCCACCTTATGAAAAGATGTTCTATTCAAGTAAATAGAATGAGCCCTCTGGACATTTAAAGTATGCAGTCATTCCTCCTCAGCCAAGGAGGGAGGAGAATGATAAACTGAGAGAATAATGTCCTGTAAACAATGGACAGAAGATGGAACATTAGGTAGGGGGACTGGGGCGAAGGACCATTTTACATGAAAAAAGCAAATGAAGGGAGAAATGGAAAGCAGAGCTTCTATTTCCCCC
Source organism: Pleurodeles waltl (assembly GCF_031143425.1). NCBI lineage: Eukaryota > Metazoa > Chordata > Amphibia > Caudata > Salamandridae > Pleurodeles > Pleurodeles waltl. Next base: position 1,327,183,740 of record NC_090446.1, on the reverse strand, counting down.
ACCCTTTTCCTGAACAAATTGTTACTAGGGATGTACCTTCTCTTCTCTTTTCAGTTCCACTGACTCAAGTGGTTCAAACGACAGATTAGTTAATACCGAAAGAATCAAGTGTAAATCACAAGTAGGGACTGGAGAGTGAATTGCTGGAGAGAGAAAATTCCTAATCAGCTGGGAAGGCAAAGGGGCAATTCTTGACACTATGGGGGTCATTCTGACCCTGACGTGCGGCAGAGGCCGCCCGCCAGAGTTCCCCCCTCCGAAATACCGCTCCGCGGTCGAAAGACCGCGGAGGGTATTCTAAGTTTTTCCCTGGGCTGGCGGGCGGTCGCCAAAAGACCGCCGCCAGCCCAGGGAAAAACTCCCTTCCCACGAGGATGCCGGCTCGTAATCGAGCCGGCGGAGTGGGAAGGTGCGACGGGTGCTGTTGCACCCGTCGCGTATTTCACTGTCTGCCAAGCAGACAGTGAAATACTTGTAGGGGCCCTCTTACGGGGGCCCCTGCAGTGCCCATGCCAGTGGCATGGGCACTGCAGGGGCCCCCAGGGGCCCCGCGACCCCCCCCTACCGCCATCCGGTTCCCGGCGGGCGGACCGCCGGGAACTGGATGGCGGTAGGGGGGGTCGGAATCCCCTCGGCGGCGCAGCTAGCTGCGCCGCCTTGGAGGATTCCAAAGGGCGGCGGTATACTGGCGGGAGACCGCCAGTGTTGCCGGTCCGACCGCGGCTTTACTGCCGCGGTCGGAATGCCCTTGGGAGCACCGCCGGCCTGTCGGCGGTGCTCCCGCGGTCCTCCAACCCGGCGGTCATTGACCGCCAGGGTTGGAATGACCCCCTATATCTCCCCGAAAAACCTAAATTGCAGCCCACTGAGCTCTAATGGTTGATACTGCTACACTCAGGAGAAAATGATGTCGTAAAAAATGCACAATTTTCAGTGGATTACAAAGAATAGTCTTTAACCCTTTAGAAAAATACAGTTGTTCAAAATGTTGCCAGTAGAGGTTGTATGAATTATGAGTGGAGGGAAGGCGAGAATACTGACTAGAGTCTGCCATATCTGAAGAACAATCCTGCACTAACAGGATTAGTTGTTTAGCAGCCAAACCCTCAGATTCACCAGGCTGACCGAACGTTGGGACAGGATTGGCTGGCTCAAGGGAGACAGCTAGCTGTAGGGGTAACCCCCATTGAGGAGAGACAGCCATCTGTTGTAGTAAGGGAAATCACAGCCTCCTTGACCAACCCGGGACCACCAATCGAACCTTGGCTTGATCCTTTATCTTCAGTAAATCTTATGAATTGAAGAGTCTGAGCTGAATACAGGTGGGATATTTCAAACTTGAGCAGGAAACCAAAGTCTTGAAAGAGACTGCATCTCTCACAGCCTTTGAAAAAGAAGAAGACCTGATTAAGCAGTAATCAAGATAGGGGTAGAAATTGATGCCTTGAATATGTACAATATCCACCAGTGGAGTTAAGACTTTTCTAAAAACTCTTGGGACAAAAGTCTACCCAAAAGGACGCACTCTAAACTGGTAATGATGAGCTCCAACTGCAAATCATGGAAATGTCTGATGTGCTGGAAATATTGGTACATGCAGATGATGTGCATCCAGCATATCCAGAGATGTCAGATAATCTCCCTGCATCAACAGTGGAAATATACTCTGTAATGTTGTTATCCTGAAGGTTTGATGCTGTAGATACTTATTGAGCCCTTTGAGGTCTAACACTGGCTTTAATTATCTTAAGGGTTTCTGTACTAAGAAGAGAGTTGAATAATAACCTTGACCCTGCTTGTGGAACTGAACAGGAATAACTGCTATTTTAAAAAGCAATTTTTGGATTCTGTCCAATACAGATTTCTGCTGCTTTTGTGGATCACTTGGGAGAAGCATTATCCTGTAACAAACAGAAGGTATTTCTAGGTAGCCCTCGGTCACCACTGCCCACTGGGACTGTCTGTGTCCCAATGTCCTTGATTTTATTTTTTTTAAACTTTGTTTATTGATTTTCTGTGTTTGTTATTAACCATTTGTACATACATATTTTCTTCCAGCAGATCATAATTGTAGGTTCATGCTATACATTCCGTTCCCACAGTATAACAATATTATTACTATAGCTGAATAGTCAGAATTAGAGTAATAAAAAATAATCGGAAAGAGAAGACAAGAAACCATCATACCTAAACAAATATAACTAAATAAAACAAAAAAACAAAACCATGCTCAAGTATAATAAATTATGGTATTTGTGGTCTCATCTCTCCGATGTATTCCGACCACTCTGCTATTTGGATCTGCTTAGATATATAACTGTCATGCCCTTCATGTGTAGTCCAAATGTCCTTGATAAAACAGCACTTGTCCACCTACTGGAAGGCACTGCTGATAGTCATGCCTCGGGATGATCTGGGGGCTAAGAGTTGGTAGTGATGTGGTGGAACTGGATTTTTCAGGATTTGACACCCCCTCCACCGACCCATCCTCAAAAAGGCTGCAAGCTTCCATAAGCACTATCAGGCAGAAAAGTTCTTTTATATCCAAAACCTCTATCCCTAGAGAAGTACCTAACTAGAGCCACAAGCTTCTTATTTTCAACTGTTCTCTTTATCGTATCCTCCGAACGTTGACTGAAGGGCCTAGAACCATCAAATGGCCATTTCACCAACACTGATTTTTGCAATGAATCAGCCTTACAAGCTTCCTTCTAAAGGTGATAATGAGCTGAAACTACTGCCCATCAGTACATAAATTGTTGAAGGACAGATAAATCAACAAATATGAACCTGTTGTTTCATAAGAGATGCACAATTCAAGCCCTCAGACATACGGTCTGCTTAAGTCTGGATATCCTTTAGGAGTGATTGTACTGTGTAGGCTGTATATGTGTTTGCTCACACAGCAAGGTTAGAAGTAGAGTATGATCTCTTGATAGCACTCTCAAACCTTTTATCAACAGCACTGGGGGTGAAGCAGCCTAAGAAATTACGTTACCCTGCAACGAAAGACCTGCCATAAGGTTATACACCTTTACCACTGCTCAACATTTCTCAGAAAATTCATGGAATGGGTAGCATTTGGCCAGGAATTGAGGAAAATGATATATCAGCGTCCTTCTACTTGTGATCTAGAACTCATCTGATAGCTACGAACAGAGGAATGGACGTTTCAGGGACTGTGATAAAAAGTCTTCATTCACCGTCAAAGGTTCTGAGGTAGGCAGGCTGAGATTAACTCTCAAAGGCTGTAGTAAGTCAGAGTAAGTGCCCTGAATGAAGAAACCTCTCGCGTTCTCCCCATGTCAGCTGCAGGATTGTCAGAATTGTGGACTTTAGGCACTTTAGGTGGCGAAGTAACTTTACTGGCTGTAAATGCTGCCTCCGCTGCCATTTGTAAGCCGACTGTAGGAAGTTGGCTCTGTACATACTATCTCAAAGTGAGAGACAGTGTGGACGGAGTCCAAGGCTTCCCCTTAGAGGTTGATAGTGGCAAAATTAGGTCATTCTAATGCTTTATTTTGTGGTAGTGTGGTCGAGCAGTAGGCTTATCAGAGGGTAGTGTTAAGCATTTGTTGTACACACACAGGCAATAAATGAGGAACACACACTCAAAGACTTAACTCCAGGCCAATAGTTTTTATAGAAGATTCAAGATTTGAAGTAAATACATAAAATGCAAGGTACTCCACACAGGTAAGTAAAGAACTTTGAATTAGAGCAGCAACATACACAGTATAGGTAAAAATGGCAATAAGCTATTTTTAAAGTGGACACAGTGCAAAAGTCAACAGTTCCTGGGAAAGGTAAGTAAGGTTAAGTTTCTGAGGTAAGTAAAGCACTTACAAGTTCAGTTTCCTGGGCATAGGCAGCCCACCGTTGGGGGTTCAAGGCAACCCCAAACTCACAGCACCAGCAACACAGGACCGGTCAGGTGCAGAGGTCAAAGAAGGGCCCAAAACACTTAGGCACCTATGGAGAAGAGGGGTGCTCCAGTTCCAGTCTCCTAGCAGGTAAGTACCTGCATCCTTGGGGAGCAGCCCAGGGGTTTTTTGTAGAGCACTTGGGGGGGACACACACAAGCACACACAAGCACACAAAACACCCTCAACAGCACAGGGGCGGCAGGGTGCAGTGTGCAAAGTAGGCGTTGGGTTTGCTATTGAAAGCAATAGAGGGACCCGGGGGTCACTCTGGCGATGCAGGAAGTACACAGGGGGGCTTCTCGGGCCAGCCACTGACTGGGTAGGATGAGGGCTGCCTGCTGGTCACTCCTGCACTGGTAGGTGGTTCCTCTCGGTCCTGGGGGCTGCTGTTGTAGTGCTTGGTCCAGGCCTCGGGTTCCTTTGTTCTTTGTTACCTCTGGATCCTCTATGCAGGCGTCGCCGTGGGGGGTGCAGAGAGGTCGATTCAGGGTGTCCACGTCGTTGGAGTCGCCTGGGAGTACTCTCTGCGGTGTTTGTTGTTCTGGACTCGAGCCGGGTGCAGAGTGTGGAGACTCACGCTTCTGGTGGGAAGTGAGAGTCTCTTTAAAGTTGCTTCTTTGTGCAATTTTGTTGCTGTTTCAGAACAGAGCCGCTGTGCTCAGGAGGTTCTTGGTCCTTTAGGTGCAGGTGCGTCCTCTGAGTCTTCAGATGTCGCTGGTCCCCCTGGATGCATCGCTCTACAGGTTCTCTGAGTCTGGAGACAGGCCGGTAGGGCTGGGGCCAAGTCAGTTGTTGTCTCCGTCATCTCTGATTTCCTGGGTTCTGGGTCGTCCCTAAATACTAGATTTAGGGGTGTGTTTAGGTCAGGGGGGCAGGAGCCAATTGCTACTGTCGTGGAAGGTGGCTACACCCTCTTTGTGCCTCCTCCCTGAGGGAATAGGGGAACATCCCTAATCCTATTGGGGGAATCCTCCAATCTCAAAATGGAGGATTTCTCAAGGCAGGGATCACCTCAGCTCAGGGCACCTTAGGGGCAGTCCTGACTGGTGGGTAGCTCCTCCTTGTTTTTCTTATTATCTCCTCCAGCCTTGCCGCCAAAAGTGGGGGCAGTGGCTGGAGGGGCAGGCATCTCCACTAGCTGGGATGCCCTGAGGTGCTGTAACAAAAGGCATGAGCCTTTGAGGCTCACCACCAGGTGTTACAGTTCCTGCAGGGGGAGGTGAGAAGCACCTCCACCCAGTACAGGCTTTGTTTCTTGCCACAGAGTGACAAAGGCACTCACCCCATGTGGCCAGAAACTCGTCTGGTTGTGGCAGGCTGGCAGAAACTGGTCAGCCTAGCACTGGGAGTCGGACTGGTATTCAGGGGGCATCTCTAAGATGCCCTCTGGGTTCATTTTATTGGCATCAGTGTGCATTTACTGTGCTGAGAAGTTTGATACCAGACTTCCCAGATTTCAGTGCAGCCATTATGGAACTGTGGAGTTCGTGTTTGACAAACTCCCATACCATATACTCTTTATGGATACCCTGCACTTACAATGTCTGTGTTTTGGCTTAGACACTGTAGGGGCATAGTGCTCATGCACATATGCCCTCACCTGTGGTATAGTGCACCCTGCCTTAGGGCTGCAAGGCCTACTAGAGGGGTGACTTACCTATGCCACAGGCATTGTGAGGTGGGCATGGCACTCTGAGGGGAGTGCCATGTCGACTTAGTAATTTTCTCCCCACCAGCACACACAAGCTTTGAGGCAGTGTGCATGTGCTGAGTGAGGGGTCCCCAGGGTGGCATAAGACATGTTGCAGCCCTTAGAGACCTTCCATGGCATCAGGGCCCTTGGTACCAGGGGTACCAATTTTCAAGGGACTTATCTGGGTGCCAGGGCTGTGCCAATTGTGAGAACAAAGGTACAGTTTAGGGAAAGAACACTGGTGCTGGGGCCTGGTTAGCAGGGTTCCAGCACACTTTCAATCATAACTGGCATCAACAAAAGGCAAACGGTCAGGGGGTAACCATGCCAAGGAGGCATTTCCTTACACCGAGCGTAAGCGTACGACCCCTTATATACTTTTAGTGTACTTCCGTTGGCTTAAAGCCACTTCATTTGTTTGTTTCAGTGTCATTTACAAATTCTTGCTTTCCAGTGGTTAGTCATGCCTCTTTGTCCCTCCTTTTTCTCTTTGGAAGCAGGGACTAACTACTGTATAATTACGCTTTTTTGTGTTTATTTGTATTTTGAGGTGCTTTTTTCCTTGGTTTCCTTCTGATGTTCTGGGTCTTCAGCGCCACAAGGTCATACGAATGGCAATAGCGCTATGTAAACATAATCACTCCGCTGCATACAAAAAAACAAAAGTAAAAAATAATGCAATTTTCAATGCCAAGAGCTATAACTTTCACAAATGTGAGACCAATTGAATTGCAAATACTTGTTATCATCAGCACCTCCTCTACTGATTTGTCCATAGCGAGGTTTCAGATGCTGAAAGATTCAACAAGAAGCTCTTACGATGAATCTAAAATGTCACAGAAAGCTTGACTTGTGGAACATAGCTGCTGAGAGACCTGTAACTGACCAAAACGTCCTGTTTTGTATGGTTTCTAAGCAACCTACACTCTAGCTGCTGTACTCGCAGGAGGACGAGAAAGACGTGCCATCTTGGTAGGGAACTTGATTTTCCCACTAGAAATACACCAATTTTAGCATTGAGCAGTACTGGTGCAAGGCTTTCCTTAAGTAAAAAGGATGGAGGAGTGCCACAAGGCCTTGCAACTGAACGCCTGACCCAAAAGACTGCTATGGCAAGTCCCAGTCAAAAACACTCATATAATCAACATAAAGAAATAACTTACCTGCATCAGCTCGGAAGTCAGGCTTCAGAAATAAAATGACAGGGCGTGGTGTCATGGTTCCTCTCTTTCGTAAAGGCTGCTGGGTAGTGGTAGGTATGTTTTGGGGGCAATTTTTAGGTCAGCTAGGGAACACATCCTGCAGAACGTAAATGGAATCTCGCATGTAAGGACTGGATCAGGGAAGGTGTACTAGGAGGTAATGAATCAGAAAACAGTCATGGCTGCAAGTAATCATGCCAAAACAAAATAATTGTAATTTTGTAGCATTGATAGTCGTTTTTCCTGGAATACTTATTTATTTGGTGTGTGGAGCTATTGTATTTTATTACCTGTTTATAAAATGAAACATTCTAGTCATTAAGTTGTGTGAGGCTAACAAAGCCTAAACAGTTTACTTTTTGACCGTTTCCGTAGGTACCTTCAAGCTATTACCAACAATCAAAAAAATGGCAACACAAAACTCAGGAAAGAAAGTACTTTCGGATGGTATTCAAATCTTCTCTGTACCTTCCATGAGGGGTCGTGTTTCAGGGGGACTCATCATCTAAGTGCCTACTGATCTTGTGTGAACCGATATGCCAATCTATCCTGGTTGTAAAAAAATATATAACTGCCATATAGAAAAGCATAAGGGTCCTTATAATTAATTGATACAGCAACCATGTCAGAAAGTTTATTTCTCCCCATTTTAGGGACTCATGGCCAAATGGGAAGCAATTAATTAGAACAGCTAGATGTTCAGCCCTCATGGCAGCACGACTGCTATCCTCATTATCGGAACCTTTGATGCTATATTGGATAATGCTCATGATTCCGAGGTATCTTAGTGTGATCCAAGAGTAGATGCACACGTTGAGACTGACTTTCTGCTGATCATGACTTTTATAGTAACTGGAGATGTTTCCCTCTAGAGAGGCCAGACAAGCATGCCTTTATTGGAAGAGGGATATTTTCCATAGCATCATTTCCTTTCAAATTGTTTATAGGGAGGAAAGAGACCATCATACTTTGACTATATTGCCTGTACAGGTTGTTTCCAGATTTGCTTTAAGCTGCAGGTTGAAACTGTTTTGAATGATGCCTGGCAAATCTGATGATCTTGGGATAGATAACCAAACATATAACTAGAAAGTGGTCAGAGTTGCTTTATCATGAATTATGCAAAGTATGGATCTTGATTCAGATAGTCAAAAGTCTTAGGGTAATTAAAGCACATACCTCCTGGCTACTGTTAACATGGGATCATTCTCTGCCCATAACTAGGCTGAAAACTTGGCTTAATTAGGTCTGCAGTAGGGGGTAGCGTGGGCTATTGAAGGATGCTATAATTGTTTCTACAAGATTCAGAGTTGATATGTCTTAAGCAGGCTGCATATTGTTTAAACTCCACCCTGCCTAAAAATGTCATCCTTTTATCCCATCTAAAGATTTCAAAACCACTGTACAGTCTTTGATATTCTCACACCTCAACATCTGCAAGGCAGTACTCGCCGGCCTCCCAAATAGTGGTAGTCCTCCTCAAAGCCATTCTTCCAGCTGCTGCCTTATTTGTCAAAGATGCTAAGAGATCAGAACATATCAACCTCACCGTGAAAGAACTCTACTGGCTCCTCACTTATTTATTTGGTGTGTGGAGCTATTGTATTTTATTACCTGTTTATAAAATGAAACATTCTAGTCATTAAGTTGTGTGAGGCTAACAAAGCCTAAACAGTTTACTTTTTGACCGTTTCCGTAGGTACCTTCAAGCTATTACCAACAATCAAAAAAATGGCAACACAAAACTCAGGAAAGAAAGTACTTTCGGATGGTATTCAAATCTTCTCTGTACCTTCCATGAGGGGTCGTGTTTCAGGGGGACTCATCATCTAAGTGCCTACTGATCTTGTGTGAACCGATATGCCAATCTATCCTGGTTGTAAAAAAATATATAACTGCCATATAGAAAAGCATAAGGGTCCTTATAATTAATTGATACAGCAACCATGTCAGAAAGTTTATTTCTCCCCATTTTAGGGACTCATGGCCAAATGGGAAGCAATTAATTAGAACAGCTAGATGTTCAGCCCTCATGGCAGCACGACTGCTATCCTCATTATCGGAACCTTTGATGCTATATTGGATAATGCTCATGATTCCGAGGTATCTTAGTGTGATCCAAGAGTAGATGCACACGTTGAGACTGACTTTCTGCTGATCATGACTTTTATAGTAACTGGAGATGTTTCCCTCTAGAGAGGCCAGACAAGCATGCCTTTATTGGAAGAGGGATATTTTCCATAGCATCATTTCCTTTCAAATTGTTTATAGGGAGGAAAGAGACCATCATACTTTGACTATATTGCCTGTACAGGTTGTTTCCAGATTTGCTTTAAGCTGCAGGTTGAAACTGTTTTGAATGATGCCTGGCAAATCTGATGATCTTGGGATAGATAACCAAACATATAACTAGAAAGTGGTCAGAGTTGCTTTATCATGAATTATGCAAAGTATGGATCTTGATTCAGATAGTCAAAAGTCTTAGGGTAATTAAAGCACATACCTCCTGGCTACTGTTAACATGGGATCATTCTCTGCCCATAACTAGGCTGAAAACTTGGCTTAATTAGGTCTGCAGTAGGGGGTAGCGTGGGCTATTGAAGGATGCTATAATTGTTTCTACAAGATTCAGAGTTGATATGTCTTAAGCAGGCTGCATATTGTTTAAACTCCACCCTGCCTAAAAATGTCATCCTTTTATCCCATCTAAAGATTTCAAAACCACTGTACAGTCTTTGATATTCTCACACCTCAACATCTGCAAGGCAGTACTCGCCGGCCTCCCAAATAGTGGTAGTCCTCCTCAAAGCCATTCTTCCAGCTGCTGCCTTATTTGTCAAAGATGCTAAGAGATCAGAACATATCAACCTCACCGTGAAAGAACTCTACTGGCTCCTCACTGATGCCAAAACTGACTTCAAGCTGACATGCATCACCTGCAAACCCCTACTTCTAGGCTTAACCTCCTACTTGCAAAACAAATGCTTGATCATTGGAGCAAAGAGAATTATCAGAAACAAATCACAAGGATCGTATACATCCCTAAAATAAGAACGCCAAAACACTGCACCTAGCCTTTTCACGGCTAGACCGAAGACTCTGAAACAACCTGCCTTAGCATATCAGGAATAACAATAACTTACTAACATTCAGCAAAAACCTGAAGACTTATCTATTTTAAAGCAGATCTCAAGGAATAAATAATCTGATATTGTCATTTTAATCTGAGCCACTCTGTCTCCTACCTATCTTCATCATATTTCCTGTTACATGTAGAACGTTCTGCTGCCCATTCGGCTAGGTGTGTGCTACATCAATACATCAATAAATACATCTGAAAAAGAGTTCCTATATGTCACTACTAAGGCCAAAAACATATCCACTCTGAAGCTTATGAATGGATTTGTGAGTAACACAAAATACATAAAGTAGATCTACAGCTACTGCGATGTGCATCTATTAATAAAGGAACAACACTTAAAACTGAAAGTGCATTTTAATCAACACTGACAGTTTGTCACAGGAGCAAAGGGGGTGCTACTCTAAAGATACTCTCCCTTGAGAAAGAATATTATACTGTGGATAGGCCCTGATTATGACTTTGGCAGATGGAAAAGCCCATCCGTCAAAGTCCAGACGGGTAGGTTGCTGCTAGTGTGGCAGCCTCCCCGCCGGGCCGTTATGAGTTTTCCGCTAGGTCAGCCCCGGGAGCGTTCTCCTTGTCACGCCTCACCCCGGGTGCACTTCTGGAACCACGCTCGCTCTGGGCCTGGTTTCCTCTTGCCCCGGGGGCACACCGCGCGTTTTCTAGGTGCTTCGAGAAGACCAGCTGCCCGGGTTGCGGCAGTGGTTTTTAAGAGCAGTAGAGCGCTTTCAGAACACGAAGAGAATCAACAGAACAAAATTCCCAAGGTGCTCTGAGATAGTTACACAGAGCGCTCTCAAAGTGCTGGGGGCATCAGTGAAGCGCTCTCCAGGCGCTGCACCCTTCGACAGGAAGCACTCCTCAGGCACTAAAAATAAAAAGGTTGCAGAGGTCAGGGGCCACAGCAACCAGCCTCTGGGGGACACAAACAAAATGGAGCACAGGGCAACAGGCCCCAGCAGCAGGCCAGCGCAAGGGGGATGCAGGCAGCTGGCAGTTCCTCCAAGTGACCAAGCAGGTCACAGGTCAGCACAGCAGCAGCAGTCCATGGTGGTTCCTGGTGAGTCCTTCCAGCAGCATTCTGTGTCCAGTTCCAAAATGTCACCAAATTGTGGAGAAAACTCCCATGTACTTATATTCAGTTTTACAAGGGTTTCACAAAGAAGGGGAGAGGAGGTTCCAATCAGTTACAACTGGTTCTGGGAGTGCCCCCTCTCTCCTCCAGCACAGGTGAGGGTAAACGACCCTTTTATGTGAGGCCATGGCACGGCCTTTATAGATGTATGTGTGCCCCACCTCCCCCTTCTCTCAGCCCAGGAAGACTATTCAAAATGTAAATGCACCTCATGACACCTCCACCCTCCCTGTGTACAGGCTGTCTGAAAAGTATGCACAAAGCCCAACTGTCAATCTGCCCAGATGAACGAGTTACTTACCTTCGGTAACGACTTTTCTGGTGGATACATTAGCTACCTGTGGATTCCTCACCTGATGAATACTCCCATGGCGCCAGCATTCGACGGAAATCTTCTTACTAGTCTCTGCACGTCGACGAGGACGTCACTCTAGCCCACGCGACGCCGTCTGACGTCATACAGGCAATAAGAGGTCCTCGCCGACGTGCCGATGACAGTACCAACATTTTTTACGTGCATGAGAATAATAATAATAATAATAATAACCCAATGTAATGAAAGAGCAAAGCAACATCTCTTAATATTGTAAATCACACAACATTGCAATAAAATAGCTGTAGATTTAATATAACCTTTTTTTTTTTTTTTTTTTTTAAACTAATAAATATATTTATACATACGAATCATGTATATACACAATATATATTGATTTATATATAAATATACACATATATACAAATATCATATATGCAAAATGTATTGCAACTTTGAAGACCAAAAGGAGCACACTCAAGGATTGCTTGGAGAGACCAAAAAGGCAACGGGGAGGCGGGTGGGACCGTGAGGAATCCACAGGTAGCTAATGTATCCACCAGAAAAGTCGTTACCGAAGGGAAGTAACTCGTTCTTCTGATGGATACAACTACCTGTGGATTCCTCACCTGATGAATAGAGTCCCAAAGCAGTACCACGCCCGGCGGTGGGTGCCTAAATGGTCAAACCAAGAAATCCTGCAGCACTGACCGTGCAAAATGACCGTCCCTTCTGACCTCAGAGTCCAAACAGTAATGTTTCACAAAAGTGTGAAGGGACGACCAAGTTGCGGCCTTGCAGATGTCGACCACAGGAACACCCTTGGCCAAGGCCGAAGAGGCCGACTTAGCTCTGGTGGAATGAGCTCTAATGCCCTCAGGCGGATCCTTCTTTGCCAAAGAGTAACAGATTTTAATGCAAAGAACAACCCACCTGGAGAGTGTTCTCTTGTGGACTGCCTTTCCTCTCCTCTTGCCCACGTATCCGACAAACAGCTGATCCTCCAGCCTGATATCCTTCATTCTATCGATATAGAAGCTCAACGCCCTTTTTGGGTCCAGGCGATGTAGTCTTTCTTCCTCCTTTGAAGGATGAGGCGGAGGATAAAACGTGGACAAAGTGATTGTCTGAGCCAAATGAAAGGGTGAAACAACCTTCGGAAGGAAAGCAGCCTTGGTCCTCAACACCACCTTATCCCCATAAAACGTTATATAAGGGGGTTTAACCGATAAGGCCTGCAACTCACTCACTCTCCTTGCAGATGTTATAGCTACCTGGAATACTGTTTTAATAACCAAATACCTTAAGGGGCAAGAATGCATAGGCTCAAAAGGGGACCCCATAAGGAAAGTCAGGACCAAGGACAAATCCCATTGAGGCATAACAAATGGTTTTGGAGGATATTGATTCAGAAGACCTTTCAAGAATCTGAGAACAATAGGGGATTTAAATAACGATGGTTGGTCTGGAAGACAAATGAAGGCTGACAAGGCCGACAAATAACCCTTAATGGTAGCCACTGCACAACCTTTCTGCGCTAGAGACAGTGCAAAAGACAAAACGTGTGACAGATGAGCATGTAAGGGATCAATCTGTCTCTCTCCACACCACATAACAAATTTAGACCACCTATTAGCGTAGATAGATTTAGTGGAGTGTCGCCTGGCCGCTAAGATAACATCCACTACATCAGGCGGGAGAGAGAAGGAACTCAGGTTGCCCCGTTCAATCTCCAAGCATGTAGGTGCAGACTCTGGAGGTTGGGGTGTAAAACCTGCCCCTGCGACTGCGAGAGGAGGTCTGCCCTGAGAGGGAGACGGAGCGGAGGGCACAGTGAGAATTGGAGAAGGTCGGAGTACCATACCCTCCTTGGCCAATCCGGAACTATTAAGATGACTTGGGCCCGGTCTTGGCGAATTTTCCTCAACACTCGAGGAATCAAGGGTATGGGGGGAAACGCGTAAAGCAACTGGTCGCACCAGGTTATCTGAAACGCGTCCCCCAACGCTCCCTGCATCGGATACTGGAGGCTGCAGAATAATGGGCAATGCGCGTTCTCCCGAGTGGCAAACAGATCTATCCGAGGAAACCCCCACATCTGGAAGATTAAACAGACTTGATCTGGATGGAGACGCCACTCGTGGTCCGCCGAGAATTGGCGACTGAGACTGTCCGCACGTACATTCAAGACCCCGGCCAGATGATTTGCCACCAAGCAAATCTGATGGTCCTTTGCCCAGGACCATAGCCGAAGAGCTTCTCTGCAGAGAAGGTACGACCCTACTCCTCCCTGTTTGTTTATGTACCACATCGCGGTAGTATTGTCCGTCAGGACCTGTACCGACTGACCACGAAGGGATGGGAGGAAGGCCTTGAGAGCCAGACGTACAGCCCGTAACTCCAACAGATTGATATGAAACACCTGTTCCTCTGGAGACCAAAGCCCTTTGATCTCCAAATCCCCCAGATGAGCTCCCCATCCTAGGGTGGAAGCATCCGTTATGACCGTGGCCACTGGTGGCGACTGCGCGAACGGCTTTCCCTGTGAAAGATTGTTGCCCGCAATCCACCACTTCAATTCCACAGCAGCATCTCTGGAGATCTTGACAGTACCTTCTAAATCTCCCTTGTGCTGAGACCACTGCCTTCGGAGGCACCACTGAAGAGCCCTCATGTGCCAGCGAGCATGCGTGACCAACAGAATGCAGGAGGCGAACAGACCGAGCAGACGAAGGACCTTGAGGACTGGAACTACCGCTCCATTTCGAAACATTGGAACCAATTCCTGAATATCTTGAATCCGCTGAGGCGGAGGAAAGGCTCGACTCAATGTTGTATCCAGTACTGCCCCTATGAACAGGAGGCGCTGAGAGGGCTCCAGGTGAGATTTGGGCACGTTCACCGAAAAGCCCAGGTCGAACAACAACTGGGTTGTTGACTGCAGATGATGCGACACAAGCTCCGGGGACTTGGCTTTGATCAACCAGTCGTCCAAGTAAGGGAATACTGCTATCCCCTTCCTTCTGAGCTCCTTCGCAACCACTGACATCACCTTTGTGAAGACTCGAGGTGCTGAAGTAAGACCAAACGGGAGGACCGCAAACTGATAGTGCTGCGACCCTACCACAAACCGGAGATACTTCCTGTGCGACTTGAGGATCGGGATATGAAAGTAAGCATCCTGCAAGTCGACAGACACCATCCAATCTTCTTTGTTCAACGCCAAAAGCACCTGTGCTAGGGTCAGCATCTTGAACTTTTCCTGCTTGAGGAACCAATTCAAGATCCTCAGATCCAGGATTGGTCTCAACTGACCATCCTTTTTGGGAATCAGGAAGTATCTTGAGTAACAACCTCGACCCTTTTCCTGCTCTGGGACCAACTCTACCGCGCCCTTTGAAAGGAGGACTCGAACCTCCTGTTCTAGCAACAGGAGGTGTTCTTCTGAACAATAAGATGGGCGGGGCGGGATGAGGGGCGGGAACTCCCGAAAGGGAAGGGCGTAGCCTTTCCCCACAATGCCGAGAACCCAAGTGTCCGTTGTGATAGACTCCCACTTGTGGAGAAAATGCTGTAATCTTCCCCCTACAGGAGAGGAGTGAGTGGAAAACGGTGGAAGCCTAAGGCTGCTTCCCCTGCTGCACCCCTCCAGAGGACGAGGAAGAGGCAGAGTGCTGTTGAGAGGCTCCTCTGGTACGGGCCCCACCCCTCCCCCTCCCCCTCCCCCTCCCTCTAAATGACCTATAGGGGAGGGAAGAGGCGGGTTGCTGGAACCTCCCCCGAAAGGAAGAGGAAGAATAGCCACGCCCAAATCCCCGAAACCTCCTGAAAAATCTAGAAGAGGCAGAGGAAGAAGGAGCTTGCAGTCCTAACGATTTGGCTGTGGCTCTGCTCTCCTTAAATCGTTCCAAGGCCGAATCTGCCTTGGCTCCAAACAGTCTGTCCCCATCAAACGGGAGGTCCAGCAGGGTCGACTGCACATCCGCAGAAAACCCTGAGTTTCGGAGCCAGGCCTGTCTTCTTGCCACCACAGCCGTGCCCATCGCCCTGGCCACCGAGTCGGTCGTGTCCAGCCCAGACTGGATAATCTGGGTTGCGGCAGCCTGGGCGTCCGAGACCACATCCAAGAGACCCTGGGGGAGCTCCGTAAATGAAGATGAAATATCATCCATCAGAGCATGGATGTACCTCCCCAGAATGCACGTTGCGTTGGTGGCCTTCAACGCCAAACTGCATGACGAAAATATTTTCTTGGACTGCGCATCCAGTTTCTTGGAGTCTCTGTCTCCAGGCACCGTCGGGAAGGAACCAGGCGCTGACTTTGAGGAACAGGAGGCTTGCACCACCAAGCTCTCCGGCGTAGGGTGTCTAGAGAGAAAGCCAGGGTCAGATGGTGCAGCTCGATACCTCCTGACCACAGCCCTATGAACGGCCGAGGAAGACACCGGCTTCTTCCACACCTCCAACACCGGATCCAGCAAAGCCTCATTAAATGGCAAGAGAGGCTCAGCTGCAGCAGAGGCCGGATGCAATACCTCTGTCAGCAAATTCTGCTTTGCCTCTGCCACCGGCAAAGGCAGGTCCAAAAAGCTCGCTGCCTTCCTCACCACAGCATGAAAGGAAGCAGCCTCCTCCGTATATTCCCCTGGAGATGAAAGGTCCCACTCAGGGGAAGTGTCCAGCCCACTGGCTGTATCCAGACCATGTAGACCGTCTCCAGAGTCCTCAATCTCTCCCTCCTCTAAGACTCGCTGGTACTCCTGCTCTTCTAAAAGACGGAGAGCACGCCTCCTCGAATGAAGTCTCTCCTCGATACGCGGAGTCGACATGGCCTCCGCCGACGTCGAAGAACGGCGCCGATCTCCAGAAGCATCTGACGCCGCGTCCGGCGCCACAGGCAGCTTCGGCGCCGAGGCAGGAGCCGGAGGACGAGGTCTTGGAGCCGATGGACCAACCGGAGTCACAGGGCAAAATCCTGACTTCGACGGAAGGGCAACCTCCGGGGCCGAAACATCCGAAGCCACCGGAGCGGCCACCGACGCCGGCACCGGCACCGGCGCCGAGCCCACATTCCCAAAAGGGAGAAAGGGCATAAAGGGTGCCGGACGAAGAGGCGCAGGATCACCCAACGAAAAGGCCAAGGGCCCCGAAGGACCAGCCGGAGCAGCTCCTGGAGCCATCTGCTGAAGGATGGTATACATCGCATTAAGAAACGCGGTACTATCGGCTCCAGGAGTGGGAAAAGCCGGATACTGGGGTGCCTGGATCGAAGGCGACCCCGACGCCGGCCTCGACGTCTGCGACGCCGGAGAAAACCCAAGAGGCTGCACCACCTCAATCACCGACGCCTGACCAGGCGAAGTCGGTGACGCCGGAGATGGCAACGGCGTCGAAGGATGCGGCGTGACCGTGGGGCTGACTTCCCAAGTCTTCCGACGCCGAGCCGAAGGTGACCTCGAACGAGACTCCTTGCTGGAATGGCGTTGTGAGTCTCTACGGCGCCGGGAGTCTCGATGACGCCGGTGAGACCTTGGCGAAGAAGACTTCTTATGATGTTTCTCCTTCTTCTTTGACTTTGCCATGAATAACTTGGCCTCACGCTCTTTGAGGGCCTTCGGATTCATGTGTTGACATGAATCGCAAGTCGAGACGTCATGGTCGGAGCTCAAACACCATAGACAGTCGGAGTGAGGATCTGTAACTGACATCTTGCCCCCACACTCTCGACAGGGCTTGAAACCCGACTTCCTCTGAGACATTATTACCGCAGAGAAGACTACGCAGCAGACAATACACTGTAACCACGAAGGTAACAGTAGCTCCCTCGAAGATAACCGTTTCGAATGCACGGAAAAAAGGGAACTGTCATCGGCACGTCGGCGAGGACCTCTTATTGCCTGTATGACATCAGACGGCGTCGCGTGGGCTAGAGTGACGTCCTCGTCGACGTGCAGAGACTAGTAAGAAGATTTCCGTCGAATGCTGGCGCCATGGGAGTATTCATCAGGTGAGGAATCCACAGGTAGTTGTATCCATCAGAAGTGGATTGGAGTCAAGCTGCAAATCACCAGAGTTATAAGCACAGAGAAATGCTCACTTTCCAGAAGTGGCATTTCTGTAATAGTAATAAAAAATCCACTTACACCAGTAAGCAGCATTTCTCACTACCATTAGAACCACATCAAACATGCCTATAATACCCCTCATAAATTATACAATACCCCTAAGGCAAGGTATTTACAATGCAATCCTATGAGAAGGCAGCACTCACAGCAGTGAGAAACCAAATAGGTTGTTTGTCACTACCAGGACAGGCCACACTCCCAGACACATGTCCTGCCTTCTACATACATAGCACTCTGCACATTGGGCTAGCTAGGGCCTACATTGAGGGTGTAGTAGTAGTAGATATAGTAAAAGAGAGTTCTGGGCCTGGCACATAAATTTAGATGCACGGTCCCTGTGGCAGAAAACTGCGCATGCAGGCCCTGCACTTGCAGGCATGAGACAGTTTGATAGGCTATTTCAGTGGGTGGTGCAAGTAGCGTGCAGGCCCATTAGTAGTATTTAATTTACAGGTCTTGGGTATATGGATACCACTGTACCACTGACTTACAGGTAAATTTAATATACCAATTAGGTGTAAGCCAATCATACCAACTTTAGAAGGGAGAGCACCTGCACTTTAGCACTGATCAGAAGTGATCAAGTGCTCAGAGTCATCGAGCCAACAGCGAAATGTCAGAAAAATGGGAGGAAGGAGGCAAAACGTTGGGGAGGAACCTGCCAAAAGGTCCAGGGGAAGGTGCGTTCCATGGCATCACAACACCACATTGCCATCAACAAGACAGGGGGTAGAATCCCACCTCCTACCCCAGAGCGTACATCATGGGAGTAGAAGGTCTTGGTCATACTGCATCCAGAGGGCCTCATTGGAATAATCGGAGGACTGGAGTCCGGTAAGTCACTGACATTCCCCTGACACCAAAGACTTCTGTACAGCATGCGTCCCCACCACCCTATCACTCCCTAATGCAACCCACCTCACACTTCCACACTCCACCCAATCACCCAGTGCCCCTCCCCTGCATGCCACACACCACCTCACTGCCACCATCCCCACACACTCCACCCCCATTGCACGGATAGCACTCACAATAGCAAGCACTACAACTCCCACCATGCATGACACCTCACACATGAAAAGCTGCCAGTCCCACTTCACAGTGGAACACCTCCACCTGCACCTAAAACCATTGCAACAGCTACAATAACTGGATGCACCGACTGCGTACCACTACATGGCAATGACAGCTATGCTATCCACAATCCACAACCCTCCATGGAGCATGGTACCAATTCCACAATCCATCACCCACTAACAATGTCTGCAGTGCCGCATCTGTCATTGCCATCACGGGGAAGCAAGTCAAGCCGCTGTATGCATCATACAATGATACGAACAAGTACACCTCCACAGTGTAACTCTCCTCCTCTCCATCTATAATTACCACTTTCACCATGCAGAGGATGCCAGAGACAGACAGCCCTCCCCAGGAGGAAGGCCCTACTAAGGACTACAGCTCTGGATGTCTGGACATTGACAACTTACCTGGCCCATCTCGGACATCTGGTCATTCTACCACAACCAGCCTCACCCTGCCCACATCTGAGCCCCCCACCCCTGTGGTAACAACAACACAGGCCCCAAACCTATGTCCCAAGTACTTTTTCAAACAGCAGTGTGCCCCACAGTACAGGGACCTCAGTCTAACCCTCACACCCAAGACGATGATGGACCTGGTGTAGCTGGGAATGGGCAGAGGCACAGGGGGCCATGGCCAGTGGAAGGGCACCTGCGGGCCAAGAGATGGGACCCACAAAGGAAAGGACTGGTCAAGAGGCCATCTCCCATGAAAATACCAGCAATCCCAGGAAAGATGAGCCAAATACTCACCACCTTGCAGGACAACCAGAGGCTGCAAAAGGAATACCACCAGGAGGCCATACAGCAGTGGCAAGCTCTCAATGCCACCATGGCCACCATTGCAAGGGTGCTAAAGGAACTCACATCCATCTTGTGTGCATTCTCCTCCCACCAGCAGGCCCCTTCCACTAGCCACATGCCATCTGTGTCATCTACTTCCACCTCAGAAAGTGGAATAGAGGCCCTGCCAGAGAACCCACAGGCCACTAACACCCCTCCCTCTGTAGCTGAGGAACCCTCCCGCAAATGAGGTCGTCCATCCAGACATCCTGCAGGGGCTGATGCCAAGACCACAGCCAGGAAGTGAGACTCTCCGGAATATTCTGCATTGTGTGCCACTGACACACCCTGTTGACTGTCCACTGTCATCTCTCCAAATTCCCATAGTCGTTGGATACTGGACCTGTACTACCAACAGCTGGGCCAACTGCTCAGAGGATTTCAATCACCATGACCCCAGTCATCACCCACTGCACTTGTAAATAACAATAAACACCATTGAGCACAGCTACTGCTTTTTTTAACACTTTTATTTTATTGGCATTTCAGATTAGGTAATCAAATCACATTACAATCCCTTCAACCAGTGCATATATGTAACATTAAGATAAGTGACTGTACTCAGGGCCCATAGCACTCTGATCATGGTGTATCATCTATTGTGATCTTACTATCCCTTCATAGGAGCACCCCTCTAGTAGGGTGTCTGGTTGGAATGTTTCCAGGACAACATTTTAGAGACTATGGTCGGGTTAGGGTACAGGTATAGGTGAGCATTTAGTACAGATTTACAGATCGCTATTACATCTGGTCAGCACATGCCAGCAGTGTGAAAATAATCAACTTAAAAAAAACAAATAACTGGTAACTTGCCTGTGGTATAGATATATTTTCAAACAGCCAAAGTAGCAGCACTAAAACTATGTTGCATCTTCCATGCGGTATCATCCAGATGAGCACAGCTACTGCTTACCTGTCTTTATTGTAACATGTATGAATTAACTGTTGTACAATATGTCAGCTTACTTAAACCTCTGACCAGCAAAAGTCTTTAAGGTGGACAGAAGGGGGAGGCACGTGCAGCAAGTTTGTTAGTAGAACAAACTCATCCTTGAGGCACATGCAGCAAGTTTGCTAGTAGAACAAACTCATCCTCAAATCTTGTGTCAAGGGAGCCACCAATCAAGGCAGGAACCGGAGTAGCACCACCCAAATTACCTGCAAATACACTAAGACAGGGACAACCATCACGATAGTAGTCACGGTTGCCAGCCAACACACATGCAGTACATTGTCGTCCTCCCTAGTGTGAATACCCAAGCAGCATGTGAACACAATTGACCGCAGCAGATCCACATTGTCAAAACATCCATTCCAATGGTCCATCCCTTACAGCTCACAGTACCCAACTAAAGCTGAGTTCCACTGTCAATATTAGTTACCTACCATTTCCGTCCATTGTGTACAGTGAGGAAACGTTGCAATACTACTGACACAACCTTGGTTTCCAGTCCCTTAGCAATTTACACTGTATTACTGGGACCATACATCATGGCCATTTCCATGCAGATGTGATGGCAGCCAACAGCACACTATACATAGCACTGACATATGCACAGTGCCACCGCCCCTGATGGGCAATATGTCATTGCTCCAAACACACACAGAGGGAGAGCTGCACTTAACACCTCCACAGATGGCACACACCAGGATGAGCAATGTCACAAGGCAGACAGGAGTACAGTTCACATACAAGGCAATTGACACATACCTGTAGATCATTGGATGTTTTGTTGGGTCAACTGCCCTAGAGTCAGCTGGATCCTCATCATCTGCCTCATCATCACTGTCTATGTCACCATCATCAGCCACAGGTCCAGCTGCCACCTCCTCAACATACAGTAATGGTATGTGGCATCTTAGAGCCAGATTGTGTAGCATGCAGCAGACAACTACGATCTGGCACACCTTCAGTGCTCTGTAGAACAGGGTACCTCCTGAGGTGTGGAGACACCAAAATCTGGCCTTTAGCATCCCAAAGGTCCTCTCGATGACACGCCTCGTTCTGCCGTGGGCCTCACTAAAACTTTTTTCACTGTCTGTTGTTAGATATCTCAAGGATGTCAGCAGCCACAGAAGGTTAGGATAGCCAGAGTCACCTATGTGCACAAAGGATGGACCTACCACAATACTGGTAGTGACAAAGGTTCGAATGTGAAGAGAGGTGACATAACAGTTGCACACATACCATTGTATACATACCAATGAGCCAGGCCCTCTCTCTCTGTAGTTGTCCCACATTGCTGTTCCTCAGGATGTAGGAGTCATGCACAGATCCAGGAAACATGGCCGTCACTTGTGAGGTGTACTGGTCAGCGAGACACACCACCTTGACACTGATGGAGTAAACATTTTTCCTTTTGCTGTACACTTGTTCACTCGCCTTGGGAGGTACCAAAGCAATGTGAGTGCCATTTATAGCCCCTATCACATGAAGGACATGTGCCATTGCACAGAAATCAGTAGCCAAGTCCGCACATTGGGGGAATCTGTTGTAGCTGTCCAGGTGTTCCAGTAAAGCACACAGTACATCGTTCAACACTATACTGAACATTTGGCTGCTGCCAAACCCACTGTCAACTGGAATGAGCCTGAGGCAAGGAAGTGCAGAACAGAAAAGACACGTACTGTGGGAGGGATAGCATAGGGATTACGGATGGCTGGCAAGAGATCTGGTTCCAACTGGGTACACAGTTCCATGATGGTCTGACGGTTCAGACAATAGGTCTGAATGATGTGTCTCTCTTTCAGGGTAACAAGGTCGACTAGAGGCCGGTACACAGGTGCATGTCTCATTCTTACCATTACACGGTATCTAGAAATAAGAGAGAGGAAAAGCCACACGTTAATGTTGACAGTTTACATGCCACCTAACACTATACATGTGGCTTAGTGACACACATTTGGCTAGGCTGCCTACGAAGCAGCAAGTGACTGCACATATCGTGTCATACTTTTCAGTACACACACTTGACGATCCCTGAATGTCACGTGTGAACCTTCCTTTGATATCTGAACATGGATTATGTATGCACCTCACTATCATTCATACATGACGCAATCATAATGACTACAATACACTAGCTACATGTAAAATGGCAGCCGCCTGTCCTGCAAGCACAGGTCAGACGGAAGTGACCTAATTCAGCTGGCGTTAGTTGTCATGGTGGTATGCGGTCGTAACCGCCGTGCAATTCAGCATTGGCTAACATTGTTGCCTATGGGAGACTGGGGCCAATGATGATCACCGCCGGCGGTGACGGTCATGTACGGGGCGACCGCGACCACCATTTTGTATTGCATAGCTCACTTGACTCTGGACACTAGTGCAAGCAAGACCTCCACTACATGTGCTGCTGTGTTCTGTCCCTGGGAGCCATTATGCCAAGTCCAGCAGGCGATATGGCGCATGCCTTCACCCCGGAGGAACTGGAGAAGCTTGTCAATGGGGTCCTACCCCTGTATGGACAGTTGTATGGGGCACCAGAACAGCAGGTGAGTCCGGTGTTCCTGTCCTGTCTGATGGTGATGTGTTTGGGGTTTAAAGGCGTGTAGACGAGGCACACAGAGTGGATGCATGCAGATGGCAAAAGTGTAGGTGCGGAAGTGCCATTAAGACACATTTGTGTAGTCATAAGATGTGTCTGATGTGTGAAGTTCACTGCTGTTGGTGTGATGCCACTCTACATGACTTTCTCCTTCTGTCTGTGTCACCCATGCAGGTCAGCGCCCATCAGAAGAAGGGGATTTGGCTGCCATCGCCAAGCAAGTGAGGACCCTGGGGGTCCATGCCCGGCAGAGCACCCACAGCAGAAAGCTGTGGGAAGACCTGAGATGCTGGGTCCGGAAGACCGCAAAGCCCTAGCTGGGGACGTCCTCCCAACGAGGAAGGGGTTCTCGTCAGACCCAGACCCCCCTAAGGGCCCGCATTTTGGCAGGGGCCTACTCTGAGGTAGATGGGCGCTTGAGGGCAGTTCAGCAGCCACCAGGGGGTAAGTAAACACCCCCACCTTCCTAACGTTAGGCATGTGTGGGTTTGGGGGCCCTACTAGTGGGTAGATGTTGTGTAGTCCATTGGCAGTTGCACATCGGCTATGGCTATTAGCCATCCTGGCAGGAATTGTATCAGTTATGGGTGCCAAAACCATGCAGACGGTGACTCATGCGGGTAGGAACTCAATTTTGGGATATTGTCTCCTGACATTTGTCATATTTTGGGTGACCAGTTCCTTTCATCAACATCAGTATACCTGAGGTGTCAGGGCATTGCCATCACTAATGGTCGGCCAATATGACAGAGGTAATTGGTGTGATCCAAATCAGCTGCCTCAGACTGTAGGTGTAGACGGCTGCAAGGGACAAAATGTTACTGACCACATTGTTGATGGATTTGTTGGCATGCTACCTTGCCATGCAGGAATCGGTAGAGTAAGGTGTACAGGGTAGGTCTACGCTACTGTGCATTGTATGGCCCTTCATGTAGTCAAAGGTGCCAATGTTCCCACACTGAATGGATTAGAATGCATAGCTTCTGTTTCCCCTCTGATTTCCCAAAGTTGAGCCTTACAATGTAATGGTATGCAATGGCATGGCATACCAGCAGTTAATTAGGGTGTCAGTCTGTGTGCACGATGTGTAGGTATTGACTCACTGCACCCTTTCTTTCTCTCCCACCCTCCCTCTCCTCCTCTGCCTTTGTGTGCATCAGCATCACCAGGCAAAGGAGAAGAGGCACCGGCGAGTGGGGAAGCTGCAGCCCGCGGCACCCAGGAGGCTGATACCAGCGGAGCTGAGGGGACCAGTGGGATGGAGGGCAAGGAAGGTGCCACAGGGGAGACTAGATCAACAACATCCTCTTCGGATTCCTCCTCCGATGGATGCTCCCTGGCGGTGGCAGACCCATCCGGGACCAGCCCAACACCATCCTTGTCTGCTACCCCTTACTAGCACTGCCCTCCCTGTAGCTCCCCACCCAGTTGCCCGTGCCCGCTCATCCAGGAGGGTGAGAGTCTCCTTCGCCGCAGGCACCACTGCTCCTGCCCCTGTCAGCCCTGCTGCCCTCAATGAGGAGGCTACTGACCTCCTGAGGTCCATCTCTGTGGGACAGTCAACCATTGAGAATACTATTCAGGGTCTGGCATCACAGATGCAGCAAACCAATGCCTTCCTGGAAGGCATTCACGGTGCCCTGACTGACCTGCAGAGATTCTTTCAGGCTCTGGCCTCCTCATTGACGGGAGCCAGGGTCCCTTCGTCATCCGTCCCCCCCTCCAGCTACCTGTGCCCAATCCCACACCACTCTCCCCACACCCATCTAAAGCACACAGTCAGACCAGCATTCATCCACCTCAACAGACACACTTTGCAAAGACAAACATAGGCACCACAAGTCACACCACTGCCATACACACAGCCAAAATTCACATGCACACACAACAACATCCACTCCCTACACAGACTCCCCCCACCTCCTCCCTCAGACACACCA
This sequence comes from Pleurodeles waltl, assembly GCF_031143425.1. Classification (NCBI taxonomy): domain Eukaryota; kingdom Metazoa; phylum Chordata; class Amphibia; order Caudata; family Salamandridae; genus Pleurodeles; species Pleurodeles waltl. Next base: position 1,327,158,791 of record NC_090446.1, on the reverse strand, counting down.
CTCACACCTGCTTTCACATCAACACTCCCAGATCCATTCCCAAACCCATCATGCCCACCGTCACCACAATGGCAGACCCCATACATTCACCCCATTCACCACATGTACACTCACCACAACTACCCACATCCCCACATGCAGCACACATCCACCTTACCTGCAGGCACCACCTCAACAGACACTCACACATCCACCCTGTCATCTCCCTGCATCTCCTCCCCCCTCCTCCCAAGACACCTAAATGTCCACACTCACCCACCCAACAGATACCCAGCACACACATGGTTACACCCACGCACCTCCACCCAAGGCACCTACCAAGACACACCTCAAAACCACTCCCTCTCCTCCCACCTATTTTTCCCATGACCGCCCTTGTGTTCCCACGAATTTGCCCTGTTCCCTCCCACTGACCTTGTCCCTGTTTCCCCCAAGCACCCTCCTTCCATCCCCATTCCCAGTCTTTTCACCCCCCAGTCCTAGAAATGGCCCCCCAGGTAGTGCCCATGCCACTCCTATGGGGGGCTACCACCACAAAAAAGGGCAAGGGCCCTCCTCCTAAGGGCCATATTAAGGGGAAAGCCCCTCCCCCCTCAAAATCAAATCTAAAGCCCCCTCCCAAACCCAACCCTAAGGACACCCACCCAAACCTAAAGACCCAATGCCCCACTGATGCCCCTGCCATGTGGAGACCACTTTGCAGTCAGGAGTCAAGTTGGGGCCAGAGGTCTGCCCAGTGTGTCTGGGGAAATAGACACTTTTGGACTGGCCATTAGGCCTCTGTTGTATATAGTTATATATTTCCTGAGAATATGATTTTAATATATCTGCACCTGTCACCCGTTGGTGTTGAGGTTTACATAGTTGTCCTGCCTTTCCTTCCAGATGTATGTTTTGTATATGTACAGGGGTGTGGAATTTATTAAAATATCTACTTGTCCAGGGGACAGGTTGCTTCTCAAATCTACTTGTCCTGTAAAAAGATCTACTTGTCCCTTTGGTGCCATGTAGTGTGGCGACAAATTATGGCAGCAATCTCTTTATGTAAGAGCTCTGATAATAGCCTCTCTGATTATGCCAGGGCTACTACCATAGTAGGGCTTGAATACTTGCAGTTTCAATCCCTACTGTAGAAATTTCCTTATTTTGCCACCTTTCTGCAGATCTGCATACTGGGGCTAGAGGAAGCAGTAAGCAATAGTTCCATGGCTGGAATGCCTTTGAGTCTGCAAACCTACCAACCTGCATGTTTTAAAGATTTTCACCAGCTTCTCTCTAATATTTTCCCATAATAAGAAAGGTTGGACATTTACTCCTGACAATGGCAGAATTAGAACTTCTTCCAGGGTTGGGAAGAAAGTGGCCGGAGGGAAAATGAACTTGCAAATGCTCAATAGATTTTCACATGAGCAAATCTACACATGCGTATTTACCCATGCTAAAATACAGTTCACAAATATTTTATAGGGGTACGACATATACCATGGGTGCACTTTTGTGACTTTCTTTAAGAATTTGGGGCCACATGTAGGTAAGTTCAGATTTGCGACCCGCAAAGTGCGAGTCAGAGCGACTCGCAATTTGTGAGTCGCAAATCCGAATGTAGGATGGTGTCCCCGACACCATCTGTGATTCGCAAGGGCTTCGCATATGCCCACCTAGTGAATAATCATGAGGTGGGTCGCAATTTGCGACCCCATTGCGAATAGCGGCCTGCTGGAGACAGCAGACCACCATGTCTGTGACTGCTTCCTTAAAGGAAAACGAGTTGCATTACAAAAACGAAAAATGAAACGTTTTCGACTCATTTTTTCAGAGCAGGCAGTGGTCCACAGGACCACTGCCTGCTCTGAAAAAATGTTTACAGTGACATTCACAATGGGGAAGGGGTCCCATGGGGACCCCTTCCCTTTTGCGAAAGTGTTAGCACCCATTTGAAATGGGTGCTAACTGCGATTGGTTTGCGCCCGCGTTCGCGGTCACAAAACAATCCTACATTGCACTGCGAGTCGCAATTAAGAAGGGAACACAACCTTGCTAATTGCGAGTCGCAAACCCGTTTTGCGATTCGGTAACCAGGTTACTGAATCGCAAAACTGGGTTTGTGCATCGCAATGTGCTTTTTCCACGTCGCAAACAACGAAAGTCGCTGTTTGCGACATGCAAAAAGCTACCTACATGTGGGTCTTGGTCCCTAATTAGGTCTGGTGTTAACAAAGACATTTTGTTTTTATTAAACTTCTATTTCTCTCTCTTTCGGCTGGCTTTACTGTGAGTGATCGCATTCTGCTCTTCCACAAGGAGCATATTGGCATACAAAGTAGTTTTGTTCAGTGTCAGGAACTACAGTGGCAATCAGTGACGTAACGAAACTGGAGGGTGCCCCTTTTCAAAGAACATGGAGGAGCCCCCTCTCCAGACTCACTCAGGGCAGGTGCTGTGCTGAAGGGGCCGCCTTGAGGGCGGCTGCGGGGCCTTTGTTATGCCACTGGTGGCAACGTGTGCTTTTAGAGTTCAAAAACTTTTTGAGGGGGTTTTGCCAGTGTTTGTTACAATGTTGAGGGCCTGGTAGCTCTCACAACAATAAAGTGTTAAAAAAGCCATGTCAAAACAAGACAAGCATTGATGAAACTAAAAGACTTATAAAAATATGTCAGACCAGTTGGCTTTGTCAGTGTTTGTTTATTTTCATGCTTCCCATATTCGTGTTGAAAATGGTTACACTGATTTTCCATTAGAAATATTTTTGGGAAATACTAGCATGCATCAACACATTTTACTAAATGACACTTCATTTGCATCTAATCAGAGAGCATTCTGGGAGCATTATACTTAGCCTCATAGCCTAAACTTTTCAAACATGTGTATACACGTTTTTTTTTTGTACTGGAACCAACGTCAGTAGTGAAGTGTGACCTTAAAATATTTATTTACAGCACTCACCCTAATAATGAAGGCTTTCAAATAATGAACCATAAATACAAGTTCGATCAGCATTATCTTCTGGAAACACATTACCTCAACTGCAGAGAGTTCCACTCTCTGTAAACAAGCAGCCAAAGGGTTTGTGCTGCAGAGGGTTGGGCCTACTTGTCCCAAGGACAAAGTAAACATAAAAACTTGTTGCCCTTGACCCCAAACAAGATGTCCCGGGCGTCGGGCGATAGGAATTCCACATCCCTGTATGTACGATTTAGTGTGTGTCTTCAATGTACGTGATGTGTTTGTGTAGCAGCATGAGTTGTGTGGGTGAGTTGTGCTATGGATTTGTTGTGATGTGTTGTGCTGGTGTTGTATGGCAGTAGTGTATAGGTTGTGATGCATCTGTGATGTACTTTGTGTGTTGGGTGGACGTGGCGTGTGATGTGACACGTTGTTTGGCAGTGTTACTGCTTGTACTGGTTGTGTGCTGTTGTTATGTGTTGCTGCCAGTATGTGTTTTCCTGTGGGGGTGTGAGTTGTACCTCTCTGCCAATCCATTTGTGTGGTTACGATGGTGTTGTGGTAGTGTGACTTGGTGGTGTTGTGTGTGGATGTGTTTGACAGTGGCAGTGGTGTGTGTATGCAGTGTGGTGTGTGTGTATGAAACGTGTATGTTGGACGTGGTGTGTGTGTGTTTGTGTGTGTATGTAGATGTGTTTGTGTGTTGGGGTGGGTGTATGTTTGCGTGTGTGTGGGAGTCGCTAGCGGTGGCAGGGTTGTGTGTGGGTGTGTACTATTGGCCTTCCCTCCAGTGTGTGCTAGGTGGGTGTACTTACGGGTGTTGTTTTCATTGTCGTCGCTGATTCTGAAGTTGTATGGCCAGCAGGAGCAGTGGGAACACTTCCATTTCGGGTTCCATGGCGGCTGCGGACGTGTCTGTGTTCCTAAAGGTGAGTGTCTCCTTTTATGTTGGTCGTTTTCCACAGCATTTTCGTGGCAGTGATAACGCCCCAGAAATCCTGGCGTGTGCTGGGTCGTAATATGGTTGGTGGAAAGATGGTCCCCGGCGCCCTGGAGATGTCTACCGCAGGCTGCGGTGGTCCACCCGCACTGGCGGTACTGGCTGTGTTCTGTTGGGAACACCACCATGGTCATAATATGGCTGTCTTCACCGCCGGTCTGGCGGCGGTGCAACCGCCATCACCATCGCCACTTTGGCAGTCCTCAGACCACCAAAGTCGTAATGGGGGCCTTAGTGTGGACAGCTGGAATCACTCTGCAGCTGCTCCTTAAGAACTGCTTCTTTGTGTGGCTTCAAATCTTCTGTGCTGACAGGGTAGAAGGTGGTTATTATAGACACAGTACCACCCACAATCTCACACTTTCTCAGGTCTTTAAAGACCTTGGAAGGGTGGAAGAAGATGGGTGACACCTCCAACCAGAGATCCCGGAGAGATGGCAGAAAAAAAAGGGGAAGTGAGTGCTTGCCCTGGAAAATGTCACAACAGTGGTTAACCACCCTCGTTAAACACTGTTGTGAGGTTATTGTACTGAATAACCAGACTTTGTTCCAGTTATACACACTAAAGTTTTCCAGTAGAACCCATATTGAAGCATCCAACGTCAAATATATTTTAGTCACATACACTTTACAAAATCAAAAAGATCATGTTCTAACACCTATTAAAATGTGTGCTGTGTATTTAAGGGAAGGAAAAACAGAAAATTGGGGTAAAACATACAATTTCAAGTTAAAGGTTGACTTGAAAACACACAACTAGCCTCTAGCTGAGCAACCTAACCAGATGGCACTGGTTGATTTCCTTCAACTGTCTTGCAATGCTATCATCAAAACGTTGACAGGTTGGCAGCCAATCTTTGCACCATTACCAATCATCCCTCTGAAAGTCTATCCCAATGCATCTCTGCACCAAACCCAACACTAGGTCTTTCTGAAAGCAACTGAAGATCAACCTCCCCCTTTAAGCTTTCACCCCCTTAATAACTTATTCCTCTAACAGTACTTCTTCTTCCCAACACTGAAACTCCCACCTCTCTCTAGAGTCCTATTGTCGTATCAGCATGTCATTAAAATATAAAAATAGGTTTAGACCTGGCCCTCTCTGCAGGATCACCGTCAAACCTTTTGCCTTTCTCATCCATTTTTTGCTGATCCTGTTTTTGCTGCCCTTAGCACTTTGTGCGCTTTACCACTGCTAGCCAGTGCTAAAGTGCTTGTGCTCACTCCTCTAAACTTGGTAGAAATGGCTTACCTTCTTTTGGCACATTTAATTTACTTGTAAGTCGCTAGTAAAATGGCACCACATTTACCTAGGGCCTCTAAATTACATGTTACTAGTGGGCCTACGGCATTCATTGTGCCACCCTCTTAAATAGCCCTTTAGACATGTCTCACGACTGTCATCGCAGCCTGTGTGTGCAGTTTAAAACTGCCATTTTTTACCTGGCAAAAAAAAACTTTTGCCAGGCCACAAACGTAATTTTTAATACCTATAAGTCACCCCTATGGTAGGGCATGAACAGCCCGGAGGGCAGTGTATGGTATATTTAAAAAGTAGGACATGTACTATTAAGTTTTACAAGTTTTGGTAGTGAAAAACTCTTAAATTTGTTTTTTCACTGGTACAAGACCTGTCTCTCCTGAAGACTAACATTAGAGTTACATCTAATGAGTGATAATTTCCAAATGGAAGCATATACCTAGTTCATGTTTGGTGTCCTTGGAATTGTAATGAAAAATTCTCGCTTATGGTAAAATCACATTTTAAATTACAGTTTTGAAAATGCCACCTTAAGAAAGTTGGCATTTTCCTTAAATCAATCAATCAAACAGGATTTGTAAAGAGTGACTACTCACCCTCGAGGGTATCCAGGCACTTCCAGGTCTCAGAGGCTTATTCGAATAGGCAGTCCTTGAGAGCTCTAGGGAATTCTGGATGAGAGGTTATGGTCCGGAATTGTGTGGGGAGGCTGTTCCAGGTTTTTGCTGCTATGTGGGAGAAAGCATGTCCTCCACTTCTGCTTCAGTGGATGCGTGTAGTGTGGGCAAGGGATAGGAAGGTGGGGTGTAGTCATATTGATGGTTGGTGGAAATTCAGGCGGTGGCTAATGTAGGTGGGCCCTTGGTTGTGAAGAGCTTTGTGTGTGTGTGGGTCAACACACTGAATACACACTTCTTCTGCACGGGGAGTCAGTGAAGTTGCCTTAGGTATGGTGTGATGTGGGATCATCGGAGAACATCAAGGATGAGTCTAGCTGCAGCATTCAGTATGGTCGGAAATCTGTGTAGGAGCTGTGAGGAGATTCCTACGTAGAGGGTGTTGCCATAGTCTAGTTGACTGGTGATGGGTGCCTGTGTCACGATACATCTTGTGTGTGGTCGTAGCCACTTGAAGATCTTACGTTGCATGCGCACAGTGAAGAAGAAGGCGGAGGACAAAGTGCTAATCTGTGAGTCCATGGTGAGCCAGTTGGCAATGATGATTTCGAGGTTTCTCGAATGTTCGGAGGGAGTGGGTGCGTGTCCTAGTTCTGAAGGCCATCAGGAGCTGTTCCATATGTTGCTGCTCTTGCAGAAGATCAGAACTTCAATCTTGTCCGTGTTTAGATGCAGGCAGTTTTCTTTCATCTAGTCAGTTATACTTGTCAAGCATAAGTGGAAGTTGGTTTTGGTGAGGTCATCAGTGAGCGAGAAGATGAGTTGGGTGTCGCCTGCGTAGGAGATTGGTCATTAGTCATTTAGTGTCTGCAGCCTATCTCTAGGTCACATGAGTGTATGTAGCTGACAGTTGGACGTTGTGTATTTCTCCTAGGCAGTCACACACAATAGAGAGCTTGGGAGTGCCTAGATGGGCCATCACTGGCAGGAGGGGAGGACAGAGCTGTGCATAGCCCTACTTACACTTGAATAGACTGTGTCCTGCCTCCACACAAAGGGCTGCATACCCCCTGTAGTTAGTCTGGTGCCAAGACAGGGAAGGCAAGATGCTTGGGGACTTCAAAGGCAAACCTCCAGAAGCTTCTCCTACTTCAAAGGAAGGCCCAGATATAAATATTGGACCTCAGACACCACAACTTCACTACACTTGTGGACATGTATATATTTTGCCAGGAAGGACTGCTGTGCAGAGGAAAGGAAGGACCGACACACTGCTGGACTGCTGCTCTGAAGGACTGCTGCCCTGCTGCGATGACCTACTGCCCTCTTGCCTGGGCGTGTAAGTCTGGACCCACATCTGTTGAACCTAGGACCCCAGAGTGACTCTAAGGGCTTGTTGGCCCGCATCTGACTAGACCTTTAGGGACAGAAGGCTCAAACAACCCTGAACCCAGCACCTAGACTCTGCCATCTGTGAATCCTACCCTGCCAAGTGGTGCCACCCGAGTCCTGGTCCCTTGTAAGTGGGCCTAAAGGTGCTTTGCCAGCCCATCTGTGAAGTCAACAGAAACATTACATCACCTATACTATGAGTGTTCTCCCAGCACAACGCCTCTGCATCGACCTCGCACTGGAACACTACTGTGAGAGGCATCATAGATTATGGCCCTCGCACTGCAAATCCCTTGTTGACTGCAGCTTTGACGATGACGCAGGTTCTCGCGTCGCAGCCTCACAGCTCTATGGAACCGATGCATCACCTCAAATGCGTGACACATCCTCAATGCTAGACTTTGCATTGCAAGCACTCGTCTATGGGACGCTCGAAGACAACTGTGGACCTCGCATTGCAGCTCTGCAGCTCCTCTGAACTGACGTATAGCCTTGGCAGCATGACGCATCCTCAGTGTGGGACCTTGCAATGCTTGACAACCAGGAGTTAAGGTACTCTTGTTCAGCAGGCCTAACTAGCCCCCTGTAGCCATTCGTGCTCCATCACGGTCGGCCTGAATTTGTAACTTTGTCCCAGTCTGCCACGAACAGGTATCTACAGTTGGGCATCTGTGATTTTTTGGCACTATTTCCACTGAACTTTTATAAATTGCATATCTCCAGTTCTACTAACTGCATTTTTATTGTTTTGTTCTTGTTTTAGTTATTAAAAATTACTCTATTTTTCTAATCTGGTGTGAGATCCCCTTTGTGTTTGTTTTCATGTTATTACTCTTTTAAGTGTTGCACAATTACTTTACACATTGCCTCTGAGTTAAGCCTGACAGCTCTGTGCCAAGCTACCTGAGGGATAAGCATGGGTTGATTTAGGGTTTGCTTGTGACCTCACCCTGATAAGGATTGTGGTTCCTGCTCGAGTACGGTTTCACTTCCCTTAACCATTAACCCAATTTCTTACAAATAGTAATTAATAAAAGATATACAAATAACATTAAATCTAAGGGAAATTAATGTTTCCTCCACACATTAAAGCCCTCATTTCAACATTGGCGGTATTGACCACCTACCGCCAAGGCGACGGCCGCCAACATACCTCCGCCGTGGCTAACAGACGTCTACCGGTATCATGACTGCCTATGGTATTCCGCCAGAATGCTGGAGGAACACCGCAGACGGTCATGGCAGCGGACGGCAGCGCTGCTGACAGCAGCGCCGCGGACAGTCTCCAGCCGGAGGACCCCTGCAAGCAGGTAAGTCGGGTTCTCTGACCGGAGAAGGGGGTAGGGGGTGTTGTGTGTATGTGGGGGGTGGTATGTGTATGTGGGGGGTGTTGTGTGTATGTATTGGTATGCGTGCATGCGGGTGTGAGTCACGTAGGATGCATGCGTGAATGAGTGATTGTGAGTGTTGTGAATGCATGTGTGTGACAAGGTATGTTGGTGTGTGGGTATGTATGTGTGCATGCATGGGTGGTGGTGGGTATGCATGTGTGCATGTGTGTATATGGGTGCACATGTGGGTGTGTATATGTGCGGGGGCAGTGGAGGAAGCAGGAGGGTGGGGGAGGACTCTGGGGAGGGGGAGACCCCTATCAGTGCCAGGGAAGGAATTCCCTGGCACAGATCGTGCCTACCACCATGGTTTTCATGGCGGTAACTTTGGCATGAAAACCATGGCGTGAGGCCGGGTCGTGATCCCGAGGGTGGGATTGTGGCGGCCGCCGGGCTGGAGACCGAAGTCTCCAGCCCAGTGGCCGTTACCACCCTGGTGGTCGGTGTGTTAAAGTGGCGGATTTAGATGGCGGTAGCCGCCATGGTCCAAATCCCAATTTCTTTACTGCCGGCCTGTTGGCGATATTACCGCCGCTTTAACACCGACCACCAGAGTTGTAATGAGGGCCTAAGTGTCATAGAACTGTTAGTACTGTTTCTAGAAACACAATTTCAAAACATAACCACAACATCAAATGGTATAACAGTAATGGCACTCATTCATATGCAACCTCCTAAAATGAACTTGGGTCAATAAGTACAAACACAAACAACATATCACTCATCATATTTTTCACAGGGCAGCTTATGTGAATGATCCATTGTCAACACATTTGTTAGTATAAATAGAAGCTATTTTAGACGCACACAAGTGGTATTTTGTTTTATACATCTGGAGTGCCATGATACATTTGAATAGTGTCTCAGGGTACTGATGAGGGATCTTTTGGGCAGAAAAATATAACTTTGAGAGTATAAACAAGGTATATTTGATTGCGTACAGTTGGGGTTATTTTTATGTCTCTGCCCAAGTCCATTTAAGATCCAGTGATGGGCAGGTTAGGCACACTACAATGTATGAGAGGTCTCATACTAACAGGATGTTCTGTGGTCTCTAGTGAGGGGCATTTAAAGTTTTTATTGAAAGTACTTTATGGTCTGAATTGAGTGTGTTTTTGGACTTTCTAATGAACAGCTGTTTAGCCCTGTGGTCATACTCTGAGGTATCTAGCGGATTAATCTTTGGCCTAAGTGAGCAGTATTTTGAGAGTGTCATCAAAAAACTATGGGCCTGATTATGATCTTGGAAGTCTGACCGTCTGACCACCAATATAGAGTTCAGGAGGATGCTGCCAAGATGGCAGCCTCCCCACCGCTGTATTACAACACTACAGCTTGGCTAGCGGTAGTGCCTGCAGCGGTGTCACTGCGGCAGCATGCCTAAAGCACATGCCGGTGCAGTGTAGTGCCAGATGCACCTTGTGTGCTCTGTTGCCGTACACAATTTTGGGCATTTCAGCGGTGTGCACCGACAGTGCAGGCTTAGGGGGCACCACATGTGTCCCTAGCCACAATGCCCAATGGACACACTCGCCCTGTGGCCCTGTTTGGGGCCCATTCCCTGCCTTTCCGCCGAGCTTTTCATGGCGAGGTCAGGCAAGTCATGATCAGCATGGTGGTGCCGGCATCAGCACCGCCGCAACTGACCACGGCTTTTCCCACCATCGCTGCCGCGGGATCGAAGATCCTGGCGTTTGCAGCAGTCTGACTGCCATCTTCATAATCTGGTGGTGAGACCACCAAGGATGCTGTGGTCAAACCGCCACCGCAGGTACAGCAGTCCCAGGACCACCGTACTTGTAATCAGGCCTAGTATCAAGTGTGAGTAATGAGTGATTTGTAATGAATTTTCGGGTCCCCACTTGAAGAATGTTATGCCATAGGTGTGAGAATGCTGCTGCAGTGAATGAGTTGTTTTTTTAATTATTTCTAATACGTATACAGGGAGGGGAAATCTGGAATCTACAAGGAGTCCTTTACAGTCAGGAGTAATTTGGGATTTTCAACAAGAGGTATTTCAGGTTTCTTTAGGGAGTGAGTGGGCTCTGAAGTGTAAGTATTTTGACATCTGCACTCGGGGGCACAGCTTATTCACTGAAATTTAGTAGGTGTGAATCTCAAATTTGCCAACTAAAAAAGCACTGGGTTGCAACATGGACAGGTGACATAACCAAGATTCAGGATGGACTGTTCCCCTTAGGTGGCTCTCTGTCTAGAGTGGCACTGTGGGTGAAAAAGGATGGATGGGAATGCCGCCCTGAGGGACTGCTAGTAGTTAGACTATTTGCAAGCATTAGTTCCATCACCTTTGGGGTGTTTGACAGCCGGTAGTATGTCTGGAAACCTGAGACTGGCACAGCTTTCCAAGAAGGCTACTACTGCCAATGTTTACGTATTCCAAAAAGTAGTTAATTTGCACCGATTCAAGGAGCATTTTTGTGGGATCATATTTACTACTTTCCTGGTAAACCGGTCACCATATATGTGTCTCTGATGCAAAAAATACAAAGTTAAAACCTCTTAGTGAAATAACGACGAAAAAAATCAACACAAAGCAGAGCTGACTCAAAGCCCCTAGACCCAACTACCAAGCCAAGAATGCATTTATGTGGGGGTGTCACACACCAAACACCCTTCTGAAGCTGTGGTTTCTACTGGCCATATACAGTAATTTGTGACAGTTAGTTTGAGGTTTGCAGGACGGGACATTACAGATTCCCCGTCTCTTGTAGAAGAGGATACTTTGAGATCAGGTGTGAAAGTTTTTTTTAGATATTATGTCACCTAGAATCATTTAGGTCTCTGCTGTTTGGCGTTCAGGATGTTATAGGGCATCTGCTCGTCTTCTGAGGGTTACTAGGAAAGGTCTAGATGCAGGGTCATGACCTTGTGCCGCACTGCCTGAAGTTCTTAAAAGGCTGAGTGAAGAATAAGGTGACTAACTACCTTGACCAGAATTTGCCTAGACACCTATTCAACCTGGAATCAGCAGCCCACTTTCACTTCTTTAACGGCCGTCGTCGGTCCCGTACTCACGACGGCCAGGACCGATGCTCCTGCGGCGTATACTCCTGTCACGTCAGTGTCACTTCCTCATAAACGCATGCGCACGCATTTTCATGCGCATGCGTATTATGTAACGGTGAACGCGCGCATGCCTGTCAGAAACCCAGAAGTTCTGGACGGCCCTATCAGAAATGCGAAAAAGAAACAACTACAGTTTATTTCCATACCATTTTGTTTTCTAGAAGGGTAGCAGTAGCAAGTTTCTTCTGTCACTTCATTTGAAAGAAGAAAGAACCAACAGCTCCTGTTTGGGCAGCGGAAGGTCGTGAATAGAGGTACGGTGTTTGTCTTCAGGTAAATGACATCAATGTGCAAATACAGTGGTTGCGCACACGGTAGATTGCCAATTGGCCGTTTTATACCGACACGATTAGTATTTTAATGTCCCTGCCAAACCAGTACAATTATGCAAATCACAGATTAGGCAAGTCCCTTAAAGCATATTTCTTTTCGTTACATATTTGGAGCAGCAAGTGGAAGAAGAAAACACTTTTAAATGTGTTCTACAGCCACTGTAACAACCCCTGCCTGATAAAGACGGAAAGGCCATGTTTAATGTCAGTTTATTTAAACATCATGTTCAATCTTTTGTAGTACCTTAAAATGGGAAGAGTTGGCTGATATATTTCTTACATATCTGCCACATTTTCAGATTGTTGCTTATGCATGATAATTTCGTGTTTTAAGCGTGTTTAAGCATTACATTTCAATGTCTTTGTGTGACAAGTGACACTTTATCGTGAGTACAACATGATCAGCTATGTTCATGTAATGAGATAAATGCTATAACTGTAACCCCTTGTGTGCTACATGAAAATCTATAGTTTAAAAATATTTGCTATTCTCAAGACTTGCCTATCCCCCAGTAAGGGCATGCACAGTTTACTTCTTATGCTGCATTGCAAGAAGTTGGCTTCTGCTTTGCACCAGCATTGAGTAATGCCAAGTCATGAGTCAAATGTGGTAAATTGTTGTTCACAGCTAAAGGTAACCCTTGCGCCATAGTGTGTGGTACTTTCAGCCAATATCAGCTTTTTACACAAGAGCACAATGCATTCTAGGGCATGTAGTTTTGCTTTTTAAACAGATTGTTGGCTACAGATTTCTCTGAAAGTGTATCACAGGGCAACAGACTCATTGTAGCAGTGACTCCTTAATGTAAGCCCCAAGAGGGGGCGTTTATGCTAACAATTAAATCCAAAAGTGAATAACTGTAATTCCAGAACTGTGTTTAATCCAACACTAGGTAAAAGGACAAACAAAAAAATAACAGAGTGAAGGCGAAGGCATGCAGCTGGGTGCTAGTTTAATTTTTTGAAGTGGCATAAATTTAAAAGACCCTTTTAATGTGGGAAAAGGAGAGGTTGGTCGTTTTGGGCTGATTTTGCAGTACTGCCAAAGAGCAGAATGCTTGGATTGTTTCTGGACTTTAAGAGCTGCATAGTTATCAGTAGTGCAGCAGGGGCAGTGACAGTTAGGCCCATGTGTCTGAGGGGCCCAGGGGTGTGGAATTTATTAAAATATCTACTTGTCCATGGGACAGGTTGCTTCTTAAATCTGCTTGTCCTGTTAAAAAAAAAACTACTTGTCCCTTCGGTGCCATGTAGTGTGGTGACAAATTATGACAGCAATCTCATTATGTAAGAGCTCTGATAATAGCCTCTCTGATTACGCCAGGGCTACTACTATAGTAGGACTTGAAAACTTGCAATTTCAGTCCATACTATAGCAATTTCCTTCTTTTGACACTTTTCCACAGATCTACATATTGGGGCTGGAAGAAGCAGTAAGTAATAGTTCTAATGCTGGAATGCCTTTGAGTCTGCAAACCTATTGATTTGTATGTTTTAAGGATTTTCACCAGCTCTTCTCTAATCTTTTCCCATAGTCAGAAAGGCTGTAAATGTACTCCTGACAATGGCAGAAGTAGATGTTCTTCCAGGGATGGGGGAAAAAGTGGTTGGAGGGAAAGTGAACTTGTAAACGCTCAGTAGATTTTCACTTGAGCAAATCTACGCATGCATACTTGCTCATGCTAAAATACAGTTCACACATATTTTCTAGGAGTAAGATTTTCGAGTCTACTTTTGTGAGCTCTTGTGAGTTCATGAAAGCCACTAATTCAAAGACATTTACCATGGGTGCACTTTTGTGGCTTTCTTTAAGAATTGGGTCCCTATTTAGGTCTGGCGTTAAAAAAGACATTTTGTTTTTATTGAACTTCTATTTCTCTCTCTATTGACTGGCTTTACTGTGAGTGATCACATTCTGCTCTTCCAGAAGGAGCATATTGGCACACAAAGTATTTTTGTTCAGTGCCAGGAACTATTATGGCAATTAGTGGTGTAACAAAACTGGAGGGGCCCCCCCTGCAAAGAACATGGAGCACCCCCCACCCCCAAAAGACTCGCTCAGAGCAGGTGCTGACAGTGTTTGTTACAATGGGGAATGCCTGGCAACTCCCACAACAATAAAGTGTTACAAAAGCCATGTCAAAACAAGACATGCATTGACAAAACCAAAAGACTCACAAAAAATGTCAGATCAGTTGGCTTTGCCAGTGCTTGTTTATTTTCATACCTCCCATAATCGTGTTGAAAATGGTTACACTGATTTTCCATTACGAATATTTTTTGGAAATACTAACATGCATCAACACATTTCACTAAATGACGCTTCAAAGAAATGGCACATAAAATTTCATAGTAGTGAAACTCTTTTTTTCCTACTTACATTGTTTTCTGAACATTTTATTTTGAAAGCAAACAGTCATCACTCATGCTTACAAGCTTCTGCAAATATTTGCATCTAATCAGAGAGCATTCTGGGGGCATTATACTTACATTCATATTGTTAAACTTTTCAAACATGTTTGTAATTTTTTTTGTTTTTACTAGATCCACTGTCAGTAGTGCAGTGTAACCGTAAAACATTTATTTACAGCACTCACCCTAAAAATAAAGGCTTTTCATTAATGAACTATAAATGTAAGTTCGAACAGCATTAACACACATGTAACCTCAACTGCAGACACTTTCCTTCTCTGTAAACTGGCAGTAAACTGGCAGCCAAGGGGTTTGTACTGCAGAGGGTTGTGCTTACTTGTCCCAAGGACAAAAGAAACATTAAAACTTGTTGCCCTTGATCCCAAACAGTATGTCCCAGGCATCAGGCAATAGGAATTCCACATCCCTGGGGGCCCAATGATCTTATTTTGCTTGTAGTTTATTACCTTGAAATAGGCAGGGGGACCATTTTTCCCTCACTTGGATCTATGAAACCACTGGACTTTTATAAATATGCATAGTTTGTGGCTGCACTCATAGACTCTAGTATTCCAAATTCACCAGAAATTATTTACAAAAAGTGATTAGGACACATGCACATCACCATACACATCATTGTAACCTCAGTAACTATATCAAATATGGTAATGAGGTTGGGTTGCAGGAAGCAATTGAGGGAGCCAATCACCACCTCCATATCAGCGGATAACAGTTAGCGCTACCCTCCTACAAAATTCTGGGCACCAATCCTCAGCACTCAGTGGTAGAAGATCAGCTGTAGGTGTCTCAGTATATTAAAGAACACACAATAGCAATCCAAGTTCATTCAGGCAAGGTATACAGCAGTCTATTGTCCATGTTTGTCTAAAACATCTTCTTTGTTGTTCACCACACAAAAAATGTTGTATATAAATTGTGCCTGTAGTCTAGGGACTTGTAGCCAAAGCATTTCATTCAATTTTAAACTTCTTCGGGGCTTGCGTTGTACAAATTGACCCATAATAATTGATGTTTGCATACAGTCTTTAATTCAATCTTGAGGCTGAGTCCTGCCACTGAAGTCAAATAACCTTAAGTAATTGTGAACTTACACATGGTGGCAGATGCAGCTCACAAAGAGAGCACATCTGTGCTCACACGGAATCTGCAACAGCGACGAGATAAGAGTGAAACATCCAAGGTACAGCAATCAGGGGTGTGGAATTTATTAAAATATCTACTTGTCCAGGGGACAGGTTGATTCTCAAATCTACTTGTCCTGTAAAAAGATCTACTTGTCCCTTTGGTGCCATGTAGTGTGGCGACAAATTATGGCAGCAATTAATAGCCTCTCTGATTATGCCAGGGCTACTACCATAGTAGGGCTTGAATACTTGGAGTTTCAATCCCTACTGTAGAAATTTCCTTATTTTGCCACCTTTCTGCAGATCTGCATACTGGGGCTGGAGGAAGCAGTAAGCAATAGTTCCAGGGCTGGAATGCCTTTGAGTCTGCAAACCTACTAACCTGCATGTTTTAAAGATTTTTGCCAGCTTCTCTCTAATATTTTCCCATAATAAGAAAGGTTGGACATTTACTCCTGACAATGGCAGAATTAGAACTTCTTCCAGGGTTGGGAAGAAAGTGGCTGGAGGGAAAATGAACTTGCAAATGCTCAATAGATTTTCACATGAGCAAATCTACACATCGTATTTACCCACGCTAAAATACAGTTCACAAATATTTTATATGGGTACGACATATACCATGGGTGCACTTTTGTGACTTTCTTTAAGAATTTGGGGCCACAAGTAGGTAGGTTCAGATTTGTGACCTGCAAATTGTGAGTCGCAAATCCGAATGTAGGATGGTGTCCTTGACACCATCTGTGATTCGCAAGGGCTTCGCAAATGCCCACATCATGAATAATCATGAGGTGGGTCGCAATTTGCGACCCCCTCACGAATGGTGGCCTGCTGGAGACAGCAGACCACCATGTCTGTGACTGCTTTTCAATAAAGCAGTTTTTTTTGTAATGCAGCCCGTTTTCCTTAAAGGAAAACGAGATGCATAACAAAAACGAAAAATGAAACGTTTTTGTTTCATTTCTTCAGAGCAGGCAGTGGTCCACAGGACACTGCTTGCTCTGAAATTTTTTTTACAGTGACATTCACAATGGGAAAGGGGTCCCATGGGGATCCCTTCCCTTTTGCGAAAGTGTTAGCACCCATTTGAAATGGGTGCAAACTGCGATTGGTTTGCGCCCGTGTTCGCGGTCACAAAACAATCCTACATTGCACTGCGAGTTGCAATTAGGAAGGGAACACCTCTTACTAATTGCGAGTCGCAAACCCGTTTTGTGATTCGGTAACCAGGTTACTGAATCGCAAAACTGGGTTTGTGCATCGCAATGTGCTTTTTGCACGTCGCAAACAGCGAAAGTCGCTGTTTGCGACATGCAAAAAGCTACCTACATGTGGGTCTTGGTCCCTAATTAGGTCTGGTGTTAACAAAGACATTTTGTTTTTATTAAACTTCTATTTCTCTCTCTTTTGGCTGGCTTTACTGTGAGTGATCGCATTCTGCTCTTCCACAAGGAGCATATTGCCACACAAAGTAGTTTTGTTCAGTGTCAGGAACTACAGTGGCAATCAGTGACGTAACGAAACTGGAGGGTGCCCCTTTGCAAAGAACATGGAGGAGCCCCCTCTCCAGACTCACTCAGGGCAGGTGCTGTGCTGACTGGGCCCCCTGGAGGGCGGCTGCGGGGCCTTTGTTATGCCGCTGGTGGCAACGTGTGCTTTAAGAGTTCAAAAACTTTTGGGGGGGGTTTTGCCAATGTTTGTTACAATGTTGAGGGCCTGGTAGCTGCCACAACAATAAAGTGTTACAAAAGCCATGTCAAAACAAGACACGCATTGATAAAACTAAAAGACTTATAAAAATATGTCAGATCAGTTGGCTTTGTCAGTGTTTGTTTATTTTCATGCTTCCCATAATAGTGTTGAAAATGGTTACACTGATTTTCCATTAGAAATATTTTTGGGAAATACTAGCATGCATCAACACATTTTACTAAATGACACTTCATTTGCATATAATCAGAGAGCATTCTGGGAGCATTATACTTAGCCTCTTAGCCTAAACTTTTCAAACATGTGTGTACACGTTTTATTTTTTTGTACTGGAACCAACGTCAGTAGTGAAGTGTGACCTTAAAACATTTATTTACAGCACGCACCCTAATAATGAAGGCTTTCAAATAATGAACCATAAATACAAGTTCGAACAGCATTATCCTTTGGAAACACATTATCTCAACTGCAGAGAGTTCAACTCTCTGTAAACAGGCAGCCAAAGGGTTTGTGCTGCAGGGGGTTGGGCCTACTTGTCCCAAGGACAAAGTAAACATAAAAACTTGTTGCCCTTGACCCCAAACAAGATGTCCCGGGTGATAGGAATTCCACATCCCTGAGCAATGCATACACATTTGAATTTATATTCTAACAGGGATAAATTCATGATTTCCTAAGGTTACTTGACCTCAGTGGCAGGACTCGGCCTCAAGAAAGAATTTAAACGCTGTATACGACCATCGGTTACCATTGGTGAGTTTGTACAATGTAAGCCCTTTTGAAGAGGTTCAAAATTGAAAAAAAGCGTTGGCTGCAAGTATCTATGTAATATCTACAAGCAAACTAAAAGAAATTTCTGTTTTCGTGATAAACAATAAAGAACATGTTTTGGACAAACTAGGACAATTGGCTGTTGTATACATTCCTCAAATGAGGTAGAAATGCTATCACGTGTTCTTTTATATACTGAGAGATCTACAAATATTATACTACCACTAAGGGAGTGCTGAGGATTGGTGTCTGGTATTCCAAATTCTGCTTTATCACTTCTGCCGCAAGGACACTATGGCCCTCATTATGACATTGGGGGGTAAATCCCACTTACCGCCAAGCTGACTGCTGCCAACAAACCGCTGCAGTGGCAGATATCCGTTCACCATATTATGACATACATACACCAATCCGTCACTATTCAGCCACATACACAAATCCGCCTGTCCAAAGGTCAGTGATAAAGTGGCGGTATCAAAATCCACACTGTTACGCCTAGAGAACAACGCCCACCACATTATGACCCACAAATCACCACGGCGGACATTCAATGATGGTAAACCATTGGCGGTACGTACCGTTGCGCTCAAAATACACACACACATACACAACAACGCCACATTGGACAATTCAAATAACACACACCTGACAACCGTACACATGCCACACCCACACCACTATAAAACACTCACACACATTACCCACAACCCTTTAGGACTACAAACCATTGGCACGAGACAGACACCAAGACCACAGACAAAACCAGAGCCACACACTACTTACACCCATACACCACTCACGCACCCCACATCACACACCCCAACACATCACACTACACACCCTCACATACACACCACACACAACACCCATGGTGACAAAGGCACCCCCAATTCACAGAGGAGGAGCTAAGGGTCATGGCGGAGGAAATCATCTGGGTAGAGCGACAGCTATTTGGAGCACAGGTGCAGCATATATCTCTAGCTAGGAAGATGGAGCTATGGCGGAGAATCGTGGACAGGGTCAGCATCGTGGGACAGCACCCAAGAACTAGGGATGACATCAGGAAGAGGTGGAGCGACCTATGGGGGAAGGTATGTTCCATTAAGACACCAACTTGCTGTATAGAGGACTGGCGGCCAACCCCTACCTCCTCCCCCACAACTAACCACATGGGAGGAGCAAGTCTTGGCAATCATGCATCCTGAGGGCCTGGCTGGAGCAGGAGGAGGACAGGACTCTAGTAAGTCAACTCTCTACTATTATTGCCCCCCTACCTGCATGCCATCACATACCCCACCCTCACCCTCACTCCACCACTTCCCACACACCCCACCATCACATCTCACTTATCCCAGTGCCAAGCCCTGCATGCCATACCAGTGCATGGACACCACTCACAGATCTGCATGGACACCTATCACTAAAGCATGCATACTAGAGAGTATCAGCTGACCCACCATATACCAACTTACACTAGTGAAAGCTGCCAGGGCAAATACAACCAAAGAGGGCAAGCCACGGATGCACAATATGTCAGACACAGAAACAATAACACAGCATTTAAATCCCCACAGGTACCCCAGCTAATGTCAGCATAGAGGAGGTGCCAGCAATATCCAGTCCCCCAACAGAATAGGCCCACAGTGATGATAGCAACTGTGGTCTTCTGGATCTGGATGACCAACCTGGTCCACCAGTGACCTCTGGACAGACGTTTACCCAGGCCCAGTCACACACCACCACAGAGCCTCCCCCATCGGGAAACACCACCACAGCACCCACCCAGCGTTCCCACACCTCTCTCCCCAGGACATGTCAATCAGCAGTGTGTCCACCGCTACAGGGACCCCAGGCCACCCCCTCATACCCAAGACAATCAGGGACCTGGGGTCAGTGGCAGTGGGCACACGGTTCAGGGAACAGAGGCACAGGCCAACAGGGAAACTGGGAGGACTGCTGTGCGCCAGGGGGAGGACAGGCCCAGGGAACCGACTCTCCAGGAGGCACTTGCAGAGATCCTGGGAGCATATCAACATTCCCAGGACACGATGGTCCAGATCCTGGCAGCTGCAGGAGGGACAGTACCAGGGGATCAGGGAGGACTTGCAGGCCATTAACCACACCCTGATCTCCATTGCAGGGGTGCTGGCAGACATGGCCAACATTATGAAGGAGGGAGGCAGTCTCACACCCTGCCACTAGCCAGATATGTGAACAGCCTTCCACCTCCGCTGGGGGCTAGAAGGCCCCTCCACAGGACCAACAGGCCACCAGCACCCCTCCCCCTGCAGAAGGTGAACCACCCCGCAAACGTTCCCTGCGATCCAGACAGAAGCCAGAGACACTTGCCAAGACCCCGCCAGGAAACGAGACTCTCCTGATTGTCACCCTTGTGTCCCACTCTGTCACCCTGTCCACCTTGAACTGCCATTGCTCCCCTTCCTATGTACCCTTGGACAATGCACCTGTGCTACAAATAGATTGGAGCTATACCCTGGAATTTCCTCATCACTCCATGCCATTGCACTTGCCCCTCCATATTTTACCACTTCAATAAACACCATTGGGAAAAAAAAAGATTTTTTTAGTATGTCACATTTTTTTATTATGTTTTCATTTCAACAGGTACACACATTGCAATGCAACTGTACAGAAAATGAGCATAGGTGTATGACCTGTAGCTGGCTACAGTGATCACACTAGGAGCATATGTGAGGTTACCAACATCTGTAAAATGAATTGCCAAAGGGTACAGTAAGTGGGCATAGAAGTGTGAAATAACAGCATGCCAATGCCACAGAAATTCCCAAAAATGCACTGAACTGTGAAGTAGCACTGTCTTACCTGTGTGTCATTGGAAGTACTGTCTGATGACTGATGTTCTGTTGTCCTCATCCTCATCTTCTGCCTCCTCATCCTCACTGTCTACAGGGTCCACTGCTGGCACACAGGTATCTCCAGCCTCCTCCTCCTCCTGCAGAAAAGGCACATGGTGTCTCAGGGCAAGGTTGTGCAACATGCAGTGCTACTATAATAGCAGACCTTGGGTGAGTAGCACAGGGATCCACCTGTTAGATGGAGGCACCGGAACCTGGTCATCAGGAGGCCAAAGGTCCTTTCTATGATCCTTCTGGTTCGCCCATGTGCCTCATTATTACGTTCTTCTGCCCTTGTCCTGGTATTCCTCACAGAGGTCAGCAGCCATGAGAGATTTGGGTAACCAAAGTTACCTGAAATATTGAGGGACAACATTTAGCCACACACTATCCTATATGGCCCACACCATACCCATACACCAACATATACTGGGTGGGAACCAGGGCTCACCTATTAGCTACACCCTGTGCCTCTGTAGTTGGGCCATCACATTTGGGGTGCTGCTATTCCTCAGGACAAAGGCATCATGCACCGACCCAGGATACTTAGCATTGATGTGGGAGATG
Organism: Pleurodeles waltl; assembly: GCF_031143425.1. Lineage (NCBI taxonomy): Eukaryota > Metazoa > Chordata > Amphibia > Caudata > Salamandridae > Pleurodeles > Pleurodeles waltl. The sequence goes on along the minus strand of NC_090446.1, from coordinate 1,327,137,287 downwards.
TACTGGTCCACCAAGCACACCATCTGTACATTCATAGAGTGGAAACTCTTACGATTTCTGAACACCTGTTCATTTTCACGGGGGACAAATGCAATATGTGTTCCATCAATCGGCCCAAATATGTTGGGGATATGTTCAATTGCATAGAACTCGGCCTTCACTGTGGCCAAATCTTCAACCTGGAGGAAAACAATGTAGCTGAATATTTGTTTAATCGGGGCAGACAACACTCTGGTCAGGACTATTGAGAACATTGGCTGTGACATTCCTGCTGCCAAGCCCACTGTCACTTGGAAAGAACCAGTTGCCAGGAAATGGAAAACTGATAGAACTTGCACAAGAGGGGGGGATCCCAGTGGGGTGACGGATAGCAGATATCAGGTCAGGCTCCAATTGGGCACACAGCTCTGTGATTGTGGCCATGTCAAGTCTATAGGTGAGGATGATGTGCCTGTCCTCCAATGTTGCCAAGTCCACTAGGGGTCTGTACACAGGAGTATGTCTCCATCTCTTATTCATCCGCAGTGGTAGCAATCTATGGGGCAAAAGAGTGAGGAGCCGGTCACAAACTGAACAATGGGACTACAACAGAACTTTGCATGCTATTAACTTGCAATGGGTAAGTGTGACTAGTATAGTATGTCCAATTTTCAACAGTGACGCAGCAAATATCCAGAGCCTGCCCCCAACCACCTGAAATGGCGTCCGCATGCTCTGTGTGGAGGGACAGGTGGAAGTGAGGTAATTCCGCTGACGTTGTGTGCCGTTACGGGAGGCGGTCGGGAACCGCCATGCAACTCCTCATTGGGTAACATTGGGCCCTAAGGGGTGCAGAGGCCAATGGGGATATACGCAGGCGGTGACGATATGCACCACCGCGGGCGTGACCGCCATTTTCTATCATATTCCTCACTTGCTACCTGATCATCCACAGGACAGGACCTACACTGCATGTGCTGCTGTGACCGGGTCTGGAACCTACCATGGCCCGTGTGACTGGGAAAAGGGCCCCTGCCTTCACTTCGGCGGAGTTGGAGAGACTGGTGGATGGAGTCCTACCACAGTACTGACTACTGTATGGGCCTTCAGACCAACAGGTGAGTACACATCAGGCACAATGCATGTGGCATGAATGCATGGAGTTGTGTATGAAGGCCTCGGGTAAGGGGGGTGAGTGGATGTCCTCTGGGTGGCGTGGTAGTTGTGTGCTGGGCCATGTGTGTGAAAATGGTGATGTGAAGGGATATGGTGGGCCATAAGTGTAACAGGCAGGACTGTTTGATTAATACTATTTTCCTGTGCCTATTTCCTCTGCCGGTCAGCGCCCGTCAAAAGAAGGGTATATGGCGTGCCATCGCCAAGGATGTGCGGACCCTGGGGGTCTATGGCAGGCAGAGCACCCACTGTCGGAAACGGTGGGAGGACCTGAGACGCTGGGCACGGAAGATGGCGGAGGCCCAGCTGGGGATGGCCTCCCAACTAGAAAGGGGTGCCCGTTGAACCCTAACCCCCCCCGATGGCCCACATACTGGTGGTGGCCTATCCTGAGCTGGATGGGCACTTGAGGGCATCACAGCAGCCACAAGGGGGGGAGTACAGTGCCCATCATTACAACTTACGCATGGTAGGGTGGTATCCGGGTGGGGGTTGTGTGTCAGTGGGTGCCCCTAGGCCAGGCCTCACATTGCAGCATAGGTCCCCTGGTGGCTAGGGTTCTGAGGGGATAATCCTGCTACCTAGCTTGTAAGCATCCACTACTGGTCAGGGCTGCGTGGGCCCAGGTGTGCTGCATTTGGCGGTTTGTGCCCCTCCCCATGCCTTGAATGCTAACATTTTCTCTGGTAGTGCTATGACATATTGCATTGGCCTGTTCCCTGTGTGATGGTGCTGTGTATGCCAACAGTGGTGTTGGCGCAGCCATTGACCAAGTGTATCCTTTATCCCTCCCCCTTATTGTTTTATCATCCCGTCCTTATGTGCATTAGCATCATCTGGCAGAGGAGCAGAGGCAGCGGCAACCGAGGGAGCTGCATCCCACAGGACCAAGGAGGCAGAGTCCACCGACGCTGAGGGCACCAGTGGGACAGAGGCGAGGGGAGCACCACGGCGGCGACTGGAGGGGACACTTCAGACACAGATACCTCCTCTGATAGAAGCTCCTTGGTGGTGGCGGACACCTCTGTAACCACCCCAGCTACAGGTACAGCCGCCACCCCGTACCAGCACTGCCCTCCCAGCAGCCCCTCATAGAGCTGCCCATGCCCGCTCACCTAGGAGGGTGGTCATCTCCTTCACCCCAGGCATCTCAGGCCCTGCCCCAGTTAGCCCTGCTGCCCTGAATGAGGAGGCTATTGACCTCCTGAGATCCATCTCTGTAGGGCAGTCAACCATTGTGAATGCCATCCAGGGGCTGGCAGCCCAAATGCAACAGACTAATGCATTCCTGGAGGGCATTCACACTGGATTGGCGGCCCAACAGAGATTGATCCAGGCTCTGGGCTCCTCTCTGATGGCAGCCATTGTCCCTGGTTCTACCCTCCCCCCTCCACCTTCCACTTCCCAGTCCCATTCTCCTCAAACACAACCCATCCCAAGCTCACGGGCAGACGAGCATGCACACAAGACACCACACAAGAGTGGTTCAGGCAAACACAAGCACCATACTTCATCCCACAGGCACTCACACAAACACCATCCAGATGCAGACATACCAACATCCACTATTTCCACTGTCTCCTCCTCCGCCTCCACCTCCCTCCCAGTTCCGTCCCTACTCCCACTTGCATGCAATACATCATCATCCACTACCAGCATCACCACCACACCAAGCAGAACACACACCTCACTGGCAGACACCTCCACAACAGCCATGCACACGTCCCCTGTGTCCTCTCCCACTGTGTCTGACCCCCACCTCCTAAGGTACACAAACGCAAGCACTCAAACACCCAACAGCCATGCACCTCACAACAGCATCCAGCCTATGCACCTGCACCCAAAATCAGCAGACACCTCCAACAACCATTCCCTCTTCCTCCACTCCCAAACCTTCTCCCTCTTCCCGCCCCACTGTCCCTAAAAAAACTGTTCCTATCCACCATTGACCTCTTCCCTACCCCCCCCCACACGTCTGGCCAGGGTGGGAAGAACCCAGCCTAGCACATCAGCCACCCAGTCCACGGGCCCAGTCGTCATCACACCCACTCGTGGTGGAAAAGGATCCAGGGCACATGTCCTGAGGGTAAAGGAACCTGCCCAAGCTACTGCCAAGAAGGGAAAGGAGCCTGCCCAAGCTGCTGCCAAGAAGGGAAACGAGCCTGCCCAAGCTGCTGCCAAGAAGGGAATGGAGCCTGGGACAGGAACTGTGATGGAGCCCCCACCACCAACCATGGTTGTGCAGCCGTCCGAGGTTGCAGGGGATGGGCAGGAGCCTCCTCCCACCAGCAGCACTACCACCACCACCCCCAGTGAGAAGCCATCCAAGGTTTCAGGGGAAGGGCAGGAGCCTATCCTCACCAGCAGGAGCACCACCACTGAGCAGCTGTCACCGCCGGCGGACGGTATGTAATTCTGCCTCCATGGGCTGCTGTGCGGCCTGCCCCCTGCAAATCCAGTGCCTATGACACCCACCTGAGAGACTGTGACCTTGCACTCTCCAGTTTTAAGAGCACAGGGCACGATGCCCCCTCCAGAACCAGTGGGTAAGACACCGACCTAACCCAGACTCGCCATGATCAAGAACACAGGGCACAATGCCCCCTCTAGAACCAGTGGGTAAGACACCCATCTGCCCCAGACTCGCCAGGATCAAGATTACAGGTCACAATGCCCCCTCTAGAACCAGTGGGTAAGACACCCACCTACCCCAGACTCGCCAGGATCAAGAGCACAGGGCACAATGCCACCTCCAGAACCAGTGGGCAAGTCACCCACCTGAGAGACTGTGACCTTACACTCCACAGAACCAAGCACAGGGCACGACGCCCCCTCCAGAACCAGTGGACAAGTGTAAGGAAATGCCTCCTTGGCATGGTTACCCCCTGACTTTTTGCCTTTGCTGATGCCAAGTTATGATTTGAAAGAGTGCTGAGGCCTGCTAACCAGGCCCCAGCACCAGTGTTCTTTCCCTAACCTGTACCTTTGTTTCCACAATTGGCACACCCTGGCATCCAGGTAAGTCCCTTGTAACTGGTACCCCTGGTACCAAGGGCCCTGATGCCAGGGAAGGTCTCTAAGGGCTGCAGCATGTCTTATGCCACCCTGGGGACCCATCACTCAGCACAGCCACACTGCTTGCCACTGCTGGTGGGGAGAAAATGACTAAGTCGACATGGCACTCCCCTCAGGGTGCCATGCCAACCTCACACTGCCTATGGCATAGATAACTCACCCCTTTAGCAGGCCTTACAGCCCTAAGGCAGGGTGCACTATACCACAGGTGAGGGCATAGGTGCATGAGCACTATGCCCCTACAGTGTCTAAACAAAACCTTAGACATTGTAAGTGCAGGGTAGCCATAAGAGTATATGGTCTGGGAGTCTGTCATACACAAACTCCACAGCACCATAATGGCTACACTGACAACTGGGAAGTTTGGTATCAAACTTCTCAGCACAATAAATGCACACTGATGCCAGTGTACATTTTATTGTGAAATACACCCCAGAGAGCACCTTAGAGATGCCCCCTGAAAACATACCCGACTTCCAGTGCGGGCTGACTAGTGTTGCCAGCCTGCCACACACCAGACATGTTGCTGGCCACATGGGGAGAGTGCCTTTGTCACTCTGTGGCTAGTAACAAAGCCTGTACTGGCTGGAGGTGCTTCTCACCTCCCCCTGCAGGAACTGTAACACCTGGCGGTGAGCCTCAAAGGCTCACCCCCTTTGTTAGAGCGCCCCAGGGCACTCCAGCTAGTGAAGATGCCCGCCCCCTCCGGCCACTGCCCCACTTTTGGCGGCAAGGCCGGAGGAGATAATGAGAAAAACAAGGAGGTGTCACTGGCCAGTCAGGACAGCCCCTAATGTGTCCTGAGCAGAGGTGACTCTGACTTTTAGAAATCCTCCATCTTGCAGATGGAGGATTCCCCCAATAGGATCAGGGATGTGCCCCCCTCCCCTCAGGGAGGAGGCACAAAGAGGGTGTAGCCATCCTCAGGGTTAGTAGCCATTGGCTACTAACCCCCCAGACCTAAACACACCCCTAAATTGAGTATTTAGGGGCTCCCAGAACCTAGCAAGATAGATTCCTGCAACCTGAAGAGGAAGAAGGACTGTTGACCTGAAAGCCCTGCAGAGAAGACACCAACTGCTTTGGCCCCAGCCCTACCGGCCTGTCTCCCCACTTCAAGAAAAACTGCAACAGCGACGCGCTCCACAGGGTCCTGCGACCTCTGAAGCCTCAGAGGACTACCCTGCATCTAAAAGGACCAAGACCTCCAGAGGACAGTGGCTCTGCTCCAAAGAAGAAACATCTTTGCAACAAAGAAGCAACTTTTAAAGACAACACGTTTCCCGCCGGAAGCGTGAGACTTTGCACTCTGCACCCGACGCCCCCGGCTTGACCTGCGGAGAAACAACACTACAGGGAGGACTCCCCGGCGACTACGACCCTGTGAGTAGCCAGAGTTGACCCCCCAGCGACGGCTGCAGAGGAAATCCAGAGGCTCCCCCTGACCGCGACTGCCTGCTTCTAAGAACCCGATGCCTGGTAAAGACACTACACCTGCAGCCCCCAGGACCTGAAGGATCCAACCTCCAGTGCAGAAGCGACCCCCAGGTGGCCCTCTCCCTTGCCTAGGTGGTGGCTACCCCGAGGAGCCCCCCCCTTGCCTGCCTGCTTCGCTGAAGAGACCCCTGGGTCTCCCATTGAACTCCATTGCAAACCCGACGCCTGTTTGCACTCTGCACCCGGCCGCCCCCGTGCCCCTGAGGGTGTACTTTTTGTGCTAACTTGTGTCCCCCCCGGTGCCCTACAAAATCCTCCTGGTCTGCCCTCCGAAGACGCGGGTACTTACCTGCTGGCAGACTGGAACCGGGGCACCCCCTTCTCCATTGAAGCCTATGTGTTTTGGGCACCTCTTTGACCTCTGCACCTGACCGGCCCTGAGCTGCTGGTGTGGTAACTTTGGGGTTGCCCTGAACCCCCAACAGTGGGCTACCTTGGACCCAACTTTGAACCCTGTAGGTGGTTTACTTACCTGCAAAACTAACAAACACTTACCTCCCCCAGGAACTGTTGAAAATTGCAGTCTATTTTTAAAATAGCTCATTGCCATTTTTGTGAAAACTGTACATGCTATTTTGCTGATTCAAAGTTCCTACGTTACCTAAGTGAAATACCTTTCATTTGAAGTATTACTTGTAAATCTTGAACCTGTGGTTCTTAAAATAATCTAAGAAAATATATTTTTCTATACAAAAACCTATTGGTCTGGAATTGTCTTTGAGTGTGTGTTCCTCATTTATTGCCTGTGTGTGTACAACAAATGCTTAACACTACCCTCTGATAAGCCTACTGCTCGAAAACACTACCACAAAATAGAGCATTCGAATTATCTCTTTTTGCCACTATCTTACCTCTAAGGGGAACCCTTGGACTCTGTGCATGCTATTTCTTACTTTGAAATAGTACATACAGAGCCAACTTCCTACAGCAAGTCACCCACTTGAGAGACTGTGTCCTTGCACTCCCCAGGACCAAGCACAGGGCATGTTGCCCCTTCCAGAGCAAGTGGGCAAGTCACCCACTCGAGAGACTGTGGCCTTTCACTCCCCAGGACCAAGCACAGGGCATGTTGCTCCCTCCAGAGCAAGTGGGCAAGTCACCCACTCTAGAGACTGTGGCTTTACACTTCCCAGGACCAACCACAGGGCATGTTGCCCCCTCCAGAACCAGTGGTGTTTTTCCATCTCCCGGCTGAGGTGCCTCCCTGTCCCCCTGAGGTGCCTGCCTATTTACCAACAGATGCCCCTGCAGTGTTCTCTCCATGTTGAGGCAGGTGCCATGTTTGGCCTTGGACTTTGGCCTGTGGCCATGTGGACTACGTACATTGTGGACTGGGCTGTGCCCCTTTTTGTGTACATATGTATACAGGGAGTGCAGAATTATTAGGCAAGTTGTATTTTTGAGGATTAATTTTATTATTGAACAACAACCATGTTCTCAATGAACCCAAAAAACTCATTAATATCAAAGCTGAATATTTTTGGAAGTAGTTTTTAGTTTGTTTTTAGTTTTAGCTATGTTAGGGGGATATCTGTGTGTGCAGGTGACTATTACTGTGCATAATTATTAGGCAACTTAACAAAAAACAAATATATACCCATTTCAATTATTTATTATTACCAGTGAAACCAATATAACATCTCAACATTCACAAATATACATTTCTGACATTCAAAAACAAAAACAAAAAAAAATCAGTGACCAATATAGCCACCTTTCTTTGCAAGGACACTCAAAAGCCTGCCATCCATGGATTCTGTCAGTGTTTTGATCTGTTCACCATCAACATTGCGTGCAGCAGCAACCACAGCCTCCCAGACACTGTTCAGAGAGGTGTACTGTTTTCCCTCCTTGTAAATCTCACATTTGATGATGGACCACAGGTTCTCAATGGGGTTCAGATCAGGTGAACAAGGAGGCCATGTCATTAGATTTCCTTCTTTTATACCCTTTCTTGCCAGCCACGCTGTGGAGTACTTGGACGCGTGTGATGGAGCATTGTCCTGCATGAAAATCATGTTTTTCTTGAAGGATGCAGACTTCTTCCTGTACCACTGCTTGAAGAAGGTGTCTACCAGGAACTGGCAGTAGGACTGGGAGTTGAGCTTGACTCCATCCTCAACCCGAAAAGGCCCCACAAGCTCATCTTTGATGATACCAGCCCAAACCAGTACTCCACCTCCACTTTGCTGGCGTCTGAGTCGGACTGGAGCTCTCTGCCCTTTACCAATCCAGCCACGGGCCCATCCATCTGGCCATCAAGACTCACTCTCATTTCATCAGTCCATAAAACCTTAGAAAATCAGTCTTGAGATATTTCTTGGCCCAGTCTTGACGTTTCAGCTTGTGTGTCTTGTTCAGTGGTGGTCGTCTTTCAGCCTTTCTTACCTTGGCCATGTCTCTGAGTATTGCACACCTTGTGCTTTTGGGCACTCCAGTGATGTTGCAGCTCTGAAATATGGCCAAACTGGTGGCAAGTGGCATCGTGGCAGCTGCACGCTTGACTTTTCTCAGTTCATGGGCAGTTATTTTGCGCCTTGGTTTTTCCACACGCTTCTTGCGACCCTGTTGACTATTTTGAATGAAACGCTTGATTGTTCGATGATCACGCTTCAGAAGCTTTGCAATTTTAAGAGTGCTGCATCCCTCTGCAAGATATCTCACTATTTTTGACTTTTCTGAGCCTGTCAAGTCCTTCTTTTGACCCATTTTGCCAAAGGAAAGGAAGTTGCCTAATAATTATGCACACCTGATATAGGGTGTTGATGTCATTAGACCACACCCCTTCTCATTACAGAGATGCACATCACCTAATATGCTTAATTGGTAGTAGGCTTTCGAGCCTATACAGCTTGGAGTAAGACAACATGCATAAAGAGGATGATGTGGTCAAAATACTCATTTGCCTAATAATTCTGCACTCCCTGTATATCTCTTGTCTTGCCTCACTTATTTATCTTTATGTGTTTCTCGCATTACATTCACTTTCTCAAAATAGTTTTTTCCTTGCATTATTCATCCGAGGTACGGAGTACAAATGTTTTGGTAATGCAGCTGGTTGTGTGTATGGTGTTGGGGGGGGAGGGTGTTGCGTGTGTGTGTGTGTGTCACTCTCTTTTTCCTCCCTCCCCCTCTTGTGTGCTAGGCGGCTGTACTCACTGCCGTCATCTTTGCCGGCGTTGATGTTCGTGGTGGAGCAGCACGTAGAAAATCATGGGTAAGACATGCAGCTCCGGCTCCATGGCGGCGTAGTTCTTTCCTGTGTCTCCAATGGTGAGTCCTTTGACTTCTGTGCAGTGTTTCCACCAGGCTTTTGATGTCGTTGGTACCGCCCCGGAAAAGGTGGCAGAATAGTGTGTCTTAATATGGTGGGCGGAATATTGACTTCCGCCTGGCTGTAGGCAGCTACCGCCATGGTGGCTGTTGTTTCCGCCCTGGCGGTCGGTGTGGTACATTGGCTGTCTATCGGAGATAACACCGCCATGGTCATAATTTGGCAGTAATTACCACCGGCCTGTTGGTGGTATTACCACCACTTTAACACCAACCGCCAGGGTTGTAATGAGGGCCTATATGCTTTCTTTGAGGTATTGTCTTTTTCATTGTATGCAGATTGTACCACTCAGACAAGTCTGAGCTTAAAAAGTAATACAGATTTTAATGTTGGACAAGTTTCAGTGTAAAAAATAATGAACATGTTAGATAACAGCATGACTTGTCTTTTTCAGATTTATATATTTATCCTCAAGCAACAGAATAGCTATTCAGATTTCTGACAGAACTGTTAATATATTGTTGCTTATAGTACTTCTTTGTCAGAAATTTAACAATGCACTATTACAGCAGCAGTCTACAAGCCAGCAGTAGCAGGATACTAATAGTAATATTCAGCTTCTGTAGGGGTGTGCAGTTGTATGGAGGGGGTGTTCTTCACAGATATCGGAAGGGCAATTTCCGTGTACTGTGTGTGATACATACTGAGTGCTGTCAGTGCAACCCTAGGCCTCAAACTTAATGACCTGAGACTATTGGCACAAGTGCTGCACTCTGCTGCCTTCCTCGGCCAGGCGCAGGACTCCCTGAACTGGCTGTTATTTACTTTTGGAGCTTGGGTTGCAAGAAGTAATTGAGCCAAGTGGCAGCGTGGTGGTCATGTGCTTGCTTCTGTGTCCTCATAGCTTACGTAGGTGATGAGATCAGTCTGTAATGGGTGTCTCCCTCATCCTCTCTGCTTCATGTGTCTCTGTCACGAGACTGAGGTGATCTAGGCCCCAGAGGTATTTGTATTGTGCTTTCACTCTGTGGCATGTTTACGCAATCAGTTTACAAGGATGCTTGTAGAGTGATATATGTCACCATACCCAGCAGACCGAGGCCTGCCCCCATATACCACCACCTCCCCCCCTACCCAGATGGGGAAAAATCACAGAGGCCCAGTCGACCACATCAGCAAACCTACTGACTCCGACAACCTTGAGCAGGAGGCCCTCTGCTTATTCAAATGGATCCTCGACTACAGCAACAAGATCACCCCTGCAAGGAACTCCACCTTCAGCAGATCAAGCAAACGAGCAAAGTGTTTCATCACCAACTCCTTACCCTCAAAAGAGACTGCAAAAGGCTAGCGAGACGGTGGCGCAGCAGCAGAGACCAAACAGACTGGACTACCTTCAAAGATGCACTCAAAAATACCATCCTCGCCTCAAAGAAGCAAAATAAGCGCCCCTACTCAGCCACTGCCCGAAGCACCAACTGCCTGAGGAACTCTTCAAGATCGTCGAAGAGTTTGCCTACCCAGCAGCCACTGAGGGCACAATCCAACCCACCAAGACCCTCTGCGACTCTCTAGCCGACTACTTCCGCAACAAGATCACGGCCATCTACAGTAACTTCCACCCACAAACCAACAGCCAACCTACTAACCCCATCAGGAGACTCTCCCAGTCACCTGATCACAGACTGGGAGACTATATCCATCCAGGAAATTAGCTCACCCCACTCTGGCTCACCCAACGACCCTTTCCCTCACCACATCTTCAACCTGTGCCAGAAGGAAATCAGCCACGTCCTCACTCCCATCCTCAACACCTCCATCAGGACCACCACCATCCCCGAAGCCTGGATGCAAGCGGATGTCAAGCCACTCCTCAAGAAACCATCCGCAGACCCCAACAAAATCAAAAATTACTGCCCCATTCCTCTGCTCCCCTTCCCAGCAAAAGTCCTAGAAAAAGCCATCAACAAACAGCTCTCCGAAAACCTGGAAAAAGACAAACTATTGGACCCCTCCCAGTGCGGTCTCTGCACCAACTACAGCACTGAGACTGACCTCATTGCTGCAACAGACGACATTAGGTCCCTCCTCGACCACGGAGAGAAGGCAGCATTGATCCTCCTCAACCTCTCCGCCGCATTCAACACCATCTCTCAACTCACCCTCACTGCAAAACTCCATCACATTGGGATCCAAAACAATGCCCTTAAATAGATCCACGCCTTCATCACAGGACACAGCCAGAGAGTCATCCTCCCACCTTTTACATCAGACCCAAAGAGCACCATATATGGCGTACCCCAGGGATCCTCCCTCAGCCCCACCCTTTTCAATACATATGTGACGCCCCTAGCAGACACGGTACGTTCCAATGGACTCAACATCATTTCATACGCAGACGACACTCAACTTATTCTCTACCTCTTGGAGAACCACATCTCCCCTATAGACAACTTCTGCAACGCCATGACGCACGTCGCTGACTGGATGAAATCGAACTGCCTTTAACTGAACACAGACAAGACAGAGGGGATCATCTTCGGAAACAACCCCTGCCCCGGGATGACTCCTGGTGGCCCTTCACACTCAGTCATCCCCGACCCTGACTAACCACGCCCACAATGTCGGCATTATCATAGACAGCAAGCTCTCCTTCAAACAACAGATAAACGCAGTGGCCACCACCAGCTTCCACAACTTCTGCATGCTACAGAAAATTTTCAGATGGATAACCAGCACGACTAGAAAAACAGTAATCCAAGCCATCATCACCAGCAGGCTGGATTACGGAAACAACCTCTACATCAGACTCCCCACCTAACTCCTCCACTGCCTCCAGACCATCCAGAATGCAGCCGCAAGACTAATCCTAGACCTTCCCAGATGGACCCACATCACCCCACTCCTCAGGAATTTCTACTGGCTGCCCATGCATAAGAGATGCAAATTCAAAGTCCTAACCATGGCATACAAAGCCCTCACAACATCAGACCCAGCCTCATCAACCACAGACTCTCCTTCCACCAACCCACAAGGAGGCTTCGATCAACATCCCTCGCCCTCACCCAAGTCCCAAGAGTTCGCCGCAGCCGCAGTAGAGGATGAGCCTTCTCTCATCTTGCCGCCAAGATCTGGAGCAATATTCCCCCCCACCTTTCGACTTCAGGAGAAAGCTCAAAACCTGGCTCTTCGAGGAATAGCTAGTCATTGCAGTGACAAATCTGCAGCGATTAGAGACCCCCGGTGTGATAAGATGCCCATGTTTAACTCTCAGATTACCAGTTTAGCAAGGATGTTCAGCACACCGCCAGGGACTGAGAGATTGAATGCTCTGATATCTCTGATTGAGTGGTAATCTAGGGTCATCACAGTAATGCAGAGTAAAAATATGAAAGCATTAGTCTAACACTGGATGTGTGGCACTTGACAGGGCTGATAATGTACTTAGGGTAATAGAGCATGTTTGAATCTAAGCAGTTGCACAGTCCCTCAGAAACTCTGTTCAATTCACTAAGTGGGTTTTCTTATGTAGCAAATGGTGTGAACCTTATAATGTCTTGGCCCTTGTATGAAAGCTTAGTGAAAGGTACAGTGCAGTGGAGGATGCAGTGATATCTTCCCACACTGCTGTCATCTTTTCTTTGTAGTGTTAAAAGATATATGTCAGACTCCTACATCTGCAGAGTCTGGACTGAGTTAACCTCTCTGTGGCAATTGTGATAGCATTTTTTCTGACGTAATGATCTACTTCACAAATTTTCAGATGTGGTAGTAAATTTTACCTTGGAAACATCTGTCCTACACCTCCTGTCTACTAATTGTTGTACATCTCCACCAGCCCCGTGGATCACTTGACCACAAAATGTAACCCCTTAACTGCTGAGCCTTTTCCTGCCCTACTGGTGAGCTTTTATTGATGTTAGAAGCACTTCATGCTTAATCCTTCAGTATGTTTTTCCCACAAAAGGTATCAAAGCCAATTTTGCATGCTTTCTCCCCACTGTTGCAGATTCAAAATGTATACAGGGTTTGTGGATTTCCCTGGCGGCAACTGAAAGCATTGGCATAAAACTGCACCATTTCTTTTTTGCAAAACGGACAAAAGGCTGTTAAAGAAAATATGTGGTTTTTGTTTCTAAAAAATGACATCAACATAAGGGTTGTTGTGCTGAGATCACAATCTTCACAGCTTCCTAGAGCATGCACAGTTGTAAAAAATAAAATGTTCCCACAGTTTTTGCATTTTTCAAAGTATTGTCCATTTTTCATATTCTTTGTGGTTTTAACTTACTAGAGAAAGTAAAAATAGCTCACAGCATTTTCAGCTGTAATTTTTTGTGATGCATGATTTACAAAAGCAATATACTATTACAACTGTCAAACCATTCTGGTTGCAGGGATATATAGTGCTTGTTGCTTGTCCGAAAAATGTGATACAACAACTGAACTGCAGCTTAGAATGATTTTTCATTGTGTACTGACTATGCAGCAATTCATTTGATACTATCTAATAAGTGAAAAAATTGTACAAAGGAAACCCATGCTTATTTAAAATGTACTCTAGATACAGAGTTTACGATAGTGATTACTTGTGCAACTCTGAATTCTATGGCAGGACCGGAGGCGAGGATTATGCAGATCTTTCTTCACTTTTTATTAATTAGCAAGTTCAAAGTTAAACACAAAATGAACAAAAAAACTACAAGTTCCATGAAGCCGCCGCCATGGTAACCAGTATCCAATAAGGTTCCCCCATTCACGCCGGTATAAATATCCTCCAACGCGTCACTCTTCCTCTTTCTTCACTGCTACAACCGTCAGTTAAGTGCCTTACTGCCTCCGGTTAATTTTTCTCTGTGCCTCATTGTGTTTAAATTGCTTAGCGCGCTGTTTCTTGAATTATACTGTTGTAGCAACGAGTGTTGCTACGCGTGTGCTCAGCCCGGAGCAGTGTTCCGCTCGGACGCTTTCTTTTCTCTACAACAGCGTTGGGCCCGACAGAGGGCACGCGCGGGGTTTGTTTCAAGCGCGTTTGAGCGCTCGCGTGTTGAAACACTCGGCGCTCGCTTTCAACTTTAGTATTCACGTTTCTTTTCCTAAATTTTTCACACTATGGTGTTTTTTCTTGGTTCCCTACCCCGTGACACCCTTTTTGGTTGACATTACCCCGTGGGGAAGAAATTTTGCACTACTAAACAGCTAAACTGCTTGACAGAGGGGGTAGGGAATTACCCTTTATATATTTTTTATAGGGTGTATTCTGTCGTATTGTGGTGTGTCGTCTGAACCTCAGCATGCACTCCTCTCAGGAACATGAGCCTTTTACCAACATGTCCCCAGGTGAGGGTCCCTCTCACCGTACCCTTCCCCCTGGGGTGGACGCTTTGTTTTCGCAAGCAATTTCACATGCCTTAGCCCCTCTTAGGGATACAGTAGCTAAGCTTAAGGAACAGGTGTCCAAGGGTACGGGCATGTTTGGTGTGACGGGGGCATAGGGTGATAACTCTACCCTTTCGGCTCCCAAGAAACTGCGCAAGCGCGACGCGGGGCACCTGGAGGATAGCAAATTTTTATCACATTCCAAGAGTGCGCGCGCGCATAAGCGTTTACCCTCCCGGGAGGGTCGATTGCCCAGAGTAATGGGTGACATGCTTCACCACCTATGGAACCCTGACTTGGGGTCACCTAAAGGCATCATGGGAGGTTCAGATGAGGATTCCTCTTCTTTAGATGATGATGACTCAGGTCGCCCTTGGCGTCCTAGTGCTACCCTACCCGATCCTTCTGACCCGGGGGATTCTGACTCCGATATGTTTGAACCGGAGGGTATCTACCATCCTAGTTCCTCGGAGTGGCGTCCAGACCACAAGGTGGCGGAGTATGTCACCAGTAAAATTAGACAACCTTTGGACAAGGAGGTGCGTGCTCGTTTACGGGCGGAATGCCCACATCCGTCGTTATCAGATAAGGTCGCTTTTACACCCGATATCGACCCAAAAATGTGTACATTTTTCACAAAGTACACCAAAGATCCCAAGAAGGGAATCGATCGCTCTTGGAGGGCATGCCAGGACAAACTTCTCGATGTGTTGGGACCCCTCACACAGATAATTCAATTGGCAGAACGCGCCAAGCAATCCAACACTCCCCTTCAGACAGACATTATCGCAGGATGGGCTCAGAGAGCTGTCTGTCTACTGGGCAACGCGAACTGTGCCATTTCGGCAGAAAGACGCAGGTCTTTATTAATCAAAATAGACCCCAAATTAGGGGAACTTTCTAACTCGGAGGCAGGGGCTATTGCCCAAGGCAATTTATTTGGTGACCCTTTTGTAAAAGAATTGGGTAAATTCGTGGCTACTTTTTCGGCTCTCGATAAAGCCCAATCTTCCATTAAAAATTTTTTCCCCAAGAAGGTTTTTGGCGGGGCCGGACGAGGCAGTGGTCGCTCTTCCAGCCGTCTCTACCAGCAAGGCCCCGGTTCCTTCCGAAACAACGGTTGGCGTGATAGCCGGCAGGGAACGTTCTTCCCCAATAGAGGAAGAGGGAAAGGCAGAACTTCCAGAAATGCACGAGGAGCATCTAATGCCCCAGGAGGTCCCTCTGGTAAGGCTTATCCCTTTTTCCCCTCGAAACTTCGGAGGGAGATTGAGGTTTTTCAAGAACAATTGGAGACGTATTACCGCCGACACATGGGTTTTTCAGACAGTGGCAGGGTTTCAGATAGAATTCTGGGGTACCCCGCTTCAAGAAAAACTGCCACCGCCAATAGTTTTCTCTGCAGCAGATTACGAACTCATAGACTTAGAAGTTCAGGATCTTCTGCACAAGGGCGCCATATCCTTCACATCCCGGCATCCCACAGGTTTCGTAAGCAACATCTTCTTAGTAGAAAAGAAGGACAAGGGCTTTCGACCTGTCATCAATCTTCGAGCATTCAACAAATGGGTTGTTTACAGGCATTTCAAAATGGAGGGTATTCATTTACTTCGCGACCTCCTTCTTCAGGGGGACTGGTTGGTTCGCCTAGATCTCAAGGACGCATATCTCACCGTCCCTATTTTTCCCCCTCATCGCAGATTCCTGCAATTCATCTGGAACGATCAGGTATTCGAATTCACCACTCTCCCTTTCGGTCTCTCGTCGGCACCATGGTGTTTCACCAAACTTCTCAAACCAGTGGTGGAAGCACTGAGGTTGCAAGGCATACGACTCATCATTTACCTGGACGACATCCTTTTGATGGATCAATCCAGGTCTCAACTTTTATCCAATATGAACACAACTATTGCTCTTTTCCAGGATCTGGGTTTCGTAATCAACCAACAGAAATCGGAACTTACTCCGACTCAATCGTTAATCTTCCTCGGTTTTCTCATAGATTCTCGTTCGGCATCCCTCAGTCTTCCGACGACGAAGATATCGAAGATAAAGAAGGAACTGAGGCAAGTCCTTCGGCGAGACAGGATTTCGCTACGTCAATTAGCCAGAGTGGTCGGCCTGCTTTCCTCCTCAATTCAGGCCATCTTTCCAGGTCCCCTACACTACAGAGCCCTGCAACGCCTGAAGGCCTATCACCTTCGCAGAGGGGTTACGTATTCCGAACTCATCTCCCTCTCAGGAGGCAAGGACGGAATTACATTGGTGGCTGGACCACATGGAAGCATGGAATGGCAGGGCCATTTTCGGAGCCGCCCCAGACCTGGTGATAGAGTCAGACGCCAGTCGCCAGGGATGGGGGGCTCGATGCGGGAACATCTCGTTTGGGGGACGCTGGACCCCACAGGAGCTCACCATGCATATCAATTGTCTGGAACTCCTGGCGGGATCGTTTGCGATCAAGTCTCTGACGAGAGACAAGGTCTTGTGTAGTTCTCCTACGGATGGACAATGTATCGGCGGTACAATACATAAATCGTTTAGGGGGGACGCGATCGAGAGCCCTAGCGGAACTCGCAAAGGATTTTTGGCATTTTTGTCTCCAACACCAAATCTCGGTCACAGCGGAGTATCTTCCGGTAGCCCAGAATACTTGGGCGGACTGGAATTCCCGTTTTCTCACGGATTCCAGCGATTGCAGCTACATCGTTCGATTTTTTTAAGCGATCATGGCTTGTTGGGGTCCCTGCACAGTGGACCTTTTTGCGTCCAGATGGAATGCTCATCTTCCCCTATACTTCAGCTGGCGCCCGATCCGGGGGCTGCGGCAGTAGATGCGTTTCTCCAGCACTGGGGGACACTTCAGGGTTATGCTTTCCCACCGTTCCTTCTTATCCTGCGAGTCGCAGCACAGGTTCGCCGTCAGGAGACGACAATCATTCTAATAACCCCCTGGTGGAGATCTCAGGCGTGGTTCCTGACTCTGCTGGAACTCTCCTGCGAGTGTCCTCTTCGTCTCCCGGTCTTTCCCTCAATTCTCTGAGACCCGTCAAGGTTTTATCACCCCCTGGTCCTTCAGGGTCATCTTTCCCTCATAGCCTGGAAGATTTCAGGCATCGTTGGCAAGACAACCGACTTTCGCAGGAAGCTAAAAAGTTCATTGCACAGGCTTGGGCCCCTGGGACATGCAAGCGATACAGATCAGCATGGAATAGATGGTCTCGTTGGTGTGTGGGCAAACACTGCGATCCCATGGGGGCCAGTATTACAGACATCATAAATTTCCTTGCAGAATTAGCGGAATCTGGTCTCGCTTATTGTACAATTAATTCTTTTCGTTCAGCTATCTCCGCGGCTCACCCCCCTCTGAACAACCACCCGATTGGCGAACATCCCTGGATATGCAAACTCCTCAAGGGTATTAGACTATCCAGACCTCCACGGCCCAGATATGCAGAACTCTGGGATGTCAACCTAGTTCTTAATCTTTTAACCTCTTGGCAGGATAATCAGTATTTGTCAAGAAAGGAATTGTCAGCCAAGTTAGCCATGCTTTTGTGCCTCATTTCGTGTAAACGGGTGTCAGATATCAGGGCACTGGATGTCTCAGCTCGAGTCTTTACCCCAGAAGGGGTCACGTTTACTATTTCAAGGAGAACGAAGAATAATACCAGGTCTGTATCTTATCCAGCTTTTCCTGATTCCCCTAAATTATGCGTTGTTAGATGTCTCAAGGTCCATGAGGAGGTGACCGTGAGTCATAGACCTCCAGGTGAAAGTCAATTGTTGATTTCCATAAAGAAACCGTTTAAGGCGGTGTCTTCTCCTTCCATTGCCAGATGGGTCAGATGGATTCTTTCCGAAGCAGGTATCAATATTCAGGTTTTTGGCGCCCATTCTACCCGGGGAGCCGTGGCCTCAAAAGCCATCCAGGTGGGGGGTAGATTAGAGGACATAATGCATGCGGCTGATTGGTCTTCTGAATCTACTTTTAAAAAGTTTTACTTTAAACCAATTCATGAAGCAGCCTCACTGGTGGTGGGTAAGCTTTGAAATTGCATAATCCTCGCCTCCGGTCCTGCCATAGAATATGAAATTTCCTAGCTATCGTGAAGGAAAGTTTCAATTCTATTAAGGACACGGAGGCGAGGATTATCCCACCCACAGACTACTCACGAGTCTGCTTCCCACCCGAACATTTGTATCTTCGTATTGAGGTGGTATATTTGCATCTATCTCCATATTTCTTTATTTATCTATTTATTTATTTATTATTATCTTCGCTCATATGTCTAGTTTTTCCCTAAACGGAATTGATAGTTATTGTGCTTGTACTTAAGATCCTAGTATTTGATGTGTATATTCCTTTCCTTATTGACATTGGAATGCGACATTCTCTTATCAGTTTGAACCTAATTACACCATTTTTTGTAGGTTCCGAAACTACAACCAATTGACTCTGCCAGGATTTCCGCAGTGAAGTCGAGGAAGAGTGACGCGTTGGAGGATATTTATACCGGCGTGAATGGGGGAACCTCATTGGATACTGATAACCATGGCGGCGGCTTCATGGAACTTGTAGTTTTTTTGTTCATTTTGTGTTTAACTTTGAACTTGCTAATTAATAAAAAGTGAAGAAAGATCTGCATAATCCTCGCCTCCGTGTCCTTAATAGAATTGAAACTTTCCTTCACGATAGCTAGGAAATTTCGTATTTGTGGTTACCCATACTGTCATGTGGTTCACAGAGCAATTTGCTCAATGTGTTTTTTCTTGCACGCCGACTTACATTTGGAATCCAACAATGGAGATAAATTCAATAGATAATAACAACTGTTCAACTATTCTGTGTTCCCAAACTTCTCCTGCTAAAAACAGTACCCCGCTTTTGAGGGTGGACCTATTGCCCACAAAAGCAACGTTTCTCAAAATGCAACATACAGAAATAAAATTTAGTTATGAGAAATGGACAATTTTGGCGATGTGATTAGCTGAAGAAGATGATCCTAGGAACAGCCACCACTCAAAGAAACCTACCAAATTCACAATTTTTTTAAAGCTAGACACCCAGGGTAGTCCAGAGTGGTGTGACTTGTATGGATCACCTTTTGTTTTCTTACCCATAATGCCCTGCAAACCATTTTACTCACATTTCTGTATAGTATGTGTATCTGTATTAATGTATTATATCTTCTGAAATTAATGTAAGGTCCTGTTTCATCTATGCGCAGGATATTCTTTGCATTCAAAACATTGTGGCCCTCATTCTGACCTTGGCGGTCGGCGGAGAGGCGGCGGTCGGACCGCGAACAGACTGGCGGTCAGAAAAATGGCATTCTGACCGCGGCGGTCACCGCCGCGATCAACCGCCACTTCCCCACTCCGACCGCCACGGCGGTCATGACCGCCGGGCTGAAGTTTGCGCACTCCGGCCCGGCGGTCGTCCCAAGACCGCCAACGGTATCATGACCCTGCCTACCGCCGCGGTTTCTGGCGGTCGGGAACCGCCATGCGAACCATGGCGGTAAGCACTATCGGGGCCAGGGAATTCCTTCCCTGGCACTGATAGGGGTCTCCCCCACCCCCCACTACCCACCCGAGTCCTCCCCCCACACCCTCCACCCCCCTGCCACCCCCCAGAGGTGGTACGAACCCCCTCCCCACCCCCACCCCGACATGCACATACATGCACCCCGACATGCACACACCCCCAACATGCACATATACACACCCCCTACACACACATACACAACGGGGACACATACCCGCACACATACATGCAGACATGCGCACCTGCCGAACAGCACACATTACCCATAGACACAGCAGCACCCCCCGCCCGCATACACGCACTCACACACCCCCTCTACACACTCACACGCACACCCCCATGCACGCCCACATCACATAACACCCCCCCTCCCCCTCCCCTCACGGACGGTCAACTTACCTTGTGCGTTGGTCCTCCGGGAGGCGACGGGAGCCATGGGGAGGTGACCGCCAACAGAACACCGCCAACAGAAGACCGCCACACAGATATGTGGGTCGTAATTCTGTGGGCGGTGTTCTGCTGGCGTGGCGGTGGAGGTTGACCAGTCTCCACTTTTCCGCCGACCGCCAGTGTGGCTGCTGGCGGTTTCCCGGCGGAACGCTCCCAGCGGTCGGAATGCGCACAGCGGCATACCGCCGCGGTCGGCGGTCTTCACCGCGGCGGTAACTTGGCGGTCTCGCGAAAAGACCGCCAAGGTCAGAATGAGGGCCTGTATGTTTGGTATATGAATGTTGAAGTTTAGAATGTGGGGCAATTGAGTTCTGAAGAGTTTCAGGAGACAGCGCAAGATCTTGAAGATATGCTAATAAGCAGATGTATGCAATGCTGCCTCTTGTGGTTGTTGGAGAAGTGAGGACAACTCTGCACAATTACTAATGAGATTTATGACTTGGTCACAAGAACCAAGTGTGAAATTAGCATTTTTAGGGACCACATATGTAGAACTGAGAGTCATGCACCTTGCCAGTGAACAGAGTGGGTATCCATGTACTGAGGAATGAATATTATAAGACAAGTTATGTAAAAAAAAAACTAAGTATGGCTAAAAACCAATGCAAATGACTACATTTACAGTGTTCTCGATTACGGTGATAATGTGCTGACAACAAGCCACACTTTGGCCCTCATTCTGACCTTGGCGGTCGGCGGAGAGGCGGCGGTCGGACCGCGAACAGACCGGCGGTCAGAAAAATGGCATTCTGACCGCAGCGGTCACCGCCGCGATCGACCGCCACTTCCCCACTCCGACCGCCACGGCGGTCATGACCGCCGGGCTGGAGTTTGCGCACTCCGGCCCGGCGGTCGTCCCAAGACCGCCAACGGTATCATGACCCTGCCTACCGCCGCGGTTTCTTGCGGTCGGGAACCGCCATGTGAACCATGGCGGTAAGCACTATCGGGGCCAGGGAATTCCTTCCCTGGCACTGATAGGGGTCTCCCCCACCCCCCACTACCCACCCGAGTCCCCCCCCCCCACACCCTCCACCCCCCTGCCACCCCCCAGAGGTGGTACGAACCCCCTCCCCACCCCGACATGCACAGACATGCACCCCGACATGCACACACCCCCAACATGCACATATACACACCCCCTACACACACATACACAACGGGGACAGATACCGCACACATACATGCAGACATGCGCACCTGCCGAACAGCACACATTACCCATAGACACAGCAGCACCCCCCGCCCGCATACACGCACTCACACACCCCCTCTACACACTCACACGCACACCCCCATGCACGCCCACATCACACAACACCCCCTCTCCCCCCCCCTCACGGACGGTCAACTTACCTTGTGCGTTGGTCCTCCGGGAGGCGACGGGAGCCATGGGGAGGTGACCGCCAACAGAACACCGCCAACAGAAGACCGCCACACAGATATGTGGGTCGTAATTCTGTGGGCGGTGTTCTGCTGGCGTGGCGGTGGAGGTTGACCAGTCTCCACTCTTCCGCCGACCGCCAGTGTGGCTGCTGGCGGTTTCCCGGCGGAACGCTCCCAGCGATCGGAATGCGCACAGCGGCATACCGCCGCGGTCGGCGGTCTTCACCGCGGCGGTAACTCGGCGGTCTCGCGAAAAGACCGCCAAGGTCAGAATGAGGGCCTTAGTTTCTTGGATTGCGAAAATCCAAAGAACATAAGAGTGGCACTTGCGCGCGCACAACTAAATCTCTGATCGGTGCAGTGTTTATGTTTCATTTTTACACATAATGGCATGAGGTTAAGAACGTGACGTCAATGGGGAAGCCAGCTTGTGTGGCTGTATGGCACAGTTTATATAAGAACTATGCTGCTTATTGAGGGAGTGCCGTCAGCCGATATGGTGTACTCTGAGAGTAATTTAAGAATATCAGTTGAAAAAGGATAGTACAAACAATGTTATCGCAAATGGATTTGGAATATATGAGACAACAAAGGCATATCAGACCTATTATTTGTCTAGTTGTTTCAACTGTTGTTTTTTTTCGGTACACAATGAACATGCAGAACATCACTAATAATCTCTCAAAGGCACTTCTATCTGTCTCCGGAGAGCCAATTTTAGAATAAATGAAATAGAAGCAGATTTTTTAAAACTAGTTCCTAAAGATCGATGACGAGAACAAAACATCCCTGGACAGAAATAAGTTAATTCCTCGGCACTCAACAGGTCAAGAGGGAGTAAGGATTAAAAAAAAAAAAATCAGAGGGTGGGGACTTGAGATGATAATGTATTTGATAGCACCCTGGCTGATTTAGATAGTTGTTGTGCCACTAAAGTTTGTATAAGGATTAGATACAATAAATTATTTCATATGACTCGAAAAAAATGACACAATTGACTATATATGTATACACTAAAACACTGACTATTGTATGCAAATTTGGAACAACTCATGATGAGTTAATCAGCGCCCAAGTGATGATTTATGTTTACAATCAGAATTTAACAGAATGTTTATGGGTTCGATTTAAGCCACGCGCTTGTACCCCCGCGCAGAGAGAGATTTATCAGCGGGCAGGAGGTCATGAACAGCACACAAAGCACAGAATTTCCTGTGCCATAAAACGTTAAACAAAGGAAGAGATGTTACAAACTCTGCGAAGAAAAGACTGACAGACATGAAGCTGAAAAGGCAGAAGTGACATTCCTCAAAGCAATAACAATAAAATATTTTTTT
Source organism: Pleurodeles waltl (assembly GCF_031143425.1). Classification (NCBI taxonomy): domain Eukaryota; kingdom Metazoa; phylum Chordata; class Amphibia; order Caudata; family Salamandridae; genus Pleurodeles; species Pleurodeles waltl. The sequence goes on along the minus strand of NC_090446.1, from coordinate 1,327,114,183 downwards.
CTTGCTTTTATCACTGCTGAAATCCCTCTGTAAAGGCAAGCACTTCCCGTTTCATCCGCCAGTTTGTTAACCCTTCTGAATGCATGTTGGTGGTTCCTACACGGGCCTAGGACACACTAATTTAAAAACAATTAACCAGTGGAGTCCGCCAGGAGAACCCTAACAGGGGCTTAAATCTTGGGGATCCCGGGTATGTTGCCTTGTACGGGCCGAGCCAGAGGTGCAGCGCTCAGTTGCAATTTACTACCCTACCGCACCCCCCCCCCGCCCCCCATCTTGACTCCCTAGCATTTCCCCCAGTAGGATCACCACACTATAAATTGTCTCATATGTACTTGGCTACCCTTAAGACTTAAGACTTAGGACCGTAGTTGGATTGTTACAGTTGTTAAATTGTAAAATCGTGATAAACAGTTATTTAAGGGCTCTCGGAGACTCTGGGTTATCCTGTTGGTGGAGACACATTTAATAAACTAAGATTAACACAACCCTCCTGCATACTGGGGTGTTATTATTAGTGCTGATCTACTGTACTGGATGTTTTGTGGTGAGTTTTCTTTTTTCTTGTGTTTTACATGGCAGGACGTATACCATTTATTTTCTGTATCTATCTGCAAGTTATCAAAGTGTTGTCTAGCTCTGATGCACTATGTTGTACCTGTCTATGCAAATGACAATAAAAAGATATATTTTTAAAAAAAAGATACTATGGGGAAATATTAAAAAGGCCTGCTCTCCTTTATCTGCCTTCAGCAAATCTATGCAGCATGAAGTTCTCGCCCAACCTTTAACCTCTTCCCACTGCTCAATAGTGATTCGTTTGGGCTTGCAAGCATCTTAACAATTAACTAGTGATGGCTTGCTGAGTCTCAGTACCATTGGCTTTTGCAAGAGAATTATATTAATGCATTGCATTTCTCAAATGCGATTTTTTTCACTAAACTGCCTACGGGCTACGCTGCTGTGTGAAAATTATATTTCAAAATACTTAGGTAACTTTTGTCTGGAGAACAGGTAATGAAAAGTGGCATTGAACCATTGAATACAGCAACATGTACTTTGAGTGCATCATGCAAAGTTACAACTAGTGTAATGAGTTAAAGAGACAGAGGAGGAGTGTGAGAGTTTGAGTAACACGTTCTTAAATAAAGTGAATCTAATTATTGAGATATTGGGTGTGTCAAATTGGAAGCACAAATATGTAGAATGATAGTAAGCAACAAGAAGACATGCTGAGTCAGTTAAAAGAATAACTGATAAAGCGAGTTAGCATGAGTGTTAGGGTGAATGAGACAGTGGATGTAAGGACTGGGTTAGATTGATACAATTGTGAGAGAGTGCATGGTAGAACGAATGCAAGATTAAATAAGAAAGATTTGAGAGTTAGATTGATACAATTAATCTGAAGTCAAAGAAAGTGAATGAACAGAGGGACATACATGCTAAGGGAGTCATGGTGGCTCGTAAAGAACGAGTACAAACAGTGGGATACATAAAGAAGTAGAAAGCAAATGAGAAAGAGGGTAGGAATTTATAACACAGTAAGTATTAGACAGGTATTGTGCTGCACAGTCGCTCGAGGGTCAGGCCTATTTAAGTGACACATTTTATACATAGCACATGGGACAGCTTTGAAGTTTGCAGGTAGAGTAAACGAAGGTCATGCATTCTATGTTACACTAACTGCTGGATGTTCATTCTGTTCCAGTACAAGATCCACATTTGTGTGCATTCCTTGTATAAACATTAACTGACCACCACAGTAGTCACAGAGAAAGTGAGAGTGACATACTTTGTGGCATTGTAATGCTGATGGACATATTTCTATCTAATGAACATTTCTTTGCACAAAATGTTTTAGAACATTTTTTGTTGTTTTTTTCAAAACAAAAACACAAATTACTTCCAAATCATAGTTCCATTTTACCAGTCTACTGGTCTTCAAATAAAGTATATGCAGACAAAAGACAATTTTTGTAATAGTATCAGAGAGGCAGGCCTTTGTAAGCGTCATCCAATGTAATTTGGGGGGAGTTTTAAGCCATAACAAGTCAGTCATCCCTGTATAAAGCCTTTGTAAAATCATCTTTGGCAGCACGTGCATCACACCATAAAAACAGGTGCACCTAGGGAGTATTAACTTTTTTATCAAATGCAATACAACCAATAAGTGTTCTTACATGAGTGTCTTCTTTTTCATGGTCAATATTGTTGCCGTGATCTTATTTTTTGGCATGTCTACAAACATTCAAGAATGCTTTTGGAAAAGTTGGGGCTCTTTACAAGTAAATACCATTGTAATGCAGAGGAACAATGCTTCGAAGAATATTAAAGAGTTTGGATGGTTTAAAAAGCTCCTTTTCAGGACAGTCTTTGAAATATTTGACTATTTAGGCGAAACAGCATTGACTATGCCTTCAAATTTACAATTTAGCACCATTTTATTATGTTAAACAAAATGTTGCATGGGGCCTGGCCTGTCCTTTGCAATCATCACATAGTAGTGGTAGCTTGTGCTTACATAATGGTTAACCTCAATGTGCTGCTGTCCACACGGCGGAAAAATTGTGCCCACAAGCATTCCATTGCTGCACACACAGGAAAATAATTAGACGAAACATTTGTTTTAATTATGACCTGGAGTTAAAAGACATTCTGGCTATTGATCAATAAAGCAGAAATGTCAGAAAGGTATCTTAAGGCCCCGAAGGCAGAACCATCTATCCAAGCTAAAGTTTCTGAGGTAGAGAAAGTGAATGGAAATTACTTCTTAAAAGGGAACATGCAGGTGGGCAGAATAAGCAAGGATGTGAAAAGAATCAAATGTGTTAACAGGTGCAATCAACTGGCCTACAGCAAATTCTTCCCAGGTATGAAGTCAATTTGTGTGGATTGACTTGTCACTATTCCAAGTTTTTTGAAAGAAGGAAAGTTAACGTTAAAAATGTGGGTGTAAAAGAAGTGTAAAAGAAGAATTGTCATCTAGTGAAGATGAACATTCAAATGAAAGGAATGTGCTAAATCAAGGAGAGTATTTTTCTTTAAATGTGAAAGGGGAAAAAATAAAAAGGAAACAAAAATTGTTACATGAGAACAGGTGGTATTGGTATGCATGTTGTTTTAGCTTCTGGGTCCCGGTGTACTACAGTAGAGGAAGAAGCGTGGAGAAACAGTTTTGAAGGAATCATTAGCAGCAAACTATTTGAGTCAGAAATAGGGTCAGAGGATTAAATTGATGAGGCAACCTATATGATATGGTACAGAATGCTGGTATTTAGATGCACAAATATTAAGGCTGCAGGAAAGTTAAGTGAAGTGTGATTAAGAAGTGTTCTTGCAAACCTCTTCATTGAAACCATAAGATATAACAGCACATCAACAGTTCTGTTTCAAACCTGCTTCTCCCATTACACCCACCACTCCATGCTGCTTCCCACAGTGGTCATCCTTCACACCCCTGTCTATTTAAGACCTCACCACCATCATCAGCTCCCTCAAACCGCCACCTGTGAAGATGATGTCTTACCCTTAACCATCTTTGAGTTCTCTATTGAGAAGCTCTCTCATCCACACGCACCATTGTCAGTGCCTCACTCACTCAAGATATCTTCTCAACACAGGCCAGATCCTCCTTCTCTTGAGGTAACCAACACTAGACCCTGATGATGGATACTCAACACTGGCTCACCCTTCAATGACTTCATGCACAACTCCAAGATCACATCAGTATTAAACATTTCCTCCATGACATTTACCCCTACTTTAGATAAAGCTGTGGCATGGAACTGCTTCTTTACAAATTGTGGACTCGCCCTCCTGACCAGAGGTAAAGATGACACTTGGCTTTATAGCTTACTAGATCCACAAGCCACCTTTGAGATATCGACAATCTCACCCTCATTTCCACTCTGATGTCTCAATTAGGGTCCTTGTGTGACAGCCTCCACTGGTTCTCCTACTACCGCTTTAAATAACAACAGTTTGTTCACATCACAACTTGCAGATCCAATAAGAGTATGATCACTTATGGAGCTCCCAAGGATCCATGGTGTTTCCTATCATCTTCAGCTTCCATACGGAGCTCCTTGGAGCTTTACTCACCAATAAAAGTGTCAAAGTCTATCACAAGGCAGAGAAACGCAACTCTTCATATTTTCTTCTGCTTTAAACACTAAAAACCTCAAGCACTGCCGGCTTGGATGAATATTTTTAACTGCACATTCCTCACATTTTGAATCCTCCCAACCACCCTGAAAGGTGGCCGAATTGGCCTCTGTGGTGCTCTGTCCCACATCATGACAAGGAGCCTTATATAGGTGCAACCAATGCTTATTATGTAAGTACCTCTTTTTCTGAGGGTCTGGAGCTCTGCTCCTAACTTTTTTGGTGTGTTTAATTGATTTACCCGTACAGGGATTTTCTCATCCTAAAATCATGAAATTCAAACCATTGTGCACCTGTTAGAAAAAGATGTTGGTCACAGACTGGTGCCAGTCTTTCTTTTGTCCTTTAGCTCCAAAGATGACTTATACTCTATGTTGCATCCAATGTCCATCAGGGAGCCTGAAGCCAAACTACAACACCAAACATAAGTTGCAACAGTCCCTGTTTGCGGTCTCAAGCCCTCTTCTAGTCCCAGTGACCCTCCTCAAGTAAATCCAAGTCAAATTTGGAAGACAAGTCTGAAAGTGATTTCTCTGCAGCACAAGCCTTTTCTTGGAAACCCATCCTTCCTGTTGCAACATCTGACACCAAGGCTTGTTGTTAAGGCTGTGGCAAACAAGATAATTCATAATGGTATCACCAAATTAATGCTGTGTAGACAGAAAAGTAATCCAAGCAAATGATTGCTGTCGGCAATAAAGTTTTTTAATCTGCCAATTCGGCCCTGTATTCATTAAACACTGTTGCCCCATGAACCGTAATACTGACACTCTTTGAGACATGGCAAGTAAGATCTTGCACACGCTTCCTGAGGACTTTGGGGCCCTGTTTCCTCAACCTGTGGCTAATGGACAGGATGTAGCTAAAGGCATCCTTAATGTTGGTCTGGAATCTACAGACTTTGTTGTCCTTGCCATGGGTATTAAAGACATTGTTAGATGCACGCTTCCGGGTTCTCCAGAGCTGTCCAGGCTTCACTGATGTGTATATCTTTTAACTGAGCCAGGCTGTTTAAAGAAAAGGTGGATTCTGCACTGGAGCACATTAAGGTTAGCCAGGCCATGACCCACTATCTGGAATTACTTAATCCAGCTCATCACTTAAACCAGCAGGATTAGAATTTCCAGGGTTACTCGGAGGACCCTGCGTACTGTCAAATGGTAGTCCTTTTGTGACTTCAAATACATGTTTTAGTACAAGAAGATAAATGACCATGCTATGAAAAATGATAGATGGTTAAAATAAAACAAAAATCAAAATGATTAGCATCAATTGACAGCCACTCAAATGTATCTATATCTCCATGGTAATTGCGTGGTACAGGAAGATCTGTGCAATGTTGCCGCAAGAAAGTAATCCTAAACTCTCATATCATAAGTGTCAGTATGATTTCTCTCATCAGATCCAATTTTTACGACTCTCTTAATGTTCCACCACCGACCCCCCTCAAACTCTGACTGCATTACCACAGACCGTCTCTATAACCACTGGACTACCAAAACTTTCTTCCTGTATTTATATAACAACAGATTTTTTGATACGTACAACATTTACATCAACTCGTTTAGACATCCACGCCAGAAAGAGGACAGACATGGGTTTGCTACTTCTCAGCAATTCAAACGGAGAGTGGGCAACCCTGTCAGGTGCCTCTCGTTGGTGGAAAAGCTTCAGAGAGTGTGCCATTTAGCCATAGGCGCGCCAAAGAAGCTTCATAAAGCATCAAAATTAGATCTCTAAACTCCCTGGGAATACCCAGCTTTATCAATGTGGCTCAGAGGAAGGACCATTCAAGGGAGTCAAATGCTTTTTATCATCTAAGCGGGTGACCGCAGCAGGGGTAGTAGGTAAAATCTGACTGATTACCGCAAACAACGTGCAGAGGTTGGTTGAGGTGGAGTGGTGTGGTACAAATCCCGACTCCTAAGGAAATATGGTAGCCACTTAGGGATTACCTCTTAATGGTGGACTCTCCAATGGACCCTGAAAATACGAATTAACACTTCCTATTAGAAATTGGTGCTCTGTATGCTATGTGAAATGTCTACTGACATGTCTACACAGTCCTTCTGTATAATGAATAGCATGCAGATAATGCCCCTCAAACTGTGACATCTCTATGTGCCGCCCCCAGTTTTTCCTCTTTCCTCTTTCTCTGCCTCCCCCTTTGCTTTATTATTCTCACCCTTTTTTGGAATGTCCGCATTACTTACCTAAATTGACAGAAAATGTAAAGCTGTTAGGTTCTCTTTATTGGAAAATGTGCTAAATAAAGTTTAAAAAAAATACACCAGGGGCCGTGGCTTGAGCGTCAAGATGGCGGCCGCACCCTAAAGGTGCTCCGGACCCCTCCGTCAAAGGAGAAGGGAGACAGCGGAAGGCTATGGGCAGCTCCTGGGACGTCTGATCTGCGTCCCGGAGCCCGCAGACCCAAGAGGAGCCAAAAACAAACGGAGCGCCTCGCATTCAAAATGGCGGGCGCACCGAACGCATAGAAGGCGGCCGGCGGACTGGCGGTGACTGGGCACCGCGGGCGGCCTTCCTGAAAAGAGGGGGAACCGCAGAGACAGCACGCGGGACCGGTGACACCTGGTCCGTGCTGCAAACCCGAAAACTGAGGGGGAAAGAAGAGATTCTCCGCATGGGGCATCCCGCGCACAAAATGGCGGACGCACCGATGGCGAGAAGCGACAGAACCTAGCGGCCGCGGCTAGGTGAGGCCTGTGCTCCCGTGGACAGGAGGGGAGAGAGGGCGACGCCGGACCAGAGAGAGGCGCGGGCGGCACTGAGGCTGGGGCGAAGCCGACGGCCCGGTGAGCACCAAGGAGCGCCCGAAGGGCGAGGACAGGTCGCGGTGGCCTCCCTGATCCTTCCCCCCCGCGCTGGTGAGTAACTGCTGCCCCTGGCCCCCCCCTTCCTGGAGGACACAGCGGAGATGACGCCGGGGCCCTGAGAGACAGAGGGAGCGATTTCTGCTCCTCCCACCCCCCGTGACTAATAACCTTTGGACACCGGGGGCCCCAGGACCTGGGGGCGTGAGGTGCACGAGGAGGGGAGCAGGCCCTACTGGGGATGCTGGCGTGACAGGAGACGGGGATCCCGGTGGTCAGAGGTGAGGAGTGTTCCCCCCTCCCCTTATCTGTGCCACGAGAGGGGAATTACTGCCAAAGACACATCGGCAGAGGTGGGCATTTCAGCAGAAGTTGATAAAAAACGCGGCATGGGGGTAATCTACAAGGAGGCCCCAGAAGGCAGTTAAAATGGGCAAAGATAGACAAACCCGCCCACCGCAGATGCGCATCGACCAATTCGCCACGGGCCCCGGTGACCGAAGGGCAGAGAGTGGCGAAGGGAAGCAGGCTGGGAACAGCGACCTGGCGGCTATCCTTCAAGCAATACAGTCATCCCAAGAAGCGGTGGAAGCCAAAATTGGAGAAGTGAGGGTGGATGTGGCCCTAGTGCGCGAGGATTGCGGAAACGGAGTCCAGAATCTCCACAGTGGAGGACGATCTGGCTGCCCTCAAAACACAGGTATCAACGCTAACAACCCGGACAGCAGAACTATACTGAAGGGCTGAAGATGCCGAAAACAGATCCCGTCGCAACAACCTCAGAATTGTGGGATTGCCCGAAAACACCGCCGCCTCCTCCCTGGCCATATTCCTGGAGGACTGGTTCCGATCCTGGATGCCCCGGGATCTTCTGACACCCTGGTTTGCGATTGAACGCGCCCATCGGGCCTTGCAGGCTAGACCCCCCCCCCCGGGCTCTCCACCGAGGCCAGTGATCCTTAGACTTTTCAACTTCAGAGACAGGGATGCGATACTCCAAGCGGCAAGATCAAAAGGAGACCTGCACTGTGATGGAACCAAAGTCATGGTGTTCCCAGACTATACAAAAGACGTTCAAATGCAACGCCGCTCGTTCACAGAAGTTAAACAAAAGCTGAGGGCGATGGAGGTGCCGTACCGCCTTCTCTTCCCGGCCAAACTAAGGATGGTTCACAACAACAAGACCTACTTCTTTGAATCCCCCGATCAGGCTTGGAAATGGCTAACCGAAGAGGTCCCGATGGGCCTTGGTGGGGAGGAGCAGCGGCTGGCACTCACTGGTCAGCAAAGGAACAGCCAGTTGCGACGACCGGAGGGGGGGTCCCGCCGGAGAACTCGTTCCAGAAGGCGCAAGGAGGGGAGACTCAATCTCAGGCTCCCCCCAAGGATCCGCGGAGGAGACAACCCAGGGGCCTGCGCAGAGGAGAGACTGAGAGACACGAGAGGGGACCGGCGACCCGGAGATTCTGGGGAACTGCAGAAGACACCGACCTCTCATGAAGCCCAGTGTTGTGAATCCCTCCCTGGAGAGGGGAAAGCTGGGCCAAGAGGGCCAGATACCAAGACGAGGTCACGGCGCTTATGTTTAAGCGTAACAAAACATAACACTTCTTAATCCGCAAGTATGGAGGGGTCCACCATAGCTCAGACACCAAAAGTTATCAGCTCGTTATGTTCGGGAATGAGCTGTTGGTATTGGGCGAAAGATGCTTCTGGGGAGAAGTATGGGGTGGGCGGGGAGTTGGGGGACATGTTTGGTTCTACCCAGCCAGCAGGCTGTTGTTATTGTTCTTTACAGTTAATGTAGGTCTATGGTCTCCACTACCGGCTGGAATTAATAATAGTAGGTCACTCCGACAAAGAATGCACACAGGCCGAGCTGAATTCTGTCAGCCCGGGTTCGCACGGAAGGAACCGAGGGAAAGATTAATGAGGTCAGTTTATGGATGGACGGGGGGGAGGAATGGGGACGACTCACATAATATCATGGAACGTTAATGGGCTCCGCGATAAGATAAAAAGGTCAGCGGTGCTTGCTTACATTCACAGACATAAACCCAATATACTCCTGATGCAGGAGACACATCTCATGGGGAATCAATGCCCCTTCTTAGCCCGTAAGGGATTTGACAGGGTATTTCACGCAGGGTTTATGAGAGGCTCAAGAGGGGTTGCAGTATTGCTGCATCACTCACTACCTCTGGTGGTGAGACCCTCAAGGGAGATACGTGGCAGTCTCAGGTACGGTAGAGGGTCAGACAATGAACATTGTGAGCGCATATGCTCCCCCGAACATGGTGCGTAAGACTGTAGGAGATCTGACAAGACTATTAGCGGAACTGCCCCCTGGGAACACGGTAATAGGGGGCAACTTCAACGCAGTCCCAAACCCAGGGTTGGATACGAGTGGAGGACCCTCAGCCCAGAGACAGGCCTTGGCCACTAGTTTGGAAGGATGGATGACATCAACTGGGCTTTGTGACGCCTGGAGGGCGTGGCACCCTAGACGCAAACAATTCACCCATATTTCGGCAGCCCACAGCACACAATCCAGGATAGACCTGGTGTTCATGTCGGCCAGGGACTGTGGACACCTTTCCCACATCGAGATTCTACCACGTGGGATCTCGGACCATGCGCCGGTTCGGCTCAAGATGGGCCTCACAGAACCGCTGATCCGCCCCATATGGAGGCTAAACGCATGGTCTTTACAGGACGAAGGAGTTGTTGATAGCTTGAGGGAGTCGTTACTCGATTACTCTAATCTTAATGAGGGCTCGGTGAGATCACCCGGAACCCTATGGGCGGCAAGCAAGGTGGTGCTGAGAGGGACAGTTAAGGGCCTAATCCGTGCACGGGAACGCGCCCGGGACTCCCGAATCGCCCAACTGGAGGCTCGCACCACTCTTCTTGAAACAGAGCAAGAAACACACTCGAACGAATGGATAACCAGACACCTCTTGCTGATTCAGGAGGAGATTCGTAGTTTATCCCTAGAGGCGGCAAAACACATGTGGCGCGCCTCCACGGCACGAGTGTACGGTTGGGGCAACAAGACAGGGAAACTACAATATTGGTTGATTTCCCAACAACTGGCTCCCCGAATCGTCCCTGAGATAAGCAACGAGCAAGGGGAACGGTTGGTTGAACTCCAAGAGGTGGCCGAAACGTTCGCTGAATTCTATAAGGCCTTATACCGAGCGAAAAGTCCAGAGAATACGGGCTCCCCAGACCGGTTCCTGGCAAATTCTTCACTCCCGGTTCTACCCACGGCAGACGTACGGGCATTGGAGGAACCGTTCACGGAGGTGGAGATCGGCGAGGCCATAGCGGCGATGGGAGTTGGGAAAACTCCCAGGCCTGATGGGTTTCCTCCAGAATACTATAAGAGATTTAAGGAGGAGCTGGTCCCACACCTAATGAATCTCTATGCCGAGGTAGATCAGAAAGGCCTCTTCCCGGACGGGCTAGATGTTGCCACCATTGTCGTACTGCCTAAGACCCAACCCCCCTCCCTTTCCTGCGCAGATTATAGACCCATATCACTGATCAACAGTGAAGTAAAGATCTACGCCACAATGCTGGCCTCCCGCCTCAAGAGGGTGGTGCCCATACTAGTGCACCCGGATCAATGTGGATTCATGACCGGACGTAGCACGCGCCACTGTATACGAAGGCTCCAGGTGGCCCTCGCAAGGCGACATCGATTGCCCCAGCACTTGGCTCTCCTATTTATCGACTTCGAAAAGGCGTTCGACTCAGTTAATTGGGAATTCCTTTTTGCAGTGCTCCGGTGCGCCGGTTTCGGTCCAAGATTCCGCAGACTGGTCCAGGCCTTGTATACCAAGCCCATGGCGTGGGTGCGGGTCAATGGAGTCTTGTCCTCGGCCTTTCCGATTCATCGGGGAACCCGGCAGGGTTGCCCCCTCTCTCCTCTCCTTTTTGCCCTGGCCATTGAGCCATTGGCGGGAATGATGAGAGAAGACCCGATTTACCAGGGTTGGAGGTGGGGCCTCTCTTGCGAAGACCGAGTGGCCTTATATGCGGACGATGTCCTGTTATACATGGCAAACCCGGGAGTGACCGGACCCCGAAGCTTCCATCTACTGCGGCACTTCGAGGAGGCCTCGGGGCTCAAAATGAACCCGTCCAAATCAGTACTGGTCCCTCTGACGTGATCACGAGACTGCTTCGACTGGCAGAAGGTGATCCCACTGCGCCGGCTAAGTTTTAAATATTTAGGGATATGGGTCGCACTGCTCCCTGATTTATCCTGGTCCCTGAACCTCAATCCACTGGTGTCTCGCGTACGGGAAGACCTTAAGCACTGGCATTGCCACTGAATATTTTGGGCCGTTTAGCTCTGTACAAGATGATGGTCCTACCACGTCTCTTGTATGTGGTCCAGAACTTGCCATTCATGATCCTGCGCTCGTGGTTTCGAAAACTGGATGGAATTACCACCTCCTTTATGTGGGGAGGAGCGAGACATAGAGTAGCGTCCCGGAGCTGCCGAAGAGAGGTATATGATGGGGGACTGGGCATGGCTGATCCTTACCTGTATTACCTGGCGACACAACTCCTGGTGGTGCACGACTGGTTCAATGGGGGTTGGTCAGACCCAGCATATCAGGTAGAATTAGACGCTTTGGGGTACTCCCGTATCCTGGATGTGTTATACGGGGCTCCGATCCCCAAAGAATTGGAGTCCATCACCAAGGCGGTCTTCTTAGCATGGAGAGCGGCTCTAAGGCACACTGGCTGGAACAAAGTGGTTACCCGGCAAACACCATTGTGGCACGGTAGCTGGCTGAGAGAGACAGCCAAATTGGAGGGATTCGGGAAATGGGACACACTGGGCATATCCTTGGTGGGGGATGTGTGGAAAGGAAGTTTGATGAAGTCCTTTCAAGAAATGCAGCAAGAGTTCCAACGAAGCAATTCTTTATATATCTCCAGCTCCGTTACGCCCTTGCTAGGCACCTGAGAAACGTCCCTTGTACCGGAGTTTAATCCATTCGAGGCTAAAACACTCATGGGCAGCCTGGGGAAAAAAGGTGTCTCCCAGATCTATAAAATGCTGGTCACAAATGCACCCGGGGACCTAGGCCACCTTAGGAAGGGATGGGAGAAGTGGGTAGGACCACTTGAGGAAGAAGACTGGACGGAGGTACTGATTGCTCCCCGGACGCTGGTGGTGTTGACGAGGCTGAGGGTGACACAATTCTATTTTTTACATAAAGCATATCTATCTCCAGATAGACTGTACAAGATGGGTGCCCTCGGTTCTGCTCAATGCCCACGATGCAGGGAGGACCAGGCCGATTTCTTTCATATGATATGGTCCTGCCCCGTGATTCGAAAGTTCTGGGAGGGAGTAAATCACGAGCTGAACAATGCCTTGGGATCATCACAGGTACTGACCTCCAAAATGGTACTACTGGGAGTGGTGAATGACATGGTGGGATCTAGAGCAAATAAGATGTTGGTCGGAACTGCGACTATGGTGGCCAAGAGAGACATAGCGGCCGCTTGGAAAACCGCCAGGGGCCCCTTCCTTCAGAAATGGAGACGGGGGTGGACTGGTGTGCAGCCCAAGAAAAAGTGGTGTATGAATCAAGGGGATGTCCCCATAAATATGAGAAAATATGGGGTAAATGGGCGGGACTGCTAAGCAAAAGGGGCTCAGACAAATGTGTACACATGCTCCTCTTTCCTTTCTCTCTGTACTGCCAAATTATGGTACTTTGGAACTTCCTAGGTATCCTGAACACAGAAATGCTAGACCAGAATTAACTGTCCTGTCAGTGTCAAATAGACAAAGGTTTGTAAGTTACTTGTATATTTTACCTGTACCTTCTTTAAAAACAATAAAATTTGGTTATAAAAAAAAAACAAATACACCAACTGAAGATTACAACACAGTGGGTCCTTCAAACTGGTCAGTCTGGTTACACCTTCCCTGTCTGTCCATCCTTCCATATATCCCTCCAGTTTGGGCTCATAGATTAGTAAAGCATCCTACCATCCTAATCAGAGACGTTCAGACCATGCTTGCCATGGGTGTGATTGAAATGGTACCCAAGGCAGAGAGGGGCACAGGATGTTGGTCCCTGAACTTCATGGTCTCCAAAAAGGGCAGGGGTTTGAGACTGATATTGGTTCTCAGTCCCCTGCACAGCTTCTTCAGGAAGAACAAGTTCAAAATGCTGATATTGGCTCAGGTCCTAGAGGTCTTAGATCCTGGAAACTTGATGGTTTCTTTGGCGTTACAGGATATATACTTTCAAGTAGTAATCCTGCATTCCAATGGATGTTTACTCTGGTTTGTCATGGGAGTTGAAGCACTTACAGTTCATCATCCTATCCTTTGACCTTACAACTGTCCCACGGGTGTTCGGAAAGTGATGTCAGTGGTTGTAGCTCATCTTCGCAGGTGTTAGACCTGGCATCCGTAGGGTGGTCTTACCCCAGACTTTTTGCCTTTACCTCCTCTTTTGTTGCTGTATCTTTTTGTTGGCCTTAAGACTCTGAGCATGTTACCACTGCTAACCAGTGCTAACTTGCATGTCCTTCTCCCCTAAACATGGTAACATTGGTGTATCCACAATTGGCATACTTAATTTATGTGTAAGTCCCTTGTACACCAGGTATTGTATACCACATACCTAGGGCAAGTAAATTAAATGCTACTAGTGGGCCTGCAGCACTGATTGTGCCACCCACTCAAGTAGCCTGGTAAACATATCTCAGGCCTGCCACTGCAGAGCCTGTGCGCAGTCTCACTGCCACCCGACTTGGCATTTAAAAACCCTTGCCAAGCCTTAGACTTCCCTTTTCGTACATAAAAGTCACCCCTAAATTAGGCCCAAGGTAGACCATAGGGCAGAGCTCCATGTAAGTAAAAGGCAGGCCATGTACTTTTAAGTTTTTCATGTTCTGGTAAGAAAAAAACACTCCCAAAGTCGTTTTTCATTACTGTGAGACATGCCCCTCTCATAGGCCAGCATTGGGAATTCCTTAAAATACCCTTAAGCTGTAATTCCTGATCAGAGAGGAGTTGCTGCATCATGTTTAGTATCATTGGAATGGTAAAGATAAATCCTCTTTAATGATAACATTGGATTTATTATTACTATTTTAGAAATTGGACTTTTAGAAAGTGGGCATTTCTCTGCTGTCACTGTCCTGTGTGTCTACAGCCTATCTCCAGCACACATCTGACCTGGGCAAGGTGACAGCTAGACTTGTGAAGTCCCTTCAGACACCAACAATACAGGATATTCAGCTGCATCTGCATTAGTCTGCATATTGATAGGGCTTCCTCAAAAGGAACTTGTGAAGGGCTCCCACTTACATCTCAAAGGGCAGTGGCCAGAGCCCACACAAGGGGGCTGATTAGCTCCCCCCACTCATAGTCTGGAGCTGGGACTGAGCTGAAAGGGGGACCTGTGCACTTCACAGAAACCTTTTGAAGTCATCCCCCACATCAGAGGCACTTTCTAGTATAAGTACTGGGTCTCTTACCCACTCAAATCAGTACTAAAGGGAACTCTGCTTGAGTCAAGACTACTGTGTGCCACAATCGCTACTCTACCAGATTTTACTATTCTCAGGAACTGCTGCTCTGCCCTGTTGTGCTGCCTTGCTGTCTGCTGATTTCTGCCCTGCACCCTAAGGTCTCAAAGGCCATCTCCTTGGAACTTAGGGTGTGCTGGTCTGCCCTCCCTGACAAAGGAATCTTGGGGACTTGAAAGACAATGATCTGTGACCCACGGCATTAATTCTTGCACTTTCATAACCTGTCTTAGCCAGCACTTCTTGTTGTGCGCTGCCTGAGTCCCAGCTTTACGGAGACACCACCTGTCGCATTTCCTGGTTGCTTGCACATCGGAGACACTTCTGGACCTGGTCAAAGACCATCGCTGCGCTCAGGGACAATCCTTCCTAGTACGTCCCCTTCACCGAACGAAGCATGCACCCCGGCCCAGATCGCGAGGAAACAGCTGCTGCCCGTAGGAAGAACTTCGGCACAGCCCCTTCATTGAACGAAGTGTGTAGCGCGGCTCGGATCACAAGGACACAACTGCCGCTCGCAAAGAGAACCTCAGCGCGGCCCCCACACTCTGACTGTAGCTCCCCCTCGTCAGAGCATATGCAACGACCAGTGTCATTGGAGCCGACACCGTACTGCAGAGCCCGTGCGCTCGACACCGGCAGCTCTAGAATAAATTCAGTACTGAAGGCTGTGGGGCTTATAGGATAATAACTACTGGTCCGCTTTTCTTTACCTACGGCCGTATTGCCACCTCACCCCAGTCTAAATGACTGGACTCGCATGCAAGGGACATCAGTAACTTGCTAACGAGCCCTTTAACTGACAATTCCAATTGAGACAACGCCGTAGTGATTTTAAAAACCGCTGTGATGGTAAGCAGATCACAGTACAAAGTCAGTAGTGATTTGACAGCAATGTGGTGATCATAATAATCCTAAAATTGCATAGCTCATCTTTCACTGATTAGATTTTTGTCATTTTGGTCCTCTTTTAAACAGATAAATATCATCAATTTTTCCAATCCTGTGTGGAGTCTCTTTGTGGTGTTTTTCATTGTATCATTGTTTGTGTGTTGCACAGATATTTTACACATTGCCTTTTAAGTTAAGCCGGCCTGCCTTTTTCCAAGCTACCAGGGGGTGAGCACAGGTTAATTTAAGTTTTGTATCCGACTTACCCTGACTAAGATTGTGGTCCCTCTGCCAACTAGAGACCAAATTTTGAATAGCAAGTCAGGAACACATGTATTCCTGTACCTCAAGTCTAGCTGTTGAAGCTCACCTTGTCCAGTGCTGGGCCACCTAAAAGCAACACTTTCATTGTTATCCACCCGTTGGTTTTCAGTCAATGAGCCAGAATACCATTTTAGTCTGTGCAGAGGATTCCCTGTGTAGGAACCGTCCTAGACACAGTGAATTTGAAGATGTTTCTGTGTTTGCAACCAATCCAGGCCATTAATGCTAGAGTCCATACGTATCAAGCTTGTGCCTTGGTTCTGACCCAAATGGTTCCGAGGCATCTTGGCCTTCAGACTTTGTGTATACTGCCTGTATCTCATGCCTACTGACATATGCTCTTCAGTGGAACCGTTTGCTTTCAGGGGTTCCAAATCTGGGAATGTCTATTAGACAGCATCTGCATATTGTACTTGATAGCTCACGACCTTCAAAGATAAATTACGGAGATCAGCCAGACGCACAATAGACCATTGAGCCTGCTTTATCCAGAGCTCATGATAGTGAAGGATGCATCCTTTCGAGCTGGGGAGTTCACCTGGATGATGTGGAGCACAGAGGCCTCTGGTCCCCAATGAAGCAGCGTCACCATATCTACCTCTGGGAGCTATGTGACATACACCTGGCTTTCAAGGGCTTTCTGCCTTCCTCCCAGGGCCGGTCAGTCCGGGTCCTGACAGACACCACAGCAGTCATGTTGTAGTGGGACAAGCAGGGCAGAGTACAGTTACGTCCCCTTTGGAAGGGCTATGGCTGTGTCTGAGCCCACACAGGTTATCCTGACAGTCACCTGGTAGTTTACTTGAAATTCAGGGCGGACAAACTCATCTGAGCTGATGTCATCTTGCTGATCATGAAAAGCTTCTACTCGCAGAAGTAGTTCAGAACGCCTTTGCACAATATGGCACACCCGCCATAGATATTTCACTACTGTCAAGAACACTCTTTGTCCAGCCTTTTGCATCCTTAAGCTCCTTCAAGAAACACATTCTGCTGCTGATCCCACTGGTCCTGAAGAACGTCAGGGCGGTCTGGGCACACTTTATTATGACAGCCCCATTAAGGCTTGGTGAGTTTGGTACACCGACTTGCTGGATCAGGCTGTTTGCCATCCACTATGCCTGCCACTTTGGGAGGATCCCCTGTCCCAAAAGGAGGGCAGAGTTCTGCACCTGAATCTCCACAACTTACACCTCAATGTATGGAAATTGAACAGAAACATCTGAGTGTCTTTGACCTCTCTCAAGAGATGGCATATGTGATTTTGGCTGCTCACTGCCCATCACAAAATCCATCCACTCTGGCTGCTAGTCTAAGCTTGTCACCGAACACAGGGACAGACAGGTTGATCCTCTTCAAAGCAAACTTTCTGGTCTTCTTTTTTGTATTTTGTCTGTGAGCTTTGGAAGGTTTTGCAGTGGGCACAGTTAAGGGTTACTTATTAGCCCTTTCAGCCATTCTAAATTTCCTGATCAGCCTCATTGTTCAAGTCACCTGTTGTGATTTGTTTCCTAAAAGGGCTTCCCCAAGCTCTGTTTATCATGTCACAGTGGAACTTTAATTTGGTCCTTACCTCTCAGGGGTTACACTCTGGCTATGGGCAGTTTTCGCACCCATTGGTTTACCAGAAAGGAGTGAAGAGACACATTGGTCATTGGCTGGCACCACTATGGGTGGCAGCCTTGAGGCAGATGCCATCGGAGCCCGCTGAGGGCCAAAGCATGGCAGCCCTAGCTCCAGAACTAAGTATTAGATCACAGGTCTACAAGTCCTAATGGGCCAAATGTGGTCACCATCTTAAACATGGCTCCATTATAAAAGGAACCGCACCCTGGGCTCAGGTGCACAGTATTAAAGATCCTTTCCAGAGTGAGGATGGGAGTGGTAAGAGTACTCACCGGAATTCTGTAAAAGAAGGTCTTCAGACTTGTATTTGGTGAAAGGTGGAAAGCAGGTAGAAACTACCAGAAGTTTCAAAGCTACAAAAGATCACAGACCTTACATTAAGGAAAGTGTAATAGGAGAATTTTAGTCCCAGGCAGTGTGATTTGTTTAAAGAAAGAAAAAGTGTCCTGAAACTTTAGACTATGAGTTAAAATGTTTGAAACTTGCCAGAAATGTGTATTTGGAAAGGCACAGTACCAACAATAATTTGCGGTAAAGGAAAATAAAGCAAATGTGGAAAGAAATCACTGTGCAGGAAAACTTTCAAGCAATACATAACTCTGAGCATAGAATCGTTTATGTGTATTGACATTTCTTGCCCTGAAAAACCTCCGACGTTTGGCAGTTGAGTCTTAAATTACAGAGTGAAGGAAATATTTATTGGTAGCTACAGTTAATTTAAATGTAATTTCTGTGTTTCTGTTTGTGACCAGTGTCTAAACTCTCAATCCTCAGCAACTGCAGAGGTTGAAGGAGTCTGCATATCAAGTGATTGTTTGCTGACGTTAGTTGAGTTTCTGTTTGAATGCATGAGAGTCCAAAGCCCAGTATAAAGTTGTTCTTGTCACTTGCAGGTCTCCTTCCCCTTAGATTTGTTTCCAAACCTATTTCCCCTTAATAAGGGCTCCATAGGCTGTGAATTGCAAAGTGCAGACTTGTAGCAGGCCGTTTTGAACATCAAACCAATCCCGAGGTATTGGAGACACACAAACAACGCTAAAATTACCTTTTAGATATGTTCACCATTTGAACCTATGGAGAACTGCACCTTGAGACTTTTGATTCCTAAAGTATTTTTCTTATTGCCATCAGCTCTGCGCATTGCATCGGTGGATTGTAGGCTTTGTCAGTACTGCTGCCATATACCACCTTTTCGCCATAAAGTTGGTGCTTCAGACTCAAGCCTTTTGTGACAAAAGTAATGTTGCATTTTCAAGTAGGGCAGCTCATCATATGCCCAACATTCTTCTCCCTGCTACGTCTCCTTATTGAGAAGGGGAAAAGGCTGCACAGGCTGGATCTCATGTGAGCCATTAGTTTCTACATAGAAGTAAGGAGCACTGGGTAGACAATCAATTCTTGATTGGCTCGCCAGTGCAAAGAAAGGAAAGGTTGTCCAGAAATAGAACTCCTTGAGAAGGATTGTCAGCTGTATTAAGCTGCGCTATACTAGAGGCTGTGTGCTCATTTTACCAGGGCAAAAGCTCCAGTTGGTGCCTTGGATAGAGGCATTCCAGTGCCAGACATCTGTCCGTCTGCGATGGACGTTTGACTTTACCTTCACCAAGCACAACTATATGAACTATCACATTAGCAGGGATGATAATTTTGTCCACTTCTCAGACTCACCGTTTTTCGGAGGGCACTGCTTTTTAATATAATGTCAAAAAGTGAGGATTATACAGTTAGAAGTATCTGTAAGAAGATCATGCTGCTTATTTTGGTAACCCTCTTTCTGGTGCAGATTCCTCACTGCCCGCTAGCCTCCCCATTCTGCATGAAGGGGGCTTCTGGTCATAAGGTTCCAAGCTACAGATCATACACTGTTGACATTTCAGTGTGTCAGTACCCCACGTCTGACGCTGTGGAAGTAATGGATGAATTAACGGATGTTAGTTCTCATGGGTGGCACTTATATGCATCTCCATTTCGTAACTTTCAGAGGTGAAACAGAAATCCCATATAGTTTTATGGTACCACCTATCAGTGACCAGGACACATTGCAGGAAAATATTACTGATCCAGTCTGGTGTTGGGGAGTCTGCAAAGGGTGAGGAATCTGATATCCACCATAGAACCTGCATTTATAAGGAGTACCCAGCATACAGTGCATCACCAACTTGTTCTACTTCTCCATACCTGATGGTCCAGCACCTACAGAACCTTTATCCACTCAAAAGTGAATTCCTCCTGTTTGCCAAAAAAAACAAGTTACAACTATTTCAAACCTGGCTCAGCAACAGATTTTGTTCAACACCCAGTCACTCAGATTCATCATTGACACCAACCTCATCCTCATGAAACGCATCAACAAGAAAACCAAGATGGCTTAGTACCAACTATGTCTACTAAAATCTACTAAAGAAAGTAAAACTATCCTTCCCAATAAGTAAATTCGGAATTTCGTTACAAGCATTCAAATATTTGTATGTGAATACCACCCCAGGCCCTGCTCTCCTTCTTCTCAGATTCCATTGTGGCCTCCCTTAAAGGCATCCAACATGCAAAAGAATTCTTGATCAAAGCCATGAAAAAATATGAAAACATCACCACCACACTAATGAAACTCCACTGGCTCCCGCAACAAGCCTGCACTACCTTCAAAGCCAGCTGACCGTCTATCAAGCCATCTCAGTCAGGGTCACTATCTCCAGTGCCTCTCAGCACACCCTCACGCACGTGTCTAGGCCAGTTGCAAAGTGAGTGATCTAGAGGCAGAATCAGCATAAATCCCCCCACTACTACTGGAGAATGCTCCTGGAACATCTGAAGGCTTGCTAGTGCATGCCAAGGTGAAAGGAGGGATCAAAGCAAGAGAAAGGGGTGAAGGCTGTACTCGTCATTGACTGGTATTGGGTGGTATCAGCTCTTAACTCAAAGCGGGCCTTCGCTAAGTCTCGTCTGGTAATCTATGCACCCTGGAGCACAAGACCTGACCCGTATATAGTGAAGAATGTCAATAATGAAAGAGTTAAACACAGGGTACTAGTTCACTCACCACTTTGCCGTATAGTCTGACTCTGACAAACCTGTGGAGTACCAGGACACCTCCTGGAATCTAGGAGCTGCTGAAAAACACCTACAGTGTGGATGACAAAGACAGCACAAACCCAACCGACCAACCGTAGCTACGAAACGAGAAACACAAGGGACCGAGAATGGACCCAAACAAACAAGATGTAGGAATGGAAAAGCTTTGTAAAGGATCAGGAACTACTACTTCCTGGAACGTACTTGTCTTTCCCTCAAATGTCATCAGCATATTCTCCAAAGCTGCCAGCTCTTGGGTCTCAGTCTTTTTTCTCATTTTACTCCTTGACTAATGTATCTGTAGGCCTAATGCTTTGGTTATCATCCCTATTTCTGCCCTCCTCATCCTCTCCTCATGTTCAAATGCGGGTGCACGACTCCCGCTCTCACTGTATATGTGTGATGTTTGTCTTGCAGCAGATTCCTTGACAGAAAACCACCAGACCAGAGTCCAATAATTAGGCTACAGCCTTCTCCATCTGTGCTTCTGTAATGACATCCCTATTTCAATTAGGCCAGCTCAATCCTTCTTCATGTTAACAAAGATACGAAGACACACTTCTTTAAAGAATGTTTTATCGAGCATATTAAATAGCCCACCTTGCAGCACCTATGCTATATTCATGCTTTAACTGTGTCTCCACCCTAAGTTCTGCACAATACTCTGCTGCTTTTCAGCTAGGTTATGCTACACAATATTGCATGAATACATAAATACATGCTGAATAATTTCACTGGGGTGGAGGAGGGTCTAGAATTTGATAGGAGATCTGAAGTTATCTTGTAATTCTTTAGTAGGTTTTCTTGTATGCGACTTTGAATGGCTAATTGCACAAGTAAATGAACATATTCTTCCTTCTAATACCTTTATTTGCAAGTGGCCCAGTTTTATGTCCAGGGGGTACGTGTTTATTGGTAAATAAATATCACCAATTTAAATATCCTTGATAAAATGGGAATAGCATGCAGATTTTAATGCTTTTTGTACCTAATTGCACTGTCCTTTGTGAATGAGGGTGTAAACATTTTTTAAGAGCAGGCAGTGATCCCACGGATTACTGCCTACTGTTAAAAAAATGAAAAAAAAAACTTTTCATTTTTCTTTTTGTAATGCATCCCGTTTTCCTTTAAATGGGCTACATTAAAAAAAACAAAAAACAGATTGCTTTATTTAAAAGCAATCACAGACATGGTAGTCTGCTGTCTCCAGCAGGTCACCGCCCCTGTGACTAACCACAATATTGATGAGGCAGGTCCCTTTGCGACCCACTGTGAATCACAACGAGTGTTGAAGACACTGTTGCACATTTGGTATTGCGACTTGCAATTTGCGAATTGCAGAAATTTGCAAATTGTGAGCCGCAATACCAAATGGTCGTACATCTGGCCCAGAGAGTGCAGAGACCTTTAAGATGTTAGTGGACTCTGAAGACTGTCAAAAGCTATAGTTTCGACTTATTTGCTTGACACTTATTTTTAGAATCCGTACCTCCAGTCCTTTCCCTTTGCTGTTTTTATCATTTATCGGTTTCCTCTCTGACCATGGATATCGGTTCGGTTGTAGTTTTACAGGGACTCATGACTTTCCTTGTACCTGGCTAATGATTTTCCCTTTTTGGTTTGGCTACTATGATTCTCCCTTCCAGTAGAGAGATGTGCATCTTATCTCCGGTTTGCGGGCAAGCTTCTTGGTTTGCATGGGGGGCTAGTTACAGTGATGCCGCCTCTCATAGGATTGAATGGTAGTGTACTTTTGTAACACTGTACCATCCTGAACTTTGGAGTGTCCAGTCCAGATTTTTTAATATCCATTGTGCTGGAAATTAGTGCCTTGCTCTATTTCTCTCTCTCTCTCTTATCCCTCTCTCCTTCCCCATCTTTTCAAAACAGGTGCTTCCTACTGTCATGGAGACTGATACAGGGAGTGAAACCATCTCTAAGGGGAGAAGGTGGGATTAACCTTACTATTCTTCGAGCCACATTACATAAGGGTCGTGATAGTCACCTAGTGATGAGACAAAAGGCTCCACATTGAATTTTGTGGTGGCGAATCCTTCTTCTATGCCACTGCAGTATCATGCTTCCACTCCAGTTTTTCGTAAGCTTAAAGTTTCTTCTGTGCATCCTTATAGGGAATTTTATTCTGCTACATCTCAGTGCCCAGAAACCCCCCGGATGTCGCTATATTAAAGTCACACTAAAAGATGCTATATCAGCCAAGGGTTCAGAGATTATACTCAACCTTTGGTCGCACCCCTCGCATGGATCAGGAATGCAGTTTAAAGCATTCGCTCAAACCTGTTTGAGTTCATAGGCGACCAAAGACACAAATCTTCGTTCCTAGGCTTCAACCCATGTTCTAAAAGAATCCTATTGAGAAGGGTTTGTAGCCTTACAAAATAATGTGGATTTTCTGACAATACAATTGCCATACACCATGCTTGAGGGACACTGCAGGCTCATCAACAACTAATGCACCCAGAAATAGGGCGTAAATATCTGAATTAAATATCACTTTTTACAGCATACTTTCTGGTTTTACATATTTCCCGATGGCAATTTCAGCCTGTAGTATTTTGTATAAAAACGCCCTTGATATTCCAGTGATTCCCTGTAAATTCCATGCTAGTCCTAACATTCAATGTATTACCACCAACTCCAGTTCTATAGGAGCGACTGGAGGAAGCTGCCGAAGAGTCACAGTGAAGCCTCAGTATGCCTCACCGACAAATGTTTCTATGATTAGCCGGAATATATTGGGTTTAAAATTAAAGTTGTCTGACACTGACTGGGGCATTTTGATAGAGACTTTAGATTTTTGTATTTTACAGGAAACATGGGCCTCTATACTGCATAGCGGGCTGTAGATATCTTCAAATCTTAGCTGAAAAACATGGGGTCGGTGAGTCATCGGGTGGCGTGCGCGTGCGTGCGCGCGCTCTCAAACATCTCTATCCTGTAATAATATAAAGCAAATTCAAACAGGTTAATTAGATTTGGTAATGCTAAAGATTATGCCGGGCTTCTGAGAAAGGTAGGAAAGACGAGGATGCCCTTTGGGGCATACCAGAACTAGCTGCACCCCTCAACCCACGAATTTATTCCTCTAGGTCGGCCCAGCAGCTAGTTGACATCTCACTATCCAATGGCCTTCGTGTGTATAACAGACGGCGCCTCCCCCCAAATACAAAGCAACACCAACTCCAAAACAAGCGCCTACAGGATCAACATTGACCATTGACTATGTGTTACTTGATGTACAGTTATGGTGGCAAAATGATCGACATGATGGTTACGTCGAGCCATGAGAGTGACCACGAATATTTGATCCTTCCTTTAACAGGCCATTTGATTCTCGACCTAGATTGGTAGTTCTAGTACAGAGAATAGACTCATAGTTATTACTAATGATAGAAAGAATGTTACATAGATAAGTATTGTTTACAGCCCCAAGGCCATTAGATGCGTTTACGATACTATCATTCCTGTATTAGATCTTAGATTAGTAACATCAGATTAGTAACATTTTAGATTCCCGTTCTTTGTTTCTTGAAGTGCCCAGCTTTCTATTTAGTGCCCTAAAATAATTATTTGCCAAGAACTGCAAGAAGGGCACTAGCAAACAAAGAGACAGTGAGTGGTTTAATTCTGAGCTAAGAAGTCCCATCATATGACTGCAATTAAATCGAGCTAGAATAAGACTGCTCAGGGTGCTGTCCTGAGAAACCATTGTGGAAACAAAGAGTAAGTGGAAAACAGGGAACTGGAAAGACTTATTAGAAGCAGCAAAAAGTAACGATCAAAACTTTTTGGTACACAAAAGGATGAAATAAGCCAACAAGACTAGACGTTCAGGCTAATGATTGTGTCACACCTCGAGTCTCTCTGTAATGATTATTCAGTGAATGGTATTTTAGACACCTCAGCAACCCCACACCCCCAGACCGAGTTTAAAGACTTTAGTTCTTATAACTTCTTATGAAACCTTTTATCCTGTCCTATACTACTAACGCTATTAGTGCCCAAAATTGTACAAAGTCCATGGCCTAGATAAAATTCCAACAGACTTTTCTTTCTCTCTGAACCTATTTGGGAGTCCCTATATAAATTCCCTATCCAATGCAGTAGCAGGAGGTGCAGTGATACCTGACAGGTGGGAGGGCAGCGAAGATACTCCCCATACATAAAAAGGGATGTTGTACTGTTCCTCCTATTTAGCATCCTAGTAGCCTGATTGACAACCTGCAGAATATATCCCGCAGGCCTGTTGTCTACAGGCTTATGGCCTAGTTGACCAAAAATGACAAGCCAATGCAGCAAGTGCACTTCCACTGTCAAGGGAAGCTGTTCTACCCTCAGTCTTTGGCATGCTAAAACAGGGGGTCATTCAAAATATATCCCTCTCGTCCCAGTACTCAGAATCTCACCACACTCAGTCCTACTATGTGCATGCAATCCTTCCTGTCCTGCCTGCTTCTCTTCACACATCCAATCTTCACTGTACTTCTTTGCACTGCTTGGTTAGTGTCAGACCCAAGCTTAGTCGTCAGATCTCCCTATCAAGTTCAAGCGTCCCTTTCAGTATTTTTTTAGGTCTGACCTGCTGCTTTTCAGTCATAATCACACTCTTAGCTCTACTGTGGAAAAAGCTCAACAATTACAAAAACTCATTAGTGAACTTAAAGTTGACCCACTTGGTATCACTGCAAAATGGGATATCAACAACCCTGTCTTAGTTCTTAACCAGTTCTCCTGCTGTTGTATCAAGGCCCCTCAATCAGCCGTACCAACAAAAGATGTGGTGGTGTGAACCTAATATTTTCTGACAATATCTATAGCAACCCTTCATGCCACTAACATGCAAACCCTGCTTCTCCCTTGAACACCAAATGCTTGACAGACAATTACTGTTCATACATAATATCTGTAACATACAGACCATCTCAACACAATAACCGCTTCAAGGAATTTCAGGAACACTGTAAAGATCAACAAAACATGTCTAATAGCTTCCTAATTCTAGGTTACTTCAACATCCATTTCAAAAGCAGTTCATATCAAACACTCAGTATGCTTGACATCATGACTGAAAAGTATTAGATTTTTTTATCAAGAAAAAAAGCCATGTACACTTGTACAAGAGCATTTTTTTGCATAGATATAGTCAAATTTCACATTTTTTACAACATTATTAACATTACAGATGAGCATCTAAGTACAACACAAATGTTTTGTCGGTTCAGTGCATCTTAGGGGGTCATTCCGAATCCCGCCGGCGGCGGTAACCGCACGCTCGGCGGGAGCCGCCAGAAGACCGTACCGCGGTCAAAAGACCGCGGCGGTCATTCTGAGTTTCCCGCTGGGCTGGCGGGCGACCGCCAGTAGGCCGCCCGCCAGCCCAGCGGGAAACCCCCTTCCATGAGGATGCCGGCTCCGAATGGCTCGGAGTGGAAGGGGTGCGACGGGTGCAGTTGCACCCGTCGCGATTTTCAGTGTCTGCTTGGCAGACACTGAAAATCATAGTGGGTGCCCTATCGGAACCAACAAAACTTGAAGCAGCGTGACCAGGACCTTGCAATTCAGCCTAAGTACACCCAGATACAGTGTCCAGCAGGCAGACCTCTATCCTGTACTCGGCCTGCGCCCAATTAGTGTCACCTGAACTTGTGACTTTGTCTCAGTCCAAAACGACTAGATAACGACAAGTGACGCTTTGCGCTTTTTGAATGCTACTTTTACTTAAGTCTTTTAAATTGCACCTCTCCAGTTTTAATGATAGGGTTTTTGTTGTTCTGGTATCATTGTATTTACTACAGTTCACACTATTTTTCTAGATTGGTGTGGGATTTTTCTTGTATTGTGTTTTCATTTTATTACTGTCTGAGTGCGCATTAATACTTTACACATTGCCTCTAAGTTAAGCCTGACTGCTTTTGTGCCAAGCTACCATAGAGTTAAGCACAGGATAATTTAGTGACTTTTTGTGGTTTACCTTGACAAGGATTGTGGTCAGTGGTCGAGAAGTGTTTCACCCCTGTTAATCAATGACCCAGTTACTCACAATGCAGATCCTAGTTGACCGTCACCAAGAAAACCTTGATTACTCAACTTTCAGTCGTTTCTCAGTGGCAACAAAAGATTAAATTGACAAAAATGCCCCCTGACTGCATACAGATAAAACAGAAATTCTATGTCAGACCTGGAGGTGAGGAGTATGCATCAAACGTCTTTTATTTCAACTCCTGCAAAATTCAAAATATCATTAATTACAAAAACAGTATTCTCACAAAGGTCAACGTGAATAATTTAGAAGCAAGCTACAAATTCCTGAACAGCTTGCTTTAAATCCTCAACAGTCAGGAGCCAACACTCCCCATAACAGCCACAGATTTTTCCCAGATGTCTTTCTTTCTTCCTGCTCTGGCAGCAAGATAAGTACTTCTTGGGGATGTTGTAGTTTGTATACCAGTTTGGACTCTCCCTACTGGATTTACTTGTGCCTATGTTCTTTTGCTTAGAGAAGGGAGTGTCTGTTCATTCATATACCCTGACCATCCCCAGCTGCAGCAGCCCCTTGTGAAGTTTGGAGATAAACCTGTGATAGCTGGATAATCTGTAGACATGGCAATGCTGCTCTTTTGTTTGTAGTGAATTATTCACTGGGGTATCCTCAAGGCAGGAGAAGGTCTCTGATTCCCAAATCCCATAAAGGGCTTGCCCCCAGTAAAAGAGCCTATCCCTAGTGCCAAGTTACTCCTAGTGAAATTTCAAGGAGAGGCTTTAGAAAGGTAGCAGCCCTCCAAGTTTTCCCGGGTTAACATTTGAAGCCTGAGTACCCTTCTATAAGTGCTCTGAGTACTATGGCTGAGATTTTAGATAGAAGATGACCTTGCAGTAGACAGGATCAGGGGCCGACTAAAAGCGGAGTCCCTCCTTAAAAGGGAAGTTAGCAGCTATTCAGGAGATCTGTGGTAAAGCTGCCACTTTTCTGTCCATATTTGGGAAGATCTCAAAAAGGGGATCAACAGGTCCTGGAGATCATGTTGGTGCAAGCCATTTCACTAAAATTGAAAACATGATGGAGGAAACCAATGTGATGGGTGATGCCATTGCTTTGCAGGTCTTATCTGGTTGGGCACAGCAGGCAATTTACCTGTTAGACAATGTGAGCTGTGCTCTCCCTGTCTAGCACAGATGATCCCTTCTAAAAAAAAGTGATCTTAGTTTAGGGTAGTTCTCTTCCAGGGGATCCTCATCAATAGTCATAAACATTGAATATTCCCGCCCTTGTGCGGGGACCCCGGAGCATACATATATAAAATACATACATATTATCATGTGTAAAACAGCAATGCAGGCTATAATCATAAATAGGCTAAAATGCTTTATTTCTATGCAAGTTTTTTTTTTTTTTTTTTTTTTTTTTTTTTATATTATAAAATCACAATAGATCATAAATATCTACCTAAGCCCCAAAAACTGGACTTAGGGAAGTAAACAGCAGTAAATATCAGAGAAAAATAGAAAAAAACACATTGAAAAACAATGAAGCATTCTTAGCCAATAGGCTGCATGCAGGTTAACACAGGAGAACCATAAAAACTTTGGCACCGTGCCTTTAAGACCCTGAGCACCTCCAGTATCCCACCATGCCTCAGGGGTGAAGGGAAGGTGACAGTTGGTTCACAGTTAGGTCAGTTCTTTTTTCCGGCTTCTTCTGAGAGGATCCTGGAGCATTGAGCTCTCAGTTTTTCTGAGTTTTTTCTTCAGAAAAATTCCTAAAAATAGTGTTTTTCCTGTTTACTCGACAGATAACATCTTTTGTCTGAGTTTGGCAGTCTTTTCTGACAGAAAATGCCATCTCTTTTTGTAAAATGTCCTTCTTGTGGGAAGAAGAAAGCCCAGTCAGACCCACACTCTCTGTGTATTGTCTGCCTGCCACAGAGTCACTGTCCTGACACCTGCAAGTATTGTAAGAAGATGTCGAGGAGGACACTCAAGGACAGAGAGAAAATCAGGCTACATGGGCTTCAGGAGAGGAAAAAGTCAACATCCTCTTCACTTCCTAGACCTACAACAGAAGGAATGGCCAGATCGACGTCGACAGGTAGGATTGTGCCTGTTTGTTCTCCATCGACGTCATCGGCGCCACCGTCTCACCGGCATAGATCGCCGTCGACGGTGACCAGACCGGCGTCAAGGGACAAAGCGTCGAAGCATTAACAGCACAGGGGTACATCTCCGTCGACGGCAGGCCGCCGTTCGGCGTCGAGCCATCTCCGGCGCTCCCGTTCGCCGTCGAGAACATCTCGCCCCTTGGCGTCGAAGGACACGACGCCAAAAACACCACGACGGCATGAACATCCGCCGTCGACCACTCGCCACTCAACGTCGAGACACACGACGGCGAGTAGGTCCAGGTCCAGGTCCCGCGATCGGCGTCAAGACATTCAACGTCGAGGCCTTCGACGTCAAGACCTTCGACGTCGAGAACAGACCAGCCAGCGCAGCTTTCGACGTCGAGGATGCAATCGACGTCGACACAACCTTCAGCTGTGTCACAGGCAGTAGAGCCAGCGGAAAAAGCTCCCTCACCGGTGGTCTCTATACGGAGTCCATCATCCCATTCTAGAGCGGGCTCATCGGGGCATGTTTCTCCCATCACTCTATCACCTAGTTGGTTAGAGAGCCTGAATAGACCGGCAGCATCCCCGGATTCCCAATACTCTAGGATGTATTCTCCTACTGCCTCATTGCCTAGAACGCCATCGCCTACAGCTAGAGCAGGACGGGCTCGTTCTGCTTCTCGTCAGCCGACCACAAGACCTGCACACTCTGCTACAGCTTCTCGTAGCAGGTCTCGTTCCCGAAGGAGAACCAGGTCGCGAACACCACACAGAAGATCACCTTCTTGGTCTTCTTCAGGATCGTCTGTTGGGCGCTACTCCCCCACACTGACAGATTCTCCACCTGCTAGGATCTCACCGGTGGATGATATCACCACTTTTAATGAGGTTCTTTTAAGGGGAGCGCAGAAACTAAATATTGAGGTACCGGAGCCGGCCACCTCATCCTCAGTTATCTTTGAGACCCTACAACACAGATCAGTCTCGAGAAAACTGCTGCCACTAGTACCGGGTTTGCTGCAACCTACTATGGACACCTTTCTGACTCCAGCCACTCTCAAGTCTGCCCCGGCTAGGATTCAAAAGAAGTACAAAGCTCCGGAGCAAGATCCTTTATTCCTGCGGAAGGATCCGCCACCGGACTCTGTTATTTTAGCCGCAGCCAGAAAAACACACTCTGTGGCATCATCTTCCACAGTCCCCCCGGATAAGGAGAGCAGACACCTAGACTCCCTGGGGAGAAAGATGTGCGGTACGGCGGCATCTGCTATGAAGGTCTCCAGCGCCTCAGCACTTCTGGGCAGATATGACCGCTCTCTGTGGGACTCACTCCACAGATTTACAGAAAAGTTGCCCAGGGAAGATAGACAGGACTTCCAAGAAATCTTGCAGGAAGGGGGCCTAGTATCTAACCAGGTCATCAGCGCGGCGGCGGACGGGGCAGATTTGGCTGCGCATGGGTATGCGCACGGAATCTGCGCTAGGAGGTCTTCCTGGCTACGGCTCACGGGTCTGAAACAGGAAGCACAGCAACGCATTTTAAACCTTCCATTCAGCGGGAATTCGTTGTTCGGTACCCACGCGGATGAAGAGATGGCCCGAATGAAAACGGTGGTGGACACTATGAGGGCAGTGGGTCTGGAACGTAAGAAAGACTTCAGGCGGAGGTACAGGCCGTACGACAGACGACCATTCCAGCAGAGGGTTCAAACCCCTCACTGGTCTCAGAGGCCACAACAACGACAGGGACGTCCCCTGTTTCAGGCACGTAGACCCACAAGAGACCGAGGGGCAAGTAGACCTCAACAGTCTACAGCAAAGACACCAACAAAGCAATGAAGCATTGCTTCCCTCAACACTGTGCTCCACTCCGGTGGGGGGAAGTATTACGCATCATCTTCACGAGTGGCACTCCATCACAAGAGACAAATGGGTGCTCAATATTGTCGAACATGGCTATTCTCTCCTTTTCAAAAAACCTCCGCCACACTTGCCGCCAGCAAGATGTTTTCCTTCTCATCTCAGCCTGCTACGCAAGGAAGTTCTTGCACTCCTACAAAAGAAAGCGGTAGAAAAGGTTCCTCCGGCACAAAAAGGAAAAGGGGTGTACTCCCGTTACTTTCTGGTGGCGAAAAAAGGTCAACAGGGCATCTTCAGGCCAATTCTGGACCTACGGCTCCTGAACAAATACATAAGAAAACAGAAGTTCAGGATGCTAGCCCTTCACCAGATTGTTCCGCAACTGCATCAGGGAGACTGGATGTGCTCCATCGACCTACAGGATGCATATTTTCACATCCCAATAGCATCCAAACATCGGAAATTCTTACGTTTCCAGATAGCGTCACAGCACTACCAATTCAGAGTCCTACCATTCGGCCTGAAGTCTGCACCCCGAGTCTTTTCAAAATGTGTAGCAGTGGTAGCGGCACATCTTCGAAGGCAAAAAATATTCGTCTACCCCTACCTGGACGACTGGCTATTGAAGGCTTCCTCTCCGGATCAGGCGAGAAAACATCGAGACATTGTACTAAGAACTTTCGAGTCTCTAGGTCTTCAAATCAACCACAACAAGTCAACCTTGATTCCAACACAAAACCTCCACTACCTGGGAGCTATACTAAACACAGAGCTCCAAAGAGTGTATCCTTCGGAGGAACGACTTTTATCAATCCACAGGAAGTGTCAACAACTATTAACAGCCGATGCACCTACTGCTCGTCAGGTGACATCGCTTCTGGGCTCCATGGCTTCATGCATCTTCATAGTCCCGAATGCCAGGCTACACATGAGGCCCCTTCAGGAGGCATTAGAGAACAACTGGAGCCAAAAGACTGGTCGCTGGGAGGACAGAGTACGACTACCAACAGCGGCTTTTCAATCACTACAATGGTGGATGCACAGACCTCACCTGTCGATAGGTTCTCCGTTTCACCAGACAATTCCAGCCGACACTCTGGTAACGGATGCGTCTCTTCAGGGTTGGGGTGCTCATCTGGGTTCCTTCCAAGCTCAGGGTCTGTGGTCCGACAAGGAAAAGAACTATCACATAAATCTACTGGAGCTCAGAGCGGTCCATCTGGCTCTCAAATCTTTCTCTCCATTGGTTCAGGGGAAATCTCTCCTAATTCAGACAGACAATACAACCACAATGTATTACCTGAACAAACAGGGGGGAACAAGATCACTACCTCTGTCTCGAGAGTCCCAAACGATATGGCATTGGCTCCTGGCCAGGGGAATGTCTATCACAGCGGTACACCTGCCAGGTCAGCAAAACATAGAGGCAGATTTCCTGAGCAGACATCTAGAAGACGCGCACAACTGGGTCCTACACGACGAAGTCGTCGAGGACATCTTCGGTCAATGGGGTCGACCCCAGTTGGATCTCTTTGCAGACGAAGCAAACAAGAAATGCCCAGACTTCGCATCCAGGTTCTGCCGTCCGGGATCTCAAGGGAATGCCCTGTTGATCAACTGGTCAGGGATATTTCTCTACGCCTTTCCACCGATTCCCCTCATACCGGCAGTAATCAACAAATTTTACAACTCCAGAACCAGAATGATTCTGATAGCACCACAATGGCCCCGCCAATTCTGGTACACGGATCTACTCAACTTATCGGAAAAACCTCACAGGAGGTTGCCGTGCAGACCGGATCTCCTGAGCAGAATGGAAGGCAGAATCCTACATCCCAACCTTCCCTCTCTGAGCTTGACAGCATGGCTCCTGAATTCCTACAGTATGGGCACCTAGGGCTCTCACAGGAGTGTATGAACATCTTGAAAGAGTCAAAACGACCTTCCACGAGGCGTTCTTACGCTTTTAAGTGGAAGAGATTTTACATCTGGTGCTCTCAACAAGGTATAAATCCCATACGAGCTCAGGAGGATGTCATACTGTCCTATTTGCTTCATCTGGCGAAGTCTGGTCTGCAGGTATCTTCTATTAAGGTTCATTTGTCTGCAATTACAGCGTATCGTAAGTCGCCTTCTCAGGAATCCTTCTTTACGATACCTGTAGTCAAGGATTTCTTAGAAGGCTTGAAAAAGGTTTTTCCTCCCATTCGGAGACCTTCTCCTCCATGGGAACTGAATGTAGTCCTGTCAAAACTTATGGGCCCTCCCTTTGAACCTATTCACAAGGCCTCTTTACAGCACCTTACGTGGAAGACGGCTTTTTTGGTGGCCATTACTTCGGCGAGGAGGGTCAGCGAAATTCAGGCTCTGTCTTGCAGAGAACCGTACACGGTTTTTCACGATAATAGAGTGGTTCTGCGAACTCACCCATCTTTCCTTCCGAAGGTGGTGTCAGAATTCCATATCAATCAGACTATATCTTTACCGACTTTCTTTCCCAATCCGGAGACTCCGGCTGAGAAAGCATTGCATTCTTTAGACTTAAAAAGAGTGCTGAAATTCTATTTGGACAAAACAAAACCGATTAGACATTCTAACCATTTGTTTCTGAATTATGGTCATTTAAGAACAGGAGAGGCAGCGTCTAAACGAACGATATCAAGATGGATTGTGTCTTGTATTGTTAACACTTACCAACTGGCTAATAAGCAATTACTGGCTAGGCCAAAAGCGCATTCCACAAGGGGAAAAGCGGCTACTGCTGCCCTCCTTAACAATGTACCAATTTCCGAGATTTGTAAGGCTGCTACATGGAAGTCTGTGCATACCTTTACTAAGCATTACTGTTTAGACTCGGATGCAAGAGCGGATGCCCAGGTGGGGCAGGCCTCTCTTAGAAATCTATTTGCATGAATATGTATTCTTTCCTGCACTTCTTTCGGACAGTCCGCAGAGTTTAGGGATGGGCTTGCTAATCTATTCAATGTTTATGACTATTGATGAGGATCCCCTGGAAGAGAAAGATTAGTTACTTACCTGTAAATCCTAGTTCTCTTCCAGGGGTATCCTCATCAAAGTCATAAACAACCCACCCTCCTCCCCGGACTCAAGTCTCCTAGAAGTGCAGGACAGATTATCTTTCTGATCAGTTACACAGATTGTCACCGTAAAAAAGTACTGACCTAACTGTGAACCAACTGTCACCTTCCCTTCACCCCTGAGGCATGGTGGGATACTGGAGGTGCTCAGGGTCTTAAAGGCACGGTGCCAAAGTTTTTATGGTTCTCCTGTGTTAACCTGCATGCAGCCTATTGGCTAAGAATGCTTCATTGTTTTTCAATGTGTTTTTTTCTATTTTTCTCTGATATTTACTGCTGTTTACTTCCCTAAGTCCAGTTTTTGGGGCTTAGGTAGATATTTATGATCTATTGTGATTTTATAATATAAAAAAAAAAAAAAAAAAAAAAAAAAAAAACTTGCATAGAAATAAAGCATTTTAGCCTATTTATGATTATAGCCTGCATTGCTGTTTTACACATGATAATATGTATGTATTTTATATATGTATGCTCCGGGGTCCCCGCACAAGGGCGGGAATATTCAATGTTTATGACTTTGATGAGGATACCCCTGGAAGAGAACTAGGATTTACAGGTAAGTAACTAATCCTTAGCGACCTTCGGGCGTCTCTTTGAGGAACCTTTTCTGAGGGAGTTCAGCAGATTTCCCACTACTTCTGTCTTCCTTGGGTAATGCGCCATCATCAATTAAGTGAGTCTTTGCACCTAAGATTTTTGTGTGGGCTAGCAGAGATAAATAGTGCTCAGATGGCCACCAGTTCTCTCCGTGCATCCAAAGAGTTCAGCTGACCAGAAGATCTGCCAGCTACAGGTTTGACTGTTTTTCCCCTCCAGAGGAAGTCAAGATAGAGGCGGTCATGGCTCCACAGGAAAGAGTGACACCACAGGAATTTTGGTCAGACTTATCCCTTCTTTTCAACTTGCAATAGGTAGGATGCTAGACAATTTCACCCTGCCTGCTGGGATTTTACTTAGATTGCTTGGGTCCTAAAGACTGTGATGGGGTTCTGAATGGAATTCTCTGCTACCCTAATGCAAAAAGTTGCCCTGTACACTGATATTTTCGGAATCTCTTTTTGGTGCAGAAGAAGAAGGGAAAGTTTTAGCCAATGTTGAGCCTTCATTGGTTGGCTGGGCTATCTGCATTTTGAAATGCAGGGGATTCACCCCCTCAGGTATATTCCTCTGCCAAATGATTGGATGGCCGCCTTCCTTACTGTTTGATATTCAGTCCTCAATGACATTTTCTGCAGTTTTCTTGGCATGGTCAGTTTATCAAATTTACAGTTTTTCCCTTTGGGCTCTTCTTGGCTTCTTGGTGCTTCACTAAGCTTGTGAGGCCAGTGGTAGAGTTCTTGAAAACAGGAGAAGAATGGCTGATTGTGTAGCTAGATGCCTTGCTCCTTAGCCACGGGAACAGCTGCTATCCCATCTGGGAATCACAACTACTCTACTTCAGAGTCTTGGCTTTGTGATCAACGAAGATAAATCATATCTGATTCCCACCAGTACATTACCTTTTTAGTATTCATGATCAGGCCGAGTGCTCACTCTTTACATCTTCAGAGAGCCAAGATTCTGGCCATCAGGAAAGAACTGCAGAATGCTCGATCTCTGTACAAACGCCTGCTGTACAAGGAAGCGTACCTCGTGTGTCTTCTCTCATTCTCCGTTCAGACGATATTCGCCTGCCCTCTACACTACAGGGCCCTTCAGAGGTAGAAGGCTGCCCACATTCGAAGTGGCTTGGGATATGTGAAGCTGGTTCGCTTTTTTGGAAGAGGCCAGAACGGAGATCCAGTGGTGGCTCGACCATATGGAGGCCTGGAATTGTAGAGCGATCTTTGCAATGCCCTGAATCTCATCATGGATTAGGATGCCAGCTGTTGAGGCTGGGTCAGCCTGGTGTGGTTACCTTCCAAAGGTGATCAGTAGCCAGGGGAGGAGTTGGATTTGCACATCCGCCTCCTTGTGAACTGTTGTCAGGTTCCTTTTCAGTGGAAACACATGCAAAGTACTGCTCCACATGCTGTGTTCTGTTGCGGTTGGACAACATTTCCATTGCCTACTTCATCAAAAGACTTAGGGGCATATTTATACTCTGTTTGCGCCGAATGTGCGTCATAAATTTTGACGCACAATCGGCGCAAACCCTGCCCCATATTTATACTTTGACGTCCGACCCCGCTGGCGTCAAAATTCCACCATGTGCGTCATTTTTTGGAAGGGGGAACCAGCCTTGCATTAATTATATGCAAGGTAGGCGTTCCCTTCCAAAAAATGACTTTAAGGCCTGTGCCCCATATTTATACTCTGATGTCATTTTGACGCACACGAGGGGGTGGGCCTTAAAAAACGACGCACAGCCTGATGGGCACCGTTTTTTAACGCCTAGGTCAGGGCAGATGTTAAGGGACCTGTGGGCTCGGAAGGAGCCCAGAGGTGCCCTCCCCTGCCCCCAGGGACACCCCCTGCCACCCTTGCCCACCCCAGGAGGACACCCAAGGATGGAGGGACCCATCCCAGGGAAGGAAAGGTAAGTTCGGGTAAGTATTTTTTTCAGATTTTTTTTGTGGCATAGGGGGGCCTGATTTGGGCCCCCCTACATGCCACTATGCCCAATGGCCATGCCCAGGGGACATGAGTCCCCTGGGCATGGCCATTGGGCAAGGGGGCATGACTCCTGTCTTTGCTAAGACAGGAGTCATGTCAATTGAGGTTGGGCGTAAAAAAAAATGGCGCAAATCCGGTTTGAGGCCTGAATTTTGCCTCAGACCTGACTTGCCCCATTTTTTGACGCCCAGCCTCCATTTTCCCATACGCTGGCACTGCCTGGTGTGAGTCATTTTTTTTTACGCACACCAGTCCGCAGCGCCGGCTAACGTCATTCCATAAATAAGGCGCCTGCATGGTGCGTTGGAATGGCGTTAGCCGGCGGTAAAAGTTTTGACGCACAACTGCGTTGGCGCAGTTGTGCGTCAAAAAGTATAAATATGGGCCTTAGTGGGACAAAGACCCGGGCACTGATGGAGTTGGCCAATATTTTTTGTCATCATTGTCTAGCCAGCAGAATTTCAGTAGTGGGAGAACATCTCTCAAGGTCTTCCAGTGTGGCGTGGCTGGGAATTCCAGATGCCTGGACAATCCCATTGATTGGATGTTAGCTTGTTCTTTCTTCCTGAGGCCGATAGACAGGTAGGGACCTTTCCAGATAAATCTCTTTGGGCCAGATGTAGAAAGCTGTTTGCATGGTGCAAACTGTGAAAATCGCAGTTTGCGCCATGCAAAAAGCCTTTTGCAATGCACATTCACAATTTGCGAGTCGGTACCGACTCGCAAATTGTGAATGCGACTCACAAATAGGAAGGAGTGTTCTCTTCCTATTTGCGACTTGCATCTCAATTCGCAGTTACCACCAGTGTCACACTGGTGGTAACCCATTCGCAAAAGGGAAGGGGTCCCCATGGGACGCTTTCCCCTTTGTGAATGTTGCCAAAAAGGGTTTTTCAGAGCAGGCAGTGGTCCAGTGGACCACTGCCTGCTCTGAAAAACCGAAACCAAAAGGTTTCGTTATTTTTTTTTATTTTGCAACTCGTTTTCCTTTAGGGAAAACGGGCTGCAAAATAAAATAAAAAAAACTGCTTTATTTAAAAAGCAGTCACAGACTTCAGCAGGCCACCATCCCTGTGAGTGCAGGGACTCGCTATGGGGTCGCAAAATGCGACCCACCTCATTAATATTAGTGAGGTGGGTCTTTGCGACCCCATAGCGAGTCGCAGACGGTGTCTGAGACACCGTTCTGCATCAGGATTTGCGATTCTGACATTGCTACATCTGGCCCTATGTTTCTTGACTAAATTGTCAACTAGAAAATGTCTTCAGGTGGCATCCAGATCCAAACACCTGGGACATGGATGCATTTCTTCAGCATTGGCAGAAGATGCACAACTATGGCTTTCTCTGTGATCACAATGGACAGCGGGCCCAAATCAACGCTGGCAGAGGTGACCCTAGTGATGCCTGTTTGATGCCCCTGGTTGGGTTTCCAGTTCTTATGGAACTTTTTGGGGATTCTTCAATCTTTCTCCCCCATGAGCCGAACATTCTGCTGAATCATTGAGGACACCCATGCCATCTAGTCAGTCAAGCTTGTCTCTGCTTCATGCCAGGGAGAATTTCCGGGTGCGTTGGTTGATACCAGGCATTTTGAGATAACCTGAGGTCATCATCTCCAGAGCATGGGCCAACAGTATCATCAAACGCTACAGTTCTGTGTGGCAAATGTGGTCTAGTTGGTGCCTGGGAATGTTTGGATCCTGTGGGGGCAGGACTTGCCCACATCGTGAACTTTCTGGCCACACTAGCGGAGGAGGGCTTGGCTTACAATTCGGGCAATGTCTCTCGTTCAGCCATCGGGGGACATTAGCCTCTGCAGGGATTCCATGTGGTGGCACACCACCTGGTGTGTATGCTGCTGCTAGGAATTTGTCTTTCCATATCCCAAACGTCAGAATTACTGTTTCAGATATAGTCAGGCACTCAGCTCAGGTTAGGATTGCCACCTGGCTGATGTTTTAGATGGCTGGCCTGTATTTTTAAGTCCAGGCCCAAATAAATATTGGGAATGAGGGCGAAATCTGGTATTTTTCCCCGTCTAATTCATAGACCTAAAACGGCAAACACATTACGGAATGACTTAAAATATTTCAGAATGGTGTAAATCATTTCAGAGAGATTTTTAGAGCCAAAATAGGGATATTTACCATGAAGGGCTGGCATGTTTGCCAGAGAAAAACGTCAGTCATCTGTTCACGTTTTAAGATTCTGCAAAGGACTGGACCTGTTTCTTAAATAGAACATTATATGAAATTGTTTGTATTTATTTTTAACGTGGTTGTTATGTCTGTGTTCACTTTAATTATCAATCAAGGGTCAATAAGGCAGCTATAGAACACATTTTTATTTTTAACCCCTTCGCTGCCAGGCCTTTTCCACCTCAGGTGCCAGGCCTTTTTTGGCTGTTTGGGGCAGTTTGTGCTTATAACTTTTTGTCCACATAAGCTACCCATGCCAAATGTGCGTCCTTTTTTTCCAACATCCTAGGGATTCTAGGTACCCAGAGTTTGTGGCTTCCCCTGGAGGAGACCAAGAAATCAGCCAAAATACAGTGAAAATTTAGTTTTAGAAAAAAGAAATGGGATAAGAGGGCTGCAGAAGATGGCTTGTGTTTTTTTTCCTGAAAATGACATCAACAAAGGATTTGAACAAAATCACCATCTTCCCTGCTTTCAGGAACAGGCAGACTTGAATCAGAAAACCACATTTTTCAACACAATTTTGGCATTTTACTGGGACATAACCCATGTTTTACTCTTTTTTGTGCTTTTAGCCTCCTTCCAGGTAGTGACAGAAATGGGTGTGAAACCAATGCTGGATCCCGGACAGCTAAACATTTCTGAAAAGTAGACAAAATTCTGAATTCAGCAAGGGGTAGATCCTACAAGGTTTTCCCACAGAAAATAACAGCTGATATAAAAAAAAATATACTGTTACGTCTGCTGGACTCTTCTGGCTGCGGGGACATATATAGGGCTTGTAGGTTCATCAAGAACCCTAGGTACCCAGAGCCAATAAAGGAGCTGCACCTTGCAATGGGTTTTCATTGTATACCGGGTATGCAGCAATTCATTTGGTGAAATATAAAGAGTGAAAAATAGGTATCAAGGAAACCTTTGTATTTCCAATATGGGCACAAGATAAGGTGTTAAAAAGCAGTGGTTATTTGCGCATCTCTGAATTCCGAGGTCCCCATACTGCCATGTGAATTACAGGGCATTTCTCAAATAGATTTCTTTTTTACACACTGTCTTACATTTGGAAGGAAAAAATGTAGAGTACGACAAGGGGCAATAACACTTGTTCTTCTATTCTGTATTACCCCAAGTCTCCCGATAAAAATGGTACCTCACTTGCGTGGGTTGGCCTAATGCCCGCGACAGGAAATGCAACATGGACACATCACATTTTTACATTAAAATCTGACGTGTTTTTTTCAAGGTGCCTAGTTGTGGATTTTGGCCTCTAGCTCAGCAGGCACCTAGGGAAACCTACCAAACCTGTGCATTTTTTAAAACTAAACACCTAGGGGAATCCAGGATGGGTAAACTTTTGCGCGGTTCTCACCAGGTTCTGTTACCCAGAATCCTTTGCAAACCTCAAAATGTAGTAAAAAACAAACTTTTTCCATACATTTCGGTGACAGAAAGTTCTGGAATCTGAGAGGAGCCACAAATTTCCTTCCATCCAGCATTCCCCCAGGTCTCCCAATAAAAATGGTACCTCACTTGTGTGGGTACGACAGGAAATTCCCCAAACTGACCTGTTTTTTGCAAAGTGCCTAGCAGTGGATTTTGC
Source organism: Pleurodeles waltl (assembly GCF_031143425.1). Classification (NCBI taxonomy): domain Eukaryota; kingdom Metazoa; phylum Chordata; class Amphibia; order Caudata; family Salamandridae; genus Pleurodeles; species Pleurodeles waltl. The sequence goes on along the minus strand of NC_090446.1, from coordinate 1,327,074,220 downwards.
CCTCTAGCTAAGCTGGCATCTAGGGAAAGCTACCAAACATGTGCATTTTTTAAAACGAGACACCTAGGAGAATCCAAGATGGGGTAACTTGTGGGCCTCTCACCATGTTCTGTTACCCAGAATCCTTTGCAAACCTCAAAATTTGGCCCAAAAAACACTTTTTCCCCACATTTCGGTGACAGAAAGTTCTAGAAACTGAGAGGAGCATTTGATAAGATATGGTCAGTATGAGGTGAATATAGAGGACTGTAAGGGAGGGGCCTAGAGCCTAAGATGGTGTTGGGAAACAGGGAAGGGAGGAACCACTGCGTGGGGATAGTGGCTACAAGCAGAGATATGAGGCATACTACGAATAATAGAATCAAAAACTGCGATGAGATACTGTGTAGACATGATTGTTCTAATGAAAATGATACCTGTGACTAAGGTGTGTTTGTTGAGCATATTCGTTCATGCTGTACTGCACCGAGCCATGATTTAATAAAAAGATGTTTTAAAAAAAATAGAAACTGAGAGGAGCCACAAATTTCCTTCCACCCAGTTTTCCCCCAAGCCTTTTGATAAAAATTGTACCTCACTTGTGAGGGTAGGCCTAGTGCTCGTGACAGGAAATGCCCCAAAACACTATGTGGACACATCAAAATTATCAAATACAAAACGACCTGTTTTTGCGGGGAAGGGCAGCTGCGTTTTTGATCCTGGGCTCAGCAGCCATCTAGGGAAACCTACCAAACCCAGACTTTCTGAAAACTAGACACCGAGGGAGTTCAGGGAGGTGTGACTTGCGTGGATCTCCCAGAGTTTCCTTACCCAGAATCCTCAGCAAACCTCAAATTTAGCTAAGAAATCACATTCTTCCCACATTTCTGTGTGGGATCACTGCACCAGCACAAATTTCCTACCACCCAACATTCCCCTCAGTCTCTTGATAAAAATGATATCTCACTTGTGTAGGTGGGCCAAGTGCCTGTGACAGGGAAGAGCCAAAAACATGTCGAAAATGAGGGGAAACCAAAGCGGGTCCAAAAGGGCAGTTTGGAAAAAAGGTTTTTAGGCTGACAAGTGGGGCAGAATTTTTATTGGTATAGATGCGACAATGCTGGGTGGTAGGAATTTTGTGGAATCCTGCAGATTCCGGAAAGTTCCATCCTAAAAATCTCTGATAAATGTGTGATTTCAAGCAAAGTTGGAGGTTTGCAGGGCATTGTGGGTAAGAAAATTGTGCAGGGTGCATGTGAAGCACTCCACCCCAGACTCACCCAGATGTTTAGTTTCCAGATGTGTCTAGGTCTCGTACATTTTTCTACATGGCAGCATCCCAAAGTCTAAAAAGTGTAGCCCTCACCATTACAAGTGGGATGATTTTATTTTGAGAGTTAGACAAGCTCTCATGGCCCAATTGTAAAACCAAAACCCAAAATAATCAAATGTCCTCTTGCTTGCCATTGGAAAATATGTTTTACTGTGCGGGGTGGGGCATAACCATGCCCATACTGAGTGGTAGCCACCACCCCACTATTTTTTTTTTTTATTCCATGGCATCTAGTAGGCTTTCTGCCCCCCGGGGAGTGGATCAGGGGTAATTGCCCCATATGCCCACCGGTGGGCAGAACAACATTTCCTCATTTATTTTGGGTGGGGGTATGGCCATACCCCTACCCTCTTTTTTAAAAGAAATCTTCCCTGGTCTCTGGTGGGCTTTCTGCCCCCCCCCCCCGGGGGCAGATGGGCCTTCCAAAAATAGTCCGATCTGCCACCAAGGGGGGCAGAAATGGCCAACAGTAATGTGCCCCCATGGGGAGAGACCCTTGCCCAAAGGGCTACCCCACCCCCCAAACAAAACACATACACATGCCAATCCCTGGTGCCTAAGTGGTTTCTGCCCCCAAAGGGGGCAAAAATGGCCTAAAATACATTTACCCCCTCAGGGGAGCGACCCATCTGTGAAAAAAATAAATACAAATTCCTGGTGCCTAGTGGTTTCTGCCACCCTTGGGGGCAGATCGGCCTAAGACAAATAGGCCAATCCCCCCCCCCAGGGGAATGACCCTTGCCTGAGGGGTCGCTCCCCATTAGTAAAAAAATAAAAATCCCTGGTGCTTAGTGGTTTCTGCCCCCTTAGAGACAGATCTGCCTAATTAAAATAGGCCAATCTGCCCCCAAGTCGGGCAGAAATGGCCTAAAATAAATTTGCCCCCCAGGGGAGCGACCCTTGCCTAAGGGGTCACTCTCCTTTAGTGAAATTGTCATTAAAAAAAATGCCTGGTGTCTAGTGGTTTCTGCACACCTTGGGGGCAGATTGGCCTAATTAAAATAGGCCGATCTGCTCCCAAGGGAGGCAGAAATGGCCTAATAACAATTTGCCCACCCAGGGGAGCGACCCTTGCCTAAGGGGTCTCTCTCCACATGTATAAAAGTAAAAAAAGAATTATCCCTGATGTCTATCGGCCTAATTAAAATAGGCTGATCTGCCCACAGAGGGGAAGAAAAGGCCTAATAATAAATTTCCACCCTGAGGAGCGGCCCTTCCGAAAGGGACCCCTCCCCTTAGACATAAATTTTAAAAAACATCCTTGGTGTCTAATGGGCATTTCTGCAGCCCCATCGCTTCACGTTCGGGCTGCAGGAATGCTCAAAGAGACATCAAAGGAAAGGAAAGGCCTTTCCTTTCCTTTGATGCCTCTGCCTGCCCACAGCCCCTAATCAGAAGAGAAATGGATCTGCGCTGGAAGCTGAGCTTCCAGCGAGGTGGGAGTGGCCTCTGATGAGGTCAGCTCGTGATTGCATGCTGACGTCATCAGATGTCACTGGGAGGGGTTTGGGGTGAAATGGGAAGCGATTCCCTTTCCACCCCTGCCGATGGGAGGGGGGTGTGAGGCCCTCAGGGGGAGCGCTACCACTTCCCCCGAGGGCCGGTACCAGGATGAGGTGGTTATGTCCCTGGTGCCTGAGCGCCACGGCAGAGGACCAGACCACCTCATCCTGGGCACCCAAGGGGTTAAACGTCTTACGTTTACTATTTAAAGTGTGTACTGATAAGGGGAAAAAACTGCTTAAGGTGATTTTCCACAATTTATACCGGCTAGGGCATTAAAATACCGACTGGTCATGCCGGTATAAAACTAGCCAGATGTCAACCCTATTGCCATGTTACAAAAGAATCCTCAGAGTTTTACACAAATAGCACAATATAAACAAATATCCAGTATTTATTTCTATGAATGGTGCCAAAGCTCATGCTTGCTTACTAGGGAAGCGAAAATGCACTAACACAAAACATAGGTGGAATTACTCAAATACTGTTGTGTCAGGCTCTGTCAAGTACAGGACTCTAGTTTATGATGTAGACCCCAGTTACACATCTGTACATGATAGCTTTGTATTTGCTTTCTTTCCTTAACTTCAGTGTAGGTTTAATGGACAATCACAGTCCCATGATTTGTTTCATACATTTCATTGGGTCCTTAATTAGTAGCAAAATGAATCACGTGTAGGCACTGTATTCCCCAGCAAATAGATATTTGCTATACAAAATTATGATAACATTGGATGAGAGTACCTTTTCATCTGTCTTTAATATTATTCTCTCTGTAAAAGGGAGTGGTTCAAAGCAATTGTAATATATCGTTGTTGAAAAGACAAACCAATAAATCATTGTTCCTTGTGGAATAGCTTAATTTTCAGCTATGCCTCTACATGTTACAGAAGTAACACCAAATATAGCTGTCAGCGTACATCATGTGTGACCTAACATTGGTAATGTAAAGTGAAACCTCAAACCTTATTATTGAAGGTACATTTGCTGTAGGTCAGTGTTTCCCAACCTTTTGACTCCCGAGGACCCCCACTGAATCACTACTGGAAGCCGGGGACCCCCAAGAAATTTGTACGATTTAAATTTCAAACATTAAAACTGTAATTTGCAAAAAATACACGCCAAACAAATACTCAAATTAGTAAAGATATCATTATTTTATATTGGAAAAAATTGCTCAAATTGGAAAACTTTAATGGGATGGTTGGTGCTGCATCTCGGCGACTAACTTTTCAATGTTTGGTTTTATTTAGGAAAGCTGAATCCTCAAGTCAGATTCTACATTTCCGAAGCAAATTTTGTTCTTAATATTTTAGATACATAAACTTTTGAATTAAATGTGTGGTGGGCAAAGGAAGTAAAACCATAAAGGCCTCTCATCTCTCCATAGCCTCTCTGTCACATGTATTTAGTTTGATTATAGCACCTCTCATACTAGGGTGTCGAAACACTTTACAGGGGACTACAAGGTGTAGGATTCACCTCATCCATACTGTTACGCATATTCTAAGAGTTCGTGGTCTGGAAAACCACAAACTCAGGATTCAGAACATAACACAGTGGCTAGCCTTGACTTTAATAATAGCGTACTCCTATGCAATCAAACCTTTTTTTTAGCAGTAGTGAAAGAATTCGAAAAAATATAATTTTCTAATTTGTTCCATGTAGTTCTTTATTGGCAGTTCATAACTCACTGTGCTAGATTATGATTGTGAGTTATGAACTGCACAATAACAAAAGAATCTTTGTGACAAAAGCGGTAACCCACTGTGCTATGCACCTAAAATGTGGTTCTCTTTGCATGATGCACGTTTTTTGCATCTGGCATATTAACCATCTGCACTACCTCCAATGGGTCAAAACTGCCACTATTAGAGAAACTCCCATCTCCCCAGTAGGTACATTAATTACCAGAGTTATCTTGTCACTTTCATTCATGTGGGAAAGCTTACACTGAACTTTGCAGTGCTTTTAAAGCTGCCACACAACTGAATAAACAGATAAAAAAGCACGTTTCTGTAGAGGGCCCAGCTGGGGGAAGTGCCTTTTATGCCAGTCCAGGCCTGCGGACCCCCTGGGAATGTGTCTCGGATCCCTGGGGGTCCGCGGACCACAGGTTGGGAAACGCTGTAGTAGACAGAAAGAAGAGATATTAATAATACAAGGGAACAATTTACATATTTGCATATTTACAAAACTGCAAGAGGCCCGTGCCTGTTGTTAGAGGATATGTGAATGAAGGGGGAGGCACCTTTTCAGTACACAAGCGGGCTATTGTGTTGGCCTGTACTGCTAACTCCCTATGTAGCTTTTAATATTGCAATTTTTGCAATTACTAAACGAATGCAATGGCAATCCGTTAACCTCGGAGAGATAACAGGCTGGCTTGGCCAGAGAATTCAGTGCCCATTTCGACAGATTTTGGGAATCACGTAGGAGATAATGTTGGTTAAGCAAAAGACTAACAGGAGAGGTATTCCGCAAGGTAGTAGGATAGGTATTAGAGTTTCGTATATACGAGCGTGCTCCAATGTTTGAATTTAACTTTAGCTTGATGATTTGTGGTTATTCACGTTTACACTTATACTCTGATGTATTGCATTTACTGAATAGGCATTTCATTTGTAGTCATGGGTTTACTTATTCATGTTTGAGTTTATTTTAACATCATGTTAGAGTGATCAAGTTTAAAAGAGTGAGCATTAAAAAAGTTAATGTGACTAGGCAGTTTTGATTAACGTGGAACATATTTTTCCTCGCTTCTTGTTTTGTTTTTCTTTGCAGGTGCACATTCCTAATTGCTTCTCTAGTGAGCGGAGTATTGTGTATGTGTAAGCAAGGTCGGAGCAAGAAAATCTTGGCACAGATTGGATGATTTAGTGTACATTCTGTTCATTGTGTATCTGGGAAAAAACCACCCAACGTCGACCTGTTTGTTTGCGTTCCGCGGGATAGGAGAATCGCTTCATTTTGCAAGTGTGATCTGTGAGAAGGAGAAATAATTGTGTCCTGGTGATGTGTTCAGAAGATATGGATGTCCCTGGAACTTTCCACATTAATTTAATACTGACACTGTTAAAATGACGACGGAAATCCTTTAGACCCCAAGAGGTGCAGATCTCTTAGACCTTTTGTCCAGTGCATAGCTTCATGCTAGCATTGAATTATTTATTTCTCACAGACTTCTACTGAGGTCTTTGCAATACTGATACCCGCTTTACTTTGTCCCAGACTTGTTAACTTTATTTAGTCCAGTTGAGCCTAGAATTTAGCTGGATTGCCCACTTATATTCTTGCTGACTAGAAAAAATCGGAATTCTTTGCCGAATGCCAATTGCTATAGTTAAGTTTTTGCATTGTTGTGACGGTAACCTCCATATGCCTTATACTGAAGGGATTGAATTTGTTTCAGTGTTTTAGCTTGCCTATCTTGATTTTATATCTTTATAACCTGATTTTGATATCTTTATATATTCGACTGATTACTAATTTGTAAGAAATCTACTAAACTTCAGTATTGATTATTGGACCTTTTTGTGTAGCCAAATGGGCTTCACTGTATTGTAATGTGGATTTGACACTAACTGCTTTGCCCCCGCCAAAACTATGAAAAAAAGATCAAAAATACTGACCGCCGTTTCAAGGTGAGCTCCTGCACTTAGACTTGTATGTCCTACATTTAATATTTGCTACAAAATTAATCACATTTATGCCCCAGCAGATAGATATTTACTGTACAAAATGATGGTAATATTGGACAAGAGAAGCATTTCATCTGTTTTTAAAGTTATTTTCTCTGTAAAAGGGAAGAATATGTTAAAAGAATTGAAATATATAATTGTTGAAAAGACAAACCATGAAATCCTCGATCCTTAGAACCCTAGTATGTCCTAAATGTAATTTTTTTTTTTTTTAACTGCAGAGGTGCCACTGCAGAATACCGTGTTCACTGTTTACTTTTTTGGAATACAACTTGAATGCCTACGCGCATGCGCGGCACGCAGTGAAATACGTTGGTAGAGTATTCTTCAAAATTAAATGCAATCTCCGCTTCGCTTTGTCCAGCGCTGACAGGATGGTTTAGGGCGCCGTTAAAAGAAAACGACGAGTAGAGTATTATACAGTACCGTTTTATTTTAAACTATTTTTAAGATACCCGGTGTACGTCTATCTGGTTTTCAAAGAATCTGCACTAGCTATGGCCATATTCTGTCTAAACATATGCTACTGAACTCGTTGACATAGCGTCCTGTTTATCGGTGAATCTCTTGGCAGTTGGGCTTCAAGATGTCACTTTACAATGGCTGAGTATTTAGCGTGGAATCCGAGGATGGCGCCCTATCAGTGCCCGTCTTCAACTTCCACGATTCTGTAGGGGCGGAAGAGGAAGAGTGTTCGTAGGAAGCCACCGCGCATGTGCGAAAAGTCAATGTCAGTTGCTGTACTGAGGTTAGGTGCTATATGTTAACCTTGTATGTTTTTCTGCCGCATGGCAAGACTATGGGGCTGCCTTGTTTCGTGTCGCTGGTTGTCATGACAGCGCTTTCTGCCCACAAATGCCTTGCTATTTATATCTTTGTTTCCTGGCCTCTTCGTGTCTTGGGCTCCCCAGGATCTCCCCTCTGTGAAACAATTTAAAGGGGCATTTTGAAAACAAATATATATGAACTGTCCTGAGATGCGTGTGGAATGATTTGCGAAAACAGCTTTGCACTGCTGAGTCTTAGGTCACCTGCACGCTTAGAGACGTGTAAATCAAGTTCACCACATTATTGCTGATGCTCCGGATCACAAACAAATCATAGCTTTAGTACGCCTTGCTTGTAATGCAGTGCGATCCGTGGAAAGAAGCCAGAGATCATCACACTCCTATTTGATTCTGAATACAAAAAACAGGGATATGTCCTAAAAGATAAATTACAATATTTAGCAAATATATGTTTTACAATTCATGTGTCGTATAGAAACTGCAAATGGCTGTCCTTTGGTATTAATTTGCTAATACTAAAACATGAAGTCTATCCAGCCGGTGCCCACATATATTCAAGCCTGCACCGTTCACCGAGTAGTAGTACGCAAAGAACACAAGAGAAACTAATTACAACTTTAAGAGCTGATCAGTTGTTGCAAAGAGATGTACAACCTACTGGCTACCCGTGAAATCCCAATAGGCTAACACAGGGGTTTAAGCATCACGAGAGATGTGATTAGTAGATCAGAGGTAACCAGATACGAGTAAAGCAACGTGACTGTGTAAATGCATCTGGCCAAGATGTACTTGTTTGTAACCAGCAGACTGCGTTTTGTAATCCTGGCAAAATAATATACATACTGGAATATAGGAATTATTTTACATCTGATAGGTTCCTATCCCTGTAGGGTGGGGGTTTCCTACTGCTTGTAACTGCTGCTATCTGAAAGTGGCCAGTTACACACCCAGTTTAACTACTGAGTGGTTCACCTTGCAGAGATTTTTCATAGCCCGCAGAACATCGGTTTGAATCGCTGCAGGACTAACTCAGACTTTCACACCTGAGATTGCTAAAATAACCCCATTCGGTTGTGGTCAAAGAACAGCTTTTTTTTTTTTTTTTTTAGTTTAAATTAGGACTACGGAACACGTGTGTATTTAGCCTCTCCTTTATTGCTTATTAAAATATGAATGGAATTAAGTAATGCACACTCCGCTCCTCTACCCAAAAGAACAGAAGAGCTATAGAAAACAGAAGTGGTTGTAACTCTCACTGCAGCTGTGCAATTCCCTTCACTTTCAATACAGTCTGACTTGTTTATATCATTTTTAACATGGAAACTCCTCTGCCCCACTCTAATTTGTGGTGTTGGACTATGACCCCCTTTTGCTTTTGATAAGTGGACGGCTATGTGTTGGGCGAGAAGGGTAATATTCTGTCAAAGTCAGGGACTGCCGCAAAAGAGACAGGAGAAGTACTTAGCCCTGAATGACACTTTTAGATAGATTAGAGCCATTCACTTTTTTAAAATCATGAAAGATAGCAACCTTTTCCCTTGTTAATCACTGACCCCTTAGGACTGTTATTTAATAATCAGTGAAGGAAGGGACCACCTGGAGATGTTCCTTAGTAGTAGTGGGGCTTTCTTCCTTTATGTAGGTGTATAATTTGGTGTATAGAGTTTGTTTGTTTTGAGGAAATGTAGCAGGGGAAAGTGTTTTGCAGACAGGAGGTTCTTGTTGAAAGGATGGATCTCGCCAGGTGTGCTGTGTGTATTCTGTAAAAGAGCAGAATGAAGAGTGACGTGGTCTGGCCTGTCAGCGATGGTTGGGTGCTCCAGAAATTTACCCCCAGGAAATATATCTCCTATTTTAACTAATCCTTAGGTTAGTAGTTGCCGAAAAACCTTGTGCTTTATTGTGAGTGGTTGAAGCCGGTGGTGACTAAGCGATTGTTCTGGGCATATAGGATGAGATAAGTGACCCCAAGCAAGTTGAGTACATGTTACTGAGTTTATGTTACTTTAGCTACGCTCTAGGCGTCTCCAAGTAGAGCGTCGATTAACGTTGGACCTGCTGTGTCTTCCTTTATTGCCACATCAACCAGTAATGGGTGGGAATTTGCAGCAGAGGAAGACACAGCAGGTCCAGCATTCATCAGCATAACTCACTGCATATGTGAATTATGCTCACTTGCAATCATAGTATAATTCAAACGCAGGTACTGCAAAACCTCCAGGATCAATTGGCGGGGTGAGAACCCCCCACCGAATCCTGGGCCGCCTTCCAGCCCATGTCAGGTTCACCTTGAAAGACTGCAAGCTCTTAAAAAGTGTTCATTCAGGCGAGTTAGGATATTATAGAAAAGATAAAGCATTTTGTGGAGATTAATCGTTTCATCAAGGCTAATCTGCCCGCTAGTGATAATGGAAGTGAAATCCAATATTTATCCTGCTCTTCAGTTTTTACCCTCGCCACCATAGAGTTCCAGTATAATGGTGTTTTTATTCTGACTATCCGAAATATCAAGGTATTTTACTGAGGATGTGCACCAGTGAAAGAAATATTCCAATACACATCGTAGTGTGCCAGCTGTAAGTAGGAATATCCCATATTTATTCCAGGTCATGGAGAGCTCTGACAAGACCCCAAATGGAAAATTATATGATGACCGGGCTAATATTTATGGCTGGATTGTTAAGAAATACTTGGATATTATAAGTACATAGAGATATATTTAGATTGCGATATGAGAAATTAAGCCCTCTGGTAGCATGCTCCTATCTGACCTCACAAGTGAGAGGTTCAAAAATACTGGCAAACAAAATTGGGGCCGGAAGCAGCTGTGCCGAGTGCCTCTCTTACTTAGGTGAGGCCACTAAGGTGAATTTTTTGGGCAGTCTTAGAGCATAATAATCAGACCCAACTCGTAAACCTCGATGGTACCCCCATTCTGACCAGATTAGCGAATGGAACACCCCATTTCAATTAAACAAATGCCTTGGTGGCATCAAGGAATACCACTGCAGCATCAAGTTGTCTGGTGTAGTAGAGCAAATAAACTGTGCAGGTTGAGAACCTTTGACCCCCTCGGAATAAACCATGCCTGGTCTGGTAAGAATATGTCCGGTAACTTGCAACGTACTTATACACTACTCATCCTTGACCTAAAGCACTTCTGCTGTTTCATTAGTGAGAACCATGTTTTTAACTGCCAGCGCACCTCAGCTCTGGCCTGCAGCATCCCTGTCATTCCCAGATCCTGAAGCTGGTGTACAGCACCACCACCCACACTTGCAGTACTGGAACCCACAAAAACCCTCAATGTCTGGTAATTATGTTCTTTAGCATCAGTGCTGGCTTGTTGTCAATATCGCTTCATTGATTCTTACGCACTTTCATATGGGCCTACAAAAAACCCTGGGGTTGTAGGCTTGCGGCTCAAATGACCCCTTCGTACACGGTTTCAGAGGCAGACGTAGTGTAGATTTGAGTTTTCCTGGTAGAATGTTGGTTCTGTAAGTCAGTAGTTCATGGGGCAGGAGTTTTCATATTAGTCTTCCAAAGCACTTGTGCTTTATGTTATAATTTCTGCTTTGGTCAGCCAGCCCCCTTTGCCCAGAGCCGCCAATCCAACTTTAAGTAGCAGCACAATATGGAGCCATTTTAAGTTGTGACTCATAGTAAATGTATGTCGAATACAATATCATTGCTTATTGACATTTGAAAAGGATCTTTAAAATGAATTGTATCTATTTTATATCGCATATTATCCTTGTAAATGTATATTCGAGATTATACATGACGTAAGGGAAAATCGTTTAAAAACAAAAAAGTGGAAGTAAATTTGAGAGGTAAGCTTAGTCATTGTTGGATTCTATTTCCATAGCTTTCTCTGACAAAGCTGCAGCATGGCCTATGTGGCCTGGGCCTACCGTGTGGCCTGGGTAGGGGTGTCCAGGCCACCTGTCCGCTGCATGAGCACTTTATCTACCAAGATTGCAGAGTACCGCAAAATGTGGAAGCCAACACAACCCAGGGACTGGGACACGCAGTACAAAGAGAGATTCATCCCCTTCTCCAAAAGCCAGCTTGTGAGCACGCTGCTTCAGGTAGGAAGGGAAAGTTGGGTCAGTGGAAGGAAAGTGACAACGAAGACCAGGGTACACACCCATTTGGTGGATGTTGTTCGGGCACTTTGTTGCCGAAATTCTAAGACTATTTTAATTCTAAATCTTAGTGCTAAATGATCCTTCATAATTCTGAATTTGAATATTCATAGCAGTTAAATATGTGATTATGTACACAATGAGACAATATTATTTTAATTCAGCAATTTACATTTGAAACACACCAAATAGGGAGCTACCCTAGTTGTCCTTATAACCAAATATTTTGGGTGAACTGTGTTTTCCGAGTCTAATTTCACAGGTTATTAACTCTTATACTATTCGGTCTTTTGATACGTCAGCATGTGTAATACTGTAAGATGTTTGTCCATTTCAGAGATGAGTGCCACGCGTGGCATTCATCTGACCAAAATTAACATTGGGGTCTGTATTGCCAATGTTTTGACTCCTCATGTGTACAACAGCCTTTATTTAACTTTTACTTTCCAACTCAACCAAATACGTGTCTTACATTATTATATCAAATTAAAAAACGTTGATGGTTAACCATTCTGCTTTCAGGAATATTTCTCATTAAAAGTAATAATGTTCCTAAATTGGCTGTAAAGTAAAAGGTTTTGTCACTAAAATTGGGCATGTGCCATCGATCAAACACAATTGTATTCTTTATTCTGAACTTGCTTCATTAGAAGAATACATTTAATTTAATTATAATCAGCACACCATAGTGTATCTCTGCAGAACGTCTTGGAAGCTTTTCTTCCAGAAATTCAAGTACAAGTGATGCCCCAGCTATAAAAAGTCTCACTGCAAAATGCTTACTCAGAATATTTGCTGTTGACTGAAAAAATGACAATGAAAAATATCCTGTGTTGTTCCTGATTTAGGGTTGGACATGTCATTAAATATGGTGGCTTGACATTGCTTGATTTTAAATTTCATTTCTGGGCAGCCTGAATATTCACTTTCATTTAGCCATGCCTATTCTGATACCGGACACTGAAATGCAGACAAATTCAATATTACACTTTTTTTGGGAACAGGTTGGAACTGCATCAGAATATTGCTGGATTTTAAATGCTGTTGTTGCATAGTTATGTGTCCTTTTCTGCTCTTCCTTGAAGAATTGCTGTTTGACCTGCAAGCTTTGGCCTTGAAATATTTGAAATTGTTCTTTTACAGTCAGCTGCTGAGAGATCTTCGAGTGGCAGCTGTGCAGGCACTATGATACAAAATAAATGCCTTGATATTCTACTAATTGGGCACATGATTTCAATTAGTGGAAACGAATTCAAGCAGTGGTAGTTTTCTGTCCTACCGACCTAAGGACAGGTGTAGTGATAGCTGTGCAAACCCTTTTCCCACCTGTGAGTCTCTGTATTACGCCAGAATTTCTCGTACTCTTCCTGTAGGTAGTTTTTTTTACAGGGTTTGGATTATTAGCATTATTGCTACCTATCATTGCCTGCTATTAGTTGGATCTTTGTGTACCATTTGACTCATCGAGCCTCATTCAAAAATTGCACTTCTTGGGAAAGTTTGCTACTTTTGGTATTCATAAACTGCACTTTAGTTGTAACTTACACTTTTGTAGTAAGTCCAGCACTACACATGGCCAACCACTGGTATTGCAACACCATCCCATAGAAAATAATAGTGGTAGAGATATAAAATAAAACCCCATAGGAAATAATGTTAGATTAAATTATTTAAAATAGTTATATTTTAACTATATATTCATGTTAAGCTATATATCAAAATAGTATGTATTTCTCATTAAAGTTTAACATATTTTTATAAGCCATGTTAAATTTAAGAAATAATGTAACAATACGTTCTGTTAAAGAATATATTTTTCCTATTTCTATAACTCACATTCAACTATTAAAATGCATAAAAAATATTGTTGATCTTCTTTAGGTGAGACTTTTTTCAATTTAAACTTCAGAAATAGAGTTTAATTCACTATTTTTCAATTTCAAGATTTAATTCAGAATTAATTTAATAGTGCTGTAGCATTTTTTAACTTATGTTGGACATTTAAAGTAATATTGAAAACGAATTTACATTAATACTGAACATAAAATATTTGTAATATTCATTTTAGAGTTAAATAATTTTCAATATATGTTACCATAGAGAAATTCCGTAGTTGAGGCAGAGTATTTCAGCCTCACATGGAAGGGTGTGCAAAAAGAGATAGATGAACCTTCTGTTAGAGTCTACCTTTATTTGATCTCTCACAGTCTATTGATACGTTGTTCACTCGGTTGCACATTTCATTTCTGAATGCACCTCAAATGTCCTGGGGTCTTTGTCTTGGGCGCACTAAGCAGTGAAAACATTACTTGGCATCACTATTGAAAGTTAAGTCAAACAACTAATTTGGAAAATCAGGAGAGTGCCCCACCTTGGAGTACTTCTCCTTTTAGTGCAAATAGGGATCGGTTTTTCAAACTTGGAGTTGGTGCGAAACCAGCAAACCTTCCAACTAAAGCATTCATAGGTTTACAGCAAATAACATCTTTAAAAATTGACATACAAAATGACAACCCAAGATTAAATGGATTAGATCAGCTTCTTACAATTGAGCAGGTAGGCCAGTTGAGTTTATATGTTGAATCTGTGTTGAGTGGCTTAATTATAAAACTTGTTACTTCGGGCCAGATATACGAAAACATATGTTTCGCAATTTCCTAAATGCAAATTTTTGTGGTTCGGGATCAGTAAATCGGAAACAGCAATGTACAAATGTGTCACATTTAGCAATTCCCACTGGGTCGCAAATAGACCTACCTTATTAATATTCATGAGGTAGGTCACAATTTGCGACCCATTTGAAATGTCCAGATATCACGGGGATGGTGGCCTGCTGAAGTCACCAGACCACCATATCTGTGATTGCTTTAAAAAAAAAAAAAATTTCAATTATTTTGTAATGCAGCCTGTTTGCTTGAAAGGAAAACGTGATGCGTTTCAAAAAGAAACGTACAAGTTTTCTTTTCATTTTTGAAGAATAGGCAGTGGTCCATGGGACCTCTGGCTGCTCTTACAAAATGTTGTCATCCATTCACAAAGGGAAAGCGGTCTCTTGGAGACCCGTTCCTATTTGCGAATGGGTTACCAACTCCTTCAAGGAGTCGGTAAAATGTGACTGTTTTGTGACCGCATTTCAGTCACAAAACATTAACACATAACACTGCCAGTCAATATTAGGAAGGGATGCCCTTGACATGCCTCATCCTAATACCAAATCAAAAAATAGGGTTTTGTAGGTTCCATAAGGCTTTTTAGTTCTCGCAAACGGCCCGATTCTGCGAATTGGATCGCTTGCGACTGCTAAAATGTTTTGTACATCTGGCCTTAGTTAGCAATCTTTGATATTTTTAGAAACAAATGAGCAGGGAATTTTAATTAGGAACTACACAAAGTCAAGATCCATCTGTCAACATTGCTTGTAATTAGGCATAAAGCACTGTCATTAAAAGTGACATATACATTTATTTTTAGACTACTCCCTTAGTGTCAAAATGCCCTTCAACAAAGAGATTCCACAGGAGCTGAAAGGCCCTATTTACCCTTCAGACACTGTACAAGGATTGACAGAAGCAGAAATGAGAGGGTTGCACCAGATTATCAGATGCAAGCTATATCACAAGTAATCCCATACTCAAAGCCAGCATCTTTGTATGCACTTTACGCTTCACATCCAAACTCCGCACAAATTTGTGAGTTAGGAGGAATGCTGATTTGTTGATCACTCGTGAACCCAGTAAACTATGCCCTAATCATAACTGTACGAGGGCTGCCTGCACAAGACTAGCCATCCAACATGTCCCTATCCAAAGATTCCTTATAAAGCACTAAAAAGTCGGAAGGCACCCAAGTGCTGACAAAAGTAATAATAGTGTGATCAGGCATGTCTCTAGAAGTGAAAAGCTTTCATTTATTTAAAAAGATCATATAGTTCTGGTAGAATCCATTTCTATGTCAGGACCGGAGGATTCAGATTATTCTTTTCTCTCTCTTTCATAAGTCTTCAAAAGTCAGGGCAAAGCCCATTTCCACACCCCGTCTAGCATAGTGTCCGCTGAATTCAAAAGCGGATCTCAAAATCGAGCGCTACTACCGCAATCGTAACCAAAAGGAAACGATCTAACGCACGTAACGCTGACAAAAGAATTTGAAGCACCACAACGCTCTTCAAGCCCCGCTCCACGCACCTAGCATGAATAAATGTATAATACAATTGTCACAACAGAATAAAAGAAGGAACACTTATCCATAGGCTGCGAGCAGCAAAGAAAGAGGAAAGACTGTGTTAGCAGAGATAGATATACAGGGAGCAGACCTGTGATTGGTGGACATTATGTACTACAGAGGTTATGGGAAATGTAGTTTTTTGTTCTCACGTGTTTTAATTTGCTGCTGTTTGTTTGAAGTAAAGAGAGAGAAAAGCATAATCCTCGCCTCTGTGTACTTAGTAGAATTGAAAATTCTTGATGTGTAAGCTAGAATTTTTTTATTCATCATTCCAAATCCGTGTGGCATGAACAGAGACACCATCTGTTTTGCCTTTAAAAAGTGTTAGAATATACAAGAGGCTGATGATCTGTCTAAATATCTTGGCTTAGGAGTTGGGAGATCGGATTTCAACTTGTTCTTGACAGGGCATGAATTGTACATGTGTCCTCATAATAGCCAAGAGTTTAAAGATAGGCAGGCTGCTGTCTCTAAACATTTGAGAAATGCAGTCAAAATAATACTTTAGTTGAAATATGTCCTGTCTGATTTTGAACCATTTACAGATTGTGCAACCTGCCCTGGGGAATACATGTAAATAAAATAGAGCAGTAGTTCGATTTGATACCCCCAATGGTCCTAGCAATTGTATCTGACATAAACCTGCATGGTTTTGACCATGGATGCAGGGATAATATAAACACCGTTAAACTTAAATAAAGAGTAACAGATATTCAGTCATATAATTTTTTATCAGAAGATCACATCAAGTGTGGTTTTAGTGTCTTTTATTTTAAACTGACTGTATCTCACCCTGAATACATACAGAATGTTTCACGACAGCCTAAAGATATCTTTGTCATCCATGCAGTGTGGAAATGCAGCCGGAGACCCCCTAACGTCTTATGTAAAAGCAATGCTCAATCATTGAAAAGGGTAGGCAGAAGACAGGAACCCGATCGGACTTGAATTGAAATGTTGCCCATACTTCATTGTGTTCATGGGAATACTGCTCTTGTAATCCAGCAAAAAAAGCAAACAATGCTTTTTCTGCCGAGATCCCGCTGTAAGGTGCTCTAAAAAACCAAGTGGTCAAAGATATCAAAGGCAGTAAGTATATTATGTTCAATAATATAAAATAGCAACTTCCCTGACCAGGATCTCCTGCAGATTATTTTGCACTTTTGAAAGTGCCAGTCCTGTACCATGTCCCAGCCTAAAGCCTGACAAAAATTCGCCTATTATATGTTTGCCAGGAGATTGTGAAATGATTTTGCCACTACCATTTTGTGGATTTGCAATGGGCAAATGCTTGATGGGATCTGGTGATACAAACCGCAAGAGTAGAATCCATGAAGTTGACATAATCTACAGATGCTAGGTCAAAGGCAGCAAAATAATGACTCGGCTGTTCCAGCAGTTATGAGGATAAGAAGCACCTTTTCAGTGTGTGCAATATTAATAAAGTGAATCTGCAGTTGTATGTTCAAACTTACAAGAGCTTTTGGCAGCCATTTTCCATTGGAGCCCAATTCTCATGCTAGACATATCCGGCCATGTAGTGAAACAGTCTTGATAGAATAAATTGCTTCATTAACCGTGACTCTTACGTCAGTTATTTTATGTGACATACATTTTACTGTATTCTCAGCCCATTTCTGGGCTATCATGGCTAAAGTATCTCTTGGGCTTTCCATTTTACGAATATTCTCAAAGAAAGCCTTTGAAGTAAGAGCAACCTCAGTCTTGCCCTCAGATGGTTACAGAGGAAACATAATTTTCATAGTTATTGCAAAGTCCGGCTGCACTGTAGAGTATTTCTTACTACTTGTGGAGCCCCTTGATATTAATCCAGCTAGAGAGTTAGACAGAGAGATCAAACTTATGTATTAGGGAAGATACCTTGGCTACATGCACCTCTGCAACAGTTTTACTGTAATGTACAAGTCAATTTTCGAACATACTTTATTTTAGTTGAAATATAACTACATGGCCCAATGATATAAATGTACCAATAATATCATATATTCAGAAAAAACGCACCTACATTTTTAAATGCCTAATCAACTTAGCTTAGGCATAAACGTATAAACATTTTGAATTAATAGGAAAATTCATATTCTATTCTAGAGGTGTTTCTAGCAGCTTAGGCTGATAGAATGTAGCTATGGCAAAGCAGCTTAGGCTGAACTAGGAGACATGCAAAGCTCCTACTATACCACTTATATCATATAGCACAATATCATAAGAAAACACAATACTCGGAGTTACTAAAAATAAAGGTACTTTATTTTTATGGCAATATGCCAAAAGTATCTCAGTGAGTACCCTCAGTTAGAAGGTAAGTAATATACACAAGTTATATGTACACAAACCTAAAACAGGTAAGTAACAGTAAGAAAAATAGTGCAAATAATGTAGAATCACAATAGGATGCTATAGGCAAACATAGGTCTAGGGGCAACACAAACCATATACTCCAAAAGTGGAATGCGAATCACAAATGGACAGAAGACCTATGGACCTTGTAGAGGATCGCTGAGACTGTAAGAAAACCGTCAGGGTGTCCAAGATACCCCACCCCAAGACCCTAGAAAGTAGGAGTAAAGTTACCCTACTACCTCAGAAAGACACAATGGTTGTGATAGGGGGATTCTGCAAGAACCACAAGCACCAGCAAAACACTGAAGACGGATTCCTGGACATGAGGACCTGCAAGGCAAGGGGACCAAGTCCAAGAGTCGCGATAGTGTCCGGGGGGGGGCAGGAGCCCAGGAAACCCCGGATGAAGGTGCAAAAGGGCTGCCTTGGGGTGGAAGAAGCCGAAGATTCTGTAACAACTAAAAGGGCTAGGAACTTCTCCTTTGGATGGAAGATGTCCCACGGCGTGCTGGATGTTGCAGAAGTGTTTCCACGCAGAAATACAGCAAACAAGCCTTGCTAGCTGCAAGGGTCGCGATAGAGGTTTTTGAGTGCTGCTGGGGACCAGGAAGGACCAGGATGTCGCCCCTTGGAGGAGGAGACAGAGGGGGCGCTCAGCAATTCAGAGAGCCCCCGCAGAAGCAGGCAGCACCCGCAGAAGTACCAGAGCAGGCACTTAGAAGATTTGTGAAACCGGAGTCACAAAAGGAGGGTCCCACGATGTCAGAGTCCCACTCAGAGGGTTGATCACTGCAGGACGGAGTGCTGGGGACTCAGGCTAGGCTGTGCACAAAGGAATCCTTGGAGAAGTGCACAGAAGCCGGAGTAGCTGCAAATCACGCAGTACACAGGTTTGCAGTCTGGCGTGTGGAGGCAAGGACTTACCTCCACCAAACTTGGACTGAAGGATCACTGGACTGTGGGGGTCACTTGGATCTAGCTCCTGTGTTCCAGGGACAACACTTTTCAGGATGAGAGGGGACCCAGAGGACCGGTGATGCAGTCTTTTGGTGCCTGCGGTAGCAGGGGGAAGATTCTGTCGACCCACGGGAGATTTCTTCTTGGCTTCCAGTGCAGGGTGAAGGCAGACAACCCTCAGAGCATGCACCACCAGGAAACAGTCGAGAAAGGCGGCAGGATGAGGTGTTACAATGTTGCTGGTAGTCGTCTTGCTACTTTGTTGCGGTTTTGCAGGCGTCCTTTAGCAGTCAGTGGTCGATCTTTGGCAGAAGTCGAAGAGGGAAGTTCAGAGGAACTCTGGTGAGCTCTTGCATTCGTTACCCTAGAGGAGAGACCCTAAATAGCCAGAAAAGGAGGTTTGGCTCCCAAGAAAGGAGGTTTGGCTACCAAGAGAGGTAAGAACCTACCAGAGGGGGTCTCTGACGTCACCTGCTGGCACTGGCCACTCAGAGCAGTCCAGTGTGCCCCCAACACCTCTGAATCAAAGATGGCAGAGGTCTGGGACACACTGGAGGAGCTCTGGGCACCTCCCCTGGGAGGTACTGGTCAGGGGAGTGGTCACTCCCCTTTCCTTTGTCCAGTTTCCCGCCAGAGTAGGGCTGGGAGATCCGTGAACCGGTATAGACTGGCTTATGCAGAGATGGGCACCATCTGTGCCCATCAAAGCATTTCCAGAGGCTGGGTGAGGCTACTCCTCCCCAGCCCTTCACACCTATTTCCAAAGGGAGAGGGTGTAACACCCTCTCTCAGAGGAAATCCTTTGTTCTGCCTTCCTGGTCCAGGGCTGCCCAGACCCCAGGAGGGCAGAATCCTGTCTGAGGGGTTGGCAGTGGAAACCCCGGAAAGGCAGTTTGGCAGCACCCGGGTTCTGTGCTAGAGACCCGGGGGGTCATGGAATTGTCACCCCCAATACCAAAATGGTATTGGGGGTGACAATTCCATGATCTTAGACATGTTACATGGCCATGTTCAGAGTTACCATTGTGACGCTATACATAGGTAGTGACCTATGTATAGTGCACGCGTGTAATGGTGTCCCCGCACTCACAACTTTCGGGGAATTTGCCCTGAACAATGTGGGGACACCTTGGCTAGTGCCAGGGTGCCCACACAACTAAGTAACTTGACACTAGACATATAGGTGACTTATAAGTTACTTATGTGCAGTGAAAAATGGCTGTGAAATAACGTGGACGTTATTTCACTCAGGCTGCAGTGGCAGGCCGTGTAAGAATTGCCTGAGCTCCCTATGGGTGGCAAAAGAAATGCTGCAGCCCATAGGGATCTCCTGGAGCCCCAATACCCTGGGTACCTAAGTACCATATACAATGGGATTATATGGGTGTACCAGTGTGCCAATGAGAATTGTTAAAATTGGTCACTAGCCTGCAGTGACAATTTTAGAAAGCAGAGAGAGCATAAACACTGAGGTTCTGGTTAGCAGAGCCTCAGTGATACAGTTAGGCACCACACAGGGAACACATACAGGGCATACATATAAGCAGTGGGGTCCTGCCTGGCAGGATCCCAGTGACAGAAGGGCAAAAACAAACATACACACAGTGAAAATGGGGGTAACATGCCAGGCAAGATGGTTCTTTCCTACATGTACCACGTCTTGTGGGATTATTTGCACTTATGCCAGTTGCACTGGAGTGCCTCAGGATATCTTCAGCCATGGTCAATACATGTAGCTACTGGGTTGCAATATAAAATGTGAATTAGAAGAGAACAGCTAGTCCACTCCTAGACTCAAGTTTGGCAGAGTAACTATTTTAATCTTCATGGGTTTTCTCCAGTCGGATCAGTACACATGGCCAACGACACTATATATAACTTTTTGCAGTGTATAATGGTTTTGCAGAGGGTAATTCTCCGGTGAGATAATTGGAATTTGTTTCTATTTATATAGCTTCCTATAAAAAGTACAATATGTTGCTTTTGAGATACATTGCCCTCTCTAGTTCTGAGAATATCAGTGTCCACATTTTTGGGGTTTTAGGTCCACTTGAAAGGAAAGCATGGGCTGCAGCAGAGAAAGGAATCATTCGTTGGAAAATTTGTGATTTACCATAGGAATGGCAAACCATGAATCGAATATTTCGGCAAACATTTCTGAAGCAACGTGGATCGATCACTTCTTGAGAACTTTCAAAGATTATCCCTTTTCCTGCTAGCAATTGAAAATGCAGGGTGGAATATGTCCTAGCTCTAAATACTAAAATGGAGGAACCTCGACAGAGGAAAACCTATGCAGCTGTCCATTTTATATGATCACACAAGGAAAGCAGAATGTCGGCATCCACCAGAAAAAGCCCCAGGACCAAATAATGTTATTTTCTCTACCACCAGTGTGGATACCAGTTTTAAAGGTTTGCTTTATTTAAATAACAGCCAATGCTGGCTTTTCTAAATCCTGGCTATGTATACCATTATAGTTCCTCTATACGTGAAGAGTGTGAATTCCGATGCCTAAATGTTAAGGCCAGTCAGATTGACGTAGTTTGCAGGTGAATAATCATGAACAATCTGAAGACTTCAATCAAAATAGAGTATAGTGGAGGCAAGATCTCACGTACCTGTTCAGAATTTTTTTTTGCTAAATATCATCATGGCGTTGTATTCAGAAACCTCAAGCCAAGTGCGGATAGGCAGGAATGGAAAAATTACAAATACCAGACAAGGTGGGCCAAACAAGGATGTTTGTATATTTATAAGCAGAAATGACTGAGGGACAGCAGTCTCCACAAGAAAGTAATGGCTGCCACCAAAATGTTCCCATTATGCAAGATACCTCCTGTGCTCTCTACTCCTTTTTGTAGACAGTTCTGTGATTTTTGCTGGTGGAAGATGGTGGAGGTCTACGGCAAACCAAATGACCACTAGATAAATACCCTCAAATTAAAAGTGATGGATTTTGGTGACACCACTGATGCAAGTCCATGCTTATGTTGGAGAACAATTGGAGGAAATCTATGTGTACCCAAGCGTAGGGATTCAAGGAGCTAACTCCTTAAGCTGGTGCTGAAAGCAGAAGAAGTAGAAAACACAGCCAGACAATTTGTAATGGCAGTATTCTCTTCATTTTGAAAGCTATTGTCAGCAATATATGCCGACTTATGGTTATGGTCAGGAAGTGTGTGTGCTATACCCCAGTACCTTTTTAAATGGGGCTGAACCATTTGGAAAAAAACTCATGCTGTTTCCAAAACACTTTCCATCAATTACACTTGAAGCATACCTGGGGCACAAGTGGAAATTAACTGTCCAGCATAGTTTGAGGCAAGCAGAATGCACCCTCAAAATATTACCTGGTTTATAAGGGGTGGACAGACTGTTTGAAAAATCCACTGAAATATATGACACTCAAAGGAATCCAACATGAATCCCAGAAAGAGAGAGCAATATAGCACTACAAAAATTTGGAATCGATTTTCTATAGAAGAGCGAAAGAAGAAACACATTTGAAACAATTTGGCAAATCTTGGATGGCGGGCACTTTTATAATGAAAAAAGCTGGCAACGGCTTTTGTGAAGATGCACATAGACACCCAGTAAATGTCTTTTTGTCATGGTGAGATAAAATGTGTTGCTTGTAGCAATGAATCTGTCAAGGTAGGATGTGACCAAGTATTAAACATTCAGATGCCATATAAAGCAACTCGGAAGTGTGCAGCACTTCACCATAACTTATAATATTAAGCACTGTTGGGAAAAAGGATTTGTCATTTTGCTGATGAGAATCATCAATATCACTAGTACATCTGTTGTTCAACCAGGATAGTTCTGTGACATGGATGGGGGAATGTTTCCTGCTACTTCAATGGAGAATGTGTGTGAGAATCCATGATACTTTCCTGACACTGCACTAAGAAGTGACCTAAAGGACAAATAATCAGGTGCAGTATGGATGGGGTAGTTTAATCAAGTTCATAGTCTTCTCTTATGAAATTTAAAAATAAGTGATGATTCAGTGGAGATCTGAGCTGAATTACATTGTTCTGTAGTGTTTTGTTTTTGCTTGATATTTAATCAGACATTTTAATCTGTGTTATATTTAAGAATTTACATTGTTCTCCCAATATTATTGTGGTTTATGCATGATTCATAGAGTGAAAGTTTCCATTGTTTTGAAGGATACAACTACCTGTGGATTCCTCACCTCATAAATTCTCCCAATGCGCCAGCTTTCAACTGAATTTTTTTCTTAGCTCTCCACGTTGACGAGGATGTCACAATTGCTTGACTCGGCACGTGACTCCTTCTGACATCATCGGAGTCATAAGAAGTCCTCGCCGACGTGCTGACATCAGTTCCCCTTTTTCAACACCTTCGATGCTAACGGTTTTCTACCTCTGGTTTGTATCTCAGCTGTATTGAGGGAATTATTTTGTAGTGCTACTCTGTCTCCACCGAAGAAATCAGGATTGAAACCTTGTAGCCATACGTCAGTGACAGATCCGCATGAGAACTGCCTCTTGTGTTTGAGCTCCGATCACGACGTGGCAGGTTCCTTGTCCTGTCAACGCATGAACCCGGACGCTATGAAAGAGAGAGAGAGGCAAAGCTCTTTCTGTCAAAGGATAAGAAGGAAAAAAGAGATTGGCGAAGAATTCTCTATCAACGCCGTGTTTGGAGTCTAGACTGAGGTGTAGAAGGAATTCCTTCAGACTTCTGGAAGAGCAGCAGTATCTAGAGGAACAACAACGACAATGACGACAACAACAACAACAACAACAGTTGGAAGAAGAAGAAATCACTGGGCCCTCGGATGATTTCCAGGGATTAGATTCTGCTAGTGGGTTGGATATGTCGGTTGAGTGGGAGCTTTTATCCCCTGGAGGTGAACTCTCGGCAGAAGTGACTACCTACCATGGGATGATAAGGGAGGCAGGCACATTTTTGGACTTGCCACTGCCTGTGTCAGAGTTAAAAAAACAATATTCGGACAGAGGTTTTACATCCATCAGCTTCCTCTTCAGAGCCCCTGCTCCCATTCAATGACACTTTAACAGAGCCCATATTAGAGATATGGAAGAACCCGGTTACTACACCTGCGGTTTCAAAGACTGTATCCAGAAGGTATAAGGTTGCTCCAGGTGAACTTCAATTTTTGTCCCATCACCCAGTGCTGGAAAGCTTGGTGGTACAAGCTTCGTGTTCTTCAAGATCGGCTCCAGGATCATTCCCTACAACACCATCTGATAGGGAGTCAAAGCGCATGGAGCAATCAGCAAAGAAGTGCTTCTCCTTGGGAAGCATGGCCTTAAAATTGCTGTATGCAACTTGTGTACTGGGGATATACATTTATGCCCTGATGGATACGGCGAGGGAGGTAGTCCCTAAATTGCCGCCGGAAGTTCAGGAACATATTAGTGAACTGTTGCAGGACAGCCAAGCGGCAGCTAAGCAGGTGATTCGGTCAGTGCTGGACACTTTGGACTATTGAACTAAGAAGAAGACTGCATAGTCGAAACGCGTTGTTCTTTTTCTTTTTGCACCGAATAAACCACTTAAATTTATTCTGTGGCTGAGCGGAGTGCGTGGCATTCATTTCTTTTGTTTTTCATATATATATATATATATATATATAGTTGTGCTTGTAATGTCGGTATTCACCTATGTGCCTCGAAGGCACGGTAAAAAATTGTGAAACTGACGTCAGCACGCCTGCGAGGACTTCATATGGTTCTGATGACATCAGAGGAAGTCGCGTGCGAAGCACAGCAATTGTCCTCGTCGACGTGGAGAGCTAGAAATTTCTGTTGAATGCTGGCGCATTGGGAGAATTCATAAGGTGAGGAATTCTCAGGAATCCACCAGAAAAAGCATTACCGAAGGTTAGTAACTTGTTCTTTAAAGCATTAAAAAGATTTCATATGGGATTTGAGATATTTCTTATATCCCCTACAAGGCCATTATATATTCCATCCCATGCACTGCAAGCCCGCATCCACTGTGGTCTTTCTGCTCCATGGAAGTCACAAACTCCTCTAACCCTGAAAGCAAAGTAGAGAAGAGACAGCACTGCAGACAGCCATTTTACCAAGGAAAGACTTATGAAAGTATGCCAGTTGTGACTACAACAGCCCTGACATCAAATAGAATAGTGCGATAAAGCTGTTACATAGGAAACATAATTTTCATATCTTTGAAGCTGTCGTTGCTAAGCCCACCCACATTGTAGAGCTTATTTTTTGCATGTGCAGAGTTTCTTGTTATTAATCCAGCTTCAAGTGTATTTATTAGGGAAGAGATCTTGTCTACATTCATCTCAGCAACGTTTTTACTATCAATGCTCAATTCCATTTTCAAACATATTTTATTTTAGTTGAAATAAAGCTACATAGTCCAATAATATGACTGTATCAATACCTTCATATAATCAGAAACCCCACCTACATTTTAAGATGCCTAGTGAACTAAGCTTAGTCTTAGAATTATAAACAGTTTCAATTTCTAGTCCTCAAAAGTTAGAAAATTATGTTTTCATCCAATATTTCATAATTTTGTATAACCTCACTAAACCAGAATTATCTGATGTGGCATATCTTAACATATTTCTGAACTACATGCATAAGTATGCTACTTAGCCACACAACCTTACAGCTGCACTCTATCCTTAATGTGTTGATCCAGCAAATACTGATAGCTGATTGACCTAAATTTAACATATGTTTCATGCTGGTCATGGCCATTATTTACTGCAAGATACTGCTGTATTTTCTCTGGTCTATATTGTACAATCAAACTAACTTGATGTGGGCCATTTCTTTATCAAGGCTTCATTCTCTTTGTATGGCAAGCAGTTTGTCTTTTGAATGGCCTTTTAAAAGCAGAGTTTGCCATCTTACTGTCTGATATGATATTGTCATGACTACCAGTTTCAATGTAGCTTTCACACTGGTATATTAATTTAGCCTACCATCTATTTGTCCAAGTACCTCAAAAAGATATCCCTCAGATGCATATATGAGCTCTCACAACCACCCCATCACTGCTTCTGCCAAACCCAACTTAGCCTCATCACAGTTAGCATGCTGGTGGGGAGGGCCTTGAGTGATGATGGCCCATAAGCGTCCATCATATCATCAGCATAGTGAACATTACAAATACACTCAGCTTAAGGTGAAATTTTCTTGCCAGCAGAAAAAATATGTTCCCCCAGATCTGAGATAAACAGCAGTGGTACAAGGATATACTTCTATTTTACTCTTCGTTGCACGCCTAACAGTATAAAAGTAATGGCCTATTTTGACAGTAATCCAAGTGTTACTGTAAGTTCTGTGATCATATGTAGCAGTCTACCATATTATATCTTGCTTCCCCTGTATTCTTTGCATCACTGCTCCACTAGGAGTATGATACTACATTGAATGTTGGTATGCCATTTGGTGTGCTGCTTTGACATTTATAGCAGTTGAGACCAAAGGCATAGCAAGAAAGTTTTGAGCTCCTAGCATATTATCCTGTACAGATATATGTGTATCCAGCAACTGATCCTGATATTCAAGACATCCAGATACTCAAACACTGCTTGAACATTATCCAGACCTAGATCTTCAGTGCCTCCTTGAAACTCAGCCCAACAAAGACAGAATTTATGTTATTTGTCAAGAACAATAACAATAAGATACAGTACAAACCTGGCTGAATGATGTGAACCTTGACGGCTTCCAACCCCAACTTCCACCAAATGTCAAGTAACTTGGATTCACCCTGGACACCAACCTCACTCTAAAGGTGCACATTGCCAACAAATCAAAGACGGACCAGTACCACCTATTTCTTTGAACGAAAGTCAAATCATTTTTTCCAGATAGCAACTTCTGAACTGTTGTTCAAGCCCTCTGTACCCTTACACCTGGATGGTGATAATACTCTACTCCATGGCCTCCTAGACTTCATACTGACACTGGCATCTACAGCCGGAAGAGATATGATCACATCACTCCCATCCTGACAGAACTCCATTGGCTTCTTTTGCCAGCCAATACTATCTTTAAAGCATCCTGCCTATCTTGCAGAGGAACTCACAATATCTGGTGGATCGTGGCACACCAGCAGACAGGATATCATCAGACAACAGACTAAGAAGTGTATAAAAGAAAAAAACAGAAGAGCAGGCCTTTTTGTTTTTATTCACCAAGGATCTGGAACAGCATTGCTGCATCCAACAGGACTGCCCCAATGTTTCTCCAATTTAGGAAAGAGATGAAGACGTACCTCTCTAAAAAGCACTACATCTCAATGCATTAACAAAACACAGCCCTGCTTCTTCTTCTCTTACTGGTCAACTTGATGATTGTCTTTTACCATGTACAGCGCTTCATTGCCTTTTGGCTAGGTCTGCGCTATAGAAATGCCATATACACACATACCTTTTCTGAGCCCACCCTGAAATATAGATTAAGAAGATACCTACTTGTAATATAGCGACCAGACTTCTTACCATGTAGAAATGACTCCCTTTACACTGGCGATAAGGATGGAATCAGGAAACCAGTTATCCTTTAGCTCAGCAGTTTAGCCCACAGGCCTGCATGATCCACTTTACTGGAAACAGTTTTAAAATACACAAGTACACAGCCTAATGCTGTGGTTCTAGAGGACAACTTTCTTGCTACCACCACCAGTGCCCCTGGATTGTGTGCCATGACTCTTTGCAATGACTAGTCTGTATTCTGAGTGTTTAATTTTATCGCAGGACTGTGGTTTATCTGAGATTATGTTTTTCTGCATCCATGTTGTGTTTCAGTAATACATTATGTGTTAAGTTCATATTCTATGGCAGTTGTATAAGTTGTTAATATGGTACTTAGAGATACCTCCTCTTATTGATAGATGGACTGTAAGATAGAAGCACAATCATACCAGCGCCTGATCTGAAAAACGAAATGAGAGGGGAATGATGTGATACCTCACATAAGATTTCTCTCCGTTACTGTGATACAGTCTGGAGAGTAATTGACCATAGCTAAATAGAAGAAAAGAGGCTAAGCGTGTGTCCTAAGGACAAAATTATTAATACCTGATATTTATGATGCACAGAAATAGTTATTGTTAGCTATCACAGAAGACAAATCTTTCTATGGAACATATTGTGCTGTAGAGCTATACCCTAAGGCAATAGGATCTCACTCTGGTTCATGATGTTTATGAAAGGACATGCTCTAAACTGGGGTGACATGCCTTTAAAGGCCTGTAGCATAGCTTTGCAGGAGGGGGCTGGGGTTATGGTGTGTGTTAACTTGCTTTGTTAAATGTCAGTACATAGTTTAGATGAAATGATATTAGACTTAATGGGGTTGCCTTCTCCCACAAGCTATGCTGTCAACATAGCAGATCCTAAGCCAAAGCTAATTGGGATACTCTCCTGGAATGTCAGTGGCCTAGCAAATAGTATAAAGAGATGAATTGTATAAGATATTCTTCAAGGCCAGGGCCTAGATATAATTTTTCTACAACAAATCCACAGGAAATGTAACCACTGTGGTTTTCAGGTTATGGTGAATTTTAATTTGATGACTTTTGCTGGCTATACCTCTTATTGTAGGTGGCAGCCTTTTTTGATAAAAAATAAAATAAAAAAAAAGAATTGTAATAACTGAGACTTGGTGCGACCCCCAAGGTTGCTGTGCGACCACTAAAGGTACCACAGTTGGAAGGAAATTAGCTTTAATGTCTGTCTTTCTCCACCCAGGACTCCAAGTAGCTACATTGGTAAAATTGGCACAATAATGTTATCCCAAAGCTGTGTACAGATGGGCAGGCATTAGGGTTAAGACTTTTGCCAAGGCCGTTGAACTGGAAGACACACAGAGATTGGCCAGTATAGGAGGACATACGTTTTCTTTCTATTCTGGGGCCTATGATTTATTTTTCAGCTATATGGTCACTGATAGAGATAACTTATTTAGATTCTGTAACACTAGATTGGGCTGTTTCGGTCCATTCACCATTGTGGACTACATTTCAGTTAAGGAGACAAGAAGATGCAAGAGAATGTAGCTTGGACGTGTGGCTGTTGAATGACAGAGGCCTCCGAGGTTTTGGATGATCACTATTTTTAAAAGAAAATGTTGAGTCAGTGAAACCCTCATTAACTATTGCAGACATACAGAACAATAATGGATTAGAATGCTACCCCGAGTGATTGTCAGTGGTTAGACTTTTCTGATGGATACAACTACCTGTGGAGTCCTTACCTTATGAATTCTCCCAATGCGCCAGCATTCGCGGGAAATTTTCTTCCCAGCTCTGCACGTCGACGAGGACGTCACAATTGCCTGACTCTGTCTGACATCATCGTGGCAATAAAAGGTCCTCGCTGGTGTTCCGTGCCTTCGAAGCAGAACGCTTTTCTCCTAGCTCTTGGGAAAGGCTACTGTTGTCGAAGGTGTTGATTGTTGTTACAATGTCTCCCCCTAGGAAATCCGGTTTTAAACCTTGTCGGGAGTGCGGGGTTGCATGTCTGTGACCGATCCACACAATGATTGCCTGTGGTGCTTGAGTTCTGAGCACGACGTGGAGGAGTGTGGGTCCTGCCAGAAAATGAACCCGAAGGCGCTCAAGGAGAGGGAGGCCAAATAATTTTTGGCCAAGGCGAAGAAGGACAGGAGTCATCTGAGGTCTTCTTCCGGAAAATCCTCGAAGTCGCACAAGAAACAACGTCAACATCATTCCCGGCGCCGTTCGGATAGAGGTCGGTCTCGGTCGAGATCTCCATCCAGTCGGCGTCGTGCGACGTGGGAGGTGAGTCGGACGGTGACTCTGCAGTAGAGTCCTCCAGCCCGGTCAGTCTTCAAGGTGGTTGAGCCTCAGGGAAGACCTCGCTTCTCGCCTGGAGTGCAGTCAGATGTTCCGGATCCGGCACCGATGCCACAAGAAGAGCAGCATTATCCTGCCTTCCCCACTCCGGGAGCGGATCCAGCGGCATTTCTGAATGCCATGTTTAATATCTTTAACACCATGGCTCCTGGTGGTACACCTGCTGTTCCCACAGGTCCTTTGGCCTTTACATTGGGCGCTCCGGCTCCTTACAGGCCGACGCCGTTTATGCCCTTTTATCCTGCGGAGGGTGTTGGTCCAGCGCCGATACCGATGGTATTGCCTGGAAGACCTTTGGACGAAGGAGAAATTGCTGAGCTTCCGGGGGACTATCAGGGCTTGGACTCGGCAAGTGGTTTAGACACTTCCCCTGAGTGGGATCTAGCCTCTCCAGGAAAATACACAGAAGAGGCGGGCTCTTTTCATTGGTGGTACGAAGGCAGCAGAGTTCCTGGACCTCCGACTACCTGCTGCAGAGGTTAAGACCAACATCTTGACTGAGGTCCTGCATCCAGCTTCAGCTGCTGCAGAACCACTACTTCCTTTTAACAATGCTCTTACGAAGCCCATTCTGAAACTCTGGAAGAAGCCTGTGACATCAGCTGTCAACAAATCAGTGGCAAGAAGGTACAAGGTGGCTCCGGGCGATCCGGGGTTCCTGTCACAACATCTGACTCCGGAGAGTTTGGTAGCTTCTTGCTCCTCTCGTTCGGCTCCGGGTTCCTCCCTGCTACACCTTCAGATAGGGAGTCCAAGAGGATGGAGGATGGAGCAGTCAGCCAAAAAGACCTTTTCATCCTGCAGCATAATCTGCCAATGCGACTTGTGTATTGGGCAGGTACATTGATACCCTGATGGACGCAGCTAAAACTGTGGTACCTGATCTGCCTCTGGAATTGCAGGGACTTCTGTCGGAGGCGCAGGCTGCAGCTAGGCAAGTCATCCAGTCGGGCCTTGATACTACAGACTCTGTGGCCAGGGCGATGGGCACTTCCATTGTCACCAGGAGGCATGTGTGGTTGAGATATTCAGGATTCTCTACCGATGTCCAGATGACCCTTTTGGACCTACCTTTGTGATGGGGACAAATTATTTGGAGCTAATGCTGACTCAGCCTTACAGCATTTTAAGGAAAGCAGGGCTATTGCCAAGTCCTTGGGCCTACAGGCGCCCACTATCACCCCACTTAGGTCTTTCAGAAGTTTTAGGGGGTTTGGGAGAGGAACTTCCTTTCATGGGAGACCTGTCACCAGCCCAGCAGCCTTCAAGTCTGCCCTATAGGTCCTTTAGAGGGCAGTGAAGGGCTAGAACAAGAGGGTCCACCGAGCAGCACACTGCCTCCTCCTCTTCCTCAGGGGGGACGCAAGGAAAGCAGCCTTAGTTCTCCGCCCAATATGTCTCATGCTTCTCCTGTAGGGGGAAGGTTATTTAATTTTCTCCACGAGTGGGAGTTAGTCCCATCGGACTCCTGGGTTCTCAACCTTATGAGGAAAGGTTATGCCCTTCCTTTTGGGGAGTTTCCTCCTCCTTTCCCTCCCCCTCCATCTCCTGTTGTTGCAGCAGGAAGTTCTAGTCCTTTTATCGAAAGGGGCAGTGGAGTTGGTTCCGGAGCAGAAAAGGGGTCAGGGTTGTTATTCAAGATATTTCCTGATCCCCAAGACGGATGGTCGTTTGAGACCTATCCTGGACCTGAGGGTTTTTAATTGGTTCTT
Source organism: Pleurodeles waltl (assembly GCF_031143425.1). Taxonomy (NCBI): domain Eukaryota; kingdom Metazoa; phylum Chordata; class Amphibia; order Caudata; family Salamandridae; genus Pleurodeles; species Pleurodeles waltl. The sequence continues at coordinate 1,327,042,639 of NC_090446.1, read as the reverse complement.
CAAACAGGAGAAAATCAAAATGCTGACCCTAGCACAGGTGCTTCAGGCGTTGAACAAATAGGATTGGATGGTGTCTGTCGACTTACAGGATGCTTACTTTCATATCCCTATTCTGAAGTCGCGCAGGAAGTGTCTTTGTGGTTTGTGGTGGGGTCGCAACACTACCAGTTTGCGGTCCTTGCTTTTGGTCTTACTTCAGCACCTCGAGTCTTCACAAAGGTGGTGGCGGTGGTTGCAGCAAATCTCAGGAAGAAGGCAATATCAGTATTCCCTTACCTGGACAACTGGTTGATCGAAGCCAAGTCTCCAGAGCTTGTGCTGCATCACCTGCAGATGACAACCCAGTTGTTGTTCGATCTGGGTTTTTCAGTAAACGTGCCCAAATCTCACCTAGAGCCCTCTCAGCGCCTCCTGTTCATACGAGCAGTACTGGACACAACGTTGGATTAGGCCTATCCTCCACCTCAGCGGATTCAGGACATTCAGGCGTTGATTCCAATGTTTCGAAATTAAGCGGTTGTTCCAGTCCTCAAGGTCCTATGTCTGCTCAGTCTGTTCGGTTCTTGCATTCTGTTGGTCACTTATGCACGCTGGCACACGAGGGATCTTCAGTGGTGCCTCCGCAGGCAGTGGTTTCAACACAAAAGGGATCTCAACGAGTCGATAACGATTTCTAGAGATGCTGCAGCAGATCTACGATGTTGGGCTGTGGACGGCAATCATTCACAAGGAAGGCCGTTTTTACTACCGCCTCCGGTGGCCACGGATGCTTCCACTGTAGGGTGGGGAGCACATCTGGGGGACCTGGAGGTCAAAGGTCATTGGTCTCCAGTGGAACAGATGTTTCATATCAATCTGTTGGAATTACGGGCGATATGTCTGGCTCTCAAGGCCTTCCTCCCCTCCCTTTGCGGTCAGTCGGTCCAAGTCCTGACGGACAACACTACCGCGATGTAGTACATCAACAAGCAGGGAGGAGTAGGGTCGTACCTTCTCTGCAGAGAGGCTCTGCGACTCTGCTCCTGGGCTCAGGACCATTGGATTTACTTAGTAGCAAACCATCTGGCTGAAGTTCTAAACGTGCGTGCGTGCGGACAGTCTCAGTCGGCATTTCTCGGCCGATCACGAGTGGCGTCTTCATCCAGACCTGATCCATTACATCTTCCAGATGTGGGTGTTTCCTCAGGAAGACCTGTTTGCCACTCGGGAGAATGCGCACTGCCCGTCGTTCTGCAGCCTCCAGTATCCGGTGCAAGGAGCGTTGGGGGACGCGTTTCAGATGTCCTGGAACGGCCAGTTGCTTCACGCGTTTTCCCCATACCCTTGATTCCTCGGGTTCCGAGGAAGATTTGCCAAGACCGGGCCCAAGTTATCTTAATAGCTCCGGATTGGCCAAGAAGGGTGTGGTACACAGACCTTCTCCAACTCTCACTGTGCCCTCCGCTCTGTCTCCCTCACAGGGTAGACCTCCTCTTGCAGTTGCAGTGGCAGGTTCTACACCCCCAGCTCTAGAGCCTGCACTTATATGCCTGGAGATTGAACAGGGCAATCTGAATTCATTTTCTCTCCCGCCAGAAGTGGTGGACGTTATTTTATCGGCGAGGTGACACTCCACCAAGACCGTCTATGCCGGTAGAAGGGTGAAATTTGTTACTTGGTGTGGAGAGAGACAAATTGATCCCTTAAAGGCCCATTTATCTGATATTTTGCTTTTTGCACTTTCATTGGCACAGAAGGGTTGCGCAGTTGCAACAGTGAAAGGCTATTTATCAGCGCTCTCGGCTTTTCTTTGCCTTCCTGATCAACCTTCCTTATTTAAGTCCCCTATAGTTCTTAGGTTCCTTAAAGGGTTAACTAACAAGTTTCCTCCCACTCCGTTTGTTATGCCTCAGTGGGATTTGAATTTAGTTCTCACCTTTCTGATGGGTTCATCGTTTGAACCTTTGCATTCTTGCCTGTTAAGGCTATTGGCTTTGAAGACAGTTTTCCTCACAGCCATCACGTCTGCCTGGCGTGTGAGTGAGCTACAGGCTTTTAGTGTAAAACCCCTTTTCACATCCTTAATTGCAGACAAGGTGGTGCTGAGAACCAGGGCAGCTTTCCTATCAAAGGTAGTTACTCCATTTCGTATGGGGCAATCCATAACACTCTTGTCCTTTTACCCTCCTCCCCATCCATTGAAAGAGGAGGAGAGACTGCATCGACTGGACACAAGGAGGGCTTTAAGCTTTTATATTGAAAGGACCAGAGAGTTTCGAGTGGACGATCAACTCTTCATTGGCTATGTGGGGAAGAGGAAAGGAATGGCTGTCTACAAGAGAACACTGTTCAGGTGGGTCATTCTTTGCATTAAACTCTATTATTCTTTGGCAAAGAAGGTTCCTCCTGTTGGTATTAGGGTCCCTTCCACCAGGGCTAAATCTGGCACTTCAGCCTTGGCAAGAGGTGTCCCGGTTGCTGAGATGTGTAAGGCTGCAACTTGGGCTTCCCTCCACACTTTCGCAAAGCATTATTGCTGGGATTCGGAAGTGAGGAGGGATGGCCATTTTGCACGTTCTGTGCTGCAGGATTTCTTGGTGTAACCATTCAGACACCCGCCTCGGAGTGCAGTACTGCTTTGAGACTCTATTCATAAGGTGAGGAATCCACAGGTAGTTGTATCCATTAGAAGAACAAGTTACTTACCTTTGGTAACACCTTTTCTGGTGGATACACTAGCTACCTCTGGATTCCTCACAGTCCCACCCGCCTCCCCGTCGCCAGTCTGGTCATACCAAGATTTCGTTGGGTGTATATGTATATTCGTTTTTGCTTGTTTTATTTGAATAAATACTATGTATTATATTTGATTGATGTGTATATATATATTGAGTTTGTGAAGTCGGTGCTCACCTGTTCACCTCAAAGGCACGTAAAAAGAAATGGTGAAAACTGACGTCAGCACGCCGGCGAGGACCTTTTATTGCCACAATGACGTCTGATGGAGTCACGTGGAGTCGGGCAATTGTGATGTCCTTGTCAACGTGCAGAGCTGGGAAGAAAATTTCAGTTGAATGCTGGCTTCTGGGAGAATTCATAAGGTGAGGAATCCACAGGTAGCTAGTGTATCCACCAGAAAAGGCGTTACCGAAGGTAGGCAACTTGTTCTTTGCAAACATTTCTCCATACCTTTTGTGTGGTTGGCTTTATGCTGTAAGGCGCTAAGGGCATGCCTAGACATGGGTCTGTTTCTCACTGTGCCATATGATCCATGCTATAGCTCACTAACAAGGCCTACAAGGCCGAAACTGGTCTGAGGTTGCTTGTGTTTCCTTCTGGAGTGGGCCTTGTCTGGCAGTTCAAGGTGGACTGTTCTATAGTGCGGACCTTTGTTTAGAGTGGCATAGTGGGTGAGAAACAATGGGTTGGAATGTTGCCCTAAGCATTTCCTAGTGGTTAGACTTTTTGCAAGCATTCCTCCCATCATCTTTTAAGCGGTTGATGTTATACCCTAAGTGGCCAGGAGTAGGCCTATATTTGGGTTCCTTGCTCACTGTGCCTTAGGGTCCAAGCTATACTTCACTGATGAGGCCTAACAAGGCCGAAACCGGTCTGGGGTTCCGTGTCTTCCCTTTTGGAGAGGGCCTTGTCTTACTGGTCAGGAATGACTGTTCCTATGAGGATTAGGGTCTGGATAGATTTGCATAATGCAGCCCTTTGCCTAAAGTGCCACAATGGGGGAAAAACAATGTGTGGAAATGCTAACTTGAGCAGTTGCCAATGGGTTGACGTTTTGCAGGCATTCCTCCCATCACATTTTTCTGTGATAGACATTCAGAACATAAGAGCTCAATCCATCGTCAGTGCTGAGGGTAAAAATAAATATTAGTTCAAGTGAGCATGGAAGATAGAGCAAGAGCTACTGGCTCCAGATGAAAATTACCTTCTTTAAAAGTTATTGAAGAAAAAAAAATAGAACTTACATCTCTGCTCGAAAACGAGACGAAAGCTCCATATCTGAATATTAAAAAATGATTAAATGAAGTAGGAAATATGGCAGGAAAACCTTTGGCCTGGCTTAGCAGGCAGTATGAAGGAAGTAGATAGATGAACACCAAGTAGGTACATCACTGTAAAACACCAAGTAGGTACATCACTGTAACAATGAGATAGCTTGTACGCTTGTTGATTAGCTTCAATAATTCCAGGGTCTTGAAACCTTCACAGGTGATTTGTCGCCCTTTATAAATCCTGATTGATTGATTCAGTCTTTTTTATGCATCCTATTTGACGGCAGGAGAGTTTAATCTGGATACTTTTGTGACAGAGTTATGAATGCCTAGCTTGTGAGAGACTGAATGATTAGCATAGTAATCCTTATGACAGAAGACGTAACAGAGATGATTAGTCAGATACCGACTAGTGAGGCTCCTAGGCCGAATGACATGTCTTTATAAGACATTTCCTGGACCGCTGGTAAGTACATATTGCATATGCACAAGAAAGCAAACTTAGAGGGGTGACTTCTATATTATGTACACCTGGCCATAATGTGTGTAATGTATTAAATGGATAAACTAACACCAGACTGCACCTCCTGTATAGCCCATATCTGTTGCTGCTCCTGAAGCCAGAATATTGGCAAAGTTGTTAATACATATGATTGCAGGTGTTATAACATCATTTGTTCCACAGGATCAATTGGGCTTCATGCCAAATCATTCCATGAGGCTCAATGTATGAAGTCTGCATCATTGCCAGGAATACTAACAGTCCTTAGATAAACCTATTATTGCCATTACCTTGGATGTAACCAGAGCCTTTAATTCTAATGAATGGTCTATTGGTTCTCGGTACTACAAAAAAAAGGCCGGACCCATATTCATATCTTAGATCCACTTACTGTATGTGGAACGACTTGCAGGGGTTATTATGAATGGAGTCTTGTCAAACAGTTGAGAAGAGGTATAGGGCAGGGTCGTTCTCCATCACCACTGCTGTTCACCTTGTCATATAAGCCATTGACATGTTTGAAAAGTGGAGCACACTTATCATAATTCTTAGATGTGCTTCAGCATGGGACAAAAGAATTTCTATATATATGCAGATGATATACTCCTATAATTAACTCACCCCATTTCCACCTTCACAGGATCCTTCACGTTTTCAAGATATTTTGGATTCAAGGTTACTTCATCGAAATCTCTAATATTTCTCTTAAGGAGATGCCACCCTGCACTCAACTGCAAATGTCCTTTTAGGATCACGCTAGAGCGATTTCACTGCATGGGTATGTGTTAGAAATGGGGTCTCTGGTTGGCAATCAGTTTGCACTCTGTCCAAAGAGGGTTAGGCAATGGAGATACCCCCTTAAGATAACCCCTGCTCATCCCCTTGGTAGCTTGGCACAAGCAGTCAGGCTTATCTCAAAGGCACAGTGTAAAGTATTTGTACAGTCACACATAGTAACACAGTGAAAACACCACAAAGGGACTCAACACCAGGTTTGAAAAATAGCTAATATTTAGCTGAGTAAAACAAGACCAAAACGACAAAAGTCCAACATACAGAAGCAAAGTTATGAATTTTTGTTAAGATTAAACTTTAATATACTGTCTAGATACACAAATGCTTTGAATTGTTGATATCACAGCGTCGTAACAGATTAATTCCCAACATTCCGATGCCAATGGCGCCGGTCACGGAGTCGCACGGACCACCAGGTATAGTACCTATTGAAAATAAGGAAACAAGCCGGTGCACAAAGTTGGTGATCGAGGTGTTGCTTGATCTGATGCGGCATTGGTTGCGGTCCTGGAGAGTGCTGGTGAGAGGAGTAAGGTCCTTGCACTTCCAGCTGGGTTGATATCCGGTTGGCCCTGGCGTGGGTGACATGGCACAGAGTCATGGACTTCAGCAAGGCTGCATCGGGCCAGCAGGGTCGTCACACTTCAGCGAGGACCATGGCCTCAGTTGCAGGTGGTGTTCCGGGATCCGGCGGCAGCGTCAGTTTGGAGTCATTCTTGATTTTTCACCACCTTATCCTTTCAAGGGCCCAGGGGCTGGATTAGGCACCACTTGGCAGGGTAGAAGTCTCAAAAGAGTTGCTGGCAGAAGAAGTATTTGATGGCCCTGAGACTCCAGAACAGGGGGACAAGCTTAGTCCAATCCCTTAGAGAAACTTCACAAGCAGGATACACAGCAAAGTCCAGTCTTTGTCCTCTCTAAGGCAGATGCAGCAACTGAAGGCCAACCCAGCAAAGCACACACAGCCAAAGGTCAGTACTCCTCCGCCAGCTCTTCAGCTCTTCTCCTTGGTAGAGGTTCCTCTTCGTTCCAGAAGCATTCTGAAAATCTGGGTTTTTGGGTCCACCACTTATACACCTTTCTGCCTTTGAAATAGGCAAACTTCAAGGGAAAGTCCCTGTTGTTAACAAGATCCTAGCTTGCCCAGGCCTGGCCACAGACACACCCCAGGGGGTTGGAGACTGCATTGTGTGAGGACAGGCAGTGCCCAGTCAGGTGTAAGTGTCAGCTCCACCCTCCCCACTCTAGCCCACTGAAGCAGTCTAGTTTACAGAGCTACTCATGGGTGGTACAATCAGTGCTTTAGGCCCACTAGTAGCATTTGATATACAGACCATGGGCACCTCTAGTGCACTTGGGACTTACTAATAAATCAAATATGCCAATCAGGGATAAACCAATCACCAATACAGTTTACACAGAGAACAGGTGCACTTTATCACTGGTTAGTAGTGGCCAGAGTCCTAAAACCAACCGAAACTGGTCATAACAAAATAAGAAAAAGGAGGCAAAATGTTTGAGGATAACCCTGCAAAAAGTGCCAGGTCCAACAGTATATATATATATTTATTTATTTTTATATATATATATATATATATATATATATATATAACATATTTGTTACGGACAATATAATAGCTAGAGGGATGTATGCTGGAAGCATAGCAATAGCAGACTTGCAAAAGTATTACTGAGCTTCCCGCTAGGTATTTGCAAATGTCAGGGGCATTAAGGCCAATACAATAATCATCATAGAGGATAGACGGGCATGCACTAAATAAGGAGGGCTACCTGGGAGCCTTTTATGATGACTGAATATCCCCACACCTGCCTTCACACATGGACAGTAATTCAGAATGGGCACTACACCAACAAAACGAGAGAGAGAGATGGGCACTACACCAACAAAACGAGAGAGAGAGAGAGGGGCACTACACCAACAAAACGAGAGAGAGACGCTCTCTCTCTCTCTCTCTCTCTCTGTCTCTCTGTGTGTGTGTGTATATGTATATATATATATATATATATATATATATATATATATATATATATATCCCTCCTTCTCATGTTAAAAAGACTACTGGATTTAAAAAATAGGTCATGAGAGGCATATTGTCTCTGGGAGATGTCTGGAGTCCAGCAAGCCCAGAACATGATTTGAACGGGAAGGACGTTTTTTGCTGTATCTGATTCGGACAAACGTAGCAGTACTTTAAAAAAATATCAGAACAGCGGCATGAATATACACCCATTAAAAATTAACAATTGGTTGTACAGTCATACCATAAGGGCCTGTCAGATGGTGATGCACTTGTAGAGGGAACTTTAGAATCAGATATAACTGATCTATTCGGAATGCATCTTGATAGAATCTACCATTATGATCCTGTTCAAGATCTCCACATGATAGCTGTGATTAGCAAAACATTTACATTGGACTCCTATCTGTGATTCAATTCCACTGGTTTTGACATCTACACATCTTGTAAATTGATACAAAGAAATATTTTACATGTATTTGTATACGTGACCTGGGTTTCTATTTGGTACGTAATATTTTGAATTAGAGTCCTTCTAGGCACTCTTCATTTTAATAATGTAAGTGAATTGAGGAGAAAGGTAATACAATGATTTAACTAAGGACTCTGGGTTACTTTTAAAGGAATTTTATTCCTTATGATTTTACTAAGTGTCTCCTGTTTACTCCATATTATTGTGCTGTTACTTTATAATAATACATTTAATAGAGTTGTGTGCAGAATGTGAACAAAATCCAAATGCGTTTTTCATTTTATGTAATGTTTATTCAAAAGTGTATGCTAAAAACGAAAGTTACTGTTGTGTAATCAATGTGGTGGCAATACTAGATAGTATTCATCATGTGGGAGAGAGTGTTGTTCCTCCTTCTCCTTGAAATACCAGTTGTTCATCAAATCATGAATCATACGTCCCTCACGCTGAGCATGGTTCACAAATAGTTATCTGCTCCTGATTTCAACTCCAGGACGAACAGAAGCAATCTGAAATTCTGACTTTCAGAATCGCCGAACTGGGATTAGTGGAATTTAAGAACCATTTAGAATCAGCATGAAAAGCACATTTTTACCATCTAAGTTTAGGGACGAAAAGTTGAGCATTGGATGGGTAAGTCATCCCAGCAGTATGCAATGAATACCATCAACTCATAAAGTTGCATAATTTTTCAAATGTTTGTGCAGGAGACAGAGTATCTCAACAGGGAAATTAAAATTTTAAAATAGTAAATGTACAGATGCACATTCTTTATTATTGCATGTTTTTCCTCTAGCGAGAAATATGCATGAGTAATGTTTGCACACTAGGAATACTCTTACTACTGGAAATCTAGGACCATTGTACTTCAAGACTGCTTCCTTGTATTCTTTGTGAATCCACAGAAACCCATAAATCTATTCCATATTTAGCATGAAACCTATAAGGGTAGATTTCTAAAGGCCTGCTTTGTCAGTTGGGCCCTGGCAAGTATGTTTGTCTTTACAAGTGATTGTGGGAAAGAAAATATGGCTACAAAACAGTCCTTTCATACATATCACAAACCATAATAGAGGACGTTTGCTAGAATAATGACTTGGCACTATTGTGCGCCTCAAGAGTTTGTCCTCTACTCAGTATGGTTTAGTATCTCAGTACTATTCGAGGCACCTAGAAAACGTTATCTGCATGTGTAAGCATCCACTCCAGCTGACTCTCAGCTTTGCATCAGGCTGCCTCCCAGGACGTCTTTTTGGACATAAAAGACTTTTAACTGAAACAAAATGCTACTAAAAATGTGTGATCCTTTTCAGTAAAAATACTTCTCAGTTCAAGTGAAGCACAACTTCACAATTCGGGCATGCGAGTTGTAAGTCACCTGCTAAGAGCTGTTGTCTGGCATCTACACATCACTGTGGCCAACAAATAGTAGAAGATTAAAACTGTGCAGTGACCAAAGTCAGTTTTTATAAACTCAACACCCACATGATTAATGAGAACAGTAAAATTAAAGTAAGCAAACAGATGAATCTGGGGACATATTGCATATACTCCAGAAATTAACATGAACCTTTGTTGCAGTGAGCTGCAGATCACACAACATTATTCCAGTGTTCAAACCATACTAGGGCCCAAGCAGGGCAGTGCTTCAATTTAATGTTTCAGTTTAATCAACAAGATACACAATTCCGAGGTGCTATGCTACCCTACCTCACATATTCTGCATCGCTCATCAACCAACAGGTATCTTTGCAGTTCATTAAAACTGACTCTGTGGATGGAATGACATTCTCGAGACAGGATCAGTCAACATGAACCCTACTCAAATGTAATTTCTATCCATACAGATATATGACAATATCCCTCCGCAAGGGGTGTTTTGGCAGTTTCATCCACCTCAATAAACTAAAACTCACCTGCTATATTCCTTCCCGATGGGTAGGCGTTGTATGGACCATCTACTGTACAAGATGATTGAACTTTAACTATTCCTCTCTCTCTCTAGTGCCAGTGTTTTATTTGTGCTACATGTGGAAACTGTATCCAAGCAAACACTTGTGATGTCATTCACCATTGTTAAAGATGGAACCTTGCAAAGCTCCTGCTGCAGTATTGCATGTCCAGGTTGCAGGTTTAAATTCTGGCAGGACAGGCTCTTAGAATTCTAAATGAGGAAGAGCAGGCTGCAATGTTGGGCACAGTGCCCCTGTTCATGAAGCACTTCTGTCTTGATAGCCTTGTCTTGCGATAGGGGTACTATGCCTGCTTGGTCCTGCAGAACTGTTTGGTCTGTGTCCACTCCACTAGCCATCAATGTGAGGAGTTACTGCTTTGGTTTCTATTCTGAGTTAAAGAATCTGCTGTTAGAGGCATTCATCCGAAAACAAGTTACTTTTGGTAACACTCTTTCTGGTGGATACTCTATCTAATCTTACTGCCCTGCCATCTCCCCGTTCTGTGGAGAGGCCTCTTTAAACATCTAAGAAGTTCACAAGTTAGTATTCAGCACAGTATTACCACCAATTATTCACGCTCCACATCGGAGGGCACAGAAAAGGTAAAGGTAAAGTCAGCACCCAGGGGTGTCGCTTGTATCCAGTTTTGGCCTGTCACTTCTGAAACAGTATGGCGCCAACGTGCGGGAGCAGTAATGGTAAATAGTGTTCCTTAGTCTGGCACCTGGAGAGTATTGTAGGGTAAGGACTCTGTGGGTTAGATAACAGTATGCACTCGAAACAGTGTTACCAAAGGTAAGTATCTTGTTCATGTGATCACGTACTTTTATTTTTTTGTGTCCCTAAGGTAAGCTCTTGCTTTTCAAGTGGTTGTGCACTTATCATACCTGACTATCAGTGGCTCTGAGTTGATTTTAGTGGTTTATAATTTTTTTGTTATCCCTCTCTAATTCATCTTAAAATACACTATTTTTTCACCGCTACCCTTTTTCTTACCCTTTCCTGGTGAATGTGTAATCAAATGGTCCAAGTGAAAGAAAGTATTTTCTTACTATAAAAAAGTATGTGGAACAAATTATTAGCAGAAAGAAAGAACTCCTTGTTAATGCATTGTTTAGGACGAGTGATAAGAGGGTTTTGATAATTTACCAGATCTGAGTGAAGATGAGACATTTATTTTGAAAAACTGTGAAGTATGCGTTATATGAACAACTTTAAAGCACCTGAAAAAGTTACAGTTCATCGAACGAAAGAATTAGGACGATTAAGTTTAAAAAAAAAAAAAAAAAAAAAAAAGGTATTGTCAACACCAGAAGTTGACAAATGTGTAAAAAACCTAAGCGTTTGTGGTTTGCTATGTGGGTGCAAACCTGAAGCAGCAAGAGGTGGATCCCTCTGCTTTGTCTTCAGTGGCATATGGCATGTATGAGAGTAAAGACCTTCTGGGAATTTGTTCCAAGGGACTTCTCCAGGAGCTACCAGATGTCTTGTGACGAATTGTGTAGTAGGATTTTTAGGTAGAGTCAGTAGTCTCTGATTTATGAACCAGTGTCTGAGCTTACTAAGTGAATCCCTTGCAGGATGCTCCAGACCTGGGCTCATGAAGGACTGACTGCCATACATGTTGTTTTAAAAAAAATATTAAATTGAAACAGGTTTGACATTTCAACCTTGGAAACAAGACATCCACTTCCTATAACACCCATAAGAATCACTTCCAGTATATATTGCACAGTAATCTGCAACAAGAAGAGCACACAAAATAAGTGAAAAGTAGAAAAGTAAATTGTAATGTTGAAAAAGGTGGGAACATGAAAGAATGTAATGAAGTGGGGGAGTTGGGGCAGTAGAAAAGAAGAACCCCTACAAGAAAAGAAACACAGCTGACCCCACGTCATAGAAGTAATATGCAGATTTTTGAGGAAAAATCAAAAGTACTAATGAGTTTAGAGGAAAGTGACACTGATATCACAGTAAGATAAAAAAAACACCAAATTTTAAAAGTCAGCAATAATTAAATATTATTCCAAAAGGGGCAAGTACTCATTCCAGCCAAGTCAAATTTGTTCAAAGATGGGGATTTTGTCCTGCAGCCTAAGACTGAGGGCCATAGATAAGTCTCTCATACTATTCCAAGCACTTTGCTTACACAAATCAGTCTGTATGGTTTGGTGGCTCTTGTATTTTCCATCACCTTTGGATCTTTGTCTTGGCTGTGGCCAAGGATAAAAGCTGGCCATTGTCTCCAATTGTTGGATGTGTCACGAAGGATAGCCACTGAGTCCAAAAACTGGATTTTCTCTCTAGTAGTTTCACTCTGTGCTGACCAGCACACATCCAGTTTTTTATTTATTGCAACATGTAGACAAGCTTGCCAAAAGAATCTTCACGACCCACGACCTAGGCTAAGAGCTGTCAGGTATAGCCATGCAGCAGCCCAATTCCAGCTGTATGTAACTTTAAAGACTAAAAAGAAATCTATCACCAAATTCTGAATGCCTGTAGCAACATATTAGGCTATAGTTGAGTGTACTGCCAAAGTTGTGAGACTTCTAAGTGGTAATCTGTGTGCATCATTCTGAAGGATTTAAACCTTCCTTTGCAGATAATGCCTCATATTTTACAGATATCCATGATAGACCATTAATCTGGTGTGCAGTTCCCCTTATCGTGCTGGGTCTAGGTTCTCATTGGTGATCAGAAAGAGGGATTTAGCTACCCTGTCCACCCTGTAAATGTATGTGGTAACCCTTCTATTGCAAAGTGAAAGTCTAGCCTAGCGTAGGCTAGCATTGAAGCCTGATAGTAACTTTGTTCTAATAGCCTGTCAAAGCATCCACCCTGGGATCCAAGGATCCCTCCTTGCTTCTGATGGCAGCAGGGCTCCAGCTGGGAACACACAGATAACTCCAAATGTCTTGAGCTGGAGAAGCATATGTGAAATAATGGGCTCCAAATTACAGTTCAGACTAGCCTGGACCAAAGGTTGTGTATGCTGTCTGTAGGCTTTTGATTGATACTGGGCGTGTCGTCCCCAAACCCAAGCCTATCTGTGACTAGGAATATAAAGTAAGTTTAATTCCTGGTTTTATCCATTGGGCCTAGAAAGATTATCTACTTTGGTGCCTTGGATACACTGCCTAAGCTCCCCTTCAATGACATGAAGCTGGAGGTTTCGTGTCCCCATAAAATGTTAGCCAGGAAGTAGGTGGGCAGTCATGTAGAACGTCTAAACTGAAGAAGGTAGAAAGGAGGAAGCAGTGATTAGAGGAGGAAGAACTTTGTTGAAAGGATAGACTCCATGCAGGTAGGTTTGGGTATGTGGATAAGTATTAAAGATAAGATACTCCTAAGCAGCGGTGCCAGCATGACCATCAGGAAGACCTTCACAACCCCAACTACCCTCCCCAACCGCCATACACAGACCATTCAAAAGCATTCTATTTTCCACCCCGACGTTCTACCCTCCTGTGTCCCACACACTTTGCCCCCAATACAATAACACAATAACAAAATACACGAAAAGATAAAAATAAATGAATAAAACCTCTTTAGGCAAAACAAGGCATAACTAATATGATAATTTGGACCCCCAGTGACCCAGGATCAACAATTATCTTAATTGATAATCATCAAAATGTACTGGTAGTTTCCTCACTCTTGTACTGCAACGCACAGATCAATTCATGCCACCATCATTGTTCTGCACATTCACACCACATCAACCATTTCTTCCACCACCACTTCCGTTACACAACACATCCACATCCTGCGCAACATCATACTCCATCATACCGCACCTTCCCATCTTCAGCGCTTCCCAAAAACCTTAATCACCTTCAAAGGTTCAGACCATCAAGCTGCCCTTTTCAACAAAAGCCAACTTCCTCACATGCAGATATTGACCCACCTCCATGTAGGAAAGTACCATCTTGCCTGGCATGTTACCCCCATTTTTACTTGTGTGTCAGTTTGTTTTTGCCTGTCTCACTGGGATCCTGCTAGCCAGGATCCCAGTGCTCATAGTTTGTGGCCTGAATGTGTGTCCCTGTGTAGTCACTAACTGTGTCACTGAGGCTCTGCTAATCAGAACCTCAGTGCTTATGCTCTCTCTGTCTTTAAAATTGTCACTATAGGCTAGTGACCATTTTCACCCATTCTAATTGGCACACTTGAGCACCCTTATAATTCCCTTGTATATGGTACCTAGGTACCCAGGGTATTGGGGTTCCAGGAGATCCCTATGGGCTGCAGCATTTCTTTTGCCACCCATAGGGAGCTCAGACAATTCTTACACAGGACTGCCACTGCAGCCTGAGTGAAATAACATCCACGTTATTTCAGTCATTTACCATTGCACATAAGTAACTTATAAGTCACCTATATGTCTAACCCTCACTTGGTGAAGGTTAGGTGCAAAGTTAGTAAGTGTGGGGGCACCCTGGCACTAGCCAAGGTGCCCCCACATAGTTCAGGGCAATGTCCCCGGACTTTGTGAGTGCGGGGACACCATTACACGCGTGCACTACATATAGGTCAATACCTATGTGCAGCCTCACAATGGTAACTCCGAATATGGCCATGTAACATGTCTAAGATCATGGAATTGTCCCCCCCATGCCAAATCTGGTATTGGGGTGCCAATCCCATGCATCCCCGGGACTCCAGCATGGACCCCGGGTATTGCCAAACCAGCTCTCTGGGGTTTTCACTGCAGCTGCGGCTGCTGCCACCCCACAGACAGGCTTCTGCCCTCCTGGGGTCTGGGCAGCCCAGTCCCAGGACGATAGATCAAAGGTTACATCCTCTCCCTTTGGAAATAGGAGTTAAGGGCCTGAGAGGAGTAGCCTCTCCTGGCCTCTGGAAATGCTTTGAAGGGCACAGATGGTGCCCTCCTTGCATAAACCAGTCTACACCGGTTCAGGGAACCCCCAGCCCTGCTCTGTCAGGAAACTGGATAAAGGAAAGGGGAGTGACCACTCCCCTGTCCTTCACCACCCCAGGGGTGGTGCCCAGAGCTCCTCCAGTGTGCCCCAGACCTCTGCCATCTTGAATCCAGAGGTGAGAGGGCACAATGGAGTCCTCTGAGTGGCCAGTGCCAGCAGGTAAGGTCAGAGACCCCTCCTGATAGGTGCTTACCTGACTAGGTGGCCAATCCTCCTCTGAGGGCTATTTAGGGTCTCTCCTGGGGGCTTTTCCTCAGATAACGAATGCAAGCGCTCACCAGAGTTCCTCTGCATCTCCCTCTTTGACTTCTGGCAAGGATTGACCGCTGACTGCTCCGGGATGCCTGCAAAACTGTAACAAAGTAGCAAGAAGACTACCAGCGACATTGTAGCGCCTAATCCTGCCGGCTTTCTCGACTGTTTCCTGGTGGTGCATGCTCTGGGGGCTGTCTGCCTTCACCCTGCACTGCAAGCCAAGAAGAAATCTCCCGTGGGTTGACGGAATCTTCCCCCTGCTACCACAGGCACCAAACGTTTACTTCATCGGTCCTCTGGGTCCACTCTCATTGTGACGACCGTGGTCCCTGGAACACAGGAGCTGGACCCAAGTGACCCCAACTGTCCAGTGGTCCATCTGTCCAAATTTGGCGGAGGTAAGTCCTTGCCTCCCCTCGCCAGACAGTAATCCTGTGTACTGCGTGAACTGCAGCTTCTAGGGCTTCTGTGCACTTTTGCAAGGAATCCTTAGTGCACTGCACAGCCCAGGTCCCCAGCACCCCGTCTTGCATTGCTCAACTCGCTGAGTTGAACACCGGCTTTGTGGGACCCTCCTTTGTAGTGTTGAGACGACCGCTGTGCCCAGTTTTTGTGAACCCGTGTTCAAGTACTTCTACGGGTGCTACCTTCTTCTGGGTAGGCTCTCTGTGTTGCTGAGGGCCCCCTCTGTCTCCTCTTCCAAGTGGCGACCTCCTGGTCCTTCCGGGGCCCAGGCAGCACCCATTTTCTTCAACCGCGACCTTTGCAGCTAGCAAGGATTATTTGCGGTCTTTCTGCAAGGAAACAGCTCTGCATCCTCCAGCATTCCGTGGGACATCTTCTTTGCAAAGGAGAAGTTCCTGGCATCTTCCATTGTTGCAGAATCTTCAGCTTCTTCCACCCGGAGGCAGCCATTTTGCACCTTCATCCGGGGTTTAGTGGGCTCCTGCCCCACTGGACACTTTCGTGACTCTTGGACTTGGTTCCCTTCTTTTACAGGTCCTCAGGTCCAGGAATCCGTCTTCAGTGCTTTGCAGTCAGATGTGGTCTTTGCAGAATCCCCTATCACGACTTTAGTGTGTTTCTGGGGAAATAGGGTAACTTTACTCCTACTTTTCAGGGTCTTGGGGTGGGGTATCTTGGACACCCTTAGTGTTTTCTTACACTGCCAGCGACCCTCTACACACTACACTAGGCCAAGGGTCCCTAAGTGGTTCACATTCCACTTTCTTAGTATATGATTTGTGTTGCCCCTAGGCTTATTGCAGCCTATTGTATTCTACAGTGTTTGCACTACTTTTCTAACTGTTTACTTACCTGATTTTGGTTTGTGTGTATATTTGGTGTATTTTACTTACCTCCTAAGGGAGTATATCCTCGGAGATATTTTTGGCACATTGTCACTAAAATAAAGTACCTGTATTTGTAGTAACTGATATAGTGCTATATGATATAAGTGGTAAAGTAGGAGCTTTGCATGTCTCCTAGTTCAGTCTAAGCTGCTCTGCTATAGCCACCTCTATCAGCCTAACCTGCTAGAACACAACTAATCTACTAATAAGGGATAACTGGACCTGGCACAAGGTGTAAGTACCATCAGGTACCCACTATAAGCCAGACCAGCCTCCTAAACTCCACAGCAGGAAATGTTTACATGAAAATAACACCCAACCATGGTTTTTCTGTATCCCTTCCACGATCTTCCTCATACGCCAAATAATTTCTTATTATTTCTCCTCAACCACCATGACATCAGCTTTGTAGAGGGTTTCCTTCCTCTCAGTAACTCAAAAAGCATCTTGCCTGTCGCAAAATGGGGAGTGACCTGATGTTAAAACTAACTGAATGTCTTCCTTTATTACTCTATTTAAAAGTTACAATTGGCCATTTCTTTCGGGATGGTACAAGGATGCTTTCACATGTTTAACACAGGAATTCCTCAAAAACAATTGCATTTTCTCAGAAGCGAGTTGCATGCCATTGTCCGAAACCACCACTTCCGGAATGCCTTCATGTGAAAAGACATCCTCAAGGAATTCTTCGGCAACATCCATGGCCACATTACTCACCATGCGTACCTCTGGCCACTTAGAATAATAATCAATGAGTATTATGGCTTAATTTTCAGTAGAAGATAGGATAGAAAAATGCCCCATGACGTCTATGGCCAATTTACGCCAAGGACCATCTGGCAATTCCACCACTGTCAAAGGTATACTCAGAGTGTAAACCACCTTATCGCTTAGACTGCATTCCCCACAATTCCTTACCCGATAGTCAACCGTAGCATCCAATCCTGACCACCAAAGGTTTTCCTCAATTTTCCTGCTTGTACTAGACATTCCTCCATGCCCCTCATATCCAAGTTTGATAATACTCTCCCGCACTCCACACAGTGGTACAATTCTGTCCCGTCTCAAAACTGTTCCCTTGCACACAAAAAGTTGTTCCTTGATCTTCCAAAATGCATTGCATTCTCCTCACAATTGCCCTTTTCTAGGCCAGCCGCCTGAAATGTACTCTCTAATATTCTTCAGTGTCACGTCCTTTTCCATTTCCTGTATCCACACAGTTTGTGCCAGTTTTTGCTTACATCTGTTTTCTTTGTCTCCACACATAACAACATCCTCATAGGTAAATACCACCTCAAACTCTTCTTCATTGGCTAAACACTCATCCATGTGATCAGAGGGTAATCGTGATAAGCAATCAGCAACAGTGTTGTTTTTTTAGGTACATACTCTTTCATTTGAAATGTTTGTAATTTAGATGACAATCTTGCCAGCCTGGCAGTAAGATTCCTTCCCCACCTGGTTTCAATATGTTGACCCAGAGCATATGTTCCGTACATATATTGAATTATTTTTCTCCGCACATACATTCTGAACCATTCCGCTGCCCATGCAAGAAGTTCCTTCTCAGTAACTGAGTAATTACGCTCAGTTTGCGTTAATGTGCGTGATGCATACGCCACAATCCATGCTGCACCATTGTTTTTTTTTTAGATAGAACAGCACCAACTCCATAACCACTTGCATCCACAGATATCATACATTCTGCCCCCATGACAAATGATTTTAAGCAAGGTTCCAAAGATATTTCTTCCTTAATCTCATTAAAACATGTTTGCTCTTGAGACCAACAAACCTTTGCATTCTCCTTCAACAAACTCTGCAACTGTTCCACTTTAGAAGCATAGTTTTCCACAAAACAAGAATAAAACTCATCAGCCACATAGTTCTGGTGCTTTAACAATTGAATTGCTTCAATAGGCCAAATTTCTTCTAGAAATCATGTGACCTAAATATTCTACCTTTTTGTTTTCCAAAGATGCATTTCTCATCTTTCACTGTCTACTGTTGAGTGCCACCATGACCAAATTGAAAGCAATGTCATGATCACATTGATATTTACCAAGAATTATAATATCATCCTAGAATACTTTGACACCTTTTATTCCAAGTAAAATTCTGGTCACCTCTCTTTGGAAAACTGCAGAGGCACTCGCAAGCCCAAGTGACATTCTTTTGTAGTAGGATATTCTTTTGGGAGTTATGAAAGCTGTACAGTGCTTGGATTCCTCCTCTAACTTAGGGACTGATTCAAGCCTCATCCTATCACAGCCACTGACACAGCCTCAGTTTCATCCTCCAGAGGACATCTTTTTTCCTCGCTGCTTCTACATTTGTTTTCATTAGCAGGACTATCTTAACTTCATTTTCTTAATGATGGCAATCGTCCTATCACTGTTATATACCTAACTGTTTTTACATGTTACTTTTTGGTTGTCACATGTTTGACTTTAGGGTGGCTCTACTCAGCAAACATCAGCTCTTCAATTAATCAGACACATAGGGGGCCATTCCGACCCTGGCGGTCCATGACCACCAGGGCCGGGGACCGCGGAAGCACCGCCAACAGGCTGGCGGTGCTTCCTGGGCCATTCTGACCGCGGCGGTAAAGCCGCGGTCAGAAAAGGGCAACCGGCGGTTTCCCGCCGGTTTACCCCAGGCCCAAGGAATCCTCCATGGCGGCGCTGCTTGCAGCGCCGCCATGGGGATTCCGACCCCCTTCCCGCCATCCTGGTCCTGGCGGTAAAAACCGCCAGGAACAGGATTGCGGGAACGGGTGTCGTGGGGCCCCCTCACAGGGCCCCATAATGATTTTCAGTGTCTGCAAAGCAGACACTGAAAATCGCGACGGGTGCCACTGCACCCGTCGCACCCCAGCAACTCCGCCGGCTCCATTCGGAGCCGGCTTAATCGTTGCTGGGTCTTTCCCGCTGGGCCGGCGGGCGGCCTTTTGGCGGTCACCCACCGGCCCAGCGGGAAAGCCAGAATGGCCGCCGTGGTCTTTTGACCGCGGTGCGGTCATTCGGTGGTAACGCATGGCGGGCGGCTACTGCCGCCCGCCGCGGTTGGAATGCCTGCCATAATCAATTCCCTGATTAGTGATGCACTGTAACATTGTACTATTTGATTGAGCCTAGACACTGTTACCCCTGCTACATGCCTTAGATGTTTGAAATGTCTGTTTTATCTTCTGCTACATAACGAATGCTTGGTCAACAGTATTCTGTGCAAATTAACACCCCAAAGGGCATTTCTAGTTGCTTCAATAATTGTGAACCAAGACCAGTTGACCGGAGCTGTGAGTGAGTCTCCCAACTCTCAACTCTGATTCCGAAACCCAATTGCTTCCTACCCTTCCACTATGCCAAATAACCCCCCCCCTCTCTCCCTGGCTGCCTTGTCCCACCAACCACCTTCCGAAGCTCTCACAGAATGGTTCTGTAGCAACCACTACCTTGCTTTCAATCTTGGCATGGGATTTTCTTTTTAATTTCTTCTCTCCTTGATTTCCTGTTCCTGGTCTTATTTCCTTTCTACCCTCTTACCCTCCTCTCTTACCCCAGGCTATCCCAAGCCTAATCTTCCAAGCCCTCTGCCCCAGACATCATACATGACGTGCTGTATCCTCAAGTATACCTCTCATGTCTCAGAACCCCTCTTACTCTACTGAAACCCCCAAACCATTCACTATGCTTAACAGTACTCTTAAGGTTCTTTCATTAAGCATGAAAGGGCTAAATCACCCTGTCAGAAGGTGGAAAATCATAAAGTACTGCCATAAACCGAAAAGTGATCTCCTTCTACTCCAAGAGACAAGAATAGATAGTGACATTGGCCCTAATTTCCTACACTACTGGTACTTGGAAATGACTTACTTCCATTACAGATCGGCAGGAATTAAAGTCATTAAAAAATGTACAGGACAAAGAAAGTAGATTGGTTATCCCTCAAATAACCAAACAGAATCAGGAAATTTTCATTGTGAACATTTATGTGCCCACTTTAGACTCTCCCCTCATTCTGGATCGATCTAAATAAGACTAAATCAAATCCTGAATGGCTCTAATATTCTACTAGGAGGAGACTTTATTTTCTCTGTGAACCTGTTGTTAGATAGATTATCCCCCTACAAATTTAGACCAGGGAAATTCCACAATCAAATGAAAAACCTATGCCTGTCACATAACCTAAAAGACACATAGAGGCTATTCAACTCCACAGGCAGCGCGTTCACTTTTCACTCCCACCCACAGAGCTCCCCCTCAAGGATTGATTACATTCTAACTAATTAGAAACCTAACACCTCCTGCTCCAATCTCATGTTTGATCCCCTGTGTCTCACTAGACATTACATTATCCAGAAACTCTCTTGGAAGCCATGAAAGCAACAGTCTGGGGCAGAATGATCAATATCACACTCATCAAGGAGGTTGTTTGTGTGTGTGTGTGTGTGTGTGTGTGTGTGTGTGTGTGTATATGTGTGAATGCGGAGGGGGGAAGGGGGCGTCAGTTTGAGTGTGTGCATGCAAGTGTATGTGTCTGCTTGAGTGACTGCATGCGAGTGTATGTGTCCGAGTGCGTGTGTGAGGTGTGAATGGGTGTGTTCGTGTGCATGTGTGTGGGTGAATGGGTGTATCTGAGTGCGTGTTTGGGTGCAAGTGTGTGGGGATGTATGCAAACGAATGCGTGGGTGCGTGAATGTAGGTGTGTGGGAGTGTTTCTGCCGGCAACAGGAATGGAAATTCATGTCGCCGGGTGAATGACCGCCAACATTTTCGAGGCAGTGCGACCGCCACGAAAATGCTGGTGGTCTGCCAAGTTGTAATACCAATGGCAGTGCTCACTTTCGGCTCGTCGGTCCGACCCGCCCCCCCCATCTCCCTCCCTGGCAGTATGGGAGTTGTAATGTGGCGGTCTTTACTACCGGCACGGTGGCAGTAAGACTACCACCCGAGTCTGGCGGTTTAAGGATGACCAGACTCCTAATGAGGGCCTTGGCCTCCCAAACACATGATCTGGTGGGTTAAACTGGATTGCACCAAAATGCGAATTGCACCGCAGACTTCATAACCGGCATGTTCCCTCTACAGCTTTCTGCTACTTTTTTCTGCAATGACAAAACTATCATCCAATTTATTTGGTGCAGTAAAAAGCCAAGAATTTCAGCGAACGTTCTATTACTGGACAAAGAGAAAGGTGGGGTCGGTCTCCCAGACTTCAGCAAACTACAAATGGTGTTAATTCTCAAATAATCCCTACATTGGAATTACTCGTACTTGTTGCTAACTCCACTTTTATGAGCTGACATTGAAAGAGGACACTTTTACCCATTTACCCCCATAGCTGCTATCTCAATGAAACACTTTAAACCTCTACCCTCCTCAAATATAATCAGAGACACAATATTGGCAGTTAAGCACAATAGACAATAAAAACAATGTCAACCCCAAACATTCTTCCTATGCCTCGTTATGTTGCAACCCATTAATAAAAATTGAGGGTAAAACTCTCCACTGGCATATCTGGTCATGATGTACCATTATATACATTAATGATGTGATTAATAGAGCCAATTCAATTCCCTTCTCACTCTTGCAGATAGCCTTTAATATCCTTGGCAAGGAATTCTCCAACTTTCTCCAACCCAGAGCTCCAATTAACCGCAACCAAACCTTCCTGAACCTGCACATCCCAATCATTTTAAAGAAGTAAACTACCTTAGTCACATCTCAAGGCCCCAAACTAGATAAAATTCTCCAAGAACATGCTCCCAATTACATACAAAATTCTCAAAACAAGTGGTCCACCTCCTGCCTTAAAGAACAATACATGAATCTTGATTAAAAACAAAATGGTCACATATATAGAAATATGTAACTAATCTCAAAATTTCCCCCATCATCACACAGTGTAAATACTGTCTGCTGCACAGATCCTTCTGGACCCCGGAAAAACTTTCTAGACTGGGACTCGTAAACTCAGATAAATGCTGGAGCTGCCTAACTGAGGTTGGAGACCTTGCACGCATGATTGTTTTCTTGCCCTGTGCTTCTGTACTGCGAAGAAATCAATTAAACATAAAAAACATTTTTGCATTGCAAGTTAACTCTGGACCCGGTCCTAACATGCTTAGGCCCCTGGATTATATCTAACCCCCACTTCACAAAGCAGAACTTCTACTTTTGGACTTACTACTCACCCTAGGAGTCAAAACAATCCTTTGTGATTGTAACAATATCAAATCTATTTCATACCATACTTGGTGAGCCTGGGTATGCTTTCTCAGGAGCTCAGACAACATTATTCTCAACCAAAACTTAACCACAGCAGATCCAGGCTGCTTTGGCTACCCCCAGACGCTTACTTACAGACCATCACACCCCTGAATGGAGGGGGTGGAATGCGCGCCATTTTTTTCCACCTGTTTTTTTTTCCCTTTAAGTATACACAACAGCAGACACAATGTACACCTCAATACGCCACCTCACGTCTCACCCACCACCAGTCTACACTTGAAGCATGCGTTACAAATTATCATCACCACCAGTAAATAATTGTATTGCAACCTATAAGCAACCTGAAGTGAATACTATAAAATGTCAAAGAAATATCACAGATATTACTGAAATGTTATGTATGAGTAGCTGTAAAGCTTTGACTCACAAGGATTTTGTGTGCTGATCACTGTGAAACCAGAACACAATGGGTGTGCCCAACACCGAAAAAAAAACTGCTGTGCCAATCTAGGAACCAGAAACAATCAAATGTGTGCTGATCATCGAAAACTGACGATAGGTGTTCCAGTCACAGAAGAACAGATGTGCCACGCAGATACTAGCAGCAGTATTTAGATGCACTCTTCCCCAGGAAAACTGGTCATGAGGGACCAGCACCCCAACAGGCGCCAATCCTGGACTCCACACACCTTACAAGTTCACACATTCAACTGACAAGAGTCCGTGTGACTTTAATAATGTATACCCACTTTGGCAACCAACGTCTCAATATATCCACCCAGTGTTACACCGTGACTCAGCTTCAAGGACTAGATTGTCACACCTGATGCTCTCAGAACAAAAGTACTCCTCGTAATGTGCTCCAACAGCACCCAATGGTTTCAGAATACAATAAGACATCACGAAAACTAGACCAGCAACTCACAATGGCTGCCCAGCGTGAGAGAGCGGCACTGTACACAACAATGGCCGCAAATGCAGCAGGATGTCACCTCGTAATGGCAGTCACCACCAATATGACCAACACTCAGGATGACACCAGGGAACTAGACCGGCAATTCAAGCATAGGCCGCACTTGCACTGTGCTACTCCTTTGGATTTCAATCAGCAATACGTCACCAAATGCAGACCGGACTCACCTCACATAGGACATTCCGAACACCCTCACAGACGGACCAGCGGGCCATATCGGCTTCTTGTGGAAGTCAGGTAAAAAATACAGAAACACACCAGAATATCACAATGCGATCTGACCGCCAGCACCACTCCATCTCATCCTCGTCACCATTTCTGAAAAGATGGAGTCCACACAGGTAGGTTTGGGTATGTGGTTATTTAATATAGATAAGACCCTCAAAAGGAGTGGTGCCAATGTGACCATCATGAAGATCTTCACATCTCCAACCATCAAACACAGCACACCATTTTCGAACATTCCATGTTCCACCCCAACATTCTACCTACCTATGTCCCATAAGCTTATTGATACAAGGGATAGGATAGGCTATTTTTCTCAAAACAAGGAAAGTGTTTATTTATGCAGTAATCATTTCTGTAGCCTAAAGCCTCAGTTCAACAAGTCACTGGTAGCTAAAAACCTCAACTCTGTGGACTTGCCCTGATGTCCCTCTACCTTTCATGGTTTATATATTTTGTCGTAAAGAGTTCCATTTCTCTTTTTGTCATAATTATTTATCTCAATTTTGTGGTTTATTCAAATAATTATTTGCTTGCTAAAATTCGTTTCTTTGTTATGTTCAGCAAGTTAATTCAGTCTCCTTTAATATTCTGGTCAGTTTCATTTCAGAGCTTCTACCTGAGGGATAAACTTTACACTTGTTATATCCTACAAGATTATCACTATTTCATTAACATATTTTACCAAAGAAACTTCTTTATGGATATATCTAAATTAATCCAAAAAGTTGTGTTTAGTATATCAGATTGTCTGTGTTTCATTCCAGTCATTCTGTGGCTGGCGTAGAAACAAAGCCAAAGCTGGTTCCCAAAAATTTGTAGAAAAGGCCAAAACTATTGTTGACAATACATTATCTACCAGTGATATCTCTGCACATGCTCATATTAAATACATACAGTGCTATAGGCAAATACTAAGTAGCAAGGATATTTATAAGATTTTGAGGCAGTGGAGGCTCTTAATTACTGTAGAATATAAGGGTGCTCCACTTATATGTGATTTATTACACACTGGCTCTAAGATGTGCAATTGTACCTACCTCAGAAATGTGTGTTGTGTATTTTATTAAACTACCAACGTTGTCGCTAGTGACTAGCAGAAGGTGTCTTTTCAGTGGAAAAAATATATCTGTCAACCTCTTAACTTAAAATTGTAGATCATGTTATGCCTTTAAGAGCATAATCCCATTTCAGTGAATGGAACATTTTCCACAGGTGTAGCCTGTTGAATTACTTTAAGTCCACAAACATGATAGGACTGTGTCACAATGACTTCATGATGACTGTATAATGTCGTCAGTGATATTGTCAATGATGTCATTTGAGATGTCATCAGTGACTTACCAGGCCATGATACACAGCTTGGGTTGGTCACTAATGGTGGTTTGGGTGCTGAGCCTGGAGTTATGGCATGGAAAGAGAAAGAGCGTGAGAGATCGATTATGGGTCCAGAGCAAGAGGGCCAAGTACACCTTTTGCACTTGACTCTCTGTGGTAGTGCAGGTCGAGCAGCCCAATGCTTCTCAGGAAGGGGGGCGGGAGTGGAGGTAGTGAACAAAGGCTCATAACTCAAAATACGTCCAATAGCAGCAATACAATAAGAGACTGAGCAGCCAAAAACTTGCTTTTAAGAAAAAAGAGTATTTATATACAAACACAAAGTGAAATACGGCTTACACAAATCAGTACTCTAGTGTTGGTAGCCAAGCCCCTGAGTCTCACTTCCATTTCCCTATAATGGTAGTGGTTATTCCCCATTCATGATAAACGATATTTAGGTTAGGCCTCACTAACATTCTGAGTCTTATGAGTCCCAATCCGACTCTTTCAAAGTCAAAGGTGAGGTGTTCCAGCATCTAAAGCATTATGAGGCAGAAGAAGTTCCTCTGGGCCCTTTGGCCCTGCAGTCATTCATACCTGATTCTGCAGGGGTTGCTCTACTGGAGTCTCTGGGAGCCTTCCACACTCAAATATCGTGGAGGACTGCAGACGCTGCTGATGGTGAGTAAAACTATCTGCTTTGTTAGTGCAGTGGCTGGTCATTCACAGCTCTTCCTCTGATGACACAATAAGTTCCTCTGACCCTTCTCACAGGTAGGAGGAGGATTGGTCGGGTTCTGATACTTTAGTTGGGGCTTAAGCACGCACAGGTCATCACGGCGTCGTTACCTCTTGAGGTCACTAAAACCAGGCAATGATTCTTGCTCCTCATGGTTCTGGAATATGGGGTCTCCAACTGTACTCTGCACACGGGATACGGTGCGATCAGCAAAGTTGTAATGCAATCTTCAATGCGGGGAAGCCACCTTTACTCCACACATGGGCTATCGCCTGATTGGCACTGCTCAAATGCAATCCTCAAAGTGCCCACCTCTGGCACACAGGCTTATTACCCTGTACACTGGTGATGGCCCAGTCAGTGCAGCAACTACCTCCTCACACCAACCAGTGGGGATCCAGCCACCAGGATCGGCCACTGGGCCTTGCTCTCTCTAAGCACTCTCCCCTTTCTCACAGTGCACACTGGTCTTAGCAAGCAGGCAGGTGCTGACGCTCCAGGTTCCAGGGCAGGCATTCTTGGTTTTCTGTGAGTGATATCCAGTCACCCAGCTGGGAGACTGGTATACCTTAGCCCCCAGTCCTAGTTGCAGGTAGAAGTCTTGCAGATATCTGCGGCCTGTCCTAAATGTCAAAGGGGCTACATCCCCTCACCTTTTTCTTGAAAAGAAGAGTGTCTGTCAGGCTGAGCAAAGGGCAGCCTGACACACTCTATTTTTAGGTCAGGCAGCCAGGAGCCAAACATCCGCTACATGTGCAGGCTTCTGGCTGCCTGAGCTAAACTTTGCTGGGCTGAAGAAGTCACATCTCCTGTGGGCGTGACATCACCTGCCAAGCAAAGGACCTCAAGGCCATCCTTTCATGACAAGGGGCAGCGTCACTAATTTCCTCGGACCTTGGTGCTTCAGTTCTAATCCCTGAAATGCCCAGGGCCCAGCGCTAGTCAGTGACAGATTGTCACAGAGTAGGGTGGAGTCGGCAACTCTCACTGATCCCATCTCACTCTGTGACGAGTAGGGACTGCTGCCTTCCCTCATTGGGGTCAGCCAATGAGGGAAGGCAGAGGTCCAAACCTTCATGGGACCTCTGAGGCAGATCTGCAGGCAAGTGTGATATTTTTGTTTTTTAGTGTTTGGTGCATGTGTGCATGAATATTTGTGAGTGAATGTTGTGAATGGGTGGTGTGTGCTTGTGTGTGAATGCATGGGTGTGAGTCAGTGTTTGTGTGCTTTTGTGTCCGTCCGCCCCCCTCCCTGCTATGTGTACTGGCCGCTGTTGCTTGCAGAGCTTCTCTTCCTTGACATACAGCCCTACTGGCTGCTTGACAGTTGACAATTTTTAGGGCCTCGAACTAACCTTCTTAGAACGTTTCCAGACATAAAATGTGATTTAGTTTGTGAATCTTTGAAGTTTGTGTTGTGTATTCTGTTATCTTTTGAAGTGCCCACTTCTCTGCCTTGCCTTTCCTCCAGAAAGCAGTCTGTCACAGCAGGAACGACTTCAAATCTTTTATTCCCACACACACAGGCCATGGGAGTGACGAGAGGGTCCCACTTGAATATCAACTACAGTGATTAGCACATCAAAGGGCTATCCGGGGGCATCAGCCCTACTCTCTAAGATGTGCTGAGGCCCCTCCCCAATGACCACTCTCTGAATCAAAGATCAAGTGCTGCATACTAACTTGATGTAGGCCAAGGGTGAGTTAAGCATACAGCAGCAGGACTTTACGTGAGTGGGCCTGTAGGCCTGTCTCCAGTGACACAGGTAAAAAGGCCTGATGCTGCCACCAACTTGCTCGTACTACTTAATGTCTGGTAAAGCCAGTAGCCTTTCTCCATCATGAGGGTAGCGCTGTGGACACCACTCTCTTTCCAACAAGACTGAATTTGTGAGATAGGCTTAAGTCATGTTGCAAACGCATGAGCCATGTTCGCCCATGACAACAAACATCAGCACCAGGGTTCCAGGTGTCTTTGTAGCTGTGGCTCTCTGGGCAGAGGGACTTTTCAGTCTCAACAGACACCTCTCTCAGATCAGACTACCTGAACCAGGTACTAACCTGGAGAGGTTGGGTGGTCAGAACAGCAAAACCGGCGGGAAAGTCAATTGCCATTCCTGTGGCTCAATCCACTCTGCCCTCCACTACAAAGTCTAACCCTTGAAGAGAAATAGACCATCTCAGCAACTTGGAATTCTCTCTCTTCATAGCGATCAGCCACTTCTGTGTTTATGATACATTTGCACTACAAACTTATGGGGTGATTTAGATATTGACGTTGAGGGAACTCTGTTGCAACAGTGACGGTGTTCCCTCCGCCCCCACCAGCACAGTAGTCAGCACACCTGATTTAAGTCTTATTGGGCCGTAGGTTTGACTACGGTGGCAACTACTCCATCACTGCCGTAGCCAGACTTCCCCAACAGAGTCCTAGAATGGCTCTCACTTCAGTCTGGGTAGTAGGCACCTCCCACTCCACTACAAAGTGAATCTTGGCATTCAGTGGGCAAATCTTCCCTGTCCCCACCTCATGCCCAAGGAAGACCATAGAGCACTGCCCGACCTGACAGTTTGATTTGTCTTGATGGTTAATTCCACCTCCTGTAAGCTTGGCAACACCTTGCCAAAGTGTTTCAGTTGTTTCTGCCGTTAATTGCTGAACACTGCGGTGTCATTCCAAGTAGGTCACACAGAACTCGTCCGTCCCTTTCGAAAACATGGTTCACCAGGTGCTGAAGTGGCTGGAATATTCTTTAAGCCAAAGGTCATCACCTTAAATTTGTATAGCTTGTCTGGTGTAGATAATGGGGGTGATTCTAACTCTGGCGGGCGGCGGAGGCCGCCCGCCAGAGTTCCCCCTCCAGAATACCACTCCGCGGTCGGAAGACCGCTGCGGTGATTCTGGGTTTTACACTGGGCTGGCGGGCGACCGCCAAAAGGCCGCCCGCCAGCCCAGTGTAAAACAACCGTCCCACGAGGACGCCGGCTCCGAATGGAGCCGGCGGAGTGGGAAGGTGCGACGGGTGCAGTGGCACCCATCGCGAATTTCACTGTCTGCAATGCAGACAGTGAAATTCTTTGTGGGGCCCTCTTACGGGGGCCCCTGCAGTGCCCATGCCATTGGCATGGTCACTGCAGGGGCCCCCAGGGGCTCCACGACACCCCATACCGCCATCCTGTTCCTGGCGGGCGAACCGCCAGGAACAGGATGGCGGTATGGGGTGTGTGAATCCCCATGGCGGCGCAGCGAGCTGCGCCGCCATGGAGGATTCAAAAGGGCAGCGGAAAACCGGCGGGAGACCGCCGGTTTTCCACTTCTGACCGCGGCCGAACCGCCGCGGTCAGAATGCCCTGCGGGGCACCGCCAGCCTGTTGGCGGTGCCCCCGTCATTTTAGCCCTGGCGGTCGACGACCGCCAGGGTTAGAATGACCCCCAATGTGTTTTTTCTTGGATATCTCATGCTAAGGCAGTCTGCCAGTGTTCACTGGTCAGATCGAAGGTGCTCAAGTACTTTGCAGAACCTAACCAATCCACAAGCTTATCTACTCTCTGGGATTGGTTGGCATTGGTTCTGGTTACCTTATTGAATGCTTGGTAGTCCACACAGAACCACATGTCAGTAGATCCTTGCTTAGGTACTAGCACCACCGGTCTAGACCACGGACAACAAGATTTTTCAGTTACCTTGGGATCCAACATTTTGTCAGCTTCCCTACTAATGCATCTCACAAACCAGTGAGATATTTTGTACACCATGCCCTTCACTTGCCGACTATTTTCTTTGTCATGTACACAGATAGGTGTCAACCCTGGAGCCAGTGAGAAGAGGTTGGAAACTGTCCATACACTGCTCTACACTCTCTCTGCTACTCAGGCATTAACTCACAGACTAACTGAACCCCTTCCACAGTGCCATCTCTCATGTCACTATGCAACAATTCAGGAAGAGGCTCACTGACTTCCTCCACTTCCTCTGCCATTGCCATGGATATTCACTGTGTAATCTCTCCAGAGGTGAGGCTTAATCCTATTCATATGAAATATATCATCTTGGGTTCCCATGTGTCATCTTTGTCCACCACGTAATTTACCAGAGAAACATGAACTACCTTGGCGGCACACATGATTTGTCGTCCATAGCCCAAGTACAAATAGGCTTTAGTACCAACACCTCCTGATATTTCCTCATGGCTTAGGTTTTAGAGCATACCGCTCCTTCAGCTCTAGGCTAACCTTAAGGGTTTCCTCTGTCTGAGCCATGTATTGCACCATCAACATCCTAAAGCCAATCACATAGCCTGTAATATCCTTCTGTGGAGACTCAGAGGTTCCTTTCCACCTTTCTCTGACTAAGTTGAGTAGACCATGAGCCAGGTGTCTATATAGAAACTGAAAGGGACTGAACTCTACCCTTATTCTGCAGAATCTCTCAGTAAGCAAAGAAGGCTGGAGAAGATCCAACTTCTTCCTGAGGTTCTCCTTCAGAGTTCCATCATGCTCTTCAGAATTTTGTTAAACGCCTCCATCAAACCAATTGTTTGTGGGTGATATGATTTAGAGAAGTAGTATGTCACACTAGCTTCCTCTGACATCTCTCTCCTGTAAGACAAGATGAAATTGGTTCCCTGGTATGAAATTGACGTGATCCACCACAAACAAAATATATTTGATTCCTGGCTTTGGAGCGTCACATGAATCAACTACGTCTATTCCCACCCACTCAAATGGAATACCTTCAATTGGTAGAGGCATTAACGACGCCAGAGTCCTCCTTCCTGACTTAACCATACACCTGGCAAGCAGGTCAGGTTTTACAGAACCGATCTGTATCTCTGCGCATCTCTGGTCAGTAGAACATATGTTCCAATCTGTCCTAGGTTTTCCTAATGCCCAAGTGTTGTGCCAAGGACACTTTATGGGCCAATGACACAAGAACTTCCTGTGCACCAACAGAACCACTAGCCTCTTGCTAGATCGTGGCTCATGATTCACTGGCTCACAGTACAGTAGGCCATCCTTCCAGCCAACATAGTCTTTTTTCCAACCAGTCTATTGCTGACCTGCTCCTGAGTGTGCTTCAGAAGTACCACATTTATAGGGCACACATCCTGTGGCCTGCGGAAATCTGCCCGGGTAGGCCCTCACTGTATCTAACAACTGTTGCAGCTCTGGATGTGCCGCAGACAACACCACCTGACCCGCTTCAGAAGCCTCATCCTCCTCTCCCTTGGAGCAGAAGCTATGACATCCAAAGCCAGTGCCTTCACCAGAGTCTGTCCTTTCTTGCAAACTACCTTATTCCAGTCCCTGCAAATCTGTAATGGTTATAGTCTCCTCAAGAGACTGATGTGCAGCCTATCTTCTGGTCAACGCACCTGATATGGTCGAAGCCATAAAGGCTTCTTGTCCTGGCACCAAGCCGTGGGCAATCAAATCATTGCCCAGGAGACAACAGCACCTTGCTTTTCCCTTAACCCAGCAGTGACCAGGGCGTCTTTGCCATTGAGCTTAATCTCAGTTCGGGCAAGTGGGTATTCCATGCCCTCTTCACTGGCTACCAAAAGCCAGGAAGAATATCCTCAGTCTTAAGTTATTTCCTCTCAACCATCGTACAGAAGGCTCCAGTATCCATCAGGGCAGAAGTTTTCCTACCATTGATCCTAACTTTCTGCACAACCCCACTGTGTTAGGATGAATGTGCTATAGAGCATCTGAGTCCTTCTCTCAAATGCCCATAGTAAAAGGTTGAGCGCAACCTAAACCCTTGGGTTTCTTTACCCACATGAAGCATACTAGCAATTATCGGTGGAGC
This sequence comes from Pleurodeles waltl, assembly GCF_031143425.1. NCBI lineage: Eukaryota > Metazoa > Chordata > Amphibia > Caudata > Salamandridae > Pleurodeles > Pleurodeles waltl. The sequence goes on along the minus strand of NC_090446.1, from coordinate 1,327,011,028 downwards.
TGATGCTAGGTCTTTCACCTCACAGCCTCCTTTAAAGTGTCCCACCCTATGATACTTGTAGCAAGTCACAATCTTGGACATTGAAGAATTTCCTTCTCCTCCTTTCTCATGATGCTCCACACTGGACACGCCATTACCATTTTTCCTGTGCCTTCCTCGGGCCCCATTAAAATTACCCTGGCCCTTTGATTTGGCACCAGACTGGGGAGAGCTCTTGCTCCCCTTCCGCTTACAACCTTGCTGTTCCAGCCTTTTGTTCTCCCTGTTAGCTAACCACTTGGTATTCAGCATGCAAGCTTCTCTGAATCCTTCTCTGTGTGATCTTACAGGTATTGCCTAAGTGTGGGAAAGCACTCCTCTTTGAGTCACTCTGTGACCATCATCTGGTTGAGGGACTGAAAAACCATGGCCTTCATCCCCGTCGCCCATTGATTTCACTCTTACAATACTCCATGAAATCATGTGGCAAATGGAACATCATCTGCTCTCTTTCATTCCTTTTAAGTTTAAAGAAAAAATGTATTGAATATTCATAGTATTATATCAAAATACTATACATCTTAGAAAACATTATAAGTATGAGTATCATAAAATAGGAAGGTGAAATACCAAAACAAAGTATAGAAAGGAGAAAATAAAAAGAGTAGAATAAAAAGAAAAAAAAAAATATTTGAGTGTATCTTAGTAAAAATTTGATAAAAACAACTTCATTGCTTAGAAGGGAAAAAAGTTTAAATTAATATCAACAAATTAAGAGCAACATTAGTTATATATAAGAATTCAAGGGGGTGTGGGGTACCTCCTTAATTTGTGAGTTATGTAAATTGACAAACTGTGTAGAGGAATCTAGAAAAATCACTGGTACCAGAGAATGACTCTTTTGATAGCAAGGGAGAGAAGACTGATATGCCCTCTTTCAGGTCTACGATTATAACTAGGGCTCCCATGAGAGATCATGAATTCATTCCAGGCCATCAGCTGATGAGAGAGACAGCATGGGGAGTTAAAAATTAGGATGATATTTCCTTAAAGGCAGGCATATTTAAACAGATATTTGTATGTAATGCTAATATTTACCTAAGGGTGTAGTGTTTTGCTGTATTGGCTGTTTAATTTGCTAAAATGCAGCAGGCATCAACGTATGAGTGCATGTTTTTCAGTTAAATAAATGTGGAACTATACCATTTTACTACTCCGTTTGTTCTTAAAACACAAAACAAATATGAGTAAATACCAATAAGGTAGGCATAAATTAACATGATAAATACAGACGGAAATGTTTAAAAAAATAACATAAATCTGGGAGCCCTAATTATAACAAACACCTTACCACCAGGATTGAAATTAGATATTGGAGAAATCCTTCCAGGGTTTAGTTATTTGTTGAGAGGCATCTGCAAGTAGTAATTGTAAATATTTACTTTTACTGAATGACAAGGCTAGTCATCGGACAAACTGCCTAGAAATATAATTTTAAAATGAAAGGGTACTTGGGAATGAAAAATTGTGTTTATCAGTTTCCAAAACGTCACCCAAAATTGATAAGTGGAAGGACATTCAAACAAAATACGCTTTAGGTCAGAAGACCTGACATTTCATAATCAACAAGAGGAAGGGTTATTCGATTTAATTTTTTGCAGAAGAGCTGGCGTGACCAGGAGTCTATTGTTAAAAAAAAAAAAAAAAAAAGTTTGAGGATCTCTGTATTTTAAGTCAAATTGTATTCTGTAAAGGAATTGGAAAATACAAATTTAAATATTTTTCCTATTGTAGTTCAACATCTGTCTTATCTTAGTTATCTAGAGGAGTAGTGGTATTAATAAGGCATGCTGAAGGGAATGAAGACAATAATGTTGTTAATTGAGGAATACTGTTATTATATGAGTGATTGGAGTAAAGTTGGTAATATGCTGTGGAAATTGTAGAGATCAGTAAAACATAATTAGTGTTATAAGAGGAAGAAAGAGAAAAACGTGATTGAAGTTGAGTGAATGAAAGGCAGGAAGCTTTATCAATCAGTTAATGTACCCATAGTAAGCCTTTCTCATTCCAGGTCCTCCAAAAATAGTTCTGTTGATCTTCTTAATATGTTTGTTGAACCATATGAGAAAATAAAGAAATTAAGCTTTATCTGGAAGATAAGATTAGAACATAGCACATAGGAATTTACATGCAATTTAAGAATACGGAGGGACATAGATAGAGGTTTCCGATTAAAGGATACAAATTCTTGAAAAGAAAAAGGATGAATGAAAGAGGCCTAAAATTCTACCCATAAAGAAGGGGAGATAGATTCGTCTTCAGATGTGGAAAACAGGCTTTTTTCATAAAAAGTGCAATGTGAAAAGAGAGAGAGGCAGGAAAATTGACTACTCTTAATTGTTTATGTCATTTTAGTTTTGAAAGGCCATTCAAGCTTTTTGTTATTCCACAAGAAGGTTGAGAGAATAGAAGACTTTTGTTTTTAAAAATGTAGACATGAACTATTCATAGGAATGTGGAGATATAAAAAAAGTATCACAGGTACCAACATCATCTTGAGTGTACCTAATCTTCCCACCAGGATAAGGAGTTCCATCTAGTTGTAAGGGTTGTTAAAGTCAAGAGAACCACTTTCATACTAGTCAAAGCAATTTATTTTATTGAATCAGTTAACCAAATACCTAGGCATTTGACTTTATCCTTATTCCAATGACAATGAGAGGAGATGAAATCTGAGTGAAAACACCATTTATTGAGCGGAAGTATTTCACATTTATCTGAATTTAGTTTATACCCCGTGTGAGAAATGGGATCTCTAGTTGGCAGAGGTATGCACCCTGTCCAAGTAGGGACCACAATCCTAATCAGGGTAAGTCGGATGCACACCCTAAATTAACCTGTGCTCACCTTCTGGTAGCTTGGCATAGAGCAGTCAGGCTTAACTTAAGAGGCAATGTGTGAAGTATTTGTGCAACACATAAAATACAGTAACTTAATGAAAATACCACAAAAATACACCACACTTGTTTGGTAAAATAGAGAATATTTTTCTGAGTAACACCAGACCAAAACAACAAAAATCCAATCATTAGAAATCGAGATACTGATTTTAAAACATTAAATGTGAAGTAGTGCTTACAAGTCACTACCAGTCAAAAGGTTACTTGAGATTGTGAGGGACCAGTGCAAATCCAAAGTTTCGGCCTGACTGTGATGGAGGGTAGCCTTGCTACAGAACCCACGTAGGGTTTGCTGAGAAAGTACCTTGTATGGAACAGAGCATTGACGCCGAGGCACAATGTGTCAGTTTTCTCCATGCAGTTGGGTTATTGCGTTGTTGTCGGGCTCCATAGAGATGAATGCAATGCATTTTCGTCAAGCCGCGCTGAGCATTGTCGTCTGGCCGCGCAGGCTGTGGATCTGATATTGTCGACTAGCCTCTGTGTCAGCATTAAAGGGCGATGTGGCAACATTTTACACACACATGAGGCGATGCATCAGTTTTTCGCACGAATCAGCTGCAGAACACACCTATGAGGTCCAGGACTGGAGAGGGGCACCTCAGGCAAGGGAGGCAGAGTCCAGCAGCACCACATGAGTTGAAAGGAGTCTTTGATACTCCTGAGACTGCAGAAGAACAGGGGGCAAACCAGCAAGCCATAGGTGACACTCTGGTTCAGTAGGATGGGTCCAGTTCTTGTCCTCACCAGGGTAGAGATCATCAGGCAACAGCGGAGTTCAGCAATGCTGAGAAGCTGTTCCTTGGACCAGTCAGTCCAGGCAAAGATGCAAATCCTTACAGCACAGCAGTCTTTACTTGCAGAGTTCTTCCCAAGTCCAGTAGTGATCTGATTTCAGGGGATCAGAGCCCCAATATTTATACCGAAAAGTGCTTTTGATATGGGGGATTACTTCAAAGGATCTCTCTGAAGTGCGCAGCTCCCCCTTTCATCCCAGCCCTGGCTCTCGATTATCAGCAGGGGTAATCAGCCCTTTGTGTGGAGACAGGCACTTCCCTATTGAAGTGTAAGTGTAAGCTCCCCTCCACCCTTAAAGCCCAGGAAGAGACATCAGTATGCAGATAAATGCAGATACAGTTGAGTGTTGTGGGTGTCTAGAGGAATGCACAAATGTAGCTGTCGCCCAGACCAGAGGTGTATTTGAGACAGGCTGTCAGGCACGCAGAACAGTGAGAGCAGAGAAATTACCACTTTCTAAAAGTGGCATTTCTAAAATAGTAATAATAAATTTGACTTTACCAGTAAAGAGGATTTATCATTAACATTCCAATGATATAAAACATGATGTAGCTACTCCTTTCTGATCCGGAATTACAGCTTTAATATATATTAAGGAATTCCCATTGGTAACCTATGAGAGAAGCAGGCCTCACACTAATGAAAAACACCTTTGTGAGTTTTTCATTACCGGGACATGTAAAACTTAAAAGTACATGTCCTGCCTTTTGCTTGCACAGCACCTTGCCCTATGGACTACTCAGGGCCTACAAAGGGGTGACTTATATCTAATGAAGGGGGGGGGGTTACAGCTTTGCAAGAGGTTTTAAATGCCAGGTTGAAGTGGCAGTGAAACTACACACAGGCTGTGCAGTGGCAGGTCTGAGGCTTGTTTACCCGACTATTTAAGTGGGTGGCACAATCAGTGCTGCAGGCCCACTAGTAGCATTTAATGTATAGGCCCTGGGTATATGGTATACCACATTAGAAAGGACTTACATGTAATTTAAATATGGCAATTGTGGATACCTATGTTACCATGTTTAGGGGAAAAGCACATGCACTTTAGCACTGGTTAACAGTGGTAAAATACCCAAAATCCTAAGGCCCACAAAAAGATACAGCAACAAAAAAGGAGGTGAAAAGTGAAAACTCTGGGATAAGACCACTCTGAGGATGCCAAATTTAACACTCCGAAAGAAAAAGGCTAAATTAGTGAGTTCTACCAGAATAGATGGCGAAGAGGTTTATGGATGAGACACGAATAAAAGAATATCATCTGCGTGTACAGAGTATTTTACCTGTTTGTCACCATATTAGAAGCCACAAATGTCTTTATTTCCTTTGGAGATGAGACAGATTAAGGCATCTTTAAAGGAATCCCTAGCTTAACCAGAGGTCGTAAAATATGTGAGAAGTTGACGTAGTCTCAGAATTTAAATGTTTGAGAAATGGAGATGTCATTCAATAGGAAATCCATCAGGACCTGAAGCATTTTGCTTTTTAATGGATTGTACGGTAGTAAGGGTATATTGAATGGTAATAAAGAAAAATCCACATCTATATTAAGAGCCATCATGTTGGTGGATAAATAGGGAAGAATAGTCTCTTGATAAGGGTTTAAATCAGGAATATAAAGAGTATGATAATAATAAGTACATTCTACTAAAATATCTTTATCTCTACGCACTATATTTTTATCTCATAAAATAGAGTCAACCTTGAGGTCATCTTTCTTAACTTTTAGAAATGTTTCCCAGCTTTGTTTTGACCTCTGTAATACTCTGTGCTGGGTGTAAGAAGGTAAGAGACAGCTTCCTTTGTTGAGACCCTATTATAATCATATATAGGGGCTCATTAAGAGATTGGCGGTCCTAGGACTGCCAATGCCACAGTGGCGGTTGGTCAACCTCACTCCAGGCGGTCCGACCACCACATTACGTCCCTGGCAGTCGGACCGCCATCCCTGCCAGGAACATGGTTCCCGTCAGGCTGACGGCGGTCGGAGTTGTGGTCAGCCACGGGGGCGTTGAGTTCAGTTTCCGTCAATCTTTTCATTGTGGGGACTCCGCCATGAAAAGGCTGGTGGGAACACAGTGCAGGGGGCCACAGCGGGGCCCCTACATTGCCCACGACGATGTTGTGGGCAGTGCAGGGTCCTCTGTGCCCCAAACTCTTGCAGACAGTGCGCATTCCGAGGGTGCTGGTGTGCGCCAAGACCAATATCATAGCACTGTTCCCGCTGAGCTGACCAAAGGGAACGTCATAATATGATGTTCCCACTGGTCAGCCCAGTGGGAACTTCGTAATACGACAGTGGATGAGGCAGCCAGGTTGATGGCCACCTCATCCCTGCAAGTTTGGCAGTCGGCTCATCCAAACTCGTAATGAGCCCCTGTGCTTTAATCAACTCATCCAAATATTTTAGATTTAGAAGTGTAGTATATGTGTTTCAGTTGTTTAAAATGATTCATGATCTGTAGCGATTTTGTGGAATAAAGTCACCTTTCATTAAAAGCAAAAGAAAAATTTAATCTCTAGAGGCAGCCTTGAACGTGCCTTGTACAAACTGGGGGGAATCATCTGGTGTTTCTTTAACTTGAAAAAAATAATAATTATAAAATCTCAAAACTATGTGTGAAAATGGGATCAAGCAAAACAGAACTATTAAATCTCCATCGTTTGTTACTATGACTTACAGGGAGAAAGCCTGTATCTAATGTGACAGTGGCAAGATCAGATATTAATATAGCAAATTTCTGCATGTAAAATATGTTGGGAGAGAGAGGTTTGGAAACAAACAAATAATCCTGGATTTGGGGATTTGTGCAGGAGAGAAACATGTATACTCTTGTAGAATAGGATTAAATATCTCTAAGTGTCAACTAAAGATCTATGGATTGTAGTGAATGTGACTTGTGAATGCATAGGTAAAGGAATATATGTAGATTTGGATTTGCGATCGATAAAGGGGTCCATAATCATATTACAATCTCCACAAAAAATGACATATTCATCAGTAATTGACACTAATTTAGACAAAATATTGGTTCGGAATGACCTGTCTGAATGTGAGGGCGCATAAACATTAAAAATACCAAAAGTTATGTTATTTATAGTAAGAGATACTGATTCCTAGCTTCCCTCATAATCAGAGTCTTGGGAAATAACTTGAATATAAAAGGTTTTGTTGCAGAGAATGACCACACCATTGTTTTCCCTTGTTCTTGGGGAAGCATAGTTACAACTATCCCAATTCCTTTTAAGCTTGTTGACCTCTTTCTTTAAGATATATGTTTCTTGTGACAAAACAATATCAGCTTTCAATGTGGATAGATGAGACAATACCCTTGGCTATTTTATAGGAGACCCCAAACCTTTAATATTCCATGAAATAACTCTGAATCCTATAAGAAGTAAAACAATATTGAACATGTTGTCTATTAGAGTAACAGGTAAGACCAAAATGTTAGTATAGGTTATAAAGAGTAACGAAAAAGGGCAACAGAAGAATATAAAGGGGAAAACTGGTTGATTTGAATAAGAAAGAAAGTAGGAAAGATGAAAATAAAGAGAAACGAGGTAAAGGAAGAAAAAATTAAGAAAACAGAAAACATAAATGACAAAAAAAACAAAAAAGACATACCTCGATGACAAACAGATAGTTGAAGGTAATGCAGCTACATGAAGCAGATGATGCAAAGGAAACCAAACATCAAAAATGGAGACCGTACCACATAAAACGGTATTGTTGTACACTCCAAGACATAGAAACAATGCCTTAAGGGAAGTAAAAATGAATTAGCCTCACAGGGTCGTACAATAGGGAAAAAGTAGAAGATAAGGTACAAACTGTGGCTATAATGTGACCAACTGACCAATGCGAAAGTATAGAACAAGGTTTACATAAATCCACAAATTCAAGTGACAGAATCATCTTGAAGTATCTACTGGTTCTCCTTTACAGTTGTCTAAAAATTTTTGCTAAAGCGCAGGATCCTCATAGGTCATAGTTTTGTTCTTATGAGTCACCTTTTATCCTTCCCTGAGTAAACAAGGAAGGATGAAAGAAAGCAAATTTGGCATTCAAAGAGCAATGAGCTGGTCACATATCAAAGAATCGCTTTGGTCGGTCAGCTGTAGATTTGACAAAGTCTTGAGCAAAAAAATAGGTTTTTACCAGACCATGAATTATGATCTTTGGTTTAGCTGCGTTAATACTTTCAAGGAGGTCAGCGTACTCTGAACAGAAAATGATGGTTCCTCTAGGTTTTTTGAGAAGACGATGGATGACCAGAAGAGAGGTTGAGTCTCTGCGTCCATTGTATATTTAAAAGAGGGGAGGCTGGCGTATCCAGAGCTTTAGGTATGAATAATTGAAAGAAAGAGATGAGATCCGAGCCTTCTAGCCCTCTGTCGGACCATAAATGGGAAGGTTGTTTCTTCTGTTATGTTTTTCCAAGTTTTCAGTATGTTTTTTCAAGTGCTATACTTGAGATTGAATGTTTGAGTCTTTGTAGTATCCTGGAGATCATTGAACCTTTGTTCCACTTGAGTAACTCTATCTTCGGTAAGTGACCATAAATCATCAAGAATCAGAAGTTTTTCCTCAAGTATAAGTTCCATTGAAATAGTAGCAGGAGCCTTTGTGGGAGACTGAGGATCTTTTTTTAGCTCTTTTACTAGTTGGGATGTGTCAAATTAAGTTTTGCAGTTATTTTAAAAGTACCAGATGGTATCAAACCAACTGTGGAAGTAGGAGAGTCCTGACAAGTGCCCTTAGGACCCTCTATGGTATTGTTCAATGTGGAGGAAGAGTTTGAAGTGTCAATTTTGAAACTATTAGAGGAAACAGGTCTGGTTGGTTGTGAAGTTTAAAGCTTCTAGCTTTCCCCATAAGGTGAACTGTAGGTAAGTGATGTGCGCGCAGTAGTTGTCTGAAGGCAGCAGTGTGTAAATGACAGAGAGCAGTCACTATGATAGACAAATAGAATAGTTTAGCGGAGGAATGCCAGAATTAGTGGAGAACCATCGCCTTATATTTTCCTATAGGACGTCTGAAAAACATGAGGTGCTGCAGGGGCGAGCATGTGGAATACCATTGCAGTTTCATAAACAAAATGCTGGTAGCGACATTTCTGTCAGAAAGCCCGCCATCCATGAAGAGAAAAAAACTACACCGTGTGTAGCAGCGGACTAAAAAATTTACCTGGTTCTAGAGAAGAGGTTCTCCCCACATGTGCAGCTGAGTAGGCGTTCCGGTTAGTGTCCTGGTAGACAACTGCTGGGCCCCTTCCCAGCCACACTGCAGCTCCTCAGGTGACGGCCATCTCAGTCCGGCGTCAAGCCACACCCCGCGAGGAGAACCTATTCTACATGCATGTGATCCAATTATGCTACATACTGTCCCAGACTCCATTTACCCTTAAATTTAGTTAGTTTGCAGTTATTATGCAGCACAATAACGTTGTGAAAAAGTATGGTTCACTTTGTTTACCTTCCGGATGGCTTTGAGCTGTACTACTACATGAATTTTCGATGACCTCAGCATTGGATTACTTCAATGCTAAATTAATAATTTCACTATCAGGACCCCATTAAACCTATGAACAGTTTTTCACCCTCAAACATTCTCTAGCACTTCCCCAGGGCATCACCTCCTTCGGATATATAATAGTTTAGCCATGCTCACAGCATGCTTACATGCCTGGTACGATCCCCACCTCCCCCCATCAAAGCTGGTACCTCACTCCTTCAGTTTTGCAAGAAACTCAAGAACTGTGCCTTTGACAAGGTCCTAGCCAGGACCCGCAGGCCTACACCCCTGGGTGACGTGCAACGTACAAATACTTTTAACATAACGTAACAACCTCAATTCGTTATTTTTTGGGAAATCCATCACTTCTTTTGAACCCCAACCTGAGCAGTATATTTGCGCACCAAGGTATGCCCGATTATTCTTTATTATTTAACACAAACAGATAAAAATTAGTACCGCACTGATTACATATTCCGATGTATGCAGTTTGGAAATGACGCACACATACTCACTGGCTGGATTCAGGACAGAGTGACATTGTTTCCTGTTTTTGAGTTGTCATTGCTAAAGGTTAAGCAGTAGATATCTCCTAAATTCATTAAGCAGAACCCCTGAAAGTCTTGGCCTTGCTGGGGCATAGTTTAACAACTTGTTGCATAATTGGCCGAAGACCTTAGGCCCGCCCAAAAGACTCATTACCTCACTACAGTTGTGAACAATCGTTATATGAACACTGATTATGAGCTATCGTTGTCCAAATAGGTGTCCTTGCTACTGCTTTTTCTCAACTCCCATATCTTGGATATCCCCTCTGCTTCAGTTTGCCCTCCCTGTAACGTTGGCAAAAAACGTAGTCATGCCAATAAATCATTTTTTCATATTTGAAGAATCAGTAGTGCCCTACAAGTTTATTATTGAATTCGAACTTTAAGCCATATTTCAGCAGCTTAGACAGCGCTGTACTCTTTGTTTTCCATGTTAAGGTGTCCGATGAGCTCGGGCTCTTTCTTTCAGGAGAGCCTTGGAAATCCACTCGATTGTTAAGAGTTTAGTCATTTTACCTATCTTAGGTCATAGCATCACATTTCTGGTCCTTGGGTAGGACATCGAGTTGGTCAACAGTAGCACTTGTCCAGAAAACAATCTGTAAGTCAAAGTCTCTGATTTCTAATGCGTGAAAGCCATTCAGTATTCGGCGAGTTCAGCACATTCTTGATGCCATAATTGGAAGTTTGGGTGTGGATCTTCATTATTAAATGTTATGCAGGTATTTGGAATGTTGGGAACTCTCCTTCACAAAATTACTTTTATTTAATTATTTTCAGTAAGTAACCCCTTCATGTTGTTGTGTATACATGTTTAATTACGTTTTAGATTAGTTTTCCTGTGATCTACATTCACATTCTTGGATCTTGCTTTCCTCTTCTTTCCACTATATGCCAGTAGGTTTCATGATGTTATTTACAAGCCACCTATTCCTGTATATTCCTCTATTAAATGAGTTTCCTGTGTTATATTGCTAAAATCTCTCCGGAAGTTTGGTCGAGTATTTTATTGTTTTTTTAGGTTTGGGAGAATGGAAAGGGGCTGAGGAAATATACGATTAGTAAGGGCGCAGATCTTTAGACGTATTTCTACCTAGCAGGTTAAACATTTGCTGACTTTTTTGTGCATTTTCATCGAGTCAAATAGGGGAGATTGATGCATGTCCTCTCTCACATTCCCCACTCACCTGCAGTCTATTCTGGCTTCTGTGACAGACTACAAGAGCTAGAGCTGTTCCTGCACCAGGGCTGAAGGTGATTTGCCTGATCCTTCCAATTGAGAAAGATTACCACAATATGTGTGGGTTCCTGGGCTGCCCTCTCTTTACTCGTCTATGTCCATCCCACTGATAGATTGTAAAAGTGGGACATAAACTCCAGGAGGTGCTCAGGTAACCGACAATGAAGCCCTTCTCGTGCCTCGGATAGCCATGCTTTACGGCATGGTTGTCATTTAGTGGTGAGTAGTGGTAAGTACTATTCAGTTAGCATTTGCATGATTCATCTTAGTCACTTTGAAGTGCCACTTGCTGTGATGTAACCAAGGTCATAGGTCATGAGAGATCACAATTTATGTCATACGAGTTAAAGTCATTTAATGTCACCCCAGGTCAGAGTGCCTTAATGTTAACTATCATGCCGCAATTATTTATTTGTTTAAAAATATCTGAAGTTTTTTTATATTTAATTGATGCTACTGGATACATTTTTAAATAATATTCCGCGTACTGCATTATATTGAACATGCTCTGACTCTGTTTCCAGGAACTCCACTCGTCGAATGAGGCTGACAAACACTCCTTCTTGTCCTTTGTGGAGCATCTTGATGCCGCCCTTCTCCCTCCCTATCACTCTATCATGGAGCGCCTACAGGTAATTGCTTTCATTGTGAGGGCCACCTTTTTACCTAAGTTGGTGTTCCAAACCACCTAGGCTCACTACCTTGTCCTCTTTTCTCTAAGGGTCACAGCTCGCTTGCATTTGTCTCAGCGAGGCCACGTTAACTAGCAATTTGGTCTCAGAGGATTTAGAATCACTTTACTTGCAAATGTAATTTTGTGTTACATTTTGACCATTTGGTTTGTATGCAGAGGATAATAATGTTATTAGTAATAAATAGTTGTAAGGCCTCCCCAAGCAATAACAGTTGTCTTAATTGATAGCCCATTTGCTTCGTTTTATTTTCCAATTTGTTTTATTATCCACACTAACTGCTCTGACCCTGGTAGGCACCTTCCCACCCTTGTTGCCTGCACATAATCTGACGGGCAGGCTTACTTTCCTTAATGATAGCATGCGACGTTCTAATGGTCAAAGATTGTACCCAGTTTCCCTCATGTAGTTAGCCACTTCCTAATTCAGCTCGCCATCTTGCAAGAAGGTGCCTTCTCAAGGACTGCTGGCTGTAGTTTTTTATGCTTGCCTGGAATTAGGCCCACCCTTGACCTCCTCCCTCTGCTCTCAACCACACTCCTTGTCAGTCAGCTGATCTCCCCCCCTCTTCTTCTGAAAACAGTAGAAGTACCTGTTTCATACTACATAAGTATAGCACCACTAAAACAACAAGCATTTGCAATACAGTGGGTCTCGCCTTTGCTCGAGTAGAGCTAGTAGCATTGTAAACTCCTAACCGGACTTTTCTTGCCACATAAACTGAAAATGGAAAGTAAAACAGTTTTACATAAGCAAGCTGATGGCCACCATGAGTGTGTAGGAGACACACAAAAGGAAACAGAAGTTAGCTCCCAGTCAAACGTATCAACAAAAGTGCAATTATTCATGTAACAGGGTCAATGGCTTGACTACTGCCCAGCGAGATCGCGCTACGTAGGAAATAAAAAGAAAAAGTAGTCCAGGTGCCATGCGGAAAACAAGGAGCATCGTCTGTTTTTAGTAGTTTACCAGTGCTCTCGATGGAGGGCTAAACACTGGAAAAGGCATGATGTATGCATGCCTTTCACTAACGAAATCAGGGGAATTTTAAAAGGCAAGCCCACTAACCAACCAAACTGAAGGATGTGGTTAAAAGCCCACAGAGAGATTATAACAGGGGCCAGAGCGCCTGCGCGCTCAACCCTAAAAAAGACAAACATACACACACTAACTCAATCTCTATCTTTTTCCCTTTTCCCCCCTTCTCTTCCTGTCCTAACACCCCTCACGATTGGGTCACCTGGTGGGTTGGGGAGTGAGTGAATGGGTGGAGATCAAAAGGTATTTTTCCTGCTCTAAGTGCATAAACAATATATGGAGCAAAATGACGTGGAGAGAAAAGGGAGTTGGTTAGTAACAAAGGAAAAGGCAAAACTATCGGAAAGGGCCTGTTTGATTTTTGCTGCACTCTTATGGGAAGCATTTGCAGTGTTCTGTGCTGTTCCCCAGGCCACAACTAAAGTATTTTTTCCAGTTCAGAAGGCTACATATTGGGTATATTGTCCACTTCGAGAGCAATTTGACGTTTGCTGAGGTTACATCTAGAGTATTCTGTCTTGTTAGTGGGTTTTCAGAAGATGAAAATTATATAGACACTCGCACCTGAATGGAAATGGTCATCAGGACTCTGAAGAATACAGATTGCAGGAAAAGAGGGATATGATTGGGACTCTGCAGTGCTTAATTTGTGCTTGTTGATTCCGGTGCTGAGCACCGGCACTTATTTTGAGGGCCGGGGCTTAGTCTTCTGCCTCAAGCATTTGCTGCGACAAAAGACACACATGGGAGGAAGAGAAAAACGAAAACGTGTCGCAATGGGAGAAAGTAGAACGCTACAAGAGTGAGCTGAAGCGCTGGGAGTGGCTTTAAATGTATTAAAGAGGCCCGAGATTGCTTCAGGATTACGCTGCCTCAGTATTCCGTGTTCACACATTTAACTGCAGCAGCCTCGTGTTTCAGAGGAGAGCTCTGAGCACCGGCACTTTTCTATTTACAAATTAAGCACTGGGACTCTGGAAGTTGAAAAGAAAATAAACATAATCTTTCAACAGACAATTCAGAACCAGCAGATTTAGTAGACTGGAAGTAGGTAACCTCCTTGTAATAGCTGTTCAGCAGGGTCCAGCAGTGTATTAGTAAAAGACAAGCCTACTGGCTTTCTCAGAGGTTCATCATATTCATAATTTGCGGAACATGTCATTGAACCATTTCAATATTATGAAACATTCCATATGTTACAAGAAACATACTGAATTTACCTTTCATTTGTCTACCAAGAACAAGCAAGAAGAGTGGCTGCTGTAAAAGTTTAATGTGGCTGTCTTATCCAAGTTTCTGTGTCGACCAGACCAGTCTTCTTTGTTTAATTCACCACTATTGATGCATTTTCTGAAAGTTTACCATACTTGATTATACTATATTTGACTCCTTCCAATCTGGTGGATATGCCCCCCCCGCCTCCTCTGTGATTTAGTGCCATAATTAGTAAGATCCAAGGGTATGCAAAATATAATTTGCTGCATTGTCGTTGGCTCTCAGTTCTGCTCTGCACACCTGATAGGGTCTGGAAAGAGAACCATGAACAGACAAGGTTTGGCACCTTTTATACTCCTGTGTCATCACATACAAGACGAGCGCTACCTGGTGGCACTGGAGAGTTATTGCTGCCAAAAAAGTTCCCAAATCTAATATGGCAACTGGAGGGTATTATAAGATAGGCAATCTGTGGGAAACTGTAGTATCCACCAGAAATATTGGACTGAAGATAAGTAACTGTTTCTTTTGGTTCATCAGAGAAAAAACAGGGGCAAGGTACTTGAGATAGTCTTTCGGCTCTAACTAAACGCTCAACTCACTTCCAATTCTGCAAGCAGGGTAAGCAGCCACATACATAGCACTCGTAGATACCTGACTAAACACAGAATATAGAGCCCATCCTGCATGATGGTTTTGAATGCCATCCTGGTGCCATATAAAGAAGGTGCAGGCTCTGCCATAAATGACCTATCCAGCAAGTATTGCATTCTTAGGCTCACTGATCTACTCTTTTTCCCCCTGCCTGCTCAGCCTTCCACTCACCTCTGTTTCTGCTTCTGCATTATCCTCTGCTCTTCTCACCATGGATGTTCCAGTTCTAACCCACATTCTAAGCCATTTTATCTGTCTTCTGTCTACGACCAACCTCTCCCACCTCATCTCCTACTTTTCGTAACACTATAAAGGCCCTTCTCGACATCCTGGAGGAAGACAATAAACCTTCCAACTCTATCACAAATACCATTGCATGCTTTCGTCTTACTCCTGAACCTCAACAGCCCATTACTACTGAATACCTCAACCTCTTCACACCTCAGTCTCTCCTTTGCTTAAACATCTACAACCGGATCTTTGACTCTGATCCAGACTTACTATCGTCATCAAACCTTTGATAGTTAATAACACAGCCTAGGTCCTCCATGGCACCTTCCCATTTGGATATCAAATGCTTACACTAAATCACCTCAAGCGAAACAAAAATACCAGTGAAAGTTTTGCATTATTTGCAAGTACGACTTACAGACCACAAGCTTTAAAGTCTGTGACTCCAGAAATGTGAATTTCTTATGTTTTTTTTTTTACAGTACCTCACTTATCTTCTCTTACAGTCCTCACCTACTTTCTCCTGTTCATTCCTATTGATATTCATACCTCTGCCAATCAACCGAAGGTTCACAAACATCTTCCTAGATGTCAGACATCATAGTAAACCACAACAATCCCTCCCTCCCGTTAGATCTGAATATCTGGTGCAAGCATCCACACTTCACCCTACCAAGGTTCCTCACAACAACTCTAGATGCCCTCTACCTATCCTATCTTGTCTGTGGACACAATATTAGTCCCACTAAGACATATCACCATAACAAGTCTGGAATCAGGGACAAGTTCCTAGCAGTTACCTCCCATTTCATCACCACCACTCCCCACAGCCAAATAGACATTAAGTAGCTCTACAACTGGCATTACAAAGGGTTATGTGAACTGAAGACCTCCACACCCCACCCACTGACAGATGACGACATGGTTTACCAGAAGGTAAAGAAGCTCCAGACAGAATTGTGGGGTTTAAGGTGCCAGCAGAGGAAATCAAACTACCAAAATTACATAACACACCTTGAGTGTTAAAACAAGATATACAAATCATGTGTTAGGAATTTAAAACAGTTCTACTCATCTCTTTAAAATGCCCTTTCAATAAATTACATAGGGGGTCATGTTGACCTTGGCGGTCTTTTCACAAGACCGCCGAGGGACCGCCGTGCTGAAGACCGCCAGTGGTGGCGGTTTTCCGCTCGGCGTATTATGACTGCTGGCAGCCTTCCGTCCTTTTCCGGATGGAGAGCCGCCAGCAGCCATACTGGCGGGCGGCGGGGAAGTGGAGGTTGCTCCACCTCCACCGCCACGTCAACAGAACACCGCCCACCGAATCACGTTCTGCGAGCAGCCCCCATGGATCCCGTCCCCTCCCGGAAGATCAACGGACAAGGTAAGTTGATCGTCCGTTAGGGGAGGGGGGTAGAGGGGTGTTGTGTGATGTGTGCGTGCATGGGGGTGTGCATGTGAGTATGTAGAGGGGGTGTGTGAATGCGTGCATGCATGCGGGGGTGTAGTGTGAATGGAAATGTGTGCGTGTCTGTCTGCATGTATGTCTATGGATGTGTGCGTGTATGTCTGAATGTGGGTGTGTGCGTATGACTGTGTGTGTGGCTGTTGGCATGTATGTTGGTGTGTGTGCGGGTATGTGTGTTGGGGGTGCCTGCGTGCGTGTCGGGTGTGAATGTGTAATGTAATGTTGGGGGTAGGGGTGGGGAGGGGGGTCCTGCCACCTTTGGGGCTGGCAGGGGTGGTGGGGGGTGTAGGGGAAGGACTCTGGGTGGGGAGTGGATGAGACCCCTATCAGTGCCAGGGAAGGAATTCCCTGGCACTGATAGTTCTAACCCCATGAAATCCATGGCGGTCAGCCAGGTCATGATACCGCCGGCGGTATTGTGACAACCTCCGGGCTGGAGACCCAGGTCTCCAACCCAGCGGTCGTCGCCGCCCTGGTGGTCGGATTGGAGAAGTGGCGGATGACCATGGCGGTAACCACCATGGTCATAATTTCAAAATTTTTACCGCCAGCCTGTTGGCGGTAAGACCGCCGCTTCTCCGCCAAGGTTGTAATGAGGGCCATAGTATTCTCTCAGAATCATGCAGCCCAGAGTCTACTGCCACCAAAATCATGTTCTTCCAAGTCTTCTGTAATGCCATCACAAATCAAGAGAATCAAAATGCCCACTACCCAGTCTAATGAGTTTAGCACTAACAAGAGAAAGGGATTACGCAGTTAACAGTCTTTGGCCTCCTTCAAACTATTCTTGAGTTCAAGGAACCGATCGAGGCAAGCAAGCCATCTACCCAGCACATCTTAATATCCATAGATGTGTCCTCCACAGCAGAAACCACCTTCATCAACTCACTATTTTCTGCCTGTCCCTCTCTATACTCTCAGACTCTTACATCAGGCCAATCATCAAAAAAAGACCCTCGGACCAGTAGTTAAAGCCAGCTGCTGATCGATCACCAGCACTGATTTCCATTTGGTCTGATGTGAAAACAAACAGTGAACAGAAATGTGTGACTTCACTATCACTACTCAAACTGTCCACTAGTTTTGACACAGTACACCACTACACCATACTACTGCAACTAAAGAAACTTGAACAGTGTTGAAGCATCAACTCCGTTCAACATTGATTCAGGAATACTTTAGGTCTTGGGCATCGCACAAATCCTGACTATGTTACTCAGCCTAACTTGCACCAGTTATGCTCAGGACCCATTTCATCCTAAAACTTAAAAAACATAAAATAAAAGGCTGTAGACTGCCCAGGACTGAACCACTGTCTCCAAGCCATCAAAGTCTTCCAAATTGAGACCCTACTCTGTACATAATGGAAAAAAACTATAAAAATCAAAAACTACAAAATTATAGTTATTTGGCATTAGGAACTCAAACCTCCAGCTGTACCGTAAACTAAAGTAATATGTAATGTAAAAGAGACTTTTAAAGCGCAAACAAATACCCAGAGGTGTCAAGGACCTAGCTCTGAGTGAGACAAACATTAAAACAACCTTGACTGGAGAATAACCAGGTTTTTAATTCCTTCTCGAATGCTAGCAGGTTAGGTTTAGTTCTAATATGAAGCGGGGGTAAGAAGTCTGGGAATTATTATGCACTCCTGCTTTACCGTTGAATCTAAGTGAACGAAGTCACAAAAAACACGTTCTACACCTTGCAGACTTTTTCATCTGTCTCTGCTCATGTAGTTTCTCCGTAGAAGCTGAAGGCCACTGTCTCCCTAGTCTTGTCTTTACTTTGCTATGCAAATGGTGCCTACCTGAGAGGCCCACTATTCCTAATCTGAAAGTCTGCAATGTATCCAAAGTGTAGCAGCAAGGCACTGTTTTCATTTCCACCCATTGGAATGCTCAACACTATCGCTGCCAGTGCTTCACTGGTTCTCTAGGGCACGATGCTCCACCTTAAAAACACATGGCCATCCACAGCTAAGGCTAATCCACTATAAGGACCAACTTTTCATTCAAATGAAACTCCAGAGATAGACAACAGAACACGTTTTTAGATGAACAGTTTGGCTGATCATTCTCCCCTACAAGTAGATTGTTTAAATCTCATTGTCTGTATTGGCTGCAAAATCACGGCGTCCTCTCCTTGCAAATGCAAGAAATATTCAAAATAATTTGAATTTCAGGAAGGATGTAAAGTACTTGTTCCTCCCTCACAGATGATGATGTGTCACACCGACTAATGAACAGATTCATCTGCCTAAATGAGGGAAGAATGGCGAATAGATGAATGAGGACCATACCCCCTCAAGAACCAGAATTTACTACTCCGCAACAATGCTAGGCTAAACATCTTTCTCACTCCACTTCATATGTCTCCAGAGAAAAGCATAAATACATGATTGCCGTGACACGTGAATGTAGGAGGCTGGCCTGGATTATAGTGGGTACCTTATGGTACTTGCACCTTGTGCCAGGTCCAGTTATCCCTTATTAGTAGATTAGTAGTGTTCTAGCAGTTTAGGCTGATAGAGGAAGCTATAGCAGAGCAGCTTAGGCTGAACTAGGAGACATGCAAAACCCCTACTATACCACTTATATCATATAGCACTATGTCATAAGAATCACAATACTCAGAGTTACTAAAAATAAAGGTACTTTATTTTAGTGACAATGTGTCAGAAATATCTCAGAGGATATACTCCCTTAGGAGGTAAGGAAAATACGCAAAATATATACACAAACCAAAATCAGGTAAGTAAACAGTTAGAAAAGTAGTGCAAACACTGCAGAATATAATAGAATGCAATAGGCCTAGGGGCAACACAAACCATATACTAAGAAAGTGGAATGCAAACCACTTAAGGACCCCAGGCCTAGTGTAGTGTGTAGAGGATCGCTGGGAGTGTAAGAAAACACTAAGGGTGTCCAAGATACCCCACCCCAAGACCCTGAAAAGTAGGAGTAAAGTTAACCTACTTCCCCAGAAACACACTAAAGTCGTGGTAGGAGATTCTGCAAAGACCACAACTGACTGCGAAGCACTGAAGACGGATTCCTGGACCTGAGGACCTGTAAAGGAAGGGGACCAAGTCCAAGAGTCACAAAAGTGTCCAGGGTGGGCAGGAGCCCACTAAACCCCGGATGAAGGTGCAAAATGGCTGCCTCCGGGTGGAAGAAGCTACAGATTCTGCAACAACGGAAGATGCCAGGAAATTCTCCTTTGCACAGAAGATGTCCCACGGCGTGCTGAGGGATGCAGAGTTGTTTCTATGCAGAAAGACCACAAACAAACCTTGCTAGCTGCAAAGGTCGCGGTTGAAGAAGAAGGGTGCTGCCCGGGCCCAGGAAGGACCAGGATGTCGCCACTTGGACGAGGAGACAGAGGGGGTGCTCAGCAACAGAGAGAGCCCACGCAGAAGCAGGCAGCACCCGCAGAAGTACTTGTACACGGGTTCAAGAAAACTGAGCACAGCGGTTGTCTCAACACTACAAAAGAGGGTCCCACAAAGCCGGTGGTCAACTCAGCGAGATGAGCAATGCAGGACAGAGTGCTGGGGACCTGGGCTGTGCTGTGCCTGAAGGATTCCTTGCAAAAGTGCACAGAAGCCCTAGCAGCTGCAGTTCACGCAGTACACAGGATTACTGTCTGGCGTGGGAAGGCAAGGACTTACCTCCACCAAATTTGGACAGATGGACGACTGGACTGTCGGGGTCACTTGGATCCAGCTCCTGTGTTCCAGGGAACACGCTCGTCACAATGAGAGGGGACCCAGAGGACCGGTGAAGCAGAAGTTTGGTGCCTGCATTAGCAGGGGGAAGATTCCGTCGACCCACAGGAGATTTCTTCTTGGCTTCCAATGCAGGGTGAAGGCAGACAGCCCCCAGAGCATGCACCACCAGGAAACAGTCGAGAAAGCCGGCAGGATTAGGCGCTACAATGTCGCTGGTAGTCTTCTTGCTACTTTGTTGCAGTTTTGCAGGCGTCCTGGAGCAGTCAGCGGTTGATCCTTGGCAGAAGTCAAAGAGAGAGATGCAGAGGAACTCTGGTGAGCTCTTGCATTCGTTATCTGAAGAGAAGCCCACAGGAGAGGCCCTAAATAGCCCTCAGAGGACGATTGGCCACCTAGTCAGGTAAGCACCTATCAGGAGGGGTCTCTGACGTCACCTGCTGGTACTGGCCACTCAGAGGCCTCCATTGTGCCCTCACACCTCTGGATTCAAGATGGCAGAGGTCTGGGACACACTGGAGGAGCTCTGAGCACCACCCCTGGGGTGATGATGGACAGGGGAGTGGTCACTCCCCTATCCTTTGTCCAGTTTCTTACCAGAGCAGGGGCTGGGGGATCCCTGAACCAGTGTAGACTGGTTTATGCAAGGAGGGCACCATCTGTGCCCTTCAAAGCATTTCCAAAGGCCAGGAGAGGCTATTTCTCTCAGGCCCTTAACACCTATTTACAAAGGGAGAGGGTGTAACAACCTCTCTCAGAGGAAATCCTTTGTTCTGCCTTCGTGGGACTGGGCTGCCCAGACCCCAGGAGGGTGGAAGCCTGTCTGTGGGTTGGCAGCAGTGGTAGCTGCAGTGAAAACCCCAGAGAGCTGGCTTTGCAGTACCAGGGGTCCATACTGGAGCCCCGGGAATGCATGGGATTGGCACCCCAAAACCAGATTTGGCATAGGGGGACAATTCCATGATCTTAGACATGTTACATGGCCATATTCGGAGTTACCATTGTGAAGCTACATATAGGTTTTGACCTATATGTAGTGCACGCGTGTAATGGTGTCCCCGCACTCACAAAGTCTGGGGAAATTGCCCTGAACTATGTGGGGGAACCTTGGCTAGTGCCAGGGTGCCGTCACACTTAATAACTTTGCACCTAACCTTCACTAAGTGAGGGTTAGACATATAGGTGACTTATAAGTTACTTAAGTGTAGTGTAAAATGGCTGTGAAATAATGTGGACGTTATTTCACTCAGGCTGCAGTGACAGTCCTGTGTAATATTGGTCTGAGCTCCCTATGGGTGGCAAAAGAAATGCTGCAGCCCATAGGGATCTCCTGGAACCCCAATACCCTGGGTACCTAGGTACCATATACTAGGGAATTATAAGGGCGTTCCAGTGTGCCAATTAGAATTGGTGAAAATGGTCACCAGCCTGCAGTGACAATTGTAAAGGCAGAAAGAGCATAAGCACTGAGGTTCTGATTAGCAGAGCCTCAGTGACACAGTTAGGCACTACACAGGGAACACACATTCAGGCCACAACTATGAGCACTGGGGTCGTGGCTAGCAGGATCCCAGTGAGACAGGCAATAACAAACTGACACACAAGTAAAAATGGGGGTAACATGCCAGGCAAGATGGTACTTTCCTACAGTGAAGTCCAGTGCACTGCTCATCTAGCTCAAGCGTTCAGTCTCTCACTCCTCTTTGGTCCACTTGCCGCATAAGGGCACCAAGGGGTAATAGGAGTTGGCTCAGCAATGTGGTCGTCACACACGTTGTCAAAATACTCCCCATATAGGCAACAGTGAAATTCAATATCCTTCCATCCGTCCTAAGGTGTAGCAAACTATGGGGATCATTACAACCCTGGCGATCCAAGACCGCCAGGGCTGTTGTGACGGAAGCACCGCTAACAGGCTGGCGGTGCATTCCGGGTCATTACGACTGCGGCGGAAGCGCCGCAGTCGCACCACAGGGCCGCCGGTTTTCTGCCACAATGCAGCGCTGCCCAGGGGATTACGAGTCCCCCCTACCGCCAGCCTTTTCCTGGCTGTTTGAACCTCCAGGAAAAGGCTGGCGGTACGGGGAGTCGCTGGCCCCTGGGGCCCGTGCAGCTTTTCACTGTCTGCTGCGCAGACAGTGAAAAGCGCGACGGGTGCAACTGTACCCGTCGCACGGCTGCAACACCGCCGGCTCCATTTGGAGCCGGCTCCTGTGTTGCGCCCGAGATCCCCGCTGGGCCGGCGGGCGGAAACGAGGTCTTTGCCCGCCGGCCCAGCGGGGATCTCAAAATGACCGCGGCGGGAGTGCGGCTGCATTGCTGGTCAGATCTTGGCAAACGGCTATCTGTCTGATAGTGCACTTCAGCACCTTGCCGGGACATGTAATATGCAGTTCAATGCAATAAGTCAGAAGAAGTCTGTTGAAAGTAGATAGAGCATACTCATAGCCAGAGAAAGAAAGCTTGAAGTTAGCATGGACATGTCAACACTATAATCTGTTCCCCATCATCACAAACTATCAAGTGTTGCCAGACCTCTTCATCCATAGGCCGATATGCATTTAGGATTACAGCAGTGACTAATATGATCACAAGCATATGACTGAGTTAATTGGGTTTGAACGTCAGGCAAACACCCAAAGCTATCTGATTACCTTTTAAGCTACCCTCTGGAATCTACATAATCATTCTGGTTACTGATTTCACCTCTTGGTGGCTCTACTAACTCTTTCAATACAGCAAGTTAAAGATTTCATAAACATGAATGAGAACCTATTTCAAGTCAAACAGTCAATTTCATAACAAATGTAGATATAGCCTAATGATTGAATAACCATGCCCCAGTGCATGGGCAAAATGAAGTCAGATCATTCAGCAACATTCACAAGGCACCTTTGATGGCAGCTCATAAACCGCTTCTTTCTTAATCAAGAGTTTATGGACACAAACATTAGTTCTGACACGAGTGACATGGGGGACTTTTTACCAATAAAGAGCAGCGAGAGAAAGAGCAATGTTGGACAAAATGGTGCGAGAGGCGTCACCACAACAATGACACCTGTGTTAATGCACCACTATTGTAAACAATTGCCTCTACGGATCATCACCCTTCTTGCTCATGCATGGGACTTAGAGGCCATTGATTTCTAGGGCCCATGAAGTTTAGAAAATGTCCTATTGTAATACTAGATGAATAGTCGTGGTTGCCTTTAAATAAAATTCTTCTCATCAACATATTCCTTGCTTGGGGCCTACCTCAGTACGTCTAATCAGACAATGTTCCATCTTGCACCGTTGATTATTTGCAAAAAATTCTCAAGCCCTTGGTTGTATGACATTAGAGAAAATCATCTCTTTGACCTCAAAGGGAATGTTTAAATCATGTGCAACTGTTTTAAATCAATCATCCTACACAAATCTTTCCTAATGGACATCATTTTCAGAGGATTCTAAACAATATCAGGGCCAAATATACAGCGACAAAAAGAAAACTGATGCTTTTTGCCGGTTCCAAAAGATGACATACAACTGTGAATGTGTGATGTTGCAAAAACACCATAAAACAAAATTGTGCTCTCAATATGAAATAGAACTACTGAACATCTCTGCTGACAAAGGCAATATATTCACCAGTACCATACCAGACGTCAGCACCACAAATGAGGTCTTGCAATTTAAGACTGTAATTTGATTTTCCTCACCAGGCGAGGATGAGAACAAAGAGGACCCTATAAGCAACACCACGGGGGCCAACAGCTAGCAGTCTCTGGCTGAGTTTACTCAATCAAAATGCACTGCAAAAATACAGCAATGACTTATCAGAGATATTTCACAGATCGGTCTTTTATGCTGACAGGAGGACATCTAGGTTGGGAGGATAGGACCCTGCAAGAGTGTCAGGAACTGGACGCGATGCACTAAGTACTATGACCACTTCCTGCTTGATAGAGGTATAGGCGTGCACACCAATAAAGGGAGCACAGTGGGAGCTTAATAGAGCAGACTAGTGACTAGATTTAATGTATGGCTTTACTGATGCTTGTCTTTTGTTGACTGTCCTGCACTTGCTAACCTCCATTATTACAGTGGAAGATAACTCAACAGTAAATAAGCATTTGCAATACAACAGGTCTCGCATTTGCTCAAGTTAGAGCTATTAGCGTTTTAAACTCCTAACCGCTCTTTTTCGTGCCACATAAATTGAAAGAAAAAAAAAATGCAATTGCGCTGTGTGGAAAATAAAAAGATAAAGTAGTGCAGAAACCAGACTCGAAACGTGGAGCCTCGTATGTTTTCAGTGGTTGGACGGTGCGCTCGAGGCGGGCTAAACACGGGAAAAGGCATGATGTATGCATGCCTTTCACTACTGAAATAAACCGGATTTTAAAAGCCAAGACCAAAAACCAATGAGAGTGACAGGAGTGACATGGGCGTGCTTAAAATCCCAAGAGAGATTACAACAGGGAAGGAGGGCTTGTGCGCTCAGCCCTAAAAATGTACTGACTTCCAAGTTATGATAGTAACTGAATCCCCTTTGGACCACTTTGATGATGTTTATATGTGCTAAATTGGTTTCTAGGGTCCTGGAAACCAGAGAATTGACTCCTACTGCTAGCATAGGACCAATGCATCAAAATCCATTCTGAAGTCAGGTTCATATTTGTTTATCTATAACAGATTAAGCAACTTTCTGGGCCACTTTAGGAAACTGACTCTTTCTGACTGGGTTGTGTATGGGAGAGATTAATTGTTTCCTTATGCAACAACATTTCAGAAAACAGTTTGCTTACTTTGTATTATTTCACCAGTTAATCCATTCAGTGCAATAATTTCTTCATCAGTAATTTCACATAGAAAAGATGGAGGAGTTCCAGCTAAACCTGGTCCCGAATTTACTAACACCTTGATTTGGGTTTTAACCACAAACCTGTTTTACACTAGAGAGTAGCCCTAATGTAACACAAAGTGCCAGTTATTGCATCAAGGGGGTGCACTATGGGTGGTATATGAGTATTTGCATGCAGCCACCCATGGTTTGTGACACAAATCCCTACCTACTAAAAGAAAGCAGTTACATCAAAAAATTATGCCTCTTGGAGTCAGGTGTATCATGTAGCCTGTTGTGCACCAGCAGTAGGGGAGAAAATTCTGCACAAAATTATGCCTCTTGGAGGCAAGCGTAACACGTAACCTAAAGTGCACCAGCGCTAGGGGAGAGAGAGCAACAACACCATATTTTAGTACGTCGGTTCCCAACCTTTTGACCCCACTTTATCATTACTGGAACCCAGGACCCCCCATTGAAACATTATTGTAATCTAGTGACCCCCCAGTGAGTCATTATTTTTAGCCTCCAATTTCAAATTCCTTGACATTTACAGTACTTTTTTAAAATGTTAAATGTACAGTTAGGCACATTATTTAACTCTGTTAATATTAGCGAATTGTTTGAGCAGTCACTTTCACAGACCCCAGGCGTCCCAGGCCACAGGTTGGGAACTACTGTCTTAGTAGATATGGTGTTGTCCTGCTCTAACCTTTTCACACAACTCAACAAAACTACTTTTTTTGCTGTGCTGCTCTGGCACTTAGTAAATCAACCCTGTGCTAATGTCAGTGCAAATGGAGTCAGAAATGTTAGTGACTTTAAATTGCTAACCAAAATCTTTTTTAAATCATTGGCTGAAATACTAAAGACAATTTGAAAAACCCAATTTTCCTTACTTGTCTGTGGCAATGAACTACAGTGAATATAACTGAAGGTCACAGATTCAGTGCTCGGGATTAGCCCTCCTCACATCTTATTATTCTTTTTTTTTTTTAAGCAAAGCAAATAAAGTTATTTTTTCACAATTACAAAAATGGATTTCCGGAAGAGATGATAGTTTACCTTTTGCAGTACTTTAATTCAGGAGCACAAGTTCTTTTTTAGCAAACCTAATGCAAAAATTCTACATCTCGAATTACTTCTCCTGTGTTGAACGTACCTTTTCATTTCAGCAAACGTGTACAGGCTGCTCACTTTTAATGACTACACTTCGTGTTAGAGCTGAGTTTGCAATTAAAGACTTCACTCTGCTAAAACAAGAATTAGTCCAGAAGAAAACAAATCCATTTACGCCTAAACCACTGCTTTTCTGCAGTTTAATGAGAACCTTAGTTTAAAAGCTTTTAGTTTCTGTCTGCATTTGCCGTTAGTGAATCAGAACCTCGCACACAAAGTAAGAGTATAGAGCATTTATTTGGATTAGTCAGTCCATTCCTGTGTTCCTGTGCAGTCATAAGTAAGTGCTCACAGCGTTCCTATTTTTACAGTGTAGTGCAAAACCGTATTGTTTTTCACAAGAAGAAATTTAGGGGGTCATTCTGACTTTGGCGGGCGGCGGAGGCCGCCCGCCAAAGTCCCGCCGGCAGAATACCGCTGCGCGGTCAAAAGACCGCCGCGGTTATTCTGGGTTTCCCACTGGGCTGGCGGGCGACCGCCAGAAGGCCACCCGCCAGCCTAGCGGGAAACACCCTTCCATGAGGATGCCGGCTCGGAATGGAGCCGGCGGAGTGGAAGGGGTGCGACGGGTGCATGGCAGACACTGAAAATCTTGGTGGGGCCCCCAGGGGCCCCACGACACCCCATACCGCCATCCTCTGCCTGGCGGCCAAAACCGCCAGGAACAGGATGGCGGTATGGGGGTCGGAATCCCCATGGCGGCGCAGCAAGCTGCGCCGCCATGGAGGATTCCCCAGGGCAGCGGAGAACCGGTGGTACACCGCCGGTTTTCCGTTTCTGACCGCGGCTGTACCGCTGCAATCAGAATGCCCAAGGGAGCACCGCCAGCCTGTTGTCGGTGCTCCCTCGGTCGTTGGCCCTGGCGGATTTTACCGCCAGGGTCAGAATGACCCCCTAAGTGAGAAAGCAATCAGTTTGTTCCTCTCGCATTATAGGAGAAAGTAGTAAAGCAAGGAAGGAGAATGCAGTGTACTGCCATGTGTGATTGGGGAACTGGGTGGCCCTCAAGTTACGGCTAACATATGGCGGTGCACTGCCACATATCAACAGTGTTGTTGACCACAACAAAGTGATCTAGAGATCCGCGCTGTTTTACTTGAGGTATTTGAGGCCTGTTATCAGGTCAGGTCGCTCCCCACACCGCGCAGCTCCACCAGCTAGTGCGCGTGTCCCTCGCTGCTCGCTACCCCTGCTGTTGCAAGTTCGAGCCTGCCTGTAAGTATTCTGTGTCTGCTGTCTTCTTCTTGTTTTCCTGTTTTTGCCTTTTCCCCTTTTTTCTCTGTGCCTCTGTGTCTCTTTCTTGCCCTTTGCCTCCTGCCTTTTGCCAATTTCCCTCTTCCCGCTGCTGTGTCCCCTGGGGCCCCGCCCCCCTCGTTCACTCGATTGTCCCTGCTTCTCGCCTCCCAGATGCTCCTCCCTCCCACCTCCCCTACTTAATGGCGGCCGCTGCCTGGTGAGAGAGTGACCCCTTGAACCTGTTGTCAGGTCAGTTCACTCCCCACGCTGCTTAGCTCCACCAGCTAGTGCACTTGTCCCTTGCTGCTTTGCTGTTCCTTGCTCTTGCGAGTTCGAGTCTGCCTGTAAGTATTCTGTCTCTGTGGTCTTCTTCCTGTTTTCCTGTTTTCTGTGTACCTCTGTGTGTCATACTTGCCCTTTGCCTCCTGCCTTCTGCCAATTTCCCTCTTCCCGCCGCTGCGTCCCCTGTGGCCCCACCCCCCTCGTTCGCTCGATGGTCCCTGCTTCCCACCTCCCAGCTGCTCCTCCCTCCCTCCCACCTCCCCTACATAATGGCAGCCGCTGCACGGCGAGAGAGCGACCCCTTGACCCTGTTGTCAGGTCAGGTCGCTCCCCACGCAGTGCAGCTCCACCAGCTAGTGCAAGTGTCCCTCGCTGCTCCTGCTCTTGCGAGTTTGATCCTGCCTGTAAGTATTCTGTGTTTGCTGTCTTCTTCCTGTTTTCCTGTTTTTGCCTTTTGTCCTTCTTTCTATGTGCCTCTATGTCTCTTTCTTGCCCTTTGCCTCCTGCCTTTTGCCAATTTCCCTCTTCCCTCTGCTGCATCCCCTGGGGCCCCGCCCCCTCGTTCGCTTCGTTCACCGAAGACCAGCTGATCACCACCCTCTCCCAGAACCCACCAATCGACCCCACCGACACAGCCACCCGCAACCTCAGGCAAAGGATCAGTGACTGTGCCAACACTCTCACCCCCATCAAGAAACCTTCAAACAGACGCACTGACAGAAAGGCCATCTGGTTCACCACTGACCTCCAAGAAGCCAAGCAAACATGCCGAAGACTCGAGAAGAAGTGGCGACAAGAACAGACACCGGACAACCACACAGTCTTCAAGAACCCCATCCACAGACACCACCAACTCATCCGAGCCACCAAAAGAACCTCCTTCAAAGAAGACATCAACGCACACAGCTGTAAGGAGCTCTTCAACAACGTGAGGGAACTCTCCAACCCCAGTTCCAACCCCAACGACATCCCGCCATCTCAAGACCTCTGTGACTCCATAGCCACCTTCTTTTACTGCAAGATTGCAGACATCCATGACAGCTTCCATACCCAGTCCCCGCGTCAACTACCGACACCACAGCCTCACCGCCCCCCAGTCACACCAACCTCCTGCTCTTCTAGACCCACATCAATGACAACTACACCATCAAAATCATGAACACCATCTTCTCCATCTCACCATCTGACCCCTGCCCTCATCACATCTTCAACAAAGCAAGCTCTGTCATTGCACCTCAACTCCGGAAGATCATCAACAGCTCCTTTGAGACGCCACCTTCCCGGAGAGTTGGAAACACACTGAGATCAACGCCCTCCTCAGGAAACCCAAGATGGACCCAAAGGACCTCAAGAACTTTCAGCCCATCTCCCTGCTCCCCTTTCAGGCAAAAGTCATCAAGAAGATTGTCAACAGACAACTGACCCGCTTCCTCGAGGAGAACAATACTCTGGACTCATCCCAATCTGGATTCCGCAGCAACCACAGCACTGAAACCGCCCTCATCACCGCCACCGACCACATTAGGACCATACTTGACAACGGCAAGACCGCTGCTCTCATCCTCCTGGACCTCTTGGCTGCCTTAGACACCGTCTGTCACCACACCCTACGCACACGCCTCAACAACGCAGGGATCTGCGACAGAACCCTGGACTGGATCACCTCCTTCCTCACCGGCAGAACCCAAAGAGTCCGCCTCCCTCCATTCCACTCCGAAGCCACCAAGATCATCTGTGGCGTACCCTAAAGGTCATGCCTCAGCCCAACCCTCTTTACCTCTACAGGACACCACTCGCAATCATCGTCAGATCACACGACCTCAACATCATCTCATATGCTGACGACACTCAGCTGACCCTCTCCCTCACCAAGGACCCCGCCACTGCCAAAACCAACCACCATGAAGGAATGAAGGCCATAGCCGAATGGATGAAGAACAGCTGCCTGAAACTGAACTCTGACAAGACTGAGGTCCTCTTTCTCATCTCCACCACCCCCGCCTGGAACATCTCCTGGTGGCCTGCTGCACTGGGAACCGCACCGACACACACCAACCACGCACGCAACCTCGGGTTCATCCTGGACTCATCGCTATCAATGTCCCAGCAAGTCAATGCCGTCTCTTCTTCCTGCTTCAACACCCTACGCATGCTTTGAAAGATCTACAGATGGATCCCCCACGTAACCAGAAATGACGGTCGCCCAAGACCTCGTAAGCAGCAGACTGGACTACGGCAACACCCCCTACTCAGGAACAATGGCCAAGCTCCAGAAAAGACTGCAACGCATACAGAACGCCTCCGCATGCCTCATCCTGGACATTCCCCTCCACAGCCACATCATAGCCCACCTGAGAGACCTGCACTGGCTCCCCGTTCACAAGAGAATCATGTTCAAGCTCCTCACCCACGCTCACAAAGCACTACACAACGTCAGACCAGAATACCTCAACAGATGACTCACCTTCTACGCCCGCTGACCTTGCCCTCGCCACCGTTCCACGCATCCATAGAACGACCGACGGTGGCAGATTTTTCCCACTTCGCCGCCAATATGTGGAACACCCTTCCTATCCACCTGTGACAGACACAAGACCTACTAACCTTCAGGAGTCACCTCAAGACCTGGCTGTTCGAGCAGTAGCAGTACCCCCTCCCCTCCCCTCAGCGCCTTGAGACCCTCACGGGTGAGTAGTGCGCCTTACAAATGCTATGATTGATTGATTGATTAATTCACAGAGAGGTAATGCTCCGCAGAAAGTTACATTTTGAGGTGTAGATGTGCGATGAATATAAATGAGGATCAAACCATATTTTCCACATCAGAGGTTCCAACAAGCCCACGGCCCCAATGAAAGGTGACGGAGACACACAAAAGGAAACAGAAGTTCGCTCGCAGTGAAACGTACTGGTAAAAGTGCAGTTATCCGTGTAACTGGCAAAAGTGCAGTTAGCCATGTAACAGTGTTGATGTCATGCAAAGCCCTCGACTACTGCTCAGCGAGATTGCACTGCCTGCGAAATAAAGAGAACAAGTAGTCCAGAAAGCATACGGCAAACATGGAGCCTTGTATGTTTTCAGTAGTTGGTCGGTACACCCGAGGAGGGCTAAGCACGGAAAAGGCATGACGTATGCATTCTTTTCACTAATGAAATCAAGCTAATTTTAAAAGACAACCCCACGAACCAACCAAACTGATGGGCTTGACATGGGCGTGGTTAAAAGCCCGTAGAGAGAGATAACAACAGGGACAGAGCGCTTTGCGCTCAACCCTAAAAATAAGATTATTAAGCTTCTTGTAGTGACAAATGTGATTTCAACCATTGACTATTTAGATCATCGCTCTTTTAACAGTCTGTTTTCTGCCTTTATCTTCCGGAAATAAATTGTATAATCCTAGTAATGTGTAATTTGTCTTTTGTAGACTCAGATCTGTGCCAATGAGTTATACATTTTATTCTTTTGGGTGGGGTTCCCTCTGCAGGGCCTCTATGATCCAATTAATCCTGACCGGGATACACTGCAAGACGTTTGCCCATCTGATGCAGAGCGGCTCAATCACGAGCAGCAAGTTCTAGAGGAGTTACAGCCTGTTTTGGAGCAAGCCAACTTCAACAGTATTTCGGAGGATGTGCTGGCCTATGCTCTAACAGTGCATCACCCACAAGATGGCGTGCAGGTACAGACAGATTGTCTATCGACATGCATATTTGTCATCTATGGTTTTTACTTGGCTATAACTGTAATCAGAAAATAATTCCTAGAATGTTTTTTTGTAAAAAAAAAAAATTTGGGAAACTTGTAGTGCTTTGGGATAAAGTATAAGATGAATGTGCTGTGCATACCAGAATTCCATGTGTATCTCAGACCTTTCCTGAGTGACATGTGGCATTGGCTTCAAGTCAACCACACCTATCTCCTAAAATGCTTCCACAGGCATTTTAAGGATATTTGTACACAAACGTCCTTTGAAAATTTTAAAAGTATTTAAATGAATGTTACACCCTTGGTAGTCCTTGTTAAGAAAGCAGTGTCTCAGTATAGCATCTATCATTGAAATCTACCTGTAACTCATCCCCCCCGTTTTATAACCCGATGTCTAGAAAATCAGGTGGATGTGCTGAGAGCTTCAACCCTCCTCGGAGACAAGTGTTAGATTTTCTACTTCATTAAAATCTGTCCTCTCCCTCTCCCCTTCTCTCCTCTCCTGTCCTCCAACTATTATCGCCTTCTGTAGAAACTGAGTCTTGTACTTTATTTTGTGGCTGCATGGCTGATCAAGAGAACAGTTTTTTCTTCAACATGGCACAGTCTTCCAAGAAGAAAAAGTCTGTTAAAACCCTGTGAATCATGTGGGGCTAGAAAGGTTTTGTAGACAACCCTCACACTTTGTCTCCATTACGATAGACATAGGGCAAAGAAGTGTTCCTTTTTGTAAGAAATTAAGTTGAACAATCTTACAAGACAGAGAAAGTCAGCTTCTTTTGACACTTAGAACATGTTCGACTGATGGTGAGTCTGTTAAAAGCATTCCCCAAAGGATAAACCGAAGAGCACAAATTTGATACTGATACCTTCGAGGTATGTAGTGAAGCTATTATCATCTCCTTCTAAAGCACCCTCCAGCTCTCTCTGCAAGTGCCACATTTCTGGTGCTGGTGACAAGCCCTTTGTCATAGGCCATATCCAAAAATGAGCAATGGGCCTTTTAAAGCTTCCCTTAAGAGAGCTCACAAATATTCTAGCAGTGTCATCTCCAACTAGAGTTGAACATATTCCAATGATACCATCAAGGACAAAGATTCATGATCCACTCCACCATAGATGACAACCAAGACCCTGTTGACAACTCTAAGACACTGGGAATGACAACCAAGTCCCTGTCAATGTGATGCTCACCAGCAATGACATCTCCAACAACAATCTCAATGATGACAAGAATACTGACAATGATCTTGATGATGAAGCAACCATTGACAATCGTTCCGATGACCTGGTCAACAAGGACAGGGTCAGTGGCATTGATGACAGCTTTGATCTCAATACTGCCAACTAGTGCTTTACTTCCTTTCATTCTGGTTCAATGAATTTTCTCACTGACTCCGATTATGCCAGAGCCCCATCAAGGCTGCTGGAAGGAGATGATTATGATACTAACATTTTAAGTGACAACAAGATGGAGGAAGAGATAATTCAGGTCAATTGAACACCAGTGACAGTCAGAAAGAAGATTCTTTGGCATACTTGCATAAGGACTACTTACAAATGCAATTTATACATGATGATGGCTCTAAAGAAGATTAAAATTAACATTCATTTGCACAATCATGACAAGAAGCGACACATTGGGGTACATCCCCATCATTCTGTATGACAACAATGGGTCAAGTGCCTGTTTAATTCCTGAACTTATTAAAACAAATGATTCAGGATTTTTCTGATAGTATGCCTTTGCATGGACAGCACACATTACACTACATGCCTCAGCCGGCTGTTTCAGCAGAACAACCTAAGGATCTCCTGTGAGAAAGTAGCCTCTTCTAGCCTTGTTACCCCCACTTTTGGCCTGTTTGTGAGCACGTCAGGTTGTTTTCACTGTCTCACTGGGATCCTGCTAGCCAGGGCCCAGTGCTCATAGTGAAAACCCTATGTTTTCAGTATGTTTGTTATGTGTCACTGAGACCCTGCTAGCCAGGCCCCAGTGCTCATAAGGTTGTGGCCTATATGTATGTGTTCCCTGTGTGATGCCTAACTGTCTCACTGAGGCTCTGCTAACCAGAACCTCAGTGGTTATGCTCTCTCTGCTTTCCAAATTGTCACTAACAGGCTAGTGACCAATTTCACCAATTCACATTGGCATACTGGAACACCCTTATAATTTCCTAGTATATGGTACTGAGGTACCCAGGGTATTGGGGTTCCAGGAGATCCCTATGGGCTGCAGCATTTCTTTTGCCACCCATAGGGAGATCTGACAATTCTTACACAGGCCTGCCAGTGCTGCCTGAGTGAAATAACGTCCACGTTATTTCACAGCCATTTACCACTGCACTTAAGTAACTTATAAGTCACCTATATGTCTAACCTTCACCTGGTGAAGGTTGGGTGCTAAGTTACTTAGTGTGTGGGCATCCTGGCACTAGCCAAGGTGCCCCCACATCGTTCAGGGCAAATTCCCCAGACTTTGTGAGTGCGGGGACACCATTACACGCGTGCACTGTACATAGGTCACTACCTATGTACAGCGTCACAATGGTAACCCCAAACATGGCCATGTAACATGTCTAGGATCATGGAATTGCCACCCCAATGCCATTCTGGCATTGGGGAGACAATTCCATGATCCCTGAGTCTCTAGCACAGACCCGGGTACTGCCAAGCTACCTTTCCCGGGGTTTCACTGCAGCTGCTGCTGCTGCCAACCCCTCAGACAGGTTTCTGCCCTCCTGGGGTCCAGCCAGGCCTGGCCCAGGAAGGCAGAACAAAGGACTTCCTGAGAGAGGGTGTTACACCCTCTCCCTTTGGAAAAAGGTGTCAGGGCTGGGGAGGAGTAGCCTCACCCAGCCTCTGGAAATACTTTGATGGGCACAGATGGTGCCCATCTCTGCATAAGCCAGTCTACACCGGTTCAGGGATCCCCCAGCCCTGCTCTGGCGCGAAACTGGACAAAGGAAAGAGGAGTGACCACTCCCCTGACTGCTCCTCCAGTGTGCTCCAGACCTCTGCCATCTTGGAAACAGAGGTGTTGCTGGAACACTGGACTGCTCTGAGGAGCCAGTGCCAGCAGGTGACGTCAGAGACTCTTTCTGATAGGCTCTTACCTGTGTTGCTAGCCTATCCTCCTTCCTAGGTAGCCAAACCTCCTTTTCTGGCTATTTAGGGTCTCTGCTTTGGGGAATTCTTTAGATACCGAATGCAAGAGCTCACCAGAGTTCCTCTGCATCTCTCTCTTCACCTTCTGCCAAAGGATCGACCGCTGACTGCTCAGGACGCCTGCAAAACCGCAACAAAGTCGCAAAGACGACTACTGCAACCTTGTATCGCTTCTCCTGCCGCCTTCTTGACTGTTTCCTGGTGGTGCATGCTCTGGGGGTAGCCTGCCTCCTCTCTGCACCAGGAGCTCTGAAGAAATCTCCCGTGGGACGACGGAATCCTCCCCCTGCAACCGCAGGCAACAGAAGACTGCATCACTGGTCCTCTGGGTCCCCTTTCAGCACGACGAGCGTGGTCCTTGGAACTCAGCAACTCTGTCCACGTGACTCCCACAGTCCAGTGACTCTTCAGTCCAAGTTTGGTGGAGGTAAGTCCTTGCCTCCCCAGGCTAGACTGCATTGCTGGGTACCGCGTGATTTGCAGCTGCTCCGGCTCCTGTGCACTCTTCCAGGATTTCCTTCGTGCACAGCCAAGCCTGGGTCCCCGACACTCTAACCTGGAGTGCACAACCTTCTGAGTTGTCCTCCGGCGTCGTGGGACTCCCTTTTGTGACTTCGCGTGGACTCCGGTTCACTCCTCTTCCAAGTGCCTGTTCCGGTACTTCTGCGGGTGCTGCCTGCTTCTGTGAGGGCTCCCTGACTTGCTGGGCGCCCCCTCTGTCTCCTCATCCAAGTGGCGACATCCTGGTCCCTCCTAGGCCACAGCAGCATCCAAAAACACTAACCGCGACCCTTGCAGCTAGCAAGGCTTGTTTGCGGTCTTTCTGCATGGGAACACCTCTGCAAGCTTCTTCACGACGTGGGACATCCATCATTCCAAAGGGGAAGTTCCTAATCCTCTTCGTTCTTGCAGAATCCACAGCTTCTACCATCCGGTGGCAGCTTCTTTGCACCCTCAGCTGGCATTTCCTGGGCATCAGCCCTCTCTCGACATTGTTGCGACTCTTGGAATTGGTCCCCTTGTTTCACAGGTACTCAGGTCCGGAAATCCACATTGGTTGCATTGCTGGTGTTGGTTTCCTTGCAGAATTCCCCTATCACGACTTCTGTGCTCTCTGGGGAATATAGGTGCACTTTACACCTACTTTTCAGGGTCTTGGGGTGGGCTATTTTTCTAACCCTCACTGTTTTCTTACAGCCCCAGCGACCCTCTACAAGCTCACATAAGTTTGGGGTCCATTTGTGGTTCGCATTCCACTTTTGGAGTATATTGTTTGTGTTGCCCCCATACCTATGTGCTCCTATTGCAATCTACTGTAACTTTACATTGCTTGCATTACTTCCTTTTGCTATTACTGCATATTTTTGGTATTGTGTACATATATCTTGTGTATATTTGGTATCCTCATACTGAGGGTACTCACTGAGATACTTTTGGCATATTGTCATAAAAATAAAGTACCTTTTTTTTTTTTAGTATATATGTGCATTGTGTTTTCTTATGATATTGTGCATATGACACTAGTGGTATAGTAGGAGCTTTGCATGTCTCCTAGTTCAGCCTAAGCTGCTCTGCTATAGCTACCTTCTATCAGCCTAAGCTGCTAGAAACACCTCTTCTACACTAATAAGGGATAACTGGACCAGGCACAGAGTGTAAGTACCCCTTGGTACCCACTACAAGCCAGGCCAGCCTCCTACATTGGTTGTGCAGCGGTGGGATAAGTACTTGCAACTACTTACCACTTTGTCATTGTGTACTTTTCATAAGAGAATAATATACAAAACAAGTTCAGTGTATGTACACCTAACCAAAAAGTTTTGCTTTTCTTCTCTTACACTATCTGCTAAGTGCTGAAAAGTACTCCTAAACTTTCAAAAAGTTTCTAAAAAGTTGAATTTTTTTTTTTTCTGTTTCCTTAAAAAGTCCTGAAACTTTTTCTCTCTTTTATCTGTCTCCAAAC
Source organism: Pleurodeles waltl (assembly GCF_031143425.1). Classification (NCBI taxonomy): domain Eukaryota; kingdom Metazoa; phylum Chordata; class Amphibia; order Caudata; family Salamandridae; genus Pleurodeles; species Pleurodeles waltl. The sequence goes on along the minus strand of NC_090446.1, from coordinate 1,326,974,595 downwards.
CTTTTTCTATCATGTCTGATGTAGGAACTCCTCTTAATTAGGTCAATTCAGCTTATGACCACCTTAACTTTAAGAGCCTAAAGAGTCTCTGCATTGATAGAGGTTTAGTGGTAGGAAAGATTCCCTCTAGAGAAATATTGTCTAACATGCTTATTGAAAATGATAAGGCCTTAGCTGGCAGTTCAATTGAGAAGTTAGGAGATAGCTCACACTCTGACTCAGGGGAACCCCCAGTAAAAGTGTTAGAGGGTGCCCTTCCTAATCTGCCCCTTAGCAGACCACCTAGCAATGCTGGTAGTAATAGAAGCTCCCATCACAGTAGGGATGTTTTTGTTCCTGCAGGCCAGGTTGCTAGGGTGCCTACTGTTAGGGACAGGTCTCCCTCTGTTCATTCACATCATTCTTCTGTGTCAAAACATTCCCTACCCACCCACCCTGAGGACAGGATGTTAGAAAGGGAACTCAATCAGTTGAGAGTGGAAGAGTCCAGGCTGAAGCTTAACAGCAACAGCTGGCTCTAGACAGGAAATCCCTAGACTTAGAAAAAGAAAGACAGAGGTTGGGGTTTGGACCCCATGGTGGCAGCTGCAGTATTCCAGATAGCAACCCTGTGAGAGAACATGATTCTACGAATCTACATAAGATAGTTCCCCCTTACAAGGAGGGGATGACATTAACAAGTGGTTTGCTGCACTTGAGAGGGCCTGTATGGTACAGGGGGTCCCTCAAAGGCAGTGGGCTGCTATCCGATGGCTATCTTTCAGTGGAAAAGGTAGGGATAGGCTCCTTACTGTGAAGGAAAGTGATGCCAATAATTTTACAGTTTTGAAGAATGCACTCTTGGATGGATTTGGCTTAACCACTGAACAATACAGGATTAAGTTCGGAGAAACCAGAAAAGAGTCCTCACAAGACTGGGTAGACTTTAACTATTCAGTGAAGGCCTTGGAGGGGTGGTTACATGGCAGTAAAGTTTCTGACTATGACAGTCTGTATAATCTGATCCTGAGAGAGCATATTCTGAATAACTGTGTGTCTGATTTGTTACACCAATATCTAGTGGACTCAGATCTGGCCTCTCCCCATGAATTGGGAAAGAAGGCAGACAAATGGGTCAGAACAAGAGTGAACAGAAAAGTTCACACGGGGTGACAAGGATGGCAAGAAGAAAGATGGTGAGAAATCTCAGGGAAAGCATGGGGATAAGGGTAAAACCAAAGATCCTTCTTCAAATCCTAAACACTCTTCAGGGGGTGGGGATAAATCAAATAAATTCTTCCTCTTCTTCTCAACATACACACATTAAAAAGCGTTGGTGCTTTGTGTGTAAAAATAAAGGCCATAGGCCAGGGGATAAGTCCTGTCCAGGTAAACCCCCTGAACCTACCACCACTAATACATCAAGCTCTAGTGCCCCTAGCAGTAGTGGTAATAGTGGTGGGACTGCTGGCAACAGTCGAGTTAAGGGTGTAGTTGGTTTCACTTATGGGTCCATCATAGAAACTGGGGTAGTCAGTCCCAAGACAGTTTCTGTTGCACCTAGTGGCATTGGCCTTGCCACACTGGCTGCTTGTCCCCTTTCAATGGATAAGTACAGGCAGACAGTTTCAATAAATGGTGTTGAGGCCCAGGCCTACAGGGACACAGGTGCCAGTATCACTTTGGTGACTGAAAACCTAGTGCCTCCTGAACAACACATCATTGGACAACAGTACAAGATTATTGATGTCCATAACTCCACTAAGTTTCTTCTCTTAGCTATAGTTCAGCTTAGTTGGGGTGGAGTTACTGGCCCTTAGCAGGTGGTAGTGTCACCTAGCTTACCTGTGGACTGTCTATTAGGTAATGACCTGGAGACCTCAGGTTGGGCTGAGGTAGAGTTTTATACCCATGCAGCCATGCTGGGTATCCCTGAGGAATTGTTCCGTCTCATTTCTACTGAAATGAAAAAGCAAAGGAGAGAAAAAGGCCTGAAAACTCAGGATCCCTCTCCAAGAACAGGTAAAAAGAGTATCACAGTATACCCTACCCACCCTGCCATTCAGGATACCATTCCTGTGGTGGGAGAAACCTCTCCTGGGGTGGCACCTGTTCCAAGGGAATCATCAGCTGGCATAGCTGTACTCCCTGAGGTGGAAGTACCTCTCTGTGGGATAACTAATATTGATGAGAAAAAGAGCACCATTTTAGTTAACATGGAGCATCCCTCCAACCCTCCCAGAGAAACTTTAGTACAGAAACCCTGCACTGCCTCACAACACTTAGGACAGCAGCCCTGCCCTAGTGTGGAGCTGATAGGACAGCATCCCTGCCCTGCTCCAACTCAAGAGAAACAGCATCCCTGTTCTCTTTTCCAGCCATATGGACAAAGTTTTTGCCTAGCTATGGCTTTACTGAGACAGAATCCCTGTCTGGCATTCTCATCACTAGAAATAGGTTCAGTGGACAATTCCCACTGCTCTAAACTAAACCTTACTGATAGAAACTCTGAAAATATACCTTCACATTGTTGGTTAGCTAAAAAAACTTCAAACAGGGTGGTTTACATCCCCACAGGGAAGTAACATATAGTGGATGATAAAGGGAGTAACCAGTCTATTGCAGAGCTACTCTCCACTTATCACCACTTAGACAATAAAGTCTCAACTGGCCAAGGTTAGCCTTATTGTCCTTCGTTTGGGGGGGGGGGGTTGTGTGAGAAAGTGCCTCTTTCTAGCCTTGTTACCCCCACTTTTGGCCTGTTTGTGAGTATATGTCAGGGTGTTTTCACTGTCTCACTGGGATCCTGCTAGCCAGGGCCCAGTGCTCATAGTGAAAACCCTATGTTTTCAGTATGTTTGTTATGTGTCACTGGGACCCTGCTAGCCAGGACCCCATTGCTCATAAGGTTGTGGCCTATATGTATGTGTTCCCTGTGTAATCCCTAACTGTGCCACTGAGGCTCTGCTAACCAGAACCTCAGTGGTTATGCTCTCTCTGCTTTCCAAATTGTCACTAACAGGCTAGTGACCAATTTCACCAATTCACATTGGCATACTGGAACACCCTTATAATTCCCTAGTATATGGTACTGAGGTACCCAGGGTATTGGGGTTCCAGGGAGATCCCTATGGGCTGCAGCATTTCTTTTGCCACCCAGAGGGAGCTCTGACAATTCTTACACAGGCCTGCCAGTGCAGCCTGAGTGAAATAACGTCCACGTTATTTCACAGCCATTTATCACTGCACTTAAGTAACTTATAAGTCACCTATATGTCTAACCTTCACCTGGTGAAGGTTGGGTGCTAAGTTACTTAGTGTGTGGACACCATGGCACTAGCCAAGGTGCCCCCACATCGTTCAGGGCAAATTCCCCAGACTTTGTGAGTGCAGGGACACCATTACACGCGTGCACTGTACATAGGTCACTACCTATGTACACCGTCACAATGGTAACCCCGAACATGGCCATGTAACATGTCTAGGATCATGGAATTGTCACCCCAATGCCATTCTGGCATTTTGGTGACAATTCCATGATCCCCTGAGTCTCTAGCACAGACCCGGGTACTGCCAAGCTACCTTTCCCGGGGTTTCACTGCAGCTGCTGCTGCTGCCAACCCCTCAGACAGGTTTCTGCCCTCCTGGGGTCCAGCCAGGCCTGGCCCAGGAAGGCAGAACAAAGGACTTCCTCAGAGAGAGGGTGTTACACCCTCTCCCTTTGGAAAAAGGTGTCAGGGCTGGGGAGGAGTAGCCTCCCCCAGCCTCTGGAAATGCTTTGATGGGCACAGATGGTGCCCATCTCTGCATAAGCCAGCCTACATCGGTTCAGGGATCCCCCAGCCCTGCTCTGGCGTGAAACTGGACAAAGGAAGGGGAAGTGACCACTCTCCTGAACTGCACCTCCCAGGGGAGGTGCCCAGAGCTCCTCCAGTGTGCTGCACACCTCTACCATCTTGGAAACAGAGGTGTTGCTGGCACACTGGACTGCTCTGAGGGGCCAGTGCCAGCAGGTGATGTCAGAGACTCTTTCTGATAGGCTCTTACCTGTGTTGCTAGCCTATCCTCCTTCCTAGGTAGCCAAACCTCCTTTTCTGGCTATTTAGGGTCTCTGCTTTGGGGAATTCTTTAGATACCGAATGCAAGAGCTCACCAGAGTTCCTCTGCATCTCTCTCTTCACCTTCTGCCAAAGGATTGACCGCTGACTGCTCAGGTCGCCTGCAAAACCGCAACAAAGTAGCAAATGTGACTACTGCAACCTTGTATCGCTTCTCCTGCCGCCTTCTCGACTGTTTCCTGGTGGTGCATGCTCTGGGGGTAGCCTGCCTCCTCTCTGCACCAGGAGCTCTGAAGAAATCTCCTGTGGGACGACGGAATCCTCCCCCTGCAACCGCAGGCAACAAAAGACTGCATCACCGGCCCTCTGGGTCCCCTCTCAGCAGGACGAGCAAGGTCCCTGGAACTCAGCAACTCTGTCCAAGTGACTCCCACAGTGCAGTGACTCTTCAGTCCAAGTTTGGTGGAGGTAAGTCCTTGCCTCCCCACGCTAGACTACATTGCTGGGTACCGCGTGATTTGCAGCTGCTCCGGCTCCTGTGCACTCTTCCAGGATTTCCTTCATGCACAGTCAAGCCTGGGTCCCCGACACTCTAACCTGCAGTGCACAACCTTCTGAGTTGTCCTCCGGCGTCGTGGGACTCCCTTTTGTGACTTCACGTGGACTCTGGTTCACTCCTCTTCCAAGTGCCTGTTCCGGTACTTCTGCGGGTGCTGCCTGCTTCTGTGAGGGCTCCCTGACTTGCTGGGCGCCCCCTCTGTCTCCTCATCCAAGTGGCGACATCCTGGTCCCTCCTGGGCCACAGCAGCATCCAAAAACCCTAACCGCGACCCTTGCAACTAGCAAGGCTTCTTTGCGGTCTTTCTGCGTGGGAACACCTCTGCAAGCTTCTTCACGACGTGGGACATCCATCCTCCAAAGGGGAAATTCCTAGTCCTCTTCATTCTTGCAGAATCCACAGCTTCTACCATCCGGTGGCAGCTTCTTTGCACCCTCAGCTGGCATTTCCTGGGCATCGCCCTCTCTCGACATTGTTGCGACTCTTGGACCTGGTCCCCTTGTTTCACAGGTACTCAGGTCCGGAAATCCTAATGGTTGCATTGCTGATGTTGGTCTTCCTTGCAGAATTCCCCTATCACGACTTCTCTTCCAGGGGATCCTCATCAATAGTCATAAACATTGAATATTCCCGCCCCCGTGCGGGGACCCTGGAGCATATATAAAATACACACATATTATACATGTGTAACAAACAGTCATGCAGGCTATCATGTTAAAAACAGGCTAAAATGCTTTATTTCTATGAAGTTTTTTTTTTTTTTTTTTTATATTATAAAGACTACAATAGAGCATAAATATCTACCCAAGCTCCTAAAACTAGGCTTCGGGAAGTAAGCAGCAGCAAACTCTAGAGAAAAAATAGAAAAAACTGCATTGAAAAACAATGAAGCATTCTTAGCCAATAGGCTGCATGCAGGTTAACACAGGAGAACCATAAAAACTTTGGCACCGTGCCTTTAAGACCCTGAGCACCTCCAGTATCCCACCATGCCTCAGGGGTGAAGGAAAGGTGACAGTTGGTTCACAGTTAGGTCAGTTCTTTTTTCCGGCTTCTTCTGAGGGGATCCTGGAGCATTGAGCTCTCAGTTTTTCTGAGTTTTTCTCAGAAACATTCTTTAAAAAAGCATTTTTTCACTTTTCATTCGACAAATAACATCTTTGTCTGAGCTAGGCAGTTTTTTCCTGACAGAAAAATGCCTTCACTTTTTGTCAAATGCCCTGCTTGTGGGAAGAAGAAGGCCCAGTCAGATCCCCACTCTCTGTGTAAAGTGTGCCTGCCTCAGACTCACTGCCCTGACACTTGTAAGTACTGCAAGAACATGTCTAAGAGGACTCTGAAAGACAGAGAGAAGATCCGGCTACATGGGCTTCAGGAGAGGCAAAGAACATCGTCCTCCTCACTTCCCAGACAACCAGAAGGCCATTCTAAGGAGAGAATGGCTCGGTCGACGTCAGCAGGTAGGAAAGTACCTGTTTGTTCACCGTCGACGTGGTCGCTTTTCCGTCTCACCGGCATAGATCGCCGTCGACACACCCGACGTTGAAGGAAACGGCGTCGAGGGAACAACATCGCAGGGGCAGGTCTCCGTCGACGGCAGCCCGCCGATCGACGTCGAGCCATCGCCGGCGTGCCCGGTCGCCGCCAAAGGCTGTGCGCCCCCGACGTCAGGACACACGACGTCGAAATCACCACGACGGAATGAGAGACATCCGCTGTCGACCTCCCGCCGCTCCACGTCGAGGCACACGACGGCGAGCAGGTCGAGGTCCAAGGATCGCCGTTCGACGTCAAGGCACTCAACGTCGAGGCAGGAGCAACCGGCTGGGCGCCCTTCGACGTCGAAACAGCCATCGACATCGACACAGGTTTTACCTGTCCCACAGGGAGCAGAACATCGCCCCACGCCAGACAAGGCGCCATCTCCAGTGGTCTCCATACCGAGCGACTCTTCTCGGCCAAGAGCGGCATCATCTGGGCATGTCTCGCCCATCAATCTATCTCCGAGATGGCTGGAGAGCCTTAACAGACCAGCGGCCTCCCCAGATTCGCAATATTCGCGAATGTATTCGCCTACTGCCTCCCTGCAAAGAACGCCATCACCGACAGCCAGGGCAGAACGGGCTTGTTCTGCTCCTCGGCAACCGGTCGCGAGGCCTAGGCGCTCTGCTACAGCGTCTTTCAGCAGGTCTCGTTCTCAACGAAGATCCAGGTCTCGTTCAAGAAGAAGATCACCCTCTTGGTCTTCATCAGGTTCATCTGTCGGGCGTTACTCACCCACCCTAACAGATTCACCACCTGCTAGAGTCTCACCGGTGGATGACATTACCACATTTAACGAGGTGCTGCTAAGAGGAGCGCAGAAACTCAACATAGAGGTTCCAGAGCCATCTACCTCCTCATCAGTCATCTTTGAGACTCTACAACAGAGATCAGCATCGAAAAAGCTGCTGCCTCTAGTGCCTGGTTTGTTGCAGCCAACTATGGACACTTTTCTGGCCCCAGCCTCGCTTAAATCTGCCCCGGCTAGGATTCTCAAAAAATACAAGGCTCCCGAACAGGACCCTTTGTTCCTCAGGAAGGACCCGCCACCGGACTCGGTTATAATAGCTGCCGCCCGAAAGACCCACTCGGTGGCATCTTCATCCACGGTACCCCCGGATAAAGAGAGCAGGCATCTAGACTCTCTGGGGAGAAAGATATGCGGGACGGCGGCTTCGGCAATGAAAGTCTCCAGTGCATCTGCGCTCCTGGGCAGGTATGATCGTTCACTGTGGGACTCTCTCAGTAGATTCACAGAAAAATTGCCCAGAGAGGACAGACAAGATTTCCAGGAGATACTGCAAGAAGGATGCCTGGTATCCAACCAGGTTATCAGCGCGGCAGCAGATGGGGCGGATTTAGCTGCTCATGGGTACGCGCATGGAATCTGTGCAAGGAGATCTTCCTGGCTGAGGCTCACTGGTTTGAAACAGGAAGCACAACAACGCATCCTGAATCTCCCATTCGCCGGGAACTCTCTATTCGGTGCCCATGCAGACGAAGAAATGGCCCGCATGAAGACTGAGGTGGATACCATGAGGGCGGTGGGCCTGGAAAGAAAGAAAGATTTCAGGCGGAGGTACAGGCCGTATGACAGGCGCCCTTTCCAGCAGAGGGTTCAAACCCCTCATTGGTCTCAAAGGTCACAGCAACGACAGGGACGCCCTCTTTTTCAACGGAGGAACACAAGGGAGCGAGGGTCAAGTAGACCTCAACAGTCCACTCCGAAAGCACCCACCAAGCAATGAAATCTCGCTTCCCTCGAAACTGTACACCACTCCGGTGGGGGGAAGTATTACAGCTTATCTTCACGAGTGGCACTCTATCACAAGAGACAAATGGGTGCTCAATACTGTATTGTCGAACATGGCTATTCTCTTCTTTTCAAACAGCCTCCACCACGCTTGCCACCAACCAAAGACAATCCATCTCATCTCAGCTTGCTACGCAAGGAGGCTCTCGCCCTCCTAAAAAAGAATTCCATAGAAAAGGTTCCACCCGCACACAGAGGACAGGGGGTCTACTCCCGTTATTTTCTGGTGGCGAAGAAGGGTCGAGAGGGCGTTTTCAGGCCAATTCTGGACCTACGGCTGCTGAACAAATACATAAGGAAGCAGAAGTTCAGAATGCTAGCGCTTCACCAGATTTTCCCTCAACTGCATCAGGGAGACTGGATGTGCTCCATCGACCTGCAGGATGCGTACTTTCACATCCCAGTAGCTCCCAAACATCGAAAATTCCTGCGCTTCTGAGTAGCGTTACAGCATTACCAGTTCAGAGTTCTACCCTTTGGCCTGAAATCTGCCCAAGAGTTTTCTCGAAATGTATGGCAGTGGTGGCGGCGCATCTTCGAAGACAAAGGATATACATATATCCATACCTAGACGACTGGCTACTGAAGGCTTCTTCTCCGGAGCAGGCGAGAAGCCATCGGGACATTGTACTCGGAGTTTGCGAAGCTCTAGGTCTTCAGGTCAATTACCAAAAGTCAACCTTGATTCCAACACAGAATCTTCACTACCTAGGAGCTATCATAAACACAGAACTCTAAAAAGTGTATCCTTTGGAGGAACGACTATCCTCAATAGACAGGAAGTGTCAGGACCTGTTGAGAGCCAACGCACCTACGGCACGTCAGGTGACATCGCTGCTGGGCTCCATGGCATCATGCATTTTTATTGTCCCAAATGCCAGACTCCACATGAGACCCCTCCAAGAGGCATTGGAGACCAACTGGAGCCAAAGAACAGGTCGCTGGGAGGACACGGTGCAGCTACCGGCGGTAGCACATCAGTCATTAAGATGGTGGATGCACAGACCTCACCTGTCAGTGGGTGCTCCGTTTCACCAGGTGCTTCCATCCGACACCCTAGTAACGGATGCGTCTCTTCAGGGATGGGGGGCTCATCTGGGTCCCTTTCAAGCGCAGGGTCTGTGGTCAGACAAGGAAAAGCAGTACCACATCAATCTGCTAGAACTCAGAGCGGTCCATCTGGCTCTCAAGTCTTTCATACCACTAATTCAGGGGAAAACGCTCTTAATACAGACGGACAATACAACCACGATGTATTACTTGAACAAACAAGGGGAAACGAGGTCCCTACCCCTATCGCGAGAGGCCCAAGCGATATGGCATTGGCTCCTGGCCAGAGGAATGTCAATTACAGCAGTTCACCTGCCAGGTCAGCAAAACGTGGAAGCAGATTTTCTGAGCAGACACCTAGAGGACGCTCACGATTGGGTCCTACATGGCGAAGTCTCAGAATACATCTTTGCGCAATGGGGTCGGCCTCAACTGGATCTCTTTGCAGACGAAGTAAACAAGAAATGCCCAGACTTCGCATCCAGGTTCTACCGTCCGGGATCTCGAGGGAATGCCCTGTTGATCGACTGGTCAGGGATATTTCTCTACGCTTTTCCGCTGATTCCCCTCATTCCGGCAGTAATCACCAAACTTTACAGATCCAGGACCAGAATGATTCTTATAGCACCACAATGGCCCCAACAATTCTGGTACACAGATCTCCTCAACCTGTCGGAAAAACCTCGCAGGAGGCTGCCGTGCAGACCGGATCTTCTGAGTAGAATGGAGGGCAGAATTCTACATCCCAACCTACCCTCTCTGGGCTTAACAGCATGGCTCCTGAATTCCTGCAGTATGGGCACCTAGGGCTCTCATAGGAGTGCATGAACATCTTGAAAGAGTCCAAACGGCCTTCCACGCGGCTTTCTTACGCTTTTAAGTGGAAGAGATTCTACATATGGTGCTGTCAGCAAGGTCATAATCCCATACGGGCGCAGGAGGATGTCATACTGTCCTATTTGCTTCATCTAGCGAAGTCCGGTCTGCAGGTATCATCTATTAAGGTACATTTGTCTGCTATTACAGCCTATCGCAAGTCACCTTCTCAGGAATCCTTCTTTACGAAACCTGTAGTCAAGGATTTCTTAGAAGGTTTGAAGAAAGTTTCTCCTCCATGGGAACTGAACATAGTCTTGGCAAAACTTATGGGCCCTCCTTTTGAGCCTATACATAAGGCCTCTTTACAACACCTTACGTGGAAGACGGCTTTTCTAGTGGCCATTACTTCAGCGAGGAGGGTCAGTGAAATCTAGGCCTTGTCTTCTAAAGAACCGTACACGGTTTTTCATGACAATAGAGTGGTTCTACGAACTCACCCATCTTTCCTTCCGAAGGTGGTGTCAGAATTCCATATCAATCAGACCATATCTTTACCGACTTTCTTTCCCAATCCGGAGACTCCGGCAGAGAAAGCATTGCACTCCTTAGACTTGAAAAGAGTGCTGAAATTTTATCTGGATAAGACAAAATCGATTAGACACTCTAACCGCTTGTTTGTAAACTATGGTCATTTGAGGACAGGAGAGGCAGCATCTAAGCGAACAATATCAAGATGGATAGTTTCTTGTATTGTTAATACTTACCAGCTAGCTAATAAACAATTACTAGCGCGGCCTAGAGCGCATTCCACAAGGGGAAAAGCGGCTACTGCTGCCCTCCTTAACAATGTTCCGATATCTGAGATTTGTAAGGCTGCTACATGGAAGTCTGTCCATACGTTTACTAGACATTACTGTTTAGACTCAGATGCAAGAGCGGATGCCCAAGTGGGGCAGGCCTCTCTAAGAAATCTATTTGCGTAAGACCTATCTATTCCTGCACTTCTATCGGACAGTCCGCTGGATTTAGGGATGGGCTTGCTATACTATTCAATGTTTATGACTATTGATGAGGATCCCCTGGAAGAGAAGGATAAGTTACTTACCTGTAAATCCTAGTTCTCTTCCAGGGGTATCCTCATCAAAGTCATAAACAACCCACCCTCCTCCCCGGACGCACGTCTCCTAGAAGTGCAGGACAGACTGTATTTTGAATCAGATATACAAATTGTCACCGTAAAAAGAACTGACCTAACTGTGAACCAACTGTCACCTTTCCTTCACCCCTGAGGCATGGTGGGATACTGGAGGTGCTCAGGGTCTTAAAGGCACGGTGCCAAAGTTTTTATGGTTCTCCTGTGTTAACCTGCATGCAGCCTATTGGCTAAGAATGCTTCATTGTTTTTCAATGCAGTTTTTTCTATTTTTTCTCTAGAGTTTGCTGCTGCTTACTTCCCTAAGCCTAGTTTTAGGAGCTTGGGTAGATATTTATGCTCTATTGTAGTCTTTATAATATAAAAAAAAAAAAAAAAAAAAACTTCATAGAAATAAAGCATTTTAGCCTGTTTTTAACATGATAGCCTGCATGACTGTTTGTTACACATGTATAATATGTGTGTATTTTATATATGCTCCGGGGTCCCCGCACGGGGGCGGGAATATTCAATGTTTATGACTGATGAGGATACCCCTGGAAGAGAACTAGGATTTACAGGTAAGTAACTTATCCTTCTGTGCTCTCTGGGGAATATAGGTGCACTTTACACCTACTTTTCAGGGTCTTGGGGTGGGCTATTTTTCTAACCCTCACTGTTTTCTTACAGCCCCAACGACCCTCTACAAGCTTACATAAGTTTGGGGTCCATTCGTGGTTCGCATTCCACTTTTGGAGTATATGGTTTGTGTTGCCCCTATACCTATGTGCTCCTATTGCATTCTACTGTAACTTTACATTGCTTGTATTACTTCCTTTTGCTATTACTGCATATTTTTGGTATTTGTACATATATCTTGTGTATATCTGGTATCCTCATACTGAGGGTACTCACTGAGATACTTTTGGCATATTGTCATAAAAATAAAGTACCTTTATTTTTGGTATATCTGTGTATTGTGTTTTCTTATGATATTGTGCATATGACACCAGTGGTATAGTAGGAGATTTGCATGTCTCCTAGTTCAGCCTAAGCTGCTCTGCTATAACTACCTTCTATCAGCCTAAGCTGCTAGAAACACCTCTTCTACACTAATAAGGGATAACTGGACCTCGCACAGAGTGTAAGTACCCCTTGGTACCCACTACAAGCCAGGCCAGCCTCCTACACCTCCTCCCCTGAGCCTGTCTTCTTTTCTCCTCAATGGGACACACCTGACCCTGTCCTTCTTGGTCTATCTTGTGCACACCTGTAGGATGAAGAATACAGACCCTCTGCCTCTGATGATGGCCATGATGAGGATGGCAACCAAATAGGTAAGCCATCACCTACAGACTTCCAAATGCTTGAGTGAGATGCTTTTGATCCTTCTGTGGATGCTACGCAAAACTCCATGCCACCCTACTCACCTCCCAAAGTCATTGGGGAGTTCCACAGTCTTCTAGCTCAGGCGGTTCAAAAGTTTAACATATCAACAGAATCTGAAGAGAAAAAAAAACTGCCTTTGAGTTTAAAGCTAAAGCAAGAAAGTCCATCAGAGCTGTCCTCATCTTGAACTGCTTGTAGAAGGAAGAGTTTATACTGGAGGGGAAGGAGGGGGAGCAGGGGTCGTGTGTTTGGACAAGATTTAGGCATTCCTTCCCGCCTGGCTGAACATCTCTTCTCACCTCTGGATTTTTAAACGTAATAGTGTCCCCTCCACAGCTTGCAGAAAAGAAAATCATCTTAATATAGAGATGCTACAAAAAGAAATCCTGACGCTCCTCCTCAAAACCACAATCAACTGTGTCCCAAGAGTGTAATTGAATCAAGGATTTTATTCCAGATTCTTCCTTATCAAGAAAATGTCGGGAGAGTGTCGCTCTATCTTACACTTAAGGTTTCTCAACAAATTCTTCAGAAGACAAAGCTTCAGAATGTTAACATTATTAGATATACTTCAGTCCATCGATACAGGAGATTACATGGCGTTCATAGACATGGAGGACTCATTCTTTTACAGGCCAGTCCATGCTCACCAATGGAATTACTTAAGAATCATAGTCAGCTGTTACGAGAGTGGTATGAGACACTGCTAACGCAAAACCGGGACATTTGCCTGAGAGTTCAGGTCAAAGCTTGAAAATACAAAGTACTGCTGGGCATTATGTCATTTTGCATTCGCTTAGTGCCACAGTGCCATTAGAAGATGTGCGCTTTGAAGAGGCATTAGAATCTCATTTGCAGCAAATGCGCAGTCATTGTGATAAGCCTGTGGTAATAACTCCACTCATAAAGAAAGCACTCTCACAGTTGATGTTGGAGGGCCGTATCTTTGCAGAACAAGATCTGCATGTTCCAAATCTTTAACAATGAATGCATCACTAAAGGATTGGGGATTCCTGCCTTCAGGACCTGGCAATGAGTGTGCTCTGGAGTTAAAATGAGCATTCTCTCCAGATAAACGAATTAGAGTTAAGACACAGCATTAAGAGCCTGTCTGCCATGTGCTGAAAACCAAGAAGTATTGACAAGAACAGACAGCATGACCTCTTTACATTACAACACCAAGCATGGTCATAATCTCAAATTCTCTCTCAGGAAGCTCAATGATTATAGCATTGTTTACTACACAATGCTGTCTTGCTAACAGTAGAACTAGGACTGCACAATGGTTGGGGAGATGCTTTTGGTAGAAAGGGCACAGACTGCCATGAATGGGAGATAGACTCCAGTCAGCTGCAATTCATATTTAAAAAATGTGGAACTCTAGAGTTACATCTCTATAAAATGCGCACTTTTGCAAGCACATTGTGCTATCAAGGAACCCAAGAAGAAGCACTTCTGATACCATGGTCAGGGATATTTCGCTACACTGTTTGACAATACCATTGATTCTCAGTATTCCTGGTAAGGCCATCCTTGTGGGTCCGGCATAGGACAGACCATATTTTATTAGATCAACTTATTTCATTAAGTGAGCATAATGTCCACCTACATATTATTGTTATGTAATGTACTGCTTTGGTAACATGTACACCTATGAAAGGTCTATTGCTGGTGAAGAAAGTTACCTGTAACTACAGCACTTCAGCATTAGTACCTTTCATAGATTCACATGTGCTACCCTCCTCCCCATTCATGAGGCTGTCATTACTCCAGTATTGGAACTTTCATAGATTCACATGCTTGAATCATTACCCGTCGTCGAGATGGGGCCCTCCAGTGCAATACAAAACCACATTAAATTGTATATAAAGCTCAGAGGCCCTAGGCCTCTTAATTTAGTAACATCTCAGTCATTTTATAAAAAAGGACCAAACTTGAGAGACAACCAATCAGCTCTCACCACCCCTTAGAACCCTCCTGTGAGGAGCTGATTTCCCTAAGATTTTCAACCGCACGTTGTGCTAAGGAGTCTCCTCTGAGCTCTGCTCAGTTTTTCTCTCACAAACACTGTTTGAGGTGAATTTGGATTTTTCTCTCTTGAGGATTACTTCAATGTGATTCAAACTGACTACTATGTCAGAGACACCTAAGAAAGGGCTCTTCAGAGCTTGTGCGACATGCATGAATAAAAGGCTGCATGTTGATGACCAGCATAAAGACTGTATTTACTGTCTCTATCTGACCCATATACCTAGAGACTGCAAGGTATGTAGAACTTTTTCTTCCAAGACCCTTAAGGATAGGAAGGGTCGTCTTCTCATCCAGCTCCAGAAATTGAAATCCAGGGACAACCCTGTCTCTGATGAGGATAGTGCCTCTTCGTCTGTTTCTATGGCAAAGACACCTGTGAAGTGAAAATCTGAAGTCTCTTTAGAAGAAACACCAAGAAAAGTGGCTAAACAATCTGCTGAGGCACCCTCAAAGTCTGGTAGCCCTTCAAAGATGAAGATGAAAGCTTCTGACTTTAAGTCTAAAAGGAAGCCTGTTTCTCAGCCGTCAACTCCACCACTTAAGGTAAAACATACCTTCAAAAAACCAAATTCCGTGCCATCGACAGGTTCATCGTTGAAGACGGCGCCAACGAAGGGTCAGGTATTGACGACGACTTCTACTCTCGCTACACTGTCTGTCTATGGCAAGATCCGGCTCCTCGTCAACGATATGTTCCTCCTCGTCTACTGCATGCCCTATAGCTTCACCAGCGGCGGTCACACCGCTGACGCTGTTTTCGCCGACGACGGTTTCAACGACGGAACACCAGCCGTCGACGGCATCGTTGATGACACAACATCCGCCGACGACAATCCTACTGTCGACGACGACTCTACCGTCGACGTTCCCACCGTCGACGACGACTCTACCATCGACGTTCCCACCGTCAACGACGGTCGAGACAGGGATGCTCTCGTCGACGATGCCACTGTCGACTAGATCACCGTCAATGACAAAGACTGCCGTAAAGGAACAAAGACCAGATTCGTTGCCTCTGATGTCGTCAGGGGACCAGGATACTGTTACATCGCCTGGCAAGGTTTCCAGCGTTTAACCCTCGCATCTTTTGGATGAAGATGACTCCAATGAGGAGGGTATTTTTGGAGTCGCCAGCAGCCCTTTACAACTAAGGGTCAAGTGCCAAGAGTACTCTTGATGATGATGAGGCTTCATACTACACCCAGGGCTATTATGAGCAGCTGCCATTGGTCGGTATTAGTTTCTGACTTACAGGCAATGTTGGTGGATTATCAGGAACGTTTTCCACCTAAACCTTCGTCCGCACAACAGCCGTTGCTTCCGCCCCCGCCGGCAACTCCTCTCTTGCAACAGCCGCATCTTATCATGGAACACTCAAACATCATCTACATTGCTGGCAACAAATAACCAAAGACAAGTGGGTGCTGGATGTGATCCTTTTCGGACACCTATTAGAATTTACCCAAATGCCCCCTTTGATGCCTCCATCGCAAGTTCATCAAAAAAACCTACGTCTACTTCGCCTGGAGGTAGCCACCATGTTGAGGAAAGGGGCTAAAGAGTCTGTTCTGCATTCCCAGAAGGTAAAGGGGTTTTACTCCTGTTTCTTTCTCATCCGAAAAAAATCCTGCCTCTGGAGGCCAATTCTGGACTTACGGGAGTTAAACAAATACCTCAAGAAGCAGACATTTTGGATGGTCACCCTCCAAGACGTCCTCCAGGTTCTAAACAAAGCAGACTACATGGCCTCTCTGGACCTTTACGATGCGTACTTTCACATTTCCATTCATTTGTTCCACAGAAAGTACCGGAGGTTTGCGGTCAACGGCAAACACTTCCAGTTCAAAGTTCTTCCCTTTGGCCTACGTTCAGCACCACGAATCTTTACCAAATATCTAGCGTCAGTGGTGGCCTACTTGAGGAGAAACAGACATCAAGTCTTTTCCTATCTCAACGACTGGTTGGTAAAAGCTCCAGATATCCAGACAGCAGAAAGTTCAGTCAGGGCGACTGCGCTTTTTTGAGGAATTAGGCCTTACACTCAACAAGCAAAAATCGACTCTACTCGTCTAGCCTTACTAGGGGCTATCTTAGACACTCAGCGAGTCAAAGCCTATCCAGCGCCGGACAGACAAACAAAGCTAACACAGCTGGCAAGGCGCTTCCAAAGAAAAAGGTGTCTTTCAGTGCGGCAGTACAAGTCCTTGCTGGGCATGATGTCATCATGTATCAGCCTCATTCCATTCTGCCGCCTCCGAATGCGTCCGATTCAAGAAGAACTGGACAAGCAGCAGTGGATACAAGCGGGAGGTTCCTTCGAGGATACCATCCGCGTCACGCCATATTTGGTTCATTCTCTGAATTGGTGGACAGTTCCCGAGCACATTTCCTAAGGTCTCAGTTTCTTGGCACAAGTTCCTCCAATGACTGTCACGACGGATGCAACGCTCACAGGATGGGGCGCATGCTTGCAGGACCTTTGGGTGAGCGGCAAGTGGCCACCCTCTCACTGGTCGTTCCACATAAATCTTCTCGCGCTGAGGGTGGTCCATTATGCCTTGCAAGCCTTTCTTCCAAGGATACGAGGGTCAGCTGTGCTTGTCAGAACAGACAATACCACCACAATGCTTTACCTGAACAAGCAGGGAGGAACGCGGTCTTGCATACTCTTCCGAGAAGCACAAACCACCTGGAAATGGTGCATTCACCATTCCATCCACATCACTGTGGAGCATGTCCCAGGCCTCCAGAATACCATCACAGATTCGCTAAGCAGACTTACCTTATCCTCCCACGAGTGGGAGTTACACCAGAAGACGCTAAATCGGATATTCCACCGGTGGGGAAAAACTAATCTGGACCTATTTGCATCCTCCCGGAACGCCAAATGCCAACATTATGCAAGTTGGCATCACCAACAGGGGACATGGGGGATGCATTTTCAATTACATGGTCAGGGATCTATGCGTACGCTTTTCCTCCGATTCCTCTCCTCGCAAGGGTGATCAGGAAGAAGAAGTCAGAACCCTGCCAACTGATCCTCATAGCTCCAGCGTGGCCGCGTCAACCGTGCTACACGGAGTTGCTCCTCCTGTCCACCTCTCCGTCCATGAGGCTCGGACCAATCCCGGATCTGCTTACCATCAATCAGGGGCAAGTGAGGAACCTGGATCCCAAATCGCTCAGTTTGCACGCATGACTCCTGAGTACAATGAGTTTGGACATTTAGACCTATTGTCTGAGTGCAGAGATGTGCTAGCTAATGCACGTGCAGCTAGTACCAGCAAGTCCTACCGACTAAAACTGAAAAGATTTTGTATTTGGTGCGAAACCCAAGATGTCCATTCTCTCACCTCCGCACCAGAGGCAGTGTTGCCGTATTTGTACAGCTGGCATGTTCAGGACTAGCCCATTCCTTAATCAGAGTCCATCTAGCTGCCATCTCCAGAAATAGAAGAGTGCCAGGCAAACCATCCTTATACTCTCTCAGATTGGTAAAACAATTTCTCAAAGGTTTCTTCAGATCTTTTCCTCCAGTGAAACCTCCGCCCCCGGCATGGCAACTTAACATTGTTCTTGGCCAGCTTATGAAGGAGCCTTTTGAGCCGATCCACAGAGCAGACATTATGGGGGTGATTCAGACCTTGGCGGACGGCGGAGGCCGTCCGCCAAGGTTCTGCCCCCGAATGACCGCACCGCGGTCAAAAGACCGCGGCGGCCATTCAGACATTTCCGCTGGGCCGGCGGGCGCTCTCCAAAAGAGCGCCCGCCGGCCCAGCAGAAATGCCCCTGCAACGAGGACGCCGGCTCAGAATTGAGCCGGCGTAGTTGCAGGGGTGCGACGGGTGCAGTTGCACCCGTCGCGTAATTTCAGTGCCTGCAAAGCAGACACTGAAATACTTTGCGGGGCCCTCTTACGGGGGCCCCTGCAGTGCCCATGCCATTGGCATGGGCACTGCAGGGGCCCCCAGGGGCCCCGCGGCACCCCCTACCGCCATCCTGTTCATGGCGGGTTTCCCGCCATGAACAGGATGGCAGTAGGGGGTGTCTGAATCCCCATGGCGGCGGAGCGCGCTCCGCCGCCATGGAGGATTCAATGGGGCAGCGGTAAACCGGCGGGAGACCGCCGGTTTACCCTTTCTGACCGCGGCTGAACCGCCGCGGTCAGAATGCCCTCGGGAGCACCGCCAGCCTGTTGGCGGTGCTCCCGTGGTCGGTGACCCTGGCGGTCACCGGCCGCCAGGGTCAGAATGACCCCCTATGTACCTCACTTGGAAGGTGGCTCTCCTTCTTGCCCTTACTTCGACGTGCAGCGTTAGTGAAATTCAAGCTTTCACTCTACAAGAACCTTTTCTGCAGTTCAGACAGGACAGAGTGATCCTGCGCACCAATCCTAAGTTCGTGCCCAAAGTACCTTCCGAGTTCCATATCAATGAGCCAGTGTTGCTCAAAACTCTATTTCCGAACCCGCAAACTGCTGCGAAAGAACTCTGCATTCGCTTGACTTAAAAAGATGCATAAAATTCTATCTGGACAGGACAAAGTCGTTCAGACGATCCACTCAGTTGTTTTTAGCGTTCAGTGCTACTAGGAAAGGTCATTCGATAACCAGACTGCATCCCAGTGGATTAAGGACGCAATCATATTTTGTCATCAGAAAGCAGGAAGGCCATTGAACACAACCGTAAGAGCGCATTCTACTAGAGCTATCTCTGTATCCTGTGCGCTGTTTGCTGGTGTCTCAATTAAAGACATCTGTCGTGCTGCGACATGGAGAACAACTCACACCTTCATGCAGCATTACTTCCTGGACACGGAGTCACTTCGGGATGCAACCGTTGGTCAAGCAGTCCTTCGAAACCTGTTCCAATGACGGTGAGCTGAAATATTTATTTCCCTCCATCCGCTTATTTTCTACTATATCACATTTTCTTTGGTATAATGTTGTAGATCACAGTAAGAAGTGTATGTACATATTATCAGACCAGTTTGCATTTCAGAATGCTATCCTATTGTTTGTAGAATGAAAATGTGTTATTCACTGCTTACTATTCTGATTCAAGCATGTGAATCTATGAAAGTTCCAATACTGGAGTAAGAAACAAGTTACTTACCTGTAACTGTATTTCTCCAGTATTGGAAACTTTCATAGATTCACATGCGACCCACCCTTCCCCCCCTGGGGAGGTCACCTTCAGTTTCTGAGCCTTAGATTATTGTTGCACTTGTGCTGGGAAAATCTGGGGGAAAATAGGCTCCTCACAGGAGGGTTCTAAGGGGTGGTGAGAGCTGATTGGTTGTCTCTCAAGTTTGATCCTTTTAAAAAAAATTACTGTGAGATTTTACTAAATTAAGAGGCCTAGTGCCTCTGAGCTTTATGTACAATTGAATGTGGTTTTGTATTGCACAGGGGACTCCCATCTCGACGACGGGGAATGATTCAAGCATGTGAATCTATGAAAGTTTCCAATACTGGAGAACTACAGTTACAGGTAAGTAACTTGTTTCTTATCATTAAGAGACAAGCTACAAAAATCTGACAGTTAATGCCTCTGAGGACGGGTGTACACAAACCTCAAAAACAGTACCCTGTATTCTGTAACACCACACTTCTGCCTTTGTACCTAAGGGGGATTCCTAGGTTCAGATTAGATCATTGAAAAATATACCATCATGGTAATCAAAACTGAAAACCTCAATTGTGATACCATTGATTCAGCATGAGAGTCAGTTAAAGAATGCCTTATGTCTTATGAAACCATTTTTAACTCTATTACCAGCTCGAACATAAATTCTTCAAAACTACGCCCAGGTTCTTTAAAACCCAAATTAAAAGTATAAGTAGCAGCATAAATGTGACTGCCGAACCCTGTCTTCTCCTATCTTGTAGACTGTTCTTTCAAGTGTTTCCACTACTCAGACATGCCATTCAAGTTCTAATACATGGATGTACCTTGATTCCCAGTTTATATTTCCCGTCATCTAAAATTCAGAAATTGTGCCCACGCAAAGGGACGGAAATAAGGCATGGTTCTACCTCTGGGTGATTACTCTGGCATTTTACACACCTCTTCCCAATATATGTCACAGCTATCTTCAGTTAGTCAGTATTAGAGGGTGTGATTCCAACACAGCTAAAAGAAACCATTATCTAATCTCTCTTTAAAAAGCTGCGAGGAATCTGTGAGCAAGTTGCTTGGATTTTTTTCATTAGGCCCAAGGAATTATGGTGAAAAGCATGTAATTCAAATGAAAACTTTAGCTTGCTAATAGTATAAAAATACCCATTAGTAATGAAATCGGGATTAGTTCAAATCATTTGGTTTAGAATTACTTCCATTTCTAATGTTTTAATCTCACGTCCTCAACATCCCTCATAATCCTGTTACTAGCACGTTAGGATAATTGATTCTAACCAGGGAAACCTCCATTTGGTTTGCTCTCTGACCTCTGGCATTTGATCCTCATAGGTATAGTAAGACTTCCTAATTGAGGCTCAGACACTGTGAGGTTTCTTTCAATTAGATTATGGCCTGCAGCTTTGAGCACCCACCTTCCAACCACTGCTTCGTCCCTCACACAGATTTACAAAAAGCAGCACTCTCCAAACCCTCAAGAGAGGGCACGCAGCCTAAAACAACTCTAAATGATACACTCTCATAGCCCACCCACCAAAATGTTATCATGCCTACAATAATAAAAATAGATTATCCTAAATAAAGAGTTCATACCTTCCTGAGTTCTCTCTCTTCACAGAACAGCCTCATGTCAGAACAACAAAGATAGTTCTTGGATGGCTTGAAGCAGAACATGGTATCTATACGTATGTATGTTTGTATGGATGGATGGGTATTTATGTAACTCAAACCAGGTGGATCACGGCCCAGTTGAAGTGGAGTGGTAAAACGTTAGGTAAATAAAACCTAAGTGCAGATTGGAGGGTTCTCTTTGTGGGGGGTCTGTCAGAATTTAAGAGTGATGATGTTATCGCCCAATTGCAATATAGCCAGCGGCTCCAACCATCTCTCTCGTCCAACAAAGATATTGAAAAATGAAAATAAGTTGGTTATGACTATGCGGAAAAATTAGGGTGTGGGGGGGCTAGTTGGGGGAAGGCTTCAGAGAAACTGGTTTGCAATGGCACCGGCAGTATCCTAGGATCGTCTCAGAACCACTGGTTGGATACTTACGAGAGAGGGAAAGACAAAGAAGAATCCTAGGTGGCCACAATTGAAAAAGGCAGCATGGCAGCTCTGCAATATTATTGCAGAGGTTGCCACAGGAGTTGATACAAATTCACAGAGGTACTGTTGAGATGGTGAGCAGCAGCACACTTCTGGACACAGAACTTACAGAGATAAACAAAGGACAGAGACCAAGAGATGAGCAGATGTGCAGAACGACGAAGGGTAAACATAACAAGCAGTAAGGCATTGCTAATGTAAAGTGACTAACTGGTAACGTTTGATGCAAAGTAAGATGAATCAATTGGGAGATGTTTCCAGACACTGACTGTTCATAGTCAATGACCCATTTGGCCCCAGATGACCTGTTCACAATTTGAAAGTGACTTCCAGCCTAGCTTCCATGTTGCTGTCCTCTAATGTGCCAAACTTAACCTCTTCTAAAAATATAGCAGGGTGTAATCCCGATATACCTTTGTAAAAAGTACTAGGCTAGCGGAGTCTTTCCTTGTATATCGGACAATACCCCTTCCCAAAGAACTGTCCTTCTTCCCTGTATCGTATGCTGGGAGCTAGTTCTTTGGATACAGTTGAGGAAATTGTGTCCCCACTTGAAGAGCATGTATAAAAGAAGTCAGCTCTCAAGATCGTTCCAAAGCTTCATATCCTTTCCAGAATGCCCAGAATACTGGAGTAGACCAAAAGTAATAGAGGAGTCAAAAATAGCTTCCATTTTATATCCATAGAAGCCATCAACAAAAACAGGCGGTGTTGTTCCTCCCTTAGTGACGGTAGGTTTGATCCAGGACACATGGAACACAGAATGTATTTTTCACCTCTTAGGTAATTCAAGGTACATGCAGATTGCCCTACTAATCTAAGAATAGAAAAGGGACCTACAAACCTGGGAGCAAGCTTAGTGTAGGACCCTGGAAGATGTAAGCATTTGTAGACAGCCATTACCTTCCCTCCAACGTTGTATTCTGCAGCAGCTCTATGATGATGATCACCCTTTCTCTTGTATTCTGCCTTTGCCCTGGGAAGGTGCTGATAAACTCTTTTCCTAACTTCCCTGATGTGTGACCAAGAAAGCTGTGGTAGGAGAAAGACATACAGGAAAGGTCCAGGGTGAATATGACCGGAATCAGTAGGAACAAGAGGTTCCCATGAAGGAGTTCAGAGAGTTGTCGTTTTAGGCAAATTCTGCCATGGAAATTCAGATGCTCCACTCATACTGATGCTTATCGTTCTAGCACTTGGTGAAGTCTTTCTATCTGTTGATGAGAGCTGGTAGACAGAAAACGAGTAACATCTATGATTTTTATCTATTCTTTTCATAAGTGACAATGAATTGAGCTCCTCAGTCAGTAATAAATAAATCTAGGATTTGTAAAGCGTGGCAGATCACCCGTGAGGGTCTCAAGGCATTGAATTGTAGGGACCGGGAGATTAACTGATTTGCCCAGAATCACAGGATGTTGAGCCGAGACTCGAACCTGGTTCTGGATGATAATCCAGAACTATCAACAATGTCCCATACTTTTTGACCGATCTGGACATAATTTAAGGCATTGTTCTTGTATAGAAATGTTACCATCTTACTTCGATTTTGCAAGTCTTTCTGTAGCCATTTTTTTTACCATTGTTTTGTCCTTGTCAGATCAGAGTTGGTTCATAAATTGAACTAAAATGTCTCTTACTAGAGTTGCAGTCGATAAGGTGTCATGAGCAGGCATCAGTTCTTCTCTCTCTCTCCCTTGTTTAGACAGTGTGTCAGACTTGCCATGTCTGTCTCCTGGCTTAAAGGTGGCTTTGTTTTGAAATTGGAAGAAGAACAACACCAGTCTTGTATGTTGCTTTACAGTTTTTTTTTAATAGATCTCAGGTATATACCAATTTGGTGTTTGCACTGTGTGAAAACTCTTTAATCACCAAACATTCTCTATAGATGACTTTGGAAAAGTGTTCTCAAGTAATATGCTGCCATATGCAAATCGTATTTCTCGGGCTCTCTTTGAAACAGAACCTTTCCAATTGTAAATGCTGAAGTGTCAGTTTTTATAAAGGTATCTGGAAAATAGAGGTTAGAGACCAAGGATTTTAGAGTTCAAGAGCGGGAGCAGGGAACCAAGAAACGTAAACATAATAATTAGTGATGGATGGCAAATGCCAAGTGGCGAACTGATGGAAGCAAAGTGAGCTGAATTAACTGGGAGATATTGCCAGGAACTGACTCATTACCTACACTGCCCTTTTATAATCACTGACCCATAAGTCCTCAAAAGTCTGACCCACAAACCATAAGTGAGTACTAGCCTAGCTTTCATGTTTCCATAATCACCTAGCCTGACCACTTCCGAAAAGCAGGGTCTTGGTTTAAACTCTTCATGTCTGGGTAAAGATACTGTACTAGCTCAGTCTTTTCTGATATCCCTGACAGAGTTCATGTGGTTCTAAACATGCAAAGTGGTTAATTAGGACAAGTTAGCCGTTTAAAAGGAGGTGATTCACCTCCTTTTACAAGTAATATCACCTTCTCTTACACTTTGTACAAGTGGAGAAATGAAAGTGTTAATCGGATCTGTGTTATTATAGAGTTGCAGATTCTTGGTGCATAGGAAGAGAAGGCCTGTCTTCTGTTTTTTTCCGGTTTCAAGTCTTATGTTATTCAGGCTTTATGTGTTGGTTTCACAATTGGAGATCTTAATCCTTTCTGGTATGAAGGGTCGTCTGTTTGATGGTGTAGCTTCAATGATGCTGCAGATCTAAAAGAGCTCTGAGCCTTGTAGGGGAGCTAGTGTAGTTTCTGGGTTGTATGTGTTATCAGCCCTGTTGTTTTTTAGTTCTCTAATGACTCTTCTTGCTGCTTGAGTGATATGAGGTGGATGCCTGGCAGAAAAATGAATGGGGAATTACCGCTAACTATGTGTGACAGGACCAGAGTCAGAAATTTGTTGTAAAGTCCTGCTCTTGGCGATATACTCTGACTTTGTGGTGAAGGTAAAGCTGGAGCCCGACAGTATTGCCTTTTAGCTGTGTGAGTCTTGAAGCAGGGTTGTTGGTGCATACATTGAGGGACTTGGTGCAGCTGGTGAGTGAATCAGTCAGGCTTAGTTGCAGTATCATTCGTGTACTTGAACTTGTTGGTTGGCAATCAAGAAGGCATATGTTATGTGAGGTTTACCATCAAGTAGATATTCAACATCAAGGCTTGAATATTAAGCAAGCAGTTCTTTACGTGTTCAGTTTGTTGGTAGGCTAACTGAAAAGGTGTGGCATCTACATTTTGGCAAATTTTGATGCTCTTGCTAGCCCAGAGTATTTCCAAAGATTCTTTCTACAAAGGTTCCACGTAAGGATGGGAACATGGAGTATGCCACAGGCACTGAAATGCTTTCTGATAGTGAGGAGTTTTTATGGACATGGATGCAGAGGTTTCTTACTCTCCATTTGACTCTGATGTATTAGATGATCTCTAGTGAGGTGGGGCACACTGCTTGATTGCTGAGAACAGCACTAATTGTAGTTGCATTAATTGGGTTAGCAGGTTGTTTTTCTTTTTGTGATGAGTTTTGGCATGTAGAGCAGAGTGTTCTCAGGACCCCAAGATCCTCCTCGAGCTGTGATCTAGAGTTTGGGTCTTGTAGAGTGTGCATTCATGTAGGCTGAGCATCTACATGGACCTGGATATGGGTGTGGGTGCCAGTCCGGAGTTAGCATCTGTCAAGGGTCCGATGAAGTGACTATTTTTTATTACGTCTTGCTTCAGAGTGTCGTCTCCGTTGCATCAGACAGACTTTGAGTAATCAGGCATGCAGCACAGAGTGCTTTGATTAACTGATATGCATTCTCTGAAATGGGTAAAGTTGTGGGAGACAGCAGTGTAATCTGTCCTTTCTGAGGGTAGGGTGACAGGTATGGGTGGTGTTGGACATTAGCTCTGTGGCCTGCACAAGTAACGGGTCCGCACTTGGCCACCACTGGGAAACAAACACCCCATTGTAACGCTTGACTCTCAAAGGGTAATGTTACAGAGGAGCAGTCCGAGGCCTACTCAAGGGAAGTGGTCTGGGCTAGTAAACACCATTCACAAGCACACAACAATAACACTCAATAAATGATTGTTCATTCAGTGCTTTTTCTTTTAATAAATGTATTACACATGCACTACTCAATACTGTGCAACAATTTACAAATATACACAAGTTGATGGAATTACTTTTGTATGACATTGCGTAATCGTTCTTGTCTCTCTCAAAGGGAGATATAAATCAACAACCCACATGGCAAAGCAGTCACTTGGATTCCAATGCGATATTTGTCTGTTTGGAGTGAAAGCAACTAATACAGGCAAGAAAGTACATCTACTTTGGCCACTAGTAGATGTCAGTCTCCTTACTCAAATAAGCATCAACAAGCAACATGTTGAAGTGATTTGTACTGTTTACGATTATTCTCAGCGTGATCTTCACTCCTGAAGGGTGGTGGCAAAAGTGCATCATATGTCACATTGAAACATTCTGCATAAAAATAATGCACCATTGACAAAGTTCCTAAAGCACATCACTTGTTTGTTAACAGATGTGTAATACCATCTTTCACCCCTAGAGGGTGCCTTTTCCTATGACCGTACACATGTCTTATAATTGGCCACAATGCTGCAGCCATACATTTTTAAGCACATTCACACAATATGCTACACTTTAACCATAGTCTCTCAAGAACTCCATTTCTGTCAAAACACCTGTACCTACTGCCTTTTACCTCTAGAGGGTGTTCTCCATTGTAACAATCCGTTGTTAGCACAATTCAAGCCACAAGGTCTGCAGTCATGATCTTCATTCCTAGAGGGTGTAGTTCCACCACCTTGGAAAAAAGTTCTGTCTGGGACTAAGCTTGAAAACACATTGGAAACTTTGTGGGGTTATCGTTACCAAGTTCCCCGAAACTGAGGGTGGGGCATTTGCTAACTTCTTGGGGGGAGGATGCCCTCCTCCAGGAGCGTGCATATTTGATTAACGTCTCTACTGCCGAGCGGGGGAGAGCCGCTTCACTTTTCATTTGTTTCTCTGTGGGTTCTGTTGCAGCCTTGCACCGCGTCGTAAGGCCTTCTGGGGGACCTCTTCTTCAGGGGATCTCTGCTGTCACCAGGACCCCCCCCCCCACACACACACACAATCAAGTGAGCTTCCAGTTGGAGAGCAGTATGGAGAGCCCACCCGCGGCTGCTCCTGCTGGCTTCCTGCCGGCTTCCTGTCTGTCCCGCGCATTTTCACGGGGAGCGCAGTGCCACATGTGCTCCGAGGGACTCAGCCCCTCCTCCTCCCTAACACTTCTGCCAGGACCCCTCCCAGCAATTCCTCCAAGGAGTCCCCCCACATTGAGGGGCCTGGGAAAGGACCAGTTCCTGGTACGGAATGGCAGCTGGCTGAAGTAAGGCCCTGTTTGTGCAGCTGGAGAGAGCAGTAATTGGCCCTGATCCTAAGCAGTGTCAGAGAAAGATGACATTACTGGATGATTCATAAGCTGTAAAGATTTGTAACCTACTGCATTGTTCTTTCATGCAAGTTAAAGTGTACATTGGTGCGACTCTGGAGTCTGTGGACCCTAGGGAACTGGAGTTGCACCCTAGGGTAGCCTTTCCCATTGGCATATAATGGACTGTCACTACAGTGAAGACAGTAAGTACACTGGCTATCCCTCACATGCGTGCACCCATCTCAGAAGGCCTACTTCAGGTCACCACCCACTCTGCATGGTCCCTTCTGCGCCAGGTTACCTAGGCACAGTTCTTGGGCTGCGCACAACAGAAGTCCTCCAGTGTGCAGCCCTCACAACGGTACATGTGTGTGTGTGTGTGTGTGTGTGTGCACGTGATCACGTGTAACCAGCCCTGGGCCTCCTACCCTTGCTGCATCACAGCAGCCTTTGCTTAATAATGGGGCACCGGCAGTAAACATGTGCAGTCCATTTTACCATGAGTTTACTGTGGGTGAATCCCAAACTATGAGGCTCCCTCACAGTAAAAGTTAAAAATCCAGGTGATCCAAAAGCAAAAAATCTGGGTGGACCAGGTAGACAGGACCGTCCTCTCACAGGTGGGCATGGAGGAGAGTACAAGTTTGAAAGTTTTGCTTTTCCTTTGGCTCGGGAATGAAATTTGTCATCTGATGTTTGCTGTATTCAAGAGCTGAATGAGTGTCGTTTTTTGGATCTTGGTGGTGGCCCAGAGAGGATGCAAACTCTAAGGGCAAAATATTATTGAAGTGATTGATTGAGACAAAGGTTAACAGTACTGTCTTTCTCTTCTTGGTCGCCTCAGGTGCAAGTTAACTTGGAACAGTATGAATACATCCAATTCTGGGCCCTTGGGCAGAGAGTGGGCCCCTTAGCTGTCCAGGTGAGCAGTGGGTCTCAGAAGAATTACTTCTACAAGTCTCAACGACAGCCACCCGACAGGCAAGTATTCAGATATTTAGCATTATAGTCTTGGGTTTTGAAAGCCTGGCTAGATCTGGGTTTCCAGCTAAGAAAGCGCCACTTATCTCACTCGTGCAGCATAGATGGTGGCAGTGAGTACCCCTATTACACAAGTTATTCTCAAAAATTATGCTTGCCCATTTTATTCGCAAAACAAGGAAGGAGTTTTGTGTTACAGGGACTTCAAAAAGGATGTCTCAAATTTCAAATAATACACAAACCTCATGAGTAGTACTTTTGATGGATACTTTTTTCTATAGATGCATCGTCTTATGAATAGCCTTAAGGTGCCAGGCTGGATCTGGAAACGTTTTCCACATCAATAGTTCTCCAGCGCTGCTACTAGGTGGTGTTGTGTGGCCTCTGCCTCAACTTCACTCATCTAGGATGTGATAAAATTGGGAGATGTAAAACATCTTCTGGTGTGCTGCTATCAGTTTCTGTATTCCATGCCTCGTCTGTGTGGCTCTTAAGCTCTCTTGTAGTTTACAGATGAAATACCTCAGCTTTTCAGCAATGACTAGGTCAAAGATCTCCTAGGGGTTCAGTGTTTTCACCCTTTTGTGGATGCTGCAAGAAAATGTTTGTCTCTTATCCATATGGTATCTCCATCCGGAGTCTAGGCATAGAACATGACTCCGAGGTCTGCGGCTCCTGCTCATTGATTCATCCGAAGGCCATTGGAGAGCGGAAGACCGGCCTGTTTTTGGCCATGATCAGCTGGGAAACGCCAAAGCCTTCCCTTTTCCTTTGAAGTACGTCTCCTGACAGGGAACTTTCAGAAAATGTATCAGGGTTGCTATCTAGGCCTCCAACTTACATGCTGCAAGAAGTGTGTCTTGCGTACTTCACTACAAGGCAATGCATAATTTAGTGGAGTTGATGTATGCGTCTTCTTTGCTGCCTGTGTAATCATTATCCCCTCCTTCCTGGTTTTTTTTGGATGCCGTCGTATTAACTTACGTGTTGGTAATGGTTGAGATACAGGTTGTAACAATATTATTCTAGTCCTTAGGCACCCTCTGCCTACCCTTCTTCCAGTTGACAGAATCATCATATGAGTAGACTGACTTTAAAGTTGGAAAGAGCAAAGGTGCACAGCTTTACAGGGTAACATTGTGTGGCTGAGTGTATGTTCTAGCATGTGCATTGCACCAGTCATTCTAAGCTCTGAATTAACTGCTTTTGGGGCTTTTTGTTATTCGGTGACAAATGAGCAGTTTATCCATATTTTGAGAAGTGAAGAGACTTTACAGAATACGACTAATAGAGCCACCTTAAAGTTACCTCGTTGCTTTTGCCGTAGCAAAATGTGGTGACATTAAAGTTCATGGTCAGTGGGCTTTATGAAGTGGGACTTGCGAATTGTGTTTTGGTGGTCAGTACCAAGGAGGGTCATTGGTATGGTATGTAAAATGATGTCTATCATAGATAAACGAGTGAACTAGGTAAAATAAGAATATGACTTAAAAATTACCATGAGATTAACATTTGTAGGAAGACTAGGAGGATGTGGTACAGAGAGGCAATTGCAATCACGACACTGATATCAATTATTTAATTTGAGGACATGATTAAAAGAGAACACTGTAACAAATATGTAACCATTACAGAAATGTCATTAGAAAAGATTATGTACTCCTTACATGACACGAATGATCATTGTGTGAAGAATGGATAGTCACTGGTTAATTTTATGATGAAAGATAAACAACATGAATCCTATACAGAAAGACTAAATATCCTTAACCTCCTTATCTTGTTGAAACAATCTATAGACGGAGTTAAAGAGAGCGGATTTACATAGTTAACGTGCTTTGTTGCTGCTCAGAATGGCTATATGACTCCTTATCCCCTATGTGAACTTTAGAGAGCATAGATGGTGGGATGGAATTATGGGTCTGTAATATCTGATTTAAATGTTATAAGTCTTATAGGAAAATATGTTTACAATTTTTCCCACTGCGACTCTCCTAACAAATCTTCCAATCCAGTGCAACTTCACGGGAGATCAGACTTTCAGTATTAGAGTATAACTTTGAGAGCTATGCAGATGAGGTGACATGCTTGGAGGAGCATGCCAAAGTTGTGGGAAAGAGGGGTTGAAGAGTGGGTTCAGGAAATGAAAGGCACAGTGAAATATAATTGTAAGGATGGGTTGCTAGGTTGCGCATGCCAGGAACATATAAAGGGAATTGACAGACACACCTTCTGGAAAGAACATGTTAGAGGAATAGGGAGTGGAAGAATGTGTTGATACGAAGGACAGAGGGAAACAGGATGGATGAGATGGTGGAAAGGGAACTCCAGCAACATGAGAAGATGGGCTTCTAGGAAGAACAAACCAGGTACAGCTCAATCAATCAATCATTCAAATATTTTCCTAAGCGTGCTACTCACCCTGTAGGGTCTGAAGGCGCTGAGGGGAAAAGGGGATGGGGGTGGTCGGTTACTGCTCGAAAAGCCATGTTTTTAGGTGCTTTCTGAAGGTTAGAAGGTCCTGGGTATTGCATAGGTTGGTGGGGAGGGAGTTCCATGTCTTGGCGGCGAGGTGGGAGAAGGATCTCCCGCCGGAGGTGGTGCGTTGGATGCGGGGGACTGTAGCGAGGGCGAGGTCGGCGGGGCGGACCTGTTGAGTTGGTATGTGGAAGTTGACTCGTTTGTTGACATAGGTCGGTCCAGTGTCGTGGAGGGCTTTGTGAGCGTGGACAAGGATTTTGAAAATGATCCTCAAGGAGGACTGAGAAGACAATGTGTTCATAGGAGATGGAAATAAGGACTGGAACAATGGTATGATCTTAGGAAGAACAAACGAGGTACAGCTCAAGTAGGACTGAGAAGACCAGCGGTACATAGGAAATGGAAAGGAGGACTGGAACAATGGTATGATCTTAATAGCAAGCCTAGAACATATGAATGGAACTGGTAGTAGATGCAGATGCCTTTGAACAGTAGGGGTACATGGGAAATGGGGCTAAAATGATGAATGTAGGAGTGAGTATAAGAGGAATTTCTGAGGACCGTAGGGAAGGGGCACTGCAAAGCAAGATGTTAAATTTGTGCTTCTTTTTCATTCCAGGCGCTACTTCAAAAGGGTATTAGTAGCTGCACGGCCAAAGAATGCACATTTGGTGCTGAAATCGTTCAAGGACATCCCGCTTGAGGGCCTGGAGCAGGTACTGCCGGTGGTGAAGGTCCGCACCTCCAGCTTTGACCGCACCCTGCTAAACGCCATGCTGCTTGTCAGTGGAATGGTGCTGTTTGTCAACGTGGGCATGGTGGTTTTGTCAGACTTGAAGATCGGCACCTCATTGTTGCTCTTTCTCTTTGCTGGCTTCATGGCATTCCGTGTCTGGAAGGTAGGAAGGAGGAGACAGTGAGTATTAATAATAATGCAACTGATGGCTCTGAAAGAGGAATCATTATCTGTGGGTCAGGGTGTAAGGGTCTTCCATAAAGTCAGCAACATGCACGTTTCAATGTTCTTCGTCTTAATGGTTCTTCATCGCTTGTGATTGTCTAAAAAATATTTACATCTGGTAGACAAGCCACCATCCTTAGATTATGGCATTCGCTGTGGTGTTATTATAATTTTATTTTCATATTTTTCTTGACCCTTGAAGACACTAGTTTTGACAGTCTTGATTCGAGAATCAAATCTCTCTATACAGGATTGCTGAGAGAAATGTGAATTTCCGTAGAGAGTATATTTTTTTCCGCAGCGCCTTAGCGTGAATCTTTCTTACTACTTTAAGTTCTGATCAATTTGTATGTTATTCTAGTATTGGTAGTTTTTAGCCCCCTAGAATCCCGGTATGGCGATGTTGACAAGGTAGACCTGGTTTATGTACAGCAGAACTTTCCCTATTCTTTTTGTGATATCAATACATCTTAGGGCCTCTAGAGAAAAGGCACGGTCCTTTCTGAAAAATGGCACTCCAGTCCTCCCTATCCTCCTACTTGTGTTTTGCCATTGTTTAATGGAACTTTATTAATCGAGCAATTACTTACTTGTAATGTTAAAAATGTTTTACTGGAAATTGGAAGAATGAATAAAAATAGCGTAAAACATTACATGGGGATTATAAAAAAAGAATATTGCCTTTTGCATTTTTGAGGATACGTATCTTCCTGATCTACACAGTTCGTATAGTTCCTATTCTAGCAGAAATTAGAGAAGACATTTAAATGGGAATATTGGAATGATTTATCTCTCTCGTGTTTAACTTAAATAAGTGGTAGACAGGCTCTCTATTTTTGTGTTGTGTCCGGACAGCCATTCTTACACAAGAGTTGTAAACTGTGTTGTGAATGGGGGGTTTGGTAAATTAAGGCTTTGCATTCAATTCTTATACATTTTGGAGAGAAACCATTGCAGCATGCAGGGGTACGCAGTACTGGAGCGGTCCAGGATCCCTCACACTGCCCAGCAGTGTGAGATCCTTACTTCTTTCCAGTGCAAGATTCTACAGCTCCCGCTCATTAACAGTAGCCATCGGGTCCTTGGGGCCTTGAGAGAGAAATGTGTAAAGGAATGGCAGTTTCTTGCTGTATGAGATTTTGGGTCTATATCGAAAGAATTTTAGTTCAATTTAAGGAATTTTGGTTCAGAGTAAGGATATGGGCCATTCCCAAGGCCACCCATATTTCTTTATAGAACAGTTATTATTTCCTTTCTACCTAACATTCTTATTTGCGAATGTGTTAGTTTATATATATTTTGTTATAGTTACCTATATGTTGGTATTGCATTTTCCATGCTGGTGAGTTCCAGTTATGAACCTCGGTGTACACACTCCATTGCATGTAAATTTGAACGTGGATCTGATCCTGCAATTTCCACATATGGTCAAAAGTAGCAATCAGTACAGGAACTAAATGAAGGACGAAGATGATTTCATGCTAATGGTGGGGCACATGTCTCTTTGGGTTTTGTTGGCCTCGTTTCAGATAGCTGTAGCTGTCTGGTGTCACACTTTTCCACAGAAGTGTCCAGGAAGACAGTTTTCAGATGAAAAAGACTCACCTTCTGTCTTTACAACAGGAATGTCCAGAGCTCAGACGGGACCTGTAAACAGGAAGGGAGGGTGTCTAAACTAACTCATTCGTGCTAAGAAATGACCCTTTGCAAGATACCTTTTCTCTAACAGTTTCCTGGCTAAAATACAGAGGTAAAATCCTAGAGTAGGAATGGCTAACACTTTACCAATATTTGCTCTTCAGAATTCCTTTTTACCCTACAATTTAATCTTTGGTAAAAATAAGACAAAAATCAACTTGAATTCCAAGGGAGGCGAATCAGCTCAATTCCCCCCCCCCCAAAAAAAGAAAATAAATAAACTGACTACCCGACTGGTCTGCAAGTAAACCCTAAGTCCCAGTACCTTAGGAATCCAGGCCGGAGACAGTCTAATACAGGGAACAATTCACTGAGTGGAAGATTCAGATGGAGAAATACCTATTCTGCCATTAAAGACACTACACAAAAGTATTCTAACAGAAGTAGACAAGGAACAAAATATTAACGAAAAAGCAAACACAAGTATCTTCAGACAAACATGAATGTGTTAAAAGATAGCAGCACAAGCTTAAGGATATTTCATGCAGAACAGGAATCCATGAATTAATAAGTAAGCAGAGGAAGCCGGCTCCTTGTATGTGTGAGCAAACCAGAAAAGCCACATGGTAAGAGAAAGGGCCAGGATTACTAACTACCGTACATATTATTAGATGGTAAACCAGGATCAAGAAGCATGTTGTCTCTGGCCAAAGCTCAACTTGCTGTGGAAGCTCCAGTCGGTAGGAGTGTAATACGAAAAGAAGGGCTCTCGACAGAGGAAGACTTGGCATCTCACAAATGGAGCCACAACAGAGGCTAATGGATAGCGCCTGAGTACGGCACTGCGTGAGGAAGCATAGTACTATATGATGGCAGGGCCCAACAAGTGAGCATGCAAAGACCCAGTGCCATAGAGATAGTTGCAATGCCTCCACCCCGGTGAGCGTGAGACAGTGACACGCTGTTACCAATATTTGAAGAAAAAGTAGTAGAGATAGTTTGGGCTATATGTCAGTTTACAGTAATTGAATCCCATGTCTTCTAATGGAAAAGCTGTTTATCAATCCTGTTGCATGTCATGTAAGTTTACAGTGTTCCATTATTTTTCCCAGTACGGTTTCGTGATGGGACATCAAGCAGTAGTCCTACACAACTCTGCTTCCTGTTGTCTTAGTCATTGTTCTGTTGCCTATCATAGTATCCCTTGCTTTCTCTTTTCCTGCTGCCTTACGCACTCCAGGCGCTCTTACTTTTCCCTTTCTGCCCTCCTCCCACTTCATGGCTTCCTCATCATTGTACCAGGCTGCTGGTCCCTCCTTCGCACCTCCATACATTGCTCTTGCCTGGAAGCATGCATTCTCGCTTCCTGTCAATTTCTAACTTCCTTGCTCTGCGTGTTTCTCCCTGTTCTACCATTCATTGCTCACTGTGTCCTGCTTTCCCATCACCTTTACTTGCTGTCCTAGGTTCACCTCCTTTTACTTAAACCTTTTCCCAGCCCCCATGGTTGCCTCTTGGACCCCACACTTCTATTCAGGTTGGCCCCTGCCCCATTCTTCCTTTTCCGTCTGTCCTGCTTTTCGCTTACACCTCCGCCAGTTATCGATCACAGAGCACCATCCTCAATTTTGTTCACACCATCCTCGCTTTCCTTCACTATCACATTGACTCTCTCTTGTGGTTTATTTCCTTTCACCATCACCTCTCCTTACTCCCATGTTGGTTCCTGCTTGGCGCCTCTTCCTCCAGTCATTGCTGCAGCCTGCCACCTCCTCTCCCAGTCAGCTTACGCCTGCTCCTCCATCCCAGTCCTACATACTAGTGGGTGCTCTGCTCAGGAGCCTCCATTGCCAATGTAGAGATGATTTCAAAGGCTAAACAGCTGTTGTATGTAAATACACAGTACAACTACTTTTTACATACACGAGTTAGGTTTGGAGCCTTAAGAATGACTTCCACCATTATATCCCAGTCCTGGCAAACGTATTTTGGACACAGAAAACAATAAACAATAATTGGAATTACTAAAGGTGAATATGCACATTACTCTTGACACTAAGCCCTCTCTACAATCTTGCCTGTTGAAAACTGAAATAGTCGTTTTAGGTTGTGCCTGCTCCAACCCTCCCTTCCAGCCTCTCCATGGCTGCCTATCCTTGTTGGGTATTATTTGTTTTGTTTTATTCTTCTCTTTATTTTATGCTTCCCCAACCAGATACTTGCCCCTATCTCCCTCAACCACTCTTTGTTGCTTCACCATCCCTTCCAGTCCCTTTTGATCTTTTTTTCAAACTTCTCTCAAGAAAGAAGGAGTTGAGCTTCCCTACTTCGCCATTCAAATTCCACGCTGATTTCTACAGCTAATACTTGTTTTAGAGTTCTACCACTTTTTCAAGGCTCAAATTGTATTTTAATAATAATATCTTTGTGTGTGTTGCTTCTATAGTTAGATAACCAATAGAGATGCAGAAATGAAGCTGCATCCTCATACGTCTTTAAAGAAGATTCTACACCCTTATCAAGTTCCACAGTATAGGGGCAACCTCTAATAATAATCAGACAGGTTTGCTTAATCATTATATGAGGATACTCTTTGGTCAAAGACCTTATTTGATGCCCATATTTAACTGGGGGATGTAGTATTTTCCAGAATATTTTCATAAGTATTATCGTTAGCCATCCCTGTCAGTGCCTTGGACATTGAACTCCTCCACACACTGCCAGCTCAGTGATGGTGAACACACATCTGCTCAGGTTGAAACTGTGGAGGGACAGCTCATGGCAGCCACCTCATTGCCTCTGCCATTTGCTCTTTCTCTGTTCGAGTCTAAGTATTTCTAATTTTAAATTTTTTAATTTGGTAGAAACTCAGAATACAGAATACCACTTAGGAAGAAAGTATATTTGTGGTGACCTGGGAGAAAACAACAGCAACATTGTACATACGTAGTGCTAATTACACAGAAATTACACTCAACCATTAATACAATGAGAGGGTAGGGATCCCTGTCCCGGTGGGGGAGCCAGGAAGGTCGTTACTAGTAAGGGAGCAGCCAGTTGGGGAGAGGGGGTGGTTTAGCTCCAGGGTCAAACATAGGGTACAAGTGCTCATGAGATGTTGTTTCCTGCCAATGCATGGAGGTGAATGAGCAATGGAGGTCGAGAGACCCTGGGTCGCATCAATAGTCCATGCAGGTTGTCACAGTTGAGAAGGGTGAGATGTGGCGTGGGGGTGGAAAGGGAGCTCCGTTAGAAGTTATCATCAATATAAGATGATCATGAGTGGGTTCAGATGGAGAATTAGGCAGTGGAGCACTAAGTCTATTATGTAGAGTATTGGTATGCTTGCAAAGTAATAATATTCTTGTGTAAAAGAGTATGACGCAGTGGAATACAGTACAATATGGAATTGCACTGATGTGGAGCCCTTATACTGCAGGGGGAACATAGACGGTATAGGGTAGGTGAGGGGAACAAGAACTGGGGAGTGGCAGGTAGGAGGGATAAAGGACGTGGGGTAATGAGTAGGGGGTCATCATGCATGGGGAGTAGAGGGGAGGGCCAGTGTCTAAGTATGCAGAGTTTGGCTGTGACAAGTGCTGCATGAAGGAGTCGCGTTTGGAGACGCGTCAAATCCTGGGAGCCAGTTAGGTCGTGGAGGAAGATAGGCAGTCAGGGTAATGGGTTCGGCAGTGGCAGCGTCTCCTGCAGAGTTTGCCCTACTGCTTCCCAGTAGGGCATAACTAAGGGGCAATCACGTAAGATATGTAAGAGGTCACAGTTCGGGTGTGGGCAACGCCAACATTGTGCATGAGGTAGGAGGTCCGCCATCTTCAGTTTAACATTCGTCCAATACCAGTTATGGATTGTTTTAAATAGACAAAATTTAATCCGGGCTTCCAGTGCTCTGCGATTGCGGGATTCCAGGAGGTCTGTCCAGTCGTCCTGCTCGAGTCCATTCCTAACTTTAATTGCCAGGAGAGTCTGAGGTTATGGAGGAGTGGTAAAGAGTAGGGTTGATGGACCAAGAGGGAGTTGATGCCAGACATCACCCTGCGAAAGTGGCCCCAGGTTCTAAGATAGGAGAATACCGGTGAGGACTGCAGGATCCAAGGGCGTGGCCCCAAACTATGGGCGCGACAGTGGTGGAGTGGAGTATGTTTCCAGGCTTGCTGAGTGGGGAGATCATATTCCTCCCGTATCATGGCAAAGGACTTCAGATGTCCATCTATTAGGTCCTGGCCCAGGTGAGTATTGCCAGCTGCACGCCATACGTTCCACTCGAGCATCTTTCCACCAATCTGTAATTTGGTGTTTCCCCATAATGGGGCATGTTCGTGGAGATGAGCATCCATTCCGAGCAGGTTGTGAACTTGTTTCCAGGATTTTACCATAGCTTGCACCATTGGATTGTTAGGTTGTATTCCAGACTTTCCATCTCTATAAAGTGGGTTCAACCCTGAGGACAGTGTAGTAAGTCATGTTCCTTTTGCAGCGGGTCTCTCGTCCCGGGGAGCATGTACGCCAGCTCCCGGATCATGGCAAAGGACTTCAGATGTCCATCTATTAGGTCCTGGCCCAGGTGAGTATTGCCAGCTGCACGCCATACGTTCCACTCGAGCATCTTTCCACCAATCTGTAATTTGGTGTTTCCCCATAATGGGGCATGTTCGTGGAGATGAGCATCCATTCCGAGCAGGTTGTGAACTTGTTTCCAGGATTTTACCATAGCTTGCACCATTGGATTGTTAGGTTGTATTCCAGACTTTCCATCTCTATAAAGTGGGTTCAACCCTGAGGACAGTGTAGTAAGTCATGTTCCTTTTGCAGCGGGTCTCTCGTCCCGGGGAGCATGTATGCCAGCTGCGAGAGATGTAGTGAGAGTCTCTACCGAGGGCATGCCTAAGCCACCACATCAACAGTAGGCCATCAATTTGGCTTTGGTTAGGTGGGGTCGAGGGGACCCCCAGACAAAGGAGCGGATATTTCTGTCTATAGAGCACAAGAGAGGGAGGGTGGTCAGCAAGGTAAGCATACCCAGGACGTATGCAAAGCGGGGGCAGAGTCACCATGTGCATTGCATGGACTCTTTCCCAGAAGGAGAGGCCTAGATGAGACCATTTGGTGAAATCCGGTTGTGTGCACATTAGCAGCGTGTCGAGATTGTCCGTAATTATGCGATATAGGCCTCAGTTGATGTAGATCTCTAGATATTTAAGATGGGAAGACGTCGAACAGACTCTTAGGCTCACAATGGCCATCTTTCTGGTGACGCACAAGATGTGTAGTGCCTCGATCTTGTCCCAGTTCACTTTATATCCCGATAAGGCTGCGAAGTTGGCAAGGATGTCCTGTAGGCTCGGGACTCAGCAAGGAAGATGCGTGGGTGTAAGTAGGATGTCATCCACATATAAGTATACAGTAGAAGTGCCACCCGGGAGGAGAATTCCAGATATACTCGGGGTATGCCAGATCGCAGCGGCTTGTGGTTCTATGGCGAGGAGGAACAGTAAAGGTGATAACGGGCAGCCTTGGCGGGTCCCACGTTTGATGGGAAATCTGATAGGAAACCTCCACAGTTCACCTGTGCGGTGGGTGAGTCATAGAGCCAGAGAACCTTGGCGATAAAGTCAGCGCTTAAAACGAAGCGTTGCAGGACTTCAAAAAGGTACCACCATTCGATTCTGTGAAAAGCTTTTTTGGTATCCAAGGATAAAGCGAGGGCGCCATATGCCAAAGTGCGGAGATGATTTCTAGATGATTATTGTCTGGGCACGAATCCCACCTAAGTATGGTAGATAAGGGATGGGATGACTTTACACAATAGGGCTGCCAGCACCCCCGCCAAGATCTTAATATCTCTATTCAAGAGAGAGATGGGCCAGTAGCTTCCACAAAACAGGGCGTCTTTTCCCTGTTTGGGGAGGACGGTTTTGGTTGCTTTGTTAGAAATGGGGCCCAAGGTGTCAGTACGTGCCGTGTCCTGGAAGGCTTCGTACAGGGAAGTTACTACATACTCTCCTGACCATTTGTAAAATTCGCAGGGAATCAATCTTTTCCTGGGGCTTCATGGTAGGAGAGTTTAGAGATAGCTTGGGCAGTATCGTTATATGCCGGGTCTGGTGGCTTAGTGGACTAGTGCGTCCACTGTAGGGGTCTGTGTTTGCTCTCAGGGTCACAGGTTCAAATCCCGGCAGGTCCAATCAGCCTTTCATCCAAGTTCTGAGGTCGATAAAATGAGTACCATTGAGTTGGGTAACAATAAACATCTGTTATTCAGCGTCAAGAGGCCTATGGGTGAACGTGCACTTTACAAATACACATGTTATGTTATTGTGGATTTCGCCTTCCAGTAAGCTCCTGCCTTCTCTGGTGAGGCTAGGTAGTGGGACGTGTGCTAAGAAGCCAGACAGTCGAGCAGGGTCTTTTTGGGAGTGTGGAGGGATCAGTAGAAGGTTGCAAATTCATTGAAGATGTATGTACGATGTTTCCAGTCGAGTAGTGAATGGTTGGTATAGCTAGGGCTGCTTCTTGATGGTGCAGTTCTACTACCTTTTCCCCTTGTTCATAGTGGCGTCCCTTCATTCTTCAGAGGGTGGACTCCACCTTGGATGCGAAGAGGGCATTGAGGTCCATTTTAGCTCCCTCAAGGTGACAGCTAAGGGCGGGGAAGGTTTTGTGGTGTATTGACGTGTGAGGGTCACTATCGTGTTCTCCAGACCTGCTTGATTTGTGCGCCTTTGGCCGTTTGCAATTGCTGCGTCCCTCATCAGTTGACCCCGAATTGATGCCTTGGCTACGGCCCACAGGACTCAGCTGGAGGTGACCGAGCCTCTGTTGGCTGCCAAATAGGTTGCAATATGAGGTCTGAGTTGGGCTTTCTCCTGTGGTGTACGGTAATGCAAGATATTCAGATGCCACACCCTGGGTTTGCGACCCCAAGGTTAAGGGTGAGGAGGACAGGGAGTGGTCGGAGAGTGCAGCCACCAATATACGGGAGTCCTTGACAAGGGACACTGTTCTGTGGGTTATGAGGATGTAGTCTAGTCGGGAGTGGGTATCATGAACAGGCGACATGAAAGTGTATTACCGATCCGATGGATGGGAGAGGCGCCAATGGTCTTTCAGGCCAGGGTCCAAGATAATATCATCCAGGAGGGCCCTGTTGAAAGCATTTAAGTGATCTAGGGCAGTGGTTCCCAACATTTTGATTTCTGTGGCCCCCCACTTTAACATTAATGGAACCCAGGGACCCCCACTAAATCATCATTGGAATCTGGGGACCCCCGCCTTAGTCATTGCTGGAAGCTGGGGACCTAATTTGTCAATATATGTTAATATTTTTTCATTTTCTAGGCTCTCACTGACCCCCTGAGAAGGATTCGCGGACCCCCAGGGGTCCCCGGACCACAGGTTGGGAACCACTGATCTAGGGGACTGGTGTGGTCAAGGATAGAATCCATGCCAGATTCCAGTCAACCTCCAGAAGAAAGTGTGCGTCCCCAACCTCCATGAGAAGACGATTAAATTGAAGGAAAAAGGAGCACTTAGTCCCCACAGGAGCATAAACTGAACCAACACATACAACGTGGTCACCAATCCTTACTTCAATGAGGACATATCGGCTGTTAGAGTCCAGTTTTAAGGCTGGTAAGGGGCATGGACCCATGTAGGAGGATCCCAACTCCGCATTTCGTGGACAGGCATGACTCTGAAGGTGCAGTTATTGGGCAGCTATTGTATATCGTCCGTCCCACACAGTCTCGACGCAGTTTCTAAGATTCATATGGGGAAAGGTGGGTTTCTTGTGAGAGAGCTATGTCTACATTCTGGGATTTAAGATAGGCCAGGACTTTTTTCCGTTTGATGTAGTGGGTGAGGCCATTAACGTTCCAAGAGATCATAGACAACGTAGACATGATTGTAGGTCCTGGAAAGGACACCGTAGATGGGGGGATAGGACTGAACCGGGGATGAAATACGGAGGGACCCAGGCAATAGGGTGGTGGGGGGAGAATAGGGCGAGAGGTGGGGGAGTGATAGATTTTCACAAGGAAGGGGCCTCTCGGTCACAAAGATGGGGGTGGAGTCTACTGCTTCGTGTGAACAGAAGAGGCCTGGGAGAGAAAATAATAACATGAGGGGCAAGAGAGGGAAAAGGAGACAAGTGGGGGAAATGAGAGGGGAAGAGGTCAGGAAGACAACTCAAGCGGGGGGAACCCTGGAGCGGGCCAAGAAACATCTAGCTGCAGGTCTAAACGTGCACTGCTCGCGAGCCAAAGGCCCCCACCCGTAACGTGGGGGCGGGTGGGAGGGGGACAACAAGGTGTGGGCACGTGTTAAGAGAAATCCATGTCAGTGACGGAGCAGGAAGGAGGCTGCGTGAGGGTGACTTGTTTTGGAGAGCAATGAATATGGAGGGATGGGAGCATTGGATATATGCACAGATATATAAACATGGATGCATACATATATATATATACACACACACACATATATATTTGATGGCGTGTAGCTGCAGATACACATGCTATGCATAGGTTGGGCTCGGAGTGTTACGAGTTGTTTTTCTTCTAAGAAGTCTTTTCAAGTCACAGAATCCAATGACTCCTCCTTTCGGTGACAGAGCGCATGGGCATCGACTCCTTTGTTAGATAGTTTTCTTTCCGCTGTCGGGTTCGGATGTGTTTCCTCTCGCTCCTAGACTTTCAAATCGGAAACTTTATAATAACTTTATTCTACCGTCGGTATTGTTTCGATCGCTTTTCCATCTGTAATCGAGCCGATAGTACAGTCGGAAACCAGAAAACGCCTTTTTTGGGCCCTCGCGCCCTATTCGGGCATGTTCAGTCCTACCATGCCGGAGCCTAATGGATCGGACTCCATTCCGATTCTGTCCTCAATGCCATGCAAAATTCCCCTTTACAGATCAACATGTATGTAATCTCTGTCTCTTCCGAACATCGAGAAGAAAACTTTGAAGCTTGTCAGTCGTTCCGGCTGAAAAAGACACTGCGTGACCAGAGAGCTAAGAGACGCGAAATGGCGACGAGTAGCATACAGAGTCCACCGACACCTTGGAAGAAGAACAGGCACAGATGGCTGTTTCGATCCAGGACACCGACTCCAAAGCAGACTTGGATGAAGACAGCCAACCTATCACTGCGGCTCAGCATGTGAGTACAGCTGCAACTACGCCCACTTCCAAGAGACCTATTAAGGCCATGGGTGAACCACTGCCAGAGAGCCATGGTTCCACCCGCAAGAAAATCGTTGGCGACCGACCTTCGAGTTCGGCGCCGAAAAAGGCTGCACCTGTTTCGATGCCATAGCCGAGCAAATCTATTAAAAGCTCCACATCTGTGCCGAGCCGACATCCACATTCTTCGGAATCAAAATTTCGACGTCCGGCTTCGGAGACGAAACCACAGGCTGTATCTTCGGGGCTGAAAAAGTTATCCACCACTTTGGAGCCGAAAAAATATTTTTATACAGAGGTACAAGGACTATTGAGCCGATTAAAACACAGCTCAAAGACAATTGATGATCAATCCTCTAAAACAGCTGGAACATCAGAATATCTTTTTGAAGACTCGGATATTCAGCCTATTCTTGAAATCATGGACATCAAACAAATAAGGATACATTATTCAAAAGGAGACTGGGAAGATTATTGCTTCACCTCCTCCACAAAGCAAGAGAAGCTGGTGTTTCAAGAGACTCTTGACACTTCTCCACCACCAGCAAAGATATTTAAAAGGAAGGAGAAACCATCACCTTTACAAATTTTGCCACAACTTTCTTTCTCTTCACCACATACTACCCCACCACCTTTGCCTTCACCAACACATTCCCATACATATTTGCATGGAGATACAGTTGAACTCTGGGACTTGTATGATCCAGATCCCATACCACTGAATGACCCAGACCTCTATCCGTCCAAACCTTTGCCACCAGAGGATAGCATGGCTTATACCCAGGTCATTTCGAGAGCAGCTGCGTACCATGGGGTTCAAATGCATGCTGAGCCTTTGGAGGAGGATTTTCTTTTCAACACATTGTCCTCCACCCACTCACAATACCTGTGCTTGCCGATGTTGCCTGGTATGCTTAGACATGCAGATGACATATTTAAAGAACCTGTTAAAACTAGAATTTTAACTCCCAAAATAGACAAAAAATACAAGCCTGCACCAACAGAGCCAGTTTATATTACACAACAGGTACCACCAGACTCTGTTGTAGTCAGCGCTGCTAGGAAAAGGGCCAATAGCCAGTCTTCAGGGGATGCCCCTCCCCCTGACAAAGAAAGCAGAAAGTTTGATGCTGCTGGTAAGAGGGTAGCTACACAAGCAGCTAACCTATGGCGCATTGCCAATTCACAAGCCCTGCTAGTTATGACAAAGCACACTGGGATGAAATGCAGGACTTTTTGCAATACCTGCCAAAAGAACATCAAAAAAGAGCTCAACAAATTGTTGAAGAAGGTCAGGCAATTAGCAATAACGAAATAAGATCTGCTCTTGACGCAGCCAATACAGCAGATAGAAGCATAAACACTAGCCTAACCATCCGTAGCCATTCATGGTTAAGATCTTTGGGGTTCAAACTAGAGACCCAATAGGCAGTGCTCATTATGCCCTTTAATAAAAAACATCTATTTGGACCTGAGGTTGACACAACTATTGAGAAGTTCAGGAAGGACTCTGCCACTGCAAAAGCTATAAGAGCTCTATACACTACACCTTATAGATGTTCCTTTCGTAAACAGCAATTTAGAGGAGGTTTCTAGTCCCAGTCTGCAGAGGCTTCCAACTCGCCAGCTAAACAAGGTCAGCAGCAATACCAAAGAGGAATATTTAGAGGCTCCTACAGAGGTCGACATTTCAGAGACAAATTTCACGCCTCAAAACGTGTCATCACTCCCTCAAAACAGTGACTTCCGCAATATACCACAACCCCACTCA
This sequence comes from Pleurodeles waltl, assembly GCF_031143425.1. Taxonomy (NCBI): domain Eukaryota; kingdom Metazoa; phylum Chordata; class Amphibia; order Caudata; family Salamandridae; genus Pleurodeles; species Pleurodeles waltl. The sequence goes on along the minus strand of NC_090446.1, from coordinate 1,326,930,530 downwards.
TCTCCTGTGGGGGGCATTTCCACTCCCAATGGCAAAACATCACCACAGACAAGTGGGTGCTTTCAATTATCCTCAGTGGTTACTGCCTAGAACTCATTTCTACTCCTCCAAACATTCCCCCTCGCTATCACATGCTGTCCCCAGAACACAACGTTCTGTTACAAGAGGTACAATCACTATTACTAAAAGAAGCAATAGAATTGGTTCCAAAATCTTAACAGGGAACAGGAGTATATTCACTATATTTCCTCATACCCAAAAAGGATGGTACACTCAGACCCATCCTGGGTCTCAGACCACTAAATCTATATATCCTGTCAGAAAATTTTCACATGGTAACTCTGCAGGACGTCATTTCAGTACTGCAAAAACAAGATTATATGATTGCATCAGATCTCAAAGATGCCTATTTTCATGTCCCCATACATCAAGCTCATCAAAAATACCTAAGGTTTCTAATAGCAGGAAACCACTTCCAATTCAAGGTTCTTCCCTTGGGCATAACAACAGCTACAAGGGTTTTCACAAAATGTCTAGCTGTAGTAGCAGCTTACCTAAGAAGACAACACATACATGTCTTTCCTTATCTAGACGACTGGCTAATAAAATCAAGCAATATTATACAATACCAGGAACACACTTAATACACAATAGAAACCCTGCACACATTGGTATTCACAATCAGTTACCAAAAATCTCATCTTCAACCAGCACTGGTTTAACCTTACCTAGGTGCTTTTCTCAATACCCAAAAAGCCTTAGCCCATCCAAATACACAAAGGATACAGGCGTTTACAAAATCTTATATCACAGATACAGTCCAATCAACGTTACACTGTAAAGTTTATCATGAAACTATTGGGAATGATGGCATCATGCACAGCAATAGTAACGCATGCAAGATTAAACATGAGAACACTACAACAGTGCCTCTCACAGCAATGGTCTCAAGCACAGGGTCAATTGCAGGATCTAGTGTTGTTAGACCCCCAAACGCACAAATCTCTTCAATGATGGAATCACAACAATTTAATAAAGGGGCGGTCATTTCAGGACCCTGTCCCTCAGATCACGATAACAACAGACGCATCAATGACAGGTTGGGGAGCTCACCTCAAGAACCTTACCATACAAAGGGAATGGAATTCATTGCAGTTATCACATAAACTATTTAGAATTGTTAGCTGGGTTTCTCGCCCTAAAAGCTTTTCAACCCCTTCTCAGGCACAAGGTCTTGATAAAAACAGACAATATGGCAACAATGCATTATCTGAAGAATTCATCTCAATTGTCCCTTCTAGCCCAAACAATATGCGAATGGGCAATTCACAATCACATTTACTTGCTAGCGGAATACATCCCAGGGATACACAATCAGGTAGCAGACCTACTAAGCAGGATGCACCAACAGATACACGAATGGGAAATTCAGTCTCAGGTACTTCAACAGTACTTTCAAATGTCGGGAACACTAGACATAGACCTATTTGCAACAAGTGAAAACGCAAAATGCCAAAACTTCACATCTCGACATCCACACCCTCTGTCCAAGGGCAAAGCTCTATGGATCAACTGGTCAGAGATATTTGCTTACGCTTTTCCCCCTCTCCCGTTAATTCCATTTCTGGTTAACAAACTGCATCACACCTCTCTCACCATGACACTCATAGCCCCCACGTGGGCACGGCAACATTGGTACACAAAACTCCTAGATCTGTCAGTAGTACCTCATCACAAACTTCCAAACAGGCCAGATTTGTTAACACAGAACAAAGGCTAAATCAGGCATCCCAATCCCAGTGTTCTCAACTTAGCGATTTGGCTCCAGAAGTTATAGAATTTGGATACTTACACCTTCCTTTAGAATGTATTGAAGTTCTAAAACAGGCACGAAAACCTACAACTAGGCAATGCTATGCTAACAAATGGAAACGTTTTGTTTACTACTGTCAGCCCAAAAATATAGACCCACTTAAAGCATCAATACAAGATATTGTATGCTACCTGCTTCATTTACAAAAAACAAATTTAGCTTGTTCCTCTATTAAAATTCATCTTACTGCTATATCAGCATACTTACAAACTATACAACATACTTCTCTCTTTAGAGTTCCTGTTATTAAAGCCTTTATGAAAGGACTTAAGCGTATTATTCCACCAAGAACCCCACCAGTTCCTGCTTGGAATCTGAATATTGTACTCACAAGATTAATGGGACCACCATTTGAGCCCATGCATTCATGTGATATTCAATTTCTAACTTGGAAAGTTGCTTTCTTAGTAGCAATTACTTCATTACTTCGTTAGTAAAATACAAGCATTCACCCTGGAGGAACCATTTTTCCAAGTTCACAAACATAAAGTAGTATTCTGATGGATACACTACCTGTGGATTCCTCACCTAATGAATACTCCCATTGCGCCAGCATTAGACGGAAATCTTCTTCCTAGCTTCTGCACGTCGACGAGGACGTCACAACTGCCCAGGCGACGCCGTCTGACATCATACAGGCAATAAGAGGTCCGTGCCGACGTCAGTTCCCTTTTTTCCGTGCCATTTGAAACAGTTATCTTCGAGGGAGCTACTGTTGCTGTTTTTTGGCGATTTTTACTTTGCGAGATTACAATGTCGCAAAGGAAGTCAGGATTCAAGCCCTGCCGTGAGTGTGGTGGCAAAATGTCGGTAACAGACCCACATTCTGACTGCTTGTGGTGTCTTAGTTCCGACCATGATGTTGATAAGTGCGATTCTTGTCAACATATGAATCCTAAGGCCCTGAAAGAGCGTGAGGCCAAGCTTTTTCTTGCGAAGTCGAAAAAGAAGAAGAGACATCATCGAAAGTCGTAGTCACCGAAGTCTCATCGGCGTCGTCGAGATTCACGGCGCCGGTCGAGTAGGGAGCGGTCTCGGTCAAGGTCTCCATCAGCTCGACGTCGGAAGACTTGGGAAGTCAGTCCCACTGTCACTCCTCAGCCGACGACGCCGTTACCATCTCCGGCTTCACCGACTTCACCCATGTCATCGGGCCATCCTCCTTCAGTGTTCGAGGTTCCGCAGCCTCAGATGTTTTCTCCATCCTTGCAGACGTCGAGGTCGGTGTCGCCTTCGAACCAGGCACCCCAGGGACACTCTTCACACCTTCCGGCTCCTCGATCGGCGGTGAAGACACCTATGGTGCCTGTAGACCCGGCGTCTGACGGATCGGACGATCGGCATCATTCTTCGATGTCTGCTGACGCCATGTCGACGCCGAGGATAGAGAAGAGGCTGCACTCGAGGAGGCTTGCTCTCCGCCTCCTTGAAGAACAGGAATACCAGAGGCAAGCCTTGGAGGAAGGGGAGATCGAGGATTCTCGTGAGGGTCTCCATGGACTTGACACTGCTAGTGGCCTAGATACCTCCCCTGAATGGGACTTGTCATCACCTGGGGAGTACACAGAGGAGGCGGCCACTTTTCATTCTGTTATCAGAAAGGCAGCTGGCTTCTTGGACCTCCCTTTGCCAATGACTGAAGCCAAGCAGAACATATTGACGGAAGCGTTGCACCCTGCCTCTACATCAGCAGAGCCACTTTTGCCATTCAATGAAGCGCTACTGGACCCCATAATGGAAGTCTGGAAAAAGCCGGTGTCTTCTTCAGCCGTCAATAGATCTGTGGCTAGGAGGTATTGGGTTGCACCGGCTGACCCAGGTTTTCTTTCCAAGCATCCAACACCTGAAAGCTTGGTGGTCCAGGCTTCCTGCTCAGCAAGGTCTGCTCCTGGGTCTTTTCCAGCTGTACCCTCGGATAGAGACTCCAAGAAGATGGACATGTCATCCAAAAAGGTGTTCTCTTCATGTAGCATGGCATTGAAGTCCACCAATGCTACATGCATTTTAGGAAGATACATTTATGCCCTGATAGACGAGATTAGATCATCGAACACAGAGGTTCCTCAGGAATTATTAAGCCTGGTATCTGACGCTCAGGCAGCTGCAACTCAGGTTATCCAATCTGGGTTGGATACAACTGACTCGGTTGCTAGGGCAATGGGCACTGCTGTAGTTACGAGGAGGCAGGCCTGGCTTCGTAACTCAGGATTTTCCTCTGATGTGCAGTCGACCCTACTGGACCTTCCTTTTGATGGTGACAAGCTATTTGGTACCAAGGCGGATTCGGCCTTAGAAAGGTTCAAAGAGAGTAGGGCCACGGCCAAGTCACTGGGATTGCAAGCCACTTCTTCTACTTCCTCCAGATTTTTTAGGAGGTTTCGAGGATTTGGTTGTGGTTCCTCCTCCTCCTCCTTTCGAGGAAAATCCAGCAACCCACCTCTGCTCTCTCCTATAGATCTTTCAGAGGGAGGGGTAGGATCCGTACCAGGGGAGCCACTCAGCAGCACTCTGCCTCTTCCTCTGGAGGGGTGCAGCAGGGGAAGCAGCCTTAGGATTCCACCAATTCCCACTCACTCCACTCCTGTACGGGGGAGGTTACTGAATTTTCTCCACAAGTGGGAGGTCATAACATCAGACTCCTGGATTACCAGCATTGTGAGAAAGGGCTATACCCTTCCCTTTCGGGAGTTTCCGCCCCCCATCCCGCCCCGCCCAGCTTATTGTTCAGAAGAACACCTCCTGTTGTTAGAACAGGAGGTTCAAGTCCTCCTTTCAAAGGGCGCGGTGGAGTTGGTCCCAGAGCAGGAAAGGGGTCAAGGTTGTTACTCGAGGTACTTCCTGATTCCCAAGAAGGATGGTCGGTTGAGACTAATCCTGGACCTAAGGATCTTGAATTGGTTCCTCAAACAGGAAAAGTTCAAGATGCTGACCCTAGCTCAGGTGCTTTTGGCGTTGAACAATGGAGATTGGATGGTGTCTGTCGACTTGCAGGATGCTTACTTTCATATCCCGATACTCAAGTAGCACAGGAAGTATCTCCGGTTTGTGGTGGGGTCGCAGCACTATCAGTTTGCGGTCCTCCCGTTTGGTCTTACTTCAGCACCTCGAGTCTTCACGAAGGTGATGTCGGTGGTTGCGGCAGAGCTCAGAAGGAAGGGGATAGCAGTATTTACTTATCTGGACGACTGGTTGATCAAAGCCAGGTCTCCGGAGCTCGTGTTGCATCACCTGCAGTCGACAACCCAGTTGTTGTTCAACCTGGGCTTTTCGGTGAACGTGCCCAAATCTCACCTAGAGCCCTCCCAGCGCCTCCTGTTCATAGGGGCAGTACTGGATACAACATTGAATCGAGCCTTTCCTCCGCCTCAGTGGATTCAGGACATTCAGGCGTTGGTTCCAATGTTTCAAAGTGGAGCGGTCATTCCAGTCCTCAAGGTCCTACGTCTGCTCGGTCTGTTTGCCTCTTGCATACTGTTGGTCACGCATGCTCAGCTGGCACATGAGGGCTCTTCAGTGGTGTCTCCGAAGGCAGTGGTCTCAACACAAAGGAGATCTCGAAGGCTTGGTGAGTATCTCCAGAGATGCTGCCACGGATTTGAAGTGGTGGATTGCGGACGGCAATCTTTCCCGAGGAAGGCTGTTCTCGCAAGCTCCTCCAGTGGCCACAGTAATAACGGATGCTTCCACTCTAGGGTGGGGAGCTCACCTGGGGGACCTGGAAATCAAAGGTCTTTGGTCTCCAGTAGAACAGATGTTTCATATCAATCTGTTGGAGTTACGGGCTGTACGTCTGGCTTTCAAGGCCTTCCTCCCATCCCTTCGCGGTCAGTCGTTTCAGGTCCTGACGGACAATACTACCGCGATGTGGTATATAAACAAACAGGTAGGGGTAGGGTCATACCTTCTCTGCAGAGAAGCTCTTCGGCTATGGTCCTGGGCAAAGGACCATCAGATTTGCTTGGTAGCAAATCATCTGGCCGGGGTCTTGAACGTACGTGCGGATGGTCTCAGTCGCCATTTCTCGGCCGATCACGAGTGGCGTCTCCATCCAGATCAAGTCTGTCTAATCTTCCAGATGTGGGGGTTTCCTCGGATAGATCTGTTTGCCACCCGGGAAAACTCACACTGCCCGTTATTCTGCAGCCTCCAGTATCCGGTACAGGGAGCATTGGGGGATGCGTTTCAGAGGACCTGGTGCGACCAGTTGCTTTACGCGTTTCCCCCCATACCCTTGATTCCTCGAGTATTGAGGAAAATACGCCAAGACCGGGCCCAAGTCATCTTAATAGCTCCGCATTGGCCAAGGAGGGTATGGTACACGGACCTTCTCCAACTCTCACTGTGCCCTCCGCTCCGTCTCCCTCTCAGGGCAGACCTCCTCTCGCAGTTGCAGGGGCAGGTTTTACACCCCCACCTCCAGAGCCTGCACCTTCATGCCTGGAGATTGAACGGGGCAACCTGAGTTCTTTCTCTCTCCCTCCTGATGTAGTGGATGTCATCTTAGCAGCCAGGCGACACTCCACTAAATCTATCTACGCTAATAGGTGGTCTAAATTTGTGTTTTGATGTGGAGAGAGGCAGATTGATCCCTTACGTGCTCACTTGTCGGATATTTTATCTATTGCATTGTCTCTAGCACAGAGGGGTTGTGCAGTGGCTACGGTTAAGGGATACTTGTCTGCTCTTTCAGCCTTTATTTGTCTTCCAGACCAGCCTTCTTTGTTTAAATCCCCTATAGTACTTGGGTTCTTGAAGGGTCTTATGAATAAATTCCCTCCTACTCCTTTCGTTATGCCTCAGTGGGATTTGAACTTGGTTCTAACTTTCCTTATGGGGTCCCTTTTTAAGCCTATGCACTCTTGCCCCTTGAGATTATTGGTCCTAAAGACGGTCTTTCTGGTTGCAATTACTTCTGCAAGGAGAGTGAGTGAGTTGCAAGCTCTATCTGTAAAACCCCCTTATACATCTTTTTATGGGGATAAGGTGGTGTTGAGGACCAAGGCTGCTTTCCTTCCGAAGGTTGTTTCACCCTTTCATATGTCCCAGACGATTACTCTTTCCACGTTTTATCCTCCGCCTCATCCTTCAAAGGAAGAAGAGAGACTTCATTGCTTAGATCCAAGGAGGGCGCTAAGCTTTTATATAGACAGGACTAAGGATTTCAGGCTGGAGGATCAGCTCTTCATCGGGTACGTGGGACAGAGGAGAGGAAAGGCAGTCCACAAGAGAACACTCTCCAGGTGGGTTGTTCTTTGCATTAAAATGTGTTACTCTTTAGCAAAGAAAGAATCCCCTGATGGTATAAGAGCTCATTCCACCAGAGCTAAATCAGCCTCTTCAGCCTTGGCTGGGGGTGTTCCTGTGGTTGACATCTGCAAGGCCGCAACTTGGTCGTCTCTTCACACTTTTGCAAAGCATTACTGTTTGGACTCTGAGGTCAGAAGGGACGGCAATTTTGCACGGTCGGTGCTGCAGGATTTCTTGGTTTGACCATTCAGGCACCCTCCACCGAGTGCGGTACTGCTTTGGGACTCTATTCATTAGGTGAGGAATCTACAGGTAGTGTATCCATCAGAAGAACGAGTTACTTACCTTCGGTAACGACTTTTCTGGTGGATGCATTAGCTACCTGTGGATTCCTCACGGTCCCACCCGCCTCCCCGTTGCCTGTCTGGTCTAACCAAGTAATTCTTGAGTGTGCTCCTCTTGGTTTTGAGGACTTGTATATATTCTGTATATATGTTGATATGTATATATATTGCTCATATATTTATTTATTTGTTTAAAAAAAAAAAAAAAGAAGAATTGAGTGGTTATAATGATGTAATTATTTAGAATATCATTAAATTTAGCAATTTGTTCTTTCATCTCAATGACCTATTATTCTCAGGCATGTAAAAAATGTTGGTACTGACGTCGGCACGTCGGCGAGGACCTCTTATTGCCTGTATGACGTCAGACGGCGTCGCGTGGGCAGTTGTGACGTCCTCGTCGACATGCAGAAGCTAGGAGGAAGATTTCTGTCGAATGCTGGCGCAATGGGAGTATTCATTAGGTGAGGAATCCACAGGTAGCTAATGTATCCACCAGAAAAGTCGTTACCGAAGGTAAGTAACTCGTTCTTTAGGACAAATCCACATTTTTGCCAAAAGTAGTTTCTCCTTTTCACATTAACCAAACAGTGGAATTGCCGGTCTTCTTCCCACAGCCAGACTCAACTGCTGAAAGAGCTCTTCATACTCTTGACCTTAAAAGAGCCCTGCTGTACTATGTTGATAGAACAAAAGAGTTTAGAAAAACTAAACAGCTTTTCGTTGCTTTCCAGAAACCACATAAAGGAAATCCTATCTCCAGACAATGATTATGGAGATAGATTGTAAAATGCATCCAAACATGTTACATTAAAGCAAAGAGACAACTTTTAATAACACCTAAAGCACATTCCACTAGGAAAAAAGATGCTTCCATGGCTTTTCTAGGTAACATACCAATGGCAGACATACGTAAAACTGCCACATGGTCCACTCCGCATACATTTACAAAACTTTACTGTGTGGATGTATTTTCAAAGGAACAGATCAATGTTGGTCAAACAGTACTTAAAACTTTTTTTCAAACTACTACAACTCCTACAGGCTAGCCACCGCTGTTTTGGGTGAAGGGCTGCTTTTTAGTCTATGCATAGCATGTGTATCTGCGCCATCAAACGGAAAATGTCACTTACCCAGTGTACATCTGTTACCCAGTCTACATGGCATGTAGTGCTGCAGATTCACATGCACCCCCCCTCCTCCCCGGAAGCCTGTAGTCGTTGAAGTATTTATTTGTACATATATATATATATATATATATATATATATATATATATATATATATATATATATATATATATATATATATATATATACATACATATATATACATATATATATATATATATATATACATATTTATATATATTGTACATTTACATGGACATCTTATTTACTTACTACATTTATTTGTACATGTATATTCTTTCACTCTGTCACTCCTTCCTACACCCTTCTGCTGGAAAACAATCTAACAAAGGACTCACCGAAAGGAGGAGTCATTCGATCCTGTGACTCAAAAAAAGACTTCTTCGGAGAAAAACAGCTTGTAACACTGCAAGCTTGTCCTGTGCATAGCATGTGAATCTTCAGCACTACATGCCACGAACAGATGTACACTGGGTAAGTGACATTTTCCATATATCTCTCTGCACATTGGGGAGGAGGGCCCGTCTGTGACTCCTGGCTTTGGTGGAGGGTAAGGAAGAAAGGCAGTGAAAGGGTCGTAATGCGCAGTTGGAGGCAGCAGAAGGCTCGGGATTAGTGTGGAGGTGGTGATGCTCCCATTGTCTGGGGAGGGGAGGGTGATTGAGGAAGGGTGGTAGCGAAGGGAGGAGAGGTTGCAAGTAACGACTAGTACTAACCCATGTGGAGCATGCCCGTATATATGTGATCTCGACGATTGAATATGGGAAGACGGTGAGGTGACACAGCTTGCATTTCTGTCATCTACGTCGCCTAGAGCATGGTGGGTGTTCGTGCATCTGTAGGATCCTTGGGTTAGAAGCCATATTGGGGGGGCACCATGAAGAGTCGGTATGCAGTAACAGTATACTCAGCCAGTCATGGGGGAGTGTCGCCAGGATGACCCTCTGGCAGTATTGATAGTGGAGCAGATTTGTGCAGGCTACAAGAGGGTTGGGGTCAGTTCCCCACGGGAGTGGGTTTCAGCAGAGATCTGGCCTTGTCTCTGTTCTGGTCCTGTGTGAGAGTCACTACCACCTGAAGAGCCGTCACTCTGCCTTCGTGAGACCTATGAAGTCTGTCCATGTTTCTGCTCCATTTCTGATGGCCACCTGCGGTCCATCTGTCTTCGGAGGCAGGGGTGGCAGGAGATGCCACCTGTGAATGTGTGTCAGCCTGGTTATCTGGTGAGGAATGGTCCATCGGCTTGGGAGGAGTTCATCCAGGAAGTGCTGTGGTGATCCAGGCTTAAGGAGATCGACTTTTATGTCACGTTGTCGGAGCTGTGGGCATAGAGACACGAAGGTTTTCCGCTTCTCATTCGTGTCACATGAAAAATCAGAAGCTATACGCAGTTCATGGCCCTCATAGTCTTAAGATCCGCGAGAGCCGGCAGCAGTTAATAGTTGGTGCACCTGTTCATGCTGAAGGAAGCAGGCTGTTATTAAACGTGGTCTCCTGAGAGGATCTTTGCGGGGGTATCCTGTGAACCCGTTGAAGCTCCAACAGGGAAGAAAAGGTAAGGCAGGTTGGGTATCCTTGAGAAAGGCTCTGACGTCCGTGCCTTCCGCCCGTCCAGGAAACCTGAAGAAGCCAACATTATCCCTGCTGCTTCTATCTTCGAGGTCTGTGAGCTTGTCTCCCAAGTATTGCAGTTCTTGGTCTTTACCCGACAGCTGATTGAGTTTGTCCTCCACCAAGGAGAGGCGGTGTTCCAGTCCCGTTACCCTATCCTGAAACCCAGCCAGGTCTGTGGGGATGGAGCGGGATTCCTCTGCCAGCTCTGAGATCTTGGTGTCCATGCCTTCCAAGCATTTGTCCACCGCCATGACTTTCTGCAGGATGCGGTCCATCACGGAGTCCAGCTGGGTAACTGCATAGGCGACTGTTGCATAAGAGACAGGTGGTGGCTGCTGAGTGTTGATGGGGAAGGGCATTAGAGAATAGCAACTGACAGGCATGTTTGCCATTGGATTTGTCAGCGGGCATTACAAATCCAGGCACTTACTCCAGACGGAGGTAAGTATGTGGGGGCTCAGGTGTTTTGTGGCCTGACGTCCTTAGGCAAGCAGCTGATATTGCAGGGTAAACACTCATTAGTAGCACTGCAGGGGCGTTTCCTAGTGGTCCGGAGGGGTGGCGAGAAGCCCTGAGGGAGTGAATGAACAAATGTCAGGCTGCTGGCGGAGGTGCCCAGGTTTCCTTAGGGCACTGCAAGTTGGTAAGGGTCAGTTCAGCACTTGTAGTGGATCAGAGAGGCTCAGGTAATATGGTAGTAGTATTCCATTTCTAGCAGCTCCCAAGTAGGTGCTTGGATGGCCGGCCTCGTGTCCTCGAGGTGACGGGCTGTGTGACCAGTGTTGTGAGGGGTCATGCTCCCAGATAAGCACCGGAGTCCATTTTTGTCCTGCAGCCCCTGATTCACAGGCAGGAATGGGCATGTGGTGAAAAGGGCCAGTCCTGTAGGTATAGTTACTTAAGGAGAAGGGCGAAATGTGCTGCAACGGCCATAATCGTGGGCGAGACGGAGACGGTGCTGCCTGAAGTGCCCTCCAGTTGTCCAAGGTCCCTCGGAGCACTACTGAGGTCAGTGTCAGGGGATGACCTATACGGAATCTGTGACAAGGCTCTGGTCAAAAGCATAGATCGTCATCCTGCTGAAAAGAGTCAGGGTGTGACAGGGCAGTCTACTTGCCAGTCCTCTACGTCGAACCACCAGCCTGCAATAACTCACTCGCAGGGCCCCACCAGTCAAATGGGGCGGGGGGTCAGTCCCCCTGACCTAGAGATGGGGCTCTCCTGTGCAAAGTGGGTCCTTGCGTCCTCTTTGGTGGTTGTTGCCAGTTGGCTTCTCAAAATCAGTCAGCCAAGTTGCGCGTGTCCGCTGTGCACATCCTGAGCAACTTGCTCACCGCTCGCCATTCCAGGTGGTGACCGGCAGTCGCTGGCTCCCAATCGGTGCAGACGTGTTAGGATCTGTGTCATGTCTGAAATGTCTCAGAATATGGAGAGGTGTGGGGGGGAAGCAGGGCACCTTTCTGTCGTCCCCCTGGGCCGCTGTGGTTACGTTGCCGGAGAGCCAGGGCAGCGAGCAGAGACGTCCGACCATGGCTTTGCAGGCCGGGGTCATCAGCCACTTAGGCTACGTGGTGCCGTCTTCCATCCTTCATGGCTCGGATGGACAGCTAGGACGGTGCTGATGGCATGGGGGATTCTGTGGAGGTAGGCCAATGTGTCCCCCTGCTCCTTGAGCTCTGCCGCCATTTCCCTTTTGCCTTCCGGTGCGCAGAGCTCTCCTAGCAGGCGGCGCTCGCTGTCGTGGGCAGACCATGGTCCCCACCCTGAGTCCAAGTATTTGTCTTCTGTTCCTTAGGTTTTGCCTGCATAGCGTGTGCTTGCGCGGTGTGCTTGCAAAATCTTCTGTGATGAAAAAAAATGTTTTTAACAGGGCTTAGAATCTGCCCCTTACTTACCCGAACTTACCATTGGTTGATTCCAACGTTGCTTATAATTTACTTGCTTCTCATTGGCCAGACCGTTCTCTGCTGTGACTTCCTGCTCTGCTTTTGCAGTTTATGCCGCTGAGTGGAGCTTGAACCAAGTACTCCTTCTGGTCACTGACCCAGAATTCCTCTCACCCGACACCCGGGACATATTGTTTGGGATCAAGGGCAACGAGTTTTCATGTTTATTTTGTCCTTGGGAAAAATAAGCGCAACCCCCTGCAGCACAAACCCTTTGGCTGACAGTTTACAGATAAGGGAACTGTCTGCAGTTGGGGTTTTGTGTGTGTTCATATGGTAATGCTGTTCAAACTTGTATTTATGGTTCATTAATAAAAAGCCTTCATTATTAGGGTGAGCGCTGTAAATAAATGTTTTAAGGTCTCACAGTACTTCTGACAGTGGTTCGAGTTTGAAAAAAAAAAAAAAAAAAAAAGGTGCCATTTCTTTGAAGCCTCATTTAGTAAAATGTGTTGATGCCTGCTAGTATTTCCAAAAAATATTCCTGAAGTAAAATCAGTGTAGCCATTTTCAACAAGATCCCGGAAAGCATGAAAATAAACAAGCATTGGCAAAGCCAACCAATCTGACATTTTTTTGTGAGGCTTTTGGTTTCGTCAATGTGTGTCTTGTTTTGACATGGCTTTTGTAACTCTTTATTGTTGTGGGAGCTGCCAGACCCTCACAATTGTAATAAACATTGGCAAAAAGATAATAAAGTTTCTGATGGATACAACTACCTGTGGATTCCTCACCTTATTAATTCTCCCAGTGCGCCAGCATTTGCCGGAAACTTTCTTTCCAGTTCTTCACGTCGATGAGGACGTCAAATTGCACTGCTCCGCACGCGACTCCGTCTGACGTCATCGTGACAATAAGAATTCCTCGCCGGCGTGCTGACATCAGTTCCCTTTTTTCCGCGCCTTCGACGCTAAAAATTTTTTCCTGGCTCTCAAACAGCTACTGCTTCGAAGGTGTCTTGTTGTACTTCTTACAATGTCTCTGCCAAAGAAATCAGCCTTGTCGTGAGTGCGGGGGTCGTATGTCAGTCACAGACCCTCATGAAGACTTCTTGTGGTGTCTTAAGTTCGGACCACAACGTGGAAGGGTGCGTGTCTTGCCAGAGGATGAACCCAAAGGCCTTAAAAGAAAGCGAGGCTAAGCTCTTCTTAGCAAAAGCTAAGAGAGGACATAAGGGTCATCGGAGATTTAAGGCAAGGGACTCTTCTTCTCACAAGTCATCGAGATCTCATAAGAAGCGGCGCCGGCATGATTCTCAACGTCGTTCGTCCAGAGATCGGTCTCAGTCCTCTTAGAGACGATGTCGTACGCGTGGGAGGTCAGCCCTACTATTACTCCCCAGCCTCAGAGTCCACAGGCTTCTCCCGCGCCATCACTGATTGAGGTCGTCAAATCCCCGGCAAGTCCTTTTGACTCACTTTTCACCTGTGTTGGTTCAGGAGCTGGTGGTGCAAGTTTCGGATCCAACCCAATCGCCTCAAGATGACCAGAGGTTTCCTGCCTTCCTGACTCCGGGAGCCTATCCGGCGGCTATCCTTAATGCTATGCACCGGCTGCTCCCACGGGTCCATTAGCGTTCTCCTTGGGTTCGCCGGCGTCGTACAAGCCAGCTCCGTTTGTGCCCTTCTATCCGGCTGATGATGTCGTCGCCTCAGATGATGGTGCTGATGGGGTCAGTACCGGCGCTGGATGGGTCCCGGTCGGGACGCAATGTATCTCCACTATCTCCTCCACCACGTCCATCTGCCTTGAGGCTGGCGTCATCAACGTCGGCTAACTCTCTGTCGACGCCGAGATTGGAGGCCAGATTGAGATCGAGGAGGAGAGCATTGAGACTCTTGGAGAAGCAGGAATGCCAGCAACAGTTGTTAGAGGAAGGAGAGATTTCTGAGCCTATGGGGGAGTTTCAGGGTCTTGACTGGATACCTCCCCTGAGTGGGATCTTTCATCCCCGGGTGAATTTACAGAGGAGGCAGCATCCTATCACACTGTCATAAGGAAGGCTGCTAAATTTTTGATACTTCCGTTACTAGCTTCGGAGGTAAAGGCAAACATCTTGACGGAGGTGTGGCATCCTTTTTCCTACTTCTGCGTAGCCCCTACTCCCTTTCAATTATGCTCTTACTGAGCCTATTTTAGACATTTGGAGAAAACCTGTTACGTCTCCACCGGTTTCCAGGACTATGGCAAGGAGGTACAGGTTTGTTCCTGGGGATCCTCGATTTTTATCCCAACACCGACTCCTGAGAGCTTGGTGGTCCAAGCTTCTTGTTCGACCCGATCTGCATCTAGCTCATTTCCCACTACTCCATTGAGTCCAAGAGAATGGAGCAAGCAGCCAAGAAACGTTTCTCTTCATGTAGTATGGCCCTGACATCAGTCAATGCTACCTGTGCGCTGGGGAGGTATGTTCATGCCCTGATGGACATGACAAGAGCTGTGGTGCCAAACTTGCTTCAAGATATGTAGGGGCAGTTTGATGAGCTCCTTTTGGACACTCACGCGGCGGCCAATCAGATTATCCAGTCTGGTCTCAGTAGCCAGGGCAATGGGCACTTCGGTGGCGATCAGGAGGCTTGCGTGGCTTACGTCTTCTGGATTTTCAACTGACATTTAAACATCTTTGTTGGACCTTCCGTTTGACGGCGAAAAGTTGTTTGGGTCCAAGGCGGACTCTGCTTTAGAACGTTTCAAAGACCGCAGGACTACTGCAAGATCCTTGGGGATAAAGGCATCTCCATCTACACCCTTTAGGTCCTTTCGGAGGTTTAGGGGGTTTGGCCATGGATCCTCTTATCCTGGAAGGCCACGGTCCAGCACTCAACAGCCTGCCAACCATCTCTATAGATCTTTTAGAGGGCAGGGGAGGGTTAGGACACGAGGAGTCACCCACCGGCACCCTGCCTCGTCCTCTTCCTCTGGGGGAACCCAACAAGGAAAGCAGCCTTAGTTTTCTATCTATCTTGGGTCATGCTTCTCCCGTAGGGGGCAGGATATTTCATTTTCTCCAGGGGTGGGAATTAGTCGCATCAGACTCTTGGGTACTAAATATTGTGGGGAAATGTTATGCCCTTCCTTTTCAGGAGTTTCCCTCTCCCATCCCTCCCCGTCATTCATTCTGTTCAGAAGATCATCTCCTGTTGCTTCAGCAGGAGGTGCAAGTCCTTTTGTCAAAAGGTGCAGTGGTGTTGATTCCAGAGCAGGAAAGGGGTCAGGGATGCTATTCAAGATATTTCCTGATTCCAAAGAAGGATGGTCAATTGAGGGCTATCCTGGACCTGAGGATTTTGAATTGGTTCCTCAAACAGGAGAAGTTCAAAATGCTGACTCTAGCACAGGTGCTTCTGGCGTTGAACATGGAAGACTGGATGGTGTCTGTCGACTTGCAGGATGCTTATTTTCATATCCCCATTCTGAAGTTGCACAGGAAGTATCTCCGGTTCGTGGTAGGGTTGCAACGCTACCAGTTTGCAGTCCTTCCTTTTGGTCTTACTTCCGCACCTCGGGTCTTCATGAAGTTGATGGCGGTTGTTGCAGCGGACCTCAGAAGGAAAGGAATATCTGTATTCCCTTACCTGGACGATTGGCTGATAAAAGCCAAGTCCCCAGAGCTTGTGCTGCATCACTTGCAAATGACAACAAGGTTGTTGTTTAACCTAGGCTTTTCGGTGAACGTGCCTAAGTCTCACCTGGAGCCCTCTCAGCGACTCCTGTTCCAAGGGGCAGTACTGGATACCACATTGAATCAGGCCTATCCTCCGCCTCAGCGGATTCAGGACATTCAGGCGTTGAGTCCAGTGTTTCAAAATGGAGCGGTTGTTCCAGTCCTCAAGGTCCTACGTCTGCTCGGTCTGTTCGCTTCTTGCATCCTGTTGGTCACTCATGCACGTTGGCAGATGAGGGCTCTCCAATGGTAGTGGTTTCAACACAAAGGGGATCTCGAAGAGTCGATAACGATTTCCAGAGACGCTGCAACGGATCTACGATGGTGGGCTGTGGACGGCAACCTTTCCCAAGGAAGGCCATTTTGTCTACCAAATTCAGTGGCCTCCGTCATAATGGATGATCCACTCTAGGGTGGGGAGCTCATCTGGAGGACCTGGAGGTCAAAGGTCCTTGGTCCCCAGTGGGACTGATGTTTCACATCAGTCTGTTGGAATTGCAGGCGATACGTCTGCCTCTTAAGGCCTTCCTCCCTTCCCTTTGCGGTCAGTCAGTTCAGGTCTTAATGGACAACACTACTGCAATGTGGTACATCAACAAGCAGGGAGGAGTAGGATCGTACCTTCTCTGCAGAGAGGCTCTGTGGCTCTGGTGCTGGGCTCAGGACCGTCAGATTTGCATAGTAGCAAACCATCTGGCTGGGGTTCTCAACATACGTGCAGACAGTCTCAGTCGGCATTTCTCGGACAATCACAAGAGGCGTCTCCATCCAGACCTGGTTCTTCACATCTTCTGGATGTAGGATTTTCCACAGATAGACCTGTTTGCCACTGGGGAGAATGCTCTCTGACCGTCATTCTGCAGCCTCCAGTATCCGGTACAAGGAGCATTGGGGGTCGTGTTTCAGATGTCTTGGTGCGACCGGTTACTTTACGCGTTTCTCCCCATACCCTTGATTCCTCGGGTTCTGAGGAAGATTCGCCAAGATCTGGCTCAAGTCATTTTAATAGCTCCAGATTGGCCAAGAAGGGTGTGGTACTCAGATCTTCTCCAGCTCTTACTGTGCCCCTCGCTCCGTCTCCCTCTTAGGGCAGACCTTCTCTTGCAGTCATAGGGGCAGGTTTTACAACCCCACCTCCAGAGCCTGTACCTACATGCCTGGAGATTGAACGGGACAAACTGAGTTTCTTTTCTCTCCCTCCAGAAGTGGTAGATGTTATCTTATCGGCCAGGCGACACTCCATCAAGACTGTCCATGCTAACAATTGGGCAAAATTTGTTGCTTGGTGTGGAGAGAAGCAAATTGATCCCTTGAAGGCCCATTGGTCTAAAGTTTTGCTTTTTGCCCTTTCCTGTGCACAGAAGGGATGTGCAGTTGCAACTGTGAAGGGTTATTTATCAGTGCTGTCGGCCTTTCTGTGCCTTCCTGATCAGCCTTCCTTCTTTAAGTCTCCTATAGTTATTAGGTTTTTGAGAGGCCTGACTAACAAGTTTCCTCCCACTCCGTTTCTCATGCCTCAGTGGGATTTGAATTTGGTTCTAACTTTTTTAATGGGTTCACCGTTTGAGCCTATGCATTCTTGTCTGTCAAGACTTTTAGTTTTGAAAACAATTTTCCTCACGCTGTCACGTCTGCTAGGCGTGTGAGCGAGCTCCAGGCTCTTAGTGTGAAACCTCACTTTACATCCTTTCATGCTGACAAGGTGGCGCTGAGAACCAGGGAGGCTTTCCTTCCTAAGGTTGTCACTCCCTTTCATATGGGCCAATCTATAACACTCTCATCCTTTTGCCCTCCTCCCCAGCCTTCGAAGGAGTAGGAAAGACTTCCTCGCCTACATCCAAGAAGGGCTCTGAGTTTTAACATTGAAAGGACAAAAGACATTTGTATTGATGATCAACTCTTCGGTGGATATGTGGGCAAGATGAAGGGCAAAGCTGTCCACAAGAGAACCCTTTCCAGGTGGGTCATTCTTTGCATAAAGATTTGTTATTCACTGGCAAAGAAGGTTCCTCCTGAAGGTATTAGGGCCCATCTCACCAGGGCTAAGTCTGCCACTTTGGCCTTGGCTAGAGGTGTACAAGTTGTGGATATTTGGAAGGCAGAAACTTGGGCTTCACTCCACACTTTTGTTAAGCACTATTGCTTGGATTCGGAAATTAGGAGGGATGGCCATTTTGCACGTTCTCTGTTGTAGAATTTCTTGGTGTGACCGGTCCGGCACCTACCTCCGAGTGCGGGACTGCTTTGGGATTCTATTCATAAGGTGAGGAATCCACAGGTAGTTGTATCCATCAGAAGAACAAGTTTCTTACCTTCGTTAATGCTTTTTCTGGTGGATATAGTAGCGTTGCCTGTCTGGTCATACCAAGACTTCTTTTGCTATGAATGTATATATGTTTTTGGTGTTTTTATATAAACATATATTGCGATTTATATTTGTATTTGGATTGGTATATCTGTTATCATATATATATGTTGTTCTTGTGAAGTCGGTATTCACCTGTTCGCCTCAAAGGCACGTAAAAAATGGTGAAACACGCCAGCGAGGACTTCTTATTGCCACGATGACGTCAGACGGAGTCGCGTGCGGAGCAGTGCAGTTGTGACATCCTCGTCGACGTGAAGAGCTGGAAAGAAAGTTTCTGGCGAATGCTGGTTCATTGGGAGAATTCATAAGGTGAGGAATCCACAGATAGCTTACTTTATCCACCAGAAAAAGAGTTATTGAAGGTAAGTAACTTGTTCGTTAGGTCTCAAAATGCACACACACGTTGCCACCAGTGATGTAACAAAGGCCCCAAAGCCGCCCTACTGGGGGCCCCCTCAGCACAGCATCTACCCTGAGTGAGTTTTTGAGGGGGGGGGTTCCATGTTCTTTGCAGGGGGCCCCCTCCAGCTTCGTTAAGCCACTGATTGCCACAGTAGTTCCTAGCACTGAACAACACTACTCTGCGTGCCAATATGCTCTTTGTGGAAGAGCAGAATGTGATCACTTACAGTAAAGTCAGCCGATAGATAGGAAAATAGAAGTTTAATTAAAAAAAAAATGTCTTTGTTAACACCAGACCTAGTTAGGCACCCAGTTCTTAAAGAAAGTCCCAAAAGTGCACCCAAGGTATACCTCTTTGAATTAGTGGCTTTCATGAATTCACAAGAACTTCCAGAAGTAGACCAGGAAATTGTACTTTTAGAAAAAGTTGTGAACTGTATTTAAGCACGAGCAAATATGCTTGTGTAGATTTGCTCATTTGAAAATCTTTTGAGCGTTTACAAGTTCATTTTCCCTTCAACCTCTTTTTTTCCCAACCCCGGTAGAACGTCTACTTCTGCCATTGTCAGGAGTAAATTTCCATTGTGGGAAAAGATTAGAGAAGAGCTGGTGAAAATCATTGAAACATGCAAATTAGTAGGTTGCACACCCAAAGGCATTCATGCCCTGGAACTATTGCTTACTGCTTCCTCCAGCCCCAGTATGTAGATATGCGGAATGGTGGCAAAATAAGGAAATTGCTATAGTAGGGATTGAAATTGCAAGTATTCAAGCCCTTCTGTAGCAGTAGCCCTGGCATAATCAGAGATGCTATTATCAAAGCTCTTACATAACGAGATTGCTGCCATAATTTGTTGCCGCACTGCATGGCACCAAAGGGACAAGTAGATTTTTTTACAGGACAAGTAGATTTAAGAAGCAGCCTGTCCCATGGACAAGTAGATATTTTATTAAATTCCACACCCCTGCTGGCCTCTGGCCAGTGTCCTTCCACTGGCTATTTCACTTTGCAGGTACTTTTTACGAACGGCCACTCTCAGTTGTGTTTGTTAGCTATCTTACTCAAAGAGAAAACCTGTGCAGCAAACTAGATGGGTAAATGTGCAAATTTGACCTATAACCTAACTCAAGGCTACTCTGCAGACAGCCCCACGGAATGCTTGAGCCCGTTCCGGAAGCCTAGTTAAAGCTGCTCACTGCATTCAGTTGTATTCTTCAGACGTGCATATTTTTCCATCAATGGGGTGTTTCAGTATAATGAGAAATAGTGGCCAAGCATTGTGTGTGCACTGAGGTGGTGAATGCTCTCTGGGGCACATGAATGAAGGACGTGACACAGCACTTTCTGCATGTTCGAAAACCAATACAAAAAATACTTCAGAGCCGGAATGGAGTTGAGACTTTTATCCCATACGAAGGGCTTGCATAATTTAGCACATCAGCACACGTGGCATTGTATTTACAGGCGACCATGGCATACAGTATTAAGAAATGGGAGCAGAGAGAATGCCAGTGGAAAAGAAGAGACCTGTGTGCTGCATGCGCCCCACAGGTGCCTTTTCAACATAATCAGAGGTGTTTAGCAACCTCTGATATATGGCAGCCATCTATTGTTACATGGGAGGGCAGGTCATCGCAGCATAAAGTACACTATAGCCAGGCACATCAAACTGGCATTTAATTTAAAGCTGTTAGCTGAGCCCTGGTTCATTAAAATGCTAGTGCCATATTAGTCACATCGTAATACACACTGCAGCACCACTGAATGCTCCCAGGGCTGTTTGACAACTAACTGCAGCCAGAAGCTCTTAATACTGCATGTGGCACTTGGCGTGCTTTAGGGAGACACCAAGTCTTTATTTTCACAACAAATGAAGTGGACTGAACAGTCACATTGTCTGCAATATGTTGCCATTATCTGTGCGCCCTTTCTGCATCCTTAGCGGGCGTTCCTTCCGGCAGAAGGTGGTATTGCATATTATAGTAAATGGAGCACCAATTGGATGAAGAATAAAAACTCCTTGCAGGTATAAAGTTTTGAATAGTTTCAGTTGCATCTTGAAGCGCTAAGCAATTTATCACTAAAGCATGACACTGCCTTTTGAGCAGGAAAGATAACTGTGCTGTGCAGCAGAGCATTTTAATTGAGTTGTTGCTGCATTGTCTGATAACGTGACACCGTTTTTACATTAATTTCCACAGTAAAGAGGAAAATAGCTTCAGCCAACTCTTCATTAGCAGCATAGACTGGCACAACGATAACTTGGTGCTGTTTGAATTATAGATGCTTCAAGCATGAAGACGTGATATATTGTAAGGCCTGTCATTGTTTATTTGTGTCAAAAGGGCACATTCATGTGCTATTAGTACCCTTTCTGCAGTCACATTAAAGTAATGTAACGCAATTCTTCTGTCACAACCCTAGTGCATCTTAGCAGACGTATCATTCAGTTCCTTGGAAAAGAGTTGTGCTTGTGAAACTATCATGGTAATCGTGTAACTGAAGGTGACCGGAGGCGCAAGTTTGTTCATCTTACCGCACACAGCTAATGCTGGGACAGAACATGCTTAAAGATTTTGCTTACTACACAGAGAGTATTTTCCCAGGGGGAACCTGAAAGAGTATATCCAAATATGTTTGCATTATTTGATTCCGCCATTGCTTTCAGGAAGCAAGGCAATCCAACTGCTCTGTTGAATTTACTCAAGTATTTACAGGCACCACACAGCACAATATGATCTTTTCACAAAATTGTGTCCCTCATGAGTCCAGATCTGTTCTATGTTCTGACTGTAAACCAGTTTGAACAAGCACACCATTTAGAAAAAACACTGACTGGGTAAATCTGGCGTCACCTTCTTATGTGACATTCATACTGTTTCTCCTCAAAATGTTCAAATTTTATACTAAAATCCTTTCATTAGATTTTTTTTGGGGGGATAGGGGGATTGAAACCAGCATAAGACTGTTTAGGGTGAAAAGCAGATACAAATAAAGAAGGCTTGACAAAAGCCAGTCAGTTTTATTTTCGTGCAACAATGTTAATAACTTTCACTAAAAAGCCCAAGCACAGCAACGGGTGTCGCATAGGTTCTCATTATCCTAATGTGACTACTGGATTCAGGCAGCAGAATCACTTGTACTGCAGGGGAGTGAGTCTGGTCCTGCACCATGTGACATCTGTCGGCCTCATCCAGGTTTGTTCCTGCTAACTAGCAGTGCCTCATCTCCACTCAAGAGCAGGGATAATTGGGGCAACCAGGCGCATGACATACATGACTCCTCAGGGGAATCATGGTCACTCAGATCTCATCCGTTTCTCTCAGTTACATTAGTCTCAGAAATGCAAGGACAATCAGAGGCAAAGTAAAGTTCAGTAAGGTTTTATTGAAGTAATTGCATCTTAGATAATAAAGCATGTATTGCAATAACTAGGACGATGAAGCACAATAAGATTAAAATTGTGACAAGGAGATTAAAAACACAAGAATAATGCTACCATACTGTCACTAAGGTTTGTAGGGATAGTTCCTACCTAAGCTATGTTAGAGCACAGCATGTTAAGCTCTAATTCTGCCTTTCGGGTTCCCCTGGGAAGACATCATCCCTCATACCTGAGTAAGAGGCCTGTTGTCTACATAAGCAGCTGTAGCGAAGCAATCGG
Source organism: Pleurodeles waltl (assembly GCF_031143425.1). Taxonomy (NCBI): domain Eukaryota; kingdom Metazoa; phylum Chordata; class Amphibia; order Caudata; family Salamandridae; genus Pleurodeles; species Pleurodeles waltl. Next base: position 1,326,908,258 of record NC_090446.1, on the reverse strand, counting down.
TAATCAACATTCAGTTGTGGTCATCTGGCTTGAATCTCCCTCTAATGTACATGTGTCAAAGTAGCTACTGCTTATTTGGCTGCTTTATCAGCCAGTGCATTCCCAGCAGCGTGTATTCCAATGCGCTGGTGTCCAAGTGTATGTACAACATGGACATTTGGTAGCATTTCAGATCCGCTACTTTCCCCCACAGAAGTCTGTGTTTGATGGTGTTACCTTTGTAATCCCTGAACCCATTCTGGCGCCAGTAATGCAGATATTCATTGAAGGACTGGACACAATAGTATGAGTCACAGACAGTCAGTGTTAGCTGGTGAGGATCCGTATGTTCCAGTGCCATCACCAGAGCCTTTAGCTCTGCTAGTTTGCAGTGCAATCCCCTACGGTTTGCGTAAAGGTATGTTGTCGGTAGAATTTACTACCCTCCGTGTAGCTGCTTATGACTGTGCAAGCAAATAGCAGGTTGTGTTGATCCATCAGTGTACATGACTCTTTGATATTGATCAGTAGGCAATGTATTTGCCGGAACTGGGTATTCTAGTTCATATTGCAAAAATTCCTGAGTTTGTAACTTTGGGTCACAAATATAATCAACATCAGTGGTCGTCAAAGACGTTGCCCATTGGATCCAACGTGGATGTAATGCTTTAGCATTTGGAACGCTGGCTTTGGTGACAGCCTCAAGGGCTGGAATTGGAGATACGACAATAATGTGTTTCCCCTGGGCAAGTGGTCTTTCTTTAATGACAGCCATCTGAACAGCAGTGAGAATGTTCTCAGTGGGAGCAAAACGTTGTTCTGCTGTTGAATACAAATGTGATTTGTATGCAGTCGGGACTGCCTCACCCTCACTGAATGTTACATAGGTGAAATCAATGGCACCAGCAATTACTCTGATGACCAGATGTTTTTTATTGTCCCTTGTGTGTAGGTGTTGTGCTGTGAATTTTTTCTGGGAGCCTAGTGCACTGAAACTTGGTAGGTCTCTACTCTATTTTGGCAGAAGAAACAATTGGAAATATCCAATTTTGCTTTGTATTTTTTGCGCATTATGTTGTTCATAAGTGATGTGCTATGAGAGTTTTGTATAGCATATGCGTGTGTATGACTATTTAAGTGTCTGTAGTCTAAGACTATTCTGTATGAATGGACGCGTTTAGCTACAGGGAATAAAGGATTATTCATTCGTGAGACACAGGGGTCGATTACACCCTGGTACTTTAATTGTGTGAGGATTTCCCTCAAGTGCTTTAGCTTCATGTTTTATTGGGTATTGGAGTTGGGGTTGATTTTTAATTGGAATTACACGATAGGGGGAATCTTTATCCCACTCTATGTGGCTGCGGTATAACGCAGGTGCCTGCGCCAATGCCCAATCAATGGCGTAGGATTCTGCAAGCTAATCGGGAACAAGGAGCGAGAAAGAAGGTTTGATAACCTCTTCCCCATATGGGCAAGTATGGACAAATTCAGATGGCCAGTCCTTTTCAGCCAGTAACATGTCATAAATGTTAACAATGGGTTCCCAAAAGATTGCATCAATTGTGCGTTCACTGTCTCCTTGTAACCTTATCATTACTTTGTATACCCTGTCAGGCGTGGGGACACGTATGTCTGTAGTTTCAACTTGTAAGAAGTCATCAGTTGCTTTCAACTCCAGATGCTCTTGAAGATTCCGGTGAGCTATTGTGACCTCTGCTGCGCTGTCTAGCAGAGCTAGTGCTCACGTCTTGTTCTTCAATAGAGCCCACTTATTGAGTAGAATGACGAATCGCAACTGCTGCCACTTTCTACTTTTTAAATTGGGGTTTTTGTTGGGGACGTATCTCTTCTTTTTTAACATAAACTTCTGTTGAGCGTTGTGATTCCTGTCTCGGTTTCACATACTCAGTTCTCCGCTCTGACCGCCCACCTCTCTCACTGTGTTTTTCCGGTGAATCCTGAAAGGAACGAGATTGACGTGTATTAGTATATTGATATCTTCCAGGGGTCTTTATATTATCGCTGTTCCTGAGATTATATCTATTCTGAGGGGTCTCCGAATGCGGAGATCCTCCCCTTTCTTATTTAAGTGTTGTGTTTTTTATCCCAGCGTTTTTAGAACCCTCAGGTGCTTGCTTGGTAGAATCTTCATTAGATTTACCCCGAAACTGTGGTTTCATCGGTCTGGCCCCAGACTATCTCAACCAGTACTGGACTAGGTCTCCACAATAATCTTTGGCAGCTCACGTTCTTGATCCTGTACAGGAACATCCCGGAGCTGCATACGTAAAGCTAGTGCTACTGCTTCCTCTTTAAGGTTACTTAGTATAATGGAAGATACAGTGGCAAAATTGCCCTGAAGTTGCATCCCCAGGTCTAGGGCCGGGGCAGCCCCATATTCATCCTGAATTTGTTTTAACACTTCCGGAAGATTGGCAAGTGTCGGTATACCGTGTGCAGTAGGTGGCAAATACCGTGCCCTAAGTACTGTAGTTAACTACTGTGGGAACCATCCCAAATGGCCAGCACATAGTTAAGATTCTGTGCTTATCCTGAGGTCCCATGTGTGGAAATACTGCTTCCAGTGCATTTATTTTTTGAGCTATCTAAAACAGAATCTCTTCCCATTTGGCGGGTACCTTACCCATAATCGAATGTACAGTCGCAGGATTAATACCTGGTGTTGCTGCATGTTGTTGTACTGGGGCAGCACTTGCTGGGTTTGTATTTAATGTTTGCATTACAAACTGTACTAATAGTCTGTATATTGCCGTAAGCTCAGTATATAAGGGCGAACCTCCGCTACCGTCATGGTTGCTGCATTAGGGTGCGGTGCATATGTGGCCAATAAAGGCCAGGTAGGACCGTCGTTACTTAGAGGGCCTTACCTAACATGTAGGATTGTATGTGGTAGGGCGCCATCAAGGCAATTAATTTGTTCTTGATAAGATGGAGGTATTTCTAAATATGCATAAGCTCTATATTGTGTAGGTATGTTTGCTAGTGTATAGTGATGAAATTTATTTTTACTCCCATCGGCTGCTGGAAATGTGACACAAGAATAGAAAACTTCTGTTCTGTATGCCCTTCAACAACAAAATTTACTGGACCCCCTGGGCTGTGAGGCCATGTGCCAATAAATGTGCAATAAGCTTTTATTGAAGTAACTGCATCTTAGATAATAAAGCATGTATTGCAATAACTAGGACGATGAAGCACAATAAGATTAAAATTGTGACAAGGAGAGTAAAACACAAGAATAATGCTACCGTACTGTCACTAAGGTTTGTAGGGATAGTTCCTACCTAAACTATGTTAGAGCACAGCATGTTAAGCTCTAATTCTGCCTTTCAGGTTCCCCCTGTGAAGACATTATCTCTCATACCTGAGCAATAGGCCTGTAGTCTACATAAGCAGTTGTAGCGAAGCGGTCAGTAATCAGCATACAGTTGTGGTCATCTGGCTGGAATCTCCCTCTGACGTACATGGGTCAAAGTAGTGTTTTTATAATAAAACATCTGGTGTTCCAAGAAAGCATCCCCACGTAAGAGTGTGTATGTTTCTGTGAACATGGGAGATAAAACGTACCACTTTTGCCAGCAACCTATCTTACAACTAGATAGAAAAAATAAAACAAGACCACATATGTGGCTAATGTTAAAATAATAAAAACGAAGCTGAATAAAATATATCTGGGTTAAAGTGCACAGCGACAGGCCTAGTATGCTAAAATAACATGTATAAAATTATAGCTAAAATTGCTACACAACAGGGGCAACATTGCAAAGAACTTGAGTTACACAGGCGGAAGCAGAAGGTGGATGAATTTTATTAATTCACAGAACAGTTATGGCACAAGTAGTAGCAAAAGGCAGGCAGATCTGGCTTTTCGTCTGGTAGTGCCATGGGCGAAGCCAAACTCATGCTTACTTGTCCTCTTTATCAATGTATGTGTCCTAGTTAGGAGCGAGACCGCTGCAAGCAATCTCGTGGGTTCCTTTTAGCGCCTAGATTGGGCACCCGTATTTTAGCCTTTAGGCACATAGCCTGTTTCTTTAAGGCACACATGCATTTTATTTGCTTTCATTCATTTTATTTAGCACAGCTCACTTTTAAGCTTGTTGTTTTATATTTTATCAGCTGCCTTTTCCCAGAAAACACACTTGTGTTCTACATTTATCGGCCCCTTATTTCATTCTGTACCCTGCTCAAGGCTGCCCCATTTACACACAGTAGTTTATTTAGTATTTGTGTTCCAAGAGTGCGGAGTCAGCTTTCTAACCATGGACATACAATCACGTCAGACCTGTTCTTAGAACACAGCACCTTATGTTATATAAACACCCAATATACCTATGAAGGTTAGAGGGCATTCAGCCAGCCAGCCATCTACTGAGCGCCACTTCACCAACAGGTTTGCTGATCTTGGCCTTGTCTTTCCAGCCAACCAGGAGAACTGCCAGCAGACAAACAGGCAGACCCTTGCCTTCTTCAGGTATGGGGTCGGGGCTTGTTCCATGAGACTGGGATGGGTAGAAGGGCTAACACTGCTATGCTCTTATGTTGGACATTAGGGTGTAGGTGAGAATTCTCTGACTCATGATTACATCAGGATGTTGGGACTGTTTTATGTTTTACTCTAATGGTCACAATAATCACATTATTGTTTCATCCTCTTATTGAACACAGCTCATGATTTTATCATAGAATGCAGTTGCTTCAATAAATGCATTGAAACTTGCCCTGCATTTAATTGTCTGCCTTCGCATGCGTGAGACTTTGTATAACTGAGAGAAAAGGATATGATCTGTCTACCACAACTTCCCTGAGAAGTCAGAGCGTCATGTTTTCAGGCTGCTACAAATCACCTTTACTTTCTTGGTTTGATTGAGGTGCTTCTAGCGGGCTGAAGAGGTCACAGGACCGCTTCCAGCCAGTATGGGACAGACTCAGTAATCCACACCTGGTGATGCTGCTGCCCAAAACCAAGCAGTCTTACCCCCAAGGTGGGTTGCTGGTGTTGGGTAGCACAAAGGACTCACTGGATTGCATTTCTGCTTGTTGACATGCTTCTTGTGGCTTCCTGACTCTGTTTCACTAAGGCACTGCTGTGTTGCCAGGAGGCGCTATCCTGCCACTATTTTTGATGTGCTGGCCTGCCTGCCTGCTTCGTGCCCCCACCAGTGTTCTCAGCGCTTGGTCTGGGCTTCATTTATCACAGCCAAGTGCAGGTTTGGCCTAAGGCCTGCAGCAAAGCGCGCACTGGGCGCTTTTGGTTCTTTCCCCAGAGAAAGAAGAGTGCTTCATGTTTTGTTTTTATTGAGATCCACTAGCACAGGCTGAGTGCTCCCTCTTTTCTATGCCCATCAGTGCGTGGTAAGTGCTGGATCATCTGCCTTGCTTTGGTGATATAGCATGAAGAGAGCGTAATGTTTCTCATCACTAGGGCCGCTCTGCCGTATGGGCAACCAACCTGCCTCGCAGCCGCTGCATTACACGTAAAGAGAAGCTCCGCAACTACTGTATAACTTCTAATGGGAGCACAGGCATGCTGCGCTCTCTGGTGACCGGCGAATAAGGTAATTCCTGTGTTTTTTCCCCCTAGCCTGAAGAGCACCCCTGTCACTAACAGGGAGGTACGGTGGCGTGGTCTGGCCACGTAGCGTGATGGCCGCCTGATCCCTTCGCTCCGTGAGGCGGCTGGGCCACGCCACGGCTGGAGCGCAGCGGGGCACGAACACCTCCCCCCGGGGGCGCAAGGCTGTCTCAGCGGTGTCGGGTGGGCGGCGCCGCCCTTGAGGACTGTCGCGGAGCGGGGGCTCCCAGGAAACTGACGCAGAGGGGTGGCGGCCCGGGAGAGGACCTGAAGCCGCAGCCTCTGGTAGCGCTGAGACCCGACGCCGCTGCGGTGACATCCCGGAGCTCTTTCTTCCCCGGGGCCCCCCGCCATTGCGCTGATCGCCCTCCTTCCACCTGACTGGTAGAAGGCAGCAAGAGGTGGGGGCAGAGTGAGAGCTCCAGGAGCCTAGAGCTCTGGAACAACGATGCCCGGAGAGCTGGGGCCTGCCCTGGGAAGGGAAGAGAAAAAAAAAAAAGAAGGAAGAAAGAAAGAAAAAAGAGAAAAAGAGAGGACATAATCATACCCCCACAAGAGGAGGGGGCAACAAGCACCACCGATAGGAGCCCCGTGAGGGGCTGGGGGCAAGCAAGCCAGCAAGAAAGCAGGAAGAACAAAGAAGAATAAGAGAAATAAGGCAACAGAGGAACAAAGGTGGGAAAATAGGGAAGATAAGGAAGCATAAATACAAAATACAAAATAAGCAAAAACAAGAGAGAGGAGAAGAAACTTTGCCCTTTTCCCCCACTGGGAGCCTTCCTGTACACTTCTGCCCCCTCGTCCCCCTCCCCACTCCCCACGCACCTAGCTAATCGGGGGGGGGGGGACAGCGACCCAGTGAACCAGCGACGTATCTGGGGTCACAACAGTGACCAAAATGACCGGCCAGCCTACTGGACTTTGGTTGCCTGCCCCACACTACGCGCCCTGAGAAGAACGAGTGCCCTGGGGAAACTAACCGCATACGAGGGCCGGTGCCGATCTTCATGAGCTGACCGACACCCTTACCAGGCCGCCAGCTGAACTTCGTCCCCGCCCTACTATCCTGCTGGTCCGCTATTGTGGTTCAGAACCAGGGGGAATCACTACGCACCAAATTGAGGTGGGCACCAGTGCTACACTTACCGCAGAGCCCCCCGGTCTGCGTTTTTCTCCCACTGCTGAAGCACGGGTGACGCAACGGCGCCCGAAGGGACTGAACCACTTGTCGGTCAAACCACGACGAGACTGGGGATCCTTTCAACTTATCCCCCCTTATATCCTCCAATCACCCCCTGTCTGCGCGAAGTGGGATCAACCATAGCTCCGGGAGGGAGCCTCTGATACTTCTGGTCCCCCCTTTCTCCATTCTGCACTCTCCATTCCCCCACGCGGTCATCATCAAGTGCCAAGACGACGACCGGAGATGCCAGGCAAACGGTTATCCCACAAGACCACGGGCAAGCTGGCGAGACAGTTGCTTTTCGGGCCTTACTCCAGACGAAGGGGGCTCCCCCGCAGACAGCGACGCAGCCCTCTACCACATATCACGAGATGGCAAACCCGGCCCAGGAGCCCTCAATGGACCGTATCCTTCATGAAATTTCAGCAGTTGGCCGTAGACTGGAGGGGATGGACAACGCAATGGTTTCAATGGTGGTGGAAACAAAATCCATCCGTACGGAAATCGCAAGCTTTCAGACACGTGTCCTGGGATTAGAACAGCGAGTGTCGACGGTAGAGGCCCACGCTTCTTCTTTTCAGGACAGAGATCAGGAACTCCTCTTCCTTCGCACAAATTAACGGACTTGGAAGACAGGAGCCGAAGAAACAACGTTCGTTTTATGAGATTTCCTGAAAACATCGAGGGGGAGGACCTCCACAGATTCCTACGAGACACTCTGCCCAGGCTGACCGACACTGTCTTCGAACCACCCCTGGAGTTTCAAAGAGCCCATAGACTGGGCCCTCAGAGAACCGGTACGGATGCTCGCCCACGACCGATCATAGCCTGTCTTCTTCTTCGCCATACACAGACTCGTCAACTCATACAGAAAGCACGTACCCAAGGCCCCTGACAATTCGAATATCGGCAGACTTCTCCAAGGAAACCAGCAACCGACGTAGGGCATTCCTGGCCCTCCGTCCGCGACTGCGCCAGCTGGAAGTGAAGTACGGCCTGTTCGACCTGCCGAGAATGTGGATAACTAAAAACGGCATATACAAAGACCTGCATGCCTTCCTGGATGGCTTGTCCCTTACGGAGTCTTCCACCCTGACGCCTCACAGAGATATGATGGCTACAGATCAGAACACTTCCTTACAAGACCTTGCCCCAGGAGGGTCAGGGTCTGACCATCAATCTGTTATCCCCTGCCCCAGGGGACGAGACCTGGAGAGACTCCTCCACAGCCACGACGATAGGGGACAGGTGCTGCATGCGGTGGCGCTCCATACAGAAGTAGCGGACAGAGACAAATCCCGCTCCCCTTTAAAACCCCTAACAGAGACCACCTGAACCTGCCTTATCCTTTGTGACAGTTGGAACTGAGAACATTGAGATCATGACTTCTCCGTGGCCTGAAACAGCAGACCCGTCGACTGGCTGAGTACAGCTCTTTTCATTTCTATATATTGTTAATTGTTGTCTCTCCGTATGATACCCTTGTTATTCTTGCCAAGCAACGTGTCCTGTATTTACCAAATGAAGGCCTAGCAGAATTGACCTGTGTACTCTGGTAAAGCCTGGTTATACCATGTTGGATTTGATGTCATGTGGGACAATAAATGATTTTTAAGCCTTATGACCCAGCAATAGTTTTAACAACATAGCTGTTAATACAGTGAGGAATGCAATGCAGATTGAATATTTCCTGTGGTCATGCCTTCGTTATTTTTTATCTTCTTTTTTTTTTCATAGCCCCGATGCTGTCATTCACTTATTCTCTCTCTTTAAATTTAGACATAGTCACTTGTGCCCCCCCACCCCCCAGGTGTGCCTTTCCCCCGGCGGTGCGGTGTTGCTGTGTCTTACCTCCCCCCACCCCCCTCGTTAGGGTACATCAAGTCAAAGGATACCTTCTTGTGTCGCATCCCCCTCCCGGGGAGAGTCCGATTCCGGGACTATGGGAAACTGGTACCAATGTACAAAGCGTCCTGCGCTGCGCCTCCGCCCCTGGCCGCAGTCCAGCCGGCCTTGCTTCGTGCTAGGACTAATGCGATCTGGGTATAGACTCCCAGATTAAAGTTTAGGTTTTCTGGGGCTCTGGTTAGCTCCATTCTCTTTCTCTTCCCGCCTTCTTTCCTTCCTTCTTTCTTTCTTTTTCTTATCTTTGTCTTCTCTTCTGTCTCTTCTTACTTTCCATTCCCTATTCTCGCACAATTCTTCTACACCCTTATTTTCTGCCTCACGCTCGCTCCACCCCCTCCCCTCCCTGTTGTCCCCCCCCATTCCGTCCCTCTTTATTTTCACTATCCCCCTCCATACTCTACCGATCCAACCACACGTCACTTTACCCTAACTTACACAACATCCTGCGTCGTCTATACTTTGCCCCTTAAATCCTGTTCTCTCTCTATCTACCTCTCGCTCTCCCACCCCTCATAGCTCTCTCCTATGGCTGGACGCACGCTTACCCTGCCTGCCCGTTACGGATTGCCTCTTGGAACGTCAATGGTCTTACCCACTTCATTAAACGGAAGAAAATACTCTTGTTCCTTAACACCAAACGAGTGGACATAGCCCTCCTCCAGGAAACTCACCTGACTAAACTTGAATCTGATAAGCTACGAAGGGACTGGGTAGGGACCGCGCTATCCATCTGTAGCACTCCCCCGCTGGAGGATCAGAGCACAGCGCCAAGGAAATGTGGGACTACGATATTACTGCGAAGAAGCCTGCCCTTCACAATTACCAAATCATGGACCGATCCGGAGGGACGATACGTATTTGCCAAACTAAAGCTGGGAGGCACTTTGCTATGGGTGGGATCAGTCTACGCACCAATAGGCCACAAGAGACAATTTTTCCTCCGCATCAACCGTCTACTAACAGAGATCGGAGCAGCCCGGTACATTATTGGCAGGGACTGGAACCTGACCTGAGATGCCGTACTAGACAGGACAGGGCCTTTGGACACTATCAATAACGGAGATAGAGCCTTGCAGTCCGACGTAATGCACGATAACGGCCTGGTGGATCCATGGAGGCTGATGCACCCGAGTGATAGAGAGTATACCTTTTTATCCCCGGTCCACGGCATCCAGTACCGATTGGACTACTTTCTTGTTTTGCACAACCTCGTAGCACAAACCCAAGAATCCTACATACTGAGTGGGGGCCTGTCAGACCATTCCCCGATCTTATTAACCCTTCACTTGGGCATAGTGTCCCCAGGCCACAAACCGTGGCGCTTCGCTACCCTACACTAACAAGAATTTGCAACCTTCTACCACCGCCTCTATACCTCGGAACTACAGTCCTCCCCCACCCAAATAGAGGCTTTTCTCAGTACTATCACCCTGCCCTCCCTTTCCGATGAAGGCTGAGAACTGCTAGGGGGAGACATCACCCGTCAAGAAATTTCACAGGTTGTCTCCGGTCTCCCGTATCACAAATCGCCAGGTGAAGACGGATTCCCTGCGGAATTCTATAAATGGGGAGGGGCGGAGACGCTTGATGTTCTGCAAGGAGTGCTGGACGAAGCCGGTCAGACTAATTTGTTGGGTGCGATATCCAACTCCGCCGTCATCGCTGTTATACCAGAACCGGGCCGGTACCCTCTGCTCTGCGGCAGCTACTGGCCAATATCCCTCCTGAACGGTGATATTAAAATATTAGCCAGCGTCCTAGCGGCCCGTTTACGCAGGGTCATTCCGGCCCTTATACACCAGTCTCAGGTCGGCTTTGTGGCGGGCCGCAACTCACGGAATCTCCTTCGTACACTGTGTCATGTCCTCTCTGGGGTCAGGAATATGCCTGAGGCCGCCTTAGCACTGTCCCTCGACGCCGAAAAAGTGCTTGACCGCATAGAACAAAATTCAGTCTGGGTGATCGATTTATTTCCAAAGTACGTCTGTTGTTTGACCAGCCCACTGCACGTGCCAACTGTGGAGGCTTCCTCTCAGACCCTTTCCCTGTTGGCAGGGGAACAAGGCAAGGCTGCCCGCTCTCCCCCCTTCTGTTTCTACTGGCACTCGAGCCACTGGCGGCTACGATTCGCATATCCCCTAGGATAGCGGGCATCCCACTGCCGGGCGACGTCACCTCTAAGCTCTACCTGTATGCCGACAATATCCTGCTTACCTTAACTGACCTGGATCGCTCACTGCCCGACCTAATGGCTATCATAGAGAGCTTCGCTTCCCTTTCGGGATACTGGGTAAACTGGGAAAAGAGTGAAGCCCTCCCACTGTCGCGAGAGACGACAAAGTCCGCTATTTTGGCCTTCCCCTTCCACTGGACCCCGAAGCGTCTTAAATACCTGGGGATCCTGGTCAATCGCGGTCTGGAACGCATGACGGCGGACAACCTAGAACCTCTCATAGCCTGAATGAGACTTGATTTTGAAAAATGGGCGCAGCTTGGCCTCTCCATGTGGGGTAGGTTGCAGGCGGTGCGCATGGTTACAGTCCCTCGTTTCACATACGTACTTCTCCCTCTCCAAATACCTTTACCCACGTTGAGGTGGGTGGACACTGCTATCAGGGCCTTTGTATGGGGAACTACACGCACCCGCTTAGCATCGGCCAAGCTTATAGCACGCAGGTCACACGGCGGAATGGGACTTCCTTCATTGGAACACTATGCTCTGGCCCTACATCTTTCACCAATGGCTGCCACTCTGAATAGTCCTGCGGAATCGCCCCAATGGGTATCAGTGGAGAGGGAACTGCTCGCCCACAGGGGAGGGCTCAATGAACTGTACCGCAGGACCACTGTCCCCCACGATGACCCGAACCCGATCCTGAAGGCAACGAGTGTAGCATGGAGGAGGTCCCACCGCCTTTTAGGGGTTCACCCCTCCCTCCATGCACAGGCTCCCCTATGGTATAACGACAGTATACACGTGGGGGTGTGGCCCTGAACTGGTCACAGTGGAGAGATGCCGGCATAACTAGCCTAGGCCAGATATTGGAGACCAGCAGGCTCAAATCCTTCACTAGCCCGGTAGAGGAATTTCATCTCGACCCCACGCAGAAGTGGAAGTATTTCCAACTCCAGAACTATATGCGTCAAAATCCTGACACTATCCATTGGGGACTGCAGCCCTCGCCCATAATCGCCTACCTGAAGATATGGGGGAAACATAAAGGCGTCATGGCTGGCCTCTATGAAGTCCTTGCCAGCCGCCTATTCTCTCGACCTGTTTTGGACAAGCTGCGTCTGCAATGGCAAACCTGTCTCGAGCTGACTTTTGAGGAGGAGAACTGGACGGACACGGTGGAAGCGTTGAATAGAGGGACCCAGGAGGCTCGCCTAAAGTTCTGCCTTTTTAAGATTCTACATGATTGGTATTGGAGTCCTATGAAGTTACATACGGCCGGCCTCCTCCCGCATGCGTCGTGCTGGCGTTGTACGGAACCACGTTGTGACCAGCTCCACGTGCTCGGCAGCTGCCCATCTGTACAACCCCTATGGGAGGCGGTGGAGCATGCCCTGGCAGACTCCATGCAGCTTCCAACCCACTTACCCCTGCGTTGCTCATACTGCATGATATGACCCCTCTCCCGGCCCTATCACGACCCCAAAAAAGACTCTTACACACAGCCTTGACAACTGCCAAAATATGCATCCTGCGACACTGGAGGTCCATGACGCCACCCACGCCCGAGTAATGGACTGTGGCTATGTTTAACATTGCCGCGCATGAGAGAGTCATCTATAATCTTCAAGATCAGGCTGCCATCTTTGCTCAGGTATGGGCCCCCTTCCTCCCTGATGCTTTATCGACAGCATAACCAGTGCCGCTGCTCACCAGCTGGCGCCATGCATATGACTCCTGCTCCCCTCCTCTCTCCCCTATCACCCTCCCCTCCTTCTCTCTTCTTTCCTCCCCCACCCACACCTCCCCCCTTTCTATTTTCCTATTCTCTATCATCTCATATAATCCCCCTTCTCTGGTTTTTCTAGCTCTGGGATCAATGCACTTGACTGGACTTCGCACCACCTCCCACATCCCCTCTCTATTCCCTCTTACCTGCCTATCTAGCTATTTCTTCTTAGTCAACCCCCCAAACCCCCCTCTCTCTCTCCCCTCTCTCTCCCCTCTCTGACTCTAGGTACTCCCCCCCCCCCCCCACTTTCCCACTCACCCAATCCTTTTTGTTTTTTTCCCCTCTCCCTTCCCTCCTCTCTCCTCTCTCCCCGTTGCTTCTTCATTGTATCGTTTCTCATACTCTCCCCCCTTCTCTCCCTACCCCTTGCTTAACATTCTAAGACATGGTTGCACTACTCTTATACCATCCTTACTACCACACCCCTTACTATTGCAATTCCCGATTAACAGGGAACAACTTCTATTGTCCCCACTTATATAGTCTCGGATAGCCCCCGCTAATACCAGAAAAACCACAACTATAACGAATACAAACCTATCTCCCTAATCTGATCAAGTCAGGGAGAAGACGATAAACGGAGACGCTGGGCTCGAAAGGGGTGGACAAACAAACTCCCGAAAATTGCCCGAAGTCGTCAGCTATCTCTCTCCATACCCCTGTCTTCCCCCTCCCCTTCTACCAGCAGACATATGGAAGATCTACATCTTCCTGCCCATCCCTACCCATCCCCCTCCTCCCATTATTCCTCATCCCCTATCTCCCATTTCCCTTCCCTCCCACCCCAGCACGTGTTGATATTTTTTTTGATTTGTTGATTATTAGCGATTGCCTTTGATATTATTATTGTTATTAGAAGCATTAGCTCTATCATTATTACTATTGCTCTTATCCCCTGCTCCTTCTAGTTGGTCCCTGTTGCTATTTCTTCACCTCCCCCTCTTTTCTTTTTATTTTTCTTTCTCTTTCTTCTATCCTCCTTCTCTCCTCCAATAAATGTTAGGATCCACAATCATTGAGCCCTGTGACAAGTATCTATAGACCTATTTTGGACGACACCTCTGATTTCCGAATCGCTGTTTTCTAATTCAATCCATGTCGACTAACTTTTCTTTTTACCTTGTAAGGTTGTAATATGTCACACTATCTTGGCTTGCCATGCTATTTACTGTTAAATGCAATATAAAACTACAACACAAAAAATAAAAGGGAGGTACACAGTAATAAACACCACTACAGGACCTCTGGGGTTTATGTACCCATGCATATCAATTAGGATACCTGCAGGAACATTACATTGATGGTATGAGAGGTACAGTAATTATAGTTCAAATGCTTTATTGCTACACATGCCGAATTGATTTGCATTGTCATGATGTCACATATTGCGTCAGTATTTACCCAGTATGTACTGTATATTTGATGTGTGTCATTGTGGCCCACCTAGTATCCAGGGTCACAAATACTGTTTTGGGAGTTGCACAATCTGCACAACACTTAAGGTTTATGTTGTGATTTGTTTAATGATGTAAACAGTATAGAAACATATTTTTATATAGTATTGTGGAGCCTCTTTTGTGGTGCATTTATTGTGTCACCAGTGTGTGTGTTGTCTGGGATAAGCCTGACAGCTCTGGCCAAGCTACTGAGTGGGTGAGCAGGGGTTATCTTGGGTGTGTAGCCCCCTTACCCTGACTAGAGTGGTTTCTTCTGCCTGGCTTAGGTGCATACCCTAGCAAACCAGAAACCCCATATCTCACAGCTAGCACAAGCGGAAGATATCATTTTGTCTTCTTTTTGAGTCCTTGTTCCAGACAGAGTAGAAGAAACTTACTCTGCAGATTGTGCTTTGGCGCAAGCCCCAGTGTGGTACTGCAACCATATAGGGTGGGATAGGGATTCCTCCTGCCACCTTATTCCAATAAGATCCACTCCACAGATCCAACCTCGGTATCCCATTATACACGAGGCTAAAGCACCAGTGAAAGAAATTCTCTCACACCTTGAGTACCAGGGAGTAATTGCCCATGTGTCTCTGCAATGAATAACCTTTTGTTTCCCATAGCAAAACCGGACCATTCATACAGAAGAGTCTTAGATTACTGAAATGCACATTTGCAATACAAAATTCACATAGCACAGCACTAATGAATAACCTTGTACACAAAAAATATACAAAACAACCTTAGATATTTCCAGTGTTTTTTAAATCCAAAATCTAGTGCCTGAAAGCCGGAACTTACACCCTTTCTCAGCGCTAGGCTCTCAAAGAAGATTTTGCCATTCTCTGACTATGTGACATCAATATTGCATGATATTGATCCTAAGGCGTTGTCCTATGTGGATGACATCTATCTCATGGATTATGACCTCAGCACACATTTAGCCAGGGTGTATCGCATCGTTTTGGGATACGCCACACAGGGCTACAAATTAAATTTAAAGAAAACAAAGATCTCTTTTCTTAGTGTCCTATTCCTAGGATACGAATTGTGAATTAGGTTAAAAGTCTGGCTCCTCAATTTCTAGAGAAATTTGTGCAATTACAGCCACCAAGTACCATCAAGAAACGGCAGTCATTGCTGGGTTTCTTCAGTTGTAGCAGAACCTATATTCCAGAATATGCACAACGCATAAAACCACTCTATGACTCAATACGTCCAGACTTATCCAGTATACATTGGACACCACAACACACACAGGTTCTTAGAGCATTACGGATGGACATGCTTGAAGCAAAGCACTTGCACACATGTGACAACAAAATTAATTTGGTAATCATGGTAATTCCTGGAGCCCGCTGCTTCATCTATGTCACATTCAATGAAGGGGACACTGTACCCATAGCATACAAATCTCATTTATACGCCAACGCTGGACAGCATTTTGTACCAACATTAAAAATACTAACTGTTGTTCAGATGGAAACCGTCAACAAGAGACCATTAGCCCAAGGGAAATGCAAAATTGCAGATACCCTGCTTATCAGCCCATGCGGCTGTCACAAAAGCAAGCATTCTGAACGCAAAAGCATAAATTCATGTTGGATTCAATGGACTACCTCCCTGCCTGCCACTGATGTTGATTATGTTTTTAATCAAAAACTCAAGACCCTAGAATTCCTCCTGTATGAGCTAGTGTAACCCACGTCCACTAACATTCTGCCTCTTGATCAATACGAATCGTCATTTACACAGATTGCTCAACACAACAGGCTCTGGGTACCAAACACCAGTACTCTGTGGCTAGCGCAGTTGTTTGTGGATTAATGAGGGATGGTTAATTCCACTCTCAATAGACCTACATGCATTCCCTAGGGGACTGCATAGTACATCATGCTGAACTTAATGCTCCAATTGTGGCACTGGAACACACGCATCCTGTACTTTCTACTTTGATTTGTGTGACTCGTATTACTGTGTCCAGTCCTTTAATAAATATTTACACTACCAGCACGTTAATGGTTTCAGAGACTCCAAGGGTAACATCATCAAACACAAATTCTTGTGGGGAAAGGTAGCAGATCTTAAAGAGAAGCTGCCACTGGCCCATGTAGTCCATACATTGGGTCACCAACTTGGCAGATCTAAAAAAGAAGCTGCCATGGGCCCATGTAGTCCATACATTGGATCACCAACGTGTAGGAATACATGTTGTAGGAAACTCATTAGCTGATGAAGCTGCCAAATCTTCAGTAGCTATGACTTCTGTTGCTGCGATGATTCATCCTCAGACAAGGATGGACTATGAAACATTGGCTGCTGTGAAAGCTTCAGCAGACGGCAAGCCCTTATTAAAAGCATATCCTGCAAAACATTCCTACCACTTAAATGTCCAAAACATTGACTTTGCAACAATACCAGGGGTAGGAGATTGTGTGATCCCCTAAAGCAGCGCATTAAGTGTTTGCTTCTGCCCGTGCTGCTGTGATGGCTACTATCTCACTTCTGTTGAAAAGCTGTTGGTGGGCTGGTCTCTACAAACAGACCAAGCAGTATGTGCTTCGTTGTGACATTTGCCAACAAATAAAAGTTTCCACCGTAAAACGCCTACCGCAGCCACCCATGTTAATTTCTAACCAACCACTACAGTGTGTGTACCTCAACCATTGTGGTCCTTAATATCATCCCGAGGTAAATTTGAGTGTGGAGTGGAAAAAAGAAGCCTTAAAGCAATCCTTGACAGCAAGAGTATTAGGGTCCGGACGTAGTTGTCTCCATCACCTGTATGGAGTCCAGAGAGCACCAAGTAATCAGCCCAGATGGTCTTTGGGAGGACACACCCCATAGGAAGTCATGTTTGGAATATCTGTGTTTGTTTTACAGGAAACACAACAGTTCTGTGATGAGATTTCACCTGCATATACTGCCACCTTGGGAATAATGAATTTACCACCATCCACAGACTGGATTCTGAATGTTGGGGGATCTGGTTTGTGAAAAGATACCTGTGAAGGGGTTTGGCCCATCATACCGAGCACCCCTTTCAGTTCTGGAAATATATGTAACTAGAACTGTAATCCAGCACTGGTGCTTGGTTCTAAAGAAAGCAGATTTGCTTCAGTTAAGGTCAAATTTCACCATATGACAGATCCCGCACAGTAGATCATGAGGATTCCTGGGTAGTTTCAGTACCCCTTCACTACCCTTCAGGATATACCTCTTCAAGCACTCAACAATGATGAAATAATTTATCCAAGCTTGGGGAGGGCAGAGAATAAACTTGAATTGATTCCTGTCACCACATAATCGACAAGAAATGTTCAACAATAATTTACAGTTTTCCAATGCAACACAAACAGATGGAATCATTTATGATAAACAACATCCGATGGATACATCTACCAGTTCCCTTGTACCTGCACCAGCTTCAGTTTTTGCACAGACTGCTTCTGGTTACTTTGCTGACATTGATGACTTTTCATCAAACTCTTCAGCATCAGCTACCACACCTGTATCAAGAGCACGTAAGCTTTTTAACTGGCTTGAACATAATTGCTTAGTTCATCCATGGTACTATCTATGGTTACTACTGCCACTGCTTGCCTTTCTGCTTTGGATTGGTTTTGTCATTGTTTTCTTTGTTCTGATACATGGTCATTATCCTCCTGATCACTCTGCTGTTGGAGTGGTGGATGAAGTTTCAAAGCCTTATTTGTCCTCACATAAGGTCCAAGACTTCTCTCCCTTGTGAACATTTCAGCCGTTCCAGTTCCTGATGGGGTTGTTTGGGATAAAGCACTGTTCGCAATTCCAAATGTTTATAAAGTATCTGTGAATAATATTACTACACCAGAGATTGTGTCTGATGCCTGGGATGTAAACATAATCGTTTATATGCTTTCTGAGCTTGAATATTGCACTCTATATGAGAGTGAGGATGTGTATATAAACCCCGCAAATTATGAGGAAATGTTCTGTTATCACCATTATGGGCACCTTTTTTCTACAACAAGCTTGTACACCAAGAGTAGTTTATAAATACACACAATGAGAACTTTGTCCAGCTCCACCAGTAGGGAGTTCACAAACATATGTAGAAAAGTTTGCATATTTTACTGGGCATGATGTTAGAAATGCTGAATCCTATTATGTCAAATTACTTCCTTCAAAAGAGAGAAAAATATTGCTAACCAACACCAAATTGATTTATTCAGTGTTCTTTGTTTTCCAGTTGGCCATAAAAGGTTATGAGTATTGGAAGAAATCAATTGATTTAAAGAGTGCATGTGGAAGGAAAGATTGGCAAATACAAGGCACAGAAGCTTTATTTAGAGCTTGACTTGTTCTATTACAAATTATAATTTTAAATGATGCTGTGCAGCAAACAACTTGCCTTGGGTTAGCATAAATAAAAGAAAT
This sequence comes from Pleurodeles waltl, assembly GCF_031143425.1. Classification (NCBI taxonomy): domain Eukaryota; kingdom Metazoa; phylum Chordata; class Amphibia; order Caudata; family Salamandridae; genus Pleurodeles; species Pleurodeles waltl. The sequence goes on along the minus strand of NC_090446.1, from coordinate 1,326,889,763 downwards.
GTATGGGCCCAGTATTCCCGCTTTCTCAAAACACGACAATTGGTAAAAGGCTTTAAATGTCACTGAACAACAGCTCAATCGAGGGTTCAAAACGGTACATTTAATTCATCAAATTCTTATCCCAGCGGGTGGGTATTGTGGCCAGTGGACACAAATTATTGTCTTGCACGTTTTGTGAACTCCATATGGGGTTTTAGAACGAGCTGACCTGCTCCTTCTTACATCACCGCACAGCACTCTGGTATTGTCACAACATATAGCACGGGCAAACTTTGTCAACAATGGTTACTATCTTCCACATTAACAGCTGTAAAAACCTTTGTCTCCTTGCAGAAAATGTAGACTTACAGGATTTCTTGATAGGTCCTCGAAAGACACACTCAAGCGTTTCTTATATGCAACATATAATGAAATATGGAAGCTTTCACAAATGGAAGCTGCTGCTAGTTTAAGATAAATAGATAAGAAAAACATAGAGAAAGTTCTAGCTGTTTTCGATAATAATATGAACACTTTGTACAATCACATTTACACTTTAAATAGCAGGGTGCCACCTGCAATTAGCATCATTCAAAATGACATGTCACTTTTACACCCTGGACAGAGTAAACTTAGGTCCATTATGCTGTTGAGTTGGACGTGATAAGGTCTTAAAAATGGCTGCGTGCTTTGAAAGCACATTAACTCTAAGGAGTTATTTGCCACGTTCAATTTGACACGGAAACAACAGATAATGGCTAAGAAAGAAGCTAGCTACATCATGCTGAACATCCAAAAGTTAGAAAAGTTGCCTTTTACTGTGGCTGAAATACCATTGTCATTGTGGTTAATACATGGAGCGATCAGCTTGCCAATTTCAACTTTTCAGTTCACTTTGTGTTTGAAACATTTTCCTTTAGAGAAGTTTGAACAGTTAGGAGACAGTTACATTCATGAGGTGTGGGAGTTACCTATTGATTACAAATGTTTGAATGGCGAAAAAGAGGTCGCCATTCTATGATTTGTAAACAGATGGCCTTGCACGGCACATGCAATGCATTTGTCACAAATTTGGCTTTTTATCTGAAGAGTATTCCCAATCCTTTGTTTTACCCAGTGTTTCAGTTACTTTCAAATGGGAGTTACTTAATGCTGAGTAATCAAGGTTGCTGTGGGATGAGACCTGGCGTCACTTATGTGATTTCAGTCTCTCTGATTGTAACTTCTTGCAGTAATGTGCTATTTCTCCCCATGCAAAAGATAAATGTAACAGAATTGTGGCATCATATCACTATTCATAATGTAAATTTTGACAAGCTGAGCAGACTGAAAGCTCATTTGTTTAAAAAACATGTGGTTCTCACATCAGCCTGTGAAACCTATGACCTCCAAGTGGCAAGGTCGTCCGCAGAGATACAGTCTCGTCTAAATACCAACTTCCCAAAACATTTTGGTGAATTGATCAGCTGTATTTGTAATGCCTCCAGCACCTTGGGGATTGTACACTTTTGGTTCTGGATTTGTGATCACATTCCAGACTGTGTTTGGAGTAATATCTTCAGCCATCCATTCACTCTTTTCTAGTGTTTTTGGAGGATTTCTGATTACTTTGGCATTCTTTGACGGTAACCTGCTGTTGCTATTTTTGATTCGCAAGTGCTGCCCCATCTCAATAAAGAGACATGATGGAGCTCCCACCAGCCTAACTTTGTTGTGAAAGCATGATGCAGTATTTTGTAGCATCACTGTTGGAAGAACTAGACAAGAATTGGTCATTGTCATTTCGACCAGTTCTCCGTTGTGCGCAGCCTGTCTTCCTTTGCTTGTAGTGCCTCTACAAAAACACACTGGAAGCGTCTTGCCATGTGTCTTGCCCTACAATATGTACCTTCTTTGAACTAACATCTGCTAATGTTCTGGATAAGGGCTCATTGCGGTATTTGTCCATTTAGATTGTGGTTGTTGTGGGATGCCATCTATGAGCTGCCCTTTGTGGATTTAGTGGCTCCTGGTGCTTCAACATCTGACACAACGTGGAATTCTGCCCCCTTGGCCGGAACTATGACTGAGACATCAAGTCACATGTGCTCCTTCCACCTTTTGTCTATTGAGCTGGTGGACTTATTGCCTGCCGACATGGTGCCCACCTTGGATGCCCTTTCCATCAACTCTCTTGGAGACCTCCTGTAGGATCGTGATTGTTGCTAATTTGACATTTTGGATTTTGTTTTCTAAAATTCTTAAATTAACCTGTTTTATTTAGCCGTATAATCTGGGACTGGTCTGCTTGTCAACTTTGACATTTTTTTATCACTTTTATGTAAGTTTAAGCCTGCTTTAGGTTGCATTAGTGTAGCTTGTTTTAGGTCTTGGACCCTGCACTCTTGTACCAACAATGGGGAGGGTGTTGTGGGTTATTTTTAGCACCGAGATTGGGCGCCCATATTTTAGCTTGTAGGCCCACAGCCTGTGCCTTTAAAGGTATGTACGCATTTTACTCACTTTTATTATTTTTATTATATTTTAGCACAGCTCGCTTTTCAGCTTGTTGTTTTATATTTTATCAGCTGACTTCCTCAGAAAACACACTTGTTTGTGTTCTACAATTATCTCCCCCTTGCATACATTTCATTCTACAACAGGAAACAGATGGGCACACCCTGCCTCACACTCCAGCATGCAGTCAGCCCCATTGCATCATGGTAAATGCAGTACAAATTTGTTTTTACTCCATGAAGTAGTCTATAGTTTTTCACCTTAGTAGGAGCACCTAGTGCTGTATATCTCTGGACACGTGTTTCGGAGTTTGGCCCTTCAACACCAGAGAACAGTTTTGTCTGTGGGGTTGCTGGAAATGCTGCCATAAATCCTCTCAGGTTTCTGTACCACTCAGTGGCATGCAGGTGCTTCAACCAGAGCTCGTCAATTCGCTGGCTCAAGGGAGCCTTCTTAAACAGGAAACAGATGGGGAGCACCCTGCCTCACACTCCAGCATGCATTGAGCCCCATTGCATCATGGTAAATGCAGTACGAATTCATTTTTACTCCATAAAGTAGTCTGTAGTTTTTCACCTTAGTAGTTGCACCTAGTGCTGTATATCTCTGGACACGTGTTTCTGGGTTTAGCCCTACATCAGCAGAGAGCAGCTTTGTCTGTGGGGTTGCTGGAAATGCTGCCAAAAGTCCTCTAAGGTTTCTGTACCACTCACTGGCACGCAGGTGCTTCAACCAGAGCTCATCAACTCGCTGGCTCAAGGGAGCCTTCTTAGACAGGAAACAGATGGGAGCACCCTGCCTCACACTCCAGCACGAAGTCAGACCCATTGCATCATGGTAAATGCAGTACAAATTCATTTTCACTCCATAAAGTAGTCTCTAGTTTTTCACCCTAGTAGGTGCACCTAGTGCTGTAAATCTCTGGACACGTGTTTTAGGGTTCAGCCCTTTGTAGGAAGTTGGCTCTGTATATATTATCTCAAAGTGGAGATGGTGTGCACAGAGTCCAAGGGTTCCCCTTAGAGGTTGATAGTGACAAAATTAGATAATACTAATGCTCTATTTGTGGTAGTGTGGTCGAGCAGTAGGCTTATCAGAGGATACTGTTAAGCATTTGTTGTACACGCACCCAGACAATAAAGGAGAACACACACTCAAAGACTTAACTCCAGGCCAATAGGTTTTTATATAGAAAAATATTATTTTCTTAATTTATTTTAGAACTACAAGATTCAGAATTTAGGTAAGTACATAAATTGTAAGGTACTTCACACAGGTAAGTATGGAACTTTTGAATTAAAACAGTAATGTACACAGTTTTGGCAAAAATGGCAGTAAGCTATTTTGAAAGTGGACACTCCAAAAATCAACAGTTCCTGGGGGAGGTAAGTATTGGTTAGTTTCTCAGGTAAGTAAAGCACTTACAAGTTCAGTCTCCTGAACAGGCAGCCCACCGTTGGGGATTCAAGTGAACCCCAAACACTCAGCACCAGCAACACTGGGCCGGTCAGGTGCAGATGTCAAAGTAGGGCCCAAATAACATAGGCGCCTATGGAGAACAGGGGTCCTCCGGTTCCAGTCTGCTAGCAGGTAAGCACCTGCATCCTCGGGGAGCAGACAAGGGGGGATTTGTAGAGCACTGGGGGGGGTCCCAAACAGGCACACAAAATACACCCTCAGTGGCACAGGGGCAGCCGGGTGCAGTGTGTGACCAAGGAGTCAGGTTTTGTATTGGAGTCAATAGAGGGACTCGGGGGTCACTCTGGCAATGCAGGCAGGGCACAGGGGGTTTCTCGGGCCAGCCACCGACTGGGCTAGGATGAGGGCCGCCTGCTAGTCACTCCTGCTTTGTCCAGTCGTCGGGCTCCTTTGTTACCGGGCAGTCGAGGTCAGTGGGAGTCTCTGGATCCTCTCTGCAGGCGTCGCTGTGGGGGTGCAGGGAGGTCGACTCAGGGTGTCCATGCTGTTGGAGTCGCCTGGGGGTCCTCTCTGCGGTGGTGGCTTCTCTGGACACGGGCCGGGAACGTCAGGTGCAGAGTGTGAAGACTCATACTTCCGGAGTGAGGCTTGAGTCTTCTTTAAAGATGGTTAATTAGTTGTAGTTTTGGACACAGTCGCTGTCCTCTGGAGTTTCTTGGTCCTTTAGGTGCAGGTCGGTCCTCTAAATTCTCAGAGGTCTCTGGTCCCGCTGGATGCGTCACTGTGTAGGTTCTTTGAGTCTGGAGACAGGCCGGTAGGGCTGGGGCTAAGTCAGTTGTTGTCTCCGTCATCTCTGCTGGGCTTTCAGGTCAGCAGTCCTTCTTCTTTCTTCAGGTTGCAGGAATCTGATTTCCTGGGTTCAGGGTCACCCCTAAATACTCAATTTAGGGATGTGTTTAAGTCTGAGGGGGAGTAGCCAATGGCTATTGTCCTGGAGGGTGGCTACACCCTCTTTGTGCCTCCTCCCTGTGGTGATGGGGGCACATCCTTAATCCTTTCGGTGGGAATCCTTCAAAACAAGATGGAGGATTTCCTAAGGCAGGGGTCACCTCAGCTCAGGACATCTTAGTGCTGTCCTGGCTGGAGGGTGACGCCTCCTTGTTTTTCTCATTATCTCCTCCGGACTTGCCACCAAATGTGTGGGCTGTGTCCGGGGGGGGCATCTCCACTAGCTGGAGTGCCCTGGGGCATTGCAACATGAAGCCTGAGCCTTTGAGGCTCACTGCTCGGTGTTACAGTTCCTGCAGGGGGAGGTGTGAAGCACCTCCACCCAGTGCAGGCTTTGTTTCTGGCCCCAGAGAGCACAAAGGCTCTCACCTCAGTGGGTCAGAAACCTTGTCTCAATGGCAGGCTGGCACAGACCGGTCAGTCCTGCAATGAAGGATTGGGTAAAATACAGGGAGCATCTCTAAGATGCCCTCTGTGTGCGTTTTTTTAATAAATCTAGCACTGGCATCAGTGTGGGTTTTTTATTCTGAGAAGTTTGATACCAAACTTCCCGGTGTTCAGTGTAACCATTATGGAACTGTGGAGTTTGTTTTGACAAACTCCTAGACCATCTACTTAATGTGGCCAGACTGTACTTACAATGTCTAAGAATAGACGTAAACACTGTAGGGGCATATTGCTCATGCAGCTATGCCCTCACCTGTGGTATAGTGCACCCTGCCTTAGGGCTTTAAGGCGTGCTAGAGGGGTGACTTACCTTTGCCACAGGCAGTATTTTGTGAGCATGGCATCCTGAGGGGGATGCCATGTAGGTGTTGCATTTTTCTCTCCACCAACACACACAGTCTGCAATGGCAGTGTGCATGTGTTAGGTGAGGGGTCCCTTAGGGTGGCACAACACATGCTGCAGCCCTTAGGGACTTTCCCTGGTAACAGGGCCCTTGGTACCATGGTACCTTTTAGAACACTGCACATTTTGTTATAAAAACACCACATAGGCCTGTAAAGGTTAGAGGGCCTCCCAGCCAGCCAGCCATCTTAAGCTAAGCACCACTTCATCAACAACTTGGCTGACCTTGGCCTTGTCTTTCCAGCCAACTGAGAGGACTGCCAGCAGAACAACAGGCAGACCCTTGCTTTCTTCAGGTATGGGGTCGGGACTCGTTCCATAAGACCGGGACGGTAGAAGGGCTAACACTGCAATGCTCTCTTGTTAGACATTAGGGTGTAGGTGAGAACTCTCTGACTCATGATTATGTCATGATGTTGGGACTATTTATATGTCTTACTCTGATGCTCACAATCATCACTGTATCATGTTTCATCCGCCTAATAATCACAGCTTGTGTTTTTTTATCATAGAATGCAGTACCTGCATTTCTTTGTCTGCCACTGCATTTGTGAGACTTTATGTAACTGAGAGAAAAAAATTTGATCTGTGAACCACAACTTCTCTGAGGAGTCAGTGTTGTGTTTTCAGGCTGCCACAAATCATCTTTACTTTCTAGGTGCTTGGGTGAGGTGCTGCTAGCTAGCTGAAGAGGTCAGTCCGGCAGTTTCTAGCCTGTGTAGGACTGACTTAGTCACCCACATGCGATGGTGCTGCCACCCAAAATCAAGCAGTCTTGCCCCCAAGGTAAAAATCCAGCAGCTCATACACCTCTCTGTAGGTCGGCTCCCTGAACATGGGCCCATCTCGTACATGGTAAAAGCAAGGCCTGGTGACAGGTATTTTTTATATCGCTGATGGTCATACTGTCCAGGGCTGTGCATGGGGTTCTGGTGCCCTTGAGCTTGTTGAATTACCATATTGGATGACCTGAAAGTAGTTAGAACTATGAACAGGCCTGGTTTAAAGTGCAGAGCCACAATAATAAAAGCAGTAGCTAATGTAGACGTACAGTAGAATTGTAGATATCTTTAAGAAATCCACATGGAGTATTATTTCCAACTTTGAAGTGCTCATCTGTTTAGATCTCAAGTCCTTATCTTGCGTACATGTTGCCTCAGGTATATTATTTTCAAATTTTTAGGCTTTTTCTTAAGACTAGCTTCAGGTCCTCTAAGCTGCCTCAGGTTAGTCCTTGGCAGAGTGGCAGCTGTGCTTGTGTCCAGGGCCATTCAGAGTATTGCCAAGTATTTGAAGCAGTCTCTGAAATGTTGGATGGGTGGACTGGTAAATCTTTGTGGATGGATGGTTGGTAAATCATTATTTAGTATGCTATGAGTAGATGGTAAACGGATGGATTTCTGATGGATACAACTACCTGTGGATTCCTCACCTAATGAATACTCCCATGGCGCCAGCATTCGACGGAAATCTTCTTCCTAGTCTCTGCACGTCGACGAGGACGTCACTCTAGCCCACGCGACGCCGTCTGACGTCATACAGGCAATAAGAGGTCCTCGACGACGTGCCGACGTCAGTTCCCTTTTTTCTGTGCATTCGAAACGGTTATCTTCGAGGGAGCAACTGTTACTTTCGTGGTTACAGTGTATTTTTTGCTGCGTTGTCCTTCGCAGCAGTAATAATGTTGCAGAGAAAGTCGGGTTTTAAGCCTTGTCGTGAGTGTGGGGGCAAGATGTCAGTTACGGATCCTCACTCCGACTGCCTTTGGTGTTTAAGCTCCGACCACGACGTCTCGACTTGCGATTCATGCCAGCACATGAATCCAAAGGCCCTCATTGAACGTGAGGCGAAGTTGTTTATGGCGAAGTCGAAGAAAGAAAAACATCATAAGAAGTCTTCTTCGCCAAGGCATCGGAGTCATCGAGACTCCCGGCGCCGTAGAGAATCACGGCGCCATTCAAGCAAGGAGACTCGTTCCAGGTCTTCGGATCGGCGCCGGAGGACTTGGGAGGTCAGTCCCAGGGTCACGCCGCATCCATCGACGCCGTTGCCCTCTCCGGCGTCACCCACTTCACCTGGACAGGCGTCGGTGATTGAAGTGGTGCAGCCTCTGGTGTTGTCTCCGGCATCGCAGACGTCGAGGCCGGCGTCGGAGTCGCCTTCGATACAGGCACCCCAGTATCTGGCTTTTCCCACCCCTGGAGCCGATAGTACCGCATTCCTAAATGCGATGTATACCATCTTCCAACAGATGGCTCCAGGGGGTGCTCCGGCTGGCCCTTTGGCCTTTTCATTGGATGATCCTGCGCCTCTACGGCCGGCACCCTTTATGCCCTTTCTCCCTTTTGGGAAAGTGGGCTCGGCGCCGGTGGCCACTCCGGTTACTTCGGAGGGATTGGTCCCGGAGATTTCCATTCCGTCTTCGGGATTTCGTCCTGTGACTCCGGTGGGTCCATCCGCTCCGAGTGCTCTTTCATCGGCGCCGAAGCTACCTGTGGCGCCGGACGCGGCGTCGGTGGCTTCTGAAGATCGGCGCCGATCTTCGGCTTCGGCGGAGGCATTGTCGACTCTGCGTATCGAGCAGAGGCTTCATTCGAGGAGACGTGCTCTCCGTTTATTAGAGGAGCAGGAGTACCAACGAGTCCTGGAAGAAGGAGAACTAGAGGACTCGGGTGATGGACTGCATGGTCTAGATACAGCCAGTGGGCTGGACACTTCCCCTGAGTGGGATCTTTCGTCTCCAGGGGAATACACGGAGGAGGCTGCTTCCTTTCACGCAGTGGTACGGAAGGCAGCTAGTTTTCTGGACCTGCCTTTGCCGGTGGCAGAGACAAAACAGAACCTTCTGACAGAGGTGCTTCATCCGGCCTCAGCTGCGGCAGAGCCTCTATTGCCGTTTAATGACGCTTTGCTGGATCCGGTGCTAGAGGTGTGGAAGAGACCAGTATCTTCCCCAGCAGTTCATAGAGCCGTAGCCAGGAGGTATCGAGCTGCACCAACTGACCCTGGCTTTCTTTCTAGGCACCCTACACCGGAGAGCTTGGTGGTGCAGGCCTCCTGTTCATCCAAATCAGCGCCTGGTTCTTTCCCGACGGTGCCTGGGGACAGGGACTCGAAGAAACTGGATGCGCAGTCCAAGAAAATCTTTTCGTCCTGCAGTCTGGCGTTGAAGGCCACCAACGCAACTTGTATCCTGGGGAGATATATTCATGCTCTTATGGATGACATTTCATCATCATTTACGGAGCTTCCCCAGGGTCTTTTGGATGTTGTTTCAGATGCCCAGGCTGCCGCGACCCAGATTATTCAGTCTGGGCTGGACACGACCGACTCGGTGGCCAGAGCAATGGGCACGACTGTGGTGGCAAGGAGACAGGCCTGGTTCCGTAATTCGGGGTTTTCTGCGGATGTGCAGTCAACCCTATTGGATCTCCCTTTTGATGGGGACAAGCTGTTTGGCGCCAAGGCAGAATCGGCCTTGGAACGTTTTAAGGAGAGCAGGGCCACAGCCAAATCGTTAGGACTCCAAGCTCCTTCTTCCTCTGCCTCTTCCAGGATTTTCAGGAGGTTTCGGGGATTTGGGCGTGGCTCTTCCTCCTCTTCCTTTCGGGGTAGATTCCAGCAACCTGCCTCTTCCCATCCCTATAGATCTTTTAGAGGGAGAGGGAGGGCCCGCACCAGAGGAGCCTCTCAGCAGCACTCTGCCTCTTCCTCGTCCTCTGGAGGGGTGCAGCAGGGAAAGCAGCCTTAGGCTTCCACCATTTCCCACTCACTCCTCTCCTATAGGGGGAAGATTACAGCATTTTCTCCACAAGTGGAAGACTATTACAACGGACACTTGGGTTCTCAGTATTGTGGGAAGAGGCTACACCCTTCCCTTTCGGGAGTTCCCGCCCCTCATCCCGCCCCGCCCATCTTATTGTTCAGAAGAACACCTCCTGTTGCTAGAACAGGAGGTACAAGTCCTCCTTTCAAAGGGCGCGGTAGAGTTGGTCCCAGAGCAGGAAAGGGGTCGAGGTTGTTACTCAAGGTATTTCCTGATTCCCAAGAAGGATGGTCGGTTGAGACCAATCCTGGACCTGAGGATCTTGAATTGGTTCCTCAAACAGGAAAAGTTCAAGATGCTGACCCTAGCTCAGGTGCTTTTGGCGTTGAACAAGGAAGATTGGATGGTGTCTGTCGACTTGCAGGATGCTTACTTTCATATCCCGATACTCAAGTCACACAGGAAGTATCTCCGGTTTATGGTGGGATTGCAGCACTATCAGTTTGCGGTCCTTCCGTTTGGTCTTACTTCAGCACCTCGAGTCTTCACGAAGGTGATGTCGGTGATTGCGGCAGAGCTCAGAAGGAAGGGGATAGCAGTATTCCCTTACTTGGACGACTGGTTGATCAAAGCCAAGTCGCCGGAGCTTGTGTCGCATCATCTGCAGTCAACGACTCAGTTGTTGTTCGACCTGGGTTTTTCGGTGAACGAGCCCAAATCTCACCTGGAGCCCTCTCAGCGCCTCCTGTTCATAGGGGCAGTACTGGATACAACATTGAGTCGAGCCTTTCCTCCGCCTCAGCGGATTCAAGATATTCAGGAATTGGTTCCAATGTTTCGAAATGGAGCTGTAGTTCCAGTCCTCAAGGTCATTCGTCTGCTCGGTCTGTTTGCCTCCTGCATTCTGTTGGTCACGCATGCTCGCTGGCACATGAGGGCTCTTCAGTGGTGCCTCCGAAGGCAGTGATCTCAACACAAAGGAGATCTAGAAGGTGCTGTCAAGATCTCCAGAGATGCTGCTGTGGACTTGAAGTGGTGGATTGCGAGCAACAATCTTTCACAAGGAAAGCCGTTCGCGCAGTCGCCACCAGTGGCCACGGTCATAACGGATGCTTCCACTCTAGGGTGGGGAGCTCATCTGGGGGATCTGGAGATCAAAGGCCTTTGGTCTCCAGAGGAGCAGATGTTTCATATCAATCTGTTGGAGTTACGGGCTGTACGTCTGGCGCTCAAGGCCTTCCTCCCTTCCCTTCGTGGTCAGTCGGTACAGGTCCTGACGGACAATACTACCACGATGTGGTACATAAACAAACAGGGAGGAGTAGGGTCGTACCTTCTCTGCAGAGAAGCTCTTCGACTATGGTCCTGGGCAAAGGACCATCAGATTTGCTTGGTAGCAAATCATCTGGCCGGGGTCTTGAATGTACGTGCGGACGGTCTCAGTCGCCAATTCTCGGCAGACCACGAGTGGCGTCTCCATCCAGATCAAGCCCGTTTGATCTTCCAAAGGTGGGGGTTTCCTCGGGTAGATCTGTTTGCCACTCTGGAGAACGCGCATTGTCCGTTATTCTGCAGCCTCCAGTATCCGATGCAGGGAGCGTTGGGGGACGCGTTTCAAATAACCTGGTGCGGCCAGTTGCTTTACGCGTTTCCTCCCATACCCTTGATTCCTCGAGTATTGAGGAAGATTTGCCAAGACCGTCTTCTAAATAAATATCCTCCAAAACCATTCGTTATGCCGCAATGGGATTTGTCCTTGGTCCTGACTTTCCTTATGGGGTCCCCTTTTGAGCCTATGCATTCTTGCCCCTTCAGGTATTTGGTTATAAAAACAGTTTTCCTGGTAGCTATAACATCTGCAAGGAGAGTGAGTGAGTTGCAGGCCTTATCGGTAAAGCCCCCTTATACAACTTTTTATGGGGATAAGGTGGTGTTGAGGACCAAGGCTGCTTTCCTCCCGAAGGTTGTTTCACCCTTCCATTTGGCTCAGACAAATACTTTGTCCACGTTCTATCCTCCGCCTCATCCTTCTAAAGAGGAAGAAAGACTGCACCGTCTGGACCCAAAGAGGGCGTTGAGCTTCTTTATTGATAGAACAAAGAATTTCAGGCAGGAGGATCAGCTGTTCATCGGGTTCGTGGGCAAGAGGAGAGGAAAGGCAGTCCACAAGAGAACACTCTCCAGGTGGTTGGTTCTTTGCATTAAAACCTGTTACTCTTTGGCAAAGAAGGACCCTCCTGAGGGCATTAGAGCTCATTCCACCAGAGCTAAGTCGGCCACTTCGGCCTTGGCCAGAGGTGTTCCTGTGGTTGACATCTGCAAGGCCGCAACTTGGTCGTCCCTTTACACTTTTGCGAAACATTACTGTTTGGACTCTGAGGTCAGAAGGGACGGCCATTTTGCACGGTCAGTGCTGCAGGATTTCTTGGTTTGACCATTTAGGCACCCGCCACCGGGCGTGGTACTGTTTTGGGACTCTATTCATTAGGTGAGGAATCCACAGGTAGTTGTATCCATCAGAAGAACGAGTTACTTACCTTCGGTAATGACTTTTCTGGTGGATACATTAGCTACCTGTGGATTCCTCACAGTCCCACCCGCCTCCCCGTTGCCTTTCTGGTCTTACCAAGTAATCCTTGAGTGCGCTCCTCTTGGTCTTCAAGGTTGCAATAGATGTTGTATATATGGATACTTGTGTATATTTATCTGTATATATATATATGTGTATATATATATGTATATATATATATATATATATATATATATATATATATATGTATATATCTTTGTGTACATACATGATTTGCATATATTTGTTCGTTATATTAAATTTACAGCTATTCATTGCAATATTGTGTATTTTACAAGGTTATGGGATGTTGCCTTGCTCTTTCATTGCATTGGGTGGTTGTTCTCATGCACGTAAAAAAATTTGGTACTGACGTCGGCACGTCGTCGAGGACCTCTTATTGCCTGTATGACGTCAGACGGCGTCGCGTGGGCTAGAGTGACGTCCTCGTCGACGTGCAGAGACTAGGAAGAAGATTTCCGTCGAATGCTGGCGCCATGGGAGTATTCATTAGGTGAGGAATCCACAGGTAGCTAATGTATCCACCAGAAAAGTCGTTACCGAAGGTAAGTAACTCGTTCGATGGGTACCCAGTGAATATGTGCTAATTGCATGTTTAATGAATGGATGTTTAAACTGCTCCATTCCTTGAGCACACACATCTGAAACCCCTTGCTCCAAAATGAGGGAAAGTATCTTTAAGTCAGGCACTAAATCACAAACACTATAGTAACTAAATCAGTTAATGACTTACTGTCCACCATGTAAAAAAGCATTGACAAAGACAAATATATTTGGCAAAGGTGAAACTTATTGTCTGTGCCAGTGCCTGTTGCTGTTGAGATCAGCACAGACTTCTTTGCATTATTTGTTCTCAGCTGAAGCTTGTTTAGTGCTAACTTGTTCCTCTTTATAAATTTTTTACTTAATTTCAGTTGATGTTTATAAACTTTTGAGAGAAAGAGGAGTGTTTGCACTTGTTTTCTTGTCTGTTACTCCACCTTGAAGTTGCTTGCCTGGTGTGATTTATGTGCAAGTTGAGCCTGGGGTGATTTATGTGCAAGTTGAGTTCTGAAACAGCAGGGGTGGCTCCTCCATTAGGGCGTAGGAGTACGCACCCCCCGCCAACAGTGGCAGCTGCAAACCTTTTACCAAAAACAATAATAAACCTTGTTTATTATTGTTTTTGGTAAAAGGGGTGTGACCACAGCCTGCGACGAGAAGTGCACTCCCCCTCAGTGCGCAGGTATATTTGGCCGGCTGTCTCAGGTTGGCCAAAAACAAATGCGCAGTAGGCTGTCTCCAACCCAGCAACACAGTTGCCGGACTGAAGAGAGCCTGCACACGCTCCCTGCCAATCCTGACGCTGCTTTGAGCAGCTTCAGGATTGGCTGCAGGGCAGGCTGGGAGCCTGTGCCTGCAGCAGAGGAGCGGATAGAGCGGTGCGGTGGCGATGGAGGTGTTTTTTGTTTTATTATGTTTTATTTGATTTTTATTCCCCTCCATGCCTACCCCATCCCCCTCCACGCCTACTTCATCCCCCTGCCACCACCCAACCCCTCCACCAGGCCCCCGCATGCCGCCCGCCCCATCTGCTTGCCGTGACTGCGGAGCAGGACGCATTTATATCCTAGTACAGTAGTACTAACCTGTGGTCTGGGAAACGCTTGGGGTCCGCGAAGCCTACTTATCGAGTTAGCGGCTGTGTAGAAAAGTAATTGATATTAACATATTAATAAAGTATATACAAATAAAGAAAACAAGTTTTACACATGCAGGTCCAAGACTAAATGCCACAAACAGATGCTTTCTATACAATAGAACATATTGAAATGTTTTGTAAATGTGAAGGAATTTGAAAATGGAGGCTAAAACGTTAATATCCTCGGAGTAATTTGTGGGGGTAGTTCAGATCATAAAAAATGCTTGAGCTGGGGTCGTCCGCTTCCAGTAATGACTCAGTGGGGGGTTCTGAGTTCCAGTAATGATTAAGTGGGGTCAACAGAAGTCAGAACCACTGTACTAGCGTATTGCACTACTCTCCACAGCACAAAGGATTCCATCCACTGTAGCCAACAAATTGAAAAAACCCCACTGATTGCAGGTTAGCAAAACATCGAAACTCGCACTGCATTTGTTCACTTCACAGCCTTGGGAGCAGAGCTGAACAAGCTGTGTGTGAACTATCTTAATCTGAAAACATATGCCATGGTAGAACCATAGTCCTTTGACTGCTTTCCTATAGTAAGTGTAGGGTCTGAAGGTGTAAAGAAGGGCCAGATTAGTGGTACACTAACAGGACGGTGCCTCCCTCTGACACATCTTTGTGGAGTTTCTGTCATTTTGCAGAGGAACACAGATTGTATGCAAGCATCATTTTTTATTTAACTCAATAATTTGCTATAACATTTCAGTGTTCAAAAACACATCTTTTAGTTTATATATTTACTGAAGTTGCTGGGCTGAGAAGGCCTGTGCATACCCCTACCACAATTATTTAAAGTCAGTACTATTTCCATTGCTGCCTAGTTTCCTAAATATTACCCTTTCAATCAGTCTTGGTGTTTGAGCCAACGGCTTGATGCATCCTGGGAATTTTAGTTTCAAGTGTAATATTATATGTATGGGCTCAAAATCACAGCATGCAGCATGTTGTTATTTAAAATGTCATGTCTGGCTGAAGGTGGCAAAAATATAACCGCTGTGGTGCTTTTAATCAGATATAGCAAAAACTTTCATATGATGGGTCAATTGAGGACAAAATGATCCTATTTTGCATCCTCACATTTCTTCCTTACCCACAATGTGAAATTGCTGGTGCATTTTTTCAGCACTTTGGCAGCACATAATTGTAGAACTACCCTGATTTGCAACAGCAATCCTGAAACTCGATGTGTATGGCTACATGAAGTTAATGAATGCATTTATGCGAAGGGTCAGAAAGAGCGTCTTATTTTAAGGGAACACACTGGGTGATTCTTGGGAATTCTTCTAGGTTTTTATTTCATGTGTGTTGGGCAATGGTCTTTGAGGGGCGATCCAATGGCAATACTGACCTATCTAAAGTTTAGCCTGACTTGATGAATATACTGCACTAAAAGAGCTTTACATTTCGACAATTCTCTTCATTGTTTCACCTAATTCCTGTTAATATTTTTGCTCCTTTCTACTTAAATTAATATCGGGAGACATCCGTGTGCAGGACCTTTTGCCAGATCTCTTAATTGGTTTGCTGTATGAAACACACATGTGGTGTGCTGCCCCTGTGAAGAGGATGAGATGTCTAGAAATCATACTGGAAATCATGCCTGCTCTAGGGAAAAGGTGCAACCGATGCCAGAAGATAGGTAATTTCTCTTCCAGGGGATCCTCATCAATAGTCATAAACATTGAATATTCCCGCCTCCGTGCGGGGACCCCGGAGCATATACAAAACAGACATGTATATGTATGAACAATATATGAAAAACAACATTTTAGTAGATCATTTTCATACAAGAATCATGTATACATGCGCAAAATATCAATACAGTCTATGTTGATAAACAGGCTAAAATGCTTTATTTCTATGGATTTCTTTTTTTTTTTTTAAACATACACCAACACTCTTCCTTAGAATTACAAACTTTCTGAAGCCCAAGTGAATGTCACAGAAAGTACAAACAACACATCTGAAAAGAGAAAACTACATTGACAAGAAAAAAGCATTATTAGCCAATAGGCTGCATGCAAGTTAGTACAGCAGAACCAAAAATTTGTCACTGTGCCTTTAAGACCCGAGCACCTCCAGTATCCCACCATGCCTCAGGGGTGAAGGTGAGGTGACAGTTGGTTCACAGTTAGGTCAGTTCTTTTTTCTGGCTTCTTCTGAGAGGATCCTGGAGCATTGAGCTCTCATTTTTCACAGAAAAATATCCTAAAAACCTTGTTTTTTCCACTTCGCACGACGTCTTCACATATTTCCTGAGTGAAGTGATTGTTTTCTGTCTTAAAAATGCCTTCTCTTTTTGTGAAGTGCCCTTCCTGTGGGAAGAAGAAGGCCCAGTCGGATCCACACTCTGTGTGTATAGTGTGTTTGCCTCAGAGTCACTGCCCTGACACCTGCAGACATTGTAAAAATCTGTCTAAAAGGACTCTAAAAGACAGAGAAAAGATTCAGCTTCATGGGCTTCATGAGAGAGAGAAAACATCATCTTCTTCTCTTCCCAGACCTTCTACAGGCCACTCTCATGCACAAGGAGCTAGATCGACGTCAGCCGGTAAGAAAATACCAGCCTGCTCCCCGTCGACGTCATCCCTTCCGTCGTCGCATCACCAGGCCTTGTCATCTGCGACGCCGTCGATGGCGATTCGAAAGACGTCAAAGGATACGACGTCGAAGACTCATCTCCCTCATCAGGATAGATCTCCGTCGACAGCAGCCCACCGATTGACGTCGAGCAAGCACAGGAGTGCTCATATGCTGTCGAAGATGCTTCAACCCTCGATGGCAATGTCGAGGTCACCTCATCGTGTGGAGCCGAGGTGTCCCTCATCATTGGCCCATCGTTCAATGTCGAAACATACGACGAGCCATACCCAGGAAACGGGCCATCAGTCGCCATCGAGGCGCTCAACGTCGAGACCAGAACAGCCTATATCACACTCGGCGTCAGGGGTTCGTAGGCCTCCTTTGACGTCGGTGCATCATCGGTCGACGTTGGGACAGCTATCACCTGTCTCCCAAGGAGAGGAGAATCAGACACACGCATCGGCACAACCACCGGCCGAGAAAGATCTTGTCAAGGGCCTCCTCGCCCGGGCACATCTCGCCCATAAATCTATCTCCTAGATGGTTGGAGAGCCTTAACAAAACACCGGCTTCTCCAGACTCACAGTACTCCCGGATGTACTCACCGTCAGCGTCGTTACCAAGGACACCTTCGCCAATGACGCACACAGAGCGGGCTCGCTCTACATCTCGCCAGGCTAATCCTAGACATCGACGCAGTCCGACAAGATCTCGGAGCAGGTCATGCTCCTTATGGAGATCTAGGTCGAGGTCGTCGAAGTCACGCCATCAGCGGAGAACTCCTTCGTGGTACACATCATCGAAGTCTTCCATCAGGGAGTATTCTCCGACTCTGACAAACTCTCCACCGGCTAGAGTGTCCCCAGTGGATGACATAACAACCTACAATGAGGTGTTGCTCAGAGGTGCCCAGAAACTCAACATTGATGTTCCAAAAACCATCAACTTCCTCATCGTGATTTTTGAGACCCTACAGCACAGAATGGCTACCAGGAAGTTACTACCACTAGTGCCTGTTCTCCTTCAACCGACGATGGAAACGTTTCTGACACCAGCAAGCCTGCGTCCAGCACCGGCTAGGATCCTGAAGAAGTACAAGGCCTCAGAGCAGGATCCTTTATTTCTCAGGGCTGATCCTCCACCAGACTCCGTCATTTTAGCCTCAGCCTGCAAGACACATTCGGTGGCGTCATCGTCATCTGTGCCGCCAGATAAACAGAGAGCAAACATCTGGACTCTCTGGGTAGAAAGATGTGTGGTACATCGGTGATGAAGGTGTCCCGTGCCTCTGCACTTTTGGGCAGACACGATCGACCCCTCTGGGATTCCCTGAACAGGTTCGCGGAGAAGTTGTCTATGGAAGACAGGCAAGACTTCCAGGAGATCCTTCAAGAGGGGAGTTTGGTGGCCAACCAGATCATCAGTGTTGCTGCGGATGGCGCAGACTTGGCAGCCCCCGGATACACACATGGCATTTGCGCAAGAAGATCTTCTTGGCTGAGGCTTACAGGGTTGAAGCAGGAAGCACAATATTGCATCCTGAGCCTTCCGTTTAATGGGAACTCTTTATTTGACGCCCACATTGATGACGAGTTGGCAAGAATGAAATCAGAAGTCGATACGATGAGGGCAGTCGGTCTAGAGAGGCACAAGGACTTTAGACAGAGGTATAGACCTAATGACAGGCGTCCTTTCCAACAGTGGGTTCAAATCCCTCATTGGTCCCAGAGACCTCAGCAAAAGCAAGGGCGGCCTCTGTTTCAGTCTCGCAAAACTGCAAGAGATCGAGGACCAAGCAGACCACAACAGTCTACCCCCAAAAGCTCCGGCAAGCAATGAGGATTTGCTTTCCTCAATTCTGTCTACCACTCCGGTTGGGGGAAGTATCACAGAGTTTGCTCACGAGTGACACGGCATAACAAGAGACAAATGGGTGCTGAGCATTGTAGAGAATGGATACTATCTTCGTTTCAGATCCCCTCCACCTCCTCTACCACCAGCCAGATCAAAGTCTGCCCACCTAGCATTACTACGCAAAGAAGTTCGCATCCTGTTAGAGAAAAGAGCGATAGAAAAGGTACCTGCCGCTCAAAGGGGAAAAGGAGTATACTCCCGATACTTTCTAGTAGCAAACAAGGGTCGAGAAGGGGTCTTACGACCTATTCTGGACTTGAGACTGCTGAAAAAGTTCATCCGCAAACAGAAATTCAAAATGCTGGCTCTTCATCAGATTTTCCCTCAACTACACCGGGGAGACTGGATGTGCTTCATAGATCTACAGGATGCGTACTTTCACATTCCGATTGAAGGAATTTTCGATGTTTGGGTACAGTTTGTGATCGCCTCTCAACACTATCAGTTCAGAGTGCTGCCTTTTGGCCTCAAATCTGCCCCTCGCACATTCTCCAAGTGTGTAGCAATGGTAGCGGCACACATAAGAAAGCAGAAAATCTTCTTGAATCTTCTTGAACGTGGTGTTATCATGGCCCCTCCCTTCGAACCCGTCCACAAAGCTTCCTTGCAACACCTTACGTGGAAGACAGCTTTTCTGGTAGCCATTACTTCGGCTAGGAGGGTCAGTGAGATTCAAGCTCTGTCTTCGAGAGAACCGTACACGGTTTTCCATGATAACAGAGTCGTTACGAACTGCTGCGGCGGCGACGACCACAGTGAGTACTGCACCTAGCACACGGGGGGAGAGTGACACGCAACACGCCACACGCCCACCCCCACCCTCACCCACAACAACATACACACAAATACATGCAGCAACATTACATATACACCCCCCCCCCCACTCCCTGGAAGAACGCAAGACAAAAGGAAATGATTGTAATCATTAAAAATCCATTAGTCAAAACACCAAATTCAGTATATACAAATATGTACACCAACTACACAAGTCCGGATAGTGTACCAATCATTGTCCGTAGACCACTGGGCCCAAAATACATGGGCCAAGCCCACACATGATACCTGACACGAAACGGAGAGAACACTGCTGGGGCACCAGATCGAAAATACACAGGCACCTAAGGGGGTAGGGGGTGCACCTCAGCCTGATGAACGCACAACGCCACTGCTGCACGAGGGGGCTCCATGCCCATTGCTGTATCCTGGGGAGTGCAAAGCCACAGTCTCACAAGTCTCTCCAGTGGGTGGTTTGCCCACTGCCTTATCCTGGGGAGTGCAAAGCCACAGTTTCAAAAGTCTCTCCGGTGGTTGTTTTGCACACTGCTTTATCCTGGGGAGTGCAAAGCCACAGTCTCTCAAGTGGATAACAGTCTCCACTGGTTCTGGAAGGGGCTTGGTGCCCAGAGTGCTTCATCCTGCCACGGACTGAGGTAGTGGATGTCTTTCTCCACTGGTTCTGGAGGGGGCTTTGTGCCCAGAGTGCTTCATCCTGCCAAGGACTGAGGTACTGGATGTCTTTCCCCACTGGTTCTCGAGGGGGCTTTGTGCCCAGAGTGCTTCCTCCTGCCAAGGACTGAGGTAGTGGATGTCTTTCTCCACTGGTTCTGGAGGGGGCCTGGTGCCCAGAGTGCTTCATCTTGCCAAGGACTGTGGTAGTGGATGTCTTTCTCCACTGGTTCTGGAGGGGGCATGGTGCCCATAGTGCTCCACGTGCAGTGTGGCCGGTACAATTCCCTCACCTGGGTGTGTGTGCCACGAGATTGGCGAGGTTCAGGTAGCATGATACGCCATGGAGGCAGCGACATACCCCACACTGCTGCGGCTTCGCATTCCACATGCAGGTGCAAACAGTGATAGAAGTCATGCCTCATGGAAGCTGCCCAGGGTCCAGGAAGTCTCCTCCAGCCTGAGACGACTGACCACTGGGGATGGTAGCCATGTCAGCAGTGGTGCCAGTGTCCGAAGACACGCAGGGCCAATGGCGGTGCTTGCGGCGGTGCATGGGTCTGCACCTGCTGAGGGACAAAGCGGGACGTCTCCTGCAGCCTCGGACGGCTGCCCACTGGGGAAGAGGCTGGGAACTGTTGTTGAGGCTGTAGACGTGCCGGGGGCAGTGCAGGTGGCGGTGCAGGTAGCGGTTGTGGTGGCGGGGCAGCTAGCGGTGTTCGCCGCCATACAGGTTGGTATGGTCATGGACAGACACTGTGACACTGGTCCCTCAGTCGGTGCCACCATGCCCTCTCCTGACCTGCTCTTCAGCTTTTGTCCCTTCCCCAGTTTTGATGGTGCTGCAGTTGTCTTGTCACTATCCCCTTTTGTTTTTGCTGAGCCCTTGGTGGCTTGTGGTTTTGGCTATTCCCTCCGGGATGTGGGCACCTTCTTCACCTTGGCAGGTGGCGGAATGTCCTTGCCCTCGCTTCGTGGCACACTGGCAGCCCTGATGGGTGGCACACTCCATGACCCCGCAGTTGCTGGCACCACTGTGCCTGGGGATGTGGTGGCTGAGGTGCTGGGCTGGGACCTGGAAAGCCCTAGGTGAAGGACGGGGGGGAGGGGTGTAAGGAAGAGGTCAATGTTAGCCAGGAAGAGTTTTTTAGACACACTGGGACGGGAAGATGGAGGGGGTTTGGGAGTGGAGGTAGAGGTAGTGGCTGTAGGAGGTGTACGTCTGCTGAATTTGGGTGAAGGTGCATGGGCCGGAGGCTGTTGTGAGGTGGATGGCTGTTGGGTGGGTGTGTGCCTGTGTTTGTGTACTTTGGGAGGAGGGCTCACTGACACACTGGGAGAGGACACTGGGGATGTGTGAATGGTTGTGGGGGTCGTGGGTGCACGTGAGCAGTGTGTGGTGATGGGCGTGCTGGTGATGGAGGTAGTGGCTGAGGATGTAGTGCATGCAGGTGTGAGTGGAGATGAGACAGGGAGGGAGGGAGGAGGAGGACGTGGAGGAGGGGGACACAGTGGAGGCAGTGGATGTTGCTGTGTCTGCATGGGGATGGTGCTTGTGTGAGTGCCTGTGGGATGTGTGGTGCTTATGTTTGCCATGTCCACTCTTGTGTGTTGATGAGTGTGCATGCTGGTCTGATGGTGTGCTTGGGATAGGCTGAGGTACAGGGGTTTGGGTCTGGGTGGAGGAAGCTGGACGGGGAGGCTGGACACAGGGACAACGGCTGCCATCAGTGCTGAGGCCAGAGCCTGAAATGCTCTCTGTTGGGCTGCCTGCCCAGAATGAATGCCCTCCAGGTATGCATTTGTTTGTTGCAAATGCCTCTCTACACCGTGGATGGCATTCACAATGGTAGATTGCCCAACAGTGAGGGATCTCAGAAGGTCAATAGCCTCCTCACTGACCATGGGGTACGAGGCCTAAGACCAATTGCTTCACACCTGGAAGTCAAAGGAGCCTGACTAGGTGTAGATGGCTCTTACCACTGGTGGGATTGGGATGCCACATAGCCTGCCTCACAAGGGGCCTTGCCTACCAACTTCGGCCTGGCCTAGGGGAACTCACTGCCCACCTCCCACACCCAGACACCTCGTAATGCTTGCAGTCAGCTGAATGAGAGTGTACTCACCCCCTTGGGGCTGCTGTGATGCCCTCAAGCGCCCATCCAACCCTGGATACGCCACCGCCAGGATCCAGAACATCAGCGGGGTCATGGTGCGACGGGCACCCCTCACACGTTGGGAGGCCATCCCCAGCTGGGCCTCCACCGTCTTCTTGCTCCAGCGGCGCAGGTCCTCCCATCTTTTACTGCAGTGGGTGCTCCGTTTGTGGTAGACCCCCAGGGTCCGGACGTCCTTGGCGATGGTACGCCAAATACCCTTCTTCTGGTGGGCGTAGACCTAGAGGAATGGTACAGGGGGAAAGGAAATTACTTACCCGTCCGGACCGTCATACTCATTGCCCACCAGTTCCCATCCATGCCCTGACGCACATACACACCCCATCCGCACATGCAGGCCTCAGCCCCCCCCCAATGTATCTTCCATCCACACCACTCAAAACAGGCATTGCCCATGCAACATGCTCACAGTGTACTCACCTGTTTGTCTGGAGGACCGTACAGTTGCGTGTACTGGGGGAGGACCCTATCCACTAGTTTCTCCAACTCCTCCGAAGTGAAGGCAGGGGCCCTTTTCCCAGACACTGTAGCCATTGTTGCTTCCAGACACAGGCCACAGCAGCACTTGCAGTGTAGGTCCTCTCCTGTTGAAGGTCAGGTATCAAGTGAGTGAACAGACAGAAAATGGCGGTCACGTCCACGGCGGTGCGTACTGTCACCGCCGGCGTACATCGTCATTGGCTCCTGGGATCCATAGGGCCCAATATTAACCAATGTAGAATTGCTCTGCGGTCTTCAAACACCCGCTGCAATGGTGTACAACGCCAGCGCTGTTAACTCATATCCCCTTGTCCCACCTTACAGGTCAGGCAGCCGCCATTTCAGGAGGCCACATGGGATGGATGTTAACTGCGTCACACCTATCTAGGCCGGGAATATAGACAGATACCGGCACATTGCGGCTTGATGACGTTTCTGCAAATAACACATTGTGATACCTCAGTGTTGGATGACTCTCTGCTCGCTGTTCTCCTCCATAGGGCACGTCCGCTGGGGCAGGTAATGAGATGGTAGCATCCTCCGGTGTACAGACCCCTGGTGGACCTGTTGACAATGGAAGAGAGACACACCCTTGTCACATACAGACTTGATCGTGCAACAATCCAGGAACTGTGTGCCTAGTTGGAGCCAGACCTGATGTCAGCTATCCGCCATCCCACAGGAATCCCCCCTCCAGTGCAGGTGCTATCAGTGCTCCATTTCCTGGCCAGTGGGTCTTTTCAAACAACAGTGGCCATGGCATCAGGGATGTCCCAGCCAATGTTCTCTAACGTGTTGTCCAGAGTGTTGTCTGCCCTGCTGAAACACATGCGCAGCTACATAGTGTTCCCTCAGGTCGAGGATTTTCCCACAGTGAAAGGTGATTTCTATGCCCTGGGACATATCCCCAACATCATAGGTGCCATTGAAGGGACACATGTGGCATTCGTCCCCCCCGCAGGAATGAACAGGTGTATAGAAACCGAAGAGCTACCATTCGATGAATGTGCAGATGGTGTGTTTGGCAGAACAGTACATCTCCCATGTGAATGCCAAGTATCCTGGCTCTGTGTATGACGCTTACATTTTGAGAAATAGCGGCATCCCTTATGTGGTGGGGCAACTCCAGGGGCACCGTGTGTGGCTAATAGGTGAGGCCAAGGTCCCAATAGAGTTGACATAGGTGTCTGGGTATGGGGCTGTCCCTAAGGGATAGTGTGTGTCTAACAGTTCTCCCTCGACATTTGCAGGTGACTTTGGTTACCCCAACCTGTCATGGCTACTGACGCCAGTGAGGAATCCCAGGACAAGGGCAGAGGAACGCTACAATGAGGCACATGGGCGAACTAGGAGGGTGATCGAATGCACCTTTGGCCTCCTGAAGGCCAGATTCCGGTGCCTCCATATGAAAGGTGGTTCCCTATACTACTCACCGAAGAAGGTGTGCCAGATAATCGTGGCCTGCTGTATGCTGCACAACCTGGCTTTGCGACGCCAGGTGCCTTTTCTGCAGGAGGATGAGCCAGATGGTGGTCTTGTGGCAGCTGTGGAGCGTGTGGACAGTGAAGAAGAGGAGGCAGAAGAAGAGGATATCGACACCCAAAACAACATCATCATGCCATACTTCCAGTGAGACACAGGTAAGATGTTACTGCTTCCCACATCTCATACTATTGTTTGAGCTAGCATAAGTCTGTCATTTTCATTCAGTGTATGGACCCTGACTTGTCACTTTGACTTTCAATTTCACAGATCTGGGTCCTACTTCGTGCCCTATGCTATGTTTACTCCTGGCCTACAGCTGTGTTACATTGGTATGTGAACAAGTAAATTGACATTGCTATATTCCATAGTTATTGCAATTACACATTTGTGAAAGCACAGACTGACTCCAGATTGTTTTGTGATTGTAGTGTGTTTATTCCTGTGCAAATAAGTGGAGGGGTTTGTAAAATGGGCTGGGGTGATGGTGGAGGAATGTCCATGGCAGAGTCCAGTCTATTTGTTTCACAGGTGCATTGTCCAAAGGGGCATAGGAAGTTGAGCAATGGCAGTTTAAGGATGGACAGGGTGACCTAGTGGGACAGAAGGGTGACATTCAGGGGGGTCTAATTTCCTGGCGGGGGTCTTGGCAATGTTCTCTGTCTTGTTCCTGGATCTCAGGGACCGTTTGCGGGGTGGTTCTCCATACGCAGGGGGTGGGGTGCTGGTGTCCTGTTGTTCCTGTGGCGGGGCCTCCTGTCCACTAGCGGAGGTGGAGGGCTGTTTATCGTCCAGGCTAGTGTCAGGGGCCCCTTTGTTGTGCCACTGTATCCCTCCTGGTGTTGAGAAGGTCTTGCAGCACCCCTGCAATGGTGACCAGTGTGGTGTTAATGGACTTCAAGTCCTCCCTGATCCCAAGGTAGTGTTCCTCCTGCAGCCGCTGGGTCTCCTGAAACTTGGCCAGTACCATTGCCATGGTCTCCTGGGAATGATGGTAAGCTCCCATGATGTTGGAGAGTGCCTCGTGGAGTGTCAGTTCCCTGGGCCTGTCCTCCCCCTGTCGCACAGCAGTCCTCCCAGTTTCCCCGTTATCCTGTGCCTCTGTCCCCTGAACCGTGTGCCCACTGCCACTGCCCACAGGTCCCTGATCGTCCTGTGTTAGTGGGGTTCCCTGGGTTCCCTGTAGTGGAGGACACACTGCTCATTCACGTGTCCTGGGGACAGAGGGATGAGCCCGCTGGGTGGGTGCTGTGCTGGTGTTTCATGAGGGGGGGGGAGGGTCTGTGGTGGCTTGTGACAGTGGCAGGGGAACCGACTGTCCCGAGATCCCAGATGGGCCGGGCTGGTCATCTTTATCCAGGCGTGCAGAGCTGCTGTCATCACTGTGGGCCTCTTCTGTGGGGGGACTGGGTATGTCTGGCACCTCCTGTCTGGTGACGTTGGGTAGGGGTCCTGTTGGGGTGTAAATGCATAGTTATTGTATCTGTGTGTGCCATCGTGTCCAATGGGTGAGTGACACTCTACTCCTGTGCTTGCATTATTGTCTTTGCCCTTGTGTCATTGTTAATTTTGGGGCCTGGGTGAGTCTCTGTACTGGACATGCTTGGGTGATGGTTGTCCATGCATCGGTGTTACATGCAGGGCTTGGTTTTGGGATGCGTGGGTTGTGTTGGTGGGGTAACTGTGGGTTGTTGGGGTGATGGGTGTGAGGGTAAGGGCGGGAGTATGTGATGGCATGCAGGTGGGGTGGGGGGGATAAAGTAGTAAAGATATTTCTTACCAGAGTCCAGGCCTCCTGCTACTCCTGCGAGGCCCTCAGGATGCATAATTGCCAAGACCTGCTCCTCCCATGTCGTTAGTTGTGGGGGAGGAGGTGAGGGTCCACTGCCAGTCCTCTGTACAGCAATCTGGTGTCTGGAGACCACGGAACACACCTTCCCCCGTAGGCCGTTCTACCTCTTCCTGATGTCATCCCGTGTTCTTGGATGCTGTCCCACTGCGTTTACCCTGTCAACAATTCTCCGCCATAGCTCCATCTTCCTTGCAATGGATGTCTGCTGCAGCTGTGATCCGAATAGCTGTGGCTCTACCCGGATGATTTCCTCAACCATGACCCTGAGCTCCTCCTCAGAGAACCTGGGGTGTCTTTGGGGTGCCATGGTGTGGGTGATGTGTGAGGTGGTGTCTGTTGTGATGTGTGAGGGCATGTGTTGGTGTGTGTTGTTTGAGGTGAGTGGATGTTGTGTAAGTGATGGTGTTGTGTGTCTGTGGATGCTGGTGTTGTTTTAGGTAGTGTCTCTCTCTGGCCTGCTTTCAAATTTCTGGTAGTAAGGGTTTGTGGGTGATGTGGGTGTGTGTTTTATATTGGATTGGGTGTGTGGGTGTGTGGGTGTGGTGTGTGTATGTGTATCAGGTGTGAGTATTTTGAATTGTCCAATGTGGTTGTGTTTTGTATATGTGTGTGTATTTTGAGCGCGGCGGTGTGTACCGCCAATGGTTTACCGCAGTTGAAACACTGCCGTGTTGATTTGTGGGTCGTGATAGTGTGGGCGTATTCTTGTTGGCATGACGGTGTCGGTTTTGGTATCGCCAGTTTATCACTGACCTTTGGTGTGGCGGACTTGTGTGGGTGTCTGTATTGTGGCGGATTCCGGGCTGTGGGTCGTAATACCTGTAGCGGAATTCCGCATACGCAGCGGTATGTTGGCGGTCTTCTGCACAGCGATAAGCGGGATTTACCGCCAGGGTTGTAATGAGGGCCCATGTGTCTAATCTATAGAGTTTTTATCACCGTAAAAAAGTACTGACCTAACTGTGAACCAACTGTCACCTCACCTTCACCGCTGAGACATGGTGGGATACTGGAGGGGCTCAGGGTCCTAAATGCACAGTGCCAAATTTTTGGTTCTGCTGTACTAAATTGCATGCAGCCTATTGGCTAATAATGCTTTTTCTTGTCAATGTAGTTTTCTCTTTTCAGATGTGTTGTTTGTACTTTCTGTGATTTTCACTTGGGCTTCAGAAAGTTTTTAATTCTAAGGAAGAGTTTTGGTGTATGTTTTTTAAAAATAAAAATAAATCCATAGAAATAAAGCATTTTAGCCTGTTTATCAACTTAGACTGTATTGCTATTTTGCTCATGTATACATGATTCTTGTATGAAAATTATCTACTAAAATGTTGTTTTTCATATATATTTCATACATATACATGTCTTTTTTTGTATATGCTCTGGGGTCCCCGCACGGAGGCGGGAATATTCAATGTTTATGACTTTGATGAGGATACCCCTGGAAGAGAACTAGGATTTACAAGTAAGTAACTTATCCTTCCAGTCCATATGCTAAGGGTCTGTAGGATCTTCAAACAGACTGAGAATTAACATTACTGTTGCCAATAATGAGGGGGGTTTGCAGGAGTGTACTAGCAAACTTGTGAATGTATTACTGATGATAGATACGGGGAGAGACCATGTGTTAAGTATTGCCAAAAATATAAACATTAAGGAACTTTTTTTCTAAGCCACGATTGATGAAACTATTACTGTTATGGCAGAATCAGGTGTGCCAGTCACTATTCTAGCTGATAGCACTTTTTATAAGATGTGCCCCAAAGACACTTGTTTAATACCTGTTGACATCAACCCCAAGGCATTTGGAGAGCAAGATGTAGACTTGCTTGTATATTTCACGTCTTGTATGGAGACCCACACAAAAATATATGTTTCTCCTAAAGGTAGAGACATAGTAGATAGGAAGGACTTAGCAAAGCTAGGAATATATTTATGATTTGGTCATGATGTACCTATTGTGCTCAGATAGATGCCCATTCTAACTATCAATTCTAGTAGCAATGTGAAGCAGCTAATGTTACAAAGGTTTCCAAGTGTGTTACTGATACCATAGGGACTGTGAAGGGTTTTGAACACAGCATAAAACTTAAGAATGATGCTGCCCCAGTAGTGCATAAAGTGAGATCAGTACCCATGAGCGTGAGAGAGAGCTTGACTAAATTACTCACAACTCACAACTAAAGGGGTTATTGCGGCTTCGGATTCATCTGAATGGGTTTCCCCAATTCACAAAAAAAAGATTGGGTCATTTGAGGCTATGTGTAGACCTTAGGTCGGTCAATCAAAATATAGTAGTCGTAAATCTTCCATTGCCACGCATCCAGGAGATGGTGGCAAATATTGGAGATGCCCAATATTTCAATACCATTGACCTACACTCAGCATACCACCAAATTGCTCTCACTCCTGAGCCCCAGTCTTTAACAATGTTTCTAACACCATTTGGTGTGTTTAAATATTTAAGGCGTCCTTTTGGTCTTGCCTCAGCTGCAAGTGTTTTCCAAAAACTGATGGACAACCTGT
The DNA here is from genome assembly GCF_031143425.1 of Pleurodeles waltl. Lineage (NCBI taxonomy): Eukaryota > Metazoa > Chordata > Amphibia > Caudata > Salamandridae > Pleurodeles > Pleurodeles waltl. The sequence continues at coordinate 1,326,861,511 of NC_090446.1, read as the reverse complement.
TTAGTGGTGAAAACCAAGTACAAGCATTCCAGGATGATATCCCAGCTTTCACAAAGACTAAAGAGGAACACATACAATCATTCTGAAAAGGGTTTTCAACATCTTGGAGGAGCATGGCCTGACAATGAAGGTGGATAAATTTAATTTTATGGCAAAAGAGGTAGAATATTTGGGACCCACGGTTTCTGGTACTGGGATCAAACCGAAGGCATGTAATGCTAAAGTTATAATCGATGCACCCCTATCTATTGATAAAGACTCACTCAAGTCTGTTTTGTGCCTTTGCGAATATTATGCAAGATTTGTCCTTGGTTATGCTTTTTTAGTACAACCATTGCATTCTCTTCTAAAGAAAGGAGCAAAATTTTAATGGTCACAGGTGATTAACCAAGCTTTTGAAGACATCAAAAAACTAGTTCTATCCGCTCCCTCATTGCAACCGTATGAGCCAGAGGTTAATTAATTTATTACAGTGGATGCCAGTTTGAAGGGCATAGGTGCGGGAATTAGACAATGGGTTAGTAGAAAATAAAACACTGTAGCTTTTGCCTCCAGAACCCTTGAGGAGGCTGAGGCAAATTATTGCACTATAGAAAGAGAAGCCCTGGCCTGTATGTGGGCAGTGTACAAATTCAAGACGTATATTTGAGGATCATCATTTGATCTACATACTGGTTCTAAGCCACTTGGATATCTTCTGAGTGGTAATGGTCTGGGCAAAGCCTTTGTACATTTGATTTGTCTTCTTGCCAAACTTCAAGAATACAATTTCAGGGGTGTGGAATTTATTAAAATATCTACTTGTCCAGGGGACAGGTTGCTTCTCAAATCTACTTGTCCTGTAAAAAGATCTACTTGTCCCTTTGGTGCCACGTAGTGTGGCGACAAATGATGGCAGCAATCTCATTATGTAAGAGCTCTGATAATAGCCTCTCTGATTATGCCAGGGCTACTACCATAGTAGGGGTTGAATACTTGCAGTTTCAATCCCTACTGTAGCAATTTCCTTATTTTACCACCTTTCTGCAGATCTGCATACTGGGGCTGGAGGAAGCAGTAAGCAATAGTTTCAGGGCTGGAATGCCTTTGAGTCTGCAAACCTACTAACCTGCATGTTTTAAAGATTTTTACCAGCTTCTCTCTAATATTTTCCCATAATAAGAAAGGTTGGACATTTACTCCTGACAATGGCAGAATTAGAACTTCTTCCAGGGTTGGGAAGAAAGTGGCTGGAGGGAAAAATGCTCAATAGATTTTCACATGAGCAAATCTACACATCGTATTTACCCATGCTAAAATACAGTTCACAAATATTTTATAGGGGTACGACACATACCATGGGTGCACTTTTGTGAATTTCTTTAAGAATTTGGGGCCACATGTAGGTAGGTTCAGATTTGCGAACTGCAAATTGCGAGTCGCAAATCCGAATGTTGGATGGTGTCCTTGACACCATTTGTGATTCGCAAGGGCTTTGCAAATGCCCACCTCATGAATAATCATGAGATGGGTTGCAATTTGCGACCCCCTCGCGAATGGCGGCCCTCACAGGGATGGTGGCCTGCTGGAGACAGCAGACCACTATGTCTGTGACTGCTTTTCAATAAAGCAGTTTTTTTTTTTTTTTTTTTGTAATGCAGCCCGTTTTCCTTAAAGGAAAACGAGATGCATAACAAAAACGAAAAGTGAAACGTTTTCGTTTCATTTTTTCAGAGCTGGCAGTGGTCCGCCGGACCACTGCCTGCTCTGAAAAAATGTTTACAGTGACATTCACAATGGGGATCCCTTCCCTTTTGCGAAAGTGTTAGCACCCATTTGAAATGGGTGCAAACTGCGATTGGTTTGTGACCGCGAACTACATTGCACTGCGAGTCGCAATTAGGAAGGGAACACCCCTTACTAATTGCGAGTCGCAAACCCGTTTTGCGATTCGGTAACCAGGTTACCGAATCGCAAAACTGGGTTTGTGCATCGCAATGTGCTTTTTGCACGTCGCAAACAGCGAAAGTCGCTGTTTGCGACAAGCAAAAAGCTACCTACATGTGGGTCTTGGTCCCTAATTAGGTCTGGTGTTAACAAAGACATTTTGTTTTTATTAAACTTCTATTTCTCTCTCTTTCGGCTGGCTTTACTGTGAGTGATCGCATTCTGCTCTTCCACAAGGGGCATATTGGCACACAAAGTAGTTTTGTTCAGTGTCAGGAACTACAGTGGCAATCAGTGACGTAACGAAACTGGAGGGTGCCCCTTTGCAAAGAACATTGAGGAGCCCCCTCTCCAGACTCACTCAGGGCAGGTGCTGTGCTGAAGGGGCCCCCTGGAGGGCGGCTGCAGGGCCTTTGTTATGCCGCTGGTGGCAACGTGTGCTTTTAGAGTTCAAAAACATTTTGGTTTTTTTTTGCCAGTGTTTGTTACAATGTTTAGGGCCTGGTAGCTCCCACAACAATAAAGTGTTACAAAAGCCATATCAAAACAAGACACGCATTGATGAAACTAAAAGACTTATAAAAATATGTCAGATCAGTTGGCTTTGTCAGTGTTTGTTTATTTTCATGCTTCCCATAATCGTGTTGAAAATGATTACACTGATTTTCCATTAGAAATATCTTTGGGAAATACTAGCATGCATCAACACATTTTACTAAATGACACTTCATTTGCATCTAATCAGAGAGCATTCTGGGAGCATTATACTTAGCCTCATAGCCTAAACTTTTCAAACGTGTATACACGTTTTTTTTTTTTTTGTACTGGAACCAACGTCAGTAGTGAAGTGTGACCTTAAAACATTTATTTACAGCACTCACCCTAATAATGAAGGCTTTCAAATAATGAACCATAAATACAAGTTTGAACAGCATTATCTTTTGGAAACACATTACCTCAACTGCAGAGAGTTCCACTCCCTGTAAACAGGCAGCCAAAGGGTTTGTGTTGCAGAGGGTTGGGCCTACTTGTCCCAAGGACAAAGTAAACATAAAAACTTGTTGCCCTTGACCCCAAACAAGATGTCCCGGGCGTCGGGCGATAGGAATTCCACATCCCTGAATTTTAACATGAAACATAGTCAAGGGGAAAATTGCTGGGCAGATTGCTTATCACGTTTACCTTTAGCAGAGTCTGGTAAGATGATACATGATGAGGAAGTGTGTGTTGTAGCTTTGATGGATGTCATATCAGCATGCAACGATATAATTTCTAAATATGAATGGTTGTCCACCACACAACAAGATAGTATTTCACAAAAAATCTTACATTATATGAAAGTTGGATGGCCACCTACTAAATTGCTGCCAGGAGAATTGAGATGCTTTTATCAAGCTGCAGCTGAATTGTCATGTGAAAACCAATTGCATATGCAATAATTTATTTGTACCACCCATAGCTTTGCGTGAACGTATTGCAGAAATGGCACACAGTGGACACTTGGGTATTTCAGTTACATCTAAAAAATTAAAACAGTACTTCTGGTGGCCAGGTATAAACAAAACAGTTTCAGCCTTGATGGAAAAATGTCCACAGTGCATTGTGTCTAATAAGCATTGGAAACCTAATCACAAACCATTGTTTCCCATACCCTCCAGGTCCTTGGGTCAAAGTAGCAATGGACTTTTCTGACCCTTTTAGTATTTTGCCCAAAGGACAGAAATTCTTGATAGTTTTGGTTGATTATTTTTCAAAGCGGGTATACTATGATATAGTTAAATCACCCTGTGCCAGGTCAGCCATTGAATTTCTTGAAAAAATATTTTTGATTGAAGGTAGCCCTCAATATAATGGTACCCAAAACGGAATGCACTTTGTATCTAAGGAAATATCCAACTTCATGACCAAGTCTGACATTACTCATTTACAAGGGCTAGGGCTGGGGCTCTCTTTAGGGCTCAGTGTTAGAGCTGGGTTGCTTTTTAGGGTTAGGGCTGGGGCCGTTTTCAGGGCAGGGACTGTTTCTAGGTCTTAGCGTTAAGGCTGGGGCAGTTTTTAGGGTTGGGGATGTTTTAAGGGCTCAGGGCCAATCTTCCAATGGACTTGTTTAAAGAGCTAACCCATTACTTAACAGAGGGTATCCAAACTGCTATCTCTTCACATATTGATGTAAATGTTTTCTAAAAAAATAAAAAAACAGTTTGGGCATGTCTTACGACACCTCATTCCGCCACTGAAGTAACACCTTTCCAAAGTTTATGTGGCAGAGAGGCTAGAACAAAACTCATACCTGGATGGTTGTGAAAAAAACACAGGATCTTGTATCCAAAAATACCTGGGAGTTTCAGAAGGAAACGCATTTAGACAGAAAGTATTAGAGAATCAAATTAAACAGAAGGAGTATTATGATCATAAACACAGAGTACATGTATATTCCTTTACAGGTAAATGATTGGGTTCCTATAAAGACACCCAATAAAGTTTTGAAACGAGAATCCAAATGTACTTTACCTGTAAAAGTGGTAAGAACAAGTAAGGTTGCAGTGCTTTTGCAGGGGAAAGGTTTGTGGAATAGGGGCAGTGTCATAGCCAACTCCAAAGCAGAAGCTGAAATTTCTTCTAAAACTTGAGGAAATATTTGCGAAAATGATTCTGTGTTGTCTACTGATGTTTATATTCTATATATTCTATAAATGATTCTACTTTGTCTGTTAATGATACCGACTACATATACTGGATGTACTACGACTACTACTTCCTATGAAAATTCAGAAACTTCTATTAGAGGCAATCTCAGGGAAATTTCATACCACTCACTAGGTGGGAGACCTAAGAATTCTAGAGTGACAAAATACCAGCTAGGTTTCAGGATTTTAAAATGTACTAGTCTTTAGTATTCTTTGATATTTATGCATTTTGCCATATATATCAGTTCAAATGTTTTACTTTGTGGTAAGGGAGGGGGTGATGTAGTATATAGACTCCTCAATGGTGCATTTATTGAGTAGTACATGTATTCTGTAGCACTTTGATGTCATGTTCTATTTAGGATCATTGAGTGAGTTCTGGGAACTGCTACAGCAGCTATCCCGATGCTCAATACTGACTGGATGCTTAACTTGTGGGTTCGTTTCTCTTACTGCAAATAAAAGATACCTAATTATACAGAAGCTTGTGCTGGATCTGTCATCGCCCGCATCTGCCATACTTCAGCCGTATGGTAAATCTCCTACCATACAGAGTCTTTATGGCCCGCCTAATTCTCTTTCCCATTGATTTGTTTTGTGATTGTGAGTGCACTGGTTACTGGCTCCTGAGCTTAGATACCTCTCTGACGAGATTTCTATCACTCTCGTATGTCAGGATCCAACGTTCGAGTTAACAGCCAAAGCCTAATCTAGTTGTATTTCTTTTTGTTTCATGAGTGGCATATTTCTTTGGAATATCAGTGAATCATATGATTTCATTCCCCTCAAACATGCTTCTCACCCTTTGCAATCCTCCTGCCGCCATGTTTCAGTATTTTAGTTTCCAACGCCTACTGTAAAGTCTAGATTTCTACATTTGGTATCAAAGAGGATAAAAAGGTCTTGAAGTTTGAGTTTCTGGCTACTGCATGCCATACTCCCAAGGCATCCCTTGTTATTGGAGAAGAGTAGAGTCCCCAGCCTCTCTGTTTTTTGGAAGCAAAGGGACTCATCCTACGTACATCCGGGGCACCTCCTGATCGATAAAACACCAGTGTTTTTCAGTTTCTTCGTAGAGCCATTGAGCCATGTAGCACCATTGCAGCACCTGATAATATTTACTTATGTTGAGGAATCCTAGGCCGCCCCCTGTCCCATTTTGCATCTCGCTTGTGGACATTCACTGCATTTTCCCCAGCCTAAATAAAGTTGTCAGTAATGTTCTTTAGTTTGTGTAGCCTTCCATAAGAGACCGGGAATTTAATCCTTTGAAACAGAAAACGTATGCAGGGCAGTGTGGTTATTTTTATTACCACGATCCTGGTACACTACCAAAAGTCCTTTCATTTGCCAAGATTCCAGCTCCTTTTGAATGGCATGCACCTTAGAGTGTAGTTTATCCGACAAGTGTCTTAAACGAAGGGTTCTAGTTGGATGCCCAGGTAGAGTATAAATATGTTGGATCATAGGTGTATTTCTACTTCAGTTCCAGTACTTGCTGTGAAACCGATATGTTCACGATTTCTGACTTAGTTAGCTTGACCTTAAAATCCAACTTTCTACCAAAAGCTTTTATTTTCGTCATAAGAGTCAGAATAGACCGGAATGGGTTACCATAACATCCTCCACATATATAGTGAAATTTGTTATGTTTTTCCGTAGTTCCACTCCTTGCACACTAGCATTCCTCCTGATTTTTCTGCAAATGGCTCGATTGAGAGAGCAAACAGTAAGAGAGATCGGCAGCAACCCTGTTTCATTCCCAACTAATTGTAAATCCTATATACGACCGTTGACTGATAGTAAGAGCTACGTACCCAGTTCTTGAACCTGAAACTCCAGCCCAAACCTTGCTGACGTGATATGTGAACATTCATTTTACCTGATGTATGCTTTTTTCAGCATCAAGGTAGAGTCATGTGAATCACATGTGCATTCCTGCCAGCATCCAATAGTGCCTCCTTTTGAGATCTTTAAATTTCCTCTACCAGGCAGGCCAATCTTTATGTATTTTTCTGCACAATTTCTACCTGCTACAAACCTAGTTTTTTCTGGGGTCATCATACCTAGGAGGCACCCACCAATGTTCCCTCTAATATTTCTTCCTGATGTGTGGCAACACAGGTGCGTGCACACCTTTCTAGCTAGTTTGTGCAGCCGAGTGATCAGGTGTCAAACTAGGAAACTTGACTAGCTACCACTTGAAAGTTGATAACAAGCATTGGCAATATCAATAGGTCTGGCTCATAAATAAAAGTGCCTCCTTAGTCATTGATGAGTTTAGACACAGAATAAGTCATCATACATGCATTCTATTACTATCCTTGCACTCATGCATCCCCTCATCACTCACTCTTACATTCACTCATTTACACAACCACAATAAAATGAATACACAAACTCAGCAACAATATGCAAGATAAATAAGAAGCACAAACATACATGAAAATAACGTGCTATCCCCTAAAAATGTCAGACATATGCTTGCAATAACAAAATTAAACAAAGCAGAGAGTGGCTGCCTTGCTTTGGTACTGTACATACTGTCTATTGTTATTGTTCCATCTGACTGCCAAGTTTAAAAACCAACATGTTGCCTATCTTGTAATGGTAAAAACAATTAAACCTTTTATACAATATCCTTCTATGGTGGTCAGGTGGTTTATGTGGATTGGCTGTACACGTTGCTGTACACTGCAGATGAGATCAGTGGCAAGTAAATAGCCAATTAGAACTGTCTTTGGAGTTGTAGCATGCTTTAATGATAAAAATGAAAAGAGGAGGGTGAAAGAAATGAAAAGAAGCCTCTAACTAGGAAATGGAAAACTAAAGCACTGCCCCATTAGCCTTTGCACTGACGTGCTCTCATTTTCAGGTGGCTGTGCACATGTGAACAGATAAATGTCACTCATGTGGCAAGAGAGTCAAAGACTGAAGTGGTATGTCTATATAACTCCTATATATAGCAGTGGTATGTGTAGTATTTTTATTACAAGATCTTGAAAGACAACTTTCAAAGACTGTCAGACCTTTCAAAGAGATTCTAGGAAGACTTATTACAGTATAAATACTGTACCCCTAAGATTTGTCCAAGGGGTAATCAATGCAAACATTCTTGCCTGTGAGATTGCCTGTAATAATATACATCTGCAGGCTTTAACAGGGTGCAATAACAATCCACACTTAGAGGTCTATTGACTTTGAGAGGTGTGTTTTTATTTCATAATAAATACGTTGTCGTAGATTGACTCTTGCTCTAGGCAAGACTGCTGGTTTAAGGATGACAGTACTTATGTTTGTAGGCAACTATGCCAGTCCTACAACAAGTCGCAGCTGTCGTCCCAACCCTCCCAGCTCACAAGCAGCACCTCACCAAAAACCCAAACGGTAGAAGGTGATTTGTGGCAGCCTTTACGCATGGACTCAAGAGTGTGACATCTCAGGGAATGTTGTGGTTAAACCGAGAGTACCCCTTTCTCACATGAACAACATGTCTCAATCAAACACAGGCAACAAAGAAGATGCAATAAGGTTTCAATAGTTTTTATTTAACAAAACTGCAATCTCCGATAAGTTGCTTGGGCTGCAATGATTACAGTAATGAATAATGCAAGAAACAGAATGGTAAAGACAAGAGTCATCAATACAAAGACCCCCACCATCTTGCAATGACATAAAATGACATGAGATATGAAATATGTTCTAATACCCTAATGTCATGTACCTAATCTCTAACCTAAAAGTTAGCTAGGTGTGTTATACCTAATCTGCCTATGCCATGTTCATGGGAAGAGCCCCCCCAACCCTTGTTACCTTGGAATGAGGTCTCTAGCTCAGACTCCGTAGGGACACAAAGACTGGGTCAGCGTCAAGGTGACGTGCAGCATCAATAGCATCTGGTCGGAATCCCTCTATCTGCCTAAGTGAGGTACATTTATACAGATTTGCTCGGGCCCCTGATTTTGGTCTGTTTCCAAACAATAGATAATAAGACATGCTTCGGACGGCAATTTATGTAAACAATTCCCTCAAAAGCGGGAAAAGGGAAAGTACCTAATATTAACACCTACAGTTTATTTATCTTTGTCACTTGATATTGATGCCTTAGCACGGTGGTACTGATTACGTGAAACTAAAACATTGGCCTAACTAGAAACAAGGCAGCCATATTAAAAGATATAATTAAATAAATGCGCTAAAACAAAGCAAACTAAGGGCCTGATTCTAACTTTGGAGGACCGTGTTAAACCGTCCCAAAAGTGGCGGATATACCACCTACCGTATTACGAGTTCCATAGGATATAATGGACTCGTAATACGGTAGGTGGTATATCCGCCACTTTTGGGACGGTTTAACACCGTCCTCCAAAGTTAGAATCAGGCCCTAAGTAGGGTAAAAGTCACTGGGTGACGGGGGCACAAGTCTGCAAGCCAAAGGCTAAGCTAACTCCTGTTTCCCATTAAAACAAGATAGGATTTACTACAAAGTCAGGCCTACTGCCAATTTCAGAAATTTTCGCATGAGATAGAACAGAGTTATTGTATATGAAACAACTTTTACCATTAACCAATCTGGTCCATAGTTTTCGTTAGTGGCTCATCAGTGTAATAGAGGCTGGCCGGCTTAACTAAGCATAAACTTTCCTGCAAGGCACCCATCAATAAAATTGCAAATATAGGCAAAATTGCTGTTGTCGAATTAAAAAAAACAAAAAACTAAAAAGGCTACCAAGGATTATCATAGTGCAAATCTTCTATCTTCACAGTTTGGCTGAGTCATTCACCAACACCAAGACCCTTGCCTATTACAGTAATCTGTGAAATTCTGTGGAAGTAAAAGCTAGGTATACTGCCTTTGTCATAACGTTTTATAATAAACAGATCAGATGTATGGCATCAGACATAAGTTTTCCCAGTGAATGAATCAGTTCTATAGTCTTTTCTTTTGGCTTCACACCATAACCGGCACAGTGCGCAGAAGCTGATAACCAGCATGCATAAAGTTAAAAAATTACAAATGTGATTACAAATATCTATTGATCCTCTCTCACAGTTGTCAATGTTAGTAAAAATTACAATTAGCCCTGCTAAGGATTCTGGTTCTTGCTTTTGTTTCAAATCAGGCGCAGACTATAAGCAAGGCCACTGGAATTAAGCAATTTTGCAATTGCAGTATTCCTGCATATTTGTGTTTTCCCGTATTTGCCACATAATCTATCATCTACTACATAATCTGCAGATTTTAACAAAAAAAAGATTGTTTCTAGCTCAAACAGATCATATATTACTAGAACTGCAGCAACACGTTGTCATACAGAGGAAGGCCTTTTGCAAAGGTTGACTGGCCCCTTTTCTATTGCCTATTGCTGTATTTGGGTGTTACACTGGTACTAATAAGGTGATCCCTTTGTCCTTTGTCGAGACAGTGTTAAACCGTGCAAAAATGCCAAAATAAGTAAGCAATGCTATCACAAAATGTGCCACATTGTGCAGCATAATTTGCCTTTTCTTGCTGCATAATTCAGTACACCTTGTCTCATAATTTGGTTCTTCCTGGCTAAAGAATTCCAGTGGCGCTAACTGTAAGGAAATGGAATCGGAGTACCCATCTGTGTAACCCTTACTTTGGATGGAAAGAACTGAAAAGATAAATACCTGTAGTAGGACTGTGGGAATTAATTTTACTGAATATTTTTGAACTTATGAAAATTCGCAACAATGAAAATCAGAGGAGTTTTAAATTACACTTTAACTTAGAAGCCACCAGAGGGTACTGTGCAGACCCGGGCCCTGGCACCACTGCACCTGTGGCACAATTTCTATCAGTGTCGCTCTTTAAAACAAAACAAAAGGAGTTTCAGCTGTGTAAATACACAGCTCTGTCAGCTGGTGAGTTTTAAAACTATCAGCATCCCAAACTGATGGCCTTAAGTTAGTTATACACTTTCAGCCTCTGGGGTGCTACTTATAGCTGACACATGAATGGTAAATGTGTGTCCCAACTTCAAAGAAAGTTCATGTCTGGGATTCCCCAAGGTATTCCGCAGATTGGACTTTGGGCTGTAGTGAAGTCTCTGGGGCTGCTCTCCTGCTGCTTTGAGACTGCCTTTCACTACAGGTATTAACACTTCCTTGATTAGAATTTTTAAATACAAAAACACGTCTTTAAAAATGTATTCAGTAGCGCTTGTGCTTGACCGGGACCTAGTCACAATTTTGAAGCTGACCGTGATGGAGCCCTGCTCGGATACACTGAGCAAGAGGCCTCAGACAAAGTTTTACCTATTGACTTAGTCGTTTTTCTGGAGCTTTTTCTCTTGTCGTCGGGCGAGCCTTCTCGTCAGGCCAGGATCTGATGCAACGTTCTCAGCTTGAGTTTCAGCGCAACCCTGGTCAAATCCTGGAAGTCTAGACGACGGGGAAAAGATCCGGAGCTTCAGTGAGACGAACTTGAAATTCAATTCAGGCTAGCTCGTGGTTCGGCAGCGGTGGCTTGACTCTCGTCGACAGGTCAGTCACCATATGGAGCTTTTTCACAAACGTTCTGCAAACGCCTTCAAACTTCTTGGCTGCCTTTAAAAATGACAGTAGGCAACAACACAGTGCACACTCCAGTGCAGGAATTCTACTGGGCCTCTAAACCTCCCTGACCTATTATATACTAGGGACTTATAGGTAGTTTGAATCCCTCTTGCCCTATTATATACTAAGGACTTAGAGAAGCCTGTCACTGCCAATTGTATTTGAACCACATTACCATATACCTTTTGCTCAGAGCACTGACCCTGGGCCTGGTTAGCAGAGCCCAGGGCACAGTCTTCCAGGTTTTTGAATCACCTAAAATCAGTGCCTTGACATCAATACTGTCACTCCATCTTGATCTGAGAAGATATTAAAAAGGCGGGCCAGAATGGGAGCTATCTGATTGCAGAAGGTCTTCTTGTAAAGGGGTGTATAGGTATTCAGGCCAAGGGACAATTTAGTTTAAGCTTGCTGTTTGAAGTGATTACTTCCGCTATTTGGGTAGGAACTGTCAAGAATCTATGCCAGGTGCCTAGTCAAGATTTTGACAAATATTCATTATTGACCCCTGTACTTGGCCGTCTTCTGTAGTGTATAGATAAGAATAGAAATTGTGACTCTGCCATCTCTTGGTCATTAGTACAAAGATGCCCTACTTTAGTCCTCACCCCAGCTATTCTCTGCGTCTTCACCTTTAGCTTGCAGGCTAATAGTTTTCTGATTTATCCCCTCTATTATAATTACATTTTTTAACTCTGATTAGGGCGCAATCTGCTTTTTTCATATCTAGACTGTTATCTGTGCTCTAAGGCCTATTTAGTTATGCCACACCTTCGGTGAGCCTGTGCTTGTATGTATAATCTTCACATTTTTCAGTTGCCCTTACAGTTCCTTCCACTTTATTCCCCTTTGTGTGTTAGATCTGAATTAGTAAGATCTTGTGGTTCTTCTCACAATAGCTTTAAGGGTATCCCAAAGAGTGTTAAATTTGTTATCCCCATTGTTGTTGTTTGTCATTACTGATGCTGTTGCAAATCCCGTTCCTCTTTGTTATGTTAAAGAGAGACTTTTGGTGTTCAAATATTATTTTTGAGAGTCTCAAAGGTATTTTCAGGGCTAGTGTTATTGGAGTAAGGCTAGATATCGTTATGTGATCTACTTCTGTGGATATAATCTTTAAATGCATTGGTGTTAAAGCCAAAACGTGATCTTAGCAGTGTGCCTGTGGTCATTTCCATTTTTTTATTTCATTTAATATTCGAAAGTTTAAGGTTCATACTTAAAGGCGAACTCACTTGTTTTAAAGACAAATATTATTTTCTTTATAATTTGTCCACAACACAGGCATTTGTATGCTTCTCTTCAAAGTAGACCATAAAGTTCATATCCCTGGGGTGTTGAAAGCACCATATTTCATGCATTCCCATTTGTTTCAACCAATCCAGTCTTGCTTAGTGAAATAGCCTGTCTGTCCTACTTACTGCACTGATATATCTTTTGACCCATCCATCACCACATTTTAAATCTCCAGCAATGATCACGTCACATTCTGTATTTTTTATAAATGTTTTGTGTCCGACATTTGGCACATGTAGCAAGGACAACTTGATGATACAAGTACCCTGACAAAAGGTCACTTTTACTGCCTACCACCCTTGGTCCCCCACTGATGGATTACCTACCCTATAACGTCCTTTCTCCGGTAGATAAAACCCCTTCCTGTTTTGTTTGACCCTGATGCAAAAAACCTGTGTGAGGAACCATTTAGATTTGAGCCTTTGCCAATTCTTTTTCTTCTTTTTACAATACGTTTTCTTCAGATGTGTTTCTTGGAGAAGCCATATAGCCACAGTATTTAGAATTAGTAATCACTTAGGCAGGTAATTGAACCCTTGCACATTAAAGGTGATTACAACCCACTTCGTTATCCTCCTTGGTTATGTCTATCTATGTTGCTTATGGCAATTGCTATCTCATACTTTAATATATTGTTATTTCCTTCTACCTTTGCCTTAATTCATGTGTTGGGAAAGTTCCTTAAAAGGCAGTGCGTACATTTCAGACTTTAACTTTTGCCCCCCTACAAGTGAGGGGTATATATCCTGCCCCTTAGGCGGGCTCCATGGACATTAGGATGCGGTTCTCACATGAGGATTCTGTCACTGTGTGTGCCTTCATTCCTGGGAATTGCTTACAGGCTAGAGACCCCGGCCACTAGCCTAAGCCGGTATCTCCGGGTGGTGTCACTTCTCATCCTAGAAGACCGCAGATTCTCTGGAGTCCTTTTCACCTGGCCCCACTTCACCTGTTAGGCCACAATGCACATCATGTTGTCAAGCTCAGCGGCCCCGGTGGTCGCTACTCACTCCTTTATATACTCCTTGGTATGGCCTTGGGCTTGCTAGATACCAGAGGTCACTCTTGTGGGTTCTTCAACTTGAAGACCTTATTTCTGTGCTCTAAAATGCATTTTATACAAGGTATGGTCACAGAGGGTTTGGTCACCAACACCAGGCTGGGAAAGAGCCGCCTGCTTGCCAAGTCTCTCTTTCTCAGACCACCTGCACCACAGTGAACAGGTGACCTGTGCTCCCTGTGAGCCACTCCCAGTATCATCTACTCCACTGAATACAGTCATGTGGTCATCCTCTCTGTTGCTGGTGATCCTCGGTGGTCATCATTTTCCTCTCATGCCTGCTTTCCATTCCGTCTGGCCCTGCTATTTAACAGCCACTGTCATCACTTTCTTTGCTACTACACATAAGTTGTATCAATATGAGGACACCAATGCACCCTGTCAGTCTTGTCGCTTCCTCTCATGGAACCATTGAGTCTCCAAGCTAAGCACTGCAATCTTAATTTCAACCTAATTGGTCTTGCCACTTAATTTTCTTAGAATCTGCTTCATAGCAGGAGAATCCGTGACAGGATATAGTAGGCAGTTCTAGTGCACACTGCCTCCCTCAATTACATTGTTATATTTGTTGCATGCTGGGGAGAGCATGTTTCTTCCTGCCAGCAGGGAATGGGGGAGAAAGAAAACCTGTCAAACTCAGCTGCCATCTTGTCTACGCCCATCACGTTCAGCTCTTTTTTTTTTAGTGCTTAGCCAGGTTTAAATTGAATAGGACTGGCCCCTACTTCCAGTGGCAGAGTGAACAAAAACAATGAATTGGAATGAGGTCCAGAGTTATTGTCAGCGACATTATGTCAACCATTCAAATTCCTTGAGAATATCACTCAAGAGTTCATTGAGGCTGGAGACTGACATTTGATCGGCTGGATATGTATTTGTTATCAGATACGTCTCACCAGTGGCACAGTAGGGCCGAGAGACCTGAGGATCACACTGGACCATGATTACTGCTCATTTTACTACATGTAAAACAATAAAGGGCCACTTTCCTTACTTGCCCTTACCCTTAGTAGCATCCTTACTGTGCTACTAACTGTACTTTGAACTCTGTATTTGATTGATCTTGGTGCAGAGGGCTCACATGGAAGAAAACAATGTTGTTTATTTCTGTTGACCTTAATCTAGGTTCTGTTGGTTTACCGGGATTGTGTGGAAAAAGTGTTAAAGTAATACCAGGCACACATTTTTTCCCGGTGCATTGGACGTCAGGTTATTCTGGAGGGAAAAATTTGCATAATTTTGGTGTATCCAGTTGGGAAATTTGTCTGTCTTTCAAAGTGAGGTGGTAAAATCACCATGCTCTAAAAGCCTGATTACACGTCAGGTGGGTAAGAATTACTTTATGGCATTCTGCTCTGCCTGATTCTGAGTGTGCTCGTTGTCTCAAACCTGTTTTTTAGTTTTTGGGGAATCAAGCATAGTTTTTCCTGGCAGAAAAATCTAATGATACTGCAGGAGTGGCCAAGGTCTTGCTCTGATTATTTCTAACATGGTGGTACATTTAGTGCTTTGCCTTGCTAAAACCTACTTTCCTTTCACTCCTCTACTCCCTCTAACCCCACCTCATGCAGAGGCCCCACATACATTTACCACCTGCTGAGAGCCCTGCTAAGAGCAGGTGGTAAATAAAAGCTTAAGGAATAGGGAATTACGTATGGTTGTAAAAACTGTAAAAAGCAGTTTCACACAGCAGAATATGAGATCTTATATCTCTTTTACAATTGTGTGACAGTCTCCCTAGTTGAGATTTGTGTTTTTGACAGGATACATTCACATGGCTAGATGTATTTTCTCCAACTACATCATTTTGATGTTGCATAAGCAAGCATCTCTGGGCCCCTATTGTGCACTGACTGATTCCCAGTATGGGTCGATGTTCAAAATTGACCATGGAGGTGTCCCACTGTACTATAATACATGCATACATTTGAAATCATTGTGTATAACACCTAATGCGCCATTCAAATTAAAATATATTTAATAAAACAGATTCTGGGGAATGTCTGCAAATCTGTCTGATCGTCGTAGATTTTATACCTCAAATTGGCAGAGGATTTTTTAGGTTCTCTGATGCGATGGGCTCATAGCTTCATTTATTTAGTAAATTTCAGATGTACCCTAGCTGTCGAGACTGGGTCACTCACCTTAAAAGCAGGATGCCTGCAGGGGTGATGGTATGCCCGCTGACCTCCTGGAACACCTCTCGGCACTTCCTGGTGGACACAGAAACCCCGGTAGTGTCCCAAAAGGAAAGGGGGAGTGGACGAGAAAGAGACAAAAACACTGCCATGTCTTGCCGGTCCAGCCAGGCACCCTGTATCTTCGGGGGGCAGGTCGTTGTTGACAGAGTGATAGTAGAGTTAGTTCACTCAGCTTCCTTGAAACTGAATCTCTCTTTCTGATATGGGCAACGTACCGGTAGAAGAACACCGGGATGCTCCAGCACTTTTCTTGGATAATAATAACAATTTCTAACACTGCATTACCAAAAACCCAAACTGAGTACCATACCAATAAGTACTGCGACATTAGGGCTGGCTTCAGAGATTCACTGTTGCACACTACAATTAGAACTGTGGTTGCACTTATCATGCACAAGAAAGACAAACAAGGGCATTAATTATGTCACGTATAACTTTCCTGCATGCATAGGGTTAAGCTAAAAGGAACAAAAACAATTCCAAGAAATACAAATGTCCACTCTGGGTTTAACCAGTTAGGGTGGCACAGTTTGGTTTGGGTTCACTGTGTGTGTGAAAAACCCTTCAAAAGTAAATTCCTCAAACCTGAAACAAAGGCATGAATATCACAATTTAAATCCAAGAGTTATACTATTAGGAAAAAAAAAGTCACGTAAATGCTCTTTTAAATTTGCACTGTCACTTTTTGTAGTACTTGAGCTCAAGCAGATTTCCTGAAGCACATTTAGGCAAGTAACTACAATAATAATGTAGAATGTTCAGAAATGCATTTGTCTCTTCAAGATAAACACTCTGCCAAGATACGAGGTCTGAAATACACCAGCTGTTCTAGGAAAGCGCTGCGCTCAAAGAACAAACTCCCTGGAGAATACTAGTCACTTAGCTGCAGTCTTTTTCGGAGTGCTGGAGGAATGCCTGGTGTCAGCTGGTACAGGAACGAAGAAAATAATTGCCTCAAAAGTCCTGAATAAGAGGATGACAGCAGGGGATGGACTGCCAAATCAGATGCTGAGATCAGGAAGCAAAACAAAGCCAAGCAGGGTGGCATGCTTCACTCTGCTGTTTATAGCCAATCAGGAAAGCAGTTGAGTTTCCACATGTGGATGAGTCACTGCACCCAATTAGAAGCACATGTCTACACCACACCCAATTAGAAACACATGTCTACACCGGCTCACATTAGCAAACAAGCATTGGTAAAACAAACATTGATAAAAGCAATTGTGTAACACAGCACATTATGTTTACTTAGAAACATGAAGGTTTGACCAAGAACAGAGATATGATTTAACCCTAGTCCCTGGGGATGCTGACAGATAACGCAGGAGGCACCTTGGGAATTCCTGACACTAGCTTGATATGTTTGAGGACTGACAACATCGGTTAGGAAAGTGAGTCAAGTATAAAAACTGATGCAGAAAGCACTAATATTCTCTAAACACAAAATAGTTGTGCTTATGCAAGGGAGAGCCATAAGTTATCATTGAAAATACCATGTTGGAACTGCTTTAGGACGACTCTCATTTGCTCCATGAAGGTGGGCATGCTTCTTTCGCATAAGAGGAAATCTGTGCACTTTCTGCACCTCTGTCTCCCAGTCCCAGGGGGCAAGCTCTGGGAAGGCACTTTGGAGAAATCTAACATGAATGCTCCAATGCCATTGCTTTTGACCCCCTCTTTTATTCCGAGGAACCGTAAATTGAACCGCCTTTGACAATTCTCAAAGTCTTTGATCTTCCACATGATATCAGGAAGTAGTCCTTCTTGGTTTTCAACCTGTCCCATAAGGACCCCCACATCAGTTTCTGCTGCCGTTGTTCTTTCCTCTATGGCGTTCAACTTTTCACTAATCACTGCGCAGGTTTGGACACTTCATCATGCAGTTGTTTAGTGGCTAGTTGGGCTCTTTGGCTCTCTCCCTGGGTTTCTGCTTGGTGTTCTTGGATTATGCCATTTATACGTTTTAATGTAGGTTCACCTGATTCATCACCCATGCCAGTGTGAGTAGTGTCCTTAGAGACAAATGAGCTCTCATACCCGCAATCCTGATGCAGCAGACAAGTATCTGAATAGTCCCATTTTAAAGCAGCTATTGTCTAGGGCTCTTTGTCTCTTTACTGCTGGTGCAGCAGGTTTACCCTTTGGCATCCTTTGTTGCCTCTGCCATTTGACTGTAGCCCCAGTGCTGTGGAGAAACTGCTTTCACTAGCCTTGGACAGGGAGGCACTAGCTCCATTTGGACCCAGTGCCTACTCCGTCAATTGGGTTTGACCCTCTTTGCTTTGAAGGCTCGGGGTGCCGGTACCAGTCATGCCTAAAGACAGCTCAGATTCTCCACTCCTTCTTCCCCCAGGTTGTCCTATTACAGGCTCTGCATTAGCAAAGATCTCCCCAAAGCCTGTTCCACAGGCTTTCCAATCCGCCTCATTCCTTTGAGGGCATTCAAGCAGCTCTACAAGAACTACCTACGGGGAAGGTACGGGGAAATCCCATTAGAATTGTATAAGGTCTTTTGTACAGCTCTAATTCCCGATATGTTGGAGCTTTTTCTTCAAGTACAGAAGGGTCAAAAGGCTCCCGATTCTTGGTCTACCACCAACATCATTGTCTTCCTAAAGAAAGGAAAGGGCTCCTGCGAGCGAGGATCATATTGTCCAATAACCTTAATAAATAGCAACACAAAGGTATACACTAAAATGTTAGCTGCTTGGATGGACCACATCATTGCCAAACTGGTTCCTACCAACCAGCATTGCTTTATCCCCAGGAGGGATACCACCGATCATACTTGTTAGGTGATAAGACTCTTTGACGCAGCTGATGTTGCAAACAAGCCCATGGCAGTGGTCCTGTTGGATGCTGAAAAAGCATTTGACAGGGTCACTTGGGACTATCTATGGAAATTCATGAGCTCGTTTGTATTAGGAATGCGGTATATCAAGGCAGTGCAGGCAACAAACCTGTGGCCCGGTTACAAATGATGGGTGGCCAATTTATATCGGGAGAGGAACAAGGCAGGCTCCTGCTCTCCCTTGCTATTCACGCTATAAATCGATCCCTTCATCCACTGGCTAGAGACTAATACAGCCATATAGCAAGTAGGACGTTATGGCTGAGAGATGAAAATCTTAGCCTTTGCTGATGATATTGTAGTTTTTACTGAAGATCCGGATGCAGCCCTGCTTGTAGTGAAGGAGGAAGGCACCAGATTCTGTGAGTTTTCAGGGTACTCTCTGAATAGCAGTAAGACACAATTGGTGGTGAACAGGTGAACTACTGTTTAGGACCTGCAGGTGGTTGAGCAGGCAGTATATCTATGTATTATTATCAATGTGAAACTTGATCAGTTGGTTAAGATTAATATTGTTCCCATAATTGGGAATGCAAGACAGGACTTTGGGACATGGAATAACCTTCATCTATCCATTGTGGTTGGTGCAACATTGTGAAAATGCTATTCTTGCCGTAGGTTCTATATCTCTTCTGTGCTATCTCGATAGAGTTTGAAAACTTGTGGTATAAAGCAATGGACGCCTTGGTTACCAGATTTATATGTTCATACTGTAAAACGAGGAGAGCGATCAGGTATTTGACTTTACCTGGGGAGAGGAGGTGGTGGCTTTCCTGAACCTTAAATTGTACCAGCTGGCTGCCACATTCCAGTATATGAGACCGCTCTTCGAAAGCAATGAAGGGGGGCATGGGCCCATAGAGCATGTACCTCCAATTTTTGAGTTGCTAACTGGACCAGATTCTAAGGGATGCTTGATAAGGCTCATGGAACCCAGCTACTATAAAAAAAAGTTTGGTTTAAAGTGTTAGGATCAATGATTTCCAAATAGTGTTTTTCCGAATTGTTGTTGGGCAATCACTGTTTCTAATGTTCTTTTTCCATTAGCGATTCTTAGTGAGCTATAAATCGACCTACCATGAATATTAATGTGATAGGTGGCAATTTGCATCCCATTAGAAATGCCAGCCATCACTGAGATGGTGCCCTGCTGAGGTCCACAGACCACCATGTCTGTGATTGCTTTTAAATAAAGTAGTCTTTTTTTGTTTTTAAAATGCAAACCGTTTTCGTTTAAGGAAAACAAGAAGGTGTTAACAAAATTAACAGTATAAGTTCTGTTTTTTAAGAGTGGGGAGTGGTCCGCAGGAGCACTGTCTACTCTTAAAAAATGTTTTTGTCAACATTCACAAAGATGAAAGTGTCCCGTAGGGACTCCTTCACATTTGGAAATTGCTTACCACCTCTTTTGAGGAGATGGTAAAAGACTAATGCTATGCAGAGCTTGGTCTCAGAACATTAATACATACCACTACGATTTGGTATTTGGAATGGACGCCATAAGCATGCCCCTTACAAATATCAAATCCCAAACTCAAATTGCAATTCTGTACATAAAAAAAGCATTTTTGCAGGTGTAAAAGACCCGAATTGCAAAAGTATACATACGTTCTCATTGTTAATTGCTGTTTCCCACTTGGAGCATTGAAAAGATTTTATGCAACATTCAAGATTTGCAACAAACACACTTCCCACCTTCACAGTGATTCTGCTTAAGGCCAGTCCCCACCTCCGTCTTGCACCATGCACTGTAACTTTTCTGTCCTTCTTTGCTATAAGCAGTAAGGGTTATACCTAATTTACGAGTGTGACTAAAGTGAATATACAAAGCTTTTACTTAGTAATGTGCCTAATGTATCTAATCCTGTTGAAATCTGTTCACTGTGTTCTTAGCTATTTGATGCATTGTACAGCAGTGTTACAGTCTTAATCATGTGTGTTACTCCTTTTTTTTAGACCTTCGCTCAGCGACGGAGGGCACACTCCCTGGAGCTCGCCCATATGCTGTACTACCGCAGCACTTCTAATAATGCCGAGCTTCTGGGGGCTCTGACCATGCGGGCACAGGAAGAGCACGCCAAAGAGGTGATACTGGCACAGAGCTTCCTAATGCAGCTGAGAGCCTCCTCCAACACCACCAGCCTACATGAGTGTCCTACAGGTGTGTCTTAATAACTGCTTTGTCAACCCAGATCAATTGTTTCTGCTGGCTGCATGGTTGCTTCTGGGTGGTTCATCCTGGTGGTCGGGGACTACATTGAGACTGGTCATATCTCAAATCAGAAAGACATTACAAACTGAAGCATGTAGCTGATTCTATAAAAGGACCCAATGCAAGCCATAATTCTTCTGTTAGAAAATATACCATTCTCTGACCATACTTATAACATCTCATAAACACACCAAATTTTTAGTTTCCATATGAAGTTACAATATGTTCAGTACAGCATCAGTACCACCCCTCAGGCCCTTGTGGCATCGACTGATTCAAGTGACTTGAACCCAGGACAAAAGCCCAGCAGGTCCCTCCATAAGTTGTCCTCTACAAGTCACAATCACCAGCCCCCTCAAGACAGAGGGAGCTTGGGCCGGCATAACAGCTGGTCCCCCAAGCAACTGTGTCAGAGCCACCCAATACAGGGATTCCCCCTGGACCCACTGGGAGATGGGCCTTGTCAACCAGGCCAAACCTTGGTCCCCTGGCACAGCCACCATTCACCAATATACCCAGGGCCATGTAATGGAGTACCATGGGCGACTATGGACAATTTGTAGTGGGTGTCCCCAGCCTTCCAGTAGAGACTGTAGTATCCCTGCCCCCCGCTTGAGCTAAAGGGTTAAAATCCAATTCCATCTTGAATTTGCCTGCACTTATATTCTTGATGCCAAGGTTGACTACCTGTTTTGTGGCCAAATATGACTCCTTCCCTGCCATAGGCCAGGGTGGTTCCCCAACTGACCAGGCCTCCCCAGATTCTGTTGCTTAGCGTTGCAAGAAATGCCATGGAGCGAATGCCACCAAGCTTCTATGGAAAACTTGCGGCCTTGGGCTGACCAATTAACTCCATCCCTGTGAAACAACAGCTGTTGAGCGTTCAAGAGTCCTTCCTAACTTATTCAGGCCCTCAGGGAACTGGTACCATCTTGAGACAGCTCCTCTGGATGAGGTGGGACCATACAGTAGTCAAGCCCACACACTCCAAGTCCTCAAATAATGCACGTCTTCTAACATTGGTGATTCGTTGCCACCAACGTGGAGGATGATGAATGCTGCAATCTCACTGACAAGCTGGTGTTAACAAGCCATGCAAATATCACTACTTGCAGCCCAGTAGAATTGAAGGCCTGTTTCTGTTGCCTGTCTGTTAAACTGGATCTGAGCAAAAGTTGACTTTGAATGCCCCCTGAAAGCATGATCAAGGATCCATGCACACACTGTAGCCATGTGACCTAAAGAAAAAACTGAGAGAGAATAAATGTAATTACTTATACAGAGGCAGAACAAGTCCATTGTATCTACATCACTATAGGGAGCATGTAGCTTTTCTAACTCCTGCTTTCCAACCCCCCTTCCTGCCTCAGGGTAAAGCTCTGCTCCTATGAGGATGACACTGCCCCCATCCTAAAGGAAGGTTAACTGGTATTTAGTGGGTGGCACACCAATGATATGGACCTATAATGGGTGGCTGACACCTGCAGATGAATCTGCTGCAATTTGTGCATCACAGACACTTGGGGTCACCAATCATCTATGCTAGCCTCCTCCTTTGCTGTACTCGTGCTGCTCTCACAAATTAATGTAAGGCTAGCAAACACCGTTTTGTCACCAATGTCAAATCCCTCCACATTTCCAGACTGTTTAAGCTTGTAATGTTTGATTATTATATGCATGTATGTTTTAGTAATCTACTGAAATTGTTTAGTTTTCTAAGCCAGCTGCGGATCCACCCGAGAAAGAGTTGCCTATGCCAGGGGTCGATGACCTCCAAGTTAGTAACCCTGCATTTTAGAGTGATAATCAAGCCTTACCCGGTGTCCTCAGGAAAGGGAGGGCCGAGGCGGATTTTATTGTATTAAGGAGCGTTTTGAGAAGGCGGTTGTGAAAATTCAATCACCCTCCTTCATTTTGTCAGAAGAGGTGGGGAGATTAAATGCTGACTAGAACAGCACGTAGGTGACCCTCTTGGATTAATTTGCGGTCTTTAGGCTCCCTGTCGACCCTGACATGTTACTGCCCTGCGTGCCTGTGCGCTTTACAAGAGAAAAGAGTTCTCCTCAGTCAGCAGTAGAGACACACCCAGGCTGACAGACAGAACCAACCATTGGTGAGGCTGGCCCAGTCGGAGAGCATCATTGATCCCCGAAAAAGAGGAATTCTGGTGCTGAAATTGGGCAAAGGCTGCGCTGGCAGTCATCAGGGGCAACCAGGCAGTGATGTGTGATCAGGTATACTTGCCCATTATTTAACCTGTCCTGCTGCCCCAGACGACCACCCAGGAGACCCCGTCGGTCATGGTGCAATCAGTGACTGCTAACTGCGGGAGACTGCGAAATACAAAATGTGCCCACGGAACCTGACCGGTCCAGTCCAGCCCACACCCGTCTCCAGTGCTTGCGATCTAGCTCCTTTGCCCCTTGTCCAAACTAACCCTACTCAAAATTGTATTTCATTTAGGGCGATAAACTATTTACCTTCCGGGTGCTCATGGTTGCTGCACAATGACTTGTCTTGAAACCACCCATTTGACACACAATTTTTGTAAGTTTTTAGTTATCCTGTACTTTTTATTTCTTAATAATTACCAATTTTCAATTGAACCATATGCCGAAACGGAATTCAGCTTTTGGTAGTGAAGTGAGCGTGCAGATTTAGCTGAATTGAAGACGTTTTTCATTCCTTGAAGGAGAAATACAGAACACACAGCGGAAAGCTGAACTGATCAAGAACCACCAGGGGTTCCACAGTGACAACAGCACGAGTCACGGTGATGTTAAGACATCAAAATGTAATCGAAGCCCTAATAAAGAAATGCTGAATACTGTGAATCAAAGCGATGCCAGTGTAAAGAGGCAAAATGGCTGAGTAGCTAGACTAAAATGAAAATAGTGAGGACACAAAATAATGATTATGTATATATATGTCACAAATTGATACAAATTAGACACAAATCTTTTAAATCAAACTTAATAAGAACAATGTACATGTAAGTAAGGAGGAGAATGGTCTCTCTCATTTCACCCTGTTATATAATGCAGATTTGTCGGGCACACTGTCGCCCAGGAGGGTATGCTCCGCCCCCTTGCTAACAAATAACAACATTGATATATTAAAGATTTTTTTAACAACATTTGGGTGTTTCAAATGGGATTTAATTGTGGCTTCTTTCTGACACCACCCCCACCCCCCAATCTTTCCGACCTCCTGTACTCTGTGCCTGCTAGATATTTTTCTGCAGTGTTCTCAGTTCTGAGCCTTTCCTCACAAGGCGTACGGTTAAAACCAAATAGCATTTATTTTGGTAGCCCATCTTTGCACTTTCTCTGTGTTTATCCCGGTGGACATGTGGGGCCCAGAACTGGACACAGAGTCTAACAGTGGGCTCCAGCACTGGATACAATACGTGATGTGTGGGCAATTGAGTTGAATACTAATCTTTAAATGGGGATTTTAGAACTTAGTATCGTCCTGTGCCGTGCTATTTATGTGTCCTGTGGCCAACCACAGTCTGCTAGGTCTAACTTGTCAACCCAGCCAGTCTGCTAGTTATACCTCGTCATATGCACCCCAGTATTCTCTTTCATTTAATATTTTTTTTTAAATTCATAAACATTATAATATTCCGCCCCTGTGTGGGATCCCAAAATTCATTCGATTTCAGTTCTAATATTTTACATAAATTTAAATAGCTTTAATTTAATTAATTAATTAAATAAACTAATTAAAATCAGGTTTATGACACTATATAGTGATAATGGTCAAGGAAATCAAGTAGGTAGGTGATACTTTCAAAGGAGTGAATTTTCACGCTACCCCTTTATGGCTGCAGGGAGCACAGTCCACCAGTACTGAACCCTAAAGCTCATCAAACTTGGCTTTCAAATAGGAAGTATGTCTGTTCTCGAAAGCACCTTATCTAAATCATCATAAACGCTGAAAGGGTAATAGAATGCAAAGTGTTGTCTTTGTTTCAATCATACTTCTCCTCCTCCCTCTGATTGGTCTTTGAATGGATAAACCTTTTGAATAGAGTCCCTGCACCAGATAATTGCCTTTAGTGAATGGTTAATGGACGGGATTTAACACCTCTCAAACTCTTGGTGTCTCCCTTTAGGACGAATGGTCTGTACTTGTAAATGGTGGCATACTTTCTCTTTTTGCTATCATGTTTCACCTCTTACTGCACTAAGCCGCACCCCCTCAAGTCTCTCAGGTCTTTTAGCCACTTTCCTGGAGTTGGACATGTCATACGTGGTCATGTAGTCACTCACCTGCAAGTCGGCCTGAGACAGACAATAGCTTTCCCATAGTGAGAACATTGCACAATCCCCTTTCTCTTCCATTTTTTATTCCCATTGACTACCCAATGTCCTCTCAGAAAATCAAAATTGGCTGAAATACTGCAGCGTGGTGGTGGGAGTTGAGGGTGGCTTGGCTGGTGGAAAAGCTCTGAGAGTACTAATTCAGGAGCTCTACAAGACTGAGGCCTTGTGGTCGCCATCTGGATCACGCCCTCTTATCATACTTTCTAATGCAAAAAAAGGACTAAATAAGTAGTTCATGTCAACAGATTGATCAGTAAAGAGCATAATAAGGCATGGTAGCACCTTATCAAATGTTCCACCGGCTCAAAGTCGGAGAGTAGTCTAGTAGTTCTGCATGATACAGACTTTACATTCCAGTTGCAAGAAAACATAGCAAGTTTCAGAAAAAAGTCACATTTAGAGAATAATGTACTCTAATTTGGCCTCCAGTCAACCCACAAACATTATTAAGTGCACAGTGGTTATGGAGGCGGGAGGGTGTTGGCTTATCTGTGAAAACAGGGTATAGTCAGCTAACAAAAATTAAACAACTTGTCGCTTTTTAAGTTGGCCGATTATCCAGTAGATATGACCACATCTGAAGAAGCTCTATTTAGGCAAATAATTCCTCCACATATTTCAAATCTGTTTAGGCATGTTCTTATCTAACAGCTCCACTTAAGTCACTTAGCCAGTGAATCATTATTCAACTCTTTGCTTCTAAGACACTCAGCGTTGCAAACGTGTGCCTAATTTTCCTTTCTTCAAGTGTGCAATTATTTAAAACTGTTTTGGCTCTAATGAGACCAAGTCACTCACCACTTGCTGCAGTCTGATTCCATACTATCCCAATAGCCTGTATGTTGAGGCATTGCCACATTTTGTGTATAAAGTTTGTCTCCCCTTGTAATACCTAGGGCATGATGATGGACACTTCTTGGAAGTTAAATATGTTGTGTACATAGTTAAACAGAACCAGCTTAAATCTGAGAGTCTCCCCCAGCATATCTCAGAAGGACGCCCAACCTTGCATTGCTATTCTGGCTTGTCTCTCATATTGTAGAAATTGTTGTCAACTATTCCTGTGCCTCTTCAAAAATTTGAAATTGCTATTGGAGATCATGTCCACTTTTTTATCGCATCCACCTACTACCTTCTTAGAGATGTCTTTTCTCATTCCTCTTAAGGTTGGCAATACCCTAAGAGAAGGTCTTGAGTGAACATTGTCTTTCTAACTTTGTTAATCAACTCCCAGCCACACCTTCCCATAGGTAGACTGAGTCCTCCAACAGATCTTGCAGTTTTGAAGTTTCTTAATACGTATAAAAAAGTAATGCCCAGTCCTCCCTTTCCGTAGGATTGTTTCAGGAGTTCCAGTTATACTTTACGGTGTTTCCCTGCCCATGCTATCTTAACCAAAAAAAGGTCCAGTTCTTAAAATATCTTTGCTGAAAAGAGACACATAGTTTTATTCAGGACATACAGGCATCGAGATAGATTAATTATTTGTGGTACCTGCGAAATCTATTTCCAGAATTCTGCTGATTGTTTCAAGCCATCACTGCCCCTGCCCCTGCCCACATTCTATCTAAACACATCGGTTGTCACATGTGCCACCGGAATCCCTACATATTGAGATTTGTCTGTTTGCTATGTTATGTTCAGGACTAACAGTAATTCTCAGGATGTTCCTACTAGACCTTTCAAAGGTAGATAACATTATTTATACATATTGGTGTGCAAGCATCATCCTGCTCCAGGACTTTCAGTTACTAAAGTATGACGAGGAAAGAATTTGTCATGTCCAGCAGATATAGTAATGTATTGTCAGCATACATCAATGCCACCTTTGTAATCATTCCTGTTCAAGAGGTTCCTCCTTAGCCTACCAATAACGTTTCCATCACACACATGCAAACAGAAGAAACGAGCAGGGACAACCATGGTGATTACTTCTCTTCTGGTGACTACTTCTATTCTGGGTACATCCCTCTGTGATCACTATGTCTTTCCTGACCCTTGCCATGGACGCTACGTACACCAGTTGAGCCCTGTTAAGAAAGTTCACATATTGCAATTCTTCAAGCATCTTGCCAACTATTACTATATCAAAACCCTTTGCGATATCTAACACAGACACTACAGACTTGCTTCACAGACTCCCCTTCACCCATGCTCAGTTAATTCATTATTTCTGCTTCTGTGTTTCTGGGTTTACTAACTAAAAAATTACCCCCATAAGCCTCACCATTAGAGTTTTACTAAGAATCTTCATATCAATTTAATAATTGAGAGGGATCGATATGACAAGCAGCCTAATAGTTTTTTTTTTGTGGATAAGGAGTTTATTATCATCCCCCTCATTGTAACTGACAGCACTAGCCATCTCTTTGGCCTCCATTAAGTCTATACTCCACTACATATTGAGAAGCTGAATACGATTCTGCCGGTTTTGCCTCCATTCATCATCTTCTCTTCGCTCTTTGGTCAGCCTAGGAAATCCTGCAATCCATTTGAAATCAGGCTGGAGAAGCTTTGTGTACACTTGTTTCAAGTAAAGTCTAAAACATTAATACCTACTTGAGTGTTCAAACAGACCCCTGCTGCAGTTTGTAAACATAATATATTGTCACACTGTTGTTTCCTATTGAAGAGCCAAGACAATAATGTCACAGTTTTGTCTTCTTGTCTTGCAGACTGTTGGTTTGGTACATGTAAAATGTTTCCCCGGGTCTGCTATATCTATTGTGTAGCAGAGAGAAAAAAAAATAGGGCCTGATTCTAACTTTGGAGGACGGTGTTAAACCGTCCCAAAAGTGGCGGATATACCACCTACCGTATTACGAGTTCCATAGGATATAATGGACTCGTAATACGGTAGGTGGTATATCCGCCACTTTTGGGACGGTTTAACACCGTCCTCCAAAGTTAGAATCAGGCCCATAGTCTTGATCCATAGGGTGCTGGCCTTACTTTGTAATCATAGGGCCAGCTCTCTCTATAGCCTTTGTCAATACATTCACCATTTTCTTTCTAGGGTATATTTTTTGATAATGCTTATTCTGCATCATTCTATGTAGAGTTCATTATTTTGCTAAAGAAGTGGACAATACACTTAGCCCCTCATTGTGATATTGGCGGTCTTTTTGGAAGACCACCGTACTGGCGGCCGCCAAAAGACCGCTCGGTGGTGCGGGGGTCTCACGACTGCCGTATTACGAGTTAGAGACCGAAGCCCGCTAGATCACAGACACAAACCCGACACTGCCAGGCCGGCTGAGGGTGGGAGAAAGGCTGCTCCACGGCCAGCACTGCCACACCGCAAGGACTCTGCCCACCATATTACGAGCAGTAATTTGGCACAGCGGTCCTTGTACGGCGGTGCAGCATTGGCTGTGAAAGCGCCGACATCCACCCCCTCCCTGATGACCACCTCGACGTGGGCTGCTGTGCGGCCCAGACAGGTAGATGGAGCGACCAAAAGTGTTTGGGGGGTGTGGCAGGTGCATGTGTGTGGTGTGTGCGAGGATGTGCGTGTGTGTGTGTGCGTGTCGGAATGGTTGTGCCTGCGTGTGTCACTGTTTGTGTGCATGGAGGGGGAGTGTGTGAATGAATGCGGAGGGGGATATGTATGAATGCAGAAGGTGGTGGGTGTATGTATGAATGCGGCGGGGGCTGGGGTGTGTATGAATGCAGAGGGGGATGTGTATGTGTGAGAGCGAGTGGGGGTGTGTATGTCAATGTGAGAGTGAGTGGGGGTGCATGTATGTCTGAGAGCAAGTGGGGATGTTTGCGTGCAGTTGAGTGGAGGTGTTTGTATGTATGCATGCAGTCTGGTGGGGGCGGGGGTGTTTGCAACTGTGGACAGGTGGGGGGGTGCGTGTGCCGGCAATAGGAATGAGGATTCCTGTTGCCGGGTGCATTGCAACCAGGGTTTTCATGGTGGGGCGATGCCACAAAAAGCCTGGCGATTTGCTACCTCCTAATATGGCCAGCGGTCTTAGGCTTAAGACCACCGTCCCGGAGGAAATCACCAACGGCCTCGGCGAACTGGCCGGACCGGCGGGACTGGCGGCGTGGGTGGTGTTTTGGCTTCGGCCAAACCGCAAGACTTGTAATGCGGTGGTCTTTACCGCCGGGTCCACAGCAGTTAGACCGCCACCGCGATTGTGTCGGTCTTAAGGCTGCCACACTCATAATGAGGTCCTTAATATATCATCAGAGAAAAACTAATCATTTATATTTGCTGTATAGATTTACGAGTGGCCCTTTAATTGTGATACATTCACAAGAACGTTTTTGCAAGTGGATCAGAATTACAAATGGTGCAACGTTTATTGCACCTGGTAGTTACCAACTGTGATAAAGATCATACCATTCGTTAAATTTAAACAGGTCAAACCTGTTGGAATTTAAAAAGAGAAAAAAGGGTAGGGTTTCACTGGGACATCCAGATTATGATATGGTAAGCACCAAAATTCAAATTATTCCCCAAAAACTCAGAATATGCAATAAGTACTACATCCTAACACGTTGGTATCTGATTTTACCTATGCAAAAATTATCGTATCAAAATGCTGTGTCACTTATAACAAGGGCCCTAAATTGCAATCATTCTGACTGTCAAGCAGACCATACACAAGAGCTACTCTCTGCGTCTTTCTGCATCTTACTGACCCTGCTGCCATCCATTTAGTATTCTGTCTAGGATAGGTAGACTTTGAGGCTGAAAAGAGCTGTCATCCCCATTTCCTGTTCGGGCTAACATATTCTGGTGCCATCAAGTGGGGCTGCTGAAGGATGGCAAGCACCGTGCAGAGCTTTTGTATTTATGAAAATATGTTGTTAAGAGATGTATACTGTCCCACCGTCACAGTCATGTAAATGTGTGCATGTGATAAGTGCCTGAATGTGTAGAGTATGACCCTGGATCTTGCTCCTCTCTATATGTTTATTTCTCTCAGTGTCATTATGTAAGAGAGAACAAACTCTATAGTAACCTTTAGTCTTCCCTATTTTTTACTGTGGGAGTTCGCTACTCAGCTCAGCTAGCATTGTGCAGTACTATAACCCATTAGCTGCTCGTTGCCCCAGCATGCTATCCAGCTTTACTAAAGAAAATGACAAGACCTCAGAAAGATATATATGTTCTGGCGGTAGTCAGTAGGTAGGTATGGTTAGTACCAACTTTTCCCATAGATGAAGCATGTTTTGTTTTGATTAGAACTTTGGGGCCGTTTGACAAATCTTCATGAAATTTTCAAAACTAGTGTACCAGTTACTTCAGTTGCTGTGTGGAAAGTTTCAGGGTGGTTCGTCAAAGAGCGGCCGTGAAAAGGGGGTGTCTTAAAACGCTTTTTCCCCTTTCTACATCTATGGGAATTTTGCAATCTTTAGACACGGCTACAGCCCGAACCACTGAATGGAATTACACGAAATTTGGCAGGAAGCTAGATCTTGGTCCATAAATTGTGCTTTTTGGAGTTATAGTTTCGTAACATACGACTTAACAATAACAGCTGAATTTCTATGGTTCTGTGGGCAGCAACTCTGTTTCCGTCTGCCGGCCCTGTGGTGATGTCAGAATACTGCCGGCGGTGTCCTGACTCACTGACTCCTGGCTTGGCTGTGTCAGCGGTATTACTGCAGCGTTTCGGCAACGGTTGGAATGTGGAGGATCGGATCGCCACTACTGCAACGGTCCGATGGCCACCCCGAGTCTGGTGGTCTCAAGACTGCCAGACTCGGAATGAGCACCCGAGTGTACAGACAGCATTAAATAATTTGCAGAGACAAGTACTGTTTGACATTGAACTGGAAAACAAGATCCATACTATCTTGAAAGAAGTGACCTTGCTGGATGCTGACCTGAGGGAGGTAGTGTAAATTGTTAAGGAGCGGGAAGAAACAGTTGGGCACCTTAATGAAAATGTCTGGAAGCTGCGTGAAAATGTTAAATTACTGTCAGAGTCAGCAAGGCGAAAAATGCAAAATACTGATCCAAAAGGATAAAATTGTGATTTCTTGAGTTTCTGATCATGCAGAAGGGCCACAACTGTTACAATTTTGGAGAAGTATATTCAAACAGTCCTCAAGTGAAACCATCTGCCCTAATTGTAATCCAAAAAATGGGCATACAGGGAGGTCAAGCCAGGGCTATCATTGTTTGTCTATACCATTTTAATACAGAAATGCCATTTTGCAGCAGGGAAGGTGAACATATGAAACTGAATTTGAAGACTGCAGAGTTTTAATTTTTTCAGAATAAAGTCAACAAGTATGAAAACTGTGAAAACACTTCAAAAATCCAAAAGAACAAATTACTTGCCTTTGGTAACTACCTTTCTGGTGAATACACCTAACTACAAATTCGCCAAAGCCCCAGACTATATCCAGGAAAACCTTTTCCAGTGATTGATCCCTTGCACTGATAGGTGGCCTTCTCTACATATCTGAGGGGTGATGCAATAGTGTCTGTTAAAGCTGTGGATGGATGAACAAACAGCAGCCTGGCTAATGGCCTTCAGAGGGACACTCCCTGCTTAAGCAGTACTGTTGGTCCTTACGAGACTCCTCTTAGGATGCACATATGTATACAAAAGGCTATCTCTCTGGTGAAGGTCCATTTCTGGACTGCAGTTCCCTTTTTCGCACTAGGAATCCAACAAAAAGCTGGTAGTCCACCAGCTGCTCCTTGGTCTTGTACAAATAGAAACTAAAGGCTGTCTTAGGATTCAGCCGCTGAAGTCTCTCCTCCTCCTTAGAGAGATGTAGCAGAGAAAAGAAAGCAGGGAATGTTATCAACTACCCCACATGGAAGTGCAATATCAGCTTTGGCAGAGAAGATACCCAAGTCCAGAAAGAAGGTGGTATACGATGAGTGCACAAAGAGATCCCACAGTTCACTGTGACAGTGCCTTGAAGTGATTGTAATGAGTATAACGTCCTTAAGGGTCAGCAACCTAAAAGACCAATTGTGCACAGGCTCAAAATGTATGAGCTTCAGGAAAGTAAGTAACAGATTAAATTCCACTGGGGCATAATGAAAGGTGCAGGAGTAAACAAAAGTGTAAGCCCCTTCAAAAAACGGCATCACAACAGATGATTTAAAATAGGGAAGGTTGATCAGGCAGAGGAAGGCCGGAAAGGGTGGTGCCCATGTGAAAGCCTTGCTGGTTCAAGAACAGAACAGAGTGGTAAATCAGAGCGATTCACCTTAAGTGAATCGAACCAACAATCCTTGCACTAGGCATCAAAATGCCCTGCAGCTAGAATAGATCAACATGGTAGATGGGTGGCGAGCAGCCAAGATGACATCTACCACCTCTGTAGGCAAGTCAAACCCACTCCACTAATTCCACTTATTCTACAGGCATTAGGTGTAGGTGGTCGATATTTGCATGTATAACCCTTCCCTATTGCTGGAGGGCACATACATAGACTCAGACGCTAAAAGTAGCCGATTAGAACAATATTAGAAATTCTGACAGCATTCATTATATAGCCATTTTATGATGCACGTACACATGCAGTTAACTTGCTTCAAGAAGGGTTTTCACTACGAGAACAAAAGTGGAACGGAACAGCGGAGGAGCTCTGGCAGTTTGTCATGTCTGATTAGTCTTTTTAAATTGAATTATCAACACAAGGACTGGAATAATGAAAATGCTTAAAGAATTCCCTGTTAGTTGCTGGCTTTGCTATTTCCCCGATTACGTAACCTGCTGGGAGTGCGCTTTTGCAATAAATTACCAGACTGTCCAGCCGGTAAAGCAGCACCACTGCACATTGGAGCCGGTCTGTGTGACTAAAATGGATTGTCACATTTCGAACATCAGATTGGACATTTTCAGCAAATCCGACAATTTTACTTTGAATTTGCCTAAATAGGTCATGCACTTTGTTTTCATTATTTTGTCTGGATCCAGCAACCCACTTGGGGTAATATGATATAATGTGCAGGACTACCGTAACCAGCGTGCACTTTGTAACTCACTTCAGAGGCCCACTGGGGCAAGGCTGGTATTTAAACAGACTAATCAGGTGCCTGCAATTAAACCAGCTGAAGAGCCATGCACTCGGTCTTTTAACAAGGAAAGAGATGTCTGGAACACCTCCAGCAATGGCTGCACCTATGAGGGTGAAATACTGATGAAGGGATTAACCCACAAACACGTGTCCAGAGATGAATTAACAACACAAGGCCTGGAATAATGAAAATGCTTAAAGAATTCACTGTGAGTTGCTGGCTTTGCTATTTCCCCGATTACATAACCTGTTGGGAGTGTGCTTTCACAGAGGACAACCTTGTTTTGTAATATATATATATATATATATATATATATATATATATATATATATATATATATATATATATATATATATACTTGTGCAAGCTCTTTTTATAGAAGAAAAGTGCATATATAAAGAAATTGTGTTTGCAGCCTGAGCAAGGCTAGAAATGGCCAAGGTTGGACCGCCGTGCGGCATTTCAACATCCCCGCTGGGCCGGCGGGCGGGAACAGAGTTTCCGCCCGCCGACCCAGCGGGGATGTCGGCCGTAACATTGGAGCTGGCTCCTAATGGAGCTGGCGGTGTTGTGGCCGTGCGACGGGTGCAGCTGCACCCGTCGCGCTTTTCACTTTGTGCTGTGCGGACAGTGAAAAGCAGGGTGGGGCCCCCAGGGGCCCCGCGCCTCCCCTTCCCGCCAGCCTTTCCATGGTGGTCTCAACTGCCATGGACAGGCTGGCGGGAAGGGGAGTCATTATCCCCCGGGCAGCGCTGCAAGCAGCGCTGCCCTGGCGGGTTATAACCGCTGGGACAACAATGGCGGAAAACCTCCGGTCCCGGCGGCGCGACCGCAGCGCTACCGCCGTGGTCATAATATGCCAATTTGTACTGCCAGCCTGGTGGCAGTACAATCGCCAAAACAACCCTGGCGGTCTTTGACCGCCAGGGTTGTAATGAGGCCCTTAATTTCTTTTTTCACCCACAAACCTTTTTTTCTGAAAGGAATAATAAAGGGAATGCAGGGCAATTCTAACAGACTGCACAATCAAAAGCCATAAAACTGGCACTGCCTGTAAAGACTCCACCCTTCCTCCAGTGTCCCGTCTTTTACCAGAGGTGACTATTAGGTCAGTTCTCTTTTATGGCTCCTGGCAACAAGAATGTGGTGCACTGAGTTCAGCCTTTTGTGGGGGTTTTTCCTTCAAAAACTCTTTTGCAACCTGGATTATTCCACCTAACTCAGTATCCTTTAGGACTAGGGTTGTTTTTTTACCTGTTTTATGACTGGATTCATGATGTCCAGGAAGATCTGAAAGACAGGCAAAAAATAAGGCTTCAGTCCTCTGTCAGAAACTATTCTTGACTTTATCTGATTCACCTCCTCTGAGACGATCACCCGTTGATGACATCAGTACCTTTAATGAGGTATATTAGTAAGGGGAGCAGAAAAGCTTTGCAACCCTATTTAGACACCTAACACTTGTACCTTGGTAATCTTTGAGACGTTTCCTCACTGGCCATCAACAAGACCTTTTTTGCCTTTTATCCTGTGTCTTTAGGACCCAGCAATGCAGAGACTTGTTTCGTCAGCATCTGCAAAATCTGCTCCTATTAGGCTGCAAAAAATATATAAAGGTCCGGATCCGGACCCTCTGTTTTCTTTTCTTTTAAGGATCCACCTTGTTTTTCAGTGATAGTGTCTGCAACGAGGAAATCATGCAGTTGCTCCTTCTTCCTCTGTTCCCACAAGTAAATTATGCACTTTTTTATGTGCCTGTGGTACTGTAGTAGTGTAGGGTTGTGCAGCTCACTCGGTACACCTGGTAACAGCATATGTGGTTCTGCAGGCATGTGCTGCTGATGCTTAAAACGTCTAGTGACAGACTTTGGTACTGCAGGATTGTGCTGTTCACTATCAATCTAACCTTAGCTAAGCCATTAGGTCTGGGTTTCATGTGGTGAACCATACATTTAGTATGCATGTAACCACGCGGTTCAATGTCTTAACACATGAAAACGAAACCTATTAGCTTAACTGATTTGTGGTCTGTACCTTTATTTTCTGTATTTTAAGTTTGTTATTTTGTATTCTGTTTTTAGATGTTAATCTACAGTAATTCATATTTTTGTCCTCTAGATAAAAAGTAATTAAAAACAGTAAATAGAATTAAAAACCATGCCATGTTGATTAGCATTGTAAAGAAATGTCAAGGTTTAGCCGAATTTTGGATGGAGTCTTGTCACATATGAGAGCAAATGTTGTTTAAAAAGACACAACTGAAGACCTCCCTGTTAGCCACTGTTGGTTATTGCCAAATAATTACCGAATCATTGGTCGGCGTTAGGTTTGGAATGTAGTCCTTCTAATGCGATTTCATTGTTCAACCCTGGATGCCACTGACAACGGCCAGTGTGTTGCGTTGTCAATAATGCAGACTGAAAAGTGTCAGGGACCTAAATCTATGTTAAAATCCACCATGAAGATTTAAGGGTTGGGAGGTCAGTAGTCAGGGATATGAAGGCCTCCCAGGTAGGCAGCAATCCATTGGCACTATGTTCAGATGCATTTTTGTTGTTCCTGACTGAGCAGACAAGAAGGTGACTTGAGTAGGCAGAGAGATGGTTAGGGAGTTTATTGAAAGTCCATTATTTAAATGCTACGGTAACTGGTAAGGCCTGGCTTATACAGCTTTATGAATTAGGAGCACACAGGAATAGAATAAGCTTTAATGTCGATGTACCTGTGCTGTATAGAAAATAAAGTTGCAAAATGAGTTTTTCGATTTTCTTAGATAATGATTGTTGAAAGAGTTTAACCAGATCGAAGATGAGCATGCTGCATGCAATGAGATTTAGAGGGGTTGAGGGTTGTAAAAGAGATATCCATTGATGACTGTTCTCACTACATAACTCCTTGTTTTTAAGACGTTATAACCATGGAGCAAGTAAAGGCAGAAGTCGAATCTTGGCTTCAAAGAAAATCTGGCCTGGATATTACGTTCAACATTGATCGAGCATTTGAAAACCTGCAGAGACTTCACTTAGAGCCTCGGAAGAAGACAGAGAACAAGCCAGATCCAGCTTAAATCCCATCGTGCAGCCAAAGTACTTCGAGTGAAGCAACAGAGTTAATGGACCATCCTGGTGGTATACTGGCTTTGTTGAGCACACCAGAATCAGACTGTGTGCCTAAGTATTGCTAGACCGCTCTAACTTGAGAAGCCAGCTGTAGGATAAGGGTATGAGTACTCAGCTCTTGCATGCAGGTTCTCATCTGGTCACAGCTACACACAGCATAAGAGATGGGCTGCCCGCATTGTGTTGATACGTATTGCCCAAGGGGATAGGACTCTGCGTCCTGGTGGGATGAACTACTGCTACAAACATTTACGTTCAGCAACAACATTTGCATGTGTTTGCTGCTGCATTCTATGACACTTTACAAAATTTGGGGGGGGTTCTAGCTCACAGCAACCTGCATCTTAAACTTTGAAAAGCAGCTTGTTTTGAGTCTCTCCTTTGACTAGCCGCTAGTCTTTCTTACACATGTTTTTGCTTGACGTTCTTTAATGGTGTGATGCTAATTTTCAGGTGTACTATTGCTTTGTCTCGTTGTTAGCACTCCCAACATCCTCTCCATGATGAGGCATATGTAGGTCCTCCAACACTGTGTGTTTTGTAGGGTGAGATTCTTCAGCCGTCAGGCAGGATCAGCTTGTCTGCAACTTGTATTTCTGCTTCCGTGAATGGATCAGTGGAAATTAAACTACACTTGAAGAAGTATGCAGTACGTGGGGACATTATTTCCATTTTTGAGTTTTAAATTTGGTTTAAGTTATCCATTTTTGCAGTCACATTTGTCTCAGTAATTGTTTCACCACTGTATAATCCGTATATTATTGTTTTCCTTCCAAGTACTCCTTTTTATTTTTAAAAGCTACTTTTTGAAGCATAATTTTACTGTTTTGAG
This sequence comes from Pleurodeles waltl, assembly GCF_031143425.1. NCBI lineage: Eukaryota > Metazoa > Chordata > Amphibia > Caudata > Salamandridae > Pleurodeles > Pleurodeles waltl. The sequence continues at coordinate 1,326,824,406 of NC_090446.1, read as the reverse complement.
ATGGGCACGAATTTAGCGTCGACTTGGTTTATATTACAAAAGTGAACTTTCAAGTCGATATGATAACCATGCCCTAAGCATTGGATAATAGTACTGTGTTTAATGTCAGGTCATGGCACTTGCCTCTTGCTTGAGAAAGGCAGATAGTCCCTGGGAGTCACCTTGACTGGCTGGAAAATGGTAGCATTTCCTTCTTCTCCTGTCATTAAAAAAAAGCGCTTTGCGCTTTCAGGACCTAGAAGCAGAAAAAATGAAGTCCTTTATTCTGTGCTGTACTCTTTTTTTTTTTTTTTTTACATATGCAGTCCTCGGTGTCCATACTGACCGTTTTTAGTGCTTTAAAGATCTCCCTTAAAATGTTTTTCTTCAACACCACGGATTATCCATTCTTAAACACTGATGCAGTTGTTCCCAGTTGCTTTGCCTTCTAGTAAGGGTTCACTGTTGGCTTCCTAAATTATCTTTTGAAGTGTGTGAGAACTGTGTACCGAACCCAGATCCTTATTTAGAGGCACTACCTCTTAAGAATGGCAGCATTTGATGCATTTCAGAAGCTCATGTGAAATTCTGATAATGGAAATGATTTTTCTGTGGCTTTGAAACCGGAGAACCACATTTTTTTAAACACATTGAAACCACATCACATTTATTTTCTGTCCCTGTCCACATATTACCTGTCTTCCTGTAACAGATTTTGACTGTTCACTTTTCACATGCATACATTTTCCGAACCCGATAGGATTTGATTCCAAACTCTATCATTGTCATTATTGCTTCTAATTCCATAGCAGTGTTTACTAACAATTACAAACCTACTTCCACGTTCTGCTTCTAGATGTTGAAATAAAATCTTGCATCAAGTAGGAAGAAAAATTTGTAGCAGGAGCTGTTTGGAACTAAAAAAGTGCACTGTGCTCTAATTGTTAAATTGCACATAGTACTGTATTAGGTGTGAAGCAATTTAATTAAACTTCTGAAGTTTCTAAAAGACAATATCACAAAATAAAATAATGGACGGAGTGTTGAAACTTTTCAAACACTCACCCCCAGTCGCAGATCTGGGTTTAATCCATTGTTATTTTGCTTGCCACGTCACCCCAGTTCAGACCCATCTATATGCAAAACAGTCTTGGCCCTGCTCCCTATGGGGGCAGTCCAGCCCGAACTGCCAAGCCAGGTCCTCCCTGGACAGGCTTCAAGTATCCTAGAACCAGTTTCAGGGTATCACCCTTCATCAGCCAGGCTAGCTTGAATCCAGTGGTGCAGCAGTCAAGGGACCCACGTCTGGGCATACCCTAGTCACTTAGGGCGCACAAGGCAATATCACAAAATGAATTGATGAAACTTTTCAAACACTCACTCCCAATCACAGATCTGGGTCCAAACTGGGGTGGCATGGTGAGCAAAAGAACGATGGATTAAACCAGATCTGTGACTGGGGGTGAGTGTTTGAAAAGTTTCAACACTCCATCCATCATCCTCTTGTGTTGCTAAATTTGCACTAAGTGGGAAGGGTATGCCCAGACATGGGTCCCTTGCTCACTTTGCCACTTTTGATTCAAGCTAGCCTGGCTGATGAAGGGTGATAACCTGAAACCGGTCCCAAGATGCTTGTTTCAGGTCCAGGGAGGACCTGGCCTGGCAGTTCGGGCTGGACTGTTCCCATGGGGAACAGGGTCAAGACCGATTTGCATATGGCTGGGTCCAAACTGGGGTGGCATGGTGAGCAAAAGAATGATGGATTAAACCCAGATCTGTGACTGGGGGTAAGTGTTTGAAAAGTTTTAACACTCTGTCCATCATCCTTTTGTGTTGCTAAAGTTTCTAAAAGACACCCCGTATTAGAAAACATGAGGGTTGCTTCAGAATTGTGTTGTAGCCCCAGATTAAGGGTTTGGAATACCAGGTGCCCTTAGTTGCATAGGAGAATATCACCTCATGAAGACATGTGGCAGAGGACCTCATGATTTTTGCACCTCCATTGGCCATCCACCTGAAAGCAGCAGATGTCCTGCAACACACCTCTTGCATCCCCAGACTCACTTAGAGTGCCAGCTGTCCTACCGGCTGACTAGCTGCCAAGCCTTTTCTAGTACAGGTTCACCATATCGATTCCAGTCATAAAATGTGCACAAATGCCCTCTGCATACTAAGAGATAGGTCCGAGCTTTAGTAGTCTGTAGTGAGGAGAACCATCAGAAGTGCAAAGAACTCTGTCAAGCCTCCACTGCATAGCCGACATGCTCTTTTTTGGGGGGGTGGTTGTACCATAGCAGCTCTTGCCATTAAGCGGAAGCCTCTTCAAAGGAAAAATTTACCATCATGGCAGGAAACGCAAGCTATATAATACTCTAAACTAGACCCGTCACATAGATGTACAAAGCAAATTTGTAGGCATTACCTTTGACTGCTGAATGCTTTTTGGACAAAGACGTTTGCTTTGCTAACTTCTGTGCTTTCAGATACAGAACTAAAATACTGTTGTGAAGGAATATATTTTTGGGTGCTCTTTTGCACTGATTAAGAACATTCTGCTGAAGTCCATAAATCATATTGAACTGGAATTGTGCACTTAGGCCGTCAGACTCTCTTGTTATCTTGGTTTTAGAGAATATTGCTCCATCTTTCACATTTTCAAATGTTTGTATGTGGAAGTTCCAGTATTTTCCATAGATATTCTAAGCAAGCTTGTAAGTCACTAATACTATAGAAAACAAAATATGGCAAATTCTAGGTGAGCTTTACAGCAACAGAATAGATCTTAACTTTTTCAGCTGTACAAACCTCTAAGAGAAATGTGTCAAGAGATGCTGCTGTTCTACTGCCGCCATCCCACACAACAGACTTCACTGTTGACTGTGAACTAACTCCCTGACACCCCAGATCTTTGAGCCCATGAAAATAATGAAACTGGTCAAACAAACCCCTAGTAGGATGTAATGTAGAAAAAGGCTGGTTGTCAAAAGATATTTGAAAACTCAACCAAGCGTAATCAATTAAGGGATATTCAGAAATCCATATTGTTGGTTCTTAGTGACTCAGGATAGAATGGAGCTGAATGTTTACCTAGCTTATTAGGAAGGAAAACAACGCGTGCTGTACAGCTTTTGGAGGAATTTGTAGTTTGCAATGTCTTTATTTTAGTTTATGCGGAGAAACATTTTATAAACAAAATATTAGTAGGCTAAAATATATTAAATGATTGCAAATGTTTACTTATAATGGTTGATAAAAATAAGCACTTTATAACAGAGCTGTATATATTCATTACAGTTCCTTTAGATTGTACTTGAACTGTTAAATGAAAGGAAATTCTTTGTAATAATATTTTCACATGACTACTTTTGTAATGACATTTCGTGACAGTCTTGAATGATCTTCCCTACCAAGAACAATTGTATCTGCAACAATATTGTAATATGCATAAGAGCATGACACACAAGTAGCACAAGTTCCACATGACCCCACATAGCCTACATTACCTTTCTACATTAGGAATGTTCTTCAGGCACCTTTGAAGTCTAATACAGGAATCTGACTAAACAAAAGTGTAAACACTGTCTTTCAAGAGCAGTCGTCAAACTTTCTGTTAAATATATGTGCCTTTGGTTATACTCACAGTGCTATAAAACATAATTTGTTCAATGCATTTTTAGATTATTGTTCTAATGTAACCTTCATATCACTTTTGAAATGTTTGGTAACCCTTTGGCAATCTAACTGCAGACCTTCATGTAGGCAGTTATCATGTTACGTCACCATTTCGAGTCCCGTGTACTCTGAATTAAAGGTATTGTCTTTAATATGAACTGGTAGGAAATTGGTAACAAGGGGACAAATGATGGGGTTATTTCAAGCACAATATTTGGGAAGTTTGTGAATTTCCGATCCATGTAGAAAATATCAATATGAACCCAATAACTGATACAGGCTCAGTTTGCCTTATCGCAGCAGCTGTCCTTCAGCTAATCCCTTTAGTCCCATTAGGCTCATGGTCAGTATAACAATCACAACAATTAGCAGTGGGACGGCTTTTGCCTGACATACGACTAATACAGTGGCAAGTGAAGGTCCCCATTATCTATAAATAAAATGCGTGTAATGGCTGATTGAGCTTTAATCCAATCCAGGGATCCCATGCAAGAATGTGCTTAAATAAACCACCAGTTTATACTCAACCTGTCACCATAAACTGGCAATGCATATGCCTTGAGACCGTCACAGGTGAGTGGTGGGCTTTACAAATTCCTGATTGATTGAAGTAGCCATTTTGAAACTGCCTCATTTTTAAGCTTTGTTTCAGTTATCTCCCTATATTTCCTGTAATAGCAAAGTTTTGGTTGTATTACACATAATTTGAAGAATATTTGCATAGTACTTTTGAAAGAGTGATTTGAGGGAGTGTTGTCTACATAAAGGAGAACTTAGATGTGTCCTTAGTGCTAACAGTGTTCATATGCATTAGAAAAGAAAGTAGACTGGTATGTTTATAATCTCATAGAAGATTTTGAATAACCTTGTGATACACTGTGATACAAATCCCAAGAGTCTCATCAACATGTGATGACCGTAGAGGAGGAACCCTATAAAATGCTGCCTCACACAATTCTTTCTGTGGAGAAATCGATGAAGGCAACAAGGGACATGTCTTTCCTCCTTTTGATCTCTAGCAAAAAGGCCAAACAGTTCTCACACGGAGAATGCATACTATATTTTAAGCCCACAACCTGACCTTCTAATCCCAGAGAACATTGTAATGAAGATTGACTGGTATTTTGACTTGAAGCTGCAATAACGCATTTGGACCTAATTGGAGAACCAACTATATCCACTATTGTGGCTTCCGAGAAATAATAGCGTGCTTTTAATTTATTCAATGTACGTTTGAATGAGGGAGGACTAGGGTAGGTATGGTTATCCAAAACAGCTCTCTTCAGTACCATTTGCGTCACTGAAAGTGCAGAGTCATGGCATGGAACACTTGAACACACCTAGAAGAGTTGTCTTTTGGATTCAGATTCTTGAGTTGGTGTCTTAATGAGTGAATCTTTCCCAAAATTGAACCGAAATGCTTACTTCTCCATGTACTGGTTACTAAGGTGGCTTACTTCTACCATGTGTGCCAAGTTGACAGCATCATATTTTAGCAAAAGTGTAACATTTTTGGATTGAAGGGCACTTTTTTACAGAGCAAAAACTCACGCCAGATCTTTTTTATTGTTTCTTTTGAAGCCTCTCATCTGCAACATTACCTAAATGTAGTTCGGTTTTCTTTAGATATAAGTCAACAAAAAAATTCCCGAGAGCAGCATCTCTGAGGACTATTCACTGTCCTTCTCTTTTCCTAACATGAATTCTCTTCAGAATAGTTTTCTCTTTGACTTGATTTCTTTGAGGGAGAGTTAACCACAGTGTGCTTTTTCTGACAGAAACGCTCGGTTTTGTTTTCATTGTTTCGTCAAGCATTTATCCTCTAGACATGCAGTGTCCCTTTACTATTTGTGAAATAGCCATTCTATGAAAGGAAGAAGTCAGAAAAGGCCAAATGTGTCTGTTTCTCACAAGTAGTGCACCAAGATGTCCAAGAAGACCATGAAAAATCAAGAGGATATCAAGCATGGTGGACAGCAGGAGGAAGTCAAAAAGTGGGCCCCCTCAGATGTTGATTTGGGAACTGAGCTTTCAGACATGTCCTGTAGTATGGACTTCACCCTCCTCTGAACACTCTGCATTCCTTTTCAACCCAAATAAAGGAATGTCTGTTGCAGCACCTTTCTGCTTTACATTGGAGGTTCAGCTTGCTCTCATTGTACAATGCTGCAGACCATCTTGATGTCAGAGGCCTGCTCGGCAATGTAGATCGATCAATGTCAAGGCCAAATAAGCATTCAAGGTATTCACTGTAGAAAGACCCTTCCATGTTGTGACCACCTTCAATTTCAGTGCCCCAGTCACCATAGAATTATTCCTCATCTTGTACAGGCTCATTATGCCTCCAAGAAACAATATTATTTCAGACATAAAAAAAGGTCCCACAAACAGATTCTATCCCAATAGGACGCACAAAGGAGTCTGCTAACCCCCAAGATGTTTCTAATCAAGGCAGTTCCACACAGTGAAAGGCATCCACCAAGTACATCGTATTTGCCAACATTCAGGCAATGGTTATCATTCCCAACTCAGTCAAGGGAATTGGATGTATGCAGCAGACCTCCAAGACACATACTTCAATGTTTCCTTTGCATAGAAGCATTGGAAGTTCCTGCATTTTGTAGTGGACAAATATCACTACTAGTACAAAGTTGTACACTTATGCTTCAAGTGAGCTCCACATTTCTTTTCTAAATGCACCGCAAGGCTAGATGCCTCTAAGAATAAGAAAACGGGGTAATATTTCCTCAAGAGTACCTACTCTTATTTTCGCACAGGTTCTTCACACTCTACGTCCATAAGTCCACAAGTTACAACATAGAGGCTGCAATACTTGACACCTCACAAGGAAAAGTGAATAGACTTTCTTCTAGCCACCCACCACTATTAGTTTGCTTCAAATTTGTAACCCATCCATAGAGACGTATCAATTTCAATACCAGACCTTACTTGCATAAATCTCTGTTATCAGAATACTGATAAGCTTTGCCCAGGGAAATCATTAATATATATTCCTAGCAGAACTGATGAGCCAGGGTAGAAACCTCTATTGTCTCTGTTTACTCTCTTATTCTACTACCATTCTCCCTTGCCTATTACTAACATATTGGAATTGTGTTTGGTCAGTACTGACACATGAATTGTGGAAGCATACATCTCTCTTTGGATCTGGATTACAAGGTGAGTGTTTTCTTATAACAGACACTTTTATCTTGAAGACAAGTATGCAAGTGGTCCGACCTCCTGACAAAATCTGTTTAGCAAAAAATGTTTGCAGCACTCGAGGATCTATTAACTGTAATTCCACGACCTCCTTCTATAGGGATGAACTCTATATTATGTTCAAAGTTTATGAATATTATTCAAGATCCCATTGTCTCCCATTGTCGAGAATGTAAATTGTTTTACATTAATCCTAATTCTCTTGCATTGAAATCTTAAATGTTATATAATCCCACCACCTTCATGGTGGTGGTAGTGATAAGGATGAATTGCCTGCCGTAATTAATTGAAGGTTGCAACTCGCTTTCTTCTTATTTACTGCTTTGTAAGGGAATGGAGTTGCAATCTCCCTGTAAGGATCAGTGTTCACTTCCAGTCATGTCAGGTTGTTGCCTACCTGGCCCCACTTCCCTACGTTTTACTTGTTTACAGTTGTGTTATTGAACTCAAGACTGAAGAAAAATGTCATTCACTGGACACAGTCACTATTATGCCAATCATCATTGGTGCTTCACAGCTATATAGTTCAACGTCTGGGGGCTTGGGGTTAAATAATGCAGAAAGCAAATGATTGTGGCTCATAACTACGTTTTCTTTCTGGGGGCCAGTCATCTGTAACCCCAAAGGTAGGCTTATTTTTGTACAGTTAATTTCCTTCCAGGTTTATAGGTGTCCCGTTTCCTCGACCTTACAGAACAGCAGCTATGGCAGGTCTCTAGGCCCACAGAATGTGCTTTATAGTTTCATCCCCAGGAATGACCCCAGATTCGAGGGTTCAGTCAGTGCACCCATGCATGTTTCAGAACATTTGACTAGGTCGTGTTGGTTCCTGGTGATCACAAGTTACTTTGTCTGATTTTCCAGCCCTCTACGAATTGAACGTGTTGTTTGCATTCTAGATTTCAAACATACCTCCCTCTTAAACTTTGAGTATTCCCAAAATTAGCAGATAGAAATTTGGAAGTAGGTTCTTATCCTGCCAGGCCTTTATTCACTGAAATTCTATATCCTTTGTGTAGTTTCAAGATGATTACCATTGTTTCTGTAAGCAGCTTACATTTTTAATCTTCTTCCACCTTTTTAAAGGTGCCCTCTCTCTTCTTTATGTCTGTTAATAAATACTCCCTCATCGTCTCAAGAATTCCCTTCAAAATGATCCTTGCAAGCCTCCGTGCATCTCTTTTCTGATGGCTTTTTCTATCTAACTCACCTTTTCTAAATAAAACACTATCCTCCCAGTAGATTATACACCTGCAATCTCTGGAGAGACTTCAAGCAGATCCGGAAATAGCGTATGATTTGTTAAATAAGGCCAGCAGCCCCACAGATATATAATACGTAGAGTTATGGAAATGCTACACACACAATGCTTTCTCTACAGTCCCACAAATTAAAATACTGCTTCTTATAGTTAATATTTATTTGAATCATAAAGTGAAATTATCAAAACTCAGGATATTTCTTCCACATCAGTTCTATCCATGTGTGTTTCTCACAGTTTGCTTTATTAATTCATTATTACATGTTGTTAGATTGTATCATTGGTGATATACCCATGTATGTTTTACAGGATTCCGTTGTTCACACCTTATACATGAAAATGTAAATCTGTTTGCTGTACACTCCTTGTTTAGACCACCTTGATTAACTTTGTGCATTTACCATCATATTTTTCTTATGTTATTGACCTGCTTTTTTACAGTAATTAATCCACCATGTGCTTGTCCTAAGAAATACCTACCACATATGCAATTGAGACACTAGCTTAAACAACTTGCCATCATAATTAATTGTCATGTTGTATGTTGATTTATAGTTCTAACCACTGATCTCAAATCACATGTAAGTTGATCAAGTATATGTAATGCAAAATATGTTCTGTTTCCTATTATGTAACATCGGTGAACTCACTGTGGAGTACTGTAAAATCTAATTGCCCACTACTTTCATCCTTATTCTCTGCTAGTTGTTTCTCATTAAGTGGTCTTCAATCTCTCAGTTACTCATGCAGAAATTCTCAGCCTCCTGCATATGGTCTGTGCACTCACAACTCTTAAGTTAATATGCATCTTCCATACTTTCTCTTCAGGGAACCAAAGCATACACTTTTTACTATCCAGTACCCTAAAAACCGCACCTGATCTAATGTGGCTTCTGGGGATTTATTATAAATCTCAGTATTTGTTGCCAGCATAGGCCCTGGAGGTCAGGTTGCAGAGGGTGCTGCTGTAGCCCTGCCTCCTCCCCCAAATAACTGTGCTGGAGTTCAGAAGGTGAATTAGTTATACAGAAAACATTTACATCTTGTTTTTAGCTTGTCACAATTGCTATGCCTTCAAAGACAGAGGTCATATACCCAGCTCAGTATTCCAAACGTTACTGCTTATTCTTCTACCCTAGAAATTAGTGTTTACTTTTCTTTTTCTGACGCAAAAGTTAGATGATTTTGTCAAGTAAACCATCTGATAGTCTTAAAGTATTAAAGGAAAGGCTGTAGGATTCAGGCGTTTTCTAATACATAAATATTTAAATACCTGTAAAGGAACTATATAAATATTTCAGAGTAGATCTGCAGTTAGGAAAGCACAAAAGAAGCACTTTTTTGTAATTCTGACGTGTTATGGAAGCAAAGATTTTAATAGGATCAAAACAAATCAGGAAACTTTACTTGGTGATGTGCCAATGATAAATATTTGCTGTAATATTGCATGTCAGTTCTAATTTTGTGGCCATTTCGATGTAAAATCTGCTGTCTTTAAATAGCAATGCACTTCCACAGCTTGCTTTAGCAATATATTTGTGACAGTGTGCTCCAAATGCACCACCAGCTACATACAACACACCCTACCACTCTTCTGCTCAGTGGGCATAACTCATTTACTGTACTTGTTCTTAGTGTGATGCCTGGACTTTTCACAGTCTCTTTGACTTCCCTGATGCAAAACTGAACTCTGAAAAATGGTCCAGCAGCTCAAGTTTCATCCCTTTTATCCTATATCTGCCTTGCTACTTATAAAAGGAACGATCCATGTACACTGTCACCCAGACAACTCAGTCTCACAGCTTCACCACCCCTAATTTGTACTGATGGTGAAGCATGGAGGCTTGAGAGATATTAGAACCTTTGCTTCCTGTTTTTCGTCTGAAAATACAGATAATTGTATTCATGCTTAACTCTAAATGAGCCAACAAATAATAATCCTGCAGAGAGTCCCAGAAGCAACGAATGCCCTCGATTTTGGAATGCTGGCAGTTCTCCCACACCTTCACCTCTCTTACATTGATGACAAGATTGATCCCTTTGCCCTTAATTTTTCTTCTGAACTTTGGATGCTTAAACGCTCATCTTTGATCCCTTTTGTGCTCCACCTTCAGCCTTATTAGGCTGTGTTTTTCTTAAAAGAGCAATGACTTTGACAAGTTTTACAGCTCCATCTCCCTTTAGAACTCTTCTTGATACATTCTTTAGAAGCTGTGAATCTGTTTTGATAATTTTCTGTATCCCATAAAGAAGGTGTGGTACCAGAATATCGTGTATGGACATATTGTGTGACATAACATGCACTGATAGTAAATGTAAAAGTGGAATATTTAATTTATTGAAATGTTTGCAATATTTCAAATTGAACCATAAAACTCACCATTGTTTGCTGTTTGTTCTATGAAGATCTTTATTTGTTTGTTGTGATTATTTATTCAAGTGTTGAATTTTTTTCAAAACTGCACCGCTAGGTCAACAGGTCACAGTATGGATTGGCCACCTCACTAGCAGAGTAGCAGTCATTAATTTTCCATGCAGTGGACTGTCCTGGCACAGAAAACAAACAGTGGCCTTGATGCGCAGGGAGAAAATCTACCCGTAGGTCAGGGCCATTATTTTCTGTTTTTGTTTTACTGAGATAAACTACCGCTTGGGGGACTTTGTTTCAGTAAAATAAAAATAACCCTGAGCGATAACAGCAAGCACTAGACGATGCACTGAAGTCACAGAGATCCTTGCTAGTATGGTGGGGTTCTCTAATTATGGCAGATAGACCTCCATTCGAGAAGTAGAGGCCAGAGCCTCCTTTGAACTGCTGGACTGAATGGCTGCCCGCCACAGTTTAAATGACCCTCTGTATGTTTTATTTTTTTATTGTGTTTTGCTCCTTGCTTTTTTAACTAGGTGACTGTTATTCTAATGATTTATCCGGAATACATATATCTAGAATCGGTGATCTGTTCCTACTAATGCTGTAATGCAAAGTCTACATTGCCATTTTATGTTAATCCTTAACGAGAAAACAAGCATTTAACTCCCAGAATGCATTGCAGTTATCAGCACGCAATAAATAAGATAGTCTTTTTGTCCCCACCTGCACTGTGAATACTTTCTTCAAGCTCTAATATTTGTCAAGTTAGCCTTGAAGACCAGAATGTATCTGAAAAGGGAAATTTATAGTTCATCTGTGATACTGGAAAGGCTGTTTTTGTGAGTATCTGATAAAGTGTAGGTGTAGCTCCAAGTGTCAGGAAAGTGCTTTACAGATAACATTTCTGTTGCTGGAACACAGGAGCATAACGATTATAAGATGCTAAACATAGGCCTATTGCATCATTTGCAGGCTGGGTTACAGAAACCTGCCTGTGATGAAGAAGAATTAGCTAGGAAGGCATGGGGTAGAACATGTAAATATGACAGCTTTAAACTAATCAGAGAAGAGCCAGTTCTCTCATCGTTTGAGGCACAGAGAGGTGAACTGCTTAGACTCATAACTTAATGAAATAATGTGCCAAAGCAGGGGCATCCTGCTCCGAGGGCCCACGTCCAGTCACGGCTCTGTCACATCTCCTCTCAGTTGAACTGTTTAATCTTCATGCTGCAGCATGCAGGTACAAAGGAAGAATTCAGGTTCTTGCATGCAGCTGATAAAGAACTTCCAGCATGAAGTTGATGAGGTAGCCCCCAGGTCCCCTTCTACAATTTGGAGTTTGTATTTTACTTTGATTCCCTTTTAAATCTTTATCCCAAAATGTGGCAAGGAAATGTATAACTGATTGAAGGTTCAACCATACAGTGACTTGTAGGAATATGAAGCACGCAGAAGCCCCTTCCCACCACACCCTGCAACAAGGAATCAACTCGTGGTCTTAAACCCTTTGCTTTATTATTTAAATGAATGTTGAATCATGATTTCCTTTTGTATTTTTATAGAACTGTGTTTGTGCTCTGAAAATGTTATTAAAAACTACACTTGCAATCCCCTCAGTCAAAAAGTATATAACAAAGCATATCATTGATAACACAATGTATACCTACGTTTACAACCATGCATAGGTGCTAGGAGCTACATACCTCATCTTAGTTTTTGAGAATGATATATAAAGTTCCTTCATGTCGCTTATTTGCCACTTTTTAGATATATTGTTCGTAAAGGAGAAAGTAGTTTTCAGGAGCGAGGCGATAGATAGACAAGCTCTTCTTTGAGGCAAGGAGGTAGAGGGTCATAGGAATGTTGAGTTATAGGTACTGTATCTTGGAATGAGGCTAGATATTTTAGACCCAGAGGAACAACATTTTTCAGCTCTGTGGTGAAATACGAGATACAAAAAATAAGTTAGACTGAAAGGAAAGCTTACTGCAAACATGGATGGCTTATAAAGTTAAATAGGCACTTGAGCTAGAAAATGGGAGTGTTTCGCTTTCCTGAATGTTTGTGTTTTGTTTTTGGTTCTTTCCAAGATTGTGCACTGTATTGTGGTATAGGATTTTCAGTAATTTGAATTTTTGTATTTGTGCTGCTATTTACTTCATTTGTAAATGATGTCTAAAGCGTTGTAAAGCATTTATAAAGTTTGTGACTGACAGGCATCTTACTGTATCCATTTTGTTGAAACTGGACATAATAAAATGTTATCTCATCTAATTTCTTCTTAGGTGTTTTTTAAGATCTGGAAATACATTACTTGAAATGCATGCCTTTAAATAGGAATCTGCATGTTGCCATATTGGCATGGAGCTGCCGCTAAAGTTGTTAATGTTTACGCGTGTGAATAAGTAAAATGAATGGCTAACCTGCTGTGGAAAGCTATTTTGAGTTACCTTGGGGATAATACATGCTAGTCCTGTATAATCTCTTGATAAGCTGGGCACAGTCAGTGTGTTTCCCGAAATCAGAGGTAGAAGGGCAGTGGCATTGTACCAAGAAACAATAGTTTGCTGGGCTTGGAGCCATAGTTACTGTCTGCAGTTTCTCACTGCTTGTCCCACCCCTAGACTCTTTACCGACAATATGATACCTATGAGGGATCTATGCACCTCTTTAAAAACCTCTTTACGATACAGTAACAGACCGTGACCTGTCTCAGACTCAAGCTATCCCTGCAAAATCTCTATACCTGTGCCTTTGACCCTGTGCAACACTTTACAGCATTTCAGCCAGGGCGGCTCCTTCGCAATGGCGATGGAGGGGCGCCGCTCTGGCTAAGACAGGAGCTGAAAGATAAAACGATTTTTCTTTATCATTTTATCTCTCAGCTGTTGACTCAGGCAGCGGCCTGTGAAGGGAGGAGCAGGGCTGGGACATTGGAGAGGGGAGAGGGAGGAGGAGAGAGAGTGCACCTAAGTCTTAGGCCAGCAAGATACATGTGCACGGTTAAGTTTCTACAGCCCGGTGGTGTTGAACAGCCATACTGGAGAAACTGCACAGACCCCAGGGCAGTGTCTAAACGGCAGTCCAAGCCGCTCAGACCAATCCTGATGCTGCTTTCATGCTATCTTTAGCATGAAAGCAGCGGCAGGATTGCTGGGAAGCCTGTGCTGGTGTCCCAGTGAATGCTGAGACAACAGAAGAAGAGAAGCGAGGCGGCAACGGGAAGAGGTAAGTTTTTGAACTAATTTTTAACCCCCCATCCCTCCCCTTGAGATTTGCGGCAGCCGCTGCTGATTTCAGATATAATTGCGCTATACTAATTATACAAAAATACTTATGGTGTGTTAGTTCCCACTCATTGTCCCTCCATAAATATACATTATCAGTTTCAGAGAAAACAGAAGCCTGGGCCCTACAAGCAGATGAAGGCTTACACAAACATTACAGGCCCCATCATATCTAGCCTCCTGCAGCCAGTCTCAGCCATCACCTGTGTCCTGGACCAGTTCTTCTAGATCACACAAGCCTACGGTAATGGGGAGCTGCAGCTACCAGGAGTAGATGGGTAGTGTTAGAAAGAATGCCTGGCATTCTAAGGTCCTGCTAATGCATAGCACACTGGTTCTAGAACAGGCTACAGTAGGTCTGATGACTATTCTGTACACAATTGAAAGGCCACTGCAAGTGATCATAGTGTCTGGAAAACATACTCTAGCTCCCAAGGAAGTACAGTTTACATCTGTATACAGTGATGGCTTGTTGTCTGGTGTAAGAGCTGTTTTGCAATGGGTTTGTGTCTGCTGTAAGACCTGTTTTGCACTGGGTTTCTCACTAGGAATTTTAGCTTTCATTGGCTTGATTCAGCTTTGCTAATCTTGGAAATAAATATCATGTTGCACGCTCAAACTGAGGCTTTGTGTAATGTGTTTTGAATGCCTTTTCCTGCTTTCTGCACAGCTCTATGAATGCTGATTATATGTCTAATCTGAGCCATTTAAATGAGAGAGAGAAATAAAGGTTTTGAGTTCAAACATAAGTAGAAAGGAGACCAAGGTGCTAACATGGTGCAGGGGCAACCAACCTCTGCCATGAAGTAGTTATTGTTGGACCTGGCATCCTTGGAGTGGTTCCCTCTAACTTTTTGCTTCCTGACTTTCTGTTCTTCTGACTTCATTTTTGCTGGCTTTAGGATTTTGGGCACTGTACCACGGCTGACCAATGCTTAGGTGCAGGTGCTCTATATTCTTAACATGGAAACATTGGCTTATTCACAATTGGCATATTTAATTTACTTGTAAGACCATAGTAAAGTACAGTATATGTGTCCGGGGCCTGTACATTAAGTGCTACTAGTCGGTCTGCAGCATTGATTATTCCACCCACTATAGTAACCCTGTAAACATCATAGGCCTGCGACTGCAGAGCCTGTGTGCAGTTTTAAACTGCCATTTCAACCTGGCAAGTGCACCCAATTGCCAGGCCCAAGCCTTCCTTTTTATTTGCTTATAAGTCACCCCTAAGGTAGACCATAGTTTACCCTAAGGGCAGGCACAATCAACCTAAAGAGATGGAAATGTACTTCTAAGTTTGACATGTCCTGGTAGTGAAATTTGTTTTTCACTACTGCAAGGCCTATCTCTCCCATAGGTTAACATTGAGATTCCCTAAAAAGATCTTTTATATGTAATTTACAATTGGAAAAAAAGAAATATGGAGTTTGATGTCTCTGGACAAAACCTATGGTGAAGTTGGTTTTTAAATTGTAAGTCTGGAAATGGCACTTTTAGAAAGTTGGCATTTTCTTACTTTAAACATTCTGTGCCTCTGCCTGTCTCTGAATACACATCAGGGGTGGATGACAGCTGGGCTTTGTGCATTCCCTTTAGACAGTCACACACTGACACTTACACCTGACTAGGGCTGTGCCTCTCCTCACACAAAGGGTAGCATACTGCCCTGTAGAGTGTCTGCAGCCAACCTACTTGACGATGGAGACCTCGACTCCGACCGACTTCTGGACCGACGTCAGGAGTCACGATGACGCCGCTTCTTGTGAGACGAATTTCCTGAAGAGGACCCATGGTGCCGCTTCCTCTCCTTCTTGGACCTAGCCAAAAATAGCTTCGCCTCACGCTCCTTCAACGCCTTCGGATTCATCTTCTGGCAGGAGCCGCATTCCTGGACGTCGTGATCCGAACTGAGGTACCGAAGGCAATCGTTGTGAGGGTCAGTCACCGACATCGGACCTCCACACTCCCTGCAGGACTTAAAACCCGATTTCTTCTGAGCCGACATCGAGGAAAAACACAAAGTATCCCTTCCAAAGAGCTAACGATACAGGTAACAGAAAAGTAACCGTTATTGAAGGCACGGAAAAAAGGGAACTGACGTCAGCACGCTGGCGAGGACCTCTTATTGCAACAATGACGTCACACGGAGCCCTGTGGAGTCGGGCAATTGTGACGTCCTCGCTGACGTGCAGACCTAGGGAAAAGTTTCAGTTGAATGCTACGCATGGGGAGAATTCATTAGGTGAGAAATCCACAGGTAGCTAATGTATCCACCAGAAAAAGCGTTACCGAAGGTAAGTAACTTGCTCGTTTGGTATCAAACTTCTCAGCACAATAACCCCCCACTGATGCCAATGTGGGATTTATTGCACAATGCACACACAGGGCATCTTGTCAGGGCTGTATGTCAGCCAGCCTGGTAGTGTAGGACTGACCGGTCTCTGCCAGCCTGCCACTTCCAGATGAGTTTCTGACCACATGGGTGAGTGCCTTTGTGCACTCTGTGGTCAAAGCCTGTCCTGGGTAGAGGTGCTTCACACCTCCCCCTGCAGGAACTGTAACACCTGGTGGTGAGCCTTAAAGGCTCAAGCCTGGTGTTACAGCGCCCAAGGGCACTCCAGCTAGTGGAGATGCCCGCCCCCACTTTTTGCGGTGAGTCCAGAGGGATTGAGAAAAAAGGAGGAGTCACCCCCTCAGCCAGGACCACCCCTAAGGTTTCCAGCGCTGAAGTGACCTCCTCCTTGAGAAATCCTCCATCTTGCTTTGGAGGAGTAGGACCAATAGGGATAGGGATGTGCCCCCCTCCCCAGTGGGAGTGGGCACAAGGAGGGTGTAGTCACTCTAAGGGACAGTAGCCATAGGCTACTGCCCCCTGACCCTAACACACCCCTAAATTTAGTACTTAGTGGCGACCCTGAACCCAGCTCTTCAGATTCCTGAAGACCTCAAGAAAAAAAAGGACTGCTGAGCTGAAAACCCCGCAGAGAAGAGAAGGAGACAACAACTGCTGCAAAAGAAGAAATAATGCATTCTGCAGGACCAGCGACCCATGAAAAGCCTCCAGTGGACTGCCCACCTCACTGAGGACCAAGAAACTCCTGTGGACAGCGGACCTGTCCAACAAGAAGACAAAGAAACCATCTTTAAAGGGACTCTCACATCACTCCAGAAGCGTGAGTCCACTACTCTGCACTTGACGCCCCTGGCCTGTGTCCAGAGGAACCAACCAGTCAGAGAGGACCTCCAAGCAATTCTGACCAAGTGTCTACCCTGGGCTGACCTTTCCACTCCTCCACGACGACGCCTGCAGACGGAATCCCGAGGATCCCCCTGACGCGACTGCCCGGGGCGAAGATATCCGACACCTGGAGAAGCTCTTCACCCCCAGCCCCCAGACTCAAGAGAAACCGACCACCGGTGCAGAAGGGACCAGCAGCCGTCCCTCCTCCCTGCCAAGTCAGTGGCTTGCCCTAGAAACCCCCCTGTGCCTTGCCTGCAGCGCCTAAGTAACCCCTGGGTCTGCCCCTTGATTTACATTGGTAACCCGATGTTCTGCTTGCACCCTGCATCCGGCCTCCCCAGAGCTGCTGAGGGTGCGTGTTTGGTGCCTACTTGGGGCCCCCCAGTGCTCCTCTAAACCCCCTGGTCTGCCCTCCGACAACGCAGATACTTACCTGCAAGCAGACCGGAACCAGAGTACCCCCTGTCTCCATAGGGGCCCACGTTATTTTGGCTCCTGTTTGATCTCTGAATCTAACCGGCCCTGTGTTGCTGGTGCTGGGTGTTTAGGGGTTATCTTGAACCCCCAATGGTGGGCAACCTATACCCCGGAGACTGGAACCGTAACTTTGTTACATACCTCAAAAACTGTACTTTACTTACCTCCCCTAGGAACTGTTGAAAATTGCAGTGTCCACTTTTAAAATAGCTTTTTGCCATTTTGAAGAAAACTGTGTACATTGTTGATTCCATTCAAAGTTCTAAGTATTACTATCCAAAGAACCTTTCATTTAAGTTACTTACCTGCTAAATGAATCTTGTGGTTCTAGAAATAAATTAAGAAAATATTTTTCTATATAAAAACATATTGGTCTGGAGTTGTCATTGAGTGTGTGTTTTCATTTATTGCTTGTGTTTGTACAACAAATGCTTAACACTACCCTCTGATAAGCCTAATGGCCCGACCACACTACCGCAAATAGAGAATTAGTATTATCTATTATTGTCTCTGTCAAGCCTCTTGGGGAATCCCTGGACTCTGCACACTATGGGCCTGATTCTAACTTTGGAGGACGGTGTTAAACCGTCCCAAAAGTGGCGGATATACCACCTACCGTATTACGAGTCCATTATATCCTATGGAACTCGTAATACGGTAGGTGGTATATCCGCCACTTTTGGGACGGTTTAACACCGTCCTCCAAAGTTAGAATCAGGCCCTATATCTCATTTTGATATAGTATAGACAGAGCCAGCTTCCTACAATCTGTAAAAGGTTTTTGTTCCACCCATGTTTATATGTGGTCTTTGGAACAGCTTTTCATTATAATGCTTTTGATCAGGCGGATTTTGTGTGTTTTCAGAGAAAAAGAGTGCTTCTATTGCACAGAATGTACTTAGTACAGTAGGCCTGTTTTAGTTATGTTAGCAAGCCTATGATCAAGGCTGTAGGCCTGATTGGTTCACTCTAGAATTTATTGTCGTATGCCAAAGTGTGATCTGTTTATTATCAAAAGTTATGACAAATTCAAGATGCTTGAACTATTTATTGAAAGATGCACATATTAAAGCAAATAGGTCTTTAATGGTGGAGTAGAATTCCTCTTAGTTAAAGCCTGTAGATAAGTATTTCTGCTAGGGGTTCTGACAAATTACCTTACTAGGCAATGTTTTTGGTTAACCCCTCTAACAAACCCTGATTATTTAGGAATGTCATTGTTTTTTTGACCTGCCTCAATGCAAGGGCTTGTGTGATCACCAAAAATGAGCTAAAGGAGGGTGGCTTTAGTTCCTCCCACATGTCCGTGATCTTCCCGACACTTGAATAAAAAAAGAGTTGTTCCTGATGGATACTTGTAACTGCAGATTCCTCACCTTTTAACTATCCCTAGGCACCAGAATGCCTCTGGAGAATTTCAACAGCAGTGCTCCCGCACACCATCTGGTGGTCTCGTGCAGCTTTGTGTTGGCTCCGTACCACCCAGAAAGTGAAAGAATAGAACCGTAAGTAAGTGACTTCTAATGCAAATCTGGAGTTCTGCTCCCTACTTTGTGAGGTTTCAAGTTGTGTCAAGACGAAAGGAAGCAAATGTCAGTCATGGACCCCAATGAGGGCTCTCTTTGGTGCTTGAATTCGGGTCACAAATCTAATTTGGGCAACGTGTTCCCACAAGCACCCAAAGGCAATCCAGGATCAGGTCGTGAAGCTCTACATCGCTGAACACAAGGAGAAGTTTGTTCAAAGTTGCTCCCACTCCAGGTCACGGGCCTGTCCTTGTTCCCAGATGCTGGGCCGTTCCTGCAAATAATCAGTTTTTAGCTCAATGTCTTCAGATAAGTCGTAGCCCTAGCACAAATATAAAAAGACAAAGCAGGACTCAAACCCATGACACTACTCTAACTCAAAACAGAAGGTGGAAGGGTGTCAAGATAAACATCACACTTCCTCAAAATCCCCAGTTTCAGTATCAATTTCTTAGATGGCCATGACGCTTACTGAATTCTCCGGGGCTTTGTTGACCCCGCACCAGATAGCAACCTTTAGAGAGGCCATAAGGCATATTTTTACTGTGATGAGGACATCTTTTGGCCCCATGGAGCCTCTAGTCACATTTCTGCCATCAGGTTCTTCCCTATGCTGTCTGTCCCTTTGGGACCTGTTACTCGACCTGTACCGATTCTGGTGCTGCCTTCCACACCAGCTCCAAGATCTACACTAGCTCCAGTCACACTGATGCCGACTAATCTGTCACAGATGAAAGACACAATGCTGATTCCATGTCAGACCCTGAAACGACGTCGGTCTAAGCTCAACTGATGTCATTATGAGATCAAGAAAGTGCAACCAGTTAGACAGACTGACTGTTACCTGCTGCCTCCGTCATGACACAACTAGGAGCAGAGGCTCAATTTTCTGTTTTGCTCTGACTGCACATAAAACACATAGGGGGTCATTACAACATTGGCGGTAAAAGCCGCTTACCGCCGTGCAGAAGACCACCAACACACCGCCATGGCCGCGGAATTCCGCCACAGCTATTATGACCCACATCTCGGAATCCGACAAAATCCAGACACCCACACAAATCCGCCACACCAAAGGTCTGTGATAAACTGGCGAAAACAAAACCTCCACCGTCACGCCAACAGATATACGCCCACACTATCACGACACACGAATCCACGCGGCAGTCTTTCAACCACGGTATTCCATTGGCGGTACAGACCGCTGCGCTCAAAATACACACACTCTTACAAAACACTACCACTTTGGACAATTCGAAATACACACACCCGATACACATACACACACCACTCCCACACACCCAATACACTATAAAACACACACCCACATCACCCACAAACCCCTACGACCACTATTACAGAGAGAAGGCCAGGGAGAGACACCACCATCCACAAACTAGCATCCACAGGCACACAACACCATCACCCAGACAACTTCCACACACAAAACACCACACACCACTACATATCACCACACTTATCACCACACACCCCACCCCACACATCATCTACACCACCCCATGGCACGGCAAAGACACCCCAGGTTCTTGGAGGAGGAGCTCAGGGTCATGGTGGAGGAAATCGTCCGGGTAGAGCCACAGCTATTTCGAGCACAGGTGCAGCACACCTCAATTGCAAGGAAGATGGCGCTATGGCGAACAATAGTCGACAGGGTCAACGCAGTGGGACAACACCCAAGAAATCGGGAGGACATCAGGAAGAGGTGGAACGACCTATGGGGGAAGGTGCATTCCGTGGTCTCAAGACACCACCAGGCGGTTCAGCGGACTGGCGGCGGACCCCCACAACTAACAACATGGGAGGAGCAGGTCTTGGCGATTCTACATCCTGAGGGCCTCGCATGAGTCGGTGGAGGAATGGAGTCTGGTAAGTCAAACCTTTAACTACCATATCCCCCACCCTACCTGCATGCTATCACATACCCCCACCCTGGCCCCCACCCCTATCACTCCAACTCCTCACAAATGTACCAATATCACAAACCACCCATCCCAACACCAAGCCCTGCATGCAACACCAACACATGGACACCCATCACTAAAGCATGCCCTCCTCACATGCCCATACAACCCCATAAACCATCATCACACAAGCCCCCACAAAGGAATGCCAGCACTGGGGTACACAGTCACCCACCCATTGCACACCATGACACACAGAGATGCAATAATCATGCCTTTCCACCCCTGCAGGACCACTACCCAACGTCACCAGACAGGAGGGTCCAGACATCTCCACTCCACCCACAGAAGAGGCCCACAGTGATGACAGCCCCTCTGTCCACCTGGATCTAGATGACCAGCCTGGACCATCGGGGGCCTCTGGACAGTCGGTTCCCCTCACACAGGCACAGGCCACCACAGACCTTCCCCCCTCTGGAAACACCAGCACAGCACCCACCCAGCAGGCCCATACCTCCGTCCCCAGGACCCGTCAATCAGCTGTGTGTCCACCACTACAGGGAACCCAGGATAACCCACCACCCCAACAACAACAGGGACCTGGGGGCAGTGACAGTGGGCACACGGTCCAGGGGACAGAAGCCCAGGAACACAGGGGAACTGGGAGGGCTGCCGTGCGACAGGGGGCGGACAGGCCAAGGGAACCCACTCTCCAGGAGGCCCTCTCCTCCATCATGGGAGCCTACCACCACTCCCAGGAGACGATGGCAACGGTACTGGCCAAGTTTCAGGAGACCCAGCGCATGCAGGAGGAACAGTATTTGGGGTTCAGGGAGGAACTCAGAACCATCAGCTCCGCCCTGGGCACCATCGTAGGGGTGCTGAAGGAAGTACTCAACACTGTGGCGCTACAAGGGGCCCCTGACACTAGCATGGACGATGAACTTCCCACCACCTCCGCCGGCGCTAGTGGACAGGAGGCACCGCCACAGGACCACCACACCAGCACCCCACCCCCTGCAGAGGGAGAACCACCCCGCAAACGGTCCCTGAGATCCAGGAACAAGACAGAGCACAATGCCAAGACCCCGCCAAGAAATGAGACCACCCTGATTGTCATCCCACTGTCCCACTTTGTCACCCTGTCCATATTGAAACTGCCCCAGCTTCACTTCCTATGCCCGTATGGGCAATGCACCTGTGAGACTAATAGACTGGACTCTGCCGTGGACATTCCTCCGCCATCACCCCTCACCATTTTACTACCCCCTCCAATATTGAGCACTTAAATAAACACACTTAAAGCACAAAACAATCTGGAGTCTGTCTGTGATTTGAAATAGTGTATTTGCAATTACAGTGACAAAATGTACATGAAATAGTAATGTCAACATACCTATGTCACACAGCTCTAGTCACTGAGGAATCTAAGCAGATGACACATGTTGGGACCCACACCTGTGAAAACTCAGTGACCATACACTGGGTGGAATCGACTGACAGGTAGAGGTAGAAGTGTAAAAGTACATGTAGTAGGCAGGAATGTATTCTCACCTGTGTTTCACTGGAAATATTGCTGGATGACTGAGTCCCTGTTCTGCATGTCTTCTTCCTCTGCTTCTTCCTCATCACTGTCCACAGGCTCCACAGCTGCCACAACACCCTCATCTGGACCATCCTCCTGCAGAAAAGGCACCTGTCGTTGCAAAGCCAAGTTGTGAAGCATACAGCAGGCCACGATGATCTCGCACACCTTCTTTGGTGAGTAGAATAGGGATCCACCTGTCATATGGAGGCACCTGAACCTGGCCTTCAGGAGGCCGAAGGTCCGCTCGATCACCCTCTTAGTTCGCCCATGTGCCTCCTTGTAGCGTTCCTCCGCCCTTGTCCTGGGATTCCTCACTGCGGTCAGTAGCCATGACAGGTTGGGGTAACCAGAGTCACCTAATAGCCACACACGGTGCCTCTGGAGTTGACCCATCACATAAGGGATGCTGCTATTCCGCAGGATGTAGGCGTCATGCACTGAGCCAGGGAACATGGCATTCACATGAGAGACGTACTGGTCTGCCAAACAAATCATCTGTACATTCATGGAATGATCACTCTTCCGGTTCCTGTACACCTGTTCACTCCTGTGGGGGGGGGGGGACCAAAGCCACATGGGTCCCATCAATGGCACCTATGATGTTGGGGATATGCCCAAGGGCATAGAAGTCACCTTTCACTGTAGGCAAATCCTCCACCTGAGGGAAAACGATGTAGCTCCGCATGTGTTTCAGCAGGGCAGACAACACTCTGGACAATACGTTGGAAAACATAGGCTGGGACATTCCTGATGCCATGGCCACAGTTGTTTGAAAAGACCCACTTGCAAGGAAATGGAGCACTGATAGCACCTGCACTTGAGGGGGGATTCCTGTGGGATGGCGGATTGCTGACATCAGGTCAGGCCCCAACTGTGTACACAGTTCCTGGATTGTGGCACGGTCAAACTTGTAGGTGATAATCAAATTTCTTTCCTCCATTGTCGACAGGTCCACCAGCGGTCGGTACACCGGAGAATTCCGCCATCTCCTCACATGTCCCAGCGGACGGTGCCTATGAAGGACAACAGCGAGCACAGAGTCAAACAACTCAGAGGTATGTACCCACAGTCTACACAGAACACCATTCATACACAAAATGTGGCCTGTATGTGTGTTGAGAGTAGGCCTAGGTATGTGTGATGCAGTTGGTAATTAGGCCATGTGGGCCCCTGAAATGGCGGCTGCCTGACCTCTAAAGTGGGACAATGGGATGTGAGGTAACTGCGCTGGCGTTGTACACCGTCGCGGTAGGCGGTCGAACACCGCGGCGCAATGCTGCATTGGTTAACATTGGACCCTATGGGTCCCAGGAGCCACTGACGATGTACGCCGGCGGTGATGGTACACACCGCCACGGACGTGACCGCCATTTTCTATCTGTTGAATCACTTGATACCTGATCTTCGACAGGAGAGGACCTACACTGCACGTGCTGCTGTGACCTCGGTCTGGAAGAGACAATGGCTCGTGCGTCTGAGGAAAAGGCCCCTGCCTTCACATCGGAGGAGTTGGAGAAGCTCGTCGATGGGGTCCTCCCCCAGTACACGCTACTCTGCGGTCCTCCAGACCAACAGGTAAGTACACAGGGAGCATGTTGAATGGGCTATGCCTGTGTGGAGAGGGCTGGTTGTAAGAAGGAAGGGGGCAGAGTTCTGCGTGCATGAAAGACGGTGGGTGCATGTGCCACATGGCAAGGGTAGGGATAGGGGCCACTCACTTTGACGGAGCAGTTGGTAATGACTTTTCTCCCCCTGTACATGTCATGTAGGTCAGCGCCCACCAGAAGAAGGATATTTGGCATGCCATCGCCAAGGACGTCCGGACCCTGGGGGTCCACCACAGACGGACCACCCACTGCCGTAAAAGATGGGAGGACATTCGCCGCTGGAGCAAGAAGACGGCGGAGGCTCAGCTGGGGATGGCCTCCCAACGTGGGAGGGGTGCCCGTCGAACCATGACCCCCCTGATGTTCAGGATCCTGGCGGTGGCCTACCCGGATTTGGATGGGCGCTTGAGGGCATCACAGCAGACACAAGGGGGTGAGTACTCTCTCATTCAGCTGACTTTGCGCGAAGTGGAGGGGTCTGGGTGTGGGAGGAGGGCTGTGGGTTTCCCTAGGCCAGGGCGAGTTCCGTATGCTAGGCCCCTTCGTAAGGCATGGCCCTGTGGCCCCCCACACCACCTCTGTAGAGTGCCAAGTACAGCTATTCATGCCCCTGTGTCATCTATGTGTGCATATGTTGTCCATAGCCTTGTATGCCATTTCCCAGGAATTGCACTGTAGAGCCCAACAGCGCAACGTAGTGCAGGGGGCTTCTGTGTCTGTCTTGTCCGCCAACAGTAGCGGTAAGCCAAGCACTCAACATGTCTTTCTTCTGTTTCCCCCCCACCCTTTCTCCCTGTTCTTGTGTGCATTAGTATCATCAGGCGGAGGAGCAGTGGCACCGGAGCACGAGGGAGCTGCATCCCACATGGCCATGGAGGGCCACACTATGGACTCTGAATACACCAGTGGGACAGAGGGGAGCACCATGGCGGTGACAGGAGCTGAAACCAGCGACACGGACTCGTCCTCCGATGGGAGCTCCCTTGTGGTGGCGGCAACATCTGTGCCCCCCAATTCTACAGGTACAGCCGCCACCCCCCCTACCAGCACCGCCCTCACAGCAGCCCCTCAGCCTTCGCCCAGTGCCCGCTCACCCAGGAGGGTGGGCATCACCTTCGCCCCAGGCACCTCAGCCCCTGCCCCTGTCACCTCTGCTGCCTTCAGTGAGGAGGCCATTGACCTCCTCAGGTCCCTCACTGTTGAGCAGTCTACCATTTTGAATGCCATCCAGGGTGTAGAAAGGGAGTTGCAACAAACCAATGCATTCCTGGAGGGCATTCATTCTGGTCAGGCTGCCCTTCACCGAACCTTTCAAACTCTGGCCTCAGCACTGATGGCAGCCATTGTCCCTGTGTCTAGCCTCCCCCCTCCAACTTCCTCCACCCAGACCAAATCCCTTGTACCTCTGCCTATCCCAAGCACACCATCAGACCAGCCTGCACACACCTCACCACACAAGGGAATCTCAGGAAAACATAAGCACCACACATCCCACAGGCACTCACGCAAGCATCACACACATACAGACACACCAACATCCACTGCCTCCACTGTGTCCCCTTCCTCGTCGTCTCCCTCCTCCCTCCCAGTCTCGTCTACACTCACACCTGCATGCACTACCTCTACAGCCACTACGTCCCGCACCAGCACACCCACCAGCACACCCCTGTCACGTGCAGTCACCACCCCCACTACCATTCACACGTCCCCTGTGTCCTCTCCCAGTGTGTCTATGACGCCCCCTCCGAAGATACACAAACGCAGGCACACACCCACCCAACATACATCCACCTCACAACAGCCTCCAGCGCATGCACCTGCACCCAAAGCCACAAAACTTACACCTCCTACAACCACCACCTCTTCCTCCTCTCCCAAACCCCCTCCAGCTACCCGTCCCAGTGTCTCCAAACAACTTTTCCTGTCCACCCTTAACCTATTTCCAACTCCCCCCCCAGTCCAACTCATAGGTCCTGAACTAGCACGTCAGCCACAAAATCTCCGGGACCAGTGGTTATGTGGAGTGCACCGGCCACCAGGACAGCCAGTGTGTCACGGAGCCACAGCACAGCCAGTCCCCCCCGTGAAGCACCAGAAGTTGGCCAGTGCCCGGCGGGAGAGGGGGAAGACTCCAGCCACCCAAGCCGCTCCCAGGGTTCCCGGTGGGAGGGTGGACTCAGCTGTGACTCCTCCCAAGGCGGGGAAGGCCCAGAAGAAAGCCGGCAAGTCTGGGAGGAGCAGCACAGCGGAAAAGACCGCCATCATCCCTGCTGGCCAGGAGAGCCCCTCCAGCCCCATCGTCGCTGCACAGGAGGCCACCGCGCCAGCCCCATCTTCGCTGCCCAGGAGGCCACCGCCAGCCCCATCGTCGCTGCCCAGGAGGGCCCCGCCAGCCACAGCCCAGCTGCCCAGGAGGGCCCCACCAGCCACAGCCCAGCTGACCAATGAAGGACCGCCAGCCCCAGTCCAGCTGGGCAGTGAAGGACCGCCAAGTCAAGCACCGCTGAACAGGGCAAGCACCGCTGAACAGGGCAAAGACCGCCAAGTCAAGCACCGCTGAACAGGGCAAGCACCGCCAAGTCAAGCACCGCTGAACAGGGCAAGGACCGCCAACTCAAGCACCGCTGAACAGGGCAAGGACCGCCAAGTCAAGCACCGCTAGCCCATGAGCGGCAGGGGCACTGATGCAACAGGGACCGTCACGGGGTGAGTGATGCACTCTGGGCACCAGTACCCCTCCGGAACCAGTGGAGACCTGCATCCACTACGTCTGTCCTTGGCAGGATGAAGCACTCTGGGCACCAGTCCCCATCCAGAACCAGTGGAGACATGCATCCACTACGTCTGTCCTTGGCAGGATGAAGCACTCTGGGCACCAAGCCCCCTCCCGAACCAGTGGAGACATGCATCCACTACGGCTGTCCTTGGCAGGATGAAGCACTCCGGGCACCAATCCCCCTCCAGAACCAGTGGAGACTGTCATCCACTTGAGAGACTGTGGCTTTGTACTCCCCAGGATTGAACAGTGGGCAACCCACCCACTGGAGAGACTTGAGAGACTGTGGCTTTGCACTCCCCAGGATTGAACAGTGGGCAAACCACCCACTGTAGAGACTTGTGAGACTGTGGCTTTGCACTCCCCAGGATTGAACAGTGGGCAAACCACCCACTGTAGAGACTTGAGAGACTGTGGCTTTGCACTCCCCAGGATTGAACAGTGGGCAAACCACCCACTGTAGAGACTTGACAGACTGTGGCTTTGCACTCCCCAGGATTGAACAGTGGGCAAACCACCCACTGTAGAGACTTGAGAGACTGTGGCTTTGCACTCCCCGGGATACATCAATGGGCATGGAGGCCCCTCGTGGATCTGGCGTCGTGCACTCATCCAGCTGAGGTGCCCCCCTTCCTTTCCCCCTGAGGTGCCTGTTGTATTTCTATCTGATGCCCCTGCAGTGTTCTCTGTGTTTTGATCTGGTATCGTTTGTGGGCCTCGCCCATGCATTTTGGGCCCAGTGGTCCACGGACTATAAATGGTGCAATACATGGACTACTAATCTTGGTGTATATTTTGTTAGTGTATATATGTATATTTTTGCTTACTGAATTTTGATATATTACAATGGTTACACTCATTTCCTTTTGTCATTGCATTCTTCCGGGGGGGTTGGGGGTGTAACTGTAATGTATAGATATGCATTGGTGTGTGTGTTGTAGTGGTTGAGGGTGGGGGTGGGGGTGTTGCGTGTGTGTGTCCCTGTTTTTTGCCTCCCCCCTCCCCTGTGTCGTAGGTGCAGTACTCACCGTGGTCTTCGCCACCGGCGTTGGTGCTCCTGGTACAGGATCAGGAAGACTATCGCAGGGAGAATATGGAGTTCCGTCTCCATGGTGTCCTCGTTCCTCGTGGAGTGTGTAGAGGTGAGCGTTTTCCCTTCGAAATTCCTGTTTTCGCTGTGTTTTTATCCGTGGTGAATCCGCCCTGGAAAAGGTGTCGGATTGGCCTGTCATAATAGTGTGGGTGGTACATTTTCCTCTGCCTGTCTGTTAGAGGTGACCGCTGAGCTGTTTGTTTGTACCGCCGTGGCGGTCTGAGTGTTAACGTGGCTGTCTTTGTTGGCGGTTTCCGCCACGGTCGTAATTCCCCAAAAAATTCCGCCGCCCTCTTGGCCACCGTCCGCCAGGGTTGTAATGACCACCATAATGTCCCACACAACACTGATGATGTAGAAGAGGGTGAAGCCAATAGGCTAGATACCTCCCATGAGAGGGAGCTTCAATCGCCATATGAGCCACCAATGGGAAAAAGTGTTTAGTTAGCAGCAGTAGTCCAGAGGGCAACTGAGGTACTAGATATGCAGTTGCCTTGCACTGAGACAGAAACAAATGCATTAACAGAAATTCTTCAACCAGTGTTGATGTTGTTGGAGCCCTTGCTGCCATTTAATAATGCCCTGGTGGGGTCATTATCTAAGCCTTGTTCTGCCTGCCCGTCAGGTGGTCAAAGGCCTAGCCACATAGACTGGCATCCTAGATCAGGGAGGCTTTTGCTAGTAAGGTTAAATTCAATTCCTACTTGACGGTCCGTCCAGAAATAGATTTAAAAAGAAGTGACGCTTATAACAAGAGAATGCTCTTGTCCGCAATCTTAGCTCTTAGATGCATAAAAGTAGCTTGTCTGCTGGACAGGTACTTAAATCGTCTCTGGAACATGGTCAGTGAGGTGTTTACGTCTTCTCTGGCTCAGATGATACATGAGGGACTGGATATAGTGAAGTATGGCTTCCGCACAGGCCTGGATACCACAGATTTCCTTGGCAGGGTTGTTGACCCCAGCGTCATGCTTCAAAGGCACACATGGATTTTTGGGCAATATGCTGCTGTTCCTGTACTGTGCTTCAATGGTTTCAAACTGTCTGGGAACAAAAGAGGACTCTGCACTTGAGAGATTTCAAGACAGCCGAGTTACTGCATGCTCTTGTGGTTACTGACACCTACGAAACAGCGCCCTCATCAATTTGGGAAATTCACAGGCTATTCAGGGTGATTAGCCTATAGGCAACTACAGCTTTTCCAGTTGGTGGTACAACAGACCATATACTGCTTTTATGGCTGTGGAATGTGGTACTGGCAGACTTCGCACAGGATAGCGGGGTGAACAGGCCTCAGTTCCTCCTTCCCTGCTGCAACAGCTATCAAACTGCTTTAGTTTATTCTCAGTGGCTCAAAACAGGTCAGTGAGAAGCAGCATTCAACATTTTCTCCCGGGCTGGAGGTCCATTACATCAGACAAATGGGTCTGACAGATGATTCAGAGGGGCTACACTCCACCCTTCATTTCCACACCAGCCCCATCCTCCCTTACCTGAACACATTTCAGAGGAGCACTTGCAATCCT
Source organism: Pleurodeles waltl (assembly GCF_031143425.1). NCBI lineage: Eukaryota > Metazoa > Chordata > Amphibia > Caudata > Salamandridae > Pleurodeles > Pleurodeles waltl. The sequence goes on along the minus strand of NC_090446.1, from coordinate 1,326,794,855 downwards.
GATGAGAAGGGTACATTTTTTTTGCGCCAAGGGAGCAATTGAATGGGCACCTGACTCAGTGATAGGCGAGGAATGCTATTTGTGCTGCGTCTTCATCCTGAAAAACGTCAGGTGCCTCATGCTTATCCTTCATCTGTTGAATTATTTTCTGCGGAAGGACAAATAAAAAAGCTTACGTTGACTCACATCCTGTTCCCCTTCTTGTCCCAGGATATCAGATAGTGTCCCTGGACTTGCAAGGCATGCATTTCCATACTCACAGCCTGCATTCCCACAAATAGTACCTGTGATTCAAGGTGGGCCAGGAGCTCTTTCAATTATCTGTGCTCCCCTACGGCTGTACCTTTGCTCCTCGGGTGTCCACCAAACTGATGGCTGTGGTTGCAGCCCATGTTCAAAGGTCAGGACTACATTTAGTCTCATACCTGACAATTGGTTGCCAAAGGCGTGCTTGCTGCAGTCAGTCATGGACAGCCTTTGGATGCCAGCCGAAATCTTGATATTGTTGGGATTCACCGTCAAAAAGCCCAAGTCTCACCTGTGCTCCACACAGAGACTTCCATTCATTAGGGAGATTCTAGATACTGTGGCGTTCACGGAGCCTACTCTATTGCAGTGAGTCTAGTGCAATCTGGGTATGTAGAGAATATGCAGTGTCAGCAATTATGTGCATTGTAACTTACTCCAAGGCCCTTGTTATGGGACTCCAGTGTGCTTTTTGCTGAGACCTCTCTTGTCTGAAGTTCTAAAGAAGATCAGGAAAGATTAGGCACAAGTCATCTTGATTGCCACAGACCTGGCCAGCCGAGTGGGGTAACCAGAGCTTCTGAGATGGAGCATCTGCCTTCAAACAAGGCATCTGCTTCCAGGAGGACCTCCTGTGTTAGCAGCAGGTCAGGATCCAGCATCCAAATCTCCACAACCTGCACCTCCATTCTTGGAAATTTACAGAATTGAACAGCAGCAGGTAACTGAATTTGGTGGCTCTTATCATAGCTGTAAAACACCCTTCTACAAACTCCGGCGCCCTCCATCTTCACAGAGCATCGGGGCTAATTTTTTGCCTGGTGTGATGTCTGAGATACTGACAGCTTAAAAGCCAAACTTTACAGTGTTCTTTTGTTTACCCTTTTCCTAGCCCAGCAATGCCTTACAATGGTCCAGGCGCGGCCCGTCCTTTAGGGCAGAGAGGCCACGCCCCGCACCTTTTGCCCCTCATGAAGAGTGTCTGTCAGGCTGAACAAAGGTCAGCCTGACAGACACTCTTCATTTTCAGCTCAGACAGCCAGGAGTGAGACATGCGCGATTTGCGCAACCTCCTGGCTGCCTGAGCTGAACTTTGCTGGGCTGAGGAGGTCACAGCTCCTATGGGCGTGACCTCCTCAGCTCAGCAAACGTGCCTCGAGGCCCTGCCCTGGGTGACGAGGAAAGCGTAACCCTTTGACTTCGACCTGTGCGCTTCAGGTTTAAGCCCTGAAGCGCCCAGGGCGAGTGTCAATCAGTGACACTTCGTCACAGAGTGGGGTGGGGTCAGCAGTCTCACTGACCCCATTTCACTCTGTGACGAGGCTGGGACTGCTGCCTTCCCTCATTGGCTGACCTGGGGTCAGCCAATGAGGGAAGGCAGCAGTACCAACCCTCCTAGGACCTCGAAGCTGAAGGTAAGTGTGTGTGTGTGTGTGTGTGTGATATTTTAAAATGAATGTTAGGTGCGTGCGTGCATGTTTGAATGTTATGAGTGTTAATGGATGTGCAAGCGTGTGTGTGTGTGAAAGAATGAGTGCGTGTGATGTTTTAAAATGAATGTTTGGTGCGTGTGTGCATGTTTGAATGTTATTAGTGTTAATGGATGTGCGCTTGTGTGTTGAAAGAATGAGTGTGTGTGAACTTTTAAAATGAATGTTTGGTGCGTGCGTGCATGTTTGAATGTTATGAGTGTTGTTAATGGATGTGCGTGCGTGTCTGTGTGTGAAAGAATGAGTGTGTGTGTGTGTGTGTGTGTGTGTGCTTCCCTCCCGCAACCCTCCCTCCTAAAGCTGCCGGCCGCCACTGCAGTGGTCATAGTGAAAGCTTACTTGTTGGCTCTTTTGGACTTTCGATGTTTATCGGGCCAACTGTCCTTGTTTAATTCACCAGTTATGATGCATTTCATAAAAGATATGACATATATGTTTCCTCACAGTAATGCCCCAAAGGGACCTTAACCTGGTCTTCAAATTTCTTATGTGTACACCATTAAAGCCTATGCACATCTGCTCCTTAAGACTCTTGAGGTGGAAAACAGTCTTCCTTTTTGCCATGTTTGCTAATTGCCATACAACATCCACTGTATAAATTGATCTAACTTTACAAGTAAACAACAAATTAAGATCTAGACAGGTCAAGAAGATAAAATATTACCAATAAACTGGGTTTCTAAGGCTGTAGACAACATGAAGACTACTAGTTCACAAGATGAACCCATGCAAATTGGGGACTCTCAAAAGGCTTTGACTGGATAAAAAAGAATGTAGGTGCAAAGCAGGTTTTTTGCTTATATTGTAGCCAGTTAGAAGACTGTCAGAAACTTTCTGCAGTTACCAGGATACTGGATAGCTCATCCCTCAATAATCGACTAGGGATGAGCATCCATAACACAGACGTGTCCATTAATAACAAAACCTGTCCCTTCTTGGAGGGTCTGCTCACTACACGATGAGGACTCATTATTATAAATGCTCTGGTCGGTACGGGATGTTTCATGGATAACAGTTTCCAAACTTGAGGTTAGATTCCCATACAAGAAAAGTCAGAGCAAGAACAGCGCTCACTTCTGGAGCAATGAGTCAAGAAACCTTCCATTATTAATGCTCACCCAAACAGGACAGGTAGAGAAAATAAACTTTGGCCTTCTAGATTCCTCTTACTTCTCCTTTATCCTTGAAACAGCCTAGCTCAGATGTCACAGCTGGGACCATCACAAGATTTTATTTCCTTCAAGGTACTTCGAAGATCATTACCTTTAGTATTTCAAACAAGAGAAGACACAATCATTTGCTGTTTTGCAGTGGAGAAGAATATTCTTACACCCAATGAAATATTTGTGAAAGACAAAAGTGATGTACCTGCTCCTTTCTGGAGTTTACAAATGTATTGAGAAAAAGAAGAGTGGATTAGCTATCTCCTTATTGGGACTGTGACTGCAGAATAGACTTAGGTGGTCATTTTGAACTTGGCGGTGTGGCCCGCCATGCCGGCGGTAGCAGAAAAACCCGCCAGACGGCCACACTGCCTCATTATGAACACTATGGCTGCCAGGTCGTCATCGGCGGCCCTCACTTACGGTCGGAATCATTATCCGACAGGGCAGCGGTGCTGCCCCTCGGATAATGATTCCTCAGCCTCCAGCCTTTCCCTGACGTGTTTCCCTGCCAGGGAAAGGCTGGCAGAAGGGGTGCACCGGGCACCCCTGGGGGCCCCTGCACTGCCCATACACCTGGCATGGGCAGGTCAGGAGCCCCTGTGCAGTGCCCCATCGCGCAGGTCACTGCCCGATTTTTGGGCAGTGATCTGCGTGACGAGTGCAGCTGCACCTGCCACAGAGAGGCATTGGCAGAGGCTCCATGTGGAGCCGCCGTCAATGTCCCAGCCAGGCATTCCTTTGGGCCGGCTGCCCACAGGCCCACAGGAATGTAAATTATACGGCCGGCGGGGATCCGGGGACGCTGGCCGTCAGTGGTTTGACCGCCAGCATGAACACAGCGGTTTCGACTGCCGTGTTCATAATGAGGGCCTTAATTCCTGATAATCTGATTAAGTATGGTAGATTCTATCCCCTCACTGTCAAAGTGGATGAGATTCTGTGACAATATGACCTTGACATCATAGAGAGGGGATTTATTTGGCGCTCAACATCCCCTCCAGGACCACTCATATTCTGTGTGGCAAAAGCGAATGGTGAATTGCACCCATTCATTGCTTACAAGCATTTGAACATCATTAATGACAGAAATCGATACCTCCTTCCTCCTATATCTGTGTTTTTGGATCTTATAAAGGATGGAAAGATCTTCAGAAAGCTAGATCTATGAGGAGCGTATAAGTTAGACAAAATATGTGAACATAATGAATGGAAGAAGGACATTTAATACTTGACACTTTGAATACTTAGTCATGCTGTTTGACCTTTTTAATGCAGTTGTCACCTTCCAACACTTATTCAGCTACACCTTCCAAGACGTACAAGATGTATTCATGGTGGTATACTTGAATGGCATTTTGATTTATTCCAATACAATCCAAAAACTTTGGCAACACGTATTTCAAATCCTGTACAGCTATAAAAGCATTCTCTATATGCTAAATTAGAAACATGACTTTTCCATGTACCAAGAATGACCTTCCTGAGATTTATGATCTTAGGCATAGGTCTTTCTATGACTCCCTCAAAAGTGACAATAGTGCTGGAATAGCCCTACACCCAGTAACCTATTATTCCAGAACCTTGACTCAGGCTGTGAAGAATGACATAAATTGTGACATGGAATTAAAAGCCGTTAAAGAGGGTTTTACACATTGGAGATGTCATCTGGAAGAGGCTCAACATCAGTTCACAGTATGGACAGACTATAAAAACCTGCTGTACCTGACTATTATGAAATTTGCTAATGCCTGACACACTCAATGGAACATATTGTTCTCCCCCTTTGACTACTAAATAACCTATAGACCTGGTAAGATACATAGAAATGCATATACTCTTTCCCAACAGACCAGATACTGAAAAGGTGGATGGAATAGACCTCCTCTTCATCTGTAGGGCTATTTGAATTGGTAAAGGATTCTCAACTTGAAGTCTCCAGTCAGCAATGGGTTCAAAAAGAACTGTAAAAAGGAAGCATTAAACATGGATTGATTATTGTGCTGTGGTGATGGTGGATCCTTCCCAGTCAATCCATAATTCCTTTGTATTAAGAAGGTATCAGAATTCTCCAATGGCAGTTACCCAGGACAAACCAAAAATGATTGAAATCATTGGTCTGAACTTCTGGTGGTCTAATCTAGGACTTCGGTTTCAGATTACATAAAGATTTCTGTAATTTGTGCATAAACAAAGTCTCCTCTAACACCTCCAGTTGGAACCTTGCAACCTCTTCCTACCACAGGACAGCCATAAAGTAAGATCACAATTGATCTCATTGATGATTTTCCTCCTTCACATGAGTATACTGATCTTAATGGTCATCAGCTACTGCACCAAGGTAGGTCACTTTGTCCCTTCAAAGAAACTTCCCAGTGCTGTAGAATTGTCAGGAATATTTTTGATTCATATTTTTCAGTTACATGACATCCCAAAAATAGATATCACGGGTTGGTGATGTCAGTTCACTTCTCATTTTTGGCAAGAATGTTTGAAGATAGTGAGTACCAAGCATTTTAATTCCACAAGTTATCATCCAGAAATGGATGGTCATCCTGAAAGACTGAACAAATCCTTGGAACAATATCTTAGATGCTTCCTTATAAACCATTAAACTGCTTAGTACCACTGGATTATTTTTATGGAAATAGCTTACAATAACTTTCTGGGGCAGTCTCCTTATTGTGTTCATGTGTGTCATCCACATTTATTACCCTTGCCTACTACTGCATCCCCTATCCCTTCTGTCAAAGCTCTGTTACAGCACCCACACTATTCAGAAAACAGCGCACCAACACCTCTTTCAAGCAAAAGCTGCTTACAAGCAGTTGGCAGATAAACATCACAGACCAGATCCTGAGTATGTATCAAAGGGGGTAGTGTTTGATTTTCTACTAGCTATTTCGCTATTCCTGGATCCCATTCAAAATGCACACCTAAGTTTATGTAGCTTTTTTCTGTCACCAAAACCAATGTAACCTTAGCAGTGCACATGTTCTTGCCAGTCAATTGGCAAATGTATCCAGTTTTCCCCATCTCCAGGGTAAAACCTGCAGACACAAACACTACTAGTCAGCTTGCATCTGTTATCATCAATTAAACACCTAAATATGAAGTGGAAGACATTGAATCACACATCCACAGGGCTGTGGTGTACAAATACTTGAGGGGGGCCCCTGAACTGAAAAGTATATGGGTGGGTCCACCCTCCTGACTTACTCAGGAGCTCTCTGGCCAGGGTACTGTGCTGAAGGGGACACCTGGAGTTTAGGGCCCCCTGACCACGGGGCTGTGGGGGCCATTGTTACGCCACAGCAGCCAGTTTCAGAACTTGGTGTCTTGGAAGGGGTTTGGCATATAAGAAAGGTCATGGAGGTCAGAAGAGTATGTTCACACCGCCACTCTGGTTCAAAGGTTTCACAGGAGACAGTCACTGAAACAAGGACTTGGTCACAGCACCTGGGGTGCATATCAAGAAGGGGGTACTGTCCGGATTAAGGCTAGGTTCAGAAACACCATTCAACGAGCTCCTGGGGACTGGAAGAAATGGAAGACAAAGACAGGTCACTGGAAACTTAGAAGTTTAGTTACACCAAACTGCTAAGAGTAGATCCCTACACTACTAAATTTCAGATTTTCAAAGAACTCACTATTATTCCTATGCCGGCTTCTTCGATAGAAGCTTCCACTATATATAGTAACTCTCTAGCAGCTCATTTCCAGGACAAGGTTACAAAGTTATATACCGGCTTTTCTTTGGTCCCTCCCCAGAAGTCATCTGATAAGCAGGGAGTGAACTCCCTACCGGCTGGGTCCTCGCTAACTATGTTTCTACCGCTCACAGATGTGCAAACTCTTAAATTACTTACTAACATCAAATCAGGTTCCCCTTTGGACCCTGCCCCTCCGGCTATTCTGGCAAAGGCCGCTGACATCATTATTTCTCCACTGACAAGAATACTTAATAATTCCCTTACTTCTGGCATTCTTCCCCAATCTCTCAAACATGCCATCGTAAAACCCCTTCTTAAAAAGCCCAAACTTGACCCCTCCGTCCTGGATAACTACAGACCCATTGCTCTTCTTCCCATCTTCGCTAAAATATTGGAGAAACACGTAAACTTGCAACTGATGAGCTATTTTGAGAGTAATGCACTCCTTCACCCCACTCAAATGGGCTTTAGAGCACAACATAGCACTGAGTCTGCGCTCCTAATGGTGACTGAGTCTGCCCGTCAACTAATAGACCAGGGAGGACATGCGGCCATTATTCTCCTTGATCTTAGCGCAGCATTTGATACGGTTGACCACCTTCTCCTTTGTGACAGACTCTCCAAGGCGGGCGTGGGAGGCCTAGCGCTCTCCTGGCTATCTTCCTTTCTCACAGGAAGAACCTTCCAAGTTCTGGACCGTTCTTTTCTCTCGCACATCATTCCCCTAACTTGTGGAGTCCCTCAAGGTTCCTCCTTAAGTCCAACTCTTTTTAATATCTATTTATCCTCCTTGGCTAAAGTAATCACTCCCTATAATCTTTCCTTGGTCACCTACGCTGATGATACCCAACTAGTGGTCTCCCTTTCTAGCACTGGGAACTCTCCCTCCATCAACCTTGCCAGCTGTATAAGTGACATCGGCGATTGGATGTTTCAATCCAAACTCAAGTTTAACGATGGCAAATCCGAAATACTCATTTTAGGCAATGGCTCTCCAGCATCCCCTCTAACATGTTACTCAGAGGCCTTTACCAGCCTGCCTCTGCCTAAAGGACAGGTAAAAAGCTTGGGCTTTGTACTGGACCCCCATCTTACGATGGAACTACAAGCAAAGAAAATTTCTTCTGTCTGCTTTGGTCTTATTAGATCTCTTAGGAGGATTCTCAATCTTCTTCCTGTCTCTTCCAGAAGAATTCTGGTCCAGGCATTAGTTCTTTCCCGCCTGGACTATGGGAACTCTCTCTATCTTAGTTCCCCGTAATATGTAGTAAGGAAACTGCAGATTGTTCAGAATACGGCAGCTAGGCTCCTTACGAACTATCCCAGACATCTATCTGCCAAGCCGGCTCTTGCAGCTCTCCATTGGCTGCCGATCAAACAGCGCATACATTTTAAATCTATGTGTATCACTCATAGAGCCTTACATAACAGAGGTCCACATTTCTTCAGGAAACGAATCTCCATTTACGCTTCTTCGAGACATCTGAGATCATCCTCTACCCGACAGATTCATATACCCCGTGTCTATAGATCATGGGGAGGAAACTCTTTTATTATCAAGGCTGCCGGTTTCTGGAATGCCCTACCTTCTGAGCTCCGCCATGAACCTTCTGAATCTCTTTTTAGGAAGAGGTTGAAAACCATTCTCTTTAATCGTTAGCCTGTCTCCCTCCTGCTCCTTTCAAGAATTTTCCTGTACCTTCAGCGCTGGGATGCCCTAGGGTAGCTATGCGCTCTATAAATGCATAAGAACTAAACTAAACTACTCACTTCTGGAATCTGAGGTCAATTCTGGTTCATTGGAGGCAGAGCCCTATGAATAGGACCGATGAAGACTCATGCATCCTACCGAGCAAAAAGCTGTTAGTTGAATTGTTTTTCCAATTACTCTTAGTTCACACCCATACTTCATTCCCTCACCTTGTTTTTTTTCCTTCTGTTCAGTTCGCTTAGTGTTCCCAGTCGTTTTTCTCTTGTCAGTCCAATATAATGTTGTGCTGTGCCTTATTTTCTGCTCACAGTTGGACCAGTGTGTTGCAGGCGAGGCTTCTTCACAATGGCAAAGGAGCGTCGCCCACTGGCTGTCAGCAGATGAAAGATAAAACAATATTTCATTATTGTTTTATCTTTCATCTGCTGGCTCAGCCAGCAGCGTGTTCAGGATGGGGCGGGTCTGGTCCATGGGAGGGGGTTGTGGGGAGGAGTAGAGTGCATTAAGTGCGCATGTGTGTTTGGCCGGCCATCTCAGGCCAGCCAAATACACATGCACACTTAGGTTTCTCCAGCTCGGCTGTGCACACAGTCGGGCTGGAGAAACTGCACAGACCCCAGGGTTGTGTCTGAGCAGCAGTCTAAGTTGCTTATACCAATCCTGGCACTGCTTTCATGCTAGGTTTAGCATGAATTATAAAGGAGCACACATTCATGTGAAACTCCCTTTAGAACAAATTTCTGTTTAGTCAAAAAAAAAAATCTTGCTTCTGACTTAATCAACCAAACTGTATGAATATAGACAGTTAGAAATCTGTAGTAAGCATCTTGGTTAGATCCCTTACAACCAGTACCAAACTGTATAAAGACACATGCTTTTTTATTATTATAAATCGTCATCATGGCATAAAATATCTCTTTTGTGACAAAAAGTGGCAAAACACAATAGTGAAAAATAAATGTGCACCCCAAGTGACAAAAGGGCACCACGTACGAGGGAAGAACAAAAAAAAATTGCTAGGTTTTTTTCATTTTCTGGTGTATCTCATAAAGACAGCCTCTTTAAGCATCACAAAACATTATTCCATCCAATAACCTTTCTTCATTTAAATCATAAAACGTAGGGTCTATCTTTTTGAATTGTCTAAAGACAGTCTCTTTAAGCATCACAAAACAATTGTCCATCCAATAACTTTTCTTCATTTAAATCATGAAATGTAGGGTCTGTCTTTTTGAATTGTCAATGACCTTTCGACCCTAAAAAAGGATACCAGGGTCTCATGAGGACAAACAGTGACCTGGGGAATGGTAGTGTTTATGTTCTGGTTTGAAAAAGGATACAAGACCACACATTGGCTCTGAGCATAAATACCCAATACTTTGTCATCAAATCAGTTTCAATATGGTACTCAATAACTTTCAGTTTCAAAAATGTGGCCTTGAATGATTTAGAAGGTTCCCACGAAGAGATTGGAAAGATAACCAAGGTTTAGCATCAAAGCAGCGGCAGGATTGCTGGGGAGTCCTGCTGATGTCCCAGCAAATGCTGGGATACCACAAGAAGACCAGAGGAACAACGCGGCAGGAGGCGGTGGCGGGAAAAGGTAAGGGTGTTTTTTTTATGATTATATTTTATTTCCCCCCCTCCTCCCACTCCTCTTCTTGAGATTTTGAGCCGCCGCTGCTGGTGTCTTGTCAGCAGTGTCTGGGTGGTCTGCTCAGTGCAGGGCCGGCTCTAGGGAGGTGCGACCGGTGTCACAACACTGAGTGCTGACTTCAGGTGGCGGCGTCTTGTTTGCAGGCCTATTATGGTTAAAAAAGCATTGCGCGTTCCTTGCCTCCAGCAATTTTCACGCAACAATAAAAATGTCAAGATAACTCTAGCAAGTAATGTTTTGCCTGAAGAGGGATCAGAGTTTTCTCTACTGGAAATTTTGAGGTAGTGCAGAGGGTTAATACGTTTGCTGCAAAGAACGTGTACCATGCAGATCACAAAGTACATATGCAAACAGGTCAGTGGGTTACTGCTTTTGTCAGAGAGGTCCTTTTGTTACTTGCTGTTTATAAGTTAAAATTCTTATAAGAAAGAGCAAGCTATTAAGTCTTCAAAGAACTGCATGCATTCCACAAGGTGTAGATTATAGCCTTATGGTTTTTTTTGCCAGTCTTTCATTATCTTAATTTTGCAAAAACTCTTTGTTTGGTGGAAATCAATTCTTATTATTAAAGAGAACACCCCCAACCACGGTGTTTCATTTTAAATTCTGAGTTTGTGCTTCTCCGGACCAAGCACTCTTTATACTATACAGTCTACCAGTATGGATGGCATATGACTCCTATACCTTGTAGTCCTCTGTCTTATGTAATATTTCTTATACACTGATTTACACAGTTATGGTTGATTGTCGCTGTGTAATGTGTGTGCAATGTAAAGTACTATGACACCCTACATGAGTGGTGCTATAAAACTAAATAATGCATCTGAAAGGGAGAGCGTGTTTATGGAGGCTTGATGGGCACTGTTAAAGGTTGATAGTGAGGGAATCCATGGCGGAGGTGGTCATTGGGGGGCGCCAACAAACATTGTCGCACAGGGCCCTACAAGCGCTAAGTCCGTCCTTGTGTCTGTGCATGCTCGTTAGAGCCATACTCGCTGAGACTATTGTGTCATCTCTGTGAACTTTATTAACAACTTCTTGTGAGGTACAGTGCCCTAAGAAAATAGCAAAGGTTCTGAAAGACAGTCCAGTCCAGTCCAGTGTTTACTTCTCTCTTGCTTTTTCTCCTTCCCTGTATTCCCCACATTCCTATTGCAGACAGCAAGTTCTGTTTTGCTCTTGGCCTAGAGACTCAGCTTCAGCAGAGGTTTTTGCACATCCGCAAATTCACAAACTGACTAAATTACATCTACCTCGCCAATGCTTGTTTTAATAGGGTTGTCCATTTTTGTGACAGTTAAAAATGCTAATCACCCACTGCTAGAACTCTGAATTGAATTTTCCCACATTTTATCCCATCGCCAAGTGTTCTACAGTGTGTTTTTTGATGCATGGAACGAGACTGGGCTTCAGTTATGACATTGCTGAGAGGCGTATACAGGTCGGATTTTTGTGTAGGGGCATAGCGTGGTCAGTTCGATTGGAGGAGGGGGGGGGGCGGTGTAAGCTTCAGATTTCCCAACAATCGTGCTGGGAAATCTTTCTAAAACACATTGTATGAGCAGCTTGGCTTGAGGGGGCTTAAGGGACAGTGGAAAGACAGAGGAGTGCAATTGTTAGGGGTACTTGAAAATAATTATTTTTCAAAGTAATCAACATTTTTAAAGCCTCCATAACATAGATGAGGGAATGTGTGTGTGTTTTTGTCACTATCGGTATGTAAAAGTCCCAGGTGAAATCCGACAGGCACTTTGCATTACCCAACTGAAAGCACTTGTACCCAACTACTTACTACAGAATACATTTTTTAGGGGTGTGTAACACCCCCTGGATCTACGCCCCTGTTTTAGTGCCACATTTTCAGGATAGCCACATAAGGAAAGACAGCTTCTCTTGCTGCTGAGTACCATGACGGGGGGGCTAGGACCACTAACCCCAGGCTACCTTGCCACCAGGAGACAGAGCTAACATTTCTGAGGACGCATATAAGGCACTGGTAATTCACTAAGTGTGGGATGCTTCTCTTGTTGCTGAGTGCCATGACAGTGGGGCTAGGACCAGAGTACCAGGCTCTCTTGCCCAAAAGGAGGCGGAGCTAACATTTGCAAGGGTGCATCTGAGGCACTGGCGCTTCCCCGCGGAACGAGCCCTGCTCGAAGACTGTCCCAAAAGTGGGCCAGTCTGAGCCTGACCACGGCCTGGCCGGGTCATCCCCTTAACAGTGAGTACCAACACCAGCAAGCGCCTTTTTAAATAACATCCTATATTGCTTGTGGTCTCACCATACTCCGTCTTTTTACGGTGTATATATTGCCCACTCTTAACTGATATGATGGGCAAAAGGAAATTAACTATGGGAAACCACAATAACAAGTCCACTATTTCTAGCTCAGGTTCCATCACAGATTATCTCAGTGGGGCCTTGGGCCTGATAAATGAAGGAATTGTAAGTGTGGAGGAAAGACCAGAGGCACCGCAACGCACAGTGGCTGAGGACTTTATTTCAGGGGGAGGGGAAGTAGACTCAAAGGAGTTTCATAAACCTCCACTGTGCAACTTAAGAGCACCCCGTGTATCTTACTTACCCCCAGCACCCTCCATTGCTGATCACAAGTCCCTCGTCCTCCTCTACCATGCAGCCCCTCCAGCCAAAAAGAAAAGGGTCAGATGAAAACTACCCCTTAGTGGGAACAACAAAAAAGGGAGGGGGGCGACTTTGAAACTCATCTACAGAACCTGGGCTCCCATATGAAACACTTGGAAAATTATGTAAGGCTAGCAACTGAGAGGGTGAGTAGCAAATTAACTATGCTAGAGACAACTGTAACTAATATGCTGCAGCTGCTAACAAAACACATCAATATCACGAGGCGCCACTACCATACAAGGGACATGGGAATTTATTAAGAGGAGACAAAATGCTACTGTACGCATTGCTCCAGAAAGGGATACACGAGAGAAGTTGGCACTGAATCCCGAACAGTTAAAATTTAGAACTTCTTAACCCTACTCCCTGAGGGAGAATAGTCTTAGGGGAAACGTATTGCAATCCCTAAGAGACCAGAGGGGTAGGGATATCAGTGCACGGCATGAGGCTCCTGGGGGTCCTAATCATCAGATACACGATGTTTTGCATGTCCCATCTGAAATGACACCATACATTTGGATTTTAAGTAGAGTTTCAAACATAAATCCCCACAACGTAAACATGGGGGTGTACTAAAAAATAAAGCTATCCAATGGTTAATCCAAGGGACCTTTAATGTGGAACACCTATCCAGGGAAAATTTGATGGCAAGAGGAGTTAAATGGATAGGGAACTCCAGGAAAGGGAGATTTTATTGCCTTGAACTTTCGACATCCTCATATGGTCCACTACATGTTTACAACTCTGCAGGAAATACACTCCTCAAATATTTATTGGGGAGGTTAAATTGAAGCCCGTACCACTTGGCTTACCTTTTAGACCTGAGTTCTCTTCACATCCCAATTTAAATAAAGAACAGTCAAATGGCTTTCAAAAGGATACACTTACCAATTGACAACCCATAACCGATTTGCTCCTTTAGATTCCCTCCAGAAAATAGATTGACGTCCTCCTTCTGCTTCACTGCCTAATGCAGAGATTAACATTCATCTGAAGGAGGAAACTACGACTAGTACATCGTCATTTTATGTCCACCTGGAAAGTTCGGGGTCGTTAAGGGAAAATCCCCGTTCTTGGTGCAAAAACCTCAAAGCAATTCAGATGTTGTGCTTCCATGAGACATGGTCAACAGAAATGCTTGCATTTGATGGATTTTTGTCCTATTGCACACCAGCAACCATGTCAAATATAGAAGGGCAAAAGTAGGACTATTGGTTCTAGTGTTGATTACTACAACACTGAAAGTGCCTAGCCTTCCTGTCATCTAAGTGTTAACAGTTTGTATTGCTAGGTGCCTACAGTATTCCTAAAGTATTAATAATCATTTATTATAATATTATTTTTGATGCTTCATGGCAGGTGTGGTAGAGACACTGGAGAACAAAGAACCAGGGAACTCTTTGTAATATGATCTGGGAATTTTATTAATACTCAATGTCCCTTTGACGCAAAACATGTCCGTGGCTTAACTGGCACGCAAGGATATACAGTAATAGTTTAAATAAATTGATGCTAAAATATCCACATACATTTAATTTAAAGGTAGAGAAAAACTGCATAAGCGATCACAATATGGTATTCCACACTTTACAAATTAACTCTCAATTAACTAAAGAGCCATGTAAACTTTCAAATATTGTCCCAGAGAGATACAATGGTGTCAGAATTAAATGGCCAGGAGTGGACCTATCTAAGTTTATTGAAGCCCTTATTGTAGATAAGAGAGCCCATTTTCTGACCTATTTAGAACAAGGCACTGGCTACGATCAAATTATTAGGACTCACAAAATGATCTCAATAAACGTGATTCTTATTAGAGAATTGAAAGGTAATAGGTCACATAAAAGAAAGGGTTCGAGCACAATTGCGCATAAGCATGCAGGGAACTCATAAACTTGCTCCACTCTACTATTAGAGATAGAGCTCCCATCAAGGCTAGTTGGTAAAGATTTACAAGATTTTACAAGAAAGGAAGAAAGAGTTTGAGGAGGAGACATCAGCAAATAAGCTCCAAGCAGCAAAACGAGATAAGACCCACTTCTTGAAAATAATAAATGCCCCTTCCTGTTTTTTTAGGGATAACAACACTCCAAAAATGGATTCCTCTATTTTGATGGATATATGGGTAGAGCACTTTTAATTTACCTGTTTGGTCCGATATAAATAGTGTGTGTCCCCTGCCCCCTTACTACTTCTAGGAGGTTTCAAAAGAGCTGGATAAACGCTCCACGGGAAAGGCTCTGGGCCCGATGGTGTCTCTCTGGACATCTATAAACGTTTATCATCATTATGGACGGCACTGTTCCTCTTCCTGGGTAGAATTGATAGTACCACTGATCTTCAAGAAGGGACTAAAATATGACCCAAAGTGTTACCGACCAATATCACGACTTATCAGCCAAACTATTAGGAAGAGTCGTCCTATAGAGCCTGGAGCAATGGGTAGAATAGGCAATCCTAACAATGGCACACAATGGTTTTAGGCGTGGGTTTGGTATGGTAGAGCAGCGCTCAGTCTAAACATCCTAGTGGGGAAATATACCAGAGCAAATGAGGACAGCCTGTACATATGTTTCATGGACCAGAAGAGCATCTTCGATTTAGTAAACCACAATAAACTGTGGAGCTTTAGGATAAATTGAGTGCTCTGAAACATACAATTTCTTTTTTAGCCTATATGTACAATAATCTGAGAGCTAGAGTGCATTTCGGTCCACTGGGTAAATTAACTCACCCAATAAAGATAACGAGGGGAGTAAGACAAGGATGTGTACTTGCTCCCTTCCTCTTCTCTCTTTATATCAATGGTGTTGACAGAAAACTCCAGTCCCTTGGCAATGATGTCCTAGAGTTGGACAGCCGCCTGTACCAATACTCTTATATGGATACAGCACCATTTGATTATCCCAGACTCCTTTAGGTCTACAGAACCTTATTAATGCCTTCACCAAATTTATGGAGACAATACCTGCAGATAAGCTATGGTAAGGAGAGGTTTAAAACACAACTTTTTTACATTAAAGGGGACCATATAACTAATTCTCAGAACTTCGGTTATTTAGGCCTGAAATGTTCTTTAAATGATAGTTTGAACAGACAAAAACAGTCAGCAGTAACAATATGATGAGAACTACGGCAATGATATTCAGTTTTGCCACCAAATTAGGCTGTAAAACCGTTAAAGAAATGCTGACCCTTTGTAGCGCTAAATCACTTGTCCCCATGCTATACAGCACATGAATATGGACTCTAGGACACAAATGTATTGCTCCAGAGATAAGAAAAAACTATTTGAGGTGACTGTTAGCGGTCCCACAATCGATTAATGGGGCAATAGTTCAGAAGGAGTTTTGCACTCATATATTGTCTAATCCTGAAATTTTGTTTACAAAGACAATCCAAAGTGATTGCTTAGCTTTGGACTATGCACTTAAAATACCACATATTACACATATTAGAAACGTGACACAAAATCTGTGATTCAAATGAGTATTCCTGGAAGTCCCCAGATTTTATCCCCCAGTTTTCTAAAAGGGAACTAACGGGGTGTATCAATGCTATGAATGCTCAGGAAAGTAAAACCAGAGAGATCATAAGAAAGTTACTATTATGAGCTATGTGTCTTTCTATAATAATGTAGGGATTCAACCTTATTTGACAAAGGTTATTAGTGATTTCCATAGATACATTTTTACACGTTTCTGTGTGGGTTTATTTCACCATTTAGTCGCATCTCCGGTATGGGGTCCTGGGTACTGAATAATACTATGTGACCAATTAACCATATGATAATAAATCAAACCAATCGACATTATGCCCCTCATTACAACCCTCGTAGTAAATCCCGCTAACCGCAGTGCAGAAGACCGCCAACATACCGCTGCGGCCGCGGAATTCCGCTACAGGTATTACAACCCACAGCCCAGAATCCGCCACAATACAGACACCCACACAAGTCCGCCACACCAAAGGTCAGTGATAAACTGTCGATAACAAAACCTCCACCGTCACGCCAACAAGAATACGCCCACACTATCACGACCCCCGAATCAACGCGGCGGTCTTTCAACCGCGGTAATCCATTGGCGGTACACACCGATGCGCTCAAAATACACACACATATACAAAACACAACCACATTGGACAATTCGAAATACACACACCTGATACACATACACACACCACACCCACAACACTATAAAACACACACCCACATTACCCACAAACCCTTACTACCAGAAATGTTGAAAGCAGGCCAGAGAGAGACACTACCTAAAACAACACCAGCATCCACAGACACACAACACCATCCCTTACACAACATCCACGCACCTCAAACAACACACACCAGCACACACCCTCACACATCACAACAGACACCACCTCACACATCATCTACACCACATCATGGCACCTCAACGACACCCCAGGTTTTCTGAGGAGGAGCTCAGGGTCATGGTGGAGGAAATCGTCTGGTTAGAGTCACAGCTATTTGGATCAGAGGTGCAGCAGACCTCCATTGCAAGGAAGATGGCGCTATGGCGCAGAATTGTCAACAGGGTCAAAGCAGTGAGACAGCATCCAAGAACACGGGATGACATCTGAAAGAGGTGGAATGACCTACGGGGGAAGGTGCGTTCCGTGGTCTCCAGACACCAGATTGCTGTACAGAGGACTGGTGGTGGACCCCCACCCGCTCCCCCACAACTAACAACATGGGAGGAGCAAGTCTTGGCAATACTGCATCCTGAGGGCCTCGCAGGAGTAGCAGGAGGACTGGACTTTGGTAAGGCAAATCTTTACTACCTTATCCCCCCACCCCACCTGCATGCCATCACATACTCCCACTCTTTCCCTCACACCCATCACCCCAACAACCCACAGATACCCCACCAACACAACCCACACATCGCAAAACCAAGCCCTGCATGTAACACCAATGCATGGACACCCATTACCCAAGCATGTCCAGTACAGAGACTCACTTATGCCCCAAAATCACCAATCACACAAGGACCAAGCACTGGAGTAGAGGGTCAACCACCCATTGAACACGATTGCACACACAGATACAATAATTATGCATTTACACCCCAACAGGACCCCTACCCAACGTCACCGGACAGGAGGTGCCAGACATAGCCAGTCCCTCCACAGAAGAGGCCCACAGTGATGACAGCAGCTTTGCACGCCTGGATCAAGACGACCAGCCCGGCCCATCTGGGACCTCAGGACAGTCGGTTCCCCTGACACTGTCACAAGCCACCATAGAGCCTCCCCCCTCAGGAAACACCAGCACAGCACCCACCCAGCGGGCCCATCCCTCTGTCCCCAGGACACGTGAATCAGCAATACACCACTACAGGGAACCCAGGCAAACCCACCAACCCAAGAAAATCAGGGACCTGGGGGCAGTGGCTGTGGGCATACGGTCCAGGGGACAGAGGAACAGGATAACAGGGAAACTGGGAGAACTGCTGTGCGACAGGGGGAGGACAGGCCCAGGGAACCCACTCTCCACGAGGCACTCTCCAACATCATGGGAGCTTACCATCATTCCCAGGAGACGATGGCAATGGTACTGGCCAGGTTTCAGGAGACCCAGCGGCTGCAGGAGGAGCACTACCATGGGATCAGGGAGGACTTGAAGTCCATTAACACCACTCTGGTCACCACTGCAGGGGTGCTGGCAGACCTTCTCAACACCAGGAGGGACACAGTGGCACCCCAACCGGCCCCTGACACTAGCCTGGACGATTAACAGCCCTCCACCTCCGCCGGCGCTAGTGGACAGGAGGCACCGCCACAAGAACAACAGGACACCAGCACCCCACCCCCTGCAGATGGAGAACTACCCTGCAAACGGTCCCTGAGATCCAGGAACAAGACAGAGAACATTGCCAAGACCCCCGCCAGGAAATGAGACCCCCCTGAATGTCACCCTTCTATCCCACTATGTCACCCTGTCCATCCTTCAACTGCCATTGCTCCACTTCCTATGCCCCTTTGGACAATGCACCTGTGAAACAAATAGACTGGACTCTGCCATGGACGTTCCTCCACTATCCCCCCAGCCCATTTTACAACCCCCTCCACTTATTTGCACAGGAATAAACACACTACAATCACAAAACAATCTGGAGTCAGTCTGTGCTTTCACAAATGAGTAATTGCAATAACTATGGAATATAGCAATGTCAATTTACTTGTTCACATACCAATGTAACACAACTGTAGGCCAGCAGTAAACATAGCAGAGGGCACAAAGTGGGACCCATATCTGTGAAATGGAAAGTCAAAGTGACAAGTCGGGGTCCATACACTAAATTAAAATGACAGACTTATGCTAGTTCCAACAATAGAATGAGATGTGGGAAGCAGTGACATCTTCTTACCTGTGTCTCACTGGAAGTATTGCATGATTATGTTGTTTCGGTTGTAGATATCCTCTTCTTCTGCCTCCTCTTCTTCACTGTCCACAGGCTCCACAGCTGCCACAAGACCACCATCTGGCCCATCCTCCTGCAGAAAAGGCACCTGCCATCGCAAAGCCAGGTTGTGCAGCATACAGCAGGCCACGATTATCTGGCACACCTTCTTCAGTGAGTAGTATAGGGAGCCACCTGTCAGATGGATTCACTGGAATCTGGCCTTCAGGAGGCCGAAGGTACATTCGATCACCCTCCTAGTTCGCCCATGTGCCTCGTAGCGTTCCTCTGCCCTATTCCTGGGATTCCTCACTGGGGTCAGTAGCCATGACAGGTTGGGGTAACCAGAGTCACCTGTAAATGTCGAGGGACAACTGTTAGACACACACTAATCCTTAGGGACAGCCCCATACCCAGACAGCAAATGAAACTGTGTGGGGACTTTAGGCTCACCTATTAGCCACACACAGTGCCTCTGGAGTTGCCCCATCACATAAGGGATGCTGCTATTCCTCAAAATGTAAGCGTCATGGACTGAGCCAGGATACTTGGCATTCACATGGGAGATGTACTGGTCTGCCAAACACACCATCTGCACATTCATAGAATGGTAGCTCTTCCGGTTTGTGTACACCTGTTCATTCCTGTAGGGGGGTACAAATGCCACATGTGTACCATGAATGGCACCAATGATATTGGGGATATGTCCCAGGGCATAAAAGTCACCTTTCACTGTGGGCAAATCCTCCACCTGAGGGAACACGATGTAGCTGCGCATGTGTTTCAGCAGGGCAGACAACGCTCTGGACAACATGTTAGAGAACATTGGCTGGGACATCCCTGATGCCATGGCCACTGTTGTTTGAAAAGACCCACTGGCCAGGAAATGGAGTACAGCCAGGACCTGCACTAGAGTGGGGATTCCTGTGGGATGGCGAATAGCTGACATCAGGTCCTGCTCCAACTGGGCACACAGTTCCTGTATTGTTGCACGATCAAGTCTGTATGTGACTAGGATGTGTCTCTCTTCCATTGTCGACAGGTCTACCAGGGGTCTGTACACCGGAGGATGCCGCCATCTCATCACCTGCCCCAGCGGACGTGCGCTCTAGAGGAGAACAGCGATTAGAGAGTCATCCAACACTGAGGTATCACAATGTGTTATTTGCAGAAACTTTATTAATCCGCAATGTGCCGATATCTGTCGATATTCCCGGCCTAGATAGGTGTGACGCAGTTAACATCCATCCCATGTGGCCTCCTGAAATGGCGGCTGGCTGACCTGTAAGGTGGGACAAGGGGATATGAGGTAACTGCGCTAGCGTTCTACACCGTCGTGGTGGGCGGTCGAAGACCACGGTGCAATTCTGCATTGGTTATCATTGGGCCCTATGAGTCCCAGGAGCCAATGACGATGTACACCGGCGGTAACGGTACGCACCGCCGCGGATGTGACCGCCATTTTCTGTCTGTTCACTCACTTGATACCTGACCTTCAACAGGAGAGGACCTACACTGCAAGTGCTGCTGTGACCTGTGTCTGGAAGCAACGGTGGCTCATGTGTTTAGGGAAAGGGCCCCTGCCTTCACTTCGGAGGAGTTGGAGAAACTAGTGGATGAGGTCCTCCCCCAGTACACGCAACTGTACGGTCCTCCAGACAAACTGGCGAGAACACTGTGAGCATGCTGCAATGGCAATGCCTGTTTTGAGTGGTGTGGATGGAAGATACATGGGGGTGGGGGCTGAGGCCTGCATGTGCGGATGGGGAGTGTATGTGCGTCAGGGCAAGAGTGGGAACTGGGGGGCAATGAGTATGATGGTCCGGACGGGTAAGTAATTTCCTTTCCCCCTGTACCATTCCTCTAGGTCAGCGCCCGCCAGAAGAAGGGTATTTGGCGTGCCATCGCCAAGGACGTCCAGACCCTGGGGTCTACCACAGACGGAGCACCCACTGCCGTAAAAGATGGGAGGACCTGCGCCGCTGGAGCAAGAAGACGGCAGAGGCGCAGCTGGCGATGGCCTCCCAACGTGGGAGGGGTGCCCGTCGCCCCATGACCCCCTGATGTTCCGGATCCTGGCGGTGGCCTGTCCGGAGTTGGATTTGCGCTTGAGGGCATCACAGCAGCCACAAGGGGGTGAGTACACTCTCATTCCGCTGACTCTGCGTGCATTACGAGGTGACTGGGTGGGAGAGGTGGGCTGTTGGTTCCCCTAGGCCAGGGCAAACTTGGTAGGCAAGGTCCCTTGTGAGGTAGGCCATGTGGCACCCGAAACCCACCAGTGGTAATAGCCATCTACACCTAGTCAGGCTCCTGTGACTTCCAGGTGTGCGGCAATTGGGCTTAGGACTCGTACCCCATGGTCAGCTGAAATTTTTAGGAACTCTCAGTGCATGTCGTAGTGCAGAGGGCTGCGCCCTGTGTGTTTTGTCCGCCAACGGTAGATGTGTTGCATGCACTGAACATGTCTTTCTTCTGTCTCCCTCCACCCCTTTTTGTGGTCTCCCTGTTCTTGTGTGCAATAGCATCATCAGGCGGAGGAGCATTGGGACCGGAGCTGGAGTTATCTGCAACCCACTTGGCCCTGGAGGGCGAAACAACAGAGTGAAGCCACCAGTGGGACAGAGGGCAAGGGGAGCTCCACGGCGGGGACAGGAGCAGACAGCAGTGTCAGTGACTCCTCCTCTGATGGGAGCTCCCTTGCGGTAGCAGGCACCTCTGTGCCCACCGCATCAACAGGTATAGCCGCCATCCCCCCTACCAGCACCGCCCTCCAAACAGCCCCTCAGCGTGTGTCCTGTGCCCGCTCACCCAGGAGGGTGGGCATCTCCTTTACCCCAGGCACCTCAGGCCCTGCCCCAGTCAGCCCTGCTGCCCTCAGTGAGGAGGTTATTGACCTCCTGAGATCCCTCACTGTTGGGCAATCTACCATTGTGAATGCCATCCAGGGTTTAGAGGGGCATTCGCAACAAACAAATGCATACCTGGAGGGCATTCATTCTGGGCAGGCAGCCCAACAGAGAGCATTTCAGGCTCTGGCCTCAGCACTGATGGCATCCATTGTCCCTGTGTCTAGCCTCCCCCCTCCAACTTCCTCCACCCAGACCCAATCCCCTGTACCTCAGTCTATCCCAAGCACACCATCAGACAGCACTCACACTCATCAACACACAAGAGTGGACATGGCAAACATAAGCACCACACATCCCACAGGCCCTCACACAAGCACCATCCCCATGCAGACACAGCAAAATCCACTGCCTCCACTGTGTCCCCCTCCTCCACGTTCTCCTCCTCCCTCCGTGTCTCGTTCCCACTCACACCTGCATGCACTACATCCTCAGCCACTGCCTCCATCACCATCACGCCCAGCACCACACACCGCTCACGTGCACTCACCACCCCCACTACCATTCACACATCCCCAGTGTCCTCTCCCAGTGTGTCAGTGAGCCCTCCTTCCAAAGTACACAAATGCAGGCACACACCCACCCAACAGCCATCCACCTCACAACAGCCTCCGGCCCATGCACCTTCACCCAAATTCAGCAGAACTACACCTCCTACAACCACTACCTCTACCTCCACTCCCAACCCCCCTCCATCCTCCCGTCCCAGTGTGTCTAAAAAACTTTTCCTGGCAAACCTTGACCTCTTCCCTTCACCTCCCCCCGTCCTTCCCTTAGGGCCAGGCTTTCTAGGTCCCAGCCCAGCACCTCAGCCACCAAATCCCCAGGCACAGTGGTGGCAGCAACTGCGGGGTCATCGAGTGTGCCACACATCAGGGCTGCCAGTGTGCCACGTAGTGAGGGCAAGGACATTCCGCCACCTGCCAAGGAGAAAAAGGTGCCCACATCCTGGAGGGAGAAGCCGAAAGTACCAGCCACCAAGGGCTCAGCAAAAACCAAAGGGGATAGTGGCAAGACAACTGCGGCACCATCAAGGCTGGGGAAGGGCCAAAAGCTGAAGAGCAGGCAAGGAGAGGGCATGGTGGCACCGACTGAGGGACCAGTGTCACACTTTCTGTCCACGACCACGCCAACCTGTACGGTGGCGAACACTGCTAGCTGCCCTGCCACCACAACCGCCACCTGCACCGCCCCTGGCACGTCTACAACCTCAACGACAGTCCCCAGCCTCTTCCCCAGTGGGCAGCCGTCCGAGGCTGCAGGAGACGTCCTGCTGTGTCCCTCAGCAGGTGCTGACCCATGAACCGCCACCAGCACCGCCACCTGCACCGCCCCCGGCACGTCTACAGCCTCAGCAACAGTCCCCAGCCTCTTTCCCAGTGGGCAGCCGCCCGAGGCTGCAGGAGATGTCCTGCTGTGCCCCTCATCAGGTGCTGACCCATGCACCGCCGCAACAAACACCGCCACAAGCCCCACGGCGTCATCGGACACAGGCACCACCGCTGACATGGCTACCATCCCCAGTGGTCAGTCATCTGAGGCTGGAGGAGAGTTCCTGGACCCTAGGCAGCTCCATGATGCCTTTCTTCCATCACTGTTTGCACCTGCATGTCGAAGGCGCAGCTGCAGCAGTGTGGGGGATGTCGCTGCCTCCATGGCGTGTCATGCTACCTGAACCTCACAAATCTCGTGGCACGCACACCCAGGTGAGGGAATTGTACCAGCCACACTGCACGTGGAGCACTCTGGGCACCAGGCCCCCTCCAGAACCAGTGGAGTATCACATCCACTACCTCAGTCCTTGGCAGGATGAAGCACTCTGGGAACAAAGCCCCCTCCAGAACCCGGGAGAGATACATCCACTACCTCAGTCCTTGACAGGATGAAGCACTCTGGGAACAAAGCCCCCTCCAGAACCAGTAGAGTATCACATCCACTACCTCAGTCCTAGGCAGGATGAAGCACTCTGGGCACCAGGCCCCCTCCAGAACCAGTGGAGTATCACATCCACTACTTCAGTCCTTGGCAGGATGAAGCACTCTGGGCACAAAGCCCCCTCCAGAACCAGTGGAGACTGTTATCCACTTGAGAGACTGTGGCTTTGCACTCCCCAGGATAAAGCAGTGGGCAAACCACCCACTTGAGAGACTTGAGAGCCTGTGGCTTTGCACTCCCCAGAATAAAGCAGTTGGCAAACCACCCACTTGAGAGACTTGAGAGACTGTGGCTTTGCACTCCCCAAGATTAAGCAGTGGGCAAACCACCCACTTGAGAGACGTGAGAGACTGTGGCTTTGCACTCACCCAGGATACATCAATGGGCATGGAGCCCCCTTGTGCAGCAGTGGCGTTGTGCGTTCATCAGGCTGAGGTGACCCCCCTCCCACTGAGGTGCCTGTATATTTTTGATCTGATGCCCCAGCAGTGTTCTCTCCGTTTCCAGTCAGGTATCATGTGTGGGCCTCGCCCATGCATTTTTGGCCCAGTGTTCCACGGACAATGATTAGTACACTATCAGGACTTGTGTAGTTGGTGTACATATTTGTATATACTTAATTTTGACTTTTGACTAATGGATTTTTAATGATTACAATTGTTACAATCATTTCCTTTTGTCCTTGCTTTCTTCCAGGGGGTGGGGGGTGTACATGTAATGTTGCTGCATGTATTTGTGTGTATGTTGTGTGTGAGGGTGGGGGTGTTGCGTGTGTGTGTCACTCTCTTTCCTCCCCCCGTGTTGTAGGTGCAGTACTCACTGTGGTTGCTGCCACCTATGCCGTTCGCACTCCTGGTAGAAGAGGAGGTAAACCAACATGGGTAACACATGAAGTTCGGGCTCCATGGCGTCCTGGTTCCTCGTTGGGTGTCGAGAGGTGAGTGCTTTCCCTTCTGTGTACTGTTTCCGCCGTGCTTTTGATAGCGTTGATTCTGCCCCGGAAAAGGTGGTGGATAGGTCTATTGTAATACAGTGGGCGGTACTTTACCTCCCGCCTGTCTGTTGGCGGTGTACGCCGCGCTGTTTGTTTCTACCGCCGTGGCGGTCAGAGTGTAAAAGTGGATGTCTATGTTGGCGGTTTCCACCACGGTCGTAATCCCATTTTTTCCGCTGGCTTGTTGGCGGTATTACCGCCACTTTAACACCGACCGCCAGGGTTGTAATGAGGGCCTATATGTCTCACTTTTTGTGTATTTAGACTTTATGTAGAAAGAATCTTTTAAAACCATTATTTTTGAAGCATAAGTTGTATTATGATTACCGGAAACTTATACGTTTTTGCTGAAATTAAACTATGTTTTAGTATGTAATACTGTTATTACATATATTATTCACGTAACACATGAAAGGAAATGTATTTTACTTGTAGAACCCTGATAAGATATGCCTTATCAACTTTTCTTTTTCTTTTAACATTTGTCTCAATACAGTTGTTAAATGAGTTTATATTTTGAATTGAATCGATTTTAAGCATGTGATTTATGATGTGCCCTTTTATGGTTTGTCTTGTCTTAAACTGAATAAAAATTGAATTAAATTGAATTGATTTGAACTGAATTTGAATTGACATTGCAGTTACTTGGTGATTGAAGAGGTCGGGCTTTAGTGATTGAATTGTCATTTGTGAAACAAAGAAAGTAACAGTCTTTTTGTATCAAATGTTATTGTCCATAAAATAAAAGAGAATAACAAAAAAAGAAAATTCAACTCTGAATACAAGCCAAAACAGTTGCATGCTCATAATTCATATTAAATATAGAGAGGGTGGAACCTGTCGTACAACATTACCATTTGAAGCATCTTTAAGTGGCTCTGCTTTCTAGGCAGAGAGGTACCTGAAACCATTCCACCCGTATGACATGTATGTTGGGTGTAACCCTGTGACTAAAATCGGGGAGGCATTGTGTCTAACTTGGAGCTTGGTAGGTGAGCAGTGCTTGGAGGAAGTATAATAGTTGCTGAAATTCCTTCTAGTAAGTCAATCCATCTCGCATTCTGTCTTCACCACTTACATTGAAGAAGCATACTTATTCCTGTATGGACAATTGCTCAGCATCTTTCAACTAATTCATAAAGATCGGAGGACTATTCATGAGTTAATCATTTTTAGATCTAGTGCAACCCAGTTCTTTCCATGTTGTCATCAGTTCTCCAACCCTCCAAATTCGGGTGAGTTTGGGAAAAGGTTATTGGAATTAACATATTTTATTTTTTTATTTGTTTACAATCCCGGCTGTTGGGGCTGAACCATGCCCCTTACAGCATAATTGCAGTGCCTGGAGTACAGTCTATAGGGGTCATTACAACCTCGGCGGTCTGCGTGGCAGACCGCAGAGGTTGCGGGCGCCAGAATACTGCCATTGCTGGCAGTATGGCTGGCTCCCTATTTTGACATTTCCGCTGGGCCAGCGGAAATGTCACATCAACATTGCCGCCGGCTCGTAACTGAGCCGGCGGCAATGCTGATGTGCAGCGGGTGCAGTAGCACCCGTCGCACATTTCACTGCCCGAAATTCGGGCAATGAAATGCGCAACGGGGCTCTGCCTGGGGGTCCCTGCAATGCCCATGCCAAGTGCATGGGCAGTGCAGGGGCCCCCAGGGGCCCCCTGAGTCCCCTTACCGCCAGATCTTCCTGGCTGTGCAAACCGCCAGAAACAGGCTGGCGGTAGGGGAGTCATAATCCCCCGGGCAGCGCTGCTTGCAGCACTGCCCTGGCGGATTAGCACCGCCAGGGCTAAAATGTCGGGATACCGCCGGCCCCGGCGGTGTGACAGCCGCGGTCCAAATACGCAGGGAGGCACCACCAGCCTGTTGGCGGTGCTCCTGTCGTTTTGGCCCTGGCGGTCATAATACCGCCAGGGTCATAATGACCCCCTATATCTACATGGAGTCTGTGTAACAGTTATAGCATGCATATGTAGAGGTATCATAGCCAAGTACACTGTTCATTTTCCAATCAAAAGTTAAAGAAATCCCCTGCAGGATATTGGAATTTAGCTCTAGTTTAAAAAAACAGGCCTGATTCCAAAAGCACAGCTATAAAAATCTGGGAACCACCTACGTTTGGAGTAGATTTTTTGTGGATTCCATAACAATGAGGACAGTAACCATAATACCATGGCACCAAACTCAAGCAATGAAAGTGTCCCCCATGTGTGCGTTATAGAGTAAAAGATAGTCTTAATTGAGGGGCATTGATGTAGCTTTTTAACTTTCCTCACATTCCCTGATCCCACTGTCCCTACTTCACTGATAACAACTAAGGCCTTGCCTATAGTATTTCAAGAAATAACTGATATTGTTATATTTCCAAGAATACTACTGGCAACATTGACAATCATTTGTTTTTCTCAAAAGGAAATATTTTTCATTGTATAAACTCTCATCCCGGTACAAGCTGAAGAAAATTTCATCTCACAAAAGTATTTATTACAAAAATGTATAGAATGTGAATTATGGTGATTACCATAAGAAGATCCTGCATTCATCCGTAATGAAACTAAGCTCCAAGAGAGAAGGTAAGACCCAGCCATACAGCCCACTTCACACTCTCATCTTAATATCACTTATATTTCTTGCCAAGCGAACAACCATGAGAATTAGTAGATAGGCTTAACAAGTAACACAAATATAAACAGTTTTGGCTGATCAAGCAACTTTGCCAATTTTCAAGTCTCAAGTGCTGAGGCACAGTGCATTTAAACCGCAGAGACAGTCACATCTGGTTCGCTAGCAAGAAAACATAACTGCATCAGGTTACAGTCACGCTAAAAGAGGGCATGGTGTTTAAATGTATCATAGACCCTCACTCTTGTTTTAATTTCATTGTGCAGCTAAGAGAGGTCAGTATTCATCCTTCACCATTTTCTCTTCTTACCAAGATATCAACATCAAATGTATTATTGTCATTCCTATTATTGGCTGTATAGGTATAAGCAGGAGAACAACAATGATCAAAACTAAAAGCATTGTAATACCTTACACTGGAAAGTTGTCTTTTACCCAGGACTAGGATGCCCATCATTCAAATCCATTATCACGATTGTGTAAGGCCTTAGGACGTTTGCACGGTTTATTGATCTGTTTACTGATCCCTATGGAAAGATCAGGGATACAAGTATAACACGCAGCACCAATTATAGTGCCCTCACAAGTCTTAGTAGCTAAAGTTAAATCCAGAGTCATCCTATTCTGTAATATCACATTTTTTTTGTCCGACTAAGTTCTTATGACAGGCATAACATATCCAGGATAACAAGACAGGAAAAAGTTCTCAGGGTCCTAACTTGGCTAAAGACTGGTAAGGGGATTATGGCAGTTCACTGAAGTATAGTAAAGTTACATTGGCAGCACCCCATTCAAAAGTTTCAGTTTTCTTCCCTGCAATCCACTCCTTGAAAAACGGACAGTACATTGGCAGCTGGGGCAGAAGCTCTTCTTTGGGTAAAGTCAGAGTCCAATCATCTAGTAACACTGGTTGTGTACTTACCGTATTCAGTAATGAAGTGCTCATGTAGGTGTAGATCAGTGCTTTGCTTGTCCCATTTGAAAGGAATTGGAATCATAGGCTCACTTCCAATGGAGTCAATGGACACATGGGAGCACCTCCAGCCTGAAAATATGTTAGGTCTTGTTTTACTGGTCTAGGACCTGCAGGAAAGTATTGTTTTGGTAGACTGATTGTTATTTCTGAAGAGGGTGATGGGCTCTGTACTGCTGACTCTTTGGCTTACCACCTGCCCTCTCCTGAAACAACCACATGATGAATTAACCAAACAAGCTTGCTGGTAAAAGAGGTAGCCAGATACATCGAGGGATCACTTAGCTGGGAGGCTACCTACTTCCTGGGCCACATTCCCTAGCTTTGTCCATGCTGTTTGTTTGTAATAGATCTGTGTGGTGGGAGGAAGCTCCTCTGGTAGCAGGTATTGAGTCTGCCATTTGCTGTTGATGCCTGGATCCAGGCTGGCAGTCCATGGCACGTGACTGTGATGTTGATGATGAGCAGAACTTGAAATGGGCATCGACATGAAATGATCATGCCCACTGGTTAACCTTGATGTAGATCCAGTTGCATGGCTGCAGGTCGTGGGAGACGTCTGTTGGGCGTAAGGGCAGTGCCTCTTGCATCTGAGAATGGAAGGTGTTGAGATAAAGAATTAGTTATTTGTAATATTCTAAAAAGAGATCATTTAACAGGTTCAAATCAAGTAAAGCTGTATGCCTTAGAGGGATGGAGGGAAGAATCATTGTTCTGCCTATGATAATTTCATGCAAGTTACTTTTACTCTTTTGGGTAAAAATGGCTCTTATTCACATTATGGCTAAGGGTAAAGAATCTGGCCATTTAAGCCCCATTTTGTTACATATTTTAGACTTTATCTTTCAGTGTTCCTTTCATCTTTCATCGGGGACTCTGGTGATAAACAGGCAGGAAATGCTCCCAGAGCTTTGCACAGTTCCTAAACAAAAGAGGGCACAAAATGTACTCCTTTGTCACTTCAAACTTGCGTGGCATTCCAAATTAGGGGATAAAGCTTTCTACCAGTCTCTTGGCTACTATGATAGCATCAGCACAGGCACAGGGAACGGCCTACAGCGATCCAGAAACATACAAACGGGTACTAGGTCATTGACCTATGAGCAGCATAAGTACATTTGAATGTAATCTATCTGGGTGTGGGTGAATTGTCCCCAAGGGGCAGGATAGGAAAGCTGGGGGTAGTCTTGGTGCCATTGGCTAATGGCAATCTTGTGACAAAATTGCTAAGTAATGGAGGGAAAATTAAGTGAAAAACAATTGATGCTTCTGTCATGGGTTATACCTTCTGAGCTAACGTACAATACTGTGATACAATTAGACCACACTAGGTACACATATTTTGGAAGCAGCCACTGTACCATTCGTGCTGTGCCACAATCTAGCCAGATATCTGTGATCCTGCAAGTCTGCAGGATGTGGTAGGGCTGACCAGGGGTTTAACGGTTTGAAACACATGCTGGGCCACAGAACAAACATGGGACAAATCAGCATTTTAGCAGCAGTCTTAGCAAAATTATTGCCCTTAGACACTTCATCTTGAGCAGATCGGGATGCAGCACACTTATCAGTTGCTACATTCTTTGGCTGGCCTTTATACATGATCTGTTGTATTGAGGGTAAAGCCTAAAATTGCATGCCACTCAAAAGGCATACTTTTCTCAATAGCTATCTGGACGCAATGTGCATAAACATCAACTCCTGTTTAAAGTTTAACCATCTATCCCTGTGATTTGCCAGAGGATTAATTGTTACCTGAAACACATCTCACTCAAATATTGCTCAAGGAGTTGTGGGGTGGATGCACTCCAGCTAGTTTTCTGTCTTCAGTTGAAACACTTTCTTAGTACAGTGAGTCTAGAAAACTGAATTCTGAGCCGTGTTCTAGAAAATCTGAAAAACATACATTTTACATGTCCTGACATGTAATATGTGAGGTCATCAGCAGTGCATAAAGGGGGAGCAAGTAATAAGTTCACTAACCTTTAATGAGTGAATTCCAGTCACTTTAACTTTTGTTTCTTCAGTGAATTTCAGTTTTTTTTTATGGAAGCTAAAATCTTATTACCACACCTAACTATAGCAGCACTTTAACAAATGGAGGTTTCTGCTTTTTACATAACAGGGTTCCCGGGGCCAATGGTTGTACACCACAGGGAGAGGACCCTTGCAGTAACATGCTGTTTGATGAAGAATTAAGAGGGCACAGCCGGTGCAGAGTACCTAACTTATTTGCAGCATAAATGTTATGCTGCAAACAACTTTGCACTCTACCTGCTGTGCCCATGAAGAGTGAAACATGTCTGAAAGATTTGAAGTACTGAATTGTTATCATGCTAGGAAATTGAAATATTGGAAGAAATGAATAGTTATCCAGCTTTGCTTCACTGAATGAACTGTCCCGAGTGGTGGTTCTATCCTACGTTAACCACCACTCGACCAAGTAAATTATTCCCAGAAAATACACCAAGATCTTCTAAGTTAGTCTTACAGTTCGGTTGAGTGTGCAACCTTTATTGCAAAAATGAATAACCTGTCATTCACAGAAATTGTCAACAAGATGATCCCCCTATGCACCAGCAATGGAGGTAAACTCCTTGAGAGATAGTAAGACCTATATATAACTAATACATAAATTCTCACCAAGAGAACAGGAGGTTTCCTAGCTGAATTCAAAAAAATTAGTTGGTGGCCTTAACAAGTAGCACAACTTTAAAGGGTTTCAGCTGAACAATTAAAACAGAGCAATTCACTTTAACCTTTCAGTATCCCAATGATCTATGGTGGTGTTCCCTTCTTAACACTTTCTCCTGTATTCAACAAGAGTGATATTGGTGGTTCCAGCCAAAACGATTTTTGTGGAAACCCACAAATATATGAGTTTGTGACTTTTTACTGTATTTTGCCTGCTTCCCCCAGTGTAAACTTCCCT
The DNA here is from genome assembly GCF_031143425.1 of Pleurodeles waltl. Classification (NCBI taxonomy): domain Eukaryota; kingdom Metazoa; phylum Chordata; class Amphibia; order Caudata; family Salamandridae; genus Pleurodeles; species Pleurodeles waltl. The sequence goes on along the minus strand of NC_090446.1, from coordinate 1,326,763,423 downwards.
TTCGCGAACCTACACCTAGGTTTGCCATAACAGAAAAAACTACCACAGTACAGGTTATCTACCAACTCTTCGTGCTTTAAAAAAATAATCTATGTGCAATTCTGATCACAAATTGCTTTTTGTGCTCCTAAATTACATTTAGGTGTGAAAAAAACATTTGTGAATCAGGACCAATGAATTTGTAATGACAACCAATATATCTGAACTAGTAATAAGCAACTGGCATACCACTAGATGGTGCAATTGGCCTGTTTTTCATAACAAACTTAAGAATACTAAAGATTGGTAAAAGAGGGTTTTTCCATGGAGTCCTTAAAAACGAACTTTCCTCTCTCCCAAGGTCCCAGATCTGTTCTGGGAAGTGCCTTATCGCACTCATCCAGGAGTCTAGGCTGCGTACGCCCTGCCTAGATTTAGAAAAGGGCAACAACACTGGGAATGTGTTCAAAGTGGTTACCACGTGAAGAAATGTTGACATATAGTTAGTCTTCATGCAGGCCCATTTATACGCCCCAGGCAACATTAACAGTGGGCACTGAGGGTCTTTTTACACACGATTATGACCTCAGTGGGGAATAACTAAGATTATTCTCACTATCTGCTTGCAAGCCTATTGCTCAGTGCAGCCACTTTCCTTTAAACCAGTCTAGTATTTGGGTAAATAGTAGCGGTTCATCCATTATTGGGGTATGTTCTAGAAACCTGCTTCAAGGGGAGGTCCTTTCATTTCGGTACATCTGTATCAAGAAATCTTCGTACTGTGGCATGCACCAGTGGAGGCCGCCACAAATCTCAATGGGGGGGAGCAGGGGCATGGGGGACGGGGGGTGAACACTAAAATACATTCTGTAAAAAACGTACTTGTCCGCCACTGCTGGCCACCTTGCTTGCCTCCTGATGGTGTTGGTATCACAGTAGTCCCTGGGACACCAGCACATGCTACCCATGCAATCCTGGCACTGCTCTCTGTTCTGTCACTGAGGCAGACAACTGTCCCTTTGTGTCACATGCATTTCCAGCCCTACACCCAGGAAGAAGGGCAGCACGTTAACTGAGTAACAGTCCTGAGTCTTCCACAGGTCCAGAGGTGTACTGAAGAGTCAGTTCTGAGGGTCCAATATTTATACCTGGTGCTCACTTCCGAAGATAGGTGAAGATTCTGAAGGTTTTCATCCCCAACGGTGCTTGGAATTTCCTTCCTCGCAGATTGTCTGGGGTCACAATAGACTAGTGTCAAACCCTTTGTGAGTGTGCTCAGGCAGAGCTTCTGTGATATGGAAGTGTGATAGGAGACAGCTCCTCCCCCTCATCAAGTTAGAGATGGCCCCACCTGCCAACACCTATGGTCCTTTTTTTCTCATTCTGCGAGCAATCGACAAAGATGAACTGCCAGCTACACCTATTTATGTGACCCAGGATACAGGCAGCAGAAACCAAATGGTTAGGACATGAAAATGCCTACTTTCTAAACATCAGAAAACACAAGATACCTAAGCTGAAATAAAAAAAAAAAAACGCTCAATATTTATGGGCAAGTATATACGTTTTCTTGACCTATGTATTTTTTCTCCACTTTTTTCATGATATTCTATGTAATTTTCAACACTTGAACATCTCCATCAAACAACATTCAGATTACTAAAAAAAATAACAAACATAATGCATTCTAATACTAACATTCCTTATATCATAATTACATTAACAAACTCATATTCCAAAGACCAGTCTAAAACTTAATGAAATGCAGCGGTAGTGATTACTCCAGTTATTTATGCATTCCCTCTTGCTCATCATGTCTCTTGGGGGTTCTAAGCAAGTCCTGTTATCAGTAGACTGTATCAGTTAATGTGTCTTTCTTTCAGAGTCTGCTGTACAACTTGAGTCCAGTAGAGACACTCCTCAAGTCTGTCCGCTGACATGTTTCAAACCACTTATTCCTTTTGGGTTCTCTTCAGGACTCTGACTGGTTCTAGTTCTGTGAAATACTAAATGCATCATGTCAATAACTTTGCAACAAGCAAATTAACACTCAAATTGCAATGTTATGAATAAGAACTGCATAATGAGGATTTATGGGATCTCGGTGACTTCGGAGAGCATCAATAGTACGAGTAAGTCTGCGTAACCTTGACCTTTAGAATGAAAAGTGTTAAGTTAATTTATCCTATGCTGTTACAAGCTAAGTGTGAGTTCAGTTCCAGTTGTTCTGTTTCATGAATAATACAATCCTCTTTTCAGAAAGTGAACGCAAAAAGGGGCATAGAAGAGAATCGTATTTGGAAGAAAAATCATGGCAAAAGCACAATGAATGTGCATTATCTCAAAAAGAAGGAGGTAGTTTATTAAATCATAGTGATGGATGTGGTATAAAACCAAATGAGGGATAGAAGTAAAGTTATTAAAATTATGCATTTATTAATTGAGAGAACTAGAACCAGTCAGGGTCCTGAAGAGAACCCAAAAGGAACAAAGGTTTTGAAACATGTTGACAGACAGAGTTGGGAGGGTCTCTATTGGACTCAAGTTGTACAGTAGACTCTCAAAAAAGACACATGAACGGATAAAGTATACTGTAACAGGAGTTGCTTAGAACCCCCAACGGAACTGATGAGCAAGAGGGATTGCATAAATAGCCTGAGTATTCACTACCTCTGCATTTTGTTAATTTTCAGACTGGTCATAGGAATATGAGTTTGTTTATGTAATTATAATGTAAGGAATGTTAGTATTAGAATGATTTATGTTTGTTAGTATGGTATGTCATGTCAGAATTTTGTATAATTTTTTTTAATAGTGTGTATGTGATTTGATGGACATGTTAAAGTGTTGAAAATCACATAGAATATCATGAAATAAATGGTGAATTTATACACAGGTCGAGAAAATACTTACCTATAAATATTAAGCGCTTTAAAAAAAAAAATCAGATAGGGTATCTTGTGTTTTATGACGTTTAAAAAGTAGGCATTTTCTTGTTCTATTCATTTGGTGTCTGCTGCCTGTATCCTGGGTCACATGACTGGGTGTAGCTGGCAGTTTGTCATTGTCTATTGCTCACAGAATGTGAAACAAAGGACCATAGGTGATGCCAGGATGGGCAATTTCTAAGTTGACGAGGGGGAGGAGCTGTCACCTACCACACTTCTGCATCGCAGAAGCTCTCCCTGAGCACACTTACAAAGGGCTTGACAATAGTCTATTAAATACACAGTTCAAGAAAATTCATTTACTTGCCCATAAATATTAAGCGTTTTTTGAGACATTTCAACTAAGGTGCAAGCCAATTTCACAATTTTTAAAGGAAAGTACATGAATACTTTTGGCATTGGTTCGCAGTGGTAAAATGTGCAGAGTCCTAAATGCCAACAAAAACGGGGTCAGAGAACAGGAAGGGAAAGGTAAAGAAATTTGGGGACGAACCTGCCAAAGGGGCTACCTAGATGGTCCTTCATTAGAGCAACTATTCAAAGTAATAAGAGAAAAATGTTTACCATCATTAACCTATGGATTCGAAGCATTTCTGGGCAAGCTCAATTGTTGGTGTAATCAGGCCCACAGTAAACTTTCTAAAATATTTTTTAGGCTTCCGATTGTTAACTATCCAGCACTAGATTCAAATGGAATTCAGGTTAACTGATCAAACACTTGACAGTAAAACAAGCAAACGGGAACTCGTTGAAAAGCTTTCTTGGACAATTATTTGACCGTGTCAACAGCACCCCCTGGTACACTGTCATAGGCACTAGGCTAACAGAGCTCACAATGAAACCTCTTTGGGAATATAAACTCCCATGCGAGGCCCTTAAGGAACGACTGAAGGAGGCAATAATTAATAATTGAAAGCAAAGACTCTTCGGAAGCTAATTATGAGAAGACAGAAAGCGCCACCTGCACTTCAAACTTACTCTTTCATGGGAGACAAAAATCCAGTTCATATGGCTGTGCTTTGGTCTATTTGATGTAGGGGAGAGATCGCAACTCTGGAGATATTAAAGACAAAGTCCAGCATACCACTTCTTTGCTTCCAAATAAGAGTAACTTGTCCTTATTATATGCAGCTTTCTGCCTTTTCTTGTGACAAGAAAAGGTTCTTATTTCAAACTTTTCGGTAAGTAAACTTAAGAAGCTGCAAGGGATTGATTTTGTGTGTTTTAATGACACTGAGGGGACTCTAATACATGGATTTGTAAAATGTATGAATGTATTTTTTAAATTTGTGAACACATTTTATGTTATTGATTGAAAATGCTGTACATATTGAATGGTTTTAATTAATTAGCGATAAAACCTTTCAGTTTTTTCATAACCGGGTTTTAGTCCATCAACCAAACCGAGATTGGCTTTTTAATTCTTTTCACAGGTGCTTAATTCCCACCATCCACAACCTTGTCTGATTGTTATAATTATTTCTGCCAATATTCCTCCCTTTACATTCAGCGTCCATCTCCAACAAGAATCTGGAACACATAGTATTTTATTCAAATTCCATACATTTGCATCTGATGACTCAAGAACACATCTTCCCACTCTCACAATCCCCAAAGGTTCAAAGAATCTCAACAGCCCTTTCTGGACTCTGTCTTAGCTCAGTTCTGATCCAATCAGCTATCCTAGCTCCTGATCCCTCACTGGGTTTCTGACCTGGTTTCTTCATCTTTGGCCCCATCTTCTGCCCCATCTCGGAACGGCCAACTTTACTTGAGTTATGAACAGATTTTCCCTTTCCCACATCAACTTTTCGGGAGCCATGTGCAGCATATTTTGTTATGCCCACGAGTTTTCTCACCACATCCCACCAGTCACCACTATTACACAGTGCTGATTGTAATCTTTCCATAACCCCTTTGCTCGGGAGTAATATACTGGTGTCTTTACATGGAATATGACCCTCTTGTCCTAGACCATTTTCATTTCTGAAGACATGATCGTACACTTTTTGTCAGTAACTATCTTTGAATGTACTCCTTCTCTTATGAACAATTCCTCCAAAAACTTAACAACCATCTTTGTTTCTACCTGCTTGAACAACTGAACAGTGTAAAAGATAGCCTAAAGTATGGGATGGTCCAGATCTACCTCCATGGACCTTTGACACGAACCAACTTCCGAGATGGATAAGTTACTGTCCTTGGCGACTCTCAGCATCCTCATCCAACTGTGCCATCAAAAGTTAGCTCCAATTTCCTTTTCATTGCACTCTTACCCATATGCCTCATGTGCCGTGTCCATCTACGCTAGGGCAGTGCTTAATTTGTAAATAAAAATGTGCCAGTGCCCAAAGCTCTCTTCTTAAACACGTGGCTTCTGCAATTAAATGTGAGAACACGGGATACCGAGGCGGCGTAATCCTGAAGCCATCTCGGGCCTCTTCAATCCATATAAAGCCACTCCCTGCCCCTTCAGCTCACTCTAGCAGCTTTCTACTTTCTTCATTTGTGACGCTTTTTTGTTTTTCCCTTCCTCTGTCTTTCCCATATGTGGCTTTTGCTTCTAGCAAATGCTTTAGGCAGAAGAATAATCCCCAGCACTCAAAAATAAGTGCCGGTGCACAGCACCGGAAGCAACAAGCACAAATTAAGCACTGGGCTAGGGTCATTTTTAATGTCTTTGACCAAACTCTTCCTTAGTTTAAACCCCTCTTGGTCTATATGATGGCCTAAACAATCCACACCCTCCATACCTAAACTGCATTTGTCTCTCTTAATTGCAAAATAATCAAGAAATTTTTTAGTATATGTTCACGTTCTTCCTAATTTGCTCCCTAGGCTAAAGTGTCATCTTGGAGCATTTTTCAAAGAAACCAATGCATCACCCTTTGGAATACCAGTGCTGTAATACCAACCAAAATGGCATGCAGCTAAACCTGTATGCCCCCTCTGGTGTGATGGGATTCCTCTTCCTGTGCAATGTGATGGCAGGCTTAGTTGAGATCTAGTGTCAAAAACACTATTGTCCCCTTTACAGTTCACAACATTTCATTACTGTTCAGTCTACCACTTTGTTCTGGTTTAGGTCCATGGGTCAACACATTCTAATCTTGACCCCAATCACCTGAGCTATGACAGTTGGGGCCAACCATTCATAGGCTTCTATTTCCTCAATTTTCTCCTCCTTGCAAGGAGTTTCACCTCAGGGCAAAGACTTCCAGCCTTAGCTTGTGTCGCTTTGGTATGGTATCTTCTCTGCTCCAAGTCAAGTTCATCAGATATATAGTCTAGTACAGCAGTTATCCACCTAGGGTCTGCACCCCACAGGGGTCTGTGACACATTCCCAGGGGTCTGCAGGCCTGGGCCAGTAGGAAGGCTCTTCTCCAGCTGGAGCCTCTGACAGAAAAGTGTGTGTTTTCATATTTATTACTTCCTTTGTGCAGCAGTATTAAAAGCACTGCAAAGTAACTTGTACATCTAGCATTCTTTGGGCAAAAATAAAAGTGTCAAAATGACTTTGGTGATTAATATCTGCTAAAGAGAGAGATGGGAGTGTTGTATTTTTGTATTGACATTTTCATGTGATATAACCACTATATACCTCAAAAGACGTGAGAACAATGTAAAAAACATTATAGCAGTTTTCCCACGTCTATGTTGTAGATCTAGGACAATTTCAGTAAGAAAGAAGAAATGAAATACATCTAGCAGCCCAGTTGGGCGAACCAGTGTGGCATCTTTTTGCTCTTTTTGGGACATTGTAGGAGTCTCAGTGTGCAGTGTTGTGCTGTGAGCTCCACTTTAAATGCAGGTAGTCTGTGTATCGTGTGGGCTACCTTGATCCAGAAGAGCCGGAGCCGGAGCATCCCACATTCCCAGGCGACATGGTCGGGAGTTTTGTTTAGTGGCAATTTGGAATCATCTAAGGTAGCGCGGATGGTTAATATGCCTGCTGCAAAGAACGTGTGTCATGCAAAGAACAGTATTTTATGTGCCTAGCACTGTGGCTTACTGCTTTTGATACAGAGATTCTTTTGTTACTGAGCAGTTCATAAGTTACAATCGTAAACTAACACAATGAGCTTTAAACTGCATCTAAGAGCTCCATGCAAACTGCATGGCACAAATTAGAAAGGTATGTCAACGATAACCACTGTGTTATGTTCTGAATCCTGATGTTGTGCTTCTCCACACCAAGCACTCTTAGAAAATGCCTCTCAGTGTGGATGACATGTGAATCCTAAATCTTGTAGTCCCCTGTGAAGTGCTCCAACACCCTACACTGGTTAAAGAGGTGCTATAAAACAAATGAATAACATGTGACAGAAAGGCTATGGAGAGTTGAGAGGCCCTTATGGTTTTACTTCCTTTCCCCACCACATATTTATGTGAAAAAGCTTTCTCAGATCTTATGTACCTAAAAATAACAACAGAAATTGCTTGGGAAATGTAAAACCTGACCTGAGGATTCAGCTTTCCTAAATAAAACCAAGCATTGAAATGTTAGTCCCTGAGATGCAGCACCAACCTTCCCATTAAATCTTTTCGATGTTTGTATATTTTTTCAATATAAAATAATGATATCTTTACTCATTTGAGTATTTGTTTGGTGTGTACTTGCTTGTGTATTTTTTTAATTCACTGTTTTAATGTTTGAAATCTAAATCGTACAAATTGCTCGGCGGTCCTTGGCTTCCAGAAGTGATTCAGTAGAGGTCCTCGGGAGTCAAAAGGTTGGAACCCACTGATCTAGCACGTAGGCTACTTCCACTACCTTGCCTAACTTCAAATTAATATCAAGCTTTCTTACAGCTGTCTCATACGTTAGCTAATCTTCTTTGTCCTCAACATCCATAAAGAAAGGCAGAAGATATTTCATCATTTCTCTTCCTTCCTTACCTAAACATGTTTAAAGTATCATTCAAGTGAGACTTCTTCCTCTACCAGCCTGTGGATCAGTAAATTACCAGTCTAATTAACATTAATTGGTGAAGATACCTTTGATCTAAACCTGAGTTGTGTGTCACCTCTCTATGTATATACATGAATGGATTATCTGTTGTGAAGGTTTGAAATTAAACTTGTCCTTCTGTGAATAGGATTGACTCAAAAAATCCTCCTTCAATAGTGAGTGAACCAAAGCTATGGTGCAGAAAACTTAGCCTATTTTCTTAAAATACTTCAAAGTTTATATCCCATGTTCATACCAGATTTCTTACTGGTGGACTTGTTCCTTTGAAGAAACTTGAGCTTCAGGCTTCAAACTTTGTGCAGCTGTCAGGTACTGTAATTCTATGATATCAGGACCAATGTTGTTAAGTGTAATTGCTACTTCTTTGTTTATAGATAGTTGGAATGCAGGTGCAAATATGGTGTGGTGAAGGTGACAGCCATAACTACTGTGCTCCTGCTGGTGGAGGAAAGATCACTGACACAATAGATATATGCATATTATGAATGTTTTGTTTTTATAAGTAAGATTATGTAAAAAGTCGTATGGTATGGAAGCATGCCATCTACATATAGCAAAATGGAATAAAGGCCATCACTGAGTGGTATATCCCATTGCTGGCTATGTTCTCAAAGAATGTGGGCCAGTGGCTGCATCACTAGGGGAAAGACCAATGGAGACAGTGGGCAGCCCTGATTAGTGCCTCTCTGCATAAATATTGGATATGAGGCGACCTGTTTTTACCCTGGCTGTGGGATTAGTGCAGAGGAGTTTAATCAAATGACAAAATGGGTCCCCAGTCCATATCTAGAAAGCACCTCGACTAGATAGGGCCACTCTAGAGAGTCAAAGGCCTTATCTAGGTCGAGTTCCAAACACCCCGACTGTGGGCATGTTCCAGTACCCAAAAAAGTGATGCAAGTTTAGGGAGGTGTTCCTGGCCGGCACAAGTACATTCTGGTCCCGATGGACCAGTTGTGGGACCAGGGGGGACTAGCCGTTCGGGCAAGACCGAGTGCAAAAATGAATGACCAAATGTATAGAAGACGAGCGATTGAGAGCATGGATGGATGAATTAATCACTGCGTGGAAGGAGGTATCCAGGCACCTTGTGTTATGAGCAAGACCTATTAGCTTTGTGAGATTTATATTTGTAATAAAAAACAAACCAAAAACATTAATCATTCAAATCGGAATATGCAAATTATACGTTGAAGCCATGCTTTCTCTTGATCTTCTGTTCTCAAAATAAAAGCACATAGAAGTCGTTAGCCATCCTTCTTTTTACTTTCAATAAAAGGAGACGTTTAAGGGCATCTGGACCATTCACAACTATATGGTATCCAGAGATTGGGGGGACAGTGGAGGAAGCCTCTGGTAATGTCTTAAGGTACGGCCACGATTAGTGCCTGCCTCAGTGCAGCTCTGAGGTACTGCAGTGTGCTATGGCACATATTTGTGCCTGACTCGAGGGAGCTCTAGTTATGAGTTAAAGTACTGCAGATTCTTACAGTAAATATTTGTGTCTGGCTAAAAGGACCTCTAGTAAAGATTCCAAGGTACTGCAGCCTGCATTAAGAAAGTGCTGATTGCATCCTTTCAAGTGCATGCAAATATGAGTCCCAAAACAAGACTAATTTACTTTCCAATGCTCATTTATTTTTTCTATAGCGTCACCAACTTATAGAAACATGAGCTAGCCAATCAAGTTCTGCTTTTGCAATTGCACCCAAGGTTTAGAAACCAAATTTTGTTTTGACCAAGGATGGTGTCTAAGAGCCAGATGTAGGTAGGTGGCAAATTGCAACTCGCAATTTGCTATGCAGAACGGTGTCTCAGACACCGTCTGCGACTCGCTATGGGGTCGCAAAGACCCACCTCATTAATATTAATGAGGTGGGTCGCAATTTGCGACCCCATAGAGAGTCAGGGCACTCACGGGGATGGTGGCCTGCTGGGAACAGCAGACCACCATGTCCGTGACTGCTTTTAAATAAAGCAGTTTTTTTTTTTCAAAGTGCAACCCGTTTTCCTTAAAGGAAAACGAGCTGCACTTTGAAAATAAAACCGAAACCTTTTGTTTCGTATTTTTCAGGGCAGGTAGTGGTCCATTGGACCACTGCCTGCTCTGAAAAATTAGTTTTTGTGCCAGACACAAAGGGGGAGGGGACCCGTGGGGACCCCTTCCCGTTTGCGCCTGGGTTACCATCCACTTCAAGTGGATGGTAACTGCGCCTTCATTTGCGACCGCAATCGCGGTCGCAAATGAATATACATAGCATTGCGAGTCGCTAATAGGAAGGGAACACCCCTTCCTATTAGCGAGTCAGAATTGCATTTTGCGAGTCGGATCCAACTCGCAAAATGCATTTCTGCATTCCGGTGAGGCTTTTGCGACTTGCAAACGGCGTTTTTCGCCGTTTGCAAGTCGCAAACGCTTTGCTACATCTGGCCCTAAATACCTGTTCTGATTCCTCTAACTGAAGTTTCGACCTGGCCCAGAGAACTCTTGTTTTTAATAAAACTTTTTCATGGACATTTTTGACATTTGTGAGTACGATTAACAGCTTATAATGCATTCTGCACATTATGACCATATCAGGCAATTTACCATATCACCGCATATTGCAGCTACAATAATAACAGAGCAGTTTTTACAGAGTCATCGTTTGACAGCTGCTGGATAGGATGTATGAACAGAATCGCCTGAGCATAGGTGAAGCATATAATTGTCTAATCAACAAAAGGACAAAACTGTTTGTAACTACAATTGCTATAACGAGACTGCACCCACCACATGTGTTAGGAGGAGCGATGTGAGAACTGAACATATATGTGTATTTGCAGGACCTCAAGTTTGAGCTAGGATACCCCTTGCTTATGCAGCAGGGAAACAGTGAGTGATATTACCTAGGGGGAGTGATCATCAGGACTTTTTGTAGGAGCCCGGGGCTTGCCATGTCAGGCGCTTCCCGCCCACATCACAGGATTTGAGTGTCGGTGGGTTTAGAAGACGATGTTCGAGTGTGGGAAATCTTTTTGACACAGTGTAATGAGTTTTCCATGATTTGTCGTAAGGAGGATATGGTCTGGCAGGTCTGAATATTTTCGGATGCTGCGGGGGCTGTTGGTTTCGGCCTTGTTTGGGATAAAAAGTGGTGTGTGGAACAATAGCCGGCACGTTGGTTGCAGCAAGGCAGACGTATTGCTTTTTTCTGTTGTTGGTGGCCTTGACGGTTTGGGGGGACGAACTGGCCAACAGGACAGTAGATTTTTCACGTGGACGACATGACGGTGGTGGAACTAGTGAACAGACAGAGGGCGAAGGATGTGAGGGTTTTACACTTATTAAGATGTTTCATGCTCAGATGTTTTTGCTGAATGTTATCTTTAAAGCAGTACACATTCCAGTGATAAAAAATGCAATTGCAGATTCCCTGTCACTTTTACAGTGGCACCGTTTTCGCAGTGTGGTGCCTGAAGCAGAGCGGCACAAGACAGCAGTCCTGGCCAACATTTGGGAGCCCGGGGGCTTGATGATCATTGAGCTGGTGGAGTTGTCACTAGCGGAATCCACTCGGAGGAGTTATAGTCTGGTATGGTTGGAATTCCAGAGTTTTTAATGTTGTGAAGGGAATTTTTGGGTACAGAGCGAGGCCATGCTGCAGTCTCGTACTCTGCGTTTTGTGCTGTTTTTAATCGAGAAAGGTTTGTCGGCCGCCACAATTGGTGGCAAGTTGGCCGGTGTTTCTTTTTATGGAAAATTATTTTTTGGATGGATGATGATCTGGGTAGAATGTTGAAAGGGTGGGGTAGAACTAAGGGGGGGTTGGGCAAGGAAGCAAAGGAACCCATCACATTTGATTTGTTGCTGGAGCTGTTGCATCTATTGCCGGTTTGTTGTTCGAATGCTCGTGAGCTTGCTTTGTTGCGTTTGTGCATGGTGTGGATGTTTTTCAGGGCTTTTCGTGTGTCAGAACTTTTGGGTGTTGAGAAGGATGTATGCGTGAGAGTGGTTGATGTATGCTTAAGGGGGAAGCGTTTGGGCATATGGCTGCAAAATTCGAAAATGGATCAGCTGGGGTGGGGGAAGTGGGTCTGGTTGGAGAAAGGGGAGAATGCAGCGGTTTGCTCTGTGGTGGAGTGGCACTGCTTTCAGTCACAGGTGCAAACAAGCGAGGCTGTTTTTTTTTTGTCATGCCAATGGCAAGAAGGTTACGGTTTTTCAATTGTTGGCTGTGTTGCGGTCGGCGCTGCAGCACATAGGGAGAAGGGCACAGTGCTATAGGACGCATTTTTTCAGAATAGGTGCAGCTACCATGGCAGCGCAGCTGGGATGGGATTGGGCTCAGATTGAATGGATTGGTAGGTGGAGATCTAGCTGCTGCGAGCGCTATTTGCGGCCTTAGTTGGGGGGTTGGGTCCTGTTGGGGAGGAGGGAAGATGATGCGTTTGAAATGCTTGGTTGGCAATTTGTTGAAATGTATTCTTCTTACAGGTTGTGTAGTGGGCCCCAGGAGTGGAAAGATGGTCACTTGGATGGTTGGCCATTCATTTATACATTGGGCGATGAAGTATGCTGAGCAGCAGATCTATGGCCGATCATTGAGATTTACAAGTTGCCGTCACGAAGTTGTATGGTGGGGGAAAAGCGGTATGAGGTGGGGTAACCTGCTTCCTTTTTTAACATCCATGATGCCAAATTGGGGTTGCCCGGATCTGTTGATGTTGCACCTGGGGGAAAATGACCTGGTAAAACTTTCAGGGCTCACCTTTCTGCAACGGGATCTGGAGTTGATTTGTCAGAAGATGCACGTCCCTGCGTAGTCTGGACTGAGTTTGTGCCCAGAAGGAAGTGGAGAGGGGCAGTGAAGCATGGGGCTATCGAGAGAGCTTGGAGAAACCTCAACAGGGCAACAAGGGTTTTCTGCTGGGCACTTGGTATTGAAGTTTTGAAACATGAGGATAGGGGAAGCAGGTCTGTTTCGGGCTGATGGTTGTAGGAAAGTACCATGTTGCATGGCATGTTACCCCCATATTTCACTGTATATATGTTGTTTTAGTCTATGTGTCACTGGGACCCTGCCAGGCAGGGCCCCAGTGCTCATAAGTATGTGCCCTGTATGTGTTCCCTGTGTGATGCCTAACTGTCTCACTGAGGCTCTGCTAACCAGAACCTCAGTGGTTATGCTCTCTCTGCTTTCCAAATTTGTCACTAACAGGCTAGTGACTAAATTTACCAATTCACATTGGTATACTGGTACACCCATATAGCTCCCTTGTATATGGTACTGAGGTACCCAGGGTATTGGGGTTCCAGGAGATCCCCATGGGCTGCAGCATTTCTTTTGCCACCCATAGGGAGCTCTGACAATTCTTACACAGGCCTGCCAGTGCAGCCTGCGTGAAATAACGTCCACGTTATTTCACAGCTGTTAGACCTGACATGCCTTATGGTGGTCATCCCTAACTTTTTGCCTGCCTCCCTCCACTTTTTGGACTCTGTTTTTGCTGGCTTTTAGACTCTGCACACTTTACCACTGCTAACCAGTGCTAAAGTGCATATGCTCTCTCCCTTTAAACATGGTAACTTTGGATCATACCCAATTGGACTATTTAATATACTTATATGTCCCTAGTAATGTGTACTGTATGTGCCTAGGGCCTGTAGATTAAATGCTACTAGTGGGCCTGCAGCACTGGTTGTGCCACCCACTCAAGTAGCCGCTTTACCTTGTCCCAGGCCTGCCATTGCAAGGCCTGTGTGTGCAGTTTCACTGCCACTTAGACTTGGCATGTAAAAGTAGTTGCCAAGCCTAAAGCTCCCCTTTTTCTACACATACGTCACCTCTACTGTGTGTCCTAGTTAACCCCTAGAGCAGGGTGCTGTGTGGGTAAAAGGCAGGACATGTACCTGTGTAGTTTACATGTCCTGGTAGTGTAAAACTCCTAAATTTGTTTTTACACTACTGTGAGGCCTGCTCCCTTCATAGGCTAACATTGGGGCTGCCCTCATACATTGTTGAAGTGGCAGCTGCTGATGAAGGGAGTAGGAAGGTCATATTTAGTATGGCCAGAATGGTAATACAAAATCCTGCTGACTGGTCAAGTTGGATTTAATATTACTATTTTAGAAATGCCACTTTTAGAAAGTGACCATTTCTCTGCACTTAAATCTTTCTGTGCCTTACAATCCACATCTGGCTGGGTTTAGTTGACAGCTCCTGGTGCATTCACTCAGACACACCCCAAACACAGGATACTCAGCCTCACTTGTATACATCTGCATTTTGAATGGGTCTTCCTGGGCTGGGAGGGTGGAGAGCCTGCTCTGACACAAAGGACTGCCACACCCCCTACTGGGACCCTGGCAGACAGGATTGAACTGAAAGGGGACCTGGTGCACTTTTAAGCCACTCTTTGAAGTCTCCCCCACTTCAAAGGCACATTTGGGTATAAAACAGGGCCTCTGGCCTACCACCTCAGACACTTGCTGGAGAAGAAACCTGAACCAGAACCTGCATCCTGCCAAGAAGAACTGCCTGGTTGCTCAAATGACTCACCTGTCTGCTTTCTACAAAGGACTGTTGCCTTGCTGTTGGCCTGCTGCCTTGCTGAACTCTTGTCTGGCTGCAAAAGTGCTCTCCAAGGGCTTGGATAGAGCTTGCCTCCTGTTCCCTGAAGTCTCAGAACCAAAAAGACTTCTCTTTTTCATTTGGACTCCTCGTGTGCCAAAAAATTCGATGCACAGCTTGCTCCGCGGTGAGAAAATCGCGCACGGTGATCCAGAAAGACGCTGCTTGACGCGACACCTGCGGTGCGACCGGAACTTTGACGCACGGCCTCGCATGGACAACGCCACCTGACTTCCAGAGAGAAAATTGACGCGAAGCCTGGCGTGAGGAAGAAAATTCCACGCACAGCTCCCCAGAAAGACGTGCAGCCGGATAACAAGCCGAGGAATCCACGCACAGACCCTGGGACATCTGGTAATCCCGCGACCCAAAGAAGGAGTCGCCCGCGTGCCAGAAAACGGCACATGTGTTCCCCGAGTAAAAAATAACAACACAAGTCTGTGTGTGAAGGGGCGAAACCGACGCGCACACCATTTTTCTTCCCGCCAAACAAGGCACGTCTCCCCGCGTGAAAAATAACGACGCAAGTCCGTGTGTGAAGGGGCGAAACCGACGCACACACCATTTTTCCACGCATCTCCTCCTCTGTGCCCCTCTGCGGAGATTTTCCACTCAAAACCAGGTACTTTGTGCTTGAAAGAGACTTTGTTTGCTTTTTAAAGACTTAAGACACTTTATATCACCTTTCAGTGATATTCCTACAAATTCTTATTGCATCTTTGATTGTGTTGATCTGCAAATATCCAGATAAATATTCTATATTTTTCTAAACACTGTGTGGTGTATTTGTGTGGTGCTATATGGTGTTATTGTATGATTTATTGCACAAATACTTTACACATTGCCTTCTAAGTTAAGCCTGGCTGCTCGTGCCAAGCTACCAGAGGGTGGGCATAGGATAATTTGGATTGTGTGTGATTTACCCTGACTAGAGTGAGGGTTCTTGCTTGGACAGAGGGTAACCTGACTGCCAACCAAAAAACCCATTGGTGATCAGTGGTGAGGATAGGACTTGTATTTGTGCAGTGACATACAGTAGCTAAGTATTTCACTACCTACCCACAGTTGAAGGTCAACGTGATTTTTTATCTCTTTTTGCAAATTTGTTTTTCCTGACAATTTTCAAAAACTAAATCCTCCCTCAACATGTCTCTGGCTGGGTCTCAAGTAGGAGATTTGGACCTAGCCCTGTTGGAGACATATACTGTCAAACAGCTAAAAGGGTTCTGTAGAGTGATGAGAGTACCCACCCAAGAGGCCTCCAAAAAGGAGGACTTTCAAGTGGCGCTGAGGGTCTGGGCAGAAGCCCATTTAGAGGAGGATGTTGAGGAAGAGGAGCCAGAAAATGGCCTCTCAGAGGATTTTTTGCCATCAGTGGGTAATGTTACCACTGCAATTGTGCCCCCTTCTAGACCAGGGAGCAGTGTCTCTGAGCAAAGCCTGACCGCAGAGGAAAGGAGAGAAGAAAGGGAGTTCCAATTGCAAATGGCAAAACTGAAAATTGAGGTCCAACAGGAGGAAAGGAGGGCAGAGAGAGAAGCCAAACAAGCTGAGGCTGAAAGAGCAGCCAAACTAGTGGAAGCTGAAAGAGCTTTGGCTAAAAAGAAAATATTGTTGGCTCACAAACTGAGTCTCAAGGAGCTGGAGATTAAGGCGAGACAGTCTGAATCCAGCAGTAATGGTGGCAGCATACAGACAGGACCTGCTGCAGATAAGAAGGTTTGTATACCCAAAAATGTGGTGCCCAGTTTTGTGGTGGGAGATGACATAGATAAATGGTTAGCTGCTTATGAAGTTGCACTAAGGGCTCATGAGGTTCCTGAAGGGCAGTGGGGTACAGCTATGTGGGGTTATATGCCGCCATTGGGGAGGAACACACTTCTCACATTGGATCAACCTGATCAAAACACATACCCACTTCAGAAAGCCACTTTACTTGCCAAGTTTAGGCTGACCCCTGAGGGATACCGTCAGAGGTTCAGGGACAGCACCAAACAATCCACACAAACATGGGTAGATTTCTTTGACTTTTCCAGTAAGGCACTGAATGGATGGGTGCGGGGCAACAAAGTAGATGATTATAAAGGGTTATATGACTTGATTCTGAGAGAGCATATGCTCAATACTACTTTTACAGAGTTGCGCCAGCACTTGGTAGATAGTAAGCTGATTGACCCCAGGAAGCTTGCTGAGGAGGCGGACCTCTGGGTTAGCACCAGAGTGTCCAAAAAGGTACCTGGGGGGGACACCCACAAAGGTGGTCAGGGTTCCCAACAGAAGAAAGAGGGGGAGATGAACTTACAGATAAGGAACTCTCAAAAGGCCCCCAAAAGAATTCCCAGGGAGTGGGTGGCAACCATTCCTCTTCCAGATTGGGGAAAAAGCCAGGGACGTATGATAAATCAGGGAAATCCAACCCCAAATGCATGGAGTGTTACCAGTATGGTCACTATAAAGGCAACCCCCAGTGCTCCAAGAGGGCACCGTCCACTACCGGACAGACACCTGTGTTGACTAGTGTAGCTCGGGGGGGAGATGGACCCAGATAGCTTTGGGGAGCAGACAGAGGTTTCCCTAGTGTCCCCGGGAGAAAGAGAAATGGTGCCCAAAGCCCACATGCCCCAAAATACTTCCAAGTACAGGCAGTGGGTCACCATTGATGGGCAAAAGGTGGAGGCTCTGCATGACACAGAAGCCAGTATGCTGTCAGCTGGTGTCTACAGAGCAGATAGTCCTTAATACATTCCAGCAGGTCATAGTCGCTGACTGTCAGAGTCACCAGATCCTCGGGGTCTGTGCACGTTCCCAACACGTCCACCACTGAACAACTCCAAGACTCTGATAGATAAATCACAGAGACTGAGAGAGTTCAAGAGGGGAAGAGGGGATTAGGAAGGGAACAGCTGGGAAGGAGACCTGTAGTAAGAAAAAGGTTAGAACACACGATATGAAAATTATATCTCCTGAAATTAATACTAGACTATGATTCTAAGCCTAGTCACTCTGAAAACATGAACAATCTAAGAGTTAAGTTTAAAATGACTAAGTTTCAAGATGGCTGGATACCTGTAAGGGAATCAAGATGAATTAAATGAAAACTTTCTTATTCAAGTACTTTCCTTTACATGAGAATCAGAAAAAACATTCTGACTAAATTTTAAACCAGTCATATAAATCCTGTTTTGAGAATGTATACTAGGACCATACAATATTGCATCTAGAAACTCTGGCCTTCTGTGTACTCTTAAAATGTTTCACCACAAATTGCGCATATTGCAGATATATATGTACGTATAGTAAACATCATAAAAGGATTGTGCACCATGAATAACACAATATGGATTCAGGAAACAAATCACATAACTTGTCAACTCGAATATTACATAATAAATATCTTAGAATAGTGGCATACAATAAACAACATGAAATAAACTCGAGGAGAGAATCGTGCGTCTCGCTGATTCGAGTGTCACCATGTAAAATACCAAGAAATGGTAGCACGCAATGAATATCAGAGTCAAATCATCATCGATCGAATCGTGCGTCTTGCCGATTCGTAAAACACGATGTAAATGTCAAGAAATAACAGCTCTCAATAAATAACAAGATCAAAGTACAATGAAACGAATCACGCTTCTTTTGCCGATTCTTAAGCCACCATGTAAATGCCAAGAAATGGTAGCGCGCAATGAACAACAAAGTTAAATCCTCATGAAACGAGTTGCGCATCTTGCCAATTCGTAAAACATCATGTAAATGTCAAGAAATAGTAGCGCGCAATGGACACCAATGTTTAAACACCATAAAACGAATTGCGCGTCTTGCCGATTCTTAAGCCACCATGCCAATGTCAAGAAATGGTAGCACGCAATGAATAACAAAGTCAAACCTTTATGAAACAAATCGCGCGTCTTGCCTATTTGTAAACTACCATATAAATGTCAAGAAATGGTAGCACGCAAGTAATCTGTTACTCAATTAAGAATTAAACCAAGAATATGAAAATTCTCAATAACGGTGTCGGAACAGTCCAACCACCGTCTTACCGCCTGGAACAATGATCACCAATGAAGGATGAAGGGCAGAAGACTGGAAGATCCAAATAGGCCGACGGGACAGGAGCTCGGAAGAAGCTGCTGCTCTGCACCGGGACCTCTGAATAGTGAGCACTGGGAGTTGGGCTTGCTCTCTTTTATAGAGTCTTGGCCCAGCCCAGAGCCACGCCCAGGCATGTTGCAGGGAAAGTCCCTGGAAGGCCCTGGAAAGGGGCCACACCCTAACACACTCAGAAAACCTGCAGCAATACATTGCAAAGGAACAGTATTTGTAAGCATATTAAAAGTAGGTTTTCAGGATTGAACTCTGCAATGCAAAAGGTTAAACAACAACATATCAGTACAATGCATAAATTACGTTGTTTTGAGAGTGCTGGGTTTTTGCATTTTTGTCGCCAATAGAGCGCGTACTGCTCTGGTGTTGACAGTACTCCCCTCTCCCAGACATGCTCTAGGGCCTGGTTTGCTTGGATTAAGACGAAAGCGTCTCACAAGTACTGGAGCATGAACATCAGATGCAGAAACCCGTGAGTTACTTTCAGGACCATAACCTTTCCATGAGATTAAGTACCATAGATTACTCCCTCTCAGTTTAGAATCCAACACTTTCTTGACTTCGTATTCTTCTTCCCCTTATACTTGAACAGGAGCTGGATGAGGGTGGACCTTTAGGACTGCTTTTTTCAAGAGGGAAGTGTGGAACACTGGATGAATCCGTAAGGATATAGGCAATTGTAGTTTATAGGTCACCGGATTGATTTGCTGAAGGACAGTATAAGGACCTATGAATTTGGGGTTAAACATGTGCTTCTTCTTGAAGTCTATATGTTTTGTGGAAAGCCACACTTTGTCACCTGGTTGATATTGCGGTCCCTCACAATGTTTCTTGTCATAATGCCTTTTATATTTTTGTTTGGCTTTTTCTAAATGCTGTTGAATCAGTTTCTGGGTTTGATGTAAATGCTGAATGGTTTCTGACACAGCTGGAGTAAGAGAACTTTCTTGAGGAATTGTGATGGGCAAGGTGTCGGGATGATAGCCAAATAAACCAAAAAAAGGTGTAACGCCAATAGAAGTGTGGAATGAGTTATTGTAAGCTAACTCAGCTAACCAGAGCATAGATGTCCAAGAATAAAGTGCCTTTTCAGCGTAGGCACGTAGGTATTGTTTCAAAGTCTGATTTAGTCTTTCCGTTTGACCATCTGTTTGAGGATGGTGACTAGTAGATAGCGTAGATGTCACTTGGAGTGTTTTACACCATGTCTTCCAGAAATTGGAGGAAAATTGTGACCCCCGATCGGAGAGGATAACCTTTGGCAGTCCATGATTACGAACCACTCTGTTCAGTAAAATAGTTGCCAATTCACTAGAAGTGGGCAATTTTTTTACAGGCAATGAAATGTCCATATTTCGTGAGACTATCTACTACCACCAGAATTACTGAATGCTGTTGAACCACTGGCAGACCGGTAATAAAGTCTAAAGAAATGTGCTACCATGGACGACTTAGGGTTGGAAGTGGATGTCACAACCCTTTTGGTTTTGAATGACTTGTTTTAATGCGAGCACAAACTTCACAGTTGTTTACCATTGCTTTTATATCTTTTGTTAGGGTAGGCCACCAAAAATAGTGTTGGATCAGTTCAAGAGTTTTAGGACTACCTGGGTGACCTGCCGTAGGTATAACATGCAACCAATGAAACACTATCTTGTGAAGTTTGGTAGTGGGTACGAACAAACGAGCGTCATGAAAGGGTAGTCCTTTCTTGATTGACCTTTTGGGATCTGCTTGGGCCCATGTTTGCCATTTTTCAACAGTGAAAGAGTTGCGAATTTCTTCAAAGAAATCTTCAGTTTTTATGATACATAGAACCTTGTCAGGAGCAATGATAGCTCTGGAGGTTTGAAATGCAGGCAACGTGGTAGACTCTTGACAGGACAAGGCGTCAGCCTTGCGATTATCTTTACCAGGCCGGAAGGTTACTACAAAATCAAATTTGGCAAAAAAAAGCATCCAGCGTAATTGCTGAGGGGTCAAAAGTCTGGCGGAACTCATGAATTGAAGATCACGATGATCAGTATATACTGTAACAGTGTATTTGGCACACAACAAATGATGTCTCCATTCTTTAAAGGCGTCACGAATCGCCAGAAGCTCTTTTTCAGCAATGACATAGTTCTGTTCGGCTTCGTTCAACTTCTGAGACATATAAGCTACAGGATGAAGCTGACCAGTGTCTTTATTTCGTTGTGATAAGAAGGCTCCTATTGCTACATCTGAAGCATCAGCTTCCACTATGAAAGGTTGATTCACATCAGGATGAGTCAAGACTGGGGCAGTGGAGAAAGCTTCCTTCAAAGTCGAGAAGGCTTGATCAGCTTCTGGGGACCATACAAACTTTTCTTTCTTTCTTAGTAGCTTAGTAATTGGAGCCACTGTCTGGGAGAAATGATTTATGAACCTCTGGTAAAAATTTGCAAACCCCAGGAAACATTGTACATCACGAACAGTCTTTGGGGTGGGCCAATCAGATACGGCTTTTACTTTCTTTTCTGCCATCACCATACCTTGAGGGGTAAGAATAACCCCTAAAAACTCAACTGTGGTAACATGAAACTCACACTTGGTTAGTTTGCAACATAAATGGTGTTTTTGAAGGGCTGCAAGAATTTTCTTGACATGTTGTACATGTTCGTTTTCATTGTCTGAGTAGATCAAAATGTCATCGATGTAGACCATGGCAAATATGTCGAGGTACTCTCTCAGAACGTCATTCAAGAAAAATTGAAATGCTGCTGGAGCATTACACAGACCAAAAGGCATGACGATGTATTCAAAAAGGCCATATCTTGTCTTGAACGCTGTTTTCCATTCGTCACCCTCTCTCGTTCTGACCAAATGATAAGCACCTCGAAGGTCAAGCTTCGTGTAGATTTTTGCTCTCTTTACTTGTTCTAATAAGACCGGAATTAGGGGTAAAGGATATTTATTCTTGATGGTGACTTTGTTCAAACTCCTATAGTCGATGCAAGTTGGAAGTTCTCCATTAGCTTTGGAACAAAAAAACAAAGGCGAAGCTGCAGGAGACTTAGAGGGGCGAATGAAGCAATTCTCCAAAAATTGATCTAGGTATTTTCGTAAATGTTGATTTTCATGTTGAGACAGGGCATATACACAACAGTTGGGAAGTATCGCACCTGGGGCTAGATCAATTTGACAGTCATAAGATCTATGAGGAGGTAGAGACTCTTCTCCTTCCTCATCCAATACATCTTTGTAAGATGAATACTGTTTGGGCAGTTGAATTTCTTTCTCCGCGGCAGTAGCTATGTAAGAGTTGCAAACTTTTGGTACTTGAATCTTTTGGAGACATTGTTCGGTACATAGTGCAGATGAGAACACGATTTTTAGTTCTGCCCAATTGATCTCTGGATTGTGATGGGTTAACCATGGCAAGCCGAGGATAATCCCATATTGGGGAGCATGGATCACGTCAAGGATGATTTTCTCTTTATGTTTCTTTCTTTGATTCTTATCTTCACAAATCATCGACAAGGGGATAGTCTGAAGAATTACCGGACCTCCAGTCAAGAGTTTTCCATCGACTGCCTGGATGATTTCTGGGGTCTTCTTTTCAATACATGGGATCCCCCATGCACGAACCAATTGGACATCAACAAAGTTCCCAGTAGCCCCAGAATCGACTAGAGCTTTTTTTAAATAGATCTTTTTCTTGACCTGAACTCTTATTTCCAGTTTAAGATGTCTAGATTGTGAAGGGTCCACGGTGACACCCAAGAGCAACCCTTCTCTGCATCTTGGGTGTTTTAGTTTTCCAACTCGACTGGTGCATTGGCTGCGACCTTCTGAACTGGACCTTGCTTGTTCTTTGGTTTGATTGGACAATCTTTGGCAAAATTACCTTTTCACCCACAATAAAGACATTGTCCATTTTTTCTGCGTAGGTCCTTTTCATCTTTGGTCAAAGGTCTTCTGATGGTTCCAATTTCCATCGGTTCCGGCATTCTTTCTTTCGGAGTTCTTGAGTCTCTGTTATCATGAACGCGCCATGAATATTTTTCAATCTTTTTGCGCGTTCCTTTACGTTCTGCTAAACGATGATCAAGTCTCAAGACAAGATTTATTAATTATTGACAGTCTGTAGGTTGTGGGTCGATTTGCGCTAAGATATCTTTTAGTTCCTCTTTGAGTCCCTTGTAAAACAAGACCGCTTGTTTTTCTTCAGGCCAGGATGTCTTGGCAACCAGCCGGTTAAAGTTGGCTAAATACGACACTAGGTCTTGATTCCCTTGGCGTAAATCTAATAATTCACGATCCGCTGAATGTGTTACAGTTCTACGATCAAAAACTCTCTCAAATTCACGAACAAAATTTCTCCAGTTGTACAACAAGGGACTATTTTTACGCATAAGCGGAATTGCCCAAGTAGCTGCATCCCCAGACAGATATGATAACAAGAAAGCTACTTTGGACTGGGCATCGGGGAAAGTATTTGGTCTGCAGGTGAAGTGTAGTTCCACTTGAACCAGGAAAGATTGCGCTTTCAAAGGGTCACTTGAGAAACGTTCTGGAGGAGCTAAAGGAATTGCAGAAGGAACATTTAGGGAAATCGGATTACTTCCAGAAGCCTGAGAAGAAGTACCTGGCCAAGACACACCTGTGGGACTTTGTTCCTTCTTCTCTACCTTAACTTGCAACTGACTCACTCTCTCTGCTAAGCTAGTTGTCAATTCTTTGGATGATACCACCTCTGCTTGGAGCTGGTTGATAGCCTTGACTAACTTGTCTAGCGTGGCCATGCTGAGAACATACACAAGCCAGGAGGATAATAATTTGTGGGCTCACTATTCTGTCAGAGTCACCAGATCCTCGGGGTCTGTGCGCGTTCCCAACAAATCCACCACTGAACAGCTCCAAGGCTCTGATAGATAAATCACAGAGACTGAGAGAGTTCAAGAGGGGAAGAGGGGATTAGAAAGGGGACAGCTGGGAAGGAGACCTGTAGTAAGAAAAAGGTTAGAACACACGATATGAAAATTATATCTCCTGAAATTAATACTAGACTATGATTCTAAACCTAGTCACTCTGAAAACATGAACAATCTAAGAGTTAAGTTTAAAATGACTAAGTTTCAAGATGGCCGGATACCTGTAAGGGAATCAAGATGAATTAAATGAAAACTTTCTTATTCAAGTACTTTCCTTTACATGAGAATCAGAAAAAACATTCTGACTAAATTTTAAACCAGTCATATAAATCCTGTTTTGAGAATGTATACTAGGACCATACAATATTGCATCTAGAAACTCTGGCCTTCTGTGTACTCTTAAAATGTTTCAACACAAATTGCGCATATTGCAGATATATATATACATATAGTAAACACCATAAAAGGATTGTGCACCATGAATAACACAATATGGATTCAGGAAACAAATCACATAACTTGTCAACTCGAATATTACATAATAAATATCTTAGAATAGTGGCATACAATAAACAACATGAAATAAACTCGAGGAGAGAATCGTGCATCTCACCGATTCGAGTGTCACCATGTAAAATACCAAGAAATGGTAGCACGCAATGAATATCAAAGTCAAATCATCATCGATCGAATCGTGCGTCTTGCCGATTCGTAAAACACGATGTAAATGTCAAGAAATAACAGCTCTCAATAAATAACAAGATCAAAGTACAATGAAACGAATCACGCTTCTTTTGCCGATTCTTAAGCCACCATGTAAATGTCAAGAAATGGTAGTGCGCAACGAACAACAAAGTTAAATCCTCATGAAACGAGTTGCGCGTCTTGCCAATTCGTAAAACATCATGTAAATGTCCAGAAATAGTAGCGCGCAAGGGACAACAATGTTTAAACACCATAAAGCGAATCGCGCGTCTTGCCGATTCTTAAGCCACCATGCCAATGTCAAGAAATGGTAGCACGCAATGAATAACAAAGTCAAACCTTTATGAAACAAATCGCGCGTCTTGCCTATTTGTAAACTACGATATAAATGTCAAGAAATGGTAGCGCGCAAGTAATCTGTTACTCATTTAAGAATTAAACCAAGAATATGAAAATTCTCAATACCGGTGTCGGAACAGCCAACCACCGTCTTACCGCCTGGAACAATGATCACCAATGAAGGATGAAGGGCAGAAGACTGGAAGATCCAAATAGGCTGCCGGGACAGGAGCTCAGGAAGAAGCTGCTGCTCTGCACCGGGACCTCTGAATAGTGAGCACTGGGAGTTGGGCTGGCTCTCTTTTATAGAGTCTTGGCCCAGCCCAGAACCACGCCCAGGCATGTTGCAGGGAAAGTCTCTGGAAGGCCCTGGAAAGGGGCCACACCCTAACACACTCAGAAAACCTGAAGCAATACATTGCAAAGGAACAGTATTTGTAAGCATATTAAAAATAAGTTGTCAGGATTGAACTCTGCAATGCAAAAGGTTAAACCACAACATATCAGCACAATGCATAAATTACATTGTTTTGAGGGTGCTGGTTTTTTGCATTTTTGTCGCCAATAGAGCACGTACTGCTCTGGTGTTGACACTGACAATCGTGAGAGTCACCTACCGGTGGCTCTGGTTTCCTTTGAATTGGGGGGGGGGTCTCTGGTACTCTGAAAGTAGCTGTGAGTCCTGCCATGCCTGTAGATTGTCTGTTAGGCAATGATCTTGAGCATACTGCGTGGAAAGAAGTAGAGCTCAGATCCCACCTGGAGATGTTAGGGTTACCTGAGTGGGTCTGCATGACCACACTGTCCATGGCTGCCCGGGAAGGGAGTCAAGGGTGTCTGGAGCCTGGAAAAATGGCCCAGACACCTGCAAAGAGGAAGGGCATGAGGCGCGGGAAACCCACCTCAAATGTTCCCACGGTGGTGGACGAGGCACCTGAGCCAACTGGGGAGGACATAGCTGACCTGGGTAACCTACCTGAACTTGCTGGCTGGCAAGTAGAGGGGGGGGCAACCAGGGCAGCATTCTGCAAGGCCCAGAAGGAATGCCCCACCCTTGAGGGTATGAGGCAACAGGCCACAGCCCAAGCAGCAGGTGACAACTCTGGCACTCACCATATTTACTGGGAGAATTATCTCCTTTACAGTGAGCGTAAGGTTCCAGGTCCTGGGGCAGCTCGTGTGCTGGTGGTCCCCCAGTGTTACCGGAACTTTCTACTGGGTCTGGCTCACGACATCCCCCTGGCAGGACACCTGGGCCAAGACAAGACCTTTAACAGGCTTGACACCCACTTCTATTGGCCCAGAATGAGGACAGCCCCAGATAACTTCTGCAGAGCTTACCCCACCTGCCAGGCTAGTGGGAAGACAGGGAAACGGCTTAAAGCTCCCCTGCTCCCACTCCCAGTCGTTGGCACCCCCTTTGAAAGGGTGGGCATTGATATTGTTGGTCCCTTGGACCCCAAAACTGCCTTGGGCAACAGGTTTATCCTGGTTTTGGTGGACCATGCCACCCGCTATCCAGAGGCAATCCCTCTGAGAACCGTGACTGCACTGGTGGTGACCAGAGCCCTGTTGGGAATATTTACCCGTGTGGGATTCCCTAAGGAGATCGTATCTGACAGGGGCACGAACTTCATGTCTGCATACATGAAGTCCAAGTGGGATGAGTCTGGGGTGACCTACCGGTTTATCACCCCTTATCATCCTCAATCCAATGGGCTTGTTGAGAGATTCAACCAGACCCTGAAAGGCATGATTGGTGGCCTGACTGATGCCATGAGGCGTAAGTGGGACGTCCTCTTACCCTGCCTGTTGTTTGCTTACAGAGAGGTGCCCCAGAAAGGGGTGGGATTCAGCCTCTTTGAGCTTCTCTATGGTCTCCCTGTCAGGGGACCCCAAAGCATTGTTAAGGAGGGCTGGGAGAAAGCTCCCAAGTCACCTCCCCAGGATGCGGTCAGCGACATGCTGGCCCTCCGCAACCAAACTCAACGCTTCTGGAAGCAGGCCCAGAGTAACCTCGAGGCCAGTCAAGAGGTGATGAAGGAGTGGTATGACCAGAAGGCCACTCTGGTTGAGTTCTCACCTGGAGACAAAGTTTGGGTGATGGAGCCAGTAGAACCCAGAGCTCTCCAGGACCGCTGGACTGGCCCCTTTGAGATCAGGGAGCGTAAAGGGGAGGCCACTTACATAGTGGGCCTCAAGACCCCTAGGCACCCCCTAAGGGTCATCCATCACAACCGGCTCAATCTTCACTTTGAGAGGTCTGAGGTCAGTATGCTCCTAGTCACAGATGAGGGCATGGAAGAGGAGAGTGAACCTCTCCCCGACCTCCTCTCTGTCAAAGAAGGGGATGGGTCAGTGGGGGTTGTCATTCTCTCTGACTCCCTGACTCTAACCCAGAGAGGAGACTGCTATGAGCTGTTAGAGCAGTTCTCCCTTACTCCTGGACTGACCCACCTCTGTGTTCATGACATTGACACAGGTGACAGTCCCCCTGTGAAGAACAAAATTTACAGGTTGTCGGATAAGGTGAAGGCCAGCATCAAGGAGGAGGTCTCCAAGATGTTGACTTTAGGGGTTGTTGAGAAATCCAGTAGCCCCTGGGCCAGCCCGGTGGTATTGGTTCCTAAGGCTACTGCCCCAGGTGCGAAGCCAGAACTCCGGTTCTGTGTGGACTACCGGGGTCTCAACTCAGTCACCCGGACTGATGCTCACCCCATCCCCGAGCTGATGAGCTCGTTGACAGACTCAGCGCTGCCAAGTTCCTGAGTACGTTCGATCTTACTTCAGGTTACTGGCAGATCGGCCTGACTGAGGGGGCTAAAGAAAGATCAGCATTTTCGACCCATGATAGCCATTACCAATTCCGGGTGATGTCTTTTGGACTGAAAAATGCCCCCGCTACCTTCCAACGGTTGGTTGACGGGGTCCTAGCTTGTAAAGATGCCTACTGTGCAGCTTACCTGGACAACATAGCTGTCTACAGTTCCAGCTGGGAGGAACACCTACTCCACCTCAAGGTGGTGCTTCAGGCTCTGCAACAGGCAGGCCTGACTATCAAGGCTAGTAAGTGCCAGATTGGGCAGGGTTCCGTGGTGTACATGGGACACCTAGTAGGTGGTGGCAAGGTGCAGCCACTCCAGGCCAAGATTGAAACTATCAAGGCCTGGCAACCACCTAGAACACAGACTGAGGTGAGAGCCTTTTTGGGCCTCACTGGATACTACCGCAGATTCGTCCAGGGCTATGGTACCATTGTGTCCCCCTTGACAGCACTCACTTCCAAGAAACAACCTAGGTTGGTGAATTGGACAGAGGCTTGTCAGAAAGCCTTTGATTCTCTAAAGGAAGCCATGTGCACGGCCCCCTTGCTCAAGGCCCCTGACTACTCCCAGGAATTTATTGTGCAGACAGACGCTTCAGAGCATGGCATAGGGGCTGTTCTAGCACAGCTAAATGAGGAGGGCTCAGACCAACCAGTGGCCTTTATTAGCAGAAGACTATTACAACGGGAACAAAGGTGGAGTGCTATTGAGAGAGAAGCATTTGCTGTGGTCTGGGCACTAAAGAAGCTAAGACCCTACCTGTTTGGGACTCACTTCCGGGTTCAGACAGACCACAGGCCCCTCAGATGGCTCATGCAGATGAGGGGTGAGAATCCAAAACTCTTGAGGTGGTCCATTTCCCTACAGGGGATGGACTTTATGGTGGAGCATCGCCCAGGGGTTGACCACGCCAATGCTGATGGTCTCTCCAGATACTTCCGCCTTAGCGATGAGAGCTCCCAGGAGGTCGGGTAGCTCTCCCACCTTTCAGCTGGAGGGGACACATGTTAGACCTGACATGCCTTAGGGTGGTCACCCCTAACTTTTTGCCTGCCTCCCTCAACTTTTTGGACTCTGTTTTTGCTGGCTTTTAGACTCTGCGCACTTTACCACTGCTAACCAGTGCTAAAGTGCATATGCTCTCTCCCTTTAAACATGGTAACTTTGGATCATACCCAATTGGACTATTTAATATACTTCTGAGTCCCTAGTAATGTGCACTGTATGTGCCTAGGGCCTGTAGATTAAATGCTACTAGTGGGCCTGCAGCACTGGTTGTGCCACTGACTCAAGTAGCCCCTTTACCTTGTCCCAGGCCTGCCATTGCAAGGCCTGTGTGTGCAGTTTCACTGCCACTTCGACTTGGCTTTTAAAAGTACTTGCCAAGCCTAAAGCTCCCCTTTTTCTACACATACGTCACCTCTACTGTGTGCCCTAGGTAACCCCTAGAGCAGGGTGCTGTGTGGGTAAAAGGCAGGACATGTACCTGTGTAGTTTACATGTCCTGGTAGAGTAAAACTCCTAAATTTGTTTTTACACTACTGTGAGGCCTGCTCCCTTCATAGGCGCTGCCCTCATACATGTTGAAGTGGCAGCTGCTGATCTGAAGGGAGTAGGAAGGTCATATTTAGTATGGCCAGAATGGTAATACAAAATCCTGCTGACTGGTGAAGTTGGATTTAATATTACTATTTTAGAAATGCCACTTTTAGAAAGTGAGCATTTCTCTGCACTTAAATCTTTCTGTGTCTTACAATCCACGTCTGGCTAGGTTTAGTTGACAGCTCCTGGTGCATTCTCTCAGACACACCCCAAACACAGGGTACTCAGCCTCACTTGCATACATCTGCATTTTGAATGGGTCTTCCTGGGCTGGGAGGGTGGAGGGCCTACTCTGACACAAAGGTCTGCCACACCCCCTACTGGGACCCTTGCAGACAGGATTGAACTGAAAGGGGACCTGGTGCACTTCTAGGCCACTCTTTGAAGTCTCCCCCACTTCAAAGGCACATTTGGGTATAAAACAGGGCCTCTGCCCTACCACCTCCGACACTTGCTGGTGAAGAAACCTGAACCAGAACCTGCATCCTGCCAAGAAGAACTGCCTGGCTGCTCAAAGGACTCACGTGTCTGCTTTCTACAAAGAACTGCTGCCTTGCTGTTAGCCTGCTGCCTTGCTGAACTCTTGTCTGGCTGCAAAAGTGCTCTCCAAGGGCTTGGATGGAGCTTGCCTCCTGTTTCCAGAAGTCTCAGGACCAAAAAGACTTCTCTTTTTCATTTGGACTCCTCGTGCGTCGAAAGATTTGACGCACAGCTTGCTCCGCAGTGAGAAAATCGCTGCACGCCGATCCAGAAAGACGGCGCTCAACGCGACGCCTGCGGTGTGACCGGAACTTTGAAGCATGGCCTCGTATGGACAACGCCGCCCGAGTTCCAGAGAGGAAATCGACGCGACGCCTGCGGTGAGGAAGAAAATTCCATGCACAGCTCCCCGGAACGAAGCGCAGCCGGATAACACAGCCGAGGAATCCACGCACAGACCCTGGGACATCTGGTAATCCCGCCACCCACCGAAGGAGTCGGCCTGCGTGCCGTAAAACGACATACGTCTTCCCCGAGTGAAAAATAATGATTCAAGTCCGTGTGTGAAGGGGTGAAACCGACGCAGACACCATTTTTTTCCCGCAGAATGACGCACGTCTCCCCGCGTGAAAAATAATGACGCAAGTCCGTGTGTGAAGGGGCGAAACCGACGCACACACACCATTTTTCCACGCATCTCCTCCTCTGCGGCCCTCTGCGGAGATTTTCCACTCCAAACCAGGTACTTTGTGCTTGAAAGAGACTTTGTTTGCTTTTTAAAGACTTAAGACACTTTATATCACCTTTCAGTGATATTTCTACAAATTCTTATTGCATCTTTGATTGTCTTGATCTACAAATATCCAGATAAATATTCTATATTTTTCTAAACACTGTGTGGTGTATTTTTGTGGTGCTACATGGTGTTATTGTATGATTTATTGCACAAATACTTTACACATTGCCTTCTAAGTTAAGCCTGACTGCTCGTGCCAAGCTACCAGAGGGTGGGCACAGGATCATTTGGATTGTGTGTGACTTACCCTGACTAGAGTGAGGGTTCTTGCTTGGACAGAGGGTAACCTGACTGCCAACCAAAAACCCCATTTCTAACAACAGCCATTTACCACTGCACTTAAGTAACTTATAAGTCACCTATATGTCTAACCTTCACCTGGTGAAGTTGGGTGCAAAGTTACTTAGTGTGTGGGCACCCTGGCACTAGCCAAGGTGCCCCCACATCGTTCAGGGCAAATTCCCCGGACTTTGTGAGTGCGGGGACACCATTACATGCGTGCACTATACATAGGTCATTACCTATGTATAGCGTCACAATGGTAACTCCGAACATGGCCATGTAACATGTCTAAGATCATGGAATTGTCACCCCAATACCATTCTGGTATTTGGGGGGACAATTTGATGATCCCCCGGGTCTCTAGCACAGAACCCGGGTACTGCCAAACTGCCTTTCCGGGGTTCCCACTGCAGCTGCTGCCAACCCCTCAGACAGGTTTCTGCCCTCCTGGGGTCCAGGCAGCCCTGGCCCAGGAAGGCAGAACAAAGGATTTCCTCTGAGAGAGGGTGTTACACCCTCTCCCTTTGGAAATAGGTGTGAAGGGCTGGGGAGGAGTAGCCTCCCCCAGCGTCTGGAAATGCTTTGATGGCCACAGATGGTGCCCATCTCTGCATAAGCCAGTCTACACCGGGTCAGGGATCCCCCAGCCCTGCTCTGGCGCAAAACTGGACAAAGGAAAGGGGAGTGACCACTCCCCTGACCAGTACCTCCCGGGGATGTGCCCAGAGCTCCTCCAGTGTGTCCCAGACCTCTGCCATCTTGGAAACAGAGGTGTTGGGGGCACACTGGACTGCTCTGAGTGGCCAGTGCCAGCAGGTGAGGTCAGAGGCTTCTCCTGATAGGCTCTTACCTCGCTTGGTAGCCAATCCTCCTTCCTTGGTAGCCAAACCTCCTTTTCTGGCTATTTAGGGTCTCTGCTTTGGGGAATCCTTTAGATAACGAATGCAAGAGCTCATCAGAGTTCCTCTGCATCTACCTCTTCACCTTCTACCAAAGGATCGACCGCTGACTGCTAAGGAAGCCTGCAAAACAGCAACAAAGTAGCAAGACGACTACCAGCAACATTGTAGCGCCTAATCCTGCCGGCTTTCTCAACTGTTTCCAGGTGGTGCATGCTCTGGGGGTAGCCTGCCTTCACCCTGCACCAGAAGCTCCGAAGAAATCTCCCGTGGGTCGACAGAATCTTCCCCCTGCTAACGCAGGCACCAAAAGACTGCAACACTGGTCCTCTGGGTCCCCTCTCATCCTGACGAGCATGGTCCCTGGAACACAGCAACTCTGTCCAAGTGACTCACACAGTCCAGTGACTCTTCAGTCCAAGTTTGGTGGAGGTAAGTACTTGCCTCCCCACGCTAGACTGCAAAGCTGTGTACCAAGTGATTTGCAGCTGCTCCGGCTCCTGTGTGCTCTTCCAGGATTTCCTTCGTGCACAGCCAAGCCTGGGTCCCTGGCACTCCGTCCTGCAGTGCACAACCTTCTGAGTTGTCCTCCAGCGTCGTGGGACTCCCTTTTGTGACTTTGCATAGACTCTGGTTCACTCTTCCTCTAATTGCCTGTTAGGGTACTTCTGTGGGTGCTGCCTGCTTCTGTGAGGGCTCTCTGAGTTGCTGGGTGCCCCCTCTGTCTCCTCCTCCAAGTGGCGACATCCTGGTTCCTCCTGGGCCACAGCAGCACCCAAAAACCTCTCCAGCGACCCTTGCAGCTAGCAAGGCTTTTTTGCAGTCTTTCTGCGTGGGAATGCCTCTGCAAGCTTCATCGCAATGTGGGACATCCGTCTTCCAAAAGAGAAGTTCCTAGTCCTCTTCTTTCTTGCAGAACTCCAAGCTTCTTCTAACCAGTGGCAGCTTCCTTGCACCTTCAGCTGGCATTTCCCGGGCTCCTGCCCACTCTCGACACTGTTGCGACTATTGGACTTGGTCCCCTTGTCTTACAGGTACTCAGGTCTGGAAATCCACTGTTGTTGCATTGCTTTTGTTTGTTCTTCCTGCAGAATCCCCCCTATCACGACTTCTGTGCTCTCTGGGGGTAGTAGGTGCACTTTACACCTACCTTTCAGGGTCTTGAGGTGGGGTATTTTTCTAACCCTCACTGTTTTCTTACAGTCCCAGCGACCCTCTACAAGCTCACATAGGTCTGGGGTCCATTCGTGGGTCGCATTCCACTTTTGGAGTATATGGTTTGTGTTGCCCCTATACCTATGTGCTCCTATAGCAACCTATTGTGATTCTACACTGTTTGCATTACTTTTATTGCTATTACTTACCTAATTTTGGTTTGTGTACATATAACTTGTGTATATATATTACCTTCTTACTGAGGGTACTCACTGAGATACTTTTGGCATATTGTCATAAAAATAAAGTACCTTTATTTTTAGTAACTTTGTGTATTGTGTTTTGTTATGATATTGTGCATATGATATAAGTGGTATAGTTGGAGCTTTACATGTCTCCTAGTTCAGCCTAAGCTGCTTTGCCATAGCTGCCTTCTATCGTGCTAAGCTGATAGAAACACCTCTGCCACACTAATAAGGGATAACTGGACCCAGCACAAGGTGTAAGTACCTCTGGTACCCACTGCAAGCCAGGCCAGCCTCCTACAATGGTGTACACCTTTCAGAATTGGGCAATGCATATTATCTGACAGAGCTGCGATTGATCATGGGGTAAAAAGATGTGGCTCAAAGAAGCGGTATAAGTTTGAAATGTTGCAGTTGGCTCGCTGGTGGGGCAGGCAAACACCTAACGGGTTTGTGCTGGGTTGCAGTAGATGGGGGAGGGTGGAGAGTCAGATGCGGGCCTGGCCACCCTCCCAGGGGGAGAAAGAAGCAGGTGAAAGATGATAGCATGGGGGATGCCCGGAGCAGGCAGGGGATGAAAGGAAAAGGGGGGATGTGTGGGTAAATTGAAGTGGAAGACGGGTGAACGGAGGCAAAGTGAGGGAATGAGTGAAAAAGAGGACTGGGGAGAAGTTAAAAGGGTGGGGGGTTTTAAAGTTAAGAGTTTGAAGTTCAGTATATATGATGTTTATGTATAGCATGCAATCCTGTCCTAAATAAATGGCCTTTTGCACTAGGTAAATCAGTGTGTCAGTGACTGTGTCCCAATGGAGGGTCCCGCGGAGAGCAGATGCAGTCTAGTCTCTCCGCTGGATCATTCGGGAGGAGGCAATGGCGCATCAGGACGGGATTGGTGGAGGGGTACGTGGGGGTGGAATAAAGGGAGGGGATCTATAGGGTGGGGAAGGGAGGGACCGGCCTCTTCCGTGCCAGCCCATTTCACGGTGGGAAGTTTTGGCTGCCGACCTGCCTTACATATGGAAGGTAGACATATGGGGGTTTGGTTTTGGAGTATGGATGTTTGGGGATGCCAGTTAGGGCAGGTTACTAATGAGGGTAGGTGTGGCAGTAGATGAGAGAGGGCGGAGAGTCAGATGCGGGCCTGGCCACCCTTCCAGGGGGGAGAAAGAAGCAGCTGAATGATGATAGCATGGGGGATGCCCGAAGCAGACAGAGGATGAAAGGAAAAAGGTGTGTGTGTGTGGGTGAATTCAAGTGGAAGATGGGTGAACAGAGGCAAAGTGAGGGAATGAGTGAAAAAGAGGACTGGGGAGAAGTTGAAAGGGTTGGGGTTTTAAAGTTAAGAGTTTGAAGTTCAGTATATACAATGTTTATGTATAACATGCAATCCTGTCCTAAATAGATGGCCTTTTGCACTAAGTAAATCAGTGTGTCAGTGACTGTGTCCCGATGCAGCATGGGTGCGCAAAGAGCTGGCAAGCCATCACGTCAGTTGTTGCCCCCTCCTCTTTCCATGTAAGTACTGAACTGTGAGGTGCATGGTTTGTTCTTGCTGAATGTCTCCCAGGTTTATCTCAGTGACAGGATGAGGGAAGTGTATAGTAAAAATTGTCCCAGAAGGAGGCCAGCATCCGCAATAGGTTCCTCCATAGAGGGAAGGCACTGTCCCGGTCTCCCACACTGCAGAGTCCCACCTCATGCCAGGGACCCATCTCCCTCAAGGAAGTCGCCACTCCTCCCCGATCGGGTGAGGAAGAGACTCCTAGGAAGCAACAACATGTGACCCAGATCAGAAAAGATCAAGGCAGCAGCGCTCTTGGGAGTAGGTGAAATATGTGTAGTATACACACTAGATCCCATGGAGGAGAGACAGTCACAATGTGTTCCAGCTCGCAACCCGTGAACCAGCGCACCACCCTTTGTAAATACCAGGCCAGTTAGTAGTGTTTGAAATTTAGCACTCCTAATCAACCCTGTTCAGCCAGGAGATATAGGGCCTAATTTATACTTTTGTAGCGCCGCATTTGAGTCATTTTATGACGCAAATGCAGCGCAAAAAAGTATAAATCAGGCCCATAGTTTGGTGATAGCCACCCTGCAGCACATCGCATGCCATATAAAATCACCTCTTAAATGCTCCAGAGTGTGGGAAAAGGGTTTAGTGACATATATGGGCAAATTGGCTAAATAGTACAGCAGGTGAGGCAGCATGACCATCTTCATAATGGCCACTTGGCCCACCACTGATAGTGGCAGAGTGTGCCAGAACGACAATTGCGCCTGCAAGAAAGTCAGCGCTCGGGCAAGATTACCGTTAATAAGATCTGCTTGTGTATGATAAATTTGGATTCCCAGATATCGGAATGTGATGGCTGCCAGTTCAACTGGTCATCATTGATCTGGAAGGCAGGGTCCGGCGTAGTAGTAAAACATGGGAATAAGCAATATTTAGCCCAATTAACTGTAAGGCCAGACACCCCGGTAAACCTATTAAGTAGTTTCGCTATGGTAGCTGGGACTGCATGGATATCATTACGATATAGAAGTATGCCCTCTGCATATAGCAAAATGGAATGAAGTCCATCACTGAGTGGTATATCCCATTGCTGGATTTGTTCTCAGATAATGTGGGCCAGTAGCTGCATCGCTAGGAAAAAGACCAACTGAGACAGTGGGCAGCCATGGCAAGTGCCTCTCTGTCTCAATATCGGATATGAGGCAACCTTTTTTTACCCTGGCTGTGGGATTAGTGCAGAGGAGATTAATCAAATGACAAAACGGGTCCCCAGGCCATATCTAGAAAGCACCTCGGCTAGATAGGGCCACTCTAGAGAGCCAAAGGACTTATCTAGGTCAAGTTCCAAACACCCCGACTGTGGGCATGTTCCAGTACCCAAAAAAGTGATGCAAGTTTAGGGAGGTGTTCCTGGCCGGCACAAATCCATTCTGGTCCAGATGGACCAGTTGGGTGACCAAGGGGGACTATCTGTTCGGCCAAGATCTTTGCAAGTATTTCATAGTCAGTGCTTAGGAGCACTAGCAGTCTTTAAGATTCCAACTCCACTGTGTCCCTATCCTGCTTCGACAATGATATAAGCAATACATAACGCAGCATGGATGGGCGACAGGCTGCTGCCATGGCTTCATTGTATAGCGTTTTCCTGGACATTGGCTTAGGTGCCAATGATGTGGCATAGCCCTTTTAGACTTTGGGTGGTAGCCCATCAGGTGTTGGGGCTTTGCCCATGGCTAGCACTCGTATGGCTTCCTTGGTCTCAAACAACACAATGTCTCTGATGAGTTCCTTCTTTCTGCTCAAGCGATACCTGAGGAAAGGCAACGTTGGCCATGAAGGACCTGATCTTCCCTATTGTTGCCGTGGTCACGGTGTGTATGATGAAACTTAATGGTGTGTGAATGCAGCATGTATCTCCTTTTGTGTATGTAATAGGACTCCAGAGTCTGCACAAATGGACAGAATGGGATGCTGCAGCTACTCCTGCCGGATAAGCCATGCTAGCAGTGCTGCACGTTTATCTGCCTCAGTGTGTGTTTTTGCAGTTTGGGCCACATAGTTGAGGCATTGCAGCCTCTCCAGTAGCATAGCATGCTTGTGCCTGCCCGAACCAGGTGCTTCTGACCCGCTGCAGAAAACTGCACGTGATTCTCAAGTTGGAGCAGCTTCTGCTCCACCTGGAAGACCTCATCTTCAGTCTGACAGCACATGCTCAGAATGTTGCCTGGGCAGTGTCCTCTGATTACTACCTTGAAGGTGTCCTATTTAATCAGCTGGGAAGTGGTGGTGTCAGTGTTTATCTTGGAATACTCTGTTATGCTATTATTAAGGGAAGCCCGGAACAGAGGTTGCTCCAGTGCTGTCCCTTGCAGTTGCCACATTGGGATTGGGGAACGGCCATCTTCCCAGCTTAGTTGCAAATGCTGTGGGTTATGGTCAGAATGG
The DNA here is from genome assembly GCF_031143425.1 of Pleurodeles waltl. NCBI lineage: Eukaryota > Metazoa > Chordata > Amphibia > Caudata > Salamandridae > Pleurodeles > Pleurodeles waltl. The sequence goes on along the minus strand of NC_090446.1, from coordinate 1,326,726,615 downwards.
GTCCTAACAAGATAGTCAATGTGTAAAGTGTGTGTGATTATTTCTCATGTACTGACAAATCGATCTATTGGGACGTGTAGGTCGTGGGTGTGTGAATTGAATGAGTAGGCTCTTACCGTAGCATTTAGCAGGTGCTAGATTTCTAATAGCCCCAGCCGGCTGGTTAAGGTATGGGCATTTTAGGTGGCAGTAGTATGGGAGAGAGGTGTGAAGGAAAGGTCTAACTCTACGTCAAGGCCGATGTTAAAGTCACTGACCACCAGCCAGGGGAGTCCACTCCATTGCAACAAGACCCCGTGAGAGATCAAATATGCCTCCTGCTCAAAATTAGGTGCATAATTTGCTCCAAGCAGCACCTGGCGGTCAGCCAGTCAGCCCTCCACAGAAACATAATGACCCCCTGGATCAGCATTGAAGGGGACCCCAGCCTTGATCTACGCCAAAACTCTTCAGGTGTAAATAGAGTATAGTAGAGTTAGTAGAGTATACTTGGCCCCTCCATCGCTTCTGTAACAGCGCGGCCTCTACCTGAATGAGGTGGGATTCCCATAGGAATACTAAATGTGTCAACCTGCAGCACAAATAGGAATACACAGCATATCTCTGGGTTGGAGTGTGCACCCTTTGGACATTCCATGGTATTATGTTAGTTCCAGTCATCATGATAGCATCTGGATGAGTAGAGTCTGACTCCTGCCAGTTGGGCAGTGCCAGCTCCACCCTGAAGAGAGTACTCTAGGCAGGTTCACCTAAAACAACAAACTAATGGAAAAAAAACCAATAGAAACAACACTAAAATCCATCGGGAGCTCCAATACAACGGGTACCCGCCCAAACATGTGTATAATGGGTGCCAGTGTCAGCAAACTGGCTTGGGGGTAGGTGACAGTGTAGGTGGTGTATCATAGCAGGGATCCTGTGTTATCTGGTGGACCCAAGTACCTTCTGCACTCCCCATGTAAGTGTTTAGTAGAAGATGCACCAGCTGAACCCGGAGGATGTGCGTCCACGCGTCATCAGCGATGCAGCCAAGGGAGAGAAGCAATCGATGTGCACCAATGGAGCTCACCCCGGGGCATGCACTCCCCTGTGTATACTGTTCTCACTGAGAAAAACACTAGGAAGTCCTCGCCCTCCCCCTGCATTCATTCATGGCTATCGTGTAGGCCTATAGGGAAGTGATGCTTCGCAGAAGCCTTGGTTGCATTAGCATGAATCAGAAAGTGTCTGTATAACTGGTGCACAGTAACCCTCCCCAACCCCAAAGGTTTGCAAGTGCTGTGGTTTGGGCACCAAGCCATAGGCTCTGACCCAGACCACAGTGCAGCATGTTTGCATCTCCCACAGCTGTAGGGAGCTGCAGCTGATCAGTTGTGGAGGGAAAGGACAACTTGGATTACAGCAGCAGGAAAGATCCACATGTGAGCAAAACAACCCTAGTGCGTTAAAGGATATTGTCCACAATTTGTGGGGTTACACTAAGTGGCGTATTGGAGCCTGAAGGGCAAAGTTCAGATGTCAGGGAGGGATCTCTCATCTGAAGCCATCTGTCCCTGAGGGTGGGGTGGGGTGGGGTCTTGAAATGCTGCATCTGCCTTCAATTCCCTTCTCTTCTTCTGTATAACCTATTCCAGGTTTGGGGAACAGGGCCTCTGTGGAGCAGCCTCCGATCCCCAAACCCCGCTCTTCTGTTGACCCTCACCAGTGGGCCTCAAGTCCTTGGACATGCTCTGCTTTGAGGTAGTTCCTGCAGACCCACAACTCTCCACCTAGTTCCATGCTTCCTTGGGGTCTGTAAATAAATGCAACTTGCTGTCTGCCTGGACCCGGAGACAGGCCGAAAACAGGAGTGATTACTGGATGTTAAGGTTAATTAGTGTGTGTTTGGCCACAAGGAAAGTGTGTTGTTGGTGCTGGACTTCAAGTGTATAATTTGGGAACATTATCACTTTCAGTTTGTCTACTATCAAAATATCTAGCTTGCTGGTCTCACGCAGGATGTAGTGTGGATCCATGACTCAAGGTAGGATTCTACATCCTGTCCCTCTGCATTTCAGGTAAGCCCACCAAACTAATGTTGTTTCCTCAAGAAAGGCCTTCTGCGTCCTCTGCCGGCTCCTCCAGTGAGCGAACACTTTTTCTTAGGGTGTGAATTAAGATTGTGCGGCTTGGGTCTGTGGATGAATTGTTGCCAGTGACTGCTCTGCATTGTGGACCCTGTTGGTGAGCTTACGATGGTTAGCTCACAGCAGAGTGAGATCCGGCCCTACTGCATCTATTTTATTCTCTAGGGACACACAAGAATGCTCTATAGCTGCTTCTACCACATTAAGCTTACCCTCCACTGAGGTAGGTCCAACAGGATGGTCTGCGGGACCCATGGCTTGCTGAATACTTCCAGATCTGAGGCACCCCATTACTGGCGTTGGATCCCCCCACTCTGTCCAGGGTGAAATGGCTGTCTTCTTGAATGGACCCGCTTGCGAGTGCCAGGCGGTGCTGTGGCACCTTGCAGCATGAGCAGCCAGTAGAACAGTAGTTGCTGGGTCTGACGGCCAGGCAGCACAAATGCCATACCAACGGTCGCAAAGGGGCTGCGCCTCCCAAGGGAGGAAGAGTTTCATCAGGATAAGCACAGCACCTCGACGCAATGCTGCAATAGGGTTCAGCCACCAGAGTTCTTGTCCCATAAAGGACAACTGTACTAGGACGTCTTCCTCCACAGGATAGATCCCCTCCTTCTGCAGTGGAGGGCATCTGATATGAGTTTTGGAGCTCGCAGAGGGCCGAGACACACAACTCTTTTCTGAGGAACAGCAGTGTGAGAGTCACCCCATGTCCACCAGTGCATGCTCCCAACTCATGTGAGCGGTTCACGGAATGGGGGTGTTATGCACCAGACCTTGCCCGTCCCTGGCTTATGCCAATACTTCCAGTCGTACCCCCTGTCCAGATTGCACCCAATTGCATTGTTTCACACGCAAACCCCCACTTTGCCAGCCACATTTACAGGTATCTCTCACAGGCCATGTCTGCCAGCATCAGGCGGCCATCCAGCTCTCCCCCGTCACCTCAGGAAATGCTCAGGCTTGATCAGGGATCCTATCCGGGGCCCTGTGGCCCCCTGAGGAGCCAAATTCACTATCTTCCTTCTCCTGTCCCTGGCAGGGCTGCATCTGCAGCGGGCAGGTGTTCAGGGCCTCCCTCTCTGTGGGACCCCTGGGGGATGGACACGGTTGCTGTCAGACACAGCTCCGGTGCCCGATCAACAGCCTTGCGGTCCTCCATTCAGCATGAGGGAAACGGTGGCCGCTGCCCATAGGCAAGATCCAAGCCTTCCCCTGCAGTCAGACCTTGGCAGGTAACGTGGCTAGTCATTGTGCGTCACAGCTTAAATTGTTCCACTCATGGACACCCAGAAGACTGGTTCCTGCCTCAATGTCACCCTCATCACCTCCAGCAGCGTTCACAGGTGGAGGGGGGGGGGGGGGGGTCGGGGGACAATGGCAGCCCGTAATGCTTAGTTTATGTTGGATGACGGGATTGCCGCACAAAGCTCCATTAGAGATAGTCCGCCATCTTGGCCGTCTAGGAGGTAGTGTTATATATGATTATGGGCCTGCCATGCACAAAATGTAGTGTAAGCCCTGAGATTTCATATGTCATAGAAATAAAGACCTCTTAGTGTGAATGGGGCCAACATAAAGGGTTCCCTTCCCTGCATGGACATACTTTATGCCTTTGGATGAAAGTGGGAACGCTGTCAGTCTGCTTACAGTGCACGTTTTAGCACTTGAGCAAGGCAAGACCATTTGATACTGCTACCTAATATTATTCAATTGTGTTTTCGTGGAAAGGGGTGCGTAATGTAAGTTTTATTCATCATCTTCTGCACTGCACTCCATAAAATGTATTGCTGTGTGTTCTTTTTATGTAATAAAGTTTGCTTGCTGAATTTTGGTGGAGTTTGCAGGAATTTTAGGTTTCTCTTGTCAAGAATGGGTAGCTGTTATAGATGTTTTTCTTGGAATTCTGAGAGTAGTGCTGCATTTATAATGTGGAAGGCAAAAGTAACATGACAAAAAGCAAAGAACAAAAGCAGGATACTACAGTTAGCAACTGGATTTTAGCCACATCACTTAGCATGCTGGCAGTTAAAATGGTGTAGCTTAAAAATAGGAACTGGTTTGAAGGTATCACATTTGACATCAGCATGGCTTTTATGTAGAGGTTTAGCTATTATTTCAAATTAAGTGCACTGTTGCTCAATCACTTACACCTCAAATATGAGAATGTATTGCTATTTTACCTTTTTAAGTATAGCCTGCAAGACAGAGTAAGGAGTCTGGTTGTAAAAGGTTTATCGTCAGCTTACCAGGAACTTACAGAGGGCTTAAAGTCTGCCCATGCTTACCATTGGTTGCTTTATTGACACTCGTATTTGCTTGCTTCTTATTCAGTGGCTTGCCTTGTTCATTTGCATATGTCCCTCTCATACAGCATAGCCTCTTTATTTGAGATAGGAACCAAGTAACCCCAGTTCACTAAGGGATCCGACTTTTCAGTAAAGTCGAAAATACATTTCTTCAAATGGTTTCAGACCAATGCCCCCTCTGCAATAGTTATCTAGCTCAGCAGGTCATAACCCTTTTCACTTCTATGGACCCCCACTGAATCACTACTGAAATCCAGGGACCCCCCCCGAGCCATTATTGGAAGCATGTATTGTTGTGCAAAGCATTGTGCACCCACTTGGACACGAAACACCTAATAGGCAAAATCCCCGGCCTTAATTTGAGGTACAGGTTCTTTGCCATAAAAGGCTCAATATTCTCCATGTCTTTTTTAACTTCAATAAACAATTGAAAGACAAAAAATTGTCAATCAACCCCTTTCCGAAGCTTCTGTAATCAACTACCCATCATTTAGGCCCGGTATTTTCTCTTTAACCTGCCTTTAAATTTACATAATGTAGTGCCAGGATTATTCCAAAAATCGTTACCACCCAACTAAAAAAATCAATTTTTACAAACGCTAACCATGGAGTTGAACATACCTTATCCAACTTCACCAGTTCATTCAATGTCTATCTGTAAACCTCAAGTTCTGGTACTGACCAGATGCATAACGAGTTTAGCAACAGCCAAAGGTTTGCAATGTGGGAACTTCTATGTAGATCCAAGTCAAGCTGTATCGAGGGCAAGACATGCATTATGGGGAGAATCTAACAAAGTTCTCAAAAATGTATCTCTGATTTTGATAATAAAGACACTTTACTGTACCCCCTAATTTTCACACCATGAAGAGAAGCACCCAAATTCAGTGAACTTCAGTAGTGGGTGACAGTGCTGGACTGGGTCAATTTATACATTTTCAGAACATAAGTTTCTCTGTGGGTTAATACCATATTTGCTTTTGTTATCTGCAAATTGAGTCCAGGAAAATGATTTAGGTAATTGCAGACCTAGGTAGTCAAAATATTTAACCCCATCCAGGACAATATGTCCTCTCTTGAATTTCTTGTGGCAATAGCAAACCCATAAGTTTTGTTTTTGCTGGATTAATCTCTAGTCGCTGCTCATCACAAAATGCATTAAACTTATTCCGTAGTGATTGTAGACACATTGGTGTTCTGGAGATCAGAAGTGTGTTGGCAGCAAATATGTGGACAGATATTTTGAGGCCTGCAGCTTGAGGGAATCATGTACACAAGCCAACAAAGACTGAACAACTCCATTGATGTATAAGGAGAATAGCGTAGGGCAAGGAAGCAAACCATCTGACTCCTCTGAAGATTGAAATTTGCTTGGTTAATTCTCCATAGCTACCCCATCTAACCTGTGCGTAATTGCCCAACTGACATAATGTTATCAGGAATCCTCAGTGATTTTAATTCCTTCCACAGGGAGGCTCTCAATACCAGATCAAAGGCCGCTCACAAGTCGAGAGATATGACATAAAGGCATTCCTGTTTTATGGCCACATGGTTTCATTAAAAAGTAGTGAGGCAAAATATTTGATCAGTGGTACTTATGTTCAGACGAACCCCTGCTTGAAGATCAGAAATAACATTCTCCACAGTACATTCCTGCAGTCTATCCAGAATCTACTTGCAAAAGATTTTCTGCAGATTGTCCAAGAGACTAATAGGTCTATAGTTTGCAGGGTTATCCTTCGGTCATTTTTTAACCTCTTAGGTGCGGGCGTCGGCCACTGGCCGACGCCCACACACCCTCCCTGGTGCGGGTCACGACCAGTGGCCGACACCAGGAAGGGCATTAATAAATCCTCGGGTGCGTCGCACCCGAGGATTTTATTTTATTTTTTTTACTCCCTGCGGGAGACACGGAAGCTACCGTGTCTCCCCCCGCCCCTTTGTGACATCAGCGCGCCACGAGGCGCGCTGACGTTGCAAAGGTGTTTTCCCCATGAAAGCAGGAAGCAGCCTTGCGGCCGCTTCCTGCTTTCATGGGGAAAACGGCCTTTTACACATTCGGGAAGGCCTCGTAAGAAAGGGGAGACACTCCCCTTTCTTACGAGGCCTTCCTGAAAGTGTTTCCTGGCCCCCGGTCGCAGCTGTGCTGCGATCGGGGGCCAGGAAACACTTTCAGGTTTCCTGGCTCCCCCGATCGCAGCACAGCTGCGATCGGGGGGGCCAGGAAACATTTTGAAAAGGCCTCGTAAGAAAGGGGAGACTCTCCCCTTTCTTACGAGGCCTTCTGAAACTGTTTCTGGCCCCCGATCGCAGCACAGCTTCTGAAACGAGGCCTTCTGAAACGGTTTCCTGGCCCCCGATCGCAGCACAGCTGCGATTGGGGGCCAGGAAACCCCACTAGACACTCCCCTTTCTTACGAGGCCTTCCTGAAAGTGTTTCCTGGCCCCCGGTCGCAGCTGTGCTGCGATCGGGGGCCAGGAAACACTTTCAGGTTTCCTGGCTCCCCCGATCGCAGCACAGCTGCGATCGGGGGGGCCAGGAAACATTTTGAAAAGGCCTCGTAAGAAAGGGGAGACTCTCCCCTTTCTTACGAGGTCTTCTGAAACTGTTTCTGGCCCCCGATCGCAGCTGTGCTGCGATCGGGGGCCAGAAACAGTTTCAGAAGGCCTCGTAAGAAAGGGGAGAGTCTCCCCTTTCTTACGAGGCCTTCTGAAACGGTTTCCTGGCCCCCGATCGCAGCACAGCTGCGATCGGGGGCCAGGAAACCCCACTAGACACCAGGGATTTCACTTTTGGGGGGCGGCCCCCCTCTGGAAAACGGGCCGCCCCCCCCCCGGCATCATTTTTTTTTATAAAAAAAAAGGTAGGTGCCACCTGGGGGGGGGGCGCGATCGCGCCCCCCCCAGGGGATTTTTTTTTTCTCCAAAAAAAAAAATATAAAAATAAAAAAAAATATGAAATGACAGGGGGTCGCCCGTGGGCAGGGTGACCCCCTGTGGGGGCAATTTTTTTTTTAGATGTTGTAGGGTTTCCCTGGGGGCCATTTTGGCCCCCAAGGAAACCATACAACAACTAAAAAAAATATATGTATATATCTATATATATATATCTATGTAGATAGATATATCTAGGTACATGGATATATCTATAGATATATCTATGTAGATATATATATATATATATATATATATATATATAGGTAGATCTGTATCAAAGAGATTTATAAAGCGCGCTACTCACCTGTGAGGGTCTCAAGGCGCTGGGGGGGGGGGGGGACGGGGGGAGGGAAAGGGGCTAGGATGTTCACTGTTCAAAAAGCCAGGTTTTGAGGCCCTTCCTGAAAAGAAGTAGGTTTTGGGTCTTGCGAATGTGGGTTGTGAGTGCGTTCCAGGTTTTGGGTGCAATGTAGGAGAAGGATCTGCCCCCGGTGGTGGTGTGTTTGATGCGGGGGACAGAGGCGAGAGAGAGGTCAGCTGAGCGGACGTTTCGTGTGGGGGTGTGGAAGGTGACTCTCGTTGAGGTAGGCAGGGCCTGTGTTGTGGAGTGATTTGTGTGCGAGGATGAGGATCTTGAAGGTGATCCTTTTGTCAATGGGGAGCCAGTGGAGGGATTTGAGGTGTGGAGAGATGTGTTTGTGTCGGCGGAGGTCGAGGATGAGTCGTGCTGCTGAGTTCTGGATGCGTGTAGTTTGCACTTGAGTTTTAGAGTGGTGCCGGCGTAGAGGGCGTTTCTGTAATCAAGCCTGCTGCTGATGAGTGCGTGAGTGACAGTTTTTCTGGTCTCTGTGGGGATCCATTTGAATGATTTTCAGTATACGGAGTTTGTTGAAGCATGAGGAGGTAAGAGCGTTGATTTGTTGGGTCATAGAGAGGGAGGAGTCTAGGATGATGCTGAGGTTGCGTGCGTAGTTGGCGGGGGTGGGTGCAGGGCCTAGCGTGGTGGGCCACCATTGGGGGTCCCGGGTGTTTTTGTGTGGGCCAAAGAGGATTATTTCGGTTTTGCTTGAGTTGAGTTTCAGGTGGTTGGCTGTCATATATACATCACTTTTGTCAATATGTGTGTGGTTTCCCTGGGGGGAAAAGGGTCTGACTTGTCTAGTGGCAGTTTTAGTGCCATAAAGAAGCGCAGAAGGTTTATATGCCTACTGCAAAGAGCACATCTGTATTTTATGTAAATAGCTGAGTACATTAGTAAAGTCTATGGAGAGATGAAGGGCACTTTTGCTGGGTGGTAATGAGGGAATCCGAGGAGGAGGGAGTGGGAGCACCAATAATGATTGTTGGACTGGGCGCAGGAGGTGCTAAAGACTGTGACGAATGGTATGTGACAAGGTGTTTTTTGAGTGTCTTGAAAGTACGTGCTGATTGAGGGAAGAAGCGCAGGTAAGGTGGCCTCTACTGTTGCACGTATCTCACACACACCATCGATTTTGTGACTGTCTACGTAGGCTAGTGTTTTAGAGCAACAGTTTAGCCAATAGCAGAGATGGCATCTTGATGGATGACTGCTGCCTGCACTCGGGTTATAGAGGACCGCGCTGACATAGGATCAGAGACTGAGACATCAGATACTGAGACAGCATCTGAGGGATAGGACAATGGCGCAGACTCTGGGAGTGATTTTTCAGTCAGAGGAGTCCCATTCGAAAACTCCTCTTCCAGTACATTATGAGGGAGGTGATGAGGACAGTCCAGCTGTCCCTTCGCAAGCTGTTCGTGCAACTGGGTAATAGTGGGTTAGGCCAACCCAGAGAGCAGGTGAATGCGGCGGCAAGCAGAGAGAGAGTGCTCTCTTGGGAGCTCACCAATTTAGTTCAGCCCCAAATTCCACCACCCAAATCATATTGTGGAGACATCAAAATTGTCTATGGCAAAACAAACTGGTTTTGTAAGACAGGCACCTGTGTTTTTGGTCCTGGATTCGGTGGCCATATAGAGAAACCCACTAAACCCAAACATTTCTGGAAACTAGACATTCGGGGGAGTCCACAGAGGTGTGACTTGTGTGGATTCCCCAAAGTTTTCTTACCCAGAATACCCTGCAAAGCTGAAATGTTGAAAAAAAACTCTATTTTTCTCGCATTTCTGTCACACAAACTACAGCAATATGCTGGGATCCACAACATTCCTACCACCCAGTGACTCCTCACCTGTCCTGATAAAAACACTACCCCACTTGAGTGCCTACACCTAGTGCCTGTGTCAGGAATGGATCACCCCAGGGTCAACAGCTGCCTCACGTAAGGACCAACATTGACCGTTGTGTGATCTATTCCTGTCGCAGGCACCAGGCCTAACCACACAAGTGAGGTATCATATTTATCGGGAGACTTGGGGGAACGCTGGGTGGAAGGAAATTTGTGGCTCCTCTCAGATTCCAGAACTTTCTGTCACCGAAATGTGAGGAAAACTTGGTATTTTAGCCACATTTTGAGGTTTGCAAAGGATTCTGGGTAACAGAACCTGGTCCGAGCCCCACAAGTCACCTCATCTTGGATTCCCCTGGGTTTCTAGTTTTCAAAAATGTGCTGGTTTGCTAGGTTTCCCCAGGTGCCGGCTGAGCTAGAGGCCAAAATCCACAGGTAGGCACTGTTTTCTATGAAAAAATGTGATGTGTCCACGTTCTGTTTTGGGGCATTTCCTGTCGCGGGCGCTAGGCCTACCCACACAAGTGAGGTATCATTTTTATCGGGAGACTTGGGGGAACGCCGGGTGGAAGGAAATTGGTGGCTCCTCTCAGATTCCAGAACTTTCTGTCACCGAAATGTGAGGAAAACTTGTTTTTTTAGCCACTTTTTGAGGTTTGCAAAGGATTCTGGGTAACAGAACCTGGTCCGAGCCCCGCGAGTCACCCCTCCTTGGATTCCCCTAGGTCTCTAGTTTTCAGAAATGCACAGGTTTGGTAGGTTTCCCTAGGTGCCGGCTGAGCTAGAGGCCAAAATCCACAGGTAGGCACTTCTCAAAAAACACCTCTGTTTTCTTCCAAAAATTTGGATGTGTCCACGTTGCGCTTTGGGGCGTTTCCTGTCGCGGGCGCTAGGCCTACCCACACAAGTGAGGTATCATTTTTATCGGGAGACTTGGGGGAACGCCGGGTGGAAGAAAATTTGTGGCTCCTCTCAGATTCCAGAACTTTCTGTCACCGAAATGTGAGGAAAACTTGTTTTTTTAGCCACTTTTTGAGGTTTGCAAAGGATTCTGGGTAACAGAACCTGGTCCGAGCCCCGCGAGTCACCCCTCCTTGGATTCCCCTAGGTCTCTAGTTTTCAGAAATACACAGGTTTGGTAGGTTTCACTAGGTGCCGGCTGAGCTAGAGGCCAAAATCTACAGGTAGGCACTTCTCAAAAAACACCTCTGTTTTCTTCCAAAAATTTGGATGTGTCCACGTTGCGCTTTGGGGCGTTTCCTGTCGCGGGCGTTAGGCCTACCCACACAAGTGAGGTATCATTTTTATCGGGAGACTTGGGGGAACGCCGGGTGGAAGAAAATTTGTGGCTCCTCTCAGATTCCAGAACTTTCTGTCACCGAAATGTGAGGAAAACTTGTTTTTTTAGCCACTTTTTGAGGTTTGCAAAGGATTCTGGGTAACAGAACCTGGTCCGAGCCCCGCGAGTCACCCCTCCTTGGATTCCCCTAGGTCTCTAGTTTTCAGAAATACACAGGTTTGGTAGGTTTCACTAGGTGCCGGCTGAGCTAGAGGCCAAAATCTACAGGTAGGCACTTCTCAAAAAACACCTCTGTTTTCTTCCAAAAATTTGGATGTGTCCACGTTGCGCTTTGGGGCGTTTCCTGTCGCGGGCGTTAGGCCTACCCACACAAGTGAGGTATCATTTTTATCGGGAGACTTGGGGGAACGCCGGGTGGAAGAAAATTTGTGGCTCCTCTCAGATTCCAGAACTTTCTGTCACCGAAATGTGAGGAAAACTTGTTTTTTTAGCCACTTTTTGAGGTTTGCAAAGGATTCTGGGTAACAGAACCTGGTCCGAGCCCCGCGAGTCACCCCTCCTTGGATTCCCCTAGGTCTCTAGTTTTCAGAAATGCACAGGTTTGGTAGGTTTCCCTAGGTGCCGGCTGAGCTAGAGGCCAAAATCTACAGGTAGGCACTTCTCAAAAAACACCTCTGTTTTCTTCCAAAAATTTGGATGTGTCCACGTTGCGCTTTGGGGTGTTTCCTGTCGCGGGCGCTAGGCCTACCCACACAAGTGAGGTATCATTTTTATCGGGAGACTTGGGGGAACGCCGGGTGGAAGGAAATTTGTGGCTCCTCTCAGATTCCAGAACTTTCTGTCACCGAAATGTGAGGAAAACTTGTTTTTTTAGCCACTTTTTGAGGTTTGCAAAGGATTCTGGGTAACAGAACCTGGTCCGAGCCCCGCAAGTCACCCCTCCTTGGATTCCCCTAGGTCTCTAGTTTTCAGAAATGCACAGGTTTGGTAGGTTTCCCTATGTGCCGGCTGAGCTAGAGGCCAAAATCTACAGGTAGGCACTTTGGAAAAAACAGCTGTGTTTTCTATAAAAAAAATAGGATGTGTCCATGTTGTGTTTTGGGGCATTTCCTGTCGCGGGCACTAGGCCTACCCACACAAGTGAGGTATCATTTTTATCGGGAGACTTGGGGGAACACAGAATAGCAAAACAAGTGTTATTGCCCCTTATCTTTCTCTACATTTTTTCCTTCCAAATATAAGAGAGTGTGTAAAAAAGACGTCTATTTGAGAAATGCCCTGCAATTCACATGCTAGTATGGGCACCTCGGAATTCAGCGATGTGCAAATAACCACTGATCCTCAAAACCTTATCTTGATCCCATTTTGGAAATGCAAAGGTTTTCTTGATACCTCTTTTTCACTCTTCATATTTCAGCAAATGAATTGCTGTATACCCAGTATAGAATGAAAACCAACTGCAGGGTGCAGCTCATTTATTGGCTCTGAGTACCTAGGGTTCTTGATGAACCTACAAGCCCTTTATATCCCCGCAACCAGAAGAGTCCAGCAGACAAAACGGTATATTGCTTTCAGAAATCTGACATCGCTGGAAAAAGTTACAGAGTAAAACATAAAGAAAAATGGCTGTTGTTTTCAGCTCAATTTCAATATTTTTTTATTTCAGCTGTTATTTTCTGTAGGAAAACCTTGTAGGATCTACACAAATGACCCCTTGCTGAATTCAGAATTTTGTCTAGTTTTCAGAAATGTTTAGCATTCCGGGATCCAGCATTGGTTTCACACCCATTCCTGTCACTAACTGGAAGGAGGCTGAAAGCACCAAATATAGTAGAAATGGGGTATGTCCCAGTAAAATGCAAAATTTGTGTTGAAAAATTTGGTTTTCTGATTCAAGTCTGCCCGTTCTTGAAAGGTGGGAAGATAGTGATTTCAGCACCAGAAACCCTTTGTTGATGGCATTTTCAGGGAAAAAACCACAAGCCTTCTTCGGCAGCCCTTTTTTCCCATTTTTTTGGAAAAAACTAAATTTTCACTGTATTTTGGCTATTTTCTTGGTCTCCTCCAGGGGAAACCACCAACTCTGGGTACCATTAGAATCCCTAGGATGTTGGAAAAAAAGGACGCAAATTTGGCGTGGTTAGCTTATGTGGACAAAAAGTTATGAAGCCCTAAGCGCGAACTACCCCAAATAGCCAAAAAAGGGCTCAGCACTGGGGGGGAAAAGGCCCAGCAGCTAAGGGGTTAAGGATCGGATTATTTCCCCTCTTTGTACATGGCGGAATGTCTGTGCCATTTCACAGCAAGTTAATATAAGAAGGACAAAACAATGGTTCTGATCTGTATAAGTCAGCAGGGATTTCCTGGATCTTTCACTGGTTTCAAGGGCTCAAAATTGCCTTTTCAGTCTTTTAGACGGATAACTTCAGAGAGGGTTTATTATTAAGCAGTGATCCCCCTGGGATCAGATATGCTCTGCCAGTGCCTGATGGGCTGGTCTGACTGATTGGTGTGTAGGCCATTTTTAGCAGGTGTGGGCTGATTTTGTCACCAGTTGGGCCGGTTCACTGTTGATTTCCCTGATATTACCACTTTTCTAGCTATCTGCTTTGCTAATGTGAGACACTTGTATTTTGGGGCCCAGGCCTATTTTTTTTTCCCCAGTCCAACCCTGGATATGCTGCTCGAAAATTGTAACCCAGTGCCTTAGTATTCTGAATGCAAATCTGTAAAGTATTTGCCCAACGTCCCTGGCCCCATATATAGTACTTGGGTACCGTGATGCGCCGCAGCCAACCATGTGCTATTATACTATTATATGGCCGAAGGAATGGCCATCTTTATCCTTTGATGCTTCCAAAAGATCACACCAATTGCATCATCCCATGCTGTCTTGGTATCTATTGACAATATGTCATTTGCCCTTCTGGCCTCTTTTATATCACCCCTTTATGCCTATTGACCACTGATATTAAATAAGATTTCGCCCTTCTGTACCATGTAGCATGGGTTTTGCTTTGTCTTTTTAATATGAGCTTTACAATCCTTAACAAAAAAGAGCTTTGAGTGAGTCAAATAGGGAAATATGGATATGCATAGGTGCATAGGGCTCAAGTGGGGTTAGGACGTAAACATTGGAAAGGGTGTTTGAATCGTTATCCATGATAGGCCACTTAACATCGCCACGGTTGTTACTTAGTTATCTTTTTATATATGTCACTTTCGCCGTGCCAGCCAACATCTTATCCTCTTTCGATGTTGAAGGATTTCCAACTGTGTTAGTCACATCATTCAGTGTTGGAAGGCGTCCTGCTTTTGCATATGGCCGCTGTTCTCTTTCGATGGAACATGTTCACGAGGCTTGGAGGCTCCTTCTGTTTTTAATGGTAATCCTCACCTTGGGTGCATCAACATCTGTTTTGCGTGTTGGTGGCGAAGGATACTTCCGTTCGTCAGGGATCAGGCCTTCTATTTGAAAGGTGCATGTTCATGGAACCCTGCAGACTCCTCCCCAGGCTTGGCTTTTGTTCTAGGCATTTGACTCTATACGCGATCAGAAGTGTCTAAAGGGCCGAATTTCCACAAGCTCAGTAACTGTCTTACAAAGTCCAGGGCAAGGCCCAAGTTGCCCAAAGAGTGCTTTTCTCTCCGTAGAAACTCTCAATGAATCCCAAAACAACATTTAAACTGAGCTTTTTGCATAATTCAAAGACGAACCTTGTGGACCGCAACATTTACACAAATTATAAGCATGCCATATCTTGGCCCTTGTCGATTCCAGAAAGAAATAGGCCAAACTGTGATGTGGAGGCCCACTCGCCAGCCCTAATTCTTACAGCGGCTATTCCCGTCCAGAAACTGACGATATGGCCTTAGCGCCATATTTATCCCTTGTGCTAAAAACAAGCACGGGGATGAAGGACTTAAATAATGGCGCTAAGCTTCCTTAGTGACATTATTTAACACCTGGGTCAGGTCAGGCGTTAGGGGGCCTGTGGGCCTTTTGTCCATGGTTAGAGACCATGGAAAGAGCCCACAGGTGCCCTTCCATGGCCCCAGAGATACCTTCACCCACCCACACCAGAGGGACACCACAGGATGGGGGAATCCATCCCAGCTAAGTACCGGTAAATATATATGTATTTTTTTTCCCCGCTCGGGGGCCCTGACTTGGGGACCCCTAAATGGCGCTGTACCCAATGGCCATGTCCCGGGGACACAAGTCCCCTGGGCATGGCCATTGGGCTGGGGGCATGACTCCTGTCTTCACTAACACAGGAATCATGTCCATGGGGTTTCAACGTCACTAAATGATGCTAGTATGGTCACAGGCATATTTATATCTCTGCCCGTACTAGCGTCATTCTTTGACACTAAACACCCTGTTCCCCTTCGTCCGTTTTCATGACGCTAGCCGGGCCTTACCGCCAGCTATCGCCATACCATAAATTTGAAGCCCAGCCGGCGTCTTGGTATGGTGCTAGCCGGCGGTAAACTGTTTGACGCTGAACTGCGTTAGAGCAGTTCAGCATCAAAAAGTATAAATATGGGCTTAAATGACATATGAGATGATATTCTAGTACCGTACGCTCAATAGCATAAAAGCACAGAGTGAAAAGCTGAGTTGTTAATGGGTGGGGTATTGTGGAGGACTAGGCGCTGCCACAACGAGACTATACATACAACATTTAAGTCCACAACTAGAGTGAACAGGTTTGACTAAAATAAGATGCACTTTTCACAATAACCACTAGATGGCAGGCGTGCGCAATACATGGAAATCTCTAACGATTTGTGCCACAAAACCTGCTCCATATGGTATGCTATGTGCCTAGTAGTTGTATAGCGTTCAACTGCCACTAGCGTGGCATCGTGGCATTCCTAATTGTCCTCAGTGGTTTGCTTGGAGAGGTGTACAGAATCTACACACATAGTACTAGAGTACGGATCTATGTGGTACGCCCGTGGTACCCCTAGAGGTAAAAGTGTTGCAGCTCAAGGATTCAAGCACGAGCCTAATGACAATCTCAGTGGTCCACCTAGAAGCAAGGAGGCACAATAGAAGGAAAAGCACCGATACTACAGTAATCGGTCTTTGGTATCCAACCAGAAGCGGTGATGGTTGAAACCCAGGAAAAAACACTTCCGACACATTCCACCCAGAATCAGTAATGCCCATGGGAAAGTACAGACACTTCATTAATGGGGTTATGGTGTGACCTCGAAGCTTTGATTGCACAACCCAAGGAAAGCAACATACACCTCAATAATGGGTCTCCCAAGTCCCCTTTCCTGTGGGGCTTGGGAGTGCAGCTTCCCCGGGAGGGCGGTGGGGGGCTGTCTAAAGGTGGTACACAGATGGAAGGAGACCAACGGCTGGGAGTGAATGGGATGAGCAGGGTAAGGTCTTGGTCACGTGTCGCGGGTGACATCGGGCTTCATTACACAGGAGGACTCAGTAGTTTCAATATAGTGTATGATAACAAAAAATCATGTGTGAGGCAGCCCTCCCCTAGACCTTGGCAGCATCACCGAGATGCTACTGAAGCGAAGTAAAGTGGAAAGCAGTAGTCCGGCTGGTATCTGCTGTGCTGATAACGCTTTTCTTTATCTTGTTCTTTCCAGGTTTCTTTAAGTCTGTTATTTTATTGTCTTCTCGTGGCTACTTCTCCCATGTTGGTGTGTCACTGTGTGGGTCCTCCCGTGTCTGTTTCTCTCTCTCGGTCTCCCCATATCTACCATCCCATATCCATGTCTCCCCATCTTCCCCCGTGTCTGGCGCCTTTTCCTTTCCTCATGTGTCTGCCTCCTTGTGACTTGCTCCCATGTGTTCTGTTTACCCGTGTACGGGTCGCTGGTGTAGGTATGTATGTATTTGGTTTTTTGTTGTAGTGCCTGATGCCAGAGGCTGTAGGAATGTTGTAGAAAGCAAAGAGGATGCAAAGAAATGGGGTTAACACAGTAGTTGTAACTACTAATGCTTTCACGGGCCTCTTGATTAGGATTGGGTATTAGATATGCTTTACAGTTATTTGCATAATACATTTTTAAAGACTCATTATTGAATAGGTGATAGAGTTGGAGGTTGGGTTCGCTGATGATCTGCAGAGTATCTTTGTGCTCACATGGTATCTACATGCCGCTACCTTAGGGTGTATGGAGACCAGAGAAATGTAAGTTCTTGGCCATAGGATAAGACAACAATGATGCAGAAGCACACACACTTATAAAGTCCAGTAAAAATGTCCAATAGGCTGTAGAGTGCCAGAAAAACCAGGTGTCTTTAATTCCGTTTCAGTCCGTCAGTTTTCATATGACTTGATTGTGAACCATTTAGCATATCAAATGTACCGGACACGTGTTTCATCACACAATGATTTTTTCAAGGCTTGAACTCAATCTTTGTGGACCAAACCATATTGTATAAAAAATAAGACCTCCCCCCTCCATAAACTCAGTAGTAATATGCGGCCGAGAGGAATTCAAGAAACTCCTAGGTAGAATTGGATGTATTTCTTCAATGCATTAAAAGTGTCCCGGGGGGAGAATCCTGAAGTAATGCAGCGTCGACTTTGGTGCGAAAAAACTTCAAAACATCAGAAGTTCACGTGAATGGTTGGTAGGCCATGATAAGCCTCCAACCTGTTTGGAGCAAGCATCCTGTGTCGAACTGTGGGCTGGAAGGAACACATTCAACCAAGTCATAGGTTATTGGACATTTGTACTGGACTTTATAAGTGTGTTCTTTTGCATCATTGCTGTCTTGGTGTGTGTGGGTTCTAATGCACATGTTGGTATTGCAATTCGTGCCCTTGGCTTTGTCTGCCATGCAGTTGGCAGCACTAGGCTTGAAGTCTGTGTTGGTGACACTGCAGGTGCATGTCTCAGTGGTGCTGGTGTCAGGGGAAGTACTTTGCAGGACTAGTTGTCGGTGTTGATAGTGGTTCTCACCATATTGCTTGTACTATTGTATATGTTGGTGCAGTAGGCATGCTTGTGGAGGTCATTGCATTTGTGGATATTGAGGTCCTGCCTGTACCAAGATTTCGAATAGGTGCAGCTGTTCTAGGTACAGAAACTTCTGATTAGGTATTTTTGCCCTGAAGAAGATTGCTACAAATCGTGCTTCACAAGATGTTTTGCTGTGGTGGAGACTGCTTGCTGCGGCACCGACTGTCTGCTTCGTGGGTCTCGACCCCTGCTTGCTGTCATTATGGCCTTGCTCTTGGGGTCTGATTATGCAGCTTGTTGTGACTCCCCCTGGAGTGATACCCTCGTTTTCTTTTCCTTCGTTTTGCTATTGGATTTTTTTTTTTTTGTGGTGTGTTTTTTAACCCACATTGCTTTTTGACCATATTTCTGGATCCGTTTTTGTAATTTTTTATGGAGATTTTTGCCTTTTGTTTGGGACCTATTGTGACGAGAAAGCAAATTAACAACTTAAAAAATGCGCTTGACATTTTTGTGCTGCTAATTGTAGGCATTTTAATTACGTGCACAGAAATAAATGTGCACGGGTTATCTCATTCTGTAAAACATAAAAATATTGTGAATTCATTTTCGTCTGCTGATCTTGCTGATGATCTCTGTATCTTCCTTTAACTGATAAAATGTATGTTTTCAAGGCTGAAGACTGCAACCTCTTGGCAGAAGTGAGTGTTTTCATTTTTTGTTATGTTTCCTTCACCATGATGCGCGCAGGAAGAACGAAATTAATTAATGCAATTAATTTTAAAGTCTTTTTCTTACTTTTAGTGGAAAGAATATATAAATAATGACTGCACAGAAATTAATCATGTGTTTTGTATTTTAACGATCCATGTATCCGGAAGGAAAAAAAAAGAAATGTTGTTATTTTTGTGTAACATCTCATTTACTAAATCCGTTGCTGACTTAATGTTATGTATTTAAACATGTCAAAGTTTTGTCCTGTATAACGTGTGTTGCTTGACAGAGTCGAAATGTTCGTGTTACTATTGGGGGACCGGGGATCATTTTCTATTTTAACTTCATTCTGCTCGGGTTTCTGTTGGTCTGAGATGCTTTTTATAATTGGAGCTATTTTTCTAGAACGCTTAATTTTTACGCATTTCTCATATTTTGCATATTTGTGATATTATTTGTTTTAGGGCCCTACTGACCGCATTATTACTTTAAATTACTTGGCACAATTGCACTCTTGGCTTATTTTAACTTAATATCAAACTTGCTCAACAAGTGCAAAATTTACACACTCTTTGTCTCTGGGGATACGTTTTTTTTTTCCTTGAGTAGAGAATTTGTTACTTATTCTAAGTGACCTAGTTATTTGATTAAGTATTTTGTAATCTGGATTGTGTATTGTTTCGTTAGACAATTGCATCTTTTTTACCTGACTACATAGTAAATCTAATGACAAAAAGACCAGGTGAGAGCCTGTTGGTAAATTATTTTGGGCACGTTTTGGAATCCACATTGCCTCCCACTGATCCTGCAGATCTTCCCTTTCTGGTTGAAGGAGTGCTCCAAAATGGTACCTTTTAATATCCTGTCTGAATGTAAACATTGGGAATGCTCTCCTGGACTTCCCTGGAACTCTTTTCTTTTACCTTTTAAAATATTTGCCCTCTTATTGCAGGAACACTGGAGAACCTCTTTTCATGTTTTTATTTTTGCTTTCATTTTTCTTTTGCAGTGTCGGGTGATGCTTGGTCGTGAGCATCACCCCTCCTTTCCACCAAGTGGGCTGCTCTGTTGGATTGAGTGGCACTGGTATTTCTTCATGATATCCTGGCCTTGACAATTGTGTTGCCACGCTCAACCCCAAATTAGATACTGTCATAGTTTGCAACTATGTTTATAAGTGCTTCCTTAAGAATATGGTCAAATGTGGATTAAGTTGTTCAGATTGTGTATTCGCGCGTGAGGGTGATTTAACTGAAGTCATGTGACCTGCAAGTTACAGATAAAGCAAGCGTTAGGGTTGAACAGTCAGGCGCAGTAAACTGTACGATTTCCGAAGTGCCATTAACAGAGAAGAAGGACTCCCATAATGACTGTTTTACTTCAAAGCAAACGCCATCAAGTAATTCAGCATGGATATACTACAGTGACGAATCTGAGAAATTTCACGGACATTCATATTCCTTTCACATACATATATAGTAAATGAGTCAATCACATTTTTGTGGAACCCACATCCTAGGAAACTAAGAAAATTATTTAAGACAGAGGAAGAAAGACGTGCTATCCTTATATATTTAAGAAAAATGTAATGGTTGCAGCGTCAGGAGCATTCAAATACTGTGAACAATATCAAATAATGTGATTTGAAGATGGTGAGGCACTAAGCAGTCTCATTTGTCATCAAGTGACGGAAACTATGAGACCATATATGGTCTCAGAATACCTAATCATTAAAAAAGAGACACATTGGAGGGGCTGAGCTCTTTCCGTGTTGCTGTAGCCCTATCAATTCCTTTCTATGAAGGGGTCTCTTTCCCGGGTACTCAATTGGCCACGGATACAGATCTACGAGCTATGTCTCCATGGATACTAAAAAGAGGAGAGGGACACCAGGGGTACAATTGCAGCCCCTTTGCACGAATCCCCTTCACTTGTTAACCTTAAGATGTCCATAGATTTTATTAATAGGCGTCTAATAAATATACTTATATTATTTAAATAAAATGGTGGCATTGGCACGGATCCCCATCCCAGCGAAACAGTCACCTGAGAACGGAGTCAGGGAGAGCGCGCAGCGAGCAGGTTCCACAAGGTACACTGGAAACTAGGGGCCAGATTTACAAGGACCTTGCGCCCCCATAGCGCCACATTTGGGCAAAATGTTTGCCGCAAATGAGCCACTAACGGGCCACTACCATAGC
This sequence comes from Pleurodeles waltl, assembly GCF_031143425.1. Lineage (NCBI taxonomy): Eukaryota > Metazoa > Chordata > Amphibia > Caudata > Salamandridae > Pleurodeles > Pleurodeles waltl. Next base: position 1,326,705,867 of record NC_090446.1, on the reverse strand, counting down.
ACCATATTTACATATGCCGCAAACTAGGTTTGCTTCACCTTGTAAACCATTTGCGCCACATCCTGCATAATATATGCATGATGTATGCAAAGGGGACCGTTCCCTCGTTAGAGGGTCACTGAAAATGGCACAATGGTCCATTGCGCCATTTCTAGCATCATTTTTAACGCCTGCTTAAAGCAGGTGTTAAAATGAGACTCCCATTGATTTCTATGGGCCTCTTAACACTATACTGGATTAGTGTCATTTTTTTTTTTTTTACATTAATCCAGTATAGCATTACAATAGCATTAAAAAAATTACGCTATTGCCCCTAAAATGTGCCATGGTGCACCGTATTGTAAATACGACACTACCATGGTGGCGTTAGGGGACGCAAGGGGGCCACAAGAAAAGTGGTGCATCACTTCTGATGTGCCACTTTCTTGTAAATATAGCCCTAGGTACTAAACAGAAACTGCTAATTACTGAGGATGGATTTAGCAACGTTTGGAAACAATCAGTAGAAGCTTGGAAACTCCACCTTATGCCAGGCACACGAGTTGGTTAAACTACAGTAGGTGCCAAAGGTAATAAGAAAGCTGGTCGTTAAGGTAGGAGATATTTTTTATAGTAGCCTTTGCTGTTATCAGTTCTCTGACTTCCTCGTGCCCAATATTTCTTAGATAAATTAACCCTCTAAATTAATAATTTTGTAGATCGTGCAAGATAAAAATGCTTGCATTGCATTTAAGACATTGCGTATTTTCTAACTTTTGAATGTGTTTGTTTTTGCCACAGCTGTGGTACGTTTTACATGTAAATTACTGCAGTAAATCACTATATCCGTTTTCTATTATGAAATCTAGATTAGTGTCCTAATACAAGTAGTAAATATTCATAATATATCTGCTTTTTTTTCTGAGTAAGAAGCATTTTAGTGGTAGCATGCCTGCCCCAAAATCATTCGCATTATATTCACTGACACTACGTACTTCAGTCCTACAATGTTTGTATTACACTATTTTAATGGGACTGCAATCACTTACCCCATTTAACGAGAGGAACATGTGAATTTCTAATCTGTGCTGGAACAAGAGGGGCTAACTGTTTTAATTGAAGAGAATTGTGCAAGGATTACAGAATTATATAACTTTCTTGGACTCTTACCACATTGACACCCATTCTAAATACATATGAGGGATGCATATTTAGAGTTTAGCGACTACCCACCTCACCGCCCCGAGCACAGACACATTTATTTGACAATGAATAATGGGATGTCTCTCCAACAGACCTTAAAGATTATTTGTTTTATTTATATGTATACTTTAAAATTACATGTAAGTAATTTTGTAAGATAAATGTCTTCATAATGGAATCTTCGAACAAATACGTAGATAAAAAAATACAGTTTTTTATAAGATGCCACCAGATGCAACCGGTTTTAAGGATAAAAAAGTATGAGATTAATGTGTTAGAAGGAGATAAAAAGACCGCACTGGTATTCCTTAATAGAATTATGCACTTTTGACCATTGCATCACTAACAGCTGTTCATCATTGGACTGAGATCCTTCTTAGTCATGGCAGGATTCTTGTGGGTGAAGTTTTCTTTCTTTTGATAAAAGTAAATCAATTTGTATTGGCAGTGATTAGAAAAGAAAGGGTGCTATGTCGTTCCCTCTATTGGCGCTCTTCAACCCTGTCCTGATGGGCTTTTGGACTCTGTTTCCCAGGTCTGTGTCTGGTTTCTAGTATTGCTGGATGGTCAGACCGTCTCTGGAGAACAAAATAATATTTCTGAGAATGGAAGGTGTTAGGTCACTTTCGTCATTATGCTAAGGCATAAGGGTTGTTCCAATGTCCGTCTTGTTTTGTCTGGTGGTTGATCTTGATGTCACTACCTGAAGTTGGCACAAGATGAAACTGGCACTCCTTCAGCTGAATCATTGTACTATGGAGGAGCAGTGAACCCTGGAGGATAACTTGGAAGGGCAATTGGTGTTGACAACATGATCTGAGCATATCACAGAGTCAATATCACTCTGAATTGGTCCATGATTCTGGCAATGATATCCAAGGCAGGAAGCAATCGCGACAGACAAGCTGGAGGAGGTCATGTTGCCCACCGTGCACCTTCATATGTAAAAACTTTTCAGATGGCAAAGAAGGTCATGCTATTCACCTCACTCCCGCTTGCGTAGGTGGATGTACATTATGCCGCTGATCATGGAGAGAGGGAAGGCCACCCATGCCAACACAAAGCAGTAGCCGAAGTAGCCATCCTTTTGCCGACCCGTGTGGAACTCAGAGACGTGGCTAGCATAGATCACAGCACCAGTGAAGACAGACAGGCCTGCAACAAGACAGAAAGGTAAGTGGTCACTTAACAATACTGCGCAGTACTAATGCAGCATGAAGCAGAAACAGGCGTAATTCATCCTTAGTTTGTTTGCCTTCCAGGTAAGTGACCATACCATTCTTACGAGATGAAGCATCTCCACACCTGGGGTATAATTACCTTAATTAAAATCATTTGTTGACCTTTGTTAATTGCTATGCGGTTACCATAAATTAATTATTTTCTGTCATTCATGCGATCCCAATTTAATCCCCCCACCCCCTGTTCCTCCACACCCTGGGAAAATCACATGTATCTCTTTTAACCTCCTGCACTGTCACTGGTCTGTGTAATATGTCAAATAATACGTTACCTAAGACACTTTGTTGAGAGCGGAATATAATTGTACTACTTATTAGTGTGTGTCAAATTCAATATTGGAATACAAAATATTTGACATTGCCAAACCTTTTTGGTGACTAGCCAGGAAAATTTGTAGTTGCTGACTTGCACAGGCATCCAACCCTTGAATATTCCAAATACCAGAATGGGTGTGGCCGTGGAGAGGTGGGTGTATTGAAAGTTCAGGGTTGCGAGGTTTAAGTGTATAATGGGACAGGAAATTGAAAATTAACAAAATAATATAGGAAGACGTAGGCACAAAAGAACCCTTACTTGCAAAGATCTGGAAGAGGCCCGTAGCATAGAAGAGTCCTCCTCGGGCCATGGTGTAGAGCTGCCACATGAAGAGGATGAAGGAGAAGCTGGAGAACAGGACGGAAATCACCATCAGGGCCTGAACCGCGTGGAACCAATCTGCACGGAAATGAACCCTGTTCAGTTTCATGAGTTTGTATTCAAACAATTTCATCTTTTAAAGATCAGCACCAGTGCTCTCAGAATGTCCTAGTCAGGCGCATAGAGTTTATCCAGTTCCCTTTATTTTGCTTTGCGGGTCTAGTAGTTTCCTTTCCCATTATAAGTACAGGGAGATTAAACCCATAATGTAATAAACAAGCACTGACAAAGTCAATAAGCCTCCTCTTTCAGCACTGCCAGTGCAGACCTATTGGCTTTGCAAACATGTTTTTTGCCGGTTCCGTACAGCGTCAACAGGAACAAACAAATGGTTATTCCCCAAGCTAAACAGCACCAGAAAAAAGTGTGCTGTTGCATAAACGCAGAATTCTCATCACGCATTTACACATATGCGTCATAGGTTTATGGCACCCTCAGCATAACCACTAAGGGCCATATTTATACTTTTTGACGCACAACTGCGCCAAAGCAGTTGTGCGTCAAAAATTTTAACGCCGGCTAACACCATTCCAAAGCGCCATGCGGGCGCCTTATTTATGGAATGACGTTAGCCGGGGCAGCTGACTGGTGTGCGTAAAAAAAAATGACCCACACCAGGCAGCGCCGGCGTAGGGGAAAATGGAGCTTGGGTGTCAAAAAATGGGGCAAGTCAGGTCTGAGGCAAAATATTGGCCTCAACCCGATTTGCGCCATTTTTTTGGACTCCCAACCCCCATTGAAATGACTCCTGTCTTAGCACAGACAGGAGTCATGCCCCCTTGCCCAATGGCCATGCCCACATGGTCATTGGGCATAGTGGCATGTAGGGGGGCACAAATCAGGTCCCCCTATGCCACAAAAAAATAAAAAATAAATTACTTACCTGAAATTACCTTAAGTTCCCTGGGATGGGTCCCTCCATCCTTGGGCGTCCTCCTGGGGTGGGCAAGGGTGGCAGGGGGTGTCCCTGGGGGCATGGGAGGGCACCTCTGGGCTCCTTCCGAGCCCACAGGTCCCTTAACGCCTGCCCTGACCAGGCGTTAAAAAATGACGCAAAAGCGGCTGGACGTAATTTTTTTTGACCCGCCCACTCCTGTGCGTCATTTTTGCACGGGAGTTTAAATAATGCGCACATGCCTTGGAGTCATTTTTTAGACGGGAACGCCTACCTTGCATATCATTAACGCAAGTTAGGTGTCCACGCTAAAAAATGACGCAAACTCCAAGATCTTTGGCGCTAGACGGGTCTAACGCCAAAGTATAAATATGGAGTTAGCTCTGCGTTGGATTTGCGTAAAAAAAACGACGCAATTCCGGCGCAAACAGAGTATAAATATGCCCCTAAATGTTCATAATTTGTCTGCTTTTTCTGACTAAAAATATTTCAATTAAAGTGTGCCTGCTGTGTAGCTAGTCTCATTATATTCCTTGATATTAAGTGCTTCCAATAAACAATGTTTGTATTCTACATATGTAGTTGCTCTGCAATAACTCCCCTTTGCTGTGCTCAGCATATTCGGCAGACGCCTTCTTAATGGTGGGTGTGTTGAGCTGCTAATCCGTGCCAGAACAGCCGCCATCTTTGTAAAGATTATCGATCATTTTTGCAGTCTCCAAACTATCAACACAAGCGATCGAACTGATGCAGTTCGTATGAAGATTACATAATAGTGACTGCACATGCATCACAAGGTGGTGGTCATTTTGTTTTTTATCTTTCATTTACCATTCCAAGATGCTAGACGGATCTTGGAGCAAAAAACATAAAGTGTGACAAATCAACCTCTCAGAAAATTGCAGCTGCCTGACCTTCCAAAAACATTAAAAAGATAATTACATTGATAATATACTTTTTTAAAGTTAGAAAACCCAAGAGGGGAGTTGGGAGCTGCACCAGAAGAGTTGGGGAGCAGAGTAAGAGAGGAGAAAGGAGCGGGAGGGGAAGAGTGGGAGAAGCAACTGATCTGCTGGGAGGATTAGAGGGAAGTGACACAGAGACTGCAGGAAGGTTTTAAGTGAGGATGCAACACAGGAGGGGAGAGCAAAGAAACACATCCACTCCAATGTATGAGTGCTGAAACAATTAGTTCTACGAATGTAAGCAGTGAAAGGATAAAAGTCACCCAAACAGAAGAATGGTAAAGAAGGTATGCTTCAGTGTAGGGGCAAACACAAAAAGAGAAAGGAATGCTGTGTAATAAAAAAACAAGCAAGACTGACAAGAAATTCAGCCACTAGTAGGCAACGGACAGACATAAAAGGCCTCTGTAAGTATTACTTTGGCCTACAAAAGCTGACAACAGACATTAAAAGCTGCCTGTGGGAAAGAACTAAAAACACCGGACTCGAACAGAATGAGTTAATCTATGCTGCTTTGGGTCATCTTAAATTCTACGCAATACTCAGAAAGTAGGGTGTCCCATGGCCTACTGCATTATCTATATATGGAAGCTTCTTTAGTTCTCTGTGGCTCCTGCCAATATAGAACTCTCAATCACCAATGATTTGGGATGGATAACATTATCTGTGGTTTTCTGACCTACGAGTGGCAGCAGAGAAAGACTGTGGACCCAAACAGTCAACACCGCACAGCTGGCAGCAGTGGCAGGCTACTTCCCATTTTACACAGGGCTGTGTAAGTAGTTGTTAACACAAGGTCATAGCACTCTTCCACTCCAGATGGGAGTACTGAGAAAGATAAACACTTTATTGGAATATTCTAATATATATAAAAAATTCTAAATAAGTAGAATACACTTTAGGGCGCACAGAAAGGCAGCTAACAGGACTGCAAAACTATTCATGTGTCTCCACCGTCTGGTTGCTGAAGAACCTGCTTTGTCTTACCAAGCTTAGGTCTTTGGGCTTTATAAATAACACTGCAGGTGCATTAAAAAGGGAGGAAAACAGGATACCGAAACATTTCTTGTGTACCCACTATCTGGCAGCTGGATACCCTGACTTTTGTTCTACCAGACTTCTGTCTCTGTATCTAATGTAGGTACAGTGGCTGCCCAAGTTGGATTTTAGTGTTAGATGTGGGTGAATATTAGGATTACAAAATTACACACAGCCTCTGTCCTCAGAGCCCAAGTTCAGTGTGGCTGAAGACTTTTGCCATCTTGAAAATGCTCAGTGTGGGTACGTATGGGCCCAGAAACTTGTATCCCATTGGTTAGGGCTTGCCGAGGAGTCATTCCCACTCACTAGGTTCTGCCTGGCATAAATGTAGATGCCAGATTACGGGGATGGTGGTTGGGCCACCACAAGACCGCCACAACCACCAGGATCTTGGATCTCGTGGCAGTGGCGATGGGAAAAGCCATGGTCAATTGTGGCGGTGCCGATGCCGGTACTGCCATGCTGATCATGATCTGCGTTTCTGCCTAGCTTTTCATGGTGGGGACCCCACCATGCAAAGCTCGGCAGAAACGCAGAGAAGGGGCCCCAAACTGAAACTAAACTGTCGGTCCACATTGTTGCCATGCACAATATTGCGCCGGAGGTTCATCTGGTGCTGCACTGTGGCGGCTTGTGCTTCAGGCTCCCTTTCTTAGCCGAAGCATGCTGCCACAATGACACCGCTGCCGACACTACTGCCAGCCCGGCAGTAGTGTTGTAATATGGCAGTCAGGATGCCACTTGGGTGTATCCTACCAGCAGTCGTATTGGTGGTCTGGCGTCAAGACTGCCAAAAACTCGTAATCAGGCAGTAACTCAGAAGGTAAAACCTTTGACCACAACTAAATTGGTTTGTTTATTTGACCCACACTCTATCATGGTCAGCATCAAATGAAGCCCAAGTCCTGGTCTCTCATTGGCACTTTGTGCTTCTTGGCCCTATTCCTACTTAATACTTTATAAAATCGTATTTCCAGTTCTCCTTATTGGATGTTTGTCAATTTGCAGTCATTTGGTTTAGTAAATTTTACTATATTTTTCCAATTTGGTTTGGGAGTTTTATTGGTTTACATTTTGACGTTATTGCTGTTTTGGTACTGCAGAAATACTTTACACATTGTCCTAATTTAAGCCTGTCTTTTCAGTGCCAGAGCTATCAGTGGTTGAGCTTAGGTTAAATTAGGTTAAATTAGTGATTTTCCAGGTTCACCCTGACATGAGTTGTGATTATTCCTTGAGATGGGTATCCAACGATCCTAATTAATAATCCAATTTCTTGCAATCAAGGAATATTCATACAAAGTTAGTGCAAATAGAAAAGACAATGCCCTCTTTGCTACTTACACTGATAAGAGTATTGGCTATTTTGGGGCTGATTCACAAAGACAGATAAGAGTACCCAATTATTCTATATGAATGTGTATAATATACATGTACACCAGTAGTGCACGTGTATGTAGTGGTGTGGGTACGACTTTTTATGTACTTTACCAGGTATGATGGCTCATTGGTAGAACGGTTCTATTGCAGAGATCTGTTCTTGAGCTCTTAGTTATAGATTTGAGGATCCAGCCAGCCTTTCATCTTTCCAGGGGCAATAAAATGAATATCATAAAGTAACGTTTGAGTAAACATCTGTCACCAAGAATCCACATGGACTGAACATGCTATTTACAACCGTGTGTACCTTTATGCGCAAGTATGTTGCTTTTTCTGATCCTATATATCCATTTTGTGTACTAAATTGTAAATCTAAATCTCCCTAGTTTTTCGGTAGTGTTCTGAAGTTTTATAAGTGATGGGACAGGGGATACGCTGGGCAAGCTTTTCTCATTTAAAAACTGCTAAATCATTTTTAGGTCTCTCTCACACAGTCCATATACTGTGCTGCGAGATGTATTGTTCACTAGTGGGCTTACAACCTGCCCACAGCATACCGTTAGTTGTTTTCCTTGTCTCTCTAATTTGCAAACTTTCAGTTGCTTAGCTCCCGAAGCCTTCCCTTCCTTTCTTGCATGAGCTCTTCCCTGGATCATGGACCAAGTATATGTGTTCTTCCTCTTCTTTTTGAAACATACTTTTGTTTTAAAAAAAGTTGCGTTACTATTCCTGGACAAGCAATGTGCTTACCTACTGTTACTTCAGGCATGTGTGGGCATATTTAAGAGCTATTTTGCCACCGGAGTTTCACTTCTAGTGACGCTCTGCCCTGTGCCGTATTGACAAGGTGGTGTTAATCCACTTTTGTAAATACAGCCCCTTTACACGCAGCCCTTTGTGTGGAAGGGGCGTGCAATGGGTGTTGCTGTGGGCGTGCCACAGCAAAAGCCATTGCATTTTGAGCTGCCTCAGTTTTATGAGATTTCGTAAACCTGAGGCAGTGCCGAAATCTAACGACACCCCAATGGTGGCGTTAGCAAGGCGCAATGAGGAGGAATACTTTTATTCCTCCTTGTTTTTTGCTTTTTCTATGCGTGTTGCATTCTGCAGCATGCATAGAAAGAGCAAAATGCCAGACATGATTGTTTATATGTGGGAAGGTGTCCCTTCCTGCACATAAACAATCATTTGAAAATGACGCTTTGCATTCTGCAGCACACACAGAAGTGCCAAACCGCCATTAGTGAATGTTTATATGCAGGAAGGGACACCTTCCCACACATAAACAATCAAACCCCTCAACGCAGACATCCTTGCACGATGGTGAAGGATGCCTGCGTTGGCACAGGCAGCTTAATTTAGCGCCAGCGCAGACGACAACACAGGGGTGCGCTATATTCAATTCAGTACAGTGCATCCCTGTGTTATAAAAATGAAGGAGTGCGACGCCGCCAATTTTGGAGCAGCGTCTCACTCCGTCATTTTCTTTTAAAGATGGGCAATGGTTTCTTATTCACATTGCTTTCCCCCTATCTGCCATCTCTAAACCACTCTACTCTATGGTGCTCTACTTCACTCTACTCTGCACCACTCTATGCCACGCTACTCCTGACCAATCCACTCTACTCTTCGCCACTTCATGCCACTCTACACTACACCATTACACTTTACCATACTGCACTCCACTCTATGTCCCTCTACTCCACTTCACTCTAAGCACTCTACTCCATTTTACTCTGTCCCACTCCACTCTACACCACTCTACTCTACATCACTCCACTCTACTCTATGACATCCTATCCCACGTCACTCACCTCAACGCAACTGAACTCCGGTCTATGCTATTCTATGCCATTCTACTAAAGGCCACTCTACTCTACTCTACTCGCCTCTATGCCACTCTTACACCACTCTATGCCAATTTACGCTGCTCCACTCCACTACATTCTATGCCACTCCATTCCACTCTTCTTCACTCCACTATAGTCCATGCCACACTACACCACCAGAGACATTTTAAGGCATGGACAAAGAGTGCCCTGGCCCAGGGCCCCAGACATTCATGGCGGCCCCTAATAAGGAGTGCTCTGTTCTGCAGAGAGTCTTCCCCTGATGATCTTGACTATTTCTTACACACATTGTTTTAAATACCATGTTCCCTTACTTTAATTTTAATGTGGGTGCCGTATATGAGCCTATTACAGACATTTTGCAGAGAAATGGTTGTTTTTTTAACAATGTACATAACTATAAAATGTTTCTTTCGGATCAAATCAGGACTTCACATATGAGAAATTGACGGGGTTCAGAAAGATTACTTTGCACTGTGAGTGAGCTGCTGGTGTGTTATAATATCGGAGACACACATCCCTATTTCTAAATATTAGATGTAGACATGTTTAGAATGTGAACCAGTGTGCTTGTGCAGTGTCAGTGACCTGGCCAAATATGGCATAAAAGAGCTAAAATTGGACCATAAATGCAAAACAGTTCGGTACAGGGGCCGCAAAATACGCTTTGACCATGGCCCCAGAAATCCTTAAAACGTCCCTGTACGTCACGCAACTAACTTTCAGCCATGCTGAACAGCAGCAACGCTGCAGAACATCATGCCTAAAAGACACTGGCAGAGCCAGTAGCTCTCACATAGCCGAGACCTATTGGCTTTGCCAATGTTTGTTTAAAATGAATTGCAACCTCTCGGTAAGAGACGCATTTTTAGAAGCTGATCCCAACTCCTAAACATGCAGCGCAGCGGAGCAGAGCCCGTGTTCACTGGGAGGTGGCCAGTCGCGCCCTGCTGCGGTCAACACAAGACCGGAAAATTACAGGCCAAGGAAAATGACTCAGAAAGGGCAGGGACAAGAGACCACCATCTGGAGGGAGCCCCGCTCCCTGCTGGGAGAGAGAGGGTTGTAGATCTGGCAGTAACGAAAAGCAGCTGAACTGCTTCGCTTATGTTCTGTAAACTCGCTGTCAGAACTGTTACTTCAAAGACCACGCCATTATAACTGGGAATCGAAGAGAGGAATGTAAAGCATGTCTATTCCAAATACTAGTATCTTCTCAGCATTGACACATAGCGCCCCCCTCCGGCCATCCCGAGCATTGATCTCCTTCCTCCTTGGCCCTCTGGTCTCAGGAATAATTTTTTATTTTTATTTTATTTATTTAATGCGTTTTTATATAGCGCAGACTTTACCCGAAGGTGTCAGAGCGCTTCACAATAGGCAAAGTAAAGATACATGAAGAGAAAAATTACAAGTGTGCCTGCCACAAAAACAAATGTTACATTACATGAGGCAAGTGATAATTGTGCAAGTATCAAGAGCAAAAAAATACATGAGGTAGCAAACGATACGTTACGAAAGGAAAAAGTGACGTGTGCAGGATACAAGAGCAAATAAAGTACGAGTAGAGGTAAAAAAAGAAATAAAATTGCAATAAATGGTAGACACTCAAAACACTAAAACTATAGTTACGTTACATGAGGCAGTGGTGGCCGTTGTGCATATATCAAAAGCACACAAGAAATAAGAGGTAGCAAATGATACGTTGTAAAAGGAAAGGTGCTGTGTGCAAGTTACAAAAGAGTACAAAATACAGGTAGAGGTATAATACTGCACTAAATGGCAGACACTCAAAACACAAAAACACCCTGGGAAGGCACTTCTATAGGCATGGAGAACAGATTTTCCTATAATGGAAGGACTTCCTTCAGAAAACAGAGGGCTTGAATTAAATTTGGAAGTGTCTTTGAAGGAGGAGAGCTTTGAGGTTGGTTTTGAAGGCCTGGGAAGAGGTGGTGGTCCGAAGCTGAGGCGGAAGTGAGTTCCAGATTCTCACCGCGTTGCCTGAAAAGGATTGGGCCATCGATCTTTCCTTCTTGAAAATGGGTGGTTCAAGTAATAACCTTTCTGCATTACGTGATGGTCTGGAGCCCCCAGAGAGTTTCAGTTTATTCACCAGGTAGCGAGGGGAGGAGGCGTGCAAGGCTTTGTGGGTGATGCATGCAGTTTTGTAGATAGATCTTGCCTCTATGGGAAGCCAACAGAGGGTGGATAAAATGGGTGTGATGTGGTCGCTTCTTTTGGCCCCATATATGAAACGAGCTGCTGAATGGAGAATAGACTTCAGGGGGGAAAGGTGGGATTTGGGAAGGCCAGTAAGAAGAGAGTTGCAGTAGTCCAATCTGGAGAGAACCAGCGATTGGACCAGGGTTTTAAGGTCGTGCTCCGGGAAGAAGCGACGAATCCCCCAAAGAAGGCGCAATTGGTGTCGAGCAGACTTTGCAATGGAGTCGATGTGGGAGAGTAGATTGAGTTTTTTGTCGAGTATGACACCAAGGGATTTTGCGCTCTCGACAATGATGGGTTTATTGTTCATTAGATTGATCTGATCCATCCATGATTGCACTGGGGGATGAGAAAGTGAGGAGGAGAGGAGGAGGAATTCTGTTTTGGAGGGATTCAGAATCAGTTGATGAGTTAACATCCAGTTTTGAATGGAGTCGAGAGTAGAGCTAAGGAAGGAGAGATCGTGAGTGGAGGCCACCTTAAGGTAGATCTGAGTGTCATCCGCATATAGATGATAGTGGATCCCGGATTTACTCAGGAGATTTCCCAGCGGTTCTAAATAGAGATTGAACAGTGTGGGTGCAAGTATGGAGCCTTGAGGAACACCCTGCCTGACCACTAAAGGAGCTGAAAGACTGTTTGCAATTTTGACCATTTGGGATCTATCAGAGAGGAAGGAGGCAAACCATTTGAGCACAGTGCCAATAATAACAGCACCAGCGCCGACCCTCCGGGCATTTTATATCCCAAATCTGGAGAAAAAAAACTAAAAAACAAGACACAACACGACCACGTACACTAAGCAACACAAGATACAACACAAATCTGACAAGAACACCACACTCTAAGGTTTCTGTAACAATACCTCCACGACGGACCTAATCACAGCAAAATACGGAAATGTGCCCTCTCAACCTTTGTCAAGGGTGGCCTGGGGACAAAAAGCAACCCTATCAAAAATGTTCAAACCAGCTCTACTCCCTTCCTCTCTTCTCTCTCTCTCTCTCCCCTTGCCTTCTCCAATTAACCTCAGGAGGCTGGGGAACTTACGGAGGCAGCAACAGAGGCATGGGTTTCAAATTCATGTACATTGGTTCCAGCTCCCCCTTCCCATAAACCCCATTTCCTCGTATGAAATGCCCGATGGAATAAAAGACCAGTCCGACCCTTATCGATGCATATTTATACATTTCTGGAATTCACGTAGCTGTCCCAGTTAGGCCTGGAAACTTGAGACAGATTAAGGTTTTCAGGCATATTCCACTTAAACATTTGCAAATTTGCCTTTAAGATTATGCAGAGTGTGAGAAAGTAGCCTCTTTCTAGCCTAGTTACCCCCACTTTTGGCCTGTTTGTGAGTATATGTCAGGGTGTTTTCACTGTCTCACTGGGATCCTGCTAGCCAGGGCCCAGTGCTCATAGTGAAAACCCTATGTTTTCAGTATGTTTGTTATGTGTCACTGGGACCCTGCTAGCCAGGACCCCAGTGCTCTTAAGTTTGTGGCCTATATGTATGTGTTCCCTGTGTGATGCCTAACTGTCTCACTGAGGCTCTGCTAACCAGAACCTCAGTTGTTATGCTCTCTCTTCTTTACAAATTGTCACTAACAGGCTAGTGACCAATTTTACCAATTCACATTGGCATACTGGAACACCCTTATAATTCCCTAGTATATGGTACTGAGGTACCCAGGGTATTGGGGTTCCAGGAGATCCCTATGGGCTGCAGCATTTATTTTGCCACCCATAGGGAGCTCTGACAGTTCTTACACAGGTCTGCCACTGCAGCCTGAGTGAATTAATGCCCACATTATTTCACAGCCATTTTACACTGCACATAAGTAACTTATAGGTCACCTATATGTCTAACCTTCACCTGTTGAATGTTGGGTGCAAAGTTACTTAGTGTGTGGGCACCCTGGCACTAGCCAAGGTGCCCCCACATCGTTCATGGCAAATTCCCCGGACTTTGTGAGTGCGGGGACACCATTTCACGCGTGCACTATACATAGGTCACTACCTATGTATAGCGTCACAATGGTAACTCCGAGCATGGCCATGTAACATGTCTAAGATCATGGAATTGTCGAGACAATTCCATGATCCCCGAGTCTCTAGCACAGACCCGGGTACTGCCAAACTACCTTTCCCGGGGTTTCACTGCAGCTGCTGCTGCTGCCAACCCCTCAGACAGGTTTCTGCCCTCCTGGGGTCCAGCCAGTCTCCCTTTGGAAAAAGGTGTCAGGGCTGGGGAGGAGTATCCTCCCCCAGCCTCTGGAAATGCTTTGATGGGCACAAATGGTGCCCATCTCTGCATGAGCCAGTCTACACCGGTTCAGGGATCCCCCAGCCCTGCTCTGGCGCAAAACTGGACAAAGGAAAGGGGAGTGACCACTCCCCTGACCTGCACCTCCCAGGGGAGGTGCCCAGAGCTCCTCCAGCGTGCCCCAGACCTCTGCCATCTTGGATTCAGAGGTGTGCTGGCACACTGGACTGCTCTGAGTGGCCAGGGCCAGCAGGTGACGTCAGAGACTCCTTCTGGTAGGCTCTTACCTGTGTTACTAGCCTATCCTCCTTCCTAGGTAGCCAAACCTCCTTTTCTGGCTATTTAGGGTCTCTGCTTTGGGGAATTCTACAGATACCGAATGCAAGAGCTCACCAGAGTTCCTCTGCACTTCTCTCTTCACCTTCTGCCAAAGGATCGACCGCTGACTGCTCAGGACGCCTGCAAAACTGCAACAAAGTAGCAAAGACGACTACTGCAACCTTGTATCGCTTCATCCTGCTGTCTTTCTCGCCTGTTTCCTGGTGGTGCATGCTCTGGGGGTAACTTGCTTCCTTCTTGCACCAGGAGCTCTGAAGAAATCTCCAGTGGGTCGACGGAATCTTCCCCCTTCAACCACAGGCAACAAAAGACTGCATCACCGGTCCTCTGGGTCCCCTCTCAGCACGACGAGCGTGGTCCCTGGAACTCAGCAACTCTGTCCAAGTGACTCCCACAGTCCAGTGACTCTTCAGTCCAAGTTTGGTGGAGGTAAGTCCTTGCCTACCCACGCTAGACTGCATTGCTGGGTACCGCATGATTTGCAGCTGCTCCGGCTCCTGTGCACTCTTCCAGGATTTCCTTTGTGCACAGCCAAGCCTGGGTCACCGACACTCTAACCTGCAGTGCACAACCTTCTGAGTTATCCTCCGGCGTCGTGGGACTCCCTTTTCTGACTTTGGGGGGACTCCGGTTCACTCCTCTTCTAAGTGCCTGATCCGGTACTTCTGCGGGTGCTGCCTGCTTCTGTGAGGGCTCCCTGACTTGCTGGGCGCCCCCTCTGTCTCCTCATCCAAGTGGCAACATCCTGGTCCCTCCTGGGCCACAGCAGCATCCAAAAACCCTAACCGCGACCCTTGCAGCTAGCAAGGCTTCTTCACGACGTTGGACATCCATCCTCCAAAGGGGAAGTTTCTAGCCCTCTTCGTTCTTGCAGAATCCACAGCTTCTACCATCCGGTGGCAGCTTCTTTGCACCCTCAGCTGGCATTTCCTGGGCATCTGCCCACTCTTGACATTGTTACAACTCTTGGACTTGGTCCCCTTGTTTCACAGGTACCCATGTCCGGAAATCCACTGTTGTTGCTTTGCTGGTGTTGGTCTTCCTTGCAGAAACCCCCTATCGTGACTTCTGTGCTCTCTGGGGGGGTTATAGGTGCACTTTACACCTACTTTGCAGGGTCTTGGGGTGGGCTATTCTTCTAACCCTCACTGTTTTCTTACAGTCCCAGCGACCCTCTACAAGCTCACATAGGTTTGGGGTCCATTCGTGGTTTGCATTCCACTTTTGGAGTATATGGTTTGTGTTGCCCCTATACCTATGTGCTCCTATTGCAATCTATTGTAACTTTACACTGCTTGCATTACTTCCTTTTGATATTACTGCATATTTTTGGTTTTGTGTACATATATCTTGTGTATATTTGGCATCCTCATACCGAGGGTACTCACTGAGATACTTTTGGCATATTGTCATAAAAATAAAGTACCTTTATTTTTAGTATATCTGTGTATTGTGTTTTCTTATGATATTGTGCATATGACACCAGTGGTATAGTAGAAGCTTTGCATGTCTCCTAGTTCAGCCTAAGCTGCTCTGCTATAGCTACCTTCTATCAGCCTAAGCTGCTAGAAACACCTCTTCTACACTAATAAGGGATAACTGGACCTGATACAGAGTGTAAGTACCCCTTGGTACCCACGACAAGCCAGGCCAGCCTCCTACACAGAGGCATTTTCAAATGGGCAAATTTATATACTACTAAGTGCAATCGCATGTTTGCAACAGCACATAATTTTTTTTATCCTTTTTTCCTCAACAAGGAAAACATTTTTATCAGTGCAGAAACACCGTTCTGTAGACCCTTAGCAATTCTGGTGGTGGTCCCTTCCCACTCCGACCTCAGAATTGTATTTCTTGCCGGAGTAAGTTTCTGATCATTTCTATTGTGGGAATGGGTTGGTTAGGTGTTCCCAAGCTTTTCAAGGGATGCCACCCACTGCCACCTCAGTTTGCACAAACTTCGGTATAGGAATTTCTGCTCCACAATGTTATGCTTTTGTGAGGTTTTATTAGGTATAAGTAAATGGGTTTAGGAGCACAAGTCCACTTTTTATGAATATCTTGTACGTGTAAATCAGGCCTTTTAAGATTGTAAGTGAGATTTACACATGCAGATGGCTTTAAGAATCAGACCCAAAGTGTACTTTCGTTATTATAACAGGGAGGAATATAATGTGTGAGTCTGTGTGGTTTATTTTCATCCCCCCACAATTTATTTTTAACACTGTTTGCCTTATGGGTACCTGTGAATGCCTGCCAGTTCCTGTGCCACCCGGCCCGTTCCTTGGTTCCTAGAACATCTACAAAGAAGTGAAAAGGAATACAGACACCCACCATGCCACTTACCATTGTCTGACACCGTAGAACACAGCCAGGCATCTGTGTTGTTGTCATAAAGGCAGTCATACCAGAGATTCAATGTTTCATCTTCTGACAAGATCCACCAAGACTATGGAGAGGAGACAAGAGAGTTCAGAAACATCGAAGTAAGACAAACTTGAGATGCTGCTAAAGTTCATCAACTTCACCCCAAATGATTTTGAGGACCAGCTGATGTGTCCTTTCCCACACAACCCCTAATCTCAACCAGGAGCTTACACCAGCCCCACAGGAGTCCATCATTGCCTTCACCAGGATGCCCCGTGCCTGAACTAGTGCACCAAGAGTAAAAAACAACTTTGGGAGTGAGCTACATTCTAGCACCTACTTCAAGCTGGCCAAGAGGTCACCCCAGTCACATGGATGCCAGATCCCGTCATAGCCATGCACATAACCATTATCATGTGGACACCAGCAGGCTTTCTGGGAGTCATAGCAACCCATCAGGAGCACCACTGATAATAAGGATAGGAACTCAAAATCCAGGGAGATCATTACAACCTTCCTGAAATCCAGCCCATACCATGCATGGCTCTCCAGGAGAATGTCCTAGCCCCCCTGATCTCCTTTGTTAGGCCTAATACAGTTAACTGTTAGGTACTGAGGGCCGGCCGAGAAAAATCCTTTCTGATCGTGTGATGTCCTTGTTTGCGTTGAAGCCTGCAGGGCAAGGGCAGGTGAGACTGTGCGATCTGCCAAAAACTCGCATGGTTTGTCATATCATAATGTTTATGTACATCTGACTCCCAAAATCCGATTTAAATTTTGAACATCTTAAAAACACAGACAGTCTACTGTGTTAAGAACAATGGGAGAATCCTCCACATGTTACCAATTAAGATTTAAAATGGCTACCAATCGCAGCCAGGGTTAAGTTTAAAGGCTGTCTCTGGCACAAAAGATATTTCCTGGGGGCTAAGTGAATTATATCATTTTAGTTATATGTCTTGGGAAATGCTTTGGGGAATTACCCTGCACTAGGGTTTTTGACACAAATCTAAACCTATATATATATATAATGACCAATGAATTACATCTCTCCTTTCTGGACCACGGATGGACGGGAAGGGAATTAAGCCATCATAATGGCCAGAGAATATTTATAGTTTTCTTATCTTTTAGTCTCTGTAGCAGATTTCGGATGCATTTATTTAGGCTAATTGATTGAAGAGGTGGACAGTGCAAATGATAAAAGCCCCTGGTAGCCACTAGTGAGAGGTATATGGGGCCGTATTTATACTCTGGTTGCGCCGAATTTGCGTCGTTTTTTTCGACGCAAATTCGACGCTAAACTAACGCCAACTAACGCCATATTTATACTATGGCGTTAGACGCTTCGGGCGCCAAAGTGCCCGGAGTGTGCGTCATTTTTTAGCGTGAACCCCTTCCTTGCGTTAATGATATGCAAGGGAGGCGTTCCCGTCTTAAAAAATGACTCCCAGGCCTTTACGTGGTATTTATACTCCCGGGCAAAAATGACGCCCGGGAGTGGGCGTGGCCAAAAACGGCGCATTTGCGCCGCTTTTTAACGCCTGGGTCAGGCATGGCGTTAAGGGACAAGTGGGCTCAAAATGAGCCCAGAGTGCCCTCCCCTGCCCCCAGGGACCCCCCCTGCCACCCTTGCCCACCCCAGGAGGACACCCAAGGACGGAGGGACCCATCCCATGGACATTAAGGTAAGTTCAGGTAAGTTTTTTTTTTTTTTTTTTGTGGCATAGGGGGGCCTGATTTGTGCCCCCCTACATGCCACTATGCCCAATGACCATGCCCAGGGGACAGAAGTCCCCTGGGCATGGCCATTGGGCAAGGGGGCATGACTCCTATCTTTACAATGATAGGAGTCATGTTGATGGGGGATGGGCGTCGTTAAAAAATGGGGCAAGTCGGGTTAAGACGATTTTTTCGACGCAACCTGACTTGCCCCATTTTAAGACGCCCATACGCCATTTTCCCCCTACGCCGGCGCTGTCTGGTGTACGTGGTTTTTTTCCACGCACACCAGGCAGCGCCGGTCTGGTAGCGCCGGCTAACGCCATTCAATAAATACGGCGCCCGCATGGCGCTTCAGAATGGCGTTAGACGGCGCTAAATTTTTTGACGCTAAACTGCGTTAGCGCAGTTTTGCGTCAAAAAGTATAAATATGGCCCATGGTCTCTGGTAAAACATTGTGCCTTTTGGTTTACCATATACGTCCTCTGTTCAGCCGCTGGCTTACCTTGTCTAGCGTTGCTACCAAAAGAAGCACCAGAATGATGATATGAAGGGCCGAAACGCCAAAGAGGAGGAGACTCATCGTCCAATCAGCTGTGGGTAGCGATCTACAGAAAATACCACATATGAGCAGATCCGTCAGTTATGTATCACTGAATTCCATCGCTGCAAACCAATGTTTCAATATACTACAATCATTTTTGTGCTCAGAATCTGTTTATTAATTTTCAACAGTAACATACATGAATACTGGTCATGCAACACAATATGTGAAGCCAACAGAGTATGCAATATAGAGGGAAAATCATATAGATTGACCATATCACAGGTCATGAGACAAGCATAGGGAGAAGTATAGAGAGTCAAATATATAGAGAGAGCACAATCCAGAAGCATCTGTATGACAACCCTGACATTGTGCATCAACCAGGTCCCCCTTACAGTCTCATGATAGAATATAACATTATGGACAGGGCAGGTCTTGATTTCCCCCCTACACACGTGATAGGCAGAGTACAGTATCTGGTTTGTGTGTGTGTTCAGGTCGGCCTCCCACAGAGCGAATTCGAAAAATAACAACAGCATGAAGATTGGACCACAGTGGCTCTCCAAACTGGTATCGTCCCAAAGACAGGGAAGGGGCCCAGCGGGCACAGCAGCGGATAACAGGGGAAGAAAATGAAGTGATCCGTCCTTCAAGTGTGATCAGGCGGAGGCCTAGGATAATTGTGCAGTAGTCTGCTGGAATCGCGAACCATATAGTGTTTTAAATGTGTCCCAGAGCTTCCTACCAGAAGATTGTGAGCTGTGGGCATGTCGATCAAATGTGCTTGAAATCCCCGTCTGGCGCCCCACATCGCCAACAAGCAGCGGAAGCTTTTGGAAACACGATTTGGAAGGGGGCTGCATTGTAATCCACTGGAACATCAGTTTATAGGCTAACTCCTGATTTAAAATGCTTCTATGTGTTTTGGGGATCTTCCTCCACAAAAAGGTCCCATTGCTGCTGCATGATTTCTGTCGCACTATCCGACTCCCATTTCATCTGGTACGGGTGGCTAGGAAGTAGCCAAGATGGTTGAAGGACACTATAGGTCCTGGAAATCAGGCCCCCTGATCCCTCGTATTGCCGAATTAACTTCTAGAATGGGTTTTTTTGGGGGGATGGAGCACCCAGTGTCTTAGCTGGAAGTAATAATGCCTAAGTTTGTCAAGAATACTGAAATCCAACTTGCATTACTCAAATAATTTAATCTGCTGTCCTTGAAAATGATCCTGTAGAACCCTACACTCACACTTCTCCCAAGCGGGAAAGGATCCCAAGCTGCGCCTAGGTATAAAGTCTGGATTATGTGTGATGGGGGAAGGGAATAAGGTCAAGCTGTACACAATGGCCACTTTATCCTATATCTCCAGCACTGGTCAGGTAGGGGCTGCGAGGTACGCGCTGCGAGGGGGATGGCACTTCGGCAACCAAGCCAAATCCCACAGAGGCCTGCAGGCCACCACCTGGTCCACATGGAATCAGTGCTTCTTGCTTTACCTAACTACCCACCGTAAATGAGCAGCACAATAGGAGTCGAGAAGGTTAGGGCACGTCAGTTCACCACAATTTCTAGGGAGCATGAGTAGGGTATTGGAAATATAGTGTTGCCTTCCTTTCCATGTAAAGGTAACGAGACCAATCTGCATTTAGAAAATATCCTAAGCTGGGACAGAGGTCAGAAAGGTCTGAAAAAATAGAGCAAGTGAGGTAGATTATTCATTTTAACCACACTGACCCGGCCTAACCAGGGAATGTGTAATAGTTTCTACCAGCGCAGATCTTCTAGGATGGCCCTACAATAGTTGAGCCAGTTAGCCTGAGACCAAGTCTGCAATGAGCTTGCAATATTAGGGCCCAAATATTGGATAGAGTGCATAGCCTATTGGAAAGGAGCCAAATCCTGCAGACCCAAGAGGTGTTGCAGTAAAATTTTATGGTTAAGTGCCTGAGATTTGGACATACTGATCTTATAGCCGAGGCTAACTCAAACTTCTGCAACTTCTACACTACTGCCGTAAGAGTGGTGGCAGGCTCGGTCAGAGTCAGTAAAAGATCATCTGCATAGAACAGGATCCTATGTTCCCACAATCCACCATCCAAAGGTAATGCCAGCAATGTCCGATGCCTGATGATGGTGGATAGCTAATGGTCTACAACTAAAGCAAAAAGAAGAGGGGAAAAGGGACATCTCTGCTGGGTGCCTCACTGCAGCGGAATGGGTGTAGTAGGTTGACAGTTCACCCAGATGGTGGTAGTTGGTGCAGTATAGGAAGCCCATATCTTACTAACTATATTAGGACACAACCTTATCTGGACGAGAACTGCTCGCAGGAAGTCCCAGCTAACCCTATCAAGCACCTTCTCTGCGTGTAAGGACAGGAGAAGGGTGGGGATGTTATGATGGGCCTTTTCTACCTATCGGTGCTCTATGAAGCCCACCTGATCATGGTCAATCAGCCCAGACAAAAGAGGCTCGAGATGATTAGCCAGCATCTTAGGGTAAATCTTACTGTCAGTGTTTAGCAGTGCTATGGGCCGGTAAGTAGAGTAGTGAGTAGCATTCTTGCCAGGTTTAAGGATGAGAGAGATTTCCGCCGTCGACATTGTAGGAGTTAGACAAGTACTATCAATGAAAGAGTAAAGAGCCCAAGCAAGTCGTCCTTCACGGAAGTGTATAAATCTTATAAAAGAAGACTGGTAAACTGTCTGGGTCCAGGGTCTTCCCCACCGAAGGCACTCCCACAGCTTTTTTAAGTTCCACTGCTGTGAAAGGCACCTCCCTGTCCTGAGTGATCTGTAGCTCTAGGGGCATCCCTAAGTTGTCCCGAAGATAAGCATGAAAGGCATCTTTGGTTCTACCCCCGCCTGTATAGAGTGCCCGGTAATAATCCCTTAAGGCCTCTTGTTTATCTGATTCCCTACTCACGTAGCCCGAGGTGTTAGTGCATAATTTTACAATATGGGATCGAGCACATTGGTGGTGAAGCCGGCATGCCAATAAAGTGCCAAGTTTGTTCCCCATCATAATATTTTTGCTTGAGAGCCAAAAGGGAGCGCTCTGCTTTGTTATTTCGATGTGCCCGCAATTTCCTTTGTAGTAGGGTGAGGTGTCATCTATTACTCCCCAAGGGATTGCATATATCTGTTCCCTCCAGGGCCCGAATCTCGTTGGTGAGTTTGGTCTCAAACAGGAGTGCTTCACATGGCTGTGCAATAACTGTGGAAGATATGACACCCCATATAGTTGCCTTGAAGCCATCCAATAGCATATGAGAAGGGGTGTCAGGCAGAGCACTGAGTTCAAAATATTCTTGAATCGCATTTTGGATAGCAGCCCTATCTACTGGATCACGTAGCAGCTGAGAAAAGACAGGGTAAAGCACCCTCTCTCAAATAGTAACATCAGAAAGCGCCCCCTAGGATCTCTAATTACACGTGTCAACTTTGTGAAGAAACCCCACTTGAAAATGATGCCCACCCCAAACATTTTAGTCTCGGTATATGCACAGTATTAGAATGGGTACCTAGGATGTGACATGCGAGGACAATCCTCCCTAAGCAAATGGGTCTCCTGTCTGGGTCATGGTGGAGGAAGTAGTGCCATATCTGCTTCCGCTTTCTGGGAGAGTTGAGCCCCTTCACGTTTAGGTAGAGGAGTTTGGTTTTGGTCAGAGTCCCCATAACCTATGTAATGGAAAGCGAGAAGGAGGGAATGGAGTCAATGTGGTTGCAGTAACAGTGCCACCAGAGTATGGTGGTAGGTCCCAGGAAGCTAACAATCCCAAACCAGTACCACGCTTCTCAAGCAGTCAAACATTATAGCATGCAAGGTGGATTGATAACCAGAAGACAACCAACAGGGCTCAACAAAGTGAGAATTTTTTATTCTCCGGGACCTGATCTGTGAACTGATAAGAAGCCCCATCAGAGTCTGAAGAGGTGTCCCCTCAGGCGAAGAAGTGCCCCAAATGGGCGGGAGAGACCAGACAGGAAAATAACAGCCAGAAATAAATAGCCTGGGGGCACATACAGGTAACTAAACTAGCCCACTAGTACAAAACTCTACTAAAGGTCAGACAAAGAAGTCCATCCAAAGGCCGCGGGGCCTTCAAAGGAAAAAGAAAGGTTACCTAGATGGAGTGCTCCAGCTGAAACTGTAAGTTTGGCGTAGATCACTCAGGCAACAGTCATGTGTCTGCTCCAGAGAGATGAGAGGACTCCTGCTTCATGTTCTGTGGGTGGGATATGATGTCGTATCTTGCTGCTTGTAGGGCTTTTGCCTTCCCCAAGCCACCCCCGGATATCAACCATGCTTCAAGTGGGGCTCCATCTGCCGCCGTTGTTCACCATTCCATTGGTAGAGCAGGGTGAGTCCACTGATGTTTGAGTCTCTGTAATTCTCTTGAAATCCCTTTTTTAAGTGTCACTGGAGAGAGGTCTTGAAAGATTTGAAGTATGTGGCTCCGAAAGATCAAGTCAGCCTTACCCTTAGCCGCTCTCAGGATAGCCTCCTTCTCCTGAAAAAAGGTGGACTCTCATTAGGATGTCTGGGGTAGTGTCCGTACGGCCTGCCATGGCAGCAATGCAGTGAGCTCAGTCCAGGATCAGGGTTACCCTAGATGCGGAAGTTGTTTCTGTGACTCTGGTTCTCCAAATCTTCCTGTTTAGCTTGACGGTCAATTTGTTGGTCATCCAGAGCAAGAAGGCAACGCATGATCATCTCCTGATCCTCCATGCAAAAGTTAATTGTGCACTCAATGTCGTCCACACGTGTGCCCAACTCTGCATGCAGCTTTTGAAATCCACTTTAAGGGAGCCAATTTCTTGTTTAATATCATTGAGAAATTGGATCATGTAGTCTTCAGTGGTCGGTTGGGCCTTCACGGCTTTAGGAGCCTGTGTGGATGTTCCTCTTTAGTAGGCATGACTGATGGGGAGGACACCACAAAGCTGTCTTTGGAGGGCTTGCCCCTCTGCATATTATTGCGGGGTCAAACTAATGCCAGACACGAAGGAGGGAACCAGAGGGACAAACACAGGCCAGGTGTTGCCAAATCAGATAGGCCCACAAATATCCAAGAAGGAGGCCTTCCTGGGCAATTGGTAGGACCAGAAAGGTGAGCTATGTAGAGCTCTAAACCGAGGGGAACAGTAGTTTGAAAGAGAGGCACATCAAGGGATTCCTGCCAGTACAGCACCCCCAGTGTCCCCGCGATGCAAGATGCAAGCATGGAAATCCACACATTAAGCAGTTCATGCTGGTCTGCAGTGCAGAAAGTCTAAACCAATGAGTCTCCGGCCATTCGAAGTGCAGCAGTCAGCAGGGATGGAACCCAGAGGTCCCCCACACTGTGACACCAGAATTACGAGAAAAAAAAGGCAGGAGTTCTCCGTGCCAGTATTCACCCCCCGCCCCACGCTCTCCATAGCTAGGAAATCACTCTTGATGGGAGGCTCTAATTAAATTTACACCGCCTCAAGATCGCCACCAGCCACTGGGCCATCGCCCTGCGCCTCCAGGCTTGCATGGCAAGTATCACCAGGGGTACATCAGGGTCTCATCAAGGGGTCACAAAGCCCCACATTGTACAGCAGGGTTGTACAGCAGACACTCTCCCAGGAACGTGGCATTGTGGCTGTTACTGCGAATCCTTGCAAAATGGCAGCAGTCTGTCCAGGGTGAAGGCCTTCTTCCAGTTCCACTAGGCCCAACAGCATCACAGGTTGTGTGGCTCCCCACCACTTTCCCTGTCGTGCACGAGGCCTGTGTTACCAAGGGCAGACCTGGATCATCAGGAATAGATCACCAGGAGTACAGTGGTGGCATGGCATTGTGTCATTTATAGATTCATGTATGCAGCACACGGAGGGTCCCAGCCACTCGCCACGAGTCGGGCATAAGATGGCAGGTCAGGAAGTCTCGAGTCTGCCAAACGGGGGTGCTGGCAGAAATGCAGACGTCCGCAGATGTCCCTGCTTCCGCAACTATAGGATTGCTGAAGCCTTCTGTCCCCACTGTGCACAAGCGGTCGAAACTTCAGCAGTCTCCACGGGGTACTTCTCCTGCTATACTTCGATCAGCAGTCCAAGATGGCGGAAGCTCACAGACTCCAAAGGCAGGTCAACCCAACGCCTCCTCCCTGGGCTTTAATTGCTCGACCTGTGGACACCCAAGACCCCAAGGCAGGAAACGCAACCCAGTCAGGTAGGATCTGGAGTGGCAAGTCAAGTAGAAACAGGCTTAAAAGGTCGGGGGGATTCGGAGCAAGGACCAGACGCATCCTACTCCATTCCTGGCTAGGCCACGCCCAACATCAATTTTTTAAATATTTATGTAGATAATTCATAAATTACAGGCCAGAAAATAATTTGGTGATTGCATAGTATTAAAATACATAATACATTAATATATTCATAAAACGATCATGAATATATTTCTAGTGTTATGGTAAGTAATATGTAGAGTACCCCTTAGAGTGTGCTTTATAATATAGGAATTGACCCATCACAATATTATACGTCCAAACATACTTCAGAGTGTAAACATGTTTATGTAAGACAAGTGTTTCGGGTGTTATGGACTGCTCACGGGCTGATATCAGCCTTTACTATTTACAGACTTGTGTTTTAACCCCTTCCCCGCCAGGGACGTAATGGTTATGTCCATGGCAGCGCCCGTGTGGCGCCATGGACGTAACCATTACGTCCTGGGACTGGCAGTCGGGGGAAGCGCTAGCGCTTCCCCCGAGGGCCGCCCCCCAACACCCCCAGGCCAGGGCTGAAAGGGGAATCCCTTCCCCTTTCACGCCCACCTCCCCCCCACCCCCCCATGACATCAGCGCGCGATCGCGCGCTGATTTCATGGAAAGGGGGAATGACGCGCTGGAAGCCATTTGCTTCCAGCACGTCAAGGGAGAAGGTGAGTATTTCACCTTCCTGCGGGGTGGGGGTGCTCTGAGAGAGGCATCGAGGGAAAGGAAAGGGTTTTCCTTTCCCTCGATGTCTCTGAGCATTAGACACCAGGGATCTCGTTATGTGTGTGTGTTTATTGGTGTGGGGGAGCGACCCCTTGGGCAAGGGTCGCTCCCCTTTGGGGGCAAATGTTTTTTACGTCGTTTCTGCCCCCCCTGGGGGCAGATTGGCCCTATTTTTAGGCCGATCTGCCCCCAAGGGGGGCAGAAAGCCACTAGACACCAGGGATTTCGTTATGTGTGTGTGTGTGTGTGTGTTTATTGGTGTGGGGGAGCGACCCCTTGGGCAAGGGTCGCTCCCCTTTGGGGGCAAATGTATTTTACGTCGTTTCTGCCCCCCCTGGGGGCAGATTGGCCCTATTTTTAGGCCGATCTGCCCCCAAGGGGGGCAGAAAGCCACTAGACACCAGGGATTTCGTTATGTGTGTGTGTTTATTGGTGTGGGGGAGCGACCCCTTGGGCAAGGGTCGCTCCCCTTTGGGGGCAAATGTATTTTACGTCGTTTCTGCCCCCCCTGGGGGCAGATTGGCCCTATTTTTAGGCCGATCTGCCCCCAAGGGGGGCAGAAAGCCACTAGACACCAGGGATTTCGTTATGTGTGTGTGTGTTTATTGGTGTGGGGGAGCGACCCCTTGGGCAAGGGTCGCTCCCCTTTGGGGGCAAATGTATTTTACGTCGTTTCTGCCTCCCCTGGGGGCAGATTGGCCCTATTTTTAGGCCGATCTGCCCCCAAGGGGGGCAGAAAGCCACTAGACACCAGGGATTTTATTGTTGATTTTTATTTTTTGTGTTGGGGGGCGGCCCCTTGGGCAAGGGCCGCCCCCAGGGGCCCTCATGTATTTTTGGGCAGTTCTGCCCCCCTTGGGGGCAGAGAGGCCTATTTTTTTTAGGCCTTTCTGCCCCCAAGGGGGGCAGAATCCCAATAGCGCCAGAAATAGTATGTATGTATGTGTGCTTTGTGTTGGGGGGGTGGCCCCTTGGGCAAGGGTCGCTCCCCCCAGGGGCGCAATGTATTTATTGTCGTTTCTGCCCCCCTTGAGGGCAGATTGGCCCTATTTTTAGGCCGATCTGCCCCCAAGGGGGGCAGAAAGCCACTAGACACCAGGGATTTTATTGTTGGTTTTTATTTTTTGTGTTGGGGGGCGGCCCCTTGGGCAAGGGTCGCCCCCAGGGGCCCACATGTATTTTTGGGCAGTTCTGCCCCCCTTGGGGGCAGAGAGGCCTATTTTTTTTAGGCCTTTCTGCCCCCAAGGGGGGCAGAATCCCAATAGCGCCAGAAAGATATGTTTGTATGTGTGCTTTGTGTTGGGGGGTGGCCCCTTGGGCAAGGGTCGCTCCCCCCGGGGGCGCAATGTATTTATCGTCGTTTCTGCCCCCCTTGGGGGCAGATTGGCCCTATTTTTACGCCGGGCAGAAAGCCACTAGACACCAGGGATTTTATTGTTGGTTTTTATTTTTTGTGTTGGGGGGCGGCCCCTTGGGCAAGGGTCGCCCCCAGGGGCTCACATGTATTTTTGGGCAGTTCTGCCCCCCTTGGGGGCAGATATGCCTATTTTTTAGGCTTTTCTGTCCCCAAGGGGGGCAGAATCCCCATAGCGCCAGGGATACTATATGTGTGTGTGTGTGTGCTTTGTGTGGGGGTGTGGCCCCTTGGGCAAGGGTCGCCCCCCCAAAGGGTGCAATGTAATCTGGGCGATTTCTGACCCCTCCCCTTGGGGGTAGATTGGCCTATTTTTTTTTAGGCCCATCTTCCCCCAAGCAGAGAAGACTAGACACAAGGGAAAATGAAAAAATGGTTAGTGGCGGAGTGTTTGTCAACTGGCGAAGTATTTGCTTTTATGATAATAACAGTTTTTCTCCTTTTTGTTCTAGTTCAAAGCTTTTGCTGACTTTGCTGTGGCTTGTTGCAGTTTTGGCAGTAGTTGTCCTGCGGTTTGCGTAGTTGCATGTTTTAGGTAAGTAAATAAATTTACTCCAAGTGAGTATTGTTGCAATGCATGAATGACACGTTTGTTGGTGGTGTACTGAATGCAGGATTGTGTGTGAAATTGTCCTTAGAGTTATGCACAATGATTATTGTGTTGTCTTATGTCTAATTTGCTTTTTTTTTTCTCTTTTTAGTGGGATATCGTTGGTGATTGCTGTGGCTGTGCAGAGTAGTTGCTGGTGAGTCAAGCTTTTTCAGGCAAGTGAGCAGGATAGTTTTTGAGTTTATAATTCTTAGTGATAAACCTATACTTTGTTACTTATCTTACACAGTGCTGGTTGTTGGTGGTGTATTTGTCCAGTTAATTTTTGTAGGAAGGATCATGGCCAGCCGTAGGATGACTGCTCAGCAGGTTGTTAGTGTGCTTTTTGAGTCATCTTCTGACCATGAATATGAGACTGACTCTGCATCTGAGGCAGAGGAGGAAGTGTAGGATTCTGGAAGTGAATTTTCTGTCAGAGATGAATCATCTGATGATGAAGCCACTCTCAGTGCTGATGAAGGGCCTGTTTTAGAGGAGGACAGTGATATGCCAATGGTGCAGGAGCCAG
The DNA here is from genome assembly GCF_031143425.1 of Pleurodeles waltl. Classification (NCBI taxonomy): domain Eukaryota; kingdom Metazoa; phylum Chordata; class Amphibia; order Caudata; family Salamandridae; genus Pleurodeles; species Pleurodeles waltl. The sequence goes on along the minus strand of NC_090446.1, from coordinate 1,326,677,639 downwards.
CGGCTGAAAGGCTTCCCATTGGAAGACCTGACGCATGGGTTGCACCAAACATGGAGCAGCCACAGTTACCTGCGTTTACTGGTTTTCCAGGGTGTCGAGTTAATACGGAAAACTTTTTGCCCGTCAACTTTTTTGAGTTGTTTATGGACGATATATTTTGGGAAGAGATTGTTGAGCAGACTAATTTGTATGCAGAGCAGTTTTTGAGGGACAACGCTGCCAGACTTAGGCCACACTCTAGAGCTAGCCGGTGGATTCCCACAAATCTGGAAGAGTTGAAAAAGTTCTTGGGTTTAACTTTTTTGATGGGGCTGATAAGGAAGCCGTCGCTGTCTTCATATTGGTCTACTAGTCCCTTGATGGCAACTGCTATATTTCCTGCCATCATGAGTCGTAACCGGTATGAGCTTCTTCTTCGGATGTTGCATTTTGTAGATAATGCTTTAGCCTTGCCACGAGATCATCCTGATTCTGACCGTCTTTTTAAGATTAGACCTGTCCTTGATCATTTGGTAGATCGGTTTTCAGAGATCTATGTTCCAGGGAAAGAAATATCTGTAGATGAGTCTTTGGTCCTGTTCAAGGGTCGTTTGGTTTTTAGGCAGTACATTCCTAGCAAGAGGGCACGGTATGGAATTAAATTGTATATGCTGTCAGAAAGTAGTACAGGATATGTTTATAATTTCCGGGTCTACACTGGTAGGGATTCCAATATTGACCCCCCTGGTTGTCCTCCCACTTTTGGAGTTAGTGAGAAAATTGTGTGGGAACTTGGTAGACGACTGTTTAACAAAGGTCACCATTTATATGTAGATAACTTCTACACTGGAGTTCGGTTGTTCAAGGAGTTGTTCAGAGTGGACACTGTTGCTTGTGGCACAATCCTCTCTAATCGGAAAGGCTATCCAAAAGAGCTTGTCTGTAAAAAACTTGAGAAGGGACAGTGCAGTGCCTTGCGGAATGATGAGCTGCTAGCTCTGAAATTTGTAGACAAGAGGGATGTATACATGCTAAGCACCATCCATGATGAGAGTACTTCACCTGTGGCTGTTTGGAGTCAGGTTGCCGAAGTGCGCAAACCTGTGTGCCTCTTAGACTATAATAAGCACATGGGTGGTGTTGATAGAGTAGATCAGAGGTTAGAACCTTACACTGCTGCTCGTAAGTCTTATGTGTGGTATAAGAAATTAGCGCTTCACTTGTTCCACTTGGCAACTTTTAATGCTTTTGTTGTGTTTAAGGATAGTTCTCCAGAGTCAAGGATGACATTTGTGAAATTTCAGGAGTCTATCATAGCTAGCCTTGTTGTGCTGGAACAGGCAAGAGTTCCTAGAGAAGCAGTGGTGGAGGATGTGGCTAGATTGAAAGATCGTCACTTTGCTGAGCACATTCCTCCCACGGCCAAAAAAAACTTTCCTGCTAAGAGATGTAGAGTCTGTGCTCGAAGAGGTATCAGGAAGGAGACTAGGATGTACTGCCCTGATTGTCCTTCAAAGCCTGGGCTGTGTGTGGGTGGCTGTTTCAGGAGCTACCACACACAGAAGAATTATTGGGAAATTCCGTGAGCGTAAACTGGTGTTTTATATGTTTATATGTTCGGTTTCACGGTTGGCATTAGTCATGTATTCAGTTAGAGCTTTTGTGTTTGTAGTTTTGTACTAATTTATGATTAGTGGTTTCTTTGTTGTTTAAAAACAAAAAAAAGGGGATGGCATGTGTAGAGTGGCGCTTGGCTGGCGGCGTGGGTGGGGTGGCGCTTGGCTGGCGGTGTGTGTGGGGTGGCGCTTGGCTGGCGGTGTGTGTGGGGTGGCGCTTGGCTGGCGGTGTGTGTGGGGTGGCGCTGGGCTGGCGGTGTGTGTGGGGTGGCGCTTGGCTGGCGGTGTGTGTGGGGTGGCGCTTGGCTGGCGGTGTGTGTGGGGTGGCGCTTGGCTGGTGGTGTGTGTGGGGTGGCGCTTGGCTGGTGGTGTGTGTGGGGTGGCGCTTGGCTGGCGGTGTGTGTGGGGTGGCGCTTGGCTGGCAGTGCCGGCCAAACGCCAGTCCACACACTCATCAGCTGGTGTGATTGCTGTATCAGGCATGTGGGCGTATGAAAGTGATGGGCCCTTGACTGGCGCTGTCTGTGGATGCGAGTCTTGTAATGTGCTGGGCCCGTGGCTGGCGGCGTGAATGGTCTAGTGCATGTCATGTATGAAAGGTGTGTGAATGGACTGTAAAGCGGTTGGTGCCTTGTCGTGGCTTTACAGCTCACGAGCTGTGAGTCATTGGTTCAGTTTTTTGGCCTTTCAGTTATTACCAGTGCATTTCACTTTTGTGAAATCTCTTGTTAATAAAATTTGATCTACTGAACCATCACTCACCCTCGTGCCAAATCCAACCAGTATGTGTAGTACAAATGACAAAACCTGCTCCGCTGTAATCAGGCGTCGCAGCACACTTGAGACACGCTAGGTGCCTCGGGTGGGACCCCGATGATGGAAGCATGCCACCAACTTGGTTGGTGGGTGAGGGGTCTTCTTCACATAACCTAAGTGTGTTTCTTTTCACAATTTTAGTGTTTGGCACATCACGGACGTATGTGCACACATCAAAGTGATATATTCCAAAAATACCTGTGTTTGGGGTGGAGGGCCCACCTATGTTTTTGGTCCTGGGTGCGGCCGTCATGTAGGGAAACCTACAAAACCCAGAAACTTTTTAAAACTAGGCACCCCAAGGAGTCTAGGGAGGTGTGGCTTGCGTGGCTCCCCCAACATTTTCTTACCCAGACTCCTCTGTAAACCTCAAAATTTGCATAAAAAAGCATATTTTCCTGATTTTTCTTAGTAGGATCACCGCTCCAGCACAAAATTCCTACTCCCCAGTTTTCCCCTCAGTCTCCCAAGTAAAATGACACCTCACTTATGTGCGTCCCCAAAGCAGAGTCTGTCTAAAGATGTATAAAGGAATATGCCCTTATAAACTTGCTGTGCTATCCCTTCTATCCCTTCAGGTTTTGGGCCTTATTCTGTTGCAGGCACCTGGCCCACCCACACAAGTGAGGTATCATTTTTATCGGGAGACTTGGGGGAACGCTGGGTGGAAGGAAATTTGTGGCTCCTATCAGATTCCAGAACTTTCTGCCACAGAAATGTGAGGAACATGTGTTTTTTAGCCAAATTTTGAGGTTTGCAAAGGATTCTGGGTAACAGAACCTGGTCCGAGCCCCGCAAGTCACCCCTCCTTGGATTCCCCTAGGTCTCTAGTTTTCAGAAATGCACAGGTTTGGTAGGTTTCCCTAGGTGCCGTCTGAGCTACAGGCCAAAATCCACAGGTAGGCACTGTTTTCTTTCAAAAAATGGGATGTGTCCACGTTGCGCTTTGGGGTGTTTCCTGACGCGGGCGCTAGACCTACCCATGCAAGTGAGGTATCATTTTTATCGGGAGACTTGGGGGAACGCTGGGTGGAAGGCAATTTGTTGCTCCTCTCAGATTCCAGAACTTTCTGCCACAGAAATGTGAGGAACATGTGTTTTTTTAGCCAAATTTTGAGGTTTGCAAAGGATTCTGGGTAACAGAACCTGGTCCGAGCCCCGCAAGTCACCCCTCCTTGGATTCCCCTAGGTCTCTAATTTTCAGAAATGCACAAGTTTGGTAGGTTTCCCTAGGTGCCGGCTGAGCTAGAGGCCAAAATCTACAGGTATGCACTTCGCAAAAAACACCTCTGTTTTCTTCCAAAATTTAGGATGTGTCCACGTTGCGCTTTGGGGTGTTTCCTGTCGCGGGCGCTAGGCCTACCCACGCAAGTGAGGTATCATTTTTATCGGGAGACTTGGGGGAACGCTGGGTGGAAGGCAATTTGTTGCTCCTCTCAGATTCCAGAACTTTCTGCCACAGAAATGTGAGGAACATGTGTTTTTTTAGCCAAATTTTGAGGTTTGCAAAGGATTCTGGGTAACAGAACCTGGTACGAGCCCCGCAAGTCACCCCTCCTTGGATTTCCCTAGGTCTCTAGTTTTCAGAAATGCACAGGTTTGGTAGGTTTCCCTAGGTGCCGGCTGAGCTAGAGGCCAAAATCTACAGGTAGGCACTTCGCAAAAAACACCTCTGTTTTTTTCCAAAATTTAGGATGTGTCCACGTTGCGCTTTGGGGTGTTTCCTGTCGCGGGCGCTAGGCCTACCCACGCAAGTGAGGTATCATTTTTATCGGGAGACTTGGGGGAACGCTGGGTGGAAGGAAATTTGTGGCTCCTCTCAGATTCCAGAACTTTCTGCCACAGAAATGTGAGGAACATGTGTTTTTTTAGCCAAATTTTGAGGTTTGCAAAGGATTCTGGGTAACAGAACCTGGTCCGAGCCCCGCAAGTCACCCCTCCTTGGATTCCCCTAGGTCTCTAGTTGTCAGAAATGCACAGGTTTGGTAGGTTTCCCTAGGTGCCGGCTGAGCTAGAGGCCAAAATCTACAGGTAGGCACTTCGCAAAAAACACCTCTGTTTTTTTCCAAAATTTAGGATGTGTCCACGTTGCGCTTTGGGGTGTTTCCTGTCGCGGGCGCTAGGCCTACCCACGCAAGTGAGGTATCATTTTTATCGGGAGACTTGGGGGAACGCTGGGTGGAAGGAAATTTGTGGCTCCTCTCAGATTCCAGAACTTTCTGCCACAGAAATGTGAGGAACATGTGTTTTTTTAGCCAAATTTTGAGGTTTGCAAAGGATTCTGGGTAACAGAACCTGGTCCGAGCCCCGCAAGTCACCCCTCCTTGGATTCCCCTAGGTCTCTAGTTTTCAGAAATGCACAGGTTTGGTAGGTTGCCCTAGGTGCCGGCTGAGCTAGAGGCCAAAATCTACAGGTAGGCACTTCGCAAAAAACACCTCTGTTTTCTTCCAAAATTTAGGATGTGTCCACGTTGCGCTTTGGGGTGTTTCCTGTCGCGGGCGCTAGGCCTACCCACGCAAGTGAGGTATCATTTTTATCGGGAGACTTGGGGGAACGCTGGGTGGAAGGCAATTTGTTGCTCCTCTCAGATTCCAGAACTTTCTGCCACAGAAATGTGAGGAACATGTGTTTTTTTAGCCAAATTTTGAGGTTTGCAAAGGATTCTGGGTAACAGAACCTGGTCCGAGCCCCGCAAGTCACCCCTCCTTGGATTCCCCTAGGTCTCTAGTTTTCAGAAATGCACAGGTTTGGTAGGTTTCCCTAGGTGCCGGCTGAGCTAGAGGCCAAAATCTACAGGTAGGCACTTCGCAAAAAACACCTCTGTTTTTTTCCAAAATTTAGGATGTGTCCACGTTGCGCTTTGGGGTGTTTCCTGTCGCGGGCGCTAGGCCTACCCACGCAAGTGAGGTATCATTTTTATCGGGAGACTTGGGGGAACGCTGGGTGGAAGGAAATTTGTGGCTCCTCTCAGATTCCAGAACTTTCTGCCACAGAAATGTGAGGAACATGTGTTTTTTTAGCCAAATTTTGAGGTTTGCAAAGGATTCTGGGTAACAGAACCTGGTCCGAGCCCCGCAAGTCACCCCTCCTTGGATTCCCCTAGGTCTCTAGTTTTCAGAAATGCACAGGTTTGGTAGGTTGCCCTAGGTGCCGGCTGAGCTAGAGGCCAAAATCTACAGGTAGGCACTTCGCAAAAAACACCTCTGTTTTCTTCCAAAATTTAGGATGTGTCCACGTTGCGCTTTGGGGTGTTTCCTGTCGCGGGCGCTAGGCCTACCCACGCAAGTGAGGTATCATTTTTATCGGGAGACTTGGGGGAACGCTGGGTGGAAGGCAATTTGTTGCTCCTCTCAGATTCCAGAACTTTCTGCCACAGAAATGTGAGGAACATGTGTTTTTTTAGCCAAATTTTGAGGTTTGCAAAGGATTCTGGGTAACAGAACCTGGTCCGAGCCCCGCAAGTCACCCCTCCTTGGATTCCCCTAGGTCTCTAGTTTTCAGAAATGCACAGGTTTGGTAGGTTTCCCTAGGTGCCGGCTGAGCTAGAGGCCAAAATCTACAGGTAGGCACTTCGCAAAAAACACCTCTGTTTTTTTCCAAAATTTAGGATGTGTCCACGTTGCGCTTTGGGGTGTTTCCTGTCGCGGGCGCTAGGCCTACCCACGCAAGTGAGGTATCATTTTTATTGGGAGACTTGGGGGAACGCTGGGTGGAAGGAAATTTGTGGCTCCTCTCAGATTCCAGAACTTTCTGCCACAGAAATGTGAGGAACATGTGTTTTTTTTTAGCCAACTTTTGAGGTTTGCAAAGGATTCTGGGTAACAGAACCTGGTCCGAGCCCCGCAAGTCACCCCTCCTTGGATTCCCCTAGGTCTCTAGTTTTCAGAAATGCACAGGTTTGGTAGGTTTCCCTAGGTGCCGGCTGAGCTAGAGGCCAAAATCTACAGGTAGGCACTTCGCAAAAAACACCTCTGTTTTCTTCCAAAATTTAGGATGTGTCCACGTTGCGCTTTGGGGTGTTTCCTGTCGCGGGCGCTAGGCCTACCCACGCAAGTGAGGTATCATTTTTATCGGGAGACTTGGGGGAACGCTGGGTGGAAGGCAATTTGTTGCTCCTCTCAGATTCCAGAACTTTCTGCCACAGAAATGTGAGGAACATGTGTTTTTTTAGCCAAATTTTGAGGTTTGCAAAGGATTCTGGGTAACAGAACCTGGTCCGAGCCCCGCAAGTCACCCCTCCTTGGATTCCCCTAGGTCTCTAGTTTCCAGAAATGCACAGGTTTGGTAGGTTTCCCTAGGTTCCGGCTGAGCTAGAGGCCAAAATCTACAGGTAGGCACTTCGCAAAAAACACCTCTGTTTTTTTCCAAAATGTAGGATGTGTCCACGTTGCGCTTTGGGGTGTTTCCTGTTGCGGGCGCTAGGCCTACCCACGCAAGTGAGGTATCATTTTTATCGGGAGACTTGGGGGAACGCTGGGTGGAAGGAAATTTGTGGCTCCTCTCAGATTCCAGAACTTTCTGCCACAGAAATGTGAGGAACATGTGTTTTTTTAGCCAAATTTTGAGGTTTGCACAGGATTCTGGGTAACAGAACCTGGTCCGAGCCCCGCAAGTCACCCCATCTTGGATTCCCCTAGGTCTCTAGTTTTCAGAAATGCACAGGTTTGGTAGGTTTCCCTGGGTGCCGGCTGAGCTAGAGGCCAAAATCTACAGGTAGGCACTTCGCAAAAAACACCTCTGTTTTCTTCCAAAATTTTGGATGTGTCCACGTTGCGCTTTGGGGTGTTTCCTGTCGCGGGTGCTAGGCCTACCCACGCAATTGAGGTATCATTTTTATCGGGAGAGTTGGGGGAATGCTGGGTGGAAGGAAATTTGTGGCTCCTCTCAGATTCCAGAACTTTCTGCCACAGAAATGTGAGGAACATGTGTTTTTTTAGCCAAATTTTGAGGTTTGCAAAGGATTCTGGGTAACAGAACCTGGTCCGAGCCCCGCAAGTCACCCCATCTTGGATTCCCCTAGGTCTCAAGTTTTCAGAAATGCACAGGTTTGGTAGGTTTCCCTGGGTGCCGGCTGAGCTAGAGGCCAAAATCTACAGGTAGGCACTTCGCAAAAAACACCTCTGTTTTCTTCCAAAATTTTGGATGTGTCCACGTTGCGCTTTGGGGTGTTTCCTGTTGCGGGTGCTAGGCCTACCCACGCAATTGAGGTATCATTTTTATCGGGAGAGTTGGGGGAACGCTGGGTGGAAGGAAATTTGTGGCTCCTCTCAGATTCCAGAACTTTCTGCCACAGAAATGTGAGGAACATGTGTTTTTTTAGCCAAATTTTGAGGTTTGCAAAGGATTCTGGGTAACAGAACTTGGTCCGAGCCCCGCAAGTCACCCCATCTTGGATTCCCCTAGGTCTCTAGTTTTCAGAAATGCACAGGTTTGGTAGGTTTCCCTGGGTGCCGGCTGAGCTAGAGGCCAAAATCTACAGGTAGGCACTTCGCAAAAAACACCTCTGTTTTCTTCCAAAATTTTGGATGTGTCCACGTTGCGCTTTGGGGTGTTTCCTGTCGCGGGCGCTAGGCCTACCCACGCAAGTGAGGTATCATTTTTATCGGGAGAGTTGGGGGAACGCTGGGTGGAAGGAAATTTGTGGCTCCTCTCAGATTCCAGAACTTTCTGCCACAGAAATGTGAGGAACATGTGTTTTTTTAGCCAAATTTTGAGGTTTGCAAAGGATTCTGGGTAACAGAACCTGGTCCGAGCCCCGCAAGTCACCCCATCTTGGATTCCCCTAGGTCTCTAGTTTTCAGAAATGCACGGGTTTGGTAGGTTTCCCTAGGTGCCGGCTGAGCTAGAGGCCAAAATCTACAGGTAGGCACTTCGCAAAAAACACCTCTGTTTTCTTCCAAAATTTTGGATGTGTCCACGTTGCGCTTTGGGGTGTTTCCTGTCGCGGGCGCTAGGCCTATCCACGCAAGTGAGGTATCATTTTTATCGGGAGACTTGGGGGCACGCTGGGTGGAAGGAAATTTGTGGCTCCTCTCAGATTCCAGAACTTTCTGCCACAGAAATGTGAGGAACATGTGTTTTTTTAGCCAAATTTTGAGGTTTGCAAAGGATTCTGGGTAACAGAACCTGGTCCGAGCCCCACAAGTCACCCCTCCTTGGATTCCCCTAGGTCTCTAGTTTTCAGAAATGCACAGGTTTGGTAGGTTTCCCTGGGTGTCGGCTGAGCTAGAGGCCAAAATCTACAGGTAGGCACTTCGCAAAAAACACCTCTGTTTTCTCTAAAAAAAATGGGATGTGTCCACGTTGTGTTTTGGGGCGTTTCCTGTCGCGGGCGCTAGGCCTACCCACACAAGTGAGGTATCATTTTTATCGGGAGACTTGGGGGAACATAGATTAGCAAAACAAGTGCTATTGCCCCTTGTCTTTCTCTACATTTTTTCCTTCCAAATATAGGAGAGTGTGTAAAAAAGACATCTATTTGAGAAATTCCCTATAATTCACATGCTAGTATGGTCACCCCGGAATTCAGAGATGTGCAAATAACCACTGCTCCTCAGCACCTTATCTTGTGCCCTTTTCGGAAATGCAAAGGTTTTCTTGATAGCAATTTTTTACTCTTTATATTTCAGCAAATGAATTGCTGTATACCCGGTATAGAATGAAAACGCACTGCAGGGTGCAGCTCATTTATTGGCTCTGGGTTCCTCGGGTTCTTGATGAACCTACAAGCCCTATATATCCCCGCAACCAGAGGAGTCCAGCAGACGTAACGGTATATTGCTTTCCATAATCTGACATTGCAGGGAAAAATTACAGAGTAAAACGTAGAGAAAAATTGATGGTTTTTTCACCTCAATTTCAATATTTTTCTTTTTCAGCTGTTATTTTCTGTAGGAAGCCCTTGTAGGATCTACACAAATTACCCCTTGCTGAATTCAGAATTTTGTCTACTTTTCAGAAATGGTTAGGTTTCTGGGATCCAGCATTGGTTTCATGCCCATTCCTGTCACTGACTGGAAGGAGGCCGAAAGCACTAAAAAATGCAAAAATGGGGTATGCCCCAGTAAAATGCCAAAATTGTGTTGAAAAATTGGGTTTTCTGATTCAAGTCTGCCTGTTCCTGAAAGCTAGGAAGCTGCTGAGTTTAGCACTGCAAACCCTTTGTTGATGCCATTTTCAGGGGGAAATCCACAAGCCTTCTTCTGCAGCCACTTTTTCCAATTTTTTTGAAAAAAAACGAAATTTTCACTGTATTTTGGCCAATTTCTTGGCCTCCTTCAAGGGAACCCACAAAGTCTGGGTACCTCTAGAATCCCTAGGATGTTGGAAAAAAAGGACGCAAATTTGGCTTGGTTAGCTTATGTGGACAAAAAGTTATGAGGGCCTAAGCGCGAACTGCCCCAAATAGGCAAAAAAAGGCCTGGCACAGGAGGGGGAAAAGGCCTGGCAGCGAAGGGGTTAAGGTAAGCTTTTCGTGTGTACAGATTAGTATGCCAAAGAGTACTCTATTTTTCTATTGCGTTTGTTTTTTTTACCACATTTCCTCGGTCTTTATTTTCATCGCCAGTGGTTTTATTGATCCTTCTCACAAACATTTAAGGGGAGCTACATCCCAAAAATCTGTTTGTGTCTATAAGACACCTTCTCCCTCATGCTTTAAAAGACTCTGTGAAGAGGCACTCATTCTCAAGTCTCAACGCTATCTTAACTTTTTAAGGGCCAGCGCCTGGTTTTTTGGCAAAACTAAAGCATAATTTAGTTCTTCCTGAAAATCTGTAAATCTGAATATCTCTGCATGTTGTATAAAACAACCTTCAATCTAGCCTTTTAAAGATGGTGGCTAGAATTTAGAAGACAGGATGGTGAGACAGCAGTTCTATGGGTAGATCATAAACAGTTGTGTCAACTTTGTTCAAAATCAGACATTACGATAAAATCATCAGGGTACATGTGTGTGCTGGCAAACAGATTGTAAGAAAGATATTACTTCTGTGGCATCTCCATTTACTTCCAGTGATGTTTTGGCAATTATTATTGTTTGTTACATAAATAGATCAAGGATCGGTCATACGTTGACCAAAACAACTAACAGCAAGGTGGCACCTCTGTGACAAGTAGGCCATGGGTGAAAACACCAAGAATTAGAAGGTTCAAGGGGAGTGTGTTAGGGGTCCGTCAGGTATCACCCCTCAGCTTAACTGCTTACATAAACAAGCATTGGCACAGTCATTCATTTTTTGACATAGAGTATCTTCTGTGTTATCCTGAGCACCTCTTCGAAAAATGATCTTTACATTTTTGCCACCTTCTGGGCACATGAAACAAACCCAACCTTCCATCACTCCAAGATGGCACCCAGAGTAAACCAGGTGTGACTACCAGGGCCCCAGTCATGTGACTGGAGGAACAAGACAGATGGAAATGCCCTTTTTTTAAAAACCAAAATCAGAAATTCTGAAAAACAGACCCTAAACATAGATAGGGCCTGTGACACTGAACTCTCTCATACATTTATTTTTCTTTCAACCATCTTGTGAGCACATGAAATAAACCTAAGGGCCCCACTGGCAGAAAGTGTCGTAGAGTGGAGTGATGAAGAGTGATGTGGAGTGGGATGGAATAGGGTGGAGTGGATTGGAGTGGAATGTGTTAGTTGATTGGATTGGAGTAGAGTGGGTGGACTGGATTTGGGTAGAGTGGGGTGGATTGGAGTGGAGTGAATTGAAGTGGGGTTTGGTGGATTGGATTGGGGTGGGGTGGATTAGATTCAATTGGGGCGGGTGGATTGAATTAGAGGGATAGGACTGGGGTGGGGCGTGGACTGAATTGTGGTGGGTGGATTGGACTGGAATGGGGTGGTGTGGTGTGAAGGGGTGAATTGGAGTAGGATGGATTTGACTGAATTGGCATGGGATGGATTTGATTAGGTGGATTACATTTATGGGATTGGAGTGGGGTGGATTGGATTTCTGGATTGAATTGGGATGGATTGAACTGGAGAGGTGTGCATTGGACTACGGTGGTGTGGATTGGAGTGAGGTGGACTGGACTGTAGTTGGGTGGATTGGATTGGAGCGGTGTGGGGTGGATTGGATTAGGGTACAGTGGGGTGGAGTGAAGTAGATTGGATTGGAGAAGAGTTGGTGGATTAGAGTGGAGTGCGTTCGGTTGGAGTGGGGTGTACTGGATTGGATTGCAGTGGGGTGGATTGAAATGGGGTGAGGTGGATTGGGGTGGAAAGGGTGGGATGGATTGGACTTGGATGGAGTGGGGTGGGGTGGAGTGGAGTGAATTGACTGGATTGGGGTTGGTTGGATTGGGGTGGCTTGGGCTGGGGTAGACTGGACCCCATTGGGATGGATTGGAGTGGGGTGGATTGGATTGGAGTGGGGTGTTTTGGATTAAGTGGTTTGGATTAGATGTGATGGTTGGATTGGAGTGGGGTAGACTGGATTTGAGTGGATTGGTTTGATTAAAATGGACTGGATTGGATTTGAGTAGGGTGGATTAAGGTGAACTGGATTAGAGTGCGATAGATTTGAGTGGGTGGGTGGATTGCAGTGGGTGGATTGGGTTGTGGTGGATTGGATTGGAGTTGGGTGGATTGGATTGCAGTGCAATGGAATGGATTTGAGTGGGTGGATTGGACTGGACTGGACTGGGGTGGGTTGGATTGGAATGCAGTGGTTTGCCCTGGAGTGGGGAGGATTGGATTGGAGTGGAGTGGATTGAAATGGGGAAGATTGGGGTGGGTGGAGAGGATTGGATCGGGGTGGAGTGAGGAGGGGTGAAGTGGATTGGGCTGGATTGGTGTGGGATGGCTTGGACTGGAATGGGGTAGATTGGGGTGGAGTGGGGCATTAGCTTGTTGGAGTAACATCTGTGCTATTTAAACTGTCCAGCTAATAAGTAGATAGCAAGCAGCTGTAAGTGCCTGTCAGCATTACAGGTGTGGACGTTTAACACGCCTGTCAGACGATTGGGAACATGGCAGCTTCAGCTGGTTTACTATGGGCATCATCTTGGAGTGGAGGTAAGTTAGGTTTATTTCATGTGCTCACAAGATGGTTGAAAGAAAAATAAATGTATGAGAGAGTTCAGTGTCACAGGCCCTATCTATGTTTAGGGTCTGTTTTTCAGAATTTCTGATTTTGGTTTTTAAAAAAAGGGCATTTCCATCTGTCTTGTTCCTCCAGTCACATGACTGGGGCCCTGGTAGTCACACCTGGTTTACTCTGGGTGCCATCTTGGAGTGATGGAAGGTTGGGTTTGTTTCATGTGCCCAGAAGGTGGCAAAAATGTAAAGATCATTTTTCGAAGAGGTGCTCAGGATAACACAGAAGATACTCTATGTCAAAAAATGAATCAGAATAATGTAGTGTTTACCAGCCCACTGTGGAGTGGTACTGTATTTAGGTTCATGTGTATGTGACAAAGGGGAGCATAATTAAAGAAAATACATGTTTTTGGCAATAAAATAGTTAATTAAAAAGTTTCATTAAGCAACACCATATCTATCTATCTATCTACATATGTGTATATATAAAAGGTTATAGGGACACTATAGTTAGGTTTACGTTTTAAATGTACAAAACCATAGAAATTCACCGTTTATGGTAACTATAACACATGCTCTAAGGTAACTATAATTCACACCCCCGCCATGCACAGTTTTTTCATCAAATAGTTTGCAACAAATATTACATTGATATTATCAATGATGTTATCAAAGATGTCATGAGTGCCGTGATTTTTGGGGTAATTAGCAGTGCATGGCAAGGGCACGAGTTTGACAAGCTGCAGCCAAGCCACAGCAAACAGCTATGTCCCAGAAGTGGGCACCCCGGGACATAGCAGGAATCGGCCCTGGGGTGGTGGCGTTCCCGAGGGCCATCATTGGCTATTTGAGGGGGGACATGCAGCTTCCCCTCTCCAACAATCTATTTAGCCCCGGGGAGGTGGTGGTCCCCGGAGCTGTGGGGATCTGAAACAAACCCCCTTTTCTTTTTCTAATATTTGCCCAGGAGAGGTGGTGGTCCTCGGAGCTGCAGGGACGGGGTGTTGGGGGGAACACGCGCCCCACCGCACATAATCACAGAAACGCCCCAAGGAGGTCGTTGTCCCTGGGGCTGCGGGCTGGGGAGCTGTGCACCCCCCGCACATAATCACAGGAATGCCTGGGTGAGGTGATGGTCCCTGGGGCTGTGTGGGCGGCACTCAGCCCCCCTCACATAATCACAGAAACACCCTGAGGACGTGGTGATCCTCAGGGTTGGATTTACACCAAATAAATTAAAGCACAATCTGTGTACCGAAAGCTAGCTTAGTCGTGTCTAAATGTCCTGTGGGAATTAACATGGGAAATGCAACTTTTTTGACCACCCCTTTTTCTTAGCCCCCGACTGACGGACCACCTCAAGCTCTTCCATGTGCAACAAGAATCACAGGGGCACTTTTTTGGGAAAATTTCGTAAAGATTCATCAAACTGTGCCAAATATATAGGGAGGTCTGGCGACTAGATAGATAGATAGATAGATAGATAGATAGATAGATAGATAGATAGATAGATAGATAGATAGATAGATAGATATGGTCAATGTGTGTGGCAACTAAATTCTTTGTGATGAGAATTCTGAAGGATGAATCAATCATTAGAACACAAAAATAAGCAAGGTGACTAATGACATTGTGCTCCTGATAAATTGTATTATTCAGTTGTTCATTACATGGGTAATGTCTTATCTCTGTAAGAGATGGATCTGGTTTTAGTGACATCCCTTTAGAGAATACAAGTGGGGTTTCCAGCGATGCTGGAAGTTTACTTGGATTTTCCAACCCATCTCTCCGAATTTCTGTCACTTTAGGTAAATCATTTACTGCAGTGTCACTCCATGTTACTGATTGGATGTTATATCTCTTGGTATAAAGGATTTCTACAGTTGTAAGTGGGTCCCAGGTATTCCATGCCTAGCTGCAAGATTCATTAGTTATTAGATTAATTAGTCAGGCCTGGTCAAGGGGCACCAAAATAGGATATTGCTCTGTCTGGAAATAATAGAGCAGTTGGTGTCTGCAATGGAACTTGGATGCCATGGGGCAGACACTGGCACAATATACACTTTCTAGCTGAACTGGTGAAGGAGGCTTTACCTAAAGGGCATCCAATTATTTTAGTTCTGTAATCTCTGCAGAGCAATTAATGGTGGACAGAAGCATGTGGGGGAACAGCATTTGATATGTAAACTGTTGAGAGGTATTGCCCTTCCAAAACCTCATGCGCCTAAGTGCAGTCACCTCTAGGATGATTATATAATCATTTCTTGTTGTGGTAGCTGAATGAGAATCTATGCAGAGAACAATGCTTCTGTGTCTTTTGTAATGCAGACGTTTGTCTGATGCCTGGGGGTGTCTGATTGATAAATATTAGCTGAAGGATGTTTACTCCGTCTGGTATTACATTAACCAGAGCCATAAGAACTAAGAGCAACAACCAATCCATTTCTTATCAGAACTTTTCTTGATTAACAGAATTTGTGTGTGGTAATATGCCTCAAAGAATATGAAAGTGTCACAAGGTCCCTACATACTGGAGGGGCAACTGAGGGCGGAAGGGGGTTAAACAGCTTTTGATTTTCTTTAGAAACCCCTCTGGCCTGGTTTGGTCTCCTACGCTGATTAGATGGGCGATGCGAAAGCCAGGCATTGGACACATCAATTTTTGAGGCTCATTGTTAAACCTGCCCGCTCTTGCCATGGTTTCCCCTGTCTTTTTGCTTCTGGGCTCCTGTTTTTGATCCCGCGCTGAATTTCGTTTTGCTGGCTTTAGGACTATGGGCACTCTACCACTGCTAACCAGTGCTAGAGTGCAAGTGTTCTCTGTCCAATTTGTATTGGAGGTTGGATTATTCATGATTGGCATATTTGACTTACTAGTAAGTCCCTAATATAGTGCACCATGAGTGCCCAGGGCCTGTAAATCAAATGATGCCACTGCAGTGTGTGTGTGTGTGTGTGTAGATTTAAACTGCAGTTTCGACCTGGCAAGTGCAGTCACTTGCCAGGCACAAACCTTCCCTTTTACTACGTGTAAGTCACCCCCAAAGTAGGCCCAAGGCAGCCCCATTGGCATAGTGTGGTGTATATAAAAGGTAGGACATGTACTCGTGTGTTTTACATGCCCTGATAGTAAAATAGTGCTAAGCCTGCTTTTCACTATTGCAAGACCTGTCTTTCTCACAGGATAACATGGGGATTGCCTTGAAATACCCTTTAAGTGTAATTTCTCGTTGGGAGTAGATAGAGATGTGGAGTTTGGGGTCTCTGAACTCACAATTTAAAAATACATCTGTTGGTGAAGTTGGTTTTTGAATTGTAGGTTTGAAAATGGCACTTTTAGAAAGTGGGCATCTTCTTGCTTAAGCACTCTGTGCCTCTGCCTGTCTGTGGCTGCAACGCATCCAAAACGCCTCGGCCCGCCTCATCCTCGACGTACCCCGCAACAGCCACATCTCCGCACACCTGAGACACCTGCATTGGCTCCCAGTCAGCAAAAGGATCACCTTCCGTCTTCTCACCCACGCACACAAAGCCCTCCACAACAAGGGACCGGAATACCTCAACAGACGCCTCAGCTTCTACGTCCCCACCCGCCCCCTCCGCTCCGCTGGCCTCGCACTTGCTGCCGTCCCTCGCACCCGCCGCTCCACGGCGGGTGGGAGATCTTTCTCCTTCCTGGCGGCCAAGACCTGGAACTCCCTCCCCACCAGCCTCAGGACCACTCCGCTTTCCGGAGACTCCTAAAGACTTGGCTGTTCGAGCAGCGATAACCCCCCCTTTCCCCCCTAGCGCCTTGAGACCCGCACGGGTGAGTAGCGCGCTTTACAAATGCTAATGATTTGATTTGATTTGATTTGTGGAATACACGCCAGGGTCAGGATGACAGTTGGGCTGTTTGTGTATTCACTCTAGACAGTCACACAAAGGGAGCATAGGTGTGCCCTGCATATCCTGATTGCACATCACCAGACTGATGGGTCTTCCTGAGCTAGAGTGGTGGGAGGAGATGACACTGGCACCTAAATAGGGATGTGCCTGTATTTACACAAAGCACCTTCAAACTCCCTGGAGTGTGTCTGGGGCCAGAGCAGGAAAGGCAGGGTCCTGTGCACTACAAAGATGTCTCTTAGAAGTTTGCCTACTTCAAAGACAGAAATGGATATAAGCACTGGACCTAAGACACTACATAGTTAGAACACTTCTGAACTGAGGACATTCTGCCAGGAAGAAGAGCTGGATGCTGTAGGAGGGGCAGCCAATGCTGCCTGTTGATTTGCTTTTGCTGTGCTGGCCTGCTTCTTGTGGCTTCTGTCCTGGGAGTGAAATGACTGGACTTGGCTTTCTACATCCTGCTTTCCAAGGTTCTCCAAGTGCTTGAACTGAGCTTGCCTCCTATTTAGATATCTAACTGCCATCAAAGACTTCATCTGCCAGTGCCTGGACTCTCTTGCTGAGAGTCCTGACTTGCCAAGTGGTGGCAAATGCACTTCCTGTGCCCTTGGAAGTGAGCTCTGGTACAAACAAGAAGAAACCACACCAAATCCAGAGCGACTTTGTAACTGGTGCCGCTGTCCGATTACGTGCCACTGCCTGCACCCGAGCCATGGTCCCTGCTGAGTGCAACGACCACAACCTGCAACACAGGCCTGACACCACTGCAGCGTCTCCGAAGTCCCGCCACAGAATGGGTCCCGAGTATCATGTCACCAACATCCATGACTCCCGACTCCACCACAGCACCTGTGGCCCTGTGGTGTGATTGCGACACCTCAAAGTCGACGCCTCACATCTTGACCTGCTGGATTCATGGACCCCACCTTATCGAAAGGAACTGATGCCTCACAACCGATGCTGCATCACCTCCCCTGCAATTGTAAGGAACTGACGCCTTGCCTCACCTGCCTACCAGTAAGGAACCGACGCCTCAACTCCCCAGTACCAATAAGGAACAGACACCGAACCAGCAACGCCTAACCTACCCGGCTCCATGCAATGCCTTTGTTTCCTCATTGTTTTCTAAGGGACCGCTCAACTCTGTGACCGACCCGCACTCCCTCACAAGTGGCGTTGAACTGTTGGGAGCGACTCTGTCAAAAAGTTGTGCTAGCCCCAGTTGGAGCTATTGTGTTTCTAAGCGCTATTCTAACATTTGATCTTTGAAAAATTCTTATCTTTACTTGTGTATATTGGATTTTTATCCTTGTTTTACTCACATAAATATTGGCTATTTTTATAAACTGGTGTGAAGTACTTTTGTGGTGTTTTCACTTTGTTACTGTGTCTCAGAGATTAGCCTGACTGCTTGTGCCAAGCTACCAAGGGGATGAGCAGGGGTTATCTTAGCTGTGTGGCTTTCTTACCCTGACTACAGTGAGGGTCCCTAATTGGGCAGAGTGCAAACCACTGCTAAATAAAGACCCCTATTTCTAACAATAATTACACCAAGGGATTCATGGTATCCAAAGCTTTATTTGTGTAAAGCCAGCTATAAGATATCATAAGAGCAGCAACTTGGTCCATGGATGCACCTCCCAAAAGTTTATTTTTTCTTCCCAATGAATTTTATTGGTTTGAATACTTTGCAAAAATATGCCAACATAGGGTCCTATAAGTGAAGTGGTCATAGAGGTTAGTGGCTAAGATTAATTCAAGCATTCCATCCATCACTTTTTGTATACTTCAGTGTGTTGCCCTAAGTGGGACATACATGCCCAGATGTCCGTCCCTTGCACACTGTGTCAGTGGAACCAAGCTATACCTGGCTGATAAGCCCTAATCATGGCAAAACCACTCCTAGGTTGTTGTGTTCTGGTTAAGGGAGGACCTGGCCTTGCAGTTTGGGCTGGGCTGCTCCCAAGAAGCAAGGTCAAGACTGAATTGCATATGGCTGGGCCCAAACTGAAGTGGCATAGTGAGCAAAACAAGGATGGATTTGTATGCTATGCTGAGTAATTACCAGTGGCTGAGATTAATTCAACCATTCCATCCATCACTTTTTGTATCCTTCAGTGTGTCGCCCTAAGTTGGAAGGTATGCCTAGATATACAATCATCCTACTATTGTATGCTGATGATATACAACTGATTGTTTCCATAACAAAGAACTGTGAAGACACATGAAACAACGTCAATTTTATAACCAAGGTAATTCAGTGGAGGAGTACCAACTACCTAAAACTAAATGGTGATGAAACCTTGTTTCGCTAATCTGAAAGCACTCAGCAAAATTCTTCCTCTGATTCTAACGCAGTAGTGCTGCAGGCCACTGAGTATGTTGAAGATCAACTATGACAATTCCTTGTATCGGGGTGTATATATATACATAAATGCAGCAGCCAGTACTAATTTATGATATATCAAAAGCTACATTAATCACAGAACATTCTGACACCCTACACTGATTCCTCTTGAGCAAAAGAATCCTCTTCAAGGCGCTATGCATCGCCCATAGAATAGCTAACTACACAATCAGGGTTCTGCAAAGTCGGTCCTGGAGAGCGGGGTCCATGCCAGATTTTTAGCATATCCACATTTAGAAAAAAGATGTTTCAGAAATCTACAGTTTTCTAAATGTGGATATGCTAAAAATCTGGCATGGACCGGCTCTCCAGGTCCGACTTTGCAGAACCACTAGTTAAACACGTTCTGCCTAGAAACCTCCAATCATAGCCTACATCTGCATATTCACAAAACCGCTAGTTCGAGACTTGGCGGCAGGACCTTTTCATTCCCGATCCCTCGATGGCGGAACGCCAGGTCTCTCTGTATGAGAAAAATGCTCCATCTGCTAAACTTCAAGCGGCATTTAAAAACATGGCTATACCAATGCAAGCTGTAGCTTCCTCTGAGACTTGGCTGAGGCAGGCTACAACCCAGTGGTCGGCGCTTTACAAACTAAAAAAAAACAACAACAACAAAAAAACAAGTAATATTTTAATTCAGCAATTGTGAGTACAAAATGTGTCATGTTGGGTTGCCCGAAGAAATTAATTAATTATTTTACAAGGGAGGCGCAAGGGGGTGGCATGGGGGTGGGGGGCATAAAAAAAATTGAGGACCACTGGCGTAGAGGGAATCTGGGAGCCGTCCCTAGATGGCCTGCCCCCGAAAAGGCGGCAGGCCTGGGACAGGGTCAGTCATACATCGGGCTGCACATGTACTCGATGCTTGCCAGCAGTGCCTGCTTCTCCAGAAGTTACTGGATTCCTCTTTAGACCAGTCTGTTCCCAGCTGCCTCTGCGCTGCGCCAACACGGAGAGCGCTCGAGGACATAAACAGTAGAATGAAAGCGCGTGAGCCGCCCTGGCAGCAGCAGCGCCGTTTTAAGCTCAGACCCTGAAGAATTGCCAGACTTTGTTTTTCACCCTAAGCCCTAGGCAGGCATGACTGGGCGCAGTCTCCACCCTGAAAATGTGTTTTTATTTGGAGTTAAAACCAAATGGTGAAATGTTTCTTTGTGGTTTTAATTTACTAATTTTACTGTTTCCTTTATATTTTCTTTAACCGCTTTTACAGTTTTTACCTGCCTTACATTACATCCCTCTCCTTTCCCATTGTATTCATTTTCCCATCGTTTTTCTTCTCTTCAACCCCTGCTTACTTTCTACGATCTTCCTTTCTTTTGCACTTCGCCGCCATCCCTTACCTCAGCAGCTGTGAGGACGCACTTTCCTACCGGTGCAAAGAAGTAACGAAGAGCGACTGCCATGGCTCCTGATGCATGGAAACGGGCCACCAAGATCCCTCTTTAGTGAAAGAGAGCTCTGATTGGAGTGCACTGGGGTTAGCGTGCCACTGAGGTCTTGTGCCACTGCACCCGTTGCACTAATTATAGTTACGCCCCCAGGGGCGTAGCTTGGTCAGTAAGATTGGAGGAGAGGGGCTGTGGGCCTCAGATTTTCCGACAATCAGACTGGAATATAAAGATTCAAAGGCATTATAGGACAAGCAGGGCACACCGGAATGGCCTAAGAAGCAGGGGACAGGGAGAGGAATGAGGTTTGGTAGAAGTAATAACAGTGAAAACACAACATTATGTAAAATAACCAATATTTTTGAGGACTTTCAAACACTGTGTGCGTTTGTTGTCTGTGTATGTGAAACAATCCTCCTGAAATCCGACTGACATCGCACAATATCCGACTGAAAGTATTTGTACTGAACTACTTCTAAGAAAATAAATTTGTCAGGGAGGGTGTAACACCCCAAACACCCCCCTTGAAGCTCCGCCCCTGCACGAAGGGCAGGGGGTACATCCTCTGCAGTCAACACCAGAGCTTTCCTAACTAATACCTGCTTTTGGCTCTTTACAGAATAAAATAACATCCTAATCAACAAAAGCAGGTACAAAGTCATTAAGCTCAGCCTCTATTTCTGTGTTTCTAAAAGAATCTTTTTGTTCTTGTAAAAGACCCCTCACCCACGGATCTAACTGGTGGCATGCTTCATTATCGGGGTCCCACCCCGGATGCCTAATGCCTCTGTGGTGTGCTTCCACGCCTGATTACAGCAGAGGGGGTCAATAATTTTTGTGTATGTGCACCTACGTGAAGTGTGCATCAACTGAAAAGAAATGTGATGTTAACATTGTCTAGAGTGCACCCTTGTACTCGTACCACTTTGTTATAGTATTCTCTTTGACATGGTTAAAAATGTGTGTGTGATGTTCTTGGAGCAATAATGGACTCCTATACCTAATGTAAGATCAAGGTTCTTGACGCATTAGGCACCCGGGTGGGACCCCGATGATGAAGCATGCCACCAGTTAGATCGGTGGGTAGGGAAGCCAGAAATAGATGCTGAGCATCATGACTGTGTACCTGCTTTTGTTGATTAGGTTTTGAAATTTTGGGAAGATACTAAGGTATACCTTCTCTCCTCACTCTCTTGTGCTGGCTTTTATCTCTGAAGAGTAAGCCATATAAGCAGTGGTCTACTGGGACCTAAAAGCGAGCCTGAAACATGTGAACATGTATTCATACCCCAGGTGAACCAAGTGAGTAAGTTTGTCCATGATCATGGGATGATTTGCTCAGACAAATATATATATATATATATATATATATATATATATATATATATATATATATATATATATATATATATATATATATGTATATAGTGCCTCTATTCATCTGTAACAGCCACCCTCTGGCCCACACCTTTTCTCCCACATCACCAGCTCAGCCATGCATACATAGGTCTTTGATACCTGAAATAGAACAGGTCGTTGGCTTGGCAGGAGATCGCAGAAACGTCTTTAATTCAGAAGTCCTCAGCCTGCATGCCAAGGGCTACTCTGTTCCTCAGCAGAGAAACTTAAGGTAGGTCACCTCTGTAAAATTTCTAGACAAGACACTACACACCCGCTTGCACTTCGGAATGCACAGGGCCCTACACATCAATCTCCACCTACCCCCTTCCACTTTATTTTGTGATTATTTATTTCTGTCTTTATTTCTGTCTCAGATCTTAGTGCCTATCCCCATTCCTACCTTTCTTTCTCTCACGACTTTTTTTAACCCCCCCCCACACACACCTCATTCACATTACCTCCCGTCCCTCCCTCGCCTTCCTTTTAAACCAATGAGGCCTCCCGCCTCCCCCCTAGACCCTCCCTTCCCCTTTCAAACCCCCCCCCCCCCACCCTTAACTCCTCTTGTTTCTTTTGTCTAGCCCACGCTAGATGTTTTTCTTTCCCTTACCTGCACGGCGGGGTCTGGAGGTCTTCGTTGGAGGCACTCCTCGGGGTGCGGAGCTCCGCGAGGAGTGCGGCAGCTGATTGCGTTTGAAAGCGAGCAGCCGGGCTGCTCAGAACTACGCGGAAGGAGGGCCGGCTGACGGGTCGACCGGCCCTTTGTGGCTGGGGCTTTGTTTCCGGGTTACCGCGCTGCTGAGCAGCGAGGAACTGCGGGATGGAGATTTTTGGGCTGAGATTCCACGAATCGACGGGTAGGACGGGCGTTCTGCCCGCAGTTTTATGGTTTGGCCAGAAATGTTTGACCTTTTTGGGGATTGGTTTATTTCTAGGGGGGGGATCCTTGTCACTATATATGAGGAGTGATTTGGGATGTAAGGCAGTGTTTTTTGGATATTGTCATGCCGAAGGTTCAGGCAAAGAGGCGTAGGATTGTCTCATCTTCCTCTTCGGAGGAGGAGGGTGCTGCTAGTGTTTCCAATCCTGGGGGCTCACAGTTACAGGATAGGGGCACTCCCCTCATGTCCAGGGAGGAGGTGCAGGAGATGATTGAAGTGGCTGTTACCAGGGCTCTTCAAGCAGGGGTGACCAGGACTGGTCACTCTAAGATTTCTCATTCATCGGCTGCTACAAGGAAGTCCTCGTCAGACAGTGAGGGTGATGAGGCCCCGTCTACGTCATCTGGGGGAAAATATGTATCCAGAGAGGAAATGTGGGAGGTGATGGCACATGTTCGGGACAATTTGGGTTTCCCAGTGTTTCATCCTTCAAGCTCGGATTCTCACTTATTTCCTCAATATCAGACCCCTTCCAAGTTTGCCATGCCTTTTCAGGGACCTGTGAAGGATATG
The DNA here is from genome assembly GCF_031143425.1 of Pleurodeles waltl. Lineage (NCBI taxonomy): Eukaryota > Metazoa > Chordata > Amphibia > Caudata > Salamandridae > Pleurodeles > Pleurodeles waltl. The sequence continues at coordinate 1,326,654,623 of NC_090446.1, read as the reverse complement.
GTGTTTCGTGAATGGAAAGATGTGGATAAAGCTCAGGTTCCACAATTCCTGCAGAAACTGTATTTACTTGAGGGTGAGGAGGTATTACCTCCTTCGGTCCGCCTGGATTCTATTTTAGCTACCCTGATTGGCAAAACGGCAGTAAAACCGGAGGATTGTGTGCCTACGGATGCCACGGATCGCAAAGTGGATTCAGGTCTTAAAAGGGCATTTGCCGGTGAGAATCTGGCGCTAAGGGCAGGTATTTATTCTGCTTATGTGGTCCAGTCGTTGGTGCAAGACTTTGATAAGCTGGCGGTGGCTGTTCAGGAAGGTGCGGAATGTTCAGAGCTCCTGGCTGTTATGGAACAACAGGCCAGATTGTTGGCGGATGTTTCTTCGGATGTGGTCCGCACTTCGGCGCTGGCCTCTGGGGCTTTTATTGGGGCTCGTAGGTCCCTCTGGTTGCGTTCCTGGAAGGCTGACCCAGGGGAGAAGGCGGCCTTGCTGAGACTGCCGTTTGAAGGTCGTAACTTGTTTGGAGAGCAATTGCCATCCATGCTTTCCAAGGCGTTTAAGGAACGGAAACATGCCTTACCTTATAAAGGGGGTTCTACTTCTAGTAAAGGGTGGAAGAAGCATTCCCGATCTTCTCCGAATAGGGAGGCCAAATCCTTTTCATTTAGGAAACAGCGTTTTCAGCCACGTTTTTCTCCTAAGAAGGCTGCTCCTGCGAACCGGGGTGGTTTCAAGAAGGGGTCCTGACAATCACTGTGGGCCTGGCATAGGGCCGGTTGGGGGAAGGCTGAGTCACTTTCTTTCAGCTTGGGAGGAGAGTATCAACGATCGTTGGGTGCTAGACATTGTGGCCAATGGTTATGTCATCGATTTTGTGAGGGTTCCTGCAGATTCAGGGGTGCGTCCCACCCCTCTGCCTTCAGGAGGGTCCAGGAGAAGGGCATTATTGGACGGAGTAAGGGACTTGTTGGTCAAGGGGGCCATTTCCCGCGTTCCACTGGTGGAAAGGGGTCGGGGAACTTATTTGGTTCTGTTTCTTGTGCAGAAAGTTTCAGGGGGTTTTCGACCTGTGCTCAATCTGAAGGAGGTGAACACTTGGATCAGGACGGTGCATTTCCGCATGCTGTCTATTCAGACTATCTTTCCATTGGTCAGGCAAGGGGACTTTCTTGTGTCGCTGGACCTGCAGGATGCTTACCTGCACGTGCCTGTGGCAAGATCTTCTCAGAGGTTCCTGAGGTTTGCCGTGGATCAAGAACACTACCAGTTTTGCGTTCTTCCTTTCGGTCTGAAATCTTCTCCTCGAATTTTCACAAAGGTGCTGGCCCCCCTGGTGGCTTTGCTACATTCAGAGGGGGTGTTTATTCATCCATATCTGGACGACATTTTGATTCATGCCCAGTCGCGGGTCCTGTTGCAGAGACAGGTGGACCAAGTTCTGGGGGTCCTGCAAAACCACAGGTTTTTAATCAATTGGGAGAAATCAGATTTAGTTCCGTCCCAGGATCTGGTTTTTCTGGGGGCTCGGTTTCAGACTCTTCTAGGCTTGGTGTCGGTGTCAGAGAAGAGGTTGGGTGTACTCCAGGCCTTGGTCAAGAAGGTTGTATTACTGACTGCGCCACGAGCTCTTCTTTGGTTGAGGCTGCAGGGTCATTTGGCATCTGTGATATTTCTGGTTCCTTGGGCGCGTTTCCATCTCCTGTGCTTGATGACGTGGTTCTTGAAAAGGTGGACTCCGGGGTCCGGTTCTCTGAAGGACAGGGTTCCGGGGTCCATATTGATTCGCAGGGAGTTGCAATGGTGGTTGGATGCAGATCATCTTCGGGTAGGGGTGTCTTTGTCTCCTCTGAGGCCCGTGGTGGTGACTACGGATGCCAGCCTCTCCGGTTGGGGTGCGTGGATAGGGTCGGCTCAGGTTCAGGGGTTTTGGTCCCCTCAGGAGGAGAGTCGGTCATCGAATTGGAGTGAATTGAGAGCGGTCTTTCTGGTTCTGGTCCATTTCCAGGGGTCCCTGAGGGGGACGGCGGTTCTTATTCGGACGGACAACTTAGTGGCCAAAGCTTATGTCAACCGGCAAGGAGGGACCAGGTCAAGGGCTCTGTTCAGTCTAGCCAGGGAGATTTTTGTGTGGGCTCAGGAGTGGGTTCCTTCTCTCAGGGCTACGCACATTCGGGGGTGGTCAATGTTCGGGCGGATCTTCTGAGCAGGGTGATTCCTTCATCTCAACTTTTCTCCCTCCGGAAGTCTCTGTTTCTGCATCTGGTTCGGCTTTGGGGGCTTCCAGTGTTGGATGTGTTTGCGTCCGCAGAAAATGCGAAGTTGGATCGCTTCTGCTCCCAGTTTCGGTGTCCCCAGGCCTGGGAGGTGGACGGGATGTCATGTCCTTGGCCGAGGGGTCTGTTGTATGCATTCCCTCCGTTTCAACTTCTCAGGGCTTTTCTGTTGAGGGTGAGGGATCTGGGCTCCAGGGTTATCCTGATTGCACCTCTTTGGCCGCGAGCAAATTGGTTCCCGTTGTTAAGGATGATGGCAGAAGGGAGGATATGGCCTCTGCCTCTTTGTCCATCCCCCCTGGAGTTTCCCTGCCTCTCAGTGGTGTCGTTGAGGAGGTTGCACTTGACGGCCTGGAAGTTGAACGACGGGGCTTGACTGGTCTGGGGTACCTGTAGCGTTGAGTTCTACATTACTGGCTTCCAGGCGGCGTTCCACTTTACTTTCTTATGGTAGACAGTGGCGGGTTTTTTCTTCTTGGTGTTTGAATCATGAGTTGGATCCTACCTGCGCGTCTATCTTTGAAGTGATGCAGTTCCTGCAGGACGGCGCTCAGTTGGGTTTGTCGGTTGCATCTCTAAGGGTACAGTGGGCGGCGATTCAGGCATTCAGAGGTCCGTGGCGTAATCTTCAGGATGAAGGGCACCTGATGCCTAGATTTTTTCAAGGGCTGGTTAATTTGTTTCCTCGCCCAGTACGTTCCTTTCCTTCCTGGGATCTTTCTTTGGTTTTGGATGCTTTGACGGAGGCCCCATTTGAGCCATTGGGGGACTGTGATTTACGCCATCTGTCTTTGAAGACGTTCTTTTTGGTAGCCATTACTTCGGCTCGTCGGTTAGGGGAATTGGGGGCATTGGCCTGTTCCTTTCCTTTTTGTAAGCTTTTTCCCGATCGGGTAGTTCTGGTTCCGGTTCCTTCCTTTATCCCGAAGATCAATTCTTCATTCCATTCCCGTCAGGAGGTTATCCTTCCTTCATTTTGTCCGGATCCCTCCTCAAGGGAGGAGGTCCGTTTGCATTCGTTGGATGTACGCAGGGCTTTATTGGAGTACCTGCGGGTGGTGGCTTCTTTTCGGAAAGGGGATTCGCTTTTTGTTAATTTCGGTCCGGCAGGTAAAGGTGAGAAACCTTCCACGGCTTCCTTGAGTCGGTGGGTGAGATCTTTGATTCTGTTGGCCTATTCCTTGAAAGGGGTGGTTCCTCCTCAAGGGATTCAGGGTCGGTCTACCAGAGGGATGGCAGCTACAGTGGCAGAACTACAAGGGACCTCCGTGGTGGAAATTTGCAGGGCCGCCACTTGGGCTTCACCTTTGACGTTTGTGCGTCATTATAGGCTGTCGGACTTGGGTAGTTTGGAGTCGGTATTAGGTCACCGAGTCTTATCCTCTATGAGGTAATAGGGGTAGGGTGTTTTGGTGTCCTTGAGGCAGGATATGAATAAAGGTTCTTGCAACTCAGTGTCCGTCTCCTGTGTTTTTCTTGCTATGTCTCATTGGTTTAAAAGGAAGGCGAGGGAGGGACAGGAGGTAATGCTTCCATTTTCTTGCGATAATGGCATTACTCCTAGTCCTACTCCCTCGCCTTCCTTTTCCGTTCCCTCCCACCCTCCCGGTACAGACTGTCCGAGTTGCTGCTTGGGCTTGGTTTTTGTACAGGAGGAGTTAAGGGTGGAGGGGGGGTTTGAAAGGGGGAAGGGAGGGTCTAGGGGGGAGGCGGGAGGCCTCATTGGTTTAAAAGGAAGGCGAGGGAGTAGGACTAGGAGTAATGCCATTATCGCAAGAAAATTGAAGCATTTTTCACTTCCTGGTCTCGTTATATCAGGTTCTGTCTCCTCCCTTATTCACGTTTTTTTTTCCTCCGTGGTCTCTTTCTTTTCTTGCTTTCCCCTTATTCATGTTTATTTACGCCTGCTTTTCCTTTCTTTTCTTTCCTTGCCCCTTCACGTGTGTTTCCTTTCTATCTTTTCCTGCCACTTATCTAGTTTGCTCCCCTCTCGATCTCTTTCTCTCGCCTCTCTTCTGTCCCTTCACCCACCTTCAGTTTCCTCATCTTCATCTTGTCCTCTCTCCTATATTAACCAATTTTCATCTGTCTCCATTCTCTGTGCCTGTTGCTTCTGTGGAAAAAAAGTTAGGATGTGCAAGTGAACTATGTTTAGCATTTACCGGTGTTATTGTATGTATATAGCGCTTCGTAGCTCTGATGGAGCCACAGAACACCCCCATTGACATTTGGTTTACTGCCCTTTCGTTACAATTCTGCGTGACTAACTACACGTGAGTGCCCGACTAGTGTGACTTCCTAAGAGTACTTCCGAAATTCTTTGAAAATTCCAAAATGCATTCATCTGCAAAAAACGTTGGGTTGGATTTTTAGATTATTTTTCAGGCTATTATCTATGTATTAGAATATACATTTTAGACATTTTAGACTTACCAGGCTGATTAGTCTTTTTTTTTTTCCCTTTGCAACCTCGCAGCAGCCAGGCCCTTAAAACACCTCATTTTGGCAGCCTGGTGTTGATTGCAACACCCAACATCCGCTGCAGCCAGGCTTCAACCCAGACCCTCCCTTCGCAGGCCAGGAGTTTGCAATTACAGCAGCTGTAGTGAGCACAGGTTCAGGCTTCCTCCACTCGGCTCTTTTCTGAGTCGCCGGCACCAGCAAGCTTCCCCAGAGCCGGTATTCCAGCCGCCTGACCTCTTCTGTGTTTCTATGTCTCCGAGAAAAAAAGGTGGTGGGCTGAGGGCGGGGGCTGAACCACTGCTGCTGCATCCTATATTTATAGTATTGGGGTGTATATATATCCCGCTTTTCGAAAGTGGAGTGGTAGGAATGCCACCTTGCGGCATATTTTGGGGGTAGGCTCGCCGTATATCAATGTCTCTTCTCCAAAGCTAAGACCTTTCACAGAAATAATGTTGCACGTGACCTAAGTACCCATGTTCGCGTGCCTTCTCTCAAAAGTCAACTAGCCAAGGAGAAACATAGAAATACCCTTAAATTGCGGCGAAAATAATAATTTACTATTCTAACACCGGGCATAGAATATTGTACTAAAAGTGCATATGGGACATACAAAAGAAGATTGTCCTCAAATAGGTCCGATGCTGGAGAGCACGCGCTCTGCAAGTGGTGGATGAGAGCAAAGAGGACAGGGTAAAAATATGGCGCCCTTATTGAGGTGCATCTTGTGCACGAGCTGCGGTGCACACGTTGCATCTGTCAATGTGGTAACCATGCCGACCTTGAGTAGTGTCCTGTTCAGTGCTTAATTTGTGCTTGTTGTTTCCGGTGCGGAGCACCGGCACTTATTTTTGCTGCGAGCAGAAGACACACGTGGGAAAGACGGAGGAAGAGAAAAAAACAAAAAAGCGTCACAATGGGAGAAAGCAGAAAGCTTGCAAGAGTGAGCTGAAGCGCTGGGAGTGGCTTTAAATGGATTAAAGAGGCCCGAGATGGCTTCAGGATTAAGCTGCCTCAGTATTCCGTGCTCGCACATTTAAATGCAGCAGCCGCGTGTTTCAGAGGAGATCTCTGAGCACCGGCACTTTTCTATTTACAAATTAAGCACTGGTCCTGTTAGGTTGAAAAGCATACTATGATCGGTTAGAGAAAGGATTTACAAAACTATCTTTCTGACTCAATTACAATATTTCTTGAGGATGTTACAAAACAATACCCTGATGAAGCCACTGTTTGTAAATAACTGAACTGGGGTCACAACGTCGACATAACAGTAAGCTGACTGGACATTTAATGCAATATCAATGAACCCGAACGTAATACTGTAGTTGATGTATGAAAACAAACTGTGAAACCAGGCAACTTTCCATTAGTTTTTTACTGCTCAGCTGTGCACGTTTACACTTACGTCCCCATTCACTAGCACTGCGATATCACATGGGGCACCTACATCGTCTAGAAATTACTTACTGAAGAAAATAAAATCAGATGAACAATGTTTTAAATTCAATTATAGTGCTATTTTTGATAAATTGTGGGTAGCATGGTAAAATGAGTTTTTCAGTTCTTTGCTAAGAATTCTTTGGTTCGTCCATCATAAATCCGAGGTAATCACTGTGTTCTCATAAGACACATAAATAGGCTTTCGGGAATCCCCGGGTTCCCCTTATTTATGTTCTTGTCCGCAGAGGCTGTGGGCAGAACCAGATGGGAAGTTACAACATACACAACAGCAGCCATTTTCCCTACACGTATGCCTTCAAGAAGTAGGCTCCTTCTGTGCTTATTCTCAAAAGCTGACAGAAGGATAAAATTAGGACCAAATACAAATAGGTTTACTATTTGAACTTTAGTCTTCAGATATTTGGTGGATTTCTATTTGATGGTATCCTTGCCCTAGCTATGGGACTGCGGGATAAGTGAAAGTGTGGACCTGTTCGTGCGCATGCGTACAATGCATCTGAATGCTCAGCAAAGCGCGTAGTTCGTTGACAAACATTTAACATGGGGAAACAACCGGATGCAGTAAGGATGCTAGCACAGCTCTAGGCTTGGAAGTTGCCAGAAAGTACCATATGGGAAAAGGCGACTACAGTATACAGGTCTCATTTGGTGAATTTTGGCAGCCACTATTTACAGAGAGTTGCAATGCCTTGCAGCGTACCTCAGGATCCCATCATGGCGCCCACTCGGTTGAATCTGTCCCCCCAGCAGCTGAGAGTGTTATTAGAGGGATAGCGAGTGCTTGTGCACCAATATGCAGATTACTGCAAAATCTACCTAAAATCATCTTCTATTACATCTTTTTCATATACATCACCCTCGCAAAACCCCAGTCTAGGCGTGGCTGACAACTTTCTGGAGCTCATTCCCAGAAAACTGAATTCCTTCTCTTGAAACCAAAGCACCAGACACATTTTACCCAGTGCTCCTCGAAGAACTAAACGTAGAAGATTTCCCACCTCCCTAACTTCTACAGTGCAATATCTGGGGTTCACTCTGGACCTCTCTTTTACAATGGTTGTGCACATAAACAGACTTGGAAAATGGTGGTGGTGGGGATGTGCGGCAGTGATGGGTTTTCTATTCACACCCAACATGTAGGACAGGCATACACCCTAAGCATGCAACATCAAAAACACTGCCATACAATGTCTATAGAATAAGTTGATATAATTGACATGAGTAGTAACACCTATTATTTCAGCATCAAGAGACACAGTATTTGGATGATAAGTACAGTACAATGAGAGAACTGCAGAGTTCTTGCAGTGGGAGTCATGCCACGTTTAGTGGGCAGCTCTCACTTATTTCTCAGCATCATAATTTCGACCGGAAACGTTTTGCATGACATCAGTTACAAGAGTTTAGACTCAAATAACAGATCATTGTATGGGTTCATTGATCCACCTCTGTGGCTGAGAGTGACAACAAAAACCCAGTAACTAATGCTGAAACACAAACATGGCTGGAGGAAATAAGGATATGAACTTTAGGATAAGGGTAAGGAGAGTGGGATAGGTACTGGTGTGAAGCTACTTATTTCCTGTAAAGTGAGGAGTATTTGTCCTTCTCTCTTTAATTGGATCACATGGTTGCTCAGTGATGTTTTGAAGTATTGAATGAGGATGAAGTCCAAGCGTAATGCGTTCTAGTGCAGCGGGTCTGGAAGGTGAAAGGGTAAAAGTTTGGGGGCAGCACACCTAGAAAGAAGGCCGTGAAGGTTGAATTCAGGAATCTTTGGAAGGGCAGAAAGTGGCGGTGTGCCTATTGGTGGCTGGTGGAGGGCCAGGAGTCAGAGGACGACAGGAGGCCACTTAAGTGGGATACATGGCAACCCTATGTGCCACTGTTGCCCCTGCGTGTAGCCAGCACAGAGGTGAGCTGCCCATATGTAAAGCATGTTTTTCAAGCAGCCCAGGGGGCTATGAAATGTTGGCCTAGCATGTCACTGTTTCATCAAGTGGACCACTTTGGGTACCACAGGTGAATGGGGAATATCTGGTTGTAAAATTACCATGACCTAAAACAGCTAATGAGATAGCTCATTGGAAAAAAGAAAGAGCTATTGGGGCATGTTTAGATAGTTGATGCACCACTTTTCTTGCGCCCCCCCCCTTACTGGCACCTAAAGACACCATGGTTGAACCGTATTTAAAATACGGCACACCATGGTGTTCATTAGCAAAATAGCATCAACATTTCTGACGGTATTGTGGCACTTTGCTACACTAGCATAATCTTTTTTAATGCTACTGCAGCAAAGCACATGAAGGTCCATTCAATATAATGGGTGCGTCATTGTAATGCCTGCTCTGAGCGGGCGTTAAAAACGATGGAAAAAATTATGCAGTGAAATGTAAATTTCACTGTGCCATTTTTTCAGACCTCCATGCGCCGGAACGCCCCCCACCCATGCATACATTATGCTTGACACAGGCAGAATGTGGCGCAAGGGTTTACAAAGTGGCGCAATGCATGTATTGTGCCACTTTGTAAAAACGGCACAGCAGAAAAGCCACGTCCACGCTGCCTTAGCGTAAAAAAAATGACACTATTGCGGTGCTAAGGTGGCGCAAGTGGCTTGTAAATGTGCCCCATTGTTTTACATATTGAGATAATGGCGGAGCCAAATGGGCCTTTCTCTCCCCTTAGCGTGAGTGTGCCAATGTCGGCACTTATAATACAGATGACAAGAGACAATCTGGTGGTGACCTCTGCCCTCTTCAATAAAAAAAATGAAACGAGAAGGTAAAATGAAGCACAAATACAAGAATTATTGGCTTATGCATTATTTTCAAATTCCACGTACCACCTTTGGCAAGAGAGCCTTCTTTGTATTACACAGCTACCTAGAATTGGAGGGCATTGAAGACTTGGTGGAGAATAAAACTATACCCAGAATAAAACCAACTCAGATGTAAGTCCCTATAGCTGCCGAGTGGGCCTCGGCCATGTATGACACTATCCACTGCCATGGCTCTTTCACCAATAGCTCTGTGAAGGCTGCCATTTAGAACCCCAAATATTCAAAGGATAAAATAGAACATAATCCCCAAATTCATAGTGATGTTGTTTAAACAGGCACAGTTGACTGAAAGGACCCCACACGACTTTGGGGCATTTGCCAGGCGTTGGAGGCTGTTTATGCTAAATGTTTATGTAGCGCTCAGTACAATGCTCATCGTATGTAGAGGTTAACCCATCTTTAGCAAATAAAGGAATTCAGTCAGAGGACATTGGAGTGATTGCCAGGAACATAGATTAGGGTCAAATAAGGAAGCTGGGATAAAAGTCAGTTTTTCTAGTGACACAATCGACAAATTGAAGAAAAACTTTAGTATATATTTTTTAAATAAATGAAGCCCTTGATACTAAATGTATGTACGAGGTTCTTTGCTGTTCGTGTTACAGGGAGGTTTAAAAAGCTCTTTCAACTTGTTATGTTATTTTAGTTACAATTAAATCCTGACGATCTGGCAAGGATCATTCCATCCTGCACCTACTTTGGACACCCGGTCGTAAACATTCCTTTCTGTGATCTTACAACGCTTGTAAGCAACATCAAATTACTACCTATACATACCGTCATGAACTTCCCCTTGGGTGATGTCCCTTCGTGCGATGCCAGGAGCCCCCTTTCTGTGATGCTAAAATGCTCCGTGTTGTGACGCCATAAGGGTTCCTTGATGTAATGTCATGATGTATTACGTCAGGAACGTTCCTTAAAAATATCGGCGTCCCTTCGTGTTACACTGTAAACATCTCTTTTTCTGATGAGTTAATAACATCTTGTGTGACGTCTTAACGTCACTTTCTGAGTCGGTTTAAAGTCCTTTTGTGTAAGGGTTTAAGCACCCTTTACACGGGGTCATAAACTTCACTATCTATGTCAGGTCAGTGTCTCGTTGCATTATGTCATAATTCTGTGTACCGGATTCACAGAGGTTTAGCGTTGGGCTAGCGTTACTTTTTTAATGCTAAACCAACGCTAAACCTGTTTGGGGATTACCGAACCAACACAAATTGGTATTTGCGTTGGTTTGTTTAGAAAATTAGTGTAAAGCAGAGCGAAACGATGCTTTGCATTACTTTGTGTCAATGGAGCGTTACATGGGCGTTACATTGGCGTTTCCATGTTACCACCTATGCGTTTTGAAGCTAAACCTTATTTACATTAGTAGACAGGGTTTAGCACCAAAATTTAAAGCCGCTAAAAACAGGCGTTAAATGGAGAAATGTTTTCATTTCTTCTTCCTTTTCCGGCTATGTATGTGTGCTGCACTGTACAGCACACAAAGTAGGAAAAGGTTTTAAACTTGTCTAGCCGTAGTATTTTGTACAGGAAGGGTACCCTTTCTGTACAAAATACTATGGTAGACTCAGGCACGCACCCTAGAACTATGGTGCTAGGCTTTGTGCCTGGCACCCAGCATTACAAATCAGCTCCGGTGCTAGGAAGAGGGGAGGTGAGAGTCATATCTCTATGAATATGGTGCTCTCCTGCTCTCTCCCTGTCACGCAACGCAGCACAGCATCCTTGGGCGCTGTGCTGTGTTGCCTGGCAGCTTTAAGAATCTGGGCCAACATTTCTGTCTTGTCATATGCTCCCTTGCGCCCCTCTCTTTTTCGAGTAAGGTTGCAAGCCTCGTGCACTCCAAAGTCCCCGGGCCCCCTTTTCATACCATTGGCTTTCCTATTACCGAATTTTCCATGAACCCATGGAGGGCCAGGAAGACGTTTGTATGTAAATACATTATGGACTATTTTTAGGTCTGGCTAAAAATAGACAGGCACTGAATAAACAGTGGATAGGGAGGGGATTTGGATCTTCCCTTTTGGTGATCTTTTTTCCCAGCATTTATTTGGGCAGCAGCGGCGTTAGCTAGTTTGTGGAATAGTTCCATTGCTCATAGGTGACAGAGACGTTCATTGCTAATGCAGACTCTGCTCAAACACAGTGGGAGGTGCTTTGCATGGCGCAAACCTCTGACAAATACAAGAGGAAGGAGCTTTAAATTGTGAGCTCTCGGACAACCACAATACTAACGGGTTTCAGATTGTAAACTATTTGACAAAAACAATATTAAGAGATTTTATGTTGTAAACTCTGGCAAAATAGGAAGGGTTTTTACAGTGTGAACTCCAAGACAAACACAAAAAGAAGGGACTTCATATCGCTTAACTCTCACTTTCTTATACAGATGTTTGGTTCAGAAAGTGTCGTTTTTATTGAGTACATTAGTTTTTTATGTAGTATTTAGTTGTATGTGAATTCAATTATTTTTTTTCTTTCTAAAGATAAAATCACTGGGTAGAAATTGATTTATTGAGTTTCATTGTGAGCTATCCAGAGCACCGAATTTCTAAGCCACACTCCTCTCCTATGAAGTCTTTCACTGCACTACCTTGTTATTCAGAGGGACAGCTGCTGGCAGGAGGTGCTTGGTTTTCAATTTGGCTCTTATAGTAAGACTTTGATTTTCAAAACTGGGGCCCAGTAGCCCCTAATTGCACTGGAACCCACCAAAGCAGCTCCCACATGATCTGCCATGGAGGTGCAATGTTATTGTCCACTTCCCTAAGGACACAACACTGCTACGGTGCACCTTCCCCAGCACTGCCTGTCGCAGAACCACACACTCCAGGAGGCGCAGTGTCGCTGCTGTTTATAAAACAGCAAGGCTGGCACAACACTGCATGATGCCCTGGGAATTCCCTGCTCCTGACATTGCTACCGCATCAACCACAATGACGCATCAGAGGAGGCTCTTGGAGGCTGTGCGTTGCAGTAAATAACAACCAAGCTCCTTATTTGATCCCTCCCTCTTCTATGACTGTGTTATGGATTATTTTGACCTCTTACAGGCTTCTCTCAGAGCCACTGCCCTTCATCTCAGTGGATGATGTCTGTGGTTCGTCGGGACAGTGCTGTAGTGTGCTGGTTTAACTAGTGCGTGAATATGGCGCTCTACAGTGCACACACGAGTATGTGCTCTTAGGTATATATGCAGGACAATGATCCTGCTTGGTAGTGAACCAGCTGTTCCTGTCAGGCTCACTACTTGCAGAATATGTGTGAGTTTGCTTTGGAGCTGGGGTGGCTCTGGGGTAGGAGCCAGGGCCGGCTTTAGGACTGGTGGCACCCTGTGCGACAGTTTATTGTGGCACCCCCCACCCCATGACCTCATCCACGGTTTCACTCACTACCACCCAGCACATATTCATGTGTTTTAAAGCACATGTAAAGGCTGGCTTTACTAATCCACTCAGTTAGCCACTTACAATAAAGGGGCATATATAAGAACCCATAGCGCTATTCTAACGCCACATTAGCATCATTTATTTTACGCTAATGTGGAGTAAGAAGGCCAAAAATGCTGTGCCATATTTACAAAGTGGCGCAATGCATGCATTGCGCCAGTCTGTATCTCTTTGAACTACATTACACCTGTGCCAGGCATAATGTATGCAAAGGTGGCATTCCCACCGTTAAGGGGGCCAAAAAAATGATGCACAGAAATCTGTCAGGTTTATTTGCGGCATTTGTTTCCAGCATGTTTAATGCCTGCTTAGAGCAGGCATTAAAAGGAGGCTTCCATTGGTTACAATGGGTCTCTGGGTGCTTTACAAGATTGGCGTCAACATTTTTTATGCTAATCCTGCAAAGTGCCAGACTATCTTAAAAAATTCTGATGCTAGTCCCCTAACTACCGCCATGGTGCACTGTATTTTAAATATGACGCACACATGGTGGTGTTAGGGGGGGCGCTAAGGGGTAGCCACCACCTGGGCAAGGGAGAGGGCCACCTGGGGGTCGCTTCTGCACTGGAGGTCGGATCCTTCAGGTCCTGGGGGCTGCGGGTGCAGTGTCTTTACCAGGCGTCGGGTTCTTTGAAGCAGGTAGACGCGGTCAGGGGGAGCCTCTGGATTCCCTCTGCAGGCGTTGGTGTGGGAGCTCAGGGGGGTCAACTCTGGCTACTCATGGGCTCGCAGTCACCGGGGAGTCCTCCCTGTAGTGTTGTTTCTCCGCAGGTCGAGCCGAGGGCATCGGGTGCAGAGTGGAAAGTCTCACGCTTCGGCGGGAAACGTGGAGTCCTTTAAAAGTTGTTTCTTTGTTGCAAGTTTCAATCTTTGTGGAACAGGGCCGCTGTCCTCGGGAATTCTTGGTCCTTTTAGATGCAGGGAAGTCCTCTGAGGCTTCAGAGGTCTCTGGACCCTGGGGGACGCGTCGCTGTTGCAGTTTTTCTTGAAGTGGGGAGACAGGCCGGTAGGGCTGGGGCCAAAGTAGTTGGTGACTCCGTCTTCTCTGCAGGGCTTCAGGTCAGCAGTCCTTCTTCGTCTTCAGGTTGCAGGAATCTAGTTTCCTAGGTTCTGGGGAGCCCCTAAATACTGAATTTAGGGGTGTGTTTAGGTCTGGGAGGGCAGTAGCCAATGGCTACTGTCCTTGAGGGTGGCTACACCCTCTTTGTGCCTCCTCCCTGAGGGGATGGGGGCACATCCCTATTCCTATTGGGGTAATCCTCCAAAATCAAGATGGAGGATTTCTAAAGGCAGGGGTCACCTCAGCTCAGGACACCTTAGGGGCTGTCCTGACTGGTGGGTGACTCCTCCTTGTTTTTCTCATTATCTCCCCTGGACTTGCCGCCAAAAGTGGGGGCTGTGTCCTGAGGTCAGCACCCGGTGCGGTCGCACCGCTCACACCACCCAAAAGCCGGCCCTGGTAGGAGTAGAAGGCACACGGCCCATCTTGAAAGGACCAGTGTGTTGACTGGCTTTTTTGGTCCAGTCACAACCCATAGGACCAAAAAATAAACGATTGCCACACTGACCCTTTCAAAGTGGCACATCTGATGGTGCTCGATTGCCTGCAGATGTCATTTCAACATTGGTGGCAGAAATCAGTGCCAAGAACACAGAGGTAGCTCGTCCTTATGGAAGTCAGTTGTGACTCCACTCTCTCTGTTTTCTGTCAATTGTATACTGACATATTATTCACCATTAGTGTAATAGAAATATGGTACAGTTAGCTGGAAAATGCCCTTCCATCGCAGCTGAGGTAAGTAGAAATGCTTTTAAATGTATGTTGTGTGCATGCTTGCGGGGGAGAGTATTTATGTGAGAGAGTGTAAGTGTGAATTTGTGTGCATGTGTATGTGTGTGTGAGTGAGTGAAAGTGGAGGCCAAAGGACGCATGATGTCACTTCCGCTGCCCCTGGCATTTTGGTGAACTGAAGTCAATGAGTGGAACTCTGTTCACTGTTGTAGCTGGTCTTTGATGGCACAAGTAAACAAACCCAGTTGTACACATGATGTGGGTGTCAGCGATTTGTGTTGGTGAGAGGGGGAACTATGCTATCAGTTACTGGACAAGAGTTCTCAAAAGTGAATAAATTAACTGTCTGGTAGTGGCTTAACGTAAAATGAAAGGGGCCCCTTGCCGAATATGAAGAGCAGCCCCTCATTCTCCTATATTCACAGATTTTCATTCCCCTTGGGTGGCAATGGGCCCCTCTGTAGAGTTTGAGTCCCCTGAAGGGTTAGGGACCCCCTGCATCTCAGATGCTGCTGGGGCCTGTATTACGCCCCTGCAGTCTGGGTGACTGATATTGTACAATCGTTGAGATGCTTTATTATGGAAAACAGATCATCAAGGCTTCGAAGAGGAGGAAGAGGTTGTCTCTTAGTAATGAATGTTGCAGCCTTGTTTCATGAATATGAGTACTCCATCAAAAAATAAGTCAATGCTTGCCTTAAGTCAGGGCCTCCACAGAAACACAATGGGAATTATTAAGACCTTTATGGCAGAAAAGTAAAACACACTAAATGCTGACACTGCCCACACACCGTTCACAGGCAAGCAGTTATACACTCTCTGCAGCACTCTTGCATACCTCACATAGTTCCCATATCTCTCAGATACTACCAGTCTAACATAACCAACAACAATTTCCACACCAAACAGAATAACAGGCATATCCTACTGAAAGCACTGTCACATCACTACTAGAGTAGGAACCTGACTCCTCTGACAGCACTCTCCCACCCTTCACAAAGTTGCATCCAGACAATACAGAGAGCAGTCTCAAACATCAAAGACTAGCAGCCTCAATTCTGACAGCATTCTCACACTTGTCTTACACCACTGGCATCACTTTCACACTTCTCAGTGTTCTAGCAGTTACACATTACCTGAAGAAACCCTCACACTCCTCTCAGCAGCCATATTCTACAGACAGCACTCTCACACCTTCACAACCTAGCAGTCACACACTACTAGAAGCACTCTCACTCCATTTTAAACTAGCAGGAAGGTCAATAGGTCTGGCAGATAATTGAAAGTGCCTCTATTTATTGGTGAGTTTGTGTCTGTGATATTGTGGATGGGTAAGTGGGTGAATGCAAGAATGAGCCTAAAGAAATACGATCATCCCATCACCCAATCCTGATGGAACTCCTGCACCATCTTCAAAAACTAGCTGCATTGTTTACAAAGCCATCATATCCCGCACCGTCACTTGTCTTGAAGATAAGCTCACCATCTCTGGTGGTTTCTAATACACCCGCAGCCCTGACACTATCAGGCTGCAGACTAAGAAGAGGAAAAAAACAAGATAGCAAGCCTTTTCCATCCCTGGACCCAGAATCTGAAACTACATCCTATATTTATCAGGACAGCCACAATGCTGCTCATATTTAGCAGAGAGTTGAAGACTCACCTCTTTAAAGATCTTTACATCACAATGCATTACTTGTCTATAGCCCAGCCACCTTCACTGTCACCTGTTGACTTTATGCTGGTCTTTGACCCTAGTACCCCCTAGTACCCCCCTAGTATCCCCCTAGTACCCTAGTACTCCATCGAGTTTTGGCTTGGTTTGTACTAAAGAAATAACACATACATAAAATGGGTGAATGAACGGATACATGAGTAAAAGGATGAAGAATTATTGAGCACATGGACAGATAAATAAGTGACAGCAAGCATGGAAGCTTCCAAGCACTTTCATTTTTAATCTAGACCTACTGGCTTTGCCAAAACTTGTTAATGTAACTGAATAAATATTTGAAAATGAGGCCAGTAGTCACAAGCTAAAAGGACCTCGGGATGTTCAGGCACATGGAGTCGCAGAACCTACGCCTGCTGTTACCATTGCAAAATGTGTTTAGTGGTAGCAATGCGCTGCTCATTAGAGGTATAAATATGCGTTTGGTGCGTAAGGCCTTGATCAAAGCTGGCAGCGGTCTCTGATTCAGTGCATTACAGCGTGCTTTGGCTCAGCAGCTCAGTGCAGTGCATGGCCAGGCGGGTCTCCGTGCCTCGCGGGGGAGCAGCTCCCATACACAGGCCTTTTGTAAAGGAAAGGCTACAAGAAGCCAGTGTGCTGCCAAACCTGCGCGATATCTGTGCTGTGTTATTCATGGGGACAATCCAGAAACTTTCCATCAGGGGAATCTAGGAGTCTCCCAGGACACATGGCCTCTAGACTTATCCTGTCTGCCTGTTTCAACTATATACTACCCATTTTCAGAGTGGGGGTGCTGGGATCAGAAAACATCTAAAAGCCCACACTTTCATCTCTCTCTGAACTACCCCCAATCTGTTATTCCTGTCAGTTGCAGTGTCACTTCAAACAACTTCAAATTCAACAAGCGTTAGCAACACCAATAGCTCTCACCTACATAAGTGATTGGATTCTGTCAATGTTTTAGCCATGTTGCACAGCAGCGTGGCTGCTGTGCAACATGGCTGACAGGTTTCAAATAAAAAAGGCATAGTGTTGGACTTGCCTCTTTCTACAGGGTCATCCCCAAAATTCTGCCTTCACCGTCCTCTTTTCTGAACCCGTTTTTGTTGCCTTTTAGGTCTCTGCACACTTTACCACTGCTAACCAGTGCTACAGTGTTTGTGCTCTCTCCTTTGAACATGGTGAAATTGGCTTACACCCAGATGGCACATTTAATTTATTTGTAAGTCTCTTGTAATGTGGTACTACATGTACCCAGTGCCTCTAAAGTAAATGCTACTATAAGGCCTTCAGCATTGATTGTGCCACCCACTTAAGTAGCCCTTTTAAACATGTCTCAGACCTGCCACTGCAGCCTGTATGTGCAGTTTTAAACTGGCACTTTGACAGCTTATGGCAGACCTAAACCTTTCTTTTTAATATATATGTCACCCCTAGGGTAGGCCTTACACGCCCATAGTTATGGCGCAGTGTATTTAAAAAGTTAGACGTACCTTTAAGGGTTGAATGTTCTGGTAGTGAAAAACTCTTATGTTTGTTTATCACGACTGAAAAGCCTATCTCTCCAATAAGATAATATTGAGGTTTTTTATTATTATATTTAATAAGTGATAACTTTCAATTGGGAGTAGGTAGACAGTTTGCGTTTGGTGTCTAAAGAATTGTAATGTAAAGCCCTCTTTAATGGTAAAGTCGGATTTTAAGTGACAAATCTGAAAATCCCACTTTCAGACATTTTGCATTTTTTTCCCTAAAAGTTTGGTGCCTGCAGACCATCCCTGAGTCACCTAACTAGGTGCAACAGCCAGTTGGTCTTTGTGTATTGCTCCCAGACAGTGAGACAAAGGGAAGATAGGTGTTGGCAGGATGGGCCACTCTGACTTAATGAGGGGGCGGAGTTGTCAACTACCACACTTGCACATCACAAAGGGCTTGTCACTAGTCATCAGTGTCCACAGGCAAGTTTGGGTCAGCGCAGGGGCTGGAAACCTCCAGAACCTTTTACTTCAAAATGGCACCAGGTATAAATAATGGACCCTCTTACCCAACTTTTGGATCTGTGGATACTACAGAAGAAGGACTGTTGGCCTGCTACTCTGCTGCCTGCTGCCCTGCCTGCTGAGAAGACTGGACCTTCAGACTTCATCTGAAGTGCATCAAAAGGTCAGCCATCTGACCTCCTATTTTGAGCAACCGGGGCATACCAAGCTCCAGAGGCTCCCTGCAACTGCCTATGTGACCTGGAGACTGGAACTGCCTGAGCCCTGCTGACCTTTGCTAGAGTGAAATCCTTACCCCCAAGTGGTGCTCCTCCACCCTGGTACCTTGGTGTGGCCTCAATTGAGTTCTCCTGAAGTTTTGAACTCTTTGCAAACACGAACAGGCCTTTTCGTGCCAAGATCTTGCCACCCGCGCTGCCTGCCAATGCAAAGTTACGAAGAACCCGTCTCTGCACTACAGCAACCACTTATGACACCTGGGAGAGCAACAACTGCACTTCGTGCTAGAGCATCAACAGCTCGCAATGACCGCCAACATGCAAAGCTACAGCAACAACCATCAGCGATGCCTGACAGGATCTTAGCACTACTGCGACGACTGTCTGCGATGCACGGCCTGCTCTTTGTTCTACACAATGATCATCCATAACGCTGTCCCTGCTCCTTATGGCCTCTTCCTCCGAGAAAGGAATTCTTCGCGTGGACTGTGAAGGTAACTCTTTCAGCTAGACTAACCTGGTCCCTGTATCCGGCCTGTGCTTCGTTGTGTTCATCCAGTCTTGCCGCCGAGATACGGCAAGTGGCACTTTGTGCTTTTAGATGCTTTATTTACCTGAAATCTTTAAAAATGCATATTTTCAGTTTGACCGATTGGATTTGGGTAATTTTGCCCTCAATAATTTATTAAATTTTACTCTATTTTTCCTAATTGGTGTGGAATTTTTCTTGTGTTGTGTTTCTACTTTCTTGCTGAATATGTGCTGCATAAATACTGTGAACATTGCTTTTAAGTTAAGCCTTTCTGCTTTTTGCTAAGTTACCAGGGGGTTAACCACAGGTTAATATGGGTTTTGCTTGTGTTTCACCCTGACAAGAATTGTGGATGATGCTTGAGTAGGGTTTCAACACCCTCATCCAGTACCACAATTTCCAACATACGGCCAGCACTTGCCGTATCATAGTGCTCTTTATTAATTAATTATTATTAGGCAGTAAATAAGAATGACAATGAAGTCAATGCAAGTTAAGCAATCAGGGGCTGCAAGCCCCGTGTTGTATTCAATATCGCCCACATGCAAGAGCGCATGCTCTGTTGCACGCAAGACCTACAAAGCCTTGGACATGCCCAACAAGCTTCAGCTGTGTCATATCAATTTTTTTTTTAAATCAGCTTTTAGCCATGCAAATGCAGTGCAAAATGGCTAAAACCATTGACAAACCCAATAGATCAGTGTTTTTTCAGGGTGGGTGGGGCAAGCAACAAGCAGGAGGGGGAAGAGACAAGCAACAAAAGTAGCATAAAAACACTGAAAAAATATCTCTGATCTTGTGTAATGTAATCTGGTGCATATTTAAAGTGCTCCAATGCTCTCTGAACGATTTCTCACTATATAAAAGAAAATGAAGAGTGGGGGAAGAGGCACGGAGGAAGGAAGAATGGGATGGGAGGGCATGACCTACAAACAGATACCCTTTTATGGAATGCTTGCACAAAAGAAAATTGTTTTCTCGCCATGAAAGTGTGAGCAAAAGAAAGACACTCACTTGGAAAAGAAGCAGTACCTAAGCCATGCTCCATAGGAGGGGAAAGGGCACAAAGAGGAAGGGAAGCTTTCCCGTGCTGACCCCCAACAAAAAATTATATGAGAATGTTGATGAAGCCAACTAATGGTAAGCAACGCTCTAGTACTCGGGCTTGTGGGCTGTATAAAATATTTAAATGCATACATATACCAAAAATGTAAACCAGTAACTACAGCTTTCAAGTACAGTCAGAGCTAGCGTTATGCCAAGTCAAAACAAGGCCTCAAATTGCCGGTGACGAAATGTCAGTGCGTATGCTACAAAAATCCTTGACCCTAAATACAGAGTTATCAGGGTTCTTATTTTCAGGCATGAGTAGCCCGTTCGATCCAGCTATTTTCTTTGAATTTGGGGAATTTTAGTCATGGTTTTATAATGTGTTAAACCAGACTATAAATCTCAGCATGCAACACAAAATACACGTCTGATTTATTATATATACATTTATTCTAGCTCATTTGAGATTTTCATATGTGGATGAGCTCTAGGCTTTGACGCTAAGGCTGGCTGGCAGAGCAGGATCGAATGTCTGAGAAGGGAAAATGACTTGCGATATCTCCTCCCATCAACTCGTTCTCCAAATCTCCCTTTTTCTCTATGCACTATCTTCCTCCATCACTTTCATATATTCAATGAGTTGGCTTTTAATGTTTTTGTTACACTGTAGGCTCACTTACTCCCTGACATTTTGAAACAGTGCAACTATCCCTTTTTCTATTCAAAATCGACAGCTTAATGTAATCATAAGAATTGTTAAAATAGTTATAGAACATCTGGTCTAAATAACATATTTGACACTTTTTTCGTCTGTGTTACCAGGTTACCAGATTCAGCTAAAGGTTTGTGATCCTGGGCACACCAATGTATCTTTTACTGCCAAGTACTCTTATCAGACACAGTCAAGACCGCTAGTTGCAAACCTTTAACAATAACACAAAAATAAACTGTGTTTATTATCGTGTTATTGTTAAAGGGGTAAGGCGATGGGGTGTGACAGGGATGGAGGGGAGCACACAACACTCCCCTCAGTGTGCAAGTGTGTTTGGCCAGCTGTCTCAGGCCGGCCAAACACACAGGCGCACTGAGCTGTCCCCAACCCGGCACTGTGTTGCTGGGTTGGGGATAGCAGGCAGAGGCTCCCAGCTCCAAGCCAGGGAACTCCAGCCAATCCTAACGCTGCTTACATGGTGCTAGCAGCATAAGACCAGCGTTAGGATTGGCCGCAGGGCAGGCTGGGAGCCTTTACCTGCAAGTGGAGCCAGCGGAGCGGCACGTGTGAAGCGGCAGCTTGCAGTAAGGCAAGTTTTTGTTTTGTTTAATTTTAAAGTTGTCCCATTTGTTTTGTATGTCCCCCTCCTGCCACACGCTGCGCCGCCCAGACCCTTTAACGCACAGCGAGCAGCGACTGCCTGTCACTCTGCCTTCCATACCTACACTTTTACACATTAAAATACAGTGGCTCAGTGAACCTGAGTTGTTTGTTTGTTCCGAGGCTGGCATCTCTATGGGCGAAATTATTTTAGTTGGTATTAATTGGTTTATAGTACTGATACCAATAGAGGTTGAATCGTAATTTACACTAACTGATAAATTGCTCAGCACATTGGCATATCTATTAAAATGATCAGTTTCGAAAAAATGATTATTTTATCATTTTATTAAGCAATATCCTAGCTCATTCGCTTCCCTTTCTCCCATTAATCTATCCTTACCTGCAGCTGTACATGTACTCAGCACTATACACTGCAATATATAGTCCAACACAGCACCACGATGTTAAAATGCAATTCATTGGCACAAATACCTGTTTAGTGGGCGCAGTGTGACCCAGACACGAAAAGAGGAGAGATGGCCCTTTTGTTCATAGATTATGAAGGAGAGGTCCAAGGCCCCTTTGCGTGCAGTGCCCAGTGATTGACTATCACAGCACTTTTTAGGGAACAGTCAATTCTATCATCATCCTATTCAGTTTCCATAGCACCCAGATAATTCTGTCACAGCACTATAATCTGTCCAAAGTCACAGACCTCTAAGCTTTCCTTAAGCACTACCCAATTTTAATCCAAAAATGTCACCACACCTCCAGCACATAATAGTAACATCACCTCGTCAAAAGACCTTTGCAACAAGCTTCTGAATTCTTCTGTAACAAAATTCACTCCATATACAACAACTTCAACCCTCAACTGGACTCCGACACAGTTGTAACTTAATTTCCCATCACTGCCGATGAACGAACACTGACCTTGTGGTCTTCCATCACCACTGTAGAAATTATTCCTACTATGAAGACCAACCACTTTGTGGCTCCATCTGACTCTTTCCCACACTACACTTTCACCAAGGGGCTCCTCCTGAACAGAAAAGCATTAACATCTATTCTCGATGTCTCCATCGACACAGCCACATTACCAGACACCTGGAAACATACCAACATCAAACCATTCGCTAACCCAGCCACGCTTTCCATCTCCCTCCTACCATACCCGGAAAAGGTCCTTAAGAAACTAATCAACCAACGCCTCACTGACCACCTCAGCAACTATCAGGTCCTCAAAGCACACTGTCTGGATTCAGGCCCAACCACAGTACAGAAACAGCACTTGTCGCCGCCACATGTGACATCCACATAATCCTTGATAGAGCCCTCATTCTCCTAGGTTATTATACAGCATTTGTCACAGTCTCACAGCCAGCCCATCCTCATCAGACTACTGCATAAGATTTCCACCCAAAGGCCTGCCCTCTTCTGGATCTGCTCCTTCTTAAAGGATAGAACACAATCTGTCAGCCTGGCACCTTACTCCTCAGAAGCCCACAAACTCATCTGTAGAGTGCCTTAAGACTCATCGCTCAGCCCAACCCTCTTTAACACATACACAATCCCTCTGGCAAATGTAATCTGTGCACACAACATCAACATCCTCTCCCATGAAGACAACATGCAACTCATACTCTCCCTCTCTTTCAAAACCCCCAACACAAGAGACAAGTTCACTGCCTGCATCACCAAAGTTGCTAACTAGATGAAAGCCAACTGTTTTAAGCTCAACACTGACAAGATAGAAGTAGTGTTCTTTGGCAAGTTCCACCTCGTCATGGCACCTCAGCTGGTTCCTGGCTGTACTGGGACCCACATCCAGAACCCATGCCGGGAACTTCGGAATAGTCATTGACAGCAAACTGGAGATGACTGAACAAGTCAACGCCATCACTGCATCCTGAAGATGCTGAGGAAGATCTTCAAATGGCTCTCAAGCAACACAGGAAAAACTCTCACTCGTGCCCTGTGCACCAGCAAATTGGACTCTGAGAACACACTCTACTTTGGGATCACCAAGCAACTCAATAGAACACACCTGCCACCCAGAACTCGGCAGCCAGAGTCATCCTCAACCTCTCACCGAGAACTCACAGAGAACCACACCTCATGGAACTACACTGGCCCTTGATACACAAACGCACTCAATTGAAACTCCTCAAACACACCTTCAAGGCACTACACAAATCAGGCCCTAGCTATTGGACAGTTGTATTTCTTTCCACCAGCCTCCCACACACCTTCATTCCGCAGGACTGCTACTTGCACCATTAGCATACATACAAAGAACCAGATCAGAAATATGCACATTCTCTTACATCGCTCCTAAACCATGGAACAAGCTCCCACTCCACATTACAGCCTGCCTCCTCCTCTTTTCTTGAATTCCGCAAAAAAGATGAAGACCTGTTTTTTCAATTATCCAACCTACCATAGACAGGGCTTGGCACACACACCTGCTCAGCGCTAGGATACCCTTGTAGGTGATAGTGCGCTTTACACATACACATAATAATAGCATAATAATTCTGTCAGTGGCATGCAGGTTTTTTCGCCTGGACTAGCAAATAATGTTAATGACTTACAAGTCTTTAACAGGCATCTGACAATTCTATCACATACCTATACATTTTCCATGGATTCCAGCCAATTCTGTCATAGCCCAATAACCAGGGCCACTAGAATTATGCAATTTTGCAGCCAGTGAATTTTCCACAAATTATGGATTTCTCGTATTTGCAACTTAAAAATATTAAAGAAACAATGGTCCCTAATTAAGAGCTGAAAAAATATATATACGCATATGGCAGAAGAATCATACCCATATGCACAGCCCAATAAACAATAATTATATATATTTTATTAGCAATTAGATTACACAAAGAAATGTAAGGGGGAAAACGATCAATAACAACAGACTAAGGCAAATATGTGACAAAATATATACATCTAATAATCACATTCCAACAAAGACACATCATAGCCCTTATACATGTAATGAGCAATTCACAAGGGGTCAAGGTGTCAAGGTCGACAAAGTTGTTTATAACAGTATTTGCAACATAATCTATCATCGGCTGCATAATCTGGAAATTTCAACAAAAAAAGATGTTTCTAGCTCAAATGGATCAAAAGTTATTAACAACAAGGCAAAATGTGTTGTGTAGTAGAAGGCCCTTCTCAAAGGTTGACGGGTCGCCGTTCTGTTGCCGACTTCTGTACTTGAGTGTGACTAACACAAAATGTGCTGCATTATGGTGCATAATTTGCCTTTTCTTGCCACATAATTTATTCAACCCTGCTGCATAATTTGGTACTTCGGTGCCACATAATTCCAGTGGCCTTGTCTTTAATTCCTCTATAAGTACTACCTCAGTCTGACACAGTCTTACAATCCTTCTATGGGCACCATTTTATTTAGTTACAGCCTTACATCACTTTTGTGGGCACCGTCAGATTGTGCCACTCGCCTATAATTCTTCAGTGGGTACCAGTTGATATATCTCATAGCTATATAATTTTCCATAGGTATCAGGTGATTTTCTAAATGTCCTATTCGCCTTGTATTGGAACTAGATTCCTGGCAATTCACCCAGATTCTGTAAACCCACCTAAGGTCAGCGCCTGGGCATGTTCTTGTCGAGTTCCAGAGGAACACCAAAGTTATCTGAGACTATATAGATCCTTATTCAAAACTTTAAAATAATTGACTCCCAACTTTAAAAATGTCGATCAGAGAAGCAGAACACTTTCTTTACTCGCACTCGAACATCAACAAATTCCAGCTGCAAGTCCGCAGACCCCCAGAGACCTTGCTAAAAAGAGAGACCGCAGAGAAGGAAGGCCGCATGTTCAACAGCCCAACCCTTGTGGGTTTCAAAACCCCCTCCTCGGTGCACATGGTGCCTCCCTCCTTCCATAGTTTCAATGAATGGCCTGTTATATGGCAGCCGTGATGAAAAAGCTGTTTGATAGACCTGTGTATGGCCAAGTGGCCTCCAAAGACCTTCAACATCAATGTGAAGCGCACGCGGGCACTATTACCCATAAGGCCTCGGGAAGCTGCCAGGAGCGCACAAAAGCTCCATTTTCTCCTGTTTTAACAGAGAAATGATGACTCAGAGGTTAGAGACTCCATTAAAGTGAATTGATCTCAACGGGAGTCAAAGTGCGCTTCGGGTGAGTGAGCCTTGCACTGCCTGGTAGAAGGGAATTTGTGACTTTTAAGCGAAACTACTTTCCAGTGACAATAGCGGAAGCCCACGGCACCTCAAGAAGCGTCTCTTGACTATTTGTCTTTCGTATCTCTTCTAAAGGGCCTCACCACAGTTGTCCTGTTGTCTCCACTGGTGGTCATACCATGCCTGGTTACTCCCAATACCTTGGGCGGAGTATGTACGCTGGGCTATGTTACGGTATCATGACAATGTGTTAATAGTGTGTGTTTTCACGCAACTCTACATGGGACTAAAACTTCGGAATGATGTAGTTTCGCCTGCACAAATCACACCAGCTTTACCCTGGTGAAAATCGTACTTGGAAAACACAGTGGCTGATGTAATTACCACCAAAAAACTAAATTTAGAGGCGGGTCAAAACTCTTGTGCGCGCCCAAATTCCGATTCCAGAGCCCTCCTCTTCAGATTTGAGTTTCTGTGAAGACTTCTATGTAGGTGTATGTTTTTTGGATTCAGCTGGTGCTCTCTTGTGAATTGGGTGGTGTATTTCTTTAGTGAGGCAGTGAGTACAGACAGTGCTTTAAATGGAAAAATAGAAGTGCAGGTACTCTGTAATAGAGTACCTGCTTGTTTCTGAGAAGTACCGGTACTCTCCAATTAAAAGTATTACGTTTTTCTTGA
Source organism: Pleurodeles waltl (assembly GCF_031143425.1). Taxonomy (NCBI): domain Eukaryota; kingdom Metazoa; phylum Chordata; class Amphibia; order Caudata; family Salamandridae; genus Pleurodeles; species Pleurodeles waltl. The sequence goes on along the minus strand of NC_090446.1, from coordinate 1,326,628,658 downwards.
GATATGCCGGTACTCTCCCTCTCAAAATAAAAAAGTGCCGGTACTCAGTACCGGAGAGTACCGGCCCATTTAAAGAGCACCCAGAGAGCGGAATCGTGGTTAGTGCAGTGTTCTGACTGGGGACAAGAGCAAATCCAGTGCAACCTTATAAGGAGCGAAGTCAGGCGGTCCCCGGCCGGATCTGGCCCAGCAACGCCCCATTCAATGACGACCCTTGCCCACAAAGGCCCCCTTCGAGCTCTGCCGCTTCCTAGCGTTGTTTTTCTTCTGATTGGCCTGCTGCACAATGAATGGTTGTATTGAGCGAAGGAGGGCAGCGCGCGGACTGAGCAGGAAGCAGAGGCATGCCAATGGCCAGGGGAGTGGCCCAATCATCCTCGCAGTGGTGCGAGGTTCCTCGCGGCAGTGTCAGATGCGTCTCTCTGCCCGCGTGCCATCGACTTTGATGAAGCATAACACAACTCTTGTATGTGCAAATGGCAATTATTTCAAAGACAAAAGATCTTTGAGGGTACTTTTATATTCTGCCCACCAGTGCCCTCCCTGCCAGTGCAGTTGACATAAGCAAGCCGATTCAAAGCGCCACGGCTGCCATGAGCCTGAATGCGAAGGAGAGACACAAAAGAAAAAAGAAGTTCGCTCGCAGTCAAACCTATCGACAAACTTGCAATTATCCAAGTAACAGGGTTGATGGCCAAGGCGGTAACAAAACTGCCACAAGAAGGGACAAGTGTAAAGCATTTACCAATGATAACAAATGATTTTTGAAAGGTAAGCCGAGTGGAGGTGATGGGCGTGCGATGGGCATTGTTAAAAGCCCACAAGACTTACAGCAGGTCAGAGCGCTTGCGACCTAACTAGGCCCCATCAATGACTCAGGACCCAAGGACAGTAAGCATCTTTCCAGCAGTGCACATCCAGTGCTGTCGGACTAGAGTAGTGCAAGCTTCCTCCAGTGGTGCTCTCCCGGTGCTATAGGACTAGAGCAGTGCAAGCTTCCTCCAGTGGTGCTCTACCAGTGCTATAGGACTAGAGCAGTGCAAGCTTCCTCCAGAAGTGGTCGCCCAGTGCTCAGTGGTGTAACAAAGGTTCCTGCAGCCCCTGTGGTGCGGGGGGCCCTGAACACCAGGGAACACCTCAGCACAGCACCTAGCCCGAGTGAGTCTAGAGGGGGGCTCTCCATGTTCTTTGCAAGGGCACCCCTCCAGTTTTGTTAAGTCACTGCCAGTGCTATAGGACTAGAGCAATGTAAGCTTCCTCCAGTAGCGCCAGAGTGCTGTAAGACCCCTGCAGTGTGAGCGTCCTTGACGTAGTGCCCTTTTGGTGTTATAGAACTCAAGTAGTGTGAGTTTCTTTCAAGTAGTATTAGTTTCTTCCAGAAATGCCCTGTAATTAGTACACCAATCTAGCACTGCACACTTCCTCCAGCAGTGCTCTATGCATACTGTGTTACTTTAGCAGTGTGAGCTTCTTCCAGCAGTGCCCTGTGCGGAATATGTGAGTCAACCAATGTAGGTTTCCTCTAATAGTACCCTATAAGTCCTACAGGACTCCAGTATTGTAAGATTTCTCGAAGCAGTGCCCTCTCAGCAATATGCAACTGTAGCAGTGGAAACGTCCTTCAGCAGTGCCCTCTCAGCAATATGCCACCGTAGTAGTGGGAGCTTTCCTCAGCAGTGCCCTGTGAGCAATATGCAACTGTAGCAGCGACGTCTTCTCTCACCAGTGCCCTGTCAGTAAAATGCAACTGTAGCAGTAGGGACTTCCTCAGCAGTGCCCCATCAGCAATATGCAACTGTAGCAATGTGAACTTCCCCCAGCAGTGCCCTGTCAGCAATATGCAACTGTAGCTGTGGGAGCTTCCCTCAGTAGTGGCAGTAGTGGCAGTAGTGACAGGCACACTTGTAATTTTTCTCTTCATGTATCTTTACTTTGCCTATTGTGAAGCGCTCTGACACCTTCGGGTAAAGTCCGCGCTATATAAAAACGCATTAAATAAATAAAATAAAATAAAAAAGTAGTGCCTGTCAGCAATATGCAACTCTAGCAGTGTGAACTTCCCTCAGCAGTGCCCTGTCAACAATATGCAACTGTAGCAGTGGGAACTTCTCTCAGCAGTGCCCTGTCAGCAATATGCAACTGTAACAGTGGGAACTTCCCTCAGCAGTGCCCTGAAAGTAATATGCAACTGTTGCAGTGGGAGCTTCCCTCAGTAGTGCCCATCAGCAATATGCAATTGTAGCAGTGAGGATTTCCCTCAGCTGCGCCCGTCAGCAATATGCAACTGTAGCAGTGGGAACTTCTCTCAGCAGTGCCCTGTCAGCAATATGCAACTGTAGCAGTGAGGATTTCCCTCAGCAGTGCCCTGTCAGCAATATGCAACTGTAGCAGTGAGGATTTCCCTCAGTAGTGCCCATCAGCAATATGCAACTGTAGCAGTGAGGATTTCCCTCAGCAGTGCCCTGTCAGCAATATGCAACTACCGCAGTGGGAACTTCCCTCAGCAGTGCCCTGGCAGTAATATGCAACTGTAGCAGTGGAAACTTCCCTCAGCGGTTCCCGGTCAGCCATATGTAACTGTAGCAGTGGGAACTTCCCTCAGCAGTGCCCTGGCAGTAATATGCAACTGTAGCAGTGGAAACTTCCCTCGGCGGTTCCCGGTCAGCCATATGTAACTGTAGCAGTGGGAACTTCCCTCAGCAGTGCCCTGTCAGCAATATGCAACTGTAGCAGTAGGGACTTCCCTCAGCAGTACCCTGTCAGTAATATGCAACTGTAACAGTGGCAACCTCTCTCACCAGTGCCCTGCTAGTGCTCTAAGCCTTGCACCAACTGATCAGACTCCTGCGTTTTTCCTCTCTCTATTCCATGCAGCAACAGCAGAGAACGCTCCTTCTCCCACCTGGAGGCCAAAGCCTGGAACGATCTTCCCCTGCACTTTAGGACTGCCTCATCACTCTGGGAATTCAGGAAAGGACGCAAGACCTGGCTGTACCAATGAACAGAGCACCTCAAGCAGCTAGCAACTACAGCGCCTTTAGACGCTCACGGGTGATTTGCCGAGCTTTAGACATCCTTTTTAATTGACGGATAAGCTATTAGTAGCTCAGCTTCCCTGATAGGTACCTGTCAGTGCAATAGGACTCCAACATTTAGAGATGTCTCAGCGCAGTGACCTTTTAGTGCTATAGGACTCAGACAGTGTGTAAACCAGAAAAGTAGGCCTCACCAATGGTTCAGGAATCAAGCTTCCTTCCAGCAGCTCTCTTCCGTGCTACAGAATCTCAGCAGTGCAGGCTTCGTCCAGCAGTGCTCTCAAAGTGCTGTAAGTCTCCAGCATAAAGAGCATCCGAAAGTGGAGTGTTGCCACTACCATAGGACTTGAGCATTGGGAGCCCCTTCCAACACTGTTCTGTCAGGATTGTAGAATGCAAGCCTCATGAGCTTTCTGCAGCCATGCCCTGTCAGTACTACAGGGCTGCATAAGGCTCCAACAGTGCAAGCTTCGTCCAGCATTGCTCTGAGAGTGCTACAAGCAGAGTGAGTGTCCTGAAGTGGTGCGATGTCAGTACTATAGATCCTCAGCAGTGTGAGCTTCCTCCAGCAGCATCCTGTCAGTACTACAGGATTGCAGCATTGTACATTTTCTCCAACCACTGCACCGAAGAGTGAGCATCCTGAAGTGGTGCGATGTTGACACTAAAGGACACCAGCAGCATTAGAGTCCTTCAGTTGTGCCCTGCCAGTACTATAGGACATCATCAGAATGGTAAGCTTTCGCCAAGCAGTGCACTGAGAGCACTGCACCATGAGAGCCCTCAGGAGGTGCGACGTTAGTACTATAGGACTCTAGTAGTGTGAGTTTCCTCCAGCAGTGCCTTGTCAGTACTATAGGATTCGAGCATTGTTCGCTTTTTCCAAGCACTGCACTGAGTGCATTGTAGCGTGACAGTCCTCAAGTGGTGTAACAACAGTACTATAGGACTCTAGTAGTGTGAGTTTCCTCCAGCAGTGCCTTGTCAGTACTATAGGATTCGAGCATTGTTCGCTTTTTCCAAGCACTGCACTGAGTGCATTGTAGCGTGACAGTCCTCAAGTGGTGTAACAAAAGTACTATAGGACTCCAGCAGTGTGAGTTTCCTCCAGTAGTGCCCTGTCAGTTCTATACACCTCCAGCAGTGTGAGCTTCCTCTGGGAGTGGCCTACCAGAACTACAGGACCCCACCAGAGTGAGCTTCCTCCATGAGTGCCCTGTCAGTACTACAGGACTCAAGAAGTGTGAGCTTCTTCCGGGAGTGGCCTACCAGAACTACAGGACCCCACCAGAGTGAGCTTCCTCCATGAGTGACCTGTCAGTACTACAGGACTCAAGAAGTGTGAGCTTCCTCCATAAGTGCCTTGTGGGTACTACAGAACTCCAGCAGAGTGAGCTATCTCTCTGAGTGCCTGTTAAGTGTACTGACAGTACTTCATAGTGTGCGGCCTCAAGCCATGTGCTGTCAGTGTGACAGGACTCTAGCAGGTGAGCCCCTTCCCAGCACTGCACGAGATTTTTTTCACCAACACGGTGAAGCTTGCACTAAAAATAGAAACCTAATGGTCTTTTGAGCTACGACGAGGAAAGAAAAATTGGGGAGTCTTGAATATTGAGCAGGGCGTCTCAGACGATTTGAAGGGATTTTGCAACAGAAAGATGCGCTCAAACAGCAGCCCGCTTTCACTTCCACATTCACATGATGGAGTGCACGTGGTTGGTGCACTGATTAACATATCCTTTTATTTATGCCTTGTGTTTGTTCGGTTCCAGGATGTGGTTTTTGAGATGTCCTCTTCTCGGGGGAAAGCTTGCAAGAGGCTTGGAGGAGGGCTGCAGATGTGAGAAGCCCTGTCAGAAACATTCGGATATTAGCTTAAGGCCTCGCGCGCCAGGGCGTTCAGTGTGGTAGTACCTGGTGCCTTAACACAAGAGTTCAAAGGGGGCAAGTGCCCACGTCCCCGCTAAAAGACGCGTTTTACAGAAAATAATGCTTCCTGCATGAGAGACTTCCTAACAGTATGTATGGAGCCTTTGAGTTTGGTCCCGACAAAGATCCCTTTATAGCCCTGGCAACTGGTAAGGGCCCCCTAGGTCTCTCATATCTCACAGACATTTATAGACATGGGGCTGAATAGGGGCTGAATAGGGGCCTCCTGATGGGAAAGGGCCCTCCGCTGGGTGGGAAGGGGGGGGGGGGGGAGGAAGGAGGGCGCCCCGCGCGGCTGTAGAGCCTGCGTTACCCCCCGCTTTATAGTGTACGGGGCCAGCTGGTTTGGCCCGGAGTGAGATACTGTTGGAGGGTATGGTCGCTGCTTAAAATGGAAATATAGAAGTGCAGGCACTCCTTGCCCCAGTCTGCTCCCGAAAGTCCTGTTACCCTCTCTTTTACAGCAATGGAGCAGCGCTGTGAAGTGTAGGTGCTACCCCTTCCAAATTAAAGGAGGGCAGGTGCGGAGTACCTGATAGTATCTGCCCATGTAAAGCTGTGGTTTGGGTGTCAATGTCAGTGAGGCTGCCTTCAGGCAAGGCGCTGCTGAAATGATGCTCCTTGGAGTGAGGCAGTGCTGGAGTGAGGCTGCCCGGGAGTAAAGCGGTGCTGGAGTGAAGCTGCCCTGGTGTGAGGCTGCCCTGGAGTAAAGCGGTGCAGGAGTGAGGCTGCCCTGGAGTAAAGTGGTGCTGGAGTGAGGCTGCCCTGTAGTAAGGGGGTGCTGGAGTGAGGCTGCCCTGGAGTAAGGCGGTGCTGTAGTAAGGGGGTGCTGGAGTGAGGCTGCCCTGTAGTAAGGTGGGGCTGGAGTGAAGCTGCCCTTGAGTGAGGCTGCCCTCGAGTAGCTCGTCAGCTCGTTGTGGGAGATACTTCGGGGGTAGTACGGAGCTTATATGTATTGGGGTGTAGGGTAGCCATGAAGCACTGGCATCCAGCCTCCTCCTTGTGGTGCTGGAACAGCAACACAAGGACTTCATCAGGTTAATTTTCTGTCATGCCACTTGAGCGTTCAGAGGTTGACAAATAACAGGAGTCACAGATATGATATATATATATATATATATATATATATATATATATATATATATATATATATATATATATATATTTATATTCAATAAAAAAACAAAGGTTACAGGGACGTTATAGCGTTATAGTTAGGCTCACATTTTCAATGTATAAAACCATAGAAAGTCACCTGTTAGAGATATCTCAAGTAAACTAAAACTTGTGTACTAGGGCAGCTATAACTCGTGCCCCTGCCATGCACAGTTTTTCTGTCAAAAATTTTACTGCAAATATTAAATTGATATAATCAATGATGTTATCAAAGTTATCATGAGTGCGGTAATTTGTGAGGTAATTAGCAGTGCATGGAGAGGGTACACGTTCTAGTTACCTTAGGGCACAAATTATAGTTACTTGAGATAAATCTAACTACAACAGGTGAATTTCTATGGTTTTGAATGTTTAAAATGTGAGCATAGCTATAAATTCCCTGTAACCTTAGTTTTTTTAACTGAATTTGTGTTTTTTCAATTTCTTTTTCCTAATTAAACTTTCCTGTAACCTTTGTTTTTTTCAGTGAATTTATATTTTTTTTAACGTAAAGTCATTTTCATTACAATACGATAAAAAAACCACTGCCGCACACGGCCAAAGGCTGTGCATGGCCGTGGGCCTGGCTAGTGGCCAGGCCCTGCAGCCAATCCCCTACAGCCACCCAACGCCACAACGCACATGGCCTTTGGCTGTGCTTGGCGGAGGATGGCCACAGGAATTTCCATGGTGTGGTACATTTAAAATGTGAGCCTAACTATGGCGTCCCTGTAACTTTTGTTTTTTTTAAGTGAAGATACATATTTAAGGGGGCCCTCGGAGGTGGCTGTCCTGGCGATTCCTCAGGTTCCCCATGCCTCAAATCGGCCCAGGACTCTTCTACACTATCACTGGAAGTTTCTGTCATGTTGTAAGAAGAGAAAACAGAAAGCAGGCAGCAACGGAGAGCCTAGCAAGGCTTTGCTGTTGGCTGCAATGAACAAAGAGCTGGAGAAGGTGCAGCAGGCTATGGTTAAAGAGTTAGAGCAAACAGTGGTTCCAGAAGTGATATGTTTAGTTATGTTAACAGAGATTTATACAGCTCCAGGACTTTAAGTAGGGAGGGTCCTTCCAGGTTTCAGACCGAGTTGTAATTAAAAACTGACTGTCAAACCTGACCCTACTAACTCCTATATTTATTTATTTGCCTTTACAGCAAAACACTGGTAAGTTTCTCAACAATGACTGTAAAAACCATTAAGGTAAACCATGTGATGGATGTATTATGTATTCCATGTTTACGTTTCACTTCATATTGCATTCCCTCAGAGTATTTGCTTTGTATAGCTAATATTGTTAACTGAGTCGCCTTGAAGTATATGAGTGTGTTCAACTTGTGAGTGAGTGTTCATGATGGGGCCCAATTATGATCTCTTGTTTTGAGGATGAATGCAGTGCGAGTTTTCCAAAGTGCCTGTCACTGAGTCACAGAGGCTCATCAGATCCTTGGCCTCTCTGCAGAGCACAGTGGTGGGCACACATCTGCCAGCTGTAAGCACGATTCTTTGGAAGAATGTCTGAAATACGGACCATGCCAAATGAGAAGAGAATGCTTTGTTTAGAGGCGAGGAAAGAGGGTGTGTGTGTGTGAGAGTGGGTGTGGTGAAAAGGGGGGTGACATGTGGAAGAACATGTAGCAGGGCAAAGGGAAAAGACAGCGATAAAGGTGATGACCTGTGACATATGCAGATGGAGGATATCAGAAAACTGTGGGGAGAAAACGGATGTAAGTGACTAAGAGACCGAGTAGGAACGTGTAGTGAAGGGGGGCACAGGATTGACTGAGACTCCGAAGACCACTACACATTCCAAAGATTTAGTAATATTAAATTCACAATTTCATATTTCCAGATCTGAAACGTTTTCAGATCTAATTGTTTATAACTAAATAGCCTTACTCATTTGCTTGATACTGCTAAGAAGCATAGGCAAAGCTAATAGATCTGGCTTATCTTCATTGTTGTTCCCTATGCCTGGATGCAGTAACAGAAAACTCACATAAGCCACAACCTTAATTACATAAATTATGCCTCTTGGAAAAGATTCGGAGTTATGCCTCTTTGGGCACGCCCCTTTTGGAGACACACCACCCTCTTTATTCCACTTACGGCACTGGATAATGCTGTATTGCATTGCTATGACCTTACAGTGCCAGATTTGCAAACAGATGAAGGCAGGAGAGACGCTAGAGGATGCAGCACAAAGGCAAGGCACAGGGGATGACAGGCTCTCCGTACACTTGTATATGAAGTAGTGCTAATGAGGATTCTCAGGGTAATCGTAGGGCACGGGGTCCTGTTTGATGCCTGGCGGAGGATATGACACAGGCAATGAATTTGTGAATAGTTCTGGATGGGGAGCTTGGCACGAGGTCAACAGTGTGGAACCATTTAGGGCCTCATTTAGAAGAAACTGGCGCATTGTGATTGATGCACCAGTTTTCTGGTGCTGCCCTGCGCCGCCCTAACGACGCCATGGAAGCCCTGTATTTATAGTACACTGATCCATGGCGCACTGTGTCCACAATTGCGTCAGTTGTGGCCCTAAACCTTAGCATTGCTGGACTAGTGTCAAACATTTTGACGCTAGTCCAGCAATGCTAAGGGGGCCCCATTTAAAACAGCACATCATCACTTTAATACCTGCATTGAGCAGGCGTTAAAAAAATGATTCTGTGACGGCTCAGAATGGCGCATGGAAGTCTTGAAGCTTTCACTGGGTCATTTCTGCGGGGCTTTTTGCGGGGGGATGCCTACCTTGCATACATTATACCTGGCACAGATATAATGTGGCGCAAGGCTTTGCAAACTGGGGCAGTGGTACTATTGAACCAGTTTGAAAAGGGGGCGCTGGGTGGGGGATTGGTGGTGCCACTGTAGCGTAAAAAAAAAAAAGAAAGGTGGAAGGAGTGTGGGGTTTTAGACATGTATTGGGCATGCTGTAGATTGACTCAGTCAAAACCAGTGTAGGACATTGATAATCTGAAGGAAGATGACTAGGGCACTGGTGTCCAGATCCAGTCCAGAGCATCTGTATAAGAACTGACAATCCACTATATGCAAATCTTTTGCATGTGGATATTCTGAAAGTCTGGTATTGATCTAGCATTTGTGGACAACTCTGGTCTATGCAGTTTTGGGTCAAGACTTGTAGAAGCACATGGGTTTCTTCAGAAGAGCTACTGAGTGAGGAAGGGTGGCTTCAGGTGGTACTGAAAAGGTAATAAGTAAAAGGTCAAGGGTCCCCTATAAGCAGGGATAATCTGCACTCAAAGCACGCTGGTTTTAGGCAAACAACATAGTCCATCTCCCCCAGTTAATTATAGTTCTCCAACATTAGTCTTGTATCCCCCACAGTAGATATTGTTTAGTGTCAGGAAGCTATATAAAGTTTTATGAGACAAGGTAATTCACAATTTGTAACAGCCTACAGTCTTGATGACACTACATACATCAACTCCAGAACTTGAGCACCTCAAGGAGAAAATCTTGCAATAAAGATCTACCTTCATCCAAAGTGTATTCCATGATACCTTTTCAAAAGTTATGTTAACAGTATTTATTAATGCTGCCATAATGAAGGAAAAATAAATCATTACATCCATTAAGCAGCATCAAAATTATTTCAATCGATCTATTACTCTTTTCATTTTCTATACATTTCGATTATTTTACTACACAACAACACACAAATATTGAAGTGTATGCAATGATAATTGTAGAAACATAACCAGCGAACCCAATGAAACAGAAAAAAACGAAATTCAAATTCCTTAAGCCATTCTTTCCTACAGGCTTTACCTAAGCAACACTCATGAAGGGACTTAAACTAAATTAAATATCCCTAGAGGTGTCCTATTAAAAATCAGAAAGGTTGTGAGAATCCTCTAGAACACGTCAACAATCTGTCTGCCTTCCATATTTTAGCATCCATCTTCTTCATATGTTTTAATTGTATTCCAAACCAATTCAAAAAGTGACCAGTGTCCATTTACATGGACATTGGCTCAGGTTATTTATCTAGCTATAGAGTCAAACGATCTTCAAGACTGGTAGAAAATCATTTTAGCAGCATGCTTTTTTCTATCTAGTCATTAATTCATTTGTATCCAATTTTTTAACTGTTTCTTGCATATCTCTTAAAGCGTGTTGCATACCCCTCTCTCAATTCCACACTGGAACTTTATCAGTTGGGTGTTCCTTACTAATTGGACCATCTGATTCTCTGCGGTATTCCTCATAATCTCTGGATATTTTTTAGAATATTGTGGAAATAAATATTGTAATACCGTTCCAGAAATGCCCCTAAGATTTTATGGACATGCTCTAAAGCATGACCTTGGGAGTGTCTGACTAGCAGTGAACTCCAAATTAGTTCATAACTTGTCTCTCCTGGTGCATAGAGAGGTAGGCATGAAAAACATAAATCTTTAAACATTCATTTGCACCAACTGCTTAATCACAGAAGAATTTAAGAAGGTGGTTGAGCATGGGGCAGCACAATTGCGGATGCTCCACGTTGTGGTCAACGAAGTGTGGTTCATTATCTCTGCCATGTTGTGAGTTAAGGCTCCAGGCTGTGGAACAAATCATGAAAACACTACCGAGATAATAATCAAGTGTTTCTAGAAGGGAAATCTGGATATAGAAAAACGTTCCAGCATGCATGATCAAATGGAATTGTCTTGCTTTTTATGAACCCAAATTTTATTATTATTAAATAAGCCTCACTGTCCAAGCAATGGACCATACTCCCATTGATACAACGACGGTTTTCTTATGATTTGTTAATATTGCCATTCTACACCAATAAGTCTGGTGACTTCCCTACTCACTTATTGTACCCACAACATGGCCAACTGTTCCAGCGCCGTGCAGTGATCCCTCCAGCACCTTTGCTGAAGTCTGTTCAATATGACCAGTGCAAAGTACCGCGTCCCATGTGATCTTAACATGGCAGAACCGCATCTACACCGTCCTGCTCCTTCAACCCTCAGGACCTGATGCACAAAGGTATACTTACACTCTTGTGTAAGTTTACAATTTTTTGCTATTCACATACAAATATTACGAGTAGTATATTTACTAATGTGGAGTCTTCGCACTTGTGACGGAGACTCCGCACATAAAATAATAGGACAGTCCTATCTTTTTATTTGCAGAGGTCCTGCCAAGACTGAGAAAACTCCGCAGTAGTAGACATTACTCGTAAAATGTGTGGGTATCAAAAAATTGTCAACTTCCACAAAAGTGTAAGTTTACCCTGTGAATCAGGCCCCCGGTTTTCCTGGTGCCTACTATTCCAACCCAGATGCCTCTAGGCGCCGATACTAAACTGCTTCCACCTTCTGGTAAGCAACTAGCACACCTCTTGTCTTTCTTGAGTTTGTATTCCACAAACCACCGTAAACAAAGTGCATAAACTCTAATGGCAGCAGGCCCATTTCAGTTTGAATATAGAGTTGATTTTATGTTGTGATCTTTGTGCCCTGCATGAAATTGACAATGTTTTATTTGAACTTTACTTGTAGTTTTGTTATTTCTAGGGATACTGTATGAGTTCTGTTTTTTCTGTACTTCGTTTTTAAATATGTATGACTTCATATTATTAATCTAAGTTCCCTGGTGAAGGTTTTTCCCCGTAATGCGTGGAAACTGTAGTCATGATGAATAAATACAGTGGGGCGCATGGAATATGCAAGAAAAGTATGACCATGCTATGACTAATCAGTTGATATAAATGGATGGCTAAAAGATTTATGTATTTTCGTTTATACCTTCATGTGCACCAAGAGGCATAGGTCTTACCTTGATGTGTGCTTCACTAGTAACCAATTCAACCCAGGCGGAAGGGATCGTGTCCTTCCCGTATGCCTAAACTATTCAAAAGAGACTAATACTCTTGATACATACGATTGTGAGATTAAAAATAACGCCATCCAGTTCTCTGTAGCATTTGGGATTTTTTCCTTATCAATGGGGAATAACTAGTGCTATATATTGCAATGTTTCAGTTTTTATGTGCAGCATTTTTTCGTGATGCAGAATTAGTTCTTACTCTAAATTAGCAAATGGGTTACCTGATCACTACTATGGCTGCTGCTCATTTATCCCACTTCAGATGCTCTTTTCATGAGGCTCTTGGACAGATGCCATGTTTTATCTGATGCATCAGAGGAAACGTGACATCTGTCCAAGGGCCTCATGAAAAGAGGAGCTGAAATGGGGTAAATGAGCAGTAGCCATAGACATCGGGAAAGGCTCTCAACAGTTGATTATTAATACTCCAATTATTAATATTGCAATTTCAGATGGTTTTAAGTCTTGAGACCTCCTTTAAGGGGTGAGAGTAGTGGGACAAAACAGGCTGTGACTACAGCCCATGTCAAACTCCAACTAGAAAGGGATAGTGACCTGTACGGCCGACCCGTGTTGGTCTTACATGTGGCAGCCCATAGGTTGTATAAACTACAGAGTTCCAATATCAACTGGGAGAAAGGAGCAGCTGGCCAGCAGGGCCTGGTTGTCGTTATGCCAAGGCCACGAGAGTGGTTGGAGCTTAATCCAAGAGTTCGATAGACAAGTGCTGGCCCTCCTGAGCTGCCGGGCAGAGCGCCCTCATGAGGTGTGGCTGTGTCAGGAGCTGGCAGTGGGTAGGAAGAAGTCAGCTGCATGCAGTACCAGAAATAAACACATGTTCAGTCTATGAAAAAAATACTTTACTGCAAGTCTTGCATCAGTCGAAGCAGCATCTAAATCTCACTTCATCAGGGTCAGGCTGGGACAGAAAATAGACCAGAGCTCCAACGTAAAAGTGGACCCATTAGTGAGTAAGATAGCTCTAAATGTGTCCCACATATGCTAATCAGCAACATTTAGAAGGTTTTAAGACATGCTGTATAGGTGTTTTGAAAATTTGGGGAGCCTGCATGCATGTGTGCTTGCTGCAAGCGATGTTAATGGTGATATCAAGTAAATCAACAAAAAAACAAGCATTTGCAATGCAATGGGTCTTGCATTTGCTCGAGTTAGAGCTGTTATAAAGTCCTAACTGGACTTTTCTTGCCACATAAATTGAAAATGAAAAGTAAAACAGTTGACATAAGGGAGCCGATACAAAGTGCCATGGCCACCATGAGCATGAGCGCGAAGGAGAGACACAAAAATAAAAGAAGTTCGCTCATAGTCAAACGTACTGGCAATCGTGCAATTGTCGTGCAATTATCCATGCAAGGCGGCAACAAAACGTCCCCAAGGAGGGACAAACATACAGCATTTACCAATGATGATAAAAGATTTTTGAAAGGCAAGCCCCCAAACGAGTGAAAATGATGGGTGTGTGGTGGGCGTGGTTAAAAGCCCACAATACTTACAACAGATCAAAGCGCTTGTGCACTCGACCTAAAAACGACACACTGGGCCATAAAACAGCCGAAAAGCAGATAACACACTGACCTGTTAGACAATCCCTTCTGGCACTCTCAGGATCCAGTACAGGCCAGTCCGACACAACACATTGTGCTGGCTGTGCTTTCGATTACCCACTGATTGCCATAGGGGTAGGCCAAGGTCTTTCGAGTGGGAGGAACAATGCGATGGTTTGCACTTGCATGGGCATCTTATTCCTTAATCTGATAACTATACAGCCCGTGCCAGCCTTGTTGATTTAACTATGAGCCTGCAGATCATGTCCTAGGATCTCCTCACCACTTCCATTCTTTACACCCTCTACTATTAAAAAGACAAGCAAACAAACAAACACTGGCAATGCCAATCATTTTTTTTCGTTTGTCAGAACAGGTCCTAAAGAAACATCAGTAAGATCCTTTCCCGCGTACAGAGCAGGCCCCGTGTGAGCAAGAGCGGTGCTAGCTTTACTCGGGCACACCAAACAGGCACCACATGGAAATCAGCAGTGCACGCTTCTGTTTGACCGCACAACCAGGCACTGCATGGGTATCATAAGTGCAAGCTTCCCTTGAACACACAAAAAAGGCACAGTAAATGCAGCAGAAGGGTAAGCATCATGGAACAAGTATAGCACCCGCGGAAGCATCACATACTTCCACCAGTCAACGAGGGCAGAGTGTGCAGCAAGCTTCTGCCACATAGATAACAGCTACAGAAAATGCAATAGCAGTGGGTGATGGTAGGCACTGTGCGGATATTAAGTAGTAGCCCAGCGGGAATTGGGCATTGCAGGAGAGGGGCATCCAGATGGCAGCCATGGTGAGCGGTTCGAGACCTGGTGTGCACACAAGAAGCTATCTTTGTCAGCACCACAGGGTGAGGCTTGGCAAGATTACCTGGATAATCCTTAAGAGTTTTACGGGATGCAGGCAGTTATGGTCATGATCCTAAAACACTAGACATGCTGCCCAGTTTCGAACACTCTCGCCGCCACGGATAGGGGAACAAAACAACTCATCATGTTCTCAGGCCCACAACACCAGCTCTCTCTTACCAAAATAATAAATCCTTCCCTCCCGCCAATCACTATATCACCATTTTGTGGCCCTATTTAACATTTTCCCCAGTAGCTGCATTCAGTAGACCACTTGAACGTTCTGTGCATTAGAACACATGATATAATTTCTGGCTAAATAGCCAATTGCTTCGGGCTAAGATGAGTACATTTGCTGGTAAAATTTAGAATATTAACGATAGACTCATTGTATCATACGGTCTCCATATGATGTAGTACACCTTTTGCCCTATCCTCCAAAAACAATGCTGGGCTTATGATGCAGAAAAATAATGGGTGTTTTCTGGATTACAGTGTTGGCCAGATACTAGTGGCAAAGATGGAACCAGACTCTAGGGCACTGCTGGCTAAATTCTATAGACCAATGATATCGACATCCGATAGGGTAAAGAGAAACACATCTTGTGTTTCCCTGATGGGCACATTCTGCAGCACCATAATGGGAACATTCTGAAGTATCTGAATGGGCACCTTCTGCTGTAACATAAGGGGCATCTTCTGTGGGCCATAATAAGCAACATCTGCAGCACAATAATGGTCACTATTAGCAATACCATAATGGACATGTTCTACAGCACCGTAATGGATACTATTTGCAGTAGCATAATGGGCAGGTACTCTAGTGGACACATTATGTAGTACCACAATAGGCACTATGTTGTGAACTATAATGGGCATGTTCTGCAGTATTTTAATGGACACTATCTTCAGAAATATAATGGGAATGTTCTGCAGTACCACAAGGGGCATGTTCTGTAGTGCAATGGGTACATTTTAAAGTACAAGGATGGGCGCATTTGCTAGTGCCATGCGGTGTCACATTCCATACTGCTAATGTAGGAATCTTCTGCAGTATATAATTGGTCACCTTTCATTGCACCGTGCTGGCCATATTCTGTGGGACAATGCTGGGTATATATTGTAATACATCAGGGACATATTGCAAGACGAGGGTATGATCAATCTACACTATAATGATGGTCACATTTGCAGGACACTCGTGGTGACTTTCTGTGGAACAATGGATACAATTTAGTGGACAAATGCCAGAGCCGGTGGGATTCAGAGCGATGATTGGGGGTACAAAGCAGGGCCTCATTGCAAGAAGGTAAGGGAAAGGGGAAAAGGCAGCAAACCGTCACATACATTGAGCCTCGAGTGCTCAGGGTGGGAAAGGGGACGGTGAAGCACTGCTAAGAAAGAGCAAGACAGAGAGGAAAAGAAAATAGTCTAATGCACTGCAATGCAAATATGCTAGATAGGAGGCACAAGGACAAAACAGTTGGAGGTAAGAGAGGCAGGGACCTGTGGACTGAACTGAGGTGTAATTGACAATGTCTGATGCCAATGATTGAAACAGGAAAAACATAATAGGCCAGAGGTTCGAGTGGGCTCACACAAAATCCACTTGAAGTATACGGTACAGTATGTTGGATACAGTAGGTCTGTAATTCAGAGCCAGCTCAAGCTGTCTGAAAGTAAGACCTAAAAATTGAGATGAGTGTGCTTTTAAAATTGAGAAGGAACACAATGCATCTCTTTCAAAAGTATGTGATCTACCCACATTTTCTGTCCCAGGAAACAATCTCTGTCTATTCTAAAACCATTATGGATATTTTTAGGTCTCGCCTACATACCTCAAGCACTTTGCTGAGAGACATATTCTTTACAATTTAGTGGGCTTAGAACTCGCCCACAGCACACCATTTATATTTTTCATTGTCACTCTCATTTTCAATCTTTTGGTTGCTTAGCACCTATAGACTTCCCTTCCTTTCTTGTGTTAGCTTATCCTTGGAGCATGGACCAAGTACGTGTGTTCTTCCTCAACTTTGTTCTTGCTCATATTTTTGCAAAACACTATTTTTATTTGATCATCTTTTCAGTATTATTCCTGGATGTGGAATGTGCTTTCCTACTTTTAACACAGGCATACAGCTTCTTATTTATGTTGCTTTCACCCTTTCTTCCATCTCGATTGATTGCTTGGTTACTTACCCCACCAACTGTACAAATCAACACCAGTCTATTCTACGCTACTCCACTCTATCCCACTCTACTCAGTTCTCACCACTCTGCACCACTCCACTGCGCCACTACATTTCACAAAATGCCATACTACAGCTCTCTAGGCCACTCCTCTCTATGCCTCTCTACACCACTCAACTCTATGCCACTTCACTCTACTCTATGCCACTTCACCCCACTGTACTCCACTGCAGTCCACTGCTTGTGAATCCACTATTTGTCATTCAATTCCATGTGGCTGTACTACCCTAACCCACTCTACTCTATACCACTCCACGCTACTCAACACTCTACTCTACGCACTCCCATTCCACACAATGCCACCCCATTCCACGCCAGTCT
Source organism: Pleurodeles waltl (assembly GCF_031143425.1). NCBI lineage: Eukaryota > Metazoa > Chordata > Amphibia > Caudata > Salamandridae > Pleurodeles > Pleurodeles waltl. The sequence goes on along the minus strand of NC_090446.1, from coordinate 1,326,611,685 downwards.
CTCCTACCCCATTCAAATCTGGACAATTCTAATCCACTCTATGCCACCCTACTCCACTCCACTCCTCTCTATGCCACTCCACTCTATACTACCATGCCACTCTACATCATGCCACCCACTTCTAAGCCACTATACTTTACATCACTCTGTGCCACTCTGCTCTATGACACTCCACTCTATGCCTTTCCATTCCACTCAATGGCACTCTATTGCACTCTATTCTACTCCACTCTATGCATACTATTCTAGGCCACTCTATGCCACTCCACTCTGCTTTATGCTACTCCACCCCACACAGTGCCACTCTACGGCACTCTTTGCCACTCCATTCTACACCATTCAACTCTAGTTTACACCACTCTATGCCACTGTATACTCACTCTACGCACTTCACTCTACTCCATGCCAGTCTGCTCCACTCTACTTTTTGCCACACTATAGCATTCTTCTCTATGCCACTCCGCTCTACTCTCGCCATAGTAGACCACTCCACTCTATGCCAGTGCACTCTATGCTACTCCATGCCACTCCACTCTATGGCACCCTATGATATGCCACTCTACTCTATCCCACTCTTCTATACTCCACACCACTCAACTTCACGCCACTCCACACAATGCAATGCCACTTCACACAGTGCCTTTCTATGCCACTCCATGCCTCTCCACTCCACTTGGCTACACCACTCAATCCAAATCCACTTGACAGAATGCCACTCTATGCTACTTCACTCTATACCACTCTACTCTATGCCACTTAATGCCACTGTATTCCACTTTATGTCACTCTATGCTACTCTACTCTATTCCACTCTACTCTATGTCACTCCAGTCTGTGCCACTTTACACCACTCTACTCTGTCACTTCAATGCCACTTTACACCACTCTACTCTATGCCACTCTATTGTATGACACTCCACTCTACTCTAAGCCACCCTACCATATGCTATACCACCCTACTCCACTCTACACTATGCCACTCCACACTACACTGCTCCAGCCAATGCCACTCCACTCTATGGCACTGTATACCACTGGAATCCACTCTACACTGCTTTAAGTCACTCCATTATACTCCACTTCACTCTGCGCCACACTACTCCACTATCCTCTGAGATACTTTCCTCTACGCTATGGCACTAACTTTTAGCCAATGCAGAACAACAGCCACACTGCTGTGCAGCATGGCTAAAAGTCATTGGCCAAGCCAATAGCTGTTACATAGGCGAGACCTATTGGTTTTGCCAATGCTTGTATTGTGTCGGCCACCAAAACTATCTCAAGTCTTTGTCCTAAATAACATGTAACGTAATCCTCTGAGCTCGGCCATCAATGTTTCTTTCTTTCTATCCTAAGCAATGACATTGCGTCAGTGTCAGTTTCTTTTTTACTAATTTATTCTCTTAATTGCTTGCTCGTGGTTCTGTTAAAGTCCCTCGAGGGGTATACTTTGGGGAGGGAGTGTTCAGTTTTGGGGAAAACACGCCTCTGTTACAGCACTGAGTTAAGATTAGCAGGTCCGTCAATGATAGAGATAAAAGTACAAAGAGATGGTGGAAGGAAAGAGCAATAAAGGAGTGGAGAGATGGTGAAGAGATATATAATGTTCACGGTGTTAGAGTTAATGTATTATGCGAGAATCAAATGTCTTCCACAGCCAAAACTAATGCACCGGAGCGCCCTGAAACGCCCAGGCAGCACGTGGTGCTAAATTAAAAACACATTTAGAAACAAAATCTGTGTGCAGCCTTACCGCGAGTTTGACGGGGACTTCGCCGTTTAAGGGGATTTCCTCAGCTCCTTCCTGATTTCTCGGGTGCTGGCGAGTGCCCTCAGCCCGGGGTGTCTTGAGGTGCCCTGCCCTAGGTGCCTCGAGGTGCCCCTTTGTGCCCTCTTCGTGTCTTCGGGGATCTTGAGGTGGCGTTGCGTGGCCTCCCCGTGTCTCTGGGTGCCTCCCTGCGCTCTCGAGTGCCTTTTCTCTGAAGAGCCCTTGCTGCTGAGTCCTGTTTAAAAAGGGGGCCGGTCCTGCGCCTTCAGACACATCCTCCGTACAACCTACACACCCTCGCCTGCCCCCACCCTTCGCCCTCGCCCTTTTTATGCCTTGCGCTTTATCCGGCCGAGGTTGTGCCAGGGGTGGCCCGGCCAGCAAGGGTGACACTGCCCTGCATACTAAGACATGAGTACAGGGTACTTAGCGACTTTCTGAATCTTAATGAGAAAACTACAGAGAGGAAGCTCCTGACGTTCTTGTGTTTTTTTGGAGCCCCACAAGGCGACCAGAAACCTAGGTCCACATGTACCCTTTAAAAAGCATTTTGGAATGTACAGAACCATTTTTGCGATTCGGTAATCTATTTACCGAATCACAAAAAGGGTTTGCGAGTCGCAAATTGTGAGTTGCTAAGTCTCGCAATTTGTGAGTCGCAAAACCTGATCTTCGTACATGTGGCCCTTACTGCCTGGCACAGAAGCAGCCAAGAAAGGCGATTCGCGAACCCGCTAATCCTGTGCCACTTTGTGCGCCACGTTTGTAATTTAGAGCACTATATATCACACACAGAATTAAATAAGCATTGTGTTTTCGTTCCACCCTTATTCCTTCTTTTCAAAACTCACATGTATTCTTCCCTCCTAAACTCCCTTCTCATTCTCTGTCTAGATAATCCATCTTACTCACCCCCACCTACTCTCATTCTGTGCGCATCGCCCTTACATTCTCTCTAGTCACCCCTCTTCTCTTATTTTCTTTTCTTTTTCTTCGCTCTTCCTTTTCACACCCTCTTCATTTTAACCTCCTGTTAAAGATGACCCTACTCCTTCCACCAGATCGTGTGATTTTTGCCCCTCCCTCTTATTTACTTCACCTTCCCTATTCCCTTGTCTTTTCTGTCCCTTCTTCAGTACTTTTGCATGATGTCCGCGCTATATAAAAATGCGTAGATAAATAAATAACCTTTACCAATACTCTCTGTTTACACCTATATTTTCACCTTTCATCTCTCATGTGACTCATGTTTTACTCTCTTTCTCGTTGCCTCTTTTCATAATGCTCCTAGTCATCACTCCCTTGTATTCGCCATTATTTCAACCATTACTCCTAACCCCTCGCTTCACCCCCTCTTATTCGGCTTTCCTCCACACGCCCCTCTTTTTGCCTGTGTTCACTCCTCTCTTGTACACCCTTAGAAACGCCTCTCCCTAAGCCATGCATTCACTCATCTCGTATTCACCTGCTGGTCAAGCATCTTAATTCATCATCTCTTCATTCCCGTCCACTCTTCTGACCACTCTCTTTTTCCAGCTCTCCACAAATCCCATCACTCCCACCCGCCGTATTAGTCCTCTCTCACCCTCTCATATTCCCAGGCTCTGTACCCTCTCCAGAAGGAAGTATTAGAGAGAGGGTACACAATGGGCTGCAGATGGGTATGGCCACCTCAAAGGGCGATTGTGAAGAGTCCCATTTTAAGTAAACATGTCTCTCTGTGCGAAATATGATCTTTTGTGTGTGTGTGTGTATATTTATATACATAGATATACACATAGGCATATTGAAAGTCTTTGTGTAAACATGTTTTTTCTCAAATTCCGGCAGTGACAGGTGGTTGGATACATACAATAATGTCTGTGGCAAGGTTGGACGTCTGTTTTGTTCTGTGACACTCAGCAGCTTGGTGATGGGGCCCAGAACAAATGGAGCTGGGGCACGGACCCATCTGCTCTGCCTCTAGAGATGCTAATGGCTGGCTCATGTTCTGTGAGGGTGTGTGTAGTTTGCCTCCAGGAGAGGAGAATGCTTGGGTTGATGTTGCCAAGACTGTGTTGGGCGGATAAGGAGGAGGATCCCATGTGTGCACAAGACAGACATTTGCATATCAAGGCCGAAATATACCCTTCCAGTACAAAAACTATCCTTTAACACTTTTCCTGCTTTATATCTGTGCTGTACAATGCAGCACACATGCAAAGTAGAAAAAAAGAGAGGAAATTAAAACTTTCCTCCTCATTACGCCTTCCTTGAGGAGGTGTGAGATTTTGGCACAAATCCCTGTCTATGAATATTTGTAGATATGGAATTGAGTCAAAACCTGTCGGTGGTTACATGGAAACATCCATATACCTCCCTTGGAACGCCTCCCAGAGGCAGTATGACTCAAAGCAGTGAAGCTTTGCGTTACTTTGGGGAACTTTCCAACGCAAATCCCGATTTGCATTGAATAATAAACCCTAGCATATCACTTTGTATCTGGTTTATGTTAAAAAAAAGTAACACAAACCCAGTGCAAAGCGTTAGTAAATCTGGTCTGCAGTGTCCCATGCGACCAGGTGCACCCCATTCAGCAGGAGAGAGTGATGAGCTCAGCGCCTACTCTAGGCAGACACAATGTGCACTAGATGTTATTGCTCTAATGTGAATTTACCTTGACAAAACAAAAGACACCAGGTGTGTGGCAAACACTAGTAACAGGTGGTTTAATTACAGAAACAGGGTCTAAGTACTGTCTCAAAGTACAATTGATCTGAGCATGTTCTATACATTTTCTCTGGACATCGTAAAACAATGTAGCATTCCTTTTTAGGTAAAGAGTGTGGGACATTGCTTTGGAGTCATAAATTAAGTTTCCGATAACAGATGCAGGTGGGCCTTGACCTTGCGTGGACACAATGAGGGCCAGTGAGTAACGTGTCCAGATGTCCGGCATGAGGGGCGGGTGATCGCTAACTTTATGTGGCATTTGACTCTATGGTGTTTTGGGAATGCACACACCCCTCCGGCCATGCATGCTTTATCGGTCCCATCTCCTTGGACTATTGTGGTGTTGCTGCGCCTATTTGTGGATTGTTTTGAGTTTCTTGTTCACACGTTTGTCTGTCGGCTACGTGCCACCCCATCTGTGACCTGTCAATCAATAACCTCGGGTGTAGGTCTCAGAGCCATTTTGACCATGGTTGATGGATAGTTCATGACAGGTGAATTCGATAATGGTGATTTAGTTTTTATATATGAATTAATTATTGTGTATTTCGACATCGACTTTTTCAATATCAACATTCCACCCTCTAGTTGAATTTTCAACTGCTCAATCTAACTTATACTTCATGACAGGTCACATTATTGAGGGCTTGTTGTTCTTCAGCTTTTACTACTTCCCTAGTTACTTGCATTCTGCCCAATTTAAGGACGACTTATTTACAGCAGGAAACCCCCACTTGCAGGAAACAGGACAAAAACAATAATAATATGAAAGCAGGCAACAATGACGTGCACAGACCGGTCAGCCACAGGTGGAGCCAGGGGAACCAGTTCATGAACCAACCCTGCTCAGGGGCACCTACCTTCTCACGCATGTCTCTTTGTAAATGGTGCCATGTTTGGTTGTCAAAAGTCAGAGTCCTGTTGTCCATGTCATTGCCTGGGATAAATGTTCAGTAATATGCACTGATCTTTGTACACACCCCTCCCTCCCTTCATTACAGTCACTAAGTCCAACGCATATCTATGTTGTATCACCAGGAGGCGGATGGCTCTCAGTTCTTCCTTGATTTAATTAAGACCGAGGTGCTGGTCATCATCTGTAGCATTTCCCACCCTATTATTTGTAACCCTCAGGCGTTCGCTTTTGTCTGCACAGTGAAGAAAGGTATGGACCCTCCCGCTGATATTTGTGCATCAGAGAACAGTCTGAAATCTTCTGTAATGTCCTTGTACTGAGCCCAGCCAAAATAATCAGCAGATCTATTTTCTCTAGTCTGAAGTAACAGTGTCGTCTTCTTCTTTATTGGGTGTTGGTAGAACTCTGACAGATCTTCCCCGGGAATGACCAGCATCGGGTGTGTATGGTGACAAGGGAGCAGAGGCCACGTGTTAGAAATGGGGTTTCTGGTTGGCTAGGATATGCACCTCAGCAAGGCAGAACCCACCGCTCTAGTCAGGGTGAGTAAGGTACACACCAAAGATAACCTGTGCTCACTTCCTGGTAGCTTGGCACAGAACAGTCAGCCTTATCCTCTGAGGCAATGTGTAAAGCATTTGCACAACACACACCAGCAACACAATTAAATACACCACAAAAGAGACTCCACAGGGAATTATACAATTATAAATGTTATATTTTAAATGTAGGTCATGGACCAAAAACATTGTAAACCTCAGATACGGTAGCAAAATCATAAACCTGGAGCATAACATGCAAGGACCGGCCTAGAACTCATCATTCTGGTAATGCAGGAATTTGCGAGACTAGTAGCAAGATCATATGACCAAAATACATGCAGCCTGGGTCCTGAGCATAAGACGTAACTGTAGTAATAGGACCAAAGGTCTTGATAAGGCAAGGTTCTATGTAGACTGCACTCCAAATCGGTAACTTAGACCAGGAGATGCCTCCCACTACGGAAGCAAAAGTCATTGTATGGTGCATGAGGCACCTTCATCACGATTACACATACAACAGAGAAACCCACATTGTACAGTACACAATCATGATGACAGGAACACCTGCCCCTTTCCTATTAGCAGGAAAACAGTACTTTTCCTAGGGAGTTGGGTGGAGGTAGGACACCCATGCGTCAGGGCTCCTTATACCTAGAATAAAATAGTGTGGCTTCTGAATGTATGAAGGGCTTTCCTAAAGGTGGCCCGCACTACTCCTCAGGGTCATCACCCAAGGTTTCCCCTGCCGATGGCAGGGAAGTTCTCTGTGGGGGAGGGGAGAGCACCCGTGTACAGATGCGGGGGCAGACCATGTCCCCAACTTCTATCTAGGCTGCCTGCATTCTATGCCGCAGGGCAACTACCCGAGTGGTGCACCAGCCGGTCAGTTCCCGTGCGGGAGGGGACGCCGGTGTGTCCAAAGGGCTCACCCAATCCTGGCAGTCCTCCTCATGGGGATTGGCTATCCGTGATCACACAGAACAGCAAGAGAAGCCCTTCTTTTGTTCCTGGCTCAGGGAGAAGCTGCCGTGAGGGAGAGCGGCTGTCCACCAGACTCCAGGGCGTGTCTCCTCCTCAGCACGGTGGCTTCCTCACATGGAAGGCGGCCCCACTGGGGGTTTCCACAGGGTCGGTCATAATGTCAAACTAGAAGGGATGGTGCCACTAGACTGCCCTTCCCCCTCAGTCACTGAACGCTGCTGTCCCCTCACTGGAAGGGGGAATCCCAATTACTGGCCATCCTTGGTGTTGCAGTAATACACCCCCTACGGCGAAAGTGAAAGCTGCTTCATCATGCGCTGGGTAAAAAAAGAATAGAAAAGCGCCCCTCACGTGCTGGGTCACTCATGAGGAAGTGAAAAGCGACACGCTCTCTACGTGCTAGTTTTTATGAAACATAAGTCGTTATGCTCCAAAAACACAGGGCAAAGAACCCATGTCTACCCCACGCTGGCTGCAATGAACCAGAGGCATGCAGGGGCCAGAGAGTCTCAAGGATAAACACCCTGCATTGGCCCCTTGGAGAACAATTGGGATGGCAGCACACCAGGGTAGACAATGGCTGTTCCTCCTGGCAGTCCAGCAGTGCCAGCGATGTCAAAGTCAGGGAGTACTGGCATCAGGGCAACAAGCAGAAAAGCAATCCTGATGAGTTCTTTATGCCACCCAGCAGACACCAGGCAGCAGGGTGACAACAGAAGAGCAGTCCAATTGAGTCCTTTGTGCAGTCCAGCAGTCCTTCAGGCAGACATTCAGTCCCAGTTCCAAAAGTACTCTCTAAATCAGGGGGCTACAGCCCCTCTACTTATACTCAGAAATGCCTTTGTTCAGGGGGTAACTTCAAAAGAGCCCTTTCAAGTGAAGCACAACACCCTCTTAACCCAGCCCTGTCTCCAGACATAAGTAGGGGGTAATCACTCCATTGTGTGAGGGCAGGGTACAATCTATTGATATGTAAGGTGTGAATGACCCTCCCTCTCCCCAGCCCAGGATGACTATCAGTATGCAGATGCCTCTTCTGTCACATCCAGCTTCTTCTGTGTTATGGCTGTCTGAAAAGTATGCACCAAGTGGAGCTGTCACTCTGTTTCAGAAGTGGGCTGGAGTCAGGCTGCAAAACACTAGAGTTATAAGCACAGAGAAATGTCCATTTTCAAAAAGTGGCATTTCTAAAATAGTAATAAAAAAGCCACCCTCAACAAAAAGCAGCATTTCTCACTACCATTCCAAACATACTAAACATGCCCATGCTACTCCTTATAGATCAGACGATAGTACTTAGACATATGTCAGGGAATTTCCAATGCAATCCTACAAGAGGAGCAGCACTCACAGTAGGGAGAAACTAAATAGGCTATTTGTCACTACTAGGACATTGAACACATAAAAAACAATTGTCCTACCTGTTACATTCACAGCGCCCTGCCAACAGGGCTCTCTAGGCCGTAAATTAGGGGTGACTTAAGTGTAGTAAAAAGGGAGTTTAGGCCTTAGCAAGCAGTTTGACTTGCAAGTCAGTGTGGCAGTAAATTGTGCACTCAGGCAGGCAGTGGCAGACCTGAGATAAGATAGAAAGGCTACTTCTATGAGTGGCGCAATCTGCATTGCAGGCCCACAAGAAGCATTTAATTTAGAGGCCCTGGGTACATGGTGTACCACTTTACAAGGGACTTAAAGGTAAATTAAATAAGCCAACCAGGTGTAAACCAATTATATCAGGTTATATGGGAGAGAGCACATGCATTTTAGCACTGATTAGCAGTGGTAAAGTGCCCAGAGTCCTAAGGCCAATAAAAAGAGGGTCAGAAAAATAGGAGGAGGAAGGCAAAAAGTTTTGGGATAACTGCACAAAGAACCATTTCCAGCACCATGCATCTGGGGACAAGCTGACTGTAGGCAAACTCTCCACATTGCCAGTAAGTATCCATCAGTGTTCAAGTGCTCCATTGCATGTCTGGAATGTGCAGGATTGTGCCACCGTTTTCATTTGTTCCCAGTGGAATAGTTCCTTTACCTCTGAAAAACAAGGAATACAGTGTAAGTATCCATACAACTAAGGGCTGCCCCTTCACTTCTAGCCATGTATATCTATCCACCACAGTATACCAGATTTCCTGACGCTCGGTATCTATGCTGTTATTCAACCATCCCTTACAAGCCTCATTTCCCTTCATATTATCAAGATGGTTGGGTCCCCTTCATTGGAACTCCATGTCTGGGGTCCATTTGTTATAAGGAAGACAGCCAAAGATTTACTAAGGGCCAGCCTGGGACCACAGATTGAAGCGGGAGCCGATGTGTTCGTGCATTGGTTTGGTGGTTTTTCTACCTCTAAGTATCTCTTTTCTGGAGGCAGATATACTACTACTCTTTGGGGTTCTATTCTGTTCTATTTTGGCCTTAATCCTACATAGTTAGAGGTGGAGAAGGCATTTCGCTTTTTCAGAGGCTATCTCTAGGAACAAGTAAAGCCTGTCTTCACCTACTGCATCTGGTATCAGTGAACATGACATGGCTGATGTCTTGGAATCCACAGCGGTTATGTGTTGGTACCATGTGTTGTGTAAGAGGGTGCAGTGTAGCTTGTGTGGAATGCTGGTGTTGGATTCAGTGTAAATATGAGTGACATGGGAGAGGTCCCTACGCAAGCGCTGTAACAATTTCTGGGTGGACTTAACTTGACTAGGCAGTTCTTTGGCAATTAATGGATGTGGCAGCACCCATAATAAACAGAAGGTATACAAATGTGCAATGATACATTTCTTATTGAACATTGCAGGTCTTGGGATAAATCCAGGGGAAATGTCTGTAGTCCTCTGGTGATGGGTTTCTTTCTAGTTTTGACAGTTGAAGACAACAAGTTTACAGTGCAGTTTGCAATTCTTGATCCTGTTGGGATTATTGATGTGGTCGATGAAAAAGTGATGGTCCGCTGTGAAGGTTCGATTGCAGACCTGTTGGATAAGAGATAGGTTTGGTTTGTTATTTTAGAAGACATTGCATCCTTGCATGTGTTATTGCGAATAATTTTTTAGGGGGGTTCCTGTGCTTTTCGTTGGGGGTGTGTTTCTTCCACACTTCATTTGTGCAATCTATTTTTTAAAAATGGGTTATTGTTGGGCCTCCTCTCTCTCCGCGACTGACTGTGTTTATGGCGGAAAAGCATTTTTACAGGGTGATCTCGTGAGCATCAGGGTAACTTCAGTTATTAACTGGCACTCTGTGGGTGTCACCAGCCCTCCAGTATCCTGGTGTGTGCATGAGGGTGCCATCAGTGCAGGAGGTGTCTTTTGCCCTAAATGTGTGCCGGGCAATATATGAAGAGGAGGAGAGTCGCAACTGATTGCTGTTTGGCGATCGCAACATGTCATGAGATCACATGTATACCCCTCTAGTTCTGGCATGTGGCATGCAATGTGACCCTCCTTAGTGGCGCCAGGTGTCTTGACTACGCCCTTTTTCTAGAGACTTCTTTGGGCTTCTTTTTACTGGTCTTGGGGGCTTCCCTAGATTTTCATATCATCTGTTATTTCAATTGTCATGTATTGGCTCATTGCCAGGCCTGATATGGGATGAGCATATTTCCGCCTTTGATAGGTCTTTTCGGACTCTCTTTCCTCTGTTCCCCTTCTCCCTCGGACCAGCTTTTTTCCAGTATGTTTGGACCTGCGGTTCCTGGCTATGGCCAGGCACATCTCACTGGTGACGTGCTTCTTTCATTACTTTGAAGGGGCATGACCCGGCGAGCAGGCTTAGGTTACTTGGAAAACTTTGAGAGAAAGGAGGAGGCAAAATACTGCTGCATGGAGAGTCCAGTGCAAGGCCAAAAACTCATAAAATTTTGCCCAAATGATGGCAATTGACAGGGAGGGCTGGTTGTTCTGGTGAATCCCCTCTACTGACTCGGCACCATGCAGAGTTTCATAATCTGGTGGGTTTCATGCATGTGCTGTGGAGGTTATGGAGTCTTCACTATCCAAGGCGTATGGGAAACCTGGCTCCCTACACTGGAGCTTTTGGAACTAAAAGGGGAGGCCTCCATTTGGCTGGAGGCAACCCGCTTTCTGGGGGTGCTGTTGGGACCACACGCCATGAAGGAATTTTGGTCCCGGGCTGGGTGCCTGAGTATGGGACTTTTCAACCTGTTGATTGGAACCCGTCCCATTTGACTTGTGGGTGCAGGGACCTGGGTGCCTGCTTTTAAGCACTGGTCTGGGAGCCACCTTGCCCCCCTTGTCAGACTACCCTCCCCCTTAGGCGTGGCCAGCCAACTCCACTCTGGGGGATCAGCAGCAAAGTGGGGACTAGGCTCCTGCAGGCACTCTGAATGGCAAACTCTAGTGAGGATACCCAATCGACGAAACAAGTACAGCAGCCTTGAGCTTCCCGAACACAAGTAAAGGCTTGAATTCCTAATGTTGTCTTGTTGGTTCTTCTTTTGAGCTTTGGTACAGTGATTTTTGAGGTGTGTATGTGAAATGGATTCTTCGCATTGGGGGTTTTAATTTACTGCACATTTAGGTTCTGCGTGTGTGTAAAGGCGTTACTTCCCGGTTACCCCTCCCTGCTGTTGTTGTGGCCCTGGTCTTTGATGGGCTGGGTTCCCTGTCTGTGGTTGCTGTTGCAATGTGTTTGTCCAATTACCTGACTCCTGTTGCAGTGGTGAGACGGTGGACTGACTTCCCTGTGGAGGAGTGTAAGGTGAATTCGGGTTTCCTTATGCATGGTTTTGTGAATGGAGATTTTGCTGGGACTGGCCCTGGCTCATCGACCTCTGTTTGTGATATGCCTTTAGCCATCATCTGTTGGTCATGTGGCCTATTCTGTGGCAATAGTAACAATCTCTAAGGTCTGGCTGCTGCCATCCTCCTTGGTTTCTGCTGTTATAGGTAGGGTGAAGCACTTTGGGGTTCTGCGGTGGAGCTCCCTTCAGAACTGGTGCCATTTACATGCTCGCAGCCAATGCGGCGCCCTCAAGGGCAGTCTTTTTCAATTTGTGTTGGACCAACTTAGCGGTGTCTCTCTGGGTTTGCTCCTGTCTTTGCCTGTCCTTTCCTTGTTTCTTTTTGTGATAGTGTAATATGTGAGCTTATATCTCCTGCTAGGGTTTGGTATCTAGCCCCACTATGCTGTCCAATCCGCTTTCTATTTTGGAGGGCAGCCCCTTTTGAGGACATTGTAAAAGAGTGCGACCTGGGGGCCCATATCATTCCATGGCTTCCTTTCTCTTTTCCCCATCAATCGCTCATCCTATCCAGAAAATCGGTTATAGTCTTCCTAGGTTTCATAGTGCCTCCCATTAACCCTCTTACATCTGGGTGGTTAGGTAACATTTCCCTCAGGGCTGTCCATATCTGGTGCCTATACAAATTGAATGTGGCTCCGTCATGCTTGTGTTTGTCAGAGTGATTGCTGGGAAGTGAGCTCGGGCGAATACCATTTTAGTCTGTTCTCCGATAAGACTGCTTAGATGACATTTGGCATTGTCTATTGCTAGGTTTATTCCTGAGGTGTTCTTCTCAAAACTTGAGATCAATTTCTCTGCCCCATCCAACAATGGTGGCAATTTGCTCCTTAGCCCTTCTTCATTGTCTGAGCACTGGCACATAGATGGTCCCTGATGTGCCTTTCTGCAGTAGCAGGCATATTTTGGCTTTGGGTAGCTCGACTGGTTTCTCCATAATATAGCGTTCCCATCTCCGTTGACAATCCTGCATGTAGGGGAAGTTCCACTTGGGATGAGCGTAGCTCCCCCACCAGAAGCAGAAGCTGCAAAACTTTCACAACGAAAGGATAATAAACTATGTTTATTATCCTTTTGTTGTGAGAGGGGCGGGGCCATGGGGGATGATGGAGATGAGGGGAGTGCACTGTGTAGTCCCCTCAGTGCGCATGTATATTTGTCTGGCCGTCTCAAGCCAACCAAACATAGCCTGGCACTGTGTGTCCGGGCTGGAGAGAGCAGACACAGGCTCCCAGTCTGCCTGGGAGCACCCTGGTTGGGCGCTCCCAGCCAATCCTAACGCTGCTCTGAGCAGCGTCAGGATTGGCCGCAGGGCAGGCTGGAAGCCTGTGCCTGTCTGCAGTGACGAGGGAAAGAGGAGCAGTGCGGCAGTGGAGCAGGTAAGTTTTTATTTGTAAAATTCTTTTTATGTTGGTCCCACCCGCATCCCCCTGCCCCGTGTGCCACACCCGCCCCATCTCGCCCCTTCAGAGCGCAGTGAGTCGCGACTGGATCTCCCCCTCCATGCCAGATGCAGTCTTCCATAATGGCTATGTCCTCTGGTTCGAAGGATCCTTCCTCCCACCAGGGCCTATTGTACAGGTCTCTTACCTCGGTCTAGTGGGTTAGCAGGTGACAAAATGGCCGTGCAACGCTCCAACCTTCCTCTTGGGCCACTATCTCTCTTGGGATCAGTTTGTCTATCTTGCTCATGTGTTTGATTATGTTAGTGCCAAAGGTTCCGTCCTTTAGCCAGGGAAAACATGTGCCTTGGTGTTTGTGTGCCATTTGTGGCAAATCATGTTAAGTTTTTTAGCCTGCGTGGGGAATCTGGTTTTCATGTGTTTTCGTGCCAACTCCATGATATGTTGGGCAGTTTTTTATAGGGGACACATACACCTCTAGCTTTCCTGGTTTTATGGAGCTTTAGGTTCTGCTGTAGTCGTGGGGAACTATATACATAGGGATTGCTAGTTCCAGCTACTTTACTATGAGCTCAGCATTATTTTCAGATGCACCACCATGAACATTTCACAAACACAAAAAGCAATGCATATGAAGGGTCACAACCTAGGAGAAAGTGCAATGGTTAATTCAATTACATTTGGCATCAAATAGCAAACTTTACTTTGGTATTGAACAGTGATTGTGAAAAATAGCAGTGCTTTCATACAACACATAGAGTCATCTACAAAACACAATACTCAAGACAAAATATGTTGCATTCATTTACCAGCACCACAATATCAAAGATACATCAATTTTTAACTATAATGAAGAATAAAACTGACAGGGAAAAAATTAATACTTTGTCAAAAATACCGTAGCCCACTCCTAGCACATGCTATCCTAAGACCAGGAGAAGTTCTGGTCATTATACAGGACTAAGTGAGCCTGATAGTCTGTCAATATCGGCTCCAGGACAAAGATAATAACAATTTATGCAGAGAAAAGGAACAACTCTGCAACCACAGGCCTCACTTGGCTACACAAGCTACACTTAATCTCCCAATTCCATATCTTTTTCACCAACGTCTGAATCACACCCTATATCACACCCAGGGGTCAGGCGTACCATCTCTGTGACACCCAGTGGACCAAACAAACAACACCCCTCACTTCTTTCAGATACCGACAGTGTTAAGAAAGCAGTAGAACTGAGAAAATCCTTTTAGACTAAAAAGTAAGGTTGAGGTGTTGGCCCTATATCACACCCAGGACCCATGTGTACCATCTGTATTACGTCCAGCTGTCCAACCGTTGAGGCCTCAACCCTGTATCATGCCCAGGGAACAAGCGTACCATCTGTGTGACACCCAGAGGTCCAGGCAAACAACACCTCTCACTTCTTTCAGATACCAACAGTGTTAAGAACCCAGTAGCACTGAGAAAACCCTTAAAAAAATAAGATTGAGGTGCCGGCCTTATATCACACCCTGGGCCCATGCGTACCATCTGTGTTACCCCGAACGGTCCAAGTGACAAATATCTAAGCCGGCCCTATGTCACACAAAGGGCCCATGCATACAATCTGTGTTTCTCCCAGTGGTCCAAGCAGTGAGGCCTCAACCCTATATCATACCCAGGGGACAAGCATACCATCTGTGTTACACCCAGCGGTCTAAGCAACAAACAACATTCACCTTTCCTAGCGTGCTGTCTATTGAAAAAAGGTGACTTCCACTGGAACACCTCCAAGGCTGCCTTGCGACTACTCGGTTCGGACACATTAAAATAGGTAACATGCCAGATTTCTGTCATTGGCAGGGTGCTCAAGTTAAATTTTTACACTTCTTCTTAGTTTGCCATATGCCAAATACTGGGGCTAAGGTTCTGATGTAGTTTCTTACCCTTCTGATGGCAGCTTCAAAACGTACCTCCACCCTGCGGGTTCAGCAGAACTTCAAATCAATTGCGGCATCCAAATACTGGGGCTAAGGTTCTGATGTAGTTTCTTACCCTTCTGATGGCAGCTTCAAGACGTACCTCCGCCTTGCGGGTTCAGCAGAACTTCAAATCAATTGTGGCATCTGCTCACCTTCCTTTTTGCGCAAATATGAATCCGTCCGGGCAGGGTCTTCTTCCTTTGGCTGTAGTCGGGTCTGGGGACAAATCAGCTCCTATCTGGCTCATCAAAATGTTGCTCGAATGTGAATTTACCTTAAAAAAACAAAAGACAAAAAGCATTTGGCAAAACAGGAACAGTTGTTTTAATTAAAAACTATGGCCGGGAGAACAGTAACAGAAACGGGGCCTGAGGACTGTCTCAAAGTACAATCGATCTGAGTGGTGTTTTATACATTTTCTCTGGCCATCATAAAACAATTTAGCATTATTTAGGTAGAGGATGTGGGCCGTTGTCTTGGAGTAGTAAATAAGGTTTCTGATAACAAATGCAGGTGTGCCTCGACCTTGCATGGGCACAATGAGGGCCAGTGGGGAACGTGTTCAGATGCCTGGCATGATGGGCACATGATCACTGTGTGTACTGTGTGTGCTGTGTTCTGATAGGCTGAGTGTTCCTAACTTTGTGTGGCATCTGCCTTTTTTTGACTGTTTTGAGAACGCGCACCCCTCCGGCCATGTTTGCTTTATTGGGGCCAATCTCCATGGACCATTTTAGTGTTGATGCGCCTGTCTGTGGGATTGATCTGCGTTTATTGTTTACACATTTCTCTGTCGGCTACGTGCCACTCCACATGTGACCCGTTAATCAGTAACGTTGGGCCTAGGTCTCACAGTCAGCCTGACCACGTATTTCTGTGTTGGGGTTGATGGAGAGTTCATGAAGGGTGAATTTGATAATAGTGATGCGATTTCCTTTTTTATTATATGAATGTGTCATTATGCACATTGACATCAACTTTTTCAATATCAGCAATGTGGCAAGTTACTCAGTGAGTTAAACCCTCTCTGCTTACATCTACAATAATCTGCCAGTTACAAGTTTGAAGTCCGGTAAGGCACACTAGCCTTCCTTCATTTTGAGGTTGAGAAATTCAGTACTATTAAAGTGGGTAACAGAAACACCTGTTATTTACAGTGCTCAGAATTTGTAAAAGGGCACTGTACACACACAGATTATTAGGTGGCAATGACCCACAAACATTTCCTTTGTCACTGGATATGCTGCTCAATAACCCTGTAGACTCTTGTTTGTGCTAGCCTGATGCACTGTGTACTGGAGAATATTACAGATTGACTCAGTGCCTTTTGCCACCATAGGCACTGTGAATGTTTACTTCTAAACGCTGTATGCATATATGTATGTATGTATTTTTGTATATATGAGTGTATGTATGCGTGTAGGCATGTATGTGTGTATTCATTAATGTGGTATTTGTACCGTTCGAAGCTAGTTGAAAAGGCAGCAGAGCACTGCACAGGATCGAAAGCAAGCATACATTTAAATGCTAGGTAGCTGTAAACTCTAATATTACTGCATTGTGATGTGTTGAAAGAGGTGTCTCAAGTATTTCCCAAAAGGAAACTGCGTGGGGCAGTCCTGATAAATAGAGGAATGATGCTCTAGATCCTTGGTGCATAGATGGAAAATACCTTCAGCCTTGTTGTTTGTTTTTACACTTCTTTGTCTCCAGTCTGATGGTGGCCTGACTTCAGGTATGTCAAGTGCCACCAGAGATGATGAGCTTGTCCTCAAGATAAGTGGAGTGCTGGTCCTGATGGCATGGTAAATGCTGCGGCCGATTTTGAAGTGGGAGTGGGCTGGTAAGGAAAGCCAATGGAGTTCTATTAGCATAGCACTGATGTGATCTAATTTCTTCTGGCCCTAGGAGAGACGTACTGGGGTCCTTAAAGGGAACCAGTGTGGAATCTGGGAGGCCATAAAGCAGGGCATTACCACCTTCCAGATACAAGAGTATGAGAGCTTGAACAGCAGCTTTGGAGTAGCTTTCTGGAAGAACGTTTCTCTTTCTTTAGAAGAGAGAGCTGGTATCTGTCTGTCTTTGTGTTTCTTGAGGGTGAGGTTGGTACCCAAGATGAAAATTGAGTGCAGTCTGTCAGGTGAGTTCAGTCCAAAGTGAATCTGTAAGAGTTGGGGTTTGCAGCCCTCAAGATTCATGCGGTTGAGCCAGGTTTGTACTATATCTTGCTTGTTTTTCTTGGCAAATAACAGAACATCTGTCTTTGCTGGGTAGAACTTTAGGTAAGTATTGGACATCCAGGTCTGGATGATGTGAAGGCAGTGTTTGAGGCTCTGGATGCCTGGAGCAGAAAAGACTTTCAGGTAGAGTTATTTGTCGTTGGCATATTGGTGAATCTTGATGATTTTTATTTGTGAGTAGAGCTTCAAAGGGCTCCATGTAGAGGTTGAAGAAGACAGAAGACAGCATGGAACTCTGGTGATGAGGAATGTTTGGGACCTGGAGGTGCCCGTGTGCAATAAAACTGGTGGCAATAGGAAAAACAGGAGTAGAACCAGAGAAGGACACTGCCAGTGAATTCTATTCGAGTCTCCAGGGTGTGGATGAGGGTGAGAGGGTTGACGGTATCAAAGGCAGCTGAGAGGTCTTGTAAAGTCAGGAGATAGGGTAATTTTCATCGTGGTCAGGAGGGATGTGTAAGGTGCCAGTCTCTGCAACATTATCTGAAGCCAGATTGGTAGTCATGCAAGAGACGGTTAACACTAATGTGACATTAGAGTTAAGAATGGGCTAAGTTTTCAATGATTTTGCTGATAAATGGTAAGTGAGTAATGGGGCAGTAGATGAAAAGGTTATCGTTTTGTAAAGTAGGTTTCTTTAGGAGTGGGAGGTTCTGCCTTGTCTTGAGGGCTTGTGGGAAGATGCCTTCAGTGTGGGAGGCCATGCTACTGGTAAGTAGGGGAGAGAGCTTCCACATAGAAAGCCCAAATGAAGGACAAGGATAACCCATCATCTTCCTAGGAAGTGGCTGGATTTGAGGGAGTTGAGTATATCAGTGAGAAATGAGGGACACAGGACTTGAAGGTTGATCTCTGATGCATTTTATAAGAAGGGTGGATGTAAGAGGAGAAGTAGGCTTGGTGTTGTCTGTGTTGGATTACCTTTATTTTTTAACTGAAGTAGGTTGATGGCATTGCACTTGTCTGTGGAAACTGGGTTAGGTGGGTCAGGAAGAGGAATGCAATACATAATTGTCTTGAAAAGTGCTCTGCTTCTGTTGCCAGCTTTATTGATGGTGTAGGTACAGTACCTTTCCTTTGCAGATGTGATGAGCTGTCTGTGTGTTAAGCAGAGGGACTTCAGTATCATGAGGTCATTAGGAGTTCTGTTTTCCCAATTTATTTCCTGTTTGAGGATAGAGCATTTATTGTCTGCTAGGTCTTTACAGTACCAAAATGCTGAAAGGTTTGGCTTGCAATTGCGTGTTTTCGTTGGTGCATGGATGCTCATATACTTTTCCATAAAAAGCACTGAAGTCATTTAGAAGGGTGTTGGCATTGGATGTGAAGTTTCGGGGCCAGAGGTGATTTCATGCATTTAGTTGCCAATGGAGAAGTGTTTGAAGGATCTGAAGCACTGGGCTTCTCTAATGAGTTAACCTCGGTTTGTTGATAGGATGCTGAGCAAGGAAATATGGTGAAAAAGGCCAATGTGGTTAGTTTTTTCCATGAGTGTGGGTGGTTTGCCCTGGATAGGCAGTGATATTGAAAAGCCAAGGCCGATAATCTGATGTTTGGAGTGTGTAGGCTGGGTGATGTGCCTCATCATGTTGGGTATGCTAATGAGGTTGGGGATGGTGTCTCTTATTGCTTTGAGCCTATGCTGTCTGAGTTTAGTTTATGGCCCTGCTAGAAAGGGGGTCTTTGGTTGGCAGTCAGGTTACTGCCTGTCCAAGCAAGGACCCTCACTCTAGTCAGGGTAAGTCACACACAATCCAAATGATCCTGTGCCCACCCTCTGGTAGCTTGGCACTGAGCAGTCAGGCTTAACTTAGAAGGCAATGTGTAAAGTATTTGTGCAATAAATCATGCAAAAACACAGTAGAAACACCACAAAAATACACCACACAGGTTTAGAAAAATATAGAATATTTATCTGAGTAGATTAAGGTCAAAACAATCAAGGTTTGATAAGTACAAGTTGAAATATCACTTTAGTGATGATACATAGAGTCTTTAGTTCTTACAAAGCAATAAGTGTCTCTTGCAAGCACAAACTACCTGGTTTGCGTCTAAATTATCCGCACAGGACCACAGAGGAGGAGATGCGTGCAAAACGGGGAGGTGTGTGTTGATTTCTCTGGGTGCACACAGACGATGCGTCAATGTTTTTCCACGCAGCAAGGACTTTGCGTTGATTTCCGGTGCGCAGACTTGGATCCTCTTCGGGTTGCGGGGTATTTGGACGCCCCAGGGACAATGCGGATAAATCTTGGGTGTGCAGGCCAAAGTCACAGGAGCTGCATTAATCCGGTGGGCGTTGCAGGGAAATTTCTGACACACGCCGGCTCTGCATCGATTTCTCTCGCAGGAAGTTGGGCTGCGTCGTTCCAGCTCAGCTATGCGTCGATCCATTTGTCTAAGTTCCGGTCGCAACACTGGTGCTGCGTCGATCTCCACTCGGAGAGCCGGGCTGCATCATACCGGTTTGGCGTGCGGTGATTTTCTCTCTGTGGTGGAGACTGTGCGTCGATTCCGGCAGGCTGTGCGTCAATTTTCGCGGCACAAGGAGTTCTTTGTAGAGATGAAGTCTTTTTGGCCCTGAGACTTCAGAAAACAGGAGGCAAGCTCAATTCAAGCCCTTGGAGAGCACTTCTCAGCAGAGCCACAGGGCAGCAAGGCATCAGAGCAACAGCAAGGCAGCAGTTTTTTTCAGCAAAGCAGTCAGGTGAGTCCTTTGGGCAGCCGGCAGCTTCTCTTAGCAGGCTGCAGGTTCTGGTTCAGAGTTTCTTTCCCAGTAGGTATCTTGTCAAGAAGTGTCTGACTTGGTAGGGTCAGAGGCCCTGTTTAAATACCCAAATGTGCCTTTGAAGTGGGGGAGACTTCAAAGAGTGGCTTAGAAGTGCATAAGGTCCCCTTTCAGTTCCATCCTGTCTGCCAGGGTCCTAGTAGGGATTTTGGCAGTCCATTGTGTGAGGGCAGGCCACTGTCCTTTGACATTTAAGTGTCAGGCCTCGACCTTCCCAGCCCAGGAAGACCCATTCAGTATGTAGATGTGTGCTGGTGTGACTGAGCATCCTGTGTTTGGGGTTGTCTGGGTGAAATACAAAAGGGAGCAGTCAACTAACCCAGCCAGACGTGGATTGTAAGGCACAGAAGGATTTAAGTGCAGAAAACTGCTCACTTTCTAAAAGTGGCATTTCTAAAATAAGTGATATTAAATCCAACTTCACCAGTCAGCAGGATTTTGTATGACCATACTATGGCCATCCTAAATATGACCTGGTTAATCCTTTCAGATCAGAATCTACCACTCAAGCAGTATATGAGGGTAGCCCTAATGTTACCCAATGAAAGGAGCAGGGTAAAACGAATTTAGGAGTTATGCTGCATTTGAAGCTCGCTGGCCTGGCTAGAGCTGATAAACAACGATAAGTGATACTACAAATCCCAGCATGCTTAGCGCTCGTGGCTGAAGGTCAGTCTCATGACAGAGGGCGGCTCGTTGACAATTACCTGATATAATTAGGGTGACCAGAATTTTAAAGCCAAAAACCGGGACATTTAACAAAAACAAAAGAAGGACAACAAGTTTTCTACAACCGAGCGCCGAGAATGACAGCGCTCAACGCCACAGAATTACAGAAGAGGCACTAACAACACAAATCAAATGCCATTTTTAAAGCCAGTATAATGCCTGTTAATTGAATAGCTTTCCAATAACACCTGCTTTGTATTTCTGCTTTAGAAAAAATCACTTCTTACAGTTTCAGGCGACTCTCTTTAAAAACCAGGACATGAGCTAAATTTCCAGAAATCTGCCGGGACAGCTGGTGAAAAACCGGGACTGTCCTGGCAAATCCGGGACGCCTGGTCACCCTAGATATAATGCATTTATATTTCCTCTTTCTTTTTCACATAGGCGCGCTTGTTTTAAAATAAGGTTAACATGTGTTTTGTACAAATGTAACATAAAACAGTTAACATACAGAATTATTTCAGTCGTTTGAAGTTATAGGCAGAATTCCAAAACTGCAGGCTGTGGTGTAGATGAGGTCCAGATGTGAGGTGCAGGGAAGGGGAGCTGAGGGGACGTCGAATGAGGAGAAGGGGGAGGGCTGGCTTGAAACCCAATGCTCAGGCATGCTGTGAGCTGGGAAGGGATAACTGTTCTGTGGGTGAATGAAATGCCTCAGAGTAAGGAGGAGGATTGGGCCGAGCCCTCCCTGCCCCCTCCTACCATGTTTCACTCGCATTGGCTTTCGAATTTCAGCCTCCTGGCATCCCCTGGCAGGAATGTGAGATTCCTCCTAGCACTGTGCCATAGGACTCGGGGCGTGAGAGCCTCCTCTCAGCAGCTGCTGGTCGCCAGCAGACTAATCTTTCTCATGTAGTGGCTAGACAAACAAACCTCCAGACAAGCTCACGCCAACATGGTAGCAATGCTTCGGCCGCATAGTTGACAAGGCATTGTCACCAGTGCTTTGTGAATAAATAAGTGTTGTGGCCCTTGTCAGGAGGCAGCTGCAGCTTGCACCACCTATTGCCCCTGTCAGTGCAGCCGATGACAGTACTAACACAACTACTAACCACCTGACTCCTCCAAGTGTGGCAATTCAGACTATTCCAGGCCCACAAAGCCATAAGAATGGGTCGGGCGGCAGGTGATAGTCATTTTTAGGTCGAGCATAGCAGCGCGCAAGCGCTGCTTTTCCTACTTGTTGGTAAGTATCTGGGCTTTTAACCACTCCCACCGAATGCCTATCACTATCACTCGTTCATGGACTTGCCTTTCAAGAATCCTTTGTTTTCGTTGGTGACTGCTTTACATTTGTCCCTCCGTAGGGCGGTTTTGTTACCGCCTTGGACATCGACCCTATTACATGGATAATTGCACTTTTGTCGATAACTTTAACTGGGAGAGAACTTCTTTTTCCTATTCTCTCTCACTCGCCACGCTCACGGCGGCACTTTGAATCCGCTCACTTATGTCAACTGTTTTATTTTCAGTTTGTGCGGCAAGAAAAGTCCAGTTAGGAATTTACAACACTAATAGCTCTAATGCGAGCAAACGCGAGACTCATTGCATTGCAAATGCTTGTTAAGGTATAGTGAAATAACAAATAACTGTTATTGGGCTTGTTTCTAAATTAGACAAACAGTGCCACCATGTAGTAGACTATCATAAGTGCATGTTGACAATTAAGTGCCACCCGCTCAAATTAAGCACTGATTGTCACCTTAACAGGGCATCACTCCTAGCTGGTGGGATAGCTCACTAAGTGCCTCCAGCTGACACTATGATCCACAGATCACAAGACTGAATACAGTAAAGCCAATTGAGGCTTCCACCTTCTGAGAACAGTGCATGAGTCGTTGGGTCATTTACCGCCAAGGCACACTGGACTGTACTCATATGCTCTTTCATCAGGTGCAGTACTTCGAGCTGGTAAATTTTGCTTGGATCTCACAGGCTGTGTGTTTCTTGTTCTAACTCTTTAGGTTGTGTGGGTCTTGCCTCCCTTCCTCTCATGTGACCCTGGCTGGTGCCACTCAGTTCCTTCCCCTCTTCAGTGTCTTTCTCAGGTGTATTTGTGTACTGATTTTCGGGGTGTGGTTGGATTACAGAACCTCTGTGTCTTGTTTCTCCATTCTCCTGTGTCTAGAATTATCCTTGTCCGTTTTATGGAATGTGCTGCTTCTTGACACTTCCGCAAAGATGTCTATGAGACTGCATACCTCATGCTCAATACATCTTCTTGGTGCTTCTTAAATTGTATTTGCTTGAATGTGTATCTCCATCATCTTCTGAGGAGTGTGCATCCATCTTATCCTCATTTCTTAAGATGCAAATTAGTACTTGGGCCTGCACGCCGATTCTTGCCCTCGTGAGGATTTACTTTAATGAGAGTGTTTTTTTTCAAGGAGCTTGCTTTGCATGGATGATGATGGGCAACTCTCACTGATCCATATTCAAGGGCTTTCTCAGTTGTAAATGCATTGAAGGTGATTTGCTCTGCCAGCTTTTATAACTTTCTTAGCCTTACAACAAAAGCTGCTTGGGATTCACTCTCGTGATGTGCTGAGTTGAAATTGTGGTGTTCCTGATCAACACTGTTCAGTGGGTCAAATTATGCACAGTGCGTCTTTAAATATTTTTACTTTTTTCAATCTGTTTTTGTAGAGAAAGTTCTGATTAAACTCGCTGTCAAGCACTACTGGATAAACCGGGAGCTGCAGCTTTTGTTTGTCCCACAATTCACCTGTTGCTTCCAGAAAGTTGTCCAGTGATACAGCCACTTCTTGCACCTCAGCCCCAAGCTCTGTGTTTTATTCTCTTGTACGGGTGGTGACATCTCTAAACAGGAAGTTGCATTCCATTATCCGCTTTCTTTCTGCATGATGCTGTTTGCTGCAGGTTATCTATTGATGTCTCTTTTTACTATCGCTATGCACTACAACATTTTTATATTCTATTTTGAGTTGTTCCTTGGTTTGAGACCAGTCAGATGTTGCTGTTGTGTTATTTGTCCAAAATGATGACTGAAATATGCACATTATCCTTCTTGGGCTTCCTTTTATGTCAAGACACTTCATGGGTATATTCACATATACCGATGTAAATATTTGTAACACAGTCTTGCAGACTCTAAGGCCTGTACATAGCAGTCATCATCACCATTCTAGCGTTCCATCCATCCATGTTGGGGCACAGCAGCATTCAAATCAGACCAAGCTCCAGTAGGAACAGTGCAGGCCAACCCGACAGGCCAGGTCCTTCTTAAACCAGAAGACAAGCAACCTAAGACCAATTTCACCCTTATTAGGGGTTATCAGTTGGGTGTGGCTTGGTTCCAGTGGCACTGTGAGCATGAGACCTATGTCTGAACATACCTGTTGCACTTAGGAAGTCAAGTGCAATAACCTCAGGGTGGTGGATAAAATGCTTGCATTAATTTCAGCCATTGGCAATTGCTTGGGGCCACATCCCAGTTCATTTTTGACCACAATGTCACCTCAGTTTAGACTCAGCCATATGCAAATCAGTCTTGACCCTGCTCCAACACGAACAGTTCAGTCCTACCTGCCAGGCCTGGTTCTCCCTAAACAGGAACACAGGCAACCAAAACTGGTTTTAACCTAATTAGGGCTCATCACAGTGTCATAGCATAGGCACCTGCGGTAAGGGGGGGACCCGAGCTCCAGGGGGCCCCCTCACCAAAAGTGGTAGGTGGTGGGCTAGGGAGGGGGTGCCCTCTCCAAGTACTTTTCAGGGGGCTGGGGTCTCACATTTCATTACACCACTGGCTCATCAGTCTGGTATAGCTTGGTTCTAAGGGCACAGTGAGCATGAGACCCATGTTCTGAGGTGACATGATGGGCGAATAATGATGGATTGGGATGTGCCCTGAGTGATTGTCAATGGCTGAGATTATTTCAAGTGTTCCATCCATCACCTTGTTTTTGTTGCCCTTAATGAGGACCAAACCTGTTGCCTTTGCCAATGCTTATCAGTGCTGTCGGAATTGATATTGACTGACTTTCTTACCTAAATTTAGACTGTACTCATTTGAAAAGCTTTAAATGTGTGTGTGAGGTGCACCTTTTTAAAGTGAAGTTTTTAAATTGTCAGAGCTTTGAGAACCATTGCTTATATGTATGCAATGTATAAATGCCCCGAGTCACTCATTCACTTTATAGTACTCCTTAGTGTCAGCTTTTTTCCAGTGCAACAGGGCACACTTCCTAAGGAAAATAATGGGGGACAAATTATCATTTATAATTCAGGATGGGACGTGACATCACAAGAAGTGATGGCATGACCTTATAATCAACCTGACTTAAAAGGTCAATGCCTATTTTATAAAAAACAACAAATTAACAAAATCCCAAAGAATATTTTTAGTTTAACTTTTCCCTTAAGTTTTTAACATATGTTAAGCTGCAACTAAGCTTGAAAATGACTAAAGTTGGCTATATATTTCAATAAATTTGTAACCTGCTAATTACATTTTAAGCTGTTTTTAGTAAGTAAGCAAAATGTGCTGGGTGATTGTTTTAAACATTAACCTTGCTGTTAACGCTGATTTGTTTCATTTTGGTGTCCTTTCATTAGTTTCAAGGCACAAAGGTGCTTTACATTTGGAACAGAAGGGTTATTGCAATGGAGTTCTGTGTTCCTCAGATAAGGGATGAAAACATGACCCCCTCCTGGGTTATTCTCACTAATAAATGGGATGCTGCCAGTGTGGTGGAGGTTTACAAACATCCGGAGGCCGGGTTACATGCATACAGACTTGGGAAGGGCAAGCAGCTGCAGTGCCTGGGCACAAGGTGACACATTTCAGCCTCGTGCTAAGTGGAACGGAGTCTCCTTTCTAAAAATAGTGAGGGGACTCTATCCACCCGTTACCCTTCCCGACTTGTACTCTGAATACTGCATTGCTGGTTTTATTTGAGACCAGCAGAATGACTTTACTCCACTCAGAGCTGAAGTTCTACAGCAGAGTGAACGTCCACTAAGAGCTGGCCACTTATTGCGGTAGTTCTATAACAGTGTCAGCTTCTACCAAGCAGTGAACTCTTAGTGCAGTGTAGGCCTCCAGCTTTCTGAACTTCCTCCATGCAACTCCACTCAGTAGTGTAGTTTTCCATCAGTGTGAACTTCCACTAAGTAGAGTCCACTCAGTGCTGTGGTTCTCCAACCGTGAGATCTTCAAGCGGTGTCTACTCAGGCCAGTAGGGCTCCAGCGGTCTGACTATTTTCCATGCAGAGTCCATTGAGTGCTGTAATCATCCAACAGAGTGAGCTTGTAGCAGGGCCCTGCCACTGATATTGGAATTCACCACTACGCGTGTGCTGTCAGTGGTGTTGGAAAACAGCAGGTTGAGCATATTTCCGCAGTGCACTGCCATTGCTGTAGGACTTTATCAGCATGAGCTTCCTCCTGCAGTGTGAGGTCTATTCTGTAGGTTCCTCACAGTGTGACTAGATGCCACCAAAATAAGCTGGTTCAAGCAGTGCCATGCCAGTGTTATTGGAGAGCAGTGGGTAGAGAGTGCCACATCAATGGTCCAACCAGGGTGACCTTTCCTCAGCAGCACAGTAGGACTCCTGCCAGTACTGTAGGATTCCTGTCAGTACTGCAGGACTCCAACAGAGTCAGCTGACTTTAGCAGTTCCCTGTCTGTGACATAGCAGCTGAGGTTATTGTCATATGTGTTCTATTTCGACTTTGAGGGATAACTTGTAGGACATAATTGAAAAACGTATTTGCACACCTACGTTTGGAAACACATTTTCAAGTAGAACTCCATAGTTAGTATTAACAAAATGTGAATTTACACTAATAAAATGGCCTACAAACACATAAAATCACACCATTGTGGTGTAAAATGTGCTCAAAGTTGTTTGTTGTGGTCTTTTCAGGCAGGGATGCCTTCCTGAGCAGGTGAACATTCAGAACAAAAAATACGTGGGTACTCATAAACATCTTGCAACAACGTTTTCACCTTCAAATCTATTGGAAATTAAGGCCCATATTTATACTTTTTTTACAATTGTATTTTGTAAGTTTGCGTCGTTTTTGCATCAAAAAAGGCGCAAATGCAGAGCTAAAAAAGTATAAATAGAGGCCTAAGTTTTTTTAATGACATGCATAGCCATATCTAGGGTGGACAAGACACTACCAACTCTGATAGTGTGGGCAGGAAAGTGTTTCTCAAAAGGGTAAGCAGTTTGCCTGTGAACAAACTAAACAATGGTAGTATATGGACTTGTGACAACTACACATGCGTAAATGCACGCCTACAACATTTTCAAAAAAAGTATGGCGGAATTCCAGAACCACAGTCAGTCACATATTCCTGGAAGTAGTCCCGGAATCCCCTATGAATTACATAGTAGTAGTGAACATTACAATAAACAAACGCACAAGCCTAGGGGTTACATTTCTGACCACGCTTTATGAATTGGGCCTGTATATTTGCATTGATGTTCTTTGTCAGAAAGTTGCTGCTCAAGGAGATACAGATCTTGTGTCGTTGCAGTGAGTCACACAGGAAGCAGAAGCTTGCCTTGAGGCTTAAGCAACTGAGAGATGCAGCGTGCAGTACTCAAACAGCAAGTTATCACCATGCCAACGGACTGGCACGATGATAGTAGAGAAAGTCCCTGAAACCTCGGGCGCTCAAAGCTTTTATCTTTTGTATGCAGCACTGATAGTAAAAGATGTAAAGCTCGGTCGCAAGGGGTGGGAGATGCTGGACAGAATCCAGGTAGGGTACTCAGACCAGTGCCACTCTTTAATGGGCACGCCTTCCGAGGGGAAATAGCAATGTAGCTAGCAGTCTGGTGTCTTTAAGTGCACCATTTGGAGTGCCCACATTGTTAACCTAGAATTCAGTTTACTTGGGATATGGAATTAACTCGGATCCCTGGTTCAACTCAGACAATTAATGGCAAACTATTCGGGAAATTCATAATGCCAGGTCCAATCCTCCCTGTAATTCCTCAGTCTCCCTCTGGAGAATTAGGGCATGACAGGTCTGCAGTAACTTCACAGGCCTCATAATTCTAGGTAAGCGAGTGGCAATGTGAAGATTTACAGACCACTCAGGTCTAAGACATGAATCCTCGCAAACATTCTCCTAGGCCCGGAAAGTTTGTTCTGTGGTATGACAGATGGAAGTATTAATGCCACAAAGGTAGGGTTTAGAGGAGCGAGGGTGGTTTTGAGTGGGTATAAGGTAGGTGTAGGTGGAGCA
Organism: Pleurodeles waltl; assembly: GCF_031143425.1. Taxonomy (NCBI): domain Eukaryota; kingdom Metazoa; phylum Chordata; class Amphibia; order Caudata; family Salamandridae; genus Pleurodeles; species Pleurodeles waltl. The sequence continues at coordinate 1,326,583,653 of NC_090446.1, read as the reverse complement.
AAGCATGCCCATATTATGGAATGTGAGTCATGCAGTTAGTTTGAGGGTTTCACTCACTACTGACCCCTATATATTTGTTGCTAGTTTCTAGAATACACATAGGGGGTTATTCCAACTTTGGAGGAAGTGGTAATCCGTCCCAAAAGTGACGGTAAAGTGACGGATATACCACCAGCCGTATTACGAGTCCATTATATCCTATGGAACTCGTAATACGGCTGGTGGTAAATCCGTCACATTTGGGACGGATTACCACCTCCTCCAAAGTTGGAATAACCCCCTATAGATTTGACGGAATTGGAATGAAAGATAAGCTTACCTTCACAACCTCCTAATGCCTTCATCTTCTTACCTCTAAACTTAAAAAACATGCCCAGCTTGGTATTCAGTGCTATGAAAAGTCCTTGGCAGAGAAGACCCCCCAACAAGGTGTTCAATTCACTGAGGTGGCCGACACAAACACCCTACCTCCACATATAGTCATTGTACAAAGGGAAAGATTTAGCCACGGCACTAGCAGACTTGCCGTTTAATTCTGATGGAGACTGTGGAACCAGAAGGCATGTTTTTTATTACTCCCTGCTTTCCCTGGTGACAACATGTGTGCTCTTGGTTAATCACTTTTTGAATATATTTATTTTACAGCAATAGGAAGAACTTAAATCAAACTAAACACTGTTAATAAGTACGTGATAACTAAACCAAGACAGTAACCCAGCAATCAAATTGTCCACTTATTGTAATGTCATGTAGTAAGAAGGTTATGGACCTTGAAACAGAGTCCTGCAGTGTGGTATTGGTCTTGCTGCCTCACCAAATTGTTTGATGAAGGTGAAGTCATGTCCTTCCTATGCCTTTGTCCACTTAATTGGAAATATGTGACACAGGTGGGTGAGCCACCAAAAGCACGAGCCAAGCTCAATCCAGATGCCTGGTTCTGACTCAGCTTCTCTTGAATCTTCAGTCCTAAACAAGCCTCACCTTTATGTGGCTTCTGTCTGCCACCCACGTTCAGACCTCATATGCCAAGAATTAAAGACAAAGCATTAACTTTTAGTGTTAGTGTAAAAAAAGGAAGGGAAAGAGATACCGATTTAGTGGCTGAATTGCACAATGTAAAATTAAAAAACATGAGATCGATCTCCCCTTCACCACTTGGACAAATCGTATGTTCCTAGGCAATTATTTTATTTCACTTTGCCTCCTTTTTCATCATTATCATATATGCAAACACCATGAACTACGTGTTTAGGGTGTGTTCTGTTGTTCTGTACAAAACCCTGCCTTGTGTTTTGATTTAATAGACAATAAAAATGTTCCATGTAGAACAACAACCTAGGCTACGCAGAGGGTACACATGACAACTGACTTGCTTTTTAGTTCACGAATGGCATAATGACCAGGGCAGAGGAAGCATGAATGTTTCTAAGTCTATGTCAGAAAACAATCACTTTTAATAACATGCCTCTCAATGCAGTGATATAATCTGATGAACTAAGGTGAAAGTAATCTACTTGTCAAAAAACATACAAGTTATGATTTTAGAAGAGGCTTTATCATATTTTTACATATTTGTTGCAGGGAGGGAGCTTTAAACACAATGGGGGTCATTCCAACATTGGCGGTAAAAGGTGCATACCGCTGTCAGAAGACCGCCAACATACCGCCGCGGCCGCGGTAAACCGCCACAGTCATTCTGACCCACAACACGCAACCCGCCAAAATACAGACACCCACAAAAGTCCGCCACCCCAAAGGCCAGCAAGAAACTGGCGATAACCAAACCGACACCGTCACGCCAACAGAAATACGCCCACACTATCACGACACACGAATCCACGCGGCGGTCTTTCAAACGCGGTATTCCATTGGCGGTACACACCGCCGCACTCAAAATACACACACACTTACAAAACACAGCCACATTGGACAATTCCAAATACACTCACCTGATACACATACGCACACCAGTCCCACACACCCAATTAAAAATAAAACACACACCCACATCACCCACAAACCCCCACTCCTAAAAAATCGGGACCACGCTCAGAGAAATAGAGAACCGAGCACCCAGACGCGCATATTACCATCACCCAGCAATATTACCACGCACTTCACACAACACACCAATGCACATCACCACACTTAGCACCACACAATCCACCCCACACATCACCTACACCACCCCATGGCACCGCAAAGACACCCCAGGTTTTCTGAGGATGAACTCAGGGTCATGGTGGAGGAAATCGTATGGGTAGAGCCACAGCTATTCGGAACACAGGTGCAGCAGACGTCCATTGCCAGGAAGATGGAGCTATGGAGCAGAATAGTCGACAGGGTCAACGCTGTGGGACAGCACCCAAGAAATAGGGATGACATCAGGAAGCGGTGGAACGACCTACAGGGGAAGGTGCGTCCATGGTATCCAGACACCGTCTTGCAGTGCAGAGGACTGGCGGCGGACCCCCACCTCCTCCCCCAGAATTTACAACATGAGAGGAGCAGGTCTTGGCGATCCTCCATCCTGAGGGCCTCGGCGGAGTATCTGGAGGAATGGACTCTGGTAAGTCTCATCTTCACTACTTCATCCCCACCAGTATGCCAACTCATACCCCCACCCTCACCCTCACCCCCATCACTCCTACTCCTTGCAAATGTCTCACCATCACAACCCACCCATCCCAACACCAAGCCCTGCATGCGACCACAAAGCATGGACACCCATCACCAAAGCATGCCCACTGCACATACCCATCCCCCCCCCAAACCACCATCACAAAAGCCCCCACACAGGAATGCAAGCACTGGGGTACACGGGCACCCACCCATTGCACACCATGGCACACACAGATGCAATAATCATGGTTTTATACCCCTGCAGAACCCGAACGCCACGTCACCGCGCAGGAGGGTCCACAAATGTCCACTCCACCCCCAGAAGAGGCCCACAGTGATGACAGCAGCTCTGTCGACCTGGATCTAGATGACCAGCCCGGCCCATCGGGGACCTCGGGACAGTCGGTTCCCCTCAGACAGCCACAGGCCACAGCAGACCTTCCCCCCTCTGGGAACACCAGCACAGCACCCACCCAGTGGGCCCATACCTCTGTCCCCAGGACACGTCAATCAGCGGTGTGTCCACCACTACAGGGAACCCAGGTTAACCCACCACCCCAACAACAACAGGGACCTGGGGGCAGTGGGCACACGGTCCAGGGGACAGAGGCCCAGGGAAACAGGGGAACTGGGAGGGCTGCTGTGCGACAGGGGGGGGGACAGGCCCAGGGAACCCACTCTCCATGAGGCCCTCTCCAACATCATGGGAGCGTACCATCATTCCCAGGAGACGATGGCGACGGTATTGGCCAGGTTTTAGGAGACCCAGCTCTTGCAGGAGGACCAGTATTTGGGGTTCAGGGAAGAACTACGAACCATCAGTTCCGCCCTGGGCACCATCGTAGGGGTTCTGAATCTGGTAGTCACCACATTGCGGGACACTGTGGCACCACAAAGGGCCCCTGACACTAGCATGGACCAAGAACTGCCTACCACCTCCGCCGGCGCTAGTGGACAGGAGGCCCCGCCACAGGACCAACAGGCCACCAGCACCCCACCCCCTGCAGAAGGAGAACCACCCCGCAAGCGGTCCCTGAGATCCAGGAAGAAGACAGAGTAAGATGCCAAGACCCCACCAGGAAAGGATACCTCCCTGATTGTCATCCCACTGTCCCACATTGTCACCCTGTCCATCCTTAAACTGCCCCAGCTCCACTTTCCACAGGCATTTGGACAATGCACCTGTGATACTAATAGTCTGGACTCTGCCATGGACATTCCTCCACCATCACCCCTCACCAATTTGCAACCACCCACCAATATAGAGCACTGTAATAAACACAGTTATTGCACAAAACAATCAGGAGTCTGGCTGTGATTTTGAACAAATGTATTAGACATTACGGTGCCAAAATGCTTATTTACATTGTGATGCCAACATACCAATGTCACACAGCTGTAGTCCATGGGGAAACAAAGCAGATGTCACACAGTGGGGCCCACCTCTCTGAAATCGGAAGGGAAAGTCCCAACTCAGTTACCATACACTGGGTGAAAAGGACAGACAGTAGAGAGGTAGTAGTGTTTAAGTACATGTAGTATGCCGGTGTGTATTCTTACCTGTGTGTCATTGGAAATATTGCTGTATTACTGTGTTCCTGTTGTCTATGTCGTCTTCTTCGGCTTCCTCGTCTTCACTCTCCACAGGCTCCACAGCTGCTACAACACCACCATCTGGACCATCCGCCTGCAGAAAAGGCACCTGTCATCGCAAAGCCAGGTTGTGAAGCATACAGCAGGCCACGATGATCTGGCACACCTTCTTTGGTGAGTAGATTAGGGATCCACCTGTCATATGGAGGCAGCGGAACCTGGCCTTCAAGAGGCCGAAGGTCCGCTCGATCACCCTCCTAGTTCGCCCATGGGCCTCATTGTAGCGTTCCTCTGCCCTTGTCCTGGGATTCCTCACTGGGGTCAGTAGCCATGACAGGTTGGGGTAACCAGAGTCACCAATTAGCCACACACGGTGCCTCTGGAGTTGACCCATCACGTAAGGGATGCTGCTATTCCGCATGATGTACGCGTCATGCACTGAGCCAGGGAACTTGGCATAAACATGGGAGATGTACTGGTCTGCCAAACATACCATCTGGACATTCATGGAATGATAACTCTTCCTGTATCTGTACACCTGTTCACTCCTGTGGGGGGGGGGGACCAAAGCCACATGGGTCCCATCAATGGCATCTATGATGTTGGGGATATGTCCAAGGGCATAGAAATCACCCTTCACTGTAGGCAAATCCCCCACCTCAGGGAAAACGATGTAGCTCAGCATGTGTTTCAGCAGGGCAGACAACACTCTGGACAACACCTTGGAAAACATAGGCTGGGGCATCCCTGATGATATGGCCACTGTTGTTTGAAATGACCCACTTGCTAGGAAATGGAGCACTGATAGCACCTGCACTTGAGGGGGGATTCCTGTGGGTTGGCGGATAGCTGACATCAGGTCTGGCTCCAGCTGGGCACACAGTTCCTGAATAGTGGCACGGTCAAGCCTGTATGTCAGTATGACATGTCTCTCCTCCATTGTCGACAGGTCCACCAGCGGTCTGTACACCGGAGGATGCCTCCATCTCCTCGCATGTCCCAGCGGACGGTGCCTATGAAGGACAACAGCGAGCACAGAGTCAATCAACCCACAGGTACGTAACCACAGCTTGCACAGAACACGATTCTTAATCCATAGAATGGCTTGTATGAGTGTTGATGCAAGGCCTAGGTATGTGTGACGCAGTAAAAAGTAAGCCATGTGGGCCCCTGAAATGGCGGCTGCCTGACCTGTAAAGTGCGACAATGGGATGTGAGGTAACTGCGCTGGCGTTGCACACCGTGGCGGTAGGCGGTCGAAGACCGCGGCGCAATGCAGCATTGGTTAACATTGAACCCTATGGGTCTCAGGAGCCAATGACGATGTGCGCCGGCGGTCGCTGTACTCACCGCCGCGGCCGTGACCGCCATTTTCTATCTGCTTAATCATTCGATACCTGATCTTCGACAGGAGAGGACCTACACTGCAAGTGCTGCTGTGACCTCGGTCTGGAAGAGACAATGGCTCATGCGACTGGGGAAAGGGCCCCTGCCTTCACTGCGGAAGAGTTGGATAAACTTGTGGATGGGGTCCTCCCCCAGTACGCGCTACTCTACGGTCCTCCAGACAAACAGGTAAATACACTGGGAGCATGCTTTATGGGCTATGCCTGTGTTGAGTGGGGTGGATGAAAGATGGGGGGGAGGGGAGCGATTGAGGCATGCATCAAACGACGGTGAGAGCATGTGCCACATGGCAAGGGTAGGGATGGGGGGCCACTCACATTGAGGGTGCAGAAGGTAATGACTATTCTTCTCCCCCTGTACATTTCATATAGGTCAGCGCCCACCAGAAGATCGATATTTGGCGTGCCATCGCCAAGTACGTCCGGACCCTGGGGTTCCACCACAGACGGGGCACCCACTGCCGGAAGAGATGGGAGGACATCCGCCGCTGGAGCAGGAAGACGGCGGAGGCTCAGCTGGGGATGGCCTCCCAACGTGGGAGGGGTGCCAGTCGGACTTTGACCCCCCTGATGTCCCGGATTCTGGCGGTGGCCTACCCCGATGTGGATGGGCGCGTGAGGGCATCACAGCAGACACAAGGGGGTGAGTACACTCTCATTCTGCTGACTTTGCGCGCAGTGGAGGTGTCTGGGTGGGGGAGGTGGGCTGTGGGTATCCCTAGGCCAGGGCGATTTCTGTAGGCTAGGCCCCTCCATAAGGCATGGCCCTGTGCCCCCGCCCCCCACCTCTGTAGGGTGCCAAGTACAGCTATTCATGGCCCTGTGTCATCTATGTGTGCAGATATCGTTCATAGGCTTGTAGGCCATGTCCCAGGGATTGAGTAGTCGACCCCAAGTGCGCGGCGTAGTGCAGGGGGCTTCTGTGTCTGTCCTGTCCGCCAGCGGTGTCGCCAATGCATGCACTCAACATGTCTATATTCTGTTCCCCCCCCCCTTTTTTTGAGGTCTTCCTGTTCATGTGTGCATTAGCATCATCAGGCGGAGGAGAAGTGGCATCGGAGCACGAGGGAGCCGCATCCCACATGGCCATGGAGGGCCACGCAACGGACTCCGAATTCACCAGTGGGACGGAGGGCGAGGGGAGCTCCACAGCGGGGACTCGGGCAGACATCAGTGACACCGACTCGTCCTCTGAAGGGAGCTCCCTTGTGGTGGCGGCAACATCTGTGCCCCCGCAACAACAGGTACAGCCGCCACCCACCGCACCAGCACCGCCCTCCCAGCAGCCCCTCAGCGTTTGGCCCGTGCCCGCTCACCCAGGAAGGTGGGCATCTCCTTCGCCCCGGGCACCTCAGGCCCTGCCCCAGTCACCCCTGCTGCCCTCAGTGAGGAGGTCATTGACCTCCTGAGGATGCTCACTGTTGGGCAGCCTACCATTTTGAATGCCATCCAGGGTGTAGAAAGGGAGGTGCACCAGAGTAATGCATATCTGGAGGGCATTCATTCTGGTCAGGCGGCCCTTCAGCGATCGTTGTAGACTCTGGCCTCGGCACTGATGGCAGCCATTGTCCCTGTCTCTAGCCTCCCCCCTCCAACTTCCTCCACCCATACCCTATCACCTGTACCTCTGCCTATCCCAGACACACCATCAGACCAGCCTGCACACACCTCAACACCCAAGGGAAACTCAGCCAGACATAAGCACCACACATCCCACAGGCAGTCACACAAGTAACATCCACATACAGACATACCAACACCCACTGCCTCCACTGTGTCCCCCTCCTCCACGTCTCCCTCCTCCCTCCCTGTCACCTCTCCGTTCACACCTGCATGCACAACATCTTCAGCCACTACGTCCCTCAGCAGCACACACACCAGAACACCCCGCACACGTGCAGTCACCACCCCCACTGCCATTTACACGTCCCCTGTGTCCTCTCCCAGTGTGTCTGTGACCCCCTCTTCCAAGATACACAAACGCAGGCAGCCACCCACCCAACAGCCATCCACCTCACGACAGCCTCCAGCCCAAGCACCTGCACGCAAAGCCACCAGACTTACAACTCCTACAACCACAACCTCTTCCTCCACTCCCATACCCACTACACCTACCCGTCCCACTGCTCCCAAAAAGTTTTTCCTGTCTAAACTCAACCTCTTTCCACCAACTCCCCCACCCCGTCCATGTCATAGGACTACAGTCAGCACCTCAGCCACGACAAAACCGGCCCCTGTCATCACAGTCTGCCATGGACAGTGGAGTGCCCCACCCACCAGGGCAGCCAGTTTGGTGCGAAGCCAAGGCACGGGCAGCCCACCCCCAGAGAAACATCCCAAGATAGGCAGTGGCCGGCGGTAGAGGGTGAAAACACCAGGGACTAAAACCCCTACCAGGGCTCCGGCAGGGAGTGTGGAGACAGCTGGCACACCGCCCAAGGTGGGGAAGGGCCACAGGTGATCAGGGAAGGCTGGGAAGGGCAGCACGCCCGACAACACCGCCATCAGCCCAGCTGGCCAGGAGGGCCCCGCTAGCCCCATCCCAGGTGGGCAGGAGGCCACCAACAGCCCCGGCACAGCTGCCCAGGAGGGCCCCGCCAGACACAGGACAGATGGGCAGGAGGGCCCCACCAGCCACAGGACAGGTGGCAAATGACCTCCCCGCCATGGCCGGAACCGCTGAACTGGGCACCGCCGTCTCAAGCACCGCTGAACTGGGCACTGCCGTCTCAAGCACCGCTGCACTGGGCCCTTCATCTCAAGCACCGCTGCACTGGGCCCTTCATCTCAAGCACCGCTGCACTGGGCCCTTCATCTTAAGCACCGCTGAACTGGGCCCTTCATCTCAAGCACCGCTGCACTGGGCCCTTCATCTCAAGCACCGCTGAACTGGGCACCGCCGTCTCAAGCACCGCTGCACTGGGCACCGCCGTCTCAAGCACCGCTGAACTGGGCACCGCCGTCTCAAGCACCGCTGAACTAGGCCCTTCATCTCAAGCACCGCTACACTGGGCACCGCCGTCTCAAGCACCGCTGAACTGGGCACCGCCGTCTCAAGCACCGCTGCACTGGGCACCGCCGTCTCAAGCACCGCTGAACTGGGCACCGCCGTCTCAAGCACCGCTGAACTGGGCCCTTCATCTCAAGCACCGCTGCACTGGGCCCTTCATCTCAAGCACCGCTGAACTGGGCCCTTCATCTCAAGCACCGCTGCACTGGGCCCTTCATCTCAAGCACCGCTACACTGGGCACCGCCGTCTAAAGCACCGCTGAACTGGGCACCGCCGTCTCAAGCACCGCTGAACTAGGCCCTTCATCTCAAGCACCGCTACACTGGGCACCGCCGTCTCAAGCACCGCTGAACTGGGCACCGCCGTCTCAAGCACCGCTGCACTGGGCACCGCCGTCTCAAGCACCGCTGAACTGGGCACCGCCGTCTCAAGCACCGCTGAACTGGGCCCTTCATCTCAAGCACCGCTGCACTGGGCCCTTCATCTCAAGCACCGCTGAACTGGGCCCTTCATCTCAAGCACCGCTGCACTGGGCCCTTCATCTCAAGCACCGCTACACTGGGCACCGCCGTCTCAAGCACCGCTGAACTGGGCACCGCCGTCTCAAGCACCGCTGCACTGGGCACCGCCGTCTCAAGCACCGCTAAACTGGGCACCGCCGTCTCAAGCACCGCTGCACTGGGCCCTTCATCTCAAGCACCGCTACACTGGGCACCGCCGTCTCAAGCACCGCTGAACTGGGCACCGCCGTCTCAAGCACCGCTGCACTGGGCACCGCCGTCTCAAGCACCGCTGAACAGGGCACCGCCGTCTCAAGCACTGCTGCTCTGGCCACTCCATCGCAGGCACCGCTGGCCCATGAGCGGCAGGGGCTGGGCCGCATCTGTGTCGGGCAGGGCTGCACGAGGCACTCTGGGCACCAGGCCCCCTCCAGAACCAGTGGAGACTGTTATCCACTTGTGAGACTGTGGCTTTGCACTCCCCAGGATTGAGCAGTGGGCAGCCCACCCACTGTATAGACTTGTGAGACTGTGGCTTTGCACTCCCCAGGATTGAACAGTGGGCATGGAGGCCCCTCGTGGATCTGGCGTTGTGCACTCATCTGGCTGAGGTGCCCCCCCTTCCCTTCCCCTCCCCATGAGGTGCCTGTAGTTTTGCTATCTGATGCCCCTGCAGTGTTCTCTCCGTTAGAGTCAGGTATCCTGTGTGGGCTTTGCCCATGTGATTTGGGCCCAGTGGTCCACGGACAATGCCTGCTACAATGCTCGGACTTGTACATTTCTGTATATAAGAGTTTTTGATGTGTATATATATTTTTTTGGCAGTATTGCAATATATTTCAATGTTTAGAATCGTTTCCTTTTGTCTTTGCATTCTTCCGGGGGGCTTGGGGGGGTGTAACTGTGATGTATTGCTATGCATTGATGTGTGTGTTGTAGTGGGTGAGGGTGGGGGTGGGTGTGTCGCGTATGTGTGTCCCTGTAATTTTTTCCCTCCCCCCTCCCCTGTGTCGTAGGTGCAGTACTCACCGTTGTCTTCTGCGCCGGCGTTCGTGCTCCTGGTAGAGGAGCAGGAAGACTATCGCTGGGAGTATGTGGAGTTCGGGTTCCATGCTGTCCTGATTCCTCGTGGGGTGTATGGAGGTGAGCGTTTTCCCTTCGAAATGGCTGTTTCAGCCGTGTTTTTATCGGCGGGGCTACCGCCCCGGAAAAGGTGGCAGATTGGTAGGTTGTGATACTGTGGGCGGTACAATGACTCCCACCTGTTTGTTGGCGGGGACCACCACGCTGTTTGTTTGTACCGCCGTGGCGGGCGGTATGTTAATGTGGCGGTCTCTGTTGGCAGTTACCGCATCGGTCGGAATTCCATTTGTTTTACCGCCAGCCTGTTGGCGGTTTTGCCGCCGCTTTAACACCGACCGCCAGGGTTGGAATGACCACCAATGTTCTTAAGAGTAAGTGGTGTGGGACATCAACTGCAAGTTATGCTCTTTACTTCAGTTAATGTGTAAATAAATGTGCATATGCTTACTTGTTTGTTTACCATCAGTTAGAATGTTAGTGCTCTCTTACGATTGTAGACCAGTGGTCGCGTGTAAAGGTCAAGAGGGCTGCAAGCAGCCCCCCGGCCAAACAATGAATATCCCTGGTGGAAGTGAACATAGTCAGAGATTAGGTATGGCTAGATATAGGTCCAAGACGTAAAAAAGTGATGGGTATGATATAAGTAATAAAAAAATAAGATATGGAAAAAACAGCCTGGTCCCTCGTCATTAAATCCAGTAACAGAAAGAATCTGACCACTAATGACGAGGTGAGAGTGGATCAATTCTACAACGCAATCTTTGCCTTATTCCCGGTAAATATGCCACCCTCTGCTTAGGTTTAATGTGGGACATGATGCTGGCCTGTGTAGATGTTGGCAGTTAGTCACCTGATGCCCATAATGTGCACCTGAGAGCTGAGAGGCAGTGGATGTGTCCCATTACAACCTCTCACAAGGGCAGGAGACATCTTTAAATAGTCACAGGTTCTAGAAATAGGCAAGACATGAATCGTTCTCAAGTGCTACAGAAGGTATGTTGGTGGCAAAGCCATGTTAAAAAGAGACCCTGTGCAAAAACATTAAAAGAGTTGCTATTATTCCGGATTGTCATATTTTCCTAAGGACTACTGTCAAGCTATGGTGAACTTTGTCAAGGTGTGTAGGCCAATGCAGCAGAATTTGAATTGTATCCTACCGAACTGGAGCAGCTTAGAAAAAGGACAATCATGTACACCCATGCAATAAAGGGCAAACAAAGGAGATCTTGTGCAGGTTCTTCAGCAGAGAGCAGAAAAGAAGAATGCCTACCCAAGGTGGTGGTGAAGGAAGGTGCATCTTCCACACTAGATTTGTCAACCATCGAGAAGACACTTAAAAATAATGACATCTACAGCGCTGCCCATGTTAATATTGAAAAACAGTGCTCCCGCGCAACATAATTGCGGTACGCAAGCCCAAGCTGAACCCATTCAACATCGACCTATTTCATTGTGGCTAAAAAAATCCAGTGACGAAATGTGGAATTTTCAGAGATACCAAGGAGTTGTGTATGTTCACAATGATACACAAGTCCTGACATTCACAGCTGATTAGACTCACAGGTGTGACATTCATCTTTCGCCCCACCTGCCAATAAGCTGAAAAATCCTTCTCTTATTTTGCCATCCTAGTCATCTCAAGGAAGCTCAGGTGTCCCCACACCTTTAAGAGTTAAATCTTCTGATCTCACAGCATCACTTCAGGGTGCCCATACATCTTAGCGTAAGAAAACCTAAACAGTAAGCTCGAGTGGGCATTGTACGATCCACCCAACAATCTGTATGTTAAACACAGTGGCAGTTTCAAAGAAGAACTCGGACAAGATGAGTAGCACTGTGGACATGCACTAATCCAACCTGGACAATCAATAGGAATGACACACAGAACAATAAATCAGTAACTTGATCCACCTTTTTACTGAAGTCCAAGTGTTCTTAAAGCTGGACCTCTACAGAGGGTACTGCCAGCTTTACCCGTCAAGATATGTTACAATATTTCCTACGTCTATGTGCCTCTTCGAATGAAGGTGATTGAGCTCTGACACAATCTTTATACCAGAAATCATATACTTGATTCATCCTACGATGGAAAGGCCTCAATTACAGGAGACTGTGCTCAACAGTTGGTGGCAGCATACACAAGCATAGAACAAAGCCTCACAGGCATTGAAGGATGCCACACTGACCCTCGACCCAAAATAAATGCATGTTTAATGTGTCTGAGGTCAAATTCTAATGTTACGTATGCTGAGCGAAGGGAATTCAGCCGGATCCAGGGAAAGCTGCAGCTCTTTGCCTCATGGATAGGAATGGTGGGGATCTATGGCTAAGGTTATCAGATGAGTCTATGACGCCAAGGTTCTGGTACTTCAGCTTGGGATTTAGTTTAAAAATCTAGTGCACGCTGGCAGTTGCAGTCCTACACTTCAACTGAGTTAATTGAACCAATCCACGCGAAAACAAAAGTCTGAGATTGGAGTGAGAAAGCCAATTAACGCATTAAATATGTACTTGACATTACTTTGGAGTTGCTACCTGTTGGTCTTTAAAACGTGCACAACAAATAAATGTGCATGGGTTTCTTTCCTTGTAGACTAGAACAATTCTGTGAATGAATTTTCAGAAGCTGGTTGTGGCTCTTATGTTGTTTGCATCTTTCCCATGTAACTTTCCAGGGCTGTGCAGCATTTGTGTGCAGTGGTGAATATTTTCCTTGTCTACCATGTGAAGCTTCCTTCACCATGATGCATGCAGGAGAACTATGTGCAAGAAATTAATTCACGCAAAATTGTTTAAAGTAATTATTCTACTTTTGCTGTAAATATTACACGAATAACGAATGTTTGCACGGAAATTCATAGTGTATTTTGTATTAACAGTACATGTTTCTGGCCAGAAAGCAAGAGAAATGTTTTTATTTTGGTGTAGCATCTCATTCCTAAACCCGTTGCTGACAGAATGTTATGTATTTTAAAAGTGTCACAGTTTGTTTTGGCATGTACTGTTCCAAACAATATAATCCGACTTGAGTTATTGTCAGGGTTTTTTCATTGCTAGGATCCTTGCTGGCTGACTGCTGTGCTCTCTTTTTATTTAAAGCTTACTTTTATTAGGGCATTTCTTTTTGGTGAATTTGCCCATATTTTGCACATTCGATCTATTATCTCTTCGCGGCTCTCTTGATTGCAGGCTGACTTTAACTAACTTGGCACAGCTGTACTGTTGGCTTATTTTAAAAGATTTAACAGGCTTGCTCGACATAGCACAGTTTATGGGTTCTCGCTGAGTACATTTTGCTTCTTCCTCGTGCAGAGATTTTCAATCTGTCTTGTGTATTGTTTCCTTAGACAGTTTATGAGTGGTGAGTATACAAATGATTTTCTGTTTTGTACTATTATTTTTGCTGGTTACATTGCTGCTGCAATTTTAATTATATTCACTGAATAAATCTAACGATAAGACGCCCAAGGGCCAGATTTACTACATTTTGAAGCCGCGCAACAAAGAAAGTTGCAGTGCTGCATTGCGCCAAAGGGAGAGAGAAGAAATGCACCATATACTATATCATATTACACAGTTTTAATCTCTCGTAGCACTGGCGCACTTCTGCCTTCCTAGCGCCAACACAGGCACCCTTGCTCCATGACTTAGGGGCACCTGTGTTGTGGTCAGTATAATTTATGTGCAGGAGTGGACCTCCTGCACAAATACTCTTTTGTATGTGTACAACCAGGAAGTAACAATGAGAAATAAAGATATTTTCGGTCGGGCTGTCTCAAAAAAGCAAAGCAACTCTTAGTAAATGTGGCCCTAGTTAGAGCTTTCTGGTAGATTATTAATTGCAAAGTTTTGAGTCCTCTTTGCCTCCCACAATCCTGCGGATACACCCTTTCTTTTTGATAGAAGCAGAGTGTCACCAGGAGCATTGCAACCCTTGATGTATGGAGTTATCTGGTAACTTTATCCAGGATTCTTCTTAGTGATAGTAAGTTACTGCTTGCCCTACAATAAGGACTATATTATGATGAGAACTTCAAACAGGAAGCTAATAAAATAATGGTAGGATTTTGAATGGTCTCCCACATGTCAAAAGGAATTCAGGAATCCGAAGGACGACATTGCACCACAAGGTCACTTGCATACTTCAAACACAAATCGCGCACAGAGCTCACGGAGATGCCATCTTGGTGGGCATGGGTGATATACTAGAATCAACATAGGTTAAGAGGCAGAGACTCACCCAGGCGCATTGTGGCCTATGTCAGCAGAGGTTTAAAAGAGAGAGATGGAAATACTCCCAGCTGAAACAGGGGAGAATGGCAGTAGAGAGATCCTGTGAACATTGCCACAAACTTCTCTTCAGTAAGCCTTTCTTGAAAGTGACTGCCCACCAGGCTCCTGTTCTGATCTATGTAATGATCCCTCCAGTATTCCACCCTGCGTTTAAAGATATCCATTTAATGTTGTTGAAAATAATAAAATTACCAGGGAAAGAGTACAATATCTGACAATTTATTGAGATACCTGTTGTATTGCCCAGTATCGCCACCATCTCCTTTACATGGACACCTCAGCTTGTATTTCAACCATCACCTAATTTGCAAATCACACTGGAGCAGGCCTCCAATGACACTGCAGAAGATCCCTTATTGTTGTACGTATGCAGTCAGACAACACATCAGTGTTACTGGCATGCAGTGAAGACTGCAGCACCTCTTAGCTGTCGGTTTTGGTGAGCTAAGGTCGTTCAAACATGTCAGTGATGAACTATGAAGTGGTGGAACCTGAAAAGTCATACCAAAGACACTCTGATAATAAACAACAGACATAGCTCATGAAAGTCCCTTACATGTGTAGCCACAAAATGTTTATTGAGGGAGAGCCTGTGGTTTGCTGCTGTACACCATGGTGGAGCTTATTAAAGGCCATATATATATATATATATATATATATATATATATATATATATACATATATATGTATGTATACATGTATATAGTAGTTCTGTAGTGCAAACCTAGCCGAAAGGCAGCAGAGAGGCATACATTTTCAATACAAGCAAAACGTCTACATGTGGGTGGAGAGGCAGCTGGGTTGAGAACGATAAATGCACTGTACTGTGATGGAGTGCTCTTTATGGAGGTGAGTCTTCAACTCTTTAATAAATTGGCACAGCGTTGGGATGGTCCTGATGGATACGAACGGCACACTGTTATTGTTAGAATTGCCCAAACGATATTGATGCCACTTAAAACAAACTGTCTTTCAGTGGAGTATCAAATGGCGTTAACCATGATTATGGTTACATTGTTCGAGACTGTTCTGAACCCTGAACCTCAACAGAACCTCTGCAAAAGCTGAGCGTCATCGGATGCCTTAGGTGACCCCAGTGACTAATGCAACAAATATGCCTACTCACCATATTGAAAAAAGATGAGGAGTGAGACCCCTATACAGAAGGACACTGAAGAATCCAGGTGGAACCCTCTGATCATGGCCAGACACCTTTGGACACTACTTAGAGAACAAGAGGTGGAGGAGGATAAGAAAAATTTAAAGGATAGGAAAGAAAAGAACCAGCACTTCTTCTTGGTATCATGAAGACAGCATAGGTAGAGATTAGTTCTAGCTACCAGTGGTTACAGGTGGGGCCCACTGGCACTCATTTTGGGGGCTGGCACTTATCTTTCCTCAATAGGCTTTGATCCAGAACAAGAGAAAGAAAACACAAAAAGGGACGAAGTCGAAGAGTATGACTGAACCAATGACAAAGGGAGAAAACAAAGATGAAATATAACCTGCAAGCGTGACATAAAGCAGCAGGGAGTGTCTGGTGATAGATTAAAGCAGCATGAGGTGGAACCAATGAGAAGTATCTACAGGCGAGACATTTTTCCTTATCATTGCATCTAGTGCTAGAGGATCCAACAGGGGCCGACAAGACAAGCAGAAGGTTAAACAAAAGTTCTTCTTAAAGCCAGCATAATCCATCCCAGCTCCTAACCTTCTCACATGTGTGACTTTGGCCTCACTGTGTATCAGCTTCCAGAGGCAGTAGTGATGGTACAACTTGGGCAGAAGGTTAACAAAAGCATCAAGACATTGCACAATATGTCATGCTTAGAGCTTTTCTGCTGCAGCTGATTGACGCTGAGCAGTAACACTTTCCGTCAATGTCAGCCTCACTCAAGTGTCTCTTAGTTTAAGGAGGGGAGTACTTTCTCCAGTTTTTAAGTGCAGCTTTATCCAGAGGTTGTCAGACCAATAATACGGGTTGATGATTAGTCAATAGGTCCAGTATGTACCTTCTGAAAAATGGGAAAGGATATAGCAGAGCAGCCATGTGTCAGATCCACTTGATAGATAGCTGAACCTGTTCCAGGCCCACCGACCATTCAGAGGCACTGGCAAATCACACAGTTTTCTTATCAACACTCTGCTTTGCATTATGAGCAGTGCAGGAATTGAGGGGGATATAGCCAGATTCCGGATCTGGCAGCTATCACTGAGCTAAATCCAGGATCAGGGCTAGACTCAGTTAAATATGTTGATCTTTCCCATGTAATTTGCAGACACTGGGACACAATCAGCAAAGCTTGCAAGTTGTCTGCTTTCCGTTCAGAGCAGCAATCTACAGGGGATGAGGTGGGTGTCTTATTTTAACTTCCAGCTGGGCCAAAAATAAAGACCTGATTTAAGGAGCCATGGGCCAGATGTATCATCAAACCATTTTGCGATTCTCTAATAGCGATTTTTAAGAAATCGCTATTTCAGAAATGCAAAATGGTATGTATCATTTTTGCGATTCGGTAATAGCGATTTCTTAAAAATCGCAAATGCTTTTACCGAATCGCAAATTGCGATTCAGACCCCATTCCCCAAATTGCAAATTCCTAACTGGAATTCACAATTTTGGAAATGCAAACTCCAGGGTGCTGGGGGCCCAAGGCCCCCTCTGCTGCACCCCCCAAAAATATTTTAGGACATGTAAGGTGCACAAATGCCAAACGGGCATGTGTGCGTTACATGTCAATTTAAAAAATGCATTTTTAATGCATTTTTAAAATTTGCACCTGGTTACCACCAAATTGTATTTGGTGGTAATTGCGCTTCCTTAATGCCCAATCCGCATTAAGGAAAAGCTTGATACATGTGCTAAAGAAATCGCAAATAAGGATTCCTTATTTAGAGAATCACAATTTGGTTTCTCTAAACGGGTCGCAATTTTAAGGAATCGCTATTTTAGCGATTCCTTAAAATTGCATAGCGAATGCCTTTCATACATAATGAAAGGCATTTTTGCATTCGCAAACGGCCATTCGCACGTTTGCGAATGCAAAAACGCTTGATACATCTGGCCCCATGTGCCCTTCTTTTGTTCCAATATCTCCAGGCTGTGAGCTATCTGGAACCTAGCACCTAGATGCCAATGCAATGGAGGACAACAAGAGCACACCTGTTATCAGCACCAGCTTGCTATCACTTCACTAGTATGTAAGAGAACCTATGATTTGGAGGTAGGTTTTTGACTTTGTTCAACCCCTTTATGGAAGAGACATGCATGCACTGTGAGGATGTCAGATGTATCTGTCTGAATGAAAAATTAGGCATCTAATGATTGAACTATCACGTACTTATTTTGTAATGTAATTATTTCAGTGTAAGGTTTCAAGGCGCTTTAAATCTCACACTCCATAGAAAGACAATAAATCATATAAGCGTGCAAATCACTGTACAGCAAATGGTCCAAAAGTCAATTAGGGTGGAAAGGTGTAACGCTGACATATTGTCAATACTGTGTCCTTGTTGCCAATTATTTTTGCAGCAGTTTTAAAAGGCATAAATATATAAAATGACATTTGTATTCTGCTTTTCATGACTCTACTCCCTTTCCACAGTCACACCTTAAACCACAGTTATGGGTTTGGGCGCCGTCCTTAATTGTAAAATATTAAGTGCCCGGGCCCAAGATATTTCTCAGTAGGCCCCTGCAGCTGGTACCACCAAAGATCCCTGATAGCGATGCCAAATACAGCACTAATGACACCTATTTAACATTGCATTTTTACAAATGTGACAATTTGGACTTTACTAGATGACCCAAAGCTGTAAGAGCAGCCTGAGCACGTTGATACTATTACTTCAAATGATATATTGAATTGCAAAACACTTTGCTCATGGTCTTAATTAAAAACAGATTGACAGCCTCACCTTGTGGTAAACTGTCGTAAACATGTGCTAGAGAGAAGAAATAAGAGCCAGTGCCGAGCGCTGGCAAACACCAGCACAAATTAAGCACTAACTTCCTGGAGTAAATAGTTTCCATGGCCAACGCTGCGTTGGAGGCTGTTTCTGGGATAGATTTCACGTACAGTGCCAGACTAGGAGTTAGGACCGTCTCCGTGAAGGCGGGAGGCTGCCTTGCAACGTTTTTCTAGTCAGGTCACGCATCAGAAGAGTTTTAGTCTCGTGGAGCATTTCTTCGGCTCTTGGCATAGAGCCACGGTGCTAACACTCCACAGAAACGAGATACTTAATAATCAAAGATTGTACTTCGTGAGTGGTGCATGTCAAAAGCAGCCGACAAACGTGCTAAAACCAGCCCCGTTCCTTGGCTCGCTTTCCATTCATCATTTTCTTTCTCTTTCTCTCCTTCTCGCCTCTCTCTCCTCCCATTCTGATTTCGATTTCTCTCTCCGTTCTGTCTCTAGTTCTTGAAGCTCCCTGGGCCTGCTGCAATAAATCCCGGTGAGCTGGGGAGTGGTAAAGGTACCAGCAACAGCCATGGGCTTTCCGGTGGCGTAACAAAGGCCCCGTGATGCGGGGGGAGGGTGGGGGTGGTTGGGGTGGTGGTGGTGAAGGGGGAGAACTCCAGGGGCCCCCCTCAGCACAGTACTCTGGTCTGAGAACTCTTGAGTGAGTCTGGAGTGGGTTCCCCTCCATGTTCTGTGAGGGGGTCCCTCATATATCCTTATGCCACTGGGAGTTTTAAAACCGGCTTCCAGGGCTCCAGGTCACTCAGTGCATGGGATAAAAGGCCAGTCGGGAAATGGCAGATGGAGACCATCGGTTTTCCGACAGGGCTGTAGGAATGGGAAGGAGGGGTGACCGCCATGTCAGACTCAGGAGGGTTCTACACCAGTTACTGCATCTGAAGTACCCATGGGCGTAACTTTGGTCCTCATTATGACTTTGGCGGTAAATCCCGCCTACCGCCGCAGTGACGGCCACCAACACACGGTCACGGAGGTGAACCTCCGTGCCATATTATGACACACACACACCAAACCGACAGAATACGGCCACAAACACATATCCACCAGACCAAAGGTCAGTGTTAAACTGTTGGTAGAAACACCCATACCGTTACGCCAACAAGACAACGCCCTCCACATCATGACCCACAAATCACCACAGCGGACATTCAACAGTGGTAAACCATTGATGGTACACACAGGCGCGGTCAGAATGGCCACCGAAATATAAGACAACACAACATTTGCAAAAACTAAAAACACACACCTGACACTGATACACACACCACACACACACACCCACAGCACAATAAAACACACACATTACCCACAACCCTTTACGTACACGAAAAATAGGCAAGAGATAGCCACGCAAATCATAGACACAACTACACACACACCACAAACACCCACTCATCCGTCACGCACCCCACACCCCACCACATTACTCAACACCCACTACACAACACACAGCACACAATACCCATGTTCCAACAAAAGCACCCTCGTTTCACTGATGAGGAGTTGCGGGTCATGGTGGAGGAATTAGTCAGGGTAGAGCAACAGCTGTTTGGAGCACAGGCACAGCAAATCTCCATTGCAAGGAAGATGGAGCTATGGTGGAGAATCGTGGACCGGGTGTACGCCGTGGGACAGCATCCAAGAACAAGGGATGACATCAGGAAGAGGAGGAATGACCTACGGGGGAAGGTATGTTCCATAGCAGCAAGGCACCAGCTCCCCATCTAGAGGACTGGCGGTGGACTCCCACCTCCTCCCCCACAGCTGACAGCATGAGAGGAGCAAGTCTAGCCAATACTGCATCCTGAGGTACTCACTGGAGTTGCCAGAGGACTGGACAATAGTGAGTCAATATTTACTACCTATCCCCTGACATACCTGCATGCCACCACCACCCCTCACCCTGACACCCATCATTCAACTCCATTCACCCCCACAGTGCACCACCACAATATACTAACCTGAATGCCAAGCCCTGCATGCCATACCCACTGCATGAACATCCCTCCCAGCACTGCATGTATACCCCCCCACCAATGCATGCACAGCATGGAGAACTAACAATCCCACAATACATCACCATACATAAATAAAGGTGGCAGGGCAACAGCAATGGTAAAAGGGAAGCTAGGGATGTAGAAAATGTCACAGACATGTAGCATAATACACAACTTACATCCCCACAGGCGCCCCACCCAATCCCAGCGGTGAGGAGGTGCCACGGCTACCCAGTCCCCCCACCAGAAGATGCCCCCAGTGATGGCAGTAACTCTGGACTTCTGGATCTGGATGAACTTCCTGGCCCATCAGGCCACCAGCACCTCTCCCCCCACAGAAAGTGAACCACCCCACAAACGTTCTCTGCGACCCAGACAGATGCCAGAGACACTTGCCAAGACCAAGACCACCGCCAGGAAATGAGCCCCTCCTGAATGCCCCCTGTGTCCCATTGTTTCACCTTGTCCACATTGGACTGCCATTGCTCCCCTTCCTATGGCCCTTTGGACACTGGACCTGTGCTACAAACAGACTGGACCAATACCCTGGACTTTCTTCTACCATCACCCCATTCCATTGCAAATTTCCATCTATATTTTTCACTTCAATAAACACCATTGAACACAACTTGAGTGATAGTGGTTTATGTGACAAAAAAGTGCAATAAGTTTAACTGTTTCATCTTGTGCAATTGTCCAGAACTTTGTGATTCCATACAAAAATGGCCTGTAGCTGTCTGTAGTCATCACATCAGTACACAGTTGTAACCACATCAACATCTGCAAAATGGGAAGGCATAGGTGATAGTCAGTTGGGATGCTAAGGAAGTGACTGCCATCATGCTACAGCCACACAGAAATGGTAAACAACCAGAGGAATGGCCAGTTCCACTGTCTTACCTGTGTGTCAGTGGAAGTACTGTTGTATGACTGATGTCCTGTGTCCACATCCTCATCCTCTGCCTCCTCATCCTCACTGTCCTCAGGGTCCACTGCTGCCACAGGAGCATTTCATCCTCCTCCTCCTGCAGATAGGGCACATCTCGTCTGATGGTCAGGTTGTGCAACATGCAGGATAAAACAACTATCTGGCAGACCTTCTCAGGGGAGTAGCAGAGGGATCCACCTGTCATATGGAGGCATCTGAACCTGTCCTTCAGGAGGCATAAGGTCCTCTCAATTATTCTCCTGGTTCGCCCATGAGCATCATTATCCCTATTCTCAGCCCCTGTCCTGGCATTCCTTACAGGGGTCAAGAACCACGACAGGTTGGGGTAGCCAGAGTCACCCGCAAGAAGTGAGGGATAAACATTAGCCTTGCACAATAGTTTGGGGGATGACTCCTGAAGCCATACACTGACATGCATTGGGTGGGGACTCAGGGTCACCTATTAGCCACACCCTGTGCCTCTGTAGTTGTGCCATCACATGTGGGATGCTGCTATTCCTCAAGACGAAGGCGTCATGCACTGACCCAGGATGCTTGGCAGTGACGTGGGAGATGTACTGGTCAGCCAGACACACCATTTGCACATTGAGTGATTGGAAACTCTTCCAGTTCCTGAACACCTGTTCATTGTGCCGGGGGGAGGGACAAATGCTATATGTGTTTCATCAATGGCCCCAATAACATTTTGAATATGTCCCATTGCATAAAAACAAGTCTTCACATTGGCCAAATAATCCACTTGGGGGAAAGCGATGTAGCTGCATGTGTTTGAGCAGGGCAGACAAAACCGTTGCTAGCACTATTGAGAACATTGGCTGTGACATTCCTGCAGCCAAGCCCACTGTCACTTGGAAAGAGCCAGTTGCAAGGAAATGGAGCACTGATAGAACCTGCACAAGATGGGGAATCCCAGTTCAGATATCAGATCAGGCTCCAATTGTGCACACATCTCTGTGATTGTGGCCCTGTCCAGTCTATAGGTGAGTAAAATGTGCCTGTCCTCCAGTGTAGCCAAGTTCACAAGAGGTCTGTACACGGGGGGCTTGCCTCCTCCTCCTATTCCTCCACAGTGGTAGGTACCTAAGGGACACGAGTGAGAAGGGAGTGACAAACTGACTGAACAATGGAACGCCCGCTTCAGTGTACATTGAGCTTGTATGTAACTAAACTATGTAAATGGCAATGTATGTACAAATGACATCAATGATGAAGATTTCAATTTCAGAATGTTGACATGCACCATAAAATGGCGACAGGCTGTCCTGTATGCAGGGACAGGTGGAAGTGATGTAACTCCAGCAGCCTTGGGCATCATGGGGGAAGGCGGTCTTGCACCGCCGTGCTATTCCTCATTGGCTTACATGGGGCTCTATGGAGTACAGTGTCCAATGAGGATCACCTGCTGCGGTGACGGTGTACACCGCCGCGGACATGACCTCCATTTTCTGACTATAACCTCACTTGTTTCCTGAATTTCCATAGGACAACACATCCACTGCGTGTGCTGCTGTAACCTGAGTCTGGAATCTGCCATGGCCCGTGTGAAAGAGGAAAGGGCCCCTGCCTTCACTTCAGAGGAGTTAAATCACCTGGTGGATAGGGTCCTACCCCTATATGGACAGCTGTATGGGCCTCCAGACCAACAGGTGAGTACACCATGTGGATGATACATGTGACAGCGTTGCATGGAGATGTGTGTGTGCTGGCAGTGTGTCATTTGGGTGGGAGGTATGGCTGGTGGTAGTGTACATGCAGGGCAGGGCTCCGGGTGTACCATTTGAGGGGAAATTGTATTTGTGGGCCATATGTGTGACAGGCTGGATTGTATGGTTAATGGTGTCCTCCTGTCTGTGTTTCCTCTGCAGGTCAGCACTCATCAGAATGAGGGACTGTGGCATGCCATCGCCAAGGATGTGCGGACCCTGGGGGTCTGTAGCAGGCGAAGCACCCACTGCAGAAAACAGTGGGAGGACCTGAGACGCTGGGCACGGAAGACCGCGAAGGCCCAGCTGGGGGTGGCCTCCAAACGAGGGAGGGGTGCCTGTCGGAACCTGACCCCCCTGATGCCCCGCATACTGGCGGTGGCCTACCCAGAGCTGGATGGGCGCTTGAGGGCAGCACAGCAGCCACAAGGGGATGAGTACAGTGTGTGTAACACCCATCTTTGTTGCCTGGCATAGGATACTGGTGGTGGGTTTCAGTCAGTGGGTGCCCCTTAATGCCAACTCGTACATTGCTGCGTGGTCCAGCTCAGGGTAAATGGGTAAATGGCAAAATCTTGTTAGCTAGCTAGGTGGCATTCCATGTCAGACAAGTCTTAGTAGGTCCCAGGAGGGGTGCAGATGGTGGTTGGCTCTCATCTTGCTGTGGTACCTAACCAATGGAATGCCAGTGCGGTGCATGGTGCTCAATGTTAATCCCTGTGTGTGATGGTAAAGTGTATGCCATCTGTTGTGTTGGTGCTATAATTGACCCAGTGCTCCCTTTCTCCCCCCCTATTTTCTTCTGTCATTCTGTCCATAACATCATCTGGCGGAAGAGCAGGGGCACCAGTGAGTGAGGGAGCTGCAGCCCACGAGACCCAGGAGACAGAGTCCACTGACGCCGAGGGGACCAGTGGGACAGAGGGCGATGGGAGCACCAAGCGGGGACAGGAGGTGACAACACTGACTCTGATTCCGCCTCCAATGGGAGCTCCCTGGTGGTGGCGGACACCTCTAGACCCACCCCAGCAACAGGTACAGCTGCCACCCCCCGTACCATCAACGCCCTCCCAGCAGCCCCCCACCGAGTTGTCCGTGCCCGTTCACCCAGGAGGGTGGGCATCTCCTTCACCCCAGGCACCTCAAGCCATTCCCCAGTCAGCCCAGCTGCCCTCAGTGAGGAGGCTATTGACCTCCTGAGATCCATCTCTGTAGGGCAGTCAACCATAGTGAATGCAATCCAGAGGCTGACATCTCAGATGCAGCAAGGCAATGCCTACCTGGAGGGCATCCATGGTGGGTTGGCGGCCTTCAGAGATCATTTCAGGCTCTGGCCTCCTCTCTGATGGCAGCCAATGTCCCTGGTCCTGCTGTCCCACCTCCAACTACCACTTCCCAGTCCCAGTCTCCTCAACCCCAACCCATCCCATGCACACATACAGACAAGCATGCACACAAAACATCACAAAAGAGTGGCACAGACAAACACAGGCAGCAAACTTCAAGCCACAAGCACTCACACAAACAACAGACAGTTGCACACACAACAACATCCACTGCCTCCACTGTCTACCCCTCCTCCTCCTCCTCCCTCACAGTCACATCCGCACTCACACCTGCATGCACTGCAACAACAGCCACCACCACCATCACCACATCATGCAGCACACCCACCTCACTTGCATACACCTCCACAACATCCATCTACACGCCCTGTTTGTCCCCTCCCACCCTATCTGCCCCCTCCTAAGAGACACAAACGCTCGCACTCAGACACCCAACAGCCATCCACCTCACACATACACACTGTCCATGCACCTGCACCCAAGTCCAGCAGACATACACCTTCTACAACCAGTCCCTCTACCTCCACTCCCATCCCTCCTCCCACGTCCCACCCCAATGTCCCTAAGAAGCTTTTCCTTGCCCATCTTGACCGCTTCCCTTCCCCTCCACCCCCAGTCCTTCCCGTAAGAACAGGGTCCCAATGACCCAGCCCAGCACCTCAGCAAAATAGTCTGCCACTGTTCCCACCAAAAAATCAGCTGCTGGCACAAAGGAACCCCTGAGTGTGATGGTAGTCACTCCTAGTAAGTCCACACCTCTGCCTCAGAAATTGAGGACTAGCGTGGCAAAACCTAAGGGACAGAGGACGGGGTCAGTGGAAGCGACTCCTGGACCTGGAGGCAACAACACAAGTCACGTGGTAAAGGCCAATGGGGCCTGTCACAAGAGGGACCACCACCAAAGAAAGTCAAGGATACCCCTCCACCCGCAAAGAAAGCCAAGGATCCCCCTCCACCACCAAAGAAAGCCAAGGATCCCCATCCAGCACCAAAAAAAGCCAAGGAGCCCCCTCCACCAGCAGAGGGCAAGGAGCCCCCACAACCAGCAGAGGGTAAGGAGCCCCCACAACCAGCAGAGGAACCCAAGGAGGCCGCACAACCAGCAGCAAAATCCAAAGAACCCCCTCCACCAGCTGAGGGCATGTAGTCCACCCTCCAGAGACTGTTGGGCAAGGAAACCCCTCCAGAACCAGTGGGCATGTTACCCACTCCTGAGACTGTGGCCTTTCACTCCCCTCCAGTGACTGTTGGGCAAGGAGTCCCCTTCAGAACCAGTGAGCATGTTATTCACTCCAGAGACTGTGGCCTTTCACTCCCCTCCAGAGACTGTTGGGCAAGGAGCCCCCTCCAGAACCAGTGGGCATGTTACCCATTTAAGCTGAGGTGCCCCCCCACCCCTCTCTTCCCCCTGAGGTGCCTGACCATTTCCAACGTGATGCACATGAACAGTGGAGTCCAGGAGTTGTCAGGAGTCAAGTTGGGCCTTGGACTATGCCCTGTGGCCATGTGGCCCTTTGGTACTTTGGACTGGCCATTGGCCCAATCTGGGCATTGATGCCTGCATTTTCATGTCATGATTCATTATGGTGGCTGTTGGCAGCAAATTACAGTGTTTGTACTTCTAAATTGTTGTCTTTGCATTATTTGCTAGTGGGTCATGTGACAGTCGTTTTACTCTGCAACTGGTTCTGTGAATGGTGTGTGTGTGAACGGTGTGTGTTGTGCGTGTATGTGTCACTTTTCTTTTCCTCCCTCCCTCCCTTGTGTACTAGGTGGCTGTACTCACCACCATCGTGTTTGTTGGCGTTGGTGCTCCAGGATGGCGTGGCAGAGCATCGGGAAGACTTGGAGTTCTGGTTCCATGGCGGCCGTGGAGTCCTCTGTGTCCCTGATGGTGAGTCTTTTGTTTTCTGTACTGTGTTTCCACCAGGCTTTTGATGACGTTGGTACTGCCCCGGCAATCCTGGCGGTTTGCTATGTCATAATATGGTGGGTGGTACCTTGACTTCCGCCTGGCTGCAGGTGGCTACCTTCGTGGACAGTGGTGTTCATGCCCTGGCGGTCGGTGTGGTACATTGGCTGTCTCTTGGTGCCATGGTCATTATTTGGCTGTAATTACCGCCAGGCTGCTTTAACAGTCACCACCAGTGTCATAATGACCACCTTTGTCTTTAGGGTGGGTGGGCGATGATGGGTCAGCTCCAGATTTCTGACAATCATAATATATATATATATATATATATATAATATGATGTTAAAATATATTTTATAAAATATTTTTTTAGGACTTTAAGAACCGAGATGAGAGCGAGAGAGTGTTTTTGTCAGTGTATTAATGCAAAACTCGGTGGTGAAATCCGACAGATAGCTCACCATACCCGATTGAAAGCACCTGTACCCAAATTTAAAAAGAAAATGCATTTATTAGGGAGGTGTAACACCCCAAACATCCCCATTGAAGCTACGCCCCTGAAGTACTTAAGGTTCTTGAGAATTTCTCACTTTTATGGACAGCACAGTTCGGTGTCGTTTAAATACCCGTGGGCCGGGTGCGTGTCAGGCGCACATCAGACCTAGGAGGTATGCGAATAGACTGGTACCTGTGAAAGACCTGTATGCCTGGCACAGTGTTATTCGCCTGCCAGGCTTTGTTAACGGACATCTGCCTAGGTTGAGGGCACAGACAAGATTCCCACCATGGCTCACGTGAAAGAAACTGAAGTGGCGCAAGAAAGAGCGACTCTATTTCCAACATTATTAATGCTCATGTAAGAGGAAATAGGAAACGGGTCTTTGCACCAGGACGAGACATAGAACTAGTGGCCTTTTCACTATTTTTAAAGAATTTGTATAAAAAGAACTAGAGGAAATACACGTGAATCAGTTTCAGAATGAACACGAGTAGGCTGGAGCAAAGAATGTAAATATTTGCCACCTGGTGGGACCTTTAGAGGTAGAACAGGTGACCGTATTCAATGTAGCTGTGGGGGAGGTTTCTTGTAGAGGGTAACAGTGGGGTCACGCGGTTAGTGTAGTGGGGGTCATGGACTGCGTAGGTGTCCTGGCGCCCTTAAGTCGGTTTATGTACACACACTGTGTGTGTGAAGTGCTTGCCTCTCTGACTTCCACTGTGCTGCTGCACTCGTGTTAAATAAATACAGCAATAAACATGTGGTGAGGAATGTGAAGGGGGCTGCCACGCCCCACCCCTCATTACAAAGACGTGCGAATAAACTGCCTGCACTCCCCTGTGGTGCAAAAACACAAGGGCTCCGTGCGGTGATACTTTTTAGATTAAAACATATTTAATTCGAGGAAAAAAGAAATGGTGTCTACCCAATCAACACATTAACAAAGTAAAATTGACCAGGATTGTAAAAGTATTGTTAAATGCAATATTTAAAACAGAAAATATTATAATATATTTTAAAAGCAATGACTGCGCGAAAACTAGCTTGGTTAAGGGAACTATACCATGGAACTCAAATGTTAATAACAACTTGAGTAAGAGGAATGCATCAAGTATTACTGATATTTGGAAATGATAACCATTAATATGATGCATTCAATATATCAGAACCTTAAAAATCAATAGCTATTTCCGATTGGATCCATAATATGAATGAAACAGGGGATAAAATAGGGTAAACAGAAAAGGAAAATACGTCTGGGCACTGTTATTTTAATTCAACCTGCCTTATACATTGGTCAACACATGATGGGAATCATCCCCAGCTGGCAATCTGGCCTGTCTCCCACATTTTTGTATATAAAAAAATAGAATAATAATAGTTTTCTCTTTGATGGTGAAACATGTGCCTCAAAATAATCACAGTGCAAACAAAGATTGCAAGGCCTAGGGCTGCTCTGCAATGAGGTTGCATTAAAGACAATAGTCCTATTATTAGTGCAGCCAAGATGGAGGTGGTGTACCAAGGTGCGTGACTTGCACGGACAGAGTGCGCTTTGAAGTGTTCAGTAGTGTATAGCAGTGCTGCAGTTCGTTTAAAGACTCATTGGGGCGAGCTCTCAGGTATAACTCTCTTAACCTTGTCCCTGTGCATCAACTTATGATGTAGGCAGTGGTGGGGAGCTGCGGCCTTGGGGTCTGGTTTCGGTGCTCTTTGTCATACAAAACCCAATAATTTTTGTTATAAAACAAAAGACTCATTGGGGACCAGGGAAGTAGGTGGCAGGGAGGGTTTGCACTTTTTGCACAATTATTGGGCGGGGGGCGCAATTTATTGTTCCAATTGTTCATTTGTATTGTTCAATTTCCACCTTTTCCTTTCTAAATTCTCTTGCTTTGTCCAGCATTCCCTTTGCCAGAGCTACATCAGATAGGATTGCCGATGTCTTCCACTGATGTCTATGCTGAGATAGCGGTAAACCTGACACAAGCTTTAGTGGAACCGAGGTCAACAATTTCAATTGGGGCCCCCACTCAAGCATTTGCACACGGTATGTGGTTGTTTTAAATAATATTTTTTGCGACAAATGGTATTTTTGACTGCATCTTGTGCCAGTAACATTTGTCAATGCAGACTTCTTTCCCAAGCCATTAGGTATTTTTCTTTTCAGGTTCCTTTTAAAATGGTGCTTTGTAAACTGCCCTAAGCAAGTAACATTGGTCGAAACTGGAAAATATTTAAAGACATCTTGACAGTGAGAGGGGAAAGGGTTCATTCAAGTGTTAAATGAGTCATTAAAGTTGATCTAACCTGAATATGAGTTGAAAGTATCTTTAAAAGGCAGTTGGGTGATACCCAGGCATATCCAACCCAAAGAATATTTAGACAAATATCTGCTAAATGGGTGAATTGTGCTGCACACTAGCATACAAACAGTCGAAACAAGATATTAATTTTAGACATCTTGTTGTGGGCATTTTAGAGCATAATTAGCAAAAGAAAGAATGAAAATTGGACTGGCTATAACAGTAGGTCCAAAGGGTACTTCAAAATAATTGCCATGTAATGTCTGCAATGGGTCCACAAGAGAGCCAGCTTTTCACTTGAACACCATTGTCAGTTCTAGTAGAAGGTGGTGCCCACCAGAATCTGTTTCAAAATCCCACACTTCTGTTGTGTGGGTACGTGGCAAACAAGTGCTGTTGGGCCACAACTGCAGGGTTCCATGGGCGTAGGTTTTATTGGTGTAGCAGGTGCAGTGGCACAGAGGCCTATGGACCCACTAAACGTTTACTATTGCTGTATTTTGTCATTCAATCAGCACCCTGGGCCTTTTTCCTTTCTTATACTAGGCCAACGACAAAGTCCAGGTTTGAGTCCGTTTGCCTCCGATATCCCGGAGTCCAATCTAGTATGGCCCTGTAAAGTGCAATCCTTCCACACTTGACTCTCAGCTAAGCAAGGATGAACAATCAAAGGCTTCTCAGGGAGGTAGTGTAGGGACAAAGACTCAGAACACATTAGTCAAACAAAATACACAATAATTCAATGTCCAGCCCAGTGCTTGTCTTGATAAAAAGAGAAGTACTTTAATGTCACAGCAAAACATAACATTATGCACACTATTGGAAGTTCAGTACAGGTTTTGATGACCCTGCCTACAGATTCTAGCTAGATGTCCCAACGCCTGTAATGTTCCTTTCCCAATTATTATGGTACCCCCAATATCTTTGGTATTTATTGGGAATAACAGGTCATAGTTAATGACAGGCGCAATTGCGAGTTTTCTAAGCAACCACCATGTTAGATAGCTCAGCTGGTAGGTCAGTTCATTTGATTTTGAGCAGAAAGAGTTCACATTAGCAAGGTTAATTCACAGTTTGAGGTACAGTCTCTCAATCTTTCATTCTCAGGCACTGTTACTGTTCACAGGAAATGCAGCTCGGGTAAACATCGGGTTGTAAGCTTGTCCATCTAACACTGGCAGCATCTTAAGGAGCAGCACAGGACCACAGACTGTGACCTCACTACTCACTTGCGCTGCTTGGGCAAACACCACAGCAGGCCTGGTCAGTGGGTGCTTATTTTCTGGCTGTGAAGATGCTTTTCAGATGGCTTGTGAAACATCAAGCAGTGCCAGTGGAATTCTGTCCAGAAAATGCAAATAACAGATGATGGACGGAATGCAGAGCAAATCCCACATTCACCCCCAGTTACAGATATGGGTTTAATCCATCGGTTATTTTGCTTGCCATGCCATTCCAGTTTGGACCCAGCCATATGCAAATCAGTCTTGACCCTACAGTCCAGTCCGAACTTCCAGGTCCTCCCTGAACCAGAAACAAGCATCCTGGGACCGGTTTCAGGGTATCACCCTTCATCAGCCAGGTTGGCATGGTGAGCAAAACAAGTGATGGATTAAACCCATATCTGTGACTGGGAGTGAATGTTTGAATTGTTCTGCATTCCGTCCATCAACTGTTCTTTTTGCAGTAGTAGTGCTGGACAGCATGGTGTTCGGCTGATTTGCAGTTTTCTTCATACAGCATGCCACATGACTCATGCAGGTAGACAAGGTAATCCTACATTTCTTGAGTTGGTGCTGGTTGTGCCCCACATGTCATTTAACTTCTGCTGAGTGCTCCACACAGCGAGAACACAGCTGGGTTCTCCATCTGGATAGTCTCTGCTCCTACAGGGCCAGGCACTCTTTTCCCCATCTCAGCAGGCTGGCACACTACTAGGCACTAGGCAGAGCTATGCCTTCTTCAGCAAATTGTGCACACTTCAGGGGATGTTCCCTCACCTCTGCAAGGCTGGCTGTGATGCCCACAACTGCAATGTTCTTCAAGCAGCTTTTTGAGTCAATGACACAGCCTGAAACCTGAACAAAGTAGAATGGTTTGGGTCCCCTTTTTGTACTAATTTTCCAGATAGGTGATGTAATTCCACCGCCTAAAATCCTGGGGTGGTTCTATACCTACAGTTTAACTTCCTTGCATTAGTATTTCTGCTACAATTCTGCTGTGTTATTTACCTTTAAACCGTTCGTCCCTTATCTTGCTTCAAGCTTGTAGTACATTCTATTGTTTACATTCTTCCTGTAAATTAGATGTCTTTAAACTGTAGGTACTGTCCCCTTTGAGGTCCATGGCTGCTTTCCCAAGAGGGGGCAAATGCACCTGCATGCAGTGGCAGGTGCTACACAATGGGGGTGGCAGGTCTAACAACAACAAAAATAAATCACTTACCTTTTCCGTCGGGAGAGATTGCTCCATCTCTCCTTCGTCCTCATCTCTTCCCCGAATCCTGGCAGCACGGAAGCACACAGGCTCCCAGACCCCCTAACCCAATCACAACACTGCTGTCACTACCATGATAGCAGCAGCGTGTTTGGTCTGAGCGGCCTGGTTTGGTGCTTAGACAGGGAGTGGGAGCCTGTGCACATTCTCCTCCCAGCTGTGCAATACAGCCGGATGGAGAAATGCTAAGTGCGTATGATCATTTGGCTGGCCCAACACGGCTGGCCAAAAAGTAATGTGCACTTATGGTGCACATACCCCTCCTCTGTCTGCCCTGCCTGCCCTAACCTATTATTTTATTTTTCCTTTTTCTGCCACATGAACTTATAATAGAAGATGGCCTGGAAGCGGGCTTCATTTACTTGGTGCGTTTCCTTGTTGCTTTCATTTACCTGCTGCAGTTGAAATGCCTACAAAATATCTAAACTGTATATATATTCTGCAATTATTTTGGTTCCTATTCACACTCAGGTAACTACATGTAAACTAATATACACATGTTAAATGGAAAATATAAGCAAGTTAAATTAATTGGGGGGAAATTGTTATAAAACCTCAGTGAGATCACTGCAGATGTCACTGTGAGACCAGATAGTCACAGATTTGAATCATAGTTGGGACAGTGGGGAATAATGACTTGTGTATTTATGTAGTTAAAGGGATTTGTGTAGGCTAGATGTGTGTGAACTGGTAGCAGAGTCTCGACTTTGAAGACTTCACAATAAAACATGGGGTGATCTACCCTCAGGGTGAATCTCTCACCATGACTGCTCGTTCGGGCAAACTTACCCCTTCTTGCCCTCTCCTATACTACACTAAAATCGGTGAGTATAAAACTGATCTCAAATTTTTCACCAGAGCCTGGCAGGTTCAACCCTGTAGAAATTGCAGTAAGCAATACAACCCCCAAAAAGCTTATCACCTTGCTATACAGGACAGTGCAAGCTGACATGACTGCTAGATGTAGCTCCACAAAAGCAGGGTGGCCGAATGATCTAGGCCCGTTGATAGATGACATATGGGAGCACTGCTGTGCACAAACTGGAAAGCGCCTGCCTAGCAGTGACTGTGATTAATGAATTACCCGTGCATTATTAGGGTAGATTACATGCCAGCAACGCTGCAGACGTGGGGGCTGAAGGAAGATTCAAGGTGTGCCCGTTGCAGTGCAGAGGGCGCAGATTTCGTCCACCTAGCCAGGACCTTTTTGCAGATTTATCAGTTCTGGTGCAAAGTAGTTGCTATTATCTAATAAACTACTGCGGTTCCTTTACAGGCCTCTTCATTGGTGGTCCCGCTGGATTGGGTGCAGAAGGTTCCCTATTCTCAATGTAAATTTACCACCCCTTGCATTGTGTAGAGAGCCACTCGGGCTCTACTATACTGTGTCGCCCCGCGAGGTCGCGAGGGTGGGCATTTGCCCTAGTTTATAAATAAGGTTTGGGGCTGCTGTCCCGGCAGTCCTTGTGTGACCGAGACTGGTGTAGAAGCGTTCTGTAGAGGCCACGTGGGGTGTCAGTCCACCTTTAAAGTGGCAACGAGGCGGGACTGAAAGAAAAAAAAAGAAAACAAGCAACATCTCCGTAGAGCACACGTGGAGTGCTTCGCCCGTGCTTCCCCACCACAGGCACCACTGCTTACCTGCCAAAGTTGAAGCAGACAAAAGACTATAAGAATACATATACTTTAGGAAGGATTTGACCAAATGACACTGGAGAATGAGCGTACCGCGGCAAAGTAGGGAGCAGCAGCCCACACATGCTCCTACAGGGGCTCACCCACGCTGCCCCCATTCAGCCAACTAGCAGACCCTGCCCAGCAGCACCACGATGGCGCCTTTGGCTTGGCCGTCTATAGAACTATTTCTTCACAACGAGGGAAACAGATGGCGCAGTACACAGGATGCTGATGCCGCACATGGGAGGCGATGAACTTCACAAGTTGTTTGACTCACTCCCCAACACGCTGGACACAGCAGAATTTGATGCTGCAGTGGCGGCACTAAACAAACACTTTGACCCTCAGCTAAATTCTGATTATGAACGGTTCAAACTGCGTCAAGTACAGCAGACGGAGGTATAGTCTGTGGACATGTTCTACGCCAGACTGAGAAAACTTGCCAGCACGTGCGTAGGACTCAACCAACATGAAGAAATAAGGGCACAAATCATCCAAGGGTGCCGTTCAAACATGCTGCGGAAACCTATAATGCAGCAGCCTGGCATCTCCCTCGACAAAATCTTGATTCTGGTGCGATTCCATGAACTCTCCGCTGTCCGCACGAATGCCATGGCGGCTGTGAGAGGGCAAGCCATGTCAGCGACATCGGCTCTTCGACAACCCGCAATAAAAGAAGAGCAGGTAGATGCCATCTACACCCGCCAAAACCCTGGGCGGCAGCCGAGCACTTCCAAACAAGGAGACGGAACATATGGCAGCTGCGGGTACGAACACAAGCCAATGGGTGGATGCCCTGCGAGAGGCAAAGTTTGCAACAAATGTGGAAAAGGGAACCATTTTGCCAAAGTGTGCCGGATGGGATGAGGCTGACAAAGAGACGTCAAAGAGAAGACGGTCACTGTAAAGAACATAGAAAAAGAGGACCGTACACCCCTGAAGACAAGTGGACACAAAAATGGCAACATACGACGAGGAAGAGGACATTTTTGTTATTTCATTTACAGGATGGAGACAACACAAGCGGCGACCACCCCCCATGAGCACAGTCAGGATAAACAACAACCCTGCCACCTTGCTCATTGACACGGGCGCGTCGGTCAATGTGATGGACAACACACTGTACCAACAACTATCTCCCAAGCCACGTCTGTCGCCCAGCAACACAAAAATCTACACATATGGAGGGCGCGAACCTCTTCCGCTGCAGGGCACTATAGAGGTGTCCATTACCAACGAAGAACACAACACCAAAGCCAAATTATATGTAGTCAAAGGAAACTGTGGCACTCTGCTAGGGTGCCACACTGCTGAAGACCTTGTGCTTGTCTTCTTTGCATGCCAAGTGCACGAGTCGCACACAGAGCCCCTCAACAGTGAGTTGCCCCAGCTGTTCACAGGGTTGGGAAAGCTCAATGACAAACAAGTCAAGCTACATATCGACACGGACGTGACACCAGTTGGGCTGAGACACCAGAGAGTGCCCTTCAATTTGAGGCCAGCTGTCGAGAAAGAACTACAGATGCTGGAGAGCCAAGGGGTGATTGAAAAGGTAGATGGACACACCCCCTGGGTCCCGCCACTGGTGATCACACCCAAGCCTAAACAACCGGGGGCCATCCGCCTCTGTGTGGATATGCGTCTACCCAATCGGGCTATCAAGAGAGAGTGACATATTACGCCGACAGTGGACGATATCATTGCGGAGCCCAATGGTTTTCAAAGTTAGACTTAAATTCTGGCTATCATCAGTTAGAGTTGGACCCTGGTAGTCGGAATATCACCACATTCTCTACCCACGTGGGGCTAAGATGCTTCCTAAGGCTGAGTTTTGGAGTGTCAGCAGCGGCGGGAGTGTTCCAGAACACCATTAGAGAGACACTTTCAGGCCTGGCAGGTGTGATCAACGACATCCTGATCTTCTCAGAGACTCAGGAGGAACATCATCGCCATCTGAGAGCCGCTCTGCAGAGGCTCTACGAGGCGGGCCTCACCCTTCTTAGGAGTAAATGTGCATTCTATCAGACATTGATCAACTTCTTCGTGTACATCTTCTCGAAGGATGGGTTGCAAGTTGAACCAAAGAAGGTAGAAGCATTCGACAGGCACCGACTCATTTAAGTGCAACATAAGTCAGGAGTTTCCTGGGAATGGCAACATACTGTGGCTGATTCATTCCCCAAATAGCCACAATGTTGGAACCACTTTCACAGCTCACGAATCTCAATCGCAAGTGGGAATGGAGCCCCGAAGCACACAAAGCCTTCCAGGAGGTAAAAGGGGCATTGCTAGACAAGGTGACCATGGCGTATTTCCACCCCGAGAAGCGGACGGAAGTGGTGGTAGATGCGAGCCCCGTGGGGCTGGGGTGGTTCTATTGCAGGAGCAGCATCACCAAGAATGGGCCCCAGTAGCTTATGCCAGCCTGTCTCTATCAGCGATAGAGACCCGGTATGCTTAGGTAGAGCGTGAGGAGCTGGCAATTCGTGGGCTTGCAAACACTTCCACCTGTAAGTCTATGGCCATAAATTTCAAGTTGCCACAGACTGCAAGCGTCTGGTATCATTATTTACCGGATCCGTGTGGCTAGCTCCCCCGACAATTGAAAGGTAGGCTGTCCTGCTCCAACCCTACCCCTTTAACGTTTTCTACCGCCTTGGGGCGAATAACCCGGCAGACTACCTGTCAAGGCATCCCCGACAACACCGCTGGGCACATCTCAAGACGATGAAGAGGAGAAAGATGAGAGCTTCATCAACATGGTGGTACAGGCGGTTTGCCCTGTGCCTCTAACAGTGTCAGAGAAAGCGGATGCTTTGGGAAAAGATCCTGTCATTAATCGAGTGAAAGACGCGGTGGGCCTGAGCCGGTGGAAGCACTTCCTAGAGGGGGTGAAGACCTATGATCCCAAAGAGAGGTCGGCCATGCAAGGAATGTGGGAAGTGAAAGAGGAGTTGTCAGTCGGGTGTGATGGTCTCCTTCTGAGAGGACAGAAAATAGTAATTCCACGCAGCTTCTGGGACCGGGTGGTGGAGTTAGGTCATCAGGGCCATCAAGGAGCAGCCAAGTCAAAGGCACGCCTCCGAGCTAGGGTGTGGTTTCCAGGCATGGACACAAAGGTAGACACCCTTGTAGGAAATTGCCACTACTGCGTAATCACATCCCTAGACCAGCCCACTAACCCCTTAATCACCGAACCTCCCAGCCGAAAACCGTGGTCAAAATTAAGTGTGGATTTCAGATGTTTCCCCGACAGGAAGCTAACAACAGTTTTGATTGACTCATACACGAAATTTCCAGTGGTGGCAATAGTGGCCTCCACCTCTTTTGCGAGCGTTAGACCAGTGCTGGAGAGAACTTTTGCAACATTTGGGCTTCCAGATGAAATCTGAACAGATAATGGTCCCCCATCTCAGGGACAGGACTTCAAGACCTTCTTGGATGGACTTGCAATTCACCACCGCAAAATCACACCATACTGGCCGCAGGCCAATGGCGATGTAGAAAGATTTATGCAGACCCTAAACCGAGCATTGAGAATAGGGGTAGAAAGAGGCGAAGATGTGGAAAGTGGCATGCAACAATTCTTGAGAGCCTATCCACAAATGACTCACAGCACCACGGGGTGTGCCTCAGCCGCTCTGATGTTCAAGGTAGCTCAGCGTGACTGTATCCTGGCTGGCTCACAGTGCAGCCCCCAAGACTAGATGTGGAAGCTACACAACAACACAGGATGCAGACCAATGACAAGGCAACTGCCAAGAAGAGAACAGGACGCCTAGACCTTCAGGTAGGCAACCAGGTATTTGTGAGAAACAGACGTCCAGGAGGGACGTTTCAGACCCAGTTCGAACCCGAGGTGTGGAAGGTTGTGTGAATCCGGGGGTCCATGGTGACAGCCTGCAGTGGAGAAAGGCAGGTGACAATAAACATTTTGCACTTCAAACAAGCGGGTGTGCCCATGGAGGCCGGAGATGAAGAGGGAGAAGAAGAAGGTACTGTCGGAGGGAAATAGTGTGAGACGGAAGAGGGATTGGGTAGTCAAGAGGCACCACGTCCCACATCGGATCGGCAAGCGGATGAAGTCAGCGATGTAATGTCGAGTGGTCAGAGTGAGAGGTATCACCTCAGGCCTAACCCGGCCCCCAGCAAGAGACTCAGAGACTTTGCCTGCTAAAGAGACTAGTAGATGAACGGACTAGGAGATAACCAGAGAAGGAGGCAAAGTGTCCCGATGTGATGGTCTGGTGACCAGGAGCGCTCATCTGTTGAAATCTTTGAGTTTCGTTAGTTGTCCTTTTTCTAGCTCCTATGTTATTTCTTTGTTTATCTCTCTCTCTCTCTCTCTCTTTGGTTTTCCCTCATGGTTAATTGCTAACTCTTTCAGTTTTGTTTTGTTACTTTGAATAAAGTCCTGGAGGGATGTAGGGAGCCACTCGGGCACTACTATACTTTGTTGCCCCACGAGGTCGCGAGGGCAGGCATTTGCCCTAGTTTATAAATAAAGTTTAGGGCTGCTGACCCAGCAGCCCTTGTGTGACCGAGGCTGGTGTTGAGTTGTTCTGTGGAGGCTACGTGGGGTTTCGGTCCACCTTTACACATTGCTACTAGCCAAGCGATTAACAGCGAGGCACTGGGGAAAGGGACGAGAACTAATAATTAGACAAAGGTTGTTGGAGATTACAAAATGCAATGAACAACATTAACCATATAACGAACCCCTCCTTGAATCATCTGGCCCTAGAGATATATGGGCCCTGTACCGCTAAGTAATACGTGTGAGCTCACAACTGTGATGGGAACTGTCATGTTTTACTGCTCTGTTTTTATTATTTGTTCAGTAATCACTTGCAAAACTTAATGTAAAAAAAAACTTAGCATGGAAGAGCCCTTAACCAGGGAGATGGGGGTAATGTTGCAGCTGATGGAGTATACGCTGTGTCAAGAATTTAGAGCTGAAGAAATTACAGTGTTTGCTGGGGCACTTGGATTTGGCACGCCGAGCGGTGTTGGCGGGCAGGACATTTTGTAGAAGAATGGGTTTGGCCATGTGTGATGAATTTTTACCACAGGTTGAGGTTGAAGGCAGTGGTGAAAGCAGACCTGCGTTTGTAAAAGGCATTTCTTTGGGATTTCACTGGTGTCACTTTGTGGACATTTGTGTATAAAGTGAATATGAAGGTTCAGATTTACGCAGACACAGTGGGTGTAGGAGGCTTTGCTTTTGATTGCCAAGAAATGTGATGTGGAGCAGTAGCCACATGAGTGGGTGAGAAAGTGGGGTACTGTAGATTTTCTAAAGTTCTTGCCATTGTTTGTTGCTTTGTTTTTGAGTGAAACTGAGCTAGCAAACAAGAAGGTTAGTTTTAAAGTGAACTACCTGGTCATAAGAGAGTTTTATGGTTGTTGCACGTGTTTGTTTGTAACAGATAACAAACAATATTATTCACCCACTGCATCATTTGCCAGGAGTGAAAAATGAAATAGTTCACAACTTACCTCATTCACAGGGGCAGAGGTTTTGTGCATTATCAAAGGAGGTGAAGCAGACAAAAATGGCCATGAGCCATGGGTGCCAGTAAAGTGAGGGTGCATTATTTGACTGAAAGGTATTAGCAAAGTCTTCAATGTAGGCTTTCGGGCAGGTGTAGTGAGACATTTTTCGCAAATGGGGCTGTGAAAAAGGAGCAGCAATTGTGTCAGGAGGAGGGAGCATATTATTGTTTTTGCAGCAGAGAAAGGATTATTGCCAGCCACTATTGCAGGGAAGATGGGAGTGATTTCCTTTTATGGCAAGTCTTCCTGGGGTGTAGTTTGTTGAGGGATGGGTCGGGGAGAACGTAGTGGAATTTTACGGAGGCCGGAATCAGTAGGAGTTCTGTGCAATTTGTTTGAGGTAAATGGGAATGTGTGTATGCGTGAGTGGGAATCAGCTCTGTATAGTTTATGTATGCTGTGCATGTTCTTTTAGGTATCAGTGTTACTGAAGAAGGTACAAATGTGAGATATAATGAGTGGATTATAATAAGTACAGTGAGTGAAGTGCACAGGAGATATATCCTTGTTGGTGGATTTAAAGATTCTTTTTTTAACTTGTTTATTTATGTATTCAAAGGGATTCATATAACCATGCACTACATCATAGCGTATTACATTGAAGGAGATATACTGTCAGTCGACCATCCAACAACTGTACCCATTCGATGTCCCCACCCATGTTTACGTACTGTGCATTGACCTAGTAAGTATAAGGAAATAAACATTTATAGTATCAGACAGGGTCAAATCCATCATCATCAACATAATGGGCCCACCGGTTGGTGGAGCCAACCACTATACAATTGGTGCAGTGCATTTCAGTCCCACAACTATCAAACAAAGCAGAACACTGTGATTATGATGAGCACTGACAGAACAGATAAAGTGAGCAACAACGCCCATATGACATCGAAGGTACCATGCACACGCAGCCAGGGAGGGGGGGGAAGAAACGCCCGGGGTGGGGAGATAACGCAAAACAGTCCATATATAAATCAGTGACCAGGACAAGGAGGAGTTTCACTCGCGACGACCCCCACATCAACAGCAAACCCTGGCGACACACCCACCCTGATACCTCAAAACTCGTAGCCATGCCTCTATAGCCGCTAACCTTATTCCATGAATAGACAAACTATATCCAGAGCTCAGCAGTTGGAATCGTCTGTCAAGGGGTCCTCCCCCTCACTCTCCTGCCCACCATATAACTCAGTAATCAAGTCGTGCCAATGCTCTATGTCTCGGGCAGCATGTTCATCCACTTGCACCCTACGCAGGCGACATTCCTCCACGGTGGCCCGTTTGGCCAAGTCACTCGGCCAAACAGCATGCAGCAGGAGGTGTGGGCTAGCCCATCGCATCGCAATACACCTTTTTGCCAAGATAAGCCCCAATTGCGCAAATCTGTACACCATCTTATGACCTTTCTTAGGGACAGGGAGCAGACCCAGTAAACAGTGTTTCATTGCTACCTGCACTCACACAGCTGTGACCTCCCTAAGTGCCACCACTACTTGACGCCAAAAGGGTTGAACAGAGCTACAGACCCATGCAATACGAACAAAAGAAGGCGACGGCATCCCGCAACGGCCACAGCTGTCAGGTCTTGAGGGGGATATTCTATGCAGGTGTTGGGCGTCAGGTATGCTCTATGCAAATAATAGAAGTGTGTCAATTAAAACTGGGCATTGCTAGTCACACCCTGTACCAACGAACAGGCCCTATTCCATTCCCTGTCCGTGAGCGCTACACCCAGGTCAGCTTCCCAACAGCCCCTGATTCTCTGCATCCCAGTTAGCCTATCTCCCTTATGAGCTTTATACATTCGGGACAGGAGACCGCATTCACCTCCTGGATCCAGAAGAATCACCAGGAGGTGAAATGTAGCCGGAAAAGTCACCCAAATCTATCTGGCCGTCCGCAAAATATTTGCATACTGTAGGAACTGCCCCCTGCCCACTCCGAACAGGGATTCCGCTTCTTCCCTTGTAATAAACGTGCCATTTTGGTACAGGTCACCCGCATTATTACAACCCCCTGCGCGCCTCTTCCCAAAATCCATCACCTCAGCAGCTTTGACAAAGGGCCGGACCCACCATAACGAGGTGCTTTCCCGGACGCCATTACTCCCAACGCCTCCACCAGATCGTCCAAGGACACCTCTCCCTCCAGCTCCTCCGACTGGATCTCTATAAGGCGAGATAGCCGCAGACCATTCAAGTACTTCCCTATCCGGGTCACATCTACACCACATGGTGCAGTATAAAGAGCCCGCATGTGCGAATTTACTTGCAGCTGTCCCAAAATCAGTTCACCGGCAGGATCACGGAGCATCTGAATAATAGGAACAGGGCGTTCCCGCCAAAGGAGCCAAGCCAACATATGCCCGAACGGTCGCCCTCCCGATACAGACGCTGCCTATAATTCCGGCAGACATAACTATCCAGCCTATCCCAGAGTTCTACAATTCTGCCACGCACCTCAAGGCACGCCGATTCCGACATGCCGCCATTATCTATTTGGCACTGTAGGGCTATCAATACATCCTCCTGCGTGTGAGTTCCTGGTCCAAGCGCTTCCTAATACCATATGTTTTACTAAGGCTTTCCCCTCTAATAACTACTTTCATTGCCTCCCATTCGATGCCCCGGGCCGTGGCCGTACCCTAATTAGTACTAAAATAACCATTCAGCGCCCCCTGGAGGTCTTGTTTATATTTGGGATCACTCAGTAGGTCTGGCCACAGACGCCACAAGGCGATCACCGGCTTGGGTACGTGTGTTTCACATTCTAGAAGGAGAGGGGCATGGTCTGATAAGAACCGGACCTGATAGGCAACACGGTGAACGTCAAGCGTTCCGTCATTGGCAAGGAGGAATCGATCCAAGCGGCTATAAGCCCCATGGGTGGGCGTGTAATACGAAAATATTCTGGAAGTAGGGTACATTTAACTCCACACATCCGTAAAATGTAAATTCCTCATAACCATCCGCAACTTGGCAGTCATTTGCGACTTAGTGTTTAGCTTTGGTGGGTCCCTATCTAGAGCCCGGTCTAGGACACAATTAAAGTCACCAGCCTACACAATAGGCATCCCTGTGTAAGATATTAATTCCTGTTGGAGCTGGTGATAGAACCCCCCATCATCAGTGTTAGGGGCATAAATATTCAACAGACAGAGCTCCAGGCTATCTAATACCCCATGCAGGAATATATATCGGCCTTGAACATCTGCTTTTAAGCTTCTTAATGTGAATGGAGTCACAAGGGCAATCCGTACAGAGACCCCCCTAGCGTAGGAGGAGTAGGTTGCCGAATTAAACTGCCCCCTCCATTTTTTCGGCCC
Source organism: Pleurodeles waltl (assembly GCF_031143425.1). Classification (NCBI taxonomy): domain Eukaryota; kingdom Metazoa; phylum Chordata; class Amphibia; order Caudata; family Salamandridae; genus Pleurodeles; species Pleurodeles waltl. The sequence goes on along the minus strand of NC_090446.1, from coordinate 1,326,541,393 downwards.
TTTTTGTGCTTCACTTTCTATCAGATGCGTCTCCTGCAGGAGGGCAATGTGCACGCCAAGCCACTTAAGTTATGTGTGTATTCTGTAGCGCTTCACAAAGGAGTTCAAGCCTCTAACATTCCATGTAACTATACGTGTCAGGGTACCAGCCATATTTTGTTCCACACCACCTGGACCCCTAGAGGGCCCAACCGCCCCTCCCCCACTCACATGCAGCCCCCCAATCCTACCCCCGGCCACAGCACTCGTGCAACCCGATGATCCAATACCTTCTCAGTAGGAGAATGCTCACAGTGCTCACCTCATCAAAAACAGAATACCAATACCAACTAGAATCCACATAACACTCCCCCATCCCACCTCGGGTAAACACCACCCACAACTAGTGTCTGCCCAATAGTGTGTGTACCCCGCTATCACTTCCAGTGCCCAACAATCGCCGCTCCCACTCGATAGCCAGTGTCAGGTCCGGACTACACTGCAATCTGCCACCTCTCGCCAATCGTCCAGCCCGCACACACACTTTCCCCAACAAATAAACTAATAACGGGGGGGGAGTTCACAGGCTCACCACTCTGCCGCGGCCCCCATTCAAACGCCAACCCGGACTCCCGCTTCCCCAGCACCTAAAAAATGGGAGCAATTGACAGGAGGAAAAAAAACGAGGCCACAGAGCCAGAGGGGAGCCAACAGTGGGAGGACCCCAAGCATCGACCCCAAACCAAAGTACTTGATTCCAATCACAAAAAAAGGTCCAGTACATCATTCTGGTGACCTCGGCCTTCCCCTCCGGACACAGACCACTTGCGACACAGGGGGAGCAGGAGCGCAAGGAAGCCTTTGACGTGACAGTTTGTACCAACAGTTTACCCTCTTCCCGCTCCTGTCTCCTCCGCTCAAGGCTCGGAGTACCGTCCGAGCGCACAATCACTCAGCTTCCACTGCCGGCACGATGGCGCCTGGTACTCCTGGATTTAAAGATTCTTAACTCATACCGGCGAAGGTATATGAATTGTAAATGGTGTCTAGTTTTCATTTGCTGGGGATATTGATAATAGTCTTGGGGTGGTTGGACTAGAGGCGAGAGGAGTGCAGAACACACTCATTTTGTATAAAGGAACACAAAGTTTAGTGGTCTGCAAAGTTCTGGGAACCTAGTCACGTGGAGCTCCTGTCATGCTCTGTGACTGAACCCTACTGAAGGAGCAGCAAGATGGCCGCTGCTGCTGTGTAGCGATGAGATGCTGAGTCGCTGAAGTGTTGCAAAGGATCCTTTGAGGGCCGAGACACCATCAAGGTGTGTGGAGTGACGGTTCACATGTGGAGCAGATGGAGCAGAGCCATCCCGTGTTGACCCCTCGGACCACACATCGCGGATCAGGAAGGGTGAATGGAAAAAAGGAAAGGCAGGCATGGAGAGGTTGGAGAGGCAGGCAGGAGAGAGGTCAGTAGGCTCTGCTGTTGCCGCAGCTGGAACAAGCGCTATGGGACTTCAGGTACTTCAGCTACTTCAGGTACGGGGGTCACGGAGGCAATGAGATGCGAGGAGCACTGCAACTTAAACTTTCTTTTTCTCCTTTCCCTGGTGTGTTGCCCCCCCACCACGATTCAAACTACAGCTGTATGTAGGACCGGTTTATGTTTTTCAACAAAAAAAAATATACACATATATCTATATATGACTGAGTTTTTTTCACAAGGTCCCACAACCTTATCAACCTTATCTAACCCTCACTCTTTTTTCTCTTTGAAGCCACTTTTGTGCTCCTAACTACTGTTTCAGAGTTGGCTCGCGGTTTGTGGGCCTTCTTTGCCTGCCGAACACCATTAAATGAATTACTCGTGACACCTCTCATAAATCATGCATGATTAATGAGGCCTTCAAAGGCATCAAAACCCCCCCATAAAATGTGATTTTGCTGGAGGAGACACAGAGACGGAGGGGCGATGCCGATGAACAAGATTATCCACAATCTCCTCTGGAACTCTCTAACACTCAACCCTCTCAACCCAATGCGTTCTTCTGAGACCACCCGAACTGTCTCTGCCATTTCTAACATGTCTCCATCAATATGCCTGGAGTTAGACCACGAAATGGTCCCTCCACAGGTGCTGCCAATCGCGGGGACTCTATCACTGCCTGTGAACTTGGACCAAAGTAATGCTCCTACCTCTTCTGACCTCAGCATAGACACCCTCCTCTCTCTGGTGCCCTCTTCTACCATTAATTCTACTATCATTTCAGAATCTATGGATCGTCTTAAAGGGAGGCTCATCTACCCTTCATTTGTTCTTAGCAATGGGAAAGAAGGGGATAAAGTCAGCAAACAAAGTGTCCTGGAGGACCTTGGTGTCCCTGGTGGGTCTCCAAGTGAACTTCCACCAGCAACTTTGTTGAATATAATCCCAAATGATGGGCTCAGCCCTGATTCCGACTCCGATATAAGACCCAGCAACAGAGTTGATCATAATAAAGGATCCTCTAAACATATACTTGTTGTAGAATCTGTTAGTCCCCCTTGGCTCTTCTGGTTCTTCACCTAGTACAACATCAATCGAAACTATGCTCAGAGAACTACACGCGATGAAGGTTTCACAAGAGGAAGCAAACAGAAAAATTAATGATCAACTGGGGCATCTCAATTCCAGTTAAACTCAGCTCTCGTCAGGGTCTTCAATGCTGAACAGAGGGTTTCAGACCTCGAAGACACACATGTCCACCAGGAGTCAGCTGTTGCGCAAATGCAGACTGAACTCAAGGAGTTACAGCTTAAACTCGATGACATGGAAAATAGATCACTGCGCTAAAATCTGAAATTCATTGGGATCCCTGAAGAGCTTTACACAACATCCTCTGTGACCAAAGTAATATCGGATCTTATTTATAAATACATTCTTCCAGAGAAAGCTGAAACCAAGGTCGATCTGTCCATCACGCGAGCTCACAGGATCCCTAAAGCGAAGACTCCATCTGCAAAATATCCACACACACTCATTGTCAATTTTGGGGACATTAGGCTCAAGGAGCAGGTGCAATCACATGCTATCAAGACCAGGGCCTTTAAGACTACAGAGAACTATAACTTTAGGGTGTTTTCTGACATGTCTATTGCGGCAGCACGACGGCGTAGTGAATTTGTCAGTCTCATCGACCATTTTAAGAAAGTAGGGGTCCTAGCGGGAATCGTCCAGCTCGCAAAACTAAAAATGTTGCATAAGGACCAGGCCCACATTTTTCAAAATGTCCAGCGGGCTAAGGAAATTTTGGACCCTCTCAGCAAATAGTGTTACTGGAAATTATATCTTAGAGAAAAGGCGCGGGGTAGGGGGCTATAGGCCTTTTGAGTTGTATTTATGTTTGGAGCAGGTTGTCTATGGTATGGCCTACCTTGTCCGCTCTTCTGGTTTGGGGTTCTAGAGTGCCATACCTATACACTCAAAGTGGTGGATTGGGGAGTGGGTTATGGGATGGGGCAGGAGGGAGGGTTGGGTTTCACAGGGTGGGAGGGCCAGGACGGGCTTGGCCCCTGTTGATGGGCAGACGTGGCCGACACCTGGGGGGGGGGGTTACACTAGGATGGGAAAAAGAGCAGGTGTAGAACATAAGAAAGCTATAATTCTTTGTGGGGATCGTGCAGCGTGGCGGACAAGCGCATAGATGTTTTGGACCACGCCTAAACGGAAAAAAGAAGTAGGGGATTAATGTACAATTACTTATGAAATTTGGGCTATAACTACCGTACTTAGGGACAAAAGTGAGGCTAGGGGCTCTATTTTTAATATTCTTATATTTGCACATTTTACTTCTCTTTTAGGAGTAAGATGTCAGGAAATAGCTTAAGAATTGCTGCTTGTAACTTGAATGGTGCAAAAAATCATGATAATTTTCAAGCTATACTCAACTGGCTTAAGGCATCTCAATCCCACATACTCTTTCTTCAGGAGATCCATTTAAAACTTCAGGGAAAAATGCCCAAACTCCCTAACTATCGCTCAGTCTTTCTTTGCATCTGCGAATGCAGCGGTAAGGGGGGTGGCTATTCTTTTTACTTAGGACTTTCCTGGGCAGATAAATCAGGGCTATAGGAATCCCCAAGAAAGATGGATAATTGTCAGCATATTAAAGTCAAACACGTACATTCATTTTGTGAGCGTTTATGGCCCCATCGAAGATATACAAGCTCTTTGCAGGCTCTTTATGATCACTTAATCCTGCTTTTGGGTTTTTATATTATTGGGGTGGGGGGTTTAATATTATCCCTAATATCCAGATCGATACTTCAAGAAGAAATAAAAACAGAATTAACCTAGAGCGGTGTATCTTCTGTCTAAAATGCTCTCTGATTAGGCGCTGGTTGATGCCTGGAGGGCAGATCATCCTGGGGGAAGGAGTTTACCTGTCTCTCTAAAAAATACAACACAGCTTCTAGGATTTATTTTATTCTTGTATCCTTCTCCTTGGTAAGGCGTGGTTCAGCAATTCTTGCTAATCCTTTTTCAGACCACTCCGTACCTCTAGTCAACATTGGTATGATGAGAGATCAGGGGAGCCATCCTAGATGGAGCTTAGATAAATCCCTTCTAACAGACGAGGGCTAGATTGCATCCTTCAAAACATTGGTCACAGAATTTTTGAGCCGCAATAAAGGCTCAGCCTCTCTATTTAAAATCTGGGAAGCCTGCAAAGCCCATATACGAGGGGAAGCTCTATCAGTTAAATCTCATATGGTAAAGATAACTAAAGACAATGCTTTCAAACTCCAACAGGATCTTAACCAAACACTGAGGAACCATCAGCTATTTTATAATCACGAGACAGCCCTTAGATAAAAAGAGGCTCAGGCTACCCTGCAAGAGCATTATTTATTCTGCATAATGCTTAATAGACATATGAGTTTTTAGCGACAGTATGAGGAAAACGAACATGTGGGCACCTTTTTGGCCTGGTCAGTAAAGAAAAAAAATGTAACAAAAACTTTATTAAATCAATATTTGATGAGCATTGTGGCTCAGTTGTTAATCAGTCAAAAGATATTGAGGAGGTATTTCTTTCACATTATACAAAGCTTTATTCTGCTACATCCCAATTAGATGTACCACAAATTTGTCATTACTTAGGCTCATTGGAAGTACCAGGGTTGGGTGAAGAATCACAAGTGATAGTATCAGCCCCTATCACACTCGCGGAAGTGACAGATGAAATTTGCGCTTCTCCTAACGGCAAAGCTCCCGGAAAATATGGTCTTTCGGCGGAGGTCTACAAAACATTGTTGGGGCAATTAGCCGAGGCTTTAGTAAGTGTTTTTAATGAAATTTTAAAAGGAGTGGAGATCCCTTCTTCTTTTACTAGGGCCACTGTCATTAGTCAAAGTCACCAGAGCAGCCCGGTTCGTATCACCCCATTAGCCTATTAAACTATGACTATAAACTTTTTACAAAATATTTGGCAACTAGGACAGCGCTGGTAGCCCAAGAGCTTATTCACGAGCACCAATGTGGCTTTCTTTCATTTAGGCTCTTATCAACCAGAATTTTTCTTTTAGTCCAGGCAATCAACTATTTCTCTCAAAGCAACTATCTGGCTGCTATTATAATGCTCGATGCCGAGAAAGCATTTGACCTTGTTCAATGGGAGGTCCTATTTTTTTCAAGTTTAGGTTCCCCAAACACTTTAACATAGTCCTTCTTAACTTGTCTCTCAAGGCACAAGCCAGGATCCTTATTAATGCCCAAACAGTCGGTACTGTACAAGTTTCACAAGGTACACAGCAGGGCTGTTCCCCTTTCCCAGTGCTTTTCGCCCTCTTTATTGAACCTATTGTGGTCGCACTTCGCCAAGACAACTCTATTCATCTCCCTCTCCCTCAAGCACCCAAAATTAAATTGCTTGACAATGATATGATTCTCTATATTCATGCTGATCCCTCCAGTAGTGCTAGGGCATTCGCAAAGATTGGAGAAATTATTCGAAGTCTGAATCGCTTTTGTTAAATTCTAAAGATTCGATCCTTCCAGCTGGCATTCAGGTGCAGTCCCATTTAGCTAGCCCCATAAGGTATTTCGGGGTACATGTTACGCATAATTTGTCAGATCTCTTTCACCTCAACTATGAATCAATTCTTAAAAAAGCACAAGGTCTTCTCCAAATATTGCAAGCCTCTTCATTGACGAACATCGGCCGTGTGGCATTAGTCAAGATGAGATTCTTCCCCTTTTTATGTTAATTTTTTCTAGTTTGATTCTTAAAATTCATCATTTTTTTTTTAAAGATATAGATTTAATGATCCATCAATTCATATGGGCCAATAAAAAAACCTTGACTACGGCTGGAAAAGCTAGCCTTAACGGTCGAGGACGGGGGGCTAACTCTCCCTGATTTCAGAAAAGACTATGAGACTTCCTTTTTGGATTGGGCAATGAGAGCTGTCTCATCGCCCAACCTCAATTGCTATTTTAAAAGCATGATAACAGAAAGCAATATTCAGCTTCCCCTTTTTCTTACGACTCCTCAAACGCACGAGGTATAAACTGCCTTAGTAGTTTGCGCCAGAATCTCGTCAATGCAGGAGAAGTATCTAATTCATAGCTTCCATCCGCCATTCAAGCTTCGTGATTCTTGGATGCTGGGCCTTGACTTAAGTCAGGTTTACGTTCAAAGGTGGGAACAGGCAGACTATATTATTTTTTCAGATTTTTTAACAGGTGACCAAATCAAGTCATGGAATCAGTGTCAATCTGAAGGAATACTTGTCCCGGACAGTCAGTCTCATGTTTTCTTTTTTTCAAACCCAGCACTTCGTCCTCGCTGTAAATAGGATTTCTGATGCATCCAGCTCCTCGGTGTTCCTGGCTTTTTATGGAAATATTTGAGGCACTGGTATCAGATTCTTATCTCTCGGTTCTCGTCTGGAAATGTATGTTGGTTCTTGACGAGGGCCGAGACTGTAAACAGGATGCAGGTTCGACCTACAGTAATGGAGAAATTATAATACTTTATTGTATAAAGCAATTCGAGGGGCCAATTGAAAAAAATATGGCTTTTTTTCTAAATGGGTGCTTTATTAAACCCCGGCCCGATTAAAGGAGGCGTTTCCAGCTATGTCAGGTCTTTGCCTGCGTTGTAAGACGAGCCACAGGGATTGGCTCCACTTAAGTTTTGCTTTTACTTGACAGAGTACTGGGGCAAAATTGTCCAATGGATAAGCTCTGCAGTCTCAGACCCCTGATCCGGCTGGAGCTTTGTTTGGTACATCTAGCAATCCTGGACTGTCTATTCACTTGAAACAAATTTTGTTCATTGCATCCCTTATCGCCAAATCTCTGATTCTGCAAGCGTGGAAGTCACCTTTACCTCCATCTTATTCTGCCTGGGAAGCCAAAATGAACGTTGTATATCAGAGAGAACAACTTTATGCTCAACATATAGGTGCGCTTCCTAAATCTGAAACTATTTGGGGAGCAATGTATAATAATTCTTCAGTATAGTGTGGAACATGTGTACACTGGGAGGATATATTTTATGCTATCTTTACGGATCGAATTGTGAGGATCTTATCAGTAGATATTATGTACTCACATGTATGCTATGTTGTTCTCATGCACCTGCAATAAAAAAAATAAACAAAATAAGAGTTTAGCGGTCTGAGGTTTTCAGACAGTTTAGAAGTATAGTGGTGGTGGTGGTGGTAATGGTCAGCATGTGTGCAGTGGAATGTAAGGTTGTGGAGAGTGACATCAATACAAAAATAGGGTTTTAGATAGGACATTGTGCTTTTTTAATGTGTTTTTAATTAGAAATCTTTTTTCCCTCAATGGATTTCCAGTGCTGCCAGGTGGTGCCAAGCAACTCCATTCGTGACTCTGCTCTGAGCCTGTCATCACTGGAATATATTAGCTACCAACCAGCTTCCTCATGTCAGTTACTGATATTAATTCCTAGTCCCATTGAGACATGCGGAGAGGAATGAAGAAAGCCATGATAGCGAGAAATGCAGCACATGATTGGGCAGATTTACAAGAAAGTGGAGAATTGGTCCGGATGCGCCACCTTCCTTGCATCCTCCTACCACCACCTAACAACACCATGGGTGTACCATATTTATAATACGGCGCACCATGGCAGTCATTAGCACAATACGGTCAACATTTTTTAGACTATGTGGCGCTTTGCTGTACTAGTGTCAAAAATGTTGATGCTAGTGCAGCAAAGCACAGAGAGGCCCAGAGGTTCCTATGGGTGTGTCATTTTAAGGCCTGCCTTGGGCAGGCATTAAAAGTGACGGGAAAATGGTGCAGTGAAATCTTGTAAATTTCACTGTGTAATTTTTTCGGGCTTCCCTGCGTCGGAACACCCCCTTGCATACATTGTGCCTGATGCAGGGGGGACAAAGTGGCGCAATGCAAGCATTGTGCTACTTTGTAAATCTGGCTAGAGGAAAAGGCCACCTTAGCGCCACCTTAGCATAAGAATAAAATACACTACTGCAACGCAAGGTGGCGCAAGGAGCTTGTAAATATGCCCCAATATGTTTGCACTTTGTGGCATCTTATTAATCACAGCAGCTCACTGGGAAGTTAAGAGAATCTGTGGAAATATTATTAATCCACTAGAAATATTGTTGTAAAAGGTAGCTTTTGCTTCTAATGGATACATCTTCTTGCAGAGCTTTCAGCTTATGAAGGAGTCCCAATGAAGTACCTCCAAAGGAGGTGGGATGGCATAGTGCCAGCTAATAAAGGAAAACATGCTGCACAACTTGGGCTAAGTACCCAACACTGGGAGACATGAAGCAGTAGCACCTGGCAAAAGTCTGCAAAAGATTACCATGTAGTCACCTGGCAGATGCCTGCAACCTGGACACCTCTGGAGAAAGCCATAGACATAAATATACCTTCTACCAGAATGGACATGAATGCTAATTAGATGCAAGGTAGGTGTTCCCGTCCACAACAGGGCGCTAACCCCCTAGCATCATATCTACACTCTGGCACAGAAACGACTCGCACGGAGGAGGTGGACCCATGGCCTGCCAAGCGCCATTATTTAACATCTGGGTCAGACCTGGTGCTAGGGTACCTATTGACCCATTTCCATGGGGAAACACCATGGAATGGGCCCACAGATACCCACCCCAAGCCCCAGCAACACCCACACCAGAGGGACACCACAGGATATAGGACCCCATCCTGGGTAAGTATTTATTTTTTTGGTGTGCCATTGTGGGCCCCTGACATGGGTCCCCCTGTCTGGCACTTGGTCTTGTTGCCTTGACCAGGGGACACTGGTCCCCTGTGCTGGCCATTGGGGTGGTGACACAAAAGGATGATGGATGGAGTGTTAAAACTTTTCAAACACTCACCCCAGTCACAGTCCCGTACTTGCTATACCACCAGATTCAAACTAGTCTGGCTGATGAAGGGTGATACCCTGAAACCGGCCCCAGGATGCTTGTTACATCATGCCTGGTTCAGGGAGGACCTGGCCTAGCAGTTCGGGCTGGACTGCTCTCATGGGGAACAGGGTCAAGAGTGATTTGCATATGGCTGGGTTGAACCTGGAATGGCATGACAAGCAAAAAAAAATGATGGATTAAACCCAGATCTGTGACTGGGGGTGAATGTTTGATTTGCTCTGCATTCCATCCATCATCTGTTGTTTTTGCATTGGGGTGGTGGGCATGACTCCTGTCTTTACTGAGACAGGAGTCATATTTGGGTGCTAGTGCATCAGAAAATAACGTTAGGCTGGTTAGCGGCATATTTGTTGCTGCTAACCAGCCTAGTGTCATTTCTAACCCACTAGCGCCTTTATCCCTACCGCCATACCCCTCGGCTAGCATCTTTTTTTTACGCTAGCCATTCCTTAGCGCCAGCTTGCGTTAATCCATAGATATGGCGCACGGCTGCCGCTATGGAATAGCGCTAGCAGGCGCTAAGGAATTTGACACAAAACTGCATTAGCGCGGTTTTGCATCAAAAAGTATAAATATGCACCTGTAGGTCTGGGTCCAATCCATGCAGTCATTCCTCCTTGGTTTGATGTGGAGGAGGAAGGAAACATGGAAGCAGTGCTTCATTTGTGCTTGTTGTTTCCGGAGCGGAGCACCGGCACTTATTTTTGAGGGCCAGCACTTATTTTTCTTCCTCGAGCATTTGCTGTGAGCAAAAGACCCATATGGGAAAGACAGAGGAAGAGAAAAATGAAAAAGCATCACAAAAGAAGAAAGCAGAAAGCTGCAAGGTTGAGCTGAAGGGACAGGGAGTGGCTATAAATAGATCAAAGAGGTCCGAGATGGCTTTAGGCTTACGCCACCTCGGTGTTCCGTGTTCGCACATTTAATTACAGCAGCCGCGTGTTTGAGAGGAGGGCTTTGGGTACCGGCACGTTTGTATTTACAAATTAAGCACTGCATGGAAGTATAACAAACTGGCCCATATGGAATATAGAGACCACATTGGGTAAAAATGATTGGCAGGTGTGAAGAACCAACTTATCCTGATTAAAACAAAACTGTGAAGGGCAGACAAATCGAAAGGGCCTGAAGTTCTCTGACCCTGCAAAAATATGTAATCACCACTAAAAGAATTGTTTTAATAGTAAGAAGTTGGACTGGGCAACTGTGCATTAGTTCAAATGAAGATGCCTTCGAGAGTCAAAACAAGGTTCAAATCACACAGAGGAGCTATACACATAGTGTGAAGGAATAAGTACATCAAACCTGTAAGAAAACACGCCATTTTTGGCCAGATAAACCTTGACTGTGTCACTGCCAGGGCTTGTTGGTCAAAGAACAATGGAAATCACAAGACATGTGAAAGGTGAGATTTTAAAGGGTTGATTGCTTCCGGCTTGAACCACTGCACAAACATAACCCAATGAGCTGCGTAGATCAATTTAGTACTAGGTTTTCTGACCCTGAGATGACATCTTAAACTTCATCAGAAGGCAAAAGGACTCTACCTTGCACTGTTCAATCTCCAAACAAGCAGATGTAGCATTTGCAGACTGGGTACCTGACCATCCTGCTTCGAGCTCAGGACCTCCCTGCTTGGCAGAGAAAGGGACGGCCAAATACTCAATGCCAAAAAATTGGCATACCTGATTCTCCCCAGAATCAATTATGCTAGACCCTCCCACAGTTGTTGCTGAAACTCTTGACAGAAGAGGAAATGGTGGTAATGTGTACAGTAGTCCCTGACACCAGTTTAATATGAAATAATTTCCAGGGAACCATTCAGACAGAAGTGTATGTCACAAAACTGAGAACATTTCATGTTCTAGGCCATGGCAATGTGATTCTCAAAAGGGAACCCAAATCTGGAGGGTGTAGCTCTTACTCCTCCAGTGAGAGATGACTGAGAGCATTTGTGCTCTCCAAGTGAGCTACACTTGCTAGATATAATGAAGAAGATAGCAGGGCTGTTGAAAGAAGAACTGCAGCACTGAAATCTGGTTGAATGAGATTAGGGAAGGGCCCGGGGCAGGAAAACACCTGTGTGAAAGGGTGTGTCTGTTTGGTGCTTTATCTCTAACTTGCTTTCCTCTCAGAAACTCCTACTTTTCCTCCTAGCTCCCATCCACTCTCACCTCAACAACTATCTTTCCCTGCATCCGATCTTAACCCTTCACTCTTTCTTTTCAGTTCAATCTAATCCATATCCACTCTCAAATTCTTATCCAGATCTGTATTTATGACTGCCCTCATCCACACCGCGTGGCCATCTGCATCATCTGCCTTTTTAACTCTGCCATGGCTCGTAGACCATACTTAAGGAGCCTCCCTTGTAAAACACATTCCCTTGACCAATTGCAGCTTGCCCTCCTATTCTCCATCTCCCAGTTCACCAGCAAAGATGCCTTCCACGCTGCTGTGAGGGACAGCTAGGAAGGTGAAAGAAGGGTTGGCTAGACTCCACCCGAGCAAGCACCACGAGAGAATGTTTAAGTGGAGAGGGTGCAAAGGGAAAAAGGGAAAAAGGATGGATAGCCAATGTGAGCCATAATGTTTTGAAGGATTGAGGACATGAAAGCCTGACAAAAAGTATGAGTATAGGTACATGTAGAAAGGAAACCGTTCCGTATTTATCAGGTTTTAGGACGTCTGCAGGATTTTGTGCAGCTTGTAAGGCAAATGTCAAATGGCCTTTGTGGGTGTTGTGACCTGCTCTCATTAGAGCAGCTTTTTGTACATGAAATTACTATCTCTATTACATGCATCATCTCGGCCAGTTATGAGCCTAAAGGAGAGATGGGCTTGCATATTCTCCCCCAAAGTCTTTGAGTGGGTGGAGGTGGCCAGCTGGGGGTTTGCTAGCTGATTAGCTAGAGGGGAAGAAGCGGATTATGCAGGGGATGTAGATGGCCTCGCAGGGGAGGGCTTCTTCAATTGTACCTTCACCGGAGAACCCAGCTGGCTTGTGAGAAACACAAACCACGCTCCTCTTTTGCCGCAAGGTATGCAGGTTGGAGTGAGGTCTTGCATCAATTGTTCCTGTCACTGATAGGTAGGGAAAGGTCCAGTAATTGCCTTCTAGCAGGGTTCTAAAGGGTGGGCATTTTAAAAGCAGGTAGTGATGTGAGAAATGAGTTGGCTGGTTGACTAGGCGCCTGAGCAGATAAGCCAGTTCTTAAGGGTAGGGGAAAGGAAGTGAGCTGTGAGGCTCTTGAAGGTTGACGAGATGAAGGCTGAATGAATGAGTAAAAATTAAATGGGGGACTGTCATGAATGAGTAGAAATTAAATGGGGGATTGTCAGATGTTTGTCAGGTTTTAGAAAGGGGGAGGAAGGCCTTCCCAGAAGGTGTTACCAGCCCCAAGACTCTATAAAACATAAAAGTAAAGTTAGGTGGCAGACAGAGAAGGCCCCACTCCATTTCTACAGGTGTTGTCACGTTGTGGCACCACCTATCGCTTGGCTGACAGAAGGACCATTTTCTTAGCCCTTTGTTAAATTCATTTTACACTGTGAGCTGCTGGGGCCATGGACCAAGAACCCCAGCTGCGCATCTTTGTAATAGCCTTGATCAAACATATTCATCCTTGGTATTCAGCTACCCCGACATTAAGCAGCAGGCTCCTAGGCAAATGTTTGGAATCCTGCACTTTAAAAAAAATTAAGCACTGGTTTCAGGTTGCTATTTCAACAATCTCAAAGGGAAAAGGGCCCCATGGGGACCCCTTCCTATTTGTGAATGGTTCACCACCTCCTTCGAGGTGCCCAAAAAATATTAATGATTTGAGACCGGAATTCGGTCCTAAAAAACATTAATACATTAATACATCCCATTGAGATCCAGTATTTGGAAGTGTTGCCCTGAGCACTCAAAATTCCAAATTGCGAGTCAGTAACATGTTACCAAATCACAATTTGGGATTCATATACCCCAAAAGGCCTTTCTGTGTTCTGAAAGGGGCCGGTTTGTGACTGCAAAATGGTTTTGCACATCTGTCCCTTAGTTATTATCTCTTGCCGGCTCCCCAACACTCCTTTATATTTCCTTGTTCAGTGGCCCCGCCCTTGCTGCTGCCCTTGGTTTAAACACTTTGTGATGTGGCAAGGTTCCACTTTACAGAAAATGTATTATAAATCCACTTTGGTTGGTCTCTCCTCATCCTCCCTCCTGGTGCAGCTGCAAGATGGAGAGGAACACCTTGCGTTTCTATTTTCCAAATTTAGCTCGGTCTATTTTTAGAAATCCCCAAAGCCACCCCCTCCTGTGTCTCCAGACAGCATCCCCGTGGCTCCTTCCACTCTTCCAAATATAGGCCTCCGAGCTGGGACGTCTGCTCTGAACCTTAGATCTCCTTTGTCTTCCAGCAAAGACAAATAAAAGGGCGAGGATGCTCTTTCCTTGTTTTCTAAAATCTACATCGATGTAGTTTGTGCTTGTTTGTGTTCAGCAACTTCTAAAGAGCATTAGCAGTAAACAATAAAGTACCTTAGTAGAGTTGGGGTCACATGAATTTTTTATCCAGATCCTTCGTTTATTTTGTTTGTGTCGAGTTTGTCTTACCATAACAGTTAACCAGTTATGCCAGTGAAAACAATGGTGGAATTTGGCATGCAAAGGGTCTCTCACTGGTTGGCAAGATGGCAAGGAAATGGGGGCTAGGGGAAAGTACTTAGAGCTGGGTAGGAAACAATGTAAGCCACAATTAACCCTGAGAAATTGCAGAAGGATGAGCCAGAAAAGGGCTCTGGGGACAACCTAAAGTGTTCCTCTTCTTCTGTGAGTTGAAAGGAGAACTTGAGTACAAATTGTAACTCCCAGTGAGCTGAAAATCACTAACAGAAGACAAAATGATGAAGCTACAGATAAGAAGATCAGAGTTTCCAATTGCAACTGGGAACTGCAGAAAAAGGAGAGCTAATTGGAAGAAAATCAAGTTGCGGTGGACGTGACTGTAGAAAAGTGGATTATTGGTAGGTGGAGGTATTCACCCTCCACTAGTAATAAATCCACAAACACTAATAGGTCCAATCAAGTCCCAAATTAATCCTTGCTCAATCCTTGGTAACTTGGTAAATGAGCAGCCAGGCTTAATTTAGGAGATTGCATTTGTAAAGCATTTATTACCACCAAAACAATAAAAAAGTAAAAGACACAACTCAATAAAAATCCAACACGAATGTATAAAAAGAGGACATGTTTTCTTCAATGCTTAACCCTTTGGCAGTCAAGGACGTAACGGTTACGTCCTTGGCTGCAGTGCTGAGGTGCCAAGGATGAAACCGTTATGTCCTGGTACTGGCTGATGGGGGGAGAGCCTCGCCTCAGTGCCCCAGGACAGGGATGGAAGGGGAATCGCTTCCCCTTCCACCCCTACTGTGGCATCTTATGACGTCAGCGCATGATCGTGCGCACTGACCTCATTAGAGGACTGCCCCTCCGCGCTGTAAGCTCAGCTCCAGCGCGGATCGGAAGAGAAATGCTTTGCATTTCTCTTCCGATCACTGGAGGGGCCGAGAAAGGCATGAAAGGAGAGGAAGGGCCTTCTGTCTCTCTCAGCATTTCTGATGCCTAATCGCAATGCGATCGGGCAGCAGAAACGCCCACTAGACACCACGGATTTTTTATTTATTTTGGTCATTGACATGAGGGAGCGGCCCCTTGGGCAAGGGCCACTCCCCAGGGGGCCAAGTTTTTTTTAGGCCATTTCTGCCTCCCGGGGGGCAGATTGGCCTAATATAATTAGATCGATCTGCCCCCAGGGGGAGGCAGAAACCACTAGACACCAGATATTTTATTTTTTATACTTACGCATAAGAGGAGCAGCCCCTTGGGCAAGGGCCGCTCCCCTGGGGGCCAAATGATTTCTAGGCCATTTCTGCCTCTTCTGGGGGCAGAAAACCTCTAGACACCTGGGCTATTTTTTTTTTTTTTTTTTATATGTGGGGAGCAACCCCTTAGGCATGGGCTTAATTTTTTGTTTGTTTATTTTTTGTTTTTTATATGTGTGGAGCGAATCCTTAAGCACGGGCCACTCCCCGGGGGGCCAAATAAATTTTAGGCCATTTCTGCCCCCCCTGGTGGTAGATTGGCCTAATATAATTAGGCCGATCTGCTCCCTGGGGAGGCAGAAACCACTAGACACCAGAGATTTTTCTTTTATTTACTTACACATAAGGGGAGCGGCCCCTTGGGCAAGAGCCGCTCCCATGGGGGCCAAATTATTTTTAGGCAAACCCCTAGCCACCTGGGCTAATTTTTTTTTTTTTTATATGTGGGGAGCGACCCCTTAGGCAAAGGTCTAATTTTTGTTTTTGTTTATTTTTTGTTTTTTATATGTGGTAGTGACCCCTTAGGCAACGGTCACTCCCTGGGGTGCCAAATTAATTTTAGGCCATTTCTGCCCCCCCCCTGGGGGTAGATTGGCCTAATATAATTAGGCCGGTCTGCCTCGGGGGTGGGGGGCAGAAACCACTAGACACCAGCGATTTTTTTTTTTTATACTTATGCATAAGGGGAGTGGCCCTTTGGGCAAGAGCCGCTCCCATGGGGGCCACATTATTTTTAGGCCATTTCTGCCCCCCTGAGAGGCAGAAACCACTAGACACCAGGGATTGGTGTGTATGTATGTGTGTGTTTTGTTTGGGGGGGGCAGCCCCTTGGGCAAGGGTCGCTCCCCTTGGGGGCACATTACTGTGGGCCATATCTGCCCTCCTTGGGGGAAGATCGGCCTATTTTTGGAAGGCCCATTTGCCCCCAAGGGGAGCTGAAAGCCCACCAGAGACCAGGGAAGATTCTTTTCAAAATAAGAGGGCGGGGTATGGCCATACCCCCACCCCAAATAAATGGGCCAAAGTTGTTCTGCCCACCAGTGGGCAAATTGGGCAATTACCCCCGAGCCACACCCGGGGGGGGGAGAGAAAGTCTACTTGATGCAAGGGAATAAAAAAAATAGTGGGGTGGTGGCTACCAACCAGTATGGGCCTGGTTATGCCCCCTCCCCAACTGAAGGGGGTAACAGTCTTTCACCTCTACCCTCGCACACTAAAACATCGTATCCCACTGCAAGCAAGAGGACATTTGATAATTTTGAGTTTTGGTTTTAAATTTGGCCATGAGAGCTTGGCTAACTCCCAAGATCTACCACTTGGAATGGTGCTGTAGCGCCACGGAATCCTAGCTATTATTCACACTGAATAGTGGATTCTGCGCTAGAGGACAATGGATCGAAGCGACATAGGCTTGAGGGGATATCATCAATGACTAATGTGAGCATCAACAATAATCAACACAATCAATAATATTGAACCTCAGTCAGACTCAGTATTGATGTGGTCAATAACTACACCAGTTTATTAACAAGAGTTATACAATTTATTTCCCTATATTAACAACACTAATGTCACGAAAATAAAACTCAAACACAAATGGTAAGAATATAGGATTAATAACAGTTGATTTGAATGTCTTATATATTTCAATTTGATTAAGACAACCAAACAAATTATTTCCAAGCGAATCACACTCGTTAACAATACCAGAACAGGTAATAATGGCAAAGCATACCTTAGTACAACAGTCAAGATATGTCAATATAAGTAATGAGCATTTCAAGTTAATTCCCTCACTAACCACAAATTAGCATCAACATGTTGGGCTTCATGTGAAAAGAACTTAGTAACACCACCTTAGAAAAAACTCTTTTAACTCGGGTTAATAATAAAAAAATATTTATATGCCGCAATCAGATCATAAGTTGCAACTGGTACCTGGGAAGCAAAAGAGACACATATAACATTACAATGTCATAGGTTACAGATATCAGTAGTAGTAGCAACAAGCAGTTTACTTCAGCTAGGGGACACCATCAGTTATGTCTTCAGAAGATTTGAGCCTAACAACAGCTAAACCCACTCTGCTACAGGAACACTAGAATCTTGACTCTAGTCATCCAAACTCTGGTTATCTCACTAATCAGCTTCGTCTTATTTCATCTGCCCTTTGGTCATCATCTGCTTCATCTGAACTCTAGAGAATCCTACCTAGGTTGTTATACTAATCTCTAAAAAGCTTATGATTGGTCAGTCTATGGGGTGGTTACGCTTTAGCCAATCAACAACTAAATTGATAACCTAAAATACGACAATTCTACATTAACTAGAACATTTTCTTCAACAATATCTTTTCCTCTTCCGTCTCGCCTGTAGCTCCATTGTTTCATCGCCTCCCAAAACACCTCTTCTCAGGAAGAAACTTTTACAGTATCGACTTCACTTCCATCCTCGAGGAAAAACCAAGTATTAGTAACATTCTCAAACAATAGAACACTCAACTCATGCAATGCTCCGTTAACACATGACCTTGTAAGACATAATACAGCAACCCACTAGGGGTAGCTGTGGACACATCTACTAAAGCTCAGAATGCACGTTTATGTAAGCACTGAGTTATGGAAAATAACCACAACATTTAATTAAAGTTTTGCTCAGTTAGTAACAGAAAAGTCACCCGTTTTTCACGTTAAGTCATTATACGTTTAGTTACCAAAATCATGTAGAAAAATCCACAAGACCTAGATACATCTGAAAACTAAACATCTTGGTGATTCCAGGGTGGTGTGCTTCACATGCACCCCGCACCATTTTCTTACCCACAATGCCCTGCAAACCTCCAACTTTGCTGGAAATCACACATTTTCCCCACATTTTTGTGATGGAACCTTCCAGAATCTGCAGGAATCCACAAAATTCCTATCACCCAGAATTGTCTCATATATACTGATAAAAATTCTGCTGCACTTGTCAGCCTTCAAATGTTTTTTTTCAAACGGCCCTTTTGAACCCGCTTTGGTTCCCCCTCAACTTCAACATGTTTTCGGCTCTTCCCTGTCACAGGCACTGAGCGGAACGCTGGGTGGTAGGAAATTTGTCCTGGTGTGGTGATGTTATCCCACACAGAAATGTGGGAAAAACAATTATTTTTTAGATAAATGTGAGGTTTGATGAGGATTCTGGGTAAGAAAACATTGGGGGATCCACGCAGGTCACACCTCCCTGGACTCCCTCAGGTGTCTAGTTTTCAGAAATGTCTGGGTTTGGTAGGTTTCCCTAGCTGGCTGCTAAGCCCAGGACCAAAAACACAGGGGTCCCCGTACGCAAAAAGTTTTGTATTTTATAATTTTGATGTGTCCAGATTTTGTTTTGGGTCATTTTCTGTCGCAGGCGCTAGTCCTACCCACACAAGTGAGGTACCATTTTTATCAGGAGACTTGGAGGGATGCTGGGTGGAAGGAAATTCGTAGCTCCTCTCAGATTTCAGAACTTTCTGTCACTGAAATGAGAGGAAAAAGTGTTTTTGTGGCCACATTTTGAGGTTTGCAAAGGATTCTGGGTAACAGAACCTGGCGAGAGCCCCACAAGGCATCCCATCTTGGATTCCCCTAGGTGTCTAGTTTTCAGAAATATGCAGGTTCGGTTAGTTTCCCTAGGTGCCCGCTGAGCTAGAAGCCAAAATCCACAGCTAGGCACTTTGCAAAAAACAGCTCTGTTTTCTTCGGGAAAATGTGATGTGTTCACATTGTGTTTTGGGGCATTTCCTGTCGCGGGCGCTAGGCCTAACCAAACAAGTGAGGTACCATTTCTATCGGGAGACTTGGGGGAACACTGGGTGGAATTAAATTTGTGGCTCCTCTCAGATTCCATAACTTTCGGGCACCGAAATGAGAGGAAAAAGTGTATTTTTTGCCAAACTTTGAGGTTTGAAAAGGATTCTGGGTGACAGAACCTGGTGAGAGCCCCACAAATCAACCCATCTTGGATTCGCCTAGGTGTCTAGTTTTCAAAAATGTGCAGGTTTGGTAAGTTTACCTAAGTGCCAGCTGTGCTAGAGGCCAAAATCCACAGCTAGGTACTTTGCAAAAAACAGCTCTGTTTTCTTTGGGAAAAGTGATGTGTCCATGTTGTGTTTTGGGGCATATCCTGTTGCAGTCGCTAGGCCTACCCACACAAGTGAGGTACCATTTTTATTGGGAGACTTGGGGGAATGCTGGGTGGAAGGAAATTTGGGAAAAAACGCAAGCCTTCTTCTGCAGCCCTTTTCCCCCATTTTTTTGAAAAAAACGAACTTTTCGCTGTATTTTGGCTAATTTCTTGGTCTCCTTCAGGGGAACCCACAAAGTCTGGGTACCTCTAGAATCCCTAGAATGTTGGAAAAAAAGGATGCAAATTTGGCATGGGTAGCTTACGTGGACAAAATGTTATGAGGGCCTAGGCTCGAACTGCCCCAAACAGCCAAAAAAAGGCTTGGCACCTGAGGGGGAAAAGGCTTGGGTTATTATGAGGGCACACTTAGGTTCTGAACTTCAAAATACCAGTGTCAGACCGAAGCCTTTGCACACATGCTACATTAGTGTGAAACCAGGGCCAAATTAAAAAGTCAAGATACCAGCTTCACAAGCAGTAGGGCACAGGAGTACAGGCCTGTTTACCATGCAGGAGATATTACCATCCCAATAACACCCAAACACTATAACCCAGCCAACATGTTCCCTCTCAATGGCTAAATTAATAGATTCAAACACTAATTTCAACATGAAATCATATTGTGATCCCAGGGGACATATACATTGAAAAATAGCTGTGAATAATTATTTGTCTCCAAAGACATATTGAAATCAAACTTTAGGTACTAGACAGTTACATGTAAAATTAAAAATGAAATAATTCTACAAAAATATTTACTTAAAAAAGGACAACGATAACATTTGCCTGACCTCATTTTAAACCGCTGACAAAGCCACGGATTAGTCAGAAGTTTGTCATTAGCCCACTACTGTTGTAGGCAAAAATAGCTACATTTGGACCCCATTAATAGAGCATTAGTCTGGTCAAATAACAGGACTCCAGCCACATTCCAAGAGGAAATCCAAAAGTGAAAGCTAGATCATAGGCAAATTGGCCTCCTGATGACTACTCCTATTGATCACACTCACTGACCACAACCCATGCTTCTGTTTCATTCTATTATCCTGGACATTTGCTCTAGTTGGAAAGCAATGTTAAATACCCTACCACCAGAGGCAGCCTAAACCATGATGGAGTGGGCTTCTTTAGCTAATTCTTGTAGTACGATAAAAACACCCATTGCATGAAATGCACACGTTTGTAATATCACAAAGTTGTTACCCTCTTAGGAAACATTATAAACAGAGTTAGTAACTAAGATCACATCAATATCTCTGCTATAGAAGAAATAATAGAACTCCAATATCAGGAAAGGGGCACGGGGTGACAGAACTCCACTCTACATTTAAGAAAGATATGGGAATCCGGATTTCTGACAAGCTTTATGTTTACTGAGCTTAACATATGTATGTATGAGTACAAACATAGAAA
Source organism: Pleurodeles waltl (assembly GCF_031143425.1). NCBI lineage: Eukaryota > Metazoa > Chordata > Amphibia > Caudata > Salamandridae > Pleurodeles > Pleurodeles waltl. The sequence continues at coordinate 1,326,520,550 of NC_090446.1, read as the reverse complement.
TCTCATCCTATTTAATTGAGACATTCCATCACCAAAAGATTGACAAAATCTAATGTTATCAATTTATTTTGTGCAAATGGCAGTTGGGTTAAAGCCTCCTGGTCAGTTCTGAAGAGTTTGGATGGTTTACTTTCAACAGTGGAGTGTGAGATCTGCAAAATTGTAAGATAAAAGGATTCAGGGGCATATTTTCCATTATTTCACTCAGCGCTGCACATCAAGCCATTTCGCTGCACTGCGCTGCGTGAAAGGAAAAGGGGAGGACTGTGCTGTATTTAACATGATTCAGCACATTCTGGTCCTTTCCTTGTGCTTGCACCCTTTTGGCTGATTAGTGCCAACACAGGCACCCTTGCGCAGTTGTGCAAGGGTGCCTGCGTTGTGGTGAGGATTGTTTTTGTTCAGGAAGGGGCACCTTCCTCCATAAATACAATTCTTAGAAGCATTAACATGCAGCACACTTAGAAAGAGGAAACAGCAAGAAGAAATATAGATATTTCTCCTTGTTGTAACTCACCTTGGGAGACGTAGCATTTTGAGGCACTCCCGGGTTTGTCAGTGTTGGTAAATCTGGGAATGCCCCAAAACCCATGGTTGGATGCATGGGAGCATCCACATTCTAAACCATGGAATGCCTCGCTGGGGCAGAGTAATACATCACAGCGATTTGTGCTTTGTTACGCCAGATTTCAAGGTGGCCATGAGTGGTTAAATAAATCATATTTTAGTGCTGTGTCGCCCTTTTTGCATAGTCCCACTAGGCCCTAAGTGTGGCTAGTCTCATGCCTGCTTAGTGCTAGGATCCCGTCCGGGTGATAGTGTGCTCTACAAACCTGCATACAATAACAAACACATAACATAATATATTCTTCAAACATGTCTTCACCTGTTTCGTCCAAACCACTGTGTTGTAGAACATGAGAACATTAAGGCAGGGCATATCTATTGAGATCCTTTCCATGAGATATTAGGGTAGTCCTGTGAATCTATGCAAAGTCGCTGTGGGACAAAATGTAAAATGGGGTAACACTCCTGCTTACTCTGGGTACTTAACAAAGGTCACTTGTCAAACCCCTCTGTACGTCCACTGTCTCGTCAACCCCTGAACCCCCTACTTAATGTCTTGTCCTACACCTTATTTCCTTATTCATCCCATCAGCCTCCTCTTATTTCTGTTCCTAACCACCATAAGCTTGCTTGCCTTACGATATTGGGCAATCACTAACCTGTCTGTCATACCCACCACAATTAGGTTCACCTGTCCACTAGGCCTTTGCCTGCACTCTCTGCAAAGTGCTCCTTCTTCCTTATTATGCCTATAGCCCTCCACCGGACAGCAGTCAATCCTGAAGAATATCTATTGAGTTTCATTAGTCATAGTGATGCAACAATTCTGTCTTGGTTTAGAGCACAGTGTTGACTCTCCATTGTAAAATGTTTTGCTTTATCCTGAGTCTTTTTTCCAGAGCACGGCGCTGCATATAAACTACAAAACAAGTTGATTAAAACTGAATAAACATGTAGGTTAAAAAATACAAATAAAGAGTGAGCACAAGAACATCTGATGATGATAGTTGTGTGTCTTCATGGTGATTTCTGAAATGGGTTCTGGGACAAACATTTTGCATCCAAAGTACATCATGGTGACCACAGCAATGCGTCCTGGTATGTAAATGTCAGCTTTTGTCTTTGTAGTGCCAGCTCTTATATATTTAATGAGGCAGATGTTTGGCTAGGCAATCTTAAAGAAGTCATTTTGCCTCTTTGATTCAAATGGGCACCTATAACTCTCCCAAGTTAACAAATGACCTAGGCTGTGGGACTCCCAAATCAGGCTAACTTTAGCTGGGTTTTCTCAGAGTATTACTACTACATTTGCATACTACTGGTTGGAAAAAGATGTACATAGTATCAAATTTACTTTTGGAAATTTCTTTGGAAAAGGGTTTGGAAAAATTCTGTATCAAACCATATTTTTGAGAATGAGTTGCACTCCCATTTTGGTGAAGATAAAATGGCGAAACTACCTTGCTTCTGTATGTAGGTAATATGAATAACACTGCCCGTAGGCCTTAGCACTGCCTATATGATGTGGGCACAGCACACAACAGATTTTTAACCTCAAAAAATGTTACTGTCACTCCAGTACGTCTTTAGGAATACATTGTGGCTGATACAGCAGAGATAAGGCTACTATGATTTGTCACAGTACTGCCTTTAATGTGTAATTATGTCTAACAGTTTAGATGTAAAGTGGTGCATTGGAGAACCATAGTAATGTGCATTCACAGTAAAATAGCAAAATGTACTCTGGTGGTATAACATTGAAAATATAAGTAAATACATTAATTTTGATATTTGCTGTCCCCTTATCATGGTAATGAATAGTTTTGATTGAAACAATTTTAAAATGTGCTCATTAAATTTATATATTTTTCCAAAATTAATTGCATCGTGAAGTTGAATATGATTTCTTAATAACAAGTAAAGGATTCTGATGTTAAATGATTTCAATTGTTTAATTAAAACATGCATTTAATTCTATTTGCTTAGCTTAGCCACTGTAATTCGTAAGGTTTGTGACTTAGCAGAAATTCATGAGAAGATACCCTTTCACTTGCTAAAGTGACATTTCTTTCAGGTTCTGTTCACATAAAATATAGTTATGTTTCATAAGGATCTGTTCCCATTGCATGTCCTACTGAATTTTTCCCCCGTGAGCGTGGGAAAAGGCCTTGGCTAAAGGAACATTGGAAGGTGATGCACAAATAATATTACAAATTTGTGGCAAACTGAGCACAGGAGAAGATGGACCCTTTTACCATGACAATGATGGGAGAATCATAGATTGTTACAGATGCCCAACATGTGATATTTTCTGATTGGATGATGGTATCGTCCTATCCAAAGAGAGCCTTTCAACAAATCAGAACCTTTCAACAAATCAGAACTTTTCATTGATTTTGGTTTATAGATCCCGGATGAACTGAAAGCACTCTTTGCCTGGTCCTGCTTGGGAGCAGACCTCCTTGGTACTCCAGGTCATTATGTTGAATCCAAAAGTTTGGGGCCTTGAACAATGGCATGAAATGACACAGAAAGAAGGTACATTAGTATTTCCTTACTATGGAACACTTAATTTTGGAACTATTGAATGTTTGAGACAAAAGTTGTATGAAATGAAACCACCTCCAAGACCTGCATAACTTGAAGCATTTAATATTTGGGTGCATGTAGGTCATCAGAAGATGAGAGAAATATATGAGGGTAGAATGAAGAAAGCAGTAAGAACTAAATTTGTTGGGCACATAAACAATAAAGTCAAAACAATAAAGTCAAAAATATTTACTTTCAGTTTTTCCTTTTATTTCTAACATATAGTGCAAATATTTTCACATATACAGTCAGATGATTGTCTTGAGTGTTTCCATGAGTTCATGTCAATATAAAGCAAATAACCAACTAAACATAATTGTATTTTAAACAAATAGCTTGCTAATTTTCAGCCAGAACATGTTTCATGGCATATTACGTTGCTTCTTCAGGGCTGAAAAGAAATAATAAACTAAATTAACAACTTCATTTTAGATAAACTAGTAAGAAAAGAGGACAAAAAGAAAAAGAGCAGCCAAAAAGTTGGGATAGTCAGCAAAAAGTTTGGAAAGCAGACATTAATGTGGGAATCCAGCTGTATCCAGCCATTACTAATAAAAACGGTGAAAGCACCAAACCAAAGACTAAAAAGAAGACAGAAAATCCCGGGCCAAAGTCAGATACTGAAAAGAAAAGTGAAGCTTGTGATAGTGATTCGGATCATGCTTTTGCACATGAGTTATTGCTAAATTGTCCGTCTCCATACAAATCTGAGCAGATAGAAGCATCAGATGAAACCCAAAGAATTGTGACATTCAATGTGCCTTCTGCACCAATTGCACAGACTCCAATTCAGACAGTGCCAGGTTTAAGTGTGAATTCAGTAGGACAGATTCTTAGTGTAAACCCAACAGTTCAGGGCTTCGCCACAAATCAGTCAGTATAGAATTCAAACATGAATCAGCCAGCACAGATTTTCAATTCAAATCCGTCTGTGCCATTCATAATTTACAGCATCCTGTGCACATGTTTACCGCTAATCAACCAGGACAAGGTTTAACTGCTGTTTTGACAGGACAAGACCTAGGAATGACAGTTCCACAGAACCTAATGAATTACATTAATCCACATGCATTAACAGTTCCAATGACTATTGGTCCAGTGTTCCTTTATATGCTTCGGGTATGACAGAGAATAATCCCAACACATGTCCAGAATACTCCAGCTGTATCACTCAATGCACATGATTTTGTGAGCCAGAGTGAACCAGAAATAAGAAGAATTTATTAATTTCACAGACCTATGACCACTACATGCATTTCAGGCCCAATGACAAGTCAGACAGGATATACTCCTGATGTGTGGTTTCTACAGAGAGCCCCACCATTCGTTTTTCTCAGAACAGAACAGACATCCATAATGGTCGCAGTACCCTGAACAGAAGGCTACCACTCTTTACTCCAGAAGACATGTCACTTGAAAGTACCTTGAATCAATCAATTTTAGAGCCCCCAAAAACAGAAACTGCCCAGAATAATTCAGTAAGTTTGCGAGGTTCCACTGCCCAACATTTAACTTATTGGCTGAATAATTTGAATCCACAAGGTGTATCAGCAGGAATGAGTTGGAGCCCCAAAGCAGAGAACACACCATAGAGAGACAGAACAGGGGGAGATATCCAGATTGAAAACAGAATTAAACAACATTATATTGGTAAAACTAGACACAGAACACTTAGAAATTTACACTGAATATGAACTGCACTTTTTGGGCTGAGATGTTACCAAACATGTAAATCAAACCTTTGACAGATTAACTGAAGTAGCCCAGAAATATGATATTGATTTAGAAAAGTTGAAACCACTGAAAAGACTCACAGAGAAGACCTCAATGACGGATATATTGAACGTGAGGTCTCCTGGAATGAGAATGTACAAAAAAGAATTGATTACATGCATTCGGAAATGGGGAGCATTAGATAAATTGGAAGGAAGATGGTAGAAGAAAAGAGATCAGAAGAAAGTGAAAATGACTGTGCCTCTGGCAGGAGCAAGTCAAGCGGAAGGGAGTTTAAAGATGGTTCCAGTAAGAGAAAATCCTGGTGGAGGATATTTGAATGTACCTTGGAGTAGAAGTGACATTTTGTCATTTACAAATGATTTTCCAAACTTGAGAGAGAAGCCTGTAGAACGGTATAGGAACACAGAGAGATCTGTGAAACTTTCAAAATGCCTGTGGGAGAATTTGTATGCATTGATTGGCATTGTGGTTTCAAGTGATTTGTGGGCTGCACGCAAGGTTAATGTCGAATGGCTGACAAAGAACCTCCACTAAATCCTGTTACAGGGGCGCCAAAGGAAGAGGTGGTGAAAAAGTACAATAAAGTGATTGAATTTCTGCAAGAAAAGGTGTGACCTAGGGATACTGATTGGGTGAAAATAGACATAACGACTCAAGAGACTATGGAATCGAAACATTATTGCTACAAAAGATTGTTTCAGACCTTCAAGCATTTCAGTCTGCTCAGCAGTTTTGTGCAGGGTATGAAACCAGACATCAGTAACATGCTTCAGCAGCATCTGATTTGTTGGCAGAACAAACCGGTGATGAGATCCTGCGGTATGCAAAATACTACAGTGATGAGTTGGAGATGAAGCAGAAACGCCATAAGGAAAAGCTAATCGTAATGCAGTTGAGAACTGCACAGAAAGGTTAGATTCAACAGATTGCAGGAACTGTTGGTGGAATGCAAGGGGTGTATCAGCAGGGAGCTAAGGTGATGCAGGGAGAAAATGGATTTCATCCGCAAGGTAGAGTACGTGGTGTTCTGTTAGATCGGACTCTTGTTGTGGATGTGCAGACTTTGAAGAGACCTAACCAGTTTCATGTGTGCAACTGGTTTGGACACTGAAGAAGAGATCGTCCACAGAATGTTGGTAAATCAGATGCAGGATAGTAGAATGGTGCAAATTCAAGATATAAATCAGATTAAAAAAACCCAAATGCAAAATGCAAATGTGTCCCAAAGACAGCAGATGCAGGTTCCACAAGCCCCGATGTCCCAACAGCAGGAGCAAATGAACGTTTGCCAACAGAAATTGAATCAGGTGACAAATGCAAACCCAGATTTAGTAGCATCCCAGCTTCCCTTAATTGGTTTGAGTGATGAGGAGCTTTCAGAGGCTTTGCAGCTAAATTGCCTGAATAAAGAGTAATGCATGCTAGGTGCATCCTTAGAAGTGGATCAGTGTGGTCCATATATGTCTTTTCTCGTTGACACAGGTGCAACCCCCACTACTGTGCAACCAGCAGAGGTGCTAAATTTGCCCCTTTCTGGAAAGAAAATTCAAGTTGTTGGTGTTGCAAATCAGCAACTGATTAATTCAGTAACAGAATCTGTCCCCATAAAAATAGGTCCCTTTGAGTATGAACACCAATTTTTGGCGTGTGATTCAAGTCCTGTGAGTCTGTTAGGACACGACCTGTTGTGTAAGCTAAATTGCTCCATCAGCTGCACACCCGATGATTTGAGATGCAGACAAATGATGAAGATGTAATATTAAAAATGGAAGATCGGACCGCAAATGTCACATTGAACTCAATCTTGACGTAATGATTTACCTGAAGATTTATAAGACACTGTATCCCCTGACGTTTGGGACTTTTCAGGAACAGAGATTGAACTCAATAAAGGTGTTCAACCTGTAAAAATACCTGTAAATCCAAACACTCAGAAGTGGGTCCCTTGCCCACTGTGCCACTGGGTTCAAGCTAGCCTGGCTGATGAGAGGTGATACCCTGAAACCGGTCGCAGGATGCTTGTTTCCGTTCCAGGGAGGACCTGGCCTGGCAGTTCAGGCTGGACTGTTCCCATGGGGAACAGGGTCACGACTGAAGTGTATATGACTGGTTCCAAACTGGGGAGACATGGTGATCAAATAAACAATAGATTTAACCCAGATCTTTGACTGGGGTGAGTGTTTGAAAAGTTTCAGCATTCCGTCCATCATCTTGTTGTGTTGCTCTGTACGCCCTAAGTGACAAGGGTATCTCCAGATGTGGTTCCCTGGCTCGCTGCGCCACTGGATTCAAGCTAGCCAGGCTGATGGGAGTGATACCCCGAAACCAAACCAGTCCCAGGGTTCTTGTTTCCAGTCCAGGAAGGACCTGGCCTGGCACTTCGGGCTGAACTGTTCCCATGGGCAACCCGGTGAAGACTTTAGAGGTGACTTACATGTAGTAAAAGGGAAGGTTTGGGCCTGGCAAGTGGGTGCACTTGCCAGGTTGAAATGGCAGTTTAAAACCGCCCACACAGACACTGCAGTGGCAGGTCTGAGACATGTTTACAGGGCTACTGATGTGGGTGGCACAATCGGTGCTGCAGGCCCACTAGTAGTTGATTTACAGGCCTGGGCACACATGGTGCCCTGCACTAGGGACTTACTAGTAAATCAAATATGCCAATCAGGGATAAGCCAGTCACCAATATAACTTAGACAGGGAGCACTTGTACTTTAGGACTGGTCAGCAGTGGTAAAGTGCCAAGAGTTCTAAAGCCAGCAGAAACGAAATTCAGCACAGGATCAAAACTAGGAAGTCAGAAACAAAAAGACAGGGGAAACCACACCAAGAGCTGACAGGTCTACCAAGGAATCATTCCCATTGCATTCTTGTTGGAACTCAAATGTCCTATTCTATTTTGCACCGTGAGCATGGGAAGATGGCCTTGGCTAAAGGAACATTATAAGATGATGAACAAATAATATTACAAAATTGTTACAAACTGAGTCCAGGAGAAGTAGATGGACACCTTTACCATGACAATGATGGAAGAATCACAGATAGTTGCAGATGCCCAACATGTGATGTTTTCTGATTGGGTGATTGAATCGTTCGATCCACAATTGAGAACTTTTCAATGAATCAGAACGTTTCGTGGACTTTAATTTATCCTTCCCGGATGAATTGACTGCACTCTTTGCCTGGTCCTGCTTGGGAGCAGCCCTCTTTTTGCCCCCTTGAATCCTCAAGCATTGTCTCCTTCCCATGGACACTGTCATTTTTCCCTAATGCTGATGACCAAAGACTTTGCTGAACTAATTTGCCCTTTTGTCACTATTGCTGGTGACTACTGCATGAACTAAATTTCCTTATGGACTTTTATAGGTATAGAACTAAATGCGTGTGTTTCCCTGTTGTAAAGTGCCCCTTCTTAGAAGGTGACCCCCCCACTTTTTGCTGTCAGATGCTGTGGTTTTTGATCAGGCCCCAGTACCAATGCTCTTTCCCTTAAAATATATGTCAAATTGGATAGGTCAGTTGGCAAGCACCATACCACCCCTGTAAGTCCCCAGTAAATTGTATCCATGGTACCCAGGGCAAGGGTGGTAAAGGGGGTACCAGGGCTACAACACTGATTGTACCACCCTGTGTACCCCAAATAAAAGAGAGAATGCAGAGCTGCCATGTCAGCCTGCACGAGCAGCCTGCTGCTCGAATGAGACTCTGCCCACACACGGTGCAGGCAGAGTCCCTGTTACAGGTCAGTCACCCCTAAGGCAGGCCCCCCCTTTAGCCGAGGGGGCATGGTGCACTGTTCCATGAGTGAGGGCATAACTGCCCTTGTGCTGGCATTTAAACTGCAATGCTGGCCCGAGTAACTGGCAGTCCATTGGATAACATGGGCTGGCACCTGACCACTGCTCAGATGTCCAGCTCTGCAGTGGCCTAGCTGAATCCCATTATGTTTGGTATTAACCACTATGCATTTTAAACCTGAACATGATGCCCATGTTTAGGATTAAAAAGCAGACGCCCAGGTGGCGCCCTCGGAGGGTGCCCACCAAGTTATTCAGTCCTGTACTGTTTTGGCAGGCTCTCCCGAGCTGCTGTTGCCACAGACATGTCTGACCTCCTGTCAGTGGTGCCAGCACCTTGGTAGGATGTAAGACAAAGGTCCTGGGCAGGAAGGAGGTCACAACTCCTCCCTCCCAGGCTGGCTAGTGAAAAAAGCATCAGGGCGGTGTGCCTCAAAGGCTTCACCTGCCTTTGATGTGCAAGTAGTTGTCCACCTAGTTTAGGACAAAGCCTTCCCGGCCAGGCAGGCAGGCAGGAAATTAGATATGCAAGAGGTGTGCACCTCCCTCAAACTAGCCACACCTTTGGAGGGTGGGCTAGGAAATCTGCACTGCCAAGGAAGGGTTCTGCCATTTGGCAGAACCCTAGAATAGTGGGTTCTGGGTATAAAATGACATACTCCCCACAGGAAGTAATCACTGCTGGGGAGGACTATCCACAGGGACAGTAGCCCATTAGCCACTCTCCCTCACACCCTTAAATGCCCCCTAAACCCAGATTTAGGGGGCACCCTGGCACCAGAACTTAGATCTTACCTGGAAAAGTAGAGAGAAGAACAAAAAACATTTGCAACATTAACAGGACCTGGACTCCAGACCCAGTTTGAAGAAGAGGACACAGAGTGACCTGCGGAGACCAAAACTGGAACCATGTGCACGGCATGTGCTAGTGGTGAAAACTCGTTGGTCCCCGAGGGGACCCCAGTGGACACCGAAACCCAAGGGAATACTCCCCTGATGGTGGCACCAGTCCCCTGCAAACTGCAGGAGTAAAGTAGTGCTGAAGGCAAACAACTGCAACCCGATGGGCTCTGAGTGCCTGAGCCCTAAGAAACTCAGCGTACAGCATCCAAGGAGTAGGAGTGAGGCCCATGCACAGCTTCAAGCATCTACTTCCTACCAAATGACCTCCAGCCACCAGAAGGCTCGCAGATCACCCTTGCAGCTACCAAGGCTTATTGGACGTCTGCACTGAAACCGACAGCCACATGACGTTCGCTGACTCCAGAGCACCCCCCAGCATAGGGACCGACATCACCAGTGATCCCACTCTTGTGCGTTTGCAGTCTGAAGGAAGCAGCTTCGACTGGAGCAGCCAAGCAGCTTTGGCACGACCAGCTCGGTGATAGACTGCTAGGAGCTATCTCTGCACCCGGAGCCACCAGATGAGGTGGTGAAGGTCAAAGCGTTGAATCCTGGTCCTGGCCCCACAAAGACCTCTACATCCGAAGGGCAGAGTGTGAGTCCACCCCCAAGTCCAGTTTTGCAACAGAGTGCAAAACGCTCCAGCCACTGCAGACTGTTCAGCACCAAGGACCGCCAAGAAACCTCTGCAACCAAACTCCCTAGGCAAGGTAACAAAAGTTTGACTGTTGACTCTTGGGCCCTCATTCTGACCTTGGCGGTCGGCGGAGAGGCGGCGGTCGGACCGCGAACAGACCGGCGGTATTAAAAATGGCATTCTGACCGCGGCGGTCACCGCCGCGACCGACCGCCACTTCCCCACTCCGACAGCCACGGCGGTCATGACCGACGGGCTGGAGTCTGCGCACTCCGGTCCGGCGGTCGACCCAAGACCGCCAACGGTATCATGACCCTGCTCACCGCCGCGGTTTCTGGTGTTCGGGAACCGCCATGCGAACCATGGCGGTAGGCACTATCGGGGCCAGGGAATTCCTTCCCTGGCACTGATAGGGGTCTCCCCCACCCCCCACTGCCCCCCCGAGTCCTCCCCCCACACCCTCCACCCCCCTGCCACCCCCCAGAGGTGGTACGAACCCCCTCCCCACCCCCACCCCGACATGCACATACACGCCCCCCGACATGCACACACCCCCAACATGCACATATACACACCCCCTACACACACACATACACAACGGGGACACATACCCACACACATACATGCCGACATGCGCACCCGCCGAACTACACACATTGCCCATAGGCACAGCAGCACTCCCCGCCCGCATGCACGCACTCACACACCCCCTCTACACACTCACACGCACACCCCCATGCACGCACACATCACACAACGCCCCCCCACCCCCTCCCCTCACGGACGATCAACTTACCTTGTGCGTTGGTCCTCCGGGAGGTGACAGGAGCCATGGGGAGGTGACCGCCAACAGAAGACCGCCAACAGAAGACCGCCACACAGAAATGTGGGTCGTAATTCTGTGGGCGGTGTTCTGCTGGCGTGGCGGTGGAGGTTGACCAGTCTCCACTTTCCCGCCAACCGCCAGTGTGGCTGCTGGCGGTTTTCCGGCGGAACGCTCCCAGCGGTCAGAATGCGCACAGCGGCATACCGCCGCGGTCGGCGGTCTTCACCGCGGCAGTAACTCGGCGGTCTTGCGAAAAGACCGCCAAGGTCAGAATGACCCCCTTGGTCTAAGTCCTGCAGCACCTTAACTTCCTGTGGGTTTGTCTGAATTCACCCCAGAAGTGCCCAAATGTACACTGCCATTTCCCCCTGACTTCAATGGAATCCCTTTAAATCTGCAAAGTACTGTATTTTACAAAGACTTAAAAATTCACAACTCCGGTTGTACAGAAGCTCCAAAGTTCATTTTGGTGTCTAAATTAAGATTTAAAATCTAATCTATTTTTCTAAATTGGTGTAGGATTTCTATTGAGTCGTGTCATTTTACTAATGTCCATTTTAGTAATGTGAAATGCTTTACACATGTACCTCTAAGTAACCTGACCGCTCTTTGTCACATTACCAGGACTGAGCTAGGGTTTGCTGAGAGTGAATCCGAGGTCCACTACTGGGTACTTTGTTGGTATTCCATGGTAAAACTACCCAGTCATACCATACAATACCTTCACCTTGCTACATTCCCTTTTTCAACCATCCTCATTCCTAAAAAATAGACTTAGGTTTTTTCTGACCCTGTGAGAAGACTCTTTAAAAGAGCTTCTAATGTTGAAGTTGTGTATTTTTATTTACTTTTTACCAGTTCTAGTGGGTCTTCAGTTGGCCCAGATGTCATTCTTCCAAATTATGTTTGCCATGTTTATGCTTTTTTACTTTTTACCTGCAAATCTGGCTTGCTCGGTATATGTCAGTTAGTGACATTTCTATATGGATGTCCCTGACCTGTAATGAACCTGATGTATTTGATTTGTTTCCATGTTGAGTGGTGAGTTATGCGTATTGAGTAACTACTAAGTGATTTTGTTATTGTTTTGTGTGGCATGTACAGAGTGCCTTATACATCCAATGTTATTAAAACTTTGTTTCTTCCAATGTTTAGGTCACCCTGTGGTGGTCCTATATCTCTATAGTCTGTTGCTGAGGATTCTTTACATTAACCTGTGCATTAGCTTGTAAAAAATCCCTTTGAACTTTTACTCAGGCTTGGTTTTCCTTGTATTGCCTCATTGGTCATACTGTAATATGAAATGTGGTTTTGTTGTTCTGAGAAAAGTTGCTAGCCGTCTCTTACCTACAGAAAGGTGCTCTATTTTGCTGACAACATTGACTTCACTTTTAATAGAATGTGTGCAACTTCTCCCTAAGAAGATCGTCGTTACACTGCAGTTTGCTAGTGAGAGAGACTTTTTAAAATATGTTTAGCTGTGGGCACGTAGCCCGTGGCAAAGGAGGTAAGGCCATGTCAATAAGGCAGGCCAGGTTTACCAAGAATATTCTAGCAAAAATGAAGTCCCAAGCCTCAGTGAGGGTCACACATGGGGTTTCAGCTAAATAAAAAATCTTGGAGTACAGCAATGGCAGAAGGTTCTCTCACATGCTACCTGTGGGCGTTTCTAGAGTTCCACAGCTTAGAATCAGTGCGCTCAGCCAAGACGCTAAATTTGAAACAATAGTCTATTGTAAACAGTTGTATTGTAAGATGTTTACTGCTGCTTTATTAACCAAATCGGAACTATACAACCTACACACTCCCAGTGACCGCCACCCATATCTCATGCACGAATCAGTAACAGAAATAACAGGGTGTTTATTTAAGTAGACCAAATATAGAAAGGAAATGCAGAGCAGGGTAGATTGGGGAGGGTCTGCTGACGTATCCAGCAGTGAAAGGGAAGCAATCGGTAGGCGCACAGTATCTTTGTTCTGCCCAGACCTGTTGTCTCACAAGATGGAAGCTAGCCAGTCCGGAAGAGTAATCATGCCTTCTTTTGCCCCGGTGGCACGTGCGGCCTAGCACGCGCAGAGGACGGAATCGGTGATTCCAAGGGTTATCGTAGAATAATTGTTTCCCCTTCTGAGAGACGCCTGTCCTGCATCACTTGTTCATCAGGAAGAATCTCCAAGGTCGTGCCAACAGGAAATGGAATCCTACAATAGAGCGAGGCCTAAGTTGTGACAGCTGGGCTTAGGTTGCCGAAAATAGACGGCCGCATATAGCTTTTGAGCGTCATGTCGGACCGGCAGATTTAGGGCTGTGTTGCTTTACAATAGACAAGTGTCTTCTTTGGCTACAACATAGGTGTGCTTCATTTGGGTAAGTGTTTATTTTAGCTCTAGTGAACATCGCGAAATTAACTATATACATGTTAAATAAATGGATGCACAAATTAGTGGGAGTAGTGTCATAGTCTGATAAACCATAACTATACACGCAGAGTTCGAGAGCAGGACCTAGGTTTAGACCTAAGGTTTAGACCTAAGTTACACTTTTTGTCTAAGTTTAGACTAAAATTAAAAACTTAGGGGCATATTTATATTCTGTCTGCGCCAAATGTGCGTCAAAAATTTTGACACACATTCAGCGCAAACCTTGCCCCATATTTAAACTTTGACGCCCGAGCCCGCGGACGTCAAAATCCTGCGTGTGCATCATTTTTTGGATGAGGGAACCCGCCTTGCGTTTAACAATATGCAAGGTAGGCGTTGCCGTCCAAAAAATGACTTAAACGGCTGTGCGTCGTATTTATGCTTCCGGGCAAAAATGGCGCACGGCCGGGAGGCGGAGCCGGAAAATGTCGCACAGCCCGATTTGCGTTAAAAATTAACTCCTGGGTCAGGGCAGGCGTTAAAGCAAACACACCTGTATTTAATCAGAACACACAGAAGCAACAGCAGAGCTGCAAAAGGGAGACATGGAGGTGCTTCTCATCAAGTGTGCACGCAGACGCAGAGCCCAGCAACAACAATAGCAGCTACCACAACACCAGCAGGGAACCCAAAGGCAGCGCAGACGGCAGGAGAGAATATTCTGCACCAGAACAACCCTTCATGGCCTCAGGGAACATAACATCATCCAGAGGTACAGGTTGAACTGGCAGGCTATTCAGCAGCTGCTGCGCAACATAGAGCCACAATTGGCACCCACCTTGCTGACACCCCGCACCATCCCAACAGAAACCAAGCTGCTAGCAAGTGGCTCCTTTCAAAGCACTGGCGCCCTGGTTGCCGGAATATCACAGCCATCATTTTCTGCCTTCTTGCCCAAAGTACTGGATGCCATCATAAGACTCACACCCCGCCACATCTGCTTCCCAAACACACTGCAGAAGCAGCAGGAGACAAAACAGGGTTTTTACCTCATTAGTGGCTTCCCACACGTCCTTGGTGCCATCGACTGCACACATATACGCCTTGTGCCACCTGCTGCAACTGAACACCTCTACTGCAACAGGAAGCACACACATTCCATCAATGTGCAGGCCGTTGTCGATCACCAAGGATTGTGCACCAACATTGTGGCAAAGTATCCTGGGAGTGTCCATGACTCATTCATCTTCCATCACTCTACCATCAATCAACACTTCCAGGATTTACGATATGGCAATGGACTACTTGTTGGTTAGTACAAAAACCTACTTATATACGCACTGCACAGCACCCTCTAGGACACACAAGACATACACCACAACAGCAACATGTGGACAGGAACACACTGAGGTCGCGACATCACTAGCCATGTTTCATAGGTCTGCAGTGAACCTGTCACACATCTGAAATTAGTGTACAGTCTAATGTTAAGACGTCAATGATCACAACGTATGGAGAGGTTTGGCCAATTGTCACCTTGCAAAATGTAAGCGGCTCACTGATGTTTAAATTAATCCATTGCATAAGTCTAAAGTCATGGGATGTCCAAGGTACATAGATGCTAACGTGTTACCACCACTGTCAAAATGAATCTGTGTATGGAATTATCATCTCACCCCTAGTAAAGACACAGGGACACCTGTATCACAAGTCACAATGCTAGGGAGTGCACACTACTGCAAATACCCAAACATACTGCTGACAACCGGTCAGCAGGCAAACACTTGTTCAGCCAAGGAAACAACCCAATGCAGATGGTACATCCTACAAGCCTAGGAAGGAACACAATAATACAAAAGAGTCACAGACAACACAAGACAACTACTGCCATGCAAGCTGATATCAATGGGGCAAGCTACATCAACATGATCCCATTCATTTTCTTTTTCAGCTGATCAGGGGTATGGGATCCAGCCATGGATTATGACACCATTTGGCAACCCAAGCACTGCAGCAGAGCGTGCCTACAATGACGCACATAGGAGGACACGCAGCATAGTCGAGAGGACCTTCGGCATCCTCAAGTCGAGATTCAGGTGCCTCAACATCACTGGTGGCAGCCTCTTATATTCCCTAGAACTGGTCTGTAAGATCATTCTAACATGTGCCATCCTGCACAACATTTGCATACGAAGGAACATTCCCCTCTTAGATCCAGAGCCACACATGCCTGAAGAGAAGGAAGAAGAGGATGCTGGCCTGCAACATGAGGGGGAACAACAAAACACAGCTGCTGGAGTGCGTAGGCGCCAACATATTGTGAACAATTTCTTTTAAACCAACTCACCATCACCACTGCATTAACTAATGTAAATAAACACTGATAATAATCACCATATCATGGTCTGGCTAATCATTTTTGCTCACCTTTATCTCTAACTATCAGAATAATAGTGTAGCCTCATGGAGCATTGCTGATATACCGATCATGACACAGAAATTTCCTGAGCAATTGTGATGCATATCATACAACAGTCACATATACACTCAATGTAAATGACATATATCATGTATGTTTCACCTTTGAAGGGCAATAGCAGAGGACCACACCTATTTCACACATACATGTTGGCAACATGGTTCATCGCAGCATATGGCACACAATTAAGACACCATCAGTCACTAAGGAAAAAATGCCTCATACATGACGCAGTGGATGTGCTATTGCATCGGTAACAGTAATGTATGACCAGACCCTTCACAGCAGTAAGTCGTACAGCACCTATCTTTGCAAGGACTAACTGTGACTTGAGTTCCATAGAAGCAGAACATAGACAGCACAAGTGCCACACCTATGACAAGCATTGCGCACATGACATTCCATGTACATGTCAGCCCATTTCCTAACTCCTGACACACCCATGCCCCTGGTCTCAACCCACCTGTCAAAAGAGGTCCCTGGAATGGTAATATGTGTACCCCGATAGTCTTCTAGACTGTGTGGCTGTGTTCTGAGTTTTGTCCAGTGAAATTGTGCTTTTGTCTCCTGTGTGCTCCATTACTTGTTAGTTTGTTATTTCAAATTGTTGTTGTATACTGTCTGAGTGTTTATTGTGTACTATTGTCCAGTATTGTATTGTCTTTGTTTTTTGTGGGAGTCTGTTGTAGGTAGTACTAGTTTGGGGATAGTTGGGCTCTTTTAGTTGTTAAGTTTACTTTTTTGTCATTCTACTTTCCTCCTTTTCTCCTTTGTTCTTCTTTATCCCCTATTCCCCTTTTCGGTGCTAAGATGTTGGGAAGACCACATCTTGGCAAGATGGGTGAGGAGGAGCTTGGGGGGTTTATATGGCTGGTGTGCCATTTCCTCCGACTGATGATTGAGGCAGGGGGCCAGGTGATACAGGGGTTTCACACCGAGGCACGTCGAATCTGGTGGGGAAAGGTCCTGCATCACTTGCAGCGTGTGTATCTGAGCCAGAGGAATGACCACCAGCTGAAGCACCGCTGGGCTGACCTCATCACCAGGGAGCAAGATCTGCTGGACCACCTGGGAATAGTGATTGGTGGCCCTGTTGGTGAGTACAAATCATGTAAATGTGCATGATTAAAAGCTCTGTAGTGACATCAGACGATTTGTACATTATCTGCCGGCTAAGTTGTTGAGTGTGTGGAATGCTTCGGAAACATACAGGGTCATTGATGGACTATGTGAAGGTACACACGAAAGTACGGGGTTCTCTAGAAGCGGACGTCGCGGATATTAGCGTAGTCCTAGGTTGTATGTATTCCTATTTGGAAGGGTAACGTCAGTGGAATGTCAGTTGGAAATTACCGAGTGGAACAGCGAGGGGTGGGAAGAAGGGAATTTCCTTTTACGGACTAGGTGGTCTCACACACTATATAGTGTCATGCTTCATCATTTGACCACCTAGACCCACCCAGGTAGGACAGTGCCACCTGGGCGGACTCAACCTCACTGTTAAAGGAACAGGAGGGAGTGCGTAAATAAACTTGTTTCTGGAAAGATCGGGATCCAGCTAATCTACTGAAAAACTAAAAACACCTAAGCAGACACCTGTGAAGAGCAACAAATTTAATGGTGGTGTCTGTCTGGTGTAGTTAAAAAGGGGGGTTGGGACACCTCTGTGAGGACAAGGACTCACAGGGTCACCTAACTAATTACTAGCCAACATGTTTCTGCCCTCAAAAGTGAGCCAATGAAGGTCTCGGGGCATTCGTCAGGGCCTAGGATCCCTACGTCTCACGTTGGAGGAAAATACTCTATGGGGAAATCAAAGAGTGAGAAAATGAAAAAAGAATGATCTACATTACCCAAGGAATTACCTTGAGGCGGCCTATGGGGAGAAAAACAATTAATTAGCACTCTGGTGGCACACAGCACTGCAAAACCAACCAACTACACACGTGTCAAGGGGATGCATTCATGCACGAAACACATATGTTCAAAAAAGGTAAAATACATGCGTGGAGTGACTGAGTGGGTATATCTACACAAGTGGACAGTCCTATCACTGCAGGGAATTATAGTTCTTACCCTTTTCTTAGAGGCAGCTAGCCTCTGGTATCCAGGAGGGGGAGTGTCCCCTTATAGTCACACACTAAGGGATAGAGATGAACATAAAGACGAAGTGAGGAGAGGAACAGAAGTAGGCAGAATAGATACAGAGGGAGCGATAGGGGGGGCGGGGGGGGAAAGCAAGTTCCCAGTAGGAACCCACTATTGCTGGTAGAAAAATACTGGTTAAGAGAAACCGAAGTGACTATAGACAAAAAAAGTAAGATTAAAAGCAATAAGGGCTTATCTGTGTTGCCTGTGATCCGGTATGCCACTCACTACATCAAAGGGGACGCTCGCCGTGCGCCTACTTCGTCCTCTCCTTGGACCGCTTGTGACAAGTGGCTGAGGGAGAACGGTCTATTTATGGCTGTAAGAAATTCCAGGTGCGCCCTGTTAGCGCGTAAATTGGAGTTCAATTAATGTTAATCACCGCCGCGGGCCTCTTTGCGTTACTAGCCTCGATATGATTGCCGTAATGGCGGGCGCACCGGCCAAGCCGGGGCGCCGGCATGAATGTGATCGAGTTCAAAGGCGGGCCTCTTTAGGTTGATGGCGCGATGTGCTTTGCCGCACCCGTGGGCGCCCCAGCAGTGCTGGGACGCCGGCATGAATGCGGGCGAGTGCAAGGGTGGGGCCCGAGCCGGAAGATTCCGGCCCGAGCGTCACCAGCGGAAGGGTCGCGTTTACAGTGGCCGCTGGGAAATGTAGTTCCCAGCGGTCCCGTAGCCCAAAGGGCTAAGAAAGAAAGAAAAAACGAGGAAAAACGAGGGAAAGGATAAAGAAAAGGAAGGAGAGGGGGGGGGGAAAAAAAGAGGGAGGGGGGGACGAAAGAAAGGGAGGAGGGAGAAGGGATATTGTAGAAGAAATGCAACCGGGGGGGGGGGGGGAGGAAAGGGGAAGAAAAAGATAGAGCAGCAGCGGACGGAAGGGAGGACTCATAAATTAGTCAGAGAAATCATTTATTGAGTGTGAACCAAGGGATCTCATCATTAAGACCATTGGTGTCCGTGTGTAATCTCCAGACCCAACGTTGTTCGGTCTGGAGCAATCTCTGTGTCATATTGGAGGACGATGGAGATAGTTGCTCAATGACCGTCCAGTGTAAGTCATCTGCCGAATGTTTTTCCAGAAGGAAGTGGTTAGTCAATTTAGTAGCCTCTCGTTTACAACGGATCGTACTCCTATGTTCACAGATTCTCGTGGCGACCTTTCTAGATGTCATTCCCACGTATTTAAGGTTACAGGGGCATCTAATCAAATATATCACGTGGGCTCAAAGATCCCTAACCAACTGTAACAGCAAAAACGTGATATATTTGATTAGATGCCCCTGTAACCTTAAATACGTGGGAATGACATCTAGAAAGGTCGCCACGAGAATCTGTGAACATAGGAGTACGATCCGTTGTAAACGAGAGGCTACTAAATTGACTAACCACTTCCTTCTGGAAAAACATTCGGCAGATGACTTACACTGGACGGTCATTGAGCAACTATCTCCATCGTCCTCCAATATGACACAGAGATTGCTCCAGACCGAACAACGTTGGGTCTGGAGATTACACACGGACACCAATGGTCTTAATGATGAGATCCCTTGGTTCACACTCAATAAATGATTTCTCTGACTAATTTATGAGTCCTCCCTTCCGTCCGCTGCTGCTCTATCTTTTTCTTCCCCTTTCCTCCCCCCCCCCCCCCCCCCCGGTTGCATTTCTTCTACAATATCCCTTCTCCCTCCTCCCTTTCTTTCGTCCCCCCCCCTCTTTTTTTTCCCCCCCCCCTCTCCTTCCTTTTCTTTATCCTTTCCCTCGTTTTTCCTCGTTTTTTCTTTCTTTCTTAGCCCTTTGGGCTACGGGACCGCTGGGAACTACATTTCCCAGCGGCCACTGTAAACGCGAGCCTTCTGCTGGTGACGCTCGGGCCGGAATCTTCCGGCTCGGGCCCCACCCTTGCACTCGCCCGCATTCATGCCGGCGTCCCAGCACTGCTGGGGCGCCCGCGGGTGCGGCAAAGCACATCGCGCCATCAACCTAAAGAGGCCCGCCTTTGAACTCGATCACATTCATGCCGGCGCCCCGGCTTGGCCGGTGCGCCCGCCATTACGGCAATCATATCGAGGCTAGTAACGCAAAGAGGCCCGCGGCGGTGATTAACATTAATTGAACTCCAATTTACGCGCTAACAGGGCGCACCTGGAATTTCTTACAGCCATAAATAGACCGTTCTCCCTCAGCCACTTGTCACAAGCGGTCCAAGGAGAGGACGAAGTAGGCGCACGGCGAGCGTCCCCTTTGATGTAGTGAGTGGCATACCGGATCACAGGCAACACAGATAAGCCCTTATTGCTTTTAATCTTACTTTTTTTGTCTATAGTCACTTCGGTTTCTCTTAACCAGTATTTTTTCTACCAGCAATAGTGGGTTCCTACTGGGAACTTGCTTTCCCCCCCCCCCCCCCCCCCCTATCGCTCCCTCTGTATCTATTCTGCCTACTTCTGTTCCTCTCCTCACTTCGTCTTTATGTTCATCTCTATCCCTTAGTGTGTGACTATAAGGGGACACTCCCCCTCCTGGATACCAGAGGCTAGCTGCCTCTAAGAAAAGGGTAAGAACTATAATTCCCTGCAGTGATAGGACTGTCCACTTGTGTAGATATACCCACTCAGTCACTCCACGCATGTATTTTACCTTTTTTGAACATATGTGTTTCGTGCATGAATGCATCCCCTTGACACGTGTGTAGTTGGTTGGTTTTGCAGTGCTGTGTGCCACCAGAGTGCTAATTAATTGTTTTTCTCCCCATAGGCCGCCTCAAGGTAATTCCTTGGGTAATGTAGATCATTCTTTTTTCATTTTCTCACTCTTTGATTTCCCCATAGAGTATTTTCCTCCAACGTGAGACGTAGGGATCCTAGGCCCTGACGAATGCCCCGAGACCTTCATTGGCTCACTTTTGAGGGCAGAAACATGTTGGCTAGTAATTAGTTAGGTGACCCTGTGAGTCCTTGTCCTCACAGAGGTGTCCCAACCCCCCTTTTTAACTACACCAGACAGACACCACCATTAAATTTGTTGCTCTTCACAGGTGTCTGCTTAGGTGTTTTTAGTTTTTCAGTAGATTAGCTGGATCCCGATCTTTCCAGAAACAAGTTTATTTACGCACTCCCTCCTGTTCCTTTAACAGTGAGGTTGAGTCCGCCCAGGTGGCACTGTCCTACCTGGGTGGGTCTAGGTGGTCAAATGATGAAGCATGACACTATATAGTGTGTGAGACCACCTAGTCCGTAAAAGGAAATTCCCTTCTTCCCACCCCTCGCTGTTCCACTCGGTAATTTCCAACTGACATTCCACTGACGTTACCCTTCCAAATAGGAATACATACAACCTAGGACTACGCTAATATCCGCGACGTCCGCTTCTAGAGAACCCCGTACTTTCGTGTGTACTTTGAATTATAGGGAACTAAGTACGGAGTGTTCCTCCATAGTTATCCCCCCTCCTCCCTCTTCCTCTCTCCATGTGTAATGATAGTTGAGCAGCTGCTAGCTGCGAGAGTCCCCCCCCCTCTAGTGAGTAATTATTGCTCCTTTGTCCAGGACCACACACCAACACTAAGGTTGTTTGTCCTCTTCCCTTTCTTTTCCCCTCTCCCCCTACTGCCTCATATCGGTGCTCTTTCTTCCCCAGTATGGCGGAAGGACTCTCCTTCAGTGATGAGGATCTGACAGCCATTCTGTCGGCCCCCTCACTTCTTGGTGATACCACCCTCTCCAAGAGTTTGTCCCAGTTGGGCGACTGGGATACACTAGTAGAACTAAAACGATCTCATGTCAAAACTATTCTCCACGGGGCCGTTCTGACTGAATACCTCCGGAGCAATACAGCACCAAATGGACTGTTGGTCACCAATGCCCCACGTATATTCCTTGAAGATCTAGAATTTAGAAAGGATTGGGCTTTGATAGCATGGAAGTGTACTAGAGATTGGCTCATCCTGATCATAAAAACAGCGACAAGGTTATCCGAGGCACTCCTAATTCAGATAAAAACGAGTGAGAATAACCTTAAATCAGGGATGAGCATTCTCTCCTTTAAAAAGAAACTAGAGGAGGTTAACAAAAATATGAACGAGCATAAGGAATATCTCACTCAGCGAAAGATTTCTAAATTCCAAAAAGATCTCGATCGGTTCTCCCACGAGAAGATATACCCTTATACCAAATCGGATTATGTAGCGAAAACTAACAACATATCCGACACCTCATCTGGTGGTAACACCAGTTCAGATAATGATAGTTCATCATCAGATAATTTGCGGCAACGTCGCGGACGACGTGGGCAACGCCGGGGAAGGTGGAATCACCCACCTATGTTACCCCCCTGCCCTCCATACCATAATCAACAATGGGGTTGGCCTTCCCAATATGGACTCCCACCTCAATACCAGGCGCCCTTTTTCCAACACCCTGCACAATGGTCTTTTCCTGAGCCACCGCAGCCTTTTTTAGACAGAGGCAACGGGAGGGGAAAAGGAAAAAGGAAAGAGGTACATTGGAGGCCAAGAGAGGACACCCCAGAGAATACTGCACAAAGGGAACCCCTCCCAGGGACAAGCAAAACACTGTAACGAGCCTGACGGATAATCAAACAGATAACATTATCAATCTGAGTAACCGGGTTCTGAGTGAAATTGAAACTAAGGCACTAAACAAGGGCTTAAACTTTGTGCCCACGCCCAAAATTGACTTATTTAAAACCCGAACAGAACTAGCGGGTTTGTTTCGAAAGATACGCTTGAAAACGTTCTTCTTGGAGAAACATTACGAGGCTTCAGACAAAAACACTGGCCTACGCCCAAAGTCCACCTTCTGCCCAACCACGGGACAGATGCCCCCCGAGGTCCTGGCTTTTGAGAAATCAGTATCCCTAAAAGTCAACGCACTTACTGGGACCACCAAAAAAACATACCAGAATATGAGTACGGCCGAGCTTTCAGCTCTGAAAGGCCTGACATCTGACCCCACGATAATCATTAAACCAGCAGACAAAGGGGGAGCAACGGTAATTTCTCCACTTAAAATGTATAGAGATGAGTGCGAACGTCTGTTGGGTAACACCCACCATTATAAACGCTTATCTCGAGACCCCACACCTGATATTCAAGATGAAATTTCCTTTTTCGTGATTAAGGGCTTAGAGAACGACTGGATTACTCGACATGAGGCAGACTTCCTGATACAGGCTAACCCTAGGATTCCCTACTTTTATATTCTCCCTAAAATGCATAAAGGGAAAATTCCCCCACCAGGGAGACCTATTGTATCCGGGATCGGATCGGTTCTAGAACCCCTGTCTCAATTTGTGGATTTCTTCCTTCAGCCATTGGTCAGAAGAATTCCTACTTACCTAAAAGACACGACGGATGTGTTAGTCTTATTAGACTCTGTGGCTTTTGACACAACTAGAGAACTGTTGATCACCCTGGATGTAGAATCCCTATACACCAACATTCCCCAGGAGGCCACTCTGCAGGTCATTAGCGACCTTTTGGAAGCCAATAGAGGAGAGTCACGTACACCGCCTGACTTCATACTTGACTTGGCACATTTGGCTCTCACAAGGAACTACTTCAAGTTTGAGGATAACTTTTTCCTGCAAATACAGGGTACATCTATGGGTAGCACTTTCGCACCTAGCCTAGCATGTCTCTATGTTGATCACTTTGAGAGACAGGTAGTCAACCACGATGACAACCCGTTTTCCCAGCAGATTAAACTCTGGAAACGATATATAGATGACATTCTATTGGTCTGGACAGGAACTAGAGATGAGGCGATGAATTTTGTAAATTGGTTAAATACAGCTAACCCTTTCCTGAACTTCACCATGACCATAGGTGACAACCAACTAGCATTTCTTGACCTATCAATCTATGAAAGCAATGGGGCTCTAGCCACAGAGGTCTATTATAAACCCACAGATCGGAATAACCTGCTCCAATTCAAAAGCTTCCACCCAAGGTCCCTGAGGGAGAATCTCCCGGTTGGTCAATTCTTACGTCTACGACGGAATTGTTCCACCCTCACAAACTACCGCAAACACGCTGAGAAATTGGTTAGTAAGCTGCAAACCAAGGATTATCCCACACATCTGGTGAAGAGAGCATACAAAAGAGCGGGGAATAATAATAGGGACCAACTACTACAACCACGCACTAGGACGTCTGACACTGAACAAATTGTGTGTGTGACTACCTTTAATCCACTATCCAATAAGATTCAGAAAATCATCAATGATGAGTGGAAAATCCTTATATCTGGTGGTTTACCTTTTCAGCAGCCACTACATGCGTTTAAAAGAGCCACAAACATACGGGACATGGTTGTCCACACAAGACCCAAAGAAGAAAAAAACAATTCCCTGACGACACTAACCACACTATGGGGCCTCCCACCACCAAGAGGACACTACCCATGTGGCAACTGCAGTGTCTGCTGTCTCACCAAAAAGTCAACCACAATAGACCTAGACCTTAAGACTCCATGGGCTCAAAGATCCCTAACCAACTGTAACAGCAAAAACGTGATATATTTGATTAGATGCCCCTGTAACCTTAAATACGTGGGAATGACATCTAGAAAGGTCGCCACGAGAATCTGTGAACATAGGAGTACGATCCGTTGTAAACGAGAGGCTACTAAATTGACTAACCACTTCCTTCTGGAAAAACATTCGGCAGATGACTTACACTGGACGGTCATTGAGCAACTATCTCCATCGTCCTCCAATATGACACAGAGATTGCTCCAGACCGAACAACGTTGGGTCTGGAGATTACACACGGACACCAATGGTCTTAATGATGAGATCCCTTGGTTCACACTCAATAAATGATTTCTCTGACTAATTTATGAGTCCTCCCTTCCGTCCGCTGCTGCTCTATCTTTTTCTTCCCCTTTCCTCCCCCCCCCCCCCCCCCCCGGTTGCATTTCTTCTACAATATCCCTTCTCCCTCCTCCCTTTCTTTCGTCCCCCCCCCCTCTTTTTTCCCCCCCCCCCTCTCCTTCCTTTTCTTTATCCTTTCCCTCGTTTTTCCTCGTTTTTTCTTTCTTTCTTAGCCCTTTGGGCTACGGGACCGCTGGGAACTACATTTCCCAGCGGCCACTGTAAACGCGAGCCTTCCGCTGGTGACGCTCGGGCCGGAATCTTCCGGCTCGGGCCCCACCCTTGCACTCGCCCGCATTCATGCCGGCGTCCCAGCACTGCTGGGGCGCCCGCGGGTGCGGCAAAGCACATCGCGCCATCAACCTAAAGAGGCCCGCCTTTGAACTCGATCACATTCATGCCGGCGCCCCGGCTTGGCCGGTGCGCCCGCCATTACGGCAATCATATCGAGGCTAGTAACGCAAAGAGGCCCGCGGCGGTGATTAAAATTAATTGAACTCCAATTTACGCGCTAACAGGGCGCACCTGGAATTTCTTACAGCCATAAATAGACCGTTCTCCCTCAGCCACTTGTCACAAGCGGTCCAAGGAGAGGATGAAGTAGGCGCACGGCGAGCGTCCCCTTTGATGTAGTGAGTGGCATACCGGATCACAGGCAACACAGATAAGCCCTTATTGCTTTTAATCTTACTTTTTTTGTCTATAGTCACTTCGGTTTCTCTTAACCAGTATTTTTCTACCAGCAATAGTGGGTTCCTACTGGGAACTTGCTTTCCCCCCCCCCCCCCCCCCCTATCGCTCCCTCTGTATCTATTCTGCCTACTTCTGTTCCTCTCCTCACTTCGTCTTTATGTTCATCTCTATCCCTTAGTGTGTGACTATAAGGGGACACTCCCCCTCCTGGATACCAGAGGCTAGCTGCCTCTAAGAAAAGGGTAAGAACTATAATTCCCTGCAGTGATAGGACTGTCCACTTGTGTAGATATACCCACTCAGTCACTCCACGCATGTATTTTACCTTTTTTGAACATATGTGTTTCGTGCATGAATGCATCCCCTTGACACGTGTGTAGTTGGTTGGTTTTGCAGTGCTGTGTGCCACCAGAGTGCTAATTAATTGTTTTTCTCCCCATAGGCCGCCTCAAGGTAATTCCTTGGGTAATGTAGATCATTCTTTTTTCATTTTCTCACTCTTTGATTTCCCCATAGAGTATTTTCCTCCAACGTGAGACGTAGGGATCCTAGGCCCTGACGAATGCCCCGAGACCTTCATTGGCTCACTTTTGAGGGCAGAAACATGTTGGCTAGTAATTAGTTAGGTGACCCTGTGAGTCCTTGTCCTCACAGAGGTGTCCCAACCCCCCTTTTTAACTACACCAGACAGACACCACCATTAAATTTGTTGCTCTTCACAGGTGTCTGCTTAGGTGTTTTTAGTTTTTCAGTAGATTAGCTGGATCCCGATCTTTCCAGAAACAAGTTTATTTACGCACTCCCTCCTGTTCCTTTAACAGTGAGGTTGAGTCCGCCCAGGTGGCACTGTCCTACCTGGGTGGGTCTAGGTGGTCAAATGATGAAGCATGACACTATATAGTGTGTGAGACCACCTAGTCCGTAAAAGGAAATTCCCTTCTTCCCACCCCTCGCTGTTCCACTCGGTAATTTCCAACTGACATTCCACTGACGTTACCCTTCCAAATAGGAATACATACAACCTAGGACTACGCTAATATCCGCGACGTCCGCTTCTAGAGAACCCCGTACTTTCGTGTGTACTTTGAATTATAGGGAACTAAGTACGGAGTGTTCCTCCATAGTTATCCCCCCTCCTCCCTCTTCCTCTCTCCATGTGTAATGGGACTATGTGAAGGACCACAATGGCTAGCTGTCAGGAAGCAAGTGCTCTGCAAACTTACTGAATACTTTTGCTTAATGTAATTTGGTGCCACCTTTGTGTCAGACAGCAACACAAATTAGGAGCCAATCATGTCTATATAGGTCACATTTGCCTTTGAAGTATAGATTTTCCAAAATATTAGCAACCTTTGTTGACGCAACAGCTAGACTGACTTTAGAAACACTACATGATGCAGAAAATGAGTGCAGGCTTCACGTCAATTGATGATAGCATTGTGGCCCAGACATATGTCTCATGTGTGTCTGGTGAGTGTGTAAGGTAAGCGTTCACGGAAGTTCTATGAATGTTAGGGATTATTGTGGTCCTTCATCATTTTGAATACATGTCAGATCTGGATTTGGAAACATAGGGAAAAAGTGTAAGGTGCCCTCAGCTAACATCTTACACTGGTATTTGGTGTTTGGTGTTCCACCTTTCGTTTAGGGATGGCAGGCCAAAGGTATGCACATGGGTTTATATCTCCATGGTTGGTGCAAATCACCATAGCTGGGCCACATCAAATGAAGAAACTGTAACAACATGAGGGCTTACAACTGTCCCTGCCCCTCTGTACATTGTACCTATGTGTCATACATTTGTCATGGCCACAATGGCTGTTTGACTGGTAATGCACTCCTCAAGTAAACAGGCTTTGGATGTCTCTCTTGGATGCACATGATGAGACAAATACACGCCATTATCATTACTGCTCATTAATGAAGGAGCATTTTTGCCACCACATGATAGTTAGGGCCACTGCATGTGTGCAGATATGTGTGTAATTGTCACAGGAGACCCATGCTATGTACATGTTAGCCGTGCTATATTGGATGCAGTATCATCATGTCTGAGTGGCTTTACTTACTTATGTCATCTTACACATAGTTTTTGTCTTTGGAATTGTTTGTCAGTGCACAGATTTTGAGCACATTTCTTCCTTCCATGCCTTACAGGTGGACCGGCACCCTACACTGTGGGCGAGGTGACTTCATTTGAGGACCCCGACAACTCCAGTAAGTGTTGATATGTCTGTTATGTGTTGTGTTTGCTGGTGATGTGTGATGGACTCCTGTGTGTTGAACACATGGCAAGGTGTGATGCGCTGGCCCATCATTTGTCTTGTTCCATGAGTGGGATTTCATTTTCTCAGCATTGTGGAGTTTGCCAATGCTTATCCTATTGTCTTATCTAGGGATTCTAGGTCATTCCTGTAGGCCCGCAATGTGAACTGGGGTGAGTCATGTGGATGACACTTGTATCAACAAGAGTCGCACTGGACCTAATCTCAGATTTAGTCTGCCTGTCAGACCCACATTCTCCCAGAATGGGGCTGCAAAAGGCTTACCCACAGACTTCTGCTTCCCTATTCACTAATGTACTTATGAAACTGTAGGGTGAACTTCCTAGCAGCATGTAGCTCCACATGTAGTGCTACACGTATGTGGCACTTGAGTGCAATGGCCTTGGTGTGCATGCAAATCATGGCCAGGGGTGTTCTTTCAACTCTGTGTCTGTTGTAAGTCATTCCTTACTGGAAGTATATGATGTGGACAAAGGTCTGCATTTCCAGACATGTGTGGCGCTGGGATTGGTCAAGGGTTTGCTGTCTCCTATTTGTAGATACACCTTACCTGTGGTGTGTGTGTAGAGCCAAACACATGTCCAGCTTTCCTAAGCTTCCTGGGTGTCCATGTTGTTTGAAATTGTTAGTTGTTTCTCCACCTCCCCACCCTCAAACACAGGCATGGGTTTGTGAATAGTGTACCTAGGACTGATGATACAAGTATGTTACACAGACATGTAAATCAGTGACTCTTTGGTCGGAACCTAGTATACACACCCAGGTATAGCACATGAGTACTATACTAGCAAGTCCATTTACAACTTGCAGATCATGTGGCCCTAGATTTCCATCCCGTACACTGACAATTGTAGCCCTGGCTTTGGCAGAGGATGTGCTGCATGATTGTTAGCAGACAACTGTCAGAACTCTGATGCCAAATTAATGCCAGTTGTTACCCATCTTGTAGGGTTTGCATGTGCTATGTGTGATACGACCTTTGTAGGCTGGCCTGCCATGTACTTCCTCAGGGACATTCAATGATCTGTATGATGATATGAGCTGTTACAAGTACAGTAGATGTACTGTCTGATTCACTTCTTGTGCCATTTCACACAATGCAGTTCCTAATGTAATTTTTTGCCTTTGTCTTCACAGCTGTTAACATGACACCCATCCAGGTCCCTGAGTTCCAGAGGCGGGCAATGCATTACCAGCATATCCTGCTGGTAGAGTAGGAGTACAGACAGATGGCCCGAAGATACAGTACCGAACGTGCCTCCGGAGCCTGGAGGGCTTTCCCACAGGGTGGCCCTACTTTGCCCACCACAGCCACCACCAGCACGACCACCACTTCCACCCAGGTGGCACCACCCACAGCTGGGACTGTTGTCCCAACAACGTCTGCAAGTGCTCCAGGCCCTAGCAGTGGACCACCTTCAGGACAGCCCACAGGCATTGACAATACACGCCCGCACACGTTCTCAGCTGGTACCCAGACCGCCCCAGCTGCTACAATTGACCCTGCAACTTTTCAGGACATGCAGCGCAAAATGGACCATGTCCTCCGTAAAATTAGTCACCTGAGCCGGGATGTTCGCCATATGAACAGGCGTGTGCGGTCCATTAAGCGGACCCTCCGGGGGGCCAACCTCTAGACTTTGTTAATGGACATGATTCCCTCCCCTCCCTCCTCTTTCCTTATTCTTATACTTAGTGGGCTGTGTGATGTGTGTGCTGCCTCCTCTGTCCTTGGTGGTGGTGGTTGTGAAGGGGCAACACATACCTCAGTGTTAGAAGACGTGGAGTCAGACATCCCAGTCGCTGCTACCTGTGAAGGTCTTAAGGGCAGTACTGCTGCAAGGAGGATCTGCTGATTCTTAAGAATAGCAGCCACATCACGATGGTAGGCAGCCAGGTCGGCCTTGAGGGGGTCATGATTGCATTCGTGCATGCAGTGGAAGGTTTGGGGTGCGAGGTGTTGTGGCAACTCCCTTACTGCAGTGGTGAATTCCTTGACAGTTTGTTGTAGTCCTTGCAGGATGGATGTTAGGGCTTGCATGGCTGCTGCCTGATCTGCAGATGACATCATGCACGAACGCACCCCCTCTAGGCTGGCTGCCATAGTTTGCATCCCCACCCGCATCTCCTTGGCCAGCTCCGCTGTACTCTGACTACAGTTCTCTCAAAGCTGGTGCCTGTGTCGTCTGAGTCCTCAGCTGTATTGGAGCTGGCAGGTCTTACAATTGGTGTTGTGGGTGGGTCCTCTGTGATGGCTGCTTGTTCTGAGCTCCTCCTTGTGACAGAAGGTGGGGTCTGGAGGGTGCCAAGGATATCTTGGAGGGTCTGGTGGCTGATGTTTGTCAGCTCGTCATCCATGTCATCAGGGTATTCCTGGACAGGCATATCCGCAGGAGATCCATCGTCCTCTGAAATGAAATAGGGTACAATTAGTGTGTCTGTGTTGTGGCATTAGTGATGTGACATGCCTGCCTTGTGATGTTTTCACATTGTGATCTTGTTTCCTGTTCATTGCTCTAGTCTTTCAGATGGGCATTCTCCCAGGCCTATGGCCCACCTGCATGTCACATGTATTGTATTAAGTTATTAGACTTGTCGGCATCATCTCCTCTAGTGTTGTTTTAGGCCAAATAGTGAATTGCCACCTTCTTGTGCTACTCAACCCTCCGTCTACATCCATTCTAATGGCGAGGCCTTTCACTGGCTGTGGGTGTTCTGATGGCACTAGCAGCACACTTAACAATCTGGACCTGCACCACTCTCTGATCTTTCACATCCACTTATATGTAGTTGACATGTAGCGTATCCTATGCATAGCATTGTTATGGCATGATATGGATGTTAGCATTGGTAATGTGTACAGCTGATGTTGGGGAATGTGTGGTACATTGGATTGCCCTGATAGTCGTAGCAGTGTCCTATTTTCTCCTCTGACTGTGCAGGTGTATTTCAGTGACCAGTTACATGTGTACTCCTCCTTAGTGCTGTTGTCTGAGCAGTATGACATTTGGGATGTTGCATTGTGACCCAGGCACAGGATGGACGCTGGCATATGCAGCATGGGTGTGTCCTTAGTACTGTGTAGCTCCTACTGTTGATGACATTGGCTGATGTTTGCGGCAACTATGAGCATTCACATTTGACAGGACTGGAGCCTTTGTCTTGTTTCAGGGGATTGTTAACGTTGTCATCCTCAACCCACTAATTTAGGTGTGTATGATCCATGGGGACGTTGCTGCCATTGGCAACTTGAGCTGCACACAGAGCGGAGGTGGTAGTGGCAACTGTTTTCACTGTTACATTCCAGTTGTCGGTATGGCTAGAGGTTGTTAATTGGGCCCTAGTTAATGTAGGGGGTATAATGGCTGATGTGTGCCGGGATGTCAGTTTGACGTTGTGCCCTTCCCTCCTGGCGTGCCTTTACCTTTGCTCCATCGTTGGCATGGCAGCATGCCCCCATGGGACTGTTGGTGTAGTGTTACGGTTTGCCCCAGCTTCTCTCTGTACAGGCCATGGCCCCATGCCTTACCCCTTGACCCATGCCACTCCGTGTATATGATGACTTCCATGCATTTTTCTTACAGTTGACATTAATGCATTTTAATTCCCCATGTGACTTACCCTGCATGTGCGTTGTCTCCTGGTAGTCTGCGCTGTCCTGTCCTTGAATCCCTGTGACGATCTCCTCAGGGATGACGGCTGCAACCATCTCCTCCATGTGGTCCAGGGCCTCCTGCTGTGCTGGACTCCCACCTCCAGTCTGCAGTGCTGCCTTCCTGTTCCTGGCCATCTTTTCCTTGGACTTGCGCTTGCAGTCATGCCAGCGTTTCTTGCACTTGATGACTGTTCTGCTTACTTCTGCCACACTGGTAATCTTGTCAACAATTTGTTGCCATATTGCCTCTCTCCTACTGATTGGCAACTTTGAGGTTACAAACAGTTGGTGCTGGTGTTCCGTCACCTCTTTAACCAGAATTTCCTGTTCCTCTGCATTGAAGCGACACTTTTCTTCTTAAAACTGTCCTGGTTCTTGTGTGGGTCCTCCTGGCTGGTTCTTGGTCTGTTGTCATCTTCCTGGAGTCTGTACAGGCATCTGGGATCCATTTTGGCTCTCCTCTGCTGAAATGGCTGTGTTTGCAGGGAATTGTGACGCTATTGCGTAAAAAAACGCTGCATATCCGGTGTGCGGGGTCGTAAATCGACTCACGGTCATTTCCGCCGCATTAAAGTTGTTTTGCTTTACGACTTGACGCTGCGGTGTGCGTAAAAAAAAATGTCTTACACCTGTGGTTTGTGCCGCCGGGCGTCAAAGTATAAATTTGACGCCCGCACGGGGCACCGAAATGGCGTTAGCCGGCTATAATATTTTTGACGCAAAACTGCACCGGCGCAGTTTTGCATCAAAAAGTATAAATATGGGCCTTAGACTAAAATTGTAAACTTAGACTAAGGCCCATATTTATACTTTTTTAGCGCCACATTTGCGTCATATTTTTACGCTAAAGCGGCGCAAACTTACAAAATACAATTGTATTTTGTAAGTTTGCGCCGCCTTTGCGTCAAAAAGCGGTGCAAATGCGGCTCTAAAAAAGTATAAATATGGGCCTAAAAGTCTAAACTTAGACCAAAAGTCTAACTTTACTACCAGTAAAGTTAGACTTTTGGTCTAAGTTTAGAAGTTTGGTCTAAACTTAGACCAAAAGTCTAACTTTACTGTGAGTACAGTTAGACTTTAGGTCTAAACCTAGAATTTTTACTCTAAGTTTACCTTTGTGAATCGGGCCCCAATTGTTTCTCTTGCATCTTACTACGAGTCTGCGTTCACATTGTTGCCTGGGCTGGGATGCGGATTTTAACTTTTTCCACTCGTGCGTTTGAGTAGCACCTCCCACACTCGAACAACAGCCGGATAATAACAAGTACAGCCAAAACAGACACTATATATGTAATAATGCAATATGCAGAAACAGGAAATAGTAGAGCAGGCAACAGTAAGAAAAAACAAAAAAGTATCACGATGATCCAGAAATCAAACCTGAAAACATTAAAAAAAAAAGTCCAGTTTGAAGAGGAGTTGTTGCAAGGCCTTAATAAATACAATACACCTGATTCATTAAGCCGTTTGCGAGTAGGTTAAAGTGAAAGTGTCTGGATTAGTGAGTGAATTTGTTTTGTAGCAGTTCTCAAGAACGAAAAAATTGCATTTGTTGCCGGAATGCCTGATGCTTAATAATACCACTTTATGGTGTGATATGACCCATGAGTCAATGTCTTCCCAGCACTTTCTGGAGTGATGTCCTACAACACAAAGTGGGAGTCAGTTGGCCCGCACAGGCAGAATTTCACTGGGGAATGGGAGTGACGCGGGTCAGAACTGCAGCCACTGCCAGCCTCTGCCAGCAGTGCAGCTGGATGCTTTGTTTATATGCACTACGCGCTTGCCCAGGACTGGTGTACCTTGTGGCATTTAAGGTATTAATTGTGTACATTTAACAAGAGGTTATATTTCCAAGTAATTACGCATGGTAGGTTTAGAAGTACATTCCCCGAGTTTCGTTGTTGTGTTTGTTGACTGTTGATTGAGTGAACATCCTGGTCGAATGTTTTTAAGGTATTTGTCATTGCTACAGGGACGGACAATATTCTGATGACAAAAAATACTCACCTGTATTACACTGACAGATGCTGGGGTACTTTGTCTATGTGCCATTTACCACCACTTTAATGATAAATCTGGTGGAAGTTATTTTGAGAGATTGAGAGGACCACAGGTAAACTGAAGAACATTTTAGAAATGGTGTAATGTTGCTGTGAAGAGTTTTATTTTACTGTTCTCGGGGTGATTAGAGTGGACGTTTAAATTGCTGCCTTAGATCTTCGAATAATCATGTGTATTTACTGGTTTTGAACAAGAGTATGTAAGAAAACAGTTCAACATTGGAACCACTACCCTAAAGATTAAGGAGCATCGCTAAGTTCCCACGGTCCCCAGTTTGCTTTGAAAACTGCATATAGAAGTGAGTCACCTAGCTAATGTGCAAGATTTGTAAACGTAGAAGAAAATAATTGTGAACAAAGATAGTCAATGTTGACAGACAATGACAAAAATAAAATTGATGGCGACTGCAGGAGAGTTAGTAAGGTTACAGCTTGATTACGGAGGGAGGACGCTACTCTTTACCCTGCCAGGTAGCTAAATAATGTCCTAAGTAAAGATGGGAGGGAAGTGGAACTACACCTAACTGGTGGCATAATGAAGGCCACAAGGTCCTGGTAGGCTAGGTATGTCAGTAGTACTTTCCTTATATTTCTGACGATGGCCCTCAAAGTGAAAGGGTTTCATACAAGTAGTGGCTGTCCCACTCTCTGGAGATCCAGGCAGCTCTCACCACAAAAACAGACACATACATGCAAGTCTCAAGGCAAATGATGGGGACAGTGATCTAAATCAACTGAATTCAGAATGCATCAGTAATACAAGGGATTACATGGTCCTCTGCTCTTGAACTATCCCCTACTGGGCAATGTGCAGTATTGGTGGTGATACCTCCAGGATTCAACACAACTGGTGGTGCACATGCTTGTGGATTACACATATCTGAAGGATACGGGAAACATGGGCTCAGAGTATATCCATAGGCAGTGTAACAGGCTCCCATCTACCACCAGGCAATGGAAGAGGACATGAAGAGTGTTTGCATCTCCCACTCCAGGTTTGATAATCTTTTCTGGCATGACAATAATAGGACCATCTTCCTTACTGTAGCAGAATGAGTGAAAATGATCTCTCGTTCTGGAAATGGGTGACTAAGAAAAAAGAAATACGCAATTCTGTTGGCAGTACAATATAGATTTAAACACAATACGCCTGGGAGGTCAGTCAACCCTGTGGAGCTGAAAGTGATCTCAAATTGCTGCTCTCAGGCAGCCCTTTTCATACTAAAAAAACAGAAGCGACAAACAAGTCACAGAATCAGACAGGTTGCTGATATATTTCCACGTAAACACTGCACCACCTGCATCCTTGAACTCATGTCTTTCCCCTCCCGGTTCCCCTTATCTTGAGATCCTGAGAGAACTCTGAAACTGACCACGCACTAACCTTTTCTTCCCAGGTGTGTGAGTGTTCTATTGCACTGTTCTCAGGATTTCTTATCTGACTTCCTATACTGCTGACTAAAACAATCTTTGACCACATATTTTCCAAACAGCATATTTCTGCCAATGGTAAGAGCTGTAGCCTTCAATTCTTCCAAGCTTGCTAATTATGTTTTTCTGTTTATCTAAACTTGCTGATCTTGTGCCTGCTTCTCCTCTGAACTCCCACCAATTCTGTGTCCTTGTGAAACTTAGACTTGTATTGATCTTTATTTACGTGCAGTTTTACAGTGCTCTCTGCTGGCATCTGCGATGGTGAGATATCCGCGCATTTTCTACTATTCTTATCAAAATTAATTAAACTTCGCTATATTCATCTGCTTCTACCAATTTCTACTTTACAGTTCTTACTGCAGTTAAGGTGACCATATAGCATGTACATGGGATTATGTACCTCCCGCCCTATGTTATAAGTATATTGAAAGTCACTGAGGAGTTCCACAACCATATACAGAAATGAGGCCAAGGGCCGAGTTCTTTTATAAGGTCATGGAACTGCAAGGTGACTTGCAATGTCCTTTTATTGCACAGCAGGAGGTTATTTATTCCTTACACTACATGGTCACACCATCATCCTTCCCACAAACTGCTTAAATCCTTGGTCTGTTGCAGAGAAAAAGTATAAACAGAGAATTTGTACTGCAAAATTAAACAGACCAAACTGCAGCTATAATTAGAATCAATTTAATGTAGGTCAGGCTAAAATGTGCTGTGGCTCAGATTGTATACAAATATGCAGATGTTTTATCTTTCCTGCAGTGACCTACCAGGTGGAAAAAATAAACATGTTGCTATAGACATCTCCTTTCTGCTGATTATGTGGAGTATTTTATTCTATTCTATGCATTTATAGAGTGGATGGCTACCCAAAAAGGCCTCCCAGCGCTAAACAATAGAAACAGACCCTATTCCACCATCATCTCCAAGGGCTAAGACAGCAAAACAGATCCTCAATTAGACATATAACCATGCCTTCAACATCTTTCTTAAATTTAGTTGATACTCAATCCTGTGTTTCCTAATAGATAAGGAGTTCCAAAGTGTATGGGTCAGAAAGGCAAAAGAGCAGCCTCCACTTCTCGCCTTCTGGACATTTGGAATCACCATACACAAGTAAGCTGCAGACCTCAAGGCATTTGGAGGAATATAGGGTTGCAACAAAGACAAAATCAAACGAGGGCCCTTTTTGTGGTACACCCTATGTGTGATACAAAGGGCCTTAAAGTGGGTTCTTTGTTTGATGGGTAGCCAATGCAATGAGGCCAATGAACTAGAGACTGATTGATGCCTTGGGACCTTCAAAAGGAGACAGGCAGCAGCATTTTTCACTACCTACAATCCTTTTACTAGGTATAGTGGACATCCAAGATAAATGGAGTTCCCATAGACAAGACATGACAGGACAAGAGCCTGTACAGTGGTCCTTCGAGAGGAGAGAAGTAAAAGGTTCAGTATCTTTCTAAGCATTCTCAGCATGCCATAGCAATTCTCTGCAACGTTCATGGCTTGAGTCTCAAAGGGAAGTTTGCAGTCCAGCCAAATACCAAGGTATTTGTTTACTGCTGTCTAACAAGTAAAGCATATAAGAGGGACCAAGTTACAAATGTAAGACAGGAGTAGTTCTCCAAGAACTCAGTTACTAATAAATAAACTTATATTCTCTTTCCTTTACATTTATTGTTCTCAATGTTTTAATCATCTCATTCAAATACATATGTATTTATTAGTAATTGGTGAACTACTCTTTTCCTACATAGCCAGGTTCCCATTGGCAAAATGAGTCACTCGGTTGGTTCAGAGGTGGTGCACAACCTGAGGAATAAAAACGTAGGTGTCTAGGCAGTGAAGGCTAAATTAATCTCAATTGGCAGCCCTACATTATAGATTAAATGGCCTTTCTTCCACAGGCAGGTGTGGTGGGGTGGGCTCTGTGGAGGTTGGTTTGGCTTCACCCCTTCCTTACAGGATGCAACCAGGACATCAAATGCTAAGCGTTTTCCAAATATTTCTAATAGTCATCCAAACTAATACAATGTCAATGTTGTGATTCATTGACCCTGATTCACGGCTGTAACTTACACTTTTGAGTAAGTTTACTTCTATTTGGCTATACACAAACTCAGTGTACATTTACTCCAAAAGTGTAAATTAGTCAAAAGTGTAAGTTGCCTTGGTGATTCCAGGCCCTTAATAAAGAACTTTCTCGTCCATACCTGTCTGTAAAATATTAAAAGGTTATGTTTACAGGTATTTATTCTTATGTACAATAGGTTAATTATAGTGTAGAATCAAATGCAATTCCAGCCACACATACAGAAGTTAACTTGCAATTTATTTGTATAAATTACTTTATTCAACTTTTTATTTCAGAAGCATAGCACCCAAACAGTGCAAGGTGAACATGAAATCAGTTACACCAATAGCTAGAGAGTACATATAGATGAAGTCGAAGGTTCTGTTAAAGTGCAGATTATACTGGACTCCTGTCAATGACTGGAACACAAATGGACAGAGACAGTCTTGGGTGGTTACTGGTACCATCTATGCAACATATAAACCACAATACCAAAGACACTTAGTTGCACTTTTTCTACTGTTATTTCTGCTAATAAGCATTTCATTTTAACAAGGAATTTACCAAAAGCCTACAGGTCATATTTTACACAATTGGATCAAATAAAATCTCCTAATAAATGAGACACAGCTATTGATACAAGGGTAACATGGGATTTCATTGTTATGTTATGTTATGTTATGTTATGTACGACATTTTTAAGAGCTCTTTTACCGGGGGTTTCATGGTGCTGAAGCAATAAGGAGGTATTGCAACACAGAACAAAGAGAAACAGAGAAATTGACTAAGAAGAGAAAATACATGCGCTTGCAAAGTTCAAAGCCGGTTTGAAAACAGGCCCATGCACTCCAGATACACAACTCGTTCTCTCCTCTGAAGTAGTTAGTCTGAATTACACAGAAAAAAACACATAACCAGCACTAAATGGAAATCAAGAAAGAATACACACTTTTACAAGTATGTCATCCGAATAAATTGAGTAATGAAACAGAATTTAAAAGGACAAAAAATAATTGTCAACACATTTTACATATAGGTTGTAACCTTAATTTGAATGAAATTATACATACATTCAGGGGCTGTCATACAGTTACTAATTACGTACTCTGCTTACTGGCTGCATAAGTACTGCACTCTCTGCTATTCTTACCAGACAACCCAATATCCTTATTCCTTCATTTTCAGCTCAAGTAAAAACCTGGAAGCCTTCATCACTAGCTCTGCTGAAGCAGGGAAATCCCTAGCTCCAAAACATAAAACCCCCAACCCCTTCTTCCATATATCGGGTCCGGTCAAGGCTTCCTAAATGACCACATTTGACGAACTACTAATAAGGACGAGATGTGGCCTAACAACTATTGCTACTGACACTAGAACCGGGAAATCAGGTTCAAATCTGGGCATCTGGTCAACATCTTGTCATTGTGGGAAAGTCACTTAACCTCCCTTTCATTTAAAAAAGTGTAACTTCTGTCTCTCATGTAAAACACTGTAATGCCCTTGGGTGAAGCTCGTTCTCTATAAACAAACAATAATTTGAATTAAGTCTTATGCAGAGTTGCAGCAACACATTGCTGCACGCACACAAACATGCAATGTGCACTTCGCAAACCTGTAACCCAATAACTACGTCAAAAAACCTGACATCTCTTCCAAATTCCAATTTATGAGTTTCTTAGAACACCCCCTCACCCCCTCGATACTCTCCCTGACAAGATTTTCTGTATCACCTCTTTCCCCTCTTCAAGATTGCCTTAAAATCAGACATTTCACTAAGAGGGTGGTCCAGTATCACAAGCGTGTCATTTGTTTAAGTGTTGCAGGTGATTTGTCCACTTTAGTTTAGGTATGTTGTTTAAAACATGCATGCCTATTTTTTCACCATCTAGCCCTACATCCCTGCTAAATCTAACCACCCAAGGTGACTCATAACCCCACCAGCCTTCTTTGCAACTCAGTGCAGCATCTCTGGTAGATGTTCTTCTTCATGTTTTACAAACAAATAACATATAAGTGGACTACAAACATAACTAGGGCACAGTTGTAAGTCCCGGGGTTGGTCATTAATGTAATAATGATTGGATTGAAGAAAATTAAGGAATACAAAATATCTGTCTGCCATCCCACTTTCTGATATATGGTGCACATGTTTATCTTCTTACTGCTCACTCTGCCCTGGTCTTCTCTTCCTAAGCTACACATCACTCCCATAGGCACTGATCACCTCCCTTCCCTGGAGAACAAACTGGATGATATTAGTCAAGATCTTCAGTTAGTCAAAACCAATCTTCGGAGCCTTATTCATATCACGTCAAAGCTTGAGAAGATCTTAATACTCAATCTGACCCTTGAGGCTAATAGAACACCTCACACCAAACAATATAGGACTTTCCAACGTCTTGCATAGGACTTCTTACATCAAGGTCTCCGAACTTGAACTAGGAAACTCAACCTCATCACAATTTCCCTCTCCAGACCCCAGAGTGTTACAGACCATCTATCTGATGCAGATATTCACTCCTTTCTGCTGTCTTATACCACTACTAGCAATGACTCGTTATCTACTCTAGTCGATATCCAGACTATTCCTTCCAACCCTCTTAGAGAACCTAGGCCCATATTTATACTTTTTTAGCACCGCATTTGCACCGCTTTTTGATGCAAAAGCGGCGCAAACTTACAAAATACAATTGTATTTTGTAAGTTTGCACCGTTTTTGCAGCAAAAAATGACGCAAATGCAGTGCTAAAAAAGTATAAATATGGGCCCTAGTCTTTATTATAGAACCTTGAGTAAACGCAACCTATGACAAGTACCCATAACACACCCTGACGTTTCAGAAACCAAATCACTTCTCAGATCTATGTTTTTAAATTGCAGATCGGCGGCAAAACGTGTTGCTAACATTGCGGATCTCATTCTCAAACAAGACCTTGATCTCCTAATACTAATTGGAAACATGGCTGAATGAGACATCATCGCCTATCTTGACATTCTAGTCCCACCCAACTATGACATTATCAGACTGGACAGAAATGGAAGAGCTGGGGGGCGGGGAGGTGGGGGGGCTTAGCATGGATTTACTGCTCCATGCCCACACTGAAACGTTCACAAACTATGCCAATGACCTCCTGTGGATACCCACGTATCGAAATATGAAGCAATGACAAGATAGTCTATGATCTCCACATGATTTATCACCACTCGGGAAACAACCTAACGTTCATTGAACAATTAATGGAGACTATCTGCTCTAACTCGGATCAGCACTCCAATCATATCTTCCTCTGGGACTTCAATACACATTGGAATGACTGTAGCGACCCCTTACTGAACACTTTCAAGGCCTTTCTCATGGACCTAAACATTACCCAGTCCTGCACTGGCCCAACACACAACAGAGGCTCCACTCTTTACCTAATCATCTCGAAAGTCTACACTATTCCACTTGAATCCATAACTCCCTGTGGCTGGTCAGACCATTACTGTATCTCTTTACTCATTCTGGAGAAGATGATGACTAGAAAGGGCCAACCACGCAAATTCAAACAATGGTCCAGAGACTTGTGAAATATTAATCTATTTGATTTAACATGTACCAGCAACATCACACAAAATCTCCCACAAACATGATGAATGTGAATGATGTTACTGAACATTACATGCAATCCATGTCAGATTTACTTGATACGGTTGCACTGAAGCAGTTAAAAAGAATACAGATCCAACACTCAAATCCCTGGTTCAATAGGAGCCTTAATGAGGAAAGACACGAATTAAGGCTTGCTGATACATCATGGAGAAGCTCTTCCTCCATTGCACACCTCAAGCAACTGAGAGCAATAGGAAGTGCATACAACAAACACATCCAAAGTAGAATACCTCAGAAAGCAATTAGACAATGCCAAAAACAGACCCAATAAACTATTCAAAATCATCAAACAACAAGCAACTTGAAAATATAGCCAACATTTAGTAGATACTAGATCCCTACCAAGCAGTGAGGAGTTATCTGTCTATGTAACTGAAAAAACAAAGAGGACTGAATCAGAATTGCTTCCCATCCTACAGGTTCTGCTACCCCTGGTCCAGCGCAGTTTCCTACCTGTACAGCACCAGGCTGGATCCCCTTCTTCTGGATATACTACTAAAAACAAGGCTACTTGGAGTGCCTTTTAAAATACCTGATGAAGCCACTTTGCTCAAAACACTAATATCTATAAAACCCTCCAGCCACTTCAATGATCACCTACATGCCACGCTCATCAAATAGCTTGGCCCTCCCATACTCCCTCTCTGGAACAAGACTGTCAATGCTTCTCTTTCTCAGGGCATTTTTCCTGATTGCTTAAAGATAGGACAGGTCACCCATATTCTAAAAAAACTGAATGCGGACCTATCAGATCTCAACACCTACAGCTCTATCACCAACATCCTGACTCTAGCAAAGATTTTATATAAATACGTACACACAGAACTATGTAACCACATTGAACATTTTCAACTCCTTGATCGTAATCAATCAGGCTTCAAAACGGGCCATAGCACTGATAGAGCTCTAACACACATTGCTGATGACACCCTGAGAATAGTAAACTAGAATGAACCTTGTCTGCTTATTCTATTTGATCTCTCCTCTGCTTTTAATGTGGTCAAACATGATAGTTTGATAGGCCTTCTTGAGAAGAGGATGGGGCTATCTGATTCCGTCTTAAACTGGTTTGCCTATTTCCTTCATATTAGCATAAGGAATCAAGGTCAATCAAACCCTATCGAAAATCACACCAGTGACGATTGGTGTTCTCCAAAGATCCACGCTTTTAACTTGCTCATGGAACCTCTTACCGATCTTTTGAATCTCTCTAACAATAACTACTACATGTACGCTGATGAGACACAACTGTATTTGAAAATCTCCTCCCTTTTCTCTCAACACCATAAAAACTGCATTCCTTTTGATCACTCTGCACAATCACTCTGCACCTATAGAAGAATGGCTCAAACAACTCAGTGCTCTTAACTTCTCCCCTCACGTGACAGATTCCACAAGATCACAGGTAAAACTTTGGACAAACACCTGAACATGCAAAACCATATCAGTGCCACTACTAAGGGAGCCAACTATCATCTAAGCTTATTAAGGAAACTCAACCTTTCTTGCCTGAGTGGACCTGCAGTTAGCAGTCCAATCCCTGGTTATCTACCATTTGGATTATGGGTTTACCCAAAGTAGAGGTAGATCCTCTTAGAGCCACATTAAATTCTGCTTCCAGGCTCATCACAGGATCTAGAAGATTCAACCACATTACACCTGACCTGAACCATCTAAAATGGCTCTCGTTTGAAGCCAGTATCCAGCTGAAAATAGCTTGTATGACACATAAGGCCCTTCATCACAACACATCTGTCTACCTCGTCAACAAACTTCAACTATCCGGAGGTACTAGTTCCTCAAGAAGTTCTAACTCCCTCCTGTTGAATCCATAGAAGTTAAAAAAGACATACAATGGCTCCGTTTCTGGTCTAGCCCCTAGAATATGGAAATATTACATCCAGAAACTAGGACAAACCCCTCCTATGCCCTCTACAAAAAGGAAGCAAAGATGATGCTGATAAATAGATTCCTTCTCCAGTCATCTATAGTCATTCAGCTGGATCTTCTTCATGTGGACCTCTTGGGATCATGGATCTTCCGCACAGAATTGATATATTGTATCTGTATTTAACATTATAATTTGCATTTTCCCCTTTATGTATGACCCAACTGCTACTTGTACAATGCTCTGACAATGTGAGGGGTGTCAAGTTTGTGCTATATAAAACTCTGCAAATAAATAAATAAATAAATATGGCAGGATGAAAGAATTGTATGGCACAGTTATATGCCATATATGGAATACAGGGTACAGCTGAAAGCTGTGTCGCTAACATACAGGGTAACTAGATAATTGTTGCAGAGTGTGTGGGTGGCATGAACACGAGGCCTCTCAGTAGATAGACAGAGGGTTTGTCAAGCATATAATAGAAAAGTACAGGTATATTCAGGGACAGACCACACCAGGAGCAGATGTTAACAGGAGATGAAGTCTAACTGGCCAGTGAGAGCTCCCACAGAACATGCATACAACAGCGTACCAAAACATCATGGGAGACCTGCATGGCTAGTCACAATGTAATTTAGTAAATAAACAGTATTATGAAAGTATTACTGCTTTGTAGTAATGTGTAACTAGAGATTTAGGTGGTCATTATGAACACAGCGGGAAACACTGCACCGCCGGAGGTGGCGGTAACTACCGCTAACAGGCTGGCAGTCCAGACCGCCAAATAATGAAGCACATGAGAAGCAGCCAGCGTGAAAACCACACACCGCCAGCAT
Source organism: Pleurodeles waltl (assembly GCF_031143425.1). Classification (NCBI taxonomy): domain Eukaryota; kingdom Metazoa; phylum Chordata; class Amphibia; order Caudata; family Salamandridae; genus Pleurodeles; species Pleurodeles waltl. The sequence goes on along the minus strand of NC_090446.1, from coordinate 1,326,477,016 downwards.
AGGAGTGCCAACATCGACAGAGGAGGCCGCCCACAGGCCGACGGAAAGGCACCACCTGCCCAACAAATAAAGAAGCACAGGACCACCGTCAGTTCAGGGGCGCGTAGCGGAAATGAGCCAAATAAAAGGAAACACTCACAGAAGGCACACACAACATACCGAAGCAGCAATGGAGAGAGAATTGGAAATCATGCCAGTGCTGCTATTTGCCATATACAGCCACGACCGCCGAAGAAGACAACAACGGTAAGTAATGCAACCTATTAAACAAGGTAAGAAAGGGCTCAGTTACACACCCACTCATCCTGCCACGCACCTCTAACCCCTCACACCATCACAAGCCATACACACCAGAACAAGAGGTACTTACCCAACACAAGGCCAATATAACCTGCCCAAAGCACACACATGTGCACACCACACCCCCACAATGAACCGATGAACCACATCTCCAGAGAGTGCCAACTGCAACACTGGGCACACACACTTTAATAAATAAGCGAAAAATGCAATGTCCAAATAAGGCCATTGGACAGTCCATTGTAACACGCGGAAGGCCCAAATGGCCAAACTTGACTCCCACATGTGCACATTCTACTCCGCCATAAAGAGACATCAGTGGGGCAGCCAGGCACCTAAGGGAACAGGGGCAGGGAGTGGCGGAGGTGGGGACTTACATGTGGGATGGGGGGGCTTGGGCTTACGTTTGGGAGGTGGAGGGGGCTTGAGTTTGCTCTTGGAAGGTGGGGGAGTGGGCTTCAACCGGGGGGTGGCAGATGGACCGGGGCAGCACAGGGCTTCTTCCTCTCTGGGGAAGGGGCACAGAAATGGAAAGGGTGGACTGTGGCAGACTTAGACGTGGAAGGAGTGGACAGGGCAAGGAGGTGGGCACATTTAGGGAGGAGACGGGGTGGGCCAGTGGGTTCGAAAAGGTCAACACAGGACAGGAAAATCTTTTTAGGGGCAGTTGGGGTGGACATGGAGGAAGGTGTGGGAGTGATGGTAGAGGGAGTGCTAGTAACTGGTGTAGGTGTGCCGGACATGGACATGGATGCAGGTGCCTGTGCAGTATGCTGAGGTGTGGTGGATGTGTGTTGGGTGGGTGTCTGGGAACGTTTGAGTGTTTTGGGAGGAGGGGGGGTGGACACAGTGGGATAAGACAGGCTGCCAGTGTAAATGGGGGGGGGTTGTCTGGGTGTCTGCAAGTCTGGTGAGTGTGCTGCATGTGTTAGTCAATGTTGTTGTGGTTAGTGCAGGTGTGGTGTCTGGGGTGGATAGCTGGATGTCTGATGTTGTGGTGACTGCAAGAATGGGGCCAGCAACAGTGACTGAGGGTGCAGTGCTTGTGGGTGTGCATGTTGAGGTGACAGACAGGGAGGCAGGAGAGGTGGACACACTGGGGGAAGTGGATGTTGTCGTGAGTGCCTTTGTATGTTGGCTGTGTGTATGCCTGTGGTGGGAAGTGTGGTGCTTGTGCTTCTGTGTGTGCTTCTTGTGTGTTGAGTTGTGTGCATGGCTGTCTGAACGTGTGGTTGGGATGGGTGAAGGGTGTGGGGTGCTGGAAGGAGCAGAGGTGGTTGGAGGGGGGACGGAAATACCAGGGACACTCGCTGCTGTCAAAGAGGAGGCCAGAGCCTGAAAAGATCTCTGTAGGACAGACATGGCACCATGAATACCTTCGAGGTAAGCATTGCATTGCTGCATCTGGGATTCTAGCCCCTGGATGGCATTCATGATGGTTCTCTGCCCTACTGAAATGGTCCTCAGGAGGTCAATAGCCTCTGCCGTGAAGGCAGCAGGATTGACTGGGGCAGGGGATGAGGGGCCTGGGGCGAAGGAGATGCCCACCCTTCTGGGTGAGCAGGCATGGGTAACTGGGTGGGGAGCACCTGGGAGGGCGGTGATGATATGGGGGTGGTGGAAGATGATACAGAATGTGTGGGCCCACTTGGGTCCGCCACCACCAGGGAGCTCCCAACGGAGGAGGTATCAGAGTCACTACCTCCAGTGGTAGTAGCCTCCCCCGTGGTACTCCTCTTGCCCTCCAACCCACTGGTCCCCTTGGCGTCGGTAGACTCTGCCTCCCTGAAACCGTGGGCTGCTGCATCCCCACTCGCCGGTGCCACTGCTCCCTCACCAGATGATGCTGATGTACACAGACAACACAAGAGCAAAGGGGTGGGGAGACAAAACATGAGAGATATCTGTAAATACCTGAATGGATGCACAAACTTGGTGCACAGACTCCCACCCAGCTTACACACCTACACGCAGCACCTACAACTATAGTCATGCCTACGCCCCCGACTAGTGGCCACAACTCTAGCATACAGCTCTTCTCCCACATGACACAAGGACCTGATGACCTGTCAGAGCTGCCCCTAATCATCTCAGTGCCCATGGGGGCAGGACTGCTGGTATACACCCATCAGAGTTCCTGGCACTAGACAGCATACATACTACAGCACGCTCAGACATCCATCAAAGAGGCATGAAATGGTGTTGGTAATCACCCCCTTGTGGCTGGTGTGCAGCCTTCAAGCGCCCATCCAATTCTGGATATGCCACCGCCAGAATGCAGCACATTAGGGGGTCAGGGTTCGATGTGCACCCTTTCCTCGTTGGGAGGCCTTCACTAGCTGGGCCTCGCAGGACTTCCTGGCCCAGCGCCGGAGGTCTTCCCACCGCTTTTTGCAGTGGGTGCTCTGCCGGTTGTAGACCCCCAGGGTCCGTACCTCCCTGGCGATGGCCTGCCAGAGTGCCCTCTTCTGATGGGCGCTGACCTGTATGGGACACACAGAAAAGAAAAACAGAGTTCAGGATATGGCCATGTGATACCGCTGACTATACGTCCCCTATGGGATGGACACATCACAAGTTCATTTCACCACCTCACTCACGGTACTTGCCACACAATCTACGCCTGTGCAAGTACATACCGACAACACATGCATACAGGCATCTGCCACCATCACACACATCCATCCACGTCATTCGCCTACTCACCTGCACCTCTGGTGGCCCATATACCTTGGCATACAGGGGTAGGACCCCGTCCACCAGCTTCTCCAGCTCCTTCGTGGTGAAGGCCGGGCACCTTTCCCTTGTGACTCATGCTAAATGAGTAACCAGAGTCAGGACACAGTAGCAAACTGATGGGGTACTTCCATGCACAGGATCCGGGTGTCAAGTGAAATTTGGGTGACGACATGGCGTATGCCCTGCAGCAGTGTGCACTGTCACCACTGGCGGCGATCATGATAGGCCCAGGTTCCCCACTGATAACCATTTTAACGAATGAATGGGTGCACGGCGGTGGACACCGCCTCACGCCATGACAACAACCGCCAGTGGAATGAGGTTACTTCCACTCCTACATATCTGGATGGCAGGAGACTGCCATTTTGCTAGCACAACATAGATATTTCCTGGTCATGGGCCCCATTCAGGACCTATGAACCCCAGCCTTTAGTCGCATGCCCACATGAGTGTTTGTTCCCCACATCAGTCCAGATGTATCACTGCATACATGTCCCTACAGTTGTACATCATACATCGCTTGTGTGTCCCTCATATGTGTTCTCTCCTCCCTCTAGGTACACACCCATGTGGTGAGGGAGGGCCCCATCTGTGTACAGACCTCTTGTTGATTTGGATACCATGGTGGAACATCACATCATTGTCACCTATGGACTCATTCGTACAACAATCCATGAGCTATGTGCATTACTGTATCCTGTCCTGAGACCCGCTAATCGGAATCAACCTACTGAAGTGCAAGTGCTCTCTGTACTCCATTTCTTGGCTATGGGCTCATTTCAGGTGACAGTGGGTATGGGTGCAGGGTTCTCACAGCCAATGTTTAGCCTCATCCTGTCCAAATTCCTGGATGCATTTGTACCACACCTGCAGACATATGTAAAGTTTCCCCAAAGGGCTGAACTCCCTGCCATCAAGTCAGACTGTTAAGCCTTTGCTAACATTCCCCGTGTGATAGGTGCCACTGATGGCACCCACATAGCTCTCATCCCCCCAAGAGTAAATGAACAGGTGTACAGAAACAGTAAGAACTTCCACTCAATGAACATACAATTGGTGTGTACTGCAGACCAGTACATTTCACATGTGAATGCCATGTTTCCAGTATCAGTCCATGATTCATTTGTCCTGAGAAACAGCAGTGTACCACACATGATGGATCAACTACAAGGGGACAGACGATGGCTCCTAGGTGAGTGTGTATGACACTGGATCAGTACATAGCTGACAGCCAGGCTGTCTGCAAGTAATGGCAGTTTGTTACAGTACTGTTTCAAACACTTTTGCAGGTGATTCTGGCTACCCCAACATGCAATGGCTCCTGACACCTGTGAGGAATCCTAGGACAGATGCAGAGAGGAATTACAGTGAGGCCCATGGACGTATTAGGAGGGTGATAGAGCGCACTATAGGTCTCCTGAAGGCTAGATTCTGTTGCCTCCATCTCTCTGGGGGTTCCCTGTGCTATGGCCCTGAGAAGGTGTGTAGAATAGTGGTGGCCTGCTGCATGCTGCACAACGTGGATTTGAGGAAAGCTCTCCCCCTACTAGAGGAGGAGGGTGCTGTATATCCAGACCTGCTTCCTCTGAGAGGAGATGAGAGTGATGGTGAGGATGATGAGGGGGAAGATGTCCATTCCAGGAACCAGCTGATCCAACTATACTTTCAGTGGCTATGAGGTACTGTTCACTGATGATGTTGTCTGCTCTGCATAATGTCTGTCTGACTTATTCATTATGGAGATGTGGGGTCTGTAGTCATTGACACTGTTACCTGAAGAATAAGGTGGCATGTGCCATGGAAACAAACATGGTGTACATTTATGTTTAATCCAGACAATGTTGTGCGTGGGGTACCATTCCTGCAATAAAGGTCTGAATATGAAATTGACTGGCAAATGCATTCACATTTACAATTGATTCAACATTTTAACAGGGGACATACGAATAGGTGTAAAGTGTTTTATTTGGTGTCATAAATGCATTGGTGCGCTTCACAGAGATAGGGAGAGGGCTAATGGTGGATGTCCATACTAGGTACATGGGCTCAGCTATTGGCAGTAGGTACAGGTCCATCTGTCCCTTGCAAGTTGTTAAGTTGCTATTGGCAGGTGAGGATGGTAGCACAGTGGCACACTTGGGAGACAGTCCATGTCAGTGTCACATCTTAGTGGGGCCTTGGTCTTGGCAGGTGTTCCTGTGCCATATCTGGGTCTGAGGGACCGTTTTGAGTGTCTGGTGCTGGGCTTCATGAGTAGGGATGCTGGTCTCCTGTGTGTCCTCTGCCAGTGCCACCCGTCCAGTTGCTGCTGCTGATGTTGATGTTGAGCGCTGGTCTGTGTCCTGGGCAGTGATAGGGGCTTCCAGGTTTGTGGGGATCTCAGGCTGGGTTAGGTAGTGGTGCTGTAGCACCCCTGCAATAGTGGCCATGGTGGCACTGCTACATGGTCTCTTGATGTTGGGCTCTCTGCAGCCTTTGACTCCAGGGTGGCCAGGATATGGCCCATCCTCTCTTGTTTATGGAGGTCACCTCCTGGGCTGCAGCATCCATCCTTTGGCCTCCCCCAGGGTGACTGATACACTCCCACTGGGTCTAGCCTCCTGTGCCTGTGTCCCCTGCACAGGTCTGGCAGTACCATTTGCACTGGGGCCATCGTCATCCTGCCTGTTAGTAGGTGGAGGCTCTGACCTTTGTCCTTGTGTTCCACCAGTCTGTGACTGGACACACTGGTGTGGGGTCGTTTGGCCAGAGCTGTTGTTGATGGTTGGGTGGTAGGGGTGTCAGTGGTGTCCTGGGTAGGGCTGCTGGAGGATGGGCCAGGGTATTCCACACTGTCCACACTTCCCTCTCCAGTGTCCTGAGTGGGGCCTCTGTCCATGTGGGGCGCTGGCACTCTTTGGCCTTTTCGTCAGGGTGGCATGGGTGGTGGTGCCTGCAGGAGGGGAATGGACATGTATGTTACATGTGCTACTTCGAATAAGGATGCACAGGTCTGCCCTATTTTGTGCTGTTTCTTCCCCTGTCGGGACATGCAGGGACCTATTGTGGGGTTGTCATTGCATTTTGCATGGGATATGGAGGTGCATTGTGGGTGCAGTGGTGCCATTGTGATTCCTTGCAGGGGTAGGTGGCTTTGCACAGGGGGAGGGATGTGGGCCTGTTGGTGGGTTTGTGGGTATGCAGGGTGACTGGATGTAGTGATTGTGGCCTGGGTGGGGTAGTTGTCCTGGTGGAAGTTGGAGGGGTGGGGTGGCGCATGCATTAATGGTGTGGTGGTTATGGAGTAATTGTAGATGACTTACCCGAGTCCATTCCTCCAGTGAGGCCCTCACGGTGCAGGATGGCCAGTACCTTTTCCTCCCAGTCGGTGTACTCGGAGGGTGTAGGTGGGGGTCCTCCCCCAGTCTCCTGTTCCACAATGTAGTGCCTGGATGCCATCAATCTCACCTTCCCGCGCAGGTCGTCCCATCGCTTGCGGATGTCGTCCCTCGTGAGTGGATGGTTTCCCACGTTGTTTACAATCGTCTGCCATAACTCCATCTTCCTGGCGATGGGTGTGTGCTGGACCTGTGCCGCAAAGATTTGTGGCTTGACCTTCAGTATTTCGTTCTTAGCTCCCTATCTGTGAAGTGCAGGTGCTTAGGGGGTGCCATGGTGTTTGTTGTGGGTGGTGTGATGTGTGGATGTTGGTGAGGGTGCTATTGTGTGGTTGGGTGTGTGACATGTGTGTTGTTGCGTTCAGTGTGTTGTGTTGTCAGTCTCAGTTGTCCTACTGGCGATGCAAAGGATTGTGGGATGTGTATGTGAGTGTTTTATAGTGTTGTGGATGTGTGTCCGGTGTGCGGGTTTCAAACTTACCAATGTGTGCATTTCTTGCTGTTGGGTCCACTTGCTGGCCATGACGGTCTGTACGGCCAATGGTCGTTCGACATCCACTATCCGCTACAGTAATTTGTGCATCATTTTTTGGAGGGAATTTTTCTGCTTGGCGGTGGCTGGGTGGGGTGTGCAGCCTTTCCGCCATGAAGGGCCCTGGCGGTGGCTGGAGGTAGCAGAATTTTTGGAGGTTTCTGTTTTTGGCATCATTATATGGCGGGTTTCTGTTCACCGCCAATGGTGGTCTTCTGTTCACCGTCGCCACAGCGGGTGACGGTGTTTTCCGCCATGTTCATAATGACCCCCTTAATCTTCATATCACCCACATTTCTTTGACTTTAGGAAAACTAACAAATAACTAATCGGAATTCATTCTGTTCACTAAAAATAAGGACGTTCATACTTAGAGGGGGTTTCTTAATTTCTGGAGGCAGAGACTGTGAAGGAACTCGGGAGTAGGGATGACATGTTAAGATGTAGAGATGCACACACCTGCAGCAGAGAATCCAGTGCTGTGCGTTACAAATTAATCCATCTGTGTATGGTCCTCTTGGACCACAGTGAATCACCTCTAGAAACTGAGGCCAGCCCAAGGATTGAAAAAAGTCCTGAGGTGTTGCTGGTTTAAATAATCTCTCTTCATTCAGAAACACTGACAAACTTGATGAGGAGAGTAAAATTAACTTCAGGAAGAAAACTGAAAGTGTATGTCTTCTGAACCTCCAGTTACAACTTTCTGCTTTCTTATTGTGGTGTTTAAAGGCAGCTTGGTAATCCCTAGAATTGTCATACCTGCAGTGGGGGCACTTCTTGTTACCTTTCTACACATCACAGAGAGAGACACTGATGTCAAAGTTACAGGGGACTAAAGTCTTGCGATATACAGCTTTTCTGAACAACAGTCCTCAGCAGACATGAGAGCCTTTCGCTTGGTCCTTGTCTGTTTTTTATGTTTTTGTTTTAATATCTATCCATTTATAGTATTATGCTTTTACCATACTTCGCTGGCATTTTTCAGGAGCCATGTACTATTTATTGTCAGCTTTTCTGTGGCTTCAGTTTAAAAAGTAATGACTGTACGTGAAGTATGGTATGTAGTTTAGATCTTTATCCTGGTAAGTGCCTTTTCACTACCAGCCAGGGAACCTCCACCTCATAACCATTACAAGCTTTGGTCTCTCTATTTTCCCTCCATTTCCACGTGTTTATCTTACTTGTCGTTGCTAGATTCAGTTGGCCACATTGTGCTTTGATTTCCAGCGTGTGGAAGCCGGTGGTGGATGCAGAAAAGGCAGCTTGATCCCAAACTCTTGTTGCAGCATATTGTGCACTCAACAATAACAACATTGGTGGCCAACATGCACATCATTGATATCTGATTAGCCAGGGCATGTGTACCTGGCTGTGCGGCAGCATCCCATTCTTTAATTAGATTATGTGATGGACGTCTTTATATCTCCTGCCAATACTATGTCACAACACCAAGCTAACTACTATGTAACTCCAAAAAAACACAACAAATGAGTAGAAGTTAAGGGAGGGGGGTGGTGAGGGGGCTGAAAGGAAAATTTAAGAGAATATTAGCACCCATCATGTCTAATTATAAAGATCAAAATATGGAAATTATTCCCCGTTTTTGGTATTTCTACAGATGAGTTTTTGAAGATTGGTGGTTTCCTGGTATCTGCTACAGCACCTTGTCTTCTACTTTCAAGCCACACAAACAATGGAGTAGCAAGAAATATAAAATTACCCAAACTTTGAAGGATACCTTTTGTAGGAAGCTGGCTTTTTATACAGTGGACCAAAAAGAGGTACACTGTGTAAAGAGTCCAAGCAAATCCCAGAGGAATTACAGAGGCACAAATTACACCCCAAATGCTCTCTTTTGTGGTAGTGTGGGCGAGCAGTTGGGCATATCAGAGGGTGCTGCTAAGCAAGTATTGCATACACAAAGGCAGTAAGCGAGGCACACACTCAACAAAGAAATCCGACACCAATTTATTTTAAAAATAACACATACTTTTATATACATTTTGATACCAAGATAACCAGAATCAGGTGAGTACATTTCGAGTTATAAATTGTTATTATTTTCAAAAGTTGACAGTCAATTTTGGAGCAGTAATATTATCCTATGGGAAAAACATATACTGCAAATGGGTACTTAGCGGCAACTTACAGGACCCATCTTCTGGAGTTAAGGTAAGTATGGGACAAGGTCCAAGGCAGCACCAACAGGCCACTTCGGGAGGCACTGGGTGCCCGTCTGGAGAGATGCTTTTCAGCATCTGGTGCTCTAGGGCCAGATGTAGGAAGACAGCAAATTGCAAGTTGCAATTTGCGAGTCCTTCCGACTCACAAATTGCAACTCGCAATTTGCTATGCTGAACGGTGTCTCAGACACCGTCTGCGACTCGCTATGGGGTCGCAAAGACCCACCTCATTAATATTAATGAGGTGGGTCGCAATTTGTGACCCCATAGAGAGTCTGGGCACTCACGGGGATGGTGGCCTGCTGGAGACAGCTTTTAAATAAGGCAGTTTTTTTTTTCAAAGTGCAACCCGTTTTCCTTAAAGGAATTGGATGCTGAAAGAAAGAGATTGGGAAGAACATGTAGAAAGATCACAATATGATAATACCTAGAGGAGACAAAAGGGTAGCAGGGGTCGAAGCGGCAGACGAGGACTGGAAGGAAGGGTCTGATATGAATGAGGATGCAGCAGGAAATGACAGTAGCCTGTATAACTTTCGACCGCCCCCTATACGAAGGTTACAATTGATAGCATGAGACACAGGAGAAACAAAGAAAAAGTAAATTTTAAAAACAAACAAATTGAGGGTAGGTATTATTGTCAACCCTTTTCAGATGAATTGGCAGCATGGACTGAAAAAGATCGGAGAAAACTACGTCCCAACAGGGGTCTTTCTAACCCTATGACCTAGCTATGGCAGAAGACTGTATACGGCAGGGACAGGGTGCCCCGGGTTAGTATTATCCATACATGCAGGAGTGCCTTGCAGTTTGGGAGATGTACGTCAAAGATAAACCGACTGAAGTGATACGTGGTAACAGACCAGATCAGAGGTTAAGTGGCAGGTTAACAGGTCCCCCACCCATCACTCAACTGACCCTCATTTTTAGGGGAGGGCAAGCACCAACATATGTGCCCTGGCCACAGATGGACAAAGAGAACTTAAAGAGAGCACTACCCCAACTGTCTGAAGGTGCAGGAAAATGGAGAGGCTGTTTTGAAAAACACACTACTGGAGTGAACCTTGCACTGGGCGACGTTAAGAGTTTGCTGAGTCCTCTAGCAGGAGATGAGGTAAACACCATATTTGCGAGAGCAGGACTTCCTCAAGTCACATTGACAAAAACGCAGTTTGACGGGTCTTCCTTTAACAGTGTCTGCCAGCATGTTTGGGATGCGTTTCAGCAGACATACCCAGACAGACCAGATACTGGAGCTCTTATGGCAGAAAGTATTAAGCTGACTGAGGACATTGCAGAGTTCATTACAATAATGAAAGAACAATAGATACAGGAGGTAGGATGTAATTGGGAAAATACGGGAGGAAATGCACTTTTATTTTACAATGTGTTAAAGAGAGGTCCTCCCACCAGAATACAGTGAAATTTTGACGGGTAGAGGGAATTGAGGCTAAACCAGGGCCAGAAATACAGGCTCACATAATACATTATTTTAAACAAAAACAAGAAAAGGATGAAGAGAGAACAAAGCAGGTAGAGAGAGCTACAGCTAAGTTGGTGCAACAGAAGCTTAAGAAACTGAGTACGGAAGGAGCACTTGTGACACCACCACCAGCAACTGTTGCAATACCAGTGCAGGGACAGGTATCAGGAGGGCAGATAGCAAGTGATATGGGGAGAAGACAAGGTAGTCCGTCTGGAGAACAAGGAGCAATGCAGGGGAGAAGACAAGGAGGAAATCGAGGGGGTCGGCAATGTTATTATTGCAGCAGGATGGGTCATTTTGTAAGGGAATACAGAACTAAGAGAAATGACGAACGTATGCAAGGATGACCCACCTCGCAAGGACAGGCAGCAAGGCTGCTGCAAATGCAATGGGGACCACAACAATATACAAGACAAACATACCCCAAATTCCTCAAGCTCAGTGGGTGGCACCACATGGGCCACTGCAGCAAAATGGGCCCCAAGCACTACAGGAGGACAAGCGCAGGTTCAAGTAGGAGGTATATTGGTGCAAGGAGGCAACCCCTTTTATGCACCACCCCAAGTATCCAGTGGCGCACTGACACCTAACTATGCCCAATGCCAAAGCTCACAGGTAGCAACTATGTGTCCAATACTATCGGTAACCCACAGATCAGAAGAGGAACCCACTATGATGGTAGCCATATAAGGTCGCCCCTATCAGTTTTTGATCAATACTAGGACCACCAAATCTTGCATAAAGGAAGGAACACTACCACTTTTGTGCAACTCAATGGACACACAAGGGTTTTCTAGGGCTGTCAGATGGGTTCCTTTCACTAATTCAGTAAACATGACTGTGGGTGACGCACAAATTGACGGGCCATTGTTATATTCCCCAGAGTCACCCGTCAACCTTCTTGGGAGAGATCTTATGAGTAAATTGAATATGACTATCTTGTTGCTGGAGGATGGATCGATGGTGTGTTACACACCCGGCAGGATATTGTCCCTCATAGCTCATGAAGAATCAAGGCAACAGGTCAGAGCAGTATCAGTCGACACAGAGGCTTTTTTGTAGGCCATATACGCTCCGATCGAACACACACAAGCGATGAAGGGGAAAATAGCGCAGTTACCAAAAGAATTGTTGTTTAGACCTCGCAAACCTATGGATTTAATGACAGAATGAGAGATGACAATGGTTATATCAGTTCTCGAGATAGGACCAACATATGCAGTACTCATCACATTTAACAAGAAACAGGTTATGCGGGCATCGATAGGGTTCACTGACCTCAAAGTCAAATTAAGGGATATTTCAGATGATGAATTGTTTGGTGAACACCCTTTGATTGAAACAGTTGTTTTTTAGATGGATATTTCCATTAGAATGCAGTTACAATACAGAACAGTGCCAAAACATGCACAAGGCACTACAATGAGAGAGGGAGATTTGGCAAAAGTACAGGCAGTACTGTGGACGAAAGGGCCACACGACATGGGACTGATTAAAGGAGCTGAGCCTGTGAGAATTACATTGAAACCTGGAGCCATATGGCCCAGGATACGTCAGTACCCCTTGTCTAAAGAAGCAGAAGAAGGTATTTTACCTACAATTCAAGTGTTACTTGAGCAAGGAGTGATATATGAAAGATCGACACCATGTAATATGGAGATTTTCCTGATAAAAAAGGCTAAGGGAAGAACCTGGAGAATGAAGATTTGCGCTCTTTGAACAATATAGTCATTCCAGAGTTCCCAGTGGTACCTGATCCATCAGTTATATTGACAAATATTCCCAAAGATGCTTCTTTCTTCTCTGTAATTGATTTGAAAAATGCGTTCTTTAGCATTTCATTACATTCAGACAGCCAATATTTGACCGGATTCGTATTTAAAGATACGCAATATTGCTACAGGAGGCTCCCACAAGGATTTTGCGAGTCTCTGAGCATTTTTAATCAGGCAGTTAAAAAAAGACTTCACATTCAATGTGAGAGTACGCTTTTACAATATGTAGATGGCATTCTGGTTTGTAACACTACTGATGACATACGTAGAAATGACACCATTAGACTCCTCTGCCCACTTGCAGATAAAGTTGACAAATATAAATTACAATATGTGCAGACAGAGGTCCATTTTTTGGAACAATTGATATCTAAAGAAGGGAGAAAGTGACACCTGACAGAGTAGAAAGTATTAGAAACATGCCTAAGCCCAATACTACCAAACAGATGCAGCAATTCTTAGGACTTTGTAATTACGTGAGGCAGTGGGTATTTGATTATGCTACGTTGACAGCACTACTTCTCACTGGGTTAAAGGAGTCCTCCGCAACTGCAAATAAAATATATTGGACAGATGAAGGTGAGACCGCGTTTCTGGAGCTAAAGAAATTGATCACAAATGCTCCAGTGTTAGATACACCCGATTATAACAATTCCACCTCTTTTGTCATTGCAATGGAATGATGATGACAGCAGTACTGACTCAAAAGACATCTAGGGGACATAAGCCAATTGCCTACTACAGTGGGCTGCTAGATCCTGTCATGAAAGGTCACTATCCATGCGAGAAAGCCCTGGCTATAGCAGCATTTGCAGTTCAGAAAAGCACCACTATAGTGATGGGATCACCTGTAACACTATGGGGGTCATTCAGACCTTGGCAGACGGCGGAGGCCGTCCGCCAAGGTACCGCCGACAAATGACCGCACCGCGGTCAAAAGACCGCGGCGGCCATTCAAACATTTCCGCTGGGCCGTCGGGCGCTCTCCAAAAGAGCGCCTGCCGGCCCAGCGGAAATGCCCCTGCAACGTGGACGCCGGCTCAGAATTGAGCCGGCGTAGTTGCAGGGGTGCGACGGGTGCAGTTGCACCCGTCGCGTATTTCAGTGTCTGCAAAGCAGACACTGAAATACTTTGTGGGGCCCTCTTACGGGGGCCCCTGCAGTGGCAGCGGTAAACCGGCGGGAGACCGCCGGTTTACCCTTTCTGACCGCGGCTGAACCGCCGCGGTCAGAATGCCCTTGGGAGCACCGCCAGCCTGTTGGCGGTGCTCCCGTGGTCGGTGACCCTGGAGGTCACCGGCCGCCAGGGTCAGAATGACCCCCTATATGTAGAGCATGCAGTATTTGCTATCTTGCAAAGCAGCAAGAGCACTGTCATGACTCAGAGAGTATCTGGGTACGAAGTAATACTTTCATTACCATCCTTGCAGGTGGTTAGATGTCACACAGTTAATCCAGCGATATTCTTTGCACACCCAGTTACTGATGACGAACAAGTACATGATTGTGCCAATTATGTGCCAGAAGAGGAGAGCAAGGTGGGAGAGGACCCCATCCCAGGGAGAATATTGCTCTTTGTGGATGGATCTTCTTTCACAGACCAAGAGACAGGAATTAGACATTCAGGAGCAGCATTTGTAATAGCCGAACAACAGGGATCGTCTGATACCTTGCAGATAGTGAGTAATGTACCATTACCCTCCCATTGTTCAGCACAAGCTGCAGAATTAGTGGCCATTATTGAAGTGTTGCAATATGCTGAGGGGCTAGAAGTCACTATCTATTCAGATTCATCATACGTTACAACCACTGTACATTCCAGCATTCACAAATGGGAAAGGAAAGAATTTCTTAAATCTGACAGGTCCCCTGTGAAGCATAAAGATTTACTGGCAAAGCTGATATATGTTTTAACTCTATCATCCAAGGTAGCAGTAATAAAATGTGTGGCACATACAAACAAGCAAGACCTTGTCTTCAGTGGTAATGCTCTGGCAGACTGGGCAGCCAAGGAGGCAGCCAAAACATCTACAAGTTATACAGAAGTAGAAGAACACACATTAGAAATGATGGTGAACAGGCAACAGAATGATTCTGAATCATCACCCCGTACACTGAGACAGCACAGTTACATTTACGTGAGTTGCAAGAGCAGGAAAAAACCACATCAGAGGGAGCTGTGGGGACAACCAGGATGTATACAATCACCAACAGATTTCACTTATAGGAAGGAAAGAACTGGGAAGCCTTTGATGCCACAAGTCCTGCTATATACAGTGCTAGAGCAACTGCATCTCCCCGCACCCACGACTAAAGAATATCTTCTTGCTACATTACAGGTAGATTAGTTTATACCACAACTATCGGAGATGATTACTATGTATATTGCTGAATGTGCAGTATGCCAACATTACAGCCCAAGACCCACGCTAAAAGTTATCACATCAACAATTCCCCGCCCAACAGGTCCATTTAAAAATCTACATTTAGATTTTGTTGACATGATTGATAGATGTAACAACTATAGATATCTAATAGTTGTAGTCTGTCCTTTCTCAGGGTGGATTGAGTCAGGACCTTGTGCACATAATGATGCCAAAGCAACAGCAACTTTTTGATATGAGAAGTAATACTTAGGTGGGGCATTGCAGAAGTGATCTGTTCAGATAATGGAACTTATTTTGTTAACGTTATTTTTCAACACATCGGCACCTCCCTGGGGATAAAACATAAACTGTCACCTGTCTATCATCCCCAAAGAAATGGTATAGTGGAGCGCCTTAACTGCCTATTGAAAAAACAAATAAGCAAATTGTGTGCTACATTGCATAAGAACTTGCTCCACTGCCTTTCGTTAGCCTTGTATGCTCTCAGAAATCAGACAGGAAGTGATCATCACCTGACCATGCATCAAATAATGACAGGGCACCCTATGCTGACTCCCTTAACAATAGCAAGGCAGAAGACAAATGCTGATAAGACAGCTGAGGTTTTGGAGAATGAGATGGGTTGTTATTTGTCTCAATTGCCGAAGTCTGCTAAGTTCTTCTCAAACAGGTGAAGCAACAGCAGAAGTGCACCACCATTTGTTGGATATTAGACGGGCCCTAGCTCCGTGTCAAACATCACCAGTGGTACAGGAACATTTAGAGAAGAACAAGGAGAAGAAGGAATAACACTGCTTTCTTTTAAACAGCGAGCAGAGCACCTTATGGGCTCTGCCAACAGACATTTATGGATTACTCTTTTGTTTTCTAGTTTATGTTTTATTAAATTTACATTGGTATTACAGTGGTATTATTTATGTATAGTATCATGCTCAAATATTGTGCGCTTGCGAAGAGAAGCATATGAGTATAAGAATATTCATGTAACTTATTAGATAATATGTGGTACCAGCATTTGACAGAAGTAGGTATGCAAACTACTAATTAATCTTGCTTAGTATGCTCTTTAATTCCAGATGCCAGTGATTCAGATAGATTACATTCATCTAAAAAAGTATCTCCTAATGTTACACAGTGTCTTTTACATCTTTTTCTGTGTAGAATGAGGGCACGGATGCAACCTTTGCAGGTACAACAGGGAAAATTTTTAGTAAACATTACACAGTGTGAGGAAGAGATAGCTGACATAATGAATGTTTTGACCGACCGTAAAGAAATAGAGGCGAAAATGAAGGCAATGGCTAGAATAGGGGTTCTAAGGTACAAGGGGGATAGGTGGAAGGCTAGAATATTAGAGCAAGGATTCTTAGGGGTATCATGACCTACTCTTTTTTGTAAAGACTATGCAGCCACACCTAGGCCCTATGATTGTCAGGAGAGGCCATATCTCAGGGTAAATGGTTCAATATACATCCATGGTCAATGGCACCATGGCGCAACGTTTGCTTGCAGAGCTCTCTCCTTATAGAGAGGGAGTAAAAACAACACTAACGCACAACAGAACTGTCAGGCTACATAGGATGAGAACATACAAAGCTTAGCATGGATAGAAACACCTTCAACTCTTTGAGTGGGCCGAACAGCCATTGCCTTTTCTTTATGTTTCAGAGGGAACGGAACAGTCTCGGTAGGGAAGAACGTCAATTGCATCACCACAAGGTATAATGCTGACATGCAATGGGGCACCTCCAATCTGATGGACTATTGGCAGTGCGAAGAATGGCTGTATACGCGACTTCCTGCAGGATAGAGTGGTCTCTGTTCTTTAGTCACTGTGCACACCCCTCCTTGGTGAATCCAGGAGTGGACATTTTGAAGCTACATAATCATCTCAGGGCCGTCTAACGACCTTGTTACATCATTATCGGAAGAGAAGAACTACTGAGTATTTTGGCACTACAACTTGGGCAGAAATTCCACAGGACTATCGGTTGTTCAATGATGCTCAGTGGTTTTTTGGTAGCATTCTCCCAATCATCCAAGTGAATGCCACTGCTCGTTGGTTGCAAATAACACACTGGGAACTGATGAATTCCATCAATGCTACGGAAGATGGTTTCAATGCAGTCAAAGAAGAGTTGCGGGCAGTGCAAGTAATGCTTATGCAACATAGGTATGTGCTGGACTTGATGACGGCTATGGAGGGAGGGGTTTGCGCCTAGATCGGTACGGCTTGCTGTACATACGTGCCAGCTAACAATGCAGACAATGGAACAATAACAGAGGCCATACAGACTTTGCATAATCTGCAGAAGAGTATGGTAGAAGAGGTAGGGTGCCCCCAACAAGTGGTTTCCAGGTTTTTTTTGTGGATGCCGTCCTGGTTACCAGAGTTGCTTAAAGGACTTCTTTCAATCCTTGTGGTGATCATTTTGATGTATTGTCTTAACCAGATTATTGTAGGATGTTGTAAATCTAGTAGTCAGAAATTGGGAGGGGTGTTCACTAGTAGGCTAGGTAGTAAAGTGTGGAAGGTGAAGCAGAATGCATACACTGAGATAGGTGCATTGGACAGGAAGGGTGAGCAAGTAGTTGAAAATTCAACTAGGGGGGAATGTAATGGGCCTCAGGAAAACAAAATAAGGCCTACTTTGGTCAACACATGACTTAGAAGGGAAACATGCAGAAGTATACATTGTACGAGAGAAATAGAGGCCTTAAGCTGGGTACAATGTTAGACTGGAATGCAAGGACAGGAAGGAGAATGAAGGAAGAGGCCAGGTGCAGGGCATAGCAGTTACACTTGGACTACGCATACCACAGATAATTTAGAAGGACACATACACATCGGGAGAGCCTGAGCCACTTTCTAATACCAGGGTTAGGAGAAGGGGTAAATCATGACAAGCCTAAAAGGGAGACACAAGATGTTTGTGTTCCAAGGCTGGCAGGGAGTGGGAGACAGACTGTAAAACTTCAAACACACCAAAAAGGGTACACAGTTCCTAGACATCAAATATAGAGGCACAGGTTCAACTCCGATACTTCTAATATTTAGACGTACAGGCCCTCACACATACATTGGATGTCATGCTTCATCATGGGGCCCGCTCCACGCCAAACCGGCGCTGCAGTGTCTGACTGGCCCCCAAAGGGGGCACTTTGCCGGAGATCTTTAATAACAGCATATGCCAAAAACCAGGGTAATGGAAGTATTCAAACCTGCCCTTCAGAACAAGTGAAGAGCAGAAGAGAGAAAAAGAACAAAATAAAATTGGCTCAAGAACCTCCTAACAGTAAGTGTTATTGAAATGGAGGGCCTTCATCAACATTAAAAACAAATCAGGAGTGGACAGGGAATTAGCATCCCCCACTCTTGAAAAACAAAGAAGGCTAAATCGGGACACTCTTCCCTTTAGCTTCAGTATGTGGTCATTGCAGGAGGCTGGCCTGGCTTATAGTGGGTACCTTGTGGTATTTACACCCTGTGCCAGGTCCAGTTATCCCTTATTAGTAGAATAGAGGTGTTTCTAGTATCTTAGGCTGATAGAAGGTAGCTATGGCAATGCTTAGGCTGAACTAGGAGACATGCAAATCTCCTACTATACCACTTATATCATATAGCACAATATCATAAGGAAACACAATACACAGAGTTACTAAAAATAAAGGTACTTTATTTTTCTGACAATATGCCACACGTATCTCAGTGAGTACCCTCAGTAAGAAGGTAAGTAATATACACAAGTTATATGTACACAAACCCAAAACAGGTAAGTAAGAGTAAGAAAAGTAATGCAAACAGTGTAGAATTACAATAGGATGCAATAGGTAAACAAAGGTCTAGGGGCAACACAAACCATATACTCCAGAAGTGGAATGAGAATCACGAATGGACCCCAGACCTATGGGAGCTTGTAGAGGGTCGCTGGGACTGTAAGAAAACAGTCAGGGTGTCCAAGATACCCCACCCCAAGACCCTGAAAAGTAGGAGTAAAATACACCTACTACCCCAAAAGGACACAATAATCGTGATAGGGGGATTCTGCAAGAACCACAAACCCCAGCAAAGCACTGAAGACGGATTTCTGTACCTGAGGACCTGCAAAGCAAGGGAACCAAGTCCAAGAGTCGCGATAGTGTCCAGCGGGGGGGCAGGAGCCCAGGAAACCCCAAATGAAGGAGGAAGGAAGCTGCCTCTGGATGGAAGAAGCTTAGGATTCTGCAACAACGAGGAGAGCTAGGAACTTCTCCTTTGGATGGAAGATGTCCCACGGCGTGCTGAAGGTTGCAAAAGTGTTCCCAGGCAGAAATACCGCCAACAAGCCTTGCTAGCTGCAAGGGTCGCGGTACAGGTTTTTGGGTGGTGCTGGGGACCAGGAAGAACCAGGATGTCGCCCCTCGGAGGAGGAGACAGAGGGGGCGCTCAGCAACTCAGAGAGCCCCCACAGAAGCATGCAGCACCAGCAGAAGTACCAGAGCAGGCACTTAGAAGATTTGTGAACCGGAGCTGGCTCAGAGTCACAAATGAGGGTCCCACGACGTCGGAGTCCAACTCAGAGGGTTGAGCACTGCAGGATGCAGTGCTGGGGACCCAGGCTAGACTGTACACAAAGGAATCCTTGGAGGAGTGCACAGAAGCCGGAGCAGCTGCAAATCGCGCAGTACACAGGTTTGCAGTCTAGCATGGGGAGGCAAGGACTTACCTCCACCAAACTTGGACTGAAGGATTGCTGGACTGTGGGAGTCACTTGGATAGAGTTCCTGTGTTCCAGGGACCACGCTCGTCAGGATGAGAGGGGACCCAGAGGACCGGTGATGCAGTCTTTTGGAGCCTGCGTTAGCAGGGGGAAGATTCAGTCGACTCACAGGAGATTTCTTTTTGGCTTCCAGTGCAGGGTGAAGGCAGATGACCCTCAGAGCATGCACCACCAGGAAGGAGTTGAGAAAGCCGGCAGGATGAGGCGCTACAATATTGCTGGTAGTCGTCTTGCTACTTTGTTGCAGTTTTGCAGGCGTCCTGGAGCAGTCAGCGGTCGATCCTTGGCAGAAGTCAAAGAGGGAATTGCAGAGGAACTCTGGTGAGCTCTTGCATTTGTTATCTGAAGAATACCCCAGAGGAGAGACCCTAAATAGCCAGAAAAGTAGGTTTGGCTACCAAGAAAGGAGGATTGGCTACCAAGAAAGGTAAGAGCCTATCAGAGGGATCTCTGACGTCACCTGCTGGCACTGGCCACTCAGAGCAGTCCAGTGTGCCCCCAACACCTCTGTTTTCAAGATGGCAGAGGTCTGGGACACACTGGAGGAGCTCTGGGCACCTCCCCTGGAAGGTACTAGTCAGGGGAGTGGTCACTCCCCTTTCCTTTGTCCAGTTTTGCACCAGAGCAGGGCTGGGGGATTCCTGAACCGGTGTAGACTGGCTTATGCAGAGATGGGAAACATCTGTGCCCATCAAAGCATTTCCGAGGCTGGGGGAGGCTACTCCTCCCAAGCCCTTCACACCTATTTCCAAAGGGAGAGGGTGTAACACCCTCTCTCAGAGGAAATCCTTTGTTCTGCCTTACTGGGCTGCCCAGACCCCAGGAGGGCAAAATCCTGTCTGAGGGGTTGGCAGCAGCGGAAACCCCAGAAAGGCAGTTTGGCAGTACCCGGGTTCTGTGTTAGAGACCCGGGGGATCATGGAATTGTCCCTCCAATACCTTAATGGTATTGGGGGAACAATTCCATGATCTTAGCCATGTTACATGGCCATGTTCAGAGTTACCATTGTGGCGCTATATATAGGTGGTGATCTATGTATAGTGCACGTGTGTAATGGTGTCCCCGAACTCACAAAGTCCGGGGAATTGGCCCTGACCGATGTGGGGGCACCTTGGCTAGTGCCAGGGTACCCACACACTAAGTAACTTGGCACCCAACCTTCACCAAGTGAGGGTTAGACATATATGTGACTCTAAGTTACTTATATGCTGTGAAAAATGGCTGTGAAATAACGTGGACGTTATTTCACTCAGGCTGCAGTGGCAGGCCTGTGTAAGAATTGCCTGAGCTCCCTATGGGTGGCAAAAGAAATGCTGCAACCCATAGGGATCTCCTAGAACCCCCAATACCCTGGGTACCTAAGTACCATACACAAGGGAATTATATGGGTGTACCAGTGTGCCAATGAGAATTGGTCAATTTAGTCACTAGCCTGCAGTGACAAATTTAGAAAGCACAGAGAGCATAAACACTGAGGTTCTGGTTACTAGAGCCTCAGTGATACAGTTAGGTACCACACAGGGACCACATATAGGCCACACACTTATGAGCACTGGGGTCCTGGCTAGCAGGATCCCAGTGACACATAACAAACACACTGACAACATAGGTTTTTCACTATGAGCACTGGGCCATGGCTAGCAGGATCCCAGTGAGACAGTGAAAACATCCTGACATATACCCACAAACAGGCCACAAGTGGGGGGTAACAAGGCTAGAAAGAGGCTATCTTCCTACAGTCATATATACGGTCAACATGTTTCGCGCCCCCGGTTTCCCTACTGCTTATGCAGCGCTTCGTCAGGACCAATAATTGCAACAATCTTTCTGCTATGCTGAATGCCTCCAATGGGTCATTTAAAAAGTGAATATTACTTACTTAGACACTACACTGGAAAAAGCCTAAATAAGCGAACCTGTATAAAAAAAAACAGATCGTTATCTGAGACACTTTCAAAATAACCAGACTGTCAGGAACACCTCATTGTGTGGTGAAAATCAGTGCAAAAGGTGTCGCCAAATAAAACCCATACATTGATAGGTATAAAATTATACTCCTTATCCTCCCATCCTAGGAGACGGGTTCCTTGGGATCAAACGAACCTTAGGACTCAAGTAACTCTAAATAAATCAAAAGGAAAAACAGATGTATGTAAGGTATATTTCAAGCGAAAATAGCTGATTCAACAATGGTCGCACCAGAAATCTATTATCAAAATGGGATGCCCCCAATGTTCTCATTATACGGAATGTAAAAGAATGGCTGACAGTGGAAGTACACATAAGGTCAGGCTCAAAAAAGAAAGTGGGGAAGCAGCTAGTAACGAAGGTACACATAAGCTCAGAACAAATGTGGATTGGATCAAGAACGGCAGCGGCAAAAAATGCCAACAAATTATGGTGGTCATTCTGACCTCGGCGGTAAAAGGCGTCTACCGCCGGTCAGAAACCCTCCATAATTCCGCCGCGGTCGCGGTAACCCGCCACGGTCATTCTGACCCGCAGCAGCCAAACCTCCGAAAATCCGACAGCCACAACAGACCGCCAGACCAGCGGTCGGCGGAAAAGTGGAGGTGACAAAACCTCCACCGTCACGCCAACAGAAATACGCCCATGCCATTACGACCCACGAATCCACGCGGCGGTCTTTCAAACGCGGTTTTCCATTGGCGGTACACACCGCCGCGGTCAGAATACACACAAACGAACAAAACTCAGCCACATTGGCCGATTTGAATTCCACACACCTGATACACATACACACACCACTCCCACACACACAATACAACATAAAACACACACCCACATCACCCACAAACCCCTTCGACCAAAATCCAAAAAGAAGCACTGAGAGACACAGCAGCGATCACAGAACACCATCACACAGAGGCACACTACACCATCACCCACACAATATCCACACACAAAACAACACACACCACCACACTCAACACACTTAACTACACATACTCCACCCCACACATCATACACACCACTCCATGGCACCCCAAAGACACCCCCGCTTCTCAGACGAAGAACTCAGGGTCATGGTGGAGGAAATCGTTCGGGTAGAGCCCCAGCTCTTCGGCACACAGATCCAATACA
The DNA here is from genome assembly GCF_031143425.1 of Pleurodeles waltl. NCBI lineage: Eukaryota > Metazoa > Chordata > Amphibia > Caudata > Salamandridae > Pleurodeles > Pleurodeles waltl. Next base: position 1,326,454,371 of record NC_090446.1, on the reverse strand, counting down.
CCAGCATTGCCCGGAGGACGGAGCTATGGCAGAGGATTGTCGACAGGGTCAACGCTGTGGGACAGCACCCCAGAAATCGGGAAGACATCAGGAAGCAATGGAACGACCTACGGGGGAAGGTGCGTTCCATGGTATCCAGGCACAACATCGCCGTGCAGAAGACTGGCGGAGGACCCCCACCTCAACCCCCACAATTTACAACATGGGAGGAGGAAGTCTTGAACATCCTGCATCCTGACGGCCTCGCAGGAGTCGGCGGAGGAATGGATTCTGGTAAGTTGAAGCTTCAATACTGCTTCCCCCCCACCTGCATGCCAAATCATACCCCAACCCTCACCCCCATCCTCGAACCCCACCCTCACCCCCACCCCCATCCTCATCCCCACCCTCACCCCCACCACCATCCTCACCCCCACCACCATCCTCACCCCCACCCCCAGCACACCTATTCCCTGCCAATGTCTCACCATCACAACCCACACATCCCAAAACCTAGGCCTGCATGCGTCCACTAAGCATGGACACCCATCACCAAAGCATGCCCAATGCATATACACATCCCCCCCACAAGCCACCCTCACCAAAGCCCCCACACACGAATGCCAGCACTTGGGGACACGGGAACCCACAGATACACCCATATGGCACACATTGAAACTATAACCATACCTCTATACCCCTGCAGGACCCGACCGCCAACACACCGCCACGGAGGGCCCAGAATTCTCCACACCCCCCACCCAAGAGGCCGTCAGCGATGACAGCAGCTCTGTCGACCTGGACACTGATGACCAGCCCGGACCATCGGGGACCTCTGGACAGTCGGTTCCCCTCACACAGGCACAGGCCACTACAGACCCAAACCCCTCTGGGAACACCAGCACAGCTCCCACCCAGCGGGCCCATGCCTCTGTCTCCAGGGTGCGTCAATCTGCGGTGTGTCTACCACTACAGGGCACCCAGGATAACCCACCACCCCAACAACAACAGGGACCTGGGGGCAGTGGTAGTGGGCACACCGGCCAGGGGGCAGAGGCCCAGGGAAACAGGGCAACTCGGAGGGCAGCTGTGCGACAGGGGGGGGACGGGCCCAGGGAACCCACTCTCCACGAGGCCCTCACCACCATCATGGGAGCATACAACCGCTCCCAGGAGACGATGGCGACGGTACTGGCCCGGTTCCAGGAGATCCAGGTACTGCAGGAGGAACACTATCGGGGGTACAGGGAGGACATCAGAGCCCTCACCTCCACCCTGGTTACCATGGTAGGGCTGCTGCAGGAACTCATCAACACCAGGACGGACACTCAACAACAACAAAGGGCCCCTGCCACTAGCCTGGACCAAGAACAGCCAACCACCTCCGCCGGCGCTAGTGGACAGGAGGCCCCCGCACAACAGCAGCCCACCAGACCCCCACCTCCTGCAGGAGAAGAACCACCCCGCAAGAGGGCCCTGAGATCTCGCAAGAAGACAGAGTAGGATGTCAAGACCCCCGCCAGCAAAGGATACCACCTGATGTCATCCCACTGTCCCACATTGTCACCCTGTCCATCCTTGAACTGCCCATGCTCCATCTCTCCACAGGCCTATGGACAATGCACCTGTGTGACTGTTACTCTGGACTCTGCCATGGACATTCCTTCACCATAGCCCCCACCCACTTGAAACCACCCATCCCATTTTGAGCACTGAAATAAACACCTATTTTGCACAAAACTATCTGGAGTCTGGCTGTGAATTCATAATATTGTAATTGACATGACAGTGCAAATATGTCCTTGTACATAGTGAAGTCAACAAACAGCTGCCACAAAGCTGTAGTCCATGGGGAAACGAAGCACAGGACTCGTAGTGGGGACCCCAGATCTGAAATAGGGAGGGAAAAGCCACAACTCAGTCATCATACACTGGGGCAAATAGACAGGCAGCAGAGATGCAGGAGAGTAGTTTACATTAACATAATTATGTTTGAATTGTTACCTGTGTCCTATTGGAAGTACTGTGCAATGATTCTGTCCCTGTTGTCTGTTTCATCCCCGTCGTCTTCCTCCTCTTCACTCTCCACAGGTTCCACAGCTGCCACAACACCACCATCTGGACCATCCTCCTGCAGGAAAGGCACCTGGCGGCGCAAAGCGAGGTTGTGAAGCATGCAGCAGGCCACGATGATGTGACACACCTTCTTAGGTGAGTACATTAGGGATCCACCTGTCATATGCAGGCACCGAAACCTGGCCTTTAGGAGGCCGAAGGTGCGTTCGATCACCCTCCTAGTACGCCCATGGGCCTCATTGTACCGTTCCTCTGCCCTGGTCCGGGGATTCCTTACTGGGGTCAGTAGCCACGACAGGTTGGGGTACCCAGAGTCCCCCAATAGCCGTACACGGTGTCTCTCTAGCTGTTCCATCATGTAAGGGATGCTGCTATTCCTTAGGATGTAGGCGTCATGCACTGACCCAGGGAATTTGGCATTTACATGCGAGATGTACTGGTCAGCCAAACACACCACCTGGATGTTCATGGAATGGTAACTTTTTCTGTTCCTGTACACCTGCTCCCTGTCTCTTGGGGGAACCAAAGCCACATGGGTCCCATCAATGGCACCAATGACGTTGGGAATATGTCCAAGGGCATAGAAATCACCCTTCACTGCAGCCAATTCGCCCACCTCAGGGAAAAGGATGTAGCTCCTCATGTATTTCATCAGGGCCGACAACACTCTGGATAACACCTTCGAAAACATGGGCTGAGACATCCCAGAAGCAATTCCCACTGTTGTCTGAAATGACCCACTTGCCAAGAAGTGGAGTACTGACAGGACCTGCACCAGAGGGGGAATCCCTGTGGGTTGGCGGATGGGGGACATTAGGTCGGGCTCCAGCTGGGCACACAGTTCATGTATAGTGGCACGGTCAAGCCGGTAGGTCAGGATAATGTGGCGTGCTTCCATTGTCGACAGGTCCACCAGCGGCCTGTACACGGGAGGATTCATCCGTCTCCTCGCCAAACCCAGCGGACGGTGCCTAGGAAGGACAACATGGAGCACACAGTCAAGCAACCCACAGGTACGTACTCACAGCTTGCACAGTAAACGATTCTCTATGCAGTGAATGTCGTGTCTGAGTGGCTATGCAAGGCCTAGGCCTGTGTGACGCAGTTGAAATTGAGCCATGTGGACCCTCGAAATGGCGGCTGCCTGACCTGTGAAGTGTGACAATGGGATGTGAGGTCAATGCGCTGGCGTGGCACACCGTGGCGGTAGGCGGTCGAAGACCGCGGCGCAAAGCCGCATTGGTTAACATTGAAGCCTATGGGTTTCAGGAGCCAATGGCGAAGGGCGCCGGCGGTGGCGGTACGCACCGCCGCGGACGTGACCGCCATTTTCTATCTACTTATTCACTTGCGACTTGAACTTTCACAGGAGAGGACCTATACTGCAAGTGTTGCTGTGACCTCGGTCTGGAAGGGACAATGGCTGCTGCGCCTGGGGAAAGGGCCCCTGCCTTCACTGGAGAAGAGTTGGAGAAACTTGTGGATGGGGTCCTCCCCCAGTATGCGCTACTCTACGGTCCTCCAGACCAACAAGTGAGTTTAATTCAATATGGATTTGGGGCCGCTGGCTGGCTTGGGGGCCTGGCGGGGGGCCTGGCGGGTATGGGGGGCATGTTGGGCCTGGCGGGGGGCCTGGCGGGGATGGGGGGCATGTTGGGCCTGGCGGGGGGCATGGCGGGGGGCCTGGCGGGGATGGGGGCATGTTGGGCCTGGCGGGGGGCATGGCGGGGGGCCTGGCGGGGATGGGGGGCATGTTGGGCCTGGCGGGGGGCCTGGCGGGGATGGGGGGCATGTTGGGCCTGGCGGGGGCATGGCGGGGGCCTGGCGGGGGGCATGGCGGGTATGGGGGGCATGTTGGGCCTGGCGGGGGGCCTGGCGGGGGGCCTGGCGGGGATGGGGGGCATGTTGGGCCTGGCGGGGGCCTGGCGGGGATGGGGGGCGTTGGGCCACTGGCAACGAAAATGCAGACAAACTTGAACGTGGTATTTCTCCCTCCCTGTACGTGTCACATAGGTCCGCGCCCATGAGAAGATCGGGATTTGGCGTGCCATCGCCAAGGAAGTCCGGACCCTGGGGGTCCACCATCGACGGGGCACCCACTGCCGCAAGAGGTGGGAGGACATCCGCCGCGGGACCAAGAAGACCGCCGAGTCTCTGCTGGGGATGGCCTCCCAACGTAGGCAGGGTGCCTGCCGTCAACTGACCCCCCTGATGTTCCGGATCCTGGCGGTGGCCTACCCTGATTTGGATGGGCGCGTGAGGGCAGCACAGCAGACACAAGGGGGTGAGTACAAGCATAATCTACTCTGTTGTCACGCAGTGGAGGTGTCTGGGTGGGGGAGGAGGGCTGTGGGTCCCCCTAGGCCAGGGCGATATCTGTAGGCTGGGCACCCCCATAAGCACCTGTGTCCCCAGCCACCACCCTCAGTAGTGTGCCAGTACAGCCATCCCTGGGCCGTGTCATCCATGGGTGCAGTTGTCAACTCTAGGCGTGTAGGGCATGTTCCACGGAATGCGTAGCGGACCCCAAGTGCGCAACTTAGTGCAGGGGGCATCTGTGTCTGTCATATCCGCTAACTGTACCGGTGATCCATGTACTCAAAATCTCTTTATTTCTCTCTCCCCCCCCCTTTTTGTTTGTCTTTCTGTGCTTGTGTGCATCAGCATCATCAGGCGGAGGAGAAGTGGCATCGGGGCAGGAGGGAGCTGCATCTCACATGGCCCAGGAGGGCCATGCCACAGAGTCTGACTGGACCAGTGAGACGGAGGGCGAGGGGAGCTCCACAACGGGGACGACTGGACCCTGCAGCGACACGGACACGTCCTCGGAAGGGAGCTCCCTTGCGGGGGGGGCAACATCCGTGCCCCCCGCCATTACAGGTACAGCCGCCACCCAGCGCACCATCTCCGCCCTCCCAGCAGCCCCTCAGCGTTCGCCACGTGCCCGCTCTGCCAGGAAGCCGGGCATCTCCTTCGCCCCAGGCACCTCAGGCCCTGCCCCAGTTACCCCCGCTGCCCTCAGTGAGGAGGTCATTGACCTCCTCCGAACGCTCATTGTTGGGCAGACTACCCTTTTGAATGCCATCCAGGGGGTGGAGAGGGAGGTTCATCGCAGCAATGCGTACCTGGAGGGCATTCATTCGGGTCAGGCTGCCCATCAGCGATCGTTCCAGGCTCTGGCCTCAGCACTGACGGCAGCCATTGTCCCTGTCTCCTGCCTCCCTCTACTAACTCCCTCCTCCCAGTCTCCTGTTCCTCTGCCTGTCCCACCCACACCATCAGACCAGCCTGCACACACCTCAACACCCAAGAGCAGCTCATCCAAACATAAGCACCACAGATCACGCAGACATTCACACAAGCAACATTCCGATGCAGACATGCCAACAGTCACTACCACCTCTGTGACCCCCACCTCCTCGTCTCCCTCCTCCCTCCCTGTGACGTCTACACTCACACCTTCATTCACCTCACCATCAGCCAGTGTTTCCATCACCAGCACACCCTCCAGTACAGTCCGCACACGTGCAGTCACCACCCCCACTGCCATTTACACGTCCCCTGTGTCCTCTCCCACTGTGTCTGTCACCCCCTCTTCCACACCACACAAACGCAGCCACCCACCCACCCAACAGCCATCCACCTCACGACAGCCTCCCGCTCCTGCACCTGCACCCAAAGACAGCAAACTTGTTTCGCCTACAACCACATCCTCTCCCTCCACTCCCATACCCACTGCACCTACCACTCTCCATTGTCCCAAGAAAATCTATCTCTCTACTGCTACCTTCTTTCCTGACCCTGAGCCCCCCCCTCCTTCTCGTCGGGGTAAGAAGAGCACCTCAGCCACCACCAGCCCTGCAGCCCCCTTGACAAGGGTGCAGGGGTATTGGAGCCCACCAGCCCGCAGGTCTGGATCTTCGCCCAGCAGCAAAGGGACAGCCAGCCCACCCCCTGGGAAGAGGAGCAGAAGGCGGAAGGGGCGCCGCAGGAGCCCGGGTTCTATATCCCCCCAGGACACTAGCCAGCCACCGTCACCAGCCACAGCTCCAAAGGGAGGAAAGGGCCACAGACTCCCGACTAAGGAGGGCAAGGGCAGCAAGGCGGAGAAGTCAGGCAGCAGGCCTGCTACCCATGGAGGACCCGTCACAGCTGCCCAGGAGGAGCCCGCAACCCCCATAGCCGCTGCCCAGGGAGGAACCGGCACAGCTGCCCCGGGAGAGCCCACCACCCCCATAGCCGCTGCCCAGGGAGGACCCAGCCCAGCTGGCCAGGAGGGCCCCACCACCCACAGCCCAGGTCGGCATTGAAGGAGCACCATCCCCGCTGCCCAGGAGGGCACCACCAGGCAATGAGCAGTTGGCCATAGAATGGCCGCCGTCTCCAGCACCGCTCCGCTGGGGACCGCCGTCTCAAGAACCGCTGAACTGGGCCCTTCAAGGCAAGAACCGCTGAACTGGGCCCCTTCGTCTCCAGCACCGCTCCGCTGGGGACCGCCGTCTCAAGAACCGCTGAACTGGGCCCTTCAAGGCAAGAACCGCTGAACTGGGCCCTTCAAGGCAAGAACCGCTGAACTGGGCCCTTCAAGGCAAGAACCGCTGAACTGGGCCCGCCGTCTCCAGCACCGCTCCGCTGGGGACCGCCGTCTCAAGAACCGCTGAACTGGGCCCTTCCAGGCAAGAACCGATGGCCCTTTGGCAGACGTGGCAGGGCAGGATCTGTCTCGGGCAGGGCTGCAGGATGTCCTCTGGCCAACATGCCTCCTCCAGTGGCAGTGGAGTCTGTTATGGACTGTTTGGACTGTGGCTTTGCACTCCCCAGGATGGCCCAGTGGGTAGGCCACCCACTGTATGGACTGTTTGGACTGTGGCTTTGCACTCCCCAGGATGGCCCAGTGGGCAGGCCACCCACTGTATGGACTGTATGGACTGTGGCTTTGCTCTCCCCAGGATGGCCCAGTGGGCAGGCCACCCACTGTATGGACTGTATGGACTGTGGCTTTGCTCTCCCCAGGATGGCCCAGTGGGCAGGCCACCCACTGTATGGACTGTATGGACTGTGGCTTTGCTCTCCCCAGGATGGCCCAGTGGGCAGGCCACCCACTGTATGGACTGTATGGACTGTGGCTTTGCTCTCCCCAGGATGGCCCAGTGGGCAGGCCACCCACTGTATGGACTGTATGGACTGTGGCTTTGCTCTCCCCAGGATGGCCCAGTGGGCAGGCCACCCACTGTATGGACTGTATGGGCTGTGGCTTTGCTCTCCCCAGGATGGCCCAGTGGTCATGGAGTCCCCTCGTGGATCTGGCGTCGTGTACTCAAGTGGCTGAGGTGCCCCCCCTTCCCTTCCCCCTGAGGTGCCTGTCCTTTTTTCTTTCTGATGCCCCTGCAGTGTTCTCTCCGTGGAGTTCTTGTCGTGGGACTGGGCCTTGCCCCTTTGCTCAGGACCCCTGTGGTCCAAGGACAGTGGTTGGACTACATATAGTAGATGTATATATTTTGTACATAGTTTATTTATTTATTTGGATTACTGCTGTCCATTTTTCAATATATCTGCCCGTTTAAGATCTCTTCTTTTGGTCTTTGCATTATTTCGGAGGGGGGGTTTGTGGGTTGTGACAGTGATCTGTGGGAATGCATTGATGTGTGTGTTGTAGTGGGTGTGGGTGGGTGGGTGTGTGCCGGTAATCTTTTCCCTCCCCTGTGTCGTAGGTGCAGTACTCACCGATGTCTTCCGCGCCGCCGGGCGTGCTCCTGGTACAGGAGCAGGTATAGAAGTGCGGGGATGACCTGTAACTCGGGATCCATACTGCCGGAATCTCGCGTGGAGTATGTGGAGGTGAGCGTTTTCCCGTTCGTAGTCTGTTTCCGCCGTGTTTTTATCGGCGGTGCTCCCGCCCCAGAAAAGGTGGCGGATTGGTGGGTCGTGATAGGGTGGGCGGTACATTGTCTGCCGCTGGCGGGGACCGCCGCGCTGTTTGTTTGTTCCTCCGTGGCGGGCGGAGTGTTAATGCGGCGGGCTGTGTTGGCGGTTCCCGCCAGGGTCAGAATTGCATATTTTGGACCGCCGGCCTGTTGGCGGGTTGGCCGCCGCTTTATCACCGACCGCCAGGGTCAGAATGAGGGCCTATGTACCTATATATCTAATCTGCACATAATGGTAAACAGAAACGGGTAAAAAAGGAGGGATTCCAACACAGGCATCGGGCATAGCTAAGACCGCCAGTCATGTCAATTTAAGGTAGATTCATCAAAGGTTAAATATTATATTGTGGGTCTGTGCCAACACAAATTCTGTAGCTGTGTAAAACAGTCAAGTGGTGCACATACATAGTATACAGAACAGCTGAGATCCGAACAAGAAACAGAATGTCTCAACATGCATTGAAACCGGAATAGTACAGCGGAAGTGAGGAGAGCCAATAATATGTTACCGCTACGCGCGGTCTTTCAATCTCTCGTGCATGTGGAGCGTTTAATAACAGAAAAGTGCTCGACGAGCACTAACCTCTCATAAAGTACAGGGACATTAAAACAAGAGTATCAAACGGACAAGTATGAGAAAAAAGTGCCGTAACACACACTTACATTCATTGTGATGTCCAGAAGCCGGAGACCTACCCGGCGCGTGCTTGTCCCGGAAGTAATACATGGGAAGAAAGCGTGACAGTTAAAAGTCCCTGGTGTAGCACGGACCTATCAGAACAAGATACTCCCCTCTGCAGAAAGGGTGGGGGAGGGGAGCTCACCATTCCCAATCAATTTAATTGAAGAGAAAGTAGATGGTAGTAGTCCATCGTAAAAACAGGGAGGTGTCAAATGTTCAGGAACATTATGAGCAGTCCAGAAAAAAAGGCTACTAGTTTCAGGGGCTTCCCTCTAACTAGAACAAAAAGTATTCTAATCATAAACCAAAAGTGTTGTTAATGTATGTACCAGCTCTCTAAATGCTGTAAGTGTATGTACAAGCTCTCTAAATGCTGTGGATCCAGATATTATCGAAAAATATGATATTGATAGCCAGCTAAAGAGCATAAAGTTGAGTCACAATATAGTCACCCAGTAGTGCCAACCTGAGTTCAAGGGTCTAGGGTTAACGTTCACAATTCCAATTGAAACAAGAAAGTACATGCTCATTTTAAAAGATAGAGGTCCATGGGATTTCATCGTTTAACCCATGGACGTAAGTCTCCAATCTATAAACCCAATGCTGCTCCTTCTCAAAGTGGCCGTGGGAATTATTGCAGTAATTGCCAGATTCCAGAACCACCCACCATAAATCATCTGGTGTATGATTAGTCTCACAGAAATGGGTACTCAGTTTGGTCGTAGTACGTCTACATCTGATATTACTGCGATGTTCATTTATCCTGATCTTAAACGGACGTGCCATCATCCCTATATAACGTAGCTGACATGGACATTTGATCATATAAATACAGTTCCGAGTCTTGCAATTGGTATGTTTCTTGAGGTCTAGGACTTCAGGAGGTGTAGTCAAGGTGCAAACATTACAATTACCACAGGGATGATGTCCCTTCACCGGTGGCAATTGCCATAAAATTGTTTGTCACTGTTCTCTGATTGATAGCTTAGGGTGGGTGTGTACCACCATATCTTTAATTTTGTTGGTGCGTTTAAAAGCAAATAGAGGTTTCGGAATGTCAATGCCACCACTACAAAGTATCGACCATCGTATATTAATCAATTTCTTGATGGTATTGGACATGGGGTAAAGGTCGAAACACATGTGAGGCGCCGGTCAGACTGTTTAGGTGCAGGTGCCGAAAGAATCTCTCTATGGTTGTTCCATGCTTGTTTGCGGGCAGAGTTGATAGTGCGTAAGGGGTGGTGTCTGTTATATAATTTACGAGATAAATCATCTGCTTGTAACTCGAAGTTAGACACAGTGCTACAGTTACGACACAATCTCAGAAACTGCCCATAGGGTAAATTATCCCTCAGTTATTTCAGGTGGTGGCTGTCGTATAAAAGTAAGTTGTTCCAGTCTGTTTGTTTGTGGTAGGTAGTAGTCTCTAGTTTTCCCTGACGAATCATGATTAGAAGGTCCAAGAATGGAAGCTACTGGGCGGATACAGTGGAAGAAAATCTTTAAAAAGGGTGTTAACCCATGTGACGGAATCACTGACCAAATCGAAGGCGCTGTTCCAGATGATGAGGATATCATCGATATAGCGTCGCCAGAGTTTTATATTGCTCATATACGGGTTGGAATCATTGAGTATGAATGACTCTTCAAAGTGATACATATAGAGGCAGGCTAGGCTTGGTGCAAAAGGGCTTCCCATAGATGTCCCTCATATCTGATGGTAAAGCTGGTCTTCAAATTTGAAGTAATTTTTGGTCAGAGCCAGAGAGGCACATTGCATGATGAATGGGGGGGGGGTTTAAGACAGACTGTAAAACTTCAAAGCCTGGTAGACGTGTAGGGAGGACATATTGATAGAGTTCAGAGGATAAGGCAGAAGGACACTGTGCACGTTCGAAGATGTATACTTATATTATATATGCTACATCTGCATTTTTGTGTCAGACATTTATTAAAGAATTATAGCCTTTGTTAACTGTAAGTATGACGAAGGAGGTGGAACTTCAATAGCAGATCAAGACTATAAAAGATGCTGTGTATAAGAGCTGAGTTGAGTGTGGTTTCTGTTACAGAACTGGACTGTACTCCCGGCTGTATTGCTTAAAAATATACTCAATTGTTATCAGATTCGTGTCACTTCTTTATTTCTGAGAATTCAACTACACTAACTAGAACTTCAATACATCTTTTCTACCAATGCACTGTGGATGTTTGAGGCCTTCATTATGCTTGGTGATGAGTTACAGAATTTACATATGGAGGCACCTGAACATCTACAAAGATTAAGATTTTGTTTTATCGCCTGTATGAATTGCAGACTTTCTCATACACTCTTTCATGTGATTAATCTTTAAACACAAGTGTTGTGACTCAGTTAACGCGTGTTGTTCTTTTCTCACTGCTTTTGGGTGACACCACCTTCTCTATCTGTGTTACTGCTGCAATGTGTACTGTTTTAACCTGAGGAGGAGCATTTGTTTGTGAAAATGTTTTCTTTTTGTTATTCACAACCATGCACTTAAAATATTTTGCTAGTTGTACTGTGTTGCCTTTCAAATTAACTTCAGTGGTTGTGTTTTTTCGCACTGCAACAGGCCAAACCTTCACATCATGGAACTGCAGTAACTTTATTGAGCATCATGTGACTACTAAGCACCTACGGTGGTATGTTTTTTCCTGCACGAGGATGTGTACATGTGTCCATTATCGGCCACACTGGACTGGGCTTAACCATCTCAACTATTTATGCACATCATCCATTGCGAGGCTGAAATTACCTGGGCAAATGACAACACCTTCATGTCACTAGTATCAATGCCTGACATGTTTCCGAGGAGATGCTGTAATGCTCTGTGCAAGTGGATTGTACATGTTTCTTTGGTACTGTCAAAGTTGGGTAAGATTTCACTCATAATTGGGATGCATATTTCACTTTTTCAAGGTAAAGTTATGTAGCTACTACTGGAAGACTGTGGGAAAGTGGTTTTTGTTTGAGTACTTTTATTCATCGACAACATCAGGACTGTCTTCTGTTCGTAACAGATTTGTGTTTAAGGTAAAATCAACACAGTGGTGTGCATAGTGGTTTTTCACTTCTTCTTTCAGGTGAGGTGTCTCAGGTGTCAGTTTGGATACCGGTGTACCGTCTTGGGTGTCAGTCTGGATACTGGGAGGGGGGAATGTATCATCTGGGTAGTCCCTAAGAGGTCTCAAACCTTTTTTGTAGCAAAATCTACTTATGTTGATGAAAATCATCCAGAGCTATGAACATTATTAGTAATACAGACCACATCAGACAAGTTTACATGTTTGTTTTGAAATATAAACTTTTCAGTTTTTATAGGCTGGGCTACACACAGGAGAGCTACTTATGGGTAGCTCACAAGCTACTCGTTGGAGACCCCTTAAGAGTTGCATCCAGAATGCATAACGTTATGCTTCCACCTTTCTTTTTAACAAGCTCTGGGGAACCTGTGCTACTATGGGGTAAATGGAAAAAAGTGTTTGCACATTATACTAGGGTCTGCAGAACATCTTTGAATGCAGAAAGAAAAATGTCTGTGTTGATGCATTGTCTGGTCCAGAGGGACAAGAGGTGTTTGCACATTTACCTAAATTATTATCTGAAGATGCTTAAGGTTGATTGAGTATGACGTCTGCATAAAAATACTTGATTTGTATTTTCTTCTGAAAGTTTCTATTATATCAGAACATTTTCATTTTGGAAAGCATCTGCAAAGATATGGTGAAACTGTAGTAGAGAAATACATAATCGAACTAGGAAAACTTGCGTCTACATGTAAGTTTGGTAACAACAATGAGGAAAACTGAGAGATTGATTCATGCTACGGAGTTGCTTGGAGAAGTCAAAAGAAACTTTCTGGCAAAATACTAATCCCTTTCTCACAGAGGTTGTGACCATAGCTAAGTCATGTGAACACAGTCAAGCAAGGTTGGAAGAAATAAGAAATGACAGGAATTCTAATTCTCCTCATAATCTGGATCTCGTGGATCTCGTGAATAACAGTGACAGGGTACATGGGCTGAACTGTAAGAAAGTAGAAAAAAACTCAGGTGAAGAATCTTAAAGGTTTTCAAGGAAGTCATATGTGGAGCGTGTGGACATAAGGACACTTTCTAGGATGGAAAGAGTATGCAAGGCATGTGGTAAAAAGGGCAACTTCACGAAAAGTTGCAAGGCTGGTTCCCTGAGTAAAAAAGTCAGAGTGATTTGCTTTGGTGAAGAAGAAGAGTCTGCTTGCGACGAGATAGTGCTGCAAGGTATGCATGGACCCATAGCGGAGGTTCAAATTGAAAATGTGACAATTATGCATGTTTTTTTATTCTGGAGTCAAAATCACATTGATACGTAAAGAAGTATATGAGAAAGAAATGAGAGAAAAGGTAAAGTTGTTTTAGACTGATATCAAGCAAATCAGTGGATTTTTCAAGGGAAGATATACATCAGGGGAAATTCACATCTCATTAAGAGGGGACTCATTGAAAGAGGTGGTTTCATCAAAAAGATCTGATGGTGTATCTAGTCTAGGGTTCCTAACAACAAGCTTGTGAACTACTGGTAGCTCTTCAGCTACCTGTAACTAGCTCTCCTGTGGGCAGCCCAGCCCACTAAATTAGATGTTTTTACTTGGTCGAATTAACATATGCATGAGACAATAGATAAATGTCCATACAAGACAAAAATGTTTGCATTTTCAAAACTCATAAGCTGATGTTTGTAGAAAAATGGTTGAATTTCAAACATATATTTAAAGCTGATATTTGAGGGACAAATCATGTGGTGCTTGAGAAATGTGTTATTCATAGTATTTCCTTGGTGCGAGAGGCATCAACCTATGGCTGTTATATATTACCCACTGGGAACATGTAAAGTTGCTCCATCGTTGAGGTCACAATCTCGATTTATATGTGCATGTGACCTGATATATAATGTGTGACCTATGTATGGATGTTCACAGTTAATGTTGAATTTGCAATTCTCAGTTGCATTTATGTAATCACTATCATTGCATTTATTCTAATTGTAACCTGAAGATCATTTGAGATCATGTAATCAAACTTTATTTTATTGGAGTTAATGTGGATACAATTAATCTGATTTAAATTGGCATTAGTAAATCATACTTTAATTTGACATGACTAGGCCTGTATTTCCTTCTTTCCATTTTTGTTGACATGGTATTTCATTTCAGGTGCATTCACATGAATTGTTAGTTTGGGAATGAATGTGTTACTGTTTTAGCAATAGAGAGTCTGAGAAAGAGATGTTGATGGAAGGACATGGAAAACCCAAGAGTGCGATGACTGTCCTTATTCATACACGTTGCAAAGGCTATCCAGAAGACCAAGGACGGCGACCTTTTCAGGACTGCTCTGGGAGACAGTGTGAATATTTTCAACTTACAAAGTGAGGCAGACAAATACAATGGAACCTGTGATGGTGTGACTGAGGGTGTTACATAACAGAGATGTGTGATATTAACTAGTGTCCTCATAGAATGATCTTAGGACATTTTCTCTGGACTTTGAGAGGTACAGACCTCTGACTTTCCCCTTTTTGTCCCTATGCTTTGCTGAGTGAGGCTTAGGCTTACACTTGACCCTCTCTGAGAAGACTCTTGACCAAGCTTCTGAAATGCAGACACCTTCTTATTTCCCCTACCTTATAGAGGAGATTTCACTTTTGACCTAGCATTTTGACATTCTTCCCTTGTCACTCTATAGATTAATTTAAGTAGAAGACCGAAGAATTTTCTCTGAACATCAAATTTTATTGCTGAATTTTGTATTGCTATAACTGAATTTTTGGTTTGTCTTATGCTAATGATTTTTGTTAGGAGATATGGCTACACTATTATTATTTTGTATCTTTATAGCACGTTTTGAGAGTGTTAATTTTTAATAAACGTTTAACTTTATTTCTGATTTGGGTCTTCATTTCGTAACATTATTGGCCACACTGTAAACTAATAATCAATCAATCAATCAGGGAATTTGTAAAGCGCACTACTCACCAGTGAGGGTCTCAAGGCACTGGGGGGGGCTGCTACTGCTCGAACAGCCAAGACTTGAGATGACTCCTGAAGGTAAGGAGGTCCTTGGTCTGACGCAGGTGGGTGGGCAGAGTGTTCCACGTCTTGGTGGCGAGGTGCAAGAACGATCTGCCGCCGGTGGTTGTTCTGCGGATGCATGGGATGGTGGCGAGGGCAAGGTCAGCAGAGCAAAGATGTCGGATAGGGGTGTAGAAGGAGAGCCGTCTGTTAAGGTATTCTGGTCCAGTGTTGTGCAGTGCCTTGTGAGCGTGGGTGAGGAGTTTGAAGGTGATTCTCTTGTTGACGGGGAGCACATGCAGGTCTCTCACGTGGGCTGTAATGCTGCAGTGGTGGGGGATGTCCAGGATGAGGAGTACGGAGACGTTCTGGATGCGTTGCAGTCTTTTCTGGAGTTTGGCCGTGGTTCCCACGTAGAGGGCATCGCCATAGTCCAGTTTGCTGCTTACGAGGGCTTGGATGACTGTTCTTCTGGTTTCAGTGGGGATCCATTCGTAGATCTTCCGAAGAATGCAGAGGGTGTTGAAGCAGGAGGAGGAGATGGTGTTGACTTGCTGGGTCATAGATAGTGAAGAGTCCAGGATGAATACCAGGTTGGGTGTCGGTGCGGCTCCCAGTGTGGCAGGCCACCAGGAGCCGTCCCATGGGGAGGGGGTGGAGCCGCAGATGGGGACCTCAGACTTGTTGGAATTCAGTTTAAGGCAGCTGCTCTTCATCCATTCGGCAATAGCCTTCTTTCCTTCATGGAGGTTGGTTTTGCTGGTGTCCTTTGTGAGGGAAAGGATCGGCTGGGTGTCATCGGCTTATGAGATGATGTTGAGGTTGTGGGATCGGGCGATGTTAGCGAGCGGAGCCATGTAGACGTTGAAGAGGGTCGGGCTGAGGGACGAACCCTGTGGTACGCCGCAATGATTTTGGTGGCTTCAGAGTGGAATTGAGGGAGGCGGACTCTCTGAGTTCTGCCGGTGGGAAAGGAGGTGGTCCAGGGCTCTGTCGCGGATTCCTGCGTCGCTGAGGCATGTGCGTAGGGTATGGTGGCAGACGGTGTTGAACACGGCTGAAAGGTCCAGGAGGATGAGAGCAGCAGTTTCACTGTTGTCCAGTATGGTTCTGATGTCGTCTGTGGCGGCGATGAGGGCAGTTTTGGTGCTGTGGTTGCTGCGGAATCCAGATTGGGATGGGTCTAGAGTATTGTTCTCCTCGAGGAAATGGGTCAGTTGTTTGTTGACAATTTTCTCTATGACTTTTGCCGGGAAGGGGAGCAGGGAGATGGGCTGGAAGTTCTTGAGGTCCTTTTGGTCCGCCTTAGGTTTCTTGAGGAGAGCGTTGATCTCGGGATGTTTCCAGCTCTCCGGGAAGGTGGCCGACTCAAAGGAATAATGACTGTTTGTGGTCCAACTTCACAGGTTAATCCCTTTGAGGAAAGGAAAGGCCCATCACCTGTAGTAGAAGAGCTAAATGCTTCATCACCATGATGCACTAAGGTGACCAATGCTGGTAATCTTTCACATGGTGGCCACTAATGTAATCTTGTTTGATGTGGTCATGATTACAACACTAATATTATGGGTAGCTTGAGGTGATTTTCACTGAATATGAGTAGCTCTTATTACAAAAAAGGTTCTAGGCCTCTGATCTAGATCCCAATGAAAATCCTGCAGTCAGACCGAAAGTGAAAGATGACATAGAGCAGGTGGCTGTGTGTGTATTTGTGTATCAGAGCATGAGAAAAAATTACCTAAGCTGTTTCATGAGAAGTTAGGATGTCTTAAAGGCTATGTCCATAAGAGCAAGTTGAAAGAATACTATCTATCTACCTTACATTGGGAAAGGTCGAAATTGACCTATGACTGTAAGAGAAAGGATGATCAGTGATTTTGAGTAACTCAAAAACAATGGTATAATAGAAGAGGTACAAGCACCTTAGTGGTTACTTCTAGTTGATATGGCACGTAAGCCCAATGGAAAAGCCAGACGGTATATATCTCTGTTGGAATTAAACAAAAATGTGGTGGTAAAGCATTACCCTCTTTCCAATATTTCAGAAATGTTGTCTATGAGTAAAGGTGCAATATGCTTCTCGTCATTGGACTTTTCTTCAGTGTACCAACTGGTGAAGTTGCATCATGAATCACAGGACGTACCGGCTTTTTTGTTACACCTTACAGAACATTCAAGCTTTTAAGAATGCCTTTTGGGTTAATGTCAGCAGCATCTGTGTTTTAAAGGGTAATGGAGAATGTATTGCAATGGGTACCTGAGGTTGATATATACCACAATTATGTTTTAAAATTGGTAAAATATTAATGGGCTTGACCAGCGAATGTGTGAAGTCTGTCTGAAATAGAGTATCTGGGTCATAAAACTACCTTGTAAGGCATTGAACCTGAAGGAGAATTGATCAGGGCATTATCGCAAGCTTATTCAGATCGTTGGTATTAAAAGTAAGAATATGAGGTGTTTGTTGAAGAAAGGAGTTTTCGTTGGAGTGTGGCGTGTTAAAAAGAATTCAATATGTTGAAACAAAGTTTAGGAAAAGCACCTAGTCTGCAAAGTTTTCTGCCTGGTGATGACTCAGTGATTATAACTGACGTGAGTGCCAAGGGTGTAGGTGCCATCCTCTTACAAACGTCCATTTGGATTGAATGTACCATATTTTGTTTTGAGGAGCTTGAGGGGAGCAAAAATAAATTATTCCATAAGTCAAAAGAAGCTTTGGCTGTCCATTGTGCTATACATAAACTGTGGCAATTCGTTGGGGGCAATAATTTGAAATTAGGACAGATCATACACCTCTCAAAGAAGCTTTCACAGAGAAAGGAATTTATGCTATATCAAAGAGGATAAGGGAATGAGTGGTATCCTTGCAGGAGTTTTATGTTTTAATAACCTATGTACAAGGTACAAAACATTGCCTGGCTGATTGCTCTTCTCACCTAATAGGAAGAGATGAAGAAATTGGTGAAATGGAAGTGGATGATGACAATGATTTTGTTATGTGTGCCATGGAAGTGGACACAATGCAAGAAGATGAATGGGTGAGAGAAATTAACAATTATTCAGTTTTACTGGAGTTCTCAGGAAGATAAAGGATGGGTGGACTGGCAAGGAAAAAGGTGGTTAGTATCTAAAGGGAATTTTTGCCTGTGAGAAATAAGCTTTCTCAGTGTGGTGGTTTAGTGATTCATGGGCTGAGGTTAATTACACTAGTCAAACTAAGGAAAAGATGGATTGATTTTGCATATGAAATCCATCCAGGGATATCTAAAATCAAGGAAAGGATCAGGGAAAAGTACTTGTGGGCAGGAATGAATACATGGGTGGAGAGGTTTGTGCGAGTATGTGTTGAATGTCTCAACAGTGCTAACATTGTGAAAAGTAGAACTCAACCCATGGTCATGAGGAGGTTGCCGAGATGTATCTGGAAGATACTGCTTTAAACATTGGTGGTCCCATAAAGATCTCAAGCATAGATAAGTACATCATTGTGTTAACTAACATGTTCTCACTATAGCCTGGATTTACAATTACCAATTCTGTGGACTCAAAGGATGTTATTATTTTTTTTTAAGAGGTTTTCAGTAGAGAAGGTTTTTAAATACTGTTTCAATAATGAGGTGCAACCTGTTTCAAAGGAGATGCTAAACGTTTTGTCAGAGAGAAGAATTAGGCACAAGATGACTGTTTTGTATCATCCTGAGGCAAATGGAATAGTGAGAGGTTACACATGGTATTAAAAAAATAATTCAGAAAGCAGTGCTCAACCTTAATGTTTGCAAAAGGAGCTGGAAAACGAGTTGAAGAATTGAAGACTGACTTAACATTCCATTACAAAGGTAACTTCCTCTGTGTTGTTTAGAAATATATAGAAATAGGAGAGCCAATACCATGATTTGTCCTGCATGGGTGAAAATAAATGCACAAATAGTGGAGATGGCATCAATGTTTGTTGTGAGAGTACTGACTGGATAAAGTTGGAAGAAAATATAGGAGCAAAGAGGAAGGAATGGTTTCACATTTGCAAAGCAACATAAACTGAATACCAAGGGCCCGATTTAGGTCCTAGCGGTGGGAATACTCTGTCACAAACATGACGGATATTTTGTCTTGTCCATCGTATTACAATCCCCACAGGAGATAATGGGATTGTAATGTCACATAGGCTTTCATTATCTTAATGAGACTACTGGATTTTTGGGCGGCAAGATCGTTCACAGTGTAGGGGACTAAGTCTGACCCACGGCGAAGGACTCTTGTCACCCCGAATCCAGGGTAACTAGCAGTGCCTTATCTTTTCCAAAGGGAAGAGACAACCGGGCAGCCGAGCGCATTACATCTTAGTGCTTCTCAGGGAAATAAAACAAGACCGTAAAACTGGTTATTGTAAAATAACAGTGCGAGTCTAAATAAAATGCATCTAGAACAAAGTGCACAGAGGCCTAATAAGTTAAGCAAACGCGCATAAAGCTATAATAAAAATGGCCACACTACGCCCTCCCATTGTCGGTAGAAAGTGGTTTAAGCCGAAGCTAAAATTGCCCTAAGGTAAAACATAATTAAAAACCTGCAGAATTTCAACAAGTCAAGAGGACAACGAAGCACACTAATCCTCAATTTAAAAATAAGCATGTGGCTGAATGCCAAATTCATATAACAGTGTCAATTTAGACTAGATTCAATTCAAACATTGGCAAGGAAAGCAGGAGATTCTCCACTTCAGCAGATGACAAAACCGGAAAATCCACGCCAAAGACTTCAAGGAGCAGGTGTGTTCCAAAGCCCCAGTGTCAACCAGGGTCGGCATCCCGTACAGAGTCCATGAACGAGTTAATATCAACTTCCTCCAGGAAGGGTATCTCGTAATCAGCCGCACAAAGCAAACGCAGCCGCAGCGCGCATGTCTGGTAATGAGCCCTTATCGGGAATATCAACAGATCAGCATCAACCACTGGGGGGCGTTGCTGTGAGAGACAGACGTCAAGTGCATGTTCCAAATCGCAGCAACGGCACCGAAACACGGGTTGCACACAATCCAAAACCGGTCTGAATGACAGAGACCAGTCACACTCCAAATGTCCCAGGAGTGTTGCTCCAACGTGCTGAATCATGCGTTCACGACACAGCTGCGCTGATGGGAGCGCCCACATTCATCCTTGTTGCGGCGGGACAGCCATTGCGGAAAAACAACAGCAACAGCAAAATGCCGGCTAATAAGGCCAAAGTTATCGGAAATCCCCCAAAAATGCTTCTGAAAATCAAATGAATAGCCGAAGGTATTAAACCGAATATGGAAGAGGTGTGAATGAAACCAACACCAACGGCTTAGAAAAAAATTGCTAATCCAGCTTTGCTGGACGCATTAAATATACGTCCCATGAGTTCACCAAAGTGGCTCGGAAAGTTGGTATTTAACAGGGACTGTATTTCCGCCGATGACCTTGCCACCTGAAGTGCGTAGGTCTTGCGTACAGATGTAAGGGCCACATGCTTCTGAAACAATAAAGCCTTTAGTCTACTCAACTTGTCGAAATTCACCTTGGAAGTAGCAATGTGATGCCAGATATCTGCTACCTCCCTTAATTTAGTGGGGGGAAACAACACACTCCCGCAGCAAGTAACGACCTTAGTGACCGAAACAATGTAAACTATTCCGGCTCGCATGCCACAACAGTCTTCACTATTGAAGAGGACGTTGCTGCCATTTGAAAGCACCAGGAATGTGCGTTTAATCAAGGGGACCAGAACTTCCTTCAGATAGCAAGCCAAGTTCGCAACCGAGGCATTACATGCCCCATGCAAGGACAGCTGCTTACAAATCATCGAATGGCTGACTGAAGACTTGCATTCACTACCGCTAAGAAAGACCTCTTTCATGCCATTGAGGCATTTGTACAAGAAGGGAAGCTCCCACACCTCATGGATATAACTATCTCCCAACTTCTCATATCTGCCTACTGGAACATGTTTCAAACAAGACGTGAACTGTAACGTAGAAATGGGCAGATTAATAACCCCATGTATCAACCACTCTGCAGAGGGGATCTCGGCCACGGTAAAAGGCAATCTTTCTAATTTTTCAATGTTGAGCATGACATAAGTCGCCTCCTTCTTAGCCATTAGTTGTTGTTGTCACGTTAAATTAAAGGAAAAAAAGATCTCCCTGGCACTGATGTGCTGCCACGGAACGCGACCCGCCTTCAATGTCTGAAGTGTCCAACCCAACTGCATAATGGACCTGGTCTGACTTTGTCCATGATATAAAGAAGACATATCAGATCGTATTATGTCTATCGCAGAAGAAACAATGTTGTTAATCGTCTATATTCGGTCGGACAAGGTGTGAATTCCATTATCCACAACAGCTAATGCCTTTTCCATATTTTCTTGATCTATCTGCCTTAACCGGGCTGCAGCCTCCTGCTGGGAAAGTTTCCATATTTCATTGTATACTTCATACAAGAAACGCTTCCTACGTGGTGTCTTTGGGCCTGACAAAAAGTCTTGTAAGTCAGTGTTATTAGACAGGAGAGTGAGATGTGTCTTAACTGCATCTAGCGAGGATGATTTCAACCATTGTTGGCACAACTTTCCCACACTATATGTAGTAATTATTTCAGCATGTTCTGGTGATATATAGTGAGGGCCAGACCTACTCCTCTGGAAACCCCCGATTAGGTGACAAAACGTTGATGACACCCGTTGGTGTCTATGGGCCAGAATAACCACCCACCCGGACGTGTCAATGAAGTGTTAAATGTACCATTCTGGACCCAGTCTGTAAGCTCACTAAAAGTGGAATTTATGTATTTCTGCCAGTTATTCATTTTTGCAGGGACAGGTATACTAGGCATATCCAATTCTCTGATTGTTGCTAAGCCTAAACAGCTAGCCTGTTGTACTGTTTCATTTAAAAAATCATTTGGACTGGAATGAGACATGCTCTAAAGAATGTTTCTCTACCCCTTGTCTGCCAATGTTTTGTTCCCCAAACACTTCTCAAATCAACATTATTTGACCAATATTCATAACCTTCAATTGACAGTCGGGAAACAAAAGAATCTGAGTATATGAATTCCGTATTAGTCAACAACATTTGTTTATCTTTAAACGGAGTTAACCTAAAATAATATGACTTAGCATTCATTTGGTTATGCCCAGAAAAGTACGTAAATTTGTCAGAATAAGTCTTGGAACTCCCTTGCGGGGGAGTTGGGCAATGCTTCCATTGCGTATAGTCAAATATCGTTTTTGGACTACTTGCTTTATGTATAAAATGGTGCCCATAATAATTATAGCAAAACATGTCACCATAATTGTCTTTAAACTGGTAAACATCTTAATTTTCATAGACAGTATAATATTGTAATTCAGTCATCATGGAATCAACTGTCTTCACATCCCAATCATCAGATACAATGCCTGGTATTACTATATCATTCATAGATAACTTTAGGAAATACGGTATTTGAATTATCTCAGTGGGACCGTATATATCAAACATTACTTTATCCCACCCAATCCCATCCGGAATCGGTACTGCAGAACCCTATGTGATGAAAAATGTGGCTTCAACACCTCCTCCACCTGTTCAACCGGTGATCTCTCAGGAAGAAAATTAACATTAATCAACAGAAAAAAGGCAATGACAAACCCTAACCAAAGAAAAAATGCTAGCATAGTCAACAAGAGCCACAGAAAGTTCCATGGAAAAACAAAATACGTATCTTTGAGCCAACACATCAGCTTACGTGGACCTGATAGGTCAGAAGTCGAAGAGGCAAACGAGTCCGATAAACCATCGTTGTTGTTGGCAAAGTAACCAGAGGCCGTTTGTGCAAAAGGCGTCGCCGTATTCAATGGAGGAGTTGGTGTTTCTCGCGGTGGTACACTGTAGATAGCACCATCCATCACGTCAGTAGTCATGGTGACTTGATCAAAAGTTATTTGTTGTCACTGGAACTAATGCGAGACCATCATCCACCCTCCCCAAGCTCGGAGAGGCAACAGTGTTGGTATAGATACCTTGAAGCGGAACATCTTCCCCAGTAGTGAGAGGGATTCGGGAACTACTGGACGTTCCTCTTTGTCTGCTGTGTAGAATCTGCCACATGTTGTAACTTGACATTGTCAATGGAAACAAAGCGATTTTCTTTGGCACCCGGCAACGGTGGTAGAATAACAGTTCTCGTTCTGTGTATCCCCAACACAGGGACCGGTGCTCGATAAGAAGGGCCAAATTCTTTTTTCACTGCAACCTTTTCACGCACAAGATCCCCAACCCTGGGAATACAGCCAGTAGGTGTTACTGGCACATCCTTAATTCCTGTGGAGGCAGCACTTGTAGAAGAGTTATCTTCATGGAACTGCTGTAATTCCTGCAAAACAGTGACACAATCATTTATGTCAAAAGGCGTTTCCGCTGCCTCCACACCAGTTCAATCAAGATCTGGAACAAACATTTGTGTTCCGAACAGGCACTCATATGAAGTACGACCCCCGAGGGACCTTCTAGGCAGGTTATTTAGTGCTCTCTGAACTCCATACAGGTGGGTTAGCCAACTACGACCCATACCTAAGACCCTGGCTGTTAAGGATTGCTTTAAATCATGCTTTATCGATCCATGACAGAATTTTCCTCGGGATGAAATGGAGACGAGTACTGGAGCTGGGCCCCCAACGAAGCCATGGTGTCCCTGAATGCCCTTGAGGCAAAAGCAGGGCCCTGGTCCGAATGGAATGCCGCAACTGCATATGTACCGACAAAGACTCGCAAATCTTTAATAACAGTCCGAGCGTCAGCTGAGCGCTGTGGCCACACCCACACAATTCTGGAGCAAGAATCAACAGCGACTAGAATATATTTGTATGCACTATCTGGTGTTAGTGGACCGCAATGATCCAAGTACACACAATGTAATGGTCTATTGGATATTAAGAGGGGTGTCTGTGGCTGGCGCTTAGCTGTTGAAACTTTAATTTGTTGACAGATGTCACAACAAAGGACATACTGCTTAGTCTCTTTATAGAGAACAGGCCACCAATAACGGGCCTGCAATAGTGAAATTGTAGCAGCCACGCCCGCGTGTGCAGATGCCACTCCCTCATGCACTGCTTTAATCAATTGTGGTCTTACATTCATATTGGGGATGTCGCGTACGCCTACGCTAGGGATTTTAACTTCATTGTTCAGCATACTTCCCATGAAGTATTGATATTTTTTAGGAAATCCTTTAGGATAAGGCGTGCCATCAACTGTAGCCCTTATGGCAGCCATAATCTCTGTGTCTGGTTTGGAACTCGAACGAGTCACTGCAGCAACAGTGGCAACCGCCACTGCCGACTTTGCGGCTTCATCAGCCAAAGTATTCCCAGCAATGTGTATTCCAACGCGCTAGTGTCCAAGTGTATGTACAACATGGACTTTGGGTAGCGTCTCTTTCAGATCTGCTACCTTCCCCCACAGTTTTCTGTGTTTTATGGTGTTGCCTTTTGAATCTCTGAACCCACTCAAGCACCAGTAATGTAGGTATTCATTAAAAGACTGGACGCAATAATACGGATCACAAACAATCAGTGTAAACTCCGTCGGATCTGTATGTTCTAATGCCATCAGTAGAGCTTTTAGCTCAGCCAATTGTGCTGTATAATCACCTAAGGTCTGTGTATATGTATGTTGGGGGCAGAATTTCTCCCCTTCCATATGGCCGCTCACTATTGCACATGAAGCCGAATATTGGTGTTTTGTTCCAACCGCCGGTTGCGCAGAGCCATCGGTGTACATGACTACTTGATATCGATCAATAGGCAACGTGTCAGCGGAAACTGGATATTCAACTTCATATTGTAGAAATTCCTGAGTTTGTAACTTTGGGTCAAAAATGTAATCAACATCAGTGGCTGTCAAAGATGTAGCCCATTGTATCCATCTTGGATGTAGCGCTTTTGCGTTCAGGGCGCTAGCTTTTGTAACAGCCTCGAGGGCCGGAATAGGAGAAACGACAATAATGCATTTTCCCTGGGCAAGAGGTCTTTCTTTAATAACAGCCATCTGTACAGCAGTTAATATTTTCTCCGTGGGAGCAAATCATTGTTCAGCAGCAGAATACAAGTGTGACTTATATCCAATCGCGACTGTCTCACCCTCATTAAATGTTACATAAGTAAACCCAATGGCCCCAGCTATCACCCTGATGACCAAATGCGTCTTATTGTCCTGTGTGTGTAGATGTTTCGCTGCCAGCGTATCTGCTTATAACTCACTAAGAGTATGTGTATGTTCAATTGTCCAGAATTTGCTCAAAAAATCAGGACGTATTAATTCGTATGAAGGTTTTATGAGTGTAGCATTATCAGGAATGTATGTTCTGCTGAAATTGATAAAGCCCAACAACGATTGGAGTTTCTTAATCGTATTTGGTGGTTGCAACTGTGCATATTTTTCTAAAAATTGGGGCGCTAGGCTCTTACCTTCATTCAACAGCTCATATCCCAGGAATATAACGCTGAGAAGGCAATTTTCAATTTTTTTAACTTAAATTTGTAGCTGATCTCGGCAAACCCTACAACAATGCGGGCGACCCGTCTTAAATGTTGTAGCAACTCGTCATCCGTGAGATATATATCATCCACATATGACAACGCTTCAGGGTCCAACTTGTGTAAAATTTCAGTCACACGAGCTGCAAACAGTCCCGGGTTGTTCTTATACCCCTGAGGCAAACGACAGATTTATTTCTGGGAGCCTAACACGCTAAAACTTGTCAAATCCCTGCTTTCGGGTGCTATGTTCTGGCAGAAGAATCCATTTGAGATGTTGTAGTGCTTTCCTCTTATCTAGTTTCTAAGCACTAACATAACACAACAGAAATGCACTTCTGAGGTCAAAGAAGACTTTTATTGTTGTTAATTCTTCCCCCAACCACAATATTTTATGTATGACGAATTAGTAGCTTTCAAGTCCGCGTTAATCAAACAAAATATATCAGTTTGCAATATACACAGCAGGTTATATTTATAAGATATTGAATGCAAAGCAAAACAAATACTTCACCGTGTGGGAACTATTCACAGCTTCATCTTTCTAAGGTCTGCAAGCTGATGACCCCTGTCAGCCGCGAGAAAGAGAGATTCATCTACCCACACGGGATTGCTGGCAGCTGGCGCCAAGCTCCAGCACGAGGTCCGGCAGATTCGAATCTGACTCTCTGCAGCCTGTTACATTCGTTACAAAGGTGTGCCCCCTCCTCTCAGACCTGGGAAACTGAGCAAGCCTTTTGGAGACTGGCCAGGTCTCCAAGACTACTCCTGTTCCCAAGCTCAAGCGAAGAAAAAACAACACCCATGTACTCTCTCTTATCATGTCTAGTCTACTGTGAGAAAAACATCTTGGTTCTCTGGTGCAAAAACACAGCTTGGAAAAATACAGCTTGGATTCTCAACTGCAGTGTCTAACTCCACGTTAAAGGCAATAGGCAGCTAACCTAAATATCAAATGCAATGTCATGTTAAAGGCAATAGGCAGCTAACCTAAATATCAAATGCAATGTCTAGTGTCATGTCAAAGCCAATAGGCAGCTGAGCTGAATACAAAATGCAATGTATAATAGCATGTCAAAGCCCATAGGCAGCTGAGCTGAATATAAAATGCAATGTATAATATCATGTCAAAGCCAATAGGCAGCGGAGCTGAATACAAAATGTAATATATGATATCATGTCAAAGCCAATAGGCAGCGGAGCTGAATACAAAATGTAATAT
Organism: Pleurodeles waltl; assembly: GCF_031143425.1. Taxonomy (NCBI): domain Eukaryota; kingdom Metazoa; phylum Chordata; class Amphibia; order Caudata; family Salamandridae; genus Pleurodeles; species Pleurodeles waltl. The sequence continues at coordinate 1,326,427,878 of NC_090446.1, read as the reverse complement.
ATGATATCATGTCAAAGCCAATAGGCAGAATATCTAATAGCATGTCAAAGTCAATAGGCAGCTAAACTAAATACATCATGTCAAAGCCAATAGGAATGCAATGTCAAAGCCAATAGGCGGCTAGACTGGATACAGCATGTCAAAGCCAATAGGCAGAATACAGAATGTAATGACTAATGCAATGTCAAAGCCCATAGGCGGCTAAACTGAACAAAACATACCATGTGCTACTGGTGAACATTGAGCAACTAATATGCGCAGTGGTGAAACACAAAGTCATTGGTCAAAACAAAATTTAACAAATGGCAGTACATTCCGCCCTTTGACCAATGAATTTTTGTTTCACATATCTCCTGTTTCAAACAAAAACAAAAAACATCAGCACAAACAAAAAAAACATTATGATCAAAGCAATCCCTGTAAAGCAATAGAAGTGAATTAACACATTGATCTCATAACCTTTCACATCAGATACATCTATACAGAAAAGACTGGGCATTTTTTTTATACTCTGAATGAGTCTCTAATTCAACAGTGTTAGCAATTTGATGTGGCATGAGTTCTGCTCATGTAAAGGTGCACGGTCCACCTGAAAGGTTTGCTGGAAGGTAAGCAAAAGTCAGAGTTCCATACGAGAGGGAAAAAGAAAAAAAAAAAAAAACACAGCTTAGTTCCAGTGGAAGAATGCAATCAAACAAGTTGAACTTGAACTGAAGGCGCAGTTTGCGCAAAATGGATCCATGGTGCTGGCGCTTTACTCAGCCAGGTTCAGGTTGGGGATTCGGTCCCTTCCCCGACCCCACACGCACACACCGGAAGGGGGACCACACAGCACACTCAGGGACAGTGGCGAAACGTGGTAGAATCTGCAAAAGAAACAAGTATGACTTTTCTTGCAAATAACATTTTTCATTTAAACTGCACCCTTCCTCTTTCTTTCCCTGTTTTATAATCAGCAGGAAGTTTTTGGGGCCCTTTGTTATATTCTCTGCAGGTTCTTGAGGGTCACTTGGGGCTTCAGCCCACACATCAGCACTGAGGTTTTTATCTGCTGCGCCACAGCTTCCCTTTTCTTGCACTGTCAGAAGGGCTGGGGCAGACTCCTTCTTTAACAAACCTCCATTCACTGCACTTTTGCCAATTTGGGCCATTCTGTCTCCAATTTGTTTGAATGAATCAGATTCTTTTCTAGGCATCAGCATAATTTCGATTTTTCCTTGGTAATTTGCAACAATCACTCTCCCTAAAACCTGATCAATTTGCCATTTCTGATCTGGTAACTTTCCTCTCCCCAACCGCTCTGTGACTGCTTGCATGACAGATTGCTTTTGTGCGTGCTGCACAGTTTTTATCAAATCTAGGGGAATGTGCATCTCTCTCATCTCTGCCCACCTGTAAGTGGCTTTTTCTCTCAGCTGTTCACATTTCTGGGGCACCCACTTAGCCATCCCCACTAAGGCAGAATTCTGGGTGAACACTTCTCTCTCTGAATTTTTCTCATTAACATCTGCAAGGTAATTGAACCAGTTAGGTGCTAAAACATTAGCAATGAACCAAAAATCAGCGTAAAAATTACACATCTCACGTAGCTCTTGCTTAGCAATGAACCAAAAATCAGCATAAAAATGACACATCTCACGTAGCTCTTGCTTTAAAATCTGACACACATTATACAACTCCATTCCTTCTCCTGTGCCAGAAAACAACATTTCAGTCAATGAATCATTAGTAAAACAAACATGCTTTTTATCTTCAGTAGACACAAATTCAAATGGTGCACACAACTTCATTGATAACTTTTTTACCTGTGGTACTCTAGCCCTGTCTTGCAAGTACCAGATCCATTGTATGATTCTAGCTAGGGGCACTATTTTCTTTCCTTGTTCATCATTTAAATGTACATAAGTATTTCCTTCTTGCACTGCGCAGAAACCTAAAGTCTGCATTATTTCATTTGCCAAATCACAAGCGCGCAACTGCATATAATTTTTCACAGTGACCATATACAAAAGTGTTAGGATTTCTCTCAAATGAGGGCTATTCTTTTTCCATAAATCAAACAAGCTAATGAAACTCGGGGTGTCTTGCTCTAAAATCCTTCGTTTTACTTGTGCATTTTGCAACGGTAACTCGTAAATCACATTCTGGTCTCTCTCGTCCATGTTATCAGTTAAGGAATGCATTTTGGCTGCCAAAAACTCTGGCTCACACGAAAACTCAGTGCAGCTCGGAGCTGTCTTAACCCCCTCATTACTGGAATGGGACAAGAAAGATTCTTCAAAAACAGCCTTTTTATAACTTTCAGTCGGGCTAATTTGCTCACGTAAATTCCTATTTTCATGTTCCAACTTCCTACATTTCTCCTGCATTTCTCTGTAAGCAGATAAAGGTATCCAGACCTTTCTGTCATCATTACTTCCAAAACACACGTTTTCTACATCAGGCATTTTAGCTACACATGCATTTTCTTCTGTAATTCCCCAAACAGAAAACAATTCACAGTTTTTCTTAGCACCATCAGGCAGTTTATCAACACATGTCTCAGACATGGTCTGCCGTGCTACTGTGATTCCCCAAACAGAAAACAATTTCTGTAATTCTCCAAACAACAAAAAAACAATTACACTTTTAAAGTGTGCACTTAGAAATCTACCAACTCGTCAACACCCTCTTAATCACCTCTTAATGACCGACCCCACTCCTGGTACCAATTGTAGTGCTTTCCTCTTATCTAGTTTCTAAGCACTAACATAACACAACAGAAATGCACTTCTGAGGTCAAAGAAGACTTTTATTGTTGTTAATTCTTCCCCCAACCACAATATTTTATGTATGACGAATTAGTAGCTTTCAAGTCCGCGTTAATCAAACAAAATATATCAGTTTGCAATATACACAGCAGGTTATATTTATAAGATATTGAATGCAAAGCAAAACAAATACTTCACCGTGTGGGAACTATTCACAGCTTCATCTTTCTAAGGTCTGCAAGCTGATGACCCCTGTCAGCCGCGAGAAAGAGAGATTCATCTACCCACACGGGATTGCTGGCAGCTGGCGCCAAGCTCCAGCACGAGGTCTGGCAGATTCGAATCTGACTCTCTGCAGCCTGTTACATTTGTTACAAAGGTGTGCCCCCTCCTCTCAGACCTGGGAAACTGAGCAAGCCTTTTGGAGACTGGCCAGGTCTCCAAGACTACTCCTGTTCCCAAGCTCAAGCGAAGAAAAAACAACACCCATGTACTCTCTCTTATCATGTCTAGTCTACTGTGAGAAAAACATCTTGGTTCTCTGGTGCAAAAACACAGCTTGGAAAAATACAGCTTGGATTCTCAACTGCAGTGTCTAACTCCACGTTAAAGGCAATAGGCAGCTAACCTAAATATCAAATGCAATGTCATGTTAAAGGCAATAGGCAGCTAACCTAAATATCAAATGCAATGTCTAGTGTCATGTCAAAGCCAATAGGCAGCTGAGCTGAATACAAAATGCAATGTATAATATCATGTCAAAGCCCATAGGCAGCTGAGCTGAATATAAAATGCAATGTATAATATCATGTCAAAGCCAATAGGCAGCGGAGCTGAATACAAAATGTAATATATGATATCATGTCAAAGCCAATAGGCAGCGGAGCTGAATACAAAATGTAATATATGATATCATGTCAAAGCCAATAGGCAGAATATCTAATAGCATGTCAAAGTCAATAGGCAGCTAAACTAAATACATCATGTCAAAGCCAATAGGAATGCAATGTCAAAGCCAATAGGCGGCTAGACTGGATACAGCATGTCAAAGCCAATAGGCAGAATACAGAATGTAATGACTAATGCAATGTCAAAGCCCATAGGCGGCTAAACTGAACAAAACATACCATGTGCTACTGGTGAACATTGAGCAACTAATATGCGCAGTGGTGAAACACAAAGTCATTGGTCAAAACAAAATTTAACAAATGGCAGTACAGATGTCTAAAGTCATTTTATATTTTTTCCGCACAATGTTGTTCATCAGTGCATCGCTATATGAATTTTGTATAGCATATGTACGTGTATGTCCGTTCAAATGTCTGTAGTCTAAGACTATTCTATATGAATGATCCGGTTTAGCTACAGGGAATAAGGGATTATTCATCGGTGAGACACAGGGTTCAATCACCCCCTGGTATTCCAGTTGTGTAAGTATTTCCCTCACCAGTGCCCTTGCTTCATGTTTTATGGGATACTGCGGTTGTGGCTGAGGTTCACCTTTAATCGGAATTACATGATATGGAGAATCCCTATCCCACCCTACGTGATTTCTATATAAGGCAGGTGCTTGTGCTAGAGCCCATTTGATGCAATAGGACTCCGCGAGTTCTCCTGGAACAAGGGGCGAGAACGAAGGTTTAATAACCTCCTCCCCCACTGGGCAGGTGCGGACAAAGTCAGGCAGCCAATCTTGTTCAGCCAGCAAAATGTCATATATCTTAACAACACGATCCCAAAAGATTGCGTGAATAGTGCGTTCAATGTCTCCCTCCAATTGTAAAGTTACCATGTACACCCTATCGGGTTCAGAGACACGCATATCTGCTGTTTCAACTTGTATGAAGTCATCAGTTGCTTTCACCTCCAGATGCTCTAGAAGATTCCGGCGAACTATTGTGACCTCTGCCGCGCTGTTTAGCAGTGCTAGTGCCCATGTCTTGTTCTTCAAGAGAACTCTCTTCCTGAGTGGCATGTCTAACTGAGACCACCTTTTTCTTTTTAAACTGTTGTTTTGGTTGTATTGGTTTCTCTTCCTTCTTGACAGAAACCTCCAAAGAGCGTTGTGAGTCCTGTCTCGGTTTCACGTACTCTGTTCTTCGCTCTGTCTGCCCACCTCTCTCATTTCTCTGCCCTGATGAGTCCTGAAAGGAACGAGATTGGCGTGTATCAGTATATTGATATCTATCAGGCGTTTTTATTTTATCCCTATTTCAGAGCTTATACCTATTCTGTGGGGTCTCCGTACGCGGAGATTCTCCCCTTTCTTTTTTAGGTGTCTTGTTCTTTTCTCCAAGCGCTTCTTATTACCCTCAGGTTGCTGTTTAGCAGTTTCTTTACTAATTTTTCCCTGAAATTGAGGTTTTTGTGGTCTAGCCCCTAGGCTATCTCGGCCGATACCGAAATATGTTTCTGCTATTATTTTTGGCAGTTCCCGCTCCTGATCTTGTTGGGTGAAGTCACGAAGACGCATACGCACTGCAAGTGCAACTGCTTCCCCTTTAAGATTACGTAGGATTATTGAAGAAACCGTGGCAAAGTTGCCCATCAGTTGCATTCCTAAATCTAAGGCCGAGGCAGCCCCGTATTCATCCTGAATTTGTTTAAGCACTTCCGGTAGGTTGGCCAATGTCGGTGTACCGTGTGCCATTGTATAGAGCGTGGCAAACACCGTGCCCCATGTATTACAATGTTCCACTGTGGGAACCATTCCAAATGGCAAACACATAGTTAGTATTCTATGTTTGTCCTGAGGTCCCGTATGGGGAAACACCGCCTCCAGCGTATTTATTTTTTGTGCCAGCCAAAACTGAGTCTCCTCTCGTTTTGCTGGCACTTTACCCATAATAGAGTGTACAGTCACCGGGTTTATACCTGGTGCTACTGCATGTGGTTGTGCTGGAGCAGCACGTGCTGGGTTTGTATTTAGTGTCTGCATCACAAACAGTACAAGCTATATGTAGCCGTTAAGTCTGTATATAAACGTCGAACTTCAGCCACCGCCATATTTGCAACCGCAGGATATGGTGTATATGTAGCCAATAAAGGCCAGGTTGGACCATCATTACTTAGTGGACCTAACCTTACTGGTAATATTGTAGGGCGCCATCAAGCCAATTATTATGTTCTTGATAAGATAGAGGTAGCTCTAGGTATGCGTACGCCCTGTACTGTCCAGGCGTATTCGCAACCGTATAGGTATGAAATGTATTTGTGTTTCCATCAACTGCTGGAAATGTGACCCAAGAGTAAAAAAGTTCTGTTCTATAGGCTGCGTGGGAGGCCACCACAAACGTGACTGGACCACCCTGGATCGTAAGACCATGCGCAAGCAAATGTGCTGTGAGCGGTTGTCTCATGTTAAGAGCTATTTGTATTGCCTGGGGTTTCGCCATTAGGAAAACAGTGAGAGTTCTAAGAAGGCACACCAAAACGGGGTCTTTCCTTTTAAGGTTCAAGCTTGAACAACCATCCGCTGTAATTAGGAGTACCTATACCGCGGTGGTGGAAATCCTCAGTACCACGGACGTCTCCGCTAAAGGAACTGAGGAATCATTATATAACATGAGACCGAGAGAAACTGGTGGACCCGAAAATTAGAGCCAGACCAAACCTCATTATCCTAATGAGACTACTGGATTTTTGGGCAGCAAGATCGTTCACAGTGTGGGGGCCTAAGTCTGACCCACGGCGAAGGACCCTTGTCACCCCGAATCAGGGGTAAGCTCTGGCTAACTAGCAGTGCCTTATCTTTTCCAAAGGGAAGAGACAATCGGGCAGCCGAGCGCATGACATCTTAGTGCTTTCCAAGGAAGTTGTGGTCACTCAGGTCACAACCAGTTCTCTCATACACAGTGCGGTCTCATATATAAATGACAAAGGCAGTTTGAGTTTTAAAGATTGTTTTAATAAAACAACTGCATTTTAGATAACAAGGCGCGAGCCGCAATAACCAGAACCATACAACACAGTAGGATTTAAATAGTAACGAGGAGAGTGAAACAAAAGAATAATGCTATCATATTGCAACTAGGTTACGTTCTCTCTCTAAGTTATATTTTGAGCACAGCATATTAAGCTCTAAGCCTGTCTTTCAGATTCCCCCGGGAGGACATCAACCCTCATACCTGAGCAAAAGCCTGTGATCTGGATCAGCATCTGCAGCAGGGCAGTCAGCCTCTAGTTGTGGGTTCCTGGTCGGAATCTCCCTCTTACGTGTACTGGGACTAGAAAGTGTTTTTATACTATTGATGTGAACTAACACCCCAATGTTCCTGCGTTAGAATGTGTACTGTCTACGAACCATAAAGACTAAACTTCTACCACGTCTATCGGCAATGTACCAGACTGTATCCTTGACTGAAGCACAGAGTGAGCAAGAGTGTATTGTTTGCGAACACTGCGCTGAAGTAAGCTAAACAGTGTGATAGAAGGAAATAAAACAAGACCGTGAAACTGGTTATTGTAAAATAACAGTGCAAGGCTAAATAAAATGCATCTAGAACAAAGTGCACAGAGGCCTAATAAGTTACACAAACGTGCATAAAGCTATAATAAAAATGGCCACACTACAGTAATACTACATATGGGATATCCGCCACATCTGTGACTGAGTATTTCCCTCCCCCAAGGCCTAAATCAGGCCCTAAGTGTTTTTGGATTGTGAAAATTACAAATCCTAGGATGAGTGGTACCCATTCTAAATACTCATCACACAGGAGAGTAATTAATGTGTAAGACTTGAAATCACAGAATAAGGAATTTGAACAGGGTTGCAAAACTTCCAAGTAATGAGGACAAAGGCTGTGAGGAGAAAGGCTGTGTGGCAAATGAGAGAGAGAGATATGTAGGTATGGACATGAATGAGAGTGATGCAGGAGTGGAAAATGAATTTCCAGATGTCTTAAGAAGAAGCTGTGCACAGGTTAGGTTAAGAACCCTCTTCATCTTAATGATTATGTATGAATTTGGCATTTATTATGAGGGAATCAGAAACAATCTAATGTTATTTGTGTTTGTGATGTGGCTTTTCTTTCATGAGAGGTAATTTATTTTTCTTAATGTTTACATTTATTTAAATGTTGTAATAGTTAAACTATGCTGTCTTTATTAAAAGAAGGAAGATGTCTGGTATTCTTCTGTTAGAACTGTGGATGTCCGAGGCCTTTATTACATCATCATCTCTCTGCAATGTTGGTTTCCTTTGTCTGCTTATTTGTTACAAGTTATTTTTGAGCAGTTGTTAGTAGCCATACAGACACAACAACCCCTTAAAAAACTAATGAGTAAGTTACCCAATAGCAACCCCCACTGTAGCTGCTAAAGAAGGGTGTTCATTACTCCACTGAACACAAATCCTCATTGTTCCTACAGAATCCAAAAGATTATTACTCAGCAGTAAATTGACCTAAAAGCACAGGCACACTCACACCAATGCAAGCTTAAGGCCATCCCATTCCAAGCTTACGACTGTATACCAACCACTGGCTAGAATGCCAGGAGTCCTTTCCCAGAGTTCTTAGAGGTTCTGCTTACCCTTCAACTGAGGCAAGACAATTAAGAGGTGACGCTTAATTAGTACACATTTTTATATATTTTAATATGTTAATATTTTAGCTAAGCATATTTTTTCATATGACTGCCAGTCTTCAGACCGCCATATGATGGCTGCTGGCTGCTCTCCACCACTATTTGGCAGGGAAGCCACCAGCAGCCATACTGGCGGTCTAGTGGAGCTTGCTCCAACACCACCGCCACGTCACCACAACACTGCCCGCCGTATTACAACATTGTCAGACTTCAGACCACCATATTATGGCTGCTGGCTGCTCTCCGCCACTATTTGGCAGGGAAGCCACCAGCAGCCATACTGGCGGTCAGCGGTCTAGTGGAGCTTGCTCCGTCGCCACCGCCACGTCACCACAACACTGCCCGACGTATTACAACATTGTAAACGGCGTGGCGGTGTTGTATTGGCGGGGCGCTGGCAGCGGAGCAAGTGCCATGGACCCCGTTCCCTCACGAATGACCACCGTGACCACCAGGTAAGGTGATCGTCCGACTGGGGTGCTGAGTGTCGCGTGTCTGAATAGGGGTGTGTGTGTGTGAATGGAGGGTGGTTCGGGGGTGTTGTGTGTATTTGTGTGCGTGTGTGTGCAAGTGTCTGTGTGCTTGTGTGAATGCGTGTATGTGGGAGGTGGAGGGAGTATGTGTGCGAGTATGTGGGGGGTGAGGGGAGTGTCATGGCCATGTGTGCATGTGTGTGTGAATGAGTGAGCGTGGATGTGTGCATGTATGTATGTATGTATGTATGTGTGGTGTGTGCATGCTTGGATCGGGGTGGCCGGGGGCATCAGTATGGGGCTCAGGAGGGAGGGAGGTCAGTACAGGGTTCAGGTGGGGTTCAGTACAGGGTTCGGGGGAAGGAGGGGTCAGTATGGGGATCGGGGGTGTCGCTGCTTGGGCAGTGGGTGGCTCCTGATGGGGTAAGGAGTAGGGGAGTTCCTACATGGGGGAGGTTGAAGAGTCCTGTAGTGGCGACAGGAATTAGTATTCCTGTCACCAGTATCCTTATCACCAGGGATTTCATGGTGGGCTGCCGCCACAGAATTCCTAGTGGTAAGGATACTCATTATACCGTGGGCGGTGTTAGGTGGAATGAAGGTGGTCAACCTTTGGCTAGATGGTCCCACTACCCTGGCAGTACAGGCGTTCTGACTGCCACCGCGGGCGTGGCTGGGCAGGACCACCAGGGTCATAATGACCCCCTAAATGTGCATTTAGTTTCTTAGATAAGAATCCACTGCATATTTCCAGGCATCATCTCCTAATCCAAAAACCCTTGTTCTCACTCATACTTTTTTAGACCTAAAAGACAAGGCAGAGAGAGGGGCCTCGCTTTACTCTGATGAAAGAATGCTCAAATGTTTCACCTCTAGGGTGGATGTCAACCTAGCTCCCTTCTTTCAATGTTAAGGTAGAGACCACAGATAGGGGTCTGACCATTGTTTGACCATTGATTGAAATTCAGTCAAAACCACTACGTGGACCCCTTGTTCAATTTGTAGTGTGTAGGTACTTCCTCATAACAATTATACTAAACTTGAAAGAAGTTAATCCAAGAAAGAACGAACATCTAGAAATTATTTTGTTTAGATCATTGTTGAACACATTAAAGCATGGAAAAGAACCTGTTATTATGTAAAGACCAAAATTAAGAGAGGACGCAAAAGGGTGCAGGAGAGGAATAATGGTGCTACAGTAATTTGAATGTTGGAGCTAGGGACACACTGCTTGGCTGTCTCCCAAAAGATTTGTGGAGAACCTAGAGTGAATGGAATGGGCCAAAATCTACATTGACAAAAATGTTGAGACTAGCCCAACTGCAGGGGGAAAAGACCAGAAAGGAGCTATGGAGGCTTAGCCAGTTCATATCGACTCACCCTACTCTAAAAGCAGAAACTGACCTGCAGCCTATCAGGGAGATGCCAGAGTGGAAGACTCAGCCCTCTGTCAATCATCCTCAGGAAACCACCTCTACATCTGTGAAGAAATGGTAGGCCTAGCCACAGCCATGGTTGGCAGTGGATTTCTCATTGTTGTCCTCTTTTGAATAGTTGCAAATGTGTGCTAATAGACACTACATCTTATAGGTGGAACATACTATCACAGACACACACACAATTCAGAATGCAACAGAAGAGACAGCAGGCTCAAACAGCAGTCAAATAGAGGATGTTAATGGGGAAGACCTGAGACAAAAAGACTGGAATCTGTTGCGGGGCCAAAATAGCTACTGTTGTGAAAGCACACTGTATCTAGTCCAGTCCTATCAGTGGAGGACATCAGAGGAGTGAGATGATGTCTGACATACCATAGCTAGCCCACAGTCATAATAGTGGAAGGCATTAGGGCTGAGACCATGCAAGACATTATATCACGTAAGAAAGAAGAAAGTAATAGTAGCCTGTCCTATCACAAACATGTACTACAGGGAGGCCACAGTAATTTCAGCAGGGAACATCAAAGATTAAGAAGAGGGACAAATATTGCTGGAACATTGCCTTTTCTGCAGGGTCATTCTGGATTTTTTGGCCTTTTTGATCAAATGCATTTTTGGTGGTTGTAGAACTATGTGGACTTTACCTTTGCTAATCAGGGATAGCAGGCCTTTTCTCTCCCTTTTAACATGATAAAACTGGTATACCCCCTAATTGACATATCTCACTTATCTGTAAGTCCCTCATATGTGATGCAGAGTGCTCCCAGGACCTGTACGTTAAATGTCACTTGTGGAATGCAACACCCATTTTGCCACCCATTCCAGTGCAAACATGATTGTACGTCTACCATGTGTGGTCTAGCTGCTGCAATTTTAAAACTACAAATTTGGCATGTCAAAATAACTTCTTTTGGCAGTTTACAACCTTCCTTTTAAATATTTGTAAGTCACCCCTAAGTAGGCCTTATTACCCATAAAGCAGGGTACATAATATTTAAAAATGGGGCAGTAGAGATTTAATATTAAACATGTCCTTACTGTGAAAAGCCCCAAAAGTTTGTTTTCATTGTAGCAAGACCGGCTGTCTCAGGGGAAAACACTAGGTTACATTATTACATTTAATCTTTTGCTCAGGATGGACTTGCTTAGTTTGCGACCCAGGCTCCATCGTAGTCAGCATCCTATGCTACGTGACCAATGACTAATGTTGGCACTTAAATTCATTTCTCTGGTTCTGCTTATTGGAGTTTTGTCATTTTGGTGTTGTTTCGTTTGTTAAAATGTACTCTTTCTAATGTAGTGGAAATATTATTGTGTTGTGTTTTGATATTCTTATTGTTTTGGAACTGCATAAATACTTTACACATTGCCCTAAGTTAAGCCTGTCTGCTATTTGTCATAGCTGCTGGGGGGATCATAGGCCCCCTTGACTAATAACACAATGTATTACAGATAGGTAAGCAGAATATCTACCTTTGACCTCAATCCAAGGTTTAAGATTAATGAACTGAAGGAGCATCAAGGCCGAACTAAGGGCCTGATTTAGATCTTGGTGGGACTACCACTGTCCCGTCGCAGTGGTGGTCCTGTCTATTACTCTGTCAAGTCGACGGGGTTCTGACCCCCGTATTTAGATATATTGTGGGTGAACTGTTGTGGTGGAATGCTTTACCTAGCCGTCGCCGTCGGGACCCCATTTAGATGTTACAATTCTGCAGACAGTGTTCTGGCAGCTAATTGCTGACAGAGGGAGTCCGTCACAAGAGGCAATGTACATTGTACAATGGCACTGGCTATAGAATAGAGGTAAATAACACACACCCTATATACGTCAGTCATATGTGTCCATCTGCATCACACATTACACAACACACTACAAACACACAATGATCCTTTGCCATTCCACCACAACACAACATGTACATGCAGGAAAAACACAATGCTATACATTCTAAACACAACATACACACACTATTGACACTACACTCACCTACAACACAATCACAACTACCAACACAATGACACACTTATGCACACAGACTCGCACAAAAGCACAACTACATACATCACAACAACCACTACCAAACAACAACAACACACCTAAATATTGCACAGAGAAACACAGCACACAACCAAACATACACAACAAACACAAGACCCACATGCAAGTGTCACACATACAGGCACAGCCACATCACCCACTCCAGCTCCTTCTACCTCAACCAGCCAGTCCACTCTCACCCCTCTCAACTAAAAGCTTTGAGGTTCCAGATATGTGCCCAATAGATCCCATGTCATGAGGAGCAAACCCCTGGACTACAGGCAGGAAACATGTGCAGTACAACACAGGCGGGGGAATTGTACCATTCAAACAATTTTCAATGTCACATATGAGTTACAATGCCATGAAAAAATACATGAGATTAGGAGCACATGTCTGAAGTTCCACATTGTGTATTGCAGTACGGATAGTCATTGGAATGGAATTGTTGTCCCAGTGATAAACATGCACTGACTCACATTCATAACTGGAAACACAACATTTCACTTACAGATCCCATTGCAAAGTGCACATATGGACACGGTTCACAATCATGATGTTATTTTAATTTTAGTGCATGCGTTAGTTTGATAACGAATACTTACACCAAAAAAGAAATTGTGTATGTCATTAAATTATTTTTTTGTTCAGGTATGTCTCCAATAATGTCTGACACAGATGTTTTTCACACATATGCATGTCACAAGTTGTTATAGAAAAATGTCTGTAGCGTATATTACTGCACTTTTTCCGAGCTAATGTTAAGTGACTAAACAACGTTTATGAATAATATGTAATGCTGACCTTTGAGCACAGTGATAACACATGTTTCCTCCACAGTCCAGTGGCAGCAGCAACAGTAGGTCATGTCCAGTCGGGTTCAGCTGAAAACTGAAGTGGAAATGGGGAATAAAAGTGGGGGTGGGTTTTGCGACAGTAAACCGAAGGTGGGACCGTTACCGCCAACATATAAATCGGGCCTTTAATATCTCACAACTTGACTATGCTGAATTTCACAAAGCAGCTTATGCTCCATCCTGAGTAGTCTTCAATTCAAGGTTCTGCCCCTTGTAGTGCATGGGGTTTCCACAACTTCCAGAGATCAAATAACCAGCTCCTACAGACACATTAAACAATAAGGGCCATATGTACGAACACTTCTTCCCATAGACACAGAATGGGTAAAAACCTTTGCTACATCTGGCCCTAAAGCTCTTCAGTCTTAAAATACAGGATAGAGTGGTATACAGTCTAATGTGGTAAAGGAATAAACAACATTTTTAAAATTGCCTTCAAACAATCCAACACATAGGCCCTACAGCTAACCCAAAGAAATGTGTAATAGAAGCAAACCAAGTCTGCAGTTGTAAATATATACCGGTTATGGGATTATAGTTGTAAAAATGGATTCAATTAAAAACCTGAAACCTCACCACGCCACAAAAAAAAGTCAGTGCTTCAGTATATTTGGCAGATATTGGCAGTGCTTCATACCTCAATTTCCAAACATTGCACAGTGCTCACATGCCTCCTACAGAAAAGAAGCTGCTACCAAATACACTGTACACTTTTGAAAACGTATTGGACAGCCCTCACCATAATGTTCTTCGATTCTTTCTCAGTCAGTCCGGATTTTAGAGAGCACTAGGTGTCTCCATTTGAGTTTGTTTGCATGTTCTGTGTCTGAATTGTAACACACCCATAATTCTGTGCTGAAGCTACTACAGTAACCGAAGTGCTTACTTCGTAGATAACATAAGTGCCAAAGGTATTGCTCAGGATGTCACTGCAGCGTGCATTACCAAATGGACCTGCTATCCCTGCTAAACAAACACTTTCAAACACAAATACATTTCATACAGAAATGTGACCGTTTAGACAACTGTAGCCCACTTAACGCTCCAAGAGTGGCCTGGATGCGCTAGAATGAAAATGTAATTGTTAAACGGATGTGCTCTGCTCAAAAATAGACAGCTAGTTCCAAAAATAAAGTGCTAATGCTGAGCATTGGCAAAGACCAGCACAATTTAAGCATTAGGTAGCGAAGAAGCTGCTTTGAGATTTCATACCAAGGTTTGGAGTCCCAAACTGGCTGTTTAGTGCTCATGGAAAGCACTGTTTCTTATTTAGTACAGGAAAATTGTATTTCAATCTGGGCCCACCAACAAAGGTCTGCCTTGGAGTCCTGATAAAAAAAGTAATTCCCATTTCTTGGTTACTATAAACACAGCAATGAAGTGCCAATGTGTTCTTGCATGGATACATTCTACCCATCGACACCTGCTGTGTGTATGTTCTGCTGCTGCTCCCTCTATTCCTGATCCAGCTCCACCAATTCAGCACGAACCAAAGCTGCAGGTAGGGGCTCAAACTTCGGAGTCTGTGCAGCTTTGAGTACCTTAGGATGCAGCCCCTCCACCTTCTCACCATTACTAGCTCATCTGAAGTAACTGGCAAGCCTTCCGCTATCAGATCCCGCAGTGGTCCTGACCAGCTATGTTTGCAGTAAGCTTTATTGTTTGAGCCATGCTATGGTACTTCATTAAAATGAAAGGCGGCGGGCATCCCGAAGTGAACTGCATTGTGCCTATTGCTAGCCCAAGGAACTGCTGCTTAGTATACAGAAAAACAATTATTTGCACCTTTTGGAAAGATATTATCTAGATCTTAGCTTTTCCATGTGCTGGATCTGCACACATTTGCCCACTAATGGCTGAGGATGTGTCGATAGTCCCTAATCCAATTGATGCTGAAGCAACTTGTCTCCATTTGTACTTTGGGAACCTTCCTGATGAGTAGGACAATGTTCTTATGTTGATACCCATGAACAATACTGATCTCCATTTCCCCAATCAGAATCTTCTGGCTGTTGCTATCTATTTTGCTGGCACTTCTTAAGGCATGTCTTGCGAGGCCACAAATGGTAGTCTTTGTGGGACAAGTGAGTGTGACATCACCCACTCAAACACTGCAGTAAAATCACCACAATAGCGGATGCTACTCTGATTCAATTTCTGCCATTTTATTTGCCCATGTTGTCTATACCCTGTACTGCTTTCCCGCGGTTGACATATATTTAGCCTCACTCTCATGTTTCGCACTGCTTAGCGAGGATTCACAAATTACTATCCCATCCTTAAAAGTTTAAATTTCTTGTATCTTTTTCAAGGCCCTTTTCTGTGTTTCTCATGGTAAAGCTGTGCACCTACTGCCTGATTTTCACATTCTGCCACATGTAATCTCACTTGAAGCATGTATTAAGAAACCCTAGTTGGGAACGGAATAGCTTTAGATGTTCACAGGAGAGGAGATGCTGACACTTTCTTGATTTGTTGAATAAACCTGGGAAGACTTCACCCAGGCATACAAAAAGTTTATATTTTCTTTGACAGACATTATTCACGATTAGTGAAGTTTGTGACGGGAGGGGCGAATATTCTGGATGTATTTACAAATGCATCCCACATCTGGGACCATTCATGCTTTTAAGAGGTCTAGTCTCATCTTTGTATGCTGATTTCAGGAGAAACTCATCCCACTCCATTATGCAAGACTGACCTCTTCCCATCTCTGCTGCCAGAACAGAGTTGTTCCTTCAGCCTCCACTTTTTTTAGTGAATTCCAATTTCAATGTAATGCATTTGGTGCGTTATCACTTTTCTAAAGCATGGACAACTGTAATCTGGCTATATGCAGAGTGAGTTGGTAAACTTAAATTCTCTATTTGTTTCATTTGCCTCTCTTGAGCAGTTCTAACAGGAATAGCGCAGGGTTAAGTGTGATTGTGTTACCTGATATTCGTCCTGTGATAGATAGCTACTCAATCCAATAATACTTTGTAAGCTGAACATGACCAGAATGTATGCAGGAGGCTAGCATGCACAGCTTAGGACCCCGGGCATGTGTCTGACACCAAGTTGAATTTCTTGAGGAAGATAGTGGGTGTCTGATATGTTCTGTGAAATAAATTATGCCTCATAATCTTGAACCTAGCATTTCTGGAGAACAATCCCAGCTAACACAGCAGAGTTTAGTCAGGAGTTGGCCTGAAGGGACTGCTTCCCACGTAGTGAGCTCCTTTTGTAGGGAAGCAGCACTTTGAACCCACTTGCAGTCAAATCCTTTCAGTGAAGGAAATGCTGGTGGTCATCAAGGAGTGCTGGCACTCACTGGATTCAGGATGAGCTTGTGTGAAAAACACTCTGCATGGCATTGTCCTAATAGTGAACTACTATTCCCAACCAATCACAAACCTTTATGCATCTCAAGAGGCAGCAGCCGTCATGGGTCTTCAGTTATGGCTTTGCTGTGGTTCACAGCATCCTTTGTTAGAATGCTCTAACGTTGCTGCGGCCACAACCTCACTACATGGGTATTGAATTAAATTCCAAAAACATAGTGCCTCTTAAAGGATTATTGTATGGATAGTTTGGATTACAGAGATGTATCCTGAAGATATGTGCTGTTGAAAACAAACTTTTGAACTAATCCTAACAACTTCCTGTGTACTCTTAAGACTGGGTTACAATTTGAAGGAACAGGAAGAATTCTTAAGAGGACAGTTATATAAATATGTATTCTGACATTTATATAGCACACCACGACCTCTATGATGTTATGGTGGTTTCAGATGAAATGGTCGTAATTAATTCAGTCCTTTAAGATGGGGCTGGGCGAGTGGATTGCAGAAGAACATTACAGAGTATAAAGAACACTGAAGACCGGAATGAGGGAGAAATCATCTGTTCGCTGTGATAAATTACTGTAAGAACTTCGAACATTTGGTTCTTTAGATGTTTTCCCAAAGTAATCCTTTTAGAAAGGACTACTTTGAGTCCTCAAAGTAGTGTTAAAGTTCTGAGGACCGGAAGAAGAGAGTTTTAGGTTGAAGGTGCAATGCCAGAGAAAGACTGTCAACTTGAGGGTTTTGAGCAGGAGGGAATTGTGACTTCTTAGACCACTTTGGCCTCCCAAAATCTTAACCAAGTCCGCCAGGTAGGGTGGCATGTTATCATAGAGTGCATTGTTGATTTTGAACTTAAATCTGGGCAATCAATGTAGTTCCCTCAAGGTAGTGGAAATGTAATCACATTTACTAGCATAATGGACCTAACTAGCCACCAACTGGAGTACTGCTTTGAGAGGTACCAATGATGAATGAAGCAGTCCAGTTGGAATAGAATTGCTGAAATCAAGCCATAAAAGGATCAGTGCATGGCCAGCCTTTTTTGGAACATCAGGAGGGATAAGACGTCGACTGTATTCAAGTGAATGGAGGTTTTGCCGTCTTGCTGATTTGAGAAGGCTCAAAGGTTGAGGACTGGATGGAGTGTGAAGCCAAGTGATTTACCTGATGAGGTTGGTGTTGGCACAAATAAAGAATCAAGAAACACGAGGTCAATTCTGCTTTTGGTAGAGGTTGATAGGAGGAGAAATTCAATTTGATATGAGTTAAGAAGTAGGAAGCTCTGATGCCTCTAAGCTTGAAGCTGAGATAAGCAGTCGAATTGTTAGATAGTTAAGCTATGCATGTGTATACATATTCATGAATGTTTTGTACAGGTTCTACGGATGTTAATTAGAAACTGTGCTCATCTCCCACAAAACAGTACAGTGACAAAGACTGAATTTTGAGAAATTCCCAGTTTTCTATAGACGTACAGAGAGTTTTTAAGCATAACTTTAATTGTGAATAATGGATATTCCTTAGCAGTTCATCTGTAAGACAAATCACTTAATATAACTTTTTATGTTGTAGAGATTTACTACAAAGCTGTGGATTTGCTTGACCCCACAGAAATGATGAGGCAGGGGTGTGGAGTTCTATCTCAGTTTTCGCTCTTATGACACACGCCTTCCCCCTCTTCTATTACTGACACTCATATCCCAGTATATATGGGTATTGGTGGGGTTGGTGAGAGAAGGAAAAGATCATTGCTTCTGTTGGATTCTGCACATAAGTGTAATACAACCTGACATGTTTGCTAGACTCTACCCTCACCCAATCATCCATCCACCGTATCCGCAATATCATTAAGTCTAATTGAACACTGAGTAGGGCTCCCTTACGACCCTTAACAAAGACTGGAGCACGTACCAGATACACAGATCCATAAATAGGGAAGAAACCTATGATCCAAAGATGTCAGTGTTCAAGTCCAATAATTTTAGTCATATGTGGTGAATATAATGCTGTTTTATATAAAGAAGCTGGGACACAACAACTGATTGTAATCAAATATTTTTTCTATTTTTAAATATTTTAACCATTGCTGCTATACAAACTGAAGAAAAAGTCCTTGTGCAATTTTCTCAAATCATCAGCTCATCATTTTGGGTGTGAATTCCAAACAGGGGCTAAAAGTCTTAAATGCTGCAGTTCAAATAGTTATTTCACTATTCAATAGCTTGTCAATAAGCTTGTCTTCTAAGTGTGTGAATGCCTTTCGAACGTATCATGAAACTTTAAAGACTGCTTCAGGGCATACTGCAAGAACCTTAAACAGGTATCAAAGCATCTATGTAAAATAAGTGAACGATTGGTTCTTGTGACCAATGGCAAGCATCAGACAGTTCTCCAAATGTAGTCATGCCCAACAGTGGGGTGCATAAAAGCGGGACAAATCTCTTACCATCCCCCATCGTTGGCAATGTATGAAATACCCCATAGGTCTGTAGCAGGCAAAGTGCAGTCTCTCGGGTTCATCAAAATGTATGTGTCAATGGAATGAATGCCAAGAACTGCCCACAGGGAAGAGATATGCTTGTTGAAAATGTTGACACGTGTGAAGCTATTCACAATCTGCTAAGTCTTCCCATTTCAGCACACCTGCATGTGTTCATGTTGAAATAGCTTGTCTGACCAGTTTCCCTAAATTGGTCAGAGACCAAAAAGGTAAGTCTGGTAAACAGGGCACCTTCGTGTTAGTGCACGCCAGTGCCCTCCTCCAGCATTATCTGACCACCTACACCAGAGCAGGGAGTCTATCACGCCTTTTTCAAGATGCAAACAACTGTATCAAACTAAATCACAAGCATGTCAACTGGTGTCTGTACTGCGTCCAAGTGATCAGGTTCACCAGCGAACCTCCTCCGCATTGAATTTAGCCAGCTATTAAGTAAAGTTCCAAATCTGGTACACTGAGCCCACCTTAAGAAACTGGAAATTGTAGTTTGCATAATTCAGTTTTGTGTCAATAGCTGCCCCAACATCACACTATACAATTGGCTAAAAAGCTCTTAGATAAGCATTCAGGCAGAAGAGCAAAAAATATAGAGGACACAGCAGTACTATCATTTTGATCAAAGCAATTCTGCCCATTGCTATTAGAGCATGGGTCTCCAACCTTTTCTGTAGTGAAAGCTACTTATGTTCAATGAAAATCATGAACTACTAAATATTACTAGTTTGATTGTGACTACAACAG
This sequence comes from Pleurodeles waltl, assembly GCF_031143425.1. Classification (NCBI taxonomy): domain Eukaryota; kingdom Metazoa; phylum Chordata; class Amphibia; order Caudata; family Salamandridae; genus Pleurodeles; species Pleurodeles waltl. The sequence continues at coordinate 1,326,408,159 of NC_090446.1, read as the reverse complement.
ACAAGGTGGCCACTTCATGCAAGATCATAAGCTGGGATCACCTCGGTTCATCAGGCAGAGCTGCTAGTATTACTGTGAAAAAGGATTTATCATTTTGAAATGCCTCAATGCTGTATATACATAAATAACTGCAATGCCTCTGGAACCAAGTTCATAATCAAGGTAATAAGCCTTCCATGCGAATTTTGATTTATCACTCAAATATCAGCTTTATATATATTTTCCGAATCAAGCCATTTTTTCCAAACATCAATTTATGAGTTCTAAAAATACACACATTTTTGTCTCAAATACACACGTTTCAATTTTGAGATGCATATATGTGTTCAGCTAGGCAAACACTTTTAGTTTATTAGGCAGGGCTGCACACAGGAGAGCTACTCAAAGGTAGGTGGAGAGCTACCAGTTGCTCACAAGCTACTGGTTGGAGAAGCCTGCCATTTGAGGCAGAGCCTTCCAGAACACTGAAGATTCAGAAACATTTGTCACCACTCTAGTCAGGATCACTGAAACAAGCACAGTTGTGGAATAGTATGCCTGAATGTCCAAGTACAGAAAGGCATTACGTTCCCAGGAAAGAGGTAACATAAGTAATGCATGCCCCCTGATCATTCATGAGTCCCAGGTGGAACATACAAGATTTGGCTTAATTGACTTAGAGGCTTGATACCTACATAGCTCTCCCCAGGACAAGGAAAACTTACCCAAAGCTGCTCTGTGGGGGTTATTACAACTTTGGAGGAGGTGTTAATCCGTCCCAAAAGTGACGGTAAAGTGACGGATATACCACCAGCCGTATTACGAGTTCCATAGGATATAATGGACTCGTAATACGGCTGGTGATATATCCGTCACTTTACCGTCACTTTTGGGACGGATTAACACCTCCTCCAAAGTTGTAATAACCCCCTGTGTCTCTGAGGAACACTAGGATCTCGCTGTTTCGAGGAGGATCATATGTTTATCATATGTGTATAAGTCCAGTCTTAATGTCCCATCTCTCGCCCTCCTCAACCTTCCCTTGAAGACCGAAATATATATCTAAGTACCTCTTCTGGAGGATATCAATGTGGGGGCAGCTTGAGAGTTTTGGTAAGAAAGGTGGGTGTTGTGGTTGGGATCCATCTTCTTTTGTGCTCCTCTTTCCTTGACCCATGGTGAAGGCAGGCAGTCACAATATGTTTTTTTGTGCTATATGGGAAAAGATAACCATGGCCTTTGAGTACTCCAAACAGTTCTGTGGTACATATGTTTGCGTTAACCTGTCAACATCAGAAATTCCATTGTCTCCAAGGTCTCAGCCCAGTGATAACACTAAGCTCAGGAAATAAGTTCAATACCAACATTTCAAGATGGAGGGAATCCCCCTTCTCTGGGATACTATCATCTCTGTGGACTGAAGGGTCCGACTTAATGTACCTGTTTTTCAGTCTCAATCAACCAGCCACATTAGTAGCTCCTGCTGGTCCTCTGGATCAAGAGAATGTGTCAGTTCCACTTCCTCCTCCTAAAGTTTGTCCTTAGTCTGCTGTTAGTCCCGGTGACATTTCACAAAGCTTCTTCAGGCTGTGGTAGGATATTGTTGTATCTGTAAAATATCTGTGCAACACCATCCTCGTGGCATAGTACTCAGCCATCTTTTGGGCATACCAAACCTTCATAATAGATATCCACAAATTCCTTGTTTTTTTTAGTTTTTTTGATGAATTTAAAAAAATTGAATTCCTGGGATGATTTGTTGACAAGTCATACATTCTGAAGATTTCCATAGATTCTGTACTTACTGAAGAAAAAGCTTTGCCTGGATCTTGGTCAGACCAGCCTGGCCAAAATTATAGGCCTCCTCTCCTCTTCAATCCTCATGGTTTTCCCATGCATGCTACATGGGAGAACCCTTCAGAGATGGAAGACTTATAAATTGCTTATCATAGAATGAGAAGCAAGTAGAACAGGTTGGCGAGGCAACCACCATGGATTTATGACCAGCGGTCTGGTCCGAAATTCCTGACGTCTGCCTTATGTTTTCACAATTGTAAAGTGTGAATATCACTGCAGTAGCTCATAACTGATAGAGAACCAATAAGCTGTCTCTATTTAAACAAGCTAGAAGGATCAGGTCCAGGGGCCTGGTAAACCAAGGAAGGACCTTCTGCGATTGCTGCATGGAGAGGAATCTAACCACCTAAGCATACTTCCTTCTGGGTCCTCTCCAGTTCAGTGGCCTGTAGGCACTTCAAGAATTTGACAGGCTCCAGCAATTACACAATCAGGCCCAATATACAAATCAATTTTGCGGTCGCAGAAGGTGAATTTTGCCGTTTGCGACCACAAAATAACCTTGTACAGTGTACCATCTGGTATCCTGCTACCAACTCGCATAATAGGGACAACCACTCGTAATTAGGAAGGGGCGTTCCTTCCTAATTATAACTCGCAAACCCATGTATGATTGTTTTGTGACCGTGAATGCGATCACAAAACAATCGCAGTTAACACCAATTTCAGATATGTGTTAACCCATTTCTAAATGGGAAGGGGTCCTCGAAGGACCCCTTGCCCTTTGTGAATGGTAGCATTTCCTTAAGGAAAATGGGCTGCATTAAAAAAAAAAGCTGTATTGAAAAAGCAGTCCCAGACACGGTGGACTGCTGACCCCAGCAGGCCACCATCCCTCTGAGTGCGGCCATTCCCAAATAAATATTAATGAGGCAGGTCCTTTGTGCCCATTTGGGAATCGCTAACAGTGTCTCAGACAATGTTACACATCGAGACTCAAAAAAATGCAAATTATAAGTTGCAATCTGTAATAGTCGTACCCTTGGTCCTCAGGTATTGATTTCAAACAAGTAGATTTTAGGTTTTCTGGGGATGTACCTGTTTTCTTCCAATATGACCTGCAACAAAGCACCTTTGAGAGAGAGAAGCTGGACCCAGAAGTGACCGATTAACACTTCTCATGGAATGGTTGCTCTTCAAAGGCAATGATTTACTGCCTATCAAGGTGATTCTCCGAGAGATGGTGCATGTCTGTCATTGTGGTGCACAACTAACCCTTGGGGAACTAGCTTGACTTTTTCAGGTTTGCTGCACATGATTCTGAAAAGATCTGCCTGAGCTACTGCGGCATTCACAGGAGCAATGGCACAATCTAGTTCTTAACAGCTAGCTCCTGCTTCAGGCTTTGCTTGTTTTCGGGTTGGTTCAGAATTCACAGCTGAATGAGTGTTGTGCACTTGGTGCCAGGGACTAAAGACTGCCCTGTCCGTGTGGTTTTAATACATGCCAGGAGACTTTTCTCAGCACCGAAGCATTAGGAGACTAAGGGGCATATTTAAGAGCCCCTAGCGCAATTGTTGATGCTAATGTGGTGTTAAAAGGCCAAAAACGGCGCGCCATAGTTACAAAGTGGCGTAATGCATGCATTGCACCTCTTTGTAACCCTTTGCGCTACATTATGCTTGTGCCAGGCATAATGTATGCAAAGGGGGCGTTCCCCCATTAGGGGGGCCCAAAAAATGGTGCAAAGAAATCTAATAGATTTCATTGCATCATTGTTTCAGCCCTTTTAACACCTGCTCAGAGCAGGCATTCAAAGGAGGCTTCAAATTGGAAACAATGGGCCTCTGGGTGCTTTGCAGGATTAACATCAATACTAGTGTCAAAAATTCTGACGCTAGTCCCCTAACTACTGCCATGGTGCACTGTATTTTAAATATGACACACACATGGTGGCATTAGGGGGGTGCTAAGGAGGTGCCGGAAAAGTGGCGCTGCACTGTGTGCAGCGCCACGTTTCTGAAATATGACCCAAAGTACTCAGCTAGAGTTGGACTCTTCTATCTTGGCCTCAATGACTTCCTTTACGATGTGTTCATTGCTGCCAAGAAGTAGAAAGAAAGGGTGCACATAATTTCCATCTTCTTGTGGGTAAAATCTATATTTTTTCTGCACCGGTGAGAAAACATTTATGTGGCTCCTGCTTTATCACGGGTGTTCTATGTATACAATTCTATCTTCAATCTCGCCGCAAACCTCACACAAGACAAGGAGTAAGAGACATCCTGGAAACAACTTAAGATACAGTGCAGCATTTCAAAACCATCAACGTGTCTCCCTCTTGCATAAACACAACACGTACTAACATGAAGGAAATGCCAATGTGGACTTCTGAAAGCTGAATTTAAATGTCAAGATCAATTTAAATATTTTAATTAAGCCTAAAATAGCTCTGACACTGTGTACAATCCTGTTACAAAGAATGCATGTCAAGTATTCTTATTGCTGGAGTTTTTGCAATTAGAAGACAATACTTTCTTCCGGAAACTAGAGAACTTCCGGCAAATGCTGATGTTTTTCATGAGTTATGGAACTGCGATTTCCAACTGCAGAGATGATGCACCCATTTCACTGAGGATGGGAATCTCTAATTTCTCTGGCCAAATCACGCACATTATGACAGTCTACTACATTTATATGCATGGAAATAGTACAGCAATGTGAAGTTTTATATTTCTGGGAGATTTTACACTCAAACGTCTATAAAAATGAATTTTATTTTATTTGATATCCCATTTTGTATGCACCTAGCCGGTGACTAGCTTTAACCAACTTACTTCCAAGGAGGCACTGCAAAGATATGAAGCTTTCTGGCATAACGATTATGTTATTGAAAGTCATATGAGGAAGCCATATGAATGACTAAATAGAAATGAGCAAAATAAATGTAGAACTTTAAAATTGCGCAAAGCCTCACTAAAGTAGACACACTAATTAAAAATTTGTTGAATGTATAAATCAGCGGCAGCTCCTATGCTATGGAGTAGGAGCATCGATCCCCCGCCCCCCCACCCTACGAAACAGCAGCCGCTCGGGCCATGGTGGATGACAGGGGCAAGGGGAGTGTACTGTGCACTCCCCTCAGTGCGCATGTCTATTTGGCCGACTGTCTCGGGCCGGCCAAACACACATGTCCACTGTGCTCTTTCCAGCCCGGCACTGTGATGCCGGATTGAAGAGAGCAGGCACAGGCTCCAGCCAATCCTAATGCTGTTCTGGGCAGCGTCAGGACTGCCGCAGGGTAGGCTGGGAGCCTGTGACCAGAAGGAGCTGGGGTGTGGCGGCAGCGAGGCAGGTAAGTTTTTCTTTTTTTACTATTTTTTCTATTTTACTTTACCCCCCTGACCCCTCCCCATCTCCCTTCTACCCCCCCCCCCCCTTCTCCAACGAGCTGCAACTGTGTATAATATGTACAGGAGCCCAGAGGAAAGGTGTAAATGTATTATCATCAAAATGTAGATCATTGTATTGGTGTGTGCTAAAAGTACCTTTGCCCTCAGCAAAAGCAGAGAATTTTTAAGCCATGGGCAAAGTGGGCAATCGCCCAGGGCCCCCAACTTCCAAGGGCCTCCCTCGGAAAGTGATCTATCTCAAACGTATTTCTTCATCTCAACCATTGTCCCTCTCTCTGTTTACTTCAAATTCTCCCTCTTTATCTCTTTACCCAGTGTCACCCTAAGGCCATAGCAGAAAAAGTGCAATGAATTTCAAAGTTCTTCTGAACAGGGGGCCTAAGATATGCCTTGGCCCGGGCCCCAAATATCTTTAAGGTAGGAGAGCTTACATGGTGGTGGATCTAAACAGGTTTTTGCAGTCTCTTTGTCACACAGGAGTTGCCTTGGACACAAAAGAACTCTGAATAAAAGTCACATCTGGACTTCTGGTTCTAACCATTCCCGCCAGGTAAGAGATTGAGCTAGACAGGAGTGAGAGATAAAACCAACCTCAACATATCGTTCTTAGTTATGCTGACTAGAGGTCTCTGTGTCACATGTTTGCAATGCTAGATATTTAGGCATCATCACTTTGGATTACCAGAATGGACATGTATATGTTGGTTGAAAAGCCTGCACAGGCTGAAATTGGGGCCACTTGCTACGTATGTATACATGCTAACATTTGGAAACACCAAAAAGGAAGATTTTACGATGGAAATATGGGGGTATATTTGCCAACTGGCACGTATTTGAACAACAACGGGCCATGGCGTATTTTACACTAGAGCAATATTTTACATAATTTAAGATCTTTAGCTAAAACTAAGATGTCTCTTCTTAATAAGGTGACTTGCAGGCATGCATGTGTTTTGCAAAGATGCCACAAAATAATGTTTTTTGCATTGAATTAAGCCGTAGTCTTGAAAGGTAGTTACAGACATGCACGTGAAAAATAGCAGAATTCTGCAATGCAGAGTGCAAAAATGGAGAGACCCCCATGATTGCAAGCTTTCTATAACAAAGTTTCCATGGAACCGATCTCAAAAAGTTAAAACACACAAAGCAACCTTCAGCACAAAACATTTAGGGCCAGATGTACGAAGCCCTTTGCATGGTGCAAACTGCGAAAATCGCAGTTTGCGCCATGCAAACGGCCTAACGCGATGCACATTCACAAATAGGAAGGGGTGTTCCCTTCCTATTTGCGACTCGCATCACAATTCAGAATTGCTTTGTGACCGCGAATGCGACCCCTTCCCCCATGTGAATGTTGCCCAGAATGTTTTTTCAGCGCAAATGGTTTCGGTATTTTTTTCATTTTGCAACTCGTTTTCCTTTAAGGAAAACGGGCTGCAAAAAAAAAAACTGCTTTATTTAAAAAGCAGTCACAGACATGGAGGTCTGCTGACTTCAGCAGGCCACCATCCCTGTGAGTGCAGGGACTCGCTATGGGGTCGCAAAATGCGACCCACCTCATTAATATTGATGATGTGGGTCTTTGCGACCCCATAGCGAGTCGCAGACGGTGTCTGAGACACCGTTCTGCATCTGAGATTGCGACTCAGAAATTCTCGCAATTTCCGAGTCGCAATCTTGTAGTTTGCTACATGTGGCCCTTAACTCCTCTTCCACATGACAGAGACCTCTGCGAAGATAGACACCACCAATCTCTCACTAGTTTCAAGTGTCCTCTATGAAAATCAATTCTACAACATCAACACAGACTATTCTTATGTTAAGTATTATGTACAGCGTACTTGTAAAGTGTGCAGCTCACCTAGGAGGATATCCTGGCACTGATGAGAAGTGGAGTTGTTTGCTGCATTCTCTAGCTCCAATGCGAAGGCCCCTTTTATTCAATTTCTTGCTGAATTTTAGGACTGACTGAGCAGCCTTAGGCCCTGATTGTACGTTTTGAGGCAAACCTGCGTTAGCGCAGGTTTGCCTAAAAAAGTATAGCGCCGGCTAGCACCATTCCAGAGCGCCAGCCGGGAGCCATATTTCAGGAATGGTGCAAGCCGGCGCTAAGGCCCGGTTAGCGTCAAAATACATGATGCTAACCAGACGGGGGAGGCGTAAGGAAAACTGGAGGGCGCTAGTCAGGTTCGAGTCAAAATAATGACTCTAACCTGAGTAGCGCCTTTGTTAGATGCACAACCACCATGGACATGACTCCTGTCTAAGTAAAGACAGGAGTCATGCCCCGCAGCCCAATGGCCAGTCCTCTGGGCATGGCCATTGGGCACACTGCCATGTAGAGGGGCCCAGGTTAGGCCCTCCTATGGCACTGAAACAAAAAGGTAAATACTTACCTGTACTTACCTGTACATAACTGGGATGGGGTCTCCCCATCCTCTGGTGTCCTCCTGGTGTGGGTGGGGGTGTTCCTGGGGCTTGGGTGGGCACCTCTGGGCTCTTTCCATGGTCACTGACCATGGAAATGGGTCCACAGGTCCCCTAACGCCTGCCCTGACCCAGGCGTTAAATAACGGTGCAAAGAAAGCTTTGCATCATTACTTGACCCCTCCCCAGCGCTTGATTTTAGCACGGGGGATAAATATGGCGCTAAGGCCATAGAGTCATTTATTGCACAGGAACGCCTACCTTGCATCTCATTGACGCAAGGTAGGTTTCCATGTCCAAAAAATGACTTTAACCCCAAAACTTTGGCGCTAGACAGGTCTAGCACCTAAGTTTAAATATGGAGTTAATTTTGCACTGAATTTGCTTAAAAAAAGATGCAACAGTGGCGCAAAACAAGTATAAATATGCCCCTTAATGTGAAGGGAAGTACCTTTCAGGCTCCAACAGCCAAGTATGAGAAGGTGTGGTTGTCGTCTCTAACTTTTCAGATGTGGGACACAGCGGTAAGCAGGATGTTTACTGAATGGAGGTGTCTGGTGAGGGCATGGAAGCTGATGTGGTTGGTCAGGTAGGTGTGGCCTAAATTCTGTAGTGCTTTGCATGTGTGTGTGTGTGTGTGTGTGTGTGAGCGAGAGTAATTTGAACTGTGCACGTTTGTTTATGGGGAGCTAGTGGAGGTTTTTGAGGTGCGGAAGATGCTGGTGCTTAGAGGGAGGTTGAGTGTGAATCTAGCTGCTGTATTCTGAATGGTGTGGAGTTGCTTAGTGAGTTGGGTGGAGATTCTGATATAGAGTCTGTTTCTGTAACTTAGCTCGCTGGTTATGAGTGCCTAATTGTTTGTCAGGTGTCAAAAGAAACCAACCTGGAGATTTTTCTGAGCGTCTTGAGGGTGTGGAGGCAGAAGGAGGTGATCAAGATAACTTGGCTGGCCATCGCTAGTTTGTTGTCGACTACGATTCCCAAGTTCCTGACCTGGGTGGAAGGGGTTAGAGTGGGACCAAGTTCTGATGGCTACCAGGTTGAGGACCATAGAGTCAGGTCATTCCTGAATAGTACTACTGCCATCTTGTCTGAGCTGATTTTGAGGCAGTTGGACTTCATCTAGAGGACGACATCTGACATGCACTTGAACTTTGCTTGGGTGTTACTGTTGTTCTTGGAAAGGGAGGGAATGAGTTATGAGTCATCGGCATATAAAATTATGTTGATTCCAAAGATTTGCAAGATGTTGGTAAGTGGGGCCATGTAGATATTAAATCATCTAGAGCTGAGTGATGATTCCTGGGGGCTTCGCAGACCAGCTCAGTGAGTTTGGAGGAACTGGGAGGTAGACTGACTTTCTACATGCGCCCTGTGAGGAAGGAGCTAATCCACTGAAGGGGTGTTCCACAAATTCCAGGTTAGTGGAGGCACTGGATGAGGATCAAGTGGGAGAAGGCACTGATGAGAAAAGGGGTTGTTTGCCGCCCTATCTGGCGCCCATGTGAAGAAGTAAGTTTGCAGTTTCTTGCTTAGGTTTAAGACTAAGCTGGCAGCCCTAATGTGAAAAGTGAGTATGTTTCAGGCTTTAGGAGCCAGTTATTAGAAAGCATAGCAACTGGCTCTAGCTCTAGTTCGGATTTAGATCAAAGTGGCAAGCAGGAGGTGCCTGTTGGGAGTGTTGAAGCTGATAATGTTGTTCAAGTAGGTGGAGCCTAAATTCTGTAGTGCTTTGTATGTGTGTGCGAGTAACCTGAACTGTGCACATTTGTGTATGGGGAGCCAGTGGAGAGTTTTGAGGTGGAGGGAGATATGAATATATGGAAGGGAGGTTGAGCGTGAGTCTAGTTTCTGTATTCCAAATGGTCTGAAGCTGCTGGATGAGTAGGGTGGAGATAACTACATTAAGTGTGTTTTCCTAGTCTAGCTTGCTGGTAATTAGTGCTTAGGTGACTGTTTGGTGGGTGTTGAGAAGGAGCCACCCAGAGGTTTTCTAGAGCATCCTGAGGGTGTGGAAGCAGGAGGAGGTGATCGAGTTGACTTGGCTGGCCACTGTTAGGGCTTGATTTAGATCTCAGTGGCAGAAATACTCTGTCATAAATGTGGCGGATATCCCGTCGGCTGTATTACGACCCTCATAGGATGTAATGGGATAGGAATACTGTGGATAAGATATCTGTCACATTTGTGACAGAGTATTCCCCTCTACTGAGATCTAAATCAAGCCCTTAGTTTGTTGTCGACTACGATTCCCAAGTTCTTAGCTTGGCTGGAAGGGGTTGGAGTGGGACTGATGACTACCACGCTGAGGACTATACGATCAGGTAATTTTTGATGTGTTCTACCCATATGTCCTCTGGGTTAAGTTTGAGGCAGTAGGACTTCATACAGAGAGCTATTTCCGCATGCCGTCGATGAATCTTCCTTGGGCATTAGTGGTGTCCTTGGAGGATGAGTTGTGTGTCATTGGTGTTTGAGATAATGTTGATTCAGAAAGGTAGTCATGGTTAGGGAGCCACTGAGGATCAGGGAGATGTGGTGCAGATAGGCTTGATTCCTCTTGTGAAGGTGAAGTGCATGAAAGTTTCAGATGGGACTCTTGAGTGAATGGATCGCACAACAGTGGCATTTTCCACAAGGCTGATCATGGGCCAACAGGTCAAGGAGGTTCCCGAAAAGCTGTTGTTGTTTCCAAAGAGGGCTGCCAAGGTGGAAGAGCTTGGTTAGGATATAAAGGTGTTGTTGATAATGGTTATCTTATTGCAGAGGAAAAGTATGAGCTGAGCTTGTGGGAGGTAGCAATGGTGATGGATCTGGTAGTGGGCATGGCGTACTTATTTACAATGGAGAAGAAATGCTCTGTGTTGTTGGTGTTGTTATCTATCCATTCTGTTAGGGCTGAGTGTTTGTTGGCTTTTAATTCTAGGTGCTATTGTTGGGCTGATCTGACGGTTTGTTTGCCACTGTCATTGTGGGTGAGTATTCATTCATCAACGCCTGAGCTGCTTGTAGACACGCTTGGTGCATCAAAGGTTATCTTTTTACCAGATAGCTTGTGGTCTTGTCCTAGGTAAAGTGTTTCACCCGTTGTGGGAGGCAAATGTCTTCAGGCTGCCCAGGAGGTTGATGGTGTTCAGAACGGTGAGATGCTGCAGGTGGAACGTGAGGTCGCTGAGCAGCATGAAGGAGCTGGAGCTGAGTACGAGGGGGAAATGATGCCTGTAATGGAGTTTCTGAACTCAGATATTGACCCTGGTGGTTGGTAGAGAAGGGCTCCTTCCAGGGTAGTGTTGTTGGAGATGCTGAGTTTGAACACCAGGTATTCTAGTTAGTCACCAGTGTCAGCTTTGGTGAGGGCACAACAGAAGTGTTCTTTGTAGGTAAGAACAGTTCCTCCTCCAATCTTGCTGGGCCTGACCTGTCTGATCTTGTATCCCATGGAGGTGGCAGTTGCAGTGTCGTGGGCTGATGTAGGTTTGAGCCAGGTCACTGTGAGGAAGACTAGGTGAAGGGAGAGGTGCTAAAGGAGGTCCTAGATTTCGATAGCGTGTTTGGTGAGAGAGCAGGTGTTCAGTTTTCACAGGCCAATAGGAGGTTTGTGTGGTGCAATGCTGTGTTGCTCAGTGCAGCAATGGGAGGGTAGTGTGGAGGATGAGATGTACTGGTCGGGTTGCAGGAGAAGGGCTGGCCCGCACATGAGAAAACACCTTCAGTGTTGGTTAGAGCAGTCTGACAGCACCAAGGGGAGATGAGTCCTGGGTTCAGGGCATGGAGGGAAGAGGTGAGATAGGGTCTTGGGCTATGCTGGTGTGGTATGGACATCAGGTCCTCGCACAGGATACAGGCTAGCAGTAAACAGGCACAGACAGGCTTGCCTTTGGTGCACCATGGCCCCAGAGGCTCGTCTGTTGCACACATCCTCTGCACGTCCCTGCTGCAGCAATCATCAAGAAGGTGTGGGAGAGAAGGAGAACCTGATCAGAGGTGGATGGGGCCGAAAGTCCGAGAGATGCGGGAGGTGGTGGTGGTAAGGAACAGGCCTGAACATGGCACAAGGGTCAATAAGGTGGTAAAGTGGAAAATTAAAGTTACGTTGCAGGAGGTAAAAGTACCAAGGAAATGCAAAGAGTATGCAGCAAAAGTGGGACAGAAAGGGTGGAAAGAAAGTGGAAAAAGAGGACTAAAGAGAGGCAAAGAAGAGGCCAAAAATGTGAGAGACCGTACAAGAGCAGACAGTGCAAGAAGAGCAGGGCAAAAAGTAGCCAAAAGTGCTAAAAGTCACAAACAAAAGAAAGGAAAAAGTAGCAAAAAGAGAGGCAAAAAGAGATGCAAAAGGTGTGAAAAAGGGAAGAGAGCAAGTGAAAGCTCAAAGAGTGAGGAAAGTGGGGCAAAAGGAGTGAAGAAGTGCTAAAAGGCACAGAGAAAAAGAAAGAAACAGTGATAAAAAGAAAGCCAAAAATGGGTGGGAGAAAGAGGGCAAGTATAAGTGGACAAAGTGAGGAAGGCCCCAGGATAAGCAGCAGCAGAGAAATGCAGTGTCCAAAAGAGCTATGCCTAGCTGGAAGTTCAATGTAATCAGGTAAGGTAGCAGGCAGGGCCATGCAATGCCTTTTCACCTTCAGATTCGGCCCCCTTAAAAACCTTCAAAGCTATCTTGTAAACAATCTGTGCAGGGAAAGTACCTAAAAGCAAATTAAAAACGTCTTGGAACAAGGATCTTTGCCACTGAGCCAAAAACCTCTTACATTAGACCACTCCTCAAAAACAATCTCGACCCATCAATCCAGCAAACTACAGGCACATCCAATCCACCAAGCTACAGGTCAATATCTAATGGCCTGGTCCGTGATAAACTAGCTGCAAAAGCAACTTTTACTCAACTGTCCCATTTTGCTGTGTAAAATAACTTGATGCCAGATCAACAATCTGGATTCAGACCAGGTAGATGCCCACAGTTAGTGATCTGAAATGCACAGTGGGCAAGAATGGAGAGGCTGCCTTACTGCTTCTGGACTAACCAGCAGCATTTGTCATTTTTCACAAATGGTTCAGTGGCTGCAGGACCACTGACATATGGAGCTCAAGCAGGTAACATAACATGCAAGCGAGTGCTGCAATGCGAGCAACTGACAGTAGACAATCAGGCAGGAGCCTACAAATGGTCAGACAAGAAGAAGACCACCACTGTGGAGAAGTTTAGACCAAGAGTGTGTTTGGTCCTAGCTGGGCATAGAGACCCCTGGGCGCAGCCCCATAAATACTTGAGAAAGTATAAGCAGGACAGCAGATCAAATGGCTAGGAGATGCTTCCCTCATGAGAGAGAGAGAGAGAGAGAGAGAGAGAGAGAGAGAAAGAGAGAGAGAGACAGAGAGAGAGAGAGAGGAAGAAGCCCCCTCACTCTAGCGGTTCAGATCTTGAAGATGTCACCTCACCTATTCTTGATACCCTTCTTCAGAGAAAGACTTCTCTGCTCCTAGCGATAGAAGATAACCATTAAGAAACAATTCCCAGGCATGCAGGCCTGGCAGCTGAAGGTAGCAGCTTCAAGATAATTTAGCTCCGCGTACAACCTCATGAGATCTTAGAAAAATCTGCCTTTTTGTTAAGTTGCCTGACTCCACAAATTCTTGATGTGCAGCAGAGGACCGCCGGTAGCAGAAGGTGGTAGATAAGAGACTGTGGGACTGAGGATTGGCACCAGAGAGAGACGCAGCCTGTGTGAGAAGCTACGGATCCAGGGACCACCTTGAAAACCAGTCAGCTGTGCATGGCCCCTAAACTGGTTGTGATCACTTGAGGCTTCAGCAAGGATCCAGATCGAAGATGGAACAACCCCTTCAGTAGGAAGGAAGAGAAGTGTAGCCAGTACTGGTCTCTTCTGCCTCTACAGCATGATGGGGTGCATGAGGGATGATCCTGAGTGAGTTCTTCAGAGACACAAGCAAGGTGAGGGGGTCTGGGCAGCCTACAAGCTGGAACAGGGATGGGGGTGCTGGTTGCCCATTTCTCTTCCAATCTTCCCCCTGCGGTGAGATGTGGCAGATGCACTGAATGGCCTAGCAGACACTACCTGAGCTGAGAACATTACCACACCGTGTCCCCATGAAAGTGAGCATCTCACTGGTCCACTTTCTCCCACAACAAGCTTAAAAGATGGGCTATACTTTCCCAAAACACAGGAGTATGCTGACAAGCTACACGCTGATTAACTAAGCCTTAAAGTGCCCATCTGACCTAGATCACTGAGCATCCAGCACTACTCCTGCAGTTGTAAATGGCACACTGCACGACTGGAAAACCCCTGATGAGGTATCACCTTATACATCCCAGGACACTGTCTGGCGAAGCTGAGGGCACTAGCTTCATGCTGCCTTCCTGCTTCTAGAGGCCCCTTCGGTCTGCCCCTCACCAGGACCAGTTACCTGATGCAGGCATCAGAGGAAAATCCAGAGAGGACCCGGGCTGCAGGCCTATTCAGGGCACTGGGTGGAGGGTGCCTCCCTTTTTCCAGGTACAAAGTAGCTTCCAATGAATACTCTTGAGGCTGCCTGAGTGATCACACATCTGATGTTTGGCTTCCAGGGTGGATCTGACTTCTTTAGCAACCTTCTCTAACTGGCTTGGAGGGCGACTGGATGGTGGGCACTATTCACTCCTTTACAAGCCACCCTCTGCCCTGCGCCCTCCAGCTCATCCTCTATAGCACAATGGCTGAGGATAAGCTAAATATTTCTGCAAAGCAAGGAACCCTGGATAAATATACACACATTGGAGGTCCCACTCAACCTCAAATTTTGTCACCAATGGAGAACCTTTCGACTGGTCTCAAAGTTGCTGGAACGTCACCTCAGATACAGCAGATGTTCACATTGTCACAAATCAGCCACACAAGCCTCTAGAAGCGAAGACTGAAGCGATAGGGGCTGATGTTATGTTGTAATGACAAGGCCAAAGTCAGTGTATCTGAGCTTGAAGACATGTTGAGGACACTGCAATTGTGTCTAAATTGATGACGGCATCCACGGAACTAGCAGCAAGAGTGCAGGAAGTGGAGGGAAGGGCCAAGAGAAATAACTTCCGTTTGTTGAACTTCAAGAAGTTTGGGAAAAATCTTCACCTGAGAATTGGTGTCCAAAGTGACAATAGCATCCACAGAACCAATTGCGAGAGTGGAGCATGATGAGAGGAGTCTGGTGAAACAACTTCTGTTTTGTTGGCCTTCCCGGGGGTTTAGAGAAATCCTGGTCCTTAAGTTCCAAAAGCAGAAAAGCCCCCATGCTTCATCATGGAATGGACACATAGAGCACTAACACAGCACCATTCCCCTGGCATCCCTACTCCCTCCATAATCGACAGATTGCTGAACTGTAATGATAGAGACACAATCCTCCACTTTGTACATACTCAGAAGTCTCTTCTTTTTGACTATCACAAATTATGATCTTCCCAGACTATACAAAACTGATCTAGCAACAATGTAAATCATTTGCAGAAGCCAAACCAAAGCTTTGCATTTTAAATATCTGCTACACGCTCCTCTACCCAGCCAAACTTAACGTCAACTTTTAGTTCTGTACCTTCGATTTGAGATCCCATAGAAGGTGTAAAAGAGGGTGGAGGAAACAGGGATCCTTCAGCTCAATCCTTTGCCATTGGTGGCCACAGGCCCTCCCCAAGAGTGAAATGTTGTGCATTGCCTGTAGGAACCTGTACTCCTATCAAAACAGGAATCACTCATGAGCCACCCGGTGAGGGGGCTACTCTGTCCCATTAGCTCATGGGGAGGATTGCCATACTGGAGCATTCAAAAAGATGTATGGATGGAAGAGAGGCCTTGACCCATTAAAAATATCCTCCCCCTGTTGACTGAACTGCTGATAAGTATTCCCTGATGTTTTGATTTGTGTTCAGAATGTAAGGATTTACCATTGGATGTTCTAGATAGAAAGTATACCATGATGGAGTCTGGGAACCTGTAACATTGGAGTAAAAAGTGTGCTTCTTGTCAAACACCCACCCTCAACATCTTTTTTTAAACTGGGGTTTCGGTATAATGCTATCATTTATGTTATCTATTATGTTCACCTTCTCTCTGTTAAATTATAGTTGGGATATGAATCACAACAGTAGGATGTCCTGGTTGCCCCATAGGCACCATCCTCTATTTTATCTCATGACAGAGGATTCCGGTTTGAGAAGTGTAGGTTGTGGGTTTGGGGTTATTTTATTGTATTTTCTTTCTCTTCACAAGTAATCTGTCTTGCCATCTCCGTTATTATGGCCATGCCTTCTTTGATCCCTTCCACTGTCTCCCCAACCTAATGACTGACTGCATAGCTGAGACCTGCATGGTACAGGTACGCATGATAACTTGGTCTTATGGATAAGGTAAGAGACCTCTAGCCAACATACTCTTCTTGCAATTGGGGATTAGGCTCCCCTTCCTGGCTATAATCAGCTTTGTTCAAGTGTTTCATTCAGGTTTTGTGATGGGCTCAAGGGAGGTGGCAATAATCCTTAGTCGCCATGTTCCATTCAAGGTGACACAAGAATGTTCCAATGGTTCAGGCAGATATGTAGCGGTTGCAGCCCTCCTTAATGGAGAACCCCTAACATTGATCAATGTTTACGCTGCTCCTCCATTGACTGCCACATTTCTCAAAGTCCTTACACAACTGCTTAGGAGTCTACCAGACGGCCAACTGGTTATGGGAGAAGACTGGAATAGGTTGGTGAACGACTCCTGACTCTGAGGGGATGACTGGAGGGCACTGATTGAAAGATTTACAGCTGCCAAGGGACTGGCTGATGTATGGTGTATGCATATTAAGAAGCGTTCACGTTCTATTCTGGAGCTCATGTGACATACTACTTGCTAAAGCAGAAACACACAATGTTGAGGGGTATGGATCCTGGCCGGGAATTCTTCTGATCACTTCTCTGGTACAGCTTCACCTCAGAGTTGGTGAGAGAAAGCCTAGGTGAGATGAAGAATGAGCACATAGGTAGTCATTACGAGTCTGGTGGTCCTGGGACCGCCAGACTTGCGGTCTTACTGGCGCCGGTGACAACCGTCGTGTTACGACTTTGGCAGTTTGGTGGAAGCCAAACCGCCGAAACGCTGCCTGGACCGCCGGGCCGGGAGTGAGCACCGCCTTCCAGGCGGTAGCCGCAATACCTCAATCGGTATTATGACTCTGTAGACTGCCAGCATTTTTGTGGCGTTGCACCGCCACAAAAATGCTGGCCGTCATGCACAGGAATCCCCATTTCAGTCGCTGGCACCACCCCCACGTGACCTACATACATGCACCCTCACTCACCCACGCATTCACTTACATACACCCCCACACACTTGCACCTAAACACTCACTCAGATACACCCATTCACTTGCATGCACGCACTGACATACACATTCACTCGCATGCACGCACTCTACACATTCACTCGCATGCACGCACTCAGACATACACCCCCTTACCCCCCTACATTCACACAACCATACATGCACACACTCACACACACACACACACACCACCACCCTCCCCCCCTTGGCATACATGCACCTACATACACACGCACAGACATGCCCTCCCCCTGCATTCATACACACACGCAGACATCACTCACATTCACACAACACTACCTCCCCTTCGGACGATCAATTTACCTGCTTCGGCGAGGTGGCTGTCCAGGAGGGGATGGGTCCTTGCGCTTTTCACGTCCGGCACCGCAACGACATACAGGAAACTGCTGTGCGTATTCCGGAACGTATTACGGCGGGCGGAGTCCTGTTGGTGTGGCGGAGCCGGCGGTGGAAACCGCCTCTCTTACGATGTCGTCCAGACCGACGGTGTCGGATTTCCGACCAAAATCGTAATGACCACCATAGTCTCTTTGAGATTATACACATAGACAAGAGGCTATGGACTCATACTTCAATAATAACAAAGGCTCTGTGAATTCTCTACGGTTATTGTGAGAGGCCTTAAATGCAACCCTGGAAGATGATATTATTAGCTCACTAATGGGCTAGGAACACTAGCAGCAGCAAATCATTACTGAGTGAGAATCACATATTCAGTGACAGATGATGCTCAGAGAGCATGGATGGCCTACTAAAGTCACATATATCAGGGGGAAAATAAAGTGAGTACACTGCACCATTAGATGCCGATTACACACATCTATGCGTCCGCAGCTTAATAGGTAGGGGAGATGAGGAAACTGCTTGACCGTTCGCACCATTGTTGTCCAAACAAAACACCCTGTCAGTTTCTGCAAAGGACTGTATCTGATCATCCGCTTCAAAGACTGTTATAGGAGAAGGTGTCCCTTGGGAGCGCTCGTACCACAGATGAACTATGGGAAGCTTTAGGTCAACTTCAACCAGTGAAAACACTTGGCTCCAATGGTTTTCCAGCAGAGTTTTAAACGTTCTATGGCAATAAACTCTTGGGACCAGTTGAAGAGGTTATCTAGGGAAGTAGGCCAGTTGCCTCCAGACCTAATAATAGCTGCAATAATAGTAATCCCAAAATCAGGACAACCACCTGACTTATGCTTTTTCATACTGTCCTGTATCCCTCATTAGTAGGCCCTAGCTGGTCGACTCATTAAGGTCCCCTTACTAGTCCATCAAGATTAGTCTGGATTTAAGCCCCAGCACTGCACAAGACACAATATCAGATGGCTACAGAATGCACTGGCCTTGGCGGCCAGACTAGGTAGACCGGCAGCAATCCTTCTAGCAGATTTTGAGAAGGCATTTAACTCAATGTGGTGAGACTACCTCTTCAACTCTCCTCCAAAAGCTCAACTTTGATGCCATCTTCATCAAATACATAAAGACTTGTCGAGCAGGGTGTGTATGAGAAATGCTATGCTGGACTTTTTCCTTATACAAAGCGGCACCTGACAGGAATGGCAATTGTCACCACCACTCTTCGCCATCACCACTGAGCTACCTACAGAGTGGTTTCGGATCAATGCACATGTGTGAAGGTTCAAGTGGGATGAGGGAGTTTCTGATAGAGTGGCTTTTAGCAGATGACATCTTCATTTTCATGCAGACCCACAGTGGCCAGAATCCTGCACTCTCCATATACACTGCACCATTGGAGACATTGCAGGTCTACAGATGAATAGGACTAAGGGCCTGATTCTAACTTTGGAGGACGGTGTTAAACCGTCCCAAAAGTGGCGGATATACCACCTACCGTATTACGAGTCCATTATATCCTATGGAACTCGTAATACGGTAGGTGGTATATCCGCCACTTTTGGGACGGTTTAACACCGTCCTCCAAAGTTAGAATCAGGCCCTAAATCTTTTGTCTTCCCAGCAAACACTTACCCTCAAAATTTGGCTTGGTCCCAGGAGGTACACATTGTAATCCAGGAATTAGTAATTTAGAGGTCTATGTAGGGCCTAATACTACCTTGGCATGGGAAAAAATATTCAACCTCTGATTGACAAGTTGATATTGAATACCAAGTTCTGAGTGATGCTCCCTTTGTCAATTTTAGAACTTCCTGTATGATCTGCTATAAAAGCTATTTGATAGGATAAATTCTATTCTGCAGTGCTTCTTTTGCGATGAGAGAGGCCCGCCGAAATACTTTTCCAAATGCTTCCAGTCCATGTCCAATGAGGGATCACGGAGGCTGATGTTCAGTCCTATTACAAGGTCTTATACTTGTTGATCATAAAAGAATGGTGGTATGAACCACAAAATTACCCTGCGTATGCTTCAGAAAAAAATCACATCTGCTATATGGGGGTACACTGGATCCTTCACTCCCTGCAATGACTATACTGGTGTTCAAAATTTGGTGGGACACTCAGAAGGGCATCAGTAACGGGATACCATTGGAATCCCTGATGTGGGAGATGTGATGGTAGGAATTGTGCTTAAATCCTATCAGTAACTTCAATCTGAAAATAATCTCCACTGAACCCAATTCTTCCAATATCTTTAATTGCGGCATACAATTATGCCTTATATCTCATATATAGACAATCTCCCAGAATTCAATCCATTAGAAGCCAAAACGCTACTGGGAGAATTAGATCATCATAAAGTAATACAGGTATATTGATTTCTTATAAATAACATGGTAGACTCCTTTGGGACAGTGCATTCAGCACGGGATCAGAACCTGTGGTCTGCAACAGACGGAAGAAGAGGAATGCCAGGACATCCCCATGGATAGCATCTATAGCATCTAGGTTTCTGCTCGTTCCATTGAAGTATCTACATACAATATATATATTAAGAAGCATTGATTGTGATGAATTGGTGTGGTGGCTGCCCCCTCCTGAATACAATATTCTTTACATGATGTCAATTTGTTGCACACAGTATGGAGCTGCAGTAAAATTAAACCCTATTGGGAAATGGTGCTTGCAAGTTTGAGCTATTTACTGGGATGGAAGTTACAGTTGGACCCCAAACTGATTATCCTGGATATAACAATGGATGTTGATGCTGACTGATAAAAGCTAGCTTTGCTTCGGTTAGGGTTGCCAATGGCCAAAAAGGCATTTAGCTGGAAAGATAAAACTCCCCCCTTGATAGAGGAGTAGTGACAACGCCTTGATCAATGTATGATCATGGAGAAACTGATATACATCGTCACGGGTTGCCTGCAAAGACATACTAAAATTTGAAAAGCTTGGGGTCAATACATTGGGATTGAAGTCGACCTGATTGAGTCATCATTTGTCACAATAGATGAAGAAGTATGTGGATACGGAAACTAGGTGCCTGGTGCCTGCAATCAAATGGAGATTGGGGTTGCAAATGCTTCTAACTATGCTAATGTTTTTCTTGTATGGGGCTGCAAAGGGGGGAATAGGGGAAGGAAGGACTATCTATCTTATTCCCTTTCTTTTTTTTTCAAGTATATGTTGCTGTCTAATAAAATCAATGAAATGTGTTATAACTAGAGAAACAATTCTCCAATTTTGGATAAAACCCCACCAAGTTCAGTGAAGAACTGCAAAGGGTGAGGAATACAACTCGAACTGGGCTGACGTGAATCAACTGCTGCTGTTAGTTGTACCTGAAGAAGTGAGCGATCAATTGGTTAAAAAGTCAGTATGGCTGAGCCCGCACCCAGGAACAATGGGGCTAGTAAAGTGGTAAAGGATGAGTTACTGAATGCTATTGCGGTTGCATGCCCGGTGAAAACTAAGGGCTAGATTTACAAGGCCCTAGTGTCTCCTAGCACCACATTAGCATTATTTTTTTTACGCTAATGTGGCTCAACGAGGCAAAAATTGCTGTACCATATTTACAAAGTGGCAAAATGTATGCACTGCACCACATTATGCCTGCATCAGGCATAATGTATGCAAGGGGGTGTTCCGTTGTTAGGAGGCCCGCACAAATGGCGCAGTGAAATCTACAAGATTTAATTGCCCCATTTTTTTTCTTCATTTTTAACACCTGCTTAAAGAAGGCGTTAAAAGGACGCACCCATTGAAATCAATAGGCCTCCTTGGACTGTGCTGCACTAGTGTCACTAGTGTTTTGATGCTAGTGAAGCAAGCCTCCACAATAGCATCAAAAATGTTGACGCTGTTGGCCTAACATGTGCCATTGTAAATACGGCGCATGCGTGGTGTCGTTAGGTGGCGGTGGGGGGAGCGAGAAATCTAGGCATTACATTTCAATTGCAAACAGAATAATGGTGAGTGACCCGCATTATTTAGGCAGTCTCAATGATATATCTGAGAGGTGCTCAGACACTTCGTGTCCAATTTAGATGCCACAGATCGCCCTAGGTGCTACCTTTATGCAGATGTTTGCGGAATGTGAAAAACCAACTTATGACAATATGTACTGGATGGCAAACTAAGAAAACAGCAGAATTTGGCAGTTGCAAATCACTAAGTGGTTTCACAAGGAAGAAAGAGAATGTTGATCCCAAACTAATGGCTTTGAAATTGCAGAAAATGCAGCACAATGTGAAGGGGAGATGGCAGGGTTCCCTGCAAAGGAAGAACAGAGTTGTGGGGGAGAAACAAAGGAGGTGACTAAGAGGGAGGTTAGAGGAGAGGAAGATTTGGTAGGGGCAAGGGGAAGGGTAAAGGAGAAGCCTTGGGTGCAGAAGGCTCATATTTTGCCTGAGGACATTTGGATTGACATAATGCTGTTTCAAACATACCCAGTCTTGCTGACCACAACAAATGTAACCAGATCACACAGAACCACCCCTCTCCCCACCACCAGGCCTAGCTTAGCAGGGAATCCCGACCCTGCTCCCCTACATGATAAGTTCTCGTGTCCAGAAATGGCTGCTGGCACGTCTTTGTTGATGTGGTGGCAGTGAATCAGATTATAATTTTTCATCTGCTAGTTCAGCAGATCCTCCTTGGAGTGAAATATACAAATATTTTTTAACCTTAATTTAAAAAAAAAAATGACTAAACAGATTGACATCAAATCACAAAAAGCACGCTTTCTGTGCCAAGATCTAGCTTACCACCAAATGTGTTGTTATTCTGTTCCACCATTTTGGCTGTAGCTGTGTCTAATTTTCCCTATGGAAAGTTGCATGGGGAAAACATGTTTTGCCTCCGACTCCCCCTCCTCTTTTTTCTCAGCTCTAGCTAGACGGATCACTCCTAAGCTTTCCAGGAAGGAGCTGAGGTGGATGACCTTTTTTTGGAAAGTTTTGTGAACATTTGTCAAAAGGAACCAAAGTTATAAACAAACCAAAAGAATCCATGGATCATGTACCGAATTTATATATATATATATATATATATATATCTATATATAGATATATATATCTTTATTTAGTTATTATATACGTGGGAAATTGGGTTGTTGGTTGATTGCGGTGTGCTCCCTGGTCAAGCAACAGCCACAATACTTTGCAGGATGAACCATAAAAAGTCACTAATCTAATCTGTGCTTAACCCTGAGTAGCTTGGCGCAAAAAACAGTCAGGCTAAACTTAGAGGCAATGTGTTACATATTTATATAGCACACAAACAGCAATGCAGTGAAAACAAAGCACAATAGAAATCCAATTTAGAATCATAGAGAACATTTAAATAAATTATTGGACTCCAAAACTATCAAAATCCACTTAGTCGAACAAGAGTTATGACTTTTTAAAGTTTAAGGTTCAAAAAAGCAAGTCCCCAGTTTTAGAAAATGTCCACCTTGGCACCTTTACCATCACAACCAAGGGTCCAAGAGGGGATGGAGAACTCTTGGGGGTTCAAGACTCACTCAGGGTGGGTCCAGGAGCAGTTTCAATATGGTGGGAGCCTTTTATATCCCTGTGGCTCTGAACAAGGGGCCAGCTAAACTAGGTTTTGAAGTCACTTCTGGAGTTTTGGGTACAGGTGAAGATGCAGGGCTGGCCTCTGAAGGTTCAAGGCAGGCTCCAGGCAGCAAAGCAGTCCTTCCAGGTACAGGAGCAACCTGGTAGAGTGCAAAGTAGGTCACGGTAGCAGGCAGACCTCTTAGAATCCTTCTGCCGGTCCAGCAGTGATCTGAGAGTAGGTCTGAGAGCTCTATTTGTATTCTCTGGTGTCCTATTCCTAGAAGCTGGGAGAAATTTCCAGAAGGATTCTCTGAAGTTCCAAGAATTTACTCCCTCGCAAACCCTGGCTCCTAGCTAGCTGCACTGACAATGCAGGGTTGTTAAGCTTATTGTGTAGTGGCACAGACCAGCCTATTTAGCTGCAAGAGGGGCTGTGCTTAGCTCTGCCCCAATCAAGTCAGTTATTGTCCCATTCAGGCTCTGCTAATCCCACTATTGTGTGACTGTCTGGGATGAACTTACAAAGTCCCAACTGTCAGTTACAGCTAGTCATGTGACCTAAGGCAGGCTGAAGGCACAGAGGGCTTAGGGCATGAAAATGATAAACTTTTTAAGGACTGAGGGTGCAAACTTGTTCTATAATTAGTGGCCTAAATCAGGTATTTAAAGGCTCATCAAATAGATTCCCTGCGTGTCAGTGCTTCCTTTGTCAAGACACTCCTCAGTTCTTTAAACTGTTGACGCAATTTAAGCCCAATATCAATGTGAGGTTCTCCTCAGGCCCCAGAACAGTTGGACAATTCACTTCAGCCCTCACCAAGGACCCCACCAGCGCCAAGACCAACCTGCAAGATGGAATGAAAGACGTTGCAGATTGGATGAAACTCAGCCGTCTGAAACTGAACTCAGACAAAACAGAAGTCCTCATCCTCGGAAACACCCCGACCGCCTGGGACGACTCCTGGTGGCCCACGGCCCTTGGCACCGCACCGACCCCCTCAGACCACGCACGCAACCTCGGTTTTATCTTGGACCCACTTCTCACCATGACCAAACAAGTCAACGCCGTATCATCCTCCTGCTTCCTCACCCTCCTCATGCTCTGAAAGATCTTCCGTTGGATCCCCTCCAACACCAGAAAGACCGTGACCCACGCCCTCGTCACGAGCCGCCTGGACTACGGCAACACACTATACGCAGGAACCACTGCTAAACTCCAGAAACGTCTGCAACAAATTCAAAACGCCTCCGCCCGCCTCATCCTCAACATACCCCGCAACAGCCACATCTCCGCCCACCTGAGAGACCTGCACTGGCTTCCCGTCAACAAAAGGATCACCTTCCGACTCCTCACCCACGCACACAAAGCCCTCCACAACAAGGGACCCGAACTCCTCAACCGCCGCCTCAGCTTCTACACTCCCACCCGTCCTCTTCGCTCCGCCAACCTCGCTCTCGCCGCCGTCCCACGCATCCGCCGCACCACGGCGGGTGGGAGGTCCTTCTCCTACCTGGCGGCCAAGACATGGAACTCCCTCCCCACCTTCCTCAGGACCACCCAGGACCACTCCGCTTTCCGGAGACTACTCAAGACCTGGCTCTTCGAGCAGCAGTAACCCTTTCCCCCTAGCGCCTTGAGACCCGCACGGTTGAGTAGCGCACTTTATAAATATTTATGATTTGATTTGATTTGATCTTGGTTTCTTCCTATTATCTAAGAGCTTCTATTTCTTTACCAAAAATGTTTTTAATGCAAGAGGTGGTTGTCCTTGAGATTTCACATCTTGTTTTATTCACTATTCATTATTTTTCCCAACTCGCTTGTTCGTCTTGTTTAGTATTAAAGCGGCAATATCCTGATGATTTGACTTCCAATCTCGTCTGTTGATTATTTCCACCCGCAACTCTCTTGTCTTTTCAATTTTGGTCCATATTTCATCCAGATCCTTCTATCACTTACATAAAGTCTCCTACTGCAGCATCTTCCATCTTCTAATGTACCTTAATCTGTGACTGGCAGTGACGCCACCCATGAGCGTCCTGATTGGTTTACTGAGTTTAAAACTTTGCCACACAGCGTGTGATGTCACGAAAGACAAATGAGTTGCGGGTGGAAATAATCAGTGCGTGGTATAATAAGTGAAATCATCAGGATTTACAGGCCCGGGGTACATGGTATACCACTTTACAAGAGACTTTCATGTAAATTAAATATGCCAATCAGGTATGTGCCAATCAAACCATGTTTTGGGGGAGTGAGCACATGCACCTTTGCACTGGTTAGCAGTGGTATAGTGCACAGAGTCCTAAGGCCAACAAAGCAGAAAATGCAGCAAAAAGTAGGAAAAGGAAGGCAAAACGTTTGAGGGCGACCCTGAAGAGGGGGCCATTTCCAACACAACCCCCTCCAGCCTAAAGCTAGGGTTTACTAGTGAATACCTTGATGGACTTCACATAGAATGCAGATAATGGCCCTCTACTCCAAGGGCACATGTCAGTTCTATGTGTCTCTGAATCCAGTTGGACCCCTCTGTATACACTGTCCTGAGCCACTGAACTGACCCATGGGGACCTCTTCTTCTCACCTGTGGACCACATCTGTGCAGCACCTAACTTTAACTTGCTCACAGATGCATCCCAGTAGGCAGACAGTACCACCATCCCCAACAAAGTGATGTGGCCCATTCCACCCCTTGGATCAGATTTCTCTCCACAATCATAGGAAAATGCTGTCCATAAGGACAACATCTAACAGAGGCCACTGACAGCTGTTAGTGTCAAAAGACAGGCCTCAGTCGTTCTCGGGTTCTCTGACCTCTGAGGTTTCTCAAAGTAGGGGGCTGTAACCCCAGGTGTTAGGCACCCTTTCTTCACTCTCCATCCTATCATTTCAGGGGTGGTATCCTAAAACTGGTCACTCAGGCCAGGGTCAGTACCCTGAGGCTAAACAGGAATCAGGAGTGAGACATTCCTCCTCCTACCCTCTCATCCGGGCTTCTGTACCATCCATTTGGAAGTGGTATGCCCAGATATCTGAGCCTTAGGGCACACTGGGGGGCCACCCCTCCTGGCTCTTCTGTCACTGGTGGCAAAGCATTCCCCAGAAGGCAGTCAATGGGCATCTGGTGACTAACTATGACTCACCTTTGGGTCATTTCCCGACCCCACTCCAGGGATACCAGGGCCATGGGGTGGACAGAGACCTGCCCCTGGGCCTGGGTTGCCACACAAACCCGACTGGTGTACTGCTCTGGGGAAACCAGGTTTTCAACTACCATGATCCAGGTGGCCCCGGTGGCCCTCTGAGCCGTGATAAGGACCACCTTCACTTTGACCTGGTGGAAGAAACGACTCCCCCCAGGGATCATAAGCTCACCCTCTGAGTCTACCTCCCATCTAAAGGGGATTAGGGCATCTATCTCTTGCCCTGGGGGACTTCCTCCCACTAAGGCCATATGGACCACTCCTGTAGAGTTCCCACCTGTGGGTAGTTTCTTTGGACATAGTCCCCCTGTTTGTGTCCTGGTTGACAACAATTAAAGCAGCGGTGATGGAAATAGGGTGCCCTGAGACACCACCCGCTAGAACCTCCTTCCTTCTTCTCAGAATGGACATGGGAACTCTTTCCTTCACCCTTATCTTGAGACTTGTCTGAGTCTCTCCTGACCACCTCTTCCTTCTGCTTGGGAGAACCTGGGGCACCCTTCTTGGAGTCACTTCCAGGTACCTTTATGGACACTCTAGCACTGACCCAGAAGTCTGTCTCCTCAGCAATCTTCCTGGGGCCAGCAGGTCTTCTATCTTCCAGGTGTTGGTGCAGATCTGTAAAAGAGGTACTGATCATGTGCTCCTTTCAGAATCAAGTTGAACAGCCCATTGAAATAATCTACCTTGCTGCCCTTCACCCAGCCCTTCAGGGCCTCGCTGGCATAATCAATGAAGTCCAGCCAAGGCTGGTTTAGAAGGTTGTGGCTGTCTTTGCCTTATTTCTCAGTGGTCAATCCAAATTTAGAAACAACAATGGCCTTCAAGGGGGTATGCCTGTTCAGGTCCTCTACCTCTATGCCTACCCACCGGAGGCATATACCTCCACAATCTATCCCCCCCGGTCTCCTCCGGAACCTTATGTACCTTATGTACTCTCAGGGCCACTTCCTAGGCTGAAAGCCATTTATCTATATCATTCCCCACGCCATAACTGTGTGCCAGGTTTTTGGGTATACAGACTCTCACCTCTCCTTAGACACTGCTGATTCACTGCCATCTTTGCTGCTGGACTCCACTTGTTTGGCTTTAATATCCAGCTGCTTAAGTTTGAGTTTATATTCCATCAGTAGTTTGTTTTCAGCCAAGGCTCTCTCAGGCTCAGATATCTCCTTCTCCAATTTACCTTTCCTCCCTTCTGTCCTTCAACTCCACTTGTGACAGGCATCTGGAAGATGCACTGCTCCCTGCCCCATCCAGGGAATCCTGGTTCTCTTCCTGGGGGCAGGGGTGTTCCTCCTACAGCTCTGGGTTCTCCTCTGGGTTCTCATCCTTATTTAATTCCAGGTCCTCCTCAGGATCATCCTCCTCGGTTACTGCTTGCAGCCTCTTGACCTCCTCATAGGCTTGGAGGGCTAGCTGTAAGTCCACTTTGAAAATGTTCTTACTCACATTCAGCCCGCTCTTCTTGCAAAGCCGCTGCAGCTTAACCTTGGTGAGGTTGTCAACATTTATCAGCTTCATCTCCATGGTAGCAGTGGAAAGGAGGGTTAATTAAATTTAGAAAAAAACAAAAATGTTCAATGGAAACTAAGGAGAATTTAAAAAATCCGTTCTGATGCCAAATTATTTATCTTGGATTTTTGTGTAACACAAATCACTATATGGTACTCCACAAACACACGTCCTGATCCTACTGCTGAACACCAATGTGAAAAATTGGGATTTTGACTAACTGGAGTGTGAGCCCTGGTCAAACAACAGCTACAATCCCTTGCAGGGTGTGCCACAAAAAGTCACTAATTTAACCTGTGCTTAACCCTGTGTAGCTCGGCACAAAAAGCAGTAACGCTAAACTTAGAGGCAATGTGTTACGTATTTATGCAGCACATAAACAGCAATACAGTGAAAACAGAGCACAATGAAAATCCCAAACCAATTTAGAAAAATAAAGACAATTTTAATAAATTATGTGACATCAAAACTGTCAAAATCCAATTAGTAGAACCGGAGTTATGAATTTGCAAAGTTTAACCCCTTCGCTGCCAGGCCTTTTCCCCCTCCTGTGCCGAGCCTTTTTTTGGCTATTTGGGGCAGTTCGCGCTTAGGCCCTCATAACATTTTGTCCACATAAGCTAGCCAAGCCACATTTGCGTTCTTTTTTTCCAACATCCTAGGGATTCTAGAGGTACCCAGACTTTGTGGGTTCCCCAGAAGGAGGCCAAGAAATTAGCCAAAATACAGTGAAAATTTAGTTTTTTTCAAAAAAATGGGAAAAAGGGGCTGCAGAAGAAGGCTTGTGGTTTTTCCCCTGAAAATGGCATCAACAAAGGGTTTGCGGTGCTAGAATCACCAGCTTCCCAGCTTTCAGGAACAGACAGACTTGAATCAGAAAACCCAATTTTTTAACACAATTTTGGCATTTTACTGGGACATACCCCATTTTTACGATTTTGTGTGCTTTCAGCCTCCTTCCAGTCAGTGACAGAAATGGACACGAAACCAATGCTGGATCCCAGAAACTGCAACATTTCTGAAAAGTAGACATAATTCTGAATTCAGCAAGGTGTAATTTGTGTAGATCCTACAAGGGTTTCCTACAGAAAATAACAACTGAAAAAGAAAAATATTGAAATTGAGGTGAAAAAAACATAAATTTTTCTCTACGTTTTACTCTGTAACTTTTTCCTGCAATGTCAGATTTTCGAAAGCAATATACTGTTACGTCTGCTGGACTCCTCTGGTTGCGGGGATATATAGGGCTTGTAGGTTCATCAAGAACCCTAGGTACCCAGAGCCAATAAATGAGCTGCACCCTGCAGTGCGTTTTCATTCTATACCGGGTATACAGCAATTCATTTGCTGAAATATAAAGAGTGAAAAATATCTATCAAGAAAACCTTTGTATTTCCAAAAAGGGCACAAGATAAGGTGTTGAGGAGCAGTGGTTATTTGCACATTTCTGAATTCCGGGGTGACCATACTAGCATGTGAATTACAGGGCATTACTCAAATAATTTTCAGATAAAAATTATACCTCACTTCTGTGGGTAGGCCTAGCGCCCGCGACAGGAAACGCCCCAAAACACAACGTGGACACATCAAATTTTTTTTAAAGAAAACAGAGGTGTTTTTTGCAAAGTACCTACCTGTAGATTTTGGCCTCTAGCTCAGCCGGCACCTAGGTAAACCTACCAAACCTGTGCATTTTTTAAAACTAGAGACTTAGGGGAATCCAAGATGGGGAGACTTGTGGGGCTCTGACCAGGTTCTGTTACCCAGAATCCTTTGCAAACCTCAAAATTTGGCTAAAAAAACATGTTTTCCTCACATTTCGGTGACAGAAAGTTCTGGAATCTGAGAGGAGCCACAAACTTCCTTCCAGCCAGCGTTCCCCCAAGTCTCCCGATAAGAATGATACCTCACTTGTGTGGGTATGCCTAGCGCCCGCGACAGGAAATGGCCCAAAACACAACGTGGACACATCACATTTTTTCATAGAAAACAGTGCCTACCTGTGGATTTTGGCCTCTAGCTCAGCCGGCACCTGGGGAAACCTAGCAAACCAGTGCATTTTTTAAAACTAGAAACCCAGGGGAATCCAAGATGGGGTGACTTGTGGGGCTCTGACCAGGTTCTGTTACCCAGAATCCTTTGCAAACCTCAAAATTTGGCTAAAAAACACATTTTCCTCACATTTCGGTGACAGAAAGTTCTGGAATCTGAGAGGAGCCACAAATTTCCTTCCACTCGGCATTCCCCCAAGTCTCCCGATAAAAATGATACCTCACTTGTGTGGGTAGGCCTAGCGCCCGCAACAGGGAATGGCCCAAAACACAACATGGACACATCACATTTTTTCATAGAAAACAGTGCCTACCTGTGGATTTTGGCCTCTAGCTCAGCCGGCCCCAGGGGGGGCAGAAATGGCCTAAAATAAATTTGACCCCCACCCCCCCCAAACACCCCCCTGCCCGGGAGCGACCCTTGCCTACGGAGTCGCTCCCCCTGCGTGACATTGGCGCCCAAAAAAAAAATCCCTGGTGCCTAGTGGTTTCTGCCCCCTTGGGGGCAGATTGACCTAAAATCGGCCAATCTGCCCCCAAGGGGGGCAGAAATGGTCTAAATACAATTTGCCCCCCAGGGGAGCGACCCTTGCCTAATGGGTCGCTCCCCATCTCTAAAAAAACAAACAAACAAAAAAAAAACACAAAAAAAACAATTTTCCCTGGCGCCTAGAGGTTTCTGCCCCCCTGGGGGCAGATAGGCCTAATAACAATAGGCCGATCTGCCCCCAGGGGGGGCAGAAATGGCCTAAAATAAATTCCCCCCCCTTCACCCCCCCCCAGGGAGCAACCCTTGACTACAAGGTCGCTACCCTTGCGTGACGACGCAAAAAAAAAGATCCCTGGTGCCTAGTGGTTTCTGCCCACCTTGGGGGCAGATTGACCTAAAATTGGCCGATCTGCCCCCAAAGCGGGCAGAAATGGCCTAAATACAATTTGCCCCCCCAGGGGAGCAACCGTTGCCTAAGGGGTTGCTCCCCATCTCTAAAAAAACAAACAGACAAAAAAAAAATTGCTCTGGCGCCTAGAGGTTTCTGCCCCCCTGGGGGCAGATTGGCCTAATAACAATAGGCAGATCTGCCCCCGGGGGGGCAGAAGTGGCCTAAAATAAATTTGCCCCCCCACCCCTCCCGGGGAGCGACCCTTGCCTACAAGGTCGCTCCCCTTGCGTGACTGCGCAAAAAAAAGATCCCTGGTGCCTAGTGGTTTCTGCCCCCCTTGGGGGCAGATTGACCTAAAATCGGCCGATCTGACCCCAAAGCGGGCAGAAATGGCCTAAATACAATTTGCCCCTCCAGGGGAGTGACCCTTGTCCAAGGGGTCACTCCCCATCTGTAAAACAAAAAATCCCTGGTGCCTAGTGGTTTCTGCCCCCCTTGGGGGCAGATCAGCCTAATAAAAATAGGCTGATCTACCCCCCAGGGGGGCAGAAATGGCCTAAAATAATTCCACCCCCCCCAGGGAGCGACCCTTGCCTAAGGGGTCGCTCCCCACCTAAAAAAAAAAAAAAAAAATAACAAAAAGAAAAAAAATAATGAAATGATCCCTGGTGCCTAGAGGCCTTCCCCAAAAAATGCCCCCCCTGGGAGCGACCCTTGCCCAAGGGGTCGCTCCCTTATGTCCATGTAAACAAAAAAAATAACAAATCCCTGGTGTCTAGTGGGGTTTAAAAAGCCGGATTGCAAGCAATCCGGCTTTTGAAACCCTGGGAGAGACTTCAAAGGGAAGGAAATACATTTCCTTCCCTTTGAAGCCCCTCCGGGCCTCCCCCATGGGATTGAAAGAGAAATGCTTTGCATTTCTCTTTCAATTCTGCTTCCAGCGCGATGGGGGAGACCCTGTGACTAATCACAGGGGGGGTTGGGGGGCTCGGGTGGAAGGGGAAGGGCTTCCCCTTCCATCCCTGACTTAGGGGGGTGGGGGGGAACCCCACAGAGGGAGCACTAGCGCTCCCTCTGGGCTCTGTGACCAGGACGTAATGGTTACATCCTGGGCACAGCAGCACTGTGCCTCAGGACGTAACCATTACGTCCTGGGCACAGAACAGGTTAAGGTTCAAAATAGCAAGTCCTCACTAACTATAACTCGAGGCCTAAGGTAACTATAGCTCACGCCCCCGCCATGCACAGTTTTTTTTTCAATAATTTACCTTCTGATGTTTCACTGATATTTTTAATGATGTTATAAATGTTGCCATGAGTGCTGTAATATCTGGGGTAATTAGCAGTCCATGGCGAGTGCGCGAGTTATAGTTACCTTAGGCCGTGAGTTGTTTGAAATCACTAACTATAATTTCTGAATTTCTCTGGTTTGGCGTGAGTAAATTTAGTACATAACTATAACGTTCCTGTAACCTTTTTTTTTTTAAGTGAATTTATATGTTTTTTTATAATTCTATTTCCTAACTATAACATCCCTGTAACGTTTGCTTTTTTCAGTGAATTTCTATAGTTTTTTTGAGTAATTTTCATTTGGCTGTGCGCGGGTGGTTGGCCGTATGGTATCTAGATATCTATATTTAATTTTCTTTTAATATCCCCAAAACCACTGAACAGATTTACACCAAATAACAAGAGCTAACTTCCTGCCAAATTTGGTGTAATTCCGTACAGCAGTTCGGGTTGTAGTCATGCCTAAAATCTCTATGGGAATTAAAATGGGAAATACACTTTTTTTTACCCCCTCGCCCCCTTCTGTCATCCCCCCCCTTTGATGGATCACCCCAAAACGTCCCAAGTGCAACAAGATTCTCTGGAACACTTTTTGGGAAAATTTTGTGAAGATTCATCAAATGGCACCAACGATTTAGGCAAGTCACAAATGCTTTTTCTATGGAAACATGGTCCTAACTATAACTACCTACTAGCGATCGTCAGTCGGTAATATATATATATATATATATATATGTTCAAGAATATAGATATATACATACATATGCCTTAGCTACTGTTTATACACTATGAAAACATAAATCCACATATCTGGCGTAACATCTGCTGACATATTATTTATTAATCAATTGCAATATTGTTGGGGTAGTGTGACAGATAGATGAGTCATTTTATCTCAACTGATACCCATAATATTTGGCATTTAAATCATATCTGAAGTACCCAATAGTAAACGATATTGCCTGTCGTCTACCTCAAGATATCGATAATACTTATCTGGATCCTTCCTGTAATCTAGCATTTACTTATGTAAGAACTCCCAGCAGTGGTTGAGTTTCCTGAGGTGGTATTTACCATGCCACGATAAGCTGTTGGTAAGTTGATTTCTCCAAAATCTTTAATGGATTCCTGCAGGATGACCCAAGAAAACCACTTTTCTGACCTCAGCATTTTCAGTGAGTTATTATTATTAATATTGTTGATTTACCTGCTTGAAGTTCTCTAAAGCTTTATTATGAATGCACATTTACATGCATTTTAAACATACTACCACTTTGCTATATCGTGTTGTACACTGCACATTCTAGTTTAACCATTCTAGAAAGCTTACTCACATTATGAAGTTGGCACATTGAAGAGAGGATTGCAGAAAAAAGTTGTTAGCCTTTCGCTCAAGATACCAGTAACAGTTTCTGAAGGCATTCTCAGATTCTTTTCACAAGAAAGAGCCCAACACCTGCTCATTAGTGCAGATCTGTACTTTTCTGTCACACTTCTTCTTCGATTCACTTGCATTAAGAAAAATGTATAAACATAAAACCATAATATATGGATTTTAGATTCCATTGCGCCATCTGTTTTTATGCTATTAATGGCATGTAGGTATTGTATAATAATTAGGTGTAATAGTTATGTATGTAGGTTAGATATGGGAGGCAGGTATCATATGATAGGTTAGGTATGGTAAGTTACTTTATTCATAAAGTAAGTTACTTATGGTAGATATGTTTTAATGTAAGGTACAACAGATATTGTAGATAGGTAGGTGTATCTGGTAATTAGGGCAGGCAGGTGTAGCTGATAAGCAGATATCATAAGTTTGTAATTATGCCTGTTTGTTATGTATGGTAGACAGGTGTGATAAGTTAGGCATGTTTGGTATAGGAGGTATGGAAGGTACAATAGGTTAGTTATGGTTAGGTTAATTATGATAGGTGGGTATGGCATATTAAGTAGTGGTACATAAAGTATTTTGGGTATGCTAGATGCATATGTATGGTAGAACTGGCTAGAAGGTAAGGTATGTTTGGTATGGTAGGAATTAAAGAAAGTGGGTACTAGGTAGGTATGGTGGATAAATAGGTTTGTAAGGCAGTCATATGTGGTATGCTATGTTAGGTATAGTAGGTATTCACATGTTTATTAGTATGGCAGGTTAGTAACATGTATAGTGAGTTGTAACATGTTTGTTAGTATGGTAAGTTAGTTATAGTTAGATAACATAGTTTAAGTATGGTAGTAATATTAGGTAGGTATGGCAAGTAGGCATATAAGTGTATGCATATATGGCAGTAAGACAAAAAAGCTAGGTTAGCTGTTGTAGGTATGTATGGTAGAGAGGGAGGATCGGTATGGTAAGTTAGGTAACGGCAGTAGTTTCAATATGAAGGTATGTTACGTTAGTTTTAGTAGGTAAATTATGTTAAATATGAAAGGAACAGTAACAATTGCAGAAAGGTATGCATGATAATTATGATAAATATGGTATGTAGGCAGGTAAGTATGGCAGGTAACTATGGTACTTAAGTAGGTATTATACATAGGTTTAGGAGGTAGGACAGGTCCGGTATGCTAGGTACTTCACAGCAGGTATTTTAGGCATGTGAGGCAGGTATGGAATATATATTAGTTTAGTTATGGATAATGAAGGTAGGAAGGAACTGTAGTTATAGCAGGCAGTAGGTATGATAGCTTAGGTAAGGTAGATATGGTATGCAGGTATGGTAATTTAGGTATTGTATGGCTGTTGAGGTATGGCAGGAAATAATAACACATTTGTTTAGTGTGAGAAATCGGTTTATTAGTTTATTACTACAAGTAATAAAGGCACTATCTTAGTAAGCCTTGTTAAAGGTTTCAGCAATATAAATCTGAGCTCAATCTGTCCGATATGGCACAGAGCAAATAGGCTTAACTTAGTGAAAATGTGTAAAGCATCTAGAAGTAACCAAGCAGTTTTAAAAAAAGTAAAATCACAACACAATAAAAATCCGACTCCAATTTATAAAAAGTAAAGTACAACATAAAGAACAAAATGATATCAAAACTACATCCAATGAGGGAAACTGGAGATTGGTATTTATAAATTTTTAAGCAAACACAGCACCAAAAAGCATAACTTGCCAACAGTTCCCAATGATCACAGTACCCGGGGATTTAGGCATGATTTTCAGACCGATTGCAATTAAGCCATGACGAATACACTAACCCGTTTTGGCCCGGGTAGATATTTTATCATGGGACTTAGGGCCTCATTTTGACTTTAAAGTATGGTAATAATTTCATCAGAGCAACCGAGTAAAACACTCAGTCACCCTGACGGAGTAAACATACTTCAGTCCTAAAGATGTCCACCAGCCCAGCTGACATATCTTTACATTGGCAGGAACCACCGCCACAGAGATTCCTATCAATGTATTGAACATGTGATCAATTGTACTGTCAAAATGACAGTTGCGACCTTTAAACTTTTAATGTTTTTGTTCTTTCAAAAACAAAATCTCAGAGCAGGAATTTTGTTTTTGAAGAAAACAAAAACTAGTGACGCCCACACCATGTGAGTTAATAAAACGCTTTTACTATCCCTTACCACCACTTTTTCACATTGGCAAGGGAGAGTGAAAACCCGCTCTGAATCTTGTGGGTGGTCGAACGGCCAAACGTCTGACAGCCCTTACTCCGTTGGGCCACTGGAGCAGTATATCAGCACAGCAACAGAGAATGAATAGTCTCCATCGTGGACATACTTAAGTCCTGTTGATCTGTAAATCAGATGGCTTCAATTTGGCCAATGCAACAGAGTTCCTCATAAGCCCATAGCCTTTTTTTCTGAAGTCGAAATCCTACCTGTCTGGGATCTTGAAGGGGGCATTTTGAAACACAAGGATATTTGGGTAAATAAACAATGTTGTATAGGGTTGCCCTCTCCAGCTGGGACAACAGAGGCGCCTACAGTATCCCACATCATTCCTGTATTCTTCCAGGATTTCCCATCCCTGCCTGGGTCTCCTTTCCATTAGTGGAAGTGCCACCGTCTTATACCAGATAATACAGATCCCTGTACAGGAATGAGCACCCCTAGGATCTGCATTTCTCTTGGGTGGAATGCTCTGGTTCTTCCAAATACAGCATAACATCGTCTGCATATAATAAAATGACATCTTCCCAGTCCTCCCTTCACAAACCAACTTTATTCGTCTTTTTGATTTGTGGATGACAAGAGTTCTCACAACAGACAGCAAAAGCTGTCTATAGTAGGAAATTAAAATTACTAGGTAAATAAAAGAACCCGTAGAGCTAATCAGAGCTGCCAACATAATACAAATTATAAAAAAATGTCCATCTATCCCCCAAAGTTCCTAATTTATCACACCACTAAGTGCTGTGTACGATATTTGCATGTTGCTCGTCACTGCACACAACATGGAAACACTGCTCACACATGGTCAAAGTAAAGAAAATACACCAACATGATGTAGCATGCTGTGGATTAACACTCCAGCAACCACAGACTTGGTAAGTGCAGACCTGTCTACTTTGAAAAACTTATGAGAAGGGAGGTCTTTCAGGCCATCAAACCTGGGCACCACCAAGGGGATCTGGAGGGGTGGGCCTAATTGTTGACTAGGAAGTCAGTTCTACACATCTCAGAAACAGACCACTCATTAAACAAGGGATTTTCCTGCACCTACACTTTCCTGAGACCAATCCTCCGACCCTTCTTCCTTTCGCACATTGGCATTTTTTGCCTTTTTGCTCTTTCTCACCTTTTCGTTTTTGCTCTTTTGATCCTTTTGTGCCTTTTTGCACTTTTTCGCCCTCTTGTTGCCTTTTTGCTCTTTTTCACCCTCCTGTTGCCTTTTTTGCTCTATTTCACCCTATGCTTTTTGGCACTTTCGATTATTTTGTGCCTTCTTGCGCTTCTCACCCTTTTCTGGCCGTTTGCTTTTTTACCCATTTGTTACCTTTTTTGCTCTCTTTACCCTTTGTGCCCTTTTCACTCTCATGCCTTTTTTGCCTCATCCCTCTGTTCTGCTTCCCTACATTGGCGCCCCATCCCTCCTCCACCGATCCTTACCTGCTCCTTCCCGCATCGCTGCTCCTTCCCACGTTCCTGATTAGCCCTGCCTTCTGTGCCCCTTACTCTCCCTGGGCCTGGTTAATGCCAGTTCTCCAACTTCAAAGGCATCAAGATCACTACATCTACACCTTTCATCTGTATAGATCACATCATCACCCAATTCACTCAATAAACAAAACCTGCCACCACAAGCCTGGCCAAACACACTTGGAGCAGCATCTTGAAATCAAATTGGCTAGACACCATGAGCCTCAACCAGCCCAAACCCACCAACAACAAAGTAAGCAGCTAAATGAAATAGCTCAATAATTGGATCAAAAAATGCACTGATTAACTGGCACTCTGTAAACACAACACATAGAAGAGAACCCAGAAGCAGGCTAGCTGGCACACTGAAGAACTCTGCACAACAAAACATCACTGCAAAAAACTGGAAAGAAGATGGAGAACAAACCATCATGAAAAAGAGAAGGATACCTACAGAGCAGCCCTGAGACACCACCACCAGATGATCAGAGATACCATTTGGCAGACCCTAGCAGAGCACATAGACAACAGCACCAACAGGTGCAAAACACTGCTCACGATCAAAGACTTCACCTCAACAGATTCCAACAGCAACACTCCTTCGCAAACATTATGCAATGAGAATACTTCAGCAACAAAATCAAAGACATCTACAACAGCTTCAACCATCAACCAAACTCCCTCAAATTCAGGCTACTCACAAACCACCATGAAAACTCCCTGACTATTTGGGAAACAATCACAGCGGAGGAAACAGCCAACATCGTGAGGACTATCCACTCCGAGGCACCAACAGAAGCCTGCCCCCATCACATCTACAATATGGACACATCCTCCATCAGCAAAGTCCTCACCAGCATCCAGAACACCTCCAGCACCCTTGCAATGTTCCCTGGTGCCTGGAAAGACACAATAGTCAATGTATTGCTAAAAAACCCTCATCAGAGCCCTCTCGGCTAGCTAATTACCGTCTGATATCCCGCCTACCGTACCAAGCCAAGGTC
This sequence comes from Pleurodeles waltl, assembly GCF_031143425.1. Lineage (NCBI taxonomy): Eukaryota > Metazoa > Chordata > Amphibia > Caudata > Salamandridae > Pleurodeles > Pleurodeles waltl. The sequence goes on along the minus strand of NC_090446.1, from coordinate 1,326,370,201 downwards.
ATGAATAAAGTTATCAACAAGCAACTTGCTCACAAACTCAAGACACACCAACTCCTAGACACCACTTATTTAGGTTTCCTGTGTAACCACAGCACCAAGACTTACCTTATCACAATTACAGATGACATCAGGTTGAACCTCAACCATAGAGAAACAACAGACATCATACTGCTTGACCTCACATCGGCCTCTGACACAGTCTATTACTCCATTCTGTTCAAAAGATTACACAAATCAGGAGTTCAAGGACTGAGACTCAACTGGATCGATGCCTTCTTCACAGGAAGAACACAAAAAGTCAGCCTGCTACATTACATGTCAGAAGCCAAGATCCTCATCTGCAGAGTATTCCAAGGCTCTTCTCTCAGCCCAACCCTATTCAACATCCACAGGAACACGATAATAGACCTTATCAGCTCACATGGCATCAAAATATGTTCCTGAGCCCATCTAATACACTCCCTATCGGACAAGCCCCCCCCCCCCCAAAAAAAACATCTTCACCACCCACATGACCGCAGTTGCCTTCTGGATGAAATCCAACTGCGTGAAACTCAACACAGACAAACGGAAGTGGAAAGAAAACCTCAGCTTGGGACTCCAGCTGGTGGTCAGCAGACCTCGGCTCCACACCCGCCCCATTACACCCCTGCCACCCATGCCAGAAATTTAGGAATCATCCTGGATGACAAGCTCAATATGACAGCCCATGTAAATGCCGTGATCTTATGCTTTTACAACTTGAAGATGCTAGGAAAGATCTTCAAGTGGGCTCCAGAGAACACTAGGAAAACTGGCCCTGATCACCAGAAACTTGAAGACGGCAATGCACTTTAAGCAGGAATCACCAAGAAGCATTTGAACAGGCTCAAATCATCCAAAACTCTGCAGCAAGACTCATCACTCCTCAACCTAGCTCACCACACTCGCATCACCCCACACCTCAGGAAACTTAACTATTTCTCCATAAACAAACACACCCAGTTCACACTCCTCACACACACATACAAAGCAGTTCACAACACTGGCCCTGCCTACCTCAATAAATGCATACAATTCCACTCCCCTCCAGGCACCTCCGCTCAGCCGAACTCTCACAAGCACAAGTACCCTGCATTTACTAATAGTGGCATTGTTAATTCCCCCACTTTAACAGTTGGAGTTATTTATGGGCCTCTCCTGTATGCAACTTGACAAATACTCCAAATTAACGCTAAAGAAAGATGTGTTGATATAAAAGTGAAAGACAGGTGGAAAGTTAAAAGGACAGATGGATGGATGAAAGGGTGGATTGGATAAAGGATGGGTGAAGGGAATCAGTGAAAGGATGGGCACAATGGCGGATGAGTGAAAGGATGCATGAATGGGTGAAAGGATGGGTTACAGTGTGGATGGGTGAAAGGATGAATGGTTGGGTGAAAAGGTGCATGGACGAAAGAATTCTTGGATGAGTGAAAGGGTGGATAGGTTAAAGATGCATGGGTGGGTGGAAGGCTGGATGACAGTGTACAGGTGAAGAATGCATGGGAGGGTGAACGAATGGGTGAAAGGATGAGTCTGTGGGTGAATGGATGTATGGATGAGTGAAAGAGTGGATAGCTGCAAAGGGTGGATGGATGGATAAATACTGAATGCTGGATGAAAAATTGAATGGATGACAGAATGTAAAGGTGAAATCAGGGACATCAGCGGGTGGATAGATGGGTGAACGGATGAATGGATAGATACTTGAATGGAAGAGCTCCACTTACCTGCTTATGTGCTATCAAAGCTTTGGTTCAAAGTGAGGCGTATTTTAATTTTCGGGCTATTCCCTTGTTCACAGAACAAGAATCGGAAGCTGTGCCTTCTCCTATATCTCCACCAAAGCGGGGAATGACCTCTCGCACCACATCAGAGCTTCCTTGAATCATATCAAATTCTGTAAGAAATTGAAGACTTGACTGTTTGAATAATCCGCCACGGAGGGAGCTGTCTACCCACCTGCAAAGTGTTGTGTCATGGGACCATTCCACTCATGTGGGGGTGGAGACCCACGAGGAAAGATACCGGAACCCTTGTGGGAACAGAATGTTGGTTGATCCTGACATGAGGAGCTGAGAAAATAAAAGGACCCATGGTTTAGCCCCAAGGGGCGAAAAAGTACCCTGGTGTCCGTGCATTATTACACCCCCAGTATTACCCCGTAGGTGTTTCCCTCCCAACACAACAAACGGGAGATGAGGGCCACGGAGATGGCTCTCACTCCCTACTCCTATTAGCACTGACCTAGGCGTAGGCTTTCATCTGGTTGTCCAGCAAGGCTCGGTGGTCCCCCCTGCCGGGCACAACGAGTGGCTGTGGAGACGCTGCGTGCCTCGCTGAGTGCTGGCTCAATATGCGGAGGCATGAGAGTGCTGCACTACGTGGCTGCAGCCGCTCCCCCTGCTGCTCCGGATCAAGGAAGAGCCGGAATGCAGAGCTGCGATTGTGGGGGAGCTGGAAAGAAGAGCTGCTGGAGGGAACACGCTCTTCAAGTAAGTGAGTTCTTCCTCCTCAGCCACCTCAATAGCATCTGTGCCACAGAGGGCTCTTCCTATACCCATATGCCTGCTGCCAAATGACATGAGCATGGCCACCACAACAGACAGGAATGGAATAAAGCACTGATTGTCCCAATAAAGTCAAAGAGACAAAAAAAACAAAGAAGAAGTATCACATCGAAGACAGTACTGACACCCAGCGAGGTCACCACACACACAGGGTGACTCACAGCAGCACTAGGCACCCGCTTACTGCGCACAACCTACCTGTATATCGTCACCAGCTTAAGCCCCTCTCTACAAACACATGGCGTCCATTCCAGCCCTGGAGACATTTGTGGTGGGAGGGCCCCCATCAGCCCAAACCCCAAAATGGAAGATGTGTGTGGAAAGACTGGAAAATTATTTTGCAGCAATGAAGCTAGACCCTGACAGACGACGACCTATGCTTCCACACCTTGGCGGTGAAGCGATACACAAAATCAATAAGTCAGTGGTGGAAGAGGGCCCACCCTTCTTATACCAGACTCTGAAGCGAACCCTCACTGCGTACTTTGAACCCTTTGCAAATCCAGCCTACGAGAGGTTCCTCCTTAGGCAAGCTAGGCAACTACCTGAAGAATCCATGGATACCTCCTTTGCTAGAATAAAGGACCTAGCCAGCACCTACACCCTGCCAGACCCAGAGGACGAAGTAAGAGCACAGTTTACTCCACTCCACAAAAATACGAGAACACATTCTGCAGATTCCGGGCATGTCTATGGCAGATATGCTCACCATGGGTAGGTCGAAGGAATTGTCCTGAGTTCACTCTGCACACATTGAATCAGCATTACAGAAACCAGTGAAGACAGAACCCAAAAATGCAATCTCGGCAGGGTTAGCGGCAAAGAGAAGAGACAAACCAAAACCACGAGGCTCGACTCGTACCTGTTACATGTGCGGGGGGACTTAGCCACACCAAGGCAAGTGCCCACCATTAGGAAAGCAATACACAAACTGCCAAAAGCTTAACCATGTTGCTCCACGCCTTCGCCAAAGTCCACCAAAACCAAAACAGTGCATGCTGCGCAAGCACTCCCCTATCAGGAGGAAGATCAAGACATGGATGATGATGATGAACTGGAGGGAGCCTTTCACGTCATCCATGCCACGCAACCGGTAGCCTTCCCCAGAAAAGAATTCCAAGATGCCAAGTCCAGTTCGCAGGTCAACGGGTGTTGGCTCCCATTGACATGGGGGCATCTATTAACATCCTGGCACACTCTGTGCTCAGACTGATGCCAACTCACCCCTCACTCCGCCTGACCACAGTTCAAGTGTTTGCCTTTGGGTCCTCTACACCACTCCCGCTAGCAGGGGTCTTCACAACGGACATCACACATGAAACAATGACCACCAGGGCTAAAGTCTATGTCACCAAAGCGGGTACAGCAATGCTACTGAGTTGCCGCACCGCAGAAGAACTCAGATTGGTATCAGTCTCCTTCAGCGTACGCATAGGGGCCCTTGATGACCTGGAAAGGGAATACTCCGCACTGTTTGAGGGCATTGGGTGTCTGAAAGGACAGCTTGTGAATCTCCACACTGACAATTCCATTGAGCCTGTAGCATTGAAACATCGGCGCATAGCGTTCCACCTGCACCCTAAGGTAGAAATTGAATTGAAACAGCTGGAAGAAGCGGATATCAATGAGCGAGTGGAGGGGCCAACTCCCTGGGTCTCACCCACTGTCGTGACTCGCAAGCCGAAACAACCCAGCAAGGTGAGGATCTGTGTTGATATGCGCTTACCCAGCCTGGCCATTTGGTGGGAATGTCATCTAACCCCAACCGTGGACGACATAGTGGCTGAAGTCAGCGGGTCTCAATGGTTCTCCAAGATGGACCTCCGAGCAGGGTACCACCAACTGATGTTAGCATCAGAATCACGGTCCATCCCAACGTTCTCCACGCACGTTGGACTGAGGTGATATAAATGCCTCAGCTTTGGAGTATCGAGTGTAGCGGAAGTGTTCCAGGACACTATTATAGATGTGCAGACTGGGCTCAAGCGAGTCATCAATGTGACTTACGATATCTTGGTGCATGCACCCACTAATGAGGAGCACCTCGAAAGACTACACGCCACCTTCCATCGCTTACATCAAAATGGCCTGACCTTGCAACAGGACATTGCGTTTTTTGGATACCGCTTCTCAAAAAAAGGTGTCCCACCTGACCCTGAGAAAATGAGAGACATACAATCGGCACCCGCACCCACCCCTGTCATGGGTGTCTGCTGTTTCTTAGGGATGGTCACCTACTGCGGAAGATTTATTCAGAACTTGACATCACTCACCGCGCCATTAAGAGAGCTAACCAAGGTGAACGCCAATTGGGAGTGGGGCCCCTCCCAAGAAGCCGCATTCCAAGCGACCAAGCAAGCCCTGTCCGCCGACACCACGCTGGTGTATTTTGACCCGTCCAAAGAAACAGAACTGTCAGTGGACGCCAGCCCAGTGGTACTCGGGCTGTCCTATCACAAAAAGGAAGTGAGGGAGAGTGGGCTCCAGTTGCATATGCCAGTTGAGCCTTAACCACAAAGGAGCAGCGGTACTCTCACATAGAAAAGGGGGTGATAGCAGTGCATTGGGGCTGTTGCCATTTTCACCTTTACCTCTATGGCCAGCCCTTCACCATACACACTGACCACAAGCCCCTCATACCCCTATTCAACAGGTCATCCTTCCAACCGCCACCCCGACTTGAGAAATTGATCCTCCAGCTACAAGAATACCAACTCTCTGTGGTGTATCGGCTGGGAGCTCAAAATCCGGCAGACTATCTCTCAAGGCATGCCAGACGAGCCACGGCCCAGGAGGAAGCCGATGCCACGGACATGGAAGAATACGTGGGGCTAGTGGTGGAAAGATCACGACTGCTTCCCATTTCACTGGAACAAATCAAGACAGCCACCCATGCCGATGAGTGTTGGGAAAGGAGGGTTGAAAAATAGTTTCCTAACAATGAGGCCCTGCAGCTGGCCATATCCTGCGTCCGCAGTGGAAAATGGCACTCACTGAGGCACCACCTATTCCGAGGAATGGCGTAAGCCCACGCCACACTGTCCTCACTGCATCATGTTTGACAGGAACTGGCTGTGTCCCCAGATGGATGTTTATTGCGAGGGCCCCAGCTGGTAATCCCTGAGTCACTGCAGCAATGGGTAATTGATCTGGCCCACACAGCTCACAAGGGCATGGTGAAAACCAAAGCCCAACTACGATGGTTCCCTGGGTTAGATCTATGAGTGGAACAGACGGTGCAACACTGTCACATTTGTCAAACCCTTAGTCCAGCGGGTCCTCCAGCCCCCATCATCACAGAGCCCATATCCCCGACTCCCTGGCATCGTGCCAATGCCGACCTACGGAGTCTACCCAATGGGCACCACATGCTCGTCGTCATTGACGATTTTTCAAAGTATTCAAAGGTTGAAATTTTGGACTCCACCATGGTAGAGCATGTTATTCCTCACATTGAAAAGATGCTAGCCACCCATGGAATCATCCAAGAACTGAGGACGGACAATGGCCCTCCCTTCTCGAGCCAGGATTTTGCCTCCTATCTGGCCTCCCATTGCATTCGTCACAGGAAGATCACACCACACTGGCCTCAAGCCAACGGGGAGGCTGAACGTTATAGGAGAATACTCAATATGGCCCTTAGAATTGCAGTGGCTCAAGGAAAGAACCTTGATTGCGCCCTGTTCGCATTACTGAGGGAGTACCGGCTGACTCCTCACATCACCATGGGTGCTACACCCAGTTCGGTGTTTATGCAGCGCCGGGTAAGAGACACCATTCCACATGTCGAAAGTCCCACCCAGCTCCAGGACCAAGTAGCAACAAGGCTGAGCCAAAGTTATATCAAAACCAAGCGGATGGCTGTGAAGAGGCGTGCCCACACCCGAAAACCTCAGGTGGGTGACCTAGTACTGGTGAAGAACTGCCATCCTGGAGGAAAATTCAAACTTCCGTTTGAGCCAGACTCGTTGACTATCATCAAAGTAAGGGGAACTCTGGTCATAGTTAAGAAGGGTCACTGGTCATAGCCAAGAAGGGTTGTGAGTTGTTGACTGGAAACGTGTAATTCTTGAAGCAATATCATCCTCCTGTGTTCGGTCTGATTCTGCAATGGACACTGCACCAGAGTCCACTGGGGATGAGGCAGAGTTTGTCTAGGTACCCTCGTGGATGTGGAAGGTCCCCATGAGAATGACCTGTCACGAGATGACTTTACGGTTGTACTCTGGTACACCATCTGCACGCGGGAGTGATAAAGGAGGTAGTTTGTCTGTCGCCCTGTTACCCCATGGTACGGAAAGTGCTGACAATTCAAGGAAGGGTCTGGACAGGTACGACCTGCACCCTCGCGCCACAGCCACCATGAGGTTGAGGGACTTTGTGCTGAATTAGGAGGTCATTTGAAGCATCTCCCTGGTGCTCCAAGAAGTGAGCTACTGAAATGAGTGTCAAGCCAAGATGTATTTTTGAACTTCTGTTTTTGTTTGGTGTTTCTGTTCTGAGGGTTGAGGAGGAATGTTGTGTCGTCAGACCACTCCACTCACGTGTGGGTGGAGACCCACGAGGAAAGATACCGGACCCCTTGTGGAAACTGAATGTTGGTTTGCTCCTGACATACGGAACCGAGAAAATAAAAGGACCTGTGGTTTGGCACCAAGGGGCAGAAAAAGTAACCTGGTGTCCGTGCATTATTAAGCCCCCCAGTATTACCCTGTAGGTGTCCCCCCCAACACAGTACTAAGTGCCTGGATACCCACAGGGGTAATTGGCACGATTTACAAATCTACTTAACATAACACAATACAAAAATGTACATGCACACAAATGACATGCATTGTGTTACGTTAATTCTCTTGACGATGAATATTTTTCACTTTTCCCAAAATGTTCCCTGCTTTATTCAAAGTCTAATGGAACCTGCAAAACTCACTCTAATGCAGCAAGAGCTACCTCTCGTTTGCTCTTAGTAGTCAATGAGAAGTGTCACTATAAGTAATAAATGTGGCTTCAAGCTTGCTCCCATAAAATCTGTAGCAACAGCGACTCTATTCTGCATTTACTCCTATGATGTAAATTCGTAGTCTTAATTCCTTCTGTGCCAGGGACGTAAGGGTTACGTCCACCGGCACAGTGCTCATGTGCCGAGAACTTAACCATTACGTCCTCAGCACTGAGTTCAAAGGGAGCGCTCCCTCTGTGGGCTTCCCTCCCATCCCTCCAAGGTAGGGATGGAAGGGGAAGCCCTTCCCCTTCCACCCCTGAGCTCCCCTGACCCCCCCAGTGACATCTGATGACGTCGGCACGCATTTGCACGCTGACCTCATCAGAGGCCACTTCCCCATCTTCCAGCGCGATCGGAAGAGATCTCTTCCGATCATGTGTTGGGGGGGCCCTTAGAGGCTTCAAAGGGAAGGAAAGGAATTTCCTTCCCTTTGAAGTCTTTCAGAGCATTTCAAACGCCAGACTGTAAAGCGATCCCGCTTTTGAAATGCCCACTAGACACCAGGGATGTTTTATAAAAATGAAACTGGCACAAGGGGAGCGACCCTTGCCCAAGGGGGGAAATTTTTTCAAGGTGTTTTGTGCCCCCCGGGTGCAGATCGGCCTATTGTTGTTAGGCCGATCTGCCCCTAGGGGGGACAGAAACCACTAGGCACCAGGGATCGTTTTTTTTTTTTTTTTTTTTTAGAGGTGGGGGGCAAATTGTATTTAGACCATTTCTTCCGAAAATCGAACAAATTTTGTTAAGCCAATCTGCCCCCAAGGGGGGCAGAAACCACTAGGCACAAGGGATCTTTTTTTTGTGCCAATTTCACGCAGGGAGAGTGACCCCTTAGGCGAGGGTCGCTCCCCGGGGCGGGCAAATTAATTTTAGGCCATTTGTGCCCCCTCTGGGGGCAGACTGGCCTATTGTTATTAGGCCGATATGCATCCAGGCGGGGCAGAAACCTCTAGGCGCCAGGGATAAAAAAAAATATTATTATTTTTTTTGCTTTGTTTTATAGAGGTGGGGAGCGACTCCTTAGGCAAGGGTCGCACCCCTGGGGGAAAATTGTATTTAGACCATTACCGGGGGGGGGCAGAAACCTCTAGGCGCAAGGGCTACATTTTTTTTGTTTTTTTTTGTTTTTTAGAGGTGGGGGCGACCCCTTAGGCAAGGGTCGCTCCCCTGGGGGGGAAATTGTATTTAGACCATTTCTGCCCCCCTTAGGGGCAGATCGGCAGATTTCTGTTAGGCCAATCTGCCCCCAAGGGGGGCAGAAACCACTTAGGTACCAGGGATTTGTGTGTGTGTATGTGTGTGTGTTTTTTTAGGGGGGCAGCCCCTTGGGTAAGGGTCGCTCCCCATGGGGGCACTTTACTGTTGGCCATATCTCCCCCCCTTGAGGGCAGATAGAAAGCCCACCAGAGATCGGGAAAGTTTTTTTTCCAAAATAAGAGGGTGGTGGTATGGCCATACCCCCACCCCAAATAAATGGGGCCAAAGTTGTTCTGCCCACCAGTAGGCAGATGGGGCAATTACCCCTGATCCACACCCTGGGGGGCAGAAAGTCTACTAGATGCCAGGGAATTAAAAAAAAAAAAACATAGTGGGGTGGTGGCTACCAACCAGTATGGGCCTGGTTATGCCCCCACCCCAACTGAAGGGGGTAATAGTCTTTCAGCTCTCCCCCGCACTCTAAAACATCTTATCCCACAGCAGGCAAGAAGACATTTGATTATTTTGGGTTTTGGTTTTACATTTGGGCCATGAAAGCTTGCGTAACTCTCAAAATCGTCCCACTTGGAATGGTGAGGGCTGCACTTTATGGACTTTGGGACGCTGCCATGTAGAAAAATCCACAGGACCTAGACACATCTGAAGACTAAACATCTGGGTGATTCAAGGGTAGTGTGTTTCACATGCACCCCGCACCATTTTCGTACCCACAATGCCCTGCAAACCTCCAACTTTGCTGGAAATCACACATTTTCCCCTCGTTTTTGTGATGCAACCTTTCGGAATCTGCAGGAATCCACAAAATTCCTACCACCCAGCATTGTCTCATCTATACTGATAAAAATTCTGCTGCACTTGTCAGCCTAAAAATGTTTTTTTTTGCAAACTGCCCTTTTGGAACCCCTTTGGTTCCCCCTCAATATCGACATGTTTTTGACTCTTCCCTTTCACAACCACTTGGCCCACCTACACAAATGACGTATCATTTTTAACGGGAGACTGAGGGGAACATTGGGTGGTATGAAATTTGTCCCAGTGCGGTGATCCCACACAGAAATGTGGGAAAAATGAGATTTTTTTAGCTAAATTTGAGGTTTGCTGAGGATTCTGGGTAAGAAAACATTGGGGGATCCACGCAAGTCACACCTCACTGGACTCCCTCGGGTGTCTAGTTTTCAGAAATGTCTGGGTTTGGTAGGTTTCCCTAGAAGGCTGCTGAGCCCAGGACCCAAAACGCAGGTGCCCCCCCCCTGCAAAAACAGGTAGTTTTGTATTTGATCATTTTGATGTGTCCAGATAGTGTTTTGGGGCATTTCCTTTCGCGGGCAGTAGGCCTACCCACAAACGTGAGGTACAATTTTGATTGGGAGACTTGGGGGAATGCTAGATGGAAGGAAATTTGTGGCTCCACTCAGATTCCAGAACTTTCTGTCACCAAAATGAGAGGAAAAAGCGTTTTTTGGCCAAATTTTGAGGTCTGCAAAGGATTCTGGGTTACAGAACCTGGTCAGAGCCCCACAAGTCACCCCATCTTGGATTCCCCTAGGTGTCTAGTTTTCAAAACTGCGCAGGTTTGCTAGGTTTCCCTAGGTACCCGCTGAGCTAGAGGCCAAAATCCACAGCTAGGCACTTTGCAAAAAAACAGCTCTGTTTTCTTTGGGAAAATGTGATGTGTCCACGTTATTTTTTGGAGTATTTCCTGTCGCGGGCGCTAGGCCTACCCCCACAAGTGAGGTACCATTTTTATTAAGAGACTTGGGGGAACGCTGTGTGTAAGGAAATTTGTGGCTCCTCTCTGATTCCAGAACTTTCTGTCACCGAAATGAGAGGAAAAGTTGTTTTTGGGCCATATTTTGAGGTTTGCAAAGGATTCTGGGTAACAGAACCCGGTCAGAGCCCCCCAAGTCACCCCATCTTGAATTCCCCTAGGTGTCTAGTTTTCAAAACTGTGCAGGTTTGCTAGGTTTCCCTAGGTGCCGGCTGAGCTAGAGGCCACAATCCATAGCCAGGCACTTTGCAAAAAACAGCTCTGTTTTCTTTGTGAGAATGTGATGTGTCCACATTGTGTTTTGGGGCATTTTCTGTCGCGGGCGTTAGGCCTACCCACGCAAGTGAGGTACCGTTTTTATCGGGAGACTTGGGGAAACACAGAATAGCAAAACAAGTGTTATTGCCCCTTGTCTTTCTCTACATTTGTTCCTTCCGAACGTAAGACAGTGTGCAAAAAAGATGTCTATTTGAGAAATGTCCTGTAATTCACATGCTAGTAAGGGCACCCCGGACTTCAGAGATGTGCAAATAACCGCTGCTTCTCAACACCTTATCTTGTGGCCATTTTGGAAATACAAAGGTTTTCTTGATGCCTATTTTTCACTTTTTATATTTCAGCAAATGAATTGCTGTATACCTGCTATAGAATAAAAACCCATTGCAAGGTGCAACTCATTTATTGGCTCTGGGTATCTAGGGTCCTTGATGAACCTACAAGCCCTATATATCCCCGCAACCAGAAGAGTCCAGCTGACGTAAGGGTATATTGCTTTAAAGAATCTGACATCGCAGGAAAATGTTACAGAGTAAAACGTGGAGAGAAATGGCTGTTATTTTCACCTTCATTTCAATATTCTTCTTTAACACTTGTAGGATCTACACAAATGACCCCTTGCTGAATTCAGAATTGTGTCTACTTTTCAGAAATGTTTAGCTTTCGGGATCCAGCATTGGTTTCTCACCCATTTCGGTCACTAACTGGAAGGAGGCTGAAAGCACAAAAAATTGTAAAAATGGGGTATGTCTCAGTAAAATGTCAAAATTGTGTTGAACAATTGGGTTTTCTAATTCAAGTGTGTATGTTCCTGAAAGCTGAGAAGATGGTGATTTTACCACTGCAAATCCTTTGTTGATGCCATTTTCAGGGGAAAAAACACAAGCCTTCTTCTGCAGCCCTTTTTCCAATTTTTTTGAAAAAAACACAAACATTTTGCTGTGTTTTGGCTAATAATTTTTTTGGTCTCCTTCAGGGGAACCTACAAAGTCTGGGTATCTCTAGAATCCCTAGGATGCTGGAAAAAAAAGGATGCAAATTTGGCGTCGGTAGCTTATGTGAACAAAAAGTTGAGGGCCTAAGTGCGAACTGTCCCAAATAGCCAAAAAAAAGCCTCGGCACAGGAGGGGAAAAGGCCCGGCAGCGAAGGGGTTAAAGTATTTATAGAGCAAAAATGGAGCTTCAGAGGAGAGAAATATATGATAAGCACATTAAAAACGGACAAAAGCACTTTCCCTTATAATGAACGTTTTGTTACATGCAAATCAGAAGCCATTACAGAAGTATATGTGACGATAAAGACAACATTGCTCTTAAATCAGCAGTCAATCCCAATATTATGAGGATGTGAACTTCTTTTTAAAGTGAAAGTAATTTTGAAAAGTCAATATAAGTATGCCTATGAAAATATATCTCCCGCTGGTTATAGGTTTGCATATTAGAGTACTAAAAGTCTTGAACAAAGAAGAAAATGTAGAAATCTTGACAGCTATTTCAGTCCTTTCGTTTGCGTTTATACACAAGGTTTCTCTCTAAAATGGCCGCCGTGCCTACCTTACCACTCGCATAGCACCTGTGACTTCCTCTCGCCGCCAGGTGGCATGTGCGCATGAGCGAGAATGAGTCACACCAGGAAATCGACTCCTTTCCCCAGGTGAGAAGTGTGTAGTGTGGCTGTAGAAAGACTACCAGTCGTATTCGACGAGCTGGAGCAACGTTCGCAGTAAATTAAAAGTATAATACATTGTGAACAGAACGTGCACTAAAATTCAGCTCATGCCTTACTTAGCTTCTCTCAAGCAGGCCCTTTTAACATTAGCTTAGTAAAGACCACACCTGTGTATGCCAACACCTATTAAGACTTCCTTCGCACAGCACACCAAAGGTCCTACTTTTCATTGTCTAAACCTCAAATGTATACTCCCAACATGCAGAGTCTTTATTGAGGGTGGAATCAAGCTTTTGTGGTTAATGATTTAATTGAAATCGATGAAGTTGAACAATTTTTAGGTTTGTAGCACAGGTGAACCCATTGAAACTGAAATTCAGTTTTTCCCACTAGTGAGTTAGCTCCCTTCTCCTTTTTGTGGCACACTCACCTGCTTCTCTGGTTTGGTGCTAACCAATTGAGGGGAGGACACAAATTCATGTCAGTGGCTTGTTAAATGTGTATTTTTGAGATATAATGTAATACAATTGCTAACATGGCCCCTAGCAACACAGTTGTGGAGTTTTATAAAAATAGGTACATGACGCTTTAGATATCTTCTTGTCCATTGAAAAAAATCCACTTATTTCATTTGGTGCCAAGCTGTGAGGCGGCAAATTGCTCTATATATCAAAAGTATCCTGGCTCCTACCGAAGTAATTTGGTGAAAGTTCCCAGGAGTTAAGCTACCCACGTCTGAGACATTTCCTGTGTGTCCTACTACAAGCAACCCCACAGTGCCCATCTCTGACTAACTCCAAGATGGTGAAAACCTTCCTGTCTTTTGTGAAGCTTGTAGGCCCACCCAAGATTTCTGGCCAGGGACGTGAGCAGCACCTCCTCTGTGGTCACTCTAATCCAGTTTGGCGACTTGTCCTACTGTCATCTGGCTGTGACAGTGAGGATCCATTTGAAGTAAATTAAGTTCTTGCGCACAGCCCAAATGGTCACCCTGTCAGAGGAACAAAAACACATCTGACCCCCAAACTTTTGTCATTGCTCTGGAAGTAGTTTTCACACCTCATTCAGGTCCTGCGCACTCAGGGGTGCAGCTGGAGGCTAATGCAGGTTAGCCTTCAGAAGATTTTGGCCTGGAAAAGGTAACTTTCTAAAAGTATATTTTCCTTAATGTTAGAAATGGGATCTCTAGTTGGCAGAGGTATACGCCATTATCCAAGTAGGGACCACAGTCCTAGTCAGGGTAGGTCACAACACAATCCAAATTATCCTGTGTCCACCCTCCGGTAGCCTGGCACTGAACAGCGAGGCTTAACTTAAAAGGCAATGTGTAAAGTATTTATGCAAGAACTTTTACAATAATACAGTGAAGAGACCACAAAAATACACCACAAAGGTTTTAAAAAATAAAGAATATTTATCTCAACAAGTACTGTTGAAACAATGAAAATCCAATGTACACAAACCAAGTTATTAATTTTTAAAGATTAAATCCCACTAAAGCGCTTAGAAACGCAATAGCTTCAACTGGGGCTATCACGGCATCGTTGACGGAGTCGTTCCCAATAATCCGATGCCACAGGTGCCGGTCACAGAGTCGCACGGACCACCAGGTACAGTACCTTTTGAAAACAAGAAACAAAGACGTTGCACGGGGTCAGGTAGATGAAGCGCTGCTGGGTCTAGTGCGGCGTCAGTCCCTTAAAGCGTACGCAGCGATGAGGCGAGATGTTGGTTTAGTACGGTTGCAGGGGCTGCTGGTGCAGCATCAGTGACGATGCATCGGTTTCTTGTGACCCGGCGGGGTCGATAGATACAGTCGGTCAAGACGTGATGTGTCGGCTTCACAATGTCGCAGTGGCACTGCATGAGGTCAGCGGTGTCGCAGCAGTGTCGGACTTGTGTTGCAGGTCACGGTCGTTGTGTGCAGCAATGTCCACGGAGCGGGAGCAGGCAGTGGCATTGGTGCTGGCGTCACTGAAGTTATTCCTGGTGTTGCTGATGTTGGAAAACTAGCTAAAAGCCAGTAGATGAAGTTTTTGCTGTCCCTGAGACTTCAGAACAGGAGACGAGCTCAATCCAAACCCTTGGAGAGCACTTTTGGGGAAGGCAGAGACATTCCAGTACATTCGGAGGCCAGCAGGCAACGGGGCAAAAAGCAGAGGTGCCCAGGGCCTATAAATGCTACTAGTGGGCCTGCAGCACTGGTTGTGCCACCCACATAAATAGCTCTGTAATCATGTCTCAGACCTGCCATTGCAGTGTCCGTGTGTGCAATTTTAACTGTAAATTCGACTTGGCAAGTGTACCCACTTGCCAGGCCTAAACCTTCCCTTTTCTTACATGTAAGACACCCCTAGGGTAGGCCCTATGTAGCCCCAAGGGCAGGGTGCAGTGTATGGTTAAGGTAGGACATATATTAATGTGTTTTATATGTCCTAACAGTGAAATATTGCTAAATTCGTTTTTCACTGTTGCAAGGCCTGTCCCTCTCATAGGTTAACATGGGGGCTACCTTTAAATCTGATTAAAGTGTAGATTCACTTTGGGAGCGGATGGACATCTGGAGTTTGGGGTCTCTAAGCTCATAATTTAAAAATACATATTTTAGTAAAGTTGATTTTGAGATTGTGTGTTTGAAAATGCCACTTTTAGAAAGTGAGCATTTTCTTGCTTATACCATTTCTGTGACTCTGCCTGTTTGTGGATTCCCTGTCTGGGTCAGTTTGGCATTTGGGCTGGTTGCACCTCACACTAGACAGTGACACAAAGGGAGCTGGGGTGTAGTCTGCATTTCCTGATGAGCCATCTGTGCTAGGAGGGGGGGGGAGTGGTCACTTACACCTGAAAGGGCTGTGCCTGTCCTCACACAATGCAGTCTCCAACCCCCTGGTGAGTAGCTGGGGTCTGGCCCGGGCAAGGCAGGATTTCACATTCAAAAGAGACTTTACTTTGAATTAGGCCTACTTCAAAGGAGAAATTGGGTATAAGAAGGGCACCCAAAACCACAGACTTTAGAACACTTCTGAAACCAAGAGGAACCTCTACCTAGAGAAGAGCTGAGGAGCTGAGGAAGAAGAGCTTCCCTGCCTGTGACTGTGCTTTGTGGAGCAATCCTGCAGTTCCTGCTTCTGCTAGAGTAAGAGGGCAAAGACTGGACTTTGCGTGCCTTCCATCTTGTGAAGATCTCCAAGGGCTTGATTTAGAGCTTGCCTCCTGTTGTTTGAAGTCTCAGGGACAGCAAAGACTTCTCTTTGCCAGCACCTGGAGTCTCTGGAGAGACTCCTACTCTGCCCTCTGGTGCCCATCCAGTTTCTGGGAACCTGAAAGGAGAAGCTGGCAGCCTAAGAGGAAGAAATCCACGCACAGAGTGCAGTGCGGGGAAAAGATCGGTGTGACTCCGATCTGCAGCTGGGAAATCGACGCGCCGCTGGCTTCGCAGCTGTAAATCGACGCTCGCCTGTAACACGACGGAAGAATCGACACACGGAGCTGGAGAAACGACGCACAGCATCGCTGACGGAGGCTGGTGAGATAGCAACCCACTGCGTGGTTTTCGGATCATCGTGATGCTGGATTTCCGATTCAAGTACCGCTGGGCGTGTAAAAACAATGCAAGGCCTACCCGGACCCGAGACTGCTGACTGGATTGACTCATCATTCTCCTATGGAGAGAAGAAACGACGTGCCCGACCCGACGAAAGGAGAAACGATGCAAGGTCTCGCTCGTGAGTGAAATAGACGCATCGCAAGCCCTTTTTGACGCACACTCACCCGTGCGGGGTAACTTTTGACGCACCCAAGGGACATTTTCACGCTAACAGTGTTAGTGTGTGTGTTAAACTACATAAAGACTCTTTTTGCTTTTTAACTGATAGCTTGACTTGTGTATTGTGGATTTTTGTCGTTTAGATCTTTCTTTGTTTAGATAAAAATTTCCTATTTTTCTAAACTTGTGTCATTTTGTAGCGTTTTCATTGAGTTACTGTGTGTGTTGGTACAAATACTTTACACCTAGCACTCTGGAGTTAAGCCTACTGCTCTGCCAAGCTACCAAGGGGGTAAGCAGGGGTTAACTGAGGGTGATTCTCATTTACCCTGACTAGAGTGAGAGTCCTTGCTTGAACGGGGGTAACCTGACTGTCAACCAAAGACCCAATTTCTAACAGTTACCTAAAAAGGCTGTGAGATTCTGCAGAGTTCCACAAGTTGTGGAATTTCGGTATGTTGCACTGCTTGCGCTGATTTTTAGCACTAGGAGCTTGTCCCGCACTGTAAAATCAGTGCGATATTCACCACGCAGGGCACCAGACGGCGCTACTTCTTTTTGATGCTTGAGTAGATTTTCTACTTGAGCAGCAGCATTCTCAACCCGAGCTGTAGCATCCTGCCAGGACTGCCCATGTTGAGAAATTGCACCGGGAGGTACTCTAGTACCCGAAAATCACGGTGGGGGTGGGGGGTCAAACTCTCACTCACCAACTTAGCATTGGCGAGCCGCACGTAAAGAAAAAACTCCACCACACACCGGTTGGCGGAGTTTTGCTGTAACTCTGCTCTCCAAGCAGAATGCAGAGTGGGCAAACTCTGCAGATTCCGCCGGTGGTGCGGAATTCTTTGCCCACCCCTACATATAGTATAGGAGCATTCTGAGAGCATTAGGAATAGCTACAGCTTGTTACATTTTGCAAACATGTTTACACATTTTTATATTGGTAAGACCATCAGTGCTGCAAATTTGAGCTTAGAACGCGTTGTATTTGTTTATAGCATTCCTACTAACAGTAAAAGCTTTGCATTAATGTCCCCTTCTGGGTGACCAGTTGTGCTGCCCTGACTGCATATATCTGGTATCTTGGTTTTTGATTTTGGCTTTTGCTTTTCACTAATCTAGTGTGTGTGGAGAGAGCTGCCCATTGCCAGCAGTGAAGTCCTGGATGTGTCCTGGGACCTGGAGGGGTTTTCCAAGAATGCCTTCATTGTACAGACAGTGGACTACTGTTCCTGTCATGGGTTTAGTACATAGAGTACTAGTGACAGCAGGCCATGTTTTTTGAATCCGTAGTTGTGACCAGACTTTTTTTTATCTGCGTTGCTAGAGTGGAGGCCTTCTGTCCCACTGTGTAAAGTTCCATTTACATGCACTTAGTCAGATCCTAGTGCTACTATCCCAAGTGTATATTACGTTATAGATTCATAATATGTGTGAGAGTAATGGAGGCCTGTGCATTCGTATTTAGGATACTTTTTGGCCTGGCCTTTTGCACAAGATGGAGGTGAGGTTGTTTCCCTGACAGTGGAAGTGTATTATTAACATTACTGAAGCTGGAGGGAGGCTAGACACCGAAGTGAAGAGAAAGGAAACAAGCATTTACAATGCAACGGGTCTCGCGTTTGCTCATGTTAGAGCTGATCGCGTTGTAAACTCCTAATCCGGCTTTTCACCTATCGGGCAAAAGTGCATTTATGTACATAACCCGAAAAAGTGAAATCAAGTATGTAAAGCGCTCGACTTCTGCCAAGCGAGATCGGGCTCGTAAATTAGAGGAAAAAAAGTCCACGAGCCCGATGGAAAACAGCGAGCCTCGCATGTTTTCTGTACTTGGTCGCTGCGCTCGAGGAGGGCTAGCCACCGGAAAAGGCATGATATATGCGTGCCTTCGACTAATGAAAGCAAGCAGATTTTATTAGGGAAGCCCACGAACCAATAAAAACACTGATGTGAAGTTGACAGGGCTCCGAGCCCTTTTCTAAATACAAAAGAGTCTCGCTGCGATACGCATGCGCGAGCGCATGCAACGCAGGCTCGACCCTAAAAAGGCTCCTTTAAAAATTCTATTTAACCTTTTGCTGAAATGAGCTGCTGGTTAACCTTCCTGTAGCACTGCTGTTTGGTAGATGGTGGGGTGTCAAGTTGGACTGCAAACTCTGTTGTTCAAGATCAAAACGACACCTTAGGTGAGGCCAGCCTTTTGTTTTTCTCATGATCACTCCTCAGGGTAGCTGGTGACAGCCAGGTGCAAAAAAGCTCTCACTTGTTTATGTCACTAATGTGGGTTCTGAAGGCTGGACACCACTCTGCTGTAAGAAGAATTACTCTATACAAAGACAATGGCCCTCATTACAACACTGGCGGTAAATCCTGCTTACCGCCGTGCAGAAGACCGCCAACACACCGCTGCGGTGGCGGAATTCCGCTACACCTATTACGACCCACAGCTCGGAATCCGCCAAAATCCAGACACCCACACAAGTCCACCACACCAAAGGTCAGTGATAAACTGGTGATAACAAAACCGACACCGTCACGCCAACAGGAATACGCCCACACTATCACGACCCACAAATCCACGCGGCGGTCTTTCAACCGTGGTATTCCATTGGCGGTACATACCGCTGCGCTCAAAACACACACACATTTACAAAACACAACCACATTGGATAAATCGAAATACACACACCTGATACACATACACACACCACTCCCACACACCCAATCCAATATAAAACACACACCCACATCACCCACAAACCCTTACTACCAAAATTGAGAAAGAAGGCCAGAGAGAGACACCACCAGAAACTACACTAGCATCCACAGGCACACAACACCATCACTCACACAACATCCATGCACCTCAGACAACACACACAAACACATCCCCTCACACATCACAACCGACACCACCTCACACATCACCCACACTACATCATGGCACCTCAACAACACCCCAGGTTCTCTGAGGAGGAGCTCAGGGTCATGGTGGAGGAAATCGTCCGGGTAGAGCCACAGCTATTCGAATCACAGGTGCAGCACACCTCCATTGCTAGGAAGATGGAGCTATGGCGCAGAATCGTCGACAGGGTCAACGCAGTGGGACAGCATCCAAGAACTAGGGATGACATCAGGAAGAGGTAGAACGACCTACGGGGGAAGGTGCGTTCCGTGGTCTCTAGACACCAGATTGCAGTACAGAGGACTGGCGGCGGACCCCCACCTCCGCCCCCACAACTAACAACATGGGAGGAGCAAGTCTTGGCTATACTGCATCCCGAGGGCCTCGCAGGAGTAATTTCTCTGGTAAGTCAAATCTTAACTATTACATCCCCCACCCTACCTGCATGCTATCACATACTCCCACCCTCACCCCCATCACTCCAACACCACACAAATGTCCCCCTATCACAACCCACCCATCCCAACACCAAGCCCTGCATGCAACACCAAAGCATGGACACCCATCACCAAAGCATGCCCACAACAGATACCCACACAGACCCCAAACCAATTATCACACAAGGTCCTAGACAAGAATGCAAGCACTGGTTTACAGGGTCACCCACCCATTGCACACAATGGCACACACAGATGCAATAATTATGCCTTTACACCCCTGCAGGACCCCTACCCAACGTCACCGGACAGGAGGTTCCAGACATGTCCACTCCCCCCACAGAAGAGGCCCACAGTGATGACAGCAGCTCTATCCAACTGGATCAAGATGACCAGCCCGGCCCATCAGGGACCTCGGGACAGTCGGTTCCCTTGACACTGGCACATGCCACCACAGAGCCTCCCCCCTCAGGAAACACCAGCACAGCACCCACCCAGCGGGCCCATACCTCTTTTCCCAGGACACATCAAGCAGCAGTGTGTCCACCACTACAGGGAACCCAGGCAAACCCACCACCTCAAGAAAATCAGGGACCTGGGGGCAGTGGCAGTGGGCACACGGTCCAGGGGACAGAGGCACAGTAAAACAGGTGAACTGGGAGGACTGCTGTGCGACAGGGGGAGGACAGGCCCAGGGAACCCACTCTCCACAAGGCCCTCTCCAACATCATGTGAGCGTACCATCATTCCCAGGAGACGATGGCAACGGTACTGGCCAACTTTCAGGAGACCCAGTGGCTGCAGGAGGAACACTATCTGGGGATCAGGGAGGAACTCAAGTCCATCAACACCACCCTGGTCACTACTGTAGGGGTGCTGAAGGACCTTGTCAACACCAGGAGGGACACTGTGGCACAACAAGGGGCTCCTGACACTAGCCTGGATGATGAACAGCCCACCACCTCCGCTGGCACTAGTGGACAGGAGGCACCGCCACAGGACCACGACACCAGCACCCCACCCCCTGCAGATGGAGAACCACATCGCAAACTGTCCCTGAGATCCAGGAACAAGACAGAGAACAATGCCAAGACCCCCGCCAGGAAATGAGACCCTTCTGAATGTCATCCTTCTGTCCCACTTTGTCACCCTGTCCATCCATCAACTGCCCTAGCTCCACTTCCTATGCCCCTTTGGACAATGCACCTGTGAAACAAATAGACTGGACTCTGACATGGACATTCCTCCACCATCACCCCAGCCCATTTTACAACCCCCTCCACTAATTTGCACAGAAATAAACACTCTTGAATCACAAAACAGTCTGGAGTCAGTCTGTGCTTTCACAAATGTGTATTTGCAATAACTATGGAATATAGCAATGTCAATTGTATTGTCAACATACCGATGTAACACAGCTCTAGTCCATGAGGTAATATAGCAGAGGTCACACAGTGGGACCCACATCTGTGAAATGGAAATGCAAAGTGACAAGTCAGGGTCCATACACTGAGTGAAAGTAACAGACTAATAATAGGTCAAACAACTGTATGAGATGTGTGAGGCAGTGACATCTTCTTACCTGTGTCTGACTGGAAGTATTGCTGTATAACGTTGTTTCTGTTGTCGATATCTTCTTCTTCTGCCTCCTCTTCTTCACTGTCCACAGGCTTCACAGTTGCCACAAGACCTCCTTCTGGACCATCCTCCTGCAGAAAAGGCACCTGTCGTCGCAAAGCCAGGTTGTGCAGCATACAGCAGGCCACGATCATCTGGCACACCTTCTTTGGTGAGTAGTAGAGAGAACCACCTGTCATATGGAGGCACCGGAACCTGGCCTTCAGGAGGCTGAAGGTCCGTTCGATCACCCTCCTAGTTCGCCCATGTGCCTCATTGTAGCGTTCCTCTGCCCTTGTCCTGGGATTTCTCACTGGGGTCAGTAGCCATGACAGGTTGGGGTACCCAGAGTCACTTGCAAATGTCGAGGGACAACTGTTAGATACACACTAACCCTTAGGGACAACCCCAGACCCAGACAACTATTCACAGGGTATGGGGTCCTTGTCTTCACCTATTAGCCACACACGGTGCCTCTGGAGTTGCCCCATCACATAAGGGATGCTGCTATTCCTCAGAATGTAAGCGTCATGCACTGAGCCAGGAAACTTGGCATTTACATGGGAGATGTACTGGTCGGCCAAACACACCATCTGCACATTCATAGAATGGTAGCTCTTCCGGTTTCTGTACACCTGTTCACTCCTGCGGGGGGTACCAAGGCCACATGTGTCCCATCAATGGCACTTATGACGTTGGGGATATGTCCCAGGGCATAGAAGTCACCTTTCACTGTAGGCAAATCCTCCACCTGAGGGAACGCGATGTAGCTGCGCATGTGTTTCAGCAGGGCAGACAACACTCTAGACAACACGTTTGAGAACATTGGCTGGGACATCCCTGATGCAATGGCCACTGTAGTTTGAAAAGACCCACCTGCCAGGAAATGGAGTACTGACAGGACCTGCACTAGAGGGGGGATCCCTGTGGGATGGAGGATGCTGACATCAGGTCTGACTCCAACTGGGCACACAGTTCATGGATTGTTGCACGATCAAGTCTGTAGGTGACTATTACGTGTCTTTCTTCCAATGTCGACAGGTCCACCAGCGATCTGTACACCGGAGGATGCGGCCATCTAATCACCTGTCCCAGCAGACGTGCCTTATGGATGAGAACAGCAATCAGAGAGTCAGCCAACACTGAGGTATTACAAAATGTCATTAGCACACATTTGTTAATCCGCAGTGTGCCTGTTACTGTGTGTATGCAAGGCCTAGATAGGTGTGACGCAGTTATTATTAATGCCATGTGGCCCCCCTGAAATGACGGCTGCCTGACCTGTAAGGTGGGACAAAGGGATATGAGGTAACTGCCCTGGCGTTCTACACCGTTGCGGTAGGCGGTCGAAGACCGCGGCGCAATCCTGCATTGGTTAACATTGGACCCTATGGGTCCCAGGAGCCAATGACGGTGTACGCCGGCGGTGACGGTACGCACTGCTGCAGACGTGACCGCCATTTTCTGTCTGTTCACTCACTTGATACCTGACCTTCTACAGGAGAGGACCTACACTGCAAATGCTGCTGTGACCTCAGTCTGGAAGCGACAATGGCTCATGTGTCTGGGGAAAGGGCCCCTGCCTTGACTTCGGAGGAGTTGGAGAAGTTAGTGGATGGGTCCTCCCCCAGTACACGCTACTCTACGGTCCTCCAGACAAACAGGTGAGTACACTGTGAGCATGCTCCATGGGCAATGCCTGTTTGGAGTTGTGTGGATGGAAGATACATGGGGGGGGCACTGAGCTCTGCATGAGCGGACGGTGAATGTAGGTGCGTCAGGGCAAGGGTGGGAACATGGGCCAATGACTGTGACGGTCCGGACGGTTAAAGTTTTTACTTTTCCCCTGTACTATTCCTATAGGTCAGCGCCCACCAGAAGAAGGATATTTGGCGTGCCATCGCCAAGGACGTCCAGACCCTGGTGGTCCACCACAAACGGAGCACCCACTGCCAGAAAAGATGGGAGGACATTCCCCGCTGGAGCAAGAAGACAGCGGAGGCCCAGCTGGGGATGGCCTCCCAACGTGGGAGGGGTGCCTGTCGCACCATGACCCCCCTGATGTTCCGGATCTTGGCGGTGGCGTATCCGGAGTTGGATGGGCGCTTGAGGGCATCACAGCAGCCACAGGGGGTGAGTACCGTCACATCCATCTGACTCTGCAAGCATTACGAGGTGTCTGGTTGGGGGAGGTGGGCAGTGGGTTACCCTAGGCCATGGCGAGCTTTGTAAGCAAGGACCCTTTGTGAGGTAGGATATGTGGCACCCCAACCCCACCAGTGGTAAGAGCCATCTACACCTAGTCAGGCTCCTGTGACTTCCATGTGTGCAGCAATCGGGCATAGGCCTTGTACCCCATGGGCATGTGATTAATCTAGGAACTATAAGTGCATGGCGTAGTGCAGAGGGCTGCTGTTTCTGTAGTGTCTGCCAACGGTAGTGGTATTGCATGCACTGAACATGTCTTTCTTCTGTCTCCACCCCCCTTTTCGTGGTCTCCCTGTTCTTGTGTGCAATAGCATCATCAGGCGGAGGAGCAGTGGCACCGGACCAGGAGGGAGCTGCATCCCACTTGGCCCCGGAGGGTGAGACAACGGAGTCTGAAGCCACCAGTGGGGCAGAGGGCGAGGGGAGCTCCACGGCGGGGACAGGAGGTGACAGCAGCGACAGCGACTCCTTCTCTGATGGGAGCTCCCTTGCGGTGGCGGGCCCCTCTGTGCCCCCGCATCAACAGGTACAGCCGCCACCCCCCCTACCAGCACCGCCCTTCCAGTAGCCCCTCAGCGTGTGTCCCGTGGCCGCTCACCCAGGAGGGTGGGCATCTCCTTTGCCCCAGGCACCTCAGGCCCTGCCCCAGTCAGCCCTGCTGCCCTCAATGAGGAGGCTATTGACCTCCTGAGATCCCTCACTGTTGGGCAATCTACCATTGTGAATGCCATCCAGGGTGTCGAGAGGCATTTGCAACAAACAAATGCATACCTGGAGGGCATTCATTCTGGCCAGGCAGCCCAACAGAGAGCATTTCAGGCTCTGGCCTCAGCACTGATGGCAGCCATTGTCCCTGTGTCAAGCCTCCCCCCTCCAACTTCCTCCACCCAGACCCAATCCCCTGTACCTCAGCCTATCCCAAGCACACCATCAGACCAGCATGCACACACCTCAACACACAAGGGTGGCTCTGGCAAACATAAGCACCACACATCCCACAGGCATTCACACAAGCATCATGCCCATGCACACATACCAACATCCACTGCCTCCACTGTATCCCCCTCCTCCACGTCGTTCTCCTCCTTCCCTTTCTCGTCTCCACTCACACCTGCATGCACTACATCTTCAGCCACTACCTCCAGCACGCCCATCACCACACACCGCTCACATGCACTCACCACCCCCACTACCATTCACACATCCCCTGTGTCCTCTCCCAGTGTGTCTGTGAGCATTCCTTCCAAAGTACACAAACGCAGACCCACACCCACCCAACAGCCATCCACCTCACAACAGCCTACAGCACTTTTCCTGGCTAATATTGACCTCTTCCCCACTCCTTCCCCACACCTTCTGTCCACGTCGACCTGTACGGTGGAGAAGACTGCCACCTGCACTGCCACATGCACCGCCACCAGCACTGCTGTCATTGAGCCGCCACCAGCACCGCAGTCAGTGAGCCCGCCACCAGCACAGCTGCCACAGAGCCTGCCACCAGCACCGCAGTCACTGAGCCCGCCACCAGCACTGCCGCCACAGAGCCCACCACCAGCACCAATGCCACAGAGCCCGCCGCAAGCACCGATGCCACAGAGTCCGCCGCCAGCACCGCTGCCACAGAGGCCGCCGCCAACCCCGCCCGACTGACACCGCCGCAAGCACCGCCAGCAGCCACGCGACGTCCTTAGCCAGTGGCACCACCGCAGACATGGCTGCCATCCCCAGTGGTCAGTCATCCGAGTCTGGTGGTCAGTTCCAGGAGCCTGGGCAGCTTCCATGATGCACCACTTTCAGTGGAGAAAGGCATCCACTACCGCAGTCCTTGGCAGGATGAAGCACTGTGGCACAAAGCCACCTCCAGAACCAGTGGAGAAAGGCATCCACTACCTCAGCCCTTGGCAGGATGAAGCACTCTGGGCACAAAGCCCCCTCCAGAACCAGTGGAGTATCACATCCACTACCTCAGTCCTTGGCAGGATGAAGCACTCTGGGCAAAACGCCCCCTCCAGAACCAGTGGAGTATCACATCCACTACCTCAGTCCTTGGCAGGATGAAGCACTCTGGGCACAAAGCCTCCTCCAGAACCAGTGGAGAAAGGCATCCACTACCTCAGGCCTTGGCAGGATGAAGCACTGTGGGCACAAAGCCCCCCCCAGAACCAGTGGAGAAAGGCACCCACTACCTCAGTCCTTGGCAGGATGAAGTACTCTGGGCACAAAGCCCCCTCCAGAACCAGTGGAGTATAACATCCACTACCTCAGTCCTTGGCAGGATGAAGCACTCTGGGCACAAAGCCCCCTCCACAACCAGTGGAGTATCACATCCACTACCTCAGTCCTTGGCAGGATGAAGCACTCTGGGCATAAAGCCCCCTCCAGAACCAGTGGAGAAAGGCATCCACTTGAGAGACTGTGGCTTTGCACTTCCCAGGATAAAGCAGTGGGCAACCCACCCACTGGAGAGACTTGAGAGACTGTGGCTTTGCACTCCTCAGGATAGAGCAGTGGGCAAACCACCCACTGGAGAGACTTGAGAGACTGTGGCTTTGTACACCCCAGGATAAAGCAGTGGGCAAACCACCCACTGGAGAGACTTGAGAGACTGTGGCTTTGCACTCCCCAGGATAAAGCAGTGGGCAAACCACCCACTGGAGAGACTTGAGAGACTGTGGCTTTGCACTCCGCAGGATGAAGTAGTGGGCATGGAGCCCCCTCGTGGAGTAGTGGCGTCGTGCACTCATCCGGCTGAGGCGCCCCCCGTTCCCTTCCCCCTGAGGTGCCTGTTTCATTTCGATCTGATGCCCCTGCAGTGTTCTCTTCGTTTGAAGTCTGGTATCATGTGTGGGCCTCGCCCATGCATTTTGGGTCCAGTGGTCCACGGACAATAATTGGTGCACTATCCGGACTTGTGTAGTTGGTGTACATAATTGTATAAACTGTATTTCGATTTTTGACTACTGGATTTTTCATGATTACAATCGTTCAACTCATTTCCTTTTGTCCTTGCGTTCTTCAGGAGGGGTGGGGGGGCGTAAATGTAATGTTGCGCCATGTATTTGTGTGTATGTTGTGGGTGAGGATGGGGGTGGGGTTTTTGCGTGTTGCGTGTTGCGTGTGTGTGTCACTCTCTTTTCCCTCCCCCCTCCCCTGTGTTGAAGGTGCAGTACTCACC
Source organism: Pleurodeles waltl (assembly GCF_031143425.1). Lineage (NCBI taxonomy): Eukaryota > Metazoa > Chordata > Amphibia > Caudata > Salamandridae > Pleurodeles > Pleurodeles waltl. The sequence goes on along the minus strand of NC_090446.1, from coordinate 1,326,343,566 downwards.
GTGGTCGTCGCCATCGTCTTTGGTGCTCCTGATAGAGGAGCAGGAATACCATTGCAGGGAGTATCTAGAGTTCTGACTCCATGGCGTCCTGGTTCCTCGCGGGATGTGGAGAGGTGAGTGTTTTCCCTTCCAAGTCCTGTTTCTGCCGTGTTTTTGTTCGTGTTGGTTCCGCCCCGGAAAAGGTGGCGGATTGGCATTTTCTGATAGGGTGGGCGGTACATTGTCTTCCGCCTGTCTGTTGGCGGTGACAGTTGCGCTGTTTGTTTGTACCGCCGTGGCGGTCGGAGTGTTAAAGTGGCTGTCTATGTTGGGGGTTTCCGGCACGGTCGTAATCCCATTTTTTTTTCTGCCGCCTGTTGGCGTTATTACTGCCGCTTTAACACCGACCGTCAGGGTTGTAATGAGGGCCTATATGTGGAGAGCAGCCCGGAGAGGACACTTGAAAAGAGAACAGAGCTAAACCAGTTCTTAAAGTGCAGATAGTGGATCTCCTATCTGCTTTTATTGTATAAAAGAGGGACCCAATTACCCTTTGTTTTTCCATTTCCCAGTTTTCTATTCCCAAGCAAGGGAGTGCTCCTTAGAGTGTTTAGGGGACTGCTGTTAGAAGTGGGGTCTCTAGTTGGCAGTCGGTTTGCACCATGTCCAAGTAGGGACCCTCACTCTAGTCAGGATAAGGGAGATACCCGCTCAGATAACCCCTGCTCACTGCCTTGGTAGCTTGGCACGAGCAGTAAGGCTTATCTTAGAAGCAATGTGTAAAGCATTTGCACATAATATACAGTAACACAGTGAAAACACTACAAAAGGACACCACACCAGTTAAAAAAAAATAGCCAATAGGGGACATCCTCGGTGCCAACCCCTCAGCCTGGGACGACTCCTGGTGGCCGACCGCTCTGGGAGCAGCCCCGACACCGACCGACCACGCACGCAACCTGGGCGTCATCCTCAACTCAACACTCTCTATGACCAAGCAAGTCAGCGCCGTCTCCTCATCCTGCTTCACCAGCCTATACATGCTCCGCAAGATCTACAGATGAATCCCCACAGATACAAAAAGAACAGTCACCCAGGCCCTCGTCAGCAGCAAACTTGACTACGGAAACGCCTTCTACGCAGGACCCCTGGCCAAACTCCTCAAACGACTGCAACGCATACAAAATGCCTCCGCATGCCTGAGCCTCGATGTACCTCACCACATCCACATCACTCCCCACCTGAAAGACCTACACTGGCTCCCCATCAACAAAAGGATAACCTTCAAGCTCCTCACCCACGCACACAAGGCGCTCCACAACACCGGTCCAGCCTACCTCAACAGACGACTCACCTTCTACACCCTGTCCCGCCAACTCCGCTCAGCCGACCTCGCTCTTGCCACTGTCCCCCACATCCGAAGAGCGACCACCAGAGGCAGATCCTTCTCCCACCTCGCCGCCAAGACCTGGAACACCCTTCCTTTGCTCCTACGACAGACCGAAGACCTGCTGACTTTCAGGAAGCGCCTCAAAACCTGGCTATTCGAGCAGTAGCAGCACCCCCGCCTCCCCTCAGCGACTTGAGACCCTTACGGGTGGGGAGTGCGCTCTACAAATGTATTCATTGATTGATTGATTGAATATTTATCTATTCAAAACAAGCCCAAATACGACAAAAATCCAACACACAGTAATGACAATATGAGTTCTGCAAGGCTTACTCAAAAATACAGTTCCTTGAAGTCAATAGCTCCACCTGGGTCTATCACGGTGTCGTGAGCAACAAAACCAACAGTTCAGGCCGGCTGCAGGGTCGTGGGCCAGCTACAGTGTCGTGAAGACCCGCAAACAGTACCTTGGATTTGTAGGGCGTTGTGATCCTCGCTGTGAGTTCCGGAGAGCGGCGTCGCTGACGTCGCGGTGTTGGTACCAGAGTTGGTGCAGGAGTTGTCAGGCCCTTGAAGATACACGCCTTGCGGATCGAACTTCGGGCTGATGAAGTCAGGTGTCGCGGCGTTGATGGCGTCAGGCTGTGGTGCGGAGCGGGACGATGCGGTGCCCACAGGTCATGGTGCAGGCAGCCGCGTCGTTGTTGCGGAAGCGCTGTCGTCGGTAGGCCCAAGACAGCGGTGCTGGACCGGATGGTGCTTTGTGACCCTCACGAGCAGTGTCCATAGGCCATGGTGCAGGCAGGGATGCCTGGTAACGACTGTGGAGTCGATGGTGGTTGCGTTGGTGGACCTGGGATGCAGTGCGGGACGGGACAGTGCTTCGTGCTCCTCTAGAGCGGTGTCCACAGGCCACAGTGCAGGCAGCGGCGCCGGTGTCAGCAGAATCGTCGTCGTTCAGGAGGCCCAGGCTGCTGTGTGAGCAGGCGATACCAGAGTGTAGGGCCCACAGGTCGCGGTGCGAGCAGCAGCTCGGTGAAGTTGTCTGATTACGGTGTCGGTGAGACCAGGGCCGGGTGCGAAGCGGGGCAGTGCAACTCTGTGTGGCGTCTGCAGGTCACGTTGCAGGCCAGCATCTTCATTGGTGGCGTTACAGTGGTTTTTCTTATTGTACAGCACAGAACACACAGTTCCCAGTGCTGCAGGTCTAGGAAAAACTGAAGTCGTTGGTGTCCCTGAGACTTCCAACAGGAAGCAAGCTCTACTCCAAGCCCTTGGAGAACGTTCTCAAGAAAGACACACAGCAAAGTTCACCCTTTGCACTCCTTTCAGGCAGAAGTAGCAATTGCAGACCAGTCCAGCAAAGCACAACAGCAAACGGACAGTACTCCTCCTCCAGCTGTTCAGCTATTCTCCTTGGCAGAGGTTCCGCTTGATTCCAGAAAGATTCTAAAAGTTTGGGGCTTGGGGTCTTCTTCTTATACCTTGTTTTGCCTTTGAAGTTGGCAAACTTCAAAGCAAAGTCTCAAGTGTTTGCAAGATCTTTCCTTGTCCAGGCCAGGCCCCAGACGCACACCAGGGGGTTGAAGACTGCATTGTGTGAGGGCAGGCAGAGTCCTTTCAGGTGGAAGTGACCACTCCTCCCTCCACTCTAGCTCAGATGGCTCATCAAGATATGTAGGCTACACCCCAGCTCCCTTTGTGTCACTGTTTAGAGGAGAGGTGTGAACAGCCCAACTGTCAAACTGTCAAACTGACCCAGACGGGGAATCCACAAACAGGCACAGAATGGTTTAAGCAGGAAAATGCCTAATTTCTAAAAAAACAAGTTCACTAAAAGATGTATTTTTAAATTGTGAGTTCAGACACCCCAAACTCCATATTTCTGTCTGCCCTCAAAGGGAATCTGCACTTTAAAGTTATTTAAAGGCAGCCCCATGTTAACCCATGAGGAAGATAGGCCTTGCAACAGTGAAACCTGAATTTGTATTTCACGGTTAGGACATGTAAAACACACCAGTACATGTCCTACCTTTTAACTACACTGCACCCTGCCCATGGGGCTACCTAGGGCCTATCTTAGGGGTGCCTTACATTTACCGAAAGAGAAGGTTTGGGCCTGGCAAGTGGGTACACTTGCCAGGTCGAATTGGCAGTTTAAAACTGCAAACACAGACACTGCAGTGGCACGTCTGAGCCATGTTCATAGGGCTACTTATGTGGGTGGCACAATCAGTGCTGTAGGCCCACTAGTAGCATTTGATTTACAGGGCCTGGGCACCTCTGGTGCACTTTACTAGGGACTTGCCAGTAAATCAAATATGCCAATCATGGATAAACCAATCAACAGTACAATTTACCTAGGGAGCACCTGCACTTTGGCACTGATTAGCAGTGGTAAAGTGCACAGAGACAATAAACCAGCAAAAACAGAGTCCAAAACCAGGTCAGAAGGCAAAAAGACAGAGGAGACCCCCAAAAAAGCTGCCAGGTCTAACAACTGCCTTGCAACCACAGATGGTATCTGCCTGATAGTAGGTGGGAGAACATCCTGACAGGAGGAGTTACTGTCCATGAGACTTGAAGAGCAGTGAGACCCCTAGTGCAGTGGGTCGGCAGAAGAGATACTGATGTACTGAAAGCACCACACATTTTGTACATATTCATATGTGTACTGTTCACTTCTAGTGCGCATTAAGTGGTTTTCTTCTTAAAAGTCAAGCACTGGATTTGACAATCATTTACAATGACATGTGTTTGTTGATTTCTGAGCTCAGTTACACCCAAACTACCTCCATGAGAAGCTTGTGACTGCACGCCATCTCCTCCACAGAGAGTGAAGTGTTGAAGTTGCTGGCCCAATTTGCAGAGCTGTAGTAGGATGGACCCCCAAACATCAAATGCAAACAACCTTAAAGGCCACAGATAAGACCCTTAGCCCTTGCTTGCCTACCCAAACTTGGTCTGATAGTACCATTTCAAGCATCTTTTACATATGAATGCATATCTTGTCTTTGAAGCAGACAGTCTTCCTTCCCACAACCATACAGTGGCAGCATAAACTGCCGGCCAAAGAGTTTATGCTATAGCAGGTTGAACTTACTGTGGACAAAATAAACATGAAGACCTGTGCTCCTTGACTTAAAACAATATATCCTGGCCATCGGGCTATAGGAGTTCCACACCCTGGCTCCAAACATTCAGCGAGTCCAAGAAACCCTCTAACACAAGTTGCTGGTCTCTGAGACCTTTCTCTTGAACGTTTTTGTAAAAGTCGTATTTGCATTAGTGGGTACAAAGAACCTGGCGCTCTGAAAAGCCTGATATAACACTCATCTAGGCAATTTGTAAGCATTTAGGGCCTCATTATGACCCTGGCGGTAGAGAACCGCCAGGGCCAACGGGGGCGGGAGCACCGCCGACAGGCCGGCGGTGCTCCCTTGGGCATTCTGACCGCGGCGCTTTGGCCGCGGTCAGAACGGGAAAACCGGCGGTCTCCCGCCGGTTTTCCACTGCCCGTAAGAATCCTCCAAAGAAAAGCTCGCTGCGCCGCCGAGGGGATTCTGACAATCCCTACCGCCATCCTGTTCCTAGCGGCTCGCCCGCCAGGAACAGGATGGCGGTAGGGATTGTCGTGGGGCCCCTGGGGGCCCCTGCAGTGCCCATGCCAATGGCATGGGCACTGCAGGGGCCCCCGTAAGAGGGCCCCGCTAGTATTTCACTGTCTGCATAGCAGACAGTGAAATACGCGACGGGTGCAGTAGCACCCGTCGCACCTTCCCACTCCGCCGGCTCGATTACGAGCCGGCATCCTCGTGAGAAGGGAGTTTTTCCCTGGGCTGGCGGGCGGTCTTTTGGAGACCGCCCGCCAGCCCAGGGAAAAACTCATAATACCCTCCGTGGTCTTCTGACCGCGGAGCGGTATTATGGAGGGCGGCATCCTGGCGGGTGGCCTCCGCCGCCCGCCAGGGTCATAATGAGGCCCTTAGTCTGTTCCCTCTCTTTTTCTATCCCTGTTGGCTCACACGTATATTGATGATATAGTAATCCTTCTGTAATTCGTTGATGTATAGGGGCTCTTTCGTTCGCCCCAAATAATCTAACAGTTTCTTAATCCTACTTTTGGTTGGGAGCTCAATAAGTGGTGAGGCCGTAACTACATCATAGAAGCAGAAGCAGGTGTGAGGTCAGTTTTCCCTAAGCCCTTTTTTGGTCCACCTAAGTGTCATGCTGTGTCTCATATTCCTAACTCAGAAGCATGCTTCTTAGTGGCAATGATTAAGAACTAAAGTGTAAGCAGGTCTCATTCTCATTGCTGTGATAAACAGTATCCCACCCTTAGCCCTGATTCACTCATGAGTTTAGTAGCCCATAGGGGGTGACTTGATGTGTATTGCCTTTTTACGGCCTACTCATCGAACGGGTACATCTGTTTCCATCATCTCCTATGCACCCTGATGTGCAGCACCAGGATGTGCTGCGGACTCAGACAGACTTTGGGAATATATCTGCTGGCGACTCAGCTACACTTAGGGCCTTATTAGATCTAGGTGGAGGGGTTATTCTGTCACAACGTTGAGGGATATCCCGTCCGCCGCAATTGAAATCCCATAGAAAACCAAGGGATTTCGATTTTGGCATACAGGATATTTATCACTGTTGTGACAGAGTGACCCCTCCACCGGGATCTAAATCAGGCCTTTAGACTGTAGCTGTTCAGTCCTTGTATCTGCTCAGATCGACTCTTCCTTTCTGTGTGGAGGCCCTGGCTGGTTAGAATCCCATTGCAAGGGGTAATGGCTTTCCCTTGCAACCCATATTGGATTTATTAGAGCAATGGTCATTGCCTTTGACTTGGCAGAGTGGTGGATGCTCTCTGTGAGGTAGAGGTGCCCCACAAACTATGCCCAAAAGAGTTGCTTCTTTCTCCTCAGAAACCAGCTGTGAACTCACTAATTGGAAGATCTCACTTCCACATACTGGATTGGCAGCAGTTTCAGTTAATCATGTTAGAACCAATTGCAGTGGCACTACTTCCATAACATATCTATCTTTTAGGCGATGCAAAGCCACCTTTGCCCAAACCCTCCAATCACGTGACCAGCCTTATACACTACAGGACACCACAGCTGCTAAAGTCATATACCACCGTACATGCACATTCAGATATACAGTCCAGAAGGTGTCACAACCATGCCCTGAAAATCTTAAATTGGCTTATGAATGGATGTCAAAGCAAGCAAAGTAAACCGGCGAAAGGGGTCACTGATCCAGAGTGGATCATTGTAGGGTTGTTTGTTACAAGCGGGCCTGCTTCATTCTGACTCTCTGACAGACCAGATGATGATTTATCCATATGAAACCTTCCAGTCATATTCTTTGGGTAGTGTATGAGGTCTTCCAGATTAGGGTTTGATTCCTTTTGAATGCAGACACATACTGTTTAAATAAATTCTTCCCTAGTAAAAGTCACCAAAGTATGGAGCTTATGTGGGATTCAGACCTTTCCCCTTGGTGCCACTCCTTCCCCAGCACTAGGTTGGTTTCCTGAATGTGTTACATCCAGACAACTCCACAGTGGCTTATCTAATCATTTCCTTGCTTTTCACTGGCCTCTGGATTAACTATAGGTGGGATACATGAGGAATGGCTGGGAATGGTACCAACTTAGGATCTGCCCACCACTGAGGAAACTGACTAGTGAGGTGTGCTTCTTCAAGAACTGAAGGATTGCCAGCTTCACACCAGTCCTTTCTTTTTGATTCAATACATTCTTGGCTTGAGACAAGCAGGGCAATAATGAATGGTGCTCAGGTTTCACAAGTAGTGGTGCAGATCTTGCCCCTGGAAATGTGGAAGATTATGGGTCTTTTGTCCGTGTTTATTTTTGGGTGTTTCACCGAAATCAGGTATAACTTTCTCCCCTGGCATGAGGCCAGTTTAATATTGGTGGATTTTCACTTTGGTCTACTGCTTGTCACAAGACACCTGTTTTTTTAAATCAAAAATGTACATAAAGGATCTTCAACATGTGCTAGCTGGACAGTGCAAAACAAACACCAGGGCCTGCCTTATATTGCCCATTAATTACTAACATTCCTGACATTCATGATGGAGACCAGGTCTTTTTTGGGGAAGCCTATCTGATAATAAAGAAAATTTGTATCAAACTCAAACCACCCCCATGATTGACCTCACACATGCATGCTTAATTTTGTTCTGTCTTCAGTCGGCAACACTCTGTGTACTACATGGCAGTCCGCAACTATAAATTTATATTCCTAAAGTTATATGATCCATTTATGTATTCTTCATAGAGTGTGAGGGACCAATCTTTGGACCTGAAGTACTATATGCTTGTAGTCATTGGCACCTTTGAAAGGATTAAAGGAGGTGATAGAAGAAAAAGTGACTCCTCTTGGTAACCACGTTGCTAGCCCCCTCCAATGAAAGATATGAATGTATTGAGTGCCGCAATAAGATGTCACATAGGAAAGGAGGAAAAAGAGGGATATTGGCCAAAAACAACTCAAGGTCTCTGCCTGTTGTATAAAATCAGAGACAGATTTATATTAATTAGAACGTGACAATACCGAAAAAATAGTGTAAATAGGAGGCATCAGAAAAAACAGGAACACACAAGAATTAAAGGAGACAAAAAGAATAGACAGAGAAGGAGACGGATGCATAAACCAACATAAACCACAAGCATTGTAAAAGAACAGTGCCCTAAATACCTGCAAAAATAGGAACTATTAAAAATGTAACCCAGAAAGTACATGGGCGATGGTGGTGTCGGAAGCTTCTGAAGGAGCACTGATGCATGGCGTTATCTTCAAATCATTAACATTTATAAAGCGCGCTACTCACCCGTGCGGGTCTCAAGGCGCTAGGGGAAAAAGGGGGGGTTACCGCTGCTCAAAAAGCCAGGTTTTTAGGAGTCTCCGGAAAGCGGAGTGGTCCTCGGTGGTCCTGAGGCTGGTGGGGAGGGAGTTCCAGGTCTTGGCCGCCAGGAAGGAGAAAGATCTCCCATCCGCCGCGGAGCAGCGGATGCGAGGGACGGAAGCGAGTGCGAGGCCAGAGGAGCGGAGGAGGCGGGTGGGGACGTAGAAGCTGAGGCGTCGGTTGAGGTATTCCGGTCCCTTGTCGTGGAGGGCTTTGTGTGCGTGGGTGAGAAGTCGAAAGGTGATCCTTTTGTTGATTGGGAGCCAATGCAGGTGTCTCAGGTGTGCGGAGATGTGGCTGTTGCGGGGTACGTCGCGGATGAGGCGGGCCGAGGCGTTTTGAATGCGTTGCAGGCGATTTTGGAGTTTGGCGGTGGTCCCAGCGTAGAGGGTGTTGCCGTAGTCCAGGCGGCTCGTGACGAGTGCGTGGGTCACGGTTTTTCTAGTGTCGGCGGGGATCCAGCGGAAGATCTTGCGGAGCATGCGGAGGGTGAGGAAGCAGGCGGAGGACACAGCGTTGACTTGCTTGGTCATGGTGAGAAGAGGGTCCAAGATGGAGTCGAGGTTGCGGGCGTGATCTGCGGGGGCCGGTGCGGTGCCGAGGGCCGTGGGCCACCAGGAGTCGTCCCAGGCGGACGGGGTGTTGCTGAGGATGAGGACTTCAGTTTTTTCAGAGTTCAGCTTTAGGCGAGTGAGTCTCATCCAATCTGCGACGTCCTTCATACCCTGGCGGGGTCTTTGGTGAGGGAGAGTATAAGTTGGGTGTCGTCGGCGTAGGAGGTGATGATGATGTCGTGCTTGCGTACGATGTTGGCGAGGGGGCTCATGTAGACATTGAAGAGTGTCGGGCTGAGCGAGGAGCCTTGAGGTACGCCGCAGATGATCTCGGTGGGTTCTGAGCGAAACGGAGGGAGGTAAACTCTTTGGGAGCGGTTTGAGAGGAAGGAGGCGATCCAGTCCATGGCCTGGCCTTGGATCCCGTTGGAGCGGAGGCGGGTGATTAGGGTGCGGTGACAGACGGTGTCGAAGGCAGCCGAAAGGTCGAGGAGAATGAGGGCGACTGTTTCACCGTTGTTCATCAGTGTTCTGATGTCATCTGTGACTGAGATTAGGGCGGTTTCCGTGCTGTGGTTGGTTCGGAATCCGGTTTGTGAAGGGTCGAGCAGGTTATTGTTTTCCAGGAAGGTGGTCAGCTGTTTGTTGACGGTCTTCTCTTGCGTTGGGACTTTAAGCTATGTGGGAATGCTAAAATTCATGCGTCTGCATTAAAGGCCCAACCACACAGCATGACACTACAAGAGTAGATGAAAGGAAGATGCAAACACAAGATGTGAGTGGACAGCAGCAGTGCGTTCTCCTTGTTGTAGCCACGCATGACCCAAAAAAGGGAGTGACAAAGACGGCAATGAGGAGTCTGTTGCAAGGGCACTCATTCTTGGCTGATGTATGGCACTTGGCATAGAAAGCGCCCTCACGGAATTAATGAGGCCTCCCTTTTTGTTTGAGGTTTACTGTTCTCTGTGTGCTCGACTGACATTGACGATTGTGAAGGGGTAGACTTTATCCATTTGAAGTAGGACACTTGCTGATCTATGGGGCTGGCATCTGCGACTAGCTGTGTGCAATTACGATCGTCAAAGTAGGTTTTTATAGCTGCCCTCCGGAGCATATCATCATTGTTTTGGTAAACGTCTTCATTCTTGGTGATTTAGTCTCACTCAACATTGCTCTAGCAGGCTTCTGTGTGGATCAATGATGGAGGTAAGTTTCGGCATAAATTGCCTGCAGTAGGTGACCTTACACAGAAAGCTTCAGCCCTAAGACGTGTTTTATGAGGTAATGGGTATTTTTAGGCCTCGCCCAAATGTTAATAAAAATAAAAAAACTCTAAAAAAAGGTTATTTTAGCCCTCCCATGACCAGGGCTACTAGAATTATACGATTCTGTGCGGATTTTCGCATAATCATGGATTTGTCACATAATATATCATCTGCTGCATAATTTGAAGATTTGAACGAAAAAAAGTTGTTTTCTATGTCAAATAGATCAAAAGTTACGAAGAATATGGCAACTCGGGGTCCTGCGCCCCAGAAGGCTTTTGGCCAAGGTTGACTGGTCATCTTTCATTTGCTAATTGCTATATTTGGGTGTCAAATTGGTACTAATAAAGGTAAACACTCTTCTCAGACACTGTTACCGGGTGTAACAAGCATTTGCAGATGCATCAGGTGTCGTCTATGTGATTAACAATAAGCTGTTTTTTGTTGTAAGCTGTAGCTTGCTGTGTAGTTGTACAATTTGAGTTACAGAAAGTCTGTTAAAGTGTTATGGCTTGTTTATGTACAAAAAGGCAACATATTGTGCTGTTAATTAAGACTGGTGCAGTGGGGGTAAGTAATAGCAAAAATTTGAACAATGAAATGAAAGAGGGAAATAATAGAATTAATTGATGTAATAGCAATATTATGTTTAGAGGAGACCTGACAACTGTTGGGCCTTGTGCCACTGCACCTTCTGCACAGTTCAAACGTTATAACCCTAGTGCCTGCAAGATAACTGCATTGATGATTGCCTGCGGAGTAGTAACATATAGAAATATTTGGTATTTAGTGGAGTGTTGACAACTTTTGGCCCAGGTGCCACTGCACCTGCTGCATCATTCAAATCAAGCCCCTTTTAACTGCAAGGTAACTGCAATTGTGACTGCATGTTTAGTAGTAAAATATAGCAATAATAAGTGTTTAGTGGAGTTCTGACAACTTTTGGGCCCAGTGTCACTGAACCTGCTGCTCCATCCAAATCATGAAGCTAATGCCTGCAAGATAACTTCATTTGTGACTGCCTGTTTAGTAGTAAAATATAGATATAATCGGTGTTTAGTGGGGGGCCTAGAGCTTTTGGTTCCAGTGCCACTGCACTTGCTGCACTATTGAAATCATGGCCCTTGTGAAGGGACAGCCTGCAATCACAAAATTCAAGGAATACTTTTAAAACAGGCACACAAAGACTCTGCGGCACTTGTCTGGAGCTGTAATGTTACATAGAAACTGTCAGATAAATGAGGTTAAAACATCCCTTCAGAACACCACCATGCATGCTCATGCAAAGCACTGCAAATCACTTCGTTCGGCTTTACCTTAAATACACACGAAGGGGAGCTCTTGCATATTAACTATATTCTTAACATGCAATGGTTAGTACAACATTTAGAATTTGATCACAATGACCAAATAGATTAAGTTGTCAAAATAATTTGCCTACAAAGAGCAAAGAAATGTCATGAGGCATTAATAGAAAATACCACAAACGTGCTAAGGCTAAAGCATCTGCTTTAGAAAACAAAGTAATAAAAAGCAAGCATTCCTGCATAGGTTTAGAAGCTGTCTGCCTTTTCTGTGGGAAGAGAACTTATCTTACAGTTTAACAGTCCCTGAAGTCTGACAGTGAATGTGGCTTAAATAGAGTGAATTGCCCAAGATCACTATATGTTCGGGTGACACAAGACTTAAATGTACTTTTGTCTTTTGAAATCTTCCAGCTGCACATATAATTGCAAATAATATAGGCTTTTCAGTTTCTTGGAGTGCATTTAATGTATATGAACTGAAGAAATTCCAATATTAAAGGAAAATTACATTAAATGCAAACACTTATTTTACCCAAAACGCAGATTTAATTTAATCTAATCATGAGAAAAATACACAAATTACCATCCAGACATTTAAATTAAGCTGCTGCTGGCTTCATTTACCCTGTATTACATATCAGGCAATTCAGCATGTGGGTTACGGTAACGCTTCGAAAATGCACAATACTTTTCAATAAAATATTCAGTCGATAATGCAACAGCCCCATAATAAAGAAAGCAGTTGAGACCAGTTCAGTTATTAAGTGTTTTTTTTATAACATCCATAACATGGGCTTATATATTCAGTAATAACCAGACCAAAAATTCAGATTTAGTAGGAGATAGGTATTGTAAATGTGTGCACCAGGGGAAGATAAGTTTCGGTAAACAGTAAACGCTGTGCAGCCTTAACGTAAGAAAAAAGTTCCACTCACTAAATCAGATTTAGAATGAGTACTTGGCCTCGGGATACTGATAAGAGAAGCCCCTTTTAAGATATATTAAACACAATAGATTTCACAAAACCTAAAAATGACAAAATAATGAGGTAATTCTATAACAAAATGTGCTGCATTATGCTGCATAATTTGCCTTTTCTTGCTACAACCCTGCCGCATAAATTGGTTCTCCTCTGCTGCATAATTCATTAGGGAGCTGTCAGGTCAGGCTGTCAAGCAAGCGCTGATTTTCAATTTAATATACATTTTTTTTTTTTTTGTGCAGTTTTATATAGTGCAATCTCAATCTGCAGGTATCAAAGCACTTTTTATGAGCACTGTTTACATTATAGAAGGCTGCATTCATTTTTAGTGTACTCCTCCTCTTCCCATATTGCAAGAAATGAGAATTCTCACCAACTTTATGCTTGGAGTACCAACGGAGACCTGAAGTCGCATCACCAGATGGCCTCAGCATTCTGGTTTGCCCCCACAGATGGCGATCTGACTTCCAGAAAAGTTTCCTAGTCCTAACTTAGAGGGCTTTATCGGGACTGATATTGAGCAGCAACTGTTGATGTTGAGGCCTTTCGGAGCATTCCCAACTTCATTGCAGCTTGCCTGCTCATCGTCAACCACTTTTTCTCCATAAAGGTCTTGAAGTCCGAAGGTAAACTTTCCACTGGCATAATCCTGGTCCCTGTAGCCCACGTTCCTTCGCAGCTTTTGACTTTTACCTGCTCGAGTGCAACCAGATGACCATAGTTGGTGCTGGGTGCTTTTTGGTTCTATTTTTTATTCACACTTTAAAAAATCACATCACAGGTTCTACTTACTATATTTTAGTCATTTTGGTGTAATGTTATTTATTAAAATTAATTACATTTTTCTAATTGGTTTGGGATTTTCTTGTGTTATGTTTTCACTTTATTACTGTTTGAGTGCTGCATAAATACACTACACATTGACTCTAACTTAGGCCTGATTGCGTTGTGCTGAGTTAGCAGATGGTTAAGCATAGATTTATTTAGTGACCATTGTGTTTCACCCTGACAAGGTTTGTGATTATTTTTTGAGGTGGATTATCACCCCCTAAACTAATAATACAATTTCTTACAGTAAACAACTCTCTGTACTTCCATATGAAACTGGTAATTTCTGAAAACTAAGCTCATGTTCAATAAGTATTCCCAAATGATGTGTACACTAACACTTCTGCCTATGTTTGGAATAAATACTTCAAGCTTTGTAACTTCACGCTTTGTTATTGAAGGTGAGTTATAGTTTCTGTGGAACTGCAAAACAGACTAGTACATGTCCTACCTTCTAAATACAGTGCACCCCGCCCATGGGGATGCCTTGGGCCTATCTTAGGGGTTGCTTACATGGGGCGAAAGGGAAGGTTTGGGCCTGGCAAGTGGGTGCACTTGCCAAGATGAACTGGCATTAAAAACTGCACACAGAGACACTGCAGTGGCAGGTCTGAGACAAACCTACTCATGTGGGTGGCGCAATCAGTGCTGCAGGCCCACTTGTAGCATTTGATTTACAGGCCTGGACACATCTGTTTCACTTTACTAGGGACTTACTGGTAAGCGGAACACATATTCCCACAGAACAGCCTGACATGCACATACAAGAAAGGTAAAACACTAATAACTATGCAAATCCATACTTATAAACCACAATACACGTTTCAGCAAACATGCAGATCAGTTGTATTGATCAGATAAAATGTGAAATGTATGTGTATGATCTTGTTGTATTGCACTGATGACTATCGAACTATGCTCTGGTGCAATCTATTGTGTTTAAGTTCAAGTGTGTTGTTTCAACGGTGGGGTCTGGCCAATCAGTGAGCTGCTGCGCTGAAAGGATACACTTGTTATTCGTTTCTTTTGACAAAATAAACGTCTGTGTTTGCACTTGGTATGCGACTGGAGCATGTTCCTACATTAGGCCATCGAAAGCAAGTACAACAAATTCTGGACAATTTCATATTTCAAAGAAAAGAAGGGCTGTCAACCACAGCACATGGTCGTCATGGGTGCATCTCTAAAAATCACACCTCTTTTTGAATTAAGCACTTTAAAACAAAAACATTATGTAATAGAATTATTTATGGTCCTCTGATAAAATGAAGCAATTGGTCTAATCATCAGGGATCGCCAACCCTTTGCAAAACGCCTCTCATTGCTTTTTCGTTTTTCTTTTTAGCCTTCCAGTTTGTCACAGTTTCAAATTGTTGTCTTCTGTGAGAGGCTTGTGAGTCAGTGCTCGCTACAGGATCTAGGCAACGCTTCTGTAATGTTGAGAACAAATGTAACACTCAGTGACGGACCAACGCTGCTGAACGGAGGGAAGTGATTATATATACAGCCTACTCCAGCGCCGGTTGCCAGGGGAACCAGGATGTTTTTGTTAGGCTCAGAGTATGAAATGTAGTTCACATTTTTTACTATTTCTGTCAGCAGTTTTCCAGATGGAAAATGTTAATCAGGCAAACAAAACGGTACAATCTACAAACCAAATCGTGATTTTCTTCTGTGAACCCAGAAAAATAAGTGTACTTCGTTTCCCCAGGAACATGCCGGACTCCCTAATCTTAAACCAACGAACACTCTCTCACATAAGAAACCTGGTGTGCCCTGGAGACCACCTTGGTATGCCAAACGAGAGGGTGGCAGTACATTAATCTGCCCACTTGAGAAGCTTGCCCAGGTCCTGGCTTGTGGCCGCATTTCCATAGCTTTCCGTTTGCATTTTGGCGCCCAGGGGCGACGCCTACTGGCCTTGCTTCACAATATATAATCCATTGATTGGATAATCCAGATTTTTTTTAAAGAGTTTAATTTTTGTTATCTAGCTCTGTATTGATTTTACCGTTATAATTGTGTGCACCTGTTTTTTATGGCTAAAGTTAGGTGATCGCGTCCATCTTCTCAGTATGAGTGGTCTGTGAAATAGAGAACGACTGCTACCCACAGAGAAATAACAGTTGCCCCCCCAGTATTTTTTCCCTCTCTGCTGTGTTTAGCGTTTGTGTTTTGTCTGTAAGGAAAAAAAATGAGTTCCTGCGAGAGGAGAATGATGGAGTATGCACCTGCAGTTTTTTTTTATAGACAAGAAGTCCTACAATGCATTGTTTTAGCAAGGCAAAGCCTACTACACCCAGCATGCTCTGAGGAGAGAACATTTTCTTTAACCTAACTGGTTGATTTTTTTACTCTAAAGAATAATGCAATGATTGGCTATGGACTGCACGCTAACTTCCACGAACACCACCTATGAATGTCCTGGTAAGCTGAGGTTCGCCTGCCTGGCCAGTACATCCTCTCCCGGAGTTATTTGTTTGTTTTTTCCCTTATGTTTGACTCATGCTTCTGTCCAGGACTCACCTAGATGGCTGGATCCAGAAGCTCAAAGTGGGGTGCATTGCCCTTGCTAATGCTCTTTCTGCTTGTGGACCCAAATTATTATTACCCAGAAGGTCAAATCCCTCTCTGCCCCCTTCACTACAGAGATAGTAGTGAAGCGGTTGGCTATTGCTAGCTTCCTTGGGTTGTGAGATATTCCAGTTTTAAGGCACCAATTAAACAGGTTTTTCGGTTTCATAGGCCAAATGTACAAAGGTGAGGAATAGTGATTTCCAAATAGCAATTTTATCCGAATCGCCCTTTGGAAACCACTATTCGTTATGTATGATGTTTTTTGTTTTTTTTGTTTCATACTTTTGATTCCAAAAGGGTCGCTAATCGACCTAGCTCATGAATATTAATGAGGTAGGTCGCAATTTGCAACCCATTATGAACGCCTGACATCAAAGGGCTGAGGTCAGCAGACCACCATTTCTGTGATTGCCTTTGAATAAAGGTTTTCTTTGATGAAATGCAACCCGTTTTCCCTAAAGAAAAACGGGATGAGTTTCAACGTAACATTTTGTTTTCATATTTTAAGAACAGGCAGTGGTCCGTGGGACCCCACCTGCTCTTAAAAATATTTTTTGCAACATTCACAAAGGGGAAGGGATCCCACAGGGACCCGTTCCAATTTGCGAATGCATTACAACCAACTTTGAGATTGGTGGTAGGATATCAAGGTTTTGCAACTGCTTTTTGATTGCAAAAGCTTGATACATAACATTGGAAATCACTATTTGGAACGCCCTGAACACGCCCCTTCCAAATTGCAATTTATACACCTAAACTGCGATTCTGGAGAATCTCAGTTTGGATGTTATTGCATTTAAAAAGGCATTTTTGCCATCACAAACGGTCCAATTCTGGGAATTGGGCCGTTGGTGATGGCAAAAAAGCTTCGTACATGTGGCCCATAGGTCCTTATTGCGAACAGTGAGGTACCTGATGCAATAGTGGTAGACTCTTGTTTCCTTTATGTATTATTGGTAATTTTCTTAGTAAACTGCATTTTAGGGGCTTACAGTGTTGGTGGGAGTATCATGTTCATGTTTTCAGCTTAACTTCACATAGCACAAACTTCGCAATCAGTTAGTGATTGTGAACAGTGTACGTTGTTTGTAATGTAGGAGCCCAGTGAAACATCTGTAGTTGTCTAACATTTTGTTGTGCTTTTAACTTGTGTTATATTCTGTTTTAGGTTTTTATTTTTATGGATATACATGTAAACATTTAAAGAGTTATTAAGAATGTTCTATAAAACATAATACTGGCTGGACATTCTATTTTTATTGCAGCTGTGATAACTGTATTATACTGTATCTAGGCCCCACCTTTAAGTTAGGCCTTGACTGCCCGACCAGCTACCGCAGAGCATCTCGGAGACTTGAGAGACCAGTTTTCCAATCCAGACAAAGCAACAAGTTCCCTGATTTGTAGGGAACACTTTTAGCATCCCCTTTTGGCCTACTGAAAGCGCAGTGCAGAGTTAAACATCTCAAGATACAGGACTCGTACCAGCATGTTTAGATTTCGTGTCTAAGTACAAGGCCATGCAGAGGGGCAACAAGTCATAAGAAAAACCACACACTGATGCCTTAGCACTGCCACCCAGGCCTATGACACTTGTATGCACAGACACTCTGAAGCTCTGAAGGTTAAACAAATAGCGACAGATGTAGAGAAAGCCAAGTTAGCTGAGATTGAAAAAAACAAGGAGTTTCAGTGGGAAAATCTTAAGCGCAGAAAGGGAAAGATAGGGTTCGTGCTCTAGAAGCAGAAAGATTAGCTTTGATGCCCTAATGTTTTCACCTGCTTCAGATGTGCCAACTCCCTACATCTGGCAGTCATTCTCTTTTCACCCAATGCTCCAAAGGAAGTAATGGATATATGTTCTGGTAAGGACAGCAACAAGTGGGTGGCATTTGAGGCTTACAAGCTCAACGAAGTAAAGAAAGCAGGCATATCCTGTTTGTTTGGACAGAGTGTTTTCGGCTGCTCAGTCCTGGCACTGGGCGTTGGGGATGCGATGGTTAAATTTGTTTTACTACATTATGGTGGGAAGAGATGGGTTTAATAATCCTGAGGAGGATCAGTTTGGAGAAGGTATTCTATGGGCACAACCGACTTTTACATGATGTTGTGTATGAAAGTCATAACATGGAATGTGCAGGAATTTAATTCCGCTACTAAAAGATACAAAGTGCGGGCATTTCTGAAAAAACGGAAGGTACAGGTGGCCTTCCTGCAAGAGGCTCATTTAATTAAGGCAGAGGGCCAGGCACAACCCAAACAATGGAGAGGCAAGGTGTTTGTTACAACATATTTAGCATACGCTAGAGGAGAGCTTATAAAGATACCATTAGGGGTCCCCTTCCCCCTCATATAGTAGTGATAGATCGGGAGGGTCGATACTGGGAGGGCAGGTGGATCATGGGAAGGACATGGTATTTCTTAACATACATGCGCAAAATATGGATCAATGCGCCCTTCTAGATACCCTAACCCCTATTGGTGGGAGTGGGCTCTCCTAACTGTGTAGCTTACACATTCCTGGATAGATCACATCCCTCTCTGCCCAGCTTCCCTACACTCAAAAACTACTAAAGGATTTAGCGACTGGATGCAACTGTGGGGCTTAGGGAATACATAGCTACTCCGATACCACCTTCAGAGAGAATACTCATGTTACTTAGGGATGCACTCGCTATATGTATGCTTAGATAAGATTCTATGCACCACACCCTTATAGAACAAGGCCATGTCAGTGGAATACCTGGTCAGAACAAATTCCGACCACAACCCACTGATGGTGACATTTGCTTGGAACATGACTAGGTCATTGATCCCAACATGGAAACTTGAGACGTTGCTGTTGGAGGGCACAGTTATCTGCAATATGCTGGGAGACTATAAAGTTATGGTTCCACATAGAGATGATTGGTAATCCAGGTTTTTTAGGTAAAGTTCAATACAGACCCCATCCATCAATAGTGACTGCCTCCTTCAAGGTCCTTACAACGTCTCCCAATAGTTCAAATCTACACATTCTAATCCCTTTGCAAGCCATCCAACACATGCTAGTACTATATTACAACACAGAGCATGTCCTCATGCACAGAAGACATGCATAGGATACCACAAACCTCTCTCTCAATTAAAAAAAACCCAAAATAAATGAGAAGGAGAATTACACAAAAACTAAACAAATAAGGGGTAACAATACATCGTACAGTTCATTTAGGTACACAAATCCCACAGTTCATTAAATTACACAAAATCATCCAGGTGAGCTGGCCTCTTTATCACCCACATTCTCCTCCTTCTGTTCCCTTGGGATTTTCTCATTGCAGTGGTTTCAGAGGTGATCATTCTTTCACCTCCCTGCTTTAACCTGGTGGTAATGTGGCAATCTGCACCACACTTCTAAACAGCAAACCTTCCCAGATTCCAAATGGGATTGCAATTTGTCTTGACCACATTCTTAAAGAGCTTAACGATCTTCATGAGCTGATTAAATTTGTCCATCAGACCCCGTGTCTAGGATTCTTTATTTCTACCCAGTCTCCAACAGACACCTTTGTGTTCTAGACAGCCATGGGCTTATTGAAGTTTTCCTTCCTATTCCTCATTACCTCCTTCTTCGTTTCCTTCTACTCAGTATTTCATTACTCCCACCATCCACTCTATGCATTTTCATTCTTTTGACCCACACCGGACCTATTAGGCTATTGGGAACTCTTTTCCTGTACAAGATGAAAGGTGTAACACCTGTTGAGGAGTGGTGGGTAATCCTGCAAATACATACCTTTGTTTTGAGTTACTACACCCAATTTAACTTATTGGCCAATGAGTGCTGAGTTCTTTCTTTGATACTTCTATTAAAGCGCTCTATCACGCCATTGGCCTCTGGATGACATAATGAGGCTTTTTTATGTTTTATGCCCCTTTCCTCCAAAAAAGTGTACATAGCCTTGGATGTCAATTGGACCCCATTATCTGCTTGGGACGAGTCAGGGAATCCTTCTCTCCCAAATTATCTTTTCTTAAAACCCTATGACATCATGTGTCTCCACTGAGTTCCTGAGTTCACAACTTTCACCTAAGGCCCCCAAGAGTACAAATCAGTGCATGCGATTATGAATTTATCCATACTAAAAATTCTGAGAGGTCCAACTATATCCAATGCCACCTCCGCTCAAGGACCACATGCCATTTCCCTGATGACCATGGATTGGGTTCTGTATTTCATCACCTTATCACCCTTTGTACACCGAATGCACTCTCTCAAGACTCTTTCAATCATCAAATCCATTCCAGGCCACCAACAACTCTCACAGACTTTCTTTTGTTTTACATATACCTGGGTGACTCCTGTGTGCACATTCAATTAATCTCATCCTTATATTGACTGGCAACCCTATCATCACCAAACTCATATTTCAACAACTCATATTTCAACATTTTTTTTCCAAGCAACCATCATTAGTCACACGCAACCTTGAACAACAATTAGCCATTGTATTCATAAGGCCTGGCAAGTAGGATACAACAAAATCAAATTCTTGGAATGCCACAACCTATCTCCTTATCATGCTGGAGATTTAATCAATTCCTTTCTTGCTAAAGACTTCCATCAAAGGCTTAAGGTCAGTCTTGACCTCAAAAGAACTTCTTCAAATAAACGTCTTGAGTTTTCTCACCAGCCAATAAACGCCAAACGCCTCTTTTTAATCAAAGAATCATTGATTTCCGTACATCGCAATCCTCTTGAAATCTCAAGATGATGTTCCCTCTCCCTTCTAATACCTGCTCCCACATCGGTCCTTAAAATGGTTCTGTCCCTGGTTCTAAGCTGCCCAAACTTGACGCTCCACTCAAATTTATCTTCACACCCTCAAATTCTTTCTCATAGTCCTCCGACCACAGACATTTTGCACCTTTCTTTAACATATGTTTCGTGCAGCTACATCTTTCCACAAAACCAGGAACACATTTTGCCATAATACCCAGCTCTTACTAAGAATTTCAAAAATTCATCTTTGTTAGATCGACTGGGCATTTCCCCTGATCACATACACCAGTTCACCCTTAGGTTGAAATCTCTCACCCTTGATCAAGTGACCAACATATTCAATTTCAAGTCACACAAAATGTGCACTTTTCCTATCAAACCACATCTGCTTAATCACCTCAAGACCTCTTGCAGCTTACTATCATGTCCTTCCTGAGTCCTCCCATGCACCAGAACATCATCTTGATATACCTTCACTCCATTCACCCCTCTCAAATCATGCTCCACGGCCCTTTGGAACTCCGCTGAGGCGGAAATCAACCCAAACAGCATCAATAATTTAAAGGTTCCAAATTGTGATATTAATGATGTAAGCTCTCGTGGTTGGGGATGTAGCGATATATGATGATACACTGATGTTAAATCTAATAAAGAGAAGAAATTTGCACCATCCAAACAACATAGCTTCTCCGTTATGTTAGGTAACGCATAATTATCCACCCTCGCGGCTTTGTTTAGTTCCCTCAGATCTACGCATAGCCTCACATCCCCATTCGGTTCTGTGCCATCACTACTGGAGATAACCATTCCGTCACTTCCACCTCCTGAATTACATCACTTTCATGCAGTCTCTCCAATTCCTTTCTCATCGCTTTCCTTACCATGATGGGCACACTTGCCACTTTTCCCTCTTTGGGTATAGCACCAGTTCTAAGTTTTATGTGGTGTACATAATTCTTCAAACGTCCCAGACTCATTTTGAGTACTTCAGGGAATTGCTTCTTATAATCCATCAACATATGGAAGTCCTTTCATACCTCTGCAACTACAACACCTTCCTCCACCAACCCCCTTCTTTTCAGCCATTTCATTGTGGTCAAAATACATAGCCAAATATTTCAGATGTTACAGACTGATCGGTGAATCACCTCTCGATGAAACATATATGTTCCCGGGAATCACCCTGTCTGCCAACTCAGCCGTACCCCAAAAGTACCCCATGAACTTAATTGGCCTCTTCCATTTCCTTTCGGTCTAATGTCAGGTTTCATCATTCCCACTGATTTTCTCACATTCTCTTCAATGTTTTGGAAACCAGAGCCATTTTTTTGCCCCTGAATCAAACAACATCTTGAGAGGCAACCCATAAATTTGCACTACTTCACAGGGCCTATTGCTTGTCTCACCTTAATCTGTAAGACTATCTCTTCACATTCCTGGTCGGGGTTATACTTCACCTCTCTCACCTTTTTCATGTTTCAAGTGGACCTACAACAGGACGTAAAATGCCCCTTTTTTCTACAAGTCCTGTATGTGGGTTTATATCCTGGGCATTCTTTGAAATTAGTCATTTGCCCCACATTACTGCACCTGAAACACTTTCCTTCGAATTTCTTAGTACCAGTTATTTCTTGTTTTCTGCCTGAAATTGGTCCTTTTTCACTCCCTGTATACTTTTTTTTTTCCTAATCATATTTTTTCGTATTACCTCAACACACACTTATGAGTGTTCCCACAATTTCACCATGGTTAAAATGTCACGTAATGAGGCCTCTCTTGCTTTGTCTAACGCACACCCTAACAGGAATTGAGTGTGTAACCTTTCTTCAGTTGCTGTGCCAAAGTTGCAAGTAGAAGCCCGTTTCCCCAACACTGTAATATACTCTTCAACAGACTCTCCTAAAATGATATTGTTCGAGAATGGTGCTTAATTTTGGAAAATAATGCAGATCCAAGTTTTTTAAACATATCTCATACTCATTCAATCCGTTGGCATCGTCTGTGGTCAAATCTGGTAAATGTTTAAAACCTTTGTGCCCTCATGGGCCCAGACAATGCATCAGCAATGACATTTTCCTCTCTGACTTAGCGAAGTGCCACACACCCTGGCATAATGGTTAAAAACCTTCTTCCACTTCTGCCACAATATTATAGGTTCTGACACACACACAAACACACACACACATACACTCACCCCTTTTTAGGTACCTGATCTGATACTCGATTCCTTCACACTGGTATCCAACTTGATACCTGAGTACCAAAGTAATTAAAGTTATGTAGTTTAAATTGACTCTAATATCACCATTAAACCCAATTTAACGTTTCAGTAGATACATTTTTATTTCCTTCCAATCAGTGTTCACAGACTAGAACGATATCAAGTCTCCAGTCCTGGCAGAATGAAGCAACAAGATTTTCCACAGAAATCCTTTCTTTTTTTCTTTAATTGTTTTGAGATGACATAGCGCTCACCATGAATTTCCTGGTCCAGAACCTGAGTATTATTTAACAAACTGTATCTTTCACCAGAGCTTGTTATGCTTACTGTTGCCTTCTTCATCGCAGTGTTGCACAGCCCGATCCAAAATGGTGGTATGTCGCATCAGCCATACTATTTCAGGCGTCTGGTTGCCAGAAGCGCAGCATCACGTTGCCAAATACAATACGACATTAGGTGATCACATGCACTCCCACGTCATCCGTTAACAATGTGCTCTCAAGGAAGCCTCACATGGGGAGTGCTGCCGGTCAGACTGTTCTGCGTGTGGCAGGAATTCATTCTCCGGTGCGCGTGCCAGCCATCAGGATGTCGTATAGAGTAACGTGGCAGGTAAGCCTCGTGGTGGTCTCGTGCTAACGGTCTTGCTTGGAAAACAACCATAATAGCAAATATACAAATGATCACCTACCGCACTGAATTGGGTACCGCAGCTTATCTCAGTTCTTTAAATATCAGCACACTTCAGGTTGACTAAAAACAAAAGATCTTCTGGCATTGTTTCACTTCTGAAATCTGTGATCAGATGTTTATGACCGCTGGGATTCCTCCACTCATTCCCTATGTGAAGTTATGGTTCCATTCAGAGATGATTGCTAATTCAGGGTGATTAGGTAAGTTCAATACAGGCCCCTTCCATCAATAGTGACTGCCTCCTTCAAGGTCCTGACAACGTCTACCAGTATTTCAAAACTACCCATTCTAATTCCTAAGCAACCTACCAAACACATTCTAGAACTATATTACAACATAGAGCATGTCCTCATGCACAGAGGACATGCATAAAATACCACTGAGAGACTATAGAGCACTACTTTAGAGAGATTGAGGGAACAGCCTCCTTTAGACTATTAGAATAGAATACCTTTAAAGTGTTGTTACTTGGGCAGTCGGGTCCAAGCGCAAATGCAATCTGACATCCAGTTACAAGAAGACTTCCTTCAGCACTTCCTTCAGCACCTGGAAAAGGTCGAGTGGGAACCCCACTGCCAAAAATAGGCTGCTTGAGGAGATGGAGTCAATCAATCAATATACTTTATTTGATCATCAGATGACTTAAAAGATAGTTTAGACTTGGGCCTCAATGTTGCCTTGGTGCTACTTGACCTGTCGGCAGCATCCGGCACGGTTGAGCAAAATATCTTGCTAAGCGGGTTAGAGCACCTGGGTGTGAGTGGCTGGGTGTGAGTGGCTGGTCCCTAGATTGGTTGAGTTCCTTGCTGATGCATCATGAGCAGGTTGTGTTGATGAAGCCATATGCCTCAGATGCAAAGAGACTAAGGTGGGGAGTGCTGCAAGGCTCCTCCATTAGTCCTACTAAAATCTATATTGCGTCATTGTCTTTTCTAGGGACTCCTTTAACTTCTGAGTCATCTTGTATGCGGATGACACTCAACCCCTGCTCTTGTATGTGGGGGACTCATCGGAGGCTAAACTGCCTGTATGGAGGCAGTACTGAATTGGTTGAAGGTTAAGCTTCAATGTAATCCAGATAAG
The DNA here is from genome assembly GCF_031143425.1 of Pleurodeles waltl. Classification (NCBI taxonomy): domain Eukaryota; kingdom Metazoa; phylum Chordata; class Amphibia; order Caudata; family Salamandridae; genus Pleurodeles; species Pleurodeles waltl. The sequence goes on along the minus strand of NC_090446.1, from coordinate 1,326,318,980 downwards.
ACAGAGGTCTTATTGTTTGGTCACAACACCCTCCTAGGATGGATGGGAGTATGGCCCAAGACTGCCCCTCCTCCCCCTGCACGTACATAGGCCAGAAATGAAGCGGTCATATTTGACACTAAACTCTTGTTTAGGCTCAGGTATCTGCAGTAGTTAGATCTTGCTATTGGATCTGACGCATGCTGAAAAGAAAACTGCAGTTCTTCCACACTCTACCCAGGTGATGGTGGTCAGGGCATTGATCACTTGAGGCTGGACTATACTAATACTTTCTATTTGGGACTGCCAGCTTATCTAACCAATCGATTACAAGTGATTCAAAACATGGCCATCTGCCTTCTGTTTAAATTGCCTAAGTCTGCTGCGGTGTCCTCATGTTGTGAAAAATTGCACTGGCTGCCAGTGAGGCAACTTATAATTTTTAAATCTCTAATAACTGTTCACCAAGCCTTTTACAACAAGGGGTCAAGCTTCCTTAATACCTTAAAAAGAGGGTGCTGAATATATTCGGGTGTGCCCACTTTGGTCTAGTAATGCAAGCCTTTTGGTGGTTCCTCGCTTTAAAAGGCAAAGCCAGGGTGGCTCTTCTTTTGCAGTAGTAGCTGCTAAGTTATGGAATCAGCTTCCTTCACACTTAAGGTCCTTTATGGCCTTGGCAAAAAGATCTATTTAAAAAAGAACTAAAAACATACCTGTTTAGGAGATAGTGTGTGGCCTGGTTGACCTTGCGCCGATCTCTGTAAGTACCTTAGCACCGGGACACTTTATGGTGAGTAGCTGCACGCTTTACAAGCATTAGTCATTCATTCATTCATACAATACAATACAGTCTTACATAAAATGTTGCAGTATACACAGACATAGTTAATAAAAAAGTAAATAAGAACAAATACTTTGTTGATATAAAAGGTTCTGGACATGGTACAAATTCATAGCACATTCTCTACCCTCAAATGTATGCCATGTTGTATGAAAGTTGCAATTCAAATGCATAATCTCAGTGTTGACAACGATTGCAGAAACACCATAGATGCCCTACATTGTCTACAACAGGCTTGTTTTAAAAGATGTAAAATTAGCATCTTCCTCATTGCCAGATAAATTTTTCAAAATAGCATAAGTGCAACATGCTTTGTGCAGAGTAGCCATCACATGGACAAACAGGTGAGTTATTAAAATAAATGCCCGGCACAGTATAGGCCACATGAAAATGTACAATATTCAACCTGTCTTGTTAGCAAAAACCTACGGTGCATGTTATTCACCTAAATTCAATAAGGCTCAGTGCTAGGACTGGTACCAAACAAAGCATGTGCTATAACAGTGGGCCTGCCAGTATTGTTGTGCAATCTTTCATCAGTGAATTTAATCAAAAACATTTCCCTTAATGGTTTAGAAAAAATAGCCGAGTAAGTGACTGGATTCTCAAAAAGTTGGAGTAAATTCAGACTAACACAAATATTATGTATGTTCGAAACCCAAGGTATTTTTAGTCCTCTGTCAAGTCCAATCAGTCCGATTGAGTGAGGTCTTGTTCTTGATACATATCTTCAACCGTAACTCGCCAAGATCATTTATACAGCCTAACCCCACTTTAATATGGCAGAAATGGCTACTAGTGGTTTTCAATCTGCCCATCAATTTTTAATAAAACTATTCTCAACACCCCACAACCCAAGGTGATCACTAATTCCCCATAAGCTTTTGTGGTGGACTCCTTTAACATCAGAGTCATTTCATATGCGGATAACACATACATAACATTTGAGTAGCCCTTTGGCTTATAAATTGTTATTAGTTCTCTAATGGATTTCCTACCCAACTTAGATGCAAAGCTAAAGACCTCCTTTGTGCTTCTTGCAAGAGCAGCTGCACTAGTTATTTTCAAGGGACCCCAGGTAAGGTTGTCATCAAACAAAATTTCAAACAAAATTTCCAAGTATGGGTATGAAAGAACCATACTAATTATTGTATTGTTCATTATGAAAGCTCTGTTTTTCTTTTTCCGGGAGGCATAGTCTATTGTATGTGTTTTTCCTTGATTTACCGTAAGATCCAAGTTTGCCATGAAAGTGCAAAAGTTATTTAGCAGTCACTGCAAACCATTTGCATTTCTGGCTAATAAGACTGTATCAGTGGCATAAATCAACTCTGGAACACTATGGTTTCCTTCTGGTGGGCAGTCAACTGCGAGATCTAATAAGTGATTCTTGAGACCATTAACATACAATGAGAAAAGCAAACGGACCAAAGCGCAGCCCTTGCTATGCCTTTAGTGAGCTTAAAAGCTTCCATTGTCTCCACCAGGGCCGAACTTTACACTGGCCTAAACGTTTTTCCTCAAAAAGTTGACAATGCTCGTCTCTACTCCATGTTAGGTCATAATGGCCCAAAGCTTCAATCTATTAACAGAGTTAAACGCCGAACTCAGGTTAATGATTGCTAAATATATCTTTCCTTCCGTAGCCACTGTAAATTTATTTATGTCCCGAGACCAGTGCAAAATCCAAATTGTAGTTTGGAGAGAATGTTATTCTCGCTTGCCTAATTTTGCAATCACTGAAGCAGGATCCTAAGCATCATTTGGGCAGTGAAATTAATTAACAATATCAGGTGATAACATTGTGGCTTCCCCTTGGAACGTTTCTTAAAAATGGGTACAGTGATCGCATGTGACCAAGCTTTAGGGGGGCCGTACTTAAAGGTGCCTTCAAGACGAGGGGTGGCTCCTCCACTAGGGCAGAGGCGCTTCGCCCCCCGCCAGCAGCAGGAGCTGCAAAACGTTTATAGAAAAAACATAACAAACTCAGTTTATTATGTTTTTTCTATAAAAGTGGGCGGGGCCAGAGGTGTGATGTGGATAGATGGGGAGTGCCGGCCAAACATACATGCTCACTGTGGCCAGTGCTGGGCTGGAGAGAGCATACACAGGCTCCCAGTCTGCCTGGGAGCGCCCTGGCTGGACACTCTCACCCAATCCTAACGATGCTTTGAGCAGCATCAGGATTGGCTACAGGGCAGGCTGGGAGCCTGTGCCTGCAGCCTGCAACGACGGAGCAGAGCGTATGGAGCGGCGCAGGAAAAAGGTAAGTTTTATTTATATTATATATTTATTTATTTATTTGGGTCCCCCACCCTCTCTGCTACGCACCGCGCTGCGCCGCCCCTTTTCCCTCCCGCGAGCCGTGACTGTTCAAGACATTAGTCAAAAGAGGAGCCCTCAAGAGGTCTACAGGAATCCCATCCGACCCTGGAGATTTCCATGCCAGGCTTCTATTAATGGCAACTATAACATCATTCAGTTTAATTTCTAATCCAGGAAAGGGAAAGAGAGAAGTTGAGGGTACTGTAGAGCACCTAACCTGTGTCTCAATGGGCAGGGAGCCCTAAATGGAGGCTGGGCCTGCGTGTACTTGTGTAATGTGTCTGACCTAGTCTTCTGACAGAATCACTGTGTCAAGGCCAATTTCATGAGTGTTCTCAAAATAATTACGATTCATTGTCTACCAGGAAAGTTTGCTCTCTTTGAGTGTATTAGTCATTGTTTTTTTTTTATAAACATGTTTATTGCTTTTATTGCTACAACAGTGTAACAACATGTCACATTTATGCCATTGATATAACACAATTGCACTATTCTAAGGCAAAATTTAAACAGTTCATTCACCTAACACATTGCACACTCCAAAGGGTTCAACATTTAGCTGTAACTGTCCCAGTCTATTAATTATTAGGCATCACAAAACTCCTCTATTTACCCCACACTTTATTATACTTGACTGGACACTCCGCTTCTCATAGACTAGCTTCTCTTGCTGGGTGCACAAGTCCACCCTTCTGTCTCCAACCGGTCAGTGTAAGGGCTTGCTTAGAACTCCAGTTGGCAGCAATATCACGCCTTGCTATCAGGAACGTCGTCCCCAGGAAGGTGCGGTCAGCCCTGTTGCTCCCAACTCCCTCAAGGACACCCAACAGGATTGGCAAGGGGGCCATCTCCATCTCCATAGTCAACACAATGGAAAGTTAAGCAGTCACCGCCCGCCAGTAAGCCAATATATATGTATGGGCAAGGCCACACGATGTAGTAAAAATCTGCATTGGGTCGTGAGCAGCAGGGGCAGGCAGAGTGGGACTGAAGACCCGTCCTCTGCATTTTCTCTGGGGTGAGATATGTATTGTGTAAATTGTATGTCTGAACCAAACGGAGGCAAGAGGTAATGGTTTGGTTCCTCGGGTCATCAAGGCATCCTGCCAATCCTCCTCCTCCATCCGCCCCAGCCAACCTTCCCATCGCTCCCTGAGACTTGTGAGCGGCCCCATCGTGTTAATGATCAGGGTACAATATATTTTGGACACCCCACCCTTGCCCAGACCACCCATCCGAACCTTCACTTCCATCAGGCTAAACTCAGGGAGGACTATGCCAGTCTGTGGACCACCAAGGCACGTTGAAGTTACAGGTATTTATGGAATTGAGTATTTGAGAGAGAATACTGTTGTTGCAACTCCTGAAATGATAACATATGAAAGTCCACCCAGACATCCCCCAGAAGTGAAATGCCTATAGTATCCCACTTGTGAAACCCCTCCAGAGCAAAGACCTCTGGGTGCCATGTTCCCCACCACAGGGGGGTCTGCTAGGTGAGGTTTGCCCACCAGCCCATTTCACTCTGGGCTGCTCTCCAGCCCGCAAACACCATCCTTGTCACTTACAGAATCTCTGTGGGAAGAGGGGCCCCATATAGCAGCTTTAGGAGCTTAGGAAAACCCAAGGTCTGGAGTACAAGCTGGTATGTCGGGTCTGACCATCCACCTCGCAACCAGTCATTAAGTACCAGTAGTTGTATGGCTAGATAAAAAAAGCATAAATTGGACATCCCAAGTCCACCCTCATAAATGTCGCATTGACAGATGTGAAATGCAATTAGGCGGCGCGAGTTGTACCATAGAAATTGCCGTGCCACTGTGTCTATCTCTCTGAACCATTGTTTGGAGAGCTGACATGGGAAATTCAGGAGAAGGTAAAGAAAGCGGGGTAGTATCATCATGTTATACAGGGCTTCTCTCCCCAAAACATTAAGGGTCAGAGTTTGCCCTCTCTTAAGGTCTTCCCTAATCTTCCAGGTGAGCGGTGTGATGTTGAGGGACCACGCCAGCTCAGGCAGCAGGGCAACGGTGATACCCAGACACAGGAAGCTATTGCGCTGAATTGGGATATTGTCTTGCCAGTCATAGCAGTCCCTCGCGGGGTGCAAAGGAACCAGCACAGATTTGCCAGGGTTAAGAGTCAAGCCCGAGGCTTCCAAGAATAGACTAATGAGTTGTAAAGCCATCTTGCCAATCCTCCTCCTCCATCCGCCCCAGCAACCCTCCCATCGCTCTCTGACACTACTGGCCGGATTGGCCAAATAGAGGAGCACATCATCGGCATACAAGGTAATGCGATCTTCCTCCTGGTGGGACCGGCCCAACTGCTAACCGGCGGATCCTCTCTTATAAGCTTCACCAGTGGTCCGATCGCTAACGGAAAAAGGAGTGGGAATAACGGACACCCCTGATGGGTCCTGCTCTGGATGGGGAAGGGGTCTGAAACTACTCCGTTCACCTGCACCTGGGCAGACGGATTGAAGTAGAGGAGTTGCACCAGCCTCTAATATCTAGGGCCAATACCTGCTTTTGTTAACACCTGAAAAAGGTACGACCAGTCAATAGTGTTGAATGCCTTTTCGAAGTCTATGAGGAGCAGCGCCAATTGTGGGGGCAAAGAATGGCGGTAGGCCAAAGCTGCATGAAGCCATGTGAGGCAGTGTCGGGTGCTTCCCCGCATTGATCTGGGTGGATTAGGGAATTGAGCACACTCCACAAGCAGGTGGCCAGTAGAGTGGAGAAAATCTTTATTTCAGTGTTGAGGAGTGAGATGGGGTGATAGGCAGAGCAGCACACTGGGGGGTGGTCGGGACTTCACAATCACTACAATCGCGGCTCGCTCTGCGTTTTGCCTGGGGCCAGTGTCAAAATAGCTACATTCATTTAATCCAGTGTGATGGCTTCATCAAGGTTCTCCCGCTCCATGGCAGAGATTCAGGGGAGGAACACATTGCGTAGAAGTGGGGCCTCCTGCTCTGATCGGGGTTGCGGCCGCTCCGCATAAAGCTTAGTATTATAGGCGGCAAAGCCCTAGGCAATAGACAGGGGGGTCCTACAAGAGCTGCCTAATTTGGCAATGATTTCTGGGATGATTCTGCCAACTAGGGGTCGGGACGCCAGCCAGCACAGCAGTTTACCATTTTTGTCCCCCATACATATATCTGGGCGGTCGAAGCTCGCCACATGTGCTTCACGGATTCAAGAGTAAGATGAAGGATTTCTTCCCTAATCAACCCCAGTTGCCTGGTGATAATTGCATGGTTGGTAGGAGAGAGCTGCATCTCTAGATGTAATGCTCGGGCCATGAGTCCCCCACCTGCTGGCTCTTAGCGCATTCCCTCACCCCGAAAAGGTGCCTAGCATGCCCTTGAAAGGCGGTCTTGCAAGCAGCCCACAAGGAGCGTGGCGACTGCACTGAGCCAACATTATTTGCAAATTAGTGTGTGAGTTCCTCTTTTAGGGACTGGACATAGATGTTGTCCTGAAGGTACCAAGCATTCAAGTACCACATGGTGCATTGGGTCATGTCAGGGCATCCTATGTGCACAAGAAGCAGCGCATGATCAGAGATTCAGTGGAGGAGTATATGTGTGTCTGTGACCGAGAGGACATCTGGGACTGGCATAAAAAGGAGATCTATTCTCACATGCGTATGATGTGCCACTGACGTGTGTGTATTGTCGTACTCTAGGGTGCCAAACCTGTCACACACTGCAGAGGCCCAGGCCATCGGCCCAGCAGTGCAGTTGCCTGGCTCAGTGTCCTGACAAGCTGATGGGGTGGCGGTAGCGTCTGTCTCCGGGCTCATGACTGCTCTGAAGTCACTCCCCAGAAGCATTAGGCCTGGAGGGAGTTGTGATGTAGCTTCTTGGAGATTCTCCAAGAACCACTCCAATGCGCCAGGGGGATATACAAACTCAGGAGATTAACTGGTTGGTCGTTCAGTGTCCCAGATACATCCACACATCAACCCTGTGGGTCTAGTTTAGTGTTAGTGGTCACCATGGGCAGTGAGTGATGCAACAGTATTGCGACTCCCCTAGAGCCCTTGGAAAAGCCCACATGATATACCCTGTCGTAGCTACCACATGGCAGCATGGGGCATCGAGTGCCCATCAGGTGCGTCTCCTGAAGCAACAGTATAGAATGGGTAAAGCACTAAAAACCACAGGCCATTTGATCTTATCTAATAGTCCATTGACGTTCCAAGAAATCAGTGTTTTAGGGAGCCCAGGGGTGTGCGAGGGAACAGTGTTTGATTGCATTTAGAACTTCATGTGTGTCTAGATTCCCAGGGGAATGGCTCTGTGGGCGGGGAGCCCATCTATGAGAGTCGAGCATATAAAGGAAACCTAAGTGCATGATCTGACCTCCTGAAAGAAAAGGGTTAGTACATAGTAAACACAACTGTAACTTGCTATCTAAACTTGGTGCAAATATTTCCCCAAACACCTCCAACCACCCCCACTCTATATTTCCATCCCTGAAGCATCTGTCGCCCAGAAACTCAAAACCAAGCTGTCTGTAGTAGGAGTGGAGTGGTGGACCCCTCCAGAGAGTCAGATTTCTGCAATAAAGCCCCTGTCACGATCCCATTGTCAGCCAGGAGATCTCACCCCCTTCTCCTCTGCATAAATAGGGGATCACTGTTAGTCCTCCACACCATAAGGAGGCTAAAACTTTTGTTTGCTCGATCTGATAAAGGCTGTTCCCCCTCAGTGTGATTGGATGGGGCTGGTCTCGGGAGGGATGAGAGCCCGGCGGGGTCCGTTCCAGGCAACTGGAGCACACCACCCTGTTTTCTGCTGCAGGGCAGGGTGCTGCCCTCGTTTGTGCCTCAGCCCAAGCGAGCTATCACGCGTGGACCGTGGAGCATCCCCCAGGAAGGGGGCTCCCCTCTGTCGACATGGTACTCCTCGGTGAGCCAGTCCCAAGCAGTCTCTGGTGTGTCAAAGAAAAGGGATTTCTCATCCAGTAGGACCTTGAGGCATGCGGGGAACAAAAGCATATAGAACAGCTGCATCGCTCTTAGCTTTTGTTTGACCGCATCATACAAGCTGCGTTTATTCTGCACCTCACGTGTATATTCAGGAAAAATAAGAATTTTAAAGTTTTACCACTGAAGGCCAGACTGCGCTCTTGCTTCCTTGAGGATGACGTCTCGATCTTTAAAGTTACCTGGCAATCATCGCTCTCCTCTGCCCCCCGGGAGGAGGTCAAGGCGTAAGTGCTCTGTGGGCCCGCTCAACTGCGAACTAGGGAGACAATTTGTGGGTCGGTAATCGGGTTTGAAGCCATTGTTCTAGAAACGCAGCAGGCTGAGTCTTCTCCTCCCCCTCCGGTAATCCCATGAAGCGCAGATTGTTGCGCCTGGAACAATTTTCAGCAGCCTCGACCGTATGATAAAGTTTGCCTGTGCGGGTCAGTAGCTGGGCTACTTTATATTTAAGTTCAGCTCACTGCTGTCCACAAGTCTTGCCGCAACAGGCCCACGTCTTCATGCACCTCTCCGATCTTGGTCTCTACAGCCTGTTGCGAGTCTTGGATAGCTTGCAGGATAGTGTCTAGACCCTCCACTGCAGGAGCCCCCTATGTCAAAGTGCTAGTTTGGGCAGTGAACTAATCAATACGCTGCTGGGACGAGGGCAGCTGTCTACTGAGTCTCTCCTTCCCCATTGCGTGGCTGGATGAACCTGGGAGCCTCAGACTCTGGTGCACTGTGTAGGAAAGTACCATCTTGCCTGGCATGTAACCCCCATATTTCACTGTATATATGTTTTTTAGTTGTATGTGTCACTGAGACCCTGCCAGCCAGGGCCCCAGTGCTCATAAGTGTGCCCTGTATGTGTTACCTGTGTTATGACTAACTGTCTCACTGAGGCTCTGCTATCCAGAACCTCAGTGGTTATGCTCTCTCATTTCTTTCCAAATTGTCACTAACAGGCTAGTGACCAATTTCACCAATTTACATTGGCATACTGGAACACCCTTATAATTCCCTAGTATATGGTACTGAGGTACCCAGGGTATTGGGGTTCCAGGAGATCCCTATGGGCTGCAGCATTTCTTTTGACACCCATAGGGAGCTCTGACAATTCTTACACAGGCCTGCCACTGCAGCCTGAGTGAAATAACGTCCACGTTATTTCACAGCCATTTACCACTGCACTTAAGTAACTTATAAGTCACCTATATGTCTAACCTTTACCTGGTAAAGGTTGGGTGCTAAGTTACTTAGTGTGTGGGCACCCTGGCACTAGCCAAGGTGCCCACACATAGTTCAGGGCAAATTCCCCGGACTTTGTGAGTGCGGGGACACCATTACACGCGTGCACTACACATAGGTCACTACCTATGTGTAGCTTCTCAATGGTAACTCCGAATATGGCCATGTAACATGTCTATGATCATGGAATTGCCCCCTCCATGCCACCCTGGCATTGTTGGCTCAATCCCATGATCCCACGGGTCTCTAGCACAGACCCGGGTACTGCCAAACTGCCTTTTCAGGGGTTTCACTGCAGCTGCTGCTGCTGCCAACCCCTCAGACAGGTTTCTGCCCTCCTGGGGTCCAGTCAGGCTTGGCCCAGGAAGGCAGAACAAAGGACTTCCTCAGAGAGAGGGTGTTACACCCTCTCCCTTTGGAAAAAGGTGTTAAGACAGGGGAGGAGTAGCCTCCCCCAGCCTCTGGAAATGCTTTCATGGGCACAGGTGGTGCCCATTTCTGCATAAGCCAGTCTACACCGGTTCAGGGACCCTTCAGCCCTGCTCTGGCGCGAAACTGAACAAATGAAAGGGGAGTGACCACTCCCCTGACCTGCACCTCCCCTGGGAGGTGCCCAGAGCTCCTCCAGTGTGCTCCAGACCTCTGCCATCTTGGAAACAGAGGTGCTGCTGGCACACTGGACTGCTCTGAGTGGCCAGGGCCAGCAGGTGACGTCAGAGACTCCTTCTGATAGGCTCCTTCAGGTGTTGCTAGCCTATCCTCTCTCCTAAGTAGCCAAACTCTCTTTTCTGGCTATTTAGGGTCTCTGCTCTGGGGAATTCCTTAGATAACGAATGCAAGAGCTCATCAGAGTTCCTCTGCATCTCTTTCTTCACCTTCTGCCAAGGAATCGACTGCTGACCGCGCTGGAAGCCTGCAAAACTGCAACAAAGTAGCAAAGACGACTACTGCGACACTGTAACGCTGATCCAGCCGCCTTCTCGACTGTTTTCCTGGTAGTGCATGCTGTGGGGGTAGTCTGCCTCCTCTCTGCACTAGAAGCTCCGAAGAAATCTCCCGTGGGTCGACGGAATCTTCCCCCTGCAACCGCAGGCACCAAAGAACTGCATCACCGGTCCTCTGGGTCTCCTATCAGCATGACGAGCGAGGTCCCTTGAACTCAGCAACTCTGTCCAAGTGACTCCCACAGTCCAGTGACTCTTCAGTCCAAGTTTGGTGGAGGTAAGTCCTTGCCTCCCCATGCCAGACTGCATTGCTGGGAACCGCGTGTTTTACAGCTACTCCGGCTCCTGTGCACTTTTCCAGGATTTCCTTTGTGCACAGCCAAGCTTGGGTCCACGGCACTCTAACCTGCATTGCACGACCTCCTGAGTTGTCCTCCGGCGGCGTGGGACTCTTTTGTGCAACTTCGGGTGAGCACCGTTTCACTCCACTTCGTAGTGCCTGTTCCGGCACTTCTGCGGGTGCTGTCTGCTTCTGAGAGGGCTCCTTGTCTTGCTGGACGCCCCCTCTGTCCCCTCACGCAATTGGCGACATCCTGGTTCCTCCTGGGCCACAGCAGCATCCAAAAACCCTAACTGCAAGCTTTGCAGCTAGCAAGGCTTGTTTGCAGTCTTTCTTCAGGAAAACACTTCTGCACGACTCTTCACGACGTGGGACATCCATCCTCCAAAGGGGAAGTTTCTAGCCCTAGTCGTTCTTGCAGAATCCTCAGCTTCTACTGTCCAGTAGCAGCTTCTTTGCACCCACAGCTGGCATTTCCTGGGCATCTGCCCACTCTCGACTTGATCGTGACTTTTGGACTTGGTCCCCTTGTTCCACAGGTACTCTCGTCTGGAAATCCATCGTTGTTTCATTGCTGGTGTTGGTCTTTCCTGCAGAATTCCTCTATCACGACTTCTGTGCTCTTTGGTGAACTTCAGTGCACTTTTCAGGGTCTTGGGGTGGGCTATTTTTCTAACCCTCACTGTTTTCTTACAGTCCCAGCGACCCTCTACAAGGTCACATAGGTTTGGGGTCCATTCGTGGTTCGCATTCCACTTTTGGAGTATATGGTTTGTGTGGCCCCTATCCCTATGTGCCCCCATTGCATCCTATTGTAACTATACATTGTTTGCACTGTTTTCTATTGCTATTACTGCATATTTTGGTATTGTGTACATATATCTTGTGTATATTTGCTATCCTCATACTGAGGGTACTCACTGAGATACTTTAGCATATTGTCATAAAAATAAAGTACCTTTATTTTTATTATATCTGTGTATTGTGTTTTCTTATGATATCGTGCAAGTGACACTAGTGGTACTGTAGGAGCTTCACTCGTCTCCTAGTTCCGCCTAAGCTGCTCTGCTAAGCTACCTTTTCTATCAGCCTAAGCTGCTAGACACCCCTATACACTAATAAGGGATACCTGGGCCTGGTGCAAGGTGTAAGTACCCCTTGGTACTCACTACAAGCCAGTCCAGCCTCCTACACACTGTCCCTCTGATGCTGCGCAGTCAGCAGGCCAGTGCACCACCGATTACCCCTCTTTAGCCCAGCTCCTCACTTGTCACTACTTGTAGAGCCTCTTCAAAAGAATGCTCCATGCTCTGGGTCTCCTCCCCTCCCCTCTCTGGGGCTGGCAGGTGAGATGCCTCAGGCCCCTGTTTGTCACCTCCCCAGGGCTTTGCGGCTGGCCGCACCTCTCTCTTCCTCTGTCTCCTCTCCCCTGGGGCAGAGGTAGCCGCAGCAGGCACACGTAAGGCAGGTGGTCGATCCCACTCGGCTGCCTCAAGATCAGCGCGTAGGTCACTGCGCCTCACCTCCCCGCCAGACCCATTGCACCAGGCGCAGACCCCCGCTAGGCTCTACTGCCCAGACTTCAGGCTCCTTCAATGCCGCAGTCCCCCTCCCGGGCACCCAGAGGGGGTTCAACCTCGCCATCAGGGTTGTATGGTACTGGGTATAGTGGCAGCAGATAATGGAGGGGTCCGGAGCACTCTTAAAGTGTGACCGCCATCTTGACACCCGAAGCCACCCCCACTAGCCATTGTCTGATAAGGTTCCTTTCTGACAGCTTTTTTCTGGGCCGTTAATGCCATTTTACACGACTTCCTACAACTGGGCACTTCATCGATCTCGAGCTGCTTTAAGCTCTAAAAATTGCTGATTGTGAGCCTTTGTACAATTATATTCAAACCATTTCACTTGCTTCCTATTGTGGGTACTATTGGTAACAGTAAGTATTTTGCATGCTTGTTCACAAATGTTGTAGCTGTTGATTATTCTGGCCCCATCTTTGTTCTCATCTAAGCACACCAAAGAGTCAGAGTAAGTTGTTCTCACTAGATCAGTAAGGAATTGAACCATATCAATTTTAGACCAGCTCATAATCAACCCTTTATTACTTGTATGCGCTAAGGGTAGAGGGTTCCTCACCACCTGAATTTTTATTTAAAAAAGAGTTGCTGATCGAGATAGCTAACAGGTTGTGGTCACTGTGGAGAATCTACTACATATTCTTGAACCCAGCTTTTAAGATTTTTTCAAGATAAAATAAAATCTATTAAACTGGAGCATCCCCTCTGGTAACTGGTTCTACTGTTAAAGGGGCAAAGGCAAACACCACTTTATACTTCATAAGAAGCAAGTTCAATTAATCTTCATATGAGCTATGGCAAAAATGTGTAATGGAGTCCCCTTCTATGCCCACCAAACCAAAGGACAAGCAAAAGACAATTGACTGTGTCTCGTGTTAAAATCACCCGTCCATACAATCAAACAATTGCCATTGATCCTGTTCAGTTTTCACTGTACATACTCATGTAATGATTTAACATGACAAGGTTACTTGTACCAAAAATATTATTATAGAAGTTTATTAATAGTGAATTGTATGACTGACAGCTTTTCAAAAACAGTTGATAGTGGGGAGAGTCAAGATTAATCAGTTTAACCTGTCCTGGGAAAGTGAAGGAAATTAGTGTGATTAAACCACCCTTAGCCCTTCCCATAAACCCTGGTGTAGCGGGTGTAAAGTAGGTGACAAAACCATCTATAAATACACTTTCTGTCAACCAGATTTCTTGCATGCAGAGTACTCATGGGGCTTAATAAAGCTTAACCAGTTAGGTTCTGATTTTGACATTGGTGGAGGGGTTACTCTGTCACAAACGTGATGGGTATTCTGTCCACTGTATTACAAGTTCCATAGGCTATAATGGAATTGTAATACGGGGGACGGGATATTTGTCATGTTTGTGACGGAGTAACCCCCTTCTCCAAACTCTAAACTTTGCCTTTAGTATTTGCCAGATTCCATGAAGCTAGTCCTATAGTTTGATTTGTTCAACTGTGGGAGCAATTCTAAGAAGTGATCTCCCCTAGAAAGCTCACAGTAGAATGTTACGAATTTGATAAATTTTGAAGTCAGTCCTGCTGTTATAGCTGTGAGAAGGGCAAACATCTATTTGTAATAGTAATGGGATGGGGCACCTGGGTAGGTGTCAAAGCTGGTTGACTTACTGGTCTAAAACATAAACTTAGAGGGAGCACCTCAGTCATAGTTGAGATGTGCTCAGAGTGATTGAGCCTACCCAAAATATCCTGCACAGCTATTGTGGTCTTAAAATTTACAACAATACATTCACTGTTATCAGGTTTGGGATGAGTACCTACCCATGAAACTCTTCGTACAGGGTTTATTTGATTGTGAAGTTGTTCCAGGCTGCCTGCCCTACCATTAATCCAGTGCACCACTTTATTTACTAGCTGTTCATGTCTCAGATAAATCTTATCTCAATGGAGTAACACATTTAAGAACCAACACATTAGGAGTGGCCACTGGGGGCAACTGTAGAATCAGTAGATCCATAGAATAAGCCCTTTGAGTATGGCCCCCATTCCTCACATGTGAAGGTGCTGCAATGTACCCCAATACCACGTTTCATTCCCCATTGGTCCATGGCATTTTGAAGGCTGTGGAGGAGGACCTTTAGAGCAGAGTACTGGCAAGGCTCCTGAAATAAACTTCGTTGAAATTAGGATATCCCTGTTCACTTTAGTTACTCCACAAACCATTAGAGTTATCGCACAAGCATCACTTGTCAGAGGCCTAGAAAGCTGTACTTTGTTTTCCAAGCAGGCAAATGTATACTCAGCTCCAATACTGGAAGCAAATTCTCCAACTCAGACAAATCCACACCCTCCTCTATTGTTTGAGTATCCTGGGCAGGCTTTCCCTTCCTTTACTGAGGGTACTTATTTTTTGGCTGGTGGTGGGGAACAAAATGAATCTGATACTGTCGGGTAGATAGGCACAACCTCCAAAGGAACTATTTAATCAGGGAATAAACCATGCATGGATTTTTTTCCTTGTGTCAAGCAGTTGTGGAGGAGCATAAGACTTCTCAGATGCCGACATAGGAGGCCTGGCATCTGTACTGCGGCTGTTTCCAATTGTTGGTTTCAGGACATAGCTCCATCATTCTTTGACAGAGCCAATTTCTTGTTCTGTTGCCCTCATGGCATTAGTAAGGTAGGACACTATAGAGCCTGCCAATGGATTATCCTTATTGGATGTATATTTTCTCTTAGCCGCAATTGTAGTGCTTATAAGGATGTTAATAATTCTAAAGCCCAAAACTTAAACTGAAGATGAATGAAGTCTGAGAAGGATAGCCCAGCTCAGCCACTGACAGGAGCAGACAAGCCTGCTCTTCTTCTGGTCTTCGCCCAGGCATGCTCTGCACGCGTCACCCTAACGGGGAACAGGCAAGCACTAAATATTGTGGTGTTGGTGCAGCCCCTCTTCCTTCCCCTGAAGGCTCAACAGGTCTCCTGGGACTCCTAGTCCCTCGTAGCAGCAGCCGAGCACCCCACGCAGCGGGGAGCAGGTAAGTGCTAAATAGTTTGGCGTTTGTGCGGCCACTGTTCCTTATCCTGCGACCTCAACAGGTCTCCTGGGACTTGAAGTCTCTTGTAGCAGCAGAGAGAGTCATTAGTGCTACTGATTAACGGACTGAGAGCATTATCATGCTCACGGCAAGCATGATAAGTCCGGCACCCAATTAGTCTAGCTCACCTCGGAAAAGCTGGGCATCCCAAATACTGAGCAAGCAGAGATTAATCAGACGTTCTTAAAATACTATAAACATTTATATGAACTAGGCGAAAAGTGAACACAGCTGCTTGACCATTCCAACTTCCAGGCACAAATAGGAAGCCTTTGAGCGCAGGAGATAGAGCAATTGGGAGAGCCTATAGCGGAACAGGAAGTCAGGGAGACAATCAAGGCCATGGTGGCGGGAAAGGTGCCAGGTGCAAATGGGCTCCCCGTTGAGTTCTATGCGACCTACTCAGATCGCTTACTCCCCAGGCTCACAATTTTTTTTAATTCGGCTGGGGAGACTAGGTAACTACCTGGCAGCATGCAGGGAGAGCTGATCACAGCACTACTAAAAACAGGGCATGGCGCAGAGCGGTTTGGGTCGTACTGACCCCTCTCTCTATTAAATGTAGACTACAAAATTCTTAGTTGGATACTGGTGGATAGGTTGCTACCCTGTATCCAGGGCCTGGTCCTCCCAGACCAAAATATTCAGTGGCTTATACACTTGCTTGACTGCCCTGCTGACCTCCCATCTCAATTATGGCTCTAGCCATTGACATTGAGAAAGCTTTTGACTCCCTGTCCTGGGATTTTCTTCATGTAGCAGTGTTGGGTATTGGACTGAGCAGTGGATTTATTGGCTGGACCAAATTTCTTTACACAAACCCGACAGCCCAAATAAAGACTGATGCAGTCATCTTGTACAGTGTAGGGTGGATAGGAGAACCTGGCAGGGGTGGTCACTATCGCTCATGCTGTTTGCTTTAACCCTGGTGCCACTTGGCAGCGTGATCTGTCAAGTGACACTATATCAAGGTCTGCGCATTAATGGAACAACACTTTATCTCTCACTGTATGCAGATGACATGTTACTATATATTCATGGAACCATGGCAGATATCCACGGAGCCTTTGGTGCACTGGAGCAATATAGTGCATTCTTTGGTTTAAAAATCAATTGAGAAAAATCCTGTGTGTTGCCATTTGTACCTACTGAGGGGGGAAACATTCCCGGCAGAACTGGGGGACAAGCTACGTTGGACTCCCACCATGATCAAATATCTTGGGATCCGAATATACCACACAGGGGGCCAACTTCTTGAAGGCAATGTACAGGCAGCAGAGGCAGGTTTTGGTTAATGCTCCCACTTTCAACTCTGGGAAGAATGTCCCTAGATTGCCATATCACTTTACAGCCCTTCCCTTGCAGATCCTTGAAGATCGATGCTTTGAAACTGCAGTCAATATGGGGCACTGGCAGGAAAAGGTTCGTACTGGCGAAGCTACGATTTCCTGCAATGGAGGGGGGCCTAGCGGTCCCAGACCTTGAACTGTATTACTTGGTGATGCAGCTGCAGTGGCCACCATGCTGGATGGGAGAATAGTTAGGGAGATTGACGGGAAGAAGATCCCAACTGCCCGTGGGACACTTTGGCACGTGTATTACTGGTGCTAACAGGGCCACCTCATCAGCTGGAAAAAGGTGTCCTGACAGCGACTCTTTGATATTGATGAAGCAGAAAAAGAAAGGCCAACAAACATTCATATATCATGTAACAAAATCATATAAGGCAATGTGATTTTAGTAAAGAAAAATAATGTGTGTAGAAAATGTGCCCACGAAGTAGTTTGCCATTAGTATAAACGAGCTTGATTAATCATGAAGAATCGACAATGTAATCCGTCATAATTGCAGATGTATTTTTTTATGATTTTCTCATTAAAACTGTTATATGCTTAGCTTAAATCTAGCAGAGGCTTTGGCCTAGTTGCCTGGCCTCAATTTTAACTGCGTAGTCTTCACTTGTATTAACAAAGACATGTTTTAACTTTAAAAGCTGCATTTTTCCAGTAGAATGACTAATACCCTTACCTCAAGGTTTGCGTGCTAGGCAAGTTTCATCCCCTTTGAAGCAAGGTCAGTTTCTGCAGGTGCAGACAATAAAGACACTGATACAGAAATAATTGGCAAACTTTGTTGCTACTTGTGTTCCAAAACTCCAAGGTCACCTTATGCATAAATGAGTACTAAGAGAAAGACACTATTCATTGGTCAAAGAGAAACCACCCTCCAATGGAACACCCTGAAGAATTTGGAACGTTTTCTTACTTAAACCCACCGGACAAAGAGAAGCCAGACATTTTCTTTGATGCCATTTTGAAGCCAGATCTGACAAGCCATTTTGATGACACTTTGAAGCTTTTTCTCCATCCCAGAGAGAGACTTTAAAGAATTCTCACCCTAGAGACTTTAACTTTAACTTTACCCCGTCTTGCCCATACAATAACTTTTGTCCCATTTTTCCTTGCTGCTGCAAGGAAAACTTGACTTAAACTTTTCCCCTTTGAAATCTGCCCCATGCTGATCGAACCGGTACCTGAAGGACGAAGACTTACCTTGAATGCTGATTGTATTTGGTAATTATGAAAGGATAAATGTATTATTCATTGTATTTTCCTTCTTAGGTACCAACTGCTTATTTTGACAGAGCCTAAGCTAGAAGTTTTCTAAATTTATGTTGGTTAAATTCTTTTGCATGAAGCCCCACATGCCAATGCTAATCAGAGGTTAGTTGAGGTATACATTTGACGCACCATGTTGAATTGAAATCTTGTTATGCTGACCAATGTATGCAATTAGTCAAATTCAGTTACTTTTATTAGTGATTTGCATTGCTATAACCGAGTGCATTATAATCCAAATCTTGCGTAGATTGCGTTTCTTCCGTCGTTATGGACAGCTAGTAATGTTCGTATACGTATATCATTTGATTTTGAGACTTACTTATATTGTGTTAGCTTTGTTAATATAGGGAAATAAACTCATTAACTTTTAATAAACAGGTGTGGCTATTCATGACTGAAAGGTCATGGTGTGTCTAATTACTGACTATCTGTTTAACTAATTTGTTGATTGATTACTAATTGAGTAATGGTTATTGATTATTGATTTGAGGGATCCGACAATTCTTTGGATGAGGAGAACCCAACCTGGTCAAAAGGTTCACCGACCTCCGGCGTGTCCAAGTATAACTAATTTATAAAGACTGGACGCGCTATCAGTACATGGTAGCAGAGTTTGATGGTTTGGCCCTTTGGGACTCCATCCGAACAATAGACGGATTCAAGTTAGAATTTTCTTTAATAAAACAGGTTGGAGAGATGATGATGCCCTAAATCCCCAGTGACTTTCCTGGAATCTCGGAGCTTGCGAATGGAGGAAATGGAGGTGTGAGAATACTTTCACCGTTTCTAGTGACGGTATGAGTGAAGTTAGGGTTTTGCGCTTGCGTAGTTTATGCCACAGACGAATTGCAAAGTTTGTGAGGATTTTAGGGGGTTACGAACTCCAATCAAAATTTTAGAGGAGTGATACTCCAAAGTGTGAGAGTTGGGAAGTCGTCGAACTTCATATGTGTGTAGCGCTTTGTGCAGGAAAAATTGTCCACGTGGTTGTTGATGTTGAGACGGGCCCTGCGAGGTCAAGAAACTCCGGAGTATGTTGAAAAGTGTATGAGACACTTGATTGATGTTGTAATTTGTTCGGTTTAATAGGTTGATCGGGCTTGGTCAACAAGTCGGTACGAATGTTGAAGAATAAGCGAAAACATTCGACTTTGAGATTTGACGAATTCTAAGGTGCACTAGAATAGTTCATTGACCAGTTGAGAGTAAAGTTTGCAGGTCAAATTTTGCTTGCGAAAGTCGGAAGCCGAGAAAGATGGAATAACTGCTGAGGCTAGTGAAAAATCCCTAAGGTTTCTGAAGCGATTGTATTACCTTCCTGTAGTAAACCGACAGATTTGTTTTCTTCTTTTTGGTTAGTGCTCGCGATATATTGCAGAAATTAGTTTTGAGTGAAGCTGAATGAAGGAGGACAAGCCGCGAGACTTTGTCAGCCGCAGTGTGTGAGTGTGACATCACTAGGAGCCGCGCTGGGATAGGTTGGTTGGTGAGAAGGGTCACGCACGGATTGGACGCAGTCCGTGAAGCGCAATTGGTGGGGAAAGGCAAGCGAAGAGTATTCCGGGAATTAAAGTCACTTATTGATTACATTTTGAGAAAATAAAGGACAGAAAGATGACATTTTTCAAAGCACTTAAGGGTGCCTTGAGGGGAGATGTATATATTAAAGCAAATGTAGGAGAAGAAACACCGCCTGAGGGTACACCAGCTTACATCGTAATTGAAGAAAAGGGTGTTGCTCCATGTCTTTGGTTAAAGCAATGGTGTAAATTAACAGAAAATCATGGAAGTGTAGCGTTTCCTATCCATGGGTCGCTTAATCTAAGAGTTTTGGAGAATTTAAGATTTGCGCTATATAACATGAAAATACCTCCAAGACCAGCACAGTTTGAAGCATTAGCAATTTGGGAACAAATGGCTAGAAGGCAACTACAAAAGAAATTTGAGACAAGAGTGAGAAAAGTAGAAAAGACACTAGCGGATGCTAGATGGGATAGTACTCAAAAGGTTTGGAGATCAGACATATTGCAGGGAATTAAATTGTTTCCAGCAATTACTGACGAAGCAGAGAGGGAAGGAAAGAAAGCTACTCATAAAACAAACAGGAGTCAGTCCAGAGATAGAGAAAACAAGAGAAACTCGAAAAGGTCAGACGAATCAGACAATGAGGAGTTTATTCTGCAATTGCTAAATGACCGTCCGCCACCATATGTGGAAAGTGAAAATGGCCCAAGCACTAGTACTGCCCCTCCAGAACCAATACAGGGTACTGTAGCCCCGAATTTGAGAATATTGCAGAGGCAAAGTAGTCCCGATATACCTTTTACCTCAGAAATACTACAAGTTCAGAGAATATATCCTGACATGACTAAACTAAAACCTGTTAATGATTATCAGCCACAGGTTCAAAGACGCTATTATGATGAGCATGATTTGGAAATGACTTCTAATTTAATGGTGCAGGGAGGACAGAATTACCAAAGACCGACATTGATTCAAACCGAATCAACACAAATTTTGATGCCTCAAAAGCAGACGCAAGAAGTGCTAAAGTACATTCAAACAGCAGAAACGCAGTTAGACATGCCAGCAATGATGAACCATAATGTGGGAATTAACATGCCACAGAATTTAGGTAACAAACAGAATCTGGATGCAATATCTTTGCCTATCACTGTAGGTCCGCCAGTACCATTATATATACAGGCAAAGCCAAGTGTATGCGATCAAGGTGTGATGACGCAGAATGAGACAGGAAGAAGATAAATAGAAAATACCCAAGAAACGACTCCTGTAGAAACACTGTCAAACAGACCTGGGTCTTTGTTGGAATTTAGTCTGAGTCCAATTTGTGTTCCGTCAACCGTGGTAAGGTCGAGTCCACCACTAATAGTACCGCTAACTTAAAAAACAGAAATATTACAGAAACCATCAGTAGCAGTAGACGTAGATACCACATTAATGGGACTAAACGCACAACAGTTAACACAATGGTTGAACAGTCTAAATTCCTCACAGAGTACATCCAAGGGGAAAGGAGAAGAATATTTGAATCAAATAAGATTGGGCATGGAAGCAGTTGAACTCGTAGATGGAACGATGGGTCTGAACAGGTTAGAATCATACACAGAAGAAGAGCTGAGATACATTTGCTCTAGAGTTACAAGAGAAGTAAGCAGCATACATAGGAGGTTACAAGAAATTGCAGACAGACACAAAATAGACATAACTAAAACCAAGCATTTGAGCAAAAGTTACAGGTTAGACTTTGAGACAAAAGATTTTAAACACATGAGGTCTGCAGGAATGAAAACACACCTTAAAGAAATATTGCAAAGCGCGCAGGTTTGGAGATGTTTAGACAAGTGGGAGAGTAGGTGGGTTAAGAAAAAGGATAAGAAGAAAGAAAGTACCCCAGATCGGAATGAAAAAGTACCACAGAATGATGATCTTATAACCATGCTACCAATGAGAGAAACAGCAGGGGGAAAACTTATCCATGTACCATGGCACTGTTGTGACATTCAATCTTTTACGGATGATTACCCTAAATTAAGAGAGAAACCGATTGAATGGTATCAACAAACAGATAGATTTGTGAAACTCGCAAAGTGTCTTTGGGAAGACCTGAATACTTTGTTTGAAATTGTAGTTCCAGCAGATTTGTGGGAAGATTGTAAAAGAGCTGTAGATTGGCCAACAAGTGAACCAGAAAGAGATAAGGACACAGGTGCACTATCGCCTAGGGTAATGAGCATATACCATAAAGTGATTGAGTATCTGAAAACAAAGGTTGCGTCGAAAAACGTAGATTGGCAGAAAATTGACAGCACAGGAGGTTAAGGAGTCGATACATGCATACTATGAGAGATTGTTGAAAGCATTTAAAAATTACAGTGGCACGGAAACGATTGAGGCAAAGGACATGCTTCATTTTGTATTCAGATTTGTGGAAGGATTGAGACCAGAAGTTAGCCAGATGATTAAAATGCATTTGATTTGTTGGCAGTCCAAATCGATCGATGAAGTGTTGAACTATGCAAACAACTGCAGTGATGAAATTGAGACAAAGCAGCAAAGGTTGAAAGAAAAGGTGATGGTAATGCAGATTAGAGCAGCTCAGACAGGTTTGCAAGGTTTCCAACAACAGTTGCCGCAGCAGCAACAACAGGGAAATGCTATGTTTCAGCCACAGATGAGAGGCAGAGGCCGAGGAGGTTTTGTGAATAATGGTCATGATTTAAATACTGTTGTAATTCCTAATGGTATACAGGAAATGAAGAAGGTGATGCCATGTCACACGTGCGGAATCGTCGGACATTGGAAACGGGAGTGCCAAATGTTGGTGCAGGAAGGTGTAGGTCAGCAAAACAATGATGTCAATACATTTTAGAATATGAGAGGACCGAAATTGAGAGGTCCAAATCCAAATTTCCAAAATAATGTAAATCAGATGCAGGGTCTACAACCTATACAACAACAACAGGTGCAAATGCCTCGTGCACAAATGGCACAATCACAGCCAATGCAACAGCAGTTTCCTTTGGTACCTAATCAGCAAATGCAAGTACCCTTAGCACCAATGAATCAGCAACAAGTAATGCTTCCTCAACAGGTAACAGGTCAAGGAATGAATCAAGGTAACACAGTACACCAATTCCCGTTACACAGTGATAATGGAATAAACAATGAATGGGTGAATGAAAGTTCAGATGAGGAGGGAAATTGTATGCTTGCAGCATCTTTGGAAGTTGATCAAAAGGGACCATATGTGGAAGGAAGAGTTATGGGTCACAGCGTTTCATTTTTGGTTGACACAGGAGCTACACGCTCTACAGTTAGAAGTATCGAAGTACCAAATTTGCCACTTACAGGGAGAACAGTTCAAGTAGTAGGAGTAGCAAATCGGTATCTGACATACCCAATTACAGATCCAGTGCAAGTCAAAATTGGTAACTTTCAAGGGTTACATAAATTTGTGGTGTGTGACTCAAGTCCAATATCCCTATTAGGAAGAGATTTATTATGCAAACTAGGATGCTCGATTATGTGTTCAAATAATGGAATTAAAATTCAGACAAACAGTAAAGAGAAAGATGAAGGCCGGTTAGAAGAAGAAGAGATGGAAACTGTCGATGAAGAGTATCCCCTGATTACTCTTTATCCTATGCTCACTGAAGCAGATATTCCAGCTGATTTACAAGAAACTGTTGAAAAGGAAGTGTGGGATATGACAGGGAAAGAAGTAGGATTGGTCAAAGGAGCAGAACCAGTGAAAGTGACTGTAAAACCTAATGCACATTTTCCTCAGACTCCACAATACCATATGCCACAAGATACTCTCATGAAGGTCGCCCAACTCATTGACCAATTTGTGAAACAAGGAGTACTGAAAGAAGTACTAAGTAGTCCATGTAATTCACCAATCATGGGACTAATAAAACCAAGTGGAAAGTCCGAATTGTTCAGGATTTGTGAAAAATAAATGACATAATAGTCAAATGTTGTCCTGTAGTATCAAATCCAGCTGTAATAATGTTTCAAATTCCCTGTGATGCAGAGTGGTTCTCAGTCATTGATTTGTCACAAGCATTCTTTTCTGTGCCTCTTCATGAGGACAGCCAATTTCTCTTTTGTTTCAAATTCCTGGACAGGGTCTACAGTTGGTGTCGAATTCCTCAAGGGTTTTCGGAGTCACCTTCAATTTTCAATCAGGTTCTAAAGAAAAATTTGGAATCATTGGAATTACCTTTTGAATCAACCTTAGTACAGTATATTGACTATTTACTGATTGCATCCAAAACAGAAAATGACTGTACAGTTGACACTATTGCCCTACTGAACCATTTGGGAAGGAATGGACACAAAGTGTCTCCTTCGAAATTGCAATACTGCCAAAAGAAAGTGAAATATTTGGGTCATCAAATAGAAAAAGGGTCGAGAAAAATTATGAAAGAAAGAATAACGAGTGTACTTCAAATGAGTCCACCCAAAACAAGAAAAGAGGTGAGAACGTTTTTGGGAATGGTGGGCTACTTTCACCAATGGATTCCCAATTTCTCAACTTTAGCCAAACCCTTACTGAAACTGACCCAGAAAGATGCGCAAGATGAAATAATGTTGAAAAGAGATGAAATGGATGCCTTTATTGAATTAAAGGAATGCATGTGCAGAGCTCCAGCTTTAGGTATGCCTGATTACACAAAGCCTTTCACATTGTTTTGTCATGAACGTGATGCATGCTCCTTGTCTGTCTTGACTCAAGCCCATGGTGGCGTAAATAGACCAGTAGCATATTTTCCAGCTACTTTGGATCCAGTCGCAGCAGCCTTACCAGGATGCTTGTGTGCTGTAGCAGCAGTTGGTATGAGCCTGAATGAGAGTGAAGGAATAGTGATGGGACATCCTTTAACAGTTATGGTACCTCACTCAGTCGAAATACTTTTGACACGTTCCCGAACACAGCACATGACTGGTGTTAGGCTTACAAGGTACGAGACAATAATTTTGGGAATCACCTAATGTGCAATTAAAAAGGTGCACTACATTGAATCCAGCAACTTTGTTTCCCAGTGAAAATGTTGAAATTGAAAATGCCGAAGACATCGAACACGATTGTCTTCAAGTGACTGAATTTTGTACCAAACCAAGACCTGATATCCAAGATACTCGATTGGAAGAAAATGATCAGATTATTTTTGTTGATGGTTCATGTTTAAGAGATGCACTAGGAATATTGAAAGCAGGATATGCTGTAGGTACAATAACTGATGTTCTAGAAGCATCTTGGCTTCAAGGAGTTTATTCTGCACAGGTAGCAGAACTAGTAGCCCTTACTAGAGCTTGCCAACTCTCCGCATTAATGAAAGTCACCATCTACACTGACAGTCAGTATGAATTTGGAATAGTGCATGACTTTGGACAACTGTGGTCACAAAGAGCTTTAATGACCTCTTCAGGATTATCAGTAAAAAATGGTGAAAGAATAAGAGAATTGTTACATGCTATCCAGTTACCAGGAGAAGTAGCAGTGGTAAAATGCAGTGCTCATTCGAAATCACAAGACTTTGTTTCTTTGACCTTGCAGATCAAGTCGCAAGGTTTTGCGCATTGAACTGTATATTGCTCAGAGACGAATGGAATTTGATAAATGAGCCAGAACTTGAACCAAGTGAAGCCTTTGCTCTAAAAGTTGTAGACACAATAGAAGAATTAAAATTCCTACAAAATAATGTTAGGAAGGATGAAAAACTGTCATGGAGTAAATTACAATGCGTAAAAAAACCAGATGATTTATGGGTTTCAAGTGAAGGGAGATTGGTTTAGCCAGACAGTCTTTTGACGCAAATAGCTAGGCTGTACCATGGA
The DNA here is from genome assembly GCF_031143425.1 of Pleurodeles waltl. Lineage (NCBI taxonomy): Eukaryota > Metazoa > Chordata > Amphibia > Caudata > Salamandridae > Pleurodeles > Pleurodeles waltl. The sequence continues at coordinate 1,326,293,679 of NC_090446.1, read as the reverse complement.
CAAGCACACATTGGAAGAGATGCCATGATTGGATTATTCAAAATTGATTGGTTTAATCCCAAATTTCGCCAAGTTGCTGAAGCAGTTTGCCATTGTTGCGTCATTTGCCAACACATGAACGCAGGGAAGGGAACCGTAGTGAATTTGAGCCACATTGGTAGAGAAGGTGAGCCATTCAGCAGGATGCAAATGGATTTCATTGAGATGCCTACGCATGCAGGCTTGAAATATGTGTTGGTGACTGTGTGTATTTTTAGTCACTGGGTTGAAGCATATCCTACACGCAGAAATGACAGTTTTACAGTTGCAAAACTACTCTTGAGAGAACTAATACCACGTTTCGGATTCCCGATCTCTTTAGAATCAGATAGGGGAAGTCACTTCAATAACGAAGTACTAAAATTACTATGTGCAGCACTGAACATTGAACAAAAATTGCATTGTAGCTACAGCCCTGAAGCATCAGGACTAGTGGAGCAAATGAATGGCACGCTGAAATCAAGAATGGCAAAAATATGCGCATCCACGAACTTGAAATGGCCTGACGCGTTGCCTTTGGTGTTAATGTCAATGAGAAACACACCTGATAGAAAAACTGGACTATCACCACACGAAATTCTCATGAGCAGGGCCATGAGACTTCCAGCATTTCCTGCAAATGCTCTTGGAAATATTACAGATGACATGGTATTGGACTACTGCAAAGGTCTGGCTCATGTGGTCCACTCTTTTTCTCACCAGGTGGAGGCAACCACCTTGCCACCGATCCAAGGTCCAGGGCATGCACTGAAAGCAGGCGACTGGGTGGTGATAAAGAAGCATGTGAGAAAGTCGTGTTTGGAACCCCGTTGGAAAGGACCTTTTCAAGTGATTCTGACCACTACCACCGCTATGAAATGTGCGGGAGTTCCCAACTGGATTCACGCCAGTCACACAAAAAGGGTGACGTGTCCCGCAGAAGAGGAAATTGAAGCACTGAAGTTACCAACAGCTGACAGGAAAGTACCAGACACTGAAACAGAACGAAGAGAGCCTGAAAGCGAACAAGAAGAAATTGAGACAGAAGAAATATTCTCTGAGGAAGACGAAGTCGATCCTTTTGAGGACAACAAGAAAGAAGCCTCAGGAGGAGACAAAGATCCTATCTCAGGTGAAGAAGCAGGAGAGCCTAATAAGAGGAGGGTTTTCCCAGAAGCAAACGATACAGGAAAAGAAGGAGAAGACCTGACTGATCTCCCAGGTGAAGGAGACAAGACAGAGCAAAGTGAAATTGTTCCAATTCTTCCAGAACCGGTTGCAGGTCCATCAGGTGAAAACAACGCGAAACAGAGACAAAGCGTATCAAAGACTAAAGAAACATTGAACGAAAACAAATGGCCAAAATTGAAGGAGAAGAGAAAGGAAGTGTCTATCATAACCACATCGAATGAAGAAAAAGACACAGCCAAAGAACAAGACATAAGCGAAAGGGAATTTGAAAGGAGATGCAAAATTGAAAAGGAAAAGAATACCGAGCAGAAGATATTCTGGTCCAGAATGGGCATACACAGCCACTAACGATTGGTCAGATGAATTTCTATCTCTTAGTCTTTAAAACGAAGAAGCAGAACGACACTTTGGTACTTGAAAAGTGAATTTCATGAACATTACCGGATAAGACATTGATAACCTGATTGACTTTGAAACCGATTTTGAGACAAAGCTGCTAAACCGATAAGAGACATAGGGGCGCATTACGACCGCCAGGGGTAATGTAGCGTCCGTACCACCAACAGGCTGGCGGTACGGAGGCCCTTATTACGACCGCGGCGGTAGCGCCGTGGTCGCACCGCCGGGGCCGGCGGTTTCCCGCTGTTTTAGCCCCGGCGGTGATAATGCGCCAGGGCAGCGCTGCAAGCAGCGCTGCCCTGGGGATTATGACACCCCTACCGCCAGCCTGTTTCTGGCGGTTTGCACCGCCAGGAAGAGGCTGGCAGTAAGGGGTGTCCTGGGGCCCCTGGGGACCCCTGCACTGCCCATGCCGCTGGCCGCTGGCATGGGCAGTGCAGGGGCCCCATAACAGGGCCCCAGACAGCTTTTCACTGTCTGCACATCAGACAGTGAAAAGCGCGATGGGTGCAACTGCCCCCGTCGCCCGGCCGCAACACCGCCGGCTCCATTAGGAGCCGGCTCCTATGTTGCGGCCTCATCCCCGCTGGTCCGGCCGGCGCAAACTTGGTTTGTGCCCGCCGGCCCAGTGGTGATGTCGTAATAGGGGCCGCGGGAGTGCGGCCGCACAGCGGTTACCGCTTCCCGCCCGCCAAGGTCGTAATGACCCCCTAAGCTGCTAAAGAAACCCTTGTGAACTTTGACCTCGTTCATCTTTTATATATATATATATATGCAAATTTGATTTGATAAAGTGTCTTCAGCTTTCTGATTCTATATAGATCATGCCAGGCAGTACTACATAAGGACATAAAATGAAATATTGTAAATATATGTGTATAGGTCTAATAATTGCATGTGTACTAATAATTATGCCAATAATTCATAGAATGAATGGAGGGAATGAAAGAGACGTGAATTATGCTTCTATTTTTAAAACTACTACTGAATTAACTCCTTTTAAGAAACTCGAACAAGACTAAAAATATTTACACGACAAGAAAGAACTTTCTTCTAACGTTTTCTATCGCTTGCTGAATGAGTATGTTGAGACGCGAAAGATTGTTATGTATGTACACAAATACCTACCTCAGTAATAGAAGGGGTGACATATCATAGCATGCCTCTTACGTATGGAATAACTTGTAGTCTGTTACTGTAGGAGGCTGGCCTGGTTTGTAGTGATACCAAGGGGTACTTACACTCTGCACCAGGTCCAGTTATCCCTTATTAGTGTAGAAGAGGTGTCTAGCAGCTTAGGCTGATAGAAAAGGTAGCTTAGCAGAGCAGCTTAGGCTGAACTAGGAGACGTGTGAAGCTCCTACTATACCACTGGTGTCATATGCACAATATCATAAGAAAACACAATACACAGATATACTAAAAATAAAGGTACTTTATTTTTATGACAATATGCCACAAGTATCTCAGTGAGTACCCTCAGTATGAGGATAGCAAATATACACAAGATATATGTACACAGGACCAAAATTATGCAGTAATAGCAATAGAAAGCAATGCACGCAATGTACAGTCACAATAGATTGCAATGATAGCACATAGGTATAGGGGCAACACAAACCATATACTCCAAAAGTGGAATGCGAATAACGTATGGACCCCAAACCTATGTGAGCTTGTAGAGTGTCGCTGGGATTGTAAGAAAACAGTGAGGGTTAGAAAAATAGCCCACCCCAAGACCCTGAAAAGTAGGTGTAAAGTGCACCTAAGTTCCCCAGAGAGCACAGAAGTTGTGATAGGGGAATTCTGCAAGGAAGACCAACACCAGCAATGCACCAACTATGGATTTCCGGACGAGAGTACCTGTGGAACAAGGGGACCAAGTCCAAGAGTCGCGACAAAGTCGAGATTGGGCAGATGCCCAGGAAATGCCAGCTGAGGGTGCAAAGAAGCTGCCACGGATGGTAGAAGCTGTGGATTCTGCAAGAACGAAGAGGACTAGGAACTTCCCCTTTGGAGGATGGATGTCCCACGTCGTGAAGAAGCCTGCAGAGGTTTCCCCACGCAGAAAGACCGCAAACAAGCCTTGCTAGCTGCAAGGGTCGCGGTTAGGGTTTTTGGATGCTGCTGTGGCCCAGGAGGGACCAGGATGTCGCCAATTGCGTGAGGAGACAGAGGGGGTGCCCAGCAAGACAAGGAGCCCACTCAGAAGCAAGCAGCACCCGCAGAAGTGCCGGAACAGGCACTACGAAGTAAAGTGAACCGGAGCTCACCCGAAGTCACAAAGGAAGGTCCCACGACGCCGGAGGACAACTCAGGAGGTTGTGCACTGCAGGTTAGAGCGTCGGGGACCCAGGCTTGGCTGTGCACAAAGGAAATCCTGGAAGAGTGCACAGGAGCCGGAGCAGCTGCAAATCACGCGGTACCCAGCAATGCAGTCTAGCGTGGGGAGGCAAGGACTTACCTCCACCAAACTTGGACTGAAGAGTCACTGGACTGTGGGAGTCACTTGGACAGAGTTGCTGAGTTCCAGGGACCACACTCGTCGTGCTGAGAGGGGACCCAGAGGACCGGTGATGCAGTCTTTTGGTGCCTGCTGTTGGAGGGGGAAGATTCCGTCGACCCACAGGAGATTTCTTCGGAGCTTCTAGTGCAGAGAGGAGGCAAACTACCCCCACAGCATGCACCACCAGGAAAACAGTCGAGAAGGCCGCAGGATCAGCGATACAAGGTTGCAGTAGTCGTCTTTGCTACTTTGTTGCGGTTTTGCAGGCGTCCAGAGCAGTCAGCGGTCGATTCCTTGGCAGAAGGTGAAGAGGGAGATGCAGAGGAACTCTGATGAGCTCTTGCATTCGTTATCTAAAGAATTCCCCAAAGCAGAGACCCTAAATAGCCAGAAAAGGAGGTTTGGCTACCTAGGAAGGAGGATAGGCTAGCAACACAGGTAAGAGCCTATCAGAAGGAGTCTCTGACGTCACCTGCTGGCCCTGGCCACTCAGAGCAGTCCAGTGTGCCAGCAGCACCTCTGTTTCCAAGATGCAGAGGTCTGGAGCACACTGGAGGAGCTCTGGGCACCTCCCAGGGGAGGTACAGGTCAGGGGAGTGGTCACTCCCCTTTCCTTTGTCCAGTTTCACGCCAGAGCAGGGCTGGGGGATCCCTGAACCGGTGTAGACTGGCTTATGCAGAGATGGGCACCATCTGTGCCTATCAAAGCATTTCCAGAGGCTGGGGGAGGCTACTCCTCCCCAGCCCTGACACCTTTTTCCAAAGGGAGAGGGTGTAACACCCTTTCTCTGAGGAAGTCCTTTGTTCTGCCTTCCTTGGTCAAGCCTGGCTGGACCCCAGGAGGGCAGAAACCTGTCTGATGGGTTGGCAGCAGCAGCAGCTGCAGTGAAACCCCGGGAAAGGTGGTTTGGCAGTACCCGGGTCTGTGCTAGAGACTCGGGGGATCATGGAATTGTCTCGCATTGGGGTGACAATTCTATGATCTTAGACATGTTACATGGCCATGTTCGGAGTTACCATTGTGACGCTATACATAGGTAGTGACCTATGTATAGTGCACGCGTGTAATGGTGTCCCCGCACTCACAAAGTCTGGGGAATTTGCCCGGAACGATGTGGGGTCACCTTGGCTAGTGCCAGGGTGCCCACACACTAAGTAACTTAGCACCCAACCTTTACCAGGTAAAGGTTAGACATATAGGTGACTTATAAGTTACTTAGGTGCAGTGGTAAATGGCTGTGAAATAACGTGGACGTTATTTCACTCAGGCTGCAGTGGCAGGCCTGTGTAAGAATTGTCAGAGCTCCCTATGGGTGGCAAAAGAAATGCTGCAGCCCATAGGGATCTCCTTGAACCCCAATACCCTGGGTACCTCATTACCATATACTAGGGAATTATAAGGGTGTTCCAGTATGCCAATGTGAATTGGTGAAATTGGTCACTAGCCTGTTAGTGACAATTTGGAAAGCAAAGAGAGAGCATAACCACTGAGGTTCTGGTTAGCAGAGCCTCAGTGAGACAGTTAGTCATCACACAGGGAACACATATAGGGCACACTTATCAGCACTGGGGCCCTGGCTGGCAGGGTCCCAGTGACACATACAACTAAAACAACATATATACAGTGAAATATGGGGGTAACATGCCAGGCAAGATGGTACTTTCCTACAGTTACTAACTAGATTGTATGGCCAAGAGTATATTCATTAATTGAGTACTTAAGTAAAGTAGCAAGAGATTATTATATACAATTAGTTAGGGGTTTCTTTGAACCATTATCACCTTTTTCCACAGTTCACGCTCATAAAGGAAACCTTACATGCTTGCTTTCACCCGTAGAGAAAAGCTTTTTATATCACACTGAAGATAGAAGGAAAATGGTAAAGGAAAAATTAGAAAAAGAATTACACAAAAGGACATCTGTAGACAACTATGCTTTTGCCGCAATAAAGACAAAAGGGAAACTAGCTTTAGATGCAATACACATAGGGAAACTTTGTATATATAGACCTAAATCATACTATGACACAATCTTTGTAGGAACGAGTGAATGTAAACATGTGTTTTTATTCCAGAGTAAATGGACGTTCATGTTAAATGGACTAGATCCAGCTACTCCAGGGGTATACTATATTTGTGGACTTAATGCCTATTATCGTCTTCCAAAAGGATGGTATGGGAGGTGTTATTTGGGAATAGTATTTCCAAAGATTTATCAACTAGACGACTTAAAGAAATTTCCAAAGCTGTCTGAATTACATTGTATTCAGAAAAGGGAGACAGCTTCTGGTGTGGTAGGAGATATATTTGGAGCAATGATTCCTTCAATAGGAGTTATATTGAATTCAATCAAAATACGAAAGTTGTCTACTAATGTGGATAACATGCTGACAAAATTCTCAGGAGCAATGATCCTGATGGATACTGAACTTGCTGCAGAAAGAACTATGACTCTTCAAAATCGGCTTGCTTTAGACATTCTTTTAGCAAAGAATGGCGACGTTTGCAAAATGCTTAGTGCACGTCACTGTTGTTCATATATACCAGACAACAGTGGGCAAATTAGAAATATGCTTACAAATTTAACTAACAATAGTACAGATTTGAAAGAATTGAAAGAACCAGGAATATGGGAAAAGGTTGTAAAAGGATTTGCTTCCGTGGGAAATTGGCTCAGCAACATTTGGAACGGATTATTACTGAAGATAGTAAAAGGAATGTTAATAATATTAATTTGCTTAATAGGTATTTGGGGAATATGGAAAGCTATCAAAATATTAAAATCAAGGAACAAGAGAAGAATAGAAAAAAAGAACAAAAGAAAATGGTAGAAATCTACAGGGAAAAATCAAAGGGAGTGAAGAGAAAAAGGGAATTGACTGAAATGCCAAATTACTAAAACAGAATTTTAATGAAATACAATTTGTGGTGGAAGATTTAATGTGATGACATACTTAGTCATCAGAGGAGGGATTGATGAAGCAGAAAAAGAAAGGCCAACAAACATTCATATATCATGTAACAAAATCGTATAAGGCAATGTGATTTTAGTAAAGAAAAATAATGTGTGTAGAAAATGTGCCCACAAAGTAGTTCGCCATTAGTATAAACGAGCTTGATTAATCATGAAGAATCGACAATGTAGTAATCCGTCATAATTGCAGATGTATTTTGTTTATGATTTTCTCGTTAAAACTGTTATATGCTTAGCTTAAATCTAGCAGAGGCTTTGGCCTAGTTGCCTGGCCTCAATTTTAACTACATAGTCTTCACTTGTATTAACAAAGACATGTTTTAACTTTAAAAGCTGTATTTTTCCAGTAGAATGACTAATACCCTTACCTCACGGTTTGCGTGCTAGGCAAGTTTCATCCCCTTTGAAGCAAGGTCAGTTTCTGCGCGTGCAGACAATAAAGACACTGATACAGAAATAATTGGCAAACTTTGTTGCTACTTGTGTTCCAAAACTCCAAGGACACCTTATGCATAAATGAGTACTAAGAGAAAGACACTATTCATTGGTCAAAGAGAAACCACCCCATGGACCCTCCAATGGAAGACCCTGAAGAATTTGGAACGTTTTCTTACTTAAACCCACTGGACAAAGAGAAGCCAGCCATTTTATTTGATGCCATTTTTAGGCCAGATCTGAGAAGCCATTTTGATACCACTTTGATGCTTTTTCTCTATCCCAGAGAGAGACTTTAAAGAATTTTCACCCTAGAGACTTTAACTTTACCCCGTCTTGCCCATACGAATACTTTTGCCCCATTTTTCCTTGCTGCTGCAAGGAAAACTTGATTTAAAGTTTGCCCCTTTGAAATCTGCCCCATGCTGATCGAACCGGTACCTGAAGGACGAAGACTTACCTTGAATGCTGATTGTATTTGGTAATTATGAAAAGATAAATGTATTATTCATTGTATTTTCCTTCTTAGGTACCAACATCTTATTTTGACAGAGCCTAAGCTAGAAGTTTTCTAAATCTATGTTGGTTAAATTCTTTTGCATGAAGCCCCACATGCCAATGCTAATCAGAGGTTAGTTGAGGTATACATTTGAGGCACCATGCTGAATTGAAATTTTGTTATGCTGACCAATGTATGCAATTAGTCAAATTCAGTTACTTTTATTAGTGATTTGCATTGCTATAACCGAGTGCATTATAATCCAAATTTTGCGTAGATTTCATTTCTTCCGTCGTTATGGACAGCTAGTAATGTTCGTATACGTATATCATTTGATTTTGAGACTTACTTATATTGTGTTAGCTTTGTTAATATAGGGAAATAAACTCATTAACTTTTAATAAACAGGTGTGGTTATTCATGACTGAAAGGTCATGGTGTGTCTAATTACTGACTATCTGTTTAACTAATTTGTTGATTGATTACTAACTGAGTAATGGTTAATAATTATTGATTTGAGGGATCCGACAATTCTTTGGATGAGGAGAACCCAACCCGGTAAAATGGTTCACCGACCTCCGCCGTGTCCAAGTATAAGTAATTTATAAAGACTGGATGTGCTATCAATATGCATAACAGCGGGCACTGCAGCTCACAAAAATACAAGTTCTCTACGCCAGGGAGTTCCCACTGCTCGCCATCCTCGCCCTTTCCCATTGGGGCAATTGGAAGGAGCTGAGGGACTGGCCAGCACTTGATCTCACAAATGTGGGTGATTTATACATAAATGACAGAGTAGCACATTTTGACGACCTTCAGGACCAATACCGGATTCCTGTGTGGCACTTTTTATGGGTGAGCACAAAGTGCTCTGTCCATTCTGTAATCTCTCTTTGGGCTTGAAACTACGCCCATGGCATGTCAGTCGCTTACATTGGTTCGTGGGCTTGCCTTTTAAAATCCGCTTGCTTTCATTTGTGAAAGGCATGCATACGTCATGCCATTTCCGGTGTTTAGCCCACCTACACAGCACCGGTGAAGTACCAAAAACATAAGAGGCTCGATGTTTTCAGCCTGGAGTCCGGACTACTTTAACTGTTTATTTTCCACGCAGCGCGATAGCACTGCATTTTACAGAGCGCGATCGCGCTGCGTTTTTTTTTCTTCTTTATTACGCTAATAGCTCTAACTCGAACAAATGCGAGACTCGTTGCATTGAAAATGCTTGTTATTACATTGTGCTCTGGCGGCAGGGATTCGGCAGTGGGGGTGCATAGGTTTGACTGAACTAAAGGTCCATCTTGGCCTGCAGTCCATCTGTTTGGGCAGCACCATGCTACCTCGCTCCTATAAAGTCACTGCTAGGGCAAGTGAAAACAGATCTCTGGCCATTGTGGGACAGATGGGAGGCAGACCTATAAGTTCCCATTGGTGGAGCAGATAGGGCCAAAATCCTGGAGTGCATCCCGAAGGTTTCTCCTGACGCACAATTTAAAGTCATTCAGTATTACTTTCTCCATAGGGCATACCTCACATCCAAAAGGATAAATCTGATATCAGATGTGAGTGCAGGATGTCCCAGTTACGGAGAGCCTAATATTGCACTCCTTTATTTTGGTCTGGGAGTTCCCAATCCTCACCCCCTACTCGAACAATGTGATGGAAGCGCTATTGATCGCCATAGAACGGTGCCTACATTACCTGCGGCCTGCCTCGTGAGTTGGTTCCCCATCCTAAAACAGGTGTAGTCACAACCAGGTTTGCAGATCTGACATACATTTTTCCTAAACTCCAGTTGACAATAGCCTGGAAGTCCCCAAAGGGCCACAGGATTTAGTGTCGGATCACAGAACTCCAGAAATGAGTTAGCTGCGAGAATGCAGAACTAAAAAGGTAGGCAGATAGAAGGTTGCGACCATGGAGCTGTGAGGAGTCCTGACAACAAATACTGGACGATCTACCACAATTTGGGAAAGATGGACAGCTAGTGAGGTGTGATGCCGAAAAGTTGGATCTCCCCTGAAATTCTTCTCCCAAGCGATGATGCTTATAACCTGCATCTTCCACATTATAACAATTTAAGGGAGGTGTCCTAGCAGCCCATTTGTGTAGGACTCTCAGAGAACTGAGCACGATAAAACATGTCTAACTCCCCACACAACATATGCCTCTCAATATAACTGTGGCATTATCCCTTGCACTACCTTCACTATCACAGAGCTGGATCATAGTTTAAAATGTTGTTATCTTGTTTTTAGTTTACCCTACCACATGATAATTTGCTTTCTCATAGTTGCATCGATAGCACACTTAGGGGTGTAAATGCTGTCGCAATTACAAATAGTTTGAGAGCCTGACATACTTGAACAAGCCTATACCTCTACTCTGACTGATGCGGAAAACCTAATAAAATAATGTTTTTAAAAAAAAATTGGAGGTAAAGAAAGCAGCAGCTTAATCAGCTGACTTCCTCTCAGTGGTACATAAATTATTATGGAGCTGGATTAAAGTGAAAGATATTTGAGATAACCCTTTCATTGTATAATTAGAAATTTACGAAGACCTTGAAGACATTGCATGAGACCTAGATGCTTAGTGCTAAATATTATTTGAAGATCTTGTTAAAAGTTAACAAAGAAGTGCAATTTAAGAGTTTAATCTTTTTTTAATAAGAGGGCATTCTATACTCTGGTCCTGTAGATTTGCATCAGTATCTTGCTAACACCCAGGGTGCTAACTGAAAGTGCAGGGCTTTGAAAGCAGGTCAGTGGGTAGCCAACGGGGTGAACAGGAAGGACACTGTAAAGGACAGGCTGTAAAGGAAGGCAGTGTTCATGAATAGCGTTTTGAGTCTCAGGTCCCAGAACAGAACCCAAAGAGAGTGCAAAAGCCCAAATTAAGGCAATAGAGCAAGGCATTTTCTAGTCACAAGAAGTAGGCCTGTTCACATTTGAAGCCACCTCCTCTCAATTGTCCAGATAACCAGGGTCCTATTTCACGTCAGAGGAATCCCTGGAACAGCTAAGAAATCAGAACTGGTGAACCGGAATGGTAGATAGATGAATACCTGACTTGTCTCCCAGGTACCACTCAACACACACCAGCGTTTATTTTATGTATTTGTTAATATCTATTTTGCATAGGTGGTAATGTGCACAGAAGCAGACTCTGGTTCTGTGGACATACACATAGTCGCAATAAAATGTCTACATGTCTGTAGAGCATTTCCCTTGATAAACACTTTCCATCAGGTCTACGCTGGTTAATTTGTAGTTCATGACAGATATCCTGTTTGTTGCTAGGGTCAACCATGGAGATGTACGAGAGGCAGAAGCAATGGATTTTTCATTTCATGCATATTCTTACAGAAGTGGACGGACAACCAGGTAAGATTATTCGTGGATTTATTGTTTAAAGGAGTTTTTGTATAACACTGAAACATGTTGATTAGCAGGCGTTTAAGAATGCTGAGTGGTGAAATATGTGTATGTCTCAGTCCAGACCAGACAAATGGAAAGTTAAGATAGACTTCCTGAAAGTAATATAAACAATATTGTCTTTTAGAGAAGACCTGTTGGTGAGTTGGGCAGCGGTCTGTGGAATGGTGTGGGGGAAGACTTATACAGCCACCTGTACGCAGAAGGCATTTATAAACAGATACATCTTTAGGATTTTCATGAACCTATGGTAATTAAGTTGATCTCTTAAGGATAGGTCCGGTTTGTTAAAAAGTCGTAGGCCTTTAAGTGGCTTCCATCCATGTTAATTTCTCTGGGTTAGCTTTGGTAGAATCAGGCAGCATTCTTGGGCCTAGGATTCCACGAAGGTCGATAAGGTGGGGCCCTATCTTGCAGGTAGCTATGACCTTTTACATACTGCATAGTATATTGATCCTTTGATGTTCTGAAACCATTGGAGAACCATCAGAATAACAGTGAAGGGTTTGTGTTCTTTTGGATTCAGGTACATTTTTGCTGCCTGACCATGAATTCTTTGTATTCTTTGTAATTGTAATTTGTAGGCTCGTGTAGGTGATGTTGCAACAGTCAATTTGTTCAATATTCTGATGGAGGAAGTTTTCCTTCTTCCATAAAAGTATGTGTTCTAAGCATTTTGTTGTCTTGTCACAGTGATCACTTGAGTCCCTCCATAGTCAGAGATCTGGGTATCATCTATACATTTGGAATTCGAGGTGGTAGAGATCAATGACGGTTTAATTGGTGAATGAACATATTAGATTGGGGATAGTTATAAACCTGGGGTGCCAAGTTGGACTTGAATGAACCAATCTCGACATTTTGAAGTTTGTCAGTAGAAAAGAGCCAATCCTGTACAGAAATCTGTCTGACACGCCCGTCCACTCCTTGACCGGTTCAGTAGAATTTGGTTATGCACTGTGTAATAAACTAGACTAAGTGCAAGGCTGCTCATTGATTCTCATGTCAGGTCGAGAGGAAACCCTTATAAACCGTTTTTAATTCGTTTTCAAACTAATCCTTCCTCGACAACGGTCCCGTTGTTAGCCATGGAGGCTGGATCTACTTATTTCTTTTCAGAAGTGGTTTGGTGTTAGTTTGAGGTCATTTTGCAAAGTGTCAACTGAGATGTTAAGGATGGGCTCGGCTGTGGCAGCTGCAGATGAGTCAGAATCGCTGTATGAATGTATGTGCTCTGAGTACTCTTCATGTAAGAATGGAGAAAATATAAGAGATCACCATGAATGTCTCTAGTGACAATCTTTAATCTGCGTTCCTGGTGCGTGGAGTAACTCTGATACTTTAGGGAGGAAATATGTTGAAGGGAGGGGCATAGCAATTAGAAGTGGGGGGATGTTCAAGCAGGTAGTCTCAGGATATCTTAAATTAGTAAGTAGCTTGTGGAGTTCCCTCAATTGGCAAGCTGTCTTAGCAATGCTAGTCAAGTGGTAGACTTTCTTCATTTTCAACAAGGTTGCTACAGAACTTGGGGCCAGATGTATCAAGGTTTTTTGCATTCGCAAACGGTGCGAATGGCCGTTTGCGAATGCAAAAAGCCAGTTCAGAATGTATGAAAGACATTCTGAACGCAATTTTAAGGAATCGTTAAAATAGCGATTCCTTAAAATAGCGACCCTGTTTAGAGAGTCGCAAATTGCAGCTTTCTAAATAAGAAATCGCAAATAAGGATTCCTTATTTGCAAATTCTTAGCACATGTATGAAGCCATTCCTAAATGCCATTTGGGCATTTAGGAATCGCTATTTACCACCAGGTTGAACCTGGTGGTAACCATGTGCAAAATTTAAAAATGCATTTAAAATGCACTTTTAAAATGTACATGTAAAGCACACATGCCCTTTTGGCAAGTGTGCACCTTACATGTACCCCCATTTTTTTTGGGGTGCAGCAGAGGGGGCCTTAGGCCCCCAGCACCCTGGGGTTTTGCATTTCCAAAATTGCGATTTCTGGTTAAGAAATCGCAATTTTGGAAATGCAAAAAATTCGCAGAAATGGGCCAACAGGCCCATAGGTGCGAATGGGGACAGATTCTCTATTTGTGATTCGGTAATAGCATTTGCGATTTTTAAGAAATCGCTATTACCGAATCGCAAAAATCATACATACCTATTTGCATTTCTGAAATAGAGATTTCTTAAAAATCGCTATTTGAGAATCGCAAATCGGTTGTATGATACATCTGGCCCTTGGTCTTTTGTTTGAGGCATATTTTACTTGCTTTGTTATATCATTTCTCCTAGAAGCTGTCTAGTGCCTAGGGGCTGCTTGGGTATCCTGAGATTTGAAGTGAGCCATCTTCGATTTCACAGTCTTGTAAAGAGTTTTATTTCCTCAAGGTGTTCAAGTCAGTTAACAGGATAAACCTTTTTCCCACAAAAAACTGGGGTGTAAAGTAGCATTTCACAGAGGGTACTTATATACAAAGCATTCAAACTAAGTAAAAATATTTTTAAGGAGTTGTATTAAAAAACAACCTGACTATCAACATGTTCTCATTCATATGGAATCTGACATTATACAGTGTTGTATTCAACATATACAACATGGATAAAAAAATCATGCATAAAAGCAGTAAAATAATGACCTTTGTTCGCAGACCCTTGTTCGTGCTTTCCTCGCACACAATAGGTTTTGTTTATTGTGCGACTAGAAAAAATCTTTGCAACTCACAAAATGGGTTTTGTAATCCATTCCAACCAATAGGAAGGGCATGAAAGGCATTTCTGCTCCTAACTCCAAGTCACAAAGGGATATATATATATATATATATATATGGTTTGCAATGCAATTAATGTCATGAACCATTCATCAGTTACCAACATCTCAAAGGGTATTTTGTGACCCCCTGCAAATGGAGATTTTGCAACATCAATCAATCAATCAATCATGGGATTTGTAAAGCACGGCTTATCACCCCGGAGGGTATCCAGGCGCTGTGGGTGGTTGCTGCGAACTGGTAGCTACTCGTCGAAGTACCAAGGCCCATATTTATACTTTTTTAGCCCCGCATTTGTGTCGTTTTTTGATGCAAAATCGGCACAAACTTACAAAATACCATTATTTTGTAAGTTTGCGCCGATTTTGCGTCAAAAAATGACGCAAATGTGGCGCTAAAAAAGTATAAATATGGGCCCAAGTCTTTAGCTTACTCCTGAAGTCGAGGAGGGCGTGGGTGGTACGTAGGCGGGGGGGGAGTTAGTTCCAGACCATGGCGGCAAGGTGGGAGAAGGAGTGTCCACCATAGCAGCTGCAATGAACTCTGGGGACTTGCGTGAGGGTGGAGGAGTGGAGTTCCCTGGTGGGCTGGTGAAAGGAGAGTTTGTGGTTAATGATATTGGGTCCGATATTATGGAGAGATTTGTATACAATGGTGAGAACCTTGAATTTGCAGCCAGTGGAGACTTCCCAGGTTGGGGGTGATGCGAGTCCACCTGGGAAGGTCCTTTTAGTATATAGATCACTTTAGAAAATAAATTAGACACCGGTCACAAAACATCAGTGCACAATTTGGGACCACATTTTGTGACCTGTCTTCTCATATATTAGGACGAATGTTCTCAGAGATGATAGTAGATTGAGAGGCCTATGAGTGGGCACATTGCATGAAGAGGATTAGTTTAGTTTAGTTTCGAGGATTTGTAGAGCCCATGGCTACCCAAAGGCCTCCCAGCGCTGAGGAAGATCACTAGGTAAGAGAAACAGACCTAAACAGGGAACAACACAGTTTTCAATGTTCTACGAAAAGAAGATTCTGACATGTCATGACGAAGTTCCAAAGGGAGGGAATTCCAGATCTTAGCTGCTCTACAGGCGAATGATCTATCCCCCCATCTAACTTTCTTAGCACGAAAGGAGTTAATTAAAAAAGCTGAAGAAGATCTGAGTATTCTCCGGGGATTTAGGGAGTGATCATTCGTCTGAGGAAGACTGGACCCTTGTTTCGAAGGGCTCGGTGAATAAAACACATAGCTTTAAAAATAATGTGTTGTTCAATCGGAAGCCAATGAAGGGAAGCCAAGGCTGGAGTGGCAGCTGAATGTCTGTGGGTGTCTGTGAGTAGGCGAGCAGCAGCGTTCTGTACCACCTGACGTCTCTTTAGAGCATGCGAAAGAGAGCTCGGGAGCAGTACGTTCCCATAATCGAGATGTGAAAGTATCAGAGACTGAGTAAGAAGTCTTTTGGCTGAAAAAGGAAGTCATTTAAAGATTTTCCTAAGGGTTCTTAGAAAACCGAAACAGGTAGCTGCCAGTTTCTTAGAATGGCATTCCATTGTAAGGTGCGGGTATAGCCAAAACCCCAAGCTTTTTATGGAATCTTTAGACGGAGGTAGATCCTTAGGCAAGTTCAGTGCTAAGGATGGGGACCTAAGTAAGGAAGGATTCCCGATGATCATAACTTCTGTTTTCCCATTGTTGAGCTTAAGCTTGCTCTCTATCATCTGTCTGGCGATATCTGAGAGGCAGGAAGATAAGGTAGCCTGTACTTGGGTATTCTTAGCAGACAAGGAGTTGACCAAATAAGTACCATCCGCATAAGATACTAGAGATAGTCCATGTGGCTCAATAATTCTTGCCAGGGGGGACATATAAATGTTAAAAAGTGTAGGGCTCAGAAAGAAGCCCTGCGGCACCCCACAACTGAGTGGCAGAGGTTTATAAAAAAAAGATCGATCTAGGACTTCAAAAGGTCCTGTCCTCCAAGAAGTCAGCTAGCCACTCAAATGGGGTCCCTGAAAAGCCCATCCGAGAGATTCTCTGAAGGAGAATATTATGATCTACAGTATCGAATGCAGCACTCAGATCCAAAAGGATAATTGCTGCATAGCCACCTGAATCCAAGCCTTGACAAGTGTCCTCAGTAACCGCCAACAGGGCAGATTCCGTGCTATGCAAAGGTCTGAAACCCATCTGAGTGTGATGTATAAGATTGTAATCCTCGAGAAAGCCTGAAATTTGTTTGTTAACATGTTTTTCCATAATTTTTGATTTTATCGACAGAAGGGCAATTGGTCTATAATTGCTCAATGACCTAGGATCAAGCATAGGCTTTTTAAATAAAGGTTTGATGACAGCATGTTTCCAGTTTTGTGGAAGCTGACCAGAGGTGAGAGAATTATTGAGAATCCTAGTTAGAACAGGCACAATAACGTCCGAGCCGAGGATTAATATAGACGGTGGGGCTGGATCAAGAGGAGAGCCTGATTTTATAGTGCATAGGAGATCGAGAACTAGTTTCTCAGCCAGAGGCTGAAACGCTATGAAAGTGACATTCGAAGGGTCTTGAAATGTCGTAGTGGCTTCTTGTGCGGAGAGGTTTGAGAAGCTTAGTTGAATATCAAGAACTTTTTCATGAAAGAAAGCTGCCAAATTGTTACTGTGCTCCGAAGATTCTTGAATTGGGCTGCAAGGAGAAGGGTCTTGAGTTAATTCTTAAAAAATTGTGAAGATTTCTTTAGGAGAATTGGAGGATTGTTCTATTCTGGCAGCATAGAACAGTCCTTGCACGGTTTTAATTTCCGCATGATAGTCTTTAATTGCTGCCCTATATTCACGTTTAGAGTCATCATAATAGGGTTTTCTCTATTTCCTTTCTAACTGTTTACACATCTTTTTATGTTGCCATATCTTAGGAGAAAACCAAGAGGACTTCTTGGTACGTGCAATGTTATGGACGGTCTTAGCCAGAAGTACATTGTCCAGGGAATTGAAAATCTATTCTTTAAATGTTGACACCAAGCAAGTCTCATTTAGTAGTGGAGAACGGACGATGAAGTTCTAAACTATCTATCAAGTTTTTGTGACTTAACTTAGACCAGGGGCAATAGGTGGTAGTGCTAGATGAGGATTGTGGGGGTGCAGGGGTAGGAGGGAGTGAAAGAGAAATTAGATAGTGATCAGTCCAAACTAGAGGGAGGGGAGGCAAAACCGAAAGGTTTGATAAATTACTGAACACCAAGTCAGTAGTGTGTCCTTTAATATGAGTGGGGCCTTGGATCAACTGTGGCAGATCTAAAGCTGCTAGATCCGTCAACGGAGTGTTTGCCATATTGTTATATTCATCATCAACTTGAATATTAAAATCACCCAAAGTGGTGAAGTTAGAGTTCCTACAGGCAAAGTCTGATATTAGTTCTGGTAAAGCCTGAAGAAATGTCCTCTCCGGACCAGGAGGACGATAAATTTATGTTCCGGAGAGAGTAAAGGTAGGATTGATTGTTAACGAGAAAAAGAGACTTTCACAGTCTGGAATAGACAAATTGTGGGTAGTACAATTTATAGTAGTTTTAACAATGATTGTGATTCCACCTTCTTTGGAGTGAGGTCTGTCTAATCGGTGTATATGATAATCATGGGGAAGAGCCATAGCTATATCGGGACCAGAGTCCTCGGATAGCCAGGTTTCTGTTAGAAATAACGCCTGCAGAGCATGATCAATTAATAGTGAGAAAATATGGAGTTTATGCGCAGGCAGGGAACGACAGTTGACTAGAAGGATTTGGCAACCTCCACCAAAGCTGTTCCGCTGCTGGAATGGGAAATGAGACAAGGGAGACCAGTGACACACATTGCAATGTATTATAGGGGAGTTAGGATTTAAAGAGGGTTTACAGAGGTGAGAAGCGTCCTTCCTGATAGCTAACAGTTGAGAAGCTGAGTAAACTAAGCTTTCAGGAGAGCCCTGGGTAGCATTTCTGGTCCCTGGTCTCGATCAGGTGTGGACTGGCGCAGACGGGCTTGCCTTAGGCGCTCCCGCTGCGCGCGTCCGCTGCACGTTCGCTTCATCAAGCCCTTTATAGTGGGCCGGAGCTGCAGGTAAAAAAGACTAAACTGCCTCCCAGAATAACGGCTCTAGTTAGAACAAGGAGGAGGGTGGAAAATGGCCGTTTTAGTGAGGAGAGGAGTGTCAAAATGCCACTGAACACGGGCATGTAAAAACAGGTTAAAATGTCAGTAAAACAATCTCAGTAGCAAAAGGTAAGTAAGCAACACGAGGATTATATAAAATGAGTTAGGGAAGCTCAAAATACCTTTAGCCGAGTGATCCTCTGCGCTCTCGCTTCATCAAGCCCTTTATAGTGGGCCGGAGCTGCAGGCAAGAAAGACTAGACCACCTCCCAAAATGGCGGCTCTACTAGGGTCGAGCAGGAGGGTGGAAAATGGCTATTTTAGTGAGGAGAGGAGTGTCAAAATGCCACTGGACACGGGCATGTAAAAACAGGTTAAAATATCAGTAAAACAATCTCAGTAGTAAAAGGTAAATAATCAACATGAGGATTATGCAAAATTTGTTAGGGAAGATCAAAATACCTTTAGCCAAGTGATCCCCTGCGCTCTCGCTTCATCAAGCCCTTTATAGTGGGCCGGAGCTGCAGGCAAGAAAGACCGCCTCCCAAAATGGCGGCTCTAAATGGGTTGAGCAGGAGGGTGGAAAGTGGCCGTTTTAGTGAGAAGAGGCGTGTCAAAATGCCACTGAAACAGGCATGTAAAAACAGGTTAAAATATCAGTAAAACAATCTCAGTAGTAAAAGGTAAGTAAGCAACACGGGATTCTGCAAAATTTGTTGGGGAAGGTCAAAATACCTTTAGCCGAATGATCCGAGTGAAGATTGCTCCTTCTTTCTTTCCACACTATAGGGGAAGAGGGATAACCTGGTCTTCGTAGGCTCTGTGAAACATCTGCATTGTGCAGGTCATGTCCAGCACGATGCAGATCCCTACCTGCTTTGGGATTTTTTCCATAGACCCTCAATACAGTGCATGTACTTAGAAAACTGTCACCCAATTCACTGCTGTCTGTTTGTGTATCTTAGAAGAATCTTACCCCAGTCTGTATGCTTGAAAGGTGGTTTCAAATGAAGTGACATCTGGCTTTGATGTTATCATTTTACTGTTTAAAGAGATATGATCCATGATCCTTTTGCTCTTAATATGTAGTGTCACTACTTTTCTTGGGTGGACTGAAGGCCATGCATCTACTCCTCATGGGACTAATTGTTTCCACAAAAATATTGTTAACATTTGAATTCAGCTAACTAATTGTTATTAACGATTGGCTCAGCAGTGGGAGAGATGATCTAACCTACAGAGGAGGACTCTCTTCTCTGGGATTAGACCACATCCTAGTTATGCAATGCAGCGCTCCTGACATTACTTGTGTGGTCTTCTTTTTGCTGGAGATCTACGTTAAAATTCCTAGGCTAGAACCGTAAATTGCTGGGGATGACACCCCCCCCCCCTTTGAAGAAGACAGTGGCTCCACCACTCGGCATGATTAGAGGGCTTCCATAAATGGGACATGATAGGCATCACAGTCCTTGGAGAGGTATGGGTGGAAAAACACATAATAACCTTCTGAGACCTGCTGTATCGCTATAATCTTAATCAAAGGCAATTCCAGAAATACATGCATCTGCGCCACGCCCTCATAGCCAACATCCCACCTCACATTGAGGTTCCTGAATTTAGCCCCCTAGGCACCAAACTACCAATGGGCTGCATTGATAAAAGGCACTATCTCCCAAATCTATTGATCGCTCATTGCAAATATCCCACATAGTTTTAACACACTTTGACACCGCTGGCAGGCCGGCTTGGCAAACTCGACTAGGCAGATTGGAGGGAGGCCAGGTTAGCTCCACACACTCTGGCCATCTCCACACGCCTCCGGTTGATTCAACTAAATTACCTACATACGCCATACCTCACCCCAATATGACTACAACATGCCAGCAGGATCCCCCAACCAGCCTGGGGGATGTTCTGCAGCTTCAGCTGACTTCTACCATGTGATCTGGGCCTGTCTAATCATTTCCACTTACTGGCAGCGAATACAAAGTGAGCTTTCAGAGGTCTTGGAGCGGAACCTTGCTCTAACCCCCCAGAGTGACCTGATGGGCATGGTTGATGAGACTGGCGGCTCCCAGGCTGACGAAACGCTCTGGGTGTTACCACATTGCTCGCAAAGCAAGACATTTCTCAGAGATGAAACTCCCCCAACGTCCTGATCCTGGGGGAATGAAGGGCAGGAGTGGACTGGTACGCTCAACCAGAAAAAACTATATATAGTGCACAAGGCTGTCCACGGAAGCATGATAAGATATGGGGGAGGTGGGAGGCACACCGTGGTTTGGGGATATGATTTGTCAAGTGATTGGTTGTAATGTGAAGGTGCTATGCAAATGTGATTGTTCTTTCCTTTGTAGATTTCAAAAACCCAATTAAAAATGTGTTATCCAAAAAAACATTTGAATTAATTTCCATCGTTTTGAGGGTGCGCGCAGAGAACATGTATAGCAGATCTGTAGTATAACGTATAATGATGCTCTTTGTGTACTGAGGTGGCAGTAGCCTTGTCTCCTTTCAATGGCCATATTCGTTCTGGGTAAGTACTCCTTTGCATCAGGACCTTTCTCCGGCCAAAACCTCAGGTAGATGTCCGGTCCACCCAGAGAGATACACTGGTGGGCAACTAGCTTACCCTTCCTGAAGGATGATAGGAACTGCAGGGAGATGAAACAGGCAGATGGGAGACTGCAACCCATGCCTCGAAAGATAAGCCTCTTATTTTCGGATGTGTGGGAATACCTGCGGTAAAAGTGCTTGAGATACTACTGATACCTCAGCTTGTGGGTTCCCCAGACGATTTTGCCACTCCTTTCTGAGTTCTGCTGTTTGGAATGAGGATAAGGTGCGGAATCAGTTTTACTCCATGGGAAAACATTTTTTCCCTCATTTAGATCTTTTGTGCCCATTCAGATGTTTCCAATTAGTACCTGGAAGAACTGGCAAGGGAAAACATGGGTCACTATGAAATTCACGGGTAGCTCAGAATCAAAAACAGCTGGAAATAGCGCTTGCACCTATTAAAGAGGACTATGAATGAGAGGCTAGGAAAACGACGTTTTAAGTCCTTTCCTGAAATGTAAATTTTCATACTGAGGACAAAGATGTAATTGCAGCCTAGTTCACATGAGGGCAAGGAATGAAAAGATTTTCCTCCTTACCGCTGCTGACAGAAGCGGGGAAAATCTAAAACGTATTTGCCATCCAGATCTGCACATCCAACATTCACACCTGGTTACTCCCCCCATCATGAATAGAAGGTAGGTGTTGCCCATCCAGTTCTGCATTTCCAATATTTGCACCTGCTAGCCCCTCAAACCTGAGTAGAACTTCGGTGTTAAAACAGGTTCTAAGAAATATAGTGGGCAATGTGAATATAAAAGGGATAGAGCAGTGTATGTAATAGGGTTGTTGGTGTGATCCCTGGCCAAGCAGCAACCACAATCCTTGTTAGGGTAAGGCACAAGCCAACCCTAAATTAATATGTGCTCAGTCCTGTGGTAGCTTAGCACAGAGCAGTCAGGCATACCTTAGATGCAGTATGTTAAGTACTTGTGCAACACTTCAAACAGTAATAAAACGAAACACCACACAAAAAGGAATACCACACTACGTTCGGAAAATATAGTAATTTTTAATAATGAAACAAGACCAAAACGACAAAAATCCAATCAGTAAAACCGGTGATATGGAATATTTAAGATCTCAGTGAAAATAGAGGCAAAAAGCACAAAGCTTCAACTGTGGATATCTGGCTGCGCTGGGCCTGCCCAAATTCAAAAGATCAGGCAGACCACAATAGAGTGCAGTCCAGCTGCAGGGACCTCGTTAGCCCTGCTGAACAAAGTAGCTTAAATTTCGTTTGCAGAGCATTGTGAGGATTCGTATCAAAGATGCATTGTGTAACTGAAGCGATACCTAGGTTCCAAAGTGTGGTGAGGCTGCAGCTGGGGTGGGCACAGAGGTGTCCGCCACCACCAGGGAGCTTCCATCGGAGGAGGTATCCGTGTCCGAACTGTCCCCTCCAGTCTCTGCCGTGGGGCTCCCCTCGCCCTCCGTCCCACTGGTGCCCTCAGCGTCGGTGGTCTCTGCCTCCTGGGTCCTGTGGGATGCAGCTCCCTCCGTCGCCAGTGCCTCTGCTCCTCCGCCAGATGATGGTAATGCACATAAGGGCAAGGTGACAAAAAAAAAGGGGGGGGAGACAAAGGATACACTTGGTCAATGGCTGCACCTACACCACAGTTGGCGTACACAGCACCCTCACACACAGGGAACAGGCTTACGCACTAGGCAATGCACTACCAGTAACAATGCTAGTAACCAGGGCATGGGGAGGGACACATACCCCAACTGCAGCATACCTGGGACCCACACAGCCCTGCCCAGTAGTGAATGCCCACAAGCTAGATAGAAGGAATATCACATCAGAACCCTGCTCTGCCTGCCATAGACCCCCAGGGTCCGCGCCTCCTTGGTAATGACATGCCATATACCCTTCTTTTGATGGGCACCTACCTACAGAGGAAATTGACACAGGGAAAGGTATAAGTCAGACCGTCCGGGCTGTTACGCTCATGGCCCACCATACCCCTTCCCATCCCCATTTGCACAGACATGGCCCAAGACACAAGCATCACGGCGCCCAGGTGCCATCCACCAACCCCTCCCCCCACATGAGGCCTTCACACACACACCACTCCATGCATTCATGCCCCATGCATCGTACTCACAGTGTACTCACCTGTTGGTCTGGAGGCCCATACAGAAGTCCTTTACTGGGGTAGGACACCCATCCACTAGTCTCTCCAACTCCGCCGAGGTGAAGGCAGGGGCCCTTTCCCCAGTCACGTGAGCCATGGTAGGTTCCACACACAGGTCACAGCAGCACATGCAGTGTAGGTCCTCTCCTGTTGAAGGTCAGGTAGCAAGTGAGTAAACAGATGAAAATGGCGGTGACGTCCGCGGCGGTGCATACCGTCACCACCGGCGTACATCACCATTGGCCACTGTACACCATAGGGGCCAATATTACCCAATGAGGCATTGCACAGCGTTTCCCGGTCTGCCTCCCGCAATGGCGCACTATGTCAGCCGAATTACCTCACTTCCACCTGTCCCTCCCTACAGGACAGGCGGACGCCATTTCAGGGGTGGTGGGTGGGGCAGGCCAGATTAAAACTGCGTCACAGATCACAATTGTACATACAGGACAAATGCCACTTATACATTTCAAATTTACATCCAGCATTGTACTGTAGTGGCTCCAGTGTACAATTTATGACCGACTCCTCTATCTTTTGTCCCATAGATTGCAACTGCTGCGGATGAATAGGAGATGGAGACATCCCCCCGTGTACAGACCCCTGGTAGACTTGGCAACAAAGGAGGACAGGCACATTATCCTCACCTGCAGAATTGACAGGGCCACAATCACGGAGCTGTGTGCCCAACTGGAGCCTGACCTGATATCTGCTATTCATCACCCCACTGGCATCCCCCCTCTTGTGCAAGCCCTATCTGTGCTCCATTTCTTGGCAACTGGTTCTTTCCAAGTGACAGTGGGCTTGGCAACACAAATGTGACAGCCAATGTTCTCAATTGTGCTGACAAGAGTGTTGCCTGCCCTGATTAAACACATGTGCAGCTACATTGTTTCCCCCAGGTGGAGGATTTGGCCACAGTGAAGGCTGACTTCTTTGCAATGGGACATATCCCCAACATAATTGGGGCGACTGATGGAACACTTATTGCATTTGTCCCCCCTGACGAATGAACAGGTCTTCAGAAATTGAAAAAGCTTTCACTCAATGAATGTCCAGATGGTATGCCTGGCGGCCCAATATATCTCCCACGTCAATGCGAAGTATCCTGGGTCTGTGCATGATGCCTTTATCCTGAGGAATAGCAGCATCCGTAATGTGATGGGCCAACTACAGAGGCACAGGGTGTGGCTAATAGGTGAACCCTGGTTCCTACCCAGTGGATGTTGGTGTAGGGATAAGGGATAATGTGTGGCTAAATGCTGTCCCTCGATATTTGCAGGTGACTCTGGTTATCCAAACCTATCATGGCTACTGACCCCTGTGAGGAAGGCCAGGACAAGGGCTGAGGAACGTTACAAAGAGGCACATGGGCGAACAAGAAGGATCATTGAAAGTGCCTTTGGCCTCCTGAAGGCCTGGTTTTGGTGCCTCCATCTAACAGGTGTATCCCTGTGCTACTCACCCAAGAAGGTCTGCCAGATAATCGTGGCATGCTGCATGTTGCATAACCTTGCCTTGAGACGCCATGTGCTGTTTCTGAAGGAGGAGGAGGCTGGAGATGGGCGTGTGGCAGCAGTGGACCATGTGGACAGTGAAGATGAGGAGGCAGAGGATGAGGATGAGAACAACAGAACTGCAGTGATTAGACAATACTTCCAATGACACACAGGTAAGACAGTGTAACTTCACATTTCATTGTAATTTTTCTGTTTCACATTGTCACTGGCAGGCTGTGATTTCCCACTTCCATGCCCACTCACTGTACCATTTGGCAACTCTTTTTACAGATGTTGGTGCCCCGCTTTCACTCCTGGTGTGTTCACTGCAGCTAACTACAGGTCTATCCTATGTGCACATTACTGTCCAGTTGATTTGCAATTTTTGAACCTTGTTTAACGAATACATTCCCAAATCATTTGACATACTCTATGCTTGTATTTTTTTCAAAGTGTGTTTATTGCAGTGCTAATAAGTAAAGGCGGAAGTGCAATGGGCTGGGGTGATGATGGAGGAAAGTCTAGGGTATTGTTCCAATCTATTTGTTGCACAGGTGCATTGTTCAAGGGGGCATAGGAAGGGGAGCAATGGCAGTTCAAGGTGGACAGGGTGACAGAGTGGGACACAAGGGTGACAATCAGGAGAGTCTCATTTCCTGGTGGGGGTCTTGGCAATAGTCTCTGGCTTCTGCCTCGGTCGCAGGGAAGGTTTGCGGGGTGGTTCTCCTTCTACAGGGGAAGGGGTGCTGGTGCCCTGTTGGTCCTGTGTTGGGGCCTCCTGTCCACTAGCGGCAGCGGAGGTGGAGGGCTGTTCAGTAGTCTGGCTAGTGGTAGGGGCCCGCTGTTGTAAGACTGCCTCCCTCATAATGTTGGCCATGTCTGCCAGCACCTCTGCAATGGAGACCAGGGTGGTGTTGATGGCCTTCAAGTCCTCCCTGACCCCCTGGTACTGTCCCTCCTGCAGCTGCCTGTTCTCCTGCACATTGTCCAGGATCTGGCCCAGCGTATCCTGGGAATGCTTGTATGCTCCCAGGATCTCAGTGAGGGCCTCCTGGAGAGTCGGTTCCCTGGGCCTGTCCTCCCCCTGTCGCACAGCAGTCCTCCCAGCTTCCCGGTTGTCCTGTGCCTCTGTCCCCTGAACCGTGTGCCCAGTGCAGCTGGCCCCAGGTCCCTGATTGTCATGGGTTTGAGGTGTGCCCTGGGGTCTCTGTAGAGGTGGACACACTGCTGATTGACGTGTTCTGAGGACAGAGGTATGGGTGCGCTGGGTGGGTGCTGTGGTGGTGTTTCCTGAGGGGGAGGCTCTGTGGTGCTGTGTGACTGTGCCTGGATAACCAACTGTCCCGAGGTCCCTGATGGGCCAGGTTGGTCATCCAGATCCAGGCGAGAAGAGTCGCTGTCATCACTGTGAGCCTCTTCTGTGGGGGGACTGGATATTGCTGGCACCTCTTCTCCGTTGGCTGGGATATCTGTGGGGATGTAATTGCAGTGTTATTGTTTCTGTGTGTGACATATTGTTCATGGGTGTGTTGCCCTCTTTGGATGTATTTGCCCTGGCAGCTTTACCTTCTGTGAGTTGGTATGTGGTGGGCTAGCTGATTGTCTCTACTGTGCATGCTTTAGTGATAGGTGTCCATGCAGGTCTGTGAGTGGTGTCCATGCATTGGTATGGCATGCAGGGCTTGGCATTGGGATGAGTGGGTTGCGATGGTGGGGTGTGTGGGAGGTGGTGGAGTGATGGGAGTGAGGGTGGGGGTATGTGATGGCATGCAGGTCGGGGGTGATAATAGTATAGAGTCCAGTCCTCCTCCTACTCCTGCCAGGCTCCTCCCATGTTGTTAGTTGAGGGGGAGGAGGTGGTGGTCCACCGCCAGTCCTCTGTATAGCTAATTGGTGCCTTGCTGCAATGGAACGTACCTTCCCCCGCAGGTCGTTCCACCTCTTCCTGATGTCATCCCTTGTTCTGGGGTGCTGTCCCATGGCGTTGACCCTGTCGACGATCCTCCGCCATAGCTCCATCTTCCTAGCAATAGATATCTGCTGCACCTGTGCTCCAAATAGCTGTGGCTCTACCGGGATGATTTCCTCCACCATGACCCTTAGCTCCTCCTCAGAGAATTTGGGGTGTCGTTGTGGTGCCATGGGTGTTGGGTGAGTGGTGTGGGTGAGTGTGTGTAGGGTGATGTCTTGGGGTGTGTGTTGTGAGGTGTGTGGGTGGTGTATAGGTGATGGTGGTGTGTGTCTCTGGTCTTGTCTGTGGTTGTGGTGTCTACCTCGTGGCAATTGTTTGCATTCATAAAGGGTTGTGGGTAATGTGGGTGTGTGTTTTATAGTGGTGTGGGTGTGGTGTAGTTTGAATTGTCCAATGTGGTGGTGTTTTGTTTGAGTGTGTGTATTTTGAGCGTGGCAGTATGTACCGCCAATGGTTTACCGCCATTGAATGTCAGCCGTGGTGGTTCGTGGGTCATCATGTTGTGGGCGTTGTTCTGTTGGCGTAACAGTGTGGGTTTTGAAACAGCCAATTTAACACTTAACACTGATCTTTGGTGTGGCGGAGTTGTGTCTGTGGCTGGATAGTGACGGATTGGTGTGTGTGTGTCATTATATGGTGAACGGATATCCGTCGTGCCAGCGGTATGTTGGCGGCAGTCAGCATGGGGGTAAGTGGGATTTACTGCCAGGGTCGTAGTGAGCCCTGTGTCTTCTTATATGATCAGTAAATGTTGGTTTGTTTGGCTAGCTCACAGTACCACATCTAAATCCCTTAACCTTTTAGGATGTTAGATGTCAGTAACCTCAAACATGACCACTCCGATTCCCAAGGAATTCGTGGAAACAGATCTAACCCTTTCGTTTATCCCTTTTGCATGCCCAAGGTGTCACAAAGAAGTGATTTGAAAAAACATTTATAAATATTTAATGAAAAGATCTTATCCTTTAAATAAAATATGAGCTGCGGTTATTAAGCTGATGAGACATCATTGTAATAAGCATTATTAGAATGGTGAAAAATGCAAACAATTCAACCATTGTGATTGCTCCTAATGTTACTCCTATGTGTCACTAGTACCTATATACTATCGAGAGAGTACAATGAGAGTACCTATCTGCCAGACCTGTTGGAATGATCTAGCCCCATACCTTGGCATTAGGTGTCAGGACACCGACCTTAGTGCATTAACAAATGCTCCTCTCTAAATGTGCAGCCTGCACATTTCTGTTGCACTGCAATGTTCCTTCTCAGGATGAAGGTCGTAGTCAGCAGGGCTGCATCTCAGTCATAGCACACAGTAGTTGTATGATAACTTCAGTGCAAAGTGCCTCTTGCTGAGCTCAGCACGGACGCTGTTTAAAAAAAAAAACACTTTCTTTATTTTACTGTGACAGAGGTGCAGAAAGAGCAGGTTTAGTTAGTCTGGAGAAAAAGAGTTGTCTTCTACAAGCACAAGGGCGTCACATTCTGAATGTCTGACCCTGGAACTAATTGTGTAGGCTACCGGGCAACAATGCTTACAGGAATAAATGTGTGTGTGGCACATTGTCATGTTAAGGGAAAAGATGTGTAAACCACCATTTAGATGAAGATGCTAAGTTAAAAAATAAAAATAAAATGGAGGCTAAATGTAAGCCCTACAACATGGCCAGTGATGGCCCATCGAGGCACACCTAAGCTTTCTATTGTGTGTGGCTGTCTAGGTGGGATACACAAAGTCCCACTGTCAGCTCTATCCAATCATGTGAGCCAGAGACAGGCTGCAGGCACTAAATGGCTGAGGCCAAAAATGGCACATTTCTAACAGTGGCATTTGCAAAATTGTAATTTAAAATCCAGCTTCACCATAAGTTAGGGTTTTTCATCACAATTCCAAAGATTCCCGGCATATATGAGTGACCTGTTTCCATTTGGAAGTTACAGCTTATTAAATGTAATAAGGTAACTCCATTGTTAACCTATAATGACGTCAGCACCACATCACTGACCACCAACCTCTCCAACCTCGGACTCCGTCAACTGGTCAACACTCCCACCCACATCGCCGGCCACACCCTTGACCCACTCTTCACTTCAAGCAACCACATCTCTTTCAGCCACACCTCCGAACTCCACTGGACCGACCATCACTGCGTCCATTTCTCCTTCAAGAAAAACACCGAACACCACCGCACCCCTCTGCCGCCTCACCGCCACTGGGGAAAAGTCACCGAAGACCAACTCACCAACACCCTCGCCAAAAACCCACCACCCGACCCCACCGACCCGGATTCCGCTGCCATCAACCTCCAACATTGGATCCTCAACTGCGCCAACATCCTAGCCCCACTCAAGAGACCCACCGCCAACCAAGAAAAGAAAAAAACAGCCTGGTTCACAGACGAACTAACCACCTCCAAACGCACCTGCCAGAAACTCAAGAAAAAATGGATCCTCGAGCGCACACCCGAGAACCTTGCTACCCTCAAGGAAGCCAACCGTAAACACCACCAACTGATCCGACTCGCCAAGCGCTCCCACTTCACAGAACGCCTTAACAACAACGCTCACGACTGCAAGGAACTCTTCAGCATCGTGAAGGAACTCTCCAACCCCAACGCCAACGTCAACGACATCCCTCCATCCCAGAAACTCTGCGACGATCTCTCCACCTTCTTCTACCAGAAAATCGCAGCCATCCACGAAAGCTTCAACACCTCACCTCCGCCAGACCCCACCCCCAACAACTCCTCCCACGCCGACCACATCACCTGGACCCAAGTAGACGACGCCAAAACCCTAAAAACCATGAACTCCATCCACTCAGGATCTCCCTCTGACCCCTGCCCACATCACGTTTTCAACAAAGCCGACGTCGCCATCGCCCCCATACTCCGCAAGATCATCAACCTTTCCTTCAACACCGCTACCTTCCCGGACAGCTGGAAGCACGCAGAAATCCAACCTCTCCTCAAGAAACCTAAGGCTGACCTCAACGATCTCAAAAACTTCCGACCAATCTCCCTCCTCCCTTTCCCAGTGAAAGTCATCGAGAAGATCGTCAACACACAGCTCGCCCACTACCTTGAAGACAACTCCATCATAGACCCCTCCCAATCCGGGTTCAGACGAAACCACAGCACAGAGACTGCACTCCTGGCCGCCACAGATGACATCAGACTACAAATGGACAACAGCGAAACCTCAGCCCTGATCCTCTTAGACCTATCAGCCGCCTTCGATACAGTCTGCCACCGCACCCTACTAACCCGTCTACACGAAGCCGACATCCAAGACAAAGCCCTCAACTGGATCTCCTCCTTTCTCTCCAGCAGAACCCAGAGGGTCCGACTCTCACCTTTCCACTCCAAAGCCACCAACCTCATCTGCGTCGTCCCCCAAGGCTCCTCACTAAGCCCAACGCTATTCAACGTCTACATGGCCCCCCTCGCACAACTGGCCCGCCAGCACAACCTCAGCATCTTCTCCTACGCCGACGACACCCAGCTCGTCCTCTCCCTGACCAAAGATCCTCACACCGCCAAAGCCAACCTTCACGAGGGACTGAAATCCATCGCCAAATGGATGAGCAACAGCCGCCTAAAACTTAACTCCGACAAGACGGAAGTCCTCATCCTCGGGCACAGCCCCTCGGCCTGGAACGACTTGTGGTGGCCCACCGCCCTGGGCCCTCCACCCACCCCAGCCAACCACGCACGAAATCTCGGCTTCATCCTCGACTCCGCCCTCACCATGTCCAAACAGGTCAACGCAGTCTCATCCTCCTGTTTTAACACCCTCCGTAAGCTCCGCAGGATCTTCAAGTGGATTCCAACAGGAACCAGAAAGACGGTACCCCAAGCCCTCGTCAGTAGCAGACTCGACTACGGCAACGCACTCTACACAGGCATCCCAACAAAAGACATCAAACGACTCCAACGCATCCAGAATGCATCCGCCCTCCTGATCCTCAACATACCCCGCCGATGTCACATCTCCCCTCACCTGAAGGACCTCCACTGGCTCCCCGTGGACAAGAGGATCACCTTTAAACTCCTCACCCACGCACACAAGGCTCTACACGACACCGGACCCACCTACCTGAACACCAGGCTCAACTTCCACGTTCCCTCACGTCAACTACGCTCTGCCAACCTTGCCCTCGCCATCGTCCCCCGAATCCAGCGCAAGACCTCTGGCGGCAGATCCTTCTCCTACCTCACCGCCAAGACCTGGAACGCACTCCCAACCTCACTACGCCAGACCCAGGACCTCCTCACCTTCAGGAGACTCCTCAAGACATGGCTCTTCGAACGATAGCAGCCCCCCACCCCCAGTGCCTCGAAACCCTAACAGGTACATAGCGCGCTTTATAAATTATTGATTGATTGATTGATGGGAGAGGTAGGCATTGCTGTAGTAAAAAACAAATTTGGGAGCTTTTCACTACCAGGGCATGTGAACGTAAGAGTACATGTCCTACTTTTAAATACATTGCACCCTGCCCTCAGGCCTATCCTATGTTTAACCTATATGTATTTAGTAAGAAAGTGTTGGGCCTGGCAAAATGTTTATTTTGCCATGTTGAAATAGCAGCTAGGAACTGCACACACAGCCTGCAATAGCAGGCCTAGAACATGTACTACTCAGGTGAGTGGCCCAATCAGTGCTGCAGGCCCACTAGTAGCATTTCGTTTACAGGCCCTGGGCACAGGTAGTGCCATTGTACTAGGGACTGGGGGGAACATTAAATATGGCAATTACGTATTAGCCAGTTCTACCAGCAAAAATTAAGTCAGCCAAGAGGAGGTTTGAAGGCAAAAAGTAAGGGGGAATC
The DNA here is from genome assembly GCF_031143425.1 of Pleurodeles waltl. Lineage (NCBI taxonomy): Eukaryota > Metazoa > Chordata > Amphibia > Caudata > Salamandridae > Pleurodeles > Pleurodeles waltl. The sequence goes on along the minus strand of NC_090446.1, from coordinate 1,326,262,251 downwards.
CCATGCAAAGGATACCAGTTCTATCAAGCAGCTTTTGGCATAAATGTTGGAAATGAGATGCCTTGCGATTCAGCCACCAAATATGACTGAAAGATCATTTATATAGTGCTACACCATTTGGCACTGTGAGGGCAATTCCTTCTAGAACCATTTTCCATAAACATCTCAGATGGACCTCATGGTTAATGTTGTCAAAAACCCATACCAAATCTGATTATAGCATTGCTGCTACAGCCTTTAAGTTTTCAGGGCCACATCCAGAACTGATTCAGTGTTCCTATTAAGACTACTGAATCTGTTCTGATACTTACTGGATGTGTTCAAGGTAGTCATAGTTAATAAATTCTCCTAAATTAAAGGTATTGTACCATCTCGTATCATTTGTATAGTGCTCCATTCCCCTAATGAAGTGTGTGGTTGGAAGGATGTTAGCGGTAGTATGTCCTATAAAAGAGATGTTGGGTGTGAGGAAAGGGAAATGTTCCCTGCATGGCTCTAGAGAGTATCCTCAATGCCTTCTAAACCCAGTCACTACTGTCATGTCACCGAGCTACAGAGGACTGACAACAGTGCAGCAAAGTGATCGTTGCTGGACAGGACTTGTTCTCTATTGTCTTCTTGGGGGAGCAACCTACCAGCTTCTCTTGTGTTTTGCAAATCGTTCTATGCGTCTTCTATTACTGGGTTCTACGACCATCCATGTAGAGTATGGATGTTGCATGTGTATGCATTACCTGTGTGTAGAGGTTACATGTGTAGTCGCTATGTGTGTGTAGATGCTGCATGTACACGTGTTACTTGTGTGTGGCAACCGAATGCTACATCTGGCTGAGGCCTCAGTGGGTTCCATTTTGTATCAGACATACTTTGGTGGTACCTAAGATGGGGGCTTAGAGGACAGCCCATATAACAGATGTATATAACAAGGCTCCCCAAAACATTCCGTCTATCCTAACTGTGGGCAGGCATAGGAATGCTGTTGGTGTACAAGAAGGAGACAGCAGGCCTCCTTGAACGTCAGATTTGTCCCTCAGCCCATTGCTCTGTAGAAGAGGCTACAACTCACAGTTTCATAGGCTGGTAAGTATGGCAGTCTCACTTCCATTTGTGCTGTGCTCTTGTTTTGGGTTGCTCATTAATGGAGACTCCCTGCCGCCACTCACTTCTCCTCTGATTCTTGTAACAAAGGCCATGGCTAGATCAATCTGTGTAGAAATAAGAAAAGTGCAGAACTGCTCAGAGTCAGACATAGATCTGAACTTCTAGGTTACACTATACATCTTAAGAGTAAAGATAGGGCAGAATTTTTTAGTTAGTGTGCCAAGATTTCTTGACCAGAAGATTGGGGTCCCACACTGCCGATGACTGAGAGATTTCTTTGAGTTCCAGTTTTGGGGTTCTGACTGCTAATGCCCCTTGCAAGGTTCAGGACCATCAACTCATCTGCCTGGAGAGGCTTTCTGCAAAATACTTCGAGTTAGAGAGGTGACTGACTGTGCAGGAGGAGCATTAGAGATGCAGTGCATGAAGAACACGCTGCCCTGAAGATGTTATAGTTGTAAATCGACACAGGGGCAACCTGCACCTAGACACTGAGAGTAAGGTCCGCAGGCCCAGATCTGCATCCCTAATAGAGAATGGCATCAACACATGTGGCTGTGGGTGGTCTGAAATTCATCAGTGAGTGAATTTCACTCTGGGATCTTGGACCAAGAAGTACTGCAGAGCTAGGCAGAGAGCGACTATCAGGCACTGCTGGATATACAAGATTAATTTCACTTGTGAGGTGAAGCCCAATATCATCTGGAGGAGTATCATGGCTGTGTTCCGGAAGGGGTAGCTGTTTGTTTAGGTGTGAGGTTTTGAGATTGGTCCCTAAGAAACCCCAAAAGGCAATATCTTATAACTGTGAGCTCTGTAACGCCCAGCATACCTCTGAGTGATGTGTGCTAGTGCTGTTTTGACTTACCTGAGGTTGCAGGCACCAGCACTCCTCGTATGAAGATAGGGCGTCAGCTGGGCCACAGCAGGAGGTGCACCATCCTTTCATGAACACTGGAAGGTACACTTACAGGCAATTCCTTAGCTAGCAGACTTCACAAACTCACTACTAAAGAACAGAAAGATACTGTGGCATTGCAGCCAAGATATGTGAGAACAATGCACCTATTTGGGTGGACCAAAATTATGAGCAATTGTGAGCGATCCAACAAGATTCAACCCAAATGGTCCCCATCAAGATTTCCCTCATAGAGCCAAAGGCCCATACACATTGCCTTAAAACATAGTGCTTAAATTGTTTCCAGTGAGTACCCCTGACCCATCCTGTCTGTGCCCATCCACGCCTGTACTGCGCTCAGCACCACTACTGCAGGTTCTCCCTCCCACGAAGATACACTATTACCGAGCTCTACACCTTGAACCCCAGATGCCGCAACAAACACTGCCACCTCACTGACCCACGCTCCACATTAGGACCTTTCACCTGAACCCACTGCCACTTCACCTGTCACAGCACACACACCAGCCCACCGACCAACCACACCCCTAACACACCACAGACACCACCTGAACATAAATACCACATTGCATGCGCCATTCTCAACACATACTCACTATGCAAGCATTCTACCAAATTATGGAATTTCACAGCCACCCTTGCACCAGACATTGTCTTCCTCACCGAGACCTGCCTCAACCCCACATCCGCCCCAGACATTGCCACCGCGATCCCCGAAAGATATAAAATCGTTCACCAGGACCGCACCAAAAAACCAGGGAGGAGGAATAGCCATCATCCACAAAGAGCCCATACAGTGCACCACCACCACTGAAAACCCTACGACCCCCATGGAACATCTCAATTTCAAGCTCCACACAAATGCTAAAACAACCATCAGGGGCACACTTGCAAACCGACTCACAGGTTGGAGCTCCAACTTCTGCAACACCATTGCAGACGTCATTGCACCCCTAGCCATAGATTCCAAGGACTACATTTTCCTTGGTGACCTGAATTTCCACATTGACGACCCCAACAACAACAACACTGCACACCTCAACATAATGAGCAGCCTTGGATTGACCCAGATTGTCCACGACCCAACACACACTACAGGACACACGCTGGCCTCTATTTTTACCTCCAGCACCAGCTTCAAATACAGCCATGTCACAGAACTCACATGGACCGATTGCTCCATCATTCACTTCAGCATCTCCAGCCCCCACAACTCCAACCCCAAAAAGACCAGCGGCCTCCACCGGAGATGGAGCAAAATTTCAGAGACCAGCTGGGCAGACGCCCTCAGAACCTCCAACCCCGCTACCACCACCAACATCAGGGAGTGAAACATTTGGATTACCAATTGCGCTGACAGCATCGTCACCATCAACAGCAATAACCAGAGAAAATCCTTCAAAAAGGCCAACTGGTACACCCAAGAGCTCAGAATAGCGAAACAAGACAGCAAATAGCTGGAGAAGAGATGGCGTGCCAGCAAGGATGCCTCTGACGGAGCAGCCTTCAAGACCTCCCTCAACCAGTACCACTGCCTCCGGAGGGCAACAAAGAAGACATCCATTGCTGCACGCATCAAAATCAGTACTAACAACACCAAGGAACTATTGAACATTGTTAAGGAATTCTCTAACCCGGCTGCCAGCGAAAACATCACACCCTCACAGGAGCTGTGCGACAACCTCCCTCACTTCTTCCATGACATGCAACCATATACAGATACTTCAAACTCCAACCCACACCTTGATTGATACGCCAGCACCGTAACTGACAAGAACCACACACTGACCACTTGGAACATCCTCTCCACCCAGGACATCACCCCCACCATGAAATCCATCCAGTCGGGAGCTCTTACAGACCTATGCCCACACCGCATCTTCAACCTTGGAAACCAAAGGATCGGCCAGGAACTCACCACCCTACACAACACCTCTATCACCACTGCAACATTTTCTGACGCCTGGAAAGAAGCCGAAGTCAGGCCACTATGCAAAAAATCTTCTGCCAAACCCAAAAAACTACCGGCCAATCTCCCTGCTCTCTTTCTCAGCAAAGGTAAAGGAAAAGATCATCAACAAGCAACTCATGCCATACCTAGAGCAGAACCAGCTACTCAATGCCTCCCAGTCTGACTTCTGCAGCAATCACAGCACCAAAACTGCCCTGATCGCAGCCACACACAACATCCAAACCCTCCTTGATTGAGGAGAAACAGCAGCTTTGATGCTCCTCGACCTCTTGGCAACCTCTGACACCGTATCCCACCACATGCTGATCGAAAGACTCCACCACATTGGCCTTCAAGGGGACGCACTCAGATGGATCACCTCCTTCCTCACTGGAAGAACAAAGAGGATCCACCTCCCACCTTTCAACTCTGAACCCAAGGAAATCACCTGCGGTGTCCCCTAGGGCTCATTCCTCAGCCCCACGCCCTTCAACACATATATGACCCCGATGGCCAACATCATCAGATCCCACGGTCTCAACAAAATTTCCTGTAGAGACAACACCCAACTCATCCTCTCAGTCACCAACACCCCCTCCTCCACCAGAGACAAACCTCGCTGACTGGATGAAGAACAACTGCCTACAGCTGAACACAGACAAGACAGAAGTACTGATCTTTGGCAATGGCGCAACACATGGAAAGACTCCTAGTGGCCATCAAACCTAGGACCTGCACCCACTCCCTCCGACTATGCCAGAAACCTCAGAATCATCATTGACAACAAGCTCACCATGAAATCACGTCAACGCTGTCTCCTCTGTCTGCTTCAATTGGCTACTCCTACACATGAGATGCACCGTGACACAGGCCCTCATCACCAGCTGACTTGACTATGGCAATGCCCTTTATGTAGGAAACCCCCCATACCTCTACAGAGACTTCAAACTATACAGAACGCCGCAGCCATACTCATCCTCTGCCTTTCCTGACAAACCCACATCACACCCCATCCCAGGAAACTCCACTGGCTTCCCGTACAGAAGAGATGCCACTTCAAGCTGCTGATCAATGCACACAAGGCTCTACACAACCGAGGACCCAACCCACATACATACACCATCTCCTGAACGTCCACCAACTGTTGAGAAGACTACTCTTTGCCTCCCTTTGATTTGCCCATACTCCCCGCATCTAGCGAAGCAGAAGTGGAGGACGCTCCTTCTCTCACATTGCAGCAAAAACCTAGAACAGCCTTCCCATGCACCTCCGGAACATCACTTCACTTCTGAAATTCTGAATGGCCCTCAAGGCCTGGCTGTTTGAATAAGCCTTCAGGACCTGCAGGCGCCTGGATAGGGAAACATCCTTTTTTACGACTTTTTTTTTACGAAAGTCGTGGTTAACGAAAGCGCAACAACGCTTTTTTTAACCACGACTCCGTTTTTTTGTGCCTTAACTACGAATGTTCTGAACAACGAACATGCGTGGTTAAGGTACAAAGAAGGGAGTTGGCGAAGGAGGACGACGCAGGTGACAAGGGGTTGACTAAGGTAAGTGGTGGGTTTAGGGGAGGGGGCTGGGGTGTGGGGGTTTTTAGGTTTTGAGGTGGGGTTGGGGGTGGGGCGTTTTTGGTTTTGGGGAGGGGGTGGGGGTTAGGGGGTTTTAGGTTTTGGGGTGGGGTTGGGGGGGTGGGGCGTTTTTGGTTTTGGGGAAGGGGTGGGGGGTTAGGGGGTTTTAGGTTTTGGGGTGGGGTTGGGGGGGTGGGGCGTTTATGGTTTTGGGGAGGGGGTGGGGGTTTTAGGTTTTGGGGTGGGGTTGGGGGTGGGGCGTTTTTGGTTTAGGGGAGGGGGTGGGGATTAGGGGGTTTTAGGTTTTGGGGTGGGGTTGGGGGGTGGGGCATTTTTGGTTTTGGGGAGGGGGTGGGAGGTTAGGGGTTTTAGGTTTTGGGGTGGGGTTGGGGGGGTGGGGCGTTTTTGGTTTTGGGGAGGGGGTGGGGGTTTTTAGGTTTTGGGGTGGGGTTGGGGGGTGGGGCGTTTTTGGTTTTGGGGAGGGGGTGGGGGGTTAGGGGGTTTTAGGTTTTGGGGTGGGGTTGGGGGGGTGGGGTGAGGGATGTAGGGTGAATGGTGCCTATTAGTAATTGTTTTATCAGGAATGCCTTTACAATGAAATATCGTTGTTAAGGCATTCGTGGTAAAATCATTAGTAGTAAGAACGAGGTCGGTGTTCCGACCTCGTTGTTAAGGTTAGTAGTTGTTTTTAAGTCGGTGTTCCGTCGTATAATCGCCTGGATACCCTATTGGGTGATTATATGTGCTTTATAAAACCAGTTGGGAAGAGTAACAGTGTTACTTTGAATTTTCATACCCAGTGATGCTTAGGAGGTAGCAGAGAGATTCATGTCTTAAGGAAACATCCAGTGTGGACCCAGATTCTTCCTCAGTGTATTTTCCTTTCTACTATTCCCCTTGCCTCCGAGGGCTGTTGTGACTGCGAGATTTTCATATTTCTCCAGTGATAACAGGGCTTGGGAGACACAGGAAGTAGGCTTCTGGATACTCTTTCTCGTACAAGAATTTAAATGCTACAATTTGTTGTGAGTTGCATATCCATGACAGCTGGCTGCACCATGAGGCTCTTTATAGATACTGAGTGCTGAGTTTCAAACCCCATACCTCCTCCCTGATTCAGCCTTGGACTGCTCAACTTTGCTACCCACCGAGTCAAGTGCTAATGGGGTGTGCTTGGTGATCAGTAGCAGGGTTAAGACATAGCTGTCAACTGAACCCAGTGACTCCTGATTGCCCCAGGTCTCCTGTATACCATAATTGGCGGCAAGACATGAGGATCACTGGATTTCTGTTCCAGTAGATATTAATCTCAAAGAATAAATCCAGCTTTTCCCAGACAATCTGCACATAAGGATGGCAGACAGTAAATAAGAAGCCTGGCTGGCAGGGAGTTCTGACTTCAGCAGAGCTGCTCATGTGGCGGCTCCATTGAAGGTACTGAAGCTTTGTTGATCAGCCGTCATGTTTAATGCAGCTGCTCAGCAATGATAATGACCCTGCCTACCACCATGGGTTTTGTGGCTTCCTTACCGCCACGAAAACCATGGCGGTAGGCACTATCAGTGACAGGGAATCCTTTCCCTGTCACTGACAGAGGTCTTCCCCACTCCTACACCCCTCCCCAGATTCCCCTCACCACCTCCTTCCTCTCTAACCCCCCCTCTTCATTCACGCCCCTCCCTTCGGCGGTGGGCGGTTTTTACCGCCAATGACAAAATGAAGTCCATAATCTACTATATTAATCAACAATAACAGTGTTACTGAATATTAAATTAAAGTGGCTCACTATAGTGTTCAGTATGATTTGATGGCCCTGACAAACTTCAATACCAATTCAGCAAAGCGCACAATTGATTTCAATACTACCTGTTTCATATCGCCCATAAATAATAGAAAGCGTTTTAAACTTTGTAAGTTCTATTTAAAGTTCCTGGTACAACACATCAAGTTAGGCCTCTGAAGAATGTTGCAGTTCTTCAGCATCTTTTTACAAGGTTAGAGTACAAAAAAATCACACCAGATTAATTGATATCCCAAATAGGGAAGTTGAGCTTATCCTGGAAGCCCCGTCCCATGTTCCATCTAGACAATACTTAATTTCAGTGCCTTGTGAAAAAGAAATGTCCTTCTGAGGATGTATAACCCTTGTTTATTTTGAAAAATACACACCCGACGTGGATCGAGTTATAGTAGAACTTTGTGACGGGGTCATGCTATTGCCAAGCTAAACATAATGCAATTATCCTTCTCAGAAGCGGAGGAGACACCTGTGATATGTAGTTTTAACGCAAAAGTACCAAAACATACAGAAGGAATTGACAGGGGAGGAATTTAAAGAACATGGTAACCATCACAATATAGTATCATATATAGTACTAGTATACTTGTGCTCACAGACCCCAAACACCTTACCTATTACATTGTTTCTTGTGTGTTTGCCTTTGAACATTTATATCTCTCCGTGGCTAGGCTCATGTTAAACAAATACCACATACATACATTCAAGGCTAATAGAATCACTTATGTGAATAAATTACTTACATCTGGAAGGAAAAGTAAATAAGAGATTTAACTTTATTTAGTACCGTTTTGGGACTACAAAGGATAAGATGGGCTTTTTGTGGGACTGAAAATTAAAGCAAGTTGTTTTCAGGAAATTAACATAACGAGAGAATGTAATAATTAACCAATAGAATGTTAAAAGAAACACGTGAAAAAATGTATTTAATGAAAAAGAATTAGGGGGTCATTACAACCTCGGTGGTCTTTAAAAAGACCGCCGAGGCTCCGGGAGTCAGAATACCGCCATTGCCGGTGGTATTCCTGGCTCCCTATTATGACTTTTCCGCTGGGCCAGCGGACGGTAACAGTGTTAATGCGCGACGGGGCTATGCCTGGGGGCCCCTGCACTGCCCATGCCAAATGCATGGGCAGTGCAGGGGCCCCCCGGGGCACCCTAAGTCCCCTTTCCGCCAGCCTTTCAATGGCGGTGTTTACCGCCACGGACAGGCTGGCGGTCGGGGACTCATAATCCCCAGGGCAGCGGTGATTGCACCGCTGCCCTGGGGATTATGACCGCCAGGCGGAAGCCTGGCGGTATAGTGGAGGGGCCGGCGGTATGGCTGTGGCTATTGCGCCACGGTCATAATAGCTGGCGGAACACCGCCAGCCTGTTGGCGGTGTTACTGCCAACTTACCGCCGGCCGCCAGGGTCATAATGACCCCCTTAATCTTTGTTTTAGTCCCAAGCGTTTCCCTTCCCACATGGTTGTTAAATATTTTCTGCGTTATGGATTCATCTGTAGCATGGACACTGAAAAAAGTCATACTAATGCTGTTTTTAGAAAATAATGAAGGCTTTGTGTCTGACCCATTCAACTTGCGCTCCTTTCAGGCTTCAGCTAGAGGATGAAAATATGTCACAAAGGATTCCAGCTAAAGTTGCTATTGTATACATATTTCAGTCACAGCTGATGTTCAGCTAATTTTTGAACCAAAAATCAAAGCAGTGTCAAAAATGCACCATGGTCTGTAGCATAATGTGTCAAAAGTACACATTTTGCAGAGTGTAAAACAGCACACAATCTTGTTTCAGGTGTTCACAATATTTACGATTTCAAACTGCACGGGATTCTCCGAGTAGATGCTTGTCAAACTTGAATCTATACAAAAAGATAGTTTATTCGATTTATGTGGATAAAGGAAATGCAATCAATCATTCATCAAATGGCAGGCCGTTGCAGAATTGACAGAATTAACTGCTTGTTGAGGAGCTCGTATAAATGAGAGTTATTTGTTTAGTGGACGATCTCACACCATAAACCAAAACTAGCTGAAGGATCGTAGTGAACTTTATACACATAAAATCCCAGGCCTAGCCTCTGTAAATCCAGATCCATACTTGATGTTGTGGGATATTCAGATGGGATATTTTCTACTATAAATCGAAAGGAAACAAATGTAGACAATATATTTCACTGATGCAAGTGCTATTGGCTTTGCCAATGTGTTTTAGCCATGTTGTGCACCAGCTTGGCCACTGTTCAACATAGCTAAAGGTTAGTGGTGGAGCAGAGAGTGGAGTGCTGTAGAGTGGAGTATTGTGTTGTGCAGCAGACTGGCATAGAGTGGAATGGAGTGGCAAAGAGTGGAGTAGAGTAGAGTGTTGTGGAGTGTCATGGGGTGGAGTGGCATAAAGTGGAGTGTTGTAGACTGGAGTAGATTGAAGTGGTGTAGGATTTTGTAAAGTGGAGTGTTGGAAACAGAAGGAGCATGGAAGGGTGTAGAGTGGAGCATAGTAGCGTGTCACAGTCTAATGGAGTAGAGTGTTGTAGAGAGTTGTAGAGTGGAGTAGAATACAGTGGCGTAGAGTGGAGTAGAATACAGTGGCGTAGAGTGGAGTGCCGTAGAGTAGAGTGTGCGAATGCAGTGTCCCCAACATAAAAGCTGGGAAATACAGACATAGGATACTTTAATTTAAGCTTTGATATACTTTTCGAAATTGTGAGCAGAAAGTGCTTGAAAGAAATTTATCGTTTTATTTCAGCCATAGCCGGTTTAGCACACTGCAGGCAAGAGAGTTTTTGTGAATTGTGTGCCACCCTCTCGCTTTCTTGCTAAACATCAACACATCTTAAGGGTCCTGCCGATTAAACATGGATTTTTTAAAGAAACCCTGGCGAAAAAGCGTTGGCCACCAACGAACTGTTCCAGGATCTCCGACAATACCATGCAATTATTTGATGAATTAATAGTATGGTATCACAGAGGGATTATACATGGTTGGCCATAATATCTGGCTAGTGTTTCTTTTGAAATGATAACACCACTAAATGACAGTTCCAAGCAGCTACTATAATTAAATTAAGATCCCTTGGGACAAAAACGCTAATAACCTGGTTGAAGAACGCTATTATTATGGCAGAGCCACCAGTGCAGACTCTGTCATCCTGTATGTTAATGTTGGACGTTTAGAAGGATCGTCTCTCCTCGGTTAGTGGCAAAAGTAAGTTCAACGCCGTCCATTTGTTGCTCCGTTACAAATATGTCAATTTACCCAGGATCCAAGAATGGTGTATCCCAGCTGGTGCAGAGCCGCTAACATGTTTACTCTTTACTGTGAGCGACTCGCATTTGGATTGGACAGCCCATAAGTGTTTAGACTGTTATATTTATATTTTCCTGTTATTTTTTATATGCGCTTATAATACTCTTTGTCGGGCCTCCTTCCTTTTTCATTGAAGTTTTAGCTGCATTTTTAACCACGTGTTGTAACATGGACTTACACCATACCTGAAACTTTTTGTGTGTAAATGGGTATTTACATTTGTATGTTATACATAAGAACTATTAATGTCGGGTCGGGCGGGGTGCTTTAGTCAGTTGTTTGGCACTCTGCATGCACAAAATGCCTTCTAAACTGGTAAATATTGTATTTTACTGCCCACCTTGCGATTACTGCACATGACACTTCTGTAGTTAAACCGTCATCGGTTTGAGATCTATGAGATTATGGAGAAATATTTTTGCTGAAACCAATATAAAACTTGCGGTTTGACTGACGTCTCTGTTTATGGGATCTCTCCTCCAAAAAAGCAAGACAGTGTCTTGCGACCTGATTTAAAGTTTGGCAGATGGAGTAAAGCCGGTCAGAGTGGCGGAGGACTTTTCGTGCCAATCTGCCATTACTCTGTCTGCCAAATATAGAATTCACTGCTCGACCAGCAGTGAATTCTATGGGTTTGCTTGAACCACTGTCACGGCGTTTCATACAAAGCCATTTAAAAGTTGGATGTGTGTCTATCATTGGTGACGGACGCTAACACCAAACTTTTAAAAATGTCTACTTTTCTTTAAAAAATCCTCCCAAAGCAGAGAGTAACAAGTATTAGAAAAACCAATAGGTCCTGCCGATTTGAGAGCTTTTGGCTTTGACAATGTCTTTTAGCCATATTGTACAGCAGAGCAGCGTGGCTGCTCTTTAGCTAACCTTAGTGGCATTGCATAGAATAGAATGGCATAGAGAAGAGTGGCGTAGAGGAGGGTGGAGTAGAATGGTGTAGAGTGAAGTGGCATAGAGTATCACAGAGAGGAGTGGTGTAAAGTGGAGAGGCGTACTGTAGAGTGGCACACAGTAGAGTGGCGTAGAATAGAGGTGAGTGGCTTAAAATGGAGTGGCTTTGAGTAGAGTGGTGTAGAATAGAGTGGAGCTGTGTAGAGTGGAGTGGAGTGGCATAGAGTAGATTGGTATAGACTGGAGTGGCATAGTGTGGAGTGGCATACAGTAGAGTGATGTAGAGTGGTATAGTCTTGATTGGAATAGCATATGTTATGTTATAGGCATTTGTAGAGCGCACTAAACCCAAGGGTATCAAGGCGCTGGCAGAAACCTGCTCAAGGCAGATGAAGACTTACTTATTCAAAGCCATTCTGAGTAAAAAGCCAAGTTTTCAGATGTTTTTTGAAGATTGAAAAGATTTCTACATCTGGAATGTCAGACGGCAGGATATTCCATAATTTGTTTGCTCCCACCGAAAAAAGCCCTTCCTCTCCATTTGACTCTACGAAATCTAGGGACAGTTGCCAGTATGCAAGAGAAAGATCTAAGAGGTCTTGGAGGTACTTACCAATGGAACATGGCATTAAACTGTTCAGTGTTTTTAAGATAAAGGGCTTTATGGACCACACACAAGACTTTGAAAACAATTCTCTTTCGGATGGGAAGGCAGAACCTGCAGACCTTCCCTAAACGAAACCTACATGGGAATATTCAGAACAAGCTGAGCAGCAGCCGTTTGGATCACCTGCAGCTTGTTAATACCTCTCTTATCCATATTAAGATAGAGGGAATTACAGTAAACTAATCGGGAGGGGATAAGAGCAATGACAACCGTCTGTCGTAGTTCATCAGGGATGAAAGGGAAAATCTTCCTCATTACTCTGGTAATATAAAAACCAGTGTTGGACGTATGACTGAATGGCTGTTGAAGTTCAAAGAATGATCAACTAAGACACCCAGGTTTCTGGCAGAATCCACAGCGGTGGGAAGAGATTCACACTCCTCGGGCCACCAGGTATCAGACCATCTTGAGTTCTGGGCACCAAAAACCAGCACCTCTCTCTTTCCAGCATCACGTTTGAGTGCATTGCTGCTCATCCAGTTCTCAATGCTGGACCTACACTGCCTAAAGGACTGGGCGTCAGAGGTCACATAATTGGAAATCGTCATAATTATCTGCGTGCCATCAGCATAGGATTGAACCTCGAATCCAAAGGACCAGACCAGGGCTGCTAGAGGTGCCACACAGATGTTAAAGAGAGTCGGACTCATCGCAGAGCCCCGGAGGACTCCACAAGGAAGACTGAAGGCGTCAGCCTTGAAGTCCCTGCAATTGACCACTTGGACTCTGTCCGTGAGGAAGGAAAATAGTAGACTAAGAGCACGGACACCCTCCCCCCCAAGTTCCTCCAGCCGTTGAATCATCCGAGCAGGCCAAACCATGTCATATGTAGTATAGGGAGGCTTAGATTAGAGTGGCATAGAGTAGAATGGTACAGAGTGAGGTGGAGTGGAGAAGGGTGGCAGGGAGTAGGGAGGAGTGGCGTACATTGGCACAGAATGGAGTAGAGTACAATGGCTTAGAGTAGAGTGGTGTATAATGGAGTGGCGTGGCATAGAGTGGAGATGAGTGGTGTGGAGCGGTGTGGGGTGGTGTGGAGTGGCTTAGACTGGAGTTGCATAAAGTGCAATATAGTGGAATTGTGGGGAGCGGCATACAGTGGAATAGCATGAACTGGAAAGGTGTGGAGTGGAGATCCGTAGAGTGGAGTAGCATAGAGTGGATTGGAGGAGAGTAGAGTGGCAATGCGTGTCATGGAGTAGAGTTGAGTGGTATGTTGTAGAGTGGAGTAGAGCATCATAGAGTGAAGTGGCGTAGGATGTTGTAGAGTTGAGTGCCTTAGAGGGAAGGAGCATGGAATGGTGTACAATGTAGTGTAGTAGAGTGCCACAGACTGAAATGGAGTAGATTGTTGTACAGTGGAGTAAAATAGAGTGGTGTAGAGTGGAGTGTTGTAGAGTGGAGAAAATTAGAGAGTGTGGGTGCAGTGTCCACAACATAGATGCTGTGAAATACAGACATAAGACGCTTTCATTTAAGCTTTGATTTACTTTTCGGTTTTGTGAGCAGAAAGTGCTTGAAAGAAATGTATTGTTTTACTTCAGCAAAAGCCTGCTTAGCGCAGTGCAGGAGTGACACAGAGCAGAGTGGTATAAAGTGGCATTGATTGGAGTAATGTAGGGTAAAATGGCATAGAGTGAGGTAGAGTAGAGAAGAGTGGTGTTGAGTACAGTGGAGTAGGGTGTCATTGAGTAGTGTGGCATGGAGTGGCATTGTTTTTCAATATGGAATCCCTAAGTAAACACACTTGCTTTGCCCTTGGCAAGCCCAGGAGTGAGGATCATTAGTCCTTTCCTGAAGTGGCGCTTCAACTGGGGCACCTGCTACGTTTATATTTGAAAGTGCTTCCTGTTAAGGTTTAATTTCTTTGAAATGAGCATAATGGCCAGAACGCAAACTCACCTGCTCGGTTATCCAACAAGAGTCCACAGTTTTACACAAAAATGTCTATCCAACTGGAGTACTTTCTACTGGTTAGTTACTAAGTGCTACCTCGTTGGGTAAATGGCCAGTGTCCAGCAGTCTCCCTCCCTGGGCCAGTTTAAGCCCCAGGGATCCCATCCCCCAGTGTCCACTACAATTTAATGGGGGGGCCACGTGGTTACCTCTCCCAGGGCCAATTTCCACCCCAGGGACCCCATCCCCTGGGGCCCTGGCATCATTAAATGGAGGAGGGTGTTATATAGCTATTTTAGCTATGTTTTTAGACATGTTATTTCAGCAAACTCGGCCTGCCGTTGTGCACTTTAGCCCAGTTACATTTTATTTCAGCATCGCTTTGTTTTTCTAGCTTTAGCCACATTTGCAGTGTTGTTTTATTTTCTCTATCAGTTGTTCTTTCGCCTGGGAAAGCATTACGTTCTTAGGCGCAGCATTCATTTCACTTTGTGCTTTCCTCAAGGCTGCAGCCAGATATGGTTGCTGGCAAAAGTAGTATGATGTGCCTCTGACATTCACAGAAACATACATATCCTTACATGGGGACCTTTTCTTACAGCATCGGCTGTTCTATTAAAAAAAAGGTCTCTGTCCCATACACTGTAGAGTAAGATTCCAGCCAGATGACCATGACTGTATGCCGATTGCCTTCGCTACAGCTGCTTGCTTAGACTGCCAAATCCCTGGCCTACATGGGGATGGTGTCTTCTTAGACACAGGCTTCCTTGCTCAGGTATGGGGGATGATGTCTTCCCAGGGGAGAAATGTGAAGGGAGGATTAGGGTTTATAATGCTGTGCTCAAACATGGCTTAGGTGGTAGGAAACATATATATATATATATATTCCAAGTGACAGCATGGTGGGACTGTTCTTGTGTTTCACTCTTCTTGTTACCATTTTGCTTCTAGCTTATTTTTATCAACCTAGTTATTGCAATACATGCCATTTTATCTAAGATGCAGTTACTTCAATAAACCTTATTGAACTATACTCTGATTCTGTTTGTCTTTACCTGTGTGAGACTAATGTAACTATGAGAAAAGGATGAGATCCGACCGACCACGATTCCCCTGAGGAGTCATCTCTTTCATGTGCCTGGTTGCCACAATCATCCCTGCTCTTGGGTGGAGATGAGGCACTGCTAGTTAGCCGGAAAACCCGGATTAGGCCGACAGGTGTCACATGGTGTGGGATTGGACTCAGTTCCCCACAATTCAGGTGATTCTGCTGCCCAAATCCAGGAGTCTCATTAGGATAATGAGAACCTACGTAACATGGTGCCGCCAACATTTGGTCAGGCACTAATTTTCAGATCCTCCTAAGTACCTCTGTCTCACTATGTGCTAAAGGCACCTCAGTACTATATACGGAGACATCCGTGGTATTGAGGATTTCCTCCTCAGCTCGGTAGGTAGTACCTATCCAGCGCTGTAGGTTGTTCAAACTTGAACCTTAAAAGGATCAATCCCCATTTGGTGTCCTTTTCTCTGAACAAATACTTTTACCATTACCATGGTGAATCCGCAAACGGTAGTAATTGCAGTAAACATGCGACCACCCCTCACTGCACATTTATTGGCAAATGGCCTCACAGGCCAGGGGGGTCCAGTCACACTTGTTGTTGAGGCTCATCCGGCCTACAGAACAGAAACATTTTATTCTTGGGTCACCTTTCCAGCAGGTGATGGGAACACTAACACATTTCATTACTGCACACCTGCTAACATACTTGCACGTTACAGAGCTTATGCATACTTAGAGATACCTCTATCTTATCAAGACTATAATAATTGGCTTGAAGGCACCCTACCACATACAATAGTACACGTTAGGTTACGTCCTCTGAGCAATGATCGTCCTACCTGGCCTTTACTGGCCACATATACACCGCACCCTGATGCAGCAGCCTTGGCGGTAGGTGAAGTTTGCCGCTTATATACAGAGCTCACAGCAATATACAGACTGTTAGTATAGTTTGTAGTGCAGACATTAAATACCAACCCAGCACGTGCTGCCACAGCTACGCCAGGCATTAATTCTGCAACTGTACATTCGATCATGGGTAAAGTACCCACCAAGCAGGGGGAGATTCTGTTTTGGGTAGTTCAAAAAATCAATGCGCTGGAAGCAGTTTTTCCCCATACGGGTCCTCAGGATAAACATAGAATACTCACTAGGTGCTTGCCATTTGGGATGGTTCACGCAGTAGATAACTGTAATAGTTGGGGCATGGTGTTTGCCATGCTCCATCCTACCGCACACAGTACACCAACATTTGCCAATCTTCCGGAGGTGTTAAAACAAATTCATGATGAATACGGGGATGACCCCAGCCCTTGATTTGGGGATGGAATTGATGGTCAATTT
This sequence comes from Pleurodeles waltl, assembly GCF_031143425.1. Taxonomy (NCBI): domain Eukaryota; kingdom Metazoa; phylum Chordata; class Amphibia; order Caudata; family Salamandridae; genus Pleurodeles; species Pleurodeles waltl. The sequence continues at coordinate 1,326,245,723 of NC_090446.1, read as the reverse complement.
TGCCACAGTATCTTTAATAATATTGAGTAATCTCAAAGGAGAGGCAGTTGCATTAGCAGTGCGTATGCGGCTCTGGGACGTTCCTGCACAGGATCAAAAACATGAGCTGCCTAAGATTATTGCCAAGACCTACTCTAGTATTTCAAGATAGTGTGGGAGCCAGACCCCTTAAACCACAATTACAGGGTAAATCCAATACAGATTCTACCAAGCAAGCACCTGAAGGTTCTAGAAAACGCTTGGATAAAAAACAACCAAAACCTAAAAAAGAAAGAACAGAATCTCTGCATTCGGAGACCCCTCAAAATAGCTATAATCTTAGAAATAGTGATGATATAAAAACGCCGTAGAGATATCAACATACTGATACATGTCAATCTTGTTCCTTTCATGACTCACTGGAAAAACACAGTGAGAGAGGTGGGTGGTCAGAGCAGCGAACAAAGTATGTGAAACCAAGAAAGAACTCACAATGCTCATCTGAAGTTTCTGTTAAGAAAGAAGAGAAACTTCCCCAACAAAACCCCCTTAAAAAAAAAAAAGTGGCAGCAGTTGCAATACGACATGCTACTTGGAACTTGGGAAGAGGGCTTTACTGAAGAATAGTAAGTGGTCACTGGCACTGCTAGACAGTGCAGCAAAGGTCACAATAGTTTGCCGGGAATTTAAGAGCATCTGGAGGTGAAAGCAACTGATGACCTCTTACAAGTTGAGAATGTGGACACACGTGGCTCCACACCCAATAGGGTGTATAAAGTAACTATAAAGTTCAAAAGAAACATTCAGCGCAAAGTAGATGCCATCTTTTGGATCACGTTGTTACCATATATGATATTTTGTTGTCCGAGAAGGATTGGTCACCGGAATTTGTCCATAATCTCCCTTATGGGGAAGAGGTTATTGAATCCTCTTTCTCGCCCCTTGTTCCCAGAAAGCTCATAGAAATTCAAACCATTGATTGGGCAGTGGTGCAGGCACCTGCGTTATATCGGAACCACGTAGGGTGGGATAAAGATTCCTCCTGTCATGTAATGCCAATTAAATCCCAACCCCAACCTCAACCCCAATATCTAATAAAGCATGAAGCTAAAGAACCATTGAGGGCAAACCTCACACAGTTAGACTACCAGGGCCTAATTGTCCCCTGTGTCTCACCAATGAACAATCCATTGTTCCCCGTAGCTAAAACAGTCATGCACTTACATTTGCTATACAAAATGCACACAGCACAGCACTTATGAACAATATAGTGCGCAAGAAATATAAAACAACCTTGGATATTCCCAGTGGATTTTTCTGTCAAACTGTAGCATCTGAAAGTAGAGACTTAACAAGTTTCAGCGCTTTAGGCTCTCTGAAAAAAAATTGCCGACTCCCACAAGGGTACAAAAACAGTCCAGGACTGTTTTCAACTTGTGTCACATCCATTTTACACGACATTGACCCTGAAGTGTTGTCCTACGTAGATGACAACTAGCTCACGGACGATGACTACATGCAACATGTTGTGGGATTTGCCGAATTAGGCTACAAATTAAATTTAAAAAAAAAAGAAAAATAGCTTTCCTTAGTGTCCTTTTTTGGGGAGACAAATTATGAGATGAAGGCAAGAGACTAGCGCCCCATTTTTAGAAAAATGCTTGTAACTACAACGACCAAACACCATCATAAAGCTCTAGTCTTTGTTGGGCTTTTTAAACTTTGGCCGAACATACATTCTAGATTATGCACAACGCATTAAAACTTTATATGACTTGATACGTACTGTCTTTTCCAGTAAATACTGGACAGTCAAACACACACGCATTCTCAGAGCATTACAACAAGACATGCTTGCAGCTAATCACTTACACACAAGGGAGAGCAAAGAACACTTGGTCATCAGAGTAATTGCTGGTGCCATTGGTTTCACCGATCTAACGTTCAATGAGGGTGAGACTGTCCCAATTGCATACTAATCACATTTGTACTCTACAGTAGAGCAACACTTTGCTCCCACTGAGAAAATATTCACTGCTGCTCAGATGGCTGTCATCAAAGAGAGACCTCTGGCCCAGGGGAAACATATCATTGTCGTATCTCTGATCCAGGCCGTTAAGGCTGTTTCTAAAGCCAGCGTTCCCAATGCTAAAGCACCACATGCATGTTGGATTAATGGGCAATGTCTCAGAAGGCCACTGATGTTGACTATATTTTTGACTCAAAATTACAAACTCAAGAATGTTTGCAATACGAACTTGAATACCACATTCCTGCAAATACATTGCCTATTGAACAATATCAAACTATTATGTACACTGGTGTACACTGATGGCTCAGCACAACCTGCCATAGGCACAAAACATCAATACTCCGCTGATTGCGCAGTCGTGAGTGGCTACATGAAGGATGATGAATTCCATCCACCACATACTTATACACAAACCTTAGGGGACTGCACTGCACAATTGGCAGAGCTCAAAGCTCTGGTGATGGCACTGGAATACAAGGATCCAGAATAGCTAACGTTAATCGTTTGTGATTCAAACTACTGTGTCCAGACCTTCAATGAATATCTGCATTACTGGCACTAGAATGGGTTCAGAGATTCAAAAGGCAAAACCATCAAGCACAGACTTCTGTGGGGGAAATTAGCGGATCTGAAGGAAACACTATCTTATGTCCATGTTGTACATACATTAGGGCATCAGGGTGTTGGAATACACATTGCTGGCATTACCTTGGCTGATGAAGCAGCCAAATCAGCATCAGCTATGCCTTCTGTTGCTGCAGTAACTCGTTCACAATGAAATTGGATGATGAAACACTGGCTGTTATGAAAGCATCGGCTGACGGCACGCCCATGTTAAAGGCATATCCTGCCAAATATTCCTACTGCATATGATGCCTCAAAACTGCCCTGGTCGTAATACAAGGGATGGGTAATCGTGTGATTGCCAACAAAGATCAAAGACCAGAGTTGATCAAAGCAGCACATGAGGGAGTTGCTTCTGCCCATGCTGGTGTGGCGGCTCCAATATCATTGTTCCAAGCATGTTACTGGTATCCTTTGCTGTGACATCTGCAGCAAATAAAAGGTCCACCGTCAAACACCCACTGCAGACACCACTCTTAATTTCCAACAAACCTTTAAATTGTGTGTACCACCCTGGTCCCCTGACGCCTGACAGTGCATACAAATACATTTTAGTCACTCATGCTTCAGATTTCTTTGGGTTTGGCCACAACACTCTACTGACGCTCAAACTGTTATTAAAGATTTGCAAGTCTTTATTGGCACATATGCAGTTGCGGCTTTCCACTCGGACCAGCGCCCGGCTTTCACCTTAAGGGCTTTTAGGGATGCCATGGCTTTGCTAGGAGTCCAACTGCATTGTTTGTCTCTATTTCATCCCGAGGGACATAGTGTCGTGGAGTGAAGAAACCAGGATCTAAAGCAATCCTTAACAGCCAGAGTATTAGGCAAGGGTCGTGCTCAGCTGTATGGAGTCCAGAGAGCACTTAATAATCTGGACAGAAGATCCCGGGGGGGGGGGTGTACCTCATACGAATGCCTGTTCGGAACACAAATGTATGTTCCAGATCTTGATGGTTTATCTGCCGCCTCCGCGATCTCCTGGCATGGAGGCGGCGATACACCATTTGACATAAATGAACTTGTCACTGTCTTACAGGACTTACAACAGTTCAGTGACGACAACTCATCTGCCAGTGCTGCCTCCTTGGGAATAAGGGACGTACCAATAACATCTACCAGATAGATTTCAAAAGTCGGGGATCTACTGCGTGAAAAGATTGCTGTGAAAAAGTAGTCCGTCCTTCTTATCATGCATCGGTTCCAGTCCTGGGAGTACATGGTACCAGAGCTGTCATTCTACCACCGCTGCCTTGTTCTAAAGAAAATCACTTTGTCTCCAACGACCTTGTCAAGCTATACCATATGGCTGATCATGCACAGCAGACCTAGAGGACTCCTGGGTGGTACCCAAATCCCTCTCACTACAGACCAGGATTTTCTCTACAGGTTTTAAGCAGCAACACTGGCCCCCCTCTGAGCTTGGGAAGGGTGGGAAATTATCTTTCATTAGTTATATTAACTTCTGCAACAAGTAACGTCAACAATGTTGAGTGGTTCTACTCAAATTCTACACAAACGGATAGTATAATCTACTATGAACCACTGCGAGAGACTTCTGTCAGCTCTCATCTTCCAAACACGGCTCCAGTTTTTGCATGAACTGCTTCTGGATACTTTGCCGACATCAATGACAATTTCACCAACCTCTTCTGTAACTGAACTGTCAAGAGCACGTAAACTGATATTTTGGCTCAAAATCAACTTTCATTCTTCCATGGAACTATCTGTGGATCTTATTGACTATATTTGCTTTCCTCCTTTGGATTGGGTTTGCCATCGTTTTGTTTTTATTGATACATTGGGCCAGATGTATCAAGCCTTTTTGCATTCGCAAATGGTGCGAATGCCCGTTTGTGAATGCAAAAATGCCTTTCAGTATTTATGAAAGGCATTCGTAACGCAAATTTAAGGAATCGCTAAAATAGTGATTCCTTAAATTTGCAAGCCTGTGTAGAGAATCGCTAATTGCGATTCTCTAAATAAGAAATCACAAATAAGGAATCCTTATTTGCGATTTCTAAACCACATGTAACAAGCAATTCCTTAATGCGAATTGGGCATTAAGGAATCGCTATTACCACCAAGTTGAACTTGGTGGTAACCATGTGCAAATTAAAAAAATGCATTAAAAATGCATTTTTAAAATTGACATGTAACGCACACATGTCCCTTTGGCATGTGTGCGCCTTACATGTCCTTAAAAAACTTCTTGGGGTACAGCAGAGGGGGCCTTAGGCCCCCAGAACCCTGTGGTTTGCTTTTCCCAAATTTGCGAATTCCAGTTAGGAATTCGCAAATTTGGGAAATGCAAAAAATTCGCAAATATGGGCCTACAGGACCATAGGTGCGAATGGGGCCGGTATCGCAATTTGGAATTCGGTAATAGCATTTGTGATTTTTAAGAAATCACTATTACCGAATCGCAAATATGATACATTGCATTTTGCGATTCAGAAATAGCGATTTCTTAAAAATCGCTATTTCTGAATCGCAAATGCCTTTTTTGATACATCTGGCCCATGGTCATTACCTTCCTGAACGCTCTACAGTTGAACTGGTGGATGAGGTCCTAAAACCACATTTTTCCTCTCACAAAGTCTGCAGAGACTTGTCCCTAGTAAACATTTCCGCTATACCAATTCCTGATGGTATTGTTTGTGATAAAGTATCATTTGATATATATGGCCCGACGGAGGACATCCAAATTCCTTTTGTATTTAAACTTTCCATGAACGATGTAATAACACCCTGAGTTGTTTGTGATGATTTGGATGTCAAAACAGTTGATTCTATGATGTTTGATTTGCAATATTTCACTGTATTTGAAAGTGAGGATGTTTATTAATCCAGAGAAAATTATGGAGATATGTTCTTTTATAATTATAATGGGCATCATTTCATTCACAGAGCAAGTACCCCAAAGACTATTTTTAATTACACGCAGTAGGAACAATGTCCGACTCCGCCAGTGGGGAGTTCCAAAATGTATTCTGCAAAGTTTGCATATTTCTCTGGGCTCAATGTTAAAAATGCTGAGCCCTATTATTTTAAATTGCTAGTGATGGAAAATAAACACATTTTATTGACTGATGCAAATAGATTTATTCTGATTCCTTTGTTTCCCCGTTGGTTATAGTAGGCTATGAATATTGGCTGAAAACGATAGACTCAAACAGTGTGTGGGGAACTAAAAATTGGCAAATAAGGGGAAATTAAGCTTTATTTAGAACATGCCTGATAGCTATTCAAATTATATTTTTTAATGAAACTGTACAACAAACAAGTTGTTTAGGCTTTGCAAAAATGAAGGATTTGAATGTGCCCAGTATTCCTGCCCCTGCAAAATTTTACAAGTGGCAAAAGTACATAAATGCAACTGAAGATCAGCTCGATGAGTGGGTCCAGAACAGAACATTAACCACATCACTTTCACGTCCTGGTGGGTGGTTATTTTTACCAGTAGACACCAATGGGTGCCATACATGTTTTGTAAACTCCACGGGGATATTTTAGAACAAATAGGCCAGACCCTCGCTATGTGTCATCGGAACACTTGGGGATAGTGACAACATATAGGGCCTGATTACAACTTTGGAGGACGGTGTTAATCCGTCCCAAATGTGACGGATATACCACCTACCGTATTACGAGTTCCATAGGATATAATGGACTCGTAATACGGTAGGTGGTATACCCGTCACATTTGGGACGGATTAACACCATCCTCCAAAGTTGTAATCAGGCCCATAGTGTAGGAAAGAACAGCTCAGTCTCCTAACAATACAGATTTGCAGGATTTCCCCAGAAGACAACGTAGAAAGTGCTTCTTATATAACATATAACAATGTCCGACTCCGCCAGTGGGGAGTTCCAAAATGTATTCTGAAAAGTTTGCATATTTCTCTGGGCTCAATGTTAAAAATGCTGAGCCCTATTATTTTAAATTGCTAGTGATGGAAAATAAACACATTTTATTGACTGATGCAAATAGATTTATTCTGATTCCTTTGTTTCCCCGTTGGTTATAGTAGGCTATGAATATTGGCTGAAAACGATAGACTCAAACAGTGTGTGGGGAACTAAAAATTGGCAAATAAGGGGAAATTAAGCTTTATTTAGAACATGCCTGATAGCTATTCAAATTATATTTTTTAATGAAACTGTACAACAAACAAGTTGTTTAGGCTTTGCAAAAATGAAGGATTTGAATGTGCCCAGTATTCCTGCCCCTGCAAAATTTTACAAGTGGCAAAAGTACATAAATGCAACTGAAGATCAGCTCGATGAGTGGGTCCAGAACAGAACATTAACCACATCACTTTCACGTCCTGGTGGGTGGTTATTTTTACCAGTAGACACCAATGGGTGCCATACATGTTTTGTAAACTCCACGGGGATATTTTAGAACAAATAGGCCAGACCCTCGCTATGTGTCATCGGAACACTTGGGGATAGTGACAACATATAGGGCCTGATTACAACTTTGGAGGACGGTGTTAATCCGTCCCAAATGTGACGGATATACCACCTACCGTATTACGAGTTCCATAGGATATAATGGACTCGTAATACGGTAGGTGGTATACCCGTCACATTTGGGACGGATTAACACCATCCTCCAAAGTTGTAATCAGGCCCATAGTGTAGGAAAGAACAGCTCAGTCTCCTAACAATACAGATTTGCAGGATTTCCCCAGAAGACAACGTAGAAAGTGCTTCTTATATGCAGTATATAATGACATTTGGAAACTTTCCCAACAAGAAGCTGCTACCCAGTTAAAGCAAATAGATCAGGAAAATTTACAGAAAGCATTAGCCGTTGTGGATAATGGGATTGTAGAAAGCTCGTTCTGTATATACTATATCAAAGTGAGATATAGGCCCTCATCACAACCCTGGTGGTCGGTGATAAAGCGGCGGTAATACCGCCAACAGGCAGCAGTAAAAATAATTTAATTATTACCACGGCGGAACCCGCCCACACAGACAGCCACTTTAACACATCGACCGCCACAGCGGTAGCAACAATCACCGCGGAGGTAACCGCTGACAGCCAGGTGGAAGACAATGTACCGCCCACTCTATTACAAGAGGCCTTTCCGCCACCTTTTTCCGGGGCGGTACCAACAACATCAAAAGCATGGCGGAAACAGTACACAGAAGGCAAAGGACTCACCTCTGGAGAATCAGTGAAGAACCACACCGCCATGGATACCGAACTGCAAGTGTTCCCCATGCTGGACTACCTCCTCCTACACCAGGAATACCAACGCCGGTGACCACGACCACGGTGAGTACTGCCACCTAGCACACAGGGGAGGGGGGAGAAAAAACGGTGACACACACACGCAACACACAACATCCTTTCCCCCAACATCATACACACAAACAGATGCATTAACATTACACATCCACCCCCTACCCCTCAGCAATATTGCAAGGACAAAAGGAAGTTACTGAAGTGAGTGTAATAAGATAAAAAACTTGAAATACGTCCTCAAAAATCAAATCATTATTTACATATATACAAATGGAGGGACACTGCCCAGTCCATAATTTCCGTGGGTCACAGGGCCACATCACATAGGCCAAGGCCCCACTTTACTCCTGTATCAACACGAAGAGAACACTGCTGGGCCATCTGGTCGAAAATGCACAGGCACCTCAGGTGGGCGGGGAAGGAGGAGGGGCACCTCAGCTGGAAGATGGTACAACACCACCTGTCCTGCAGGGGGCTCCATGCCCTGTGCTTGGTCCTGGGGAGTGCAAAGCCACAGTCTCTCTAGTGGGTGGTTTGCCCACTGCTTGGTCCTGGGGAGTGCAAAGCCACATTCTCTCTAGTGGGTGGTTTGCCCACTGCTTGGTCCTGGGGAGTGCAAAGCCACAGTCTGTCTATTGGATGCCTTCTTCCACTGATTCTGGAGGGGGCTTTGCACCCAGTGTAATTCATCCTGGCAAGGAGGGGGTGAGTGGATGCCTTCTTCCACTGGTTCTGGAGGGAGCTTTGTGCCCAGTGTGTTTCATCCTGGCAAGGAGTGGGTGAGTGGATGCCTTCTTCCACTGATTCTGGAGGGGGCTTTGTGCCCAGTATGCTTCATCCTGGCAAGGAGGGTGTGAGTGGATGCCTTCTTCCACTTGTTCTGGAGGGGGCTTTGTGCCCTGTGATGCAGATCTTGGGGAGTGCAAGCCCACAGTCACTCACCTGGGTGTTACATCCACATGATTTACAGTGGTCAGGATGCATTACAGTATATGGAGGCAGGACTACACACTGCCCGCCGGCGGCGACGGCTGTTCAGTGGTGGCAGTGCCGGTGCTGGTGTCGGGGCTGCCAGTGGTGGGGGGAGGCTCCAGATCTTCCCCTGCAGCCTCAGACGGCTGCCCAGTGGGGCTGCTGCTGCTGGCAGTGGTACTGATGGTGGTGCTGGTGGCGGTGCTGGTAGTGGTGGGGGGAGGCTGTAGGATGAAGCGCCATGGTTGGTATTGGGGGCTCAGATTCAGTCCCAGCACCAGGCCTCCTGTCCTTCCTGCCTTCTGGGGCAGGCCCTTTGCCCTTGCTGTCTGGTGGTACCTCCTTGCCATGTGTTGGTGCCTCCTTGCCCTTGCCATGTCGTGGTTCCGCCTTGCCCTTGGCCTTGCCATGTGGTGATGCCTCCTTGCCCTTGCCATGTGGTGGTGCCTCCTTCCCCTTGGCAGCTGGTGGTACATCCTTGCCCTTCCCCTTGGCAGCTGGTGCAGGAACACTGGCAGTGCTGATGGGTGTTTCCTTGGTGCCTCTCACACCTGCAGTAGCTGCCTAAACAACTGTGGCCGTGGACTGGGTGGCTGAGGTGCTTGCGTGGTTTCTGCCCACCCTGGCCCGACGTGAAGGATGGGGGTGAGGGAAGAGGTGAACAGCAGAGAGGAAAAGCTTCTTAGAGACACTGTGACGGGAAGAGGGTGAAGGTTTGGGAGAGGAGGAAGAGGGAGTGGTTGTTGGAGGTGTCTGTCTGCTGTGTTTGGGTGCAGGTGCATAGGCTGGATGCTGTTGTGAGGTGGATGGCTGTTGGGTGTCTGAGTGCTTGCGTTTGGGTACTTTGGGAGGAGGGGCACAGACACAGTGGGAGAGGACACGGGATGTGTACATGGATGTGGGTGTGGTTACTGTCAGTGAGGGGCGTGTAGTGATAGGCGTGATGGAGGCAGTGGGTGTGGATGTAGTGCATGCAGGTGTGAGTGGAGACGCTACTGGGAGAGAGGTGGATGAGGAGGAGGAGGGGGGACACAGTGGAGGCAATGGATGTTGGTGTGTCTGCATCTGGATGGTGTTTGTGTGAGTGCCTGTGGGATGATGTGTGGTGCTTGTGTTTGCCTGAGACCCTCCTGTGTGTTGTCTTGGGTGCATGCGGTCTGAATGTGTGCTTGGGATAGGTTGGGGTTCAGGGGAATGGGACTGAGCAGAGAAAGATGGAGGGGAGGTTAGAGACAGGAACAATGGCTGTCATCAGGGAGGAGGCCAGAGCGTGGAATGATCTCTGTTTGGCTGCCATGCCAGAGTGAATGCACTCCAGGAATGCATTTGTTTGTTACAAATTGCCTGCCACCCCCTGGATGGCACTCACGATGGTTGACTGCCCAACAGAAATGGATCGCAGGAGGTCAATAGCCTCCTCACTCGGGGCAGCAGGGCTAACTGGGGAAGGCCCTGAGGTGCCCGGGGTAAAGGAGATGCCCACCCTTCTGGGTGAGCGGGCACGGGAAACTCGCTGAGGGGCTGCTGGGAGGGCGGTGCTGGTACAGGGGTGGCGGCTGCACCTGTAGTTGGGGTGGCCACAGAGGTGTTCGCCACCACTAGGGAGCTTCCATCGGAGGAGGTATCACTTTCAGAACTGTCCCCTCCATGGTGCTCCCCTTGTGCTCCGTCCCACTGGTCCCCTCACCGTCGGGGATTCGGCCTCATGGGCCCTGTGGGATGCAGCTCCCTCTTCCGCCAGATGATACTAATGCACATAAGGACAAGATGACAAAACAAAAAGTGGGGAAGAGACAGAGGATACACTTCGTCAATGGCAGCAAAAACACCACCGTTGGCATACACAACACACTCACACACAGGGAACAGCCCTATGCACTAGGCAAAGCACTACCAGTCACAATGCTTGTCACCATCCCATGGACAGGAATGCCTAACCCCGATTGCAGCATACCTGAGACCCACAGAGCCCTGCCCAGTAGTGGATGCCCACTAGCTTGGTTGGAGGTGGAGTTCATCAGCCCCTGCCCAATATGGAACCTACCCTGCAATGTCCGGCCTGGCCCAGAGGCACCAACAGGCCCACATCCCCCACCCGGATACCACCCCACCACACACAAGTAGTATGTTGGGAAACTGTACTCACCTCCTCGTGGCTGCTGTGATGCCCTCAAGCGTCCATCCAGCTCCGGATAGGCCACCGCCAGTATGCGGCCCATCAGGGGGGTCAGGGTTCGACGGGCACCCCTTCCTCGTTGGGAGGCCATCCCTAGCTGGGCCTCCGCCGTCTTCCGTGCCCAGCGTCTCAGGTCCTCCCACCGTTTGCAACAGTGGGTGCTCTGCCTGCCGTAGACCCACAGGGTCCGCAAATCCTTGGCGATGGCATGCCATATACCCTTTTTCTGATTGGTGCTGACCTGCAGAGGAAATACACATAGAAAAAGGGTATCAGTCATACCGTCCGGCCTGTTACACTAATGGCCCACCATATCACTCCCATCCCCTTATGCACATACATTGCCCACCATACATGCAGCATGCTGCCGGGGACCTCTCAACCACCCCCACCTTACACGATGCCCTGACATACAGCACTCCCTGCATTCATGCCCCATGCATCGTGCCCACAGTGTGCTCACCTGTTGGTCTGGAGGCCCATACAGCATTCAATACTGGGGTAGGACCCCATCCACCAGTCTCTCCAACTCTGCAGCGGTGAAGGTAGGGGTCCTTTCCCCAGTGACTCGAGCCATGGTCGGTTCCAGACACAGGTCACAGCAGCACTTGCAGTGTAGGTCCTCTCCTGTTGAAGGTCAGGTAGCAAGTGAGAGAACAGAAAGAAAATGGGGGTCACATCCGCAGTGCTGCGAACCGTCACCGCCGGCATACATCACCATTGGTTACTGTAACCCATAGGGCCCAATGATAACCAATGAGGAGTTGCACGGCGGTACTCAACCGCCTCCCGCAAGGCGCACAACGTCAGCGGCATTACCTCATTTCCACATGTCCATCCACACAGGACAGGCGGGTGCCATTTCAGGGTGGGGGCAGGCTATGGCACCTAACTGCGTCACAGCACACATGGGCACCATTTTGCCCTATACAACAACATACTGTTTCTGTCACAACTTGCAATGCACTGTACATTTTGGAAATGTTGGATACTGACCAGATGCTCATCGTTTTGCCCCCTAGATTACAACCACTGCGGATGAATAGGAGATGGAGACATCTCCCTGTGTACAGGCCCCTGTTTGACTTGGCAGCAATGGAGGACAGGTACATTATCCCCACCTACAGACTTGACAGAGCCACAATCCAAGAGCTGAGTGCCCAATTGGAGCCAGACCTAAACTCTGCTATCCGTCACCCCACTGGGATCCCCCCTCTTGTGCAAGTACTATCAGTGCTACATTTCTTGGCAACTGGCTCCTTCCAAGTGACAGTGGGCTTGGCAGCAGAAATGTCTCAGCCAATGTTCTCAATAGTGCTGACCAGAGTGTTGTCTGCCCTGATGAAACACATGCGCAGCTACATTGTTTTCCCCCAGGTGGAGGATTTGGCCACAGTGAAAGCTGACTTCTATGCAATGGGACATATCCCTAACATAATTGGGGCAATTGATGGTACACATATTGCATTTGTACCCCTCCGGAGAAATGAACAGGTGTTCAGAAATTGAAAGAGCTTTCACTCGATGAATGTGCAGATAGTGTGCCTGGCGGACCAGTACATCTCCCACGTCAATGCAAAGTATTCTGGGTCTGTGCATGATGCCTTTATCCTGAGGAATAGCAGCATCCCATATGTGATGGCTCAACTCCAGAGGCACAGGGTGTGGCTAATAGATGAGCCCATGGACCCACCCAGTATACGTTGTTGTATGGGGTTGGCCATAAGGGTTAGTGTCTGGCTAACTGGTATCCCTTGGTATTTGCAGGTGACTCTGGTTACCCCAACCTCTCATGGCTACTGACCCCTGTGAGGAATCCTAGGACAAGGGCAGAGGAACGTTACAATGAGGCACATGGGCGAACAAGAAGAATTATAGAGCGAACCTTCGGCCTCCTGAAGGCCAGGTTTCGGTGCCTCCATCTAACAGGTGGTTCTCTGTGCTACTCACCCAAGAAGGTGTGCCAGATCTTCGTAGCATGTTGCATGTTGCACAACCTTGCCTTACGTCGACAGGTGCCTTTTCTGCAGGAGGATGAGGCTGGAGATGGGCGTGTGGCAGCGGTGGAGTCTGTGGACAGTGACGAAGATGAGGCAGAGGATGAGGATGTGGACAATAGAACAGCAATCATTCGACAGTACTTCCAGTGACACACAGGTAAGACACTGTAACTTCACCTTCCATTGCAGTTTTGTATTGTACATTTTCACTGGCAGGCTGATATCCCCACTACTATGGCCAGTTACTGTACCCTTTGACATGTCTATTTACATAGCCCCACTCTGGCTCCTGGTGTATTGATTGCAGCAAACTACAGGTCGTACCTATGTATACATTACTGTACAGTTAAATTGCAGTGTCTACAGATTGTTACACAAATACATAGTTCAATAATTTGACAGACTCAATACTTGTATTTTTTACAAGGAAGTTTATTGATGTGCTAATAAGTGGATGGGGTATTGCTATAGGCTGGGGGTGGTGAAGGAGAGTCCAGGTAAGAGTTTCAGTCTATTTGTATCACAGGTGCATTGTCCAAGGGGGCATAGGAAGTGGAGCAATGGGAGTTCAAGGTGGACAGGGTGACAGAGTGGGACACAAGGGTGACAATCAGGAGAGTCTTATTTCCTGGAGGGGGTCTTGGCAATGTTCTCTGGCTTCTGCCTGGATCACAGGGACCGTTTGGGGGGTGGTTCTCCTTCTGCAGGGGGTGGGGTGCTGGTGGCCTGCTGTTCCTGTGGCAGGGCCTCCTGTCCACTGGCGGCAGCAGAGGTGGAGGGCTGTTCATCAGTGTGGCTAGTGTCAGGGGCCCGGTGGTGTGCCACTGCTTCCCTCATGGTGTTGGCCATGTCTTCCAGCACCCCTGCAATTGTGACCAGGGTGGTGTGGATGTCCTTCAGGTCCTCCCTGATCCCCAGGTACTGTCCCTCCTGCAGCCGCTGGGTCTCCTGCAACTTGGCCAGTATCTGGCCCATCGTCTCCTGGGAATGGTGGTATGCTCCCAGGATGTTGGTGAGTGCCTCGTGGAGAGTCGGCTCCCTGGGCCTGTCCTCCCCCTGTCGCACAGCAGTCCTCCCAGCTTCCCTTTTGTCCTGTGCCTCTGTGCCCTGAACCATGTGCCCACTGCCACTGACCCCAGGTCCCTTATCGTCCTGTGTTTGTGGGGTGTTCTGGGGTCCCTGTAGTGGTGGACACACTGTTGATTGACATGTCCTGGGGACAGATGTATGGGCCCGCTGGGTGGGTGCTGTGGTGGTGTTTCCTGAAGAGGGAGGCTCTGTGGTGGTGTGGGACTGTGGCGGGGTAACCGACTGTCTGGAGGTCCCTGATGGGCCAGGTTGATCATCCTGATCCAGGCGTGCAGAGCTGCTGTCATCACTGTGGGCCTCTTCTTGGGGGGGACTGGATGTTGCTTGCACCTCCTCTCCGTTCACGCTGTGTGGGGGACCTGTGCGGATGTAAATGCAGTGTTATAGTTTCTGCGTGTGACATATTGTGCATGGGTGTGTTGCCCTGTTAGGTTGTGATTGCCCTGGCAGCTTAGGCTTGTGTGTGGGGTGATTTGGTTGGCTAGGTGATTGTCTCAAGTGTGCATGCTTTGGTGATGGGTGTCCATGCAGGTCTGTGATGGGTGTCCATGCATTGGTGTTGCATGCAGGGCTTGGTAGTGGGAGGGGTGGGTTGTGACGGTGGGGTGTATGTGAGATGGTGGAGTGATGGGAGTGAGGGTGAGGGTGGGAGTATGTGATGGCATACAGGTAGGGGGGTGATAGTAATAGAGATTTGACTTACCAGAGTCCAGTCCTCCTGCTACTCCTGCCAGGCCCTCAGGATGCAGTATTGCCAAGACTTGCTCCTCCCATGTTGTTAGTTGTGGAGGAGGAGGTGGGGGTCCTCCGCCACTCCTCTGTACTGCTATCTGGTGTCTTGCAACCATGGAACGCACCTTCCCCTGTAGGTCGTCCCTTGTTCTGGGGAGCTGTCTACGGCGTTGACCCTGTCCACGATTCTCCGCCATAGCTCCATCTTCCTTGCGATGGATGACTGCTGCACCTGAGATCCGAATATCTGTGGCTCTACCCGGATGATTTCCTCCACCATGACCCTTAGCTCCTCCTCTGAGAACCTGGGGTGTCTTTGTGTTGCCATGGGTGTAGTGTGAGTGGTGTGTGTGGGGTGATGTGTTGGTGTGTGTGCTGTGAGGTGCGTGGATGGTGTATAGGTGATGGTGGCCTGTGCCTCTGGTTGTGTGGGTGCTCTTGCTGTATCTCTCTCTAGTGGCAATTTTTGTTAGTCGTAAAGGGATGTGGGTATTGTGGGTGGGTGTTTTATACTGGTGTGGGTGTGTGGGTATGGTGTGTGTATGTGTGTCACGTGTGTGTAGTTTGAATTTTCCAATGTGGCGTTGTTTTGTATGTGTATGTGTATTTTGAGCGTGGCAGTGGGTGTTGGGACCGCCACTTTATCACTGACCTTTGGGCTGGGGGATTTGTGTATGTGGCTGTATTCTGTTCGATTGGTTCGTGTGAGTCATAATATGGCAAACGGATATTTGCCATATTATGACACATGGCGGTATGTTGGCGGCAGAGGTAAGCAGTATTTACCGCCAATGTCATAATGAGGGCCATAGTGCTTTCCACAAATGATGGCTTGCAGTAAAACATGTTTGATGCATCAAGACTGGCTTGCATTGTCATCTCAGAGTGCTGTTGAGAGCTCAAGGGGAACTCTGTTCTACTGAGGTTCAATTAGAGGTGATGGAACAACATGCTAAACTAGAGGTTGCAATGAGTCTTTACAAGACTGGTTATGACTTTTGGTAAGAAGACCTTCAAGTATATTTCTTTGAGGTACATCTATAGATCAAGAGAGATAATAGATGCTTTCAATGAATAGGAGGTGAGGGGCTAATGAGAGAGTTTGATAGTTAGAAAATTGACAATTAGTCTTGATGGGAATGATTTACAGCTATGACTCAAAGTATCTCAGAACTGTGCCTCTGATCCCCATACTGTCTTTTACGATTTTTAGAAGGGAGGTGCAAATGACTGCCAAATGCAGCATATGGGTTGAGAAATACAAGGAGACAGGATTCATCATTGTCCTGGATGCTTAGGCCTTCATCCAGTAGTTGGAGCATTGGCACCTTGCTACAGCCTCTCTAAAGTCTGACTAGTGGTGGTCATTGAGGAAGTTAATTTCTTGTTTGTGTTTTTCATGTGCTTTGCTACACAACTTTCAAACATCAAGCACTTTTGCCAAGAAGGGAAAGTTGTATTTCGGATGGAAGTTGTTCAGGTCAGGTGTGACCTGTCCTTTTTTTTTTAAATGAGGAATTGTGCCCTGACTCAAAGACGAATTGAGCTAGGCAGAGGATGTGGGAGGAACTTTGCTTTTCACAATGACTGCCGCCATAGGGTCTGCAAAAATTAGAAAATGGCCTGATAGCTGGGAGAGTGATTCCCACATCAGCTTCAGTTATCTGTTCAAAAGATACTGCTGATTACACCCCAGAATGTACACATGACAGGCCGAGCTTTCATGTGGCTTCTGCCTGCCAACTCCTTTAGAGTCAGGATATGGCATTACGGCTGTAGCTACCGACTTTGAAACTAAACTGAGAACCAGGTTTGAGTCTCAGCTTCTCACAATCTTGTGATTCTGGGAAAATCATTTAAATTCCCTGTGCCTATAAACAATGAATGTGCTCTTGTGTAATGTAACTGGTTCTCATTTAAATCACTCCAATATATTTGATTGTGTTTACGCTATGTAAACACTGCATAACAATTCACAAAGACGTAAAAAACAATTCCTTAACACAGGGAAAGATACATAGATTACCCTTTAGTGTCTGATTTCTATAAAGTAAAACAAGAAAACCCAGATAAATCACTACTTCCCTGCTTGAATTGTGCGATTGTAGGCAAATAGTTTATTTCACCAAAACTCCTTTCTTCATCTTTATCGTGTATGAAAGCACTTTCAAATGTATGAGTTCAGAACATCAGTTATAAAAGAAACTCATTTTGTTTGATTTAATTGACTATGGTGTTGCTCTAAAATAATCTGGGACACATCAGGGTTCACATGACAGCTCCCTCGCCTCTTACTTAGGTAATGGTTCATGTTTAAAAAGTTTCACTTTTACTAAGTACCTTTCAGTTCTGTGCTAAAATGTGACTTATTAAGTTCAAAGCTTTAACATGTTTAAATACACTTTTTTGAATTTTGAAGAGAGTTTATATTTTACATGCTTTGTTGTATAATATACGTAGCACACATTTTCATGGCTCAGCTCGTTTGCGGGCTCTAAGATCCGAGCCAGCCCATTGGCCCGGTTCTGGCTTGACTCGCCTTGTTAATTTATTTGCTCACCCACCTCTAACTGAAATGCTTCTCAAGTAGACCACACTCTCATGTAAAAATTCTTATAACCAAGCACTCCACCACTGGGTGTCACACATCCACTAATGCGCTGAACTGCTTGTCAAGTGTAAGAGGTGCTACAGAACTACAACAACAATACAAACAGTTCCTATTATCCAAACCAGTATGTGGCGTTAGAGCTAGAGCTGCCAGCTTTGGAACTGGGAAACCAAGTTTGAGCCTCAGCATCTGCTTAACATCCTGTGCAGGGTTTGAGTTGAGGGTAGGTGCAGGTAGACAGTACCTACTCACTTTTTTCACAGGGTGAATGCTGTTTACCCTGCAAAAAATGTGGGCACCACAGAAATATGCTAAGCGTGTCCCGGTGTAAGTTTTGTAGACACCGGGACACATTCAACAGCAGCTGCATGTTGTCTGCTTTCGTTCCAAGCAGAGACATACAGGCGGGGAAGGGGCTTGTCAGATTCCAGCTGGGTCCATAACAAAGACCGAAGTTAAGGGGCTATCAGGCCTCCTTTTGTTGAAGTATCATGGCTGGGAGCTTGGGAGCCTCACACCTAAAGGCAATGGAGGGGAAACAAGGACACAGCTTATCTTTTCACAGGTACTTGAGAGGGATATTTTGGGCTTTGTTCAGGCCCTGTATATAAGACATGAGCATGCACTGTAAGAACATCAGAAGTGTTGGTCTGTCTCAGTATTTACATAAATAACGATTTAATACCACTACTTTGTTTATTTTCTTTTAGAGTGCTTTAGCGCCACTCATCCCATCGCAAGGTGTAAGAGTGCTTTACATCACACGCACATATTATGCATTGACAATCATATGTGTGTAAATCAATGTACAGGATGTGTCAAATAAGACAATGAGGGTTACAAGGTGTAGGAGTGACACGGCCTTCAAAGCTCACCGTGACTTCCAATTTCTGAACTGCAAGTAACAAAAGGATCTCAGTGTTAAAAGCAGTAACCCAGTTACCCAGTTACAGGAAATAAAATTCTGTCATCTGCGTGTTACAGGATGCGCTTTGCAGGAGACATATTAACACACTATGCTACTTTCATTCAAAACTGGGTCTAGACAAAACACAGATCTCTCCTGCAAATATGTTATCCTGCAGTGTTATTTTACTGTTATTATTATTCCCTGAGATTTAGTTTGCACACACAGATCTCTGCAAGTACCTTCACCCCATAAGATATATTAAAATGCAGACTTTGCAACCAATTAAGCAGAACAGATTTATTGCCATGATTCTCCTTCTTTTCAGTTTCTTTTTGGTAAGAGTTTTGAAAAAATTAATATAAAGGTTGAGGCTCAGATTTTGCATTGGAGTTGCTGCACTTCTTTTTCGCACAACCTGGTTACAAAATCTAATTTGTTAAATATTGTAATACACTCAAATGTACTCATGATAGACCTGCTAAACATATGTGTGAGGTCTTAAGATCTGATGTCACTTATTGTGGTGTCAGTTCCTGAAATGTCATGGTTTGTGAAGCTACTCCATGTGAATCCACACGTGATGTCACGCACCGTGATGTCCCACGCCGTGGATGTCACTTGCATACTGCCTAACTTAGTTAGTCCTCGCACTTCTTTATTTAGGACTTGTGCCCTGATCCTGTGATTTTGGGAAAGTCACCTAATCTGCTTTTTACTTAAAAAAATGAATCTGGCTAACCTCGTGTAATGTAACTGGTGCTCATGTAAAGTGCCCCACTACTTTCATGTCGAGTTAGCACCATTTAAAACAATACAGAAATGAAAACTGTTCCGGCGCGGCAGTGCACTGAAGTAGTGCACTGCCAGGCTTGTAAAGGGGCATTACTGGCAGTTTTCTTTTCTGGTTCAGTGAAAGCTACGACAAGCCATAACATACAAAATATTAAATACAACACGTGCAGCATTATATAACACATCAAAACAACATGCTGTTACGTTTGTCTTGTTGGAAGCAGTAATGAGTGCGACAACTAGAGAAGCAGCCCATTTGACAAAAGTCAGTGATACCGGCGGCTCTTTCGATGTGTTGCCTTAAAATGTTCATCTACTCAGCAGGGGTGAGCAGTAAAATATTTTTTTTAGGATCCCGAGCGCTGCTGCTCCCCAGCTTCCCGTTTTCTACAGGCTTTTGCTGCGAGCTTTTTGATTGGCCAGGTTGATGATGAAGGGGACGGACACAAACAGTACCTCCGCCGCCCCCTACTTTGCATTTCCTGGAGATAGTTGCTAACAACTGAGCAGCCGGCAGTGACAACAGTGTGGTTTGGTCGGGGACGCAGTGAAAGATAACGAGAAAGTTTCGAAGTGAAGTTGACATTAAGGTACTCTTTAGAGAGAAAGCACGACGGGCAATGATTGGACGCTTCGAGGCACTATGCTTGGCTACAATTCTTTCTTTATTTCATTGTTTGTATACTATAGTTTCAGAGGTTGACTAGCTCCGGAGATACTGCAGTTTGCATCATTGCCATTCTTTTTCACTCTGGCATCGGTCGCATTATTAAATTCTTTCTTTTCAATGATTGTTAATATTGTATTGTAATATTTATATTGTGCTTTCTGCTCCAATGTGGGGGCGTTGAAGCTCTTGTCTACGTGGGTAGCACGGTACACCATGTAGGGCATGCGGTTGGAAGTGTGTTGTCTTTGTTTTGTTCCTGTGTGGCAAGTGTTCCCATGTTGTGTGTGATAACCACCGCGGTGCGGTAACTGTGTTATGCGATGCAGCGCTTATCAGTATGAAGGAGGAAGATGTGTGAGATGGGCGCACGGTTTATGGCTTTGGTAAGGTGGCAACTTTGAGCAGCTTTGCAGGTCCCTTTATAGTATGAGTTATGTTAATAGTTCACTTAGCTGGTTACTGAATGAGGTCTGGAATATTTTGTTTAGAGTTAATGGTCCTGACCAAGTATAGGTTAAAGGTAGAAATGAGGGCGAGATCAGCTGGGATGGACTTTGTTAATATCATACCATTTCTGATTGTCATCCTGAGATGTCAGGAAGCAGTCACAGTATGTGGGTAGGTTGGACCTGTAGTTGTGGACGAAATTAAAATCCGCCTTTGGCTACCAGCATTTGGCAGGTCTCTTCAGTTAATCAATGCTTGTTCAGCTGGTGAGGGGTGTTTATTGGTACAGGTACAGTGACTGGTACAGTAATGGGTGATGAACATATCCCTTTAGCAGTTTTGTCTTCTGTGACTGTAAGAGTATCAAGCAGTAAAAGGGAATTATGCAGCCTTTATGAAGTCCACTCGACTGCTCAATCACTGAGTGTTATATTACTATTAGTTTGAGTTATAAACTGTAATTGCCTTTAAATAGCGCTTTGTACCCCAAACGAGGTGTTGTAGGGCTTTCTACTGGGCAAAACAGTGCTCCAGATCCCAGGGTTAGTAGGTTTTTACTTACTGTTTGTTATTAGGATTACTCTTGCACTTTTAAGGAAAGCTCCAATTTCTATGTGGTAAATTAAATTAATATAAGTTAGGTATGGGGGGATGTCAATTCATACATTGGTTGGAGGTTGGCACACGCAGCCCTTCTCTTTGTTGTCTGAATCAGGCGGCTGGAGCAGTGCACCTGGCCTTTTATCCGAGGTTATTACTTTGTTTACTTCTTGGGCCTCCTCAAGGTCTTTACGCGGCCTGTTCCTTCAAGCCTGCAGCTGCAGTAATCTACACTTTTCCGATAAAATGTCGCAAAGTCGACCGCCATCCACACAAGTTTCAAAATCACAAGATCCTTTTTTTGAGAAAAAAAGGCTTTAATTTCTAGATTTAAATGCAGTGTTATACATGTCACTCCACTTTAGTAAAATATTAATAACAATAATAATATTTATTGTGTTTATTCTTCACATTACAACACAGTGTACGCTCTAGAAATAGGACATCCAAATCATTGTCATTTATTGCAAGTGGCTTGGAAAGTTGAATTTCTTGAGAGGCAATGCAAAAATGTAATTTGTTAACTGTTCATGGCCCCAAAATAAGTTATTTACTCTGTGACCATGAATACAGGTATTAATAAACCGCCTGTGTAGCATCCAACACAATAAATCACCTCACTGTACAGAAAGCACAGTTCAGTGGAGCTCAAGTCATCCACCTCAGAAAGATGAAATGCTGATTGGAGCACACGGATTTTCAACCTGCAATCTTCACAAATAGATCTGCATTCGATGCATTAACATACTGAGCTATTTGTGTGGCCCAGCTGTCTTGCTAGGTGTAAAGTACGTAGCCAACTGCAAAATAACTACGTTTTAAAATAAAATTGTGTGTTTGTTAATTATAGATCTCTCCCATCATCTCCTACAAGGCATCAAATTGAAATATTACAAATGTTCATTACTTTTCAAATAGTTGTTATCCTGTAAAATTAGCAGTTGAATGGTAGTGCCTAGTTGTTGTCAAGTGCCTGATGTGTTTTAGGCGTATTTATAAATATCACCTCACCCCTTTTCAGGTATTAATCCGAGTGTTTTTAATGTCTAGGTGAACACGAGGTGTGCTGTTGTGAAACTGTTAATGCACATTTGGAGATAGGGGCAAGCAGCGTTTGTGATGTCTTTCAGCAGCAGGAATTGAGAAGGATTATATATTATGATATAGCTGAAGTAAAAAAAAAAATTGCGGTTTTGAGACAAGCCTATTGTCATAAGTCACGGATTGTGTAAATAAGGAACCATGAATTGCTCAATTACATATTGCAGACTTAATTGATAGGTGTGAAAATCTGTATGGTGGCCGAATGTCCAGTGACGTCCTTGCTGACACCAGACCCTGTGTCTCTTAGCTCCTATACACTCATACATATGTAACTTTTTATGAACCCTCATTGGCCAAGATAGGCATGTTGTCAATGCATGTCCTCTAAAGAGATCTATCACAGTTCTGATATGTGTTTTCAATAACTTTTTCGACAGATGCTCGTGGCCCATCTCCGACATGTGGTGCGGGAATCGTTGTGGCCTTTTGGGTTTCCATGTTGTTGTTTAGCTGAAAGTTGGTTTATTGGCGTAGGTGAAGCGGAAGGACGTGGCTGGGAGGAGCATTGCTTCAAGGTGACTCCGTACACATGAGGCCTTACAACTCCGATCTGAGCGTTGCCCTTGCCACCAGCATTGATGCTTACACCGTAGGGAGGGGCGAGATATGATGGACCTTTAAAGTTTCCGCGTGTTCCTTGGTGATCGTGTACTCAGTACTCATTCTCCCCGGTAAACTGCATGTTTCGTGCTCCCTGTAGCAATGACAGAGCATTTTAAAGTATTGAAGATTTTATTGTGTGGCAACTGCGGTAGCATGGGACGAGCTCAATATAGTGGGGTTTGAGCCCTTGCCCATCTGTCCTCCCGCAGTGCTGAAGAGCTCTTGTTTTGGACAATAACAGCTGTAGTCGTCGCTGCAGCAAAACATTACTACTGTAGCAAAACAGTAAAGTTTCCCGGTTGTCGTGGATCACTGGTCATCACATTTCAAACTCCTGCTATCCTGGAGCACATTGTGGTCAGTGGAAGAGCCCTGGTATCTTGTCCATCTGTGGCAGAGATCATCTGAAAAAATGTGATCAAATTACAGACACGTTTTGTTAAGGTGCATGTTCATTGATTTTCATTGTAAGGACTCTGAGTACTGTGTCTGACAAACATATTTGGGCCTGGAGGAAGTATAATTTTGCACATGTAACAGAAATGCTCTTATGCTAAGAGGGCTAAACCCTTTCATGAGAAAAATATACATTTCACTTCATCACAGTCCTGTGGGTTTCTGCATCTTTCCTGGGAATGCTGCCATATGCTGCAATGGAGTTCTATGCATACTGTCAGCTGGAGCAGTGCTTAATTTGTTAATAAAAAGGTGCCGGTGCCCAAAGCCCTCCTCTTAAACACGTGGTTGCTGCAATTAAATGTGCGAACACGGAATACTGAGGCAGCGTAACCCTCAAGGCATCTCAGGCCTCTTTAACCCATTTACAGCCACTCCCTGCCCCTTCAGCTCACTCTTGCAGCTTTCTGCTTTCTCCCATTGTGACGCTTTTTAGTTTTTCTCTTCCTCTGTCTTTCCTATGTGTGTTTTTAGCTCGCAGTCAATGCTTGAGGCACAAAAATAACTGCCAGTGCTCTCCACCGGAAACAACAAGCACAGATTAAACACTAAACTGGAGTATAAAACGTGAGGGCTAAACTAATAATACAGTAGCAGCTCGCTCCTATTTAAGAAAAGTAAAGAAAAGAAAGAAAAAACTTCCCTCCTCCGTTGCCGATCCTCAGTCCCTCGTTGCTCCAGGCAGGCACAGTCCCCCAGCCTGCCCTGTGCCAACCACGACGCTGCTCAGAGCAGCGTCAGGATTGGCTTGGAGCCCCAAGCCAGGGTGCTCCCAGGCAGACTGGGAGCCTGTGCAGGCTGTCTCCAGCCCAGCAACTGTGTTGCAGGCTGGAGAGAGCCTACCGCGCATGTGTGTTTGGCCGGCCCAAGACGACTGGCCAAACACACATGCACTCCCCTCCGTGGCTGTCATCCCCAATGCCCTGCCCGTTTCACCACAAAGGGATTACCCTTTCGTGGTGAAAGGGTTGCAGCTTCTGCTACTGGCGGGGGTGGGGGCGCCCCTGTAATAATAATGGTGAAAGCTAACATGGCAAATACTTTAAAATATATTTTAGGTTCCACATGCTGCAGCATATCTCATCAGAGGCTTGAAGATGTTCAGCCAATGCACGGCTCACCAGCCAAGCACGCATTGTAGTCAAGATCAGCTTAATCACATACATACCAGATTGAGAACTTCTGCATACCTGGCAAAGAAAGCAACCACTTCAGGTGGACAGGGCCACAAGAGAAGCCAGGACATTACCAGAAAGGAAACTATAAATTGCAAAAAAAAGAAAACCGGGAGACCAGCCTTCTCCATGTAAACTCCTACAATCTGCAACAACATCCCTGTCAACACCAGAACTCCCCAAATCCTCCTACAGTTCACAAAAATTGGAAGCCCCCAACTTGAATATTCTGCCTCGCCTAGATGATCATGAATCACAACTTGGCCGTCTCACTCGTTCAGGGCTCAGTTGCTGTCCAGCTTGGGTTGTGCTATACAAACACACACTCACACAAACTCTCTCACACTCTGTTATAATTCCTGTGCCTTAAACTTAGACACATTTCCCTGTTTTCAAAACATTGCTAAAGGAAGGCTTAATCAATATTTTGTACAGACTGTTGATGCAGATCTGATGTTGGCGGTGTGCTTCCCGTTTTGCAGCTTTAAGAGAACTTATATTTGTGATGTACAGTCGGTGGCCCCACGTTATTCACAGCCTGAAATAAGCTATGTTTTTCATTGATTAGCACACAGCTTGCGAGCGGCTGCAATGAAGTTAGTCAGTAGTGCAGTCAACCGAGCTACAGCCACTTTTTAAAATGCTTTAAAAAAAAATGTTATGTGTTGCCAAGTTGCAGTGATTTCCACACAAGCATTTTACACACATGCCATTCTCTGCTGTGTGTTTTTAAGTCTGGCGTTAGCCAAGACCTTTTAATTTTGCTAAAATATGTATAAAATAGTTGCATATAGGGGCTTTCATCCACCTCTCTTCATCATCAATTAGTCTGTTGTTGTGTCATTCACATTTTGCTTCCGCCCACTACAGCATAGAGCATGTAACAGTGGCCCAGCCTACTTAAAGCCACTGGTTAGCTTCTCTTTGAGTGACTGCATTTTGCTCTCTCACAAGGAGCACATTCATACACAAACTAGTTCCCTTTAGTGCCAGTGATGTTGTTTTTACTTTATAATTTCTTTAGTGTTACCTTTGTGTTTCCACTCTTATGTGATATCAGGACCCTTCTAATGTGAAGATAGATCACATTCTATTTTCATCAGATCCCATCTCCTGCCAATGCTGTTGTAAATTCCTTATGGAGTGTCTTGCTTTTCTGACTGCTGCTGTTTCACACCATACCACAATGTTCTATATTAAGTTATTCTTTCTTTCTTTCTTTTTTTTTTCAACTTCCCACGGGCTTTCCCTACCACTCTTTCGGATAGGAAATAAAGGGGCTGGATTCATTTGAGAAGAGGATGTTTCCTTCCACCAGCCTGGCATTGCGGTCCATGAACACAGAATGCCTTTTGAGCCATTATTCCCACACCCTGTGGGGGCACAGTTGTGCAAGTGCTGCCACAGGTTCTGTACTCTCTGAGGCTGTTGCAGATGGGAGGGATGCAGCAAAGTTCACAATTCCTTGCAGACTTGACACAACCTACTCCCTAGGCAGAGCGGTTTCCACAGCAGTGTCCCTGAGTCACCATGCCTGACTAAGGATGCCTGGCTTGTTGGGGGATGTCCAAACTTCCCGTATGGCCATGCCCCTCGATGTCAACTGTCTCTGCTGAGACAAGGCAGGTTCGGCACCTGAGCACTTCAGGGACTCTCGGGCAAAAGCCAGGTCCATGGGTCTCGCAGTGGCCTTCCGTCCGTCCCCCCCAATCTGCCTTTCTCTCTTTTTGTGGCTACGGAAGGGGCTCCCAGCTCCCCCAATTCCTGGCCAGCCACTGTGCTGCGCATGCCTCCCAGCTTCTGCGTGGATAAGGGCGTGATACCCACCGACCTCGTGGGTCAAGTGGCTAGCTGTCTGTCAGGCCACTGCCCACCTAACTGAGGCAGCCGCTTAACCCTCCTAGTCTGCCCCTTTACCATCATAGGCACCTAATTGATGGCAGGATTCGCCATCACCTGCTTCAATGGCAGTCCATAACATCAGACAGGTGGGTTTTGCAGATTGTCCTTAGGGACTACTCCCTCCCCTTTGAGACTACAGCTGCACCCATGGCACAATCTCATGGCAGGCTCACAGAGGATCATCTGTCCCTTCTACATGAGGAAGTTGCGGCTCTCATGGTCAAGGGACCCATATATAGTGTTCCGGTGCCAGAAGTAGGCTGTGGTTGCCATTCCCGCTGCTTTCTGGTTCCCAAAAAGGGCAAAGGTCTTTGACCTATTCTAGATCTATGAGCCCTCATTCTCTTCCTCAAGAAGGAGAAATTCAAAATGCTCATGTTGGCTCAGGTCTTGTCTGCCCTGGATACTGGAGACTGGATAGTAGAGTTGGACTTGAAGGGTGCCTATTTTCACATCCCCGTCCTGCCTGCCCATTGGCGCTATCTGCGGTTAACGGTAGCCCACGAGCATTTTCAGTTCGCTGTGCTCCCTTTTGGCCTTTCCAGTGCCCCTCGGGTGCTCACCAAGGTGATGGTGGTGATTGCAGCTCATCTGCGGACATCAGGGGTTCCAGTCTTCCCCTATCTCGACGACTGACTGTTGAAGACAGGCTTGCCACAGGCTGTCATCTCCCGCCTCCAGACTATGGTGAACCTCCTGCATTCACTGGGGTTCACTATAAACTTCAGAAGTCACACCTGACTCCCTCTAATATGCTGCCTTTCATCTGAGATGTTCTGAACATGGTGCAGTTTCAGGCATATCCTACCAAGCGGTGAGTCCAGGATAGTCAGGGTATGATAGTGATGTTTCAGCCTGGATTACGGTGAGACCGGCTCTGAGGCTGTTGGGACTCATGGCCT
Organism: Pleurodeles waltl; assembly: GCF_031143425.1. Lineage (NCBI taxonomy): Eukaryota > Metazoa > Chordata > Amphibia > Caudata > Salamandridae > Pleurodeles > Pleurodeles waltl. The sequence continues at coordinate 1,326,218,684 of NC_090446.1, read as the reverse complement.
TCTGCTGGTAACACATGCCAGATGGCATATGTGGGCTTTGTAGTGGGACCTGAAGTTTTAGTGGGCGTAGCATCATGGGAATCGCTCCAACATGGTCCAGATCACAGAGGAGCAAATGACCTGCGGTGGCGGCTAATGAATTGCAGTAGGGTCAGAGGCAGACCCTTCTCCCTTCCCCAGCCTGATCTGACAGTAGTGACAGATGTGTCACTCCTGGGATGAGGCAGCCATCTGGGAGAGGTGGAGATCAGAGGACTCTGGTCTCCGGCGGAATCCGAACTCCACATCAACCTGCTAGAGCTCCGAGTGATCCAACTGGCATAGAAGGCCTTTCTACACTCCATCTAGCGCAGGTGTTCACGGACAACACCGACATGTGGTACTGCAACAAACAGGGCAGGGTGGGTTCGTGGACCTTTTGTCAAGAGGCTCTGCATTTCTGGACATGGCTGGAACAGCAGGGCATGTCCCTGGTGGTTCAACATCTGGCGGGCTCTCTGAGCGCCAGAGAAGACAAACTCAGCTGAAGATGCCTAGCAGATCACAAATGGCGTCTCCACCCAGAGGTGGCCCAGGGTCTCTTTCAGCAGTGGGGAGAGCCTTGGTTAGATCTGTTTGCCTTAGCAGAGAATGCGCAGTGTCAGCAGTTTTGTGCGCTGGAGTTTCCAAGGCGGCTCTCACTCGGAGACGCTTTTTGTCGCAAGTGGAACTCAGGCCTCCTGTACTCCTTTCTGCCCATATCATCATAATTCCGCTGGCAAATAAGGTACTTAATGGATCGTTAGTGACAGCTACAGTACCATGCTCCCGGGAACAAGCTAAAATTCTTCCCTGCTGAAGAAATCTTCTGCTGATCCAGGTGTCCTTCCTAACTGTAGGCCTATCTCCTTATTACCAGCACTATCAAAAGTTCTGGAGAAGCATGTGAATCAGCAGTTTTCTTCATATCTGGAATCCCATAATCTGCTCCACTTTAACCATCTGGCTTTAGACCCCACTATGTAACAGATACAGTTCTAATGGAGGTAACAGAATACATCAAAGACATTTTAAGTGCTGTGGAAGGGCTGTGCTGATCATTTTAGATCTATTAGCAACTTTTGACACAACCCCCTACTCCAGACTGCTAGCCTATCTCCAATCCATCGGCATAGTGGGCCAAGCCTTGGCCTAGCTTGCCTCGTTTTTGGCAGGCAGAAGTCAACAGGTTTGGATTCCTCCTTTCTCTTCAAAACCACATGAGCTGGTAGTGGGAGTCCCCCAGGGCTCTGTTTGAGCCCAACACTATTCAATATATAACTCATTCCTCTTGCCCAGATAGCAGAAGCCCTAGGGCCTGAAGTGATATCTTATGCTGACCAGATGCAGTTGCTGTTCTCATGTGGCAAGGGAGAAAAGATTTCAGAGATGCCGATTAAAACCTGCCTGATTGCGGTTTTCTATTGGATGGCCGTACACCAACTCAAGTGTAATGCTAACAAAACTGAAATTTATTTCTCTGGCAACTCTTCCCCAAAACATTGCAGAATTTCTGGCCTGAAGATGGCCCCCACCCCAAGTCCACAGAGAAGCATATTCAAAAACCCAGGGGAGTCAAATTTGATGATAGTTTGCCTTTTAAGCCACAAATCAAGTCTGTGGTAGGCTCTTGCTTTGGCATTCTGCGCTCTCTAAAAAAGTTAATGAATTTCCTGCCCTTTCCTGCAAGAAAAACAGTCATCCAGCCCTGATATCATTGAGGTTAGACTATGGTAATGCCCTCTATCTCGGTCTGCAGAACACCTGTTGGACAGGTTGAAGGTGGTTCAAAATGCTGCAGTACATCTCCTGAATTTGCCAGGAAGAGTGCACATGTCCTCACACCTGTGCACTCTCCAACTGCTCCATTTTAGGAAAAGAATCTTGTTCAAGGCACTAGTGTTAGTTCACGGGGCACTATAACAGACCGCTGCAGTTTATCTCAGAACAAGGTTCAGTTTTTACAATCCATTAGGAATCCTGAGGTCTGCCAATAAATTGCTTGCTATGACTCCCAGAATTTGCCAGGCTAGAACTTGAGGAAGGTCACTTGCTCATCTAGGAGCAGCAACATGGAATAAGCTGACTCGTGAGGTCTGTGTGTTGAACAATGTTGCAGCATTTAAAAAAAGGCTGAAAACCTGGCTTTTCTTAAAGTCATAGACATTAGGATCTCCTTACTAATTTAACCCGTGCTAGGCGCCGGGACACTCCTTCGAGTAGGTGTGAACAATACAAGGTGCAGTCATCATCATCATCACTATACCAATCCTGCCCAGAGTTCTCAAAAAGATCAGGAACAACAGGGCCTAAGTCATACATGTGGCTCCGGACTAGTGATGGAGTGCCTGGTATCCCAGGATACTGAGCATGGCCATTGAGCCTTCGATCGGGCTGCCCCCGTGGGAAGATTCTCTATTACAGCAGCAATACCCGAAGCTGTTAAATCTACTCCTTCTTGCGTGGAGCTAGAGCTGCAGCAGTTGACAGCTTTTGACCTTCTTCCCGAAGTCAGCTTGGCAGCCAGGTTCCCTCCACCAAGACGGTGTATGCTTGCTGTTGGAAGAAATTTATGGCATGGTGTGCAGAAAAATCTGTCTATCCCTATTCTGCCCCTCTTTCTGAGGACTTACTTTTTTTTTTTTGCCTTGCCCAGCAGGGCTCTGCTATGGGCACCCTTAAGGGCTATTTATCTGCCATTTCTGCCTTCTTGCGGTTGCCTGATCATCCTTCTTTGTTCAAGTCCCATATTATACATAGGTTCCTCAAAGGTCTTACTCATCTTTTTTCTCCTTTTCCATGCATTATGCCATAGTGGAACCTTAATTTGGTTCTAGCATTTTTGATGTATGCTCCTTTTGAGCCTCTCTATAATTGTCTCCTCAGGATTCTCACACTGAAAACAGCCTTGCTTGTGGCAATTACATCTGCCCGCTGAGTGAGTGAGCTGCAGGACTTGTCATTTAAGCCGCCTTACCTCTCTATATATGGTGACAAACTAGTGTTTCATACAAAGGCCTCTTTTCAACCAAAAGTGGTCACACTTTTTCATGTAGGCCAACCAATCACCTTGCCTACTTTATACACACCCTCACATCCTTCTAAGGAAGAGGAGAGATTTCACAGCCTGGACCCAAAAAGAGCATTGGCATTTTACCTTGACTGTACCCAGAAGTTCCGGATGGACGACCAACTCCTAGTCGGGCATGTGGCTGCGAAGAAAGGTCGGGCTGTTCAGAAGCGAACGATTTGTTGATGGGTCATGCTCTTCATCAATATCTGCTACACTCTGGCCAAGAAGCAACCACCTGAAAGTTTGCGAGCTCATTCCACCAGAGCTAAAGCTGTGACCACTGTTAGCATGCAGTTTTCTGGTCCTGGACATCTGCCAGAATGCAACGTGGGCGTCTCTGCACATGTTTATCAAACATTACTGCCTGTGAAGTCAGGTCTGTAGGGATGGGCACTTCACCCATTCGGTCCTGCAGGACGTCCTTGTTTGAAATTGGCTTGCAGACCCGCCTCCGAGGATGGTATTGCTTGGGTATCTATTTAAAGGTCAGGAATCGAAACTAGAAGTCTCTATCAGCAAGTTACTTACCTTCGGTAGCGCCTTATCCGGTAGAGACTTTGGGGCTGATTAGGAGTTTGGCGGTAGGGAAAACCTGACCGCTAAACTCCCGATGGGGAGACCGCCACAGTGCTGGTGGGCTCTCCACCTGCCCCAGTACAAGTTTACCACTGGGTTGACCGGCAGAAACCAAGGTTTCCGCCAGTCAGCCCAGTGGAAAACATGCAGCGGCATCGGACTGAGCTGAGCCCAATGCCGAAGCACAGGGGCCCCCCCAGCACCATTGGAATGCGCACTGTCTGCTATTCAGACAGTGCGCATTCCGATTGAGCTGGGGAGGTAGGCCCCTGCACTGCCCACAACAATTTTGTGGGCAGTGCAGGTGTCTCACTGTGGCCCCCAACACTTGTTCTCCTTGTCATGACAATTGAACAGCCATGAAAAGGCTGGAGGGGAATATGGTTGTAATTAGCACAGTGGCGCTGACTTCAGCACCGCCGTTTCTGATTACAACCATATCTGGCATCATCCCGTTGGGATCAAAGATCCTGGCGGAGACAGCGGTCTTTTGGCAGGCCGACAGTCAGGGTCCTAATGTGGCGTTCAGACCGCCACAGCCGCAGCGGACCGACCTCTACCGCGAGTCTGGCGGTCTTTGGACCGCCAGACTCGTAATAGGGCCCTATATCTAGCTGCAGATTCCTTAACGACCCACCCACACTCCCCAGTCTGCGAACGGATTTCTAGGGACAGCCATGACCCCTTTCAGGGCCCTAGTTTTGACATCCCAATGGTCAGTATTCTTCATGGTTCCGCACTTCTGATGTGGAAAGTTGTGAAAAGAAACTGATGTCGGCGTGCCTGGGTGGCACCTATATAGGTACCGCGCCATCACTTCTGGTGCGGACAACGGCGATGATGGACACAGAGCCGATCAATGCCACCTACCAGCTCGCAGGGGTACTGCTCACCAAAAATCTTCCAGATCCAGTCTGACGCCTGGGGAGAATTCAAAGGTAAGGAATCTGCAGCTAGATGTAGGGCCAGATGTATGAAAAAAGCCTTTTGCGAATCGGAAATAGCGATTTTTAAGAAATCCCTATTTCTGATTCACAAAATGCAATGTATCATATTTGTGATTCGGTAATAGCGATTTTTTAAAAATCGCATATGTTATTACCGAATCGCAAATTGCGATACCGGCCCCCATTCGCATCTATGGGCCTGTCGGCCCATATTTGTGAATATTTTGCATGTCCCGAATTGCGAATTCCTAACTGGAATTCGCAATTTTGGGAAATGCAAAGTCCAGGGTGCTGGGGGCCTAAGGCCCCCTCTGCTGCACCCCAAAACAATTTTTAACAACATGTAAGGTACACACTTGCCAAAAGGGCATGTGTGCTTTACATGTAAATTTAAAAAAATGCATTTTTAATGCATTTTTAAAATTTGCACATGGTTACCACCAAGTTCAACTTGGTGGTAATAGCGATTCCTTAATGCCCAATTCGCATTAAGGAATTGCTTCATACATGTGCTTTAGAAATTGCAAATAAGGATTCCTTATTTGCGATTTCTTATTTAGAGAGTCGCAATTTGCGACTCTCTAAACAGGGTCGCAATTTTAAGGAATCGCTATTTTAGCGATTCCTTAAAATTGCATTCAGACTGCCTTTGATACATTCTGAAAGGGCTTTTTGCATTCGCAAACGGGCATTCGCACCGTTTGCGAATGCAAAAAGCTTTGATACATCTGGCCCATAGTCTCTACCAGATAAGACATTACCAAAGGTAAGTAACTTATTTATTAAGGTTTATTTTCTTAACCAGGGTGAACCCCAGAGACCGCAAAGTTTCAAAGATGGTAGTTTTCAGTCAAGTATGTTTGCTGCCTCGAGCAAGGCTTGGACGGGTGTGTCACACTCTTGTGAAAATATAAGTAGGAATTCTGTTTTCTAGAGTTCTGTGGTGCTGTAGAGTCATTTATGCTAAAGGTTTTTTTAGAGCAAGGGCCAGGGCTTTTATGTGTTATGGGGTTGATATTTTCATGTACTGCATGTCATCAGCGTGAGAGTGAAAAGGAATATTGGATTAGGACAATAGGAGTTTCCATTTAAAAGTTGAAGATTATAGGAGAAAGGATGGAGCCTTGTTGAAGGGGGGTAGGGTATTCAAGTATGACTGCCATCGGCCAGTTTTATAGGTACATGCGGTTATCTAGGTGTGATTCTAACTATTTTAGGACCCATCAGTTCTTTCAGGATTTGAAGGAGGGATGCATAGTTGACAGTGTTGAACACACCTGACAGGTTAGAAAGTGCGAGACACGATTCGCCTTTGTCTAAGATACCAAGCGCATCATTCAGTATTTGAAGTGTGTCTGATTCTGTACTGCATCATGTTCTAATACTATATGTTAGTAGTTTAGTATGTTATCTTTGTCTATATTCTATCAGCTTTTTTAGACTGCTATGGAGGTTTGAGACAGAGTAGAAGTCGTTGAGGTTTTCTGGATCTGGATCTCTTATTTTTTGTTTTTGTGAAGGTGGTAAATCGTCCTATTTTAAGGCAGTTTGGCATTTTTTTAATGCAGAAGTGAGAAGTTCATCGCATTCACTTTCAGACTGCTTGCAGGGATAGGGACAGCAAAGTGATTTGAAGGTCTGAGTTTGGAGATTGTGGCTATATGTCTTCTTGAGTTAACTCTTTGAAGGAGGAGTAAGTCACAGTGTTTTTTCCTGGAAAGGTTTTGTGGTGTGAGACTAAGACTTCTGTGACCAGCGAAACTTTTATTTCTCTTATTTTGTTTATGAAGAAATTGAAGAAGTTTTCACTGTCTTCTTAGCTGATGGAAATATCCAGAGATGCCTGTAGATTACATCATTTTTTGACGTTGTTAAAAAGGTTTTTGAGGGTTTACGCAAAGTTGATTTCTGATCTGAAAAAGGTTGATTTCACCGTTAAAATGTGTATTTATGTTGGAGAGTTCCTAGGTTCATTGTGGAGATTTTTTCCAATGGTGTTCTGTGTTTCTGCGGGCTCTCTGTTTCTCAAATAGTAATTTTGTCGACCCCTAACTCTGGTCCCTATAGTTTAAGGGGGATAGGTTATCAGTGACCACTGTCGTGACTGTGTAAAGGTGGCTGCATAAGCTTAGGGTTCAAGGTCAGGTGGGATATTTCTTAGTTTTATGGAGATTGCATTTTCTAGGGCAAAATTGTTGTTGGTAAAGGTCTCGAATCAAGACCTTTGTTTTTTTTCTTTTTCTGAGGAATGTCATTTGGTGAATGGAGAAAGAAGTGGATTTGGTCTGACCAGTTCACTGTGATAGAAGGATCAGGCACTACTAGGTCTATTTATTTGAATAAGTCTTAAATCAAACCCATGATATGGTTTGAAGTATTTGTATAGTTGCCTTAGTGGCTTGCTCCTGGTCAGTGTTAGATAGGAAAAGTGTAGAATGTGATGCAGCTTGATCATGGGATGTTGGATTCTTCAAGAAATATGTTATCTGCAAAAGAGTTGTTTTTTTCTGATGTGAATTCTGTCAGCCGTTCAATGAATAGTGGATTTCCACCTGAAAGGTGATATGTGATATGGAAGATTGGTGAGTCATTACTCAGAAATCTTCAGTTGCCTCAGAGCCATTGATCAGTGGATGACCTGGAGCCATCTCAAACTAAATGCCTCCAAAACAGAAATACTCATATGTGGTGACTGGAAAAGTTATGATCCACTGTTCGCCTGGCCTGCCATCTCAGACCACCTCCTCAATTATCCAAGGAAGTTAAAAACCTTGGAATCACCATGGACTCCAAGTTAACAATGAATGATCAAGTGGACAAATTAGCACAAACAAGTTTCATCACCTTGAAGACTCTACGACGCATCTTCCACCACCTCGGATTTCCAAACAAGGTGCAAGCTACTATCTCGCTTGTACTATCCAAACTGGATTATGCCAATGGCCTCTACCATGGATCATCTCTATTATGAAAAAACTACAACGTATTCAGAACGCCGCAGCCAGGCTACTATTACATGTAAAGCCACAAGCCCACATCTCCCCTGCCTTGAGAGCACTACACTGGTTACCCGTTGCCAGAAGATGCACTTTCAAGCTGCTTTGTATCACCTACAAACAAATACATGGAACAGGACTGCTTTTTATCAGAAACAAAATAACCAAATACACTCAACAAAGAAACCTCCACTCAAGATTGACACCCCGCCTTACAACACCACCATACAAGAAAAATACTATAGGTGGGACATCCTTCTCCGTTTGAGCAGCCAAACTATGGAATTCATTACCCCCAACTATAAGAGCCACAGAAAACTTTCTTGTCTTCAGAAAACTACTCAAGAGTTGGCTCTTTCCTTCATAACCACCATATTCAAACAGCTATGGACTGCATATGCCTATGTTGATAAATATTTTTTTCTGATTATGTGTATATTCTAGTTATATATAGTTCTTGTATCGCTATTATGTCATAACAATAAACTACACATACACTCTTTAAACCTGTTTATCTAATGTATATTTACTCATGGTTTAAATATGTATATGTATGTACATATACATATATGTGTGCATATGTGTGTGTGTGTGTGTGTGTGTGTGTGTGTGTAAATATATATATATGTGTGTATGTTATTCTATGCTTAACATTTTCATAGCTCATTGCATAACTCCCAGATAAGTTGTTATACTACATACTTATGAATTCCTTTTGGGTTCCAGAGTAGCGTGCTACTTGCCAAAAAGCGCTTTGACGCCTCATCAGGGGTAGTAAGCGCTATATAAATACTATTACAATACAATACAATACAATTACTGATGTTCTTACCTTGCCTGACAGGCATTGAAAAGTTGAGGGTTGGTCAGAGATAGAGGACCAGTGTATGACAGTCCCCATTTTTCCTGTATGGTTTAAACTTCGAGTCTTGTAGTCTGGGGGAATGAGAATACCCAAAAATGTTTGCAATGAGCTTGTTGTCTTCAAGTTTTTATGCAGAATAGTAGATCTGTATTTTTTGCCATAGTCACATCTGCGTTTATGAGGCTGTGTTTGGCCGCAAACGTATAGATGTGGAGAAAACATCTGAACATCTGAGAGCAAATGTTTCTGTGTTGGAGACTGGAACAAAGTGAATCGGAGCTTTGATGAGGATGTGGGGATTCAATGTGTTATTTTGTTGATATAGTAGCAAATGACCTGGTCTTATACATGGGGGGGAATTGACTGAGTTGTTCTGGCTTTGCTGGGTGATTTTGAGGGGTCAGCTTTCAGGGAAGGTTTTGTGTGTTGGGGACAGGAAGTCCGTGTAGAAGGGATTTTTAGTCCAAGATCGAAGATCAAGCTCCTCTGATGTCAGGCTACGGTGTGAAAAGATTTCTTTCTTATTTTACTCAGTGGGGCGCGGCACGAGACGGGGTTGGGATTTGTGATGAAGTCGGCAGAGGCCCCAAATGGAGGTTGTATAATTAAATAATAATATAATAATGTAATAAAATAGATACTGTCAGGCAATTGTTCCTGTTGATCCTGGGCAACTCAAAAACCCCTGGGACGAGTATTACCTTTTGTCCTTGGATCCATAAGAACCAGATACTATTGCTAACTCACTGAATTGCCAAGTCTCTCATTTTTAGGCGTTGATTTTTATGGATTAACGAGGTGAAATAGTCTAGGTTTTCTTTTGAACGCTGATGTGGCTTGGATTAGAAGATACAATTAACACACCAATTCATTGTGCAGTCAGTGGTCTGTCTTTTCATAAAACTAAATTAGACTCTTATTAGTTTTAGTTGTCATCTAGTTAAGAAGTTATTTAAAAACATTAAGTATCATCGACTGGGTAAAATGGAGGAAATAATTTGAAAGACTTTCTGTGCAAGGAATATAGAGAACGAAGCAGTGCAGATACTGTGTCTGCTTGGTGCATCATGCCCGACAGTCCAGTTCAATAGTTTTACTTAGTTCACTCATGCATGTCTTTGTGTTGATGTCTCTGTTGAGAGACAACATAGCTCTGGTACTTGTGATCGGGTTTCAGGAGTGGCGGTCGGGTGTTGCATTGTGCAGAATGATAACTGCTGTGAGTCGGAAAATTCTTATATGGCAAAACTACATTCAACAGCACCAGAGGACAGCTGACCCATAGTGAGGTCAGAAGGATGGTCCCAATCTCTGTGATCAGGGCCAGCTGAGTGGAGTGCCACGTGGAAATAGAAATAGGTGGGCTGAACTCCTCAGACCACACTGCAGGCAGGAAAAAGCGAGCCACATGGTGGTTGAAAAGGGGCATTTGGAAGTACAAACTGGAGGCTTCATGACTCTTTTCAATGTCAGTGACTTTGCGTCAGGCTGTATTGCACCAACAGTTTTCTGATCTTGACAGTGCTAAGTGAAGAAAGGTCTTAATGGCATTATGTGAAACAACTGAGCCTATATTTTGGGGTCGAATAATGCAGGTTGTCTTATTACCAGGCAGTCTATCACATTATCCTTCTGGTCTTTGCAACAGTAAGTTTTTGTTTGACAGGTTTTTCTTTTGCTTGAATGTCTCTGTAACGACAACCGTCCCCGATAATTCTGTGCGGCTGATGTCTCTGTACTTTTTTCCTTTGTCAAATGCAATTACCCTGTGTTGTTTAGAGTGAGTTGGGGGAGTGGGGTCCTTAAACCTTAGGGACCCCCAAAACTGCACATTCAGGTCACCATATGGATGATCCCTGAAAGGGGAGTCCCCCCATTTTCCTCGCACCATTTGTCCACATGTGGCATCCACCTCGCCCGAGTCCCGGCTGGTGGCAGCAAATTCAAAGGGGTTGGGGGCTAGGTGCAGCCAACTGAGTTGCCCACTGGCTTTTCCATGTAAATTGAAATCCGAAGGCTTGGTGTTACAGCCATTTCCAACATCATTCTTCGCAGACATTAGCGTGTATGAATTATGCTAAAGGATCAAAAACATCACTGCCATAGGGAAGGCATACCTACGGATTTAAACCTTGATCTGCTTATCCTGGTCTAGCAGAGAGTAAGAACACTTAATTGTAATCCACTGTTTGCTGCTGGCTGTGCAGCATGAGTGTTGGCTGATAAGGAACCTGAGCTCCATCTCATTTAGAGAGCTGTGTGGCCTCTCTAATCACCCACCCTGGAGGACCCTGTCTAACAGTCTTCCTGCCAGTCTGCCAAGCTACTGTCTTTGGTTCAGCTCTTTCCTCTGCTCTGTTGTACAGAGCTCTTCGAAGGCAAAATGAGAACTTGTAAACCCGCTATAATTCCAGGCTAAATAAAACAGCATTTCAGGACACCAGTCTTCCACCTTCTTCTCAGTACTCGATTTCATCAGGGCTTTGCTTGGTAGAGTTTTCTTGGCCTAGCCACACCTTTTATTTGAAACACCCAAGCTTCCTGTCTCGGGGTAGTTCCTTCAGGTCAAAAGGTCTTATTTGATCCTAGGTTAATTGCATACTCAAATAAAAAAGCATTTGCAATGTGTTGCGCATTTGCTCAATTTAGAGCTATTAGCGTTGTAAACTCCTAACCTGCCATTTCTTGCCACATAAATAGAAAGAAAAGAACTAGTGCAATCTTGCGCTATGTAAAACGCAGCACGATCACACTAAAATTGAAAAACAAAAAAACGAGCATGATCGCGCTATGTAAAACCTAGTGCAATGGCGCTGCGTGGAAAATAAATAGATGAAGTAATGCAGAAACCAGGCAGAAACCATCGAGCCTCTGCAGTTTTCAGTAGTTGGCCGGTGCGCTAGAGGAGGGCTAAACACCAGAAAAGGCATGACGTATGCATGCCTTTCACTAATTAAATCAAGCAGATTTTAAAAGGCAGAAAGTGACAGGCGTGACATGGGCATTGTTACAAGCCCAAAGAGAGATTACAACAGGGACGGAGTGCTTGTGCGCTCCACCCTAAAAATGCACTGAATCTTTTAGAGGGACCCAGTCAATACCAAAATCATGTTAGTGAAAGTTTTGTTCATGACATTTATGGACAGGAAGTAAGAAATAATTGTAACCATTACTGTAGATTCTCACTAGACATTAGCACATATTCTGGCAGTCTAAAGAAGTGAACTCAGTAGAATATAAACAACATTTATTTGCATATTTCTTAATTCCATCATTTAGTTTATGTGTAGGCGCTACCTGGTTTTGGCTGTTGGAAACTGATGCACAACAAAAAGAAATAATTTGCCCCTTCGCACATCATGGTCAAGTGGGAAAGTCTGATGAAGATTTTGTGTCACCTGGATCTGTAGTCAACAACTTAACTAGTAGACCTCCATCAAACTCCATTTTGTAGTACCTTTAGTAGTACTACAATAGTAATTATATTTTAATGAAAATGAATGTTACAATTGTTTATAATTCAAAAAAGGTTGTTACAATATTCTATAATTAAATAATGAATGTATTTTATTTTTACATTTTTTAACATTAGCTTAGATTTAGTTATATTTTTAACTATTTTAAATAATGTAATTTAATTTGACATTATTTCCTATGAGATTTTAGACTAAGGGGGTCATTAGGAGTTTGGTGGATGGAAACATTTGTGCGCCAAACTCCAGATGAGGAGACTATTGCAGTGCTGGCGGTCTCCCCACCAGCCTCATTACAAATTTTCCATGGAAAGGTGCGGCAGCTTTGTTCCCGGCTCATAATTGAGCCGGAAGCAATGCTGCTGCACGCAGGGTGCACCAACATCCTCCAAATGCGCACTGCCTGCATAAGGTTGTAATCAGTAGCGCAGCGCTGTACTCAGCCAACCAGGACCTCAGTCAGCCTGTCGGGATCTTGGATCCTGGCAGGGATGGCGGTAGTTTGGCGGGTCTGCCTGCCAACCTCATAATGTGGAGGTTGGACCACCACAGCTGCCACATTCCGACTGCCACCAAAAGTCTGGCTGTTGTGTGACTGCCAGACTCGTAATTGGCCCCTAAGTCTCTACCACCATTAATTTCTATGATACGATTTTTGGTGCCAGTGATTGGCCATTTGGGGACCTGGGTTTATAACTGCTTTTTTTTGTGGCAGTCGTAACTTACACTCATACATTTCGCTCCACCCTCTTTTTGAGCGATGAAGGCATATAAGTCTACATTTTTGAGGAAATTTACATTCTGAATAGCCCAAGTAGTAAGTTATCTCAAACTTGTAAGAGTAAATTACACGGGTAAATTATGCACAAGTGAAAGTTACCTTTGTGTGAATGACCCTGTAAATCTCTTTCTGTTAGCTTCTGTATTTTAACATTTTTAAAGCAATACAAATGTGATACATATTTGCACTCAAAATTTATTTTATCTCTGTTTTATCTTAGCAGGCGAAAGAAAATGCCTCGTGGTAGAGCAATATCCAGCGGCCGCTCTGACACTAGTGAAGTGGATCTGGAAGGAATGGGTATGGCAGTATTTTTATTTGTGTCTTTTTAAGGTCTGTCTTCCCACAAGGCACATAGGCCCTATTTTCTTATAAAAAATAGAAAACTATTTACATAGCACCATGGTTACCCTGAAGACTTATAGGTGATTATTTGTTTTGCTAGGTTAAGGTGTTCAAGTTGTTTGAAAGTGATGCAATCCATCCTCCCCTCGTACATACTCACTAACTCCTGATTTTCTCATGCTGATTTTGGATGCTCCATGTAAAAGATATTTTGAAGGAAACTATGTCAAATATTTTACACATTGTAGGAAGCTGGCTATTTATGTAGTGTGCCAATGTAGAGGGACACTATGCAGATAGTCCAGGCGGTCCTTATTGGTTTACAGGGGCTTACTTTAATAATCCCAAGTGCTCTATTTGTGGTAGTGTGGTCAAGCAGTTTAGGCTTATTGGAGGGGAGTGTTGAGCATTTCTTGTACACTCAGAGTCAATAAATGAGACACACACTCAATGAGAGATCCAAGTCCAATTTAGAAAAATGACGTAGGTGTTTATATATATTTTGACACCAAGTTCAACATTCTAAGGTAAGTACTTTGAGCGTTATTGAATTTCCAAGTAAATACCAAGAAAATACAGAACTGTCAGCAACTTCAAACACGAGCCTCAAACGCTGTAATGTTATCCTATGGGAGAAACATTCACTACATAGGTACACTTACAGATGACTTACAGGACAGTTCTTCTGGACTTTAGGTGAGTGGGGGCCAATGACCAGGAAAGTACCAGCAGATCAAGTTTACCTGCCATGGGGAGTTTGGGTGGGGGTCGCCTCCAACGCTACATGTTTTAGTCAATTGAATGAGTACCTGTAAGAAAGAGGCTCGAAGCGGGGACTGGGGACCAGTCTGGCAGAACCCAAGGAAGGGAAGCTCGGCTCTTGAGGGTCTCAGGAGTGCAGAGACACCATTAATTTACTTGAGCCCAGGCTGAGAAGCCTATGTGCAAAGGAGTTTTGTCCCGTGAGGTGGGTGAGTAAGAGGCTCTGACGATTCTTGGTTTACCTGCAGAAGAGGAGAAAGAAACACAGCAGGACCTCTCTTGTTGTGGAGTTAGCTTTCTTTGAAGTCCCTCGACTTACAGGTAAGTTTTGGCAGGGGTGGTGTTTGAGTGAACACAAACAAGTCTTGGTGCCTGCAACTGGCCGTGGTGCCCCGGGTACTGGTGCAGGTAGGTTCTGGTGGGGCTCTGAGGACTGGATGGGTTGACGGGGCTAACCTCCCAGATACACGGTATCCTCTTACTGCGAGTTGCCCCCTGGATGGACCCATGGTCAGCAAAACTGAGAACCGGGCAGTCAGTTGCAGGTGCTGCCTGCTGGTGCAGAGAAGTGGCTCCTCAAGGGAGATGTTGCTGGATCTGTGAAATGCTGGGCAGTTCTTCAAGGGTTTGGAGAGGCTGCTCCACTTCTGGACAAGTCCATCTTTGTGATTGTCAGGACAGGGTTTTGTGCCATGTTCGCTGCTGGTCCACAGTTCTCAGGTCTTCGGTTCTTCTTTGTGCTTCTTCTTTGAGGCAGATGAATTTAAGTTCCTGGTGTCAGGGTGCCACCTGAATACTGAATTTAGGGGTATTAAAGGAAGTGTAGGATAGTAGCCAATGGGCTACTTACCCCTGGGGTGACTTCCTGTGTGGAGTGGGCATTGTCCTGAGTTAGAGTTCCTAATTCCACCAAAACCAAGATGGTGGAACCCTTCCTTCATGGATCACATTAGGTAGCCTACCTTAGGGGTGTAACTAACCTGGAGGTGCAACACGCCAACTTGCATAACTAATTTCCCACCTGTACTGACGCCAAATGGGCCTTAGGGCAGGCAGTGGCATTCTCCAGTTCTGGAGGAGGCCCGGGGTCGCATAGCAAAGATGACAGGGGCTCTAAAGCCCCTGGCTTTGGTATGCAGATTCACTACCCATCCTGCTGGAGGAGGTGGTAACACCTTCTCCGGAGCATTGTTTCCTGACCTCAGAGAGTGCTGGCTCTCACCTACAGGGGTCAGAACCTCATCTTTGGTGGCAGGCAGGCCGATACCAGTCAGCCAGCACACTAGAAAACTAGTAAGTTTCAGGGGCACCTCTAAGGTGCCTTCTCGGTTCATGACAGAATAAATACGATACTGGCATCAGTATGGATTTATTAAGATGAGGTGTTTGATACCAGACACCATCAGTTTCCATGCAGCCATCATGTAGCGGGGTAACTCGTGTTGAGCAGTGCCCAGTACATGTCCTTAAGATGGCTGCCTGGCTCCTTGCAATATCTAGTAATGGAACCGAACATCAAAGAGGCATATGCAGATGTGCCCTCACATGTAATATAATGCACCCTGCCTTAGGATCTGTGCTACGAAACAAAAAAGGATCGCAAGCATTGTGAATTTGCTTTTTTGTCTATTCTCTTAAGAGTAGGAGTTTGAATAGGAATTCTTATTTTTCTAAAGAGGAGAGACGTGTAGAAAATGCAACAAGGTGTTAACTTCTCATTTTCCCTGAGAAGAGAGGCAGAAGCCTCACACCTTCTACAAAGCTTCTGTCACGATATTATTTATACAATAGGTTCAGTCTACAATTAGTTATATGTATTGGGTTAGCAACATCAGCTGAATCAAAATTATATTTCTGATACTCATGTTTATTATTCCTGTATTGGGGCCTAAACAACATTGCTGGTTCAGAATATGGTTCTCCTCTTGCAGCATCTCTCTTCTGCTCTCTCTGCTCTCTACACCATACATCAAAATGTACTATTGTTTACAACTTTTACATGTAACTCCTATTGTTTCTGAAACTTATTATGAATTTAACTCAGCCACATTACTCCTCTTCCTCTTTCTTCTCATGACACGTTGCTGCAATACGATTTAGGATTTTAGTCAGATCTAAAAATAATTATTTAATATTAATTTATAATTTATTTTCTATAAACTTCTGTGGAGGGTTTGCAGATTGTGTATGGTTTGTGCTCCTGCCACTTCGGTGATCGGTTTAAATGGTTTAGACTGAAAAATGGGCCAAGTGATGCCGTTTGGGTACCTGTTTGTGCTATATCAATTTTCATTCGTTCATTTTAAAACGTTGCCCGAAACAGGATTAATAGCAGCCAGCTTCGCTTCTAAATGGATTTTTAAAATAAGCCCTCAATATCCTCTCAGGGCGTATTTACTTCTGGTCATGTGAAAAAGGAGCACTAGGTTCTTTTTAGGTCGTGCCTATCAAACCGGAACAAGGTGTTTGGTTGCAAAAGACATTTTGTGGGCTTACCAAGATCAAACAGAGACTTGTAGCACAGCCGCTGCTTACCAGTGGTTGGCTTTACTGTCACTCTTATTTGCTTGTTTTTGTATTGGATGGCATTGCTTGTTTCAGCCAGTCCATCTTGTATTCAGCCCTCCCCTGGAGCATAGCCTCTTTATCATCTCTTTGTTTGGCTAGCTGCTTGCTATGCTTCGCCTGCGCGCTTTTAGGAAAATGATTTTTTTCTGTTTGTTTAAGCTCTCCATAACAGTGCATGTGTTTTGCAACTGACTCCTTCGTGCACTCCCTCATGTTCCTCTCCATGTTGCCTTTTCTCGCGCTTGTCTTGCTACCTGTCGGTGTGCTTCCCCCTGCGTTCTTCTTGTTGCTCTATTTCACCTGTGTTCTCTCTCCCTCATGGTGCCTCTCCCCCCTACCTGCTGTGATGTGTCACCCCTACGCCTACCTGCTGTGATGCTTCATCTACATCCACTCCCCAACTTGCTCCCGCAACCCACCAAACCTTTTTTCCAAAGCACTTTTGCGCTGCCCTTTTTTAATTTACAGCTCCATCTCAGAACAGTAAATAAAAAAGGGATGTGTTCTTTTATAGGTATGTTCGTGTGTGTTGTGCGTGTTCGTGCAAAATGACATGGCAGCCGCAATATTGTGTCTATATATTTTTTTTATTTTTAATAGCCATGTTGTGCAGCAGCCAAGCTGCTATACAGCATTCCTAAAAAGCATTGCCAACACAAATAGGTTTTATGGGTGAGATCTACTGGCTTTCCCAATGCTTGTTTCTAATTACCCCTCCATCCCCACATGTTTTACAGGTTTATGTCCATTTACCAGCAACATCAACAGCAGATTGAAGAAGGAAGGTCATCATCTATCCCAACCTTGTTCCATCACTGCAAACTCTCACTGGGGTTTTATTATGCCTCATGAAATATCGTCATTACACTTCCCAAGATTAGTACTGTTAACATTATATACATTGAACTTAGGTGCAAACTCAGGAATAGGGACTTCCAGATCGAGGAACAGGAATCTAATGAGACAGTCAGAAAAGGGTCATAATCAGCTCATCAAGTCATCGAGATTCCCTAGTTCATCAAGACTTTGGGAGACATCTCAGGAGTTAGGAATAATACAAAGTTAGTAGGAGACCACTGTGTTCAGAGCGACGTACTGCTTGCATATATTGTGATTCATTGGTTGCAGCTGAGCTTAGGGACATATTGCATTGGGAGAATTGACAAAGGGTTAGGGGAACTCCAGAGCAGTTAAGAGATTTGGGGCCATGAATATCGATGAGGCAGGTCGGATTGTGACCCACTATGATTCAGAATTTTGTGAACCAACTTATTAGTACATAGGACAGATCACAACATTCCACACTGTTGAAAAAATGCTGGCAGCAATTTGCGACCAGTGTTATGTACATCACACTGTAAAGTTCGAAAGCGATTTTTAAATCGTGAGAGACTTCTTTGTGATGTTCGGTATAAAGGCTTGAAGGATATCTGGTCATGGGCTATTTAGGATTCTGAACGACAAACATGCGTTTTTTGTGTCCAGAGCCCTGTATGTCTGGGTGGGTCTCTTTTCTTTCTCTGTGCTCCCTTCCATGTCCTGTTGGTTTGGTAATTTGTTTTTGCTGAGCATCATGGATCATATTTTTCCAGAGCTGCTTAAAATTTTGCAACTGGACGGTTATTCTGATGGCTGCCACATTTTTGCTGCATTTGCCAATGTTCGTGGAGGGTGTGAAAACGACTGTTATTTTGTTTCTTGTACACATATTTGTTTAGGGAGGGGTTGAAATGTTTTCATCCAAAGCACGGTGACTAATTTAGCAAGAAGTATAGGCGCGCTTGCTCTTTCGTTTTAATAAACAGAGTCAGTGTGTTTGTGTCACAAGTCTTCTGCTTTTATCATCACCGCTATAAAAGAGCCCTCTGTTTATTTATTATACCAAGGCTCGCTGGCCTCAGGAAAGTAGCTGCAAATGATGTGAATTCCAGAGACAGAAATATTTCAGAAATGCCGCAAAGCCTGGGAAAACAAACATAGCTAACTCAGTTTTACAAACTCCTGACATTACCCCCGCCCAGTATTGCAGCACCACAAACGTCTATATTACGAATTTTAAGCTATCAAAATCTCTACATTTTGTATGATTCCAACATTACAACTTCACAACTGTAGGATGCTAAAAAAAGTCCACCCCTCCAGTGCTACAAACCTTCACATTGAAACATCCCAACAGAAATCTGGACATTCCATTACCATAGCAGAACCCCAAAAGTCTAACCTTGTATTATTAGAACTTTCAAATAGTAGAATTACTCAACATTAGCATACCTCAATATTAAAATGCTCCAGCCTTGCTCCACCAAACAAAAGAACCTACGAACAGTATAGCCCCCTAAAAGTGAATGCTCCAATCTTAGAAGGGCCCCAATGTTAGAACTCTCCAGGACGAAATTCATTGGAATCCAAAACAAAATTAGAATCACTCACCATTATTGTAATCAGAGAGTTGTCTCCAGCTTAGGATATGTTGAGTTGTGAGAGTAAGTAATCCCAAAGGATCGGTTTGGAGAAGCTGTTAAGACAGTTTTCCAACATTTCCCCATAAACTTAGCTTCCATTTAATCCTGATAGTTGATGGAACCACCATGGGAGGTGTTCTAGCCAACTCCCATTGCGACTTCTGTGATGGACGGTATGTTACCTTTGCTTCGATTCATTTCCTGCAACAGGCAATTACCACATATTTTTTCAGCGCAAGATCATGTACTTTGCATGCATTTACCATGCATGTTTGACCTGTAAGTGTATACGGTGTGAAGTAGAAGTGGGTTCCAAAAGTTATACGGGAATAGGGTGGAAAGCAATTTAAACAGTATCTTTTTACGGATCATATTTTTTCAAATAGTTCATGTTTGAGTTGTGTTTGACACTCTAGCTCGTGCAAAACATTGCAAATAAAGATATCGTTAAATTATGTTTCAAGCACCTGGAGAATTCTTCACTGAATTCTAGTGGCCACCAGAATTAAAGCAAGTGTAAGCTATGTTCAGTATATATGACATTACTTGGCATGGCTCCTGCTTATCTGGCAAATAACATTTCAAGGGATGCATCTTTTTGATCTTGGAGATTGCGAAACCCTTCTTTCAGAAGATCGTTTCAGGAAGTCAGGTCTTCCGGTCTAATGCCATCTGCTACGGAATAGCTGCCATTGGACCTAAGGCATGCATCCTGCAATCTTCTGCTGTTTTCTCAAACCACCTATGTTTTAATAGTTAAGTTTGTGTATATTTCTCTGGGTTGAAAGGCACAGCTTCCTGGCACATTATGTTCAGTAATTGTAATTTACAAGTTTTCTACCCCCTCACTTATTCCACATGTGAACAACCCAATTTAGAATGGCCCAAAATTATATATCCACGTATTGAAGTAAGCAAAGTAGGGAAATAGTGGACACAAAGAATGGAATTGAACGATGAGAATTTTATTGGCTCTTCACGTGCAGAATAATTCACAAAAAGTTGTAATCAGTTATCTCGTTTCTGATTACTGCCCTCCTAAACAAAACAATCAAGATGGCTCCAAGAATGTTTTCTACGATGGCCTACAACATCCTGACCTATGCTCTTGTATTAGTTCACCAAGACACATACATCTGTTCATTATTGACACCTACCTGTATCTCGTGTAAAATTGCCCCTTTGAATCTGTTCTTTAAATTCAATCTCAGTACGCTCAGGAGTCTTCGGTATCTCCTGATGTGCCCACTGCCTTTAACTTAGCTATTGAAGTGCACTTCAGATCCCATCAGTGGTGGATGAGCTAATAATGGGGGCCTGGGCGACAGTGTCAGTAGCCTCACACTGACACAAGTAACAAGTGGGGTGCTCCTCGTTTTGCCCTGAGGTCAAGTGCTTAGATGAGATGCTACATATTTAGTGGTCCGAAGCCTGATGTTAGCTGAAGGTTAGTATTGCTGCACCATTCAAGAATTGGGTTTCCAGGCATCGTTCCACCATATGTTATGCTTGTCTGTCATTCCATCATGTTTGAGGCCTCTCTGTGCCATCATCTGCACGTCGTTCTGACTGTGCCCCCAAAGCAGCAGCCAGCTCTAAATGCTTCGTTAGTGACTGTGTTGTTAAGGATGCCCCCCTCTTCTGTAGCGTTCTTGATGTCTCGTTGCTCAGGTGCCTCAAAAAATAGCTCTATTGCATTTTTTATTCGAGGTATTTGTGCATATTAAATTTCTGCCATTTCACATCTCATAAAGGAACAGAAGGGATAAGGCGATATGTAAAAGTTCTTGGCTGTAAGCTTCATGGCACAAGACCAGGTGTACTGCACCCTACAGCGAAACTCTAGTGAAGGGGCGCAGAGCATGACCACCACTGTGTCTTGTGTCTCCAAACCAGACTTTGACACTGGTATGTCCAATTTCCTGCAGTCAAGTCCATCTATGTGAGTAGCTGCCACTAAAATGCCAATAGTTAAGCTAACTCTGGGACTATCAGCAGATCCATTTACCTGTCTGTACAAAGTGTGCCCACTATGAAGACACAAATGCAGAGAGCAGCAAAGGTTTTCTCGTATATTTATTTTCCTGATTGTGAGTTTGTGTTACTGCAGCGGAGGGCGAGTTGGCCAAGTTGCAGCGCAAGTACCGCTTGAAGGAAGGCGACCGCCAGGCCTACAGTATCGAATCGCAGGATGTGATCAGAAGACAGCTGTGAGTTTGCCTACTTTCTTTTTACTTTTTAATGTCTCCTGGACTTTCATGAAAAGAAACACCTGCAGCCACCTAAGAATGGGGAGAAAGTAAAAAAGCATAAACTGGGTCGAAATACTATTTTCCCCTGAGGATTTAGTGTGGACAAGTCTGGCTCTAAAACTCCCTCATGGGACGATTCCGAATGAAAGGGGGAGAGAGGATGGTTGTTAACAAGGTACTGCAGGTTGAGATCAGCAAGGAGGTGTGGATTAGACTCAATATTTTCATCTCTGTACTTTTTCTCAATGTTATGTCTTGAGGGCAAAAACACGGACCCTGCACAGTTTGTTTGCATCCTCTGTCGCATGTTTTGTGTGTCCTTCAATTCTGTAGATGTAACACCAGTATTTTTTCTTTCTGGATGTGCTTGTCCTGCTTCTTTCCGTCCATGTACGCAATCTTAGCCTTGGGCTGTAACTCTTCTTTTTAAGGGATTGATCATATGGCTGTGGTCATCATTTTCAAAAAGACTGCATTTATGGTGTGCCTTATGAATACTAGAATGGAATGCATAAGCCTGCACAAACACTCTAAGCACCGATGACAGTATTCTCTATGCTGGCTGGAGTGAGTAACTACATTCTGCATTCATATTTCTTCATGAGATGCTTCTTTTCACATCATGGTAGTAAATAACAGGTTGACCAGGTCGTTTAAAATGTAATTATTAAGTCGCAGGGAATAAAAAATAGACAGAACATTTGAAAGTCTAGTAAACGAAGAAATTCACAAATACAAAAGCATTTTGACTTGAGTTTTTCTTTATTTAACGCACCCTACTAAAATATACAAAAGCTCTGTCTCCAAAATATATTTTGAGCACTTGTTATATGTAGGGTAACTCATAATACTTGAACACACTCGGGCTTACTTAACGAGCAAAGGACCCCACCCTCATTGCTAGGCATAACCTTGCCCCTGTTGTCACTAACTTCTCTGATATCACAGCAGATATCACGGTAGACAAGACAAGCCCCCTTGCCTGGACCGGCCACTCGCTCCTCCATTTCAACCTGTACTTAACCCACTAGTTGGGAACAGCACCCACCAAGACCGCAAGAAGCAACTTGAACTTAATCTCCAAAACAACCTGGGCCATAGACCTCCCAGCCCTCTGCCTAATACTCCAAGACCACCACTCACAATACATCGCCAACTTCAACAACTGGATCGTGGCCTTCGCGGACGTCCAGGCCACACTCAAAACCACCACCACTTCACTACCAAGCTCACAAGTAAGCTGGTACACTGATGACCTATGACTTACCAAACAACATTGCAAAGAGATGGAATGCTGATGGTGTCACACCCATGACAGATAGACCCACAGATATGCCCTCTGGCACTACTACCAGCAACTCCGATGCACCAAACTCTCAGCCTTGACTGAACAGATTTACAAAAGTTCTGAAGAAATTTTCTTCATCGTGAAGGAATTTACCTTCTCCATTGCCAGCTCCATGACCATCTCCTCCTTCCAAGAACTCTTCCCATAGCTCACTCACTACTTTAGCAACAGCACCAACACAATATAGGACAACTTTGCAACTTAGCTGGACCTCTCCACACTTGAAGCCCTCCAGCACAATGAGCAGAACACACTAGAAACCGCCCTGACATGCAGGGCCACCACCACTCCCCTAGAAATCGCCACCACCATGCGCTCTGGCCATTCGGTAGGTCCCTCGGACCCATGCCTGCACTTCACCTTCACCTAAGGTTGGGAACCCATCTGCACAGCCCACACTCCAATACTCAATTATTCTGTCCCCACTGCCACCTTACTGAACACCTGGAAATAAGCAAACATTATACCACCACTGAGAAAACGTTTTGTGGACCCAAACAAACTGGTCAAACTATCGACCCATGTCCCTGCAAGTCTACCCAGCAAAGGTCCTGGAAAAATGTCCTTAACAAACGACTGGCTGACCCCCTCAGCGACAGCCACCTCCTAAACCAATCCCAATCCAGATTCAGACCAAATCAGAGCCCCGAGTCTGCCCTCTTCGCTGCCATCAAAGACACCCATCTCATCATGGACAAGGGCAACACTGCAACCTTCATCCTTCTCGACTGCTGAACTGCCTTCAGCACAGTCTCCCACCCAATCCTCTTTCAATGCCTTTACGAGACCATAATATGCGGGCTGCACTTCAATGGATCAAATCCTTCCTCAAGGGTGGCAGGGAGGCTGTCAGTCTGGCTCCCGACAAGTCCTCTGTCTCCAGCCTGATCTGCTGCATCCCCAAGGATCATCACTCAGCCCCAAACTCTTCAAAGTCTACATGCCACCTCTTGCCCGCATCATCTATTGTCTCGACTCATCATCTTGTCTCCTCCCAGGAAACGTCCATCCAAACAAAATTGACAGCTTGTCAGAAGTTGCTTGCTGGATGAAGACCAACTGCTTGAAGATGAGACAAAACGGAAGTGGTACTCTTTGGGAAAGACACCTCACTCTGGCCCTTGGCCTGTGGACCTCCAAATTAGGACCCACGCCCAATCCATTGAGCCAAGTTAGGAACCTAGGGATCATGAACTTAGGGATAGGAGTCAAATCTTGATGATCAACCAGATTACCTTGATTGCTTCCTCCTGGTTCCACCCCCTTAAGCTCCTCAGGAAAATCTTCAGATAGCTTCAGCTCTACACATGTTGAACTATTACTCAAGCCCTTGTTGCCCTCAAGTTGGACAACTAAAAACACGCTTTACATCTGCTTAGCACCACACTGCTCACCAAGACTCCAAGTTATACAGACCACAGCCTCCAAACACTTAAACTCCTATAACACACCCACATATCCACACACCTCCAAGACCTACATTTGTTCCCCATTTACAAACACGCCCTTATCAAGTTACTCACGCACATTTAGAAAGAACTGCAGAACGAAGTACCTGCATACCTGACCTGCCGCATCAGCCTCAACACCCCTATCAGACATCGTCATTCAATCAATCAATCAATCAAATACATTTCTTAAGTGCATTACTCACACGGTAGGGTCTCAAGGCTCTGGGGGGCCGGTTACTGCTCGAAAAGCCATGTTTTGAGGTGCTTTCTGAAGGTTAGGAGGCCCTGGGTCTTGCGTAGGTTGGTGGGGAGGGAGTTCCAGGTTTTGGTGGCGAGGTGGGAGAAGGATCTGCTGCCGGAGGTGGTGCGTTGGATGCGGGGGACTGTAGTGAGGTCGGCGGAGCGGAGCTGTCGAGTTGGTATGTGGAAGTTGACTCGTTCGTTGAGGTGCAGTGTCGTGGAGGGCTTTGTGAGCTTGGACAAGGATTTTTAAAATGATCCTTTTGTTGATGGGCAGCGAGTGTAGGGATCTGAGGTGGGTGGATATGTGTTTGTGGCGAGTGAGGTTGAGGATTAGATGTGCGGCTGCGTTCTGGATTTGCTGAAGTTTTCTTTGAAGCTTGGCTGTGGTCCCTGCGTAGAGGGCGTTGCCGTAGTCCAGTCTTCTGCTTATGAAGGGGTGGGTGACTGTTCTTCTTGTTTCTAAAGGAATCCATTTGAAAGTCTTGCATAGCATGCAAAGGGTGTTGAAGCAGGAGGATGATATGGCATTGATTTGCTGGGTCATGGAGAGATACGAGCCCCGTATGATGCCAAGGTTGCGTGCGTGGGTGGTGGGTGTTGGGGGTGGTCCGAGGGTGGTGGGCCACCAAGAGTTGTTCCATGCTGCCTTGTTGGGGCTGAAGATGATGATCTCTGTTTGGTCTGAGTTCAATTTGAGGTGGCTTGCTGTCATCCAGTTGGCGATGTCGAGGATTCTGGCATGCAGGTTATTCTTGGCGGTAGCTGGATTCCTAGTGAGGGAGATGATGAGCTAGATGTCGTCAGTGTAATAAATTATGGTGATGCCGTGGGGGCGGAGGATGTTGGCGAGAGGAGCCATGTATATGTTGAAGAGGGTGGGGCTGAGGGAGGATCCTTGGGGGACCCCACAGATGATCTTGGTGGCTGTAGACCGGAAAGGAGGGAGGCAAACTCTTTGGTTTCTTTCGGAGAGGAGGGAGGTGAGCCAGTCCAGGGCTTTGTGACTAATTCCAGCATCGAAAAGGCGTGTGCGGAGGGTTTGGTGGCATACAGTGTCAAAAGCTGCAGAGAGGTCTAGGAGGATGAGGGCGACGGTCTCGCCCTTGTCCAATCTGGTCCGGATGTCGTCTGTGCAGGAGATGAGCGTGGTCTCGGTGCTGTGGTTTTTTGCGGAATCCAGGCTGGGAGACGTCGAGTATGTTGTCTTCTAGGAAGTGAGACAGTTGTACGTTTACTATCTTCTCCATGACCTTTGCGGTCCACCAGCTTGCTGCTTGTCCATGTCCCCCTCATATGTAGAGCCAAAGCCGGCAGCCACACTTTTTGTATCTAGCTCTTAACGCCTGAAACGAGAACAACCTCCCTCTCACACAAGAGAGTCACCTTCTGAGTTCTAGAATTCCGAAAAAACTGAAAAACTCACTCTTCCCATATGTCTCTGGCAGGGCAGCACCACTTTCTCTAGCTGCCAGGCTACCCATCTAGGGTGATATGTGTGCATTACAAAATCACATAGCATAATAACATAACAATGCAATAAATGCCCACTCTGTACTTAGCCTGAGTGCTATCAGTGGCTTGAGAGATAAAAGTTTGGGGCAGGTGTTTGTGGTGTACAAAATATACCATGTTCTCTGTGTTCTCCGCCCTTGATCTGATGTTCATTGGTGGAACTTCTTCTGGCCATTAGAATAGGACACAGTGTTGAGATGTATAGAGCAATAGCTTCTCTCTGGATATTTTTTTTGCCTATGGAGACTGCACTCAGTAGAGTATATGTCTAGGTATAGGAATCTTTCCTTCGAGGTTCTGCACTGGTGACTACTAACTTGTTGTGTCTGGTTCCTTCACTGACCTTCTCCAGCAGGTGTCTCAAGTGTGACCAGTGTTCATTTCCAATGACGCGTGCACTTGTTCTAAAAGATCTGCATTTATTACTGTCTGATTGAAGGACAGAGCTTTAACAGTTGTTCCTGATTGTCAGACGTCCAATCTATTCTGGAAGATCAGATTTATTTTGTAGATTATTTTCACCTCATTCAGTGAGATGTGTTTGACCTTTCTGTTGGGTAGTCACTTTACAATTTTTGTTCACTTGGAGCCATTTGATTTTAGATTTACTGACTTATAGAATGTCCTTCCAAGTTCCATTTGTCATGACAAAAAACTGAAAGTCTCAAAAAGAGATTATGTGATGGGCATTCTTATTTTTGATTTCCTACGGGCCGGACTTCATATCTGGTTTTTGCTTTGTTATTCTCATAATATAGCAGGTAGCCACTAGGTGGTTATAGTGAGGACCATGCTTCTATAGAAAAAGCATTTTTTGACTTGCCTATATCTTTGGTACCATTTGTTGAATTTTCACAAAAATGTGTGCCAGTGATTCTTGTTGCGCATGAGAAGTTTCAGGGTGATCCGTCAAGTGGGGGCCGAAAAAAAGGGGGTTAAAAAAATGTGCATTTCCCGTGGTAATTCCCATAGGAGTTTTAAGATACATCCCCAACTGCTGGACTGAATTACACCAAATTTGGCAGAATGCTAGATTTTGTTCTGCAGATTGTGCTTTTGGTTATTTGGTGTAAATCCGTTCAGTAGTTTTTAAGCTATTGGAGAGAAAATAAATTTGTATATCTAGGGCCGTGGATCCTCCCTGACGACTACACGAATAATAAGAGCTCAGGCACAGAGATGCAGAGCTCTGATTAGCTGCCAATACTTCAGGCCAGATAGTGTTGTCAGCCCTTTTGGGGCTCGGCTTCAGCCAAGTCCCAGAAAAAAAGTGAAAAAAAAAGAAAAGGGACCAGGGTAGGTACACCGTGACCCCCTCAGCTGTGGTAATGAGGCCCCAAGGGGGCCCGCCAGGTCTAAAAAGCACTATTTTCACAAAAATGTTGCCTCAAAAATGTTTTAAAAAAACAAGCACGGGCTCCCACGCTTGTTTTTATGAAGCCCAAGGGTGGGCCAGGTCCCAGGGGCATTTTGAAATAAAGGAGGGGGTGCACAAGGCCACCCTTCTAGGGCATTGTGATGCTTGGGGACTGCCACCTCACCCCGGAGCCCCGGGAACAACCACATCCTCTGGGCTTTAATATAATACAATGCGGGCTGGTGGTCCCCTACAGCCTCGGGGACCACCAGCTCCCAGGGCTACAATCAAATATAATGCGGGGGCCCCCTGCAGCCCGGGGAGTCACCAGGCGAGCCCATCCCTGGGGCTATTTTATGTTGGAGTGGGGCTGTGTGGCCCCCCCTTTGTTGAGCCAATGATGGCCCTGGGGACCGCCATCCCCCAGGGCTGGCTCCTGCTATGTTCTGGGGTACCCACCTCTGGGACATAGCTGTTTGCTCTGACATGGCAGGTGCTTTGACAGCTCCTGCCAAGTCATAGCAAACACTTCACTTTCTGCAAGTGAAAGCTGTCAAACAGCTTGCACTTGCAGAAAGTGAAGTTTTAATTTATTTCTCTGCACGAAAATACGCACACAGAGAAAAAGATGAAAACATTGCTTCCACAAGCAGGGAGCTACTATTTAAAACAGCCCCCTGCTTGTGGGAGCAATGCCAGCTCCTGCAGGACACAGAGAGCTGGCTAGCACCGCAGGGTCTTCAGGCTCCCCCTTGGTCCTGTCACTCTCTCTCTCTTCCATCCCATAAAGGGATGGAAGAGATAGAGATTGTTATTACAATAATCTCTCCATACAGTGGCTTCAAAGAGTCACACTAGCAAGATGTTTGGGAAGAATCTTATAGTTACGTTTGAATGCAGAGCAGAACAGAGTCACTTCTGACCTAATGGTCAAGGCCTTGTGCTGTCTCTCAGTAGGCTGAAGGTTCAAATCCTAGTATTTCTTTGCAGTGTGTCTTTTATTTTCCAGTGTTTTCACTGTTAAACATTCCTATTGATGGAACATTAAAGTATTTTTCCCCTCAAAATCTGTGGGTTGAATGTCATAGCTAAGTTGGACACTTCACAGTAAGGAGTCACCTCTGGCCTAGTAGTTAAGATCTCAGACATGCAGACTAAAGGTTAACGGTTCTAGTCTAGGTGAGTCTGTGGTCATTTCCTGCTTTAGTTTCTTTTCAACTATAAATATTTAGGTTACATACTGAAAGGTGATCTCACTTTTCAATTGACAAAAACATTTTTCCCTTCAATTTGTCCAGAAATATCTAATTCTAAGTATATCATTCATCAAAGCCTAAATCTCTCTCTCTCTCTCAATCTCTCCCTTCTCTCTGTCAGGGTTGGGTGGTTAGAGGGGCTGGTCGCAGGGACTGGATGGATTAACATATAGTAATGAAAATTACTATATGGTAAAAAAAACATAGAAATTCACTGAAACAAACAAAGGTTACAGGGACATTATAGTTAGGAAATAGAATTAAAAAAACATAGAAATTCACTTAAAAAACCAAAGGTTACAGTGACGTTATAGTTACGCTCACATATTAAATGTACAAAACCATGGAAATTCACGTGTTATAGTTATCTCAAGTAACTATAACTCGTGCCTTAAGGTAACTATAACTTGCGCCTGAGCCATGCACTGCTAATTACCCCACAAATTACTGCACTTATGACATCTTTTAAAACATCATTGATAATATAAATGTAATATTTACAGTAAAATTTTTGACGAAAAAACCTGCATGACAGGGGTGCGAGTTGTAATTACCTTAGGGCATGAGTTATAGTTACTCGAGATAACTATAGCTATAACAGGTGAATTTCTATGGTTTTGGAGGTTTAAAGTGTGAACCTAACTATAACGTCCCTGTAACCTTCAGTGTTTTAAGTGAATATATATATATATACATATATATTATAACAGGTAAAAAATAGAACGCTGGCACTCCAGACAGCCAAACGACTGCAATACTTCTTTAATGGCTATTTAGTAGAAAAATCTCAGCTTACATCAACAGCTACGTGTTTCAACCTTTACGGTCTTCTTCCTAGCCCAATTCTTTTACAGAGGCCCCATCCCCCCTAGAAAATATACTAGTTGGTTTTCTAGACATAAAAGAAATCTTAATGCCAAAGAAATACTGTACCAATCCATTATGATTTACCAAAATAACAAAGACAAAATCTAAACAGATGGATGTAATTTTGTTGCTGTACCTAATTTTACATTACTCCATTTCCTGATCAAATTACCTATTCATACTGTGTACCAACCTATTATTGCAATATAGATATTACCCTTATATTCAAACAATTCAATTACCCTTGTTGATAGCAAAAGGTAAATGCCAAGTGGCCTCAGTATTATCCCATCCTGTAGTATAATCCATAATTATACTAATAAAACATTAATACATCCATTCATAATATGTTATCACTTCTAACAATCAATGTTATACTGCCATTTCATAATATAAACAAAGTTATTTCATTTAAGATAATCTCATGAGTTTATCATTGTTCTCGGTGGTACGACCTAACAACTTTGATGCAAGCCACCTGTAATAGTGTGATTCCAGTAAACCCAACATTCAATAAAAATAAGGTTATGACAATATTAACAAATTATCCAATTTACCCAATATGGACATAAAGTTCCTCATTGCTCAGAAAAATGGAATCAAAGTATATAATTCGATTTAATAGTAGACATCCGTGGGGATTGAACCAGGATGAGGAACTTTATGTCCATATTGGATAAATTGGATAATTTGTTAATATTGTCATCCAGGCTCTGGATCTGTTCTGAGATAGTAAAGGATCTAATTTTAATAGTGGGCGGTATTCATAATCTGGATACCTTGGTTTATAATTTGCCCACCTCCCACTCTCAACCTTGTGCTTTTCCTACCCTGTTTTGTCTGTTTATGAGACAACCTTCTCTGGCACATCCTCCTTGCCATTCGAGTCGCTATTGCATTCACTTCTGTCAGCATTTTTACTTGCTCTACTTCTGAGTAATATGGAATCAAACACTAGTTGCTGCAGCCTCCTTGGACAAACACTGCAGGAACCAGTAGTCACAAAACTCAACACTTTAGAGTATTGCTTTAACAGCCACTGCCTTATTTGTGCTGCTCTACGCTTTATAAAAGTAACACACGTCTACAGTGCATTGCATGAAGTAGCATCTTTTGGACCTGAACTAATGAACATTAGCGAGAGAGACTGTTTGAAACCCTGGATGATTGTTAGATGATCTTTGGCGAAGGTGATAGTTGCTTCGCACTACAGTGCTGCAGCCTGAGAACAAGTTACTACCTCCTGCCACACACTAGAGGGCAGACCTGGTCAGCAAATACTGTTTGAGGAATGGTGAATATTTTTCTCAGGACAATATGTGCCGATTTGTGTGGTATGTTATGTGACCTGATCTGTGCAGACAATTATGGATGATAATGAACAGTGGTGGCTTTGACAGGAAATGAACATATAGGAGAGGGATTTCTTTTTTTTTCTTTTACTTACAACCAGCCTGGCTACCATGTCCCCATCAGACGTTAGAAGGCACAGCAGTTTCAGAGGTATGCAGATAAAGGCAGACACCTTCCATGAATTGCACTGAACTTGAGCGCTATCAGTAAATAATGATTTGCTTACAAATGTGTACATTGTAATTTCTTGGGTGCTCTATTTAGCTTTTGAGGATTATGTTGAAAGAAATGCCATGATTTTCCCTTCAAACTGCACAAAACCTGTGCCTGTTTTCTGAACAGAGCCGAAATGCAGGCACTGGAGCGAGAGCGGGAAGAGCTTCTGAAGAACCTGGATGTAGCGGAGAGTCGAAGAAACCAGGCCCGAGACCAGGAGAGCCATGCGAACCTGTGCAACTTGCTAGAGCAGAAGGATGATGTGGAGGAGCAACTGGCCAGAGAAAAGCGGCTCATTGCTGAGTTGGAGGAAGAGGTGAGATGTTGTGCAAGAAACCATGTTTTGGTGGCAGAGGCAAGGTTATGATGCTGGATCGAACCTCGGTTAACCGAAGAGTTGGGTGTGGCTCAGGTGAGCATTATGCTATGGCTTGCATGAATTTGAGGTAATAATCCTGGCATAAAGTGGAGTGACTGGCTCAGAGAAACCCCTTAGCAGAGAGTCAAGGCCAAAACTCATTTTGAAGTCAGAGCACAGTCATGGAAGTGACAGCACTGAGACTATTGCCTTCAAAGAGAAAAAAACATTTTGCTTTAGTAAAAAACACGAATTGAAAGAAAAATTCAACCCTTACATTTCTTAATTTTTCTATAATACGCATATTTCTTTTAGAATTAGCAGTGTCCTGCATCTGCAGATATTTTACTCTGCAAAAGTTGAAAAATAGTTTGAATTCAGATAGGGAAACAGGGACGAAAAGAAGTGCTGTTTTACTTTGACAGTCCTTGGGGTAGATTGGTGAAAGGTTAGGCATTGGTTGAATGGCCTACTACTGCACGTAGACACACAAGAATCTAGGCGCTTGAAACACAAGAACATTATTTCCTCGAGGTGTAGTTCAGATAAATTGTACTATCCAGATTCCCTCGTTCCTTCCATTACAGTCCTTTGCACTTAGGCTCTAGGGAAGAATTGTTTTCTGTTGAAATCCTAGGGTTCAACCGCATATTCTTCCAGTTCTATAAACTACAATGCTGTCTTACAGATAGCTGAACCATCCTCTATTCCTCTTTGCTGGTGGAACATACAATGGCACTGCTTGAAGGTACTATTCCCTGTATGTTGTTTATATGGTGGGCAGTTTAAGTCACCGGAGTGTTGCATTGCCAATTTATGATGGAGGGTAACAGCCTTTCCCTGTGGTTTTGTATTCACAGCTTCTCAGATCTACTATATGTGGTCATCCCACGTGGGCCCATGCCTCAGGAAAGACAAAAGACCCCATCTCTCTAGGACACTTGTCACACCATTTGAGCCTCGGAGGAGGCTTTCAAACAAGAGAAAGCCTCCTCTGATAGCTGGCGCCTTCTTAAGTCATGAGTGCAGAGTAGTGGCTGATAGTCTTTAATATTGCATTGACTGGGGTAGGGGAGATGCTTTTAGGGAGTCTTAGCAGAACGAGATTGTCTGATATTCTTAAATTATGCCAAGACTGTCTAGTACCTTAAGTTACTCTGTAACAACTCTCAGCATCTTTTTCAAAGAGGTAAGGCCCTTTCCAGAGCTCCTTCAGTGAAATAGCAACACAGGCATGGAAACAGAGATTACAAAACGTTACACTTTTAGTAATGAGTTTGTCTGGCCACATCCCAGGGCATTATCAGCTC
The DNA here is from genome assembly GCF_031143425.1 of Pleurodeles waltl. Classification (NCBI taxonomy): domain Eukaryota; kingdom Metazoa; phylum Chordata; class Amphibia; order Caudata; family Salamandridae; genus Pleurodeles; species Pleurodeles waltl. The sequence goes on along the minus strand of NC_090446.1, from coordinate 1,326,186,295 downwards.
TCACACAGTAGAGTACTGTTGCTAAGGATTCAAAGTTAGAAGGAGTTCCTTTAATAGGGAGAAGGGAAGACATCTGGCATTTTTATCGAGTTTTGTATTTGACAAAGCTAATACTGTAATATTTTGCCTCCCAAACCACTGCCTTGAAAGCAGTCTTAGGGAAAATGAGGGAAGTACAAGAGGGCAGGGCCCAAACCATTCTCTTAAGTGCAGACCTACACACGAAGCGCAATGGACAGGAAGACTGTTTCTCGCTAACTGATCATGACACAATAGTAATAAACAGATTATTACATTGTACTCCTGTAGCCGTATGACAAACACCGAAGGGAAGGCTTTGTGCATCCCCATCGAGTCTTCAGTTTCTTCCCCTGGGACCTGGTGCCCGGGCTCGTGCATGTTACCATAGTCATAAAGGATAACAAGAGAGTCAGGAAACGTCATTCATGTTTTATAACCAAAATAATCTACACAAGATCGTGAGTGAAAGAGTGATTGCACTAAACGGTATGTTACATTTACTACATGCGTTGTCAATAAGAATGCGGTTTTAAAAAAGGTTATAAAAGCAAGTCTTTGAAAATGATTCCTTTGCAGACTGTCATCTCATTGCAATGTGGGCATATTTCCTCAGTATAATGCAACTCCCGTTTGTGTTCTATTTAAAATGGTCACTGGCCACCAGAGGCAGCATGGTTAGTGCTGTTTGTACTTTTCAAAAGGTAAAAAGCTGTGGCGGAGAGCTTCATCCTGAGAGAAATTTAGATTCGGCTCCACTTCAGAGGAAAAGGATGCTCACGTGCAAACCAGTGAAATCCTGCGAGATTACAGAACGAGAAGAGTCTGGCAACCAAAGCGCATATAACCAGAGAAGGAAATGCAGCGTTTTTTGTGTTTTGGATTCCTTACTGCAATTAATATTGCAGAAAAGTAGCAATTAGATAAATTAAGTCGTAAATTAGAGGTTCTATCAGTAGTAGAACAATGTAAAATCATAAAATGTAATTGAGTAGCAAATAAGCATACCCCTATTTTATATATCCACAAAGATTGTAAACCATACAATCACCACTTCAAAAAAGAGAATTTTACATATATTTTTGAAGGGGACAAAAGAGAAAGGAAAGAAAGAAGAACAAAAGAAGAGAAGAATAAAAAGAAAGAGATAACGCCTTATGTAAAAAGGAGTAAAAATAGAAGAAAACACAATAATGTATGTGTTGTATGTCAGGGAAGAAACATAACATTAGGAAATGCAGTGTTATTCTTTGTGAATAAACTGAGTTTGGGTAGACTCTGACACTGTCACTTTGTCAGCCCGCCACCTGGTACTGGTTATGCCTTCATGCAGCAAGGAATGACATTTAAGATAATGTCATTAAAAAAAAAATTAAACAATGCAGCGATGTTAACGTAAGCGTTGTGGAAGTTCTTTTCATTAGAGTGCATTTAATTACGATATAATAGTTTGCACGGCTTGTAAAAAAACGTGATGTCCTTAAATGTGTTGAGTTTGTTTTCGCTGCAATGACTGGTATCCCTTGGCTCTTCCAGAAACAACATTCCCTCATGCTAATCTGTGAAAATAATTTGCACTCTTTTATGAACACCTAGGCCCTCATTTCGACTCCGCTGCCCGCCAAAGTCCTGTGTTGGGATGACCGCATATGGGGCCGTCCCTCCACGGTACCTATTATGAGTTTCCCTCTGGGCCGCGGGCAGAAATAGCGTTTCTGCCGGCCCAGAGGGAAACACACCACAACATTAACGCTAGCTCTTAAACGAGCCAGCGGCAATTTTGCAGTGCATAGGGTGCGACAGCACCCATCGCGCTTTTCACGGCCCGTAAATCGGCAGTAAAAAGCACGACGGGGCTATCAATGGGGGCCCCTGCACTGCCCATGCAATGTTATTAAAGTCCCACAAGCTATAATTTCTAAACCACTACCAACTTTACTTTTGCCTTAGCAAATGCTATTAATGCTATATTTTTGTCTCGATACATTCCACATTGCTATGGTTTTAAACTGGTCTTCATGTCAGGTTCTCTCATTTTAAGGCTGTGCACGATCATGAGTTTTTGCTTATATCCTTTCATATTTTAACATGCTATCCTGTTTGCTCTTTCTAGATTAGGCTCTGGGAAAGGAAGCTGGCAGGACAGCGGAAGGCTGTTGGTGGCTCTGCCGGAAGCTTGCGTCGCAGCGCCCAGACTCACAAAAGCATACGGGTGATGGAGAACCGACTGGACAGGGTAAGAAGAAAAGTGCATTTAGTGGAAAAATAGACAATTCTCGGCATGTCAGTATTTCTGTGTCTTTGAGCACGTGTGCTGAAATCAGACGTCACTCATTGCCCACGATTTGTCTCGAATCACCTTTGACCTTAGATCTCCCTGTACACATACCCTTCAATACAGGCTAGCTCTCCAAGAGATCGATATAGGTGTTGAGAATGAGATAGGTGTTGCATTTCTGTTTTGATTTTGTCTCCTGCCCCTTTTTAACCAGGGAGAAATGCAAACTAGGCTGCACACAGTCTCCTTTGCCTGAAAGATTATGGAGCTCTATCCATAGTCCTATTAACGGAGGGTGTAAGTCTGATGTACACGCGACTTACGCTGATGAATTTCTAATTATCCAGAAATGTAACACCTACTCATGTGAGATTTATGTGACTTGAGCGAGGTAAGATCCTGCAGGTAGTGTTCAGAGTTGTCGAAGCCACCAACTCTGGTTGCAGACACCGGGGGCTTTGCTCGGGGTCTCAGCGATTCGAGTTGGGTTTCCTGGTCCAAGGAACCTTTTCTCACTATTTCCTTAATCAAAACGCATCTCGACAACAATTTATTTCCGCCTGCAGTTTGTGTGATTGTGTAAGCCAGTCGCACAGTGTATGATATAAACTCCTGTATGAACGTTAACCAGCCAGGAAGATGCATATGTATGTGGTGCCCCGTGGCACCGGTGGGTGGGCGGGCGTGCCCCCTGCTGCTTGATTCTATGGCAGCGCTCATTCACATTTGGCCTCAGGGTGGGCCAAATGTGAACGTTTGCTGTTATGATAAATACGCAGTCCTCTGGCGTCCCTTGTAGCGAGAAATGAGCATGACACGCCTGTCCTTGATGACTGAGACTTGGACATGCAACTAGACACGGCTGGTGTCATTCACGAGCGGCACCTGGCTGTGCTTCTGGGGTGCCCTGCCTGATCTTAGACTTGACAATTCACCTCTTTGGCCAGTAAAAAGAAAGAGAAACAAGGAAGAGCTGCAGTCGGGTCCACTCACTACTTATGGCTGCAGAGTCACACGAGCAGCGCTTTAAATGGACAGGTACTGTCCGGTACGGAGAACCCGCAGTTCTTTCATTTTGAAAGGGAGAGTACCTGCACTTTTCAGCTCTGATGTGATACATTTATTGGCAGAGTACAGGCACATCTCAGGAGCAAATAGGTACTCCGAATAGTGAGTACCAGCATTTCTGTATTTCTATTTCAAGCTCTGCACACGAGTACTATCTTCTCTTTCCTGCTGTAGTGTTTCTGCAGTACTGGTATTGGGCGTCCTGACGTGATCGCCTACAAGGGCCCTTCAACTTCCAGCTCTGGTGTAGGTTAAGGAGCTAACCTCTGCCAAGATATACAACAGCACACACCCAGAGGAATTACAGCCGGAATAGAGCGACAAGCAGAAAGTTCTGCTAATTTAGAGCTTGACTTTTTTTAACACTAACAGAATGGTTCTGCGTGTGGTATGCTTTTTTACAATATCTTTGTGCATTCAAAAGCTCGGCGAAATGTAAACTTATAATGAAAAAGTCTGCAAACATTCACCGTTATGCATAGAAAAGCTTTCCAAAAGATACATTTGCAGCGATCTTTCAGTTTGGGTGAGTTTTATTAGAGCGAAAATGATAACATCTTCTTTGAAATGATCACATAGTGCAGAAAATAACTGTTCAGGTGAAGGAACATTTTAATAACAAAACCTCACAAACTTCGAAAAAGATGAGAATCGGACCTTGGCAAAACACTGCTGGCAGAAAAAAAGCCCTCTCCTAGTACAAAGCTGAGTAGGAGATGTGGGTAAAACGTTTGTTTTTCTTTTTTAATATAAGTTAAGGCTCCAGATATTTTACAGAAAAGAGAAGTCCAAAACATGTCTGGCTGAGTAAATTAACAGCGGATAGCTAGTGCATAGAATCCGTTTCTATGGCCAAAAGACTGTGAAAGGCTGTCTATGGTTCTTTTGGCAATTGAAATAATATATTAAACATCCCTCTATGTGCTTAAATGTTTAAATATCAGATCTTAAATGTTGGACTGTTGTTGAAGTTCTCTTTTAGTCACACGTCCGAGCTTATCATTGCAGATGCCAAATGCCCAACTTGCTTCTGCCGTACATTGATGGAGCGAGTTGCAGCAATGGGAGCTGATTAGATATATTCCGATTTTTCGTGTTCATTTACTTCAATTCTTTCTCTGGAGCTCCAGGTTTTGAATACCAGGTGAATCTAGAATGGAGAAACCTTGAAAAATATGTGATTTGCTTCATACGTTTGTAGTTTGAAATACCTAGATGTCTTGATGCAGGTGTACTACCTGCCTAAAACTGAATGCAAATTTAAAATACAACATACAACTCAAAACAAAACTAGGACCAGGTCCCAAACTAGATCCCATGTCCTACAGTGTTTTAGGTATGTGTGCAGAAGAGTGTCATTATGCAAACATCTTGGCTCCATTCGGCTCTCATTTCATTTCTGTAGCTTGATTATTTTTCTTGATGGAAGCTGATGCTAAAACGTTCATCTCTCCTTTACAGTCTGTGTTCACACTCATGTCTGTATTAGGAAATATATCTTTGTACTTTTGTAAGAAATTTCCCGCTTGTGGTCTTACAGTTGCTCTACCACGATGTGCACCACTGAAGTCCTAGACTTCTGCTGGCCAAGGGTATATCATTTTCTGGTCTACTAAACCGTTGTTGCACTTCCCATGTGGTGGCTAATTAGTGGTACACGATTTGAAAGAAACCCCCAGGTGTGGTGTGCCTGTGATTCCATATTTAAAATTAAAAAATAATTATTGCAGCTCGATCTTAATCAATCACAGAAAACTAATGGTGGGGATTTTGTATGCCTGAACCCCTTTATGATGCACTTAATCACACCCAGTAGGTGTGTGTTTTGAAAGTACTAGAATATAGCACAGTTACTGAGTCAAATACATGCCCCAGAGGCGAGCTTAGTATGCTGTTTACTGCAGGCACTCTTTCACCTATGTAAACCTAAATGGAAAAAGTTACTTTTCACTCTCTCTGGATTTGTCTTTCCTCAGTATTAAGTAATGGGGGACTGTCTAGGTCATGATTGGCTAATGAGTTTGAATGTAATCATTGCTGGTTACTTAAGCTTTGACAAAAGGTGAAGCTCCAGATCCCTAAAAATTGTGCAGCCTTAAAGCCTGTAATTTGAATAATATGCATAACATTACGGGTTGTTGTGAACTTTGAGAGCGGGGCTCGGCGTGGTTTCCCTTCTTTTAAAGGAGGACAGCTGGTGCACCATACGTCTCATGACTGATAAAGTCTGTGTCTCTCTTGACTGCATTATTGATCAATCTGTGCATCAACAAAAGTCCAGTATATCATGCATCATCCCCAGACAGGTGACCTGCCTCCCTGCCTCAGTTTGCTCAAAGCATTGTGACCCAGAGCCCTCACAAGAAGCTCCAGATTGTGAGGTGTCTTTTGGTATGAACCAGAGAATGGGAAAGTACTGACCCCACTCCCGACACTATCTTAGAAAGTAATTGTTGGGCAGTCACATAGCCTTGTGAAATTGCATATTTTCTTTGTCTAGAGTATCTTTGCCATAAGACTGACAACCTGGGATCCATAATGCACTCGTTCCTCCTGCAAAAAAGCTGCCAACTGGGCTTAAAGCACCAATTACATTGTATTCTATCAAACGCTCACCATCCCAGTGGTGCTTGCATGCTGGCCTTTGATATCAGTTTCACTCCATCCTCAAGTTCTCTGTACCGTGGAATAGCTGTTCAAGCCATCTTGTGCTTGGACCTAACCATGGTACCAACCTTTTCCCCATTGCAATCTTGTTTGAAATCACACACTACCCCTTAGGCGTCTGGAGGCTGTCTGGCCAGCCAGTGTACTTTTGGAAGAATTACTTCATTTTGTGAGGTATCAAAAACCAAATGGATCCCTTTTTCACTGAAAGCGTTCATTTGAGCCATTTAGAAGCCCAACACCGGTCACCATATATCATTCAGAACAAACTTCAGGACCTTCAACATCATATTTGCTGTCTGCAGTTCTGACCTGCCATTGACTAACCTTGTGTCATACTAATATTTTCAGACAGGATAGTATCCTCATTGTTCATTTGGGTACAGAAGCTCCGCTTTTTGAGAATATTGTTTGGGTAAAAATGTTGTAACAGTTAGGGCTAGATATACCTTCAATTCATGTGTGTTGCTATGTGCATTACTTTGTTGTATAGAATTTGTCATTGAATAATATAAACTTTGCCTTTGTAAAGTAAATACCCCTGACTTTCAAAAACATTTCCTCTGATAATAACTGATGGATGTTAAATAGAATGCATATGGAAACTAAGAAAGGAAGCAATCACAATAGTTGAAACATGAAAGCATGAAAGAATGTGTCAGGGAAGACCTGCCAATTTTCAGAAAAGAAAACATGAGGCTCAGATGCAAGAGTTAAGTGCTATGATTAGTAAAAGTGCAGTGTTCATTGAAAGCTATGCCGCCATAATTAACAGGTGCATGCCATACTTACAGTGTCGTCATGATAAAGTTGTCTTTTTAATTTCAGGCTCTAACCAAATTTAATTCCCAGTTGGCAAAGAATGCCACTATGAGGGAAGAACTCGACATCATGCGAATTGAACGATCCCGCTTTGAGCAGCTTTATCACAAACTACAAAAGGTAAGATGGAGACGGATGACGAGGAATTAAGCTCAGCTTTCTACTGTCCAATATTATAAATATTTAATTTCTTTGCTCTTTGTCACTTTTAAACATGTGCCATGTCCACTGAATTTCAATGAGGTTGCACCCCCTGTCTCTTTCTTTGATTTGTCTTTTCTATTCTACAAGTATGTGAAGGGCATGGAGTGTATAAGGGCCAGGTGTATGAAAGACCTGGTTTGCATTTTTTAAATAGCGAATTTTAAGAAATCGCTATTTGAGAAATGCAAAATGGGATGTAAGAAAATAGCGAGTCCCTAATAGCGGTTTCTTAAAATTTGCAAACACTATTAAAAATTGTTATTAGGGAATGGGACTCTATTCATCCCTATGGACCCGAAGGCCCATAGGTGCGAATGGTTTTGCATTTCCCAATTTGCGAATTCCTGCTAGGAATTTACAAATTAGGTAATGCAAATTCAAGGGTGCAGGGGGTCTGAGGCCCCCTTTGATGAGCCATCCCCAAGACATTATGCACATGTAAAGTACACATATGCCCTAGGATCATGTGTGCACTACCTGCCACTTTTAAAAATGCATTTTTAATGCATTTTTAAAATTGCACATGGTTACCACCAAATTTGAATTTGTGGTAATTGCATTTCCTAAATCTCCAGTTCGCATTTAGGAAATGCATGATACATGTGCTTTGGATATCGCAAATAAGAATTCCATATTTGCGATTCCCTATTTAAAGTCACAATTTTAGGGAATCGCTAAAAATTTCAATTCCCTAAAATTGCACTGCACTGCCTTTCATACATGAAAGGCGATTTTGAATTCGCAAAAGGTGGAATTTACAGATTTGCACCGTTTGCGATTGCAAAATCCTTTGATACATCTGTCCCTAAATGTGAGTGGAAGAGAGTTGTTCAAAGTAAAGACAAATAGTGCAAAAACATCTTTTCTAAAAACCTAGACTTCAAATGTATTGACTTCCAAAATATCAGCCTTAATTATTATTATATATAAAAATATAGATTTCTCTTTAATTCTTTAGTTCAGCCAAGTCCATTTTCCCCATATTGAAGGACTGCCTAATTTACTGTTCTAACTTCAGTCTTAAGCCATTTAGTGGCAAATGTTTGACTGATGAATTAGGTGAAACTTAGAATTTTTGAAAGTTGATATTTATGTAAGGTTGACGCTTAGTTAATCTATGTTTGTAGTCTGTGGTTTGGCAAATACGTCTTGTAGTCTGTGGTTTGGCAAATACGTCTTGCAGTCTGTTTTCATTCTCATCAGGAGACAGCGTATGATAAGTCTAAAGTGAAGGGCAAGATAATCGGATAAGGGCATTTTAAAGAACCAGATTTTGAACTCAACAGTTTGCCTTCTCTTCTGAAATATGTTCAACCTCAAATTGCCACATAGAATTATTTGAGGCTGGAATGTATCTTGCCTCCGTTTTCTTTGGCATTCTTGTGAGTGATCTTTTGCTAATAAATATGATTCATCTGGTCTGGAAATTGGGAATTCTGTTGTTAATCTAATAATGTATATATATAATGCCCGTTTTTAAAAATGTTTACGATCCTTGAAATTATTATAATTCCAACTTGAACTAATGTAAAGTTATGCGAAGATTAAATATCTGATCATTAACAATCATAAGACCAAACTAAATTCATTTGTCTGCAGCCAAAAGTAATTTGAAATCCCTGGTGAATAGCTGGAATATGTAAAATTACATAGTGATTTAGGATGTTTCTCCAGTGCTGCTTAATTATTTTGACTTTAATATTAAATTCATGTTTAATATTTGTTAGTGTTAAAAACGTTACAGTATATTAACATTTCTCAGATTACAAGGTTAAAAATAATAATCTTATTTTAAAATAATTAAACTTTTATTAATTTTATTAATTAGTGTAACTTTTATTTAAACCCATGAAATATGAACTAAATTATAATATGCTAGTGACATTTTTTATGTAAAAATATATTTAGAAAATCACTGAATACATTTTGATTATTTAACTATTTAATAAAGATTAGAAGTTTGAGTTACATTTGGTCTAGGTTATTGATAATTGTTTTAAATTAATTTGCAATTTTATTTTAGCTAAAATATTTTCTATATATTTAAAAAAAAATGAATACCTATCAATAATTTCCCCTGTTTTTTATATAGGGAGAAATGCACCCTAGTTGCGGAAATCACTTCTTATATGAGAAAGTTACAAATAGTACGTTTACACTCATACATTTACTCTTAGATGCCTTCACCTCTGGTTTCAAGGGGTAGAGACATGTGAGTACAGCACAGCACAAAAATGTGGGTTTACACCTAAGTGCAAGAGTACATTTCCAGGTTAGTAAGTCTACAAGTATACATTTGTGAAAAGAACCCTAAGTGTGCAGTGTCTGGTTCTAATGCACTATATGTTCACACAAAATCTCAGACATGACTGTTGATCAATGTCTGAGTTTTATGATGAAGTTTCAAGGCTAGAATAGATTTAGACCTGAGGGTCCTTTCTACCATGGAGAAACACTGCAGTTTCAATAACGTCCATCCATTCTTCCACTACTCTATTCCACCTGCATGCAAAAATTACCTTTTTCCATTTAGTAAACTGGTACACATGGTGGAGTCAGAAGCATGTCTGTCCTTGTTTTGAACACAAAAGGGACTGCTCAGGGAAATCTACAGTGTTGCACTAGTTCCTATTGGAATGCTTAAGTTTTGCCAGTCCCATGTTGTGCTCAGTATCATTAGAGTACAGAATGGTTCTGTCTTTATAGGATGAGGTTATGAAGCATCACCCTTCTCAAGTATATCAAGATCCTCACTCAGACATAATTATATCTCCTGCAGCAGGTTATCTGGAAGACGCAGTTCACCTCAAGAGCAATGCACTCACATATTACCTCTAGCTAATTCCAGTGTGGCATTTCCTTAATATTTATTACTTCCCCACATGCTTCTCTAGATGTTCCACTGCATTGTGCCAATTGCTGTGATCTCTCCCTATTGGCAAGGTGTCTGTTTCACACTCTCTGTGTTTGTCCAGCTGCAATAATATGCTAAGAAATACATCATCTTGCAATGCCAAGGTCCTCATGAGAAGAACTGAAAAACTCTTTCTTAGGACAACAGTAGTTTATCAGAATTATACTGCCCATTCAGAGGAACTGTAATTAGTAGAAAGCCGGTCAAGTGGCAGCCCTTGTTTCTCATCTCCTAATTCAACATTTCTGGTGTCAGTTAGCTTTTCATCAGTTGCTCACCACCTGAAATATTAGAGAAGTACTGGCCATGTCTTGTTGTTAAGAACCCTAAATAAGACTTGAAACAAAAGTATATGTATTCATTTGTTACATGACTTTCCTGTCTTTGTTTACATTACTTTTTATTCATGGATCAGTAATGTAGCTCTAGAACATTTTTAAAAGTGTTTTCTGTTGTTTGAAGTATATGCAGATAGGAATAAGAATGTCGACTTTAAGTGATTTTGCTTATTTTTGTACTAGCTGGGCCATTAAAATGCCGGTAGTGCCAATAGAAAACTGGATAAGTGGCAACCCTAGTTGCTCCTTTCTTAATTCAAACTTTTTGCTGTCAATTAGCATTTCATCAGTGGCTCAACATCTGAAATATTAGAGACGTATTTATCTAGTAGTAAAAGAGAAACTGCCCTCATATTGACAGTACTTTTAGACCAACATGCTATAATTCCAAAGCCTTACCACATTATAATGTAATACTGAGTTGTCAAAGAGACATCTTTTAAATGAAGGACAAATTGTGACTTCTGTCTCAGTATCACAAGTTTGAAGCCGCCCTTGTCTTTACATGAATCAATAGATTACAGGCAAGTGGCAATGTGGGAAAGTCATCAGTTGGGTATGTAGCTCTGAGGAAGGCGTAGGTATCAACAGCCTAAGAGTGAAAGGTGAAGTTCAGATTTCTGAGAAGTGCCATGAAGGAAGTTGAGGAAGGTGTTGAAAAAGATGAAAGATAATGTTGAGTCTTTAGATACAGTGCTGACCCTCTATGGATCTCACAAGCTTCAGGGTTGTTTGGGACAGGAAGGGACCCAGATTAGCCTGCAGCCATTAGCATACGAGCAAAGAAAGTTTTACATGAAAATGTTTGGATACTCAAAAGGAAAATAGATACACAAAAGAAGAGCAAGGGAGGCAAATGCTTGAAGAAATATAGAATCAAGTGCAAGTGGTGTAAGAAACACAAGAAATAGAGAGCTATATTTATTCAAAAACATAGAGGTGGATATGTAACATACAAGTGATAGATGGATACTGGGTTAGAAGGGAACTGACTATACAGCAGAATGTGGTGCTATGGAAGAAAAGAAAGATGGGTAAATAGGAGAAAGGTAAAAGCTGTGGAGGTTATGGTAAAGAAGTCAAATACATTTTAGAAAAGTCAGGTACATAATGTACGTTACAGTATAGGCCTCTAAAAGCAAAGAAGAAATGGATGGAAACGCTTGTCAAGTTAATTAGTAAGATCATAAAAAACAAGCTAAAACACACACAAACAACCTATATGGCAGAAAGGTTTGAGGATTGGAATCAAAGTTTATAAAGAAATTACTGGGAAAGAGAACCAACAACACATTGATGGGAAAGCATTCTCAGAAGATCTGAAAAGAAAACATGAAAGGAAGTATCTCAGAAAGTCTGAAACAAAAACATGAAAGAATGTACAATCTCAAGGGGCTATCACCTTTGTAATATACCTGCTCTTGCTGGTTAATGGTTTCATGGAATGCCTGAGAAAGTGGATCTCATCGAGGAACTGCATAGTGTTTAACTTACAATGATGACTCTTTTCCAGCCAGGAGTGAGATGGAGGAACTAGAAGAGGTAAGGCATTCAAGAGTTTCAGAAAAGGTAAATAGGTTATTGTCTGCTGAAAGTATGGGATATGAAATTGCAGAACTTTGTAGCCAATAATTATGATCTCTTGGTTTACCTTTTCTTCCACATTGAGTACAGGGAGTAGCCCTCAAACTATTAGTGCAAGAGAGAGCATTTCAATTTTGAGAGTTAGACCTGTACTATGATTGGCAGATGAGTGCATGATATGATGTAGAAAAGACGAATTAGTTGCAGCTGTAAGGCAAGAGAACAAGCTAAACGTTATAAATCAGTCAGTGAATCTGTCAACTACTGTACATTTGACAATGCAGTCCTAATCCTGGATTGTTTTTGCACTCTTGTTTTCCAGGCACTGCATGAAACCAGAAAAGAAATTGGGTCAGTGATTGATGATTCATCTGCGGCATATGATGCCAGGTAAAAGGCAACTACTCAAGGATTATTTCTAAAGTTGTGACTTGTCATATATATTTATTTGCTTACATTTATCTTAAGAACTCAGGGCCTTCTTTGGAGCTTGGTGGATGGCTATGGCCTATGGCAGTTGTAAATGGTGGATGGGATATCAGTCACGTTTTGTGGTGGTTGTAGTTGCACCTAGCTTACAGTCTTTATTATGAGAAGCCTGCGATTCCTGATGGGGCTGGCAAATAGAATTACGAGCCTCATTGAAAATGAAAAGTTGTGCAGCAAGGACGAATCATCAATGTCATGCAAGTGTATGTGTGGAAGTTGTTGCGTTAACTTCAATTTCCACCTATTATTCCGCATTTCTTTTGTAGTCTATTGAAGTTCAATTTGTGATCTACACTAATAACCTGGATGCGATACCACCAGTACTCCCAATATGAGCAATACCAAGTGCAATATACTGTCCCCTTCTACCAGGAGACTTGTAATGAGGGCCGAAGTGTTTTCGCAGTTTGTGAAACAAATAAAGACTCAAATTGTACATTAGAACCTATGAAATGTTACATTTCTAGATCTGACTAATCAAAAGTAAGTGAGAAAATATAGCTGTTATAACTGAGCTCCAATACCATAAAACACTAGCTTTCCAGGCATTGACAAGGCTGCAATAAATGGCAAATAATACATGAATGAATAAAAGTGCAGGATAGTTCTGCTATGCATTATGAGCAAGGTATGATGTGCAGCCTCTGCTGTTTGTGAGAAGTCCTCAGACTGCATGTAGTAATTCTCTCTAATACATCTAGACTTCTCCACGGTGTTGAACACTGTACTGCACAAAACCATCATGGACCGATTCACTTATTGAACAAATCCACTGAAAACACTGTCAACTTATTTACATCATTTTTCCGCAGCCAATTCCTGCAGGCCAATCTGGCTTCCTTCTTGTCCCACACAATCCTGAAGCTTGTGAGATCTATAGAGGGTCAGTACTGTCCCTAAACGCTCATAATTCTCTTTCATCTATTTCAACATCTTCCTCACTTTCCTTCGTAGCACTTCTCAGAAATCTGAACTTTACTTTTCACTCTTTTTCTGTTGACACCTGCGCTTTCCTCAGAGTTACATACCTAATGGATGACTTTTCCCACATTTTCATTTGCCTGTATTCTGTTGATTCATGTAAAGACAAGGGCAACTTCAAACTTACGATAGTGAGACATAAGTCACAATTTGTCCTTGTTTTAAAATATGTCTCTCTTAAAACTCAACATTACATTATACCATAGTAAGGCTTGTAATCAATGAAATGATAGCCTGTTGGTTTAAATGTACTGTCAATATGAGGGCAGTTACTCTTTTACTATTAGATAATTACTTCTGTAATATTTCAGCTGTTGAGCCACCAACGAAAAGCTAATTGATAGCAGAAATGTTGAATTAGTGGAAGAGCAACTAGGGTTGATATTTTAATAGCCTGACTGGTACTAAAATGAGCAAAATCACCTAAAGCTGGTATTTTTAGTCCTATCTGCATATACTTCAAACAACAGGAAGCACTTTTAAGAATGTTCTAGAGCTACATTAATGATCCATGACTAAACATTTAGGTAAACTAAGATAGGAAAGTAATGTTACAAATGAATACATATGTTTTGTTTCAGGTCTTATTTAGTATCTTGTCGTGCTTGCAGAGCCTTTTCAGACTCTTAACAAGAAATGGCCGGTATTTTTTGTAAGGTGGAGGTTGTAGAGCAACAAGTCATGTTTCATTGCAATAGTAGTTTGATGAAGTTGCAAGTTGTTTTTTTGTTGAAGAAAAGTTGTTTAATGAAATTAGTTACCCAAGGACTATGCATACGAAGGGCACACCTTAGGTTTCTCCTGCAGAGCACTTGTGCTGTGCTTGTGAAATCTATTGTATTTAATCCAGCTTACATCCAGCCCCCTTCCTTTCCTTCCTTTCATTGGTTCCTGTGCTTGCCACCTAATTTTCCTCCGTTTCTGTTGACTGTCGCACTATTTCATTCATTTACCAATGCTTGTTCGAAGTATGTTTGCTCTTATCAGTGTCCCAAGGCCCAAGTACTGTTCTTCTCTGCTTCTTTTCCCGCCAAACTTCCTACAAGAGACACCTGTGCTGCTGCGTTTGTCTTTCACATAAACATTAAATGTGTCTGCGCAGCTCACAGAAGCTTCAGCTATTCTACAGTGGAACGACAGCAAGTGTCCGGGACAGTCACTGGATGTTGTGCCTGTCATGTTGCAACGAGTCTCAGTCATGTTGCAACGGCACTCACCAGTCTCCCTGGGGCAACGCACACTCAGCAGTCCCCCGCAGGGCCGAAGCAGGCACCCGCTCTCGTGCTCCCTTTTGTTACAAGGCCGACACTTGTTTTACATTTGCAAAAAATAACAATCAGATTGAATTTTGTGCAAACCCCACTGCCACTAGCCTGTTTCTGAACAAGGAGCTCACATCCACAAAAAGATTGTTGAGAAGTTGCGTTCGCATCGGTGCTGCCCCCTTCATATTGTTATCACGAGGGACTTTTTTATTTGTTTTGTTCTGGGTTGTGTGGAGGAAAACTGGAAACATAAGCACAGCGTGTGCCAGCACTGTATACTGTGCACAAGAGAACGCTGTACCATGTGGAGTATGGTGGCGACCAAATCAACCAAGAAAGTGACATTGTGTGAGGACCACCGCCTCACCCTCAGACACACACACACACCATTCATGACTCGCACCAAAGGCGCCCGTGCGTCCACTCACTTCTCACCTGATGTCAGAGGTTAGGTCACAGTCTGGTAGAAAAGGGAGTGAAATAAAGGAAGAGGTCTGATAGTGAAGAAAACAAATATATTTTAAAGAAAGCAAGCAGATTGCACAGATGTTTCAGCTTCTCTAAAATGCAACACTCTCGAGTTTTACAGGTCCAAGGAAGTGTAGGTCTACAAGTCTAGGGTTTACATGGCGATTTCATAATGAGTTAAATAGAACTGAAAGCCCCAACATGCAAAGAAAGAAAATTGGACTTTGGCTATTCATGCCTGGACCCCGGAAGCGTGACAGCTGTGAAATTCGAAGAAAAAGCAGCATGACTTTCTGACTTGAAATTTACTATCTCTAATAAATCTCTAAAATAAATATTTCTTTTTAATCTTGATCGTCCTCTCGTTTACCCTCATCAGTTGCTATTTCCTTGTAATTCCTGCCTATTTACTGCCATTTGTACTTTTTTTTTGAGACAATGCAAGCACATATTACTCAGCCCAAAAAAAGAACATAACAAAAGTCAAACCTTTCTGCATCTCGTGCCTTTGCAAAGGTCTTGTGATTAAGGTTACCATGTGACTCTATGTCACTGAAAACGCCATGCTCCATCCCCAGGTTTTCATTTGCAGATCACTTTTTTCAGAAGTCTTGGAACCCTTGGAAATGAATGAACCAGGGCCACAAATCCCAGAATACACTAGGGCGGTAAGTGGAAAAACCAAGGCTAGCTCATTCTGTCAATGTGGCGTGCACTCAGGCGCAAACCATATGTATCACGAATTCCTTGTAGAATACTTCAGAATGCTGCTACGGTGCACAAACTCTGCTCAAGTGTTAGCAGGATGAGAGCAGTTGGAAGGGGGGCAGTGCAACAGCTTCTTGGCGCCTAGAATGCGTGCTTCCACTCATAGCCCACTGTCTGGACATAGAGGCCAATGTTTTGGCACAGCGCTTGAGATTCCCAGGCCCATATGTGAGAATATCTTCTTGTGCAGATATTTACTTTATTTTCTGGGTTGTGTGGTTCCTTCATGATACTCCTCTCCATGCAAAAGGTCTTGATGACCTCCCAGTGAGCAACCGATCCCCGCTGACACCTGGGCATCACATACAGGTCTACAAGGTCCAGTGTCTCGGAAATGACGCGGTGACAAATCAAACACCATTCAATAGGGGAATAACAACACGTGTTCTTACAGAGCGCAGAAAAGAGAGCATTATTGTAGAAAGCGATATAAAACAAAGCACTGATTATCTGCCCATCACTAAGTTTATCAGGTACTTCATTCTGTGCCTAGGGCTGCAGGTGCAGCGTTATAGTTGAGCTCATGGAAAAGGCAGGGTCACCACAAGATGATGGAGACTGCCCCTCGGAACCATCACTGGAAAACAAATATAAAGCAGCAATAGTCTCAGACTGCTCTAACCTCCCATGGGAAAAACATAAAAATGTTGTGTGAGTGTTATGTATTTTTCTCACACACCATCTTTCTATCTCTGTTCTCAGCCAGCCGAGCAGCCAACTAAATGATTTTTCATTCACTAAGTAATCAAACAGACTAATTGAAAGGCTATTTGTGTTTGAAAGAGTATCTGGATTTTTGTCTTTAATTTTCCAGCATGAGAAAACATCACAGGTTCTGAGGTTAAGGCTTTAGAAGAGTTGACATATAATGCAAAACTCAGCAGTTTAGAAGTAAACATTTTTGGATCCTGGAGGAGTGTGCACATATACATGAGGGAACTTTCAGAATGAATCCCTATTGCCTTTTGCCTCTGAATCTGAAATACGGGGTCTGAATATTTTATAGATTATATTCTCGCATCTGTGCATTGCATACACACGCACTGTTTCACATATTTGTCTGCCTTATTACATACTAGGTCTGGGTGAATTTTACAAAGCGCAAATGAAGTACATTTGTTGGTAATTCTGAGGTGTGTTGTAAACAAATACTTTAATATGATACAGTAGGTGATGCCATTATCATGTGTGAGCTGTATAGTTTTATTAGTAAACCCATTGTGCAAATGCAGTGGTAATTTCAATTGAAAATGTGTTGTGTGTAATGGTAGTGCCCCACCCCCCATGCATACTCCACTCTAGGAACTTCCACTCTAATCTTCACCACTCCACGCCACTGCACCCTACTCTGCACCACTCCACTTTACACCATGCCACTGCACTCTCTGCCACTGCACTCTACTCCACTCTGCACCACTCCACTGTATGCCACTTCACCATACAACACTTCCCTCTGCACCTCTCAACTGTGCACCACTCTATTGCATGGCTAAGTACAGTAATCGGCTCCAATAGCCTCATGACATAGTCAATGCCTCCTAGTTCTAGCTTTCCTTATCCCCAGTTACTGGCAGTGGAGAACATCGGGGGTATCGGGGTCAGGCTCTCAAAGGGAATTGATAAGCTGATCCCATGCATGGGCTCTGTCAGGGTAGCCACAACCTCTTCTCACTTCCTGATGCAATATCACACTTTCATAACCCGTCCATAGGAGTAGGTCCTCCTTCCCTCACCAACCTAGTACCCCAGTGGCCTTCCAGTGCTGGTAATCTCCCTTTTTGGAAGGACCAGAGCCAGCTCTACAAATCTAGTAGTAACCTTGCAGTGGGTAGGTCAGGGGAATCCACCCAGGAGACAAGCTACAGGGGTAAGGTGTATCTCCCTGTTCATAGCATCATTAATGCAATCCACCACATCTTGCAAGTATTCGATTAGCAGGACCACATCATACATAACAATTTGGCATCCTGTTTCCTAGATGTAGGGCATCCTGCCCCTGCCTCTCTAAAAAACTGAATAATCCTACCAGGGGTGAGGTAAGCCCTATGCAGAAAGTGGAAGTTAATCAGTTTAAATCTGGCATTCCTAGATACTGTGTAAGTGTGGGAAAGTATCTTCGACCATGCGATATCAATGATGGGGTGTGCTAGGTCCTTTTTCCATTTGTCCTGCAGCACTGTCAGGGGAGTAGTGATGCCCAGACTCAAGGCGTGGTAAAGTCCCATCACTGCCTTGAACAGTCCTGTCGATATGCGCAAGTACTGACAACAGGCATGCTGAGAGGGCTCAGTCCTGACAATATTCCAGAGGTCATTTATTGTGGCACTCACTGCTCTATGTAGAAGGAAGTGGCCCCTTGGGAGGTCAAAGTCACCTGGGAGGTCATCAAAAGGAAGTAATTTGCCATACCTATAGAAGTCACTGAGCCCAGTTAGTGCACATGTAGCCCATTCAGAGAGGCCCCGTAGCACTGGCCTGGGGTCTACTTTATGCCAATGCACTCTCCTCTTCACCGTCCAGTCTAGTCAAGGAAATGTCAGGGGAGTATGGTCTAACAGTGTGAGCAGTGCTTTAAATGGGCCAGTACTCACAGGTACTGAGTACCGGCACTTGTTATTTTTACCGAGCTGAGTACCAGCACTTCTCCACTCCCGAAGAGAGTACCGGTACTCAGGGTCAGATTAGTAAGGTGCCACCCAACGATGGACCAGGCCCTGAGGGCTTCCTGTGTATCACTTATCTGTGCCGAGCGCCCAATGGGGCCTGAATGGTCTGCTGGAGGCCTGCAGCAGGGGCAAGTGGGCCTCTGCTCCATCCCCTCCCAGATGGAAGCTCTCATTGTCCTCACCAGCCCCCTGCCAGGCCTTGTTATGGGACACTTATGTGTGTAGATTGAATGAGTGGGAGGGGAGAGGGACTAAGCATGAGTGTCCATATTTGAACTAAGGTAAGAAGGTTCATTTTCACTGGGGTCTGACTGCCTTTCCACGGTCTCAATTGCCCTTGCAAATCCTGCTCCGCCCGAATTCTGGGACATTGATGAGTTGGTGGAGGTGAGTAAGCGGCCTACTTCGAGCCGAGGTGAGCTGGGTGGAGGTCTACTGACCTTTCCACCAGAGGACAGCATTGCTTTTCTCCTGACCTCTACCCTGTAGGACTCTGCACATGCGCTGGACCCTGCAGTGCTCAGTATCTGCCACCGAAAGCTCTTCGACTGTGGGGCGTTCAGCACATGGAAGGGGAGGGAGAAAAAGGTGAAAGAATGTGAAGAGTGAGGGGGTAGAAATTGAAGGAGAGTTTAAAGGGAAAAGAGACAGAAAGACAGGGGTAGCGATTGGGGCAGTGAGAGGAAAAAGAGACAATGGGATAGAAGAAGTGAGTTGGGAGGGGATTGAGAGACTAGAGATGTGAATACTAATGGCGATGGCGAAAAGGGAGAGTGACAAAAACGAGAGAGAGAGGTGTGTTTGTATGATAAAAAGTAAAACATAAAAGAGAACGGGACGAAGCAATGTGCTTCACTTGTTACGCTTTCCAGGGGCTGTGCAGTTGCTCTACATTCATATTCTGGGAAGCATGCCTTGCAGCTGACACTCTGCCTGATGTGCATACCTGCTTATCTGTAGTGTGTTTTTGTAGAGAATGGATGAGTAGGCATTTAAGTTACTGTTGGATAGCAATTCATGCTTCTTGTTTGCCAAATCTAAGCACTGTCTTTATCAGCAATACCCAATTTAATATTACTCAATTTTCTGACCTTTTGTTTACCAGTATTCAAATTTGTGACGTCCAAGTCTCAGTCACAACTTGTTGAGTCCTCATTCCAGAGTATGTTACTGTTAAGAGAGCCAATGTACACTTGGGGGAATCTTGGGGTTTTTGGTGTGGCAGAAAGAGCCAGATGGTGATGAGAACCATGAACACAGAGCTAATTACGAGGGTGAATCTGCACATGAAAAAAACATGACTGCAAAAACACTGCAGCACTACTGTACTAACACAAGGTATAGCCAATGGTTTGGGTACCTTTGAGACAACAATTAAGTGCAATGCATGGGCAAAATGCATGCTCGATAGAAGCATCCTGGTATCATCATATCTCATCCCGCCTCTAACCCCACCCACTAGCCACGCCCCAAACTCAATGTAATGAGTACCTGCACTTATTTCTTTCCATTTAAAGCACTGAGTGTGAGTATGGCGAAAAGAGCAGCACCAGTAAAATCGGACAACCTGTAAGTCTGTAGGGCTGCCCCGCCATAGGGGCTCAGTGTATAGGAGTAATTGGTAATGAATGTGGAGGTCTGGTGTCAACAGAGCATCATACCCTTCTGGTTTAAGGAGCCAGTGAAGCCACTGGGTGAACCATTGAAGTTGCACAGCTAAATAATAAACTTCAAACTCCGGGGCCGCTAGTCTCCCACTGCTATAGTTTAGTCATTACCACTCAGCTCTCCATAGTAACTCAGTCAACATCGAGCCCTGGTCTTGGAAAACACTCTGGGGAACAACTGGAGGCAGTGTGGAGGAAGAGTACAGCAATCGCTGGAGCGCCACCATCTTCGCTATTGCGATCCTCTCCATCACTGATAAGGGCCCTAGCTTCCAGAAATCAATGTTGGTACAAAGTCCCCTAAGGACCAAGACAATATTTCCGTCCCAGAGGTCCTGAGGGTTATGGTCTATTCTAACTCTTAAATATGTCAGACAGGTCCCTTCCCAGGTGAGGCCATGAAGGTCTTGTAGTGGTGGGGGTGAGGTAAGTGAAACTGTAATATTTACTGTAACATTTACTGTAATATTTGTTTCGTAATGGGGCCTTTTAAAAATGTTTCCATTTCCCCTCTGTGGTGTACAGGGATGAGGCTCAGACGAAGATGCTGCAGCTGAAGGAGAGGACAGAGAAGGATCTGGTTCAGCACATGGCAGAAATCAAGGAGCTACAGCGCATCATTGACCACGACCGAAAGCTGAAGGAGTTCATGAGCACCAAGACGCAGGAACGCACTATCAGCGAGGAAGTCCTAGAGGCACGACGTAGGCGAGGTAATGCCCAGCTGGTTTCTTTACCTTGCCATATCCTATCCTAAGACTGGACGAAGAACGTGGCCTACAGGAAACTCTACATTCCAGTCATGATGCATGATGTTGCTTCTGTATGGCCGCTATGAATTGGCATAGTTGCGGGTCGCACTGAGAACGTTTACTCTAGGAGACATTGCTCCCATCCGTGGCCTACAGGGAACGCTCCATTTCAGTCATGATGCTGCTTCTGTATGACTGCCATGGATGGCCTAGTTGCGGGTCGCACTGAGAGCAAAGACAGAGTTGTAACTTAAAGAGGGTGCAGTTTACAGAGAAGATGGGCTTTTCAGCCTTTCTCTGGCACCTGCATAAGTAAAGTGAGCTGTTGGAGATTTCCAGTACTAACCACTAAGGTCTGGAGTAACCGCCCCGCTCCTTTCGCTTTACTCCCGGCTTACTGACCTTCCATAAACATCTTAAAATTCATTTGTTCTCAAATTAACACTTCACACTTTCTGTGAAGCCCTTCAGTGCAAAGGCTCCCTATTATGGGGCACTACACTTTTTACAATCTGCTAATCAGTCAATCAATTAAAATGCCTTTGAAGCTCAGCAGTGAGAAATTCCGTGCCACGTGCTTTGATCATGTTCCAGAAACTACATGGACAAAGTAAGATACTTGTTGGGTCTTGTAAGGCCTTTTATATCAAGGATGTTCTTTTACACAATACTCTGGGAACTGAATTTCTCTCACACTTTGTCATCTCCTGCCTGAAATGTATAGTCTTCCACACACTATGTAAACCTTGCTTAGGTGCTATAAATATGTTTGTAGTGTACTAATTGTAGAAAGCTAAGGTTTGTTTAGTAATCCACGTCTTATATTGTCTTCCGATGGAGAAGTAACATTTGTTTAGCTGCCAAGGCCAGGTTTATAGGTGTTGTATGGTTTCTACAAAAACATTTTGATTGATTTGTGGGCTAGCCGAGTAGATTGAGTTCACCCTCCTTAGATCTATGATGAGCCTACATGTCCCTGGTTCATATTCCTTTCAATGGATTTGTTCTTTTAATTTTTCTGCAGTGGGATAGAATTGTTTCTGGTAAGATTGAGACCTGTTTTTCATGGTTTTACGAGCACATTTAAAAAATATATTCTGATTGCCATTTATTCAGAGAAGGAAGAGTCTGAAAGAAAGAGAAGGGATCCGACAGAAGAGACGGTGGAGACCTACGAAGCAGCCTTCCAGCAGATTCGTAATATCACAAACGAGGACAACTTGGACATCCTCGTCTCCAAGTTCATAGAAGGTGAGCCTGAAATGGACATATCAGCTCTCAACTGTTGGGCACCGCAAACTTGAAGAGGTGCTGTCTCCATTCCTTTCATCAAGTATTTTTTGTAGCTCTTCTAGTCAGCTTTTATTTATTTTTTTATTCCAAGGAGTGCCAAGAAAGGAGTAGTTTTAGATAATAGGACAGGGAGCAAATAGTGTTAGTGAGCATAGAGCATGGCAGAGAAGGTAAGTTACTGCGGACAGGGAATGTGAAGTATGAGCATGTAAGAGAGGGCATTTGCGAAGAAGCAGTGACTGCTGGGGATAGACGGACAGATTGTAAAGCCAGAAATAGCAGAACTAGCTCAATGGTTGGAGCGACAGGCAAGGGAAAAGGGGGTAGAACTCAAGAGGGAAAAGAAGGGAAGCATGGCAGTGCTGCAGACGCGGAATGCTGGAAGAGCAGAAGGTGTTTAGGGAGATATGAAGATGATTTGTAAATCTGGGAGAGTAGGAGATAATAAGGAGAGATGTCTTTATCAATATTCAGCATCTTCTTCTTCTTAATATTATTATGTCACCTAGCTACTACTTCAGAACACTATGGGGAGGACATGGACGAAAAGTAAATTGGGAATAGCAATGAAAGAAACAGATTCTAAACAGCCGAAGGATTGGATGAATACGTGGAGCAAAAGTTCATTATAAATGGATGTCAAGTGGGTCCAACTCTGCGATAAAGGCACATTGACTGCTGGAACAGTGGGCATATTGAAAGAGTGGAAGGTATCGAGGTATTTTGAAGCAGCGGGCATGAAATGGTGGGAAAGCAGGGTGGGGTGGTACAGGGTATCCATGGAAGGGTTATAAGGCAGGCATGGAATGCTGGTGAGAAACGAGGAGTGAGCAGACTCAGGCCAGATGTGCAATGTTGGGAGAGCAGCGAGCTGTGATGGGATATAATGCTGGTAGACTAATAGGGCAGATGTGGAGTGCTGGGAGAGTGGTTGAGAATGAGAAGGTACAGTGCAGACAGATGGAAGAGCAGAAGCTATTGGCGAGATGTGGGAAGCCAGTGAATCATGACCCAGCATGGGAACTATAAGACAGGCATGGAGTGCTGCTGTGAGAGAAGGAGGTCTAGGGAGATCTTGGGCTGTTATGGAATGCTAGGAGGGCAGGCGTTGCTGAATAGAGAAAGGGCAGAAATAGGAGTGCAAAGAGAGCTGGAACTTTTGACAATCTAGATTGGGAAACCGACGAGACTGACAGAGTGGAGAAAAGATAACAAGAGAAGAGCAGGAGACA
Organism: Pleurodeles waltl; assembly: GCF_031143425.1. Taxonomy (NCBI): domain Eukaryota; kingdom Metazoa; phylum Chordata; class Amphibia; order Caudata; family Salamandridae; genus Pleurodeles; species Pleurodeles waltl. Next base: position 1,326,162,821 of record NC_090446.1, on the reverse strand, counting down.
TTGATCTTTCTTTCTTTTACATTTGTTATGTCCTAGAAAAGCAGTCTGCTTATATGGAAGTGCTACTTAAACCACGGAGCTTTTTGCAGATAATCTAAAACCACTACTGCATTGACCTCCATGTTGAACTACCCTTTAAGGGTGTCACCCCATCATAAACCAAGAAACCAAAAAGAAACGGTAACAGGCTGCGCATCATAGTGAACGGTTCTGGCCTAACTGCAGGCCAAGTGTTTCTTAGGTATGCTGTTCAGAGAGGATGGATTTATCATTATATAAAGGGATTATAATGCACAGCTAGAGTCTTACCTGTTAAATCCAAACTCTATTAACTTACAGTATCGACTGTGCCTATAGGTGAAAGTGATGGGAGGAGTGCTTGAAATAGTCCAACCACTGGCAAAGGCTCCGGGTACCATTTAGCACACGGTTTTTGTCCACAGTGCCACTGTATACAAAGACCAGCCTCATGTAAATCAGCACCAGGTTTCAGCATTATTAGGCCTCATCAGAGAGGTATAGCTTAGATCTTGTGGCCAGCGAGCAAGGGACCTACGTCTAGGCATACACTTTGCCACTTGGAACGTTACATAAAACACACTATAGATGGGAGAAATTCTTGTAACTATTCTAACCACTGGCAAACGCTCATGTTAGCATTTCAGCCAATTGTGTTTTTTTTTTGCTTACTGTGCCACTCAAATGAAATTATTGTGTTGGAAAATGACATATTAGCCAGAAAGTGACCAGTCCTCCATACATTTTGGTTGTTTTAAACACTTACTTTAGGGATATTTTAATTAATTAATATCTCATGTGCATGCTTTTGCCTACCACCTATCGTGGTTGACTTTGTTTTTCTCAGTGGAAGATAGGAATTTTGCGCTCTTCAACTACGTGAATGAGCAGAATAATGAGACAGAGAGGCTGATGGAGCAGATTGCAGAGGTGAGTAGACATTTTGTGTCTTTTTCTAGAGTATGTGGTCTTTGTGTTTCTCCCAACGGCACCACAGTATTTACAACAATTCCAATAAGAATTCATTATTTTGCAGCATAACTTAATTGGGGCTACATATTCTGTGCTAATGAATAATTTATACATTCAGACACTCATCAGTGGTAATGCTGCATGCTGCAGGCAGGAAAGATTTTATTTCTTTCTGGATTGTTTCATTTCTGTCTCAGGGCTGTGAGATTCTGTGGATATTGATTGGTCCCTATTGCACAAGAGCTAAAGAGGGATGTGGGACCTTCTCTAATCATGTCCCACAAATAGATTTAACTCTGTGTCCTTTCCCCCCCCCCCCAACAATATTACAACCACTCTTAAGGCCTGATTTATAGTTGGTGGCTGATATTCCTCCAGTTTCTCCCAGGGACTATAAGTACTGAGTAGAATCCACCAGCTCAATTTACGTCTTCAGGGGAATTGTGTTGCGAAGGAACTTTTACTAGTGGATTCTATTCTGGGTTTAGGTTTTTCTTCATCAGGTAGACAAATATCTCTTACCTGTGCACTCTAAATAAGACCCTTAGGCTCATATTTATACTTTTTGATGCAAACCTAGCGTAGGTTTGCATCAAAAAGTTTAACACCGGCTACTGCCATTCCAATGCGCCAGCCGGGTGTCATATTTAATGAATGACGGTAGCCGGCGCTGCGGCCTGGTTAGCATCAAAATAATTGATGCTAACCGGGCAGTGGAGGCGTAGGGAAGACTGGGGGTTGTGCGTCAAAGAATGGTGCAAGTCAGGTTAGATTAAAAAATATTGACTCTAACCTGACTAGTGTCATTTTTTGACGCACAACCCCCATGGAAATGACTCCTGTCTTAGCAAAGACAGGAGTCATGCCCCCGTGCCCAATGGCCATGCCCAGGGGACTTCTGTCCCCTGGGCATGGCCATTGGGCACAGTGGCATGTAGGGGGGCCCAAGTTAGCCCCCCCCCCATGCCACCTAAAAAAAAAAAAAAATACTTACCTCTACTTATCTGTACTTACCGTAGATGGGTCCCCCCATCCATTGGTGTCCTCCAGGGGTGGGTGAGGGTTGCAGAGGGTGTCCCTGGGTGCAGGGAAGGGCACCTGTAGACTGCTTCCATGGTTGGAGACCCAGGCATTAAAAAATGACTCTAAACAGGCTTAGGGACATTTTTTAAGGCCCTCCTTCTCCCGTGCGTCATTTTTGCACGGGAGTATAAATAAGGCGCAAATGCCTTTGAGTCATTTATTGCCCAGGAACGCCTACCTTGCATCTCATTGACGCAAGGTAGGTTTCCTCGGTAACAAAATGACTCTAACTCCATAAATTTGGCACTAGCTAGGTTTGCGCCAGTTTTGCGTCAAAAGAAATGACCCAAATCCGGCACAAACAGAGTATAAATATGGGCCTAAGTATGTTTTTGCTGCTACACACCCTACATGCTTAATTCAGATACGGCTGCCAGCCCACTGACCAGCTGGTGGAAGACCACAACAACCAGGAGCAAACAGCTAACGTATAAATCAGGTTGTTCCGGTGCACTACTGGAACAATCTTCATCACCTTGTGTTGTGATAATTTCAAACTTACATTCTTCTAGGGGAAAAGCTATATAACTATCATAATTTTTATTTCCATATCCTTTGGTAAATAACGTTTGTTTGGGCACTACAGAACTTTCTTGTCTATTGCACTGTATTTCCAATCCTGCCCTTGCTTCTTTGAAATCACACAGTAACTCAGTCTCCCTCTCTTGGATTGTGGCAGGTGCATTAAGAGACTCTGCAGTTCTAATTCTAAATATTTAATAAATATATAGCCCTTGTCCTCAAAATTAAAACCTATCTTTAACAATGCAAATATGTATTGAAAGCCATGAACGAATACCTCTGTTTATTTGCTGGCTCACCCTTGTAGCTGTACGAATAGCAGATTACCTCTAAATCGTTAAATTGCAAATATCAGAATGCAGGTAAACTAAGACTCCATAACAGTGCATACAACCTAGACATTTACACTTCTCATGCGTATAAGATAGGGTGTGCAAACACTGCAGAGTGTTCAGGGACCTGTCTGCCTAGAAATACAACACATACTTCCAAACGATGTACAAAGAAAGGGGTGTGTATCAGTGAAAAATACCCAGTGAAGTACTGGGCGATAGAGACTATTGCTATCCGATGCAGCGCAGCTGCACACTTGGGCCCTGATATCATACAGGCAAACCGGAGGGCAGAATCACCGCACCTATAGCCAAGGATTATGGAAAATAACATAAAGGTATTTCAATTCTGACCCCAATTCTGTGTGTTTTACCCATTTCTAAGAGAAATAATGTGTCTAAATGTACAAATATTTAGGGCTTCATTACGAGTGTGGTGGTCAATAGATCGCCACTCTCGCGGTGGCTGTCTGGACCGCCGCCAATCCGGCCGTCCGACAGCCACATAACAACCCTGGCGGTCTGACTGCCAGGGAACCATCAGCTTCACCAGGATCTTTGATCCTGGTGGTCTGGCAGTGGCAAAGGTCCTAATCCTCCAGGGCAATGCTGCAAGCAGCGCTGCCCTGGGGATTACAACCTTGTTCTCTGCCAGCGGTTTTATGGCAGTAGCACTGCCATGAAAAGGCTGGCGGAGAACAGGTGCAGGGGGCCACAGGGGCCACCCTACACTACCCATGCACTTGGCATGGGCAGTGCAGGGGCCCCCCTGGCCACCACGCTCGCAGTGAACACTGCGAGGGTGCAGGTGCACCCTGCAGACGACAGCATTGCCGCCGGCTCGATTACGAGCCAGAGACAATGCTGTAGCCTGTTTCCCGCTAGGCCAGCGGGCGGAAATGTAGGTTTCCACCCTACGACCTAGCACGAAACCCACAATAGCTCTGTCGGGGAGGTTGCCGCGTAGGCAGCGGCCACCCGGTCGAGAGTTTGGCAGACGGAGTTTTCCATCCTCCAGACTCGTTATCAACTCCTTAGTGTCTTCTTGGAGCAGGTGGTACATGTGTACAGAGGCTGTTTAGTGGCCTCTGAGTTTGGTTTGATGATTGTGTATTGGGAGGTCAGAGTGAGGGCACAGCATTTGCTGTGTTGAGAGCACGGATTGGTCGCAGCATCTGCCCTCAGCTCTACGCATAGGTCACTGGGCTCAAAATGATTGTGTTTGGCATTTGCGAACCCGATAATTCAGAGTTCAGAATTACAGAGAAACCAACAATGGCCAGGAGTGGTATTGCTCATACTCAGGTCCCTGCAGGCATTGTTTACAGGTGCTGTTCAGCCTAACATGTAGCAGTTGGTGTTGGAATGCAAATATTTTGTTCTGTTCAAAATAATTACATCAGCAATCACATTAAAGTGATGTGCCTTCACAGCTTGTGTGAATGTCACTGACCAAGCAATTTTTTGATATGTGCACACTGGAGATACTGACTTCTTCAATGCAATGCTGAACTGCATTTTAAAGACATAAAGGGTCTGGAGCGAGCCCTGAAGATCACAAAATGTATGCACTCAATGCCTGAACTATAGGGACACCGAAGTAAACCCAGAATGTTGTTGTGGGGAGGAGACATGAGTGAGAATGCAGGAAAATAGCCAGCTTTAATAAGGAATGCTGAAAGACTTGGTTTCAAGTGTGGGTATAGTCAGTGCCTTATGGCCAGTGGAATGAGGAAGATAGGGAACAAATACAATTACAATTTAGTTCATCATCCAAAGGATCCAAAGCGGCAGCCATGCAGCCGAACAGTGGCACAGTAAGTGCTATTGAATCCTTAACAATCACATAAAAACATTCCAAAACGATGTGTTACCAACCAAATTCAATAGAACACCCTGGACATAAGATATACATACAAGACATGAGACAGGGCATAACACATTTCTTATTACAGACAGTATTTTACTGATTGATGAGAGCAGCTATAATATCTGTTGCGTACCCACCAAGGAACTATTCTTTTGCTAACATATTTAGAAGCTCCCAGGGTACTTTTAAAGAAGGAGATTGCACAAATTGCATACCCTCTAAACATTGTATAATTGTTGATTGACCAAAATAATGACGTCTTTACACGCTAATTGCTGCTTATCTCCAAAAACCAAATTATCCATCTTGGGTAGAGAGTTTTCAGACAGCCAGCACTTCATGTCTTTGGGGAAGGTAGTTCAATTTTAAAATGAAACCTTACTTAGGTGATAAATACTCTGTTGCTGCCCTTTTACCTCTGCTACTCGTCCCTTCAAGCCTATGGTTTTCTTTTGCATTTGCTCACCAGATTAAAAAAGAAATTGATGATTTCAAAGCCCAAGGAGTGCGTCTGGACCAGGAGCACAGAATGATCCTGAAGGAGATTGAGTACAAGCAAGAAGAGGCGAGAAAACAAGCCGACAGTTATGAGGGTCAGCTGAAAGGCATCATGAAAATTCTGGACCAATTGAAAACAGGTGAGCAAGTAATACTGGCTTAGTTAGTGCCATATATTGTTTCCAATACATTACCAATTAGACACAGAAAGCAAGAGCAACAGATCTGTTGATTCCTCTCTAAAGTGAATTGGTTTGCTAAGCTATCTTGAGAAGATGGAACAGTCTTCATGTGAGTGGACTGAGATCCTTCAAGGGACAAAACATTTGACACACAAAGGCTAGCTTATTTTAGCATATCTTTGGTAACAAGGTGTAGGAAGTTGGCTCTGTATGTGCTATTTCAAAGTAAGGAATAGCATGCACAGAGTCCAAGGGTTCCCCTTAGAGGTAAAATAGTGGTAAAAAGAGATAATACTAATGCTCTATTTTGTGGTAGTGTGGTCGAGCAGTAGGCTTATCCAAGGAGTAGTGTTAAGCATTTGTTGTACATACACATAGACAATAAATGAGGTACACACACTCAGAGACAAATCCAGCCAATAGGTTTTGTAATAGAAAAATATATTTTCTTAGTTTATTTTAAGAACCACAGGTTCAAATTTCACATGTAATAGCTTGTTTGAAAGGTATTGCAGGTAAGTACTCTAGGAACTTTGTATCATTACATTAGCATGTATACTTTTGTCATAAAACACAATAAGCTGTTTTAAAAGTGGACACAGTGCAATTTTCACAGTTCCTGGGGGAGGTAAGTTATTGTTAGTTTTAACAGGTAAGTAAGTCACTTACAGGTTTCAGTTTTTGGTCCAAGGTAGCCCACCGTTGGGGGTTCAGAGCAACCCCAAAGTTATCACACCAGCAGCTCAGGGCCGGTCAGGTGCAAAGGTCAAAGAGGTGCCCAAAACACATAGGCTTCAATGGAGAGAAGGGGGTGCCCCGGTTCCAGTCTGCTTGCAGGTAAGTACCCGCGTCTTCGGAGGGCAGACCAGGGGGGTTTTGTAGGGCACCGGGGGGGACACAAGTTAGCACAGAAAGTACACCCTCAGCAGCGCGGGGGCGGCCGGGTGCAGTGTGGGAACAAGCGTCGGGTTTCCTTCGGTTTTCAATGGGAGACCAAGGGGTCTCTTCAGCGGTGCAGGCAGGCAAGGGGGGGCTCCTCGGGGTAGCCACCACCTAGGCAAGGGAGAGGGCCTCCTGGGGGTCACTCCTGCACAGAAGTTCCGTTTCTCTAGGCGCTGGGGGCTGCGGGTGCAGGGTCTTTTCCAGCCGTCGGGAAATGGAGTCTAAGACAGTCGCGGTCAGGGGAGAGCCTGGGGATTCCCTCTGCAGGCGTCGCTGTGGGGGCTCAGGGGGGACAACTTTGGTTACTCACAGTCGTAGAGTCGCCGGAGGGTCCTCTCTGAGCTGTGTGTTCTCCACCAGTCGAGTCGGGGTCGCCGGGTGCAGTGTTGCAAGTCTCACGCTTCTTGCGGGGAGTTGCAGGGGTCTTTAAATCTGCTCCTTGTAACAAAGTTGCAGTTCTTTTGGAGCAGTGCCGCTGTCCTCGGGAGTTTCTTGTCTTCTTCGAAGCGGGGCAGTCCTCAGAGGATTCAGAGGTCGCTGGTCCCTTGGAAAGCGTCGCTGGAGCAGGGTTCTTTGGAAGGCAGGAGACAGGCCGGTGAGTTCTGGGGCCAAGGCAGTTGGTGTCTTCTGGTCTTCCTCTGCAGGGGTTTTCAGCTTCGCAGTCCTTCTTCTTGTAGTTGCAGGAATCTGAATTCTTAGGTTCAGGGAAGCCCTTAAATACTAAATTTAAGGGCATGTTTAGGTCTGGGGGGTTAGTAGCCAATGGCTACTAGCCCTGAGGGTGGGTACACCCTTTTTGTGCCTCCTCCCAAGGGGAGGGGGTCACATCCCTATTCCTATTGGGGGAATCCTCCATCTGCAAGATGGAGGATTTCTAAAAGTCAGAGTCACCTCAGCTCAGGACACCTTAGGGGCTGTCCTGACTGGCCAGTGACTCCTCCTTGTTTTTCTCATTATTTCTCCTGGACTTGCCGCCAAAAGTGGGGGCTGGGTCCAGGGGGCGGGCATCTCCACTAGCTGGAGTGCCCTGGGGCATTGTAACACGAAGCTTGAGCCTTTGAAGCTCACTGCTAGGTGTTACAGTTCCTGTAGGGGGGAGGTGTGAAGCACCTCCACCCAGAGCAGGCTTTGTTTCTGTCCTCAGAGAGCACAAAGGCTCTCACCGCATGAGGTCAGAAACTCGTCTCAGCAGCAGGCTGGCACAGACCAGTCAGTCCTGCACTGAACAATTGGGTAAAATACAGGGTGCATCTCTAAGATGCACTCTGTGTGCATTTTTTAATAAATCCAACACTGGCATCAGTGTGGGTTTATTATTCTGAGAAGTTTGATACCAAACTTCCCAGTATTCAGTGTAGCCATTATGGAGCTGTGGAGTTCGTTTTTGACAGACTCCCAGCCCATATACTCTTATGGCTACCCTGCACTTACAATGTCTAAGGTTTTGCTTAGACACTGTAGGGGCATAGTGCTCATGCACATATGCCCTCACCTGTGGTATAGTGCACCCTGCCTTAGGGCTGTAAGGCCTGCTAGAGGGGTGACTTACCTATGCCACAGGCAGTGTGAGGTTGGCATGGCACCCTGAGGGGAGTGCCATGTCGACGTAGTCATTTTCTCCCCACCAGCACACACAAGCTGGCAAGCAGTGTGTCTGTGCTGAGTGAGGGGTCCCTAGGGTGGCATAAGACATGCTGCAGCCCTTAGAGACCTTCCCTGGCATCAGGGCCCTTGGTACCAGGGGTACCAGTTACAAGGGACTTACCTGGGTGCCAGGGTTGTGCCAATTGTGGAGACAATGGTACATTTTAGGTGAAAGAACACTGGTGCTGGGGCCTGGTTAGCAGGGTCCCAGCACACTTCTCAGTCAAGTCAGCATCAGTATCAGGCAAAAAGTGGGGGGTAACTGCAACAGGGAGCCATTTCTTTACACAAGCCCCCCCCAGCCCACAGGCCAGGAGACTCAGCCAAAGCTGGGAGAGTCTTCCTAGTCTGTCAGGCGAGGAAGAGTAGAGGAAATAGGCTGGTTTGTTGCAGGGCCTACTCTGCCTTACATCCTCCTGCTCAGGTCATTCCCCCTGGGGAACTGACCCACTTCCACAGTAATAGGACCTAGTCTGAATTGCCTCTTGTCTGTGTCTTTAATGTCTCCACCCATTCTCTCTATTTTGAGGTTAGAGGTATCCACCTCTGCTAATCTTATCTTAGCCAGGGTCACCCCTAGCTTACCCAAAGAGGTTACCCAGAGCTGGAGTAACCCCACCATGACCAACAGGGTCAGGGGGCCTAATTTGCTATTTGGCATGTGGTCAGACCACCATGCCAAGGATAGTGCAGCCATAAAGGCTAACACCCAGCAGAGGCCACTGACAGCTGTCAGTGCCCAGAACCACTCCTTTAGCTGTTCACCTACAAGGGAAGGGGCTAAGTTACAGGCTTCTTTGGGTTCAGGGTGCCTGTCTGCTGTATTAGAGTGGGGGGTTACCACATCTTGTAGTAAACACCCTTCTTCCACTCTTTCTTCTGTTAGCTGAGGAGCCACACACTCAGGCTTAACAGTTGCCTGACTAACCAGGACTTCTTGTGAGTAAGGTTGGACTGTACCAGTGCCACTTTTGGAGTTCTCCCCTACTGGAGCAGAATCTCCTTGGCTTGCTGGAACCTTGGCTAAAGGTTGCCCACCTTTCCTAGTCTGTTTTCTTTTCTTTTTCTTCTGGGGCCTACTTGCAGTTACTGCAGGGGCAGGACCTCCAGAATCCTTGGGAGAGGACTGGCACTGGACCAGTTCCTCTCTTGGGCTCTGACTAACCTCTGGGTAGTCATTTCCAAGGAGACAATCAAGGGGGAGGTCTGTACTGACTACCACCCTTCTCCAGCTAAAAGTCCCACCCACTTCTATGGGCACAAAAGCCACAGGCCTATCAGTGACCCTGTCTGGGCTAACTCTTACTCTGGCCATCTCACCTGGGATGTACTGGTTTGAGAACACCAGCCTGTCATGCACAATAGTGTGACTGGCACAAGTGTCTCTCAGGGCAGTGTCTGGGATTCCATTCACCAGTAGGTGGTGGAAGTGTCTACTTCCCTCTGGAATCTCCACCTCACCTGTTGGGCCCATTTTCCAGTTGAAAGCTATGAAGACCTCCTCATCTGAGGAGTCATCCCCAATGGCTACACTGGTTACCCCTGGGATTTTGCTAGGGGGTTTGTTTTTGGGACAAGAAGTGTCCTTGGTGTGGTGCCCTGTCTGTCTACAGTTATGGCACCATGCCTTAGTGGCATCCCAGTTCTTACCCTGGTACCCACCTTTGTTTTGGGTTGTGTCTTGGGACCCACCCACCTGTTCTGGTTTTTGGGGGCCTACAGAGGACTCTTTTTATTTGTTTCTAGTGTCACCCACTTTCTCCTGGGGAGGTTTTGTAACCCCTTTCTTTTGGTCACCCCCAGTGGAAGTTTTGGTTACCCTAGTCTTGACCCAGTGGTCTGCCTTCTTTCCCAATTCTTCGGGAGAAATTGGACCTAGGTCTACCAGATACTGATGCAACTTTTCATTGAAGCAGTTACTTAAAATGTGTTCTTTCATAAACAAATTATAAAGCCCAACATAGTCATGCACTTCATTTCCAGTTACCCAACCATCCAGTGTTTTCACTGAGTAGTCAACAAAATCAACCCAGGTCTGGCTCGAGGATTTTTGAGCCCCCCTGAATCTAATCCTATACTCCTCAGTGGAGAATCCAAAGCCCTCAATCAGGGTACCCTTCATGAGGTCATAAGATTCTGCATCTTTTTTAGAGAGTGTGAGGAGTCTATCCCTACACTTTCCTGTGAACATTTCCCAAAGGAGAGCACCCCAGTGAGATTTGTTCACTTTTCTGGTTTCACAAGCCCTCTCAAAAGCTGTGAACCATTTGGTGATGTCATCACCATCTTCAAATTTAGTTACAATCCCTTTGGGGATTTTCAACATGTCAGGAGAATCTCTGACCCTAGTTATGTTGCTGCCACCATTGATGGGTCCTAGGCCCATCTCTTTTCTTTCCCTTTCTATGGCTAGGATCTGTCTTTCCACAGCCAATCTTTTGGCCATCCTGGCTAACTGGATGTCCTCTTCACTGGAGTTATCCTCAGTGATTTCAGAGGTGCTGGTCCCTCCTGTGAGGGAGCCAGCATCTCTGACTAGTATTTTTGGAGTCAGGGCTTGAGAGGCCCTGTCCTCCCTAGATAGGACTGGTAGGGGGGAATCTTCCTCCAATTCACTATCATCTTCCTCTGTGTTATCCACAGAGGGGTTGGCTCTATCATACCCTGCCAACAGCTCCTGGAGCTGTACTTTGGTAGGTCTGGAGCCCATTGTTATTTTTCTTATGGTACAGAGTGACCTTAGCTCTTTCATCTGTAGATGGAGGTAAGGTGTGGTGTCGAGTTCCACCACATTCATATCTGTACTAGACATTATACTTCTAAAAGTTGGAATGCTTTTTAAGAAACTAAAACTAGTTATAGAATCTAATTCAAACTTTTAACAAACTTTTAAACTCTAAAAGAAATGCTAACAGGGACTAACACAAGGCCCTAGCAGGACTTTCAAGAATTTAGAAAACTTTTCAAATTGCAAAAATCAATTTCTAATGACAATTTTGGAATTTGTCGTGTGATCAGGTATTGGCTGAGTAGTCCAGCAAATGCAAAGTCTTGTACCCCACCGCTGATCCACCAATGTAGGAAGTTGGCTCTGTATGTGCTATTTCAAAGTAAGGAATAGCATGCACAGAGTCCAAGGGTTCCCCTTAGAGGTAAAATAGTGGTAAAAAGAGATAATACTAATGCTCTATTTTGTGGTAGTGTGGTCGAGCAGTAGGCTTATCCAAGGAGTAGTGTTAAGCATTTGTTGTACATACACATTGACAATAAATGAGGTACACACACTCAGAGACAAATCCAGCAAATAGGTTTTGTAATAGAAAAATATCTTTTCTTAGTTTATTTTAAGAACCACAGGTTCAAATTTCACATGTAATAGCTTGTTTGAAAGGTATTGCAGGTAAGTACTCTAGGAACTTTGTATCATTACATTAGCATGTATACTTTTGTCATAAAACACAATAAGCTGTTTTAAAAGTGGACACTGCAATTTTCACAGTTCCTGGGGGAGGTAAGTTATTGTTAGTTTTAACAGGTAAGTAAGTCACTTACAGGTTTCAGTTTTTGGTCCAAGGTAGCCCACCGTTGGGGGTTCAGAGCAACCCCAAAGTTATCACACCAGCAGCTCAGGGCCGGTCAGGTGCAAAGGTCAAAGAGGTGCCCAAAACACATAGGCTTCAATGGAGAGAAGGGGGTGCCCCGGTTCCAGTCTGCTTGCATGTAAGTACCCGCGTCTTCGGAGGGCAGACCAGGGGGGTTTTGTAGGGCACCGGGGGGGACACAAGTTAGCACAGAAAGTACACCCTCAGCAGCGCGGGGGCGGCCGGGTGCAGTGTGGGAACAAGCGTCGGGTTTCCTTCGGTTTTCAATGGGAGACCAAGGGGTCTCTTCAGCGGTGCAGGCAGGCAAGGGGGGGGCTCCTCGGGGTAGCCACCACCTAGGCAAGGGAGAGGGCCTCCTGGGGGTCACTCCTGCACAGAAGTTCCGTTTCTCTAGGCGCTGGGGGCTGCGGGTGCAGGGTCTTTTCCAGCCGTCGGGAAATGGAGTCTAAGACAGTCGCGGTCAGGGGGAGCCTGGGGATTCCCTCTGCAGGCGTCGCTGTGGGGGCTCAGGGGGGACAACTTTGGTTACTCACAGTCGTAGAGTCGCCGGAGGGTCCTCTCTGAGCTGTGTGTTCTCCACCAGTCGAGTCGGGGTCGCCGGGTGCAGTGTTGCAAGTCTCACGCTTCTTGCAGGGAGTTGCAGGGGTCTTTAAATCTGCTCCTTGTAACAAAGTTGCAGTTCTTTTGGAGCAGTGCCGCTGTCCTCGGGAGTTTCTTGTCTTCTTCGAAGCGGGGCAGTCCTCAGAGGATTCAGAGGTTGCTGGTCCCTTGGAAAGCGTCGCTGGAGCAGGGTTCTTTGGAAGGCAGGAGACAGGCCGGTGAGTTCTGGGGCCAAGGCAGTTGGTGTCTTCTGGTCTTCCTCTGCAGGGGTTTTCAGCTTCGCAGTCCTTCTTCTTGTAGTTGCAGGAATCTGAATTCTTAGGTTCAGGGAAGCCCTTAAATACTAAATTTAAGGGCGTGTTTAGGTCTGGGGGGTTAGTAGCCAATGGCTACTAGCCCTGAGGGTGGGTACACCCTTTTTGTGCCTCCTCCCAACGGGAGGGGGTCACATCCCTATTCCTATTGGGGGAATCCTCCATCTGCAAGATGGAGGATTTCTAAAAGTCAGAGTCACCTCAGCTCAGGACACCTTAGGGGCTGTCCTGACTGGCCAGTGACTCCTCCTTGTTTTTCTCATTATTTCTCCTGGACTTGCCGCCAAAAGTGGGGGCTGGGTCCAGGGGGCGGGCATCTCCACTAGCTGGAGTGCCCTGGGGCATTGTAACACGAAGCTTGAGCCTTTGAAGCTCACTGCTAGGTGTTACAGTTCCTGCAGGGGGGAGGTGTGAAGCACCTCCACCCAGAGCAGGCTTTGTTTCTGTCCTCAGAGAGCACAAAGGCTCTCACCGCATGAGGTCAGAAACTCGTCTCAGCAGCAGGCTGGCACAGACCAGTCAGTCCTGCACTGAACAATAGGGGTAAAATACAGGGTGCATCTCTAAGATGCACTCTGTGTGCATTTTTTAATAAATCCAACACTGGCATCAGTGTGGGTTTATTATTCTGAGAAGTTTGATACCAAACTTCCCAGTATTCAGTGTAGCCATTATGGAGCTGTGGAGTTCGTTTTTGACAGACTCCCAGCCCATATACTCTTATGGCTACCCTGCACTTACAATGTCTAAGGTTTTGCTTAGACACTGTAGGGGCATAGTGCTCATGCACATATGCCCTCACCTGTGGTATAGTGCACCCTGCCTTAGGGCTGTAAGGCCTGCTAGAGGGGTGACTTACCTATGCCACAGGCAGTGTGAGGTTGGCATGGCACCCTGAGGGGAGAGCCATGTCGACTTAGTCATTTTCTCCCCACCAGCACACACAAGCTGGCAAGCAGTGTGTCTGTGCTGAGTGAGGTGTCCCTAGGGTGGCATAAGACATGCTGCAGCCCTTAGAGACCTTCCCTGGCATCAGGGCCCTTGGTACCAGGGGTACCAGTTACAAGGGACTTACCTGGGTGCCAGGGTTGTGCCAATTGTGGAGACAATGGTACATTTTAGGTGAAAGAACACTGGTGCTGGGGCCTGGTTAGCAGGGTCCCAGCACACTTCTCAGTCAAGTCAGCATCAGTATCAGGCAAAAAGTGGGGGGTAACTGCAACAGGGAGCCATTTCTTTACACAAGGCTAATGCAGTTAGGCCTTCTAACATACCTCATGTAGAACTTAAATGGAAGAAACAAAAAAACAAATATTAAAGTGCCCTACATGCCAGGAGAAACTAGGTACTCTAAGGGCTTGATCCTTAAGTGAATGCAGATACAAGTTGCTTGTCCATTTGCCAAAAGTTTTTTTTTTCATATTTAGTTACTTTTCTGGTGTAAGTTAATCTTTAGTGGGGGAAGGTTGAACCTTGTGGATCAGCAGAAGAGTGGTTCCCGCAGTCCTAGAGCAAAATGCTGAAAGCAGATGTTTAGTAGGATGCACCTCTCTCCAGGATCTCTGCAGGCAGCCAGTAATTCATTACTGCAGTATGGAGGAATTATTACCTTCTTTCCAAATACAGGCAAACTGTGTACATAAAATGGGTAAAGCAGAATATGTTGAAGGGTAAATCAGGCAGTCACTGGTGGTGGAATCTAGTTTGAAGTTCTCAGACTTCTCTTCGCAGTTTGTAGCATACTAAATCACTTCTTATGCTGGAAGTATGTTTTGTGGTATCAAAACGATAACAGGGTTCTATGCACTTAAAATACAAATTAGCAAATTTCTGTCTCAGCTAGAGAGCTCTCCACTGCCTCCCAAATCCACACTTCAAAAAAAGGCTCCTCAACAAGTCAACAATTAATCTGGCTCCTCTATGTCGCCTGGCCTTACCTTCTAAGATGAGAAAAGCAGTACAGATTCTCTTCGCTCACCGATGATCCACTTGGCAGGGCTCATGAGTTTCCTTCCTATCACACTGGGTACTGTGTGGCCAGTTGCTTGAAGTGGCAACTTCAATGCATCAGATTGTGTGAACTCCCAAATAAAAAGGCAGTCATAACCCAACTGCTGCTAATGTAACAAGCCATTCATAAACAAATAGGTTACAAAACATGCGACTGGGCTGCCATTTATAGATAATGGAAAGACCTTCACTTTATCAATAACAGAACAATGCTGTGCTGGTCCTTAATGGCAATCAAATTCAGAGTATGCTGAGAACTTTGCAAATTATGATTGATCATTCTGGGGAGTGAGGTCAACTGCTGCATGTTCTCAGAAGGAAGCAGTCAGTGAGGATAAAGACCACACGTAGAAACAAATAGAAAAACTCACGTCAGATACATAATCTCATTCTCTGCAAATACAGCAATGAGCAATAATATATTGCACTCCTCCAGCATTGGATCCTTCATGGTTTCACATGATATACAATATTCTTTCATCATTCTGTGACTATGGGTATTTTATTTATGCAGCAGGATTTAAACTCATGCATTTAATACAGTGTTTGTAGCACATCCACTCACTGTTCTGGTGCACTGTAGACAATGAGATGGAGCGGCTTAGAATGCGAGTCCCTCTTCAATGCCGTTTCCGCAAACAAATAGAAACAGCTGCAGTTTTTTATGGGCGAGCACAAAGCGCTCAGTCCCATTCTGTAATCTCTTTTTGGGCTTCCAACCACGCCCATGTCACGTCAGTCACTTACATTGGTTTGTGGGCTTGCCTTTTAAAATCTGCTTCTTTTCATTTGTGAAAGGCATGCATACGTCATGCCTTTTCCGGTGTTTAGCCCACCTGCACAGCACCGGTAAACTACTAAAAACATACGAGGCAAGATGTTTTCAGCATTGTGTCCGGACTACTTTATCTGTTTATTTTCCACGCAGCGCGATTGCACTGCATTTTACATAGTGCTATCGCACTGCGTTTTCTTTTCTTTACAACGCTAATAGCTCCAACTCGAGCAAATGCGAGACCCGTTGCATTGAAATGCTTGTTTTTTACTGCTTTCTCATGCTTAAGTGGATTTTACTTTGATTGCTTTTCCCTGGGAGTTTTTCTACAGCCAGTACTCCAAACCTTTGTTTAAAGAGTCTGTTCATCTTTAGATTGTGCATATTGAGGAAGCTGAAGGGGAAACTCGTACAAAGGGAAAACTTGTACACTATTAAAGATTGCACTAGAGAACATGATATGAGGTACATTAGGAGTGACATCCCAATTTCGGCAAAACTCATGGCAAAATGAGGAGTGGTTCCCCTATATAGATGCCCTACCTAATCCCACGCTTAGATCTGAGGTGTTAAGTTTAAGAATTGGTTTAAGCCCATATCATATAAAGGATAAGGTGAAAATGGCAATGATAGATGGACAAAGAGAATGCACTTGCAGACTAAAGGTAAAATGTGACTGCTTTTTAAAAATTATTTTTATTGACATTTTCACATATCACAACTGTGTATCACAGATACATATAAAACGTGCCAAGAAGTAACATCTCACCGCCCCCTCCTGAAACCACTCCACACCACTCTACCACAGTATGATATTGGTCGATAAGAGCATCCAAAATGGAACAGACATCCAGCCCTACTACTACTCCAGAGCCGTGAGAAGTCATAACAATGTACGATAATCAATTCATATCCCAGTTCAACATACCCAAACAGATCCCCCAATACCAAGCCTACTCTTATCAATCAGGGTATTAACCATCTGGATTCTTCCCGCTAGCATGTCATTTATGGGGGCATAGCATCAGGGAACTCCAGCAATTAGCAAGGATAACAGCCCATGCACATAAGTCTTCAGTAAAATGTGACTGCTTGCATGTCCTCTTAGGTTGTCAAAATGTTCTGACAAACGAAAAGTAGTTTTAAAGCCACTTTTTTTAAAATGTGGCAATTGAGAACGTATGCAAGCAGTGTCGCTTTTAACAGATATGAGCTACCTCAGTATGACGTGCTTTAGGAAGATTCTTGGTTTCCATCAAGGAATTTTTATCTGGCTTTTAGAATGGAATTGTGAAAGTATTTATTGTGGCTTATTTATCCAAATAAATTGTATAAATGTATTTTATTGTATATAAAAATTATAAGGGTATTTAATAATAATATTGTTTTTAGTGTTGTTTTAAGACTAAGGGGCTTATTACGATTCTGGTGGTCAACAGACCGCCAGACTCATGGTGGCTGTCGGACTGCCACATTATGAGGTTGGCAGACAGATCCACCAACTTCCTGCCGTCCCCTCCAGGATTAGTAATCCCAACAGGCTGACGGCAGTGCAGTTTGGAATCACCCAGGGCAGTGCTGAACTCAGCACCGCCTTGCTGATTACAGCCTTGTTCTACACCAGCCTTTTCCTGGCGGTCCAACCGCCATGAAAAGTCTGGTGGAGAACAAGTTCAGGGAGCCACAGGGGGGCCCTTGCACTGCCCATGCCTATGGGATCTCCCTGCCTAACAACCCTCAACACCTGTGCAGACAGTGCACATTTCCCTGTGTGCTGCAGCTTTGCTGGCAGCTCTATTTTGAGCCGGTGACAATGCTGCCGCCACTTTCCCACTGGGCTGACCGGCAGAAACCTTGGTTTCCGCTGGTCAGCCCAGTGGGAAAGTCATAATGGGGCCGCTGGGGAGGTCACCAGCATGACGGCAACCACCCTGTTGGGAGTTCTCATCTGCCAAACACGTAATGGGCCCGTAAGATCTAAATAAAAATTTTTTGGACTGACTGACTATGTGTTCTGCAACGGAATACACATGAACGTTTGACATATCTTTATCAGTGCACAGTACTGGATCAATATATTTTTTCACCGTTATTTAATTTTATGTGTATAACCTTGAGCCACCCACATGAATCTCACGAGTACTGTGTGTCCACTCTGCACACTGAGCACTTATTCTTTAATTAATATTGATGCTGATGCTATGAAAAGATTATATTTATAGGACTTTTTTTTGGATTATTACTGGCCATATCTTTTTGTCATTTATTTACATACAGAAAACATTTGCCTTGATTATTGTACGAATTAGAAAATTGCCTTTTTTTAATGATACCTTCTGGGACATTGTTGTAGATACAAGCATTACCCTAGTCCTTTTGGATTTATTGGTGACTCTTGTTGTGTCCAGTTGTTAGGCACTGTCAAGCAGAAGTCCTATTGTACATATGAGGCAATAGAGTACTCTCACCATATACGGTCTTCCAGAGTGCGTCAAGGATGAGTTTGCAGGCACCCCAATCCAAAAGTTTAGAATTTAAAATCATGCCCACCCTCTGGAACACGTCATTTAGGGCCCAGTATGGGGTGTTTTAAAGTATATACGGGAAAACTGGAAATGCAGTCATTTTAAAAAGACACATCCTACCACAAAGGTACAACAGGAGTTTCGTCCAGTGAAGTGTATCTTCCCTGAAAGGAGCCAACGTCTTAAGTAATTTTTTTCATGGAAAATTGACACTAGTTTTTGAGACTATGGGGGTCATTACGACCCTGGCTGTCGGCTGAGAAGCGGCGGTCTTACCGCCAAGAGGCTGGCGGTAAATATTTTGAAATTATGACCATGGCGGTTACCGGCATGGTCATCCGCCACTTCTCCGTACCGCCCGCCAGGGCGGAGACGACCGCTGGGCTGGAGACCTGGGTCTCCAGCCGGCGGTATTATGACCCGGCTGACCGCCATGGATTTCATGGGGTTTGGAACCGCCATGAAATCCATGGCGGTAAGCACTATCAGTGCCAGGGAAATCCTTCCCTGGCACTGATAGGGGTCTCCCCCACCCCCCACCCCCACCCTGAGTCCTTCCCCTACACCCCCCACCACCCCTGCCACCCCCCAAAGGTGGCAGGACCCCCCTCCCCACCCCTACCCGCGACATTACCTTACACATACACACCCGACACGCACTCAGGCACCACCAACACACATACAAGCACACACACCAACATACATGCTAACTGTCACACACACAGTCATACACGCACACCCTCATTCAGACATACATGCACACATCCATACAGACATCCATACAGACAGACACGCACTCATTGCCAAACACACAACACCCCCGCATGCATACACGCACTCACACACCCCCTCTACATACATACACGCACACCCCCATGCACGCACACAACACACAACACCCCCCCACCCCCCTCCCCTAACGGACGATCAACTTACCTGGTCAGTTGATCCTCCGGGAGGGGACGGGATCCATGGGGGCTGCTCCACCGCCACCACACCGTCAACAGAACACCGCCACGCCGAATCACAGGGCGTGATTCGGTGGGCGGTGTTCTGTTGACGTGGCGGTGGGGGTGGAGCAACCTCTACTTCCCTGCCGCCCGCCAGTATGGCTGCTGGCGGCTCTCCGTCCAAAAAAGGACGGAGGGCTGCCAGCAGTAATAATGTGCCGAGCGGAAAACCGCCACCACTGAAGGTCTTCAGCACGGCGGTCCCTCAGCGGTCTTGTAAAAAGACCGCCGAGGTCAAAATGACCCCCTATAATCCCTAAATATCTAAGTTCCTGTTTCTCTGTCTGAAAGAAACACTGGCAATGCAACATTGGCATCCATCCATTAAGAGGTACAATACTAGATATGGCCAATTAATCAGTACTAGATTCGTCCAATTAATTTTACACCTGAGCATTGACCTAAACCTGAAAGATGTAAAGGAGGCTGCTGAGCTAAGATGCATATAAGGATCATGTCAACTGTATTTAGGGATAGCATTCTGCCAGCCTATGCTTCACAGCACCTAATTCCCCCAACCACTCGATCCCTCCAATTCCAACATGCAAATGGTTCTAACATCCTGGCAACAGTAATGGGATTAACATGCATCTTCGTTTTATGCCTCAGAATGGTTGTAGGAGAACTCATTTGGCTCAGAGCTTGCCTAAAGGGTGGCACATGGTGATTTAATCCTAGATAGATATTCTAGGCCAAATGCCATATAAGCTAGGATTTTAAACTTGAAAGATGATTTAACTGAGTCAAAAGCCTTATCAGATTCTAAAGGTAGGATTACTACGTATGAAGACATTGGAGTGTTCGATCAGCTTTGTTGATTGAGTTGGCATAAAACCAGACTGGTCCGAATGTAGATTTTCTCAATAACCAAAACGAGAAGATTGCTGAAGAAGTTTGTAGGTACTTGAGTCTTTCTATTTAATAATGTGACGTGGTGAAATGAGTTATATTCATTCTTAGATTTATATGCCTTGTGAATAAGTGATTTGTGGCCAGATGCAAGTCTCCTGAAGTCTTTTATGATTTTATTTTGAGCAATGTGGCACTGGTGGCCACTATTATAGATTCTGTGGTGTAACTACACTGGCTGAACTTTTCTAATTTCTCCAGATGAAGGCGTGTACACTATAGGCAATCGTAGACATTGAACCAAAGTTTTCTCGGTATCTACCCTAGGGCTGTCCAACCTGTATCTCGCAGGTACCCTCTCTGAAGTGCAGTCCAACACAGTATGTAAATCAGGGAGCCTAGCCATTATTAGACAAGGCAGTGCTTCAGTGCTTCATATCTCTATATACTTGGAATGACTTTAAGCCAAACCAACTGCAGAGCGACACATTTACACACAAATACACACTGTGACTGGCTGCAGTACCTGCAACATAATAACCCTGTCAACATAACAACCTGTCTCCAATCTCGATTTAGCTCAGTAATTTAGAAAGTGGTCACTTTGCAAACAGTACACTATCCATCATGCAGTGAATGTGAAAACTTAGCCAGAAAAGAATTGCCAGCCTGTGTGGTGTCAGTGGAATGTGGGGCTGCAAGAGACAGATTGGAAGTGAGTGAGAACCATGCTTTAGCGACACAGTAGCCAAGGAGAGCAAATGCTTGATTGAGAGTGTAGACGAGTACTGACCTTATTTGTTTGAGAACTATTTATCTTGAAGATTTGTATATCTTCAATATTCAGAGATGTGGAGTTAAGTATATAAAATATATACTTAAATGTATATTTATATAAATGTATATGCATATCTTCATGCTATTGTATTAATTGATATTCTGGATGTGCTATTCTAACAATTTCATATTGCGGCATACATGTGAAAGGTCACTACTAGTAATCCTGCAAGGTCACTCGTGATTGTCTCTGTTGTAGTCACTGCTGCAACAATTGTTAAAGCCACTAGTAGCTCAGGACTATTTTAATTGATCAAAAGTAGCTCTTGTTATAGAAAATGTTGGGGACTCCTGATTTAAAGACACCTCGAGCTGCTCTGTTAGTGCTTAGCAGTGGTTTGAACAGTGTTGGGTTTCCCCATCACTCGATCTTTGGACTTGTCTAACACCTCTTGTATCCAGCTTTCTTCCTTATTGTGTCTACTGACCCAGATAATCATCTTACCCACCTTAGTGCCAACATCATAAATCTACTTTTGGAGTTTAGGTAATGTGTCCTTGTTTCATTATCACTCCCGGTATGCTGTTCTTCATTTATTTTACACAATGATTCGTCTGACAATGAAGTCAATTTTTTGTATACAGTTTCAATCTGAAGCTATCACTTCTCTAGTGATCTAGTCTTGTGACATTTTGTATGGCTTCTCATCTAATGACCATTTTCAAAGCCTCTCACAGCACCCTTTCCAATTGTACAGGCTTGTCGATCTCAAAGTTAGTTTCTATGGGTTATGTTAAGTACTGCAACATGTCATGGTCCTATACTTCTCCAGCACCTAATTTCCAACCCTCAGTGTGTCTGCACATTTTGGTTTCTGTTACCAAAGAAAAGAGGGATCTGAACTCTCCTGTGCAAGGAGTGTCATGTCCCTTACCCTAGGTTGAGAGTTATGATTTACAAAGAAGTAGTCTAAGTGATAGATTTAGAGTTTTCCAGACAGAGAACTCAAACATTTGGTGGAGTACCCTGTCTTCCAAGCCCTCGGTCCACATGCTCTACTTAGAGTCGGGCGGACTATCATTTTTCTGAAAGGGGCTCTGCCTTCTGAAAGTTTACTTCAACAGACCGATGAAGTAGGGTCTGCAAGAATAAGAGCATCAGACCACCTGCCCTATTTAGAACAGGCAGTCTAATGCCTTTTGTTATCTGTCTGTCAACACCAAGAAAAACCTGGGAGTTTGTTTCTGAAAAACAAAGAAGTTTGGTGGGCGGCTACCTAAAAGATGTGACAGCAATTCCTCTGAAGGCACAGAGATCACTGCTGGGCCGGCAGTGATCTCTAAATGTGGAGGATGGTGGTCTGTCACGTTGGCAGACATGACTGCCTCACATTTTCTTGCACGTTCGGTTATACATTAACAAACCCCATGGCGTCTGTAAAACCCACACGCTTTGATTGAGAAGTCATTAAAATATCAGCCTAAGGGAACTTATCCTCTGTCACATCCATAACCAAATTAAAGGCCCGTCCTCAATTAGTGTGGCCAGTTAGGCTAGTTTTCTCAGCCGCTTCAATGCCATCAGGATTATACAACTTGATTGCTCGGTTTCAAAATGTAAAAGCGTCCATAACTTTGCAACCCACGCCTATTCCCCTTAGCATAATAGGTCTAAACCTTACCACCCCCCCCATGCTCGTGGTGCCTGTCACTCTGGATGGTAAAACTAACATGAATTTGGTGCTATAAAGTGTCAAGTAGTGTTAATTTGAAAAGGGGGTTAAAGAGAGACAAGGGGGCGACATTCCTCTCTGGTGCCACATGCAACGTTTCCCCTTATAATCAGTCTCTTAATGGAGTTATTCGCTTATTCGTAGCTGAAGAGGAATATGTTGCGCCAATCCCACCAGTCAACCCCTGCCTGCCTTGTCATGGCCAGATTCATTTAATTGGGGTGCTCTCCAGTTCGTGCATGTGGTGTTAGAGGAAGCCTGTTCGCAGGGTGGCAGAACAACCTCCTCACCAGATCATCCCTGTTAGAGTCTAGAAGTGTTTCATTGTTCTTAAGGATATTGCTGTACTTAATTCCACTACCCTGGCATTGCCTCAGGTTACACGTACACGCTGTGGGTCTGACATTTGCTCGTTTTCGAGCCAGTCGCACATGTTAACTGTTATCATTCAGTGGAGGCTGGAAACAACCATTGTAGGATGGTCTTAGTTGAACTAGAAGACTGCCTTGCTCGCATGACACTATGAGGATAAAGCAATAGTCTCAAACAATAAGAATGGGAATTGCACCCTTGCTTAGTTAAATCCTAATGTCCCGGTTACCTGTTGTCCCTACAAGCTCCAATGGGCAAAGTTAAGCCTTCAGACCAGTTCTCTGAATACTCCCCACAAGGACAGAATTCAGAATGATCTGTGCCAGTGCAGTGCCAGTGCAATGAGTAAGTGTACAAATGCTCTGCTTTTCTGCATGTCTTACCTGTTAGATGTGTTTAAAATATTGAATGATATATTTTGCACATGCAAGGAAGGGCAACCATAAAACCAATGAGAGTAGATCAGAGCAGGGCAGGAGTGCCGCCCCAGCCCCACCAGCAGCAGGAGCTGCAAAACGTATAGTAAAAACATAATAACCTTTGTTTATTATGTTTTTACTATAAAAGTCAGCAGGGCCACAGGCGTAATGGGGACGGACGGGAAGTGCACAGCACTCCCTCTCAATGCGCATGTATGTTTGGCCGGCCGTCTTGGGCTGGCCAAACATACATGCGCAGTAGGGTCTCTCCAACCGGGTTGGAGACACCAGGCAGAGGCTCCCAGTCTGCCTGGGAGCGCCCTGGCTGGGCGCTCCGAGCCAATCCTGATGCTGCTTTGAGCAGAGTCAGGATTGGCTGCAGAGCAGGCTAGGAACCTGTGCCTGCATCGATGGAGGAAAGCAGAGCAGATTGAGCGGCGCGGCGTAGAAAAAAGGTAAGTTTTAATTTTATTTTATTTATTTATTGGTCCCGCCCCAATCCTCCCTGCCACGCACCGCCCTGCCCCTTTTCCCTCCAGTGAGCCATGCATGGATCAAAGACTGTTTCAGGTACTACTGAGCACTGAATGATCATTCAAGCCATTCCAGTCTGGGCAAAACATCAGTATGTAGGTAGCTGTTTCTGTGCAGCTGAGCTTTCTGTATCTATGTCACTGTTGGTTTTTTGCATTGTTCAGGGCAAGTTTATTTGCCTGTGTTGAGTTTGTCTAGGTCGGTGCTGTATTGGCAATAGATTCTGTGCATAAGATGATATGAGCTGCTGGGAATCGCTTGAGTTTCTGTAGTCATTTTTGCCCATGTGGTGGTATAGGTTCCTGTCTCTGAGCTGGTGGAGATGTTTAGGGGTTATTATTGTTTTGTGATGGTATGGATATATTTACGTGGGATGGGCATGTTTATGTCTATTGTTGGTGAATGTGTACATGGGTTCATGTGGATTTCTTAGCCCATGTCTCAAGCTTGGGTTCTAGGCATGGGTTGGTGTACTTTCTGTCCTCAGGTGTGGATTTATGTGCCTTTGTTTGGTCACCCATCTTCACTTGGGATGATGCAGGTTTTTGTGCCTGAGATGGTGTTGGACTCTGTAACTTGGGTGGTATAGTTTGTTTGTTAAGATCGCTATAGGAAGTACAAGTTTCCCTGTGTGGAAGTGTGTATTTTTCTTTACCTTTATTGGTGAAACCTTTTCTGCGCGGGTAGATAACGCTTTATGTGCTTTGGTGGTATATATGTTAATGTAATGCATGCACATTTGGAGGAGTCCATTAAAGTAATCGTACAGATTTCTGTGTCTGTGCTTTGAAGTTTTTCTGTGTTATGGTTTGTGTATTTATCTCTTGGAGTGGTTCAGGTGT
Source organism: Pleurodeles waltl (assembly GCF_031143425.1). Taxonomy (NCBI): domain Eukaryota; kingdom Metazoa; phylum Chordata; class Amphibia; order Caudata; family Salamandridae; genus Pleurodeles; species Pleurodeles waltl. The sequence continues at coordinate 1,326,138,396 of NC_090446.1, read as the reverse complement.
CTGTGCCTGGGTTGGAGCACCGTTTAGTGCAATGATTGTCACAGGAGTACTATGCTTTAGGTAATGCAAATTTCAATGTGTATATCCTGTAGGATTCTGGAGTTCGAGTTGATGGTGCAAATAAATGTGCTTTAAATGAGTCTCATGACTGTTTCGGGGTAGCACTGTGATTGGAATAACACATTGGCTTATGCCAGCAGCAGGACATGCATAACAATGGTGTGTGCAGGCTGGAACTACCATTGTTTCTGCATATTATTATACAAAATGTACAGCCACTGCATGTTCTTGTAAAGGAATAAAGGTGTGTTTTATTCTTCTTCTAGGAATTGACATATTGTTTACCAAGATTAACTGTGACCACTCTGTGCTTAGCGATATGCTGGGTTCGTCTTCCACCATCCGAGACAACAACATAATGCAGTACTTGGGTCTCATTGAACAGAAGACCAATGAGATTTTAGCCTGCCAGTCATACCTGGATTCTAAGGTACAGTGTACAAAATGTATGGCTAAAGCTTCATGTGTATACAAGTGATTCAAAGGATATATTAAAGCCCCCATTAAATTCAGACAGTGAACCGATTCCAGCCAGTGCATGTGCAGAGAGAGCTGGGGCGGAGTAAATATGCGAGTAACGAACGAGAAAAGAGAATTTTACAGATGTGATTGTTTGATCAGGCGTTCTCGACAGACTGCATGAAAAGATAAACCAATAGCTTTGGATTGTCAGAGCCATTATTGTTGGGCATATAAAGTTTTTTTTTTATTAGTTATATATTAATTTAAATTGCTTAATTTTTGATTAGTAAAAATATTTATTTACTTTAATTAGGCATTTGTGTGATTTATTTTGATTTGATCATGTGTTTTTAAATCTTTTTTTAATTGAATATGTATAATTTTAAAATTTTAAAGTGAAATAACTTGTAAGTCACTATTTTCTGATAAAGAAAACTGGTTTCATGTTTGTGTTTCTTATTGGTAAGTTAGAGGTGTACTGTTTATTTTACTGATTCTTTTGATATATTTTTAAATTATCTTTATGATATTTCATTTAATTTATATTATTTTTGTAAAATAGCATTTACTTTTGTTAAAAACATTATTATTAATATTTACTTTTTTATTTTCTAAGGAGAAATCATATTTTTTGGGTTGTGATGAATGTAACCCTCCACAAACATGCTTCTTAGACAGTGCTAGTTAGATTGGAGTTTAAATCGGGAACCTGCCCTCCCCAAGCAGCTCTTTTCCCAATGTTTGTTAGATTGTGGTTAGAATAGTAAACCTGAACCGTCCAAACAATCTATGCGGATTCCCCAATTTTTGTTACAATAGTTAATCTTATCCCCCACTGCCCCAATGTATGCACTTTCCCAAATGTTTTAGTATTGGAATTAGAGTAGTAAATCTGACTCTCCAATGTACACAATTTCCACAGTATTTGTTAGGTAGGATTTAGACTAGTAAATGTGAGCCTGCTCAATATATACACTTTCCCCAATGTTTGTTAGATCGAAGTTAGAATAGTAAATGTGAGCCTCCCAATGTATACACTGTCCCCAATGTATGTTAGGATGTAGATAGAATTGTAAATAACTCCCTCCGGCCCATGAATGCAATTCCTCAAAAGACTGGGGTTGGAAAGTTACATTTGAAGAGACGCCCGCAATTATGCATTTTACCAAATGTTTGTTACACTGAAGTTAGAATAGTAAAATCTGGCCTCCCCAATCTATGAAATGTCCTCAGTGTTTGCACTTACTGTAGCATATTGGAATACACTTTTTTATATTTTTGGATGGGGTTTGGTTGCTATTTAAAATTTTTAAATATTGTTAATAAGTAGTTTGAGTATGTTTATTTAAAAAAGAAATTGTATTCTAAATTATGTTTTGTTTCTTAAAATTATCTTTCAATGTGTTTTAGTTTTTTAAAACTTTTTTTTAAAGTTTAATGGTTTATTAATTATATTTCTGATTGATACTTTTAATCTCAGATTTCTCACCTTGTGAATACCCCAAACGTTAGACTGGATCTTGAGCATTTTCTTCAGCAATTCCCTTGCATGTCGGTAGGTGACATTTTGCAGCTACACACCGGATCTGTCCTACCCTTGATGTGACATCCGGGCCCCTACATGACATTCACCTCTGTATGCTGACATCAGTTTCTTTCGGTTCCTTCTGACGTGTATCCAGAGTTCGCTTTTTCAAATTCAGGCCTGACAGGCTTTATTTAAAATATTTTTTACTAGTGTGCAAAATTTTACTATTGCCCCAATATGACAGCGTTCAAACCTTGTAAGGACTGCTGCAAACAAAAGTCATGACAGAACCTCGCGAGGTCTGCTCTGGCTTGACATGACTAGACATGACAAATGTGCTCAGATGAATCTGAAGGCCGTTGGGACCGTGAGGCCAAGCTCTACACCACAGATTATTGTCAAAAGGCATATAAGTCTTGATCTCTCTCAAAGTCAAGTGCGCAGATGCATTCTCATTTTCTGAGACCAATCCCATGAGCGCTCCCTTCTCATTTTAAGTCATCAGGTAAGTCAAAGAATGCTGAAGAAGACAAAGCATGGCTCCCCCTAATCACTCCACTCCCTTTATGAGGAGTCACACAGCACGGTAACTCTCGGTCAAGGACTGGGTCTCCGACCACAGAGCTGATCCCAGCTTTAGTCCTGTTCCAACCCAAGTTCCAGGGTCCATCAGCGACACTGCAGAAGATCTAGTCCTTCAGTGAGGCTATACTGTAGATCTTCTTTACTCTACCTGATCCCTCTGGATGGGGTCCCTAAGGATCATTCAGCAGGTCTGTCCTGACTCAGGGGCTGATGCCTACTCCTAGGCCCCACAAAGCTCCATGACTTATGCTGGATCCTCGAGTTTCAACCTCAGCACTGCCGCCACCTACTCAAGAGGAGGAGCTGATAGTCCTTTCAGATTCAGAAGTTAATATGCTGTGACCTCTACCAAAGTCACACACATTGCGCCCTCTTACATTTTCAGATTTAGAAATTCTTTGACTTCGTTATAACCTGCCTGGCCCCAGTGATACATTACCTCACAAGTTTATGATAATGAGAGCCTCTTTTGGACCCCCAGGATGCCAGTAGCTAGCACCAGCTACATTTACCCTTGTCTAGCACTGCCAGAGGCTGCCCCTTTTGCCATGGTCATAAGGAGGGCAGCAGTGGTCTTCAACCTACAACAACCCACCAAAGAGGTCAAAACCAATGTCCTCACAGAGGTTCTGCAGCCAGGGTAGACTTCACAGGAACCTTATTTGCCCTTTAATGACTCCCTCACTGATAAACTGCTGGGCACCAGGGCGAAACCAGGGTCTTGCCAACCAGTGAACAAGCAGTGAGCGAGAAAAAATAGGCCTGTTTCAAGAGACCCTACTTTTCTCCTGCAACATCCCACATCAGAGAGTCTAGTGGTTCAAGCCTCGACCTGTAGGGTCAACCCAAATGCATTTCTGTCCATCCCATCAGACAGAGAGTTGAAATGCATGGAGACCTTTGCAAAGTGCATGTTTTCCTTGGTCAGCCTTGCCTTCGCTATTCACATGCATTATGGGAGATGGCGGCGAGATCTTGCCAGCATTCTTGGAGGACCTCAGAATGAACCTCCAGCAGGTCATTCACGATGGGCAGCACATAGCAAAGTATGTGATTTGCTGGGGCCAGGTCACTACAGACTGTAGGGTTGGGCGGTTGGATTCAGTGTGGTGCTCCTGCACAATGTGTGGATGCATTATACAGGATTCTGTTATGTTCAACAATCCCTGATGGACATACCATTTGATGGCACCCATCTCTTAGTTGGCAAGGTGGACTCAACCTTCCAGTGTGTGTAAAGCCAAAGCCTGCTTCCTTGGACTGGGACTGCCTACATGGCAGTTCTCATAACAATGTTGCCCCTATCGAGTCTTCGGAAGAGGATTCCAGCAGAGGCCTTCTCACATTTTGCCTCAATAACAGCAGACCTCCCAAGCTCTTTGAGGCAGCAGTCGGGGATTAGGCTGCCAACATCATAGCCCCTGAGGCAACTCACTATTCCCTCCCTCTTCTTCTTCCACAACCACTGCAATACCACTTATATCTGCCCTCTGTGGTGCACAGTCACGCGGTAGAAGGTTATATCACATTTTATCTTTGCAGGTGGCAGAGAATTACATCACACCCTTGGGTGTTCCAAATCGTTCCAAATAGATGTGCCTTCAACTTTCTCTCTTCTCCTCCAAACATGCCTCCCACTCCTCAATACCTCTCAGAGGGCCACTTGTCAATTCAGATATGTGGAAGTTCTGGCTCTTTTGGAAAAGGGAGCCATAGAGAGGATGCCAGTATTAGAGGTCGAGACTGGTTGTTATCCCCATTACTTCCTACTGCCAAAGAAGAATGGAGGCCTCCATCCTATACTCAACCCTTGCCCTCTCAGCTTCCTCCTCACGAACGGGAAGCTCAGCATGCTCACCCTGTCACAAGATCCCGGAGACTGGGTGAGGATGTTGGTGCTGCAGGATGCCTCTTTCCACATTCCCATCCGGTAGCTCCACAGGCGTTACCTGCAGTTTCAAGTAGGCCAAGAGAACTTTCAGTTTTCAGTACTTCCCTTTAGCCTTACCAGTGCACTTCAGGTGTTCATGAAAGCGATGATGGTGGTTGCTGCCCAGCTTTGGGGATTTAGAATACCAGTCTTCCCATATCTCGACCACTTGTTGTTGAAGGCAAGCTTGCCTCAGACAGTTGTGGACCACCTTCAACAATGGCTAACCTGTTGACATTACCAGGATTTTCCTTCAGTATGCCAAAGTCACACCTGACTCTTTCATAGAGGATCCCTTTCACTGGAGCCATCCTGGACATTTTGCTGTTCTGAGCCTCCCTTCCACCTCAGCGAGTCCAAGACAGGGCTGATGTGTGATTCTCTGATCTGGATCTCAGTGACAACAGCTCTGAGGCTTCTTTTCCTTTTCCTCTTGACCTCCTACCACCACCTTCTAGACCACGCCAGGTGGAACATGTGGGCTCTGCACTGGGATCTGACATCACAGTGGGCTCAGCACCAGTGGAACCTTTTGTTTTCTATCCAGATGGCGAAAGAGACTGCAACAAAATCTGCACTGGAGGCTGTTGGACAGCGCTTGGACCAGTGGCAGATCCCTCTCCCTACCGTACCCAGAACTGAGAGTTATTATGGATGCATCATTGCTGGGTTTGTGAGGCCATCTGGGAGAGGTGAAGATCAGAGGACTCTTCCTTTGGCGGAAACCCACCTCCACATCATTATGCTGGAGCTGCGGGCCATTTATTTTGCATTGAAAGCATTCCTTCTGTTCATCAAGGGTGAGTGGGTAGAGGTTTTCACCACAGCGATGTGGTACTGCAACAAACAGTGCGAGATGGGGTCATGGGTTTTTTGAGAAGAGGCTCTCTGCCTTTGGAACTGGCTAAATTGTCAGGGCATTTCCCTGGTTATATAGCAGCTTGTATGATCACAAGTGGTGGCTACACTCCGAGTTGGCACAGGGCATCTTCCAGCAAAGGGGAGAACTCTGGCTTGATCTTTTCACCACTGCATAGACTGTGCAGTGTCCATGTTTTTTTGCATAGGAGTTCCCAAGGCAGTTCTCACTCAAAGATGCCTTTCACTTTGATTGGAGCTTGGGACTCCAGTATTCCTTCCTGCCTCTTCTGCCCAAAATTCTGAAAAAGATCAGGAATGACCTAGCCTAGTCCGCCTAGTGTCTCTGGAGTGGTGAGAAAGAGTGTGATAACCAGAACGTCTGTCCATGAGCATTTCTCCTCCAATTCAGCTGCGTCTTCGGAAGGACCTCCTATTGCAGTAACAGATGAGGTCCTGCACCCGAGCCTGCACATCCTGCACCTCTTTGCTTGGAAATTGAGCGGCATCAGTCGACAGTTTTTGTTCTCCCTTCCAAAATAGTGAGTGTCATCCTGGAAGGCAGGCCTCCCTCAACTAAGATAATCTATTTGAGACCCTGGGAGAGGTTTGTTGTCTGATGCTCTTTCTGAAATATCCAACCTTTAGAGGCACATTTTTCTGATATTGTGCTATTCTGCGTATCTTTAGCCCAGCACAGCTTGCTGTGGCAACAGTTAAATGTTACTTATTGGCTCTTTCATTTCAACCTTCTTACTTTTACCTGATCAGCCATCTTTATTTGAATCAACTGTTGTAATGCATTTTCTCAAAGGGCTCACCAACATGTTCCCGCCAACACCACAGTGCGACCACAGTCTGGTTTTCACTTTCCTCGTGTGCACTCCATTTGAGCCAGTGCACAGCTTTTCTCTCTGGTTGCTCACCTTGAAGACAGCATTCCTCATAGTGATAACTTAACCTCGTCATGTGAGGGCACTGTCTGCCCAGCAACAGTATACTAACTTCTTTGTGGACAAATTAGTACTTCGTACTAAAGTGGCATTCCTCCCGAAAGATGTCATACGTTTCCACATATGGCAGTCTATCACCCAGACAACTTTCTTTACCCCACCTCATCCATCCAAAGAGGAAGAAAGGCTACATGACCTATCCCCAAAAAGAGGTCTGAGCTTTTACATCAATCCCACCATTGAAAACTGTGTGGATGACCAGCTGTTCATAGACTTATCTGGGGCAAAGAAGGAAAAATCTGTGCGTACAAACAAGCCATCTTCAGGTGGGTTGTCCTAGGCATCAAAACCTGTTAAGGTTTGGCCAAGAAAGAGCCCACAGAAGGCCTACATGCTCATTCTACCAAGCAAATGCTGCTACCATGGTGCTCGTAAGTGGGATACCAGTCTTGGGCATCTGCGAGGTTGCTACATGGGCGTGAGTTCACATGTTATTGAAACACCTCTGTCTGGATATTCAGGTCTGGCAGGAAGGGCATTTTGCCCATTCTGTTCTGCTGAAATTATTGCTTTGAGTCCTTCCGCAGACCCACCACCTAGGTAGGTACTGCTTTGGTAGCTATTCACAAGGTGAAATATCTGTGGTTAGAAGTATTCATCAGAGGAACAAAGTAATTACCTTCAGTTACAATCTTTCTGGGGGAGACTCTATCTAACCTCAGTTTCCTCACCCAGACACTTGTCCGTTCTGTGCAATGGACTTGTTTGGCCCATGATAATAAAGTTTCAATTTAGAGATATGCACACTGGCGCATGAAATGATTATAAGGCTCTGCGTCCCACGGCGCAGACAGTTGTTAGAAAGTATCTGCATGCGGAGATGGAAGCTGTGTAGGGACAAACAATGCCACAACCAGGGTGGGGACAGATTAGAAGTACGGCTGCTTTGTGCAGCCTACCAACAAGATAGGGTATTGCTGAAGAAAATTCTCTGGATCCACATTCACAAGGTGAGGAATCTATGTTAAGATATAGGCCCTCATTCTGACCTTGGCGGTCTTTTCGCAAGACCGCTGAGTTACCGCCGCGGTGAAGACCGCCGACCGCGGCGGTGTGCCGCTGTGCGCATTCTGACCGCTGGGAGCGTTCCGCCGGAAAACCGCCAGCAGCCACACTGGCGGTCGGCGGGAAAGTGGAGACTGGTCAACCTCCACCGCCACGCCAGCAGAACACCGCCCACAGAATTACGACCCACATTTCTGTGTGGCGGTCTTCTGTTGGCGGTCTTCTGTTGGCGGTCACGTCCCTATGGCTCCCGTCGCCTCCCGGAGGACCAACGCACAAGGTAAGTTGATCGTCCGTGAGGGGAGGGGGTGGGGGGGTGTTGTGTGATGTGGGCGTGCATGGGGGTGTGCGTGTGAGTGTGTAGAGGGGGTGTGTGAGTGCGTGTATGCGGGCGGGGGGTGCTGCTGTGTCTATGGGTGCTGTTCGGCAGGTGCGCATGTCGGCATGTATGTGTGCGGGTATGTGTCCCCGTTGTGTATGTGTGTGTAGGGGGTGTGTATATGTGCATGTTGGGGGTGTGTGCATGTCGGGGTACATGTATGTGCATGTCGGGGTGGGGGTGGGGAGGGGGTTCGTACCACCTCTGGGGGGTGGCAGGGGGGTGGAGGGTGTGGGGGGAGGACTCGGGTGGGTAGTGGGGGGTGGGGGAGACCCCTATCAGTGCCAGGGAAGGAATTCCCTGGCCCCGATAGTGCTTACCGCCATGGTTCGCACGGCGGTTCCCGCCCGCAAGAAACCGCGGCGGTAGGCAGGGTCATAATACCCTTGGCGGTCTTGGGACGACCGCCGGGCCGGAGTGCGCAAACTCCAGCCCCGCGGTCATGACCGCCGTGGCGGTCGGAGTGGAGAAGTAGCGGTCGGTCGCGGCGGGGACCGCCGCGGTCAGAATGCCATTTTTAATACCGCCGGTCTGTTCGCGGTCCGACCGCCGTCTCTCCGCCGACCGCCAGGGTCAGAATGAGGGCCATAGTGTTCACCAAAAAAAGCCTTGCTGAAAATAAGTAACTTGTTCAGTTTGTATTTCTTTTGAATATAATTTATAATAATTGTACATGTTTATATTGTTTTCATTATATATTTTAATAATTGATATGTCACATTTAAAGAATTAGGTTTATTTGATAGATGTATTTGCTTTTATAATATTTATGTAGTTGCATGAAATTACATGTTTTAAAAGGTGTTTAAGTATGTTAATTCTTTTTACAATATATATATATTTTTACAAATGTATTATGTTCTGTAAAAATAATGTTACAACTTTTTTTAAGATATGATAATTTTAGATACATTTACAAATATTTACCTATGCCATGTCGATATTTTGGTCCACAATATTTATGTGGTTGCTATTCTTGTACTTTACATTACAAGTATGTTAAGTCAGTATTTATGGCCTTGATATTTTTGCTGCACTATTTTTGTATCACAGTATTTTTGTGTTCAATATTCTGTCATAGAAATAAATGCCAAGTACAGAGGAGCATTTATCTCCCTCATCAGTAGCAGAGGAACTGGACACTCTCACAGTCCTCAAGAACTTCTCAACATTGGGGGCTATTCAGTAAATGATCAAACATGCATATGACAAACTTTCCTGCCTAGGGAGGCACCCTTAATGTGTAAAGTGCTTTGAGTGGTTCATGAACTAAATGCTATGAGGAAACAGAAGACAAAGAAATAGGGGATCCTTTGAGCAATAAACTGATCTTTCAGATGTGCAGAGGCACTTAGGTCACTTATCTTTCCCAGGGCCTTCTGTGGCTGTTGAGGAGGAAGATGTTTTGTTCAGTATGTTGAGAAGAAGCCAGTGTCTTCCTCTGTAGATACACACACAGTTCTATCAGATGAATGAAAGGAAGTGTAACGTTCGTTCCTCAGGTTCCTAGCAAAACATTACCCTTGATGTTAGGGTTATCATCCCAATGGGATATCATTTAAGGAGAATTAGCTCCTGTAAATGCTTTTGACCAGAAGTTGGTGACTGCAGTGAAGAAATCCTATTCAGCTTCAATCTTTTCGCTTGAGCCAACACTTTTGTTAGTCATGCTATTCAGTCGCTCCTTAAAGACTTTCATTTTCTTCCAGATCAAATCCAACATGCAGCAGACTTCACATCAACCCTTTATATAATGGAACAACAAATATGCCTCCTTCAGGCATTCCTTTTGCCTCCTTATGTGCAGCTGCTCTGCAGCTTTGGGTTCCTCTAATGCAGCCAGACGGCATTTGTGTATGCTTTCCTGGAAGGTGGATGCACCCAAAGCATCTGTGCCTATGCCTTTACCTACACAAGCACAAATGTTTTGGCCAGAATACTTGGAACTTGGTTGAAGAAATCATCAAGGACAAGATATGCATGACTCCTTTGCGTCCTTTTTGCAAGGACCATGGACAAAATATGGCATATTTGCTGCTCAGTGAAGTGTGTGACCTAGCAGGCACAATAACCAGTGATGTCCATAGGAATCCCCACTAAGCTCCAATGATCATTGGTTAAAATCTTTTTTGAACAATGTCAAAGAAGGAGCCATTGGCCTTGTACTCAACCAGGAAGAATCATGTGTTCTACCACTGATGATGTGCAGTTTCTCTGTGATTGGTTATTTAGCTGCAGGTTCCAAAACTGCTAGGGCTTCCATCTGTTGTGAGCAAAGAAAAGAGCAGGTGTTGGAAGACTCACTCAACAAAACACCTGTGGGCAGCTGTGCTTACAATACAGTCATTAATCAAAATATTCTATTAGACTGACAGACAAGCACCACTAATCTTCATGTTCCGGTGGTTCAGCTTTGCCATGGTTTCCTTGGGCAAAATCTTTGCTACCAGAGGACTTTAATGTCTTAAAATTGTTTTTTTCTTCTAGATACTTCTAACTGTGGATTATTCACGTTTGAATACTACTCAGTAAGCAGACTGCACCTGGAAACTTTTCTTTGCATTGCTCCTGTGTGGTGATGGATGGCAACATGCAGCTCTATGTTGGTTCTGTACCACCATGGAAGTAGTGAATGGAGTAACTTATAATTACTAACCCGGCGCACTGACATCTGTTCCTTTCTTACCTAGTCCCCACTTCCACACATCACCTGTAGAGCCTGAGCCTGGGTCTACTCCGTGACCCACAGAGATTCCTGGAGCCGGAGCAAACCCCGCCCAGTTAAAATAATTTTGTGAAGCTATGCACCTCGTCTTTGGGTGCTCTGACCCCGCCATAGTTCCTTTGGGCCCCACAGGTTCAGCAGATGCCCCAACTGAATTCCTGCCAGCAGGTTTGCCCTGGGTTCCAGTTGGGCCTTTTGGATTTCTTCCCAGATTGCTCCGTCACAAGCCAGCAACCTTTCCTGGAGTTAGTTCCAGTGGCACTATTCCCAGTGCTTCTGATGCCCCTCGACAGCGCCAACTCCATCATCATACCCCACACCGATATGGAGCTGGACTGGCGTTGCCTGACATTGACTCCAGTGCCGGCCTAACCAAGACCATCCAGGTCAGAGACAGCGCCTCCTTTTACTAACAGGCCCTGTGGGGAATATGATTAGGGTGGATCTGAAGATCCTTGTGGTTATCCTGACCCACTGCAAAGCCCTCACTTATGTCCTGCTCGGGGCCTGGACTAATTCCTGCACAGGCACTTCTGTGCATGGTACCGTTTCCTGCCGCTTTCACCCCACTCTTGGGTACCAAGCTCTCCTCACCCAGCACCCCACGCCAGAGAGACTGGTCATCAAGGCCTCTAACTATAAGTTCAAGCCTTGCGCTTTCCCTACCACACCACTGGAAAGGGAATCCAAAAGACTTGACACCTTCAGCAGAGGATTTGTTCTACCACCAGCCTTCCAATGCAGTCAGTGAACATCGCATGCCTCCTGAGTAGGTATTTCTACACAGTCTGGGAGTCGGTTGTGCAAGTGCTGCCCATGGTCTTGGAGGAGGCCAAGCCATCCTGTCCCAGGCTCTTGCCGATAGCAGAGTTGCATGCCATACTGCAGACTGGATACAAGAGACTCGCTAGGTAGAGTGATTGCTTAGTCTGTGGCACTTCAACGCCACACCTGGCTGAGATCAACTGACTTTTATGGACATGCCTTTTGATGGTACTCACCTGTTCAGTGATAAGGGATATTCAGAGCTCAAGCATTTTAAGGACAGCAGGGCCACTGTTTAGTTCTTGGGACTCTCTGTGGTACCACGCCAGCCCCATTCTGCCTTTTGTCCCTTATGTGGCTACAGTAGGGGCCACCAGCTGCATTCCTTTCTGCCCAGCCAACAAGGCCAAGACTCCCCAGCTGACAGAGGACCACCTCTCCCTGTTGCGTCAGGAAGTACAGACTCTTCTGGCCAAAGGAGCTATAGAAAGGGCGCCGACACCAGAAGTTGGTTGTGGTTGCTATTCCCTCTCCTTTCTGGTGCTGAGGAAGGACAGAGACCTATGCCCTCTCAACTACTTTCTGAAAAAGGAGAAATTCAGAATCCTCATGTTGTCTCAGCTTCTGTCTGGAGACTGGATAGTAGCACTGGATCTTCAGAATACATATTTCCATATATTGTCCTGCTGGCACACAGGCATTACCTGCAGTTCACGTGGGCCAAGAGGACTTGAAGTTCTCTGTGCTCTCCCTAGGCCATACTAGTGTCCCTCGGGTGTCCACCAAGGTGATGGCGGTGGTGGCAGCCCATCTGCGGAGGTCAGGAGTTCCAGTCTCTCCCTACGTCGATGACTGGATATTGAAAGTGGGCTTGCACTTGGCAGTCATCGCCCACCTCCAAACTATGCCAGACTTCTTGCCATCACTGGACCTCACTATAAACATGTCAAAGTCACACCTGACCCCCTTTCAGATGCTTTCTTTCATCTATTCCATTCAGGACACAGGGCAGGTCCGCACCTATCCTCTGGAGTGGCGGGTCCAGGACATTCAGGGTATAATTCAGATGGTTCAGCTTCTATCCTGGATTTCGGTGAGAATGACTCTGAGGCTGCTGGGTCTCATGACCTCCTCCATCCTGCTGGTAAAACATTCCTGCTGACATATGCAGGCTCTGCAGTGGGACTTGAAACCCCAGAGGGAGTAGCATCAGGGAAATCTCTCTGACTTGGTCCAGATATTGTAAGGAACTCTGAAAGACCTGCAGTAGAGGCTGGCAAAGTGTGATTCGGTAAGCAGCAGACTCCTCTCCCTTCCTTAACCAGACCTCACAGTGGTGAGAGATGCATCTCTTCTGGGTTGGGACGGCCACTGGAGTTTCAACTCCGAGTACACCTGTTGAAGTTGAAAGCAATTTGCTTGTCATTGAGGGCCTTCCTTCTTTAAGTCAAGGGGAGGCTGGTCCAGGTGCTCATTGACAACACGACCACCATTTGGTACTGCAACAAGAAGGGCAGGGTGGGTTTGTGGGCCCTGTGTCAAGACTTTCTGCATGTCTGTACATGGCTGGAGTGCCTGGATATTTTCCTGGTTGTGCAACATCTGGTGGGCTCACTAAACAACAGGGTAGATGAACTCAGCCAATGATGCCTGGCAGTTTAGAAGTAGCGTCCCCATTCACAAGTGGTACAGGGTCTTTTCCGGGACTGGGAAAACCCTTGGTTAGATCTGTTCTCCACCTCCAAGAACGCTTCACATCAGCACTTCTGTACATTGGAGTTTCCAAAGTGGCTCTCACTTGGAGAAGCATTTCATCTCGAGTTGATCTCAGGACTCGTATTTGCTTTTCTGCTGATACCATTCCCGCCCAGAGTTCTCAAGAGGATTAGGAATGGCTGGGCCCAAGTCATTCTTGTGGCTCCTAATTGGGCACAGAATGTATGGTATCCCAAACTCATGAGCATCGGTCCTCCAAACAACCTGTCCATTCGGGAGGATCTCATGTCACAGAAACAGGGCAGGGCTCTCCACCAGAACCTGCACACTTTCTGCCTTCATGCATGGAGATTGAGTGGTTGCAGCTGACAGTTTTTGATCTTCCTGCAGAAGTCTATGAAGAAATATTGGCAGCAAGGCATCGATCAACCATATATGCCTGCCATTGGGACAAGTTTGTTCCTAGGTGTGCTGGAAAGCATGTGGATGCTCTTTTTGCACCTTCATCCAGTGTTTTGTTTTTTTGTTTTACCCATGGCCCATCAAGGCTTTGCTTTGGGCACAGTTAAAGGGTACCTTTCAACCATTTTGTCTTTCTTACGGTTGCCAGATCGACCTTGTATGTTCAAGTCACCTGCTGTGACTCATTTCCTGAAAGAACTTCAACACGTTTCCATCTAAACCTTTCATTATGATTCAATGGGACCTTAACTTGTTCTTAACCTATATGATATGTTCACCATTTGAGCCCTTGCATAGCTTCCCAGTCTCCTGACGATCAAAACAGTGTTCTTGGTAGTTATTACATCGATCAAGAGGTTTAGCGAACTACAGCCGCTCTCTGTACACCCACTATACACCAACTTCCCCCCAGACAAACTAGTTCTCTGCACCTGTGCCTCTTTTCTCCCAAAAGTAGTGACAACTTTCCACATTGACCAAAGCATCTTGCTGCTGACCTTGTTCTAGCCAGTCCAGTTCTTAGCATTTCTCCTAAAGAAGGGGAGACAATCCGTTGCCTGGACTCAAAAAGAGCACTGTTGTTTTACATCAGTCGCACCAGAGAACAATGGGTGGATGACCAGCTCTTCATTGGGTTCGCTGGGGCAAAGAGAAGTAAAGCAGTGATGGATTATGCCTTTCATTAATATCTGCTATGCAGTGTCCAAGAAGCGACTCCCTGAGGGCTTGCGAGCTCACTTCACCAGAGCCAAGGCTTTGACTGCTGCGTATCCTGGACATCTGCCAGGCTGCTATGTGTGCATCTCTGCATATGTTTACACTACTGCCTGGACAGTCAGGTCCGTTGTGACACGCACTTTGTCTGTACTTTACCCGTTCTGTCTAGGTCACAAACCCTCCTCCAGAGAGGTGTTGTTTGGGTATCTATTCTAAGGTAGGGAATCTGCAGCTAGAAGTCTCAATCAGATGAATAAGTTACTTAACTCCGAAAACACCGTATCTGCTAGAGGCACTATCTATCTGCAGGTTCCTTACCGACCCCCCCAACCTCCCTGCTTCAGTGAACAGATTTTCTGCCTAGAAAGGTCGCTGTAGGCCCTGGTTATCTACATTGTGGTCCATTAGCTTTCTACCGTGGCTCAATTCTTCTGGTACAGGAACGTCACAAAAACAAACTGATGTCAGCGCACTGGAGTGGTCCTATGTAGGCACCAGCAGGTCACTTCTGACGTGGATGATGCCGTTGACGCGGAGCTGATCGACGCCACCTTCCAGCACACAGAGATACTGCTCAAGGTTTTCCAGATCCAGTTTGATACCTTCTAAGGTAAGGAATCTGTGGTTAGATAGACTCTATCAGATAAGGCATTACCAAAGGTAAGTAACTTGTTCATCTAGTAACAGAAGGGATTGTGTAAAGGTGCGCGATGTGTGCCTTACTGCCCTCCTTATTTATTCCTTTTCTATTTTACAGAACTACGACAAGCCGTATGACCCTCACGAAAGCGCCCTGCTTCTACTTGGGCAGATGAAGGACTTCCACTCCCCTTCACTCCAGATCTTGCCTCCTTCCACTGGGTGAGGGAATTGCTCAATGCTCTGCAGACACCAAAATTCATCTTCTCTCTTAAGAGAATGTACCTCCTCTTTTTCTTGCATGAATTACCAATGATTGGTTAAAGACATTGGTGTAGTGGAGGAAAGTGTGCATGTTAGTAGTACATTTTTGTGCAGTTTTGGATTTTCTTTGCATGTGTTGCAATGTTTTATCTTCTCCTTTCTGTGTTTTTGTCATCTCTCTTATCCTTTCTATGCTTTTATCATCACTGTCTACGCACAGTCCCATATCCCCATCTTAGAAAACTGGATAGGTATTCGGCTTTTCAAAGCTTCCACTACTTAAACATCTGGCTCCCTTTCTATTCACACGTTGTAGGGCTTGTATTACCCAAGATCATGGAGAATATTACTACGTATGAAACTAAATGTTGTTTAAATATGTGATTAATTAAAGCACTGCATTAAAATATGGTCAACCATACTTAACAATGTGCCAAGACTGGTACATACTTCCTAGTGCCAAGGTCTGTGCTTTAAACACTGAGCAGTGAAAGCAGGAAGTCTTAAAGTCTTTCAAGATACCAGCTGCATCCTCATGTTTGATGTAAGCTAATTCCTAAAACCTACGTATTTCAAACCTGGCATTCAGATTTCTAGCTGGCAACAAAGAGTTCTATGACATTTAAAAATTGGTTGTTGCCACTGTTTGTGCAGAGGTGTTCTCTCACTAACGTATGTCACTCTGCCCGTCTCTCTTTACATCTAACTGTCTTTATATCTCTCTAACTCATCTGCCTTTCTGCTTTGCTTCTCACTGTATCTCACCCCTCCATGTATATCACTCCTCTCCCTTTCTAAAGTTTCTTCTCATTATCTCTAGTTCTCTCTACCACACTCTAAACCTTTACCTATTTTAACCTTTCTCTGCATAGTACGTCCTCTTTTTACCCCTCTGAATCTTTCCTTCATGCTACCTTTCCTTTTTTTCTTTACAGTGTGTTATTTCCTACCTAACCTATCTATACTTCATCTCTACCTCAGCCTTACTCCCCTGTCTACTGCACCTCTTTTATTATACTGTTCTCCTCATCTCCATAAGCAGCACACCCTTCTGTGTGGATTCAGTAGCAGTGTTTAGCATCTCTAGCAACTGTTGCTTCTCATAACGGGGAACATGCAAGCCAACTGCCATCATAGAAACTTGTAGAGCACGCAAGTGCCTACCAAAAAGAAACTAACCAGAGCATTCTAACGCTTGTGATGCCACAGTTCTCCCTTCTTAAATTGAACAAACACAAATAATTGAACTAACAATACTCTGTCCTCATGGATACATTTTTTAAGGTATCCACCCGCCACCTACTCTCCTCACTGTGCAATAAAAAAGAAATCGCAGGTACATCAGGAATAAAGATATTTTCACACACACGCATAGATAGATAGATAGATATTACCTAGTGGCGGTCGCCACATGGTAGTTATAGTTAGGACCAGGTTTCCATAGAAAAGCATTTTTTGACTTGCCTATATCTTTGGCACCGTTTCACGAATCTTCACAAAATGTTCTTGTTGCGCATGGAAAGTTTCAGGGTGATCCATCAAGCGGGAGCCAAGAAAAACGAGAGTAAAAAAACATTACATTTCCATTTGTTAATAGTTAATGTTAATTCCCATAGAACCTTTAGACACAACTACAGCCTGAACCGCTGGGCAGAATTACACCAAATTTGGCAGGAACTAGCTCTCTGTGCGCAGATCACCCTTTTGCTTATCTGGTGAAAATCTATTCAGTAGTTTTGGAGATATTAAAGGGAAAACAAATGTGTATATCTAGCGCCGTGGATCCTTTGTGAATATAACGTGAAAATATGCACATTTTTGCGAATTTACATGCAAATTGAAGCGCTGTAATTGGCTGGCCACAAACTGACTAGAAAGTTAGGGCTGCCATTTTATGTTATCGGAGAGGGTCCCCGGTGGCTGAAAATAGAAATGATATGTGGTATAAGGGGTCAGGCTGGAGGTACTCTGACCCCAAGGGTGTAATGTAGGGATGTTTTAGGGCCATATTATGGGTTTTAAATCATTTTTCTTCACCATGCACGATATTCACAAATATCCTTGAATATCCTTGACTATTCAAGGATATTCAAGGATATACAAAATTATGTTTAATAAACATTCACCGACTCATTCATACACTAATTCATTCACTCATACGTGCAGTCAGAGACTCATGTGCCCACTCACATACCCACTCAGACACTCATGCACCCGCTCAGACCCACTCATAGATCACGCACCCACTTTCAGACCCACTCAGACACTCATGCACCCACTCACAGATCCACTGACAGAGACAGGCCCTGTGCCCAACCTTCGCCTGCACCCTAAGTTAACTATAACTCGCGCCTTTCCCATGCACAGCTCATTACTCCACATATTATATCATTGATTACTTCTTCTATGGCATCTTTGATATTATCACTGCAACATTTGCAATTAAATTAATGATAAGAAAACTGTGCATGGCGAGGGCGCTAGTTGTAGTTACCTTAGGGTGTGAGTTATAGTTAATTGAAATAACTCTAACTGGTGAATTTCTATGGTTTTATGCGAGTAAATTCAGTACCTAACTATAACGTCCCTCTAACCTTTGTTGTTTTCAATGAATAGGAATATATATATATATATTATAATAATATACACTTGTTTTGATATATTTATCCATGACATACTCCCCTTGGCATATCTTGTCACCGGACGTCTGTGGACCATTCCTCCATCCAGCAAACATTCAGGTAACCCAGTGGAGAAAGACATGTCCATCCTTTTTTTGTCAAACATCCCTTTTCACAGTCTCCTACCATGAACTGAAAAGTATTTCTCAGCTTAGTGCCTACAGCTCCTTCATCCTAGATGTCCTTACTGGCCACCTCAAACTTCCTTTCCACATCCACACTCAGAATGGTCCTGGGTTCCCTACCACTCATTAGTTGATATTGCTACTTACCAGTGACACTACCAGGAATGGTGCGATATAATACCAATCTTTTCACAGCTATGCTTCATCTCCTTTCTTACTCAAGACTAGTTGGAATCCTTTCTTTAAGCCCGTGCTCCTGGGAATGGTAAACAAAGGAACTCACATGTTTAATCTCTCTCACCCACAAAAACCCCTTCATTTCATGAGACACCAATTGTACCTCATTATCAGTTTGTGAAACTTTGGGCAGCCCTTCTCTATTATACAACTCATCCAAGAATTCAGTGACTTCCTTTCTGGTGAAGTGGTTGCAAAAATCATTTGCGGACAACGTGAAAAGTAATCTGTTACTTCAATGGCATACTTGAGAATGTCTCCCAAACTACTGCAGAGTCAAAAAATATTCAAAGCTATGTTTTCCATAGCCATGTGCCTTATGAGTTACTGTGGGGGATACACTATAGTTCTGTGTGACTTATCACTCAAAGCCTATGGGACAAAATCCATTATCTTTTTCTCCACGTCGGTGTCTAGCCACAGCCGCCTTTAATTGGCCCAAATGCTGCACTTCGTAGCACTTATTCCAATGTGGTTTTCATGGGCTAATTTTAAAATCTTTGGCCTAAGTGCGCTGTGTTAACTTTTTTCTTAACACAATCCCATGAACTCACGACACCTACACACTGACATTCTGGAACTCTTCCTTCTCATCAGCATCCTAGCTTCCTTTCCAGGATCACAAGCTTCCCTTAAACCCTCTATAGCAGTCATCGCCCATTCCTCGTGCAAAACCTTGCCATCTGTAACCTCAAGCAGATTGTCAACCGGCAAGCGTGACAAACAGTCTGCTAATACATTTTTCTTTCCAGAGTCGTATGTTACTGTGAAACTGTACTCTTGCAACTTCAGAAACTGCCTTGATATCCTGGCTGTAGCACTACCAGTACGCACCCCTTGTCATGAACATGTAAATAATAGGACAATGTTCAGTGTGGAACATAGACTGAGTCCCTCACTCAAGTTCCTTAAAATAATTCACCCCCAATCTGCAGGCTAGGATCTCTTTCTGGTTGAATAATTCCCCTCTGCATCCCTCAGCTGCTTGGATGCATATACAGTTGTAACTTATTTTCCCTTACTGAATTGGAGTAACTCAGCACCCAGTCCTACATCGCTGCCATCAGTGTTTATGATAATCTTACACTGGTGACTAAAGGTTTCGTAGTTGGAGCCACAGAAATATTTTCTTTTAAATATTGAAAGCCCCTCTCATGTTCTTCATTTGAGTAAACTTTTCATTAATCTCTCATTAACTCTCTCATGTTTTTGATTCTATCTGTAAACATGGGTACAAATTGGGAATAATATTCTGTAAGACCTAAAAAGGAACACAGTTTGTCTTTGCATAGCAGTGATTGAGCTTCTTCACCAAATAAAATTTGGGGACAGTTCTGTTTTTTTTCAAATAGCCTCAAACTAATAACAAACGAAAGTATACAAAAAGTGATGGTTGGAATGCTTGAATTATTCTCAGCCATTGGTTATTATTCGGACCGCATCCCAATCAATCCATTATTATTTTGACCACCATGCCACCTCAGTTTGGACCCAGCTATATGCAAATCAGTCTTGACCCTGCCCAATTTGATTGGTCCTCCCTGAACCAGAGCACAAACAACCCAGGACCGGTTTCACCCTTGTAATGGGCTCATCACCCCGGTATAGTTTGGTTCTACCGGGTATAGTTTGGTGACAAAGAGTGCAAGGGACCTGTGTCTGGGCACACCCGTCCCACTTAGGGTGACAAACTAAAGTATACAAAATGTGATGCATTAATCTCAGGCTCTAGTAACTACTCGGGCCGCAACCCAATCCATTATTGTTTTGCACACCACGCCACCTCGGTTGGTATGTTTTAGTGACAAGACAGAAGTGGTGATCTTTGGAAAATATACTTTACCCTGGGACTCCACCTACTGGCTTACAGACCCACTTCTGCCCCCAGCACACAAGCAAGAAATCTTGAGATGATTATTGACAGCAAGCTAGACATGTCCACTGCGGTCAACACCATTGCCACGACCAGCCTCCACAATCTGAGGATGCTGAAAAAAGATATTCAAGTGCCTACCTAATAACAGCAGAAAAACTGTCACCCAAGCCCTAATCACCAGAAGACAGGACTACAGGAACACCCTCTACACGGAAATCACCAACCAACTCACAAAAAGACTTCCGACCGTCCAGAATGCAGTATCCACACTTGTCATCAACCTCCCACGCTGGTCTCACATCACTTGACACCCAAGGGATTTAAACAGGCTACCTATAGATAGGCGTGCACAATTTAATCTTCTTTTAAGCTTCTTATCCACACATGCAAAGCACTACACAACATAAGCCCAGCTTTCCTGAACAACTGCGTGCAGTTCTACCAAACATCAAGAACGCCTCCGCCCAGCTGGACTTTCACAAGCCCACACTCCATGCATCACAAAAGCAGATCAGGAGGTCAGACCTTCTTATACATTGCCCCTAAAGCGAGTAACCACCTCCTACACAACATTAGAGTTCTTGAATTCGGTAAGATGATGAAGACCTGGCTTTTTGAGTAAACCTCGTCAAGGCTAACACCACACACCTGCAATGCACCGGGGTAACCTCAAGGGTGATAGTGCGCTGTACAGCTCCACCTAACATAACCTGTGCCTCAGATATTCTACCCATTCACCACCATTCTTTTTCAAAATTCCTAACACTGAATACTAATGAAAGATACCAAAAGTGTTGCAGTACCATGACACCAAAAGTTGAGCTGGAGACTAAGTTGATTTTGTGATGACGCTAGTTGGCTGTGAAATTTGTTACCAGTAAGTGTAGTCTATCATGTTCTGTGTGCCTGTTTGCTGTTTGTAATTCCGAAGGTATGATAAAAAAAGGTGAGATGCCCTACTTTCACATGCTGTGTGGTCCCTCTATTGAGGTCTGTACCTGAAAGCCTAGGACGATTGCCACTACACTACACATTCTGGAATTATGTCTCTCTTCTTCTTTTCCTAGGGACGATCATGATAGTGGAACAGACTCCCCGGTGCCAGAAGAGGAAGAGCGCCCATTGACCCAATCAGAACTCCGAGAAAGGATTATGAGGGGGGTAAGTAGAGAGAGTTTTCATGTAAATACTTGCCTAGCAAATATTACAGTTCGACTTTAACAGGACAGCATATACACTGCTGTCCAAGGTTAAATCCATAGAAATGTATTGTATTTGTGACACTGAAGGAGTGCATCCCTTTAACCTTTTCCTAAAGTCTGGCCTTAACATACTCTCATCATAGATATCTTGAGGACCAGAAGGCAAGCTCTAACCTTGTGATGCTTCCACATGTTTTCCAGCCATCACCCTTTCATAAATTGATAATATGCTTGAATTGCTTCCCATAACCAAGCTGATAATCACTCTTAACTTCATAAATAGCAATAAACAGGATTCACAGACTTACAGAGTTTACAGGACTGTTTAAATTTAGTAGTACAATCAGTTAATTGAAAATTGCCCAGGCTTTTGCCAGTGGAATGAATGTGATCTGAATCCCCCTTAGAGGCCACCAAAGCGCAGGGTTATACCATGTCAATTCCATTTAGAGGTCTCCCCTTTTTAGTTCAGATAAGTGCTTATTTTTATCCAGCAACCTCTCCTGCTCTAGAGTGTTGCTGTGGCAATTACTACTAGCTGATTCATCCAAAATGCTGCAGTCGGTGTCCAAGTCTTGTACCTCTTGCGTGTCATTTCTGCACCTCAACCAGAGGTCTAAGGAGTGCGACATTTGCAACACTTCTTCAGCAAAGACTCTGGAAAAAAACTGAGACCGCGTATGAGTCTGTGTTTGGAGTGCAATATCCTTAGCCCCACCCCCCTCCATATCCATACCCGTAAGACTTTTCAAGCAGGAACTCCAGTGCAAGGAATCGGACATTTCTAAAAGTAAAGAAACTTTAACTACAAAGAACGAAGTGCTAGGCTGACTGGGATCGAGGAGAAACTTCCTAAACCTCCTCTCCTAAAGGAAAATCTTCACATTTTCTGGTTTGTGTGGACTATCTCATCATGGAGAAAGTCAGTAAAGACAGTGTTGGCTTCTGCACCTGATTGCGCCAGAAACCTCATCAACTAAATAGGCTCCATCGACAACTTGTCATTGACCCTTTAATCAGCTCTTCTACAGACTATGCGCCCATATGAAATTCCAGAATGATTCTGTCGGGAAGACCTATTAACACAAAAAAGTATTTCGGAAAACAACTTTTTTATTAGGAGTCAAAGAATCCCCCTTAAAACAGGTTATGTAGTGGCTTAGCACAACACACCACGTAGCCAAAACAAAAGCTATATTTAAGAATTCCAAGAAAACAACATTATATAGAAGGGTGTCCCACAAGGTGAGACCGACGCAGTGCTTGTGAAAGTGAGGTTACAACAAAAGACAATTATGCAAAATATATCACATCAGTAAGAGCCTGTGAACATTTATATGCAAAGTATGTTAAATGGGGCACGTTGTCAACTCTTTATATATAGCCTTGTAATAATAAATCTGCATCGAGCTATTCTATTCTATTTCTATTCTAATGTTTTTGTAAAGTGCGTAGCTACCCAACCAAGCATCCCAGCGCTAAAGCAACCACGCCATTTGGGGTAACAAGTGTACTTTAAATTAGTGCAGGGCTTTAGAACAGGTGATGTTTAAGAAGCTTCCTGAACTTAGCTTCAGAATGTTGAGATCTAAGGTCTGATGGAAAATTGTTCCAGAATTTCAGTACTAGGTAAGCAAATGTGCGGCCACCATATCCCACTTTGCTGATTTTGAGTGCTGTAAGAAGTCCTAGTGTCCCTGACCTCTTCTGTGTACTATCCAATGGGCAATACCAAGGGCCTTAAAATGAATCCTTCTCTGAATCGGCAGGCAGTGCAAGGCTGCCAAGGCTGGGCTGGCCGATTGATGCTTTGGAATTTTGTGTAGAATCCTGGCAGCAGCATTCTGGACTACTTGAAGTCGTTGGATGACATATTTTGGCCTCCCTACATACAGGGAGTTGCCCTAGTCTAACCTTGAGCAAATTAAGCCCTGCACAACCATTCTCCGTGTAGGAAGTGGTAACCAGCGCAGTAATCTTTTTAGGGGTTCTTAGAGTGCTGAAACAGGACCATGTCCATTTTCCGGGCCTGTGTTTCAATAGTGAGTTTATTGTCTATCCGGAACCTTAGACTTTTTACTGCCATGGCAGGCTTCGGGCAGTCTCCTAAATACTCTGACCAGGACAGATCAGTCCATCTTGTGGATTATTTCCAACCACCAGAAGCTCTGTCTTTTCACAGTTAAGTTTTAGACTGCTTGTGGACATCCGTTCAGTAAATTCCTTGAAATACTTATTAAGTTGGGCAGATGTATAGCTTGTGTCAGGGATAAGGGCCATGATGATTTGCATGTCAACAGCATATGACACAAGATCTAGGCCGTGAGAATGAACAATCTCTGCCAAGGGGAGTGCAAGCTCTTAATTGATTGTCAACGTTTTCCAATGTATACTATGGAACCTGGTTTCCTTCAGGGCAACAAGGAAGAGATACACCCTTGAAAACCACTTAATGGTGAGTGGAGATATTACTATAAGGCCTTTGTCCTGGCAGGCACCCAGAATTGGAACTATCCGCTGGACTATTGGAGGTGCAGCTATCATAAGTTGCATTGATCATAAGCATGAGCGCAGTGCATTTTCGGGGTCTATTGGCACAGATAGAAGTACACTACAGTGATATTGTGGTATGTTGTGTATCCCTCTGTCTTGTTTCTAAATCAACACAATGTGATCAATGCCGTGGTATCTATGTTTTTTAATCATCTCCACAGCAACTGCCAGAAAAGTGAAAGAGGTCAGAAGACCCACTGATGAAAACAACTCTTTAGCTAAGCTTTTTTGATAAGTGGACCTAGGCTTTTAAGGCTGTCACTCATCCAGTCTTCAGTGTTGTGCCCACACATGGAGGAGAGCTACTCTTGTGTTCATGTGAGTGCCGATAACTTCAACCATGTTACCTAGTTTCCGTTCTCATCTGTATGAATAAGGCACAGGCAGTAATAATGTTGATTACAGACCCTGAACAGGTGAGTTGTGTGGCTATCATTCAGGCCAATTTGAGGTTTATTTCATCTAATTTAGAACCCTAGTTTGTAATAGGAGGATAAGAATAACTCTTATCAGACATTCGAAGCGCCCTTGATGGATGAAATAGAGGTACCACCAGAAGGCCTTGTTGAGGTACAGATTTGCACAGCTACTCCTGAACACTGTAGCATGATCACCTGTGTATTTTCACTGAAACAAACATCACACAGGTATTCACAAGGCTATGCTTCATATGTGCCTGTGTGAGTCCTACAAACACCTTTAGTCTATGTTCTGCATATAATCCATACCAAAGAGTTAGAGGAGTTTGCAACTTGTGAGAGACACCCCTTTTCTCAGCAACTGACTGTAGAGAGCAGCAATCCATTTGTTGAGACCACAAACTATATATCTTCCTCAGTGGATGGACATGAGCTCCCAAGTAGAGATGCATCAATCCTGATTAGCTTTATCAGTCAACTGTGAATCAAGGATTAAGGAGGTATACAGCCATCGCTTTCTGTTAAAACAAATAATGAAATTCTGTAATTTTTGCCTAGCAAATTCAACACATAGCAAATGATCATTATCTTCATCCACTTTTTGTAGATTCTTTTCCTGCACAGAAAGGATATAAGGTTTGGATTCGGAAGAGTTCCAAAGGGAGGCTGTTTTGAAGGATATGGCAGATTTATGCATATGTATATTTAACCCTTTTTACATTCTGTAGCAAATCACATACATAAAGAAATTAACCTCTTTCCGACTGGAAAACAAACAAACTTATATTTTCAGAGCCCTTGGCCAAAAGTAAGTAATCTCTGCCACCACTTTTAAAACCATCCATCTTCTTTAACTCCCTCAGGTACTGAAGAAGGAGGAAAGAGCATCAAAGAAATTGCAACTGAACGACACAACATCCAAGCACGTCACTATCTCAACATCCCGAAAACGCCTACAGGAAGTCTGATGGGGTGAAGCATGATGATTGGATCCTCACTAGATTTTCAAAATCCTAATGGACCCGACAAGGACTTAGCATTCCGGAAGAGGACATGTGGTGGGTGGTGGTGGAGGTATATAAATGAAGGAGGGCCTTTGTTCATATTTATCCAACCCAATGTCTGGTTCTTTAATTGCCTCTGCTATTGTCCTACATTCCTAGGTTGATTGATTATTTAAGACGCTACAGAAGAGAAAGAAAAATTATCTTTTCTGGAGATTTCATGTATAATCCTTCTGCCTTTTCCTTAGTCCATTTTCTCTTTATTTTTTCTTTTTTTACTGAAACTATCATTTGATCATCTTTATCTTCACACTTTACTTGCTCTTTATATATGTGCTGTTATTCTTTATCCTTTTACTTTCTATTGCCTCTGTTAAAAGCTGCTGTTCTCCTCTCTCCTCACCTTAGTGTCGACTTGCCTGCAGAAATGATGTGCCTTGTTTCTTAACTGTGAGTCCCTGTTAGCTTTGAAATCATTATTCAAATTTGCATTAAAATCTAAAATTATTGGTCTAACTTTGAGAGAGTGTTGTTAATATCTGTTTGTAAATGTTTCTGAGTCTATGTTGAAGTGTGCAATAGAGTAGTGGTTCCCAACCTGTTGATTCCTGAGGACCCACACTGAATCACTACTGGAAGCCGGGGACCCCCAAGCAATTTGTACAATTTAAATTTCAAACATTAAAACAGTAGTTCACAAAAATACACAAACAAGTACACACCAAATAAATACTCGAATTACTAAAGATATAAATATTTTATATTTAAAAAATATGCAAAAATCGATACAATTTTAACGGGAAGGTTGGCGCTGCATCTTGGACACTAACTTTTCAATTTCTGGTTTTATTTAGGAAAGCTGACTCTTCAGGTCAGATTCTACATTTCTCAAGCAATTTATCTTTTTATTTTTTAGGTACATAAGATCTGAGAAAGCTTTTTCACATAAATATGTGGTGAGGAAAGGAAATAAAATCATAAGGGCCTCTGATATCTCTCATATTTCCACAGCCTCTCTGTCACATGTAATTCATTTGTTTTATAGCACCTGGTACACCAGTCTAGGGTGTCGGAGCACTTTACTGGGGACTACAATGTGTAGGATTCACATGTCATCAACACTGGTAGGCATTTTCTAAGAGTGCCTGGCCTGGAGAAGCACAAACTGTAGATTCATAACATAACACAGTGGTTAGAATTGCTTTTAATAATAAGAATGTATTTCTACAAAGCAAACCATTTTTAGCAGCATAAGGTTAATGGAGAACTGGGAAAAAAACAAACTTTCTAATTTGTGCCACGCAGTTTGCATGCAACTCTTTAATGGCACTTCATAGATCACAGCGCTAGATTAGGATTTTAATTTATGATCTGCACTATAACACAAGAATCTCTGTGACAAAAGTATTACCCCACTGTGCTACATTCTGTTCTTAGCATGATACACTTCTTTGCATCAGGGATATTAACCACTGCGCTACCTTGAATGAGTCAAAACTGCCACTAGACAAAACTTTCTCTCTCCAGCAGGAACATTAATCAACAGATTATTTTTGCCCAGCAAATGACGGTTGTACAGGGAACTTTGCAGTGCTTTTAAAACTGTTGCACAAATGAAGTCTTAAATATAAAAGCACACAGGTATTTCTGTCTAGAGGCCCAGGCCTGCGGAGCCCTTAGTAATGTGTCACGGACCCCTGGGTGTCCGCGGACCACAGGTTGGGAACCACTGCAAAAGAGCATGTCAAACACACAAACATGCATGCGATGTAAACGAGGTTAATATCACCTTTGACAAATGACAAATTAGTCATGAGCTTCCCACGAAAGAGATGTTTTAATAAAACTAGATTACCACCTAGGGGAGGTCTTCTGGCTCTGGGCCATCCATAACTCTGTGTTTGGACTGGGCTACATACTGGATTATCTTGCAATAGGAACAGGCCTGAAATTAAGTACCATTACTGGGGCTCTAGTGGAAGGATTGAGATATTGCAGTAACGAGTGCTTCTAGGCATGCAGGACATTGAGAGTCCTGCATGTGGGGTGGGTGGGAAGGGTGCCTCTTTCAAGGTTTGAGGGATTCTCAGCCATCCTGTGTCCTGTTCTAGTGGATGAAGAAAGATGCACTCTCAACAGTGGCGTCTGGTGGATGGAGAAAGGTGTACTCCAAAGGTGGCGCCCTATCCCAATAAGGAACTCACCAGTATATATCAGACTGGACAACAGATGCTCTTCCAGGTATAGGGAAACAGCAGTGATGCCAAGGGACCTCAAAAGAGCCAAGGACAAAAAACAGCTAAATGTCCTCATGGTACAGTGTGACTCTGTGTTCTAAATAATTCACCCCATGGTCAGTGCATTGATCTACCTCCCGTGGCTCCACCCTCTAAGTAGAGCCCTTTCCCTGGCTCCTCTGAACTCCTGCCCACTGTCAGGAGTTCTAGGCCCTCCTCCACCCGCAGGCTTCTGCCTGCGCCTCATACCTGGTGTCTAGTGGGAGAGCTCTGCTTTCCTGCTAGGCTACCTTCTGCCTCTCTCCTCCTTTTGCTTTGCTTTGCTCTCTGCTCCACTACTGTCCCTTAGTGCTCCTTTTCCTCGTTTCTCTCTCACTCCGTTCTCTCTCTCTCTCTCTCTCTCTCTCACTTTCTCTCTCGCTCTCTCACTTTCTCTCTCCCCTTCTCTCTCTCCCCGCCGCTGCTGCCCCCGCGGCCCGCCCCCTTTTTTCAGCTCCACACCCTTTTTTGTGCCATTTTTTGTCCCCCTTCCACCTCCCAGCTGTCCTCTCCCCCCCACCTCCCTACTTAATGACGGCCACTGCGTGCTGAAGGCAAGCCCGTCTATGCCTGTCCGCGCCTTGACCGCGCCCAGTGCCAGAACCCCTGGCTCCCGTCCCCCCCACCGCCGCCACGCACGTCTTCACTACGACGACGCCACCCTCCGCGCCCTCAACACCGGCCGCGCTCCCGCCTGCCTTCAAGACTCCCAGCAGACTACCCGCAGACCCTTCTCCTGCCGGAACTGCACCTTTGCCAGCCTCCACGCCAACGACCCACCCACCAAGGCAGGACGCAACCATCTCAGATGTATCCTCCTCAACACCCGCTCCATCCACAAGCACGCAGTAGAGCTATGGAATCTACTCGACTCAGCCTCCCCAGACGTCGCCTTCCTGACCGAGACCTGGACAAATAACTTTTTCTGTTGAGTGGCACCTCTGCTGACTGTCGCTCCCTGCCCAATAGCCACTGCTACTGCTGCTCTGGCTCTGATCTGTCTGGCTCCGAGCTCCCCTTGTTAGCATCAGGCGGGCAGGTTCAGTAAGGCCAACCCTTGCCTTTGGAGTAGGACAGGAACTGCTCTGGAGCGTAAGATCCAGGCACGGACTTCCAACCCCACCAGGCACCCGTGCTGCAGGTCGGGCAGCCATGGGCGGCGCAGGGACTGATGGCGACCAGGAGGAAGTTGCAGAACAGTTTGGGTTATTCATTCTTCTCTGATGGCAGGTGTTAGAAGGGCTGGCACAGGGTCAGTAACGTGTCAGACTTTGCCCCTGCACCCGTTTTCTGTTCAATAGGTTAGTTGCTGGCTAATTGAAGTGTACTCGCCTTTCGTCACAAGCCAGGAATATACAATAATGCCCCCTGTGTTCAACTGTAAGTGTGTGTTTAAAGCAGTCCAAGCTTCCCTAACATGCAGCAGGTGGCAGTAGTACGTTTCCTATCTAACTCACACATAACAAATACAACATGGTCAGCAGCACTGCGAGGGTCCCTGCTATTGCTTCTCAGGTGCTATCTCTTCTGTTCAAGCTTGCTGAACATCTTACTGATAATACAAAAGCGAAACTTTTCGGCACCGCCAATGCTTGTTTTTTTAGTTGTAGTTCTGAGTCCTCTTGCCCAGTTATTGGTGTTTTTAAATACAATTTTAATTTCTCATGTTTTTATGAATTGTGGGCGGTTTTGTGTACTTCTGAATTATTTCGGGCTCAGATTTTGACACTAGGTGGCATATTTACAAGAAAGTGGCACATTGGTCCCAATGTGCCACTTTTCTTGTGTTGCCCCTGCCCCACCTAACGACACCATGGTTGCGCCTTATTTACAGTACTCTACACCATGGCGTTCGTTAGGACAAAAGCGTCAAAATTTTGGATGCTATTTTGGCGCTTTGCTGCACTAGCGTCAAAAATTCTGACGCTAGTGCAGTAAAGCACAGGGAGGCCCATTGATTCAAATGGGTGTGTCACTTTAATGCCTGTTCTGAGCAGGCGTTAAAATTGATGGAAAAAATGGGGCAGTGAAATGTTATAAATTTCACTGTGCCATTTTTTCGGGCCTCCCTGCGTCGGAATGCCCCTCTTGCATACATTATGCCTGTGGCAATCATAATGTGGCGCAAGGGTTTCCGCCACTTTGTATATTCGACGCGGGAGAAAGGTCTCCTCAAAGCCGCCTCAGTCTAAACGAAATGACGCTAGTGCGGCGCAAGGTACCGCTAGGGGCTTGTAAATATGCCCCTGGGTCTATTATTTCATTCTGTTTTTTGTCACCAGGGCACTCTTCAAGATAAGGCTATTTATAGCAATAAGAAAAGGCATAAGCATGAGTCAGCAAGTCCTATGTCACACTTCACTGGCTTTGGTTTATGTGTTGGGACCAATCTGTTTAAATGTTGCCTCTAAGTATGTGCGATATTAGTCAGGGGCTGTATATTTTATCGTTATCTTATTTTTAATCGCCTCCCATACCTCCACAGACAGAGCACTTTTGAGCCCTTTACAGAATCAATTACTTGTTGCATTCAGAGGGCGTCAGTGCGTTTCACATTTTCAATAGCTCTGAAAGATGACGGATGCCACAGTGATTTTTTTTCCTACAGGACTTCATCAGCATGATGGGTCTCTAAAGTATAGGGTCACCGCCCTTTCATAACAAAATCCCCAGCTGCTGGTGCATTGGGTGCAGAAAAGGACAAGGCAAACGTAGATGTAAATGCTTTGGAATAAACGCCCCCTCAATTTTTTGGAGGCCAATATTACTGCTGGTTGTCTTACTCTTTCCGAATCTGGAAAATCCCCTCAGCGACATAGAAGACTGGTACTCGCATCTGCCAAATATTGTTGAACATCTATCCGTTTGCTACAGTAAACAGTGCAGAAAGTTTGACCAACTCTTGAAGGTTTGTGAATTTTATCAACTGAGCATCCTTATGAAAGGTTCACCCAACTGCAAAGTATTCCAGAATACGTCCAGTTGCTAAGTATTTACATGTGTTGCTTATTCTTCAATGCTTGCTTGAATGCTGAATATTCCCTAATGTAAATGTGCCACAACGATTGCCTGCAGCATTCTTGAATGTCCAAGTGCAGAATATTCTGAATATTTTTGTTACAATGATGAGTAGTCTGACATGTTTATCAGGAGTGTTGTAGAATGTCCACGTTTTCTGCAGTCTTGATTTTCTTTCAAGTCCCTGGATATTCTCATATATCAAAACGTTGTGCATTTACCTAAGGTTTACCTGGAGTATTTTTTAATATCCATGTGCTGAGTACTCCAGGGAGTTTGCTTGGAACATTGTTTAAAGTCCAAAAGTATTGCTGAATGTTTGCTTGACTTCCAGGTCTTCTGGATTGGATCCCCCGCTGCTGAGTGTTCTCAAATTTGTGCTCAGCCGAATATATTCCAGTATGTCTGTGAGACAGTCTGGATCTCAGTGGCCCTGCTACAGACAGATTGCTGCCCGGCATCTTATAGGATGCCTTGTAGAAGGCATCAACTGCACTGCCTACACGTGCATGGTCTTGTAACTGTAGAACACGATGGTTTTGCTAGACATCAGTAGTGCACCGTTCTGAGTTCCAGGCTGTTAGAACGTGTAACGTGACAGATACCCAGGGATGGCGCAAGACCTCTCATAGGGTTCTCCTGAAGAAATAGCTAGATTATTCAGCAAGCCAGCTCTTCCACCCTTACTCACCTTCTACCCGTTCTGTTTACACCAATGACCCCAAAATTAGTGAAAACAAAACACACCAACCAGGGACTGCAAGCTTCAGGCTTACATAGCAAAGTGAACAACCCCCACCATCACTTATGCATATAGACTTGTTCCTGCATTACTGCTCTGGAGATTAGAGAGGAGATGGCAAAGACCTGATGGAATCACAAGACATAAATGTCTGCTCTTCATGGGGGCTCAGACCTTCCCTTCCCCTGAGAGTATCAATATGTATTCAGATTTCCAGGAACAAATGAAGTGTATTGTATTGACATTGCATTTATATAACACTTCATGCCCCTGAAGATCGTGAACACTTTTGGTGAATGGGCAGCATGCTACTCTAAGTTTTGCACCATGTGCAAGAGCTCATTGTCATTGCGATTAACTTGATGATGCATGCATTTCCCTGCTCAGTGTCCAACAAATCAGTTTAATCTCTATTTCAAGTGGCACACTACTGAACCACACTCTTGTAATTACCTTACTGACATCAGTGCAAGACAACCAACACATTAGCGTGCCCATTTACTCATTAACACTCTCCTTGAAGACATTCTATCCCACAACGGCCTCTCTGTCTCCCCAGGTTATTCCTTGATCTCTCAAAGTTACTAACTCTTTCCCATAACCTTGGCCAAGGGATTGATAGGTGCCCAGGGTTTACAAGAGCCAAACACTGAAACACAGAGGGGCAGATTTAAGAGCCCCTAGCGCCTCCTTTTGCCACATTAGCATCAGATTTTTTTCACGCTAATGTGGCCCAATGAGGCCAAAATCACCTCGCCAAATTTACAAAGTGGCGCAATGCATGCATTTCACCACTTTGTGACCCTTTGCGCTAGAGTATGCCTGCGCCAGGTATAATGTATACAAAGGGGTTGTACCCCATGTAGGGGTGCTGAAAAAACGGCGCAAAGAAATCTAAGAGATTTCTTTTGCATCATTTGTTTTGCCACTTTTAACGCCTGCTTAGAACAGGAGTTAAAAGTAGGCACACCATTGTTTACAATGGGCCTCAATGGGATTTGCAGGATTAGCGTCCACAGTTTTTACGCTAATCCTGCACAGTTTCGAACTAGCATCAAAGGTTTTGATGCTAGTTCCCTAACTTCCACCATGGTGTGTGCGCCGTATCTTACATACAGCGCACACATGATGGCATTAGGTGGGCGCTAAGGGGCACAAGAAAAATGGCGCTGCACTGACTGCAGCACCACTTTTCTTAAATTTGGCCCATAATCCCTAAAGTTGCAATTTACAAATCTGTTGTGGAATGAAGCCTTGGTCATCGGCTGCAATGTGATGCTCATAACACAGATATCTATGAAAGGAGAGATCACTGTAACGTGATCCCCTCCTCGCAGATATGTAACCTGGACATAGTCCAGGATAGTTTCCATCAGTGTGCATAGATAAAATTAAACTCCACATGACACCTCACCAGACTTTACAACTGGTCCAACCTCTCTCTTTTGGCTTTGTATCATTTAGACGGGAATCATCATCCTGTCCATCTCAGAGTAGAATATCATGTGGCAAGGGGATCAACCAGCTTTAAACACTCCCTTCACTTTTATCTATACTCTTTGATACTTACAGTTTCCCAGTACTCAGTCACACAAAAGTACAAGTCAAAACCTCCAACAAATCGAGACTTCCCCTCAAACTTCCATGCTGGCACCAATGAAAGAGAAAAGACAAAGCAAAACCTATCTACTGGTCACTCTGGTTCTGCCACTATCTGTGGATTCTCAAAAGCACAACCTCAAAGCAGGACGGAACTCTGTCCACTTGCCTTCTCACTCAGAAATCCCTTCAGTGCCCTACAAAAATAATCTATTAAACTGACAACCCAAAGAAAAGCAGCTTAATCAGGCTAACAAGCATTTGTCAACCCTTTTTATAACTCACTCACCATCATCAGCGAGTTTTACAATCAATGCAGTGCTAGAGACACTGCCCAGGCTCAATACCAAGAGCAATCACTGCCTCACACTTCCCTCCTCCGCCAACCTCTAACCGCTCACCAAAATCTCTGTTATCATTTCCTTCATACTCTAACCCCAAGCCGCACTCTTGTCATGCCAATGAAACTGTCTCCATCTTGAACACTTGTCACCAAGAGCTGCACTGCCATTCCTCAGTCTCCAAATATGTGTGAACTTATAAACACCCTTTCTTACTGATGCCACTTTCAGAACCTCCTTAAAATTACTCTGCAACTTGAGTTTGCAAAATTCAATCTTCGCTCTCCCAACCTAAGTAAATGTGTGCCTAGTTTCCAACCAACCAATCCTAGTCAAACAATTTACTAGATTATACCACCGCTCGACAGCTCCAGCAGTGTAGGCTTCCCAGCTACCCAAAGGGCATCCTATCTGCTTCCACCTGTTGAATCTGTGTACTATGGTGCTTGAAGAAATGCTTTCACACCACACCAAAGTTGAAGTAGTGTTGCTTGTCCTTTATGCCCTGCTAGCTGTCTTTGCTACACAACCAAGTATTCTTTGCAAATGCCAAAATCTAGCTACACGTTGCCAGCCCACACATTTCCAGAACTGTAGACACAAACTACAACCACCTATACACCCTTCACGCATCACACACCACACACCACACCTTTACACCTAACACCCACAACACTGGACACGGTCACTACTTCACAGCATCCCACATACTCACACACCCTGCACCCCGCCCAAACATTCCACCCTCTGCACAACACACACACTACACCCACTACATAATTGTCATAGCCCCACAAAAGAACCTCCATTTCACTGACGAGGAGTTGCAGTTCATGGTAGACAAAATCGTAAGGGTAGAGGCACAGCTGTTCGGTGCACAGGTCCAGCAGATATCCATTGGCAGGAAGATGGAGCTATGGCAGAGAGTCGTGGACAAGGTGAACTCTGTGGGAATCTATCCACGCACAAGGGACGACATCAGAATGAGGTGGAATGACCTACAGGGGAAGGTGCGTGCAATTGCATCCAGGCACCACATTGCCGTCTTGAGGAGAGGCGGGGGACCCCCCGCCTCCTCCCCACAGTTGACAACATAGGAGGAGAAAGCCTTGGCTATCCTGCATCCTGAGGGCCTCACTGGAATCACTGGAGGGCTGGACACTGGTAAGTCACCATTACTTCCCCACCCCTACCACCTACACCTGCATGGCATGTCAGCTCGTCACCCTATCTCCCTTCACCCCACTCCATCCCAAACAGAGAATCACCCCATAACCACCCTCAACAATTTATCCCTGCATGCCCTACCCACTGCAAGCACACCACTCTAAGGTCAGCCTTCACACACATCAGTAATGAATGGGCAGCATGTAGCACTACCAATCCCACAGTGCATCAACATACACAAACCAAAGGTGGAAAAACCACACTCATCTCATAGGGAAACCCAGAAATGCTGAATATGTATCTGAGAATGAATGTAACAAATAGCATACACAGGTACTCCATCCAATGTCAGCTGGCAGCATTGGGCACGTCAACCCAGTCCTCCACCAGAAGAAGGCCCCAGTGATGACGGCAACTCTGGGTGTCTGGATCTGGAAGATCTCCCTGACCCATCTGGTACCACTGGTCATTCAGACACCACAGGCAACACCCAGTCCACCCCAGAGCACCCCACATTGGACTCCACCACCACAGAAGCCACCCAACATCCCCAAACCTCTGTCCCCAGGACACGTCATTCAACAGTGTGCCCACCTGTACAGATACCCGAGTCATAGCCTCACAAGCAAGATGAAGAAGGTCCTGCTGTCATTGGGAGTGAGCACACAGTTTAGGGGACACAGGCACAGGGGGCCAGTGGAAGGATAGCTGTGCGCCATGGGGTGGCCCAACCCAGGGAACCGACTGCCCAGGAGGCACTGTCACATGTCCTGGGAGAAATCCCAGGTACTGATCATCTTGCAGAAGAACCAGAGACTGCAAGGGGAACACCACCAGGAGGTCATGCAGCAGTTGCAGTCCTACAATGTCACCATGGCCTCCATTGCAGGGGTGCTCAGTGAGATGGCTACCATCATGCGTGAGTACACAACAAACCAGCGGGCCTCTTCCACTAGCCAGTTTCCTGACCATCCCTCCACATCTGCTGCAGCTAGTGGGCAGGAGGACGTGCCACATGACTCACAGACTACCAGCACCCTTACCTCTGCAGCAAAAAAATCACATTCCCTGTGGCCCAGACAGCCACCAGAGACTGTAGCCAAGACCAAAACCACTGCCAGGAAGTAAGCCTCTCCTACATGTCTCCCTTGTGTGCCACTGAGACATTGTGTTTACCTTTTCCTGTGGCCCCAGGGATACTGGACCTGTGCTACAAACTAACTGGGCCACTACACTGAAGATTTCGTCCACCATCACTCCACTCTATTGCACTATCCCTTCTGTTTTGTCAATGCAATAAACACACTTAACCACAACTTAAGGTTTTGTGCTTTAATTACAACTATATGCTATGTCTTGACCTTTATCATCCTGTGCAAATGTAATTTAAAGTGTGAGCATGCCACAAATCACCATCCACCAAACTGTGTGAAAGCAGTCTGTAGGCACCACATGAGTTCACAGTAGTGACCACACCGACATCTGTAAAAAGGGAAACCATAAGTGACATTCAAATGAGAAGTAAAGGAAGTAGAGCAACATAAGCCCCTGTAACACGATAGCCTACATTCAACTGGTCAGTTCAACTCAGAAATTTGCACAGCAATAGACTGAAAAATTTGCTAGCATTCGCGCCAAGAATTTTCAATTCTATTAAGGACACGGAGGCGAGGATTATGCTTCTCTCTCTTTACTACTCAAAATTTCAGCAGCCAATCAAAACACATAAAATACATAAACTACATTTCCCAATAGTCATTGCACAAAATGTCCACCAATAAAAACAGCTCCTTGACCATATTAGAGTCCACAACCGTTCTGGAACCTCCTCTTTCTTTGCTTCACGAACTGCGTATTAAGAATTCATAACCAAGAAATGAAAGAACGCCCAGGAAAAAAACAGCTGATTGAAGACAAACATTAATGCAGCAAAAACGTCCGAGCCAAATGCCTCGTGCCAGAACTCCCTGCTGTTCCGCTTTTTGCTCCGATGCAAGGCAGAAGAAGAAAAAATAATAATAATAATAATAATAATAATAATAATTGCATGCTCATCTATATAACAGCAGTATAATTCGGGAGGGAACATTAAAACATATCCCAATAGAGACTGCACTGAACATATTGTTGCCCAAAACAAACACAATCCTTGGGAGGGATAATCCTCGCCTCCGTGTCCTTAATAGAATTGAAAATTCTTGGCGCGAATGCTAGCAAATTTTTCATTCTATGGCAGGACAGGAGGCTCAGATTATGCTAGTTCAAAGCTGCCTGAAACACTTTGGCTACAAAATCACCAACTGGTTTGTAATCAAACTGTTTGAAAGTGGAATCCGAGGACCAATCAGCTGATTTCAAAATATCCAGCACTGACAGACCCAAACCCACAGATTTGGAAGCCATCGTGCCCCGAACAGAGTGCGCACCAAATAACTGCGTATCAATTCCCGCTTCAACCATTACAAAACACAACCATCTGGCAATGGTAGCTGCAGATACAGGTTTAAAAGGTTTACAAAGTGAAATCAACAATTGGCCCGTCAGACTCTGCCTAAGAGATCTAGTATATTGCTTATATTCTTTCAAACAAGCAACAACACACAACTTTTTAGAAAATGGAAAAGCAAAGTATTCGATACTGGTAGACATTGTTTTAGTTCTTCTAGATATGGAGAAAGGAACACCCTCAGGTGTAAAAACTCTACCTGGAAGATCCAAGGCCATCACATTCGAAGATCGTCGACAAGCTGCTAGGCATAGCAGCATGGCTAGCTTTGCTGATAACTGTTTCGCAGATAGATCAGAGTTATCAGGCCATCTCTCAAACAAATGGAGAACCAAGATCACATCCCAAAGGAACGTATACCTGGAAGCAGGAGGGTTGGAAACCCTCACACCCTTTAAAAGCTTAACCACTATCGGATGCATACCTACCGGAACTCCATCCACCTTGACATGGCCTGCAGAAATGGCTGAACGAAAATGATTTACCGACCTGTACGACAATACTTCGTCAGCTTTCTGCGATAAAAAGTTCACAATTTGGACCAGCTCGGCTGCCACGGGATCCAAATGCCGTTCCAGGCACCAACTGTTCCAGATTCTCCAAGCGGAGAGATACCTCTTCCTAGTGGAGGGCGCCCAAGCCCCACTAATAAACCTCTGAGCCGATCGTGAAATGCCTGGCAAGTGCCACTGTTGCCTGAATGCCTCCAAGCCATCAGCTGCAACTGTCCCTCCAGAACCAGAGGGTGTTTCTCGCCTTGTGGACCCAGAAGCATGTCCGGCAACCAAGGAAAAAGTAGAGGAAAGTCGCATGCCAGCTCCAACAGCAACGGGAACCACGGCTGCACCCTCCAGAGAGGAGTGATCAATATCACCTCCGCTTTCTGCCGTTTGATCTGAGTCGCCACCCTTGGGATCTTGGCGAATGGAGGAAAAGCATAATTGAGGGACCCTGCCCAATCCTGAAGGAACGCGTCCGTTGCTCTCGCCAACAGATCCGGTCTCCAACTGAAAAACTCTTGTAACTTCTTGTTCAGACGAGAAGCAAACAGATCTATTCTGCATTGGCCCCACAGTTGCTGAGTAAACAGAAATAACTGAGGCAGAAGCCTCCAGTCACTGTAATCCGTGAGATAACGGGAATTCCAATCCGCTACCACATTAATCTGACCCGGAAGATACTCCACTGTCACCCGCAGACGGTGCTCCAAACAGTAATGCCAAAAATCCTTGACTATCTCTGCTAGGACAGGCGACCGCGTGCCACCCACCTTGTTGATATACCTGACTGCCGCAACATTGTCCATCCAAAGCAAAATGGAACACAAAGCTCTCTTGGGCGACAGAGTCCTTATTGCAAAAGAACCCGCTAATAACTCCAGGCAATTGATGTGCAACTGAAGTTCCTGTGAGGACCATCTTCATTCCCCGTCAAGATGTCCCCGCATCTCGCCCCCCAGCCCCAAAGAATGGCATCCAACTCTATCACCGTCTCGGGCAGGGAGCTGAAGATGGCTCTGCCATTCCACTCGTCGACTTGGGTCAACCACCTGTTGAGCTCTGAACGAACCTCCTCCGTCAGAGGAACCAAATCTGAATAGGTCATGCCCCTCTGGAGGTGACGTATTTTGAGTCTCTGTAACGCTCTGTAATGGAGGAGTCCTGGAAAAATCGCTTGGATTGAGGATGCCAGAAGCCCCACAATCCCAGCGATCTTTCTCAGGAACAATGATGTTCTGGCTAAGGCCACCTGAAGCTCCTTCTTGAAGGCCAGAAGCTTGTCTTGGGAAGAACCAGAAGTGATCTGTCGGAATCTATCAGAAAACCTACGAATTCTACAGTCTTGGAAGGTACCAGGACAGACTTCTTGTTGTTTATGACAAAACCCAGGTCCTGAAGAAGGGCTACGGTTGTGAGCCCGTGCTGCCTCAGAAACTCTTGGGATTGTGCCATGATCAGAATATCGTCTAGATAAACGATCAAGTGAATCCCTTTCTCCCTCAGAAACGCCACTACAGTCTTGAGCAGCTTGGTAAAACACCAAGGCGCCGAGGAGAGCCCGAAGGGAAGGACTGAATACTCCATCCAAGAGTCCCTCCACCTGAACTGGAGGAAACACCTGTGAGGATGCAAGATGGGAATCGTCAAATAGGCATCTTTGAGGTCCAGACGCATCAGCCAGTCTCCCGACTGAAGGAGGTCTGGTAAAAGATGAAGACCCTCCATTTTGAAATGCCGGTAAACGATAAAAGCGTTGAATTCTCGAAGATTTAAGACCAGACGGTGACCTCCTCTTTTCTGTACTAGAAAAATATTGCTGCAGAACCATGAAGGATGGGGTTTGCAAAAAGCAATGGCTCTCTTCTGGAGCAACTCCCGAATCTCGGAGTCTATGAAGCTGGCGTCTTGTCGGGAAAAATGGAGAGGAGGAGGAATACTCTCCTGCAGTGGAGTCTGATAGAACTCCAGATGAAAACCCTGGACTGTTTGCAACACCCATGCATCCTGAGTCACTTGAGACCAATTGTGGAGGAAAAACTCTACATGACCCCCCAACTGAATGAAAGAACCCTCTTGAATTCTCACCTGCAGACAAACTTGACTGGGAGTTAGATCTTGAGCCGCCTCGTTGGCCATGCCGACAAATGAATCGGGAGCGTGAGGGGAAGAAGGCACCTCCTCTGCCATAGTCCTGGCCCCTAAAAGAGCCTCGCTGGGAGCCCATTGTGTGACAAGCGGGCCACGGAAAAATTATCAAACATTTACCGCCCGCCACAGTGGGGCGGCCCGGTGCCGATTGATCCACGGACCGGCACCGGTCCGCGGCCCGGGGGTTGGGGAACACTGCTGTAGGGGGTATAGCAGTAGGACTACAAAGAGCAGGAATGAGATCTGGCTCCAATTGTGCACACAGTTCAATGATTGTGGCCCTGTCCAGAGATAGGTGAGTATAATATGACGTTCCTCCAGTGTAGCCAACTCGATTAGGGCTCTGTACACTGGCGCATTCCTCCTCCTCCGCAGTGGTTGGTATCTAAACAAACCAAACATCACAAGTGTGTGTCAGTAAACAGCTGTCTCATACGCTGCAGGCAACCAATGATCAGAATCTACACTGGTGTACTCTACATGCAAACGGACTTCTGACACCATACATTCTTGATCATTTTCCATAGTGCCTCAAAGATGTAGTCGAAGTCATGTAACGTGACTAGTAGCAACACATTTTACATGGTTTGTCAACTACTCTTCTGTAAGCAGTGCACTGGTACGAGATCTCATTGAAGATCCAGAGTCTCCCACCCAACCAAATTATTGGCTTGGTGCGTACTATCCGTATCTATGATGCACATTTATTTGACTGCCATGAGTACTATCATCAGGAAATGGCACCCGCCTGCCCTGCATGCAGAGGACGGGTGGAAGTAACCTCACTCTGCTGGCATTTGACGTCATGGCGGAGGGCGCTCTGAACCGCCGTGCAACTCCTCATTGGTTAACATCGAAGTCAATGGCGCACATGATGCTCTTTGTGCTGCATGCTATATGTACGCAGAGGTACGAGTTATGTGTGAGATGAATGTGGGATCAATGCAATATGTAGACCATTATTGTAACAGAATGTAGTGTGTAGTTAACGGTGTCCTTCTGTCTGTGTTTCTTATGCAGGTCAGTGCCCATCAGAAGAAAGGGTTATGACATGCCATCGCCAAGGACGTGCGGACCCTGAGGGTCCATAGCCAGCGGAGCACCCACTGCAGAAAGAGATGGGAGGACCTGAGACGCTGGGCCCGGAAGACCGCGGAGGCCCAGCTGGGGACGTCCTCCCTACGAGGGAGGGGTGCCCTTTGGACCCTGACCGCCCTGTGGCCCGCATACTGGAGGAGGCCAACCCAGAGTTGGATGGGCGCTTAAGAGCAGCACAGCAGCCACAAGGGGGTGAGTACACAGTGTGTTAATGTCATTCCTAATGCCTGGCATGTAGTTTGAATGCAAGGTAATAGTCAGTGTATGCCTCAATATGCCCCTGTAGGTAATGTTGGCAAGTTCAGCATAGCTATGGTGAGTGGTATGCCCAATTGGTATTGGTAATTTGCTGGTATTCCAGCTTCAGTAAGGGCCTACATCTGACTCACTGGTGTTTGAGTGATGCCCTAATGTCCACTGCCTAAGTGGTGTGACCTAGCTATTGCACGTTGTGCAGTCACTTGTGGGACACCCCCGCGCCGCACGGCCACCAGCTGCTGTGTGTGCCCCCTCGCCTTGCCCCTGCCTCGCTGCCTGCCTCGCTGCCGGCTGACGCCGCTGGCGTCGGTTTTGCTTGTTTTGTCTAGCATTTGTGCTTGTTTGAACTGCATTTTCCTCCCGTGTTAGCAGCTTTTGCCTGACTTTTGTGCCTGTATTTTTTTCTAATCAGTTTCTTCATTTTCCTCCCGTGTTACCAGCGTTTGCCTGACTTTTGTGCCTGTATACTAAGTAGACTCCACGCTTGCACCTCAGCGCGAGTTCGATACTCTCAGGAGGGGGATATAACAGAGAAATTCCCCTCATTAAAGGGGGTCAGGCAGGGCTGTGTGCTGGCCCCCTTTCTTTTTCTTCTTTATATAAATGGGTTAGAGAAATTTATTTGTGAAATAGGGAAGAATCTGCCAATTATCAATAACTCCCCAATTCCAGTACTTTTGTACGCGGATGATGCCGTACTTATCTCAAGGACAGCAAATGGGCTCCAAATTTTACTGAATGCTTTTAACACATTTATGGGAAACCTCTGTCTTAAAATTAACAGATCAAAGTCATTTGTGATGAAGAGTGGGCCAAAGCTAGCAAAAACTAAAAAAAATATTTTGGAAGGGGAAGAAATACTTAAGGTCCCATATTTTACGTATTTGGGGTTTCCCATTGATGTTGATTTTAATTGGAAATTTTTAGTAAATATACGTCTAACACAATTCCAAACAGCCATAGATGCTGTTTTTAGATTTTCGAAAAAGTTGGGACATAAACCTGTAAAAGAGATGGTGACTGTTTTTATTAGTAAATGTCTCTCTATTGTGACATTTGAAGCAGGGGTCTGGGGTCATGCTGAATGCTCGAGCCTCCAGGTTGCGGAAAATAAGGGCCATATGTACGAACACTTTTTCCCATAGACACAGAATGGGTAAAAACCTTTGCTACATCTGGCCCTAAGTTCCTAAGGAGGTTAAGAGCAGTTCCGCAATCAACCTCAGTAACGTTTTGTCACGAAGAAGTGGGCTTCAGAGGTATATCCGATCACATAAAGCTTCAACCTGTATTGTTATGGTTAAAAATGTGGTCAAAACCTGAAGCCCACTTATGTAGAAAGGTGATTCAGGACTGCCTCTCTTTATCACGATCATTGGACATACCCTGGCTTAGATATGTCCATTCTTCTCTTTTCTCCCTTGGAATAGGGGAGTTTTTCCTCAAGCCGGACCTTCTGACAAAGCTGGACATCAAAAGGGTAAAGGAAATATATTGGCAGCAAATATATGATTTAAAGCTAAACACAGGCTTAGATAAAAATCAGAAGAGGAACCAGTCACAGCAACTATATCCAATGTTATACTTGGTTACTACCAGTCTTGAGCGACAAAGGTTCTTACTCATCAGGCTACGCTTGAATATATTACATTACCTGGTTGCATTTCCCACCCGCTGAACTTGGTTCAAGAATCTTCCACCGTGCTGCTGTGATGGAAAAACACCTCAAAGCGCCTTGCATTTTATACTCTTCTGCACTTTTTATGATACCCCAAGAAAAAGGTTTTTACGCCCCGTTTTTTTTGTCTAAAAGCATTAGAACTAGCCAGCTTGCCTTCTCGTATTTACACAATCTGGGAGAAGTAGAGACAATACAGGCTGTGCTAAACTATATATATGCTGCTTTTGGAATTCGAAATTTGTACTAATAATGTTATTAATTAATTTACTGCTAAGAAATTTTTATGTATGTATTTATTGGATGTCTTTTATGGTCTATATGAACCGAGTAAAGTATTAAAGAAGAAGACTCCCATTGCATGGTACAGCATCAGTAGAACTTCCAATTCGGGCTCCATGGCGGCCGCTGACTCCTCTGTGTCCCTAGAGGTGAGTGTCTCCTTTTATATGGGTTGTTTCCGCCAGGCTTTTTGTGGCGGTGGTCCCATCCCAGAAATCCTGGCAGTCTTCTATGTCGTAATATGGTGGGCGGTGAATGGCAACCACCGTGGTCGGTGGCTGGACCGCACTGGAGGTTCAGGCGGTCCATTGGCTGTATATTGGAGGGATCACCGCCGTAGTCATCATATGGCGGTCTTATCAACCAGCCTGACAGCAGTAATACCGCATTCGCTGGCGTGGCAGTCAGCTGACCGCCAATTTTCATAATGAGGGCCTATGTCTTTGGGTAAATGAAACAAAAAACAAAAAAAATATAAGCGAGATTGGGCCCCTTCCCACCACTCACTCGCACCTGAAAAGGTGGGGGTGGCACCATACATCTCAATCTCGCTCCTGAAGTCTTTTGACTTCGGAGCCAGTCCTGCAACTTGTTCAACATCACCCGAGTAGCAGGGGCTGTTTTACGCTCCAAAGTAAATCAAAGAGTTCTGTGACGCTATGCTCTGACTCTTCCGACACTTGCTAACTCTGCCAGGCATGCCTGCGGGCCTCACAGAGGAGAAAGGCTCCTCACCTGGGTTACCATCAGCAGGTACACCCTCAGAGCCAGATTGATATCAAGAATCCATAATGGTCTGCCTCCCCCTCC
This sequence comes from Pleurodeles waltl, assembly GCF_031143425.1. Taxonomy (NCBI): domain Eukaryota; kingdom Metazoa; phylum Chordata; class Amphibia; order Caudata; family Salamandridae; genus Pleurodeles; species Pleurodeles waltl. The sequence continues at coordinate 1,326,094,768 of NC_090446.1, read as the reverse complement.
ACTCTTGACTCAACCTCTGGTGCTACAGTCCATTCTAGTTATACGCACATTGACCCCGACACCTTCGGTGACACCAAAAGATGTGCTGATACTTCTCTAATGTCACAGTTGTGCCTGACCGCCATTGAGGCTCCAATTCCTCACTTGATCATCCTCCACAATAACAAACTTACATCCTGTATTCCCTGTTTGGCACAGATTGGAATAACGATTACAATGCGGTGGGATGATTGGCCAACATTATTGCAACAAGAATTGTTATCACAACCTGCAGGAGACTAGCAGCTTTGATACCTCCCCTGTGTCTAGGCTTCTCTCACCCCCTGGCTCCTGAAGAGAGTGCTTCTTATGCAGTGGTTATGCATAGGGCAGCCAAATAACTTGACCTCCAAATCCTCACCTTGGAGGTCAAGACCAATGTACTTACATAAGGTTTTTCCAGCAGGGTAGACATCTACTAAGCCCCTACTACCATTTAACAAGGCCCTTATGGATACTTTGTTGGGAGCATGGGCGAAACCTTTGTCTGGTCTTCAGCTCAACTGCGCCAGTGCCCTGCCACAGGCAACCCTGTATTTATATCTCAGCACCCTTTTCCTGAAAGCTTAGTGGTGCATATGTCTGCAAGCACAAGTAACCCCCACACATTCCCCACTACTCCCACTAATACGGAGTTGAAATAGGTGGAGACATCCTGCAAGAGAGCCTTGTCATCCACCAGCTTGGTACTCAGGCCTCAGCTGCCTGCTGGGGTGCTATACTCACGCCCTTTGGTAATAGGTAGCTCCAGTAAATCTTGTTCTTAACTTGTCACATTTGCTGTGCATTCAAAGACAGAGGTCAAATGTCAGGCTCTTTCTTCTGAGGGAGTTTGGTGTTTACATTATTTTCTCGACTTCAAAGTAAGAGGATTTATGTGACATTCTTGCTGGATACTCAGAGTAGAGGAAAGGTTTTTTTCTAGCATACAACAACATTTAAATGAACTGTGCAAGTATTTCAGGATATAGCAGAATTAGCAAAGCATAAATAAAACAATTTTTTAAAAAATTCTGAAGTGTGTTGTAAACAAATACTTTAATATGATCAAAACAAATTAATACACAAGGCAATGCCATTTCCTCACATTATTGTTTGTGCGCTGCATTGTTTTATTAATAAAACTGTATGTACAATTGTAATAGTAATTTTAGCTGAAAATCTGTTGTCTGTAGTGACAGTGTGCTACCACACCACACGTACTCAACTCTACTCTGCACCACTGCACGCCACTGCACTGCACTATACCATGCATCACTCCACTTTATATCGTGCCACAACACTGTACTCTGCACCACTCCATTATACGCCACTTCACTCTACACTACTCTGCACCCCTTTCCTCTATGCCAATGGATTCTATGCCACTCTACCCCGCTCCAGTCTAGGCCACTCCTCTTTTTGCTGGTCTGTAATACTGCATTTTACGCCATTGCACTCTATAGCACTCTATGCCAATCCACTGTATGAGACTCTACTCTGCATCACTTCACTCTACACCACTTTCTGCCATTACTCCGCACCACTTTACACTATGCCACTGCACTCTACCCTGCACCACTCCACACCACTTCACTCTATCCTGCACCACTCCACTCTATGTCACTTCACTCTACGCCACTTCACTGTACTCTGAAACAATCTACTCTACACCACTGCACTCTATGCCACTGCACTCAACACTCTACTCTAAATCACTGCAGTCTTTACCACTGCACTCAACGTCACTCCACTTGACTCTATGCCACTCTACTCTAAACCACTGCACTCTACACTACTGCACTCTACTCTGCACTACTGTAGTCTATGCCACAGCTATCTACGCCACTCTTCTCTATGCCACTGCACTCTGTCACTCTATACCACTGCAGTCTTTGACACTGTACTCTTCAACACTGCGTCCTCCATCACAGAACTTTACACCACTCTGCTCTTCACTACTGCACTCTGCAGCACTTCACTCTACGCCACTACACTCTATGCTGAACCAGTCTACTTTACACCACTGCACTCTATGCCACTGCACTCAACAACCACTCTACTCTAAATCACTGCAGTCTTTACCACTGCACTCTACGTCACTCCACTCAATTCTATGCAACTCTACTCTAAACTACTGCACTCTACACTACTGCACTCTACTCTGCACTACGGTAGTCTATGCCACAGCTATCTATGACACTCTTCTCTACACCACTGCACTCTACGCCACTCTATACCACTGCACTCTTTGACACTGTACTCTTCAACACTGCGTCCTCTCCCACTGAACTTTACACAGCTCTACTTTGCACTACTGCACTCTGCAGCACTCCACTTTATGCCACTGCACTCCATACCAATGTACTCTACTCTCTATTACTGCACTCTATGCCACTCTACTCTGCACCACTCTATGCCACTGCATTCTATGCTGCTCTGCTCTGCACCTCTGCACTCTATGCTGCTGTATTCTATGCCACTCTACACTGCACCAATGTACTCAGTGCCGCTGCACTGTGCTCTACACCACTCTATGCCACTGCACTCAACGCCAATGAACTCTATGCCACTCTAGGCTACTGCACTCTATGACACTCTACTCTGCAATACTGCCCTCTGTCACTGAACTCTACCCCGCACTACTGCTTTCTATGCCAATGCACTCTGTGTCACTCTACTCTGCATCACTCCACTGTATGCTATTGCATTCTGCAGCACTCCACTGTACACCACTGCAATCTACGCAACTGCACTCTATGGCTCTGTACTCTACTCTGCACCACTCTACACCGCACCTCTCTACGCCACTGAACTCTATGTCACTCCACATCACTGCATTGTACACCACTGTACGCTACCCCACTTTACACCACTCCACTCTGCATCACGGTCCTCTACGCCACTGCACTCTACTATGGAACACTCTAATCTACGCCACTGCATTCTACAACACTGCATTGTATGCTTCTGAATTCTATGCTGTTGCACTCTATGCCACTACACTCTATGGCACTATATTCAGCAAAACTCAACACCAGTTCACCCTAAACCAGTTCACTCTACACTACTCCACTGTACTCCCCTATACCCGACTCCACTCTACGCCACTTCGATACCCAACAGTCTGCTGCTCCACTCGACGACACTCCACATCACTATCCTATATGCCACTAACCAAGCTGAACAGAAGCCATACAGGTGTACAGCATGGCTAAAACACATTTGCAAAGCCAATATCTATTGCATAGGCGAGCCCTATTGGCTTTGCCAATGCCTGCTGATTAAATCTCCAGTTGCCATGCACTATTTGAAAGGTTTACAATATTTGTTTCCTTCCTCTACCTTTGTCATGCCATGGTGGAACCTTAACTTTTTGATGCACGAACCATTTGAGTCGCTTCACAGTTGTTCTTTGCGGCTCCCTACCCTCACAACAGTGTTCCTCATTGCTTTAACATAGTTAAGCTTCTACGTGTGTTAAGCCACTGTACACCACCTTCTTCTCAGACAAGGTGGTTTTGCGAACACAGGATTCTTTCTTGCATAAAGTTGTGATGCCATTTCACATCAGTGAAAACATCACCTTTCCGATATTGTATGTTCCTCCTCAGCTCTCTAAGAAGGAGGAGAGAGTCTGTTGCTTGGACCCCAAAAGAGCACGGAATTTTTACATAGATCATACCTAAGAACACTGGTGGGCGATCAGCTGTTTGGGGGGAGCGACAAAAGACAAGGCTGTGCAGAAGAGAACCATCTCCTGCTGGATGGAGCTCTGAATTATGATCTGCTATGCAGTGGCTTAAAGACAGCCTCTGGGAAGGACTGCATGCTCAATCTACCAGAGCCAAAGCTGATACCTCTGTGTTAGCACTCAGAGTCTTTGTCCTAGACAGTTGTCAGGTGCTACATGGGTGTCCCTCTATATGTTCACGAAGCACTATTGTCTGGAAAGTCAGGTTTGCAGAGAGGGGCATTTTGTCAGCTTGGTCCTGCAGGACTTTCTCATTTGAGTCCATCCACCGACCCTCCTCCAAATAGGTACTGTTTTGTTTTCTGTTCAAAAGGTGAGGAATCTTCAGATAGACGCCTCTATCAGAAGAACAAGTTACCTTCAGTAATGATCATTTGGGCAGAGACTCTAGTCGCGGATTCCTCACCAACCCTTCCACCCTCTTCATCGTGTGGGTGGCCTCTGTCCATTAATAATATCCAAAGTCTGGGAATCTGCACACTGGTCACAACAATTTGCTTTTGGGGCTCTGCATCTGGTGGTGCAGAAAGTCTTGAAAGCAAACTACATCAGCATGCTGGAGTGGCATCTGTATAGGCTCCACGCATTATTTTCGGAGAAGAACAGCATCAGTGTGGAGCGGCACAGCACAACCTACAGTACACAGAGGTACTGCTGAAAGGTTTCAGGATCCAGTCTGACACCTGGGGAATATTCAAATGGTGAGAAATCTGTGGCTACAGAGAGACTCTACTTGAAAGAGTGTTACTGGAGGTAAGCAACTTGTGCATTAATAACAGCCACTCGATCGTCCATATTAAGGGACGGGTGATGTGCAAGAACTAGCACACCTTAAGCACAAAAATGCATCATTTCTAACTAGCTATCAGGAAAAGGTTCTGTGACCAGGGCCTCTTTATTAGTCAAAATGCAGGTTTCTTAGGACCGCTCACTGACTGCCATCTGCAAAATACACTGTGCATATCATGTCACCACATTACATTTTTTAACAAACCACAGATTGATACCTTGCTTCACTGCTTGTAAGTCCACGACTATATGTATCCATATTCTGTATCAGGCGGCCATAAGTGAAGCATGGAAGCAGAGGAAAAAAGAGGAAGAACAGACAAGAGGAAGATGGCAGGGTAGCTACATGAAACAAAAGAAGGGAGGAAGAGTAAGGAGAAACAAAGGGCACATAAGGGGCACAACAGCAGAAAATGCTTGAATAGGGGTGAGGGAACAGAAATTAATTTTGAAAAAAGCAAGTACACCAGAGCCCAACCCCTAGATACAAAAAATGACACCTGCCTCATAGTCTCATGCCGACAAATTTCCTTATCTCATGCATGAAAGGCAAGACACAACAATCAGCCAAAAGCCTAGTAGTCTATCTTTGTTGAGCCCACTGGCTGACCATCTACTCCTGTTTACATTTAAAAAATGTGTGCATCATTTCCCAAAACTGTGGATGCTACGGAAGATACATATGAAGGCAACAGTCTGTCCCCACTCGACAAACACCACACAACTTGAACCTTCACCTTGGTGCTAATCTGCACCCCCAAGCACTAACTCCTGCTACTCAGGGGCGACGCTTCCATTAGTGCAGCATGTGCAGTGGCACCAGGGCCTAGAGGTCTGAGGGTCTCACTGAACCTAATTATTGATGTATTTTGCAATTCAGAAGTAGCCAGGAGAGCAAATTCCTTCCCTGCATATTGGCCCATGACATACTGGCCACGGCAGCAGCTATCATATGGGGATCTCTTCCCCTACTTGCCAGAAGCTCCGCAGCCCGAGTTTTAGTCTGGAAACGCCCTAGAGCCCTCACACTACCTCTTCTCACAGACCTGTATTCCCAGACCAACGCACGCATTGCAATACGCTCACCGACACCAACCTACACAAAATTATCTGCAATCACTGCTGCCCTCCTCCCTGGTGGGTCTGCATGGAGCACACACGTCCTGAATTTCAGTTCTTGACAGTAATCGTGTTTCAAGACTGTGGCCACTTCTGTATAATCACTGAAAAGTGTGGAGACGGGTCATGCGGTAAGCGCGCCTTACTAAGAAATCGATTACAAATACTGCTTTAAACTTCATGTACTGTAAAGGTCTTTGTGTAGCTACGTCACCTGCAACTCAGTTCAAAGTTGTTCGACTGCAGTGAATGGCAAAAAGTGTCTACGTTTTCACATGAGAAAGTTAAGAAAATAGCAATTGGTTGATTATTACATTCGTGAATGTCAGGTTTCAGGAACAGTTGTTTTAAGTGGTCTGATGCTACAGCTTTCTAGCACTGTACATAGTAGCTGTAACTGTTGCTGATAGGCACTTGTTTTATTGCCCTCGGAAAGATGAACGGCTGAGATTATCTCCACTATTTTCAGGGCCGAGCCTGCGAGTACATGTGCTTGCGCATGCGTCTGGTATACGAGAGGCTGTTGTGTTCAGTAAAGGGTTGTAGTCTGCCTGCCACTCACCATTTGTTGGCTTGGGTGGCACTCTTTCAAGCCTTGTAATTCGTCAAGTCATGTCTGGCCTCATTTCTGCTCCTTTGTGTAGCGCCGGGATCAAGCACTAATTGATTTAAACTTAAGTAGTGCCCATCTGCTGCTCCCCACATGATCAAGGTCAGTGCTTGAAATGGAAAAACAGAAGTGCAGGTACTCTGTGCCAGAGTACCTGCTTGTTTTTGAGAAGTGCCGGTACTCTCCAATTAAAACTATTAAGCTTTTCTTGAGATGTACTGGGACTCTCCCTCTCAAAATAAAAAAGTGTCGGTACTCAGTACCGGACATTACCGGCCCATTCAAAGCACTGATTAATGTACTATTTTGTTGGAAATTCCAATTCACCGCAAACAGAAGGCCTGTGACTGGCAAAAACGTGCCCAGCAGGACAAACAAAATTGCAAGGTTTTATTTGTTAAAGCTAACTTTATTTTGTTAAGTTATCTTTTCTTACTTTCCACTCATGTTTTTATTTTATTTTTTGGCTCCTGGGCGCTGTTGTGAGAAGGTGACAATTATCTTATTCGAAATATGCAAGACCTATTGCTATGGCAAATGCTTGTTAATTTAAAACTGTGACTGGACTGGGCCCGCTGCACAAAGGCAGACTTGCCACTAGATGTCGCTAGAAGATCGGATTCACTCTTATACACAGTACTATGTCCTCGGATGACCTCCGTAGTGCTGTCGCAATTTTTGAAGCATGGCTATGTTCGGCCCACAAATTATAGGGGTTTTAAAAAGCTGCTTCTGAACAAGAAAGGGTGGCAAACAAGCAAAAGTTCTTTTGAGTGTAAGACTGTATTTTTGTAAAATTGGGCCCGCTAATTCATTTTAAGGCACCTGTTGGTAGGCATACAGGCAGGAAGAGCCTGGAGTTAAAGTGGTATAGTGATGTGTGGCCATTTATAGTAAGCACGCTTTTAGTCAAGCCGTCCCGAAAGAACCGACAAGCGCTGAAGAGATTTGGCTTGGGGAGCAACAGCTACTAGCGTTTCGCAATGTATGATCTGTTAAAAAAGCAGATTTGACTCCTACACGTTTAACACTGTGGTCCAGATTTATCATACTTTCAAGCAGCAAGCCATCTTGCTCTGTCGGGTAAAAGGGCAGGAATGTGCCGTATTTAACATAATATGGAGCATTCCTCTCCTTTCCTTGCGCTGGCACATTTTGGGCTGCCTAGTGCCAATTAAGGCACCCTTCCACCATGGTGTGAGGGTGCCTGCTTGCAAACAGGATTGTTTTTGTGCAGGAAGGAACGCCTTCCTGCACCAAAAACATCCCACAAAGGCATTTTCCTCTTTCTTCGTGTGCTTCAGAATGCAGCATATGTATAAAGACATAAAAACTAGCACAAATAAAGATATTTCTAATTTTTACGCCTCCCCTTGGGAGGCATAGCATTTTGGTGCATTCCCAGGTCGTCCAGTAATGGTAAATCTGGAAATGCTCCAAAATCCATGGGTAGATGTATGAGAACACCCACGCTCCACCCATGGAACGCCTCCCCGGGGCAGAGTAACGCAAGGCAGCGATATGCGCTGCCTTGCATTTCTACAGATTTATCAAGCCAGGCAGGCACACGCAAGGTGGCCTTGCGTGGCTTTATAAATCTGATTTTAGTGTTGCATCTACCTTGCGCCCCCTTGTGTGGTGCAATAGCGACATAACACTATGATAAACCTGGCCCTAGGCATTCTTGGGCTGGCTCATCCAGAACTCAGCTTCTGACAATAACCAAACTTCCTTGGTGCTATACCCTTGGTAATTCACATGCTCATGGACAAGCAGTTGTGGAGCTGGTGGAGTGTTTGGGGACTCCCTGCCCCACGAAAACTTTGCCTGAGGAGGAGAGGCTGCTGCAGGCATTCTCCCGGCGTCACGCGATGTTAAAGCATGTTTCATCTACCATGGCGTGGGACACACCAGGGCGAAGACCGGGCCAAGACTGGGCCCGTCATCACCCGTAGGAGGCCATGGCCAGGCCATACCTCCAACGTTGGATACAAGAGGTACTCTTGTGTTTTTTTGTTTGGCAGACTCTGGGCCTTTGGCACTATAGCTACCCCTGTAGGGCTATGGGGAAGAGGAAGCAACCAGTAAGCTCCTCTAAACCTCGTATGCCCACGCCCATGTCTTTGGTTGGCTTCTTTCAAAGGGCTGTGCGGGTCAGTAAGGAAATTGAACTGGCAGAGAGCCGGCTATCCCTCTCCTTTCCTGACTCCCCCACCCACTAGTGACGACCCCATTTTCCCTGTTGGGGCTGTGTGGTCTGAGGAGGTGTCTAGGGGGAGTGAGGCCTTGAGTTGTTCTGCCCCTACTCGTGAACCTCAACACTCTAACGAGGCTCCCAAGTCTGTAGTACCTCTGGTCCCTGAAGTGGTGGTGGTGGTGGTGGATAAAGGTGCAGTTGATTGAAGAAAGAGGAAAAGCATGGATCATAATAGCAAGTCCAAACACCCCTAGTGGAATAATATTCGGTTCCCAATCGGTTCAGATGTGGTTTCTAGGGAATCCAAAAAGTTGGATGCCTTATTAGATTCTTTTTACTACAAATTGCATGCTCCCCCTGGATGAAAAATTGGAACTGTTACTTGTAAGGTTGACTGCCATTGAACGGAAACTCTCCAACTTGTTACCGCCACTACATTCTGAGGGGCTTTCTGTTCCTACCTGTGTACCTCCCTTTCCACCTCAGTCTGTAGATCCATCCATGACAATGATGATGTCCGGCGGAGGAGAACCGGTCATCCAAGCACCACGTAGAGTCACACAAGATTGTATCTTGTTGCAGCCGAGTTCAGGCAGCTCCAAGCGGATAATTTTTAAAAGTCACAATGTGGATGGCAGGTCACAGAGTGTCCTCTCTGTGGGCCCAGGTAGGTTGGTTAGCAGTCGGGCTCTCAATCATCTCCCAGAAATAGCTCGGAGACCCTGGTGTCTAATGCTTTTATCACCTCATAGGGTAGAGAGTCCCCATCTTTGAGGTTAGCACATATTAACTTGCCCTGGGAAGCACAACCTTATATTGTTGGCCTGGGCAATATGCTACCATTAAAAGTAGGGGTGGTGGAAAATTATGACCAGCTGAGGAAGGTCACAGACTGGATGCAATTACATTCGTCACTAGGGCCGGAGGTGGGTGGATGGATGAACCTGGTTAGGAGGGTGAGTTGGATCAGCAAGGGCCCAAATTCCTTTGAAGGGGATTGTGTGGCTATTAATTTCAATCGACCCCTGACTGCAGGAAGTGTTCTTGCTTCTGTTCGTCGTCCTGGCCCTGGCTGTCCCTTGACCTCCATTGTATTCCTCCCACCTTGGCTTTTTTTATTGACCCACTGGGTTGGGTTTGTTATCATATCCTCACAGGTTAGATCTTTTTACGAAACTGTGGGGGAGCAGGAGTTGAGCTTATAGCTCTTAACAGTGTAGTTACGTCTAATAGACCTGCTCTGTTAGCCTCACTGGATGCCTGCGATTGACTCTCTGAGTATCACTTATTAGATCACCAGAAGGCCCCTCTGAGTAACCCCTTGAATGCTGCTAAAGCAACGTGGAACATCCTTTTATGGAGTCTATCCGGGATAAAGGGAAAACCTTTGGATCCTCACTGGGGACTATACATTGATGAGCATGACATATGTGTTCTTCAGGAAACATGGAATCCTGACGCTTGCTATAGGTGTGGTTACTCAAGTTTCTTCTGCCCTGCAATAGTTGAAGAGATTGGTCGTCAGGCAAGGGGGTTATTGATCTGGGTGAAAAACCTGTTGAATTGCAAAATTACTTTACTTCACATATCTACACCTAATCTCCTTTGTCTCCAACTGTGTAAAAATGATATTTGCATATACCTTTATAATGTTTAAAAACAAGTAGTGAATTGTCTACTGTTGCACTCTTGGACAATCAGCTAAGTATCTTGCACCATAAATCTTTTAATAATAGTGGCCGGAGACTTTAATGTGATGCTGGAACCATTGTACAACTGTACCTCATCTATATCTGATGAGGAGGATGCCTGATGGCATATTCCAAAACTGGGTATTTCTTAGGTGAAGTGTTCAGTTTTGGCATTACAGTTGTTGGGTATTACATTGAGAACTGTCTTAAGGGCTTGTAATGGGCGGTCCTTATCTGATCAAGAAGGTGCCATTACCTATAATCGTTTGAATAGTCCAAGTAGGATCGATTGTATATTCTTATCCTTGTGTCTTTTGGCCCACCTGAGCGATGTGTCTGTAATGCAAAGGGGAGACAGTGACCACAATGCCCTGACACTGGAACTTGTAAGCCTATTTGAGCCTTATTCAGCTGAAATAAAGCTGAGTCTTCTGGGAAATGTAGTCCTCTCTAATAACAAAAAGTCCCTAAAATGGGAGTATGTGCAGGCCCACCTCAATATTTTAAAACAAGTATATGTAAATGTGGGCAATGCCATGGCACTGATGAATAAACTGCTGGTATAAGGTGTATCCCCCAGCCATATTATACATGTCCATGAGGAATTATTTGCTGTTACGAGGGATTTATTCTCTAAAGAATCTAGGAAACCAATAAGGGGTGGCCCTAAACAGCACCCATGATATAATGATAAGTGTAGGATAGTGAAAGCTTCACTCTTGGGGTGCATAAAAGCAGGAGACCAGAGCAGAATCCCAAAGGTTCTGTGAATATATAAGAACGAGCTTAAATGTGCCAAAAGTGTCAGGGAGGCGGGGGTTTGGGCAGACTTGACACTTGGTGTGAGGATGGAGGACTCCAAAGCATTCTGGGCCATTGTAGCACGTGGCAGTCGCTCTGTGATTAGCCCAGTAGCCTTCCATATTGGATCAAGCAAGTGGGTTAAACACTATGCAGAATTGTATTTTGCTAAGGATAGCATTGGAGATGGTGGTGGGAGGAGTGAAATCCTCCTAGTCCTCTACTGGATCAATCAGATATACTTGAAATAACTTACGCTGATTCCCTTGAGGCCCTGAAATCAATTATAGACAATAAAGCTCCGGGCCTGGACTATATCCCCTCGGAACTCTATGCCTCAGAACCTGATATTTGGGCTACTTATTTAAATCTACTATCAAAAGCAATCTTGAGACGGGGCCCAATTCCAAAATTTTGGCATAGTGCAGAGATCGTTCCAATTCATAAGAAAGTCCAGCGGGGCGAACCCAGGAATTATAGACTGATTAGCTTTATAGATGGGCTCCAGAGGATTTTCTGCCGACAGGTTCTGTTAAAATTATCTGAATTGGCTCAGTCAAATAACATATTTACAAACTTGCAAGCAGGTGTTCACCCGAAAGTAAGTACTCTTGACCAAACATTCAGGTGTAACCTGATTTATTGGAAAACAGTCCTGCTTGGGAAAGGCCACCTTACATAATTTCTGTTGACCTTAAGTCAGCCTTTGACACTGTCCCAAGACACAAACTGTGGGAAGTGCTTGGCAGTATGGGAATACCAACAAACATCCTAGATGCCTTAATAAAAAACCATGAGAACAATCAAGCACAAATGAGATATGGGAGAATGGGGAATAAACTGATTTAATCAAAATAGAGGGGAGTGCGACAAGGCTGCATTATAGCCCTGACTCTCTTATCTCCATTTATTAAAGGTCTTGCAGAGACTTTGATATTCTGAAATAATGATGCCCCTAGAATCAGTGGAATGTAAATACCAATGCTATTATTCGCAGACGACACCCTCCTTATCTCAAAAACTCCAAAAGGCTTGCAAGCAGTCCTAGATCATTTTTTACTGTTCCGCGCTAACCGTGGCTTAGAGCTGAATACAAGCAAAACGAAATAAATGGTGTTTAATCCCATCAAATCATTTCAAACATAATACTTGCCTATAATATCCCACTCGAGCAAATATCCAATTTTGTCTATTTTCATCCCACAATTATAGTTGGAAGGCCGTAATAACCAGAAGTCTGCTGAAACTACAGCAGGAGACTGGGGCAATTTTAAATAAGGGGAGAAAACTAAAATCAACAAGTATAACTCCTGCCCTAGAGGTATACAGGGTAAAGGCAAAAACACTGCCATCTACGGTGCAGAGCTCTGGGGCCACTCAGCCATAAATGAGCTATCTGTGGCCGAGAATAAGTTCATCAAGCACTTAACTAATCTTCCTCTCAGCACCCCAACACTTCCTTTGATGCAAGGTGTGGGCTTGTACCCGGTGACATTTACCGTTCAGTTGAGACCTCGGCCATTTTGGCACAGATTATGTTCAACACCAGAACTTGAACCTTAAAGATCTCCTCTTAGAGAACGTCTAAGTACAGTTGGGCATCTAAGGATCCCATGGTTGCTTTATGTTAAGAAAATGTTTAAATCTCTCGTCCTCGAGAGTCTGTGGGACAACCAAGATGATGCTCATCTGATACCAGCTGTCAAGGACCGATGTAGGGAGTATCTGTGGGGAGAAACAATTGAGAACTGCAAATCAGAGAATCTATCAGATGTATTTTTAGATTACAAGATTGCCATTTTACGAACCTGTATTGAATGTTATCCAGGGTTCTTTCCCTAGGCAGAAGTGTAGGTATGGGATTTTCCTAGCGCTTGAATTCACAGTTAGATGGGGAAAAATGGCTAATATTACCTGCCCACCCTGTGACAGTGCCCCTGAAACAATCTTCCATTTTGTTTTCTTTTGTGTGGCATATAGGGATCCTGGGTGAAAGTGGATTATTCCAGTGTGTAAACTTCTGGGTACAAGGACTCTTGGATCAGCCCTTAAGATATTAAAGGCAGATACATGTGAGGTGTTATTAGCTCAGCCAGTTTTCTGCATGCTGCCTGGCTTATTCGCAAAGTGCAGGAAGACCGTTCTAAGATTTAAATACTGCCTAATAGAAGTTTGAGTTACCCCAGATGAGGCCAGAAAGAATTGTGTATTTATTTTTTATTATTATTTTATGTGATCCTATTACCTCAGAGCATACAGCGTGCACTTGTTGTTAACTAGTATGGAAGCTGCCATTTCATTTTGTCTTCCTTTTACGATGTGTAGTGAGCTTTTTTAGGGAAATTTAATATCGAATATTGTGTACAGCAGGATTTTAGCATTATAGATCTCAAGTTCACTTTCTTTTATGTTGTTTTTAAAAAGGATGAAATCTTTACTTAATGCAACATATTTATGATATTAGGGCCCTTATTTATACTTTTTTTAGCGCCGCGTTTACCCCGTTTTTTGACGCAAAACGGCGCAAACGTACAAAATACAATTGTGGGGCATATTTATACTCCGTTTGTGCCGGAATTGCGTCGTTTTTTTTAACGCAATTTCGACGCAAAACTAACTCCATATTTATACTTTGGCGTTAGACGCGTCTAGCGCCAAAGTCCATGGAGTTTGCGTCATTTTTTAGCGTGGACACCTACTTTGCGTTAATGAGATGCAAGGTAGGCGTTCACGTCTAAAAAATCGACTCCGAGGCATGTGCGTCGGATTTATACTCCCGGGCAAAATTCACGCCCGGGAGTGGGCGGGTCAAAAAAAATGACGTACGGCCACTTTTGCGCCGTTTTTTAGCGCCTGCAAAAGGCAGGCGTTAAGGGACCTGTGGGCTCTGAAGGAGCCCAGAGGTGCCCTCCCATGCCCCCAGGGACACCCCCTGTCACCCTTGCCCACCCCAGGAGGACACCCAAGGCTGGAGGGACCCATCCCAGGGACATTAAGGTAAGTTCAGGTAAGTGTTTTTTTTTTTTTTTTTGTGGCATAGGGGGGCCTGATTTGTGCCCCCCTACATGCCACTATGCCCAATGGCCATGCCCAGGGGACAGAAGTCCCCTGGGCATGGCCATTGGGCAAGGGGGCATGACTCCTGTCTTTGCTAAGACAGGAGTCATTTCTATGGGGGTTGGGAGTGAAAAAAAATGGCGCAAATCGGGTTGAGGCGAAAAAATTGCCTCAACCTGACTTGCCCCATTTCTTGACGCCCAAGCTCCATTTTCCCCTACGCCGGCGCTGCCTGGTGTACGTCGTTTTTTTTAACGCGCACCAGACGGCACCGTCGGCTAACGCCGGCTAACGTCATTCAATAAATACGGCGCCTGCATGGTGCTTCAGAATGGCGTTAGCCGGCGCTAATTTTTTTGACGCAAAACTGCGTTAGCGCAGTTTTGCGTCAAAAAGTATAAATATGGGCCTGTATTTTGTAAGTTTGCGCCGTTTTTGCGTCAAAAAGCGGCGCAAATGCAGCGCTAAAAAAGTATAAATACGGTAGGTTTTTATGATGTACATTTTATGGATTGACATATCCGAAATAAACAAATAGTTGCTCAGTGAGAGCTTTCTTGATGATAACTGACCCACAAGCTTCGCAGATCTATTACACAGGCTCTCCCAGAGCTCAGCTCCTGGGATCGACCAGACTCACTCACAGGTTTGCTGCTGTATCACACAGGCTTACTCAGTGCTCAGCTCCTGGTAATACCCAGACTCATTCAGAGATGTGTTCCTGGATAACACATATGCTCAATCGGAACTCTGACTGATAATAACCAGAGTTTGCCTCTTGGTAATAGACAGTCTTACTAAGAAGTCACGTCCTGATAATGATCAGGCTCACTCGTAGCTTAGCTCCTAGTATTGCACAGGCTTGGAGCACTCTTCCTGTCCATGGCAGGATCACTCAGAGTTTCACTTATAATCTTACACAGGCTCAGTCAGAGCTCAGCCCCTGATTACTGCCAGTGATATGCTGCTATCACGAGGTGCCATAACAGGCCTACGGAGGCAGCCGAGGGCACTTAGGGAGTCTCAAAAAAGAACATGAGAAGTGATTGAGGTGCTTGAGTCAACAATTACAAACTAAGAACAGTGCCCAGGTAAGTAAAAGGATAATTTTTAGGTTTTGCCTCACTGGCGCCATCTCGCAGCTTTGAGGTAAATCTATTGTGGTTGTTTTCCCAAAAGGACATCTGGCATGCCGTCAAGACAAAATGGAAAACCTGCTTTTTTTTAAAATGTAACTTTTTTGTATTATTTTCTGCATACTAGGTTGTGAAAACACATAAACAATAAGCAAACCAAATGTATTACAATAGCAGTAATTGTACACAAATATTTCCCATCTAAAATAACAATAAGAAGCTTGGAGCCTTCTTCAAAGTCAGGAAGTGGAAAATAAAATATCAAAGTAGCACACGACTAAGAAGTAAAATCAACAAGCGAAATATAAGACGTTGGTGGGTCTGTGGGGTTGCATTCCCAGTTTATGACACACTCAGGGGCGGCTCCTCCGCTAAGGTGGAGGTGCGTTTCCCCACTGTTTTGTGCAGTGCAGAAGAAGGAAAAATAAAATGATAATAGCGAATGTTATTATCATTTTATTTTTTCTCGGGACCCAGGTTAAGGTGGGGCAGGGCTGGGCTGGAGGAGGGATGGAGGAGGAGTGCAGTGCACCATAAGTGCCAACATGACCGTTTGTCCAGCATTGTTGGGTCGTCCAAACGGTCATACACACTTAACATTTCTCCTCCCGACTGTATTGCACAGCCGGGAAGATACTGTGCACAGACTCCCACTCCCTGTCTGAGCGCCGAACCAGGCTGATCAGACCAATTACGACACCTCTGTCATGCTGGTGACAGCAGCGTCATGATTGGCTTAGAAGAGTCTGGGAGCCTGTGTGCTTCCATGCTGCCAGGAGTCGGGGAAAAGAAGAGGAGGAAGGAGAGATGGAACTGTCTCTCCTAATGGAAAAGGTAAGTGTTTTTTCTTTTCTTTTTTTTAATATCCCCTCACCCCCACCCCACCCCCTGTTGAGTAGCAGCTGCCACTACACACAGTTCTTGATATTTAGCAAATACTCTGCTGTGTGTGACCTAGTTGTAAGTAGTGCCTTGTCGTGGCTCATCTGGACATCGAATGTGGAGTCTAGGTGGAGTAAACTGGGGTGAACACGCTGTCACTACCAGGGTATCATAGTGGGTCTCATAAGAATAGATTGCAATACCAGTCCCTTTGCCTCTTGATTAGGGGGACCAGGTGCCCCGGAGTTGCCGGGCCAGTCCTGGTTGTTCAGCAGTTGACCAGGCAGATTTCAGCAAATTTGGCTTATGTCCCGGTTTTCAGAGTAAGTCGATTGTCAACCAACAGAAGTACGTTTTTATATGTTCCAAAGCAGGGCTAGTTAGCAGTTGTTCTCAGAAAGCAATTTAATTGACAGGTGGGACAGTGAAGTTAAAAATTCCACTTTATTTATTTTCTCAGTGCCTCCTCTGTTTTTCTAGGTTGATGTGTGCTGTCATCCTGTGCCTCCCAGGCTGATAAAAAATTGTAGTCCTTCTTCTATTTTAGTGAAATGTCCTGGTTTTTGTTTTTTTATACCTGATCACCCTACTCTTGATGCAAGTGCCAAGTTCAAATATAGGTCATTCATTAAGTGGGGAAATTGAACATGCCAGGAAGCAATACATTTTTAGGTTCAGCATACTGTCTGGTTGTGAAAAAAACCTATTATGACCCAGCAGTGGGCTTATAGTCCATTACTTGCTTACCATTGGTTGGCTTCATCACCACTCTTGTCTTCTCCTGTTTGTCCCTCCCCTGGGGCATAGCCTTTTTACCATGCTATTAATTTGGCTGACTTGTGTCCGTCCACTGCCGACTTTTAGGAAACTAATTTTTTCAGGTTGTTTCAGCATTGCATAAGTCTGTATGTGTTTTCTCTCTCTCTCATTTGCTGCTTCACCTCTAGGGCAGTAATAGCTCGGGGGAGTTACAGGGGGCGGAGCGGCGCACGGGGTGATGGAGAGGGGGGTGACATTAATAACATAAAAACTTTTTTTTTTTTAATTTACTGTGTCGCGCTGCTGATTCTCCGTCGTCCCTGCATCAGGCCAGGCAGGCCCAGGCTCCCAGCCTGTCCAGTGGCCAATCCTGACATTGCTCAAAGCAGCTTTAGGAGTGGCTGGGAGTGCCCAGCCAAGGCGCTCCCAGTAAGACTGGGAGCCTGTGCCTGCTCTTTCCAGCCCGGCAACACAGTGCCAGGCTGGAGAGAGCACACTGCACATATGTGTTTGGCCGGCCCAGGATGGCCGGCCAAACATACATGCGCAGTGAGGGGAGTGCACAGTGCACTCCCCTCAGTGCTCATCATCCCACATGCCCTGCGCCTTTAACAAGGAAAGGCTAATAAACTTAGTTTATTATCCTTTCCTTGTTAAAGGCTTTGCAGAGGTTGCTGCTGGTGGGGGGGAGGGGTGGAGAGGAGCAGCGCTCCTCTGTCATAGCAGAGGAGCCGCTATTGCTCTTAGGTTCCCCCCACCTTGTTTGCCACTTCTCCCATCAATCCCAGTCGTCTTTTTTTGAATTGTGTTTTTTTAAATCCCTCTTGCTCCCCTTCAGTGCCTCCCCTCTCTCCAACCACCATATCTCATTTGGGCAGGGGAAAGAGAGAATTTTTTTTGTATGCTTTTCCATGTGCTGTTGCATGCATTTAATTTTGATTTAATTAAGCCAGATTGCTGTCCGGGGGCATGATCCTATCATGTGGGTTAACGGTTTTGTTTACTGTCTTGTTTACAGCACAGACTGTTGCTCTGGAGGGCGCGACTGTTCTTTGCTTCCCCGGTTCTGATGCTAGTCTGAGCGCCAAACGTTTTCAGTGCCTGAATGTTTTGATTGCTTTCCTGTATTTCTGTGTTGCTATGACTGCGAGGGCCTTGCTGCGATCGAGTGAAGCTTCGTGAGATTTGGCTTTGTTATGTAGTTTCATACATTGTGCAGCATGCAAGTACTCCAAGAGATTGTTGTCCTTCTTTTGCGCGTGCACACCTTGTGGCCTCTCCTGTTTTCAGGTCGGCTGCATTCTTTTCTGTCAGTGTTCAATTATGCTGAATCAGGAGGTCATTTTCGTATTAGGGTGACATTTATAATGGGTCTAATCAAATGATGTTGATCAAGCATACTCCCCATCTGAGTGCTGATAAAGTATTAAAACAATCATATAAGCTGGTTTCCAACAGCTTCATTTCGTTTCTCGAGTGTTTTAAGCAAATGATTTTAGCAAATGCTCACGTTTCCGTGGTTTCTATATTAGAGGCATATTTTATATGAATTAATTTGTGTCCAAACTGAATCTATATATAACATTATTCTCCAGTTTTGATACTTCAACTTTGTCTTTGCTGTGAAGTCATTGAGCCTTTAAAGTTCTGTTGATTTCTGTACATTTTACAGTTTTTAGGTGTCTACAATTCAGTGAGCTTACACCCTGCCCACAGCATACCATTGGTTATTTTCGTTGCCACTCATTTGCAATCTTTCGATTGCTTAGCTCCCATAGGCTTCCCTTACTTTCTTTTGTTAGCTCCTCCCTGGAGCATGAGCCATGTACTGTATTCTATTGTGTTGTATTGTCACCTTTAAATAGTGCTTACTACCCCTATGTGGGAGGCTGAAGCGCTTGCCTGCATGGGTAGCATTTTACACCACATAGGGTGTTTGGTTTGAACCTGTGTGGGAGGTGTTTCCATGTTGTGCATTAGAACCACCAAGGTGCAGTTATTGTGTTATGGAACACAGCACTTAGCAGTGTGATGGTTGCACCAGTGTGAGAGGTAGGCATGTAGTTTATGGTTTTCAGTAAGCTGGCTGCTTTGAGCAGCTCTGCAGGTCCCTTTTTGGTATTTCTTATATTCATGCTCCACAGAGCTGGTTACTGTACTGGGTTGTCCATTCAGAGATATTTTGTTTCAAGTTTATGGTCCTGAGCAGGCTAAGGTTAAAGGTAGAAGTGGCAGAGACATCTGCTGGGATGGACTTTGATAATATCATCCCAAATCTGAATGATGTTATAAGATGCCAGGTAGTGGTGGCAGTATGTTGCTGGTTGGGACATGCAGCGTGTGACTAAATCTGAGTCCTCTGTTGCCCAGCTCTATATGGCAAATATCTTCTGTTATTCTGTGCCTACTCGCTAGTAGATGAGTAGTTTACTACTGTGGACTGGAATAGTATTTGGTGATGGATATGACATAACAGTTTTGACTTATGTGAGCGTAAGAGTGTGAATTAGGAAAATAGAATTTGCAGCCTGTTGAAATATAGTTGACTGACTGACTGTTGAGTGTTATGGTATTGGTTGTAGTGTGGGGTTTATATTGTCTTGCAATTGCATTATATAGCATTTATTACCCCTCACAAGGCATTGTGCTTTTACGCTGGGCAGCATGCTGCTCCAGGTCTTGGGGGTGTTTTTTTGTAGTCATTGTTGGTTATTGGTATTAGTCTTGTGCTCTACGAGAACCACTCTATGCCTTTACTCAAGTTTCTATATGGTAGATCACATAAGTAGGAATTAGGTGTGATATTTAGTGGGAGAGGGGGATATGAGTATTTCATGCACTGGTTTGCAGTATTAACCTCCTCCATTCCGAGGATGTAATGGTTACTCTCGTCTATGGTTGTCCTGTGCCAAGGATGTAACCATTACGTCCTGGCACTGACCCACAGGGAAAGCGCTAGCGTTCCCCCTGTGGGCCGCCCCCACACCTCCACAGCAGGGATGGCAGCAAAAGTGCTTTCGCTGCCATCCCTGACCCTCTCTCCATGGCATCTAATGATGTCAGTGCGTACTAGATGCCAGAGAATTAAAAAAGATAGAGGGACGGGGGCTGCCAACCGCTATGGGCATGGGTATGTCCCCCACCCTAACTGAAAAGGGTAACAGTCTTTCAGCCCCTCCCCCTGCAAACTAAAGCATCTCATCCCCATGGCAAGCAAGAGGACATTTGACTCTTTTGGGTTTTGATTTAAATATGGGCCAAGAGAGCTTGGCCAGCTCCCAATATTGTCCCACTTGCAATGGTGAGCGGCTGCACTTTTTGGACTTTGGTACACTGCCACCTGGAAAAACCTACCAGACCTAGACACATCTGAAAACTAAACATCTGGGTGAGTCCAGGGTGGTGTTGTGCACATGTACCCCACACCATTTTCTTCCCACAATGCCCTGCAAACCTCCATCTTTGCCCGAAATCATGCATTTTCCCTACATTTCTGTGATGGATCCTTCTGAAATCTGCAGGAATCCACAAAATTCCTACCACCCAGGATTGTCGCATCTGCACTGATAAAAACTCTGCCCCACTTGTGTGGGTGCCCAAAGCAGAGTCAGCCTAAAAACATTTTTAAAAACTGCCCTTTTGGACCTGTTACGGTTCCACCTCCATTTCTACATGTTTTTGGCACTTCCTTGTCACAGGCACTTGGCCCACCTACACAAGTAAAGTATCATTTTTATCAGAAGACGGAAAGGAATGCTCAGTGGTAGGAATTTGTGCCGGTGTGGTGACCCAAAAATGGGATTTTCTAGATAAATTTGAGATTTGCAGGGGATTCTGGGTAAGAAAATGCTGGGGGATCCATGCAAGTCACACCTCCCTTGGACTCCCTTGGATGTCTAGATTTCAGAAATGTCTGGATTTGCTAGGTTTCCCTAGCAAACCCAGACATTTAGGGTTTTCCTAGACTGCCGAGCCCAAGACCAAAAACGCAGATGCCCGCCTTGCAAAAACAGTTTTTTTTGTAATAGATAATTCTGATGTATCCACATTATGTTTTGGGCCCCTCCCTGTTGCGGGCACTAGGCCTATCCACACAAGTGAGGAACCAGTTTTATCAGGAGACTTGGGGGAATGTTGGGTGGAAGAAAGTTTATGGCTCCTCTCAGATTCCAGAACTTTACATCACAGCAATGTGAGTAAAATTTGTTTTAGACAATTTTGAGGTATTCTGGGTAGCAGACTCTGATGAGAACCACACAAGTCACCCCATCCTGAGTTCCTTAGGATGTCTTGATTAAAAAAAGGTAAAGGTTTACTAAGTTTCCCTAAGTGCCAGCTGAGCTAGAGCCCAAATTCCACAGCTAGGCACTTTGCAAAAAAACACACCAGTTTTTAGTAAAAAAATGTGGTGGGCCACGTTGTGTTTTGGCGCGTTTCCTGTTGCCGGCACACAATGAGGTACCATTTTTTTGGGGAGACTTAGAGGAGTGCTGGGTGGAAGGAGGTTTGTGGCTCCCCTCAGATTCTAGAACTTTCCGTCACCGAAATGTGAGGAAAAAAGTGTTTTTGGGCCAAATTGTGAGGTTTGCAAAGGATTCTGGGTGACAGAACCTGGTGAGAGCCCCACAAGTCACCCAAACCTGGATTTTCCGAGGTGTCTAGCTTAAAAAAATATACAGGTTTCCCTAGATGCCGTCTGAGCTAGAGCCCAAAATCCAGAACTAGACATGTTGCAAAAAACATGTGAGTTTTCAGTGTAAAAATGTGATGTGTCAATGTTGGGTTTTGAGGCATTTACTGTCACGGGCACTATTCCTACCCACACAAGTGAGGTACCATTTTTATCAGGAGACTTGGGGGAATGCTGGGTTTGAAGGAAGTTTGCGGCTCCCCTAAGACTCCAGAAGTTTCCATCACTGAAAAGTGAGGAAAAAGTGTTTTGCTAGCCAAATGTTTGAGGTTTGCAAAGAATTCTGGGTGGCAGAACCTGGTGAGAGCCCCCACAGGTCACCCCATCCTGTATTCCCATAGGGATCTAGTTTCTAAAAATGTACACGTTTGGTAGGTTTCCCTAAGTGCTCGCTGAGCTAAAGCCAAAAATTCACAGCTAGATACTTTGCAAAAAACATGATGTGTCCACATTGCGTTTTGGAGCGTTTTCCTGTCAGGAGCACTAGGCCTACACATGCAAGTGAGGTACCATGTTTTTCGGGATACTTGGGGGAATACAGAATAGAAGAACAAGTGTTATTGTCAAAAGTCTTTCTTTACATTTTTGCCTTTCAAATGTAAGACACTATGTAAGAAAGAAGTCATTTTGAGACATGTCCAGTAATTCACATGCTAGTATGGGACCCCCGAATTCAGAGATGTGCAAATAACCATGGCTTCTAAACTCCATATCTTGTGCCCATTTTGGAAATGCATAGGCTTCCTTGATACCTATTTTTCACTCTTTATTTTTTACCAAAGTAATTGCTGGATACCCGGTATACAATGAAAACCCATGGCACGGTGCAGCTCATTTATTGGCTCTGGGTACCCATGGGTTCTTGATGAACCTACAAGCCCTATATATCCCCACAACCAGAAGGGTCCAGCATATGTAACAGTATATTGCTTTAAAAAATCTGCCATAGTTGGAATAAGTTACACAAGAAAACGTAGAAAGAAATGGCTGTTTTATCCAACTCAGTTTCAATATTTTTTTATTTCACCTGTTACTTTCTATAGGAAAACCCTGAAGGATCTACACAAATGACCGCTTGCTGAATTTAGAATTTTGTCTACTTTTCGGAGATGTTTAGCTGTCCGGGATCCACCGTTGGTTTCACATCCATTTCTGTCACTAACTGGAAGAAGGCTGAAAGCACAAAAAGTAGTAAAAATTCCTAGTAAAATGCCAAAACTGTTTTGAAAAATTTGGTTTTCTGATTCAAGTCAGCCTGGTCCTGAAAGCCGATACTATGGTGATTTTAGCACTGCAAATCCTTTGTTGATGCCATTTGCAGGGAAAAACGCAGATACTTTCTCCTGCAGCACTTTTTTTCCCATATTTCCCCAAAAACCCCACATTTAGCTGTATTTTGGCTAATTTCTTGGTCTCCTCCAAGAGAACCCACAAACTCTGGGTACCTTTAGAATCCTCAGGATGTTGGAAAAAAAGGACGCAGATTTGGTGTGGATAGCTTATGTGGACTACAAGATAATGGGGCCTAAGTGCAAACTACCCCAAATAGCCAAAAAAAAGGCTTGGCACAGGAGGGGGGAAAAGGCCTGGCAGCGAAGGGGTTAATAGATGAGCTACAGGAAATTAGTTATTGTCACGGTGAGAAATTGTGATCTTTGAAATAAGGTGTGGGCAACTTGCAGAGAAACAATAATAATGATTAAGGCAAACATGCGTGTGATTTAAAGTAGATTGTACTGTTCTTCCTCATCTTTGTTCCCTGTTCCTCTTTCTGCAGCGCACAATTTGTTTTTTCATAAGCGTTTCAACATTATTCATAAACGTGCAATGTGCTTTCCTACTTTTAACATAGGCATATGACTTCTTATTTATGTTGTTTTCATCCTATTCGCTGTCTCTATTGATGCTTTAGTTACTTGCACTCACAACTGTACTGCTCTAGGCAATTCTACTCTACACTACTCCACTCTATGCCCCTCCACCCCACTCCACTCTACCTCACTCCACTCTATGCCACTCCACTCTATGCCATGCCACTCAACACTATGCCATGCCACTCTTTTCTATTCTACGCCAATCCACTCTATGCCACTCTACACCATCCTACTCCACTCTACAGCACTCTACTCTGCGCCATTCCATTCTACCCCTCTTCACTCTATGCCACTGTACTCTCCACCATTCTACTCTATGCCACTCTACTCTATATCAGGCCACTCCACACCACTCTAAGCTACTCTACTCCACTTTATGACACTGTCCTCCACTCAACACCACTCTACTTTACTACATTCTACGCTAGGCCACTCTACTCTCTGCCATGCCCCTCCACTCCACACAATGCCTCTCTAAGGCATTCTGCGTCACACCATTTTATGTGACTCTCTTCTACATCACTCTTCTGCCCTCTACACTACTCCGCACCACTCTGCTCTATGCCACTCCACTGTACGCCACTCCACTCTACACCATGCCAATCCAGCCACTCTACTCTATTTGCCACTCCACTCTATTCCACATCACTCTTTATGCAACTCCATGCCATGCTACACCATTCACTCTACTCTATGCAACTCTACTTTATGCCACTCTATCCTACACCACTCCATACCTTTCTATTTTATGCCACTCTACTCTACACCACTCTACCCCATGCCATTCTAGTCCACTCCACACAATGCCACTCTATGACACTCCTCTCTACACCACACTACTCTACTCTGCACTGCCCTACTATGCCACGCCACTCTATTCCGCTCCACCCCACTCTACTCTGAGCCACTCTACTCCACGCCACACTACTCCACGCCATCTGCTCTGCGCCACTTTACTCTATGCCACTCTACTTCACTCCACTTTATTCCAGTCCACCTCACCTTGTGCCACTCTACTCTAAGCCACTGTACTCTATACTACTCTGCTCTATGCCACTTTACTCCACGCAACTCCATCTATACCAATCTAATCTCGCTCCTCTATGCCACTCTACTCCTGTCTAGCCACTGTACACATTCTATTCTACTCTATGCCACTCTTCTCTACACCACTCCATTCCACTCTGCATCACTCTACACCACTCTACTCTATGCAACTCCAATATATTCTACACCACTCCAGTCTATGCCACTCTACTTTACACCACTCTACTCTACTCCATGCCACTCTACGCCACTCTACTGTACACTACTATACTGTATACTACTTCACTCTACGTCACTGTACCTTACATCACCCGACTCCAAGCTACTCTACGCTACTTTATACCACTCCGGCCACTCTATACCACTCCACACTACTTCACTCTCCTCTGCACCACTCTAATCTACACCACACCACTAACTTTTAGCCATACTGAACAGCAGTCACCCTGCTGTATAACATGGCTAAAAGACATTGGCAAAGTCAATAACTGACACATATGCGAGTCCTATTTACTTTCCCAATGCTTGTTGTTATATTGAGTTTTGTTACATTGCTTCACTGTCAGGCAGTTTCAGTGTGATTAATGCTTTGTGGAAGAACAGACTCTTACTGAGCATCAGTATCTTTCTAATTCTAGACAGAACGCTAACAACAGAAGGATGTTTTAGAAAACTCATTTCAGGGTGTCAAGCAAACTGTGCCCATGGGTTTCATTTGTTGGCCAAAGTTTTTAGGTCTTGCCTGCTAGACTGAACATGCACAGTTGTAAGAAATAGTGTTCGCATACAGCAGGCTTAGAGTTCGCCTGTTTATTACCATTGGTTGGCTTCATTGTCACTTTCATTTTCTAGATTCTTATTCATTAGTGTGTGTGGGCTTTCCTTCCTCTTTTTGTGCTTGTTTGGCACACAGACAAATTACTGTGTCCTTACACTGCTCGATTCTTAGGTGCTCCTTTTTTCTATGAGCTATGAGACTGCATGTGATTTCCACCTGTGTCCCTAGCGTGTTTCTCTTCCCTTCTCCACAATGTTCTCTATGCCCATATGCTTCTCTCCCAACCCCTCCGTGATGCATTTGTACAAACACCCTCCATTTTGCTTTCGTAACCCCATGTTGCTTTTGCGCCCTCCCCATCTGTCTTGGTCTCTCGAACTGCTTTGCCCCCATGTTTCTTCCAGGCATTCCACTGTGCGTATTGTTTTCCTGCCCGCTTTCCAAAAAATCCTTTTGTGCTTTTGTTTCTTTTTATTTTCCAATCCAATTTGAATTACAAAATGAAAACAAAAAAAGTTTAGCCATTCTGCACCTCATCATTAATGTTGTACAGTATACCTGAGTGTGCTCTAGGCTTATCTTTGAGGTTTGTGTTACCAGGGTAAGGTTCTTAGGGGCATATTTATAATCCCCTAGCGCAACCTTGCGCCATGTTAGCGCCATTATTTTTTACATTAATGTGGCCCAATGAGGCCGAATTCCCCACATCGTATTTACAGAGTGGCACAATGCATGCCACTCTGCGCCAGGCATAATGTATGCAAAGGGGGAGTTCCCCCGTTGGGGGGCTGAAAACATGGGGCAAGGAAATCTATGAGATTTCCTTGCGCCAATTTTTACAGCACTTTTAACGCCTGCTCAGAGCAGTCGTCAAAAAGGGGCTTCCATTATTTTGAATGGGCCTCTATGTACTCTGCAGGAGTAGTGCCAATATTTTGGCGCTACTCCTGCAGAGTACATCAATAGCGTAATGAAAAATGACGCTATTGCCCCATACCCTGCGCCATGGTGAGCCGTATTTTAAATATGGTGCACACATGGTGGCAGTAGGGGGGCACTTAGGGGTGCAGGTAAAGTGGCGCTGCACTAGGTGCAGCGCCACTTTCCATAAATCTGCCCCTAAATTTCAAATTGATTGTTTTTGCACCATGCAGATACTCTGAGTTGAAAGAATGATCAAATCACATTTCAGTGATAATTTACTGTCTTTATGCCTTCACATGTTGCTGTGATTGCAGGGTCTTGAAGCTTTTGTTCCTTTCATTGTTTAGAAAGTTTTGTAACTTTAAAGGCTCAGTGCTTGTTAAGGATGGACCAATTGCACATTTTTAAAAACTTGATGTTGACCTTTTACGTGATTGTTGTTGAAAAATCTCTTGTGTTCAATACAAATATTTAGGGTGGACTTTAAATCTGCATATTGCTCATGATTAGTTCAATTTCCAATCTGTTTCATTATCTTGGTTTCTGTTGGATGGCTTTCTTTCCTCTTCTGTAGTGTGTGCCCTTTTTTCATCTTCTTTAAGCAATACATAGTCCATGTGTTTCCTGCTCTCCCCTCATGTGTTGCTTCTCCTGTCAGGTCCCCCTTTGTACTGTTTGTATTGCTCTTTCCTCAACCCCAGCCAGTTTGGTTCCTCCACCAATTTGGACCTAGCCATATGCCAATCAGCCTTGACCCTGTTTCCCATGGGAACAGTCCAGCCCGAACTGCCAGGCAGCATCCTGGGACCAGGTTTGGGGTATCACCCCTCATCAGCCAGGCTAGCTTGAATCCAGTGGCACAGTGAGCCCGGTACCCACGTCTGGGCATAGTCTGCGCTCTTAAGGCAGCAGATGCAAAAACAACAAAGTGATGGGTGGAATGCTTGAATTAATCTTGGCTACTGGCAATTGCTCGGGCCGCATCCTAATCCATTGTTTTATTGCCCACCACACCACCCTACTTTGGACCCAACCATATACAAACCAGTCTGACACTTCTCCCCATGGGGGCAGCCAAGCCTGAGCTGCCAGGCCAGGTCCTCTCTGGATCAGAAACAAGCATTCTGGGACCGGTTTCAGAGTATCACCCCTCAGCAGCCAGGCTAGCTCGAATCTAGTGACATAGTGAGGCCGTACCCCACGTCTGGGCACACCTGGAGCACTTTGTGTGGAAAATGCAAAAACAGTTTAATCTGTCTGAGCAATTCCTGATTGCTCCATATTCCAAAAACAACAAGGTGATGCATGAAATGTTAGAATTATTCATAGCCACTGGCAATCATTTGGAGAAGCACTCCAGTCCATTGTTTCTTGCTCATCATGCCACCTCAGGTTAGACCTAGCATATACAAACTAGTCTTGACCCTGTCCCAGTATGAACATTTGAGCCTGCACTGGCAGGCCAGGCCCTCCAGGAACTGGAACACAGGTAACCCAAGATCGAGTGTAGCTTGATTCCAGTGCATAGTGGGCACGGGTCTCATATCTGGCCATACTCATGACACTTAGGATGTCAACTACAACAATAAGGTGATGGATGGAATGCTAGAATTAATCTCAGCCACAGGCAATCGCTCAGGGCCGCAATCTAGCCCATTATTTTTTGCACACCATGCCACCACAGTTTGGACCTAGCCAAATGCAAATCAGTCTTAACCCTGCTTCAATATGAATAGTCCTTCCTAAACTGCCAGGCACCCCATTCTAAGCAGCAGAATCCCAGCATGGAGAGTAAAAAAGATTCCCACATGATCATATAACAATTCTTAGACATTAACCCGAGAACTTTTCGAACTTTGGAACAGAGACAAAATATGTGCTAGAAAGTGCCCTCGTCCCCACATCCTCGGAGGTACAGCATTGTAGTACCCTGGTAAAGCAACCTCTGTAAAATAACTGTAAAATAATCTGCTGAACAAATCTAAAGCTAACTTTTATCACTACTCCCCTGTGGTGTACCATTGCCTCCATGTAACCCAAACCACTGATTGGACCACATCAGTTGTCCATTTAACTGACATTGTCATATATGTCAACAAAATTGCTATCTGGTACTTACTTGCCTGTATTAACATACTTTGGGATTGCAAATATCTGTAAAATTCCACTTTGGCCAATCCATATTCTGCTTGAATTTTTGAAGAATACTTCATGCTTGTTGATCCCAGAAACCCCATATTCTCCAGTATTGGATCTTTCATAGATTCACATGCTTGAATCATCCCCATCGTTGAGGTGGGAGCCTCACGGTAACTTTAAATACACAAAGCAGTAAGTTTGAAACCAGTAGGCCTCAGTAGGCCCCGTAGGATATTTTATAGCCTATCCACCTTGTTTTGTGAAAAGACCCAAACTTCAGTGCCAACTAATCAGGATTCAGCCCCCTCCCAAACACTCCCAACAGAGGCTGACTTCCCTCAGATTTTCTACCGCACGTCGTGTGAAGGGAGTCTATCTGAGCTCTGCTCAGTTTACCTTTTTTATGACTGAAAATTGTTTCTCTCAAGAACCCAGCTTTCCAGCTTTATCATGTCTGAAAAGACAAAAAAGGGTCTGTTCAGAGACTGTGGCAGTTGTGGGATGAAGAGACTACATGTTGATGACCCCCACAAGAAGTGCATCTACTGCCTACATCCAGACCACAAGGTGAGAGACTGCAAGATCTGTCGTACCTTTAGTCACAAAACCCTCAAAGACCGTGAGGGTAGGCTTCTCTTGTGGCTGCAGAAGGAGAAAGCCATGGAGCATCCTTCCTCAGACGAAAGCGAAGCGTCATCTCATGCTTCTCACTCCCAAAAAAGAACAGGTGAGAGAGGAAGATTTCCTGATGAGCCACTGAGGAAGATGGCCAAAAGGATGAAGCAGGTCTCTACTGAGGCAAAAAAGGGTGTTTCCCAGTCAGAGACCCACACAAGTGTCAAAGCCCAGCTCACCTGAGTTCTTGTTCAGTTCTGATGGAGGTTGAAGACAATCCGACCCCACCCTGAAACTGCTTGTTCCAGCACACTAGTTTTTTAAAACAGTGCACTAAGAACAGAAGCTCAAGGGAAGGGGGGAAGTGGATAAAATAAAAAAGAGAGACAACACCGTTCTTGCGTTTCCACTGTTGAAGTGCTGCACAAATCTGCGGCCCTTTCTGACTTCTGTAGAAACTGGTGCCTAATGAAACATAAACAAAGAACAGATAAGTGCAACCTATTCCTAAATGGGTTCCTGACTATCCCTTTATTTATTAGAAATTCTCTTCTAAAAGTACCTCTTGGATCCTGGTCTCTAGTTTCCAGGTTTGGAATGTGTTACTGCTCTGGGATGTGCTTTCTATTACTGTAAAGCTTCTAAAACATTAAACAAATACCGTTATCAGAATTACCAATATCAAACATTCATCATAATATAACTAAAGCCTAAATTCCCAATAGCAGACTCACTTTTCCCATATTTCCAGAATCTTTTATAAAACAAATACTGTACTTTTACATCAAAATACAGCATGTAATTTGTGCAAGTCCTTGATTTACTGTTTGCCTTGCTGTTAATGGTTTCCACTGTTCGATTCTTAAAGGTTCCATGAGAAAAAACAATGTTTGCTTCACAAAGTTCTGCAAAATATTCTTGTAACAAAGAGTTTGAATCACAATGTTCGTGGAAGGTATTTCGTTTCAAATTGTCTATACACAAATCCAGAAATTGTTGTCAAAGTTCTTTCAGGTAATAAAAGGTTTTGCACTTACTTGTTGCTGGCAAGAGATACTGATCAGTCTAACCTTGTCTTCTTTCTCTTTTGCAGGTTACTCATAGGAGAGAGGCTGAAGCAAGGAGGAACCGGAAACCGGAAGAAGGAAGAGCCAGAAGCTGCGCCCATTGAAGTCAATGAAAGTCTGTAAAGAGCAGGAGTGCCAGCGCCGAGGGATCTGTTCTCAGGTAAGCGGGAGGTAGACGAGCACAAGCACTGGGTGAGGCTCGGGGGATGCCTTTTATAGACAGGGCTGGGTGTGGTTTGAAGGGCTGGGTGTGGTCCTCACATGCCGCACATGTTCTTGGAAGGTGTGCAGAGCTGGGTGTGGTTTGAAGAGCTGGGTGTGGTCCTCACATGCTGCACATGTTCTTGAAAGGTGTGCAGAGTTTCAGTTATTATACAAATGAGTTGGATTAACACATGGCCTAGGGAGGAGTAGTTTAAAGAAGCCTTGGTAAAAGCAAGGCCCAATGTGTAAACAAAACAGCACATTAAACAACATACACAGAACCCTAGGGGGCGGGGGGGGGGGGAAGGTGAGATAACAAGAAAGGCTTTCAATAGTAAGTTTAAAAGGGAGCTATTACAGAACCCACTAGTGCAGTGAGAGGGGACATGCTCTTTGCTGTGTACAAACCCTAACAACAAGTTTGCCAAAAAAGGTTCGTTCAGAGCCTACTTCGCCTCTACACAGGAAGAGTACAGCGAAAAGGGCATCCCTGTCTCTGTCACCCCAGAAAGAT
Source organism: Pleurodeles waltl (assembly GCF_031143425.1). Classification (NCBI taxonomy): domain Eukaryota; kingdom Metazoa; phylum Chordata; class Amphibia; order Caudata; family Salamandridae; genus Pleurodeles; species Pleurodeles waltl. The sequence continues at coordinate 1,326,064,103 of NC_090446.1, read as the reverse complement.
CCGGAAAAATTCTCTTCAGGTAAAAGGCACCCGTCGACGACCACCCCGTCGATGACGGTGTCAACGGTGACATCAACGACAGTGGCGTCGACGTTTACAACGGCGGTCTCACCGATGATCATGATGTCATCACCATTATCGTCGACGACGATAATTACAGCAAAAATATTTAAAAAAGCTTCGTCGACAAACACGTCGTCGACGGCGGAGGCTTCGTGGGTCCACCAATCAACGAAGGCACTTCCGTCGATGAAGCACCTCTCGATGAGGTTTAAGAAGGGCACACCGGCGATACAGGTGCCGACAGCGGAACCGTCGACGAAAGCACTGTCAACGAAGGAGCCGTCGACGAAGAAACCGTCGACGAAGGAACCATCGACGAAGGCACTGTTGACAAAGGCACCGTCGACGAAGGAACCGTCAACGAAGGAACCGTCGATGAGGGAACCGTCGACGAGCATATCGTCGACAGCAGTGACAATGTATAAACCATCGACCCTCCAGTGTACTCCACCGGACCAATCGTCAACAATGATGCCTTACTCTCAAGACAATTCAGCAAGATTCTTGCCTCTTTCATTCATCACCATGGGGGACAAATCTTCTGATATTCTTCCAATGCATACCTCCCCGAGCAAAGTATTGCCATATCCCCTGCAACATCTCTTGGATGATGATGACACATACTCCCAAGACGAGGGAATGTTTGGTGCAGCGAGTAGCTCGTCTCAGCTGCATGTAAAATGCCAGGACTTTGATGAGGAAGATGAAGAGCAGTACCAGCCCAACTATGCTTCAACGTCATACCACCCGGCAGAACAACAATTATCCCTCTCCATGCCAAGCACATTGGTGTCAGACCTTCAATCTATGCTCAATAACTACTACAGAAGGTTTCCACCATCAACATCTACCACACCACCCAGCCCTGAAACCTACCAGATGCCTCATCAAATCCCGAGGACCAGTCTCCCGGAGATGCCGCACGCTGGCATACCTTTGAGTAGCCAAGCGCAAGAAGCTCATCCCTCGTTGGACGACGAAAGGGAAGAGGGTGAGTTAAGAGATTCAGTGACCAGTGAATGGGATGATTACCTCGTCCCCACACCATCTCCACCTCCAGCAGGTCCAGTGGATTCACCTCCAGAGGACATAGGAGGTTTTCATAATTTGATCAAGAGAGCGGCAAAGCGATTTGGCCTTTCTATGATCTCTCATGAAACAGAGTGCTTCCTTTACGACTTCAAGGAGCCATCAAAGAGATCGGTAAGAGCGATACCGATAGTAGATTTCTTATGGCAGGAAGGGTTGAAGGCGATGAAGAATCCAGCGACAGTGCCTTCACAAATGCCAAGGCTAGAAAAGAAATATAAGGCCTCGGATGATTCTCCGGCCTGTTTAGTGTCGCAACCGAAACCGGATTCGGTGATATCGCAAGCAGCGCAACAACGTTCTAGAAACCCTTCCACACCTATAGCATCTCCCGCAGACAAAGAAGGGAGGAGATTAGATAATATCGGAAAAAAATTATCCTCTGTAGCGGCGGTCACAGTCAAGGCAGCTAATTCCCTCGCCATCCTAGGGAGATATGATCGCCAGATGTGGGCAGACATGTCTGCTTTCTTGGATCTCTTGCCTGAGGATGTCAAGGTGGAAGCGAAGAAGGTGTTGCAGGAAGGAGAACGGATTGCGGCAGAGATTATAGACAGCGCAATAGACATTTTCTTAACTGGTTTTAGACAATTGGCTGGTGCAGCAGTCTTACGTAGGCAATGATGGCTAAAGGCTACATCATTTCGACCGGAGGTCCAGAGCCGTGTTCTCGACATGCCTTTTGACGGTGAAAGTCTGTTTGGGAAGCATGTCGACGACATGTTACAAGCCATCAAAACGTATACTGATACGGCTAAATCATTAGGCACCTTACAGTATAAAAAGCAACCTTTTCGTTGAGCAAGGGGAAGAGGAGGTTACTCCTTTCGAGGGGGCTACCATCAGTACAGACCCCAGTATCAGTCTTCCTCCACAGGATCCCGACAACAGTACCACCAGCAACAGCAGCATTACAGGTTGCCACCGGCCGCGGCCTATAAACATCCAGCGAGAGGAAGAGTGGCTGCCCGAGGAAGGGATACGGGCAGGAAACAATGACCTACCAGCCATACCAGCAGTCTTCCCCTCACCAATCTCGAGGTTTGGAGGTCGCATCACTTCTTATTTCCTTCAATGGGTGGCAATGACATCAGACAGGTGGGTGCTCGATATAGTGGCCAGAGGCCATACTCTGGAATTCACACAGACACCACCAGCTGTTCCCCCATCAGGCCCTCCGCCCGAGGGTGAACCAACTCCTCAAGGAAGTGCAAGTGATGCTGGGCAAAGGAGCGATAGAACTGGTCCCTTTTTCTCAGAGGAACAGGGGATTCTATTCCCGCTTCTTTCTCGTAAAGAAACCCTCCGGGGACTGGCGCCCCATTCTGGACTTAAGAGCACTAAACAAGTTCCTAAAGAAACAATCGTTCAGGATGGTAACACTACAGGATGTCTTGCGCCTTTTAAATACTGGAGATCTGATGGCATCCCTAGACCTCCAGGATGCTTACTTTCATATTCCAATACACCGCAACCACCGCAAATTCCTCAGGTTCAAGGTAGCTGGTATGCACCTCCAATTTCGAGTTCTTCCATTCGGTCTAAAATCGCCCCCCAGAATTTTCACGAAAATGTTAGCTCCGGTAGCAGCACATCTCCGCCAGTCAGGTATGCAGGTTTTTCCCTACCTAGACGACTGGCTCATAAAGGCACCTTCAAAGCCTCAGGTGGTACGTCATATTTCGGTTTGCCTCCAATTGTTAAACAGCCTGGGGTTTGTCGTCAATTATCAAAAATCTCAGCTTCACCCCACACAAGTATTACATTTCTTAGGAGCAATACTAGACACGGTCCACAGCAAGGCGTATCCGTCTCACGAGAGGAAACAAAAACTAACCTCCTTAGCACGCAGACTCTCTACAAAAAAGTTAGTTTCAGTCCGCACCTACAAATCATTGCTAGGAATCATCTGATCATGCATTCCGCTAGTCCCAGATTGCAGGCTCCATATGCGACCCCTGCAAGAACAATTGGATGTACAGTGGACTCAGATGCGCGGTTCGTTCGAAGACAGAATTCGCATGACACCTCTAATGCAAACCACCATGAAGTGGTGGGCAACGCTGACCAATTTGTCCAACGGACTCACATTCCTTCATCAAGTACCCAGTTACATAGTAACAACGGATGCCTCTCTCGAGGGTTGGGGTGCACACTGCCAAGATCTGCAAATCAGCGGATCTTGGAATGCAAAAGAGGTTCGGCTCCACATAAATCACCTGGAGCTCAAAGCGATAGACCTAGCTCTAAAAGCTTTTTTGCCAAAACTTCAAAATTTAAGCATCTTAATCAGAACGGACAATACGACCAGCATGTTTTATCTAAACAAGCAGGGGGGCACAAGATCTCTACAACTCTCCCAACTGGCTCAGGATATCTGGAAATGGGCCATCAAGCACAACATGTCGCTCAAAGCGGAGCATGTGCCAGGACAAACCAACGTTCTGGCAGACACCCTGAGCAGGACAGTGATACCATACCATGAATGGGAGCTAGACCAGGAACTTCTCGATCGACTCTTCCTTTTATGGGACAAACCAAATATCGACCTGTTTGCCACACTCGAGAACAAGAAATGCCAGTATTATGCAAGTTGACTTCCCCAGAAAGGGTTGTGGGGCAATGCGTTTTCAATTAGATGGTCCGGGGTCTATGCCTACGCTTTTCCTCCGATCCTGCTCATACCAAGAGTCATCAACAAAATGAAGATGGAGGGGTGTCGCCTTCTATTGATAGCTCCCAGGTGGCCCAGACAGGTCTGGTACACGGAGCTCCTAATGCTCTCCGAACAGCCACATGTGCAACTCAAACAGAGTCCAACCCTCTTGACGATGCACCAGGTACAAGTCAGGCATCCAGATCCGTCATCTCTTCACTTGTCGGCTTGGCTCCTGAATTCAATGAGTATGTAAATCTGAACATTTCCTCTGAGTGTAGAGACATTTTAGCCAAAGCTAGAGTGGCCACTACCAATAAAACTTACAAACTTAAATGGAAACGTTTTTGTATATGGTGTGCAGCGGAAGGTATACATCCGATTTCCTCTCCTCCAGAGCAGATACTACCATATCTGTTGCTTTTGGCAAAGTCAGGACTTTCATACTCCTCCATTCGAGTGCATCTGGCAGCAATCTCGAGATACCGTAGATCACAACACATGGTCTCATTATGCTCCACCAGGATTGTGAAACAATTCATGAAGGGCCTGTTCCGTGTTTTCCCACCAGTCCGGAAACCTCCGCCGTTATGGTCCCTGAATATTGTATTAATGCAACTCATGAAAGCTCCCTTTGAGCCGATCCACAGAGCCGATCTAAAATGCATCTCATGGAAGACAGCATTACTACTAGCTCTTACTTCAGCTAAAAGAGTCAGCGACATTCAGGCCTTCACTACAATTTACAAATTCCGGTGTAATCCTGAGGACAAATCCTGAGTATATCCCAAAAGTTCCTTCAACCTTTCACTTGAATGAACCAGTCATCTTAAAAACCTTTTTTCCAAATCCACAAACGGTAGCGGAAAAGACATTACATTCCCTGGATATAAAAAGGTGTCTAAAATTTTACTTACAGAAGACACAAGTCATACGTCAGTCTGACCAATTATTTGTTGCATTTGGTGAAACAAGAAAGGGCCACGCAGTGTCCAAACAGACTATAGCCAGGTGGATTGGCCTGGCAATCCAATTCTGTCATGCTAAGGCTGGTAAACCGCTCCACAACAAAGTGAGAGCCCATTCTACAAGATCGGTAGCCACTTCGGCTGCACTCTTTGCTGTGGTGCCACTGCACAGCATCTGCAGAGCGGCCACATGGTCCAGCCAGCATACCTTTACAAAACACTATTGTCTCGAAGAAACAAGTAACATTGATACAGCGGTGGGGCAGGCAGTACTGAGGCATCTGTTTCGTTAAGGTGAGCCTCTTCCAACATCCCACCACCATACTCAAGGTATGTTCGATATTGTTCTTCAGTTTCTTTAACATCTAATTTTATATTACAGTGCTGATTTCTCTAATATGTTGCTTCATACTACTCGTAGTACCAACGCTTTTTCATATTGTGTTAAAATGTTGTAGACCTCAAAACAACAATGTCACATTTTGTAGCATAATATTCAGACATACAGTTTTTTTCTATTAATGTTATATTTATTAACGTTATTGATATAGATTGGAGAATTACGATAAAACAACATGCAGATTAATTTACTAATTCTCCAACATTACTGCTCGTTACTCGGATTCAAGCATGTGAATCTATGAAAGATCCAGTACTGGAGAAGAAAATTAGTTACTTACCTGTAACTGCAGTTCTCCAGTATTGGTATCTTTCCTAGATTCACATGCGACCCACCCTCCACCCCTCAGAGGCTCCCCTAATATACAGATATTGAACTTCACACTTGTACTAGAAAATCTGAGGGAAGTCAGCCTCTGTTGGGAGTGTTTGGGAGGGGGCTGAATCCTGATTGGTTGGCACTGAAGTTTGGGTCTTTTCACAAAACAAGGTGGATAGGCTATAAAATATCCTATGGGGCCTACTGAGGCCTACTGGTTTCAAACTTACTGCTTTGTGTATTTAAAGTTACCGTGAGGCTCCCACCTCGACGACGGGATGATTCAAGCATGTGAATCTATGAAAGAAACCAATACTGGAGAACTGCAGTTACAGGTAAGTAACTCATTTTCATTTCTGTATAGCAATCAGATCCCCATATTTAAGTCCTTCTAGCTTTTTCAGATCACCAACACTCCTTGCCAACAATAGGAAGGTTTCACTGCTTCACATTTCCACTCACCCATAGCGAGAACTGCCTTACAGACTTGTATGGTTCATTGTACTTAGTTCTGGCAGACCAATGTCTCTAGTCCCACCATACAGGATATGGAGATACTGTCACTCCACAGGATTCAAGCTATACCTCACTGTTATGGTATTACTTTGGCTGCCCCTATCAGGGGTTGATTGTGTTTCATGATAGGGCACCTGGGGTGAAATTTTCCTATTTGAGCAAAACCAAACCTAATGTGTATATGGCTGGTCTTTGTGTCGAGTAGCATAATGGGTGAAAATCAATGGACTGGAATGAGGACAAGCAGTTACCTCAGGTTTCTCAGTGCGATGACCCACGTGCCAGGTGTATCCCCTATCCTGAGTCCTGTGCTTACTGTGCCACAACACTGATGCTATACCTCCACAGTGTGGCCTAACTAGGCTTTATACTTGTGTTTCTGTGTAAAGGGTACCTGGCCTGGCAGTTTGGTTTTTTTTACTGCAGCAGACCATGACTGACGTATACATAGCTATTCTTTGTTTGAGTGGATGATGGACTGGAATGCAGCCCCAGCGATTGCAAATGGCTGTGACTTTTGCAAGCATTTCACTTGGTCATATACTCTCTGATCCACTGTATGGCTGTCTGCCATAAGCAATGGTTCCATTTGAGATGCTTAGTCCCAGTTATTAACAACAGTCATTTGAGAGGCCGAATAGCATGTTTGGCCATGTGGGAATACAATAATATTCAAAACTTGGCTCAAGTTTTGGCAGCTGCACAAAGACAGGTTGTGCTCCTTCGGGGCGCCTATTATCACATGCAGAATGATACTAGGCGCCCTGAAGGAGCACAACCAGTCTTGGTGCAGTTGCCAGAGGGAGCATAGGATGTGCCTCAGTTTCATGGTGAGAATGGAAAAAAGCCTGAGGACTATGTCCCTCACTACAAATGCCCTCCTAAATTTCCTATTGACTCAGCCCCCCAGAGTTTCCTATACAGAGAGTTTCTGTAATTCCAGGAGGGGCAGTTCATTCAAAATTATAAGTAGAACCTTTACGCTTCCCTGGGGGAAAGAAATTACCAGGGAGAATCCCATTCTAATGATAATTCTTCATTTCCCCTGGTTTTAATCCTGGATGTTTGGCCTGGTACTATCAAAAGGGGTGGCAGGTGTTACTGGCCCCATCAGAAATAAAGGGGCACTCAAAAGAAGGGCATAAAGTAACCAAGTCAACATGTTACTTTGATTTGACATTAGCAAAATACATCAAATGTATCTGAAATGTAAAGTTTTGTCCCAGTAGACGCAAGTCTGTGAAAATGACAGTTTTAGCAACAGGCGCAGCTCCTCTGCTATGGTGGAAAAGCGTCAACTCCCCCCTCCACACACACACACACACACACCAGCCTGCACACCTTTAAAAGTAAAATTATAATAAACAATGTTTATTATCATTTTATTTTTAACCCCTCCGCTGCCAGACCATTTCCCCTCCTATGCCAAGCCTTTTTTTGGCTATTTGGGGTAGTTCGAGCTTAGGCCCTCATAACGTTTTGTCCACATAAGCTATCTACGCCAAATTTGTGTCCTTTTTTCCAACGTCCTAGGGATCCTAAAGGTACCCATAGTTTGTAGGTCCCCATGGGGGAGACCAAGAAATTAGCCAAAATACAGCTAAAATGTGTTTTAGCTGTAGACGAAAGCATGTGTTTTTTCCCTGCAAATGGCATCAACAAAGGGTTTGAGGTGCTAAAATCACCATCTTCCCAGCTTTCAGGAACAGGCAGTCTTGAATCAGAAAACCATATTTTTCAACACAATTTTGGCATTTTACAGGGATATACCCCATTTTCACTATTTTTGTGCTTTCAACCTCCTTCCAGTTAGTGACAGAAATAGGTGTGAAACCAATGGTAGATCCTGGACAACTAAACATTTCTGAAAAGTAGACAAAATTCTGAATTCAGCAATTGGTCATTTGTGCAGATCCTTCAAGGTTTTCCTACAGAAAGTAACAGCTGAAATGGGTACAGGATAAGGTGTTGAGAAGCAGTGGTTATTTTCACATCTCTGAATACATACTAGCATGTGAATTACAAGTCATCTCTCAAATAAACTTTTTTCTTACACGCTGTCTTACATTTGGAAGTAAAAAATGTAGAGAAAGACAATGGGCAATAACATGTGTTCTTTGATTCTGTGTTTCCCCAAGTCTTCTGCTAAAAATTATACCTCATTTGTGTGGGTGGGCCTAGTGGCCGCGGCAAGAAATGCCTCAAAACACAACATGAACACATCACATTTTTCTAATGAAAACTCACCTGCTTTTTGCAAAGTGCCTAGCTGTGGATTTTAGCCTCTAGCTCAGCCAGAAACTAAGGAAACCTACCAAACCTGTGCATTTTTTAAAACTAAACACCTAGGGAAATCCAGTATGGGGTGGCTTGTGGGGCTTTTACTGGGTTCTGTTACCCAGAACCCTTTGCAAATCTCAAAATGTGGCTAAAAAAAACACTTTTTCCTCACAATTTGGTGCTGCAAAGTTCTGGAATCTGAGGGGAGCCACAAACTTCCTAACACCCAGCGTTCCCCCACATCTTGTGATAAAAATGATACCTCACTTGTGTGGGTAGGCCTAGTGCCAATGACAGGGAAGGGTCCACAACACGGACAAATCAAAACTATCTAGTACAAAAGTACATGTTTTTGCAAGGGGGTGTTTTTGGTCCTTGGCTCGGCAACCATCTAGGGAAACCTACCAAACCCAGACACTTCTGAAAACTAGACACACAAGGGAGTCCAGGGAGGTGTGACTTGTGGGATCCCCCAGTGTTTTCTTACCCAGAATCTCCTGCAAACCTCAAATTTAGCTAAACAAAAAATCACATTTTCCTCACATTTCTGTGTGGGATCACCAAACCAGGACAAAATTCCATCCACCCAACATTCCACTTAGTGTCCTGATAAAAATGATACCTCACTTGTGTTGGTGGGCCAAGTACCTGTGACAGGAAAGGGCCAAAAACATGTTGAAATTTAGGGGGAACCAAAGCAGGTCCAAAAGGGCAGTTTGAAAAAAAACGTTTTTAGGCTGATGAGTGGGGGAGAATTTTTATTGGTATAGATGCAACAATGCTGCGTGGTAGGAATTTTGTGCATTCCTGCGGATTCCAGAAGGTTCTATCACAAAAATGTAGGGAAAATGCGTGATTTCAAGCAAAGTTGGAGGTTTGCATGGCATTGTGGGTAAGAAAATGGTGTGGTGTGAAGTCCACCACCCTGGACTCACCCAGATGTTTAGTTTTCAGATGTGTCTAGGTCTGGTAGATTTTTCTAGGTGGCAGTGTCCTAAAGTCCAAAAAGTGCAGCTGTTCACCATCCCAAGTGGGGCGATATTGGGAGTTAGCCAAGCTCTCTTGGCCCAAATGTAAAATCAAAACCCACAATAATCAAATGTCCTCTTACTTGCCATTGGGATGAAATGCTTTAGTTTGCAGGGGGGCTAAAAGACTTCTACCCCCTTCAGTTGGGGTGGGGGGCATAACCAGGCCCATGCAGGTTGGCAACCCCCACACCTCCATTTTTTAAATTCCCTGGAATCTATTAGGCTTTCTGCTCTTCCTCCCCCCCTCGGAGAGTGGATTGGGGTAATTAACCCATCTGCCCACTGGTAGGCAGAATTACTTTGTCCCCATTTATTTGGAGTGGGGGTTTGGCCATACCCCCACCCTCTCTTGTTTAAAAAAAAATCTTATCTGGTGTCTAGTGAGCTTTCTGACCTCCTTGGGGGCAGATGGGCCTAATAAAAATAGGCCGATCTGCCCCCAACGGGGGCAGAAATGGTCAACAGTAATGCGCACCCATGGGGAGCGACCTTTCCCAAAGGGGCTGCCCGCCAAACAAAACACACACCTATCCCTGGGGCCTAAGTGGTTTCTGCCCCCCTTTCGGGGCAGAAGGGCCTCATAAAAATAGGCCCGTCTTCCCCCAAGGGGAGCAACCTTTGCCCAAGGGGCTGCTCCCTCATGTCAGATTTTAAAAAAACGAAACTCCCTGGTGTCTAGTGGGAATTCCTGCAACACGATCACTATGCGATCGTGCTACAGGAATGCTCAGAGAGGCATGAAAGAAAGGAAAAGCCTTTCCTTTCTTTTGATGCCTCTCCGACATGCCCCTTTCCCCGTCCCGAGGAGAAACTAATCAGTTTCTCCTTGGACGTGCTTGAAGCCATGCTTCCAGCGCATCAGGGGTGACCTCTGATGAGGTTAGTGCATGAACGCACGCTGACGTCATCAGATGCCCCCTTGTCTAGGCCCACGGGGGGAGCACTAGCTCTACCCCTGTGGGCCAGGTGCAGGACATAACGGTTACGTCCTTGGCACAGCTGCGCTGCAGCCGAGGACTTAACCGTTACATCCGTGGTACCGAAGGGTTCAAAGGGGCGGGGCCATGGGTGTGACGAGCACCAAGGGGAGTGCACAGAGCACTCCCCTCAGTGCGCATGTATGTTTGCCCGGCCATCTTGGGCCAGCCAAACACACATGCGTATAAGGGTTCTCTACAACCCGGCACTGTGTTGCCGGGTTGGAGAGAGCAAGCCCAGGCTCCCAGTCTGCATTGGAGCACCCAGCCTGGGCACTCCAGCCAATCATAAAGCTGCTCTGAGCAGCGTCATGATTGGCCAGAGGGCAGGCTGGGAGCCTGTACCTGCAGCGCGGCAGAGAGCGGAGGTGCGGCGGTTCAGAGAAAGTACTTATTTTTAATAGAAATATTTTATTTTTGTTCCCCCCACCCAGCCACTTTTCCCAGTCCCCAGCTGTGACTGTTTGGCAATGTTCTAAGCATTTAGAAAGCAAAGAATGGTAATAGCAATAACTATAATATGTGCACAGCATACCTGATGCCACAATCTAAGTATAAAGGAGTGGTTTGTACTTTTTACTTTTGTGCACCCCAACTAAATCACGGCTGGAAGCCGGGGGCCCAAAACTAAGCAGTTTCTACTGTTTAAACCTCAATAATACACACAAATACAGGCACAAATATACACCAAACAAATACACAAATTATGAAGAAAAACAAATTATTCACAAGCAACAAAATACACAAATATCAAAATATTAATTCTAATTGGAAGGTTGGAGCTTTTCAAAATGTTGTTTTATTTTTAAAAGATGACGCACTATGCTACACTCCAGGATTTTACTTTATCTTTTTCGCTCTTAATGCATGGTCTCTTATTGTCGCACTTAGCAGTGCTTCAATTGAGGTCACCAATAGGCCATTTTGGATTTTGTTTGCTGTACCTAGGCTGCTCCCATGAACCAAAATAAGGATGCTAATTCATTTTTTAGCCACCAATATCAAATACCTTCAGATTTTACAGGGTGTTTCAAAATGTATCATTTTACATTTTTATATTTATATATTTAGTCTGTTAACATTATTTACCTTTCTAAAAAGTTGTAGACCCACTGAGTAGGCATCACGGACCCTCATGGACCCTAAAACGCCAGGTTAAGAACCGCTGGCTCTTGAAAAAAGCTGCAGCCCTCAGATCAAATGTGAATCAGGTTCTTGGTTTCTCAGTTACCTCATACATTCTCGGTTTGACTTCAAAAAAGCGAGAAGTCAAAGGCATACAGGAAGTGAGTGGTGAATAGTGGCCTGTAGATGGGGCTAGGTTGGTTTAAGAAGCCCTCAACTAACAAGTCCTTATCTTTCAGTCTTATACCAGAACTTGAGTTAAGAGGAACGGTTAGGACATAGCATTGCTACCCCTAGCCCTTTGGGGGATGTGAGGACCTTGAAATTACAACCACACAATGCATGCAACATAATAAATGACAGTGACACTCTCTGTGGATAAAATATGTCACAAGTTTATTGATTACACCGGCTGGGTTACCTTACAGGCGATCCAGATGTCGACGATGAGTTCCTTGAACGGACGCCACCCATCCTGAGAAAGCTAGAGTTGTCCTGTTGGTGTCTTCAGCATCAATGCACTTTGATTCTTCACAGCTCGTTTATTTACAGTGGGTTGCCACCCTGCTCTTTACTTTTGTGTCATGCTCCTGACAAGTCAGAGCGAGACCCCAGCCAGTCTTCACAGCTGCTCAGGATTTCAACTGTCCCTTGAGGGATTATCCTAGGCCATGCCGTAAAGACTTCCATTGACCTGACGGATTGCTTTTTGCTCCAAGATCCACTACCTATAGGCCATTTAGTTGTTTTAAAGCTTTAGGATCGTTCTGTAACTCCGCCTTGCGACGATGATTGGAACTTCTGTAAAAGAAAGCTACATAAAATATATTTGCCTATATCTATACCCATAGAAATATTTTGTTTATTTATACATTCGTTATTATTCTTTTAGAAGTTGTTGGGCGGGTCGGTGGTTAACACCAATCGCCAAAGAGGCCCAGCCCTGGGAGATGACCCCTTTTGAGACCTCTTGGCCTTACTCCTCCCCTCTCCCAGGACAATAAAATAGGGGTGACCCACCCTCTCCTTAGCAGGGGAGCAACGCTAGAATGCTATCCCCCCTATGTCACCCTGCATGCGACGTGTGCAGCTACAGAGCATTTATTCTGGGTTGTCTGTGTTGGCTTCTGATGCTGTTTTGATTTCTCGTCACTAAAATGTGATTGTCTGTTACATTGATATGCCTGATGTGTCCAAATAAGCTGGTTTGCTAGGAAAGGAGTAACTATTGTGAACCTAGGGCATGGTAGCTGTCAAAGTGTGCCATAGTTTCATGTTGTTCTAAAAGTGAGGCTAATTTGGGAATGCTTGGATTCTGCACAGAAGTGGTTGGTCTCAATAGATTAAGATGCAAGTACAATATAGGAACATTTATAACACTAAATGAGAGTGGAAATCCACGGAGGGGCATTTAGACACAACAAGAGCATATAGTGATGATAGAAGATAATTTTGGTACAAAAAAGAACATTTTGCACAACAGGGGAGCTTTAAGGCACAATTAAGGAACATTTTGGCACCATGAACAAAATGTGGGCACACTAGTTTTCTAAATTGTGTGGGGTCACTGCCAAACCACATAGGTGCATTCTTGGAAAACAGAGAAGCTTATTTACACGATAGAGCATCATTCTAGACCCATTTCCATGCACATTTTAACTCATAAGTAGAACATTTTTGGCCAACAAAGAGAACATTGTGGATCCAATAGAGAACAAAATGTCTTGCATGTGTAACCGGAAAGACATTATTAAAGAAGCAAAGATTCATGCCATTGCAGAAAGTCTTTTAATTATATACCCCACAGCAATATGGAGATATGAATCATCCAGAACCCACCCAGCGCACTGCGTGCAAACTATTAAAAGGCCAGCATAGACACACACTATAGTAAAAGAACTTGGTGCCCAGAAGACAAGTGAAATCAACTTAACTCATTACAACGAAACACGTCTAAGGATCATTTCACAATCTTCAGACTGGAATACCTCACAAAAGTACCTGAAAATGTAACAAGGCACCAAACTTTTATTAAGATGGAACAAAAAGGCAAGAGTGAGATCAGAGACTGTCTTCAGGGAACAGATGAGCTTACTCTTCGACCTTAATGCACCTATTACAACTATCATTAAAATCAAAATCTGTTTTAATAATGTTTTTTAAATTCTCTAATATTTCCAAATCAACATACGATTGGCAAACAACACCGATAATCTTGAGGGGTGTTTCGTGGAGGGTAAAATATAAAAATTGTCCTGAGTTTATAACCTGGGCATAGCACTAATTTGTAGGCAGAATCTAAAAACACCGATCCCACTTCTTCCCACACTTTTTGGTTAGTCAAGAGCAGATTTCTGAGATAACTGTGGCACCCTGAATCATCATTTACCTCTATTCTTGCAACTGAGCCTCTTGATCAGCTTCGTTTGCCACTCTGCTATCAATCCGATCAGCAGGACCAGATCTATTACCCACATTATATTTTAAAAAACTTCAGTTAAATGTAATCACAGACATGGTGGTCTGCTGACCAATTAGGCGACCATGTCTGGGAAGGCATCCAGAAGTAATACTAAAGTATAAAAAAAAAGTGATGGATGGAATGCATGAATTAATATCAGCCACTTGTACATTACTCAAGGCAATTGGCCAGTCCATCGTTATCTTGCACACCATGCCACCTTAGTTTGGACCCAGCCTTATGCAGATCAGTGTTGACGCTGCTCCAATGGGAACAATCCATCCCAAATTGCAAGGCCAGGTCCACACTAAACCGGAACACAACCCAGGACTGGTTTCACTCTAGTTAGGACTCATCAGGTAGGTGTAGCTTGCTTCCAGTGACACAGTGTGCACAGGACCCACATCTGGGCATATCCATCCCACATAGGGTGACATACTAAAGTGTAGAAAAAGTGATTGATGGAAAGCACTAATTAAGCTCAGTCACTGGTAACTACTCGGGCCACGTCCCAGTCCATTATTATCTTGCACACCATAACACCTCAGTTTGGACCCGGCCACATGCAAATCAGTCTTGACCCTTCTCCAATGGGACCAGTCAAGCCCAAACTGCCAGGCCAAAGGAACCAAGCTATACCTGGCTGATGAGCCCTACTGAGGAAGAAACTGGTCCTGGGGTGCTGGTATTCCGCTTCAGATAGGGCCTGGCATTGAAGTCCTGGCTAGACTGTTCCCATTGGAGCAGGGTCAAGACTGATTTACATATGGATGGTGGTGTGTGAAAAACGAGGAACTAGGATGCATCACAAGTGATCATCAGTGGCTAAGATTAATTTAAGCTTCCATCCATCGCTTTGTTCAAATTGAGACCCACTCTGTCTCAAGTTTTTTAAACATTTTTATTTTAATTTCATTAATTGACATAGCAATACATATACACGTCCAATATAAGTTGTTATACTTCCCCCAGTTATAAACCATTACAGGAGTTAAAACTACATATACTGTCAGCAATCTGCCAATGATTTTTTCAAGAAAAGGCAACATACAATGATGGTAACGCCCTCCCCCCACCCACACTACCGGCTCCCACCCTTAAGCTTCCAAGAATGGTACATGGTTAAAAGCAACAATATTGATTGGATTGGTAGTTTTCAAATAGCAGTAGTCCATAGTTTATAGTACAGTTGTTATGACACAGAATCCAAATTTTCACTCCACCGAGTTCAGTCATTGTTTTCCGGCTGTGATTAGGTATGCTCACTCTGTGAACTGTGATATGCGAGCAGAGTCTGAGTCATCTCTGCCCAAGCCATCAGGACTTCCTGAGCCCTCCCATCTTTCCCAGTCCTTATGTGAATTTCCTCTGTTCCTGCCCACTTCACCATGTCCGCCTCCCACACCTTCCTGGTTGGGACTCAGCCAGTGAATTGTGATGTATCATTTTGCCACCTTTAGGCTGAAGAGGGAGTATAGTCTGCAGAGTTTTCTCTTCAAGTTCATCGGGAAGAGGCCCAAGAGGCACCTCTTAACTGTTTGCATAATTTCCCAATTAGTGACCTGTCTCAGTTGTGCAAGGACCTCTGTCCAAAACTCTTGTACACGAGGGCAGTGCCACACCACATGAATAAAATCTGATAGATCTGCATTGCATTTCGGGCATCTCTCGTCTCTAGAAATGTATTTTGCATGCAGGCTTCTAGGGAATAGGTAGGCCATGTGTATGAAATTATATTGGATTTGTTTAAATCAGGTGCTCACCATCACACCCTTCAAACCAGCATGTATGTGCGACCAATCCCGTGGAGTTAGGGGGCCCTCAGTGAGACCCTGCCAGGTGTCTTCAATGGGTAAGGGTGGTACTCTCCTATCCACCTGCAGGGCCAGATATAAATGTGTTATGAGCTTGAGCCCTCTGCCATCCCCAGTAGTGTAAACAGCGTGTGAGATGGCTCCGGAGCCTGGGGAAAAGAAGGCCAAAGCTGTCTAGCCATTGCTGCCAATTTTGTGTATACAAATTGAACTGTACCCAGGTGAAACAACTCCTGAGCCCCTACCTCTGGCTAAAGATCTGAGAGCATTAAGCAACCCCCTTCCTGCCACCTGATCACAGACATTGTATGTGCTATCTGTACGTAAAGGGAGAAGACCCAGATATCCATGTCTGGGTCATAAGGTGCCTTTTTAATCACCCTTCGTTCCCAATTTTGCTCATCATCCAACCAGTGGACAGCATGTTGTAATTGAGCAGCTAAACAGTACAGTTCCAGATCTGGGACTTCAACGCCTCCCTTCTGCAATTCTCATTTTAGGGTAGAGAAACTCACTCTGCATCTTCTACCCTGCCATAAATGCCCCACTACCAATTTCGCTAACTCCCTAAAAACCCAGTGGGGAATGCCATAAAATGAGCTTTGCATTACATGCATCTTCAGAAGTGCAATTTTCCCCATTATGGACAGATGTGGGGTATTCCAAAACTGATTAGTGGGTTTCAGGCCTGCCAGAACCCTCGCTGCATTTAGGTCACAGACCCTTTGCTTCTGGTGTGCAATATGAAGGCCCAGGTACCTAACGGTTTTCACTTTCCAGGGTAAGTCTGTCGGCAGCAGCTCCTCGGGTGGGCGGCCAGCCAGTTGTACCAGTGGAAACAGAGCGGACCTCAATATGTTTACCCTGAGGCCTGAGAACTCCCAATATTCCTGCATAACATTCAGGAGGATCAGGACTGATATGTCTGGTTGTCTCAGGTATATCATGGCATCATCTGCATAAAGTGAAACGATATGCGCTGTGTCGTTCACTGTTATTCCCCAACCCCTGAGGGTCTGATGCAGGTGGCAGGCTAGCAGCTCCACAGCCATGGCGAAGATCAAACGAGACAGAGGACATCCCAGTCTGGTGCTGCGCTGCTGCACAATCTCCTCTGAGATATAGCGACCTATATGGACTCATGTCTGTGATCCAGTCTACGAAGGGGTGCTGAGTCCCACCCTCTCCAACACCCTCCATGCCTCTTCCCAACTGAGGGAGTCAAAAGCCTGTTCAAGATCTAAGAAGGCAAGAGCATACCATCCCTCCTGAACATGTGGGGCATGAATCACATGGGCCAAACGCTGCAGGTTGCGTATGGTATTTCTCCCAGGAATAAACCCTGAATGATCAGCATGGATCAGACGTGAGAGATATGGGAAGAAGCGGGTTGCCAGAACATAGCTAAGGAGCTTAAAGTCCACATTCAGTATTGAAATGGGATGGCACGACTTGGTCTCCATTTGGTCTCTGCCTGTTTAGGTGTGAATGTTACAAGGGCTTCGTTCAACAAACAAGGGAGCATTTGTTGTTCATGGGCTTCCGCATATACTTCAACTAATTTATCCAGCAGTTTGCATGGGAAAATCTTATAAAATTCTGCTGGCAGGCCACCCCCTCCCGGAGCCTTCGCCATTTTCAGGGACTGCAGCACTTCCACTGGTTCCTGTTTACTAATTTTGGCCCATAATATTTTCTGTTCTTCGTGAGTCAGAGATGGTAACAGAAGCTGACTCAAGTAATCGGATAAGTCCTCAATTTTCCCTGGCAGTCGTGGCTGCTCCTAGACCCCTCGCATATGTTCAGTGAACACCTCGTTTATGGCCTGCTGTGTGTGGACCTCGCGGCCTGCTTGGTTTCTTATGGAAAGAATGGGCTGAGGTATCAATTCTGATCGGATCAGCCTGGCCAACAGCCTGCCCGCTTTGTCCCCCTCGATTGAAAAGCCTTTTTCTTAGCATATTTTCTAGTTGGTCTGATAAGTCACACAGTTTGTGTCTTAGCCTATCCCAGGCCATTTTTAGGGATAGATCTGTGGAAAGCTTTTTTTCCAGTAGCACTAGTTCAGCTTCCTGTTTAGATAAGTCTTGTTTCAGAGTGCGATGCACCCCAACTTTGATGGCTATACAGATGCCTCGGATGACCACTTTCAGAAGTGGTTCCCTGCGTAAAGAGTAGGTCAATAAAAGGGGTGAGTGATCGGAAATGTAGCGTGCTAGGTATTAAATGTCATGAGCTCGGTGTGCTACCGTCGCCTGAAGAAAAAAGTAATCAAGATGACTATACGGGGCAGTGGTCTGTGTGTGCCATAAACATGCATGTGTGAGTGGATTCCGGAGGTGCCAGATATCAAGTAATCCAGGCTTTGCAGGGTCTGATGAATCGCAGCTGTGGTGCGGGGTTTTACTCCCAACCAGGGGGGACATCTGTCGATATTGCCATCAAAAGCACAATTTAGACCTCCAGCTAATATAATTTCCAAGTCAGGTATAATCTGGGCAGCCCTAATGACAGAGCCCAGAAAATCCCCATCATCGACATTGGGCGTATAACCATTAATTAGACAGAGGGCATGGGCATCGAGAGTCCCTTCCAGGGTAGTGTAGCACCCTTCTGGATCTGTAACGACCAGTGTGGTCTGAAAAAGGGTCCCCGGGGCTATCCAAATTAATGTCTCTCTTGCACACCCAGAGTATGATGTAGCAAAGAGCTTGCCACGTCATCATTTCGGCAGTGATTAGAGACAATCACCCTGTGTGTGAGTTTCTTGAAGGAAAGCTATTACAATCCCATAGCATCTTAGATACACTCTCAATTTTGCAAGCCGATCTAATAGTCAATAGGTACTTATGTAAAATGTTGTAGGGTTTGCAAAAGATCTGTGTGGAATTTGCAAACACTTTTTTTGCGAATCCACTGATGGTGCAACTGGCTGTAGATGGGTATTTTGTTATACAGAATCTCACAGATTACCGTGGCAGGTAGTGGTTTCAGTGTTGTTTGCCCCTGTGACAAACCCTTGGTATAGAAGATTTGCATATTGAGAATCGTTGCTATGCTGTTTTAGGAAAGGGTGTATGTTGTTTTCCCAAATGTCATTTTTGTATGTCTTTGTAATTTTATGATTGAGTACTGATAGCAACTTTGAAGGAAATCTTATGTGAAATACATTTGGCCTGAGTTGGTCTTGGGGGCAAGCCAGGGATAAAGAAAACAGGCTTGATTGTTTGATTGGAAAAAGATATGTCAGAGGCGATAAGTCAAATCCAATTTCTGAAATTTACAAGAAAAAACAGCAGGATGACTGAGGGCCTCATTACGAGTGTGGTGGTCTGAGGACCACCACACTCGCAGTGACGGTCAGACCACCACATTATAGCCCTGGCAGGTGGACCCGCCAGAGGAACGTCATCACCGCAAGGAACATCGTTCCCCACGGGCTGACAGCGGGTTGAGTTGTACTCAGCCACGGTGGCACTGAACTCAGCGCCGCCTGGCTGATTACAACTCAGCTTTCTGCCAGCCTTTCCGTGGCAGTAACTCTGCCATGGAAAGGCTGGTGAAAAGCCTCAGCCGGGGCCGTGCATCATCATAACGTGCACTGTCGGCTTTGCAGAAAGTGCATATTACGATGCTGCTGGTATGCTTTTTAATCACCCGTCGTTACCAATTTTGCTCATCACCCAACCAGTGGGCAGCATATTGCAATTGAGCAGCTAGACAGTACAGTTCCAGATCAGGGACATCAAGGCCTCCCTTCTACAGTTCTCATTTTAGGGTAGACAAACTCACTCTGCATCTTCTACCCTGCCATAAATGCTCCACTATACGTTTCGCTAACTCCCTAAAAACCCAGTGGGGGATGTCATAAAATGAGCCTTGCATTACATACAAACAGTGGGGCAAGACTACCATCTTCAGAAGTGCAATTTGTTTCTTAAGGGAGCCAAGACCAATATAGTAGCACTGTTCCCGGCGGTCAGCCCGGCGGGAACGCGTAATACAGTGTTCATTGTAATATGCTTTGGGGGGACGCCACTGGTAGACCGGTGGCATCCTGCATATTCTGTTCTGTACTGTAAATTTGTTTATTTTTGGTAATGTTATGGGTGTGTTCCTGATGGTGGCCAGTTTACATGCGATGGAAGATGGATCAGTTGGTTATAGTGACAAAAAAGATAGAGGCTATAGACTGGATTGGTTGATTGGGAAACATTATGTCAGAAACCATAGCTCTGATCTCTTTATGGGGAACATTTATGACAAAGGTAGTACGTCTGGCTTATTGTGAAATGTATTTATTGTTCAAG
Source organism: Pleurodeles waltl (assembly GCF_031143425.1). Lineage (NCBI taxonomy): Eukaryota > Metazoa > Chordata > Amphibia > Caudata > Salamandridae > Pleurodeles > Pleurodeles waltl. The sequence goes on along the minus strand of NC_090446.1, from coordinate 1,326,044,095 downwards.
TCTGCAGACTGGTATTATATCACAGGGAATCTAATAGATTAACTTAATAAGTAATGGTTTTGGGACCCCCCCCCCCCCCCCTTTGGATAAACCCTTATGGTAGAAGTTTTATATTGTGCAAATCCTTGTTAGACCTTCTTAAGAGATGTTTTATATTGATTTGCCAACTGTAATTTTATACACATTTGTAGTTTTTGGTGACTGTCTGATGGTTGCCTTGTAAAAAAGCTTATGTTCAATATAATAGTCTTGAGCAGATTATGGTGACAAGTCAACGTTTAAGAATATAGGCCTGTTTGATTCATTTGGGGAAATTATGTCAGATGTCTTAGGACATATATGTTTATTTTGGTAGTGTTGCAGCAAAGACAGTAGGCCTGACTTATTTACTGTGAAAAACATGCGTTAAAGCTAATAGGCCTTTAAGGGGGGATTGACATTACATTGCATGCCTTGAGATATATTTGCTATGTAGGTGACACGGCCCAGAATCCAGTATGAGTGTCATCTTATTTGACAATAGTTAGAATTATACATTTAAGAGTCCAAATGTTAAAGCTGTGACTGGCTATCCTGGTGCCTATTCAGTTTTACAGGGTGGCACAAGGCTCAGATTTCAATTTAAAGTCGCGCATATCCACACTAGATGAAGATCAGCTTTTTGGCAGAACAGACATGTGGGTATTCCTGAAAGCTTCAGTGCTATTTAGAGAAAGTACAAGACAGGGGATTTGTTTAATAATCTACACTCTCACCAGCTAAGAGCCTTGAATCAGAGGGTGCACGCTGATATTCCAATAAGCTATAACCACTCCCTCTTTATTATTGCGCAGTATTGATTACTCTATCATTTCTGTCCATGTGTTCTGCTGAGTCCTTTATCTTGAGGAAGAGATTACTGTATTCAGAACACTGAAATAACTATTCCACCAACAACACTGCACACTTGGTAGGCAGCCAGGTGGTAAGATATGAGCATATGACGTGGATAAAGTGGTCCATACAGTCTCCTTTTTGTTCTTGCATTGCAAAGATTCAGTCCAGGCCACCGCTTTGCTAAGCTTGCAGTCCTCCCACATAAAGGAAGATGGTGATGCTGCTTAAGGGTAATGTGGCAAGGTCCCTTTAGCAGCTGTTGATTCCAAAATGTAGCCAGTCTGAGAACTTGCCCTCAGCATTAAGTTGTCAATAAATGGTTTTCACCAGCTTCAAGAGAAGAGAAACAAGTGTTTCGTTGACATAGGAGGTGAACGATCAAGCCATTAATTACCTAATGGCAAAAAAGACCTGAACACTGAAACAAATACACAAAAGGCGATTTCGAGGGCCAAGAGACAACAGGAGGACAAAGAATGGGCTGAATTATTTGAAACTTGTAGAGAAAAAGCATTCTGGGGATATTTTATCCAACTAGAATATGGGAGCACTAACCTACATGTAACCAATGTAACGCCTGAGATGTGGAAGGCTCGTATTAAATAGTTGTATGCCTCAGACTGCTGAGGGGCACCTCCTAACTTCATGGTGGTACTAAAGCTTCTAGTCTTCTGGTGCAGCCTAGCAGCGTGGGGGGATAATTAGAGTTGCAGACAGTAATTACATTGCTTGTGGAACACCAGTGATTATCCCCATATGTGTGCATTTTCTTCAGGCATCCATGATCCTGGATTCCCGAAGGGTATCCATTTTTTTACCCAGCTCTGTAACAAAGGCTCTCTTCCCAGACCCTCCAATTATCACCTTCTGCCTTGTTGGCTATTGAGACAAAGTGCTAAGAAAGAATCCTGGGGACGTTGGAAACCAGTGCACAAGATAAGAACTTGCGTTCCTAGTACCAGACAGGCCTTTGAGGTAAATGTGCAACCAAGGATAACATATTTGCCTTTTTGCTGTTCGTGCAGTGCTCTATCCAGTAGGTAACAAGTCACTAATCCATAGACACTGTCCTCCAATACAACAAATGTAGAGGGCTGGAAAGGACATTGGAGATATTACAGGCATACTGCATCAGTCCGAAACTGTAATACTGAAAAGAGTATGGTGGTCATGACTGGCTGAAAACTCTGAAAATCAGGAAGAATATTCCAAATGGGCTGGAAGTGGAACTGCCTTCATGCTACAATTTCTTGATATATGATTGAATATTTAACCATGTTGGAAAGATGACAACATTGAATTTTTGCTTTAAAGTGGCTATTCTGCAAAGTATCAGATACATTCTTTAGTATTATTTATGGATAAAAGAGTGTTTCAGTGCTGAACTTTTAGATTTAGATTTTGATTGGGTATTGCCATGGTCTAGGCAAAAATAAGAAGAGAGATGTACTTTTGAAACAAGCCTGTGCCCTCGAAGAATACTTTTTAACAGGGGGGGGTAGGATTCAGGGGAGTCACTTGAGTTCGCTGAAAGCTCTCCTATGGGCTGAGTTTGTTGTAGACTGGGATTGATCCAAAATATCAATGTTTGGCATACTTGAAAGAGGTACTTCAGTCCTTAAATTTTTGGTCTCAGTTTGCTATTCTGCAGGATCCCTTAAGGATCAATACTATCCCCTTTGCTATTTAACCTGTACATACTGCTCTCCGGCTCGTCGATTCTGTTACATGGGTTTGACATGTCTATAAAGACAACACTCAAATCGTAATCTAAATCTCCAATGATTGCCCAACTTTATGCCTGTATCAGGCTAAACAGTGTATGCATGATCATCATTTAAAGCTGAATGGCAATGAGATGGAGATACTCTTCCGTGTCAGACTCTCTCCTTTATGGAGCCTCCATTCTGGCCTACTGCACAGGGCCCAAAGCCCATCCCGATTCCAACTGTGAAGAATTTAGGAGTGAAGTTTGACTCTGCCTTATCTTCATTGCACCATGGTCAGTACATGCTTTTTTCAACTTTTAGGTTTGTTTTTTTCTATTATGAGGGGATAGTTTTGGATGTCTTTATATTGACTCCCTTAGACTACTTTAATGCTTTTTATTATAAGTAAAGTCTCTTTGGAAGAAAGCGTGAAGGTGACCTGCTTCGGAGCCTCATACAGGTGAAGCTCCTTTCAAGCTTTACCCAACTAAAATATCAAATCTCAAGGGGAGGGGCGGGCGAGGGTAGGGAAGGGAGGGGGAATAAACACAAAAACAAAAAAAATCACACACAAAAAAGTACCTTTTGTCATCATCGCCGCCTCCTGCAATGTTGCTCCTCTCCCTTCCCTCGATGTGGTGTCCGGGCTTTCACTAGGACACCAGCACAGGCTCCCCAGCAATCCTGATGCTGCTTTCATGCTAAATCTAGCATAAAAGCAGTGTCAGGATCGGTCTGAGCAGCTTGGACTGCCGCTCAGACACAAGCCTGGGGTCTGTACAGTTTCTCCAACCCCGCTGTTCAACACAGCCGGGCTGGAGAAACCTAAATGTCCATGTGTGTTTGCCCGGCCTGAGATGGCCAGCCAAACACATATGCCCACTAAGGTGCACTCTCTCCCCTCACCCTCCTGTGGCACAACCTTGCCCCTCCCTTCACATGCTGCCGGCTGAGCCAGTAGCTGAAAGATCAAACAATAAAGAAATATTGCTTTATCTTTCAGCTCTTGGCTTAGCCAGGGGGGCGACGCTCCTTCGCCATTGCGAAGGAGCCATCCCTGCTTTAAATGAATTTCATAGTAATGTGAAAAAACTTTTTATTTAGTCAAAAAGATTTGTTTCCACTCATAAGATGATTAGATAAAAAGTTAAAATCAAATCACAAGCCACAAAATGCAAACCCACCCACCTTAAGCTGGGTGCCATAGCAAAGCTGGTATTCCCAGCAACCTCCTACTTGTTTTTTCTCTCGGTGAAACCAAGACGTCAGAAGTAGAGGTGCCCATTGCGCTCCTTGGGTCTCTCTCCTGGTTTCTGTTGCCCTTTCCCAGCCAGGCTTGGGAGTATTCACACATGCAGCGTGGGGGCAATGACAATGGGAGTATTAGGGTATGATCCTTAGGTGCTCTACGATACATTGCAAGACACTTACTTTACTCTAGGCTGCACCTTCATGCAGTTGTTAAAGGTCTCTTCTTCTGGCTTTGGAGCTAGGAAGTGTCTAAGTAGTGCAAATGTGCTGTGTGGGGGGGGGGGGGCGAGGGGGTGCTCCTGCAACAGGCACCAGGGTTGGGTTAGCCTTTAAGGCCAGTCTAACAGATAATTGTGTGGGCCGGTATTTCAGCAGTTTGTAGGCCTGTTTTAATGTCAGATGGACCGTTTTTAGGGTACAGCCTGCGAGAGCATGCATCTCACTAGTGATACTCTACTGCAGAGGTCTTCAAACTGGGGGGCGGGCCCCCCTAGGGGGGGCCTCAAGTGGACCCAGGGGGGGGGCACCAGACTCTGGCCAAAAGAAGCATTATACGGATAACAGGCCTTTTTTTTAAGCAGAAGCAGGTTATTGCATTTTTCAAAAAGGTAACAGGACTTAACTGCAATGTTTAAATAGGTCTAGACATATTTAAACATTGTCATCTTTATAAATTAATTGTGAAAAATTCTGAGGGGGTGCCCAATGATTTTTATTTTTCAACGGGGGGGGTGCGGCATTAAAAAGTTTGGAGACCACTGCCCTACTGTTATCTAAAAAGGGCTTGGAGCCTTCCCCGTTCAGTACCATTTGTTGGCTTGCATGGAACTCTTCTTTAAAGCCTCGTAATTCGTCACTGCAGACCAAGCACCATTTCCGTTCATGTCTGTGGAGCAGGGACCAAGCACTGATTTATTCAACATAATCAGTGCTCGTCCCCTGCTCCCGATGTGATTGAGGTACTTCTTTTTAACTTCTAGGGCCCTGCAGGAGAAGGAGTGCGGCTAGGAAAAACATATCCAGCAGGACAAACAAAATTGCAAAGTTTTATTTTCTATATAGTTAACACTTTTCCAAATCTTCTTTTCTCACTTTGCACTAATGTTTTGTTTTTGCTCATATGCGCTGTTCTCCAAAGATGACGAATATCTTGTTCTAAATAATACAAAGCTACATTGTTTCTTTTTTATGTGTAATTTCTGAGAATATGCCCACTCCAATCCAAATGAACCCACCCTCCTCATCCAATTGACCTGACAATCCAATCCACCTCACTTTAAACCAAACCACTCAAGCAACTCCACCACACTCCAATCCTCCCAACCCAGACCATTCCAATCTGCCACACCTACCCACACCCCAATCTGCTCCATCCCAATCTAAAAAATCTGCCCGCGCCAATCTCGCCCCACCCCAATCCAAAACAATCTGCCCCACCCCAATCCAAAACAATCTGCCCCACCCCAATCCAAAACAATCTGCCCCACTCCAATCCAAAACAATCTGCCCCACTCCAATCCAAAAACATCTGCCCCACTTCAATCTGTCACGCTCCAGACCAAAACAATCTGCCTCACTCTAATCAGCCAGACTCCAATCCAAAACAATGCGTCCTACTTTAATCTGCCCCATGCCAATTCCCAAAAAATCTGCCCCACACCAATTCCAAAAAAATCTGCCACATTCTAATCTACCCCACTCCAGTCTGCCTAAACCAATCCAAAACAATCTGCCACACTTCAATCTAAAACAATCTGTCCCACCCCAATCCAAAATAATCTGCCCCACTCCAATCTGCCCACTTCAATCCAAAACAATATGCCCCACTCTAATCCAAACAAAACCAATTCTGCACAACTCCAAACCCAACCAACCTGCTGCACTCCAATCCAAAATAATCTGCCCCATTTGAATTTAAAATAATCTGCCCCACTTTAATCCAAACAAATTCTGCACCCCTCCAATCTCAAACAATATGCCGCACTCCAATCTCAAACATTCTGCCCATTCCAACCTGCCCCATGCCAATCTAATACAATCTGCCCGCTTCAATCTAAATAAATTCTGCCCCACTCCATCCCAAAACAATTGCCCCAGTCCAATCCAAAACAATCTGCCCCACTCCAATCTGCTTTACTTCAATCTAGACATGCTGCCCCACTCCAATCCGCTGCACTCCAATCCCAATCGTCCCCATTCCAATCCCAAACAATCTGCACCACTCCAATCTGCCCTGTGCCAATCTCAATCTGCCGCACACCAGTACAAAACAATCAGCCACACTCCAATCCCAAACAATCTGCCCCACTAAAATCCCAAACAATCTGCCAGGATACATTCTGACCCACTCCAATCCCAAACAATCTGCCCCACTACAATCTGCCCCACTTCAATCCCAAACAATCTGCCCCACTCCAATCTGCTCCACTCCCTCACTCCAAACCACTCACCCAAATCCACTCCAATTCATCACACTCCAATCTTCCCAACCCAGACCATTCCAATCTGCCCCACCCGCCCACACGCCAATCTGTCCCACCCCAATCTAAAAGAACTGCCTGCTCCAATCTGACCCACTTCAATCCAAAACAATCTGCCCCCTCCAAATCAAAAAAGTCTTCCCCACTCCAATCACTCCAATCCAAAACTATCTGCCCCACTCCATTCCAAAGCAATCTGCCCCACTCGACTCCAAAGCAATCTGCCCACCTAAATCTGTCGCACTCCAAAGCAAAAAATCGGCCCCAATCCAGTCTTCCAGAGTCCATCCCAAAACAATCTGCCCTACTCTAGTTTGTCTCATGTCAATTCTAAAAAAAAAATCTGCCCCACTCCACACCACAATAATAAAACCCACTCCAATCTGTTCCACTTCAATCGCAAACTATCTGCTCCACTTCAGTCTGCACACACCAATCCAAAACAATCTGCCACAGTTCAATCTAAAACAATTTGTCCCACTTCAATCCAAAATCCAAAATAATCTGCCCTACTCCAATCTTTCTTACTCTAGTCCAAACAATCTGCCCCAATCCAAACCAAACCAATTCTGCCCCACTCCAATAAAAAAAGTCTGTCCCACTCCCATCCAAAATAATCTGCTCCAATCCAAAACAATCTGCCCCAATCCAATCTGCCCCACTCTAATCCAAAACAATCTGCCCCACTCCAATCTGCTTTACTTCAATCTAAAACAAACAGCCCCACTCCAATCTGCTGCACTCCACTCCTAAACAATTTGCCCCATTCCAATCCCAAACAATCTGCACCACACCAATCCTAAACAATCTGCCCCACTGCAATCCCAAACAATCTGCTCCAGTCCACTCCCAAACAATCTGCCCCACTACATTCTGCCCCACTCCAATCCAAAACAATCTGCCACACTCCAATCTGTCCTACTCCAATGCAAAACAATCTGCCCTACTCCACTTCAATCCACACCAGTTCAATCAACCCCACTCCAGTCCAATCTATCCCACAGCGATCCAGTCCAATCCACCTACTCAAATCCATTCCACCCCATTCCAATCCACCCAATCAACTCCATCCCACTCCAATTCACCTTAATCCACCTCACTCCAGTCCACCTTAATGAACCCCACTCCAATCCGCTCCACTCCAAACTACCTTAATTCACCCTACTGTAGTCCAATCACCCCACTCCAATCCCATCCACCCCACACCAAAAATCCACCTCAATCCAATCTAGTCCAGTCAAATCCACCCCAATTGAACCCATCCCAATCCACCTCCCTCCCATTCAATCCACCCCACTCCGCCCCATTTTAATTCACCCCACTCCATTCCAATCCACCCCATCCAGTCTACCCCATTCCAACCCAACCTACCCCACTCCATTCCAATCCAATCTACTCTAATCCATCTCTCTACCCCAATCCAACGCACCTTAATTTAATCCACCCCACTACAGCCCCCTCCAGTTCACTCAAATCCAGTCTACTCCAATCCACCCCAATTGAACCCACCCCAATCCAATCCACCCCAGTCCACCCCATTCCAATCCACCCTATCCAGTCTACCCCACTTCAATCCACCTCACTCCAATCTACCCCACTCCAAACTACTCTAATCAACCCCACTAAAAACTCACCCCAGTTCAGTCCACCCACTCTATTCTAATCCATCTAGCTCATTCCAGCCCAATACACCTCACTCAAGTCTAATCCACCTCAATCCAGTGAATCCAAAATAAACCAATCCAGTCTAATCAAATCCACCCCACTCAAATACAATCTAATCCACTGCACTCCAAACCACCCCACCCCAGTCCCATCTGCCAATTTAATCCACCCCTCCCAATCCAATCTACCCCACTCCAATTCTTAGCACTCCAATGCACCTCAATCCAATCCACCTCACCCCATTCCCATCCACCCCACTCCAATCCACCTCATCCAGTTTCTATTCCACTCAATCCTACTCCATTTCACTTTATCCAATCCACCCCCTTTACTCAATCCAATCCACCAGACAACCTCAATCCTCAAATATTTCCAAGGACTTGCTGGCAGAATGTTTTTACCATGTGAGCGAGAACATGGGATTTCTTGCACCTGAAACTTCAGAGAAAACGTGCGTGCACTAGTTTTTGAACGAGCTAGTTACTTACCGTGATCTTCTATATTAAGAGTCCTATGCATCAGGACAGGGTGTGAGGAAAGTTATTTGAAAGGGGTGGAGAGATCTTGACAAACTAAACAACCGTCCCAAGCCTCCCCACCCCCACGTGCTTTGGTTATTGCATGGGCACCTGGGGCGATCTGATTTCACTAGAGTCATTGTGGTCAGCGGCTCCCTTGGTGTCACAGCGAGTTGTTGTGAAAAGGCTGGGAAATCTGTGGTGTGCTCTCCGGGTTAGGTTTTTTTTAGTTAACATTTCTGTTTTCCATTTAAAATGATTTAAAAGCGACACTACCAGAGCTCTTAAACTTAACGATGCCATGTGTGATTAACTTAACCAGTCTGAGATTTTTAGCTGCATTTTGGTTTTGTAAATTGTAGTTCTTCTTTTTTACTATATTACAGAATTCAGTTCTATAAGTGCCTGAAAGCAAAGAAAAAACATGCGCTGAGTGGTCTACTCACGCCTGGACCCTGAATACTCGAGACCTGTGCACGGGTTTGACATTGGTTCACAATCACTTTTCTCCATGTTTGTGCTGATGGGGAAAAATGTCTGGAATCTGGTCTGGGAGTAAATTCGGTTTAGTCAATTCCTTATTACAGACCATCAAACTTAATGCAAATTGAATTTACGTATTTGCACAAGGGCCCGAAATCTCTGCAGAGCTCTTACGTTTCCAAGTTGCATATGAGCAGCTCATCCAGCAAAGTACCTTTGCACTCTGGGACTTGTAGTCCTTTTGACCCCTTTCTAAAATTATATTTACAAATCCCAGACTACTGGACTGGACGAGTTACTCAGGCGTGGACCTGGGAAAGTTGAGAACGCTGCCTCTTTGAAAAATATAAGAATGTTAGGACTTTACTGTTCCAAATTATTTATATCAGAAGTGTTAGACGTGTAGGTTTTTTTTTAAAAAGCAATCTCTAGAATGCTGAATATTGTTTTTTGCCTGGAACACATAAATTCTTTCACCAAATACTCCTGGCGATAAATAAAACAGTTATAGCAGCGTATGCCATACAATCACAGGTCCCTTTCAGAGTTTACGCCTTCGCCTGGCTTCTGCTGCACTACCAATCATTGCGCCTGCTAACTTTTTCCAAAAATTGGATTCCTGTGTGTGCCGGGGGATTTCCTTGTCCACTGCTAACGCGAGCGATCTCTCTCAGTCAGACAAGCTCTTTGTTACTCCGCTGGCCTGCCTCAAGGGCATTTTTATCGGGTTTAACTCTCTTTGCACCAACAGTTAACATAAATCAGCTCTTTAAGTGGCTTCAACCTGGGCCTCTGTTTCCTGAACAACCACCCCCGTCAACCATCCAAATGGGCGCGCCGAGCAATGTCCACGGCTAAATCGGATTACCGCGGGTCTGGGCCTGTTAGTGGCTAAATTGAATCTCTTCAGGGAGAGTCTGCGTTTTCCATTACAGGCAAAACGAGGAAAGAAACAAGGCCTGACAAAAAGTCATCGATACCCTGCTGGGGCGTCACGAAATGGGCGTCATAAAAAATGTATATTTCATCTGAAGACACATTTACACGCTGAAGAAAAAAGAATATTGTTTCCAGAGCAGTGACTTTTAATGCTAAAGTAGGTGTTGGCAGGAGACTGGCATGATGGTCCGTGAGTTAACTCTCTCCACTAACCCTTGCTGTAATCTGCAAATGTCTATTTAGAATGGAACCACGGCCAACTCAGCCTGAACCAGCCTTTATTCTGAGGTCCTAAACCGAGTGCCATTAAATAGAAGCATAATAACGTGTTACTTTACAGTACTTCGATAAGGCAGACGTGCGGCTGATGCCATGTATGAAATCAACTCATCATTATTAATACTACAATAGCATAGCTACCAAGTGTCCCAGGTCCATGCCTGTTGCGCTACTCCAGTCCATGTGTTCTGCTTTGAATTCTGGAACTTGTAGTCTTGTTTAATAACGGAACAAACAAGACTACAAATTCCAGAATCCAAACCGCAAAAAAACCTAGACTGGGGCAGCACATGACGCGTGGACCTGGGAAACTTGGCGGCTATACCATAGGCCAAAGGTTCATACTAACAGCAGCAGGATTATTGTTTTACAGTTGACAGCTGATCGCAGGGCTGCACAGCAGCTAACGGCCATTAAACAGTTAGAGGAGAAGAGAAAGGGTTAAAGGTACTACGAGCTAACCCCTCTCTAAAAGAATATGCATGTGGGCCCTTTAAAGTAGGTCTTTGCATGCAGAGGCCCTCCTAACAATGCCCTGCCCTTTTGCGACTCCTTCTTAAGACACACGAATGTGCCTCATTTTGTTGGGTTATAATGGATTCATCCAGTGAAATGCATGTATATTAACTAGAATATGTGTCAGGAGCCCATATCATAGGGGCAAGGCCAACACAGCTCGGCAGAATTAATGAGTAAATTATTTTCGGTCATTCCATTATTTGGAGTCCATTATTCTTTGTTCCAGCCTTTACAGTATGGAGGTTAGTGTGCCATCCACAGACAGGCACTCCCTTGTCCAACCCTCTTCTTGAAACACATTTAGACCAGTGCTTAATTTGTGTTTGTGGTTACTGGTGCGGTGCACCAGCACTTATTTTTGAGGCCCGGCACCTATTTTACTGCCTCAAGCTTTTACTGCGAGCAAAACACACATATGGGAAAGACGGAGAAAGCGAAAAATGAAAAAAGCATCACAATGGGAGAAAGTAGAAAGCTGCAAAAGTGAGCTGAAGGGGCAGGGAGTGGCTGTAAATGGATTGAAGAGGCCCGAGATGGCTTCAGGATTACGCTTCCTCAGTATTCCATGTTCACACATTTAATTGCAGCAGCCACGTGTTTGAGAGGAGGGCTTTGGGCACCGCATTTTTATTTACTTATTAAGCACTGATTTAGACTCTCCCAGGTAATTATATCTGGATCATGTACTGTATTGTACCCATGCCTCACCTTTCTAGATGGCCAGGCTAAGAACAATCAGTAGTGAATGAAATAATGACTAGCAAAAAGAATAATGGACTCAGAGTAGCAGAACTGCTGTAAATAATTTAGGGCCACATGTACACAAAAATGTTATAGTCACGTTTGTGATTAGAAAAATGCTTTTTGGGATGTACAAAGCCCAAATTACGATAAGGATTCTGAATGATATGTATGATTGTTTTGTGACCGTGAATGGATTCACAAAACAATCGCAGTTAGCACCAATTTCAAATTCGTGGTAACCCATTCTCAAAGGGGAAGGAGTCCCCAAGAGCTCCCTTCCCCTTTGTGAATGCATGTGAAAACATTTTTTAAGAGAATGCAGTGGTTCCAGGGACCACTGTCAACTCTTAAAAAATGAAACTGAAACGTTTCATTTTGTTTTTTAAAGTCTTCCCGTTTTCCATTAAGGAAAACAAGCTGCATTATTTTAAAAAAGTGTGCTTTATTTAAAAGCAATCACAGACATGGTGATCTGCTGACCCCAACAGGCCACCATCCCCGTGAGTTTTGTGATTCCCAGTGGGTCGCAAATTGCAACCTACCTCATTAATATTAATGACGTAGGTCTATTTGCGACCCACTGGGAATCACAAAAGAAACTCAATGGAGTTTCTTACATTGGGAATTGCAATTTCCTAATTGCGATTCACATGGAATCACAGTTAGAAAATCACAATTCCAAATATTCGTACATGTGGCCCTGAGTCATTACTTCATCATCCAATTCCTCATTCGAGTCCTAAAATCATGGAGAACACCAGAGCAAAACAACCTTTGTGCGGCTGACCCAAACACAACTAATAATTATAAAGTACAGAGACGTAAAATTGCAGCACACCTGCATATTTATTTATGGATATTTACTTTGTAGCAAAAATATCCTAATTAGTGGCACCATAGTCACCCGTTAAAGATGATAGTGGTGCTCAAATATGGACGGGATTGCGCCCCAAAGGTTCTCTCTAAGCGCTGATAGCAGCATAACAAATACTAAGAGTGGCTTCTGTAAGCACAACTTGACAAAACCTGCATGTTGTGTCCTAAAAGATGATTCTGGCCGTTGCTGTCACCCTATCACTTGAAAGAAGCCCAATGGACGGATTAATATTTTAACGTAGTTAGCTATTTCAGAACCCAAAACTTCAATGCTAATTCACTGGACAGTCCCTTCTTCTGTAACCCAACCTGCTCCACCTTTTGATCAACAAGCAGAGGCATCTTAGAACATCCTATGACAGAGACGGATACCCCACGGAAGAAGAAAGTGTCAGGACACCCATTCTAAGCAAGTCTTCATCTGTCAAACAAGAATAAACAACGTGGATGGTGCCAAACTGGCATTATTCCAATCAGCTTGGGTTTCTCCGTCGTATACTTGTCAGCAAGTTTGAGATGAGAAAGAATGGGGTTGAGGTACATAATATAAGACCTGTCCAGGGACAGAAAGACTAAGGGGGTCATTCCTACCCTGGCGGTCTATGACCGCCAGGGTAGGTGACGGAGGAAGCACCGCCAACAGGCTGGTGGTGCTTCCGGGGGCATTCTGACTGCGGCGGTAAAGCCGCGGTCAGAAAAGGGAAGCCGGCGGTTTCCCGCCGGCTTCCCGCTGCCCCAGGGAATCCTCCACGGCGGCGCTGCAAGCAGCGCCGCCATGGGGATTCCGACCCCCTTCCCGCCAGGCTGGTTCTGGCGGTTTTCACCGCCAGAACCTGGCTGGCGGGAACTGGTGTCGTGGGGCCCCTGGGGGCCCCTGCAGTGCCCATGCCACTGGCATGGGCACTGCAGGGGCCCCCTAACAGGGCCCCACATAGATTTTCAGTGTCTGCGTGGCAGACACTGAAAATCGCGACGGGTGCAACTTCACCCGTCGCACCCCTTCCACTCCGCCGACTCCATTCGGAGCCGGCATCCTCGTGGAAGGGGGTTTCCCGCTGGGCGGGCGGGCGGCCTTCTGGCGGTCGCCGCCAGCCCAGCGGGAAACTCAGAATGACCGCCGCGGTCTTTTGACCGCGGTACGGTCTTCTGGCAGTTCCCGCTTGGCGGGCGGCGACCGCCACCCGCCAAACTAGGAATGACCCCGTAAGTGCGCCCTAAGATGCCAACACCTGGAACAAACCTGAGATGTTAGAGCATTCTCTTGACCCACAAAAAGAGCCATCACTGGATTCCCCCACTTCCTGCAAAGAACTGTGAACAAACGAGGATGTAGATAATAATTCTAGGATGATGTAAAGACTCTGCTCAACTTTTCTACCTCCACATTGTCTAATTTTCTGTTCCTCCCTCAAATATGCACTGCACTGTGGGAGATCAGACATTTCTGACCACAAATTGGGTCTTTGTTAGTGTCTGACAGCGATTCACGCTTTCTGCTTGCTATCTTTGCTATAGTCTTAGAGTGAGTCCCACCTTGTCGGCCCTTTACCTCCTGCTTCTCTAATTCTGAACCTCAGCCTAGGCAACTGGCATCTATTGTGATGATCATTTTAGAAACTCTGCAACATTTTCCAAGATGAGACCCAGAAAACAGAACTAGTGATAGTACAGCTGCCATGCCCCTTGTAACCGGAAACCACATTCTTACAGTTGGAGAATCTTGATTTACAAGGGCTTAGAGATGTGAACTGATCGTCTCTATTTTACAATGCAGAAGGAGAAGCAGTTCAAGATCATTCTCAAATATGGCTTCTATTAACTCTTTATCCTGGATATGATCCAAATATGATTCTTTTCAATTTGATTAGCAGGCTGTTACCATGGATTACTGGTGCGAACACCACACCCCTTAGAGCCTGATACTTTTAGGCAGAATATATTAACCATATTTCCAAGTATGGGTACAAGAGAATGTCCATTGCATATATACAACCTACCAGAGGAGCCATCACTTTCATACACACCGTGAGTACAGAGCTGAGGCCATATGGAAGGACACAACATTGTAAAGGGTGACCTCCTACTGTGAATCTTAGAAAGCTCTGGCGATTCCAGTTCATCAAAATATGGAGGAATGTATCCTGCAGACCCAGCATAATCAAAAACGTGCCTGGGTGCACTACGAATTGACCTTTTAAAGACAGTCAGTCTTGAAATGAGTTGTCCTCACCTGCCTGTTGACTTTCTTTAGATCCAGTACTGAGCATAGCTTCCAGTAACTTTTTCTACTGTAACCAGAATGGAATTAGCTTCTGTTCCCTGGGGACTGATATCACAGTTGTCCTCTGAAATAATGTAAATTCCTTCTCTTACTACCTATGCTTTGGAGCTGTTCCTGGGGACAAATGTATGGATAAATTCCACAAGAGCAGTGAATATTGTTCCACAAATGCATTTCTCCCTTTTCTGCTGCTATTAAGGACCGGTCTTACTGTTTGACCTGCTCTCTCTTTAATGTCCAGTCTTCCTATTCACCCTTCCCATGGGCTAGTGAAGATCGTCGAATTGAGGATAGCATCATGACATGAGTCTTGAAATTTTCTGGATGGTGTCTGCAGTATGTTTGATGACATGGCAGTAAGATGTTAGCACTCGCCTTATACATGAAGTCTGAAAAGTGTGTTGCTCTAGTGCTTTTTAGCCAGAGGGATAACGGGTATACTTGTTCTGAGGAGGGTTTGCAAACCCCATCTATGCTCTTTTCTACAATTACCAATTTGTTCAAACCTGTGGATGTGGATTCCTTCTCAAGTCTTCTGCCAAACAAGCTTCTTGCTTTTATGTTTGTTGCTAAAGTTTACCTTCCTTCAGGGAGTTATGCTGTTCACAATAGTTTATCTAACTTCTCTGACAGATGAGACATCCATCCATTACATGTTTAGGCAGAAATTCACTACATCCCATGTAGCTCCTCAGTTCAAGATGATCTTTTATCTGAGAAGAGACTGGGAAAGAGACCCCTACCCCTCACTGAAGATTCAACTGATGTATCTTCCTGTGGCCGAATTCTACAGCAATCAATTCTTTGCCACACAAAGTAGAAGGTTTGTGTTAAGAAAAAAACTGTATTTCACTCCTTGCTAAGTCTCCTTCTGCTATGACAACCTTTCTTGGAGTCCTTTGCACCTTTTAGATGCTTAGAATTTTGGTTAACAACGTCAAGAAGGAATCCTCTTATAAGGGCACATAAGTAAACACTGTGAATAGTGAAAACCCATAGGAGTTTGATCCTTTATTCTTCTTGCTAAACTTTTTCCCAATTGAGGTGAACAGGAAATAGCCTTAGAAAATGGGGTATCTTATAATGACACTAGTTATTTTGCTCACCCACAATGGACAGCTGTGTTAGCTCATAAAAACAAGAAAAAACTTAAGAAATAGAAAAAAGCCCATGTTATAGATATGTTAGACCTCACATTCTTGCCGTGGATTTCCCCCCCAAACGTTTTGCCTTCACTTCTCTTGTTTCACTGAATTCGGTTTTATTGGCGCTAGAACTCTGTACACTTTAACACTGTTAAACAGTGCTGTAGTGCTTGTGCTCACTCCTGTATACATGGTAACACTGGCTTACATCCAATTGGCACATTTAATTTAATTGTAAATCCCTTGTAAAGTGGTACTATAGGTATCCTGGACCTGTAAATAAAATGCTACTAGTGGGCCTGCATCATATTGTGCCACTTACTTAACTCCCTCCCCCCCCCCCCCCCCCCCCAGTGCTGAGTCATTTTTTGGCTATTTGGGGTAGTTTGCTCTTAAGCCCTCATAACTTTTAGTCCACATAAGCTATCCACGCCACATTTGTGCCCTTTTTTCCAACATCCTAGGGATTCTAAAGGTACCCATAGTTTGTGGGTTCTCCTGGAGGAGACCAAGAAATTAGCCAAAATACAGGCGACAATTTCGTATTTTTCAGAAAAATTGGAAAAAAGGGCTACAGAAGAAAGCATGTTATTTTTCCCCTGAAAATGGCATCAACAAAGGGTTAGTGGTGCTAAATTCACCATCCTCCCAGATTTCAGGAACAGACAGACTTGAACCAGAAAACCACATTTTTCATCACAATTGTGGCATTTTACTGGGACATACCCCATTTTTACTATTTTTTGTGCTTTTAGCCTCCTTCCAGTTAGTGACAGAAATGGGTGTGAAACCATTGTTGGATCCCAGACAGCTAAACATTTCTGAAAAGTAGACAAGATTCTGAATTCAGCAAGCGGACATTTGTGTAGATCCTACAATGTGTTCCTACAGAAAATAACAGCTGAAATAAAAAAAAAATGGAATTGAGGTGAAAAAACAGCCATTTCTCTCCATGTTTTACTCTGTAACTTTTTCCTGCGATGTCATATTTTCGAAAGCAATATACCGTTACGTCTGCTGGACTCTTCTGGTTACGGGGATATATAGGGCTAGTAGGTTCATCAAGAACCCTAGGTATCGAGTGCCAATAAATGAGCTGCACTTGCAATGGGTTTGCATTGTATACGGGTATACAGCAATTAATTTGGTGAAATATAAAGAGTCAAAATTAGCTATCAGGTAAACGTTTGAATTTCCAAAATGGGCACAAGAGAAGGTGTTGAAAAGCAGTGTTTATTTGCACATCTCTGAATTCGGGGGGTCCCCATCCTCGCATATGAATTACAGGACATTTATCAAATACACTTCGTTATCACACACTGTCTTACATTTGGAAGGAGAAAATGTAGAGAAAGACAATGTGCAGTAATACTTGTTCTTTTATTCTGTGTTCCCCCATGTCTCCCAATAAAAATGGTACCTCACTTGTATGGGTAGGCCTGGTGCCCGCAACAGGGAAACGCAACATGGACACATCACATTTTTACATTGAAATCTAACATGTTTTTTGGAAAGTGCCTAGCTGTGGATTTTGGCCTGTAGCTCAGCCGGCACCTAGGGAAACCTACCAAACCTGTGCATTATTCAAAACTAGATACCATGGGAAATCCAGGATGGGGTGACTTGTGGGGCTCACACCTCGTTCTGTTACCCAGAATCCTTTGCAGACCTCAAAATTTAGCAAAAAAACACCTTTCCCTCAGATTTCGGTGATAGAAAGTTATGGAGTCTGAGAGGAGCCACAAACTTCTTTCGACCCAGAATTCCCCCAAGCCTCCCAATAAGAATGGTACCTCACTTGTGTGGGTAGGTCTAGTGCCCACGACAGGGAATGCCCCAGAGCACAACATGGACACATCACATTTCCCCAAAGAAAACTGACCTGTTTTTTGCAAAGTGCCTAACTGTGGATTTTGGGCTCTAGCTCATCCGGCACCTAGGGAAACCTAGCAAACCTATATATTTTTTTTAACTAGACACGATGGGGAATTCAGACTTGTGGGGCTCTCACCAGGTTCTGTTACACAGAATCCTTTGCAAACCTCACAATTTGGCAAAAAAAATATTTTTCCTTGCATTTCGGTGATAGAAAGTTCAGGAATCTGAGAGGAGCCACACATTTCCTTCCATCCAGCATTTCCGCAAGTCTCTCGATAAAAATGGTACCTCACTTGTGAGGGTAGGCCTAGTGCCCGCGACAGGAAATGCCCCAAAACACAAGATGGACACATCACATTTTCCCAAAGAAAATTAACCTGTTTTTTGCAAAGTGCCTAGCTGTGGAGTTTGGGCTCTAGCTCAGCCGGCACCTAAGGAAACCTAGCAAACCTATACATTTTTGAAAACTAGACAACCAGGGGAATTCAGAATGGGGTGACTTGTGGGGCTCTCACCAGGTTCTGTTACCCAGAATATTTTGCAAACCTCAAAGGTTGGCAAAAAAAACACTTTTTCCTCACATTTCGGTGATAGAAAGTTCTGGAATCTGAGAGGAGCCACAAATTTCCCTCCACCCACCATTTGCCCAAGTCTCCCGATAAAAATGGTACCTCAATTGTGTGGGTAGGCCTACTGCCGGCGTCAGGAAATGCCCCAAAACACAACATGGACACATCACATTTTCCGAAAGAAAACAGGCGTGTTTTTGCAAAGTGCCTAGCTGTGGATTTTGGCCTCTAGCTCAGCTGGCACCTCAGAAAACCTAGCAAACCTATACATTTCTGAAAACTAGACACCTAGGGGAATTCAGAATGGGGTGAGTTGTGGGGCTCCCACCAGGTTCTGTTACCCAGAATCCTTTGCAAACCTCATAATTTGGCACAAAAAAAACAATTTTCCTCACATTTCGGTGATGAAAAGTTCTAGAATCTGAGGGGAGCCACATACTTCCTACCCCTTTGCATTCCCATAAGTTTCCCGATAAAAATGGTACCTCACTTGTGTGGGTAGGCCTAGTGCCCACGACAGGAAGCACCCTAAAAGCAACTTGGACTCATCACAGTTTTGCATTGAAAATTATGGGCCTCATTACAACCCTGGCGGTCAAAGACCGCCAGGGCTGTTTTGGAGGTTGCACTACCAACAGGCTAGCGGTGCAAACTTGGGTATTACGACCGTGGCGGAAGCGCTGCGGTCGCACCGCTGGGACCGGCGGTTTTTCGCCACAGTGGTCCCAGCGGATTTAATTCGCCAGGGCAGCGCTGCTTGCAGCGCTGCCCAGTGGATTACGAGTCCCCTTTTTTATTGACCCATACGTGTCATGGTCCTTCAGTGCTGGGATGGCACCAATGGGTTTGAATTCATAGGTGTAGATGATGTACATCTGTACTAACTTTACTATCTGCCTTCTACCTGTGCAATATCCCTGTGAAGGCACACCTACCATAAGCTTTCCTTACCCGTTCATGTCTCTGTCCTCATCAGAGTCCTGACTAATCCTGTATAATTGCCAAGTGAACCTATAGTAGTTTGTGGATGCAAGTTGGGGGTGTCGGAGTATGCCTTGGGAGGCGTATTCCTCAAACTGAGTGTGAGCATATCTACGGTTGAAACTAAGACAGACATGCTGGTGAAGAAATCCTAAGGTCTCTAAAGTAAAAAGTCAAACAAATATCCCGTGGGACTCATTCACCAACACTTCTACTTTTGCTTTGAAAGTGAAGCTACAAATTGAGTTTGTACACTTTCAAACAAGTAGAAATGTTGGTGAACATGTCCGATAGGACATTTGTTTGACTTATTACACTTCCTCTGGTTCTCGTTGGCAATCAATGTGGTCTTCGCGTAGCATACATAAGTTTCCTAGAATGCACTTCATAATTCAGTCATGCTTTTAACATTTTGCCACACAGGGTACTCCGTGACAATGTGGCATATGTTTTTTCCATTAGTATGTGCAGTATGGGGACTATAATGCACGTTAATTGAACAGAACACCTACCATGTTCTGACGGTAGATATAGGTTTCAAGCAGGCCATAAGGAAGTCCATGATTTCCTGAAGTAGATGAAGTAAAATTCTGTGGCTGCTTGCATAACGGAGCAGTGGCCCATGGACGTTCGTTATCCATGCACAGCCACTGAAAGGATTACCCAACGGCAGCACACTTTACAGCGACCACATGGACAATCCTTTTTGGGTGTTTTAGGAATGCGATCAGCAGTGTCACTCCTGCAGCCTTGCCACATCCTCCAGAACATATGAGGTGGAGGCCACTGCTGCTTCTATAACAGCAGTGAGGCTTTCAATTACAGAACTGGAAGTCAAGGAAAGCCATGAGTCTTCCTGTGGTTGTCTGACAGTACTCAACATATGGATTGTATGTTGCCATCTGGATCATATGGATAAACAGTTTCTTGTACCAAGTGCGAGTTTCACGACACGCATTGTATGGTTGAGGAACCTGGTCGTTCTTGTCCACTTCACCCATGTACTTGTTGTAATCAAGTATACAGATGGGCTTGTGGACTTCGGCTATCTGACCCCAAACCGTGATGGGGGAAGTGCTCTCATCATGAATTATAGTGAGCACGTATACATCACCCCTATCCAAGAACTTGACTGTAAGCAGTTTGTTGGAACGCAAGTCAGTACTCTGGGATTTCTGGAGCCTCTTGCAAACAAGCTCCTGCGGGAATCCTTTGTGGTTACAATGAACTGTACCACAGGCCACAGTGCCAGCTTTGTAGAGCTCACTGAACAACTCTACTCCTGTATAGAAGTTTTCTATATAAAGGTTATAACCTTTGTAAAGGAGTGGCTGGACAAGTTCCCATACAATCTTACCTGTGACCCCTAACGCGGGAGGGCAACCTACAAGGTTTAGGGTAGAGTCCTTCCCTGTATACACTCTCAAGCTATACCCATAGCCAAAAGAACTCTCACACAGCATGTACAACTTCATGCCATAGCGAGCTCTTTTGCTCGCAATGTACTGTCTGAACAGCAGCCGTCCTTTGTACAGGATCAAGGACTCATCGACTGCTATATTCTTTCCAGGAGTATAGATCTCTGGAAACCTGGCAGACAAATGTTCCACAACAGGCCGAATTTTGAACAACCTGTCATGGTCTGGATGGTCCCAGGACAATGCAGAAGAATTGTTATTGAAATGCAGCACACGCTGCAGTAGCAAAAAACTATCTCTGCTCATGTATGGCGTGAAGATGGGGGTTACCCAAATCGTGCGAGTCGTCCAGTAGGACTGCAAGGTGGGTTTCTGCACTAACCCCATTTTGAGCATAAGGCCCAAAATATCTTCAACTCCGCCAGCAAAGTGGGAGTCCACTGGCGTTCCCTAGAACGGGTCCCTAGAGTGCCTCCATGGTCCCTCAGAAATTGGTCTGCATGCAGATTTGTTTGCTGCACAATTTCCTGAAGGAAGTCAACATCCAAAAATAGATGGACGTAGTCGGCTGGCAAAAAGTTGGCCGTATCGACTATACATCCAGCGTCACCAGTAAAAGGTGGAATTTGGAGCTGAACTAAACAAGGGGGCTGCCAAGAGAGCACTCTCTGTGTGCTTGCGGACGCATGCACCTGCTCTCTAGGTTTGGCCTACCCGATGTTGTCCCGCTGCACAGACTGTGCTTGCAAAGGGACAGCACGACTGACGTCATTGTATCCTTCAGAATCACTGGAAGAGGTGTCATGGGATGGGACTCTGCTGACTGAAAAATCATTCCCAGATTCTGCCCCATTGTCCTCTCCCTCAGACGCTGTCCCAGTCTCTGATCCTGCCTCAGAGCTATCCTCCATAACCTGAGTTAGGGCTTGAGCAGCAGTCATCCAACAAGACGCCATTTCTGCTACTGGCTAAACTGTCCCTCTAAAGTACTAGCCTACGTACAAGGCAGATAGAGCCACAAAATTGCTCATGGGTGTGTGTGATGTGTCCAATAGTAAATGCTGTCACCTCACCTTCACTTCTTCTCTGATTCTGCAGATTCTCTGAAGACACTGAAAAAAACAAAAAAGACACACTACTACTTCATCTTACCACATACCCATCATCACAGCCTTTAGCGGTGGTGGACCCCAGTGCGACAGTTATTTTTGGTGCTCCACCTCCCATGACCTCCTTTTCTAATTCCCTCAGTGCCACCCAGCAAAAGTGCCCCTCATATCTCCATATATATATGCATATCACTTTTACAGTATATATGTGTGGTTTCCCTGGGCGGGCTGATTGTGGCTCCCGGAAAACAACATCTATAGAGAGATTTGTCTCTTGTTAAATAAATATATATATATATATATATATATATATATATATATATATATATATATATATATATAGAGAGAGAGAGAGAGAGAGAGAGACTGAGGCCCTCATTACAACCCTGGCGGTTGGTGATAAAGTGGCGGTAATACCGCCAACAGGCTGGTGGTAAATACCGCCAAATTATGACCATGGCGGAAACAGCTCAGACAGACAGCCACTTTAACACACCGACCGCCAGGGCGGAATTTACAGGCACCCCGGCGGTAACCGCCTAGAGCCAGGCGAAAGCCAATGTTCCGCCCACTGTATTAAGACACAGGAAACCGCCACCTTTTCTGGGGGGGTACCAGCAACATCAAAAGCCTTGCGGAAACAAATCTCAGAAGTCAAAGAACTCACAAGTGGAGACTCACAACGCCATGGAGCCCGAGCTGCACATACTCCCAATGTTGATTTACGTCCTGCTCCACTACGAACACCAACGACGGCGAAGATGACCACGGTGAGTACAGCCGCCTAGCACACAGGGGAGAGGGGGAGGAAAAAGAGAGTGGCATACACACGCAACACGCAACACCCCCAACCCCAACACCATACACACAAGCAGATGAAGTAACATAACATATTTGCCCCGTACCCCTCAGGAATAATGCAAGGACAACTCCGATAGATAAAAGTGAGTGTAATAAGATAAAATAGTAGCAATATGTGCATCCAAATAAAAAATTATATACATATTTACAAATGAATGGACACTGCCCAGTCCTCAATGTTCAATGTACAAAGTCCAAGGCCCCACTTCACTCCTGCAACCACACTGAGAGAACACTGCAGGGGCATCAGGTTGAAAATAGGCAGGTACCTCAGGGGGCCGGGGAACGGGGGGCACCTCAGCCGGCACATGGTTCAACGCCATTGGTCCTGGAGGGGGCAACATGCCCTGTGCTTTGTCCTGGGGAGTTCAAGGCCACAGTCTCTCAAGTGGATGGCTTCTCTACTGGTTCTGGAGGGGGCATCATTCTCAGTGAGCTTCATCCTCAGGAGGATGGGGTGAGTGGATGGCATCTCCACTGGTTCTGGATGGGGCATCGTGCCCAGTGAGCTTGATCCTGGGGAGGGTGGGGTGAGTGGATGGCATCTCCACTGGTTCTGGAGGGGGCATCGTGCCCCGTGAGCTTCATCCTGGGGCGGATGGGGTGAGTGGATGGCATCTCCACTGGTTCTGGAGGCAGCATCGTGCCCTTTGATGCAGATCTTGGGGAGTGCAAGGTCACAGTCTCTCAGCTGGGTGTCATAACCACAGGATTTACAAGGGGCAGGTCGCACATTAGCCCATGGAGGCAGGTTTACAGAACGTCCGCCGGCGGTGACGGCTGTTCAGCGGTGGCATGGTGCTGCTGCTGCTGGTGGTGGTCATGATGGGAGGCTCCAGCCCATCACCTGCAGCCTCGGACGGTTGGCCAATGGTGCTGCTGCTGCTGGTAGTGGTGGAGGGAGGCTCCAGCCCATCCCCTGCAGCCTCAGACAGCTGCCCACTGGTGCTGCTGCTGGTGGTGGTGCTGGTGGTGGTGCTGCTGGCAGAGCTGGTGGTGGGGGAGGCTTCAGCCCATCCCCTGCAGCCTCGGCCGGCTGCATTACCATGGTTGGTGGTGTGGGCTCCAACAGAGTCCCAGAACCAGGCCCCTTGTCCTTACTGCCTGCTAGTGCAGGCCCCTTGCCCTTCCTGCCAGCAGCTGGGTATGGCTCCTTGCTCCTTTTGGCAGCAGCTGGGGGTAGCTCCTTGCCCTTCCTTGCTGTAGCTGGGGGTGGCTCCTTGCCATTCCTTGATGCAGCTGGGGGTGGCTCCTTGCCATTCCTTGATGCAGCTGGGGGTGGCTCCTTGCCCTTCCTTCCTGCGCTGGAGCTGGCTCCTTGCCCTTGACGGGGTGGAGGGGTAGGGAAGAGGTAAACAGTGGAAAGGAAAAGCTTTTTAGGGACATTGGGGTGGAAAGAGGGAGAAGGTCTGGGAGTGAAAGAAGAGGGAGTGGTTGTAGGAGGTGTCAGTCTGCTGTGTTTGGGTGCAGGTGCATGGGCTGGATGCTGTTGTGAGGTGGATGGCTGTTGGGTGTCTGAGTGCTTGCGTTTGTGTACTTTGGGAGGAGGGGGCACAGGCACGGTTGGAGAGGACATAGGGGACGTGTGCATGGATGTGGGGGTGGTAACTGCCAGTGAGGTGTGTGTTCTGATAGGTGTGCTGGTGATGGTGATGGTGGTAGTGGATGAGGATGTAGAGCATGCAGGTGTGAGTGGAGACGCAACTGGGAGGGAGGTGGAGGACGAGGAGTAAGGGGCCGCAGTGAAGGCAGTGGATGTTGGTATGTCTGCATCTGGATGGTGTTTGTGTGAGTGCCTGTGGGATGAAGTGTGGTGCTTGTGTTTGCCATGTCCACTCTTGTGTGTTGTCCTGTGTGCATGCTTGTCTGCCTATGTGCTTGGAATAGGTTGGGGTTGAGGGGAATGGGAATGGGAAGAGGAAGTTGGAGGGTGGAAACAGGGACAATGGCTGCCATCAGAGAGGAGGCCAGATCCTCTCTGCTCTATGTTGGGCCGCCAAGCCAGTGTGAATGCCCTCCAGAAATGCATTGGACTGTTGCATTTGGACTGCCAGCCCCTGGATGGCATTCACAATGGTTGACTGCCCAACAGAGATGGATCGCAGGAGGTCAATAGCCTCCTCACTCAGGGCAGCAGGGCTATGGGGAAGGGCCCGTGGTGCCTGGGGCGAAGGAGATGCCCACCCTCCTGGGTGAGCAGGCACGGGAAACTCGCTGAGGGGCTGCTGGTAGGGTGATGCTGGTCTGGGGGGTGGCGCCTGTAGCTGGGGTGGGCAAAGAGGTGTCCGCCACCATCAGGGAGCTTCCATCGGAGGAGGTATCCATGTCCGAACTGTCCCCTTCAGTCTCCGCCGTGGTGCTCCTCTCACCCTCCGTCCCACTGGTGCCCTCACCGTCAGTGGACTCTGCCTCCTGGGTCCTGTGGGATGCAGCTCCCTCTGTTGCCGGTGCCCATGTTCCTCCGCCAGATTATGCTAATGCACATAAGGACAGGATGACAAAACAAACAGGAGGGGGGAGAGACAAAGGATGTACTTGGTCAATGGTGGCACCAACACCACCATTGGCGTATACAACACACACACACAGGGAACAGCCCTATGCACTAGGAAATGCACTACCAGTTACAATGCTAGTCACCAGGCCATGGGTAGGGACAGATACTGCAAACTGCATTAGACCTGGGACCTACACAGCCCTGCCCAGTAGTGGATGCCTACTAGTTAGGTTGGAGGAATTTCACATCAGAACCCTGCCCAACATGGGACCTACTCTGCAATGTCAGGCCTGGCCTAGGGCACCCACAGGCCCACATCCCCCACCCAGATACCACCCCACCAGGTGTAAGTAGTAATGAAGGGCATTGTACTCACCCCCATTGTTGCTGTTGTGATGCCCCCAAGCACCCATCCAGCTCTGGATAGGCCACCGCCAGTATGCGGGCCATCAGGGGGTCAGGGTGCGAGGGCACTCCTTCCTCGTTGGGAGGCCATCCCCAGCTGGGCCTCCGCCGTCTTACCTGCCTAGCGTCTCAGGTCCACCCACCGTTTCCGACAGTGGGTGATCCGCCTGCCGTAGACCCCCAGGGTCTGCACGTCCTTGTCGATGGCACGCCATATACCCTTCTTTTGATGGGTGCTGACCTGCAGAGGAAATAGACACAGGGAAAGGTATTAGTCAGACCGTCCTGCCTGTTACACTCATGGCCCACCATGCCCCTTACCATCCCCATTAGCACAGACATGCCCCAGCATACATGCTGCACGCTGCCCAGGGCCCATCCACCAATCCCCCCTGCACAAGGCTTTCACACCCCATGCATCGTACTCACAGTGTACTCACCTGATAGTCTGGAGGCCCATACAGAAGCCGGTACTGGGGTAGGACCCCATCCACCAGTCTCTCCAGCTACGCAGGGCGGTGAAGGCAGGGGCCCTTTCCTCAGTCACATGAGCCCTGGTAGGTTCCAGACACAGGTCACAGCAGCACATGCAGTGTAGGTCCTCTCCTGTTGAAGGTCAGGTAGCAAGTGAGTAAACAGATTCAAAATGGCAGTGACATCCGTGGTGGTGCATACCGTCACCACCGGCGTACATCACCATTGGCCACTGTACCCCATAGGGCCCAATGATAACCAATGATGACTTGCACGGCGGTTCGTGACCGCCTCCCGCAACGGCGCACAACGTCAGCGGAATTACCTCATTTCAAACAGGGCAGGTGGATGCCATTTCAGGGGCGGGGGGGCAGTCCATGGATCCTAACTGTGCCACAGTTCACAATTTCACATTCTGGACAAATGCAACCAAAATATTAGATTAATCACAATATGCATTGTACGGTAGTGGTTACAATGTACAGAAAATGAGCAGCTGCTCTCTCTTTTGCCCCATTGATTGCAACCGCTGCGGATGAATAGGAGATGGAGACTTTCCCCCATGTACAGACTCCTTGTGGACTTGGCAACAATGAAGGACAGGCACATTATCCTCCCCTACAGACTTGACAGAGCCACAATCACAGAGCTGTGTGCCCAATTGGAGCCTGACCTGATATCTGCTATCCATCACCCCACTGGGATCCCCCTCTTGTGCAAGTTCTATCAGTGCTCCATTTTTTGGCAACAGGTTCTTTCCAAGTGACAGTGGGCTTGGCAGTAGGAATGTCACAGCCAATGTTCTCAATAGTGCTGACCAGAGTGTTGTCTGCCCTGATTAAACACATGTGCAGCTACATCATTTTCCCCCGGGTGGAGGATTTAGCCACAGTGAAGGCTGACTTCTGTGCAATGGGACATATCTCCAACATCATTGGTGCGATTGATGGGACACATATTGCATTTGCCCCCCTGGCAAAACAAACAGGTCTTCAGAAATAGAAAAAGTTATCACTCGATAAATGTGTAGATGGTGTGTTTGGCGGACCAGTACATCTCCCATGTCAATGATAAGTGTCCAGGCTCTGTGCATGATGCTTTTATCCTGAGGAATAGCAACATCCCAAATGTGATGGCCCAACTCCAGAGGCACAGGGTGTGGCTAATAGGTGAGCCCTGGTTCCCACCCAGTGGATGTTGGTGTATGGGTATGGTGTGGGACATAAGGGTTAGTGTGTAGCTAACAGTTGTCCCTCGATATTTGCAGGTGACCCAGATTACCCAAACCTATCATGGCTACTGACCCCTGTGAGGAATCCCAGGACAAGGGCTGAGGAACGTTACAATGAGGCACATGGGTGAACAAGAAGGATTATTGAACGTACCTCCAACCACCTGAAAGCCAGCTTTTGGTGCCTCCATCTAACAGGTGGATCTCTGTGCTACTCACCCAAGAAGGTCTGCCAGATAATCGTGGCATGCTGTATGTTGCACAACCTTGCCTTGAGACGCCATGTGCCTTTTCTGCAGGAGGAGGAGGCTGGAAATGGCCGTGTGGCAGCAGTGGACCCTGTGGACAGTGAAGATGAGGAGGCAGAGGATGAGGATGAGGACAACAGAGGTGCAGTCATTCATCAATACTTCCAATGACACACAGGTAAGACAGGGTTATTTCACATTTAATTGACAGTTTGATGTGTGACATTGTCACTGGCAGGCTGTGAATTCCCACTTCTATGCCCACTCACTGTACCCATTGGCATCTCTTTTTGCAGATGTTGGTGCCCCACTATTCCTCCTGGTGTGTTCAATGCAGTCACAGACAGGTCTTTCCTATGTTAACATTACTGTACAGTTGAATTGCAATGTTTAAAGCTTGTTAAATGAATACACACTTAAATTATTTGACATACTCCATACTTGTATTTTTTCAAAATGTGTTTATTGCAGTGCTCTGACGAAAAGGGGGAAGTGCTATGGGCTGGGGTGATGATGGAGGAAAGTCCAGGTTAGAGTCCAGTCTATTTGTAGCACAGGTGCATTGTCCAAGGGGACATAGGAAGGGGAGCAATGGCAGTTCAAGGTGGACAGGGTGACAGAGTGGGACACAAGGGTGACAATCAGGAGAGTCTTATTTCCTGGCGGGGGTCTTGGCAATAGTGTCTGACTTCTGCCTGGATCGCAGGGAACATTTGCTGGATGGTTCTCCTTCTGCAGGGGGAGGGATGCTGGTGGCCTGTTGGTCCTGTGGTGGGGCCTCTTGTCCACTAGCGGCAGCGGAGGTGGAGGGCTGTTCAGTAGTCTGGCTAGTGTCAGGGTCCCGCTGGTGTGCCACTGTCTCCCTCATACTGTTGGCCATGTCTGCCAGTAACCCTTCAATGGAGACAAAGGTGGTGTTAATGGACTTCAAGTCCTCCCTGATCCACAGGTACTGTCCCTCCTGCAGCTGCATGTTCTCCTGCATCTTGTCCAGGATCTGGCCCAGTGTATTCTGGGAATGTTGGTATGCTTGCGATGAGTGCCTCCTGGTGAGTCCGTTCCCTGGGCCTGTCCTCCCCCTGGCGCACAGCAGTCCTCCCAGCTTCCCTGTTGTCCTCTGCCTCTGTCCCCTGAACCGTGTGCCCACTGCCACTGACCCCAGGTCCCTGATTGTCCTGGGTTTGTGGGGTGCTCTGGGCCCCATGTGTTGGTGGACACAATGCTGATTGACGTGTCCTGGGGACAGAGGTATGGGCCCACTGTGTGGGTTCTGTGGTGGTGTTTCCTGAGGGGGAGGCTCTTTGGTGGTGTGAGACTGTGCCTGGGTAACCGACTGTCCGGAGGTCCCTGATGGGCAAGATTGGACATCCAGATCCAGGCGACCAGAGCTACTGTCATCACTGTGGGCCTCCTTTGTGGGGGGACTGGATGTTGCTGGCACCTCTTCTCCGGTGACATTGGCTGGATGTAAATGCAGTGTTATTGTTCTGTGTGTGACATATTGTGCATGGGTGGGTTGCCCTCCAGGGTTGTTATTGCCCTGGCAGCTTTGCCTTGTGTGAGTCGTTATTTGGTGGGCTAGCTGATTGTCTCTAATGTGCATGCTGTAGTGATAGGTGTCCATGCAGGGCTGTGAGTGGTGTCCATGCATTGGTATGGCATGCAGCACTTGGCATTGGGATGAGTGGGTTGTGATGGTGGGGTGTGTGGGAAGTGGTGGAGTGATGGGAGTGAGTGTAAGGGTGGGGGTATGTGATGGCATGCAGGTGGAGGAGGTGATAGTAATAGAGACTTGACTTACCAGAGTCCAGTCCTCCTGCTACTCCTGCCAGGCCCTCAAGATGCATGATTGCCAAGACTTGCTCCTCCCATTTTGTTAGTTGTGGGGGAGGTGGTGGGGGTCCACCACCAGTTCTCTGTAGTGCGAGCTGGTGTCTTGCTGCAATGGAACGCACCTTCCCCCAAAGGTCGTTCCACCTCTTCCTGATGTCATCCCTTGTTCTTGGGTGCTGTCCCATGGTGTTGACCCTGTCCACGATTCTCCACAATAGCTTTATCTTCCTAACAATAGATATCTGCTGCACCTGTTATCCAAATAGCTGTGGCTCTACCCGGATGATTTCCTCCATTACCCTTTGCTCCTCCTCAGAGAATCTGGGGTGTTGTTGTGGTGCCATGGGTGTAGTGTGAGTGGTGTGGGTGAGGATGTGTATGGTGATTTGTTGGGGTGTGTGATGTAAGGTGCATGGGTGGTGTATAGGTGATGGTGGTATGTGGCTCTAGTTGTGTGGGTGCTCTTGCTGTCTTTCTGTGCTGGCAATTATTGGTATTCGTAAAGGGTTGTGGGTAATGTGTGTGTGCTTTATAGTGGTGTGGGTGTGTGGGTGTGGTGTGTGTATGGGTGTCAGGTGGGTGTAGTTTGAATTGTCCAATGTGGTGCTGTTTTGTTAGTGTGTATTTTGAGCGCAGCGGTATGTATCGCCAATGGTTTACCGCCATTGAATGTCTGCCGTGGTGATTCGTGGGTCATAATGTTGTGGGCGTTGTTCTGTTGGCGTAACGATGTGGGTTTTGATACCGCCAGTTTATCACTAACCTTTGGTGTGGCAGATTTGCGTGTGTGGCTGTATAGTGACGGATTGGTGTGTGTGTCATAATATGGTTAGCGGATATCCGCCACGGCGGCAGTATGTTGCCGGCAGTCAGCATGGCGGTAAGTGGAATTTACCACCAATGTCATAATGAGGGCCTGAGTCTCTACATCACTTCTCTTATTTTTTTTATATATGTATGCTTGCCCTGGGGCTGATCGTGACCCCATGGCAAAGCACAAATGTATAAAAAAAATGCTCCACTAGGGCAAATAAAATTACCACCGAGGGGTCAGCCCATGTAGGAAGGGCCGACCCCGCCATTCTTTTTTTCAATAATCATTTATCTCATAAGCTGGGGGCGCGATTGCCCCCCAGAAGAACCCCAACATATATATATTTTCATTTTGTGCCCCCACCGGGGTGGGCCTGCCCACTTAAATGGGGGCTGACCCCCCCAAACAAGATCCCTGGTGCCCTGGGGCGTTTCCTGGCCATGGATCGCAGCGGCCCTGCGATCCATGGCCAGGAAATGGTGCCAGTAAGGCATCGATGGGAAACACAGGGACACAACAAGCTCCAGAGGCCTCTCTGCAACTTCTCAGCAGACCTGCTGCAACTGGACCTGCCTAAGACCTGCTGGCCTCTGCTGCAGTAAGTTCCTGATCATTAAGAGATGCCACCCAGCTCCTGGACCCGTGGTGTGGCAACAGGTGAGCTACTCCTTGAAGAAAAAGAGACATCCTGGAATATTGGTCTCTTTGAGACCACAAATGGGTCAATTTGCATCAAGAAATTGCACTGACGGGCAACACGAAGCTCCACTGAACCAGACTCTTAGTGCTTCAGTGACTGCCAAAGACAACCAGCAATGCAAGATATGCACTTCGCATTACAGCATCGAAAGCCCGCGATGAATCTCCAGCAATGACCATCTGCAGTGCTGAAAGGGTCTTGACACACTCTCCCAGCTTCTTGCGGCCTCCTCTGCTGCCAATAGAACTCTTTCCGCTGGAATCCAGAAGGTAATTTTTTCAGCGGGACTAACCTGGTCCCTGTATCAGGCCTACGCTCAATCGCGATTGGCCTCAACTTGTGACTTCCACTCAGTCTACATGACCAGATAAATGTAAGTGGCACTTTGTGCCTTTAGGCACTATACCTACCCACAACCTTTAAAATTGCATATCTCCTGCTACAAAAATATGATTTTTGCTGTTGCTTAAGAAGGGCTCATACCCTTACCTCAACTAACAACTCAATTTCTTACAAGCTATTTTCTGAATAATTCATATTTATGTTATGATGTTTAGAACTATGTTTTCCTGGCATAGACCAAACTAGGCCTTAAATTAGGCATCGACTCCATCTTTGATTTAGAAGCTTCCATAGGTTTTCACTTTCTCCTTGACTCCGCATGTAGCGAAAAATAGACTGATGTTTGTGATGACATGTTGTTCTTGAAGAACTGGAAGAAACCTTTGGTTACTTTTCAAGGCCCTTCCTGCTTGCACACTGTAGGCTATTCATGTATGAGTCTTTTTATTGTTTATGTAACCAGATTTCTTCTGGCACCTCCATTGAGTTTAAGTCAGAACAGCAAAGTTATTATTCATTTCCGGGTGTAATGGTACGATACTGTCAATATACAATGTTTTATAATGTTTTATAATGCTGTACTGTGACTATATTTTTACACTCCATGCTGACTGTGCAATTTCAATTGCTTTCCACTGTAAAGTTTATTATTAAATATCCTGGTTTTAGGGATAAGAGAGCTTCTTTTGAGTCTCTAGGAGGGATGCTGCCCTTTTCTCCTTTGATTTGCTGTACATTCTGGACTTTGTTATTTTTTAGATTTTGTTCATTGATGCGCCTATTGTGCATGCTAAGAGCCTTAATGGAAATTGATCACAGAGCTCTGTGACGGATTTATT
This sequence comes from Pleurodeles waltl, assembly GCF_031143425.1. NCBI lineage: Eukaryota > Metazoa > Chordata > Amphibia > Caudata > Salamandridae > Pleurodeles > Pleurodeles waltl. Next base: position 1,326,012,131 of record NC_090446.1, on the reverse strand, counting down.
GAGACTAACTGTATTCTTGCCTTCTCTATTGCACTTTAATATTTTAATAAACCTTAATGTTATTCTAAATTACTGAGCTCAAGATGCTTTTTGAGTGAGTCTTATTTTTATTGTTATTCAAAATGCTGTTTTGAATCTTGTCTTTTGGGACCTATTTCCTCATCTATTCTTGACGACAACATTGTCCCTGGCCCCGTATTCGTGCTATGACTATGATGTAGCTTAATTTGGAGATAGCTCCCACACCTAATAGGATACAGCTCTTCTTCCAACATATGTAACATCCAGGAGGGATTGTTGTATGTCATTTTTTCCCCCATATTTATGAATAATTCTCCATCTCCACTCTCTCATGCACTTTCTGAAGGAAAAGTGGATTGGGGAAATAAATCAGATTTGAAATAGTCTTTTTTCCAGCTAAAATCAGTGAGTTAAAGAGTGCTTCATTTGGGGGTCTTCTCAATTGGTTATGAGGACCACCCCACATGAAACATGTCACCTCCAAAAAGACAACTTTATCTTTATTAAATCACGGTGGTCAGGCATTTAAATGTAAATTCAAAATCGAACCTAACACAACAGGGGAATATATAGCTTGGACTAGTACTCCCCCAGAATCGCCAAGAAATAGAAAGATAATCAAGACTCACAAGAGTGGTTGGCTTACATCCACTTGGAAGTACTTTTCACACTAGAATATAATTCTGAGACGTCATATGACATCTTGGATGGAGGGAACCATAAACTTCTTGTTCCTAGCAATTCAACAATAAGGGGGTCATTACAACATTGGAAGTAAAAGCCGCTTACCGCCGTGCAGAAGACCGCCAATACACCCCCGCGGCCGCGGAATTCCGCCACAGCTATTATGACCCACATCTCGGAATCCGCCGAAATTCAGACACCCACACAACTCCGCCACACCAAAGGTCAGTGATAAACTGGCGAAAACAATTCCTCCACCGTCACGCCAACAGAAACACGCCCATGCTATCACGACCCACGAATCCACGCGGCGGTTTTTAAACCACGGTATTCCATTGGCGGCACAAACAGCTGCGCTCAAAATACACCCACATCTCCAAAACACCGCCACATTGGACAATTCAAAATACACACACCTGATACACATACAAACACCACTCCCACACACCCAACACAATATAAAACACACACCCACATCACCCACAAACCAGAAATTTTGAGGAAGCCGAGAGACAGAGAGCACAGCAATTGAGAACCCCACCACACAGAGGCACAGAACACCATCACCCATACAACATTCCACGCACAAAACACCACACACCACTACACATCACCACACACATCAACACATACACCACCCCACACATCACCCACACCACCCCATGTCACGCCAAAGACACCCCAGGTTTTTTCCGAGGAGGAGCTCAGGGTCATGGTGGAGGAAATCCTCCGGGTAGAGCCACAGCTATTTGGCTCACAGGTGCAGCACACCTCCATAGCCAGGAAGATGGAGCTATGGCGCAGAATCGTGGACAGGGTCAACACTGTGGGACAGCATCCAAGAAATCGGGAGGACATCAGGAAGAGGTGGAACGACCTACGGGGGAAGGTGCGTTCTGTGGTCTCCAGGCACAACATTGCAGTACAGCGGACTGGCGGCGGACCCCCACCTCCTCCCCCACAACTAACAACATGGGAGGAGCAAGTCTTGACCATCATGCATCCAGAGGGCCTCGGAGGAGTCGGTGGAGGAATGGACACTGGTAAGTCAAATCTTAACTATCATATCCCCCACCCTACCTGCATGCTATCACACACCCCCACCCCCTCCCCTACCAAATCCCCCCTCACTCCAAATCCTCACTAATGTACTAATAACACAAACCACCCATCCCAACACCAAGCCCTGCATGACACAACTAAGCATGGTCACCTCTCACTAAAGCATGCTCACTGCACATACCCATAACAACCCCCTAACCATCATCACACAAACCCCCACACAGGAATGCTTGCACTGGGGTAAACGCACACCCACCCATTGCACACCATGACACACACACATGCAATAATCATGCTCTTATACCCCTGCAGGACCACTATGTAATGTTACCACACAGGAGGGTCCAGACATCTCCACTCCACCCACAGAAGAGGCCCACAGTGACGACAGCAGCTCTGGCCAACTGGATCCAGATGACAGCCCGGACCATCGTGGGCCTCGGGACAGTTGGTTCCCCTCTCACAGGCACAGCCCAACACTGACCTTCCACCCTCTGGTAACACCAACACAGTACCCACCCAGCGGGCCCATACCTCCGTACCCAGGACACGTTAATCAGCTGTGTGTCCACCACTACATGGAACCGAGGATATCCCACCACCCCAACAACAACAGGGACCTGGGGGCAGTGGTAGTGGGCACACGGTCCAGGGGACGGAGGCACAGGAACACAGGGGAACTGGGAGGGCTGCTGTGCGACAGGGGGCGGACAGGCCGAGGGGACCCACTCTCCACGAGGCCCTCTCCTCCATCATGGGAGCATACCACCACTCCCAGGAGACGATGGCGACGGTCCTGGCCAAGTTTCAGGAGACCCAGCGCCTGCAGGAGGAGCAGTATTTGGGGTTCAGGGAGGAGCTCAGAACCATCAGCTCCGCCCTGGGCACCATCGTAGGGGTGCTGAAGGACATACAAAAGACCATGAGGGACACCGTGGCACTCCAAGGGGCCCCTGACACTAGCATGGACGATGAACTGCCCACCACCTCCGCCGGGGCTAGTGGACAGGAAGCCCCACCACAGGACCACCACACCAGCACCCCACCCCCTGCAGAGGGAGAACCACCCCGCAAACGGTCCCTGAGATCCAGGAACAGGACAGAGCAAGATGGCAAGACCCGCCAGGAAATTAGACCACCCTGATTGTCCTCCCACTGTCCCACTTTGTTACCTTGTCCAGATTGGAACTGCCCCAGCTCCACTTCCTATGCCCATATGGGCAAAGCACCTGTGAGACGAATAGACTGGACTCTGCCATGGACATTCCTCCACCATCCCCCATCACCATTTTACCACCCCCTCCATTTTTGAGCACTTAAATAAACACCCTTGAAGCACAAAACAATCCTGTACACCTGTTCACTCCTGCGGGGGGGAACCAGAGCTACATGGGTCCCATCAATAGCACCTATGATGTTGGGGATATGTCCAAGGGCATAGAAGTCACCTTTCACTGTAGCCAAATCCTCCACCTGAGGGAAAACGATGTAGCTCCTTACGTGTTTCAGCAGGGCAGACAACACTCTGGACAACACGTTGGAAAACATAGGCTGGGACATCCCTGATGCCATGGCCACTGTTGTCTGAAATGACCCACTTGCAAGGAAATGGAGCACTGATAGCACCTGCACTTGAGGGGGGATTCCTGTGGGATGGCGGATTGGTGAGATCAGGTCTGGCTCCAACTGGGTACACAGTTTCTGGATTGTGGCACGGTCAAACCTGTAGGTGATGATTAAATGTCGCTCCTCCATTGTCAACAGGTCCACCAGCGGTCAGTACACCGGAGGATTCCGCCATCTCCTCACATGTCCCAGCTGACAGTACCTAGGAAGGACAACAGCGACCACAAAGTCAACAAATTCCCAGGTATCTACCCACAGCTACACAGAACATGACACCAAATACAAAACTCTTCCTGTATGTGTGTTGAGTCTAGGCCTAGGTATGTGTGACGCAGTTGTAAATGAAGCCATGTGGGCCCCTGAAATGGCGGCTGCCTGACCTCTAAAGTGGGACAATGGGATGTGAGGTATCTGTGCTGGCGTTGTACACCGTCGCGGTAGGCGGTCGTAGACCGCGGAGCAATGCTGCATTGGTTAACATTGGACCCTATGGGTCCCAGGAGCCAATGATGAAGTGCGCCGGCGGTGATGAGACGCACCGCCGCGGACGTCACCGCCGCGACCGCCATTTTCTATCTGTTGAATCACTCGATACCTGATCTTCGACAGGAGAGGACCTACACTGCAAGTGCTGCTGTGACCTCAGTCTGGAAGAGACAATGACTGCTGCATCTGGGGAAAGGGCCCCTGCCTTCACTGCTCAGGAGTTGGAGAAGCTCGTGGACGGGGTCCTCCCCCAGTACACGCTACTCTACGGTCCTCCAGACCAACAGGTAAGTACACAGGGAGTACGTTGTATGGGCTATGCCTGGGTGGAGAGGGCTGGGTGTCAGTAGGAAGGGGGCAGAGGTCAGGGAACATGAAGGACTGTGAATGCATGTGCCACATGGCAAGGGTAGGGATGGGGGCCACTCACTTCGACGGTGCTGTTGTTAATGACTTCTCTTCTTCCCCTGTACATGTCATGTAGGTCAGCGCCCACCAGAAGAAGGACATTTGGCGTGCCATCGCCAAGGACGTCCGGACCCTGGGGGTCCACCAGAGCCGGGGCACCCACTGCTGGAAAAGATGGGAGGACATTCGCCGCTGGAGCAAGAAGACGGCGGAGGCTCAGCTGGGGATGGCCTCCCAACGTGGGAGGGGTGGCCATCGAACCATGACCCCCCTGATGTTCAGGATCCTGGCGGTGGCCTACCCTGAGTTGGATGGGCACTTGAGGGCATCACAGCAGACACAAGGGGGTGAGTACACTCTCATTCTGCCGACTTTGCGCGTAGTGGAGGGGTCTGGGTGGGGGAGGAGGGCTGTGGGTTTCCCTAGGCCAGGGCGAGTTCCGTAGGCTAGGCCCCTCCATAATGCAGGCCATGTGGCACTCCACTCTAACTCTGTAGAGTGCCAAGTACAGGTATACATGCCCCTGCGTCATCTATGTGTGCAGATGACCACCATAGCCTTGTAGGGCAGATCCCTGGAATTGCACCTGCAGAGGCCAAGAGCACGGCGTAGTGCAGGGGGCTGCTGTGTCTGTATTGTCCGCCAACGGTAGCGGTAAGCCATGCACTCAACCTGTCTTTCCTCTGTTGTCCCCCCCCCCTTTTTGTGCTCTCCCTGTTCTTGTGTGCATCAGCATCATCAAGCAGAGGTACAGTGTACCGGAGCATGAGGGAGCTGCATCCCACATGGCCATGGAGGGCCACACCACAGACTCTGAATACACCAGTGGGACGGAGGGCGAGGGGAGCTTCACGTCGGTCACCGGATCACCAAACAGTGACACAGACTCGTCCGCCGATGGGAGCTCCCTTGTGGTGGCGGCACCATCTGTGCCCCCCACTTTTACAGGTACAGCCGCCACCTCCCCTACCAGCACCGCCCTCCCAGCAGCCCCTCAGCCTTCACCCCATGCCCGCTCACCCAGGGGGTTGGGCATCACCTTCGCCCCAGGCACCTCAGCCCCTGCCCCAGTCACCCCTGCTGCCCTCAGTGAGGAGGCCATTGACCTCCTCAGGCACTCACTGTTGGGCAGTCTACCATTGTGAATGCCATCCAGGGTGTAGAAAGGGAGTTGCAACACGGTAATGCATTCCTGGAGGGCATTCATTCTGGTCAGGCTGCCCTTCATCGAACCCTGCAATCTCTGGCCTCAGCATTGATGGCAGCCATTGTCCCTGTGTCTAGCCTCCCCCCTCCAACTCCCTCCACCCAGACCCAGTCCCCTGTACCCCAGCCTATCCCAAGCACACCATCAGACAAGCATGCATACACCTCAACACACAAAAGTAGCTCAGGCAAACATAAGCACCACACAACCCACAGGCACTCAAACAAGCTTCACCCACATACAGACACAACAACATCCACTGCCTCCACTGTGTCCCCCTCCTCGGCGTCTCCCTCCTCCCTCCCAGTGTCGTCTACACTCTCACCTGCATGCACTACATCTACAGGCACTAGGACTCGCACCAGAACACCCAGCACCACACCCCGCTCACCTGCACTCACCACCCCACTACCATTTACACGTCCACTGTGTCCACTCCCAGTGTGTCTGTGATGCCCCCTCCCAAAGTACACAAATGCGGGCACCCACACACCCAACATCCATCCACCTCACGACAGCCTCCAGTACCTTGCACCTGCAGCCAAATCACCTAAAGTTACACCTCCTACAACCACCTCCTCTTCCTCCACTCCCAGACCCCCTCCAGCTACCCATCCTAGTCTTCGCCAGCAACTCTTCCTCAGCAACGTTGACCTCTTTTCCACCACCCCCACCCCTCCAATTCATAGGTCCCATAGTAGCACCTCAGCCAAAAAAAAGTCCAGTACCAGTGGTGCGTGTTAAAGGTGTGTGGAGTGCACCGGCCACCAGGGCAGCCAGTGTGACACAGAGCCAAAGCACTGCCAGTCCACTCCCTGTAAAGCACCTTAAGTTGGAAAGTGGCCGACGGGACAGGGTGAAGACTCCTGACAGCAAAACTGCTCACAACGGTCCCAGGGGGAGTGCCGAGTGAGCTGTGACTCTTCCAAAGGTGGTGAAGGGCCAGAAGAAGTCTTCACAGTCTGGGAAGAGCAGCACGGCAGAGAAGGGCGCCATCCTCCGCGGCGGCCGGGACGCCACCGCCAGCACTGTCATCACTGGTCCGGAGACCACCGCCAGAGTCATTGCTCAGGAGGGCAGCACAATCGTCACTGGTCCGGAGACCACCGCCAGAGTCATTGCCCTGGAGGGCAGCACAATCGTCACTGGTCCGGAGACCACCACCAGAGTCATTGCCCAGGAGGGTAGCACAATCGTCACTGGTCCAATCGTCACTGGTCCGGAGACCACCGCCAGAGTCAGTGCCCAGGAGGGCAGCACAATCGTCACTGGTCCGGAGACCACCGCCAGAGTCATTGCCCAGGAGGGTAGCACAATCGTCACTGGTCTGGAGACCACCACCAGAGTCAGTGCCCTGGAGGGCAGCACAATCGTCACTGGTCCGGAGACCACGTCAGAGTTAGTGCCCAGGAGGGCAGCACAATCGTCACTGGTCCGGAGACCACCACCAGAGTCAGTGCCCTGGAGGGTAGCACAATCGTCACTGGTCCGGAGACCACCGCCAGAGTCAGTGCCCTGGAGGGCAGCACAATCGTCACTGGTCCGGAGACCACGCCAGAGTCAGTGCCCAGGAGGGCAGCACAATCGTCACTGGTCTGGAGACCACCGCCAGAGTCAGTGCCCTGGAGGGCAGCACAATTGTCACTGGTCCTGAGACCACCAGCAGAGTCAGTGCCCTGGAGGGCAGCACTGTAGTCACTGGTCCGGAGAGCACCGCCAGAGTCAGTGTCCTGGAGGGGCCTGGCAGCCACAGCCCCGCTGGGCAATGAGGGACCGTCATGCCACACACCAATGCACAGGTCAGACAGCAAAGGCAAGCACCGCTGAACAGGGCACAGACCGCCATGGCAAAGCACCGCTGAACAGGGAAAAGACCGCCATGGTGAAGACCGCTGAACAGGGCAAAGCACCGCTGAACTGGTCAGAAACTGCAAAGTCAAGCACCGCTGAACAGGGCACAGACCGCCATGGCAAAGCACCGCTGAACAGGGAAAAGACCGCTATGGTGAAGACCGCTGAACAGGGCAAAGCACCGCTGAACTGGTCAGAAATTGCAAAGTCAAGCACCGCTGAACAGGGCACAGACCGCCATGGCAAAGCACCGCTGAACAGGGAAAAGACCGCCATGGTGAAGACAGCTGAACAGGGCAAAGCACAGCTGAACTGGTCAGAAACTGCAAAGTCAAGCACCGCTGAACAGGGCACAGACCGCCATGGCAAAGCACCGCTGAACAGGGAAAAGACCGCCATGGTGAAGACCGCTGAACAGGGCAAAGCACCGCTGAACTGGTCAGAAACTGCAAAGTCAAGCACCGCTGAACAGGGCACAGACCGCCATGGCAAAGCACCGCTGAGCAGGGAAAAGACCGCCATGGTGAAGACCGCTGAACAGGGCAAAGCACTGCTGAACAGGTCAGAAACTGCAAAGTCAAGCACCGCTGAACAGGGCAAAGCACCGCTGAACTGGTCAGAAACTGCAAAGTCAAGCACCGCTGAACAGGGCACAGACCGCCATGGCAAAGCACCGCTGAACAGGGAAAAGACCGCCATGGTGAAGACCGCTAAACAGGGCAAAGCACCGCTGAACAGGTCAGAAACTGCAAAGTCAAGCACCCCTGAACAGGGCAAAGACCGACATGGAAAAGCACCGCTGAACAGGGAAAAGACCGCCAAATCAAGCATCGTTAGCCCATGTTCAGCTGGGACAGTGACGGAACAGGAACCGTCACGGGGAGCCTGATGCAGTCTGGGCATCAGTCCCCCTCCAGAACCAGTGGAGACTGTAATCCACTTGAGAGACTGTGGCTTTGCACTCCCCAGGATCATGCAGTAGGCAAGCCACCAACTGTAGAGACTTGAGAGACTGTGGCTTTGCACTCCCCAGGATGGTACAGTGGGCAACCCACCCACTGTAGAGACTTGAGAGACTATGGCTTTGCACTCCCCAGGATGGTACAGTGGGCAACCCACCCACTGTAGAGACTTGAGAGACTATGGCTTTGCACTCCCCAGGATGGTACAGTGGGCAACCCACCCACTGTAGAGACTTGAGCGATTGTGGCTTTGCACTGCCCAGGATGGTACAGTGGGCAACCCACCCACTGTAGAGACTTGAGAGACTGTGGCTTTGCACTCCCCAGGATACATCAATGGGCATGGAGCCCCGTCATGGATCTGGCGTGGTGCTGTAATCCGGCTGAGGTCCCCCCCCATCCCTTCCCCCTGAGGTGCCTGTTGTATTTCTATCTGATGCCCCTGCAGTGTTCTCTCCGTTTGTAGACAGGTATCTAGTGTGGGCCTCGCCCATGCATTTTGGGCCCAGTGGTGCACGGACATTGATATGTGCATACCTGCACTACTAATTGTAATGTATCAATTCTGGAATGTGTATATATATCTGTATATATTAGCTTACTGTATTTTGATACATTACAATGTTTGAACTGATTTCCTTTAGTCTATGCATTCTTCCGGGGGGGGGGTTTGTGGGTTGTTACTGTGCTGTTTGGACATACATTGGTGTGTGTGTTGTAGTGGTTGAGGGTCGGGTTGGGGGTAGGGGTGTTGCGTGTGTGTGTCCCTGACTTTTGCCTCCCCCCTCCCCTTTGTCATAGGTGCAGTACTCACCGTTGTCTTCGGCGCCTACGTAGATGGTGATCATAGAGGAGCAGGAAGACAAGCGCAGGGAGTATTTGTAGTTCGGGCTCCATGGTGGCCTCCTTCCACGTGGAGTGTGTTCAGGTGAGCGTTTTCCCATTGCAAAAGCTGTTTCCACCGTGTTTTTATCCACGGTGAATCTGCCCCGGAAAAGGTGGCGGATTGGCAGGTTGTGATACTGTGGGCGGTACATTGTCTTCCGCCTGTCTGTTGGCGGTGACCGCCGCGCTGCTTGTCTGTACCGCCTTGGCGGTCGGAGTGTTAAAGTGGCTGTTTATGTTGGCGGTTTCCGCCACGGTCATAATTCCCTTTTTTTGTCCACCGGACTGTTTGCGGTATTACCGCAGCTATAACACCGTCCGCCAGGGTTGTAATGACCACCTAAGTGTTGACTATCTCTAAAAATATTGATTACATTTAATTTATTCTAGAGCATGAGGGAAGCCACCAAAGTTATTTGGTTGGCGCAGCACTCAAGTCTCTGAATTTTGAAAAAAAAGGTTTCTTCATGGCCTGGGCCTGAAAGGTGAAAAATGCACATAAGCATTTTTTCTTCCTAATAAGCAGAATGAAAAAAGCAGCCCCACAGCCTGTGGGGAAAACCTCAAGTTTCTTCTCATTTTAAAGCTCCTAGAAGTGGTTTAATAACCATTTTAGTGGAACATGATAAAGAGACAATAATCTGTTACAGAGAGATTTCTAGGGAGACTAACTATAAACATCCGGAAAATCACTGGAACAGGATAGCAGGTTCTTTAAGCCCTCAAGAGCAGGCAAGAATAATGCTGCATTCTTAAAAATCTACTTTGTGTTGCTAAAGATAATCTCAGGCTTCTCTCATGGAATCTATTATCTCGTCGAATTTAGGGAGTGAAAGCAAAGTATTAAGGATCTAAATATGCTGAATATTTGAATAGTTTCAATCTAATATACTTATAGGAAACCTGGTCAAATTGTGTCTTCCTTCCAGGTTGTTTTGAATTTTGAACGCTGGTGCTTCTGATGACGTAGAAAAAGAAAGGCTAACAAATATTCATATACCATGTAACTAAAATGGTATAAGGTAGTGTGGTTTTAGCAAAGAAAAATAATGTACGTGGGAAATTGTGCCCACGGGGTAGTTCGCCATTATTATAAACAAGCTTAATTAATCATGAAGAATTGACAAATGTAGTAATCCGTCATAATTGCAAATGTATTCTATGATTTTCTTGTTGAAACTGTTATATGCTTAGCTTAAATTTAGCAGAGGCTTTGGCCTAGTTGCCTTGTCTCAAATTTAACTGCGTGGTTTTCACTTGTATTAACAAAGACATATTATTTTACTTTAAGGTTGTATTTTTCCAGTATAGATGACTAATACACTTATCTCCAAGGTTTCGTGCTAGGCCGGTTTCATCCTCTTTGAAGCAAGGTCAGTTTCTGCAGGTGCAGACAATAAAGGCACTAAGATCAAATTAATTGGCAAACTTTGTTGCAACTTGTGTTCCAAGGCTCCAAGGACAATGTATGCATAAATGAGTACTAGGAGAAAGACACTATTCATTGGTCAAATTGAAGCCACCCTATGAACCCTCCAATGGAAGACCCTGAAGTATTTGGAGTGTTTCTTATTTAAACCCACTGGACAAAGAGAAGTCAGCCATTTTCTTCGATGCCATTTTGAAGTCTGATTCAAGACACCATTTTGACATTTTGATGCCTTTCTCTGTCGCGGAGAAAGAGACTTTAAAGAATTCTCACCCTAGAGACTTTAACTTTAATCTTGCCCCGTCTTGCCCATGCAGTAACTTTGCCCCATTCTCCTTGCTGCTGCAAGGAAATTCGCCCTTAACTTTGCCCCCTTGAAATCTGCCCCATGCTGACCGAACCGGTACCAGAAGGACGAAGATTTTCTTGAATGCTGATTGTATTTGGTAATTATGAAAGGATAATTGTATTATGCATTGTGTTTTCCTTCCTAGGTACCAACTGCTTATTTTGATAGGGCCCAAGCTAGAGGTTTTCTAAATTTGTGTTGACTAAATTCGTTTTGCATGAAGCCCCACATGTCAATGCTAATTAGAGGTTAGTTGAGGTATTCACTTGATGCACCATGCTAAATTAAAATCTTGTTATGGTGACTGAGGTATGCAATTAGTCAAATTCAGTTACTTATATTAGTGATTTGCATTGCTATAACCGAGTGCATTATAATTCAGATTTTGCGTAGATTGCGTTTCTTCCGTCGCTATGGACAGCTAGTAATGTTCGTATACATATATCATTTGATTTTGAGACTCATATATATTGTGTTAGCTTTGTTAATATAGGGAAATAAACTCATTAACTTTTAATAAACTGGTGTGGTTATTCATGACTGAAAGGTCATGTTGCGTCAAAATACCGACTGTTATTGATTCCTAATGTGTTATTTTGATCTATTAATTAAATATTGGGTATCGATTACAATGGTTATTTATTATTGATTTGATTGATCCGACTATTCTTGGATGAGGAGAGCCCAACTCGGTTAAAAGGTTCACCGACCTCCAGCGTGTCCAAGTACAAGTAATCTACAAGGGCTGGGCGCGCTATCAGTAGATGGTAGCAGAGATTGATGGTTTTGCCCTTTGGGACCCCATCCGAACAATAGAGTCAAGTTAGAATTTTCTTTGATAAAACTAGTTGGAGAGATGACGATGCCCTAAATCCCCAATGACTTTCCCGGAATCTCGGAGCTTGCGAATGGAGGAAATGGAGGTGTGAGAATGTTTTCAGCGTTTCTAGTGACGGTATGAGTGAAGCTAGGGTTTTGCGCTTGCACAGCTTATGCTGCAGATGAATTGTGAAGTTTGTGAGGATTTTTAGGGGGTTACGAACCCCAATCAAAATTTTTAGAGGAGTGATACTCCAAAGTGTGAGAGTAGGGAAGTCGTCGAACTTCATATGTGTGTAGCACTTTGTGCAGGAAAAATTGTCCACGTGGTTGTTGATGTTGAGACGGGCCCTGCGAGGTCAAGAGACTCCGGAGTATGTTGAAAAGTGTATGAGACACTTGATTGATGTTGTAATCTGTTTGGTTTAGTAGGTTGATCGGGCGTGGTCAACAAGTTGGTATGAATATTGAGGAATGAAAGAAAATTTTCGACTTTGAGATTTGACTAATTCTAAGGCGCGCTAGAATAGTTCATTGATCAGTTGAGAGTAAAATTTGCGGGTCAAATTTTGCTTGCGAAAGTGGGAAACCGAGAAAGATGGAATAACTGCCAAGGCTAGTGAAAAACCCCTAAGGTTTCTGAAGCGATTGTATTACCTTTCCTGTAGTAAACCAACAGATTTGTTTTCTTCTTTTTGATTAGTGCTCGCGATATATTGCAGAAATTAGTTTTGAGTGAAGCTGAATGAAGGAGGACAAGCCGCGAGACTTTGTCAGCCGCAGTGTGTGGGTGTGACGTCACTAGGAGCCGCGCTGGGATAGGTTGGTTGGTGAGAAGGGTCGCACACGGATTGGACGCAGTCCGTGAAGCGCAATTGGTGGGGGAAAGGCAAGCAAATAGTATTCCGGGAATTAAAGTCACTTATTGATTACATTTTTAAGAAAATAAAAGACGGAAAGATTACATTTTTCAAAGCATTTAAGAGTGCCTTGAGGGGAGATGTATATATTAAAGCAAATGTAGGAGAAGAAACACCGCCTGAGGGTACACCAGCTTACATTGTGATTGAAGAAAAGGGAGTTGCGCCATGTCTATGGTTAAAGCAATGGTGCAAATTAACAGAAAAGCATGGAAGTGTAGCGTTCCCTATTCACGGGTCGTTTAATCTAAGAGTTTTGGAGAATCTAAGATTCGCGCTATACGACATGAAAGTACCCCCAAGACCAGCACAGTTTGAGGCATTAGCAATTTGGGAGCTAATAGTTAGAAGGCAACAACAGAAGAAATTTGAAACAAGAGTGAGAAAAGTAGAAAAGACACTAGCGGATGCTAGATGGGATAGTACTAAAAAGGTTTGGAGATCAGACGTATTGCAGGGAATTAAATTGTTTCCAGCAATTACTGACGAAGCAGAGACGGAAGGAAGGAAAGCTACCTATAAAACAAACAGGAGTCAGTCCAGAGATAGAGAAAACACCAGAAATTCGAAAAGGTCAGACGAGTCAGACGATGAGGAGTTCATTATGAAATTGCTAAACGATCGCCCGCCACCATATGTGGAAAGCGAAAATGGCTCAAGCACTAGTACTGCCCCTCCAGAACCAATACAAGGTAATGTCACACCGAATTCGAGAATATCACAGAGGCAGAGTAGTCCCGACATGCCTTTTACACCACAAATACTACACAAGTTCAGAGAATATATCCTGACGTGCCTAAATTGAAACCTGTCAATGATTATCAGCCACAGGTTCAAAGGCGCTGTTATGATGAGCATAATTTGGAAATTACTTCTAGTTTAATGGTGCAGGGAGGACAGAATTACCAAAGACCGACATTGATTCAAGCCGAATCAACACAAATTTTGATGCCTCAAAAGCAGATGCAAGAAGTGCCGAAATACATCCAAATAGCAGAAAACCAGTTAGATATGCCACCATTGATGAACCATAATGTGGGAATTAACATGCCACAGAATTCGGGGAACAGACAGAATCCAGACGCAATATTTCTGCCTATCACTGTAGGTCCGCCAGTGCCATTGTATATACAGGCAAACCCAAATGTATGCGACCAAGGGGTAATGACACAAAACGGGACAGGGAGAAGATGCATAGAAAATACTCAAGAAATGATTCCGGTAGGTACACTGCTAAATAGATCTGGGTCCTTGTTGGAATTCAGTCCAATTCCAGCTTGTGCTCCGTCAACTGTGGTAAGGTCAGGTCCACCACTAATAGTACCGCTAACATCAAAAACAGAAACGTTACAGAAACCATCAGTAGCAGTTGATGTAAGTGCTACATTGATGGGACTGAACGCGCAACAGTTAACACAGTGGTTGAACAGCCTGAACTCCCCACAGAGTACACCCAGCGGGAAGGGAGAAGAGTATTTGAATAAAATAAGATTGGGCATGGAAGCAGATGAACTAGTAGAGGGAACGATGGGTTTGAACAGGTTAGAATCAAACACAGAAGAAGAGCTGAGATACATGTGCCCTAGGATTACAAGAGAAGTAAGCAGCATACATAAGAAGTTACAAGAAATTGCAGACAGAAACAAGATCGACATAGGTAAGACCAAACACTTGAGCAGAAGTTACAGGCTAGACTTTGAGACAAAAGATTTTGAACACATGAGATCTGCAGGGATGAAAACACACCTTAAAGAAATACTGCAAAGTGCACAGGTTTGGAGATGCTTAGACAAGTGGGAAAGCAGATGGGTTAAGAAAAAAGACAAGAAGAAAGAAAGTACCTCAGACCGGAATGAGAAAACACAACACAATGATGATCTGATAACCATGTTGCCAATGAGAGAAACAGCAGGGGGAAAATTGTACATGTACCGTGGCACAGGTGCGATATTCAATCCTTTACGGATGATTTCCCTAAATTAAGAGAGAAACCGATCGAATGGTATCAACAAACAGATAGATTTGTGAAACTCGCAAAATGTCTTTGGGAAGACCTGAACACCTTATTCGAAATTGTGGTTCCGGCAGATTTGTGGGAAGATTGTAAAAGGGCTGTAGGTTGGCCAACTAGTGAACCAGAAAGAGATAGGGAGACAGGTGCACCATCACCTATGGTAATGAGTTTATACCATAAGGTGATTGAGCACTTGAAAACAAAGGTTGCGTTGAAAAATGTGGATTGGCAGAGGATTGACAGAACAGCACAAGAAGTTAAAGAGTCGATACATGCATACTATGAGAGATTGTTGAAAGCGTTTAAAAATTATAGTGGCACGGAAACAAGTGAGCCAAAGGACATGCTCCATTTTCTGTTCAGATTTGTGGAAGGGTTGAGACCCGAGATTAGCCAGATGATTAAAATGCATTTGATTTGTTGGTAGTCAAAGTCGATCGATGAGGTGTTGAACTATGCAAAATACTGCAGTGATGAGATTGAGACGAAACAGAAAAAGTTGAAGGAAAAGGTGATGGTGATGCAGCTTAGAGCAGCTCAGACAGGTTTGCAAGGTTTGCAAAGTTTTCAACAACAGTTGCCGCAGCAGCAACAGCAGGGAAATGCTATGTTTCAGCCACAGATGAGAGGCAGAGGTGAAGGAGGTTTTGTGAATAATGGTCCTGATTTGAATACTGTTGTGATTCCAAATGGTATACAGGCAATGAAGAAGGTGATGCCATGTCACACGTGCGGAATCGTCGGGCATTGGAAACGGGAGTGCCCAATGTTGGTGCAGGAAGGTGTAGGTCAGCAAAACAATGATGTCAATTTATTTCAGAATATGAGAGGACCGAAAATGAGAGGTCCAAATCCAAATTTTCAAAATAATGTGAATCAGATGCAGGGTTTACAACCCATACAACAACAGTAGGTGCAAATGCCCCGTGTACAAATGGCACAGTTGCAGCCAATGCAACAGCAATTTCCTATGGTACCTAATCAGCAAATGCAAATACCCTTAGCACCAATAAATCAGCAACAAGTAATGCTTCCTCAACAGGTCGCGGGTCAAGGAATGAACCAAAATGACACAGTACACCAATTCCGGTTACACAGTGAAAATGGAATAAACGATGCATGGGAGAGTGAAAGTTCAGATGAGGAGGGAAATTGTATGCTTGCAGCATCTTTGGAAGTTGATCAAAAGGGACCATATGTGGAAGGACGAGTTATGGGTCATAGCGTTTCGTTCTTGGTTGACACCGGAGCTACACGCTCTACAGTCAGAAGCATCGAAGTACCAAATTTGCCACTTTCAGGGAGAACAGTTCAAGTAGTGGGAGTAGCAAATAGGTATCTGACAGACCCAATCACAGACCCAGTGCAAGTCAGAATCGGTAACTATCAAGGGTCACATAAATTTGTGGTGTGCGACTCAAGCCCAATATCACTATTAGGGAGAGACTTCTTGTGCAAATTGGGATGTTTGATTATGTGCTCAAATGATGGAATTAAAATTCAGACAAACAGTGATGAGGAAGAAGAGGACAGTTTAGGAGGGGACGAAGTGGAAACTGTCGATGAAGAGTATCCCCTGATTACTCTTTATCCTATGCTCACTGAAGCAGATATTCCTGTCGAGTTACAGGAAACAGTTGAACGAGAAGTGTGGGATATGACAGGGAAAGAAGTAGGATTGGTTAAAGGAGCAGAACCAGTGAAAGTGACCGTAAAACCCAATGTAAATTTTCCCCAGACACCACAATACCACATGTCACAAGACACTCTCATGAAAGTCGCCCAACTCATTGACGAGTTTGTGAAACAGGGAGTACTGAAAGAAGTACTGAGTAGTCCATGTAATTCACCAATCATGGGATTAATAAAACCGAGTGGAAAGGGAAAGAAGTAAGATTGGTTAAAGGAGCAGAACCAGTGAAAGTGACCGTAAAACCCAATGTAAATTTTCCCCAGACACCACAATACCACATGTCACAAGACACTCTCATGAAAGTCGTCCAACTCATTGACGAGTTTGTGAAACAGGGAGTACTGAAAGAAGTACTGAGTAGTCCATGTAATTCACCATTCATGGGATTAATAAAACCGAGTGGAAAGGTCCGGATTGTTCAAGACTTGGAAAAAATAAATGACATACTAGTCAAATGTTGTCCCGTGGTACCAAATCCAGCTGTGAAAATGTTTCAAATTCCCTGTGATGCAGAGTGGTTCTCAGTCATCGACTTGTCACAAGCATTCTTTTCGGTGCCTCTTCATGAGGGCACCCAATTTCTCTTTTGCTTCAAATTCCTAGACAGAGTCTACAGTTGGTGTCGAATTCCTCAAGGGTTTTCGGAGTCACCATCAATATTCAATCAGATTCTGAAAAAAGATTTGGAATCATTGGAATTACCCTTTGAATCAACCTTGGTACAGTATATTGACGATTTACTGATCGCATCCAAGACAGAAAATTACTGTATGGTTGACACTATTGCCCTATTGAACAATTTGGGAAGGAATGGACACAAAGTGTCTCCTTCAAAATTACAATTCTGCCAGAAGAAAGTGAAATATTTGGGTCACCAAATAGAGAAAGGGTCGAGAAGAATCTGGAAAGAATAACAAGTGTACTTCAAATGAGCCCACCCAAGACGAGAAAAGAGGTGAGAACGTTTTTGGGAATGGTAAGCTATTGTCGCCAATGGATTCCCAATTTCTCAACTCTAGCCAAACCTTTACTGAAACTGACCCAGAAAGATGAACTGGATGAAATAGTGTTGAAAAGAGATGAAATGGATGCTTTTATTGAATTAAAGGAATGCATGTGCAGAGCTCCAGCTTTAGGTATGCCTGATTACACAAAGCCGTTTACATTGTTTTGTCATGAACGTGATGCATGTTCCTTGTCTGTCTTGACTCAAGCCCATGGTGGCGTAAACAGACCAGCAGCATATTTTTCAGCTACTTTGGATCCAGTCGCAGCAGCCTTACCAGGATGCTTGTGTGCTGTAGCAGCAGTTGGTATAAGCCTAAATCAGAGTGAAGGAATAGTGATGGGACATCCTTTAACAGTTATGGTCCCTCACTCAGTCGAAATACTTTTGACACGTTCCGGAACACAGCACATCACCGGTGCTAGGCTTACAAGGTACGAGACAATAATTTTGGGATCACCCAATGTGGAGCTGAAAAGGTGCACTACGTTGAATCCAGCAACCTTGTTTCCCAGTGAAAATGTCGAAATTGAGAACGCTGAAGACATCGAGCACGACTGTCTTCAGGTGACTGAATTTTGTACTAAGCCAAGACCTGATATCAAAGACACCCGATTGGAAGACAATGTTCAAATTATTTTTGTTGTTGGTTCATGTTTAAGAGATGCACTAGGAATATTGAAAGCAGGATATGCTGTATTTACAATAACAGGTGTTCTGGAAGCATCTTGGCTTCAAGGAGTTTACTCTGCACAGGTAGCAGAACTAGTAGCCCTCACTAGAGCTTGCCAACTTTCCGCATTAAAGAAAGTCACCATTTACACTGACAGTCAGTACGGATTTGGAATAGTGCATGACTTTGGACAGTTGTGGTCACAAAGAGGCTTCATGACCTCTTCAGGATCACCAGTGAAAAATGGTGAAAGAATAAGAGAATTGTTACATGCTATACAGTTGCCAGGAGAAGTGGCAGTGGTAAAATGCAGTGGACACTCAAAATCACAAGACTATGGGGGTCATTCTGACCCTCGCACCGCCGGGGCCGGCGGTTTCCCGCCGATTTTCCCCCGGCGGTGATAATCCGCCAGGGCAGCGCTGCAAGCAGCGCTGTCCTGGGGATTATGACCCCCTTACCGCCAGCCTGTTTCTGGCGGTTTACACCGCCAGGAAGAGGCTGGCGGTAAGGGGTGTCCTGGGGCCCCCTAACAGGGCCCCAGCCTGCTTTTCACTGTCTGCATGGCAGACAGTGAAAAGCGCGACGGGTGCAACTGCACCCGTCGCACGGCCGCAACACAGCCGGCTCCATTAGGAGCCGGCTCCTGTGTTGTGGCCTCATTCCCGCTGGGCCGGCGGGTGCAAACATGGTTAGCGCCCGCCGGCCCAGCAGGAATGTTAGAATGGGGGCCGCGTTATTGCGGCCGCATGGCGCCACCCGCCAAAGTTGGAATCACCCCCTATGTTTCTTTGGGAAATGGATATGCAGATCAAGTCGCAAGGTTTTGCGCATTGAACTGTATATTGGTCAGAGACGAATGGAATATGATAAATGAGCCAGAACTTGAACCAAGTGAAGCCTTTGCTTTAAAAGTTGTAGATACGATTGAAGAATTGAAATTCCTACAAAATAATGTCAGTAAGGATGAGAACCTCTCATGGAGCAAACTACAATGCATAAAGAAACCAGATGATTTGTGGGTTTCAAGTGAAGGGAGATTGATTCTACCAGACAGTCTTTTAATGCAATTGGCCAGGTTGTATCATGGACAAGCCCACCTTGGGAGGGACGCCATGATTAGACTATTAAAAATTGATTGGTTTAACTCCAAATACCGTCAAGTTGCTGAAGCAGTTTGCCATCGTTGCGTCATTTGCCAACAAATGAACGCAGGGAAGGGAACAGTAGTAAATTTGAGCCACATTGGAAGAGCAGGTGGGCCATTCAGGAGGATGCAAATGGATTTCATTGAGATGCCTACGCATGCAGGCTTGAAGTATGTATTAGTGATTGTGTGTATTTTTTGTCATTGGATTGAAGCATATCCTACACGTAGAAATGACAGTCTCACAGTTGCAAAACTACTCTTGAGAGAACTAATACCACGTTTCGGATTCCAGATCTCTTTAGAATCAGATAGGGGAAGTCACTTCAGTAACGAAGTAATTAAATTACTGCCTGCAGCACTGAACATTGAGCAAAAATTGCATTGTAGCTACCGCCCTGAAGCATCAGGACTAGTGGAGCAAATGAATGGCACATTGAAATCGAGAATGGGGAAAATATGCGCATCCACAAACTTGAAATGGCCTGACGCATTGCCCTTGGTGTTAATGTCAATGAGAAATACACCTGATAGAAAAACTGGACTATCGCCGCACGAGATCCTCATGGGCAGAGCCATGAGACTCCCAGCAGTCCCTGCAAATGCACTTGTAAATATTACCGATTATATGGTATTAGACTACTGCAAAGGTCTGGCTGATGTGGTCCGCTCTTTTTCTCACCAGGTGGAGGCAACCACCTTGCCACCGATCCAAGGTCCAGGACACGCCCTGAAAGCAGGTGACTGGGTTGTGATAAAGAAGCATGTGAGGAAATCGTGTCTGGAACCCCGTTGGAAAGGACCTTTCCAAGTGATTCTGACAACTACCACCGCTGTGAAGTGTGCGGGAGTTCCCAACTGGATTCACGCCAGTCACACGAAAAGAGTGACGTGCCCCACAGAAGAGGAAGTTGAAGCGTTGAAATCATCAGTGACTGACAAGAGAGTACCAGGCCCCGAGACAGGACAAAGAGAACCTGGAGGCGAACAAGCAGAAATAGAGGAAGGGGAAATAATTTTGGAGGAAGAAACAGCTGATCCATTTGGGGAGGACCAAGGAGAAGCCTCAGGAAGTGACGAAGATCCCGAAGGTGACAAAGAACCTGCGACAGGTGAAGGAGCAGGAGAGCCTGATCAGAGGAGGGCTGTCCCAGAAGCAGACGATACAGCAAAAGAAAAAGAAAACCTGATTGACCTCCTAGGGGGAGAAGACAAGACAGGACAGAGTGAAATTGTTCAAACTCTTCCAGAACCGGTTGCAGGTCCATCAGGTGAAAACAGTGCGAAACGGAGACAAAGCATATCGCCAGTGAAATTAAGGACTAAAGAAATATTAAACGAAAGGGAAGGGCCAAAGTTGAAAGAGAAAAGAAAAGAAGTGTCTGTCGTAATAACAACACCAAGTGAAGAGAAAGACCCAGCCAAGGAACAAGGCACCAGCGAGAGAGAATCAAAAGGAGAGACAAAATTGAAAAGGAAAAGAATACCGAGCAGAAGATATTCTGGTCCGGAGTGGGCATACATAGCCACTAACGATTGGTCAGACGAATTCCTATCTCTCAGTCTTGAGAACAAAGAAGCAGAACGTCACTTTGGTACCTGAAAAGTAAAATTCCATGAACATTACCGAATAAGACATTGACAACCTGATTGACTTTTGAACCGGATAAGACATTGCTAACTTGATTGACTTTGAAACCGATCTTGAGACAAAGCTGCTAAACCGATAAGAGACTAGGCTGCTAAAGAAAACCGTGTGAACAATTGAACACGTTCAGCTTTATATATGTCTGCAAACCTGATTTGATAAGGTGTCTTCAACTTTCTGATTCTATATAGATCATGACAGGCTACACTACACAGGGACATAAGATGAAGTGTTGTAAATATATGTGTATAGGTCTAATAACTGCATGTGTACTAATCATTATAGCAATAGTTTTTGGAATGCATGGGAAGAATGAGAGAGACGCGAATGATGCTTCTACTTCTAAACCTACTACTGAATTAACTCCTTTGCAGAAGCTCGAACAAGATGAGAAATACTTACACAACAAGAAAGAATTATCCTCTATCGTTTTCTATCGCTTGTTGAATGAGTATGTTGAGACAATGGATGCAAAAGACTGTTATGTGTGCACACAAATACCTACCTCAGTAATAGAAGGAGTGACATATCATAGCATGCCTCTTACGTATGGAATTTCATGTAGTTTATTAATGACCAGATTTTATTGCCAGGAGTATATTCACTACTTTTATTCCAATCACGATGTTGTATTTGCATATGTCCCCATAATCGAGTACCTGAGTAAAATAGCAAGAGATTATTATATAAAGTTAGTTAGGGGTTTCTTTGACCCATTGTCACCTTTTCACACAGCTTACGCTCACAGGATAAACCTTACATGCTTGCTTTCACTGCTAGAGAAAAGTTTTCTAGATCACACTGACGATAGAAGGAAAGTGGTGAAGGAGAAATTAGAAAGGGAATTACACAAAAAGACATCTGCAGATAACTATGCTTTTGCCGCGATAAAGACACAAGGGAAACTAGCTTTAGATGCAATACACGTAGGGAGGCTTTGTATATATAGACCTAAATCATATTATGACACAATCTTTGTGGGAACGAGTGAATGTAAACATACGTTTTTGTTTCAATCTAAGCGGACGTTCATGCTGAATGGACAAGACCCAGTTATTCCAGGGGTATATTATATTTTTGGACTTAACGCCTATTATCATCTTCCAAAAGGATGGTATAGGAGATGTTATTTGGGAATAGTATTTCCAAAGATTTATCAATTGGACGACTTAAAGAATCTTCCAAAGCTGTCTGAATCACATCATATTCAGAAAAGGGTGACAGCTTCTGGTGTGGTAGGAGATCTATTTGGAGCAATGATTCCTTCAGTAGGAGTCATATTGAATTCAATTAAAATACGAAAGTTGTCTACTATTGTGGATAACATGTTGACAAAATTCTCAGGAGATATAATCCTGATGGATGCTGAACTTGCTGCAGAAAGAGCTATGGCTCTTCAAAATCGGCTTGCTTTAGACATTCTTTTAGCAAAGGATGGCGGCGTTTGCAAAATGCTTAGTGCACGTCACTGTTGTTCTTATATTCCAGACAACAGTGGGCAAATTAGAAAAATGCTTACAAATTTAACTAACGAGAGTACAGATTTGAAAGAATTGAAAGAACCAGGAGTATGGGAGAAGATTGGAAAAGGATTTGCTTCTGTGGGAAATTGGCTCAGCAACATTTGGAACAGACTGTTACTGAAAATAGTAAAAGGAATATTAATAACATTAATTTGCTTATTAGTTATTTGGGGAATTTGGAAAGCTGTTAAAATATTGAAAACAAGAAACAAAAGGAGAAGAGAAGAGAAAGAACAGAATAAAATGATAGAAATATACAGAGAAAAATCAAAGGGAACAAAAAGAAAGAGGGAATTGACTGAAGTGCCAAATTACTAAAACAGAATTTTAATGGAATAAAATTTGTGGTAAAAGATTTGATGTGATGACATAATTAGTCATCAGAGGAGGGATTGATGACGCAGAAAAAGAAAGGCTAACAAATATTCATATACCATGTAACCAAAATCGTATAAGGTAGTGTGCTTTTAGCAAAGAAAAATAATGTACATGGGAAATTGTGCCCACGGGGTAGTTCGCCATTATTATAAACGAGCCTAATTAATCATGAAGAATAGACAAATGTAGTAATCCGTCATAATTGCAAATGTATTCTATGATTTTCTTGTTGAAACTGTTATATGCTTAGCTTAAATTTAGCAGAGGCTTTGGCCTAGTTGCCTGGTCTCAAATTTAACTGTGTTGTTTTCACTTGTATTAACAAAGACATATTATTTTACTTTAAGGTTGTATTTTTCCAGTAGAGATGACTAATACACTTATCTCCAAAGTTTCGTGCTAGGCCGGTTTCATCCTCTTTGAAGCAAGGTCAGTTTCTGCAGGTGCAGACAATAAAGGCACTAAGATAACATTAATTGGCAAACTTTGTTGCAACTTGTGTTCCAAGGCTCCAAGGACAATGTATGCATAAATGAGTACTAGGAGAAAGACACTATTCATTGGTCAAATTGAAGCCACCCTATGAACCCTCCAATGGAAGACCCTGAAGTATTTAGAATGTTTCTTATTTAAACCCACTGGACAAAGAGAAGTCAGCCATTTTCTTCGATGCCATTTTGAAGTCTGATTCAAGACACCATTTTGACATTTTGATGCCTTTCTCTGTCGCGGAGAAAGAGACTTTAAAGAATTCTCACCCTAGAGACTTTAACTTTAATCTTGCCCCGTCTTGCCCATGCAGTAACTTTGCCCCATTCTCCTTGCTGCTGCAAGGAAATTTGCCCTTAACTTTGCCCCCTTGAAATCTGCCCCATGCTGACCGAACCGGTACCTGAAGGACGAAGATTTTCTTGAATGCTGATTGTATTTGGTAATTATGAAAGGATAATTGTATTATGCATTGTGTTTTCCTTCCTAGGTACCAACTGGTTATTTTGATAGGGCCCAAGCTAGAGGTTTTCTAAATTTGTGTTGACTAAATTCGTTTTGCATGAAGCCCCACATGCCAATGCCAATTAGAGGTTAGTTGAGGTATTCACTTGATGCACCATGCTCAATTGAAATCTTGTTATGCTGACCGATGTATGCAATTAGTCAAATTCAGTTACTTATATTAGTGATTTGCATTGCTATAACCGAGTGCATTATAATTCAGATTTTGCGTAGATTGCGTTTCTTCCGTCGCTATGGACAGCTAGTAATGTTCGTATACATATATAATTTGATTTTGAGACTCATATATATTGTGTTAGCTTTGTTAATATAGGGAAATAAACTCATTAACTTTTAATAAACTGGTGTGGTTATTCATGACTGAAAGGTCATGTTGCGTCAAAATACCGACTATTATTGATTCCTAATGTGTTATTTTGATCTATTAATTAAATATTGGGTATCGATTACAATGGTTATTGATTATTGATTTGATTGATCCGACTATTCTTGGATGAGGAGAGCCCAACTCGGTTAAAAGGTTCACCGACCTCCAGCGTGTCCAAGTACAAGTAATCTACAAGGGCTGGGCGCGCTATCAGTAGATGGTAGCAGAGATTGATGGTTTTGCCCTTTGGGACCCCATCCGAACAATAGAGTCAAGTTAGAATTTTCTTTGATAAAACTAGTTGGAGAGATGACGATGCCCTAAATCCCCAATGACTTTCCCGGAATCTCGGAGCTTGCGAATGGAGGAAATGGAGGTGTGAGAATGTTTTCGGCGTTTCTAGTGACGGTATGAGTGAAGCTAGGGTTTTGCGCTTGCACAGCTTATGCTGCAGATGAATTGTGAAGTTTGTGAGGACTTCAAGGGCTGGACGCGCTATCACTTCCTTTATGGAGAAAGAACAGCACAAAAGGGGCTTGAACATTTATATTGCCATTCAATGAGATTGTAAAATTGTAGCCCTGTGTTAGACTTGGCATCCTTGGTGTGGTTTCTCCGAACTTTTTGCCTTCTGACCTCCTGTTTTTCAGAGTCCATTTTTGCTGACTTTAGTATTTTGTGCACTTTATCACTGCTGGCTAGCGCTAAAGTGCAGTTGCTTTGTGCTCTAAAACATGGTGACATTGGTTTATCCACAGATGGCATATTTAATTTCCTTGTAAGTCCCTAGTAAAGTGCACTATGTGTGTCCAGGGCCTGTAAATTAAAATGCTAATAATGAGCCTACAGCAGTGATTGTGCCATCCATTACAGAAGCCCTTCAAACATGTCGCTGACCTGCCACTGCAGAGCCTGTGTGGGCAAGGTTGAAACTGCCATTTCAACCTGGCAAGTGCACCTAAACCTTTGTTTGTACTACATACAAGTCACCAATGAGGTAGGCCCTGGTGAACTCCAAGGGCAGGGTGCAGTGTATTTAAAAAGTTGGACATACACTTTTAAGTTTAACATGTCCTGGTAGTGAACAGCTATCAAATTCATTTTTCACTACTGTAAGGCCTATCTCTACCATAGGGAAACATCGGAATTGCCTTAGAATATCTTTCAACTGTAATTCTCAATTGGGAAAAGATGCAAATATGAAGTTTGGTGGCCTTGGACTCACAATCTAAAATCACAACTTATGGTGACGTCGAATTTTCAATTGTAAGTCTGAAAATGCCACTTTTAGGAAGTTACCATTTTCTAACTTTAATCATTCCGCTGCATCTGCCTCTCTCTGAATACACATCTGGGGTAGATGACATCTGGGAATTGTGCATTCCCTATAGTCAGTCAAACACAAAGGGAGCTTAGGTTTGACACTTGCATCCTGATGGCCCATCACCAGGCTGATGTACCTTCCTGGGCTAGATGGGAGGGAGGAGCTGACTCTTACACCTGATTAGGGCTGTGCCTATCCTCACACAAGGGGCTACATACATCCCTGTAGAGTATCTGGAGCCATGTACGGAAGACAAGGGACATTGTGAACTTCAAAGGCCTCTTTGAAGTCACCCCCACTTCAAAGGCAAATTTGGGTATAAGTACCGGACCCCCCAAATGCCACCAAATCAGAACTCTACTGGAACCAGGGTCATTCTGCCAGGAAGAAGGACTGCTGTGGTGCAAGGAGGGACTGCCACTCTGCAACTGCATTGCTGGGTTGCCCTACTGCTTGTTGTGTGCTGTGCTGTAGGAGGGATCGCCACTTTGCTACTTGCTCTACTGTGTTGGCTTGCTGCCTGCTGCTTCTTGCCTGGAGTGAGAAGGAATGGACCTTTTCTCTACATCCTTGCAACCAAGATTCTCCAAGGATTTGATAACTTGCCCACTGTGTTCCTATAGTCTCATGGCCATCAAAGACTGCCTGCAACTCTCTTGGTGTTGCTAGACTATGCCATCTCTGAGTCCTACCCTTGCCTGAGGTGTCCACTCCAGTCCTGAGCCTCAGAAGTAGGCTCTGCAGCTGTTTCCTGCAAGAACTGACGCACTGACACGACTGCATGTGAAAAATTGGTGCATCGCTCCTTTGATGCTGATGCAGAGGCTGTTCGACAGCAGATCCACAGTCTGCATGGCTTGACGATGACACATCTCATTCACTTCAACTGAGTTTGATGCGAACATGGGACCCAACTGTGAGGCAACTACATCTACCTGACTGCGTGGACTGAAACCAACTCATTGTGCCCTCAACGCTTTGCTTCATCAAAAGTAGTGTTTCAGTGGACCCTGCATGGGTTCTATAGCTGTCCTCCCCTTCATCGTGGTTGGCCTAAACTTTGGATTTGCACCAGTCACTCACGAACTCAAGTAACCTTATAACTGCTAGTGACTTCTAAGCACTGTCATTTCATTTAACATTAAAAAATTAATATCTTGAATTCTACTTGTTGGACTTTAGTAATTTTGGTCTTGTTTTACTCAGATAAATATTCTCTAGTTTTCTAAACTGGTGTGGATTTTTTGCACTATACTTTACACATTGCCTCTTAAGTTAAGCCTGACTGCTCTGTGCCAATCTACCAAATGGTGAGCATAGGTTAATTTAGGTTGTGTATCTGACTTACCCTGACTAGGATTGTGGTCCTTACTTGGACAGGGTGCATACCTCTGCCAACTAGAGACCTAATTTCTAACACTGATGGTCAGCGGTGAGGATAGGACTTGGGTTGGTGCAGTGCCTTATAGTAATTTGGTGTACACTACTACTCCTATCTAGACCAATTCAAATCAACTGTCTCTGATCCCAAATTGCATTTTTTTCTACTCTCTTCAATTGACATTTTTTATTTTTTAATTCTTCCTGATTAGCATTATTTGGTTTTCACTTTAAATCATGTCTCTCGATGGAGGTTTTGCATTTGAACCTGCAAGAATGGAGTTTGAGCTGGCCAAACATGAGGGTTACACAGTGGCCCAGCTCAAGGATTTCTGCAAGGATTTTGGGCTTCATGGAAAAAGCAGATTCAAGAAGGTTTGAGCTGCAAAAGGCACTGAGAACCTATTCAGAAGCCTATGCTGCATTAAATGAGATTTCAGAGGAGAATGAGGCTGAGGAAGAGCCGGATGGGGAGGATGATTTGGACCAGGGTCTAAGAGGAGGCTTTGAGATGCTGCCTGTGGAGGAGGACACCAACTTAATTCTAGAAATAAGGGCCTTTTACAGGGCAGGGGGCAGTGTGTCATCCAAAGGCCTGTTCCCAGAGGAGCTGGAGGACAGGAGGGAGGAGATGAAATTAAAATTAGAGCTGGCTAATCTCAAATTGGAGAAGGAGAGAGCCTTGGAGGAGAAAAAACTGGCCATGGAGAAGAAGCAAATGATGTTAGCTCAGGATTTGAGCCTGAGGGCGCTGGACACCAGAGCCAGGAGGGCAGAGTCCAACATTGATGGTGGCAGCAATTCTTCTGTGTCCGCTGACAGAAGGGTCCACATACCCAAGGGGCTGGTGTCTGACTTAGTGGTTGGGAGACGAAGCAACACATGGTTTGAGGCCTATGAGATTGCTCTACAGATGCACAAGATCCCTGAGGCGGATTGGGGAGCTAGTCTGTTGAGGCACATTCCTTGTGAGAAGAGGGACACTCTACTGGCCCTAGAAGGGAGAGACAGGATGAGGTATCCCCCCATGAAAGAGGCCCCCATCAGGAAGTTTGGTCTGATCGTAGAGAAGTACAGACGTTCAGGGGCAGCCAGAAGCTTTCCCAGTAGACCTGGGTGTATTGTGTGGTTTCCTTTTGCCAGGCACTGGATGGTTGGGTGAAGGGCAGTGAGGTAAAAGATTATCAGAGGCTGTACAATTTATTTGCAACATAGCACCTGCTCAGTCTTTGTTTTACAAGTCTGCGGCACCACTTTGTGGATAGTAAGCTCACTTACCGCAGAGAGCTTGCTAAGGAGATGGATCGCTTGATCAGCACCTGGGTCCATAAGAAGGTATCTGAGGGAGGGGGGAATCATGCCATGGGTGGGCAGGGTCCTCACCAGAAGAAGGTGGGGAGACAAAAAAGAGTCCTCTGAGGAGCCCCAAATTAGTTCTGGGAAACAGGGTTCCCTTCCCACATCTGAGAAAAAGAGGAAATGGTTCCCCGAGAACAAGTCTGCAAGGAAGGCTCCTGTGAAGTGCTATCGGTGTCAGCCAGAAGGGAACTACAAGAGAGAGATGCTAAGTGTCCCAAGTGAGCACAGCCTCCCCCTGGTGGGCAGTCATAGGGGCTGGCTAGTGTAGTGCTTAGGGAGGAGATGATCTCAGATAGTTTTGGGGGTAATGTAGAATTGACCCTAGTGTCCTGGGGGGGATGAGATGGTACAGAGAAACCACATGCCTGACAATACTAAACAGTACACAGTTAGCAGAGGTTGGAGGCTCTGAGAGACACAACAGCCATCATGACAACCATCAGGTGTCATCTGGTGTCTTTATCTTCAGAGCAGGTAGTCCCTAACACATTCCACCAAGCTGTTGCTGTGACAACCGTGAGAGCCACTACCCAGTGCCGCTGGTTCCCTTTGAGTGGGAGGGTCTTAGGTCTGCTGAAGGTAGCTGTGGGTCTGTCCATGCCTGGGGATTTTCTTCTGGTTAACAACTTGGAGCACACTATCTGGAAAGAGGTGGAGCTCAGGTCACACCTGGAGATGATGGGGTTACCTGAGAGGATGTGCCTGACCACACGGTTCATGGGAGCTCGAGAGCGTGGTCAGAAGGACCTGGAGCCTGGAAAAATGGCCCGGGTCCTTCCAGGAAGAGAAAGGGCAAGGGGCGTGGGAAATCTGCTCCTGAGATTCTCACAACCCGAGAGGAGGCAGACCCTGAGGGGGATACCCCAGTACCTACAGGGGAAGAGATAGCCGATTTGGGGAACCTACATGAACTGCCCAACTGGCAGTAAGAAGGGAGTAGATCTACAAGGCACAAAGAGAGTGCTCTACTCTTGTGGGTCTTCTGCAGCAGGCTGAGGACCAGGCAGTTGGTAATCCCCTTGGAAAGCACCTGATTGAATGGGAGAATGATCTCTTGTATAGTGAGCCTACAAACCTGTGCAACTCATGTTTTGTTGGTTCTCCAGGGCTACAAGACCTTCTTACTGGGTCTGGCTCATGATGTGCAATTGGCAGGTCATTTGGGGCAAGACAATCCCTTTGATAGGCTTGTCACCCACTTTTATTGGCCTCAAATGAGGTAGGCCTCGGCTGCTGTACTGTACTGTAGGTCCTGTCCCACCTACCAGGCGAGTGACAAGTCGGGGGGAAGTGCAAGGCCCCACTGCAGCCTTTAACTATTGTTGGGACCCCTTTTGAGCAGATTGGCATCAACATTGTGGGGCCTCTGGATCCCAAGACATCCATGGGCAACAGATTCATCTGGTCCTGGTGAACTATGCCACCCGGTACCCTGCTATCTCTCTGAGGACCGTGACTGCACCCATGGTGTCCAAGGCACTGATGAAGATCTTTACCCATGTGGGTTTACCCGAGGAGGTGGTATCTGATAGAGGAACAAACTTCATGTCCAATTACATGAAGGAGTGTGGGGCAACATACACATTTTACACTGATTAAGAGATTCAACAGAACCCTCAAAGGCATGATTCTGGGTCTACTGAACCCAAGAGGCAGAAGTGGTAGTTCTCCTACCATGCCTGTTGTTCACCCACAGGAAGGTACCCTCCTAGTATGCCTCTTGTTCGCCTACAGGGAGGTACAGCAGAAGGTGGTTGGCTACAGGCCCTTTCAACTTCTTAATGGGCACCCTGTGAGAGGGCCTCTCACTCTGGTGAAGGAGGGCTGGGAGCATACTCCCAGGAGAGTCCCCGGGATGTGGTTAGCTACATACTGGCCATCCACAACCGAACAGTGTGCTTCAGGAAGCTCACCTA
Source organism: Pleurodeles waltl (assembly GCF_031143425.1). Taxonomy (NCBI): domain Eukaryota; kingdom Metazoa; phylum Chordata; class Amphibia; order Caudata; family Salamandridae; genus Pleurodeles; species Pleurodeles waltl. The sequence goes on along the minus strand of NC_090446.1, from coordinate 1,325,981,980 downwards.
AGAGAACTGTACTCTAAAATATGACAACAGTGGCTTATCCACAATTGACATAATTAATTTACTAGTAAGTCCCTGATAAAGTGCACTGTATGTGCCCAGAACCTGTACATTAAAATGGTACTAGTGGGCCTACAGCACTGGTTGTGCCACCCACTACTGTAGCCAATCAGGGCACGGCACACACAGCACATGCAGTGACCATGCCCCCTTCTGTCTGGACATTTGGACCCATACTTGCTGGCCCATATTGTTTCTGCGCCAGGTCGAGGCCGACCTGCATACCTATCTGGAATTGTATCTATAACTCTGTGAAAGCTGTTTGCATTTTTATGGTTTTATTGCACCAAGAGAAATGTATAAAACTTGCTTCAATCTGATGTACAACAAGAGATATTCCTCAGACCCCGGTTATGTAACTGCTCTCCTGGCTATAGTGTTTAATTAAACAAACCGTTTCCTGTTTTGCCAGACACCTCTTGCCTCTTTTTTATGGTAAATTCTCATTTGAGCAACATTTTGGCATGCCAGATAGAAGCTGATTGGTTCTTTGCCCCCTGACTGTGACAAAGGAAGGGGATCCCACCTGGTCGGATGTACATTTGCGCAACAAGAAAGGTGAGTAGACACTGCAATTGATTGAAAGTTCTGCTGAATCCACGGGGCAGAGGTCCATCCTGAAGCCGCCATCACAAGGGTAAGAAACTACATCAGAGCCTGAGTCCTAGCATTTGGCGTGTGGCAAACTAAGAAAAAGCATGTAGCTGGGCCAAGGAGCACACTGGGATTTGGTCATTGAAAGGATGTCACAATACAACTACTGAGGATTGTGAAGAAAAGGGGAACATCAAGCAGTATGAAACTTTAAAATTGTCCAACTCATGGTTTAAGAAACTTGGGGTCAAGATAGCATTCCCAGACAATTAAACTACTCCTAGCTGTTACATCAGCTAAACTGATGCTTTCATTGACATATGGCCTTCTAGCCTATTATGGGACAATGGTTGGGTGTTGCTCAACACTGTTTTTCGTGTTTTAATTATCAAATTAGTTAAATAAAGATTATGCATGTTAATTACTTTCTGCATCCACGTTTGGCATCTGTGTGCTCCCTAAAATCACTCATGCTAACTCATATCGATAGTGAGGCTGAATATCCAAATCCACAGAATACATTTTTGTCAGCATTGTTAACTATGATGAATATTATTGACTGTTAATCAAATCCACCATTGCCTGGGTTTATTAAACTAATGATCAAAGAAATAAATAAGTTTGATGCCATGGCATCAGGATAACATTTAACAACAAGGCTCAATTTATTTGGAGTGAAATTTTACCTTGTAGCTCTAGGACTATATGCATTTTCCCTTGTCAAGGTCAATAATAAGCATAGGAATCATTTTGTTGTTTCTGTTCCTGCCAATCGTTGAACTTAGGTTGGGATAGATTGCAAATTAATTTAGGGCCAGATGCAGGAAAATGCCAATTTGCGACTTGCAAATTGCGAGTCCCTGCGACTCGCAATTTGCAAGTCGCAAATTGGTATGCAGAACGGTGTCTCAGACACCGTCTGCGACTCGCTATGGGGTCGCAATGACCCACCTCATTAATATTCATGAGGTGGGTCGCAAATTGCGGCCCCATAGCGAGTCTAGGCACTCGCAAACATGGAGGCCTGCTGTCGTCAGCAGACCTCCATGTTCGTGACTGCTTTATCAATAAAGCTTTTTTTTTAAAGTGTAGCCCGTTTTCCTGAAAGGAAAACGAGCTGCACTTAAAAAAAAAAAAAAACTTTTGTTTCGGTATTTTTTCAGGGCAGGCAGTGGTCCCTTGGACCACTACCTGCCCTGAAAAAAATGTTTTGGGTCCATTCACAAACTGGAAGGGGTCCCCTGGGGACCCCTTCCAATTTGCGAGTGGGTTACCATCCACTTGAAGTGGATGGTAACTGCGATACCCTTTGCGACCGCGTATGCGGTCGCAAATGGTATTGCATTCCACTCCGAATCGCAAATAGAAAGGGAACACCACGTTCCTATTTGCGATTCTGAAATGCATATTGCGAGTCGGTCCCGACTCGCAATATGCATTTCTGCATAGCAAAGAGGCATTTGCGCCTCGCAAATGGCGATTTTCGCCGTTTGCGACGCGCAAATCCTTTGCTACATCTGGCCCTTAGTTCTGTGATCTGTTGTTTGTGCAAAATGAAACTGTAAGCACTTCCACATTGGATTTGTACCTGTCCGGTCATTTATAGTATTAGGAAGAAACTTTGAAAACACCTATTTACTGAATGTGGTATTTGAACTTGTATATCCACTGCGTGATTTGTATTTAGGGGTAGCCGTTCAAGAATGACCTCCTGTATCACTGGATTCACAGACATTGTTTTGGCATACCCTAAGATGTACTCAACGTTTTAAAAATTGTAGGACGGTATCATATTTTTAATTGAAATGTATATTTTGACTTTCGATTGTACTGGTTAAGACTGGTTTATTATGGGTTTAGATTTCTTTGTTTGGTATATTGTTGATGATTTTAATTAATGAGGGCAATAAAGTAATGAATTGTTTGATTAATCCATCTAGTCCATCCTTCTACCGGACCTGCATTCTCTAATATGCCCCAGTAATCGCAGGGGCAACTGGTCCCTGCTGTGGGGCTTGAGGCCTTTTACTCCTGATGTCCCTGGGCCCGACCTACTAGGGACCCTGAGCGACTGGGCCAAATACCCATTAAGCTCTTGACTCTCAGTAGTGGCGCTCGTCCAGCAATCCAAGGCTTTTCGGGGGGCGGTAGACCACGGGGTAGGGGAAGCACAGGCTCACCACACAAAATACGCTATGCAGAAACAATACATGATTGTCCAGTCAGGCTCTTGCTTTTATTAAAAAAAAAAATTTGCGAACAAAAAGTAAAATACAACATTCACAAACAATACACATATGGGTATTTTAATGAGCCCCTTGTGTCACTGGAGCATCACTTATTGTAACGTTGCGGTAACGCAAACTACAAATTCAAATCTATGAGGCCATGCAAAGCCACTTTACGTGGCTTTGAATGCCTTTATAAATATGGAGTAAGGCAAGGCAGTGCGAATCGCTGCATTGCATTACTCTGAGTCTAGGAGGCATTCCATGGGCATTACAGTGGGTGTTCCCACGCAACACACATGGATTTTGATGGTTCCCAAGAATTACAAAACCATGCAAACCTGGGTATGTGCCAAAACCTTAAGCCTCCAGAGGTGCGGTGTAGTGAGGAGAAATAACGTTATTTCTCCTTGTTTTTATCTCTTTTCCTGTGTGTTGCATGCTGCAGCACACATAGAAAGAGGAAAATGCCTCTCAGGATTGTTTTTGTGCCGGAAGGTGCTCCTACCGGCACAAAAGCAATCCTGCAAAGCCCTTACACCATGGTGCAGGGTGCCTGTGTTGGACCTAAGCTGCCAAAACAGTGCCAGCGCAGGAGAAGAGGACAGGAATGCACTGTATTTAATAAATACAGTGCATTCCTGCCCTTTCACTTTGGCATAGGGCAGTGCAGCCAGGTGACTTGCTGAGCTGCCTTATGCCAAATCCTCATAAATGAGGGTCATAGTTCCCTAGTGTTTCATAGGCGGGTCCTGAGTCCCACTTCCCTCTCACTAGCTATAGTGGTTATTCCACATTCCCTATAGGTTTCAATGAGGTTAAGCCTCATGAGTAGTATGAGTCTCAGGAGTCCCACTCTGACTCTTTATTAAAGTAAAAAATGTTTAAGCGCCAAAGAGCTAGCTGGCAGGCAAGTTCCACTGAGTCTGCCTGGTCCAAAAATCAATCTCACCCACACCAGCAGGATCCAAGCACTGGAGTCTCTGAGCATGCACCCTAGCGGATGCTGAAGCTGCAGTGACCAGCTTTGCTAAGTCTTTCACATGCGGTCCAGGAGGGCTGCAGTCAGATGTTCTCAGGTTACTCACACAATGTCCTGCAGCAGCCAATGGGTTCTAGATGCTTCTCCAATGCTTGGCAGTTTTCTTACGGTCCTTCCTACTGGCGGGTGGTGCAACACTCATGTTACTAGTTTTCAGTCATGGCTTGAGGACACTATGGTGAACTTCTTCCTCCGTCGACAGTCTCAACCAGTCCACGCTCTTTGCATTGTCCGGGTGGCCTTCCTGGCATATGGGATCACCGCTCCCCCTCTGCACCCAGGCTACAGCCTGAATAGCACGGCAGCAATCTTCATGTGGCCCCACCCGCCATACAGGGTTGCCTACTTGGTACAGCAAATGGGCTATGGCCCGATCAACATGGCAGCAAACTTCACCTTGGCTCCAGATGGCATACAGGGTCACCGACTTGGTATCTGCACACAGGCAATGATACGTTTGGTGCAGCAACAGCCACGCCTCACTTCACAGCAGCCCTCCTCTGGCATACGCCAATGTCCCTGCACACAGACAACGACCTGATCGGTGCAGCAGCTGTCTCCTCACACTTTGCTATGGGGATCCATTCGTCAGGATACCCCCTATGGACTTCGCTTCCCCAGTGCTCTCTTCTCTAACACAGGGCACACTGGCCTTGGCAAGCAGGGAGGTGTTGGTGCTCCAGGCTCCAAGACCAGGTGGTCTTGGATTCCCTGAGTTGCGTTGCCTCATCCAATTGGGAGACTAGTAGCATGGCTCCAGACCATGTCACAGGCAGAAGTCTTGCAGAGCTTCTCCTCTTCTCACAGCCTGAATAACTGCTTAATAGTTGGCAATTTTTGGAGTCTCAATCTTCTCTTCTGGTAGTCCATTTCCAGACACTAAGGGGGTCACATTTGCGGTCAGACTGCCGCCAAAGTGGCAGTCTGACCGCAACATTATGACCATGGCAGAGCCGCCACAGTCAAACCGCGACACCGCCAGTCTGCCGCCAGCCTGCAGCCTGGCGGTCCCAGCGGTTGTAATCCACCAGGGCAGCACTGCCCTGGAGATTACGAGTCCCCATCCGCCAGCCTGCCCATGGCGGTAAACACCGCCATGGAAAGGCTGGTGGTATGGGGGAATCAGGGAGCCCCTGGGGGCCCCTGCAGTGCCCATGCACTTGGCAAGGGCAGTGCTGGGGCCCCCATGCACAGCCCCACCGGGCATTCCACTGCCCGAATTACGGGCAGTGGAATGCGGGACGGGTGCTGCTGCACCCGCTGCATCCCACATTGCCGCTGGCTCCATTGGGAGCCGGCTGCAATGTTGAGGCCCTGTTCCCCGCTGGGCCGGCGGGAAAGCCATAATAGGGCTGGTGAGGCTCAGGCGGCCTGATGGCGGGATGGCGTTGGCGGGTGGAATAATGAGGGCCTGATTACGATGTAGGCAGATGGGATACTCCGTCACAAACATGATGGATATCCCGCCCGCCATTTGACAAGTTCAATAGGATATAATACAACTTGTAATACGGCGGGTGGGATATCCGTCACGTTTGGAACAGAGTATCCCATCTGTCAAGGTCATAATCAGGCCCTGAGTCTTTGATGTTCATGTCGGGGGCGTGGCTGCCTTGTTTTGAAGTGCTCTCTCCTCTGTTATGCCTTCCTCCAGAAAGAAGTCCGTCACGCAAGGAACAACTCCAAATCTGATAGTCCCACAACACAGGCCATGTGGGTGACTAGAGGTCCACCTTGGATGTCAGCCACAGTGAGGTGTGTATCAAAAGGAAAGGTTACCTCAGTGCCACAACCCTATCTTTATGATTGGCTTATCAGCCCCACCTCCTTTCTATGATGTGCCCAGGCCCCTTCACAGTGACCTCTCCTTTGAAAAAGAGCACCCTTTGAAGTATACTGAAGAGTCTGACTCACCCTTTCTCTAGGGTGTTCCACCCATCTTAGAGGAATGCTGCAATTCTCAAATCTGTCTGGGAGGATTCCTCTACATCCTCTCCTTATGTTGCTTCAGTTAGCTTTTGGTTTCCCAAAATCAAACCCAGATTTTTCAATGTATTGCACCGTTCACAGGCATACATGCACCCAGCACTTGCATATAATATACACACACACTGCACAGCACTGAATTAGCCCTGTATTGTATCACTCATAGGCTCAGATACACCAAGCATATGTGTACCACACACTCACTGCTCAGCATTCCACACCAACTAATGTTGGCCAAGGGTGAGTTAAGTACACAACAGAGGAACTTTAAATGAGCAATCGCGGAGGCCTTGCTCCAGTGACACAGGTAATAAGGCCTTTTCACTCCAACTGATCACTACACGATATGCTGCAACCACCACACTCGTGCTGCTTAGCTCCTGGCATACGCCGTAATCTTACACCAGTATGAGGGTAGAGCTTTGAATGGCCCTCCTGGTCTGAAAAGGCAGCCATCTGTCTGGCATGTCTTTGTCATAGTTGGTCCAGTTTCACCCAAGAATCAGCATAAGGGATCCAGACTTCATAACAGATGGAGCACTCAGGGCAGCGGTGCATGTTCATCACCATGCAAAGGACTTTTCCGTCCCAACATAGGACATATGCAGAGGTAGGCATCCTAGGGTGTAGGTAGATTATTAGTACTAGAGTATAGATAGGGATAGAGGTGTCAGGATGTAGTAAGAGGTAATAAACTTTGCAGTACTTGTGGCAAGGACAGATTTACAGGCACTATGGTATAAGACCAGCACCCCCACTTATCTTGGAGCAAGCATACCATGTCTGGTGGTTCTTGGCCCAACTGCAGCTAGGATACTATCAGATTGCAGACTCAGAAATGTAAAAAAGAAAAAGTACATGCCTTGCTCATCTATGCACCCAAGATTTGGAACAACATCCTTGTATCAATTGGGACCAACCCAACACTGTTCCAATTTAGAAAAGAGTTGAAGATGCACCTCTTTAACCAACACTACATCACAATACATGAACCATCCACAACCTAGCTACCACTCTGTTTACTCATTAACTTTATTCTTGCCTTTGACTTTGTACAGCTTTCCACTGCCTTTTGATTTGGTTCATGCTATAGAATTACTATATACATACACACATAAATAGGGGTAGATGTACTACAGTATCGTTAAGGGCAGAGGTAGTAGGGTAAAGCAGACATAGAGGATTAGGGTAAAGGATGACGAGGAAACAACTGAGTAGGGGATAGAAAAAAAGAATGATCAGTGTAAGAGAGAAAAAAGGGAAGAGGTGTGGGTACTCTCCCCATGAATCGGACAAGGAGATGGTAAACATGGAGGAAGACAAAGTGGGGTATTATGGCAATAAATGGGAAACAGGGATGTTTTTCAGCATTAAGGAACTTTACTAGGATGGTTTAACATCCAAAGATTGTCATTCTTTAAAAAAATATTAAGAAATAGGTTTATGGAGAAAGACTCTACATAGCGGGTTTACTTTAAAAAAAAATTCTCCAGCAAACACATACAACCATTTTATATTTGTGCCAGGTAATTCCCCAGACATGCCCTTCTCGTCTGTCCAGCACCATCATGTTTCAGAAGTCCTATCCTTGGATAAAACATGCCTGTCTACTTTTACTCTTTTGAGGTGTCACCTAGACAGTGCATGTGCTGTCTCTACAAGACATGTTTACATACAGTGGGCTTACAGCCAACCCATAGCTTCTCATTTGTTAGCTTAATCATCGCTCTTATTCCCTTAATCTCCGTTTGTCACAGCATTCGGGCATCATGTCCTCTTTTTGTGTTTGGCCGTGCACTGAGCATGGACCAAATACTTGTGCCCATTGACTGCACCTGTTTTTGGAACTACTTTTTTCTTTGTGTTCAAGCACTTCATATGAGTGCTTGTGTTTCCAGTCCGATTCCCATATCCCCAACCACTGCACTCTATGCCACCACACTCTACTCTGCACTGCTGAACTCTGCCACAGCCCCATTGTACTATATGCCACTTCACTCTACTCTGCACCACTCTACACCACTGCACTCTATGCTACTCTGCTGTACACCATTCTACTCTACTCTGCACCACTCAGTTATATGTCACTGCACTTTATGCCACTCTTCTATGCCACTGCACTTTATGCCACTTCACTCTACTCTGTAAGACTCTACTCTACACCACTGTACTCTATGCCACTCTGCTCTTCTATGCACCACCCTACACCACTGCACTTTATGCTACTCTGCTCTACACCACTCTACTCTATTCTGCACCACTGTTGTATGGCACTGCACTCTATGCCACTCTCCTCTTCTCTATGCCACTGTGATCTATGCCACTGCACTCTACCCCACCCTTCTGTACTCTGCACCACTCTACTCTATGCTACTGCCTTGTGCACCATCCAACTCTACGCCACTGCACACTGTACTGCTGCACTCTATGCTATTGTACTCTGCGCCACTGCAATCTATGCCACTGCACTTTACACCACTGCATGCTATGCCATTGCACTCCATTGTACGCCACTGCACTCTCCGCCATTCTACTGTGCTTTGCACTACTCTAGTCTATGCCACTGCACTGTACACCACTCTACTCTATGCCACTGCACTCTACTCTGCACTACTCTGCTCCACAGCACTCTACCCCAGTGCACTATATGCCATGCTACTCTACTCTTCACCACTTTATGCCACTGCACTCTACACCACTGCACTTTAATCTTCACTACTCTTCTCTAAGCCACTGCACTCTCTGCACTGCATTCTACACCAACCCACTCTACTCTACGCCACTTCACTCTATTCTATGCCACTACAGGACACTCAATGGCAGTCCACTCTATGCCACCACGCTATGCCACTCCACTCTACACCACTTTACTCTATGCCACTCTACACAACTCTACCTCCCTCCACTCCACACAGTGCCACTCTGCTCCACCCCACTCTACTTTATTCTACTCTACTCTATGCCACTCTGTCACTGTACGCCACTCTCCTCCTCTCTACACTACTGCACACTACTCTATGCCACGCAATTCCACTCTATGCTACTCCACACTACACCACTCTCTGCCACTCTAGTCTACCCCACTCTACTCTGTCACTCTACTCTTCTAAACTCTACCCTATGCCAATCCACTCCACGGCACTGCACTCCACACCACTCTACTCTACCCTATGCCACTCTACTCTATAACAGTCCATTCCACCCTACTTTACACCACTCCACTCTTCTCTGTGCCACTCCACTCCACTATACGCCACTTTACACCACTCCAGGCTAATCCACTCTACTCCACTCCACTGTATGCCACTTCACTCTACTCTACGCCTCTCCAAACCACTCTATGCCACTCCACTCTACACTAAGCCACTCCACTCTACTCCTCACTTCTGTACAATATGGCAAAAATACATCGGCAAAGCGAATAGCTCTCACATAGGCAAAACCTATTGGCTCTGCCAATGTATGTTTTTATTTTAGTTTGGAGAACTCCTAAACATCTCCAATAAACACAGTCCATTCTTCCCCATCCTGCTTTATCCCTTTTACTCTAAAGCTTACACCCTCTTCTCTCCCATCTTCTCTCACAACTCGTATTACCATCTCTCTTCCATATTCCTCTCTATTTTGCTTCCCATTTTCTTTGTTTGTTCTCTGCCTTAGTTTATCTCTTTCTTACACCGCTTGACCACTATGTGCTCTCATATCTCTTACCCTCCTATTTGCTCTGCCATTTCTTTCTCAGTCTTCCTCTCATTCACATATCTCTCCTCCCTTCTCTTTCTAGCAATCTTTAACTCTTTTGCCTTTTCTTCATTTTCTCCCACCTCTTTTCTCATCTTTGCTCTCTCATCCTTTGTTTTCTGTAATCTTCTCCTCAATAAATGAAGGAGCACGATTATCAAGGGTTTTGTGTCACTCTGTGTTCCACAGAACACTTTATAATGGGATACAGTGGGGTGCAAAAACTACAATGAGATTTACCAAGTCACACAAGGCCACTTAACATGGCCCTGCATGGCTTGGTAAATCTAGAGTAATGCAAAACAGCGTAAGTCGCTGCCTTGTGTTACTCTGCCACAGGAAGGTGTTCCATAGGTGGAGCGTGGGTGTTCCGACACATCCACCCATGGATTCTGAAGCATTCTCAGATTTACCAATACTGGTAGACCTGGGAATACGTCAGAATGCTTCACCTGGGAAGACTCAGAGGACTGTTTTTGTGCAGGCCTGCCTGTAACACAGGCACCCTTCCACCATGGTGCAAGGTTGCCTGCGTTGACTCCAGGCAGGAGTTTGTGCGCCAGCAATGTCAGAGAGAAGGAATGTGCCATAGCTTGATGGATATGGCGTATTCCTCCCCTCTCTATTTCACACAGAGCAGAACAGCAAGGTGTCTTGTTGTGTTGCATGAAATAATGATAAATGTGGTCCGAAATATTTCAATGCATAGGCAATTAATAGTACTCTCATTTAAAGTGGTGTGCTGTGTTGGGCACGCATCTGTAATCAAATAGCAGCTCACTATCATGATGTATTTCACATATAATACAGCAGACTGCAGTTTTTTGCGGTTCTCTTCCTCCTTTGCCCTCTTTGTCTTCAACCCCGCCTAACTCTCACCTCCAAAATTCCTGAACTCATCCCCCTTATACCACTTAATTCAATGTGGAGTGTCCTGTAGCATCACCTGCTCTAAAGGAGAAAGGAGATATTGAAACACAATAGCCTCACATTACATCCTTAAACCTTTTAGACAGACCACTGCACCAGGCCATTTCATAGTTGATGCCAAAATAGACCTCAGTCCAGATTTTTAGTATTTGACGCAATGCAGCACAGTTGCTGCACTGCCTTGCATCAAGGAGGGAGAGAAGATGTGTCATAACTACAAAAAACATGGACTTTCTTTTCTCTTCTACAGCACTGGTGCACTATTGGCTGCCATGCACCAACACACACACCCTTACTCCATAGTGCAATGGTGTGTGCGTTCTCTAAAGCATATGTTTTGTTCTAGCAGGGGACACTTCAAGTAGAAAGACTATCCTGTAAGACTGTTCTCACTTTGTATGTGTGCTGTACATTGCTTCACACATGCAAGGTTGGAAAAATAAGGAGAAATTAAAATATTTCTCCTCGATGCACCTGCCTCGAAGAGACGTGAGGTCCCCTGTCTATGAATGTTAGTAAATAGGGATTTGTATCAAAACCCAGAAGTGGTTGCATGGGAATGCTGATGTACCACCCATAGTACACCCCATAGCTCATAGAGCACATTTGCATTTCTTTGGGGAGCTTTCTAAAGTAAATCCTAGATTGCTCTGGATAGTAAATCCCACCCCAACACTTTGCACTGGGTTTGGATCACTTTTGTCACAGAACTGGGACATCCCAATATATATAACCAAAAATGTTTCTCATTTAGATCAGGGCAGACATGCACCGCAATCACCTCTGACATCTCAGTGACATTCAACAGAGTAGGCCACATAATACTGCTCAACCAGCTTGTATTAAACATACTTTACTGGTCCACTTCATTACAGTACATAAGGTCTCCCTCAGCAAAACCTTCCCCCATCACCTCAACGTCCATCACCTGTGGTGTCCTACAAGTGTCAGCACTTTCCCTAACCCATTCAATGTCAACATGGTTCCTACCCTCACATTGTTATCAAAATCCACACTGCATACCGTGGGTGATCAGCATCAAATAGCGAGCTAGCAAATATATGGAAATGAATGTTCCACAATAGGTTCTGTCTCAATGTCTCTAGGAGCAAAGTACAGTCCAAAGAGCTGGGTGACACTGCTGTTGCTTCCTGTGATTGCCTTCGCTCCTTGGGTCCAATGCTAAAGCTGTCTCAAAATGTCTGCAACATCAGCGTTTGTGATGCCAGAGTGTCCATGTTTAATCACTACAACAGTGGTTCCCAACTTGTGGTCCGGGGACTTCTAGGAGTCCTCGAAGCCTCCTCAGGGGATCCGCGACTGCTTAGAAAATGAAATAATATTGACAGAGTAGGTCCCCAGCTTTCAGTAGTGACTTAGTGGGGTGGGTCCCCGGATTCCAATAATGATTCACTGGGGGTCCCCGGGTTCCAGTAATGATAAAATAGGGGTCTATAGGAGTCAAAGGGTTGGGAACCGCTGCACTACAACATTTTCAGATATCATATACGTTACCATCTACAAGTCCTTTAAATTATCAGGTGATTATCACTTACTTATGCCCAATAGATCGCCGGTGTGCTAAATATGGAGGTCCCCAAAATTACATACAAAACACACATGATGCTTCATGCAAAGAGTAAAGCCAAACACTTAGGAGTGCAACACTAAACTATTAACTGTTAACCTGATCCTTGGATGGATGTGCACCGACCACAGCTCCTCAGCACAGTTATCCTTCAGCCAGGGTCAGCAGATACCCAAATGAGATTCTACATTAATCCAGTGAAATACAGCTATTTTGGGGGTAGGAATTGCTTACTTAAAGCATCTTACATTAAAGAAACACTATGTAGAAACACGTATAAAAATAATAAATAAATGATTCACTCTGCCTTACTACTCCCTCTCATTCTTTTTCCTTCATCTTTCTTTTTTTAATTTCTCGAGAACTTCTCTTGTCCCCATTCCAGAATACTTTGTCTCTCTACTTTTCTCTCTGTACCCTTATCCCACCCCCTCTGTTTCCCATGTCCTGTGTTGTGGGACCGTCAGCTTTAGAAAGATCCCTGCTGTGACAGATAATTTAAAAGAGGAAAAGGGAGTGGAGAACTATATACTTCTAGAGAAGCAGAACCCCAACATAAAACTTCAAAGACTCAGACCCCATATCACTCTTCGTGTCTGTAAATGGACTATAAGAAGGGGAGTTTGAGACCCCCAAAATTGTCATCTGCCAATTATACTGACGGGCTGTATGAGGAGGGGAAGCTATGCAAGACTTCTGCCTGTGAACAGGACTGTGGGCCAAGGCTTGTGTGCCTCTCTGCTGGGTGACGGGACATCATCAGAAGCCTGCATGGTACAGTTGCAGAATCCACATGTGCCAGGATGGGATGTCATAAAAAAGATTGCCATGCAGAGATGGGCCAAAGCCTATGCAACACAGTTGCAGCGACCTTGTATGCCAGGAGGGGCCACCATTGTAAAGACTACTGTACCTGGCCAGCTCGTGGTTCAAGTTGAAGCTGATGTTTCTTTCTTGCTTAGCTGGGTTGGATGAGATAAGATGTTCTAGTTTTGATCACTAAATGTACGAGATCTACTCCATAGGATTCATAAATCGCAGTGCTGGGTTGGAGAGAGCCCAGTGCGCATGTGCGTTTGGTCAGCCAAAGACGGCCGGCCAAACATACATGCTCACTGAGAAGAGTGCTGTACATTCCCCCTCCATGCTCGTCACAGCCAGTGGCCCTGCCTATTTTACTATAAAATGATACTAAACAAGACTTTCACTCTGCCTCGGAGCACCCTGGCTGAGCTCTCCAGCCAATGCGAATGCTGCTATCATGCTGCATTCAGCATGACAGCAGTGTTCAGATTTGGTCACAGGCTGGGAGCGTGTGCCTGCAGATGCAGCAGAGGAGCGACGCGGTGGTGGCGGTGGCAAGAAAGGTAAATGTTTTTTTTTTTTATGAATTCTTCCTCGCACTCGCCGCCCCGCCCCTTCAAAGCGCTGCAAGCCGCTCCTCCACCCACAGAGTATAAATGTATTTTTGCTCTCCATAAAAGTGCCCTTCAGTGGCATCAACACTCATAGGTCCTATTCACTGCTTTACAGCTTGGCCTACTCCTTGAGTGATTTGTGAGTAGTCCTTCTGCCCACATGAGTGTATGACACGTCTGCACTATTTAAAACTTTGTGATGATTTTCGCTAATTAAGGGGTGACTCTTCACTTGTTAAATACCTGTATATAAATCTAGCATATCTTACTGCCCATTTCTGCCATCGACTAATGACCAAAAGACCGAAAGACAATACACTGACTATCACTTTATATTTGTTTTCATTTAATATAAAAGTGGCTACGTCTGTTTGTTGTAGTGTCGATGATGTTTCGACCTTGACTACAATGTTATGGCCATCATCAGGACTGATATAGTTATGGAACACCAGTAACAAGCCAGATATAGAGGAACTAAATAGTTAGAAAACAACAATAAAAAAACACAGAGATATGGGGCCAGATGTATGACTGTAAGTTTTGCGACTCGCAATTTGCGGGTCACAAAACCTGATGCACAACAGTGTAACTCACACTGTTTGCGATTCCCAATGAGGTCGCAAATGACCTACCTCATTAATATTCAAGAGGTAGGTTGCAATTTGCAACCCCTCTGGGAATTGCTGCACTCACAGGGATGGTGGCCTTTGGGACGGCCCTTCCTAATTGCGAGTCGCTACCCCTATTTTGCAAGTCTGTAATTGCGTACCGACCTGGAAAATAGGGATGATACATTTTACATGCCCATTTTGCGGTCACAATTTGGCGATTTACGCCAGCCCGAGGCCAAACATACATGCGCACTGAGGGGAGTGCACAGTGCAATCCCCTCGTCCTCGTCATCCCCCATGGCCCTGCCTTTAACACAAAAATGATAATAAACACAGTTTAATAAATACGAAGCTGGTGACTAACATGAATAGCAGAGACTACATATGTATGAGGTTTTATTTTTGAGTGGTTAGGAATACCAGAGATTAGTTTATAGTGTCTCAGCCAATGACAAGTTAAAAATGTATCTCCTTTTAAGTTACTAGGTGACTGTGATTTGAGACAGCTTCAGTAAAAAACATGTACCTGGTACTTTTTGCTCAGTTAGTGCCGTCCATTGACAGTGGCTGCCTCTAGATACGGCTTACTTCCCCATGCCACTAGGAACTACCAGAGATGGTATGACCAATGACATAAATAGCAGAGGCTTTGACAGTGCAGAAGGTTGCAGGGATGCATGCTGGGAATGTGTGGCTCCTCTTCTTTTAGCTAAACAGTGCCTCCACTTTGCTTTGGGATCACAGACACGGATAATCCAGATAGTAGTCACCAATTTACTTCAATTAATGTATGGCTGGTAGTTGTCCTACATGATCGATATCTATTAATACCAGAAGTAGCATATTGTAGGGGGATGGTTCCCCCTTGGGATCCCTTGAAAATCCCGTCATGTTAACATAACCTCACAATGGAAAACAACCCGTACATGTAGGCCTTCTATTCTATATCCAGTGTATTGTGGATAATCTGGGCCTTGAGGTGTCTGCCAGAGACGTATTAAGGCATGGGGAAAGTGGGCAATTAATCACCGAGGGCCCCCCGCCACTGGTGTAACGAGAGTTGCAAGGCCCCCCTGCAAACTACATAGAAGGCCCCCCTTCCGAACTCACTCAGGAGCTCTCTGGCCAGGGTACTGTGCTGAGGGTGCCCCCCTGGCGCTCGAGGGCCCCCGCACCGCAAGGGCTGCGGGGATCTGTGTTACAACACTGTCCCCCACCCTCCCAAGGGTCCCCTGGAAAAATGAGATTTCTCTCTAGCTGACTTTTGTGTATTTCTGGAAGTCCTAGTTACCTGTATGTTCGTAAGTCTCCATTCAAAAGTTCCTTCACAAACTGGCGATGGTAGGTCATATTTTCAGAGGCCTATTCTTTCTTAGCTAGAAATAATGTTAGACAAACTCCAGGAGGCACAGTTGGGTTCTCTAATGTACATTACACACAGTGAATTAGGGCATGATTAGAGGAATGGGCCTAATGTACAAAGGGAGGGCTGCAAGGCAGACTGTCTCTTTCTCATCGATTGTTTTGTGACCCACCCACAGTTTTTATGCTGTGACTGATATACAAAGAAGTCGCTGTGTAAAAAGACCATTCACAGAGAGTCGCAAATACTCTTACCTTATTCCTTTCAAGGCTCCCTGTGAATGACTACAAGGAGTGTAGGAATGCAACGCATAACAGGCCTCTAGCCATGCATTTTCATTCACTCAACCGTTTAACAAGCATTGCCAAAGCCAATAGGTTTCACCTACGCGAATTCTATTAACTTTGTCAATGTGTTTTTTACATTGTGTATTGTTTTAAAGTTGAAATCATAGAACTTGCTTAGGTGTGAGTCCGCGGCTTGCAGCAGTGCTTCAGTGGGGGGTCCACAGTAGTCAAAAGGTTAAGAACCGCTGTTTTTGCCCACCCATTGCGTTGGTGACCCTTTCTAGTGGCATAGGCATGCCAGTTTCTGGCCCGGATTTATTATGCAATCCAGTCAACTTTTCAAACCCGAAGTGAGGCGTCATGCACGGGATTAAAATACCACTTGACACACAACCTTGATAGCTTTCCCACAATGAATATTTGAAACACATGTAATAGCAAACGCTGTCGTTTTCAACACATTGAACCCATAACATCGGCCAGACCTTAATAAACCGAAGGCCATTTTCCAGTGGATTTGTTTTTTCTCTCCATGGGATGCTTTGGAAATGGAGTGATAATTGGGGCATTTTAAAAAGCACTTACAAGAGACATTAGCCCATATTTAGCGGAATGTACAGACCACTGAAGGCAGAGTGAGCTCTCCAAGAAATATTTCGGGAATACAGTTGCAAATGGTTATTTTAAAAGATATTTAGAAAGTATTGATCACATTAGACAGCTTTAGCCGAAAGACCCCAATTAGGCAGTGTTTCACTAATAGGCTCAGCGTATATTTTAATGACTAGCTGGTTAAAATAAGCATTTGAAATGCAATGGGTCTCGCATTTGCTTGAGTTAGAGCTATTGCCGTTGTACACTCCTAACTGGACTTTTCTTGCCACATAAACTGAAAATTAAAACTAAATCAGTTTCACATAAGCGAGCTGATTCACAGCGCCACGTCCGCCATGAGCATCAGCGTGAAGAGACTCACAAAAGGAAAAAGAAGTTCGCTCTCAGTCAAACGTATCTGCAAAAGTGCAATTACCCTGTAAAAGGGAGGATGGCCAAGGCAGTAATAAAACTTCCCATCAATAGACAAATCTGGGGAGATTTTTCTACCACCTCATGTCTTAATTTCCTTTGTGTGTGCTGCACAGCACTGTAGCCTTTCTGTATTGTGCCACTTGGAGACACACATATACCTAGTACAATCACCATGCACATACAGCAC
This sequence comes from Pleurodeles waltl, assembly GCF_031143425.1. Lineage (NCBI taxonomy): Eukaryota > Metazoa > Chordata > Amphibia > Caudata > Salamandridae > Pleurodeles > Pleurodeles waltl. The sequence continues at coordinate 1,325,964,919 of NC_090446.1, read as the reverse complement.
AGTTCTACATCCTTCATACTCCTCATAGGTACACATATATCCAGTACATACACCCACCATGCAAGCACCTCACAGCACTACATCCTTCATGTACTGTACTCCTTGCAGGTATTTACATACATCCAGTACATGCAAGCACCATGCATGTACTGCACAGCACTGCTCTAGCCCTGTATTGTACCTTTCACTGGCACACATATATTCAGCACAGCACAATCATCACTCCTGCACTGCATCTATGGCAAAATGTTCATTTGTTCCTCCTTTAGGTAATTATAAGAACAATAGAATCCCTCTGGATGTTTCTACATATTCTGAGCTATACCATGTCTTTTAAATCTTACTTATATTAAACTGATTCTAATATCTTTCTGTAGCAAGTATCTAATTTCCTTTTTGGTGTGTTCAATTTGACATTTGAGATTCTAACTTAATTCTTCATGTTTACAAACATCCCATCTCTTTTATATGAAAGAGCAGCACATCAAAGATTTAAGTGGTTTGTGGGAACAGTGATGTGTGACCATGTATTATAAGGAATAAAGTACCCCTTGATGTACATTAATAGTGTTAAAAATGGGGTCTCTAATTGGCAGGTGGTTTGCACCCTGTCCAAGTAGCGACCATCACTGTAGTCAGGATAAGGAAGGTACCCAACTCAGGTAACCGCTGCTCACCACCTTGGTAGCTTGGCACGAGCAGTAAGGCTTATCTTAGAAGCAATGTGTAAAGCATTTGCACATAACACACAGTAATACAGTGAAAACACTACAAAAGGATACCACACCAGTTTTAGAAAAATAGCCAATATTTATCTATGTAAAGACCAAAACGGGAAAAATCCAACATACAGTAATAAAGATATGAATTTTGCAAGAATTAACTTAAAAATACAGTTCCTTGAAGCAGATAGCTCCGTCTGAGGCTACGACGGTGTTGTGAATAACAAATCCAACACTTCAGTCCAGCCACGGCGTCCCAGGCCAGCTACAGTGTCGGGAAGACCAGCAAACACTACCTTTGGAAAGGGCGTTGTGATCCTCGCGATGAGATCCGGAGTGCGGCGTCACTGGCGTTGGTTCTGGGGGTCAGTGAAGGGGTCGTCGGGTCCTTGAAGTCACACGCATTTCAGATCGAACACTGGGCTGATGACGAAGTTAGGAGTGCTGGCGTGCATGCCGTCTGGGCTACGGAACAATGCTACGTGCGGTGCCCCAGGTTACGGTGCAGGCAGCGACTCTGTGACGGCATCCTGCGGCATTGGTGAGACCAGGGCTGTGGTGTGAAACAGGGCAGTGCGACATGCGGTGTATCCAGGTCATGGTGCACGCAGCAGCGGCGGTGTTGCTGAAGTGCTGATGTCGGTATGCCCAAGGCGGTGGTGCAGTGCGGGATCCGTGCTGCGCCCATGGTTCGCGGTGCAGACAGTGGTGTCTGTTGATGACAGTGGAGTTGACGGCGCTGGCATTGGTGACGGTGCGTTGTGTACCTCACGAGCGCTGTTCTCAGGCTATGATTCAGGCAGCTGCATTATCATGGATGCCAAGGCTGCGGTGTGAGCAAGCCGATGCAGAGTGCGGGCCCACAGGTCACGGTGCAAGCAGCGGCTCGGTGATGGTGTCAGGTGGCGGCGGCGGTGAGACTAGTGTTGTGGTGTGGCGTGGGGCACGGCTCAGTGTGGCGTTGTCAGGTACCGGTGCAGTCAGCAGCATCGTTGGCAGCGTCGCAGTGGTTTTTCTTCAGTTGCAGCACAAAACACAGAGTTCCCAGTGCTGTAGGCAGATGAAGCTGAAGTATTTGATATTCCTGAGACTTCCAACAGGAGGCAAGCTCTAGTCCAAGCCCTTGGAGAGGTTCCTCTTGATCCAAAAGTGTTCTGAAACTCTGGGGTTTTGGGTCCACTACTTATACCCAGTTCTGCATTTGAAGTAGGCAAACTTCAAAGGAAGGTCTCTGTTGTTGACAAGATCCTACTGTGCCCAGGCCTGGCCCCAGACACACACTAGGGGGGTCGGAGACTGCATTGTGTGAGGGCAGGCACTGCCCTTTCAGGTGTAGGTGACCACTCTTCCCTCCAATCTAGCCCAGATGGCCTATCAGGATATGTAGGCTACACCCCAGCTCCCTTTGTGTCAGTGTCTAGTGGAGAGTCACAAACAGCCCAACTGTCAGTCTGACCCAGACGTGGAATACACAAGCAGGCAGAGGCACAGAATGGTTAAGCAAGAAAATGCCCACTTTCTAAAAGTGGCATTTTCAAACTGACAATCTAAAAGCCAACTTTACCAAAACATGTATTTTTAAATTGTGAGTTCCGAAATCCCAAACTCCACATCTCTATCTGCTCCCAATGGGAAACTGCACTTAAAATAAATTGAAATGCAGTTCCCATGTTAACCTATGGGTGAGATAGGCCTTGCAAAAGTGAAAACCGAATTTCGCAGCATTTCACTGTCAGGGCATGTAAAACACATCAGTACATGTCTTACCTGTAACATACACTGCACCCTTCCCCTCGGGCTACCTAGGGCCTACCTTAGGGGTGCTATACATGTAGAAAAAAGGAAGGTTTGGGCCTGGCAAGTGGGTAAAGTTGCCAGGTTGAATTGGAAGTTTAAAACTGCCCACACAGACACTATAGTCGCAGGTCTGAGACATCTTCACAGGGCTACACATGTGGGTGGCACAATCAGTGCTGTAGGCCCACTAGTTGATTTACAGGCCCTTGACACACACAGTGCACTTTACTAGGGACTTATGAGTAAATCAAATATGCCAATCAAGGATAAACCAATCATCAATACAATTTACATAAGGAGCACTTGCACTTTAGCACTGATCAGCAATGGTAAAGTGCGCAGAGACAATAAACTAGCAAAAGCAGATCAGAAAAAATAGGAGGAAGAAGGCAACACGTTTGGGGATAACCCTGCAAAAGGGGCCATTTCCAACAATAAGTATATTTCAAATCCCCTCTGAGTGATTTATACATCTTTATAAAGTATATGGAAATGTAAAGTTAAAAATACCTTACTTTGACTACAAGTATCCCTTTATTCACAGTCACCGTGGTTATAGATGAAAAACATATGTGGGGCATTGCTAGGATTTTGTGGCCCTAAAACCCTCACTTAAGCCTTTAGATGGCTCACTGTGAATAAAGGGATACCTGCTGTCAAAGTGAGGTATTTTTATCTTTAGTCTCGCAGTAGGATATATCCAAGTGCTCCCTGAAATATGGTAGAGCCCACCCTGGCTTTTAGGGGCTGGGTTGGACTTGATGATGAAGCATGCCATTGCTGGAGTGGGTAAGGGTCATGTATAAAGAAAATAATTATTTTCTTTATTGATTTACATTCTGGTCTGTTTGCGCAGAGAAGGACTTGGATATCTCTCATTGGTAAGGAATACTTCGTTTTGAGTGATACACAAACACACTTACGTCCAGATTAAGAACTGTTCCTTGACAAGATGCTATTTATTGCACCTCATAATTTACAGACCTGATGAGTACTTTATTTATTGGGTGTAATAAAGAGAGCCTATGGCTAGTTTTTGGGCAATGACATGCACATTTTAGTGTTTAATGCTACAAAATCCACAGTGATATGATAAATACTGTATCCTTTTCCCCTGTTAAATTTTGGCAGTTTTAACCGGCCAAAATCTAATAAAGGTTGACATATTTAATGCATCTGATAATTATCGGATGCGTTGAATAGAACCAAAGTAATAATCCTGACCCCTGTACAAACAGTGGATTACGCAGGGGTCCGAAAACAAAAAATCACTTATATTCATGCCCTTAGTCTCTTCTTACTCTAAAGAAACTTTTCACCTCTGGGCCAGGTGAGTGCGGGTCAGCCTTAATATTGAAGACAGACAGATTTTGTGGGTATGTTGGTCTTTAAACTGGAATGTGAATGACACCCACGAATTGCAGGTGACTTGACAGGTCTAGAAATGGTCAACCTCAACCAGCACACTTTAGCCCACACCATTGCATGTTGATGTGCACTACATGGCACCAAGACCTTAGCGCTGGCAAAACTACAGCACAGTCACAAACCACGGTAACCTATACCACAGGTGCGGTTTCTTCATTGAGGTGTGGGAGCCTCAACCCCCACCTTCACACGCATTTCCATTGATTTTTTTAAAATTAATTCACAAGGGGTGACCTAGGTCGGCCAACTTTGAGTTGAGCATGCATTCAACTTCTGGGCAGGGTGTGGCCAAACTTGCTGATTAGCAGGCATCAGGTATTAAGTGCGGATGCCTGGTCGGACAGGTTTCTTAGGGTGGCCAACCAGACGCCAACCCGAGGACTTTAGTCCTCCTAAGCCAGCGCTGTTAAGGAGCCTGGGGTAACACAGTACAGATCCCCTGGTCTCCTTTGGAGTGTTAGGTTCACCTGCTCCGACTAATCATTGCGTTGTTCTCATGCTGTGTACCATTAAAATAGCATGAGAGCAACACACGGATTTGTTCTGTTCACAGCAGTTCCTGTGCTCAGAAGCAGAGCAGGGGTGGGAGTAACACAGAACATGGCCTGTCCATGTCATTACAGTGACTGGCCATGTTCTGTTCCTTGGGGTGTTCAGCCACACAATGTGATATTTGTGAGACCCTTTGTGCCATTGTACGGTCCTGCGAGTTCAGAAGTAAAGACGCCCAGCAAGTCAACATGTTTTACCATAGCTTGTTTGCACCTCTGCTGGAAAGTCAAGGATCTTATGCTCCTAATTCGTTTACAGGTCTCAGTCTGCTATGAGGCATTGGCCTGAGCTATGCATCTGAGCACGAAGCTGCACAGTTGTAGCAAACGCTTAACACTTTAGAAAATAAGGTTCCTGGCCGAAAACGCGCTGGCAGAACCCATTGGCAGGAGGGGACGTTTTTTCATAAGCATTAATAGACCGGGTTATAAAATTGTTTTGTTAGCAGGAAAATCATGTGAATGGACTGCGAGGTGTTCCCCTAAATAACCTTCACAAAAACGTTTTGCACTGCGACCTTTTTGCTTGTTCTTCACAAAAAAATCCAATCTGCGGTTGTTGGTTGGATCAATCAATCAATCAATCAAAGCATTTGTAAAGCGCACTACTCACCCATGAGGGTCTCAAGGCGCTGGGGGGGGGTGGGGGGGGGGCGGGCTGCTACTGATCAACTAATCTTGGTGATGTATACTGCGCTGCCGTATTCCAGCGCACTGTACCTTTCACACCCTGCAGTCTTTGCCATTGGCCTGTCCGTTACATCTGGCAGCAGGGCCAATTCGAAACCTTCAGATGTATGCCTGCTATAAATAGTGCCTTGTATGGATTCATGGCGCTGTGTTGTTACTGGTGCATTCAGCCACTTCCGCAGAGGGGCCTTTTCATCATCGCGATAATCTTCCCTCGCAGCAGAGTTGAGAGAGGGGCGGTGTCAGACCCTGTGAGAGAGCTGGGAGAATCCCGGCTCTAGCAGCAGCTAAACCGGGCAGATATTCCGAGCGCGCACATGTACTACCATCTGGTGAGCATACCTGTAGTGCGCAGATATTCCGAGCACACACATCTGCCACTTAACATAGCTGTAGTGCGCAGATATTCGGAGCGCACACATCTGCCACTTAACATACCTGTAGTGCGCAGATATTCCGAGCGCACACATCTACCACCATCTGGTGAGCACACCTGTAGTGCGCAGATATTCCGAGCGCACACATCTGCCACTTAACATACCTGTAGTGCGCAGATATTCCGAGCGCGCACATCTACCACCATCTGGTGAGCATACCTGTAGTGCGCAGATATTCGGAGCACACACACATCTACCACCATTTGGTGAGCACCCCTGTAGTGCGCGGATATTCTGAGCACACACATCTGCCACTGAGCATACCTGTAGCGAGCAGACATCTATGGGAGTATGCGAAGTGAGCATGGCTGCAGTGTGGTGATATCCGAGCACACATCCATGCCACGGCTACCATAATTATAGAATACAAGTGTTCTGCGCACACATATGCGCTGCCATTTCTGGTGGTGTACCTTTAGTGTGCAGATATGCCCAGCACACGTCTCTGCCAGCATGTGTGGTGACACACCTACAGGGTTCAGACATCCCGGGCATTCATCTGGACCAGCATGTGGTGCCATTCCTTTAGCGCACATATACCCTGGGCACACATCTGTGCCAGCACGCGGTGAATAATACCACAGTGTTCACATCTTCCGAGCACACGTAGGTACCAAAGTGTGAAGGGATAGCTAAAGGTCGCAGAGCACACATCTGTGCTGACATATGGGAAACAGCTTGTTCAGCACACTTATACCATGTGTATGGGCTTCTAGTTAGTACAAAATTGCACTTGGCTGTGTTTTGTAGTAATGTATTATAGTGGCAGGAATCCCTCAACCGGTTCAACATTATGCGTATGTTCGTGGACTTTGATGTTTCTGGGCCTGCAGGGCTGGCCTCGGGTGGCTGTCCAATTGGCGGGCAATTCTACCGATTATGCGGCTGTGATGCACTCTTGTGCTTGCTATGATTTTTTAATAGTTTTTTCATCAGCTTTTTTTTAAATTATTTTCAAGTTAGCATTACTATTTCTTGGAACTGTTGGCTTTTATGTTTTTGTACTCAGCAACATTGAAAACGGATGCACATGATTGATGTTTCCTTGTGAGAAATAGTTATGTAATATAAGTATTGTACTTGGAAGATGATGTATTCCGACTACTCGTCTCCTTTTTTTGAAAAACGCCATGACGTCCAGGCAGGACTGTTGCAGTGTATGGCTTATTTATTACGGAAGGAAGTGTATTTTAGCAGTACAGCTTTCATGGTGGGTGTTGGCCCTTACAATGCCCGCTGGTGTTTTTATTCAGTATTAGATGTGTGGCAAAAAAATGCAAGTCAGCTTTAGTCCAACACGTTGTCCCTAGACAACTTTACTGGGGTGCAGGTGTACTTTAGTAGACGCATTCACTCTCCCCCTTGCAACAATGCCACTAATGAACTAAGAGGTAAGTCAGTTGTCATGTGCACCAAATATGTGGTCTAGATTCTTATTGCTTTTTCTGCAAATTCTTTGACACAATTAGCTTAGAATGCACTATTTCCCTCTTTTTTCTTTCAATTTTTTCTCAGAGCGAGAACCCTCTTGAACTTTCCTTATACCAATCAGTTTTACTTGCAAAGTTACACTTGCCTCTAACCTCTACTTCCACCACTTTGAAAAGTCACCAACCGCCACTTGTATACTGTACAACCACTCTACATACACCATAAGCACACTACAGAGCATGCACATCACGTCCCGAAATAAATACATACCTGGACGGTGATGTATTAATTGCGACTACTTTACTGTGGTCAAGCAATGGACAGCTGACCACCCAGTGCTTTAAATGGGCCGGCACTCTCCGATACTGAGTACCAGCACTTTTGTATTTTGCAAGGGAGAGTACCGGCATATCTCAAGAAAAACGTAATACTTTTAATTGGAGAGTACCAGCACTTCTCAGAAACAAGCAGGTACTCTGGTACAGAGTACCTGCACTTCTATTTTTCCATTTAAAGCACTGTGACCACCCACTGCAGAAACAAGCATTTGCAATGCAATGGGTCTCCCATTTGCTACAGTTTAGAGCTATTACCCGTTGTCATTTCCTAACAGGACTTTTCTTGCCACATAAATTGAAAAGAAAAGTAAAGCAATTGACATAAGTGAGCCGATTCAAAGCACCATGCGCATGAGCACGAAGGAAAGACACAAAAGGAAAAAGAAGTTCGCTCACAGTCAAACGTATGGGCAATTAATTATCCATGTAACAGGGACAGTCTGCAAGGCGGCAACAAAACCGCCCCGAGGAGGAGGGACAAACATAAAGCATTTACCAATGATGATAAAGGATTTTTGAAGGGCAAACCCACGAACCAGTGAAAGTGAAGGGAGTGCAGTGGGCATGGTTAAAAGACCACAATATTTACAACAGGTCAAACCTTGCGCGCTCGACCTAAAAACAACAAACACACAAGATTACAAAGTTATTGCAGGATTGACCAAATTTTACCTTCATACTAATCTACACACACCACTTAAGTAAACAATGAAAAAGTTATCAGACACAATCGACTGACGACCTCTGTAGTGACGAAGAAATGCCGCCCAATATACAAGTGCGAATAACTTTACGCACAGCGTAAAATCTTTCTTACTCCTATTGGCATGTCAGAGGCATTCATTTGTCTGGAATTCCTGCTAATCCTTTAGGTCTTTCCTTTTCCAAAGACACTTTAAGGGCGTGAGACTAACGGGGTGACACGGGGTGGAGAAGACCCTTGCGGCATCCACGGTGATGAGTCATCTGCGGTCACGCTGCCATGTAGTGAGGTTACAAGAGGGAGGAAGGGGAAATGAGAAAACACCGTTTATGTGTCCGCTCTGGAGTGGAAAGGGCCGTTTGTTGCTAGGGTAACCAGCAGCAATGATCCCAAACAGAGACTTTCAAATATAGATGAATGACCTCATGCCTGACATATTTTTCCTCTCTCCGTTTCTGAGCCGGTCCAGGAGAAGCACTGCAGCTGGGCAGGCCTCACTCCAGCTCAGACAAAATGGAGGAAGATTGTTCTTGCAGTCTAATCTGCCGCCATTTCGAGGGCACTGGAGACGGGGAGCGCAAACTGCTGGAGTGTTAAAACACCGATACAGCAGCACGGGGCTAGTTTATTTCATTTGGGATGTTAAGCTAAGGGTGGGTCTATTTAAAGAATCATTTTCAGGAAAGCGCTGAAGTGGATGGCGTGTACACGAAGCAGACCTACTGTGAACAAAGGTGCATTATATAAGAAACAACATGCCAACCCTACAAATAACTCAAACTTGGCCCATGGCTTCGCACTCTAAAACTAAGTTTGCCCGATGACTTCATAGCAGCAAATATGCAGTGTTCCTTGCCAAGCTTTTTTTTTAAATTATTTAAAAAAAACAATTAATTCCAAAGGAGCAGTGATGACCATGTACCAGATTCAGCAGAGATGCTGCGCATGCTTACCAGTCTACCTGCATGAGCCTGTCAGGCATGATGAGGCGGGTACTGCCTTTCACACAGGTGACGCCCACTCTGGGCTCCATGTGCTGTCTGAGGGTTTTTTTCTGCAGGCAATGTCCACATAAGCAGAATGGCAGATGTCAGAAACCTGTTTAAAGGGCCAAGGGACACGCAGACGCTATTGGGCCCCACCCGAGATGGCTGAGGCCTTTGACTCCTGATGTCCCAGGGCCCACCCAAATAGAGATCCTGCTCATCTGGGTCAACTACCCCCTTCTGCACTTGACTCTCACTTGGGTAGCATGGCTCGAGCAGTCAAGGCTCCTTCAGGGGACGCTCAGATACATATCAGTGAGCAAGACTCATAACTCAACATGTGAGCAGCACGACAATAAATCAATGTCCAGTCAAATACTTGTTTTTAAATAAAAAGAAGTATTTTAATTCTAATGCTACACATGCCAAGGTAAATGATATTGAAAAAGCAATAACACAGTCCCCAAGAGGTGGGTGCTCGAGTAGTTGTCAGGCCACTCCCTATCCTCCCACCTCTAGTGCAAAGGGTCCTGTGTTATTCTACAGTAACTGATGGCCACATTCAGGCATTGTAAACTAGTAGGCCATACTCAAGAGGTCGCCCCTCTGCTAGTAGTGAACAATATTCAATAAGCAATAACGCAGACCCCTTGAGGTTGGGGCCCTAGTAGTTGTGAGGCCACTTCCTATCCTTCCACCTTTAGTGCAATGAGTTGGATGTTCCACATTCACTGATGTCCACATTCAAGGAATGTAAACTAATATGCCATAATCAAGAGGTCTTCCTGCTGACTCTGCTAGTAAGTTCAGTTATTAGAGTCTAGGGGTTAGCAGCACCAAATGGAGGTATGTCCGTTGGGGGCCTAAAGGCCTTCGTTCTTGGTTCACTTGTTCCAGCAGCAGGGAACCTTTTGGCGGTGCAATGTGGCACTATTCTGGTTCAGCAAAGTTGGGCTGCAAGTAATCACACAGCAGCACCTGGCAGGTGCCAGCTCTCTCCCTTGAGTCACGCTACCTGTGGATTCAGATGGTCGGGGTTGCTCCTGCTCTAGCGGTCATGTGGTAAGCCACTTTTCTCTTGGCAAGGATGGGATGTGGTCTCCTTGCTCCAAGGGGGTTCCAGTGGTGTCCTATTGCTCCTCAGGCCTCCCTCGTTGCACTCCACAAAATGTGGTTCGGTCCCACCTTGGTCACAGCAGCTTCTTGGTCTTGGATGACGACCTGGACCCCTTGACCTCAGCATCTCTGCCAATTCCTCCTGGCATATGGCAGTGTGGCTGGATGTGTGTGGTTCTCACACATCCAGCCACACCGGCCTGATGTTGTAGCCCGCTGATGTCACGCCTTCCACATGGGGTCACCAAGGGAATCCTGCACACAGGGCACATCCCAATTGGTGCAGGGATGGGTTTATCCCAACACACTCCTTGATTCACTCTACGGCGCCACCTTTGGCTTACGGGGCTGTCAGTTCACTCCAGCAGATGGGCGACAGCCCATCGGTGTGAGGAGGGTGTTTCTTTCACAGCGCCCTCAAGTTCAGTTCCCGAGCACCACAGCATATGGGGACACTGACCTAATCTGGCAAATGGGCTAGGGCCCGATCGGTGCAGGGGTAGATTCCCCACACCTCGCACAGCGAGTCCTTATGTCAGGGATCCCTTCTAGACCTCCATCCCTCCAGTGCTCTCCTCTTCCTCACATGCATGCTTGTCTTGGCGAGAAGGCAGGCGCTGGGGCTCTAGGCTCCAGGGCAGGTGATTTTAGCTTCCCTGCATGATCCTGGGCCCTGAGCCCTACTCTTTATGATTCCCTTATCAGCCCCATCTCCCTCTTCCTGAGATGTGTCTAGGTCCCTTCCTTGTGATCTTTCACTGAATTGAAGAGACTTTTGAAATGCACAGGATGAGTCTGGCTCTCTCATCCACCAGTGCTTGACCCACCCAGCTTACAGGAATGCAGCAATACACAAATCTGTGTGGGGAAATTCCTCTACTCCTCGTATTTTCACCAGGCAGTCCTGGGCATCCTAAAATGGTACCCAAGGTCCTCCATGTAATGTACCAGTGCAGACACTTTTGCATTCAGTGTACATACACAGCACACTCGCTGCCCAGTACTGTTATCTTAATCTATTATGCCACCAACAGCATACCCACACACAGCACATGTACTCAGTCTGCACACACTGTTCAGTATTATAGTAACTCTGTACTGTACCAGAGTATGTTACTTTTAAACCACACACTGCCAGCACACACATTTACCATGTGCACACAGTACCACACTTCACCCTTTGTGTAGTGCCTTTCTTGGAGGACACATGCCATCACTACATGTTTCCGTCAGACACGCACTTACACATCAACCTGATGTAGGCCAGGAGTGAGTTAAGCACTCAGCGGCAGAACTTTTAAAAAAGTGAGTGAGCCTGTAGGTGTCGCTGCAGTGACGTGGGGTAAAAATGACCTGTTCACTACTACTGATCACTACACAGTATGCTGCCATCACCGTGCCTGTGCTGCTGAACACCTGGTGAAAGTGGTAGCCTTCCACCATTACGAGGGCAGTGCTTTGAGCGCCCCTCCCGGTTCAACAAGACCACAGTCCGTGAGAGGCCCATGCACGAACCCTGGTTACCTATGACAAAATATCAGCATTAGGGATCCAGACAACAAGACAGTTTGGCACTCTGGGCAGAGGTACACATCTCTCACCGTGCAGAGGACTTTTCTGTCCTAACAGTAGCTTGAGAATAAAATTTGCAATGTGAGAAGGAGGCGTAGCTACGGGTTAGGGCTTTATGCCAAGAACTTCTCGAGAGGGACTTCCGCTCCCATCCTCTGCCCCATCAACCTCCTTCTTCCTTAAAAAAACAAAAAACAAAAGGTTGTTGAGGCTGCTGTTGATGTCCTGGGGTGTTTTCACACCCCTCAATTGACATCAGCTGCTTGCAGCCTCAAAAGATGAGCTGGAAATGCACTCTCTACAGTGATTTCTAACTCGCCTTTCCTGCCACTGTGTAATTTCGGCTCCTCATTGGCTGACCGACTGGAAGTGCAGGCAGAGTTCCTTCACTACCCATAGCACAGGCCATATAGCCCAGGAGGCAGGGTGTACTGTTTTATGAGTGTGGACATATATATTCACAAGCACATATGACCCTGTGATAGCATTTAAAACTAAATGCTATCACAAGTTACCGGTGGTCCATAGGATAACATGGGCAGGCACCAGGACAGTCCCCAGATATCCAGCTCCATGATGGAGTAGCTGATCCCCCCGTGTTTGCTATCAAACACTGTGCTTTTTAATTCTGAGCATGATTTTCATGCCCAGGATTAACTAGCATGTAATGTAGAGGATGCTCACCAAGATACCAGCTACCAGGAGTAACTAGCATGTACCCTAGTGGCATCCTTAGAGAATGCGCACGCCAATACCAGCTTTCTCTTGCCTTGGCTGTCTCTCCTGAGCCATTTGCCACCAAGTCAAGAGTCTGCCCTCCTAATGGTCATGCTAACACTTCCAGCAGGACGGAGACAAAGAACCTTGGCAGTAAGGAGGTCACACCTCCTCCCTCCCAGAACAGCTAGTGTGAGAGTAATCAAGGTGGTGAGCCTCAAAGGCTTTCCCGCCCTTGACATGTAAATTCTTGTCCCCCACTCGAGGACAAAGCCCTTCCCACCTTGTACAGGTCGACAGGTGGGAAAATTAGCTATGCAGGAGGCATACACCTCCAAAAGGCTAGCCACTCCTTTAGGGCGGACTAGGAGGTCTGTTTAGATAAAATAGCCAATATTTGTCTGAATAAAACAAGACCAAAACAACAAAAATCCAACATACACAAGAAAAAGATACAAATTGTCATGGATTAAACTTCAGTATAGCTCTTAGAAACACAATAGCTCCAACTTGGGCTATCACAACGTCTTGACAGAGTCATTCCCAACAGTTCGACGCCACTTGCGAGGGAGTCACACAGACCCCAGGTATAGTACCTTTGAAAACGATGAAACAAAGACGTTGGAGGGAGTTGGGGAGGTGAGACGTTGCTGGACCTTGGGTGGCATCTGTTCCTTACTGCTAGGAAGGGGGGGGTGATGGTTCGGTTACTTACGGTTGCAGGGGAGGCGATGCAGCATCAGGGGAGAGGCATCGGTTCCTTACGATCCGGCGGGGTTGGTGAATCCAGCAGGTCAAGACACGAGGCGTTGACTTCACAGTGTTGCAATCACACCATGGGGCCAAGGTGCTGCGGGGTAGTCGGAGTTGGGTATCCCGGATGTCAGGGACATGGCACTCAGGGCACACACTGTGGTGGGACTTGAGGCACTTCATCAGTGTCAGGCCTGTGGCGTTGGTCGTGACCGTTGCATTCAGCAGGGACCATGGCTCTGGTGCAGACAGCAGCGCGGAGCTGGTCAGCAGCACTAGTTCCAAAGTCGCTCTGGGGTCAATATGCTTGTTTCTTGTTGGTTACACCAAAACTCACTCCCAAGGGCCCAGGAATTGGTTTTGGTGCCACTTGGCAAGTCAGGACTCTGAACAAGAGAGCCCGGGACGTCTAACAGCAGCCTGAGACTTCTAACAGGAGGCAGCCACAGTCCAAGCCCTTGGAGAACCTTTGGAAACAGGATGTAGAAAGCCAAGTTCAGTCCTTTCACTCCCTGCACAGAGGCTGCAAGCAGCAGGCAAGCACAGCAAAGCAACAGGCACAGTGGCAGCCCCTCCTACTGCATCAAGCTCTTCTTCCTGGCAGAATGTCCTCAGTCCAAAAGGATTCTAAAGCTGTGGTCTCAGAGGCAAACATCAAAGGAAAGTCTTTGTAGTGCACAAGACCCTGCCTTTCCTGCTCTGGCCTCGGACATACTCCGGGGGGTGGCGGGGGAGGGGCTTCTTTGTATAAGAACAGGCACAGCTCTATTCAGGTGCAACTGTCAGCTCCTCCCACCACTCCAGCCCAGGAAGACCTATCAGTATATGCAAGGCACACCTCAGCTTCCTTTGCATGACTGTCTAGAGTGAATTCACAAACAACCCAACTGTCATCCTGACCTAGACGTGTATTGCAGCAGACAGGCAAAGGCACAGTATGGTTCAGCAAGAAAATGCCCACTATCTAAAGGTGGCATTTTCAAACTTACAATCTAAAAAACAACTTCACCAAAACTTGTTTTTTTAAATTGTGAGTTCAGAGACCCCAAACTCCAAATCTCTATCTACTCCCAATGGGAAATTACACTTAAAAGATATTTCAAGGTAATCTCCATGTTAACGTATGAGAGCTATAGGCTCTTCGATAGTGAAAAATGATTTTAGCATCATTTCACTATCAGGACACATGTAAAACACACCAGTACATGTCCTACCTTTTAAATACACTACACCTTGCCCATAGGGCTGCCTCGGACCTACCTCAGGGGTGACTTACATGTAGCAAAAGGGAATGTTTGGGTCTGGCAAATGGGTCCACTTGCCAGGTCGAACTGGCAGTTGAAACTGCACACACAGACACAGCAGTAGAAGGTATGAGACATGTTTACAGGGCTACTTATGTGGATGGCACAATCAGTGCTGCAGGCCCACTAGTAGCATTTGATTTACCGGCCCTGGGCGCACATGGTGCATTATACTAGGGACTTAACAGCAAATCAGATATGCCAATCATGGATTAACCATTTCTCAATACAATTTACACAGGGAGCACTTGCACTTTAGTACTGGTCAGCAGTGGTAAAGTGCCCAGAGTCCTAAAGCCAACAAAAACAGGTCAGAAAAAATAGGAGGAATAAGCCAAAATGCTTGGGAATAACCCTGCAAAGAGGGTCATTCTAACACAGCACTACTAGAACACCACTAGCAGGAGCAGCTGGAAGAGGATGCCCACACCTGACAATTACTAACTGCAGATAGTAGTGCTACTAAGGGCCAGATTTACTAAAAAGTGGTGCAGTGCAGGGCTGCGCCAAAATTGGCAGTGCCACGCTGTCTCACTTTACAAACACAGGAATGCACTGTATTTACTAAAATACAGTGCACCCCTATGTTTTCCCCTGCATCAAATTCAGCTGTCAGCACCAACGCAGGCACCCTTGCACCATAGTGCAAGGGTGTCTGCGTTGAGGGGATTGATTGTTTATGTGCAGGAATGTGTCCCTTCCTGCACATAAACAACCTACAATGGTGATTTGGCACTTTTATTTGTGCTTCATAATGCAGCACACATAGAAGTACTGAATCGTCATTTTTGAATGATTGTTTATGTGCAGGAAGGGGCACCTTCCTGTACATAAACAATCATTCATGGCCTTATGCGTGCTGCAGAATGCAGCACACATGGAAAAAGCAAAAATAAGGAGGAATAAAAGTGTTACTCTTCATTGCGCCATGCTAACACCACCCCTGGTCATACAAATGGCAAGAGCGCTGTGCAAATATCATCACTCCACTGCATACAAAAAAACAAAAGTTAAAAAAATTAAATTTTCAATGCCAAGAGCTCTAACTTTCACAATTGCGAGACCGATTGCACTGCAAATGCTTGTTATTTTTTTATTTGTTTTTTGCATTCTGGTACATACTGATTTTATAATGTAATTAATAGGACCTCAAGTCCTAGAGGACAAAGCAAAGCCTAGGACTCCGTGAGGCACTGTGCCTCTACTACAATTTTCAATTCAATTTATCATTATTAAGATTTGTCTCTCCAAAGAGGTACACAAACAAATAGTTTCATGTTAATACAGATATAAAAAGCTTTAAAAACCTCAAAAGTTATAAAACATATCATTTTATTTTCTGGAAATAATAAAAAATGTTGTGCTTTTTTGGCAGAATGGACACTAAATGCCAGGAAAAGAAGCCTGAGATATAAGCAACACATAAATTGAGTGCAACACATACAAAAATTACATTATCTAAATCTAGTACTTCATTTCCACATAATTTATATATCCTTTCCTTAAAAAAAGCTTTTGTCACACGTCTGTTTCATTCTTCAGAGGTAAAATACACATTTTTAGTAAAAGTTAAATATGGATGAGATTTTTTTCATAATCCAAGAGGATACAACTGATTTTTATTTGCCATTTTTTTTTAGCTGAAAAAGGTTCTAGTATTCCCTCTTTAAGGAACACAAACTGACAGGTCCCACAATGACACGTGATATTGGCATTGCTGAAATAATCAATTTTGACAATTGGGCAACTATGCATGTTTGTCTGTTACCTAACATGCATTAGACAGCCTGCCTTGGCTTTGATTGTTCAGAACTGATAGCTTCATTATTAACTGTTTGGTCCTGGAGGAAGTGAGGACTGCTAACTTCTGTTTAGCTAAAAACAATCGTTGATGGTGCCAGGGTATCAGCTCTGAACATAACTTGTGTGGTAAGCAAGACAAGATTTTTCGTTTGTGCAACAGAATTAATAGACTATGAAAAGAAGAGTATTGTTAAAGAGGTTGAGTAATAATTATAAGAAAGAATAAGAGGAATATTTGTCTTTAAAGATATGTGGTGTCCTACTATCTCATTGAAAAAACATACTTGTTGAGTAAACATTAGGTATTCCTGTGTTGCAATACATGTTTCCAAAAATCTGCTTTCCCCTAAAGCTGGGCTACTGAATACTCACAAAGGGATCAGCACTATTCAACTTTTTAGATCTGGCATAAGGTAAGACTTCTTGTAGTGTACATACATACTGAGGGCCCGATTCACAAAACGACTTATGATTCGTAAAGTTACAAGTGTGGATCCTCCGTACTCTTGGCGGAATCTCTGCATTTCTGTGCTCAGTGCGGAGATTCTGCCAGCCACATGTGTGTGGACTTTACACTCATAACTTGACAAGTCATAAGTCCCTTTGGAAATCAGGCTTGAGAGAGGGCTTTGGATCAGCCCCCTCCAACTACAGACTTGGTTGGTGAACCCTTCAGCAGCTGCATCAATATTGTGAGTATAGGTTTGAGTCAGTCTATGGCATATCACAGAAGTTCACATCTATCATTTAAATTGGTAGCGTGTTCAACAAGCATTGCCAAAAGCTAATAGTTTTACCTTTCTAATGCGAGTGCTAATTTATAGTTTTGTATTGTACTGCAACATTTATATAACCCTTACTACTGTGGGGGCGCTGAAGTGCTTGCCTACATGGTTAGAATGCTACACCATGTAGGTATTGTGGTTGGAAGTGTGTTGCCTTTGTTTTGATTGTATGTGGCAAGTGTTTCCATGTTGTGTGTGATGACCACCAAGATGCAATAATCATGTTATGGGATGCAGAGTTTTACAGTGGATGAAGGGAGATTGATGTGAGAGAGAGGCACACAGTTTATGGTTTTTAGTAAGCTGGCTGGCAGCTCTGAGCAGCTCTACAGATTCATCATAGTTCTTATTTTGATAGTCCACTTAGCTAGTTACTACATTGGGTTGTCATTCTGAGATATCTTGTTAAAGTTTATGGTCCTGAGCAGGGATAAGTTGTAAGAGGACATGTGCAGGAAAGTACCATCTTGCCTGGCATGTTACCCCCATTTTTACATGTATGTAAGTTTGTTTTTGCCTGTCTCACTGGGATCCTGCTAGTCAGGACTCCAGTGCTCATAGTTTGTGTCCTGAATGTGTGTATCTGTGTAGTGACTAACTGTGTCACTGAGGCTCTGCTAACCAGAACCTCAGTGCTTATGCTCTCTCTGCCTTTAAAATTGTCACTATAGGCTGGTGGCCATTTTCACCAATTCTAATTGGCACACTGGAACATCCATATAATTCCCTAGTGTATGGTACCTAGGTACCCAGGGTATTGGGGTTCCAGGAGATCCCTATGGGCTGCAGCATTTCTTTTGCTACCCATAGGGAGCTCAGACAAAACTTACAAAGGACTGTCACTGCAGCCTGAGTGAAATAACGCACACCTTATTTCAGCCATTTTACACCACACTTAAGTAACTTATAAGTCACCTATATGTCTAACCCTCACTTGCTGAAGGTTAGGTGCAAAGTTACTAAGTGTGAGGGCACCCTTGTACTAGCAAAGGTGCCCCCACATAGTCCAGGGCAATTTCCCTGGACTTTGTGAGTGCGGGGACACCATTACACGCGTGCACTACATGTAGGTCAATACCTATATGTAGCTTCACAATGGTAACTCCGAATATGGCCATGTAACATGTCTAAGATCATGGAATTGTCCCCCCATGCCAAATCTGGTAATGGGGTGCCAATCCCATGCATCCCCGGGGCTCCACTATGGACCCCGGTTACTGCCAAACCAGATTTCTGGGGTTTTCTCTGCAGCTACCGCTGCTGCCAACCCACAGACAGGGTTCTGCCCTCCTGGGGTCTGGGCAACCCAGTCCCAGGAAGGCAGAACAAAGAATTTCCTCTGAAAGAGGGTGTTACACACTCTCCCTTTGGAAATAGGTGTTAAGGGCTGGGGAGGAGTAGCCTCCCCAGGCTCTGGAAATATTTGAAGGGCACAGATGGTGCCCTCCTTGTATAAACCAGTCTACACCGGTTCAGGGAACCCCCAGTCCCTGCTCTGGTGCGAAACTGGACAAAGGAAAGGGGAGTGACCACTCCCCTGTCCATCACCACCCCAGGGGTGGTGCCTAGAGCTCCTCCAGTGTGTCCCAGACGTCTGCCCTCTTGAATCTAGAGGTGTGAGGGCACTCTGGAGGCCTCTGAGTGGCCAGTGCCAGCAGGTGACGTCAGAGACCCCTCCTGAAAGGTGCTTACCTGACTAGGTGGCCAATCCTCCTCTGAGGCCTATTTAGGGTCTCTCCAGTGGGCTTTTCCTCAGATAACGACTTGCAAGAATTCACCAGAGTTCCTCTGCACCTCTCTCTTAGACTTCTGCCAAGGATCGACCGCTGACTGCTCCAGGACACCTGCAAAACTGCAACAAAGTAGCAAGAAGACCACCAGCAACATTGTAGCACCGAATCCTGCTGGCTTTCTCGACTGTTTCCTGGTGATGCATGCTTTGGGGGCTGTCTGCCTTCATCCTGCACTGGAAGGGACGAAGAAATCTCCTGTGGGTCGATGGAATCTTCCCCCTGCGCTAGGCGGCACCAAACTTCAGCGTCACCGGTACTCTGGGACCCTTCTCATCCTGACGAGCGTGGCCCCTGAAACACAGGTGGTGGACCCAAGTGACCCAGACTGTCCAGTGGTCCAACTGTCCAAATTTGGAGGAGGTAAGTCCTTGCCTCCCCTCTCCAGACAGTAATCCTGTGAACTGCAGCTGCTAGGGCTTCTGTGCACTTTTGTAGGGAATCCTTCATGCACATCCAAGCCCAGGTCCCCAGCACTCCGTCCTGCATTGCTCAACTCCCTGAGTTGACCTCTGGCTTCGTGGGACCCTCTTTTGTAGTGTTGAGACGACCACCATGCTCAGTCTTCTTGAACCGGTGTTCAAGGACTTCTATGGGTGCTGCCTTCTTGTACATGGGCTCTCTACATTGCTGAGGTCCCCCTCTGTCTCCTCTCCCAAGTGGCGACATCCTGGTCCTTCTTGGACCTGGACAGCACCCTTTTTCTTCAACCGTGACCTTTGCAGCTAGCAGGGCTTGTTTGTGGTCTTTTGCCAAAGAAACAACTCTGCATCCTCCAGCAGTCTGTGGGACATCTTCTGCACGAAAGAGAAGTTCATAGCACCTTTTGGTGTTGCAGAATCTTCAGCTTCTTCCATCCAGAGGCAGCCATTTTGCACCTTCATCCGGGGTTTAGTGGGCTCCTGCCCACCCTGGACACTTTCACGACTCTTGGACTTGGTCCCCTTCCTTTGCAGGTCCTTAGGTCCAGGAATCCGTCTTCAGTGCTGTGCAGTCTGTTGTGGTCTTTGCAAAATCTTCTATCATGACTTTAGTGTGCTTCTGGGGAAGTAGTAGCACTTTACTCCTACTTTTCAGGGTCTTGGGGTGGGGTATCTTGGACACCCTTAGTGTTTTCTTACACTCCCAATGACCCTCTACACACTGCACTAGCATAGGGATCCATTTGTGGTTCTCATTCCACTTTCTTAGTATATGGTTTGTGTTACCCCTAGGCCTATTGCATCCTATTGTATTCTACAGTGTTTGCACTACTTTCTGACTGTTTTACTTACTTGATTTTGGTTTGTGTGTATATTTTTTGTACTTTACTTACCTCCTAAGGGAGTATATCCTCTGAGATATTTTTTGCCACATTGTCATGAAAATAAAGTACCTTTATTTTCAGTAACCCTGAGTATTGTGTTTCTTATGATATAGTACCTATATGATATAAGTGTTATAGTAGGAGCTTTGCATATCTCCTAGTTCAGCCTAGGCTGCTCTGCTATAACTACCTCTATCAGCCTAAGCTGCTAGAACACTACTAATCTACTGATCAGGGATAATTGGACCTGGCACAAGGTGTAAGTATCATCAGGTACCCACTATAAGCCAGGCCAGCCTCCTACATTGATCTGCTGCAGTGGGCTTTGCTACTTTCATCCCATATCTGATTGCTATTGTGAGATATCAAAAGCAGTTTTAGTATGTAGCTAGTTGGCACTAGGCTCCTCCGTTGGCCAGCGGCACATGGCTGATCGCTTGTTATTCCATGCCTTTTTAGTTGGTGATCGGTGTTTAATGCTGTGGACTAGAACAATAAAGGGCATGGCCTATAGCAGTTTTGTGTTATGTGAGTATGCGAGTGTCTATGAACAACAATCAACCGCCCAACCACTGAGTGTTATGGAATTAATATGTGGCAGGAGGCTTGTATATTGTATTGTAATTGCATTTATATAGCACTTACTATCATTGAAGTGTTACTGTAGCACTTTACTGTAGGCAGCGTGCTTCTATGGAACCCAGGGTTAGTGGTTTTATTTTTATATACTTTTTGTGGGGTCATTGTTGGTTTATCTTGCACTCTTAAGGAAACCTTGCCATTGCATTTACTCCATTTTCTATGTGGAAGATTAAATTAATAGGAGATAGTTGTGATATCTAATGGTAGGGGGATATGAGAATTCAAGCACTGGTTGCCAGTATTAAAAGATGACCTACAGGAGATTAGGTGTTACTAGATCGCAGGGGTATGATGTTTAATGGAGAAGTTGCTTTTCCAATGCTTGTTTGTCAAGCATAGTTGTAAAAAAGTAAAAGATAAACAATTCAAAATGCTGGAAGGAAAGCAAGCACTTTTTTTTTTGGGGGGGGGGGGGGGCGTGGGGGTGGGAGGGGTACAAGAAAGGAAAATTCATTACACCAAGAAAATTCCAACTGCATACCTAGAGCTAATGGCCATATGCATGAACACATTTTCCCATAGACACAAAATGGGTAAAACCGTTTGATACATCTGGCTCCAAAATCTTCATAATAGGTCGAGGCATCTAACTTCAAGATAAGAGCTGTAAACCGAAGTCTATAAAAGTGCAGTGCTTAATAAAGTGTGTGAATAAGTGCTCAGTAAATGCATTGAATAGCAAAGTACAGAATACGATTAATTAGAAAAAACCCGTGCATAACGTATTCCAGTTCAAGAAGCACTGATTGCTATGAGATAAATAACGAAACCCACATTTTCAGATTTTTTTTGTTTAAGAGAACCGGCTCTCTGTTGCACCCTTATCATTTTTTTTAAACAAGCGGTTCAGTTCGGGGCCAGTATCTACATTCTACTACTTACTAAGATCAACAGCCAACACTGGATAAATGACAACCATTAGAGTGGTTTAAGTGTGTAAAAAGTGGTAGATTACAAACTCAGGATGTTTGGCTAATAACTTTGACTTAGCAAACGTTTTTGTGCTATGTGAGCTTGACCAGCATTCTTGTATGAAAGACAGACATTGGTAAAACCAGGAGTACTTGACAGGGTGGACCTACAACTCATGTTATCGTGCCCAGCAAGTGGTGATACAGGCATACTAAAGAAGACGAGATAAGCATGAAGGTAGGGTGTGGGGATAGATTGTTAACAGGACACTCAAAGAGCTGCTAGGGTTGATGTCTTCAGAGAATCTCGAGAAAAGCTGATTTACTTTCACAACAGTATCAATCAATGTTTTTTAGACTAGCATAGCTTGTATTGGCGACATACTTCTACTTACTAAAACAATATACATTTAGAAGAGGAAAGTGATCCTCGCCATGTGGCCGTGTCTAGCATAGTGGATTTTGCCCGAGAAGTTACTGTTGTTGGCAGAATCCATATCTTTACCCTGAAGTGCCCTGTTTGGTGCCATTATTACTCACAACAAGAATGGCACTTTCTGCAACCCTGTGGTGTCAGTATTGTGCTCCAGCACTGTTATATGTATAGGAGCAGTGGGAGATGTTGCACCAGTCATAAACTGTCCTCAGCAGCTGTCAATATTAAAACATTTAAAAAGTGAGAGCCTTTGACCAGCGCACTCCCCAATTAATCGCACAGTTAGCCCAACTTCACACAGATTGAATGGTGACTACACCTTCAGGATTAGACGTCCAGGCCACAGTTTAATCATTGTTTGTTAGCGCCGTATGCAGGTCGTGAGACATAATTCAGTCACATCATCATCCAGCCATAAACCACTGCTTTGTATTTTGGTCATAAAGTGAGCCAAGACAAGTCATAAATCAAGTCATAAATTGAATTTTGTCATGCTCTGAGTCATAAATCAAACCATAAATCAATCACATGATCTCAAGTCAATAATCAGTGGGGGCTACCACTGTTCCTTAAACAGTTCTCAACGTGAGCTCTCCTTGTTGGTTAGGTGGTCATCCTGCAGGTAAATCAGTTCCAGGTCTGGTTTCTCAGTGGCGGGGGTACAACATCACCTGCAGTAGGCTCAACTTGATAACTTACCTGTCTTTTTGAGACAGCCGCCTGGAGTACCTGGACTGTGGGTTGGTGCGTTCTGTGTAACCCCTGCTAGCTGACTTGCCCTGCCATAAGCATCCCAAGGCAAGCAGTCTCCCTCTGACACCACATTCGTGACCAGGTATGGCCAGGTCTTTCTTCTTCTGGTCCTGGATGTTAACTGTCTGTTATTACTGCAGTGTTTTAGTTCCTTGTGATGCAGATGTGGGTGGGTCTTCTGCTAAGGTGCCGGTTGACCAAGTCACACTGACCTGTTGATGACTGTTGGGGCTTATAGCCCTTTTTGCCACCTGTGCCCTAGTGGTCTGTTTGTGTGTTGTGCACTTTAGCCATTGCTTGCTGTTTCGCTCCTTTTTGTTCCCCTCTGCTGATTCCTGGAAAGAAAGGTGTGGGGGATCTCCTTTTATTCTGATCCACCTCGTCGAAAGCTGTTCCTCGTGATGGATCAGCCATTTCCTTCTTTTTGTGGCTACCCCCCCTGTTGAAATGGTCCATTGGCTGGGTTAATGCTCAAACCCCTTCAAGGGTTGGCCTCTGCAAAATCCAAGTCACTCAGAACCCGAGTCATAAAGAGCCTCCACAGTTGTGGGGGAGGCTCCACAGTTGTGGTGGAGACCTGCACTCGTGGCAGAATCTCCACAGAAGAAACTGCAGTGCGGAGATTCTGCCACCAGTGCGGAGACTCCGCCACATCTGCAGAGCCTTCTCCATGACTGCGGTTGCTGTTTGTGAATCGGGCCCTCAGTCTACTCCCTAATTAATCACACCATTAACCCAACTTCACACAGATTGACTGGAAATGAAACCCTCATTATTGGACGCATAGGCCTCAGTATAATCATTTTTTGTTAGCACTGCTTGCAGGCAGTGGGGCATAATTCACTCACGTTTACATCTGGCCAAAAATCACTGCTTCATATTTTAGTTATAAATCAAGTCGTTACAGGTCATAAGTCAAGGCTTAAATCAATCACATGACTTCAAGTCATAAATCACCAGAGCCGATACTCCCTTCCTTAAATGGTGCTCACTGTGAGTTCTCCTTGTTGGGTTGGCAGTCATACCACAGATAAGCCAGCGCCAGGTCTTGAACTCTCAGCGGCGGGGTGGGTACAACACCTGCAGGAGGCCTAACTCGCTACTTTACTTGCCTGTTTCCGGCTGGCCACTAGAGGGTCCGGGTTGGGTGTGCTGTATTCTGTGTCACACCCTTCTTGCTGACGTGCTATGCTGTGAAGCATCCCAAGACAAGCAGCATTCCTCTGCCACCTCTTTCGTGACCAGGTGTAGCTCACACTTCCTTCTTCTGATCCTGGAGGTTACCGAAGCCACCTATGGGAAGTGCATCCCCGGCTGGAACCCCCTACATATCATCCGGATCCATTACACACAGCCCACTATGTGTATGGCAGCAAAAGACCTCCATCCCTGCTGCAGTGAAATGCATCGCAATACTATTATGGGTGCTTTAATTTGATTAGGCAGTCCCTGATGCATTCCTATCTGTTCATTCTGCAGAACTTGCTGACTGCTATATTCAATTTCTTTCTTGATCTGTCCACTTCCCCATTGGATAACCTTTGTCTGCGTATCACTTTGGGCACATTATCACTGTGTTACCCAACAAGATTGCTGTCTTGGCCAACCCCCACTGATGCTGGTTAGGAGGTCCTTCTTTCAATTTGCCACTAGGTTGTTACCTCCCAACTGGATGATTAGGCACTGTTCTCGTCAATCTCTCCTTTACAAATGGGAATAGCAGCTCTTACCTCATCCTCAGTGAGCCCAGCCGCATACAGTAGTGCTGTGTAGCACCCCTTGCTCGCCTCTGCCTGAACAGGTTATCCAAGTCTGTGATCTGCTCTCAAATGAGTATCTTAACACCCATATTGTCTAGGGGCTGTCTCCTGCCAACACAACCATAAAGGTATATTGTTTTTCTCTTGCCAGTCTTGCTATCCTTCTCCCTTGGCTTCAGTGGGAAGTGAGGGGATTTGGGTGGGTAGGAGGTTTTCACTAGAGGTGTGGTCCTACGTAAGTTTTGTAAGTTTTGGATTGCCATTGACATACTGCCATGATCCCATTTTCTTTCACCCTTGAAACTCGTTGCCGTCCAAATTCTGAATGAGTGTGTGCTGAATTATAACATTTGCATTCCTGCCTTTGTCAGGACTTTGCACATCACAGTCACAAACCGAACTTGCTTACGTAACCCCCATTTGTATGCCTATTTAGCAGGCCATTCCTTGGAGGGTGCATTCTGGAGCACCTTTCCAGGAGGCAGACTGGGCGACAGGTTGGGTCTGTCAAGCAATTCAGCTGTATCCTTACTCCCATCCACAATTGACCTGCCTCTGATCTCCATACCCCACTCAAGTGGTCTCTTACTGTAACTCTTCCACCTGCGAGCAAGACTCGTCTTTCATATTTTTGTGGGGGCCACCAGCTTGCTCAGCCTTGCGGACACCGCTATCACCAAATGTTTGTCCAAAATTCATGAATATGCTGCCGGCTCAGGGTATACTCTCAAAAGAGAGAAATTAGAAGACTGTCTGCTGAATATTCTCTACACCAAAGAAGCCTTGGGAAACTCAGGCTTAGTGTGGCAACCTAAATTTCTTAAATACTTGGTCCTTGAATTCAATGACAACCTCACTGAATCTATTAGACACAATGAAACCTTAGTACTGCAAAAAGTAAGGAATTTGTTTGATAGCTGGTCACCATAATTCCTTACCTGGTGGGTTAAACTTGGATACATAAAAATGGCAATCACTTGGGAACTACTGATTAACCATGTCACCAATCCTCTGTTCTGATGACTTCTTTGTCAACCTAGACCGCCACTGTAATGAATTGATATGGAAATTGATATTCTGAAAAACCAAGTATTTCCCTAAAAAACCTCCACCACCTATAAAAACACTTAGGGAGCACTAATATTGCCGACTTCTAGAGATACCAACTTGCCTTGCTGGCAGCCCAAGGTGCAAAATGGTTCAGTGACTCTTCAGATTTCATACCCCTTGCCTCTCACTAGAATGGTTACTAACAGATAATCTTCCCCTCTCATGCCTCTTAACAATCCACAAAGATCATACCTTCCTTAATAATGTAATCCTAAACCATATAAGGTGTGACCTCCTCTGCCTCGATACCCGCCTCTCTGATATAAAAGTCAGGCACTCATTACAAGCCTCTATTTGGTTTAACAGGGACATCGAAGTGACTCTAACTCCCCCTCGGCCTGATTTTGAAGGTCAACAGGAATCTCCTTGGTAGGTGAACTTGGTACTAGAATACGCCCCCTACCATTCTGTGATATTTCACAAAAACTTAACTTACCCTCTTTCAACTTCTATGGCTTCCTTAAAGTGAAAGCTGCAGCTTCTAAACACGGACCTTTTCCATTTCAACCTGCATCACTTCCAACTCTACTAACTAAGCTCAGGTGAACCGTTCATGCAGCATCAAAGATTTATGCTAAGCTCAGCCCGACATCTACCTCACTCCACGAATCCTTAGAACAGAAATGGCAGAAAGACTGGTCACAGGACAGTGGTGGCCGGCAGCTTTGGGAGGGGGGTGGGCGGGAAGCACACACACACACTCATTCTTTCACACACAGACACGCACGCACGCACATCCATTAACAACACTCATAACATTCAAACATGCACGCACGCACCAAACATTCATTTTAAAAGTTCACACACACTCATTCTTTCACACACACGCATGCATTCACATCCATTAACAACACTCATAACATTCAAACATGCATGCACACACCAAACATTAATTTTAAAACATCACCCACACTCATTCTTTCACACACACGCACGCACGCACATCCATTAACACTCATACCATTCAAACATGCACACACACACCAAACATTCATTTTAAAAGATCACACACACTCATTCTTTCACACACACAAGCACGCACGCACAACCATGAACAACACTCATAACATTCAAACATGCACGCACCGACAAAACATTCATTTTAAAACATCACACACACACATACACACTTACCTTCAGCCATGAGGTCCCAGGAGGGTTGGAACTGCTGCCTTCCAAGGTCAGGCAATGATGGAAGGCAGCATTCCCAGCCTCGTCACAGAGTGGGGTGGGGTCAGTGAGACTGCTGACCCCACCCCACTCTGTGACAAAGTGTCATTGATTGACACTCGCCCTGGGCGCTTCAGGGCTTAAACCAATGGGTGACGCTTTCCTCGTCACCCAGGGGAGGGCCTCGAGGCACCTTTGCTGAGCCGAGGAGGTCACGCCCATAGGAGATGTGACCTCCTCAGCCCAGCAAAGTTCAGCTCAGGCAGCCAGGAGTCTGCGCAAATCGCGCATGGCTCACTCCTGGCTGTCTGAGCTGAAAATGAAGACTGTCTGTCAGGCTGACCTTTGTTCAGCCTGACAGACACTCCTCATGAGGGGTAAAAGGTGGGGGGGGCGTGGCCCCTCCTCCCTAAAGGACGGGCCGTGCCTGTCACAGGATGGCCTACAGAGGCCGCAGGATATCTTGCCCCTTTCTCCATAAAATAACTCCTAATCTTGCCCAGACTCAATTTTTCATCCTACATAGGTCATTCCATACACCATACCGACTCTTCACTCTAGGCCTTTCAGAAAACAACAATTGCTGGAGCTGCAGTTCCTCCCATGCTGACCTTCAACACATGCTATATGACTGCCCCCTCCTAGAAAACTTCTGGACTAAAGTCCATGAAAATATTGACAGCATCCTCCAATCAAAATTACTCAGAAATTTCTCATTTTCCATCAGCGGCGCTTTTTACCTTTCATACTCTATGAACTTGAACCAAGAGGAACTTTTCCTGGCTGACCTTCTATTCACCTTTTTCACTATTTCACTATTCTTTCATTATGGAAGTCATTGGGAAGCATCTCCAATCATGCTTGCTGGGAATGGCTGAGGTACACTAGAGGGGCACATGCAATCCTCTCCACCCAATACCCCTGGATCTCAGCTAAAAAGACATTGTGGAATAAAATTGCCCGATACCTGGAAGTGATCAATCACCCCTCTATCTCTTTTCTCTTCTTCCTATCCTCTCTATATCCACTCTTCTCTCCTATCTTTTCATAATTTTCCTGTTCTTTCATTCTTTTCCCGCCCTACGGTTGTGCTAAACATAAACCATTCTTAACTATGATTGCATACACCTGTATAGCGGTTCGTGATCGTTTCATGACTAATGCTACTTGTTCAAATGCTATTTGCAAATGTCATGTTACTCATGATGACATGCCAACCGTTTGTAAAAAAAAGAAATCTTACTCAAAAGTTTTTAAATTACAAAAAAAAAAAAAGACGCGTCCAAGCTTTCTTTTACTTATCACACATGAGAAACAGGCGTCATAAATTGCAATTTATGAAAGAGTAATACTGATGCTGTGTCTACAATAAATTCAGATTAAGGGTGTTCCGTGCGTGATTCGTGCAAAAGTGCTCAACAGCATTGTTATCAAAGATAGACATTGGTATAACCAGGATTTCTTGACAGGGAGTGCCTAACCTCGTGCTCTTCTGCCCAGCATGTGGTGTTACAATCATGCCTAAGAACATAAAATAAGTAGGGTGTGGTGATAGCTTGTTAATAGCGACAACCCAAATAAACAGTTGCTAGGGGTGATGTCTTCAGAGAATCTCAAGAAGAACGGTACACGGTGGATTATTTTCACAGCTTCATCAATCAATGTTTTTTAAGTTAACAAAGTGCGCATTTGCGACATACTTCATGTGTTTACTAAATAAACATTTAGGAGAGGAAATTAAATATGGGTCATTCTCTCTGTGTTTTCCCTTTCTCTCCTCTCTTGCTCTATTACCCTGCCCCTTCTCTCAATATCTTAGCTGCAGGCACTTCCTCCAGACCACCGATTTGTAACATTTTGGTGTCTGTAGACCCCCAATGAATCACTCCTGGAAGCCGGAGACTCCCATACCAAGCAATTTCTATGATTTGAATCACAAAACAGTGCACAAAAATACAAAAAAGTATACATCAAACAATAGCATTACAAATGTGAAAATCAGAAATTTACTTGTAAAGTTGGAGCTTTTTCAAAGCTTAGTTTTGATTCTGAAGGACAAAGAAATACATTATTCACTAGTATATAATTTTGTCTTTTGTGCTCTATAATCATGTCCTCTTTTTGTCGGCGCAGGCCCAGTGCTCTTTCAACTGAGGCCACTAATAGCCCACACTAGATTTAGTTTGCTGGACTTGCACTGCTCTGCTCCGAGAACTCAAGATAAGGGGACCAACTTCATTAATAGAATCCAAGTTCAACCTCCTTCATATTTACAGAGCATTCTTAAATGCCCTCTTTTGCTTGACGAATACCTACTTAATTGAATTGCTGATCATATTTAATTTTCTAAACAGTTGCGGATCCCCGAGTAGGCATTGCAGACCCCCAGGAAACCACAGGTTAAAAACCACTACTCTAGACAGTAGCAAACCTTTTTCATGAAACTGAGTTCAGCAGAGTGGATCCTGCTCCAGACCTCCCTGTGGATGGCAGAAGCCTCATCCTTCCACTGAAGTTCCATCTTTAGTGCCATTATAACCCAGAAAAAAGAATTGGCAATGACAATAAGTCAGGCATTAAAAGAATCTTGTTCGGTATTCTGACGTATTACAGACATATTTCATGGGAACATATAT
The DNA here is from genome assembly GCF_031143425.1 of Pleurodeles waltl. Taxonomy (NCBI): domain Eukaryota; kingdom Metazoa; phylum Chordata; class Amphibia; order Caudata; family Salamandridae; genus Pleurodeles; species Pleurodeles waltl. The sequence continues at coordinate 1,325,935,272 of NC_090446.1, read as the reverse complement.
GTATTTATGTGAAAGCAAAGAACTAATATCTAACATGTTTTTGATGTGTTTAATTTTGCACTAGAGGTTCTATTTTCATTCGTCATGTTTGCGAACATGCTCTCTCTTTCATATGCAACACACCATGGATTTAGGTGGGAAGGGTGAGGGTGTAACCATGTATTATATGGAATAAAGTATGCCCTGCTGGACATATTAAGGATATTGTAAGTCATCTCGGAGTTCCATAACTTTATAAAGGAACTCCTCTGTGGCTTGCAATATCTTTATAATGTATGACAGGGTGGTTTTTTATCCGTTATATAGTACATGGGATTCTGTAATCTCTGTATAAATGGCAGTCTCAGATTTCTTTATAATCAGCGACTTGTGACCCACCCAGTAGCTGATTATAAAGAAAAGACGTCATAACTTGACTAATATGTTATTACAATCGAGTTCTGACGTTACAATGCCTGCTGCCAGCAGCCTAAGTGAAAAGCAGGTCAGGTCATGGTGCATAATTGAAGCAGCTGTTTAAAGCTACGAAAACCGTTGCTTTTCTTTCATCTGGTCTATTGTAATGACTTACAAGGACAAGTAGAGAGAATATGTTTATTTTTACATTGCTTAGAAAGAGCAATGCTAGAACCTTTCTGCATGCTTCTACACACTTCCAACTACTGCAGTTTTTTTAAACTTACTTGTATTGAACTGTTTCTATTATTTGTGTGCCACAAATATCTAACTGGTTTTTGATGTTTAATTTTGCACTTGTTCATGTTTGCAAAGATGCTTACTCATTCATATGAAAGGGCTACACACTACATTTTTAAGTAGTTGGTGGGAAAGGTGACAGCATGACCATGTATTAAATGGGCTAAGGTACCCACTGGCGTACGTGATAAGGATATTGCAACACACCTCATAGTTCGATAACCTTATAAAGGAACTTAGCTTTCTCCTTGCTCATCTAAATGGTTTTGGAACTCCTTGGTAACTTGCAATTTCCTTAAAATGTACAGGGATGGGTACTTTGTCCCTTATGTAACAGCTGTGTGAGTTGTCACACAAGTGATAAGTCAGAGCTATGAGGCCCTGACTGTAATATTTCCCCTGCAGTTCCATGCCAATGCAAATCATTTTTCAACAGTGAGAGCCTTATCTCAGTGTTTCCAGTTAGGGCATAGATCTTGGACATTCCCTCAACCATTTTCTCTCAGAAGTTCCCTAGTGCTGTGGGTCTTTGGCAACTTTGGCAATGTGAGCTTTCTTCTGACAGTCATGCGCATCTTGTTTTTTCTAGAATTTAGAGAAGTTTATTTTCTTGCTTCCAAATCTATCCTGATCTTATTGGGGTCGAGCGCAAAGGGCTCCGTCCCTGGTGTAATCTCTCTGTGGGCTTTTAACAACGCCCATGTAAAGCCCATCAGTTTGGTTGGTTCGTGGGCTCGCCTTTTAAAATTCACTTGATTTAATTAGTGAAAGGCATGCATACGTCATGCCGTTTCCAGTGTTTAGCCCGCCTCGAGCGCACCAGCCAACTACTGAAAACATTCAAGGCTACATGTTTTCTGTATGGTTTCTGCACTATTTTTCTCTTTATTTCGTAGGCAGTGCCATCTCGCTGGGCAGTAGTAGAGCGCTTTGCATGACATCGACCCTGTAACATGGATATTTGCACTTTTGCCGGTTACACGGGTAATTGCACTTTTGCCGGTTACATGGATAATTGCACTTTTGCCGATACGTTTCACTGCGAGCGAACTTCTGTTTCCTTTTGTGTGTTCGCTTTGCACTCATGGCGGCCATCGGCTCCCTTATGTGAAACTGTTTTACTTTTCAGTTTATGTGGCAAGAAAAGTCTGGTTAGGAGTTTACAAAGCTAATAGCTTTAACTCAAGTAAACGCGAGACCCATTGCATTGCAACTGCTTGTTTTTATTGTAAGCTTCTCTAGGATGCACAAGGCAGCTCGCAGCTCAGTCGACGAGGTACAATCATATCAATCATAGAATAGGCCACTAAAGGCCTGTTCCGTCTTTGATCTAGAGCGGTACGCTCAGTCAGCCTGTAACTCAGCGGTTGTAAATTAGATTCGGATAAATCAGAGGTCTCTGAATCCCATAACCTTAAACAAAGATGTAGGAATTAAAAACTGTAATTATTTACTCAGATCTCTTTTAAATGTTAGGTCCTTTTCAAAAACTAAAATACAAATCTGTGGGTTCATCCAAGCTAATACCCTTGACATATTTTTTCTGACTGAAACCTGGTAGGTTGTTGACTCAGGGCGGACATTGCAGTCGCCATCCCCGTCACTACCTGATAATTGGATGCAATTATGCTAATAAAAAAGACGGGCATTGCGATAGTCTATAAAGAAGGCTTCACCTGCTCAGTGCTGGATGACCTCTTCCTGAGTCAGAGCGATTAGTGTTTTCAATTAACGCCAACACCACTGCAGCTTCATGTATCAGCCCCCAGGACCAAAGAGGACTTTTAGCAACAGCATCTGTTCATTCCTAGCTCCTTTACTAATCCAGAAATCTAATTTTATGAATTTAAGGGATCATAGTTTTCATCTGGATAACCCAGAAGACCATGAATAGTTGGATTTACTACAACTCTTGTGAGGATTAGGATTCACTCATTAGTATAACTCCCTACACTAGGCAGGGCACTTATTGGATCGTGTTTTTAGCAACCACAATCCCCTCGACTTACGCACCCCCCTACTCACTACCTCCTTCTCATGCCTGGTTGACCCTCATGCTACTCTTTGTTGAGAAAGCCCTGATGTCAGTACAGATATTAACAAGGCAACCAAAACCTTTAGTCATTGGATATTTAGAAAACTAGATACTAACACATGACCCAGTTAATTAAAACAATAAAATTCATCGGCTTCCTATTTTTTGGAAGAACTCTGTGAAGCCAAAGGAAAACGTAAAAAGGTAAAAGGAAATAGAAAATACCATACAAAGTAGAAGTGATATTGCCTTATAGAGCAGCTGCTGTGCATTACAAACATTTGATAAAAAGTCAAGGGCTGGGTATTTTTTATCCTGAATGCAAGAAGCTATTTAAGATTGGTTAAGATCTAAGGCAGGCATCTGCTGAAACCAATGTGCCTACTCATTACTATGATTTAACTGGGCTGAGCCGAGGCGTGATTGACAAAGGATCAAGTCAGTGGCTGAAAGAGGCTGGTAAAAGAAACCAGTAGCTGAAAGTAGTAGACCTAATGCCCACTCTTTGTATATTCTTAGCAATAGGTCTATTTGACAGATGTGCTGTCAAAACCCATACCTAAAATACTCCATAAACAATGTAACTATACAGCACCCAGGCACTTTAATAAATTCAGAATTATTATTTATGACAGCACAGAATTTAACAGAGCCATTTTAAAAGTTCTGTTATCATTGTCAATATCCTGAATTCTGTAATGATGGACAGAGTTATGAGGAGAAGGCCAGGTTATGACTCTGCTAGTCTCATTCAAAGGAACTAATTGAACCTCCGCCATTCAAACACCCAATCCTCTTGTGGATCTTCCTTGAATTGTAGCTGGAAACTGGACATTAGAAACATAATAGGTCAGGGCTGTGGTGGATCAGATCCATCAGCTAATAGTCATAGGAGAGCAGAGGTTGTATGACCATTGTCTATTATCCCAAATGTCACAGAAAATCCCAAGATCACTCCTGATAAATCAAGGCAGCTCTCCTAGTATTCAAAAGATGTAACCCTCACTCAACCTGGGAAACAGAGGAAGGTCAGAACAGATGTAATGCAACATACAGATCTCAATTTAAAGCTGAAGGTACCTTAGGATGAAATGTTTTCATCAGGACACAACTTTACCTCATCCTCCATTATAGGCAAAAAGAGTCCGCTCCTAATTCCCCAATCATGTGGGCCCCAATCATGTGGGCCAAAGTAACTGTCAATAAGGACACAACTTTCATGGTCAGACACTTTAAGTCCTCTGATTTTGAAGTCTCACATGGATGGGTACCCCAGTACCTAGAGAATTAGCACCAGATCCCAAGCATGAAATAGAGGACAAACTATAGGACGGGCCAAGGAATAACTCTTGAAGAGGTAAGCTACCAAAGTTTCCCCATTTCCTGGACTACCCACAAACTCACTGAAATCCCTATTATCAGCCAATTGAGCTCTTAATGTTGAAATAAAAGGATTAGGAGAAAACCCATCCCAAAGAATCTGATGGATTCAAGGAAGATTACAATGTCAATCAATCAATCAATCAATCAATCAAATTAGATTTATAGAGCACAGCTAATCACCCGCGAGGCAAGCTGTGAAGTTCAGTCAAAAGTCCAGGTCTCAAGTCCTTTCCTGAATTCCAGAAGAGAGCATGAAGCCCGTAGGTGTAGGTGGAGGCTGTTCTAGGTTTTTTCTGCAAGGTAGGAGATGGAGCGCCATCCACTTTTGCACTGTAAGATGTGAGGGTAGTGCACAAGAGAGAGAGAGGGAGGCAGAGCGCAGGGGTCGGGCGGGTCAGTGTATGTGCAGGCGGTGGCTGATGTATGCTGGTCCATACTTGTGAAGGTCTCTGTAGGTGTGGATCAGCATCTTGAATTGACATTTCCTCTGAACAGGGAACCTGTGGAGCTTCTTGAGGTGGTAGGGTGGGTGATGTTGGTACATTTGTTGAGGTTGAGGATAAGTCTGGCTGTGGAGTTCTGAATGGTCTGAAGTCTGTTCAGGAGGTATTTAGTGATTCATACATAGAGTGTGTTGCAGTAGTACAGCTGGCTGGTGACTAGGTCTTGAGTGACTGTCTAATCTCAACGGGGAGCCATTTAAAAATCGTACAGAGCCTGCGAAGAGTGAGGAAGCAGGCAGACAAAACTGAATTGATCTGGTTTTTCATAATGCCGAGTTTGCGTATGTGGTCTGTCGGGTGTGTGCTGGTCCAAGTTCTGAGGGTCACTAAGAGTAGATCCATTTGGAAGTGTTGTTCCCGAAGTACACCACTTCCATTTTGTCTTTAATGAGTTTTAGGTAGTTGTTTTTCATCCAATCCGTGATGCCCGTCATGCACCTACGGAAGTTGGCCTTCGTGGTGGAGGGGGTTTTCTGACAATGAGAAGATCAATGTAAAGGTGACACAGACAATGTGCACCACTTCTAAAAGGTCTCTAGTACTGAACAAATAATTTCAAAGTGTCGGGCCTGCAGGATTTCTGGATGGTCTAAGCTAAATTATGTGGCAGAACACTGGTGCAATGCTCTCCTTTCAAATTCCAAATTGAAAAGTATGACCTTTCTGTAAGTGGATAACACATGAGGTGGAGAGGAGGAGGATCTAGAGATGCCAATGAAGAAGGGTTGTTAGAGTTCAAAGCAGGGGAAAATATGTTCTTTAGGGCCAAAAAGGGACCCCCACACCTGCTTCCTAATCTTTTTCCTAAAAGAGACTGTCACTTGGGGATCACTGGAAATCAAGGAAAGGCTTTGAGAATATTTTTGTAGCTTTGTTGATTAATATTGGCCACTGGCACCATATTGTCAGATTTTACTAGAACATGGAGTATTTGAATCAGGGGTTATTAAGTGCAACAAAGCTGAAGAGACTGTTGTCAGTGACAGCTAGTTGGAACAACTTCTCTCCTTGGCTGTGACCTAGTTGCCAGGGTGGATTATACCTGTAGAGTGTCTTCCCACTGAAAGGAGCCATAGGAAGCTGGCTATTTATGCCCAAAGGAGTTACCATCTGTAGTCACTACTATAAAATGTTGTGGGTTACATTGAAGATCCTTCTACTACAGGGGTCTTCAAACTTTATGTTGCGTCCCCCCAGTGGGGGGGAAAATCATTGCCCCCCCCCTTTGAATGTTTCACAATTATTCTATTAAGTTGGCAATGTTTAAATATGTCTAGGCTTATTTAAACATTGCAGTTAAGTTGTCATCTTTTTAAAAACGCAATCAAATACCTTAGACAAACATACCATTATGATCAAGCAGGCCTAACTAACATGAAATGGGATCACTTGATGTCCCTCTAGGTGGGCGATACACCACAATACACTGTTCCAAAAAGGAAAGAGGAAAGAGAAGTCCTAATTCTAGGAGCAAGAATCCTCACACACCCAAATGGGTGTCATGCTTCATCATTGGAGTTGCTCCTCGTCAGACTGGCGCTGCAATGTCTGACGGGCACCCCCCGCAGGGGGGCTCTTTGCCGGAGATCTTTACTCGATGATGCCAAGACCCCAAAAAGTGAGCTTGGAAGGAGAAAAGGGAGAAAGAGAGTAGCAGTGAGAATTAAAATTGGCTCAGGACCCAAAACCTAGGGATAAACATTTTATTCAACCATAGAGGGTGAAGGCCAAGGTTAAAACTAATGAGGAGAGTGAAATTAGTATAATGGTCAAAACACTCTCAACCACATATAATGGAGAAAGCAAGGTGTGGAATTACAAGACCGTAACTGAAACAAGGGTCAACATGTTTTGCGTCTTTAATGGTCCAGATGGATCCAGCTACGCTTCTTCAGGACCAGATGGAAATAAACTCCTTCGGGAGCGCGACCTGGGGTAGGTGTATCACTTTGGCCAAGGAGTAACACAAATAGTTTATGCCTGGCCATTGGGCCCCCGTTGTCCCATGAAGCACGTTCCTTTAATGAGGGGGGCGACAGTTAGGAATAGGACGTCCAAACTACACACAAACTAGTGTAAGTGACTGGAGCACTGACAATTGACAGTCTTAGTTTATAGGAGTTTTTACAGTTGTAGAGAAGGAGAAGTTTATTTCCATCTGGTCCTGAAGAAGCGTCGCTGGATCCATCTGGACCTCTTTTATTGAAATGCCCTGTCTCGAGTGAAACCTACATCACCTCTGCCTGAAGAGATGAAACATTCTGTTTCTACTTAGAAATACCACATTTTCGACTAAAATTTGGTCTGTGATAAAATCCTGTGTACAGGTAGACATAAATAAGCTTTTCATTGTTAGCAATGAGGGTTTGCTATCACTTCTCCAAAAGAGCAGCAAAGCACCTTCAACATATTTAACAGGGTCTGTTGCCCAACAGTATCACATTGTAACGCTGTGCATTCAATAATGAAATAAATCTCTGTGCTATCCAGTAGCATCTAATAATAATAATAATGATAATAACAACAATAATGCGATTTCTAAAGCTCTTAGCTACTTCACAGAAAGTGTCCCAGTGCTAGGAGCTGACTACGGATAGAAAGTTACACCTGACAGTAAGGCTTAGCTCGCGTCAAAAAGTCAAGTTTTCAGTTTTTTCCTGAAAATTAGTTCAAAGGGGGCTAGCCATTTGGGATCCACAGGCAGTGAATTCCAAATTTTAGGGGCAAGGTGTCTGAAGGCACAGCCACCAGTTCTGGCTTTTTAAACCAAGAAACAAAGGCCAGATTGGCCGAGGCTGAGCTCAGCTTCTTGGCTGGGACATAAGGAATAACCATGTCCTGCAAGTAGGCTGGACCTTGAGAAGAAGGGGCTTTATAACAGTAGCAGAGGGCCTTAAAAGTAATTCTCTCTCGCACTGGTAACCAGTGCAGTTTCTTCAGAGCAGCACTAATAGAGGCTCGTCTTGAGAGCCTAAGCAATGTCTGAGCTGGCGTATTCTGCACATGTTGGGGCCTATTCAGCCACGGTTGGTTACTACCCAGATACAGTCCAGTCTGGATAGCACCAGTGCCTGGACTACTGTTTTTTTGGCAGACCCAGGAAGGAGGTGGGGAATTTTTTGAGAGGTCGTAAAAGTATGAGGCATTTTCCTCCTAAGGCATTAATCTGGGCATCCAAAGAGAGCTTATCATCAAACTAGATTCCCAAATTCTTAACCTTGGACTTGGGAGAGAGAGGGTAGAGACCCAAAGTTATCCAGCCACCAAGCGCTTGACCAGATGTTGAGGTGTCTGCCCAATACCAGCACCTCAGTTCTCTTAGCGTTCAATTTCAAGCAATGAAGGTTCATCCACTTGGCAACATCTACCAGACACGAACAAAGGGAGGAGACCATCTGCTTGCTATTGTGAGACAGTGTTATGATGAGCTGTGTGTCGTCAGATTATGATACAATAGTGAAACCATACTGCTCAACAACGTCCACAAAGCGCTGAGCTAAACATGAAAAAGATTTGAACTCAGAGACGACTCCGAGGAAAACCCTGCTTCAGAGAGCAAATCAATGACTGAAAAGATTTTTTGAGACACCTGGAAGGTGCTTCTCTGCAAGAATATGGTCAGCCAACACAACCAAAATATTATCGATTTTAGAAGACGTGGGTAAGATATATTTCCCCCCCTCCCCCATTTGGAACAGCTGTGAATGTATTGCTCATTTGTAGCTAATTCAATCCTTTGTGATACCAAACAATGTTGAATTTTAATGGACCTCATTTAAGTGTTGATGCTGTGAACCTTAGCATACTCCTTGCTTGTCCTGGCACGGCTCTTGAAACACCTGGCTTCAGAGATCACAAAGGAAATGACAGAAATAGAAGCAAAACATGCTCTTTTGGCCCTGTTTACTTTGTGTTGCTCCACTAGAACCAGGAACTTGTTATTACTTTGCATGTGCATCACACTTCGAAATGTTTTTACTTTGGAAAATAGATTTATTCTGAAGTGCATGCAATCCTCTCAAATAACTTACAATGTTGTTATGCTGAAGGGGCATAAGAAACACCACAATTAGTTTTCTGGCACTACTGCAGTGGCAGAATTTGTTCTCTCGGCTGCTGTTAGTCACATGTGGCTTTGCAGGGCTCTTCTCTTACCTCATGACAGGGCAAAAGCAAATCCAGCTGTCTCAAAGTGTATGCCTTGCAAGAAAATAGGGTTGGTTGTGCCTGGCTTTTCAAGGGTTGGGGGCTCGAAGAGTCATTTGGGCCTGAATGTTCTTGGCTTGAGGCCAGGACAACCTCCTCCAGAAGCCACCTTGCCAGTCAGTGAAGGAAACACGAAGCTGGAATGTGTCTCCAAAGGAACCCCCCAGAAACTTGCCAACAGCAATACCACAAGTGCAAGCAATAGGGAAACAGCAAGAGAAAAAAGACAGGAACCAGACTATAGTCCAGGATCGTTGTGATACACAGGATTGTGGCCACATAAAGCTTAAAAAAGCAGGAAAACATGACCTGAAAATGGAACTAGGACCCATCGAAGTAGTTCCTTCATGTTAATTAATGTTTCATTAAAGTCTGTGGAATGGCAGCCATGATGCCTAGGGTTGATGACCAAGAAATCTAGCCCTATCATAGATGTATGCTGCTGGTAAGTTCCTCGGCAACCACGTCTCGTGGGCACTCCAACCATTACAGTAAAAAATGAATGTGTCTTGCCAGCAGATGCGTCCTGCGAGTGCACCTCCATTACCAAAATGACGTGGCCTGTGGGCGTGTCCAACATGGAGTGCTGGAGAATCCAGGTCCTGCTGCATAGTATACCTTGTCCCTGATACAATAAGGTCCTCTTGCTGACCTCATTCTCTACCCCAGTGGGCCTTCTACTACCTGCAAATAATTTTTGTATTTCTTACAGATAATTAATTCTGTGTGGGTTTAACATTCCTTTTTTGTAGTCCTTGCTCCAGTTGATTCAAATGTTAATTAAATACAAAGAAGTAATCTTCGATTTGCTCTTGGCCAGCCCTGCAGACATCTGAGAGGCTTCTATGTTAAAGCTGTCAGAGCTCTCCTCAAAAGTGCATTTAAAAAATCATAATGTAGATGCATTTGATGCCAGTTTCAATGTAATTGCAAGAAGCCCTTGTTTAGTAATTTTGTGCCTCGCATTGCTCACATGGTTGTTACATGGCCATAGGAGGCTGGCTAGTGGTCACTTGATATACTTTGCAGCTTCTGGTAGTCCTGGCATTTTAGCTCAAATACATTTGCATCATTCTAGGACTTGTAATTTTCTTTTACCATTACAAACACTCATATAAAAATCACAACCAGGAATGTGTTGCTGGACAAAGAGCCAGGTTGGGCTGAAGTTATCTCACATGAGATGGTGACAGTAGCTAAATGGTCACACCAAGCCCTACACTGCTGTCCAAGGTACGTGTGTTTTGTGAGGTAGGATTGCGATATTGCAGCCCATGCTGAACCAGTGTCGGGAGGGAGCTTGCACTGCTGTTGCCCATATGTTTAGGGATTGACCTTGCAAGCAATCCTGTTTTGGAATTGTGCACCCGCGTAAATAATGACACTGCAGGGTGCAGTATTTACAGAGTCTGCAAATATCATGCCATTTAGAATTTTGAGCCTTGGTTAGCATGCAAAGAGATCATTTACCCATGGTAAACACCCTTTACAATGCGGCTCGAACCGCGCTGTGCCTTAACAACACTGCCGGAACCACAAATGCATCTTTACAATGCAATCCTTTACCGTGCAAGTCGGTACAATGACTTACCTTAAGGAAAGTGTTGTTGGACTGATTTTGGACTTTAAGTTCAACACTTTCCGTACATTGCCAGACTGGAGTTGGAATAGTAAATTATACTATTCCAAAGTCCAGCGCTTACCCTAAGGCAAGTCGTTGTAACAACCTAGTGGTAAAGGAATGCCTAAAGACGCATTCACGGTTTGGAGTGTGTTGTTAGGGCATGCATGGTAAATGCAAGCTTGGTTCCAACATACAACCCCAGAGATAGAAAAGGGGACATAGGTGGAGACATCCAGTGCATGATGCATAAGGAGACAAAAGAGGGTGAACAGAGCAGTAGTAGGCTGGGCAAGGAGACAGAAACGAAGTAAGAGTGATGGGAGAGGTATGAACTATGCACATAAAATGGAAGAGTACCATTTAAAGAACAGAACTTTAGAGAGCTGAAGTGAAAACTAGAAAAAGGAAATAAAATGAGTTAATAAATTAGCACATTGATAGAGTAAATGGGAATCTGAAAGATTGATGTGAGAAACTTCTTGAGATTGAGGTAGGTGGGGAAAAGCGGGCGATATAGAGCTAAGAAAATTAGAGAGATGAAGTAGACAATGATGGTTATTGAATGAATGTGTTAAAATGTAGTGATTGTGAAAACTAGTGGTCAAAAATAGACAACTCCTCTTCACCTGCTTTTATTCACCTCAGTATTTTAGCACTTTACTCACCTAGTGATGTGACAGCATGTGTTTGGTGTGTTCTCAGCAGCAAGTTTGCTCACAATGTGTGTGCATGTGTGCAGTATTTGTGACTGACCTTAGTCCACTTTGAGAGTTTCAATACTACCAAGCTTTGAGTTGTTCTATGCCATTATTTCAAGTCACCTGACATAGGAAGTACATACATTAGTGTAAGTTACACATGTATGACACACATCCCTAACTCTAGAGTAATCTTACACTTGGTTCTAGTTAACCTTTTCTTTTCGGTCCTGAAGAAACGATGCTAGAGCCTTAGGGGTATCCATGACGTGAAATATGTCGACCTTACTCTGTAGTATTTCCATACACAGATACTTGTAGAGAGGGTAGGAACATTATTTCCCACAGCCTTCTTTCCCTTTTTTAACCTTGGCATAGGTACTCTTTGTTTGAATTAAAGGTGACTCTAGTACCTATAGTCAATTTTAACTTCGTACTCCCCAGTCCTTCACTACATTACACCTTAGGATTCATGGCATTCCTGTAGGTCCTAATGGTATTACTTCAAAAAATCTTCGGCAAAAAGACCTCTCCCGGGGCCCGTCGGGAATTGCAGAGCTGGCCAGATGAGGAGTAAGCCCGAAGATGAAGCATGACACTGATAGGTGGGTGAGGGCCCTTGCTCTACACTACTGACGTGCCTTAGGTGACCTATGTTCTCCCCGAGTTGGGTCTATGGAACATAACTTACGGAACTCAGCTTTTCTGAAGAGTGTACCTTGAGAGATCGTACACTGGACCACTAATATCTCCATGCCTCTTTCTGTGAACCAAAAATAGGAATTAACATGAGATGGTGAGTGGGTGGGATTGAGATGAGACAATCCAAGATATCTAGGTGAGAGGAAAATGAAAAATAGGCTAGAGCAAGAAAGGTGGATGTGAGAGACACACTGGTAAGGTATAGATGAACGAGGGATAGGTAGAGTTTAAGGTGTGAGGATGAGGGTGATAGAGTTACAAGTAAGAGACAAACTGGGAAAGACAGACTGAATAACCAAGTGAAGCTGTACATAATGAATGCACCCTTAGCATATCATTACAACACCCTAGTTTAAATATTTTTGGTACATAAAACAGAAATGCATCTGCTTTAGCAACCCTAGTGGTATTTTGTTAATTTTGAACTAACTGTTGCATTCCTAATTTTTGTGATGTAATTCCTTGGATGTCATCTGGTTCAAAGCTCACATGGGAAGAAATCTCGCTCATGTGAATTCACTTCCTATAATGTCAAATCATGTATGGCATAATTTCTGCCACACCAAGGGGGTCATTCTGACCCTGGCGGTCCATGACCGCCATGGCGGAGGGCAGCGGAAGCACCGCCAACAGGCTGGTGGTGCTTCCTGGGCTTTTCTGACCACCGCGGTCAGAAAAGGGGAGCCGGCGGTTTCCCGCCGGTTTCCCGCTGGCCCAGGGAATCCGCCATGGCGGCGCTGCTTGCAGCACCGCCATGGGGATTCCGACCCCCTTCCCGCCAGCCTGATTCTGGCGGTGTCCACCGCCAAAACCAGGATGGCGGGAACAGGTGCCGTGGGGCCCCTGGGGGCCCCTGCACTGCCCATGCCACTGGCATGGGCAGTGCAGGGGCCCCCTAACAGGGCCCCACAAAGATTTTCAATGTCTGCTTTGCAGACAGTGAAAATCGCGATGGGTGCCACTGCACCCGTCGCACCCCTGCAACTCCGCCGGCTCCATTTGGAGCCGGCTTCATTGTTGAAGGGGCTTTCCCGCTGGGCCGGCCGGCGGTCTTCTGGCGGTTGCCCGCCGGCCCAGCGGGAAAGCCGGAATGGCCGCCGCGGTCTTTTGACCGCGGAGCGGTCTTTCGGCGGGAACCGCTTGGCGGGCGGCGACCGCCGCAGTCAGAATGACCGCCCTAGTGTTTTGGTGAATCGACGTCTATGGAATTATACTTTAATGTTTCAGAAACAAAGGTCTGGAAAAACAGCAGAAGCCTAAGTCCACTGGTGTGCCCCAGCCCAGTAAGTACCACCAGAAAGCTTGAACAGGCATTAATGCAACCATTTCTTTTTACCCTTGTATCTAGATTTCTTTTACTTTGGGTCTCAACAGCACTCATTTTGGGGACCATCACTTATTCTGCCTGTCGAGACCTAAAGCAAATAGAAAAGGAGTAGAAGGCCTCAATTTGTGAAAACCTACTACTGTCTGCCTGGTGGCCTGCTGCTGTGCCCAGACAGGACACAACTTCTCGCGCCACGCCTCTTCTCTGCTTATGCACAGACCTTCAAGCATTGGCAAAGCCAATAGGTTTTGCCTTTGTTTTTTCTTTGTATTCTATTTTATTATCTAACTGGATTATAAACATTTAAAAAAGGTTATATTAATGTTTGTTTTACATTTAATAAACGGTTAATAGTTGTTTATGTTGTTGTTTATCAATTCAACATACATCACAACATAAACAACTATTAACAGTTTATCAAATTTAAAACAAACATTATTATAACCTTTTTCTAATATTTATAATCCAATTAGATAGTAAATTGGAAGGCAAAAGAAAAAACAAATGTGAAACCTATTGGCTTTGCCAATGCTTGTTGAGATTGTGAGAGACCGTGGTGCAGTGTTACATAGAACACTGCTCGTTGTGGGGAACGCACACACAAACGCAGTTCGTATATTGCACAAGTATGCACATATCACTTTGTAAATTCTTCCAAATGTTTCCTTGGTTGGCAAAGTGAAAAGTTACCCACTTGAATAATGATTAACCTCGGGTTTACAGAGAAACGTGCCTACAACCAAATAGCACCTCAAAGACTCAAGAGGGGTTGTAAGCACTATATAAATGCAGTTAAAAAACACTGCAATAACAATTGAGAATTCTCATTTGAGGCATTCGCAGTGCTATCATAGTGGCCTGGGCAAAACGAACAAGTGAAAGGGGCGAGAGATTATTGGGTAGGAGGGGTAGGTTATACATCTTAATAGGTAAATGTATAGACAGACCATACACTTTAAAAAAAACAGAAACCCAGACTAGAGAGAATGCAATGTGTCCAGAAAGGACCAAGAAATATGCTAGAAAGCAGAAAGGGGAGATAGACAATTACTTATTCTAAATACATGGGGATTAGGAAACAACCTCTAGAATCCCATAAGTGTGATACAAGTTTGGATCATCAAGTTGTGAAAGTCATATATTTATTTGCTCTGTTCTGAAATTCTGGAAAATTAGGAGAATAAAATGTTCTACACTCTACATGCACAGTAAATATGCCAGTGAAACTCAAGACTTGTTTCCAATTCAATGTTTTTTAACAACTGTATTATGGGATTCATATATTTACCCTTCAGATAACTGACACACTGCAGCCTCCCGGCCGTAATCAGGATAATATTAGAAAAGAAAGTAGTTCCATAGTGAAAAGTGGTGATGTAACTGCACCACTTTGTGCCTGGGTATGGAGGAAATGGCACTTTCAGTAGTCGGTCACAAAAGTTGGACGCTGTGCAGTCATAGGGAAGATTTGCTCTAAAGGAGAAGCGCAGGCACATGAAGGACTGACACGTGTGTGAGCCCCTACCCGGAAAAGGTGCATGATGATCCCATATAGATGTGGCACCCTACAGAGAAAAAGATATGTCTATGCCTTATTGTTTGTCACAAGAGAGAGACTTTCCTTAAAGCGTCATTACCGCGACCACGCTCGAAGTGCTAAACAAGGAGCAATATTGCCTGTAATATCATGGGCTACAGAAACTGATCAAAAGTCGGAGACAAATCAACCCACTAAATACATTGTGTAATCACAGTAATTCCCTGTGCCTTATGAAAATGAATGTCTCCTTCTCTATTGTAACTCATGCTCATGTAAAACACTCCAGTACCTTCAAGTCGACGAGCACAGGCACCAAGGAAAACCAGTGACAAGAAACAGTGACATGCCTAAACAACATACCGCCACTGAGCACAAAGAAAAAGCAAAAAGAAGATTACCTTCAGCGTGGTGCCACAAAGGAAGTACACTGGCTAGTGTCCAATGAGAAGTGACTAGAAGTATTATTTGAGCCAAAGGCAACCTGACAGTGAAGAAGATAACAGGAAGTGAAGCAGGACGGCTGCAGACGGTGTGCTGGCCAATCAGAAGCACGCAAATCAGAGGTACGTTGGACTAATACAATGGTGAGTTCAGGTACGTAAGGAGCTACTCCTAAGCCCCTTTGATTTTTTTTTCTTAACAATAGATTTCGCAAGCAGCACATTGGCAAAACCAAAAAGTGAATTTAGGCTGTCTAATGTACTCAATTGTGCATTTTAAAGAAATGCACATTTTCATTTTATAGAACTTTCTGTCTAGTAGGTATCACTGCATTCAAGGCGGTTCTGCTGAGTAAAACTAACTTTCAAACAAAAGCCTGTTGTGTCCCATATTAATCATTTCCTTCACTTTACAGGCAAAAACACAGACCGATTTTCCACCAATGACTGTAAAAACCCTTAACTCAATCCATGCAGGTACAACAATCCACGTTTTGCTCTATCAACCATTCCATAAGAGTATTTGTGTTTTTTGTTGTTGTTTTTTTTATGCAACTCATGAATATAGCGCATACTATGTATGAATTGCTACTAAGGGCCTCATTATGAGTTAGCGCCGCCTGCCAAACTCTTTGGGTCAACCGCCACTCCTGTTTTCCACCCGCTGGCCCTATTATGAGTTTCCCACTGGGCCAGCGGGAAACTCATCACAACATTGACGTTGCCTCGTGATAGAGCCGGCTGCAATGTTGCAGTGTGTCGGTTACGACAGCACCCATTGCGCTTTTTACTGCCTGTAAGCTCATGGCAAGTCCAGGGGGAGAGCAGGGGGTCCCAGCATCCTATCTTCGCCAGCCTTTCCATGGCGCCGGCACCGGCAGGCTGTCAGCCAGCCTAAAAGTGACAATGCCCGCGGTCCGAACGTAGCACTTTCGCCACGGTCGTAATGTGAAGGTCGGACTGCCAGTTTGGCGGCGACCTGACCGCCACTGCTAGTGTGGTGGTCTTAAAACCGACGCACTCGTAATGAGGGCCTGAGTGTCTGGATGAAGTTAGGTTGTGGGTGGGCATTCTGAACATGGGAGGACTGAGAGCTCTGAAGTTCAGTCTGAAGGCAATGTGAGTTTTTCATGTTACCTGTCAGTGGGGTATTAAGGTATTCAGACAGCATGCCCAATCAGTCCTTGGCCTCTCTCTGCCAGGCACACAGAACCATGGTCTTATATGTGACGATTACAATTGTGATTCTACAAGAAAGTGTATGAAAGAGGTACACAGCTGTGGAAATATTGACAGTGCCAAAGAAAATGCAGTGTTTACAAGTGGGTGGGAGGTAGAAAGGATGTATGCGCAGAAGGGGAGCATGAAAAGATGGTGCTCTAGAGGAAAGAGATGA
Source organism: Pleurodeles waltl (assembly GCF_031143425.1). Lineage (NCBI taxonomy): Eukaryota > Metazoa > Chordata > Amphibia > Caudata > Salamandridae > Pleurodeles > Pleurodeles waltl. The sequence goes on along the minus strand of NC_090446.1, from coordinate 1,325,918,722 downwards.
TAAGTGGAATATCTAGAGAGAGGATTTCAGAATGACAAATTGAGAAAGGGGGTATAGGTGTCTAACAGAGTAATAGGCATCAGAGGAAAGTAGTGTGAAGGGGAGAATGGGAATGACTGAGATACCCAAAAGACCGGGATCCGGATGGCGGTAGGGGGGGTCGCGGGGCCCCTGGGGGCCCCTGCAGTGCCCATGCCACTGGCATGGGCATTGCAGGGGCCCCCGTAAGAGGGCCCCTACATGTATTTCACTGTCTGCTGCGCAGACAGTGAAATACGCGACGGGTGCAACTGCACCCGTCGCACAGCTTCCACTCCGCCGGCTCGATTCCGAGCCGGCTTCATCGTGGAAGCCTCTTTCCCGCTGGGCTGGCGGGCGGTCTGAAGGCGACCGCCCGCCAGCCCAGCGGGAAAGTCAGAATTACCGCCGCGGTCTTTCGACCGCGGAACGGTAATCTGACGGCGGGACTTTGGCGGGCGGCCTCCGCCGCCCGCCAAGGTCAGAATGAGGGCCTATGTGTCAAAAGGGCAGGGACTCTAAATATTCTCCAAAACCCCTACCCCCATTTCTAATAATCACATTGTGAATACTTTTACACATTAGTAAGGGCTGCCTGACCAGAATAGTGTTTGGCAATCATGTATTTGTCTGCATTTTTAATAAGATAACAGAAATTAACTGCAATGTTGAACTAAGTCTAGACATATTTAAACATTGCCAACTTAATAGAATAATTGTAAAAAAAAAAATCTGTCTGAGGGGACCCTAATGATTTATTTTTCCACCGGGGGTGGGGGAATGCAGCATTAAAACATTTCAAGACTCTAGACAGTTGCCTCCATCTCTGATGAGTAAGAGCAATGGGAGGAGCCCGAAAGGAGGAGCGGACTTTGTGATAAAGTGACCAGTACAGTGAGAGAGTATAGTGAGAAAGGTAGAGCAGATGAAGAAGGAGGGAAAGATAGAGATGAGGCTGAGAGACAGGTTAGCATACAGGAAAGATTGAAAGACGAGGTAACTAAAAGGAAAATACTGAGAGGCTGAAAGAGGAAGAGCTATGTAGAAGAAAAGAGGTAAAGAAATAGGTAAGGTTTTAGAGTGAGAGGAAAAATGAAATAGCTAGAGAGGGAGAAGGGTCTGGTAAACCTAGCAGAACTGCAGGGAGAGAGGTAAGGTAGGTAGACGGGTGTGTTAGGCAGTTGCAAAGGCAGAGAGAGGTAAATATAGGGTAGAGAGAGAATTGTGAAATAGCAAAAAGGACAAAGCAAGAAGGGCTGGAGGAACATAAATACAAGCCAAGTTAAGACCTTAGTGAGGCAGACTGAAACAGAGAGGTAGGGGGCGAAGGGTAGAAAGAGAAATTAGATTTACCGAAAAAAGAGGTGAAGTACAGAAAGAGAGGTGAGGTTGATTGAGAGATAGAGTGAGGTTGATTGTGAGGGACAGAGATAGCTGTGAGGTAGAGATAGGGAGGTACGGTATAGAGGTGTAAAGGGATTATTGATTTAGAAAGAATGAATTAAATGCAGAGGGGGTATAAAAAGACGTGTGACAGGGGGAATAATGTAGACAGAGACAAAGAGGTATAGGTAGAGAAATAGAGGCTGAGAAAGAGTAGGGAATGCTATGGGTGAGGAAGAGGCAGCACATACAGTATAGAAAGAATAGTTGAAGTGAGGTATCAAAAAAATGATAAGGTAAATTGAGAGGATAGGTAGAGAGAGTGAGGGATATAGAGAGATGGGGTAGTGGTATAGAATTAAGGTAGCGAGGTGAATAAATGCGGTTGAGGTAATAAGAGGGATGTAAGAGAGTAAGATAAATGGTACAGACAGATAGAGAGAGAGATTGTGAGGTTATTTAAAAAGAGAGATGAAGTAGGAACAAAATGAGGCAATTAGAGTAAATGGAGGAAGCATGCATGAAAATTATAGAAAAAACTAAACATGAGTGGGGGGAATAGACATAAATAAGGTAAGCGGAGCGGATAGAGAGGAAAAGACAGCGGTAGAGAAGGAAGAGAGAAAGGTAAGGTCATACAAAAGAGACGAGAGAATGATTTTGACAAAAAAGTGAAGTCTACTGAAATGAGGAAGATAGATCTGAGGTATAACGCCATGGTGTAGGTGCACAGAGACATAGAAACTGAAAGAGGTAAAGAAAGAGCGGTGAGGTACAGAAGGTGAGGTGTGATAAGCAGAGAGATATCACACAGAAAGAGTATTTTTAAATTAATTGACACCAACTGTCTCAGAGCATGTGGGTGAAGGTTTGGAAAGCCAAGTGTTGGCATCAAGGCCCTTATTATGACATTGGCAGTAAATCCCGCTTACCGCCGTGCCGACTGCTGCCGACATAATGCCACCACGGCGGATAACAACCAAGCATATTATGACACACACATACCAATCCGTCACTATACAGACACACACACAAGTCCGCCAGCCCAAAGGTCAGTGATAAAGTGGCGGTAGCAAAACCCACACCGTTACGCCAACAGAACTACGCCCACAGCATTATGACCCACGAATCACTGCGGCGGACAATCAATGGTGGTAAACCATTGGCGGTACATTCCGCCACGCTCAAAATACACACATTCAAACAAAACTACACCACATTGGACAATTCAAACTACACACACCTGTCACTCATACACACACCACACCCACACACCCACACCACTATAAAACACACACCCACATTACCCAAAACTCTTTACTAATACCAATAATTGCCAGCAGAGAGAGACAGCAAGAGCACCCACACAACCAGAGCCACATAACATCATCACCTATACACCATCAACTCACCTTACATCACACACCCCAACACATCACCCCACACACCCTCACCCACACCACTCACACTACACCCATGGCACCACAATGACACCCCAGATTCTCTGAGGAGGAGCTAAGGGTCATGGTGGAGGAAACCATCCGGGTAGAGCCACAGCTATTTGGATCACAGGTGCAGCAGACATCCATTGATAGGAAGATGGAGCTATGGCGGAGAATCGTGGACAGCGTCAACGCTGTTGGACAGCACCCAAGAATAATGGATGACATCAAGAAGAGCTGGAACGACCTATGGGGGAAGGTGCGTTCCACAGCAGCAAGACACCAACTAGCTGTATAAAGGACTGGCGGTGTACCCCCACCTCCTCTGCCACAACTAACAACATGGGAGGAGCAAGTCTTGCCAATCATGCATCCTGAGGTCCTGGCAGGAGTAGGAGGAGGACTGGATACTGGTAAGTCAACTCTATACTACTATCACCCCCCTACGTGCATGCCATCACAAACCAATACCCTTACCCTCACTTCCATCACTTCACCACCTCCCACATACCCCACCATTACAACCCACTCATCCCAATACCAAGCCCTGCATGTAACATCAATGCATGGACACCCCTCACAGACCTGCATGGATACCTATCACCACTGCATGCACACTGGAGAGAATCACCTAGTCCACCAAATAGTAACTCACACAAATGCAAATTTGCCAGGGCAACAACAACCATTGAGGCCAACACACCCATGCACATGATGTCGCACTCAGAAACAATAACACTGCATTTACATCCCCATAGGTCCCCCAGCCAATGTCACTGGAGAAGAGGTGCCAGCAACATCCAGTCCCCCCACAGAAGAAGCCCACAGTGATGACAGCAGCTCTGCTCGCCTGGATCTGGATGACCAACCTGGTCCATCAGAGACCTCTGGACAGATGGTTACCCAGGCACATTCTCACACCACCACAGAGCCTCCTCTTCAGGAAACACCACCACAGCACCCACCCAGCGGGCCCATACCTCTGTCCCCAGGACACATCAATTAGCAGTGTATCCACCACTACAGGGACCCCAGGGAACCCACTCTCCAGGATGCACTCACTGTGATCCTGGGAGTATACCACCATACCCAGGAAACAATGGGTCAGATACTGGACAAGTTGCAGGAGAACATGCAACTGCAGGAGGGAAAGTACCTGAGAATCAGGGAGGACTTGAAGGACATCAACACCACCCTGTTCTCCATTGCAGGGGTGCTGGCAGACATGGCCAACACTATGAGGGAGGCAGTGGCACACCAGCGGGCCTCTGCCACTAGCCAAACCGATGAACAGCCCTCCACCTCTGCTGCCACTAGTGGACAGGAGGCCCCGCCACAGGAACAACAGGCCACCAGCACCCCTCCCCCCGCAGAAGGTGAACTACCCTGCAAACGTTCCCTGCGATCCAGGCAGAAGCCAGATACTATTGCCAAGACCCCCGCCAGGAAGACTCTCCTGATTGTCACCCTTGTATCCCACTCTGTGACCCTGTCCACCTTGAACTGCCATAGCTCCCCTTCCTATGACACTGCACCTGTGATACAAACTGGACTCTACCCTGCACTTTCCTCCATCATCAACCCAGCCCATTGCACTACCCCCTCTTCTTCAGGGCACTGCAATAAACACACTTTGAAAAAATTCAAGTATGGTGTATGTCAAATGATTTCAAAATGTATTCGTTTAACAAGGTTCAAACATTGCAATTCAACTGTACAGTAATGTTTACATAGGAAAGACCTGTAGTTGGCTGCAGACAACACATCAGGAGCTATAGTGGGGCACAAATATCTGCAAATAGAGATGCCAAAGGCTACAGTGAGTGGCCATAGACGTGGGAAAATCAGCCTGCCAATTAAATGTGAAGTTACACTGTCTTACCTGTGTGGCATTGGAAGTATTGACAAATTATTGCACGTCTGTTGTCCTCATCCTCATCCTCTACCTCCTCATCTTCACTGTCCACAGGGTCCAATGCTTCCACACGGCCATCTCCAGCCTCCTCCTCCTGCAGAAAAGGCACCTGGCGATGTAAGGCAAGGTTGTGCAACATACAGCATGCCACGATGATCTGGCAGACCTTCTTGGGTGAGTAGTACAGTAGTAGTACACCTGTTAGATGGAGGCAACGAAACCTGGCCTTCAGGAGGCCAAAGGTCCTCTCTATAATTCTTCTTGTTCGCCCATGTGCCTCATTGTAACATTCCTCCGCCCTTGTCCAGGGATTCCTCACAGGGGTCAGTAGCCATGAGAGGTTGGGGTAACCTGAGTCAACTGCAAATATCGAGGGACAACTGTTAGTCACACACCAACCCTTAGGACCCACACTATACCCATACACCAACACCCACTGGGTGGGAACCAGGGCTCACCTATTAGCCACACCCTGTGCCTCTGGAGTTAAGCCATCACATATGGAATGCTGCTATTCCTCAGGATAAAGGCATCATGCACAGACCCAGGATATTTTGCATTGAGGTGGGAGATGTACTGGTCCGCCAGGCACACCATCTGCACATTCATCGAGTGAAAGCTCTTTCGATTTCTGAACACCTGTTCATTTCGCCGGGGGCGGGGGGGGACAAATGCTATATGTGTACCATCAATTGCCCCAATAATGTTGGGGATATGTCCCATTGCATACAAATCAGCTTTCACTGGGGCCAAATCCTCCACCTGTGGGAAAACGATGTAGCTGCACATGTGTTTAATCAGGGTAGACAACACTCTGGCCAGCACTATTCAGAACAGTGGCTGAGACACTCCTGCTGCCAAGCCCGCTGTCACTAGGAAGGAGCCAGTTGCCAGGAAACGGAGCAGTGATAGCACTTGCACAATAGGGGGATCCCGGTGGGGTGACGGATAGCTGATATTAGGTTAGGCTCCAATTGGGCACACAGCTCTGTGATTGTGGCTCTGTCCAGTCTACAGGTGAGGATAATGTGCCTGTCCTCCATTGTTGCCAAGTTCACCAGGGGTCTGTACACGGGGGACTGACTCCATCTCCTATTCATCCGCACCGGTTGCAATCTACGGGACAAAATGGTGAGCAGCTGGTCAGTATCTCATATTTCCAACCACTACACTTAAATGCATGTTGTGATTGTAACAGTATTTTGTTGGAGAGGTCCAAATGGTGCATATGTGTACTGTGACGCAGTTAGGAGCCATAGCCTGCACCCCCCCTTTAAATGGCGTCCGCCTGTCCTGTTTGGAGGGACATGTGGAACTGATGTAATTCCGCTGACGTTGTGCGCCGTTGCGGGACGCGGTCGAAAACCTCAGTGCAACTCCTCAATGGATCCCATTGAGCCCTATGGGATACAGTGGCCAATGGTGATGTATGCCGGTGGTGACGGTATGCACCGCCGCGGATGTCACCACCATTTTCGATCTGTTCACTCACTTGCTATCTGACCTTCAACAGGAGAGGACCTACACTGCAAGTGCTGCTGTGACCTGTGTCTGGAACTGACCATGACTCATGTCACTGGGGAATGGGCCCCTGCCTTCACCTCAGTGGAATTGGAGTGACTGGTGGATGGGGTCCTACCCCATAACAGAATGCTGTATGGGCCTCCAGACCAACAGGTGAGTACACCGTGAGTACGATGCATGGGTCGTGAATGCATGGAGTGCTGTGTGTGAAGGCCTCATGTGGGGGAGGGGGGTGGTGGATGGGCCCTGGGCAGCGTGCTGCATGTATGCTGGGCCATGTCTGTGCTAATGGGGATGGGAAGGAGCATGGTGGGCAATGAGTGTAACAGGCAGGACGGTCAGACTAATATCTTTCCCTGTGTCCATTTCCCTGCAGGTCAGTGCCCATCAGAAAAAGGGTACATGGCGTGCCATCGCCAAGGAAGTGCGGACCCTGGGGGTCTATGGTAGGTGGGGCACCCACTGTCGCAAACGGTGGGAGGGCCTGAGACGCTGGGCACGGAAGACGGCAGAGGCCCAGCTGGGGATGGCCTCCCAATGAGGAAGGGGTGCCTGTTGAACCCTGACCCCCCTGATGGCCCGCATACTTGTGGTGGCCTATCCGGAGCTGGATGGGTGCTTGGAGGCATCACAGTAGCCATAAGGGGGGATAACAGTGCCCCAATATGCAACTTGCACCTGGTGGGGTGGTATCCGGGTAGGGGATTTGGGCCTTTGGGTGCCCCTAGGCCAGGCCTGGCATTGCAGCGTGGGTACCATGTTGGGCAGGGTTCTGATGTAAAATACCTCCAACCAAGCTAGTAGGCATCCACTACTGGGCAGGGGTCTGTGGGTCTCAGGTGTGCTGCAATTGGCGTTAGGTGTCTCTATCCATGGGCTGGTGACTAGCATTGTGACTGGTAGTGCATTGCCTAGTGCGTAGGGCTGTTCCCTGTGTGTGTGTGTGTCGTGTACGCCAACGGTGGTGTTGTTGCCGCCATTGACCAAGTGTATCCTTTGTCTCTTCCCCTCCCTTTTTGTTACCCTGTCCTTATGTGCATTAGCATCATCTGGCGGAGGAGCTGAGGCACCGGTGACGGAGAAAGCTGCATCCCATAGTGCCCAGGAGGCCGTATCCACTGACGGTGAGGGCACCAGTGGGATGGAGGGCGAAAGGAGCACCACTTCAGAGACAGGAGGAGACAGTTCAGACACGGATTCCTCCTCCGATGGAAGCACCACCCTACCAGCAGCCCCTCAGCATGTTTCCCGTGACCACTCACCCAGGAGGGCTGGGTAGGGTATCTCCTTCGCCCCAAGCACCTCAGGCCCTCTCCCAATGAGCCCTGCTGCCCTGAGTGAGGAGGCTAGTGACCTCCTGCGATCCATCTCTGTTGGGCAGTCAACCATTGTGAATGCCATCCAGGGTCTGGCAGCCCAAATGCAACAGACAAATGCATTCCTGGAGGGCATGGCGGCCCAACATAGATCAATCCAGGCTCTGGCCTCCTCTTTGATGGCAGCCATTGTCCCTTTTTCTAGCCTCCCCCCACCCCCCTCCAACCTCCCCTCAACCCCAACATATCCCAAGCACACAGTCAGACGAGCATGCACCCAGGACAACACACAAGAGTGGACATGGCAAACACAAGCCCCACACTTCATCCCACAGGCACTCACACAAACAACATACAGATGCAGACACACCAATATTCACTGCCCCCGCTGTGGCCCCCTCCTCCTCGTCGTCCACCTCCCTCCCAGTTGCATCTACACTCACACCTGCATGCACTACTTCCTCTTCCACTACACCCATCACCAGTGCACCTATCAGCACACGCCCCTCACTGGCAGTCACCACCCCCACTTCCATGCACACTTCCCCTGTGTCCTCTCCCACTATGTCTGTGCCCCCTCTTCCCAAAATACACAAACGCAAGCACTCAGACACCCAACAGCCATCCAGCTCACAACAGCATCCACCCCATGCACCTGCACCCAAACACAGCAGACAGACACCTCCTATAACCACTCCCTCTACCTCCACTCCCAAAACATTTCCCTCTTCCCGGCCCAATGTCCCTAAGAAGCTTTTCCTCTCCACCGTTGACCTCTTCCCTAGCCCACCCCCGTCCCTCATGTCAGGCCAGTGTGGTCCGAACCCAGCCCAGCACCTCAGCCACCCAGTCCAGGGGCACAGTAGTGTCCACAGCTACACCAGGTGGGAGAGGATCCCCGGCACCAGGCAGCCACACTGATAGGGTGTCTGCACCAAGTGCTGCAAGGAAGGGCAAGGAGGCAGCCCCAGCTGCTGCAAAGAAGGGCATGGAGGCACCCCCAGCTGGTAAAAGGAAGGGCAAGGAGCAATCCCCGGCTGCTGAGAGGAAGGGCAAGGAGAAGTCCCCAGCTGTTGCCAAAAGGAGCAAGGAGACATCTCCAGCTGCTGGCAGGAGTTGCAAGGGACCTGCACCAGCAGGCAAAAAGGACAAGAGGGCTGGTGCTGGGACTTAGTCGAAGCCCCCACCACCAACCAACGGTTCAGCCGTCCGAGGCTGCAGGGGATGGGCTGGAGCCTCCCACCACCACGGCTAGACCCGCCACCAGCACCACTGCCAGCAGCAGCCCCAGTAGGCAGCCGTCCGAGGCTGCAGGGGAAGGGCAGGAGCCTCCCCCCATCACTGCCAGCACCGCCACCAGCACCACTGCCAGCAGTAGCAGCCCCAGTGGGCAGCCGTCCCGAGGCTGCAGGGGAAGGGCTGGAGCCTACCCCCACCACTGCCAACAGTGCCACCAGCACCGCCACTGCCACCACTGAGCAGCCATCACCGTCAGCGGACAGTGTGTAGTCCTGCGTCCATGGGCTGTTGCGCGGCCTGGCCCCTGCAAATCCTGTAGGTCTGACACCCAGCTGAGAGACTGTGACCTTGCACTACCCAAGACCTGCATCACAGGGCACAATGCCTCCTCCAGAACCAGTGGAGAAGCCATCCACTCACCCCATCCTTCCCAGAAAGAAGCACACTGGGCACAATGCCCCCTCCAGAGCCAGTGGAGAAGCCATCCACTCACCCCATCCTTCCCAGGAGGAAGCACACTGGGCACAATGCCCCTGCCAGAACCAGTGGAGAAGCCATCCACTTGCCCAATCCTTCCCAGGAAGAAGCACACTGGGCACAATGCCCCCTCCAGAACCAGTGGAAGTAGTCACCCACTAGAGAGACTATGGCCTTGCACTCCCCAGGACAAGTCAGTGTGCAAGTCACCCACTTGAGAGACTGTGGCCTTGCACTCCCCAGGACCAAGCACAGAGCATGCTGCCCCCTCCAGAGACAGTGGGCAAGTCACCCACTTGAGAGACTGTGGCCTTGCACTCCCCAGGACCAAGCTCAGGGCATGTTGCCCCCTCCAGGACCGGTGGCGTTGTACCATCTTCCTGCTGAGGTGCCCCCCCATTCCCCGTCCCCCTGAGGTGCCTGTCTATTTTCGACCTGATGCCCTTGCAGTGTTCTCTCCGTGTTGTAGCAGGAGTGAGGTTGGGACTTGGACTTTGTGATGTGGCCCTGTGGCCCACGGACATTGAGGACTGGGCAGTGTCCCTTGCATTGTAAATATGTATATACTTTTTGATTTGGATGCACGAATTTCACCTATATTTATCTTATTACAGCCTTTTTACACTAAAGTGGTTGTCCTTGCTTTATTCCTGAGAGGTATGGGGTGTATATATTATGTTACCGCATCTGGTTGTGTGTGTGGTGTTGGGGGTGGGGGTGTTGCATGTGTGTGTGTCACTCTCTTTTTCCTTCCCTTTCCCCTGTGTGCTAGGTGGGAGTACTAACAGAGGTTATCTTCGCCGGCGTTGATGTTCGTAGTGGAACAGAAGGTAGAAGAGCATGGGGAAGACATGCAACTCGGGCTCCATGGCGGCGTGGTTCTTCCTTGAGTGTCCAGAGGTGAGTCGTTTCCCTTCTGTGCAGTGTTTCCGTCAGGCTTCTGATGTCATTGGTACTGCCCTGGAAAAGGTGGCGGATAGGTGTGTCATATTACTGTTGGCGGTGCATTGTCTTCCGCCTGGCTGTTGGCAGTTACCGCCGTGGTGCCTGTTCATTTTGCCCCGGTGGTTGGTGTGTTAAAGTGGCTGTCTGTCTGAGCGGTTTCTGCTGTGGTCATAATTTTATATTTATTACCACTGTCCTGTTGGCAGTATTACCGCCGCTTTATCACCGACCGCCAGGTTTCTTATGTGGGCCTAAGTGTCTGTTATTCATGGCCTGCTGTCAAATTGAAAAAAAAAACAATCAATTCATTGAAAAAATAAACATGCATTTGCAATGCAACAGGTCTCGCATTTTGTCGAGTTAGAACTATTAGGCCCTCATTCTGACCTTGGCGGGCGGCGGAGGCCGCCCGCCAAAGTCCCGCCGTCAAGTTACCGTTCCGCGGTCGAAAGACCGCGGCGGTAATTCTGACTTTCCCGCTGGGCTGGCGGGCGGTCGCCTTCAGACCGCCAGCCAGCCCAGCGGGAAAGAGGCTTCCACGATGAAGCCGGCTCGGAATCGAGCCGGCGGAGTGGAAGCTGTGCGACGGGTGCAGTTGCACCCGTCGCGTATTTCACTGTCTGCGCAGCAGACAGTGAAATACATGTAGGGGCCCTCTTACGGGGGCCCCTGCAATGCCCATGCCAGTGGCATGGGCACTGCAGGGGCCCCCAGGGGCCCCGCGACCCCCCCTACCGCCATCCGGATCTCGGCGGTCCGACCGCCGGGATCTGGATGGCGGTAGGGGGGGTCGGAATCCCCGCGGCGGTGCAGCAAGCTGCGCCGCCGCGGAGGATTCAATGGGGCCGCGGTACACTGGCGGGACCCCGCCAGTGGTGCCGGTCCGACCGCGGCTTTACCGCCGCGGTCGGAATCCCCATTGGAGCACCGCCGGCCTGTCGGCGGTGCTCCCGCGGTCCTCCGCCCTGGCGGTCAAAGACCGCCAGGGTCAGAATGAGGGCCTTAGTGTTGTAAACTCCTAATCCGACTTTTCTTGCCACTTTAAATGGAGAAAAAAAAACAAGCGCGATCGCGCTGTGTAAAACACATCGCGATCGCGCTACAAAATAAAGGGAAAAAGTAGTCCAGAAACCATAGAGGAAAAAATGGAGCATCGCATGTTTCCAGTAGTTGGTCCATGCGCTCGAGGAGGGCTAAACACCAGAAAAAGCCTCACGTATGTACACCTTACACTAATGAAAGCAGGCGGATTTTAAAAGGCAAGCCTACAAGCCAATGTAAGGGACTGATGTGACATGGGCGTGGTTAGAAGCCCAAAGAGAAATTACAACATGGGATGGAACGCTTTGCACTCGCCCTTAAAAAGAATAATGTGGTGTTTATGTACACTGATATTATGGTTTGATGTTGTACTGCCCTAATCACTTTATCAGAAGACTATTTAGAAGGTCGGTCTCTGGGCAGTTACTGACTGTGCCCATGCCTTAAAAGATGTGTGGTTCTATCATCATTTCAGCATCCAGCAGTACTTATGCATGTTCACTATTTGTATGAGTAGAGCTCTACCTCTAAGGTTTGAAATATCTTCATAGGGTCCCTCCTTGTTGAAGAAAAGCACATCTCATTGCCAATAGACTATATTCAGGCCCTTTAATTCTGCTGCAGCAAAAGGCACTGAATTTCGTATGGGGACTGAATTCAACATACTTCAGAGATTAAACATTTTGACGGCATCAATGCAGGGACTCCACTATCAGTGCTTCCATTACTATCAATGAAGCCATTCTCATTGTTATCCTGATGCCAGTCTGTCAAGCCCTTAACTGACAGGTCAGCCCCATTGTAGTCCCTGTCACCTGGGTCTACACATCAGCTGCTCGTGGTCTCATCAGGCAGCTGCTGCTGCTGTCCTGTGGCCCTGCTGATGAATCCCTCATGCGGTGTACATGTACAGGACTACTTTGCCATGGAAAGGTCCTTGCGTTCCTTGCCTTGAGTGATTGCCTGCTGATGGTACTGAGTACATGAAGGCTCTCATTGGTCTCTTGTGCTTCATCAGCAAGAATTGCAGCCCATCAGGGCATTAAATAAATCACACCTATTTTTTTGGCTGTGACAATCGTTTTCAGTTAGTATATCTCAATCTGCTGTACTTCTGCCATTATCCTTATATCCTTAGCCTTTGGTGGTTCTTCAGAATTTGGTTTTATCCCCCATTTACATCAGTCATATCCAACTTCTGAAGAACTTTAGCTAGTCTTACTCCTTTCACAATTTGAGCTTATTTTTACAAATGTAGCAGAAGTTATACTTGAACCCCCCCTCTTCCTATTACATGGTCAGATCACTGTTTGATCAAATTTATTATCTCACATAATAAAGCTCCAGCCAAACCCAGGAAAGAGGCTAGCAAACCACAGCGCTTATGGAAGACGGTTACCTCTGCTTTTTTCTCTGTGACTTTTAGGAATATTAAAGCAACGTCTCATTTGGATATGAATACCTTTCTAGCTACTTATTATGATTCTCTTACAACTAGATTTGACCAAATTGCTTCTTTTAAAAATCCTCATCTACCTACCCTAGAAGCCAAGCATCCTGGTATACTGACAATTTGCACCTAGAAAAATTGAAATGCAAACAACTTGAATGTAGATGGCTCTTCACTAAATCCCCTGCAGATAGAGCAGCATATAGGAGGACTCTGCTAAACAATTACCACAATAAGATCAAGGCAGCACAGAGATTGTAGCTAACTTCCACAGTTGTTCAAGTGGGCAATGCCACAAAGGAACTGTACAAAGCTTTAGGCAGCTTTGTGAAACCATGTGCCAGCACTCATCCCACTCCAGCCTCCCAAAAACGTTGTGATTCTTTAGCTGATTTCTTTGAAGAAAAATTCAACATCATCTATAAGAACTTTTCAACCAGCTTAGAGCTACTGGAGATGGAACTTGATCTAAGTCAACCTCACCCAAATGCCACTGCTGGCGTGGGTGAATTCAAACTATGCTCATTGGAGAAGATGCAGAAGATGCTAGCTCTAGCCAAATCAGGCTCTCCCCAAGATCTATGCCACCTAGGATAACGGCCAGCCTAGCCAATCTTATGCCACCATCAGTAATGATGCTTTTCAGTTGCTCACTAGCCTCAGCTAAAATGCCAACTGAATGGAAGTGTGCCCAAGTATCCCCATTTCTCAATAAACCCTCTGCAAATTCCACATTTTCTAAATACAGATCTACCTCAGTGCTACCTCTGCTTGGAAAAACACTAGAAAGCTATCTTAATAAACAGCTAGTAACCTTTCTAGAAAAACATAAGACTTTAGAGCCTCACAATCCTCGGATTTTAGAGTGTTACACAACACTGAGACTGAATTGGTGGCAGTCATTGACAACATCAGACTCTCACTCGCTGCAGGAACACTGGTCAAGCTGGTATTACTGAATCTATCCGTGGCCTTTGGCCTAGTCCCTCAAGCCATCCTAATCTGCAGACTACATGGGGCAGGACTTTAGAGCAGAGCACTCAGACTTCCTTGACAATCGTACCCAAAATGTCTACCTCAGTCCCTTTAAATCGAGAAAGATGTAAAACAACAAAGGGATCCCTCAGGGTTCGTGCCTGAGCCCAACACTATGTAATATCTGTGTAGTGCCTCGGGCACAAATTGTGAGATCATATGGTGTGTATGTTGTGTCATATGCAGATGATACCCAATTTCTCATCTCCTTCTGACCTGATCCAGGTGAAGTTAAAGCTCAGTTTGTGAGCTGTATGAGGGAAATCGCTGATTGAATGACCAACAACTGTCTCCAACTAAACAGTGAGAAAACTGAGATTGAGCTGTTTGGTCAAGCACATGATCTTTGGTCGGCTGATTGGTGGCCCACTGAACTTGGCCCAGCCCCTTCTCCTAAACAAGTGATAAAAAACCTTGAAGTAAAAATTGCCCGCTTGGACAATGAGAATGCACTGTTGGTAGCAGCTAATAACACCTTGCTGGCCAAATTGCAAGTTGTACAGAATACAACAGCAGGGCTAATTTATAACCTAACTGCACGGTCTTCTTCTATCCCTGTCCTAAAAAAACCTGCATTGTTTGCCTTTGTGCATAAGGTATTAAATAAGGCCCTTCCCATCTACCTTCATTCAAGACTCAGCCACTATTTTCCTTCCAGATAGTTAAGGTCCTCAAATAAACCTCTCTTGCAGATCCCACGCATAAGCACCTCCAGATTTGGAGGCAGATCTTTCTCGTATTTGGCCCCTTTTCACTGGAACAGACTCCCTTTTAAAATCCATACGATTTTACAAATTGTAAGAAGATGTTAAAAACATGGATGTTCTACAGTGCACTAGTTTCTAAACCGGCATGTGCCAAGATACTCCTTAGGGGAGTTAATTGTGCACTATATCGAGCGTCCTTAGCTAGATCTTCCACTTGACTTCAAATTATGTTTTTTTTTTAACAAGTCACCATTGCAATACAATTTCAAGCAGCTATATGAAGTAGCTAACCTCCCCTTACAGACAATCAGTCATGATAGGAAAGATAATGCCTTGTCCAAATGTTGCTAATGGACCATACTTGGGTCTGCTGTGTAATTGGTAGTTTCTTTATCGATTACCATGCAAAGATCACATCATTTCAACCCTTCAACCCTGCATTTCTTGCCTGTCTCCAAGAAAAGCTAATTTAACACCCACTGAAATGTGTAAGGGAATTGTACATGAGGGTTGAAAAAATTTAACACCAATGCTTGATCTTTGTTACACATTATTCAGATACCATATTGTAAGAATTGGGTTATTAGTTGAGGAGCGGGGGACTACCCACCTCAAGTAATAATCACAATACTTGTCAGGGTGAACCCTCACTGAATTACCCTGAGATTGCCCCCCTGGTAGGATGGCACAGGGCTGACAGACTTACCTTAGGGCAATGTGTGTGTAAAGTAGTTATGCAGCACCAACTTAGTAAAAAAGTCTAAATGCAAAACAATAAAAATTCCAAACGGGATTAGAAAAATAGAGTAAACCTTAACAAACAAAATGATACCAAAATACCAAAAATCCAATAATGGGACCCAAAGATATGAATTTTTATGTTTTAAGTGGGAATATTTCCAAGAGCACAGAGGTTGAATGAAAGTCGATAGTCATGAGTTGACAGGGACATAGCAGCAATTTACGGCTGGCTGCAATGGGGCGTGGGTTGGATACACCAACCAGGTTCATCCTCACTCATGTAGTCTTTCAGGTCCCAATCCACCACAGGAGTACACTTCTAAAGCTCCACAGGACCTCAGGTGGTGTACTTAGAGGCTCACAATGTGTCTGGTAGGGGCCAATCAGCAGGGAGCAATCCAAGTACAATTGCCATTGATCAGCTGAACAGTTTCAGGAAAAGCCTCCTGTAGGTTGTTGTAGCCATGTAACTTCAACAGGAGGTCAGCCTTATGTCTCTTGGAATCCACTTCTTTATATTGCATACAAGAGAAAGCAGGTTGAGTCCTTCAGGGTTCTTCTCAAGTCACACACAGTAGATCAGGTGGACTTCTGTTCTTCCTCAGATCCAGAAAGTATACTGAAGTGTTTGCCTGCATATACCACATTTATGCCTGACACGTGCTAGGGGGTGGGAATGACTCCTGGGAGAGACTTAGCCAATGCTGTAAATGTTTGTAAGCTGAACCTACCCACCTACCCACTTTGGGCATTTTCAAGATGCCAGTGTTTTCAGATACACTACATTTGGACTCTGAGGAATAGATGTGAGTATGGGGAGTCTACTATGATAATCCTAGTGTCCTCCCACATCGAATACTAAAATCCAGTTTCAGGCAACCACTGTATCCACAATAAACCCAGAGACAGATGTCTGGGAGGACAAAAGCAGGGTTCTTTAGCAACCAGACAGTGGATACAAAATAATTATTCTGGCACCTTCAATCAATCAATCAGTGTATTTGTAGAGCGCACTACCACCCGTGAGGGTCTTAAGGCGCTGAGGGGGGGGGGGGTGCTGCTACTTCTCAAATAGCCAGGTTTTGAGCCACTTCCTGAAAGTCAGCAGGTCTTCGGTCTGTCGTGGGGGCAAGGGAAGGGTGTTCCAGGTCTTGGCGGCGAGGTGGGAGAAGGATCTGCCTCTGGTAGTCGCTCTTAGGATGCAGGGGACGGTGGCGAAGGCGAGGTCGGCTGTGCGGAGTTGGCGGCACGGGGTGTAGAAGGTGAATCGTCTGTTGAGGTAAGCTGGACCGGTGTTGTGGAGCGCCTTGTGTGCGTGGGTGAGGAGCTTGAAGGTTATCCTTTTGTTGATGAGGAGCCAGTGTAGGTCTCTCAGAAGGGGAGTGATGTGGCTGTGGCGGTGGGCATCGAGGATCAGGCGTGCGGAGGCGTTTTGTATGCGTTGCAGTTGTTTGAGGAGTTTGGCTGGGGCTCCTGCAAAGAGGGTGTTTCCGTAGTCAAGTTTGCTGCTGACGAAGGCATGGTTGGCTGTTCTTCTTGTATCTGTGGGGATCCATCTGTAGATCTTGCGGAGCATGCGGTGGGTGCTGAAGCAGGTTGAGGAGACGGCGCTGACTTGCTTGGTCATGGAGAGTGTTGAGTCGAGGATAATGCCCAGGTTGCGTGCGTGGTTGGTGGGCCTGCTCCCAGAGCGGTCGGCCACCAGGAGTCGTCCCAGGCTGAGGGGTTGGCGCCGAAGATGAGGACCTCCGTCTTATCTGAGTTCAGCTTCAGCGATGGCCTTCATTCCTTCGTGGAGGTTGGATTTGGTGGTGAGGGGGTCCTTGTTGAGGGAGAGGATCAGTTGGGTGTCGTCGGCGTAGTAGATGATGTTGAGGTTGTGCAGCCAGGCGACGCAGGTGAGCGGGGCCATGTAGACATTGAAAAGTGTAGGGCTGAGGGATGAACCTTGGGGAACACCGCAGATGATCTTGGAGGCTTCGGAGCGGAAAGGGGGGAGGCGGATAATCTGGGTTTTGCCAGGGAGGAAGGAGGTGGTCCACACCAGAGCTTTGTCCCAGATCCCTACGTTGTGGAGGCGTGTGCGTAGAATGCGGTGGCAGACGGTGGCGAAGGCAGCCGAGAGGTCCAGGAGGATGAGGGCCGCGGTTTCGCCGTTGTCAAGCACAGCCCTGATGTCGTCGGTGGCGGCGATGAGGGCGGTTTCCGTACCGTGGTTGCTGCGGAACCCTGACTGGTGTGGGTCCAGGATGTTGTTTTCTTCGAGGTAGTGGGTCAGTTGTCTGTTGACGATCTTCTCGATGACCTTGGCCGGGAATGGGAGCAGGGAGATGGGGTGGAAGTTCTTGAGGTCTCTCGGGTCCGCCGTGGGTTTCTTGAGTAGGGGTTTGATCGCAGCATGCTTCCAGCTCTCGGGGTAGGTTGCGGTCTTGAAGGAGATGTTGATGACTTTGCGGAGGTGGGGTGCGATGGTGGCGCTTGCTTTGTTAAAGATGTGGTGCGGGCATGGGTCTGACGGAGATCCAGAGTGGATGGAGCCCATGGTTTTGATTGTGTTGTCTTCATTCACGTTGGCCTAGACGAGCAGGGGGTCGTAGTTGAAAGTGGGTGGAGAGTCTGAGGAGTCGGTGATTGGCTGGGTGGTCTGGCTGTTGAAGCTGTCATGGATGTCTGTGATCTTGTGGTGGAAGAAGGGGACGAGGGAGTTGCACAGGTCTTGCCAAGGTGGGATGTCATTTGTGCTGGAGCTGGGGTTGGAGTGTTCATTCACGATGTTGAAGAGCTCCCTGCTGTTGTGTGCGTTGTTGTCCAGGCGGTCTTTGAAGGAGGTTTTCTTGGCAGATCTGATGAGGTGGTGGTGATTGCGGATGGCATTCTTGAAGGTGGCATGGTTGTCCAGAGTCTGTTCGAAGAGCCACTTTCTCTCCAATTTCTGACAGGTTTGCTTGGAGGCTTGAAGGTCCGAGGTGAACCAGCTGGCACTCTTGTTGGCACCTCTGTTGGAAGGTTTATTGAGTGGGGCGAGAGTGTTGGCACAGTCATCGTTCCAGCGCCAGAGGTTGCAGGCTGCGAGGTCGGGATTGGTGGGTTCAGTGGGTGGTTTTCAGGCGAGGCTGGTGTTCAGCTGGTCTTGGCTGATTTTGCTCCAGTTGCAGCGGGGGATCTGTTGGGTGTGGTGGTGCATGGTGGGTTTCTGGAAGGTGAAGTGGATGCAGATGTGGTCGGTCCATGGGAGTTCGGTGGTGTGGCTGAAGGTGACGTGGGGGCAAGCAGAGAAGACGGGTTCTAGCGTGTGGCCAGCGGAATGTGTTGGGGTAGTGATGAGTTGTCTGAGTCCGAAGGTGGCGAGGTTGTCGATTAGGGTGGTGGTGTTGGGGTCATTGTTATTCTCCAAGTGAAAGTTCAGGTTGCCGAGGAGGACGTAGTCGGTGGAGGCTGGGGCGTGCCTGCTGACAAGGTCGGCGATGGAGTCGCAGAACTGAGGCCGAGGTCCGGGGGTCTGTAGATGAGGGTTCCTCTGACGGTGGTGTTGGGGTTGGTGTGGATCTGGAAGTGCAGGTGTTCGGTGGCGCTGAGGGTGTCGTCGGCATAGGTCGTGACCCTGATGGTGTTCTTGTGGACGATGGGAATTCCGCCTCTGACTCCGCTGGTGCGATCCCTGCAGGTGATCTTGTAGCCATCCGGAATGGCTATGGCGATGTCTGTGGCTGAGGAGGCGTTCATCCAGGTCTCCGTCAGGAAGGCGATGTCCGGGGTGGAGGTGTTGAGCAGGTCCCAGAGTTCGACGGTGTGTTTGCGTGCTGAGCGGGTGTTAAGTAGGATACATCGGAGGTAGTTGCGGTCAGTCTCAGCAGGAGGTTTGGCGATTTAGAGGCTGGTGAAGCTGCAGTTCCGGCAGGTGAAGGGTCCCTGGGTGTGCTTAGGGGAGGTCAGGAAGCAGACTTGTGCTCGTCCGGTGTTGAGTGCGTGGAGAGTGCTGGCGGTGTAATGGCGTTGCTGGCCGTGCTGGTCTTGGGGACCAGGGGTCCTGGCGCTGGGCGCGGTCTGGGCGCTGACGGGTGCAGACGGGCTTGCCTTAGGCGCGCCTTCGCCGCGTCTGCGCAACGGCTGCCATTTGAGAGGAGATGGGAGAGAGTGGCAGCAGGGAGGAGGGAGGGGACAGCGAATGGGAGAGCAGGGAGGCGGGGCCGCAGGGACGCAGCAGCGGGAAGAGGGAAACTGAAGTGGAGGGAGGGGGGCGGGGCCGCAGGGACGCAGTGGCGGGAAGAGGGAATCTGACCGGGAGGGAGGGGGACGGGCCGCAGGGATGCAGCGGCAGGGGGAAAAAAAACAAGAACACGGGCACCTGGAGCAGAGGCAGCACCGGCCCGCGATGCAGGGGAGCGACCTGCCTGAAGCAGGGTCAAGGGTCGCTCCCCTCACTGCACGACGGCTGCCACATGAGGGGAGGTGAGAGGGTGTCGCAGCAGGGAGGAAGGAGGGGACAACGAATGGGAGAGCAGGGGGGCGGGGCCGCAGGGACGCAGCGGCGGGAAGAGGGAAACTGAAGTGGAGAGAGGGGGGCGGGGCCGCAGGGACACAGCGGCGGGAAGAGGGAAACTGAAGTGGATGGAGGGGGGCGGGGCCGCAGGGACGCAGTGGCAGGGGCCAGGAAAAAAAAAAACAAGAACACGGGCACCTGGAGCAGAGGCAGCACTGGCGGTGTAGGGGAGCGACCTGCCTGAAGCACCTTGTTTCCTTCCTTCCTTTAAAGAGCACCCCAATTGTTATATGTGAACCCAGAGACAGACGTCTGGCAAGACAAAAGCAGGGTCCTCAAGCAACCAGATAGTGAATACACAGGAATTGTCTTGGGATCCTGTTCTCTGCATTCCAAGTGTGCCCCAAGTGTTATATGTAAACATAGCAGATCTGTCAAGAAGGAGTTGACACTTAGCAGGATTTTACACCATAGTGCCAAAAAGGATGCCCAAAATCGCCACCTTGCATAGTCTGTGAGGTTTGGCGGAGTCATCTCTGCCCATTCATGTCAGTCTTCAGTTTGCTCCTGAGAGGCATTTCACACCTATCAAGGTTAGTTAATGCCTTAGAGCAGGCAGAGGATTATGCAAATTGGTCAGTTGAAGTTCAGGCAGGTAAAGGGTAGCTTTCTAAAAATTACTTTTTTAATATTTATTAAAAATCTGACTTCCTTCACTATTGAATGTGATTTGTAATCACTATTAAAAATATTGGTCAATTTTTTTAGAGCTTGTCCCTTCCCAAAGATATAGTATTAGTATTTAATAATGCATCCCAGTGTTTCCATAGAGGCCTACCAGACTTCCTACAGTGAAAATAGCTTTGAGGTGCTAGTCACTGAAAAGATATGTTAAGTTTAAATTTCTTTGTGTCCTACTTTTAAATACAATGCATCCTGCCTTCTGGTCTACAAAGATAGAGGTGACATTGATATTTAAAAGGAAGGTTTTTACCTATCAAAAGGGTTTATTTTGACAGGTTGGATTGACTGACTGCAACAGTAAGGGTAGGCCCAAAACCATGTTTTCACTGCCACTGTGGTAGATGCACAATAGGTGCTGAAGTCCACTTGTGGCATTTAACTTCCAGGCCCTGTGCACACCTTGAACCAAATGCTCGGGAATTATAGGCCAGTTAAATATACTAATTATTGCTCCTAATATGTGGAACGACCTGCCACTACACAAAAGCACCTCTTGAATACCACAAAAAGCTGTGGCCTGGTTTTTCGAGTAGTCCCACTTGACCTTAGGTTTGGCTAGTCTCACACCTGGCCAGTACCAGGACACCCTCCCAAGTGATAGAGCGCTTCACAAATCTTATTAACATAACAATTAAGAACATGCCAATTCAACCATGCTTCAGGGGGAGCCCAGGGGCTTTATTACAGGTTAGCAGGGTTAAGTGCGTCGAGTTTCAAAGCCATCTAAAATATACTGTTCAGGAAAAGGTGAAAAATATGGGGTGGCCTTGCAGAAAAGGCAAATTTCTTACACTTGCAGTGGCTACTCTCTGTCAGTACATCATGTCTGGCTTTCAGTCTTCCTCTATCAGTCAGTGCCTTCAGTAAGAATATTTGCTTATTCAAGCTGATGAAGCTTCACCTATCCTTCACCCTGTCTCCTGCAGTTTGCCCGCTCTTACAGGTCAATATTCAGTACTGCAGCGCTAAGCATTTTGGTGGGTGAAAGCACACTTTTGAAATAAAACGCTACATAGCATTTTTCATATTAGATGATGATTAATATCATCTTGGTGATTAGACTTCCTATTTCTTAATAAACAGTAACACTACACTGTGATCTACATCTGTTAACTTCATAGGAAATTGCAAAACCTGCATGCTCTGTGAGTCTGTTAGATGCCTCAATCCCTTAGGACATCACAATTTGAGTCACACTTCTGGTTTTACGGAGAACGGTTCCCTTGAGTTTGCAACACATGCTGTACATTCAAAATATAAACATATGCAGGGTTCACTGTACCCCTACTAGCTTAGAAAAAACACTCTGGTAAGGTTAAAGCACAGGTCTGAGAGAATATCTGCTCAACCCCAGGTAGCTGTGTCACAAGCAGCAGGCAATCCACAGAGACTTGTTACCTTTAAGCAGTATTACCAATTTCAAAGTAGTGAACACAACACAATAAAATTCCCAAACCAATTGGGAAGAATAGAAAAAAATATCTAATGGGCAAAAAGACACCTAGACCATTAAAATATGCAAGGGTAATGAGAGAAAGTCACTGTTTAGGGTTGAGTGGGACAAAGGTGTGATGTCAGGTCTATCGTGAAGGAGCAGAGATGAGATACACCAAGCTCTTCATATCCGATCAAGGTTTTATACTTATTCTCTGAAATTGTAGTCAAAACTTTCCAGATCTCTGTGTCTAAGGACACACTGTCCCTCCCGCAATCTAAAAAGCACTACTGCTTTTCTTTAAACTTTCAGCCAAGTGCTATATTTTCAGCTGTGCTTTTTTGACGCTTGCATTATTGATGGTTGCAATTACCGTCAAAGTGTTAGTGATGTGCTTCATGTCAAATCACGCCCATGGAGGTCAAATATTATTTGCATCACTGATGTTAGAGTTTCATCTGACAGCGAAACAAAAATGTCCTAAATACACATTTTGAAATTCTGAGAACGAAGATAAAAAATTGAGGCTAGAGCTCTAGAACAAGAATGATGGACATATGCAGGAAAGTCAATAAAAAACTCAAAGAAATTGATAACAGCGTCTCTGCATGTGCCTAAGTGAGCAATGCTCTCCAGCAGGCCCTCATTATAAATCCTGCCTTATACGGCTCTGGATTATGTGACCTAGGTATGCTGAGAATCTCAGACACAGCAATTGTTCTAATGGAAATGCATAAGAAACAAAGGGGGTCATTCCTACCCTGGCGGTCCGAGACCGCCAGGGTAGGGGACGGAGGAAGCACCGCCAACAGGCTGGCGGTGCTTCTGGGGCTGCCCCTCCGCTGCCCCTGTGAATCCTCCACGGCGGCGCTGCAAGCAGCGCCGCCATGGGGATTCCGACCCCCTTCCCGCCAGCCTGGTTCTGGCGGTTTTCACCGCCAGAACCTGGCTGGCGGGAACGGGTGTCGTGGGGCCCCTGGGGGCCCCTGCAGTGCCCATGCCACTGGCAGGGGCCCCCTAACAGGGCCCCACATTGATTTTCAGTGTCTGCTTGGCAGACACTGAAAATCTCGACGGGTGCAACTGCACCCGTCGCACACCAGCAACTCCGCCGGCTCCATTCAGAGCCGGCTTCCTCATTGCTGGTGCTTACCCGCTGGGCGGGCGGGCGGCCTTTTGGCGGTCGCCCGCCAGCCCAGCGGGAAAGTCAGAATGACCGCTGCGGTCTTTTGACTGCGGTACGGTCTTCTGGCGGTTCCCGCCAGGCGGGCGGCGAACGCCGCCCGCCAAAGTAGGAATGACCGCCAAAATGCTCTGGTATAAACTTGTCCTGTGTTCATCATTTTAAATCCTACCTCCTACAATTCAGGATTATGTGACTAGTACATACTGACACTCTCTGTTAAATCAATTGTTTTCACAGAAACTCAGATTAGTTTTTGTAACATAATTGGCCAAGTTCCTAATGTGTTAATATATTCTAATATTAGCACTGAATCCAAAAACAACACGGTGCTTGAACTTTAAAGTCTGCAATCCTGTCTTGGCCTTTGTATTGTTGTAGTAGCCAAGCACATTACCACGTTATCAGCACTAAAACTACCAATCTCAAATGTGGCAGTCTGTGCTCAATTATCGGGACATGGTAGCTCGATGCCACTGTTACACAGCTGTCCATTGCCAATCTTGGTCCTTTCTTATTTCATCAACGTTGTCATTCGTCAAACCTTATTTAATGGTTGTCAATCCGTCAATTTTTTTAGAATACAGAATGATATTACAATGATGCTGTGAAAACAACAGAATTTGATGGTAATGGTCATGTTGTGGTTATTAATACTTCAACGCCAGTATATTTAGGGCATTTACATATATCAAACCATCAACAACTTTTTTGCCATTTCTGGTTTACCATTCTGTTAATGGGCTTCAGAAGAGGCATTTCATGTCATTCTTCTTGTTTAAGCTCATCGGCTGTAAAGTGTTCAGCGTGTGTATCCAAAAACCTTCTCTTTGGTGTTAAAGTCTTTCTAGTTCATCTCCTCCTTGTGTCACGTTTCAAAATTTAGAATCTAATTTGATTGATATCACGTCCCTATTTCCCCCACGGAATAAACAGCTAGTGGTGACTTTGTGCTGAATTTCCTTACGTTATTTTTGTGTTCCAAGAAATAGATTTTGGCTTTGCGGTTGGTTTTACTTGCAAATCCCTTGCCAGATGGGCATGTGATTAAATTTAGACAACTCATGGTGTCCTAATCAGCAAATTGTCACAGTTTAAAGCATTTGCCTGTGTTTGAATGGAGTTCATAAAGTACCTTTGATGTAGTTTGGACATTTTAAATATGGACAGGTACCTTTCTTGGTGGTTAACAGAATAGTTTATGTGTTTGTACTTGTATTGTTTTTGTAATTATATCTTTTATACTATTGTTCCTCGAGTGTTCAAATAATGGTTTTGCTGGAAACAGTTTCTTCCTCTCCATGTAATTTCCAGAATATTCAATGTTTGAAGACAGTCCTTTTAATTTTCCAGCTTTGTTGAAAACATATATTTACAAATAAATATTCTCTGTTTATGGAACTGTGGTGTTGTTTGGCTTTTACTACAGCAGTTTACTTAGACTTAAGCTTTTGAAATATACAGGGAGTGCAGAATTATTAGGCAAGTTGTATTTTTGAGGATTAATTTTATTATTGAACAACAACCATGTTCTCAATGAACCCAAAAAACTCATTAATATCAAAACTGAATATTTTTGGAAGTAGTTTTTAGTTTGTTTTTAGTTTTAGCTATGTTAGGGGGATATCTGTGTGTGCAGGTGACTATCACTGTGCAAAATTATTAGGCAACTTAACAAAAAAAAATGTATACCCATTTCAATTATTTATCATTACCAGTGAAACCAATATAACATCTCAACATTCACAAATATACATTTCTGACATTCAAAAACAAAACAAAAACAAATCAGTGACCAATATAGCCACCTTTCTTTGCAAGGACACTCAAAAGCCTGCCATCCATGGATTCTGTCAGTGTTTTGATCTGTTCACCATCAACATTGCGTGCAGCAGCAACCACAGCCTCCCAGACACTGTTCAGAGAGGTGTACTGTTTTCCCTCCTTGTAAATCTCACATTTGATGATGGACCACAGGTTCTCAATGGGGTTCAGATCAGGTGAACAAGGAGGCCATGTCATTAGATTTCCTTCTTTTATACCCTTTCTTGCCAGCCACGCTGTGGAGTACTTGGACGTGTGTGATGGAGCATTGTCCTGCATGAAAATCATGTTTTTCTTGAAGGATGCAGACTTCTTCCTGTACCACTGCTTGAAGAAGGTGTCTTCCAGGAACTGGCAGTAGGACTGGGAGTTGAGCTTGACTCCATCCTCAACCCGAAAAGGCCCCACAAGCTCATCTTTGATGATACCAGCCCAAACCAGTACTCCACCTTGCTGGCGTCTGAGTCGGACTGGAGCTCTCTGCCCTTTACCAATCCAGCCACGGGCCCATCCATCTGGCCCATCAAGACTCACTCTCATTTCATCAGTCCATAAAACCTTAGAAAAATCAGTCTTGAGATATTTCTTGGCCCAGTCTTGACGTTTCAGCTTGTGTGTCTTGTTCAGTGGTGGTCGTCTTTCAGCCTTTCTTACCTTGGCCATGTCTCTGAGTATTGCACACCTTGTGCTTTTGGGCACTCCAGTGATGTTGCAGCTCTGAAATATGGCCAAACTGGTAACAAGTGGCATCGTGGCAGCTGCACGCTTGACTTTTCTCAGTTCATGGGCAGTTATTTTGCGCCTTGGTTTTTCCACACGCTTCTTGCGACCCTGTTGACTATTTTGAATGAAACGCTTGATTGTTCGATGATCACGCTTCAGAAGCTTTGCAATTTTAAGAGTGCTGCATCCCTCTGCAAGATATCTCACTATTTTTTACTTTTCTGAGCCTGTCAAGTCCTTCTTTTGACCCATTTTGCCAAAGGAAAGGAAGTTGCCTAATAATTATGCACACCTGATATAGGGTGTTGATGTCATTAGACCACACCCCTTCTCATTACAGAGATGCACATCACCTAATATGCTTAATTGGTAGTAGGCTTTCGAGCCTATACAGCTTGGAGTAAGACAACATGCATAAAGAGGATGATGTGGTCAAAATACTCATTTGCCTAATAATTCTGCACTCCCTGTAGGTAGCTTGTTGACATCTTGTTTGTTTACATTTATCAGGTTCTTCCCTTGGACTCTGAGAAGTTGCGAATATGGTAGATTTTCAGTCACATTCATTGGACCATGACTTTGTACGCGTGGCAAACTATTTTTATCAGTTTCCTTAAAATGTAGGGTGGTTCACCATTTCCTTTCCTTTAGTACACGTTCTTGTTCTCGCTTATCTTGTTATTTGTAATGGCTCTCTGTTTAACTGGAAAGCGCCTAAATGCTCTTTGATGATAATTTGTTGTGTAAAAGGGTATTATTATAGATAAATATATTAACATAACAAACCCCTTCCTTCCAGGGGATAATTTCTATCATGTGATGAATATACTACCTTGGTAGGTGACAATAGGAAGGCCCTGTTGCAGGATATCCACAACTGAGTACACTTACTCCACCAGGGACTTCAGAACTCCGGGTGAGACTCATTTCAGGCTATTCTAAATTAGACTACAAGTCATTGATGGAAGCAGGATTCCACCGGACATAGGATGACTAGAGTTTTAAAGCCAAAAACCGGGTCATTTCACAAAAATAGAAGGACTACACGTTTACTTCAACCAAGCGCACAGAATGACAGCGCTCATCAAGACAGAATTACAGAAGAGGCACTAAGAACTAGGGTGACCACCTGGCATGGAGGCAAATTCTGGACAGGACTGTAAAAAATTCAGGACAAAGGGTCAAAATTCAGGACAAAAATTCAGGACAAAGGGTCAAAATTCAGGACAAAAATTCAAGAACAAACGTCAGTTTTACAGACACGCAAGAGAAGCCATGCCTCACTATGTTGTCAGTGCATTTATTTACTCTTTTTTAACAAAGCACTATTTATTCACTGTGGACCTTTTGTGATTGCCTCCTGGTGTGCTACATTCAGGTGTCACATTACGTCCTTGTTTAGTAGTAAATTAATGCCCTTCACGGCAAGGCCATCACCCCTACCCAAATCTACCTGATCTTTCCTGAATAGAAAGTAACAGCAAAATTTTGATTATGTTTCTGAACATTTCAAAACCCCTGGCAAACAGTTTGGGAAACATTAAGGTAATTAACCTTATGCTAGTTTAACCAAATTGAACAAAAACATCTGGCTTACCCCAACCGCCCATGGACTTTCAACCTAATATTTGGGATGTAAATTGCACAAACAAAATTTACAAATTTTTAAATTTAATTAGTGTTTCTTTAACATATGGCACTGTTTTCGCCTTCATACACAATTAGATCTCAGATAGATTGAACTGGGAACCAGTTACCTTTTGATACCTAGTGATTAATATCTACCATTCTTACACTGATTTCCAGGATGAAAATCTCGGCAGATCGAACGGTCCCTCCAAGCCCAGTTTGCTTTTTGGTCTTCTCTTCTGCTTTCTGTAGAGGCCATGTGGCACTAGCGAAGATGGTGTGCTACCCCAATGATAGTATTATTTTGCAAACCTTCCCCTGCTCGTCCTTCATTCCTTCTTCAAAGAGGCCACACATCTGATTTGGTCGCTGCGGCGCCATCAGGAGCTCTTTCCACCCTAAAGCTAACTGTGACTGCGGGTGGATTAGATCTTCTGGACTTAGAATGCTTTTTTTCAGCTGCAGATGTCCAATGGGTGGCTCACTGGCTTTCTGCCCACCTCCCTGCATGAGATGGGGTTTACCAGTAAAGACTTTTAAGGAAGGCTTAATGCACTGCTCATCGTTTCCTACTGACCATTCTATGAATCACCATCCGGGGTTATCAGGCATGGCTTTCTCTTGCCTTGCCAGAACCTGTAAACTCACTGACATGAAGAAACCCTATGCTCCTGCACTACCTTTGCTAAGCCTTCCCACTCGCACAGGATGGCTGTGCTCAGAGCAACTCCATCAGTGGCATGTTGCAGGTGTCTTAAAATTGGGGACTTTGTTTCTGTACAGTGAGCTACTAAATTTCCAAACCCTTGTGGCAGACTACCATCTTGACCCCGGTCAACTCCTTACTTACAACCACCTTAAATAATCATTAAATTCCCTATTTCATGTCTGCTACCTAGCACTAACCCTACAAGAGGTGTGCCAGAAGCTCTGTACCATAGGAAATGAAATGGTGGCAAACTGATAGAATGGGTGTACAGACCTATCCTGCAACATGGAAACCACTCCAGGTCTTCTTGTCATACTACCTGGGTGATTGATGTAGCCAAACCTCTGCAAGATATGGACTAAAATACTGGACTTTCCCCACAAAGTATCCCACAGCTGTCACTTTAAGTAAATTCATAGTGCTTCCTTGTGAATGCATTCTGCCCGTTGCTTGCCATTGGCCTTGTGGTTTGTAACTCACAATTTGTTGCTTTCAATTTGCTGGCTTTATTTGTTTTAGGCTATGCAGCTTGAATTCGTCCCTTCCCTTGCCAAAACCTTATTTACAGTATCCTGCTGAGTGATCCCTTTCTGTACACAGGCCTGTAAATCTTGTTCTTATCTTATCATATTTGCTGTGCATTCAAAGATCAAAGTCAAATGTCAGGCTCTGTCTTCGGTGGGAACTTAGTGTTTACTTTCCTTTCTCTGACTTCAAAGTGAGAGGATTTATGCAACAATCTTGCTGGATACTGGGGTTAGGAAAGAGTTTTTTTCTATCACATGACAACATTTAAATAGACTTCAGAATATATCAGAATTAGAAGTACAAATCAAGCACATTTTTGTTAATTCTGAACTGTGCTGGAAACAAATACCTTTACATGAGTAAAACAAATCATTGCATTAGGTGATGCAATTTCCACACATCATCGTCTGTGCACATTATAGTTTGATTTGAAAAACTGTATATCTGTGCAAATGTAATGGTCATTTCAATCAAAAATGTGTTGTCTGTAATGGCAGTGTGTTACCACAACATGCATGCTCCACTCCACTCTGCTCTGCACCACTCCACACCACTGCACCCTACTCAGTATCACTCCACTTTACGCCACTCCATGCCACTGTTCTCTTCTCCATTCGGAACCACTCCACATTATGCCACTGCTCTCCATGCTACTTCACACTATGCCTCTCTACTCTACTCTGTACTACTCTACTCTAAGCCACCGCACTTTGCGCCTCTCTACACCGCTGCGCTCTGCTCGTCTGCACGCCATACCACTCCAGTCTAGGCAACACCAATCTAATCCGCACAACTCCACTCTCTGCCACTCTGCAACGCTGCACTGTACGCCACTGCACTCTAAGCTAATACACTCTATGCTAATGCACTTTACTCTGTAACACTCAACTCTATGTCCCTGCACTCTACATCAATACACTGTACATCATTCCAATCTACTCTGCACCAATGCACTCTATGCCACGGCACTCTACACTACTTTACTCTATGCCATCACACTCTATGCCACTTTATGCAACTTCAATCTAACCTGCACTTCTCCACTCTAAGCCACCTCACTCTACTGTGAAATAATCTACTTTATGCCACTGCACTCTGTGCCACTGCATTCTATGCCACTGCTCTCTACCCTGCACCTCCCCACTCTATGCAACTGCACTCTACTCTGAAACAATCTATTCTACGCCACTGTACTCTATACCACTCTGACCACTGCACTCTAGTTCAATGCACTCTACACCACTGCAAGCTGACACTCTGCAACACTGCTCTGGCCGCCACTATACTCTATACCACTGTGCTCTGTACTACTGCATTTTGCACCAATATACTCTATTCCACTGCATTCTATGCCACTCTACTCTGCCCAATGCCACTCTATGCAACTGCACTCTACACCAGTGCATTCTAAACAACTGCACTGCCCTTTACTCTGCACCACTGTACTCTATGCCACTGTTCTCTGTACCACTCTACACCACTGCACTGACACTCTACTCTGCAACTCTGCACTCTACACCACTCTACTCTATGCCATTGCACTCTAGGCACTATACTCTACACCACTTTACAATACTCCACTCTGCACCACTCTACACCACTACACTCTATGCCACATGAGTCTACTCTGCACTCTATGACACTGCACCACTCTGCATTACTGCACTCTCTGCTACTCTATTGTATGCCACTCTACTCCACTGCACTCTATGTAACTCTACCCCATGCCACTCTATGCCACTGCACTCTGCGCCAATGCACTCTAAACAACTGCACTGTACGCCACTGCCCCCTACTCTGTACCACTGTACTCTACGCCACTGCTCTGTGCCACTCTACTCCACTCTACATCACTGCACTGACACTATACTCTGCAGTGTTGCATTCTCCACCACCGTACTAAACACCAATGTACTATGTACTACTGCATTCTATGCCACTGCACTCTATGCCACTCTATTCTGCATCACTCCACTCTACAGCACTTTGCCCTATTCTGCACCACTCTACACTACACCACTGCACTCCCTGCAACTTGAGTCTACTCTGCAATCTATGCCACTGCACCACTCTACACTACTGCTCTCTCTGCTACTCTATTGTATGCCACTCTACTCCACTGCACTCTATGCCACTCTACTCTGTCCCATGCCACTCCATGCCACTGCACTCTAAACCACTGCACTCTACTCTAACGCACTCTAAACAACTGCACTGTACCCCACTGCACTATACTTTGCACCACTGGGCTCTACGCCACAGCTCCTATGCTACTCTACTCCACTCCACACCACTATGCCACTAGCTTTAAGCCATGCTGAACAGCAGCTACTCTGGTGTATAACATGGCTAACGGCTAAAACACATTAGCAAAGCCAATAACGCTTTCGTAGATGAGACCTATTGGCTTTGCCAATGTTTGTTAGTACTATGAGGTACCGAGGTACCTGAAAGAACTGTGAAAAATACAATTACATCATAATAAAGGCTGCTACAAAATGCGCAAATACATTTCGGTTAAATAAAAAAAAAGTGCTTCTCAAATACAGATTTGAATAATATACAGTTTATACCTAGTGATACAAAATTTTATAACACTCCATTAAAACCACACACTCCACAGCTCACCTTGGAACACCATTACAATACCTCTCTGAAAGAAATATCTTTGCCACCAGAAAACTTCAAGTGACTCCTTTTAGTAAAGTCAATGCAGGTTTTCAAGCCCCTTTGTATTTGCAGATTTACCAGTTGCCCACATTTGCATGTCTTTAGGGAAGGAGACCCCCTGGCAAGAAGGCCTTTTCTTATCTGTCTGACCCTCCCTCTGTCAGAGCACAGGAGACCCCCTGCCTTCCAGCCCAGCTGGGGAAACTCCTCTGCCCATAATTTCACCCTGCCTCCATTGCCCTTTAGGTGAAAGGCTAAAATGACGGACAAATGCCGTCCGTTAAAGCTTTCATCACAGACAACGGATAGCAGGGCGAAATTACGGACAGTCCGTGAAATTCACGGACGGGTGGTCACCCTACTAAGAACAGGAATAATAAAATGCAATTTTTAAAGCCAATGGTAATTAAATTGCTTTCTTAGAACACCTGCGAAGTACCTCTGTTTTTGGAAAACAAAAAAATCACCTCCAACCGTTTTGAGGCGACCCTCTTTAAAAACCGGGACATGCGGTAAGTGTCCATCTGCCGGGACAGCTGGTAAAAACCGGGACTACCCCGGCAAAATCCGGGACGCCTGGTCACCCTAACCGGACATCTAGCGTGACTTCCAAATGTTAAGCTGCAAACTAGCATTTCTTGATCACTTCTCCTCTTCAGGTCACAGCACAGATGAATTGTACGTTTGGTTAATGCATGTGTTTTATATATCACTTACATTGCAGACACAGCAGTGCAGAGTTGTTAAAATTGGGTTTTATGGTGAGTAGCGAGGAAAAGAGACGCGATGCAGAGGGGAAAGTGCTCTTGGGTTAGGTTTACCGGGGCGCTGGGGGCAAGCAGGGGAGTTGCAGAACTGTAGTTGGGGGAGGGGTGGTTGTGGGATAGTGTGGCCTACAATGTGCTAAAGCAGGGATAACTGATTAATTCTTTCCCAGCCCCCATCCCCCACAACAGGCATCAACAGAACAGTGAAACGTGATTGGAGTACTTCTCTTTCCTGTTCACTGTCGATCCCAAATGGTGAGGTCACAGAGTTAGTCATGTGAATTCATTTATTGTTTTTTTCAGTTTTAATATTACGTAACTAGACCCTAATGGGACCGCTTTATACAGTATGATCGCTAGTTACAGTATACCAGGTCACATTCAATTTTTTTGTGGCAGGGGAGAATAAGTGATTTGTCCAGGATCACAGTATGTTGAGTCGACGCCGAGACCCGAGGCTCCCCAGTTCTAAAGTCGGCAGCTCTGATCGTAAGGCCACATCCTTTCCAACAATTATAATACAAGTATGTTCAAATGAGGGTGTATATCACAATCTCTCAAAGGATACTGTAGATCATTGCTCCCTCCCTATCCCATCTAGCAACACTCAGAAACGAACCTAGAAAATAAATGCCAATTTAGTTTACAGTACACAAAAACATAAATCTAAAAAACCTACATACACAAAATAACACAATAAAATCTGAGAGTTAAATGTAAACCGAATTCAATTTGATTACACATAATCCAATTATATTGGTACAGTCAGATTAATTCCCGAAATCATTAAAACATTAATTAAACTATAAACTTGTGCAACTCCTTTCCATTATGGATGGACTCAATAGGAAGTGCTCAGCCCCCTGGTAATGCATACGTGCAATGTAGCAAGAAGTGAACCTATGTTTCAATCTCATTGGAGTATATATAACAAAAAACCCTGGGTCCACCCCTGCCCATTTCATTGTCCCTCAACACCAAGGACAGGATACTAACCCATTGTAGGAAGGTGGCTCTTTAAACAGTGGACCAAAATGAGGTACAGTGAGTAGAGAGCCTGAGCAATACACAGAGGTTTCACAGAGGCACAAATGACATCCCAAATGCTCTCTTTTTTGGTAGTGTGGTAGATTAGTTAGGCATATCAGAGGGTAGTGCTAAATATGTAAGGTACACACATACAGAAAGTGAGACACACACAATAAATCTGACACCAATTTAGAAAAATAACACATACTTTTATATCAACTTTGATATCAAGATCACTGGAGTTAGGTGATTCGTACTCAAGAACTTCCGGCCCATCTCCCTGCTCCCGTTCCCGGCAAAAGTGACAGAGAAGATTGTCAACAAACAGCTAACCCACTAACCCCCAATTCGGCTATCGCAGCAACCACAGCACCAAGACCGCCCTCATTGCTGCCACTGACGACATCAGGATCCTGATGGACAAAGGAGAAACAGCCACCCTCATCCTCCCGGACCTATCAGCAGCCTTTGACACAGTCTGCCACCGCACCCTATCAGCACGCCTCCATGACGCCGGAATTCAAGAGAAGGCCCTGGACTGGACCACATCCTTCCTCTCCGGAAGAACCCAGAAACCACCAAGATCATCTGCGGCGTCCCACAGGGATCCTCCCTCAGCCCGACGCTGTTCAATATCTACATGGCACCGCTCGCCCACGTCACACAACAACATAACCTCAACATCATCTCCTACGCCAACGACACCCAACTGATCATATCCCTCACCGAAGATCCCCACACCGCCAAAGCCATCCTCCACAGAGAAATGAAGGCCGTATCCAACTGGATGAAGGACAGCAGACTGAAGCTGAACTCAGACAATACGGAGGTCCTTATTCTCGGACCCACCCCATCAGGATGGGACGACTCTTGGTGGCCCACATCGCTAGGCACAGCCCCGGAATCCCACAGACCACGCTCGCAACCTGGGGGTCATCCTCGACTCCACCCTCTCCATGACCAGGCAAGTCAACGCCGTCTCCGCGTCCTGCTTCAACACCCTGCGGATGCTCTGCAGGATCTTCAAATGGATTCCCCCTGACACAAGGAAAACCGTCACCCAGGCCCTCATCACCAGCAGACTCGACTACGGGAACGCCCTCTACTCAGGAACAACAACCAAGCTCCTGAGACAACTACAACGAATCCAGAACGCCTCGGCACGACTAATCCTCGACGTCCCCCGACGCAACCACATCACACCCCACCTAAGAGGCCTGCACTGGCTCCCCGTCGACAAGAGGATCACCTTCAAACTCCTCACCCACGCACACAAAGCACTACACAACACCTGACCTACATACCTCAACAACCCACTCAGCTTCCACACCCCCACCCGAAGCCTCCGCTGAGCCAACCTCGCCACGATTCCCCGTATCCAGAAAACCACCGCCGGCGGCAGATCCTTTTCCTACCTTGCCGCCAAGACCTGGAACACTCTCCCTACCAACCTACGACAGACTCAGGACCTGCTGGCCTTCAGAAGACTTCTCAAGACCTGGCTCTTCGATCACTAGCGCCCCCGCCCCCCAGTGCCTTGAGACCCTCACGGGTATGTAGCGCACTTTAGAAATGCAGTGATTGATTGATGTTATGAATTTTTTAGTTTTCAAAAGTAGACAGAGCATTTTTCCAAAAGCTGCAATGCAATCCTATGGAGGGCAATCCAGGTAGAGTACAGCGACTTCTGGGACCAATCTCCTGGGCTTAAGGGTTTTTTGGGGAAAGTCCCAAGGCCACCCAACAGGTTACCTTGGGGAGCTCTGGTGCGTCTGGGTGCAGAGGTGTGTTACGGCATCGGGTGTCTTTTTTAAGTCTATGGGGATCGGTGTGGTTTCAAAGTTGCTGCAAGGATGGACTGGAAGGACAGTCCAGGGGGACACCCGGGCGGGTTCGGCCCTTGAGGGCCTCGGGCACGCGAGGGGAACTGTCAGTCCACTTTTCCTCAGGCTGTAAAGCACAGTTGTAGGGGGGTTCTTCTGGCTTCGGGTCTGGTGCTGGAGTTCCTCAAGTTTGCAGGGGGGGCAGCAGAAACACTCTGTTGGAGTGGACTGGGGGTCCAGTCCGACCAAGTGGGCTCAGGTCTTACAAGGTGGGGAGACGTGAGGACCCCTTTGGTTCTCTTCTCTTTTATCTAGGGTGGACGAGTGCAGAGGTGTCCTAAGCCATCAGGTCTTTGTTTCCTTGTCACTTGTGGTTGCTGGGGGGGCAGCCGAAACAGGCTGCAGACTCCGTGCTCAAAGTCCACAGTGGACAAACACTGGGTGGGCTTCATTTCTGGAGGGCTTGGTGGCCACGCTGACACCGTTGGTCCTGTCCGACACTGGCTAGTCAACTTGGGTGCAGTGAAGATGTCCGGCGTTGGGTTTCTGGCAGTCCCATTTCTCTCAGTTATTTCTTGGGTGCCTGCAGGTGCAGGGGAGCAGCTCCTCCACTCCAAGGGAGTTTTTCCTGGTGATTTGCGGGGCACTGGCAGCTCTCCCAGGTTGTTGGAGTCTGCAGCAGAAGGACAGGTCAGTTGTTCCTTGAGGGTCTGGTGCAGCAAGCAGGCTGGCAGGGTTGGCGCCAATTCAGTTGTGCTCCTCGGCTCTCGGGTTCAGCAGGCCTCTCGTCCACTTCTCCTTTTGTGTCCAGCGAAGATCTGAGGATCTGGCATCAAGGTATAAATACATAATTTAGTGGGTTTTAAGGGGAGTGAAGGGTACTAGCCGATGGGCTACTCACCTTTGGGATGACTACAACCCTTAGATGACCCCTTCCTGTGGAGAGTGGGCATCACCCTAACCAGAGTTCCTAAATTCCACCACATGCAAGATTGCGGAATTTCTAAAGTTGTGTCCACTTCAGGCTGGCCACCCTAGGGCTGTGTCCATCCTGGAAGGACAACCTGCCTCCTGCTTAGCTAATTTTCCCACCTATCCATGTGCCAGATGGGTCCTGAGGTAAAGGGGTTGGCATCTCCCTTTTCGAAGGCGAGATCTACATACCAAAGGCGGTGGGCTTCTTTGAAGCTCCTGCCTTGGAATGCAGGTCATTCTG
This sequence comes from Pleurodeles waltl, assembly GCF_031143425.1. NCBI lineage: Eukaryota > Metazoa > Chordata > Amphibia > Caudata > Salamandridae > Pleurodeles > Pleurodeles waltl. The sequence goes on along the minus strand of NC_090446.1, from coordinate 1,325,882,729 downwards.
TTTGGGTGGATAACACCCCAGCCAGGACAGGCTTTTGTTTCCTATTTCTTGAGAGCCGAGGCTGTAGCCCTGGGAGGGCAAATTTGCATCTGTTGTTGGCAGGCTAGCTAGACCCGGTCAGTGAGCTCACCAGCAGTTGGTAGGTTTTTCAGGGGTGCATGTAATAATAAATCCATCACTGGAATCAGTGAGGGTTTATTAATATGAGATGTTTTATACCAAACATCCCTTGATTCGGAGGAACCCATCATCTAGCTGGGGAACTTGTAATGACTAGTGTCCAGCACATGTATTTGAAATGGCTTCCCTGTTCACTTACTATGCCTAAGAATCGACAAAGACATAGTAGGGGCATATATGCTTGTGCACAAATGCCTTCACTTGTAATATAATGCACACTGCCTTAGGACTGAAGGCCTGCTGTAGGGGTGACTTCCAAATATTGCAAGCAGTGTTTTGGGGGACATGGCTCACAAGTGTATGCCATGTCGTGTTTTCAATTTTGGAAGCACCTTGTCACGCAGGCTGCAATGGCAGTCTGCATAAGTTTGGCGCTGGGTCTCAGAGTGCACAAGTTGTGCTGCAGCTCTGAGAGTCCCTCTTCAGTACCCAGGCCCTAGGTACCTGGTGTACCATTTACTAGTGAAAAACAGAGGTGCTAAAGGGCCTGGTCACTTGGGGATCAAGTGGCCAGGTATCTTGTTTTGGGGAAGGAACACTGGCACTGGGGACCTTGTTAGCAAGAACCCAGTGCACTTCTGTCAAAGTTGCATTTAAAAACCAGTCAAAAAGTGTGGTGGGTGTACTATAACCAAAACCCAGCTCCCTACACCAATCCAAAACAATATATTTCCATCTTCTTTCAGAGGTGGGCACTGTGGTCACATACCTTTCATGCAAACGTGTGACACAAGCCCTACAGCCCCTGAGTCACATGGGGTGCCCAGCCCTTTCAGGTGTACCTCAACATTTCAGGGGTTCTCATTCAGGCCAATCTCAATGAATAACTGTGAAATATGGGCGGCTCAGACATAAGTGCTGGAAGCAGGGCTGCGTGGGAGGTGGGTGACGCAGAACCCCCCCCAGATAACAATTTTGGATTCCAGAAGATGACTGAGCAATAAATAAGCCTTCAAAGTTTGTTTATACATGTTTGCTATGAGTTCTGAGACAGGGATCAAAAGTCAGAGTGTCTTCGCACAATTTGCTGCTTATGTTTATTTTTTAAAGTGTATTGGTGTTTATTTTTTTAACTCTGACTACAAAGTGAGAGGACTTTGTAAACTATGTGGCAATCATGATGAATCACTTGAAGCGTGAAATGAAAGGCTTAAAGGGGCATCATTTTTCCAAACCATGTCAAAATTCATGTATCAGTAAATGAACTGTACACATATTTCAAAATGTATCATTAGCAAAAAGCACAAATGAGGGACATTTTTAATTCGAAAGTGTGAGGAAAACGTAGGGCCTGAATTAGAGTTTGGCAGAGGTGTTACTCCATCACAAACATGATGAATATCCCGTCCGCTGTATTACAAGTTCCATAGGCTATGATGAGATTGTAATCCGGTGGTCTGTGATGGAGTAACCCCCTCCACTAAACTCTAAGTTAGGCCCAAAGGATTTAATAGGATCAAAACAAATCAAGACACTTTTATTTGATGATTGTAGGAGGCTGGCCTGGCTTGTAGTGGATACCAGAGGTACTTACACCTTGTGCCAGGTCCAGTTACACCTTATTAGTGTAGAAGAGGTGTTTCTAGCAGCTTAGGCTGATAGAAGGTAGCTATGGCAAAGCAGCTTAGGCTGAACTAGGAGACATGTAAAGCTCCTACTATACCACTTGTATCATATGCACAATATCATAAGAAAACACAATACACAGAGTTACTAAAAATAGAGGTACTTTATTTTTATGGCAATATGCCAAAAGTATCTCAGTGAGTATCCTCAGTAAGAAGATAAGTTATATACACAAGTTATATGTCACAAACCAAAGTTAGGTAAGTAATAGCAAGAAAAGTAATGCAAACAGTGTAGAATTACAATAGATTGCAATAGGAGCACATAGGTATAGTGGCAACACAAACCACATACTCCAAAAGTGGAATGCGAACCACGAATGGACCCCAAACCTATGTGAGCTTGTATAGGGTCACTGGGACTGTAAAAAAACAGTGAGGGTTAGAAAAATACTCCACCCCAAGACCCTGAAAAGTAGGAGTAAAGTACATCTACTACCCCCAGATAGCACAGAAGTCGTGATATAGGGATTGTGCAGTAAGAACAAACACCATCAATGCAACAACAGTGGATTTCTGGACCTGAGTACCTGTAAGATAAGGGGACCAAGTCCAATAGTCACAACAGTGTCGAGAGTGGGCAGGAGCCCAGGAAATGCCAGCTGAAGATGCAAGGAAGCTGCCACCGGTTGGAAGAAGCTTGGAGTTCTGCAAGAAAGAAGAGGACTAGGGACTTCTCCATTGGAAGACGGACGTCGTACGTCGCGATGAAGCTTGCAGAGGTGTTACCACGCAGAAAGACCGCAAACAAGCCTTGCTAGCTGCAAGGGTTGCGGTAGAGGTTTTTGGGTGCTGCTGTGGCCCAGGAGGGACCAGGATGTCGCCACTTGGAGGAGGAGACAGAGGGGGTGTCCAGCAAATCAGGGAGTCCTCGCAGAAGCAGGCAGCACCCGCAGAAGTACCCCAACAGGCACTTAGAAGAAAAGTGAACCGGAGTCCACACGAAGTCACAAAAGGGAGTCCCATGACGCTGGAGGACAACTCAGAAGGTTGTGCACTGCAGGATGGAGTGACGGGGACCCAGGCTTGGCTGTGCACGAAGGAAAAACAGGAAGAGAGCACAGGAGCCGGAGCAGCTACAAATCACGCGGTACACAGCTTTGCAGTCTAGCGTGAGGAGGCAAGGACTTACCTCCACCAAACTTGGACTGAAGAGTCACTGGACTGTGGGAGTCACTTGGACAGAGTTGCTGTGTTCCACGGACCACGCTCGTCAGGATGAGAGGGGACCCAGAGGACCAGTGTTGCAGTCTTTTGGTGCCTGCGTTAGCAGGGGGAAGATTCCTTCGACCCACAGGAGATTTCTTCGGAGCTTCTGGTGCAGGGTGAAGGCAGGCTACCCCCAGAGCATGCACCACCTGGAAACAGTTGAGAAAGCCGTCAGGATTAGGTGCTACAATGTTGCTGGTAATCATCTTGCTACTTTGTTGCGGTTTTGCAGGCATCCTGGAGCAGTCAGCGGTCGATCCTTGGTAGAAGGTGAAGAGGGAGATGCAGAGGAACTCTGGTGAGCTCTTGCATTCGTTATCTGAAGAATTCCCCAAAGCAGAGACCCTAAATAGCCAGAAAAAGAGGTTTGACTACCAAGTTAATAGGATTGGCTACCAAGAGAGGTAAGAGCCTATCAGAAGGAGCCTCTGACGGCACCTTCTGGCACTGGCCACTCAGAGCAGTCCAGTGTGCCCCCAACACCTCTGTTTCCAAGATGGCAGAGGTCTGGGACACACTGGAGGAGCTCTGGGCACCTCCCCTGGGAGGTGCAGGTGAGGGGAGTGGTCACTCCCCTTACCTTTGTCCGGTTTCACGCCAGAGCAGGGCTGGGGGATCCCTGAACCGGTGTAGACTGGCTTATGCAGAGATGGGCACCATCTGTGCCCATCAAAGCATTTTGCAGAGGCTGGGGGAAGCTACTCCTCCCCAGTCCTTCACACCTATTTCCAAAGGGAGAGGGTGTAACACCCTCTCTCAGAGGAAATCCTTTGTTCTGCCTTCCTGGGCCAGGGCAGCCTGGACCCCAGAAGGGCAGAAACCTGTCTGAGGGGTTGGCAGCAGCAGCAGCTGCAGTGGAGACCCCGGAAAGGCAGTTTGGCAGTACCCGGGTTCTGTGCTAGAGACCCGGGGGATCATGGAATTGTCCCCCCAATACCAGAATGGTATTGGGGTGACAATTCCATGATCTTAGACATGTTACATGGCCATGTTCGGTAGTGACCTATGTATAATGCACGCGTGTAATGGTGTCCCCGCACTCACAAAGTCCGGTGAATTTGTCCTGAATGATGTGGGGGCACCTTGGCTAGTGCCAGGGTGCCCACACACTAAGTAACTTGGCACCCATCCTTCACTAAGTGACTTATAAGTTACTTATATGCAGTGGTAAATGGGTGTGATATAATGTGGGCATTATTTCACTCAGGCTGCAGTGGCAGGCCTGTGTAAGAATTGTCAGAGCTCCCTATGGGTGGCAAAAGAAATGCTGCAGCCCAAAGGGATCTCCTGGAACCCCAATACCCTGGGTACCTCAGTACCATATACTAGGAAATTATATGGGTGTACCAGTGTGCCAATGTGAATTGGTAAATTTAGTCACTAGCCTGTTAGTGACAACTTTGGAAAGCAGAGAGAGCATAACCACTGAGGTTCTGGTTAGCAGAGCCTCAGTGAGACAGTTAGACATCACACAGGGAACACATACAGGGCACATACTTATGAGCACTGGGGCCCTGCCTGGCAGGGTCCCAGTGACACATAGACTAAATCAACATATATACAGTGAAATATGGGGGTAACATGCAAGGCAAGATGGTACTTTCCTACACAACCTCCCCAAACGAAGGACAATAAGACTAGCCATGACCTGATGAGTCTTCATTGTCTAAGTGGAAATATCTGGAGAGTCCATCTGCATTGGAGTGGGTACTCCCAGGTCTATGTTCCACTGTATAGTCCATTCCCTGTAGAGATATGGACCACCTCGACAATTTAGGGTTTTCACCTCTGATTTGTTTTAGCCAAAGTAGAGGTTGGTGGTCTGTCTGAACAATAAAGTGTGTGCCAAACAGGTATGGCCTCAACTTTTTCAGTGCCCAGACCACAGCAAAGGCCTCCCTCTCTATGGCAGACCAACACTTTTCTCTAGGGGTCAACCTTCTGCTGATAAAAGCAACTGGTTGATCCTGGCCCTCAGAATTCAGTTGTGATAAGACTTCCCCTACCCCTAATTCAGATGCATCAGTTTGAACAATTAATTTCTTGGAGTAACATGGGATTTTTAGGACAGGTGCAGAGCACATGGCCTGTTTGAGCTCCTCAAAAGCTTTCTGACAGCTAGCTGTCCATAATACCTTTTTAGGCATTTTCTTACTAGTGAGATCATTAAGAGGGGCTGCTATGGAGCCATAGTTTTTAATGAATCTCCTGTAATACCCTGTGAGGCCTAAGAAGGCTCTCACCTGGGTCTGAGTTGTAGGGGGAACCCAATCCATGATTGTCTGGTTTTCCCCTGAAGTGGTGCAATCTGTTCTCCTCCTACCAGTTGTCCCAGATAAACCACCTTTCCCTGCCCTATCTGGAACTTTGAGGCCTTGATAGTGAGGCCTGCCTTTTGCAGGGCCTCCAAAACTTTCCAAAGGTGCACCAGGTGCTCATCCCAGGTGGAGCTAAAGACAGCAATATCATCTAGATACGCTGCACTAAAAGCCTCCAACCCTTGCAGGGCTGTGTTCACCAACCTCTGAAAAGTGGTGGTGCATTTTTTCAAACCAAAGCGCATTGCTGTAAATTGGTAGTGCCCTCCTATAGTTGAAAATGCAGTCTTTGGTTTAGCATCCTCAGCCAATTTGATCTGCCAATACCCTGCAGTCAAATCAAAGGTGCTAAGATACTTGGCAGATGCCAGTGTATCAATGCGCTCATCTGCCCTGGGTATAGGGTGAGCATCAGTTTTTGTTACCTGATTGAGACCTCTGTAGTCTACACAAAACCTCATCTCCCTTTTTCCATCTTTTGAGTGAGGCTTTGGTACAAGCTCCACAGGACTCGCCCATGGGCTTTCAGAAGGTTCAATCACTCCCAGATCAAGCATTTTCTGCACCTTTTGTTTTATGCAGTCCCTGACATGGTCAGGCTGCCTATAAATCTTACTCTTGACAGGCAAGCTGTCACCAGTATCAATTGTGTGTTCACACCAGAAAGTTGTACCTGGCACAATTGAAAAGAGGTCAGAAAACTGTCCAAGGAGATTTATGTAGTTGTCTTTCTGTTCTGCAGTCAGACAATCTGCCAAAACTACTCCCTCCACTAAAGCATCAGTTTCAGTGGTGGAAAAGAGATCAGGGAGAGGGTCACTCTCTTCTTCCTGTCCCTCATCTGTTGCCATGAGCAGGGTGAGATCAGCCCTGTCAGAGTAGGGTTTTAGGCGGTTGACATGAATCACCCTAAGGGGACTCCTGACAGTGCCCAGGTCTACCAGATAGGTAACCTCACCCTTTTTTTCAACAATTAGATGGGGTCCACTCCATTTGTCCTGGAGTGCTCTTGGGGCCACAGGCTCCAATACCCACACCTTCTGTCCTGGTTGGTACTGGATCAGAACAGACTTCTGGTCATGCCATTGCTTTTGCAGCTCCTGGCTGGCCTGAAGGTTTTTACTGCCCTTTTTCATGTACTCAGCCATTCTGGATTTTAGGCCAAGTACATAGTCCACTATGTCCTGTTTGGGAGCTTTTAAAGGTTGTTCCCAACCCTCCTTCACAAGAGTAGTGGACCTCTTAAGGGTGTCCAAAGAGGAGTTCAAAGGGGCTGAAACCCACTCCTTTCTGGGGTACCTCCCTGTATGCAAAAAGGAGGCAAGGTAACAGGACATCCCATCTCCTCCTGAGTTTTTCAGGGAGTCCCATTATTATACCTTTGAGAGTTTTATTAAACCTCTCAACCAGTACATTTGTTTGTGGATGATAGGGTGTGGTGAACTTGTATGTCACACCACATTCCTTCCACATGGCCTTTAAGTAAGCAGACATGAAATTGCTTCCCCTGTCTGATACCACCTCTTTTGGGAAGCCCACTCTGGAAAATATTCCCAGGAGGGCCTTTGCCACTGCAGGAGCTGTAGTGGTCCTTAGAGGAATTGCTTCAGGATATCTTGTGGCATGGTCCACCACCACCAAGATAAACCTATTGCCTGAAGCAGTAGGAGGGTCAAGGGGGCCAACTATGTCAACCCCTACCCTTTCAAAGGGCACCCCAACCACAGGTAGTGGAACAAGGGGAGCCTTTGGAGTGCCACCAGTCTTGCCACTGGCTTGGCAGGTCACACAAGACTTGCAAAAATCTTTAGTGCCCTCTGAAATCCTAGGCCAGTAAAACAGGGGGACAGGCCTTTCCTATGTTTTGATCTGGCCCAAATGCCCAGCCAAAGGAATGTCATGTGCAAGAGTTAGGAGGAATTCTCTGTACTGCAGGGGAATGACCAATCTCCTGGCTGCTCCAGGTTTTGGGTCCCTTGCCTCGGTGTACAAGAGGTTGTCCTCCCAGTAAACTCTATGTGAGTCACTGACATCCCCATTTTGCTGCTTGACAGCTTGCTGTCTGAGACCCTCTAATGTGGGACAGGTTTGCTGTGCCACACTCAGCTCTTCCCTGGCAGGCCCTCCTCCACCCAAAAGCTCAGCAGTGTCTGCTGCCAGCTCATCTGGTGAAAGTTCTGCAAAGGGAGGAAATTCTTCTTCCTCAGAAGGAGGATCATCTGTAGAGAGAGGGATAGTGGGTAGGGATTTACCCTTGATACCCCTAGCTTTAGGGGGCACTTGGTCCATTGTTTCAGGATCCAAGTTACCCTGTCCTTTTTGCTTTTTGGCCTGAGCCCTTGTCAAAGCAAAATATGCCCAGGAATGCCCAGCATTGCTGCATGAGCCTCCAACTCCACTTCTGCCCAAGCTGATGTCTCTAAATCATTCCCTAGTAGGCAGTCTACAGGTAAATCTGAGGCAACCACAACTTTCTTTGGACCAGTACCCCCCCCCCAGTTGAGATTCACAACAGCCATGGGGTGGCTAAGAGTGTTGATATGAGCGTCTGTCACTTGGTACTGCTGACCAAGTAGGTGTTGTTCAGGGTGGACCAGTTTCTCTATGACCATAGTAACACTGGCACCTGTGTCCCTGTAGGCCTGAACCTCAACACCATTTATTAGGGGAAGTTGCTTGTACTTATCCATATTAAGGGGACAAGCAACTAAGGTGGCCAAATCAATGGCACCTTCAGAGACTAAAACAGCCTCTGTGATCTCCCTAACAAGACCAACCACAACTACATTGCCAATAGTGAGCCCAGCTACACCCTTGGATTGGCTATTTGTAGGTTTGCTCCCACGACCACTGCTATTACTAGGGGCACTAGAATTTGCAGCAGGGGTTGTGGTAGTGGGAGGTTTGGTGTTTTTCTTTGGACAACTGGAATCAGTTGCCCAATGGCCTTTGACTTTACACAAATAACACCAAGGCTTTTTAGGTTGATTATTGGAAGAGGATTTGGACCCACCACCCCCACCAGAGGATTTTTGTTGGCCTGATGAAGACTCAGTATTTTTACCTTTGTCCCCACCCTTGTCAGAAGGCTTACCATCCTTCTTCTTGCCAACCTTGTCACCCCCTGTATGAACTTTTCTGTTCACGCTTGTTCTGACCCACTTGTCTGCCTTCTTTCCCATTTCTTGGGGAGAGGTCAGATCCGAGTCCACTAGGTATTGGTGCAACAAGTCAGACACACAGTTATTCAGAATATGCTCTCTCAGAATAAGGTTATACAGGCTTTCATAGTCAGATACTTTACTGCTATGTAACCACCCCTCCAAGGCCTTCACTGAACAGTCCACAAAGTCTGTCCAGTCTTGAGAGACTCTTTTCTGGTGTCTCTGAACTTAATCCTGTATTGTTCAGTGGTTAAGCCCGATCCATCCAAGAGTGCATCCTTCAAAACTGTAAAAGTGTTAGCTTCACTTTCTCTAACAGTAAGGAGCCTATCCCTACCCTTTCAAGTGAAAGATAGCCACAATATAGCAGCCCACTGCTTTTGAGTGACCCCTGTACCATACAGGCCCTCTCAAGTGCAGCAAACCACTTGTTGATGTCATCCCCCTCCTTGTAAGGGGGGACTATCTTGTGCAGATTCCTGGAATTGTGCTCTCTAACAGGATTTCTATCAGGAATACTGCTGCTGCCACCATGGGGTCCAAACCCCAATCTCTGTCTTTCCTTCCCAAGCTCTAGGGATTCCCTATCTAAGGCCAGCTGTTGCTGTTTAAGCATGTCTGGTCTCTTCAACCCTCAACTTTTTGAGTTCCCTTTCTAACAAGTTATCCTCAGGGTGGGTGGATTGGGAATGCTTTGACACAGAAGACAAGTTGGAAACTACAGAGGGGGATTTGTCCCTAACTGACTGAACTCTAGAAACCTGGCCTCTAGGAATAAAGGCGTCCCTACTGTGATGGGAACCTCCATTGCTACCAACATTACTGGGTGTCCTGCTAGGGGGCAGATCCTGTTCAGAACCCTCCCCACCTTCCTCAAGGTGTCCTCCTGAGTCAGAATGGGAACCTTCTATTAACCTCTCATCTGATGGGCCTGCTTGGGAGTCATCATTTACAATAAGCATGTTAAACAAAAACTCTTTTGTAGGGTTCTTTCCTATCACTAAACCTCTATCTAAGCAGAGACTCCTTAGGCTCTTGTAATTCAAATTGTCATAAGTTGTATTGACAGTTTTAAGAGCTGAATCTACCACAGACATGATAGCAAAAGGTTTAGAAATAGTGAGAAGGAAGAAATAGTTTCAGAACTTTTTAAAGAACAGAGAAAAATACTTTTTCTAACTTTGAGAAAACTTTTAGAAGTTTTAGAAAACATTTCAGAACTTTGTAAAAAGTTTGAAAGAAGAAAAGCAAAACTTTTTGGTTAAGTGTACATACACTGAACTGTTTTGTATATGATTCTCTTATGAAAAGTACACAATGACAAAGTGGTAAGTAGTTACAAGTACTTATCCCACCGCTGCACAACCAATGTAGGAGGCTGGCCTGGCTTGTAGTGGGTACCAGAGGTACTTACACCTTGTGCCGGGTCCAGTTATCCCTTATTAGTGTAGAAGAGGCGTTTCTAGCAGCTTAGGCTGATAGAAGGTAGCTATGGCAAAGCAGCTTAGGCTGAACTAGGAGACATGTAAAGCTCCTACTATACCACTTGTATCATATGCACAATATCATAAGAAAACACAATACACAGTTACTAAAAATAAAGGTACTTTATGTTTATGACAATATGCCAAAAGTATCTCAGTGAGTATCCTCAGTAAGAAGATAAGTTATATACACAAGTTATATGTACACAAACCAAAGTTAGGTAAGTAATAGCAAGAAAAGTAATGCAAACAGTGTAGAATTACAATAGATTACAATAGGGGCACATAGGTATAGGGGCAACACAATCCATATACTCCAAAAGTGGAATGCGAACCACGAATGGACCCCAAACCTATATGAGCTTGTAGGGTGTCGCTGGGACTGTAAGAAAACAGTGAGGGTTAGAAAAATACCCCACCCCAAGACCCTGAAAAGTAGGAGTAAAGTACACCTACTACCCCCAGAGAGCACAGAAGTCGTGATGGAGGGATTCTGCAGGAAGAACAACCCCCAGCAATGCAACAACAGTGGATTTCCAGACCTGAGTACCTGTAAGACAAGGGGACCAAGTCCAATAGTCGTGACAGTGTCGAGAGTGGGCAGGAGCCCAGGAAATGCCAGCTGAAGATGCAAGGAAGCTGCCACCGGTTGGAAGAAGCTTGGAGTTCTGCAAGAAAGAAGAAGACTAGGGACTAGGGACTTCTCCTTTGGAAGACGGACGTCCTACGTCGCGATGAAGCTTGCAGAGGTGTTACCACGCAGAAAGACCGCAAATAAGCCTTGCTAGCTGCAAGGGTCGCGGAAGAGGTTTTTGGGTGCTGCTGTGGCCCACGAGGGACCAGGATGTCACCACTTGGAGGAGGAGACAGAGGGGGTGCCCAGCAACTCAGGGAGTCCTCGCAGAAGCAGGCTGCACCCGCAGAAGTACCCCAACAGGCACTTAGAAGAAAAGTGAACCGGAGTCCACGTGAAGTCACAAAAGGGAGTCCCATGACGCCGGAGGACAACTCAGAAGGTTGTGCACTGCAGGATGGAGTGGCGGGGACCCAGGCTTGGCTGTGCACGAAGGAAATCCTGGAAGAGTGCACAGGAGCCGGAGCAGCTGCAAATCACGCGGTACACAGCTTTGCAGTCTAGCGTGGGAAGGCAAGGACTTACCCCCACCAAACCTGGACTGAAGAGTCACTGGACTGTGGGAGTCACTTGGACAGAGTTGCTGTGTTCCAGGGACCACGCTCGTCAGGATGAGAGGGGACCCAGAGGACCATTGTTGCAGTCTTTTGGTGCCTGCGTTAGCAGGGGGAAGATTCCGTCAATCCATTGGAGAGTTCTTTGGAGCTCTGGTGCAGGGTGAAGGCAGGCTACCCCCAGAGCATGCACCACCTGGAAACAGTTGAGAAAGCCGGCAGGATTAGGCGCTACAATGTTGCTGGTAATCGTCTTGCTACTTTGTTGCAGTTTTGCAGGCGTCCTGGAGCAGTCAGCGGTCGATCCTTGGTAGAAGGTGAAGAGGGAGATGCAGAGGAACACTGGTGAGCTCTTGCATTCGTTATCTGAAGAATTCCCCAAAGCAGAAACCCTAAATAGCCAGAAAAGGAGGATTGGCTACAAAGAGAGGTAAGAGCCTATCAGAAGGAGCCTCTGATGTCACCTGCTGGCACTGGCCACTCAGAGCAGTCTAGTGTGCCCCCAACACCTCTGTTTCCAAGATGGCAGAGGTCTGGGACACACTGGAGGAGCTCTGGGCGCCTCCCCTGGGAGGTGCAGGTCAGGGGAGTGGTCACTCCCCTTTCTTTTGTCCAGTTACGCGCCAGAGCAGGGCTGAGGGATCCCTGAACCAGTGTAGACTGGCTTATGCAGAGATGGGCACCATCGGACATATAGGTGACTTATAAGTTACTTATGTGCAGTGGTAAATGGCTGTGAAATAATGTGGGCATTATTTCACTCAGGCTGCAGTGGCAGGCCTGTGTAAGAATTGTCAGAGCTCCCTATGGGTGGCAAAAGCAATTCTGCAGCCCATAGGGATCTCCTGGAACCCCAGTACCCTGGGTACCTCAATACCATATACTAGGGAATTATATGGGTGTACCAGTGTGCCAATGTGAATTGGTAAATTTAGTCACTAGCCTGTTAGTGACAACTTTGGAAAGCAGAGAGAGCATAACCACTGAGGTTCTGGTTAGCAGAGCCTCAGTAAGACAGCTAGGCATTGCACAGGGAACACATACAGGGCACATACTTATGAGCACTGGGGCCCTGCCTGGCAGGGTCCCAGTGACACATAGACTAAAACAACATATATACAGTGAAATATGGGGGTAACATGCAAGGCAAGATGGTACTTTCCTACAATGATGCACAAGTGATAAACATTTGCTGAAACTTGCTTCCCACACATTATCATTTGTGTGCTATAGAGGTTATTGGTGATACTGTATGTCTGTGCAAATTTAGTGTCCGTTTCAATGGAAAATGTGCTATGTGTAAATGACTGTTAGTGTGCTACCACTCTATGCCTTAGCAACTTATTTGTGAAAGTCTGCCTCAAAATGCACCACCAAACACACATTACACCCTAATGACCCTCCTGCTGAATGAGTGTGGCTCATTTGCTGCATTTTTTTCATAATCCTTATGACTTATTTTTACAGTTTTATAAGCGCAAACCCAACTTGAAGGTACTGGAACACTTTACATGAGCACCAGTTACATTACACAAGGTCTCATTCATTTTTTTTAGGTACTGGGCGATTAAGGGCCTGATTAAGAGTTTAGTGGAGAGGGTTACTCAGTCACAAATATGATTGATATCCTGTCCGCCGTAGTATGATCCCATTACAGCCTATGGAGATCGTAATACACCAGACAGGCTATCCATCAAGTTTGTGATGGATTAACCAATCCGCCAAACTCTAAACCAGGCCTTGAATGTTTTGTCAAGAATCATAGGATGTGGAGGCAACACCATGACTCGTATCAGGTCCCCCAGTTTCAAAGTAGGCAGTACTGCCTGTAACGCCAAATCCTCTACCTGACTACTGTGATGTAACATTGATGGCTGCACCCCCACTCTGAAAATTGTTCCAGATCCTCCGGATTTAGAGGTCCCTCATCACATTATGCAGGTGGTGGGGACATCATATTTTGTTATGCCACTGCTTTCATGTTGTGTACCCTTCTTAACTTGGTGTATAACACATATTAAATTTGGACTCACATGTTGTGATATCCTTATCTGTATACCAAGTTCAACCAAAATAATGCATATTCATAATTAATTCTGCAAAACACACACAGTCAACAACAATACACCTCAAATGATTAAGGAAAGATTTTGATTTTTTTTTTTCATAAATGGTCTCTTGCTATTTGTGTGAAAGATACACAAGTTATTGTTTTGTTCCTAATAACCTATTTGGCACGTTTCTATGGCCAGTGATGAGATTTTAGATTAGTGAACCAAAACGAGTTTTTCCCAACTAATACAGAGTTTTCATTTCACAGGTACCTACAAAGTTTCCATTGCCTTGCATTGATGGCCCGGTTCCAAGTGGGTCAAATCATTACTCAACACAACCACACTCCAAGCGGAAGCGTAACAAAGGCCCCACAGCCCCTGCAGTGCAGGGTGGGGGCGGGCTCCAGGGGTCCCCCTCAGCACGGAATACTGTGCACAGGTGGCAGGCCCCTGACTGGGTCCGGGGGGTGCCCTCCAGGCACTTTTCAGGTGGACCCTCTCAAGTTTTGTTACGCCACTGACTCCATGGCATCAAAATCCCACCTCATATCTAAAGACAGAGCTGAAGCATCATATGAGTTGTAAGCCAACCCAGTGGCGATAAGGTTATCCCAATGAACTTTGTATTAAATCGAAAAAGGTTATTCATAGCGGTGAACACATAGCATGTTTATGCACCAGTCATAGCAAATCATAGCATCTTGTCATCCAAATGTGACTGCGGTGTGGGCCTATAACACGGGTTCAGGGTCTTTAAGGCTATATTATATGCCAGAAAAGTTGCTTTGTAATATCAGAAACAAAGTTGCTAAAACAATGGAAACAAATGATTCCTGTTAAAGGCAATAACTGCAACTGACTTAGCTTAATTGCATTTGGCCTCAGTACTCCGAATGAATCAAGTGGCTCATATTCAACTAAGTAGGAGACGTATCCCATATGCTCATGTATTCTTTCCCACAATATGGTCAACTGCCATGACGAAGTTAAGGGAAGCATAACAAGTGGATGTGTCTGTATCTAATTGCACATCTCAGAGAGTGCTTCGCTAGTCACGCAAGTATTATGAATGGCGGAACATGGATTCAAGAACCCCATTTTGGATATGCAACTCAACTTATTCTCATGAGTCTTTCGTTTTAGGTGTTCAAGGAGAACTTTAGCAAACACTTTTCCTGTCTGATTTATGATTGCCAATGAGTTGTAGTATAAAGCTTGTAGAACTGGGCCTTTTTGTGCATAGTGATCAATATCGATCCACTCCAAGATTGCGGCAGTCAGTTTGTCTCCCCACCAAAAGAAGAGGTGGACCATCTGAGAGAGGATGTAACAGGTGAATAGAGATGGGCTAGCTATTTCTGTACACAACTTTGTGCATTCTCAGGGTGTTTGTTATTTATTCCAAACATTCCTTATCCATTTCAACAAAGGAAAAGAGCTGTGAGAAGAAGCTGCTACCCCATCATGCGACTCGAGAACATGATATACCCATAATTTTCCCCAAATTAGGTTACCAACAAGCTGACAATTGGTATGTGATATGCCCTTTGTGACCAACTTTCAGAAGAAATCTATATCTTTATTACTGATTTACATTAACATTATTTCAAAATTCCGTTTATTAGAGCATTTGGTTAAATATGTTATTATCTGCCTGGGATGAATTCCCTCTAAAGGCCACAACAGGCAGGTTGATATAATTGTTTCTATGTCTTACCCGGAAAAGTCTCATGAATTGTGGGACAAATGTGCACCCGACTTCTACCTCTGTGTTGTACCAACTGGAGCAACAGTGAACTGCCACTTTGATGATTTATCCTCAGCACAGTACATTAAACACTACTATTTCCTTAATGCCACCTGATCCAAGGGTAAGCTGAAATGTAATTCCTAGATATTTCTTTAACAATGGAACTCACTAAAATGCCTTAAAAAACATAAAATGCACTGGGGCTTCTCTCACGTAGGGGATATTTCTTTCAGATGAAAAACAAATGCCTGAAGAAGGGATCTCTGTGGCTTGAAAAGCTATAAAACAAATATAAATGTTAGCCCCGAAAACGGGAATCTTTATTGTTGCTTTGATGTCCTTCTCTAGTACATATCACAGAGGAAGAGCTGGAAGGCTTGTACTTCCTATGGTTAGAAAATTCCACAAGTGTAACAATCACACACTGATTTTTTTCCATTTGAGTGCTCCATCTTCTGGAAGGATGTACCAGCGGCTCTTTGATCCAAGAAGCCACCACGACCACAATGTATTTAAAAACCTTGTAGGATTAGGTCTCAGACAGATTAAACCTCTTGTGTTGGAAGTTCTGCCAGCTGAAAATGACTCCACAGTCCAAATTTGGGGAGTGGGTTACAGTGTAGCATTAGCTTGTAGTGAAATTCTTTTCTAATATTAGGACCCGCTGCTCCTACTATTCCGAAATAAGGTCAAAGCCCACCTGTTGCCTCTATTCCAAGCCTAACATCAGCGGATGATATCATATGTGTATATATGGCTGGGCTGCTTCCTCCAGACAGGCCGCACTTATTGTTCAACTCCCTTCTAGGTTTTACCGAGAATTTAGGGCCGTCTTCTTGTCTTTCTTATTACCAATGGTGCCTCCAGTTCATTACATCTGTAGAAAAAAACAAGCAAAGATAAAAAATAATCAGAGGAGCTTTCTTACTTACACACTCGGTTACTTTATGCATTGTATTTTAACAGCCTATATGGCACTTCATTAAAATGTGCATTGCGGCAGAAGTGGTTCATTGGTTTAGTTAAATGAAAGGCTAGCCATGTTGCATTCCCTTGAATTGAGTCCATTTATTTGCATGTGCAAGGAACATTTGCTGCCGGTGACTGCGCGAGTTTTTCTCTCCGCAACACACGTGCAAGAGCATCAGTGTATGAGCTTCTAGAGCTGTCACCGTGTCCATAAGACATAGGACATGGTTAACCTTTCTACCCATAACTACATCGATACATAAACATACATAAGTTGATACATTCATAAATAACCAAGAGGGGGAGAGGAGAACTTTAAAGCGTACCTCATTGGCAGAACATGTGTTACTATGCCGGGGAAGTGGTGCGCCGCCCAGATGCAATGACGTGGGTAATTTGACCAAAAGAGGCTGTCTCCCTCATTTCCCAATTTATTTTGGTGAACTTGATGCTTTACTTTTAAAATTACGAGCTTCTAAAGTTACCATATGGTTTTTAAGCAGGAAATCGGTGAATTCTAACTGAGGAGAAAGAGTGTACAATAGAGAGAAGGTAGAGGGACGGGGGGAGAGGGGCGTCTTAATGGCGCAGTTCATGCAGAAGGTGTAGGTGTGAAACCACCGATAGAGATTTGCACTGAATCAGATAAACACACAAACTCGTACACACTGGTTTCTAAGGAAGTTGCTTCTTCCTGTCAGTTACTAAGCGACTTTGTTTCACCCAGATCTGTTGTGGCAAAAAAAACAGTTAATCAGAAGGCCAGCCTGAGAGTCGCGCCACAATGTACAGCTGTGAATAGTTACAACTATGCTATACTATGATATTTACAATGAGGCCAGTTTTTGCAAAGTTTGACAGTGCAGAGGCAAACTCATATAGAGAGCCTTCACCTCACCCAAGTGTGCTCCTCAACGACAGTAAAGGTTTGTCACATTCCCAGTTGCAGCAAGGAGTGAAAGGAATGAGCAAGCCACTGAAATTAAGAGCATTCACTGTATGATCAGATTCTCATTAAAACGAACGCCGGTGGTGTTCAGAAAAAGCTGATCAAAAGAACGGACAATAATTAGAGGTCCACAATACCCGAATTGTTTTTGGTATAAAGATGCCTAATGAGAGGTGTGGTCTAATAGTTATAATTCAGACAATTGAAGACATGGTGCTGGGATGAAATGTCATATTCCTCACGTGAACAATGTGCACGATTTAGGAAAAAATGATGTCACTGTGATTTAGATCCCAAAATATTTGGAGTCTCTAGCATCAATTCAGTTTGTTGTGGGTCTATGCAAGAAAAACGTGTTCATACGCTCAGAATACCGTAACACATCTGGATGCGATGCCTGATATCTTTACATGGACCAGCTTTCACCCAATCTCACATTACCCGACGAAGCTGTTCCTGTTAGTAGGATCCTCCCCTGAATTGTCTGGCCAAGTTCTGTTGCTGAATGTTAGGACTTGCAACAACAGAATTGAAACATTTCCATGCAGAGCTAACAGACAGGTGAGCTCTGTATCAATCCTTAAGAAGAAAAACCTGAATGAAAATCTGACCCATAACTTTTATTGTTATACCCCTACACTTCCTCTCTCGTGTTCATTTCTTTTTTTCTGTCCCGTGGAAAAGATGGTCATATTTCTGCTTTATTAGATGAAATACATGCCATTATATTAGGCAATGATTTCGGTGTGATCTACATGGCATGAATTCTCCAAAGAAGGTTGGCCTAGCACATCATAAGCCCAGCCCGGGGTTAGGTCCTAATGAAGGCACTCACTGTGAATTAGGAGGGTGGGCTATGGTGACAAGATGACAGACTTTTGACGTGATGGTGCTAGCTCGAGCATGACCGCTCGAGTAAATCTTTGGAACAGAGAATTTTAAAATGTAAGTGTCTAGAC
Organism: Pleurodeles waltl; assembly: GCF_031143425.1. Classification (NCBI taxonomy): domain Eukaryota; kingdom Metazoa; phylum Chordata; class Amphibia; order Caudata; family Salamandridae; genus Pleurodeles; species Pleurodeles waltl. The sequence goes on along the minus strand of NC_090446.1, from coordinate 1,325,864,880 downwards.
TCTATTGCCTAATAAAAATGAAACATCCCTTGAGAGGGAATTAAAGAGATTTTACTCCCTCCAGAGATGCATATCTTGAAGAATCAGAAGAGGCGCATATGATGCCTTTCAAATCTCCTTGGAAGTATAGGGGTCAAGTAGGTTCTGTGGATATAGTGTAGAAGTAAGTTGATCTGGCAGCTTCTCATAATTTCCTAATGGTGTACATAGCTGACCAACATGACCCCCTTCTTCTCTTAGCATGTGGTTGTTAACCAGTTGTCGATTTAGAACCTGGAGCAACAGAGTACATTTTAATAACAACTAAGGGCCATATTTGCAAGAGCTGGAACTTTTTTTGACGCAGCAGCAGCACATTCAGTGCTCCATATTTACAAAGTGATGCGTTAGGCAAAATATGTCATGTTTCTATCCCATGCATCAATTTTAATCTGCGCTACAAACGACTACTTCAGGTTAAGTTAATCATATACAAGGTAGGCGTGCCCTCCTAAAAACCCATGTAGAACTGACGCATCCATACTTACAAGTTTTTGGGAAAGTGACGCATCATTGGCAAATGACCAAAATACATAAAAAATCCTATCCCTGCTTAACCCAGCCATAACAATGATGCAGTGGCTTTTCAATATTGATCTGACCAGCTGAAGTCACTTTACACAGTAGAATATGTCTGTATTTCACTCCCCCTCTACAAGTAGTGGGTCCACTCATGGCAATCATGGCGTAGGACCCCTTGATCAAGCTGGGACCACAGCACCTATGATTCCGTTATCCTCTGCAGCAAGGCTACATGACGTTGTGTATGGTTTCCAAGGGACAGGCTAGGATTGTCACTTATCAATGGAGGAAGGAGTCCTCAAGTTCAGGTCTGTGAACTCCGAAAGGAAAACAGGTAAGTACACATATAAGGTAGGGAATACATGTATTTCCACTTCACATTCCAACATATACTTGTATTCCCCTACATTACGCTGTCACTCACTGAATCATACATATGCAGGTCTCTACATACACATGAGTACATTATGCCCACTGTAATGTGACACATAGACATACTGCCTGCATACACTCCTACATCCAGGACCAATGTAAAAGTGTAGATGGTGATATTCCACTATTTTACAGTCTTTTACAATGGTTCTAAAACATTAGGCTACTTGCGTCATTTCAAACTGATGCAGCACCTCTAAATTTTGACATCGCTGAAGTTGTGTCAGTTCTGAGGCCAACTTCAGTGATGCGCCACTTTTGGGGCAGAATAATTATGTCAAAGCTCCCACAGATGCGTCAGGATTTTTGATGCACCTTGGTCCTTGTGCCATGGTGCCCCATATTATATACATGGCACATCCATGGTGTTGTAACGGATTCCTGTGCATCGCAACTGTTTTTGATGCATCACTGCTGCAACACAGCAATGCATAATTTCTTGAAAATATGTCACTAAGGGCCAGATGTAGGAAGCGTTTTCCATGGGGCAAACTGCAAAATTCGCAGTTTGTGCCATGCAAAAATGCGCATCGTGATGCACCATCCCATTTTGCGAGTCGGTACCGACTCGCAAAATGGGAATGCGACTCGCAAATAGGAAGGGATGTTCCCCTTCCTATTTGCGATTCGCACCACGATGCAGAATTGCTTTGTGACCACAAACGTGGTGGCAAAGCAATTCGCAGTTAGCACCCAGGTGAAGTGGGTGCTAACTCATTTGCAAAAGGGAAGGGGTCCTCAGGGGACCCCTTCCCCTTTGTGAATGGCGCCAAAAATATTTTTTCAGGGCAGGCTGCCTACTCTGAAAAAAATGAAACCAAATGGTTTCATTTTCCCGAGTGTATTGCAACTCATTGTCCTTTAAGGAAAACGGGCTGCAATACAAAAAAATACAAAAAAACTGCTTTATTAAAAAAGCAGTCACAGACATGGTGGTCTGCTGTCTCCAGCAGGCCACCATCCCTTGGAGTGCAGGGACTCGCAAGGGGGTCGCAAATTGCGACCCACCTCATTAATATGAATGAGGTGGGTCTTTGCGACCCCCTTGCGATTCGCAGGTGGTGTCAGGGACACCATTGTGCATATGGTTTTGCGATTCGCAAATTGCGAGTCGCAAAACCATTTCTACCTACATCTGGGCCTAAGTTTGCAACAACAATTTAGCCTGAAAAATGGTAATCCCAACAAAACTATTGACTTAATTTTCTTCAGCCAACATTATTATTTCCATTTTCTTACTTTATTGTTCATTCCATCTAGAGCGCTTCTTTTTCTTGACTGCCATGGCTCTTGTCCTGTAGTCCTTGTGCCATTACTGCCTGTTGCTACTTCAGCCTACCTTTGTATACATTATGCTGCCGGCCTGGGAGGCCCACCCAGCTCTCTTCTGTTACTTCTTGCAGACCCTCCACCTTTCCACCTTCTTGATTAGCCTTTTACTTTTATTTGACAAACTTTCCCCACCCCCATTTCAAGCCCATACCATGGTACACCTGGCTTGTCTTACTCCACAACCAACTGCTTTGCATATCACACCCACCATGTTCCTGTCCGGCTTCTGCCTCCAGTCTGCAACACACCCACCATGTTCCTGTCCGGCTTCTGCCACCAGTCTGCCAAACCACCTTCTCAGTAAAGCCCAGTTCAGTGTATGGTGAAAATTGCCATATTATAATTGTGCAACCAAACTTCACCTAATGGGAAAGGAACTCTAAAGCCCTTGTTTAGACTTTAGTGGGCACACCACCTCTACCTGGGCCTAATTATCTCACTACTATTATTAGAAGTAATTGTGCTCAATTACGGATGTGGCCTGGCTGTGGCTCATGGATATCAATATGATGCTGCAGACACCTTCACTGCTTATGTTCCTGTTCGAACATTTGTCAAATCCTGGGCCCTGGAAAATTCCCGGGATTGACCATCACCGTCCACCTTACAGTGCTGTGCCGTGTGGAAAAGAATCCCTGAGATTCCCCGGATCCAGAGGTCCTAAGGCAGAACGGAAATAGTAATGATTATCTTCCCTTGTGTGTGCTACTGCTCCACGAAAAAGGAGGAATCCTGGAGATTCCCCTGGCAGTACCACCTAAGTGCATAGTATCAGCAAGGGACTCTCTGAAACTTCCCATTGGTGTTGGTGAGTGTTGGTGAGTGCTTACCCAACTGAGGGATGGTAATCCTAGGAATTACTATGGTGCCTGTGGGCTCAGGCATAACAAGAGTATCCCTGGGGGTGCTCTCCGATCCATGAGACTGCTTTTACTGGGTCTGAGCAGGTGCGCCTCACTGCCACCATCCTTCCTACTTCATTCTTACGTGCCTGAGAGCTTGAAGGCCATTTGCAGTGGCATAGGCGGTCATAACACCACCTGGTGGAGACAGCACCACCTTGTATTTGGTTGCTGGATAGTGATATTTGTAACTTGGTAGGGCGGAAGCTGTCAGTTCTCTCCTCCAAGGTTTAAAATAGTGCTTACATGTTGATATTGATAAAAGGGGGGAGTCCTGCGTTTATGGTCATGCACAAACCACAGCACCTGTGGAACGGTTACACACTGGTAACCAGGGATAAACACCATTTAACTATGCTTTTGTCCATACATTTGCCTGGATGAGGTGAGGATGTTGGAGATATTGGCTAAAGGGAATACAGTGTAGTATAAAATAGACACAGTCTGGGGAAACCCATAAGGAGCCTAAAAATAAAAATAGTTTTGGGTCTTGTACTTTGCACATGGATCATCGATTCCCACTGATGGAATGGCAAAGTACACCAACATTTCTGTTACTGGATGTGTAAAGTATAGAGAGCTAGCCCCAGAAAAATAACTTAATGAAATAAAATGATATTATTTTTTAAATAGTCCACACTTTTTTCTAATTTGTTTATGCTTTCTACAATGCATACAGTACCCAGACATAGGGTTATACAGTCTGTGTATGTTCTAAATGTAGTAGGTTTGCGAATCAGATAGACACTTTTTCATTCTTGTAATGCATTTACATAAAGTAATAATGTTTCTGTTTACATACTGCATTGCTGTATTGAATTTTATAATTTGTACAGTTCTTACTCTCCCTATGTCGAGTGCTGGAGTACTTTCTACATGGGCAGCACGCTCCAGTGTGTGAGTGTGTGGTAGGATATGTGTTGTCTTTGAGCCTTTAAGTGTTTCCACATCATGCGTGATGACGACGAGGTGCAGTTATCGTATTATGGGACGCACACTTCACGGTGTGATGGATAAAGATGTGTGAAAGATGAAGCGCATGGTTTATAATTTGTATTAGGGTGGAAGCTCTAATAAGCTCTGCAGGTTTCTTTATTATGTTAGTAATTGCTTTTATGATTTCATTCTGATTTCCTATGTTGGCTGTGGCAGGAAATGGCCTAATCTGAGATCTTTTGCATCTGTGAAGACAACGAGTGTAGGCAGGAAGTGGAGAATCTGCGATTTGTTCGGATAGACTGTATTGCAGGCATTATATATATATATATATATATATATATATATATATTGTAGGAAGCTGGCTCTGTATATAGTATATCAAAATGAGATACAGTGTGCACAGAGTCCAGAGGTTCCCCAAGAAGCTTGACAGAGGCAATAATAGATAATACTAATGCTCTTTTTGTGGTAGTGAGGTCGAGCAGTTAGGCTTATCAGAGGGTTGTGTCAAGCATTTGTGGTACACGCACAAGCAATAAGTGAAAACACACAATCAATGACTTAACTCCAGGCCAATAGGTTTGTATACAAAAAAATATGCTTTCGTTAATTTATTTTTAGAACCACAAGATTCATTTAGCAGGTAAGTACATTAAATGAAAGGTACTTTGCATAGTAATAGTTGAGACTTTGAATAGATTCAATATTGTACACAGTTTTCATTAAAATGGCAAAAAGCTATTTTAAAAGTGGACACTGCAATTTTCAACAGTTCCTGGGGGAGGTAAGTACAATACAGTTTCAGAGGTAAGTACCACACTTATGGGTTCAATCTTCGGGGTATAGGTAGTCCACTGTGGGGGTTCAAGGCAACCCCAAACACCCAGCACCAGCAACACAGGGCTGGTCAGGTGCAAAGGTCAAACAGGAGCCAAAATAACATGGGCGCCTATGGAGATGGGGGTACTCTGTTTCTGGTCTGCTGGCAGGTAAGTCCCCTGGTTGTCGGAGGGCAGACTAGGGGGGGGTTGGGGGAGTACTGGAGGGGCCACAAGTAGGCACACAAACTACACCCTCAGCGGCACAGGGGCAGCCAGGTGCAGTGTGCAAACAGGGTGTCAGGTTCTCAATAGAACCTAATGGAGGGATCCAGGAGTCACTTAGGTGCTGCAGGCTGGGCACAGGGGGGCCTCTCGGGCAAGCCACCAACTGAGCAAGGGTGTGGGCCGCCTGCTGTTCATTGCTGAACCGGTGGTCGGTTTCTCACGCCCCTGGGGGCTGCGGGTGCAGTGCTTTTTCCTGGCATCGGATATCTTCGTCCCTGGCAGTCGTGGTCAGGGGGGCCCTTGGGATTCCCTCTGCAGGCGTCATCATGGGGGTGCAGGGAGGTCAGCCCAGGGTAGACACGTAGTCGGAGTCGCCTGGGGGTCCTCTCTGGATAGTTGGTTTCTCTGGACACAGGTCGGGAGTGTCGGGGGCAGAGTGTTAGGGACTCACGCTTCTGGAGTGAGGCGGGAGTCCCTTTAAAGATGGATGTCTTTTCTTCTTGTTTGGCACAGCCGCTGCCCATAGGTGTTCTAGGTCCTCAGTGATGCAGGCAGTACCCTGGAGGCTTTTCAGGGGTTGCTGGTCCTGCTGAGCGCGTCGCTTTTCAGTTGCAGAGTCTTCTGCAGTCCTTCTTCTTCTTGTGAGATCATCAGAAATCTGAAGAGCTGGGTTCAGGGTCGCCCCTAAATAGTAAATTTAAGGGTGTGTTAGGGTTAGAGGGCAGTAGCCAATGGCTACTGTCCCTGAGGGTGACTACACCCTCCTTGTGCCCACTTCCTCTGAGGAGGGGAGCACATTCCTATCCCTATTGGTCCTAATCCTCTACAGCAAGATGGAGGATTTCTCAAAGAGGGGGTCACTTTAGCTCTTGTCACCTTAGGGGTGGACCTGGCTGAGAGGGTGACTCCTTGTTTTTCTCATTATCCCTCCGGACTTGCCACCAAAAAGTGGGGGCTTGTCCGAGGGGCGGGCATCTCCACTATCTGGAGTGCCCTGGGGCATTGTAATACCAGGCTTGAGCCTTTGAGGGTCACCGCCAGGTGTTACAGTTCCTGCGGGGGGAGGTGTGAAGCACCTCCACCAAGGACAGGCTTTGTTTCTGACCACAGAGTACACAGAGGCACTCACCCCATGTGGTCAGAAACTCGTCTGGAAGTGGCAGGCACAGACCTGTCAGCCTTGCACTAGCAGTTGGGCTAACATACAGGGGGCATCTCTAAGATGTGTGCATATCTCAGTAAATCCCACATTGGCATCAGTATGGGTTTATTGAGCTGGGAAGTTTGATACCAAACTTCTCAGTATTCAGTGAAGCCATTATGGTGCTGTGGCATTCATAATGACAAACACCCAGACCATATACTCAGTATGGCTACCCTGCACTTACAATGTCTAAGAATTGACTTAGATACTGTAGGGGCATAGTACTCATGCAGCTATGCCCTCACCTGTGGTATAGTGCGCCCTGCCGTAGGGCTGTAAGGCCTGCTAGAGGGGTGACTTACCTATGCCACGGGCAGTGGTTTGTAGGCGTGGCACTCTGAGGGGAGTGCCATGTCTTTTCTCCCCACCAGCACACACAAGCTGCAAAGCAGTGTGCATGCACTGAGTGAGGGGTCCCTGAGGATGGCATAATACACGCTGCAGCCCCTACGCACCTTCCCTGGCCACAAGGCCCTTGGTGCCAGGGGAACCTTTTACAAGGGACTTAACTGTGTGCCAGGGCTGTGCCAATTGTGGAAACAAAGGTACAATTTTAGGGAAAGAACACTGGTGCTGGGGCCTGGTTTGCAGGTTCCCAGCATACTTCCAATCAAAGCTGGCATCGACACTAGGCAAAAAGTGGGAGTGATCATGCCAACAGTGGGACTTTTCTACATATATACACACACCATTATGAAAAGTCAAATGACATGATTTGCCAAGATACACTGAGTTATCATCACCCTTTTCGTCATTATGAGATGGGGGTGGTGTGGGCTCAGAGTATATGACTAGGATCTGCAGGATCTAGTATTGGGTCATTAGCTAAGCTTTCTGCTACAGTCTGTATCTGTGGCATCCAATCACCATCAAGTTTTAAAAAGTTTTTCAATTCATTATGGTATGCAAGGCAAACAATGCATGCTCACAATGCATGCCATAACTCAGATCGTCCACCATCTTTACTTCTTGTTGATTGCTTGTGTTAGAAATGGGGTTTTTGGTTGGCAGTCAGGTTATCCTCTGTCCAAGCAAGAACCCTCACTCTAGTCAGGGTAAGTCACACACAATCCAAAATTATCCTGTGCCCACCCTCTGGTAGCTTGGCATGAGCAGTCAGGCTTAACTCAGAAGGCAATGTGTAAAGTATTTGTGCAATAAATCATACAATAACACCATATAGCACCACAAAAATACACCACACAGTGTTTAGAAAAATATATAATATTTATCTGAATAATTGCAGGTTAAAACGAATAAAGATGCAATGTGAAATTGTAGAGATATCACTGAAAAGTGACATAAAGGGCCTCATTATGACCCTGGCGGGCGGCGGAGGCCTCCCGCCAGGATGCCGCCCTCCAAAATACCGCGCCGCGGTCAAAAGACCGCGGCGGGTATTACAAGTTTTCCCCTGGGCTGGCGGGCGGTTGCTGAAAAACCGCCCGCCAGCCCAGGGGAAAACGACCTTCCCACGAGGATGCCGGCTCGTAATCGAGCCGGCGGAGTGGGAAGGTGCGACGGGTGCAGTGGCACCCGTCGCGTATTTCAGTGTCTGCAAGGCAGACACTGAAATACTTTGCGGGGCCCTCTTACGGGGGCCCCTGCCGTGCCCATGCCATTGGCATGGGCACGGCAGGGGCCCCCAGGGGCCCCGCGCCCCCCCTACCGCCATCCTGTTCATGGCGGCAGGGGGGGTCGGAATCCTCATGGCTGCGGAGCGCGCTCCGCAGCCATGGAGGATTCACACGAGCAGCGGAAAGTCAGCGGGAGACCGCTGACTTTCCGCTTCTGACCGCGGCTGAACCGCCGCGGTCAGAATGCTCGTGGGAGCACCGCCAGCCTGTTGGCGGTGCTCCCGTGGTCGGTGGCCCTGGCGGCCACCGGCCGCCAGGGTCAGAATGACCCTCAAAGTGTCTTAAGTCTTTAAAAAGCAAACAAAGTCTCTTTCAAGCACAAAGTACCTGGTTTAAAGTGGAAAATCTCCACAAAGGGCCGCAGAAGAAGAGATATGTAGAAAAATGATGTGTGCGTCAATTTCTCCCCTGCACACACGGACTTGCGTCGTTATTTTTCACGTGGGGAAGTCGTTCGTCTTTTTCCGGTGCACGGACAGTCTCTTTCTGTGGGTCGTGGGATTACCAGATGTCCCGGGGTCTGTGCGTGGATTCTTCGGCTTGTTTTCCGGCTGCGCGTCGTTCCGGGAGGCTGTGCGTGGAATTCTCGGTCTCATGGCAGGCGTTGCGTCGATTTCCCCTCTGGAAGTCAGGCGGCGTTGTCCTTGCGAGGTTGTGCATCGAAGTTCCGGTCGCCCCGAAGGTGTTGCGTCGATCAACGTCGGTGTGCGGTGATTTTCTCACAGCGGAGCAAGCTGTGCGTCGACATTTTTAGCGCACGAAGAGTCCAAATGAAAAAGAGAAGTCTTTTTGATCCTGAGACTTCAGGGAACAGGAGGCAAGCTCTATCTAAGCCCTAGGAGAGCACTTTTACAGCCAGACAAGAGTTCAGCAAGGCAGCAGGGCAACAGCAAGGCAGCAGTCCTTTGTAGAAAGCAGTCAGGAGTCCTTTAGGCAGCCAGGCAGTTCTTCTTGGCAGGATGCAGGTTCTGGTTCAGGTTTCTTATCCAGCAAGTGTCTGATGAGGTAGGGCAGAGGCCCTGTTTTATACCCAAATGTGCCTTTGAAGTGGGGGAGACTTCAAAGAGTGGCTAAGAAGTGCACCAGGTCCCCTTTCAGTTCAATCCTGTCTGCCAGGGTCCCAGTAGGGGGTATGGCAGTCCTTTGTGTGAGAGCAGGCTCTCCACCCTCCCAGCCCAGGTAAACCCATTCAAAATGCAGATGTATGCAAGTGAGGCTGAGTACCCTGTGTTTGGGGTGTGTCTGAGTGAATGCACAAGGAGCTGTCAACCAAGCCCAGCCAGGCGTGGATTGTAAGGCACAGAAAGATTTAAGTGCAAAGAAATGCTCACTCTCTAAAAGTGGCATTTCTAGAATAGTAATATTAAATCCAACTTCACCAGTCAGCAGGATTTGGTATTACCATTCTGGCCATACTAAATATGACTTTCCTACTCCTTTCAAATCAGCAGCTACCAATTCAATACTGTTTGAGGGCAGCCCCAATGTTAGCCTATGAAGGGAGCAGGCCTCACAGTAGTGCAAAAAAAAATTTAGGAGTTTTACACTACCAGGACATGTAAACTACACAGGTACATGTCCTGCCTTTCACCCACACAGCACCCTGCTCTAGGGGTTACCTAGGGCACACATTAGAGGTGACTTATATGTGGAGAAAGGGGAGGTTTAGGCTTGGCAGGTACTTTTAAATGCCAAGTTGAGGTGACAGTGAAACTGCACGCACAGGCCTTGCAATGGCAGGCCTGAGACAAGGTAAAGGGGCTACTTAAGTGGGTGGCACAACCAGTGCTGGAGGCCCACTAGTTGCATTTAATCTACAGGCCCCAGGCACATATAGTGCACTCTACTAGGGACGTATAAGTAAATTAAATAGTCCAATCAGGTATGATCCAAAGTTACCATGTTTAAAGGGAGAGAGCATATGCACTTTAGCACTGGTTAGTAGTGGTAAAGTGCGCAGAGTCTAAAAGCCAGCAAAAACAGTGTCCAAAAAGTGGAGGGAGGCATGCAAAAAGTTAGGGGTGACCACCCTAAGGCTGTCAGGTCTAACAGCTTGCTTCCAGTGTCCGTTGCAATTTGATGTTTTGTGCATGGTGGGGGAACTCAGTTATCGGCTGCGGCGGCTCCTCCTCTAAGGCAGAGGAGCGTCGCCCCACTGCTTTTTGCAGTGGACGAAAAGGAAAAATGAAATGATAATAACATAACTGTATTATCATTTTATTTTTCCTCTGGGAGCCAGGTTAGGGCTGGCAGGGCTGGAGGAGGGGTGGAGACAGAGTGGTGAGTACACTTAACCACCCGGCTGTATTGAACAGCCGGGAGGAGAAAGTGCACAGGGCCCTACTCCCTGCCTGAGCACCGAAGCAGGGCGCTCAGATCAGTCACGATGCTGCGGTCATTCTGTTGACATCATCGTCGTGATTGGAAGGGAGTCTGGAAGCCTTGTGCTTCTGGAAGTCCGAGGAGGACGGAGGAAGAGACGGAACCGTCTCTCCCAACATAGAGGTATGTTTTTCTCATTTTTTTTTTTTAATACCACCACCCACCCTTCCACCTCCGTTGACCAGTGGCCGCCACTGGTTATGGGGTGTGTTGTGTGAGACTCATGGCATTTCTCGTTCAGTCTTCATGTTTTTATATTATAGTCTTTCTTTTTATGATACACTTATTCCCAGTGCTCGCTGTGCATAGCCTTCAGTCACCTAAGCCCCAAGATGCAATACATGATCATTATACACGTTACTCGTTATGTAATATTTTTATTACTTGATCTACTCATTGAATTTGTCACTTCTTAGAGGGATTTGGAGCATTTGAACATCACCTTTTTAGTATTCATTGTTTGTCTGAAGCTGCAGATATGTCTGTTACTGTTTTGAGAATGGTTATTGTTGCAGATAATATAGTAATATATAGATAATGTATTTAAAAAAACTGTATGCAACAGTATGTATTGTTATATGTCAAATTTTAAATGCAGTGCACATTCTAAGGAATTGAAACCCATATTCTAAAATGTTCGGAAAGCAGCACTATCAGAGTGAAAGCTTTTTTTCTCAGCAATGACTGAAAAAACAAACAATGTGTTAACTATCTGTTTACCAGTTTTTTGCTTGGGGGTGCTAAATGACCTGCAAACTAATTCAAGAATGAATTATGAGAAAAAATTCACAATGAAGCTGTATTTTCTGTACAATATGTGTGTTGAAACCAATAGCAAATATTTAATATGAAGGTTTGCACACTGAAGGTAGATAGATAGATAGACAGATAAATAGATATGCAGAGTGTAATATGAAATGTGTTATCATTCCAGAAATTGGGGAGAGGCCTTGAGTCAGGAGAGATGAAGGCTTAGGTAACTCATTGTGCCCCCACAACATGGTAATAAATCAATTAAAAAAACACATCTGTAGGAAAATGGCTCCTTGTTGCAGTTACCCCCCTCCACACTTTTTGCCTGATATTGATGCTGACTTGACTGAGAGTGTGCTAGGACCCTGCTAACCAGGCCGCAACACTAGTGTTCTTTGCCTAAAAATGTACTGTTGTTTCCACAATTGGCACACCCCTGGAACACAGATAAGTCGCTTGTAAAAGGTACCAGTGATACCGAGGGCCCTCTGACCAGGGAAGGTGCCTAAGGGCTGCAGCATGTGTTGTGTCACCCTAAGGGACCCCTCACCTAACACATCCACACTGCCATTGCAGATTGTGGGGGTTATTACAACTTTGGAGGAGGTGTTAATCCGTCCCAAAAGTGACGGTAAAGTGACGGATATACCACCAGCCGTATTACAAGTCCATTATATCCTATGGAACTCGTAATACGGCTGGTGGTATATCCGTCACTTTACCGTCACTTTTGGGATGGATTAACACCTCCTCCAAAGTTGTAATAACCCCCTGTGTGTGTTGGTGGAGAGAAAAGGGCAAAGTCGACATGGCATCCCCCTCAGGATGCCATTCACACAAAATACTGCCTCTGGCATAGGTAAGTCAACCCTCTAGGAGACCTTAAAGCCTTAAGGCAGGGTGCACTATACGACAGGTGAGGGCATAGCTGCATGAGCAATATGCCCCTACAGCGTCTACATCTATTCTTAGACATTGTAAGTACAGTGTGGCCATATTAAATATATGGTGTGGGACTTTGTCAAAACGAACTCCATAGTTCCATAATGGCTACACTGAAAACTGGGGATTTTGGTATCAAACTTCTCAGAATAATAAACCCACACTGATGGCAGTGTTGGATTTATTAAACAATGCACACAGAGGGCATCTAAGAGATGCCCCTTGTATTTTACCCAATCCTTCAGTGCAGGACTGATTGGTCTGTGCCAGCCTGCCACTGAGAGATGAGTTTCTGACCCCCTGATGTGAGAGCCTTTGTGCTGTCTGACGCCAGTAACAAAGCCTGCACTGGGTGGAGGTGCTTCACACCTCCCCACTGCAGGAACTGTAACACATAGCAGTGAGCCTCAAAGGCTCAGGCTTCATGTTACAATGCCCCAAGGCACTTCAGCTAGTGGAGATGCCCGCCCCCCGGACACAGCCCCCACTTTTGGCAGCAATTCCTGGGAGATAATGAGAAAAACAAGGAGGAGTCATGCCCTGAGCCAGGTCCACCCCTAGGGTGACCAGAGTTGAAGTGACTCCTTCCTTGGAAAATCCTCCAATTTGTTTTGGAGGATTTAGCCCAATACGGATAGGATGTGCCCCCCTCCCTAGAGGGAAGGAGCACAAGGAGGGTGTAGCCACCCTCAAGGACAGTAGCCATTGGCTACTGCCCTGTGACCCTAACACACCCCTACATTCAGTATTTAGGGCTGACCCTGAACCCAGGACTTCAGATTCCTGATGACCTACAAAGAAAAAGGACTGCCTAGCGGAAAACCCCCACAGAGAAGAAAGAAGACAACAACTGCTTTGGCCCCAGCCCTACCGGCCTGTCTCCAACTTCAAAGAACCTGCACCAGCGGCACAACCTGCGGGCTCAGAGACCTCTGCTGACTCAGAGGACTGCCCTAAGGACCAAAGGACCAAGAAACTCCCGTGGACAGCGGCCCTGTCTAAACAAGCAAGAAGAAACCATCTTTAAAGAGACTCCCACCTCACTCCAGAAGCGTGAGTCCCCGCCACTCTGCACCCAACTCCCCTGGCCCGTGTCCAGAGAAACCCATGACGCAGAGAGGACCCCCAGGTGACTCCGACAACGTGTCCACCCTGGGCCATCCTCTCTGCACCCCCACAACGATGCCTGCAGAGGGAATCCTGAGGACCCCCCTGACCGCAACTGCCCGGTGAAAAGAAACCTGACGCCTGGAAGAAGCACTGAACCCGCAGCCCCCAGGCCCATGAAGACCCAACCACCAGTGCAGCAGTGACCAGCAGGAGGCCCTCACCCTTGCCTAGTCGGTGGCTGGCCTGAGAAGCCCCCCTGTGCCCTGCCTGCAACGATTGAGTGACCCCCGGGTCAATCCATTGATTTCTCTCACAAACCCGGCGCCTTGTTAGCCCACTGCACCCAGCCGCCCCTGAGCCGCTGAGGGTGTACTTTGTGTGCCTACTTGGGACCCCACCCCCAGTGCTCTACAAAACCCCCATAGTCTGCTCCCCGAGGACGCAGGTACTTACCTGCTAGCAGACTGGAACCGGAGCACCCCCTGTCTCCATAGGCACCTATGTTATTTGGGCCCCTCTTTGACCTCTGCACCTGGCCCTGTGTTGCTGGTGCTGGCTGTTTAACTTGAACCCCCAATGTTGGGCTGCCTATGCCCCGGAGACTGAACTTGTAAGTGCTTTACTTACCTCAAAAACTAACCTGTACTTAACTACCCCTGGAACTGTTGAATTTTGCAGTGTGTCCACTTTTAAAATAGCTTATCGCCATTTTATGCCAAACTGTGTACATTACAGTTTTTATTCAAAGTTTTATCTATACATATGCAAAGTACCATACATTTAATGTACTTACCTGCAATTTGACTCTTGTGGTTCTAAAATAAATTAAGAAAATATTTTTTTTATCTATAAAAACCTATTGGCCTGGAGTTAAGTCATTGAGTGTGTGTTCTCATTTATTGCCTGTGTGTGTACAACAAATCCTAAACACTACCCTCTGATAAGCCTATCTGCTCAACCACACTACCACTAATAGAGCATTAGTATTATCTATTATTGCCTCTGTCAAGCCTCTTGGGGAACTCCTGCACTCTGTGCACACTATCTCTCACTTTGAGATAGTATATACAGAGCCAGCTTCCTACAACGTCCATTTTATTCTCCGCCCATCTGCATTTGTGGCTTTTGCAATGGCATTTTTTCATGTGTATTTGCTTTAACAAAGTTATTCAACCAAAACCAGGATTTAAGGGGTCAAATTTGCAGAGAAAGGTAAATTCACACTGAAGTGATATTGTGACTACAGGAGAGTTGTTTCCCTGTGTAAAGTAGTTATTACGTGTAATCCGTGAGGCAGTAAAAAGATTTTCCTCATGTGGTTTTGCTGTACTTTGGTAATAAATGTGAATTTGATTTTTGCACTGTAGTGCTAAATGAGCATAGCTAGCTATATATATATATATATATATATATATACACACACACACACATACCTACTCGTGGTTACCAGTATGTAGTTGTAGGACCATAGTTCTATAGAAAAAGCATTTTTGACTTACCTTTATCTTTGATGCCGTTTAACAAATCTTCACAAACTTTTCCACAAAAAGTGTTCCTGTGAATCTTGTTGTACATGAGAAGTTTTGGGGTGCTCCGGCAAGCTCGGGCCGAGAAAGTGGGGGGAGGGTCAAAAAAACTATGTTTTCCATTACAATTCCCAAAGGGATTTTGAATAGGACTACAGTCAGAACGGCTGGATGGAATTACAACAAATTTGGCAGAAAGGTAGCTTTTGGACTTTTTCTTGTTTGGTATAAATCTGTTCAGTACTTTCTGAGATATTAAAAAGAAAATTAAATATAGATATATGGAGTCATGAAGACTTCACAAATACTCCCAATCTGGTGCAGAGATCTGACTGGCTGACGTCAACCAGGAAGTACTGCCAGCCATCTTGAGACTCTGCTTCAGCCTTGGCTCTAGTGCTGGGGACATCCGTGATGTCATTTCAGATGTCATCAGTGATGTCATTAGTGATGTCACTGACCATGTTATGAGTGATGTAATTGCGGTGGCATAAGTTATAGTTAGCTCAGATAACTGCAACTGCTGAATTTCACTGGTTTTGTACAAGTGAAATGTGAGCCTAACTATAATGTCCCTGTAAACTTTGTTTTCATTTTATTATATATATATACCTGTATATATATATATATATATACTTATATATACATATATATATATATATATATATATATATATATATATATATATATATATATATATATTATCCCTGAAAAACAAAGATTACAGGAACAGTATAGTTAGGTTAACTCATGCCCTAAGGTAACTATAACTTGCGCCTTCGTCATTCACAATTTTCTCATCAATGATTGTACTGCAAATGTTACAGAGATATTATCACTGATGTCATAGAAGATGTCATGTGTGATATAATATCTGGGGCAGTTAACAGTGCATGGCACAGGCAACTGCAAAAAAATAAATATTTTGCACACTTCTGTCATTGGGCTATACTTAAGATGCATTTGGGCTCTTTCTCTGGTGTCCATCTTGATAGACTTATTTGTTATGATACTCCCCAATTCCCTCATTTACTGCAGTATTCTCAGTAAAAAAATGGTCTCCGTTTTCGACTTCGATTCCATCAAGATGGTGTTCAGATATGCCACGCTTTTAATCTAAGATTCACTTTAAATTATAGTAAGAAGAGTGTAGAATTATTGGACCTGACAGTGTCCATTGAGAACAATACTTTTATCACCAAACTTTTCAGAAAAGCCACGACAGGTATCTCCATTTTACATGCATTAAGCAGTCATCCCCAAATTTGAAATGAAGTATACCTTGCAGCGTAATTCTTAGGGCCAAAGGAAAGTGTACTAAAGAGGAAGACTATCAGGTGATTAAAACCCAAATGACTGAGAGACTGAAAAAGTATGCATGAAGTAAAGTGGGTATCAGAGCAGATCAGATGAATAGTGAACAAACACTTTTCAATTCTACTGCCAATGAACTATTGGCAGTAGAATTGAAATGAACCAATCCGTTTCATCATGAAATATACTAAGCAATCTAACCAGCTGAGAAACTTTTTGAAGAGAAGATGGGATGACTGAAGAGTGATCTGATTTTAAAAGAGAAAGTGGGGACACCACTGTCTCTTTCTTTTCAAAGGAATACGTCTTTGAGAGATCTGTAGGTTCACAGTTACCTGCCATCTAAATCAGGGAATTGTTTAGAACAAGTATGTGGTTTCAGGTGCTGTGGACAATGTAAAGCATATAACTATAGTCAAAATGTAAAGGAGATCACTTTAACTGTATGCACAAAAGGTGGAGAATAACGAAGTTGATCACATGCAAAACAGACTTTGTAGTATATGATATTGTGTGTTACTGCAACAAATGGCATATAGGGTCTACCATCTTCCCTGAGAGGAGACGGATCGTAGATAGTTGGTGTGCCACAACAAACAATGACCACAGCTAGAGCACAGCTAAACATTTTAACGATCTACAGGAAGGGGATTGGAAGCAGGCCAACAGAATAACAGTTTAGGATTGATATAATACCATCCAAGCCAACCGGGAATGAGCAAAAGAAAACCCTGACACGTGTTTCGCTATCATTATAGCTCATCTGAGAAATGTAGCTTTGTCCAGACACAAGGGAGCACCCTGTACAAGTCAAAACAAAACCCTTCCAGGGTTAGAGTGACGCATTTATTCGCCACTCTCTACCCTGAAACGGTGCCATCCAGGGTGAGCTAGAAAGGAACAAAATGGGTCATCACGACCGTGGCGGTCGGTGATAATATGGCTGTAAGTACTGCCAACAGGCTGGTGGTACTTATCGCCATATTATGACATTGGCTGGTTGGCTGACACCAACCCACCAATGTACCACTCCGACCACCACGGAGGTAACAGCCGCCGGACTGGAGATATCCATCTCCAGCCCGGGGGCCGTCACTGTTCCACCTGCGGGATTATGGCCCTGCCTACCGCCATGGTTTTCATTGCTTCCTTAATGCCACGAAAACCATGGCGGTAGGCACTATCAGTGACAGGGAATTCCTTCTCTGTCACTGATAGGAGTCTTCCCACCTCCACCTCCAATTAGCCCCCCACCCTTCCATACCTCTCCAAAGCCCCCCCACCCCCTACATTCCCGCCCCCTTCACACACACACGCATACACACTCCCATTCCCACATGCATCCATGCATGCATACATCCATTCACACACACATCCGCACACACTTTCAAACATACACCCAGACACGCATTCACATAACACAACATACACGCACTCACACCTCCATACATGCACACACGCATTTAACATGCAACACACACCCTCATCCACGCATACTCAAACTTTCACACACACCCCCACACACACAACACCCCCCAACACCCTCTCCTGTCAGAAACCCAACATACCTATGTGCAGGGGGTCCTCCAGCAGGAGATGGGACGGGGCGCTGCTGCCACCAGCAGCGCCCGCCAACAGAACACCGTCAGGCCGTATTATGGGTTATAATACAGCTGGCGGCGGTCTACTGGCGTGGCGCTGCTGCTGGCAGCAGCGCCACCTTACCGCCATCCGCCGGCATGGCCACAGCTGGGTTTCCGACATTCTTCTGGTGGAAATCGGCTGTGGTCATAATACAGCGGATGTCTTTTAGCAGCTGCAACAGTCTTTTGGTGGCAGTCGTTGGGGCGGTAGGCGTTTTTACCACCATTGTCATAATGAGGACCAAAGTATTTTGCCATTTGGTTCATAAGGCTGGAGCTGATGAAAATGTAAAAGAAAGATGGGAATACTGTGGGACAGATGAGAAAGGACATTGTTCTGTCATGTAGGTTCTCGTTATCATAATGAGACTACTGGATTCGGGCCGCAGAATCACTTGTGTTGCGGGGGACTGAGTTTAATCCCACACCAGGTGACATCTGTCGGCCGAATCCGGGTTTTGTTCTGGCTAACTCGCAGTGCCGCATCCCCACCCAAGAGCAGGGATGTTTGGGCAACCGAGCGCATGACACAAATGACTCCTCAGGGAAATCGTGGTTACTCAGATCTCATCCGTTTCTCTCAGTTACATTAGTCTCACATATGCAAGGACAATCAGAGGCAGAGTAAGGTTCAATAAGGTTTTTTTGAAGCAACTGCATCTCAAACAATAAAGCATGCATTGCAATAACTAGGATGATAAAGCATGACAGGATTAAACTTGTGACAAGGAGAGTCAGACACAAAAATAACGCTACCATGTTGTCACTACGTTTTTCAAGAATAGTTCCTATCTATGCTGTGTTAGAGCACAGCATGTTAAGCTCTAATTCTGCCCTTCAGGCTCCCCTAGGAAGACATCATCCCATATACCTGAGCAAGAGGCCTGTAGTCTACATAAGCAGCTGCAGCAAAGCACTCAGCATGCAGTTGTGGTCATCTGGCTAGAATCTCCCTCTAACGTACATGGGTTGAAGTAGTGTTTTTATAATAAAACAGCTAATGTTCCAAGAAAGGATCCCCACGTAAGAGTGTGTATGTTTCTGTGAACATTAGAGATAAAGCGTACCACTTTTGCCGGCAGCCTATCTTACTGCAACCTTGAAAAAAGCACAGAGTGAAAGAAATGTCTTGTTTAAGAACGCAGTGCTGACCTAGACTAAGAACAGCTAGCTAGAGAAAATAAAACAAGACCGCAAATGTGGCTATTGTTAAAATAATATAACAAAGCTAAAATAAAACATATCTAGGTTAAAGTGCACAGCGGCAGGCCTAGTTGGCTAAAATAACGTGTATAAAACTATGGCTAAAATGGCTACACAACAGTTCTACTGGACACAGTTGTTGTCCAGAAGGGTGTGATAAATTGGGCACAGAAACAAGTTAGTAGAGAGATTTCTGAGCATTGTAACCCCATAGGTATCATAGTGATCAAGCATAGCGCAATAGTGTATAAGTGTCTAATCCTGTTTGGGCACAATGGGGAACACCTCTTATTACCAGGGAACAGGTTACATTTGGAAAAGCTGATGGAGAGGACTGAGAAATGGATGAGGGACCTGTGAGCGCACGTTCAGAAGGAAATCCTCATTTTAGGGTTTTCTGGTGTTGGTGTGAAAATGAGAAATGGATAAATGGATAAATGGATGAAAGGGGCAGTCAAAGTAGGCAGGACAACAGGGAACAGGAATGTGGAAACAGTGAGGTGGGACTGGTCCATGGGTGGTCAGACTAGACAATCAAGTAAGATTTAAGTCTAAGTTTGGGGTTCACTTCATTGGTCAGGAGATACACAGTGGTGGGATACGTTTGACTTGGAACTGGTTAGGGGTGGGAGGAAGGGTTAGTAATAAATGTTAGAGAGTTGGTTAGGACATATTACCATGTGCAGCTCAGCAGAAAAACATAAGTGTTAGCCCAACTTGCCCCCAATAAAAGCGGCCTTTTGCATGCACGTAATGGAGTGGTGTCAATGACTCCCTTCCAGGACTGCTGGAGTGCAGCAGAGCAGTCTGTTGCCCACATCCCTTCTCCACTGGCAGTGCTTTGACATGCACGTCAATTCCCCGAAATGCAAGGGGTAGCAGAAGTGACATCAGACGCCCTTTGACCTCCACTTTCACTCATACACACTACATACAAATTCACATAAACAGACTCTCACCTGCAAGCACGCACACAACATACATTTAAAAGCATTTTTTACTTAGCTCACTGCCATAGAAGGGCATATTCCAGCTAAATACACTCATTTATAATTACACTGATAGTGAATAACATATTATTATTAACTCTTAGTGTAATCAAACACTGGCAGAAAACAAAGAGAGTGGAGCCTTAACTGATATCGTAAAAGACGAGCTGACACCGTGTTCCTAGGGCTGAATGTCCACCTCTGAGGCCAGAGGTCGCAAAGGCAGTGCCAGGGGTACCTCTAAATGACTTCCATGACTTCCATGCGCTTTGCCCTTTTTGCCCCACTGGAACAACCATCTCTTCTTTACCTCTTGTCTGCCTCCCACCGTAAGTCTGCACTCAGCTGCCTCCTCACAGTTGGCAGATGTTTCCATGAAGTGGAATTCACTGAAGTGATTCCCCATGTACCAGAGAGTCAGTAAAGAGTGTGCTGTGTTCCACGTGATGGTGGCTTTCCTGGACAAGCAGGCAGTGCTTAATTTGTAAATAAAGAGGTGCTGGTGCTCAAAGCCCTTCTCTCAAACACGAGACGGCGGTAATTAACTCTGCCAGCACTAAATACTGAGGCAGCGTAACCCTGAAGCCGTCTCGGGCCTCTTCAATCCATTTACGGCCACCCCTGCACCTTCAGCTAGTCCTGCAACTTTCTACTTTCTCCCTTTATGACGCTTTTTAGTTTTTCCTTCTTCCATCTTTCCCATATGTGTCTTTTGCTCGCAGCAAATGCTTGAGGCATAAGAATAAGCCCCGGCCCTCACAAATAAGTGCCGGTGCTCGGCACCGGAAACAACAAGCACAAACTAAGCACTGCAAGCAGGCCTACATAATAAGTGAGTACAGAATGGACATTCCTAAATCCCAGACTCCTACGGATGTGCAAAGTTCTTATTACGGGAGCACAGTTTTGAGAAGGTTTCAGTTATTGAACTTAGTATAGTTTATCCATTCCCTTTATCTACACCCCACCATAGTAACAAATCTTCACCATTCACAAAATTGTTCGCAAACCCCTCCTAAATCTCAACACCTAGGTCCTAGAACTGTTTGCCTGCCATCGCCGAGCTTAACAAAAAATATGTTTTTGCACGTTCCTGAAAACCTGTTTGTTTATGAAGATATACCGTTTTTTTCCTTTTTAACAGTCATTTTTTCCTGCGCTATTATCATTGTAACAAAACATTAGTGATGGAAGTGCCAGCGTTTCTTAATCTTTTTATGCAACAAATTGAAATGTCTGCAATAGCAGTCGTTTCTCTAAGCAAAGCTGTCATGGGCCCTGTAGCAAACCAGGAAACGCACACTCAGCCTCTCCAGGGCAGTTAAAAATAAATATAATTGGGATGCATGGTGTTCTCATACTTCGCACCCTGGTGCCACTGCACTTGCTGCACTACTGATAGGTACTCCACTGATTATACGATTTCGATTGTTTGCTATACACGTCAGCTTTTGCCTTCTGTTGTGAGAATAGAACACATCAGAAGCATTCCAATTCGGTGCAGAGACAGAAAATTAGAAAATAGATTTGTTACACCAAAAAATACAAAGTATATATTTGCAGTTAATAATTAGCCTAAAATGGCGAATATAAACAGTCCATTTGTGAAGTCGGAAAAAAGGTGGGGCAAAGTAGACAGACCTGGTACACTCACTATACGTTTAACATTGCATTTCTTTAATTTTGTTCTTTTACCTTTAGTTTTAAAACTAAGCTTCCTGTTTGAAAAATGCAGCAAAACATTTTAGTAACGGGGCAACAACCTGGGAAGAAACACAAAGATGTGTTTTCTGTTCTTGACTCAACCGCAGCAGATGCGGTGAGTTTCTGGCAGATGTTCGCACAGCAGGGCCCCGCCCTGCAAGCAGAGAGAGTTTTGCCATGATCCCTTGCAGCAATGCCTGGCTGCCACGCCCTCGCTCTCCACCCAGCTCTGTCTGCTCTGAGGAGACTCCCTGAGCCTAGGCACACTCCCTGTTGACTGCAGACGAGGACAGATATCTTCGCTTCTTCTGCTTTAAGAAGGACAGGGTAAGTTCAGGCCAGCTATTTGTTGCAGAACAACGACAGGCGTGTGCTTTTTAAACCCAGATGCCCTAATGACGCCGCGGGATACAGTTCTACTTAAAGCAATGTGTTCCGTCTCTGCCGCCGATGATGAGCCCTCTTTAATAGGTGGTACAAAAGTCGAGTTATTACTTATATTTTAAAAGCGAGATATTTTTTGGTTTGAGAGGAGGGGCGTGCTTCTCAACTGTAAATTGAAATTCATTTGATTGGGGGTATTATTAGGGAGGGCTGCAAAGGTAAGTGGACCCATCTTGCTTAAGGAGAATGGGGTGGGTGATGTCATATTTAGATATTTGCGCTGGACGTGTGCATTCTGCGCACTCAAAGTTGAAAACATTTTAGGTATAAGTTTCAATTTCCATTTGTAACATACTGGGCTTCACGGGTCAGTGGGGTGAAATTACTTGTGAAAATGTGGACACGGGAGCTGTGTTGTTAGTGAAAGACGATTTACCGAGGGGTGTGTTGTGTGAGAAGGGAGGTTTACGGCTCTCTCCGGGAGTGTCAGCGAACTCTCTCTCTTTTTCAACAGTGTCTGATACCATAAAGAGACTTTCCGTGGTTTTGGAGGCTCATTGACAGGGAAAGATGCTTTCGGACATGAGGAAAATTGTGAGGAGCTTGTGGCACGTGGCCAGCGCAGGATGCTGTAGGCGTGGGTGCGCCGTGAACCGTTTGAAGCACATGGACCCAGAGTGTGAGGAGCTTTGGATGGGGGGCAGTGTAAGGAACTGGGAGACCTGGGAAGTGTGGGAGCTTTGGGTATGAGGACAGTTTGAGGACCTTTGGGCACATGAATCTGAGGAGTTGGGGTTACAGGGATTCGGTGTGAGGAGCCTGGGGTACATTGACAGTGAAGGATGCTTTGGACTGATTGGGATGCTCACCTGTTGTTTTCTGGGGGAGTGTTTCTGTTTTCAGTGAGACTCCTGTTTTTAAAGTCAGTGGGACTCCAGGGTCTTGATCACAAGGAACTTTACTCCTGAGTGCAGCCTGTGGAGTTTAACAGAAATCCGATCTATGGGAAATGATAGCGACACATTCACACAAAAAGCATCTCTGTATCATTAAGCCATGGGTGAAGGGTCTGTAGAAGCAATTTATAAGGTGGTACTGGCCCATTTAACTATTTGCCAGATTATCAGGTGTGGCCCCTCTGTTATGGCAGAGGAGCGTCGTCCCACTGCTGAAAGGCAGCAGAAAAATACATCCATAATAAAAGTATTTTATTATCATTTTATTTTTCCACTTAGCCAGTCTGCTGAGTCTAGGGTGGGGCAGGGCCATCCCCTGCATCAGCATTCACAAAATTGTTCGCAAACCCCTCCTAAATCTCAACACCTAAGTCCTAGAACTGTTTGCCTGCCATCGCCGAGCTTAACAAAAAAGATGCTTTCGCACGTTCCTGAAAACCTGTTTGTTAATGAAGATATACCATTTTAACAGTAATTTTTTCCTGCCCTATCATCATTGTAACAAAACATTAGTGATGGAAGTGCTAGTGTTTCAGCGAGCCCCCTGTTTTTGAAGTCAGTGGGTCTCCAGGGTCTTGATCACAAGGAATGTTACTCCTGAGTGCAGCCTGTGGAGTTTAACAGAAATCCAATCTATGGAAAATGATAGCGACACATTCACACAAAAAGCATCTTTGTATCATTAAGCCATGGGTGAAGGGGTTGTAGAAGCAATTTATAAGGTGGTACTGGCCCATTTAACTATTTGCCAGATCATCAGGTGTGGCCCCTCTGTTATGGCGGAGGAGCATTGTCCCACTGCTGAAACGCAGCAGAAAAATACATCCATAATAAAAGTATTTTATTCTCATTTTATTTTTTCACTTAGCCAGTCTGCTGAGTCTAGGGTGGGGCAGGACCATCCCCTGCATCAGCAGGGGGAGGAGGAGTAGTTGATGCACTGTAAAGGTGCATGTCGGTTTGGCCGTCTGTCTTAGGCCACCCAAACCGACATGCGCACTTAGAACTCTCTACCTGTGCTGTGTTCCACACCCGGGTCACTAACTGAGTGGCAGTTCAGGCTCCCAGTCACTAACTGAGTGGCAGTTCAGCCCACTCAGGCCAATCCTGGAGCTTCTCTCGTGCTGGGAAACATTCCCCCCCCATTCGTAGGTAACATTGGGCATTAGTTGTACCTCATTAGTACCATTTTAATACCCAAGTATAGCAATTAACAACAGAAAGGTGACCAGTCCGGCTTTGCAAAGGGCCTTCCACTGCAAGGCCACACGTGTCTGCATTTTAGTAACTTTTGAACCGTTTGAGCTAGAAACATTTTTTTGTTAAAATCTGCAGATAATGCAGCAGATGATAGATTATGTGGCAAATGCAGCAAATCTATACTTGTGTGAAAATTACCACGGCCACACAATCACAAAATTCCAGTGGGCCTGGCTATGGGGTTTTTGCAGCCCTTAACGGTATGCTGCACATCATTTGTAGCTATTAGCAGTGAGGTGTAGGGCATCTGCAGCCCTTAGCAGTGTTGGATGCAGCATTTGTAGTCAATAGCAGTGGCTATGCAATAGTTGTAGCTTTAAGTGTTTCAAGGGGAATTTGTAGCCCTTAGCAGTGATCTATGCAGCATTTGTAGCTACAATAGTGTTTATGAGGCAGTTGTGTCATTTACAAGGGTTTTGCAGCACACCTGTAGTGACTGGCAGTGTGCTATGCAGATTTTGTACATAATAGCAGGTATTGGGGTATTTGTAGTTATTAAGGTAACTGGTATGGAGAATGTGTAGCTATTAGCAAAGAGATATGGAGAATGTGTAGCCTTGAGAAGTGTTGTGCGGAAACTGCAGGTCTCAGAAATACAGCAAAGAAATGTGTAGACATTAAAAAGTTACTATGTGCAATTACATCCATGAACATAGTAAATGCAAAACACTTGAAGACATGCAAAATCATCTGAGGAATTTTAAGTAATTATCATCAATATGTCGGGACATAGCATACATGTCAACATTTTAAAAGGGGAAAGCGGGAGATTTTCAAGAAATAATTGGGAGAATGTATTTCTCTCCACTGACCCCTATTGACGCAGAGGCAATTTAAGGTGGCAGACAGTCAAAATAAAGCCATTTATTTTTCTGCTTTAAAAATCCCGAGTCTCCCGCCTAAATCGGGTCCATTGTCATGTATGTCATATGCACACTGTGTGAACCAAAACATGCCCAGGTGCTAGGGTCATCCAGTGCCGATGACCAGAAAGTGCTTTCCAGCCACAAACGTATGTGATTGACCAAAGTTCTCTAGATGGGTTATCCGGATAGGACTCGGGCATCTCATAGCTCTAGTATTCTGCTAAAGCCGGGGGAGGATGGCGGAGGCGCTGTGGGGACCGGGCTCCCTCTCAAGCGTTCACTGTGGAGGACTGTCCCCCTTGGGAGCTGGGCCCCTGGAGAAGGAGAGTCTTTGGAAACTTGGGCCCTCTGAGACTGGAGCCGTGGCTTCTCTCGAACTGGTGCCATGGGTTCACTCTCGCGCTGCTTCTCTTCAGGCTGGGCTACTCTGAAGCTGGCACTGTGGAGAACGGGCACCTCTCGAGACGGTGTTTTTGAGGCAGGTTAAGCCGTGGAGACTGCGCCCCTCTCAGACAGGTACTATGGATACTTGCCAGCAGGCAGCGAGGAGGCCCAGCCCCTCGCAGACTGACACCGCGGAGACTGTCTGGGTCCTCTCGAGAGTGAACTGAGCTCGTCTGTTGAACATCTGCTTAGCCCAGCCCTTCCCAGCCCCTGCCCTGCTGTTGCGGCATTCTGCCTAAAGTGAACCAAACGCCCTGTAAACTAGGGCATGTATATTTGTTTACAAAGTCATACATGGGATTTGCCACAATTTGAATGGTCAGGTGGAGTTCATAGCGGGCTAATGGGCACGGATTGCCTTCTGACCAGATGTAAAGATCACAGAGGCACAATCTGTTTGTGAGGGGTTTTCTAGATCATAGTTCCTATCCTGCGTTTGTTTTTATTAGGAAGATCCCTCTTCTTCTGTGGCCATGGCTATCGACTCTGGCTGCACCTTGTTATCGACCACTGTTGGCACACAGTGCTGAAAGTGCAGTGCACATTTTGCGTGTTAGTCAAGCTATATCTCTGTTCACTTCAGGGTAAAAGGTGAAATGAACCAGCCTCCATTTTTTTTGCTGCCACGGCAGCCGCCATAAACAACAGTGACGTAACAAAGGCCCCTGCAGCGCTAACGGTGCGGGGGACCCCCGAGCTCCAAGGTGCTCCGTGTACTTTGCAGTCCCCTACCCCCCTCAAGTTTCGTTACGTCACTGAGGAACGAGGCATAGGCCCATAGATGTAGCCATTAGAAAGCAAAGTGTCTCTGAACGTAATTTCTTTTAAAACTCTTTCAAAACATCATTTGAAAAATAAGTTTTTTTGATTTTCCATGGCTCAGGCACATTACACTCATTAGTTTCACCTAAACGTAGGCCTGCAACGTTTACCAGTGTCAGCTGTTTGTTACCATTGCTTAGTGTAAGGAGGCCCTTCATGACTCAGTAGAGGCAAGGCCCCGAAACAATCATACTACCCCTCACTCCCTCCCTCTCTCTCTCCCATCTGTCTGCAGAACTGGTTTATGCCATGTGCACATGCACTTATAAATAAAACCCATGTTCAAGCAGACCCAGTGCATTGTCTCATTGCAAAGACTCAGCGTGTGAAGTGCAGAAAACCAAGAGAGTGTATGGTAATCTTGATGGCCAAGACGCATCTGAACTCTTCTATAGTGATGAGATGGGGTTTGGCATTTGCACTGTAGTGCCACGTCTGATTTTGTGTACTACACTAGCTCCAAATAACAGGTTTTATTGTGCATTTTTTTTTACTTTAATAGTATATATGCAGATGCAGTATAATATCATATTTACTACCTATAATTAATGTGGGATGAGGCTGTGACTTACTAGTGGTGATGGTCCTGTCACCTACCGGCAAGATAAATAAAAGCAGTATAAACACCATTCAAGTATCACAGCATCGTCAATCATCTCTTTATAAAACACAAACATGAGCAGTGGTGGCAAAAGAAAGGACTCATCAGGCTTCAGGTCAGGCTGCAGCAAAGAGACAGCTATCTTAAAAACCTTACACAACGTCTGCTTGCCCACATTGATGATGGCTGCCTCCTGACACTGGCAGGACCTTCCCCGCTGCTTTCAACTCCTTCAGACATCCCTTCCTCATCCTCACCCTCACAATAAGGTTTCTTATGGGATTCACATGCAACAGTCTTTACTGGCTTGACATCCCAGCTCCTTTCTACTCCTTTAATCATCCTTCCCTCATCCTGATCCTAAAGTCTCTTATGGGATTCACGAGCAACATTCTGTACTGGTTGTTCTCCTACCTACTCAAATGACAGCTTTTACCATTTCGTTCATGCGTACCTCCAGTTCTCAGAAGACCCCATCATCTGTGGAGTCCCTAAGGGTACTATCTTGTTCCCCGTTACCTTCAATCTTTACATTTAGCACTTTAAACTGCATTAAAATTCATCAGTTTGCTGATGACACTCAACTCTGCTTCAAAGTCTCCACTTCACCAGACATCCACCACCTCAAACACTGCCTGCACCGTATCCATACACGTATATCCACCATGTGTCTGAATCTCTACTCCACCAAAAGAAGATTCATGCTATTTGCCCAGAACAACAAGCAACAAGTACACCAAACCTGGCTGTACAACATGAACCTGGATATGTTAAAGTGCTTACCCAATGCTGATGTTTTCTGATTTAGTCTGGATAACAACCTCCTCTTGAAGAAACACCTTACCAAAATGCCAAGATTGTCTGGTACCAACTTTCTCTAGTAAAGAAAGTGAAATTGTTCCTCCCAGAAACAAACTTCAGAAGTACTGTTCAGGCCCTCAGACTCATGAAACTTGATGGTTGCAATCGGCCTCCAAGACTCTACAGTGAAACAAGAGTCATTGTCCACTCGCACTGCTCTGATGTCCTTTCGTCATCCATTGACTGCAATTTTGCCTTTGACTTTGTACAAAGGGCAGCTGCCTTTCGGGTACGTTCCCGCTCTAAAAATACCACATGTATACATACATACCTTTCCATGACAGAGTGATGACTTCAGCACTTTTCCAGTCTGGAGAAACCACATCCGGCTCTCACATCACACCACTTTTTTGAACCCAGGTGCCCTGGTGTTGAAGCCCACAAGAATGCCAGTACAGAAAAACAGATTGTTTGGAGGGGTAACTAGTCCTCAGGGTTTCTTAAAAGATGGTTAGCCCTCACTACAATCATGACCATTTTGCGGTTGAGTTCAAGGCCTGATCACATGCGTTTGCATTTGTTTGCTCAAAGCTGACAGGACTTTGTCCACAGCGTTGCTTTTTACCAACCTCAACACTTTGAGCATCACTGATGGATGTTCAAATGCTTGCATACGTTTTGGTATGTGAAAATATTGTCAAAAAGCAAGTTTTTTTTCACATTGGTATAACATCAGCTGTTCGTCACCACTCATTATTAGATATCTACGTTTCAGAAGATTCCACAAAGGAGATACTTTCAGCACTGGGGCCAGCCCAGAAGCTTGCAGGTCTCCTGCTGTTCACATCTAATTAGGGCACCCTTCTCCAAGGTGAGGACTAATTATAAGCTAATGCTGCCAACTCCCACCATCTATGGTGAGATTGTCAGCAGAATATTCGATTCCTCAGGTTTAGCAGCGTGTTTCTTTCATTTAACCAAAGCAATTGCAGTAACTTAGTTGGGACTGAAGCCAGACGACATCTGTGAACAGTAAGTTCTTCTTAAGATTATCCTGCGGTTAAAACGTTGCTTTCACTTCCACATTTTGCTAGGAAAGCACAGGTTAAAATGAGTTTAAAGTTAACTAGATTATTTGGAGTCAAACTAGGCTTTTTCACTAGTGGTCGCACAGGGGCTTGTATCAAGCATCTGAAAAATGTCTTACATGGGTCAGCATAGACGGACATTCTGCCAAATGTTGTCAACTTCAAAAATATTTAGGCATGAGCCAATGTTCTCAATTGTGAATACAAAGGAATTTGTCTTAGAGACCATCATTCTTTCACAAGACCTTTTGCTTCCCCTCTGGCTGCAGATTTTGAAGGGGTGGTCCCTTCACTTCATGCATGAATATCTTCTGTTTTTTTTTAAAGAACTGATAGAGCTAACAAAGTTCTGGGAAGCAATGCTCTAGCCTGCTTTCGGTTGACAACTAGAAACTATTTTAACACCTCTTAGCTACTGTTCTGGGTCTGACGTGTCCTGTCTGTGAAAAGGTCCTTGAGCAAGAATAGCCTTTGTGTACCTTCAACAAAGGCTTGCAGTGCCCTTTGTCTTAAACGTCTTGTGTCTCCATCTGCCTGTGTTCATCTAGTACAATCTATCTAGGAACAATCAAGCCTTGGCCTGTTTTTTGTTGGTTCTATTTTATTTTCTAACTTTCAGGTGCCAGTACATTTATTACTCACTCAGCGGTTTGAGATAATTGATCTTGGTTCTGTGAAGGGGGCTTCCCAGAATCTTATGTTCATTAAAGGTGGCTGGTGTTAACATTGCTCAGGCAAGGGCTATGTGCTCAAGTCTATTCAACTCCAAACTTGCATCGTTGACGTAAGCTGCATTAGGCCCTGTTGGAGGCTGTGTGAGGCTCTGTTGCTCGCTGCGTTACGCTCTGTTTGAGATGGCTTGAGACTGGTGAAGGTGGTGAGAGGCTGATGCAAGCAGCATGAGACTGATGAAGTGGATGCGTAACATTGTTGGAGACAGCGTAAAGTTCTTAAGGGGATTATTGGACTCTTTGGTGGCAGTGTGATGCTCAGTGGGAGGCGGTTTGAGGCACTATTAAGAGTGTGAGGTACTGTTGGAGGGTAGTGCGGACATAATGCATGAAGTAGAAAGGGTGTCCACTGGTATTCTCTTGCATACTTGTTAAGTGCATATTTTAAATGCAAACATATATAGATAGGCCCTATAGGAATGGACCATCACCCTGCTCAATGAGTGTGAACAAAACCCTGGTAGACAGAATGGCACGTATCACGAGTGGTGGATACTGAAAGAGTCATAAACCACAATTAATGAAATGGCGACTTTTTGAGTGGATAATTGATTGTCCATTTAAGGAAAAATATGACTGCATGATCAGCAAAGCACTGTGTGTGTCCCTGCTGTCCCAACTCCACTCAATTTCTTGCCGACACTTCACCCATCCCCCTTCCCTTTGTGAACAATCTCATGACTGGGAGACTTGGGCAGCAGAGAAGTTGTGTGCAGTGACATTTAGAGAACAAAAGGGGAGTCGTGTGAGCCTTGAGGTTGTGAGGTACCAATGTCATACTCTGTCCTGGAGTGTGCAGTGCATGGGCAATGCCTCTTCTAGAGATGTGTGATATATCTATCTATACCATACTGTACCCTGTATTTCGGTGGTTCCCAACCTTTTGACTTCTGTGGACTCCAACTTTATCATTACTGGAACCCGGGGACCCCCACTGAATCATTATTGGAATCCGGGGACCCCCCATAGAGTCTTTACTGAAAGATGGGGACTTAATCTGTTAATATTATTTCATTTTCGTAGCAGTCACGGATCCCCTGAGGAGGTTTCGCAAACCCCTAGGGGTCCCAGGACCACAGGTTGGGAACCCCTGCTGTAATGTGCTGCATATGGGTCATACCTCTCCTTGAGATGTGACATATCTAGCCATAATATTCCGCTATCCTAGAGTGTGCTGGGGAGGGGCCATAGCTCTTCCTAAGTTATATGCAACATATCTATCTATACTGTACTCTAGTCTGGAGTACTCAGTGTAAGGGTCATTCCTGTTCTTGCGATCTGTGTGACAAGTCTATCCATACCATACTCTCTCCTGGAGATGTGTGGGACATATCATGCTGTCATGCTCCTATCCTGTAGTGCACCCTACAATGGACATATCTCTCCTTGAGAGGTGTGCAACATATCCATCCGTACATATGCTATCCTGGAGGATGCTGTGCAAGAACCATACCTTTCCTTGAGATGTGTGTGGCCCCATCGTGGTGGCTGAAGCCTTTTACTTTTGAGCCAGTTCTACTATGGGTCCTGAGCAGCTGAGCCAAGTACTCACGTGCCTCAGACAGTCTAAGGCTCTTGGGGAGGCTGGGAGAGGTAGGTGCAAGTTGGACACAGGCTTAAGATTCAAAATATCTCCAGCAAATAATAAATAAATAAATGTCCAGCCAGTTATTCCCTTTTATGAAAAGGTACTATTTATATACGAACACAAAGTGAAATTTGACGTACACAAACAATATACACAGCCCTCCTAATGTCGCCACTCTAACATTGTTAGCTCTGAGTCCCACTTCCCTATCTACTGGCAGTAGTTATGCCCCATTTATGATAGGCAACATTCAGGTTAGGCCCCGATACAAGCCTGACTCTTAGATGTCCCATTACAACTTTTTAGAAGTTAAGGTGTTTCAGTGATATAAGGCAGAGAAAGTTCCCACTGAGCTCTCTGACCTGGCGATCAGTCGTACCCAGTCCTGCTAGTGTTGCGATACAGAAGACCTCGGAAGCGTTCTGCACTCCAGCATCACAGTGGACTGGAGCGGATGCTGGCACTGAATGGTAGTTTCGTTGCTGCATGCTAGGTGGTTGGTTGTCTGCTGCACACCTTCTAATGATGTGGTAAATTCCTTTGATCCCACTTGCAAGTCGTGTAGTCACTCAGCTTTCAAAACTTCAAAGCTCCGGGTGCACAGGTCAGAACCTGCTGCTTCCTTGTGGTCATATGGTGAACTCATCGACAGAGCTCCCCCTCGCATATGGTGTACTAGGGTGGCGCCCTTTGCTCTTTACAGCAGGCTTCTATAGCATATAAGGTTGACATCTTAAGTCTGCACATGGGCAACAGCCTGATCAGTACAGAAGAGTTTTCTTCACAGCAGTCTACCATGTTTACAGGGTCACCTACTTAAGCCTGCACATAGGCTGCAGCCGGATTGGTTCAGCCACTGTTATCTCACACCCTGCTCCACTCACCTAGTTCCCCCCACTGGACCTTCGGCCCTTCAGACGTTCTCCTCCTCACAGGGTCCTCTGGTCTTTGCAGGCAAGCAGACATTGGTGCTCCAGGCTCCATGGCAGGTGGTGTTAATTTGTCTTGGCAATATCCCTCATCCAACTGGGAATCTGGCAAACTTTAATTCCCAGTCCTGGTCACACAAGGCAGAACTCTGGTTGAGCTTCTCCACGTCTATGTACAGCCCAGGCTGGCTGCTTGACAGATGACCATTTGGGAGCTTCTAGCCCCTTTTTATAATCCATTCCTAGGCACAAATATGGTTTAGTGCCCCCTGCTGCGAAGTTTTTGTTGCAGGGGGTGTCTCCTTTGTAGTGCCCACTCCACTGTCCTGTCCTTTGGCCAGGAAGCAATCTTTCAGAGCAGGAGCAACAAACCCAGATAGCCCCAGAACACAGGCCTTATGGAGTTCATTGTGAATCACAGCTAAAGGGAAACAATCATTACCACGCAGTCAGAACCACACAATGCCTTTACCATGCATTCCATTACTGCACAATGTCTTTACAATGCATTGCCTATACCACGCAAGTCATTACCATGCATATCCCTTTGCCATGCATGCCTTTACCACGAAATAGTAAGTATAAACCAGGTAAATTTAGAAGTGTTAGGTTATTTTTAGGATATAGGGTGGGCAAGGGAATTTTGGTGGCAGGAGTATTTTTAGGGTTTAGGGTAGGTAAGGGTATTTGTGTGGCTGGGGTATTTTTAGGGTTTAGGATGGGTAAGGGTATTTGGGTGTCAGGAGTGTTTTTAGAGTTTAGGGTGAGTGAGTATTTGGATCGCAAGGGTATTTTGGAGTCTAGGCTGGGTGAGGGTATTTGGGTGGGAAGGGTATTTATAGGGTTTTGGGTGGGTGACGGTATTTGGGTGCTAAGGGTATTTTTACAGTTGATGCTGGGTAAGGATATTTGGGTGGCAAGGATATTTTTAGGGTTTAGGGTGGGTAAGGGTATTTGAGAGGCACAGATATTTTTAGGGTTTAAGGTGGGTAAGTATATTTGGATGGCAAAGGTATTTCTAGGGTTTAGGGGTGGTTGAGTTTTGAGGTTAGGGGTTGGAGATTGTGTGTGTATGTGTGTGTATATATATATATATATATATATATATAAATATATATATATATATATATGGTTTTCACTTACCTCTCATCTACTTACTTTTTTGTTGTAAAAGTATGTGTGGTAAAGGCATGTGCGAGGTAATGACTTGTGTGGTAAAGGTATGCATGGTAAAAGCATATGCATGGTAAAGGACGTGTTGTAAAGGCATGCGTAGCAATGGCATTCGTGGTTTCGTCAAAAAAACACGCCTGAATGTCAGCCTCACTGATATATACCTAACAAAAGGTTATAAAGTCTCTCAGCCCTAATATTATGATTTCCTTATCAGCCCCCATCTCCTTCCTGAGATGTGCCCAGGCCCCTCTTCAGAATCAAAGACCCCTTTAAAAGCGCATAAGAGAACCTGGCTCTCCCCTCCTCCAGTGTGTTTCCCACCCAGCTCTCAGGACTTTATCAGTATACATATCTGTCTGGGGGGGCTCCTCTACATGCCTTCCCCAAGGTCCTGGGCTTACAATATGGAACCCACACACACATATGTGCTACACAGTGCTACATGATAACACCATTTAGGGCAAGGGTGACTTAAGTACATATCAGAGGAACTTTAGATGAGCTGTCCGGTAGGCTCCACTCCAGAGCCACATGTAAACAAGCATTTGCAATGCAACGGGTCTCGCATTTCTCTGAGTTAGAGCTATTGACAGTTGTAAACTCCCAAATGGACTTTTCTTGCCACATTAAATGGAAAAAAACAGCACAATCGCACTGCTACAGTTAACTCGTAGTGAAACCTATCGGCAAAAGTGCAATTATTTACGTAACTGGCAAAAGTGCAATTAACTATGTAACAGGGTCAATGTCATGCAAAGCACTTGAAGCGAGATCACGCTCCGAAAAAAGATAAAAAGTAGTTCACAAACTGGATGGAAAACAGCGAGCCTCGCATGTTTTCAGTACTTGGTCACTGCGCTCGAGGAGGGCTAACCACCGGAAAAGGCATGACGTATGCATAGCTTCCACTAATGAAAGCAAGCAGATTTTAAAAGGCAAGCCCACGAACCAATGAAAGACACTGACGTGACATGGACGGGGCTCCGAGCCCTTAAAGCGACTCGCTAGTGATACGCATGCGCAAGTGATACGCAAGCGCATGCGAATAAGGCTCGACCCTAAAAAGCCTGTTCACACTACTTACTGATCATACTTCCCCTGCAAACCACCCATTCCTTGAATTAGCTGCCACCTCCCCAGCTGAAGAACACTCTCCCCCGGCCCTTTTACTTTCCTCTCTCCACACTCTTTCTCCCTCTGAATTTCTAGATGTCACTTGCAAGGGAAACACACAATCCCTTGCCAGGAAGATATGTCAAACACATCTCAAAAAGAGGTCTGTCATCTGTTAGGATGGAAAAGTCCATCCCTTAGTGACAGACGTGCTCCTCTGTCGTAAGTGCCCCAACTGCAGCAATATCAGGATCCCTGGTGCTGATTTTTAGTCACAGGCAAACAGGATTCATGCCAAAAGCGCCACCGTTATAAGCGGAAAAGGGCTACTTCTCTTCTCACAGAGTTAAGAATGGTGATGGCAACATACTGTGTATTCGTAATTATACAGCGCTTTTGGGAGATTTTTCTGCCATTAGACATTCCTAAAAGATCAGGGATTGGTGCAAAGGCTGTATCGGGGGATGAATTAAATCACTCAGTTATCAAGAGAGTTTTGCAAGTCCTGTGAGACAAGGTGCAGATGGTTAATTGTAGCCTTTGCAACTTGAGTAGTTAAAGGGGACCCTGAGTGTTAAGGGGGGACTGGGACTGTTTGGTGTGGGAGGGAGCAAATGCCCGGCAGGTTAGTGATGTATCCTTGAAGCTGCCCCCTGTGACATTTCTGATGAGGAAATGATGGCTTTTGAATGAAGCGCGTCTGAGTAATAAGAGGGTGCGGCTGTTCTCTTTCTCAATGGAGAACAGCCCTGCTACCACACCCTTCCACTGCAGCACAGCCGCAACTGAACAGAGTGCCCTCCAGCAGTGAATATTGTGAAGTAAGCAGGAGTGATGCGTGTGTCCTAGAAGTATGGATCTTGACTATTTTTGTTCCATATCTTCAAATGTTCACAATAGTTTCTGTAATAAATGGAGTGGTTGAAATCCCCCACACCGTGGTGTGCCAATGTTAGACCTGTTAGAACCTGTAGGCTAGAGCCAACTTTTGGGAGCCACCATGCGGTACCAGCACATCCTCGAGCTATGCTTCTGATCCAAGAGGTGCTGGTGTGAGATCTCCTAGATACCACGGCCATACAAATAAGAGCAGTCATTTGGGGGCAAGTTCTGCTACCCATGGTCTCTCTCTTTACCAGGTAAACCAAGAGATGGCTCTGTTGTCGAGTGACTAGCTCTGCAGCAGATCTGCTGCCTATGGTCTCTCTCTGTAACAGATAGTGCAAGAGATCAATATACTTTCAAAAGGTCTTTACCCTTAAGGGTAGCCCAAGGAATGGCTCTGCTTTTTATGGTCTATCTATGTAATGGGCAAGTAAAGGGATAGCTCTGCTGTTCATGGTCCATGTATACAATAGGTATCCCAAGGGATAGCTCCGCTGTTACTGCTCTTGCTATATTACAAGTGCTGAAGGGGCGGCTCTGCTGTTTGTGGTCTGCCTCTATAACGGGTAACCCAAGGGATTGCTCCGCTGTTCATGATTTGGCTCTATAATGGGTAACCGAAGGGATGGCTGGTCAGTCCATGGTTTATCTCTGTAATTAGTAACCCACAGGACGGATATGTAATCCAAGGGAGGGCTCTTCTGTCCTAGGTAAGTAAAGTCTCAAGGTGTATCCCTCTCTTCGGCCCTCTTCAACACCTTGTGGTTCCGCTCAAAGCTATCCTTAATAACCACAGTGTCAACTACTATATTCATGCTGGCGAGACACAAAACTTCATGATTCCGAAACGAGAAGAATCTGAAAATGGAAGTGAAGGGCATGATTGCATCCAACGATTGCAAAAATGCATGATGAGAAATTGACTAAAATTGGTTTCCTTAATGCAAGCAGGACTGTGTTAAAAAAGGGGCGGGTGGAAAAGTTTGTTGAAAGTTGGTAGTGTTCCCCTGCACAATTGTCTACTCCCCAACCAACTTTTTTATTTTAAATTCACAAAGGGTAAGTTTACCTATGATAATTCTTCCCTTTTCTGTGTGGGTTACCACCCCAACTTGGGGGGGTCAATGAATTTCAACTTTTTATGAATGCTTTACAGTGGCGAAACAATGGTACATCTTATACTGATTTGCAATTTGGAAGTGGTGCCTACAGCCCGCCCCTTCCAAATTGAAAACCCATATCCATTTGCAGTCCCATTTTAGGAGTCAGCAAAAGCAGGAGCGGCTTGCGGGGCTTTGTCTTGGTGGGGTGGGGGGCACAAGGGGGCATGGAGGGACGTGGGAAAAAAATAATATATATATATTTTTTAATCACTTACCTGCTTTGCTCCCGTGCTGCTCCTCTCCTGTTGTTGCTGCAGGCACAGGCTCCCAGCCTGCCCTGCGCCCCAATTCTGACCCTGCTCAGAGCAGCATCAGGATTGGCTGTGTATGCTCTCCAGCCCAGGAAGAGTCCTGTGCGCATGCGTGTTTGGCCGGGCTGAGACAGCTGGGCAAACACACAGGCGCTCTGCTCATCACCCCCAGTGCCCCGCCCCTTTCCTTTCCATGTAAAAGGATTTGCAGCGGTTGCTGCTGGCGGGGGGAGCCGCCCCTGAGGTAAAGTTTACAGACTCCTGAAATAGAATTAGTACCTAGTAAAAGCCAATTTTGAAATTGCAGCAATAGGTAAGTACCTCTGGCTCAAACAATGTTAACTGCACAGACAAATTAAAATGGATTTCGAACCCTGTTGAAAACTGGGGGCATATTTATACTCTGTTTGCGCCGGAATTGCGTCGTTTTTTTTACGCAATTCCGACGCAAAACTAACTCCATATTTATACTTTGGCGTTAGATGCGTCTAGCGCCAAAGTCCATGGAGTTTGTGTCATTTTTTAGCGTGGACACCTACTTTGCGTTAATGATATGCAAGGTAGGCGTTCCCGTCTAAAAAATTTACTCCGAGGCATGTGCGCCGTATTTACACTCCCGGGCAAAATTCACGCCCGGGAGTGGGCGGGTAAAAAAAAATGACGTACGGCCGCTTTTGCGCCGTTTTTTAGCACCTGGTCAGGGCAGGCGTTAAGGGACCTGTGGGCTCGGAAGGAGCCCAGAGGTGCCCTCCCAAGCCCCCAGGGACACCCCCTGCCACCCTTGCCCACCCCAGGAGGACACCCAAGGCTGGAGGGACCCATCCCAGGGACATTAAGGTAAGTTCAGGTAAGTTTTTATTTTTTTGTGGCATAGGGGGGCCTGATTTGTGCCCCCCTACATGCCACTATGCCCAATGACCATGCCCAGGGGACAGAAGTCCCCTGGGCATGGCCATTGGGCAAGGGGGCATGACTCCTGTCTTTGCTAAGACAGGAGTCATTTCAATGGGTGTTGGGAGTCGAAAAAAATGGCGCAAATCGGGTTGAGGTGAAAAATTTGCCTCAGCCTGACTTGCCCCATTTTTTGGCGCCCAAGCTCCATATCCCCCTATGCCGGCGCTGCCTGGTGTACGTCGTTTTTTTTCACGCACACCAGGCAGCGCCGGCGGCTAACACCGGCTAACGTCATTGAATAAATACGGCGCCCACATGGTGCTTCAGAATGGCGTTAGCCGGCGCTAATTTTTTTGACGCAAAACTGCGTTAGCGCAGTTTTGCGTCAAAAAGTATAAATATGGCCCTGGATTGTTCGGAAAACGTTACCCCCTGCTTAGGGGAATGACTGCATCAGTGCCCACCTTCCGGATCTGCAGCTTCTTGGCCTGTGGTATTTGTGGCATACGCTGATCATGAGTGCGGCCTTAGCACACGCAGGGCGGGGAGTGCCGCCCCTCGGTGCACTGATGACAAGCAATGTGGACAGTGGACCCCCTTTTACCCTGCTTTATTTATAAACGTGAGGTCATGTGGAAGTTAATCTAGACAGTCTGGGGCCTGCTGTATATTAATAGCATTCCTCTGACACTGAATTATTAGTGTTTACAGCAGACTGCGTAATGTGGGGACACTGCCCGCGCAATGCAGTGAGTGAGTCAGGCTGACCAAACGGAATATTGGATGCTGATGTAGACAGGGTCCCAACTCCAGGGCTATTGCATCCCATACAACTTTCCACCCAGCAATAGGCCGTTTGTCTTTGTCCGCTCCCTGATGCCTGCGTCGATGACTGCATTCTCTCCTGTTTGACTGCTGCTGAATAGGAGTGTCAGCTGAGAGGCCACTGTTTGAATGGGCACAATAACAAAGCTGTATTTAACTACCTTGGGAACACGTCTGCGGTGGAGGGGAGTATTTTTCTAGACCTTTCTCTGCTGCCTGCATCTTGTGTGGAACCATTCAAGAGCCCAGAGATTATTTCTCATGCCCCACTCCCGCTGGACTTCCTGTTACACGGCGGTGGAGAGTACCAAGAAGATGTTGTGGCTGAGGTACATGTCATTCCAGTAAAGGCTGTGGTCTTTGGGAGAGGATTGCATCATTTCTTATTTGACTCTTCTACAAATAGGGTTGTAGGGCAGTTCATGAATTTAGGAGATTTGGTCTCGTGGTGGGGTGTAGGTGGGGAGGGGTCGTAACCCAACGTCTCAAACCGATCAGGTAGGGTCAGGTAGCTTCTATGCTCTCTACAGGATCAGACAGTATGTCTGATCCTGTAGAGAGCATAGAAGCTACCTGACACTCCCTAATCATATATGATTAAAAAAAAACATGAGGACTGCCTGTTGTAGGTGAAGTCTTGATATTAAAACTTGCCCTTTTACTGGGTGGCATCCAACTCCTAACTACTTTGGAGAAATAATTCGGAAATGCCAGCTGCTTGGAAAAGCACATCTGGTTGAAAAGGCTCAGAATAGCCGACAGAATCCTATTCAAACCTTCCAAACGCTGACGCTGCCAAGAAGGGATGTTTCCAACCTCCCACTATAAAATCTTCCCCTCTGACTCAGAGCTCGGGAACCCTCCACAGCCATAACCCCTTATTATGCAGTGTTCTTACCACCCCGCGACAAGGCTTTATTTGCACCCCATGTTTACTGACCCAGGCGAGCAGGATGCAGAAGGGGATACTGCATTTCTTCTCCCTGTCCAGCACACCAGTGTTGCTAAAAGCTCGAGAACCAGACGTCGATGGAGACAGAAGCACAGTCTGGCCAAAGTCCCAAAATGTCCTATTTCTTCTCACTTTTGCGGGCGTCCGGCAGAAATGTGGGGTCTTTTTTTCATAGACTCTAGACCTCAACAGCCTAGTCGCCACGCTTGTTTTTTACGTTCATCTAACTGGGTAATCCCAAACACATGGCTTTCACCCGCAGAAGTCCTTGCTGGTTTCCATCATTTGGAGATTTGCCACCATTCGGTGGAAAAATAGGACGCACCCTCAGGGCGCACAATATTTTGATTTCGTGGTTGCGCCCAAGCCTGTGCTCCCTGTTCAAAAATGTCCCCCTCTCCCTGGGGTTCTCCGTCCCGCGGCACTGACGGGTGTCGCGCGGGGAATTCCTCCACGTCGCTCGCGCGCTGTCCCCACCGCCGAGGCTCTTGACA
Organism: Pleurodeles waltl; assembly: GCF_031143425.1. Classification (NCBI taxonomy): domain Eukaryota; kingdom Metazoa; phylum Chordata; class Amphibia; order Caudata; family Salamandridae; genus Pleurodeles; species Pleurodeles waltl. Next base: position 1,325,825,038 of record NC_090446.1, on the reverse strand, counting down.
TAAACCATCGCGGAGAGGGAGCGCTGTGCTTACCATATAAGGAAACAGTTATTTTCCCTTTTCTCTGGCCCTGATCCCATTCCTGCATTTTAAGTCTTCCTGCTGGATCTTGTGTAAACTATGGCGCCTGTTTACACGTTCCACTGAAATCTTGGCCTCCTCTCAGCGGAGGGCCTGCACTTAGCAGGTTTTCTGCGGAACCAGGGTCCTTCCCTGCCCCTGGCAGTCAGTCCTGGTCCTCCAGATGACGTATGTTTTCCATCTTACGTGTATGCCTCCACCTTGGATGACGACGTTTCCGCGGGTGTGTAAAGACCTGAACGTGCTGTGTTTTTTTCGTCCATCGCCATGGCCTGGTCCTAAATGTTTCAGTAGTGCCCGGAATATTTCTGCTGAAATCACTGACGCATGCGCAGTTCGTGAACTTGAGAGTAACGGAGGATAGAGGACTGACTGACAGACATTGATTCACCAAAGTGCCATGATTTACGGAAAAGAATTGACTCTAAACATCACTGCTTTCACAGTGTGCACTAGTGCCTCGCCCTTACCAGGTCAACAGCTACCTACAGGCTGTAGTGGGCCAGCGTTAGAAACTCCAGTTACCCCTGGGTGCCAAAAATAACTCTAAACAGGAGTGCTGTGATTTATAAGCACAGCTTTCATCCATGAGCACTTGCATTACAATGTTTGTGAGCTTTTAGGTACAGAAGGGCAGTGATGTGCTGCCCAAATGTGTTTTAAACTATTGCATATGCGAGCCCACATGAAAAGGCGGGGCCGGATTTGCAATGTATCACGTGACCACAAAGTAAGCACATTACGGCCCATATTTATACTTTTTTAGCGCCGCATTTGCGCCGCTTTTTGACGCAAAATCGGCGCAAACTTACAAAATGCTATTGTATTTTGTAAGTTTGCGTCACAAAAACGACGCAAAAGCGGCGCTAAAAAGTATAAATATGGGCCTACATGTTCAGAATGGAACAAACATGTTTTAAAAATACAACTGCTATGCAAAAGGTACACACCTGGCACCCGAGCAGTTCCGTACTGTAACGGCAGATAACCACTGCCTTTAAGTCGCACTCCAACACCAATGTAATGCTCTCCCGTTATTTTGGCGCCAAACGGTGGCCTCACCGTGGCGAGGGGCTCACGCCGCTGTTGTTGGGCCGATGGTGGAGCGAATGCTGTAGAATTGTAGCACGTTCAGCCACTTGCGTATTTTGGCGCCAGTTCGCAAAACATTTCAAGTGTACAACAGATGGAGAAGACTGGTGCTCTGCAAGGCGCAACAATGCAATGGTCCTTTCGTCTAAGGATGTTGCAGGCTGTTCGTCTCTCTCTCCTGCGTTGATTTGTTGAGGGGGTGGCTACATTTCACAACATTTCACGTATGATGGCCGACTCACAGTTCTATAGTTGAACAAAGACTCCGGGGTGTGCCGCCGCCGCCCTTCAACACCTCATCAGGTGGTCTCTGTTGAGCCCCCTCTTCGCAGGACCACAGTGAAGTCATGAGGCAAACACGCAGGCATTAAAAAATCCTGAGTGAAACCTACACGGTTACTAAAAGAATGTCCAGAGCCTTGGAACCGAAAATAGCCTGACAGTTCCTCAGACCCTATCAAGACCCGGGACAACTGTGGCAAATCCATGCGCTGGTTTGATCTATTTGAGGGGGTGGAGTGTTTCTCCGGTGTCCCAGGATGACTGCTTTGGGCCCCATTGCCAGTGATAGACATTTCCCCTCACTTTCTACCACATAGTAGAGCACAGGCTGTCCGGAGTGTACTACACACCCAAAGTGCGAAGAAACAACGAATGACACTAAATAGCAGCAGTGCTTAATTTGTTGAAAATAGTGCCGTTTTTCACAGTTTGTCTTTGAAGCCCACCCCCATCCTTCCCGCGGTGCTGCTGAATGCTCGTTGTTAAATACTAAGTGGCAGATTTCTAAAAAGTGGCGTGCACCGAGTGCAGCGCCACTTCCTCTGCGCCCTTTACCGCCACTATGTATGCGATGTATTTAAAATACGGCACACCATAGTGCAGGATAGGGGACAATAGTGTCATTTTTCATTACGTTATTGGTGTACTCTGCAGGTGTAGAGCCAAAATATCGGCGCTACTTGTGCAGAGTACATAGGGGCCCGTAATAAATAATGGAAGTCCCCTTTTAATGCTTGCTCCGAGCAGGCTTCTGAAACAAACCACCACCCACTTGATGCACATGTGTATCTTAGGTCAGAACAGTCCACCTTCTTGTAGGATATGGGGCACCATCCTAGAACAGTGCAGCCAATATGAGGTACACGTCTTCCCTCAGGCCACTACACCTACCCAATCAATCAGAAATTTTTAGAGTGCACTTCTCACCCATAAGTGTCTCAAGGCGCTGTGGGGGAGTGATCACTCCTCTGTGCTTCAGTCGAAAAGCCAGGTCTTAAGGTCCTTACTGAATTGAGGTAACAATGGTGACTGCCTGAGGTGAAAAAGCAAGGTGCTCCAGCTATTGGCCGTGAGGAAGGCATAGGCTTCCTACAGCTGCGGTCTTCTATATGCAGGGTACGGAGGCTAGTGCCTGTTGAGCAGAGCAGAGAGGTCTGGCGGGGGAGTAGAAGGTGATGTGGTGGTTGTGGTAGTTGGGTCCTAGGTTGTGGAGAGCCTTGTATGCGTGGACGAGGAGTTTGCAGTTGATCCTTTCTCGATGGGGAGCCTCGGGGAGCCAGTGGAGATCTCTCAGGTGTCAGATGCGTCTGGCAGAGGCATTCTGGATGTACTGTAGTTTCTTCAGATTATTCTGGGTGGTGCTGGCGTGGAGGGCTTTGCCATTGTCGAGTCTGCTGGTGACCAGGGTGTGGGTTACGGTCTCTTGGCAGTCATTTGGGATCCATTTGAAGATCTTCTGGAGAAGTCGGAGAGTGTGGAAACAGGAGGATGCAACAGCGTTGACCTGGCGGGTCATGGAGAGAGATGAATCCAGGGTGAAGCTGTGGCTGTGTTTGTGGTTTGTTGGGGTGGGGGTGCTGAGTGACCAGGAGTCATCCCAGGCTGATGCGGAGGGTCCCAGGAGGATGATCTCAGTCTTGTCTGTGTTGAGCTTCAGGCAGCCCTCCTTTATCCAGGCAGGAACAACTTCCACCCCATTGTGGACATTCTTCTTGGCAGTTGTAGGGTTTTCGGTCAGTGAGATGATCAGGTGGGTGTCCTCTGCATAGGAGACAATGTTCAGTCCGTGGCTTCTGACGATGGATGCGAGCACGGTCAAGTAGATGTTGAAAAGTGTGGGGCTCAGGGAGGAGCCCTGGGGTACTCCACAGCTGATCTCCATAGGTTCCGACAGGTATGGCGGGAGTCTGACTCTTTTGATCTTTATCTGTTGACCAACAAGGGCAAGGACACAACACAACATTCTCCTTAAACATCCACCACAGTTGGGGGTTTGTAAGAAAGAATAGGATACATTTAACAAACTCTTACAAAGTGTTTTTCCTGAAAGAGGTTGTAATTCTCCAGTACTAAAAACACATAGAAAAAGTTTGATGTATAGTGCTGTGGTTTGCTGTATGGAGTTTGCTATAAAATAAACATTACATTTAGAAACCATTACAGAGGCCCAAAAGATGGTGCTACAGTTGCCTTTTTTGATAAACACATTTTATTAATTTTAAACCACAAGGTGGCAAAGTTGAACAGGTGACACACAGGCAGTTTTAGAAGGCAGTGATGACAACTCTCGAGCAGTACAGAAACCTCACGGTGAGCACACCCCAGATTTCTGCACCAAGTACGATATTCACACAAATGAACCCAAACACTTCCCCAAACTCGTCCAATAAAGTTGCCCTTTTATTCACTTTGTGATCATGAGCATAACATATTTTCTTTTTTCCTTTCTCCTTATCTTCCAAAGTTGGATGCTCCTGCAAACAGCAAGGCCAATTAGGAGTGCTGTAGACATGAAAAACATTCATGTCTTTACTGACTCTTGTAATTTTCCCGTCTCACCCCGCCCCTTTTAAGGTAGCCACACCTGTTCACTTTCTGCAGTGGTCTGTCTTTCTTGAGGCCTTTTTTTCTCGTTAAGAACTCTTTTCCTCACCCCGTCCCTCACCAATCAGATGACTACGCGAGTTAAGTACTCAGTGCTAACATCTGCTTGCACTGCCGGCATCGAGTTCGAATCTCAGAAGGGCTGGCTCCGGCTTCATCCTTCCAAGGTTGATAGCTGGGTTACCGTTGAACTATGTGTGACTAATGTATGTTATTCATAATGTTACAAAATCTGTGATAACTAGCATTATGGAAAAAAAGATTTCTCCATAGTTGACACATTCTTCTAACAGGAAGTCTGTCAAGATCATTCAGCGAGTTAATGGCTGCTGCTGTCTTCTGATAGCTGCCCAGTTGCATGTTCGAATCTCAGCATGGCCAACTCAGTCTGGCATTTATGTATGTGTCTAGCGCATGGGTACTCACAAACATTTTCACAGGGGTCAAACAGTTTGGTCTGTGATGTGCCCAAGGGCCGCATTGATGCCAGAGGAATGGCGGCCGGGCGAGGGAATTAGAGGGATTGGCTGCTAGGTATGGGTAGGCAAAGTGAAGGATATACGCCTAGTGACTGATTTGAGCAATATGAAACTAGGAAACCTGAGATTAATCTTGTCTTCCCCCACGTTTCCAAATTGTGTGATCCTAGACAATTGCTTACTTTCACTTTCCCTCCTTTTTGTCATTATCACATATGACAGCAAAATTTCAGCATCTACACTGTAAAAATATACTCCAGTGTTTGATTTAAAAAACTATAATATTGTTCATGTACAGTAGGAGCCCAGGCCACTCAAAACGTGCACAGAACATCTGACCTGACTCTTTAATTCACTATTGGCATATTTGTCATGGTAGGGTAAGAATTAATGTTTCTGAATTCATGTTTTAAAACTATCACTTTTAAATTAATACTTCTCATTGCAATGATAAAATAACTTACACTTAGGTTGAAAAGTCATCATGTTAACTTAATACACTTTTTGAATTTTGAAGCGACTGTTATATTTTTACACTTTTGCCGCAAGATGTATTTAAAAATGAACCTGTTTCTTAAGTGAAGCTCTGGACTCTCTAGTTACCTCCTTCCCACCAGTTAACCACGAAATAAACAATTGATTCTCTATTAAAGATCTTTTATTTCTAGAGCTGAATCCAGTGAGCAGCAGCCCTGTACTCCTGTTGCCCAGGGGGCCGCATGTAAAGGACAGGGGGGCCGCATGCGGCCCTTGGGCCGTACTTTGAGTATCCATGGTCTAGCGCAAACCTATCTGAAAGGCTACAGAAATCTATGCAGGGTCAAAGGCAACGACACAGTGGTGGGCGAGTAATTTGTTTTAGGAAAAGAGAAAACCCAACATGTTGCCATCTAGCGTTAACTGTCTCATCATTAATAAAAAAATAATTAACAAATAAATAAAATGAAAAAGAGGCAGCTCAGATAAGGTCCATTGAAACTGATGACACTATCACCTGCCCCTTATAGATTCCTATACTCTTCCAGTTCAAATTCCAGAGAGCCCAACCTTTCCAATTTCTGGTATGGAAGAGTTTCATTCGATTGTGAATCCGTTTTACATTTGTGCACATCTTGGGGTGGCAGGCACTGAACTATACCCTTATATACCACAGTCCTCAATAGCAAAAACCTTTGTTGAAGGAGAGGCACATTGTTCTTTGGACTTTATACGCTTCTCCCTAGCTTGTCTCTTGGCGAAGAAGGATTGTTTCAGGAGATTTGAGACCTTCTGATACCAGTGAGGGTAGAAGCAAGGAAACTCCACCCTCTCTCTCCCCAGTGTCATCTTGGATATTTTTAGGGTCTTGGGCAAGACATATTTCAGCACATTTTTTTCTGATCCTATTAATTTTTTTTTCAGTATTGTTTGGCATCAGTCTGGCTTGCATTAGCAGGAAATGGGTAGTAAAATTTAAATTTGTTCTGTACAGGTACTCCGCCAATATATTTCTTGCATGAGTCCTCCCAAATCCTTAACACAACACAGAATTTTTCCCATACACTGTTTGACGCCTTCCCATGTTATAGCAATGGTGCCATGGGCTCTGGGGGAAATAATTTATATGTCCCCCCTACTGGTTGGTATGAAAATAGATTAATAATAGGATTTCTGAGGACACTTAACCCCTGGGGCTCGTGGCCATTGCACCAGCTGTACTACTGTAGCCGCATTTTGAGTTTATGAGGATCCCATGAAGTAACTGTCTATTTTTTGTCAATATAGATTGTTTGTTTTTATTTATGGAGACAGCAAAGTTTAGCAAAGCCAATAGATAGCGCTAATCACGCAGCTCAGGCACAATAAAGGCAATTGTAGGGGACAGATAGAGCTGTCGTAGTAAAGTAGTTCCTCATCCAGTTCAGTTGAAGTATAAGAATGGAATTGGAATGATACAGTCAGATAGCCAGTAGCATAAGGTGAGAGATAAATGCTCAACTATGCTGAGTCAAAATCTCAAGCCAGTAGCTGCTGGCGGCTGCTCGATGAAAGACATTGGTTGAAGGTGGTGGACCCAAAACTTTCTCTTTGTATTTGTAAAGAAGTGGTCTCTTTGACATTTGCACTGTCGGAGCCTAGACCTAAAAAACACTGGGTGGACCAGTATCTCTGTCTGAGCCTCAAAGTTTTGCAAAGCCAGTTGGAATACCAAAAAGTTCAAGAACATAAGGCACACTGCAAGAGCCTCAGATTGTTGACCGGAACTCATTAAGATCACTTCTGTCTTACTTCCGATCAACTTAAACCCAGTACTGTTCCTCTCATGTGCATTATCTGCCATTCTCCTTGGTGAGTCAAAGCGAGCAGCATCAGGACCCTTTGTGTATAAGTAAGTTAACTTATCATTGGAAGGAGAGCGGAACTACAAGTCTTTAGCCCTAATGCTAGCAGACAAAGATCTGACAATGTCAGGAGTGGGGAGACTGGGGACCTTGGGGTACAGCACAACCCACCTCAGCTTCAGAGGAGAGATTTGGCGAGCTTCACTTGGTGAGTATCAGCTGTCGGAAAACCCTCAAACCATCCAGTTGTTTTGGCTTCTGTTGTCTCAGGGTCTACCTTCTTCAGTGCCAACTCCCCATTTCATACGATGAGTGAAGATCCTCTAGTGAGTGGCCAACTAGTCTAAATTGGTGACCACTTGTGTTTCTATTTTTGTGTTTTGAGATTGTGTAGTTTTCTACAGGTTCTCCAAACCCGGCTCGCCAATCTATGATTTGGACAAGAAGGGACAATCCTACAAAGGCCAGTCTCGGTCAAATGTGTCTGTTGTCTGCCTTTCGAATTCTATTTCTATCTTTTGCAGGTTGGTTACTTATCCACCTGCACAATTCTATTTAACCCCCTTACTTCTCTAGTGGTGTGCGCATAAGTATGTATTCCATAGATGTGTCTTTGAGATACCCCTGTATGACTTGTGTATATAATATGGCTACGTGCATCAACTGCCAAGAGGCCTGGGAAGAGCCCCAGACATGTTTGCACAATGTCAGGGCAAGCATTGGGCACAGTGCCCGGCACACGGATGCACGAACACCCCGGCGATAAAGGGTTACTGTATCTGATGACACACTCTTTTGGAATTCAAAAGAGGATGCATTGCACCACCTTAGCAAATATGCCTTGGTTACTGTACCAAAATGTATCTAAATCTGTGGGGCTTAGATCTTAAAGTAGAAACTTGCAAACTAATAGTGACTTTTGTGTTTCCACGCATGTGCGCACCAGTATTATTACTACTGCTTATTATTTTTGTTCAGTTCATACTACTAAACGGAATTGCCCGTTGTTCATGTTGCCCGTCTTTGTGGTGCTCATTTTATCAGCCTTGGAAAGAGCAACAGCTGAGTCAGTCTTGCGTGAGTTTGAACCTTTGGACTGCAAGTATGTGGGCAGATCTGTGCCACAGACTCCCAAGCCACTGAACTCACTCGCTAACTTTCCCGGCAAGGCCCGCCTGTGCAGCTCTGCTTGCGAAAGAGCACTGCTAATGCATCTTCAAGCTCAATGCAGATGGGGCCTGTGGGAGTTCTCTGCATTGTTTGCACATTGTATTCACACTTACTCATAATCGAAGTGTTCTAAAGGAGGCTCATGGCATGTATCCTTCCATGCACCCCGCGCAATAAATCCAACTATGGCAAGGTCCTGTAAAAGAGCATCTTCCCACAGCCCCCGGAAGCCCCGCCCTATGGAAAGAGTTCATCATGCAAGAGCTTTGCCTTTATAAGAGCATCTTTTCATGCTCCCTGCCTATCCCTCCCTGTGGAAGCAAGGCACGTTTTCCACGGTCCCCTGTCATTTCCACCAAATTTGATCCCAGCCGAGGACAGTTTTCTGCGGAGAACATTGATTTAAATCCCATCCAGGATATTCTTATGTGTGGAAGTGGGAGTTTGCCTTTTCACGTGAATGTCATTCTTCTTGTAGAGTGGACTGTTGGGTGGGACATTAGTATATGTATCCATGGAGATAAACTTCTTGAAATTTCAGATGCCCCCTGGAAGCTTCCATCCCTTCCAATGTGTCCACCTCGTAAATCACAGACAGGAGGAAAGGACCTATTTTCCCTCGACTCATGACACATGACTCTACCTGGGCTTCTGCTTTACTCTTATTTTTAGCTTCAAACTCTGTTCTAGGATTCCTAATATCCACTCTTCATTTTCCATCACTACCCCATCTCCTAAGTTTGCCAAACATTAATTATTCTTTGCTTGAAAACATTGTTTTGTTACCCTTGAGCCTTCCCTTTTTAGGCCTGGCTTAGAGACAGCTTTAGTGGTTTTTACTGCGTCGCAATAAAACATTTTTTAATAAAAATACATACATATGAACACTCAGAGTGGCTTTGGGTCAGCCACCTTAATCCACTAGTATGCTCAACTGTCATTCACATGTTGCTGTCTCTCACCCCAGTGCATCGTATGGGGCACTGTCACCCCTCCTCAGCCTTTAGCACTCTTGCATTGTGAGTGACAGCATTTTTGTATCATCACAAGTGCACATCTGCAAGAACTACCGTTCAAACATGTTTCTTTGCCCATGTTTGTTTCTCCATGATGCTTTCATTAATTGTTTTTGCCGTCATGTGTGTCTTTAGGTGGCAGTGAATCAAAGCCAATAGTTCATTTTGGTGTGCCACTACACGTCTTATTTGGCTGTGATGTCCATCAAAAACGTATATATTTGTTGTGAGTACACCTGCCTGCTAGGAAGCATACTGTTGTATTAAAATGATATCATGTTCTTTTCATTTACATTTTTTATTGCAAGCAGGGGACTACCATATGTAAGGGGCAGCATGGTTTTCTTCTTTGTGACATATGATTGCAGTAAAAAGATTATAGAAAAAACCGTTGCTCTAGTTTGCCATGGTCCGACCTACTGGCTTTGCCAATGCTTGTTTTAATTGGATGTACATTGTGGTCCAGAGTTCTAGAAGACCCCTAAACCACAATGTTGCTTCTTGAATATGTTTATTCACTCTGTCCATTTCATTGTCTCCATTATACTCCATCTTCAGTCTCCTGTTCACATTTTCAGATTTATGAGACCCTCCTTGTAGTACTTGTGGTTCAAATAAGGAGGCATTTTTTTTGGCCATCTCTTAATCATCAATACCATTCGCCTATCATTCTTCTGCAGATGTAGACTCTATAATGGGACACAGAGCTCTAGCTGTTCTCTCCAGCACTGTACACTTAAAAAATATGGCATACAAAATGCACCTGTCCATGTTGCATATGTGTATTTGTTTCTACAGGGATTAGGGCTTGCTTTATTTCTTCATTAATACCCCGTGACTAGCCACACACCAGCTTGTTGTATCTTTCATAAACCTTGGCTCTGAACTAGTGCTGAAAGCAGTGGCAGCTGATAGCCTTTGGAAGTAGTGGGGCAACAAAAAGATATATATGCTTAAAATTAACAGTAAATGATTTATAAATAGAATGTTTGCAATCACCTCTGAAGCACGAATTCCATTTTGAAGCATAGCACAGCTGCAAAATAGAATTCGTAATGCCAAGGTGATCAGACACATTCTATTTAGAAAGCATGTATCTAAAGGCATGGAGACCTATAATAAATAAACTTTTTCTTACCCAGTGCTTAATTTGTAAATAAAAACGTGCCAGTGCCCAAAGCCCTCCTCTTAAAATGGCGGCTGCTGTAATTAAATGTGTGAACACGGAATACTGAGGTAGTGTAATCCTGAAGCCATCTCGGGCCTCTTCAATCCTTTTAAACCCACTCCTTGCTCCTTCAGCTCACTTGTACAGCTTTCTGCTTTCTCCCATTGTGACGCTTTTTCATTTTTCTCTTCCTCCGACTTTCCCATATGTGTTTTTTGCTTGCAGTAAATGCTTGAGACAGAAAAAAAAGTGTGGCCCTGAAAAATAAGTGTCGGTGCTCTGCCCCGGAAACAACAAGCACAAATGATGCACTGATCTTACCTTGACACCTCTATTGTAGTACACCCGAGGTTAAATTCCCCTGCGTTACTGTTCCTCGCTGTAAAACTGATGAATATTGGTTCCAGATAAAATAAGCCTGCATCTTCCCAGCCAATCTAAGCACTTTTCTCATGCTGCCTATAATACTAAACAGGATGGGCTGGGTCAGGTCAGCACAACACTTTGTCGGAGACTGATGGAGCTGTGTCTGCTATTTTAGCTCCCTCATGGCATTGGTTCTTGAAGCCTGAATTGCACATGTTAGGCTGACTACAGTGAAAACACCGGCCAATCTGTCATACATAGTCCAGTTTTCATAACTTCAGCTAGTCCTGGCCCCTAGTGGAAAAAATGAGTGACGGTACTTGTAATTGTTTAGAAGGGAAAGCATATTACTAATGTGTCTGTCTGCCTGTGGGAGCTCCCACTAGGGGGTCAACGCCCCCACGTCACTATAGAGAAACCTCCTCTGGCTAAAAGTGACCACTCCTCTCTGCAATTTTCCTATTGGGTTTTTAGGACTCTATTTGTAATCCTGGGTGCTCCCGTCCATTAGAAGTTGAGTTGGACTTTATTTGCTGGTGATAATGTGTGGAGTTGCGTGGTCTTCATCAAGAAGGACTGCAGTGAAACATCTTCAAGAATACCTGGTAATAAGAAATGTTAGGTCCCTGTGGAGTGCAACAGCAGTAAATGCTAGCACCCTCAGACACCTCCTGGGACTGCACAAGGCTCTCTTTAATGGCGGGAGTAGAAATTCCCACTCTTGTTCCTGATTCCAGATGGACAACTTAGAGCCAGCACCACTGCTGGATGATGGGCACTCATTATCTAAAAGAGACTGATAGGAGGGCTTAAGGAAGGACTGTACAAAGTCATTCCTCCCTTACCCTAATTGAAAGCAAAATGACATCTGTGCTACACAGACTGAGAAATATACACAGTGGGACAGTGTATTTGCCCAGCAGACTATGGGACTAACCAGTGGCTCCACCCTTAGGTTGTATGTGCCACTCCTTACTGTTTCATTGGCTAATGGCTACATGCCCGCTTCCAGAAAAGTGCAGCACTGTGCCGCCAACCTTTCAACCTGCTTTCGTTTAGACACGAAAAACTGCCTTCCATGGAAAGAATTCTGTCAATTCTGGATCACTTTTGCACATTTGGAGTTGATTACCGTAGTGCACGATGTGTCGTGGGAGCTGTGCTGGTAAACTTTTTAATGTGAGCGAGGCACAAGTTTTTTGACCCTTTCCCTCGTGATCACTGCATTTTCTGTTAACTGCCAGTCTTCCTCCTCAGTAGAGGCTGATCCAGATTAATTTCGTATTGCAGTATCTGTTGATAGGCGTTACAGTTTCTTCTACCTACAATAAACCTAGCAATGACACAAGAGTATGTTGTGGAATTCGTTGTGTGAGGACTGCAGCAGGCTGTGGGGGAGTCATTATTGTAGGTCTTGTTTACCAGACAACTTTTAGCTGTCTTTAAGACAAAGCCTCTTGTGGACCAAACCAAAACCTACAGCAGGATTAGATTCCGCCCAGTGCTTAACATTGGTTGGCTTTATTGTTACTCTCATTTGTTACTTTTTATTCAATGGCTTCTTGTGTTTGTCCATCTCTTGGAGCATGGGCCCTTTAGCATCCTTTTGAATGGCTGACTTGTGTCTCTCTACTGCTCACATTCAGGTAACTACTTTTTTTGTTAAGTACTAAATGAGAGTGCATATGCTTTCTTACTCTCTCTCTGGTGAGAGCAATTCACTCATCTCTACGCCCAGTCATCACTTCACATCTGGCTCCTGAGCATACTTTCCTCCCGCATCTGGTGGCTGGGTTTGACTTTTCCCAGCTTCCCTTCTTCTTACATGGCCCACCTCTCTTCCTCTTTGACTGCTTATTTTAGGACCATCTCTGGCTACCGCTTCCATTCGTGCCCTGTTCACAGGGACTGCTTATAATGGCCTCACTTGGTTCCTTGGCCTTTTCCTGGTCAAGCCTGAACTGGAAGTAGGTGTTAAATGTACTAAAAGTGCTATACAAATCTCCATAACATAGCATAGCACCTCAAGGCGGGGGAGAGGCAGGGCGTGGTCAGAGGATACTCCCATATGGTGTTGAGTAGGCTTGGTATTTTTACTTTTTGTTTATGAAAGTGCTGTGGCTGCTTTTTCTGTTTGCCCTGGCAGTAAAAGGGACACTAAGGCCCTCATTCTGACCCTGGCGGTCTTTGACCGCCAGGGCGGAGGACCGCGGGAGCACCGCCGACAAGCCGGCGGTGCTCCAATGGGGATTCCGACCGCGGCGGTAAAGCCGCGGTCGGACCGGCACCACTGGCGGGGTCCCGCCAGTGTACCGCGGCCCCATTGAATCCTCCGCGGCGGCGCAGCTTGCTGCACCGCCGCGGGGATTCTGACCCCCCCTACCGCCATCCAGATCCCGGCGGTCGGACCGCCGAGATCCGGATGGCGGTAGGGGGGGTCGCGGGGCCCCTGGGGGCCCCTGCAGTGCCCATGCCACTGGCATGGGCATTGCAGGGGCCCCCGTAAGAGGGCCCCTACATGTATTTCACTGTCTGCTGCGCAGACAGTGAAATACGCGACGGGTGCAACTGCACCCGTCGCACAGCTTCCACTCCGCCGGCTCGATTCCGAGCCGGCTTCATCGTGGAAGCCTCTTTCCCGCTGGGCTGGCTGGCGGTCTGAAGGAGACCGCCCGCCAGCCCAGCGGGAAAGTCAGAATTACCGCCGCGGTCTTTCGACCGCGGAACGGTAACCTGACGGCGGGACTTTGGCGGGCGGCCTCCGCCGCCCGCCAAGGTCAGAATGAGGGCCTAAATGTCCTCCAGCATAAGAGGGCTTTTGAAGCAGGCAAAAGATGGGGAGGGGCGCTGGTTAAGGCCCCCAAAACTCGAGTAGCATACAGTTCTATCTATAGGAAGCCACCTTTTAATAAATTATCGCACAAGTAGACCAGTTTCAAGCTGGCCATTGACACGTGTCAGAATTTGTGTCTTCGTCATTCTCGTCCCCGGGCTACGTGGCTCGCCGTCTCCCGTCTGGTGTTGACCATACCCGCCTACTACGTGAGCCATACTATTGGCTGTCCCGACACTTCCTGTAAGACCTGTTCTGTTGTCAGTGGCCACTTCCGTTACCAACTGTACTCTTGCTTTTTCACCACTACTTGCAAGAGCTGTATTGTTGTCTGTATCCCCCACTTCCTGTTGCAGCTCGTCTTTTGACTCTTTTGAGTGTATCCCCTCACTCCCTGTTCGAGCTGGTAATTTGGCTGTTCTCCGCTTTCTGAAATGAATACTCTCCTGGTTCTATTCCCGTGTCCCTTATGAGCGCGCTAGTACTATCACTGCCTTCCTCTGTGGGGGCTCTGCTGGCTCCCTGTAGCCAGCAGCCTTCATTACCATCACTGGCACCGTGCTCCTCATCACCTGGCTGTCAGCGCCACCCTCGTCTGCCCTCTGACAGAGTGCCTGGGCTAGGGGTGCCAGCTGTGGCATCTGCACTGGCACTGCCGGCTACACAATTCGACAGCCCACTTCTTCCCAGCCCCTGCCCGAACTCATCTGAACCGCACCCCCACCCAAACCCACATCTGCACAAAAGCTGTTCATTGCAACCCTTCACCCCTCCACTTCTCCTGATTCCAGCTGCCACGTGCACAGCCAGTTATCCCGCCCTCCCCCATCACCACCAGTGTCCCCTCGAGGTCTCGCCGCTCCGCCCTCCCTGTGCCCTCCTTGCCCATCTGTAAGAATCCCCCTCCACGATCACTGCTTCCGACACATCTGGCAGCTCCAGAAGCCTCTCCCTTCCCCCTTCGTTCTATCCCCGCTCTACACATCTGGCCGCTCTGCAAGAACCTTCACATCTGGATATGAGGCTGGAAGTCCACTACCCGTGGTGTCCACGGTCTCAGCCTCCCTGAATCCTCAGTGTTTCTCGCACTGACCTCTCACTCGGTTTTCCGAACTGGCAGTATCCTTTTCTCGCCTCCACTGGCCCTGCTCCGTCATTCCTTCCCCTTCACTTTTCCCTCATTCCATAATCTCCTCACCTCTGCCTTCACTCATCCCTGTCCTCCTTCGTGTCCCCCGCTCCTCCCCAGCCTCCAACCCTTTATCCTGCCTCTCATCCTTCATTCAGTTCTGTCATCATGTATTCCCTCTCTCCTCCTTCATTCCAACCTCTCTGCTTCTTCCTTCATTTCAGTCTCCACCTCTTACTCAGCTCCTTCTCTCCATTAAATACTTAAGCCTTTACTCCTCCATTCCGTCCCCTCCTTCATTTCATCCTTTCCTTCTGACTTCATTCCTTCCCCTCGTCGTCCATTCCCTCCTCTCCATGATTCCAGTTTCACCGTCTCCATTCTCTTCTTTCCTTCCCTCTCTGACTCCCGTTTCAGATCCCCTTTCTCCTTTAGGCCCCTTCCTTCCCTCCTGTACGTGACTCCCCATGTTTCACCATCTCCATTCTCTTCCCTCCTTGGCTCCTCTCCTTGACGCCCAAGTTTTCGCTCCTCCGTGCTCCCTCCTTCCTCTCTCCAGGCTCCCCACTCCCTCCTCAGCTCATTCCTTCCCTCTTCTCCCTGTCTGTCTGGCTCAGCTCCTTCATCCCCACTTCCCTCCGCCCCTTCTCTCACCGCCGCCCTCCCTGCTCCTTCACATCTGCCCTTACTCACATTTTCCAGTGCATCTCGTGTGCCAAAGTCTGTCTTCTCACAGCTCTTTCTTTTCGTACACAGACTGTTTCTTGGTGGATAATTTATATATTGACTTAAAGGAAGTGCGTGTTATATGCTTCCACTGAGGAGGCAGTGGAAAACGAGTGTTGCGCCTTGTGAGTGGTAGACCACATTTTGATCCAAGGGCCAGTCAGTGGAAATGGAATTTCTAATATTGTGTAGTTTCTATTTTCGTGGCACCTATGCATGTGTGTGGTTCTGCAGCTGCACACCCACTTGCAGAGGACGCCGCAACATTGGGTGAAAGGGGGCGGCACGGACCACATGCTCCTGTTTTTGGTGTGAAAGAGGCCACTTTATTGAAAACAGCTCCACATCAGAAACCAAAACCTTAGGCCTTTGCCTTTACAAAATTAAAACCCACTATACACAAATTGCCTACCCTAACTGACTGCGACCCCTAAAATACCCGCCCCCCTCACATATTTAACCTACACATGTCTAACTCTTACCCTGCTGTTGGGATAGTGGCCTTTTCTCCAATACTGCTTAACCTACTTCTACTAACAACTAACTATTTACATTCCTACAGCGTAACTTTAATTCTTTGTTCATCTAGGTGTAACTTGTTGGTACCCCTCCCCCCAGCCAGTTCTCCTGATTCACCTATAGCAACAAGAATAAACATGATCTATCGGCCAACCACCCTGCACCCGCTTCAAGCGACAACACAAGAACACAACCCACCCAAGTGCACCCGGTATCACTTAAAGCTGGCATCAAACGTAAAGCTGGCCTCAAGCGGGGTAAAGTACACGTCTGCATTGACTGTAAAACAAGAAGAGAAGGAGGTAAATGTCTTCTAATGGTAGAAGATTGAGACAGCTATTTATACATTGGACTATGGAAACAAAGGAGTGCAGCCCAAAAATAACGCCTATGTACCCGGAACCATTCCTCCAATAACCCCCGCGGGGAGATAGGTTGGCGTGGGGGGGATACCTCCTTTCCGTCAGCTGCCCCCTCAAAACCCACTATGTCGACTTAACGTGCCCAGGGACGGCCACGTTGAAAGGTTTCTCACGGTTAAGGCCTCCGGTCAGGTTGTCTTCTAAACCATTCCCGGCTGGTCACTGTTTTACCGTAAACAGGAAGCAGCCAATCCCTGTCCCTTCGAGCTGCAGCCCTCTACAGACTGCTCTGTAGTAAAGATACCTGACAGAGTCCCGAATCCGGGGGCCCTGCCATTCTGCATATCTGCTACCGAATATCGAAATTGGAATGCATTTGAAGTAACTCTAAAAATGCCTTCGACCTTACTTTCGGGCCCAAAGCATACCACAAGATCACAAGCATCAGCAGCTGTTCCCCCAAAGGACAAAATTAACCTTAAAATCCAGTGCAAATGAAAATGGCTTGTGCTGTCGTTATTCTAGCCGTGAATGTGCCAGAGTTTATTTACAAAGTTCTTTTTTTTTTTAAGTCAGCGGCTGTCCTATATTGAAATTACCATGTGCTATTTAATGTGTGTACTCCGCACCTCCTGCTCAAATGATCCTTTTAGCAATTAAACTCAAGAGCCTCTGACTTCCTTGGAACTCAAAGAAAATGTACCACAGTCATTGGCTGCAGCAAGATTATGTGCTGCTCTGCTTTTCCCACCAACTAAACAGCAGAAGCTCTGGCCCTGGTGTGTGAAATACTTATGACAATTACATGCCGCACTTGAGGAGTAACTCAACCTACCTGTGGACTAGCGTTGAACCCCTTGATAACTTCTCTGAGGCATATTCTTATGTTCTGTGTTGGGTTCTAGGATGCAAGGTGGTAGAGGGTAATGAAATCAGAAAATCACAGACATCATAGGCTGTCCGTGACTTGGGTTGTTTCAGCAGGCTGGGACCATAGTTGTAGGAGAGATGTATCTTGGGCCTGTGGATGAGTAGTAGCTGTTCGCGGGTGCTTTGAAGCTTTAGTTCCATACATCACTGGAGAGCCAGGGTGGTCCCAGTGGCATAGCAAGGAAAAGCATTGCATTGAACTGACTATGAAATTACTGTCCTGTATTTGGCATTATTTATAGCCTTGTGAACCGTGAAAAGCTTTTCAGCTATTTTGCCAAGGCAAACCGAAGGAAGAAATGCATTAGTTTTCTTTGGTATCTGAAAGAAAAGTGGAAAATAGAGAAAAACCTGACTGTGAGATCTGAGACTAAACTCGGTGCCTTATGGTTCGGGGACAAAACCGAGGAGTTTGCAAGCACATGGATTATTCATTCCAGTGGTTGCCAGCTGGTTGATCCACACACACTGTCTTATAACTGTGGAGATCCTTGGCATCGCTCCAAAAGCAAGTTGCAGATTCCAGCCATTGCAGAAAAATCCTACCACAAGAGCTATTGCACAGCCAGTGACACCTGGCAACCTACTGAAGCCTCTTTCCATCCAAGTCACAAGGAAAACAGTGGGAATTTATTTTTTTCCACATGGGTACCGGTAAGCAGGGTCCACCTTCAGAGACAAAACTAGACCGATCGAAATCTCAATGGAAGGGAGTATTTGCTATTGTAATCTTAAACAAGGCCTTACTTATGAAACTTCAAAGAGACACAGATTTAGTCCCAAACTGTAGCTGAGGCAACATAACGTAGTGGCCATTCAGAGCTGAAAAATCCCTCTTGACCCTCTGAAAAGTAGGCTGATTTTGAATCCTGTGGGAAGCCTACTTCTCTTGAGATCCAAAATCTGTCTGCTTTTCTGAACTGGGCCCCGGTTTCATAGTTAATGGGGAGTACATAACAAATATGCTGGAAATATATATTTTTGTCTACAATCACACATGAATATTTCAGAATTATCTTCTTTGCTCCGACAATTGTTCCTTGAGGTCCCAAGCGAGTCCAAGACCCATTGGGCTGAGCTAGCTGCTTCACATGCACAGGAACCATATTACAATATTATAATGTCTTGATATATTGACATTTTTGGGGAAAAAAGTGTATAAAATGTACTTCCTGCTAATGTGCGGAAATGTTAAAAAATAACTGTTTGCCCATGTGCAAAAGAGCACCCCATACTGTGGGTCCCCAGTTTAAAATCAAATTTCGTGACCAGATCAAACACTAACTACATGGCATGAAACACACATATGGAGAGACATTATTGCTTCTCTTCTTTGTCAGATTAGTATGTGCAGATAACATAAGTTTAGGAAATTTGAAATTCAGACAGACAGTAATAGAGAAAGTGATAGCGCCCCATGCCTAATTTATTAATTTCTAATTGGCTATGTGTTTATCTATTTCATGGAAACAATTGACATAATTGTAGCCATTAGAGTTTAATTGCATTTACTTTTTGGGGTCAATTTAATGTAATCCAATTCTCTGGGATCCACTAACCAAGCCATTCAGACAAAGCAGATATCTCTGACAATAAACTACTTGTCAAGACACAGGGCTTAACAATTACCACACGCCTAGGTATATTCTCCAAAAGGTTTTCGCCCAATTAAAATATTTGAGCTTGTATCCGCAATCACTGCTCCCTATACTGCTGTTCAACTAGTTTCCTCTTGCAAGCAGCCCAATATCATCTTTTTACTCAATTCAGAAAGATGCTAAGGATTTCTAGCTAGACGATTAGAACTCTTTGATAGGAGTCCAATCTTGTCTTAAGAGCACATGGAAGCTTTTTTTCATATATAGTAACATAGGCACAATTCTTAGTACAATTATCAGTGCTGTGATGCTTTTATAAGCTAAGTCCAATCGACAATCATTCTGACAAATGAACAAAAATAGTCAAATTGATGTGACATGATGTTCGTTTGGACATTACTCATCTTTATTATTTGTATTTATTTATTTGCATTTGAGCGTAATCCTTTGCGAGCAAACGAGTTTGGTACTTAGCACAAGAGTCAGATGGAATGGTTAACGCAGACCAAGGTGAAGAACTGAGGTATGGGTTGGACATCGTTGTATAAAAGCAAAACATCGAAGACAACTTCATTTTTTAGATATCATAATAAAACGCTTACACAAATATATATATTTACAAGTTTACGGGCTATGTGGACAGAATGAGTGTCTCTCATTTGGCCATTTATCGAGTGGCAAATGGGGGCACAAAGTGAAGAGAGAGACCCTTCACCCATGAGCTATATGCGAGTGACATTCAGGTAGAGGCTATGGTATACCTAGCATTTGCTGTGGACGCCCAGGTAGAGGCAAAGCACTTTTTGTTAAATCAAAAACTATGGGGACTGAGATGCTGAAGGAACTATTTATTCCCAGTGACCTTGGACCTCCAACCTTCACTGGGTATTGTGCACTCTTGTGGGCAATGCTCTACTGGCCAGATATCGTAGTATATTTGCAGATATATTTCGGAGAACATATATAGGGTAATTCTAATGTGCAGAACGTGTGTTTAAAGCTGTGCTGCCTTGACTCATTAATTGCTCAGAAATTGAGTCCTTGCCTAAATCTGTGGCTATGCATCAGCATTAATTTGCATACCTAAGCCTGGAAAGGCTCAAGTTGCTTGGTGGAATGCCCTCAAAGCAGACCTGCACACTGTGAATCTGGGCCGGCTCCAGCAGGGGAACCAAGGGTGCGCCCCTTCCTTCCTGAAGGAAAAAGAGTTTTACCATGCACTAGCATATGCTTTCCTATTTAAAATCGGGACCTGTGATGCCACCTCAGGGGAGGACTTCCTTTCTCGTGGGGATGTCTTCTTCCGGACCCACTGCTGGTGCCTGCACTTCTGTGAATAAGAGATGTGCAAAAAAACCTGTGAATGGTCAGAGCTTGTATGATAAAGGGAGGGAGAAGCTTCAGCACATAAGGTATCCTTTAAGAACACAGATTTAGAACAAGCACTGGCAAATCCAATAGGTGTCACCTGTAAAAACCATTGGCTTTGCTAATGTTTTTTTTTCCATACTGTACAGCAGCGCAACTGCTGTGCAGCATGGCTAAAAAAGATGTGATGATGTGACCACTGCGTCATTTTGAATGCATATGCTGCCCTGCAAAAGAACACTTTTTTATTTACCAATTCAAGATGGATCAATAAGTAATAAAAGAAAGTAACTTGAAAGCGCTGTTTTAAAGCATAGTATGGAAGCCCTGTTTAAATGAATAAATGAATAATGGATGAGCAATGCTCATTGAGGATGGTACAATAGAGGTTTGGGGAGGGGCAGTGGGAGAAGTAACCCGGCAGGTGGGGAGAAGCAACATGGCAGGCATGGGGAAGCAACACGGCAGACGGGGAAGAAGCCACAAGAGGGAGAGAACAAGGGCGAAAGAGAGGGACATAAGCAAGGGCGCAGCAGAAGAACATGGGTGGGAGAGAGCTACACAAGTGTGGGTGGGGGAGAAAAGCACATGGGTAGGCAGTTGGAAAACACAAATACATGAAGTGCTTAAACAAAAAGAAAAAAGTAGTTCCCTAAAAGTGAGCAGTGGAAGCACAGACGCCAGCCAATAAAAGAGATGAGTAAAGAGAATGCATCATGAAGGGGATAAATACAAGTTTGATTTGTCAAAAAAATCATCAAATTAAGAAGCCGACAAATGAGAGTTGTAGGAAAGTCAACCAGTGGTAAGCAATGTGGAGGTTCCATGCTCGTGTGTGTTCCTGTATGTCCACAATATATATATTCAGAACCAGCTTGTGCGGTATGGTAAGCTTGACCAACAAATGTGCTTATACAGATGGTAATAAAAGGAATGTGAGCACTTATAGTGCAGTGGCCCTATATTAGATTGGAGTAGCCCTTAACACTGAGCAATTAATGCAGTCTGCTCACCTGCCATTATCCAGATTGGGTTAAAGGTCTGTCTGCCACTGCTAAGCATACATATTGAGCCTTCTTTTTGTACATTGAACCCCTGTGATATTTAACTATGGAAATTGGTGTAATGAATATTGTGATGTTTGATATGAACAAAGCGCATTGCTAATGTGTAATGTTTGATATGTAGTGTGTGATATTTGGTGTGAGGGGGTAGTGTGGTGTAATGTATGGTGTGTAGTATGTGAATAGTGTTTATATAGTATGTGAATTTATGTCAGTTATTGTCATGTATATATTTGATGTTTGATGTTATAGTGTGTAATGCATATATCCTTGACATGTTTGTGTGATATTTCTGTGGCATGTTCGTTGTCTGTGTCTCAGTCATGGGTGATATTTATGTTATCAGAATGTGAACCACCATAGGGGATGTCAACCATGTAATACATGTAATGAATGGTCTTGTTTCTCTCACTTTTGCAGAGTCACCCCAGCAATGCCAGTTCATCGCACCACCACCACCACCACCACCACTGTAGTGGGGAACACCCATGTCTTCAAAACGCCAGTTGGCATTCTTCGCCTCTTAGAAGTCCTTTTTGCCTGTGTGACATTCAGCCTTGTGGTCCACAAAAAGGCCTGGTATGGCCACCCAGGTGACTGGTGCATGTTCTCCTGGTGCTTCTGTTTTGCAGTCACCCTTATCATCCTTATAGTGGAGTTTGCAGGGCTGCAGAACCGCATGCCTGTGTCCTGGAAGAACTTCCCAATTACATTTGCCATGTACGCTGTCCTCATGTGCTTGTCTTCCTCTGTTATATACCCAGTGTATCACTTGCCTGAGAATCGTGGTGTGCGCAGTGAGACCCGGGACTACATTATTGCTGCCACTGTGTTCTCATGCCTTACTACCTTGGCGTACATCATTGAGGTCTCCATGACACGAGCCAAGCCCGGAGAAATTACAGGCTACATGGCTACTGTCCCAGGGCTCCTGAAGGTGGTGGAGACCTTCACTGCCTGCATCATCTTTGTCTTCATCAGTGACCCCATCTCCTATGACAACTACGACGCTCTGAAATGGTGCCTGGCTGTCTACTGCATCTGCTTTATCCTCTCCGTGGTGGTGATCATCCTGTGCGTGGGCGAGTGCACTGGCTGGCTACCCTGTGCCTTCAACAAGTTTCTGAGTGCCTACACCCTGTTGGCTGTATTGATGTATGCCACGGCCACCGTCATCTGGCCCCTTTACAAGTTCGATAGGGACCATGGGGGTCAGCCGAAACGACCAAGCAGTTGCCAGCGTTCTTCGCTTACACCCTGCCCCTGGGACAAGCTGGTGGCCATTGCAGTGCTGACGGCCCTCAACCTTCTTATATATCTGATAGATCTGGTGTACTCAGCCAGGCTGATATTCATCAAGGTTTGAAAGCATCACTTTAGAAGACTCGAGGATCAATTTCAACCTCCTCTATGTTCTTTCCCATTTTCTGGTGGTCATTTTCTCACACATCTACAGTCTCCTCTCCAGCTAGCTGACAAACGTCTTTACCATGACCCGTCCATCAGTATGGACATGGCCTAAGTGCCAAGGATGCTATAACACCTCTCTGCAGAAGCCCCAGCGCAACGAAGAGCTGACCTCAGAGCCAAAGATTCAAGTTAGCTTTAGATGCTTCCGTCTAAAAACAGCTGTTCTAAGGGATATTGCTTTATGTAGCCATTTCTCGAGTCCGTGCTCCATAAAGAAAAAATATAAACAAATTAGGTTTCTCTAGAATAACACAGTTAAAACAGAAAAACCCATGCTATTGGTTCAAATATATTGGGGTCCACGGCACTGTGCTCCTTGTTCTCACACTTACAACTATTGGTGTTAGCAGTGCAGCTAGTAGATGACCCTGAGTTTTGACCTGTTTAAGTCTATGTGATTTCTAGTCTTCAACCTGGACGTAGTTTGTGGATTATCCTAACATGTTATTACACACTTCCCCTACTCCTACTAGCCTACATGTTGTTCTTTGGAGATTTAAAGCACCTTTCATTACACTGTCCTGTGTCATTGCTTGTGAGAAATCATCTTGGAGCCCTTTTGTGACCCCTCTTTAAATGCAAGGCACAGGAGTCCTGGTGAAGCTTCACCACTTCATTCACCTTTGCACTATGACCCTTTGGGAATCCCTCCAGAATTGCTCAGTTTCACTTGCACCAAGAGACTCGGGTGAAAGCAGTACATGAGCGGTTACAGTTCTCAAATTACAGTTGTTAAGACTACTCATTCTCAGAGGGTACGCATCCCTCAGACCTATTTTTTTGCAAATATATTGTTGGTAAAACCACTAAATCCATCTCTAGTCTGCCCATTCTCTCTGCCTACTACATCACTGTGTACAACTAGGGGTGGCCACAATGTTTCATTCCGTCCTCAGATTTGGTGAAGTTATGGTCACTCCTCAATATTCTTTAATGCCTAGTTCCTGCCAAATTCCAGCAATTGTCACATGGATGAATTTTTCTCCCTCAAGGCTCCAGAAAATACGAGCTGGCGAGCCCGTGTGAGATTTGGTGTCCCCTAGTGCAGTTCTCTAATTCTGGTGGTCAGAGAGCTGCTGCGTGATTAGGTTTGCTGCCACTAGGGTAGATGTTCTACTGGAACAGCAGCAAAATCAACTTGATTGCCCATGTGCCGCTGCACAGCACATGGTGCCTTCATGCTGATATTTCAGCGCTGCTCCCACTACCAGCACTAAATTGTGAGCTGCATATTTTGTGCCTGTTGGCAGAACTTCACGAGTTCCAGCCACCCCCATGTACAACCTGCTCAGTCTTCTACTTTCTTGCCTTTTTAGATGTATAGACACAGTCACCTAGGCTACCTTCTCTGGACCCACACTCTCTAATCCCTTTTATCACTCACTCACTAGCTCAAAAATCAGTGTTTCATTTGCAACAGTTTTTATTGTCTTGCAGGAGGCTAATGATTTTAGAATTGCAAGTTTTGAACATTTGGGAATGCCTGGCCCCACACACCTATATTGTCTTTCATCCCAGCTCTAACCATCACTTGGAGTAAATTGTCACCTTTCCAGCATTTAAACTATGCACCTGCACAATACTAAAAGCCATATTCTCCACTCCTCTAGATCCTTTCTGAACACAAGGTCAAGAAAGCTTTGTCAAACAAAACATAAACAAATCATGTTATGATTTCAGTATTAAATATAATTTGTAGGCCAGCTTTTGATACAGTAGACTTGGAGGTCATAGTGTCATTGAATTGCGTGCCTGGTACTGTCAGCCTATTGTTCAAGCTGTGGTTTACCCGATATTCATGAGAACAAACCTTATTCTGGTGATGGGGTGTGGTCCTCTATGTGCTTGGTCCATATTTTATTACTCTCTTGCTCCATTTCTTTGTCTCTCTGTTGCTGTGTTTCATTCTTACCTTTTCTTTCTCTTTATTTGTTTATATCTCATGAGCTGTGTCTTTCTTTTTCTCGTCTCTTCCTTTGTGCCTTCCTCAAATAGCACTCTTGAAAAACTAATGATTGTAGCTGTACAAAATGTAGACCATTATGTTCATTGGGACAGGGGAGATATCTTGCTGATATTAAAGGTGCAAATTATTCACCAAAACTTTGGCCTACATGAAGGTAGTTAACTCCATACCTTTCAACATTAGAAAGCTGAAGTAGGGGCCTTTCTTTGAGGCTGAAAGTAGAAGCTGTTCCATCTTTCTTTTAAGGCGTGTTTGACAATTGTTTTTTTAGAAAAGAGTTTAGAAATTGATATTCTTAAATTTAAAGTTGAGACAGTAAAGGCGATAAGATTGTCTAGCTATTTAACGTTGCCCATAGATGAATCCTTGCCATTTAGGTTACTGATCTGATAGCCATGCAATGTGTTGGTGATTAATTTGAGCAGAGGTGTAGCTAACAGTGGTACAGCAGGTGCAGTTGAACCTGGGTCCAAAGTCTTGAAGGAGGCCACGAGATCCTGATTAGTATAATATTTTACTAACCAACCAGAGGTGAAGGAGCTCCATTTTCCTGGCTTGCACAAGGGTACTCGCCCCCCTTGTTACTCCACTGTAATGTTTCTCGAGATTTCTCACTCCTGCAGAAATGATGCAGCTATCAGTCATATGTGGCTTTTGCTCAAAGGAATGCGTAATCAAGACCATAATGGACAATATCACAAAACTTTATATTCAATGACCCGTTGGCTGTTGTGGGGACTGCTTAGCCATTTCTATCGTGCTGAAGGTTATTCTCAGAAAGTTGCTGATGTTGGTGTGTATAGTGTTTTTCAATGTGCAGTTTGTAATGACATTCCTGCCATCAGCTCACAACTGTTCATGTTCCTTCCTCCCGAATGCCGGACTTTAATTTTCGCTCCTTTATTTTAAAGATGATTGTGAGACTTGGGCACGTTCACCAACGATAAGTGTCTGTCTGGGCCTAAATATTCCTAGCTTTCTGAAGCTATCAGGTCTATGTTTTTCCATTTTCTAAATCCAGTCAGTGAGTTACAACTGCCAAAATAGGTAACGCAAAAAGGTATTAGATGGTCGACTTTTTCATTATTTTTTCTGGCGACCAAGTTTGTCTGATTTTTTATTTTTATTTAAAGATTATGCTTGCACTGTCATGTTTTGGGCTCACAGCTGTAACGTTCGTAATTGTTATACCTGCAAGCTTATGTTCGAATGCATACATTTTACTTCTGGCATTCAGCCTGTCATCATGAAGATGACTTTATGAAAAAGTGTTAAAATAATTACAAATATATTTTTTAACAATATATATATGATATGAAAAGTGTCTGTGTATTCTTGAATTGTTTCGTTGCACTCTTTTCTGTTGACCTTCTAAACACGATATGATATATATATATATATATATATATATAAGTATATGAATATATTCAGCCACAATAGTACAGTCATGTACATTTACAATTTCCTCTTTCGCCTCTTCAGTAACTGTAAACTGTGTGCCTTCTAGACTCAATAAAATCTATATATGTGAATATGCACAATCACACTCCTTGTTTTTTTTTATTTGAATTTTTCAGGTGTATACTAGGAGCTAGACCTCTGTGTGTGCTGACGTTCTAGAGACATAATTGTGAGGACAAATTAGTAAAAGCACTGCACAGTGATAACACACGAAATTATACTACAGCTGTATTAAATACATGACCTTAGTGGGAGTGTGTCTACTTTCCCATCCTAAGAATTCTGCATTCACTTAACGAGCTTCGGGCCAGATGTACCAAAGAGTTTTACCCCTTCTGTGTCTATGGGAAAATGTGTTTGTACATATGGCCCTTCCTGTCTAGGCAAGTAAATATGGATGTTTGCACATTATGTATAGTATTTTTTCTTAGCGTCTTATTTACTAGGACTCAGATTTAGGGTTTGGTGTACGGGTCATCATTCCTCTGCCGTGGCAGGACAGCTCTATCCTTCAGTCCAGAGGTTAACTGGCCTCCATATATAGATTTTTAAGGAACAGACTGCCGCCCATCATTAAAGATGTTCTTCTGTCCTCTGTCATCGGTTCCCCATTCCCCATCCTTGGACAGCACCCCGAAAAAGTTAAGAGTTTTTCTCGATTTAAGTGGGATGAAAGGACCCATGTGATGGAGGACAGCAATGGGGTTTACAACAGGAGATGTAGCAATTTAACTTTGACAGATGCTTCCGTCAGCACACAACTACTAAAAATCAACTAATCAACAGCAGCTCCTACTATAAAAGAGCTTACTCAAACCATACAAACCATTTATCACTCACAAGACAAAGCAGCATCAGAGATACTGTGCAACAATATTCAAACATGGGTGATAAAAGACAACTAAGATTCTCAAAGAATGAGCTAACTGCGATGATGCACAGGTTCAGAGAACATCCTTGAGCCTGATGAAGGAGATGGAGACCAGAATCGTGGATAAGGTGAATGTTTGCTCCAACACCAGACGCTCACAGGAAGTCATCATCCAGTGGTTGATCAATCTGGAAGAGAGAGTCCCTTCCCTCACTTTCAGGGCACACCAAGAGGCCCTGGCAACTGGTGGCGGGTTTCCTTGGCCTCTTATCCATGCCCTGGGAGGAAAAGTTGGTGTCCATAATCCATACTGAAGCATCATGGAACTTCTAGGCAGAACGGAGACTAAGTACAAACCCTGGCTGTCTCTCACTAACAAATCAAGCTGGACTCTGGCATCCCTGTTCCCTAAATCAGTCTCTACAGTAATGCCAACCTATCAACACAAGTATGCTAGTTGATGACTACCACAGCTCACATCTCCTTTGTAATTACCCATCTACCATTTCAGTCTGTCACACCATTCTCCTTAACACAATTCATACTGTGGCACGCACGATTATCACCCATAATCATAAGTACATTGGGTCTTGAAAAATGTAGGGAACAAAAAAAAAACAGCAACATCCATTGCTCCGTCTACACTGAAGTGGGGATATTGTGATGCACATATAAGTCCATCCAGGACACTGAAAAGTGACCTGCGTCTGCTGGCCAGACTGGTACAACGATGTCACTCAATTGTGGCACACCATGACACTGGTAATAGCAGACTGTAAGCGGGAAGGCTACCATTGCCTTCTGATGCCCATAGAATGGGTAAGAATCTTTAGCAAACTCCAGTTACAGATACTGGTAAGAACTGAGGGGTAGTGCTGCACATGTACTGTGTATCTTGCCTAAAGACCTTACAATACAATTGAGGTTGGGCTGAGTGATGGGGAATCCACATTCACAGATACATTTGTCTTACACTTGCTTACTGGCTAGTTGATACTGTTTTTATAGTTTGTGTTCAATTGAATTTTATATTGACATAAAATACTTGCTTTACTGAAACAGAAGCACTGGGGGAACATTTTTAATGCACTCTTAGGTATACAGTATATTGTGACTGGATTGTGCAGTATGCCCACGCTAAACCCAAGCCTCTGATTGCTCACCTTCGCCTAACACCGAATTGGCACAGTTTTGCTAAGACATAGTATTAAGTACCCGGGAACAGGAGGACGTAACAACTCTAACCCCATAGTTGAGGCCCAGTGTCCCTTTCCTGCCTTGCCCTCTGGACCCCTAGCCCCAAAATGGGATCTCACAACAAGCAATGATGTATATGAGATGTTGCCAGGGAACACACACAACGTTTTTTAAATAAATAAAATAATATGAGATGATTTCTTTGAGGCAAAACAACTATTATTAATACATCTATAAAACAGCAAATCCAACACGAAATATAAATTAAAGAAAGCTTGAAATGTTCAGAAATGTATATGCTTAAGAAATTGACTCCATAAAATCACTCATGGAAGTTATCGGAGGAATAGCTGGCCACACACACAGCAGTGCAAAAATGCATAACTAGTTCAGCAAATTGAAGGAGCACAATAGGGCATAGCCACTGTGCAACCATAATTACAATAAATCACATATACTATAGCAATATTCCAAACAACATCATCAGAAAAGGACACATATGATAGACTAAAAAACACTACCAGGACAAAACCATTAGAACTATTAGCTATAAACTCTGTTTGGGTTAATTACAAATGCCAAGTACAAATTTGGTGGGAATTTAGCTAGTTATCAAAGCAATCACTTAAACTGTGAATGGACATGTAACTCAGAACAAATTTGGCTTAACATAATATTAACACACATGATACTGCATTGAACGCATGTACTTTTACAAAGAATAAAGAGGTATTGAAAGGAAGAATATTCAGTCAAAATAGTTCACTCTGTGTCAATAAACCACTTAAGCTAACTCAGGTATATCACTTAAAATTAAATCCAAGACTCTCCATTCCATTAGTAGGGTGAGCAAAATTATTGATGAAGCTTTTTACTTCAAAATATCAATAAAGGGCCACTTTTCAATAGCATACCATTACAACATATATAATATTAACTACCATTACACAAATTTACATTATGTATTTGTTTCCTTTTTTTCAAGTTGACACACAACATGTACAGTCATCTAACTCTACAGCATTGTAAGCTCTGCTCGAGGATACAAGATCCCAAGCTTTCAGTGGAGGCAGCACTCCTGCAACAAGGAAGATGTCTATGACAAGCCCGGCCCATCAGGTTAGGCCGACCGGTACCCTAGCCGTCTCCCTCCACGTGAGGACCAAAGATGCAGCACATACAGCAAAGTCCTGTACCCATTACTAACATCAGTGCCCCCACATGCACCCTGTGTGCAACCAGGACACACTACACCTGTGGCTACCCAGTCAAGGCCAAACAGTGATTTGGAAAGGGCCGGGGTAGAACCTGTTGCGGGAAAGAAGGCTCAAGAGGAGGTCACCAGTATTGCCACCATGATTAGAAGTTTTATTGATACAGCTATGCAGCAGAAGGATCTGCTTGGCTAGATCACTGAACTCCTAATGGACCAGAACAATATCTTACAGCATCACCTGAGTGTGCAAACACTCTGGGGTGATACAGTGTGGCTTCAAAATATTTACTGCAGGGGTGTTTTATTTGACTGCTTCTTTCCATGGTTAAGTACCATCAGCTGTCAGCTCTGTCTCTGAAAGACCGTCTGCTAGCAATATCACGGAAACAGGATACTGCTGCCCAGGGAGGAACCTTTCATCAACTCCCGGTTCACACTCAGGCTACTCCAGTGGTTCTTAGGAGGGGTCATTCATATGGCTGGTTGAGAAAAACACCAAGAGACACAAATAAATGCTGTGAAAATGTGGGTGTCTTGACAATTCTTGACTTGAAATTTGATGACTGTGCATTTCACATCCACTCATGAACTGTCGTAAGGAAAAGGACTCTAAACAAAATGAAAATATTCCTTTTGAAATAAAATAAATGCTGACCATAAATAATGTCTGTAGGTAATCAGTTTGTAAAACCTTGCTTTTGTCAGAACCCAAAAATGCTTCACATCAAAGTTAATACCACTGTCAGTCATGTAATCTAGACAAACAAAACACATCTCATGACCACAAACAATGATAGTTGAACTACCATCTACAACTAAGACAACAGCAATTTACTTTAGTCATAAATAAATTACTGAAAACGTGTTAGGCATTCAAAACACCCACAACTGAGAACAACACGTCAACAATATGTACAGATGCTTGACCGTGCAGAGAAGACATAACATGAGGATATATACAGATCAGAATGGAAAAATTGTATGAGGCATGTTGAAAATCCAAATACGACTGTTCTAATGAAGCCTATGTAAGGAATCAACCTACTTTAAAGATCTTAAGTCAGTATTGCATATCAGGTACAACTGACCATCTAATTACAGTAGGAGCCCAAATGGTAATCTTCATCAACTCCTTTAGCTACCCTCATGTTCTCCACAGACTATGCTTAGACACCAGCATAAAGTACACCACATTTCTGCAGATAGGTTACAGCTGAGAGGAAGTGTATCACAAATCGAGTTACCACCATTCCACCAATAGTCAGGCAACTTTGCACTGCATACTTTGCCAACATCAATATCAGTATTTATCAGTTTAACTGCAAACACACTCAAACACATTTAAAAAAAATGTTTTTAGAAAAAAATAATTGATTAAACTAAAGGGTAAAATCATTTAAATTTTAACTTTAGGTGTTCAAGATATTTATATATGGATATTAAAAAGTTTTACTAATATTATTTTCTTTTTTAAAAATTTCAGTCAAATTTGACAAATTACACAGCAGGCAGTGTAACCCTATTAACTTTAATGTGGATGTACCAGATGTTTTTGAAAGAAGCAAAGTAAAGGATGGTAGATGCTTCTGTCAGTGATGCACTACCAGTTTGTCATCGTATCAGGCATACCTTATGCTGACGATTATGTTTTTTTAATGCAGACCAAACAATCTCGGATGGCTCACCTAAGCATCATGGTTGATGGACTAGAAAGCCAATGGTGTCCCTGTCTTTTGTGGCAGCCATTTGTCCTCATTGGTTAAGCTATGACATGATAGACGGAATCCGTTGTCCACTAAATAAGCATTCATTGATAGAAAGTCTGTTCAGTAGGTCACTAGTCCATTAGGCCACCTGCCTCCTAACCACCATCTGTAGAAGACCTCCCCAACTCTCTCCAATCGCTTCTCCTGGGATCCACCATGGCTGACGGTGCAGGTCACAGGGTCCTCAACTTCACTCCTGAGGAGTTAGACATCCTGGCAGAAGGGGCCCTGACCAACAACAGCCAGCTTTATGGCTGTCAGAGAGTCAAGTAGGTTAAACAATTTAAATATATTACATTTTAATATATTATTTCTCTAATTTATATTTTGTATCAGTTCGCAGTTCTGTACAAGCATTCTAGTTCCTCCTTAACCAATTATAACATTTTGTAACATTCTTCGTAACATTCAAACTCCATAACTCCCTCCTCCCATCCCTCGGAGTGTCCTAAGTGTAACACCGCTCCTAGCTATCATATTAGGTGATGTCAGTTATTAGTATATGATGTCCCTACTAGCCCATTTAGCTGGAAATCCATGTGTGATAGTAGATTTATTCCACAAACCCTAATTGGGTCTTCCCAAACCACTCTCGGGTGGGGCCTGATACATTTTAGTGTTGGGCTTAATCATCAATACACTCATGGGGGCTTCTGTCCCTTAGTCCTCTGGATCTCATAAGGCATCTGCTAAGGCCTCCCATGCCCGTGCCCCCTCAATCGTGTTCCAGCCCTTCTTAGCTTCTCGGAGCCTAATGTCTGATTCGTCGCCCACCCATTTGTTAAATTCAGTTGTCCAGGTGGCTATGCGAGCGCCTCTCTGACTCTTCCAGCTTCAGGCTATTTCTCTTTTTCCAAGAATATATGCTAAATCCTGAAACCTGCTGGTAATCTTATTCATAGGCGTATGGGGGAACCAGCTCAGCAGACAGCGGTCCGCCAAACACGGGATCTCTCTCTCTCTCTCTCTCTCTCTCTCTCTCTCTCTATCTATCTCTCTAATGTTTGATAGCACCTCCGTGATTCCCCTCCAGAAGCCCTATATTCCTGGGCACTCCCAGAACATGTGAAAAAAAGTTTCACTTTCTTAGTTACAGCATGGGCATTTAGCCGTGTTTATCTGATACATCCTGTTTATTTTCTCCAGTGTAAGGTATGCCCTAAGCAGAACGTCGAAATTAATTAGCTTGAACCTATCGTTTTTAGTGGTCTTCACTATGTTGTAGTGAATGTTATCCCAATCCTTGTCCTCAATTGGTTTACCGAGGTCTGCCTCCCATCTGGCTTTTAGGCAGCCAGAGGCCCTATTACTTCCCCTTGCAATTTCCTGTAGAGGAAGGTTACTGCCTTAACCGTCCCGATGCCACTACTAAATATTGACGACTGGCGGGGTTCCACAAGTCCAGTTCCCTAATTTTATCTAATAGCCATCGTAACTGCTCTATGCAGAAGAAAGTGACCTCGAGGTAGATCGTATTGGGTACTACATTCTTCAAATGGTAGGAGCAGCCCATTGTCATAGTGTTCCCACTTTATAAGCCCCCGTGTCCCGTCATGTTGCTAGAGCTCTCCAGGACCCCCTGTGAGGGAGCTCCTCCAAGAATCCCAGTGGGAGATCTGGAGAGTACGGAGACTTAGTCTGCGTTATGTGGCTATGTCGCACCCAACACCGCTGCAGAACTTGAAAATGAAAATCAGGGTCGTTCCCACCACCAGCCACTGGGAGCCAGAATACTGCCCTAATCAATTGCACAAGGTCAGGAATCACGAGGGCGGGATCAGTCTACCCGGTGTCAGCCTTCCAGCTAACCATTGTGTGAACCACTGCAACTGGGCTTCTAAGTAGTAAGCTTTAAACTCAGGTACTGCTAGGCCTCCGTCCATTGTAGGTCTCTGCAATGTAGCCAGGGCCAACCGTCGCCACCCTGGACCACATATAAAACTTGTGACTATCTTACCAATGTCCCTGAAGTACACCCTAGGTACCAAGAGGGGCAATGTCATAAAATAATATAACAATGTGGGGCGTGACACCTTTTTTAAAAGAGACACTCTCCCCGCCACTGAGATCGGTGGTGTGGACCAGAAGGATGTGCTCACCCTCAGGGCTCTAATGGCCCTTCCCAAATTACCATCCAGTAGATCCTCTGTGTGATGGTATATATGAACCCCCAAATATGGCAGAGCCCTGGGTTGCCAGACCAGAGGTCCCAGCTCTTCTGCAGGTGCCCTGCCCGCCTGTACAGGGAACAGACATGACTTGTTCCAGTTAACTTGGAGTCCTGATAGTGACCCATATTGCTCCACCATATATCCTGTGTCCCGGCCAGGCACCCCGGAGCCAAAAGAGCATATCGTCTGCACAGAGTGAAATATATTGTTCTCTGCCATCCACCTTTAGACCCCGTTACGCCGTTCCCGTTCTGGCCCAGCATGCTAATGGCTCTGTGGCAAGAGCAAACAGGGACAAGAGAGGGCCCCCCTGCCTCGTTCGAACTCTAGCCGTTGGTTCTGTGTGGAGTATGCGGGTCCAGGAAATAAATGCATCCAGAGACCCAGGCTCTCTATTACTCCATATAAAAAAGGACCATTCTAGGCTGTCAAAGGCCTTTTCTATGTTCATCGCTAGAACTACACCTGCCTGTCTATCTAAGCTATTGGCTCCCAATATTGTGCAGAGGCACTGGACATTTTGGGCTGTGCCTTTCCCTGGGATGAATCCCGCTTGGTCTGCATGGACCAGGAGAGGTATATGTGGCAACAGCCATGTTCCTAGGGCCCTGCTTAGTATTTTATAATCTGTATTTAACATTGAAAGCGGCTGATAAGCACGTTTATTGCTAGGTGATTTGCTGGTTTCAGTAAGGGTACAATCAGGGCATCCCAGGTGGATTGTAGCAATAATCCAATGTCCTTAGCCGTATTAAACATATTGGCCAGTTTAGGGGCCAGGGTGTCTGCATATGTGGCATAAAGCTCAATTGGGATCCCATATGTTCCCGGCGTTTTATTTCGGGCCATGGTAATAATTACTGCCCTAATTTTGGGTACGGTGATTTCAGCCCCCAGAGCCTCTGCTTGCACAGGTGACAATCTTGGCAGTCTCATAGTAGCCAAACAATCCATCGCTTTCAGTGGAAGGTCCTTCTGCACGTAGTACTCATAAAATACCATATTTATATTTTTATGTCTGTACTTTTTTGATCCATCCTCAGCTTCAATCTCTACTACATCTGAGCCTCGCTTGGTAGGGTTTGACAACCAGGCCAGTATCAGGTCTGTACGGTCTCTCTCAGCATGGGCTCGTATCATATAGTTTCGGTCATCAAAACATCATAACCTTTCAACTTTGAATGCCACTGCCTCTTTTGCAGTTAGGAGCTAATGTTGCAGCTCCGGGTGTCCAGGGCGTCACCTCTCACTCTCCTGGAGTAGATCCTCATACACTAGGACCTCCTGCAGCAGGGTCCTTCTAATTCCTTCCATTTCCATGATGCACCTCCCCCTTACCACCATTTTAAATGCATCACATTCTGATAATAGATATTCGGCCATTCCTGTATTATCTTTAAAGTATTGGGTTATGGCAGAGCCAATTGCGTCTCAGAACACCGGATCTTCTAGGCTCTTCGGCCGGAACCGCCACATCAGTATGTTAGTGCATCCATTGCCCCAATTAAGATACAGCAACAGAGGCTTATTATCTGATATAGTACGGGACAGATATTCTGTCATGGATATCCGGACATGTACATCTGCGGAACATAGAATAGTATCTAATCTCAAAGGAATAGTCTCGGTCGTTGGGATGAGGCAGCTGCAGGAGTTTAGAATCCCCCATTCAGTCTGCCAACTCGAGAAGAAATGGGCTACTCGCTCAGTCTGTGTGTTTGGAAGGGGTAGATGTGATCTGTCCAGTGCGAGGTCCGCTACACAATTATAGTCTCCTCCCAGTACCACAAAACCCATTAAATGGGATGCCAATAATCAGGATAGGTCTGTAAAGAATTGCATTTGATCCGCATTGGGCCTGTATATGGTACACAGTACTATATATCAGCCATGTAATCAGCCCGTCACCACCACATATTGACACTCCAGATCTATCACATGACCCGTATGTTGAAAAGGTACCCCCACACAGATCCAAACTGAAAGTGCAGTATGCAGTGAAGTATATTTTTCCACGCCACCTGCGCTCTAATACCAACCCTTCTTTGGTTGTTAGATGTGTTTCCTGTAGGAGGGCAATCTGTGCCCCTATCTGTTGAAGATAGGAGTGGACATTGTGGCCCTCATTCTGACCTTGGCGGTCTTTTCGCAAGACCGCCGAGTTACCGCCGCGGGGAAGACCGCCGACCGCGGCGGTATGCCGCTGTGCGCATTCTGACCGCTGGGAGCGTTCCGCTGGAAAACCGCCAGCAGCCACACTGGCGGTCGGCGGGAAAGTGGAGACTGGTCAACCTCCACCGCCACGCCAGCAGAACACCGCCCACAGAATTACGACCCACATTTCTGTGTGGCGGTCTTCTGTTGGCGGTCTTCTGTTGGCGGTCACCTCCCCATGGCTCCTGTCACCTCCCGGAGGACCAACGCACAAGGTAAGTTGATCGTCCGTGAGGGGAGGGGGTGGGGGGGTGTTGTGTGATGTGTGCGTGCATGGGGGTGTGCGTGTGAGTGTGTAGAGGGGGTGTGTGAGTGCGTGCATGCGGGCGGGGAGTGCTGCTGTGCCTATGGGCAATGTGTGTAGTTCGGCGGGTGCGCATGTCGGCATGTATGTGTGCGGGTATGTGTCCCCGTTGTGTATGTGTGTGTGTAGGGTGTGTGTATATGTGCATGTTGGGGGTGTGTGCATGTCGGGGTGCGTGTATGTGCATGTCGGGGTGGGGGTGGGGAGGGGGTTCGTACCACCTCTGGGGGGTGGCAGGGGGGTGGAGGGTGTGGGGGGAGGACTCTGGGGGGCAGTGGGGGGTGGGGGAGACCCCTATCAGTGCCAGGGAAGGAATTCCCTGGCCCCGATAGTGCCTACCGCCATGGTTCGCATGGCGGTTCCCGAACGCCAGAAACCGCGGCGGTAAGCAGGGTCATGATACCGTTGGCGGTCTTGGGTCGACCGCCGGACCGGAGTGCGCAGACTCCAGCCCGTCGGTCATGACCGCCGTGGCTGTCGGAGTGGGGAAGTGGCGGTCGGTCGCGGCGGTGACCGCCGCGGTCAGAATGCCATTTTTAATACCGCCGGTCTGTTCGCGGTCCGACCGCCGCCTCTCCGCCGACCGCCAAGGTCAGAATGAGGGCCTGTATCTCTTAGCCATGGTTTGCATCCCCTTGATATTCCAAGTAACTATCTTATAAGTTGTGGTATCTGCCATGTGAAGTCTTATTCCTCCCTATCCCCTCCTTATTGAGTTGTGCCCAGCTCCATTCAGGGTATTTGCATTGCTCAGCTACTATGATTACATTAATGTACCTTAGGACAACCATCTCCCCAAACCTCCCTAACCGAGAACTAACCTCATAACTCCTCCTCCCCAGGACAAGTAGGACTGCCCCCTCATCCAAGCAATAACACTTATTTCAATATTGGTAGGAGTGCTCCCAAACTAACTTCGGAGGGTGGTCTCAGACACTTAGGGGCATATTTATAATCCCTTAACACCACCTTCCGCCACATTATCGTAATTATTTGGTACGTTAATGTGGCCCAAGGCTCAAATCCTACGGCGTATTTACAGTGTGGCGCAATGCATGCATTGTACCACTCTGTAACCCTTTGCGCTACATTATGCCTCCGCCAGGCATAATTTATGCAAAGTTGGCGTTCCATTAGGGGGAGAGGGGTGAAAAAATGGCGCAAGGAAATCTATGAGATTTTCCTTGTACCATTTTTTACAGCACTTTTAACGCCTGCACTTCTTCGAAAGCTGCTAAGCAACATACCCCCCTCATCACTTTTCTCTATTGTTCTCAAAATAATTATTCTTCTCTTCTGGGGGTGACTGTGGGTAATCCATCCTCTGAGTGGGCTGAGGAACTAGGTCCACTAGATAGGGTGGTCTCGCTAGCTGTCTTCTCCGCCGTCAGACTGGTTTCTCCTCTCCTCCCCTTACTCATTACCGCTACTGTGTCCATCGCTCTCTGCCAACCCCTCTGGGCCTCCATCTCAGTTGGGGTGCCTCCTCTAGGGCTCCACTCTTTTCTTTTTTTTCCTCTTCTGCAGCTTGCTCGCCTCCCAAGGAGGTTGACGGCTTGGCCCAGCTCGTACCTGTAGATCTAGCCAGTCCCATACCTCCCAGGGTGTCTGAAAAAATGGTGTCTCTTCAGATGTGGAGACCTAGAGGCGAACAGGAAACATCATGGCATATTTCATATTTAGCTGCTGCAGTCTCGCCTTTACCTCCTCAAATGATGCCCTCTGCTTTTGTGTGGCTATAGAAAAGTCTGGAAAGAGCATCACCTTATGAATATCCACTGTTACTGCATTCTTTGTTCGCGCCCTTGCCAATATATGATCACGGTCTCTGAAGTGTAGGAGGCGGGCTACAATAGGCCTTGTTGGCGTCCCCGGTTGTGGCGCTTTAGCATGGACCCTTTGTGCCTGCTCCAAAGCGTAGAAGGGGGAGAGTCCCTCTGATGCTATCTCATCTCACAGCCATCTCTCCATGTAAGATAGCACGTTTCCCCTCTCTGCTCTTTCAGGTATGCATCTGATGCAGATATTGTTTGTCCGGGATCTATTCCTGCTGTCCTTTGCCTAGAGTTTCAGGGTGCGTACCTTTGCTTCCATCGTTGTTAATCTGGCCTGTAATTAAGTTACATCAGGATGGAGCTCCCTCAGTGGTCTTTCCCTCGTGGTAACTCTCTCGGGCAGCTGCCGATGGTCGTCCTTGAGAATACTGAGGTCTGCTCCCAGTGTGTCAATCTTAGTTTCAGGTGCCTCCCTAGTGGACGTGTTAGCCTGAAGGATGTCCTTCAGCGTGGGGTCCTGCTGGGACTCTCCCGCTGGGTGCACCAACCTTTCCGAGTTCAGCTCTCTGCCCTCGGCTGCTCCAGCTACTCCATCTTTTTTTCCTCAACACTTTTCCCATAGTGGTGTGGGCGTCTCTATGTAGATCAGACAACTTATTAGGGGCTTACACCGCTCTCCAAGCTCACCCCCGGCTGTTCAGTTCTGCTTCTATGGCCCGTTCACGGCTGGCCTGCCTAGTTGAGGTCCCCAGCTCCTCTACTGCCACTCTCCGAGTTGGTGTACCTGTGGCGAATTCCACAGAGTTCTGTAAGGGTTACACCCCAATCTCTTGTGTCGTATCTGCTCGACCAGCGGTGATGTTTATTATCTCGTCTGGGACCGTCCGTCTTACTTACTCCTGCTACACGTTCTTAGTGTCAGCTAAGAGGGCCCAATTCCACTTTGTTTCACCACAGGCGCGGCTATGCTCAGGTGGGGTCCTACCAGATTGCATTGGTTTAAGCCTCCTTGCACACGCACTGCAGATTATTCATCTTCATCCTCGTTGATTAGGAAGCACCGCAATATTTTACCCTCGCCCTTGGAACTTCCTCTGTTCCGCTGTGCCCTTAATCTGGGTCACGAAGGCTGACTTGGCCCTCCAGTGAACCCAGTCATTGCTCAGCATTGCACATAGGTAGGCGGGCCTTCTTCTTTGCACCTTGCGTAATGAAATGAGATGTGCACGCCCCAAGTCTGTGCTATTTCAGGACACACCAACTCTATACATATATGTGTTGTACCTGATGCTATTGGGCTAGTTGTCTTTTCTGCTCAGATCTGCTCCAGCATCTGCAGATATATCCCCTGGTGCTCCGCACGTCACCTGGTCGCCGCCATCTTGGGTCCACCTCGCATCAGACTGTCTAGAGCCCCTCACCTCGTTCAGGTCACCGGCGCTGCACTGCCCCTGTTAGCCTCAAGTCACTGCTCCATCATCTCAACAGCTGTGGAAGCTTGGTCTGTCCTCTCACCTCGACGGTGCTGTTGGCATTCTCCCACACTCTGCCTCCCTGCTGGGCCTTGTTATACCCCTCACCAACTCTCATGCGGGCTGCTGCTTTGTGGTTGCTCCAAGCGGGCAATTAGGCAACCAGGGTCATTTCTAATCATGCCTGCAAGGGGACCCAAGTCGTTTCTTCAGGCCTGGAGGTCTTTAGTCGTGTCCCAGCTCTGTCAGGCTGTCTTGCTTGCCGCCATCTTGTGTTGGCCCTCGGTTATTCGGCTAGGCCTCTGGCAATGGAGGAGATAAGAGACTAAATTCCCCCCTCCTGCCCTGTTTTCGAGGTCTCCAACAGTGGTTCAATTTAATCAGGGGGGATTACTGGTAAGCCAGGTACTTGTAAAGCTTCTGTTTTTGTTGCCAGGGATGTGGGATCACCTGGCGGGATCCCGGAGAGACACGTCTCACTTAATCTGTCACTGGCCACGTCCCCTCAACTTAAAACCCTTGTTACTGGTAAAGTGAAATTTTAATTCACAATTCTGAAAATGGCACTCTTAGAAAGTTGGCATTTTCTTGTCCCACCAATTTAGTGCCTGCAGCCTGTATCCCGAGTTACATGACTATGGCCCTCATTACAACCCTGCCAGTCGGTGATAAAGCAGAAGTAATACCGCCAACAGGCCAGCGGTAAAAAAAATGGAATTATGATCACGGTGGAAACCGCTCAGACAGACAGCCACCTTAACGACTGCCACGGCGGTAGCAACAAGCACCACGGCGGTAACCGCCAACAGCCAGGCGGAAGACAATGTACCGCCCACAGTATTACAACAGGCCTACCCGCCACCTTTGCCAGGGCGGTACCAACAACATCAAAAGCACAGCAGAAACAGAACACAGAAGTCAAAGGACTCACCTCTGGATACTCAGGGAACAACCACAACGCCGTGGAGCCAGAGTTGCTCATTTTCCCCATGCTCGTATACCTCTTTCTGCATTACAAGCAGCAACGCCGGCGAAGACTACCACAGTGAGTATTGCCACCTAGCACACAAGGGAGGGGGGAGGAAAAAGAGCATGACACACACCCCCCCACCCCCAACACCATACACACAAGCAGACACAGTAACATTACATATTCACCACCTACCACTCAGGAATAATGCAAGGCCTAAAAGATTCGAAGAAAGTGAGTGTAAAGCGATAAAATAACATGAATTAGTGCATCAAAATACAAACGTATATTCATATCTACAATTGTAGGGACACTGCCCAACCCTTCCCCTGCAGCCTCGGATGACTGTCCACTGGGGCTGCTGCTACTGCTGGCGGTGCAGGTGTCGGTGCTGGCGGCGGTGCTGGTGGCGGCGCTGGGGCTACTGCTGCTGCTGGTGGGGGTGCTGGCAGTGGCGGGGGGAGGCTCCAGCCCTTCCCCTGCAGCCTCGGATGGCTGAACCACCATGGTTGGTGGTGCGGGCTCCGAATGAGTCCCAGCACCAGGCCTCCTGTCCTTTCTGTCTGCTGGTGCTGGCCCCTTGCCCTTCGCTTTTGCAGCTGGTGGTGCCTCCTTGCCTTTCACTTTGGCAGCTGGTGGTGCCTCTTTGCCCTTCTTAGATGCACCTGGTGCATGGACACTTCCAGTACTGCTGGCTAGTTCCCGGGATCCTCTCCCACCTGCAGTATCTGTCGACACTCCTGTGGCCGTGGACTGGGTGGCAGAGGTGCTCGCCTGGGTACTGACCACCCTGGCCCGACGTGAAGGACGGGGGGGGGGGGTGATTGGTAGGGAAGAGGTCAACAGTGGAGAGGAAAAGCTTCTTAGGGACATTGGGGTGGGAAGAGGGTGAAGGTTTGGGAGTGGAGGAAGAGGAAGTGGTTGTAGGAGGAGTCTGTCTGCTATGTTTGGGTGCAGGTGCATGGACTGGATGCTGTTGAGAGGTGGAGGGCTGTTGGGTATCTGAGTGCTTGCGTTTGTGTACTTTGGGAGGAGGGGGCACAGACACAGTGGGAGAGGACACAGGGGACGTGTGCATGGATGTGGTGACTGCCAGTGAGGGGTGTGTAGTGATAGGCGTGCTGTGATGGAGGTAGTGGATGAGGATGTAGTGCATGCAGGTGTGTGTGTAGACACTACTGGGAGGGAGGTGAAGGAGGAGGGGGACACAGTGGAGGCATTGGATGTTGGTATGTCTGCATCTGGATGGTGTTTGTGTGAGTGCGTGTTGGATGATGTGTGGTGCTTATGTTTGCCTGAACCACTCCTGTGTGTTGTCCTGGGTGCATGCTGGTCTGCCTGTGTGCTTGGGATAGGTTGGGGTTGAGGGGAATGGGACTGGGTAGAGGAAGTTGGAGAGGGGAGGCTAGAAACAGGGACAATGGCTGCCATCAGAGAGGAGGCCAGAGCCTGGATTGGTCTCTGTTGGGCCGCCATGCCAGAGTGAATGCCC
Organism: Pleurodeles waltl; assembly: GCF_031143425.1. NCBI lineage: Eukaryota > Metazoa > Chordata > Amphibia > Caudata > Salamandridae > Pleurodeles > Pleurodeles waltl. Next base: position 1,325,783,585 of record NC_090446.1, on the reverse strand, counting down.
TCCAGGAATACAGTTGTTTGTTGCAAATGGGCTGCCAGCCCCTGGATGCCATTCATAATGGTTGACTGCCCAACAGAGATGGATCGCAGGAGGTCAATAGCCTCCTCACTCAGCGCAGCAGGGCTAACTGGGGCAGGGTGCCTGGGTCGAAGGAGATGACCACCCTCCTGGGTGAGCAGGCACGGAAACTCGCTGAGGGGCTGCTGGGAGGGTGGTGCTGGTACGGGGGTGGCGGCTGTACCTGTAGTTGGGGTGGCCACAGAGGTGTCCACCACCACCAGGGAGCTTCCATCGGAGGAGGTATCACTGTCCGAACTGTCCCCTCCTGTCTCCGCTGTGGTGCTCCCCTTGCCCTCGGTCCCACTGGTGCCCTCACCGTCGGTGTATTCGGCCTCATGGCCCATGTGGGATGCAGCTCCCTCTGTCGCCTGTGCCTCTGCTCCTCTGCCAGATGATGCTAATGCACACAAGGACAGTGTGACAAAACAAAAAGGGGGGAAGAGACAGAGGATACACTTGGTCAGTGCCAGCAACAACACCACCGTTGGCATACACAACACACAGGGAACAGGAGTGGGGGAGACAAAGGATACACTGGTTTAATGGCTGCTCTAACACCATCGTTGGTGTACACGACACCCACACACACAGGGAACAGCCCTACGCATTAGGCAATGCACTACCAGTCACAATGCTAGTCACCAGGCCATGGACAGTAATACCTAACGCCACTAACAGCATACCAGAGACCCACAGTCCCCTGCCCAGTAGTGGATGCCTACTAGCTTGTTTGGAGGTGGTTCATATAATACCCTGCCCAACATGGGACCTACCCTGCAATGTCCGGCCTGGCATGGTGGCACCCACAGGCCCACATCCCCCACCCGGAGACCACCCCATCACGCGCAAGTACTATATTTGGAAACTGTACTCACCACCTTGTGGCTGCAGTGATGCCCTGAAGCGCCCATCCAGTTCCGGATAGGCCATCGCCAGTATGCGGACCATCAGGGGGGTCAGGGTTCGACAGGCACCCCTTCCTTGTTGGGAGGCCATCCCCAGCTGGGCCTCCGCCGCCTTCCTTGCCCAGCATCTCAGGTCCTCCCACCGTTTGTAACAGTGGGTGCTCCGCCTGCCATAGACCCCCAGGGTCTACACGTCCTTGGCGATGGCACGGCATATACCCTTTTTCTGATGGGCTCTGACCTTCAGAAAAATACACATAGTAAAAAGGTATCAGTCAGACCATCCGGCTTGTTACACTCATGTCCCACCATAGTCCTCCCATCCCCTTATGCATAGACATTGCCCACCATATATGCAGCACACTGCCCAGGACCCTTCCACCAACCCCCCCTTACACGAGGCCCTCAAACATAGCACACCATGCATTCATGCCCCATGCATGGTGCTCACAGTGTACTCACCTGTTGGTCTGGAGGCCCATACAGCATTCGGTACTCGGGTAGGACCCCATCCACCAGTCTCTCCAACTCTGCAGCGGTGAAGGCAGGGGCCATTTCCCCAGTGACACGAACCATGGTTGGTTCCAGACACAGGCCACAGCAGTGCTTGCAGTGTAGGTCCTCTCCTATTGAAGGTCAGGTAACAAGTGAGTGAATAGATAGAAAATGGTGGTGACGTCCGCGGTGGTGCGTACCGTCACCGCCGGCATACATCACCATTGGCCACTGCATCCCATAGGGCTCAATGGGATCCAATGAGGAGTTGCATGGCGATTTTTTGACCGCCTCCCGCAACGGCGCACAACGGCAGCGTAATTACATCAGTTCCACATGTCCCTCCATACAGGAGAGGTGGACGCCATTTCATGGGGGAGGGCATGCCATGGAACCTAACTGCGTCACAGTACACATATGCATCATTTGGGCCTATACAACAATCTTGCGTTACAGTCACAACATGCAATACAGTGTAGTGTTTTAAAATATGGGATACTGACCAGCTACTCACCGTGTGTCCCCTAGATTGCAACCGCTGCGGATGAATTGGAGATGGAGACATTCCCCCGTGTACAGACCCCTGGTGGACTTGGCAACAATGGAAGACAGGCACATTATCCTCACCTACAGACTTGACAGGGCCACAATTACAGAGCTGTGTGCCCAACTGGAACCTGACCTGATATCTGCTATCTGTCACCCCACTGGGATCCCCCCTCTTGTGTAAGTTCTATCAGTGCTCCATTTCCTGGCAAGTGGCTCCTTCCAAGTGACAGTGGGCTTGGCAGCAGGAATGTCTCAGCCAATGTTCTCAATAGTGCTGGCCAGAGTGCTGTCTGCCCTGATTAAACACATGTGCAGCTACATCGTTTTCCCCCAGGTAGAGGATTTAGCCACAGTGAAAGCTGATTTATATGCAATGGTACATATCCCCAACATTATTGGGGCAATAGATGGTACACATATTTCATTTGTCCCCCCTGGAGAAATCAACAGGTGTTCAGAAATCTAAAGAGCTTTCACTCCATGAATGTGCAGAGAGTGTGCCTGGCGGACCAGTACATCTCCCATGTCAATGCAAAGTATCCTGGGTCTGTGCATGATGTCTTCATCCTGAGGAATAGCAGCATCCCATATGTGATGGCTCAACTCCAGAGGCACCGGGTGTGGCTAATAGGTGAGCCCTGGTTCCCACCCAGTATATGTTGGTGTATGGGTATAGTATGGGCCCTAAGGGTTAGTGGGTGTCTAACAGTTGTCCGTCGATATTTGCAGGTGACTCTGGTTACCCCAACCTCTCATGGCTACTGACCCCTGTGAGGAATCCCAGGACAAAGGCAGAGGAACGTTACAATGAGTTACAGTGGAACATCTTATAGGTTAAAAGAGATTTGCAGATCTATTTGGAGATTTCTAATCCATTTAGGAAATCACACTCTCGGTTTCTAACATCTGGTTTATCCAGTAAAGGTGAAAAGGCATCGCTGGTGTCCATTAGTAGGTGGATAAAGCAGACAATTTCCCTGGCCTATTCCTTGCCTGGAAGTCCTCCGAAGTACACAATAATTTTACCAGAAGGGTTTCAGCCTCTTGGGCTGAGCTGAAAGGGGTATCTATTACTGAAATATAGAGGTTAACCACTTGGGCATCCTCCAATATTTTTGTAAAACATTATAGGGTACAGAATATTTAGAGTAATAACACAAACTGTGGTGTAGGGCGGCTAAATGCTGTTATGACATGAATGATTTTACTGTAGAATAAATCACTATTTGGTGAAGCATGGAAGGTAGGTTATTGTTTATTTATTTGTATATGAAGGCCGTTCTAGCGGTGCTTTGGTGTTCCTCAAAAGTAATGAAGGGGGGCGAGGACAAGAGGATGTGAGGTTAATGTTCTAATTACTTACCAGTAATATTCATTGCTCTGAGTCCTAACTGTCCTTGTCCCATTCATTACTTTCTACCCCAGCTACAAAGGAAGGGGCAGCTATGCTGTCATTCCTGTTGTCTTTTCTATCCCAGGATGTGGTCAACATCTTAAAAGTAATGAATGGGATGAGGACAATCAGGACTAGGAGAAGTTTACGGATAAATACATGGAACATTCCTGTGGTGTGGGATATTCTGGAGGTAGTGGCTGATTTCTTCTTGTGCAAAAGGCTCCCAAGTGTGGTACAAGTTAGCACATATTTCCACACTATAGTACACCGACATGGCTAGGATAGTCACTTCATTGTTTTAGCTAGAAAAGTGTTCTGTTTTCCATGTATTTCCAAAATATCAACAACTTTGCATTCACTGTTGGAAAACCAAACCAAGTGGGGCAATCAGTCCTTAAGGAGATACATGTGAAGCTTTCTTTCAAGTACAACTGAATCATGAATTGGTCTCCTTTGGATGCCTATGTTCGTGACAAATAACACATATGTCTTTTCTGCTTATGATGTCTTTCCACATTCCTCCTTTTTACCCATCACCATTGAGCCAGGTACCCTCAGTGCAGGATTGCATCAACGGGTTGGCAGAAACAGCACAAAACATGTGTGCTGACTTCATGTGTACAAAGGCTACTTACAAACAATAGCCTACCTTACAACACAGTAGCGGTTTTGTGGAATATGTACTGGAAGCCCAGGTGTGGCTGTCTACAAATCACCTGACTTTTGGAAGCTTGCAGGAGTGTGGATGCTGAAACAATGACAGTAGGCAGAAATGCACACATTTATTGATAACTGTGACAACTCTGTGTTATTTTGAGACATTCTGTTATGTGTTGTTACAGTCGTATAGCCGGCATTTATCAATGGATGCCCTTTTAGCACTAAAACAGCTTGGGTAACATTCAACCTCGATTTCAAGTAGTGGTGCATTTGTGGTTCTTTTGTTGTTTATCCTAATCTTTACTGTACCTGTGAATTTGATGTGTTTAGCTGATTTGGCTGGTGCATTGCCTGACCAGTAGCATATAAGTGAGGTAAACAGAAGTAGTGGGTGCTTTTAGACCACGCTGGGCATTTACCTGCCTGTCTACTATGAGCCCTGACTAATGTGTCCTACTGTAGTTGTGCGTGCGAATTGCTATGTACCCAAATTAATGGGTACTCTTACTCTGATAAATGAGGTTAAACCATTTGGATTGTAGATTGATACCCGTTTGCAAATGAGCTCACAAATGGCTCAATCTGTACAGCTGCTAGAGCCTCTCTTCTCTCCAGAAAAAAGTCCTCTGCTTCACCCTAATAACGTCTGTCCCACAGCTCTGGCTGTTATTCAATTGTGCTTGGACTATGGTAGTTCCACTCCAGCAGACATACACACCTCACCCGTAACACCTATGAAACCCATGATACATTTTGCAGCTAAGATGCTATCTGGAATCAGCAGCTTTTACCACATTTTGGGGGTGATTTTAACCTTGGCGGACGGCGGAGGCCGTCCGCCAAGGTACCGCCGCCAAATGACCGCACCGCGGTCAAAAGACCGTGGTGGCCATTCAAACATTTCCTCTGGGCCGGCGGGCGCTCTCCAAAAGAGCGCCCGCCGGCCCAGAGGAAATGCCCTTGCAACGAGGACGCCGGCTCAGAATTGAGCCGGCGTAGTTGCAGGGGTGCGACGGGTGCAGTTTGCACCCGTCGCGTATTTCAGTGTCTGCATTGCAGACACTGAAATACACAGTGGGGCCCTCTTACGGGGGCCCCTGCAATGCCCATGCCATTGGCATGGGCACTGCAGGGGCCCCCAGGGGCCCCGCGGCACCCCCTACCGCCATCCTGTTCCTGGCGGGAGACCCGCCAGGAACAGGATGGCGGTAGGGGGTGTCAGAATCCCCATGGCGGCGGAGCGCGCTCCGCCGCCATGGAGAATTCCCCCGAGCAGCGGGAAGTCGGCGGAGACCGCCGACTTTCCGCTTCTGACCGCGGCTGAACCGCCGCGGTCAGAATGCTCGTGGGAGCACCGCCAGCCTGTTGGCGGTGCTCCCGTGGTCGGTGGCCATGGCGGCCACCGGCCGCCAGGGTCAGAATGACCCCCATTGTCTGTACTAGAAGAGCTTCACTGTCTTACTCGAGAAGCCAAAATAACATTAAAGTTAGTGGGCATCACATATAAGGCCATTCACTATCAGCATCCTGACTAAGTAAGAGTTTCTCCTAATAAATCTCTGGTGGGATCAGGAACTTGAGTATTGATAAGCTGAGATTGTATTAAAAAATATACAACTACTTCAAATCTGTGACCGAGTCCTTCTTATGAAGCTCCCTCCTTTCAGTTGATCAGTTGATTTGAGATGCTCTAAATACCTCCATATATTTCACGAAAAACTAAAAACCCATTTGTTTAAAACCCGTCTGACTCAATCTCTTTTGCTGTCCTCCTTCTTACTCTCTATCTATCTTCGTCTCCTTTTACCCCCACCATTATCACTAATTGGCTCCACTGACCTCGCCTTCTCAGGCATCATCATCTTCTTCATATACAGGGAGTGCAGAATTATTAGGCAAGTTGTATTTTTGAGGATTAATTTTATTATTGAACAACAACCATGTTCTCAATGAACCCAAAAAACTCATTAATATCAAAGCTGAATATTTTTGGAAGTAGTTTTTAGTTTGTTTTTAGTTTTAGCTATGTTAGGGGGATATCTGTGTGTGCAGGTGACTATTACTGTGCATAATTATTAGGCAACTTAACAAAAAAAAAATATATACCCATTTCACTTATTTATTATTACCAGTGAAACCAATATAACATCTCAACATTCACAAATATACATTTCTGACATTCAAAAACAAAACAAAAACAAATCAGTGACCAATATAGCCACCTTTCTTTGCAAGGACACTCAAAAGCCTGCCATCCATGGATTCTGTCAGTGTTTTGATCTGTTCACCATCAACATTGCGTGCAGCAGCAACCACAGCCTCCCAGACACTGTTCAGAGAGGTGTACTGTTTTCCCTCCTTGTAAATCTCACATTTGATGATGGACCACAGGTTCTCAATGGGGTTCAGATCAGGTGAACAAGGAGGCCATGTCATTAGATTTCCTTCTTTTATACCCTTTCTTGCCAGCCACGCTGTGGAGTACTTGGACGCGTGTGATGGAGCATTGTCCTGCATGAAAATCATGTTTTTCTTGAAGGATGCAGACTTCTTCCTGTACCACTGCTTGAAGAAGGTGTCTTCCAGGAACTGGCAGTAGGACTGGGAGTTGAGCTTGACTCCATCCTCAACCCAAAAAGGCCCCACAAGCTCATCTTTGATGATACCAGCCCAAACCAGTACTCCACCTCCACCTTGCTGGCGTCTGAGTCGGACTGGAGCTCTCGGCCCTTTACCAATCCAGCCACGGGCCCATCCATCTGGCCCATCAAGACTCACTCTCATTTCATCAGTCCATAAAACCATAGAAAAATCAGTCTTGAGATATTTATTGGCCCAGTCTTGACGTTTCAGCTTGTGTGTCTTGTTCAGTGGTGGTCGTCTTTCAGCCTTTCTTACCTTGGCCATGTCTCTGAGTATTGCACACCTTGTGCTTTTGGGCACTCCAGTGATGTTGCAGCTCTGAAATATGGCCAAACTGGTGGCAAGTGGCATCGTGGCAGCTGCACGCTTGACTTTTCTCAGTTCATGGGCAGTTATTTTGCGCCTTGGTTTTTCCACACGCTTCTTGCGACCCTGTTGACTATTTTGAATGAAACGCTTGATTGTTCGATGATCACGCTTCAGAAGCTTTGCAATTTTAAGAGTGCTGCATCCCTCTGCAAGATATCTCACTATTTTTGACTTTTCTGAGCCTGTCAAGTCCTTCTTTTGACCCATTTTGCCAAAGGAAAGGAAGTTGCCTAATAATTATGCACACCTGATATAGGGTGTTGATGTCATTAGACCACACCCCTTCTCATTACAGAGATGCACATCACCTAATATGCTTAATTGGTAGTAGGCTTTCGAGCCTATACAGCTTGGAGTAAGACAACATGCATAAAGAGGATGATGTGGTCAAAATACTCATTTGCCTAATAATTCTGCACTCCCTGTACTACTTTACTTCTGCCCTCTTTCTTACAGTAAACGTTAAGGTCCTTTCTACTCGAGGCTTCTCACTCAGCTCTCTATTTGCTCTTCTACTTATTGTTCTCTCCACTTTGATCTTTCTTTACACTCTTCCATATTTCATGGCGACACCCTCCTGCCATTCCTATGCTCCCCATGCTTGTATCCAACTTTACTGCTACCCAACTCTTCATTTAACACTTAACTGATTCCTACCTGAGATCTCCTTGCCTTACGTTTTCCTTCTTATACACATTTTCTTAAAACCTCTCCCTCATAGTTCTTGCCTTATGTCTAATCTAAACTTTCAGACTCCTCTCCTTTTCTCCTCTCTAGCTTCCACACAACATTTAGACTGCTGTGCTATTTTTATTCACTGTTCTCTTTCCTCTACCCACCATATTAGTTGGAAAGTTGTCATTATCTTTTTGACTTTAGACCTCCATTAGTTACTTACCATTACTGTGTAACGGTGGACTCAGTCTCACCTATTGTTCGGATGCATTGAGTGCTTGCATTTACTTGGCTGAGTTGTGTTTTGTAAAAACTAGAAATGTACAAATACCCATCCGGCGTATCTGTTGTGTATGCTGGTTGTGTTATGCGTGTTGTTTTTTGTGGGACACTGACAAAGAACTTTTAAGAATATGTGGTATCTGTGATGTATACATGGTGTTAGATGCATGAATGAATGAATGATGGGATTTATATAGTGCACAGCTGCTCCTAGAGCGTTCCAGCACTTTTAGCACCAGATGGTGAGCGGAGGCGAAAACAAGAGACCGGGGTTCCCACTACCCTAACTGCTGAAAAGGTATCTTTGTAATGTTTCCTTGGAACAACTTTCTTCTGTTATTGCTCTCAGCTGTCTTAGAAGCTGAAGCTGGTTCCAAAGACCTGTGGCAAGTACTGTAAAGGAAGAGCCTCCACTACATTGTTGTTTGTAATGGTGGACTGTTAGCAGCCTGGCCTGACTAGAGCGCAACATTCTTCTGGGTCTGTATGCCTTACTCCTTTCATTCAGGTAGGACGGGCTCCTTCCGTAGAGTGCTCGATGAGTCAGGGATAATGCCTTGAATATTATTCACTTACGCACTGGTAGTCAATGCAGCGTCTCACAAAAGAGCAATAAAGATCAATGTTTAGGGAGTTTGTTCAGTAAAGCGCACCGCCATGTTTTGCACTACCTGTAGTTGTTGAGTTAGAAAGTCTGGAATGCCCAGATAAATGGCATTGGCATAATCCAGCCTGGATAATATAATATCAGTGATCTCACCACTGTCACCTGTGCTTTCCATGTGATCAGATCAAACATTTCCGAGGTATATGCAGAACCCACACACAGGATTTCACCACTGAGGGGACTTGGGTCTTAAAAGATAGCTTAGTGTCAAACAGTACATTCAGGTTCCTTGCCTCCTCCTGAGGGGGAGGGGAATGCAGAGGCGAAACATTGTTAGGCCAGGCCCTCGACCAACCAGGAGATAGATTTGGTCCAAACAACAAGGACTCTGTCTTATGTGGGTTGCATTGGAGTTTATTCTTTCTGAGCCAATCAAGAACTGCTTTTAGGCACTGAGCGAAGGTTTCTTTGGCGGTGACAGTCTCCTTCATAGGTTAATAATAGCTATGTGTCATCCGCGTATTAAACAATCCTAATTCCGAACGATTCCACCAGATTCGCCAGAGGGGCAAGGTAAATGTTAAAGAGGGTGGGACTAAAGGCAGATCCCTGAGATACCACCCCCATCTCAGCTGTTTGCTATTTGAGGAGAATGGTTTCATCCAAACAACCTGCTCTCTATCCTCCAGGAATGAGCCCAACCAACTGAGGGCAGCCTTCTTAATAAGATACTGTGGTCCACATTATCAAATGCTGCAGAAAGATCTAACAGCACTAAGGCCGCATTAAGACCGACGTCCAGACTCACCTTAATTGCTTCTGTGATTTCTAGTAACGCTGTCTCCTTACTATGACAGGAACGGGAGCCAGACAGGGATGGGTGAAGTATGTTATTACTAGGAGCAGCTCGCTGGGCTTTGTTGGGGAGGGGCGGAGGAGGTAGGGTGTGGGCAGATGATGGGGGGGGGCAAAATAATAAAAGAAATTCAAAAAATCACTTACCTGCTTCTGTTAGTCTGTTATCACTGATAAGGAAAGTGTTAAGTTGCATATATTTACACACTTTTCCAAAATGTTTGTTGCAGGTAGTGAAACTGGGCGGAAATTGGCCAAAATATCTGGGTCTGCATTGGCCTTTTTCAAGAGAGGGACAGCATTATCTCTTTTCCAGGCCTTGGAAATGATCCCTGTTTGAAGTGAGGGAATGGATCCTCAGGCGATTCCGATTTGCACCTTGAAAACTGCATTTTCAGGTCTTCAGCTGAAGGAGCTATAAATATTTTCAGCTAAGTGACTGCTCGCGGATTCCCAGTCACCGTGCTCTGTGGCAACGGACATGTATGGTGTATGTGTGATGTTCTGGTCTGTTGATGAGGGGTAGTTCAGTGGGATCTTTGAAAACAGCGCTAGCACTTTTCATTACACTGTTGCCTGAATACAAAGAGTGATGAATATTGATTGAATAAAGGCTGGTAAGTTCTTCAGAAGTTATATTCACTGGGCAGAGTTAGAACATTAGATTGCTTACTTGATTACAATGAGTGTTGGTTATTGAACGAAACTGAACATTAGTAGTAATAATGAAAGGGAATTATTTGCTTATGAATTGAGTTGGGTTCTGAATCCAGTAAGAGTCATTGTAAATCATGCATGAAGGGTGTATTTTAGGTTTTCAAGTCAACCAGGTTGAGACGACAATGCTTTTGGGATACTCCGCATGTATATTGAAAAATAGAGTTAATCAGTAGTGGCAAAAGTTGTGAGTTTCCAAACAAGTGATTGACATGGGAGGTAGTGGGATGCTCTGGTGGGTGTGGTGAGTTATTGCAGGTGAAACGGTTGCCCCCAGGCCGTTCCAAGCCATAACAATAGTAAACAGAGGGTCTTCATGCACACCGTAATACCTAAAAGAGGGACGAGAGAAACATAAAAAGATGCGTGCGACACACAGTGCTTAATTTGAGCTCGTCGTTCCAGACTACTCAGCCTTGGTATTTGGCGCACAGATATGTAGCTGTGGGCTTCTAAACAGAATTGTTGTGTCCGGCACACATCTGTTTACGAACTAAGCACTGAGTGCACCCCGAATATCAAACCCACGATAGCGGTGGGACACAATATTGAGGACAAACTATAAGAAAAAATATATTGACAGGTAAATAAGTCTAGATTTTCTAAACCTAACTCTACAGTATGTAGACCTAAAATCTAGACTGCCTTTGTTTGTTACTAACTGGTGATGGTAGCCAGATCATTGCAATAGAGCTGGCCAGCAGATGAAACAGAGTACGCTCATTTCCACGAGTACACTGGTCCCTGGTTTCCGCAGACTAGAACTTATAACAAGTATTCTGCAAATGGCTGCCCTTAAAGTGGAATGCAACTCAGTATATATCACACCAAGAAAACCAAATGAAGAAAGCATTGATGAAGTTAACAGAAAGGTTACTCTCTCCTCCTGCGTGGGAGACAAAGGTTAGTGAACGACTGCAACAGATTATGAAATAAGGTCACCTGAGGTCCCATGTACTCGGTTCTCTCTCTAGTAGCCAGTAGTGCACTTGCTTTGTCAGCGTTCAGGTAGTAGCACAGTCTTTGTGAGACAAGAGGTGGGTCTCAGGTTGGTTGTACCTGCTGATTACTTGGAAGCTGGGAGGGTTGAGAGAAGTAGCTTGGTTCCCAGCAAAGAGGGTGAAAGCAAGGTTAGTCTCGGATAAGGGATGTGGCTGATGGCAGGTCAGGCAAGAAACACTCAAGGAGTGAGGAATAGTCTTAGGCACTGACAGATGAAGTGAGAGATGAGGTAGAAGTAATGTGAACCCTTCCACTACATGTACTAGACCAAACTGAGGGACATAAATGGTTGTAGATCAAAATAATACGTACTCTGGGTGTGTTTTTCATCCTTTGTAGGAATTAGCCACTTCAGCGAAGTCGAACGGATCTTTTGATCCAGCAAGTAGTGTGGTGAATCATAAACAAATTCACATCAATCCTACCCTTAACAATTTAGACACCATGACCAATGTGGCTGCGGAAGGAAAACTTAAATCAGGAAAAAGTTCAAAGCATTATACACACCACAAACTCAAAGTCATGAAGACAGTGTCTAAAACCAAATTATAAAGGTACATAATCACCAAGGATTGCCCACGGCGACAGAAAAAGTTCAGGTGAACCAACATTAACAAAACTAAGCATTCAATAAGAATAATAAACAGGATCAACAGAATTACCTGAGCTACAGAAACAAGACAAAGTTCAGGATTAGCAATCATTTATCAACTGAAAGTAGCAGAATCAAAAATCTTATGCTGAGCACAGGTCAACCCTATAGTTAACCAGATTAGGGGCACACGTGTGTGGGGAGGAACACATCACGGACAAAATACAAAAAGAAACAAAAATAATTTAGAAAAAGAATAATAACTCGGGCTGCTAACTAAATAGAAAAATATAGTGTGTCAGCATTAGGAGTTTCTAAATCTAAAAAGGACATTTCAAGAGGCAATGGCAATTGGCAGACAGTAAGGTACCTCTCCTAGGGTACGGCATTCAGGGAATCTTCATCAGCAAAGCATCAACAGGATAACAGCAAACACCAGGAAAGCAGCTCAAGAGAATGTCTGCTCAGCAAAAAACTACAGACTGCCTAAAGTTTTCAAGTTCCATCGATATTTCAGATCTCATAAATTGTTCCAGTTGGTCAATTCTAATTGGATCATGTCACGTTAAAGGGGCAACATCCAATGAGAATAAACTGACAACTTAACTTTTCAACAGTTTGTTTGGTTCCCAGGTCTTTGCCATGGGATCATCTTACTTCCGTGTGACTCCAAACAGTTCGAAACAAAAATGTAAAAATTCAGTATATATTTCTGTACTATATTATTCTTCCAATGCCAGTTACTCTCATCTTCCACAGTTAAACAATGAATGTTTAACAAATGGACTTTGCTTCTCATGGGAACAAAATCTGAAAGATTTCACATTATGAAAAATAACAATTCAACACTTTTACATGATAGCAAAATGCAAGCTCTGCAGGCCTAATTTAAGCTAATATAAGAAAGAATCATAAAATGCAGTTAATTAATGCCTATCTGACAGAGACATCCAGCCACAGATTTCTTAACTAAGAATCTTCCACATGCGCCATTCCGGATCTGGAAACGTTTTTCTCTCAGTACTTCTAGACTTCGGCAGAGGGAGTTGCGTGACTCCGTAATAACGTCGTCCGCTGGATGTGACATCAACAGAGCCTATATAACTCCCCCGCTGATGTGATGATGCCAGTTCCTTCTTTTCTGTGCTTGCGGCGTGGATCTGGAAACAGTTATTCTGGCCATTTTCAGCCTCAGTCGATGTTTTTGTTGACTTCGGAAACAGTGTGGTATGTCATTGGGATTTAAACCCTGTGATTCCTGTGCACCGCAGATGTCAGCTACGGATCGCCATTTGGTGTGCATGTGGTGCCTGGGTGAGCACCATGATGCTGAAGACCGTGGCTCCTGTTAGCAACTTCGGCCAAAGGCTCTTCACAAGTGAAAGATGAAGCTTGTGGCGGCGCGGATGGCAGAGTCTAGGTCTTGCCGTCGCAGGAAATCTTCCTCTCGGTCTGATGTCCGGTCCCGGAGCCGTTCCAGAAGTTGCACTCGTGGGTGCCGATCTCCTTCAATATCCACAAGTAAGTTCATGGATGGTCGAGGCCTTGGCATTTATCATCCTCACTGTGCTCAACCTCCCATCATTCCTCGTCTGAGGCGACGTGGTCAGGGTCTGCCCCACACCTTCCTCCCTTTCCGGGAAATGGGGCAACTCTTGATCAGATGTGTGTATATTATTCATCCTTGCATGACATCGTTGGTAGGTCACCTTCCTCTGGAGCACTTGTTGTCCCCAAGAAGGGTGTGATGCCTTGACTGTGGCCACACCGGTGGGTTCGCCCTAAGTTTCAGTTAGGCCTGTAACATCCTCCGACATGCCTACTGCGGCACTAGTGCACAGCCCTTTGGGGTTCCCACCATTGGCACCTACATCCGATCAGCCAACTCCAGTGACTTCGCTTGTAGCACAGATCAAAGTTCCTCCTCTCCGTTTGACAACGATGACGATGTCGTAGCTTTGCCGTCTCTATGCCAGTTGACGTCAGGACCGGCATCAGTCTTTCCTTCGCAAGACTCCGTTCCCGCTGCTCCTGCTGCAGGGGATGGTGGTGAGGCGGTATTGGAGTCGGGGTCTCCTAGAGAGGACAGCTGGTTATCTGATCTGGCTACTGCTAGTGGCTTGGAGTCTTCTCTGGCCTCAGGCCTTCTGTCTCCTCCTAGACTTGCTACAGAAGCAAGTTTTTCCTTTGCGGATATGCTACAGAGATGTTGGGTCTCACCCTTCCCTTAATGGAGTTGGCTTCAGATCCTTTAATTGATATACTACACCTTGGCCAGACCAGTGTTGAGCCAGTGCTTTCTTACAACAAGGCATTACATGATGTCTTGTTGGGAGGTTGGGCTAAGCCTGCTTCTGGGTCTCTGGTTGACCGGGATATATCCCACAGACACCGTCCTGCTCCAGGTGACCCACCATGTTTGATCAGACATCCTATTCCTCACAGTTTTGTGGCACAGGCCGCTTTACATTACCCTGGTGTAGAGTCCCTTCCCCATGCTCCTCCTGATAGGGAGCCTAGACCCCAAGATGTCTGTGGCAGGCATATTTATTCCTCTACTAGTTCTGCTCTACATTTTGTGAAAATGTCTTGTGTTCTTGGACGTTTCTCCTTATGGGACTCTTTAGCAAACAGCTTGCCCCTTTTTCCAGACAAGGTCAGGAGTATTCTTACTCGTATGATTCAGGACGAGAAGAATGCAGCTAAATTGATAATTCGCTGTGGCATGGATTCCATTGACTGTGGGTCGAGCTATGACTTCCTCAGTTGCTCTCCGTCGCTGTGCCTGGTTATGTTCCTCATGTTTTTCACTCCCAATACAATCTACACTACTGAACATGCCATTTGATGGTGCCCATTTGTTTGGTGCACAGGCTGACTCAGCCTTGAGATGTTTTCAGGATAGTTGGGTGGAACTATGAGTTAACCTCGTCTCTCCCTCTCTACCCTTTGTCTTTTTCATCCTTACTGTGAGGTTTTCAGTTATACCGTTCTGCTTCATTGGGAGGTCGATGGGTGTTTCTCTTGCCAGGTGCTGAGTTTCCCTGGCTTGTCACTTCATGCCTAATGTTAAGGCTTTTTTTCTTATCTTTTTTATTTGCTGTAAAGTGATGTTTAATATTGCTCAGTTAGAGGTTATCATTTATAACACACCTGCTGTAAGGTGATATTGGCTACTTCACTCTGAAGACAAGTTTATGCTTAAGAGTCATTCCTGTCTGGTATATATCATGCTCTAAGTGGATTATACACATTATACTCCGTTTGCGCCGAATTTGCGTCGTTTTTTTCGACGCAAATTCGGCGCAAAACTAACGCCATATTTATACTTTGGCGTTAGACGCGTCTAGCGCCAAAGTATGAGGAAAGAGCGTCATTTTTTTGCGTGAACGCCTTCCTTGCGTTAATGAGATGCAAGGTAGGCGTTCCCGTCTAAAAAAATGACTGCGACGCAAATGCGTCGTATTTATACTCCCGGGCAAAAATCACGCCCGGGAGTGGGCGGGGCAAAAAACCCCGCATTTGCGCCGGATTTTAGCGCCTGGGTCAGGGCATGCGTTAAGGGACCAGTGGGCTCAAAATGAGCCCACAACTGCCATCCCATGCCCCCAGGGACCCCCCCTGCCACCCTTGCCCACCCCAGGAGGACACCCAAGGATGGAGGGACCCATCCCAGGGACATTCAGGTAAGTTCAGGTAAGTATAATTTTTATTTTTTTTTATATTTTATTTTTGGCATAGGGAGGCCTGATTTGTGCCCCCCTACATGCCTCAATGCCCAATGGCCATGCCCAGGGGACATAAGTCCCCTGGGCATGGCCATTGGGCAAGGGGGCATGACTCCTGTCTTTACTAAGACAGGAGTCATGTAAATGGCGTCTGGGCGTCGTAAAAAATGGCGCAAATCGGGTGGAGGCGATTTTTTTGCCTCAACCTGACTTGCACCATTTTTAAGACGCCCTAACGCCATTTTTCCCTACGCTGGCGCTGCCTGGTGTACGTGGTTTTTTTCCACGCACACCAGGCAGTGCCGGTCTGCTAGCGCCATTCAATAAATACGGCGCCCGAATGGCGCTTCAGAATGGCGTTAGCCGGCGCAAAACTTTTTGACGCTAAACTGCGTTAGCGCAGTTTAGCGTCAAAAAGTATAAATACGGGCCGTAATGTGCTGGTATGCTTAAGAGCAGTTGTGCCTGTTTTTTCCCTTAGTGTTTTTTTTTTTTCTCATTTCTCCCAGGTCATACAGCTAGTTTTTCTAACCTTTGCCTGTATACCATTTTACTAATATCCCTTATAGGGAACTGGAGATATTACAAGCTCTTGGTTTTCTTTAACACTAGGGGCCATATTTACAAGGCCCTAGCGCCTCCATGCACCACATTAGTGTCATGTTTTTAACGTTAATGTGGTTCAATGAGGCAAAAATCACAGTGCCATATTAACAAAGTGGCGCAATGCATGCATTGTGCCATTTTGCAACCCATTGAGCCATATTATGCCTGCACCAGGGGTAATGTATGCAAGGGGGGGCGTTCCAGCATTAGGAGGCCCGCAAAAATGGCGCAATGAAATCTACAAGATTTCATTGCGCCATTTTTGCCATACTTTTTGACGCCTGCCCAAAGCAGGCATTAAAAGGATGCACCCATTGAAATCAACGGGCCTCCTTGCACTTTGCTCCACTACCGTAAAAAAATGTTACGCTAGTGGAGCAAAGCACCACAACAGTGTCAAAATGTTTGATGCTATTGGCCTAAAGTGCGCCACAGTGCACCGTACTGTAAATACCCCACACCCATGGTGTTGTTAGGTTGCTATGCGGGAGGTACAAGAAATCTGGTGCATTAGTACTGATGAACCAGATTCTTCTAAATGTGGGCATAGGAGCCTTGATTACAATGTCCCCTTGTACTGTCACATAGGTTAACTGTGGTGGTACCTTTTGATGAGTACATTTCTCTTTTTCAAATGCTATCACTCTTTTCTTCAACATTTTCAGGCCTTCCGGCCTTTTATCCTAAACCTGACCCTTGTTAGTATTGTGGTGAATATCCCTGCCTGTCACGCGGGAGACTGGGGTTCTATTCCCACACAGGGAGGTTAAACTTTAATTGGTTTAAACTTTTAAATAGTGTGGAGCTGTTCTTTGCACATTTTAATTTCTTCCCTGACTTCGGTCAGTCCTTCATACATTTTCATAGTGATATATCAATGGTCAATTCTGCTTAGTCTATTGTATAGACTTCTTGTTTTGAACTTTTTTGGAGTTCTTTTACATGTGTTGCACTGGCATGCAATACTTCCTTCTCTTTGGAAACATTTGCCCACATTTTACCACTTTTCAGGGGTACTTCTTTTTCTCTATGGAGATGTTATATCTGTCAGATATGAAAATAAGGTCTATCTATATTAAAAACATTTTAAGTCACCTTAAGTGATGACCCTTTGTGCATCTAGGTGTCTATATATATATATATATATATATATATATGCTCATGTTTGCTTACATACATATATATTTGTACTACATAGGTGTTCTTTCTTCCTATGTCAGTAAATGTGTATTTTACTCATCTTGATGATGCTTCATTATATTTGCTACTTCCTGTAGGGTATGTATTTCATATGCCAATGATTAGTCTTGTTCTCTTCATTGGGGCAATTGTCTGTCTTCTCTGCATGAGCTACTCTAATATATTTGCCTTTTGATGTACATTTGATTGGACATACTTTCCATGGTACGAAGTTCTGCTCCTTGGCCAGTTACGCTGCTTTGTGTTCCAACACCGTAGACCTTCACTTACGGTCTACGTCTATGAATGAATATATGTATGTCATCTACTCTTTTTCTGCTTGTATCATGCGATCACAGGTAGTCTTTCTAATCCTCATTTTCTTTTCTTTATATTCTCGATGCTGTAGTCATTCTGCAGTCTTACTGAACTATTCGCGCAGGGGGTTTCATTCCCTTTAAGGTGAGTGCCGCTTTATCTTAATCTCCTGATTGCTTATGTTTAGATGGCTTCTTCATTCCGTGTTTTCTTTATGGTTCCTGACTCCTATTCAGCGGTTCCTCTGTGTAGTCCTGGGTAGTGCAATATGTTAAGGCTCACATACCTTCTTCTGTAGGTCAGTCTTTTCTTCTTTTTCTAGACTGCTCGTCTTCTCAGAAAATAATTTTCATTGTATTAAACATACTTTTCATTGTGCGGTCATGGGTGAGCTTTTCCCATATTCTTCCCGTTTTTGTATCCATTTTCTTTCAGTTGTCTTTTCACCAATTCTTTTCCTAATGAGGATGTTCTTCCTCATAGGAAATTTTTTCGAATACTTAGGCCTCATTTGAACATTGCCGGAAAGTGCCGCCTATCGCCGCGGTGACGGCCACCAAAAGACTGTCGCCGTGGCTAACATCCATCTGCCAAAATATGACTACAGCTGGATTTCTGCCACCAGCACCGCCACGCCAATAGACCTCGCCAGGCCGTATTATATCAAATAATACAGCCTGGTGGTGTTCTGCTGGCGGGCGCTGCCGGAAGACCCCCTGGATGCAGGTAAGTTGGGTTTCCGACAGGGGAGGGTGATGGGGGTGCTGTGTGTGTGTAGGGGGATGTGTGCATGAATGTGTGAGTGAGTGTGTGAATGCGAATGTGTGTGTAGTGTGTGCATGTGTGAGAATGCATGTATGAATGCAAATGTGAATGCATGTCTGCGTGTCAGTATGAATGTGTGTACGGATGCGTGCGTGAATGAATGGATGCATGTGTGTATGAATGCGTGTATGCCTGTGTGAGTGAGTGTCTGAATGCTTGATGTGTGCCTGCGAGTGTGCTAGTATGGAGGGGATTGGAAGGGGGGAGCATGGATGGAGGGTGGGGTGCTGGGTGTCTGGGGAGTGTAAGGGGGGGTGGGTCTCCTACCAGTGACAGGGAAGAAGTTCCCTGTCACTGGTAGGGTCTACCGCCATGGTTTTCGTGGCATTACAAATGCCACGAATACCATGGCGGTAGGCAGGGTTAAAATGCTGCCGGCGGTACAGTAGTGGACGCCGGGTTGGAGATTGGCGGGTTGGCTTCAGCCAAACGCCAATGTCATAATGTGGCGTTTTGTACTACCACTACATTATCACCAACCAACGGGGTCATAATGACACCCTTAGTCTTTTTCTCCAGTACTAAATCAGCTTTCCTTATGGATAAGAGGCTTCCACTGTGGATGTCGCTTTTGACACATAATTGTAATGCTAACGTGGATGAGTTTATTCTATTCTCTAACATGAATGAGCTTCTTTCTGTGCTCTCCTGTTTTATGGTGTTATTCACCTGTGCTTATTATTACAGGTTGAGATGTTATCTTCTGGTCTTTTATTGTGTTCTCGACTGGCTTACTGACACTTGGACTCTTTCGAGGGACTCAGTTTGCTGCCCCTTCTCTGGGGTTTTTATGCTTTGGTATCTGATTCAAATTAAGGAATCTGTGACAAGATGTCTCTATCTGATGAACAAGTTACTTACCTACAGTAACGTTGGTACAGACAGGATCTAGCCACAGACTTCTTAATGACCCTCCCTTCCTCCCCGCTCTGCGAGCTGAGTTCCTCCATAGATTTCATTTTGTTAACTTCACCTGGGCTCAAAACTTAGGTGATAATTGACACAAAGGTGTCTTTATTTCAAGCACACTGTTTCCATTGCCAGTTTCTATTGTGGCCCCACGTTCTGAGCGTGGAAAACAGTCACAGAAGAAACTGGCATCAGCGGGTCGGCAAGGGAATTATAAGGACTCCGTTGACGTCACATCAAGTGGACGATGTCATTATGGAGTCACATGACGCCCTCTGCTGACGGAGGGATAAAAGTACTGAGGGATAAAGGTTTCTGGATCCAAGCTGGCACCTGGGGAAGATTCTAAGTTAAGGAATCTGTGGCTAGATCCTGTCTCTACCAGATACGTCATTACAGACGGTAAGTAACTTGTTCTTTAGTAAAACACACATGAAATGCAAACGTACAAATTCAACATTAATATTATTTAACCAGTATAAGTAAAACATTTCATATAAAGGAAAAACCTTGTCAGTGCATTATATTAAGTATAACATAGAAGTTCATTTTGCATTTTTGCACATACCTTTAAACTCATAAATCAATCATTAGAAATTCAAAATCATTTTAGTCTCACTATTAATCTAGAGTCTAAATTACATTTTAACATAATTTTTAACTTTCTAGCATTTGATTAAATTAGGAATGCACCAATGTCAAGTTTGAAATACAAGCAAAGTGCACATTTAAAATGTGTGTCAGTGCAGCTTTCTAGTTATTCTTTCTCTTTTTTACGATTATAACATAAAACTCACGGTCTAATGGTGACACGAGGGGCAGAGCTAAAATTTACTCTCTATCAGTAATATTGTGCTCCAAAAATATTGTGGCCAGATTGTTATCTTCAAAAATATTGTGAAGGGAATTATAAATAGGTGAGTATAAATTTACTATACATAGCACCACAGATATTTACATTGAACATAGATATGCATATTCCAACTACATTGGAGTAGAATTAAGAATGATACAGCTAAACTTAACTATATGTAACTATTTTTTCTTATGTCACAATGTTTTATTAGTCGTTGTTATGAGTAGGATGTTGTTGTGGCACAGTATTTAAAACATGACATTCCTGCTATAGACTGCATCAACGATTTGAGGGTCAGAGCAGAGGTATGTTGCAGCTGTGGTCCTTCAGAAGAAATTACCAGATACTATGGAGGAGAAGTGAAAGCAACTGGTTAAAAATCAGGAACGTCTTTCAGATAGACTCTAAATCCCAGATTTACTAATTGTCTACGATTTGCAGTGCAAGATCTAAATTTGCAGCACTACATTGCGCAAAGGGGAAAATACAGTGGAGAGCTATGCCTGCTAAGACTGGCCTGCTGTTACTTTCATCCCTGGCACTTGTACTCAGGGAAGGCTGCCCATATTAAGGCCTGGCCTAGCACACTGGTGCAGTGGAGAGCGTGCGCTGTCTAGCATAAGATTTGTACTGGAAGCTTACACAAATCAAACGTTTATTGCGCATTAGATTTGTGCTGTGAATTTTTGGAGAGATCAACATATTTCCCCTCATTTGCAACTGCTTTAAGTAAGCGGTAGTTTGTGACACAAAGACAAGCCATAATAAATAGGGATTTGTGCCAAAATATATGAGTGTTTGTTTTGAGCCGCCCCAGAAACATGTATTTGATGCTTTGTTGGTGCAAAAGCAGTGCAGTGGTGCACTTGCACTGTGAAAAGGGCACTTTTCCAGTGTAAAACACCTTTTGTACAGCCTAGGAAACAGCATGCTCTGCTTTGTGTCGCTCTGCATCCCATTGCATTGACACAAGTCTTTAGTAAATCTGGGCCTAAATGTCTTTGAGGACCATCAGCTTGGTGGATGGCTACTGAGCATTGGCTGAAATATGACAATGTAGAATCTGCCCAAGAGTGTCAGAACAGTCTCTTATCCATTACATTGCTCCAGCAGGTGTTGGCTGAGATGGTGCAAATTTGTTAAGTGCAAGTTGCACACAGTGCTGTGGGAAATCTGTGATTGCTGAGTTCTGGTCTCAAAAAGGGTGCCAGGTCCAAGAAGCAATATGCTTCTTGTAGAATTTATTTTCCAGGGCAGTTCCTCTCAGTACATCTTGGCAGCTGTACATCAATGGATTAGGCAAGGTTTTAGAGGCAGCAACAACAGCTTTCTTTGGTCTTATTCCAAGTTAACCAGCAGGAGAAGAGAGTGGTACCTTTGGAGCATGGGTACTCGCAGACATTTTCCCAGGGGCCAAAAAGTTTGGTCTGTGATGTGCCGGGGGCCGCATTGATGCCAGGGCAGTGGCAGTTGGGTGGGGTGGCTGGGGGGATTGGTGGCAAGATAGGTGTAGGAGAAGTGAAGGATATACATCTAGTGGCTGAAATAAACAATGGGAAACCAGAAAACCTGGAATTAATCCTGGCTTACCCACTTTTCTAAATTGTGTGTGCCTAGGCAATTGTTTAATATCACTTCCCCTCCTTTTTCTGTAATATCCCATATAAGAGGACCTTGAATTACATGATTTCATGGTGTGCGCTGCTTCTAACCTGCTTCTGTGTTTCATTTAATAGACTATAATGTTGTTCATGTATGATAGGAACCCAGGCCACCCATAAAGTGCACATACCAAGTGACTTACCTCTTTAATTTACTATTGGTGCTGTTCTCAGGGTAAGGGGAAGAATTAATGTTTCCACATTTATGTTTGAAAACTATCACTTTTAAATGAATAAATCTCACTGCACTGATAAAATAAATTGTACCAAGGTGAAAAGGTTCTGCATGTTAAGTCAACACACTTTTTTTAATTTTGAAGAGACTGTCTTAGTTTATGACACTTATGCTGCAAGATGTCTTTAAAAATGAAGGTGTTTCTAAAGTTAAGTGCAGGAGTCCCTAGTTATTTCCTTTCTTTTAAGTATGAAATAAATGATTGTGTGTCTATTTAATATTTTTATTGTTGGTGTGGAGTCGAGCAAACAGCTGCCCGGTGCTCCTGTTGGCCAGGGGGCGGCATGTAAAGGTCAGAGGGGCCGCATGAGGCCTGCAGGCCGTACTTCGAGTATCCATGCTTTGGCGCAACAGCCTTATGTACCTTCCTCTCCACCGAGGAAAGTAAATAACCCTTTATGTTTGTGGATGCTAAGGGAGGGAGATATATGGCGCTTTGTGCTGGGACCGCTGTGTTTAGAACTTGTATGCATTCTGTGTTCCATGCTACTATGAAATGTAAGGAAGAAATTGTGCCAGTTGCTGCTGTATTGGCAAGCTTGTCGGTGTTTATTTTCATATGCTACACTTTACCAATTAAATTATTCTTCCAACAAGCATTTGACTTTTCAGGTCCCTACCCCATTGGGCCATCGGAGGAAGCATTATATCAGCATAGCCAATGGGACTCTGGCGATGAAAAGCTGGCAGTCTACCCGTTTTGGGCGCACTGAGGGTTTTGCAGACAGGGTACTGTGCAACAATTGAGTCTGAGTACCCTGACTGCCAAACTCTAAATCTGCCCCTAAAATGTTATTCCATCTTGCTTTGTATAACGTAAATTGTTCAGTTCTGTCTAAAGCTGCTTAATGTCTTCTGGTGCAGGTGCACTATATAAGACTGTTAAATAATCCACAGTAAATAAATAGTGAATAAAATGTCATATATGGATGCCCTTTAAAGTAGTAAAAAGCACACCCCTATTTCATCCCCGAAAACTCAGTAGCATCCCTTAAAAATCCAGATTTTTAAATCTCTTCTTTTAAGTCTCACAGACCTAGTTAAAACACTGTCCAATTTCCTGTTGCTTGTCAAGGAACTGCTTGCATCAGTGTCAAGTGTTTCTCATGTGACACTGAGATGAGCTATGCATCGTGACCTCTGTGGAGTGTAGAGTCTACAAAACAGTGTTTGTTTCTTGTAATATGCCATTTGCAACAAGAACCATGGAATCTTGATGCAATATTGTATTTTTTATTTATTTAGCAGATCTAGGCATAGTTTAGAAATAGCACATAGAATGCCTGTCACACTGTTAAACGTAGAAACAGCACATATCCACGAACACATATATATATATATATATATATATATATATATATATATATATATATATATATATGTTCCAAAATCCCTCCTCAAAGAAAGGCAAGATGCACTCACGAAGTTGCAGTAAGTCAATTTTATTTTCATGCCAGCAAGTGTCAGGTCCTAAATCTTTTCATTTAAAACAGCAATCCTGACGCGTTTCGGTCCTCACGACCTTGTTCACAGGAATAAACTGCCAGAGCAGAGCCATACTGTCTGTTTTTAAATTGTTGTGGCCCCCTAGTGGACCCCCATGATGGTAATAAAATTCAACACGACCGTGACATCTGCCCTCAGTTCCTTGCCATAATGAAAATGCTTTTACACGTGGATACGTTTTTCTAAAACGAGATGAAATGTTCATTATTCAAACGAGGATCACATTAGCAGTTTCCATCATTTCACTATTGAAGCCTTCTATTGGATTCATTTTAATAAATTACACATGCACTGCATGCTGGAACTCGTGGTCCTCATCATCCATTTTGTAACCCTCCAGTGGGCAATATCATTATTAGAACATTGTCTCATTTGTAACAGTTACTTACTGCGCACTTTGTTTCTCTACAGTCCATTTTAGGGCTGTCCAGAATCCATTACCACAGTCAATCCGTGGTGGCAGCCTTCGCCTAAAATAGCGCTCCTCACGCAATCAAAAACAAAGCTGGTCCTCTTGTAGGCATATGGCGCTCTTTGTTGGTGGTGCAGTCTTTGCGGTAGAACCAAACCGCTAATATGTTCCAAAATCCCTCCTCAAAGAAAGGCAAGATGCACTCACGAAGTTGCAGTAAGTCAATTTTATTTTCATGCCAGCAAGTTTCAGGTCCTAAATCTTTTCATTTAAAACAGCAATCCTGACGCGTTTCGGTCCTCACGACCTTGTTCACAGGAATAAACTGCCAGAGCAGAGCCATACTGTCTGTTTTTAAATTGTTGTGGCCCCCTAGTGGACCCCCATGATGGTAATAAAATTCAACACGACCGTGACATCTGCCCTCAGTTCCTTGCCATAATGAAAATGCTTTTACACGTGGATACGTTTTTCTAAAACGAGATGAAATGTTCATTATTCAAACGAGGATCACATTAGCAGTTTCCATCATTTCACTATTGAAGCCTTCTATTGGATTCATTTTAATAAATTACACATGCACTGCATGCTGGAACTCGTGGTCCTCATCATCCATTTTGTAACCCTCCAGTGGGCAATATCATTATTAGAACATTGTCTCATTTGTAACAGTTACTTACTGCGCACTTTGTTTCTCTACAGTCCATTTGAGGGCTGTCCAGAATCCATTACCACAGTCAATCCGTGGTGGCAGCCTTCGCCTAAAATAGCGCTCCTCACGCAATCTACGAACACATATATATATATATATATATATATATATATATATATATATATATATATATATATATACACACACCCATATATATATATATATATATATATATATATATATACATATATATATATATATATATATATATATGCATGTTTATACACAAATTCACTACATACTTTACCACTGCTAATCAGTGCTAAAGTGCAAGTGCTCCCTATTGAAATTGTACTGTTGATTGGTTTATCCATGATTGGCATACTTGATTTACTGGTAAGTCCTTAGTAAATTGCACTAGAGGTGCCCAGGGCCTGTAAATCAAATGCTACTAGTGGGCCTGCAGCACTGGTTGTGCCACCCACATTAGTAGCCCTGTAAACATTGCTCAGACCTGCCACTGCAGTGTCTGTGTGTGCAGTTTTAAACTGCCAATTCGACCTGGCAAGTGTACCCACTTGCCAGGCCTAAACCTTCCCTTTTACTACATGTCAGGCAACCCCTAAGGTAGGCCCTAGGTAGCCCCAGGGGCAGGGTGCAGTGTATGTTTAAGGTAGGACATATATTAGTGTGTTTTATATGTCCTAACAGTGAAATACTGCCAAATTAGTTTTACACTGTGCAAAGCCTATCTCTCTCATAGGTTAACATGGGGATGCCTTTAAATATCCTTAAAGCGCAGACTCACTTGGAGAGCAGATATAAATGTAGGGTTTAGGGTCTCTAAAATCACAATTTAAAAATACGTTGTTTTAGTGAAGTTGTTTTTTAAATTGTCTGTTTGAAAATGCCACTTTTAGAAAGTAGGCATTTTCTTACTTAAACCATTCTGTGACTCTGTCTGTTTGTGGATTGTCTGTCTGGGTCAGTTTGACAGATGGGCTGTTTTGCACCTCTCTAGACAATGGCACAAAAAGGGGCGGGTGTAGCCTGCATATACTGATGAGCCATCTGAGCTAGAGGGGAGGGAGGCGTGGTCATTCACACCTGAAAGGACTGTGCCTGCCCTCACACAATGCAGTCTCCGACCCCCTGGTGTGTGTCTGGGGCCTGGCCTGGACAAGGAAGGATCTTGCAAACACTTGAGACTTTGCTTTGAAGTTTTCCAACTTCAAAGGCAGAAAGGGGTATAAGAAGAAGACCCAACCCCCAGACTTTTAGAATCTTTTTGGACTGAAGAGGAACCTCTGCCCAGGAGAAAAGCTGAAGAGCTGAAGGAGGAGTACTGTACCTTTGCTGTGTTGCTTTGCTGGACTGGCCTGCAGTTGCTGCTTCTGCCTGAAAAGAGTGCAAAGGGTGAACTTTGCTGTGTGTCCTGCTTGAGAAAGTTCTCCAAGGGCTTGGAGTAGAACTTGCTCCTGTTGGAAGTCTCAGGAACACCAAAGACTTCGGTTTCCTCGACCTGCAGCACTGGAAATTGTGTGTTTTGTGCTGTTCAAGAGGAGAAACCATTGCAATGCCACCAACGAAGCCACTTGCCGGACCGTGACCTGCCGCCGCCGCACGGAGTCGCATTGCCCCGCTTCGCACCGCAACCCTGGTGTCACTGACGCCCTGGTGTCACTGACACCGTCATCAGACGGCTTCACTGTGCTGCTGCTCGCACCGCGACCTGAGGGCCCCGCACTCCGGCATTGCCTGCTCACACCGCAGCCTGGGCCTCCCTGATGATGACACTTCTGCTGACACTGGCGCCGCTGCCAGCACCGTGGCCTGAGGAGCACAGAGCACAGTCCCATCCTGCACCGCAGCCCTGGTTCACCGACGCCAGCACCATGGACTTCAGTGTCATCACCAGGGATTCCTGCCTGCATTGTGGACACCGCTCGTGAGGCTCACAAAGCACAGTACCGTCTTGCACCGCTGGCTTGGACCTACCGACGACAGCACTTCCGCAACAACGACGACGCTGCCTGCACCGTGACCTGTGGAACCCACATGTTGCACTGCCCTGCTTCACACCACAGCACTGGTCTCCCCGACCCAGCTGGGCACCGTCACCGAGCCGCTGCCTGCACCGTGACCTGTGGGCACCGCACGTCACATCATCCTGCTTCGCACCACAGCCCCGACGCCATCCACGCCAGGGCTCCTGACTTCATCATTCCGGAGTTCGATCTGCAACGCGTGTGACTTCAAGGGCCCGACGACTCCTGCACTGACTCTGGAACCAACTATGCGACGTCAGTGGCGCCACTCTCCGGAGCTGACCGCGAGGATCACGACATCCTACAAATCCAAAGTACTGTTTGCAGGCCTTCCCGACACCGTAGCTGGCTGGCGATGCCGTGGCCGGCCTGAACTGTTGGTTTTGTTGATCATGACGCCGTGATAGCCCCAGGTGGAGCTATTGATTTCAAGGAACAGTATTTTTGAGTAAATCTTGCAGAATTCATATTTTTATTACTGTATGTTGGATTTTGATTGTATTTGGTCTTGTTTTAAATAGATAAATATTGGCTATTTTTCTAAAACTGGCGTGGTGTCCTTTTGTATTGTTTTCACTATGTTACTGTGTGTTATGTGCAAATGCTTTACGCATTGCTTTTCAGATAAGCCTGACTGCTCGTGCCAAGCTACCAAAGGGGTGAGCAGGGATTATCTGAGCAGGTATCTCCCTTATTCTGACTAGTGTGAGGGTCCCTACTTGGACAGGGTGCAAACCAACTGCCAGCTAGAGACCCCCTTTCTAACAGGAGGAAATACTGCATTCAACACAAAAAAGCACAAGAAGACCAAAAATCGAAAGTTCAAGGTTGCAAATTCTTAAAGCCCGCGCCACTTCTGCACTCCAAAATGATGCATCAATTTACAAACACAGTACTACATCATTTGGGATACCAGTAATGATATACCTAATCTTTGAACATCGATGTCATTCCACTGTTAAATTAACAAAAAAGTGGAACACCAGCATTCAATGCACAATGTACAATCATACAGTGCCGTATAAGCTCTTTTTAGTGATGTTGAGTGCCCTGTAATAAATATACCAGCTGGCCAATTTATTATGTCTGTAATCTCTGATGATTGCACTAAATAACTACAAGAACCCAGAACAAAAAAACACTCAGATAGAAATTCAATTTGTGTCTTATTGTATCAATTTTGAGAATGATTCACTAAATCTCACACAACTCACACACACTGTCTCTGAGTCTCCGATGATTTCCACATTTCACATGTGATTTTAGAATTGGTAGCAATGGTTAAGTCCATACTAAAACTTACGTGAAGATTTGCCAGTGATTATTCTTGTTTTGTTTTATTATTTGAGAACTCGAACTTGTAGTGTCAATAGGTACAGCCTTAAATAAAGATCAATGTTTCCAGGCAGGAATTCACCTAATGGCCTCAGGCACTAACTGTACTTAATAGCCCACGTTTTAATAAACATCAGGGTCTATAAGTGTTAGCGATTTTATTCAATACAGGCAGTAATAACCATCACGGTCTCCATACACTAAGTAATAGATCAAGGCAATAATGAACATAATTGGTTGGTGGCAACACTCTGCTCCACTGCATTCTAGACTCCACTCTGACCCCACTTAAGGGCATCCAACGAGCTACAGTATGCCTGATCAATGCGCCTGAAGTAATATGATCACATCATTCTCATTCTGATGGCACTGCACTGGCTTCCCTTGCAGGCTCGCGCATCTTCCAAACTAGCTGAATCGTTTACAAAGCCAACATGACCAGCACTCCCTGCCCATCTTGTTGACAGGCGCATCACCTTCAGTGGTTCTTTGAACACCAGGACCGAAGTCACTGTCAGACTGGAGACTAAGAAGTAAAAACAAGCATTGACAAAGCCAATCGTTTTTGCCAATGCGAAAGCTGTTGGGCTTGAGAATGTCATTTAGCCTTGTTGTACAGCAGAGTGGAATGGAGTGGAGTAGAATGACCTAGAGTGATGTGGAGTGGTGTACAGTGGAGTCGAACAGGGTGGCATGGAGTGGAGTAGAGTAGAGTGGCATAGACTGGAGTGGAATACAGTGGCTTGGAGTAGCTTAGAGTGGAGTAGTGTAAAATAGAATGTAAAAGAGCAGAGTAGCTAGCATGGAGTTGCGTTTAGAAGAATAGTATAGAGTGGAGTGGCAAAGAGTAGACTAGAGTAGAGTGGCATGGAGTGAAATGGCATAGGATAGAGTGGGGTAGAGTGGAGTGGTGTAAAGTGATGTACAGTGGAGTGGCATTAATTGAAGTGGAGTAGAAAAAAGTGGACTGGCATAGAGTGGTGTAGAGTAGAGTGGAACAGAGTCCAGTGGTGTAGAGTGCAGTGATGTAGAATAGAGTGGCATAAAAAATGGAGTGGGGCAGACTGCAGTGCTGTAGAGTGGAGTGGAGTAGAGTGTCTTGGAGTGGTGTAGAGTAGAGTGGCATTGTGTGGAGGAAAGTGGCAGAGAGTGGCACTGTGTGGAGTGGAGTAAAGTGGAGTGGAGTGGCATAGATTGGCATACAGTGCAATGGAGTGGCATAGAGTGGAGAGGTATAGGAAGATGTACAGAGAAGTGAAATTGCATAGAGTAGATCAGACTGGTGTAGAGCACAGTGGTGTAGAGTGTGTGGTGTGAATTAGAGTGGTGCAAAATAGAGTAGAGTGGCATAGAGTGTAGTGGCATAGTGTACAGTGGTGAAGAGTGGAGTAGAGTGCAGTTGTTTAGAGTGCAGGGGCAAAGAATAAAGTGGTGTAGAGTAGAGTGATGCAGAGTGCAGTTGCCAGAGTGCAGTGGCGTAAAGTGAAGTGGTGCAGAGTATAGGTCAGGGGCATAGAGTGCAGTGGCATAGAGTATGTTTACATAAACTGCAGTGATGTAGAATGCAGTGGTGCAGAATAGAGTAGAGTGGCATACAGTGCAGCGGTCTCAAATAAAGTGGTGCAAAGCAGAGTACAGTGCCACAGAGTGCACTGGAGTAGAGTAGATTGGTGCACAGTAGAGTATAGTGGTTTACAGTGTAGCAGCATAGAGTGCAGTGGCATTGGGTGAAGTGGTGTAGAGTAGAGTGGTGCCGAGTAAAGTAGCATAGAGTGCAGTGGCATAGAGTGGAGTAGAGTATAGTGGCACAGAGTGTAGTGGCCATTGAATGCAGTTGCCTTGAGTACAGTGGTGTAGAGCGGTGCAGAGTAGAGAAGTGTGGCATAGAGTGCGGTGGGGTAGACTGCTTTGGCATACAGGGCAGTGGGGCAGCATGCAGTAGAGTGGCATAGGAGTGCAGTGGCATAGAGTGCAGTGATGTGTAGGGGCATAGAGTGGAGTATAGTGTAGTGGCATATTGTGGAATGGTGTTGGGTACAGTGGTGTAGAGTGGTCCAGAGTAGAGTAGAGTGACAGAGTGCATTGGCATAGAGTGCAGTAGTGTAGAGTGTTGCAGAATAGAATGCAGAGGCATGGAGTGCAGTGACACAGAGTAGAGTGGTCAAGAGTAGAGTGGGGTAGAATGCAGTGGCATAGAGTAAAGCGGCATAGAGTGGCATAGAGCAGAATAGAGTAGAGTAGAGTTGTGTAGACAGCAGGACCCATAGAGTTCAGTTGTGTAGAGTGGAGTGGCATAGAGTGGAGTGGTGCAGAGTAGAGAAGTGTGGCTTGGACTGCAGTGGGGTAGAGTGCATTGGCATAGAAAGTGACGCAGCGTACAGAAGAGTGGTATAGAGTGCAGTGGTGTAGAGTGCAGAGGCGTGGCATGGAATGGAGTAGAGTGCAGTGGTGTAGAGTGCAGTGGCATTGAGTACAGTGGTGCAGAGTAGAGTGCAATGTTGTACAGTGCAGTAGCATAGAGTAGAGTCGCATAGAGGGGTGCAGAGTGGAATAGAGTGACGTAGATTGCAGTGGCATAGAGTGAAGTGGTGCAGTGTAGAGTAGAGTAGAGTGCAGTGGTGTGGAGTGGCATAAAGTCGAGTAAAGTACAGTGGCATAGAGTGTAGTCACGTAGAGTGGTGCAAAGTAGAATGCAGTGGCATACAGTGCAATGGCATAAAGTGCATTGGCATAGAGTGCAGTAGCGTAAAGTAGAGTGGTATGGACTAGAGTGCTTAGAGTGGAGTGGTGCACAGTAGAGTGGCATAGAGTGCGGTGACAGAGAGTGGAGTGGTGCAGAGTAGAGTAGAGTGGTGTAGAGTAGAGTGGTGCAGAGTATATTTGAGTGGTGTAGAGTACAGTGGTGTAGAGTA
This sequence comes from Pleurodeles waltl, assembly GCF_031143425.1. NCBI lineage: Eukaryota > Metazoa > Chordata > Amphibia > Caudata > Salamandridae > Pleurodeles > Pleurodeles waltl. The sequence continues at coordinate 1,325,752,596 of NC_090446.1, read as the reverse complement.
GAGTGGCATAGAGTGCAATGGCATTGAGTAGAGTACAGTACCAAAGAGTGTAGTGGCATAAAGCAGAGTGGAGTAGAGTGGCATAAAGAGCAGTGGCCATAGAGTGTAGTAGCGTAGAGGGAAGTGGCAAAGAGCAGAGTGATGCAAAGTAGAGAAGTGTGGTGTACAGTGCAGTGAGGTAGAGTGCAGTGGCTTAGAGGGCAGTGTGCAGCATGCAGTAGAGTAGCATAGAGTGAAGTGGCATAGAGTACAATGGCATGGAGAGGAATAGAGTGCAGAGTGCAGTGGCGTAGAGTAAAGTGGCATAGAGTGGCATAGAGCAGAATGGAGTAGAGTAGAGTTGCGTAGACAGCAGTACCCATAGAGTTCAGTTGTGTAGAGTGGAGTGGCATAGAGTAGAGTGGTGCAGAGTAGAGAAGTGTGGCTTGGACTGCAGTGGGGTAGAGTGCATTGGCATAGAAGGCAGTGACGCAGCATACAGTAGAGTGGTATAGAATGCAGAGGCATGGCATGGAATGGAGTAGAGTGCAGTGGTGTAGAGTGCAGTGGCTTTGAGTACAGTGGTGCAGAGTAGAGTGCAACGATGTACAGTGCAGTTGCAAAGAGTAGAGTGGCATAGAGGGGTGCAGAGTGGAATAGAGTGACGTAGATTGCAGTGGCATAGAGTGGAGTGGTGCAGTGTAGAGTAGAGTAGAGTGCAGTGGTGTGGAGTGGCATAAAGTCGAGTAAAGTACAGTGGCATAGAATGTAGTCACGTAGATTGGTGCAAAGTAGAATGCAGTGGCATACAGTGCAATGGCATAGGGTTCATTGGCATAGAGTGCAGTCGCGTAAAGTAGAGTGGTATGGACTAGAGTGTCTAAGAGTGGAGTGGTGCACAGTAGAGTGGCATAGAGTGCAGTGACAGAGAGTGGAGTGGTGCATAGTAGAGTAGAGTGGTGCAGAGTAGAGTGGTGCAGAGTATATTTGAGTGGTGTAGAGTACAGTGGTGTAGAGTAGCGTGGCATAGAGTGTAATGGCATTGAGTAGAGTGCAGTGCCATAGAGTGTAGTGGCATAAAGCAGAGTGGAGTAGAGTGGCATAAAGAGCAGTGGTCATAGAGTGTAGTAGCGTAGAGGGCAGTGGCATAGAGCAGAGTGATGCAAAGTAGAGAAGTGTGGTGTAGAGTGCAGTGAGGTAGAATGCAGTGGCTTAGAGGGCAGTGGTGCAGCATGCAGTAGAGTAGCATAGAGTGAAGTGGCATAGAGTGCAATGGCATGGAGAGGAATAGAGTGCAGAATGCAGTGGCGTAGAATACAGTGGTGCAGTGTAGAGTGAAGTGACAGTGTACAGTAGTGCAACAAAGATTGGGGTTGCATAGAGTGCAGTAGTGCAGAGAAGAGTAGAGTGAAGTAGAGTGCAGTGGCGTAGAGTGAAATGGGGTAGAATGGAGTGGTGCAGAGTCGAGTAGGGTAGAGTGACATAGAGGACATTGGTCTACAGAAGTAAAGTCAAAGGTCTTTGTCAAAGCCTCAGTGCAAATTCAGTGAGGTCCTTAATCTCTGAAGAGAAGCCACTACGTTTGTTATTGTTTGACAGAGGCATTGCACTCGTGAGCACTGTATCTTGGACAAAGTAGAGGAACGCAGCAGAAACAATGCTGTACTTGGTAAATGATATTTAAGGGACAAGAAATAATGTTGCAGCGTTCTTTATTTGGAAGGCATGCAGAATCACTGTCACACTTTATAGTACAAGGATATGCGTATATTGTTGCACAATGACAGACCTATTCCCTGTCATAGATGAGCTGATTTTCTTACATTGTTGGGCTGGGGAGTGGGAGAGAAAAGTATCAACATGGAATGGGAGGACTGGGAGGGAATAGAAGTTACATGGGCCAGGATGCCAAAGACAGACTGAAAACACACACACTCATATGGAGTGCTTGAACCCAAAAGCAAAAGTGGAAAGACACAGGTACATGGTCAATGTTCCCGGAGAGGGCCAGACACAAGAAGAGGACATGTCACGGGCATGCCAAGACAAACAGGAACCAAATAAATGAGAGCAATGCTGCAGCAAACAAATGTTAGGCTATGGTTGGGCTGCAAGCCAACTGTTTGTATACAAAATGTCTTGCAGAGACAGTGCATGAGCGGTCTGTGAAACCTAAAAAGGAAGTCAAGGGAACAGGCTTTCTCTGTCTCTGCTACGAGGATCTGAACTCCAATGAAGTTACACCTCTTTAAAGATCATTACATCATAATGCAGTAACAGCCCACTTCTGCTCCAAGAGCCCAACTAAATCTCCATTCACTCATTCACTCATCAACTGTATTTTTGCCTTTGACTCTGTACAGCACTTTGTTGGCTCTTGGGTAGATTTGTGCTACATAAACACAGGGGCAGCTCCTCCACAATGGTGGAGGAGCGTTGCACCGCTGGCTAAGAGCCAGCAGATGAAAAACACAACAATAACTTACTATTGTTTTATTTTTTTCTCTGCTGGATCAGCCATCTGTGCAGGGAGGGGCAGGGCTGGGCCACAGGATGGGGGAGAGGGGAAAGAGAGGAGGAGAGAGTGCACCTAAGTGCACATGTGTGTTCGGCCAGCCATCTCAGGCTGGCCAAACACACATGCGCACTTACGTTTCTCCAACCCTGCTGTGTTGAACAGTTGTGCTGGAGAAACTGCACAGACCCCAGGGCAGTGTCTCAGTGGCAGTTCTAGCCGCTCAGACCAATCCTAACACTGATACGTTAGGATACGTTTAGCATGAGAGCAGCGCCAGGACTGCTGGGGAGCCTGTACTGGTGTCCCAGTGAATGCTGGGACACCAGAAGAGGAGCGAGGCGGCAGGAGGTGGTAGGAGGCGGTGGTGTGAACTGTAAGTGTGTTTTTTTTTTTTTTTTTCCCCTTCTCTCCTTGACATTTGCGGCTGCCACCACTGCAAAAATACTACAGAATATGACTGGACATGCAGTAAAGAATATCAATGTTCTAATACCTATAAAACTGATTTTATGTCCAAGATATAATGAACTTCAGTGGCTGAAGCCACCAATGAATATAATTGAACTCAGGTAGTAAAGGAACTCAAAGCCCCCAGGCGCTAGCAAGGTGACCAAGGCAGCAAGATGCTACAATACTGGCACGCTTTAAAAAAATCTTTAATCACTCTTAGTAGTAATGTCCCTATCAGTAAGCAAGGAGGCTGAGTGACCCTAAGCATGAACAAGCATATATGTCATCTGCTAATAGGGATCTTTGGTATTCTCATGCATAAATGATCATTAATGGCCCAAGGTAGAATATTCTCATGCAATAATTATCATTAATGGCTACAGACGCTAATGACCGCCAATGGCCCTTTCTAGTGAATATCAGTGGGCCCTGTGAGTAATAGATCTCAATGTCCACAACCAGTAAGGACCTTTACTAATCCTTGCATTATAAATTATTGTTGGCCACGGGCAACAATAAGTATTAAGAGGCCCTTGCAGAAATTAAAATCAAAGACCCTCGCATGTAAGAAGTACCAGTGATTTCCAAACCCCGGAGAGCATTGGAAGAAAAAAAAAGATATGCTTTTCGTAATCTCTCATAATGTTCATAGAAGCCATGAGAGTTTAAAAAATGTTATGAATGCCGAACTACACTACTCTCGCAACTGAGCCAAAGGCCAGGATGTGTACCCAAGGTCGAGGTTGTGATTTCTGCCCTCCTTGTACCCTTGTTAGACAGGCTGCCTCTGACGTGATGAACAGGTTGACATATATACAGGGCGCACCATTGGAGTAACAAACATACATTCAATACTTCGTTCGACTAACCTGCCTGGTGATCCATTAAAGTCCAACAGAGTTTTTAAAGGGTCATAGGCCACGGGAACACCTGAGTCGAAATATGTCACATGAAGAGCACAGGTGGGAGCACAGAAAAACATTAGGATTAATGCACTCAAGACTAGAGAGTCACTCGCTGTCATGTCATAAGGGCTCCGTATTTCACGCTCCACTTTTGACCATCATAGCAAAAAATGTGATCTATATTAAAAAGCCAGGCCATCGCTTTGGTAATCCCATTAGCAAATGGTCAGATGCAAATGTGCAAACAACTGTCATGGAGGATGCAAGCACACATTCACTAAGGAAAGAATACAGAATATCAAATGTTTACCCATAACTGTTTGTGTATCTGTACCTCAAAATAACTGTTCAATATTATAACAAGAAATCACAGTAAGGAATATGCGATTTAATATAAAGACAAATTATTGATTTAATTCCCCTTCTTGCCCTGTGATGGGTAGGTAAAGTCTTTGACAACAGCAGGACATGTCAAATGATTGATGGAGAAAATGTATTCTTTATGGCGATCGTTTACGGTTAAGAAACCCCGATCAGTGGCCTAGGTCCGTTAGTGTTGTATCTAATTATGTAAAATGTGTATGATCCAGTCCCCTTTATTGATTCAGAATGGGTTCACCCAAACGTAATCAAACACAGCTGGAAACAGTAGCGGGGCAGCTGTCAGCAGCATCCTGCCTCTAAGTCCAGCTGGCAAGGACCACGAGGACTTGAGCAGCAGATAGATGTCCAGCTTGCGAGCATGGCAGAGGGACAGCTGGCTGAGTTCTGTTGTACTCTCAATATAATGACGGTGAAGGAGAATCAGGATAGCTGGCACGGTGACCTGTTGGGAATTGTAAACAGGACACTTGGGCAGCTCTCTGCTGGTCCATTCCTAATGCCCCATAAGAGACAGTGGGGCATGTAAAAAGGGCTGGCTTTAGCGCAGTCCGACTGCTGCGGCCGCACTGGGCGCTGACATGGAGGGGGGTGGGCACTGACCTCAGAGGTAGCACAGTGTTTAGCAATAACTTACGGTTTACAAGCAAGTGCTATAGAGTTCCTTGTGTGTCCAGCTTTCAGGCAGCAACACAAATGTCAAGCTATCTCCCGTGATTAAAGTTCCTGCTAGAGAGCGAGATCGGAGTTTTGTCTAATAGCAGTTTTGACTCAGCATAAAGTAGAGCAGAGGGTTAATTTGTCTGCTGCAAAGAACATATCTGTATTTTATGTGAATAGCTGAGTGAATAAGTAAAGACAGCACTTTAAAACAAATGAAATGTATGTGAGAGAGGGGCTATGGAGAGATGAGGGCACCTTTGTTAGCTGGCAGTGAGGGAATCTGAAGAAGAGGTCATAGTTGGAGGGGCGGCAAAACAGATTGTTGCACCGGGTGCCACCAGCGCTACAGCTGGCCCTGCATATAAAACTAGGGCAGTTGGCAGCTACCTGTGTCTCTTGTTCACTGTTATAAAAAGAGGGCCCTGGGGCAGTAGTCAGTTGTCCAAGTTCTCCTCCTCTGATATTTTTGGAGGGTGAGGAAGACCAGCACAACTGGCAGCAGGCCTGGCTCTCTGTTCACAATTCTAAAGAGGACACCTGTTCCAGTCCTCACTTGAAAAGAAGACACCGGAGCAGCCCCTATCTGCAGCGGTGCTCCTTCACACAAATGGACTTGGGGTGGTAGGCCCTGGCCATAGTCGCCTCGATGTCCTTTTCACAGTTATGAGCGAAAAACCCAAGCACCTCAGAGCTATAATCCGCCCTCCTCCATCGTGGACACGGTAGATGCGCACAAAGATCCTTCCAGCTCTGTGACATGACTAGCAGAATGATCAGAGATTAAAACAACAAAAAAAACAGAAGATGTTGAAATGAGGGTTTGTGGCCCAAAGAACCTCCTTAGCCCTGGGGTAGTGACGTAAGTGGCAGAGGAGACGCCTTGTAAAAGGTGGTGGTGCCCAATTCAACCATCAAACCATACAGCAAAAGCAGAAGAGGCAAAGGAGTCTAAGGCAGGTTTGTGCAAAGTTGGTAAAATAAATGGAAGGAAATGGTGGTAATATCTTCCCTCATTTGGGCAAGGTGTGGGTGCATGCACCCAACCAATCTTCTGTGTCCTTGGATAAGGCTTGGTAAGCTGTTTAACGAAGGGGAGGCATAGAATTGAAAGGAAAAAATAGAGACCTGCCAACTAAAAAAAAGTTCACTTTGTGGCGGTGTGCCTAGGAAGGAGAGCAACCTTGTGACTCGAAGTACCTGAGGCACTTTATCTCCATCCCCCACAAAAACCCCTCCTCCAGAAAAAAAAGCTTGCTGGAGCTGGTGCCAATATCTTCTGTTTTTCTCACACCCCTTAGTGGAAACCGATTGTTCAAGCTTCGAAAAGTGAGCTCGAAATCCACTCTTTGCAGTGATTTCTAGCTGACATTGTCTCCTGTAGTGTGATATCAGCTCCTCGTGCGATGGGGGCCAATATCGTGTGAAATATGGCGGCGCCGTGCGAGTTGGCATATATGCAAATAATCCACTCGGACACTTGGCGACGGATTGGTGAATATAAGGAGTGAATGATGCAACCACATCCCACCCCAGTCAGATGGCAAGTGTGAGAGGATTATTTATACAGTTCTGCCCTATGGAAAGTCTGATGTGTGATTGTTTTATCCCCCTGGTCCTGACCAAACCAGAGAGTTTGGGGGTGGCAGGCGTTTCCGTTTTAAATCTCTCCCTTCCAAGTAGGCCAGGCCGGGAAGACGTGCATCAAGAGGGTGATCTGAAAGCCCTCAAACGTATGCACATTACAGGATCTGCTCTTCATTCTGTAATCTGCCCCGTGTTTGCAAACCTCAGGAGCGTTATTTATCATATGGGGTATTTACCATCATAAAAATAACATTCTTTGTGGCAGTCCTGAAATGTTTGTTTAAGGTTAACTATGAGTTTCTGTTGTGTTTCCTCCTTATTCGAAGCTCTCTATTTACAATTTTGTTCTACTTTTACCAATCAGCACCAAATTGTGCAGGGCTAAAGTTACTGTCCTGTGTTTGTTTCCAAAAACTTGGTGCAGATTGCTTAAGGGGGGCTAAATGTTTTCCTATGGAATTTTGTGTCAACATTAACTATAGAGGTGTGACTGGCACCTATTATACATTCTGTACATTTGGGACATATTTACAAAGACGTGGCGCAGCAGAGCTCAGCAAGCAAAACGTGCAGCGTTGCTTTACCTGGACCAAGCAGAATTGTGTGATATCTTCAACAATATGGAACAGTTCTGCTCTCTCCATGCACTGGTGGACTGTGGGCTGCCTAGAACCTACACAGGCATGCTTGCTCCATAGTGTAAGCAGTGCTTAATTTGTGCTTGTTGTTTATGATGCTGAGCACCGGCACTTATTTGTGAGGGCCGGGTCTTATTCTTTTGCCTCAAGCATTTGCTGCGAGCAAAAGACACATATGGGAAAGACGGAGGAATGGAAAAACGAAAATCGTCACAAAGGGAGAAATCATAAAGCTGCTAGAGTGAGCTGAAGGGGCAGGGAGAGGCTTTATATGGATTGAAGAGGCCCGAGATGGCTTCAGGATTACGACGCCTCAGTATTCCATGTTCTCACATTTAATTGCAGCAGCCACGTGTTTAAGAGGAGGGCTTTGGGCACCGGCACGTTTTTATTTACAAATTAAGCACTGAGTTTAAGGGTATCTGCGTTGCACTCAGGAATTTTTTTTTGCAGGAAGGGGTACTTCCTGCACAAAAAAGCTGTCCTGTCCTTTCAGGCTTTTTCCTCTTTAAAGGAGTGCTGTGGAAAAGAGCACACAGGCAAAGAAGAAATAACCAGGAGAAATCAAGATATTTCTCCTACTTAAGTCACACTCAGGCAGGCGCACCATTTTGGCACAAACCTGTCTTTAATTCTTTGTAAGTATAGGTTTACGTCAAACTCTAAGGGTGGATTCAGAGGAACATCCATGCACCACCCTTTTGATGCACTGCATTGCATTTTTCCCACAACACAACACAAATCGAAATTCGTGTTGCTTTGTAAAAACCAAAATAGATTTTGCACTGAGTCTGTGTCAAAAATTGCTGCAGAATCATTGTTAGAGTTAACATTGACACAACACTTTATATGAAACCTCCTTTTACATCCTTATTGAGTTCTCTGAGTGATTTCCACAAAAGTTATAATAGCTCAGTTGACAAATCAGGCTTCTATCATGCCAGAGTCAATGCAAATTAGCCTACACGGTCAAAGTTATCAAGGAGGCTCCAAAAGTAATTTTGAATTTATCCCAGAAATTTCCACACAAAAATTCAGTCATGAAAAACAAAAAATGGAGAATTAAAGCACACAAAACCTGCAGGGCGTACAAAATATGTGCAGGAACCATACGTATTTCTAAGGAGCCTGCTGGGCGCTGCTGAATGCTTTGGTTGTCAAAAGCCCAAGCTGATCATTCTTGGTTACCCCTCATGCCCCTTTCTTCCACCGTCTTACATTTCCTGTCTCTTTATCTCACTCTTGCAGTCTCATCCTGATTTCTCCCTTTGCCACTTTTTCTAGTACTTCACTTCCTCCTTCTTTCTTCCTTTTCTGCATTTCTCTCTCTTCCCCTGGGTCAAAAAATTAAGATGAAAACATAACTCCCAATCTCCAAAAAATGAGTGCCAGTGCTGACCATGTGAAGTCAACTGCACAAATCATGCACTGCAAACATGACAGGCATGTAGTGTGTGGCTCCAGTTCATGTTTTTATTTGAGTTGGTTTATTTCATCAAGGTATTCTAGCAAATCAAAAAGGGTCCTTTGGTCAGTAGCCAATTTTGCAAGCTTTCATTAGTGTTGGTGAAGCTAATAATTTATTCTAAATTTTCAAATCCACAAAACCAATCGGCTGTCTGACTCCAATAAGTGATAATGACCAGTGAGAAATGGAGAAGCCTGGGTCGCGATGCAGTCACAGTCTTGGCAAGATCTCAAAAACCATACACAAAAAATTACACGATCCAATTGGCAAAGCCTTTTGGAGCCACGAGGAATGGTACTATAATGATAATACTTCAAAAATTCTTAAATTATCATTTGTAAAGCTCCAGTTGTAAGTGATACCCAGATGTGAACAAGGTGCGGTCATTAACATTACCTGAATTACACACATCATGAGTTTTTCATTATCAGAGCAACAACAAATCCTGCTCACATAAAATAAAGAAGTTAGCAGGCATATCACGTTTTCCACAATGCCAGTGCTTGGGCTTATTGCACTGTCCCTTATCTTGAGGAACAAGTACTTGAAGAGAAGATATTGGATATACTTTCACAGGCTTTTGCTTTTTGACATATATGAGGGTGTGGTAGTAGCAAGGTATAGCTTCATGTCTAGATCTTGGAAATTACTGAAGAATGGGAGCAGGACGTTACATCAACAACAGCTGGTACCAATCCCATGCTTGTCCATGTGGACATATTGACTCCACTTAGCTTCCTGGCCACTAGATCATTCAAGAGGTCCAACTTGGTCATGGTTTGCATCTTACAGGTTAGTCAGTGTTGACATTAACATCAGATATTGACCTCTATTACAGGTTGATTACAGCTGTACATCATCATTTTGAATACTACAGTGGTAGCAGTGGAGATGTGTGTTACACATCTCCTAGAGACACAGCTAGGGTTCAGAAGTATATTTCAATTTGGAGAGTTAAAAGGTAAGCCAGGTTTCAGGTACTGGTGATCTTGCAACACAACACCCAGCTACCAAAAGGTGTCTTAGTAGCATATAGCATAGGCCACCACTGCATGACTATATATCCAAAACATTGGAGCACACATAAAGATGTTAGTTCCTAAGTCTTGGTAATGTCTTTCAATTATTCCAGGTTGCACATGTACAGGAATCCGCCAATATGTGTTTCATCCAAAGAACTTTGTCAAGGCTTTCATTAAAAATGTAGCTATGGACCTCAGAATGTATAGAATGATTGATGTTGAAGGGAATGGAGGAAGTAGCAATGTTTGTGGCTATGTGTGTGTGACTCTGTGAGGTTCACCTGGCACTACAAGAAACTTCTGCTATTCACTCCTCTGCTAATGAGGGTCCTGGAAAAGGCATGGCTGGAACTCCCTGGCCAGCAGGAAGCCCACAAACATCTTGTCAGTGAGCACTTGTCCTTCCGCTGCCAGCTTCAACTATATCCACATGGTGGATTTTGGATTGACACCTGGATGGGCATATTACATTTATTTCCAGTCAGATTACCTTTTTTTGTAGGATGTACACACACTTAGACACACAGATAGATAGATAGGTATATAGATAAATAGATATATAGATATGTAGATAGATAGATAGATAGACAGACAGACAGATATATAGATAGATAGATAGATAGATAGATAGATAGATAGATAGATAGATAGATAGATAGATAGATAGATAGATAGATAGATAGATATAGATAGATAGATAGATAGATAGATAGATAGATAGATAGATAGATAGATAGATAGATAGATAGTGAAACCATATGACATTGCAGAAAGAGAAAGATAACTTATGCAAGTGAAGCCATGGTAACTTAAAATGTTGACGTCAGTCTTCTAGCTTAGGCAACACAGCTGATGGTGCATTAGGAAAAAAATTGTCCAGGTTGACTGGATTGACCATCAAACTACAATTCTACATAACAATGGTGCAATTCTTTTTCCAGATTTACGTAGGTGGGAATAACATCATTAGGTGGGCTCAGCACTGAGAAGTGGCATAACGAAATTTGAGGTAGCCCCCCCCCACTGCAAAGTAGATGGAGGGGCCCCCTTTCGGGACTCCCTAAGGAGCTCCCAGGCCAGGCTAGGGTACTGTGCTGAGGCGACACCCTGGAGCTCAGGGGCTGCCGGCGTACTGGCATTGAGATGACTGATGATCATAGTGACTGTATAATTTGTAGCACATGATGTCACAATGTATACGTGGCCTTGTCTCTCTCTTGCTCTCTCTCTTCCTCTGTCATTCTCCACAGTGAGCAGCAGTGACACAGGTGAGGCACAAGAGGTGCTGGGGTGGAAGAGTAAATGTATTTTGTGATAAATAGTTGGGTACAGGTGCTTTCAGTCTGGTATGGTGAGGTGTCTGTCGGATTTCACCAGGACTTTTTACACACACCAACTAAAACACAGACACACACTCTCCCTCTCTCTGTTTGGAAAGAGAATGAAAAATGCTGGTTATTTCACAAAATATTGTGTTTTCTCCCACTTAGTACCCCTACCAATCAGCATTACTTTCCCTTTCCATTACCCCTTAAGCCCCTCTCGTGCCCCCTGCTTGTCGTATAATACATTTTAAAATTATGGGGTATATTCATTAAGATTTTGTGCATTGTTTGCTTCACAAAAGTGATGCAAATCGATGCAAAATCTTTTTCTCAATTTACATTCTAGCGCAAAACTTTTTTTGCACTGGAAATTCACTTGAAAGTAATGTAGAGCAGCAGATAGAGCTGCTTTGCATTATTTAGCGCCAAGCGGGCGTTCGATGGGTGGTGCGTAGGCATTTCCATGCAACCACAGATGGTTTTTGATACAGAACCCTTTTTGCTAAAAAAGTAGACAGAGTTTTACGTAAAAAAAGAATGCCCATTTCAAATAGGCACTATCAAGGAGAAATTATTTTATTTCTCCTTTCTTTTCCGGCTTTGCATGTATGCTGCACTGTACAGCACACGTATTTAGTGGGGGAAGTATTAAAGATAGTCTAAGCAATGTATTTTGAACTCATAGGGTACCCTTCCAGTACAAAACCTATGCTAGACACAAATCGCCATCCTTTCGCTATGGTGCAAAGGTGTGTGCATGGCACGGCTACCTGATTGTGCTCCGGCGCTAAGGAGAGGGCAAGAGAGTGCTATAACTCTGTAAACATGGCCCCCTCCTGCTCTCTTTTTTTCACGCAGTGCACCATTTTTAGTTGCTGAGCTCGTAAGAATTTGGTAAATAAATCCCTATATGCCAGCATGATTGCTGGGACATCTGAAGCTGACACTCCCTCAATATTACATACTAATCTCCGCCTCCGGATATTATGATGGAAAACAGGAAAGTGACTTTTATCATTGACAATGTAGCAGCTATAGCAGTGATGAACAAATTATCGGATAATGACTTTTGGGTGCTGTGCTGCTGAGAAACTTCGTTTTAGTGTTTGACAGTGCTGTGTTTCAAAGCATACCCCCTGATCCACCAAAGCACCGGTTTCTTTCTTTAGATTCGGGGACACCTCTGGTGTACCATTGGGGAGCCTCCACTGGCTCTGCCAGTGACGACACTTGACCCACCTGTCCATCCACCACAGGAGCACTCGGTCACAGTAAAGGTTGTCCCACTTCATTCAGAGTGGAGGACCATCACTCATTTTCCATGGTTGTGCTTCCCTTGCACCTGGGAAATTGGTTAATTGCCCTCAGGCACAGGGAAAAACTCCTTGCAGGGTGTGTCTATTTTTGTTTTAAAAATATATATATTTCACTTTGGAAGTTTATGTGTTGAAAACAAACAAAAAATTGCAGGAGGGACGTTTGAAGCGTGGTGCTGTCTCAGCTTCACTGCTGTGAAAAGAGCCCTCACGGCGGCAGTTCCCTTCACTGCAGTGGGATCTCTAAATGTGGTGGGCATCCCTTTGCCAGAGTGCAGGGGTTATATTCTAGTGGGACTGCGGCATGCTTGCCAAAGGGTTCATTAAGGCCCTCACAAGTGGTACGGGGAGGTCTGACGTGCTCTAACTACTTTTATTGCACCTACCAGAGCTCTGCCCTTGGTGGCTAAACCTGCACTCCCACAGTTTCCCTCGGCTGGATTGTGGCAGGTCAACCCAGGCAAAAGTTATCACGGGATGAATGCCCGAAATTCACAAGGACATACAGATTTTGGTGGAGGGAGTGTCAAAGCTACATGTTGATAAATAATGACCCATCAGATTCGGATTGTAAAGGATCCGATAAATATAGTCCATAGACACGGTGGCACTGGTAATGAGGGCATACGATAACTAACATGTTCCATGCATGGCACATTCTTGGTCTTGACAAAGAAATTGCCAAAGCACCTTCTTGATTTTAGTGGTGAAGATTCCATGGGCTGGCACAGGAAGCAGACAGGCAACGGAAGGAAACACCGGAGATATGGATCCCAGGATGGTGAGGGTGCAGGAGTTTGCTGATGGTTCACTGGAGCTGTTCTCAAGGGACACTTATGGAGAGACATGGGATTCATTTGTCAGGGGCAGAGGGAAGAAAGGGGGCAAAAATGGCATGGAAGCATGGACGTCTGATGTGGTAATCTTTATATTGATAATGACTGAAAACAGCTGTTGCCAATGTCCATATCTTAAAAGCTATTTGGGAAAGCATTCTAAAGGAGGTGCTTCTGGGAGTATGAAGCAAGTGGGGGCAAGGGGAAATTTGATAGGTGCATCGTGGAAGAGTGGGCTAGAGAGAGGAGAAGGGCAATACCTCTGCACATGTTGAAGGGCATTAATGCAGGCGAAAACTGCATGCTCATCCTCATAGGATGCCCTATTTTATAGGGCCATTTTCAATGTCTTGTTTTATGGAGTCTTAAGGGTGTTTAAAGTGACCAGGTTTAAGAACTGGGGGATGAGTGAGGATGATTTGGTAGCCGCAGTGAATGGCCTTTGGATTAGAATCAACAGCAAGACAAACTATATAAGGAAGAGGATGCAAGTGTCTCTGGGGCAATCAGGTAGAGGAGAGATAATGCCACTGAGGGTGTAAGAGAGAACGAGGGGATAGGCGGTAAAGGGCCGGGGTGTGCATTCAGTCAGGTGGATTGAAGGAGGGTGACATATAAGTAGATGTTGAGGAAATTCCTATAGGAGGGGAAGCCACCAAGCTATTTTGGGACTCTTCATTTAGGGCTGGGGTGGTGATGGAAGGTTATGGCTTTGGCTCGGGTGAAGAAAGGGTGAGGCGTCTGGGTGGGTGGAAGCTGACCAAAGTGTGGCGATGTGTCAAGCCCACAAACCCAAATATGTCAGGATATTGCTAATGGCATGTTATTTCTTATTAGCTAAATGCCATTATTAGGAACAAGAAGAAGGTGATCTCGAAACTCAGCTAGTTTAGGATGCTAAATGTCATCAGGTTTGTGCCACAGTGTAAGGGGAATATGGTGTGGCCAGCTGTTACCCACGTAATGGGAATTAGCGGGAGGAGGCCAAGGACTCAAACGATATTGATCCACCTGGGGGAAATGATTTTGGGCAGCTCACAGGTTTGGAGCTCTTGATGAACGTTAATGGAGACTTGAAGGTAGTACAGGTCATAAAGGAGTGCACAGATATATTTTTGGGTCCAGTTATCACCTCGAAAGGTACATCTCGGGGTCCACAAGTGGCAACCATCAACAGGGCAAATAAAGAGGTCAACAGGGAAGAATCGGGATGTTGGAAGCTTACAATATAGTAGTGTTTATTCACGTGGACATTGGGTAAAAAATGTCCTTTGTTGTTCTGGCAGGATGGGGTGCATTTGTCTCGCCAGGGAATAGGAGTGAAAGTGCTGGAAGTGCTGGAGCAGTGTTGGGGAACAAAGGCCTACCAAGGAGGTGTTAGGTGACACAAGAACCCCTCCTCTGGAGCGTGGTTTTCTGCTGGTGGAAATAGACAGCTTAAATTAAGGGAAGGAGAGATCAGGGAAGCTTTGGGAGCAGAGAAGTAGGGGGTAAGAACATCAACAAGAAAAGAAAGAAGAGCCAAGATGGGCCTGGATGAGCAGGCTGGAAAGAAAGTTGAACTAGATTTGTGATTCAAGGTGAGCAGTAGGAGTTTGTTGTGTCGGCCTGTAAGAAGTGTTTGGAGTTAAGGAAGGGAAGGGCGGTTTAGAGCTTTAAAAAGAGGTCATGGGGGAGGGGGGAGTTAGAGTACATTTGTTAGTACCATGTTAAGGACAAGTGGATTTATTCAGGACAAATACAGTGTATTACTAAGCCGAAGAATGATGCATTGTGAGCTCTGCTTTCCTCTAAAGAAAGTGGACTTTTTCACAAAACAATTTCAGTGTCAGGAGTCGTTCTTTTACAAAGGCCCTTTGTCCTGGTCTTGTTTGAATTGTAGAGCATGAGTGTTTTAGAGGGCGGCACTGACAGGAACTATGCTTTACAACGCTAGGATCAGGAGTTCACTTTGAAAAACAGTACATTTGATGCCAACGTGCTTTGCATTGTCAGCCAAGGCACACAGAGAAGTAATAACATTTTCTCTCTGCTTGAAGTTGTGCAACTTGTGCGAGCCAAGGCTCATCTGAGCCCTGATTTGGGGCCATATTTAAGGACAAGCCACTGCCTTGCCTTCTTCCATGTCCCTAATACATTTTTGTAAAGGAGGCTAAACACACACAGTTTCTTTTAAAATCAAATAGATGTGCTAAAACCCAGTATGGATAACATCCAAAATGTGTGCTTTTCCTTTCACGATGTAGACGTTTAACCTAAATGTATATCAAGGTAGCGCATTTAAAATACGTGTGCCAGATTGCATGCAGTTACACGTGCCATTGCCAGCCTACATCCTGAAAGCAGGCTCTATGCCACCTTCTTGCACCTTGTGGTGTGTTCATAATCTGTAGTATTTCTTTGAGATGGGCGACATCTTCTGAAATAGTCGTATTAAGTCAGGAAAGACCAGTGGCATTATTATACACACGGATTGCTCCTGTTTGCTTACATGTAACTTTGTACTCTAGAGAACAGTGATGCCATGTAGTTTGCTGGACTACTTTATGCTAATTCGCAGATAATCCTCTGTGTGTGGCTCAATGCATCTTTACTCAAGAAGCATTGTAGTTCCCGGTAAAACTGGAAGTAGGAACCCTTCTAGTTGAATTGTAGACCATCTGGCTTCAATTTTAGGCCAAACTGAAATATTCTGAACAAACGACTTTATGTCACTGTACCTCGTTTTCCTCAATTCCAAACAGATTACCAACAAGTAAACCAACAAAGACCTAGACATATTGAAAAACGTAATTTGTATACAGTTTCATAGAAAAGCATTTTGCTTCATCAAGAATGTTACTGAGCATTTAATAAGAGCACATCAATAATTTAGCTAACTCTTGGCTCAGCACTTCAAAGTCCTCAAGGCATTCTTAATTCAGACCTTCTAAATGCAAGTTTTCAAACTAAGATGTTTTCAAAATAAATATTAATTGTCTCTTAGGGCCAAGCCAGACTTAAGAATGGCTTCGGATTGGCTCCCTGTGAATCTTGTGACTTATCCACATCTAAGGGCTGCAAGTATTTATTTGTACGAATCTTTGTGATGAGCGCCTGGAACACAAATGCTTTACATGCTGGAACACAGTGCTGGCAGTGTAGTGCTTAAATGGAAAATAATAAGTGCCAGGGCCCATAATTTTTCTTAGGAAGGAGCGGCCCATAAGTGCTCCCTTCCACTCCCACATTGGCACCCATTGCCACCTTCTGCTCTGTGCTAGCAGCAAACTCGCTTCCAAGCAGGAAGGCGGGCGAAATTTCAAAGCAGTGGGAAGCAAATATCTGCCTTGACTAGGAACGTATAAGCAAAAAAAATAAAATAATGCCTATTTATTTTAGAGAGTGTTGGAGAAGGTGGGGCTTTAGTCCAGAGAATGTTTTAATAAAATCAGTGCCAAATGATGACTTTTAAGACTCGATTTTCACATATTTTCACGAAAAAGTTAGAGGTTCTAGAGGGCACTAATGAAATATTCAATTAATATAGTTAGTGGTGTGCTTGGCATGTCTTAACCTTCCAGCGAGTTATTAGGACTTACCTTTCGGGAAGTCTTGGAAAAATGGTGGAAAGCAGTGGATTTCTTCAGCACAATTTCATCAAAAAACTCCAAAACAGCTAAGAGTCTGATTTGTATATCTGTCTTCAAACCAGTCTGTGCACATTGCACATTGAGGCCCTGATTAGACTCTTTTTGTGCCGCATTACTGTCATTTATTGACGCAAAAGCGGCGCAAACTTACAAAATACAATTGAAAAATATATGGAAATGAGCCCACAGGTCCCTTAACGCCTGCCCTCACCCAGGTGTTAAAAAAACGGCGCACATCAGGCTGTGCGCCATTTTTTAAGGCCAGCCCCCTCCTTTGTGTCAAAATGACGCAGGAGTATAAATAAGGTGCACAGGCCTTAAAGTCTTTTTTTGGACGGGAATGCCTACCTTGCATGTCATTAACGCAAGGCGGTTTCCCGCTTCCAGAAAATGACGCACATAGCTGAATTATGACGTTCGCGGGTTCGGGCGTCAAAGTCTAAATATGGTATTAGGTTTGCGCTGAATTAAATTTGGCGCAGACAGAGTATAAATATGCCCCTAAGTGTGTGAGACAGGCAGTGTGGTCATGAGCATGGGCTGGCACAGACTGAGCCGGAAGCTACTGGAATTGAGGGCCTACCTGCAGGCATCTAAGAGCAGGGCCAAAGAAAGTCTGGACATAGGCTGCCATGATGGAGCTGCGGAGTCAGCTAGTGTCAAGAGAACGGGAAAATACTGGAAATGGAGACCCCACTATAAACCTGCTTCGTTTTCTCGGTACAAATCACCCAGATCAACCTCGTAGGATTAGGTCCCAGAATGAGGCCTGGAATTATAGTTTCATATACAGATCTCTATATGTTATACTATATTTCACTTCCAAAGGGTACCTCAGTATATTTTATGGGCACATTATTTTAGCCATAGTCTTGCAACCTGTGCCCTTTAGCCTAGTTGCAATTCATTGTATTCATTTTTATTTTATGAGAAGAAGCTCTGTTCTGCGGTGATGTTTTATTTTCCTTTATCTTGTATGTTTTTAGCATAGAAACTCTTTTTATTCTTTGTAGTCGGACATTCTCGTTCTGTGCTCTGTTCAAGGCTGTCTCCAATATGTTGCTGGCAGAAGGTGGAACACCGCAATCTCTGCCACTTCACGGAAACGTGTGTTTTACATTAGGGCAGTTTTCCTAGAACACTAGCTGTTTTATTATAAAACATCTCTGTGCTCCTATATGTTAGAGGGAGAGTTCCAGCCAGAAGTTTGCCATTGCATGCTATTGCTTCACTGCAGCTGTCTGCTGAGACTTGGGGACAGATGTACCAAAGGGTTTTACCCATTCTGTGTCTATGGGAAAATGTGTTTGTACATATGGCCCATGATGTCTTTCTCTGCCTTCATGAGGGAGGACTCTCAGTAGACTAACAGCCCTTTTTGCAACTACAAGTCCAGGTATGGGGGATGGTGTCTTCCTAGGGATTCTGAAAGGCGGATTAGGGCTAACAAGGCTGTGCTCCGATATAGTACTTTAGTGGCGTAGGTAGGAATTCCAACACCTAGCATGCTGACACTATGGTGGGACTTTTCTTTTGATTCACTCTCCTTGTCACCACATTATCTTCTTAATCATTGCAGTACATGCCATTTTATCTAGAACGCAATTGATTCAATAAAGTAGATTGAACCAATCTTTGCTTCTGTTTGTCTTTGCATGTGTGAGAGGAAGGTAACTGAGACAAATTTTCCCTGAGAAGTTAGAATGTTATGCGCACGGCTGCCGCAAATCACTGCCACTTCCAGGTGCTGGTGAGGTACTGCTAGCTGGCCAGAAGGGTTAGGCCGACAGTTGTCACAAGGTGTGGAATTAGACTCCCCACAGCCTGGTGGTGCTGCTGCCCAAATCCAGCAGTCTCATTGGTACAAAGAGAGCCAAAATGTCACTGATGGCCCCTGTATCAGTGGTACTGAGTGCTCTATTATTACAAGAGCAAGATCGCTAATAGTGAAGCCCTTTATACATGTCACAGACTTATTTTTTTATGCTATATTTGTAGTATAGGTTGTAATGTGTTACCTTTAGTGCATCTGCCCTAAAATATCTAAAGAAAGGTTTCCCCTGTGTCCTCATCCCCTCTACCCATTCTAGCATAGGTGCTTTGCAGGGGTTGTGTCAGTCTCATAAATGCCTTCCCTTTTCACCCTTGGAGGCAGAGGATTCCCCATTGGTCCTGGTTGCGTTTTTACCCATGGGTGCACGCTGCTGTGTTCTCTCTCAGAAGTTGCCCTCTCTAGGCGTAGCTCCTGCAGTCTTGTTTCCTTCCTGCCACTCTGTGCTGGAGGTGAGGTAAGCACTGAAGTCACAACAAAGGAAGGCAGCCTGTCTCACAAGCCTGTTTTCCCATTCAGTGTTGTGTAAGGTTGGGACCTGCAGGAGGTGTGGTAAGAACTTGGAGTGAAAGCCAAGGTACACTGGAGAGGGGGCATTGTGTGAGCAGTGGTTGCCACCGTGAGCAGCTAGCACTTAATTATCCTCTTGGCTTCAGCCAACACATGTCCTGCTTCTGAAAGGAAATGGGTGTGGACCTTTTGGCAGACATTCCCAAAGCTTATTCACTAGAGGGCTGCCTTGCTCAAAAGCAGTAGAAGGGAGGGATGGGGAGCTCTGTAGAGATGAACGCAGCTCTTAATAAAAGATCCTATTTAAGAATTTGGCAGAGGTGTCAACATAGAGAGTGTTCCTATAATGTCCTGCTGAATTCCTTGCTTTCTACTAATCTCAGTTTATGTCTCAAACTTTATGTTAAACAGAATCTAAACTCTACAAGTTAGAGCTGCTTCCCTTGTTCACATTAGCAGGCTTCTGTTCAGAGGTGTAGTCCATGGGATTCCTCTGTGACCAGAACCCAGTTAGGGCTTTGTCTGTAACACATCTCTGGCAATTCTTAAAGACAAATGCTATGAGCTTCCTCCAGTGACCAACCGCTCTGCACATGGCTATAGTACCATTCATCATGGCTTCCACGCCTTCTATAGATGTTTCACACATCTCTCCCCAATAGCTCTTCGAAGATCACAGCCCATTGATTTGGAGCGGTCTATGGATGGGTGTTTTATGAAAATAAAATGGTTCTAGCTCAAATGATTCAAATGTTACTAAAAATGCAGGAACGCGTATTGACACTCAGTGGAAGGCCCTTTGGAAAGGTTGACTGGTCACCTCTATGTTGCTGATTCCTATATTTGGGTGGTAAAGTGGTACAATGAGGTGAAACCAATGCCCACACAGTGTAAAATGTTCCTCTTTCCTGCTGCATAATTCCAGTGGCCCTGCTTATAGCCTCCGGAAGACTCAGCCCATGCGCTAGCATCTGACTATGGGCTTGTGGCCGCAGCACAGGATGAAGACCCACATGAGCAACCGCTCTGTTCCCTCCAACACCTCCAGTGCCCTCTAACTCTACATGTGTATTGTTTCTTATGCTAACAGAAAGCGAGCACTGACTCTTCAACGCGTGGGAAGCCTCTTGGAAAGTTCTGGAAGGTTTTCTTCTGCTCTGACTACTTTACAGAATCACCTATGTTGACCTATCCAGATCGTTCTCCTCAGCCCCGCAGTCCTGGTTCTCTGAATCCAGGTCCTGTCAATCAGTTCCAATCCCACTGTAACTGCTCGTAGAGAAGCACTAGAGAGCATTTTCCCTAGCCAGGAAATGGCGTAGCAAATATAACTTTTTGAGTGATTTCAATGCAAGTAAAATAATGCTGCTAAAGCCCCCTTCCCAGCACGAGCAATGAGAGTTTCAGTCGGAGATTAGCATACCTCTCAACCTTTTGCTACTGCCTGACAAGAGCAGCACGCTCCCGTTAGTTTTACACAAAAATTGCATTATGTTACTTTTCCCAAGCGAATTTGAATCTCTGTTTAAAGCACACTGGGCTTCAACGCATTTTTTTCAGGTACTTATGAGTTACTTATTCGTTGTGCTCATTTGAATCACTGAATAAATATCAGTTCTATCGAGGTCATGTTTTGTAAAGTAGCATTTCTTGGAGCCAAGGCCTCCGCGAGCCGCGCTTATCTGTAAAACTGTCAACAGGCATGCTGGCCAAAGCCCTGTCTGGTGCCAAAGCCTCAGAACTGCAGGGGCGGCCCAGGGGCGCGTGGAAGGGTGGATGATGGATGGGCCTCAGCAGAACCCCAAGGGACCTGACACCAGCAAAAGATGGGTGACTTGAGAGTCATTTCTCTCTAGACGTGACTGGCTCTAACCCAGCCCTTTTACTCAAGTCGAAATGGCCTCTTGAAAAATAGGCAAAGCTTTACCCAGGGACGCCATTACCCCTGTAGGTACAGTGACCGCCTGTCAAAAACGCAAATTCTGGACGCTGACTGTAAAAATTGAAGACAAAGGATCAAAATTCAGAACACAAATTCAAGACCAAAGATCATGTTTACAGACACATGGCGGCCGCACAATTTCAAAACAGACGGCAAACAGCAGTTCAAGTCAGGACTTTTATTCTTTGGTTTGTATTTCACGTAGGAGTATTCAGATTTAGCTGCACTTATTTAAAGACGAAAAATAGAAAACATATATGACTCAAGCTAAATTTGGCAGCTCACATCAGGGACAGTTGTCTAATTTATACTCCATCCCATGAATGATGGCACCGGAAGAAGCATTCTGTTGCTGAACACAGAGTTCGTACACTACTAGAGAGTGCGAAACTGAAGTGATGGTGAGACAGGGGGAGCGAGGGATAGATACAGAGAGTGAGAGGGAGAAGGTTGGAACAGTGAGAGTGAACAATGAGAGAAGAGGGAAGCTAGTGAGGGCCAGCCAGCTGAGAAAGAGAGAGAACGGATGGTGAAAGAGTGAAAAGAGAATCACAGAGGAAAAAAATGAAGAGAAAGGAGAGAAAAAGATATACAGAAAGCTGCAGATGGTGACAGAGAGGGTAACAAAGAAGAAAAGTAGAGGAGGCATAAAAAAGGTGAGGTAGAGGGAAGAGAGAGAAAGCATGTGGTAGAGAGAGGCAGAGACTAATGATAAGAAGAGGGTAGAAGAGGAACAGAAAGAAAAAAAGCGAAGAGAGAGGAAGAGGTTGAAAAGCGAGTGAGCAGAGATATGTGTGAGGGGTCAGAGCTTTCAATCCTAATAGTATACTTTGATAGGGGAGCTGAAATGGACGGTGCATATTGCTGATATCTGTGCAAAGCTCTTCTTGAGATTACTGCATAGAGGGCTAAGTGGACAGTATCCACAGGAAATGACGTTTCCATGCTTCCCTAATTTTAACAAAACAGATCCCATACTGAATGGTTAAAGCTGATCTTGCGTTGCCTTAGGCTGAAAATGAAATAGAGGGTCTATTATACTTTGAAACAAGAGGAGGCACAGACAGCTAAAGAAGAAAGAAGCCTTCTCTCCAGCGTGCCTGGTACCTGAAAGAATTGTTAGTGTGTTCAATTAGTTAATCTCGGGCAATTATCTTAGACTTTGTGGTCGAGCCTACCAGACAGCTAAGTGACTTACAGGGGCCTATAGCCCATCCATTTCTTACCATTGGTTGGCTTTACTGTGAGTCTCATTTGCTTAATTGGCTTACCTTGTCCCAGATTGTCCTTCTTGTATTTGTCCCTCCCATAGAGCATAGCTTCCTTACCATTTTTCTCATTGGCTGGCTTCTAACCTTCCACTGATCAATTTCAGGAAACTTCTTTCTTTTTTGTTAAGCACTCCATGAGAGTACATGTCTTTGCTCTTCTTCTTGCCCTGTGCTCCCTCCAAATGCCCACCACCATGCTCTGTGGTTCAGTCTTGTGTACTTCTAAATCACCCCTCTTGCGCTCTGTGCTTTTCTTGCTGTAAGTGATCCTCCCCACTCCTCGCCTTTACTGTTCATTTAAGTGTTATTCTTTGTGTTTAGGTGAAAAATCTTGATCTTGTTAACCT
This sequence comes from Pleurodeles waltl, assembly GCF_031143425.1. Lineage (NCBI taxonomy): Eukaryota > Metazoa > Chordata > Amphibia > Caudata > Salamandridae > Pleurodeles > Pleurodeles waltl. The sequence continues at coordinate 1,325,729,978 of NC_090446.1, read as the reverse complement.
TGTCTCTGACCCCAAAACCCATTGCTCAGGATCAGCGTTCTAGCAGATGAAAATTCTACTGCGTGCTGCAGAACTCCAAGGCTTCTCTTAGGCGAACATCTGTAGATGGGCCTTGCACTGTTCATTATCTTATCTACGCAGAGAGGTGTGCTGAAAGGTGTGACTGGTCTCAGGCCTGCCATTGCACAAAAGGCATTGTATTGGGGTTGATCAGGGACAATAGATGAGAGGCACAAATAATGGACTGTCTATGAACTTTACAAACGGGTGGTCACCTTTCCTGAAGGTGTATGTCATGCAACATGCAGGGCAATAGGACCCTGCAGCTATACTAACCCAACCACCCAGCTCCCTTGACAGTGAATTCTGCTTCTGCTGATAAGAAACAGGAAGTTGAAAGGGAGCAAGGAAGGGCACTGTCATCACTTCCGCTGGAAAGGGATGGTGTGGGCTGGTTTCTTTACCTCGCCATCCGTCCAAAAAAGGCACTGACACTTTATCATGTTCAGATGCACACATGATCTCAACTCAGCTCGGATTTGAAAGCGCGGATAATCACCTTTGAGGGTATTCAGGTGCTAGGTTCTTATTGCCTCCATTGAAAATCCGTCTTGAATCCCTTTCTGAACTCCTGCAGGGAGGATGGTGTTTGGAAGTGGAGGGGAAGGTTGTTCCAGGACCTGGTGGTGAGACAGGAGAAGGATCCTCCACTGTAGCTTTGGCGGATGGGAGGAATGTGTGAGAGGGCAAGGGAAGCAGAGCACAGGTGTCTGAAGAGTTGGTGAAAGTGGGGAGTTGTGCACCTACTGATGAATGTAATAAAGTTCTGTGAGACCCTCACGTATGGTCTCCATTCACAAGAACAGGCAGATCACGTTCTCACTGGTGTGCTCGCATGCACCAGGCTTAATGAGGCACCCACTCTACTCCCATTTTAGAGGCACCGCCTCAGTGGCGGCCCGTCCTTTAGGGCGGAGGGCCCACGCCCCCCCACCCCATGAAGAGTGTCTGTCAGGCTGAACAAAGGTCAGCCTGACAGACACTCTTCATGTTCAGGTCAGGCAGCCAGGAGCAGACATGCGCGATTTGCGCAGACTCCTGGCTGCCTGAGCTGAACTTTGCTGGACTGAGGAGATCACGACCCCTATGGGCGTGACCTCCTCAGCCCAGCAAAGGTGCCTCGAGGCCCTCCCCTGGGTGACGAGGAAAGCGTCACCCATTGACACTCTCCCTGGGCGCTTCAGGTTTAAGCCCTGAAGCGCCCAGGGCGAGTGTCAATCAGTGACACTGTCACAGAGTGGGGTGGGGTCAGCAGTCTCACTGACCCCATCCCACTCTGTGACTGCTGCCTTCCCTCATTGGCTGACCTCAGGTCAGCCAATGAGGGAAGGCAGCAGTCCCAACCCTCCTGGGACCTCCGAGGCTGACGGTAATTGTGTGTGTATATATGTATGTATGTATGTATGTATGTATGTCTGTTATGTTTTACATTGAATGTTTGGTGCGCGCATGCATGTTTGAGTGTTATGAGTGTTGTTAATGGATGTGAGTGCGTGCGTGCGTGTGTGAAAGAATGAATGTGTGTGATCTTGGAAAATGAATGTTTGGTGCGTGCGTGTATGTTTGAATGGAATGAGTGTTAATGGGTGAGCGTGCGTGCGTGTCTGTGTGTGTGAAATAATGAGCCTGTGTATGTGTGTGTGTGTTTGTGTGTGTTTGTGCCCCGCCCGCCCCCCTCCCAAAGCTGCCGGCCGCCACTGCACCGCCTACTCTCCAAATTTATTTTTACTCAACAACTAAAAATCTACAGCATAGTGGCACGAAAACATACATGCCAACAATTTCAAGAGCCTGGAGTTTTCGCAGAGACGGAAAAACTTCTTTGTCCAGTGACTTGTATTAGAGTGATGAACATTTTACGACAAACTAAAGAAAAACAAAGGGGAACAACTAGCCTTTGTCTAAGAAAGGGGAATCTCTTTTGTAAACAGAGTTGGAATCAAATTTTCTGAGCTCTGGAAAACTGTGCGCATTTCTGGGCTGTGCCTCTGCTGGGCTTTGGGGAGTTTTTATGTGAAGTGAAGTCATGTCTAGCGCTCTGCGCGCTCTTTTATGAATAATGAAAGAGAGAAGGAGGCGTGAGGATCAAGCGGAAGTGAGGGCGGGCAAATGCGAGTGGTGACAGAGAGTTGGAACTGAGGTAGGACGAAAGGTAAACACTGCAGGCAAGCCCTGATGAGTAACTTCACCACACCTCAATATTTCAAAGTTTAGTCAAATTAACATCTTTGGTTCTGAAGGATACACAGTTATCACCCCCACGTATTTATACGTACAAGAACCGATGAAAACACACTACTAAAATTAAAGAAAAGCCCCATTCTAGGCCTCAAAATTAATGTCATTATTGCCAAAGTTTCCTTGAGCTTAGGATATCTTTGTGACTGGTTGGCAGTCTCGTGTTTATTTTTGTTTTGGCTGTTAGGCAATTACATTCACACAGCGCTACGTGAAAATCTGCAATGCTCTGTGAAGGATTGGGGGCGGGGGGAAACGGGGGCGCGGGCGCAGCGCCGTATTTAATAAAAACGTGCCAGCCCTCTTAAACACGCGACTGCAGCAATTAAATGTGAGAAAACCGAATATTGAGACAGGATAATCCTTAAGCCATCTCAGGCCTATTAAATCCATTTACAGCCACTCACTGCCCCTTCAGCTCACTCTGGCAGCTTTCTCCCTTTGTGACGCTTTTTCGTTTTTCTCTTCCTCGATTTTCCCCATACTTGTCTATTGCTCGCAGTAAATGCTTGAGGCAAAGCCAGAAACCACAGGCCCAAATTAAGCACTGGTTCTGAGTCAATGAACTTTGGTTTAACGCTTGTTGTGCTAAGGCGAAAAGACCAGTCAGCACTGTCTTGTTTCAATTGTACTCTCTGTACCCCTCCAGTACAAACTCTGCTGCAAGGCTAGCGGTCTAAGGTCAGATCTCAAACATGGCGAATAACACACAATCGATATTTTACCTGTATTTTAATTTGCAGTATCGTGGATATTATATACTACTTCAAGGACTATAACACAATATTCTGCTGGTCCCTTGTTGCGTCTGGGTTAGTACAAGAAGGAGAAACACAAAGCCAGGCCATGCAGCTAGCTTTGCGTGAAACCCTATGACTGCTGTACACAATCATACCCCCTTTGCATAGATGGGGAGTGAGGTTTGATGCTGATCTAGTTCGGAACTGTGTTTGCATCAACTTTCAGCTCAAAATATTCTTTGGGCCATATTTATACTCTGTTTGCGCCAGATTAGTGTCATTTTTTTTACTCAAATCCAGCGCAAACTTAACTCCATATTTATATTTTGACGCTAGACCCGTCTAGCATAACAAATGTTAACATCATTTTAAGGATGCATGAAACTGCCTTGGGTCAATGAGATGCAAGGTAGGCGTTTCCGTCCAAAAAATGACTCAAGCACCTTAGCGCCATATTTATCCAACAGGGCAAAAATGAAGCACGGGTGGGAGGCGGACCCGAAAAATGGTGCTAAACTCGATTTGTGTCAAACTTTAACGCCTGGGTTAGGGCAGGCGTTAAAATGAGGCAAACACACCACTACCTAAGGAAAACACACACAAGCAACATCACAGACCAACAGGACAACATGGAGGTGCTACTGATGCAGCTTGCAAGACGACGCTGCGCACAGGACCAACCGCAGGAGCCACCATCACCCCAACGCGGCCCACAAAGGCAATGCAGAAGGCAGGAGAGGGTGTTCAGGAACAGGACAACCCTTCATGGCCCCAGGGAACATGACATCATCCGGAGGTATCGACTGAACTGGGAAGCCATACAGCAGCTGCTGCGCCAAATTTGAGCCACAATTAACAGCTAGCCTGCAGACACCACACAACATACCACCGGTGATCAAGCTGCTAGCTGTCCTGCATATGTTGGCAAGTGTCTCCTTCCAGACAACGGGTGCCCTGGTGGCTGGGGTATCACAGCCCTCATTCACAGCCTTCCTGCCCAAGGTCTTAGATGCCATAATCTCCCTCACACCCCACCACATCAGCTTTCCCAACACCCAGCAGAAGCAGCAGGAGATAAAACAGGGCTTCTACCAAATCCATGGTTTCCCGCATGTGCTCGGTGCGATTGACTGCACCCATGTCGGGATGGTACCACCTGCAGCAACAGAGCACCTATTCCGGAACAGAAAGCACACGCATTCCATCAATGTGCAGGCCACAATTGACCACCAGGGATTGTCCATTAACATCTTGGCCAAGTATCCTGGGAGTGTCCATGATTCATTCATATTCTGCCACAGCACGATCAATCAGCACTTCCAGGACGGACAATATGGCAATGGTCTTCTTGTTGGTAAATCCATAAACCTAGCAATATATACACACCACAACAACCCTGTAGGACACACAAAACATACACCACTGAATTGACACGTGGGCAGGTTGACACTGAGGTGTGACACTGGTTGTTATGTTATACACCCTAACACAATGGGATACGCACCTCTGGACAAATGACGGCTGCCACAAACATTAGCTACCACTCTAGAGCAACAAGAGACCAATGTCAAAGCCCACAGTGATAATGACATGGCCTACACTAGAAGTACAACTTGGAAGATGAACCATTTACAATTACAATAGGCCACATAGTCAATCCAACACCCTCCCAAGCAGTATGTAGCGTGGAAGGGGTGTGTAATGTGTGTTGCAGCAGGTCTAACACCATGAGACACATAGCATGATGATGCTGACTCACATGTAGGTGACACGGAAATACTGAGGCAGTCCCAACATCATACATCACTCCTGGGGTGCCGTTGCCAGGTAGCAATACGGAAGTGGACTGTGCTATGAACATATATTGATTTGGCACTAATGCAAACTGCACACTGCTGCACACACTGAAAGAGCCAATTGTCCATCAAAATAGCATATGTACAGGGAGATGGCCCTTCCTGCACAGATACATCCACCTCCACAAGGCAGTTAGCCAGGTTACCTGGATCAAGTTTGGTAGTGTAGGTGCACGGTTGCACATGAGCCACTGCAGAGAGAACAACAAAGGTTTGCCTAGAACCAAGTCACACATGGGACAATTATGCATTGTCAATACTGAACATCTCATTACTGCCAACTTATGGAGATGTGTTGTGCATTGTCACCTAGCCAAATCAAAGGACCTCACTGTTGCATTTAATCTGCAATGACATATGTCTAAATGGATGGGATGTCCAGACCATGTAGTGCAACCATGTTACCACCACATCGGAATCTATTGTGTGTGTGGAAGTATCATGTCCCCTCCAGTGAAAGCACTCTAAAACATGTTAGACACTACACAAAGCATGGTACATACATACTGACCAACAGTTTGGAAACAAAATCATAGATCCCAGGTCAATAAGCCAAACACAAGTTGTCAAGTCAAACAACACTCTGCAGAAAAAACCTCACAGAAGCCTAGGATCTCACACAATACCACAAACACATATGAGTCACTGATGACACAAGATATCAACTGCCATGCTACATGACATTTGTGTTGCAAGCACTAACAAAATACTCACTCCTATTATCTTTTGCAGCGGATCAGGGTTACGGGATGCAGCCATGGATCATGACCCCATTCCCCAACCCAAGCACAGCAGCAGAGCATGCCTATAATGAGGCACATCGGAGGACACACACCATTGTGGAAGGGACCTTTGGCATCCTGAAGTCCATATTCAGGTGCCTGGACATCACAGGAGGCAGCCTCCTATATGCCCCACACATTGTGTGCAAAATTATACTTACCTGTGCTATCCTGCACAACATTTGTCTGAAGAGGAACATCCCTCTACATGAGCCAGAGCAAGAACTTCCTGAGGAGGAGGAGGAGGATAGTGCCAGGGAAGATGAGGGGGAAGAGCAAAACACAGCTGCAGGAATGCGCAGCAGACAGCTAATTGTACAAAACTTTGTCAACCAATAGTCACTCTACACACCTTGTTAAAATATGTAAATTAACACCTTACTTGATGACACAATCCTGCTCAGGTTTCTTCTTTCTCCATCACATGTTCCTTAGGAATGTGAGTATTACCTCAGGGAACATGTTACAAAGACAAATCTGAATACCTCTGCTGCAACATCACATGTGATGCCTATGATTGTACAGCAAACATCACACACATATAAAAAATACTCATCTTTTAAATTTAATTTATCAAGGACAAATCAATGGACCACAGCATATGACTCACAGCCACGTTGCCAACATCGTCTACTGTTGTCAGAGTCACCAGATCCTCGGGGTCTGTGCACGTTCCCAACACTTCCACCACAAGACAGCTCCAATACTCTGATTAGATTTATCACAGAGTCTAAGAGAGTCCAAGCGGGGAAAAGGGGATTAGGAAGGGAACAGCTGGGAAGGAGACCTGTAGGAAGCAAGAGGTTAAAACACAACATCAAAATTACATCTCATGAAATCAGTACCATGCTATAACTCTAAGCTTTGTCATTTCTGAAAACATGAACAACCCTAGAATAATTCTAGAACTGACTAGGATTTTTGATGACCAAATACCTGGGAAGGAAACAAGAAAAAGTTAAATAGAACTTTCAGATTCAAGTACTTTCTTTAGCATGGGAATCATGAAAACACTCTGAGCTATTTCTTAAACAATTATATGAATCTCCATTTAAGAATACATATCAGGAATACACAACATTACATCTAGAACTCTGATCTTGTTGTGTTCTTCTCAAAAACATGGGCAAAATAAATTGCGCACATTGCAGGTTTTTATTTGTGTACTAAACACCATAAAGGATTGTGCACCATGAAATCACACAATGTATATTCAAGGAATAAATCACGCAACTTGTCAACTCGAAACGCTAACAAGGAAATGTCTTAGAATGGTAGGGCACAGTAATTGACATAATTTATACACAAGGAAAGAATCGCGCGTCTTGCCGATTCGAACACCACCATGACACTGCCAGGAAATTGTAGCGCGTAATAAATATCATGAATTAACCACAAAGAACGAATCGCGCATCTTGCCGACTCGAATACAACCATGAAAATGCCTCGGAAATGGTACACAGGGAAAGAATCGCGCGTGCTGCCAATTCGAAGGCCACCATGAAAATGCCAAGAAATGGTAGCGCACAATTAATAACATGAAAAGTTCTCACGGAAAAGAATCGTGCGTCTTGCCGATTCGAATGCCACCATTAAAATGCCTCGGAAATGATAGCGTACAATGAATATCAAAATTCACACTCAAGGAAGGAATCGCGAGTGTTGGCGATTCGAATGCCACCATGATACTGCCAAGAAATGGTAGCGCACAATGAATAACATGAAAAGCACTCAAGAAAAGAATCGTGCCTCTTGCCGATTCGAATGCCACCATTAAATGCCTCGGAAATGGTAGCGCACAATGAATACCAAGAATTTCACACAAGAGTTGAATCGCGCATGTTGCCGATTCGGATGTCACCATGAAACTGCCAAGAAAATGGTAGCATACAGTGAATATCAAGAATTACACACCATGAAAGAATCGCTTGCGTTGCCGATTCAAATGGTACCATGAAACTGTCAAGGAATGGTAGCGCACAATGAATAACACAAATTAATCTCAAGGAAAGAATCGCGCGTTTTGCCGATTCAAATGCGTGCATACAAATGCCATGAAAAGTTTTAAATACACAGTTACACTTGCACGAGCAAAATGTTATTAGCATCCGGAATTAGGCCCAAGAATTAGAGCATCAACTAATACGGAGTCGGGGGCCCAGCCCAACCTCCGCCTTACCGCCCTGACTAAGAATCACCACTGAAGAATGAAGCACAGAGGCCTGGGAGGTCAAGGTAGGCCACCGGAAGAAGAGCTCAGGAAGTTGCTGCTGCTCTGCACCAGGACCTCTGAATAGTGAGCACGTGGAGCTGGGCTGGCTCCCTTTCATAGAGTCTTGGCCCAGCCCACAACCACACCCAGGCATGCCTCAGGGAAAGCTTCTAGAAGGTCCTGGAAAGGGACCACATCCTGATTCACTCTGAAAGCCTGCAGCAACACATTGCAAATGAACAGTATTTATAAAAACCTTAAGAATGACTCTTCTGGATTGAATTCTGCAATGCATAAGGTTAAACATTAACATATCCTCATATTGCATAAATTACATTCTCTGGAGAGTGTTGGGTTTTTGCATTCTAGGCACCCGTAGAGCGCGCATTGTCCTGGTGTTGACAACTGTAGCACATGACACACAACTATGACATCTCCAATCAATGGATGTGAAATATCAGTGGAAACAGGAATGTATGAACAGACCCCTGACATTAGTAAGTGTGACATTTACAATCTCTGCAAGGAGCTTGTGTGACAAGGGGGCATCAGTTGTGAAAATGGATAGCATGAGTGTCCCAGGTATGACAAGCAATTTTCACAACACATGCCCTGCGCAGTCCATCCCTGGAAATAAGTCCTGCCACTGCAATGAGTTACGTCTCTGCCCTCCCATCTCTAGGGGGCGCTATAAATGGACTATCTGTACCTGGGAATCATCAACACTCACCCAGAGTCCCTTCCTGACTCATGTTTGCTTCTCTTTTCCATATGACATGCTATAGAATAGCTAAATTAGCTTGCACAGACTTCAGGTCCTATAATGCACTGTCTGGTAGTCGGTAAGACCTGTAATCTACTGTCCATTGCTTCCTATGGGAAAAGTCCGGTTGTCACTTTATACTGGATTCTCTCCTCCAGGACTTGTGAGAGACTGAAGCTGCATACACCTGTGACCTCTCTTGTGCAGCCCAGCCATGTGACTCTGCCCTGGCCTTGCTGCTGCCTGGACTGCTTGTAAGCTGCCATTCCCTGAAGCTCCTAATCGTGCATTGGAGTATGGTTCTTTTGTGTTCCAGACCCCTTGTTGGATTGTGTTACAGTCCTGATTAAGCCTGAACCAGCTCTTTTTACCCAGTCCTGTTCCTGCTGGTTCCAGTCAGAGTCTGCTCCCTGTTTCTCAGCCTTATTCATGTTTGTTTCTGCCAGAGCCTGCTTTCTGCTTCCCAGATCTGTTCCAGCCTTTGCATCAGCCTGAGCCTGTTCCCTGTGCCTAGTTTTGTCTCCTAGTTGGTTCCTTCGCTTTCTGTTTCCTCTTGGGTTATTGTGTCTGGTAAGTGTCCTATCGGTCCCCACCTGTGTAGAAGTGTTTTCCTTTGTACTTGGGTTGGCACCTGGTTTCCAGGAGGCAAATCCAGCCCCCATCCTTTGTCTAGTGTTGCATGTAATCTTTAGTGACTAACAGTGACAGTATGCTATGGCTGTATTCCAGGAATTGCCACTGTGTCTCCAGCTGGACCCACAAGGGCTAGTCTTGTGTATGTAAGTACAATCCTTGTTTGTGCCCTAAGGGTCCAGACACAGAATCACTTCTGCTGCCTTCTTTCTATGGGGCTTGCGTGGTGACTATCTGTAAGATTAATCTGCACAGAGACACTGACGCTCCCTGTTGCTGTGGAAAGTTCTGAGCCCTACCCTGTGTACAACCTTAGTGAAAACCCCAGATTGTTTGTCCATTACTGACCCGTTCCATATTTGTTCACACTAAGGTTGCTCTGCCTTCATATTTCTGTTGTCTCTGCCTTACCATAGCTGGCCTTTCCCCTTGTATGTCTTTAGCTGCTCTTCTGCTTTGGTACACTACCTCCTTGCAAGATACTCTGTGAACTCAAGAGATGCCCCTAACAGAGTCCTGACTAGACCAGCCCGAAACCGTAACAACATGGAGCTCAATCCTGACACAGGGTGCACATGCCCACACAAGTGAACTGGACACTTCTGTAGAATGCACATCTGAAAATATGTGAACACATGCAGCCAGGGCAGCAGGTCCTCCACAGCAACATAAGTAACATATGTAATTGTTATGAGTCAAACTGACGTGTACCAAACCTTTTATGGGTGGAATTAAGGCACAGTGTCTCAAACACAGAACGTACCAAACATGTACACATGTCGGCCATTTGTGTAGTTCACACACAAGTCACCATGAAATTGTAACCAACAATTAATGACATATGAGGGTTAACATATCCTACATAGCACTCATCAGCTATCCTCAATCATCCCCAGTTTTGTTTGTCGTGTGAAATGTAATGTCCCCAAAGTCTACCAACTACACACATCACATGAGTCAACACATATTACAAACACATATCAAGACTGTTGTAGATCACTTATTGCCATCAGATGTAGATACCCATTTAGAACACATTCATACATTAGCATTACGTCCAATTTATTGCATGCCGTTCCTTCAGAAACGCACATATTGTTGTTACAGATCATTCACACCCAAAACACACAGTTGCATGCTCTACCACATGTGGCCAACCACTATACAACACACTGCAGGCCATACCATCCTATCTTCATATTGATACAGGATGCATGCATGTTAAATATTTGAAAACCATGCAATCACAGATTGAGTCAAAAATGTTGATGCAAATACGTCGAAAAATCATGCAAGCGCTAACTAACCATACATGGGCCCTTACCTTAGCGTGAATTCCACCTGCACCCCACACACATGTGGATATCCATTGAAATTGAAGTCTACAGGTAATGCGTGGTATTTTGCCGCACATTTATGTTATGCGTCGAAAATATTCACGCAAACATCGTATGCGTCAAAAAAATACACACATGATGGAAAACGGGCCACAAAGGGGACAGGAAGTGATGTAATAGGAAATCTTGTTTACAGGTATGGTACAGTGGGTGTACTATCACTTTCACTTTACAGTCTGCGCTTTTTCTTGACTGTGTGGCTGTGTCTCGGTGTTGCTGGTGTCTCAATTGTGTTTCTTGTATCTTGTGGTGTCTCTCTTGTGTCCTTTGTGAATTCTGTTTGTTTATTGTACCTGTGTATGTGCTTTTGTGTAGTCTAGTGTCTTTTAGATTGTATTTGTATTGTTGGGTGTCTGACTGGGGGTTTGATTATTTGGGTTAGGTTTGGGCTGTAAGTTTCCTTTTTTTACATTTATTTTCCTTCTTTTTTACACTTTTTCAGTTTTGATTTGTTGTGCAAGGACATGTTGGGAAGGGTGAGGCTGACCGGCATGGGGGAGGAGGAGCTCGGGGGCTTTGTGTGGCTGGTGTGCCACTTCCTTCCCTTGATGCTGGAGATGGGTGGGCGTGTGATACAGGGGTATCACACAGAGGCAAGGCGGCTGTGGTGGGGCAAAGTGCTTTACCACCTCAAAAGATTCTACCATACGAGCAGGGCTGACCTGGTGGCCAGAGAGCAGGATCTGCTGGACTACTTGGGTGTGGTGATCGGTGGCCCTGTTGGTGAGCATCACATTGACAAATGTGTACAGTAGAATGCTCCTGAGTGACAGTAGCAGATGTCTTGAGGTGCTGCATGCAATGTTTGTGGCCATGTTGAATGCAAGCCGAACAAAGTGTTAGTGTCCCAGTACTGAGATGGAGTCCATAAGTATATACATGTTAACAATGCAGTCCTGAGGTTTGTTGAGTCATGTACGACTATCACTTAGGGCCACATGTACCAAGCAATTTTTAATTGACACGAACGGCCTGGTTTTCAGAATTTGTGTGTTTACGTAATAACGTTTTTTATTCCAATGCACATACCCAATTTTGCCATTCTGCAATCACATTGACGAATCACAAAACAAGGTTTGCTAGTGGCATTTAGGAAGGGGCGTTCCCTTCCTATTTGCGAGTCATAGTCCAGTGATTGATTGTTTGGTGACCGTGAATGCCGTCACAAAACAATTGCAGTTACCACCAGTTTCAAGTTGGTGCTAACCCATTCGCAAAAGGGGAGGGGTCCCCATGGGATCCCTTCCCTTTTGTGAATGCATGCCAAAAAATTGTTTCAGAGCAGGCAGTGTTCCCACGTACCATTGTCTGCTTTAAAAAAAATATTAAAGTTATAATATTTGTTTTTGACATTCTTTCTGTTGACCCTTAATGAAATAAGGATGCATTAAAAAAAATAAAACACATCTTTATTAGAATGCAGTCAGAGACATGGTGGTCTGCTGATCCCAGCAGGCCAGCATCCCTGTGAGTGCGGCCATTCCCAAGGGGTTTGCAAAATGAGACCTATCTCATAAAAATTTATGACGTAGGTCATTTGCTACCCCATTTGTGATTTGCAAACAGTGTCATTGACAGTATTGTACATCAGATTATCCTACTCGCAAATTGCGAGTTGCTAAGTCTTGCAATGTCTGACTCACAAAACCTGATCTTCGTACATGTGGCCCTTAGTCACACATTTCAGGTGCAATGGCAGCACCTGTGCCCATGCATTCTGTCAATGATGATCAGGTAAGACACTGTCAGCATACCACATTTCACTGTATCAGGACATCAAAGTGGCCAATCCATGTTTAGCACTACATTGTCATCATTACACACACATGATCCCTGTCATTATGTTGGCAAAGGGGGCATACATGGCTTAGGGGACACTGCCAATGGGGCACTTGTTAGCTACATACAACTCTGCCACATCTGTCATGGACCACTGAATGCATGATAATTGCAGACTGAAGCCACATGTCCATCACAGAGTAACGCAGTGTCCCTTGATACACAAGCCACAATACCTGAGTCACTTGTATTGCAGTGCACCAGGGAAGTGCCATTGACATTTTCACCAAAATACACATCATGACATGGAGTTCCATCTGAACTGGATTAGCCACAAATGGTTGTAGTCTGGTTTAGCACCACATGATTGTTAGGCCCAGTGCATGTGTGCAAATGTGTGGCTATCTCTGACTGGAGTGTCAGTGTCAGCATGAGTTTGCAGTGGTATGTCTGTTGGATTGTCTGCATGCAGAATCACCAGCTCACTCATGTAAAATGTTACACTTTGTGATATGTTGTCCACACGTTTGTACAGTGATCTGACATTGAGCATATATTTCCTTTCCATGTCTTGCAGGTGGACCTGCCCATATACCATCAGGGAAGTGGCTTGATTTCAGGACCCAGACGTATCCAGTAAGTGTGATAATGTCTGTCCTGTGTAGTGATTGCAGCTGTTGTGTGAGTGACTCTTGTGTGTTGCACTCATTGCAAGATATGATGACCTGGCCTGATGACGTGATTTGATTTATTACTTGACTGGATGTTGACATAGTGTTCTGTGCAAAGGTTAGACATGGGAGTCTTGTGCTGCGCAATAGGCAGCAGCGTGTGAACAAGGTGATTACTAGCCACATGTAGGCCCACATGTGACTTGGAAGTGCTCCATTGTCAGTATATTGGCACTGGGTCATACCCTCATTCTCACAAAACAGTGATGCATCAGTTTTCCACAGAAAATTGTGCATCCCTGTATTGTAATATATATGTAGGACTGTATGGGTAACTGTCCCCCAGAATCTAGCCCTATAAGTTGTACTCCATTTACGTGACACTTATGTGGTATGTAATAGGCGTGCATGCAGGTCAAGGCCAGACGTGTGCTGTCATCAATGTGGGTGTTTTGTGAAGTGTGTTGGCAGATCAGATGTGGATGGTTGTTCACAACTGGACACATGAATGTAGATGTGAATGAACTATGGATACCTAGGTGGCAGCCCTCCTCACATGTGTTCCACTCACTAAATCCATGTACAAGTGGACATGCCTTTGTGGTTGTCCTCGACAGTTGTGATGATGTATTGCATGCCCATACCCCCTGAGGCGCAGAGGTAGGGGAACAACATATGTGTAGGTAGATGTGATGGTCACAGTTAGATGACAGTTATTTCATTCAAGCATGCATGTTTCCCAAACAACACTGACCCTTTATGATTAGCAACTGCATACCATCCTGCCAATTACATCTACAAGTCAATGGTCTTGTGTGCTTTGAAGTTGACTCAGATGATAAAGATTAGTTGGCCTGGCCCATGTGAAGTAGTTGCTGCCTCTCATTGTGACACATTGCACTACATGAATGCACAGATCACTTTATTTGGTCCAACTCTTGTTGTGCTTTGCTGTGGTGTAACAGACATGATGGGTAGGCAGCATTGCCATTGCATTCATCAGGGTCATTGTATCATCTGGACTGTGATTTGGACTGCATGTGCAAATTGAGGCAGAGTGTTAGATTATCATCTGTACATGCTTCCCACAATGATGACCCCGATGGTTGCCTGTCTCATTTTTACAGTTGCCAACATGGATGTAGCGGAAATCAGGGTTTTCCAGAAGTGGGCAGCGAGATACTGACACATCTTAGATGTGGAGTCTGGGTATCGAAAGATGGCAAAACGCTATTAAAGAGAGCGAGCCATGGGGAATGGCGGGCCTTCAGCCAAGGGGGACCGGCATTGGCCACAAAGTTTGTAGCCACCACCACAACTACACACAGTACCACAGCAGCAAACGTCACATCTGCTCCACCTGCTGCACCGCTGACCTCTGCACCACAGACCACCACACCTGCTGCACCATCAACCTCTGCAACACAGACCACCACACCTGCTGCAATGGACATGGCCGCAATTGCTGAGCTCTAGAGGGACATGAAGAAGGTGTTAAAAAAGCTTGACACCATTCAGAAGGATGTGGACAAAAATACACAGAGACTGAAGGCAATTAAAAAAACACTGAGGAGGGCCAACCTGTGAACTCTTGCCTCCCCTAACCCCTAATTCAGTCCCCTCCCTCCTTACTCCACATCCTGTTTTGTAGTGGGTTTCAGTGATAGGTTAGAGTAGGGTAGTTGTTTAGATAAGATAAGTAGGTTTGAGGGGTGGTTTTTCATATTATTACATGTTAATTTGGGGGGGTGGGTTGTTTGGGGGTTAATGTTGGGGCTTTTGTGTATTTAAAAAAAATAAAACTTAAAAACGTAAAAGAAAATACAAAAAAATATATATTTGTTTAGTATTAAGTAATATATGTTTAGGTTAGTATATGTTGTCCTGCATATGTCTCGTCATGTAAGGGTGGTGGGGGGGCAAAGGTTTAGAGTGTGTTGTTAAATGTGGTAAGTAAGCGTAGCTTTGGGTAGTTAGGGCCAGTTGTGGGTAATGTATAGTTAGGATAGATTAGTTTAGTATAGGTGTGTTACATAGTTTTAAGTTCTGTTCCGTACATAGTTATTAAAAATGTAGGTACTCCCTTACTGCATGTGTCATATGCTTGAGGCTCAGGGTATTTGCATGAGTGTACAGTGCCAATTGTCTGTTGGCCTGTGAATTCCGTCCTGCATCAACATCCCTCTCTTGACGTGTTAATTCCCACTTCCAACTAAGCTGTCACATTGGCAGCTACAACAAACCTAATCTCAATGTATCTGCTATCCATTGTACCCACCACTCAACGTGACTATGGTTCCCATGTATTAGACAGGTAGGTGTGCTTTTTAAGCTGTAATTGTTTTGATCCTGTGTCATGATGTTGGGCACTGTGGGACGTCTGCCTGCAGCCTGAAGTTCATGTGAACACTGCTAAACTGAGTAGTGTCAATTTCAGATGAGGTCAAGTATACAAATTTCACGCTAATGTGTTTTACTTGTACTCCCAACTGACTTTATTGGCCGAGCACTCTTACACAGCCATTCATGCTGTATGTTGTGGGTGAGGCATGTATGTTTTAAAGCAAATGT
Organism: Pleurodeles waltl; assembly: GCF_031143425.1. Taxonomy (NCBI): domain Eukaryota; kingdom Metazoa; phylum Chordata; class Amphibia; order Caudata; family Salamandridae; genus Pleurodeles; species Pleurodeles waltl. Next base: position 1,325,714,276 of record NC_090446.1, on the reverse strand, counting down.
CACATACACAGTGACTTGCTTGTAAGAGATGTGACCAGCATTGACGTTCATCTTGTAGATACCTTGTGTGTAGATATCTGCCCACATTATTTCTGCACTCTGGTATTGACACTCTGTGACCATAGACATGCATGCGACAAAGTGAGTGTGTAGGTGCTGTTTACTTTAAAGTGCTGTAGTGCCATATTTACATAGACCAGGCCTGTGACCCCATTAGTGTAAAGCATTCTATTGTGACGCAATGCAAGTGCAAGGTTGAGGGACATGTCGTTGGACATGCTGAGGTGAAGTGTCGTTCAGTGCAGAGGAACGTGAATTGCCAATTGAGTAGTGAAAGACAATTGCAGTCCGTAGTGGAAAGGTTAACAATGTGTTGGTGAAGAATGCATGTCACCAACTGTATCAACACTGGCATGTTGTCAAACACAGGATAAAGGAAAATCAGTGCTCATGTGGCATGGGCTGGTGCTGCCGGATACCCCTACAGGTAAAGATGATCTGTTCCACATCTTCATCCTCTGATGTGTGTGTCGTCTCCTCTGCCCTTGATGGTGGTGCTGGTGGGTTTGAGGGGGCCACACACACTTCAGTGGTTAGAGAAGTAGACACCAAATTCCCGGCAGCTGCCATCTGTGGAACTACATATGGCATCACTGCAGCAAGGAGGAGCTGCTGATTATTGAGTATGGCAGCAACATCCATGTGGTAGGCAGCCATGTCTTCCCCGAGGGAGGCCAGTTCCCGGTGCATGGAGTCCAGCTTGTTGTCATGCATGCAGCAGCAAGATTGGGAGGGCAGGTGTTGTGGCAACTCCCTCACAGCAGTGGGGATTGGTTACTTGTTTGGCTGCTGTCTGTTCTGCGGATGTCATCATGCACATGCGCATCCCCTCAAGGCTGGTTGCCATAGTTTGCATCCCCACCCGCACCTCATTGGCCAGCTCCCACTGTACTCCCACTACTGTCCTCTCAAAGGTGGCCCCTGTGTCATCAGAGTCCTCAGCTGTGTTTGAGCTGACAGGTTGTACTATTGGGGTGGTGGGTGGGTTCTCTAGGATACCTGCTACATGAATGCTCCTCCTTGCGACTGGAGGTGGTGTCTGGAGGGTTCCCAGGACAACTTAGAGGGTTTCCTGGCTGATGGTTGTCAACTGGTCATCCAGGCCTTCAGGGAAGTCCAGGACAGGCATATCCACAGGGGAGCCATCGTCCTCTGCTATGAGATATTGTACAATTAGTGTGTCTGTGTTGTGAGAGTTGTAATGTGACGTCACTGACTTCCTATTGGTGGTACATTGTCATCTTGGTTCCCATGCATTGTTCCTGTCATTAATGTTTGCAGTCTCTCAGCCCTATGCCCCACCTGCATGTCACTTGTAGTGTGGGCAGTTTGGGAAATTGTCTGCGTCACATCTTCTAGGTTTGGGTTCTGTCCAAATTGTAGGTTGCCACCTTCTGTCCTCATTAACCCTCCCTCTGCTTCCATTTGCATGGTGAGGCCTTGCAATGATTGTTCATGTGCTGATGCTACAGCACCACACATAATATGGCCCAGTCCCAGTCTATCATTTTTCACATACACCTATGTGGTGCTGAGACCTAGCACCACACCATGCATGGCATTCCCATGAGACAATACAGGTGTTACCATTGGTAGTTTCTCATGCTGATGTTTGCACGTGTCCTACATTGCATTGCACTGATGGACCTGGCAGAGTTCCATTTCCTCTTGTGACTGTGCGGGTGTGTTTGCCTTCCTACACACATATGTGGTGCAGTGTTGCATGGTGGCATTGAAGCTATTGTGACACAGGCACAGGAGTAAACCCAGCGATGGGCAGCATGGGTATGAGATTACTTCTGTGTACACCATTATGTATGTGACAGTGCCTGATGGTTATTGAGTCAATGGACATGACCAGTTTACAGGAGTTGCACTTGGAAAGGAATTGATGGGGATTGATCACGTAGTCATACTGAACCCTCATTTCGAGTGTGTTTGTTCCATAGGCACCTAACTGCCTTTATCTAATTGATCAGCGCACACAGAACAGGTAGTTGTGGTAAATGTTGTCACTGGTGAATGCCACTTGAGCCAATGGCCTGAGACTGGGCATTGTCCTCTAGTTTACATTCTGGCAATACCAGCTGTCCTGTGACACCAGACCAGTTTTAGGTTCTACACTACTCTCTTGGTCTGCTTCAGCATTTCCACCAGCCTTGGCATGGTGGTGTACCCCCATGCAAAGGTTGTTAGTGTCGTGTTGTGTTGTGCTGTGCCCCTGGATGCCCCTGCACAGCCCATCCACCTGGCATGGGTAGTGCAGAGAGTCCCGTGCCGAGCCCCCTTGCCCTTTCCACTGCCTGATTTGCAGGGCTGACATACATTGTGTAGTAGGTATGTGCCTCCCCCTTCTTGCACTTGACATTTAGCCATTTTGGACCCCCTGCCAACGTACCCTGCATATGTGTTGTTTCCTGATAGTCTGCGCTGTCCTGTCCTGCATTACCAGTGACGATTTCCTCTGGGATGACGGCTGCAACCATCTCCTCCATGTCGTCCGAGTCCTCTTGTGGTGCTGGACTCCCACTTCCGGTCTACAGTGCTGCCTTCCTGTTCCTTTCCGTTTTTTCCTTTGTCCTCCACTTGCAGTCATGCCAGTGTTTCTTGCACTCAGTGACAGCTCTCCTGACCTCTGCCACACTGTTAATCTTGTCCACAATCTGTTGCCAAATTGCCTCTCTCCTCCCAATTGGCAATTTAGAGGTAATGAAGAGTTGATGCTCGTGCTCCATTACCTCTCTCACCAGTATTTCATGCTCCTCTGCTGAAGCGACACTTCCTCTTCTTCTTGTCTCTCCCCGATGTCTTGGCTGTGTCCTCCTGGCTGGTTCCTGGTTGTCTGGGGTCTCCCTGGGGTCTCTCCTGGCTTCTGGGATCCATTTTGGGGCTCCTTAGCACTGTTTGCTCCGTTTGCGTCACTTTTTGACGCTATTGCTGTGAAAAATGGCGCATATCAGTCTGCGACATGTTTCCATGTCGTAAACTGGATTAGAGTAATTTTTCTTGTGTTAACGTCATTTTGCCTTATGACAAGGCGCAATGGTTAGCGTCATGAAAAATGACTCTAACCTATTCTTAGCGCCACCCAGCTTCAAAGTATAAATATGATGCAAGGGTGGCATTAAGAAATGGTGCTAGCCAGCGCTAAACTTTGTGACGCAAAACTGCGTTAGTGCAGTTTTGCGTCAAAAGGTATAAATCTGGCTCTTTGTGTGCTAAAATTGATCGTCCATTTTGTTTGCGTTGCTTAGCTTCATGCAGCACAGCTGAGCATGGTGCACAAGGTCGCACAAAATGTAAGTAAACCCCACACTAAATATTCCTCGTTGTAAAATGCTTGCAATTCCCTGCTCACAAAACTATTATTTACCACAATTCAGGTGATTGTGATTACATCCTTCAAGGAGATCAGATCCATTCTGGTATGAACCATGAATAAATTATAAAAACTTTACTGGTGTGATTTTGCATGCTACTGTGATGTCAAGAGAGGTCACTTAGTCTGCATTATTTTATGTAAGTATCTTAACTATAATATTTCAAAAGCATTGCATAAAATATCTCTGAAGGTCAAGGCTTAATGGTGCCCTGCGCTTCATCCTAACTAAGGGGGTACAAGGAGCAGTATTGTATACTTTTGTCACGTGATGCCCCCTCCTAATGAGCTAAAGCAGATCCGTATAAGTAGTTAAGGGAAGGGTTTCCTGTTCAGTAAACAACTTTGCAACCTCATTGTTTATTAAGAACCACACATACAGAACTGAACATTAGTCAACTGTATCACAAAGCAATACGATCGATGTATGAAGCGCTATAGAATTAAAACGTTATCATTGTTCATAGATCAAATAGTTTGTTATCAATGAAATGTTCTACTTTCTTTTAGCTTTGGTTGCCTCTATAAAACATATTTGTGACACTGAGAGACAAAATGTTCGGCATTGCTGACCTCTAGTGGATCCTAGAAGCAACAGCAGTCCAGGAGAGAAGGCTGGTAACCGAATGGATTCTTGTAAATTTACTGCATAAAGAATCAGGATTTTATTAAAGACAAGGAGGCTAGAATTATGCATTAACTTTTATTTACTCATTCTGAGCAGCAAACATCATTCAAAGCTTCCAATAGAACTTTACCAACATCATAATAGAAAAATAATTTTCAGTCTCATAAAAGCTGTGTGCCCTCCATTTTCTCCCTCTTTTGTTTGATCTCCTTGTCTCATGGTATATTCATTCTTGCACCAAGATCATCCTATTTTAAGACTTTGCAAAATAAAACATAATTTGTAATCTTCTCTTTAAACTCCTATTCCTAAAACATGAACCGTTTTTTCAATTTGCTATCTTGTTTCCATTACATAAACCACTATTGCTGGACATCGTTAACAAAGGTGATTTTACCCTTCCGAATCACTTCCCAGGGAAGGGTGGGCGGGATAGTGCTAGCCTCCTTGTCTTTAATAAAATCCTGATTCTTTATGCAGTAAACATATAAGACTCCCCATTCTATGTGAAGACAGGAGGCTAGCATTATGCATGTTTAAAGTCCTTCAAAACACATTTTGTAACATGATCTATAGACTTGAAATAACATTTCCTAAATGTTTCTGTGGAAGACCAATTGGCAGCTTTCATAAAATCTTCCAAACGTCCTCCCATCATACAAGCCTTACTCGCCATGGCTCCACTTACAGAATGTGCTGTACACTTTGACATATCCACACTAGCTTCTTTAATAGCAGCCTTCACCCATCTTGAAATAGTAGCATTAGCTACATCTTTAAAAGTTTCCACTTATGAAATGAATAAGTGGTCAACCCCTGCCACTCTCTTTTCCAGCATCATATTCTTGTACTCTTTTAAACATCGTACCACACAAAGTTTAGGGAATTCATCAAAGAATGTGTAAAATATAATTTCAGACATGGTCTTTGTGTGTTTACACACTTCGAACAACACACCTTTCAGTTGATAAAACCTATGTGACACCTCTAAAGCCTTCACATCTGATACTCTTCTGAAAGATATGAGACAAAGCTAAGTGGCTAACTTCTATGAAAGCTCCCTTACCTGTAAATATTTATTGGTTGGCCAGGTCTAAAACAACCCACGTACCAAGTCCACATTCCATAATATCTGATATTTCGAATTCGGTGGTCTCTTCAAACAAATCCCTTTCATTACCCTGCAAACTAAAGCACTCTTACCGATTGATGTACCCTGTGGTAGTGCATGGCCAGCAGCTACTGCAGATTTATAACAATTCACTATTCTATAACACATTCCCTGTCAAACAATTCTGCCAAAACAAAATTGCTACCTGAACATCATCTGCCTCCACAGTATCCAAATGCCTTTCCAAGCACCAACATGTCCACACTTGCCATGCACCTCTGTACTTTTTCTTGGTACCCAGTGCCTAAGATTCATCCAATAACTCTGCAGCTGACCCCATAAGCTATGTGAGTCCTCTGGAACACCTGATATCTTCCATACTAGAAGGTTCGGAGAACCCGATTCCATCAGAGGATGTTCCTCGCCATCTACACCTAACAATAGACCCTTGCAAGACTTTATTAAAATTGGTTGTTCCACTGCCATCTCCATTACAGTTGGAAACAAAAGGCTGAGTCGTCCAGAAAGGCGTCATCAAGACTATTTGACATCTTTGACGTCTCACCTGTACCAATACTCTCTGAATCATAGAGAATGGAGGAAATGCATAACCTTTCATTACCTTCCAATCCTGCAAAAATGTATCCACTGCAAACACACCTCGATCCGGTCTCCAACTGACACAGTTAGGTAACTGAATGGTTAGTCTGGAAGCGAACAGATCTATCTCTAAAGGTCCCATAATCTGCAAGATTTCCTCAAATACATCCTCTCTCAGTTTCTAGTCATGACGTGAATTCCAATCCTCTACATTATTTTGAACCCCCGGTAAATATTCCGCCTTGAAGCTTATTTTGTGTTCTAAACAGATTCCCCACATCTCTTTTGCTAATTCCACTAAGCTATGGAACCTGGGCCCATATGTACGAACACATTTCCCCATTGACACAGAATGGGAAAAACCCTTTGCTACATCTGGCCCCTGGTTCCTCACAATTTGTTTATGTATGCTACAGCTGTCACATTGTCCATTTACAGCAGGACCGACTTGCCCCTCAAAACTGTTTTAAAACTCTGTAAAGCAAATTGTCCTGCCTCCAATTCTAAACAGGTTATGTGTCTCTCCTTCTATAAAGATGTCCGCATTCCTACTGTCTTTTGACCTAAACAATGAGCTCCCCAACCAAAGCTGCTTGCATCTGTCTTTAATAAAAAATCCAGCTTTGAACCAAAAATTGCGCGACGGTTCCACATTTCCAAATTATCCCTCCAACAAACCAATTTCTCTTGTGCTTCCTTGTGCTTCCTGAGACAGAGGCACTAAGGGGCATATTTATGAAAAGTGGCACTGCACCTAGTGCAGCTCAACTTTTCTTGCGCCCCTTAGCGTACCCCTAATGCCACCATGGTAGCACCGTATTTATAATAATACAGCGCACCATGGCGGTAGTTAGGGTAACTAGCGTCATCATTTTTTAAAATTATGACGCTTATCCTGTAAACCATCTAGAGGCCTATTGTATTCAATGAGAGCCTCTGTTTAACGCCTTCACTTAGGAGGCATTAAAAAATGCCGGTAAAAATGGCACAAAGGAATCTCAGAGATTCCTTTGTGCCATTTTTACAGCCCACCAAGCGCCAGAACATCCCCCTTGCATACATTATACCTGGTGCAGGCATAATGTGGCGCAAGCTGTTACAAAGTGGCGCAATGCAAGCATTGCACCACTTTATAAATATGACACAGCATTTTTGGCCTCATTGGGCCACATTTGCGTAAAAATAAATGATGCAAATGTGCAGCAAGGAGGTGCTAGGGGCTCTTAAAAATGCCCCTAAGTCTCTCCGTACCATAATCCATTTCTTAGACCGAGAGTCTTCAAACGCTTTAAAACCCCTGCAATGCATACGCCATGGAAAAAGTGCCTGAATGGTCGAAAGCTGTAACCAAATCTCACATGCTAATTCTCTCAGTTTTACCTGCTCTTTCCCCAGCAAAAACTGAATTTCATGTCTTATTTTCTTCACTTTCTTCTCTGAAAGCTGTAATTGACAAAATTCTGTATCCACTATGAATCGTAAGAGCTACATTCTCTTTATCGAAGTTAACACAGATTTCTCCCGATTTATTATTAACCTAAATTCTCCAATAAATTATTCATCAAAAATAAATGTTTCATTAAATCCTCAGTATTCTGATTCAATATCAGTATATCCTCCAAATAAATGATCATCCTTACTCCTCTCTCTTTGAGAAAACCAACTACCGGCCTCATCACTTTTGTGAAACACCAAGGGGCCGAAGCTAGTCCAAAAGGTAGACTATGAAAATGATATAATTGATTTCTCCACCTGAACTGCAGGAATTTCTGACTGCCCTTCACTATTGGAATGGTGAAGTATGCATCTTTGAGATCCAACTTCACCATTCATTCCTGCTCTTGCAAAAAATCCCGTAAATGATTAAAACCTTCCATTTTGAAATGCTGGTAAGTTACAAACTGATTCAGTGTCCTTAGGTATATCACTGGCCTCCAGCCCTTGTCCTTCTTTTCCACCAAAAACAAAGTACTCACAAATCCTTTGTCCTGCTCCCTTAGCTTCACAATCACATTCCTTAACAACATGTTTGTTATCTCTTCTTGAACTATTTGTTCCAACTGATTTTGAAATACCAGTTCCCTTGTTTCTATTACTTGCACAGGTTCTTGATCAAACTCTATTACATATCCCTCTATAGTTTGTAACACCCAAACATCCTGAGTAACTGTCTCCCAATTTTCTCTGAAAAATCTTACTCTTCCTCCTACACTTGTCTGGATAAAAGTAGAAATAGTCCTCATACTCACCCTTGTTTTGAGCTTGCCCAAGGGTCTGACCCCTTGCTCTGGTGTTACAACTTCTACTTCTCCCATGTTGGGGATACAACTGAGATCCTTCTTGGCTTCCTCTGTAAGATACATTTCCTTGGTTTTGCTTTTTGGCTCTAAATCCTTCCCGGCCGGTAAGTTGTCCCCTCCTACCGGTCAGTCCATAAAAACTACCATTAGAAAACACTCTAGGCATTAAAAAATGAGCTGAATCAACGCTCATAAAGGTACGGACATATTTTGTCAAAGATTTGACCATCCCATCTCCAAAAAGTAGGCCACAAGCCTCCTCTGAGGGTTCTTTATTTGTCAATTCACTTAACTTAGGGCTAATAGGCATCAGGACTGTCTTCCTTCTTTCTGCTAAAAGCCCTGCATTTGCGTTCCCCAATAAGAAAATGGCTCTCTGACACCAACTATGTAATAGATGTAGGTCTATGTCTTTTCCCTTTAGGCAGGCCTCTTCCACCATATCAAATATCCTGGCCAATGGTCTGAGAATGTCAAGAATTCTATCCTGACATTGCTTTAAGGACTTCTCCAGTCCTTTCCTCTGATCTTTATCCAGTTCAAATAAGTAAGTTATAATCTCTGGGTCTAAATTCGGTGTTATGGATACCTTTTAATCAATGACGGTTCTAGAGCACTCCACCCTCATCACATTCCTTTAATCTTTTTCCAACGGCTTAGGTAGCCTTGCCTTTATATACTCAGCCCATGATCCAACGGCCACCATTCCTTCCCTCTTGAGTGTCTGATATGTTTCGGATTAAACAGCTTTTGGCCAAATGGATCCTTTATATTTTCTTTAATCTTTTCTCTAACATTAGTATCACTTTCCTCTTCAAGACCAACCTTGTACGTTAGATCTAGAATATATTCATCTAAATCACCATTTTCATTGTCATAATTTGCCATTCCAATACTCTCATCAGAGTAAGGATCTGTTTCAGCATCACGCTGACTTCCTTTTTTACTGCATAGCTTATCTTTCTTTTGTGAGCCGCTTGGACTCCAATCCTATTTGACGTCTCTTGTAAGTGTTTCCTTTTAGAAAGACACTTTCATCCGGGACCCCTTTGATGATCCTCCTCTTCTGATAAAGAGTAAAACTCCTCCTCATCGTTACCGTTCCTTTTGCCTAAAACCTGTTTCACAGACTCCGGTACTACAGCCTTTAATTCCTCAGACACAACTTTTCTAATTACATTTTCCTGATTTCCCTCTTCTCTGTTTATTCCTGACATTTCCTATAATTTTTATATATTGCCGCTTGTCAATATCTTAATTGATTGTATTTTCACTGTTCTGTCACCTTTAATACAGTTACTGCAACAAATCACTCAACGATGACTTTTGCCTAGGGAATGGCCTAGGAGAGCAACCCGCTCATGAAAAAATTTATTTTGTTTAAAACAAGAGAAATTTCCCTATAAAAAAAGCCCAAACATTTCCTTATGAGGAGGTGAATGTCGACCAATGTCCTGACATTCATTCCTCGTCATACTTTGCTGTCACTCAGCTCACAAGAGACCTGCAGGCTGCATCCAGGCTCTAGGCAACATCATCCGTCAAACTCGCACTGTGCTAAGGCCTACTCTATGTGCTTGGTGAGAGCAATGCAAAACATTGCATTTCAAAGTGCGCCTACAACCATTAGTGCTCAAGTGCTTTAGTCTTGTTCTGTTTTTTTTTTTTTTAAATACGTTAGACACGGACTGTGATACCTGTTTTCCAAAGTGGTCCAACGCTCACATATATATTGAAATCACCCTCATAACAAAAATATCAATGAAACAAAATGTACACAAAAAGCTAGTTCTATAATTAAAATGCTAAAACATATCACTTTGTTGTTGTGGACGTGTCAGCACTTCCCTTGGCATTCCACTGTGTATGAGGTAAACGTAGAATGTTGGAGGATAAGGATTCAAAGGTGACAGTTGGGGAGGAACGGGAAGCGGTCTGTGCCTGTACGACGTGTCTGGGCCTCTTAATAAAGAACCTATTTTAAGGTTTCCTGACTTGATCGCTACAGAAAATGGCAAAGAGTTGGCACAGCCTTGGACATGTAAAGCAGCATGTGGTGATTCATTCAGCAGCTGTGAGGAAACAATTAGAACATTGCCACCTGTTATGTAACGTAAGACATTTTGTGGCTATTCTCCCAAGAATTGATGTGTATACTGGCCTTCTTTGGTACCGCATTATACTTCAAAGTACAGGGGGTGAGTTTAAAAATTATACTTACTACTCTCATATTAGATGTGCAAAGCTGATCCTATTATATATTTATGTCAATTTCCCGCTGATCCGCACAGCTCTTAACAAAAGCGGATCAGTAAATTGCAACTATTAATTTTCACAACTCTTAATCAACGAGTTGCTTTCATGGTACTGTGATTTTTCATGGAACGAGACTAAACTGCTAAATTGTTAATACAAGTTCGCCACCTACTGGGACTTAAATTGCTTGCAGTGAACAGTACGTTTATTAAACACAGTGTGATTTCACACATGTTTTTTAAAGAATTAATTACAGGCCAACAATTGTAAAAGAGAATGCTTCTATATATTTTACACTGAATATTGTCACGTTATCACTTAAATACTACCAACTAATTTTGTTATTAATTAAGTTAACTACAGAGAGTATATTCAATTTAACCCTTCGTAAATTCAAGCTTCATTACAAGTTGTGAAACATATGTGCATTAAATACATTCAATTTAACAAATCCACAACCATTTTTACCTGCGAAAGGTGAACCCACTATGCCTTGGAAGGAATGGAAAGAATACTTTTGCAATTATATTGACACTTTTGAGGAAGAGGATTTCTCACCTGAGAAAAAAAAAAGAAGGTATTACTGTATTGTTTACATCCAGGAAGGCTTAAAACATACAACCAAATATAAAAGAAAGCAAGAGAGGGAGGAGATGCATTTATGCATGCATTGGAAGACCTTGGTGCACATTTTTCACCTATTGTGTGTGTTGCTGTGAATAGGTACAAGTTTTTCCAGAGAAAGCAAGGTAAAGCTGAAAGCAATGATGACTACGTGGCTGCACTTCGTAATCTAGCATTAACTTGGTGTTGGACCTCTTCATGAAGACCTCATTTGTGACCAAATCATTATGCATGCAAGCAACCCAAATATTCAGGATAAACTGTGGGTCAACAGTGAAGCACCCTTAAAGGAGGTAATGGCTCTGGTAAAGAAAGCAGAACTCATTCTAAGATGTGCCAAAGCAGTTATGTATGAGACACAAGAAGTAAAAGAAGTTAGCAAAATTTTCAGTACAAAATACAGGAAAGTTGATGAAAATAAGAAAGGACTACAAGAAGTCATGAATAACAAAAGTACATTTGTTGGCGATCTTAAAACTAGGAATGTGGATCAGAAAAAGATTTACAGGTGTGGGAGCGCTGACTATTTAGCATTCTTAAAGAAATGTCCTGCAAGAAATCAAAAGTGTTCTTATTGTAGTGTGGTAGGTTACTATGCAAAGGTTTGCAGGAGATAAAATAGTAACAATGAAATGAATGTTAAATGTATTAGAGAGGACAGTGACTCCAATTCTGATAATTCTGAGAACACCAATGTACACTGTGTATTTTGCATTGAGTATGACATCTGAAATGTAGACCAAGTTAGGAGGAAGAAACCAATGTGCAAATTGAATGTTGGGGGGTGATAATTAATGTCATTGCAGATTCTGGATCACCCTTTACCATAGTGAATGAGAATGTGTAAAAAAATTAATTTGGGGTAAAATTAGGCACACATCAAGAGTTATACAGGAAATAGAATAGAATTTATGGGTTTCCGAGAGCTAGAATTTCAGTTTAAAGATAAAAACGCCAAGTGCAAATTGTACGTATCCAAAAAGGACCTTCAGTTTTAGGTTGAGCTGACCAAGGTGAACTATGTATAATCTTGAATCCACACAACCCGGCCTATTCAGAATAATGTCAAGGTAAAGAAAGAAGAATGGTTTTATGCGTATCCGGAAGTATTTTCTGGTAAAATAGGGATGCTTAATTATTTTATACAGAAAATAGAATTAAAGTAATCAGCGATTCCATGTGTTCATAAAGTCAGGCACATACCTATGTCCATTAAGGAGGAGATTCGCCAAGAAATGGGAAAACTGGTGGAGGATGGCATTATTGAGCAAACTGAGTCAGCAGAATGGGTGTCTTCATTAGTAGTAGTAAGGCAATCCAATGGGAAGGTAAGATTATGTGTAGACCTTAGGAAATTGAAGAAAAACATCCTAGTTGATCAGTATCCCTTCCAATGCATAAATAAAATGTTTGCTGCAACAAAAGACATGCTGGTTTTCAACTATTGATCTAAAACCCGCTTATTATCAGGTGCCATTACACCAGGATAGTAAGAAATACACAACTTTCATAACACCTTTTGGTTGTTATCAATTTACCAGGGTACCTTTTGGTTTGGCATCAGCTGCTGCAATGTTCCAGAGGATTATGAATAACATCTTTAGTGGAATCCCGGAGGTGATGTTTTTTCAAGATGACATCCTGATTATGGGGAAAAATAATGAGGAGCATGACAATAAGTTGAAACAAGTCCTAGAAATTATCAAGAAAAAAGGATTGACAATAGAATAAAGTAAGTGCAAATTTGTTTAAAGAGAAGTGGGCCATTAATATCAGCAAGAATGACATTAAACCTACACGAGCTCTAGTGGAAACCATCAAAGATGATCCATATCCGACTGGGAAAGATGATGTAAGAGATTTTCTGGGTTTAATCGAATTCTATTCCATGTTCATTGTGATTTTTGTTAAAAAAACATACCATATACGAAAACGACTCAAAAACAAACAAAAATTTATTTGGTCAAAAGAATGTCAAAATGCATTCAAAAATTTGAAAATGGATATTTGTAATGCACCATTTGTAAAAGGGTTTGATCCAAAATGCAAAACCATTGTTACAACTAATGCAATCAATAAAGGGTTGGGTGCGGTAATGACCCAGTGTGATGATGAGAACACTGAATGGGATGTGGTCTTTGCATCACGCTCGTTGACTACAGCTGAAGAAAGATATTTGGTTATAGAACGATAAACATTAGCCTGTGGTTGGGCGTTGAATCATTTTTGGCAATTTGTGTGGGAACTCCATGTATTGTTAAGATCAGACCATAAACCTTTGACAAAAGTGTTAACAACAGCAGGTTTACTAAATGCATCCCCAACAATGAGCAGGATGTCAGTAAAATTGTTGGACTTTACTTATGATGTTCAGTATCGGTCGGAAGTCAGGAACAGAGAAGCGGACTTTCTAAGTAGAATGTTAATACCAGTAACTGATGACGAGGAACTGATGGATGATGAGAGTTGTGTGGCTGGCTTATTTGATGAAGGAATGGAAGGCAGTGAGATTACTGAATGAAAGTAGGGCTGGAATAAAGATGAGAATTTTAAAAGAATATCAAATTACGTAAATGAAGGTTGGCCTAAAAACAAAATCTAGGGACAGACGAAAAAGCATTCAGGGAAATAAGAAAAGAACTTGGTTTAGAATATGACATAATGTTCAGATGTGGGACAGCAGTACCTCCAGTGTCTCTTAGGAAAAATATACTAGATTTATGTCATGAAGGACATCTTGGAATATCTCAAACTAAACAAAGAGTCAAAAGCAAGTATTGGTGGCCGGGTCTTGATAAATAAATTGAGAAAAAAATACAAGTCTGCATGTAATAAGTCTGATAAGTGCCAGAAGATGTTTAAACCACCTTCATCACCCATTGCATGCCCCAACATGTCTTGGGAGAAGATTGGTTTAGATGTGGTAGGTCCTGTGAAATGTAATGATGGTGAATACAAATACATTCCGGTTGCAGTGGACCATTTCTCAAAATGGCCAGAGAAGGAAATAGTGCGTAAGGCAGAATGTGTAAGGATCATTACATTTTTAGATTACATTTTTATGAGAGAAGGTCTACCTAAGATTTCGATTACTGAAAATGGACCTCAATTTATAGCTGAGAAATGTATGAAATGTTTTTAAAGAAATGGTTTAATTCACAAAACAACCTCATTGTATCATCCAGAGGGAAATGGTTTAGTAGAACCCTTCAACGGGGTCATTAAAGGACGAATCCAATTGGCTAAGAATAATGGTTTGAATTGGGAAAGTGAATTATATAAGTTAATTTGGGCTCATAGAATTACTCCTAGTAGTGCCACTGAAGAAAGACCATTTTCTTTAATGAGAGGTCGGGAAGCAATTGGCAAAGATCTTGCTTGGTTATCTTCTGTACAAAAGGTTGAGCGGCCACCGGGTCAAGTGAGAAAGAAAATCAAAATGGCTCAACAAGCATTTAAGGAATGGTATGACAATAACATTGGAACCAGAGATTCTAATGTGAAATGTGGCGATGGGGTTGGAGTAAGAAAAGAAAGGAAAGTTTGGAAGGGAGAAAGCAGATTTTCTGAGCCACTCAGAGTGTGGGAAGTGTTCCATAACTCAGTTAAATTAAGCGATGGGTGAGTGTTGCATTTGGGCAGAATTTCAAAGTGCAGGAATGACATAAAAGCTGAGAGAGAGATGGTCAAGAATTATGATTGGATAGAAACAGATGAAAAACTGAATAGGGAGGAGGCTAATTCAGAAACGCAAATGGATAAGAGGGCTCAGACTCCACAACAGAACGGTCGAACCTCTGATACTCAAAACTTGCAGAATAATACAAACAAGAACAGCCAAATCAATACTGGAAGATCTGGTAGAATTATTCCCAAACCAAAAAGGCTTGATGATTTAGTATGTGTTTATATAACGTAACACCAGACAGGATAGGTGGTCTTGTTTGTCTGATAACCTAAGTTACAAAAACTATATTTTAATATATTTGCCACTTTGTATATGTGCTATGCACTGCATCGTACATGTGTAGTTAGAAAGATGTGGACACTTTTAAAAGTTGCTTCTCTGTTACACCTATTGCAGTGGCGCATTTTTTTTATTTTGGTACAAATGAATGTACACCGATATTAATAGCTAGGAGCTGGTTGCATAGGAACGTCCATGTACTACCAATGGAATGTGCCCTTGACGCAAGGTAGCACAAAGTAACGCAGTGGGCTACTTTACATTACTTTAGGCAAATTTGCAGCACAAATGTGTTGGGTAGAAATATCCCACAAACAGGAAGGAAAGCAACAAAGCAAACTGTGGCCCAAGAAAGGAGTGTGCTTACCAGTCAGATTCTCCTCTGAGCTGATATGCAATTGAAAATGAATACAGACCAGATTTTGCACATCTGTGTCCATGTCTGTGGCCTTATTGAGCTATCTAGCAGTTTCCTTTCAGGTAAGGTCTGGAGGAGAGCCGAACAGAAGTGTCAAACTGGGTAATTTGAGGTCTCACATCATTAATGGCACTGAATAACCTAGAGTGTAAAAGAGT
The DNA here is from genome assembly GCF_031143425.1 of Pleurodeles waltl. Taxonomy (NCBI): domain Eukaryota; kingdom Metazoa; phylum Chordata; class Amphibia; order Caudata; family Salamandridae; genus Pleurodeles; species Pleurodeles waltl. The sequence continues at coordinate 1,325,698,775 of NC_090446.1, read as the reverse complement.
ATAAAACTGCATTTTGAACCACATAAATCATTGCTAAGCCTATGTTGATATGACACAATCACCCTAAGAAATATTTGGCGAGCAAGAAGATTATCAAGTGATATAGTGACGTAAGAGGTGTAGTTGTGAGGTGATAAATGGTGGTTTGTTCCTGTAATAAATAGACCAAACGATAAGGCACTAGAAAAAAGAATGTGAGTGTATGTCATTGTATGAAAATGAAGGCCCAAAGTACCCAAGAAGAAGGATTGTGCATAATGGATTCTTTTAATTGAAGGCAAGTATATATCAAACGAGATACAAAGAGTTGGAGCGGGACACCAGTTGTGTCTAGCCAAAAAGATAATTATCGTATATCTAAAGAATGGATTCAGGTTTATGACATTTATGTTCGAAACATGTCCTACAGGAGGAGGGGAAGAACTGTGATTCTACCGAAATGCCCCATTGACAGTCTTCTATTCCCCTCACATCTAATTGACAACAATATTGTTATTATGAGTTGTAATTAACTCTGTGTAAGTGGCAGAGAGTGTGATTTGATGTATATTTTCTTTTTGAATATGTGTGATTATAAAATGTTTTTAGAAATGTTTGTCTAAGGTCTAAGAAATGTGGGATTTTTTTACATCATATAACATTAAATCAATATACATATATTATACAATTTTTATTCAAAATTACAAAAGTGTTACTTGCAATGCACAGCATACAAAGTTATAGTAAAAATAAAGAATTATTTTGAATTCCTAAGGGTCTTTAAAGTCAGAGAAAAACTACTTTTTGTTAATTAGTCAGAGGATAGCGGAAACAGCATATTTAACTCAAAGATCCGGAACGATTGCAATTGTGGATGGTTCTCTCTTTGACGTTTCCCTGTTGAAAGCAATCACCTCCATCTTCCACTCTTCTTCACGTACTGAAAAGGTATCTGTGATCATGCAAGGTCAACCTTAACAACAACAGCATTAAAGGTGATAGGGATCGGTCTGCATTGATTCCTATGTCCGTAACAACTATATACAAACCAATGCTCAAAAGATTTGCGATCATTGACATTGGAAGTAACACCCTTGGAGCGACTCCATTTGCTACAGCTCACTACCCTAATTATCATGGAGAGCCTTGTAGGTATCAGGGTTTAGCTAGTGCACCTCCCAAACAACAGACCTGGGCAAAGGGATTGAGGAGAATAAACCTGAATGATGAGCTTAAATGAGAAATCTTCGACTCAAAACTGCTGAATTTGTTTTTTAAGCTTCACAAGCTTTGTGAGGTGTGAGTCTAACAAAATTAACAAAATAAAGTGATTGCTGCAGGGATCCTTTAGATCAGCATTAACTTTTCTCCCGCCCTGAGCCAGTTCTTCAGATGTGGTTGCCAGGAACCGCAGGCACCCACCATATGAAAAGTTTCGCATACCAACAGTGCCAAGTGAGCTTGGCTGCAGTCTGGGGGAAGATCAGACCAGGGGCCTGCCCATCTGCACCCATCAGTGATCGGAGGAGTGCAGGCTTGCAACCAGTATTTTATTTAGATCTAATTGCCATTTTCAATTCTGATGCTGAGAAGAAGTCTGCTGACTTTTCAAACAGAACTTCCATCTTGACACTTAGGGGGTCATTCTGAGTTTGGCTGGCAGCGGGCGCCGCCAGCCAAACGGGAACCGCCAGAATACCGCTGTGCGGTCAAAAGACCGCCGCGGTTATTCTGAGTTTCCCGCTGGGCGGGCGGGCGACCGCCAGAAGGCCGCCCGCCCGCCCAGCGGGAAACCCCTTCCCACGAGGAAGCCGGCTCCGAATGGAGCCGGCGGAGTGGGAAGGGTGCGACGGGTGCAGTTGCACCCGTCGCGATTTTCAGTGTCTACTATGCAGACACTGAAAATCTTAGTGGGACCCTGTTAGGGGGCCCCTGCAGTGCCCATGCCAGGGGCCCCACGACACCCGTTACCGCCAGCCAGGTTCTGGCGGTCAAAACCGCCAGAACCAGGCTGGCGGTAAGGGGGTCGGAATCCCCATGGCGGCGCTGCCTGCAGCGCCGCCATGGAGGATTCCCCAGGACAGCGGAAAACCGGCAGGACACCGCCGGTTTTCCGTTTCTGACCGCGGCTGTACCGCCGCGGTCAGAATGCCCATGGGAGCACCGCCAGCCTGTTGGCGGTGCTCCTGCGGTCGTTGGCCCTGGCGGTCCATGACTGCCAGGGTCAGAATGACCCCCTTAGTGTCCCTGTTAGAAATTAGGTCTCTGCTTGGCAGGGGTATGCACCCTTGTCATAGTTTGACTCTTGCTCTAGACAAGACTGCTGGTTTAAGCACTTATGTTTGTAAGTGACTATGCCAGTCGAAACTGTTGTCCCAACCCTCCTGGCTCACAAGCAGCACCTCACCAAAAACCCAAACAGTAAAAGGTAATTTGTGGCTGTCTTTTTGCATGGACTCAAGAGTGCGACATCTCAGGGAGTGTCATGGTTAAATGGAGATTACCCCTTTCTCACATGAACAACATGTCTCAATCAAACACATGCAATGAAGGAGATGCAGTAGAGTTTTCAATAGGTTTTATTAACAAGACTGCAATCTACAATAAATTGCATGGCCTGCAATGATTAGGATAATGAATAATGAAAGAAGCAGAATGGTAAAAACAAGAGTCATGAATACAAAGACCCCCACCATCTTGCAATAACATAATATAGTCCATAGTATAGTCCATAATGCCCTAGCATGATGAACCTAATCTCTAACCTAAAGAGAGCTAGTTGTATTAAACCTCATCTGCCAGTACCATGTCTATGAGAAGAGCCCCCCATCCCTCATTACCTTGGAATTAGGTCTTTAGATCAGACTCCGTGGGGACACGAAGACTGGGGCAGCATCAAGGTGACGAGCAGCATGGATAGCGTTGATGGCAACTGGTAGGATTCCCTCTGACTGTCTGTGTAAGGTGCATTTATGCACATCTGATCGGACCCCTGACGTAGGTCTGTTCCCAAACAATAGATAACAAGACATGCTTGGGGCGGCAATTATATAAACAATTCCCTCGAAAGCACAAAGTGGGAAAGTAACTAATGTGAATACCTACATATGATCATCTATCTGTGGCGCTGATAGTGACGCTTTAGCAGAGTGGCACTGATAGCATGAAACTGAAACATTGTCCTAACTAAAAACATCTTGGAAAGATATAACTAAAGAATTGCACTGAAACAGAGCAAGCTAAGTGGGGTAAAAGTCACCGGGTGACGGGGGCACAAGTCTGCAAGCCAAAAGGCTAAGCTAACTCCTGCTTCCCATTAAAACAAGAGAGGATTCACTACACCCTGTCCAAGTAAAGGCAAACCTAGTCAGGGTAAGTCAGATACACAAACTAAATTAACCTGTGCTCACCCTCTGGAAGGTGGGGCACAAAGCAGGCAGGCGTAACTTTAAGACGCAATATATAAAGTATTTGTGCAACACTTAATTACAGCAACACAGTAAAAGACACCACAAAAAGACTCCACTACAGTTTAAAAAATGGAAAATATTTATCTGAGCAAAGTTTGAACAAAATAACAAAAATCCAACAAGTAGTTCTTGAGTTATGAATATTTAATGCGCAAAAATAAATACAGTGCTCACAGAGCACTTGCTCCTAGTAGCACGTTGTGATCATGCTAGACCATGGTAAACAGACAAAGACCCCTGTTGGGGGATTGGCAGTTATGTGTTGTCAAAGTAACCCCAAATAAAGAGATCTCAACAGGTCCCGTTAAACTGGTAGATTTATACAATTTCCACACGCGGGTGCATGCGGACCGGTTACCGAGACTTCACAGGTCTTGTTACACCAGAGTGCCTTCTTTGTGGGAGATGCTGCAGAGTTGTTTATTTCAGTGCCGGGTTCTCATGATGCAGCGGTCTCCTCCCTCGGAATTTAGGTGGCGTGTGATGTTTTCCAGGCAACACTTGGGGCCAGGAATGCTGTGATTGCATGCTCTGTGCTGCTTCTGATCAGAGTCAGGCTGCAACTCTGAGTCATACACACAGTGATTCTGGGTCGGTGCACAGCACTGTCAGGAGTGTAGGGGGAAAACAGATCTAAACACAGCCAGCTCCTTTGGTAACCCTCACTGACACGTGCAATTGTAGATGGACAGCTGCAGGCACGGCAAGCTTGGTTAACACCAAACACAGACGTGTGCAGTGAGAGACAGCCAACTCTAGACATGGCAATTTCAATCAGTCCACAGCCACGAAGCATTGATCGGTGTAGGTTTTTAACTGCAGGGCCCTGTTTAGAGATCCAGGCCTGGATATCGCACCTCAGACAGGGGAAGGACTCACGGGTTGCAGAGTCCCGCAGTTGCTGTAACAAAGTCTTTGATGGCCCTGAGACTTCAGGACAGGGGGGAAGCCAACAAGCCCTTGGAAAACTTAGGTTCAAGGATAGAGAGAGCAGGTCCAGTCCTTCTCACATCAGTAAAGAAGCAGCAGGCCATCACAGCAAAGCAAGTAGCAAAGGGGCAGTCCCTTCTACAGCACAACACACAGCAAGCAGTAGGCTAGCACAGCAATGCAGATGCAGAGTGGCAGTACCACCTGGCAGCACAGCAGTCCTTATTCCTGGCAGAATGTCCTTGGTTCCAGTAGAGTTCTGAATATCAAAAGGTCCCTGCCCTTACTTCCTTCGTTCAAGTCACTCTATGTGGGGGATGCAGCCCTTTGTGCAAGAAGAGACCCAGCCCTAATCAGTTGTAGCTGTCAGCTCCTCCCATCCATCTAGCCCAGGAAGACACATCAGCCTAGCAATGGGCCATCAGGATGCAGATGTCACACCTAAACTCCCTTTGGGTGTGGCTGTCTAGAGGCAATGCACAAAACTCAGCTGTCATCTACCCCAGATGTGTATTCAGAGACAGGCAGAAGCACATAATGGTTAAAGTGAGAAAATATCAGCTTTTTAAAAGTGGCATTTTGAGACCTACAATTTAAAATCCAACTTCACCGTAAGTTGTGATTCTAAATTGTGAGTCCAGAGACACCAAACTCCCCATTTCCATATTTTTCCAATTGAAAATTAGACTTAAAAGGGGGTTCAAGGGAATCCCAATGTTATCCTACGGGCAAGACAGGCCTTGCAATAGTGAAAAAAGAATTTACGAGTTTTTCACTACCTGGACCTGTTAAACTTAAGAGTGTGTGTCCAAAGTTTTGAATACACTGCACTCTGCCCATGAGGCGAATTAAGGTCTAACTTTAGGGGTGACATATTTAACATAAAAGGAAGGTTTGCGCCTGGCAAGTGGGTTCATTTGCCAGGTTGAAATGGCAGTTTAACCTGCACACACAGGGTCTGGATTGGCAGGCTTGAGACATGTTTGGAAGGCTATTGTAGTGGGTGGCACATACAGTGCTTCAGGCCCACTAGTAGCATCTAATTTAAAGGTCCTGGGCACATATAGCACACTTTACTACAGACTTGTAAGCAAATTAAATATACCAATTGTGGAGAAGTCAATGTTACCATGTTTAGAATACAGAGCACCTGCACTTTAGCACTGGTCAGCAGTGGTAAAGTGCCCAGAACCCTAAAAGTCAGGAAAAATTAGTCTGAAAAAGAGGAAGTGGAGGGCAAACAGTTAGGGGAAACCATGCCAAGGATGCCAGGTCTAACATCTCTCTAGCAAAATTGTTATGGCAAATAAGTTACACTATATTTAAACATAGGGGAAATGGTAAGGTAACATAAACATATTGGGCAATATCTTCAAACTGCATACTTTGCTACGGATATTTCAGTTATCACTCGTTACTAGGCATGAGAGAAATTTGAATTACGCTAGAGTAATTGGAGTTATTTAATTAATTATGCATTACTCACGTGATGTGGAATTTCTCCTTTTCCAACAAAACTGAATTAGGTTTGTCACCCATCCTGATGTAGATCGGAGTGGTCTAGTGCTGCTAGGATGCTAGCTCTTTGGTCTGGATTACAGGCTGTCTCTTGGAATTTCAAACAAGCATTTGCAATGCAACGGGCCTCGCGTTTGCTCATGTTAGAGCCAATAGCGTTGTAAACTCCTAACCTGACTTTTCACTCGTAATGAAACTTATTGGCAAAAGTGCAATTATGTACGTAACCGGAAAAAGTGCAATTAACTGTGTAACAGGGTCGATATTATGCAAAGTACTCGACTTAGGGTGACCACCCGTCCGTAAATTTCACGGACTGTCCGTAATTTCGCCCTGCTGTCCGTTGTCCGTGATGAAAGCTTTAACGGACGGCATTTGTCCGTAATTTTAGCCTTTCACCTAAAGGGCAAAGGAGGCAGGGCGAAATTACGGGCAGAGGAGTTTCCCCAGTTGGGCTGGAAGGCAGGGGGTCTCCTGTGCTCTGAGGGAGGGAGGGGCAGACAGATAAGAAAAGGCCTTCTTGCCAGGGGGTCTCCTTCCCTAAAGACATGCAACTGTGGGCAACTGGTAAATCTGCAAATACAAAGGGGCTTGAAAACCTGCATTGACTTTACTAAAAGGAGTCACTTGAAGTTTTCTGGTGGTAAAGATATTTCTTTCAGAGAGGTATTTTAATGGTGTTCCAAGGTGAGCTGAGGAGTGTGTGGTTTTAATGGAGTGTTATAATTTTTTTTATCACTAGGTATAAACTGTATATTATTCAAATCTGTATTTGAGAAACACTTTTTTTTTAATTTAACCGAAATGTATTTGCACATTTTGTAGCAGCCTTTATTATGATGTAATTGTATTTTTCACAGTTCTTTCAGCTACCTTGGTACCTCATAGTACTAACAAACATTGGCAAAGCCAATAGGTCTCATCTACGAAAGCGTTATTGGCTTTGCTAATGTGTTTTAGCCATTAGCCATGTTATACACCAGAGTAGCTGCTGTTCAGCCTGGCTTAAAGCTAGTGGCATAGTTGTGTGGAGTGGAGTAGAGTAGCATAGGAGCAGTGGAGTAGATCCCAGTGGTGCAAAGTACAGTGCAGTGGGGTACAGTGCAGTTGTTTAGAGTGTGTTAGCGTAGAGTGCAGTGGTTTAGAGTGCAGTGGCATGGAGTGGCATGGGACAGAGTAGAGTGGCATAGAGTGCAGTGGAGTAGAGTTGCATACAATAGAGTAGCAGAGAGAGCAGTAGTGTAGAGTGGTGCAGTGTCATAGATTGCAGAGTAGACTCACATTGCAGGGAGTGCAGTGGTGTAGAGTGGTGAAGAGTAGGGCAAAGTGCTGTGGAGTGATGCAGAGTAGAGTGGCATAGAGTGCAGTGGCATAGAATGCAGTAGTACATATTACATTGGTGTATAGTACGGTGGTGGAGAGTGCAACACTGCAGAGTAGAGAGTCAGTGCAGTGATGTAGGGTGGAGTAGAGTGGCACAGAGCAGTGGCGTAGAGTACAGTGGTACAGAGTAGAGGGCAGTGGCATACAGTGCAGTTGTTTAGAGTGCATTGGCGCAGAGTGCAGTGACATAGAGTGGCATGGGGTAGAGTTACATAGAGTGCAGTGGAGTAGAGTGGCATACAATAGAGTAGCAGAGAGTGCAGTAATGCAGAGTGGTCCAGTGTCATAGAGTGCAGAGTAGACTCATGTGGCATAGAGTGTAGAGGTGTAGAGTGGTGCAGAGTGGAGTATTGTAAAGTAGAGTATAGTGCCTAGAGTGCAGTGGCATAGAGTAGAGTGGTGTAGAGTGCAGAGTTGCAGAGTAGAGTGTCAGTGCAGTGGTGTAGAGTGGTACAGAGAACAGTGGCATAGAGTACAGTGGTGCAGAGTAAAGGGCAGTGCAGTTGTTTAGAGTGCACTGGTGTAGAGTGCAGTTGCATAGAGTGGCATTGGGCAGAGTAGTGGCATAGAATGCAGTGGAATAGAGTATATTGGTGCAAAATGCAGTAGTACAGGGCAGAGTGGTGTAGAGTATAGTGGCGGCCAGAGCAGTGTTGTAGAGTGTCAGCTTGCAGTGGTGTAGAGTGCACTGAACTAGAGTGCAGTGGTCAGAGTGGTATAGAGTGCAGTGGTGTAGAATAGATTGTTTCAGAGTAGAGTGCAGTTGCATAGAGTGGAGAGGTGCAGGGTAGAGTGCAGTGGCATAGAATGCAGTGGCACAGAGTGCAGTGGCATAAAGTATATTATTTCACAGTAGAGTGAGGTGGCTTAGAGTGGAGAAGTGCAGGTTAGAGTGGAGTTGCATAAAGTGGCATAGAGTGTGATGGCATAGAGTAAAGTAGTGTAGAGTGCCGTGGCATAGAGTGCAGAGGTGCAGAGTAGATTAGAATGATGTACAGTGTATTGATGTAGAGTGCAGGGGCATAGAGTTGAGTGTTACAGAGTAAAGTGCATTAGCATAGAGTGTATTAGCTTAGAGTGCAGTGGCGTACAGTGCAGCGTTGCAGAGTGGCAGAGAGTGGAGTGTGCGGATTAGATTGGTGTTGCCTAGACTGGAGTGGTATATCGTGCAGACGAGCAGAGCGCAGTGGTGTAGAGAGGCGCAAAGTGCAGTGGCTTAGAGTAGAGTAGTACAGAGTAGAGTAGAGAGGCATAGTGTGAAGGAGCATAGAGAGCAGAGGCATAATGTGGAGTGGTTCCGAATGGTGAAGAGAACAGTGGCATGGAGTGGCGTAAAGTGGAGTGATACAGAGTAGGGTGCAATTCTGATATATTCTGAAGTCTATTTAAATGTTGTCATGTGATAGAAAAAACTCTTTCCTAACCCCAGTATCCAGCAAGATTGTTGCATAAATCCTCTCACTTTGAAGTCAGAGAAAGGAAAGTAAACACTAAGTTCCCCACGAAGACAGGGCCTGACATTTGACTTTGTTCTTTGAATGCACAGCAAATATGATAAGATAAGAACAAGATTTACAGACCTGTTTACAGAAAGGGAGCACTCGGCAGGATACTGTAAATAAGGTTTTGGCAAGGGAAGGGACGAATTCAAGCTGCATAGCCTAAAACAAATAAAGCCAGCAAATTGAGAGCAACAAATTGTGAGTTACAAACCACAAGGCCAATAGCAAGCAACGGGCAGAATGCATTCACAAGGAAGCAGTATGAATTTACTTAAAGTGACAGCTGTGGGGAAATTCCAGTATTTTAGTCCATATCTTGCAGAGGTTTGGCTACATCAATCACCCAGGTAGTATGACAAGAAGACCTGGAGTGGTTTCCATGTTGCAGGATAGGTCTGTACACCCATTCTATCAGTTTGCCACCATTTCCTATGGTACAGAGCTTCTGGCACACCTCTTGTAGGGTTAGTGCTAGGTAGCAGACATGAAATAGGGCATTTAATGATTATTTAAGGTGGTTGTAAGTAAGGAGTTGACCGGGGTGAAGATGATAGTCTGCCACAAGGGTTTGGAAATTTAGTAGCTCACTGTTCAGAAACAAAGTCCCTAATTTTAAGACACCTGCAACATGCCACTGATGGAGTTGCTCTGAGCACAGCCATCCTGTGCGAGTGGGAAGGCTTAGCAAAGGTAGTGCAGGAGCATAGGGTTTCTTCGTGAAAGTGAGTTTACAGGTTCTGGCAAGGCAAGAGAAAGCCATGCATGATAACCCCGGATGGTGATCCATAGATTGGTCAGTAGGAAACGATGAGCAGTGCATTAAGCCTTCCTTAAAAGTCTTTACTGGTAAACCCCATCTCATGCAGGGAGGTTGGCAGAAAGCCAGTGAGCCACCCATTGGACATCTGCAGCTGAATAAAAGCATTCAAAGTCCAGAAGATCTAATCCACCCGCAGTCACAGTTAGCTATAGAGTGGAAAGAGCTCCCGATGGCGCTGCAGCGACCAAATCAGATGTGTTGTCTGTCTGAAGAAGGAATGAAGGACGAGCAGGGGAAGGTTTGCAAAATAATACTATCACTGGGGTAGCTCACCATCTTCCCTAGTGCCACATGGCCTCTACAGAAAGCAGAAGAGAAGACCAAAAAGCAAACTGGGCTTAGAGGGACCGTTCGCTCTGCCGAGATTTTTATCCTGGAAATCAGTGTAAGAATGGTAGATATTAATCACTAGGTATCAAAAGGTAACTGGTTCCCAGTTCAATCTGAGATCTAACTGTGTATGAAGGCGAAAACAGTGCCATATGTTAAAGAAACACTAATTCAATTTTACAATTTGTAAATTTTGTTTGTGCAATTTACATCCCAAATATTTTGAAGATTCTATGTGTACTTGACACTTAGGGATAACCCAGATCTCTAGTTTGGCTTTTGCTCAATTTCAAAACCATATAAAGACATGGACTAAGCGGGCAATTGCCTTGCACAACCTTGCAAGGGGTCTGGCCCCTGCTCACCCTTCACAAGCACTAACAGCAAACCATTGCACCAGAAGAGTTTGCCAAGGTGGATGGGTGTTGATTCTTCAACCACTTGACAGTGCCTCTTCTGTTTCGCTCTTGTGTGCAGACAACTCCCCAGGTACCCAATACCTTCAAATAGTGTTGGTGGACCCATCTTGTCTGATTTTAGGAATTGTCCCACCTTGTTCTTCTCTTCTTTATTTATCCAGTTTTTAGCAACAACCCTTTGAATTACTTGCCGTGGATCTCCCATTTGCTCTCGATTTCATCCTCCTCTTTTATTATCTTTGATTGGTAGTCCGGGCTCCCATTTCTGAGATAAATGTAGAGTCCCAGACATACAGTACACTCTAGTGCAGTGAGACTACAGACAAGTTATGGGTACATCACATCCTGAGATTAGGTGTGAGACTGTCACCCACACCATCTGCCCTGCCTCTTTAAAAAAAATTAGGTTGAAAGTCCATGGGCGGTTGGGGTAAGCCAGATGTTTTTGTTCAATTTGTTTAAACTAGCATAAGGTTAATTACCTTAATGTTTCCCAAACTGTTTGCCAGGGGTTTTGAAATGTTCAGAAACATAATCAAAATGTTGCTGTTACTTTCTCTTCAGGAAAGATCGGGTAGATTTGGGTAGGGGTGATGGCCTTGTCGTGAAGGGGATTAATTTACTACTGAACAAGGACGTAATGTGACACCTAAATGTAGCACACCAGGAGGCAATCACAAAAGGTCCACAGTGAATAAATTGTGCTGTGTTAAAAAAGAATACATAAGTGCACTGACAACATAGTGAGGCATGGCCTCTCTTGCGTGTGTCTGTAAAACTGACGTTTGTTCTTGATTTTTTGTCCTGAATTTTGACCCTTTGTCCTGAATTTTTGTCCTGAATTTCGACCCTTTGTCCTGAATTTTTTACAGTCCTGTCCAGAATTTGCCTCAATGCCAGGTGGTCACCCTAACTCGACTTCTGCCAAGCGAGATCGTGCTGCTAAAATAGAAAAAAAGTAGTCCACGAAAGGGACGGAAAACAGCAAGCCTCGTTTGTTTTCTGTACTTGGTCGATGCGCTCGAGGAGGGCTAACCACCGGAAAAGGCATGACGTGTGTGCCTTCCACTAATTAAATCAAGCAGATTCTAACAGGCAAGCCCACAAACCAGTGAAAGACACTGACGTGACGTGGACGGGGCCCGAGACCTTTTTAATTCCTAAAGCTGCTCGCTTAGCGAAACGCATGCGCAAGCGTATGCGACGCAGGTTCGACCCTAATAAACTATGATTGGTGAAAGAGAGTGGCGATCCGCAGCCCACTCTGTAATTGTATCTGTACATTAGTGCAGCTGGACACACACACACACGCAGGTCTGGCCTTTAGTGTTGGCGAGCTGGGTCCACGACCAGTGCGTCAACCTGTAAGGGCCACAGGAGGTGCCTGCAGCAGTCTCCCTGTCACCTGGCGACAAGGAAAAATGTGCACTGCTTTTCTTCTCATGGCCCTCCCTTCTTGTAAGCCCCTCACCCTCCCCCCATTTCTCCAACACAGATGAGTGGGGGCGTCAAATGTAATTTTGCACAGGGTGCTAGCTGTCCGAAGAACACCTCTGTTTGTACCTTTCCTTGTGATTTCTAACTTTGCCCTTTCTTATAGAAATTGTATTTATGTAGCGCTTACTGCCCCTGACGCAGCGTTCAATGATCAAGAGGCGCACATGAGTGTGCGTGCACAGGCGCTGCCTGCAACAGAATTCTTCATACATGGTTCCGATGAAAAGCTCATTTTTCAACACTGTTTACGGGAGTTGCAGATGCCCCTGCTACATTTTGACTGCTTTTCTTCTCATGGAAGTGGTGTTACAAAACTTGAGGGTCCGCCCTGCGAAGTACACGAAGGAGGCCCCATTGACCCAGTCAGGAGCGCTCAGGCCAGGCCATAGTGTACCATGCTGAGGGGGCCCATGGAGCTCGCCCCCCCCCCCCATCTCCTCCGCAGGGGGTGCGTGCGGTACTGTTACACCAGTGTCTCATGGCTCTTCTTTCTCTAGCCCCCTTACTGCACTCTACTCCGCCCAGGTTTTTTCAACACACAGACATATAAGAGGGGAATTTGGGGGGGGGAGGGGTTGAGTATTTGGTTTCTCCCTGGCGCTCTCTTAACAAAGGCAATCCGAGGGCACTTTACACAGCCACACTCCGGATGCCTTGACACGCTCTGCACATAAGATAACCAAGAGATAGGGAAATGAAAACGTCACGCGCTCTCTACAATTTACAAATGGTTTCCAAACTAAATACTTGTGATGATCCCAGAACAGCTAAGCGAGATAGCAGCAAATGTTTGCTGCCTTGTATGCTGCATGCCGTCTGAATAACAAAAATGCCTAGTCATTGCACATTAAGTGTTATTAACTATGCCCAGGGCCACTCGACCTATTTGGCAGGGGAAGACCAAATTATACAGCAAGATATACTAAGTTATGCAGCAAAAAAAGGAAAATCATGCAACATATTGTGCCATGTTTTGTGATATTATTACCCCATTATGTTGTCATTTATACATGTTAACACTATCAGGGCAAAAGTTTCACCGCATTAGAGCCAGTCTGACACCCAACTAAGGCAATAAGCAATAGAAAGGTGACCAGTCACTTTTGGGAATGATCTTCCAGTGCTCAGCAACATGTGTTGCCACATTTTTGTTATCCTTTTGAGCTAGAATCATTTGTTCTTGTTAAAATCTGATGATGGATTATGTGGCAAATGTGACAAATTCATAATTAAGCAGAAAATGCTTCAGACCTAAAGTCACATAAATCTAGTCGCCCTTACTATGGCATTGTTGTACAGGCAGGCAAGCAGGCAGGTCCTGAGTTTGATTCCAGGGAAGATCACTGTAGGCATTCATCCTTCCCATATGGGTAAAGTGAGAACTAATAAACTGGGTAAAAGTAACACCTCATTTTTTATATGCAATTGAAAAAAGGGGGGAGGATGTGGTGTAACGGCCAGAGTTACTCACTGTGGAACTGGGGAACCAGGCTTGAGCCTCAGCGTTGGTTCAACAGCCTGTGATTTTGGGCCAATCGGTTATACTCCAATACCTTCGGGTCGAGTTTGCACTCTATAAAACTACAAAAAACAAAAAAAACAGGAGAATTGCAATGGTACTTGCTAACCAACATATTGATTTTCATTTCATTGACTTCAGAATAATGAATCTTTTGAGTTTTTGACAAATTTGTGTATTTCTTCTTACATGCAGATATTTGCAGCAGAGAAATAACTCACTGAGCTAATAACCCATACAGGACATTGTGATCTGCTGGTTGCACAAGAATCACTTACACAACATTGAAACCCACTGAACTATGCAGCATATGTGTCAGATTGTCACGCAGTGCAATGCAGCAAGTAACCTTGCTGTGCTGCTCTGCTGACAGGGAGAGGACAGATAAGTGCCATATTTAAGGAATATGGCGCATTCTTGGCTTTTCCCCTAAGCTGGCACACAGTGGGCTGCCTAGAGCCAATGCAGAGCACCCTTGCATCGTGGTGCAAGGACGGCTGTGTTGCATGCAGGATGTTTTTGTGCAGGAAAGGATACCTTCCTGCACAAAAATAATTCTGGGAGGCATATTCCTCATTCTATGTGTGCTGCACAACGCAGAACACATAGTTAAGAGGAAGAAACGAGACTTTGGCACATCCCAAGGTTTACAAGTTCTTGTAAACTGGGGATGTATCCATGGGAGTTGCATGGGAACACCCATACAACACCCATGGTGACTTTGCGTGGCTTAAAAAATCTGACTTAAGGTTTGCTTCGCGTAAAAGCAACACAAACCAGGTCATAAATATGCCCTTCTATTTCCAGGAGTTGAAAATGTAATCTACAGTTTACACACACTGCTTTGCAGCGGACACATTAACCCTGTAAGATATTTAGGGGCATATTAAGAGTCCCTAGCGCCATTCCGATGCCACATTAACATAATTTTTTTACACTAATGTGGCGTTAGAAGGCCAAAAACGCCACACCGTATTTTGCACTTTGCACTACATTATGCCTGTGCCAGGGATAATGTATGCAAAGGGGGTGTTCACCCATTAGGGGGGCAAAAAAATGGCGCAAGGAAATCTAAGATATTTCCCTGCATCATTTTTTTGTCACTTTTAACACCTGCTAAGAGAAGGCATTAAAAGGAGGCTTCCATTCAGTACAATGGGCCTCTGTGTGCTTTGCAGGACTAGCATCCAAATTTTTGATGCTACTCCTGCAAAGCACCGGACTAGTGGAAAAAATTCAGATGCTAGTCCCCTAACTACCACCATGGTGTGCAGTAGGTATTTTAAATACGATGCACACATGGTGGCGTTAGGAGGGGGCTAAGGGGCGCAAGAAAAGTGCTCTGCACCATGTGCAGCGCCATTGGGCCAGATGTATCAAAGGATTTTGCATTCGCAAATGGTGTGAATCGCAAAATTCCAGCGTTTGTAAATGCAAAATCTGCTTTCATGATTTATGAAAGGAATTTGCACTGCAATTTTAAGGAATCGCAAAAATAACAATTCCTTAAAATTGTGACTGCGATTAGGGAATCGCAATTTGCGATTACTTATTCACAGGTATCATGCATTTCCTAAACTCAAGTTTGGTGGTAAGCATGTGCCATTTTTAAAAATGCATTACAAATGCATTTTAAAAAATGACATGTAGCGCACACATGTCCCTTGGGAATGTGTGCGCTTTACATGTATACAAATAGTTTTTTGGGGTGCACCAAAGGGGGCCTTATGCCCCCAGCACCCTGGGGTTTGCATTACCTAATTTCTAAATTCCAAACAGGAATTTGCAAAGTAGGTAATGCAAAACTATTCACACCTTTGGGCCTACAGGCCCATAGGGATGAATGGAGTCCCATTCCCTAATTGCGATTCGGTAATAGCGATTGCGACTTTTAAGGAATCTCTATTACCGAATCACAACTTTCATACATCCCATTTTGCATTTCTTAAATAGTGATTTCTTAAAAATTGCTATTTAGGAAATGCAAACCGGGATGATGATACATCTGGCCCATTGTTCTTAAATATGCCCCTAAATGAATAGTCAACCTGTTGTCATCAGATTACACACAGATCTCTGCAACAGGTGCCTTGATCCCATGAGTCATTTTACTAGTGGATACGCTTTGCCAGCAGACATAGTTACTCAGTGAACATTGTTCCTGAAGTATTTAGCATCAGCAGAAAAATGCAATTATGCAACCGCTGTTGGTGGTTGTGTCAATTTGTGGGCACAGGCATGCATCACTATAAATGTGTGTGCCTACAGAATGACGTGGGTGCCATTTTCTTTTATTATTTATTGACTGATCTAACATGGCAAATGCCACTTAGACCAGTCAATTAAAAAAAGAAATTAGAAATATGATAAAACACTTTTGAGAAGGGCCTGTCCAAGTTTGCTGCCTGGACCTCCAAATATATTTAAGGAAATAACAGGGAGGAGTTGAGGTTGACAATGGAAGAGCATGTAGTTGGAGTGGGTTGGGGGAAGCAACAGGGCGTGAGTAACACTGGGTGGTGGGAGAAGTCCACGAGGGAGACAGCAACAGGGGGCAGAGGAAGAAGCACATGAGGAAGACAGCAAAATGGAGTACAGTGTGGCAGGGCAGAAGTATACATAACAGAGAGAGAGTGAGCAGCCAGGAGGGAGAGAGCAAATACAGATCATGGGGGTATTTTGTAGGAGTAGGAAGGGAGAGAATCAGAAGAGGGAGGGAGCTGAGAAACAAATGCACTCTGATGGAGTGCTTAGCCAACAAGGAAAAGGATTTGAGGATGTTTATGCCAAATATTAAGGCCCTCATTACAACCCTTACGGTCGGTGATAAAGCAATGGTAATACCGCCAACAGGCAGGTGGTAAAAAAAATGGAATTCTGACCACTGCGGTAATCGCCAATACAGACAGCCACTTTAACACACCGATGGCCATGGTGGTATCAACAAGCACCGCATCAGTAACCGCCAACAGCCAGGCTGAAGACAATGTACCGCCCACACAATTACAACAAGCCAATCTGCCAGCTTTTCCGGGGCGGTACCAACGCCATCAAAAGCACTGCAGAAACAGTACACAGAAGGGAAACGACTCACCTCTGGACACTCAAGGAAGAACCACAACGCCATGGAGCCAGAACTACAGGTGTTACCCATGCTGGTTTACCTCCTCCTAAAACCAGGAATACCGATGGTGGCGAAGACGACCACGGTGAGTACAGCACCTAGCACACAAGGGAGGGGGGGGGAGGAAAAAGGGAGTGACATACACACATGCAACACGCAACACCCCCACCGCCAACATCATACACACAAACAGATGAAACAACATTACATTTCCACCCCGTACCCCTCAGGAATAACACAATGACAAAAGGAAGTGAGTAAAGTCAGTGTAATAATATAAAGTTCTAGAAATATGTCCTCAAAGCACAAAGCAGTATCTACAATATATACAAATGGATGGGCACTGCCCAGTCCATGATGTCCGTGGGCCACAGGGCCATATCACATAGGCCAAGGCCCCACTTGACTCCTGCCTCAATACGGAGAGAACACTGCTGGGGAATCAGGTCGAAAATACACAGCCACCTCAGGGGGAAGGGGGGCACCTCAGCCGGAAGATGGTACAACACCACTTCTCCTGGAGGAGGCCACATGCCCAGCACTCTGTCCTGGGGAGTGCAAAGCCACAGTCTCTCTAGTGGGTAGTCTGCCCACTGCTTAGTCCTGGGGAGTGCAAAGCCACAGTCTCTCTAGTGAGTGGTCTGCCCACTGGTTGGTCCTGGGGAGTGCAATGCCACAGTCTCTCAAGTGGGTGGTGTGCCCACTGCTTGGTCCTGGGGAGTGCAAAGCCACAGTCTTTCTAGTGGGTGGTCTGTCCACTGCTTGGTCCTGGGGAGTGCAAAGCCACAGTCTCTCAAGTGGGTGGTCTGCCCACTGCTTGGTCCCGGGGAGTGTAAAGCCACAGTCTCTCTAGTGGGTGGTCTGCCCAGCACTCTGTCCTGGGGAGTGCAAAGCCACAGTCTCTCTAGTAGGTAGTCTGCCAACTGCTTGGTCCTGGGGAGTGCAAAGCCACAGTCTCTCAAGTTCGTGGTTTGCCCACTGCTTGGTCCCGGGGAGTGCAAAGCCACAGTCTCTCAAGTGGGTGGTCTGCCCACTGCTTGGTCCTGGGGAGTGCAAAGCCACAGTCTCTCTAGTGGGTGGTCTGCCCACTGCTTGGTCCTGGGGAGTGCAAAGCCACAGTCTCTCTTGTGGGTGGTCTGCCCACTGCTTGGTCCTGGGGAGTGTAAGGCTAAAGTCTCTCGAGTGGACTGGTTCTGGAGGGGACTTTGTGCCCAGTGTGCTTCATCCTGGCAAGGATGGGGTGAGTGGATGCCTTCTTCCACTGGTTCTGAAGGGGGCTTTGTGCCCTGTGATGCAGATCTTGGGGAGTGCAAGGTCACAGTCTCTCACCTGGGTGTCACACCTACAGTTTTTTCAGGGGCAAGGACGCACTACAGCCCATGGAGGCACAGCTACACACTGCTCGCCGGCGGTGATGGCTGCTCACTGGTGACAGTGGCGGGGCTGGCGGCGGTGCTGCCTGTGGTGGGGGGAGGCTCCAGCCCTTCCCCTGCAGCCTCGGCCGGCTGCCCACTGGGGCTGCTGCTGCTGGCAGTGGTGTTGCTGGCAGTGCAGGCGGCAGTGCTGGCGGCGGTTCTGCCGGTGGTGGGGGGAGGCTCCAGCCCATCCCCTGCAGCCTTGGACAGCTGAAGTGCCATGGCTAGTGTTGTTTGCTCAGATGCTGCTCCACCACCAGGCTCCATATCCATCCTGTCTGTGACGTCGGTGCCTTTGTCATTGCCCTTGGCAGTTGGTGGTCCCTTCCTGCCCTTGGCAGCTGGTGGCCCCTTCTTGCCTTTGCTAGCTGGTGGTGCCTCCTTGCTTTTGCCAGCTGGTGGTGCCTCCTTGCCAGCTGGTGCTCCCTTTTTGGCTTTGCCAGCTGGTGCTCCCTTTTTGCCTTTGGCGGCTGGTGCAGGCACACTGACTGTGTGGCCGGGTGTCTTCTCGGAGCCTCTCACAACTGCAGTGGCTGAGGTGCTAGCCTGGGTCCTGACCACCCTGGCCCGAAGTGAAGGAGATGCCCACCCTCCTGGGTGAGCGGGCATGGGAAACACGCTGAGGGGCTGCTGGGAGGGCGGTACTGGAACAGGGGGTGGCGGCTGTACCTGTAGTTGGGGTGGCCACAGAGGTGTCTGCCACCACCAGGGAGCTTCCATTGGAGGAGGTGTCGCTGTCCGAACTGTCCGCTCCAGTCTCCGCCGTGGTGCTTCCCTCGCCCTCCGTCCCACTGGTGCCCTCACCGTCGGTGTATTCGGCCTCATGGGCCATGTGGGATGCAGCTCCCTCTGTCGCTGGTGCCTCTGCTCCTCTGCCAGATGATGGTAATGCACACAAGGACAGTGTGACAAAACAAAAAGGGGGGGAAGAGACAGAGGATACACTTGGTCAATGCAAGCAACAACACCACCGTTGGCGTACACAACACACAGGGAACAGCCCTGTGCACTAGGCCATGCACTACTAGTCACCAGGCCATGGAGTAAAATGCCTAACGCCAATAGCAGCACACCTGAAACCCACAGGACCCTGCCCAGTAGTAGATGCCCACTAGCATATTTGGGGCTGGAGTGCATCAGAGCCTGCCCTACATGGGACCCACAGTGACATGTTCGTCCTGACCTAGGGGCACCCACAGGCCCACATCCCCCACCCAGATAACACCTCACCACGCGCAATGTTCAGATTCTGAAACTCTACTCACCCCCTTGTGGATGCTGTGATGCCTTCAAGCGCCCATCCAACTCTGGAGAGGCCACCTCCAGGATACGGAACATCAAGGGGGTCAGGGTTCGACGGGCACCCCTTCCTCATTGGGAGGCCATCCCCAGCTGGGCCTCCTCCGTCTTCCTTGCCCAGGAGCGCAGGTCCTCCCACCGTTTGTGACAGTGGGTGCTCTGCCTGTCAAAGACCCCCAGGGTCCACACCTCCTTGGCGATGGCACACCAAATACCCTTTTTCTGATGGGCAGTAACCTGCAGACAATGATACATAGGAAATGGGATCAGCCATACTGTCCGGCCCATTACACTCATGGCCCACCATATCCCTCCCATCCCCTTACGCACAGACATTGACCACCATACATGTAGCACTCTGCCCAGGACCCCTCAGCCACCCCCCCTTACACCAGGCTTAAACACACAGCACTCCATGCAATCATGCCCCATGCATCATGCTCACAGTGTACTCTCCTGTTGGTCTGCAGGACCATAAAGTAAACGGTACTGGGGTAGGACCCCATCCACTAGTCTCTCCAACTCCTCCGAAGTGAAGGCAGGGGCCCTTTCTCCAGACACTCGAGCCATGGTCGCTTCCAGACAAAGGTCACAGCAGCACTTGCAGTGTAGGTCCTCTCCTGTTGAGAGAAGAAAATGGCGGTCTCGTCCGGGGTGGTGCGTACCGTCACCGCCGGCGTACATCACCATTGGCTACTAGAACCCATAGGGCCCAATGAGAAACAATGAGGTGTTGCACGGCCGTCCTCGACCGCCTCCCGCAATGGCGCACAACGTCAGCGGAATTACCTCATTTCCACTTGTTCCTCCACACAGGTCAGGTGGCCGACATTTCAGGGGGGGAACAGGCCATGGCACCCAACTGCGTCACAGCAGACATAGGCACATTTACGGGACTACATGTTAACATACTGTTTCTGTCACAAAGTGCAAAGCATTTTACTCTGAGGATATGTTTGAATATGACCATCTGCTCACCATTTTTCACCCTAGAGTTCAACTGCTCAGGATGAATAGGAGATGGAGACATACCCCGTGTACAGACCCCTGGTGGACCTGCAACAATGGAGGACAGGCACATTATCCTCACATACAGACTTGAAAGGGCCACAAACCAAGAGCTGTGTGCCCAATTGGAGTCAGACCTGATCTCAGGTATCCGTCACCCCACTAGGACACCCCCCCTCTTGTGCAAGTCCTATCAGTGCTCCATTTCTTGTCAAGTGGCTCCTTCCCAGTGACAGTGGCCATGGCAGCAGGGATGTCACAGCCAATGTTCTCAATAGTACTGACCAGAGTGTTGTCTGCCCTGATGAAACAGGTACATTGTTTTATCCCAGTTAGAGGATTTGGCCACAGTGAAGGCTGACTTCTATGCAATGGGACATATCCCCAACATCATGGTACACATATTGCCTTTGCCCCCCCCCGCCCGGAGAAATGAACAGGTGTACAGAAATCAAAAGAGCTTTCACTCTATGAATGTGCAGATAGTGTGCCTGGCGGACCAATACATCTCCCATGTGAATGCAAAGTATCCTGAGTCTGTGCATGATGCCTATATCCTGAGGAATATCAGCATTCTATATGTGATGGCTCCAGTCCAGAGGCACCTGGTGTGGCTAATACGTGAGCCCATGGTCCCCAGCCAGTGTATGTTGGTATATGGGTGTGGGATTGGGCCTAAGGGTGAGTGGCCCTAAGGGTGAGTGTCTGGCTAACAGGTATCCCTCGATATTTGTAGGTGACTCTGGTTATCCCAACCTCTTGTGGCTACTGAACCCAGTGAGGAATGCCAGGACAAGTGTAGAGGAACGTTACAATGAGGCACATGGGCGAACAACGAGGATCATCGAGCGCACCTTTGGCCTCCTGAAGGACAGGTTCAGGTGCCTCCATCTGACAGGTGGATCCCTGTGCTACTCACCCAAGAAGGTCTGCCAGTTCATCGTTGCATGTTGCATGTTGCACAACCTAGCCTTGAGATGCCAGGTGCCTTTTCTGCAGGAGGATGAGGCTGGAGATGGTCGTGTGGCAGCGGTGAATCCTGTGGACAGTGACGAAGAGGAGGCAGACGAAGAGGATGTGGACCACAGAACAACTATAATACAACAGTACTTCCAGTGACACACAGGTAAAACACTGTAACCTCACTTTCCATTGCTGTTTTGTGAAGTGAATTTTCTCTGGCTGGTTTCTGTTCCCACTACAAAGACCACTTATTGTACCCTTTAACATGTCTATTTGCAGATATACAGTATGTGCCTTCCTGTGGCTCCTGGTGTATTTACTGCTGCACATTACATGTCATATCTATGTATACATCACTGTGCTGTCTACTTGCAATGTCTACAGATTGTTAAACACCTACATCCTTAAATCATTTGAAATACTCCATACTTGTTTTTTCCAAGGGTGTTTATTTCAGTGCTGAGAAGTAAATAGGGATATGCAATGGGCATGGGTGATGGTGGAGGAAAGTCCAGGATAGAGTCCAGTCTATTGGTATCACAGGTGCATTGACCAAGGGGGCATAGGAAGAGGAGCAATGTCAGTTGAAGGTGGACAGGGTGACAGAGTGGGACACAAGGGTGACAATCAGGAGAGTCGTATTTCCTGGCGGGGGTCTTGGCAATGCTCTCTGGCTTCTGCCTCAATTGCAGGGACCGTTTGTGGGGTGGTTCTCCATCTACAGGGGGTGGGGTGCTGGTGGCCTGTTGTTCCTATGGCGGGGCCTCCTGTCCACTAGCGTGAGGGTACGTGGAAGGCTGTTCATCGGTGTGGCTAGTGTCAGGGGACCGTTGGTGTGCCACTGCCTCCCTCATGGTGTTGGCCATGTCTGTCAGCTCCCCTGCAATAGTGAGCAGGGTGGTGTGGATGTCCCTCAGGTCCTCCCTAATCCCCAGGTACTGTCCCTCCTGCAGCCGCTGGGTCTCCTGCAACTTGGCCAGTATCTGGCCATGGTCTCCTGGGAATGGTGGTATGCTCCCACGATGTTGGTGAGTGCCTCGTGGAGAGTTGGTTCCCTTGGCTTGTCCTCCCCCTGTCGCACAGCAGTCCTCCCAGCTTCCCTATAGTCCTGTGCTTCTGTCCCCCGAACCGTGTGCCCACTGCCACTGACCCCAGGTCCCTGATCGTCCTGTGTTTGTGGGGTTGCCTGGGGTCCCTGTAGTGGTGGACACACTGCTGATTGACGTGTGGTATGGGCCCTCTGAGTTTGTGCTGTGGTGGTGTTTCCTGAGGGGGAGGATCTGTGGTGGGATGGGACTGTGCCTGGGTAACCGACTGTCCAGAGGTCCCTGATGGGCCAGGGTGGTCATCCTGAACCAGGCGTGCAGAGCTGCTGTCATCACTGTGGGCCTCTTCTGTGGGGGGACTGGATGTTGCTGGCACCTCCTCTCCGGTGACGTTGTGTGGGGGTCCTCTGGGGATGTAAATGCAGTGTTATTGTTTTTGTGTGTGACATCTTGTGCATGGGTATGTTTCCCTCTATGGCTTGTGTGAGTTGGTATTTGGTTGGCTAAGCGATTGTCACTAGTGTGCATGCTGTGGTGATGGGTGTCCATGCAGGGCTGTGAGTGGTGTCCATGCATTGTTGTTGCATGCAGTGCTGGGTACTGGGATGGGTGGATTGTGATGGTGGGGTGTATGTGAGGTGGTGGGGTGATGGGGGTGAGGGTAGGGGTGTGGGTATGTGATGGCATGTAGGTAGGGGGGGTGAAAGTAGTAAAGATTTGACTTACCAGAGTCCTCCTGCTACTTCTGCCAGGCCGTCAGGATGCATGATTACCAAGACTTGTTCCTCCCATGTTGTTAGGTGTTGGGGGGAGGTGGGGGTCCACCGCCAGTCCTCTGTACAGCTATCTGGTGTCTTGCAACCACGGAACTCACCTTCACCCATAGGTTGTTCCACCTCTTCCTGATGTCATCCCTTGTTCTGTGGTGCTGTCCCACGGCATTGACCATGTCCACGATCCTCCGCCAGAGCTCCATCTTCCTTGCAATGAATGTCTGCTGCACCTGTGATCCGAATAGCTGTGGCTTTACCCGGATGATTTCCTCCACCATGACCCTTAGCTCCTCCTCTGAGAACCTGGGGTGTCTTTGTGGTGCCATGGGTGTAGTGTGTGTGGCGTGTGTGAGTGTGTGTGGGGTGATGTGTTGGGGTGTGTGCTGTGAGGTGCGTGGATGGTGGATGGGTGATGGTGTTCTGTGGCTCTGGTTCTGTGGGTGCTCCTGGTGTGCCTCTCTCTCTCTGTTGTAAATTGTTTGTAGTGGTAAGGGATTGTGGGTAATGTGGGTGTGTGTTTTATAGTGGTTTGTGGGTGTGGTGTGTATGTGTGTTAGGTGTGTGTAGGTTGAATTGTCCACTGTGGTGTTGTTTTGTTAGTGTGTGTGTATTTTGACCCCAGCAGTATGTACCACCAATGGTTTACCACGGTTGAATGTCCGCTGCGGTGATTCGTGGGTCATAATGTTGTGGGCGTAGTTCTGTTGGCATAACGGTGTGCGTTTTGGTGCCGCCAGTTTATCACTGACCTTTGGTCTGGGTACTTGTGTGTGTCTCTGTATAGTGGCGGATTTCTATGTGTGGGTCATAATACGGGTAGCAGTATACCGCCGCAGTTGCGGTATGTTGGCGGCAGTCAGCATGGCGGTAAGCGGCACTTACCGTCAATGTCATAATGAGGGCCTAAATGTCTTGCATTAACATAACAATAACACATAGAGATGCAAATGTTATTTGTAGAAGATAATTCATGTTAAACCATGTTTAAATTTACTACAGTCTATGTAGGCCCGATTTTAAAATGGCCAACGTTAATTGCTATCCTTGCTGTGTAACACATGAACATTTCATTTCTAGGTGAGCTGGAGTTTTTTTTTTTTCTCATCTGATTTCTTTTATTTGCGATGATCATGGAATGTTATAATGAATAGTATATTTAAGTAGATACCTGCAGAGTATATCTTGGTACGTGTATCTTATCTTGTTTCAGATAGTGTATGAAGGACTCTGAGAGAAGCCTGTATTATGAGGAGGCCTGAGAACCTAACAAGCACATACTTGTGGCATCTTACTTTAACCTGGTTTAATAGCCCTTGTGTGTAGGTGTGCAAATGCTAGAATTGTGTGTTTTAATTTAATGCAGTGTAGATTAGAGTTTAAAGTTATTGTATGCAGGTTAGAGCAGGGCAGACTAAGAGATTTAGGCCCATATTTATACTTTTGTAGCGCCGCATTTGTGTCATTTTTTGACACAAAAGTGGCGCAAACTTACAAAATACAATTGTATTTTGTAACTTTGTGCCACTTTTGCGTCAAACAATGACGCAAATGCGACGCTAAAGAAGAATAAATATGGACCTTAGAGTGCTTTCCCAAGTAAGAGAACTGATTTTCTTTGTCCTTTCTTCTTTGAGGTGATCCCATACTGAGTCTTCCCCCGAATTATATGATTTTGATATATTTTGATTTGCGTATTATTTGAAACATACACATTTGATTGTTGATCGATGCTAGCCTGATTTTTTCACCTTTTGTAAATCAACCTTCAATAAAGCTTCTTGGTTTGAAACTTAATCATGCTCTGTCCTTATTGTGGAAACTATTATGTGTTTCCACCCTCTGTGCCAGACTAAATGACGCCGACATCTGAGACAAAGCACTGAATTGGATCAAGTCCTTCCTCACCAGAAGAACACAGTGCCGTTCACGTCAGAACCCAGACACATGCTGCTCAGTGCCCTAAGGATCATCACTCAGCCCAATGCTTTTCAACAGTTATATGGCCCCGCTACCCAAGATCATCAAATAACACGGGCTAAACATAATCTCCTATGCCGATGATACCCAACTGATCCTCTCCCTCTACGATGACTCTGCAAAGGCCAAGAGAAATTTCCACAATGGGGTGAGAGCAGTCGGCGCCTGGATGGAAGCCAGCTGCCTCAAACTCAACTCAGACAAGACAGAGATGCTTGTAATTGGCTCTACCCCTTCCGCCTGGAACGACTCCTGGTGGCCCACTGCACTGGGAAACGCCCCCGCTCCCACAGACCAGCAACGCAATCTGGGCATCATCCTGGACTCCTCTCTATCCATGACCCACCAAGTCAACGCTGTCTCATTGTCATGCTTCCATACCCTCCGACTCCTTCGAAAGATTTTCAAGTGGATCCCCTCAGACACGAGGAAGACAGTCACGATACACTCGTCACTAGTAAACTGGACTATGGCAATGCACTCTATGCCGGCATCACCAAGAAACTACATTCAAGACTAGAATGATTCCAGAATGCAGCAGCCAGACTCATTCTGGACATCCCCCGACACAGCCACATCTCCTTCCACCTCAGAGACCTACACTGGCTCCCAGTCAACAAGCACATCACATAGAAACTCCTGATCCACACTTACAAGGCACTACACAACATAGGACCGGCATACCTCAACCACCGCTTCACTTTCTACGTACCCAACAAACATCTCCGTTCTTCCCAGCTCACCCTCGCAGCCATTCCCAAGATCCAGAAAAGCACAGCAGGAGGAAGATCATTCTCCTACCTTGCAGCCTGGACATGGAACAAGCTACCACTCAAGCTCAGGCAGACCACATCACTGAAGCAGTTCAGGAAGGACCTCAAGACCTGGCTCTTCGATTAAGCAGCATGCCCACAAACAGCACCTTGAGACCCTATGGGTGATTAGCAGAAATCACTGATTGATATCAGACACCGTTGTTTTCATTCTTTGCCCTGTTTCCAATTCCAGCACCTCTGTTTGAGTGTGTGAGTGTAGCTAACAACAGGAAAAGTGTCAAACTGAAATGAATAATTCTGGAGAATGTTGTTCCTTCAATAGACACAGAGGTGGTTCTAATACGCATGTACCATTACACAATGATAGCAAATTAGACAGTAAAAGCAATTATGTTATGTGTGTTTGTAAAGCACACTATCACCCTTGAAGATATCCTGTCACTGAGCAGGTGTGTGTGCCTAACCCTGCCTATGGTAGGCTGGTTAATTGAAAAGCCAGGCCTTCAGCTTCTTGCTGAATTTAAGAAGGGAGGAGGAGGCTCGGATGTGGAGTGGGAGGACGTTGTATGCTTTAGGAATGATGTAAGAGAACTCCTGTCTTGCTGAAATGGTTCTGTGCATGTGTGGGATGTGTCTGAGTAGAAGTCCTGCAGAGAAGAGGTGTCTGGGTGGTTGGGGAAAGAAGATGTGACTGTCCAGGTAGGTGGGGCCTTAGTTGTGTAGTGCCTCGAATGCGTGTGTTTGTGTGTGTGTGAGGAGTTTGAATGAGCGTGTTTGTGTATCCAGAGCCAGTAGAGATCCCTTAGGTGTGGAGTGATGTGAATTCTATGTGGTGGGTTTAGGATGAGTCTGGTGGCAGAGTTCTGGATAGGTTTTAGTCTTCTAATGAGTTGCTTGGTAATCCTGGCATAGAGGGTGTTCCCGTAGCCCAATTTGCTTCTGTTTCGGGCATGAGTCACAGTTTTTCTAGTGTTGCGTGGAAACCATTTGAAGATCTTCTTCAGCATCTTCAGGTTATGGAAGCAGGGTGCAGTGATGGTGTTCACTTGTGAAGTCCTGTCCAGTTTGCAGACTTGTCACTAACCCTGTCATTCATGGACTCATTTCCAGATGAGTGTATAGTGCTGGTCTGCTCACTGATACAGAGGGTTCAAGCAATAGCTATTGAAGGAGAAAAGTGAGAGCAGAAGACACCATGATTTAAAGGTGCAGGACTTACAAAAAATGCTTAAGGTCGAAGAATTGGTCTGGGAAGACAAACATTCATGTCTTAGCTCAGAAAGTACACAATTCATAAGAAGGTTTGCTGTAATGATCCAGTGAACTATCACCCTATCAGCCTGACATTATTAAAAACTAGTTCTGGGAGGTTGATTTTTACCGATATTAGATGTCTTGGGAAAATGTATTCACACTCTGTAAAACTGACATTATGAAAACAATAAGCACAGCTGACAAGATATTTAGGTTGATGTTAAGGATAAAGAACTTTGTAACTATCAGAAAATAATCTCTGTAAGAGGTATTTATATATCTGAGGTGTGAGTTCATTATTCCACATCATCTGCTGCTGTGGAACACCCTGAAACTCATGGGTGTTTCCTCGCAGCTGCAAAATGTGCTAAATCCTGTACAGGATGACATCTGTGCCAAGTCCAGGCAGATGGAGCCTGGATGGCAAAACTACAAAATATTTTAAAGTCAAGGAGTTGAACTGGGATTTGCTCCCATCTCAACGTTGTTTACATTGTGCACCAGTTAAGCTGTAGCCTTTCTTGAGCATTGCATAACCGGTGGACCAACTCTGGGAGGTCATAACATTTCGATCTTTTGATTTGCAGATTATATTGTTTCATGAATGCCCGCGAGAATGCAACACACGTTTTCAGAGTTTTAATTAGAGAGTTTAATGTTAATAAATAAATTAAAGACTCAATTTACGGCACGTAACTGGCACAAGTCAACCAAGAACAAATGATATCTAGAAAAATGCCTTCTGAAACTGGTGACACATTGATTACCAGGGAATCAGACTAGGAACAGATATCAACAGTCCTAAATAGTTCCCTAAAAGCACCACCCTATTGATACGGTGTGTCGTGTCACAAGAGGGGTTCTCAAAAAATTGGGTGGAAGAGTTGCATCTCCACCATGAAATAACAAAATGCCAGCACAATCTCCAGCTCCCTGTTGGTCTGACATTTTTTAAAGACCTGTTGCAGATGCTGTGAGTGGTCCTAACAACCTTCTACAACTGGAATTGGGTTTGAAAAACATTGTCAGTAGTCCAATTGAAACTACCTTTATATTGACACGGGTCTGGTGTACTAAAGAACTGAGTGCAATAGACATCTCCTGTGTGGTGTATTCCGTATGAGGGTAGGGGTATACTTAGAAGGTTTAAATAATTTAAGTAAATACATGATGCATTGCCAACAATTTGTGGTTAGCACTCAAGCAATATATAGTGCAACTTCATAAGTTATCAAATCAAACCCGCAGGGATTTGGCTAACATTAAACGTTTGAGGACCACTAAGTGTTAGGTTGATGGAGCCTTTCCTTCAATTTAAATGTATGCCTGATTTTGAGTATGATTCGTATAACATAGACCTTCAGCTGACTGGGATCCTGTGTTTCAAATTCCATTTTCGACACTTGTTAGACCTGTCACCCATAGGGTGGCCTTCACCCAAACGTTTTGCCTGTTTACTGCAATTTTTTGCTGATTTCTTTTTTTGGCCTTAGGATTCTGAGCACTTGACCACTGCTAATCAGTGCTAAAGTGCATGTGCTCTCTCCTCTAAG
Source organism: Pleurodeles waltl (assembly GCF_031143425.1). Lineage (NCBI taxonomy): Eukaryota > Metazoa > Chordata > Amphibia > Caudata > Salamandridae > Pleurodeles > Pleurodeles waltl. The sequence continues at coordinate 1,325,670,220 of NC_090446.1, read as the reverse complement.
CATGATTTGATTGTACATCCAAACTTGGCATATTTCATTTACTTATAGGTCCTTTGTAAAGTGCACTACATTTACTCAAGGCCTGTAAATTAAAGGCTACTAGTGGGACTGCAGCACTGCTTGTGCCACCTACTCAAGTAGCCCTTAAACATGTCTCAGGCCTGCCACTGCAGAGCCTGTAAGTGCAGTTACATTGCCATGTCGACTTGCTATTTAAAACCTCTTGCCAAGCCTTATACTCCCCTTCTATTACATATAAGTCACCCCTAAAGTAGGGCCTAGGTAGCCTACAAGCGAGGGTGCTATGTCATTAAAAGGCAGGATAAATATGTTTAAGTTTTACATGTCCTGGTAGTGAAAAAACTCCCAAATTCAATTTCACTACTGTGAGGCCTACCCTTCTCATAGGTAAATTATGGGGATTCCTTATTGCATTTAATAAGCTGTAATTCCTAATTGAGAATTAGTAGGTATGTCATGATTAATACCCATAGAATTGTAATAAGAAATCATCTTGAATGGTAAAGTTGGATTTATTGCTACAATTTTGCCACTTTAAGGAGGTTTATTGAACGAGAAAAGGGGTCAGACCCATCAATCGGAAAGGCTAGGCCATATAAATCAAACAAGAAACAGTATACCAATGCTGATACCAAATTAACAAAAACTCATTCTTGGAAAAACGCAAATGTGCAAATCAATCGACGCAGCCACCATTTACTTAAGAAATATCATAAGAATTCAGTCAAACATGTACATCAAAATATCATACACAGTAAGACAAACAAAAAAGGTGCAATACTTTTTTCACATCAATTATGTTGATCTACGGCACATAAATTATTTCACAATAATCACATCGATACAATGAAAAAACAATCATCCAATGCACGTTGTCCAAATAAGCAAAATTAAATTTGTATCCAGATTCTGAATTAATCTGTATGGAAATGCAACTTAGGTATTTCCTAACGTTTAACGGTTCGTATCTCCAGAACCTAGCCCAGAGGCTGAAAATCCTAAGTCGCACTTATGGCAAATTACGTGGGTAATATATTTCTTTAAAGTTATTTTTATTTTGCCCTGTTGCGCCCAACCAACTTCACTTGCGCTCTTCTTTTGACACGTTTTGAACCCAAACCATTTGGGGGTTCTCCTCGGGACTCAGAACACATGGATAATCTTCAGCCCATAATAAACGGGAAAATGTGGTTGATTCATATTGAAGGGGTCATAAATTATTTCCAGTATAAGGGAAGCCTTTCTTCAATTTTATCTATGCGCCATATCCTACAGCAATCCCAATGCCACTTTTTTGACAAATTCCAGGCTGTGGATCTGATGTGGTTCACCACATCATATTCCACACGCTTCGAGTGGAGGCATGGAGAATACATACGAATGGGTGGAGTGAATAATGAGGCAGCCAAGTGATTCCAGCTATCTTTGTCTTTTGGCCATCTATTCGATCCGCAGCCCGGAATGTGTCAAAAAAGTGGCATTGGAATTGCTATATGTATTAAGTTGAAGAAAGGCTTCCCTTATACTGTAAATGATTTATGACCCCCGTCAATATGAATTAACCAAGTTTACTCGTTTCTTATTGGCTGAAGAGTATCCATGTGTTCTGAGTCCTTAGGGGAACCCCTAAGTGGCTGTGGGTTTGAAACACGTCAACAGAAAAGGGCACAATCCAGAGAGTGCAAATGAAGTAGGTTGGGTGCACAGGGAGAAACACAAATAGCTGTTAAGAAATATATTATCTGTAGGAAGCTGGCTCTGTATATACTGTATCAAAATGAGATATAATGTGCACAGAGTCCAGGGGTTCCCCAGAGGATTAACAGAGGATAAAGTAGATAATACTAATGCTCTCTTTTGTGGTAGTGTGGTCGAGCAGTTAGGTTTATCAGAGGGTAGTGCATAGCATTTGTTGTGAACACACTGACAATAGAAGAAGCACACACTCAATGACTTAAATCCAGACCAGTGGTTTTTATGTAACAAAAATATATTTTGTTAATTCATTTCTAGAACCTCAAGATTCATGTTGCAGGTAAGTACATAAATTAATAAGTATCTCACATATATATCAATATCACTTTGATTGGAATTGGTAAATTGTACAGTTTTTTAATAAATGGCAATAATCTGGGTTAAAATTTGACTGCCATTTTCAGAACAGTTCCTGGGGAGAAGAAAAGTTACAGTTCCAGACTTTGGGGGTTAAGATGTCCACAGGTTAGGGTTCAAGTTAACCCCAAATACCCAGCACCAGCAACAGGGGGCCGGCCGGGTGCAGAGGTCAAAGTTGATGCAAATTTAACATGGGCTCCTATAGAGACTAGGGGCACTCGGTTTCAGATCTGCTGGCAGGTAAGTACCCACATCTTCGGAGGGCAGACCTGGGGATTTAGAGGAGCACGGGGAGGACAAGTAGGCACCAAAGTTACACCCTCAGCGGCACAGGGGTGGCTAGTTGCAGGGTGCAAACAGAACGTGGGACTCCCAATGCTTTCCTATGAGGGGACCTTAGGAGTGACTTAGATGAGGGAGAGAACAGGTTAGTTTATGCTGTGTATCTGATTTGGCCCGACCAGGATTGTGGTTCCTGCTTGGACAGGGTGCATACCTCTGCCAGCCAGAAAACCAATTCCTAACAGCAACATACCTTTAGCTTCATTCACCGACTCCACAAGTCAATCAAACTTTAACTAGTGTTGAAGGAACCATGAAGAGTCCAAGGCACATTTCAGTTCAGATGAGACACTACTTAGCACTCCATTATGGCCATGTGCCATATGCACAAGTGGGGCAATGTCCTTGGGTTTATTCTTTAAATAACAATATAAGATGTCCCTCTCTATTCAGGGGTTGGGTGGAGAAAACCAGTTCAGTGAAGGCCCCAGCACTCTTCTGGGCTGGATGCCAGTGCTCAGCCAGGGCGTAAAGCTTGGGCAAGAATCCTATTGGTGCTCCAGGAGGCTGATTTGCACTTCTGAGGCACAGTCACTAGGTTTGGGCTCCAGACATCATCAGGAGGCTGGCTTTCAGATCTGGGGCACAACCACTAGGTTTGGGCTTCAAGCACCAACATGAGTTGTTCTTACAAACCCAGATCAGTGCTCCACAAGGCTGGTGATTACTCCTTGGTACTGTGTGCTATCAGGCTGTGCCAACACCCTAGTTAGAGATAAAGCTCCTGTAGTCCTGTATTCATGTGTAGTGCACAACCTCCTGCATAAGCTACCTTGAGCCGTTGGGCAGATTACACACATCTTGCATGGATGTCAGTGCTTTTTCTGGGCATCAGACTCAGACAAATCCCAGTTAGAACTCCAGAATGATAGCTTGAATACCTGTGGCTTAGCCACTAGACCTGGGCTTCCGGCATGAACCTGAGGTGTCGCGCTGAATCCAGGGCAAAGTTAGACAAGGCCAGTTTGGACTCCTTAACTCCAATCCTTGAGCCTGAAGAGGCTCAAATACAATTCTGTGACGTAGCCTCTAGGACTGGGCTTTAGGCACTGAACTAAGTTGTTCATCTGTACACTGAGCAGAGTTTCACATTCAAACAGATGTGTAATTTAATCATCTGCCTGACAAGTCTGTCAATTTTAACAATAATGTACTTTAGGCTTTCCCACAAAAAGCAGGTTTTGTCTAATTGTTTAATCACTATAACATGGTAATTAACCTTGCATGATTAGCTTTACACACCCTACATAACAATCACCCTATAGAACCCAGAAAAGCCTGAAGATGGATATCAGCACTCCGCAACATGACCGAATACCTCCAGTTAATTCTTAGTTTATAAACATGGAGGACAATGCACAAGCCTAATAAACCAGTTAGTATGTAAGCATCTTGGCCTTATCTTCAGCCACACCCAACAGGCTTATAATGCATCTAAATACCAACAGCAAAACATCAATTAAGTTCACAGACTCTGGTACTAAACGTGACTTTCTAACCGGAACAGGCTCTAGTCTGCCATAGAATTCTCCAAACCAAGGAGAGAAGGTACTGAGTAAATTGACCCTTCAAAGTCTTACTCATGGTAGAATATGGGCAATATAAATATCTATAACATTGTAATGTCGATGGAGGTGCTAAGCAGCAATACTGCCATGCAGTACAGCTTAATCACATGCCTCTCCAATCTGCAACTCACTCTCACCTACAACATTAGCATTGCATGGACGAAGTCAATGTTAGTATTAAGTGTTTCACAAATATCAAAATGAATCTCTTGCGCTTCCAATTTCTAAGAATCTGTGGGGTTCTTTAGAAGTTGCTAGAAGTGGTTTGCCTTTCAAAAAACATAGTGGATGGAATTATGCCAACTTTGAGGTTCTGCAGCATCTTTAAACTTGGGAGAGCAACTGGGTTTCTGCTGGTGTGCCTCAGCTGGTTCTGCTGGTGGAATCCGTGGATCGTCTGTTTGCCACTGGACTGATAGGTCACAGTCATTTTCCCTGCTCAAGTCTGCTCTGCACGGCATGGAAAACACAGGAAGAGAAACAATTATTGCCCCACCGACCCCCCACCCCCATTCTCAGAGAGACTACTCTCTGAGGATCTTTTGTTTTCCAGGAACAAGCTGTACTTTAAGGTGTTTGTTTCTAAAAAGCAACTGTGCCCCCACTCTCTCCTTCCTGTTGCTTGTGTTGGCTTGTCTCCACCCACCCTCCCACTGTCCATGCTGACTTTTCCCCTTCTTCCCTGTCAGTGTTGGCTTTACCCCCTACTTCCCTCCCTCCCACTATCTGTGTTGGCTTTGTCTCCCACTGTCCTTGTTGCCTTCTCCCACCCATCCTCCCTCTCGTGTGGCCCCCATGCCCCATAAAAAATGCTCTGCGAGTTGGAAGACTTTGTCTGCATTATAACACTTTTTTAACCCCCAACCGGCCTGTGTGTTACCTCCTATATTCATCTGTGTTGCCTGTGATGCTACATCGCTAAATAAATACTGACAAAGCCAATAACTCGCGTAGGTGAAACCTACGTGGTTTGCAAATTTGTGCAGCATTTTTTGCCACTTCATGGATACGAATGAGTCCTGTGCAAACCTGGATGGATTCAATGTAAAAGGAGGCCTCTGGACACATACATGTAACTGAACTTAATACATGTAAGGACTGATGTTTTAAGCTAATGGACAAAAACACAGTACAGTATATCAAAGCCAGCTTCATTATTGTTTGTGGCACAGCAGTTCTGCAGCGCGGCCTGTCCATCATCCTTACCTTTTATCTGGTTAAGATTCACAAATGATTTCATGCTTTCTCAGTTGTCCTCAGCACTGCTGTTTACCTGGGTCCTCCTGCGATGCCTACTCAGTGTTGCCCCTACCCTGGCATTCTTGGGAGCTTCCCTTTCCTCAGAGCCCTGAGCCACACACTATTCCATAGGCCCGCACAGTGCATGTCATTCAGTGTGGTGGAATTTGTTTCCTGTTGGCTCAGCCCAGCCCACCCGACCCAATCCAATCCTAATTCTGTTATTTATAAATCAAAGAGTATTAAACTTTCATTAATGAGTATGAGAGCAGCATCGGGATTGGCATGAGCAAGGCAACCCTCTGGCACAGGTGCTCTTATATGGCACAGGTCGGAGGCCTTTAGAGTATTCATGTCAGACTGGGTTCTTGTTCCTAGCTCTTGTCCAGCCCAACATGCTCACTTTAATTCACTGCAGCCATGTCATCTATAGGCATCCAAGAGGAGGACCAAGCCTCTTGCATTATGCAACTGTAACAGCAAAATTGTTGCACAGCATACATAGCATTTTATAAGTTCAATTGAATCGAGAAAATTTAAATTTGAAGAAACAAAGCTATCAGATAATGTGTGGTAGCTCCAAGGTGGATGGGCAATGGCCATTTGCCTCTATCAATGAGTTGCCGCTGCCCTGTAATTGTATCAAATTATTTTGTGGGGTAACATTTCTTGATTAAAGCATACCATAGAGGACCAATATATATTCTAGTGGAACAACTGAAGTGAACCCGCAGCAGCCCACTAAACATTTGGGGCGCAAGGGTGAATCCCTCTATCAATTGACACCTAGCAAAAGTCACTAGCTAAACATTGCAAAAATCGCTACGTTGTTACATGCCGTGCTATTAAAACTCTGAAACAAAAGTAAATAAAATCATCGAGTGTAGTCGCGGTGTGGCCCTTGTTCTGAAGAATGCTTCCATGTGTCTCACTGACTGGCAGACATCTTGTATAGTAATGGCAGACATCTTGTATAGTTATGCGTTAGAGGCTATTTTGTGTGTGGTCGTACTGTAGGAGGCTTTCTGTTGAGCAATCTTGGGTAAATATGTGTTCTAGGAATAATATGTTCAAACAAGCTTTACCTTGAAAAATAACGAGCGGTGTGCATTCTTGATAAAACAGCAATGATTAACAACCGGGTCGGAAGAACGCATTTTGAGCTGCAGCCCGAAGGCTGAGACCCTGGCATAAAAAGGCAGAAACTGTGAAATCACAAAAAGTTGAAACGTTCCCTGGTGTTCATTCATCTGTGGAATAGTTTCATTTTGATGCTGAAAAAGTGGTGGCATGCAAAGGTGACCCAAGCTTTTGAGGGGCTTAGAGCATAATATTTTGTGGAGTTCTCCCGACCAGCTAACAAAGGAAAAGTGGCAATGAATCTTAGGCCCAGATTTACAAGAATCTGGAGCATCAATACTGATGAGCTAGATTTCTTGTGTCCCCCCCACCGACACCTAATAACACCATGGGTGTGCCATATTTACAATACTGGGCACCATGGCACACGTTAGTCCAATAGTGCCCACATTTTTTATGCTATTGTGGTGCTTTGCTGCACTAGCGTCAAAAATGTTGACGCTAGTGCAGCAAAGTATAAGGAGGCCCATTGATTTCAATGGGGGCATCCTTTTAACACCTACTTTGAGCAGGTGTTAAAAATGACACCAAAAATGGCGCAATTAAATCTTCTTCTAGATTTCAATTAGCCATTTTTGGGGACTTTCTAAAGCTGGAATGCCCCTCTTGCATACATTATGCCTGGCACAGGCATAATGTATGCAAGGGTTTGCAAAGTGGTGCAATGAATGTATTGTGCCAATTTGTAAATATGGCCCTGCGATTTTTGACGCTAATGTGGCACAAGGAGGTGCTAGGAATTTGTAAACCTGGCCCTTAATTTTTCAGATGATGAATTCTGCATCCATCTCTCTCCATGATTCCCTTCTCTCTCAACGCACTTTCATCTCTTGGACAGACTCTCTCTTATCTCGTCTAGCTTCCACAACAATTAGCAAGTGGCCTAATGTCATGCCAATCCTGACTATTTAGGCTTGGCTTTTCACTTTCCACAACTTGTAGATTTGCATTGTTCATCATGAAAAAAGGATTTAAAATATCAGCATCCAGTGTGCTTGTTGTTGGTTTAAAACACAGGAATTTGCTGACTTTGGCACAAATGTAATGGGACCACACACGCCTAGTTCTTATCTCTTCCGTGAACCACACGCTTATTGTGTCTTTGACCTCTTCCCTAACGACCTCCCATGACCCCGATCCAGGCCCAAATATAACAATAAGCACAGACATCAGCTCCTTCTCAGTCAGTGAACGATAGATATATAAAATATAGGATTCTGTAATTCATGTATTAATGCCTGGCTCTAATTTCTTAAGAATAAACGACTCGTGGCACACCTAGTGGCCGATTATAAAGAAAAGGCATTAGAACTCATACATTCTTATAATCGAATTATTTCATCACAATGGCTGCTGCCAGAGCCAACAGCAGAGGTGAAAGACATGTCAAGTCACAGAGCAAAGCAGTGAAAGGGAACATTGCTTTTCTTTCTTCTGCTATATTTTTGAGCTTACAAGGACAAGAGGAGAGAAGGTTTGCTTCTGTACTCAGATGGTTAGGGAAAGTTCTCTCTTTCTACAAGTTTCTACACATTTTGAGTTACTGCAACGATTTCTTTTTTTAAACTGACTTGTATTGAACTGTTTCTAATATCTGTTTGTAACAAATGTCTAATAGGTTTTTGATTTTGAATTTTTCACTAAAAGTTTTATTTGTTTTCTTCATGTTTGCAAACATGCCTACTCTTTCATCTAGCCGAGCTACGCTCCAGGGTTTTAAATGGTTTGTGGGAAGGTGATGGTGTGACCATGTATTATATGGGGAAAACACCCCCTGGCATACATGATAGGGATACCGCACATCACCTCAGAGTTTCATAACCTTATAAAGGAACTCAGCCTTTGTCCTTGTTCTTCTACATGGTTATAGAACTCCTTGGTCACTTACAATATCCTTTCAATGTCAGTCAGGTATCTCATATACTCTGCCTTGCATGCCCAAGCATCACCATCTCAAGGTGTGGGTGTCCAAGATATACCAAGGTTACTACCTTTATGCCAGGGCTCATATTAGACCAGGGATGAGCATCTTCATCTTTTGATTTCCCACATTATGCCAATATTTTCCATACTTGTTTTAGACACTCAATACAAACACATATACAAGAACACACAAACTGACACTCACAGATATAATCATGGCCTTTTTTACAGATACAAGCTCAGTAGCACTAATCAAGGCTACAGGGGTCAATACGAGTTTGGCGGTAGCAGGACCCCCAAGTTGGCGGCACAGTCGTACCACCAACAGGCTGGCAGAGAAGACCGCCAAATTATGACCATGGCGGTCTTCCCAACAGGAGACAGCCATACTACCACCAGTACCTTCAGGCCAGTGGACACCATGTTCCTGCCAGACATATTGTGAGGCTGCACACCGCCAAGGTTTCCGCCTCGGTCGCACCAGCAGGGAAACCAACTCGATAAAAGGAGACACTCACCTTCTGGAACATATTCCTGTCCGGAGCTGCCATGGAACCTGAACTGGACAGCCTACCACTGCTCCTGCTCGCACAACAACTCTGGAACCAGCGATGGCGACGGAGGCAACAACAGTGAGTATGCACACCTACTTGGCACTGTAGTGAAAAAGTACACATGCACACACAGCATACCCATCTGGGACGGCTGGCCATGGCGACACACACGTAACCACACACTCATATGCACACATCCACATACACACATGCACACCCATACTACACACACCACAGCCAACACACACGTGCTATACACACACCGACCCGCAGACACACAGCACCGGCACAGTCTAAAACAATAATACACAACAGCACCTTTTCACACAACAACACCACAACCGCAACTATACAAATGCTTTGGCAAGCTGATTCATAACACACCTCCACATGACACTACATACATACAACAACACGTAACAACACCTGACAACCAATATTTACACTCACACAGCCATACAACAAAGCATTTGTTATACCACACTAACACAGCACACAACGTATCTGACAGATCCATCACTACACACATGGACCCACACACAACAAACACACAAGGACACACAACACCACCATTACAGATGTTAACACAAACAATACACATTTTATCAACACACATGCATGTACCAAACACAAACATATCCTACAAACAATACACAGCCATCACAGCGGGACAAACACCAGGGCCACACCCACACATTATAACCAGATACAACAGCTAGCACAACCAACACACACACATGTCACACACAACCAAACCAAAGCTGTCAAATACAAAACAGCCATGTGGAAAGAAAGGCAGGACAAGGATGTTACCATCAAATCCAAAAACAGGTTGGGCCAGTTCTAACAAAATATAAATATGGCAATAACAGTATTTCTATTTACAAAGAGAAGGCTATTGGCCAGTCCAAAGCCCAAAGTGCCAAAGGCACACATGGCTCTTCTGTGTGCCCCTACTTCACTCCTGACTGCTACATGACCTCCACAGAGTAGGAGCATCAAGGGGGCAGGCAGGCAGCTCAGGGATTGGGAGGGTGGAGAGGGGATTTGGTCTTGGGTTTAGAGGGGGGTCTATGGGCTTCGGCTTAGGAGGGGAGGCCTAGGGCGTGCCTTAGGGGAGGGCTGGGAACACTTGGGTGGGGTTGATTTCTTGGCAGGGGGAGGGGCATGTGTGCTAGCGGGGGCAGGGGAGGACTTGGAGGTGGAAGGGCTGGACTTGGGGAGAGACACAGACCTTTTGGGAGTATCACGGGGTGGGAGAGGAGTAGGGAACAGAGAAAACTCCTAGAGTAAATGCTTCTTAGACACATGGAGTGGGCATGGCAAAAGGGTTTGGGAGTGGTGGTAGAGAGAGTGGTTGTAGGAGATGTTGGTGTGTATGTCTTGTGTGCAAGTGCTTACGAGGAATGCTTGTGGGTGCTTGGTGTCTGTTGCGTGGGTAAGTGTGGGCATTTGTATCTTGGGAGAAGAGGGGAGGAGGTGCTGGGAGATGCCATGCTGGATGGGTGAGTGTCTGTTGGGGTGGTGTCTACAGGTATGGAAGATGTGCTACATGTGGGTGTATCAGTGGTTGTTGTATCTGCGGATAAGATGACTGGGGTGGATGTCTGTGGGTCTGATATTGTGGTGACTGTGGGTAAGATAGGATTTGTGGCTGGATCAGAGAATGTTGGTGTGGTGGTTGCTGGTGTGTCTGGTGTAGTGTGTGTGAAGAAGTGGCTTGCGGAGGAGTCTGTGCAGGTAGTGGATGTTGGTGTGTCTGCAGGTGGGTTTTGTTTGTGTGCATGCTGGTGGTGGGTCTTGTGGTGTTTGTGTTTGTCTGTGGTACCCTAGGCTGTTGAGGTGGATGCATGCTTGTGTGTCTTTGTGCTTTGGCTGGGTTTGAGAAGAGGGGTTTGGGATTGGGAAGAGGTAGGTGTAGGGGGGACAGTAGACAAAGGGTGACTTGCTGCCATCACTGTGGAGGCCAGAGCCTGAAAGGATCTCTGTAGGCCTGCCAGTGCAATGTGAATGCCCTCCAGGAATGCATTGGTCTGCTGGACTTGAGCTGCCAGTCCCTGGATGGCATTTCTGATGGTCGACTGACCCACAGAGATCGACCTTAGGAGGTCAATAGCTTCCTCACTGAGAGCAGCAGGGCTGACTGGGGCGAGGCAAAGGAGACGCCCACCCTCTTGGGTGTGCGGGCACAGGCAACTGGGTGTTGGAGCTACAGAGAGGGTTGTGGTGGTAAAGAGGGTGGTGGACAATGAGGGTGCTGGGGTGGTCCCAGAAGGGTCCGCCACCGCCAGGGAGTGTCCACTGGAGGAGGATTCCGAAGGTGAGGTGGAAGATCCGGTCTCCCCCATGGCACTCCCATCGCCCTCCGTGCCACTGGGTCCCTCGCTGTTACTGGTAGTAGCACTCTGGGTCCCATAGCCTGCAGCATTCCCACTTGCCTGTGCCCCTTTTCCTTCACCTGCCATTGCTAATGCACACAAATAGAGAGAGAGAGGGAGGGAGGGAGGGAGGGAGAGAGAAAGATAGGGGGAGAGGGTTAACATATACCTCACATACACACATGCAAACATGCACATCTGTAACAATATATATCCTGGCTAGGCTGTCTCAGGTGTCAATACACATATCCTACATGATGTCACAACATGTCACCACTACCCACCCCTGTATGCTAACCCTCACACCTACATCTACATCCAAGTAAGTCAGCATGCCTGGAGTCATCTACATGATCACCACCATAGCCCATGCCCGGGATGAAGTACAAATGTTGCTCTGATTTCACATCCACCTTCCTCCTATCACCCACTAGAAGTGCAGCTGACTGAACCAAACACATCTGGCCTGTACAGTTACAACAGCTGATCAGTCCATGTACTTAGTTAAACATCAATGACAGTGAATATTACTCAACTCATGCACCACACAGCATCTGACTGTCACATTACATGGATGACCTAACATTCTGCACAGTAACGTCAATATAGATCTAAGAGCTGATGAAGCCACTTCATGATAACACCACCATCACTCACACCATTCCAGATCTGTGAATCTTTGTGCCTAAGTCCAGACAACACACATCTCAGATGGTAAATACATGTAAGCCTAATGCACACATGGACCAACACCACTGCCTTTGCACTGACACATCCCATTATTACATAGGGCAGTCACAGGAGAGTAAATACAACATTCATTTCACATCAGCATCTCATAAGCAACAGCAACTCTAGCAAAATAGGTCTGGCTGGGAACCTTCCATTTTGGGCAGATGGCCACCACAAATTCTAAAAATCTCACTCCTTCCACAGATAAAAAGGAGTACATCTAGTGCTAACATTTTTGCCAGCTCCCCATTGAAAAAACTTGCAGTTGGGTGGTTGCCTTCGTAAGGCCCCTCGTGCCTAACCATGGCCATAATAGTAACTTGCATTATTTCTTTTGTGGTGCCACTCACATAGGCAACTTCTGAAGGGGACCATAAGGTGGTAGACTCAATGTGCATCTTGGGGTAGTCGTCACTGTATGTGGGGGTGTCTCCAGCTGGGTCTTCTGCCATTTCGAAGTTGCTGATGCGGGAGATGCTGCTGGCATACTGCTGGGGAGAGGGCTACTTTATGTGAAGCTGTCATCCCTTTCTTCCTCTTCACCTCCCACCCTGATAGGAGCTTATTCCTCTCTATCATCACCACAACCACCTGCAGCAGTTTTGTAAGGTAATGCTTTTTTTACATGGGTCGTTTGGCCTCCAGTACCATAGTGAGAACCTGCCTTATCTCGACGAACACTTGTGTGGCAAATGGAGCATATTGAAATATTATCCTCCTGCTTGCTAATCATAAAGAAGCCTCAACCTGGTGAGGGGAACTTTTTTAGTGTGCGACTGCAAATGGCAGAAGACCTGGAGGCAGGTGTGTGTCAGGAGGATTGCCTCTTTGCAATGTGTACTTCAACTGAGGTAGTGGTGGATGGAGGTCTCAGTGCGGGTCTTACAAATATGGAAGCTGGCAGTGGTGGTGGAACCAGTGCCACATCCCTCTGAGCAGGTTGAATCGGAGAGGTAATGTTGGTGTTCTCTGATCCAGCTTCCATGACAACATCTGGCCCATCCTTCTCTTTCCCTTGCATAATTCTAAGGCTTTCAGGAACTCTCCTTTTCCCCTGTCTCTTGTGGCAGGTCTCGGACTCAGCTGGGGTCCAATCCATGTTGAGATCATCTGAGGGGGGGCTTGGAGAAGATGGTGGAGTACACTTTCTTTTTCTTGCTGGAGATCAGGATGCCAACGGTTCAACAAGAGGTACATCTTGCTTAGCAGGAAGTTCAACCTCCTGCTCTGCTTCTACTTCAAGAAGAACAATTGCTGGCTCTGTCTGCTGTTGCTGTACACTTTGCTCGGTTTCCTGCAATGGCTGGGTACTAGTTTGCAGCTGAGACAACTTCAATTCAGACTCACTACTGGGCACCATGATTGCAGTGCCTGCCTCGCTGATATACATTGGCTTAGATTGGGGTGATGCCGTCATTGATGCAGGACTACTGCTCACAGCTCTCTGCCCAGAGGACAGTGCTGCAGGCACACAAAGGTTTCTGAAAAAGGAGGATTGTAGCAAGCCAGTGTTGGCAATCTGCTTCTTCTTCTCCTCCTTACTGGCCACTTTCTTGGCCGCATCTTTCTTTGGCGCCATCCTCAAGTTCTGTCAGTTGGCACTTAGCTGTACAAGCGAAAGCAGAGGTGTCACTTACTGTGATCATGTCAATTTGTGATGGCCGTCTGTCTAGCAGTACAGTGGGTGGTCTCTTGTGTACCTAAAAGCAAACAAACAAAACAAAATTCGTGAAACATGGCATTTTTGCAGACAATATAATTTAGTGAGGTTATCCCAAATAAATAAATGATTAACAATAATAGTGGATTGATTCCAATTCACATCACAACATAGTATTTTAAACAGGATAACAACATGCAGAGCTGCTGAGTGTGTGTCTAAGGGTGTGTGCGCATGCACCTATGGCATCCAGAGGGTGCAGGGAAAATGGAATTATCCTTAGATGAATGCTGGTGCTGCCTATGGCAGACAAGGAGTGCAGGGAAAATGGAATAATCCTTAAAATTAATGCTAGTTTGTGCCTATGGCAGGCAGGAGATACAGGGGATGCAGGGAAAATTGAAAAATCCCTAAAATGAAGGCTGGTGTGCACCTATAACAGGCAGGGGGTGTGGGGAACGTGGAGCAATCCTTGAAAAATTCATCCTAGTGTACATCTATGGCCTAAAGGAAGAAGAACTATGGCAGCAGGAGATTGAGAGAAAATGTTAAAAAAAAAAACAATTGTTGGTGTATCACCAGTGACTATGAGAAATCCATTGGGAGGCAAGGCAAGAGGTGCAGGGAAAAATGGAAAAAAATGCATATAATATTAAAAACATGGTTCGTACATATGCTACAATGATCATGAAATGCATTTAACTGATATCAGGTGAAAAAAAGTAAAAATGAAAATAGCATAGAACTCTATCAATGTCACTAGAAAAAGGCTTTGAAAACTGGAAGAAGGGATTAATAATGCCCTAGGTAGCTGGCTGAAAATCGCCGCTGGCCATGAGGTGAAACAAAAACAACAACCAGCACGGAGGGATTGAGAACAAAGAACACATGCAGGCCTATGGCAAAAGCACACTGACTGCCTATACAAAATGACCACTGGCCACATGGCCTAACAATAACAGCAAGCACAGAGGCATGTAGAACAAAGAACACATGCTGGTCTATGGCAAAAGAACAATGATTGGCTAGAAAAAAAGGCTACTAGACACATGGTCAAACAACAACAGCAGCAAGCAAGGAGGCGTGGAGAACAAAGAACACATGCAAGTCTATGCCAAAAGCACACTCACTGGCTAGACAAAATGGCTGCTGGCCACATGGTCATAAAACAACAATAGCAAGCAAGGAGGCATGAAGAACAAAGAACACATGCCCACCTATGGCAAAAGCTTACTCACTGGCTAGAAAAAATGGTAATCGGCCACATGGTCAGATATCAACAACAGCAAGCAAGTATCCATGGACAACAAAGAGCACATGCAGGCCTATGGCAAAATCACAATGACTGCCTACACAAAATGGCTGCAGACAAAAACAAAGAACACATGCAGGCCTATGGATGGACACTGACAACACAAAATGGCCACTGGCCACATGGCATGTAGAAAAAAGACAAAATGGTAGCCTATCTCAAACACACACACACACACACACACAATGCTACAATTAATACAGCAATGCCAAAAATGACAATTAAGTCAGCTATGAAAATATCTAAAACAAGAAACATCCTCATTAGCATTATATCATATTACTCCACCAAAATATACTTTTTGCAGAAATAAAACGTGAAATACAAAAGAAAATTAGCATTTAATCCAATGCCATCCCTGGCCTAAATAATCATAGATACGACATGTACCACAGAAAATGTGGCTTCATATTCCCAATGACTAGAACTGGCTGGATGGCCCGTGTGCAGAATAGGCCTCATGGTAAAACAAATGTGCAAATTAAACAACCTAGGAAAAATTGTACTTAATTGTGCGACCCTTTTCCTTAATAAAAGATAAATAATTAAATAAAAAAATACTATGCCCCTATTACAACTCCAGGCCACCCAACACAACCACAATCAAATTTAAAATTGGAATAAATGTACAAATAAAATATTGTGCATGTACTTTATCAATTAACACCATTATCCAAAGGTTTTTGAACTTACTTGTTGTGCTGCCACAAAACAAAGTCCTTAAAAATCCTAGAACATATGCAGCAGACAAACAGAGTGATCCTTTTATCTTGAGTTCCAAATGAAGAGTGACCAGGAGATGGGCATAGCACTGGGAGGAGCCTTCTGGATGGGAAGAGGAAGTTGCAGTCTCTGGGGCACTTCCTGTTGAACAAAAAGTAAACTAAAAAACCCTTTTCACACTAAAAACAACTTGAGCTTTCTGTTGAAGTAGAATTTCAACTCAAAACCATAATTTTAAGTTGATTTACCTGCTTCTCAAGTTGAAAATCTACTCAAGAAGCAGAGACATGACTGCTTGCAGTTGCCAGCATTACAAACAGCACTAGAAGGCTCAGTGGTGTAGTGGGCAGGGTAATCTCATTCATGCTCACAAGTGTGTGATAATAGAGCCAGGCACGCCAACAAAGCCTCACATGTGCCAATGGAAAAATCATTCCGCCATGCACAGGATGGCGGAATCACAAAGGAACTTTGCATTACACGTGTGGCAAGGAGTTACCTGAATTATGCCAACTTTGCAAGCGGAATGTATTTTCCTGCCCTGGCCTACTAAGGAGGATGTCTTGAAAGCTAGCACACTCAAGGGGGGGGGGGGTTCTGTGCATTGTTAATAACATCAAAGAATGCCAATTGCAGAAAAGAGTAAGGAGTCACCTCTTTTTGTAAGAGGCACTCAAAAGGAGGAGTGGAGGGCTGCTGAAAAACAATGCAACGTATATATATATATATATATATATATATATATATATATATATATATACATATGGGGACGATAAATATGGTGTAAAAGTCAGTGAAGCAGCATAAAATGTTTTCAGAGTTTCCCGTCAGGACATGTCGATAAGGTCAGATCGTGGCTGCCGAAGGTCATGCTGAAAGGGCTTCACATGCTTAGATATTCAGTCCAAAGGATGAAGCACTTACTGAGTCCAGGTGGTTATATCTTTCTAGGCCTGGAATGATAGCCCAATTATCTGCAAGAACAAGTATCACCAGGTCTTTAAATATACACAGATTTTGCACAGCTATACACAGAGAGGTATGTCTCTCTAACCTCGTGCTACTGGAATTTTATTGTATCATTTCACTGTCTAGAAAGTAATTCCTTTGGAATATATAGCAAACTATTTTACATCTAAAAAGTACACACAATTATCACACTTTTTGTAACATTCAACTTTTTGCATTTTATGTGCATTGTGTACAAACAGAAATATTTTTAAGTGCTCAGCATTGGCAAAGCCATAGGCCTGATTTTAATGTCTCAAACAGCATGACTGCTTTTGGTTACATTTGTTAGTACTTTAAAGCCAGATGTATTGGCTTAGCCAGTGCTTATTTAGAGGAACAGTGGCAGACATAGGCCCAAATTTAAGAAGGGGCTAGCGCCAACTGTCGCCACATTAGCATCATTTTTGTAAAGCTAGTGTGGAGTTAGGGGCATATTTATACTCCGTTTGCGCCGAATTTGTGTCGTTTTTTTCGACGCAAATTCGGCGCAAAACTAACGCCATATTTATACTTTGGCGTTAGACGCGTCTAGCGCCAAAGTATGAGGAATGAGTGTCATTTTATTGCGTGAACGCCTTCCTTGCGTTAATGAGATGCAAGGTAGGCGTTCCCGTCTAGAAAAATGACTGCGACGCAAATGCGTGGTATTTATACTCCCGGGCAAAAATCACGCCCGGGAGTGGGCGGGGCAAAAAACCCCGCATTTGCGCCTCTTTTTAACGCCTGGGTCAGGGCAGGCGTTAAGGGACCTGTGGGCTCAAAATGAGCCCACAGCTGCCCTCCCATGCCCCCAGGGACCCCCCCTGCCACCCTTGCCCACCCCTGGAGGACACCCAAGGATGGAGGGACCCATCCCAGGGACATTCAGGTAAGTTCAGGTAAGTATATATATATTTTTTTTATTTATTTTTTTGGCATAGGGGGGCCTGATTTGTGCCCCCCTACATGCCACAATGCCCAATGACCATGCCCAGGGGACATAAGTCCCCTGGGCATGGCCATTGGGCAAGGGGGCATGACTCCTGTCTTTACTAAGACAGGAGTCATGTTAATGGGGGATGGGCGTCGTAAAAAAATGGCGCAAATCAGGTTAAGTCGATTTTTTTGACTCAACCTGACTTGCCCCATTTTAAGACGCCCATACGCCATTTTCCCCAACGCCGGCGCTGCCTGGTGTACGTGGTTTTTTTCCACGCACACCAGGCAGCGCCGGCTAACGTCATTCTATAAATACGGCGCCCGCATGGCGCTTCAGAATGGCGTTAGCCGGCGCTAATTTTTTTGACGCAAAACTGCGTTGGCGCAGTTTTGCGTCAAAAAGTATAAATATGGGCCTTAGTGTGGCCAAAACAGTGCACCATATTTACAAAGTGGCTCAATGCATGCGTTGCGCCACTTTGTAAACCCTTGCGCCATATTGTGCATGCGCCAGACATAATGTATGCAAGGGGGGCATTCCCTTTTTAGGGGGCCTGCAAAAATGGTGCAGTGGAATCTCTGAGATTCCACTGCACCATTTTTAGCTGCATTTTTAACACCTGCGCAGAGCAGGATTAGCGGCAACATTTTTGGCGCTAACCCTGCAAAGTACAACAATAGCATAAAAAATGATGATGCTCTTGTCCCTAACCTGCAAAATGGTGCGCCATTTGTTAAATACTGCACACACATGGTGGCTTTAGATGGGGTGCAATGGGCCACAAGAAAAGTGGTGCTTCATGACATCGAGCGCAACTTTTCTTAAATCTGGGCCATAGTCGTTTAATAGGTTCTTACACATAGACAAAGTTTTCCTCAGAGGTTACTTTACCACTGAGCTGTGCCTGACTGGTATTAAGAATATTACATAAACAAGACTTCAGAAATATTCAGGATTGGGTTAAAAAAACCATTCTACATTGTAATAACTTTCAGAAAATGATCACATGTTTTGAATGTAGGCACAGAGATGATGTTAACCCATCTGTCAGACCGAGCCTAGGGCAAACAGATCTGTTCTTAAAGGCTCTTGTAGCATATGGTTCCTCCATCCCCTGGGCTGTGCAGTTGACTGCAAGACACTGAAGAAATCAGGCACTTGGGATTCAAAATGGAAGCAGTTGGACTAGAGTTTTCACAGAGATTGTGGCTGAGTAAGAAAACTAGTTAGCTCACTTATGGCATCTACTCTTTACTGCAGGGTACTAAGTAAATGAGAAAAAGTATCTTTTAATTTTTAGGGCTTGCCTAAGACAATGCATGCACTGTCTGTTGCAAGACATAATGAAGTTTACAGTCAGCCAAGAGCCACCCATTGCTTATGACTGGTTGGCTTTATTGTCACTCTTATTTGCTTTCTTCTTATTTATTAGCTTCCATAGGCTTTGCTTCCTCTTCTTGTGTTTGCCCCTACCTGGAGCATCGACACATATGTGTTTCCTTCCACTGCTCGCTTTTCGGGCGCTACGTTTTTAATTTTTGTTTGTGCTCTCTACCAGTTTTCAAGCTGGCTCCTGTCTCTTTCTCACCCTCCCTGAGTTACCATTCTTGCTTCTCCTTGCACACCTTCCCTTGGTGTTTTTGCTTCCCCACTATCTTCTTGTCTAGCTCCCACAGCCCTGCCCGTCATCTGTTATCCATTTGCTTCCACAGCCCTTTCTGCCCACCTTCTGTTGTAAGTGTGCTTCTCAAGCACTGACCACTGTCCCTCTGTTGTCCATGTGCTTTTCCAGATCTTTTGGCCAGATGCTTAACACAGCCCTACCCAACCTCCATTATCCATTTGCTTCTCCAGTCCTCGCACACCCTCCCACCCTCCATTGTCAGCTTGGCTTCCCACCCCTCCCTCCTACCCTCAGATGTAAACTTGCTGCTTGAATCCCTCCTGGGCCCTCTCCATTGTATGTGTGCTTCCCAATTTCCTGCCTGTCCAACCTCTATTATCAGTTTGCTACCCGAGTCCCTACCACGCTCCGTTGTCAGCTTTCTAACTTGTCCCTTCCTCCACCCTGTGTCTTTAGCTTGCTTCCAACATCCTTTCACCCACTCTTTATTGTCAGTTTGCTGACCCATGCCTTCCTGCCCACCCTCAATAGTCTGCTTACTTCTTCATGCCCTTCCACCCACCTTCTGTCATTTACTTGCGTACCTCTCCACTACCACTGACTCTGTTATGAGATTTCTTCTGCAGCTCCTCCTGCCCACCCTATGTTACCTGTGTCCTGTCATTCCCTATCTACCCCCTTGTTGTCTGTGTGCTCCTTAGCCCCAGCCAACCTTTACAATGTCCATTGTCAGCTTGCTCCCACAGTCCCTCCTGCCCACCCTCTGTTGTCATCTTGCTGGTTGAGCCCCTAGGCCCCACCCTGAATCATCAGCTTCCCACCCCCTCCTACCCACCCTCCATTGTTAGCTTTTTTCCCCAGTCCCTCCCATCCACCTTCTGTTGTCAGTTTGCTGCCCCATCCCCTCCTGCCCACCATCTGTTGCCAGCTTGCTGATCCATCCCCTCCTGCCCATGCTCTGTTGTCAGTTTCACCCCACAAACCTGCACACTGACCTTTCATTGGCAGCTTGTTCCCCATGACCTTCCACCCACCCTCCATTGTTAGTTTACTCTCCATAACCTCCTGCCCATCTTCCATTTTCATTTGCTGTCCCATGCCCTTCCACCCACCATCCATTGTCAACTTACTTTCTCATCCTTTGCCACCAACCATCCAATGTCAACTTGCTTTCCCATCCTTTGCTGCCCACCCTCTGTTGTCAGCTTGCTTCTCTATCTCCTCCTACAGACCCTCCATTGTCAGCTTGCTTCTGCAGCCCCTCCTGCCCACCCTACATTGCCATCTTGCTTCCCCATCCCCTTCCATCCACTCTCCATTGTCCATGTGTTTCTCATTCCCTCTCCGCCCACCCTCCAGTGTGTGTTTTCCCCAGCACCTCCCGTCACCTTCCATTGTCAATTTGCTCCCCCAACACCTACTTCCCTACCTGCCTGATGCTCCAATCCCCCTCCCCCCACCCCCCATTTCCAGCTTGCTTCCCCATTGCCTTCTATCCACCCTCTGTTTTCAGCCTGGTTCCCCAGCCCCACTTACCCACTCTCCAGTGTCTGTGTGCTCCCACAGATCTCTCTTGCACACCCTCATTGCCCAATCTTCCAACCCTCTGTTCTCAGCTTGCTGACCTGGATCAATTTTCAGCTTGTTGCCCCAGCTCCTCCATTGTCTGTGAGCTCCCCAGCCCATCCCACCTTCCATTGTTCATTGTCAGTTTGCTGTCTTAGCTTCTTCTGCCCACCCCCTGTTGTCAGCTTGCTGTTTCAGCCCCTCTTGCCCACCATCCAGTCTGGCATCCCCAGACTCTAAGCCCATCCTCCGTTGTCTGCTTACCTAGCCGCCCTCGCCCACCCTTCATTGTCAGTTTGCTTTCCCAGCCGTTCCTACCCACTCTCTCTTGCCCAAGTGCTTCCTCATTGTCTCTCCCATGTCCTCTTGGATCACCTGCATTCTTCTTTCTCGCCCCATGCCCTTTGTGTTGCCTCATCCACCCAACCTACTCACCCCCTTTTTTTAAATTAAAAAAACAAATTAGAACTGGCCACATTATAGCACATTAAAAAGAAAATGCCATGCTGCACAGGAGCCACACTGCTGTCCAACATGGCTAATAATCATTACCACGCCAATAGCTCTAAATAGCGAGACCGGTTGGCTTTGCTAATGCTTGTTTTAGCACAGGAGCAAAATGTCTTACTTGTGCAAAAACAGCCTTAACCGATTTGCCCCTCAGAAGAGGATAGGAGCCCGTATAGGAGTTACTGTTTCAGCAAGAGTAACTCTGATGCATGATTTAGTGGTTGAGTACTGTGTAGTCTAGGCAGCATTCACAGTAGAATGGCATTGTTTATAGATTAGGAGTTTCATAACTCCTATATTTAACTTATACTTTCTCTGTTTAACATGTGTGTATTAGTACTCTTGAAAAGACTATTTCAGTGTCAGGCAGGGATCAAGCATTAGTAATGTCATTAGTGGAATGTTGATGCTGGTGCTGAAGAACTTGAGAGTGTGTTTTACGTGGAGCCACAAGAGAGAATTGCAAAGAATAGGAGTCATGAGTTAACCAGAGAGGGGTGAAGGCCAGGAACTGCAATTTATACAGGTGACCCCGCTACACGCCTTTGTACGGGTAGCCATGAGTAACAAATATTTGGAGATGTACCCAGGGCTTTTCTTATGCTTACCTGAGAGAGGTCTCATATTCAAGAAGAAACAAATGGTTTTCAGTGAAGCAACCTCCATACCTTAGAAAGATGGCTGCTAGATGAGACACAGAGATAAATATTATCTCAGGTGAACTGCTAAGCTTTCATGTGTTTACCAGCATTGAGACCACAGGCTTCTTATTACCTTGTGGGCCTGAAGAGTTCAGAGGACTATCACGTGGAAGTGAAAGAAAGTGATGCATGAATGTGTTTATGGATACTAGATGTGAGGCACATATTGTGTCCGAAAGAAAGCTAGAGTAGGGAACTACAGCAAAGCTTACGTATCAAAAAATATTTGAAGCAAACATTCAGTACACCAGGTGTGTTTTCTCACCAAAATATTATGTGACTAATTTCAAGAAGACTTACAAATCTGAGAATGTAATCAACAGAAGTTCTATTTATGTTATTAATTAGCTAAGTGTTATTGCAAGTTGGGTAACGTGAGAGGTTTGCCAAGTGAAACAGGTGTAAATAATGTTTGGTCCAACAGAGTGTGAGATCTGTACAAGTTCAACTACCTGTTGAAGTTCCATTATACTCAATCCCCTAGTGTGACCAGCTATTTAGTATACTTATGCAATACATCCTGTTCACCTTAAGTTCAGCAATTGCTATCTTGCGTTTTACCGAATAATTAACTTAATGAAGTTAAACGTTAAGAAAAATATTGGATTAACAGAAAGGTATCTATCTATCTAGCTATCTATCTACCTGACTCTGTCTGCCTGTCTATCTGTCTGCCTCCCTATCTATCTATACTTTTGTATGTTATATGTGATTTTGATTATGCATGTATAGGTATACAATTTTACACACAGTTACATACAAATCCCTATTTGTATCGTTGGGAGTATGGGATTTTCAAAGAGTTAAGGTCAACTTCACCACAATAATATCTGTGCATGTGAGACTCCATTTCCTCTAATAACAAGCACATTGGAAACAACTCTCCTAATAGTCATGACATTACTTGAGTGCACAAGTTGAACCCCTTGCATCCTTGAGTTGGTTAAATATATTTGTTAAAACAAATGGACAAAAAGTATGCCATGACATAAGCCATTTATGCAGATGCGCAGAGTTGAATATGGAGAGAATCAGAGGGACATCATCATTCACTTAAGGCTTTGGCTCTCGTGAGTCATAGCTCTTGTACTCAATCAACAATTGTAATAAATACCTTCTTTGAACTTTGTAAATATCCATACTATAAACCTAAGAAACACTATTATAGCACCTAGAAGATGTTATGGAATAAATAAGGGAGCAGATGCATATTGTGTTAAATCATAAGCCCAAAATGTACCAGTTATAACATTTTATACAGCATGGCATCTCATAAATTTTAGAAAGTTTGTTTCTGGAAGACCAAATCTCTCAAGATCCACCCTATTACATTAACTACTTGAATACCTACAATAGTATAGTTCTTTTAATCAATTTTTAATTTAACAGACAACTCGTTATAAGACCTTCAATATTAATCTCATCCTTATCATGTACATTTCATCCCTGTTTCAAGATTAACATTGAATATCTTTTCTATTCTTTTACAGCTTTTTCATTTTTCGTAGCCCTTTTCTTCATCTCTGCATCTCTATTTCAGTCCATGTAAACCTTGTTTTTATCATCTCTGGATTTTGTTTTGAAATTCCCTCCATTTCTGAGCTCTTTATAGGTCTACCTCGGTAACTAATCTAGCCTCACATTTAATTGATCACCTTGCCAGTCCGCACTTAACTCTTTCACACGCTAACTGAATTGCAATGGAAGCTTAACACACCGTTGTCTCATTTGCTTTACTTTCCTTAAATTGCTAAACAATGATCTATACTTTGTCACAGAAATCATCTATACATGATCGTTTATGCATTATGCTAATTAAAGTACTAATAGTTTGAATGTAGAATGATACACTGAAAAGCTATGTTAGTGTGCATTTGTCTTAGACTATTTACTGAAATCTAGGTGGTATTGAGATTAAATTACATGTCTGAAGAATTTAAGTGCCATGCTATATTTTAGAGTCTGAACTAGTAGTCTGTATTGGAACAATGTTGAATTTCTTATGGTAAATGTTTTAAATACATATGCAAAAATAGAGAAAAGTAGTTTTGCGTCCTACTAACTGAAATGTAACAGAGTAATTTCATTTAAAGTTACTGCAACATGAATGGTAATGAAGAATTATTAATGCAGAAGTTATAGTTTGCGTATCAAAATGTGTTCCATTTGAATGTGTTAATATTATGTTTAATTCATTTGCAGTAGCCTAAGTGAGGCCTGCTAGGCTCTGTATTATGGGACTTTGCAGAATATGTCAAATAATCTTGCTAACGTGTACCTTTCTTTCAGACTTCATTCCCATGAGATGACTAGTTTGGTAATAGATGTTTATTGTTTTACACACAGAGAGCTGTAAGAAACTGACTTTGGATGCAGAACATCCTACACTGTGGACTGACAATTTAAACATTTGTTTCAATGTTGTGGGGAAGTATGCAAATGGCAGATGTTCTCATGACAAGCCTGAGAACACATGTGAATGTTTTAAGCTCGAGTCGCATGATCTGTTTCTATTGAATGATGCCCTTTCAAAGTCAAATGAACTGTTGCATTGATTAATCAGCTTCCCTTATGAACTTTAAATTATTGATTCCTAGCTGGACTTTGGAGAAAACCCTTGCAGGATCCCATCTTCTTTCCTGTTTCCTGAATGATGATCCCCTTGGAGAGGTATCTTCCTCTCTGTCTTGTCCCTTTGAAATGCCTTGCTGAGGCTCATAGATTTTCTCCCTAGCCCTTGAAGAAGACTCTTGAGTTAACTTCTGATATGCTGACGTTTTCTCTTTTTACTTACTTTTTGTCTCTCTTAGTTAGTAACCTGTTGCCAGAGATTACCTTTTCATAAATTCTTTTTGCTCTTTTTGTTCCTTTTTTTCTTTTATCTGCATGTGTTCTTCCCCGCATATGTTATTTCCTGATTGGGTAATTTGTAGGGATTTCCTCTTGCCCAGCTAAATTGAACTTTGAGTATTTGAGCTACTTGTTTTCCATCCTTCAGGTTACCTAATTGATGCTCTGCATTGTCTTTGTTGAATGTCTAGTTCTCTTAGTGTTAGTCCGCCTGAACTTATTTCATTGCCTTGGTCAACTCTTGGTGATACTGTGTCTTTATTACTTTATCTTGAGAATTGTCTACATGACTCTGAGCTTAAGTTTACAATAAACCCCCCTAACTTTATTCCTGACTGGAGTTTTGTCTCTATGGCCATGTTGGCCATACTGTGTAATAATTGAATTGGTTTGTATTGGAAATGTGTTGCTTGTTTCAACCACTTCTTATCAGGGATCAAAGATCCATTGAACTTGTTGGAAGGATGAAAATGCGTTAGCAGAATTTAAGCTCCATTTAGATTCATTGTATATAAAGGTTCCTTTTTTGGATAGCCTCAAAATGCCTTACTTCGGCCACTTCTCAATCAGCATGATAAAATTACATTTCTGGAAGATTGCACGTTTTTTAGCTGTTTATCTTCCCTGGTTAGTTGTGTTGCCCCCCCCCCTCTTTCATTGAGTAGTGCTTAGAAACTAGGGGTCAGAACTACAAAGCGACAAGTCCCAAATAGTGGTCACAAATCACACTGACTCTTTGTGACTCATGTCTGATTTTGTGATTAACCTACCTTTAATCGGCCCAGTCACAAAATCTCTAGTCGCTGTGTTGCAAAACAACTCACCTAATGGATATTACTTATTATTGCCTATAAACACTGTTCCTGTGTTCACATTCCCAAATGGGAAACTTTTTCAAAGTAACCCGTGTCCCTTAAAGAAACTAGTTATGCTATCAAAAAATCATGTTTTCCATGTGGAAAAAAGGGGGGGGGGGTGTAAGCTACAGTCTTCTGGATAACTGCTTACCTTTGTTCCCTCCTCCCGAGGAAGCCAACTCACTTCACAGAGAGAAGGTGCCCCAAAGAAAACCAAAAAAAAAAACACTTTGCATAGCTGTCACAACCCCGACTCAGGATTGATAGCTCATTTTTGATTTGCAACTGCAATTGCAGTCACAACTCACGGATAAATTTCTCTTTGATTCAGAAATAGGGGAACACCATTTTCACACTCTTTTCAATTTGCAATTCAGAAAGGATAGCAAAAGCCCTTTTAAGATCTTTGTACATTCTAAAAAGCCCTTTTGCAGTCTCAAACCCAATCACTTTGTGAATCACAGGGTTTGCAACTGCAAAAGCTTGTCGTGTATCAAGTTGTTCCAGATATGAGTCTGCTCTAAATAAATAAAAGCAAAAATAATTATCTAAAACATTTGTTTCTCTTTTGCTTCCAAGTTGTTACTCTCCCCTTTCGTGAGTCATGTGACCTGTGACACAGCTCATTGCCAGAGGTAATGATTGTCTCGTGCAGCTTGTTTGGTGATCCCCAGGTCACTTACCTCTTGTTCATCTTCAAAGCAGCAAAGAGCAAGGTTGATGTTTGAGGATGTTCTGTGTATGTGCCCTGGAAATCCAGGTATTGAAGGGCAGTCCCTCACCTCTGCCCTGTACAGAAAACCAATAGTCAGGTCCGGTGCAGGTAGGCAGTGCTTCTGTGGAGAGCTGACTTGCTCGGACCAGGCTTAATATCAGTATTAGCAACATAAAAGGATGATGGATGGAGTGCTGAACAATGCAAACACTCACCCCCAGTCACAGATCTGGGTTTATTCTATCGTTCTTTTGCTCACCATGCCACCTCAGTTTGGACCCAGCCATATACAAATCAGTCATGACCCTGTTCCTCATGGGAAGAGTCCAGCCCGAACTTTCTGGTTCAGGGAGAACGTGGCCTAGTAGTTCGGGCTGGACTGTTCCCATGGGGAACAGGGTCAAGACTGATTTGCACATAGCTGGGACCAATCTAGGGTGGCATGGTGAGCAAAAGAACGATGGATTAAACCCAGATCTGTGACGGGGGTGAGTGTTTAAAAAAGTTTCAACACTCCGTCTCTCATCCTTTTGTGTAGCTTAATATCAGTATTCACTGATTGGAAGTATCTTAAGGTGGCTCGAGTAACTCTCATAAACACCCAGCCCGGATCAAACATCTATGAAAAAACAGTGACAGTAAACAATTAAAGCTCAACACACAAATAGTGTTTCATACCCAATTTATTACTACACAACAAAAGTCTCTCTTTGCAACATTAAGAAAAAATAAATACATTAATAAAAAAACCTCAACCTATTTTACAGTTTGAGCAGTCAAACAACTGCATTGACTGCTCCACAGCAAGAGAAAATGTCCTGTTTTGTACAGTCCAGTGGGAAAAGAAGAGCATTCATGATGAGTTTCAGAGTTTGTGTGCATCTTCAAGTGCAGGCTTCTCAGAGGGTGGAGGCAGGAATGCCTGGGTGCATTTTTGATGAGTATCAGATCGAATGTATCCTGAGAAGATTCCATTGTCAGAAGAAGTGATTTACAAACAGGTAAGAAGTACATGTGTTGGTTGTGAGATACACACAGTCCATTAAAAATGAATAGGAGTTTTCAACAGTTTCTCTGTCAATCTCCAAATCCATTGATCAATGCTGCACAGTTCTGAAATATTTCCATATAAGCTCTTTTAAATATATTCTTGTATCTGCCCCCTACAGCTTAGTTGTGATCCTATTTATGGTTCCATATCTTTGTGACCTTAAAGTGTTGCGCAATATGAAGTATGTGGCTCTGTTTTAAATGTGAGCATCCTCAGTAGAAATTCACTCAGGTTTTAGGGTAGAATTCGGGATTTGGGCTAAATGTTCGAAAAGTCTACTATGATCAGTTTTCAGCTATTTGAGATTATCAGATTGCCACTAAAATGTTGTATTTGAATCCCAACCAAGCAAATATATTGAATCTGGGCAATTCCAACATTCTAATGCTCAGCACTTCTACAGGAGGGTGTTGTAAAACTCGGATTTGTTAGTTTTGTGTCATTCAAGGGACCGAGCGGATGGACAAGCCCTACGCAGCGTATCAACATGATTAGGTAGCAGAAAAGTAAGTCTCCAGCGCATCTTATCATTGTTTAATTCTTCATGCCCTTTGCAATCAACCACAGATGCTTTTTAAGAATACATCTCAGAACTTGGGATTATTATCTTGTAATATTTACCAAATGCCTACTAGGGCACGTCCATCTTTGTAATCTGAGCATCCATTTCTAATATATCCGACTCATTGCGCCCGTGGGTCCTATACACTCGGAAACCTTAAAGAAAAAAAAGTGTTGCACAAAAAAAATATGCCGGTTCCCATAAAAAAAATATGTATATTATTTGAAGTGATTTATTTTTCTCTCTGGGGTATTGAAGGATAAATATTAGCTCATCATAAGGAACATCTACATCTCAAATTGATCATTGCAAATCAGCATTTTTTGTTGCAATGGGGTTCAGTTCAAGTTTACACAGCCGCATGCAATACTCTGAAAAGCAACTCTGCTCAGAGATAACAGCTATACATATTCTTGAAGAATTGTTCACAAAGCAGTTCTCAGCAGACAAAGAACAGCAGCAGGGTTGTCGAGTGTGGTTCTAACAGTGTCGAATCCTTGTCAGATTTTCAGAATATCGTCATATTACAAATGGACCTGCAATAACGCTAAACAGAAGTCATCAATATAGGCGTGGTCATCCCGAAAACTGGTGTGCATCTGGTTGTCTGGGACCTAAATTGAACATCCCTGTCACATACAGGTCATCAGCCCTGGTCAAACATGAGACAGAAATACTCACAATTATATACTTTATCTTCAGCCAAAGCTTTGGTGCCAGAAGGGTGCTGTGGTGCAATGTCACAAATTTATATCTTGACAATTACCACACAAAAATTAAGAGCAATTTTAGTGTCTGGTTTATAAAGCGTGGTCAAACATGAGACAGAAATACTCACAATTATATACTTTATCTTCAGCCAAAGCTTTGGTGCCAGAAGGGTGCTGTGGTGCAATGTCACAAATTTATATCTTGACAATTACCACACAAAAATTAAGAGCAATTTTAGTGTCTGGTTTATAAAGCGTGGCTCAGAAGTTTTAAGAAAGTACGTTATATTTTCAAAGTAAAAATGCCTGTGAATTTTTCTGTCCACTGTAAACCAACATTTAGGGCCGTATTTATACTCTGGTTGCGCCGAATTTGCGTCGTTTTTTTCGACGCAAATTCGACGCTAAACTAACGCCAACTAACGCCATATTTATACTATGGCGTTAGACGCTTCGGGCGCCAAAGTGCCCGGAATGAGCGTCATTTTTTAGCGTGAACCCCTTCCTTGCGTTAATGATATGCAAGGGAGGCGTTCCCGTCTTAAAAAATGACTCCCAGGCCTTTACGTGGTATTTATACTCCCGGGCAAAAGAGACGCCCGGGAGTGGGCGTGGCCAAAAACGGCGCATTTGCGCCGCTTTTTAACACCTGGGTCAGGGATGGCGTTAAAGGACAAGTGGGCTCAAAATGAGCCCAGAGTGCCCTCCCCTGCCCCCAGGGACCCCCCCTGCCACCCTTGCCCACCCCAGGAGGACACCCAAGGACGGAGGGACCCATCCCATGGACATTAAGGTAAGTTCAGGTAAGTATTTTTTTTTTTTTTTTTTTGTGGCATAGGGGGGCCTGATTTGTGCCCCCCTACATGCCACTATGCCCAATGGCCATGCCCAGGGGACAGAAGTCCCCTGGGCATGGCCATTGGGCAAGGGGGCATGACTCCTATCTTTACAATGATAGGAGTCATGTTGATGGGGGATGGGCGTCGAAAAAAAATGGCGCAAGTCGGGTTACGACGATTTTTTCGACGTAACCTGACTTGCCCCATTTTAAGACGCCCATACGCCATTTTCCCCCTACGCCGGCGCTGTCTGGTGTACGTGGCTTTTTTCCACGCAAACCAGGCAGCGCCGGTCTGCTTGCGCCGGCTAACGCCATTCCATAAATACGGCGCCCGCATGGCGCTTCAGAATGGCGTTAGACGGCGCAAAATTTTTTGACGCTAAACTGCGTTAGCGCAGTTTAGCGTCAAAAAGTATAAATATGGGCCTTAATCTTTCACATTGTGTTTTATTTTAGCTCTCATTAGGACCTTGGGGAGGAGGTACTCGTGTTTTCAAACGCTCTTGACCAATCGCTGTACACCTCCATTATGGAGAGGAGACTGCTGTGCTTAAAGTATTAAATGAAATGTGAGGTGGCCCCTGGATGTTTCAAACTGGTATCCTTAACACATTATGGGCCAGATGTAGCAAAGCTTTAGCGAGTCGCAAACGGCGAAAATCGCCGTTTGCGAGTCGCTAAAGGCCCTATGCCATGTAGAAATGCATTTTGCGAGTCGGAACCGACTCGCAAAATGCATTTCCGAGTCGCAAATAGGAAGGGGTGTTCCCTTCCTATTTGCGAGTCGCTATGGTATGCATTTTCATTTGCGACCGCAATTGCGGTTGCAAATGAAAGCGCAGTTACCGTCCAGTTGAAGTGGATGGTAACCCAGGCGCAAATGGGAAGGGGTCCCTATGGGACCCCTTCCCCTTTGTGTCTGGCACTAAAAATAAATTTTCAGAGCAGGCAGTGGTCCAATGGACCACTACCTGCCCTGAAAAATACCGAAACAAAAGGTTTCGGTTTATTTTTCAAAGTGCAGCTCGTTTTCCTTTAAGGAAAACGGGTTGCACTTTGAAAAAAAAAAACTGCTTTATTTAAAAGCAGTCACGGACATGGTGGTCTGCTGTTCCCAGCAGGCCACCATCCCCGTGAGTGCCCTGAATCGCTATGGGGTCGCAAATTGCAACCTACCTCATTAATATTAATGAGGTGGGTCTTTGCGACCCCATAGCGACTCGCAGAAGGTGTCTGAGACACCTTTCTGCATTCCAAATTGCGAGTTGCAATTTGCGAGTCGCTGGGACTCGCAAATTGCAAGTCGCAATTTGGAATAATGCTACATCTGGCCCTACGTGTGAAATCTTACCATTCTACATCGCCACTGGTCTTAACTGGTATAAAAGTTACTTTGCTTCCCTAGAGGATTGGAAAACAAAACAAAACATAGGCAGGAAAGGTAAGAAAGGCAGTGGTACTCACCGTAGGAAACAATTTTACGGCATAATCCCATTTTTACTTTGGAGTGGTGATGTTACCAGACTTACTCCAAAAGTCTTTAAAACAGATATTACCACGCGTTACTCTCCAATCCAAATGGTAAATCTAAACTAGTCTAAAAAATTACCCATAGTAGTATAGCTAACATTTGTTAACTGTATTTACCCTGGTGGTCTTTGTACCCAGTATTTTGGACCTACGTATATGTGTACTCTCTTCATTTAAGATCTGCTGTTACTTTAGAATCTTAGAAGCACATTTGTTACAATGGTGCAATTGCAGATTCAATAACAGAATGATAAGGAAATTGCTATTTTATTTTTTAACGTTTGGAGTCAAAGTCCTAACCTTCGAAGCACTGAAAATAAATAGGGGCATATTTACTAAGGTTTTGTGCAGGTACTCCTGTTGTGCATTCCTTCGATTTACTTACCACGCCACCAGCCCCTCACCCGACTGTATCATTATCACCCGTTACCACTCATCCTGAGGATCTGGGAAGGATGAAAGTTTGAGAGGAACTAATGTGATCCAAACCTGCAATTTGAAGCTTTCATGCTGATTTCAGTAGCCATCTCCTTATCCCTTAAACAAACTCACAGTTATAAAGACCCTTTCCCGTGTTCCTTTCTTAATGCATCATTCTGGCTGCTATTCGGTGCCTTACAGACATCAAGATCGAAAGATCCACCAAGAAAGCCATGTCTGATTGAAAGCGGTCTTTCTGAACCACCCAACAGTTTGCAAATCTCCTAATTTTTCAATGAAATACACTGCACTGACCCAATTTTATTGGTGAAGTTCATGTCTTATGTACTGAGATGAACTCGTTGTTAAACCTCTCCATCACCAGGATAATGGCATGGTGGTCACCTCCATCAAATGCTTTAAGGACCACCCTCTGCAGGTGTAGAGGCGCTTCTCTAAATATTATCAAATTCATCCATATTAGCATTTCTGAAGTATTCATGTTTCTTTAGCTAGTTTCTGAACCACACTTCTGTGCTGCAGCTCGTCCATCCCATGATTGCATGTAAACAACAACTTCTTCTCACTTGATGGCAGTTCTCCACAGCTCATGTGCATATTGTGTTGGCCTGCGTGCGGGAAATCCTGCCAAGCAGCTCGAGGCATCCCAGGTCACTGCAGATTACCAAGTCACAGTCTGCCCTGCCTGCTAGTAGGAACCTGCAATGAGGATATTTCAGTCACTTGTATCTACTTAGGGACACAATCAGACAACTATTCCTATAATTCATCAAGCAAATGTAAGGGTCCACATGTGAGGCATTCCCTAAAGAGTTTGTCTACGTTTTTTGCATAAAAGAACAATAATTTTCTTCACACTCTCAAACAATCTCATTGTCCCCCGATGCATTATCAACTTTATATCTTCCCCAAATCAACTTTTAAAGAACTATAACTAGGGACTAATGCATTTGCAGGTAATTTAGTAATTCTTCAGGAGTATGTATCTGATGTCATTGAGGATGTTAATAGGCTTGTATGATGTTGCAGAAGTTCTTGAGTGTGGTCTGCAGTGACATAATGCAAGTGAGTGATATCACTAGCGTGACTAACTTTGTAGAAGTCGTTGGTTGTTGCCCTTAGTGATAGCATAGAGATCTTAAAAGTGGATGATTGTGCTCTAGAATGACCGTCTTGAATGTGCTGGTTGTGGTCTCAAGAGAATGCATTTTAATAGTTGGTACTGCCCTTGATAGGCAGCATGCAAGTAGTGGACTTTGCATTTGAATGACATCATGGAACATATTGGGTGTGGTGTTGAATGAAATTGTAGAAATGCTTGACTGTGGTACTGAGTGGGATAGCGATAGTTGGCTTGGTCCTGAGTGGCATCACGAAAGTGGTTGGTGCAGCTCTTAAGTGATGTCATAGAAGTGGTCGATTGTGGGCTTAAGTGATATAACAGAAATGGTTGGAGGTGGTGACAAAAGACTCCACAGAAGTTGTTAGTTTTGATCTTGAGTGGCCTTATACAAATGGCTGAGTTTGCTTAAGAGTGGCATAATTGGAGTTGGTTGTAGTATTGTGTGACATCACTGGTCTTCAATGACAACATAGAAGTGATGGATGTTGTTTTGAGCAACACCACAGAGTGGTTAATTAGATTTGTTGATTGTGGTCTCGGGTGACATTAGTGAACATAATAATTTGTGGTCTTGACAAAATATGCACAGTATATGATTCAATTGTTCATACAGCTACAACATAATACCATGTAGCTGGTTTGCAAAGCTGCATTGACAAACTTAGGCGAGTCAACAGTAATAAACAAAGGTAAGGCGCATAGAATGGTGCTAACCCTGAGAACTTGTCTTTGAAACCATAAAACTAGGCCTATATCCCTGAGACTCACTGTGGACAAAGCTTGAGAGTTCCCAGGTATGCAAATAGTCATAAGTTGGAAGGCAAGATGAGGCCAGTGATGAAGTGTCAGTATAACATTATGAGATTTGAAGTTTTAAGACTGTAAGCACGTTGAATCCCAGGCCCAGCAGAAATCTTCTGACGAGGTAGGGAACCTCAAACTAGGCTGCCCGGTGTTGCGGGTAAGCAAAGGGGTAACTCTCCGAAGTGGATGTGCTGTACCCAACTCAATTTCCATTCTCTCAGCAGAAACATTGAATGTGCTTCGTCCTTCAGCATGCTGCAATTTCTGACACCACTTTCTTGGGGAAAAAATGGTACTGTAGCACGGTGGGTTCTAGAAAGAAAGAAAGAAAGTTCATGAGAAAAGAGAGGTATTTCACATTTTTAAGTGCGGGAGAAGGCAAATGCGCATGTTAGACTATATTCTGGAATGCACAAAGTCATTGCGCTAAAAACATCAGAACTCGCAACTAATCCAATACAATTGTAGCATAAAACGGCTGTCTATCAAGTAACTTTTGAGGGTCACATAGGCAGTGGCACCGACTGCTGTTACTTTTAAGGAGCAAGCATGTTTCCTCTCCTGGGATGACCTAACGAGTGGCACACTGCAGCCAAAAACAATATGGAAACTTTATTTCCAGAGCATATTGAACAGTGGACTCATTAAAATTTGATTGCTGTCCCCATATGTACCATTGCAAGCAGCTAAATTCTGGGTGTAGAGATTGGGGTCTGTCCATAAAAAACACCATAAAAGGATGGGTGGAGATTTACAGCTTCCCCTGAACGCACTTTTTACTTTTCATCAACACTTCTGTTAGTATGCCTGGAAAGCTTCACCAGACACAGGTTTCCAGGCTTACTGCTTTTGATGTCATGTTAAAATTACCACTGTCCCAGATTACTGCTTTGAGAATTGCAGTAGGATAGAAATTCGAACAGAGGAAAAGGGGCCTCCTGTGCAAGTGCACCCTATTTTCTCTGGTGGGAAACCTTTTGACCAATAGAGAAAGCTCTTGCCCTAGACCCACAGCAATTCTGTGGGTGATCCCTTTCCCAGTCCATACTTCAAGGGAAATTACTTTGCCCTTGTCTGGAATAAATCTTCAACCATATCCAGTCTGGAAATGGCTAGGATCGACGATTAGGAATGCCCACAAATGGACATGTGTAGCTGCTCCCAAACCTTTAAGTCAAGTCATGCCTTTGAATGCCTTCTACAACCCATTAAGTGGAGTTTCCCCCTGCAGCTTTTGGCACAATTGTTGCCCAGAAATCTGTAGCAAAAAATGCATTTATGCCCATCAGGCAATGCTTAATGTATGCTGGTGTGTGCAGGTGCTCAACATCGGCACTTATTTTTAAACACAACACTCATCAGAGTACACCAAATTGTGGTGCTCACGGCCTATTTTGAGCAATCCTTGCCAGGTTGTTTAACAATTCAATATACTGCAAACATATACAGAACGAGAACTTCCAGGCCTTCCGTAAAGAGGGGGGTTCCTGGAATTGTCCAAAATTGTCCATATTTATTTAAGTGTGATGATTCTTAAGATGTTAGCACTGGCTTTCAGAAAAAATGGGTGGAACTGTGGATGGTGCCAGCTGCAGTGGAAGCAGGGCCGGCTCTAGGGCGGTGCGACCGGTGCCACCGCACCGGGTGCTAACTTCGGCTGGGGCGCCATGTTTGAAGGTATATTATGGCTTTAAAAGACACTGCTGCGGCGTTCCTTGCCTCCAAAAGTTTTCAGGCAACAATAAATATGGCAAGATAACTCTGGTGATTAATGTCCTGCCTGAGGAGAGCTCGGATTCTCTAGTGGACGTTTTAAGGTAGCACAGGGGGGTTAATATGCCTGCTGCAAAGAACGTGTACCAGGCAGATGAAGTGCATATAATGCAAATAGGTCAGTGGGTTACTAGAGAGGTCCTTTTGCTACTTGCAGTTTATAAATTAAAATCCTAATATAGAACAGTAATCTGTTAACTGTCATCAAAGAAATGTCAGCATTCTGCAAGGTATAGATTAGAGCGTTATGATTTTTTATTCAGCCTTTCATAATACTAATGTTGCAAAAAGGGTTCATTTGGGTAGAAATCAATGCTTATTATTAAAGAGAACCCCCAATCACGGTGTTACATTTTAAATTCAGAGTTTGTGCTTTTCCAGCCCAAACACTCAAACTATACTGCCTACTAGTATTGGTGAGATGTGACTCCAACATCATGTACTCCTCTGTCTTATGTCACATTTCTTATACACTGATTTACACACCTATGAGTGATTATCTCTGTGTAATGTCTGTGCAATGTAAAGTGCTCTGACACCCTACACTGGCATGAGTGGGTCTATAAAACTAATTAAATGTATTTAACAGAGTGTGGTTATGGAAACTTGAGGGGCACTGTTAAAGGGTGGTAGTGAGGGAATTGGTGGCGGAGGTGGATATTGGGGTTGGGGCAACAAACATTGTCACACAGGGTGCTACCAAGGCTAAGGCCAGCCCTGAGTTGAAGACCTTGGGACCTGACACTTATATTGCCACAAATAAAGTACTTCCACCAGGCATCCCATACTCATACTGTTTTCCACACTGACAGAAAAAGAAACTAAAGTCCAGTGAACTGTTCTCACTTCCAGGTACAGGCCAGGTCTCAACAGAGACACCCGAGAGGCAGCTGGCATAAGTATTTGTGCTGTGTGACAATGGAGGGCCCCATGGTGAGCAGACACAGTCTAGTCTCTCCACGGGAGTCTTCGGGAGGGAAGTGAGGACAGGAGGGCTGGGATTTGTGGGGTGGTACGTGGGGGAGGGATAAAGGATGGGTATATATAGGGGGAATTGGGGAGCGAACGGCCTCTTCCGTGCCTGCCCATCACGCAGTAGGAGGTTCGTGGCTGGGGTTAGTTAGGAAGGGGACGGGTTCATTGCAGTGTTAGGCATAGCGGGAGGCCCTGATGCAGAGGCGGTGAGGGCCACGCTTCACGTCCTTGGCGAAGCCGGCCGGGCCGACCTCCTGAGGCTTGACGTCCTCGACCAGGCCTGGGTCGGAATGGTGCACCCTACGCGTACAGCAGTAGACGGAGTAGCGGCAGCAGTTGCTATGTACCGCTCAACGGGTCACGCACCGTGCAAAAGTCAATGGGGGTAAGAGGGTGCAGCGCTTCCCCTCCCCCGGTGTCAAAAACGGGCCAACGTGTGGGGCCCGAAGCAAAGAATAAGGCAGGTGAGGTGGGGGCAGTGCCCCAAGGTGCCATGGGGGCAAGGCAGGGGATGCAAGAGCAGTTTGGGGAAGCAGGCACTAGTGGTGAGGTCTATAGACCTTTGAACCCTGTAGGCAGTGACCATCACTGGGTGTAGGGGGAGGGTGGGACTCCTGGCAGAGGAATGGCAGGGGAAGGACCAAGCAAGGTAGGGGGTCTAGCCAGTTTAAGCCGCAGTCTGGGGGCAGCAAGGAGGTTGGTAGGGCCATGGAGGGGCAGAGACAGGCAGCTGAGGGCAGTGCAGGCCACACAAGGGGGACTACGTGGGCAATCCACCGGGGGCAGTCAAGGGGCACAGACTGGTCCACTGTGGACATAGAGGCCAAAATCAAGGAGCAAAGACAGACGGCTGCAGAGGTGGGCCCAGCTCTGTAGAGAGAGGGGGTAGTCCTTGGGCAGGGAGCATCAAATGAAACAGAAGTCAGGTGAGGAGGTCTTTAGGGGCAGTGAAGATACCGGGGTAGGTCAGGGTAGCTGGGTATAAGTTCCCCACAAGGTGAGATGTAGGAATCAGGAGGCTGGTGTGGCCGGGGGATCCTACTGAGCGTGGGGTAGGCCAGGAGGGGTGGGGAGAGTCAAGGTCTGTGGTGGAGGCTGGCAGATGACGGCGTTGGACAAGGAGGAGAGTGGTCACAAGGCGGCAAAATGCGAAATGCTCAGGGGCTGTGGAAGCCCAGCTGAGAGGTAAGGGTGAATGGTGGTCTGTGAGCGGTGCAGCGCCAGCCCAGTTAATGGCTTGTACGCACAAGTGGGTGGAGGTAGGGGATTCTACTGTTCATGAGGATCCTGGAGCAAGTGTAGCACAGATGGGAGACAGTGCAAAGGCGACTGACAAGGGGACGTCGATGGCTGGTGAGGATAGGGCAAAGACCAGGTAGAGGGGACTGAGGTTGACGGGGAGGACAGTGGGGAGGCATTAGAAGAGGCTCCAATATATTGGTTTAGCGATGCTCTTAGGTTCTCAAGTGGCCGACAAGACCGAGGCTAGAATTTGGCACCATTAATATGTGGACGTTTTCAAGCTCCTGCACAG
The DNA here is from genome assembly GCF_031143425.1 of Pleurodeles waltl. Taxonomy (NCBI): domain Eukaryota; kingdom Metazoa; phylum Chordata; class Amphibia; order Caudata; family Salamandridae; genus Pleurodeles; species Pleurodeles waltl. Next base: position 1,325,632,416 of record NC_090446.1, on the reverse strand, counting down.
GGATATACAGGCAAAAGAGGGATCTAAAGAGGTGAAATGGGAATTGGCAAGGAGGCCCCAGGTACCAATAACCATGGACAACTGGACCTCGGCATTCTTAATATATGCCAGCATTTATTGCGAGAAATATCCAGGTAGGGCCATAGCGTAGTTTAAGTTTATGGACATCATCGGCAAGATCAAAATGCATTTTGGGGGTTTTGTGTGGCTCAGTTATAACAAAGAGTTCAGGGCGAGAGTGAGCATTAATCCGGATAAGCCTTGGTGGGACGTGAATCCCGAACTGTGGATGCAAGGGATGGCATCCTCACACTCGGCGACATCAACGCATACTGCTAGCATTCTGCCTGTAGTGTACAAGTCTTTTCAGTCACTTTCCACTCGAGGGCTGGTATGACTCAGCAAACCCAGGCTCCTACCTCAGGGGCATGCTGGAATTTTAACAAAGGTTTCTGCTCCAGACCCGCATGTAGATTCAAACACGAATGTTTGAAATGTGGAGGTAGACACCAGGTCATGCAATGCTTTTCGCTGTCCAGCCCGGCAGAGCAGTGGAGATCGGCCAAAGGTAGGGGGATGCCTGGTGCTCCTGTGCCAAAGGGCTCCTATGCCAATCAAGTTGGAGGGACTGTTACCTTGGTTGCGCATGTACCTGGATGGGACATAGTGCGGAAATGGGAATGGGGTTTCAAGGATGGGTTTCGCAAGGGTGAACAGGGGCCGAGAGCGAGGAGGTGGGTGGACAATTTGCAGTCCACCAAGGAACTGCCACAAGTGGTGGCTGCTAAAGTGTTGAAAGGGGTGTCTGAGGGCAGGATTGCTGGTCCATTTTACAACTAGCCCATGGAGAATCTGATGATTTCGCCTTTGGGAGTGTTACCTAAAAAGAGTAAAGGGGAATTCCGCCTCATACACCATTTTTCCTGGCCAGAAGGGCGTCGGTGAACGATTTCATCATGCAGGAGGATATGCGGGTGGTATTTGCATCAGTGGACGATGCCATTCGGCTTGTTCGTGGATATGGCAGAGGAGCTGACTTAGCTAAGTGTGACATCAAACTGGCTTTTAAGCTGCTGCCTATCCATCCTGAGGATTTTACCTTGCTGGGGATGGAACTGGACGGGGCAATCTATGTGCATTGAAACGGTTTCAACAGCTGGCTCAGGAGGTGGGCGTTCCTTTGGCTCTAGAAAAAACAGAGGGCCCCAGGCGGGAGTTGACATTCCTAGGGATAGAACTGGACACTGAGGCATTGGTGACTAAATTACCGGCTGGGAAAGTGGATGAGATTCTGGCCTTCCTGAAACTAGTCAGATCCATGCATAAAATTGAGTTGCCTATGGCTCAACAGCTCCTGGGTCTCCTTAATTTTGCATGCAGGGAGTTTCAGGGAGGGGCAGGACTTTTTGCAGGCACATGGGACTGGCAATGTCGGGAGCATCTCTCCCACATCACAGGATTCACATCTCAGTAGACGTGCAGGAGGACATCAGAGTGTGGGATAAATTCCTGATGAATTTCAATGGGGTCTCAATGACTTTCCGGGAGGAAGACACGATTTGGCAAGTCCGGATATTTTCTGACACAGCCAGGGCCTCTGGTTTCGGACTGTTCTGGGACGGTAGGTGGTGCGCAAAGGAATGACCAGCACAGTGGCTTGCTCAGGGAAGGAGCATTGCCTTTTTGGAATTTTTCCCACTGCTGGTGGCATTGACAGTGTGGGGAGACGAACTGGCCAACAGGACAGTGGTATTTCATGTGGATAACATGACAGTCGTGGACCTGGTCAACAGACAGAGGGGAAAAGGTCTGAGGGTATTGAGGCTACTGAGAAGTTTCATGCTTTGATGTTTAACTTTCAATATCGTTTTCAAAGCGGCGCATATTCCAAGGGTGAACATTGCTATGGCAGATTACGTGTCTCGTTCACAGTGGCTGCGGTTTTGCAGTTTGGTGCGAGGAGCAGAGCAGCAGAAGACAGCGGTCCCGGCACACATTTGGGAGTGGAGGGCGTGATGATCATTAGGTTGGTGGAGATGTCCTTAGCAGAATTCACTTGGAAGAGCTATGGCTGTGCACAGTTTGAGTTTCAGAATTTTGAAAGTTTCTAAGGGGATTTTTGGGTACAGGGTAGGAGCACATTGGAGTCCCGGGTTTTGCATTTTGGATTGTTTCTAATACAAAAGGATTTGTCTCCAGCCACAATTGGTGGTAAGTTGGCAGGTGTTTCTTTTTATGGCCAATTGTTTTTTTGCAATGATCTGGCCAAGGATGATATATTGGGAAGAATGTTGAAGAGCTGGGGTAAGGTTAGGTGGGAGATTGGCAAAGTTGTGATGGAAGCTATTACTTTTGATTTGTTATTGGAACTGCTGCATGTTTTGCCGGTTTGTTTTGTGGATGCGCATGAGCTTGCATTATTCAGGTTGTGCATGGTGTGGATGTTGTTTGGGGCATTCCGGGTGTCTGAACTTTTGGGGGTAGGAAGGGCTGTGGGCGTGAGAGGTGTGCTTTCATGGGGAGCACTTAGGTATCTGGCTTCGAAGGTCAAAGACTGATCAAATGAGGAGGGGGAAATGGGTGTGGTTGTGCTGCATGCCTGGTTTCGGAGTGGGTTGGTTTTAGGTCCCGGAGGGCGGCCATCGGGGTTGGCGTATTTAGTCACGCAGATGGGACAAAGCTCACAGCATTCCAGTTGTTGTCGGTACTGCGAATGGCATTATGGTGGATCGGGAGACAGGCGCAGTGCTATGTCACTCATTCTTTCCGAATAGGGGTGACAACAGCGGCAGATCATTTTGGTTAGGACTGGGCACAGATAAGGGGCTTTGGAAGGTGGTGATCTAAGTGTTGCGAGCGATATGTGCAGGCTTGATTGTGGTACCGTACTCAGTTGTAGGAGCTTGGGGGGTTTGTTCCAGGAGTGGGGGGAGCGGGGTTGGTATGTTTTTCTATTAACATTTGTTCTCTTAGTAGGTTGTGTGAATGGCCCCAGGAGTTCGAAAATGGTCACTTGGTAGGTCGGGCATTCATTCATACACTGGGTGGCGAAGTATGCTAAAAGGCAGATTTATGGACATTCCAAAGGAATGCCGAGTAGCCGTCATGAGGTGTTGCGGTAGGGGAAGAGCAAAATGAGATGGGGTGCCTTACTTCCTTTCTGAACATCTATGATGCTGAACAGGGAATGCCCGGATCTTTTATTGTTGCACCTGGGGGAGAATGATCTGGTGCGGCTCTCTGGGCTCACCCTACTGCAACATATGCAACGTGATTTGGAGTTGTTCTGTCAAAAGATGAATGGCACATGCATAGTCTGGACTGAGTTTGTGCCCAGGGGGAAATGGAGAGGGGCAATGAAACATAGGGCTATGGAAAAGGCTTGAAGGAAGCTCAATTGGGCAATGATGGTTTTTTGTTGGGTACATGACATTAAAGTACTGAAGCATGAAGGGATTACAGAAGAAGAAGCAGGTCTATTTAGGGATGACGGTGTGCACCTGTCTGAGTTGGGTAATGCATATTACCTTAAGGAGCTGCCCTTGATTGTGGGGGACTTGTGGGGCAAAAAGATGTGGCTCTGAGAGTCTGTGTAAGGGTGTGCAATGGTGCAGTGCATTCACTGGTGGGGCAGCAAAATGCCTAAAGGGTTTGTGCTGGGTGGCAGTAGATGGGGGAAGGTGGAGAGTCAGATGCAGGCCTGGCCCCCCTTCCAGGGGGGGAAAAGAAGTAGGTCAAGGATAGCAGTGTGGGTGATGCCCAGCAGGCTGGAGACGAAAGGAAAAGGGGGATGTGTGGGTGTATGGAAGTGGAAGATGGATGAACAAAGAAAAAGTGAGGGGAATGAGTGAAAAGGAAGATTGGGGAAAAGTTTCAAAGGGTGGGGCTTAAAAGTTAGAGTTCATTTGATCATGTTAAAATGTTATGTTGCTAAATGTAATTCTGTCCTAAGTAAATGGCCTTTTACACTATAATAAACTTGTGTCACTGACTGTGTCCCGAAGAGTGAGACATAGTCTAAAATGTAAACCGTATTTCTGATAGCGACTCCCACTGCAGATTCCTCACCTTGCTGTGAATTTCCCCAGGCGCCAGACTTGATTGGGACACTTCAATAGCAATTGGGGAATTTGTCATCATCTTCAAATATACTAGATCATGTTCAGAAAAGCTGTACCGGCGTTTTCTGGGACGGGTCGAGCCTCTGAATTTATAAAACTGTTGGATCCGGGTTTGACATCAGTGATATCACAGTGCTGGTGTGGAGCTCAGGCCTGTGGCATTAGTCTCTGTGCTGTGAAAGGCATCAGACATTGCACCAGGGCAGTACTCAGTGGCAACGTGTTCAATGAAGGGGCCAATCCCGGACGGGGGAACAAGGGGTGCAGGCAACGTAGAGGATGAATCTGTTGACAGGCTTCCGGCAGGCTGCCACATCAGATATTTGCCATTCGAAGGTGCTCCAGTGGAAACCGGTGGCTACTAAAACTGTTGCCCTGAGCCTCTCTCAGCTGATGGAGTTTTGCGCTGTAGCAGTCCCCTTGACGCGAAGTTGGAGCACAACTACTGGTGGAGTCCGTTATGAGGAACTTTTTCCTGAGGGAAACCTGTCTGTCAGAGGCAGCAGTGTTGGCTGTGGATCTGCATCGGAAGGTGCAGAAAGGCACTGATGTCAACGTGTGGAGTTATAGTGGTCTCAACATCACACTCAGACCTGAAGGACCTGTCACAGGGTCAGACGACGCCATCTGTCTGTGCGTAAGGGAATTGCTATTAAAAGTTCCTGGACCGAGTGCTGTGCCTGGGGAAATTCACAATGTGAGAAATCTGCACTAGAGTCTCTACCTGGAAAGGCATTACCAAAGGTAAGTGCCTGGTTCTTCAGACATAATGTACGAGTGTTTTAAATTAGTTGGAATGTTTTCCCCTCTGGGAAACTGAAGTAGACATGTTCATGCCACGAACCATGAACTAAATAGAATGTATTTTCTGCGATACAAATAGTAGGCATTTATTTATTGTTCAGGTAGTCGTAGATTAGACCTTTAGAAGCAAACCAATAAAATACATCAATAAGTGTACTTAGGAGCTCCATAAAGGATGAGCTGTGACGTCAGAACTCATAATCAAATCAAATAAAAGCTCACATCAACTAATAGTGCGAGATAAGATTTCACAGTAAATATGTAATTTGTATTTGCTCTTTTCAGGGGACTGCATTCCGCAGTCGCGCAAACGAATATCTCCTGAAATATAAACATGTGTCCTACACTGCAGGTCTCTTACCATCATAGCATGCCGGCAAAGGGAGCTTGCCGTCAAAGCATCGGGATGGCACCTTGTAGCTACAGCTGCTGGTCTGGTTGCGACAGAAAAATGTGACCGTTTCCAGGTGATGTACTAGCCCCTCTGGTATCTCGGTGATCCACAGCTTCTTCCCCTTGTATAGCACCCGGCTTCGCTGAGCTGTGATCTTACACCGGTCTGTGGGAGAAGGGCAGAGAGGGAGAGCAGAATAAGAACAGTGTGAGTACACCTGGGAATATGTGTCGCTGCGTCCACTCAGCATCCACCCATACATAACTGCACAATATGACATTGTAGCTTAAAGCTATCACTGGACTGCGCATTACCATATTATATTTTGGTATGCTTTGTTACACAAAGTTATGGAATGGTATGTTGTTCTATGCCCTGTTATAATATGGTATGTTAATAATATTTATTCAAACTATTATGCTAAATATGCTATGTTATGGACCATGTATAAAGTATGAGATTCCAAAACCAGGCATATTATTAGTGCCGGAGTCTCAGGCTGCCTAACATAACCCAGGAATGAGTGACATCACGACCTAGGCTCGAAAGATAAAAACGTTCAGGGTGCGCCTCAAAGAGAGATACCCATCAGCTGATGTGACCTGGAGAGTCTTTCAGCTGAAGCACTGGCTGCCTGTACAAACTGGGTTCTACCGCCAAGGCTCTCATTCGTAAACCTGGGAATCACGAATAAGAGTGGTCTTGTGCTCCTGCAAGAAATGCTAGGCCATACAGGCAGCCGTGAGGGCTGTCTTCTGTTGGACAATCAGTGCAGTGCCCACAGGAAAGGTGACATATGGTCTCTGTAGCAAATCCACCTTTTCTGCATAATCAGCCCAGATTGTTTACCTTTTTTTAGACCCTGTTTTTGTTGGCTTTAGGTCTCTGTGCATTTTATCAGTGCTAACCAGAAGCATAGTGGGTGTGTTGCCTCTCTAAAATGTACTGTTTATTGGCATTCCCTATTTGGACTATTTAACTTCCCCAAAAGTCACTTGTAAATGGCCCTTAAGTGCAACTATGGCATGGAACGTTAAATGCCTTTTTTGGGCTGCAATGTGTACATACACCACCAATAGCAATGACATAAATTTGTTTCTGCCAATAACACGATTGTACTCTGTCTAGACTAAAGTTAAAATGCACTGATGTGACATATAGCAGGGAAAATGCCTTTGCCATGTAGCAAAAGCTTATCTTTATATATTTATAAGTCACCTTTAAAATGTAGTTTGTAGGCCCACAGGGCAGGATGCTAAGCGAAAAAAGTAGGACGTAGTACATATTTAAAGGTTAGTGTGCCCTCACAGCGACACCCCCTTACCCCTCCAAAAGGCTGTTTTAATATATAAGCAAAGTTAGGCTTTTTGGGGATAGGTGAGATTTAAAAGTTTTACTTTTCACAGCCGCTTACGAAAGGGCTAGAAACATTCTTTAAAGTTATTTTGTACTTTTAAATCTGACTTCATGGAAGAGCAACATTATAAAAATGAAATTTAGGTTGCCTGAGCCAGAATTGGCTTATAACCAGTTCTGCAATCCATCACACCTCGAGAGCTGGAATACATTTCCTTGGATGGGAGATTTAACAACTCTGGCTCAGAGGACGATGGTGTGCCTCTGGGTCCAAGAAAGGCCAATAGGTGTTAACTGGTGATTAGCTAACTAGGTGTGGGCTGGAACAGTTGGAAAGAACTAAGCACAGTTTTATCTCTACCTATTTTGACTTGGAGATGCCAGGGAGGGGTTCTCCAATTAATTCAAGGACACCCCTTGACAGCCAATCCCTTGTTACAATAGGAGGGAAAACCACGTTTGCCACCCATCTATCACACTTTTAGAACTGGAATACACACCTTTGGCTGGGAGAGATAAAGGTTCTGGCTCAGAAGACAATGGAATGACTCTGGGCCCAGGAAAGGCCAATGGGTGTCATTATATTATGTGTATTTGTAAAGCACACTATGAACCACTGCTGCCCACTTACCAGGGGTTAGCTAGTGTGGAGTGGTCAGGAACAGTTGGTAGAGCGAAGGGCAGCTTTAGCACTACCTAGTTTGACTTAGGAATGCTGAGGAGGGTTATTCTGTTCATCTCTAGGTATTTTCATCCTCCTAGTCAGTTAGGCTCCTGCTACAAAAAGGAAAACTTGGTCTGACCCTATCAGAGATGGGAGTGGCCAAGAAGCTGACAGGCCTGCCTGGTGGCAGCCAGGTCCCACCAGCTTGGTACAGGGGCACCTGGGTCATTTTAGAGTAAAGCAAAGAGGAAGTGTTGCAGGATGTGAGGGACTACAAGACAATTGTTAGGAGCGAATTCCTCCAGTCTCTAGCTAGTGCACAGGATAAATCTGGCGCTTCCATGACCATCTCCTCTGAACATTCCTGGATCTGGGAAGGCTCCATCTGAAGAAGAATACCCTACTGGGAGAAGAATCTTTACTTCTGACTCCTGGCACCTACTGAAAAAAGCACTCACACAAGGACTCAAGAATTCCTGAATGCTGCTGGCACCCAGAGGCTAGAATTGCTCTTCAAGTTTCACTTTGTTCACCTCCTGCTTACATGCCTTAAGGACACAAAAAGCAGAAGAACTCTTGTCTCCAATGGGGCACAGCTGACTAAAGAGTAGTCTAAGGGCCTGATTTATATGTTGGCAAAAAGATTACACCAACCCTTCCTGCTAACATAATGGTCTGCCCTCCAAATTTAAAAGTGAGCAGACCTCAGTAAGGTGACGGTGTAGAGTACTCCGTTTCTGTCATGGTCAAACTTCTCTGACACCCCAAAGGAGTAACGGCCATTGGAAAATTGGTTATATATCCAGCCAACCAATTTATATGACATGTAGCACTTTTTACTGCCTGTCACCACCAGCAAAACCTTGGTGGTAAAGGGCAGTAAAAACATAAATATGCTCCCCCTTGATATAGGAGATGTCTCTCCCTGCGAAGGGGCATTGTTCTCAATTTGCGGTTTTGTGTTTGAAAATAAAAAAAAGCACTTTGTAACTTTGATGTATTGCTTCATCATATTTGAAGGAGCTTTTAGTCAAAGTTACAATGCATTCACTGGAACCGCCTTGATGGTGGTTCCTGTGAATACTAGAAATGTTTGCTGGCCCGATGGACATTTCTAAATGTGGCTTTCGGGACCTCTGCACGGACTCGGAGTAAAATACTCAGTTGCAGTGCTGGAGAATGGCTCAACCACTTATATTTAAATCAGGCCTAGAAGTCTGAAGGTAAAACTTTCGACTGGAGCAAACCGTTTGGTGTCTCTGACCTCCTCTCCACCACAGTTGGTTTGAAATGACACCTAGGTACTGGTATACAGTGAACTGTTGTTTTTCGATAGTGCCTAAAATTTTCTAGGTGCTTTTGCCTTAAACTTCAAAAATGCACATTGCTGGTTCCCCGTTACCAATTTTGATTAGCTTGGTGTTTTTGTGCTCTGAATTTTTCCTTTAATTTTCTCATATGGTTTGGGAATTTTATTGGGTTGTGTTCCTACTTCAAAATTGTTCCTTCTGCCTGAATTTAACATTCACTTCTCTGGGGGTTGCCTGCTGCTTGGGCTTATGCTACAAGGGGCTGCGCTGAGTATCTCTGTTTTCACCTAGCCAGAGTTAGTTTATTAAGTTGGTAGGGGTAGCCCTCTCAAATTAATAACCCCATTTCTGAAAGTCTTGCTGTTTCAAATGAATACGTTTCTGCCCGCCGGCCCAGCGGGGATCTCGGCTGCAACACGGGAGCCGGCTCCAAATGGAGCCGGCGGTGTTGCGGTGGTGCGACGGTGCAGTTGCATAGCAGACAGTAAAAAGCTACATGGGGCATGGGCAGTGCAGGGGCCCCGCGACTCCCTTTTCCGCCAGCCTTTTCATGGCAGTTCATACTGCCATGAAAAGGCTGGCGGGAGGGGGACTCGTAATCACCTGGTCGTAATCCCATGTGAAGCACCGCCAGCCTGTTGGTGGTGCTTCCGTCAAAACAGCCCTGGCGGTCTTTGACCGCCAGGCTTTTAATGAGGGCCTATGTCACAAGTGTGTCTGAAAAAGGATTAAATAGATGGAAGCTTGAGACTCACAAATTGTCAAACTGCAGCTATACCTCACTCTGGAAAGTTCACAACATGTTTTGCATGTTGTGACCAGGACAGAGGACTAAGGGTCTGTCATATGGGGACATAATCCAGGACGCTCAACAACACTCACCTGGAGCGTGTAGCACCAGTTTCTGCCTGACCCATGACCACTAGATCCTATGAGGTGAAGGAGATAACTTAGAAGGAGCAAGATCCAGTGGGGACCCCGTTGTGTGGATCTAGGGAGCTGAGTGTGAGGTTCTGGTCCGTTTGGCTGCTGGCCCATGTGACAAAGTCTTCAACCCACTTGCTGGGTGTAAGCTGCAGTGAAGAATAAGGGTTACCACCTGGGCGCTGCAAGAGAAGGAGGGTCGGTATTCAATACAGAGCTGTGACCTGAAGAGGGCCGTCACTGTATTCATGCCACCCGCGACCCTACTATGTCAGGTGGGGGCTGCGGTGGAGATAGAGAGCGCCCTCGTCCTGTACATGCTGCTGCGATTCTACCTGCATGGCAGGAGGAAGGAGGTCAAAAAGAGGAAGGCTATCATCCTGAATCCACTTGCAGCTGAGAGGACACTGTGGGTCGTGACCCTTGAAGAGTGAGATCTGGGAGCATCAGATACCTGCTTCCGGACCCTAGGAGAGTCTTACCACATCGGAGGAGCACCGAGATTGGCAGCGACCATGATCACAACTTCCCGCCGTCTGGGTGCATTCAGGATGCTGAGGTGCACCCGGGGACTATGAACCACCACTTTGCAAGTGCGGGTAAGATTGATAATCAGGCCTTAGGGTCCTTGTGAACTTGCTCTGATTGATGCGCTCCAGCGCAGCAACCTTTGCAACAGAACTCCCATAGAACTTCTGAGAGTTGAACACTATAGCAGGGTCTAGCTTCGATATCACCACATTTGAAAGGGGAATTACCATCACCCATACCTGTAAAAGTTGGACTGAAAGGCTGACCTGGGTAACACTAATGGGCTTTCCTCAAGCAGGCTAAGCATATTCGTTGCAGCATGTTGTATTGTACATTGTGTAGCAGATAAATACTCCTTTTTATATAAAAGCATGTATTTGACTTGACAATCATTTAATGAATTTTTGAGTTGTGAACCTATGCCTGCCTTACACCTACCTCCTCCTTGAGATGCCTTGGGCTACTCAAACCGCACTACCACTCAGAGGCAAGTGCTGAAAGGGTACTTGGCTCAGGTGCTTAGAGCCCATAGTTGCTTGGGCCCCAGAACATCAGGAGTAAAAGGCCTCAACCACCACAGTTGGGCCCAGTAACGTCTGCTTGCCCAGTGACCTTCTGAAAGAATTTTTGACATTGAGGGAAACAAACAGGTTGCTCTAAGCACTAGCCTCTGATAGGCACCTTCTCCTGTCAGCCTAAGTAATTTATGTTCATCAGTGTGGTATATTATGGTGACTCTGTTTACTGGTGCAGTTCAAACACTGTAGCAACAACTAAGGGCCTGATTTTGAGTTTGATGGATTTAATTTACTCCGTCAGGGCAATGGCGTAAAGTACCCACCCACCAAATTTAGAGATGTCTGCCAGTCCTGCAGACATCTCTTGAAAAGCCTGGAACCGCCATCACAGCAAACTTTCAATGTGTTTGAAGATACAAAATACAATGACCCCATTTCCATGGTAGTATTATTCCAATGGCGTTGGTGTTATTTTGAGGTTTCACTGTCCTTACCAACAGGTTTTACATGGCAATGACCGAGTGTGAAAACTTGACATTTGTTTGCCCACTCTAAATAGCAAGGCAGACAAAGGGAAAACATCTGAAGGCCCTTACTTTGTCAGGCCATTGGAGGTGTATGTCGGTGATGGAGGCAGAGTCGTCTCAGTTTCTGACATAGTTATGATCCACCTGACTCTAAGTGAAGCAGGCAGATCTTCCATTTGGGAGAGAAGGTGCTCTGTTGCGTTTGCAACAGAGTACCCCCTCTGCCAAACTATAAATATGGCCCTTAGTCCTTAAGTAATTTTACTCACTAACACAAACCTCAATCCAACTCTGTACAGTGTAAATTTGCTCAATTGTTGGCCGCATTCTTCTAACTATTAAGTAGTATCTTACAATCTTCACCCTTTCCTCGTGGCCACTTAAGGTTCAGACAATGAGGGAATCTTCTGTCTCGGCACGGTGGAATGTCATGTACAGCATGTTTCACTTTTAATGTTTTATGGCAGTCTTGAATCAGTAATTTGCTGAAGGTTTCTTACAGATGTTCATCTATAAAGTGCCCATGTTTAAAGCTCAGAGGCTTCACATGTTTCGCTGAGGCTTCTTGGGATCGACATACTGCAGGTATTGTTGCTGGCTTGAGTATCCTAAGGCCTCTTCTGGATCCAAACCCCAGTCAGAAACTCTGTAATTATCGACCATGTTGATCAGACAACGGATTATTTAGATCTATTTACCAAAAATGTGGGTGGTGTTATGATACATCCAATTGTTTTGTCCTACATAGGCTTGTCCTGCTGAAGCTTGTGTAAAAAACTCTCCTCTTATTGGTTAATGTCATGAAAGGCCGTACAAATTCTGATTTAATTTGATTGTAAGAGTTGTCGGCTCTAATGGTTGGTGGCGGTTCAGAGGCAATCAGCCATGCAGAACTCAAAGAATGGTCATCGTATCGCTGTAGAAATGAAATCTAAGAACCACCCACCCCTGTCCACACAACACTCTTTGTTACCTCTACACGCTGGCAGCGCTGACCACTGGCCATTTGCTTGGCAGGACACTTTGTTGGGCCCGTCCAGGAAGAAGTTCCTCTTGCACAAGTAGTAGATGACCTCGTACACCCTGTACTGCAACTTCTCAACTGCTACTAGGTACCCATTGGTGATCTCATCCGGAGGGGGGCAGAAAAGCTCTAAAACAATGTGCGGCAATATATGAGAGAGAACCAATGACACTTTAATTTGTACAACTGTGACCAAAGACATTAAACACAGCACTGACTCCTCAGAGGCCATCCTTATTTGCTGCAGTAGTCCAGACACCTATAGAGCATGCACCCCCTGTACTATCCGCAGGCTTTCAATAACCTTTGTTATTCAGTTCAAGTTTGATCGATTGGCTATAGGTACTTCAGTGGTAGGGCTGGCTACTAGAGTGTATCATTCCATAGGCAGTGACTGAATTTGAAATATGAAAATGCCAGCACTCACCATCCCAGAGTACTTATTTGTAACTGAAAAGTTCCGCTACACTCGCATTGACTGTATTGCATCACCTTCATAGAAGTGTTGGTGCTCATCCTTTCGAATTGAACAGTTGCAGGTGTTCAGTACCTGACCGCACCACCCCATTTAAAGCACTGGGTATAGGGTCACAAATCATGTCACAGAAAAAGGCCTAGTTCCTTGTGCGCATATGTTACAAAGCTTTTTTTTTTCTAATTGGACCACATGTGATTCACATGTGGGCCCATTAGAAAAAGGGTATATTTTAACACATATCCCTTTGTTTATTTGGGAAAATGAACAGTGCTGAAAACATGCCTAACAGACCACGTTTATTGTATGGAAAAGGTAATGGGCATTTTCAAGATGAATGAAGAAGCCAATTGCATTACAGTTTCTATAGCTTCATCTATGGTAAACCAGCACAGGACCTGGGAATGGCATTTTTTAAGCAAGAAAGGTTCCTTTTGCCTTGCCACCAGCCAGATGGGAGGCCCTTTGCAAAGCAAAATGTGATACAGCATGCTGGATTTTTATCACCTTCCAGGCGAGATTTTGAATAACATACCGACCAGTCCAATATCCAAGTACACAAGGACACACCGGCTGAAAAGCTCCACATTGGCATTGTTGACGGAAAGCCTTATCCTCGCCCTAAACAAGTCCAAAGACAGGAGAAACAAAGATAGCTCTATTGCATTTTGAACTACCCAAAGCTTTGGCAAAATACGACCCAGAAAGCTCTCTCCACAAATAAGAGGTCAAAAGTCCCCTTGACATGGCACTTAAAGCTGTCTCCTTCATAAAATTCACTATTATTACCAGTACCAGTAGAACAGTTATAATTCCGGCCAATGATAAAGATGTGCCAGCCTTTGATTAACTTTCCATAATCTTAAACAAGCCAAACAAATCCCTGCTTCTCCCCAGCACCAACCTCTGTATGAAGTGTTAGGATGGGTGTGGCGATTAACACAATACCGGCTCCATTAACACCAACCCAAAGCCTACAACCTCATTCTTATGTTGCTTCCCTGAGTTTTCTCCATGAACCACCCTCATAGCAAGCTTACACTCAACCCCTCCTAAGCACCACCTCTTATCACCAAGGTAACCACAATCAAGTGCTGGAATGCTCTCAAGAATTTGATCAAGAGCAACTCTTCTCTGAAAAGCAGCCTTCCCACAGAACAGGATCTCATTAACATCCTCTCTGCCCAAAAGCACACCCTGCTATGAGCCAAGGTCAACTGCCATACAATTGGTTTTGCACCATTCAACATTAATGCTGCCACAGTGTATGATTACCTTCCCCACAGATCAAAAAAATATCTATAGAAAGGGTAATAGGAGTAACTCAGTAAAACTAGTCTACACTGTTAAGTTAACCTGCACAGGACTATCTAACACAGGAGATCCTGGGATCAAATATTGAGTGGCTCACAGCACAATCAACCACAACAACATCTTCATCTCAGTGGAGATCTAACACCTTTAGGATCCTATACTGCGTTCTTGGATCAACTCCTTGAATTGACCTCCAACTGCAGACTGTGGCCAAAAAAAGCATGATCAGAGAAGACTTTAACTTGTGACACAATGAAGCTTTGCCAAAATTAGCAATGTATAAAAATATGTAGGATCTACAATTGTGCCAAGTAAAGAGAGGCACAACATACAGAGTAAAACACACTGTCATCAAAGCGCACACACAACATACAAACCTTGGACATACTGATTCAGTTACAGATATGGCTGGAACATTTGCTTATCACCATCCACTTCCGAGAGCCCCTATACTACTCTGTACTGACTGAAGGATGGGCACACAAGATACTCTACTTTGATACTTTTAGAAATTTCAGCTCTGTGGCATGTGAGGAAGCCCACATGGTAAGACAAATCCAGTGATGATGCAGATTCTGCAGCCACGCTAAAGAATCTTGACCACAGTATTCATCACACTGGCCTAGCTTACCAACAGAGATCAGGGAAACCAAAGCTGAGCACGAAGTTCAATAGCAAACTAAGTTGAAACAAACCTGTCACAACTTGGTATTCCACAAGTCAGTGACTGAAGAAGAAATGATTTCCTATTAGACACAAATGAGGGGGCACCAAAAGTCAGCCAGGGTGGCAAAAAGGCCCACACATTTGAGAGAAAGACGCAAATTTGATAAAGCTTAGTGTATTAATCAATGGCCCTTTACATTTAAGTGGACCCCAAAGTCAAATGTTCAGATCCTGGCAAGTATTATTGATTTTTTCATATTTCTAGGTCAGTGACGTATACCAGGTGAAGCTGAGTTAAAATAATTGCATCACAAATGTTCATCATGGATAATGGAGCTTTGTAGTAACAGGTATACAATATTACAAATGAATGAGTCTTTCTCTCAGATCTGAAGCAGGAACTATAATACACACTCTCTGACATGGTAGGATCCAGATTTTGTGGTGATGGAGTAATACACCAGAACAGAGTATCATAATAATCCAATTATTATCTCACTACCGTCTGAATTAACACATGTAAATCAGAGGTGCCTCAGAAATAAGATTCCCCAGTAGCTGACCTATTGGACTTCCAGTTTCTTACTTGCAGGTTACATATGAGGCCAAAAAATCCTTCAATGCATTAGAAAACATTCCTGTTTCACTATAGCATGAATACATCAGTCAAAAGATATATATTGAGAAGTTCTCTATCTTTAAAGTTAAGAGTTCCAAATAGGCCTGTCCTCTTGGATCCTTATAGAGATAAAGTGTACGATCCTTGAGGTGGTCAACAGGTACAATAGGCCCACTCAAAGAGTATGTGCCGGCTTATAGCAGAGAGGCATAATAACAGTCATCATGGTGGAGAACCAATTAAAACCACTGCTGGCTGGCAATAAAGTGGACACTTTCCTCTCATCTCTCTGACTAGACAGGAGCATCCTCCCCCACCCCCCCGGCAGCACAGCATCTGCAAAACTTTTACAAGAAAACGATAATAAACTATGTTTATTATTGTTTTCTTGTAAAAGGGGCGGGGCCACAGGTGATGACAGGGACGGAGGGGGATTGCACAGCACTCCCCCTCAGTGCTCATGTATGTTTGGACGGCCGTCTCGGGCCGGCCAAACACACATGCGCACTAGGCTCTCTCCGACCCAGCACTGTGTTGCGGGGTTGGAGACAGCACGCAGAGACTCACACTCTGCAACGGAGTGCCCTGGCTGGGCGCTCCATCGAATCCTAACTCTGCTTTCATGCTGCCAGCAGCATGAAAGCAGCGTTACGATTGGACGTAGTGCAGGCTGGGAACCTCTGCCTGCAGTGGAGGACCGAGGAGCGGATCGGAGCAGCGTAGCAAGAAAGGTAAGTTTAAAAAAAAAAGATTATATATATTTTTATGTCGTCCCCTCCCCCTGCCACGTTTCGCCCCACCCCACCCCTTTTTCCTCCAGTGAGCTGCCACTGTAACTATAGGGAGTTGTGCCCCTCCTCCATAAACATTAGAGAGGCTGATGCTAACATAGTGATATTTGCCATCATTTGTAAAAAGGAGGAGTCATGGGCATCTATGGAGCCAAACACAAGAGAGTTAGAAAGACTCCTGTGGACGCAGGGCATGACTGAAAATCAAAGTAACTTACGTCTACAAGCGGGTGCAGCAGGGGACCATGTCAGGTTTTCTTGACATGTTCTGACAGCAGATCCTTCCAGGGCATATCTGTGACATGTGAAAAGGGTGGCATATGTTAGTAAGTACCTTCACGTGCCTGAAGACCAGAGATAGACATGAGCTGTACGGTATACATTTGAACATCACACCTCGCCCCGCACTTGCCATGAGGGCATACACAACTCCTATGCACCACGTGAGAGCAACCTTTCCAGCTTTTCCACTACCCTTCACGGACTACTTTTCAGCACCTGAGGAGCACTATGATGCTGCACATTCATTTGTGGAACATACAGTGTGCTGGGCAGCAGCTATCTGACCTACTGTTTTTTACTGTGCAGACAACTACTACACCAAACTAATTACTAATACCACACATCGACATTGCCATGTTTAGGAATTGATCTTTAAGGAGCAAGGGAGTGGGCACCTCAAAGTGTCTTCTTTCGTTTACAGAAATGAGTTGACTGTAATCTCAACACACATATAGACATTTATGGTGGATTTGGTTCTGCTCTTTTGCATTTATTGGGATTTTGTTTACGTCAGGATCAGGTTTTGGGGTTTAGGCTCATCTGAACACAATCAAGGGAAGAGTTGTGATTGAACTGAGTGTACTGTATAATAGAGATACTATGTCCTGATCCCTGATTTGTTGATCCCTGTCCAACAAAGTGTCAAAGGCTATTCTGCTTAGCTCTGTTTCCAGCCAGAGGCAAGTAATAGTCGAATCATCACAATTGTGTTTGGGCTGGTTGTCCCAAATCTCTACTTCCGCCTTACGCCATCTATATGAGGTCCTCCCAATGCCCTCTTTATCTTACCACCTCCTCGTCTCTTGAAAACGCTGTCTGTGTCCATGTCTACCGTGAATAATTTCACTTCTAGTACCAGGGTTCACTCACCCTTCCTTGCAGAAATACTGGACAGAACTTCCAACCCGGAAGGAGAAGCCGTTGTAAAATCCACTCTCAATCCTCTCAGGCGGGTCGCAGGAGGCGGAGGCATTTAGATCTTCTGCAAGAAAAATACACATATACCATCATAGGACATTGAATCAAAGGACAGGCAGACTCTTCCCTCCTTAACAATAACATGTTCTCTTAACACAAAGACCTAGAAACACATGTAATGCTAGATTTGCAATAATGTGTTCTGGAAGGAGGTACTTTCTGGAATCCTACACCTCACTGGAAAAGTAAACAACATTTGCTTGTTCAATAGCATCAAAAGTAATTAGGCTCCGAAATATGCAGGCATCACATCATTATGCAGACATTCCCACAACTAAAGTGAACACAGTGTGGTCATTTTGAAGATGAAGGTAAGGGCTTTTGTCTGTTTATAATGGGCCATGAAGTATGTCATAATGTAAAGTAAACGGGGCATCTACTAAGTGGAAGACAAGAAAGATTACCGATCACTACTTGTTTATACTGAAATATGGCATTAAAGAAATTCGTACCTTCACAAGGCATTGCCTGACTCCATTTTCTGTCCCCTTGACAGCGAATGAGTGCTGCGTCCTCTCCGTCAGCCATCTTGAATCCAGAATGGCAATCCACTTTCATCTGAGCTCCAAAGAACTTGGATTGGGTCACCAAACTTGTGTCTGCATTTTCAAGTGTCAAGGGCCATGGGCAGCTGCGAGCTAAAATGCAAACAATTTCACGCGATATGGTTCTGTTTAACAAGTACACTTGTGCAGTGACATCTGTGTGCCTCTTTGTTTTTGTTAAGTACTGCATCACCCACCAATACACATATTTAATCAATTACGCATGCTGTCTTTTGCTAACTCTGAACCATAAACAGCAAATTATTGCTTTATTTTGCTTATAAGTAAGATAATTTGTCAGTAGATAAAATATTAGTCTCTGAAGGCCTTTAGATGTGCTGCCAAAAGCTCAGGCTGTGAGTATCCTTCTCATACATTTAAATTCGAGGTTGCCATTTACCAAAATCTTCATGATATCGTTTTTGGTAGTAGGGAAAGAGTAGTACTGAAACCACCCTCCTAACGATCATGAAGGAGCTAAAAATGGTGATGGACCAGGGAGGAGTCACTGCTATTATCCTCCTTGAGTTGAGTGTGTCGATTGATCAGGTTGACCGAGAAATACTTATACAAAGAATGAGTGAAGCTGGAATAAAGAATGTCTCTCTTAATTGGCTCAACTTCTTTTTAAAAGACTAGTCATATCAAGTGTATGAATTCACATGATTTTTGGACGTTTTTCCTCTGAAATGCAGGGCACTGCAGGGCTCCCTCCCTTAGCTCCACACTTTTTAACTTATGCATGTGCTCGCTAGCTGACATTGTGCAGGAATTTGGGTTGTCGATCATTTCGTATGTCAATGATACACAACTGGTCATCTCCCTTACACCTGGGAAAGGATTACATTACCAGCAATTGTCTCCCTGCCTAGAAAATGTTGCCAGATGGATGGCAAACTGCTGTTTCAATCTTACTGCAGAAAAGACAGAGCTGATGATTCTGGAGAATAGACCAGACCCTCAACCATCTCTAGAAAGGCCATGGTGTTTGGGCAAACCACCTACCCCTTCCTCAGCCATCAAAAGCTTAGGTATGTGGCTGGACAGTTCCCTTTTTATGGATGCACTGGCAAAAAATCTTGCAGCAACCTGATTTAGCATTCTTATAACTCTTACCAAAATGTGAGATCTTTTACTCATTTTGCCCAGAAGAATTTCAATCCAATCTCTAGTTCTCTCTTGATTGGACTATAGGAACTCTATACATTGGTTCCCCCAAATATGTTATGAAAAGACTCCAGGTCATCCAAAATGAGGAAGCAAGGACTCTACCCAATATCCAAAAACATGCTTTGGCTATAAATGTGTTGGATTCTCTCCATTGGCTGCCCATCAAGGAAAGGATCAAATTCAAACCGTTATGTCTGGCATTGTCTGGCATGGCACCCTTGACACCATACATCACTAGTAGGGCACTAAGATTCTCTACCGCCTGACTCCTGACGGTACCTCGCATTCACAGAACTAGATGAGGCAGTAGATCCTTTTCATATCTTATTCCTAAACTTTGGAACTCACTGTCCATGGAATTACGAAGTTTAGACAGTGAGGCATGGCTTAGGAAACAGCTTAAAGCCTGACTCTACCCTTACTAACCAAGACCTCTTCATATGGACCCCTGTTAGCTCAGGTGCAACGCTACGGATCATTCAATGCTGGGAAGCCTTCAGGTAGCCATGCGGTCTAGAAGTTAGAAGAGAATAGAATAAAATAGAATAGAATGATTAAAATGTTAGTACAAGTTGTAGTCCATGGCAGAGATTTGGGAACTGGACAGCTTAAGTAGATTGAAACTTGTGATAGAGTGCTTGTGTTATCTTGCTCAAACCTATGAGGAAAAGCGCAAAAGGATGTCATAATGTCACATGAGGTTTTAATTTGTTTTATTATTATTTAGTACTGTAAATAGTGTGCACACTTAACTCAAATCCATAGTCACATTAAGACATGTTATGAAGGGCCACTTCAAGCCTTAAGGCACAAGACCAACAAATAGAATGACGCAATTCATGTTTTTGACAGTAAAGGAACACCTACAATGCACCATCGCTATAATTCATAGTGCAATACAACTCTCAAATCAATAAATATCCCTTCAGTGCCAAAATGAGTACTAACAGTCAGCAAGACCGTGTAACCCTTACTAGGAAGTCATCACAATTCACAATTCTTTAGTTTGCTTAAATGGCATCAGAAGCGTCAGCCTCAATCCCTCCTCTGTGGACTAGAGTAAAATGCTTGAAGCACATTTTCTTGCCAAAGGAATCGCTAGTAGTATGGACTGGGAACTTGGAAGGGTGTACTGGTGTGTACAGATTTCAAAGTTACTAGTTGCATAAGGAGAAAGGGCCCATGTGACCGATTTCAATAGAAAACAGGAACTCCAACTCAATTTGTGTTGGTAATGTCAGCAGCTGACCCTCTCATTGTACTAGTGCTTAAACTTCCCCAGTCCTGGATGTGCCTACTGGCTGACCGTAAGGCAGCTTGTTGCCAGGGACAATGGCTGGCCTTTAGCATGTGCAAGCTGGGCTCACGCCCAGGGCGCAGTAGTCCCACCATGACTTAGGTTCAAATAAAAGTATGTTTAAACACTTTTTCTGAAGATTGCTGGCATCCTTGTCTGCCTTGGCTGTGTGTTTTTTTTATGGCTCTCCTTAATCTTTCCACCACTTACCTTACTCCTCTAAAATGTGCAGTAGATAGACAGCTAAAGAGGACAAGTGGAAGGGGGAGACACAATTTGGTGTCGCCCACGGCGCTGTCTGAGCAAAGATCAAC
The DNA here is from genome assembly GCF_031143425.1 of Pleurodeles waltl. Classification (NCBI taxonomy): domain Eukaryota; kingdom Metazoa; phylum Chordata; class Amphibia; order Caudata; family Salamandridae; genus Pleurodeles; species Pleurodeles waltl. Next base: position 1,325,611,792 of record NC_090446.1, on the reverse strand, counting down.
CCTACCACGGAGTTTCACCAGTAAAAATGAATGCATCTGATTGAAAGCCTAAATTAAGGACCACAAAATAGGACTGAAAACAGTATAGTAATCAATGTTTTCATATGGATGACTCTTCCTGTTTAGAAAATGTGCAATTTAGGACTCATTTGGGAAAGAAAAATCAATCCTAGCTGAGGAGACACTCCATTAATGGCAAACTATTTTCGGCCTGGACAGGTTTGCAAAGAGATGTCCAAGGTGGTTGACACAAACAGCAAGAATTTGTATTTTCATTAATCTGCAAAGAAAATGCTTACATTTACTCTTTGATCCAGCTGCTCAAATATTCAGTTAATGACCACCATGGAAGACTTCCTTAGACACCATTACAAAATTTCTCTTTATTCTACTCAAATGCCTCTCACATCCTCTAGGAAGAACTGGGTGAGATTTTCTTTTTACAAGATTTCCTGGGTTTGAGCTGCATTCCCCTTGAACTTTCTGCCTCAACTTCTGTGAGATACAAAAGACATGCTCCTCTTTCACAAAAATATAAACACATGCTGCATGCACAAAAGTTTTGTCTACTCTCTTGTTTTTTATTTGTCGCCTTCTATTTTGGTAAGTTGTCACAGTGTCCCCACCACAAAAAGGGGCCCTGGGTTTCGAAGGAAATCAGCAGTGAAGGCGGTGAATCAAGCAAGGAGCATAACAAAAGAACCATGATCGATCAGCAGGTCCATACCCCTTCAATTCAATTAGATATTTTAGTATTTTAAAGGATAACTAGTCAGATTGGATACATTGATTGGATTCCAAATCAGGCAAAAGGGTTAGAAGAAGAAACATAAAGGCAGCAATTAGTACCTCTCTGAGCCACTAAATGATGACCCCCATCTAAATGGAGGGTGTTGCACAGTGATACAAAACTGCATTTTCATGGGCTGTGCACTCAATTTGATTCTGTGGCTAGAATGTTTTTGAAGGACTTAACTGTGAGTGGGGAGAAGGGATAGGATGGTGTCTGGGTAGTTATAGGAAATGTGGTATTTTACTGTCAAAAACCTGACAGTAGCTATGGTTTTTGCAAAGTATCTTCTAGGGTTCTTTCACACACTGGCAGGTGAATTCCAACCAAGCCCTACAATGTATCTATGTAATTTGTAATCTTATAAAGTTAGAGTGCGATTGAGCAATATCTCTTATACAACCCCAATCACAAAACTTCTCCAGAATCAATAAATCAATTAAACAGGATTTATAAAGAACAGCTAATCACTCGTAAGGTTATCCAGGCACTGAGGTCCAAGCTGCGCAGGTGGCATCAGTTGACTAGCCAGGTCTTGAGTCCCCTTCTGAATTTCTGAAGAGAGACTGAAGTCCAGAGATGGAGGGGGACATTGCTACGAGGTAGAAGAAGGAGTGCCTTCCGCTGGTGCTTCGGCGAATGCAGGGCGTGTGAGCAAGGGAGAGGGAGACAGATTGCAGGAGTTTGGATGGTTGGTGGAAGCTTAGGTGGTGGTTGATGTATGCAGGTCCTTGGTTGTGCAGGGCTTTGTAGGCCTGAGTCTGAATGTTGAATTGGCATCTCTTGTGGACGGGGAGCTAATGGAGTTTCCTCAGGTAAGGGGTGATGTGGGTCCATCTGGGGAAGTCGAGGATGAGTCTGGCCGCTAAGTCCTGAAGATCTGCAGTCTTTTCAGGAGGTGTGTGGTAATTCCTGCATATAGTGCATTGTCTTAGGAGGAGCTCCCTTTCCAACAGGCCACCAGGAATCATTCCACGGAGAGGTGCTGTTCCTGAAGATCAGTACTTCAGTCTTGTCCGTGTTAAGCTTGAGACAGTTGTTTCACATCCAGTTGACATTGCTGGTCATGCACCGGTGGAAGTTGGCCCTTGTGGTGGAAGGGTCTTTGGAAAGAGAGAGGATGAGCTGGGTGTTGTCTGCGCAGGAACTGATGTGCAGTCCATGATTTTTTTACAATGTTGGCCAGGGGGGTCATGTAGCTGTTGAACAAAGTAGGGCTTAGGGATGAAGGTTGGGGATGCTGCAGATGATGTTCTTGGGCTCCTAGGTGAATGGTGGATGTTGGATCCTCTGTGTTCTTCTGGTGGCGAAGGATGCAATCCATTTGAGGGTGTCCCCTTGAATTCTGATTTGATGAAGACTCTTGATCAAGGTGTAGTGGGACACAGTGTTTAAGGCTGCTGAGAGGTCCAGGAGGATCAGGGCAGCCACCTCTCCATGGTCTAGGAGTGTTCTGATGTTGTACGTGGCTGCGATCAGGGCAGTTTCGGTGCTGTGGTTCGTGCGGAATCCGGATTGGGATGCATCCAGAAGATCGTTGTTTTTGAGGTATTCTATGAGTTGGCAGTTGGCCTTTTCGAGATTTTGGTGGGAAAGGGGTGCAGGGAGATGGGGCAGTAGTTTTTTAGCTCCTCGGTGTTCACAGGCAGTTTCTTGAGGAGGGGTTTCACTTTTGCATGCTTCCACTCATCTGGGAATGTGGCCGAGGTGATGGATGTGTTGAAGATGGCTGTGACCTTATTGCTGATGGGCTTGTTGCTGAGGATGAACATGTGGTGGGTACAAGGGTCGATGGGTGCTCCTGAGTGGTGCTCTGTGTGGTGAGCTGGTCCCAGGAGGTGAAATGGTGGTCAGAGGTTGTGACTGAGGGAGCAAGGAGGCTGCGGATGTGTGCGGCGGTGGGCGGAGGTTTGAAGTTTTTGAAGATGGTGAAGATCTTGATGTTAAAGAAGTCCGCCAAGGTGTCGTAGAGTTCCTAGAAGGGGTTGATGGTGTTTTCAGTCACTGAGGATTTGGAGAACTCCTTGACGAGTTGAAGAGTTCTTTGCTGTGGTTGACGATAGCTTTGATGCAGTTGGCTAGGGCGTTCCTACTCGTCTCTTCCAGGGGTCATCGAGCGATGTCCTGAAGGTGGTCTGGTCGGTGCACAATTTTCTTTACAGTTGCTTGTATTTGTGTTTTGAGGTTCTCAGTTCTGGGGTGTACCAGCTAGTATGTTTGGTAGGTCTCTTGAGTTTGGTGGGTTTGATGGGGGTGACTCTGTCAGGTGGTGAATAAAGTTCAATGAGTACAATTATGATCAGATTTTATGAGTTCAGTTTTCAGGTTTTTGGTCTAAATCACATGTACTTTGATTCATCTCTCAGGTTTGAGTTTAGTTGGTTCTAGAGTCTGAGCACAAAAGTATCGGCCTCTATTTTTCAAATGTTTGATGGTTGAAATATGTGACTGGCATTGATTGAAAACCCAAACCGAGTGAGTGTGGCCACTTCTATAATGCGACACTGGTCTCTTGACACTTACTTTCTGTTCTATTTTTTCCCAGACAGCATAACACTGGTGTTCAGTTTACCCCTTAAATTGGCAAGGAATGGATGAAGAGTGGTTAAGTATTTTTGCCAGGGTCAAGTGATGTTGATATAGTGGGGACAGCTTGGAGCAGAGCTTTCCAGGATCAATGGGCAGCAACATAGGAGCTCTTGACACACAGTACACAACACTGCTCGGGTTCCATCTGCCCTCCCTCTACTGCAATGACATTTCTCACCACATTTACAGCTCTCTGTCAGCAGCCATGGCCCGTTCTCAGCCCTTTGGGGCTGAGGGGCCATGCCCCCTCACCTTTTGCCCCACAATAAGAGTGTCAGCCTGACAGATACTCCTCATTTTCAGGTCAGGCAGCCAGGAGCTAGACATGCACTATTTGGGCAGGCTCCTGGCTGCCTGAGCTGAACTTTGCTGGGCTGAGGAAGGCACAACTCCTGTGGGTGTGACCTCTTCAGCTCAGCAAAAGTCCTTGAGGCCCTCCCCCTCAGTGAGGAAGGATAGTGTCACCCATTGACTGCAACCTAGGCTCTTCAGTTTTAAGACCTGAGGCGCTCAGGGCGAGAACCAATCAGTGACACATCGTCACAGAGTGGGATGGGTTCAGAAGTCTCACTGACTCCATCCCACTCTGTGATGAGGATGGGCCTGCTGCCTTCCCTCATTAGATGACCTAAGGTGAGTAGCCCCATGTAATGGCAGTCATTTTTGTTCTTCAGAAGCAAACTCCTAAAGTAATTTATGTGTAATATAAAAAAACAATGACCTTGACATCTATGAGGCTTTTCACCGTGAGCATGTCACTGCTTTTTTTTTCTTTTCACGATTGAATTGGTTTGCATGATGGTCACACAAAGGAGAAAACAGGGCCGGATGTAAGGAGGGCCTTCTAATAAGTGGGATGAAGCGGTCCCCTGGAGGATACCCCCCTACAAGCGATTACCAACACCTGCTGAGGCTCTGCCATTCAAAACTCAGGGATTTCCTCAACTATAGAAAGGAATCTATGGAACAATGCGTGATGCATTATGAGACATTCTCTGATTTACAGCTAAATACTTGTTTCTGCCCCACATTTTGAAAGAGGCGGTGAAAGGGTTGGTTTTGGAACAACCTTTGGCAATCATTAAGGAAGGGAAGGGATAAAGTTAAAATGAAGCACACCATTCATTTCACAAAAATAAATGAGTAAAGTCTCTTTGATGGCATAAACAAGAATCTCCTCTATGCATCAACGTATCTCACCAGTCCCAGAGATCCAATGGTTTCTCGGTCGCTCTGCTTTGCCCTTTGCATGCAGGGACTTGTAGTGATCAATGCGAAAAGCAGACTTTTGAGAACGTAGAAGGTAAAGCAGGACTGGATGAGTGACACATACTTGAGATGGAACACCTTTGGATTCTTTTAACCAATGTCCCATTTTAAAATTGTACTTTACATTTACATTTGTAAACAATTAAAAAAATACCAAAGTTCCCTGGTTCATGAGTTTCAAGTTGCAGAACTTGCCCGTCATACTGAGTAGACTCAGTTGGGTATGTCCACCACTCTGGCCCTACCTGGCAGGACGCAGCTCATGCCGCAGTCGCCATCACACATGCAGCGTCTCTTTCCCGAGCAGTCCCTGTCCTGGAGGCAGGACCTCAGGCACGTCTGACCTCGCCCGGCAGTCAGGTCCTCTCTTCTTGGCGGGCAAGTTTCTGGAACCTCTGTGGGGAAAAAGAGTCACCTTCCATGAGTCCATCCTTGATATTGAGAGAAGTGACTTCGTAAATGCTTTGTTGTAGTCAATGCAAAAAGGTCCGGTTACAATTAGAAAATTGGTGAATATTTCTACAGGTGAAATTCTGTATAATCGACAACTATACAGTTTCGTGAAATAGCAGCATGAACAAACGCTGCACATTACTCCACTGGCAATAAATGCCTCATTCAAACTTAACTTAGGTGTAAACTCTATTACAAAAGTAAAAGCAGATCGATTTGTTTCTGCAAAAGGAAAACGATTTAGACAAAGTATAACACAATTCATACTTCAGTTTAACACAAAAACTTTACTTAAGGATATGAATGGTACAAGGGCAGGAAACTGTAGCTTCCATAGCATTGACCCCCTACGCTGCCACTGTTGATCACGCAGTGTCCCTCAAGCTCACACACTGTCCCAAGCTTCACTGTAGCTCACACATTGTTGCCTGGTCTGTCACTCCACCTCACTCACTGTCCACCCCATTTCAGGAGTCCACTTTCACTTAGGAAAATATAAAATCCTGAGCTCCTTCAAAAATACTTCCTGTTCATAGGTTACCTGTAATGAAAAGTGAATGACTTGGTTCTCAATACCTTGTTACATCTCATCATCAGGCTGGCCAGCACCTGCCTCTTGATGGGATCCTCCCTCTTCCTTCAGGCATGCTACCAGGGCCCCAAACTAAAAAACCCTTGTCCCACCCTGACAATATTTCCATCTACTGACCTATCTCAGGCCTCTCCTGTGAAACAGATGAACTATTTATTATTTTCTTCACACCTGCAATTAAGTGGCCTTCTCGGTGACTACTAATTGTTTTTCAGACCCCACAGGATAATCACTTTATTCTTCTAAATATCAGAAATATCATTATAATCCATGGTCGAAGGCTTACCCTGTTCTTTCATTTTATTTGACATCATTGACCAGAAGGGGCTATTTGAAGGTCTGTCACATTCAGCAGGTATCAGAAGAACAGCACTATCCTTTTTCACCTCTTTTCTAGAAACACACGCCGGCCAGCTCAAACGGGTTTATTCTTCTCCAGATCTTGCAGCATCACATGTTGATACCCCAGGGATCTCCAATTCCCCCAGCTCTATAAAACACTTAGGGGCATATTTATAATTTTTGATGCAAAACTGCACTAACGCAGTTTTGCATCAAAAGGTTTACACCATTCCTGAGCAACAGCCGGGCGCCATATTTCTGGAATGGTGCACGACGGTGCAAAGGGTGGGCTAGCATAAAAATAAATGACGTTAGCAGGGAGGTGGGTGGCGGTACAGGAGAAGGGGGTTTTGCACCAAAAATGGCTTTGGCTGGTTATAGGGCAAAAAAATGCCTCTAACCAGCCTAGCATCATTTTTTGATGCAAAACCATCCATACCACATGAATTCTGTTTTAGAAAAGACAGGAGTCATGCCAACCACCCCAATGGCCAGCTCACGGAACCAGTCTCCCCTAGGCATGGCAATTGCACCCTGTGCCATGCAGGGGGCCCCAAATTGGGCTCCTGAAGGCACTTTCATTAAAAAACAAAAAAACGTACCTATACTTACCCTACTTACCTGTGATGGGGTCCCTCATCCTCCGGTGTCCCTCTGGTTTGGGTGGGGGTATTCCTGGGGCTTGAGGAGGGCACCTGTGGACCCATTCCATGGTGTTCAACCATGGAAATCGGTCCACAGGTCCCCTAACGCCTGGTCTGACCCAGGCGTTAAATAATGGTGCAAAGCGAGCTTTGCACCATTATTTTGCCCCTCCTTCCACCTGTGCGTTATTTTAGTATGGGTGATAAATATGGGGCTATGGGGTTAGCATCATTTTTTAGATGGGAACACCTACCTTACATCCCATTGACGCAAGGTAGGTTCACGCATCTAAAAAATGGTGCAAACTCCAATATTTTGATGTTAGACGGGTCTAACATCAAAATATAAATATGGAGGGGCATATTTATACTCTGTTTGCACTGAATTAGTGTCATTTTATTTTACTCTAATTTGGTGCAAAACTAACTCCATATTTATACTTTGGTGCTAGACGCCGCTAGCACTAAATTTATGGAGTTAAAGTCATTTTTTGAAAGTGGAGACCTACTTTGCCCTAATGAGATGCAAGGTAGGCGTTCCCGTGCAAAAAATGACTCTATGGCCTTAACGCCATATTTAGGGGCATATTTATACTCTGCGGCATATTAATACTCTGTTTGCACCGAATTAGTGTCATTTTTTTTTTACTCTAATTCGGTGCAAAACTAACTCCATATTTATACTTTGGTGCTAGACCCATCTAGCACCAAGGCCCTGATTTAAACTTTTTTTGCACCGCATTAACGTCATTTTATGACACAAAAGTGGCGCAAACGTACAAAATATTGGCCCTTATTTATACTTTTTGTTGCAAAATTGCACTAACTCAATTTTGCACCAAAAAGTTTAGCACCGGCTTGCACCATTTCTGTGCACCAGCCGTATTTATGGAATGGTGCAAGCCGGTGCAAAGGGTAGGCTAGAGTTTTAAAAAATGACTTTAGTCGGGTGGGGCTGGCAGTATAGAAGAAGAGGGTTTAGCACCAAAAAATGGCTTTAGGCAGGTTAGAGTAAAAAAAAATGACTCTAACCAGATTAGCGTCATTTTATGGTGCTAAACCTACCATGCCACATGACTCCTGCCTTAGAAAAGGCAGGAGTCATGCCCACCACCCCACTGGCCAGCACAGAGGACAGGGGTCCCCTGGGCATGGCCATTGCACCCGGTGCCATGTATGGGGGCCCATTTCAGGGCCCCCTATGGCACTTTAAAAAATAAAATGCACTTACCTGTACTTACCTGGGATGGGGTCCCCATCCTCGCAGTCCCTCTAGTGTGGGTGGGGGTGCCCCTAGGGCCTAGGGAGGGCACCTCTGGGCTTATTCTATGGTGTTCCACCATGGAAATAGGGCCACAGGTCCCCTAACACCTGCCCTGACCCAGGTCTTAAAAAATGGGGCAAAGCAAGCTTTGCCCCATTTTTTGACCCCTCCTCCATCCCTTGCACCATTTTTACATGGGAGTATAAATATGGTGTTAAGGCCATAGAGTCATTTTTTTGCAAGGGAACGCCTACCTTGCATCTCATTAAGGCAAGGTAGGTTTCCACTTCTAAAAAATGACTTTAACTCCATAAATTTGGTGCTAGACTGGTCTAGCACCAAAGTATAAATATGGAGTTAGTTTTGCACTGAATTAGAGTTAAAAAAAAATGACGCTAATTCAGTGCAAACAGAGTATAAATATGCCCCTTAGCGTCAAAAAATGATGCTAATCTGGTCAGAATCATTTATTTTTACTCAAAACTGCCTAACGTCATTTTTTTTAAAGCTAGCCTACCCTTTGCACCGGCTTACACCATTCCATAAATATGGTGCCCAGCTGGTGCTAAAAAATGGTGCAAGCCGGTGCAAAACTTTTTGGGGCAAAACTGCCTTAGTGCAGTTTTGCACCAAAAAGTATAAATAAGGCCCGGAGTTCGTTTTACACCAAATTTGTGTAAAAAAATGATGCAAATTCGGCGCAAATGGAGAATAATATGCCCCTAAAGTCCATATTTATACTTTTCTGTGCCACATTTGTGTCATTTTTTTGTGCAAAAGCGGCGCAAACTTACAAAATATAATTATATTTTGTAAGTTTGCGCCACTTTTGCATAAAAAAAATGACGCAAATGCAATGGAAAAAAAGTATAAATATGGGCCTTAGATGGCACCAATTGCTTTCCTAATGGCTTCCCATTGGAACAGCTGCCAAATATCTGCTCAGAAGGGTCCTAAGTCTCCTGCAATTTCTCAAAGAATTTCTTTAGTCCGTGCTCCGGTTTTCTTTACTACTGCAATGGCCTGTGAAACAAATCAATCTCGCTATCTCATGCTTGGTTTGAAATGAAATGACCAGAACATGCCTGCACTGGTAACTCTCCACTGCCTCCTAATGAAGGAAAACTTGAAATTCAGATAGTCTGTCTTGTCCAGCAAGCCTTCCATGATCTATTTTTTTAAATAAAATCTTTTGATTTTCTTTTCAAAATCAAACTAAAACATTGAAATGACACAGTCGACAAGTTTAAGGCATGGTACATTACCCTTCAGAGGGTATACATTATTTGATCAATTAATCAGAGACAACAGATGCATTAAGTGACTTAGATTGTGTGCCTCCCCTTAGGACTCTCATAAGGGCAGGGCTCCAAATACCTTGATGTCAGTCCTCTATACTCACTCCAAATGAACCACACCTTCTCCCATTTCTTGGGACAGCCCCTGCTTTGATAGATCATTTTTTTCTGCCAGCATGCACTGATCCATGTCATTCTTCCAATCATTCCCCTTCCGAGCCAGTATCGCCCCCCCATTGCTGAGTTACATTTCTTTTGGCCACTGCCAGACCAAGCAAAAGCCACAATTTGCTGTACCTAAGCAGGGGCTCCCCTCCCCAGATGTTTAACAAAGCAGCACTTATCTGTATTGGCTATGGGAGAACAAATCACAGTCCCCATAATCTCTCTAAGGTCAGTCCAATACTTGTGTATTCTGTGGCAGTTCCATACTATATGGAAGAAGGTAGTACCCACTTGCCCGTACCCTCTCACACAGGTCTCAGTGGGGCACCTGCCCCTTGGTGCAGAGTGCAGTATGCGAGTAGTAGGAGCAATTTTGTATCCACAATTGCACCAGCTATTACCCTGTCTTGATGGCAATTTTATTGAAGGCACATGTGGATTCCTTCCACTCCCCGTTGCTACAGTCGCCCAGACCTGCCTCTCATTTGGCCTTAAGCTGCTGCAGCATATCATGGGCATTGTTGACCAGCTTCCTATAAATGAATGAAATTGTCCCTTTATGCAATGGCTCCAGTAGGATTTGCTCCTTCAACGGGGAGGTGTCCTCAAGCACCGTTGCCTAGGGATGTGCACCATTACAGACTGTTTGAATATTATGTATTTATAGGTTTTGGATTGCAGGGATTGTTCTTTCATTTCAGCCAGTGTGAGTAGTGCATCTCCCCTCCACACATCAACCAGTCTGGATATCCCAAAGAGATCCCATTTCCCAAAAACCTGGAGCCTCCTCACATCAGCCAACATGTTGCTCAACCTCAGGGGCATCATTTCTGCCAGTTGCCCCATCCATCCCAATTAGGCAGTCACCTCCCTCCAGATGAGTACCGCGGTCTGTGTATGCACCAAAAGTTTACACAAAGCTTTTCCCTGAACAGTTCCCCTTTGTAACCGTCCTGCCCCCAGGCTAGTCTCTTAAGCCTCCCTGCTGGCTAGTCCCAGTCTGCAACACCCAGTTATTAATGACTGCTAATTGTGTGGCACAATAGTATTTCTGTATGTCTGTCCTATGTAGAGTTCAATGGGAAGCCCACTGGGTCCCATTGCCTTCCTTAAGCTGGATGACCTGAGGACCAGGTCAATGTCACCGGGCTAGATGTCCTCGTCTCGTGCTCTTCTGAGAACCTAGGGACCTTAATGTTGTGGAGAAAAGTGTGGATGTCTTGTATGGTGTGGAGCCCTCTCACTGAGTACTGTTTTGCATAATAGCTGGCACATTTTTCTACTATCTCGTCAGGGTTCGTTTTTGTCTCCCATCTATCATTTGTTATCATAAGCACCCAGTTCAGAGTCTGATTGGGCTTTTCCAGCCATGTTAACAATTTCCCACTCTTATGCCCTACATCTCCTTTGAGACATTATGTAAGACATTCTTGCACTCTCTTTGGCTAGGTCCCTGTATTTTTTTTGCTTCAGTCTTAGCATATGGGTGGTGGACTCCGTCTGGCTGCGTGGGGTCAACGCATTCAGATCTGTGATCTCACCCTCTATCCACTCAGGTTCCCCCCTTTAAAGTATTTTTCTTCCCTCTGATGAGGGAGCAGGCATGGACCCTAATTACTATTTTGTAGGCTTCCCACAGAGTCAGTTCCGACCAGACTGACCCTATGTTGTGTCAAAGTACGTACCTGTTATTTGCCCCAATGCTGCCATGATTGTACGGTCTTTCAGATGCCAAGCGCTGATGGGTCGTGGTCCTGCATTACTCCCTGAGTCCCCCTAAAGCTCCAACCACACCAGTGAGTGGTCTGAAATGCATCTAGCTAAGTGATTAACTGCAGCAATATGGGCCACATGAGATTGTTGCGTAAATATGTAATCAAGATGTAAGAAGGTGTTGTGTGCCCCAGACAGGAATGTGTATTGAAGGTCCTTCGAGCGGTGGAGCCTCCACATATCATCAAGGCCAAGAGCCTTCACAAAGAAGGCAAGAGTGGTTTCAGACCCGGCCTGTCGAACAGTTGAGAGTTTGTCCATGTCTTCCGACATTAGTGCATTATAATCTCCCCCATTATTAAAAAGCCTACCAGCAACTGCAGCATCAATGTAGTCAGTGCTGGGAGAGTCATCTGTTGGTGTCTCGTGGAATGTATACTGAGCATATGTTAATAGCTAAATCATTCCAGGAGCCTGATTGGGCTGCATATTTGCTCTGAGGGTTGGTCAGGGCCCATGTGGTGTGAATGGGTCAGTGTTCTTTAGTAGTATACCCACCTCCCGGGAGTTGGATGTTAAGCCCGAACTGGCTGCCACCTTGTAGCCTCATCTGGACATGGCTTTGCATGAGTTACCCAGGAAATGGGTCTCCAGTAGTAGAATGATATTGTTTTTTTTTTGCTTAATATATTGCATTACCATCCCTCTTTTCAGCCTGCCCACAAGCCCATTCACGTTCCAGGACAACATTTTCAGGCATTGGTTAGCACCTGTGGGTACCTAAGTCTCCTGTATTCTCGTGGTCTTTTGATCACTCCCTGTTTAGAAACCCTAACTCGCTGAATGCAATTAGCATAGTGTGACATCAGCCTGCCTGTAAACATAAATATCACACATTTCCCATGAACAAAATCCCCCCACCCTACCACCCTGCAAAGTGAGCTCAGAACTGCCCACTCCCCATGACTTGCAGAGCGCCTGTCGACCATGAAAAAATAGTAATGTAACTTTAAACTGGGGGAGGGCACTCAGCCATTCGGGTGAAGTCATTAGTGTATCTAACCCAAAACATATTTTACATTTGTGGGTGCCCCCTCTCAGGGCTTATCATACAATCCTTGATGCAGTTTAAAGAAGCTCATCCCCCCCTCTGGATTTTGCTTGTGCTAGGTTGATCTGTGACTACTTACAGACCTCTCAGACATCTCGTTCATCAGAGTTCAGTCCCAGACATCCCTGATGCGGTCCCATTCCAGCCTTACCGGACACCTGGTTCTTTTTGCATCCAGCCTCATGGCTGCTGCCTCCGCCTGCACCCCCAGTGTCTGTCCGTCTCTGTTTGTGGGATGCTGGGCACCAGCCCTCTAGTCACCCCCAGACCACCTCAGGGGAAGTGAGAGAAGTGCCATGTCTTGCCCTCTGCTATGACATGCATCTTGGCTGGAAAGCTCATCATATATTTCAATTCTCTAGCTTGGAGGGCCTTCTTCACCTCCATAAAAAATTTCTTTTTTTGTTGTACCTTAAGCCTGAAGTCATAGTCAGTGTTCTTAAATTTCAGAGCCGGTTTCAGTTGGGCAGCCTGGAGGATAACTTCACTGTCTTTGTATTTGTGGGCTCTCTCAACAGAAAAGAGCATTGATAGGCCCACGTTTGCAGCATGTTAAGGAGGAGGTCCCCCACAAACAGGTCAACAGTGGGGCCATCTGCTCTCTCTGGCACCCCCGCTATGCATAGGTTGTTCCTCCGTGACCTCCCTTCTATATTGTCCAGTTTGGCCTGCATCAGGGCACTGTCTGCAGGTGATCCACCTGGTGTCTGACAGCTGTTTTGAAGTTCCCAAGCTCTGCTACTGTGGTTGCAGTACATTTAACCTTGTCATTAAACTTAGTGACATCCGCTCATAAAAGGGACATTTCCTTCACAAAGAAGTCTATTTTCTGTTCTAGAGTGTCTTTTATCTCCTGAATGGCATTCATTATCTTTTTAAGGGGGGTTTCTAGCACCACAGCGCTAGCATCTAGTTTAGGGCCCTGGGGGGCAGTCTCTGACTCACGCAGGGAGGCCACTGGGATCGCTTACTTGTCCATTTAATTCTGTTAGGTTTGCTTAGTCCCTTTGCCGCCCACCATGTTGATGTCTAAAACTGGGACAAATGTCCACCATGGTGGGGCCTGGATGCTGTGCATGATGCAGCACTACACACCGCTGCCTGCCAGGAGGGTGGGGGAAAGAAGGAACACCCCTGTATCTGCGGCCTTTCAGTGTTCATGTGTCCGTTGTTTCCTCAGTGCAGGTTCAGCCTAGGCTGTTTCATGGTTCACAAGGCAAGTCAAATGGACAATTTTGGTGCCCAATCCACCGTTGAGTGTCGTGGGTCACTTCCATTGGCGTTGTGTGCTCATTGGCCATGAGAGCGTCTTGGCCGATACCATCGTCTGCAGAGCTGGGCTCTTCCCCACGTGTCAGTGTCTCAGCTGCTCCCCAGTCTACTGGGGGTGAGATGAGGCAATGTTGGGCGGACATAGAGGATTATGAGTGCCCCCTCTTGGGCGAGGTGCAGTTCAGGCCTGTGTTTCATGGTCCTCCACGTTTTACCTTGGGCTCTCCCCGTCCTCTGTCGCATCAGGCCCAGGGCTGTAAGGCCTCCCTGGGTTCCAGCATAGATATGGGACCCGTGTCACTCTCACTGCTCCCAGCCACAGGGTCACCGCTCCCAGCCACAGGGTCTAGACAACACCCAGAGGGGGGCACCCTCGCTTGTCTGTCCCAGGTCATTCCCTCCATCTCACGATCTCTCAGGGAGGAGGCCTCCGAACACAGCATCACCTCCAGCTGTGAGGTTCACAGCCAATGTGGGGGCATCCCTCGTGCAGGCCGCTCAAGCTATCCCTCATCCCTGTGGCAAGGATTCAGTGCGGGGAGTCCTTGGGAGGGTGTCACCATGGAGCCAGGCACTGTCTGCTCCAGTGTCTGGTGTTGATGAGCGGGTGCAAGTGCGGATAGTAAACAAATGGCTGGGCGATTGGATTATGGAGCTGGATCTCCTCTAAAGAGCGTCCATCATGCTTGAGTTTAAGCCATGCCCTTAAGCCTTACATGATCAAGTGCTAAATTACTTGGCCAAGTTTTTGCTCCCTATCTTCCTACGCTCTTTTGCTCCCTAGATTCCTGAGGGCTGGCAAACATAGCTTCCTGTTTATTTGTCCGACTTGCAACAAGACCTTCAGAGAAAAGACCCTCTATATGCAACGGTCGTCTCTGTGGCACTCTTTACTACAGTTTTTGAGACTGACATCTCTTGTAATCAAATTGAGGAGGTTGGTGAAAACCCATATGCTTGAGCAGTCTTATGGTTAGCGATCCGTTAAGTCCCTGCAGTCCAGTCAAAATTGTTTGAACACTTTTTACTGGACAGCAGGGACTGAACACATCGCTACTAATGAAAGTGAGGGTCACTTTGCTATTAAGGAAGCACCAATATCTACTACCTAAAGATACGATTAGAACTGCAAGGAAAGCCTTGAAAAAGCCTCAGGCCTGTGTGCCACTGAGGGAAGAAACACGTGTTGGCTGGCCTAAGTTCTCTGCTGGCTCACAAACAAATAGTGGCTTTTCATTTGTTTTCAACTGCATTAAAATAAACATATGTGACGATTAGTGCATAATTTCTGACCACTATTTTACTCAAGGAATATCAAACTTTATGTTTATTATTATTATTGAGAAGTGCTTGCTCTACCTTACTTACCTATATTTCATAGTCGTAGGCTTAGGGGTATTGCTCTCTTAGGGTAAGCAATCAATATTACCTACGAGTCAGCAGAACTCTAGAACTATTATCCCCTTCCTTGATAACCCCATCATTTAGGTACCTAAAATCAATAATCGTCCCTACATTACTGTTCAATCATGCTTTGTTTATTTTTCTCAAAGGCATTCATAGTTGCTAGATTTATCCTAGGCCGGACTGGCTGTACTGGGCATCAGGTAGTTCCAGAAGGCTGGATTGGTGAGAGGCTGCTTTTGTTATTGGGTGCCAGGTTTGTAGCAGTGCAGCACTTTTAAAAGATCTGCAAATGTCCTTGTATATCCAACAGTTTTCAGGCAACAATAAAATTGCCATGATGACTCTGGTGATTAATGTACCTACTTGATAGGGATTGGGTTTTGTCTAGTGGCTGTTTTGACTCCTCTAAGGTAACACAGAGGGTTAATACACCTGCTGCAAAGAACGTTTACTATGCAGATCACAGGACAGTATTTTATTTGCATAGCTCAGTGGGATATTGCTTTTGTCACAGAGCTTCTTTTGTTACTGTGTAGTTCGCAAATTACAATCATAATCTAGCACAATGAGTTATGAGCTGCCATCAAAGAGCTGCATGCAAACTTCATGGTACAGGTTAGAACCTTATGTTTTTCCCCCAGTCTTTGATCATCCTAATTTTGCTAAAAAAAAGGGTTTGTTTGGATAGAAATAAATTGTTATTAGTAGAGTCAACCCTAACCACTGTCACGTTCTGAATTCTGAGTTTATGCTTCCCTAGAACAAGCACTCTTACAAAAATGCCTACCAGTATGGATGATCTGTGAATACTACACCTTGTAGTTCCCTTTGTCCACAATTTCTACAGACTGATTTACTAACTTATGATTTACTGTCTCTGTATGTGTGTGTGATGTAAAGCGCTCCAACACCCTACACTGGTAAGAGAGGCGCTCTAAAACAAATGAAATACATGTGAGTAAGGGGCAATGGAGAGATGAGAGGCACTGTTAGAGGGTTATGGTAAAAAAAATCATTAAAGAACCCAAATAATGATTGCCGTATCCTGGTGCACTGCAAGTTCATCAGATACTATGCTTTAAAAACTAATGCAACTGAATATATAATGAAAACTGTTTTGTAGAATGCACCCTTTTTGCCATTTTTCCACACATTTTCTTGGGGTGGGAGAACCCCCAAGACCCATTGCAGTGGTCTGTGTCCAGGGCAAAGCTCAGATTAAATAAATAGAAACGTCAACTGCATGTGAAGATTATCCCTGTAAATGGCCAGACGGTGGCAGCAGCAGCTCGGAGCTCAGCTAGGCCTTTATTTGCAGCTTGTTCCACGGAGCGCATTCCTTAAGGACACTTGGTAGATAATGAAGCGCACATTTTCTGCTGACTCTGTAGACAAACTTTGTCTAGCTTTAATCATCACTTAGGAATCTTTGCCTTATGAAACCCCGAAAAGTGCCTGGAACAGAGGAGAGAAGGAAGGGGGTCGGAGGCAATGCAATACCTCGTGGGTGTACTGCCGGGGAGAAGGATAGGATACATGGCGGTGCCGTTTGCGCATTACAGACGTAATTACATTAGAAGTGAAGACAAAGAGGATAGATGTAAATGGGGCACTGAAATACTAGAGGGCTGTGAATACAACAGAGAGGGTGGAGGGGAGACGTGGCAGACATATTTATATGAAGGCTCACTTGATATAATAACACCAGAGGAGGGATGGAGAATACTTACAGAGGGGGATGAGGAGAGATGTCGTATAGACATTTAAATAACACAGGAAAATGCGTGCACTGGAGCAGGGGCAGGGTGGAGAGGCCAGTTATATGCAGATATCAATGAGGTATGAATGCAGTAAAGGTGGTGCAGGGCTGCTCTAGCGCTGGTGGCACCAATGTTTCTTGGCACCCCCCCACCACCAAGAACACCCTCCACCACAGATCCCCTCACTACCACCCCTCAACAGTGGCTCTCAGGTCTCCATAACCACTCTGTATCAAATGCATTTAATTCGCTTTATAGCGCCACTCATACCAGTGTAGGGGTTTCGGAGCACTTGACGTCACACGCACATTACACAGAAACAATCAATCATACATGTGTAAATCAGTGTATAGGAAATGTTAGGCTGTCACTCTGGCTCACACATTGTCTCCTAGTCTGGCAATCTATTTTGCATATTGTCTCCTAAGCTGTCACTCTATCCCACACATTGTGTCATAGGTTGTCACTCTGTCTCAAACATTGTCTCCTAGGGTGTTCCTCTGTCACACTTACTGTCTCCTAGGCTGTCAGTCTGTCTCACACATTGTCTCAGACGGTGTTGCTCTATCTCGCAAATTGTTTCCTAGGTGGCTACTCTTTCACACGTTGTCTCCTAGGCTGTCTCTCCATCTTACACATTGGTGGTCATTCTGACCCTGGCGGTCTTTGACCGCCAGGGCGGAGGACCGCGGGAGCACCGCCGACAGGCCGGCGGTGCTCCAATGGGGATTCCGACCGCGGCGGTAAAGCCGCGGTCGGACCGGCACCACTGGCGGGGTCCCGCCAGTGTACCGCGGCCCCATTGAATCCTCCGCGGCGGCGCAGCTTGCTGCACCGCCGCGGGGATTCCGACCCCCCCTACCGCCATCCAGATCCCGGCGGTCGGACCGCCGAGATCCGGATGGCGGTAGGGGGGGGTCGCGGGGCCCCTGGGGGCCCCTGCAGTGCCCATGCCACTGGCATGGGCATTGCAGGGGCCCCCGTAAGAGGGCCCCTACATGTATTTCACTGTCTGCTGCGCAGACAGTGAAATACGCGACGGGTGCAACTGCACCTGTCGCACAGCTTCCACTCCGCCGGCTCGATTCCGAGCCGGCTTCATCGTGGAAGCCTCTTTCCCGCTGGGCTGGCTGGCGGTCTGAAGGCGACCGCCCGCCAGCCCAGCGGGAAAGTCAGAATTACCACCGCGGTCTTTCGACCGCGGAACGGTAAACTGACGGCGGGACTTTGGCGGGCGGCCTCCGCCGCCCGCCAAGGTCAGAATGAGGGCCATTGTCTCTTAGGCTGCCGCTCTGTCTTGTACGTTGTCGCAAAGGCTGTCGCTCAATTTCAACCACTGTCTTCTAGGATACTAGTCTCTTTCACACATTATTTCCTGCTACTCTAGTCCACATATTGTCTCCCAGGCTACCTCAAAGCCTCACACATCGTCTCATATTCTGCCACTGCAGCTCACACATGATCTCATAGGCTGCTTCTCTGTCTCATGCATGGTCTCCCATGCTGGCACTCTGTCACACTGTGTTCCCTAGGCTGCCACTCTCTTTCACACCTTATCTTCCAGGCTGCCACTCTAGCTCATGCACTGCCTTCTAGACTGCGGAACCAGTGCACTAGTTTCTAAGCTGCCCTTCACGCATTATCACCTCGACTGCCAATCAGGCTCACACTCTGTTTTCTAAGCGGCCGCTCCCTTTCATGCAATGTATCCTGGTCTGCCACTCCAGCTCACACTATACCTTCTAAACTGCAATTCTTATTCACACTTTGTATCCCGGACTGCCACTCTGTACCAAACATTACCTCCTGGGCTGCCACTCCGGCTCAAATATTGCCTCCCAGGCTGCCACTTCAGCTCACACTGTGCTTTCTACGCTGCCATTCTTCCTCACACATTGTGGACTGCCACTCCATCCCACACATTGCTTCCCAGACTGCACTCCAGCTCACACTGCACCTTCCAAGCGGCCATTCTTCCTCACACATTGTGGACTGCCACTCCATCCCACACATTGCTTCCCAGACTGCACTCCAGCTCACACTGCACCTTCCAAGCGGCCATTCTTCCTCACACATTGTGGACTGCCACTCCATCCCACACATTGCTTCCCAGACTTCACTCCAGCTCACACTGCACCTTCCAAGCGGCCATTCTTCCTCACACATTGTGGACTGCCACTCCATCCCACACATTGCTTCCCAGACTGCACTCCAGCTCACACTGCACCTTCCAAGCGGCCATTCTTCCTCACACATTGTGGACTGCCACTCCATCCCACACATTGCTTCCCAGACTGCACTCCAGCTCACACTGCACCTTCCAAGCGGCCATTCTTCCTCACACATTGTGGACTGCCACTCCATCCCACACATTGCTTCCCAGACTGCACTCCAGCTCACACTGCACCTTCCAAGCGGCCATTCTTACTCACACATTGTGGACTGCCACTCCATCCCACACATTGCATCCCAGACTGCACTCCAGCTCACACTGCACCTTCCAAGCGGCCATTCTTTCTCTCACATTGTGGACTGCCACTCCATCCCACACATTGCTTCCCAGACTGCACTCCAGCTCACACTGCACCTTCCAAGCGGCCATTCTTTCTCTCACATTGTGGACTGCCACTCCATCCCACACATTGCTTCCCAGACTGCACTCCAGCTCACACTGCACCTTCCAAGCGGCCATTCTTCCTCACACATTGTGGACTGCCACTTCATCCCACACATTGCTTCCCAGACTGCACTCCAGCTCACACTGCACCTTCCAAGCGGCCATTCTTCCTCATACATTGTATCCTGGACTGTGACTCCTTCTCAAACATTACCTCCTAGGCTGCCACTCGAGCTCATACCGCACCCTCTAAGTGGCCATTCTTTGTCATGCATTGTGGACTGCCACTCCATCTCAACATTGCATCCCAGGCTGCCACTCCAGCTCACACTGTGCTTTCTATGCTGCCATTCTTTCTCAAACATTGTGGACTGCCACTCCATCCCACACATTTCATCCCAGGCTGCCACTCCAGCTCATACTGTGCCTTCTATGCTGCCATTCTCAGTCAAACATTGTATCCTGGACTGTCACTCCATTTCATACATTTCTTTCCCGGCACCCTCTAGCTCATGACGTCCCTTACCAGCCTCTGCACTAGTCTATACGTTGGCTCCTGTGCTGCCATTCAAGCTGTGCCTATAAGATAATGATTACATCTTCTTCTGAGCAGAAGTAAACCACGCGTGTCTCTGCTCCAGCTCTGCTGGCCTTTAGAAGCAATACCCTGCAGGTCAGCTCATCTCCATGCTCGTGCCTTCAGCTACACCCTTCTTTCCATGCGTTTGTCATGCAAACGCCCCCTATATGAGGCTGCAGCTTGGCTGAAGTCTGTACTGCTGGGCACAGTGCCTCCTTTGCAAACAGATGGGAAGGAAAGAGAAGAACACTCTTCCTGTGCTTCTGATGCGGCGGGCTGGGGGCGGAGTGGCTGATGAGATGCTCCATGTCTCCATGGAAGAGGAAGGGGATACGTTACTTCTAAGTGCTGTCTTAACCTCAGGGATAAAGGTTCAACCAGGGGAGACGTGTGGAGTTAAAAGGGAATACCCTAGCAGGTATGTTCTTTGGATGGTAAATCCAGGCTAGGAAGCAGGGCTAGTGAAGTGGTGTTGCATCACAAAGTTAATTCATATATATTTCTAATTTTTATTATTATTGCTATATTCACTTTACAGGATGCCTAACCTGAGGTGAACTCATAGTGAGAGCAAGGGAGTACTGGGACAGAAGAATCAGGGGTTAGCAACTCATTTTACGAGGTGCACATCAGTCTTTTAAGAAAACAAAAGTGCCACAAACTACTGCAGAGTTTGTTTACGGGATCAACTTTCCTGTGCAAATCCTTATTTGAGTTGGCAAGTAGCCCTAAAGTGATGTATGGTAGCGCTTTATGCTCTTTTGCATCAGAGGTGAGTTCTATAGTTGGAGCAAGGGCGCTCCCATACAACCACCAGTGATTTTTTACCCAAAGCCCTATTTATTGGACTTTATGCCAAAAATGAATGCCTATTTGAGACAGGCCTAAAGCTTGATAAAAAATATTCTTTTCTCAAAACTGTTCCATATTTTCATGCGTGCTGCACTGTACAGTACACACACAAAATGGGAAAAGTGTTAAACTTTGTCTAAGCATAGTATTTTGCAGTGAATGGATACCCTTCAAGTACAAAACCCATGCTTGACATCACACAGATCTTTGTTCTGTTCTCTCTCCTTTGCATGCAATGCAGCACAGCAACTTTTGTTGCTGTTCTGTGTTGCATGAAAAGTTAGTAAACTTATAAAACTTAGTAAATTTTACCCTGGACCTATAACCACCAATACCATGAACAGTTTGTACAACATATGCACCAAGATAATAAATTGCTTTGCATGGACCATATCCCTCCCCAACATGTGGTTTAAATCCCTGCACTGAGTTCAACCTTTGTGCGGCATCAGCGGCGGCGGCTGCAATTCTCAAGGAGGTGTGGGGGAAGGGTGACGAGGACGGGGGAAATAAATAATAGTTTTAAAAATACTTACATTTCCACCACCGCGGCCTCACTACTCTGCTCTCCTGGTGTCCCAGCAGTCCCTGGGACACCAGCACAGGCTCCCCAGGCAATCCTGGTGCTGCTCTCCTGGTGTGCCTAGTATGAGAGCAGTGCCAGGATTGGTCTGAGTGGCTTGGCCTACCGCTCAGAAAGAGCACTGGGGTATGTGCAGTTCCTCCAAACCGGCTGGGCAACACAGCCGGGTTGGAGAAACCTAAGTGTGCATGTCAGTTTGGCTGGCCCAAGGTGACCGGCCACACTGACATACACAATTAGAGCACTCCACTCCTCCTCCCCCCTCCCACCTCCCATGGCCCAGCCCCGCCCCTCCCTGCACATGCTGGATGAGCCAGCAGTTGTAAAATAAAACGATAATCAAATATTGTTTTATTTTACAGCTGCTGGCTCTTAGCCAGTAGGGTGATGCCCCTCTGCCAATGCGGAGGTGCAGCCCCTGTGTGGCATATAGAAAATTGTTGTTCTATTCAACACAGAGATGTCCCTAAGCCAGATAAATTTAGTGTATGACTCAAACGGTTATGAGCTTTGAGATGTCTGCTGCTCCCTTGCATAGTCCCATCTTGATTTGCATGATTTCTGACTTCTACGCAGAGGGCTTTGATCCATGAAGCTGTTATGACGACACCATGATACAGCTGCAAAGATATCGTAAGATGACAACCAAAGCTTTATAAAACATCAAAATAAGGAAAAAACCTATTCCCAGGAAGCCCAAGGCAGCCCCATGGGCAGGGTGAAGTGTATTTAAAAGATAGGACATGTACTGGTGTGTTTTACATGTCCTGAGAGTGAAATACTGCTAAATTTGTTTTTCACTTTTGCAATGACTAATTCTCCCATAGGGTAACATGGGGACTGCCTTGATATGTCTTTTAAGTGTGTAACTTCCCATTGGGGACAGATACAGAGATGGAGTTAGTGGTCTCTGAACTCATAATTTAAAAATACATCTTTTGGTCAAGTTGGTTTTTAAGTTGGAAGTTTGAAATGCCACTTTTAGAAAGTGGGCATTCTCTTGCTAACCCATTCTGTGCCTCTGCCTGTCTGGAACACGCGCCTGGGTGAGGATGACAGTTGGGCTATTTGTGAATTCACTCTAGACAGTCATAGAAAGGAAGCTGAGGTGTGCCCGGCATATCCTGATGGGTCTTCCTGGGCTAGAATGGTGGGAAGAGCTGACACTTGCAACTGAATAGGACTGTGCCTCTCCTTCCACAAACCAGCGTCTAACCCCCTGAAGCGTGTCTGGGGCCAGGGCAGGAAAGGCAGGGTCTTGTGCACTACAAAGACTTTTCTTTGAAGTTTGCCTACTTCAAAGGCAGAAATGGTTATAAGTACCACTGACCCCACAAAGTTAGAATCCTTCTGGACTGAAGACATTCTGCCAGGAAAAACAGCTGGATGCTGTAGGAGGGACTGCCACTATGCCTGTTGCTTTGCTGTGCTGGCCTGCTGCTTGCTGCTTTTGTCCCTGGAATGAAATGGCTGGACTTTGCTTTGTACATCCTGCTTCCAAAAGTTCTCCAAGGGCTTGGACTGAACTTGCCTCCTGTTAAGAAGTCTCAGGGACATCAAAGTCTTCATCTGCTAACACCTGGGCTTTCTTGTTGAGTTGCCAAGTGGTGCCAAATCCAGTTCCTGGGCCCTTGGAAGTGTGTTTTGGTCCAACGAAGAAGAAACCAGACACAACGATTTCAGAGCGACCTCGAAAGTGGCACTGCTGACCGACTTTGCGCTGCTGCCTGCACTTGAGCCATGGTCCCTGCTGAGTGCTTTGACCGCGACCCATGCTGCAGGCCTAACGCCACCGCAGCAACTCCGAAGTCTTGCCACAGCGCGAGTCTAGAGCACTGTGTTACCGACGTCCGTTGCACCTGACTCTGCCACAGCACCTGTGGCCCCATGGTGTGATTGCGACACCGCAAAGTCAACCCCACATGACTTGACCTGCCGAATTCTTTGACCCCGCGTTCTGCAGGACTTATCAAACTTGCCAGGCGAGTGGCAAGTCTGGGAAGAGGTGCAAGGCTTCTCTTCAACCATTCCCTGTCGTGAGCAACCCTTTTGAGCAGGTGAGCATTGACTTTGTAGGGTCTCTGAATCCGAGGACAGCCATGGCCAACAAGCTTATCCTGGTCCTAGTGGACCATGCCACCTGGTATATGAAAGCTATCATTCTCAGGACAGTAACTGCACCCACATTTCCCAGGGCACCTATGAGGATCGTTACCCATGTGGGTTTCCCCAAGGAGGTGGTACTAGACAGGGTACCAAATTCATGTAATTGTACATAAAAACCATGTGGAAGGTATGTTGTGTTACCTACAAGTTCACCATGCCTTACCACCCCTATGGCAATGGGTTGGTTGAAAGGCTCAACCATACCCTGATGAGTATGATTATGGGTCTTTCAGAACCTATGAGGCATAAGTGGGATGTCCTGTTGCCATGCCAGCTGTTTGCTTACAGGGAGGTACCATAGAAGGGGGTTGGTTTCAGCCTCTCAGAACTACTTTATGGGCACCCTGTGAGAGGGCCTTTCAGTTTGGTGAAGGAGCGCTGGGAGCAAGCTCCCAAGAGGACCTAATTGTGTATTCAGTCACATGCTGGCCTTCAGGAACCAGGAAGTCCGCTGCCGGATGCTCGCCCTGGAGAATCTGGAAGCTAGCCAGGAGGATATGAAACAATGGTCCGACCAGAATGCCACTCTGGTTAAGTTTCAGCCTGGCCAGAAGGTGTGGGTAATGGCCCCCGTACAGCACTGAGCTCCCCAAGGCCGTTGGTCTGGGCCGTTTGAGGTGAAGGAGCACAAGAGTAATGTCACCTACCTGGTGGACATGCAGACTCCTAGGAACCCTTTGAGGGTCCTGCACGTGAACTCCCCTTAAACCGCACTTTGAGAGGTCTAAGTAGACCATGCTCTTGGTCACGGATGATGAGGTGGAAGAGGAGAGTGAACCATCACCTAGACTGACGTGCACCCCATCCCCCAAGCTGATGAGCTCATCGACCGGCTGGGAGCTGCCAAGTTCCTCAGCACGTTTGACCTAACGTCTGGGTACTAGCAGATTGCCTTAGCCGGGGGCCAAGGAGAGGTCGGCGTTCTCAATACCAGAGGGGCATTACCAGTTCCATGTAATGTCCTTTCGGTTGAAGAACGCCCCCTGCCACATTTCAGATGCTGGTCAACCAGGTTCTGGCTGGGTTGGAGAACATAAGTGCGCCTACCTAGATGTCATTGCTGTCTTCAGCTCCAGCTGAGAGGAAAACTTGCACCACTTCCAGGAAGTGTTGAGGGTACTGCAGAGTGCAGGCCTCACTGTCAATGCAAGTAAGTGCCAGATAGGGCAGGGGTCTGTGGTGTACTTGGGACATCAGGTAGGGGCGGACAGGTGGTGCCCCTACATGCCAAGATTGACATAATTCTGGCTTGGGCACCCTCTAAGACACAGACATAGGTGAGAGTCTTTTTAGGTCTCACCGGGTACTACAGTAGATTTGTCAGCCGGTTTGGTACCATTGTTGCCCCCTTGACAGAGCTGTCTTCGAAAAGGTGAACTGGACAGAGGCATGCCAGACCACTTTTGACACCCTGAAGGAGGCCATGTGCACAGCACCCGAGCCCAAGGCTCCTGACTTCTCCAAGAAATGTGTGAAGACAGATACCTCAGAGCATGGTGTGGGAGCCATGCTTTCACAACTAAATGAAGAGGGCCTAGATCAACCTTTAGCCTTCATTAGTAAGAGGTTACTTCCTAGGGAAGAGAGATGGAGCACAATAGAGAGGGAAGCTTTTGCTGTGGTCTGGGTGCTGAAGAAGCTAAGACCACACTTGTTTGGGACTCACTTCCGGGTCCAGGCAAACCACAGGCCCCTCAGATGGCTATGAGGCAGATGAGGGCTGAAAAACCTAAACTTCTGAGGTGACCTATCTCCCTACAGGGAATGGACTTTACGGTGGAACACGCCAATGCTGATGGTACATCCAGGTTCTTCCGCCTCAGAGAGGAGAACTACCAAGAGGTTGGGTAGCTCTCCCCACTTTCAGCTGGGGGGACACGTGTTAGACTTGTCAGCTCTTGGCGTGGTTTCCCCTGTGGTTTTGGCATTTGACCTCCTGTTTTTGATCCTGTGCTGAATTTCGTTTTTGCTGGGTTTAGGACTCTGGACACTGATGACCAGTGCTAAAGTGCAGGTGCTCGCTGTCTAGATTGTATTGGTGATTAGTTTAACCATTATTGGCATATTTGATTTACTGGTAAGTCCCTAGTCCAGTGCACCATGTGTGCCCAGGGTCTGCAAATCAAATGCTATTAGTGGACCTGCAGCACTGATTGTGCCACCCACACAAGTAGCCCTGTAAACATGTCTCAGATTTGCCACTGAAATGTCTGTGTGGGCAGTTTTAAATTGCCATTTCGACCTGGCAAGTGCACCCACTTGCCAGGCCCAAACCTTCCCTTTTTCTAAATGTAAGTCACTTCTATACAGGCCCAAAGCAGCCCCATGGGTAGGGTGCAGTGAAATTAAAAGGTAGGACACGTACTGGTGTGTTTTATATGTCCTGATAGTGAAATACAGCTAAATTTGTTTTTCACTATTGCAAGGACTATCTCTCCTTCAGGGTAACATGGGGATTGCCTTGAAATATTTTTTAAGTGTAATTTCCCATTGGGAGCAGATGGCATTTGGGGGTGTCTGAACTCACAATTTAAAAATACATCTTTTGGTGAAGTTGGTTTTTAAGTTGTAAGTTTAAGAATGCCACTTTTAGAAAGTGGTAATTTTCTTGCTTAAGCATTCCGTGCCTCTGCCTGTCTGTGGAATACACATCTGGGTCAGGAGGACAGCTGGGCTGTTTGTGAATTCACTCTAGACAGTCACACAAAGGGAGCTGAGGTGTGCCCTGCATATCCTGATGGGTCCTCCTGAGCTACCGAGTGGTGGGAGGAACTGACACTTGCACCTGAAAGGGCTGTACCTGTCCTTCCACAAAGCAGTCTCCTACCCTCTGGAGTGTGTCTGGGACCAGTTCATGAAAGGAAGGGTCTTGTGCACTACAAAGAGTTTTTTTTCAAGTTTACCTACTTCAAAGGCATAAATTGGTATAATTATGGACCTCTGACTCCACAAAGTTAGAATCCTTCAGGACTGAGGACATTCTGCAAGCAAGAAGAGCTGGATGCTGTAGGAGGGCTGCCTCTTTCCCAATTGCTTTACTATGCTGCCTGCTGCTTGCTGTTTCTGTCCCTTGAATGAAAGGACCAGACTTTATTGTGTACATCCTACTTCCAAAGGTTCTCCAAGGGTTTGGACTGAGCTTGCCTCCTGTTAAGTAGTCTTAGAGACATCAAAGACTTCATCTGCCATCACCTGGACTTTTTTGCTGAGAGTCCTGACTTGCCAAGTGGTGCCAAATCCAGTTCCCAGACCGTTGGAAGTGAGTTCTGGTGCAACCAAGAAGAAACCAATTCCACATCGCTGCCTGCACTGGAGCCGTAGTCCCCACTGAATGCAATGACTACGACCGACGCCACAGGCCCGATACTACTGCAGTGCCTCCGAGGTCCCGCCACAGCGCAAGTGCAGAGTGCCTTGTCACTTATGTCCGAGGCATCTGACATCACCATAGCAGCTGTGGCCCCGTGGTGTGATCGCGACATCGCAAAGTCGACACCGTGTCTTGACCTGGTGGATTCATCGACCCCGCCTTTTTGTAAGAAACTGATGCTGCATCACCTCCCCTGCAACCATAAGGAACCGACGCCTCACCTCCCCTGCCTAGCAGTAAGGAACTGACACCTCACCTCCCCTGCCTAGCAGTAAGGAACCTATGCTGCACCAGCGACTCCTCACCTCCCCGACTCCATGCAATGTCTTTATTTCCTCATTGTTTACTGAAGGTATGTATCTAGGGTCCTTGTGACTCCATGACTGGCCTGAACTCTCTAACAATTGACTGTTGGAAACAACTTCGTCAAAATGTCTTGATAGCCCCAGTTGGATCTATTGTGTGTGCTAAGCACATTACTAAGATTTGATCTTTGAAAATTCGCATCTTTGCTTGTGTATGCTGGATTTCCGTCATTTTGTTTTACTCTGATAAATATTAGCTATTTTTCTAAACTGGTATGGAGTACATTTGTGGTGTTTTCACTGTGTTACTCTGTGTGTGTGTGTGTGTGTGTGTACAAATACTTTACACATTGTCTCAGAGATAAGCCTGACTGCATGAGCCAAGCTATCAAGGGGATGAGCAGGGGTTGTCTTAGCTGTGTGAATCCCTTACCCTGACTAGAGTGACTGACTAGAGTGAGGGTCCCTACTTGGACAGGGTGCAAATCACTGCAAGACACTGCCAACTAGGTACCCCATTTCTAACAATAGTGAAGTCTGGCTTTTAAGGAAAAAGGCATTCTGACACATTGCTGGAGTCCACATCCCCGTGGTCTGATTCCAAGCCTGGAGCAGGCTTTTATTTCATGCAATGTTAGTGGGACATACTGGGGATGCTGAGCATCACTGTTTAGGCCATCATTTGCCAATAATAATGGCTGTCCCACCTCCTATTCTGGTACTGACTTGCAGCTTTTATGCCCTACCATGCCAGCTTGGTTTGAGAACTTCATTCCATAGAGGGACACATTTTTGGGTCTTCATATAAACCAGGACAAACAGCTAATGTCCTGTCCATCCATTCTGTGAGGGTCTGTGCAGACCTGATGCAGGGGGAGACTTAATAAGACCATCATGAAACAGGAGAGATGGCTGGTATGGCTCTGCTGCCTTCTTCACCTGCTCCTGTATAGATCTTAGTCTTTGTGTGCTTGATTCAGATAGACCATGCACCTCGCAAGCCAAAGGGTCTTCCTTAAATGTAAGCATTGGCCTTACCCAGCATTAACACGTTAAGGAGTACATGCAATGTTATCTTTGAATCAGATTCTCGAAATATGTCCCAGACTACAACAGGCAACTGAATTAAACCTCAGCAGACTCAACCTCAAGTGGTTATTTTTGAGGAAGTTCTTAAAAATTATTGTTCTGGGTAATCTTCCAGGGATCCAGTTGTAATAAGTTAAGAATACCTCAAGAAAACCACAAAGAATCCTTTATTAGGTGGTATCTTAGGTACGGATAAAAATATTGAGAAGCACAATCAGAGGATGTTGTTGGGTATAATGGCCATTATATACTCTGTTGTGCCAACATATTTCTGCCCTTCAATAGCGTAGCCTGGTCTCAGGCATTTGTCAGGGTACACACAAGGATCCCTAAACTATTCTATAAAGTGAAATAAAATGAAAGGGAGAGGAACTACACTCCTTAATGCCTCTCAGGTATTTTTTCCTAGAGTGAAAACATTTGCGCATCAAAGGAGGCAATAATATCTTGGAACCGTTTCATATTTTGAAGAAAACATTAAAAACATATAGTATATTGTGGCACATGTGGCACTGCGAAAAGGAACTTACACACAACATGCAGAACAAAGTATAGGCAATCATGCGTTCTTCAAGTGCCGGTTCTACAATCTTACCTGAAAAGGGACATCCCTGTGCCTCGTGGTCTGATCCGGGGCTGGGGATGACACCCAGTTCAAACTACACATCCCATGATGCATGCTTTCTGCGTCCATAACTAAAACGATGGGAACAGCAATAACTTTACACCGGGAGTCTCCCCTGCAACACATAGAAGGCAGGTGTTGGCGGCCCCCTCCCAATATGGAAATATAGGACTCTCATACACATTTCCCTGAGTTTTTAGAAGGTCCCATAAAAAGTAGTATCCACAGGATGGCCGGCACCCAGTTCAAACTACATATCCACTGATGCACCCTTTCCGCATGATTGCACACTCTGTGGATCATCTTCACGTGTCTTTCTTAGTCTACATTTTTGGCATTTTGTGGGTTCAGTTTCAGCCATTCACTTCCATCAACAAGATCCTTTTTGCCGTGCAGTTTTGCAAGGAAACTGTGCTGAAAGTGTATAAGAATGAGACATCTTCTGTCTGCCATCAACATTGCTTCAGTATTGATGTTGGAAGGGTGCACGGTCAATGGACGATGCATGAGTTTGGCCATCTTGAACACAAGCTTCTCATGAGCTGAGACACAAGAGAAAAAGCAAGAACACCGAAGGGTGGCCACAGACATCGTGCCTCATGTGACCACCAGGTATGGAGTGAGGATTCCTACCACACTTTGCAAAGGGACTTTTTACTTTAAAGCACTCTATTTACCTAGATTCAAACTCATCAAATCTCAAATCAAAGGCATTGTGGAATGCCCCAATGGTGTTAATGTCTAATTTCAGATTGATGATCAGATGGACATAATTTTTTACTATGCTGGTGTCCATTTGGAAGCACTGGTAAAAGGCCAGGAGAGTGACATTTTGAAATAGGATGAGGTTAAAAGTTGAAATAGGAGAAAGATGAGGCATTGTGATAGAAATGATCTCCTTTCTACTTAGGTTACTGATTGAAATTTAAAATGTTTATTTTGTTTTAAAAAAACATAAAACAATATCCTGCATATATCACATATTATCATATTATATAATAATCATGGTTTCTTTCAGGAATGACTGAAAATCTCACCTCTTCAAAATCTACCGCCAAGGATAACTGCCTCAATAATACAACTTACCTGCTCTCTCAAGTTTATCTAATGTATATTTCGCTGCAGTTTATAAAGTGCTTTGTTGCACATGTGGCCAATTCCGCTCTAAACAAGCATTGTCAACGCCAATAGGTCTGGCTTTAAAGGAATGTTGTATGGGAATGTGAAGCATTACAAGTTGACAGCATAGGAATGGAGATGTATTTGTGTGGAATAAAAGAACTGGTATTGGTTAAGGTTGAAAAGTCAGATGACAGTTGCAGTGTCATGTCAGATCTAAAATCCATATAGGTTAAAAACTACCCTACTCCCATATGTGCTACCACCAGAGAAAAACACCATATTTTTTCTAGTTACTGGCACTTGAATAGCATTCCGGTGCCATACGTGTGCCCCTATTGGATCAAGCTCAGAAAGCTGGATAAATAGATAAAATGATTAAAGCGGCGTGAAGGGAAAGCACGTGTATTTGGTGGAAGCACATGCCTGCCCAATCAAAACAAGTATTCCTGGCTCCCAACATTGCGAGGAGCCGAAGTCCCTCTCTAGTGTTCCTCGCATAATTGTCTGGCGACAGCTGCACTGTCAAGCCAGCCTTTAAAAATAAAACAAGTATATAAATACATTTCACTAAAACATTTTTATGAACACAATCCGTCTTCTACAAATGTAAGTACCTTCTACCATCATTAGCAGAGCATAAGGTGCTTATAAACATTTCCAATTCTAAGAAGACCAAGGTGCTGCCAACAGCCTAATATGAAATTACAAATATTATGGCACATCCATTTCATCTTGCAGCCCCACACATACAGACTTGGAAACTGCTATCGCACCTCTGTGTCTTACTCTTCATAACACAAAAACACTAACTCCAACAAGAGACTACACAGGTCCTGGCCCAAGGTGGGTACTAGCTAAAGAACATAAAGACTGGACTGGCAATTAATAATCTGAAGTGAGCGCAGAGCCCCCTCCCACTCCCTGGCCTTGTTCCACTGGACCCCTATAGATATGCCTCTTACACAAACATGCACACCATTTTTTTCTATCGACAATTTCAATAACTGTGCATTTCTCCTTTACTGTTTCCAATAGAATGCTGATTACAGTTGCACATACATGACCATTGCTCTGTGTGCCCTGCAGAGGCCAACGATTGGATGAGTATATTCTAAACAACTTATGACACATTGAGAGGCACCATGAGAAAGTCACACTCCTTTCAGCCTCAATGCCAGAGCACTCAGTTGTCCCCCGTCATGAACACTTATCCCCAAACAGGACACACCCAGACACCTGGAGGCAACTCGGTTATCTGTGTGCACTGTACAGGAGTGCTTACTGGATGGAAAACAAAACTGAAGAAAGCAACATATGGAAAAAAAGGAAAACAATGTAGAGATTGCAAGATGAAATGAAATGTTTGAAATGTAAACAGGGATTTAATCACTGGCAATGATTACCCCAGCAAAGGCTTTAACACAAATTTCCTGGAAATCGATTGGTGTATTCACTTGTAAAGTTAGGAGTTGGGTCCGCCCAACGACCCACTTCAAAGTCGCTTTTTAATTACTGCCAGCGCTGAGCACTAGAAAAAGTGTCTCCATCTAAAGCTCGGTCTCGTTTGTGCACATGGGTGCCCACGCTGGCTAGCCACCAGACATCTCTGCAGTCCCAGGTGCCAGCAGTCTCTGCTCTGCCTCGTCCTCTTGGAACTGAGCCTCGGTGCTTTCATGAGCCGCACTGCTTTTTAATTGGATGACTGATGGTCCAGTCATCCTATTATAGAGCAGCTTGACCATTGACAATCAGGAGCCCACGCCTGCATGGAATACGGTCTTTGAATGCCCTGCTCTACTGCCTGGTCCGCCTGGCGCCGGTCTCTGCTGCTTTTCCTGCCAGGCCTCCCATGTTCCCAAAAGTAAGCAGCCACAGTCAGACACTGGCACATAAAAAGAAGGTAGGAGCATGAACGCTTTAAAAAATCGTTGCGACGTGTGATGACCTAATGGTCCCCTTACTCTCTGGACCCTGTTATTAGTACATCGGTTGCACCACTGGTGGCTACACTCTTGCACCTGCATCCGCAGAGCTGACAAGTTAACACCCTGACCTCTACCTGCAGCACCAGGGCTGACACAACTCCTTGACCAAGGAGCAGATTATGTACTTAACTTAATTAAGAAGGTTTATCCCTTTAACAAGCATCACTCATGACAGCTCTATTAAGGAAGGCAGCCATAGGTCAGAGAGCCTGTTCAAAGAAATAGGTGAACATACTCAAGAAAAAAGAGGGCAGCTAAATTTTGAAAACGTACTTCTCAAAACATTGAGCCCAACCGGTCTCCACCTCGAGACTAATGAACCCTGTAGGTAGAGTTTGCACTAAATGCACATTTAGGGCCTCATTTAGAGATGATGGGGAGGTAGGAAAAAAGTGTAAAATGCCCAAGAAGCATTTTCTGTTTTTAGAGAAAAATAGTATTTTTGTGATACCTCCAAATTTATGGGGTATATTTCCTATGGTCCAAAAGGAGCGCGCTCGCGCACACACACACACACACACACACTTATTTTACACTATATGGTAATTTATCATACACTACCGTCTATACATAATGTAAATAATAATGATTGTGAATATTGTAAACAGTTCAGCAAGTGGCATACACATTAGGACAAATGTTAAATATGCTGCAAGTATATTTGATCACACATCCCTTATATGTTAAACCCCTACCTGAGTTATAACCAGCTGCATAGCACCGTATATTTATTAGTTTATTTGCATATGCCAAGTGGTATACCACCGCGCTGCATTCCTTATTGAAACCACAGATGTGAGCATCCCTCCAGCAATGGCTCTGTGTATCTACCGGCCCCAAACACCAGTATCTTATATATCCTTCTTATGCATGGTTCTCTATGGTGCAAGGAGGGGATCAGGCCAGAAGTACACAGAATCCTAATGATAATACATCTCTTCTTCAAGATGGAACTTACAAGGTCAAAACTACTCTTAGCCACTTTTCAGTTGCTGTGTTTATTAAAGAGGTTCAGAAAAATAAAGGTTTCCCTTCTCCTATCTGTTAACTTGAGCCGCAGAAAAGAAAACAAACATATTTTAGTCACTGGCACAGTTAGACTGGCTTTGGTATATAAGTAGGCATGTTTTCTAGGTCTTATACTTCCAACAGCCCAGGCACTCAATGGATTCAATGCCCTGTTAACATAAAGCAAGGTCTGTGACCTCATAGGAACACATAAAAAGACATGTCACTGTTACTGCATCGAAAAATGTGGTAATGCAACTTCTTTGCAATGGAAATCCATATCCATTAGCACCAGCAAAAATATAGCACTATTTTTTACATCTAGAAATGTAGAAAACATGTGTGAACACTTTTTGTGCATGTTTTATCACGTTGAATTCTAAAATTATAGAAAAATCACAATTAGTGGTTATGGAATGCAGTTACTGGAAACGTGGTAGAACTACTTAGTTCTAGCCACTCTAAATGAAGTATTTAACCTCTTACACTGGTAGTGATCCCGCTCCAGGGTTGCGAAGTACTATGTTGTGCTCTGTTCCACACTATGATGTCTCTCTGCCTCTAACATCCAGCCTTGGTACCTGTCAGGCTTAGTACCTTTAAGTTGTGAATGCTCCTACATATGAGCAGTAGCCGAAATTAATTATCATTAAAACCTACTACAAGTATTAAGGATGTACTTTGAGGAGGGGGCTTGCAAGTAGCTGTGCGTATGGTTTTGAAGGGGTAGTTCGGTTTAGTAGCTGTTCAGGATTGGCAGTGGGTGGTGAGGGCTGGGATCCAGGAACAGGAGATAAGGTAAGCCAATAGCCATTACCTGAACGGTAATGGTGGGTATGCTATGTCTTATTTGTGCGGCGTTGAAGAGTCCCGGAGGAAAGGAGCGGCTTTTCCGAAAGTGCAACCTACAAAATGAGTTTGTATGTCCTAGGGGATGGCTGGAAACGGCAATGATTTTACAAGGGTGTGATTTGCTGAGTGCGACCAGTTGTTGAGCAACCAAGGATATAATGTAGTTTGTCTCTGTATAGAGTGAAATTTCTTTAAAATGTAGATGGGGACTGTTTTATTTCTGTGCACATTTAAACCCCCTACACTATCATATACTCAGAGCATTCTGTGTAGAATTATGGTGACCAGTAAGTGACAGGGTTCTGAATTCATATTGCAAGGGTTCGTGGGACATAGCATCACTTGTAACAGCTTGAACACGTTTGTGGCTCCCATGAAACCAAAGGATTGCTCCGCAGGTCTATGATATCGGCTCAATCTGGATAGTAATGGCCTTTAGTCCACCTTGACAAGACATAGCCATGTGCAATAGATTTGATGGTCACCTTGACAACATGGATCGGAATAAAGTTTGTGGACAGGTTTCCCGATGAAATTATTATGCATAGAGGTATTCATTAACCATCTTCTGAAATAAAAAGTTGTTCAAGAGAAACACGCAAGACTACAGCTTTATGTCATCTTAAAGCTAATGTCCAAGTGGAAAGAGTCAACGGGTCACCAAAGTGTACTTGCCAAAAAGTACAACATACTTATAATTACAGTTGACAAGAGGTAGAAAGGTTGGGTCCAAATTGTGTTGGTGGGAAGTGCAAAAGAAAAAGGTTGGTGTGTTCTCTATAATAGATTAGGAAGCAGAAAAACCAGACCACCTGAGGAGTGAATAAAAGTTAAGGAATATAATGAAAATAAACCGTGAGCAAAGGAACGAGTTCTCAATGTTGGTGAAATGGCCATGATTCAAGTTCCAGTTTGTGGAACAAAAGACTGGAAACAGGAAGTAGTGGCAATTGAAAACTAATGTAGACCCTATAGAGGGTTAATAATGACGTGCTAACATATTTCTTATGAAGGGAAGTAGTTGGGTGTCTTTATCTCAAGCAGGTTTATAAAATACTAAAAAGAATTTACATCATTTAAAATAGTCATATTTAACTTCCTGTGCTTGGAACAGGAACTCATTTGGAAGTGAGGTATAACAATGTGCTATGAATTAAGGAAGATGTCCCATCGACTCTCTTACATCTTAGGGATAGCATTAAGCACCTCTGGATCCCTGTGGCATCACTGGGTCACCCTATTGCGTCAAACTTGGTCCTGTTTGATTCTGTAGTGCCTGGTGGATCGCCAGGTGAGAAAACCACAGGAAGTAAACAGCACTTCTGGAGGCTTCTTTCTTTCTATCCCTGCTGCTTCCTTGATGCCAGCTCTGACCGGGGGAGGGGGGGGGAGGGGGGAGGGAGGTAGCAGAGTCAGCGCCAGAGCCCAAAATGGCAACTAAGTGGTAGCAGCTGCTACACCTACCTCTAATTGATGTTGATGCAAAAGATGTGATCTACCTTTCTTCACAGTGGTGAATAAATCTACAAAGCAAGGGGTTTATATGTGAGCCAAATGTGTTACTGATTACATTTAAGATGCCAACGGCAACAGTTTTGCACCCTCTCCCATTGAACAAGGAACTCTACAAGGGTGTCATCCCACTTGTTTCTCAAGGACTGTAACCACTATTGGCATCACTTGCAGAAAATGTATACTTTAAAAGCCTAGAAATTGTACACAAAATATAGAGTCTTGCAGTTTACGTGGAAGTGGAAATCTTTGTTTCAGATATTGGAGAAACTAACCCATCAATATTAAATTCTAACGTGAGAAATTCTACTGTTTCTAGTTATTCAACTAGACCTTAGTACAAATTGCTGTTATAGGTTACATCAAACCGATGTCAGAAGAAAAAGCTATTAGTTGGACTTAAAGGCCATTAAAATACTTAGTTATCCTCCTCAAATCAGGCAATAAAGGCACCATCAGCATTCAAATAAAACACACAACTCAATACCTTACTGTTCTGACAGAATCTCAGTGGCCAAAATATTAATCTGGAGGGGGAAAGATAGAGGCCATTAAAATCTCAATGACATAATTTGTCATCTTTTCCATGTCAATTTTCTCTCAGCTGTTCCTCCAATTTTCATCTGAAATTGCAAAACAATTATATAAACAACTCCCTCTAGGAAGGCTAAGAACTAGAGTGGCCCTAACCTGACTTTTTATAAGCAAACCAGATAGTCACACTGGCATTAAATGATTTCAAAAACACAACTCTTTAGAGCAGTGGTTCCCAACCTGTGGTCCAGGGACCCCTGGGGGTCTGCGAAGCCTTCTAAGGGGGTCCGCGAGAGCTTAGAAAATTAAAAAATATTAACAAATATTGACAAATTAGGTCCCCAGCTTCCAGTAATGACTCAGGCGGGGGTCCCCGGATTCGAATGATGATTCAGTGGGGGTCCCTGGGTTCCATTAATGTTAAAGTGGGGGTCCACTGAAATCAAAAGGTTGGGAACAGCTGCTTTAGAGGAACCCCACAGACTCAAAAATCAAACATTACCCTACAAAAAGTTGGTGTACTGGATAAACTAGATAAAAAAAGACCACTTTGCCTGGATCATAAAATGACCTACATCCTCTGTAGAGCCCAAAAAATGTTTAAGGATTTAAACACATGACCACGATTGGAACAATTGATGATCTCATGGATAGTGGTTTTAGCATATTTATGGGGAGATGGTTACACTCTGTCATTTACCTAAATATGCCAAAACAAATAGTACTCTCAACTGTGAAGTGCATCACGTCCTAATGTTAACATCAAACACGCCAAAGAGAAAACAGGAAAATAGCCATTTGTAACTTTTACAAATCTTATAACCTACAGTTACAGTTTGGTCATGCATTTACAAAAAAAATGGGAATCTGGATCTCTACATTTTTTTGAGTAAAACTATCTTCTAAACTAAAGTAATCTCAGTAATCCAAATGCCCATCATGGGCCTTTGACAAAATAGTTCAGCACAAATATTGAAACGAAGCCCAAAAATTAACTAACTTCAATTTTCCAAGCTCTGGTTCCGATTGTGGATGCTTCGTCATGTGTCAACTCTAGTAGCCAAAATGAATCTAAATCAGCCTGAGGTATCTTGCTGTTGAACATAGCTTCCAATAAATGTGCTTCAAATGTAAAGAAAAAAACTCTGATAAACGACCTGTTGTGTCTATATATATCACCTTAGAATAATACTTTGTCTGAAACTACAAGACACGCTATGTCATTACAGAAATCCAAACTGACATGAACTAAAGAATTCGGAAAGACTCACAAACATTTTATTCACCAGTGATTACACAGTCCTGCGTACGTTCTCCTGAACATTACTCCTACCTAACTCTTCTTTCTTGTTTTTTTAATCCTCTCTCTTTCTTCTACCAGACAGCAGAAGCTGTGTGGTTGCAAAGGCCCATTTATAATCTTACCAAAAACTTAGTGGGATTAGGTCCCGTCCATTGCTTACCTTTTGACTGACGGACTTGCACCCTTCCAGCCAAACCCCTCCACATTCGGTTACCCTCTCTCTCGTGTGAGACTTTCCTCTTCTCCTCGACCACCTTTATATTTACTGAATTTCCCCCCTCACTCCATTTGGCTCCCCCTGCCTAAGTGCCCTATGGGCCGGTCTGACCCTGAGTGTGCGCAATGCAGGGGGAGAAGGGGAGGTTACATCACAGCCCTGCTTTGTCAGGGACAAAGACCCAAGGAATGCACTTCCCTGCAGAGCTCTCTTTGCGGTTTTTAATCTGTTTAATGGTGCTTCAAAGACCAGGGAGCATTCGAAGTGCTGCAACTGGAAATAATCTGCACAGCTTGAGGGGAAGACTCAGCTTTGTTGCTGCTGTGCGGGGATGGTTTGATGCGCAGGCAGTAAAGGAGGCTGCAAGGCTCTTCCGATGCACAGCCCAAGTTCAGGCAGAGCCTCTGCCCTGCTCCACATCAGAATATCAGAATTATTGCCTCGTATAAAAAAGCATGTCCTACATGTTGTTAATCAAAATATCACCCCTTTGATTGTAGATTCTATTATTAACTCCAATGGGATGCTATTTTTTAAAACAATCTTTAACTCATTATATTTAAGCCAATCTTATTACATCAAAATGTTGGTAGCATACCTCCAGGCGC
Source organism: Pleurodeles waltl (assembly GCF_031143425.1). Lineage (NCBI taxonomy): Eukaryota > Metazoa > Chordata > Amphibia > Caudata > Salamandridae > Pleurodeles > Pleurodeles waltl. The sequence continues at coordinate 1,325,573,795 of NC_090446.1, read as the reverse complement.
TCATTTGCTGATGAAACAGTGTACTTGAGCATTCTGGCCCTTTTCAGGGTCTGGGCGACTTCAAACTGGGTAAGGACAGGAGACCGAAAAGGTGGAAGCTAAATGAATATGAAGCGCGTGAGAGAACCAGACCATGCTTTTAGTCAGAGTAACAGCCCAAAACTTTATCCCATCTATCTCTGAATACCTAAACTGTTGTGTGTGCTGTTTTCACATGTATTTGTCCTTCCAACCTCCTGCTCCCCTAGCCTTGAAAGCAGGTTGGTATTGTCTTATCTTGAATGCTATGCTGTTGTTTATCAGTGAGAGTTGGCAGTCAGATACCGCCTAGCTCTTGCTGAGTAAAGTGCCATTTGTTCTGATGGCATTGCCAATAAAGCATCATAGTCCACTGCTGGTGCTTATAACAGTTATTATTGGCCCTGAGGCAGTCCGCTTTCTTCACTGGAACTTCCAACATTACAATGGTCTAACAGCTTGCGGGCCGGACCGCACAGCGGACCAGTTACGGGCACACAACAAACGCCTTACAAGGGCACGACCAATGCCCACAGGAGGCCCAAGCCCCAAAATTCTAGGCATACGATTTGCTAGCGTGCTTTGAACCGGCCAGTCAAACACAGGCAGCGGGCTTCACGGCACATAAGAGGGATGCAGGTGGCACCCCGGTCATTGTGAGCACCAACCTTGACCCACGCCAGCAAAGTGGGCATCACAGCCGTGTAATTCTGGGCTGGGACTGACTCAGAGAGAGCTAGTGGAGAGAGCTCAGCAAAGTGGGCACATTAGCCTAAAGAACCAGAGCTGCTCAGGTTGTGTCCTTGGGATGCCTCGTGGAAGGGATATGTGGTAGCAGATAATGGCCAACCACGGTTAGCAGCAGGAAGACAGGGCGCTCGCGGCACGAGCAAGGCCTAGGGGCCGCCCACTGCATTTGGTAACAAGAGAAGCCTAGCCACAGCAGCGCTGACTAAGGGCCCTTGGGAGGAAATGCTGTGTTAAAACACTGGGGATTAGTAACATAACCACGGAGGAAACTGGAAAGACAGACTAATCCATTATCATTGTGTGTGAAATAATTTTACAGCCTGCATGAGATGTGTTTTCATATGCATCATGTACATTGAATAAACTGCGCCCTTTTGAATCACAGCAACATCTCACTTTGCTTTGTTGATGGGTCAGGAAGGGGCAGCATAGGGCAAAAGCAAGAACGGCTCTTCTACATATCAATGTGATTGACAGCTAGGGTACCACACTTTAGCAGACACGGTCACATCTCCCCCTGACTGGGTCTGGGCTTAGATCAGTGAAGGAGGGTTCTCCAGCTTTTACAGCTGGTGAGATAACTCCATAGATTTGGTCACTCCTACAGAGTGTGCAGGGAACAGAGACGGACACAAACAGTACTAATTAAGCCTTTCACCCTCGCAAATTCATTAAAATGAGTACAGATAAGCCGAGTAAAATAAAACACCTGGAATTAAAGCAGAAAGTAACACATCACTTTGTGGATGATGTTATTTAAGTAGGTAAAAATATAAGAACAGGCCTGTTAGGAAATTAGACTGGAACCCCAAGAAGCCAGTGCCTCAGGAAGGGTTGTCGCACTGGGGAATTGTCAGTCAAATATCGAGAGCCAGCTTTAGGTGTCACCTCTAGCAGGTGCCTTTGGGATAATTTCGGGTATTCGTTTGGTACACATCTGCAAAAGTGTTGCTTATGTCTGGTGCTCGTGTAGATTAAGGGCGCTGCAAGTCTGTAGCAGCCACAGCAAGCTCACCAGACTGACCAGCAGGGATAGAAATAAAGAAGACTCCAGAAGTCCTGTTGACTTCCTGTGGTTTTCTCCCCTGGTGATCCACCAGGCACCACAGAACCAAACGGGAGTTTGTGCAGGACTAAGATGCAATAGGGCGACCCGGTGATGCCACAGGGATCAAGAGGTACTTAATGCTATCCCTAAGATGTTAGAGAGTCGACGGGGCATCTTCCTTAATTCATATCACATTGTTATACCTGACTTCCAAAAGGGTCCCTGTTTCAAGCACAGGAAGTGAGTAGTGGGCTATAGTTAAGTATGACTCCCTATGTGATGTACATTCTTTTTAGTAATTTACAAACCTTCTTGAGATAAAAACACCCAACTATTTCCCTTTGTAACAAATATGTTATCATGTCATTATTAATCCTAGATAGAGTCTACATTTGCCATTATTTTACAGGATCTTTTGTGTGGTCCTGTGTCCCTCTGTCTGTCTCCCTCTGCCTGCTCTCTGCACACTGACCTGACACCAGCTGTCACCAGCTACCCGTTCGCACAGACCAAAGGTCCGGACTGGGAACCCAAAGCAGCCCTGGCACTTTTGTCAGACCAGCCCCTGGGTCTTGGGGGAAATTAGGGGGCTGGGTGGGTGAGGTTGCAAGTGCGAAGCACTGCTGCTTGTGTTCCTGGGGACAGATATTGCAGCATCACTGGAAAACCGGCACCCAGTAAGAAAACCGGCACCCACTACTGGAAAATCAGCCCCCACCCTTCCAGCCTCCAGGGGAAATGCCCAATGCTCGCTGTGGCCATTTGGGCCCTGAAAGCCACACATCACCAGGTGAAAAAACTTGAATGCTGGTCACTTCAGACCTGCCACTGAAGTTAGATTTTAAATTGCAGCTCAGACAGTAAAAAAAATACTCTATCCGAGCCTATCAAAGAATAAAAGCAGAGGGGGCCACATCATCAAACACTCCAGCCTTGCCAGGGGGCTTTATCTAGTCATATGCACTCACAGTAAGAGACAGGTCGGTGTGGGGGGGTTTAACGGGGATGGGAGATCGTCTTACAGTTCACCTGATGGTTCCCTGCGAGTGCAACTCGCTATATGCTATGACTGCATGGCATATGGGATGGTAGTAACAAAGTTAAATACAGCAGTTTTCTGACCCATGTCTTCCTTCGACCTATGCCTGCTCAGGGCCATAAATGTTAAACAAGATATCTCGGACTGGACAACTCAATGCAGTAACCAGCTAAGTAGATTATGAAAAGCCGGTTTACAGAGAATCAAAAACTGCACACCTTTTCATCCATCACACTGGTAAACACTGCATCCTACACGATAACCCCACCCTCGTGGTCATCATGCACGATATAGAAACATTTCCTTTATAGGATCAAAACAAAGACACACCTTACACAGTGTGGGGTGCTACCCATGTGGGCAAGTGCTTCAGCTCCCCTCATAGAGGTAGTAAGCGCTATATAAATGTTGCAAAACAATACAATGCAAACTCTAATGCCTCAGATGATGTTTTTCTGAGTACCAGACAAGCATCCCTTACCTTGCCCGTTCATTAAAGAGATGGTGAGAAGGATGGCGCTAAGGTGAAGAAAAAGATTTATGCAACGAGACATGCTCCTGGTTCTTTGGGATGAGTAACAATCTGAAGGACTTCACAATCCCCACATCTGAAATGTGGAATATTTCTAACGGAAGATAGTTAACGAGTAACTGGGAAGGGGGCTAGCTGGAGCGCGTTGAGGCGGGGTTCATTGACAGGGCTGGACAGGGAGACGTGCCAAAGGCCATGCTGACTGGTGGGCGGTATGTACGGTTTCCTATTGACCCTTGGATCCACGTAGGAATGTTTTTGGTCAGTGTGTATTCAGAAACATGAGCAGGCTGCCCACGTCACGTTGCTGAGTCCAGGGGAAAGGTCACGGAACACCACGGGCTTCTTGCAAGCTGTGGAACGGACTCCCCCATAAAAGGGACTGTTATGAGTTTCAGGAGGCTGTTTACTGCATGGCATGCTGTCTGCCTTAACTATCCTAGTGTGGCGTCATAAGGGTCATGTACGGCGGATGTGCCCGCCTTTAATAATCAGCCCATCAGAGACATTTCCCAAAAGGCCGGTGCCTCTTTAACTCCTATAGGACTCACGTACCAGGCGACCCTTCACCTGCCCTAATGACGTTTCATAGACTCCATCCTCTCAGGACAGCTCCTCAGGACACTTAGGGGCTCATTCTGAGCCCGGCGGGCGGCGGGAGCCGCCCGCCTGGAGGGAGCCGCCAAATGGCCGCTCCGCGGTCGAAAGACCGCGAAGGCCATTCTGGCTTTCCCGCTGGGCTGGCGGGCGACCGCCAGAGGGCCGCCCGCCAGCCCAGCGGGAAACCCCTCCCCACGAGGAAGCCGGCTCCGAATGGAGCCGGCGGAGTGGGTATGTGCGACGGGTGCAGTGGCACCCGTCGCGTATTTCAGTGTCTGCACAGCAGACACTGAAATACAAAGTGGGGCCCTCTTACGGGGGCCCCTGCAGTGCCCATGCCATTGGCATGGGCACTGCAGGGGCCCCACGACACCCCTCACCGCCATCCTGTTCCTGGCGGTCGGAGCCGCCAGGAACAGGATGGCGGTGAGGGGGTCGGAATCCCCCATGGCGGCGCAGCAAGCTGCGCCGCCATGGGGGATTCCCAGGGCAGCGGAAAACCGGCGGGAGACCGCCGGTTTTCCTTGTCTGACCGCGGCCAAACCGCCGTGGTCAGAATGCCCTGCTGGGCACCGCCAGCCTGTTGGCGGTGCTCCCGCATCCCCGGTCGGAATGACCCCCTTAGTATAGTTTTATCAGCGGGCATGCTGTGTGTTTCACAGCCTTTCATTTTTGTTCACCAACTAAGAGAGCAGTGGCATTAAATGGACCATGCAAAGGAATCTGTCCTTTCCAAAGCAGGCATGCACCGGAACTGCTCATGACATGCGTGTGAGCACGAGAGCTTTCTGGACACTGTGGCACCAGTCGCTGCACGCTCCATGTCTAATGGAGAGTGTTAGTAGTAAAAGTCAATCAGCCGCCGTGAAGTGGTGCAGGCAAAGGGTGTGTGTAGGAGCTCCCCGTACCTCCCTTTATTGTGTTTTCATTATAGACAAACACGTGTTGTGTATAGCGCTTCATGCCACATTTCTGCACTTTCTAATCAGTGTAAGTAGCCATGCAATAGTACGCAATACGTCAGCAAAGGAAGAATTAAGGACCTGATTTATACTCTTTTGAGCCGCATTAGCGTCATGTTTTGACGCAAAACCGGCGCAAACTTACAAAATACAATTGTATTTTGTAAGTTTACGCCGCTTTTGCATCGAAAAATGATGGCAATGCGGCGCAAAAAAAAGTATAAATCAAGGCCTAAATGCTGAGTTTGCCATTCTGGGAGTTTTGATCTTCTAATCACAACAGCAAGTGTGTAAACTATTGAACTATTTTGCATAGACTCTGTGTATGTTCCTAGAAAGAGGCAACTTGGAGTGTGCTGGTGAAGCCCTTTTTCTGTAGTGTATTGAAATGGCATTTTAACTCTATCTGCAATGTTTTCTTATTAAAGAGGCGGTCACAGTGCTCCAAGACCGCCCTGAACTAGCTTCACCCCATTTGCCACAGAGGAGGTCGCTTCGGCAATGGTGAGGAATACATTCTTACGTTAGAACTGGCTGAGTCAAATAGCACCTAATAGTGGTAAAGAGCCCCGATGGGCAAACACGGGCTGGGCTGCTCTGCTCAGGAAGCAATGTTGTGAACGGATTTCACAGTACAGGTAAGGAGGAGGCAGGTGGAACAGGCTTCCACTAAGGATTTAATAGAGATTTACAGAGTGTAGGTTCTTCTTAGATGTCAAATAGGGGCACCTCCAGGGTAGTAACTGCCTTCACCTTTGGTACCCGAAGCACTGCCCTTGGAAATCCTCTGCTAAGTAGTCATGACTGCAGATGGGGTAATTAGAGAAAGACAGGATGTCTTAGAGTCAGTGGTAGCTCCAACATGGCTGATGCGTTACTATTATGCAGAAAGTATCAGAGTGAGTGCCCACAGTAGGCCATGATTAGACCACTTTTATACAGGGATAGCCTGCATATCAGCAAGAATAACCTTACTATTTCACTGATGGGCCACCATTAATTCAGTGATAGAAAGTGTCGTACCTAGAATGCACAAAATTTGCAGAAGAGGTCTTTTTAACATATGTCTGACTTTTGTTTTACCATGTCTCAATCTTTCCATAACGCACATGGGCATACTCTCATACATGCTCATTCATCGCATGCACACATGCTCAGTCAGTCACACTGTCCCTACAAAACCATAAGTGGTAGCACTGTCGTCATGGCTCTTGGCCCCAGGAATGGTTCCGCCCAATGGCACATGATCACAAGTGCCTTCTGGTGGGTGGTAAAAAGGGTTGCGGTCCTCTAGCATGTAACAGGAGAAGGCCGAGGGGAGGCAGGGATGATTGCAGCACCTCGCTTCTCCAGTCTCCTTCCTCTGGCAGCCCCTCGAAATGGTTGGAGGATGTTTACCTGGTTGCTTGACTTCTTACATCAAAGCTCAGAGAAGCCAGTTGTTCAAGAGCGTTGACCACATAAAAAACTGTGAAAATGAAGGAGGCTATCTTCGGATACCCAATGTCTGCCTTTACGCTGCGCTACAGCACCTCTTTTTCTAGGTAGGCAGCGGGAATGCAATATACCAACACCCGCCTTCACAAATGTTGGATAAACCACTCAAAAGCTCCTATTGTGGAGTTTGCACTGAAAATCATAATTATACCTCCTGAAATCCTTTGTGATGTTTTGTCCTTGATTTAAGTTAATTTACCCTAAAAAACAGAGTTAGATGAATTTCTAAATATGAGTAATCTTTCACACGTCACTCACATACCATAGACATTAGCATTTCATCCAGCTTCCTAAACACCATGTTCTTGACAATTTATAGTCAAGTTATTGTGTGTTACGCCTCCAAAGATGATATCAGTTTCTGCAGCTCAAAGGCGGTCAGCCAGTGTAGGTGGAAAGCTATCAGTGAGGGTCATGTATCTCAGTGTCTCAGTGTAAATTGATAAAGGAGCAAAGAGACCTCTCATTCCCTGCTTTCTATGTGATTAATTTGAACCACAGCAGAATGAGGTAATTTTGGTTCATTGTGTTTTTTAAATGTGCAGATACTGTGAGTTACTAAATGTCTGTATTTCATTAATTCGAAAGGAAGAGTACAACATTTCTCAGTAGCGCGAAGTGCTTAATGGAAGAGTGCTGGCACTTCTCGGTAGTAAACAGGCACTCCGTGATGGTAAGTACCTGCCCTTCTCTATTTCCACTAATGGCTTTCATTCGATCAAATGGCGAGCTATGGAGGACAAAGCATCCCCAAAGGTTAGTGTTGTTTTGTTTCTTGTTGACCGATCAACATACATACAGACAGAATCTGATCTGTGGTTCTCAAGTCCTGCTGCAACTACGGATGTTACTGCCATGCATGGACAATTCTTTGAAATGTTTCTACAGCTGGCATGCAAATATTTCGCCTTCAGCACAGAGCCATGCAATCAAGCGATAATATCCAGGTTTATGACCATCATCTTTCCTAAAAATTGCCTGGAGAAAACCCACTTCTGGAAAAGAGAATCACTCGCAATAAATCGATTTGATTAAATGAGGGCGCAGGAGATTAAGCATTTGGACCCACAGGCACAAAAACTATTAAAATTCAAAATTAAAATCTCACACCAGTCAATGTTATAGTTAATCTGACAAGTTTATGGGACTCAGTTTCGCGGGCTGCCTACTTTTGTATGGCATACCGAGGCATATTTATGAAAAGTTTGTGCTGCAGTTGCACAATTTCTTTTTTACGCAAAAACAGTGCTTACCCAGTGTCATATCTATAAAGTGGCGCTAGACCTGTTTAGTGCCACTTTTCCTTGGCTTGCGTCATTTTTTAAGAGCGTTGCTTTACCTTGCATCGTTAATCAACAAAGATATGCAAGGTCTGAAAAATGACTCACACCTAGGAAAAATGGTGCAAATTCTGATTTGCATCACAATTTTAATGCCTGGTCAGAACAGGCATTAAAATGATGCACAGCCATAAGTATATAGGGAAAACTCACAGAAGGCACTCTGGCAAACAATAGGACAATAATGGACCTACTACTGTTACAACTCGGCACCCAGAGACGACAGCGATGACGCCAAGCGCCACCAGCACCACCGCACCACCCTCAACAACTACACCAACACTGACAAAGGCAGCACAGAAGGCCATCCATCCTTGGCCTCAGGGAACAAAAGGGCATCAGACACTACCGTCTGAAGTGGGAGTCCATAGTATGCCTGCTCCACCACATTGCTCCCGACATCATGGCAATGTCCAACAACCATACCACCCATGCCAAAGCTTCTGTCCGTTCTCCACATGCTGGCCTCTGGCTCATTTCAGACCACTGCAGCATGAGTGGGTAGTGTCTCTCAACCATCCTTTTCTGCCTTCCTCCCTAAGGTACTGGACGCCATCATCTGCCTCACACCCCACCACATCCTGTTCCCCAACACTCAGCAACTGCAGCAGGAGACAAAACAAGGATTCTACCAGATTGCTGTGTTCCCGCATGTGCAGGATGCAATGGATTGTACACATGTCCCACTTGTTCCTCCTGCTGCAACTGAACACCTTTTATAGGAACATGAAGCACACAAACTCTGTAAACGTGCAGGCCATTGTGGACCATCGCAGGATATTCACCAACGTCTTAGCTAAATGTCATGGCAGCGTGCATGATGCTTACATCTTTAGGCACTTAACAATAAACCAACACTTCCAGAATGGACGATATGGCAATGGCCAGCTCGTAGGTAAGCAAGCAGCAACTACATAACACACACAACATACAAAACATATGGGGCAAACAACACACACCACACTCCACACTCATAGACAGGGAAGCATGGATGACTGTTGAGCAACACATATGCAGCATGCATCACTCCACACATCCAATGCACATCACCATCACACACGGCCACATGTACAAGCCCGTTGCACCATCACTTTCAATGATGCTCTGGTGGAGCAATGCCCTCTCTACATTTAAAAGATAGTATCAAGACACTTCTTGTGTTTTAATACTGCCTTGAAAATACGGCCCCTTCACACTTATCACTTAGGTGGTCATTCTGACCCTGGCGGTCTTTGACCGCCAGGGCGGAGGACCGCGGGAGCACCGCCGACAGGCCGGCGGTGCTCCAATGGGGATTCCGACCGCGGCGGTAAAGCCGCGGTCGGACCGGCACCACTGGCGGGGTCCCGCCAGTGTACCGCGGCCCCATTGAATCCTCAGCGGCGGCGCAGCTTGCTGCACCGCCGCGGGGATTCCGACCCCCCCTACCGCCATCCAGATCCCGGCGGTCGGACCGCCGAGATCCGGATGGCGGTAGGGGGGGTCGCGGGGCCCCTGGGGGCCCCTGCAGTGCCCATGCCACTGGCATGGGCATTGCAGGGGCCCCCGTAAGAGGGCCCCTACATGTATTTCACTGTCTGCTGCGCAGACAGTGAAATACGCGACGGGTGCAACTGCACCCGTCGCACAGCTTCCACTCCGCCGGCTCGATTACGAGCCGGCTTCATCGTGGAAGCCTCTTTCCCGCTGGGCTGGCTGGCGGTCTGAAGGCGACCGCCCGCCAGCCCAGCGGGAAAGTCAGAATTACCGCCGCGGTCTTTCGACCGCGGAACGGTAACCTGACGGCGGGACTTTGGCGGGCGGCCTCCGCCGCCCGCGAAGGTCAGAATGAGGGCCTTAGTGTGGAAGTGGTCTGCAATGCAATGCGTTTTGCTGTGGGCATGCCACCGCAACACAGGTTGCATTTTGGCACTGCCTCACATTTATGACAATCTGTAAACCTGAGGCAGCACCAACAAATAATGCCACCCTAGGGGTGGCAGTACCATTGTCCAGTGAACACAAATACTTGATATTCTCATTATGTATACTTCTCCTGTGTGTGGTGCATACTGCAGCACACATAGGAAGAGGAAATTGCCACCATTGATTGGTTATGTGAAGGAAGGGATGCCTTACTGCACAGAAACAATAAACCCCGCAAAGCAGGCATCTTTCTATCTTGCTGCAAGGGTGCCTACAATGAAACACCTCATGCCCTGTCCTGTGCCACTGGGGTTTGTAAAATAGTCACATACATGGCAATGTATCTCAAGCTACTATGCCACACTTAGCATGATGTCTACATACAAACATGCATGCTAGCCAGGAAATATCGATAACAGCTCTGTGTGCAAGGGAGGTGTACCATGTCCGGGGGATGGAGGGTTTACATGCAACACACAAGACACAACACCCATCTCAGGGCACACACCATACAAAATAGGTTCAAACTCACACATGGCCCTTTTGCAGTCATAAGTTCTAGGACAAATGTACAATAATCTGCAACATCACACATATCCCGCATGGGTGAACTATCATGCCACACAATCCATGCCCGAGGCTGCACCCTTGACTGGACAAACAGGAACCCATACAATGCCAGATGCAAGTCTGATTCTCAATTCCATTGACAAATACTGTGCCAGGCCAGTTAGAAAGAAACACAAGTGCAAGTCTGATACTGTCTCTCCTCTTCCATTGCAGCGGAGCAAGGTTACGGCATCCAGCCATGGGTCATGACTCCATATGGAAACCCAGAGAAGGCTTACAATGACGCAGACAAAAGGACCAGAAATGTGGTGGAGAGGACATTCGGCATCCTGAAATCCAGATTCAGGTGCCTTGATGTATCTGGAGGATGACTATTATGTGCACCACCCCTTGTGTGCAAAATAATACTAGTCTGTGCAATTTTGCACAACATCTGTGTTCAACACCAATGTCCCCTGCAAGGGAGAGGTGGAAGTCCATGGGGAGGAGGATGCGGACAACGATGCAAGACAAGAGGTTGGGGAAGTATACAATTCTGCTGCTGGAGCACACAGAAGGAACAATATTGTGCACAACTTCTTCACTTAGAGACTGTACTTTATTCCTCACTGAGTGCTAATTATTAAATTAATCACTTGAACACAGATTTTTCTTGTAGTATTTTTGTCACATTCACATGCCTTATCAACTCACCCACATCTTGGAAAGCATGATTAGGCCACAACAGTTGGAAATCAATTAGAAACACTCTCAGGAAGACCAAACAACTACACACAATGCACATCAATGTGCAGGAGTAATGCATGCATTGCCTGTTGAACATATACTTTACATAGCAACTCACATATCACACATGTATGTCTGGTTGAGATTTGAAAACAGACAAATTGAAAAAACATGTGATGACTGCTGTTCAGATGTCTGGTCTAGGTAGGACAAGAGTAGTCAGTACCTACAACAGTAGGTCAGTGTCTGCTATGTAACAACTGATCTGAATGTCACAATCACCGGTGACAACTTACAAGATACCCACCAGACCTGTAAGTCCCTAGTACATAATGGGGCAAGGCTGACATCAGCAATCTGTAAATCACTAGTAGATAATAGGGCAGTTGTGCAGTTGGATTCCTGCACTTGACTGTGCACTGCAGTGGCATAACAAAACTTGAGGGTGCCTCCCCGCGAAGGCCCCTGAGGGGGCTCCATCCACTCTGTACACAGTCAGGGGCCTGCCGCCTGTGCGCAGTATACTGTCCTGAGAGGGGCCCCTTGAGCTCGGTGCCACACCAGCACCAAGGGGGCTGCGGGGGCGCTTATTATGCCACTGGTGCACTGATGTGCAGCCTGCCATCCCTGTCTGACAGCCATGCAGAGTGTGTGATTACATGGACGTCTTTGCAACACTACATGCAGATAACATATACAGTCAAAATGTATGTGCATAGAAAATTGTTACAAGTTGCAGCCTCGCTGTTCCCCCTATGTCCCTCAGGCTTCATGTGGCCCATAACTCAGAGCATGGAAAAATGCAAAGATGCATCATGGGGAATTACAAATTCATGCAGTACAGATGTATCTACAGAGGGTAACATGTTCCACACTGATATGAGCGGAATATTGGGCAGAAGAAGCACTATGACCCATGAAAGGATACCACAGAATCACACATGAAGAACATATATCACACACTGCATGTCATGGCAAACACATCCATGTTACATAGCTGTCCACCACATCCCAACACTTACCTGCACATGGTACCAGAAGCAACCCATGTTATGTGACAGCCTGATGTATGCCCCTTGGGAAACACATCAAATTGTCACACTAATGAACTGCCATAAGGGTGGAAAATATGGCTACATTCCAGGGAAAGTCATCAGCATCCCTGGTTACATATTTCACACCGGTATCCAGTGTATAAACTTGTTGAGCACATGGGCCAGCTATCCTAAGCTGTGTGGCTATGCAAACTGTTGGATTTTGACACCAGCATAGTGTGAGCCCATAATGCATGTACCTTCACATCTGTGCATTCACAGTAAACATACTGTACACATGGGAAGACAGGAAGGTAACAAATACTGATGCTCCTGCGGTGCTCGTGTTTGTAAATGAAACCCTAAGTATCACAACACTTGCCTGCAACACACATTGTAAGCTCCCCCTCCCGCCCTTGCGTGATAGCCTGCTCTCTGCATATTGGAACGCACCACATATTGTGTGACATATGCACAGTTCTGCATGTGCGGGAGTACAGGCCACATTCCATGACCAGACCATGGCATCCCTGGGGGTAAGTCAAGCAATGCATTGAGATGCCAAAACATAGTTGGCACATGAGGCAATTCTTGTTTCATGATTCATGTGACATTTGGGATATGCATGTTCTTATCCTTGTAAGCCATGCACCATCACCCATGTATACTTACATACATTGGACGCATGTACTGAGAGGAGTATGTGCAATACCAATGTTCACAGGCAACACAACATTTCACATGAAGGCTAACATGTAAAAATGTTTTGCACATGACACTATACATCATCACACATATACCAGCCATTGCATTAAAAATAATTGTTCATTGTCCCAATGCGTCTTTTTAACCCATTGTGTCTGCCAAAAAAGACGCATACCATTCTACTCTTCCAAACTTTTTCATGTTGGGACTGGAAAAAACAACGCATTACTGCCTAGCATCAGAATAAAGGGCGCATAATCAAAAAAGGGGTGCATCACTACATGAAGTGAAGTAGTGGAGCTGCCCTGCTGCACAATAGGAACTACAAAGTTAGTTTAATTTTCTTTTACAGTCACATCCTTTTTGTCTGTCTTAGAGTGAGGTTGTGTGGATTTGGAGTGCTTTTGGAGTGTTCTTTTGTGCTGCCTTTTGTTACTGTAGTGTCCATGGTGTGTATTTTGTCCTGGTGAATTGTGTATTGTATTGTTTTGTCATAGTTTTGTTGGGTGTCTGCCTTTGGGGAAGTTACATGAGTTGGGTTAGTTGGGGTAGTTTTAAGTTATTTCTTTGTTTGGGAGGGTGTTGTGCTTTGGGTTGTGTGTCATGTCTGGGAAGGGAAGGGCCCACCACCTTAGTCTGGAGGAACTGGGAGGGTTCATCTGTCTGGTGAATGAAGCATTTCCTCCCACATATGGTGGCCATGGGGAGGGGGCGAGTAACACAAGGATACGCTACATAGGCATGCAAGCTGTGGTGGGGCAAGGTCCTGTCCCACATGAACATAGTCTACTCAGTGGATCGCACTGCCCGGCAACTAAAGCATCACTGGGAGACATCATTGCACTGGAACAGGACCTCTTGGACTACCTCGGAATCGAGGTCGGCGGAACTGTGGGTGAGTACTCAATCCACGTGGCTGACTCCTGTTATGCAATTGCAAGTACATGTCTGTTGCCCGTAGGCCCTCCTTTACAAAATACAGAGCAGGGGCAGGGCAGTGAGTATAGTGTCTGCGAAAAACAGCATCCATGGCGACAGCAGAAATGTACCATTACTAAGACAATTGGCATATTCCTGTTCTTGACCCCTGTGTATTGTTTGAAAAGCGTGATCTGCACTAATTCCTACACAAATGTGGCATGCATGAAGGGAACATGGTTACCAGGAAGAGGTGTTTATGTCCACTAAGAGCCTGACGACTGTTGTTGGTTGAATAGTCATGTACATGTGTGAAGAAAAGTGATGCAGGAGTAAGAGGAGTCACAGCTGAGTGTGTCCTGTGACTCATGTATGTCTAGATTGCACTTACTATTAGTTATGCTTGCAAAATGTTGCAATAGGAAGTAATCTGCAAAATGTGAACACTGTAGCTGTGACATGTATGTATGGTTCCTGCACATATGTGTACATGTAAACATGGCCTACTGATGCATGTCACAGAGACATGTAAAATGGTCTATTAGAGTATTCACTAACCTAGGTCTCCTCTGAGCATGAGCAAATCATGTGTAATGTGGAATAGTTGTCCATAGTGTTCACTGTTCAACAGTCACAGTGCTATGTCACATTTTATTTCTTACAGGTGGACCCCTGCCTTTCACCATCGGAGAGGTGGCCACGTTTGCAGACCGTGATGCTACCAGTGAGTGCCAATCTGTATGTGTAATGTATGTTGCAGGTATGGTATGTGATGTGGTATGTTGTGTGCAATGCCATGTACCAAGTGTATGTATGCTAGACATGGTTAGGGATTGTATATTTGCAGGTGTGTGTCCCAAGATGGTTACATGGTTTTGCACAACATTGGCTAACCTTGATAGCTTGGCATGTGCAATGTGGAAATGATGGTTGATGAGTAGATGTGTAGATGTGTAGTAACCTTGCCCTTTAAGATGTCATAATGATTTGTAATGGCAAATACGTGACAACTGCAGATGGTGTTTTAATGCATGCCTCTTGTTCATATACCCAAAACACAAATGCCTGACATGTCCCATTCTTGTTGCAGCTGCCAACATGAGCCAATCGCAGAAGCAGAAGTTCATAAAGTGTGCTGAACGCTGCAGACACACCCTGCAAGTAAACAAGGGCTTCAAGAGGATGGGGCGCCTCTATAAGAGTAAAAAAGCATCAGTGACATGGAAGGCCTTTTCTCACAGGTGTCCACCCAAAGACCCATCTGCCTCCAAAATCGACACCACAGCAAGGTCTAAGGACTCAGAGAGGGCAGGATCGTCAGGGGCAAGACCATCTCCAGCACCTGCAGTACCACTAGTTACACCGCCATCTACAAATGCCCCAAGCATTGTCCAGGAGTTAAGAAACGAGCTAGCTGACCAGAAATACAGGATTTCTAGGTTGGAACATCAGAATGGGCAGATCCTACAAATCCTCTGGAAAATTAAGGCGACCATATCAAAACGTTAAGCCTGACAGTGGTCATTATGGACAATACTTCCCTTCCCCTTGTATATAGTTTGTAAAATGTATGTTGTATTTAGATAGTTAGGGTTAGCTTGGCGTAGTGTAGAGTTGTCCTAGTATATAGCACTTATTTTATTAGGGTGGGTGGGTTCATGGGTATCTATTTTGCTTGGGATGGTTGGGTGGTATTTTAGGCATGTGAATTGGAAAAAAAAAAAAAAAATCTATAAAAATGTTAAAAATACAAAAAAATAGAATTGTTTAGGTATATTTTAGTTAGTCAATGTTTAGCTGTAGTGAATGTTGTCTTTGTCTATGGATGTATTGTAATTGGGTCTGGGGTTTGATGTTTATCAAGTGGCGTCTAATGTATAGGAATAGTTCAGATAAGATAAGTTAGTTGTAGGCATAAGCTAAGATAACATAGTGTAGGTTAAGTTAGTGTAGGTTATGTTAGTATAGGTAGGTTAGTTAGGATATTAATTTTTAGGATTTTATTTGTGTTCGTATTAAATCTTGTTTGTCCAACATATATGGACTCCATCATGTTTTACAGTGTAGGTGATAGCCTGTCTGCACAGGTCATGGTAGGCACATGCCTTTGGCTATTTGTGTATCCCCTATGGTCAAGTACCAGTCAGGTTGGCAATGGTGTCACCTCATCAAATCCAGACATTAATCTGCAATGTACATGGCACTCTGTTGTGCATGGACACACATCCCAAAACTATTCATACAGCATTTCTCTGTGTTGTGAAGTACTGTCACTTACATTGTCATTATGTTGTCACTGCACTGCAACTAAATGTAGAAGAGGTTACTGAGACTTTCATGAGTGCCCCTCACAGTCTTACACATGCATTCAATTATTTGTTGCATCTATGTTGTATTGTTGCTACCATCTTTACTTGGTCCAGGCGCTTGTGTAAGGATTGGTGTCAGCTATTGAAATTCATGCCTGCTAACCGTCACATGCCATGCTTGGGAGCCTCAGGTAGTCCATATAACTATTAGCCAACTCAATTGTTGCTATCAATGTGTGTGGCTTTGTGTCTCTCAGTAATCCACACATATCTCATAGGCAGGTACAAAGGGTCATATTAGAAAGCCCCTAGTGCAAACAGAGCGTAATTTTTTGTGAACCTCCAGTGGTGCCCTGTCCTTACCCATCTTTGGAATGTGGCAAGAAGCCACTTTGCATGGCTACAAACCGCATGTTAAATATGGCCCCCATCACCCCCAACTCTGATGTATGCCGCAGAGGTGCGTGCAATGGGGTTTGATGTGGTCATACCCAAACAACACCCATTGAGTTATGACACTGCATCATATTTACAATGACATGTACACCTGAGGCAATGCCAATCACATTGATGCCACCCCAGGGGTGGGGTTTGGCATGGCACAATATGAGGAAATACTTTTATTTCTCCTCGTTGTTGCTTTTTCTATGTGTGCTGCATTCTTCAGCACACATAGAAAGAGCAAAGAGCCATTATTACTTGTTTATGTGCAGGGAGGGACTCCTTCCCACACATAAACATCCATTCCCTGAAACCCAGGCACCATTGCACTATGATGCAAGGGTGCCTGCATTAACACTAGGCAAGTGATACCGCACCAGCATTAGCATAGACACATGGTTGTGCAGTATTATTTTCCAAACAACGCAACCTGTGTTATTGCATAGACACAGCTCAGCACAACAAAATTGCATGCAAAACCGTGCTGCGCCAGTTTGTTGGAACTAGGGACCTGAGTGTATTGCCTTCACACAATACATATGGTTCAAACAGGTACTGCCTCAGACACACATTAGACATGTTATTCTTAGTGAATTCATTTATAAGTGCAATCTTCTGTTTGACCAACTATACAGTACACAGGAGAATGACTCCATGGCAGATCCCAAGCCATTGGATGATCAGACAGAGTTCGGGGGGGGGAGAGGTATGTCATAGGACATGTATAGGAGAGGAGTGCATCAGTGAGGATGTGATCCCATTGCCATTAGATAGGATTGGCCACAATGTCAGTCCCGATGTGTGATTGGTCAACAGTGGGAAAGTGAAAAGGGGGCGTTGATAGATTTAACACTGGCAGGATTTGAAGCACAGAGCAAAAGAGAAACTGTCCATGTGCCACAGACGGTAGCTACCAGGTGTTTTTTTAGGTGAATGATGTACGTAACACATCTTCATCCTCTGATGTGTGCAGTGCCTCCTGTGCCATGGGTGGTGCTGGTGTTGAAAGTGAGGGAGCACACACACATCAGAGGCTGGAGATGTGGATACAAAGGTCCCGGCATCTGTCATCTGTGGAAAGATGAAAGGCATTACCTCAGCAAGGAGGTACTGCTGGTTTCGCAACACATCAGCAAAGTCACGGTGGTAGGCAGCCACGTTGGCACTGAGGGAGCCCAGCATCCGCTGCATGGACTCCAGGACAGTTTGAATAGGCCCCAGCCTGTTGTCAATCATGCTGATTCCACTTTCGGAGTGCATTTATTTGAGCCTCTGCCTCAGGGCACCAGCTGTGTTGATCAGGGACTGCTGGAGTCCATGTAGCAGAGGTGAGTGCCTCTGATGGCAGCAGAGTTGTCCTTATGCAGACTGAAGCACCTATGGACTCCCACTAGGCTGCCTGCCATGGTCTCCTTCCCCTCCCTTACCTGCTGTGTCAGCTCCCGCTGGACTCCTACCGCTGTTTTTTGGAAGATAATGTTTGGTTCCTGGGAGTCCAGGGCTGTGGCTGAGCTGGCCGGTGGTGTGTATTGTCCATTGGGTGAGTCATATGGAGACCCAGCAATGCTTTGTCCCCTCCCTGCGACTAAAGCTGGTGTCCTCATCGCACCCAGGACATCCTGGTGAGTGTTGGCATTGATGGTCTGCAGCTGGTCTTTCACTTAATCAGAGAAATATAGGACAGGCAACTCAGCAGGAGGTAAGGCATCATCCTCTGCAATGAGATAGAGACATGTCACTGTTGGGCTTTAGTAGCTATTCACATAAGTCATCATGTTCTTGACCCTGGTGCCTTAGTTACATGGTGCAGAGTCATACATCAAGGCCCTCATTTATGGGACATTAGTGGCAAACTGAACGTCATTTTTGTAAAACTGTAAACTTCGTACTTGTATAGCACACTACTCACCCGTTAGGGTCTCAAGGCGCTGTACGCATACCACTGTGGAACCCCTCCTGGCTTTTCCCTGTGAGGTGCCCAATCATGGGCAACCTCCAAGGTGAAGCCAGGCATCCCAGCACTGTTGAGGCCATTGTGGAGATTAAGCAAGCTATTGCCCAGAGTTACAGAGTGGGACTCATGAATTAGACTAGGCACCGATGCGAGAATTATCAGGTCAAGTAAATTGAGCCCAAGACCCACCGAGGTAGGAATTGAACCCTGGTCCTAGGCCAGATTTCTGGATCAGGGTCTGCCACTCTAGCCATTGAACCACACTTCTCCACTAACACTCCATTGGCACAATCTGACAGTCCCCATTTCCTTGTCTGTTAAACCAACCTTGCTTGACTTTTCATGGGCTTCTACATGTGTACCCTTTTCATTAATTAGACTGTATGACATTTGCATGCCATAGGTTTTGCTTGGGATTTTCCCACGCAACACCAATGGAAGCATACAGAATCTGTTGCATTGTCAAATCATTTTTTTTAATTAAGTGCCAGCTTTCTCTGCAAGACCACATGTGTTGTAAGAGTGATGGAAGGGGGTGAGCTGCCAACATGCATCCTCCTTGTCGCCTCAGGTCATATGTTCTCCATCCTGCACCATTGTAAGGATCAACCACGTCTTGTGTATGTGTGCATACAGGAATGTGTGCCTTCCTGCACACCAACACTCATCCTTGCAACGCAGGTCTCCTTGCAGCATGGGTGCAAGGATGCCTGCATTTCAGGGCTAAGTGTTGTTGTGCAGGAAGGGCGATCTTCCTGTTTGAACACATACACAAGAGGTGGTTGATCCTTACAATCAGTGGTGCAGGATTCAGAACACATGACTCAAGGAGGCAAGGAGGGTGCATGTGGACAGCTCACCCCCTTGCATCACTCTTAGAATGCACGTGGGGTGGCATAAGAACCTAACACGTGTCCAAACTTGCTCTTGTGTGGATGCATCAGGTTGTTACACCAACTCAGGGGTGGCATAGTAGTGGTCCTACAAAGGACTGGCATTGTTGTGAGCCTAGTTTTTGCATCTTTCAATGTGTGTTGCAATCATCAGCATACATTGTAAGTGGCAGTCAGCATTCCTGTTAGTTGATGTTGCAGGATGTGTCCCTTCCTACACATGTGCATTGTACCTGCAACCGAGGCACCACTAAACCATGCTGAATGTGTGCCTGTGTTGGTGTTGGGCAGCATTTAGTGGCCTATCACCAAGGGTAGTACAGGGATGCATTGCATTTTAGTCAGTACTTAATTTGTAAATAAAAAGGTACAGGTGCCCAAAGCCCTCCTCTTAAACACGCGGCTCCTGCAATTAAATGTGTGAACATGGAATACTGAGGCGGCGTAATCCTGAAGCCATCTCGGCCTCTTCAATCCATATGAAGCCACTCCCTGCCCCTTCAGCTCACTCTTGCAGCTTTCTACTTTCTCCCTTTGTGACACTTTTTCGTTTTTTCCTTCATCCGTCTTTCCCATCTGTGTCTGTTGCTCACAGTAAATGCTTGAGGCCGAAGAATAAGCTCTGGCCCTCAAAAATAAGTGCCGGTGCTCAGCACCGGAAACAATAAGCACAAATTAAGCACTGATTTTAGTGACAACTACACATCCCTGTACATTTGAAATGACGAAGCACAGCACAGCAATCTGGGCACCTGCACTGCACTGCATCATTTCATGATACATGGGTAACTATGTGCCACACTTCTCAGACGCTGACATCATGGTGCCTACCACTGCATCATTTTTACATTACACTCCAGTGGTGCAGTGTCCTAGCTCATATTTACCAAGCCAAGGGAAGGCACCTTGCATGCCTTATCATGGCCTGGTAATTATGTGCCCCTTTCACACCTGACACTGCATGTAGTTGGTATTCCATGTGTATTGCTCAGGATATTCCCATGAAACACATGTGTAACCCACCCAGCTTCTGATGTCTTCCTAACTTTTCACATCTGGATTTGCTTCAGTTTTGTCCAACAACTCAGTGGTGGTGTAGAAGTGACAAGAGGGTGTGTGAGATCTTTGTATGTCCTGGTAATTTACTGTTTCTATGTGTGTTGCATTCACGCATAGGACCATTTCTATAAGAAAATTATGCATCGGTCCCAATGCGCCACTTTTCTTGCACCACCCCCATTGCCCCACCTAATGACACCATGGTAGCTCCATATTTATAATACGGGGCTCCAAGGCAGCTGTTTCCACTTTAACGTAATAACGTCTGGCACTATTGTAGCACTTTCCTGCAGTAGCAACATAACTTATGGTGCTAGTGCAGCAAAGCACAGGGAGGCCCATTGATTATAATGGATGTGACACTTTAACACTTGCCTTTGGCAGGCGTTTAAAATGTACATAAAAAACCGCACAGTAAAATCTTGTAGATTTCACTGCGCCATTTTTGCAGGTCTCCCTGCATGGGAACGCCCACTTGCGTACATTGTGCCTGACACAGGCAGAATGTGGCACAGGGGTTTACAGAGTGGAACAATGCATGCATTGCGCCACTTGTACAGGTGAAGGGGGCCCCTTAAGGTCACATTAGCATAAAAACAAATCACACTAAGGTGGCGCTAAGGCCGGTAGTGAGACAAAAAGACCACTTGTGGCTGATGTTATGCAGGAAGGTATCCCTTTGTGCACAACACCAACCATACACACTACACAGGCACCCTTGCAGCTTGGGCACATGGCAGCAACTTGTGTGAAAGCGCAGATGGTAATAACAGACATGCCCCATATGTTGTGTGTACATAACATTTGTGCCAATTCCCAATGGTGCAGGGAGTCATATACCAGTTCTTGCTCCCCCACCCTGAGCAACAGGGATCCCTTCCCCCGGGATCAAGCACTTTATTTTTAGGGTAGGGGCACATAGCCCCCCCCCCCAAAAGCCTGTAGTTGCCCCATCACCTCATCCCCAGAGCCAAACACTGATGGTCAGATCTAAGAGCCCCGAGCGCCACCGCAGCGTCACTTTTCGTGATGAGCCAGTGGTGCAAAGCACTGCTCCATATTTACACTTTTGTGGCGTTAGACCTCCTTGTAAATATGAACCCCTCTGATGCAGTTTTCTGCGTCAGAGGGGTTTGCCGTGGGTGTTGCAGTGGCCTTTCCAGCACAACACCCTTTGCTTTTGACGCTGCCTCAGATTTACAAGAAACTGTAAATCTGTGGCTGCACCAAAAACTAATGTCACCCCAGGGTGGTGTTAGCAAGGCAAAACGAGGAGGAATGCTTTTATTCTTCCTTGTCTTTTGCTTTGTCTATGTGTGCTGCAAAATGCCATGGATGATTGTTTATGTGCAGGAAGATATCCCTTCCTGTGCATAAACAATCATACCAAAATGATCCTTTGGTACTTCTATGTGTGTTGCATTTTGCAGCACACATAGAAGTGCCAAATCACCATTATAGATTGTTTATGTGCAGGAAGGTGCACCTTCCTGCACATAGCCAATCTATCCCTTCAACCCAGACACCCTTGCACTATGGTGCAAGGATGCCTGCATTGGCGGAGGCAGCTTAATTCAGCACTAGCGCAGGGGGAAACGCAGGTGTGTGCTGTATTCCTGTAAATACGGTGCATCCCTCCATTTCAAAAGTGCTGCAGGCTGCTATTTTTTGTGCAGCAACGTGCATAGGTTGACATAAATCAGGGCCTTAATTTTTAGAGGAGGTGAGTGCAGGGCCCCATTCTCAGGTGCCAAACAATAAGTAGAGGGGAGGGGGGGGATGTGGCCTCCCTTCCCAAACCTTACAAGACCCCGGGACCCCATTCCTCTGGTGCCGACTCTTTAACTGTGTCTTTAGTACAACCTACGTTTTTGTGGATAATCAACACTTGCCTCACAACTCATAATAGTAAACCAACTGCAAGATGAAAAATGGTGCCAGAGCATCAGTGCAAAATAAAATATCGACTACCCTGTAGGTGAATTAAAAGATATATTTACATGACTCTCTGTAGCAAAGTGTCCATTTAGTGTGATATACTTGGCATACACCCCATCAACAAATAAATGAACCAGTTAATTTCTATTTGGCAGTTCTCAGAGTTCTGGCTGTTAAATACGCTTTTGCCAACATTGTCCAGCTTAACATTCGAGAGCAAGTTATCATTCATTGTTCTAACAAAACAAAATCCAAGATCAACTTTTAACATACCACAGTCCTGCAGTGCAAGAAACAAATTACATCGCCAAAAGTGCAGAGAGATTGATTGCTTCCTTTAAAATCCTAAACGTAGACTCTTTTGTTTTTGAACTGGCTATTCTTTCAACCAACCATTTCCAGAACAAATGCAAACAGGAAAAGTAAAACAAAATTGTTATCAAGACATACATTGTACAATAACAGCTTAAGGAGCACATGTAGATATCCTCATTGTGGGTCTAGGATTCATAGCAAAATAGGGTAATATTCAAATGTGAGCGTGAAATCTGTGCCTAGGAGAGCTTCATCAGTGCAGGAAGAAATTACTTCTGAAGAATACAACAGTACCCATGTGCTGTGTGTTTGGGGTGAATGTTTTAAATTGTCTCAGGATATGTGTGCATCTGCTAATACTCCTGGGGAAGAGTGCAGTGTGCAGTCTGTTGTATTCTTCTTTGATAAGGGATTATCTCAAGTATAAGTGTGCTACTCTACGAATAATTCGCAGGAGGATTCCTCGTCTAATGTTTCCTCAAAGTTAGGGGATGTTGAAACTATTTATAGTGAAAGTTACTGCTCTTGAAGTATATTACTCTGATTGATGTGGCTGAAGGTAAACTAGAGGAATGTGATTTGGCTCTGTTAGGTACTGATGATGAAACAGTTAAGCCATGTACCTGTGAGACAGCAGTAGGTGGTAAGAATGTGGATATTACGGTAAATTCTGGTTTCTCTTTCACTGTTTCATTAGATATGTATTTTTTCACCTTTTGACAAATATGAAACTGTAATCTATTGATGTAATAGCATTTGCATATGGCAAAGCAAAAATTGATATGATAGGGTAGGGTATTTTGTTACCAGTAATTGTTTCCAATGAAGGTGCATCATAGGGAAAGAATACATTGCCACCACAGACAAGATGTTTTGGGGTGGTGACATCAATGCAAGAAGGGAATTTCAATAAATACCAATGCTAAAACCCTTGTGTTTTATGTGGCTATACTTACATACTGTTTGATAGTGGAATATGATAATTTGGAAGGTTTGCTATACAAACAAAAGTCTTTCCTTCACAAAGTATTGGGAAAAGTGTGCTTTCCATTCAGTGTAAGGAGAATTCTGTGCCCATTAAACGTACATTCGGACATGTGCCTAATAGTGCAAGGAAAGAGTTGCCAAAATGGCTTCTAGAAATATGTTCAGAAGGCAAGACGGGGGTTGCTCCTTTATGGGTTTTTCATATAGTACTGGCATTAACAAAATGAAGAAATCTGAGATTATGTGTGGACCTAAAATCTGTTAACATTACTGTTTTTTAGGTCACATGCAAAAACATCTGGAGGAGTTTCCGAAAGTTGACCTAGGGATACATTCTGCCAGTTGATTGATATTGGCAAAGAGGACTGCAGATTGACTTCCCCATGGAGCCTGCTCGTTGCCCTTTTCTAGACACTTTGAGATGGCAATTTAGTTCTCCAACTGCACCAAACATTTGTCTTTCTTTCATGAATGAATGCATGAAGCTCCTGCAGAGGTAGAAGGACGAAGGCATACTTAAGCTCAGCTCGTTTTGGGCTTGATTTATTCGAAACTTAATTTATCTTTTACTACCTTGAAAGATAACGATCTGTTGTTACCACTTTATGCTATTTCTTATAACACACACGTCGATTTGGAGGATCTTTCCACACTTTTTTTCTGCATACAAGACTCGGGCTTTTCGTGGCTAGTTTAACTTATACCAGTACCGTGCCTCTTTCATCTTTGTATGAATTCTTGCAGCGATCACCATGGTTTTTGTGGAATGTCAGAAGCAAAACGTAGCACCAAGAGGACATCCACAAAGGTAAAGCCGTTTATAGGTGCTGAAAAGAGGATCCTAATTTGTATAATATTTAGGGTATTTAAATACAGTGACCAGGCGGGGAGAATTCATTGATGTGCATGATGAAACAGTACAAAAAGTCAGAGGATGCGTGCATGGCGTGGCCCAGAGATGCAAGGTCTGCCAAGGAGGCCTAGACAACCCTCCTATCACCCACCCCACAAACAAATCGCGTTCAAATCTTGTCACTACCAAAGGCCCTTCAGCAGCAGCAAACGGGCTGTGAATGTGCCGTATTCAGAACAAGGGTTCCACATCTATTTCCCAGTACTAATCCATCACTAATTCTTGTTGGGTTCCAGAGTAGCATGCTACTCACCGAAAAGCGCTTCAACGCCTCGTCAGGGGTAGTAAGTGATGAAGCAGAAAATGAAAGTTTTGATTTATTAACGCATAAACGTAGTGCTGAAATAATCATGTGTGACTTTAACCGAACTAATAAAGATTGTACGGGGACAAAATGTGCCCTCAGAGTAGTTTGCCAACATTTATATGCGTGCTTTATATAACGTAGTGTATTAGAATTGCACTAATCCGACATAATCATAAACGTGTGCTACGATTTGCTTGTTTGAAATGCGTTAGCTTAGCATTACTTTAGCGGAGGCTTTGGCCTAGTGGCCTGGTCTCACGGCTTAGATGCTCGTATTTTTCCAATGTGCTATTAAACGTGTATTTCTGCTTGAAGCTGTACTTTTCCACAGAAACTGTTCACATGCTTATCTTAAAGTTTCGTGCCAGCATGGCATATTTTCTCTTTAATTCAAGGTCGACTTGCAGGTGCGGACAATGGAGGCTCTGAAAGTGAGCTAATTGGTAGACAATGTTGCGATTTGCGTACCCATCTCCAAGGATAATGTATGCTTAAGTAAAAGCTTGAGAACTGTCGTTTTTGATTGGACAATTTGAAGCTAACCTATGAACCCTCCAATGGAGACCCTACTGGATTCGAACTGTTGTCTATAAAACCCAGGTGCACGAGGAGAAGATAGCTTTTTATCGGCCATTACCCGGACACTACGCCATTTTGTAGACTTCGTAGCTATTATGGCCCACTTTGCTGCGATGCCATTTTGAGAGACTTTGATGCTTTCTCTAGTCAAGAGAAAGAGACTTTAATGATTCTTGCCCTAGAGACTTTAACTTTGATTTGTCCCTTTGTATGAAGTAGTAGTCTTAACTTGCCGCCGTGAGGCGATTGCCCCGTTTACCCTTGCCCCTTTGTCCCGTCCCATGCTGATCGAGAAACGGTACCTGTGAGACGAAGACTTCCTTGTACGCTGATCGTAATTGGTAAATATGAAAGGAAATTGTAAAATTGCATTGTGTTCCTTTTAGGTAACCAACTGCTGATTTTTTGATAAGATCCGTAGCTAGGAGTTTTTTTTCTAAATTAATGTTGCTAAATTGTTTTGCATGAAGTCCCACATGCTGATGCTAATTTGAGGTTAGATGAGTATTCCATATGTTGCACGATGCAATTTGAGATCTTGTTATGCTGACTAAATGTACGCAATTAGTTAATTACAGATTATCGTATTAGTGCTTTGCATTGCTACTATCGAATGCCTTGTGATTCAAATGCTACATAGATTACACTTGTTTCGACGTTATGGACAGCTATTAATGTTCATTTATGTTTATCATTTGGTGTTGAGACACATCTATATTGTGCTAGCTTTGTTAATATAGGGAAATAAATTCACTAACTTTGCAATAAACTGGTGTGGTTATTCCTGACTGAAAGGTCAGGGTTCGCCGAAATGTATTCTGGATTAATCATTAAGTGTTATGTTGATCAAGGTATTGCTTATGTACGTTATTGATTATTGATTTGATGCGATTGATCGATTAAGAGTACAGAGAGTTCCCACTTAGTCAAAAGATTCATCGGCCTAAAGAGCGTCCGAACACAGGTAAATTGTTACCACGGTTCGCTCTATCAGTAGATGGTAGCAGAGGACGGTTTCGTCTTTTGGGACCCTGTACTATTAGAATACATGGTGTTGGATTAACAGTTACGCATTTTGAGGCATCATTCGAGAAGTTGAATTAGATTTTTCTTGGATAAAATAGATTGACAGAATGATGATGGGCTAGGTCCACCGCGACTTTCCCGGGATCTCGGAGCTTGCGAATGGAGAGAACGGAGGTGTGGAATCAGCGTTGGCGGTACTAGTGATGGTATGAGTGAAGTTAGGGTTTTGCGCTTGCACAGCTTATTGCCGCAGGGTGTGTGAAAAGGTTGCGAGGATTTTTTTTTCTTTTAAGGATAGCGGAGGTGCGACTCCGAGTGTAGAAGTAGAGAAGTCGTCGAACTTCATAGAGATATCGGAGGTGCGGCTCCGAGTGTGAGAGTAGGGAAGTCGTCGAACTTCATGTGCGTGTGGCGCTTTGTGCATAAAAAGGTCCACGTGGTTGTTGTTGTTGAGACGGGCCCTGCGAGGTCAAGAGACTCCGGAGTATGTTGATCCATGTTGTGGTCTGGGCGGTTTAGTAGGTTGATCGGGCGTGGTCAACAAGTCGGTACGTGTGTTAGGGAGTGAAAGAAACTTCGACTTCGGGCTTTGACAAGATTCTAAGTGCACTAGAATAGATCATTGACAAGTTGAGAGTAGGTCTGCAGGTCAGATTTGCTTGCGAAAGTGGGGACTGAGAAAGACGGAATAGCGGCCGAGGCTAGTGAAAGGTCCCTAAGGTCCTGAAGCGATTGTGTTACCCTTCCTGTAGTAAACCGACAGATCTGTTTTAGTTTTTGGTAGCTCGCGATACATGCAAGAAGTTGTTACGAGAGGAGCTGAGTGAAGGAGGACTAGCCGCGAGGCTTTGTCAGCCGCAGTGTGTGTGAGTGTGACGTCACTAGGAGCCGCGCTGGGATAGGTTGGTTGGAGAGAAGGGTCGCGCACGGATTGGACGCAGTCCGTGGGGCTCGATTGGAAAGGGAAAGGCAAGTGAAGAGTATTCCGGGAATTAAAGTCACCTATTGATTACAAATTTTGTGGAATAAAAAGTGACCTATTGATTATAAACTTTGTGAAATAAAAGGCGAGAAAATGAAATTCCTTAAAGCATTTAGGAGTGCGATGAAGGGGGAGTCTTACATTAAAGCGAGCGTAGGAGAGGAGACGCCGCCCGAGGGCACACCAGCTTACATTGTAATGGAGGAAAAAGGGGTAGCTCCGTGTCTTTGGCTAAAGCAATGGCACAAACTGACAGAGAAACATGGGAGCGTAGCATTCCCGATACATGGGACATTCAATATAAGGATCCTAGAGAATTTGAGATTCACGATGTATGACATGAAGGTACCTCCAAGGCCAGCACAGTTTGAGGCTCTAGCAATCTGGGAATTAATGGCTAGACAGCAACAGAAGAATAAGTTTGAAACAAGGATGAGGAAGGTAGAAAAGACACTAGCGGATGCTAGGTGGGATAATGCGCAGAAGGTGTGGAGGTCAGATGTATTGCAGGGAATAAAATTGTTTCCCGCAATTACTAAGGAGGAAGAGGAGACAGGTAAGAAAGCTACCTGTAAGACAGACAGGAGGTGTTCCAAGGATAGAGAGGACGAGGAAAAGTTGAGAAGAGAAGAGGAGTTAGAGGATGAGGAGTTGATAATGCAATTGCTGAACGACCGTCCACCACCTTATGCGGAAAATGGACAAGGTCCAAGTACCAGTTCTGCCCCTCCGGCACTGGTACAGAACAGTGAAACCCAGAGTTCAGGAGCGTCATCGGGATCTAAGGACCCGAGTTTACTGTTCACCCCGCAGATACCGCAGGTTAGGAGAATATATCCAGATGTGCCCATAATGAAACCAGCAGAAAATTACCAACCGCAGATGCCAGGGTACTACAGCAGTGACAATAGTGGAGGAATGGTTCTAGAACAAACAGTGAGGGGCGTACAGAATGGTCACAATCCAACAATGACACAGGCTGAATCAACTCAGTTTATGATGCCTCAAAAGCAGATGCAGGGAGGAAACGCATATGGTCAGATGACGGGGAGTCAGATGGGCATGCCGACAATGATGACCCATAATATGGGGATGAACATGCCTCAGAACATGGGAAATGGACAGAACCCAGACGCGATATCACTACCCATTACTGTAGGTCCACCGGTACCTCTGTATAGCCAGCCTAACTTAGGCATGAACAGTCAGGGATCAATGCTACAGAATGGGACAGAGAGGAGGTGTATAGAGAACACTCCAGGGATAACTCCGATAGCGGCTCAGCCAAGTGGATCTGGATCCTTGATGGAGTTTAGTCCCATATGTGCTCAGTCTACACTGGTGAGGTCGAGCCCCCCACTGATAATACCTTTAACATCGAATACTGAAAAGTTGCCGCAACCATCGATGGCAGTCGATGTGAATGCTACACTGATGGGGGTAAATGCGCAACAGCTGACACAGTGGTTCAACAGTCTGAATTCCACACAAAGTTCAGACAGTGGGAAAGGAGAAGATTACCTGAATAGGATGAGGCTGAACATGGAAGCACAAGAATTGGTGGAAGGGACTATGGGTGTGAATAGGTTAGAGTCCTACACGGAAGAAGAGCTGAGATACCTATGTCCAAAGATTACGAAAGAAGTGAACAAGGTACATAAAAGTTTGCAGGAAGTAGCGGACAGAAACGGGATTGACATAGGCAAGACGAAACACTTGAGCAGGAGCTATAGGTTGGATTTTGGGACCACAGATTTTGAACACATGAGGTCAGCAGGCATGAAGGCACACCTTAGAGAATTGTTGCAGAGTGCCCAAGTGTGGAGGTGCTTAGACAAGTGGGAAAGCAGGTGGGTAAAGAGGAAGGATAAGAGGAGGGACAGTGCTACAGAGCACAATGAGAAAAGACCGCAGAGCAGCGAGACAGTAACCATGTTACCAATGAGGGAGACAGCAGGGGGAAAATTAATACATGTACCATGGCACAGAAGCGACATTCAGTCATTTACGGATGATTTTCCCAAACTGAGAGAGAAGCCGAT
Organism: Pleurodeles waltl; assembly: GCF_031143425.1. Classification (NCBI taxonomy): domain Eukaryota; kingdom Metazoa; phylum Chordata; class Amphibia; order Caudata; family Salamandridae; genus Pleurodeles; species Pleurodeles waltl. The sequence continues at coordinate 1,325,544,406 of NC_090446.1, read as the reverse complement.
TGAATGGTATCAACAGACTGATAGGTTTGTGAAGCTTGCAAAATGTCTCTGGGAAGACCTGAATACTCTCTTTGAGATCGTGGTTCCGGCAGATTTGTGGGAGGATTGCAAAAGAGCTGTAGGTTGGCCGACAAGTGAACCAGAAAGAGACAGGGAGACGGGTGCACCATCACCTATGGTGATGAGCTTGTACTATAAGGTGATTGAGCATTTGAAGACGAAGGTTGCCGCTAAAAATGTGGATTGGCAGAAGATTGATCGAACTGCCCAAGAGGCTAAAGAATCGATTCATAGTTACTATGAGAGGTTGTTGAAGGCGTTCAAGAATTACAGTGGCACGGAAACAATTGAGGCGAAGGATATGCTTCATTTTGTGTTTAGATTTGTGGAAGGGTTGAGACCAGAGATAAGTCAGATGATAAAGTCGCATTTGATTTGCTGGCAGTCGAAACCGATTGATGAGGTCTTGACTTATGCGAAATATTGTAGCGACGAAATTGAGGTAAAACAGAAAAGGCTGAAAGAGAAGGTGATGATGATGCAGCTTAAAGCAGCTCAGACAGGTCTGCAAGGTTTGCAAGGGATGCAAGGGTTCCAACAGCAGGTACCGCAGCCGCAGCCGCAGTTGCAAGGAAACATGGCGTTTCAGCCACAGGTGAGAGGCAGAGGCAGAGGAGGTTTTGTGAATAATGGTCCGGATTTAAACACTGTTGTAACGGGCGTGCAGGCAATGAAGAAAGTGATGCCGTGTCACGTGTGCGGAATTGTAGGTCATTGGAAACGCGAGTGCCCGATGGTGGTGCAGGAAGGTGCAGGTGTAGGTGTTGGTCAGCAAAACAATGACGTCAATGCATTTCAGACAATGAGGGGACCGAAAATGAGAGGTCCAAATTTTCAGACCGTAAATCAATTGCAGGGATTACAACCTATGCAGCCGCAGCAGATGCAGATGCCCCGTTTGCAGATGACGCAAATGCAGCCGATGCAACAGCAGTTACCCATGGTACCTAATCAGCAAATGCAAATACCTTTGGCACCAATGAGTCAGCAGCAAGTGATGGTTCCTCCACAGGTCTCGGGTCAGGTAATGAGCACAAATGGCACCGTACAACAGTTCCCATTACACAGTGAGAGTGGAATAAACAATGTATGGGAGAGTGAAAGCTCAGAAGAAGAAGGAGATTGTGTGCTTGCAGCATCCTTAGAAGTTGATCAAAAGGGTCCGTACGTAGAGGGAAGAGTAATGGGTCATCGTGTTTCATTCTTGGTGGACACGGGAGCCACACGTTCAACTGTTAAGAGTAGTGAAGTACCAAATTTGCCACTCTCAGGGAGGACAGTTCAAGTGGTGGGAGTAGCAAACAGGCATCTGACGAACCCAATAACAGATCCGGTACCAGTCAGCATCGGTAACTATCAAGGGGTACATCAGTTTGTGATATGTGACTCAAGCCCAATAGCACTGTTAGGGAGAGACCTATTGTGCAAATTGGGATGTTCGATCATGTGTTCGAACGAAGGAATAACAATCCAGACGAGCAGTGATGGGGAAGAAGAGGACAGTGTAGAGGGGGATGAAATGGAAACGGTAGATGAAGAGTATCCTCTGATTTGTCTTTTCCCGATGATAACTGAAGAAGATATTCCAGCAGAATTACGAGAAACAGTTGGAAAGGAAGTGTGGGACATGACAGGGAAAGAGATGGGATTGATGAAAGGAGTGGAACCAGTGAAAGTGACGGTAAAGCCCAATGCGATCTTTCCCCAGACCCCACAATACCACATGCCACAAGATACCCTCATGAAAGTTGCCCAACTCATTGACGAATTTGTGAAGCAGGGAGTACTGAAAGAAGTGTTAAGCAGTCCATGTAATTCACCAATAATGGGACTAATAAAGCCAAGTGGAAAGGTCCGACTCGTGCAGGACTTGAGGAAAATAAATGACATCATAGTCAAATGCTGCCCTGTTGTACCGAATCCAGCTGTGATAATGTTTCAGATCCCTTGCGATGCTGAGTGGTTCTCAGTCATCGATTTGTCACAAGCATTCTTTTCTGTGCCTCTTCATGAGGACAGCCAATTTCTCTTTTGTTTCAAATTCCTAGACAGAGTGTACAGTTGGTGTCGAATTCCTCAAGGGTTTTCTGAGTCACCGTCAATATTCAATCAGATTCTAAAGAAAGACTTGGAAGAGTTAGAGTTGCCATTCGAGTCAACCCTAGTACAGTACATTGACGACTTACTGGTTGCATCAAAGACAGAAAGTGGCTGCACAGCCGATACCATTGCTCTGTTGAACCATTTGGGAAGGAATGGACACAAGGTGTCTCCTTCCAAATTGCAGTTCTGTCAGAAGAAAGTGAAATACTTGGGTCACCAGATAGAGAAAGGGTCACGGAGAATAATGAAGGAAAGGATTACAAGTGTACTTCAAATGAGTCCGCCTAAGACGAGAAAGGAGGTGAGGAAGTTCTTGGGAATGGTGGGCTACTGTTGCCAGTGGATTCCCAACTTCTCCACTCTAGCGAAGCCTTTACTGAAACTGACCCAGAAGGATGCTTTGGATCAAATTGAGCTGAAAGGAGATGAGATGGATGCTTTTGTTGAATTGAAAGAATGCATGTGTAGGGCTCCAGCTTTAGGTATGCCTGATTACACAAAGCCTTTCACATTGTTTTGTCATGAACGTGATGCATGTTCTTTGTCTGTCTTGACTCAAGCCCATGGTGGCGTAAACAGACCAGTAGCGTATTTTTCAGCTACTTTGGATCCGGTCGCAGCAGCACTCCCAGGGTGTTTGCGCGCCGAAGCAGCAGTTGGTATCAGCCTCACTCAGAGTGAAGGAATAGTGATGGGACACCCAGTAACAGTCATGGTCCCTCACTCAGTTGAGATACTTTTGACCCGCTCCCGAACGCAACACATGACTGGAGCAAGACTCACAAGGTATGAAACGATAATTCTGGGCTCACCGAACGTGCAGCTGAAAAGGTGCACTACGTTGAATCCAGCTACCTTGCTTCCTGGAGAAAATGCTGAAATTGAGAACGCTGAAGACGTCGAGCATGACTGCCTTCAGGTGACTGAATTTTGCACAAAACCTCGACCGGACATCAAGGATACTAAGCTTGATGAAAATGACCAAATTCTTTTTGTTGATGGATCATGTCTAAGAGACGGGATGGGGATTTTGAAAGCAGGATATGCTGTATGTACTGTAACAGGGGTCTTGGAAGCGGGATGGCTCCAAGGAGTCTATTCTGCACAAGTAGCAGAACTTGTAGCCCTTACCAGAGCATGTCAACTGTCTGCATTGATGAAAGTCACCATTTACACTGATAGCCAATACGGGTTTGGGATTGTGCATGACTTTGGACAACTATGGTCACAGAGAGGTTTCCTGACTTCTTCAGGATCCCCAGTGAAAAACGGGGAAAGAATAAGGGAATTGTTACATGCCATTCAAGTGCCAGCTGAAGTTGCAGTGGTAAAGTGCAGTGCTCACACGAAGGGACAGGACTATGTTTCGCTGGGAAATGCATATGCGGATCAAGTCGCAAGATTTTGTGCCTTGAACTGTATATTACTGAGAGATGAATGGAACTCAATAAGTGAGCCAGAACTAGAACCAGCTGAAGCATTTGCCTTGAAGGTCGTAGATACAATAGAGGAACTAAAAGCATTACAAAATAATGTCAGGGAGGATGAAAGAGATTCCTGGATCAAATCACAATGTATAAAGAGACAAGACGAGTTATGGGTTTCACATGAGGGAAAATTTGTTTTGCCAAATGGTCTCTTATCACAGCTTGCGCGGTTCTATCATGGGCAAGCTCACCTAGGGAGAGATGCCATGATAAGATTGTTCAAAACTGATTGGTTTAACCCCAGATTTCGTCAAGCTGCAGAAGCAGTTTGCCATCGATGTGTCACTTGCCAGCAGATGAACCCAGGAAAGGGAACAGTTGTGAACGCGAGTCACATTGGTAGGGCAAGCGGGCCTTTTAGTCGTATGCAGATGGACTTCATTGAGATGCCTGTGCATGGGGGTCTGAAATATGTGTTGGTGATTGTGTGCATTTTTAGTCACTGGATTGAGGCATACCCCACACGTAGAAATGACAGCCTTACAGTTGCCAAGCTATTATTGAGAGAGTTGATACCACGTTTCGGATTCCCGATCTCTTTAGAATCAGATAGGGGAAGTCACTTCAATAACGAGGTGATAAAGTTACTTTGCGAAGCGCTGAACATTGAGCAGAAACTGCATTGTAGCTATCGCCCTGAAGCATCAGGACTGGTGGAGCAGATGAATGGTACACTGAAATCAAGAATGGCGAAAATATGTGCATCAACAAATTTGAAATGGCCTGACGCATTGCCCTTAGTGCTAATGTCAATGAGAAACACTCCTGATAGAAAAACTGGATTGTCTCCGCACGAAATTCTCATGGGCAGGGCTATGAGACTTCCTGCAGTTCCCGCAAACGCGCTTTTGAATATTACAGATGATATGGTGTTAGACTACTGCAAAGGACTGGCTGACGTGGTTCGCTCTTTCTCTCACCAGGTGGAAGCGACCACCTTGCCACCGATCCAAGGTCCAGGACACGCACTGAAAGCAGGTGACTGGGTCGTGGTAAAGAAGCACGTGAGAAAGTCGTGTCTGGAACCCCGTTGGAAAGGCGCTTTCCAAGTGATCCTGACGACAACTACCGCTGTGAAGTGTGCGGGGGTTCCCAACTGGATTCACGCCAGTCACACAAAGAAGGTGTTGTGTCCCACAGATGAGGAAGTTGAAGCGCTGAAATTGCCAGTGCCTGATAAAACAGTGCCGAGTGCTGAGACAGGACAAAAGCGAACTGAAAGCGAACAGGCAGAAGCAGGAGAGAAAGAGATATTGTTGGAGGGCGAAGAGTCCGACTCACTTGGGGAAGACCAAGGAGAAAGTTCAGACAGCGACGAAGAAGCTGCAGGTGACAAAGAGCCTGAAGCAGCTGAGGGTAGCAAAAAGCCTGAAGCAGCTGAAGGTGACAAAGAACCTGAAGCAGCTGAAAGTGATACAGAGCCTGACGAAAGTAACGGTGACGAAGGGCTCGAAAAAGGTGAAAAAGCAGGAGAGCCTGATCAGAAGAGGGCTTTCCCAGAAACAGACGATACAGAAAAGGAAAAAGAGAACGTGATCGATTCCCCTGAAGGAGGGGACAAGGCAGAGCAGAACGAAAAAGTTCAAACCTCTACAGAAAAGGTCGCAGGTCCATCAAATGGACACGGTGCAAAGAGGAGACTAAGTATATCACCAGTAAAACAAAGGTCTGGAGAAGGTTTGAACGACGGAGAAAGGCCAAAAGTAAAAGAGAAAAGAAAAGAAGTGTCTGTCGTGGTACCAACCTCGAGTGAAGAAAAAGACTTGACAAAAGAGGAAAGTACCAGCGAGGCAGAATCGAAAAGAGAAGCAAAATTGAAAAGGAAAAGGATACCGAACAGAAGGTATTCTGGTCCTGAATGGGCATATGCGGTCAATGACGATTGGACTGACGAGTTTGTATCTCTAAGCATCGAGAACGAAGAAGAGGAAGAGATACCAATAGAAAAGAAAAGTTTTATGGACAGTGTTGATTGAAAGGGTGATAAATGACATTGCTTGCTACAATCTAACGTGAAATAAACAACCAGCTGAGACATTGCTAAACCGGATGAGACATTTGCTAAACCGATAAAGACTGAGTTATTGCCGAATTGAGACAAATGCTGCTAACCGATAAGTGACTTGGCCTCTTGAAGAAGACGGTGTGAACATTGCGCTCGCTCAGCTTTGTAACTGAATTGCTAAATAGTTTCATTTATAAGTGCTTCTAGCTCTCTGATTCTATACAGATCATGACGCAAAACAATAGAAAGAAATATTGTAAATATGTGTGTATAGGCTTGGTAGTTACATGTGTACTAATAATAATGGCAATTGTTCTTGGAATACATGGAAAGGGTGAAAATGAGAATATTGAGGCTTCTACTATTGCTCCTGTTACTGTCACTGAACTAACCGCATTGAAAAGGCTAGCACTGGATGAGAGACTCTTGCATGAAAGGAAAGAGCTTTCGTATAATGTTTTCTATCGCTTACTAACAGAATATGTTGAGACAATGGATGCGAAAGATTGTTATGTGTGTACCCAGATACCGACATCAGTGAAGGAAGGGGTGACATATCACCACATGCCTCTTACATACGGGATTACATGTAGTATAGTAATGTCTAGATTTTATGGTCAAACTAACATACAGTATTTTTACTCAAATTATGATGTTACCTTTGCTTATGTTCCTATAATAGCGCAGCTAAGCCAGACTGCAAAAGATTGGGATGCTAAAATTATGAGGGAATTTTTCGAGCCAATGCTACCTTTTGAAACGGCTCACGCTCATAGGGAAAATCTTACTTGCTCACTCTCTGCAGTAGAAATAAGCTTTTTAGATCGTACAGATGATAGAAGGGCACAAATGAAGGCGAAATTAGAAAAGGAGTTACATAAGAGGACTTCAGTAGATAATTATGATTTTGCTGCAATAAAAACACAAGGGAAAATTGCTTTAGATGCTTGGCATGTAGGGAAGTTTTGTATATATCGAGGTGAATCTTATTATGACAACATTTTTGTAGGGGCGAGTGAGTGTAAACACACGTTTATCTTTAAGGCCAAATGGACATTCATGATGGACGGACTTGACCCTGTCATTCCAGGGGTATATTACATTTGTGGGTATAATGCCTATTATCGTCTTCCAAAGGGATGGTGGGGAAGATGTTATTTGGGTATAGTGTTCCCAAAGGTTTATCAACTGGATGACCTATCGATGATTCAAAAGACATCTGGATCCCATCGTATCCAGAAAAGAGAGACCGCAGCTGCTGTGGTAGGTGATATATTTGGAGCCATGATTCCTTCATTGGGAGTTGTGCTGAATTCTATCAAAATAAGAAAGTTGTCTACTATAGTGGATAACATGTTGACAAAGTTTTCAGGTGCTATAATCCTGATAGATGCTGAACTTGCAGCGGAAAGAGCTATGACTCTTCAAAATAGGCTTGCTTTAGACATTCTTTTAGCAAAGGATGGAGGTGTTTGCAAAATGCTTGGTGCAAGACACTGTTGTACCTATATACCTGACAATAGTGTGAAAATTAAAACTATGCTTGCTAATCTAACAAAAGAAAGTGCAGATTTGAAGGAACTGAAAGAACCAGGAGTGTGGGAGAAGGTTGGAAAAGGACTTGCTTCAGTGGGACATTGGATTGGGGGAATTTGGAATGGAATATTGCTAAAAATAATAGAGGGAATTTTAATAGTGATAATTTGTGTAATTGGAATTTGGGGAATAAAAAGGGGAATAATAATAATTATGGAAAGAATTAAAAGAAGAAAGGAGGAGAAAATTATGAAAAGAATGGCAGAAGAATACAAAGCACAAACTAGGGGAACTAAAAGGAAAAGGGAACTGACAGAATTTTAATGGAATAAAATTTGTGGGGTTAATTTGTGTGATGACAAGTAGTCATCAGAGGAGGGATTGATGAAGCAGAAAATGAAAGTTTTAATTTATTAACGCATAAACGTAGTGCTGAAATAATCATGTGTGACTTTAACCGAACTAATAAAGATTGTACGGGGACAAAATGTGCCCTCAGAGTAGTTTGCCAACATTTATATGCGTGCTTTATATAACGTAGTGTATTAGAATTGCACTAATCCGACATAATCATAAACGTGTGCTACGATTTGCTTGTTTGAAATGCGTTAGCTTAGCATTACTTTAGCGGAGGCTTTGGCCTAGTGGCCTGGTCTCACGGCTTAGATGCTCGTATTTTTCCAATGTGCTATTAAACGTGTATTTCTGCTTGAAGCTGTACTTTTCCACAGAAACTGTTCACATGCTTATCTTAAAGTTTCGTGCCAGCATGGCATATTTTCTCTTTAATTCAAGGTCGACTTGCAGGTGCGGACAATGGAGGCTCTGAAAGTGAGCTAATTGGTAGACAATGTTGCGATTTGCGTACCCATCTCCAAGGATAATGTATGCTTAAGTAAAAGCTTGAGAACTGTCGTTTTTGATTGGACAATTTGAAGCTAACCTATGAACCCTCCAATGGAGACCCTACTGGATTCGAACTGTTGTCTATAAAACCCAGGTGCACGAGGAGAAGATAGCTTTTTATCGGCCATTACCCGGACACTACGCCATTTTGTAGACTTCGTAGCTATTATGGCCCACTTTGCTGCGATGCCATTTTGAGAGACTTTGATGCTTTCTCTAGTCAAGAGAAAGAGACTTTAATGATTCTTGCCCTAGAGACTTTAACTTTGATTTGTCCCTTTGTATGAAGTAGTAGTCTTAACTTGCCGCCGTGAGGCGATTGCCCCGTTTACCCTTGCCCCTTTGTCCCGTCCCATGCTGATCGAGAAACGGTACCTGTGAGACGAAGACTTCCTTGTACGCTGATCGTAATTGGTAAATATGAAAGGAAATTGTAAAATTGCATTGTGTTCCTTTTAGGTAACCAACTGCTGATTTTTTTATAAGATCCGTAGCTAGGAGTTTTTTTCTAAATTAATGTTGCTAAATTGTTTTGCATGAAGTCCCACATGCTGATGCTAATTTGAGGTTAGATGAGTATTCCATATGTTGCACGATGCAATTTGAGATCTTGTTATGCTGACTAAATGTACGCAATTAGTTAATTACAGATTATCGTATTAGTGCTTTGCATTGCTACTATCGAATGCCTTGTGATTCAAATGCTACATAGATTACACTTGTTTCGACGTTATGGACAGCTATTAATGTTCATTTATGTTTATCATTTGGTGTTGAGACACATCTATATTGTGCTAGCTTTGTTAATATAGGGAAATAAATTCACTAACTTTGCAATAAACTGGTGTGGTTATTCCTGACTGAAAGGTCAGGGTTCGCCGAAATGTATTCTGGATTAATCATTAAGTGTTATGTTGATCAAGGTATTGCTTATGTACGTTATTGATTATTGATTTGATGCGATTGATCGATTAAGAGTACAGAGAGTTCCCACTTAGTCAAAAGATTCATCGGCCTAAAGAGCGTCCGAACACAGGTAAATTGTTACCACGGTTCGCTCTATCATAAGCGCTATATAAATACTATTACAATACAATACAATACATCTGATGTCTTTCAAGGTGAACGGGTGTGTGATTTCACTTGGTGAATTGATGCCCTTGAGTCCCCATTGCGTTTTCTTTTTAGATGGCTGTGTCTTAATAATGGAGAGATGTGTTTACAACACCACACACCTGGTACATAGTAAGTGGCACTCTGCCCCCAAATATGTTGGAAGAAAACACAAAGCACATCAATAGGTCTACAGAGCTGCAGCAGGCTGGCAATGATAAGGGGTGTCACTGCAAAGCCTGCCTGGGAAACCACACCTGTTGGGCTGTTCTAAAACTGCTAAGAATACCGACAACAACAACGATTGGCAAAACCAATTGGACTCACCTACGTGAGATCTATTAGCTTTGCCACTGTTTTTAGCCATGTTCCAACATGGCTGAATGTAAAGAAAAAAAGCTGTATGACACAGCCAGCATTGACCGCGTCATAGTGCTTTTAAAAAAAACTTTCAGTCATGCTTCTCTGAAGCCAGCGCTGCTGTACAAAATGGCTAAAAAAAACATTGACAAAGCCAATGGATTTCGCATGGGTGAGACCTATTGGCTTTGTCAGTGCTTGTGTTTACTCCTTTTGAATTATTTAAAGAAAAGAGGCCTTGATCAGGTTTAAGTCCACTCTGACTACCGGTCCTTTAAAGTTGATATATCTTGTATACTTGTACAAACAAGATATATTGACTCTCTATAACAAACAAGTGCAACGCTAAATTAAAGATGGATATGCAACATTACGCAACACCACTCATAAATTCCATTTTGTGACTTTGTGAAGGTCAGAAAATGCACAATGTGAAGAAAGTAGGATCAACATTTTTTAGACTTGTTAAAATTGTATGTTTAGGCAAACCATCTCTTGTACTACAAACATCTTTTGTATAACTATGATACCCGGTGGAGGTTGTCCAGCCTTGCCAGGTTTAGAAATTATGTTCAAGATTATTCTTCTCTAGTTTGTGACAAACCTGGCAATGCTGACGCAAGTCACGATTCTGTTAACGCTACCGGTTCGACCAAGTGAATATTCTTCTATTTACTAAAGACTAAATCAACTTTATTCATGAATCTACTCCAGGTTTAACTAGTTCAGAGTCAAACCCCAGATGTACAGATTTTTATTTTATTGTTCAAGGTTATTTTGACTTGCCTTTACCTTGACCTGTTGTAGGAAGCAGTTGAATATGTATTCCTTTTCATGTTATATGCAAGAAGCATAGAACCTACTGCTTTGTCATTTGCAGTCTGTGAGTAGAAGGCTTCCTATTCTAGCTCAACGCCCTGCTACATTCTGTATCCCTATATTCTGTGCTGTTCAATTAATGTTTTTGTACTCTAATCGGTTGGTTCCTACTGCCTGCCTACCCAGGGTGCTGAACTTTACATTAACACACTTACCTGCCATTTGTGCATGCCAGCCTGATTACTACATGCACATTAAAGATTAGATGCTGTTTGATCCCATTCATCACTATCACCTTTAAGTGGAGCACCCCTGGATCCATCTGAAACAGTTAATCAACCCAATTTACTTGATCCGAATGCGGAATGGCAAGGTCACTGAAAGATACCTAACAGAGGAACTCCAATCAATGATAAGTTAGAGATAGTGAATGTGGTGCAGAAGTGCAATGCTTTATGGACCCAATTTTCAGAGACATTTTGTTTGTAAAAGTAAATTTATCCCTGCAAAACATTAATAAAAGATGACCTTGCAGGTGTAGATCAATTTTCTCCCACATACTATTATCCAGGTTGAATAATATTACAATTAAGGTGTTGTTTGCCTTGAAAGTTTGTGGACACCCAATAAGACATCAGTTTGTGAGCTTTCACAAAGACCTATCTAACCTTTACCATCCTGGAGATGATAGGAGATTTGCACCATTCAAGGGCTGCAATAATCCCTTTCCATGGTGGGGAGAAGAATAGAACAGCCCTCCCTAAGAGGGAATGTAGGAAAAGGCTATTCCTCATATGCAAAAAAAACGTATTTCCCTTAGGCAAACATAAAAAATGTACAGTAGCACAGCTCTGCCACCTTCCTCATTGCGGAACTGTACAGTGTATACACTGGGGAAATGACAGCTTCCAGGAGTATGTCCAAAAGCTGGTGCAGCCTTCCAGAGATACTACTGGAATGTGTTGTAATTTGCCAAAGTGGTGCACTTCAACCCATATACAGGTCTTAGATGCACGTCTGACTATTTTTGTAAAGGGGGCCACTGAATTGTAACCATGCAGACGTCTGTAACCAGCTGGTCACTTCAGCAATGTTCCAGCAGACATGCTATTACATAATGACACTGACAACCAGTATATAGCGTACATGATAGGTTTGAGTAGGTAAGGATATTCTACAGATTGTACCAGAGAAAGAGTAAAAGTAAGACATGACTCCATACTCCCATCAACCTGCTTCCTCATCTCTTTCCCATCTCTCTATGGCCTGCCACCATCCAGACAATCCTCATAGTTTTCCTGGAAGTACCTGCCTGGGGAGAAGAAAAGGGCAGCATCAGGTCTCTGTGCTCCACCAACAACCTTGCTCCCCCCTGCCTGCCCTGATTACAAAGACTGCTTTCCTGACACCACCTCCCTGATGGATGTCTCTATTCTGGACTGACCACCCTTCTGTTAGTAGTTGGGTCCTCTGGCTCTTCCTCTTATTTAGGGAGCTCGCTCCTACTCAGTTCTGCAAAGAAAACATGGTGGGTGGTATGGACGCCATAAAAGGAGCAAGCACTGGGATTCGACCCGCTTCCGGGGAGGGTCTGCTGACCTTAGAAAGATCTTCAGTTGACATGCGTGTCATCTGACTACATTCAATGCATTTGTTTCTCGACTCCCTTCCTCCCTAATCGCAACGCTCTTCCGCAGTAGTTGATGAGTAGAGTGGCTGTTTAAAACTATATTGCATGCCTGCAGTGGTTTATTAAACACTGTACATCTTTATGGGTGCACAACACCAGACGTTGCTTTGGCAGACTTTGCTTTTCCTCTGACGCACAATGAGAAAAAAAATACACTCAATCAACACACGACAATAATCAATGTGTGCTGGAATGTGTCAAAAATCCAAATTCTAGCAGCATCGAACAGTTCAAATACATTGTAAAGATTGTACATGCAAAATATTTAGCAGGGTGGTACCATGAGAAAAGGACTCATGGGGATAATTTCAACCTGATATAGCAAGAATCATTTAAAGAGGCACCAGAAAAAGCACATCATAGGTCATCGATTCTGTCTCCGCTCCAATCCAGCTACATCCTTGTTGTAAAACCCATTGTTGCACCCGGGTTGGTTGTCTGTTACAACAAATATTAGGGAAGCAAATGTAGTATGGACAGAATATCATGTCAAAATATTGAGGATCATAATATTAAAAAGATAAGTGCAATGAGGCGCGAAAAGATTTACTATTCTTTATTCGACATCTACCTAACTCAAAGATATGTATATCGTCAAGGGACATATATGTGGGGATATGTATAATTAAAGTTTGCTTACCCATAGAAACTTACCTTCACAATATTTTTGACCTCGATATTCTTGATAGGATGTTTTGCCTACACAATATTTGTTCTCTGATATTTTGTGCCAACACCCCAGGATCCTGTCTCGGCCTCTTGCTGTACCCTGGTTAACTCCCAGCCCTTACTCCTCTTTGAAAACCACATTAGTGGCAACAGCAGCCTACTCTCTCACAGCTGTTCATCCATGTTACTGCTCACATCAGCACAGCGCCCTCACAGAATTGTCACCTAACACCGATGAACTCTTTATTTTCAACAGGAGTATCTACTTCTTTCCTGTGCAAGGAGTGCTGATCTCTACTACTTGAGTGGACTCAAACATCTTTTAAATCATTTCCACCGACCAATGCCTCGGTAAGTAGTCAACATTTGCATGCTCAAGTACAGAATCAATATATATGATTCATAGCCCTCCTTGGAACCACATCAGTGACAATACCCAAATCCTTCTAAGGCCAGGCCACACTGCATTCACACGCCTCTAACCATGAATTCATGCCCCAGCCTGCAATAATATAGACAGTATGGAGCGCCAAGGTGACACTCGTCAAACCAGTGTGGTATGCAAATGCCAAATAGCAATAATATTAAAGATAATTTCTGCACCAAAATTCTAGATTTTGCGCATTGTCCCTTAACAAGGATAGAACAATTTGGAGGTGGGTTTGGTGCATCCTAACCCAGATAAGTACCCCATCCACGTTTCACCAGAATATAGACGATAAAACCTCATAGGGTCAAAATATTGATGCCTACATTTATGTAGTTACTTTACAATATTTTTTCTCGCGATAATTAGGTCTTGACTCCATAATATTTTTTCTTCAATATTTTGACATACAACCACTACTCTGTGATCTCTTTTCCTCCACGCAACGTAAACTGACTCCAGTGCAATGTTAGCTGACGGTGCAGGACACTTGTTTAGAGTAGGTCGATGAGATGGCAGTCCTGGAAACATTGCTTCATCCATCAGTGACAAGAGACTTAAAGCATCTCTGGACACAGTGCAATATACATAATGCCTGATATGTCTCCGTTGACAAGGATAAATGGAAATTGACTACAAATATACACCAACACTAGAAACAGAAATGAACTGAAATTACCAATAAACATGCACAATGACAGCACAAAAGAGACTTTAATTGAAAAAAACAAGAAGAAAATAGAAAGATGGATTTATGGAAATTCACAATAAAGATTAATACAAATTGATAAAAATGCTAAATGGAAATTGATAAGACAGTGAAATGGAAACGCATGATAAAGACACATAGACATATATGTAAGTGTAAGACATCAGGTTATTGGTTGAGGTGGGTGGACCACAATCCTTGTCAGTGTGAGCCGTATAAGTCACTCAGTTAACCTGTGCTTAACCCTCTAGTAGCTTGGCACAGAAGTAGTCAGGCTTAAATGAAAGCACTGTGCTAGATATTTGTGCAGCACACAATAGTAACACAGCGAAAACACAACACAATTTAAAACAATAGAGAAAAAAATAATAATCAAGCAATGATACCAGGACAACAAAAATTCAATCACTTTAACCAGAGAAATAAATTTTTAAAGCTTAAAGTAGATATAGTGCCTAGAAGCACAAAGCACTACTCATAGTCACCTAGTCAAGCTAGACCGGGGGAAAGTCACTAGTTCAGAATGACCATGCTGGAGCGAAGGCCAGTTGCACGGGCCAGGATAGTCCCGTTGGAAAAGTTACCTTTTCAAAGTCCAGTGTGCAGAGTCCAGTTCGCAGGGGAGGACGCCGTGAGGAGCAGAGAGTGCAACAAGGATGGTCGTCGCTGTGGCACGAACAGTAGGCCTGGCATTGCAGATGGTTGTTGCTGTAGCACAAAATCTAAAGTCAGGTGTCAGGGTGCTGCTGGAGCTTCATGTTGGTGGTCTCTGTGGGCTGTCGTTGCACAAAGTGCAGATCTTGTGTTGTCACTTGTCACTGGTGGTCTCTGTAGTGTGAAGTCCACTGGAACTTTGCATTGGTGGTCATCTCGGGTCTCAGCGTGAATGGCCTGTTTGCGTTCATGAAGAGCCCAAAACTTCAGGATTTCTCCTTTTTGTTCAGAGGAGTGCACTCTGGTGATAGACAATGGTTGAGGACCAGGGGAGTGACCTTTTGGGGATCAGGGACTCTCTCTAGTAGGGCTCAGGCAGGTCCATTTGTGGGTCCATTTGCAGCAGGTCATGTGGGCAGTTGCAGAGGGGTCTCTGGAGCTTGTTGTGTACCTGTAACTCAGAACAGAAGGTCAGCTAGTTGACTGTTAGAGTCACTCAGGCTAGCTTGGGTTGAAGGGAGCAGGGCCAGTCTTCCTTCTCGGGGAGCAGGACGGACCCAAGTAGCAGGGCAGTCCTCTGTGGAAAAAGGCAGTCTTCCTTTTCTGATTTCCACAGGTCCAAGAGTGTACTGAAAAGAGTTTCTGGAGGTCCAATATTTATACCGGGTGAGAGCCTTTAAAGTGGGGGATACTCTATACTACCCCCACATCTGGTTCTGGAAAGTTCTTCCCTTGAAAACCCAATGTTATCCAACAGGAGAGATAGGTCTTATAGTAGTGAAAAATATATGTAGGAAAGTTTCACTATCAGGACAGGTAAACCTTAAACCCACATGTCCTACTTTTTAAATACAATGCACACTGCCCTATGAGTCTATAGGGCCTATTTTATGGGTGATCTATGTGTACTAAAAAGGAAGGTTTAGGCCTGGCAAATGGTTTATTTTGCCTGGTCATTTAACATGCAGAGATGGTGCCTCTGAAAGGCTGGTCTAATGCCCGGGTCCCAGCTGCAGGCGGAGACAAAGCAGTAGTGTAAAAAAACGTGAGGGGTCCACCCTGCAAAGTACCTGGAGGATGGGCCCTCCACCCTGGCCCACCACCTGCTAGTTTTGCTGAGGGGGGCCCTTGGAGGTCAGGGTACCACAGGGCCTCAAAGGCTTATTCTACACCACTAAGACAAAGAAGGGTGTACGACCTAGATCAGCGGCTAGCCCACATGCGCCACTGCTAGTGCACTCCGTTCCACCCCCTTACTGCAAGGACGCTATGACCCCCAGCTTACACTTCCGGTTCCATAGCTTCGACGCATGTTGTAGGAGTCGCAGGCCATAAGGACAGAGGGAAAGGTGAGCCTGTGGAGGGAAATGTGGACTCAGATCAAGACGGCCCAAATAAACCCTGTCGAACCCAGCTGCGAATTCCGCTTGGAGCAGGCGGGGTGATGAACTGGTTTGGCAACAGGGTGATGCACTGACTAAGCAGCGCCAAGACTCATCAGAATCAATAAAGGGGTAAGAGCTGACACATTTTGAGAGACCTGTCCTGGCTAAACTTTGTCAGGGACGCGGCTCCCCCCCCCATATTACTGAATCATTGGCTTATCAGGCAGTGGTTCTCATCTACTGACTTTTCACTTATTGACATTTGAACTTTCACAGCTTCATGGGCCTTTTAGGAACTGGTTGACAGCAATAAAATTCCAGTGGGGGATGCAAAGCGTCATGAGGTAGAAACAACTGAGGAGCTCTCACACTACCTCCACGCTGTCTGCACAAAGATAACACGCTGTGCAGTGCAGTCATGCACCCTTGGGACTCAAAGAGAAAAGGGTGACAAAAGTATTATTTCTAGGGATAGCCCACCATGTGCCCAGCAAATGGCAGTGATAATGAGCTCTGAGCCTCCCTCCCTCACCAGCCTCGGAGATGCTCTTTCTGGAGTAGGTGGCCTGGAGGCAACATCGGCCACGTCTGCCTGTGACACTCGGCCGCAATTGATGCTGTTTGAACCAGCTGCACAAGAGAAAAGTGTACAGGAGGAAGGGGATGTTGGTGCTGGATATCTCAAGCCTGTTTGCATAGAGGTCTCACCCTGGCAAAAGAAACTCAAGAAACTGGATAAAGGGTCAAGGGATTAGCTGCTTGCTAAATGTTTGAAAACTGAGGGAGATGGGTAGGGGTTCCACACGGACTGTGGGCCTCAAAATTGACACTTGAGTCAGTGCAAGAAATAGATACATACACTTATTTTTCGACGTCACCCGCTTCCAATCAACGCCAATAGCCAGCAGATGGGGTCTTATCTTCGTTGTCAGGTACTTCATCTTTGGGTGAAGTCCAGTCTTTTGGATAGACGGAACAATGTAATACACCATTACAAACAGGAGGGGAGTGCCAGCTGCCTGAGTTCTGCACCATCTCTGTCTGGCCAATCAGCCAAGCCCTTTGGTGTATTCAGGTTTGATCTAACCTCTGTTCGAGACTATCTTAACTGAGATTTGAGAACTCAAAACTTCACATGCTGCCAAAATCTCGACACTTTATTTGAGACTGGACAAGACTGAACAGTTGTTTTCACAAATCCCTGAGCGATTGTTGGCAGTTGAGTGGAGAGTTTCCGATTTGAAGGACTGCTCACTTTTCTGGTGCAAGGAGCTTGCAAGACAGCAAAAACACCCAACGATTTCACAGAATAAAGTTGACGATTTAGAAAATTATGCATGGAGGTCTAATCTACATTTGATTGGAGTCCCGAAGGCATAGAGGACTCGGGGAAATAGGACAGTACTTTGCACTTGGTCGATTCTTTAATAAGAACGCACATTCTCAAAGATGCTCCTCCCGACCTCCCCATTATGAGGGCATACAGGGTACCAAGCCAACACCTCTCCAACTCGAAATATCCTTGTGCCACTATTGTGAATTTTGTTGACTATTGTATCAAGGAAAGAATTCTTACCAAAGCTATTCAGAAGCTAGGTTTTGTATTACCTGATTGGGGGCAACTCCGCATATTTTTGGATATGTCAGCTTCAGCAGCCCCCAGGAGGAGAGACGTTTTGGGATTAATTAGTCAGTTTAATTATTCTCTTGCCCTGGCCTCACTCATTCAGTAATTAAAGTTGAAAGTGTTGTTGAAAGGCACATTTAATGTTTGTACTACTTTGGAAGAAGCACAACCCCTGCTACACAAGGCTGCTGGTTAAAAGATGTATACATAGTGCAGTTGTATGATGGTTTAGGATGCGCTGTATTCTTAAATTTCTAAACTGACTTACTAGGTCACCAGAATACAGGAAAGGCAGGAGGTTGACGAGATGTCAGAAAGGGCAAGGCATTTCTTCTCTCCAAAGTCTTTTTATTGTTAAAGAAGTATGTAGCTATGTGTGTCTGGCAGTCTTTGGGTTGGGGTGGTGGGTGTTTTTGTGGGTGGGGCAAGGCAGGCTTCGGAGCGCAGTAGGGTGCATTCTCAAGGCACCCAATTTGTGCTGGGAGGGGACAGGGAGCAAGATGGGCACTCCTTCCTGTGGGTGTGGGGTCAGGGATGGTGGCTTTGGGAGGGGGAGAGATTTAGGATGGAAGGGGGTACAGGGGTAGTTTGATAATTAAAAATGAGCAAGGGCAGAGTGGCAAATATGAGTCAAGAAAGGTGTTGTGTAAAGTTCTGCAGACTCAGGCAACTACAGCCAGCCATTGTGTGTGTTTAGTGACATTAGAGGGGGATTTTAGTTGGCCCCTAGAGGATTTAGAAGACTATGTAGGGGTGAAGCCTGATCTCTTTGGGTTAAAATGCTGCAGATAAAAATTATTACCTGTAACGGGAATGGCCTCCTGAACAAACAAAAATGTGATGCTTTCTTAAAATGGATTGCTTCATTCAACCCGGAAGTAATTTTTTTGCAGGAGACTCACTTCACTTCACTCCAAGGGTTTTTATTTCTACCAGGTATACACAGGCATTCTATGCATCAGCAGGAATGACGATGTGGGGGGTGGTGATATTGTTCTCTAACACATTCGATTGGGAGATAAAAGAGGTCCATAGGGAAAATAAAGGGAGGTGGATATGGATAGACGCCAGATTAGCTGGAAGGGTCCTGAATCTCTGCAATTATTGTGGTCCAATTATGGATGAGACCGAGGCCTTGGAGCAAATATATAATCTCTCTCTTCAGGCAGAGGGATAATTAGTTCTTGGTGACGACTTTAACTTCATACAAGACTGAATGAAATATAATAAAGAAGTTTGGTGTAAACATTGGACTATTGGTTGATGCCTCAAGATATGAGTGCTGTGATATAAAGTATACGTCCCGTCTGCAAAGCCAGACATCCAAAATATGTGAATACTTATGGAATCACTTTGTGTTTGAAGACCTTACTTGATGTATTAATAAGAGTAGTTCTGTAGACAAACCCCTGTAATGATTTTGATCAGGCGTTGAAGACAAGTGAGTGCCTCCTCTCAGATGGGCATGTGTTGTTTGATTAGGTTGTTTGATTAGGTGCTAAGGCAACTGAACCTAGGGGAGGTGGAGCACCACTGTATATTGTTCTACTTATGGTATAAGTGTAATGAGTAGATAACCATGGTTGCCTGTCTCTGAGAAGTACCTTCAAAAGGGGCACAGAGAAAAAGAAGGACATTGGGAGAAGCAGGGCCCCTTCTTTTCTTCTTTGCTCCTTCTCTCTCAGTGGCTGCTTACTTTCAGTGCCCATTCTTTCACCAGAGAGTCTCCCTGTCACTAAGGTCACCTGCTGCCACCAGCTTCTGATGCAAACACTTTACATATCACAAGATACAAAACCGATGTGATATTTAGTGGTAACCAGTGACAGGGGTTTATGAGGTCTAAAATGCAAAATCACACTAATTTCATTCTCTTCTAAGCCCCTGCATGCCAGGCTCTTTGTTTTACATTTAGGCTTCAGGCTGAGCTCAGCATTACAATAGCTTGTGGTTAAGAGAGAAAAGCATCAAATGCCTTGGGAAAGGCATGTACGAATGATATACAGCTCTCACCTAGTAGGTCAAGCCTTCTGTGGGATCATACTGCCATAATCTGGACAGCTATTTCTGTAGAGTTCTCTTTCTGGAGGTGAGTGGGTAGGTGTGGCTGGTTTTATAAAGTTTTAAGTGTTGCAAGCCTCATAGGGTTCTTGATAGATTGAACTAAAATTCAGATTCTTGCTATGTCCTTTGCATCTCTTCCAGAGGACCAGGAGAAAAGTGCCAACATTAGAGCCAGGGGTGTGGATTTGGTGCAGCAAAAGCAGGGGATGGCTGAGGGTGTTGTAAGTCAGAGTTGAGGTGCAGTGGTATATCTTAATGTGGATCTCATTGCTGGAATAGCAGGGAGCCTGCAGGTCAGGAATGAAGTGCCCTGGCCAGTCTGTGTGAGAATACTTCAGGGGCTGTATCACACATACAGCACATTTTCCTTGTTTGTGCCATATTAGCATGAATACGCTGTCCCAGGGCAGCTGTGGACTCGAGCTGCCCTGGGGGCAGCGCATTTATGTGAAAAACAGAGCGGCTGCTTCAAAGCCGCTCCATGTTTTAATGTGCAGGCAGCAACCTGCCTGCACTTTTAAGGGGAATTAGAGACCTCCTTGCAGGTAGGTGCAGTGAGTGACTGCACCCGCCTGCAAGTAGATGTCTGGGGGGGGGTCCATGGGACCCCTCCCCCCCCTCCAGAGGGCTGCCATCAGGGAGCAAACTGACAGTGCACCTCCTGACAGCTTCTTTGCCTCTACGTCTGTTAGTGCGTCGGTCCTTATTTGGTCTTTTAAATTTGACATGTAAGGGGAAGAGTTAGAACTGAGGTGCATTAGCAGAGCAGGTGAATAGTATTAGGTGCTTCAAAATGGAGAGTGCGATGAGCCTAGGTCACAAATGAGGGCACCAGCAGAACTGTGCCTCAGTGCTGTAATAGCCAGATTGGAGTATATCAGAAGAGCTGTGCATGTCAAGAGGGAAGTGCAGTAGCAAACCTCTCAAATGGTCTTAGCACTGGATGGCATGCTGTAATGGCTGAGGTGCACTGCCAGAGCTGGGTGTGACTTTCAATGCAGGAAAAGCAGGTTCTGCTGTTGAGCTGGAGTGAGCTGCATTTGCAGATTTGTGGGTGAGGCTATGTGCAAGTTTAGTAGGATGTTCTCCAGGCCAGGATTACAGTGCAATGGGAGAACTGTATGCGATTCTCAGGGCAGGTGTAGCAAGGGTGCTCAGGACTGAACTGCACTGGCAGAGCTGAGGGTCTCAGTTCAGTAACAGTAGGGTTAGTAGTGCAGTGGTAGAGCTGCGTACATCTCAATGCAGGATCCACGTAGTACAGAGTTGAGATGCAGCGTCTGTCATACTGCAGGAATAGGAGGGTTTGCTGCAGAACAGGTTTGATGTGCACTTACAGAGCATTGT
The DNA here is from genome assembly GCF_031143425.1 of Pleurodeles waltl. Lineage (NCBI taxonomy): Eukaryota > Metazoa > Chordata > Amphibia > Caudata > Salamandridae > Pleurodeles > Pleurodeles waltl. Next base: position 1,325,523,445 of record NC_090446.1, on the reverse strand, counting down.
TTGTCACACTGCAGGAATAGCAGGTGGACTCGAGGTCGGGACTCCGGTGCTCTAGCAGAGCTTTGTGTGTAGGTCCCAGTTTTGAGTAGCTGGTTGTGCTGTAGGTTATCATTGAGGTACATTGGCAGAACTGTCTGGAGTGAGGAAGTATCAGAGGTGTATCAGGTAAGGTTTGAGGTGCATTGGCAGAGCTGTCTTGGAGTCTCTGTGTATGAGTAGCTGGGTGTGCTGCAGAACGTGTTTGAGGTGCACTAGTAAAGCTGTTGGTGAATATCAATCTATGAGCAGCAGATTATATACGATTGAGGTGCATTGACAGAGTTACGTAGTGTCTCAGAGTAGAATTAGCAGGGTTTGCTGTGGGGGAACGTTGAGGCACTGGCAGAGTGTGATTCAGTGAGGGCATGAGGTGCATCCGAAGTGCTGTCTGTGGTGCATTGCAGGGATACCAGAGATGTTGTCTACAGCACTGGTGTTGATCTATGGGTGTTCTAGTTTTGAACAGATGATTTACTGAAGGTCTTGATTTGGGGGCATTGACAATTCTGTGTATTCTGGAGCGCATGAGTTGCAGGCGGTATAGCAGGCAATGTTTGAGATGCATTAGCAAGGGTGTATATTTCTCTCACTGCATGATAAGGAGGGAGGGACGCAGGACAGGATTGAAGTGCACTGCCAGAGCTGTTCCTTCCTCTCTGCTCTAGCACTCCCTTCCCTCTCCAGTATGTCTCTCAATTGTTCCACATTTCTGCTCCCACTCCTTGCCTCTTCCTTATAGCTCCCCTCTCCCATGCCTCCTCTCCTTTTGCCTTCCTCTGCACTACTGCACATTTCTAATTTCCCTCAGCTTCTGATTAAGTGGGTGTGCTGCTGGACAGGGTAGAGCTGCACTGGCAGGGCTGTGTGTGGGTGCCACTCTTGAACATCAGGTGGTTCTGCAGAACAGATGTGAGATGCACTGGCAGGGGGTGAGCCTCTGTGTTAAATCACCAATGACGCCAGGCATGTGCTGTAGATCAACCTCAAAGTTGTTCATAGGTATACCACCTCCCTATCGCTCATAAGTAGGGTTGCCACCTTTTCCAGAGTAAAATACTGGAACTGTGCTCACATTTTACTATTCTGTAATGGTCCAGACATGATACTTTAAACGATCTTAATATAAAATTGTTTATTTTCAGTTTTGAGATGGATTTTCTGCGTTTGTTTACTCTAATTATCAGTCAGGGATCTTTAAGGCAACTCTAGAACACATTTTAAAGTGCTGTCTACTTATCTTTACTTCTCAAAATATGTACTACCAGACAGGACATTAAAATACTGGTCATGCTAGTAACAAATCGTCTAGGTGTAAACCCTACCTACAACAGCTCTCAGGAGCCTCCAACCTGGCAGGAGCAGCTCAAGGCAACCTCTTGCTGCACAACCACTTGCACCCATCAAACGTGTCTCCTGCCTCAGTCCTGTGCTCAAATATTTGCACCAACATTTCTTCCCTGCTCCCATTCTACTTCTTTTCCTTCTCATCACTCCTTTACTCTTTCTCCTCCTCTTCTCTCCTTCACTCATCCTGCCCTTCTGTTCCTCTCACCCCAACCATGCCCTCATCCATTTTTCTTTCCTTCAGTCCTATCTTTCCCAACCTCCTTTACCTGTAGAATGCAATCCTCCCTCTGTCCCTCACTGCTACCCTCTTCCAGCTCTTCCCTCCATCCCTTCTGCCACATCAGATGTAACCCTTTCCTCATGCACTTCCTTTACACCTCGTTCCTTCTTTGTTCTCTTCCTGCTCTCTCAAGCCACTCTCCCTAAGGCCCAAATTTAAGAAAAAGTGGCACATCAGAGCTGATGCGCCACTTTCTTTTTCTGCGCCCTCCTACTGGCACCTAATGACACCATGGTTGCTCCGTATTCAGAATACGGCACAACATGCCGGTCTATTGTGGCGCTTTGTTACACTAGTGTCAAAAACATTTTTTTGCTTGTGTAGCAAAATGCCAGGAGGCCCATAGGTTTCTATGGGAGCATAATTTTAAAGCCTGCTCTGAGCAGGCGTTAAACATGATGTCAAAATTGGCACATTGAAATCTGTTGAATTTCACTGCGTCATTTTTGCGGGCCTCCTAGCACTGGAACGTCCCCCTTGCATACCTTATGCCTGGTGCAGGAATAATGAGGTGCAAGGGTTTACAAGGTGGCACAATACATGCATTGAACCACTTTGTAAATATAGCGCATGGAAAAAGACACTTTAGAGCCGCCTTAGCGTAAAAAAAACATAATTACGCTATGACGGTGCTAAGGTGGCGCTAGGGGCTCTTAAATATGCCTCCAATTGCTCTACTCTCCCTTCTCTTCTAGTACACTTAGCTCTTCCTCACATTTCTCCCAGAGACACACACCTTTTTCTGCTATCCCCTCTACCAGTTCCTCTTGTACTCCCTTCATTTTTTTCCCTTCTTCAACTCCCTTCATCAACCTTTTCTCTTCCCCTTCTGCACTCAATTTTTGCTCCCACTCCTCTACTGTACAACTCTACTATTTTCTGCCTGTTCTTCCTTCTGCTTTTGCCCTGCCCACCTGCACACACCTTATTCTTCTACACTACACTTTTGTTGCACTCCTCTCCTCTCTTGCTACCACTCATTCCTCTTCAAATTCATGTCTCCTTCCCTGATCTCCCTTCGGAACCCTCTCCTGACCTCATACATAGACCTTACCTCTCTCCCACCTGCTCTCATTCCTTTCCTCAGCCCTCCATATTCCCTTCCTGCTCTCCAAAGCCTGGTTCAAATAACAGCAGGTTGCAGGTACAGGTGCTGTGGGATGGTGATGCACTGTAACCGGTCTAGGAAGAATGTATAATACATGGGAATCTGCAATCCCTGTACAAAAGATGTTTCTAATTTCTTTGTAGTTGGTGACTCGTGACCGACTCAGTCACCGATTATAAGGAAATTATATCAGAACCTAATGGTAATAACTTATTATATTTGTGTTCTGATGTCACAATGCCTGCTGCCAAAGCCAGCAGTCAGGGCAAATGCAAATCAAGGGACCGAGAATAATTAACGCAACAGTTTAAAAAAGGAAAATAAAACATGGCTTTACTTTCTTCTGTTCGTTTTCTAGCTGTATAGTCACAAGATGCAAGATTTTAATTGCAACATGTTTATTTTTCACTCCTTTAGTAGTTACAGAAAAGTTACAATCTTTCTGCATGTTGCTACACATATTTTAAAGAACTGGCTCTAATATCATCTTCCAAAAAATATCTCACAGCTTTTTTGATGTGTTTGATTGAACACTAGAAATTCTATTTTTGTTCTTTATATTTACAAACATGCTCTCTCTTTTCTTATGAAAGAACTATGGGGAAGATTTTTTTTTAAAAGTGGCGCTGCACTCAGTGCAGCGCCACTTTTCTTGTGCCCCTTAGTGCCCCCCTACTGCCACCATGTGTGCGCCGTATTTAAAATATGGCGCAGGGTAGGGGGCAATAGCATCAAAAGGTTTGCGTAACCCTGAACCATTCATTTTGGCCCATTCTAACCAATGGTATGCCCCCTTTTAACTCTTGCTCTGAGCAGGCGCCAAAAATGCAGAAAACAATGTTGCAAACAAATCTTTTAGATATCTTTGCGCTATTTCTTCTGCCCCTAAAGAGGGGACGCCCCCCTTCAATACATTATGCCTGGCAGAGGCATAATGTGGCACAAGAAGTTACAAAGTGGCGCAATGCATGCATTCCCCCACTTTCTAAATCTGGCGTGTTGATTTTGGCCTCTTTGGGCCACATTAGCATAAAAAAGAATTACGCTAATGTGACACAAGGAAGCTGTAGGCCCTCTTAAATATGGGTCTATGTGCCAACGATTTAAGTAGTTTATGGGAGAGGTGATGGTGCGACCATGTATTATATAGTATAAGGTACCCCCCTGCTGTACATAAGGATATTGTAAGCCACTTGGGGTTTCATAATTTTATGAAGGAACTTGACCTTCAGCCATGTTACTCTGTATGATTATGGAGCTCCTCTATGACTTGCAGTATACTTTTAATTTACAGCAGCATAGAGGTTTACGGGTCTCCAGGGATCACAGCTGGTTTGCCCCTTGTGACCCTGGCACTGCATTTGCGACCCCTAGCCTCAGAGGTGGTGAAATCAGTGCTAGGAACACAGGGGAGCTCACCATTATGGACATCGTTGGAGCTCCAGTTTCCTTGTTTTTTTCAATGTTTTTATAATGCTAATAGTGAATAATATTCTCTATTATTATTTTTTTTAAATGGAGTCCAATTAACTGGAATGTCACTCTCCTGGCAGCTGAGGTATGTTTTTAAATGTATGTTGCGTGCATATGTGCAGGTGAGAGCGCATTTATGTGAGAGAGAGTGTGTGTATGTGTGATCGTGTATGTATGTGTAAGCATGTGTGTGTGAGTGAACGTAAAGGTCAACTGGCTTGTGATGTTACTTCCGCTACCCCTGGCCTTTTGGTGAATTGAAGTTCATGTACAGCAGGGACTACTTTATCCCATGTATTAATTAGGGGCAATTACTTTAGGGGGGAAGCAGGAAAGTGTGGGATGGCCGGTCTCCATAAGGCCTCCCCGTGACTATGACCATAACAGAGCTCTCACATACACTGATTCCATTTTTTTCTCGTCTTTTCATCATGGAGCTCGCACTGCTGTTTACATCATACGAAATTCATTTTCAGTGGCACTGGCCTGTTGGGAAAGCTCCCAGTTTTATCATAATTTTGTCCAACATTAAAACTGACTTGTAGTTCCTAAAGTGCTCCCATCTCCTCAGCTTAGAGACAAATTTCCAGAATGTGTGCCTGTTAGAAATGGGGTCTCTAGTTGGCAGTCAGTTTGCACCCTGTCCAAGTAGGAATCCTCACTCTAGTCAGGGTAAAGGAGTCACACTCCTAAGATAACCTCTGCTCACCCCCCTGGTAGCTTGGCACAAGCAGTCAGGCTTATCTCAAAGGCAATGTGTTAAGTATTTGTACCCAAACACAGTAAAACAGTGAAAACACTACAAATGGACACCACACCAGTTTAGAAAAATAGTCAATATTTATCTAAGTAAAAAAAAGACCAAAACCACAAAAATCCAACATACACAAGCAAAGAAATGAATTTTTAAAGATGAAATCCTGATAATGCGCTAAGAAACACAATAGTTGCAAATGGTGCTTATCATGGTGCCATGACAGAGTCGTTCTCAACAGTCCGACGCCACTTGCGAGGGAGTGCGGCGCAAGTCAGGGTGTCGCACAGACTTCAGGTACAGTACCTTAGAAATGAGGCAGAGACAAAGATGTAGCATGGAGTCTGGGAGGTGAGGCCTCGCTGGAGCCGGTGCTGCATCCGTTCCTTGCTGCTTCGCAGGAGGTGAGGCATCCGTTCCTTATGGAGGTGAGGCATTGGTTCCTTGCGAATGCAGTGGAGGTCGACGACGGCGAGGCATCAGTTCCTGACAATACGGCGATGTTGATGAGTCTAGTGGGTCAAGGCACGATGAGGCGACATCACAGGGTCATGGTCATATCACAGGGCCGCAGGCCCCGCAGTGCCGTTTTGTGTCACAGACGTCAGTAACACGGCACTCGAGACTCATTATGTTGCAGGACTTCAGAGGCGCTGAGGCAGAGTCGGGCCTGTGGCAGCATTGGGCCAGCAGTGGCGGGCCTGCGGCATCAGTTGTTGCACTTCAGTGGGTACCGCAGCTTTGTGTGCAGGCAGCGGCACGAAGTCGGGCAGCAGAGCCAGTTCTGGAGTCATCTGGAGTTGATGTGCCTGGTTGTTCTTGTTTTTATGCCAGCTTTCACTCCCAAGGGCCCAAGAATTGGAGTAGGCACCATCTCACGTGTCCGGGTCCTCAGCACAAGAACCCAGAGGGTGGAGGTGAAGTCTTTGCTGTTGTCAACATCAGGACAGTGTGCGCTCTACGGGCGACGTAATGCTAAAAGCCAATCCTTATGTCATGTAATATTTCATGCATTATGTGTTAATGCAGTATGTTAACCTTTTGCATTGCAGACATTCATATTGAAACATCATTAATACTGTTTGCAATGCATTGCTCATTTTCAAGACTTTGCTGCAGGATTACAGGGTGTGGTTAGGGTGTGGTCCCTATTCTAAGCCTTTCTAGAATCCTTTCCTGCAGCCTAACTGGGTGTGGCACGTGGGCGGGGCCTGGGTCTATTTAAGGGACCCAGCCCAGCTCCACGTGCTTACTATTCAGAGGTCCCGGTGCAGAGCAGCAGCATTTTCCTGAGCTCCTGTTCCAAAGGCCTACCTAGGATTTCCAGGCCCTGTCTTCATTTCCTTGGTGATCTTCAATCAGGGCGGCAAGGTGGGGGTCAGGTTAGTTCCCCGACTCAGTTTTCAGAAATACTCGAGTGTTGGGTCTTTTGGTTAAATCGCGTATGCAATGGTTTTCTTGGCATTTAACTCTTGCAGTTCGGATCGGCAGTGTGCGTGATCGTATCTTGGCATTTAAACCTTGATGGTTGAATCGGCAACAGTGTGCACAATTCATTCTTGGCATTTAACTCTTACAGTTCAGATCGGCAGTGTGTGCAATCGTATCTTGGCATTTAAACCTTCATGTTGAATCAACAACAGTGTGTATGATTCATTCTTGGCATTTAACTCTTGCAGTTCGGATCGTCAGTGTGCGCGATCGTATCTTGGCATTTAAACCTTGATGGTTAAATCGGCAGCAGTGTGCACGATTCATTCTTGGCATTTAACTCTTGCAGTTCGGATTGGCAGTGTGCTCAATCATATCCTGGCATTGAAAACTTGATGGTTGAATCAGCAGCAGTGTGCACAATTCATTCTTGTCCTTTAACTCTTGCAGTTCAGATCAGCAGTGTGCGCGATCATATCCTGGCATTTAAACCTTGATGGTTGAATGGCCAACAGTGTGCAAGATTCCTTCTTGGCATTTAACTCTCACCGTTCGGATTGGCAGTGTGCGCGATCATATCCTGACATTTAAACCTTGATGGTTGAATCGGCAGCAGAGTGTGCGATTCATTCTTGGCATTTAACGCTTGTAGTTCAGATCAGCAGTGTGTGCGATCACGTTTTGACATTTGAACTTTGATGGTCGAATCGGCATCAGTGTGCTCGATTCATTCTCGGCAATTAAAACTTGCAACTCAGATCGGCAGAGTGCGCAATCGTATTTTGACATTTAAATCCTGATGATTGAATCAATGATAGAGTGCGTGAGTCATTCTTGGCATTTAACCTTGTGTTTCAGATCGGCAGATAGCGCGATCATTTCTAGACATTGAAATCTTGATGCACAGTTTGATATTTAAAGTGTATAATAATTCATAAGCAATAGAATCTTGAGAGCCTAGACAGAGTGTATCCTTGTAGTATCATTCATGAGCTTATCACAGTTTATTCCTGAAAACCAATGTGTTCGTTGATCACTATTATAGTGTATCCTTACAGTATCATTCATGAGTCTAACACAGTTTATTCCTGAAAACTAATGTGTTTATTGATCACTGTTATTAAGTAATTTCTATTCAAAGAAATAACTCAAGTCAGTTCAAGGTTCAGAGCATAAGATTGAATTCTACAAAAACTCTCATGTGAAAACTTGCATAATCCTTATTTATTTTCCAGGTACTCAGAGTTAATAAGGTCATGATATAGAAAAGCTCTTGATCATTCATGTTATCAGTATATATATGTTATGAACAAAGCTTCTGAAAGTCAATGTGAATAATCTGGCTATTGTGTTCTTAACTTTTACTTTCACAGGTCTCCTTCCCCGCAGTTCCCATCCTAAAACCCCATCCCCCACTTGCCCATTCTTTAACTCTGTGCTATAATGGCTAGTAGAGTTTGGAGCTGCCAAGAGGTGGACATATTGGGAACAAGCGCAAACCCCGAGGTTCCGGACTCTCTGACAGCTGTCCCTGAGACTTCTTAACAGGAAGCAAGCTCAGTCCAAGCCCTTCGAGAAACTTCACAAGTAGGATGCACAGCAAACTCCAGTCTTTGTCCTCTCCAAAGCAGAAGCAGAAACTGCAGGCCAACCCAGCAAAGCACACACAGCAAAGGAGCACAGCTCTTCAGCTATTCTCCTTGGCAGAGTCTCCTCTTCATCCAGAAGTGTTCTAAAAGCCTGGGGTTTTGGGTACAATACTTATACGCATTTCTGCCTTTGAAGTAGGCAAACTTCCAAAGAAAGTCTTTGTAGTGCACAAGACCCTGTCTTTTCTGCCCTGGTCCCAGATACACTCTAGGGGGTTGGAGACTACATCATGTAAGGACAGGCACAGCCCTATTCAGGTGCAAGTGTCAGCTCCTCCCACCACTCTAGCCCAGGCAGACCCATCAGGATATGCAGAGCACACCTCAGCTCCCTTTGTGTGATGTCTAGAGTAAATTCACAACCTGCCCAACTGTCATTCTGACCCAGATGTGTATTCCACAGCCAGACAGAGGCACAGAATGGTTAAGCAAGAAAATGCCCACTTTCTAAGACCTTCACTAAAAGTTGTATTTTTAAATTGTGAATTAGGAGACCCCAAAGTCCACATCTCTCTCTGCTCCAAATGGGAAATGACACTTAAAAAATATTTCAAGGCAATCCCCATGGTGACCTATGGGAGGGATAAGCCTTGCAATAGTAAAAGCCGAATTTGGAAGTATTTCATTATCAGGACATGTAAAACACACCAGTACATGTCCTAATTTTTAACTACTCTGCACCCTGCCCATGCGGCTACCTTGGGCCTACCTTAGGGGTGCCTTACATGTACTAAAGGGGGTGGGCCTGGAAAGTCGGTGCACTTGCCAGGTCGACATGGCAGTTTAAAACTACACACACACACACACACACACACACACACTGCAATGTCAGATCTGAGGCATGTTTAAAGGGCTACTTGTGTGGGTGGCACAATCAGTGCTGCAGGCCCACTAGTTGCATATGGTTTATGGGCCCTGGGCACACATAGTGCACTTTACTAGGGACTTACTGGTAAATCAGATTTGCCAATCATGGATAATCCAATCACCAATACAAATTAGACAGGGAGCATAAGCACTTTAGCACTGGTTAGCAGTGATAAAGTGCCCAGAGTCCTAAAGACAACAAAAACAGGTAAATAAATAGGAGGAAAGAGGCAAAAAGTTTGGGGATGACCTTGCAAAAGGGCCAGGCCCAGCAGTATGTATCTAGAGACTTGAGTGTGTGCTAATGTATCTGCTGCAGACATATGCATGTAACATGCAGCTCACAAGATGAAATCTGTGTGGTACCAACATAACCTTCGACCTTTTGATTGTGTTAGTATGTTATTAAAAAGGATTCACCATACATGCACAATGTAGTACAATATTTCCAGGTACAAGTTAAAAACTAGTATTCAATTTATTAACTATGAAGTACACCTATAAAAAACATTTTATTCCAGTTCCTTGCTTGCAAAGTAAATGACTTTCAGCAAAGCACAATTGATCAAGGATCCCATTGCCTTCGAATAAAATTACCTTGATTGGTGGTGCTGTCTGCTAGGCACTTGTAACCACAATCTGATTGTATCTTACCCTTTTATTTTCCACTCTTGCAGCGGTATGTGAACAGAAGTGGCATCTTGATAGAAAACAGCTCATATTTAAAGGAAAGGTACAACATAATGCCAAGGAATGTGATAGTGCTTAGCAGTTTGCAGAATAAGAATTATATTGAACCTTATTGCTACATGCCTCTCTGATAGTCACACTGCCTAAATGTATTCTGCAAAAGACATTTGTAGTATTATTGTGCATATACTTAAATGAATATATTAGTAATCACAAATGCAATTGTATAGGAGTGTTTACTTATGAGAAGAACTGTTGAGCTGTTTTCGACCTTTAATCCATAATGAAAATCTCTATGAACAGTCTTTATGAGGGAAGGTTTTCTATAGAAATGTGCATGGTAAAAAAAGACTACACAAACAATGGACCATCTCGATTGCACCACGCATCCTCTGTTTACATGAATACAAACCTTTGTGACTTTAGAGTGGTTTGTTGGCTCTGGCTGGAGTGCTGAAGAATAGCCAGTATCCTTCATGTGACTATACTGGAAATCCTTTCAACCTCCAATTGCCCATTAAATGGGCATTAAATGGGTAGGATGAGCTGTGCCACAAAGACCAAAGGCTTGGGCCGTAATCACTGTATAAAAAGCGATACCTTTTTACTGGTATAAAATCAATGCACATTTTTTCCAAGCAACCCTCATGGACTCGCTTGACAGATTTTATTCAGGTTAGGAGCGAGGATGCTGTTATTTCACTGACTCTTGTGCGTAGCAGCCAGTAACTATTGAACTTGCGGTTTCACACTTCTACTTATTCATATGTATCTAGGATTCCTTTGTATGTTTGTTGAAATTGTCATTGTGCTGTTTTTAGCACAGTACTTTTGCCTTGTTCATACATGCCAAGTTCCCCTCACACGATGCAAGGCATCAGCAACAATGTGACTCCAGTAAATTCAAGGTAAACGCCTAAGCTCCATTTGTTAGGCCACCCTCAGTCTCCCATCCTACATTTTGCTATGAATGATCTTGGAGCCTTTTGGGGAGTTGTAACTGCAGGTATTGGCATCATACTTTGTGTACCCTCTGTAGGAAATAGGGGTTGGATCAAAGCAAGATGATGTCTAGGTTTGCTTCTGGGTCAACATGAGTAGACCACTATTTAAGGAATAAATTCTCAAGGAGACTTCGCCTGGCTACTGAGCATATTGGTGAGTTATTTCAGATCCTCACTCTAGTTTGCTGCCAGCTTCCCCCCAGTATGCATGGTTATAGTGGTCCTGCAAGTAGCTTCCTTAGACAGGAATCATTGTGCCATTACTGTTGCAACCTAACCCTGACTCTTCCTCCGTCATTTGCTATTGTGAGCCTGGAATCATGAGATTTAGCCTGTTGATTATCTTGTCCCACAGCCATCAAGTGGCAAATGTGTTAGAGTGGAAAGTTTGGTAATGTTTTAGTGGCACAGAAGTCAGCATTAGGTGACTTTATATTCACATTTAAAAGCCTAACTGAGACACACTAGTATGTTTTTTAAAGTGTACATGTTTTGTCTGATGAGGGACATTGTGCCTACCATTAGCAGACATTGTGCTGACCATGGCAAACGTGTCCAACCATGTTTAATAAAATACTAACCTGATTTATAACAATGTTTGAGAATGAGTAATCATTAGAGTGAATTATTATGAGAAGAAAATAATTAAGATTTATGTTGATTTATGTGGCTTATTAGTTTAAAGTTACATGTGTGCAGAAACATTAATGTACATCTCAATCATATTCAGTGCATTTCGATAACAAAGATTGCAATTAATATAGAAATACTTCACATATTTTATGATATATTATTAATGAGATAAATTCAAGAGTTTTCAAATTTTGCATGTTTTATTAATGGTTATATTAATTCATTGAATTTCTTGTGTTACCATAACTTGGCCTGAAGTTTTGCAGTTGCAACAGTAATGAAAAAGCCGAATCACTTATTTCCCTTTAACCTGATTTTTCTCCTTTAGGTTGTTTCACATGTTTAGCAAAGAGTTCTATTGTATCATGTGTAAGTATTTTTCTTCTGACCTTGGAACTGGAGCTGGTTATTTTAACATTAAGACAGATCCCATTTTTAGTCATTCTGTTCTCATGTAAATCGTTGAAACTGTTGTGAACCATGGGAAGATTTTGGAATGTATCAGATAATGTACAGGGTTGCTAGCTATTGCTGGTGTCACACGGAAGGAGAGATGACTTCACTCAGAAACTGACAGAATCTGGAGATGTTGCAAACCTCATGGGCATTCTAAATTTAATTGGGTATTGTCCTTTCATGAAACATGGCCCTACTCAATAGACCCATCAAATGGCACTGGACATTTATATTTAATTCTTCTGGAATGTATAATGGTATTGATGTTGAATAGATTAAACTTGTTTCACAGATTTGGCCAGCCTATGGTTTCATATACTTATGTAACTTAGTTTTACCCTCTATTTACGTGACTTTGGCTTTGTGGTTATAATAAAGCTTTGAGACTTTTCATTGATTGGATTTTTGTTTCCATGGCCAAATTGGTTATGGTGTTTGAATTTTTTCTGTATTGATAGAGATTTGAGTGAAAGTGCTTGCTTTTACCAAACTCTTCACTGTGTACAAAGATCCCATCGACCTCGGTGGAAGCGTTTTTGAATCCTGACCTGGAGGAAAAATGTGCTCTCAGTTCTTGGTAGCAGAGTTATGGTTTTGTCCCATGAGGAAGGGAGAACCAAAAATTAGTATTAAGAGTTGTGACAAAAATTGGCAGTAGAGAGGGACGGCTATGTTCCTTAGGAGGGGCAGTTGTCATTGTATTCACATTGTGATTTGCTCTATGGGTAGTTTGATAGGTTGATGAGATTTCAGCAATCATGTTACAAATGTACAGTACTTGTATGAGTAGGGTTTTGCACTTGCGGTGCTTCTGCCAAAATTGCAGTGAAATGTTATGTTGTGAGGTGTTTGTGGTGCCGTCGTACTCAAAGTGATTGTGGTGCTTTGTGTCCAAAAATGTCCACGGTGGTTGTTGTTGTTTATGGGTCCATTGAGGCCTAAGTCTACAGAGTAACACACAGTTCTATGGAGACACTTGGTTAATTTATTATCTGCAGTGAGGTATTGGTTATGCGGTACCATTGACAATACCAGTAGTTTTCCTTGAGTGAGTGTGAGTTGTTGGTTGGTAGAAGGTGAATCCTGATTACACATGGAGGATATGAATCAACCAGGATGAGATTTGCTGGTCGAGTTTCACCTCTGTAAATGTGAAAGCCACACTCTGAAGTGTAGCCCATACAGCTTTCAAAGCATTTGAGCCCTACTGGTAGTGAGCAGCTGGTTTTTAGTGCTCGCAATATTTTGCATTTAAAGTGTATATGCGTAGTAGTGTAAGAGACAGTTGGGAAGTGACTTGCAGCTGCTGAGTGAAGTGAGTGTGATGTCATTTGGTCTGTGCTGGGATTGGTTGATTAGTGAGAAAGCCACACACGTGTTGGTGGAAAGGACTGCATTGTTGTTGGTTAAGGTCAACTTCGAAAAGGATTGTGGGATTGAAAATGGCTTCCTGGATTTCTAGGAATTCATAATTGTGAATTGAAATTAGTCCAAAAATGAAAAATTTGAAAGCTTTAAGAAGTGCGTTGAGATGAGATGTGTTTTTCCAGTTAGGGAGGGTGAGCCAACACCGCCTGAGGGAAGTCCAGCATATGAAGTGATAGAAGCGAGAGGAGTTTCAGCATGCATCTGGATCAAGAAATGATGTAAAATTACAGAGAAAGAGGGTTCATTGGCTTTTCCGTGATACAGAACATGTAGCTTGAGGATTTTAGAAAATTTGAGGAGAACATTGTGCGAGTTAAAGCCTCCTCCGAGACCCGCACAATTTGAGGCTCTTGCTATTTGGGAACTAGTGGCAAGACAAAAGGTGTTGTGGAGCCATTTTAATGATGTTTGTGGGCATGTTATTTCAGCAACTTGGCCTGCTGCCTGTGCCCATTAGCCTAGTAACATTTAATTTTATTCTTTTATTTTGTGGTGATGTTGTATTTTCCTTTATCTTGCTATTCTTTTGCCTAGGAAAGCATTTACATTCCTTAGCAGACATTCTTTCATTCTGTGCTTTCTTCAAGGCTACAATGAGAAAGGATTGCCGGCACAAGTGGTACACCGTGTCTCTAACATTTCACAGAAACACACATGGGGACACTTTTCTCAGAACATTAGCTGTTTTATTATATAAACATCTCTCTATTCTCTGCACGTGAGAGGGCAGTTCCAGCCAGATGACCGCTATTGCATGCTGTTTGACTTCGTTACAGCTGCTCGCTGAGACTACTGGTTCCCTGGCCTACATGGGGGTGGTGTCTCTATAGGCAACAGGTTTCTCCACTACTGTCATACTTGGGTATGGAGTGATATCTTCCCAGGGGGGTCCTGAAGGGTGGATTAGTGCTTATCCTGCTGCGCTCTAGCATAGAACATTAGTAGTGTAGCTAGGCATCACACATCTTGCATAGTGACAGTATGGTGGGACTTTTCTTGGGTTTCGCTTTTCTTGTCACCATTTTGCATTTAGTATGTTTCATCATCCTAATTATTGCATTTCATGTTATTTTATTTTACAGACACAGCTGATTCAATTAATCTTATTTAACCATTCCCTACTTCTATTTGCCTTTTCCATGTGTGAGACAAATGTAACTGAGAGAAAAGGATGAAATCTGATCCACTACGATTTTCCTGTGAAGTCGCAATGCCATGCGCCCAGTTACCACAGATCCCCCTTGCTCTTGGGCATAGGTGAGGTGCTGCTGACTGGCCGGAAACAGATTAGGCCGACAGTTGTCTCATGGTGTGGGATCAGACTAAGTTACCCACAGTTCAGGTGATGCTGCCACCCAAATCCAGCAGCCTCTTTTGTACAGTGAGAGCCAACGCGACAAAGGAAATATTGAAATATGACAGTAGAATGAGGAGAGCAGAAAAGACATTGGCAGAAGCTAGATGGGATGAAGAGCAGAAAATTTGAAGATTAGACATGCTAGAGGGAGTAAAACTGTTTCCAGCAATAACAGAAGGTGATGGGAGTACAAGACCTAAAATGAAAAAGAAGCAGACACATAAAACAGAGCAGGAAGCAGATGAGAACAGAAAAACAGCTGCACAAGAGAGTGACTCAGAAGATCAGTTTATAGGTCTGCTTTTGATCAATCGTCCCCCGCCACATAATGTGGTTGAAATGACGGCACAAAACGTAGTCCCAAGTGTGCCCACAGCTCCATTTTCACAAAGTCCAGTTTCAGCAGTTCCAGTTGTTAGTACAGCACAGAATATTACAGCCCCAGTTGCGAGCCAGATGACTCAAATGTAATCAACACCATCTGTACAGAATCTTAACCAGAGACAGACCATGCCTATTCTCCAGTTTCAACAACCCCAAATATAGCCCAGAATCAATCAGGGCAGACGTTTTGCACAGGGCACAAAGTGTAGGGATTATAACTCCGCAGAATCAGATGAAGTTGATGGGACCAAAAGCAGTGACAGTTCCCATAACAAGAGGTCCAGTTATCCCACTGTATTCTTCAGGAAATACTGGGAGTATCCTCCAGAACCCAAATCCTGTGTCTGCAGTAGTTTCACCATACTCAACTAATACAGAAATGGAAAGGTTAGCTACATCTATTCAAGCTATGACACCCATGAAAATTACAGGTCCCAAACAGATGTTAGATCGAACAGGTCCAATAATAGATGTGAGATGTTCTTCATGACCCACAGAACCTGAATCAAAGAAACAATATTAATCTGCAAGTATTTTCAGCACAGCAATTGACTGAGTGGTTGGAAAGTCTGAGTGGAGCAACAGGTGTAATGTAATCAACAATAGTGTCAGAACAGAAGAGACCCCAGAGAGAGAGAGGGCAATGAATGTGCCCAGATTCAAATTAGAATTAAATGAATTAATTGAAGGAACACTTGAGCTGGAAAGACTAGATACTTACACTGAAGATGAATTGCGCTTCATGTGCAAGGACCTCAGACAGAAAGCAGGACAGAATTATGAAAAATTAGCCAAGTTAGCAGAGAAATACGAGATTGAATTAGACAAGTCAAAACCTTTCAAGAGGAGTGACAGTTAGAATTCAGATCAAGGGATATTGCAAACATGAGGTCATGTGGCATGAAAATGCACATTAAAGACTTAATCATGACTATTCAAACATGGATAAATGAGAAGGCAGATGACCAAAGAGAAGAGAGCAGAAGAAAGCCAAGCAGAAATTGCCTCCAGTTGGAGCAAATGAAGCTGAGGCAAGTGTAAAGATGATATCAATGAGAGAGATACCAGGTAGCGCTCATGTCCATGTACCTTGGAGCAGAAGTGACACACTGTCATTCACAAATGATTACCCGAGATTGAAGGAGAAGCCAGTAGAATAGTACAAGCAGACAGAAAGGTCTGTGCAACTTTCAAAATGCCTGTGGGAAGATTTGAATTCCTTGATTGACATTGTGGTTCTAGTTGATTTGTGGGTTGAGTGCAAATGCAGTGTTGATTGGACAACTCATGAACCGCCGAGAGATCCAGTAACAGATGTGCCGTCTGAAGAGGTGATGAAAGGGTATTACAAAGTGATTGAATTCCTGAAGAATATAGTTTCCTCTAAATATGTTGATTGTGATTGGCAAAGGATTGACAGAACATCAAAGGAAACAAAGGAATTGATTCATGCTTACTGTGAGAGACTGTTGCAAGCAATTAAACAGCACAGTGGCTCTGAGGTTATTGAGCCAAAAGACATGAGTCATTTTGTGTTAAGATTTGTGCAGGGATTGAAACCTGAAATTAACAATGTGATACAGAGTCAGAATCAGAATCTAAATACTTTATTGGCTATAAATAAGCCATAAACGTTACATCAGAACAATATACAGCATTTCCTAGCAAAATAAAATCATTCAAATCTTTAAATTGTATTTACATGATACAAAGTTTTCAATTAAATAGAACACATTCTTCAAGTGCTTTGGATAAAATTCAAGACTGCATTGATAACATCTTTATTACCCAGGCCCTTAAGGTAGGCAATAGCAGTTATATGGGATCTAAAACCTTCCCGCAATACTGGTCTCAAGAAATTTCTTCTCTCATGTAAATAAAATGTGCAAAATGGGGTGAGGTGGAGAGTAGATTGATCAGCCGGTGCTTCATAATGACAGAGGGGCAAATAGGAAAACCAAGGGCCTCTGTTAGGGAAGGCCAATAGAAAGTGTATTGCATTAAGTCTAAATCTCGTCAGAAGAAACATATGTCTCTCATTTTCTATAACTTGCAAATAAAGTGCCAGATGAGGTGTGATCCCAATTACAGCTCCCCTTTCCTCACAATCAATTTGCAAGCGTGCCCTATACAGCTGCTCTAAGAAAAGCTCTTTAACTTTGCTCATGAGAATGCTTGATAGACTATCCAGATTATGGTGAAACGCTGAGGTCCCCAACCTACCAAAGCTCTTTCTAACATAATTCAACCAAGGAATCTCTAGAGAGTTATCCATATTCATGCAGTCTGTCAAGATAAGTCTACTCAGGTGGGCCTCAGGGTTTTCCCAAATCTGTGTCCATTGTGAAAGCGGTTGTAATTTAATAAAATTCTCTACAAATGTTAGCCCTACCTCGCTATTACAGAATGATGTTGCTGTGGACTGCGGAACTGCCAACAGCCTTCATATAAACTCATTTTGTACAATCTGCAGAGAAATACAATTTGAATAGCTCCAAATGCCCACGCCAAATGTAGCAATTAACATGCCTTTACTCTTCTAAATGCAGAGTAACTCACTTACTGGTTTGTGGCCCAACCTTTTCGCAAACCTGAAGACTGTGGCCCTCATTCCAACCCTGGCGGTCTCTGACCGCCAGGGCGGAGGGCAGCGGAAGCCCCCCCAACAGGCTGGCGGTGCTTCCTGGGCTATTCTGACCGCGGCGGTAAAGCCACGGTCAGAAAAGGGGAACCGGCGGTTTCCCGCCGGTTTTCCCCTGGCCCAGGGAATCCTCCATGGCGGCGCTGCTTGCAGCGCCGCCATGGGGATTCCGACCCCCTTCCCGCCAGCCTGTTTCTGGCGGTTTTCACCGCCAGAACCAGGATGGCGTGAACGGGTGTCGTGGGTGTCATACAGATTTTCACTGTCTACTTTGCAGACAGTGAAAATCGCGACGGGTGCAACTGCACCCGTCGCACCCCTGCAACTCCGCCGGCTCCATTCGGAGCCGGCTTCCTCGTTGCAGGGGCTTTCCCGCTGGGCCGGCGGGCGGCCTTTTGTCGGTCGCCCGCCGGCCCAGCGGGAAAGTTGGAATGGCCGCCGCGGTCTTCTGACCGCGGGGCGGTCATTCGGCGGTAACTGCATGGCGGGCAGCGACCGCCGCCCGCCGCGGTCAGAATGACCGCCTGTGTCTATTGACTTTTGAAATTGCAGGACTTGCACATTCAATAAGAACCTCCAATTGAAATCAATGTCAAAGAGAATACCTAGATACCTAAAATGAGGGTTTGTCATGACTTCTTCATCTCCAAGAAAAAAACATCCTAGTATTAGTCGATTTGGGTCCTCATTTCATTATAAATGACTTAGTGCAGTTAGTTTTTAGGACTACGTTTTCCATAAAATAATTAAAAGCATTTAGCAGAGACTGTAGACCATTGGCTGTCCACACTAAGGGAACAGCATCATCTGCATAAAGTAAAACTGGTATTTACCGTAAACCGATCTTGGGGATGTCATTCGCCGCCCTACCAAATGATCTCTGAGGGCATTATTATTAATTAAAAAAATAAATGGCACCAGGACACAGCCCTGTCTCACCCCAAAGACTGTTGGAAAATCTTCAGTAAGGTCTCCATGTCTAGTGTAGTGGACTCTAGCTGTAGTATGTGCATGCAGTCTATGGAGCAAGGAGATAATTGCACTATCTATACCTAATTGTAGCATTATCCCACACAGCCTGAGACAGTCCACTGAGCGAAAGGCACATGTCAAGTCGATAAAAGCAAGATGGACACTGCCTTTTTTGGCCTTAGTATACTTTTAGACTATGAGAGACAAATTGAGGGCCTGATCAACTGTGCCTAGGCCTGGCAAAACCCAAACTGCAAGTCTGAGAAACCATGGTTCTCAGAGGCCCAACTTTGTAATTTGACCAACATGACCCGCCCCAGAATCTTGACCACAATGTCTTTTGTCTCCCTTTTTAAAAATGGGGACAATCATGATCTCCTCCCATGTTTGGACCAAAGGACCAATAATTGCAGTTCTCAAGACGTTAGTTACTAGAGGTCCCCAAAACGGAGTCTTAGATTTAAAGACATCCATAGGGATTTGGTCCGGACCAGGAGCTTTCTCTGTGGGACAGTTATCAATTGCTAAAATAACATCAGCAACCTTAATAGAACTGCTCAGTTCCACATTGGCAAAATGGTCCATGATACGTTGAGCCTTGTCAACATGCATATGAGGCTGCTCCTTGGGTTAAAAAATAGCTGAAAAATGTGACACCCAGTCCTCATTTGGAACCACACACTCAGCTTTAGGGATGGACTCCCCAAGGAGTGCCTAGGAGTTCACAACTTCCCAAAACGCACATGAATCTTTTCTCTCGCTGGCAATTCTTAGGTCCTCCCAAGCCTTTTCAGCCTTCCTTCTTAGAGTTGCATTTTTAAATGTTTTTCTGGCCTTCACTATACCAAGCCTATCTTGAAGATGCTTCTTCAGTGTCAATTTTAGTGCTTTAAGAGCTTTAGTACAGGCACTATCAACAACCTTGGGCTGGTCCTCAAATTTCTGGGTGTTCTAGTCAATGTATCTGCCATATACTCTTTAAGGGAGGTAAAAGCCTGACTAACATCATGAGGATCCAGTTAACCTCAAATTGCTTATGTGTAAATAAGTTGTTATAAAATGCCTCCTTGTCTATTTTTCCCCAACAGATACTTATGCCTTTCTTCCTTTTAAAGCTAACGGGAAATTGTTGAATTTTCTGAGCAACACTAGATAAAAATACATTTTTAAGCTCTAACGATAAAGGATTATGGTCATTTTACACGAGACCAACGTTTTACAAGCTACCAATGCCATTAGCAACTCCTTAGAAATTAAAATATGGTCTATAAAAGAACCAGACCTCAATCCAGTGAATGACGGAAGCTGATTTGACCCCCATGCCCCATACTCTTGTGGAAATACAAGGTCATTAGCAAGAGGCACACTATTTAATGTTTCACCATAAGGAGTGTGTTTAAAATGTGTACGCGGGTTATCACATTCATCACAGATGCCACATATTATAGAGGAACTATTGCTACAAAGTTCAATACTAAAATCACCAACCCACATAATAAAAACCACCCTGATAAGGTCATTCATAATCTTATGTAGTGGCCAATTCTGGTACTTTATGCACCGCCAAAGATGTAGCAATATATGTCACCAAGCCCCTCCCCCCCTTGGCACGACCTGACTTGGACGGAGTAGCTGGCACATAATAGGTAATAAAGACATCTAGATGCGGGGAGTCCTGTAACCATGTCTCTTAGCAGAAAATTGCTTGATAGCAGCCCACCAAATTCAACAAATCTGGGGCCTCCAATTTCGTGCGCAGACCTGCCATGTTCCAAGAAATTAATTCAAAAGTCCCCTCTCAGGGTAAATCTATCTTCTCTTAAAGGCTGACAGGGTAAAACGTCCTTCAATGACTGCTGAACAATCGGGTGCGAAATATAGTGGTTATCTTTAATCTCTCGTTGTGCCACTGGAGAATGTAGTCAATCCAATTGCTCTAAAGAGGCAAGAGGAGAAAATCTATTGAAAGTGGGGACGATGATATTAGAGTAATTACCAATCATTTCCTATACTGGCCCTTGATGGACATGTTTACTAACATTGGAACAACATTGGAAACCAGCCTCGGAGCTATAGGGGGTAAAAGGAGCCCAACAGAAGGGCTCTAATGCCCCCTATAGTTGTGGAGTTGTCTAAGTGAGTAAAGTAAAGACCGAACTAAACATAACATTCTAAAATTCATATTTATGCATTCACCCTGTAAAGCTTTCTGTGATGGTCCAGTCCAGGAGACCCTTAGTACAAATAATGTCTTCAGAAAAATCATGAACCCAATCAGAGTGCTTCCGTTAGCAATATGAAACCTTATTTACATGTGACTCTGGAGTAACCAAAGACAAGGCTTTGAACGTTTTCAAATATAATAATATCAGGGTGTGCTCTGGGGGAATATGAGGCTGAATGTCATTTTGCTCAGAGCTTGGGGCCTTATTCCCTGGGCCTGTCTCTTTGCTCAATGGGGCTTTATTTGATTACCTTAACCCATGAGGCCTAACCTCGGCTGCACAGATGCAGATGTTAAGAGCTCATTAGGCGTTTGTTGACTAGAGTCTACGTGAACTTTAATATTAGCACTAAAGGCCCTGCCTTTTGCTTCTGACTGGATACTCCCAGAGGGCAGGCTGGCAACACTACTCTGATTAACTAGCGGGGCCTCAATGGCCACTTCCTGAGTTGAGTATGGGGGTCTAATCATAACATCAGAGCTAGCAGAATACAAGTCATGAGGTTGCAAGCCATCCCCCCGAACATGTTTCAATTCACTGAACGTCTTAAGTTCTAACTCAATTAGTCCCAGGTGCTCAAAGAATGGCTTTAGTTTAGAGTCCAAGGCAGCATTTATCACATCTTTTATCATAACTTTCAAAGTATTCTGGGAGAAAACAGGCACTGTTTCATTTCCCTTTGGTGGAGACTTCTGTTTAGAGGCCTGAATAGTATTAACCCCTTGATGTTCGGAATTCTTAGCGGGCTCCTGTCTCTTTCTCCCCCCCCCATGGATTCCTTTCCAAGCGTGGGAGTAACTATCAAAACTTCAGAATCCAAAGGGACAGAAGGATGGGAAACCCATGAGGATTTACTACATTAGAATGCATCTGACCTTGACCTTCTTGTAGGGAGTCTGAAGTGCCTAAAACTTGCGAGTCTGTCCCATTTTTGGGAGGACTGAATGGCACATCATCAGATGAATTTGGGGAGAGACTAAGAGGCGACGTTCTACCAGCTCACTTTCTTTGTTAATGATGCCAACTTCCCATGATAAGAAACATCCATACTTGTTTTCTGGGGCCCTTGTGTGCCACCAAGGGAAGGCTTGCACTTCCCTACTTGAGCCTTTGGCATGATGTAAATACAATAAACTGATAGCACCAGAGATGAGCAATACAATAAAATCAATACCTCTTTGAAGTCAACCTTGCGATAAGTAATTTACCTCTTTGAAAAAAAGGGGGTCAACTTAAAATTGGCCTGAACAGCTATGATGGTCCCACTCTTGGTCTGGTCTTCACCCGGGCGTGTCCCGCACAGCCTAAACCAGTGAGTTGCTCTTCAGCACCTCCGAGCATGTGTGCTGTGGCGGGGCGGCCCCCCTGCCATGAAGACTGCAGGGGAATGAAGTCTAAGGCTCCCCCGGTCCTGTGAACAAGCAATCCAGAGTCAGTTAATTTGCTGGTAGAATAAACTGATTGATGAAGTACTGCAGTATGCTAGTTACTGTAGTGATGAAATTGAATTGAAGCAAAAACAGTTAAAGGAGAAAGCAATGGTGTTACAAATTAAATCTGCCCAAGCATGAACACAGAGGAATGGTGAATATTAGTTGGATGCATGATATGCAACAGCAGGGTAACAATGTGACTCAGATCAGAGGTAGAGGACGTGGTGTTCGAATAGATCAGAGTGGTAATGTGCTTGACATGCAGTCGATGAATAAAATGCTTCCATGTCATGTTTGCAGAAATCTCAGACATTGGAGAAGGAGTGTCCGTGCAATAATGTGAATAATTTGGTGCAGAATGGTGGTGTTGTAAAGATGCGGACAGTGGTCAAGTTCGAATTCAGATAGTCCAAAGACCCCAAATTCAAAATATGGCTGTTCCTACTGGATTGCCACAGATGAAGGTCCAGCAAAAGATGCAGGTGCCTCAACAAATGCAAGTCCCTCAGCAAATGCAGGTTCCACAAGCCCCGATGCAATGGCAACAAGTGATGGTTCCTCAGCCAAATATGAATCAGAAGGCAACTGCAAATGTGAATCAGTTGATCACGTAATATCCGTTGATGGATTTCAGTGATGATGAAGTTTCAGGAACATATAATAGTAATAGCTCAGATGAGGAAGAATGTGTACTGGTTGCAACCCGTAGAAGTGGATCAGCGTGGTCCCTATGAAAATGCCAATGTGATGGGACATGATGTTTTATTCCTGGTTGACACTGAAACAGCACGTTCCACTGTCACAACCACAAAAGTTCCAGGCATGCCTTTGTAGAAAAGTACAGGTAGTAGGAGTAGCAAATTAGCATTTGACAAACCTGATTATAGAACATATTCCAGTTAAAATAGGGCCCTATGAAGATTTGCAACAATTTGTGTTTTGCGATTCAAGTCCTGTGAGTCTGTTAGGATGTGATCTATTATGAAAATTAAACTCTTACATCAGTAGTAGTCACAATGGATAGCAATCCAAACAAACTGTGATGATCCAGTGCCCAGCAAAATTGATGAGTTGTGTCCTCTCATTTAATTATTTCCAGTGATGACAGTACATGATTTGTCTGAAGAATTGCAGGGAACAGTGATGATGAAGGTTTGAGATTTTTCAAGAAAAGATATCGGACTCATCAGAGGTGTTGGGTCAGTGTTTCCCAAGATCCCTCACTATAATATGGCCCCAGAAGTAATTGCAGGAATTACACTTGTAATTGAAAACGTTGTTGAGCAGGGAGTTCTGAAGGCAATCATGGGAAGTCCATGTAATTCTCCTATTATGGGACTGCAGAAGTCCAAGATTTGAGAAAAGTGAACAAGATTGTCGTTTCATGTTGTCCTGTGGTACCGAATCCTGCTGTGATTTTGTTTCAGATCCTTTGTGAATCGGAATAGTTTACTGTCATTGATTTGTGTCAGGCATTATTTTCAGTTTCGCTCCACGAGGAAAGTCAGTTTTTATTCTCACTTAAATTCAGAAGCCTTGTATATTCCTGGTGTAGCACTCCTCAGGGGTATACTGAGTGTCCATCCATTTTCAATCAGGTCTTGAAAAGAATTGAGAGTCCCTGAGCATGCCATTTCATTCAGTCTTAGTTCAATATATTGATGACTTGATGGTTGCATCAACACACATGAAGCGTTTAGGAGAGATTCTATTGCCTAATTGAAACATTTGGGTGAAAATGGGCATTAAGTTTCCCCGCAAAATTACCGTATTGGCAGAAGAAAGTGAAATATTTGGGTCATCACATAGAGAAGGGAGCAAGGAAGGTGTCCTAAGAGAGAGTTGCAACAATCACGCAGATGAATCCACCTGTGAAACAAAGAGATGCTAGACATTCAACGCAGATGCTAGAATGTTCTTGGGAGTGGTTGGTTACTGCTGCCAATGGATTCCGAATTTTTCAATGATTTCCAAGCCCTTACAAAAATTGACACACAAAGAAGATACTGATCGGGTGACATTCGATGAGGTGCTTGAAAGCCTTCAATGATCTGAGAGAAAGCTTGTGCCGAGCCCAAGCCCTGGGAATGTCAGATTACATAAATGTTTTCCATTGTTTTGCCATGAACGTGGTGGTTGTGCACTTTCTGTTTTGACGCACTTGCATGTAGGGGTCAACGGACCAGTGGTTTATTTTTCTGTTACATTGGATTCTGTAGCTGCTGCTTTGCCCGGCTGTTTAAAATCAGTGGCCCCATTGGTGTCAGCATAGGACAGTGCGCAGGCATTGTCATGGGTCATCCTCTGAATGTTTTTTTCCCCATTCAGTAGAGGTTCTTTTGACCAGAACCAAAACCCAACATTTGACCAATGCATGTTTGACCTGTTATGGAACTCTGATATTAGGCTCTCCCAATGTAAACATTAAAAGGTGCACAGCTCTGAAACCAGCAACACTTTTACCAGTGGTCAGCGATAATGTTAATGATGAATATGAAGTGGACCATGACTGTCTCTATGAGATTGAACTATGCACCAAACCTGGACCTGATATTTAAGATACCCCATTGGATGAAAATGACTATATCATCGTTGTTGATGGCTCCTGTTTGAGAGATAATGAAAGAATTCTGAGAGCTGGTTATGCAGTTCATTTCAACCCAAGTAGCCAAATTGGTGGCTCTTACTTGAGCATGTTGTGCCTCTGAACATCTCAAAGTGACAATTTTAGCTGATAGTCAATATGGGTTTGGTGTAGTTTATGACTTTGGACAGTTGTGGTCCCAGAGAGCTTTTATGACCTCTTCGGGATCACCAATTTAGAAATGTTTAAATAATTTATCAAGTGTTGAAAGAATTACAGTTTCCAGTAAAGACTGCAGTTGTGAAATGTGCAGCACATCAAAAGTCAAGTGATTACATCTCATTGGCAATGACTGCACTGACCAAGTAGCCAGATACTGTGTGCTCCATTGCACGTCCCTTAATTAGGAATGGAGTGATAGAAACAGCACAAATGAGACAAACAAAAGTTTTCTGATGACAGCAATTGACACCTGGTAACCTGGTAAGGTTAAGAGATTACAGGAGGAGGTTTCTGAAGAGGAACATACAGGGTGGAGTAGGGCAGGTTGTGTTCAGAAAGATGATGATGACATTTGGGTTTCAAATGAAGGACAAGCAGGGTTGCCAAATAGTTTGCTGCCTTCAATGGTGAGGTTCTATCATGGGCAGGTGCATCTTGGCAGAGATGCAATGATCAGGACATTTAAACAGACATGGTATATCCCCAGATTCAGACTTGTTGCAGAAGCAGTGTGTCACAGATGAGTAACATGTCAGCAGATGAATGTAGGGAAACGCACTGTGGTTACCTTGTGCCAGATAGGTAGATCAGGTGGACCTTTCAACAGAATGCAGCCAGATTTCATTGAGATGCCTGCATGCAATGGATTGAAGTATGTATTGGTGATTGTGTGTGCCTTCTCACATTAGATAGAATCGCATCCAATAGGCAGGAATGATAGCCTCACAGTTGCAAAGTTGTTGTTGAGAGAGGTGATCCTGAGGTTCAGATTCCTGACTTCTTTGGAATAGGACCAAGGATCTCATCTCAATAAGGAGATTGTCAAATTGATGTGTGCAGCATTTCAAACTGAGCAAATATTGCACTGCAGTTAAAGACCAGAGGCATCTGGATTGGTCGAGCAGATGAATGGAACTTTAAAGTCTTGATTTGCAAAGGTGTGTGCTTCTACAACATTGATATGGCCTGATGCATTGGCACTTATTCTGATGAGCATGCATATCACTCCTGAGAGGAAGACAGGATTGTCTCCACATGAGATTCTCATGGGACGAGCTATGAGACTACCAGCCATGTGTGCAAATGCACTTGTGAACATTACAGATGACTTAGTGCTGGATTGTTGCAAAGGAATAGCTTATGTTGTTTGCTCTTTGTCTCACCAGGTAGAGGAAGCAACAGTTCAACCGCCACAGGAACAGTGTCAAGACTTGAGTCCAGGCGATTGGATTCTCATAAAAAGCACATCAGAATGTCATGCTTAGAGCTGCATTGGAAAAGGCAGTATCAGATTATCCTAGTAACTACAACAGCTGTGAAGTGTGATGGTCTTCTGAACTGGGTAATGTGAGCCACACACATAAAGTTCCATGTCCTCTTGGCAATACAGTGCCTGTTCATCTAGGGTCGGAATCAGTGAGTGAAGGGGTCCAGGTTAGCCAAACTGTGAGGACTGGGCAAGTGGCTGCTGCAGAGCCTGCACAAACTGGTGAGCATCTGAGCACATCAAAGACTGTCGGAGGTGCAGGAGAGCCAAGTCAAAGTCAGCCAGCTCCTGCTAGCTCAGGAAACGTTGCGGTACTAGTAGTGCCTGAAACATAAGCTGTAAGAGGAGTCCAGTGGCCCTCAAAAAGTCCGGGACCCAGTTGCAGATCTGCTTCCGACAAATGCTGAAATAGCTGAAGAATCTGATCAAAGTGACTGTGAAAACAATGCAGCACGGAGATCAAAGAAAAAAAGCATGCCAGGCTGCAGGTACTTTGCACCCGAATGGACTTACCTTGCTGCAAATGAATTGGAGAACAAATTTGGTTTGACCATGCATATTCAGCTGAACATTAGGGACCTTGAAATTGCACTACAACTGTATTTTGAAATAACCCCGCCAATTGATGAACTGAGACTCTATTTGCGTGAAGGGCTAATCAGTGATTACCAAATGGTAATTTATTAGAGACATTTCCATTTGAACTCTTTGAGAGCTCTTGTAAGTGAAAATTTGATGAACTTTCTAAAAGAGCAAGAACTGTTGTAAATAAGTGCAAATAAAACTTTGGAATATTTTTGATTTTGCTTTGCTCATGATAAGAGAAAAAAAATGCATTTTAAAATGATTTGATTTGATTTCTTTTTTTCCTTCATCTGTACAGGAAGGAATTACATGCCATAGTCTGCCTTTGATTTATGGTATTAGCTGTAGCTTATTAACATGTTTGTATAATCAAGAGTATATTCAACATTTCTATTCTAATTATGATCTTGTCTTTTCTTTTGTGCCTGTTAATCAGCATTTGACTAGTACTGCTAAGGCAAAGAATATTGACATTGTGGGAGGCTTCTTTGAATCAACACTAACCTTTGCTGCTGCTTACGCTCACAAAAATAACCTTACGTATTCTCACACAAATAGAAAAAGATTTCATAAATCAAGTAGATGACAGGAGACAGGCAATGAAAAACACAATAGAAAAGGGAATAGTTTTACAGGATTGGCCGAAAGATGCTACACATCTTCCAGGTGGTGATACACAAGGGCACTTAGCTTTAGAATGGCTACATGTAGGGAAGCTATGTATATATATATATATATATATATATATAGGGGACTAGTGAATGTAGACATGTGTTTTTTGTTTAAGAGTACTTTGACTTTTATGCTAAAAGGACAAGACCCAGCCATACCAGGTGTTTATTTCATATGTGGCATATGTGGATGAAATGTCTACTACAAACTGCTGAAAGTCTGGTATGCTACACGCTATTTAAGGGTAGTTTTTCTGAAAATCTACCATGTGGAAAAAGTTGACAATTTAATCTGGAAAGGGACATCTAACTCAAGGGCAAAGGGAGGAGCTAATGCAGCAGAGATTACAGGTCATATTTTTGGTGCAGTGATTCCATCTGTTGGTGTGATTCAGAATTATATCAAGAAAAGAAAGTGTCAACTATTGTAGATAAGATGTCACTTGATTATGCAGGTGCTGTGCTTTTAGTGGAAATGGAAAGGGTTGCTATGAGATCAATGGTTTTGCAAAATCGTCTTTCATTAGACATCTTATTAGCAAAGGAAAGTGAAGTCTGCAAAGTTTTACAGGCCCAACATTTCTGTACATTTATCCCTGATAAAAGTAAGGAGATGAGGAGATCCTGAAACATGACCTGAAAGATCTGGAAGAGACAAATGTCTGGGAATCAATAGGTAAAGGATTTTCAAATGTTGGATCATGGTTTGAAGATTTAGGAAAGGGAATTGTGAGAATGATCCTGAAACCTTTATTGATTGTGACTGTGCATTATTGTTGCACTTGGAAGCGATTTGAGAATTTCAGAAGACCAAGGCCCGTATACTATCAAACAACTAGGCTTTGAGTTGTCCTGTTGTAAATGAGAGTGTCCTTTTTGTGACGGCATGAATTGTAGTCAGAGGAGGGATTGTTAGAGTGGAAATTTTGGAAATGCTTTAGTGGCCCAGAAGTCAGCATTAGGTTATTTTAAAGTGTACACGTTTTGTCTGATGATGGACATTGTGCCTACCATTGGTGGACATTGTGCTTACCATGCAGACGTTGTGCCCAACCATGTTTAATAAAATGCTAACCTCATTTATAACAATGTTTGAGAATAATTAATCATTAGAGTGAATTATTATGAGTAGAAAATAATTATGATTTATGTTGATTTATGTGAGTTATTAGTTTAAAGTTACATGTGTGTAGGAAAAAATCAATGAAATAAATTTCTGAGTTTTCATATTTTGCGTGTTTTATTAATGGTTATAGCAATTCATTGAATTTCTTGTGTTAGAATAACTAGGCCTGAAGTTTTTCAGTTGTAGCAGTAATGAAAAAGCTGAATCATTTCTTTCCCTTTAACCTGAATTTTGTCTATTGGGTCGTTTCACATGTTTAGCAAAGAGTTCTATTGTATTATGTGTGAGTCTTTTTCTACCGACCTTGGCACTGGTACATCGAGAGCTGGAGATTTTAACATTAAGACAGACTCCATTGTTCAATCATTCTGGTCTCATGTGAATCGGTGGAGCTGTTGTGAGCCAATCGAAGATTTTAAAATGTATCATCTAATGTACTGAGTTCCTAGTTATTGCCGGTGACATGGAAGAAAAGAGAACTTCACACCTACCCTGAGAGAATCTAGAGATGTTGCAAACGTAATGGGCATACCAAATGTCATTGGATATTGTCCTTTTACGAAACATGGCCCTACTCAATCAACCAATCAAATTGCATTGGACATTTCTACTTATGGAGACACTTTTGCAAGTTTTAGTCAGTTCCCTTTTTGCCGCTCATGCAATTCAGCATGTCCAGTCCTTCAAATTGCCCGTTAAATTTAATTGTCAACTTATCTCATGCGTGTTCCTGATGTGCAGCTCATGTTCTGCACTTTCCCTTAATGATGTTCCTGCTGAATCTGACGTGTTCTGCTGACAAACCTGAATTGTATGCTGGCCCTGGGAGAGGTATAAACAATTGGAATTTTATTTGTCCCCTTATTTTATTAGTTTAGCATGCTGACACCTGTTTATTTCGATTTTTAGTTAGTCTAATTTAACCCAAGATCCGTGATTTTTCCAAATTATTTTTGTCTTCTTTTTCTTTTTGCATTTGGCACAATGTGTTAGCCATTTCCCACACAGTCTTCTCATAATTTGCAATAGTAATAGGGATAACCATCCTTATAACATTTGGTGCTTTGTTCTTTGAGTTTGGATATTGACTGATGTCACCATCTAATGATTTGAATTCTGTTTCTGTTGCACAAATTATAGCAATGCTTGTGTGTGTGTAATTCTTCTACAATGTTTAATGGCATTGATGTTGAGTAGACTAAACTTGTTTCACAGATTTGGCCAGCCTATGGTTTTGATTTACTTATATAACTTAGTTTTAAGCTCTAGTTACATGACTTTGGCTTTGTGGTTATTATAAAGCTTTGAGACTTTTAATTGATTTCAGTTTTGTTTCCATGGCCAAATTAATTATGGTGTTTAAATTTGTTGTTGTATTGATAGAGATTTGAGTGAAGGTGTTTGCTTCCACCACACTCTTCACTGGGTCCAAAGATCCCATCGACCTCGGTGAAAGCATTTTCTAATCCTGACCTGGAGGAGAAAATGAGCTCTCAAGTGTATGTTGTTGTTTTTTTGCCTTGTTAACTTTCTGATTTTATAGTTGTTCAATACATATATATTTATTTATAGTCAGCGAAAAGGGCTTAATCCAAATGGACATTCCAGTGTTTCTTCTTTATCATCTCTCGCCCCCATTTTACCTCAGAACCTGATTATAAGTGCTTGTGGTTATCTGTTATTTTAATAAGTAAGAAGGGTCTTAGGTTTAAAGGAGTCTTGGGCATACCTGTTGAGATACCAGTTATAGCCTTGATTGTGCTAGGTTTCCTGTCCACCCAAAATGGATGCAGCAGGTTGCACTGAAGCCATTCTGATGCAATTCATAAAAGTCATACAGACAGAACTTATAACTGTTAAGTGTGAAAGGGCTGATTTGATAGGCAGATTGAATCACTTTCAGAGTAGGACTGCTCCTGCTACCTCTACAGCAGTGTACAATTGTTTTGGTACCGCTGTACCGCTGTGCCTCCGGCATCACAAAATAATCTTATTGGTGTCTTAAGTAATCCATGTCTAGTATCCACTCTCCCAGGAGTATTAATGGCTTCTCCTGAAAAGTATGGACAAGACCCAAGACTATTCTCATCCTTTTTAAGACAATGTCAATTGTGTTTTATGCAAAGGCTAGTGCAGTTCACCATGGATGTGGTGAAAGCCTCTTTTATGTTATCCTGCTTATCCAAGGATGCCTTAAATTGGCATGATCCATGTTTATCACATTATAAGAACTTTTAAACCAATATTGTGGCGACTTTGAAAGGCGACAAATGAAAGAAGAAGCCCACTTACGATTTTTAACATTATGGCAAGGTTCTCAGGAGCTGATTTAATATATCACCCAGTTGCAAGGATCTTTCTCTGAGACTTCTGGGGAGAATGATGCAGTTGCTGCATCTTTTTATCACTCTGAGAGTGGATCTTTAAGATGCTGTATCCGCAGTCATAAACAACTCCATGCCTATTGTGGCTATTATTGATTTAGTTTTATAAATTAATCAGAGGTAATGAATCACAGAAAAGAAAGAAGACAACAAATGTAACTTTCCCATGTATTCTTCCATTCCTCTACTCTCTGTCTCCGTAAAATATTGCTGGTTCAGTAGAAGACCAATGCATGTGGATATGTTCAAAGAGAAGCTGACAACTAAGGAGAAGAAATATTGAAGGAAGAATCACCTTTGCCTTTGCTGTGGTCAGTTTAGGCATTTTGTGAAATGTCCTCATTGGCAGGAAAACTATGAAACTCGACCTTAAGAAGCAGGTTAACTAATTGTTTCGCCAGAAATACCTGATGAAAAGTCAGATCACTTTTTCTACAGACACTGCACTTTCATTACCTCAGGGATCATTCACTGTTTCTGCATTCCTCGATTCTTGGACTACTCACTTGCACAGCAAGATTGAATTAAGTTGTTAAAGTAAGATGAAGCGGCACCAACACACCCAATAGAGAGAACATCATTAATGTATGGGATGTTACACAAGAAACTGCTCAATTCGTTATGGTTTCTTTAGCAGGACATCCAGACCCTATTTCCATTGATATCATTGCAGCACCTTCATTAAGTATCATTTTAGGCACCACTTGGCTTTGAAGACACAATCCGGTTATTAACCGGTTAAAAGAAACATCTCCTGTCCTAAACGTCAACAACAATCTTTTACCAAGGTGGTGGGATTGACCAACACAGGAACTACTGATGAGAAATATTCTCAGTTATCTCAATTGTGCCAGGAATTGGCACATGTTTTTGTGAAAGTCGCATTTATAAAGTAATAATATTTAATTCCTTTCCAGACTACTAGAATGAAAATGTACTTTCAATAACATATTTTACATTATGTAATTAATCTTGGCTGTGCACAGTTACTTCTCTATTGGTTGAGGCCCTAAATCACAAAATGCATGTGGTCTCTCAGAGCGCCCTATGTTGCAACAAGAACTCACACCTAAAACAGCTCATAATTTGTATAAATAAGTATTTTGGATCTATATTTTGGGGGAAATGTTTCTTTTAGGTATCCATCGTTTTCTCCACATTACTCTTCTATAAATCAATGTTCTAAACCCTGTTACTTCGAAATGTTATTACACATGCTTACAGATTCTATAATGAGGAAATGATAGGTTTGTGTCATGCATTTCACAGCATTGCTCCTTCATCAGGAATGAAGCAATCAGAACATTGTATTTAACATATGCCAATATAGGTTCAACTGTCCCATTAACCAACATTTGATCAAAATCTACACCAATAAAACTACATTAATAAAAAGTAAGAACAAAAGAAGCCCATGCTTAAACGTTATCTCAGCCAGGATCCAACTGAAGGCAACCTTATGTGAGAC
Source organism: Pleurodeles waltl (assembly GCF_031143425.1). Classification (NCBI taxonomy): domain Eukaryota; kingdom Metazoa; phylum Chordata; class Amphibia; order Caudata; family Salamandridae; genus Pleurodeles; species Pleurodeles waltl. Next base: position 1,325,490,967 of record NC_090446.1, on the reverse strand, counting down.
TATAAGGAATTTGTCTGAAGTACTGAATGAGTGCACTTTTGGTCTAATGATCATAATCATTAAAATACTCACAAAATATTAAAAAGAGTTATATACGGACAATTAAGAAATTAAGCTGAACTTAAACAAGTTATGAAAAATTAGTCTTTTGATAAATATCAGCAGCACAAAAGTATGATGGACGGAGAGTTGAAACTTTTCATACATTCATCCCCGGTCACAGATCTGGGTTTAATCCATTGTTCTTTTGCTCACCATGCCACCCCAGTTTGGACCCAGACATATGAAAATCAGTCTTGAGCCTTTTCCCCCTCCAAACAGTCCAGTCCGAGCTGCCAGACCAGGTCCTCCCTGGACCGGAACCAAGCATCCTGGGACCGGTTTCAGGGTATCACCCTTCATCAGCCAGGGTAGCTTGAATCCAGTGGCACAGTGAGCAAGGGGCCCTTTTGTGTTACTTTTGATAAATATCTACAGCACATTAAAAACAACTCAATACTTACAAAAGACACCTCTGATTATGAAAAACAGAATGGCTTACACTGGGTCAAAAATAGATCATAAACATACATTTTGTTATTTTGCATACAAAAGACCTTTTCACATGACTGAGGCATCAATCATTAAGGTTTTTAACAAACTACCCTATAAATTAAACATTGAACATCTAAATGAGTTTAGAACATAAATAGATTGCATAAAAATTGGCATTATTATAATACTTTAGCATTTGAACAAGAGGAGCTGCAGTGTAGCCATGGCTTATGCTGGCATTTACAATTCGTTTAATCAACAATACAAGATGGGAAATTAAAGCTGTCCATTGGAAATAATACAGAGATGATGCAATAGAAGTCTGGAAAGGAGGCACTGCAGAGTTTAAAAGGTTTTACAAATGTTTGAATAACATCATGCAATAATATATTTGAAAAATACAGGAGGGAGAATGGAAGAACATTTTTGGACATTTCAATTGCATCAAAGCAAGATGGATTTCAAACAAACATTTATTCACAACCGGCTGGCAGGAAAACTTAGAGTTCAGCAGATTTCATTTGGCAAACCAAATCAAATATATACCTCACAGATAAATGCTAAGTGGCAGGAGAATGATTTCAAACCCTGAGCAATATGAACATATGTTACTCCAATTTGGGCATAGTACAGGAGCATTGGATAAGACTCACATGGAAACAGAAGCACTGCTGACAAAAAAAGACCCCAGTCAGAGAGTGACAGAATATCAACTGTGAGCCAGTGCTCTACACTGTCAAATAGTATGAGAACATTCTACCAAAACATTGGCAAATTATTGAACTCAATGATAATCTTGAGGAATCATTGCTGCAAACCAAAGATCACTTAACTGGAGAGATGCATATATTAAACCACAAAAACACCACGACACAATGAAACATAAAACTGCAGAGATTGTACTAAAATTCGTCATATACTGAAAGTAGGCCGCATTTAGAGGGTCATTCCAACCCTGGCGGTCGGTGTTAAAGCGGCGGCCAACCCGCCAACAGGCAGGCGGTAAAAAAAATGGAATTCTGACCCTGGCGGGAACCGCCAACACAGCCCGCCACTTTAACACTCCGACCGCCACGGAGGGACAAACAAACAGCGCGGCGGTCACCGCCAACAGACAGGCGGCAGACAATGTACCGCCCACCCTATCACGACCCACCAATCCGCCACCTTTTCCGGTGCGGGAGCCCCGCCGATAAAAACAAGGTGGAAACAAACTACTAACGGGAAAACGCTCACCTCTATACACTCCACGAGGAATCTGGACAGCATGGAACCCGAATTAAACATCCTACCAGCTATTGTCTACCTGCTCCTCTACCAGGTGCACGAACGCCGGCGCAGACGACAACGGTGAGTACTACACCTACGACACAGGGGAGGGGGGAGGAGAAAAGGTTACGGGCACACACATACGCGACACACCCACCCCTCCACACCCCCCCCCCAAATCCCTACACACCAATGCAGAGCAACAAGTCAGAGTGACACCCTCCAAACCCCCCGGAAGAATGCAAAGACAAAATAAATTGATCATGAAAATTGAAGTATATTATAGCATATTTGAAGTTAAGTGAAATATGAAATATCTAAATAAAATATATTACAACATGAACAATATATACATAGCCCAAAATTCCGGCACATATTGGCTACCTTCCATTGTTCGTGGGCCAATGTGCATAAACACATGGGCAAAGCCCACACACGAGACCCGATTCCATTGGAGAGAACACTGCTGGGGCATCAGCTAATAAAACTACAGGCACCTCAGGGGGAAGGGAAGGGGGGGCACCTCAGCCACATGAGTCCACAACGCCAGATCCACGAGGGGCCTCCATGCCCACTGTACCATCCTGGGGAGTGCAAAGCCACAGTCTCTCAAGTCTCTACAGTGGGTGGATTGCCCACTGTACCATCCTGGGGAGTGCAAAGCCACAGTCTCTCAAGTCTCTACAGTGGGTGGGTTGACCACTGTCACATCCTGGGAAGTGCAAAGCCACAGTCCATCAGGTGGATTACAGACTCCACTGGTTATGGAGGAGGCATGTTGGCCAGAGTGCTTCGTGAAGCCCTGCCCGACACAGATCCGGCCCTGCCAATGGGCCAGCGGTGCTTGAGATGAAGGGCCCAGCGGAGCGGTGCTTGACAGGAAGGGCTCAGCGGAGCAGTTCAGAGACGGCGGTGCCCAGCGGAGCGGTGATTGACAGGAAGGGCCCTGTTCAGCGGTGCTTGTCACGGCGGGGCCCTGTTCAGCAGTTCTTGAGACGGCGGGGCCCTGTTCAGCGGTGCTTGTCACGGCGGGCCCTGTTCAGCGGTGCTTGTCATGGCGGGGCCCTGTTCAGCGGTTCTTGAGACGGCGGGGCCCTGTTCAGCGGTGCTTGTCACGGCGGGGCCCTGTTCAGCGGTGCTTGTCACGGCGGGGCCCTGTTCAGCGGTTCTTGAGACGGCGGGGCCCTGTTCAGCGGTGCTTGTCACGGCGGGGCCCTGTTCAGCGGTTCTTGAGACGGCGGGGCCCTGTTCAGCGGTGCTTGTCACGGCGGGCCCTGTTCAGCGGTGCTTGTCACGGCGGGGCCCTGTTCAGCGGTTCTTGAGACGGCGGGCCCTGTTCAGCAGTGCTTGTCACGGCGGGGCCCTGTTCAGCGGTGCTTGTCACAGCGGGGCCCTGTTCAGCGGTTCTTGAGACGGCGGAGCCCTGTTCAGCGGTGCTTGTCACGGCGGGGCCCTGTTCAGTGGTTCTTGAGACGGCGGGGCCCTGTTCAGCGGTGCTTGTCACGGCGGGGCCCTGTTCAGCGGTGTTGTCACGGCGGGGCCCTGTTCAGTGGTTCTTGAGACGGCGGGGCCCTGTTCAGCGGTGCTTGTCACGGCGGGGCCCTGTTCAGCGGTGCTTGTCACGGCGGGGCCCTGTTCAGCGGTGCTTGTCATGGCGGGCCCTGTTCAGCAGTTCTTGAGACGGCGGGGCCCTGTTCAGCGGTGCTTGTCACGGCGGGGCCCTGTTCAGCGGTTCTTGAGACGGCGGGCCCTGTTCAGCGGTGCTTGTCACGGCGGGGCCCTGTTCAGCGGTTCTTGAGACGGCGGGGCCCTGTTCAGCGGTGCTTGTCACGGCGGGGCCCTGTTCAGCAGTGCTTGTCTTGTGTTCCTGGGGAACCGGATCTGGCCAATAATTCCCGCTCAGTCGCCATCCGACCTTTCGCTAGCGGGGCCCTCCTGTGCTGGAGTCCTGGGCCCGTGGGTGTCCTCCGTCACACCCGAAATGGGGCTGGTGGGGCCCTCCTGGGCAGCTCGCCTGCTGCCGGACTTGTCCGCCCTGCTGCCCTTGCCCTCCTTCGCCAAATCTCTGGGGCCCTTGCCTCCCTTTGGGGATGTGCCAGGTGACGCTGCAAGGGTAGTGTCCTTGGGGGCAGCCGTCTCAGGCCTGTCGCGCCGGCCCTTCCCTTTTTTGGTTCTTTTCCCAGGGGGTGGGCTGGCTGTCCCCTTGCTGCTGGCCGATGTTCCGGCCCTAGGAGCTGGTGGACTCCAATAGCCCTGAACTATGGTCCTAGTAGGTGCAGGGCTTGTGGTGGCTGAGGTGCTGTTTGGACTCTTACGAGATGGAGGGGGTGGGTCAGGTGATGCAAAGAGGTTAATTTTGGAGAGGAAAAACTTTTTAGGAGCAATGGGAAGGGTAGGTGCAGTGGGTATGGGAGTGGAGGAAGAGGATGTGGTTGTAGGAGAGTCAAGTGTGCAGTCTATGGATGCAGGTGCTTGTGACTGAGGCTGTCGTGAGTTGGATGGCTGTTGGGTGGGTTGCTGCCTGCGTTTGTGTGGTTTGGAAGAGGGGGTGACAGACACACTGGGAGAGGACACAGAGGACGTGTAAATGGCAGTGGGGGTGGTGACTGCACATGTGCGGAGTGTTCTGGTGGGTGTGCTGGTGATGGACGTAGTGGCTGATGATGTTGTGCATGCATGTGTGAGTGGAGACGTCACAGGGAGGGAGGGAGGAGGGAGACGACGAGGAGGGGGACACAGAGGAGGCAGTGGCTGTTGGCATGTCTGCATGTGGATGTTGCTTGGGTGAATGCTTGTGTGATCTGTGGTGCTTATGTCTGGATGAGCTGCCCTTGGGTGTTGATGTGTGTGCAGGCTGGTCTGTAGGTGTGTCTGGGATAGGCAGAGGAACAGGGGAGTGGGACTGGGTGGAGGGAGTTGGAGGAGGGAGGCTGGAGACAGGGACAATGGCTGCCGTCAGTGCTGAGGCCAGAGCGTTGAGCGATCGCTGATGGGCAGCCTGACCCGAATGAATGCCCTACAGGTATGCATTGCTCCGATGCACCTCCCTTTCCACCCCCTGGATGGCATTCAAAAGGGTAGACTGCCCAACAATGAGCGTCTGGAGGAGGTCAATGATCTCCGCACTGAGGGCAGCAGGAGTAACTGGGGCAGGGCCTGAGGTGCCTGGGGCGAAGGAGATGCCCGGCTTCCAGAGCGGGCACGGGGCTAATGCTGAGGGGCTGCTGGGAGCTGGGTGGTGGCTGTACCTGTTGTTGCGGTGGGCACGGATGTTGCCGCCACCACAAGGGAGCTCCCTTTCGAGGACGTGTCGGTGTCGCTGACGTCTCCACGGGTCCCCGTTGTGGTGCTCCCCTCGCCCTCCGTCTCACTGGTGAACTCGGAGTCGGTTGCAGGGCCCTCCGGGGCCATGTGAGATGCAGCTCCCTCGTGCGCCGATGCCACTTCTCCTCCGCCTGATGATGCTAATGCACACATGAACAGGAAAACCAAAAAAAAGGGGGGGATAAGAAAGAAAGACATGTTGAGTGCATGCATTGGCAGCACCGTTGGCGGAGAGGACAGACACAGAATCCCCCTGCACTACGCCGCGCACTCGGGGTACACTACTCAATTATTGTCACTTGGCCTACAAGTCTATGGAGGACAACTGCACACATAGGTGAGCCCGGCCCATGGATAGCTGTACTTAGCACCCTACAGAGGTGGGGGGTGGGGGCACAGGGCCATGCCTAATGGAGGGGCCTAGCCTACAGAAACCGCCCTGGCCTAGAGATAGCCACATCCCTCCTCCACCACCCAGACACCTCCACTGTGCGCTGATATAGCAGTATGTGCTGAGACTCACCCCCTTGTGTCTGCTGTGATGTCCTCACGCGCCCATCCAAATCGGGGTAGGCCACCGCCAGGATCCGGGACATCAGGGGGGTCAATTGCCGTGTAGCACCCCTCCTAGGTTGGGAGGCCATCCCCAGCAGAGCCTCGGCGGTCTTTCTGCTCCCGCGGCGGATGTCCTCCCACCTATTGTGGCAGTGGGTGCCCCGTCTGTTGTGGACCCCCAGGGCCCGGACGTCCTTGGCGATGGCACGCCAAATGTCGATCTTCTGATGGGCGCTGACCTATGTGACATGGACAGGGTGGGAAAAGAAATATCATCACTTTTCTGCATGGTCGATGTGAGTGGCCCCCCCTCCCCAACCTTGCCATGTGGCATATGCTCTCATCTGTCGTGCGTTGCATTCCTCATTCGCTCCCCTCCCCACCATCTTACATCCACCCCACTCAACACAGGCATAGCCCATACAACGTGCTCCCTGTGTACTTACCTGTTGGTCTGGAGGACCGTAGAGAAGTGCATACTGTGGGAGGACCCCATCAACAAGTTTCTCCAATTCCTCAGATGTGAAGGCAGGGGCCCTTTCCCCAGTCGCAGCAGCCATTGTCTCTTCCAGACCGAGGTTACAGCAACACTTGCAGTATAGGTCCTCTCCTGTGGATGATCAGGTCTCGAGTGATTAAGCAGATAGAAAATGGCGGTCACGCCCGCGGTGGTGCGTACCGCGTCCGCCGGCGCACATCGTCATTGGCTCCTGAGACCCATAGGGTTCAATGTTAACCAATGCTGCTTTGCGCCGCGGTCTCCGACCGCCTACCGCCACGGTGTTCCACGCCAGCGCATTCACCTCACATCCCATTGTCACACTTCACAGGTCAGGCAGCCGCCATTTCAAGGGCCCACATGGCTTAATTTCTACAGCGTCACACAGGCCTAGGCCTTGCATTGCCAATCATACAAGCCATTCAATGCATAGCGAATCGTGTACTGTGCAAGCTGTGGTTACGTACCTGTGGGTTGCTTGACTCTGTGCTCCATGTTGTCCTTCCTAGGCACCGTCCGCTGGGACTTGCGAGGAGATGGAGGAATCCTCCCGTGTACAGACCGCTGGTGGACCTGTCGACAATGGAAGAAAGACATGTCATACTGACATACAGGCTTGACAGAGCCACTATACAGGAACTGTGTGCCCAGCTGGAGCCAGACCTGATGTCCCCCATTCGCCAACCCACAGGGATTCCCCCTCTGGTGCAGGTTCTGTCAGTACTCCATTTTTTGGCAAGTGGATAATTCCAAACAACAGTGGCCATATCATCAGGGATGTCTCAGCCTATGTTTTCTAAGGTTTTGTCCAGAGTGTTGTCTGCCCTGATGAAATACATGCGGAGCTACATTGTTTTCCCTGAGGTGGGCGATTTGGCTGCAGTGAAGGGTGATTTCTATGCCCTTGGCCATATCCCCAACATCATTGGTGCCATTGATGGGACCCATGTGGCTTTGGTTCCCCCCAGTGAAAGTGAGCTGGTGTACAGGAACAGAAAAAGTTATCATTCGATGAATGTCCAGGTGGTCTGTTTGGCTGACCAGTACATCTCCCATGTAAATGCCAAGTTCCCTGGGTCAGTGCATGACGCGTACATCATGCGAAATAGCAGCATCCCTTATGTGATGGAACAGCTACAGAGACACTGTGTGTGGCTAATAGGTGACTCTGGTTACCCCAACCTGTCGTGGCTACTTACCCCAGTGAGGAATCCCAGGACAAGGGCAGAGGAACGCTACAATGAGGCCCATGGGCGAACTAGGAGGATTATAGAAAGAACCTTCGGCCTCCTGAAGGCCAGGTTTAGGTGCCTGCATATGACAGGTGGATCCCTAATGTACTCACCAAAGAAGGTGTGCCATATCATCGTGGCCTGCTGTATGCTTCACAACCTGGCTTTGCGACGCCAGGTGCCTTTCCTGCAGGAGGATGGTCCAGATGGTGGTGTTGTAGCAGCTGTGGAGCCTGTGGAGAGTGAAGAGGAGGAAGACGACGGGGACGACACAGACAACAGGGACACTGTGATACAACAGTATTTTCAGTAGCACACAGGTACGAATCAACCACGCCATTTTACATTTACTTAAAGTCTCCTGCCTCTCTACTGTCTGAGTTCCCCCCCAGTTCCTGTTAACTGAGTTGTGACTTTCCCTTCCGTTTTCAGAGCTGCGGGCCCCACTGCGTGACCTCTGCTTTGTTTGCCCATGGACTACAGCTGTGTGACAGTGGTATGTTGTCATCACAATGTGACTGAACATTATTGCACTGTTATGTCTAATACATTTGTTCAAAATACAAGCAGACTCCAGATTTTTTAAGTGCAACAAGTGATTTTAATAAAGTGCTACATTTAGGAACATGATTGTAAAACGGTGATGGGTGATGGTGGAGTAATGTCCATGGCAGAGTCCAGTTTTCAGTCTCACAGGTGCATTGTCCATATGCCGGTGGAAGGATGGAGCAGGGGCAGTTCAAGGTTGGACAGGGTGACAATGTGGGACAGTGGGATGACATCAGGGGGTATCCTTTGCTGGCGGGGGTCTTGGCATCCTACTCTGTCTTCTTGTGAGATCTCAGGTGCCGCTTGCAGGGTGGTTCTTCTTCTGCAGGAGGTGGGGTTCTGGTGGCCTGTCGTTGTGTGGGGGCCTCCTGTCCACTAGCGGAGGTGGTAGGCTGTTCCTGGTCCAGGCTAGTGACAGGGGCCCTTTGTGGTGCCACATGGTCCCGCAATGTGGTGACTATCTGGTTAAGGGCCATGACGATGGTCCCCATTGCGGAACTAATGTTCCTCAGTTCCTCTCTGAACCCCATGTACTGTTCCTCCTGCAGCACCTGGATCTCCTGGAACCTGGCCAGTACCGTAGCCATTGTCTCCTGGGAGCGGTGGTATGCTCCCATGATGGAGGAGAGGGCCTCTTGGAGAGTCGGTTCCCTGGGCCTGTCCCCCCCTGTCTCACAGCAGCCCTCCCAGTTCCCCTGTTTCCCTGGGCCTCTGTCCCCTGGACGGTGTGCCCACTACCACTGCCCCCAGGTCCCTGTTGTTGTTGGGGTGGTGGGTCAACCTGGGTGCCCTGTAGTGGTGGACACACCGCTGATTGACGTGTCCTGGAGAAATAGGCATGGGCCTGCTGGGTGGGAGCTGTGCTGGTGTCCCCAGAGGGGGTTAGGTCGGGTGTAGCCTGTCGCTGTCTGTGGGGAACCGACTGTCCAGAGGTCCCCGATGGGCCGGGCTGGTCATCTGTGTGAGAAAGTAGCCTCTTTCTAGCCTTGTTACCCCCACTTTAGGCCTGTTTGTGAGTGTATGTCAGGGTGTTTTCACTGTCTCACTGGGATCCTGCCAGCCAGGGCCCAGTGCTCATAGTGAAAACCCTATGTTTTCAGTATGTTTGTTATGTATCACTGGGACCCTGCTAGTCAGGACCCCAGTGCTCATAAATTTGTGACCTATAGGTATGTGTTCCCTGTGTGATGCCTAACTGTCTCACTGAGGCTCTGCTAACCAGAACCTCAGTGGTTATGCTCTCTCATTTCTTTCCAAATTGTCACTAACAGGCTAGTGACCAATTTTACCAATTTACATTGGCTTACTGGAACACCCTTATAATTCCCTAGTATATGGTACTGAGGTACCCAGGGTATTGGGGTTCCAGGAGATCCCTATGGGCTGCAGCATTTCTTTTGCCACCCATAGGGAGCTCTGACAATTCTTACACAGGCCTGCCACTGCAGCCTGAGTGAAATAACGTCCACGTTATTTCACAGCCATTTTACACTGCACTTAAGTAACTTATAAGTCACCTATATGTCTAACCTTTACCTGGTAAAGGTTAGGTGCAAAGTTACTTAGTGGAGGGCACCCTGGCACTAGCCAAGGTGCCCCCACATTGTTCAGGGCCAATTCCCCGGACTTTGTGAGTGCGGGGACACCATTACACGCGTGCACTACATATAGGTCACTACCTATATGTAGCTTCACAATGGTAACTCCGAATATGGCCATGTAACATGTCTATGATCATGGAATTGCCCCCTCTATACCATCCTGGCATAGTTGGCACAATCCCATGATCCCAGTGATCTGTAGCACAGACCCTGGTACTGCCAAACTGCCCTTCCTGGGGTTTCGCTGCAGCTGCTGCTGCTGCCAACCCCTCAGACAGGCAGCTGCCCTCCTGGGGTCCAGCCAGGCCTGGCCCGGGATGGCAGAACAAAGGACTTCCTCTGAGAGAGGGTGTTACACCCTCTCCCTTTGGAAAATGGTGTGAAGGCAGGGGAGGAGTAGCCTCCCCCAGCCTCTGGAAATGCTTTCTTGGGCACAGATGTGCCCAATTCTGCATAAGCCAGTCTACACCGGTTCAGGGGACCCCTTAGCCCTGCTCTGGCGCGAAACTGGACAAAGGAAAGGGGAGTGACCACTCCCCTGACCTGCACCTCCCCTGGGAGGTGTCCAGAGCTCCTCCAGTGTGCTCCAGACCTCTGCCATCTTGGAAACAGAGGTGCTGCTGGCACACTGGACTGCTCTGAGTGGCCAGTGCCACCAGGTGACGTCAGAGACTCCTTCTGATAGGCTCCTTCAGGTGTTGCTAGCCTATCCTCTCTCCTAGGTAGCCAAACCCTCTTTTCTGGCTATTTAGGGTCTCTGTCTCTGGGGAAACTTTAGATAACGAATGCAAGAGCTCAGCCGAGTTCCTCTGCATCTCTCTCTTCACCTTCTGCCAAGGAATCGACTGCTGACCGCACTGGAAGCCTGCAAACCTGCAACATAGTAGCAAAGACGACTACTGCAACTCTGTAATGCTGATCCTGCCGCCTTCTCAACTGTTTTCCTGGTGGTGCATGCTGTGGGGGTAGTCTGCCTCCTCTCTGCACTAGAAGCTCCGAAGAAATCTCCCGTGGGTCGACGGAATCTTCCCCCTGCAACCGCAGGCACCAAAAAGCTGCATTACCGGTCCCTTGGGTCTCCTCTCAGCACGAAGAGCGAGGTCCCTCGAATCCAGCAACTCTGTCCAAGTGACTCCCACAGTCCAGTGACTCTTCAGTCCAAGTTTGGTGGAGGTAAGTCCTTGCCTCACCTCGCTAGACTGCATTGCTGGGAACCGTGACTTTTGCAGCTACTCCGGCCCCTGTGCACTTCCGGCGGAAATCCTTTGTGCACAGCCAAGCCTGGTCCACGGCACTCTAACCTGCATTGCACGACTTTCTAAGTTGGTCTCCGGCGACGTGGGACTCCTTTGTGTAACTTCGGGTGAGCACCGTTTCACGCATCCTCATAGTGCCTGTTTCTGGCACTTCTCTGAGTGCTACCTGCTGCTAAGAGGGCTCCTTGTCTTGCTCGACATCCCCTCTACCTCCTGGTCCAATTTGCGACCTCCTGGTCCCTCCTGGGCCACAGCAGCATCCAAAAACGCTAACCGCACGATTTGCAGCTAGCAAGGCTTGTTGGCATTCTTTCGGCGGGAAAATACTTCTGCACGACTCTACAAGGCAAGATGGATCCGTCCTCCAAAGGGGAAGTCTCTAGCCCTTTGCGTTCCTGCAGAACCGCAGCTTCTTCTGTCCAGTAGAAGCTTCTTTGCACCCGCAGCTGGCATTTCCTGGGCATCTGCCCATCTCCGACTTGCTTGTGACTTTTGGACTTGGTCCCCTTGTTCCACAGGTACCCCAGATTGGAAATCCAGCGTTGTTGCATTGTTGGTTTGTGTCTTTCCTGCCTTATTCCCCTATCACGACCTCTTTGTCCTTTGGGGAACTTTAGTGCACTTTGCACTCACTTTTCAGGGTCTTGGGGAGGGTTATTTTTCTAACTCTCACTATTTTCTAATAGTCCCAGCGACCCTCTACAAGGTCACATAGGTTTGGGGTCCATTCGTGGTTTGCATTCCACTTTTGGAGTATATGGTTTGTGTTGCCCCTATCCCTATGTGTCCCCATTGCATCCTATTGTAACTATACATTGTTTGCACTGTTTTCTAAGACTATACTGCATATTTTTGCTATTGTGTATATATATCTTGTGTATATTTCCTATCCTCTCACTGAGGGTACACTCTAAGATACTTTGGCATATTGTCATAAAAATAAAGTACCTTTATTTTTAGTATAACTGTGTATTGTGTTTTCTTATGATATTGTGCATATGACACTAAGTGGTACTGTAGTAGCTTCACACGTCTCCTAGTTCAGCCTAAGCTGCTCTGCTAAGCTACCATTATCTATCAGCCTAAGCTGCTAGACACCCTATACACTAATAAGGGATAACTGGGCCTGGTGCAAGGTGCAAGTACCCCTTGGTACTCACTACGAGCCAGTCCAGCCTCCTTCAATCTGGGTCCAGGAAGACAGAGCTGCTATCATCACTGGGGGCCTCTTCTGGGGGTGGGATGGACATCTCTGGACCCTCCGTGGCGGTGTGGTGGCGTTCGGGTCCTGCAGGGGTATAGGAGTATGGTTATTGCTTCTGTGTGTGGCATTTCGTGTAATGGGTGGGTGGCCGTGTACCCCAGTGCTGGCATTCCCTTGTGGGGGCTTTTGTGACGGTGGCTTGTGGGGGTGATGGGTGTGTGCAGTGGGCATGCTTTGGTGATGGGTGTCCATGCTTTGGGGAGGCATGCAGGGCTAGGTTTTGGGATGGGTGGGTTGTGATGGTGAGCCATTTGCAAGGAGTTGGTGTGATGGGGGTGGGGGTGAGGGTGGGGGTATGATTTGGCATGCAGGTGGGGCGGGGGGAATGAAGTAGTGGAGATTTGCCTTACCAGAGTCCATTCCTCCGCCTACTCCTGCGAGGCCCTCAGGATGCAGGATGTGCAAGACTTCCTCCTCCCATGCTGTGAATTCTGGGGGAGTAGGTGGGGGTCCGCCGCCAGTCCGCTGTACCGCGATGTTGTGCCTTGATACCATGAAACGCACCTTCCCCAGTAGGTCGTTCCACCGCTTCCTGATGTCATCCCGATTGCTTGGATGCTGTCCCACAGCGTTGACCCTGTCCACTATTCTGCTCCATAGCTCCATCTTCCTGGCAATGGTGGTGTGCTGCACCTGTGCACCGAAGAGCTGGGGCTCTACACGAACTATTTCCTCCACCATGACCCTGAGTTCTGCGTCAGAGAACCTGGGGTGTCTTTGGGGTGCCATGGGGTGGTGTGGATGAGGTGAGGGGTGGTGTATGTGTTTTAGTGTGTGGTGAGTGTGGTGGTGTATGGTGTTTTGTGCGTGGAAATTGTGTGGGTGATGTTGTGATTTGCCTCTGTGTGATGGTCTACTCTATGCTGTGCTGTCTCTCTCTGTCCTTCAGTCGCAATTGTGGTCGTAAGGGTTTGTGGGTGATGTGGGTGTGTGTTTTATATTTAATTGGGTGTGTGGGAGTGGTGTGTGTATGTGTCTCAGGTGTGTGTATTTTGATTTGTCCAATGTGGTAGTGTTTTGTAAAGGTGTGTGTATTTTGAGCGCGGCGGTGTGTACCGCCAATGGAATACCGCGGTTGAAAGACCGCTGCGGGGATTTGTGGGTCGGAATGGCATGCTAGTATTTCTGTTGGCGTGACGGTGGAGGTTTGGTCATCGCCTGTTTTGCCCTGCCCGTTGGTGTGGCGGACTTTTGTGGATGTCGGGTTTTTGGCGGTTTGCCAGTTGCGGGTCAGAATGACCGTGGCGGTTTACCGCGACCGCAGCGGTGTTATGGCGGTCTTCTGACCGGCGGTAAGCGCCTTTTACCGCTGAGGTCAGAATGACCCCCTTAGTATGTAAAGGTACAATGGTAGAGAACGTCATCTGGCAATGCTCACAAACATGGGAAAGTCAGTGGCATTTACCGCTAGGACTGGTGTAATAAATGGGAGTTTAGCTTAACTAGCAACTAATAAGATGTGTAAAGTGGTAATGTTATTTTTATTTTGGGAATATCTGAAACTGTTAAATATTTAAACAGGATATCATGCAGCATTCTGCAGACAATGATGTTTACATTGGGGTCGCGATTTATATCGATATTATTCTTTCCGGTGCCTCTAGATTTGATAAACAGGAAGAAGAACGGTTCTTGATGAAGGAGTAGTGCTCTGAAATGCAATATACATATATATAATGTAAGCATCCTGCAAACTGTTAAACATGTTTATGAGGAGGTTGATGCAATATAGGTTGGACACTGATTTATTTATAAGAGTACTGCGGAGCAGTAAGTAAAACTTATAAGAAATATTTTAGAGAAAATATTGTCTGGAAAACATATTTCTGCAAATTGTGATAGTTTCAGCCTTAATAGCTTGTTGCAATTTAGGGTGCTCTTTGTGGCCATTTTGACTATTAGTAGTTATCAAGTACAAGTTCTACTGTTAGTGTTGCCTACGAGGTTACTGAAAGAGTGTTTGTAGCTTGTGGCCTGGGCTCGCTTGTGCTAGTTTACATGCAACTGTTTCAATGGTCGCCCAGCTCGACATTAGCCCTTTTCTCTGGGCTGTGTCTCCACCACAGGCACCCCATTTTGTTGAAGTTATATCTAAGCAAATACTATACATTGTGCGCATCTGTGGTGACACACAGACCATTAAAGGTCATATCTGAAATGTCAACAAGTTGAGGGGCAATAATTGAGACACCTTCTCAGTTATTGAGACACATAGGGCCTCATTACGACCCTGGTGGCCGGCGGTAAGCTGGCGGTAACACCGCCAACAGGCTGGCGGTGTTCCGCCAGCTATTATGACCATGGCCAAATAGCCACGGGCATACCGCCAGCCTTCCACTATACCGCCAGGCTTTTGCCTGGCGATCATAATCCCCAGGGCAGAGGTGCAATCACCGCTGCCCTGGGGATTATGAGTCCCCGACCGCCAGCCTGTCCACGGCGGTAAACACCGCCATGGAAAGGCTGGCGGTAAGGGGGACTTGGGGTGCCCCTGGGGTCCCCTGCACTGCCCAAGCACTTGGCATGGGCAGTGCAAGGGCCCCCAGGCATAGCCCCGTCGCGCATTTCACTGCCTGAATTTTGGGCAGTGAAATGCGCAATGGGTGCTACTGCACCTGCTGCACATCAACATTGCTGCCGGCTCTATTATGAGCTGGCAGCAATGTTGATGTGACTTTTCCACTGGGCCAGCGGGCAGTAACACTGTTACCGTCCGCTGGCCCAGCGGAAAAGTCATAATAGGGAGCCAGGAATACCGCAGGCACTGGCGGTATTCTGGCTCCCGCAGCCTCTGTGGTCTTTTTATAAGACCGCCGAGGTTGTAATGAGGGCCATAGTGATCAAATGGTTTGATTACTTGTCTGTGTCTCCACCTTAGTGTCCGGGTCCCTCTATCGGTGGGCGAATGAAGGCAGGATAGAGTCTGGCATAGAAACAACGAGAAAGGGGTGCAGTAAGTGGGGGAAAAAGGGTGCTCAAGGACAAAAATAGGCCGCAAAATCGCTATATGGTGCCTTCACAAGGGACCACACCCATCCCTCAAACTGTTTACAATGTAAACAAAAACACAAAAATTACCTACGTGAGGCACTCAAATGAGTTACAACGAGATCATGTACATGTACCACAAATAGTATAATGAAGTAATTTCAAAATCCAATTTAGGCAATACAGTCAGTCCATAGATATGTGACCACATTTTTCAAAGTTTTCTTGTAGAGAAAAGTTCTCCCAAGGATGAAATCCCAAAGTGTCCAATCATTGAAGCTTCACATAAATGATTTGAAACGCAATCAAGTCTTGAAACACAATCAAGCCAACACATGTTTAGTCACGGGACCATAATCCCAAACGACTTCTTCAGGGCTGTAAATTGCACAAACACAACATTTGAGTAGAGAACAAAACACTCAGGTATTGAAAAGGGTGAAAACAACCACTATTGGTAAGTATGAACAGAACCAGAGAAGGAGGAGAAAATCAAGAATAACAAATAAGTGACAACAACAGAAACACCTGAACACCACAACGATAAAGAGCCAAATATTCCAAATGTGAGCTAAAAAGCCGAATCTAATGAATCACCAAAAAACCCGTTATATAAGACACATTGGCGGTCATTACAACATTGGCAGTAAAAGCTGCTTACCACCGTGCAGAAGACCGCCAACACACCCCCACAGCCGCGGAAATCCGCCACAGCTATTATGACCCACAGCTCGGAATCCGCCAAAATTCAGACACCCAAACAAATCCGCCACACCAAAGGTCAGTGATAAACTGGCGAAAACAAAACATCCTCGTCACGCCAACAGAAATACGCCCACACTATCACGACACACGAATCCACGTGGTGGTCTTTCAACCGTGGTATTCCATTGGCGGTGCACACCGCCGCGCTCAAAATACACATACATTTACAAAACACAACCACATTGGAATTCGAAATACACACACCTGATACACATACACACACCACTCCCACACACCCAATACAATATAAAACACAAACCCACATCACCCACAAACCCCTATGACCAGAATCACAGAGAGAAGGCCAGAGAGAGACACCACAAACAACTACCAAGCATCCACAGGCACACAATACCATCACCCACATAACTTCCACGCACCTCACACAACACACCACTAAATATCACCACACTTATCAGTACACACACCACCCCACACATCACCCACACCACCCCATGGCACGACAAAGACACCCCAGATTCTCTGAGGAGGAGCTCAGAGTCATGGTGGAGGAAATTGTCCGGGTAGAGCCACAGCTATTCGGAGCACAGGTGCAGCACACCTCCATAGCTAGGAAGATGGAGCTATGGCGAAGAATAGTGGGCAGGTTTAATGCAGTGGGACAGCACCCAAGAAATAGGGATGACATCAGGAAGAGGTGGAAAGACCTACGGGGGAAGGTGCGTTCCGTGGTCTCAAGACACCACCTTGCGGTTCAGAGGACTGGTGGCGGACCCCCACCTCCTCCCCCACAACTAACAACATGGGAGGAACAAGTCTTGGTGATTCTGCATCCTGAGGGCCTCGCAGGAGTAGATGGAGGAATGGACTCTGGTAAGTCAAATCTTAACTATTACATCCCCCACCCTACCTGCATGCTATCACATACTCCCACCCTCACCCTCACCCCCATCACTCCAACTCCTCACAATGTCCCAATATCACAAACCACACATCCCAAAACCAAGCCCTGCATGCAATAACAAAGCATGGACACCCATCACCAATGCACGGCCACTGCACATACCCATACACCCCCTATCACACCATCACACAAGGTCCCACACAGGAATGCAAGCACTGGGGTACACAGTCACCCACCTATTGCACACCATAGCACACAGAGATGTAATAAACATCCCTTTATACCCCTGCAGTACCCCTACCCAACCGGACAGGATGGTCCACACATGTCCACACCACCAACAGAAGAGGCCCACAGTGATGACAGCAGCTCTGTCCAACTGGATCTAGATGACCAGCCTGGCCCGTCTGGGACCTCTGGACAGTCGGTTCCCCTCACACAGTCACAGGCCACCACAGAGCTTCCCCCCTCTGGAAACACCAGCACAGCACCCACCCAGCGGGCCCATACCTCTGTCCCCAGGACACGTCAATCAGCAGTGTGTCCACCACCACAGGGAACCCAGGCTAACCCACCACCCAAACAACAACTGGGACCTAGGGCAGTGGTAGTGGGCACACGGTTCAGGGGACAGAGGCCCAGGAACACAGGGGAACTGGGAGGGCTGCTCTGCGACAGTGAGAGGGCAGGCCAAGGGAACCCACTCTCCACGAGGCCCTCTCCAACATCATGGGAGCCTACCACCACTCCCAGGAGACGATGGCGAAGGTACTGGCCAAGTTTCAGGAGACCCAGCAGCTGGAGGAGGAACAGTATTTGGGCTTCAGGGAGGAACTCAGATCCATCAATTCCACCCTGGGCACCATCGTAGGGGTGCTGAAGGAAGTACTCAACACCAGGAGGGACACTGTGGCACAACAAGGGGCCCCTGACACTAGCCTGGACGATGAACTGCCCACCACCTCCGCCAGCGCTAGTGGACAGGACGCCCCACAACAGGACCACCACACCAGCACCCCACCCCCTGCAGAGGGAGAACCACCTCGCAAACGGTCCCTGAGATCCAGGACAAAGAGAGAGAATAATGCCAAGACCCCCGCCAAGAAATGAGACCACCCTGAATGTCATCCTTCTGTCCCACTTTGTCACCCTCTCCATCCTCAAACTGCCCCAGCTCCGCTTCCTGTGCTCATTTGGGCAATGCACCTGTGAAACTAATAGACTGGATTCTGCCATGGACATTCCTCCACCATCACCCCTCACCATTTTACAACCCCCTCCAATATTGAGCACTTAAATAAACACCCTTGAAGCACAAAACAATTTGGAGTCAGTCTGTGATTTTGAAATTGTGCATTAGCAATTACAGTGACAAAATTCTCTTTCAATTGTAATGTGAACATACCTATGTCACACAGCTCTAGTCCATGAGGAAACACAGCAGATATCACACAGTGGGACCCACATCAGTGAAATCGTATGGGAAAGTGACAACTCAGTGACCATACACTGGGTGAAAACGACAGACAGTAGAGAGGTAGTAGGGTTAAAGTACATGTAGTAGGCAGGTTTGTATTCTTACCTGTGTCTCACTGGACGTATTACAGGATCACAGAGGTCCTGTTATCGAAGTCCTCTTCTTCTGCTTCCTCGTCCTCACTGTCCACAGGCTCCACAGCTGCAACAACACCGCCATCTGGACCATCCTCCTGCAGAAAAGGCACCTGTCGTCGCAAAGCTAAGTTGTGAAGCATACAGCAGGCAACGATGATCTGGCACACTTTCTTTGGTGAGTAGAATAGGGATCCACCTGTCATATGGAGGCACCTGAACCAGGCCTTCAGGAGGATGAAGGTCCGCTCTATTATCCCCCGAGTTCGCCCATGGGCCTCATTGTAGCGTTCCTCTGCTCTTGTCCTGGGATTCCTCACTGGGGTCAGTAGCCATGACAGGTTGGGGTAACCAGAGTCACCTGCAAATGGCGAGGGACAACTGTTAGACACACACTAACCTGTAGGGACATCCCCAGACCCAGACAACCATTCCCACTGACTTGCTTCCAGGTGCTCACCTCATAGCCACACACAATGCCTGTGGAGTTGACCCATCACATAAGGGATGCTGCTATTCCGCAGGATGTAAGCGTCATGCACTGAGCCAGGGAATTTGGCATTCATATGGGAGATGTACTGGTCTGCCAAACACACCATCTGCACATTCATGGAATGATAACTCTTCCGGTTTCTGTACACCTGTTCACTCCTGCGGGGGGTACCAAAGCCACATGTGTCCCATTAATGCTACCTATGATGTTGGGGATATTTCCCAGGGCATAGAAGTCACCTTTCACTGTAGGCAAATCCTCCACCTGAGGGAAAACGATGTAGCTCCGCATGTGTTTCAGCAGAGCAGACAACACTCTGGACAACACGTTGGAAAACTTAGGCTGGGACATCCCTGATGCTATGGCCACTGTTGTTTGAAATGACCCACTTGCAAGGAAATGGAGTACTGACAGCACCTGCACTTGAGGGGGGATTCCTTTGGGATGGCGGATAGCTGACATCAGGTCTGGCTCCAACTGGGCACACAGTTCCAGGATTGTGGCACGATCAAGCCTGTAGGTGATGATCACATGTCTTTCCTCCATTGTCGACAGGTCCACCAGCGGTCTGTACACCGGAGGATGCTGCCATCTCCTCACATGTCCCAGCGGACGGTGCCTATGAAGGACAACAGCAACCACAGAGTCAACCAACTCAGAGGTACGTACCCACAGCTTACACAGAACACAAATCATAATCCGAAATTTGGCCTGTATGAGTGTTGAGGCAAGGCCTAGGTATGTGTGACGCAGTTAAAAATTAAGCCATGTGGGCCCCTGAAATGGCGGATACCTGACCTGTAAAGTGGGACAATGGGATGTGATGTAACTGCGCTGGCATTGTACACCGTCACGGTAGGCGGTCCAAGACCGCTGCGCAATTCTGCATTTGTTAACATTGGACTCTAGGGGTCCCAGGAGCCAATGACGATGTACGCCGGGACGTGACCACCATTTTCTATCTGTTCAATCACTCGATACCTGATCTTCGACAGGAGAGGACCTACACTGCAAGTGCTGCTGTGACCTCAGTCTGGAAGAGACAATGGCTCGTGCGTCTGGGGAAAGGGCCCCTGCCTTCACATCGGAGGAGTTGGAGAAACTCGTAGATGGGGTCCTCCTCCAGTACACGCTACTCTATGCTCCTCCTGACAAACAGGTAAGTACACTGGGAGAATGCTGTATGGGCAATGCCTGTGTGGAGTGGGGTGGATGAAAGATGGGGGGTGAGGGAGATTGAGGCGTGCATGAAACGACGGTGAGTGCATGTGCCACATGGCAAGGGTAGGGATGGGGGCCAATGACTGTGACGGTGCAGTTGGTGATAACTTTTCTTTTCCCCCTGTACAATTCATGTAGGTCAGCGCCCACCAGAAAAAGGATATTTGGCGTGCCATCGCCAAGGAAGTCCAGACCCTGGGTTCCACCACAGACGGAGCACCCACTGCCGTGAGAGATGGGAGGACATTCGCCGCTGGAGCAAGAAGACGGCAGAGGACCAGCTGGGGAAGGCCTCCCAACGTGGGAGGGGTGCCCGTCGCACCATGACCCCCCCGATGTTCAGGATTCTGGCGGTGGCGTACCCGGAGTTGGATGGGTGCTTGAGGGCATCACAGCAGCCCCAAGGGGGTGAGTACACTCTCATTCTGCTGATTTTGCGCGCAGTGGAGGTGTCTGGGTGGGGGAGGTGGGCTGTTGGTTTCCCTAGGCCAGGGCGAGTGTGCTAGTTAGGTCAACTTGTTCTGGCAGACCCTGTGGCACCCCACCCCGCCTGTGTACAGTGCCAAGTTCACCTAGTCAGGCTCCTGTGTCATCCATGTGTGCATATGTCGGCCATAGCCTTGTAGGCCATGTCCCAGGGATTGAACAGTGGACCCCAAGTGCGCAGCGTAGTGCAGGGGGCTTCTGTGTCTGTCGTGTCTGCCAACTGTAGCGGTAGTGCATGCACTCAACATGTCTTTCTTCTGTCCCCCCCCTACATTTTGTGGTTTCCCTGTTCTTGTGTGCATTAGCATCATCAGGCGGAGGAGCAGTGGCACCGGAGAAGGAGGGAGCTGCATCCCACATGGCCCTGGAGGGCGACACTACGGACTCGGAGTTCACCAGTGAGACGGAGGGCGAGGGGAGCTCCACGGTGGGGACAGGAGCTGACACCAGTGACACGGACTTATCCTCTGATGGGAGCTCACTTGTGGTGGAGGCAACATCTGTGCCCCCCTCATCTACAGGTACAGCCGCCAGCCCCCCTACCAGCACCGCCCTCCCAGCAGCCCCTCAGCCTTTGCCCTGTGCCCGCTCACCCAGGAGGGTGGGCATCACCTTCGCCCCAGGCACCTCAGGCCCTGCCCCAGTCACTCCTGCTGCCCTCAGTGAGGAGGCCATTGACCTCCTCTGGTCCCTCACTGTTGGGCAGTCTACCGTTTTGAATGCCATCCAGGGTGTAGAAAGGCAGTTGCAACAAACAAATGCATTCCTGGAGGGCATTCATTCTGGTCAGGCGGCCCTTCAGCGAGCTTTTCAGGCTCTGGCCTCAGCACTGATGGCAGCCATTGTCCCTGTCTCTAGCCTCCCCCTCCACTTCCTCCACCCAGACCCAATCCCCTGTACCTCAGCCTATCCCAAGCACACCTTCAGACCAGCATGCACACACCTCAACACACAAGGGAAGCTCAGACAAACATATGCACCACACATCCCGCAGGCAGTCACGCAAGCATCACACACATGCAGACACACCAACATCCACTGCCTCCACTGTGTCCCCCTCCTCGTCTCCCTCCTCCCTCCCTGTCTCGTCTCCACTCACACCTGCATGCACTACATCTACAGCCAATACTTCCATCACCAGCACACACCCCACCACACCCCGCTCACGTGTAGTCACCACCCCCACTACCATTCACACGTCCCCTGTGTCCTCTCCCAGTGTGTCTGTGCCGCCCCCTCCCAAGATACACAAAGGCAGGCACACACCCACCCAATAGCCATCCATCTCACGACAGCCTCCAGCGCATGCACCTTCGCCCAAAGTCACCAAACGAACACCTCCTTCAACCACAACCTCTTCCTCCACTCCCAAACCCCCTCCAGCTACCCGTCCCAGTGTTCCCAAGAAACTTTTCCTGGCCAACCTTGCCTGCAGTCACCGAAATCTGGAGTGCACTGGCCACCAGGGCAGCCAGTGTGGCATGGAGCCACAGCACGGACAGTCCCCCACCTGCCAAGCATCAAAAGTTGGCCAGTGCCCGGCGGGAAAGAGGGAGACTCCAGCCACCAAAGCTGCTCTCAAGGGTACAGGTGGGAGTGTGGAGTCAGCTGCGACACCTTCCAAGGTGGGGAAGGCCCACAAGAAAGTCGACAAGTCTGGGAAGAGCAGCACGGCGGAGAATACCGCCATCATCCCCGCTGCCCAGGAGGCCACCGCTATCATCCCCGCTGCCCAGGAGGCCACCGCCAGCACCAGCCCTGCTGCCCAGGAGGCCACCGCCCGCACCAGCCCCGCTGCCCAGGAGGCCACCGCCAGCACCAGCCCTGCTGCCCAGGAGGCCACTGCCAGCACCAGCCCTGCTGCCCAGGAGGCCACCGCCAGCACCAGCCCATCTGCCCAAGACAGGACCGCCAGCACCAGCCCTGCTGCCCAGGACAGGACCGCCAGCACCAGCCCTGCTGCCCAGGACACTACCACCAGCACCAGCCCCGCTGGGCCATGAAGGACCGCCAGCCCCGCTGGGCCATGAAGGACCGCCAGCACCAGCCCCGCTGGGCCATGAAGGACCGCAAGCACCAGCCCTGCTGGGCCATAAAGGACCGCCAGCACCAGCCCCGCTGGGCCATGAAGGACCGCAAGCACCAGCCCCGCTGGGCCATGAAGGACTTCCAGCACCAGCCCCGCTGGGCCAGACATGACCGCCAGAAGCTGAGTCACTGCAAAGGACCCCTCCATCACAAGCACTGCTGAACAGGGCACCGCCGCCACAAGCACCGCAGAACAGGGCACAGCCGCCACAAGCACCGCTGAACAGGGCACCGTGGCCACAAGCACCGCTGGCCCATGAGCGCCAAGGGCACTGACGCTACTGTGTCCGCCACGAGCAGGATGAAGCACTCTGGGCACAAAGCCCCCTCCAGAACCAGTGGAGACAAACATCCACTACCTCTTTCCTTGGCAGGATGAAGCACTCTGGGTACAAAGCCCCCTCCAGAACCAGTGGAGACTGTTATCCACTTGAGAGACTGTGGCTTTGCACTCCCCAGGATGGAACAGTGGGCAAACCACCCACTGTAGAGACTTGAGAGACTGTGGCTTTGCACTCCCCAGGATTGCACAGTGGGCAAACCACCCACTGTAGAGACTTGAGAGACTGTGGCTTTGCACTTCCCAGGATGGAACAGTGGGCATGTGGCCCCCTCGTGGATTTGGCGTTGTGCACTCAACCGGCTGAGGTGCCCCCCCTTTCGCTTCCCCCTGAGGTGCCTGTTTTATTGCTATCTGATACCCCTGCAGTGTTCTCTCCGTCATTTCGGGGATTGGGTGTGGGCCTCGCCCATACCGTGTGGGCCCAGTGTTCCAAGGACTTCAATGGAGCACTACCTGGACTACTATTCTTGGTGTATATTTTGTTTATAGTGTATATATATATTTTTGCGTACTGTATTTTAATATATTACAATGGTTACACTCATTTCCTTTTGTCCTTGCATTCTTCCTGTGGGGGTTGGGGGTGTAACTGTAATGTATCATGCTGTATTAGTGTGTGTGATGTCGTGGGTGAGGGTGGGGCTGGGGGTGTTGCGTGTGTGTGTCCCTGTTTTTTCCCTCCCCCCTCCCCTGTGTCGTAGGTGCAGTACTCACCGTGGTCTTCGCTGCCGGCGTTCGTGCTTCTGGTAGAGGAGCAAGAAGATAAGGGCTGGCAGGATGTGGAGTTCGGGTTCCATGGCGTCCGGATTCCTCGTGGGGTGTGTAGAGGTGAGCGTTTTCCCTTCAAAGTCCTGTTTTCGCCGTGTTTTTGTTTGCGGTGAATCCGCCCCGGAAAAGGTGGCGGATTGGTAGGTTGTGATACTGTGGGCGGTACATTGTCTTCAGCCTGTCTGTTGGCGGTGACCGCCAAGCTATTTGTTTGTACTGCCGTGGCGGTCGGAGTGTTAAAGTGGCTGTCTTTGTTGGCGGTTTCGGCCACGGTCGTGATTCCAATTTCTTTTCCGTCGGCCTGTTGGCGGTCTTACCGCCGCTTTAACACCGACCGCCAGGGTTGTAATGACACCATTGTCTTGAAACAAGTGGAAATTGTGCACGGCAGTTTGTGGTCCTAAAAGTTAAGTCTATAATTGAACAAACAGAATGCCTCGAGCAAGATCCAGATGAAACTTGCTGATAGAACATGCAGACAATTGTAATCATGCATAGTGTCCAGTGGTGTATTAGTAACATCATTAAGTCAAAGTGGACTATCTGTAACACTCGCATTTACCTCAAATGTAGAAGCATCGTAATGTGACAAAATTCCATCAAAATCAATAGAGTAACAACGTCACAGTCCAGGTCCAACTAAATAAAGTATAAACACGTGTGTTAAGAGTAGCAACCAACATTCTGCAGGTTAATATGATCATTGCCAGGCCCACCATACAAACCATAAGAGTAATTTGTATACCAAATACCTTAATGGAATCCCTCGTGAATATGCCAAAGTGTCCGTATTAGAATCTCCATATATTCGACTTAACCGCACAACTAAATCCTCAAGAAACTGCAAAGAGAATAATCCCAAATAGCTCGTTGAACAAGACACCCTTTACTCAATTGACTCAAAAGTACGCTAGCTGCGGTCGCTGCAACTGGAAGTTTTATGTGGACCGTGCACACAGTAACAACAGAAAGGGGACTAACACCATGGAAATAGAAAGAAGAGAAGTAAACATCTCGCGTGTAACAATGTCTCCTAAAATAACATTGCAACTGGTAAAATGAAAGAAAATCTGCAACGGATCGATGCCACACATTAGTACCCATGTAACAGAGTCCAGAAGTACAGATAGACCCAACCCGAAGTGTGACATATTTAAAGAAGCAGAAAGGAAATAAATGGGAAATATTGAGTCAAAATAGATAAACACAGATAAATAAACTCAAATAAATAAATAAATAACCGTAACAAAGATTACCTTGAAAGTAAGACACAAATGTACAAATTCAAAGGTCCACATATGTGAGTATCATACATCTATGACTATATGAGAGAATTTTGGTTATCACCTCAAATGTTGTAGAAAATAGTAATCAATCGATGTGTCCTAAAGAACTAATGGAATAACATCCCAAATGATATTGTCAATATGCAAAAAATGAATCATAGTTAACAGCTTAGATGCTTAAACAGGAGGATCAAGTGCAAAGTACAAAATGTGATTCAACAAGACATCAACCAACGTATTATGATGAGTACTGGAGTCGTATGTTAGTCCCCCAAGAAATATTCTAGCTCCCTATCAGAGTTGAGTCCAAGCTCCACCGCTCTCAATCTCACAATCCATTTAGCTTCTTTTCTACGTAGGGCCAATTCCCTATTACCTCCTCTCGGATTCTTGGGAACCTGCTCAAAACCAAAGAATTCAAAGCTTTTATGAGTATCCTGTGAATTACAAGTCATAATGCGTGCCACAACAGGATATCTTCCATCACAGTTTTAAGAGCTCTGACATGTTCACCAATTCTGACTTTCAATGAGCGAATAGTACTTCCTATATATATGCGAAGACATTTGCAACATATCATATAGATAACAAATGAAGTGTTACAGTCAATCATAGAGGTAATCTTGTACGTCCGTTGACTATATGTAGAGAATTCATGAGTATTATGGCAGGCCCAATGGCATACGCCACAATGTTCACATTTGAAGAAACCCACCCGTGGTGAAAGCCATGTTCTGATAGGCGTGGTAACTGTGAAGCTGGGGCTCAGAATATTACTCAGAGTTCTACCTCTGTGATAGGACGTGGGTACTTTCATAGGAACCACATTTTTTAAAGATTCATCTTGGAGTAATATGTCCCAATGTTTCAGCATTGAAACATGTGGTTATCTGGTCACGCCGGACCAGGACAATGTCACAAGTTCGGACCAACCATGATGAAGTGTGGGCTGGATGCAGGGACCATGTTAGCTCCGCTGAAGAAGAGTACCTTAAATCAGGTTGTAGAGAGTTGCGAGATCCCATGTCGAGGATGCGTCATGCAGTGGTGGGTGTGAGTTTGCTACAAAGCTGCGATGCAAGGACCCGAATTGGTGATGTGTTATGCTGCGGCTGCGAGGAGATGCATTGTGCTGTGTCGGTTCTGCTCACAAGACCACAGCTAGGCAGGCAGAGCACCGTCAGGCCCACTTCCAAGGGTTCAGGACTGGGGTAGGACCACTTTGGTGGGGAGGCGGGGGGTTGGTAGGACTCACAGCAGACAGAGTCCACATGATTAGTTCAAGATGGTTGGTGCATTTTTTGTCCCGTTAAGCTCTGATCATGAGGCCAGCCAACTAGCGTTTGGAGTCACTCTGGTTCAAGATGCAGACCCAGTCCATTCACTCAGGCACCAGGGCAACAGAATAAGTCTTTCTTGCAGAGCAGCACAGCAGTCCATCTGAGTCTTCCAGAGGTGTACTGAAGAGTTGGGTCAGAGGGTTCAATATTTATACCTAGTGCCAGTTTTGAAGTAGGAGAAGGTTCTGGAGGTTTCCACCCCCAGAGGTTTTTCAAATTTGTTGCTTCCACATCCTAGCCCCAGTTTGTCTGGGGTCACAACAGACTAGTGTGAAGCCCTTTATGAGTGTACCCAGGCAGAGTGTTTGTGTTGAGCAAGTGTGGTAGGTGACAGTTCCTCCCCCTAATCAAGTCAGAGATGGCCCATCCTGTCAACACCTATGCTTCTTTGTTCCACTGTCCGGGAGCAGTACACAAAGAGCAACTGCATGTCCATCTAGTCATGTGACCCAGGTAACAGGCTGCAAGCATAAAATAACTACAAACAAATTCCAACTTTCTAAAAGTAGCATTTTCAAAGTTGTGACATAAAATCTGACTTTACCAATAAAGAAGGTTTTAAATAAATTCCAATTCTTTAGACACCAAACTCTACATTCCAACCTATTCCCAATTGAAAGTTATCATTAAAAGTAATAAGTAATTCCAATATTAACCTATGTGAGAGGTAGGCCTTGTAGTAGTTAAAAACAAATGTAAGAGTTTTTCACTACTAGGGCATGAAAAAGTTAAAGATACACAGTGGTGCTGGAACAATTTTCAGAGTGGGAGTGCTGCTATTAATGTTATATCATTGACATCACAAGGGTTGTGAAAAATCCAAGTGGCACTTAAAAAATAAGAGTGGCAAATGTGTCATGCCCATTCAGCAGGAGAGTGGTAACTGTGTAGTATACAGCCGGTGGTGCAATTCGGAGCACTGGTGAGGTAGTTCACTGTAATTTAGAGCCTGCACATTTTCCACTGAAATAGTACCTAAATTTGCACAGACCTGTATTTTACTGGTATAACTATTTAATGCACAAATGATACTGTGTGGAAATCCAGTTTCAGCAATTTTTCTTCATTTGCGCTTTACCAAGTGCCTTGATTTGTTTTGATCCTATTAAAATCTTTGTTTCCATCACACTTCAGAATTACAAAAAAAGTACTTTAGTTGTTTTCTAACTGCTGATATATTTTGAAATATGTGTACTGTTCATTTACAGGTATTTACATTATTGTGTGTTACAAAATACAAAAAACTGACAGCATACAGCATTTCCTTTCACTTCCTGTTCCCAAGAAAGATCGTCACCCAGGTCACTTTTACAAAATCATCTCACTTTGCAGTCGGAGGAATAAAAGTAAACACCAATTTCTGAATAAGCAACAATGTGTCAAAAGACATAGCCTGATATTTGACCTCTGTTTTTTAATTCATAAGAAATGTGACAAGATAAACACAAAGTTTAAAAGTATCTCTATGTCTCATTCAACTTCTGAACCCCAGCTTGGTTATTTTTTGGATTGCTGCAGCACCTATGCACCCCTGCTTCCAGCGCCTATGATGGTACATGTCCATCTTTTTAAATACACTGCCCCCTGCTCTATGGGCTGTGTAGAGCCTACCCTAGGGTGACTTACATGTATTAAAAAGGAATGTTTAGGCCTGGCTAAAGGTTTATTTTGCCAGGGCAAAGTGGCTGTTTAAAAATGCACACACACAGCATGCAATGGCAGACCTGAGACATATTTCAAATGCTACTTAAGTGGGTGGCAAAATCAGTGCTGCATGCCAACTAGTACCATTCAATTTACAGGCCATGGGTACATATAGTACCATTTTACTAGGGACTTACAAGTAAATTAAATGTGCCAGTTGGGTGTAATCCCACATTACCATGTTTAAAGGATAGAGTACACACACTTTAGCACAGTTTAGCAGTGGTAAAGTGCACAGAGTGCCAAGGTGAACAAAAACAAGCTCAGCAAAAATGGAGGAGTAAGGCAAAAATTTTGTAACGAAGAAAACCCTATGGCTGGCATGTCTAACATCAGACTTTTAGGCCCTCATTACAACCCTGGCGGTCGGTGTTAAAGTGGCGGTAACACCACCAACAGGCCGGGCGGTAAACAAAATGGAATCATGACCACGGCAAAAACCGCCAACACATACAGCCACTTTAACACTCCGACCGCCACGGCGGTAGCAACAAACACTGCGGCGGTTACTACCAACAGCCAGGTGGAAGACAATGTACTGCCCACAGAATTAGAACCTGCCTATCCGCCAGCTTTTCCGGGGCGGTACCAACGCCATCAAAAGCACGGCGGAAACAGTACTCTGAAGGGAAACCACTCACCTCTCGACACTCAAGGAAGAACCAGGACGCCATGGAGCCTGAACTGCAGGTTTTCCCCATGCTGGTGTATCTTGTTATGCACCAGGAGCATGAACGCCGGCGACGACGACCACAGTGAGTACTGCACCTACCACACAAGGGGGGGAGGAGGAAAAAGAGAGTGACACACACACGCAACATGCAACACCCCCAACACCATACACACAATCACATGCTGCAACATTACATATACACCTCGTAACACTCAGGAATAACGCAAGGACAAAAGGAATGGAGTCAAATGAGTGTCATATTAGTAATACTTAGAAATACGTTCATAAAGCAAAAACAGTATGTACAATATATAAAATATATACAAAATGCGGGACAATGCCCACTCAAAAATTGTCCGTGGCCCACTGGTTCAAAGCACATAGGCCAAGCCCACACTTGACTCCTGCCTCGAAAACACACAGGCACCTCAGGGGGACAGGGAATGTGGGGGCACCTCAGCCGAAAGATGGTACAACGCCACTGACCCTGGTTGGGGCTCCATGCCCACTGCTTGGTCCTGGGGAGTGCAAGGCCACAGTCTCTCAAGTAGGTGGTTTGCCCACTGCTTGGTCCTGGGGAGTGCAAAGCCACAGTCTCTCAAGTGGGTGGTTTGCCCACTGCTTGGTCCTGGGAAGTGCAAAGCCACAGTCTCTCAAGTGGGTGGTTTGTCCACTGCCTGGCTCTGGGGAGTGCAAAGCCACAGTCTCTCTAGTGGGTGGTTTGCCCACTGCTTGGTCCCGGGGAGTGCAAGGCCACAGTCTCTCAAGTGGGTGGTTTGCCCACTGCTTGCTCCTCGGAAGTGCAAGGCCACAGTCTCTGTAGTGGGTGGTTTGCCCACTGCTTGGTCATGGGGAGTGCAAGGCCACAGTCTCTCAAGTGGGTGGTTTGCCCAATGCTTGGTCCTGGGGAGTGCAAAGCCACAGTCTCTCTCTAGTGGGTGGTTTGCCCACTGCTTGGTCCTGAGGAGTGCAAGGCCACATTCTCTCAAGTGAGTGGTTTGCCCACTGCATGGTCCTGGGGAGTGCAAGGCCACAGTCTCTCAAGTGGATGCCTTCTTCCATTGGTTCTGAAGGGGGCCTTGTGCCCACTGTGCTTCATCCTGGCAAGGATGGGCTGAGTGGATGCCTTCTTCCATTGGTTCTGGAGGGGGCCTTGTGCCCAGGGTGCTTCATCCTGGCAAGGATGGGCTGAGTGGATGTCTTCTTCCACTGGTTCTGGAGGGGGCCTTGTGCCCGTGTGCTTCATCCTGGCAAGAATGGGTTGAGTGGATGCCTTCTTCCACTGGTTCTGGAGGGGGCCTTGGGCCCAGTGTGCTTCATCCTGGCAAGGAGGGTCTGAGTGGATGCCTTCTTTCACTGGTTTTGGAGGGGGCTTTGCGCCCTGTGATGCAGATGTTTTGGAGTGCAAGGTCACAGTCTCTCACCTGAGTGTCACAACAACAGCTTTTTGCAGGGGCCAGGATGCACTGCAGCCCATGAAGTCACCACTACACACTTCTCTCCGGCGGTGATGGCTGCTCAGTGAATCGCTGTTGCACTGCAGGTGGAGGTGCTGGCAGTGGTGGTGGTAGCCTCCAGGCCTTCACCTGCAGCCTTGGACGGCTGCCCACTGGGGCTGCTGCTGCTAGCAGTGGTGCTGCTTGGGGTGGGGCAGGTGGCAGTGCTGGCCATGGTGCAGGTGGTGGTGATGGCGGTTGTGATGGTGGCCTTCACCTGCAGCCTCGGACGGCTGCCCACTGGGGCTGCTGCTGCTGGCAGTGGTGCTGCTTGCGGCGGGACAGGTGGCGGTGCTGGCCGCGGTGCAGGTGGTGGTGCTACCCGTGGTGCAGGTGGCGTTGCTGGCGGTTGTGGGGGTAGCCTCCAGGCCTTCACCTGCAGCCTCGGACGGCTGCCCACTGGGGCTGCTGCTGCTGGCAGTGGTGCTGCTTGGTGCGGGGCAGGTGGCAGTGCTGGCCGCGGTGCAGGTGGCGGTGCTGGCCGCAGTGCAGGTGGCGGTGCTGGCGGTTGTAGTGGTAGCCCCCAGGCCTTCACCTGCAGCCTCGGACGGCTTCCCACTGGGGCTGCTGCTGCTGGCAGTGGTGCTGCTTGCGGCGGGGCAGGTGGCAGTGCTGGCCGCGGTGCAGGTGGTGGGGCTGGCCGCGGTGCAGGTGGCGGTGATGGCGGTTGTGATGGTGGCCTGCAGCCTCGGACGGCTGCCCACTGGGGCTGCTGCTGCTGGCAGTGGTGCTGCTTGCGGCAGGGGCAGGTGATGGTGCTGGCCGCGGTGCAGGTGTTGGCGCTGCGGGCGGTGCAGGTGGTGGTGCTGGCAGTTGTGGGGGTAGCCTCCAGGCCTTCACCTGCAGCCTCGGATGGCAGAAGTGCCATGGCTGGTGTTCTGTGCCCCTTACAGCCCTTGCCAGATGGCGGTGCCTCCTCGCTTCTGTCAGCTGGGTTCTTTGACTTGGCCTTGCTGGCTGGTTGTGCCTCCTTTCCCTTGATGGCTGCTGTCCCCTTCTTGCCCTTGCCAGGTGGTGGAACCTTCTTGGGCTTGCCACGTGTTGGTGGCACACTGGCTGGGCTGACGGGTGCCTCCTTGGAGCCTCTCACAGCTGCAAAAACCACAGCGGACGTGGACTGGGTGGCTGAGGTGCTGGGCTGGGTTCTGGACACCCTGGCCTGAGGTTAAGGGTGGGGGGAGGAGTAGGGAATAGGTCAAAGGTGGTGAGGAAAAGCTTCTTAGGGACACTGGAGCAGGAAGAGGGTAAAGGTTTGAGAGTGGAAGAAGAAGGAGTGGTTGCAGAAGGTGTCAGTCTGCTGTGTTTTGGTGCAGGTGCATGAGCTGGATGCTGTTGTGAGGTGGATGGCTGTTGGGTGGGTATGTGCTTGCGGTTGTGAACTTTGGGAGGAGGGGTCACAGACACAGTGAGAGAGGACACATGGGACAGGTGCATGGATGTGGGGTTGGTGACTGCCAGTGAGGGGCGTGTAGTGATAGGTGTGCTGGAAGTAGTGGATGAGGATGTAGTGCATGCAGGTGTGAGTGGAGATGCTACTGGGAGGGAGGAGGAAGAGGAGGAGGAGGGGGACACAGTGGAGGCAGTGGATGTTGGTGTGTCTGCATGGGGATGGTGCTTGTGTGAGTGCCTGTGAGATGAAGTGTGGTGCTTGTGTTTGCCTGAGCCACTTCTGTGTGTTGATTTGGGTGATTGCTGGTTTGAAGGTGTGCGTGGGATAGGTTGAGGTTGAGGGGACTGGGACTAGGTAGAGGAAGTTGGAGGGGGGAGGCTGGAGACAGGGACCATGGCTGCCCTCAGTGCAGAGGCCAGAGCCTGGAATGCTCTCTATTGGGCCACCATGCCAGAGTAAATGTCCTCCGGGTATGCATTTGTTTGTTGCAAATGCCTTTTGACACCCTGGATGGCATTCAGTATGGTTGACTGCCCAACAGTGAGGGATCTCAGAAGGTTAATAGCCTCCT
This sequence comes from Pleurodeles waltl, assembly GCF_031143425.1. NCBI lineage: Eukaryota > Metazoa > Chordata > Amphibia > Caudata > Salamandridae > Pleurodeles > Pleurodeles waltl. The sequence goes on along the minus strand of NC_090446.1, from coordinate 1,325,458,796 downwards.
CACTGAGGGCAGCAGGGCTGACGGGGGCAGGGCCTGAGGTGCCTTGGGAGAAGGAGATGCCCACCCTCCTGGGTGAAGGGGCATGGGAAACACACTGAGGGGCTGTTAGGAGGGTGGTGCTGGTACGGGGGTGGCAGCTGTACCTGTTGTTGGGGTGGGCAAAGAGGTGTCCGCCACCGAGAGGGAGCTTCCATCGGAGGAGAAGTCGCTATCGGTAGTGTCGCCTCCTATCTCTGTTGTGGTGCTCCCCTCGCCCTCCGTCTCACTGGTGCCCTCACCATCGGTGGATTCGGCCTCCAGGCCCATGTGGGATGCAGCTCCCTCTGTCGCCGGTGCCTCTGCTCCTCTGCCAGATGATGCTAATGCACACAAGGACAGGGTGACAAAACAAAAAGGGGGGGGGAGACAGAGGATACGCTTGGTCAATGCCAGCAACAACACTACGTTGTCATACACAACACACTGGGATCAGCCCTATGCACTAGGCCATGCACTACCAGTTACAATGCTAGTCACCAGCCCATGGGGTACATTGCCTAATGCCATCAGCTGCACACCTGAAATCAACAGGACCCTGCCCAGTAATAGATGGCCACTAACACTATTGGGGTTGGAGTGCTTCAGAGCCTGCTCAACAAGGGACCTACCCTGCCAGTTCACCCTGGCCTACGGGCACCCACAGCCCACATCCCCCACCCAGGTAAAACCTTAACGCGGGCAAAGTCATGATTCTTAATCTGCACTCCCCCGCTTGTGGCTGCTGTGATGCCTTCAAGTGCCCATCCAACTCTAGATAGGCCATCGCCAGGATGTGGAACATCAGGGGGTCAGGGTACGAGGGGCACCCCTTCCTCGTTGGGAGGTCAGCCCAGCTGGGCCTCCGCCGTCTTCCTTGCCCAGCGGCGCAGGTCCTCCCACCGTTTTGCGGCAGTGGGTGCTCTGCCTGTCAAAACCCCCAGGGTCCACACCTCCTTGGCGACGGCACGCCAAATACCCTTTTTCTGATGGGCGCTGACCTGCAGAAAAAATACAGCAGAAAAGGTATTAGTCATACCATCCGGACTGTTACACTCATGGCCCACAATATCCCTCCCATTCCCTTACGAACATACGTTGACCACCAGACATACAGCACTCTGCCCAGGACCCATCAGCCCCCCCCTACACGAGGCTTACACACACAGCAATCCCTACATTCATGGTCCACGCATCATACTCACAGTGTACTCACCTGTTTGTCTGGAGGACCATAGAGTAAAGTGTACTGAGTTAGGACCCCATCCACCAGTCTCTCCAACTCCTCCAAAGTGAAGGCGGGGGCCCTTTCCCCAGACACTTGAGCCATTGTCGCTTCCAGATACAAGTCACAGCAGCACTTGCAGAGTAGGTCCTCTCCTGTTGAAGGTCAGGTAGCAAGTGAGTGAACAGATAGAAAATGGCGGTCACGTCCGCTGCGTTATGTACCGTCACCGCCGGCGTACATCGCCATTGGCTCCTGGAACCCATAGGCCCCTATGATAACCAATACGAAGTTGCGTGGCAGTCATCGACCACCGACCGCAACGGCGCACAACGCCAGCGGAATTACCTCATTTCCACTTGTCTATCCTCACAGGTCAGGCAGCCGCCATTTCAGGGGGGCACAGGCCATGGCACCTAACTGTGTCACAGCAGACATTGGCAAATCAACTTACTCTCAAATTCACATACTGTTTCTGTAAAGGAAGAAATGCATTTTATTTTAACATATGTGTGAATATGACCCTCTGCTCACCTTTTTTCACCCTAGAGTTCAACCGCTGAGGATGAATAGGAGATGGAGACATCCCCCCGTGTGCAGACCCCTGGACCTGGCGACAATGGAGGACAGACACATTATCCTGACCTACAGACTTGATAGGGCCACATTCCAAGAACTGTGTGCCCAATTGGAGCCAGACCTGATTTCAGCCATCTGCCATCCCACAGGTATCCCCCCTCTAGTGCAGGTCCTGTCAGTGCTCCATTTCCTGGCAAGTGGTTCCTTCCAAGCGACAGTGGCCATGGCATCAGGGATGTCTCAGCCAATGTTCTCCAACGTGCTGACCAGGGTGTTGTCTGCCCTGCTGAAACACACGCACACCTACATTGTATTCCCCCAGGTGGATGATTTGGCCGCAGTGAAGGCGGACTTTTATGCCCTGGGACATATCCCCAATATTGGTGCAATTGATGGTACACATATTGCATTGCCCCTCCCCCCCCTCTCAGAGAAACAAACAAGTGTTCAGGAATAGAAAAAGCTTTCACTCTCTGAATGTGCAGATGGTGTGTTTGGCGGCCAGTACAACTCCCAGGTGAATGCCAAGGATCCTGGCTCTGTGCATAATGCCTTTATCTTGAGGAATAGCAGCATTCCATATGTGATGTCTCAACTCCAGAGACACCGGGTGTGGCTAATTGGTGAGCCCATGGTCCCCATCCAGTCGATGTAGGTATATGGGTGTGGGTTTGGCCCTAAGGGTGAGTGTGTGGCTAACAGGTATCCCTCGATATTTACAGGTGACTCTGGTTACCCCAACCTCTCATGGCTACTGACCCCAGTGTGGAATGCCACGACAAGGGGAGACGAAAGTTACAATGAGGCACATGGGCGAACAAGGAGGATAATTGAAAGAACCTTTGGCCTCCTGAAGGCCAGATTCCGGTGCCTCCATCTGACAGGTGGATCCCTGTACTACTCACCCAAGAAGGTGTGCCAGATCATTGTTGCATGTTGCACAACCTGGCCTTGAGACGCCAGGTGCCTTTTCTGCAGGACGATGAGCCTGGAGATGGTCTTGTGGCAGCGGTGGAGCCTGTGGACAGTGACGAAGAAGAGGCAGAGGAAGAAGATGTGGACAACAGGCGCACACTCATTCATCTCTATTTTCAGATATCTGTGCCCCACTCTGGCTCCTGGTGTGTTTACTGCGGCCCACTACAGGTTGCACCTCTGTTAATATTACAGTAGATTAGAAATGCAATGTTTACAGCTTGTTAAACAATTACATATTTCAATCAATTGACTTTTATTTGTTCCAAGGGTGTTTATTTAGGTGCTAATTAGTGGAGGGGGTGTTGCAATGGGCTGGGTTGCTGATGAAGGAAAGTCAAGGTTAGAGTCCAGTCTATTTGTATCACAGGTGCATTGTCCAAGGGGGCATAGGAAGTGGAGCAATGGCAGTTCAAGGTGGCCAGGGTGACAGAGTAGGACAGAAAGGTGACAATCCTGGTGGGGGTCTTGGCAATGTTCTCTGGCTTCCGCCTGGATTGCAGGGACATTTGCGGGGTGATTCTCCTTCTGCAGGGAGTGGGGTGCTGGTGGCCTGTTGGTCCTGTGGCGGGGCCTCCTGTCCATTAGCGCCAGCGGAGGTGGAGGGCTGTTCTTCGGTGTGGCTAGTTTCAGGGGCCCGTTGGTGTGCCACTGCCTCCCACATGGTGTTGGCCATGTCTGCCAGCACCCCTGCAATGGTGACCAGGTTGGTGTGGAGGTGTTTCAGGTCCTCCCTGATCCCGGGGTACTGTTCCTCCAGGAGCTGCTGGGTCTCCTGCAACTTGTACAGTATCTGGCCCATGGTCTCCTGGGAATGGTGGTATGATCCCAGGATCCCTGCAAGTGCCTCGTGGAGAGTGGGTTCCCTGGGCCTGCCCTCCCCCTGTCACACAGCAGTCCTCCCAGCTTCCCTGTTGTCCTGTGCCTCTGTCCCATGAACTGTGTGCCCACTGCCACTGACCCCAGGCCTCTGATTGTCTTGGGTTTGTGGGGTTGTCTAGGGTCCCTGTAGTGGTGGACACACTGCTGATTGACGTGTCCTGGGGACAGAGGTATGGGCCCGCTGGGTGGGTGCTGTGCTGGTGCTTCCCGAGGGGGGAGGCTCTGTGGTGGGTTGGGACTGTGGCAGGGTAACTGACTGTCCAGAGGTCCCTGATGGGCCAGGTTGGTCATCGGGATCCAGACGTGCAGAGCTGCTGTTATCACTGTGGGCCTCTTCTGGGGGGGGGACTGGATGTTGGTGGCACCTCCTTTCGGCTGACGTTGAGAGTGGGTCCTGTGGGGATGTAAATGCCGTGTTATTATATCTGTATGTGCCATCTTGTGCATAGATATTATTTCCCTCTATGGTTGTTATTAGCAAGGCAGCTTTGGCTTGTGTGAGTTGTAATTGGTTTGGCTAAGTGATTGTCACTAGTGTGCATGCTGTGGTGATGGGTGTCCATGCAGGTCTGTGATGGGTGTCCATGCATTGGTGTTGCATGCAGGGCTTGGTAATGGGATGGGTGGGTTGTGATAGTGGGGTATATGTGAGGTGGTGGAGTGACGGGCGTGAGGGTAGGGGTAGGAGTTTGTGATGGCATGCAGGTACGGTGGGGGAGATAGTGGTAAAGATTTGACTTACCAGAGTTCAGTCCTTCTGCTACTCCTGCAAGGCCCTCATGATGCATGATCGCCAAGACTTGCTCCTCCCATGTTGTTAGTTGTGGGGGAGGAGGTGGGGGTCCACCGCCAGTTCTCCGTACAGCTATCTGGTGTCTTGCAACCACGGAATGCACCTTCCCCTGTAGGGGGTCCCTTGTTCTGGGGTGCTGTCCCATGGCATTGACCCTGTCCACGACTCTCAGCCATAACTCCATCTTCCTAGCAATAGACGTCTGCTGCACCTGTGATCAGAATAGCTGAGGCTCTACCCGGATGATTTCCTCAACCATGACTCTTAGCTCCTCCTCAGAGAACCTGGGGTGTCTTTGGGGTGCCATGGGTGTAGTGTGAGTGGTATGTGTGAGGGTGTGTAGGGTGATGTGTTGGAGTTTGTGCTGTGAGGTGCGTGGATGGTGTATGGGTGATGGTGTTCTGTGGCTCTGAATTACTGGGTGCTCGTGGCTTGTTTCTCTCTCAGTTGTCAAATTCTTTGGGTCGTAAAGGGTTGTTGGTAATGTGGGTGTGTGTTTTATAGTGTTGTGGGTGTGTGGTTGTGGTGTGTGTATGTGTGTCAGGTGTTTGTAGTTTGAACTGTCCAATGTGGTGCTGTTTTGTTAGTGTGTGTGTATTATGAGGGCGGCGGTCTGTACTGCCAATGGTTTACCGCAGTTCAATGTCCGCTGCGGTGATTCTTGGGTCATGATGCTGTGGGCGTATTTCTGTTGGCGTAACAGTGTGGGTTTTGGTACCGCTAGTTTATCACTGACCTTTGGGCTGGCAGACTTGTGTGGGTGTCTGTATAGTGGCAGATTTCTCTGTGTGGGTCATAATATCCGTAGCAGTATACCGCCGCGGTCACAGTATGTTGGCGCCCGCCAGCAAGGCGGTAGGTGGCATTTACCACCAATGTTGTAATGAGGGCCCTAGTCTCCTAATGTGTTGTGTTCTATTTTTCACATATTGTTTTAAAAAGTGAAAGGAAAAAAGCCTTTCAAAATACTGGAAGAAAAGCAAGCACATACATTGTAAGTTCAATTGGTTCAATCTTTATAAATGGCATGGTTTATTTTTGGAATATGCTTCACTCAGGTAAATGAACATAATTTTAAAAGAATAAGGAAGTGTCAGAATGTAAAGCGAAACTCCAGCCAAGGACTAATTTACACTCCATAGGATTTAGCCATTTGGGCATCTGTAGTCACCCACCGAAGAGATTTATGGGCTCCCAGGAGAAGTGTCATGCTAAGTACTCCTTCTGCCTCAGATGATAGGTATTCCCTACCCTCAGCACTATAAAAGTCTATGCGTGCAAAATCTTGTGCGTTCATGCAATATATAGAATTCAGGAGATAAAACAAAAATTAACCCTTGAAGTCTGCTCTTCAGCCATACCCTAATCAAAATATACCTGTTGTTGTGCTTTATCAAACATGCTGAGAAGGTTGAGGAGTAACACAGAGCAGAGGGGGTATTTGAGCAAGGGTAGCAGCACTCTAATAGAATGCTGAATGAAAAAGTAAATATTTGTTATCTAAATGTGATCAGCGGAAGCATACAAATCAACCATTCAAAAGGATTGTAAAGAGGCTACTTCCAAGGGAGGGACAACCACAAGAAGAGGAGGGCAAGCCATTGAATAAGAAGCAAGTAAATGAGAGTGACAATAAGCTAACCAATGGTAAGCAATGAAAGGGCTGCAAGACCAGTATATATTCACAATAGGTCTTTTTTTACCAGACAGCTTGCATTGTCAGGTAGGCTCAGCCTAATAACCAGGACTGTTCAGCAAATTTGGGAGGCCCGGGTCACATTCATTTAGTAAAGAAATTACAAAACAATTAGCACCCTCCTAAATAATGCATGCTTTTGTTAAATTTCATCGAAATTTCAATTTTAAATGAGCATACAAGAAAAAATTAAAATGTGTGTATAAACGGCAGCCAAGCACTGATTGCCTCATTAATATTTTTTTTACTCTGATGAGATTTTTCCTCTGGCAGAATCACAAACTGTAGCTCAAATACTGCCATTCACACTTGGCCAAACAATGGTATTTTTTTTTTTAAACTGTGCCTCATTTCCCTTGAATGATCAATTTTGGAACCCAAGACATTATTCTGTTTATCAAGAGCACTGCACAAAAAGTAATCCTTATTCATACATTTAAACAGGGTATGTCTGCTACATGTATGATAATATCATTAACTATTTAACTCGGACACACCGAGTTCAGTCATTGCAACTTTGTAAGGGCATTGTTCTCTAAATGTTTATGACTTTATTTGGAAACTGCGGGTTTTAATAAATGTCACTAAGTTGGTTATTACAACCCTGGCGGTCGGTGTTAAAGCAGCGATAAGACCGCAAACAGGCCGGCGGTAAAAAAATTTAAATTACGACCGTGGCGGAAACCGCCAACAAAGACAGCCACTTTAACACTCCGACCGCCACAGCGGTACAAACAAACAGCACGGCGGTCACCGCCAACAGACAGGCGGAGGACAATGTACCGCCCACAGTATCACAACCTACCAATCCGCCACCTTTTTTCGGGGCGGATTCACCGCGGATAAAAACACTGCGGAAACAGGATTCCGAAGGGAAAATGCTCACCTCTACACACCCCATGAGGAACAAGGACACCATGGACCCGGAACTCCAAATTCTTCCTGCAATAGTCTTCCTGCTCCTCTACCAGGAGCATGAACGCCGGCGGCGAAGACCACGGTGAGTACTGCACCTATGACACAGGGGAGGGGGGACGGAAAAAACAGGGACACGCACACGCAACACCCCCACCCCCACCCTCACCCACTACAACACACACACTAATACATATTTATACATGATAGTTACACCCCCCCATCTCCCCCGGAAGAATGCAAAGACAATAGAAAATTAGTGTAACCATTGTAATATAATAAAATCAAGTAGGCAAAAATATATATATACACCATTAACAAAATATACACCAAGCATAGTAGTCCAGGTACTGCTCCAATTAAGTCTGTGGAACACTGGGCCCACACGGTATGGGCGAGGCCCACACAAGATCCCCAACCATGACGGAGAGAACACTGCAGGGGCATCAGAGAGCAAGAAAACAGGCACCTCAGGGGGAGGGAAAGGGGTGGAACCTCAGCCGCTTGAGTGCACGACGCCAAATCCACGAGGGGGCCACATGCCCAATGTTCAATCCTGGGGAGTGCAAAGCCACAGTCTCTCAAGTCTCTCCAGTGGGTGGGTTGCCCGCTGTTCAATCCTGGGGAGTGGAAGCCACAGTCTCTCAAGTCTCTACAGTGGGTGGTTTGCCCACTGTTCCATCCTGGGGAGTGCAAAGCCACAGTCTCTCAAGTCTCACAAATGGGTGGTCTGCCCACTGCTTTATCCTGGGGAGTGCAAAGCCACAGTCTCTCAAGTCTCTACAGTGGGTGGTTTGCCACTGTTCAATCGTGGGGAGTGCAAAGCCACAGTCTCTCAAGTCTCTACAGTGGGTGGGTTGCCCACTATTCCATCCTGGGGAGTGCAAAGCCACAGTCTCTCAAGTCTCACAAGTGGGTGGTATGCCCACTGCTTTCTCCTGGGGAGTGCAAAGCCACAGTCTCTCAAGTGGATAACAGTCTCCACTGGTTCTGGAGGGGGTCTTGTGCCCGGAGTGCTTCATCCTGCTAAGGACAGAGGTAGGGGATGGATTTCTCCACTGGTTCTGGAGGGGGCATGGTGCCCAGAGTGCTTCATCCTGCTAAGGACAGAGGTAGTGGATGGATCTCTCCACTGGTTCTGGAGGGGGCCTTGTGCCCAGAGTGCTTCATCCTGCTAAGGACAGAGGTAGTGGATGGATCTCTCCACTGGTTCTGGAGGGGGCATGGTGCCCAGAGTGCTTCATTCTGCCCGTGACGGACTCAGTAGCGTCAGTGCACTTGGCGCTCATGGGCCAGCGGTGCTTGATACGGCGGTGCCCTGTTCAGCGGTGCTTGATACGGCGGTGCCCTATTCAGCAGTGCTTGAGACGGCGGTGCCCTGTTCAGCGGTGCTTGAGACGGCGGTGCCCTGTTCAGCAGTGCTTGAGACGGCGGTGCCCTGTTCAGCGGTGCTTAAGACGGCGGTGCCCTGTTCAGCGCTGCTTGGAGCGGCGGGCTCCTTTGCAGTGACTCAGCTGCTGGCGGTCCTTCATGTCCGAGCGGGGCTTGTGCTGGCGGTCCTTCATGGCCCAGCGGGGCCTGTGCTGGCGGTCCTCTCTGTCCCAGCGGGGCTTGTGCTGGCGGTCCTCTCTGTCCCAGCGGGGATGACAGCTGTGGCTTCCAGGGCAGCAGGGCTGGTGCTGGCGGTGGCCTCCTGGGCAGATGGGCTGGTGCTGGCGGTGGCCTACTGGGCAGATGGGCTGGTGCTGGTGGTGGCCTCCTGGGCAGCAGGGCTGGTGCTGGCGGTGGCCTCCTGGGCAGCAGGGCTGGTGCTGGCGGTGGCCTCCTGGGCAGCAGGGCTGGTGCTGGCGGTGGCATCCTGGGCAGCTGGGCTGGTGCTGGCGGTGGCCTCCTGGGCAGCAGGGCTGGTGCTGGCGGTGGCATCCTGGGCAGCTGGGCTGGTGCTGGCGGTGGCCTCCTGGGCAGCAGGGCTGGTGGCGGTGGCCTCCTGGGCAGCAAGGCTGGTGGCGGTGGCCTACTGGGCAGCGGGGATGATGGCGGTCTTCTCCGCCATGCTGCTCTTCCCAGACTTGCTGAGTTTCTTGTGCCCCTTCCCAACCTTGGAAGGTGTCGCAGCTGACTCCACACTCCCACCTGTGCCCCTGGGAGCGGCTTTGGTGGCTGGAGTCTTCCCCCTCTCCCGCCGGGCACTGGCCAACTTCTGATGCTTGACAGGTGGGGTACTCTCTGTGCTGTGGCTCCGTGCCACACTGGCTGCCCTGGTGGCCGGTGCAATCCAGATTCCGGTGACTACAGGCGCCACTGGTCCCGGAGATGTTGTGGCTGAGGTGCTAGTTCGGGACCTAGGAGATGGACGTGGTGGGGGAGGTGTGGGAAAGAGGTCAAGGTTGGACAGGAAAAGTTTTTTGGAGACATTGGGACGGGTAGCTGGAGGGGGTTTGGGAGTGGAGGAAGAGGTGGTGGTTGTATGAGGTGTGCGTTTGCTGACTTTGGGTGAAGGTGCATGCGCTGGAGGCTGTTGTGAGGTGGATGGCTGTTGGCTGGGTGTGTGCCTGCACTTGTGTATCTTGGGAGGGGGTGTCGCAGACACACTGGGAGAGGACACAGGGGACGTGTGAATGGTAGTGGGGGTGGTGACTGCACATGAGCGGGGTGTGGTGGTGGGTGTGCTGGTGATGGTAGTAGTGGCTGTAGAGGTAGTGCATGCAGGTGTGAGTGTAGACGAGACTGGGAGGGAGGAGGGAGACGACAAGGAGGGGGACACAGTGGAGGCAGTGGATGTTGGTGTGTCTGCATGGGTATGATGCTTGCGTGAGTGCCTGTGGGATGTGTGGTGCTTATGTTTGCCTGAGCTTACCTTGTGTGTCGACATGTGTGCATGCTGGTCTAGAGGTGTGCTTGGGATAGGCTGGTGTACAGGGGATTGGTCTGGGTGGAGGAAGTTGGAGGGGGGAGGCTAGACACAAGGACAATGGCTGCCATCAGTGCTGAGGCCAGAGTCTGAAAAGCTCGCTGAAGGGCCACCTGACCAGAATGAATGCCCTCCAGGAATGCATTTGTTTGTTTCACCTGCCTTTCTACACCCTGGATTGCTTTCAAAATGGTAGACTGCCTAACAGTGAGGGACCTGAGGAGGTCAATGGCCTCCTCACTGAGGGCAGCAGGGGTGACTGGGGCAGGGCCTGAGGTGCCTGGGGCGAAGGTGATGCCCACCCTCCCGGGTGAGCGGGAACGGGGCAAAGGCTGAGGGGCTGCTGGGAGGGCGGTGCTGGAAGGGGGGGGTGGCGGCTGTACCTGTAGATGGGGGTGGCACAGATGTTGCCGCCACCACAAGGAGCCCCCATCAAAGGACAAGTCTGTGTCACTGGTCTCAGCTCCTGTCCCCGCCGCGGAGCTCCCCTCGCCCTCCGTCCCACTAGTGAAGTCTGATTCCGTAGTGTGGCCCTCCATGGCCATGTGGGATGCAGCCCCCTCGTGCTCCGGTGCCACTGCTCCTCCGTCTGATGATGTTAATGCACACAAGAACAGGGAGATCACAAAAAGGGGGGGGGGGACGACAGAAGAAAGACATGTTGAGTGCATGCATTACCGCTACCGTTGGCGGACACGACAGACACAGAAGCCCCCTGCACTACGCCGTGCTGTTGGGCTCCACTGTTCAATTCCTGGGAAATGTCCTGCTAGGCTATGGACGACATCTGCACAGATGGATGACACAGGGGCATGACTAGGTGTAGTTGGCACTCTACAGAGGTGCGGTGGGGTGCCACATGGCCTGCCTTACGGAGGGACCTTGCCTACGGAACGCGCCATGGCCTAGGGAAACCCACAGCCCACCTCCCCCACCCAGACCCCTCCACTGCACGCAAAATCAGCAGAATGAGAGTGTACTCACCCCCTTGTGGCTGCTGTGATGCCCTCAAGCGCCCATCCAACTCCGGGTACGCCACCGCCAGGATCCGGAACATCAGGGGGGTCATGGTGCGATGGGCATCCCTCCCACGTTGGGAGGCCATCCCAGGCTGAGCCTCCGCTGTCTTCTTGCTCCAGCGGCGAATGTCCTCCCATCTTTTCTGGCAGTGGGTGCTCCATCTGTGGTAGATCCCCAGGGTCCGGACGTCCTTGGCGATGGCACGCCAAATATATTTTTTCTGGTGGGCGCTGACCTACATGAGTTGTACAGGGGGAAGAGAAACTTATTACCAACTGCACCGTCAAAGTGATTGGCCCCCATCCCTACCCTTGCCATGTGGCACATGCACTCACCGTCGTTTCATGCATGCCGCACTCTCCCCCCTTCCTTCTTCCATGCACCCCTCTCCACACAGGCATGGCCCATACAGCATGCTCCCAGTGTACTTACCTGTTTGTCTGGATGACCGTAGAGTAGCGTGTACTGGGGGAGGACCCCATCCACGAGTTTCTCCAACTCCTCCGATTTGAAGGCAGGGGCCCTTTCCCCAGACACTCTAGCCATTGTCTCTTCCAGACCGAGGTCGCAGCAGCACTTGCAGTGTAGGTCCTCTCTTGTCGAAGATCAGGTATCGAGTGATTAATATAGAAAATGGCGGTCACGTCTGCGGCGGTGCGTGCCGTCACCGCTGGCGTACATCGTCATTGGCTCCTGGGACCCATAGGGTCCAATGTTAACCAATGCAGCACTGCGCCGCGGTCTTCGACCGCCTAGCGCGACGTGTACAACGCCAGCGCAGTTACCTCACATCCCATTGTCCCACTTTAGAGGTCAGGCAGCCGCCATATCAGGGGCCCACATGGCTTCATTTTCAACTGCGTCACACATACCTAGGCCTAGACTCAACACACATACAGGCCACTTTTTAGATTATGATTGGTGTTCTGTGTAACCTGGGGGTACGTACCTCTGAGTAGTTTGACCCTGTGCTCGCTGTTGTCCTTCATGGGCACCGTCTGCTGGGACATGTGAGGAGATGGCGGCATCCTCCGGTGTACCGACCGTTGGTGGACCTGTCGACAATGGAGGAAAGACATGTGATTATCACATACAGGCTTGACCGTGCCACAATCCAGGAACTGTGTACCCAGTTGGAGCCAGACCTGATGTCAGCTATCTGCCATCCCACAGGAATCCCCCCTCAAGTGCAGTTGCTGTCAGTACTCCATTTCCTTGCAAGTGGGTCATTTCAAACAACAGTGGCCATAGCATCAGGGATGTCCCAGCCCATGTTTTCCAACGTGTTGTCCAGAGTGTTGTCTGCCCTGCTGAAACACATGCGGAGCTACATCGTTTTCCCTCAGGTGGAGGATTTGCCTACAGTGAAAGGAGACTTCTATGCCCTGGGACATATCCCCAACATCATAGGTGCCATTGATGGGACCCATGTGGCTTTGGTACCCCCCCACAGGAGTGAACAGGTGTACAGAAACCGGAAGAGTTATCATTCGATTAATGTACAGATGGTATGTTTGGCCGACCAGTACATCTCCCATGTGAATCCCAAGTTCCCTGGCTCAGAGCATGACGCCTACATCCTGCGGAATAGCAGCATCCTTTATGTGATGGGTCAACTCCAGAGGCACTGTGTGTGGCTATTAGGTGAGCACCTGGAAGCTAGTCAGTGTGAATGTTTGTCTGGGCCTGGGGATATCCCTCCAGGTTAGTGTGTGTCTAACAGTTGTCCCTCGGCATTTGCAGGTGACTCTGGTTACCCCAACCTCTCATGGCTACTGACCCCTGTGAGGAATCCTAGGACAAGGGCAGAGGAACGCTGCAATGAGGCCCATGGGCAAACTAAATGGTTAGAGCGGCAGACCCTGAAGCAGAGATCTGGCTCAAGACCAGGGTTCAAGTCCCGCTTCGGCAGGTCTTGGGCTCAATTCCCCTTGACCAGATAATTCTTGCCTCGGTGCCTAATCTAATTCATGGGTCCCACTCTGCAACTCTGGGCAATAGCTTGCTTAATCTCCACAACGGCCCCAACAGCGCTTGGATGCCTGGCTTCACCCTGGGGGTGCTCAGGAGTGGGCGCCTCACAGGGAAAAGCCAGGAGGGGTTCCATAGCGGTATGAGTACAGCGCCTTCAGACCCTAACGGGTGAGTAGTGCGCTATACAAGTGCTAATTTACATTTACATTTACATCTAGTGGACCTTCGGCCTCCTGAAGGCCAGGTTTAGGTGCCTCCATATGACAGGTGGATCCCTATTCTACTCACCAAAGAAGGTGTGCCAGATCATCGTGGCCTGCTGTATGCCTCACAACTTGGCTTTGCGACAACAGGTGCCTTTTCTGCAGGAGGATGGTCCAGATGGCGGTGTTGTTGCAGCTGTGGAGCCTGTGGATAGTGAAGACGAGGAAGCAGAGGAAGAAGACATGGACAACAGGGACTCGGTGATCCAGCAATATTTCCAGTGAAACACAGGTAAGAATACAAACCTGCGTACTACATGTACTTAAACACTACTACCTCTCTACTGTCTGTCGTTTTCACCCAGTGTATGGTCACTGAGTTGTCACTTTCCCTTACGATTTCCCAGATCTGGGTCCCACTGTGTGACATCTGCTTTGATTCCTCATGGACTAGAGCTGTGTGACATAGGTATGTTGACATTACAAATGAAAGAGCTTTTTGCCACAGTAATTGCTAATACGGTATTCCGAAATCACAGACTGACTCCAGATTGTTTTGTGCTTTAAGAGTGTTTATTTTAGTGCTCAAAATTGGAGGGGGTAGCAAAATGGTGAGGGGTGATGGTGGAGGAATGTCCATGGCAGAGTCCAGTCTATTAGTCTCACAGGTGCATTGCCCAAATGGGCATAGGAAGTGGAGCTGGGGCAGTTTAAGGATAGACAGGGTGACAAAGTGGGACAGTAGGATGACAATCAGGGTGGTCTCATTTCTTGGCGGGGGTCTTGGCATCGTTCTCTGTCTTGTTCCTGGATCTCAGGGACCGTTTGCGAGGTGGTTCTCCCTCTGCAGGGGGTGGGGTGCTGGTGTGGTGGTCCTGTGGCGGTGCCACCTGTCCACTAGAGCCGGCGGAGGTGGTGGGCAGTTCATCGTCCAGGCTAGTGTCAGGGTCCCCTTGTAGTGCCACAGTGTCCCTCCTGGTTTTGAGTACTTCCTTCAGCACCCCTACGATGGTGCCCAGGGTGGAATTGATGGTTCTGAGTTCCTCCCTGAAGCCCATATACTGTTCCTCCTGCAGGCGCTGGGTCTCCTGAAACTTGGCCAGTACCGTTGCCATCGTCTCCTGGGAGTGGTGGTAGGCTCCCATGATGGAGGAGAGGGCCTCGTGGAGAGTGGGTTCCCTGGGCCTGTCCGCCCCCTGTCGCACAGCAGCCCTCCCAGTTCCCCTGTGTACCTGGGCCTCCGTCCCCTGGACCGTGTGCCCACTGCCACTGCCCCCAGGTCCCTGTTGTTGTTGGGGTGGTGGGTTAGCCTGGGTTCCCTGTAGTGGTGGACACACTGCTGATTGATGTGTCCTGGGGATGGAGGTATGGGCCCGCTGGGTGGGTGCTGTGCTGGTGTTTCCAGAGGGGGGAAGCTCTGTGGTGGCCTGCGACTGGGTGTGGGGAACCAACTGTACCGAGGTCCCAGATGGGCCGGGCTGGTCATCTAGATCCAGTTGGACAGAGCTGCTGTCATCACTGTGGACCTCTTCTGTTGGTGGTGTGGACATGTGTTGTCCCTCCTGTTCGGTGACGTTGGGTAGGGGTCCTGCAGGGGTATAAAAGGATGTTTATTACATCTGTGTGTGGCATGGTGTGCAATGGGTAGGTGACCGTGTACCCCAGTGCTTGCATTCTTGTGTGGGACCTTGTGTGTTGATGGTTTAGGGGGGTGTATGGGTATGTGCAGTGGGCATGCTTTAGTGATGGGTGTCCATGCTTTGTTGTTGCATGCAGGGCTTGGGGTTAGGATGTGTGGTTTGTGATGTTGGGACATTTGTGAGGAATAGGAGTGATGGGGTGAGGGTGGGGGTATGTGCTGGCATGCAGGTAGGGTGGGGGATATAATAGTTAAGATTTGACTTACCAGAGTCCATTCCTCCACCTACTCCTGCGAGGCCCTCAGGATGCAGAATCGCCAAGACCTGCTTCTCCCATGTTGTTAGTTGTGGGGGAGGAGGTGGGGGTCCGTCGCCAGTCCGCTGAACTGCCAGGTGGTGTCTTGAGACCACGGAACGCACCTTCCCCCGTAGGTCGTTCCACTTCTTCCTGATGTCCTCCCGATTTCTTGGGTGCTGTCCCACTGCGTTGACCCTGTCCACTATTCTTCGCCATAGCTCCATCTTCCTTCCTTGCAATGGAGGTGTGCTGCACCTGTGCTCCGAATAGCTGTGGCTCTACCCGGACGATTTCCTCCACCATGACTCTGAGCTCCTCCTCCGAAAACCTGGGGTGTCTTTGCCGTGCCAAGGGGTGGTGTAGGTGATGTGTGGGGTGGTGTGTGTGGTGATAAGTGTGCTGATATATAGTGGTGTGTAGTGTGAGGTGCGTGGAAGTTATGTGGGTGATGGTGTTGTGTGCCTGTGGATGCTAGTATTGTTGATGGTGGTGTCTCTCTCTGGCCTTCGTTCGTGATTTTTGGTCTTAGGGGTTTGTGGGTGATGTGGGTGTGTGTTATATATTGTTTTGGGTGTGTGGGAGTGGTGTGTGTATGTGTATCAGGTGTGTGTATTTTGAATTGTCCAATGTGGCAGTGTTTTGTAGATGTGTGTGTATTTTGAGCGCGTCGGTGTGTACCGCCAATGGAATACCGCGGTTGAAATACCGCTGCGTGGATTCATCTGTAGTGATAGTGTGGGCGTATTTCTGTTGGCGTGACGGTGGAGGTTTTGTTTTCTCCAGTTTATCACTGACCTTTGGTGTGGCGGACTTGTGTGGGTGTCTGAATTTTGGCGGATTCCGTGCTGGGGGTCATAATGGCTGTGACGGTTTTCCGCGGCCGCGGCGGTGTGTTGGCGGTCTTCTGCACGGCGATAAGCGGCTTTTACTGCCAATGTTTTCATGACCGCCTAAGTGTGGCAATGGAGTCTAAAATATTTCTCTTAAACACAGATAGCAAGGGAATAATTGAGTATCTATCAATTCTAAATAGGCCTGCCTTATTCTGTTTTCTGTTGTAAGATGTAGGTGATAGTTCTTGGGTGTGGCCCTCTCTGCAGCATCATCCCTAAACTTTCTGCCTTCACCCACCTGTTTCCCAAACATGTTTTTGTTGCATTTTAGAACTCTGTGCACTTTACCACTGCGAACCAGTGGTGAATGACTTGTGCTCTCTCTCCCTTAAGCATGGTGAAACTGGCTTACAACCAATTGGCACATTTAATTGTACACCCCTAGTCAAATGTACCCAGGACCTGTTAATTAAATGCTACTAGTGGTCCTGCAGGACTGAGTGTGCCAACCACTTAGGTCGTCTTTTTAAACATGTCTCAGGTCTGCCATTGCAGCCTCTGTGTGCAGTTTTAAGCTGCTATTTCAACATGACAAAATAAACATTTAGCTAATCCTAAACCTTCCTTTTTTAATACAAACAAGTCACCCCTAGTGTGGGTCTTAAACAGCCCATAGGGGAGGCTGAAATGTATTTAAAAAGTTGGGCATGTAGTTTTAGGCTTTACATGTCCTGGTAGTGAAAAACTCTTACATTTGTTTTTCACTACTACAAGGCCTACCTCTCTCATAGGATAAAATTGGGTTATATTATTACAATTAATAAGTGATCACTTTCAATTGGGAGCAAGTAGGAAGCTTGAGTTTGGTGTCTAAAGAATTGTAATTCTAAACCCCCTGTAATGGTAAAGTTGGGTTTTAACTTACAGTTCTAAAAACGCCACTTTTAGAAAGTTGGCATTTTCTTGTCCCGACCATTTGGTGCTTACAGCCTGTATACTGGGTCACATGACTAGGTGCAGCTGGCATCTGGTATTTGAGTATTGCTCCTAGACAGTTGGCCAAAGTGGGATAGGTGTTGGCAGGAGGGATGACTTGAATGGGGGATGAGCTACCACATTTGCACATCACAAAGACTGCCTGGGCCCACTCACAAAGGGTTTCACACTAGTTGTTTGTGCCCCAGACAAGCTGGGAGCAGGGCAGAGAGGCAGGAAACTCCAAACACTTCTGTAGGGGGAGGATTCTGGAGGTTTCTCCCCTTGAAGTGGGCATGACGTATAACTAGTGAACCCTAAGACTCAACCCTTCTGTACACAGCTGGACCTGTTTAATAATCAGAAGAAGGACTGCTGGGCTGCTCTGCTGCAAGAAATACTGCTACTCTGCTGCCCTGCTGCCTGAGTGAGAAGGACTGGACCTGAATTTTGAACCCAGGACCACCAGAATGACTCCACTGGCTAGTTCGTTGGATTTCTGATCAAAGTCTCAGGGACAGAAAAGGCTGCAACTCTCTTGAACTCTGCACCTGGACTCTGCCAGCTGTGAGTCCAAACTCCCAAAGTGGTGCCCCTCTTGTCCAGGACCCATGGAAGTGGAGATATAGGTGCCTTCCCAGCCCCGCTTCAAACAATTTGGTGAGAAGCAAAGCAAAGCCCCGCAAAGCCTAGCTGCAGAGCTACAAGCTTCATGGGAACCAATGCTGAGTGAAGCGTAGCCCTGCAGAGCCTGGCTGCACAGCTGCCAGCCTCAACAGAATCAATGCTAAGTGACACAAAGCTTAGCTAAGCCTCGCCGCCTGAGGAAGCCCATTAGAACTGAATTGATGCAAAGCCTTGCCACATAGCTTCATCAGAACCAATGCAGCGTGATCAACCCGATGCAGACCTCATACCGCTGACCTCGCAGCTCCTCAGAACCAAAGCCGGATGATGCAAAGCCTTGCAAAACAACACCATGCAGACCACACAACAGAATTTAAGTTACTTTGTTCAGTGGGCCTAACTTGGTCCCTGTAGCCTGCCAACGCTCCATCGAGGTAAGCCTAATGTTGTGACTTTGCCCAGATCTTGTGAATTTGTCCCGGTCCGGCATGACCAGATACTCAGAGTTGGCACATAGGGGGTGATTCTAACCCTGGCGGTCGGTGATAAAGCGGCGGCCAACCCGCCAACAGGCCGGCGGTCCAAAAAATGGAATTCTGACCCTGGCGGGAACTGCCAACACAGCCCGCCACATTAACACTCCGACCGCCAGGGCGGGACCGACAAACAGCGCGGCGGTCACCGCCAACAGACAGGCGGCAGACAATGTACCGCCCACACTATTATGACCGGCCAATCCGCCACCTTTTCCGGGGCGGGAGCACCGCCGATAAAAACACGGCGGAAACAGACTACGAACGGGAAAACGCGCACCTCTACGCACTCCACGAGGAAGGAGGACAGCATGAACCCAAATTAAACATCCTACCTGCTCTCGTCTACCTTCTCATCTACCACGAGTACGAACGCCGGCGCAGACGACAACGGTGAGTACTGCACCTACGACACAGGGGAGGGGGGAGGACGAAAGGTTACGTGCACACACATACGCGATACACCCACCCCCCCAAACCATGTACACACCAATGCAGAGCAACAAGTCACAGTGACACCACCCAAACCCCCGTAAAAAAAGCAAGGACATTATTAAATTGTGACTCGAAATTTATGGGAAATAAAAACCACTGATAAGTCATGGTCAAATAGCAATAACAATTAAAAAAAAACAATTCAATATCCAGTGCATACGATAAACCGAGGCAATAAGTCCTGCACATCTAATGATATTCCAAGTGTCCGTGATCCAAAGTGTATCAACACAAGGGCAAAGCCCACACAGGAGACCTGAGTCCTTTGGAGAGAACACTGCAGGGGCATCTGATGTAAAAACTACAGGCACCTCAGGGGGAAGGGAAGGGGGGGGGGCACCACAGCCACATGAGTCCACGACGCCAGATCCACGAAGGGGCCACCATGCCCACTGTGCCATCCTGGGGAGTGCAAAGCCACAGTCTCTCAAGTCTCTACAGTGGGTGGCTTGCCCACTCGGCCATCCTGGGGAGTGCAAAGCCACAGTCTCTCAAGTCTCTACAGTGGGTGGCTTGCCCACTGTGCCATCCTGGGGAGTGCAAAGCCACAGTCCATCAGGTGGATAACAGTCTCCACCGGTCAAGGAGGAGGCATGGTGGGCACAGTGAACCGTGAACAGTAGCTCAAGACAGATCCGGCACTGTCATTGTGCCAGTGGCGCTTGAGACGGCGGGGCCCAGCGGAGCGGTGCTTGAGACGGCGGGGCCCAGCGGAGCGGTGCTTGAGACGGCGGGGCCCAGCGGAGCGGTGCTTGACAGGAAGGGCCCAGCGGAGCGGTGCTTGAGACGGCGGGGCCCAGCGGAGCGGTGCTTGAGACGTCGGGGCCCAGCGGAGCGGTGCTTGAGACGGGGGGTCCAGCGGAGCGCTGCTTGACAGGAAGGGCCCAGCGGAGCGGTGCTTGAGACGGCGGGGCCCAGCGGAGCGGTGCTTGAGACGGTGGGGCCCAGCGGAGCGGTGCTTGACAAGAAGGGCCCAGCGGAGCGGTGCTTGAGACGGCGGGGCCCAGCGGAGCGGCGCTTGACAGGAAGGGCCCAGTTCAGCGGTGCTTGAGACGGCGGGGCCCAGCGGAGCGGTGCTTGAGACGGCGGGGCCCGGCGGGGCCCAGCGGAGCGGTGCTTGAGACGGCGGGGCCCAGTGGAGCGGTGCTTGACAGGAAGGGCCCAGCGGAGCGGTGCTTGAGACGGCGGGGCCCAGCGGAGCGGTGCTTGAGACGGCGGGGCCCAGCGGAGCGGTGTTGACAGGATGGGCCCAGCGGAGCGGTGCTTGAGATGGCGGGGCCCAGCGGAGCGGTGCTTGAGACGGCGGGGCCCAGCGGAGCGGTGCTTGACAGGAAGGGCCCAGCGGAGCGGTGCTTGAGACGGCGGGGCCCAGCGGAGCGGTGCTTGAGACGGCGGGGCCCAGCGGAGCGGTGCTTGACAGGAAGGGCCTAGTTCAGCGGTGCTTGAGACGGCGGGGCCCAGCGGAGCGGTGCTTGAGACGGCGGGGCCCAGCGGAGCGGTGCTTGACAGGAAGGGCCCAGTTCAGCGGTGCTTGAGACGGCGGGGCCCAGCGGAGCGGTGCTTGAGACGGCGGGGCCCAGCGGAGCGGTTCTTGACAGGAAGGGCCCAGTTCAGCGGTGCTTGAGACGGCGGGGCCCAGCGGAGCGGTGCTTGACAGGAAGGGCCCAGTGGAGCGGTGCTTGAGATGGCGGGGCCCAGCGGAGCGGTGCTTGACAGGAAGGGCCCAGTTCAGCGGTGCTTGAGATGGCGGGGCCCAGCGGAGCGGTGCTTGAGACGGCGGGGCCCAGTGGAGCGGTGCTTGACAGGAAGGGCCCAGCGGAGCGGTGCTTGAGATGGCGGGGCCCAGCGGAGCGGTGCTTGACAGGAAGGGCCCAGCGGAGCCGTGCTTGAGACGGCGGGGCCCAGCGGAGCGGTGCTTGAGACGGTGGGGCCCAGCGGAGCGGTGCTTGACAGGAAGGGCCCAGCGGAGCGGTGCTTGAGACGGCGGGGCCCAGCGGAGCGGTGCTTGACAGGAAGGGCCCAGTTCAGCGGTGCTTGAGACGGCGGGGCCCAGCGGAGCGGTGCTTGACAGGAAGGGCCCAGCGGAGCGGTGCTTGAGACGGCGGGGCCCAGCGGAGCGGTGCTTGAGACGGCGGGGCCCAGCGGAGCGGTGCTTGACAGGAAGGGCCCAGCGGAGCGGTGCTTGAGACGGCGGGGCCCAGCGGAGCGGTGCTTGACAGGAAGGGCCCAGCGGAGTGGTGCTTGAGACGGCGGGGCCCAGCAGAGCGGTGCTTGACAGGAAGGGCCCAGCGGAGCGGTGCTTGAGACGGCGGGGCCCAGCGGAGCGGTGCTTGACAGGAAGGGCCCAGCGGAGCGGTGCTTGAGACGGCAGGGCCCAGCGGAGCGGTGCTTGACAGGAAGGGCCCAGTTCAGCGGTGCTTGAGACGGCGGGGCCCAGCGGAGCGGTGCTTGACAGGAAGGGCCCAGCGGAGCGGTGCTTGAGACGGCGGGCCCAGCGGAGCGGTGCTTGAGACGGCGGGGCCCAGCGGAGCGGTGCTTGACAGGAAGGGCCCAGCGGAGCGGTGCTTGAGACGGCGGGGCCCAGCGGAGCGGTGCTTGACAGGAAGGGCCCAGCGGAGCGGTGCTTGAGATGGCAGGGCCCTGTTCAGCGGTGCTCTTCTGCACGGCGGGGCCCTGTTCAGCGGTGCTCTTCTGCACGGCGGGGCCCTGTTCAGCGGTGCTCTTCTGCACGGCGGGGCCCTGTTCAGCGGTGCTCTTCTGCACGGCGGGGCCCTGTTCAGCGGTGCTCCTCTGCACGGCGGGGCCCTGTTCAGCGGTGCTCTTCTGCACGGCGGGGCCCTGTTCAGCGGTGCTCCTCTGCACGGCGGGGCCCTGTTCAGCGGTGCTCCTGTGCACGGCGGGGCCCTGTTCAACGGTGCTCTTCTGCACGGCGGGGCCCTGTTCAGCGGTGCTCCTCTGCACGGCGGGGCCCTGTTCAGCGGTGCTCTTCTGCACAGCGGGGCCCCGTTCAGCGGTGCTCCTCTGCACGGCGGGGCCCTGTTCAGCGGTGCTCTTCTGCACGGCGGGGCCCTGTTCAGCGGTGCTCGTCCAGTAGGTCAAGGGAGCCAGACCTGGCCTGGACTCCCTGCTCAGTCGCCCTCCGACCGTGCTGTTGCTGGACCCTTCGGTGACGGAGTCCTGGGCCCTTTGGTGTTCTTCCTAACACCCGGGATGGGGCTTGTGGGCCCCTCCTGCTCCGCGCTCCTGCTGGCTGACTTTTCCGCCCTGCTGCCCTTTCGCTCCTTAGATGGGGCTCTCGGGCCCTTGCCTCCCCTAGATGTTGTGGCTGGTGAAGTGGGCGAACTTTGCTCCTTGGGGGCAGCCGTGTCAGTTCTCTCACGGCGGCCCTTTAGCTTCCTGGACCTCTTGCCTGGTGGGGGGCTGGCTGTCCCCTTGCTGCTGATTGAAGTGTCACTGCTGGCAAAGGGTGGGCTCCAGAACCCATGCACCACAGTGACACTCAAAGCTGGGCTGGTGGTGGCTGAGGTGCTCTTGGGACTCTTTGCAGATGGAGGGGGTGGGTCAGTGGAGGGAAAGAGGTCAAGATTAGCAAGGAAAACTTTCTTAGGACCAAGGTAAAAGGTAGGAGAAGTGGTGATGGGAGTGGAGGAAGAGGATGTGGTTGTAGGAGAGTCAGGTGTGCTGTCTTTGGGTGCAGGTGCTTGTGCTGGAGGCTGTCGTGAGGTGGATGGCTGTTGGGTGGGTGTCTGCCTGCATTTGTGTGTCTTGGAAGAGGGGGTGACAGACACAGTGGGAGAGGACACAGGGGACGTGTAAATGGTAGTGGGGGTGGTGACTGCACATGTGCGGACTGGACTGGAGGGTGTGCTGGTGATGGAAGCACTGGCTGATGGTGGTGTGCATGCAGGTGTGAGTGTAGACGTCACAGGGAGGGAGGAGGGAGACGAGGAGGAGGGGGACACAGAGGTGGTAGTGACTGTTGGAATGTCTGCATCTGGGTGTTGCTTGCGTGAATGCTTGTGGGTTCTGTGGTGCTTGTGTCTGGATGAGCTGCCCTTGGGTGTTGAGGTGTGTGCAGGCTGGTCTGATGGTGTGGATGGGATAGGCTGAGGAACAGGAGACAGAGACAGGCTGGAGGCAGTCAGAAGAGGGAGGCTGGAAACAGGGACAATGGCTGCCGTCAGTGCTGAGGCCAGAGCATTGAACGATCGTTGATGGGCAGCCTGACCCGAATGAATGCCCTCCAGGTAGGCATTGCTCCGATGCACCTCCCTTTCTACCCCCTGGATGGCATTCAAAAGGGTAGTCTGCCCAACAATGATGGTCCTCAGGAGGTCAATGACCTCCTCACTGAGGGCAGCAGGGGTAACAGGGGCAGGGGCTGAGGTGCCTGGGGTGAAGGAGACGCCCGCCTTCCTGGGCGAGCGGGCACGGAGCGTAGGCTGAGGGGCTGCTGGGAGGGCGGGGCTGGTGCGCTGGGTGGCGGCTGTACCTGTAGAGGCGGGGGGCCCGGATGTTGCCGCCACCGCTAGGGAGCTCCCATCCGAGGACGTGTCGCTGTCGCTGGTGTCACCACCGGTCCCCGTTGTGGTGCTCCCCTCGCCCTCCGGATCACTGGTGCCCTCGGTGTCTGTTACTGGTCCCACCGGGGCCTTGTGACTTGCAGCTCCCTCGTGCTCCGATGCCAATTCTCCTCCGCCTGATGATGCTAATGCACACATGCACAAGAGGATGAAGAAGAAGGGTGGGGGGAGAAAAATCAAGACCAGGTTGAGTGAATGCAATGTCAACACCGTTGGCAGAGAGGACAGACACAGGAGCCTCATGCACTAAGCCGCGCATTCGGGGTACACTACTCAGTACTTCTGACTAGGACAACAGGTCTAGAGACGACAAAGGCGCACATGTGTGATGCTGGACCATCGATAGCTGTACTTGTCACCCTACAGAGGTGGGGGCCGGGAGCACAGGGCCATGCCTAAAGGAGAGGACTACACTACAGAAAGCGCCCTGGCCTAATGTCACCCACAACCCTCCTCCCCCACCCAGATGCCTCCACTGCGCAGAGAGATAGCAGAATGTGCTGATACTCACCCCCTTGTGTCTGCTGTGATGTCCTCAAGCGCCCATCCAAATCAGGGTAGGCCACCGCCAGGATCCGGGACATCAGGGGGGTCAGGGTACGACTGGCACCCCTCCTAGGTTGGGAGGCCATCCCCAGCAGTGACTCGGCGGTCTTCCTGGTCCCGTGGCGGATGTCCTCCCACCTCTTGCGGCAGTGGGTGCCCCGTCTGACGTGGACCCCCAGGGCCCGGACTTCCTTGGCGATGGCACGCCAAATGTCCACTTTCTGATGGGCGCTGACCTATTTGACATGTACAGGGTGGGAAGGAAAAATCATCAATTTTCTGCATGTTAGATGCGATTGGCCCCCCCTCCCCAACCTTGCCATATGGCACATGCTCTCATCTGTCGTGCGTTGCACTCCTCATTCGCACCCCACCCCACCAACTTACATCCACCCCACTCCACACAGGCATAGCCCATTCAATGTGCACCCAGTGTACTTACCTGTTGGTCTGGAGGACCGTAGAGTAACGCATACTGGGGGAGGACCCCATCCACAAGTTTCTCCAACTCCTCAGATGTGAAGGCAGGGGCCCTTTCCCCAGTCGCAGCAGCCATTGTCACTTCCAGACCGAGGTCACAGCAGCACTTGCAGTATAGGTCCTCTCCTGTGGATGATCAGGTCTCGAGTGATTAAGCAGATAGAAAATGGCGGTCACGCCCGCGGCGGTGCGTACCGCGGCGGTGCGTACCGCGACCGCCGGCGCACCTCGTCATTGGCTCCTGAAACCCATAGGCCTCAATGTTAGCCAATGCGGCTTCGTATAGCGGTCTTCGACCGCCTACCGCCACGGTGTGCCACGCCAGCGCATTGACCTCACATCCCATTGTCCCACTTCACAGGTCAGGCAGCCGCCATTTCAAGGGCCCACATGGCATAATTTGTACTGCGTCACACAGGCCTAGGCCTTGCATTGCCACACATACACGCCTTTCAATACATAGATAATCGTGGCTATGCATGCAGTGGTGAACGTACCTGTGATTTGCTTGACTCTGTGCGCCATGTTGTCCTTCCTAGGCACCGTCCGCTGGGACTTGCGAGGAGAAGGATGAATCCTCGCGTGTACCGACCGCTGGTGGACCTGTCGACAATGGAAGAACGCCACATCATACTACGATACCGACTTGACCGAGCCACTATACATGAACTGTGTGCCCAGCTGGAGCCAGCCCTGATGTCCCCCATCCGCCAACCCACAGGAATTCCCCCTCTAGTGCAGGTTCTGTCAGTCCTCCATTTTTTGGCAAGTGGCTCATTTCAGACAACAGTGGCCATGTCATCTGGAATGTCTCAGCCTATGTTTTCAAAAATCTTGTCTAGAGTGTTGTCTGCCCTGACGAAACACATGCGGCGCTACATTGTATTCCCTGAGGAGGTTGATTTGGCCACTGTGAAGGGTGATTTTTATGCCCTTGGACATATCCCCAACATAATTGGTGCCATTGATGGGACCCATGTGGCTTTAGTACCCCCAAAAGACGATGAGCAGGTGTACAGAAACAGGAAAAGTTACCATTCGATGAACGTACAGGTGGTCTGTTTGGCTGACCAGTACATCTCCCATGTGAATGCCATGTTCCCTGGGTCAGTGCATGACGCGTATGTGATGCGAAATAGCAGCATCCCTTATGTGATGGAACAGCTACAGAGACAACGTGTGTGGCTAATTGGTGACTCTGGTTACCCCAACCTGCCTTGGCTATTGACCCCAGTGAGGAATCCCCGGACCAGGGCAGAGGAACGGTACAATGAGGCCCATGGGCGAACTAGGAGGATCATTGAAAGAACCTTTGGCCTCCTGAAGGCCAGGTTTAGGTGCCTGCATATGACAGGGGGATCCCTGATGTACTCACCAAAGAAGGTGTGCCAGATCATAGTGGCCTGCTGTATGCTTCACAATCTGGCATTGCAACGTCAGGTGCCTTTCCTGCAGGAGGATGGTCCAGATGGTGGTGTTGAAGCAGCTGTGGAGCCTGCAGAGAGTGAAGAGGAGGAAGACGAAGAGGACGACCCAGACAACAGGGACAGATTCATCCAACAGTATTTTCAGTAGCACACAGGTAGGAATCACCCACGCCATTTAACATTTACTGAAAGCCCCCTGCATCTTTACTTTGTGTATTTCCCCCCAGTTCTTTTAAACTGATGTTTGATTTTCCCTTCCCTTTTCAGTGCTGTATGACCCACTGCGTGACTTCTGCTTGGTTAGCCCATGGACTAATGCTTATTGACATCGGTATGTTGTCATCACATAAATAACAGAACATTATTGATAAGTAATGTGTTATACATTTGTAAATAATACAGGCTGACTCCAGAATGATTTCAGTGCAATGAGTGATTTATTTTTAGTGCTAGATATTGGTACATGATATTAAAACGGTGATGGGTGAGGGTTGAGTTATGTCCATGGCAGAGTCCAGTTCTCGGTCGCACAGGTGCATTGTCCATATGCCTGTGGAAGGATGGAGCAGGGGCAGTTCAAGGTTGGACAGGGTGACACTGTGGGACAGTGGAATGACATCCGGGGGGATATTAGGCTGGCGGGGGTCTTGGCATCCTACTCTGTCTTCCTTTGAGATCTCAGGTTCCTCTTGCGGGGTGGTTGTTCTTCAGCAGGAGGTGGGGTTCTGGTGGCCCGTCGTTCTGTGGGGGCCTCCTGACCACTAGCGCCGGCGGAGGTGGTAGGCTGTTCCTGGCTAGTGACAGGGGCCCTTTGCGGTGCCACATGGTCCCGCAATGTGGTTTCTATCCGGTTGAGGGCCTGGACTATGGTCCCCATAGCGGTAGCGATGTTCCTGAGTTCATTGCTGAACCCCATGTACCGTTCCTCCTGCTGTGCCTGGATCTCGGTGAACCTGGCCAGTACCGTCGCCATCGTCTCCTGGGAGTGATGATATGCTCCCATGATGGTGGTGAGGGCCTCTTGGAGAGTCGGTTCCCTGGGCCTGTCCTCCCCCCCCTGTCGCACAGCAGCCCTCCCAGTTGCCCTGTTTCCCCGGGCCTCTGTCCCCTGGACGGTGTGCCCACTACCACTGCCCCCAGGTCCCTGTTGTTGTTGGGGTGTTGGGTCAGCCTGGGTGCCCTGTAGTGGCGGACACACCGCTGATTGATGCGTCCGCGAGACAGAGGCATGGGCCCGCTGGGTGGGAGCTGTGCTGGTGTTCCCAGAGGGGTTTGGGTCTGCTGTGGCCTGTGTCTGTGTGCGGGGAACCGACTGTCCAGAGGTCCCCGATGGTCCGGGCTGGTCGTCAGGTTCTAGGTCGACAGAGCTGCTGTCCTCGCTGGGGGCCTGTTCTGGGGGTGGGATGGACAAATCTGGACCCTCCGTGGCGGTGTGTTGGCGATCGGGCCCTGCAGGGGTAAAGGAGTATGGTTATTGTTTCTGTGTGTGCCATGGCGTGCATTTTGAGTGCCCTTGTCCCCCAGTGCTGGCATTCCCTTGTGGGAGGTGTTGTGAGGGTTTGGGGGGGGGGGGTGTATGGGTATGTGCAATGGTCATGCTTTGGTGGTGGCTGTCTATGGTTTGTGTTGGCATTCAGGGGTTGGTGTTGTTTAGGGTGGGTTGTGCTGGTGAGACATTGGCAGGGAGGTTGTGTGCTGGGGGGTTGAGATTGGGGGTGAGGGGGGGTTGGCATGCTGGTGGTTGGGGGGGGTGAAGTAGTTGAGATTCGACTTACCAGAGTCCATTCCTCCGTGTACTCCAGCGAGGCCATCAGGATGCAGGATGTTTACCACCTCTTGCTCCCATGCTGTGAATTGGGGTGGAGTGGGTGGGGGTCCGCCGCCAGTCTTCTGCACAGTGATGTTGTGCCTGGAGATCATCGAGCGCACCTTCCCCTGTAGGTCGTTCCATCGCTTTCTGATATCTTCCCGATTTCTGGGATGCTGTCCCACAACGTTGACCCTGTCTACGATCCTTTGCCATAGCTCAGCCTTCCTTGCTATGGTGGTGTGCTGCACCTGTGTGCCGAAGAGCTGGGGCTCAACGCTCATGATTTCCTCCACCATGACCCGGAGTTCTTGGTCCGAAAACCTTGGGTGTCTTTGGGGTGCCATGGGGTGGTGTGGATGAGGTGTGGGGTGGTGTTTGTGGTGATGTGCGTGGTGATATGTGGTGATGTGTGCGTAGATGTGGTGTGGGTGATGAAGTTGGGTTCCTGTGTGTGTTGGGGTTTTCTACAGTATTGCTGTGCTCGCTCTCTCTATCTCTATCTCTCTCGCTCTCGCCTTCGCTCCGATTTCCAACTAGTGGGGGTTTGTGGGTGATGTGGGTGTGTGTTTTATAGTTGATTGGATGTGTGGGAGTGTTGTTTGTATGTGTCTCAGGTGTGCGTATTTCAAATTGTCCAATGTGGCTGTGTTTTGGAGCTGTGTGTGTATTTTGAGCGCAGCGGTGTGTACCGCCAATGGAATACCGCCGTTGAAAGACCGCCGCGTGGATTCGTGGGTCAGAATGGCATGGGCGTGTTTGTGTTGGCGTGACGGTGGAGGTTTGGTCATCTCCAGTTTTCCGCGGCCCGCGGATGAGGCGGCCTTCCTTGGATGTCGGATTTTTGGCGGTTTCACAGTTGGTGGTCAGAATGACCTTGGCGGTTTACCGCGGCCGCGGCGGTAGAATGGCGGACTTCTGACCGGCGGTAAGGGCCTTTTACCGCCGAGGTCAGAATGACCCCCATAGTGTTTTTATGCACTATTTTCACTTAAAACTATAACATTGCATATCTCCAGTTCTGCTAATTGGATGTTCGCAGTTTTGGTCTCCAATAATATTTTTGATTTTACCCTATTTTCCTAAGTCGGTGTGGGATTTTTGCTTATGTTGTTTTACTTTATCGCTGTTTGTGTGTTGCATAAATGCTTTACAGATTGCCTCTCAGTTAAGCCTGACTGATTTTGTGCCAAGCTACCAGGGGGTTGACAACAGGTTAATTTAGAGTTTTTTTCGTGTTTCACCCTGGCATGAATTATCGTTGCTGCTTGAATGGGGTTTCACCCCCTCAATTAGTAACACAAATTCCTAGAATAATTCGTTCAAAAGCTTGCCTTGAATTTTGGGTTTGGTTCTTCCTGTGAATTATGTGGCTTGCCCACTTCCTCACAATGCCCGCATCACAATATTTTGCACTTCTATTTCCTTGCACCCATGCCTATCTACTGGCTTGCCCAACTCTACAACACATTTTGGGTAAGGGTAATTTGCACAATGCTATTGCATGCTAGCCAGGCACATCAAACTTGCTGTGGTGGGTAAAAGGGAAGTTCAGGGTCCATTTCGATGCCCATGGCCTCCTTGTTGAGTATATTTCTAAAAGAGCCAATTTTTGTGACATCTGTGATTCCTGAATTATGTGGGTATAGCAGGTGCATATTTT
Source organism: Pleurodeles waltl (assembly GCF_031143425.1). Taxonomy (NCBI): domain Eukaryota; kingdom Metazoa; phylum Chordata; class Amphibia; order Caudata; family Salamandridae; genus Pleurodeles; species Pleurodeles waltl. Next base: position 1,325,429,701 of record NC_090446.1, on the reverse strand, counting down.
GTAAAAAGGTTTTTAAAAAAGCAACATAAGGACTGTTTTCTTAGAAGCCCGATGCCAGCGTTACCAAATGCTGCGTTCACCAAACAACAAGGCTTGCTTCCACCTTATAACTCTTTTTTCCATCACCCATCACATCCTGGCTCTTTACCTCACTCTTACAGGTTTGTTTTCATCGCTGCTCTTTCCAGTTGTCACTGTTTCACTATCTTTCTCTTCCTCCTTCTTTCTCCCTGTAGGAGGCTAGCCTGGCTTGTAGTGGGTACCAAGGGGTACTTACACTCTATACCAGATCCAGTTATCCCTTATTAGTGTAGAAGAGGTGTATCTAGTAGCTTAGGCTGATAGAAGATAGCTATAGCAGAGCAGCTTAGGCTGAACTAGGAGACATGCAAAGCTCCCACCATACCACTGGTGTCATATGCACAATATCATAAGAAAACACAATACACAGATATACTAAAAATAAAGGTACTTTATTTTTATGACAATATGCCAAAAGTATCTCAGTGAGTACCCTCAGTATGAGGATGCCAAATATACACAAGATATATGTACACAATACCAAAAATGTGCAGTAATAGCAAAAGGAAGTAATGCAAGCAGTGTAAAGTTACAATAGATTGCAATAGGAGCACATAGGTCTAGGGGCAACACAAACCATATACTCCAAAAGTGGAATGCGAACCACAAATGGACCCCAAACCTATGTGAGCTTGTAGAGGGTCGCTGGGACTGTAAGAAAACAGTGAGGGTTAGTAAAATAGCCCACCCCAAGACCCTGTAAGGTAGGTGTAAAGTGCACCTATAACCCCCAGAGAGCGCAGAAGTCGTGATAGGGGGATTCTGCAAGGAAAACCAAAACCAGAAAATCAACAACAGTGGATTTCCGGTCCTGAGTACCTGTAAGATAAGGGGACCAAGTCCAAGAGTCACGACAGTGTCGAGAGTGGGCAGATGCCCAGGAAATGCCTGCTGAGGGTGCAAAGGAGCTGCCGCCGGATGGAAGAAGCTTGGTGTTTTGCAAGAACGAAGAGGACCAGGAACTTCCCCATTGGAGGATGGATGTTCCACGTCGTCAAGAAGCTTGCAGAGGTGTTCCCACACAGAAAGACCGCAAACAAGCCTTGCTAGCTGCAAGGGTCGCGGTTAAGGTTTTTGGATGCTGCTGTGGCCCAGGAGGGACCAGGATGTCGTCACTTGAATGAGGAGACAGAGGGGGCGCCCAGCAAGTCAGGGAGCCCCCACAGAAGCAGGCAGCACCCACAGAAGTACTGGAACAGGCACTTAGAAGAGGAGTGAACCGGAGTCCACCTGAAGTCAGAAAAGGGAGTCCCACGACGCTGGAGGACAACTCAGAAGGTTGTGCACTGCAGGTTAGAGTGTTGGGGACCCAGGCTTGGCTGTGCACGAAGGAAATCCTGGAAGAGTGCACAGGAGCCAGAGCAGCTGCAAATCACGCGTTACCCAGCAATGCAGTCTAGCGTGGGGAGGCAAAGACTTACCTCCACCAAACTTGGACTGAAGAGTCACTGGACTGTGGGAGTCACTTGGACAGAGTTGCTGAGTTCCAGGGACCACGCTCGTTGTGCTGAGAGGGGACCCAGAGGACCGGTGATGCAGTCTTTTGTTGCCTGCGGTTGCAGGGGGAATATTCCGTCGACCCACGGGAGATTTCTTCAGAGCTCCTGGTGCATAAAGGAGGCAGGCTACCCGCAGAGCATGCACCACCAGGAAACAGTTGAGAAAGCCGGCAGGATGAAGCGATACAAGGTTGCAGTAGTCGTCTTTGCTACTTTGTTGCGGTTTTACAGGCGTCCTGAGCAGTCAGCGGTCGATCCTTTGGCAGAAGGTGAAGAGGGAGATGCAGAGGAACTCTGGTGAGCTCTTGCATTCGGTATCTGAAGAATTCCCCAAAGCAGAGACCCTAAATAGCCAGAAAAGGAGGTTTGGCTACCTAGGAAGGAGGATAGGCTAGTAACACAGGTAAGAGCCTATCAGAAGGAGTTTCTGACGTCACCTGCTGGCCCTGGCCACTCACAGCAGTCCAGTGTGCCAGCAACACCTCTGTTTCCAAGATGGCAGAGGTCTGGGGCACACTGGAGGAGCTCTGGGCACCTCCCCTGGGAGGTGCAGGTCAGGGGAGTGGTCACTCCCCTTTCCTTTGTCCAGTTTCGCACCAGAGCAGGGCTGGGGGATCCCTAAACCGGTGTAGACTGGCTTATGCACAGATGGGCAGCATCTGTGCCCATCAAAGCATTTCCAGAGGCTGGGGGAGGCTACTCCTCCCCAGCCTTCACACCTATTTCCAAAGGGAGAGGGTGTCACACCCTCTCTCAGAGGAAATCCTTTGTTCTGCATTCCTGGGCCAGGGCTGCCTGGACCCCAGGGGGGCAGAAACCTGTCTGAGGGGTTGGCAGCAGCAGCAGCTGCAGTGGAGACCCCGGAAAGGCAGTTTGGCAGTAACCGGGTTCTGTGCTAGAGACCCGGGGGATCATGGAATTGTCTCCCCAATGCATGATCTTAGACATGTTACATGGCCATGTTCGGAGTTACCATTGTGACGCTATACATAGGTAGCGACCTATGGATAGTGCACACGTGTAATGGTGTCCCCGCACTCACAAAGTCCGGGGAATTTGCCCTGAACGATATGGGGGCACCTTGGCTAGTGCCAGGGTGCCCACACACTAAGTAACTTTGCACCCAACCTTCACCAGGTGAAGGTTAGACATATGGGTGACTTATAAGTTACTTATGTGCAGTGGTAAATGGCTGTGAAATAACGTGGACGTTATTTCACTCAGGCTGCAGTGGCAGGCATGTGTAAGAATTGTCAGAGCTCCCTATGGATGGCAAAAGAAATGCTGCAGCCCATAGGAATCTCCTGGAACCCCAATACCCTGGGTACCTCAGTACCATATACTAGGCAATTATAAGGGTGTTCCAGTATGCCAATGTGAATTGGTAAAATTGGTCACTAGCCTGTTAGTGACAATTTGTAAAGCAGAGAGAGCATAACCACTGAGGTTCTGGTTAGCAGAGCCTCAATGAGACAGTTAGGCATCACACAGGGAACACATACATAGAGGCCACAAACTTATGAGCACTGGGGTCCTGGCTAGCAGGGTCCCAGTGACACATAACAAACATACTGACAACATAGGGTTTTCACTATGAGCACTGGGCCCTGGCTAGCAGGATCCCAGAGACAGTGATAACACCCTGACATATACTCACAAACAGGCCAAAAGTGGGGGTAACAAGGCTAGAAAGAGGCTACTTTCTCACACTCCCTCATCAGAATTTCTCTCTTTTGCTGTTCGCCAAAGTCTGATGAAAAATAGGTCTGGATCCCCAGAAATGAGTGCTGGTGCCCAACATCTGCAACCACCTACACAAATGAAGCATTGAGAAAAACATGAGAAAGAATGTATGTGATTAAATGACAGAGCCAGAGGGAAAGCAGGAAAGATAAATTAATGTCTGGAAGGATATACCAGAAAGCTCTGCCAGGCACAACTTGGCATCTGACACTCCAACTGCACTGCTAGAAAACTGTTGCAAATAAAGAGGAAAAGAGATACAGAAATCTGATTAGTAACAAACTATCTTGTGAACTGTCTTATGAACACTCCTATCACCATTTTAGGATGAATCTGGTCTGGTAGCACAGTAAATTGAAGAACTGCAGACAATTATGTAACATATAACTGGGCCACAGGAAAAATCCAATGTGCAGCTGCAGTATTTTCAGCATAAATATCAATTTGCTGCACTGCCAGCAAAATCTTTCATTTGTGGGCATTATTATACAATGTACAATGCCACATCAGACACTTTTTGAAAGATAACTGGACACCTTCAGAAGCCGATTGCGCTAGTTAAACTAAAATCCGAAAAAATGTTGCTCGTGTAGTGTAAATATCTCTATTTTATAGACCGGGAGAAAGGCTTTCGTTTCCAATAGGGTGAAGAAAATTATTTCTTATTTTTCATGTTTAGTATTAATTTCACTTTTGACACAAATTCATGATTACATTATAGACACAGCCCTTAAAAATCAAAAATATTTTGCAGCTCTTTTCAAGATCATGGGGGTCATTACAACATTGGCGGTAAAAGCCGCTTACCGCCGTGCAGAAGACCGCCAACACACCGCCATGGCCGTGGAATTGCGCCACAGCTATTACGACCCACTGCTCGGAATCCGCCAAAATTGAGACACCCACACAAGTCCGCCACACCAAAGGTCAGTGATAAACTGGCGAAAACAAAACGTCCACCGTCACGCCAACAGAAATACGGTATTCCATTGGCAGTACACACCGCCGCACTCAAAATACACACACATTGACAAAACACTGCCACATTGGACAATTTGAAATACACACACCTGATAAACATACACACACCACTCCCACACACCCATTACAATATAAAACTCACACCCACATCACCCACAAACCCCTACGACCAAAATACCGAAAGAAGGCCAGAGAGAGACACTACAAACTACTACCAAGCATCCACAGGCACACAATACCATCACCCACATAACTTCCACGCACCTCACACAACACACCACTAAATCTCACCCCACTTATCACTACACACACCACCCCACACATCACCCACACCACCCCATGGCACGGCAAAGACACCCCAGGTTTTCTGAGGAGGAGCTCAGGGTCATGGTGGAGGAAATCGTCCGGGTAGAGCCACAGCTATTCGGATCACAGGTGCAACACACCTCCATAGCTAGGAAGATGGAGCTATGGCGAAGAATAGTGGACAGGGTCAACGCAGTGGGATAGCACCCAAGAAATAGAGATGACATCAGGAAGAGGTGGAACGACCTACGGGGGAAGGTGCGTTCCGTGGTCTCAAGACACCACCTTGCGGTTCAGCGGACTGGCGGCGGACCCCACCTCCTCCCCCACAACTGACAACATGGGAGGAGCAAGTCTTGGCGATTCTGCATCCTGAGGGCCTCGCAGGAGTAGATGGAGGAATAGACTCTGGTAAGGCAATGCGTTACTACTATATCCCCCACCCTACCTGCATGCCATCACATACCCACACCCTCGCCCTCACCCCCATTACTCCAACTCCTCACAAATGTCCCAATATCACAAACCACACATCCCAACACCATGCCCTGCATGCAACAACAAAGCATGGACACCCATCACCAAAGCATGGCCACTGCACATACCCATACACCCCCCTAAACCACCATCACACAAGGCCCCACACAGGAATGCAAGCACTGGGGTACACAGTCACCCACCCATTGCACACCATGGCACACACAGATGCAATAAACATCCTTTTATACCCCTGCAGGACCCCTACCCAACGTCACCGGACAGGAGGGTCCACACATGTCCACAACACCAACAGAAGAGGCCCACAGTGATGACAGCAGCTCTGTCCAACTGGATCTAGATAACCAGCCTGGCCCATCTGGGACCTCGGGACAGTCGGTTCCCCTCACACTGACACAGGCCACCACAGAGCTTCCCCCCTCTAGAAACACCAGCACAGCACCCACCCAGCGGGCCCATACCTCTGTCCCCAGGACACGTCAATCAGCAGTGTGTCCACCACTACAGAGAACCCAGGCTAACCAACCACCCCAACAACAACAGGGACCTGGGGGCAGTGGCAGTGGGCACACGGTCCAGGGGACAGAGGCCCAGGAACACAGGGGAACTGGGTGGGCTGCTGTGCGACAGGGGGAGGACAGGACAAGGGAACCCACTCTCCACGAGGCCCTCTCCAACATCGTGGTAGCCTACCACCATTCCCAGGAGACGATGTCAATGGTACTGGCCAAGTTTCAGGAGACCCAGTGGCTGCAGGAGGAACAGTATTTGGGCTTCAGTGAGGAACTCAGATCCATCAATTCCACCCTGGGCACCATCGTAGGGGTGCTGAAGAAAGTCCTCAACACAAGGAGGGACACTGTGGCACTACAAGGGGCCCCTGACACTAGCCTGGACGATGAGCTGCCCACCATCTATCTCCGCCGGCGCTAGTGGACAGGAGGTACCGCCACAGGACCACCACACCAGCACCCCACCCCCTGCAGAGGGAGAACCACCCCGCAAACGGTCCCTGAGATCCAGGACAAAGACAGAGAACGATGCCAAGACCCCGGCCAAGAAATGGGACCACCCTGATTGTCATCTTTCTGTCCCACCTTGTCACCCTGTCCATCCTCAAACTGCCCCAGCTCCACTTCCTATGCCCATTTGGGCACTGCACCTGTGAGACTAATAGACTGGACTCTACCATGGACATTCCTCCATCATCACCCCTCACCATTTTACTACACCCTCCAATATTGAGCACTTAAATAAACACCCTTAAAGCACAAACAAATCTGGAGTCTGTCTGTGATTTCGAAATAGTGTATTAGCAATTACAGTGTCAAAATGCTCTTTCAATTGTAATGTCAACATACCTATGTCACACAGCTCTAGTTCATGAGGAGACAAAGCAGATGTCACACAGTGGGACCCACATCTGTGAAATCGTAAGGGAAAGTGACAACTCAGTGACCATACACTGGGTGAAAACGACAGACAGTAGAGAGGTAGTAGTGTTAAAGTACATGTAGTAGGTAGGATTGTATTCTTACCTGTGTCTCACTGGAAGTATTGCAGGATCACCGAATTCCTGTTGTCGATGTCCTCTTCTTCTGCTTCCTCGTCTTCACTGCCCACAGGCTCCACAGCTGCCACAACACCTCCATCTGGACCATCCTCCTGCAGAAAAGGCACCTGTCGTCGCAAAGCTAAGTTGTGAAGCATACAGCAGGCCATGATGATCTCGCACACCTTCTTTGGTGAGTAGAATAGGGATCCACCTGTCATATGGAGGCACCTGAACCTGGCCTTCAGGAGGCCAAAGGTCCGCTCTATAATCCTCTGAGTTCGCCCATGGACCACATTGTAGTGTTCCTCTGCCCTTGTCCTGGGATTCCTCACTGGGTCAGTAGCCATGACAGGTTGGGGTAACCAGAGTCACCTGCAAATGGCGAGGGACAACTGTTAGACACACACTAACCTATAGGGATATCCCCAGACCCAGACAACCATTCCCACTGACTTGCTTCCAGGTGCTCACCTAATAGCCACACACGGTGCCTCTGGAGTTGCCCCATCACATAAGGGATGTTGCTATTCCGTAGGCTGTAAGCGTCATGCACTGAGCCAGAGAATTTGGCATTCACACAGGAGATGTACTGGTCGGCCAAACACACCATCTGCACATTCATCGAATGATAACTCTTCCGGTTTCTGTACACCTGTTCACTCCTGCGGGGGTACCAAAGCCACATGTGTCCCATCAATGGCACCTATGATGTTGGGGATATGTCCCAGGGCACAGAAATCACCTTTCACTGTAGGCAAATCCTCCACCTGAGGGAAAACGATGTAGCTCCGCATGTGTTTCAGCAGGGCAGACAACACTCTGGACAACACGTTGGAAAACTTAGGCTGGGACATCCCTGATGCTATGGCCACTGTTGTTTGAAATGACCCACTTGCAAGGAAATGGAGTACTGACAGCACCTGCACTAGAGGGGGGATTCCTGTGGGATGGCGGATAGCTGACATCAGGTCTGGCTCCAACTGGGCACACAGTTCCAGGATTGTGGCACGATCAAGTCTGTAGGTGATGATCACATGTCTTTCCTCCATTGTCGACAGGTCCACCAGCGGTCTGTACACTGGAGGATGCCGCCATCTCCTCACATGTCCCAGCGAACGGTGCCTATGAAGGACAACAGCGAGCACAGAGTCAACCAACTCAGAGGTATGTACCCACAGCTTACACAGAACACGATTCATAATCCGAAATTTGCATGTATGAGTGTTGAGGCAAGGCCTAGGTATGTGTGACGCAGTTCAAAATTAAGCCATGTGGGCCCCTGAAATGGCGGCTGACTGACCTGTAAAGTGGGACAATGGGATGTGAGGTCACTGCGCTGGCGTTGTACACCATCGCGGTAGGCGGTCGAAGACCGCCGCACAATTCTGCATTGGTTAACATTGGTCCCAGGAGCCAATGACGATGTACTCCACGGACGTGACCGCCATTTTCTATCTGTTCAATCACTCGATACCTGATCTTCGACTGGAGAGGACCTACACTGCAAGTGCTGCTGTGGCCTCAGTCTGGAAGAGACAATGGCTCGTGCGTCTGGGGAAAGGGCCCCTGCCTTCACATCGGAGGAGTTGGAGAAACTCGTGGATGGGGTCCTCCCCCAGTACACGCTACTCTACGGTCCTCCAGACAAACAGGTAAGTACACTGGAAGCATGCTGTATGGGCTATGGCTGTGTGGAGTGGGGTGGATGAATGATGGGGGGGAGATTGAGGCGTGCATGAAACGACAGTGAGTGCATGTGCCACATGGCAAGGGTAGGGATGGGGGCCAATGACTGTGACCGTGCAGTTGGTAATAACTTTTCTTTTTCCCCTGTACAATTCCTGTAGGTCAGCGCCCACCAGAAGAAGGATGTTTGGCGTGCCATCGCCAAGGACGTCCGGGCCCTGGGGGTCTATCACAGACGGAGCACCCACTGCCGTAAGAGATGGGAGGACATTCGCCGCTGGAGCAAGAAGACGGTGGAGGCCCAACTGGGGATGGCCTCCCAACGTGGGGGGGTGCCCATCGCACCATGACCCCCCTGATGTTCAGGATCCTGGCGGTGGCGTACCCGGAGTTGGATGGGCGCTTGAGGGCATCACAGCAGCCACAACGGGGTGAGTACACTCTCATTCAGCTGATTCTGCGTGCAGTGGAGGTGTCTTGGTGGGGGAGGTGGGCTGTGGGTTCCCCTAGGCCAGGGCGAGTGTGCTAGTTAGGTCCCCTTCTTCTGGCAGACCCTGTGCCACCCCACCCCACCTGTGTACAGTGCCAACTACACCTAGTCAGGCTCCTGTGACATCCATGTGTGCAGATGTCGGCCATAGCCTTGTAGGCCATGTCCCAGGGATTGAACAGTGGACCCCAAGTGCGCGGCGTAGTGCAGGGGGCTTCTGTGTCTGTCGTATCCGCCAATGGTAGCGGTAATGCATGCACTCTACATGTCTTTCTTCTGTTGTCCCCCCTTTTTCTGGTCTCTCTGTTCTTGTGTACATTAGCATCATCAGGCGGAGGAGCAGTGGCACCGGAGCAGGAGGGAGCTGCATCCCACATGGCCCTGGAGGGCAAGACTACGGACTAGGAATTCGCCAGTGGGACGGAGGGCGAGGGAGCTCCATGGCGGGGACAGGAGCTGAGACCAGTGATACGGAGTCGTCCTCTGATGGGAGCTCCCATGTGGTGGCAGCCACATCTGTGCCCACCGCATCTACAGGTACAGCCGCCACCCCACCTACCAGCACCGCCCTCCCAGCAGCCCCTCAGCCTTTGCCCCGTGCCCGCTCACCTGGGATGGTGGGCATCTCCTTCGCCCCAGGCACCTCAGGCCCTGCCCCAGTCACCCCTGCTGCCCTCAGTGAGGAGGCCATTGACCTCCTCCGGTCCCTCACTGTTGGGCAGTCTACCATTTTGAATGCCATCCAGGGTGTAGAGAGGCAGTTGCAACAAACAAATGCATTCCTGGAGGGCATTCATTCTGGTCAGGCAGCCCTTCAGCGAGCTTTTCAGACTCTGGCCTCAGCACTGATGGCAGCTATTGTCCCTGTCTCTAGCCTCCCCCCTCCAACTTCCTCCACCCAGACCCACACCCCTGTACCTCAGCCTACCCCAAGCACACCTTCAGACCAGCATGCACACACCTCAACACACAAGGGAAGCTCTGGCAAACATAAGCACCACACAACCCACAGGCACTCACGCAAGCATCACACACATGCAGACACACCAACATCCACTGCCTCCACTGTGTCCCCCTCCTCCTCGTCTCCCTCCTCCCTCCCAGTCTTGTCTCCACTCACACCTGCATGCACTACATCTACAGCCACTACTTCCATCACCAGCACACACACCACCACACGCCGCTCGCGTGCAGTCACCACCCCACTACCATTCACATGTCCCCTGTGTCCTCTCCCAGTGTGTCTGTGACGCCACCTCCCAAGATACACAAATGCAGGCACACACCGACCCAACAGTCATCCACCTCACGACAGCCTCCAGCGCATGCACCTTTACCCAAAGTCACCAAACGAACACCTCCTACAACCACAACCTCTTCCTCCACTCCCAAACCCCCTCCAGCTACCCGTCCCAGAGTTCCCAAGAAACTTTTCCTTTCCACCCTTGACCTCTTTCCCTCACCTCCCCCACCCAGTCACTCTCCTAGGGCCCGACTCTCCAGGTCCCAACCTAGCACCTCAGCCACAACATCTCCGGGACCAGTGGTGCCAGTAGTCACCGGATTCTGGAGTTCAGTCCCCCACCTGTCAAGCATCAAAAGTTGGCCAGTGCCCGGCGGGAGATGGGGAAGACTCCAGCCACCAAAGCCGCTCCCAGGGGTACAGGTGGGAGTGTGGAGTCAGCTGCAACACCTTCCAAGGTGGGGAAGGGGCACAAGAAACTCAGCAAGTCTGGGAAGAGCAGCACGGAGGAGAAGACCACCATCAGCCCTGATGCCCAGGAGGCCACCGCCATCAGCCCCGCTGGGCCAGAAAGGACCGCCATCAGCCCCGTTGGGCCAGAAAGGACCACCATCAGCCATGCTGGGCCAAAAAGGACCGCCATCAGCCCCGCTGGGCCAGAAAGGACCGCCAGCACCAGCCCGGCTGGGCCAGACAGGACCACCAGCCCCGCTGGGCCAGAAAGGACCGCCAGCACCAGTCCCGCTGGGCCAGATAGGACTGCCAGCACCAGCCCCGCTGGGCCAGAAAGGACCGCCAGCACCAGCCCCGCTGGGTCAGACAGGAGAGCCAGCAGCTGAGTTGCTGCCAAGGACCTCGCCGCAACAAGCACCGCTGAACACGACACCCCCGCCACAAGCACCGCTGAACAGGACACTGCCGCCACAAGCACCACTGCCAGGGGCACGGCCGCCGCAAGCACCGCTGGCCCATGAGCGCCAAGGGCACTGACGCTACTGTGTCCGCCACGAGCAGGATGAAGCACTCTGGGCACCAAGCCCCCTCTAGAACCAGTGGAGATTTACATCCACTACCTCTGTCCTTGGCAGGATGAAGCACTCTGGGCACAAAGCCCCCTCCAGAACCAGTGGAGAAAGGCATCCACTACCTCTGTCCTTGGCAGGATGAAGCACTCTGGGCACAAAGCCCCTCCAGAACCAGTGGAGATTTACATCCACTACCTCAGTCCTTGGCAGGATGAAGCACTCTGGGCACAAAGCCCCCTCCAGAACCTGTGGAGATTTACATCCACTACCTCTGTCCTTGGCAGGATGAATCACTCTGGGCACAAAGCCACCTCCAGAACCAGTGGAGACTGTTATTCACTTGAGAGACTGTGGCTTTGCACTCCCCAGGATTGAACAGTGGGCAAACCACCCACTGTAGAGACTTGAGAGACTGTGGCTTTGCACTCCCCAGGATTGAACAGTGGGCAAACCACCCACTGTAGAGACTTGAGAGACTGTGGCTTTGCACTCCCCAGGATTGAACAGTGGGCATGGGGCCCCCTCGTGGATTTGGCGTCGTGCACTCAACCGGCTGAGGGGCCCCTCCCTTTCCCTTCCCCTGTTTTATTGCTATCTGATGCTCCTGCAGTGTTCTCTCCGTCATGTTCGGGTATTGAGTGTGGGCCTCGCCCATGCTGTGTGGGCCCAGTGTTCCACGGACTTCAATGGAGCAATACCTGGACTACTATTCTTGGTGTATATATTTGTTAATAGTGTATATATATTTTTGCGTACTGGATTTTAATATATTACAATGGTTACACTCATTTCCTTTTGTCTTTGATTTGTTCCAGGGGGTTTGGGGGGTGTAACTGTAATGTATCATGCTGTATTAGTGTGTGTGTTGTAGTGGGTGAGGGTGGGGGTGTTGCATGTGTGTGTCCCTGTTTTTTCCCTCCCCTGTGTCATAGGTGCAGTACTCACCGTGGTCTTCGCCGCCGGCGTTCGTGCTCCTGGTAGAGAAGCAAGAATATAAGGGCAGTGAAAATGTGCAGCTCTGGTTCCATGGGGTCCTGGTTCCTCGTGGGGTGTGTAGAGGTGAGCGTTTTCCCTTCGAAGTCCTGTTTCCGCCGTGTTTTTGTTTGTGGTGAATCCGCCCCGGAAAAGGTGGCGGATTGGTAGATTGTGATACTGTGGGCGGTACATTGTCCTTCGCCTGTCTGTTGGCGGTGACCACCATGCTGTTTGTTTGTACCGCCGGGCGGTCGGAGTGTGAAAGTGGCTGTCTTTGTTGGCGGGTTCCGCCACGGTCGTAATTCCATTTTTTTTTTCGCGGACCTGTTGGCGGTCTTACCGCCGCTTTAACACCGTCCGCCAGGGTTGTAATGACCACCCATGTGTCTTAATTTCCAAGGTACCTTCTAGTGAAACATATAGATAATAAATATGGAATGTAATATACTGTTCGGTTTAGCTGACTTAATGGAAACAGATGCCCCACACTTCACCTTTTTGCTGCATATTTCATCAACCATGCTAATTTGGACATCCACTGCTGTTTAATTCCAGAGACCCAGCATACCGGCCAAAGGCTCTAGTTTAGCAGAGTCAACACAGCCTCTCAAGCATTCAATATCAAATTAAGCAGCAGTGGCCCGTCCGTTAAGGCTGAGGGGCTTCATCCCCCCCCCACCTTTTTCTTGACTTGAAAAGTGTCTGTCGACTGAACAAAAGTCAGCCTGACTGACACTCTCCTGGTTCAGGCCAGGCAGCCAGGAGCTGGACATGCAATAAATGTGCAGACTCCAGGCTGCCTGAGCTGAATTTTGCTGGGCTGAAGAAGTCACAGCTAGTGTGGGCGTGACCTCTTCAGCCTGGCAAAAGTGCCTCCAGGCCCTCCTCCTCATGATGAGGAGAGGTATCACTGGTTACTTCAGACCTGGGCACTTCAGTTTTAAGGCCTGAAGGGCCCAGGGCCAAGACTCAATCAGTGATACCTCATCACAGAGTAGGGTGAGGTCAGCAGTCTCACTGATCCCATCCCACTTCGTGACAAGTTTGGGATTGCTCCCTTCCCTGAGGTCAGCCAATGGGGGAAGGTAGCAATTCCAACCCTCCTGGGACCACCGAGGCTTAGGACTACTGCCTTCCTTCATTGGCTATTCCCAACCCTCCTGGGACCTCCGAGGCTTTCCTTTAATGTTTGGTGTGTGCATGTGTGAATGTATTTGTATTTGTTAGTGAGTGTTGTAAACGGGTGTGTGTGTGAATGAATGGGTGTGGGTGAGGTGCATAGGAAACCTGCCCCTCATACCCCTCCCTTGTAAAATTTCCAGCAGCCACTGAAAATAACAATGAAGATGGATAATCCTAACACCTATTATATGGCCTTGCAGCGTCAATGGAGTGCAGTTCCTTCCCATCCTCACTATGAGGATTCCAAAAGAGGCAAGGCTCTGCTTTTTATAAGGGTTTATAAGTTGTTTTTTCAAGGCATCAGTGTGTTTGGGTTGCATTAGTTTACCATTGAAGTTTTGCTGTTGATAGTTCAATATGCTAGATGTTTTGTTAGTGTAGCAGTATGCTATTTGTGTGTATTAAATGAATGTATAAATGTATGTATGCAATATTTTTATAGCACATAGCGAAAAGTCAGTGAAATGCTGTACAGAATCATAGACAAAAATGCAGTCCGCCAGTGACTGGACTGGAAGATGTTTCTGAGAGTGGAGGTGGACTGTTACTGCATTGTGATGCAGAGTTCTTTAAAGAGGTGTGTTGTCAGCCTTCTTTTAGATGGAAAAAGAGTTGGGACAGTCATGATGGACACTTCGATGATGTTCCAGGTCCGGAAGCTGGGATGTTGTTGCATAACCGGAAAAGGTCTGTTTCCTTGTGCTTTCATTTTTGTACGTCTTTGTCAGCTGTCTGATGGTGCCATGGCTGCAGATATGCCAGAAGCCACTGGAGGTTGTGAGTTTGCCATCCATATGGACCTGAGTGCTGGTTGTGATGGGTTGCAGATAATTAGGGGTGGGCGGAATATTCCGTTATGCCTGCAGAATTGGTTGAATTATGGGGACAATAGTGACCCAGAGTTCCAGGCAAATTCCACCAATTGCAGTGTGGCAGACCTTTTTTTTTTGCACGCAGCTCCAGAGTGGTAAGTTGGGGAGCTCAAGTGAAATTTGGCATCCTCTAACACAATTTTCAGTTGCTAGGAGGACACCTGGGTAGATTTTTGTAATGTGGGCGGTCGCGACCGTTCGCAGTCAGAAGGCTGCCGCTCAAGTGGAAAATCTCTTCAAGCAGCAGCAAAATTAAGTTAAATTAATTTTTTTTTTAAAAACACTTACCTTTCCCGCGGACTCCTGCCGCCTCGCTTGTCGCTCTTCTTCTTGTGGTGTCCCAGCATTCACTGGGACACCAGCACAGGCTCCCCGGCAATTCTGGCGCTGCTTTCATGCTAAACTTAGCATGAAAGCAGTGCCAGAATTGGTCTGAGAGGCTCGGACTCCTGCTCAGACACAGCCCATGGGTCTGTGCAGTTTCTCCAGCCCGGCTATGTTCACGGCGAAGTTGGAGAAACCTAAGTGTGCATGTGTGTTTGGCCAGCCTAAGACGGCCGGCCAAACACACAAGAGCACTTAGGTGCACTTTCTCCTCATCTCCCTCCCACCTCCCATGGCCCAGTCCCACCCCTCCCTGCACTACTGGCTGAGCCAGCAGATGAAAAATAAAGCGATAATAAGCTATTGTTTTATTTTTCATCTCCTGGCTCTTAGCAAGGGGGGCGACGCCACTCTCCCATTGCGCTGGAGAGGTTGTTGCACTCAGCAGGGACCACAGCTTCGGTGCAGGCAGCGGCACGGAGTCAGTGAGCACCGCCGGTTCCAAAGTCGCTCAAGAGTCGATGTGCTTAGTTGCTCACTTCCAAGGGCCCTGGAACTGGATTTGGCACCACTTGGCAAGTCAGGACTCTCAGCAGGAGAGCCCAGACTCTAGCAGATGAAGTCTTTGATGGCCTGAGACTTCTTAACAGAAGGCAAGCTCAGTTCAAGCCCTTGGAGAACAGGATGTAGAAATCAAAGTCCAGCAGTGGTAAAGTGCCCAGCGTCCTAAAGCCAACAAAATCAGGCCAGGAATAGTAGAAGGAAGAAGGCAAAAGGTTTGGTGATAACCCTGCAGAAATGGCCAGGTCCAACAAATTTGGTCATCTTCACTGTAGAGCATGATTTCCAGTGTAGAGTACGGGGTGTCCAAAAAAAATATGATCTCCAGTTTAGAACACTAAATTGAGATAAAAGTACGCTCTTGGGTCTATAGTATAACCTGTACTGTTATGATATGTTATTTTGTGTCTTGTCATGTTAGGTCATGTCATGTTATGTTATGTTATATTATGTTATAGTATGTTTTTTGCATAGTGCACAACTCACCCAGGTGTGTACCCTGGTGCTAAAGCAGGGTCGGGGAAAGGTGAAGAGCCAGGTCTTCAGTTTCTTGCAGAATTCAAGAACTGAGGAGGAGGCTCTGGTATGCAGGAGCAGGTTGTTTCAGGAGCAAAGCAGGAGAAGTAGGAGAAGGCATGACCTTCAGATATGATTCTGCACGGGGTGAGTGCGAGTAGGAGTCTGGCTGAGCTAAGGTGTTTTCTAGGTTTGTGGAAGTTTATGTGGTTGTTAAAGTACGTGTGGGGTCAATGTTGTGTAGGGCTTTGTATGTGTAGTGAGGAGTTTGAAGAGTGCCTATTTGTGGATTGGGAGCCAGTGGAGCTCTTTGGGTTGTGGAGTGATGTGTGTGTGTGATGGGAGATTCAGGGTGTGCCTGGTCAGTGAGTTTTGAACAGTCTGGGGTCCTCAGGTCAATTGAGTGTTGAGTCCAGCACGGAATATGTTGCTGTAGTCCAGCTTGCTGGTGATGAGGGTTTGGGTGACGGTTCTGCGAGTGTTGATAGGGAGACATTTGAAGATCTTCTTGGGCATCTTGAAAGTGTGGAGGCAGTAAACAGAGACTGTGTTTACTTGGCCAATCGTGGTGAGTTGGTTGTCAATTACTATTCATAGGTTCTTTGCGTTGGTTGCCAGGAAAGGTGTGGGTCCGAGTTTGGCAGGCTACCAGGTGGAATTCCAGAGTGAGGTGTCTTTGCAGAAGGTTACTACTTCAGTCTTGTGTGTAGGTGGAGAAATTGGTCTGGGTGTTTTGTGCCTTGTCGGAGAAGGAGGGCATGAGCTGGGTGGCATCAGTATAGGCTATGTTGTTGATTATGTAGGCACGGATGACGCTGGTGAGTAGGGTCATGGAGGCATTGAAGAGTGGCGCTAAATGAGGTCCTGTGGAACTCTGCAGATGAGGTTGATGGCGTCTGAGATAAAGGGGACCAGGCTGGCCGACTCGGTGCACCTTTCAGGAAGGAGCAGATCCAGAGAAGTGTGAGACTTTGAATTGCGGCTTTGTGCAATTGTTGGATAAGGATGCGGTGAAAGACGGTGTTGAGGTCTCTGTTAAGATCCTGTAGGATGAGGACTGTGGTGTCACCTCTGTCCATGATCATCTGCATGTTGTCCGTGGTGGGGATGAGGGCGGTCTCTGTACTATGGATGAGCCTGAATCCAGATTTAGTGTCCAGGAGGTGGTTGTCAAAGAGGTGGGTGGCCAGGCATTTATCATCTTCTCCATGATGTTTGCTAGGTAGGACAGAGGAAGATAGGCCTGTAGTAGGCCATCGTCTTCTGGTCTGCTGAGGGTTTCTTGAAGAGGGAGAGTACTGTGGTTGTGTTTCCACATGTCAGGGTAATTTGAGACAATAAGTGAGGGCTGCACTGATGAGGTCTAGTCCTTTGATGAAGACATGGTGGGGGTAGGGGTCCGAATGTACTCAAGATTGTATGGACTGCATTGTCTTTGCCGTTTCTTGAGTTGTGATGGTGGGCTTGGTGGTCAGCGTGACCCACTGGGTGTTGGTAGAGATGGGCATGACAGCTGCAAGGGTGGAAGGGTTTGGTTGGGGCTTGAAGTTTTAATAGATGCTGGTGATCTTGTTGCTGAAGAATAGGGAGAACTAAGTGATGAGGCCATGAGAGTGGGTTTCGCTGGCCGAGTTTGCTGCCAGAGAGGCGGGGTTTTTAGTCTGTAGCATTATGAGCTCCAATTTTGGGTACGATCTTTAGTGTAGAGAATAATCAATGACGTAGGTGCGGTATACTGTAACTATGAGCTCTAGAGTAGGGTATCATCTATTACATTATACTGGTATTATACTGTCTAGTGTACAGTATAATATCCATAGATTATGAACTGCAGTGTAGCATGTGATCTCCATGATGAGTATAATTTCCATTTTAGAGTATGAACTGTAGTGTAGGAGTAATATCCCCAGTGTTCGGTAGAATATCAATAGAGTAGGGGCTGCAGTGTAGGAGTATGCTCTGCAGTGTACAGTATAATGTCCACTGTAGTGCGCGATCAATATATTCAGTATGGTATGACTTGCAACATATAGTTCAGTTTTCTTTCTGCCATTGGTTAGGAGCCCGAGGCGGAGGTAGATAAGACGCAGCAGGTGAAGTGGCACTGGGGCTCGGGTCAGTGAGGGGTCGTTTGCATCCCAATTATGGCTATTTTTTACCTACCAGGTGTCCAATCTGCATGCTTGCATTTAGGCCCATAGCACCCTTACTACGCCACTTTTGGGGGCAGTCACAGAATATTTGTGCGCCTCTCTCCTCCTCATCTCCCTCTATCTCTCCTTGTGTCTGTCGACTCCCTCTCTCCCACTCTAGGCGCGCAGGAAACCCCGCGCTCCCGTCCCCGGGGGGCCGGCCCGCGCTGCGCGCAGGTGTCTGTCTTGCGCGTCTGTGGAATGCGCGCTGCAGTGTGGAGCGCCGTCTTCTGGAGCCAGCCTCGTTTTCTGAGCTCTCTCCTTCTCCGCTCGCCTCTCCGCGCCTCCTTCTCTCGTTTTCTCTGAATGTCATCGCTCACTCCTTGGTAGAAACCTAAGCTTCGCCTCACTCTCACTAATTCTAGAGCTCCTTTTCTTCAGTTCCGTTCGGGATCTTGGCTGCGCCGTTCTCCGAGGGGGCGATGGCTCAGGTGTGCACGGGCTCCGACGCCGAGACGCCCTTCGTCAAGCCGCTCTTCTGCCGGAAAGGCGCCTTGAGGCAGAAGCTGGTCCACGAGGTGAAAAGCCACAAGTTCACCGCGCGCTTCTTCAAGCAGCCCACCTTCTGCAGCCACTGCACCGACTTTATCTGGTAGGGGCATCCCTGTGGCTTCACGAGTGTTGGAATGTGAAGGGGGAGGGATTGTCCTGGGTTCGACTTCTGATTGTGTGCATGCCAGGGTTACCAGGTGACACCAAGTCACTGTACAACTGTTTGCAGCCATAAATAGTCTTTGCTTCATCAGTGCATCCGTGGGTCTGAAGACTTAATTCGGTTTCATTAACCAGTTGGACCAAAGCAACCGATAGCAACGCACCCCAAAACTGAGTCACGGGTGAAGGCACGGATTCATTCGGTGACCCCTTGTGTAGATGACAGGTTGACGGGGAAGCTAGTTGTACAGTAATGTGGTTGAATTTTTTGACACACGTATGCTATGGTAAGACATTCGGGATGGGTCGGGGGCAGTTATGCATCAACACGCCGCTGTTGTTGTGGAATGTCGGACCTGTGTCGGTGGACCGTACGTGGCACTAGCATGAGAATGGTATACCGCGGGCAGCATCCCCGTACAGTGCCGGTGGGGTGCCTCCGAACGGGAAGATCCCGAAAGTGCTGCCCACGATGCTGCGCGGCATCCCTGCTCTCCTGCAGCATCATTGCCTCGAGCTCACCAGCGCACGCAGACGAATGGCATGATCACTCGGGAAACCTAAACAATTCCATGGGTTACCTCAGCAACAGCTTGCAGCTCATCATGGCATTCCATCGCTCTGTCACGGCGCCTCATGCCTGGCTTGTACAGTCCACTCGCGTAACAGAACTTCTACACAGCTCTTCCAGGGCATCTCCACCCTCGCTTTCCCTATGCCCTGTTAATTTGTGCGTGGAAACTCCACAAAGCTCTACCAGTGCACCTCAATCCCGAGTTTCAGAGTCCCACAGAAGGTACCTCATTCCTGATTGGAAGCAATGCTCGCTATTCCGTAGCCACTTGCTCTCCTGAATCTGACCAGAAACACCCGAAGAGCTCTGCCAAGGTACCTCATTCATGAGTTACAGCAACTCGTGTTATTTCATAATTAACAGTCAAACACACCGCTCACCCAGTGAACCTCTGTCTTGACAAAGTGAAACCCCGCTGAACCTCGGTACTGACACCACCGACAGCTCCGCCAATGCACCTCACAACGGAGATCTGTTCTAATACTGTAATGCACACGGCCGAACCCCGTGCTTCGCCTGTATTTGTTCTTTAAAACATCTGAGATCCGACCCCACGCTCCCACCATTATTTCATTTTGTAAAACAGCACTCGAAATTGAAAGCTGAGGAAAGAGGCCAGAGCTGTGGTCTCCCTTGGAAACAATTAATTGTTGTTCTTTCTTCTTGTTGCAATCAGTAGAAGAAACATTTTGTAACGAGCTGGTGGAATTGGTGGGAGGAAGGAGGGGGCTTGAAGGGACAAGGTACAGTCAATTATTCGAGACAGTTGTTCGTTCCTTGTGTAGCATAAACGTAGCTTCAGACCAACAGGGCTCCTTCTGGGGCTTGCACCTGGGGCACCAAAGTGGCCACTCCTGTGATCTCATAATAGCTCCTTTTAAGTGATCTTTTTTTAAAAGGGTTGTTCAGCCTTTTGTTAAAGGCGTTCGTAGTGGTGAGATGAATGTTTAGTTTAGGGCTGGCCGGAGGATGGTGGGGGTCACCTTAGCCCCCTGACGCTTCTGTGAAATGCTGCGCCTCCTGAGCGTGGTTTGCAGTGCATGTCCCATTATAGCGACCAGCCACACTGACAACTGGTGTGTATAGTTATGGGCTTGACCATAACTAGTTATATTTCCATGTGATTGTCCTTCAAAGGATGCCAACACATGAAAGAATCACTACCTTCGGATGTCATTGCATTAGCATTGCCCACACCACCACAATACCACTGTTGAGAAACTTGGATCTTAAGGTTTGAGCTCCCCAGAAAAGGAATCAGTAATAAAATAGAAGCAAGTATTCTTGTAATCCTGAACACCCAGATTCCAGAAGACAGTGCAAGCTTTGGCGAGCATCACTGTTCTCAATGCTGCCATCTTGAGGGAATCTTTGGTGACCGGTGCATGGCTAAGGACCTTCCCTCCTCGGTGGGGTGGGTTCTAGATCAGGATGAACATAGGATTAGCCTGTGGTGTGTTTGTTTAGTCTGGCTACAACTAGGGGCTGTGTTCACCTGTTTTGTGTTCACTGTCTGGACAGTTAATGTGCCCCAACTGCGACTGAAGAAGCGATCTTATGTGATTCACCAAGGCGAAGGAAAGGGATCCTTGAAGCAGAGTTTCCAGATTTATAATGGATGATTTGTCAGGAAACAAATTGTGGATGAACCAGCAACATGTCTGACACCGTCAACCACACTCACCTTTATCTTTTTCTTCGTGGTACCAACTCAAGAATACCTCAAATCTGGAACCGTTTTTTATGAAGAAGATCAGGCAGGATCTTTGAAGTTGGTAAATGAAACTTTATTGAAAATTCTCTTGTCATCGGCTATCATGGCTCTC
Organism: Pleurodeles waltl; assembly: GCF_031143425.1. Taxonomy (NCBI): domain Eukaryota; kingdom Metazoa; phylum Chordata; class Amphibia; order Caudata; family Salamandridae; genus Pleurodeles; species Pleurodeles waltl. The sequence goes on along the minus strand of NC_090446.1, from coordinate 1,325,408,918 downwards.
AACTAAGTGCCTTCACTGCCACCAAAGCTTTGTCCTGATCAGTCTGGCAACACTCAATTGGAGGTGAAAGCACTTGATGGTCCTTGACAATGATCACAAATGCCACATTAATTCCCAATTAAAAAAACAACTCTGTGTGCACTTCATTTCCATAAAACCCCAGGATAAGCATGTGTGAAGTTGCGTCAAGTGGACACAATGTCTCAGGCAAGGGATTTTGGGTTTAGTATGGCCATACATTTTTGAGGAATGCCCTTGGATGTGTGAGTGAGGATGGTATCTGATTGCTTTTAGTATGTTGACTGTTATGCAAAACGTTGCTTTCCCTGTGTGATGTCATTGGTTTAGAAAACTGACTGAATGTGTAAATAAAGCATTTTTACCAACTGAAATGCCATCAATGAACTTCCAGGCTGAGGGCGATGGGTGAAGTGAGGCTTGTAGGTTTTTTTGGTGATGTGCGAGCAATAGTCTAAATTTATGCTACTTTGTTATATTGTTGGCATTTGTATAGCACACAGGTTGCATGTTGATATTTTGACTACAGAAAGATGGTGCTACAAAAATATCGAGAAGGTATGTGCGTACAGGTAAGTATAGTTTTACTAACCTAAACTCCATATCTACATAACTTGATTATTTTATATATATAATTATGAAATAACATATATGTTGAATTAAGTCCTATAGTTAAATATACATAGTTATCTTACCTTATCGATATTTTGGGCCTGGATATTGTGAGCACAATATTCTGACAGCGTAATATTCTGGAGTCGATATTAAGTTGGGATGTATAGTGCACAATATAGGATAGAAGAGCTAAACCGTGGCATACCCGTACACCTTTTACTATTTCGTTCTGTACTGCAGTGTGCAGTATTGTGGCATGTTAGAACTTTGCCGACCGTATGACGCTACATTGTGTGCTATGTTTTTTCACGCTACGCTGTGCTACTCCTTTATGTTCTACGTGCGCCGCCGGATCGATCATTTAGTGCACTTATGAATAGCAGTACATTTTCAAAAGCACGTTCTAAAGCACCATGCGAACCTGTTCCCCTCTATAAATACCCCGACACCTGTTCTCCGTTTGAGAGAGTATGGGTGTGGCAATACCGCTCTGTCCCAACGTAACCTCGGGGTCACAGGTCAAGCTGCACACAAGGACATCTCCCACCAGGACACTTTGGTACCCTCTTGCATTGCATTTCGCAGTGCCTGCTCCCGCCCACCTCTTTCCTCCGCTCCTGGCTCACGCGCAGCCTCGGGTTACAGGTCAGGCTGCCCTCGGTAATCTTTCGATGGGGGCCCCTCCTCCTTCCTGCCCCCGCCCACCTCTTTCCTCCACTCCTGGCTAGCGTCTCCCCGCACTTCCCAGTTCCCATCTTTCTTTCAGCGCTCCTGGCTCGCGCGCTGCCTCGGCACGCGCCCCGCTGCTCCTTGGGGACGCCCCGTCCCGGGTCCAGCAGGTACTCCCGCGCTTTAGCGCGGTAACTTTTGCTTTAAGTGCACAGCCAGCAGTTTGTGACTGCGCTATTTCTGGCTCTTCCTCCCCCAGTAGGGGAGAGATTGGAGGGAGGATTGCTGGATCTGACACTGTGTAAACCACTTAACACAATCCTCGGCAAACAAGCGGCAATGGGCTTTTAATTACAGCGTCGACACGGTCCTCTCTTTGGGGTATCGTTCAGACGTGTTATTTTAAAATAGAGCATTCCGGGACCTCAGTGAGCACCACTCCCCCCGACCCCAAGCTGCGCATCCTGCCCCTTGCCAGGGGAAAAGACGCTGAGGGGTGGGCTGAAAGCAACCCACAGCCTTTCCTGCTCAGACGTATGAAATATTGAATTATTAATAATGAAAAACATCTTCAGACAAATCCCTACATGAGGTCAGACTTATAAATGAAATAAACCGATTAAGACAACTCTACGGATAAATGCACCTGCTGCAGAGATCTCTGTGGGACATGCAAGTCACGGGTTTGAAACCTATATACGTGTTCCAGTGATCTGGGCAACATTTTCACATACCTCTATATAGCATGTGAATCAAAGGCTAGATTTCACAGTTCTGTAGTTCAGTGGGTCATTAAATCTGCTGCATAGATCTATGTATCCTCGGGGCTATTGGTTCAAATCACAACAAGGCCGCTTAAGACTTTAATTCTTATAAAGGGTCAGCCAATAACATTACATCTTTTTTTTAACAATCGAAAGTTTAATCTGTGAGAGGGCATTTTTCAACTGTATTTAAGCACAGCTAACTTTGCAATACGTCTTCTGTTTTTAGGTCTGACATCTTCGCCAGCCTAATGTGAAAAACAAAACAAGGAATGCATAGAAATATATTTAAACATAAACACAAGGGGTGTTGGGCAGCCATCTACATTCATTGGAGTGCTGAACTATCATTCTTATTGTGGGCCACCCACCATAGAGCATGGAGCAACGGGGAGCCCACTTCATCCAGTGGCTTCCTGATCACGTGCACAGTAATCTACAAAGGAACGCACATCAGTGCAGGGCTAGCGGGTCAATACTTTACATTACCAACACGATTTGCTTTTCATTATTTTGTTAGTCATCTTCGTGTGCTTAAACTACGGCTTTAGGTTACAGTAATTCATTGTCAATAGCGCCCTTTCAGTGTGCAAAAAGGATACATTTTTTCTCTGATATGCATTAAAATGAAAAAAAGGACGATCAGTACTAGCTGTAAACACGTACCTGGAGAAGCATCCAAACTGTTCTATAGCAATAATATGCAATGGATATTTTATTATTGTTATTATTTTTATTATATTTTTGGGAAGCATATGACCAGCATGTGTACATGGCAAAGTATTTTATTTTTTCTTCTTCATTTTGTGGCATATGCCTGCAAGGAAACAAACAAATCACACCATATTTCTAAAGCCAGATCTCTTGGCTTTGCCATTTCTTGTCATGTCTTGTCGAAGGATGACCAGGACACAGACTGCATTCCTGAGCTCTATGGGGGTCTCTACGAGTTGCAGCTTTTGTCCTTAAGCAGCAGGAATGTGCTCTCAGGAAAACACAAAGGAAAGAGGAGAGGAGGACGGAGGAAAGGAAAGCAAATTATAAAGGAGGACAGAGGACCAGAGAAGTGAAAAATACTAAGAGCAAACCGAACAAGCATTTGCAATGCAATAGGTCTCGCATTTGCAAGAGTTAGGGCTATTGGCATTGCAAATGCATAATTTGACTTTTCTTGCCACATAAATTGATTGGTCAACCCTGCCTCATAATTTTGTCTTTTACTGCCACATAATTCCGCTGACCCTGCATATAACGAAAGCACTTCCATTTACCACCTTCTATCTGCTGCAAAAATGAAAATGTTGCCGTTTACCATCCAATTTAAATCTGCCATGCTAATTCCAGTAGAATACTAGTTTCACCACCCCACCATCAGAGTTGCTGGCTGGCTAACACAACTTCCCCCAAATAAAAGATTCAAGACAGCCACAGAGTAGTAACAAGAGAAATAAGAGAATAATAAAATAGAAGGGTCACCCAAACATATTGGTCTGAATCATGGTCATAATTGCAATAAGGAGAGATTAATAAAACATATACAATCATCATGTAAACCCATAAAAACCCATAAACCCATAAAAACGTTCATCAGAAATAAACTTTTGCCATTAGACTGTAATGCTCAAAACATCCCCTAGAGGGCACCACAACAAAACTAGCTGACCCTCCCGCCCTGAGCCCTTCAACCGACCTGCCCTTGAAACTACCCCTTCTCCTCCCCCAGCCTGAGGCCTAAAACTTTGCCCCTTGCTAAAAACCTTACCGGATCCCAGCGCCCCTGCCCTCAGCCCTAAAACTGACCCCAGCCCCCCAGCCTTGATACTACCCCAAACCCCACCCAAAACCACATCCTGAGCCCAAAAACCTTGCCCCCTGTCAAAAACAACAATCTTGGCCCGCACCTACCCTGAGCGCTAAAACCACTCCACCCCTAAAAACTACCCCCTCAACCCAGCCCCACCCCACTGACCTCTCCCAATCCTTCCTTTTCCTTTTCCTCTCTCCACTCTCTGGTCCCTTGTTAAAAACTACCCAGGCCCAACCCCCCACCCTCAGCCCTAAAAATGCACCTTCCCCCCCCCCCACATATGCATGGTTTAGTCATAGACATGTTCAAGGCACATATCCGGAGGCCTTTGGTTCAAGCAAGTGCTGTTAAACGCTTGTGTTGAAATGGCACACATGGCTTAGCCTTGCAAACCACTATGCGGCTAGTTTCTGTGTGCAGCAAATATTGAAGTATCTTGACTGTAATGCTCAGAACAGCCCCTAGAGGGTGTAGTTCATTACACATTTTCAGGCCTACTACAATAATATAACAAACAGGGCCCTTAAAACACAAACTACCCCCAGGTGTAAAACAAAAGTTCCAGCCACGAGAGACCTTAAAAAGACACTGAATGGTGGGAGGGGGTTATTATTTTGGGGTCCCCACTAACCTAGTATAGGGACCCAGAGATGACCTAGACAGAAAGACTGTGTTGTGCTGAACAGTTTGGTGGTGGTCCCATTGTCTCAGAATCACCACAGGCTGAATAATGAGCAAAAATGTTTTGTAAAAGGAATGATCTGCTAAGCATAATGGGGTGAGTTTCCTGAGTGCAATGAATATTGTAGTATTGGCTCTCCTGCTGTGCCGGGAGACTGGCTTTGAAGTTTTCTGTGCTTTTTTTTCTATTGAAACGGCTGCAGCTTGTATATTTTTCAACTGCTAAACCTGTAAAGCATTTAAGAATGGGTTTGCAATTTAAATGACGCAGATTCGGTAACAATGTGATGTAACTGGTGCTTATGCAAAGCACTCCAATACTTCCCATCGAGTTTGTGCTTCCAACTGCCATGGCCGCCATGAAGCGCAAAGGGGAGAGACAAAAGAAAAATGTAAATGATTTGGTAACAGTGTGACCTAGCCGATACCCATGCAAAGCGCTGCAATACCTCCGATCTAGTTCGTGCTAGATGAAAGTTCAAAGCGCCATGGCTGCCATGGAGCACGAAGGGGAGACAAAAGAAAAAATTAGTGCACACACTTAAGTATATGGCAGATCATGCAATAATCCATGTAGCGGTCAGTCTGCAAGGCATAACAAATCAGCCTTAAGGCAGGACAAACATAACACATTTGCCTAGGAAATCAAGGGAATTTTGAAAGGCAGGCCCAGGAACGACTGAAAGTGAAGGGCATGAGAGGGGCGTGGTTAAAGCCCACAGAATAGATTACAGCACGTCGAGAAGAGCAACGCTTGCACGCTGCTAGGCTCGACCTAAAAACAGAAACAGAGAGATAAAGAGATAAAAGAAGCCATAGCAACTCTCTCTGACAAGGAAACAATTGAGGGAGATATGAAATCAGCACAAACTGATAAAAGGGGAAAAAGAATAAAGGATAGATTATAGATAAAAGAAATCAGAGCTTTCACAAAAGGTCAGAGGAGGAGATACCGACGGAAGAAAGACAACAGTAGTCGCTTGCAGCAGTTTACAGTGTAAACTAGATCTCACAAGATACAGTATATATTACAGAGGACTATGTGTAATCTACAGGCCACTGCTTACAATGCTTGTTCAAGGGTGCTGGAACCATAGTCAGACCCTTGGTGGTTCCCCCAACGTTATGCCACCGAAGTCACATAGATAGTCAAAAATCCAAGCGTTACACAAAGAATAAGTGAAGCAAATGAGCAAGACCAATAGAGCAGGAGCGTGGCAGGGGACTAGCATTTGTTCAGTGGTGCATTTTAAAGCATATTGGGTCAGATGTAAAAAAATGCAATTTTCCATTTCTTAAACAGCAACTTCATATAAATCGCTATTTAGGAAATGGAATATGTTATGTACAGAGATACTGATTTCCTAAAAGCGATTTCCAAAAAGTAGGAATCGCTATTAGGAAATCGACATTAAGAAATCCCATTGCATTTTAGTCAATGGGGCTAGTTAGGAAATGCAAAACCAGGGAAGGCAAAGGGCAAAAGACCTCCATTGGTGCACCCCAAAAGTGGGGTGCACCTGTACAGTACACATATGCCTAAGGGGCATGTGTGTGCTCTATTGCAATTAAAAAAAAAAACACCTTGGGGTGCTTTTTTTAAATTGCACCTGGTTACCACCAACTTGAAGTCGGCGGTAATTACATCTCCTAAATGCCCAAGTACCTATTTGCAATTTCCTATTCTGAAAATCGCAAATTGCGATTTCTACAGGGTATAAATCACAATTTGTGATTTCCCAAAGGCCTTTGTACATTAGAAAAGTCCGTTTTTCATTTCTTAACATCCCGAAATGCTGATTCAGGCCGTTAAGAAATGTAAAAGGGCTTTGTACATCTGGCCCATAGTACCAAATATATGACTAAAGCGTAGTGTGGTAGGGTTCTGCGATTTACAAAGAACACATTTTCCATTGTTATGTCCTCTTGAACTGGCCACTGAATTTATAGTTTTACTGCTAAACATATATATGGCTGACAAACAATAATGTGTGAAACTCTGGGTTCAGTTCATATTGATCATTTGTACAATGTCTGTTTTGATCCTATTGAAATCTTTTTTCTATTACAATTCAGTTACAAAAAAACACATACCTCATTTCTACTTTCCCTGCTGCTGATATATTTTAAAATATCTGTAAAGTTCATGTACAACTATTTAAATGTTGTGTGTTTGCCATCCTACAGCCTTTATGTTCACGATCCTGTACCCCAGCAAGATTGTCACTTGGTTCACATAGCAAATTGTTTCACCATGCATTTAGAAAAGGAGAAGTAAACACAACCTCCATGTTAAAAGAACGGGTACAACAAATGGAACAAGATAAAACAATAATTTAAAGGCCTCTTACTTGCTTATTCTCCATCTGACCCACTTCAAGATTATATTGGGGGTGCTGCTGTACCCCCAACCATACTTCCACCATGTGCCTGTACAAAGATCCACATAATGCCTGTCTGGAACAAGTTATAACCCCAGTTAAAAATCTTAGGGCCTGATTACGACCTTGGTGGAGGGGATTACTCCATCCCAAACGTGACAGATATCCCACCCGCCGTTTTACAAGTTCCATAGGCTATAACAGAACGTGTAATACGGCGGGTGGGATATCCGTCACATTTGGGACGGAGTAATCCCCTCTGCCAAACTCGTAATCAGCCCCTTCGTGGGTAAATGCACCTGCTTGCAGATATCTACATGAGTATGATGGTCACTGGTTCTAGTCATAGTTAAATAGCACCTTCTGGAAATTCATCAAAAATTTGAGTTTTTCCTCATTGAAGCATCCAATTAGCAAGCATTGGCTAAGCTATTAGGTCTGGATTTTAGCAATGGGACTATCTGGATGACTTTGTGTGTTTTGGCTCCAGCTGTCCTCGAAAGAATATCCCTTATTGAAGCAACACCTTGGGCTACAATAACATGGCAGCTGGGAGTAGGGCCTCTTTGCTACAAAGACTGCATTAACAGAATTATGCTGTACTCTCAGATAAGAGTGTGATAAAACAGGAGTCAGAATATTCAATTTATGGTACAATTGGTGAACTTAAAAAGCATGTACAGCAAAATAGTAGGTAGTAGATAATTTTGGCTAAGGGACAGTATTTTGTAGCATCTCTAAGGAAGCCAGTGAGCACACACAGCTTTACTTTGCAAACATAAAAAACAGTAAATCCATCACCTTATAATCATGACAGCAAGGTAAATAAATTGACCCCGTGCAAGCAATTAGTGTATAGCACTATCTTTGACAGATTCAGGCATCAAAACAGCACACCTTTCTTAAACAAAAAGCTGTAAATCCACAATTAAATCGTTGTTGAGTCACCAAAGTACATCAAAGAACAGTCACTGTCTTTTAATTTTGAGATTCAAGTCATATTGCACTTGCAGTCCAACAAAACGACTTCTTGATGCTTCATCACCAAAATCTAATTGGAACAAAAATAGGACAATGTAACCATTCTCAAAAGAACAGAAATACTGCAGGAATTGGGAGAAAAACAGTCCTTTTATAGATTACAGAATAACCTTTCATAAAACTACATATACACAAATAATTCACAACCCCTGAAAATTACTATGGTGCCAATGCTGCAGATACTATAATTAGAACAGATATTAACAATGTTCAGTTGCATCAGGATTCATGACCACAGGTTTTGTGTGTATTTTGACCATTGTGCATCTGGGCTGAACACTTTAATATTTATTATGTAGCAGGGTGATTAATCCCAACATGCATCCTTAAGAAAGCGTTGAGCGTACTCGGCAATAACATAGGCAGAAACATGTTGACCAACTGTAGATAATGAGGATCATAATGAACTCCTTTGTTTTTATAACCTTACCGAACTGGAGGCAGTAGTCTACTGTAATAGCCATAATAGTACAATCGAAAAGTGACAGCCCTATTTGTTTCTAAGGGACAAAACATCTGACAAATTCTGCTAATCTGGGTAGGAGTCTGCCTGTGGCCCGTCTTGGATTTGCATCCTTATCGACGAGAAGCCCAGTAACAAAGCATAGCGCTTAGTGCTGGTGAGAGTTCTTGTCCTTTTAGGATAATATATCAAAAAAACAGTTAGTCTGGCTTCCAAGTGGAGGTATTTCCTACAAAGCATTTTGACCTTCAAGATTTGTAGGTAATTTATGTGTGTCTGCCATCGTTAAAACGCCATGATCTTGATCGATATAAGATAGGGGGTGCGGGGTGGGGCGGGGGATGGACATTTGTAGATCAAGTTCTGAAAGGGGGTGACAAAAAAACCTATTCTTTCTGAACTTTTTCCTGTTGAATATTTTTCGAAGAATTAATTACTTGAGGTCTTCCTGATAGCTAAAGCCGTGAGTGTAGCCATAGCAACAAAGGGGGAAAAAAAAAACACATTGCAACATTTACTCCTAAAATATATCAAAGCCTCACTTTAAATCCTGTTTGCCTCAGCCCTCCCTTGCCACACCCAGTCCCACATGCTGCTGACGATATTGATTTCGTTTTCCTTAGCCTTTTACTATCCTGTAGACACTAGAATGTTCCTCCATTTCCTAGGAACACCTTCCCCTGTAATGCTTCCTCAGGGTAGAATGATGCAGTGCTGACTGCGGCAAATTGTGCTGCTGTGTAAAACACGTAGGTAGACGTACGTCTATGTATTCTCTTTATCTTAATCACTTCTATCGAAATGATACTTTTAATTCTACATTTCATAGTTTTTGTTAGATTCTATTGGGTGAAATCACGTAAACCATGTTTTTGCAAACTAGGTACTCAATAAATATTGGATTCCCATTGTTTTGTCTGAATGCTGGGTGAGATTAGTGATGCTGCCCATGGGTGTGTAAAAAAGAAACCTGGGCATTCTATACATTGAGCTCCCAGGGTATAACATGCACTTGAGGCCACTTTTTGCACCCTCCAGGCACTTTGGTATTACAGAAGGGGCAAAGATGCTTGTATAACCCTGTAATATCGATTGTACCGGTGCAGTACCAAAGTGGTGTGCCATCATTTGCACGCAGGCATTGTGCTATGGAAAAGAGAAATCCGTATGTATTTGCTCCAGTACCATATGCAGATGTGGGCGCAGGGGCAGACATGCATACAGGAGGTGTACTGATTATGCACCACATTTGAGGGCCCATAGTGTTAGTGCACCCCCGAGAGCTCATCTTGGGAGGGGTGTTTGGGGTTTCAGGCAGATATATTCACAGCCTGAGACTTACGTGACTCAAATGAAGGAAGGAGCTATGGCTCCTTCTTTTGATAACATGTTCTCTTCAGCACAGGAGTGAACTAGAACAGTTTAGGCCTGTGCTGATTGTTCACTCAATTAGGGGTACCCTAATGAAAAGTGTACCTGATGTTTAATTTGGCCTCTGGGATCCAGTCTCTAATTGCCTCTTTATAAAAATGGTGTGATCTTGGGCTGATTGCTTTCCCTTATTTCCTTTGTTCTCTTAGCTTCCTAAATTCAGAGTGCTGATCAAAGAAGGCGCATGTAAAAACGAAACCTTTTCCCCTAACGTGTATCTTGTCATTCTAAGATCATTAACTTCCTAGTAACAGTTTTCATTTTATGTAAATTCAATCAATACATTGTTGAGGACCAATTGAATGCCAGGAAGATGATTTCCACTGAAGTGCTGGAATGTTTGCTGCTAATGACCTTTCTGATTGGCTCGTAGTCTCTCTTTGTGGATGGTCTGGTGGGTTCTCCGTAGCTGTCACACATAATGAGGGTTGCGCTGTAGGGGGTCTCATTTTATTTCAATTTCAGAATATTGCTTTGTAATAGATTTTTTTTAGGAGAAACGCACATCATTCATTCGTACAGCCAGGGTGCAACTAACACGCTGTGAATTGGCTACACTGGACAATAGGGTGACGAGGAGTCATGATCACTCTTGTAAATTTATATTATCACACACATGTACCATTCTCTTAAACACATCAGACAGACTAAGGATAGCTTTGCTATTTCAACATACTAAGTGTATTTACAAATCTTCTTCAAAATAAATTAGAACTCAAAAGATTTTCAAATCTGTTCAGCAATTCAGTAGACTGGAAATAAGGTACTTTGAAAGAGGTACCTGGTTCTAGGTGCCTACCACTATCTCAATACTACGCAGCTGTCTGGTTGCAAAATACATTTTGTGGACTTACCAAGAACATACAGGGACTAGCAGCCCACCCATTGATTACCATTGGTTGGCTTTAGTGTCACCTGTCCATCTTGTGCCCAGGAGCACTGCCAATGTACTTGTGTCCTTCCATTACTCACTTTTATGGAGCTACATTTTCCTAAACCACTTAACTAGAGTGCATGTTTTCCGGCTGTCTTCCTAGTGTACTTCCCTTTCCTCCTCAGTGCTGCACTTCTGTCCGTGTGATTCCCTCCACCTGCTCTGTAATGCACTCCCCTCCTGTCTTTCTCCCTCACGTTACATTCTTACCCACGTGCTTCTCCCCACTGACTCCATGTTCCTGTCTCTCACCCCTTTGCCTGTCTCAGCCCCTACCATTGCCCTCAGAGTTGCTTTCTCCCAACTGATTTAAAAAACAGAATGATTTCATGCGTTTTTCTATTTTATTTACTGATCCAACTCCGATGGGTAAATAGAAATAAAAAGAGATGCACACATTCTTTTGTAGGTGTGTGCAATGGTACTGTGCATGCCTACAAAATGATGTAGCCTCAGTGTAATAGCGCCCTTTTTAAATTCTTCTTTAGCCATGCCGCACAGTATCGGGGATGATGTACAGCACCACTAGAAGCCATTGGCAAAACCAGTTGGTTCCAAAGATGAGATCTATTAGTTTTGTACTTTTTATGACTCTTTTAGACTTGGTTCTACGGCACTCCATTCCAGAGACGTTTGAAGGCATCTGCAAAGTGGGCTCTGATAGAGCCAGCTCTGTTCTTGCCCCGATGACCTTGAATAATTCTTAAACAGATTGTTTTAGATATCATTTTCCTTTAATTTATTTTTAATGTGGGTGATGTGTGGGAATCTATTACAGTCAATATGCAGAAAATTGTGTTTGTTTCATGCCGGATCCATTAAAAGAATTGCGTAGATCAAAACATAAGTCAAACCATTTCGAACATAATAATATATAGATAATTACATTTTGTATGAGAACACATTCAAGGTGGTTCGGTAAGTTCCTCAATCTACATTCCAATCATTGCACTTTACAAAAGAATTATACTTTTTTTTTGTTCACAGGCAAACTGGGAAAGCAATATTAGTAGTGAAACCACTGCAAACTCAAATCTCGAAAAAGTTTGTGCAGGAAAAAGATTGGCATATTGTACTGAGGAGGCATGCAACCTTAGGTCAGACCTCTGGCAGGCCCTGGTGGGTGAAAGCCCCAGGCCCTAAGTTCTGCTTTCCAGCCCTCTATGTCCCAAACTGCTTGGGAACTGGGCTCAAAGGCCCGGGAATGCCTCCCCTGCCTGCCCGGTTTAAGAAGCTTTGGGACAGATCTCAGGTAAACCTGGAGGTGGAAGCCCCTGGTCCAGGGCTCCTTTCTTTGACCCAGTGTGACCCAAAGTGCCTGGGATGGGTTCCTGCTAGCTCAGAAAAGTCTTCACTTCCTTCCCAGCTTAAGAAGCTTTGACAAGGCCATGGATTGGAGTGCTGGCAGGCCCGTGGGTGAAAGCCACCAACCCTGGTCTCCCTTCTCCAGCTCGCCATGTCCCAAAGTGCCTGGGACGGGGTCCCGCAAGCCCGGGAAGGTATCCTCTGCCTGATCGGGTTAAGAAAATCTGATCGGGCCCTGGAATGGAAACCTAGGGCTCCTTTCCCCAGCCCGCCATGTCCCAAGGTGCCCAGGACAAGGTCCTACCAGCCAGTGAAGTCATCCTCTGCCTGCTTGGGTTAAGAAGCTCTTAGCAGATCCTGGACCTGAGTACTGGTAGGCCTGTGGGTGCCCCAAAGTGCCTGTGCAGGGTCCCATCAGCTCAGGAAGGCTTCCCCAGCCTGCCTGGGTTAGGATGCTCCAACCGGGCCAACAGATCTGAGCTCCAGCGGGGGCTAAGGTATAAGCTGCTGGCTCCCTTCTCTGGCTCGCCATGTCGCAAAGTGCTGGGATAGGGTACTGCAGCCCATGGGCAGCCCTTCCCTACTTTGCTTGTGTGAAAAGGTGTGTCTGGACTCAGGGTATGCGCTATGAGGCCCCACTAGCAGCTCATGCCTGAGGTCCAGCTCAGGCTCTGAAAACCTGGGTCTCAGAATCCCTTTGCCCTCCAAGGGTAAGCAGAATCTCCTTTCATAGGACAAGGACCCAAATCTGGTCACTTGAAACCCTGGACATATGGTTTAGTGCCATATATTCCTAAGGCGTGCCCAGATGGCCGAGCTGTCCTTGAAGTCCTGATGAGGTCTCATTTGACTCTTCTAGCCGAGCCTGAGGCACAGATTAATTTGTTCTAGTGGTCCTCTCTGTCACTCAGTGTGGATGGATTACAAGAATGGAGAGTAGCCTTTTCCATATTAGTAGGCACAGGCTACTCTGGGCCTCCTTGTGGTCTGCTCATTCTCACCAAGGTGCTGACAGGGCTCAGGCCAGCCCACAAAGAGCTCCTTTCTAGGCCTATCCGATGGGCCTTTTCTCCGAGCCTGCATTCCTGGAGAGCCGGTAGGGATGTGAAGCTGACATTCCCGTGCAGGGCGACTTGCTCAGGGACAGTCCAGCCAGCACTGTACTTTGACCTGTTGGGCAGGCTAGGTCCATTTATAGATGGACTGCTTGCTAGCCTCGGCAGTTGTCTCAAGCAAAAAAACGTGTATCCCGCTAGGAACCATCAGACCCGAGGGCCTGCTTTTGTTAAGGCCCTGCCAACCCAGCAGAGCAAAGGCCTAGAAGCCTGCTAGCTTGTGCCACTCCCGAGTGGTTCAACCAGAGTGGAAGGGGTTGGGTGATGCTAGTCCCAGATGCCGTTGCTGCCCTTCTTCGCCCAGTGCATTTCTGCAGCAGATAGAAACGACTGTTCTGTAGGATGTTCCGCCGCTCACAGCTGCCACCCCTGAGTCTCGCTTGAGCTGTCCTTGGACTGCCCTGTCTACCCCATCCCTTAAAGCCCAAGGCAGTGATTACAGCAGCAGGCTCCTGAGGGGTGTGAAGGTCGGTCTAGGGTGGGCACCCAGCTCCTCCTCCTGTTCGGCAGGTGTGGCTACCTGGTTGATCCTGTCAATAATAAATGCTTTTCTGAAAGATTAAGCCATGCATTTGTAATTACACTTTGCTTGCTCCACCTGCTGCTTGGATAACTTTAGTAATTCTAGAGCTAATACATGCAGACAAACACTGATGTTCCAGGATGTGTTCATTTATCAGACCAAGACCAGTCTGGGTTCTCCCTAACACCCTTGTGGCTCTAGATAACCTCTGGCTGATTGCACATCCCAAGTTGATAGGACAGACATTCAGGTGTCTGCCCCATCAGCTTTCAGTGACACTTTCTTTGCTTGCCATGGTGACCACGGATAACGGTAAATCAGGGCTTGATTCTAGAGAGGAAACTTGAGAAGTGGCTACCACATCCAAGGAAGGCAGCAGCTGTGCAAATTACCCACTCTTGACTCCTGTAGGTAACGAGGAAAAAAATTTGAATGAGTACACTTTAAATCCTTGAATGAGGGTTCATTGGAGGGCACGTTTGGTGCCAGCAGCAATGTGGTAATTCTAATTTCAATAGCATATATTAAAAATGCTGTAGTTAAAAAGCTTGTAGTTTGGTATCACCTGTCCCAGCCCTGGCCTCTTAACACATCTTTGATGCTTGTGAGTGACCTGATGCTCCAAAGTATTTACTTTGAAAATATTAGGGTGTTCAAAGAAGGCTGGCCATCTTAATACTTAAGCCAGGAATAAAAGAATAGGAATCCAGTTCTGTTTTGATGGTTTTCAGAACTGGGGCCATGGACAAAGTGCTGGGATGGCTGGGCATTCGTTTTGTGCTGCTATAGGTGAAATTCCTGGACCAGAGCAAAACAAACCAAAGCAAAAGCATTTGCCAAGAATGTTCTCATTTATCAAGAATGAAATACTAGGTTAGAGGATGATCAGACACTGTCATAGTTATGACCATAAACAATACAGACTAGAAATCCAGCAGCATTATACATGTGACCTGCTGAGCAGCTTTCAGAAAAACAAAGTCTTTGGGTTCTGGGTGGAGTATGGTTGCAAAGCTGAAACTTAAAGGAATTGGTGTAAGGGCATCACCAGAAATGGAGCCTGTGGTTTATTTAGACTCAGCATGGAAATTTGACACATTGATAGCTGATTCTCGATTCTTTGTGTGGTGGTGCATGTCCATTCTTATTTTGTGGATCGCTTTATCTGGTTAATTCTGAAAACAAACACAACTCCATGCTAACTAGTTATGTGACCCTCAGCAATCGGAGTTCAAATTCATAAAAGGACATGTGGCATTCAACCACAGGAGATTAAATAATCACATGTCTATGATTACTGTACATGAGCGGAATTGCATGTGTGCTACATTAAACACATCAGCATGTGTCTACCCTTCATCAACAGGAGTTGGTAACCAACTTAACCCCGTTCATGATAAGGATTGGGAATTTGAATTATTTCCCATAAACAAGGAATTCCCAGTAAGTGCTAGTCATAAGCTCATTTCGATTAAGGCTGTGGCCTTTGTACACACCACCCATCATTTCTATTGATTGGTTGATTTAGTGGGATCCTTGGATCAGCCCTGCTAAGGATCAACAATGGCCGTGGTAGAGTGCAGAGATGATGATCAAACTTGACTATGAAGAGCAAATAAAAGTTGTAACTAAGTTTCCATAGGTGAACCTGCAGAAGATTAATTAATGGCAGGGTGGCTTAAGTGACTGATGGCTCCAGCATGAACCCTCATGTGCCTCCCAAATGTAAACGAAGGCACAAAGCCCAGCCCTCCTCTGAGGAATCCTGGTTGGTGGAGCAGTCTGTGGATACCAAGTGCCTACGTGAGGACCAGGCACGGGTTGGTCTCCTCCACTTGCGAGGACCTAACTGAAGCAGGAGGAACTGGGGTGGGCAACCCACACAGACCCCTACAGGGAGGAGCATGATGCGACAGCTCCGGTAAGAGCGTAATGTTACAGATCCGGGAAGAGCATGATGCAAAAGCTGTTTGGTAGCGGATGACTGACATGCTGATGGGTTTACTTTCCCTTTTTGCCAAGTACCTTGTTTTCCTGGTTCATTCTGGCCAGGAATTATGGTTTCAAAAGTCATGTGGTCCCTCCTTGAGTGTCAGGAAGGCTGGTGGAGGAACTGCCTCTAGAGTTGTGGTAGGTGCTTACTCACTTGATTCTCCTGCTCTGGTGGTGGGCTGGGGGTCCCAGACCAGGGGCTTGGAAATTCTCTTTGAATTGTGGGGGCTGACTCCCAAAGGAAAAGTCTGATGGGGGTACCGGGCTGTCTCGCCTTGCAGGCAGTGGACGAGCATCGCTGCCTTTCTTATGCCTCTTGTGCATGCACAGGTAGGTAAACATTGTGAACGTTTTCAGAGACTCTTAGAGGTGGATCAATGAGCTCATTAAATTATTGTGAATTGCATGACATATTGATCATCCACACTTTGAAGACACCTTATGGCCCCAGGTTCCTCCTGTGGCTATACCCATCAGAGGGTAGCCTGAATATCAGTTGCCCTGGGACACCACCAGGGAAAAGCTGTGGCTATTGGAGGGTGCTCAACTCCCTTCGCCCCTGTCTAAGGTCAGACCTCTGATCACCAGTTGCAGGATCCCCTGGTATTGTTGTGGAGTTACACAGGCGGCATGCCTGGTCTTCTACTACCTCAGTGGAGTAGGGTGGTGACAGGACATCTATGACCTAGGCATCAGACGCAGTCACCTGCTGAATTCAAGCATATTATTAACCCACCCACACACCCTCCCTGGTGCGGGTCACGCCCAGTGGCCGACGCCAAGGAGGATTCTTTTTTTAATTCAAAACTCCCTCGGGAGACACAGAAGAGCTTTTGTGTCTCCCCCACACCCACCCCTCTGTGACATCAGCGTGCCAAAATGCACGCTGAGGTCCCAATTTGTTTTTTCCACCAAAGCAGGAAGCAGCAGGTAAGGCCGCTTTCTTCTCCAGTGGGGAAAACAGGCTCGAAAAGGCCAACCCAGCCTTCAGGAAGGCCTCGGTCGAAAGGGGAGATTCTCCCCTTTAAAACAAGACCTTCCTGAAATAGTTTCCTGCCCGTGGATCGCAGCCACGCTGTGATCCACAGCCAGGAAACCCCAGTAGATACCAGGGACAGCATCTGAGGGATAGGACAATGGAGCAGAGTCTGAGAGTGATTTTTCAGTCAAAGGAGCCCCATCCATAACTCTTCTTCCAGGGATTCTGAGGAAGGTGATAAGGACAGGCATGCTGTCCCTTCGCAAGCACAGTCTGTACAGCAGGACAATAGCAGGTTAGCCCAACCCAGAGAGCAGGTGCATGCAGTGGCAAGCACAGAGAGAGTGCTCACTTGGGACCCCCTCAATTTAGTTCATCCCCAAATTACACCGCCCAAATCATATTGTGGAGGGATCAAAATTATCTATCACGAAACAACTTGGTTTTGTAAGGCAGGCACCTGTGTTTTTGGTCCTGGGCTCGGCAGCCATATAGGGAAACCTACCAAACCCAGACATTTCTGGAAACTAGACACCTGGGGGAGTCCACGGAGGTGTGGTTTGTGTGGATTCCCCAAAGTTTTCGTACCAAGAATACCCTGCAAAGGTGAAATGTTGGATAAAAACTCTATTTTTTCTTGCATTTCTGTCACCCAAACTACAGGAATATGCTGGGATCCACAAAATTCCTGCTATCCAGTGTTTCCCCAGCTGTCCTGATAAAAACGCTACCCCACTTGAGTGCCTGTACCTAGTGTCTGCATCAGGAATGGATCACCTCAGGGTCAAAGGTTGCCCTCATGTAAGGACTAACACTAACCGTTGTTTGATCCATTCCTGTCACAACACTAGGCCTACCCACACAAGTGAGGTACTGTTTTTATCAGGAGACTTTGGGGATTGCTGAGTGCTGGGTGAAAGAACTTTCCATCGCTGAAATGTGCAGAAAACGTGTTTTTTAACCAGATTTTGAGGTTTGCAAGGGATTCTGAGTGACAGAACCTGGTGAGAGCTCCACAAGGCACCCCATTCTGGATTCCCCAAGATGTTTACTTTTCATAAATGTATAAGTTTGGTAGGTTTCCCTAAGTGCCGGCTGAGCTAGAGGCCAAAGTACACAGCTAGACACTTTGCAAAAAAAGTGCCCGTTTTCATTAGAAAAATGTGATGTGTCCATGTTGTGTTTTGGGGCATTTCCTGTCACGGGCACTAGGCCTACCCACACAAATGAGGTAGTATTTTTATCGGGAGACTTAAGGGAATGCTGGGTGAAAGGAAGTTTGTGGCTCCCCTCAGATTCCAGAACTTTGCAGTACAGAAATTTGAGGAAAACATGTTTTTTAGGGCAGTTTTGAGGTTTGCAAAGAATTCTGGGTGACAGAACCCAGTGACAGCCCCAAAAGTCACCCCATTCTGGATTCCCATAAGTATCTAGTTTCCAAAAATGTATAGGTTTACTAGGTTTCCTAGGTGCCGGCTGAGCTAGAGGCCAAAATCCACAGCAAGGCACTGTTCTAGAAACACATCCTTTTTCATTGGAAAACTGTGATGCGTTCACATTATGTTTTGGGGATGTCCTGTCATGGGCACTAGGCCTACCCACACAAGTACCCACACTCCATTTTTGTCGGGAGACTTGGAGGATTGCTGGGGGAAGGACGTTTGTGGCTCTCCTCAGATTCCAGAACTTTGCAGCACCAAAATGTGAGAAAAGAGTGTTTTTTTAGCCCAGTTTTGAGGTTTGCAAAGAATTCTGGGTAACAAGTCACCCCATCCTGGATTCTCCTAGGTGTCTTCTTTCCATAAATGTACAGGTTTAGTAGGTTTCCCAAGGTGCCGGCTGAGCAACAGCCCAAAATCCACAGCCAGACACTTTGTAAAAAACACAGCATTTTTCAATAGAAAAATGTGATGTGTCCACGTTGCATTTTGGGACGTTTCCTGTTGCGGACACTAGGCCTACCCACACAAGTGAGGTACCATTGTTATCGGGAGACTTGGAGCAATGCTAGGTGGAAGGAATTATGTGGCACCCCTCAGATTCCAGAACTTTAAAGCACTTAAATATGAGGAAAGCGTGTTTTTAGCCCAATTTCAAGGTTTGCAAAGGATTCTGGGTGGCATTACCCAGTGAGAACCCCACAAGTCACTCCATCCTGGATTCCCCTAGGCGTCTACCTTCCATAAATGTTTAGGTTTTGTAGGTTTCCCTAGGTGCCGGCTGAGCTACAGCCCAAAACCCACATTCTGGGGCATTTCCTGTCGTGGGCACTAGGCCTAACCACACAAGTGAGGTACCATTTTATTGGAAGACTTGGGGGAACACAGAATAGAAGAACACGTTTTATTGCCAATTGTCTTTCTCTACAGTTTTGCCTTCCAAATGTAAGGCAGTTGGCAAGAAAGAAGTAATTTTGAGAAATGTCCTGTAACTTACATGCTTGTATGGGGGCCACTGAATTCAGAGATGTGCAAATGACCACTGTTTCTAAACTCCTTATCTTGTGACAATTTCGGAAATACACAGGTTTTCTTGATACCTATTTTTCACTCTTTATATTTTACCAAATGAATTGCTGTATACCCGGTATACAATAAAACCCATTGCAAGGTGCAGCTCATTTATTGGCTCTGAGTAGCTTGGGTTCCTGACGTACCTACAAGACCTATATATCCCCACACGAAGGGGGGTCCAGCAAACATAACAGTATATTGCTTTAAAAAATCTATCATAGTTATGAAAAGTTACGGAAGAAAACATAGTCAGAAAGGGCTGTGTTTTTCTACTCAATGTCAATATTTTATTTCAACTGTTACTTTCTGTATGAAATTTTGGTTTTCTGATTCAAGTCTGTCTGTTTCTGAAAGCTGGGAAGATTGTGATTTTATCACCGCAAACCCTTCGTAGATTCCATTTGCAGGGAAAAAACAGATACTTTCTTCTGCAGCACATTTTTTCCATGTTTCCCCCAAAAAACAAATTTTAGCCGTATTTTGGGTATTTTCTCAGTCTCCTCCAGGGGAACCCACAAACTCTGGGTACCTTTAGAATCCCCAGGATGTTGGAATAAAGGATGCAAATTTGGTGTGGATTGCTTATGTGGAGAAAAAGTTATGGGGGCCTAAGCATGCACTACCCCAAATAGGCAAAAAAGAGCTCAGCACCCTTGAGGATAGAGGGGAGAGGCAATAGGTTATAGGTAGAAGTGCTAGTCTTTGGGTAGAGTTGGATGTAGGGGTAGAGGTATTATGAGTAGAGACGACAGGAGCAGAACAATGGAAAAGGCAGGTGCAGAGTTTCTAAGGCATAAATGAGGTACCAATACTAGGGTATAACTAGGCATAGAGATAAAGGTGTGCAAAGTTTTTAAACGTTGCCGCCTACGTGAAATATAAAGGTAAACAAACATTGGCAAAATCAATAGACCTCATCTATGAAAGCGTTAGTTTTTTTCAATTATATTTAGTCATGGCTAAAAACAATATGAAAAAAGTGCTATGATGCTGCCCGCAGTAGTTCATGCTGACAACGGAGGGCAGACAGGAGAGGATAGGGCAGGAAGCTGACAATGGATAGTGTAAGGGAGGGAATGGGAAACTAGGATGACAATGGAGGGCAAGTAAAGGCTAGGGCAACAAGCTGATCAGAGCACATGTGGCGGATGGGGCAGAAAGCTGACAATGGAGGGGAGGCAGGAGGCACTGGGGCAGCATGCTAACAATGGAAGGCAGCCAGGAAACACAGGGGCAGCAACTTGACAACAGAGGAAGCACAGGAGGGGATTGGAAAGCAAAATGGCATTGGAGAGTGGGCAGGAGAGACGTGGGCAACAAGCTGACAATGGAGAGTGGTCAGGAGGAGATGGGAAAGTAAGTTGACAATGAAGCATTGGTGGAGGGGAAGTGCACTGACAATGGAGGGTGGGGGTAGGGTCTGGTGTTGCAAGCTGACAATAGGGGCGGGTGGGAGGTAATGGGGAAGCAAGTTGACTCTGCACAGAAAGCTGGAGGGGCTGGTGAAGCGAGTTGGCACCAGAGGGTCGGTGGTAGAGGCTGGGGAAGCAAACGGACAATGGAGGATGGGCAGGAGGGGGTGGGGATGCAATGTGCATGCACTATTTGTTGTGAGACCTAAAAAGAAAGTGGCCAAAATCATTTAGATCACCTTCCAAGGGACTTGGAATGAGATTCCTTGTCGTAAAGCAAACCAGTTATGTCAGAAACAAGGTGGCACAATGCAGTTGACCCATGAACTGTTGCCTTGCTGCACGCTATCCCATATTAGGACACTTACGAGTCCACTCCTGCCCAGGAGACTCTCTTCATCTGATAAGTTAAATGTTTAATGAAGACAGTGAGAATGAAATAACTTCAGGCTGTCGCTGTCCCTTATCACCTTATATCCTTCCCTGGCCATCACCCATTTCAGTGGGATGTGATTCATGTGGATTGTGAAGGTAGTCCCAAATAATTAGGGATGGAACCTGCTCAATGTCCACATCTTGGCTGAAGTCCCTCTTTCGGTCATCTCCCTCATCTTTTCTCTGGGCAGAAGATGACTTATGAAAGCCTCCAGACACTCCTTTCCTATATTAATGTGCTATGCTTGAAATACACAATCTTCCTTACTGAAGAACTAGATATGTATAATTAAGGACCTACCATAGTGTGGTACCTATAGCAAAGTTACCTCGCTCAGAGCTTTCATACGGCTATAAAGTCCGCTTCATCTTTCACAGTCCAAGTAAAAATACAACTCTTCAAATCAATTAATGAATAAGTGATTTATCCATATGAGACAATAGAATTGATTATGTTGTACTTGCACTTTTTTTATAATCCCAGCAGAGGAGGCACAATGGTTGTATATTTCATGTTCCAGAGGTCCAGCGCATCTGCTCAATACGGAGCCAACTCCATTTATATATGTCTTGAGAGAGGGAGGCATTGACAATGGCAAATAGGGGTTAAGAACGCCCCAAAGGGAGTTTTGATGAAGGATGATGGTAAGGCATCATCTTCAGAAGAAGTGGCTTTGAGGGAGTTGATTATGTCAGCGAGATTTGGGCTTTGAAAGCTCATCATTGCAGGATTCTGTGGTAATGGGTGGGTGTAAGAGATGAAGCAGGTTTGGAGTTGTTGACGTACTCTCAGATATTCAGTATTTTTCACTGAAGAAGAGGTTGATGGCATTGCACATTTCATTAGAGTGATGAGTAGGTGAGCCCGGCTGGGGAGTTAACACAGAGTTGTGGGGAATGCATGAAAGCTGCTAACTACACCTGCGCTGACAAAGGCTGGAATATTTGTCCACTGAGCCAAAACATTGTTCCTATCCTTACTGTGTTATTTTAACCTATGCAGACAGTGAAAAGTGCGACGGGTGCAACTGCACCCGTCGCACGGCCGCAACACCGCCAGCTCCATTTTGAGCCGGCTCCCATGTTGCGGCCCACATCCCCGCTGGGCCGGCGGGCGGAAACTTGGTTTCCGCCCGCCGGCCCAGCTGGGATGTCCAAATGGTCACCGGGGGAGTGCGGCCGCCAAAGTTGTAATGACCCCCTATATTTCTGTGCTTGAATTCCTATGGAAATTCATCTAACATAAATATCTTCATATAAATGAGTCAAATTTATTTATCAGCAAACACTGCAATCAACTGACTCTTTTTTGGCAGGTTTTGCATTTCGGTTATAGTCGAATGAAAAGATTTACCAAAAATTGCTCTTGGTTAAGAGAGGAAGTTAGGAGTAAATACAGCTCTTTTTGTCAAATGTCTGCAACTAAACCACCAGATAATATCTCAACTTAGAGTTTTAATACCTCTAAAATAGAGCTTCAGCACACCCTATCAATTATTAATTGAGACCCTACCATGTATTAGAAAGCAGCTTATGCTTATCTTAATCTATCTTAATTTAATTTATATTTTTAGGAGACATGAAGCTGATCTGGGCAGGCTTCAGTGTATACAAATGCAAAAAGTAAGGTTGTTTTTTTAAACAAATCTGGGTACAGTGCAGTACATTAGATTAACAAGACAGATATAAATAAAGTTTAGAGTGTAAATAAGTCTATAAAATGTCAAACAAATATCGTGATATAATGTTTTTCGACGAGGGATGGATATAAGATTAATTAGTAAGGGGAAACATCCTTTATGCGACTTTTTTATAACGAAGTCCTGGTTAACGAAAGCGGAACAACGCTTTCTTTAACCACGACTTCGTTATTTTGTGCCTTAACCACGCATGTCCTGAACAACGAACATGTATGGTTAAGGTACAAACAAGGGAGTCGGCTGAGGAGGACGACGCAGATGACGAGGCGATGACTCAGGTAAGTGGGGTTTTTAGGTTTTGGGGAGGGGGTGGGGGGTCGGGGGTTTTAGGTTTTGGGGTGGGGTTGGGGGGTGGGGCGTTTTTGGTTTTGGGGAGGGGGTGGGGGGTCAGGGTTTTAGGTTTTGGGGTGGGGTTGGGGGGGTGGGGCGTTTTTGGTTTTGGGGAGGGGGTGGGGGGTCGGGGGTTTTAGGTTTTGGGGTGGGGCGTTTTAGGTTTTGGGGAGGGGTTGGGGGGTCGGGGGTTTTAGGTTTTGGGGTGGGGTTGGGGGGGTGGGGCGTTTTTGGTTTTGGGGAGGGGGTGAGGGGTCGGGTTTTAGGTTTTGGGGTGGGGTTGGGGGGGTGGGGTGATGTGAGGCATGCAGGATCAATGGGTGCCTGTTACTAATGACTTTACCAGGAATGCCTTTACAACGAAATATCGTTGTTAAGGCATTCGTGGTAAAGGCATTAGTAGTAACAACGAGGTCGGTATTCCGATCTCGTTGTTTGGGCACCCGTTGTTTTGTCAGTCGGCATTCCGTCGTACAACCATTAGTAAGGTATAACAATATAATGGACAGCATTCAAATATCGAGATCAAAGAATCTTGATGGATGAGAGTTTGATGTCAGTTGTTGTGTTTTTCACCCAAAATATTTTTGGCAGTTTCTTATGTGGGGATAGAGGCCGCCAGTGCTTATTTTGTAATAGAATAAGTACTGGGGTCCAAAGTTTTGTTCTGAAGCCAGAGCCCAGCGCAGTTGAAGGTCAGTGCAAAATACCAATCCTGCATAGTATTAATTCTACCTCATGCACTCTTTAATTCAGTACCACATACTCCCTGCTACTTTATACATCTCTCTAACAGGTTATTTTTCATCTCAGTTTTCTCCTATTGACACTTTTCCCATCTTTATCTCCCTCCTCCTTTCCCCCTTTTGTATTCTTCTCGCTCTTGCTTGGAACCAAAATTTGCTGTGGATAAATTAAGAGCCAGTCCACAAAAATAAGTGCTGGTGTGCCCACCTACAACCACCAGCTCAAAATAAGCACTGGAGGCATCATTTTTTATATGAACAGAGAGCGCATTCCAAATCCTTGGTAAATTGTCAGAGAAGGACTTAGACAGTGTGTCTGATGGGTATCATCCAAAAGTTTGTTTTTGTGTTGAACAATTCAGTAATCTTTATCCTTTGGGTCAGAGATTTTAGAGTACTTGGTTTTAGAGTTGTGTACATTAGGCAGGTTGTTTGTATAAACGCCGTGCCTCAACAAGAACCCATTTGAGAGCAGAAAGCACTAGTGTGGTGAATTATCAGCAATGGGCTGCTGCATGCAGAACGGCTTTTAGTGGAGAAAGCTAGTTTTGGGGAGCCCAGCAAGAAGAGTATATCTCCATTCCAAACTGAGATGAGAAGGGCCACAGAATCTATTTTGAGATCATGTTATGAAAGTATTTGATTGAGGTTTCTGATTCTCTGTAAATTAAATGTTGCTGATTTTTTCTTTAAAGCCAGGTCTCTTTCCTTTTTCTCCTCCATAGCCCCCTAAGGTTAACATACTGGATCCCCTAATTGCTGAATCCAGAACAAAAAACGGTTTGAAAGGTTGAAAGTTTTCAGTAATCATCGTGCACCTAAAATGGGACCTGCAGAGAAACTTACAACAGCCAACAATCTATAACCAGAGCACTCTCCATCTTTCACTCATTCTCACCCATTATACTGATAAGAACTGCCACCCAAAAACGAGTAGGAGCAGTACTCCTGTCATTCAAGCACCACACCAAAACTATTCCCGCATAGGCCCACTAACAAATACAACAAACTTCCAACCAAGCAGTCCACCACGATGTAGCATGCTATCCAGCCAAACGTGCTTTGACGCCTTGCTATGGGGTATGCAGAGCTATAAAAATCTAATTACATTAGAATACAATGGGAGTTTTGAGTGCCTTTCTGAATTCAAGAGACTTATAGGGAATCAATTGCTAGGGGAATGTTGTTTTATGGATTCTGAGTATAGACTAAGAAAACTGGCTTTGGTGTTTGTGTTTCTTGCATTATGGAAGCTTGGCATGGCAATGTTTTGGTCCTAGCATGGGACTGACCTGCAGGAATGGTTAGTTTCTTAATTAGGTAAGTAATGGGTTTAACATCAGAACTTCGGAGGTGATGTTGTTGGTCTTAACGTTGATGCAAGCTTCAAGGCACACTATATCAAGGTTGATTTCAATTAAACAGACACCTCTTATTCCTTCATCAAGCAGGTGGCTTGTATGTGTCTCTTTGAAGCTGTCTTTGTACTGTCAGGGATGCCAGAGATGAGAGATGTTGACTAGATGTGAGAGGTGCTTCTTGAATTGGGACTCAGATGGGGAGTCTTATTCCTGTAGGTCTGACTCTATTTTACCAAGAAAAGAAAGCAGCTTCCATGCAGGCTCGGTCTTTGTTGTGTTGTGCTCCTTGATGTATGGATGGAAGTCGACAGCTGAAGTACTTATCTTAGGCCGCTGGTCTTAGAGATGACAAGAAATTCAGTTTTTGTTCAATATAATGCTGGACATTACTTCGGATGAGAGAGAGGCCGCATTTGAAGCAGCAGCTGTTGCTAATTGACTGAATCTCTGGGTACAGTTGGGCATGACAGACACACTAGTGCCTCCTCTTTGGTAGCCGGGAGGAACGTGAGAGGTTCCATATAGAGCCTCAGGATCACAGAGAGAGGAAGAACCCTCATGAGATTCTGATGGATCGTTAGGAGCTGAGCTGTTCGATGAGGAGAGCCCTCTGTGGACTTGTGTCTGTTGCTTGACAAGTATGCAAACGTGGTCTGGACTTGGTCTTCAGTGCTCCTGGCAGAAGAGGATGTTTATGAGGACATAGTGATAGATGGCGGTGAAGGCTGCTGACAGGTGTGTAGTAACTGGTAAAGGAATACCTTCTGATGTAAGCTATGCCCTGTAATGAAGCAGGACGTACGGCAGAAGATGAGACTGATGAGTGGTTAGACTGTAAGATCAAGTGATATCCAGCAAAGTCGGTCCGTGCTTACCACTGGTGAGGCGCAAGCTCCAAGTCACAAAAGATGTAGTTTGCAGTGTCCTTCGTCCTGATTCAGCTCACTTTCATAAACGCTTGGGCAGCCCCCTTTGGCATGGACCTGCGGCTGCTTGAGTTTCTCGTCATTGACTAGGCTTTTTCTGCCCCAATTTTATTCCATGCCCTGGGCCAGGAGTCTAGACTTTCTGATTACCGGCTTCAAAGCTCAGGAATTCCCGAGGCCACAGAGGAGGAGCTTGAAGGGGATCTTTACTCACTCACACTGTCTAAGACTTGCTTTTTCCGCTTGGGTTCGATATTCTAGTTAGCCTCACTGCTGTGCCCATTTGCTTAATATTATTTACTGTTTGCTCACAAATAACCATTCTCTGTAATTCTACAGCTACCACATAGTTCACTGCATCCAGGGGTGGAGCTTCCATTGTTGCAGCAGGTGCAGTGGCACTGGGACCCAGAGTCCTGAGGTGCCCATTGACCCCTGATAGTTGCTGTATTTACTATCCCAACAACAGTCAAAGGAACCCTTTTCCGTTGCCTGCCCCAGGCCCCATAGCATCCTTTCTACGCTCCTGCCTGAAGCAATGTATCAACGTTTTTTTTTTTTTTTTTTAACTCGAGTTATGCAGTGTCATAACTGTTGGGTGATGCGGTTGCTACAGATATCTATGTATAAATGCCTGAAACTGCAGAGCCGAGTGCTCTGTTGTTTTGAGATCATTAGCACCTGATTGGGGCTCATGGCCTAGTTGCAGTCACATGTTATTCAGTGAGATGTGTTTAATATGTGTTTAATAGCCACAGACACCTTTCCTCTTCTGGTGTTTGGCTTGTAAATGGACCGTTCCCGAGGTCAGGGGAAAGGAGTGCTTTGTAATTGCATTTGTAACTTCTTCATATTCCACTGCGGGGTGCCCAAGTACATTATTGAATGGGTTGCGCGCGACACCGTGGGGGAGTGGCTGGCTGAAAGGTGTTAAATTTGCCATGAGACTATATGGGGGTTGTTTTGGTGTTGTACATGAGTAACCAGAGTGGTGCCGTCATCATGTTGCAGCGCTCACAGGTGTGATGGAGGAAGAATGAAAGAGCGCACTCTCCGGTTTTACAAGCTAGCTGGCTGTTGTAATTTACTCTGCAGGTCCCATAATGAGTTGGTGGTGATTACCAAGGGTTTTCAAAGCTCCTCCTGTGATGTATATTGCAATAAGGACATACACACAGTGAATGTTGTGGTCTACAGAGAAGAGAGATAGGGCAGAGAAAGAGAGGTCAAGGACAGTGATCCAAGTGGATGGTCTGCATTACTGTCACCCCTTATATGAGAAATGTTTCACCGTGTCCACTTTTGACACATTAATGCACATTAAAAATAACATTTACACACATATATTTCAGAGCGAAAAGTACAAGTTCACAAGGTGCTAGGAACATGCAAATAAATCCAACAGGTCATGCAATAAATAATTTGTTGGTAACAAGAAGGGCAATTCTAGTTCAGGAGATGGGCATGATTTTCTTTTTTTCTCATTCTAATGCATCATAATTAGTAAAGAACATGTTTATATAGATATATTCTCGATCAATGAAGTTGGCAACTATCTATTGTTTGTTAAAAAACAAAACAAAAACACACACACTAAACTCTAAAAAGGGTCTTTTAGCCAGTGCATTACTTACCATTGGTTAGCTTCATTGTCAATCTTATTTTATTCTTTTTCATTGGTGTGCGGGTATCAGCGCATGTGGGGTCATTTGTCTCAGTGTGTTGTTTCCTTCCTGGAGCATGGACCAACTTTGCTTGCGATGATCTATTATTAAAAAAAAAAAAAAAAATCAAGGCCTCTAAAAGGAGTTTTTAGACCCCACCTATACTTACCATGGTTGGCGTCACTGTCAATCTTATTTTCTTCCTTTTCTTTGGTGAGCATGTGTCAGCGTGTGTCAGTTTCAATTCACCTCTGTGTGTTTGTTTTCTTCCCTGGAGAAAGGAAAAAGTACTGATTGATTGCTTGATTATTGTTGTTCTGTGCTGTTTGTGCTGGGATTGTGGTACCTTTTTTGCAAGACAACTTGAAACCATCAGAGTTGAGGCTTGCACCCCCCCAAACCACCCTCACCTCCCTTTGCCTCTAACCACCACTAAACTCTCACATCTCCCTCACCTCTCTTTGCCTCTGCCCACCACTGAGCCCCCAAGTCACCTTCACATCTTTGTCCCTTCCCACAATCTTGACCCCTCAAGTCACCCTCACCTCTCTTTACCTCTACTCACCTCAAACCCTCAAATCATCCTCACCTCCCTTTACATATACCCAACCCTGAATTCTGAAGTCATCCTCATCCCCTTTACCTCTACCCACCCCTGAAACCTAAAGTCACTCTGACCTTCCTTTATCTCTACACATCCATAACCCTATAATCAACTTTTTTTTAAATAACATAACAATTAATGTGGTTTAAAAAACATATACTGGTCTGCCTAGTAAAGTACTGTGTGGGAAATGCCCTGCGTGCTAAAAGCTATGTGGTAAAGTTTGTTTCCCCTTAGGCAGTACACATTCCCACCCCTTTCTTAAACATGCTTCTGCCTTCAGCCTAGAGCCCCGAAATATTTTGGGGGCACAGCTGGTTGCTTTATGCATTCAGTATGTTTGGTGGGCACCTTTGCCTCTTTGACAGTTTGCCCCATTCCAGCTCCCCTCTTACTCTATTCTTTATCCACTGTTGCATGTGAGATATTTTGTTTACTTAAAGGGGTTTAAAGCCTGCTCATTGCTTACCATTCGTTGGCTTCATCATCACACTCATTTACGTACTCATCTAGGGTCAGCGAGAGCGGCTTCACTTCCTCTTCATGTGTTTATCCTTACCCTGGAGCATAACATACATACTACTTCCCTTACCCAGTGTCCTTCCACTGCTCTTCGCTTTTAGAGGTTCTTTTTCCCCTTTTTTTTGCACACCCTTTGTTCCCTTTTATTTGCACCCCTTTGTTCCTTCCAACTCCTACATTGCTGCATGCCCTGTCTTTTCCTCTACATTGTTCTTTGTCTGGTCCGCCTGCCCTCCCCTGCCCCGTTGTTACTTGCGCAATCCATCTCCTAATCTCTTCCCCTTTGTTGCTTGCCCCTTCCCATCCCAAAAGCACCAAAAGTCAAGCCAGCGGGTTTCACAATGCTACAAAGATGCAGATGGCACTGCACTCCTTGCTCAGTCTGGCCTTTTTGGTGCTGTCTTCATATAGGGCCAACAGGGCGAGCTTCAGCTCAAACATAAGATAATTACATTTTTTTGTGAACGCAGAGAATGATCCCATACTAAGAAAACAGATCACTGCCCTTGCAGTCAACAGAGGCCCCGCCGTACTGTTTTTTTTTCTAACTTTCAGCCATGCTGCATAGAGCTGTGCTGGTGTAAACACGGCTAAAAGAAATTAACTAAGTCCATAGCTTTCCCATTGCTGAGACATAGTGGCCTTGCCAATGGTTGTTTGTAAGGCTGATGTGACGACATAGCATAGCCCCTGACTTGGTGAAATAGACGTAGTGGCATGAACCCTATTGAAAGCATGGGAAATGGAGCAGATAATAGGGGTGTCGCTATCCCCTCCTACCAATGGGCGACAGTCCCACTGCACCTGCTACACTAATAATAATGAATTCCATCCCCTTAACGTTTCCAGAGTCCTAAGCCTTTTTTGGAGGCATTGGCCCATTATGAAACCTGACACCATGCCAAAGCTCTGAGCCTTCCAAACACCGTGCCCCCGGGGCCTCTAGGAAAGACCCTCGTTTCCATAGATACCACCGTCCCCACCTGGCGCCAAGAAGACCCGCCGGAGACGCCTGGTTATTGTTTCAGTGGAGCAGAGACTTGAAAATACTCACGTACAAGGGAGCACGTCTGCTTGAAAATGTTCAAAATCTATTACACGCCGAACGTTTACATTTTCTGCAGAGAAATCGCATTTAAACGTCGTTTGTCTCAATCTCATTTGAGAGAAGGGACCGTGTCTGCTAACAATCCAGTTCAAATAAACTAGGACGTTTCCGGCACCACCTGCTCCTTTAGACAAATATAGGCCGTCCTATTTTTTGTTTCTACAGTGGCACTGCCAGCCCCGTCCTCGTGGCGACTGAGAGCTCTCAAAGCCGCCAAACTCCGAGCTCTGCATCCGGGTAAGGGTGAGCAGTGATGTACCCAAAATCCATGAGGCCAGGTATCACATTTACAGAACCTAACACTCTGCCGCCGCTGACCTGGTTTCAGAACCATGACTCGCACCCAGAGAGGCCTCTCTGGTGTGGACGGTGGCAACACACTTCTTCCTGTTGTCTGTGGCTCCCCACTATCCCGTAAACCTAGATTCATGATGGAACAATCTTTGGTACTTTGCGAAGTGGAAATAGAGTGTTAGGTGCTGTAAATGTGACAGCTGGCATCGTGGTTTTCGGTTCTTTTTGGTAACACAAGTGGTGAAGGAGATGTTACAAGTGTTGAAGTGCCTTTGGAAATTTGCATAATCAGAGAGCCAGGTGTTCATTCACCAGAGCTAGTCCTAGATTTAGACCAGTCTATTGTACTTTGGTGCATTTTGTTTGGTTGAGCTTGATGTGGTTGCTTGACTTCAATAGATGTGTTAGCACTTTTCAGGGTGGCAGAATTGGAGACTGTAAAGCACTTCTCTTAGTGCACCTGGAGCAGTGTTAGTCACCTATGGATTTTTAAGCTCCGTCTCTTAAACCTGGTCCATAAAATTATACGTCCAATAATATGTGAAACATATTAGGCTGCACAGAAAGGACCAAGAATAATTGAGTTTCTAACTATGAAGGCTTATTAAAGGTTAGTGGTTTACAGAAGAAAAAAGTCAGGTTAACATCAATTATTAATCAAAATGTATAAGCTTCAATTAATATGCAATTCGAATGAATCAAAATCGTATACAGGAGAGGATGAGCAAACATGGGATTGCCTCAGTGGGAAAGTCAAAGTCAAGTGAATTCTCTCTCTGAGAAAATAATCTTATCTATTACTCGCTCTGCTACATACTCATCATCATCTTCTATCTAATCTGAACTGAAGACAAACTTCTCTGCGTCCTTCAAACGTACACTATCCATAATAAAATAAGATACATGAACTAATCTGCATACTGCAGGTGACTTCTTAAATGCACTATTCAGTCAAACATGCCATGCTAATCACAAGGAAAACATTTCTTCACATGTGAAAAAAGGAAAAAGAACATTGTGTTCGACAATTAGACCTCCAGCTCGCCTAGAAATAAAATATTCACTCGTCACAAAGCAAGATTGCAAACATAATTAGCCATTTTCAGATTCAGACCTATATTAGCCATAGTCAAACCAAATGCAAATTAACTTACTTTCTTGCTTCATATAATATATACAGATCTAGGTGTTAATGTTGTGTTAATGCAAAACATTTAATTGAAAAAAACAGAATTTATCCAAAGAAATAGACATAGATATTGGCTTTCAGATGATTCTGAGTATAGTCTGCATGTTGATACATTTTTGACTCTGTGGTTGGGGAAGGGACTTCTGGGAACACCATGTGGATGCTGAACAACTTAAGTCAGAGCAATGATATCTGGTATATGATGCATGTCAATGGGCATGTTTTGTATCTGGCAGATTGATCGCATTTGAAGAGGAAGGACACAGACCAGTTCATTAAGATACTGTTTGACCCCATTTATGTGGAGAGATTGGTTTTCAGGCAGTGGTGATCAATGATGCTAAAGGCAGCTAAAAAGGATTGCTAAAATATACAGCAACACCACGATGAAAGGGCTTTCTGTGGTAGGTGATCGGTAGGGCATTATCTACTGCTTTCAATTATGTGTTTTAGTGCAGCCTCATGACTTGAAGTCATCCTGCACGTAGACAGATGTTCATGATTGGTTCCTAAAGATGCATGACTACTGCTTTCTAATATATTCTCCAGAGGAATGGAAGCTGAGTAATAGATGTGTGGTTGAGCAATGCTATCATGTTTAAAGTTGTCTTTCATCCGGAGTTGAAGAATCTGTTGTAATTCAAGTGGTCGGAAAATATGCCTTGTGAGAGGGAGAACTTACTTTTTCGATTTCGCCTAAGACAGAGAATGTGTAGTCTGCTGCGAGAAGTATTGTTTTCTAAGAGTGGGTTTAGAGGTTGTCCATTGCTTACTATTGGTTGGCTTCATTTTCACTCATTTGCTTACCTCTTAGTGATCAGCTTACCTCTCATTGGTCAGCTTCCTCTTCATCTGTTTTTCTCTCATTTGGAGCATGGCTGCTTACCTGTGCCCTTCCACTGCTCGGTTTTGTAAATTCTACTTTTTTCTTTGTGTTTAAGCATTCTAACAGAGTGCATCTTTTCAGCTGACTTCCCAGTGCACTCCTCTCCTTCTGCTGTCCATCTGCTTGTCCCCTCCCTCATTTCTTCCCTTCATGTTGCCTCCCTTCCCCCTCCCTCTGAGTTACCGCCCACTCTGCAATAAAAATATTTTTTTTAAATACTGTGATGCGGGCAACGCTGGCAGCATCATAGCATTTTTCCAGACCCTTTGGTTTCCATGTTGCTCCTCCCACATACCTTTCCAACGTGTGGCCTCCCACGTCCTCCTCCTCCTCTTCCTCTTCCTACTCCTCCAACAATAGCACAAACCGGTGAAACGAAGAGTGGAGCGTGTTTCTACTTTCAGTCATACAGTCTCTCTTCCTCTGTGTTGTCTCCCGCACTCCCTCTGGCCCTGCCAGCCCAGTGCTTAATTTGTAAATAAAAAACGTGCCGTTGCACACAGCCCTCCCCTTAAACACATGGCTCCTGCAATTAAATGTGTGAACATGGAATACTGAGGCAGCATAATCCTGAAGCCATCTCGGACCTCTTCAATCCATTTAAAGCCACTCCCTGCCCCTTCAGCTCACTCTTTCAGCTTTCTGCTTTCTCCCATTGTGACACTTAATAATTTTTCTCTTCCTTCCTCTTTCCGATATGACTTTTGCTTACATTAAATGCTTGAGGCAGAAAAATAAGTGCCGGCCCTCAAAAATAAGTGCTGGTGCGCCGCACCGGAAACAACAAGCACAAATTAAGCACTGCGCTAGCCCCGCAGTAACAAAAAGCACAGCCTGCCTCTATCTGCAGAAAGTAAGATCTCATTGAAAGAGGAGGGTGGAGATGCAAAACATATGACGTGGCTGCAAAGTATCACCAGCATATTATTACTTAGTCTCTGGGCATTTCATCACACATCATGTGAGTACATGTAAGTCTAGTGCATTAAGCAGAAGTCACTATACAGCAACAATGAATTTCCGAACATAAACTCAATGAACCAATCACAACGCAATTTTACTGTAGATTAACGGCCTTTATAAAGTGGCTTTATTTATCATATGCATACAAGGAAAAGAGGCAAGAGACATCCAACTGAGAGGGCGTCGAAGTCGCTAAGAAATGGCCCCTCTCCTGTTCACCCCTATCACCCCAACCCAGAGTCACTGGAGCTCACACTAGTGGCTGCTGGGACAAGAAGTGTTTTAACACATACACAGTTGACAAAAACACTATACACCACAGAAAATACGAAGTGACAATTGCATTAGGACAAGCGTGACATCTGGGTTTTTTTTGTTTTTGTTTTGTAAATGGTGCCTGCACCGAAGTATGTACACCTGAAGCACTGTAGTAACCCTCCACTTAACAGCACGGTCTCGATTCAATCTTCGAACTAATGGCATAACTCAGCTTGGGCTAAGAGCTCAGCGCAGAGGCAAAGCTGGGCGGAATTTAAAGCTGACGGTACAAAACTCAAGCTTGCAGCATATGTTTCTG
Organism: Pleurodeles waltl; assembly: GCF_031143425.1. Classification (NCBI taxonomy): domain Eukaryota; kingdom Metazoa; phylum Chordata; class Amphibia; order Caudata; family Salamandridae; genus Pleurodeles; species Pleurodeles waltl. The sequence continues at coordinate 1,325,374,970 of NC_090446.1, read as the reverse complement.
GTGCTTTTCAACTCCACCTTAGGAGAAGCGCGCTCCTATCACTCACGGGAGGGTGTGCAGCAGACGAGAGATGATACGCTCGAGGCGCTTTAACTAAACAGCAGTTACTAATTGCTCGTTCTAGGAATGCAATTAGAGTGAATGCGCCCACCCCCCAAAGCTTCTCCCTGAGAGAAAGAGTAAAGGAAATGCAGGGGTAAATGACCCCTCATGTCTCAGATGACTAGAAAAAAAATGTGTAAATCAGTACTGTATGTAATCCCCGCAGGTTTCTCACGGGTCAAAGGTCACAACCCATCCGAGTCCAACTAGTATTTAGCATATTACCTCCAGCTGCGGTTTCATAGTCAGTACCGTGAACCCGAACAGTAGAAATAAACGAACGATGCTGTGAGACGTAAGTTGAGGTTTAGAAAGGAGACTTAACGGCACTCCAAGCTCTAAGGTTGTTTCTCTGCACCCATGATGGTCTAGAACCACTCGCCGTCATCACTCAGACCACCAGAGATGTTGCCATTAGAGACAGCTAATTCCTTCACACTGTGTCGGAGTGAAAGCAGAAAACCGCTCTAGGTAACAAGCATTGGCAAAACCAAGAGGTCTCTCCTGCTAGGAAGCTGTTGGCTTTGTCACTGTTTTTAGACATGTTGTACACAGCAGTGTGGCTTCTGTGCAGCTTGGCTGAAAGTAAAAAAAAAATGTCAGCTGGCCACGTCATAATCCTTTCTTTCGAGCACAGCAACCCTGCTGTTCCATCCTGAAGAAACTCCAAAAACTGGAACAGATCAACCAGGGGCGGCTCCTCTGCTACGGCGGAGGAGCGTAGCCCTGGTGCTGAAAGGCAGAAAAAAAAATAAAGTGATAATACAACTATTGTATTATTTTATTTTTTGCTTCCCCCTCGTAGGGGAGGGAGGGGCGGGGCAAACGCCTTGAGCAGGGGGAGGAGGAGTAGTGCGCACTCTAAGTGCACATGGTTTGGCCGGCCACCCAAGGCCGCCCAAACCAACATGCGCACTTAGACCAAGACATGGAACACCCTCCCCATCCACCTACAGTAGACCAACGACCTACTGACCTTCAGGAGACTCCTCAAGACCTGGCTGTTCGAGCAGTAGCAGTTCCCCCCCTCAAAAGCACCTTGAGACCCTCACGGGTGAGTAGCGCGCTCTACAAATATTATGATTGATTGATTGATTGATTAGAACTCCCCGGTGAAGAACCAGTGCAGGCTCCCAGAGTCTGGATTGGGTGGGGAGAGAAAACGCAGAGAAGCAGCGAGGGACACCGAGGCGGCATGCGGCAGGTAAGTGTTTTTTTATTTTATTTTACTTTTTTTTTTAATTATCCTTACCCCTAATTTGAAAACCTCCCCCTGCTCAACCCCTCCCTTTGGCCCTTTCCCCACTTAGCATTATTAAAAGAAGCCGAACCTGAGATCAACAGAAGTTGGATCCAGGCTTCTTTTCCCACACCAAGCGCTAAAGTCCCCCCATTGCCTAGTGTAAGTCTTAAGGGTAGAGATTCTCCTAGAAACCCGTGGGGTAGCAGGTAACTCATCAGGCCTATGGTATCGTCACTCACAGTTCAGACAGGAGATGTTATCAGACAGCTTGTTTAAATGCATGTTTGGTGTGAGTGACGATAAGGTAGGTACATCTCCTAAAGGCTTGAGAAACCTACTCATAAAATTGGAGAGACTATGCAAAAAGAAGTCACAAAAATGGTGGGATGTTGGCTGTATTCAACATATGATTTTTAAAAATTTATGAATATTACAAATCGGAATAGTTTTTTGATGTCAGATAGCAACTAATTTAGGAAATTAGGCTTCTACGTTTATATATTTTTATAATGGAAGTTTGAATAAAATAAATTACATAATCACTGCTAAATGAAATGTAAACAGCTCCCTACCAATTGTAATTGATTTACTTACCATTTATTGGTCAGGTTGGGTTGCTGACCTACTAGGTGACAGCCAGCCCAGGGCCAGTGTCATCAGAGTACCCAAGCATGTAAAGGTAGCTAGGATGTCATGAGAAAGAGAGCCCTCCACCTGCTCTAATGTACACCGTTTCTGGAGAAATCTAGGGACTGCAGCCCGATGCAGCAGCTTTACATTCATCCAGATCTAGCTCCTTAACTTTTCTATGAAAAAGCATGATCAACACAGATGGCTGCGCATACGGCGGGAACAGCCCCTCCTCATCAGACGGTAAAGGCAGCACACCCAAATTCTTTGTGATATGAGATAAAATGTCTGTCATTCCTTCCCATCTGACATATTTGTCTGATGACGTTTGTCGGAGTTTCTGAACCAGATGGAGACAAATCTGGAGGCGAATCTGAGACAAATATCTTGGAACTCTTGGCCGACCTGGGTTTATGTGTGGATTTGTCAACCATCTCTTTAGCCACATCTTCCTCAATCACTTCCTGAACTTCAGCAGAAGTCATCAGAGCAGGCATGCTCCTGAGGGAGATTGAAGGTCTATCGACCTGCTCGTTCTAGCCAGGATTGGACTCTCATCTTCAGAAGATGAACTCGGTATATAGTCTCCTAAGAGACTCTTTCACCTTCCGTAGTAACCAGCAAAATGGATGCTAAAACCATCTTCCCCAGGTTAAATGCAAGCTGCTAGCTCTGTGAAGACCAATAACTTTACCACAGATACTACCACCAATAGAAAATGAGGATCTTTTTACCAATCCCCTGTCATCAAATTGCATCAAGTGATTATATATAAATAAAAGTTGTAAGATGTGCCTTAAAGGGTGACTTACCCACATAGAGAGCCCCGCTCTGGCTCCTGAGATGCACTGATCCAGCACGTTGCTGCTGTTCCCTGCTCCTGAAGTGCAGCCCTGGCTACCAAGAGCTGGATGGACTCTGTCACAGTCAGTCTAACCAGTAGCGTGGTGGGGCAGCGTGGTAGCACAACAACAGAAAATAAATAAAAGCACTTAATTCCTCGGTGCTCTTCTGCTGCTAATGTACAGGCTCACAGACTCCCTTACGCCAACCCAGACGCTGCTCTCATGTTGCTAATACTATTACCCAGCATGTGAAAAGCGCCAGGATTGGTCTGAGCCGACTGGTTTCGTGCTCCCACAGGGACTGGGATCCTGTGCCTGCTCTTCCCTACCCGGCAACGCTGCTCGTGTTGGAGAGATCTCAGTGCGCATGCCGGTTTGGCGGTCCTAAGACAGCCGGCCAAACCGACATGCTCACTCACAGCAGTGCCCACTACTCCTCCTCCACGCTTGCTTCAGTGCTGTTGTCACGATGACCCGCCCCTAAGACTCGGCTTGTGAAGAAAAATAAAATGATAATAAAGTTGTTCTATTATCACTTTATTTTTCATGTTGTATGTGCTGGCAGGGGGGGGCGACACTGCTCCGCAATAACGGAGGAACCGCCGCTGACTCTAACAGCTTCGAGAATTTGCTGAGTTGCTGTCAGGATATACCTTATTGCCCCGCTGGGCCAACTCAGAGAAATAATGCCCCCAGCGCCTCACAGAACCACAACGATTCTATATCCAAATGAGAAGGAAGCAGCCAGAGCTCAGCCATTGGCCACCCCGTGGTACGTTTGCAAGACAGACAAACATAGGGGAAGTGATGTGGGGGGACTTTTATTCGGATTTCAGGGTGGTGATTGGTGTCTGAAAGAGGCTGGTCTGCCTCAAGATTATGAATTGAAGTGAGAGGGGAGATGAGGGGAGTAATACATTTGTGGTTTCAAGTATGCAAGGATTAGGCTTATGAAAATAGCATGAATTACTGAGTGCTATGACCCATGTTCTTCAACTTCTTTGCCTTCATGAGATATATTCACGATTTTTTTTCCTGTCCGATTTCGATTTTTGTTTACCATTTTATTTTAATCACTTTGACACACCTATGAGTTGGACAAATGTTATATTTAACAAGGGTAAAGGGTGAAGATAATGCATGTTTTCCTTTGAATGAGTGACAGACATTTTGTAGGAAAATCGTTCCATGTCCTGTAAACTTTCCTCTGTTACTGCCTTAGTACAGTAGCCCACTGCATGCTGGCCTCATCCATAATGTACTCTGGTTCACGGTGGCACCACGGTGGTACCACTCCAAGTTTGAGAAGTTATAGACCTACAAGCCAAAAGATTTAGAATTTTTTTCATTTTGGCTTAATGCAGACAGCTGATAATTCCTAGACCTATTTTCTATTTCTGCTAAGTTAGCTTTCTCTTGATGGGCCTGGTCCACGAAACATTTACCATGGGCAAGAGAGACGTGCTCTGAGATACTACGCCTAATAAAGTATACATGTCTAGTGTCTCTAGGTATATTCAAGCAAGTATATTGGTATATACGTATATTGGGCAAGTGGGGATGTTATTTACTCGAATGCAAATTATAAGACATATGCAGGCATTATGCAGTAAGAAATTCTTCACTGATGTGCTGACATGCGAGTGTTGTCTGTGGGGTGCTGCGAAATGACCAAAGGGAAGCAGTGCAATAGATGAGATTAGATGATGTGGAGAAGTGTGGCTCAATGGTTAGAGCGGCAGACCCTGAAGCAGAGATCTGGCTCAAGACCAGGGTTCAAGTCCCGCTTCAGCAGGTCTTGGGCTCAATTCCCCTTGACCAGATAATTCTCGCCTCGGTGCCTAATCTAATTCATGGGTCCCACTCTGCAACTCTGGGCAATAGTTTGCTTAATCTCCACAACGGCCCCAACAGCGCTTGGATGCCTGGCTTCACCCTGGAGGTGCTCAGGAGTGGGTGCCTCACAGGGAAAAGCCAGGAGGGGTTCCATAGCGGTATGAGTACAGTGCCTTGAGACCCTAACGGGTGAGTAGTGCGCTATACAAGTGCTAATTTACATTTACATTTACATGATCACTACGAGAGTAGTAACTTTGTGGTTGTTTACAAAATCTCTGACATACATCACCTCAACCTATCTGAGCACCCAGATTACAACCAACCCAAGCAAGCATGAGTAGTGCAAATGGTGCAGTAAAACACCAACCTATGCAGCGAAACTGATGGTGTGCACGGGAACATAATGTATTATAGTGTGTAAAGATGAAAATGAATTAATGAGTAAGTATTTTATAAACGTAGACATGTCTGCAGGCACAGTTTATACTGTGCACGCATAATTTTACGAAAAAATGCTTTCTTCTCATATCTTTGTGAATATTATAGAGTTACACATCCAGCCCATGCCATACATGCATAATTTACTAAGAGGTCTGAAAGAAATGTCTGTGAATACCAAAGTAGTGGTAAATAATGTACAAGTCCAGGCCTGAGCATGGTTTGTGAAGCTGCTGTGGTGTATTTAAATCTGTGTTGGATAAAAGAAGCTCAGTATTTAATAAGATAAAGATAGCAGCTGTAATCTGCTTTACATTTCAGACCCCTTCCTTTTGTGTTGATAGGGACTTTGTAAACCACCCTCCTCACACCTGTCATGTGGTGGTGGTAGATAACATTCTAATTCGTACCTCTCCATCTGAGCAGAGGTGTAAATTCTGCAGCCTGGAAGGTTGATAAACCTTCGCCCAGGCTCTAAACCAGAATTCCGAAAACGGATCCTTTGACACCACAGGCATTAGCATGTGAAGAGAAAGTATTTCTCTAAACAAAACCTTCCCTCTCCCAAATACACATGTGGGTTCAAGTGAATCAATTCACCTTATCCACCATGCGCATTCTCAGGCGCTTGTCTGTATGTCATTTAGCTCTAAGTAGGGTGCAGCTGCAGGCCAGCGACTGGCGACCATTTAAATTGCAGAATTAAAAATATATATATTTTTGAGCAAGAAGAGCAATGGGGACAGAGAAATATAACGGTTTCTTTCTAAAAATGTAGAATAGTCTTATTAAACCACAGGGATGCTGAAGCAGGTTAATTATGACAAACCATGCAGAAATTAAGAACACTACATCAGAAAATGGTATATATTTATCCCTTTGCAGTACATTTACAAGGGAACATTGACAATACACAAAGCACTAAAAAGTAAAGTGACAAAGGTGGATAGGGATCATAATGAGCTATACGCTAGAGATGGAAGACCGAGAGAAATTTGCAGCAAAGAAAGAAAGTTGATATATATATATATATATATATATATATATATATATATATATATACATATATATATAAAATAATATATGTATTTATTTTATAACCTGCTGGCGGTCACCAGTAGATAGTTCTAGTTAGGACCATGTTTCCATAAGAAAAGAGTTTTTTGACTTGCCTATATCTTTGGTGTCATTTGACAGATCTTCATGAAATTTGGTAATTCTTGTTATACATGGAAAGTTTCGGGGTGATCCATCAAGCAGGGGCCGAGAAAAAGAGGGAGCCAAAAAAAGTGCACTTCCCATGTTAATTCCCGTAGAAGATTTGAACATGACTACAGCCCGAACTGCTGGGCGGAATTACACCAAATTTGTCAGAAAGCTAGTCTTTGTTCCGTATATTGTGCTTTTTGTTATTTGTTGTAAATCTGTTCAGTAGTTGTTGAGACATTTAAGGTAATCCACATTTGTATATCTAGGGCTGCGGATTCTCCCCAACGACTTCCCAAAGAATAACAAGCTTGTGCAGGGAAATGCAGAGCTCTGATGGGCTGCCAGCACTTCAACCAGGAAGTGTTGGAAGCCATCTTGGGACTCGGCTACAGCTGAGACCCACCCAAAAACTTTCAAAAGTGAAAAAAAAGAAAAGTGGTCATGGAGGAATACCCAGACCCCCAAGTCTTGTTCTTGGGGTCACCGGGGGGACCCAACAGGTCAAAAAAGCATTAAAAAAAAAAAATGTTGTTGAAAATTCATGTATTCCTGGCAAAAAAAAAAAATTAAACAAGCGCGGTCTCCCAAACTTGTTTTTAATTAAGGCCCAGGGTGGGCCAGGTCCCGGGGCCATTCCTCCTTTATTAAATTAAAGGAGGGAGGGGAACGTGCGACCCCCTCCATGAGCATTTTTATGCCCCAGGAACCATCACCTTATGGTATGATGAAATTATGGCAGGGGCACGTGGCCCCCCCCCACCTCCCCGGGGCCATAACTTAAATGAATAGGTGGTGCTGTGTGGACCCCGAGCCCTGGGGACCACCACCTCTCTGGAGCTACAATTAACATTAAAGAAAGTGGCCATGCGGCCCCCCTCCTGGAGCCATTATTGTCCATTGGGACTGTCACTCCCCGGGCCGGCTCCTGCTGTGTCCCGGGGTGCCCACCCCTAGGGAATAGCTGTTTGCTCTGACTTGACGTGAGCTTTGACAGCTCCTGTCAAGTCAGACCAAACACAAACTCTGCTCCCAGGAAGCGAGAGCTGTCAAACCACTCTTGCTTGCTGTGAGCAGAGTTTTTATCTGTTTCTCTGCCTGCAGAGATGCGGGCAGGGAAACATATGAAATTATTGCTCTCACACACACAGAGGTTCATGTTTAGCAGCTCCTTGTGTGTGAGAGCAATGCCGGGTCCCGTTGGAGGTCGGGAGCTGGCGGAGACCGAAGGGGCAGTCAGACTCTCCTGCTGTCCCCAACGCTACTGACTGAGTGCCCTGGGGGGCACACAGCAGACATGGCCGTGCCCCGGAGATGGGGTCCCGGGGCCAAAATTATATCAAGAGGGCGGCTGTGTGGGCCCCTTCCTCTATTCAATGAAGACTGCGCCCCGGGCCGGGATCGGCCCGGGGATGGGGCCGCATGCTCCCCCGCACTAAGTTGTAGCCAGACCCTGGGGGATGAGGTCCATGGGGCAGTTCTGGCCATGATGCTCATTGCACAGAAATTAAACCTCACCAGGTAGCACTTACAAATTTAAATTTAGCAGTTGACCCAGTTGAAGCTCCACTTTTGGAAAGGACAAATGATCCTAACTCCTGGCCTTGGCGAAAGCAAAGTAAGTGTCTTTTTTCTTCATGATTCCATAATGATAAACCATCTGAAAGACTTTGTGGAGGTGAATGCATCTTTGATCTATTGGAGCACAATCTGCATGTGACTGTGATGAGTGGGTTCTTTCTGTCCTCTCCTGGTGAGAGTCCATGGTTCTCCCTTTAAATTGCTACGAGTATGCACATGTGCAATTCACCTGGATGTTCTGCCCACTTGGCCCCACACTGTCCACCTTAATAGTATGCAAAGGTCTTCCCCCTTTTGCCAGGATGATGGACACCTTACCAAAGGGCCGCACAGTGCATTTTCCAATGCTTTTGGTGGTGAGTTTTCAAATCCAAGGAATTTGAGGACGTCTTTACAAAACAAGGAATCACTTACATCATATTGAGAACAAGAAGGACGCTGGTTTAGTGGAGATTTATGTTGTTGTAGTCTAGTTAGCCTCTCTATAGAAGGATTCATGTTCTCACATATTTCTGGATAAAGACGTACCAAGAGCAATCATATTGCCAAAATGCACAAAAGGTCACTAGTGATATTTTCTTGTGTTCCATTACACAGCTGTAGTGCAGTATACATAGTGGACATTTAACAAAGGAGGTAGAAAGAACTTCACTTGGGTAGTTATTTTGTGCAATAATATGGACTCTTGTTGGGTAAAAGGGCAGGTGATTTTCCTTTGTGGCCGAGTCACTCACACAGGCACTGACTCACCCACACAGATACTCACACACCCACTTGATGCTGCACTCACTCATGCACACACTCACAGTCCCACTGAGACATTCATGCACCCACTCACAGACACTCTCGGACAGTCATGCTCCCACTCACAGACCCACTCAGGCTCATGCACCCACTCATAGACCCACTCAGAGACTCATGTACCCACTCCCACACATACTCAGATACTCACACACCCACTGAGAGACCCACTTAGACACACACACCCGCTCACAGACCCACTCAGAGGCTCACACACCCACTCACAGACCCACTCAGTGACACATGCACTCACAGACCCACTCAGAGATTCACGTACCCACTCATAGACCCACTCAGAGACTCACATCCATTCACAGACCCACTCAGAGACTCACACATCCACTCACAAACACACGCAGAGACTCATGCACTCACTCAGAGACCCACTTAGACACTTGTGCGCCTACACACAGACCCTCTCAGACATTCATGCACCCATTCACACATTCATTCACCCACTCAAAGACCTACTGAGGCTCATGCACCCTCTCACAGACCCACTCAGACACTCACTCACCAACTCACAGACCTACTTCTACACTCATGCACCTGCTCGCAGACCCACTCAGAGACTCATGCACCCACTCACAGACCTACTCAGACACTCACACACCCACTCACAGACCCACTTAAACACTCTTGCACCCACTCACAGACCTATTGAGACACTTATGCACTCACTGACACACTCACTGTCAAATGTTAGTGGTTACAGTTAGGAAATAAAATTAAAAAAAACTTAGAGGACCCCGCCATGGGTAAAAAGCATTTTTTTAAATAACTGTTGACTAGAGTCTGCTGCAGAATCAATGACATAGTAAAGAAAATTTGAGTGTGAGTTTTTTAGAATGCCAGGTAAAGACACAACATGTCTTCAAATGATGAACAAAAGAACTGTGATATGTCCAAAGATGAAAATCACAATTTAAGCATGACCATTTTTGGCATCATAATCACCTGGTCCCTGTCACTCAATAATCCACCAAACAATGATTTGTATAATCTTGGAGTTATGAACTCTGGTGAAACAGACGGATCAAACATTACAAATCTTCACTGTGGCCATGGGTCACAAGGATGTGAAGCACCAAAGAGGTCTTCTCATGGTCTGCATTGATCTGGATTAGATAAACATTACATTTGAAACCAATGAAGGTGAGACTGCTACCCATCCAAAACACAAAAAAGTGGATTATGAACATCATATCTTTTATTCTGTGTCTACACCCACATGAAATCAGTGACCCACTTAGTCAAACGCATTAAATAAAATGACTTTTAAAGGTTCTGCAGTGAGAAAGTGTTCAAGTCAGATCAGTTGAGACTGTGAGTAGTCCTCTTTCTGCCATAAACGTGAGAAAACTGGGCTGATTGCAGAAGCCTTCTAACTTTTTGCCCCCTTTTTCACTTTTTGCTGGTGTTTTCCTGACTCTGGTGGTGCCCTGGGTACTGCTAACCAGTTCCAGGGCCTGTGCTCTGTGTAAATGTATGCAAATTAGGCTAATTATAATTGGCTCTGTCAACCTACCTATAAGTCCCTAGTATATGGCAGGGCATGTAGTTTTAGGAACCCCAGCATAGGTAGTGTACCCATAGGTGCACCGCTGAGGTGCCTAAGGTCATTTTAAGGGCAGGCCTGCCTTTGCTGGCTGCTTTTAAATTAAAGTTACATGCAAATTCGACTTTGTAATTAACAGTACTTCCAAAGTCTTAAACTACCTTACTTTTACATATAGGTCACCCCTAAGGTGTGCCCTAGGTGTCTCACTAGTTGAGTGCAGGGACACTATAAGCAGGGACCTTATAAAATATGTTTTACAAGCCCTGGTGAGGAAAAATAGCCAAATGTGTTTTTCCATCATTGTAGTGCATAGGCTCCATAGGCTAAAATGGGGAGACTTTATTTTAATTAAGAAAGTCTCCAAATGAGCTAGATAAGGCAAGCTTGGTCTCAAACCCATTATTACAATAACAACTTGCCATTGTTGGATGTAATATAACTAGTTCAGGCAAAGAGGTTTAGAACTCTTCCTAAACGTTGCCAGTTTCAGCTCTGTAGTGATCTTCTCTGATTGGTCAGCCTCTGGCAGCCAGGTCAGGCTGCCTTGATGAGGTGTGAAGTGGCCTGGGCTGAACACAAAGGAAGTCCCTGAGGGAGGGGATCTGCGTCAGCAGATGGTGAAACAGGATGGAGGGAGAGCAGCCAAACTGGTCTTCAAAGGAGCAAAGGACATTTGGAGCACCTCAGGACCTCCCCCATTTCCTGCAAACTCAGACAACCAGGTGCCCTCTTGATTAGATTAGGGGAGGGCAGGAGAGGAGTGTGTTAAGGATTTTTAGCCACACCAGTGGGTGGGCTCAGCCAGACCCAGCCCTCAAAATTCATTTTCTGCCATTTTGGATTTTTAAGGAATGTTGTTCCCTGGCATTGGTTTTTCTCCATACTTCCCAGGAAGTGGTCTTCCAAGAAGGTAATGGCCTGCCTGTGATTGGACAGCTGCCCTCCCCACTTTTCACCCCAGGAGCAAGGATAAATTTGGCAGAGCTGTAGCCACACCTCAGATTTTTACAAGGAACAACATTGGAAGAAGAAGGACTGCCCTGCTGGACCCCCAACCTTTACCTGGACACTGCACTGTGAAGGACTGCACCAGCTGCACACTTGGGCTTCACCACAAGAAGGACGTTTCCTGGCTTCCACTGGTTCAAGAAAGGACTTCCTGTTTGCTACAGGTGCAATTAGCTAACTAGAGTCCCCTGCATCAAATCCTGAAGAAACCGACCAGCTGACCACTGTCCAGTGGCCATTTTGGAGTTTGAACCAGGTGCATTCTGGGAGTTGGAGTCCTAGCCCTCAAGGAGCAACTCAGAGCTTCTGGAACCTTCGGGTGAGCTGTGGACTCCAAAAGGACCTTCAAAGACCTTCTGGAAAAAGATCCAGTAGTTTGGAGAAGATGGGAGAACTTTTGATAAACAGCTCCATAAAGGGACCGACCTGCCGTCGTGAGTCAAGCTGGCTTACGTCAACCGCGACCCAGCCTGACTTGCAGGTTCGTCCCGCTGAAAAGCTCCAGAGCTCCAGACTTCCAGAATTTCACAGGGGGCTCCTGGAAAGGCAATCCAACAACGTTGACTGGAAATCGGCTTGCTGTGGTGGGTCGTACGACGTCAGAGAGAAAAAGCTCCAAAAAGTTACAAAGTCCGAATGTAAAGAGTTGACCGGAACTTCCCGCGCAGTGTATCCTATGAGAGCTCTAGGGACATCGGATCAAGATTCAGCTTAGGCCCAGACGAAGATTTCCCTCCTGATAAAATCATCTAAGTGCGAAGGTAGAATTCTTCACTGAGGTCTCCTGCAACATGTATCTTAAGAGGGCTCCAGGGAGGTCGGATTGGATTGGTGACTTCGTACCGCTGAAGAAAATCTTCAAGAAAAAGAATAAGTCATAAGGTGACCGAGGCCTCCCGCTTGCTGTAGCCGAGCAGGGCTCCATCGCGGTCGGCCTTAAACTTTGACTTCGCCCCGGATGAGGTGCGACAAGATGTCCCGAGTGGCGCATTTAGTTTCTATGCATAGTAAAACATTAATTCTTTAAAAATTCATATCTCCGGTTCCCCGTATCCGATTTTAATCATTTTGGTGTCATTTTAAAGATAAAGATATAATCTATTTCTATATATATATATATATATATATATATATATTTAGTGTTGGATTTTTATTGTATTTTACCTATTTACTCATTTTTGTTTTTTAAATGCTTTACACACCTGTCTCCTAAGTTAAGCCTTGTCGCTAGTTGCCAAGCTACCAAGGGTTCTGAGCATGGATTAATTTATTCAGACCTAAAAGGACCTAGTTGGGGGTTAGTGGCCTATTGCTAAGTGTAGGCACTGCCCTTACCAATACACCACTTTCCAACTAACGTCTACAAAATCTAAAATGCTGAAGGACATCCTAGACATTTCAGTGAATTTTCTTGACAATTCAAAAATGTAAAAGCTAAGACTATTTTGGGAGTCAAAAACGAATCAACAATCAAGTGGCCACAGGAAATGCAGGAACGCAAGACTCGGTATGGCTTCACTGCCGTAAGCTCCTAACAGCCAACTACGATGATTGTGATAATACGATTTAGGGGCCTTACATTCTTATCTCCCGCTCCATAATCTTACAACACTCTACTGTCCTTACTCGGAGGTTTGGGGTGACCCCGTGTGACGTATTTTTCTCTCGGAATGAGGGCTGGACGGCACATGCTGCAACACTCTACACATGCCGACCTTCTTGCCAGAGACAATGGATCTCCTCAGGAGAGGGGTATGACTTCATTTGGCAGGGCCTCCCCAGTCTAGTATAACTGCTGCATTGGCCACCACAATTGATTTCATGAATACCTTTTCATCTTATTGCGATTGTTAGCAGCTTTTCCTCTCATTGAATTTTTTTATTACATTATATGTTTCTCTCTGACTTATTATATTTTGCCTTGGCAAATCTCATTTTTAAAACTTGTTGTAGAATATTTAAGCCACACTATACTTATATTCTCATTAATTTATCAATGTATTCTACACACTATGCAGAGAAAAATGACCAATTATCATTCTAATAAAAGGAATCAAAATCTATACCTCCAGTCAAATTCAAGGTTGTGGAAGCTGCTGAACTTTCATTGAGTGCTAAATAAGAAAAAAATACAAATATTATTGAGCAGATGCCTCTCGCTACTGCTAAATTCATACCAATGAAAAAACTACTCTTGGATTTCAAAAACTGATATAAAGCATACAATTAAAAAAAATTCAATCTACCAGAAAAACATAGGAGGATCGGTTTGTCAATTAATATTGCAAAATATGCTTACCAAACTGCTCAACATAAAATGTATATAAAAATTCAAAATCGACAAACCTGATTGTGTTCTTTCTCACAATAAACCAAACTAAACAAAACATAGGCAAGTTATCTTCAAAGATTTATGGTATATTTATGTGGCTAAGACCTGCCAACTTAATAAAAAAACTCACAGTGTGAGGACGGGGTGAGGCCTTGGAGGAGGCATGGCCTTGTGCCGAGAAGCGCCTGAGAGGCACTTTTGCCCCAACCTGACCCCAAATCCCCTACTCTTAAAAAAAAAAAAAAAAGCTGGTGCCAATGTCCTTACACCCATTAATGGATTTCAGCAGTTAAAAGCCTCCGAAAACGAGCTGAAACCCACTGCTTTCAGTGGTTTTCAGCTAATTTTTCCTGCCACCGTGTGATATTGGCTCCTCACCAGGTGACCGTGTGATGGGAGACAATAAAGTGTGTCACATGGTCACACCATGTGAGTTGACAGCTCTGCTGGTGATGATTAAAAAAGCAGAGAGCTTCCGTCCATAATGTTTAAAGATAACAAAATCAATTTTATCAAGATTTGCGAAGAGTACTTCTACGAAAAGGGAGTTGACAACTCTAAAGTTCAGACTGAAAGAATGTGGTTATAAATATGGGGCCATATTTAGGAAGGGCGAAGGTCCACCTTGCACCACATTAGCAAAATTTTTTGATGCTAATGTTGCGTTGTGTTGGCAAAAACGCAGTGCCATTTTTAGAAAGTGGTACAACGCATGCATTGCGCCACTTTGCAAACCATTGCACCACATTATGCCTGCGCCAGGCATAATGTATGCAAGGGGGGAGTTATGCCGTTAGGAGGCCCTTATAAATTGAGCAGTGGAATCTATGAGATTCCATTTTGCCATTTTTAATGCCTGTCTGAGGCAGGCGTTAAAATTAGGTCCCCATTGTTTTCAATGGGCCTCCTTTCACTTTACAGGATGTGTCAACATTTTTGGCGCTAATCCTGAAAATCACCAAAGCAGCGTCAAAATTTATGATGCTAGTTCCCTAACGTGCGCCATGGTGCGATGTATCATAAATACAGCGAACACAAGGTGTTGTTAGGCGCCACTTTTTCATAAATAGACCCGGTGTTTTTTTTTGAGCCTTCACTATGAGGATCTGGAAAAATGACCTCTTGTAATGTTCCCACAGTCCATCGAATCATATTCATTTTCCAAACCAATTTCAGCCCTTGTCTATGGTGACATGATTCAGAGGCGCTCTGAATAAATTGTTCAATTTAACTTTAGTTATATGGTTTCATAATGCCCTCTTTAAATATGCATCCATTCAAAGTATAGGTGGTTTATACTGCTGCTGTCCTACACGTGTGTACCTCTGCGTATATTACTCCGTTTGAATGGTTACTCTTTGTTTTACTATGTTTATTTGTTTTTTCTTTACTATTTTTAGGAGATCTACTTTTCACATTTCTCTTTTTGTGTTACATCTTTCTCTATGCTGATTTCTACTCTGATAGCTAGTTTATTTTTTACTAACATATGCCTTTTGGCTAATCCATATACTTTAAGAACTGTTTCTTTACATGTTAAAGGATTAAAATATCCTGTCAAATGTCAGAAGATTTACAAATATCTGTCTAGACAGAAAAACAATATTTGCTTGTCACAAAAACACTTATAGAAGACAATATTCTGGGTTAAATGATTAAAGGGTGGGTAGGGGAAATATTCTCTTCTACGTCCATTGTGAAGAAAAATGATGCAGTAATCTTATTTCCTAAGAGGATATACTTGCAGATATTAGCCAAATTATCAAATGGAATTGGTAGATATGTATGCTAAAGTCAAAATTGGTGATTTTAATTTACGCTTAATCAACATCAATGGTACTACAGGAAATGACCTTTCGTTTTGGAAAAACTTTACTACAGAGATGTTGATCTTGGTAATCTTCCTTTGTTTGCTGGAGGGGATTTTATTTGGGTAGGTGATTATATATTAGATGAATTATCTACTGTCAAAGATAGACCTCCAAAATCTATTCAGATGTTTAAAGCCTTTTTTTAAAACATCAAGCTCCTCAGTCATTGGAGATTTCATTTTCTAATACATAGTTTTTACATTTTTTATGATGCTCATCATTCTTATTCCCAAATGAATTATCTTTTCTCATCTAGAAAATGCTGTTCCTCTAATTCAAAACTTACTATAGGCGATGGAGTATCCTTATGGCCACGAATATAGTCTGCCTGCCAAATATATATGTGGGGAGATTTTGGTTAAATCACAGCTGAGACTACTCCATCTCTGCCATGAATAGACCCCTGTGACGGCACTGTCGAGTAAGGACCATCAGAGGCAGACCTGTACTTCCGCCCACCTGATTTAGATGGGCAGAATTACGTCAGTTTTCACCGCCCCTCACCAGCCGGAAAACCCTGGCGACAATGGAAAGTGAAAACTGCTAAATGTTCTCCTTGTCATGGGAGAGGACTCCCATAGCGAGAGGAGCATTTTCTTTCTTTATTTTAGAAAAAGAAAATCCCACTTTGTGACATATTTTTTTTTTTTTAATGAAAAAGAAAACTGAGTGGTGCAAGGCTCCACCATGTTGACAGAGACCTGCACCAAACAGCAAAATGCATTGACTCGAACAGTCTTGATGGCGGTTCCTGACAATGCTTTATAAATGACTGCCAGTATGGCAATCATTTATAAAACTTGCGGGAGGTACCTCGACTGGAGATAGGGAGTGATTACTCTGTCACCCTGTTGGGACAACGGGCTGTCCACCAGGTTATAAGTCATGCTCTAAGATAAAAACAGAGACCATTCACATCATATAGGTATCTGTATTCAAGTTCCTGTCATCCAGAGGAAGTGTGGCTTTCCTCTGACCAGTACAAAACGAGACAAAAATAATTGCCCCATGCTGCAATCAGTAAATTGGCCAGTTGGCTTAGCTCCAATGATTCCAGCCATAATCAAAATCAACCAATCAGGGTGTAGGCACAGGGAAGGTCGGACAGATCGAAACCGCCTTCAGCTCCCGTTCGAACTTGAGATGTTCTTGCTGATGTCTGAGGGCTGTGGTGAGAATATTACAGACATTTTTACTACTTTATCGCTGAATTTTCTTTCTAGCACCCTTCTTTGTCGAATAGGTTGTTTCCGTTATTATTTACCAATCTCAGGTTACAAGGTGGGGTGACGTTGTGGAATTACTAAATCAGGAATTTTGGACCTCAGGGTACCTTGTGCGTAATTCTTAGCATCTTGGACGTAACCTCCTGTTCTGTGGCAGCTATCGTTAGGCTCGAAGTGAAGGAGTGACATGCTCCAACTTTTTCACGCCTAGAATCAGTTTTTCTGCTCGGTTTGTTTTTTTACCAACTCAATCTGATATCATTTCTTCTTCTGGATACCTCAATACATGCTTTATTATAGTCGAGGCATGACTGAATGTGTGGATGAGAAAGATTAACTTTGGTGTTGCTGTACTTGCATATTGAAGTGGATATTTGCTGTTCTCATCACAGAGCAGGCTTGTGGAGTAAATAAGAGTGTGAGGTTCTGAGGGGCCTCTTAGGTTCCTTATTTGTGAACTGGTTTGGGGGAATGGCCATGGAAAGTCGCAAATATGAAGATAAGCACGTCACCACATTAATAATAGAAGATTATGTCAAAATAAATAAATGCAACCCTATTCAATTTACTAAGAATGATATCATCTTAAAATCATTTACTAAAGAGTCAGATTTTCATATTCCTGCTGTTGACTTTCAGAAACCATTCCTGTATCTCTACCTTGTTCACGGGTAATATATGAATGAATTGTCAAAGAAAACTATAACACTGCAAGAAAGTGGGTTATCAGTAGGGCTGGGCGAAATTCATGTAATTGTCTATAGTGTAATTATGTGAAATTGCAGCAAAATTAGAAGTTACGTGATGAGTGTAGCCCTGCGTTTAGCAGTATTTGCTTAGCACAAAGTGAACCAGAGGATGCATTTTGCCCTAAGAAAATATTGCTAAATGCAACACAACAGAAACAGCAGCAGCCAGCAGCTGCTCAATGCTTTTCCTGTGCTTTTGTGTAGGCATTGTTACCGTAAATCACTGGAAGGGGAATAATCACATAATGTTTGCTAATTTCGTGTTACAAGACTAATGCTAAATTTCCAAAATTCTGATTACTCTGGCATAATTAAATAATTAAACTTTTAAAAGACACTATTACGGGGCCACATCGATGTCTTACCATGTTTAGCTGGACATCCCCGAGCCTCATACACCGGCTTCTCTTGCAGAGCACAGCAGTCCACTCCATGGTGCCACTGAACTATTGTAGGGGGCTCAGACGTTTTCCAGGGGTGTGTGATATCTTTCTTTGCCACCATAGCTGCTGCCCCGAGCAGGATCTGATCCACCAGGGTACCTTCTGCACCCTCAAGGGCTCCTAGCAGAAGTACTGAGAGGGACAGGTCCACCACCCAGCCCAACACAATCAAAAGTTCTGCAATCACTGTTTCCCAGTACTGCCATATAATAGATGAGAACCAGACCATGTGGAAAAAATCTTCAGGTTCATGAGAGCAGTGGAGCATTCAGGACGTGTAACGAGACCTGCCTTGACTAGCCGGTCCGGAGTAAGATATGCACAGTGTACGTGATGTATTTGTAATAACCAAAGTTTGGAGGATATTTTAATAGTTCAAAGGCCACAGTGCGTCTCTTCAGTCGTCATTCTCCAAAGGACCCAGCCAGCTATTCCATCTAAGTCTTAGGTGATCCATCGTGTCAGGGGCTTTAATGCTAAGTGTGCGAGAGGTCTCTGAAACTCCCCCTTTCCCAAGAGCGCCCAGTATTGCCTTTGCCTCGAGAGGGCTGAACACTTGGAGGGATGTGCCTTGCAGTATGTGTGTACTCAGCGCATGCCACAGCTGTAAGTATTGGTCGAACTGGGTCGTCAACAGTGCATACATTTCCCGTAGATCTTAGAAGAAGTGGGTGTTCCGGACCACACATCGCCCATTTGCGTAATGCCAATAGCGTCCCAGTGACCAAAGCCCTGCAACGATTCCACCTCCCTCAGCCATCTGCCCTGCCACAATGGAGTTTGATGGGTGAGCATTGTGTTCAACCCTGTGTGACGCAGTGCCACCTTTCAACCTAGAGAAACCATCTGGCTCACCTCCGGCATGGTAATCAGGATGGTGCCAACATAAAGCATATCCATTATTCTTGGAAACACCATCATAGCAAGTTCAACTCTATAGGTTGGGTCAGACCAACCTCCATTAAGCAAGTCATTTATTACAAGAATCTGGGTCACCAGAAAGTACAAATATAGGTTGGTCATGACAAGGCCACCATCATAGGGGGCACGTTGACACTTAGCATAGCCAAAGCGCAGCCTAGAGTTGTGCCACAGGAAGGCAGCAGCTAGGGAGTCCAGCTCATGAAACAGGTGGTGGGATAGCATTAGGGGGATATTTTGTAACAAATATGAGAACCTAGACAATATCATCTTGTTGTAAACAGCTATTCTGCCCATGACATTCAATAAGACTGCCAGCTCTTAAAGTCCGTTTTGACCTGGCAAGACAGGGGGTTAATGGTAAGTGACCAGGTCAGTTCAGGGTGCAGTGCCACTTGAATGCCTAGATAACGAAAACTTAATCAGTGTAGAACAATAGTAGTCTGCCACTCCACACAACAACATGAGGACGATAACGGCACTAGGATTGATTTGGCAGGATTAATATGTAAATCAGAGACCACTGCAAATAATTGTAGAATTTGAAGACAGCAAACACCTCTGGTATGAGGAGTTGAAAGATGCAGGAGGACATCATCAGCGTATAATGCAATACGATCTTCATGGTTGGTATCCCGTTCCCATCTGCAAATCTGTGTATCGCACCGAATGAGACGAGAAAGAGGTTCAATCGCGAGTGCGAATAGCAGGGGTTAGCACTGCCTGGTCCCCCAGAGTATGAGGAACACGTCCAAGACCACTCTTTTGATTTGCACATGGGTTGTGGAGTTAGAATAGAGGATACAGACAAAAGTGAGAAAGCAGGGCTCAAATCCACCCTTCTAGACATGAGGACGGTACCACCATCAACCGTTCCGAAGGCCTTCTCAAAATCAATAAGAAGTAAGGCCAATGGAGGTGGAAGAAGATGGCACTGAGCCAGAGCCACATGGACCTGTTGCAGACATCGTCTCGCGCTCCTAGCAGGCATAAGATAATGGAACTTCTTAGGAGATGATATGCACTTTTAGTGATACATGGACCACACCATGATTGTGTGAAGGATTAAACATGTCACTTTGTGCTGGGGCAGCGTACTAATTTTATACAACATTCTGAGCAATGATACTTAGTAGTTGATGAAGCTTTAATATTATTTACCATTTTGGTGTTTGCCATCAGTGATATAGAGGAGAAAGCTGAAAAAGTTGGGATGTTGTCATGTAGTTAGGCTACTTGGAATGTGGTGGTTTGGTGGCAATGTTTGCTTGATCTAATCCTCCTTATTGACAAATAATAGTAAGTCATCAACCAATGTTTGTGATGGGATGATTTCTATTTCTTTGAAAATTTTGAATAATTCAAATGTTTGATTAGTAGGCTTGCCTTTGATGCACCACTGCTTTTACAGTATCTTCTTGAGTGGATTTTCACATTGTTGTGCAATTCTCTGCACCAGAGTTTTCCCACTGGAATTCTAAAGCTGCTTGCTGACTTTCCATTCTATCTTCAAAATATCTTCTACAAACCAATATACCGCCATGAATCCATTCTGGACCCTGGAGAATTAGAAGGATCTATAAGTGAAATTACTTTATGATTAGGCCATACACTTAGTACTACAACAGAAAAGAGGAATACAATACAACAGAAAGAAAATAAATAGACAATATGCTCCAGAAGGACAGCACTAAACTAGTGTCTTGACCCATACTTTAAGTTCCATCCTTTAAGTGTTCCTAAATGTTTATGTACCTGACCGAGTGTTAAGATGGCAGATCTGAATCTGTATGAGACCCACCACTGTGGCAATATAAAGAGAGGCATATCTTTCGATGCACACAAAACATGCTCTGTTAATTAGACAGAGGCTGCATAATCTCTAAAGCGTGACATGAACAAAGTGTACCACCAACTGAAGCTGCAAAAGTCCCTCAGATACATCAAAACAATTGTCCCACATCTTATAATGCACAGATTCAAATGTCTAGATTCAGGAATTTCCTCAATGGAAGAAGTATATAATGGAGAATTTGGTAGAATAATTGCATAATACCAAACTGCCCAAATTACAGCTATAATATTCTCGAGGTTTGCAAGAGTTGGCCATATCTTGACGAGGCTTTCATCAAATTATTTTGTGCTGCCGCTGAAGTGAACCAAAGCCTCAAGAAAAAATAGTGCTATTTTCAATGTGCCTTGCACAGCAGCTAACTATCCACAGAAAGTAGGTAAGGGCTGTAAGGTTTGTGATTCTGGTGGTTAGGTGAGGGCTTCTTCTTTGTCTTGACCCAGTTTCATGCCTTCTCTAGAGAATAAACATAATAGACATTAAACCTTCAATGGAAATTCTCTTTTGTGGCAAGCTATCTTGCACTGTAATTCTGCAATTCTGCAGCCCCTGTTTTTTTCATAATTATGGATTTGCCTCATTTGCCACATAATCCTTCACCTGCTGCATAATCTGTAGATTTGAAAAAAATGCTATTTCTAACTCAAAGAATCAAAAGTTACTGAAACATGGCAACTGTGTATTTGGGTGTTAACCTGGTACTAATGAGGGGAAATCTTTGCCCAGTCTGTATTACCACGTGAAAAAATGACAAATTCATACTATCCAAAAATGTGCTGTATTATGCTGCATAATTTGCCTTTACTTGTCCCATACTTTAGTGAACCCTGTCACATAATGCGGTGCTCATCTGCCACATAATTCCAGTGCCCCTGCTTATACTGTTTGGAATGCAAGTGACAGGCAGAGACCTCCTAGGACTGAAAATACACAAGTCACTATTCCCTGCTTCACCAAACAGGATTCAATTCTGCAGGCTCAGGTTGCACGCCATGCCCTTTGCCTCAGTGCTCACTGGCCCCGTCCTGACTGCATTCAGAATCACAGTATCCATGCTTTAAAAAAAAAAAAAAAAAAAGTTCATTGTTTTTTTCCATAAGCAGGTACAGTGAAGGCACTGCAGGATGAAGCAGAGAAATTTTGAAAAACAGTTTTTTCGAACAGCATACATTCTCTGTTCTTGATATTCCCTTCCCACAGGTCAGCTCCCACCTTTCACACAACCGTATAATTTGTCAGCTTAAAGTCAAGCATCCAATCCATAGTATTCCCACCATTTGCCCACAAATTTCTTAGGGAAACCCTGGGCTTTACAAATTGGTTCTTCTTGTTTGGCGCACCAGTCCATCCCCGCTCGCCATTGAGCCATCCCCGGTGGATCTGGAGTCTTGCACAGCCTGGCAGTGTCTCTCTTGGCCATCGGAGTTACAATGCCTACAAAGGTTCTATCCCCCCAAAGACCACCCATGCCCCCCATCCATGCCAACAGCACCAGTTTGGCAGGTCAGCTACACCTGGGTGTCCAGAACAGTCAAAACTGTTTGTTCAATTGTGGACCAACATCTGGTTATAGGGGGACATTGCCATACCATGTGGAAGAAGTCAGCTTGGGTGGTCTTGAGCCTCCCACAGTTGGAGACAGGGAGAAGACCAGCCGTCTGAAGGCACCGAGGGGGCAGGTATGTGTGATGGAGATAGTGTAGCTGTACCAGGTGTAGGTGCACTGATATTACCAGTTTGTGTGGGGCCATGCAAGCCTCCCGACAGTCAACCTTGTCAAGTTTCCCAATCCTGTCCTCCCAAGCCTGGCGAAGTTGTTCTACTGTCTCAATAACCATTGTTAATCAAAGTGCGGTATAGCTAAGAGATCCCACCCGCCCCATCCCCCCATCAACAGTTTTGCTTCAAGAGAATTAAACTGCGGCACGCCCCTGAGTCGCGACAAGTAGCAACCCAAGACATGATGCACTTGAAGATATTTGTGAAATTGTGTGTGAGAGGGGGAGAACTGACCTTGAAGGTCAGCAAACAAGCATATGGTCGAACCGCGCCACAAGTCGGCTAGAGTTGTGACTCCTAGTCGATCCCATTTATGAAAGCCCTCCAGTGTCGATACCTGCAGATGCCAGAGACCTCGCTAGAGAGAGGTTTGGCCCGTCAGGCCGTCCTCCCAGCCCTTAAGGATTTTTTAATGCACTTTTTCCACTGTGTAGAATATGTATGTAAAGTCTAAGAAAGCCACTGATACAAGCTTAGGGTGTTCTGCCTTCATTTAACTTCATTATTAACCTTTTTCACATCTTGTTTCAGATTAATATGATCAGTATTTAATTAACATTGTGTACCATTCATTTGACAGAATTGTACAAAAACTGTCCTCTAGTGTTAAAGGGGACTGAGGAAAATAAATGAATCTAGCCAGTTTCTTGATTGCACTAATTGCATTTTGAGATTAGGTGTAATACCGTCGCCCATACCATCTACTCTGCCACATAATATTTTTAGGTATGATGTTTAGTGGAGGGTCAAATGAATCATATGTTTTTGTTCGACTCGTCAAACGTAGCAGAAAGTGAAAAAGTCATGTACCTTAATGTTTCCCAAACTGTTTGGTCTGGGTTTAAAAAAAGTTCGAAACATAATCAAAATGTTGCTGTTGCTTTCTCTTCAAGAACGATTGGGTTGATTTGGGTAGGAGTGATGCCCTCAATACCATGTTCAAGGGCATCAGTTTAGTACTGAACAAAGACATAATGCACCATCCGATGGTAACACACCTAGAGGCAATCACATGCAGAGCACAGTGAATAAATATTGCAGCATATAAAATAGTAAATATAAAGTAGTGGGGTATGGCCTTGCCTCAGATTTGTTGGTAAAATTGACCATTGCAGAAGGAAGGCTGTCAAGAAGGGCTACTTTGTCAAAGTGTGTTGAGTGTATGTGGGGGGAGTGTAGTGACGGCATGAAATGATATGTGTGGTGTGCAGAGGATGAGCGTAGCAGAAAGGAAACAGGGCAGGAGTATAGGGTCAGGCGTCCAAATATGGGAGAGTTCACTGGACATTGGACTCAGTGTGGAATTGTACAGACTGACATATGTTGTGGAGTTGCGAAGGACTGGTAATCAATATTTTGTGTTATTTGCAGGTACACAAGGGGTATATGCAGGTTGAGGACAGCTAACTGAAGAGAAGATCTGCATATACCAAAAAGGGTACAAGGGGAGTGCAATGCCAACAAGGCGTATACTGGTGAGGGCCAGTGGCATAACGAAATTTGACGCGCCCCCCGCAAAGCTCATGGAGGATCCCCCTATCTGACTCACTCCGGAGCTCTCAGGCCAGATCACTGTGCTGAGGGGGGCCCCAGGAGCTCGGGCCCCCCAAAGTGCAGAGGTTGCGGGGGCCTTTGTTACACCCTCGGTGAGGGCATTTGTGCAAAGAACGAAGTGAGAATGATACTGGAAGACATGCGTAAAAGTGTTTGACCAGTTGAGCTCTTTCAATGCCATTCCCTAACTATAATGCAGGAAAGTAGGACGGGAAGAGGACAATGCACGTGAATATTAGTAATTAAATCTGTGCATTTTGTTAGACAACCTCGCAACACCAAGATGGACTGGACCATGGAAAATGCAAATTTCATCTTGTACGCCTTTTTGAAGTCAGCATATCACCAGGCAAACTTCATAAAAGTTTAAAAAGCACAACCACTTTTAAAACAGTGGCAGCTGATACATAAGGGCATGTGTGACTCAAACTACAAATTTCACCCAGCTAGATTATCACTCATTGGACTTTATTTCGAGTGGTCTGGTAAAACTATCTCACCACGTATTACTAATACCATGCAGTATTGCTGCCCCTTATAAAAGGTATTCTGAGCTCAGCATCTGAAATACCTAACACTGTCTCAATGTATTCCTTGTTTCGCAGTGGAATCACATGCACTGCACATGTGTGTTTTGGACATCTTGAGAGCTACCCCAAAGACACGTTGCAGTGCTACTGCACGTAGCTACAGACAAGGGGAAGATTCATTCAATAGAGCAAGAGCTCGGAGCACTTAATTTCCTCTCTTGGAGCACTAGCAAATAAGCTTAGTTTCAGCCGTCTCGTATTAGCACTGCTTTGCTTATGCATGGCCAATAGCAGTGCTTCACACTGCAGCCAATTGCAGTGATGGACAGAAGAACAGGGATGATGATGACACTGTGATTTTGCTGTGGAAGCTAGGGATAAGTAGGACCTAGGCAGACGACAGAATATAGAGCAATCCTGATGATAGAAAAGTGGGGACAAGCGAAAAGAATGGAAGGGTGGGAACTAGTCAGGCATTAGCAGTGGTCTAAGTGCGTTAAAAAAACAGGAACATGTGATGCTGTGAGCAAAGAGGGCGTGGTAAGCGAGGGGTTAAGATCAAAGGCTTGGCTAAAAGTATTTTATACTTTTTTCATACATTTTTTTTAGTCTTTCACCTTTAGGTAACTATGTATAAACCAAGGCACATCTTAAATGAAAAATAAATTCAAGTTAAGGTCACAAGTGTGAAATGTACTATTGTACATTATGAAACCTCTATTAGATAATGCACTGCAGAGATCTGTGTCTGTAACTAGAGAGCCACCGAATTAGATCCTGGTTGGTGCAGTGGAGAACAGTAACTTGTGTATGTTTACGGCTACCAGGTCCTAGTCTGTGACAGAAAGTACTGTGAATATGTAAGTCATTATTTTAAACTTGCATTACACTCAGTAAAAGATAGGCTGCTACAAAATGCACAAAAATGTTTAGGATAAGAAAGTGTTTCCTAATACAAATTTTAGTAATACCGAGAGTGTACATTGTGCAATTTGTTTATAACTGTCATTTAAATACACACTTCACAGCTTAGCTAGTTACTCTTTTGTAATACCACCCAAAAACAATAAATCTGTGTTATCAGGAAGCTACAAGTGATTCCTTGAATTAAGAACCAATACCGGCTTCCAAGCACCCTTTAAGTTTGCACACTAACCGGTTGCCCACATATACATTTCTTTCAGGTAAGCAGACACCCTGGGAAGAAGGTTTGTTCAGTTGTCTGTTCCTCCCTCTGTCTAACCGCACAGGACTATCCTTGCCTTACATGTCAGATAACGCATTTTAGCTGTCAGAATGAATGATTCAGGGAAGGTTGTCTTTTTTAATAAAAAGTAGCGGAACTGTTTTTCTTAAGTTAAAAAAGTAAGGGCATGCTGTGCCCATACGATCCTACTCACTTCAGCCACTAGGAGATAGCGAACTATAGCTTGCTAGGTGGTGGAAAAGTAGGGGCTCGCAGGTTGTGTGAAGGAACTAGCCCAGTGATTCTAGTGTTTGAATTGGCCAGCTGATAGAAGCAGAAGCTTTAAAGTCAACAGAGAGGTGGATGCTAAATCTATAATGAAATGCTGAGAAGCCTGGTGTTAAGAGGTGGGAGCTAGGAAGTTGGTTCAAAGGAGGGAGTTAGTCTGTTGAAGGATAGGTAGGAGCTAGCCCATGATGGAGGGGGAGGGGACAGAGATAGGTAGGTGGCACAGAGGGAGAAGATAGCCTAGTGATATATGGGTGGTGGGTAGCCTGTTGACAGAAATGGTTATGTTAGCCTGGTGAAAGATATGCCTTAGCAAGCTGGGTAATAAGAATGGTATTTAGGATGGCTGCAGTGTCTAATGTTAGCCCCTGTGATTTCTGTGCACGTGGTCCTATCGTGCTTTCCCTTTCCATTACAACCTCTTTTTATCACCATTTGACGCTGAAGTACAACAATAACACTTAAGGCCAACAAGGGACCTGCAGAGCATACTATTACCATGAGCTAATAACAAATATATTTTGTGTACCTGTCTCTCACCTCCTCCTCCATTGCACTGCTAGGTGCGGCACCTCAATATATGAGAGCAACTCCCTAGTCACTAATGCACAGCACCAAAACACTTCCCACATAAGATCACAAATACATCTCTCTGACAGCTACACATGGTTTAGCATTGCTATGTGTCCAAAAATATGCTTTGACAGCCCACAATGGGGTAAGAAGCCCTACATTAATACTACAATACAATAGAATAGTGATGTAGCATGGGAGGGATAGGTGGGAACTAGCCAGGTAAAGGATAATGCTAGGTAATAAGAATAAGGAATAGCTTGGTAGCTGATTGATTAAAAGAACAGCAGGATGTAGCCTGGTGAGGTAGAGAGTGAACACCACCCTTCTCTCAGCACCTGTGTAAACAAACACACTTGGTGTTATTTCAGTTTAAGCAACCTAGTCAAATCAAAGATAAAAAAAGCTTTCTTGGTAGTGACAGAAGGTGTTCAAAAGTGGGAAAATATGCTCATAATCTGTCTTCTCCAGGGGAAACCCATACGGAATAGATGCAGCATGTGCATATGTGCTGCTGAGGGTGTGGTGGTGGAAGTTTTGAGAACAAGAATTGTGGAGGAGGCAGCAGTGAGTTCATATGTTTTAGAACATATGGAATTGTGTCTGTCTGGTTTGGGTGGCCTAGCTACTTGTGAAAAATTGAGATTTCCTCAAAGTGGTATTCTCCAGAATCTGGTAGGCCTGCAAAAGCTAGTGCCACTGAACTTTCAGTACTACCTTCCTAGGGGTCACTCCACCCTGAGCCAGACTGAGGACTCAAAAGTAACCCTAGCAAATATGTTAAATCAGGTCTGCTCTCTTCCTATCTTTTCTCTACCTCTCTCTTTCCATCCATCCATTCTCTCTCTCCTCTTCTGTTTTTCTTCTCTCTTTCTTCACTTTCTCAGATCGCTTTATCTTTACCTTCTCCCTCTCTTTGTCTCCTTCCCTCTCACTTGAAGCCTCCCTGTGCCTTTTACAAGCTTTCAAAATCGACCTCCAAGAGCTCCAACCCATGGGAAATTATCCAGTGAAGTAAAAGGCCTTTTTGGCCTGGACCCTACATAGATGTACTGGCCAATGCGTAATCATCCTTCATGAAATAGGTGGTGATATGAAGCACAATATTGCACAGGTTGAATGATACAATATTTTGCACATAAATTTTGCGCTACAAAAAATCATTGTCGGAACATGAACTGCCAAAATATCCATACACCTGCTCCCACCACGTGTGCACACACACCCACACGCATCACACAACAACAGTCACTCACATGTATGCTCCTCAACACACTCTCACTCAGCAAGCACTCCACCGAGATTTGGAACCCCATTGACTCCAATGCACCAGACCTCCTCTTCCTCACTGAAACCTGGCTCAGCCCCACACCGGGGCTAGACATCACTACAGCCATCCCTACTGCACCAGGACTGACTCCATTTACTAGGAGGAGGACTTGTCAGCATTCACAGACACCATCAATTACATTCACCCAGAATCAACTTTTATGGAACACATACACTTCAAGCTTGAGATAGACAGTAAACCCGGACACCAGCCTGGCCATGAAATCCCAGGTCAACTCCGTGAACTTCTCATTCTTCCATATCCTCTGCCTATTAAGTAAAATCTTGAAGTGGCTCCCACTAGATACCAGATATACCATCATGCAGTCCCTAATTACAAGCAAATTGAACTACGGCAGTGCACTCCAAGCATACCAACCCATCTTACTCATAGACTTCAAACCATACAAAATGCAGCCAGACTCGTCCTTGATCTCCCGTGCCAAAGCCAACCCGCACCACTACACGGAGAACTCCACTGGCTCCCCATCCAGAAGCACTTCCAGTTCAAACTTCTCAAACAGGCATTCTAGTCACTACACAACGGCAGCGCATTCTACGTATACCAACCCATTTTCTTCACAGACTTCAAACTATCCAAAACACTGCCAGACTTGTCCTCGACCTCCCGTACCAAATCCACACCACACCACTACTCGGAGAACTCCACTGGGTCCCCATCCAGAAGCACTTCCAGTTCAAACTTCTCAAACAGTCATTCTAGTCACTACACAACAGCAGTACATTCTATGCATACCAACCCATCTTCTTCACAGACTTCAAACCATCCAAAACGCTGCCAGACTCGTCCTTAACCTTCCGTGCCAGAGCCACACCACATCACTACTCGGAGAACTCCAATGGCTCCCCATCCAGAAGCACTTCCAGTACAAACTTGTCAAACAGGCATTCTAGTCACTACACAACACAGGAACCGCATACCTGAATCACCAGCTTCACTTCTACCAACCCATAAGATAACTTCACTCAACATCCCTCTCACCTGCACAAATACCGCATCCACAGAAGCAGAATGGGAGGTTGATCATTCTCCTACCAAGCCTCCAAATCCTGAAACAACCCTCCCCAACACATCAGGGTTTTCTCCTCACTTGCTGAATTCTGCAAGAAGCTGAAGACCTGGCTTTTCAATTAGTCTTCTTGCATGACCATCAAGACTGCCGGTACTCAGGCCCAGCCTCACCACATGCTTACTGTCACCTATTTGGTGCCTGGATACCGCTCTACTAATTCATCTTACATTACATCATGGAGTATATATAGGCAAGTAAAGACTTACTTTTCTTAAATACTCATAGATGATGTATAAATATAAAAAAATGCAAAAGTGAAATGAAATGAAAATTAAATTTATAAAGCGCTCTACTACCATTTTGTGCCTAGGCGCTGATGCTCCAGGAAACATAAAAAGAATTATAAGAACAAGGTAAAGCATGATCTAACTACTAACGAGCCAGGCTTTAAGAGCTTTCCATAAAGACAGTAGTTTCTTTTTGTTCTTAAGATCAAGGGGCATCGAGTTCCAGAGCTTGGCAGTGTAAGTAAAAACTCTCATGCCATTCCAACTTGATCTTTTGAACTTAGGTACCACTAGGTTTCAAGCTGAGGATGATCTAAGTACTCTACTGGGAGAGTACCATTGGAAACATTGTTTAAAATACTTAGGTCCCACATCATGCATCGCTTTGAAGGCAATGCAGAGAGCTTTGAAGTCTATGCTTTTTTTTAATAGGAAGTCAGCAAAGTTGGGAGAGGCTGTGAGAGACAGTTTGAAATTTGGGAATTCGCAGTAGTAACTGAGCCACAGAGTTCTGTAAAATTTGGAATTTATGTAGGCATCTTTTCCAGATGTTAGTGATTAGAGCATTGCACTAATCAATTTTAGAGATGAAAAGGGTAGAAACTACATTTTTTGTAGATCACAAGCAATAAAGGGAAGAACTTTCCAGAGTGATTTTAACAGGAAGAAGGCTGGCAAAGTGATTGTGTTAATGTTGCAGTCACAAGAAAGATTACTGTCAAAGAGAAACACCTAAGTTCTTGGCTTTGGAGACAGGAGAGGGGAGCACCAAGTAGGAGATCCATAATGACGTGTTCCTACCGAGCAAAATCACTTTTGTTTTACCAGAGCTTAGTTTTAATTAGTTGCAGGCCATCCAGTTCCCGATCTGAAGCATAGTCATGGAATCTGGAGGTGGTATCATCGGGGTTAGTAGCCATTGATACCACTATCTGGGTGACATTGGCATAGGACACCAAAGAGAAACTGAACGATTTGATCAGCTGTGCCAGCGGGTTCACATATAGACTAAAAAGAGTAGGACTCAACGAAGAGCCCTGTGGGACCCCACCTGGTAAGGAGAATGAGGAAGATTTAAATTCGTCCAAGGCAACTAATTGCTCTTGATATGAGAGAAAGGATTTCAGGAGCTGAAGCACCTTGCTCCTGATACCTACCATAAAGAGACAATCTGTTAGCAGGTCATGATTGACTGTGTTGAATGCTGCTGAGAGATCTAATAGAATCAGGGCATCATCGTTACTAGCATCTAGCAATTGTCTGATTTCCTAAGCTGCAGTAATCAGAGCCAGTTCCATACTGTGCAGGCTTCTAAAGCCAAGTTGGGTGTCATCAAGGAGCCCATTGCTGCAGATGAAAGAGGAGAGTTCCAGATAAATGGCCTTCTCCACGATCTTTGCAAGAAAGGAACGGTGCAATATAGCATGGTAGTTGTTAGGATTATTGACATCCAAAGTAGTTTTTTTTAAATAGGGGAAGGATGGAGGCTATTTTCCACTCTTTTGGAAAGTAGCCAGTTATAAATATACTATTGAAAATATCCGTGAGGTGCTTGGTTACAATATGTGAGGTGAAGGATTCTGGGGGAGGGGGGCAAGAGTCAAGTGGACAGCCTGACTTAGGCCCTCATTATGAACACAGCGGTAACCCCCGCCAACAGACGTGTGGTCCGAACTGCCAAATAATGAACCAACTGAAACACAGGCATCCTGAAAACCACTCACCGCCAGCAGAGGAGTGCCGACAACGATAGCAGTGCCCGCCCACAGGCAGACGGAAAGGCCCTACCCGCCCATCAAATAATGAAGCACTAGACTGCCATCAGTTCCGGGGTGGGAACCACCGCCACGCAAAGCCAGGTGGAAACAAACAAATATAAGCACTCGCCGGATGCTCACACAACATGCCGAAGCAGGCATGGAGAGAGAGTTGCAGATCATGCCAGCCCTGCTCCTTGCCATATACCTCCATGACCGAGACCACCGACGAAGACGACGATGGTAAGTACCGCAACCTACTAAACAAGGGAAGAAAGGACACAGTTACATACCCACCCACTCCACCCACCCCGCAACGCGCCTGCAACCCTTCGCAGCAGCACAAGCCATACACCCCACAGCAAGAGGTACTTACTCGACACAAGGCAAATCCAACCTGCCCAAAGTTCATACATGTGCCCCACACCCCCAAACAATGAAACGAGAGACCACGGATCCAGAGTGTGCCTCAAACAACACAGGCCACACATTAACCTTTATTCTGCTCACTGAGCAACAGAAGTGCATAGAAGGCCAATGGCCAGTCCATAGTGCAAGAAGTCCGATGGGCCACAATGGCCCCAACTTGACTCCCACAAGTGCAACGGTACTCCACCTCATAGAGGCAACAATGGGGCATCCAGGGACCTCAGGGAACAGGGGTAGGGGGTTGTGGGGGTGGGGATTTATGACTGGGGGGGCTTAGATTTCCAATTGGAAGGTGGAGGGGGTTTGAGTTTGCCATTAGAAAGTGGGGGAGTGGGCTTGGACCGGGGGGTGGCAGATGGACCTGGTGCGGGATGGGGCTTCTTCCTCTCTGGGGAAGGGGCCCGGGAATGGGAAGGGCGGACAGGGGCGGCTGTGACATGGGAGGAGTGGACAGGGCAAGGAGGTGAGCACGTTTGGGGACGAGACGGGGTGGGCGAGTGGGTTCAAATAGGTCAACATGAGATAGGAAAAGTTTCTTAGGTGCAAGTGGAGTGGACCTGGAGGAAGGCGTGAGAGTGGAGGTAGAGGGACTGGTCGTGACAGGTGTAGGTGTGCGTGACGTGGCTGCAGGTGACTGAACAGTATGCTGAGGTGTTGTGGATGTGTGATGGGTGTGTGTTCTGGTGCGTTTGAGTGTCTTGGGAGGAGGGAGGGGGGAACAGTGGGACAAGACAGGCTGCCAGTGTAAATGGATGTTGTCTGTGTGTCTGCAAGTCTGGTGAGTGTGCTGCATGTGTCAACTAAAGTAGTTGTGGTGAGTGCAGGTGTGGTGTCTGGGGTGCATGAATGGATGTGTGCTATTGTGGTGACTGCAGGAACAGGGTCAGCAACATGGAATGAGGGTGCAGTGCCTGTGGGTGTGCATGTTCAGGGGACAGACAGGGAGGCGGAAGAGGTGGACACACTGGGGAAAGTGGATGTTGGTGTGTGTGCATGTGTATGTTGGCTGTGTGTATGCTTGTGGTGGGAGGTGTGGTGCTTGTGTTTTGAAGTGTGCTTCTTGTGTGTTGAGGTGTGTGCCTGCATGTCAGAATGTGTGCTTTGGACGGGTGAAGGGACTGGGGTGCTGGAAGGGGTAGAGGTGGTTGGAGGGGGGACGGAATGACCAGGGACACTGGCTGCTGTCCAAGAGGAGGCCAGAGCCTGAAAAGATCTCTGTAGGTCAGACATGGCACCGTGAATGCCATCCAGATAGGCACTGGTCTGCTGCACCTTTGATGCTAGCCCCTGGATGGCATTGACGATGGTTGTCTGCCCTACAGAGATGGTTCTCAGGAGGTCAATAGCCTCCTCTGTGAGGGCAGCAGGGCTGACTGGGGCAGGGGAGGAGGTGCCTGGGGCGAAGGAGACACCCACCCTTCTGGTTGAGCGGGCACAGGCAACTCGGTGGGGAGCGACTGGGAGGGAGGTGATGGAATGTGGGTGGCGGAAGATGACACAGTAGGGGTGGGCCCACTAGGGTCCGCCACCGCCAGGGAGCTCCCATCGGAGGAGGTATCGAAGTCACTACCTCCAGTAGTAGTTGCCTTCCCCCTGGGACTCCCCTTGCCCTCCAACCCACTGGTCCCCTTGGTGTCGGACGACTCTGCCTCTGAGGATCAGTGGGCCGCTGCCTCCCCACTCGCCGGTGCCTTAGCTCCCTTGCCAGATCATGCTGATGTACACAGACAAGACAAGAGAACAGGGATGGGGAGACAAAACAGGAGAGACACTTGTAAATAGCTGAATGGAGGTACATTAGTGGTTCACACATACACCCACCCAGAAAACCTTCAACCAGGCAGTACCTACTGCTATACACATGGCTATGCCACTGACTAGTGGCCAGAACCCTGCTCTACAGCCATTCCCCAACTAACTTAAGGAACTGACGTACTGCAGACTTGACCCAAACAACCCTACTCCCCACGGGGGCCATTATGTAGATGGACATCAGTCATAGTCCCTGCCACTAGACAGCATAAATATGAATGCACACACACACACATCCATCAAGGGGCCAAAATATGGTATATGTACTCACCCCCTTGTGACTGCTGTGCAGCCTATAAGCGCCCATCCATGTCCAGGTACGCCACCTCCAGGATGCGTTACATAAGGGGGGGGTCAGTGCCCGTCGGGCACCCCTTCCTCGTTGGGAGGACTTCCCCAGCTGGGCCTCACAGATCTTCCTCGCCCAGCGCCGCAGGTCCTCTCACCTCTTCCTGCAGTGGGTGCCCTGTCGGTTGTAGACCCCCAGGGTCCACACTTCCTTGGTGATGGCATGCCAAAGTCCCCCCTTCTGGTGGGCGCTTACCTATAAGGGACACACAGAAAAGTAACACTGAGGTCAGACACTGGCCAATCATATACAGCTGGCTATACGTCCACTATGGGACAGACATTTCAAACAGCCTAACAGCACACACACACGCAGCATGTCAGGAACCCTGGACCATACAGTGTCACAAGTGCACACATGTATGCAACCAACACCCACCACTACACACATCCATGACCCTCAATCCTCCTACTCACCTGTACCTCTGGCCGACCGTAGAGCTTGGCGTACAGGGGCAGGACCCCGTCCACGAGCTTCTCCACTTCCTCGTTGGTGAAGGCTGGGGCCCTTTCCCCTGCAACACGTGCCATTTCCATGACCAGAGACAGGACACAGCAGTACACTCAGTGGAGTACCTGCATGCACAAGATCAGGGAGTCAAGTGAAGTTGGGGTGACAAGTTTGCGTACGCACCGCAGCAGTGTGCACCGTCACCGCCGGCAGCGATCATGATACGCTAAGAATGCCCATTGACAACCACGTTAACCAATGAATTTGTGCAAGGCGGTAAACACCGCCTTACGCTATTACGTCAACTGCTAGCGGTATGAGATCTCTTCTACCACGACACTTCTGGATTACAGGAGGCAGACATTTTGGCCTTAACTACGCAGTTGTAAAACCCTCATTAGCACAATGCAGGCCCTATTGTCCCCTAAACAACAATAGGCATGTAACAATATACATTACCTCACCTGACCAGTCCTGATATCTCATTGTGGTCATGTTGCTGTAATGTCACACACACTAAGCATTTGTGTCGTCGACAATCATGCCAGCAGTGCTGAATGAAAAACAATGTGTGCAGATTTATGTGTGTTCCTCACACGTGTTTTCCACTCCTCCTAGGTACAGACCCTTGTGGCGAGGAAGGGCCCTATCGGTGTACAGACCACTTGTTGATTTGTGGACCATGGTGGAGCATCACATCATTATCAATTACAGACTCACTTGTGCAACTATTCATGAACTTTGTGCATTACTGGATCCAGCACTGACACCGGCAAATCGTAATCAGCATGCCATCCCTACTGAAGTGCAGGTGCTCTCTGCACTCCATTTCCTGGCCACAGGCTCATTTCAAGTGACAGTGGACATGGGTGCAGGTTTTTAACAGCCAATGTTTAGCATTATACTGTCAAGATTCCTGAATGCATTTGTACGACACCTACAGTCCTATGTGAGGTTTCCCCAAAGTGCTGACCTCCCTGCCATCAAGTCGGACTTCTATGCCTTTGCCAACATACCCCATGTGATAGGTGCCATCGATGGCACCCACATAGCTATCATCCCCCCAAGAGTCAGTGAACAGGTGTACAGAAACAGGTAGAACTTTCATTCCATGAACATTCAATTGGTGTGTACTGCAGACCAGTACATCTCACATGTGAATGCCATGTTCCCTGGTTCAGTCCATGATTCCTTTGTGCTGAGGAACAGTAGTGTGCCACACAAGATGGAACAACTACAAGAGGACAGAGGGTGGATCATAGGTAGGTGTTTCTGACACTTATTGCCACATAGCAGACAGCCAGGCTGTCTGTCTCTGAGGGTTATCAATGACAGTCCTGTTTTACACCTTTTTCTAGATGATTCTGGCTATCCCGACTTGTGTTGGCTCCTGACACCAGTGAGGAATCCTGAAACAGATGCAGAGAGGAATTACAATGAGGCCCATGGACGTAGTGGGAGGGTGATAGAGCGCACAATAGGTCTCCTGAAGGATAGATTTTGTGGCCTACATATCTCTGGCGGTTCCCTGGCCTATGGGCCTGAAAAGGTGTGTAGGATAGTGGTGGCCTGCTGCATGCTGCACAACATGGCTTTGAGAAATTCTATCCCCCTCTTGGAGGAGGAGGGTGCTGTATATCCAGACCAGCTTCCTCAGAGAGGGGATGAGAGTGATGGTGATGATGAGGAGGGGAAAGATGTGAATACCAGGACCGAACTGATACAACTCTACTTCCAGTAACTTTGTGGGACAATTGGATGAGATTGCTGTCTGTGCATCATACTGTCAGTGTGTGCCTTGTCATCTAGGGGGGTGTTGGGTCAATACTCATTGCCACTTTGACCAGGTCTACATAGGACAGGTTACAATATAGTATAATAGTTCAACACATCTGTAGGCACAACACCATGTAATGCGTGTGGTGCATTTCCTGCTACTCAGATAATAATAAAAGAGTTATCATACAGTTGCATCAATACATCACTTTTTTAAACTTAATGACAGGGGACATTGTAACAGGTGAAAAGATGTTTTATTTGGTGCAGGGATTAAATCGTGCAGATTACAGTGATGGGAGTCGGCTACTGGTGGTTGTACAATATGGCAACATGGTTGCAGCATTGTTGGCAGTAGTGGTAGGTCCATCAATGCTTACAAGAGTTTGTTGTAGTTTTCACACGGTTTGGTTGTTGATTCAGTGGGACACTTGGAGGACAGTTCTTGCCAGAGTCACTTCTTTGAGGGGGCCTTGGTCTTGGCATTTCCTCAAAATGATATTGGCAGGTGTTCCTGTGCAATATCTGGGCCTGAGGGTCCGTTTGGGCACCTGGTGTTGGCCGGTACAAGTTGAGATTGATGTCCCCTGTGTGTCCTGAGAGGGTGGTACATGTGCAGTTGATGCTGATGCTGTTGTTGTCCGGTCTGTTTCCTGGCATGTAGTAGGGGCTTCCTGGTCTGTGTGGGCCTCAGGCTGTGTTGGGACAAGGTGCAGCAGTGCACCTGCTATGCTGACCATTGTGGCATTGTGCAGTTTCCACTGCTCCATTGCCTCTTGGTGGTGTGCTAGCTGCATCCTTTGACTGCTCCAGGGTGGATACTATCTGGGCCAGTCTGTCCTGGGTATGGTGATATGCTCCCAGGGCCTCAGAGATCACTTCCTGGGCTGCAGCATCCATCCTGTGGGCTCCCCCCTGGGCCACTGATGCCCTCCTAGTGGGTCTAGCCACTAGGCTAGACTTGTGTTTCACCAGTCTGTGGCCTGGATACACAGGTGTGGGGACGGTTGCCCTGGGCTGATGTTGTTGGCTGGGTGGTAGGAGTGTCAGTCTTATCCTGGGTGGAGCTGCTGGATGGTGACAGTCCAGGACTGTGTGAGGGGCAAGGGTGATCGTCAGTATCCAGAGTTCCATCCCCAGTGTCCTGGGAGGTGCCTCTGTCTCCCTGTGGGGCACTGCCACTCCTTGTCCTGTCCGTCAGGGTGGCATGGGTGGTGGTGCCTGTTGGGGGGAATGGACATGTCTGTTACATTACCATGATCGGATGGGGTGCACAGGACTGGGTGGTTTTGTGCAGGTTTTCACACTTTGGGGCCATGCAGGTTGCTTTCGTGAGGTTAGCATTGCTTTTTGCTTAGGATGTGGAAGTGCATTGTGGGTGCTGTAGGCCATTGTGATTCCTTTCAGGGGTGGGTGGCTGTGCACAGAGGGAGGGATGTGGGCCTGTTAGTGGGTTTGTGGGCATGCAGGTCGACTGGATATAGTGATTGTGGCCTGGGTGGGGTTATGGTCCTGGTGGTAGTTGGAGGGGTGAGGTGGTACATGCATTCCTGGTGTGATGGATATGGGGTAATTGTAGATGACTTACCCGAATCCATTCCACCAGTGAGTCCAATGAGTCCCTCAGGGTGCAGGATGGCCAGTACCTTTTCCTCCCAGTCAGTGTAGTCGGGTGGTGTTGGTGGAGGTCCTCCCCCAGTCTTTTGGACTGCAATGTGGTGCCTGGATGCCATGGACCTGACCTGACCTTCACACGCAGGTCGTTCCATCTCTTGCAGATGTCATCCCTGGTGTGTGGATGGTGTCCCACTGCATTGACCTTGTTGACTATTGTCTGCCATAGCTCCATCTTCCTGGCGATGGGTGTGTGCTGGACCTGTGCCCCGAATAATTGTGGCTCGACCTTTAGGATCTCGTCACCATGGTCCATAGATCCCTTTCTGTGAAGCGTGGGTGTTTGGGGGGTGCCATGGTGAGTGTTGTGAATGGTGTCTTGTGTGGATCTGGGTGAGGGTGCTCTTGTGTGGTTGGGTGTATGTATCGTGGATTGTGGCATTCGGTGTCTGCTTCTGGGGTTCTCTGTATTGGCCTAGTTTTGTTGCAAAGGATTGTGGGGTGCGTCTGTGAGTGTTTTATAGTGTAGTGGATGTGTGTGTGTCAGGTGTGTGGGTATCAAACTTGCCAATGTATGCATTTCTTGCTGTTGGGTCGACTTGCCGCCCGTGGCAGTCTGTACCGCCAATGGTCGTTTGGCTTCCACTGACCGCTACGGTGATTTGTGCTTCATTATTTAGAAGGTGGGGTGTTTGTGTGCTTGGCGGTGATGGGGTGGGAGGTCCAGCATTTCTGCCGGCAAGGTCCTGGCGGTGACTGGTGGCAGGGAGATTTTTGTCGGTTTCTGATTTTTTCATCATTATATGGCGGGTTTCTGTTCACCGCCAGTGGCGGTCTTCTGTTCGCTGTTGCCACGACGGCCGACGGTGTTTACGGCTGTGTTCAAAATGAGGGCCCTAATCAGGCTAAGTAGAGATTGCACAAAAGTAGCAGATAAAGGAGAGAACGAGGTCAAAACTGCATTGTTTGAGGAAGGAGTTCATGTCGTTGAGGTGGAGAGTGGGGAAGAAAGATTGTCTAGCTGGAAAGTGATACTATCTGAGGTAGCTGCATTTGATTTGTTGTCAAAAGGACAAGTGAACATCGAGCCGGGTGAGAAAGAATTGCAAATAACTTCTACCTTTTCCTTGAAAAATGAGGCTAGGGAGTTACAAAGGCCTGACCAATAGTGCAGTTTTTGGAATCGGGAAGCTTTGTCAGTTGTTTCACTATATCACAGAGTTCTTTTGAAGAGTTAATCGAGGATTGAATTTTGGATGTAAAATAGCTGGACTTTACTTTCACAATCATCTCCTTATATGCTGGGATAGCTGATCGATAGGCTTCCATTTCCAGATGATCATAGTTGATGCACCATTTCCTTTCTAGCCTAGGACAGGCTTTTTTGTAACCTAAGTTCATTGTCAAACCAAGGTTCTGACAGTGAAATTCGAGGCTTTTTATATTCATTTACTGGGGCAAGAAGATTCACGGTGGAATTAATCCACAGATGATAACTGCTGGAACCAATGTCGAGGTCTGTACAGGTCATCAATATGGATTGGGCCAAAGTTGTGTTTAGTACTTCAGAGTTATATTTATGCCAGGGGCAGCCTAACAAAGGAGAAGGCTGGTGGCAGGTGCTCGAGTTATTTGCCAATAGCTTTAAGTGAAACATGGCCGCAAAATGGTCAGACCAACTAAGAGGAATAGAGGTCAGTGGAGTTACAAACAGTACTTCTATGCATACATAAATATACTATCTTTCACAATAGTTTGGTGGTTAAGAAAAAAAAACAAAGAGCGCATATTCAAAATGAGTCATTCGATATTCTGGCTACGATATTTTTGCAGAACGATAGTCAGAATCTGATCATCTGAAAAAATGACTAAAACACATTGTGCCTCTTGGCTCCCAATTTCCCAACAGATCAGAAGGCGCACTAAGTGTATCTGACAACGTGGTATACTGCCACAACACTGATAGTTGTGCATTGTAGCAATGCCAGAAAAGTAATATTCTCTTTTATGACACCTGTTTATGCCATTCTACATAATCATCGACTTTAGCTTGAGGCTTATACTGTTAGTGTAAAATGTGCGAATGTGTGTACAGTGTCTGAGGAAGGGTTGCACAGCAATATCCCTGTTATGGCACTTGGGGCCGGCAGCTGTCTTTTTTAGCTTTGGTGTCTGTTGGTTTGGGATTTCCCTAACAGGTGTAGGTGTGTTACCGGAGTGTTGTTTTTGGCTTTTCATCTTCCCCTTTGTCTCTGTGGATTCAGTTTTGTATTCTGGACCCCGAAGTTAATTGGGTAGTGTGTGCACATGTGTGTGCGGGGATGTGCACCTGTACCTGAATGTGGTTGGGCTGCCCTACAGAAGGAGTCCATCAGTAAGTGCTGGTACCTTTACTAATACCCATAAGTGTTTAGGCAGTAAGCCAGGGGCCTAGGTTTCCCTGTGATGAAAAGTCGGTGGGGGGCTGAGTCCTGGGACCTGCCCCTTCACCCAGGTATGTGCAGCCAGCGTGTCGTACGTTTTTGTCATGTGTTAACTTACAGGGGATCCATAGGAAACTTGGGTCACATGACCGTCCTACCACCCACATGTGTGGGCATATGTACATAGGTGTGTAGTTGGGGGTTTCTGTTACGTACGTCTTGTTTTTTTTTTAAATCTCCCTTAAATCTGGTTAGATTCATCCCGATTAGCCTGTGCATTCTCATTCAGACTGACTCAAGGTCTGTTGAATCAAAATTCTTCTTTTCAGCTCCAGTTCTAAATATAGCAACTTTCATCACGAATATTGAGGTCGGGATATGGATGTGTCTTACAGATGAGATGGTGTACCTACCCCAAGCCCAGACTAGACTACGATACCACAGAGTAGAATGTGGAATTCACCAGTCCCTCCCACATGGTTCACCTGTCTCCTCTCCCTCATCCCCCAATTATTCAGACCTTCTTAACAGCTCCAGAAGCCAGAGTCCGTTCTACGTGGGTAATTATTGGACGGGATTGAAGGGGGAGCCATGTGCTCCCGATCACTGCTTCTTCGTGTTGGAGTCAACAGGAAAATTGCACAGTAATTATGGGGGATTGCAGTACAGAGGCGGACTTAATGCATCAGACCGACGCCTCGCAAAACCTGTCGCCAACAAAAGTACTGGTTGTATTGCAGCTTCACAAAAATGTCAACCCTTTGCTGTCCTTGATGTCCTCCTCCCGCTCAGCCACATTGGCAGCGCCTGTGCTGCGTAATATCTACTAGTGCAATAGGAGGATAGTTCCTGGGCTAAAGTGGCAAGGTCAGCTGACCGCTTACGTTTGGTCATCTTCAAGTTACAAAGTGCCTTCAAAGAACTGTACCACACAAGTACCTTACTTCATATATTCATTCGCTGATTTTGGCTGTGTGTCTTCCCATGTGTCCAGATTCCCTGTTAAGTTATGTGGTATTATAAAGTTCACTATCACCCGTGAGGGTAACCTCGAAAGTGAAAATGTTGCCCGTCTCACAGGAGGTCTTTCCTAGGCTACAATGCACATCCATAAAATGAAATCGTCCCAACCATCCTGTCGCAGGTGAGAGCCTACGTTGCCACCTAGGCTCTTAGCTGTAGCAAAACGATGCACGATGAACCTGGGGACCCTAATAGATTTCTCTTTTAGTTAATACTTTTTATTTCGACAGTGATGAGCTTGCGTTTCCTCAAAGTTGACTGTTTGGAGACCTATCATGTGGTCACTGAGACAATGTATACAGTTTACTGGGTGAATCCTCATCGTCATTGCATTTTTGGAAAAGTGTATATGCATGCACTATGGAATGTTACTGATTTTCTTAGCCCAGGCTACTTTATCCAGCCCACTGTCAATGGACAGATACAGATCTCTCATCCTCCTAACAACAAACTTACAGATTGCCTTCAGAACATTTGGTACATGCCTCTTGAAGCCAACTCCATGGGTTCTTTAATGGACATTAATAGGATGTACCATAGTTGCCACCTCATTGAAGGCAGGCCTGCTTTTGTTTTCTTCGTCCCTTTGCCTGCAGCAGATATTTTGAAGCAGAATCAGTAACAGAAGGCAATCGATGACTGAGGTATAGCTCTATACTCACTTTACCCTGCGCCACCCAGAGGTCACACAGATTAATCACTTGAGGGCTCTGTTGGGCATGGTGTGCATTCATTCTGTTCTGCAACTAGGTCCTGTGACTAGCAGCACAGGTGCAGGCCCACAATGCTGAAGTGACACTGTGTTTTGCAACCCTGTGAAAAAATACAGCAGCTCATGCAGTCTACGTTGGCGAACCAGTGGCACCTGTGGCAGCACTGTAGCGCTTTATCAATCTTATTCAAAGCACTGTGCCATGCAGAGAACTACAGTTCCTACAGTCATTGCTAAGTACAGGTGGACGTGCAGGCAAAGGCTGCAAGGGCTATACTTGGCCATCACCCTTAATCAGGTATTCACAGAGATAAGCCAAAGCCTCTTTGAGATGTCCATGTCCTTCCATTCAGGAGCTCCTGCCACGCACAAGAAGCCACTGCA
This sequence comes from Pleurodeles waltl, assembly GCF_031143425.1. Taxonomy (NCBI): domain Eukaryota; kingdom Metazoa; phylum Chordata; class Amphibia; order Caudata; family Salamandridae; genus Pleurodeles; species Pleurodeles waltl. The sequence continues at coordinate 1,325,333,033 of NC_090446.1, read as the reverse complement.
AGTAGGCTGGTAAGTCAACTAAGCAACGTGAAATAAACAGTTCGAAACAGACAAGAGATCAAGAACATATTGACCTAGACCTTTTGAATTTTTGACTACTAAATAATATAGCATTTCCTTTAATTCTAATAATATTTTTAGGAACCTTGTGAAGCTGTCTTGCCTTACCTCAACATTTCATTTTAATTCTTTATGAAGTTCAGCAGGAATGCACGTGTTTATTCTCATCATCTGCTTATAATGTCAATGCTCATTGATTACATATGTTGTACTTAATATGAATTATTATTTTATGTTAATGTCTATATAATGGAAATGGTACTCTAATAAGTCAATAAATGAGCATAAATTGATGTAGTAATTGGAATCAGAATCAATTCTTAGGGCATCCACTACATCAATTCTATCCATACAAACAGTATCTGGTCCCAGGTCTTACCTTCTTTTTGTAAAGAACCCATGGGAAAGGTCTTCGTTAACAATATGTATGCTGGGATCTATTTGGTCACTTATTTATTTTCTGCCTGGCCACTTTGACCCCTACAAGGTGGATGCGTGCCCCTGTGATGGTTGTTCCCTGCAGACATTGAAACATTTGGTGTTGGTTTGTAAATTTTACGATTTCTTACGATGCAAATATTTAAGATCACTTCTAAGATCTAGGAGATTTCGTTAGATCATGTAACAATACTGGCCGTGTTTTCTTACTTGGAAGGGGCTTTATACTGGAATAAGATCCTGAATGGCTAGTATCTGACTGTCAACCTTGTAGGATTGCTCTTGGGAGGGCATCGGATAAAGGGCAATTGTTGTATATTTATCGTTTGAATTTGGGTGAGCGAGGTGTTTGTGTATTTGGGACATTTTATATGTCTGGCACTTGGAGAGAAGGTGGGTGAAGTGCCCTTTAAAATGTATTGTTTGTATTGTAATTATTATCATGTATAGGTAATTCATAATGTGATTTTATATTTTTATCTTTTATGATTAGGATAAATAATCGAATAAAGATGTATTCATTCATTCATTCAATGTAGCAATTATTTTTCTGTAGGGTATATCCAGTTAAAAACCACGATTAATTCTACTGACCCATTAATGTCTATCAGAATAAAAACATGTTCCTGAAAATGTTTGTGTGGGATAAATATGTTAGTGCTCTTGAGCATGAGGGTGGTCTGAGCTTGGGGGGCGAATCCGGAGCAGCCACTGCAACAACGAGTTGGGCCTTATAAAACCACCCAAGAGTGAACATTGGTACAGGATGAGGAGGCCCAGCAATAAAATTGTGCTCCTGGTTGGTCTTCATAAAGTCTCCTCAATCGGTGTTCATGGTTAATGGTTCTTGCAACAACAAAGTTCTTCATTTATGTGGGTGGTGTCAACTGGTGGGCCCCAGCCCTCATTTCTAGAGGGTGGGCTCTATTTTACATCACTAGACTTTGAGACAGTGAGAGAAAATGGCAGAAAAGGGACAATGATTGGAAAACAGTGTCCAAGGGAGAAAACAGGGTTGAAAAATAACCTGCAAGAGTGACGAGAATAGACAAGAAGTGCAGGGTGGTGGAAGAAAGTTCCCTCTGGTAGACCTCCTACCCCATCCATGAAAAGTCTTGCAAACAGGCATTGTACCCCGAAACGATGTCTGTTTCCCTAGCATGACATACACCGAGCAGTGACTGACCTTGTAAAAGCTTTGCCTCATAAGTCACATGTCAAGTGTGGATCGCCATAGTGCAGTTGGCTGTAGCTGATCCAACTCCAACATAGGACTGAAAATGGTAGCAGGCAATCAAATGTTGCAGGTCAGGGACCAGCATCAGGAGGTGCAAGGCCCTCGCTGAGAAATGCCTCAAGCTCTGTGGGCAGAAAATGAAATGAGCGGTAATGCTGACGCCAGACAGTGGTTTAACAAAACCCGAGGGGGGGGGGCTTAAAAATACTTGGAGCCCCCGCCCACCCACGCGCCAGAGTCAGTCAGGAGTTCTCAGGTCAGGGGCCCTCCACCCGTACAGAGTGCCGTATGGGGGCCCACCTAAGCTCGGGGACCCCCGCACCGCGGGGGCTGCAGGAGCTTTTGTTACGCCACTGACGCCAGACCAATTGAATGACACCACACTGAGTCAACTCAACTAGCACATAGTGGGCCAAGCTCCGTCTGGAACCAGCAACAACCCTTATACACCATATTCTAATTGTATACCCTAAAGCAAATAAAACACAAAAACAAAGATCAGGATCATCGCATAAGCACAAGATGGCAAACAACAGATTATTGGCATGTAATATTTAAATGGACACTCCGGGAGAGATAGTGAGTAATTCAGCAGTGCTTAATTTGTGCCTGTGGTTTCCGTTTGGCTGTACTTATTTTTCTGCATCAGGCAAAAGACACATATGAGAGAGACAGGAAGATAAAAACGAAAAAGCGTCACAAACGGAGGAAGCAGAAAGCTGCAAAGGTGAGCTGAAGGGGCAGGGAGAGGCTGTAAATGGATTAAAGAGGCCCGAGATGACTTTAGGATTACTGTACCTCAGTATTCTGTGCGCGCACATTTAATTGCAGCAGCCTCGTGTTTCAGAGGAGAGCTTTGTGCAAAAGCAAGTTTTTATTTGAAAATTAAGCACTGTGGTAAGGTGATGACACCTAGGGGCATATTTATACTCTGTTTGCGCCGAATGTGCGTCAAAAATTTTGACGCACATTTGGCGCAAATCTTGCCCCATATTTAAACAATAACGCCCGACCCCGCTGACGTAAAGAAACCTCCGTGTGCGTCATTTTTTGGATGCGGGAAACCGCCTTGCGTTAATGACGTGCAAGGTAGGTGTTCCCGTCCCAAAAATGAGTTTAAGGCCTGTACGCCTTATTTATACTCCTGCGTCATTTTGACGCACAGGAGGGGGCGGGCCTTAACAAATGGCGCACAGCCTGATGTGCGCCGTTTTTTAACGCCTGGGTGAGGGCAGGCGTTAAGGGACCTGTGGGCTCACTTCCATGGTCTCAGATCATGGAAGCAGTCCAGAGGTGCCCTTCCCTGCCCCCAGGGACACCCCTTGCCACCCCCACCCACCCCTGGAGGACACCCATGGATGGGGGGACCCATCCCAGGTAATTACAGGTAAGTTGAAGTAAGTACTATTTTTTAATTTTTTTAAGTGGCATACTACATGCCACTGTGCCCAATGGCCATGCCCAGGGGACAGAAGTTCCCTGGGCATGGCCATTGGGCAAGGGGGCATGACTCCTGTCTTTGCTAAGACAGGAGTCATTTCAATGGGGGTTGTGCGTCAAAAAATGGCGCAAGTCCGGTTTGAGCCATGAGTTTTGACTCAAACCTGACTTGCACCATTTTTTGACGCACAACTCCCATTTTCCCCTACGCCGGCGCTGCCTGGTTTGAGACTTTTTTTTTACTCTTACCAGCCCGCAGCGCCAGCTAACGTCAATCCTTAAATAAAGCGCCCGCATGGCGCGTAGGAATGTCGTTAGCCGGCAGCAAATTTTTTGACGCAAACCAGCGCCGGCGCTGGTTTGCGGCAAAAAGTATAAATATGGGCCCTAATTCTGTGGTATAGTGTCATATAGCTCGAAACAGGTACATGATTTCCGTTAAGATCACTATCATAAAATTTTACCTTTTGCAGATATTCTCAAAATCTGGCTTCCAGCACTCTAGGACTTAAATCTGGATGCCCCTGCACTAGGCAAAGGGAACCTTACCGGGAGTCACACCTATGCTAATTATAATATGACCTGCGTAATAAGAAGTATCTGAACTGGACACCGTGTTGATTTAATTTAACAACGGTTCCTGAATAACAAATACCTCCTAAGTACGTTTTTGTCGAAAATGGACTGAGTGCCCAACTTTTTGCAGGATAAAACTGTATTGAGTTAGTAAAAAGATGCTTTGTTATTTGTGTCTGGCATCCTAGATGTTAGAACTGTGACCGCACACTTTACCACCAAACCACAAGAAAACATGGGGCCTGGTTAGTGGCCGTATTAAGTGGTCATATTTAGGATTTACTTGAAGCCCACAATTTTAGCGGTGACCGATATTTCCAAGCCTCCCTTTCTTCTCCTTGCTTGCAACGTATCACGGCTAAATGCTATATTACACTCCTTATAGTACAAGCTACACTGCCATATACCACTTGTTGTTCACCTCTCGTAGAAGAGGAAAACATGCTGATAAAAAGGCCTTTACCGCCTTGTGTTAAATGTTATGTTAGGTTAAGAAAATTTCTAAGCGCAGCAGATGCCCAGAGGCGCCTTGGCGCTAAGTAAATTAACTGAAGACTTGAGAATAGTAATTATATGGATTTGAAAAGCCAGGTCTTTAGTGACTTACGAAACTGTAGGAGGTTTGAAGCATTCTTAATTTCCAAAGGTAGTGCATCCCATTCTTTTGCAGCACAGAGAAAGACGATCCTTCCACCCCAGATGGCTCGATGGAATTTAGAGACCACAATGAGTTTGGCATTCAAAGATCTGAGTGGTCATCTATGGGAATACAGTGCCAGACCTTTCTGTAGGAACTCAGTGCCTGGGCCGAGTAAGTAATACACAGAGATTTAAATATGATTCTCTGGCGTAAAGGTAGGCAGTGAAGATGTTTGATAGCCTTAGCCACTGAACAATCTTTGGGAATCTTTAGAAGGATCTGGGTTGCTGCATTCTGAAGCAATAGAAGTTTATTAAGAGTGTATTGGTGAGCATTAGGGTAAAGATTGTTACAGTAATCCAATTTAGCGAGAACTAAGGTGACAATAGGTGTTTGTTGAAGGTGGAAGGGAATATAGGGGAAGATTTTCTTTAGCAATTTCAGCATTGGAAAGACCGAAGAAGCAGTGGCATTGGCTTGTTCTTGATAGCCAAGTTTATAATCTATCATAAAGCCAAAGTTGCTAGCTTTTTTCACTGGTCTAGGGAGGGGACCCATATTTGAGGGCCAACATGTTGATGACCAGATGGATAGATTAGGGCCAAATACAATGACCTCAGTTTTGTCTGAATTCAATTTCGGACTGTTACTCCCCATCCAATGAAAGACCGCTTTCATACAGTCAGAGTCTAGGGCCGAGGCTAGCGTCGTCCTTAGCTAGGGTGACCACAATCTGGGTGTCATCTGCATATGAGGTCAAAGAAAAGTCAAATTAACCCACTAGCTTGGCCAACAAGGTAACATAAACATTAAGGCCCTCATTTTGAGCCAAACTCTTTAGGACGGCAAACTACCACTCCGGTTTTCTGCCCGCTGACCCTATTATGAGTTTCCTGCTGGGCCAGCGGGAAGCAGGCCACAACATTGACACCAGCCTGTAATCGAGCCGGCGGCAATGTTGCGGTCCATCGGGTGCGTGAGCACCCGTCGCACTTTTCACTGCCTGTAATTCAAGCAGTGAAAAGCGTGATGGGGTTGTCCAGGGGGGCCCTGTACTGCCCATGCTAAGTGCAGTGCAGGAGCCCCCATGGGGTCCCCGGCACCCTGTCTCTGCCAGCCTTTACATGGCAGTGGCACCGCCATGCAAAAGCCGCAGAGAGGGGACTCGTAATCCCCAGGGCAGCACAGCTTGCAGCGCTGCCCTGAAGGAATAAGACCGCCGGCACTGCCAGGCTGTTGAACCGTGGCAACCTAGCGGTGCCGGAGGTCGGACCATGGCGACTCTGCCACGGTCATAATGTGGAGGCCGGACCGCTGCTTTGGCAGTGGTCTGACCGCCACCATAATTCTGGTGGTCCCAGGACCACCAGACTCGTAATAAGGGCCTAAACAAGGTAGGGCTGAGTGAAGAGCCTTGTGGAATGCCACACGGCAAAGTAAATGGAGGAGACATTAGATTGCCTAGTCTGACAGTTTGCTTCTGCTGCTCCAGGAAGGATTTGAGCAATTTCAGCACTAGTCAAGCTATCCAATAGCTTGAGATGACAGACAGTATCGAAAGCCGCTGAGAGATCAAAAAGGAGAAGCACAAAGCTCTTCCCTTAATCTTATAAGGCGCGAAGGTCCTCTGTAGCTTTCAAAAGTGCAGCTTCAGTACTGTTTTTTTGTTGACCCTAGGCTCATCTCTGATACTCACACATCACTGTACAAACCATGCATATCATTTAATTCATGTATAAGGATTTCTCGCTTATAGTGCCCATTTTCACCCTTAAACAGCATACCGCTTAATAAATGGGGTTATTGTGTCTTGTGCATCATAGAAGTTCTATGATCTTCATAGTAGATCTATGCTCTCTCTACATAATACTAGTAGTTGAATTGGTAAAACGAGCACCAAATTAAACCCAAATTATAACAACAAAATATAACAGCATTCTCCAGAATGAAGACTGCGATCAAATTAATAAATAAGTTAAATGACGGAACAAGCAACTAACATGGTTCCTTCCCTTCGGTGTGACTCAAACACTGTGACCCTCACAACAGTGGGTTTAACTATAAAGAGCATTTTGTTTAACTTGCAAAAGTGTCTAAATTGAAGTCTTGACTACTTTGTGAACTGAATTACTTTTGCTTCTTGGTACTGACTTTTTTATTTCTTACTTGTTTCAGGGGCATCGGAAAGCAGGGTTTCCAGTGTCAAGGTGAGACCAGCTGCAAGTTGTACTGATTAGTACATCCTACTGTCCATTTATTAAAAGACCTTTGTCTTTACTCCCAGCTAATCTTTTATTTTTGGTTAACTATTCTGTTAATCTACTGTTTGAACCCACTGATTACCTACATTGTTAAGCAATTAGTCCTCTGGCATTACCAAACTATTAAATCCCTAATGAATAGGTTGATCAATTAAAATAACTCTGCCACCAACTTGTGTGATTTCACAATCCAAATACGTTATCAGGTCACCAGTTCTGATTTCCAATAAAAGCATGTATATTCTCTACTCTTAAATTTATGAAGTCAAATTATTGTTTATAAATGTGAAGTAATAATTCTCATTCAGAGCAGGAGAATGTTCCTTTAGTTAGTCTCTGTCATTCTGACTCACCTTATTTCCAAGGACTTTTCTGTGTCTCTCTTGTTTCTGCACCTGATTCTCTTTCTCGCACTGTGCCCTTATTTCACCATCTTCATTCTTACATAATCCTCTCTTTCGGTGTACTTTTCAGTTTCTCTATCTCCCCCCCTAACTGTCTTCAACCTCTACCAGTGGTATGGCTCTTGGCTGCTCTGTTTCATGATAACCCATTAATTATAATGCATCTTGTCCATCAAAGGCACTTAAAACCACTGGGCCTGTATTATGGATGGCCTCATATAAAAAAAAGGATAAGCATGTAGCTCCACTTGAATTTCCCAGACCCTGCTCCATTAACAGTTGGAATATCTCTGGAAAACACATCAGCAGTTTGTGAAAGTTATGTCATGCAGATTTGTAGAGTGCGCTATCACCTGGAAGAGTATTCTGGCACTGAGCAGGTGTGAGTCTAGCCACCCCTAAGGATTCCAAAAGCCAGGTCTTCAGCTTCTTGTGGAATTTAAGAGGTGAGGAAAGATGCTCTTGTGTGTCGTGGCAGGTCATTCCATTCTTTATGAGTCACAAGAAGTTCTGCAGACTTCTGGCGAGTTTTCTGTTGATCCTGGAATAGAGGCTGTTCCTGTAGTCCAGCTTGCTTGTGACCAGGGTGTGCATGACAGTTTTCTAGGTATTGATTGGGAGCCATCTGAAAATCTTCCTCAGAATCTTCATGGTATGGATGCATGAGGAAGTGACCTCGGGCGATGATCCTGAGGTTCTTAAATTAGGTAGTGGGAGTGGATGTCAGTTCTAGCTCTGTTGGTCACCTGGTGGAGTCCCACAGTAATGTGTTGCTCCTGAAGGTCCCAGTTTTGGCCATTGTTGCTCAGGTTTAAACAGTTGGTCTTCATTCAGTGGGTGATTTAAATCATGAAGGCATTGATCTTGATCCAGGTACTGGGTATCTTGTCTGTGCGGGAGAGAATGATTTGCATGTATTCTCTGTAGGAGCGGACATTGATGTCATGAGAGGGAATGCTGCTGAAAAAGGGCTCATGGATGTGCTGAAGAAGTTGTGCACAGGGAGGATCCTTGCGGAACTCCACAGATGAGGTTGTGGGCATCCAATGTGTACGGTGCTAGGCTAACTGACTGGGCCCTTCCAGTAAGGAAGCAGCAGATCCTTTGGAGTGCATGTCGTTGGATTCTGTTGTGTAGACATTGGATGAGGATGGAGTGGAAGACTGTGTCAAATGCTGTGAAGTGGTCTAGGAAGATGAGGTCCGCCATGCCTCTTCTGTCCAGTCATGCAGATGTCAACTGTGGTGACAATAAGGTCAGTTTCTGAGCTGTGTTTGGATTTGAAACCAGGGTGAGTGGCGTAGAAGAGTTGGTGGTCATTGAGGTATTTGGTGATGTGCCCATTAATAATTTCACTAAGTCCTTGGCTGGGAACAAATGCAGGGAGATTGGTCTGTAGTTGGCGAGCATCAAAGGGTCTGCAGGGGGTTTCTTCAGCAATAGGAGGATGGTTGCGTGTTTCCAAGCATTTGGGAAGGTAACAGAAGAGGTGGAGACATTCAGAATGGGTATGAGCATGGTGCTGATGCATAGCAGTCCTGCAGGGTAGGCGTGGTGGTGGCAGGGGTCCGATAGGGCCCCAGAGTGGATGGATATCACAGTGGCAGCAGTTTCTTCTGCGGTGATGACAGGCCATGTGGTTAGCATTGGTTCTTTGGATAAGATCAGGAGGTGTTTGACGAGGTCTGTCGGGCTGGGTTGTGGGCTGCAGTTGCTGTAAATGAGCGTGATTTTGTTGCTGAAGAATTGAGAGAGACTGTTGCAGATGTCCTGCGAGGGGTGATCGAATTGGAGGCTGCCAATGGTGTGGTGAAATATTTCACAATGATGAAGATTTATTTGCTTCTGTTGGTGCTGGCATCAATGTTGCCCACCAGATTGGCACAGTTGATGGTCTGGATCATTTGGTTGTAGCGTATTATGGCAGATTTGAACAAGTTCTTGTCTGTATTGTTGTGGCTTATTCTTCATTTGCACTCCAGTTGTTTGGAGTGGCGTTTCATCAGTCTGAGTTCCTCTGTGTACCAACTGGCCTGTGGTCTGGATCCTATTGTATTGCTTTGTTTGAGGCGGCCAGGGAATTGATGTAGGAGGTGATCCAATTATTGGACTTCTTGATGGCTTCGGGAAGGCTGTTGTGTTTGAGTTGGTGGGTGTTGATAGCTCTGTTCCAGTCCTTGTCAGTTATCCTGTTCCACTATTGGAAGGTTGGTCTGGTGGTGGTGCTTGTGCGTTGGAAAGGGATGGGGATGCTGAATTTGACGAGGGCGTGGTTTGTCCAGGAGACTGGTGTGGACTTGTTAACTCAAATGTTGTTGAAGCTGGTGAAAATAGGGTCCAGGTGGTGTCCAGTAACGAAGGTAGGTCTGTTCATTCTTTGGGAGAGACACAGGCTTCCAAGGTCTTCTGTCAGTTCTCTTGAGTTGAGGTTGGTGCGGTGGTTGCAGGGTTCTTCTAGGTAGAGGGCAAGTGGTGCAACAAAGTCCGTGATGGTGGAAGTGATGTTGGTGCACGGTCACACTGGTCTGTAGATCAGAGTGCCGCTTAGGGTGAAGTTGGCTGTAGAGGCTGAGTAACAGGTGTTCCATGTTGGAGGATGGCATGCCCGCGAATGTGGTGCAGCTGATGGTGTTCTTGTGGATGATGGCAAATCCGCTTCCTGGCTTGTGAAATCTGTCTTGTCTGGCAATCTTGTAGCAGGGTGAGATGGCTATGATGATGTCAGGTGCTAAAGCAGGGTTCATCCAGGTTTCTGTGAAGAAATGTAGGTCAGAGCATTGTTGTGCAACAGGGACCAGATCTCTGTGGTGTGTTTGATGAGTGAGCAGGTGTTGAGGAGCATGTATGATGTGTGGATGACGTGTGGGTGATTTGAGGACTGTGTGAGTGTGAGTGTGAAAGAGTGGGGTTGTGGGTGCTGTTGGATGTGGGTAAGGACATAAAAACTTGTAGGAAGCATAGGCCAATGCTACCTAAGTGTTGTGTGGCGTGGCAAGGCAGCAGCATGTGGAGCAGTGCTGGGTTCAGGGTGCGGAGAGTCGCAGCATGATAGTGGCGGGAATGGGGGGGACCAGGGTTCCTGGTGCTGGACATGGTCCAGGAAAAGATGGGCACAGATAGGCTCGCCTTTGGCATGCCGGCAGCTCCTCCACTGCACACATCTTCTGTGCATTCATGCTGTGGCAACCATCCACACTGTGGCAGCCATTAAGTAGGTTATGGAAGGGGAAGAAGTGATACCGCTTCTTGTTCAGATGGGTGATGTGAAATCTAATTATGGTATTTCCTGTGCAGATAGATGATGTAAAAAGTAGTGGTGGTTTGGTGTGCACTGATACTTGGCAGCAAGCTCACTCCAAAGGAGTGCCCCCTCAATCTGAATGTTCTTCCCTCAAAACATTTCAGATTGAATCCCACCAGTGCAGTGATCAAGATAGAAATATTCACCAGAACTGCATCAAAGAAGATCCTTATTGCTTTATTACGAATCAGTGGCAGCCGGTGGCTTTTATTGAAATATCTGGCAGGCACAGAAATGACAAGATCATGCATTTTTGTTTATTTTTTTATTGCCTTTATTAAAACAGTATAGGCATATAATATGGAAGCAGCAACATATAATTTCCTGGTAAGTTCAAAGTAAAGGTAAGTGTGAAACTAGCAGGCCATATGCTAAAAGGATAATTACCCAGCCATTTCTCATACTAGATCTGAGTATATTTCTCCTATGTATCCATATTTATATCCCATTAAATCTAACGTGGAACAGTTCTTCCTGAAACATATACTTTTTTTCTTTTTTTGTTCTAAAAAAAGTAAGAGACTGTTCGTATTTCCAGTATTGATCTACCATCGTTCTTGCACCCTGAGTGCCAACAGACTATAAAACCAATGCGGTTTCATGCTTTCGTGTCCTCTCCCTGGTCACTAGGTCAAGTTCAACCATAAAACCTATGCTCATGGTCCCTTTCAAAAGTGTGGTAAATAGGGCACCTGTCACTGGAATGATGGAAAGCCTTCGTATTTTTATGGGTGTCCAGGAGTTGATATTTACAGAAATACCGAATTTGTTTCCGATTGGCCCCAAGTAGAGTCTAGTACATTCCCTGACATATTTCCCCAGAGGCTTCTTGTTGCTAGGCAGATATGGGAAATACTCCTGCTGCACACATTGGAAAAGTACCCCCTTGATCTTGTTTCAAAGCATAGCCCCTTGCGAATCACAGCTTCCATCCAGTCCTTTGTGCACTTTCTCCACCAGCTATGCAGCTGCATATATTTAAAAAGAAGCATTTCTAAGGGGGGAAGTAAACTCAGTTTACTGGTCTGAAAATAATTTAAACTCTACTCCATTTGTCAATTATCCCAGGCACACTGTGCATCTTTCAATCCAAGGTTGGCTTGCTACAGCCATGATCGGCTCTGGAATTGCCTTTGAAAGGTAAGCCGTACTCTGCAGAGCACACGTTGTTCTTAACCACCCTCTCCAGGCTAGTCAAATTGCTATTGATTTATTTTAATGCTGCATTCAAACAAGTGAGTTCCTCTTTCAATGCTTGTTATTGTTGGGAACTTGAGCTTAAATTTATCATTATTCATCGCCCATAGAGTATCCTTTTATATCATCTTCAATCTGAATCACTCTTTCATAACACACATTTCTCACCCACCCATTAACATTGCTGCCCTCAGGATCTCGTCAGCTTCTTTACCTTCCGCATCTCAAAGGAACCTAACCACTCCCAGCCACGCTTTGGTCCTTCACCCTCTGAAGATCATCTCCTCCAGTATTACATTAATGTAACCTGCAAGGACTTAACATCGAAGGTCCAATCTCAAAACTAACAATTCTCCCTGACTTCATCCTATCGTCCCAGGAAATGTCAACTAGATTCCAAACAACCTCTCCAAACTTATGAACTAATAACTAATATAATTGACAGGGCGGTGGTGGGCACCATTGCTGGACATCAGGTAAAGAACCTCACAGGACCTCTGCACCTTACATGAAGTTTATTTTAAAGTTTTCATGAATCACTTTTACACTATTTTTAAGCAGGCCGTGCTTGCCATCTTGAACTGTTAGCTTTAACCTTTTTTTGTCTGTTATGTTTAATTTCCTTGTAATACTCACAGTAGTAATGGAGGATGGTTGGGTGGTATTCCCTGTGCACACCATTTTTTCTTGACATCTAACTCTTATCACCTAATTGAAAAGGATCTTCATTGAGAATATATGTGGCAGTCCTTAGAACAGAAACAGAGTAGACATGTGCAGAGGGTGCTTGTCTGGCATACCAAAGCCAAGCTTGTACTCACCCTTCCTCTCTAAGAACTTGTTCGGAGAAATCCGGCTTATCCAGGCCTCTTCCCTCTCCATGCTTGGATTAAAAATTGTTCAGGTTTTATCAATAGCCTTTGGGTGGTGCACTCTTCCCCCAACCCCCCGCTAAGCATGCTGTGAATAATCACAGATTTAGGTCTCTTCATTAAAGAGCCACTGTTTCGCTCAAAGGAGCATGATACGCCCCTTTTTCGTCAGTGTAAGTACTGTGCTAAATTTGGCACTAATAGTAGATAATTAATTTTATTCTAGATAATGTCTAGGCGTGTTTTTGTAATGAAGAGCTGGCTGCATACAGGTTCAGCACCAAATGTATCCATGGCTAATTGTGAAAGTTGATTGACCATCGCACCATGGGAGAAAATCAAAGTTATTCTCCATGAAATTTTGCTATCTGTCTTCATTCCTTGCCTACAACAGCACCGATATAAGTTTTGTTACAGCTTCGCCTTCTGTCAACATCTTATTTTATCATCAAATTGGATTTAAACCCACATGTGCAGATTTGTTCATCAGTACAACCTTTGCAGAATCTGTAAGCCAAGTAGTATTAAGTGGCTTGTAAGACGTTATGGTGACTGTACCTTCTTTCCATTTTGCAAAACATCTGTTAATTCTTGCTACTCTTGTTGGACTGGAGCAAATTTGTATGCATGCAACTATTAAAGCAGGTCATACCAAGGATTTTAAAGTTTGCGTTGCTACCAAAAATGTTCAAGATCAATGGTATGTACTCCAATTTTTTGTCGAATCATATAGCACTTGTAAGAAATTGAATTTTTAGATGGCAAGGATGTGAGTCCTTCCCAATGATTAAACACAATTTAGACAGGAGGAAGAAGGATATAGGAAACAGCGCTCAACAGTCTATCATCAAATACACCAAATATGTCCTTCAAGAAACAAGGTGCTCCTGGCAGGAGGATCTTCCTCTTTCCTCCAATGTTTCCATAGTAAACTAGAAATCAATTTGATAGGTGTCAGGGCACTCATGAATAGTAATCAGTCCACCATAAGTATGAAGAGTTGATGCATCGTCATCTATACTTCGGACCGGGATGTACGGAGAAAGTTTTGTTTACTCTTGAAATATAACATCCATCAGGAAAATAATGATTGCAGTCCACCAACAGTCAAAGTTCTGTTTAATCTCAAAATATCAAATCCATTGGAATTCAAATTTTACAATCCAACCAACAGCCAACACGTGTTTCGTCAAATGAGAAAGTTTGTTCTCAAAGACTTCATCAGGGCTGCAAAACATAATTGTTCACTATAAATAGTATAATGGGACTCCTCCCATATTACATAAAATGTCCCGACACCTGTGACATTCGTGAAAATTTCTAAAACAAATTATGTGATTCAGTGTGACATAAAGAGAACAATAGCAAACTAAATCCAGAAGGTCTCAAATACTAATATTAAAATTTAAGTCAAATGCCATGCAAAACGCACTAGAAATCAAGTGAAGTAAAATTCAAAACAAAACTTTCACATAAAATATTAAATAACACCTTGTAAGTTGTACATGAGCAAGAAAAATTGTTGTACATGAATTAGGCAGACTAGGGTAGTCATGGCACCCATGTGAAAAGTTAATATATATATAGTGTCAATCATAAGAAAGAAAGATCATGCCTCAAGTGGCCGAAGAAACGAAAATGCAAGAGGTTCCTTAGAAGGAGCCATAAGAGTAACTGCACCCACTATAGTGAAATTAATTAAACAACCGGTGAACAAATATTCACCAAAACACACACATACCTTTACATAGGTTGCGTGGAAACAAATGATTGCCTACTTACTTCCCATTTCAAGTAAAATCTAAAATGTGTCTGGAATGAAGGAAAAGGAAAAAAGAACCAAAATAAGCCTTTCTTGAAGCTATAGTATCTGTAAAGTCCAAATCATTATACCTAACTGGAATTTACATACCTCTACAATAAACTTGCAGAATTAGTGACATCATGTTTGATATAACGTATTCTTGGTTCACTGCAAGAGTAAAAAAGGTAGACACAAAATGTAATCTACTCCTACATACATATCCAAACCTAGTTGTTGCTCCTATGAATAAAATGTGACCCCTTGCTTACCTCCAGCTCCAAAGAGCGGAGAAACGCATTCCAAATCTCCACGCTACGCGTATCGGCGTGTATAGCTAAAAGAAACCGGCATCCGAGGATACCCCATTTAAAGCCGGTCTCATCACCGTTACGTGATTGCAAATGAAAATAGAAAAAGGACTGACGTCCTCAACGTGGGCGCCATCTTTAAGAGGAGAATTACACAATGACAACAATTGGCAACTGAAGGCTCACCATAATACTAGTCTCACCCTATGAATATTATAAAGATTCTCAAATACTATGAAAAAGCCACAAATGAGGTAAGACCTCGCTTGAAATCGGCCACCTCCCCAATTCACGGGTGAACAAGTATAAAGACCAGTGTCCTTAAAATGGGCGCCATCTTAACTATGTGGAATTAACTATAACACATCACAGTATCCGATATACAATCATGAGAATATATGTTCTCGATATTAAAACCGGATTTCTCTAAATCTGGAAGGATTATGTAATTAGAATTGAAATATGTAAAATTCCCTAAAACAGGCGTTATATGCTATGAATATGTTGATACTTAATATATAAATAGTCCCACAAATAACCCTACCAACAACTAAGATTGGTGTAAATGGAGGCAAAGAACAGCCCTCCGTCTGATAAAATGGAAGGAAAAAGAGACAGAGTAGCTAATAATGCTGAGGTTAAAGATCTAAGCCGGGCAGAAATTAATAAATTCATAATTTAGAAACAATTTAAAATGAGAACTTTTCACCTGTGCGTCATGACCACACTATACATATCATGATTGGATGAATCTTAAACACATGTGTAACTTTTATCATTGTAATCCTCATAACAATATTACCAATCAATAGATGGTACAGACAAGTCGATAACATATGTGCTTGTGTTGAATGTTAATGAGTAAATATCAAGAATCAAAATCATACATCAATAAGATATATAATTATTTAATTATAATCACCACATGCCCGCTTTAATCTGATCCATGAGTCAATGTGAATTAGTCTTCTTTGTTGGTCCATCAATTAACATATAGTGATTCTAATTAGCTAAGAAAAGTGAATAATAAGTTAATCACCCAGGTAATATTCCATTTCAAAGTTTGTATTAAAACCCCATTCTACCGCTCTCAGTTTAAGAATCAAGTGGCATTCACGCCTTCTAAGGGCCAATTCCCTGTTACCTCCACTGGGATCCCTAGTTACATGATCAAAACCAAAGAATTCAAATACGTTTGTGTGACCTTGTTTGGGACAAATTCTCATGTGACTGACTATAGGATATCGATCATCATCCTGTCTTAACGCCCTAAAATGTTCACTCACTCTAGTCTTTAACTACCTGATGGTACTCCCTACATAGTAACGATCACATTTGCAAACAATCATGTAAATTACAAAACTGCTATCACAGGTGATGTTGTATCTGATAACAAACTGGTCCCCAATGGAGCTCTTAAATGTAGAAATACCTGACTTGGCCAATCTGCACATGCTGCAACGTCCACACTTATAAAAACCTTTATTTCGACTCGTAAGCCAGTTGTCCTGTTGAGATTCTAAACGAAAACTGGGGCATAATGTGTTCTTCAGAGTTTTGCCCCTACGATATGAGAAAGCCGGAGTATCAGAAATCACTTCCTTAAGAGTCGGATCAGCCATTAATAAGTGCCAATGTCTGTTCATGCATTTGCGCAGTAATGCAGATGTTTTAGTGTAATTCACTATACAATGGATGTTGCTGTTACTTGATCTAGATTTTAGAGTGAGTGTATCAGTTCTTTTCAGGCGCAAAACTCTGTCATGTGCCTTATCAACTATATGACGAGGATAACCTCTGGTTTAAATCTAGTTTGCATATCCTCTATACATCGTACAAAGTCCTCATTTAGACTACAATTCCTCCTTGCTCGTACCATTTCACCATATGGTACAGAGTTTATTTGATGCTTCGGGTGTGCACTCTGCGCGTGTAGAATGGAATTACACACCGTACTCTTTCTATAGAGACGACTCTCAACTTTATTTTCATGAATGAAAAGTTCAACATCTAAAAATGCAATGTTGGTTGAACTATATTCAGAGGTGAATTGAACATTAAACGTATTAGTGTTGAGATAAACTATGAAATCATTTAGTTTTTGTATATCACCCGTCCAAATCATGAGACAGTCATCTATGTACCTGCCCCAAAACAATATGTCAGAATTCCATGTGTTACCTTCTTTGCTCCAAATGACAGTTTGTTCAAAGAAACCCATAAAAAGGTTAGCATAAGCTGGTGAAAATCTAGACCCCATAGCCACGCCCTGTTTCTGGCGATACCAATCTTTTTTGAATAAAAAGACATTATTATTCAAAATCAATTCCACTATTTTTAATAACATCTCAGTATAGTCATACAAACTTGCTGGTCTTTTTTGTAGAAAATGGCGTAGAGCTAACAGTCCTAAATCATGACTGATGCACGTATAGAGGGAGGTAACGTCCAATGTTACTAAGATCATTCCTGTTTCCCAAGTAATGTCTGCCAGGATACTTAGGATATGTTTGGTGTCCTTGATGTAAGAAGGTAGATTCGCCACAAATGGTTGTAAGAAGATGTCCACATATTCTGAAAGCCTCTCTGTAGGGCCACCTATACCTGAGACAATAGGCCTACCTGGTGGGGAAATGGGATTCTTATGTATTTTCGGTAGTGTGTAAATACAAGGATTCCTTGGTTTGAGAACTCGAAGGTACATGTATTCCTCCTCTCTAATTAAAGATTGGTTAAAACATACCTGCAGAAATTTGTTAATCATATTTGAAAGTGCAAGGATGGGGTCACCGACAATCTTTTCATAGCATGTGGCATCATCAAGTTGTCTTTGAAGTTCTTGATCATAATCTAAGGTATTCATAATCACAATGTTTCCACCTTTATCAGCCTCTCTAATTGTGATATCTGTTCGTGTCCGTAGCTGCCTTAAGTTACTGCGTTCCTCATGACTAAGATTGTGACAATTGAAATACCGCCAAATATTTTTCTGCGATTCTATATCATTCAGATCCCGCCAAACTAATTCAAAGAATGTATCAATGCAGTTCCCCCTTGAGAGCGTGGGTGTCCACTTAGATTTAGATTTTAAACCACTATATTGTGTATCTAGAGGAACATCCAAATCTGTTAGAATCTGGGAAATAGTGGTAGAATCCTGTTCACAATCTGTAATAGATAATAACGTGGCTGTATCATGAGTGTCCTTAATAGACAAAGATTGATAGTCCATGTTTATATCTGAAAAGACATTTGTTTCCCTATTATCGGTATGTTGAAAAAAATGTTTTTAAAGTTTTAAACGTCTAATGAATTTGAAAAAGTCAATTTTTGTTTTTTGGAAATCACCAAAGTCATCTGGACAGAAACCAAGACCTCTACCAAGTAGTGTTAAATCATGTGTCGTTAAGTTCCAAATTGGAAAGATTAATAATGTTAATTGAACCATTATTACTATTGACTATTTCCCTTTGTTCCATGATCTGGTCTTCATCCCTTTTCTTCCTTCTACGAGTTCCTCCTCTCCTACCCCTCCTGGTTTTCCAGGGTCTATCTTGCGTCGATTTGTTTTCCATTGCCCTTGTCTTATTCTTTGGACCTCCGCTAAAAAAGAGGGAGTATTTTGTTGTAATGTGATATCCTGTCTAGATACATTAGATACCCCACTTAATTCACTGTTACTAGTAGAGGCACTATTTAAAGATGATGTGGAGCCAAGATCCTGAGCCTGTATATGCTCCACCCTTTTAACCAGCTGATCATATTTACGAGAGAATGTAAATATCCTGCCATTTTTGTAGTCTAATTCATCTCGTCTAAGTTTGCATGTTTTTCTTTGAGTGATGTCATTCTGATGTTGTTCTATAATTTCATTTAGAATCTTGTAGTTTTTAGCAGTTGATTCCTCTGAATTCATATTTTTAATTTCTGTTTCTAAAGCAGATGTCTCTGTTTGTAATTTATTGACTTTCCTCTCTGAATTTTCAATCAAAATGTTCATCAGTCTCAGCGAACTCGAAATCAGTTCTTGTTCCCAACTATTTAATAGATCAGGGTCTAAGTCATCAAATGTAGGGAAAATGTGGGATCTAAGTCCCCTGGGGATTCTGTTCAATTTCACATATTGTTTCAATGTGGCGCCATCCCACCACTTGGAGACCTCCTGTTTTTTTAATTTTTCTAGTCTAAAGAATTTGTCCCGTAAGCTTACTGTGGTTTTAGGAACACCAGATGTATGAGATTTCATGCCCTGGTCAGTGCGTTCAAGATTACCAAAAATGTCTGCTGCCAACTTATCCCGATCCATATTTATAAGAACAGAAATAAACTAATTAAATTATACAATAAAGATGTCCGGAGCAGCTATCCTATATAAAAGAAAAAACACAATTTAGACAAGAGGAAGAAGGATATAGGAAACAGCGCTCAACAGTCTATCATCAAATACACCAAATATGTCCTTCAAGAAACAAGGTGCTCATGGCAGGAGGATCTTCCTCTTTCCTCCAATGTTTCCATAGGAAACTAGAAATCAATTTGATAGGTGTCAGGGCACTCATGAATAGTAATCAGTCCACCATAAGTATAAAGAGTTGATGCATCGTCATCTATACTTCGGACCAGGATGTACGGAGAAAGTTTTGTTTACTCTTGAAATATAACATCCATCAGGAAAATAATGATTGCAGTCCACCAACAGTCAAAGTTCTGTTTAATCTCGAAATATCAAATCCATTGGAATTAAAATTTTACAATCCAATCAACAGCCAACACGTGTTTCGTCATATGAGAAAGTTTGTTCTCAAAGACTTCATCAGGGCTGCAAAACATAATTGTTCACTATAATAAGTATAATGGGACTCCTCCCATATTACATAAAATGTCCCGACACCTGTGACATTCGTGAACATTTCTAAAACAAATTATGTGATTCAGTGTGACATAAAGAGAACAATAGCAAACTAAATCCAGAAGGTCTCAAATACTAATATTAAAATTTAAGTCAAATGCCAAGCAAAACGCACAAGAAATCAAGTGAAGTAAAATTCAAAACAAAACTTTCACATAAAATATTAAATAACACCTTGTAAGTTGTACATGAGCAAGAAAAATTGTTGTACATGAATTAGGCAGACTAGGGTAGTTATGGCACCCATGTGAAAAGTTAATATATATATATATAGTGTCAATCATAAGAATGAAAGATCATGCCTCAAGTGGCCGAAGAAACTAAAATGCAAGAGGTTCCTTAGAAGGAGCCATAAGAGTAACTGCACCCACTATAGTGAAATTAATTAAACAACCGGTGAACAAATATTCACCAAAACACACACATACCTTTATATAGGTTGCATGGAAACAAATGATTGCCTACTTACTTCCCATTTCAAGTAAAATCTAAAATGTGTCTGGAATGAAAGAAAAGGAAAAAAGATCCAAAATAAGCCTTTCTTGAAGCTATAGTATCTGTAAAGTCCAAATCATTAGACCTAACTGGAATTTACATACCTCTACAATAAACTTGCAGAATTAGTGACATCATGTTTGATATAACGTATTCTTGGTTCACTGCAAGAGTAAAAAAGGTAGACACAAAATGTAATCTACTCCTACATACATATCCAAACCTAGTTGTTGCTCCTATGCATAAAATGTGACCCCTTGCTTACCTCCAGCTCCAAAGAGCGGAGAAACGCATTCCAAATCTCCACGTCTCCAAGTCTACAAAAAAGACCAGCAAGTTTGTATGACCATACTGAGATGTTATTAAAAATGGTGGAATTGATTTGGAATAATAATGTCTTTTTATTCAAAAAAGATTGGTATCGCCAGAAACAGGGCGTGGCTATGGGGTCTAGATTTTCACCAGCTTATGCTAACCTTTTTATGGGTTTCTTTGAACAAACTGTCATTTGGAGCAAAGAAGGTAACACATGGAATTCTGACATATTGTTTTGGGGCAGGTACATAGATGACTGTCTCATGATTTGGACGGGTGATACACAAAAACTAAATGATTTCATAGTTTATCTCAACACTAATACGTTTAATGTTCAATTCACCTCTGAATATAGTTCAACCAACATTACATTTTTAGATGTTGAACTTTTCATTCGTGAAAATAAAGTTGAGAGTCGTCTCTATAGAAAGAGTACGGCGTGTAATTCCATTCTACACGCGCAGAGTGCACACCCGAAGCATCAAATAAACTCTATACCATATGGTGAAATGGTACGAGCAAGGAGGAACTGTAGTCTAAATGAGGACTTTGTACGATGTATAGAGGATATGCAAACTAGATTTAAAACCAGAGGTTATCCTCGTCATATAGTTGATAAGGCACATGACAGAGTTTTGCGCCTGAAAAGAACTGATACACTCACTCTAAAATCTAGATCAAGTAACAGCAACATCCATTGTATAGTGAATTACACTAAAACATCTGCATTACTGCGCAAATGCATGAACAGACATTGGCACTAATTAATGGCTGATCCGACTCTTAAGGGAGTGATTTCTGATACTCCGGCTTTATCATATCGTAGGGGCAAAACTCTGAAGAACACATTATGCCCCAGTTTTCGTTTAGAATCTCAACAGGACAACTGGCTTACGAGTCGAAATAAAGGTTTTTATAAGTGTGGACGTTGCAGCATGTGCAGATTGGCCAAGTCAGGTATTTCTACATTTAAGAGCTCCATTGGGGACCAGTTTGTTATCAGATACAACATCACCTGTGATAGCAGTTTTGTAATTTACATGATTGTTTGCAAATGTGATCGTTACTATGTAGGGAGTACCATCAGGTCGTTAAAGTCTAGAGTGAGTGAACATTTTAGGGCGTTAAGACAGGATGATGATCGATATCCCATAGTCAGTCACATGAGAATTTGTCCCAAACAAGGTCACACAAACGTATTTGAATTCTTTGGTTTTGATCATGTAACTAGGGATCCCAGTGGAGGTAACAGGGAATTGGCCCTTAGAAGGCGTGAATGCCACTTGATTCTTAAACTGAGAGCGGTAGAATGGGATTTTAATACAAACTTTGAAATGGAATATTACCTGGGTGATTAACTTATTATTCACTTTTCTTAGCTAATTAGAATCACTATATGTTAATTGATGGACCAACAAAGAAGACTAATTCACATTGACTCATGGATCAGATTAAAGCGGGCATGTGGTGATTATAATTAAATAATTATATATCTTATTGATGTATGATTTTGATTCTTGATATTTACTCATTAACATTGAACACAAGCACATAGGTTATCGACTAGTCTGTACCATCTATTGATTGGTAATATTGTTATGAGGATTACAATGATAAATGTTACACATGTGTTTAAGATTCATCCAATCATGATATGTATAGTGTGGTCATGACGCACAGGTGAAAAGTTCTCATTTTAAATTGTTTCTGAATTATGAATTTATTATTTTCTGCCCGGCTTAGATCTTTAACCTCAGCATTATTAGCTACTCTGTCTCTTTTTCCTTCCATTTTATCAGACGGAGGGCTGTTCTTTGCCTCCATTTACACCAATCTTAGTTGTTGGTAGGGTTATTTGTGGGACTATTTATATATTAAGTATCAACATATTCATAGCATATAACGCCTGTTTTAGGGAATTTTACATATTTCAATTCTAATTACATAATCCTTCCAGATTTAGAGAAATCCGGTTTTAATATCGAGAAAATATATTCTCATGATTGTATATCGGATACTGTGATGTGTTATAGTTAATTCCACATACTTAAGATGGCGCCCTTTTTAAGGACACTGGTCTTTATACTTGTTCACCCGTGAATTGGGGAGGTGGCCGATTTCAAGCGAGGTTTTACCTCGTTTGTGGCTTTTTCATAGTATTTGAGAATCTTTATAATATTCATAGGGTGAGACTAGTATTATGGTGAGCCTTCAGTTGCCAATTGTTGTCATTGTGTAATTTTCCTCTTAAAGATGGCGCCCACGTTGAGGACGTCAGTCCTTTTTCTATTTTCATTTGCAATCACGTAACAGTGATGAGACCGGCTTTAAATGGGGTATCCTCGGATGCCGGTTTCTTTTAGCTATACACGCCGATACGCGTAGCGTGGAGATTTGGAATGCGTTTCTCCGCTCTTTGGAGCTGGAGGTAAGCAAGGGGTCACATTTTATTCATAGGAGCAACAACTAGGTTTGGATATGTATGTAGGAGTAGATTACATTTTGTGTCTAAATTTTTTACTCTTGCAGTGAACCAAGAATACGTTATATCAAACATGATGTCACTAATTCTGCAAGTTTATTGTAGAGGTATGTAAATTCCAGTTAGGTCTAATGATTTGGACTTTACAGATACTATAGCTTCAAGAAAGGCTTATTTTGGTTCTTTTTTCCTTTTCCTTCATTCCAGACACATTTTAGATTTTACTTGAAATGAGAAGTAAGTAGGCAATCGTTTGTTTCCATGCAACCTATAGAAAGGTATGTGTGTGTTTTGGTGAATATTTGTTCACCGGTTGTTTAATTAATTTCACTATAGTGGGTGAAGTTACTCTTCTGGCTCCTTCTAAGGAACCTCTTGCATTTTCGTTTCTTCGGCCACTTGAGGTATGATCTTTCTTTCTTATGATTGACACTATATATATATTAACTTTTCACATGGGTGCCATGACTACCCTAGTCTGCCTAATTCATGTACAACATTTTTTCTTGCTCATGTACAACTTACAAGGTGTTATTTAATATTTTATGTGAAAGTTTTATTTTGAATTTTACTTCACTTGATTTCTAGTGCGTTTTGCATGGCATTTGACTTAAATTTTAATATTAGTATTTGAGACCTTCTGGATTTAGTTTGCTATTGTTCTCTTTATGTCACACTGAATCACATAATTTGTTTTAGAAATTTTCACGAATGTCACAGGTGTCGGGACATTTTATGTAATGTGGGAGGAGTCCCATTATACTTATTATAGTGAACAATTATGTTTTGCAGCCCTGATGAAGTCTTTGAGAACAAAATTTCTCATATGACGAAACACGTGTTGGCTGTTGGTTGGATTGTAAAATTTGAATTCCAATGGATTTGATATTTCGAGATTAAACAGAACTTTGACTGTTGGTGGACTGCAATCATTATTTTCCTGATGGATGTTATATTTCAAGAGTAAACAAAACTTTCTCCGTACATCCCGGTCCGAAGTATAGATGACGATGCATCAACTCTTTATACTTATGGTGGACTGATTACTATTCATGAGTGCCCTGACACCTATCAAATTGCTTCCCAGTGATTAAGTCCAAAAGTACTGTTAGGTCTAACACACAAGTTTAATAAATAAATCAAGGCTCAACCCCTAGTAGCTATGACAGAGAGCAAAAAGGATCACATTATGAAAAAGTCTGTAAAATATTTAGCAGCATCAAACAATTAAAAAGCCAGCACACAGCACATTAAAAATTTGACAACCAATTTTTAAGAATAGAGAAACCTTTATAAGAAAAATGACACCAAAATGACCTAAGTCCAATAAAATGAACAGGAGATATGAGCTCTTAAACCTTTAAGGCAAAAAGTGACAAAAAAAGGAAAGTGACAATCAGAAGTCACTGTTTATGGTTGACTGAGAACGAGGCATCATTTCAGGCCAATGATGAATGAAGGGAGTTCAGATACTTCAAGCGGGTAGTCCAGGTCAAAGGGTTTGCCTTGTGACATAGGGCCAGATGTACCAAACTTTTTGCACGTTGCAAACAGCGAATTTCGCTGTTTGCGACGTGCAAAAAGCACATTGCGATGCCCAATCCCCGTTTTGCGAGTCTGTAACCTAGTTACCGACTCGCAAAACAGGACTGCGAGTCGCAATTAGGAAAGGGTGTTCCATTTCCTAATTGCGAGTCGCAGCGCGATGCTGTATTGCTTTGTGACTGCGAACGCGGTTGCAAAGCAATCGCAGTTACCACCAGTGTCACACTGGTGGTAACCCATTCGCAAAATGGAAGGGGCCCCCACGGGACCCCTTCCCCTTTGTGAATGGCATGGAAAACATTTTTTCAGAGTAGGCAGTGGTCCTATTCTGGTCCTATGGACCACTGCCTGATCTGAAAAAATGAAAAAAAAACCTTTCATTTTTTCGTTTTGTAATGCATCTCGTTTTCCTCTAAGGAAAACGGGCTGCATTACAACAACAAAAAACTGCTTTATTGAAAAGCAGTCACAGATATGGTGGTCTGCTGTCTGCCACTCGCAAGGGGGTCGCAAATTGCGATCCACCTCATTAATATTAATGAGGTGGGCCTTTGCGTCCCCCTCGCGAATAGCAGATGGTGTCAGGGACACCATCCTACATTCAGATTTGCGACTCGCAAATTGCGAGTCGCTCTGACTCGCAATTTGCGGGTTCGCAAATCCGAAATTTCGTACATGTGGCCCTTTGGCTCTTGGTGGACGAGAACCAACGAAACCTACTGAAAAAAGCAAAAAATCCAGGGGAACCACTGTGTTGGGTCTAACAATAAGTAAATTGGACTTGTAATAATTATTAAAAACAGTGGTGGAATCATTCCGGTAGTTTCTCCCAAACCAAAGATATCAATCCACGAAAAATGGGGGTGAACATATAAAAGGAGGCACTTCCAGCAATATTTTAAAATTTCTCCACTTAACTGCTCTGAGAAGAGCCATTTGCGCATCACTAGCATCTGTAAAAACCTTTCACCAAGGAACTGGAATTCTAGCTAAAAGCAGGCCTCATGCTGAGATCTGGAGGTTTCGATGTATAAAGCAGCAGTGAATGGTATTGCAGCATAACAAACCTCTTGATAGTGTTGGCAGAGAAGGGAAGATCATAGTTTGGCATTTTTAGTACTTACATAGACATGAACTCGTTGCTCGAGAAGACACTACCCCTGAAAGAATTGTTACTAATCTCTGTCAGAAGACGAGATTTTATCTGCGGATAATTATTATAAAACCTAGTAGGGCTTATGTCTAGCTTATGTCTGGCATGGTCTGTCTCTATAATGAGTGCCCTGTGTCACTGACAACCATTTCTCTTCGAACTCTCTGTACCTCTTGTCAGTCTATCTCTGAGGATTCAGTCAGTCTTTCTTTTCACTTCTCTGAGTGTGATTCAGTTCATTTATATCGATGTTTGTCTATCTCAGGCAATATCAATCTCTTTAAAGGTGACATCCAATGTGTGTCACATTCCCTTTCTTGAAGGCTCCTTGTGCGTGCCACTCTTTCTTTGCTCAGTTTCAACACTTTCCTTGCATATTCCATGATCACACAACACGCAATTCTGATCCCTGTGCATATTCCTATTTACAGAGAGATTGGAATTCAACTCTGAACTCATATCAGGGTTTTTAAGGTATAGAACCCCCCCCCACCCGATAGTGTAACAGATGTGCCATAGGACCTAATGCAAGTGACGAAAATGTGCTCCTATTTAATGGCAGTAAATGGACTCCATTATTGGGGTGCCGTCCCTCACTGGTCTTGGAGCCACTAAACCTGCTGTATTAATGATGCTTTTAGTCTTTCTTTGTTTGGCGTCCTCTGTGGACAGCTCAGTGTTTCTCTCTCCGTCAGTCTTTCTCTTTCTTTCTCTTTTGTAATGGGTGTTTCAGTGGATCTGTAACTCTCTCTCATCCACTTTTTTACCCTGCCCTCTCTCATTTCGTCTTTTTATCACTTTAACTTTCTCACTCTCGTTCATTTTCTAAGTATGTCTATGGCTCTGTGGCTCTCTCACTCTTTCTTTGTCCAAGTACCTTGCAGCATTCATGTATTCACCCAAACACCTCTGTGCCCCAGTGTCCTCTGATGGAGATAGGTGGTGGGCCTGTGGCCGGCCGGCTACGAGCTCACTCTGGAAGTTAGCACGCTCTCACTTTCTCAGGTTCACTGAGGCCCCGGTTGACCTTCAGTGAGGGAACCAGGCACTCTATAGCCGTCTTTTTGCATGTACCACTTTGTTTCAGCCTGTGTGTACTATTCCCCTCTCTAAGCTGTCCTAGCGTGCCCTCTGCCCCAGCAGATTTGTTGTTTACGAGCTCAACAAAAAAAAACAGATGGCCTGCTTAAGGCTAAAATTCCCAACAACATAAATGAAAACAACAACAAAGAGAAAACAGGCACATTTGGATATTTTATACCACAAAAAACACCGAGCTAACACCTATTCTGTAACCCAGTGTTCATAAAATTCATGCTGTGGAATGCCATCTACCCAGATGATCACCCTTTGCTTTTACATGTCCCAGAAATTGATGTTTTTTCAGATGTTTAATGCTGTCCCTGCAAATAACAGAAACACCATCGAATTATTTTTAGGTCGAGGATAGCAGCGTGCAAATGCTGCTCTTCTCGACATGTTGTAATCTATTCAGTGGGCTTTGACCACACCCATCTCACGCCTACCACTTTCATTGGTTCCTGGACCTGCCTTTCAAAAATCCCTTGATGCCATTAGTAAATGCTTTACGTTTGTCGTGCCTTGAGGCTGTTTGTAACCACCTTGGAGACTGACCCTGTTACATGGATTACTGCAGGATTGGCGAAAACCTTAGAGTGGCAAACTATTTTTTTCTTTTGCCTCGCCACTTTGCACTGTGTGGCAGTATGTTGTTTCTTGCTCTTCCTAGTATTCAGCATCTTGCTGTTTCTTTGCGATGTCTGCGGGTTAATTTTTCATTTATTTATTTTTTGCAGTTTTATGTAGTGCAAACTCGAGGCAAAGGTATTGGAGTGCTTTACATAGGCACCGGTTACACTACACAAGAACACTTTCATTTTTGGTACCAAGGGGAGATTAAGGGGGTCATTCTGACCCTGGCGGCCGGTGGCCGCCAGGGCCACCGACCACGGGAGCACCGCCAACAGGCTGGCGGTGCTCCAACGAGCATTCTGACCGCGGCGGTTCAGCCGCGGTCAGAAGCGGAAAGTCAGCGGTCTCCCGCTGACTTTCCGCTGCTCGTTTGAATCCTCCATGGCTGCGGAGCGCGCTCCGCAGCCATGAGGATTCTGACCCCCCCTACCGCCATCCTGTTCATGGCGGGAAAGCCGCCATGAACAGGATGGCGGTAGGGGGGGTCGCGGGGCCCCTGGGGGCCCCTGCCGTGCCAATGGCATGGGCACGACAGGGCCCCCGTAAGAGGGCCCCGCAAAGTATTTCAGTGTCTGCCTTGCAGACACTGAAATACGCGACGGGTGCCACTGCACCCGTCGCACCTTCCCACTCCGCCGGCTCGATTACGAGCCGGCATCCTCGTGGGAAGGGAGTTTTTCCCTGGGCTGGCGGGCGGTCTTTTGGAGACCGCCCGCCAGCCCAGGGAAAAACTCATAATACCCTCCGCGGTCTTCTGACCGCGGAGCGGTATAATGGGGGCGGAATTCTGGCGGGCGGCCTCCGCCGCCCGCCAGAATCAGAATCACCCCCTAAGTGATTTGCCCAGAATCCCAGGATGTTGAGCCAGTGCGGAGACTCAAACTGTGTTCCCCAGCTCCAAGGCCGTCAGCCCTGGGCCTTATGCCACATCCTCTCTCCTAGGGTTCTTTGTCTGGTGTGTGTTGGGGCAGTCTTCGAATAACTCGTTTTTTAAAATATAGCACATGGTAGTACAGGTTCGGCCATTTCATAGCGCTGCAAAGCAGGTGCCATTCTTAACAAAATTGCTCTAATTCATTTGCATTGACCTTGCGGAGATGAAGTGGTGAAAAAGCTATGTCAGGATTGTAATCCATGACATTCTCGTTCCGTCTAGAACTCTGCAGTGGGTGCATTAACCAACTGACTTGAGTAGAGCTTAAAACTAGGCAATATCACGTACTCTTGATAATCTCCGTAGGGTCACCAACCTAGCACATAGGTTAGTTCTAGGCAAGTTGATTGCGAAATGTGTTGTCTCCTAAATGGTGCAAAAGGAGTTGTGACTCCAGACCCAAACACTTTGCGGCCTGCGGATATAAATTGGGCCTCTTCAAATAGAGTTCAGTTAGTAGAGGCAGCCATTTTCCTAACCCTGTTGCGCAAAGAAGCTAACACCAGGGTGCCACAGTGAGATGAGCAGTGTATCATGGGGCAGAAAAGTGAATCAAATTACATCACTTCCTCCTCTCAGAATTCACTGGTGTCATGACTTTTACCATCCCCTCACAGCTACTACAACCTTGCAGATGCCACTTCTGGAAGCGCTGTCTAAAACAGCACTCGGACATCACTGCTTCGTGTCTGAAGAGGCCCCACCTCGAATACCCACCACAGTCGCTGTCACAGACACAGAAGGCTTCCCCATCACCCTCTGGGCTCCTGTGTATAATATCACAGCCAGTCTGTAGGAATGAGGCAAAAACACTCCCAAGATGGCGGCCTTGTTGTGTCCTCTCTTCTGCAGCGACAGTCCTGTAAGGGTTGCTGTGGCACCTGGCATACATCCACTACACTCAAAACCAAAACACATAAGTAAAAGACAGTGGCCCTCATTACAATCCTGGCGGTCTTGGACCGCCAGGGTTGTTGTGGCAGATTTCACCACCAGCAAGCTGGCGGTGAAATCCACAGTATAATGACCGTGGCGAAAGTGCTGAGGTCGCACCACCGGGACCAGCGGTTTCCCTGGGCAGCGCTGCTTGCAGCGCTGCCCAGGGGATTACGAGTCCCCCTACCGCCAGCCTTTTCCTGATGGTTTGAACCACCAGGAAAAGGCTGGGGGTACGGGGAGTCGCGGGGCCCCCTGACACGGCCCCATGCAGCTTTTCACTGTCTGCATAGCAGACAGTGAAAAGCGTGACGGGTGCAACTGCATCCGTCGCACGGCCGCAACACTGCCGGCACCATTTGGAGCCAGCTCCTGTGTTGCGGCCGAGATCCCCGCTGGGCCGGCGGGCGGAAACCAGGTTTCCGCCTGCCGGCCCATCGGGGATCTCCTGATGGCCGCGGCGGGAGTGCGGCCGCATTGGCGGCCGCCCGGTGGTCCGATCTTGGTGGGCGGCTTCAGCCACCCGCCAAGGTTGTAATGAGGGCCATTGTCATTTACAGCGTCAATAGCTCTAACTCTCACAAATGCGAGACCTATTGCACTGCAAATGCTTGTTTTGTCTTTGTCCCTTTCTGTGCATACCAAGACGTCTGTAAATCAGGCTGCACTCCAGGTAGTCTACTGCCCTCGGGCCTTTGCACATCATTGCTCACTCCCAACTCTCTTCATCCTCACTGTACATTGTATTATATAGTGAGGGTGAAGGCCTTTAGCAGTGCACAGTAAAGGTGAAGCCACATTATGGTGTGCAGTGAGGGTATAGTCCCGTGGCAAAGTTGCTTCAACTGATTGGACACCATCAAGGGTTTCACCCTCTCTGTTCATCGCTAAGGCTCTTCACCATCACTGTGCACAGGGAAGCGGCTTCACCTTTGCTGTACAGCATCTGGTGGTATGACCCTCACTGTACACCTCTAAGGGCCTTTACCCTCACAGTACACCACCAAGGCTCTTCATCCTGACTGTAAACAGACAAGGGGCTTTATCATCACGATACACCACTGAGGGCTTTTTCCATCACTGCATACTTTAAGGGCAGATTGCCTCAGTGTATACCACCAAGTGCCTTCTTCTTCGCTATACGCCATCACGGGTTTTCACCCTCACTGTACAGCACCAGGTGGTTTGACCTTCTCTTAACACCTCCAAGGAACTTTACTCTCACTTTACACTACCAAGGGGTTTTACCATCGCTACACACTTTCAAGGGCCTTTACCCTCAAAGTACACCACCAAGTGATTTCCTCCTCACTAAACAGTGTCAAGAGGCTTCACCCTTACTGCACACGCCCACAGCTCTTACCCTCACTGCACTCCACTAAGCGGCTTTACCCTCACAGCACACCGCCAAAGGCTTCACCCTCACTTGTACATTCCCAAGGGCCTTCACCCTCACTGCACTTCGCCAAACTTCTTCACCCTCACTCGTACACCACCACCCAACTTCAGTCTCGGCTCCAGGGTCTTTACTTTTATGCTGTAGTTCAGAATCGTCTCCTTCACGATGCACCACAGCGTTTTTAGGCTCACTCTACTTCTCTGAAGGTGTTTCCTCTTGCTTTTCCCCTTGCTTTTCACCTTGAGGGTATTCTCTCATTCTGTACTCCGGTAAAGGTTTGGAGCCACACTGTCCATCCCCAAGGTCTTCCCATGCATCACCATTTTCTGCCAAGATTAATATCCCTCACAGTACACAGACTGGTACTTCTGGTCACTATAGAGAAGTTCTCCCTCCTCAGTCCCCCTGAAGTCTTCATTCTTCACTGTCTCTGTGCCATAATTGTTGGTTACCACCACATGCACCACTAGAAGTCCCTTCTCTCGGTTGACACCCAAAAGCCACATACTTTGGGACAAAAACGGGCGAAGACCATTAGGGCCTTCCCATTCTAACTTAACTATAAAACAATTGAGAGCACTGAGTGCTAGTTAGCAAGCAGATCTGTTGGAGAGTTTTTTTCAGTGGTCCAGCCTGTTTGGACATTTCTTTGTCTAGTAACGCCTACAGTCAGGGTGAGTGAGTAGGTGTGCTTTCTTCAGGATGCAGAGCACCAGATTGACTCTTTGGTCCTCATTAAAATTGACCCATAATAAACCCTGTTATTCCCCGTCCAGTAATTATCACCCCCGGAGGTCCTGATGAATCTGGGGGCAGAAAAATAATGGCACTTATGATGTTTTTTCTGGTGAATAACATGGAGAAAATTGATGTCACATGCCAGTTTCCGAGTGTTTTTCACCCGTATCCACTCGAGAGACTTAATGAGGGACTTAGAGGTGACCACCTTTAATTGGCAGAGGTTAGTCTTTTTCTGAGGCCTATCAGTGCTATATTCGGATAACTGTTACGTCTTTTGGTTCTCAGTTCGCCGTTGTGGTGGCCACAGTTACATCATGACAGGCTCATAGGTATACTGGTGTATAGGATTAACCCTTTCCCCGCCAAGGACGCAGTGGTTACGTCCGGTGGCGCGGCGATGAGGTGCCACAGACGTAACCACTACGTCCTGGTACAGGTCCTCGGAGGAAGTGCTGTCGCTCCTCCCGAGGGCCTGCCTCCACCCCCCCAGGGCAGGACTGGAAGGGGAATTGCTTCCGCTTCCACTCCGACCCCCCGACTTCCCCAGTGACATCTGATGATGTCAGCACGCAATTGCGTGCTGACCTCATCAGAGGTCACCTCCCATCACGCTGGAAGCATACTTCCAGCGTGATGTGGAAGAAAAATGCTCAGCATTTCTCTTACAGTTGGGAAGAGGGGGCAGGCAGAGGCATGAAAGGAAAGGAAAGGCCTTTCCTTTCCTTTCATGTCTCTGCAAGCATGTAAGTGATGCGATCGGGCAGCAGAAATGCCCACTAGACACCAGGGAATTTGTTTTTTGATACTTACTCATAAGGGGAGCGGCCCCTTGGGCAAGGGGCGCTCCCCAGGGGGCCAAATTATTTTTAGGCCATTTGTGCTCCCCTTGGGGGCAGATCAGCCTATTTTCATTAGTCCAATCTGCCCCCAAGGGGGCAGAAACCACTAGACACCAGGGATTTTTTTTATATACTTACGCATAAGGGGAGTGGCCTTTTCTGCCCACCCTGGGGGAAGATCGGCCTATTATAATTAGGAAGATCTGCCCCCGGGGGGGCAGAAACCTCCAGACACCAGGAATATACATATTTTTTTATTTACTTTATGTTTTTATGTCTGGGGAGCAACCCCTTAGACAAGGGTCGCTCCCCTGGGGGGCAAATTGTATTTAAGCTATTTCTGTCCCCTTTTGGGGCAGATCAGCCTATTTTTATTAGGCCAGTTTGCCCCTAAGGGGGGCAGAAACCACAAGACACCAAGGAATACATTTTTTTACACTTGCGCATAAGGGGAGTGGCCCCTTGGGCAAGGGTCGCTCCCCATGGGGGCACTTTACTGTTGGCCATATCTGCCCCCCCCAAGGGGGGCAGATCGGCCTATTTTTGGAAGGCCCATCTTCCCCCAAGGGGGGCAGAAAGTCCACCAAAGACCAGGGAAGATTTTTTTTTCAAAATAAGAGGGAAGGGGTATGGTCCGACCCCACCGCAAATAAAATGGGCCAAAGTTGTTCTGCCCACCAGTGGGCAGATGGGGCAATTACCCCTGATCCACACCCCGGGGGTGGCAGAAAGTCTTCTAGATGCCAGGGAATTAAAAAACAACAAAAAATAGTGTGGTGGTGGCTACCAACCAGTATGTGCCTGGTTATGCCCCCCCCCAACTGAAGGGGTTAGCAGTCTTTCAGCTCTCCCCGCACACTAAAGCATCTTATCCCACAGCAAGCAAGAGGGCATTCGATTATTTTGGGTTTTGGTTTTACATTTGGGCCATGAGAGCTTGGCTAACTCTCAAAATCGTCCTGCTTGGAATGGTGAGGGCTGCACTTTTTGGACTTTGGGACACTGCCATGTAGAAAAATCCACAAGACCTAGACACATCAGAAAACAAAACATCTGGGTGATTCCAGGGTGGTGTGCTTCACATGCACCCCACACCATTTTCTTACCCACAATGCCCTGCAAACCTCCAACCTTGCTGGAAATCACACATGTTTCCACATTTTTGTGATGGTACTTTCCCGAATCTGCAGGAATCCACAAAATTCCTCTGACCCAGCATTGTCTCATCTATGCCGCTAAAAATTCTGCTGTACTTTTCAGCCAAAAAATGTTTCAAACTGCCCTTTTGGACCCGCTTTGGTTCCCCCTCAATTTCAACATGTTTGTGTCTCTTCCCTGTCACAGGCACTTGGCCCACCTACACAAGTGAGGTATCATTTTTACCGGGAGACTGAGGGGAACGTTGGGTGGTTGTCCCGGTGCAGTGATTCAACAGAGAAATGTGGGGAAAATGTGATTGTTTTAGCTACATATGAGGTTTGCTGAGGATTCTGGGTAAGAAAACATTGGGGGATCCACGCAAGACACACCTCCCTAGACTCCCTTGGGTGTCTAGTTTTCAGAAATGTCTGGGTTTTGTAGGTTTCCCTAGATGGCTGCTGAGCCCAGGACCAAAAACGCAGGTGGCACCTCAACCATCCCACAAAAAAAAGGTAGTTTTGTATTTGATAATTTTGATGTGTCCACGTTGTGTTTTGGGGCATTTCCTTTTGCGGGCACTAGGCCTCCCCCACAAGTGAGGTACCATTTTCATCGAGAGACTTGGGAAGGTGGGAAGGAAATTTGTGGCTCCTCCAGAACTTTCTGTCACCGAAATGTGAGGAAAAAGTATTTTTTTGGCCAAATTTTGAGGTTTGCAAAAGATTCTGGGTAACAGAACCTGGCAGGAGCCCCACAACTCACCCCATCTTGGATTCCCCTAGGTGTCTAGTTTTTTAAAATGTGCAGGTTTGGTAGGTTTCCCTAGGTGCCGTCTGAGCTAGAGGCCAATATCTACAGCTAGGAACTTTGCAAAAAACACAACAAATTTCAATGTTAAAATGTGATGTGTCCATGTTGCGTTTCCTGTTGCGAGAATTTGGCCTACCCACGCAAATGAGGTACCATTTGTATCGGGAGTCTTGGGGGGAAAACAGAATAGCAAAACAAATGGTATTGCCCATTGTCTTTCTCTACATTTTTTTCTTCCAAATGTAAGCCAGTGTGTAAAAAAAGAAGTCTATTTGTGAAATGCCCTGTAATTCACATGCTAGTATGGACACCTTGGAATTCAGAGCTGTGGAAATAACCACTGCTTCTCAACACCTTATTTTGTGCCCATTTGGGAAATACAAAGGTTTTCTTGATACCTATTTTTCACTCTTTAAATTTCAGCAAATGAATTGCTGTATACCCAGTATAGAATGAAAACCCATTGTAAAGTGCAGCTCATTTATTGACTCTGGGTACCAATGGCGGCCGGCAGCTTTAGAAGGGAGGTGGGCGGGCGGGAAGCACACACTCACACACACACACTCATTATTTCACACACAGACACACACGCACGCACATCCATTAACAACATTCATACCATTCAAACATGCACGCACGCACCAAACATTCATTTTAAAACTTCACACACACTCATTCTTTCACATACGCACACACATCCATTAACACTCATAACATTCAAACATGCACGCATGCACCAAACATTCATTTTAAAAGATCACACACACTCATTCTTTCACAGGCACGCACATCCATTAACAACACTCATAACACTCAAACATGCACGCACGCACCAAACATTCAATTTCAAACATCACACACATACACACACACTTACCTTCAGCCTCCAGGTCCCAGGAGGGTTGGGACTGCTGCCTTCCCTCATTGGTTGACCTTGGGTCAGCCAATGAGGGAAGGCAGCAGTCCCAGCCTTGTCACAGAGAGGGATGGGGTCAGTGATACTGCTGACCCCACCCCACTCTGTGACGAAGTGTCACTGATTGACACTCGTCCTGGGCGCTTCAGGGCTTAAACCTGAAGCGCCCAGGGCCAGTGTCAATGGGTGACGCTTTCCTCGTCACCCAGGGGACGGCCTCGAGGCACCTTTGCTGAGCCAAGGAGGTCACGCCCATAGGAGCTGTGACCTCCTCAGCCCAGCAAAGTTCAGCTCAGGCAGCCAGGAGTCTGCGCAAATCGCGCATGGCTCACTCCTGGCTGTCTGAGCTGAAAATGAAGAGTGTCTGTCAGGCTGGCCTTTGTTCAGCCTGACAGACACTCTTCATGAGGGGCAAAAGGTGGGGGGGGCGTGGCCCCTCCGCCCTAAAGGACGGGCCGCCAATGCTGGGTACCTAGGGTTCTTGATGAACCTACAAGCCCTATATATCCCCACAACCAGAAGAGTCCAGCAGACGTAATGGTATATTGCTTTAAAAAATCTGTCTTCGCAGGAAAAAGTTACAGAATAAAACGTGGCGAAACATGGCTGGTTTTTTTCATCTCAATTTCAGTATTTTTTTATTTCAGCTTTTATTTTCTGTAGGAAACCCTTGTAGGATCTACACAAATTACCCCTTGCCGAATTCAAAATTTTGTCTACATTCCAGAAATGTTTAGCTTTCTGGGTTCCAGCATTGGCTTCACACCCATGGGTACCTCTAGAATTCCTAGGATGTTGGAAAAAAAGGACGCAAATTTGGCGTGGGTAGCTTATGTGGACGAGAAGTTATGAAGGCCTAAGCGCGAACTGCCCCAAACAGCCAAAAAAAGGCTTGGGCCCTGAGGGGGAAAAGGCCTGAGAGCGAAGGGGTTAAATGGCTGAGCTAATCTGTTAAATGCTGTGTGTATTTTTCGTATCCTTCAGAAACCTAATTTTCTCCTTGCTGAGCAGCAATCCTCTTCAGGGTCTTATGAATTCTACGCAGGGCCTGCTGTCATGTCATTTTCAGGTGCCCAGGCTTTGTGGGATTTGAATTAAACATTTTCACAAGGTGCCCCACTCCCCACCAAAGCGCGGCTACAAGTTTGCTGCGCCATGATGGAAGCCCCACCCCCACCCAGAGGTCTCTGACCACGCCAGAACTCCTCCCACATAGTGTCAGGACCACTGGAATTGTACAATTCTACGGCCGGGCTTTTTCCGCATAATGATGGATATATAATCCATCTTCTGCTGCATTATCAGCAGATTTTTTTAAATGTTGTTATCAGCTCAAACGGATGAACACCCATGGTACATAGCAGAATCTAAATCTGCTTAGTATTTATTTTGGCACATGCACATCACTATAAACCAACCTATTCAAATAAAGATAAAAAGAGTCCACTCATGTGGATGTCCTGCTTACCTAAAAGTGGTTCAAGTGCAAATTTAGCAGCAGTTCAAGCATGTGCAACTGCTCAACTTTGGTAATTTGATGAAGCATCCCGATACTAAAAACATGCCACAATCTATTGTTAAGTGATGGTCTATAGCGTCACGTGGCGCCATCACTGGCGAAAAGCGATGGACAAGTGGTGCAGTTTGGAGAAAATGTGTCATTTCTGAACAAAAGACACATTAGCAGGCACAGATGTGTTTTTAAACGAACGTTTGTATTGTTATATTGTGTATTTTATATACATGCATTATGATCAAGGTTATAATTCCTCATGACATGTGATACTGTGCTAAACTGGCAAAGCCCCAGAGCTGTGGGATTGCAGTTGAGTGATTTGCACCCCCCGTCCCTTCCACAGCTTGGAAGAACAGCCTGGCTTTCACTGCCCTTACAGAAAGAAACCGAAGTTGAGCTCCCATCATCCTTGAGAGAGCCCATTCCACAGGTACTGCAGCTTTTCAGGCAGCTGGATCTGTACATGGGAACCGCGGCTGGATTCTTCCCCGATAATCTCAATTGGCTTCTGTGTGTCTATCACAATAACTTTCACATCTGATCCCTTATAGAGCCTTTTGCCTCATGTCCAGTACTTCTAATTGATGTCCCTCCTTTTCTGCATCCGACTTAGCACATATCAGGTGAGCCACCACATATTGGAGTATCTCAATTATCCATTTTTGTTGATAAAATAATAATCCCTTACTCTTGTAGCTCCATTACGGTCATCCTTTCTAAATCCACTGAACCAAAAGAACCTGAAGAAAAGAACAATTTTTGCAGATTTAAATATGATCTGTCCAATTCATTATTTCCCTGGGCTGTTCTGGTTCTTTATCCATTATTTCCACATGTAGAGAGGAGATGTGCTGTAGTGGCCTGGGTTCCAATCCCGACTTTCTCACTTAGCTAACAATTGTGTGATTCTGAGCAGTTTATTAATTCTCCCTGTCCCAAAAGCTGTAAACGTGTGTGTGTGAATTGTGAAACGCAAGGTAGTTGTGCAGTTCCCCCGTTGATGTGTATGAACTTCAGTCGTTTCTCAGCACCCCCATTAATGTATTGTTTAGCCTGTATTATGATGAACTTTGTCGTGAATCAGAGACAGGGGATCGTGATGAGACACAATAGTATAAAGGTAAGACAAGTCCATGTATTGTGAGGTCAATTTAACAATGTAGCTTATGGTTCAATCAATCATGTATTGTTTGAGCGCACTACTCACTCATATGGTCTCTAGGTGCTGAGAGGGGTGTCCTCAAAGATCAGTTGAAGAGCTAGGTGTCAAGGTCATTCCTGAACTGAGGCAGCGATGGCGACTGTCAGAGGAGAGGAAGTAAGGTGTTCCAATCTTTTGCTGGCAGGTATGAAAAAGATCTCCTGCCGAGGACTGCTTTATGCAGGGTACGTTTTGCGAGCGACTGCTGGGGCGAGTGGAGGGGTCTGGAAGGGGCGTACCAGGTGATGCAGTGGGTGAGGTAGCTAGGTCCGCTGTCGTGGAGGACTCTGTAGGTTTGTATGAGGAGTTTGAAGTTGATCCTTTTCTTGACCGTGAAGAAGTGGAGGTTTTTCAGGTGTTCTGTGATGTGTTTTCAGCGAGGGATGTATAGGGCGAGTTTGGCAGTGGCGTTCGGAATTTGTTGCAGCTTGTTCAGGTTCTTCTTGGAAGTTTCAGCATAGAGGGCATTGCCATAGTCTAGTCTGCTTGTGATTGGTGCGTGTGTCACGGTTTTCTGTCCGTTGGTTGGTATCTATCTGAAGATCTTCTGTAGGAGTTGGAGGGTGTGGAAGCAGGCAGAGGCGATGAAGTTGATCTGTCTAGTCATGGTGAACATTGAGTCGAGGATGACGCTGAGGTTTTGTGTGTGGTTAGGAGGGGTGGGGTGCCTGCCGAGTGTTGAGGGCCACCAGTAGTCATCCCAAGCTAATGGGGAGGGTCCCAGGATGAGAATCTCAGTTTTGTCAGAGTTCAGCTTGAGGCAGCTCTCCCTCATCCAGGTGGCAACTGCTTCCATCCCATCCCTGAAATTCTTCTTGGCTGCTGAGGGGTTCTCTGTCAGGAAGATGATCAGTTGGGTATCATCAGCGTAGGAGACGATATCCATACCATAGTTCCTGATGATGAGGGCGAGTGGGATCATGTAGATGTTGAACAGCGTGGGGCTCAGTGATGATCCTAGGGGTACTCCACAGCTGATGTAGGTGGGTTCGGACAGGTGTGGTGGGAGCCTGATTTTCTACGTTATTCTGGTCAGGAAGTAGTTCATCCATCGAAGGGCCTTACTGTGTATGTCAGCTTCGTGGAGTCTGATGCAGAGTGTGTGGTGAGAGGAGGGGCGTGGCCAGCGGCCGATGCAGTAGGACACAAATCGCCAAGCTCCCACCCAGTAACCCCACATCCCTAGCAGTCTGGGACAAACGGAGACCCTAATGAGATCAAGCTCTCTAGTATTACCTCTATAATCAGCCATAGTCCCCGCTGCAAATCCCGAAAATGGCGCGAGTGAACAAAGGATTCCGTTTTAGTCCCCATTCCTTGAGGCCCCGGGCAACTACGAGGGGCCGAGACAAAATGGTGGCACCCAGTGCTGAGGGATAAGGGGACTCCTGCAGAGCAGTGGAAGACTTGCAGGCTGGAACGAAGAACCTGAGAGAACCCAGCTGTCCTGACTGACTGCCCACCGGACTGCCTGGTGGAAGAGGAAACGGAAGAAAACCGAGGCGGTTGCAGAGGCTACTCAACAGACCGCACTCCCGCAGAACAGCAGCAGAAACGAAGGTCAGAGGTGAGGAGGCTGGATCGTTTGGGAGTTTAGGAGGGCAATCACTGTGAAAGCACAGGAGGCAGCAGAGGACCTTCAGCCGATAGACATGCTGCAGATCTAAGAGGGTGCCCTGAAGACAAACAGTAAAGAAATGCAACAGGGAGACAAGCAGCAATACAGTGACTTAGAAGCCTTTGGGGAGGCTGGCCCTGCGCACCCCCAGGCCTAAAACATTGCAGAGCCAGGGCCAAGGTGACCAGAGGTGAATGCAGAAAAATAGCACAAACCCGGTACAAGAACCCCTCATTGAGAGGAGCACACAGCCTAGCTCGACATCGTGGGCTATCGCCCAGAGCATCATGAGGATCTGAAAAGAACAAGGAGAGGGAAGGGTGCTCAACCCCACCGAAGTAGTGCCAGGTGAATTCCCTTGGAGCCCTCAGATAGAGGGGGTTAGGGCGCAAGAAGAC
The DNA here is from genome assembly GCF_031143425.1 of Pleurodeles waltl. Classification (NCBI taxonomy): domain Eukaryota; kingdom Metazoa; phylum Chordata; class Amphibia; order Caudata; family Salamandridae; genus Pleurodeles; species Pleurodeles waltl. The sequence goes on along the minus strand of NC_090446.1, from coordinate 1,325,293,435 downwards.
AAGAAGTCCTTCCTCAGAACAGAAGTGACTGACTGGAGTAGTGCCTTAGAGGCTACTTGCCCCTAATTGCCATAATGGGAAAGGTGAATAAAAAAATAACAAATCAGGGGGAGCAGCAGAGAGCAGTGGGACACCTTCAACAAGACTGAATATCACAACAGAAGAACCCCAGCAAGACCCCACGCTGATGGACATCCTGCAAGCCATCACAACCATGAGAGAATCATTAGAAACCAAGATAGATGCACTGGGAGTAGACCTTGGCATTCTTAAGGACGACCATCGGCGATTGCCGAAAGAGTAACCGCGGCTGAGAAAACACTAACAGAACTTAACCCTGAGGCAGTCTCCTTGCAGACCAGGCTAACTACGATGGAGGCGAAGGTGCGCACCCTAGTACTCCGAGCGGAGGACAGTGAGAATAGGTCCCGGAGGAATAATATCCACATTGTAGGTATGCCCGAAAGAGTGGAAGGGGGAAATGCATTATCTTACCTGGAGAGATGGCTGTGAGAGGAGATAGTACCAGAAGGATTCTCCGCCTTCTACGTGCTGGAGAGGGCGCATAGGGTAACTGCAAAGCCACCGCAACCTGGAATGCCTCCAAGGCCTATTGTAGCTCGTCTCTTGCAATACAGAGATCACGACCACATCCTGACAAGGGCGCGAGCAAAACATGAGATAATTGTGGAAAATCATAAAGTGATGATCTTCCCGGACTTTATTAAGGCCATACAAAAACAAAGAGCGACGCTCACTGAAGCAAAGGCGAGACTAAGCCATCTAAATGTGAAGTATGCCACGATGTTTCCTGCCCGTCTTAGAGCCTCCATGGCTGAGAGGATGCATTTCTTTCAAGCACCCAAGGAGGTATGGGACTGGCTGGACCACCAAGAGCAACCTGGGCCTAGCTGTTCACATCTGGTAGACGAAAGCGTATGGAAGAAGAAAATTAAAAAGAGAGTACTGAGCCCAAACGGAGGCACACCAACTGAGACGGAGACACGAAAAGGACAGCAAAGAGCGATAGAAACAGTAGCTGAGATGAGCAGGAACAGACGAGAAGGCACCAGCCCGACGGCGACGAAAACAAATAGCGAGGCCTCCATATCTAGCGAAGAGGGTTCCTCGAACCATTCGGAAGATGAGATGCCCAAGATCACCCCCAACACGGCAGATGAATGCTTCTGAGACTGACTGATAAGTACTACGAATAGCCTAACACCTGACGGTGTTTGTAGGATATTCCCTATTACTATCTACCCAAGAGGGGCAATGGTATGAGGGAACTAACTATATAGCTGTTGGGTATGGAGGACCATGTCTTGAGGTGACCGATTGATGTGATATCAGCAATGGATACCTGAACTAACTTGGTCAGAGGCTATAGAACAAAGCCGGGGAACAGCTATAAGATGACAATGCTGGTGGTGGGGGGAAGTTGGGTGGGATGTAAGCTGTTGAATGCAACCACCGCCTCGAAGTTGGTTGATGGACATCTCCACCAATATTAAACTAAGTGTTATAGTTTGGATGAGGAGGGGGGACCCACTTGTCCTGGGGATGGGGAGTTTTGGGGTTTGTTCACAGTTAGCCTGTTTTAGGGAATGGGAAGTCCAGAGTCACATCACCGCACAAATAATACTAATGGAGAGCCAAGAGCTCCCGGAAGGGCACTCGGCACAGGCTGGCAGAACTGAGATAAGGAGAGATAAGATTACACATGGCAGATATCACAACATATAAGATAATTACTTGGAATATTAAATGGATGCATACCATGGCTAAGCGATACAAAGTCTACTCATATCTGCAGCGTAGAGGGGTGAAAATTACCCTCCTACAAGACTGACAGCCAAGGAAAGGCTAGCATTACAGCGCAGATGGAGAGGCCAACCATATTACACCACATACTCTGCATGTGGGCAAGGGGCACTTATCTGGATCCAGGCGGTGGTACTGTTTCAGTTTTCGAGCCAAGTGATAGACCCGAAAGGTCGATATATGGTAATTAAGGATCAATTGGATGGCCGAGATGTAGTGCTGGGTAGCATATATAGCCCGAATGTGGACCAACCACAGTTCTTTGCTGACATATCCAGAGCCTTGGCCCCTCTTCTAATAGGTCCAATAATACTGGGAGGAGATTACAATTGTGTAGTGGATCCCACACTGGGTAGATCACACTCACCCCTTCCAAGCATGCAGACTGAGAGAGTATCCCGAGCCTTTTCAAAGTGGCAACTAGAATGAGGAGTGATAGACTCTTGGAGAAGGCATTGTCCCACGGATAGAGATTATTCATACAATTCCATCATATATGATCTGCACGTCCGATTAGATGCTATATTATGCTCCCCAGAAATACATACTCAGGTGCATACAACAGAATATCTGACTCGCACCCTATCAGATCACAGCCCTCCTTTGCTCTTCCTTAGATGGGGAGAAGAGCGCCCCACCATACCGACGTGGTGATTGCACCCAGGAACCCTGGAGTATCCAGTATTCTGAACTGCAATAGGCAAGGCTATTACTCAATATTTTGAAGAAAACACAGGTACTGACTGTCCCTTAGCAGAATGGGATGCATTTAAAACAGTAATAAGAGGAAGATGTGTCTCAGAAGTGGTAGGAGTCAGGAGAACTTTACTCCAAGAGGTCTTAGCGGTGGAGACATTGCTCCAGGAGAGTGAAAAAAAACACCCCGGCCATCTGGAGCTACACTAAGAGCTCCTCGCTGCAAAGGAAACTGTGGCAGTTACTGTTGAAAAATTATGGGCCTGATTCTAAGCTTGGCGGGCGGCGGGAGCCGCCCGCCAAGCGGGAACCGACAGAAGACCGTTCCACGGTCAAAAGACCGCGGCGGTCATTCTGGGTTTCCCACTGGGCTGGCGGGCGACCGCCAAAAGTCCACCCACCAGCCCAGTGGGAAACACCCTTCCCACGAGGAAGCCGGCTCCGAATGGAGCCGGCGGAGTGGGAAGGTGCGACGGGTGCAGTTGCACCCGTCGCGAATTTCAGTGTCTGCAAAGCAGACACTGAAATTCTTTGTGGGGCCCTCTTACGGGGGACCCTGCAGTGCCCATGCCATTGGCATGGGCACTGCAGGGCCCCACAGGGGCCCCACGACACCCCATACCGCCATCCTGTTCCTGGCGGCCGACCCGCCAGGAACAGGATGGCGGTATGGGGTGTCAGAATCCCCATGGCGCCGCCATGGCGGATTCCCATGGGCAGCGGAAAGTCGGCGGTACACCGCCGGCTTTCCGCTTCTGGCCGCGGCTGTACCGCCGCGGTCAGAATGCCCGGCGGAGCACCGCCAGCCTGTTGGCGGTGCTACCGCCAACCCCCACCCTATGTTCTTTTGATTATCAAAACTATATGATGTGGGCCCACGCTGAAAGAGACCCTACGGGAACACTATTAGTATGGTTGGCGAATCCCAACAAGCGAGGATCACAGAGGATGGCTCGAAACAATGCAGACAAAAAAAGATTAACACAATATTTCTAGAATACTTTGCGCAGCTCTCTAGGGCGATTAAAATCACGGCCCGAAATAAGACGCCGGATACAGATGGAATCCCTAAGTTTTATGGCACCTATAGAGAAACCTTAGCTCCTAGACTGACAGATATGCTCAGTATAGCCAAGACCATTGGTATATCACCACAATCTACCAGAGATGCCCTAATTGTTCCTTTGATAAAGAACCCCATGACAAACGTGCTTTTAGGCTGCTCTCGTTGTTAAATATGGATTATAAAATATGAAGCAGAATCTTAGCAACGCGCCTGCTGCCTCATATGCCTCAATTGATCCACGTAGATCAATAAGGATTTATCCCAGGGAGAAGCACAGCTCATAACATACGGCATCTCTGAGCAGTTCTGAGGGCCACTGCATCCGTTAGACAGACTGCGGCAGTTCTAGCAGTAGACGTAGAGAAGGCCTTTGCCAGCCTGGAATGGCCCTTTCTATATGGAGTGATGAAACGTTTGGGGTTAGGGGAGGCATTTATTTCCTGGGCCCGTTTACTTTATATGGACCCAACGGCTAGAGTCCGAACAGGACAATAGATATCTCAGGATTACAGGGTGGAGAGGGGCACTAGGCAGGGGTGCCCCCTTTCACTTCTGTTATTTGCCTTAGCCCTAGAGCCATTGGCATGTTGGGCCCGAGGAGGGATGATGTATGGGAGATTGGAGGTGGATAATAGAGAGCAATATATTGCACTATATGCAGATGATATGCTCCTTTACCTCCAGAATGTCCAGAGGGATCTCCCAGGAGTTCGAAATATGCAGAAGTAATATGGCTTATTATCAGGACTCCAGGTAAATTGGAACAAATCCTGTCTGTTTCCAGTACAGGCAGATGGAATACCCCCGGATGAGCTAGGACCTCTGCCCTGGCAATCTTGTTCCCTTACTTATCTAGGGGTCCACATTTCACATCGCACAGATGATCTGCAAGATGGCAATCTGGGTAGGGCCATGAGAGACCTTAGGACGAGTATCTCATTCTGGTCCACACTACCGATCTCCGTAGCAGGGAGAGTGGCTCTTCTAAAAATGGTGGCACTCCCCAGGTTGCTATACTATTTTACAACATTGCCCCTATGGGTTCCTAGGGCATACTTTAGGGAAATCAATAAGATAATCACAGGATTCCTATGGCGTTCTGGCCACCTCCGAGTAGCCCAGACCACACTGTAGAGACCGACAATGGAGGGAGGTATAGCAGTCCCAAAGTTTGAGGCTTACTATCTGGCAGCCCAGCTGCATGGCTTACACAGTGGGTAGCAGGAAGCAGAACACTGGGAGGATCACTTCCCATATCGGTTCCTAACCTAACAACTTTGTGTAGAGCGATTCTATGGCTCCCAGATACTGCTAGCGGAAACAAACCTGAATTCCAAGTTACACAATGGTGCTGGGCAAGACACCTCCGAAAAATACCCACAAAGATACCATATTCTACAGACATCCCAATAGAATTTTTGGAGGAACTTCCTCACAGAGGATCTTGGAGAGGGTTGAGGTCATGGAAGGAAGCAGGGGCGACCGAGATGAGAGCACTCTATGATAACGGGGTGCTCCTCCGGTTCGAGGAATTTATGGCCCAGTATGGGCTGCCAAGAGGTCACTTTCTTTTATATTGAGCAGTTACGGAAGCTATTAAACAACATTGGAAGGCTTAGATAGAGGAACCACGCCAATCAATTAGTTGTCAATATCTAGTGATGGCATCAGGGAGGGTCAAAGCAGTGACCTGCATATTTGAGAGATTCAGAAGGGAAGTTATGATGCCACTGGAGGGCCTAAATGATAAATGGGAAGCAGACCTTGGTAAGACGATTGGGGACAAGGACTGGGAAAACAGACAGTTTAATACAATGAAGGCCACAAGAAATGCCCGGTTTAAGCTAATTAACTTCTATAGCTTACATAGAGCATACCTTACACAAGAGAAAATTAATAAGATGTATCACATAAATACAGCTAAATGCGCTTGTTGTAATGAAGTAAGCGCCACATTTTTCACATGCTCTGGGAATGCCCTAGGCTGAGGGGTTTTTGGAGGGGAATCACGAAAATAGTCTTGACTTTTAAAGAAAAAGAGGTCTCATGTTCGACGGACCAATGCTTACTGAGCTGGTCCCCTCACACATCTAAGAATAAGGTCACTAGCTGATTCCAAGACTTAGCCTATGTGCTTGGAAAAAGAGAAATAACCAGAAACTGGAAGAGTGGAGGGGGTCCCCGCATAGCCACTTGGAAGATAGAATTCACCAAATGAGCAGGATACGAATCAAATGTTAAACTCCAAGACTTCACTCGAATGAGCACATGCATGGGAGTCCTTAGCAGATGCCCTCAGAGATTAGAAGATCTGAGGAGAAGAGATCTCTTCTGGGTGGAGTAAGAGATGGACCACAACAGAAAGGATGTTGGGGCCCATCTACGGAGTGAGGAGCATCCCGTAAATAAAGGACAAAGAATTGCCAGAACAGCATGCCACCTACAAATACCACAGATAGCGGAAATCCCTATGCCCTAATGCCAAGAATCAAGTAGAATGGGATGCATGAATGGTGATGTGACTAGAACACTCTCAAAGAAGGGGTGGGGGGAAGGACATGGTTTAACTGTTATGAAGTTTGAGAAATAGGATGCCAACTACAAGATGGAACTATGTAAGGAATCAGGAAGGAGTGATTGCACTATATTGTAGATTAGGCTTATAGGGGGTATCCAGATATAATGGAAGCCATTCTAGAGCCGCTGCTGTTTCTCTGTGGTCGAGGAGGGAGCGGATGTCATCTATTGTGGTGAGCAGGGCGATTTCTGTACTGTGGGTAATTCTGAATCCTGATTAGGAGACGTCCAGGATGTTATTGTACTCGATGTGCTGGCGTAGCTGAGTGTTGAATGCTTTCTCTGCGACCTTGGCTGGGAAGGGCAGCAGCGAGATGGGGCTGTAGTTCTTGCGGTCCATTGTGTCAGCTGCGGGTTTTTTCAGAAGTGGGCAGACCTCGGCATGCTTCCAGTCATCGGGGTAGGTTGCTGATTCTAGGGAGCAGTTGATGGTCTTGCAGAATTTGGGCGCAATCGACGTGCTGGCCTTGTTGAAGACGCAATGTGGGCAGGGGTCAATCGGGGCTCCAGAGTGAATGCTGCTCATGATGGAGACGGTCTTATCCGTCGCAGGGGGGTCCAGGCGTGCATGAGTAGTGGGAGTTTGGTGGATCCTGGTAGGGGTGTTGTTGATGAGCTCAGATCGTCTTGGGGTCCGAAACTGTCGTAGATGTCTTTGATCTTCCATTGGAAGAAGGTGGCCAGTCTGTCCCAGAGCTCCTGAGATGGAGGGATGTTGGTGGTCTCGGCTTGTGGTTTGGCAAATTCTTTGATGACATTGAAAACTTCTTTTGTGTTGTGTATGGTGTAGTTGATGTGGTCTGCAGGGAGGATTTCCTGGTGGTCCTGATGAGGCTGTGGTGGGATCTTGTGGTGGATTTGAAGGTTGCAAGGTCTTGCAGGGATTTGCTGTTTCTCCACTTCTTCTCCAACTTCCTGCATGAACACTTTGATTTCTTGGAGGAGTGTGTCCCTGTGGTCGTCTGAAGAGGGGCTTGGGTGTCAGCGCAGTCAATGATCTATTTGTGGAGGTTGCGAGCGGAGGTCTTGGCATCTGTGTTATCGGGGTGTGGCAAGTTACTGAGGGTGTTTATGAGTTGCTCCTCGGAGGTCTGGTTCTATTTCCTGTAGGCGGGGCGCATTGAGTGAGTGTGCGCTGAGGGAGTGAAGATGGAAAAATTGATGCAGTGGTGGTCGGTCCAGTGTAGCGGGGTCGAGTTGACTATGGTGACGTTGTTGCTGGCAGAGAAGATTGGGTTGAGAGTGTGTCCAGAGGTGTGCGTTGGTGAGGTGACCAGTTGCTTGAGCCCAATAGTGTCCAGGTTCTCGAGTAGTGTTGAAGTGTTGTGGTCACTTAGGGCCAGATGTAGCATTTTCCGATTTTGCGAATCGGAAATTGCGAGTCGGTGCGATTCGCAAAATCGGATGCAGTACGGTGTCTCAGACACCGACTGCGAGTCGCTATGGGGTCGCAAAGACCCACCTCATTATTATTAATGAGGTGGGTCGCATTTTGCGACCCCATAGCGAGTCCCTGCACTCACAGGGATGGTGGCCTGCTGAAGTCAGCAGACCTCCATGTCTGTGACTGCTTTTTAAATAAAGCAGTTTTTTATTTTTATTTTGCAGCCCGTTTTCCTTAAAGGTAAACGAGTTGCAAAATAAAAAAAATAAGGAAACCATTTGGTCCACTGCCTGCTCTGAAAAACCCTTTTTGGCAACATTCACAAAGGGGAAGGGGTCCCCTGGGGACCCCTTCCCTTTTGCGAATGGGTTACCACCAGTGTGACGCTGGTGGTAACTGTGAATTGCTTTGTGACCGCATTCGCCGTCACAAAGCAATTTAGCATAGCGATGCGAGTCGCAAATAGGAAGGGGACACCCCTTCCTATTTGCGAGTCGCATTCACAATTTGCGAGTCGGTACCGACATCTGGCCCTAAGATCTTTGAAATGGAAATTTAGGTCAGTGAGGCGAATGTAGTTGCAGGAGGTGAGTGCGTTGGGGGGCTATGAAGTCGATAATGGCTTTGCTGGATGCTGGGCGTGGGCCAGGTAGTCTGTATATGAGGGCAGCACGGGTGGTGGCCTTATTGGTGGTGTGCACTTCTAAGTGAAGGCGCTCCATGACAGGGGTGAATTCCTGCATGTTTATCATCTGTCAGAGGGTGGTCTTGTGGGCGATGGCTATCCTGCCTCCTGGTCTGAATGGATGGTCCTTGTGTAGTCTCTGGGGATGGCAATGGCCATGTCCGGTCTGCATGTTGTGTTAGTCCATATCTCAGTGAAAAAAGCGATGTCCAGGCGAGTGGTGTCTATCAGGTCCCAAATCTACAGGGTGTGTTTGTACAGGGAGCAAACGTTAAGGAGGATGCACTTGAGGTGGTCTGGAAGTGGTTCTGGCACTGTGAGGTGAGGCGTTTGGTGTGCAGAGAAGGTGAGGTGGCGGCAGGAGAAATGTCCGTGGATGTTCTTGGGGGAAGCCGGGTGACAGGTGCTCTGGCGTCCAGGGTTCAGAGCATGGAGGGTCCTGGCGTCGTACCGGTGGGTGGTGGGAGATCTAGGGTCCGTGACACTGGGTGCAGTCCAACCGCGGACAGGCGCGCATGGGCTTGCCTTTGGCTGCCATTGGCGCGCCCACTGCGCGGCCACCCAACGGCCACCCTTAAGAAGGGGAGGGGGGAATTGGTCAGCTGGGAGGCAGAAGGGCGGGAAGCGATATGAGGGCAGACTGCAGGGGCAACAGCGGCAGGGAGCGGGGAAAGCTCAGGAGCAGAAAGAGGGTGAAAGGAGAGAGAAAGAGACAAAAAAGGCAAACCTACAGAAAAAAAGAATGAAAAGAGATAAAAGGGAGACAGACTTGACAGATGCAGACTGCCAATAGGCCACCAGGGATGAGGTGCAGGCGGGTGCCTGCAGGTGGTGACAGGCCTCAAACACAGAGCCAGCAGACTCTGTGAGGAGACAAGCAGCAGCAGCAGCAGTGGCCACGCAGGAGGGAACGACAGACGCTCTCTAAAAGGTCAGTGAAAGTCACCCCTCACTGAGCAGCGGCCACCCTTCAGAAGGGGAGGGTGTGGTGGGAATTGGCAAGTTATGTATACGGACACGTTGATGACTGCAAATCAAAGAGGGCAACATTCCCTCATCAACACATACAGAAGAATGCACATTCTATGGAACTTTAAATTTGCACCAACGCTCAGTTGAAAGACTTGCTAACTGTGCACAAACTCAGTTGTTTGAGAACCTGCAGGAGCTAGACAGCTACTGTCTCTTTAAGGGATGCATGTTTCGTATAGATACAAAAAGGTGAAAGCATGTTTGCTTTCTGAGACTGTGTGAGTTTTGCTTGCTTACAGGTGCAATACCATAGGCAATGCAATGCCTACAAACCAGGTGAATGTATGTATTTGCTATTTGTATAGTGCAAATCTAGCCAAAAAGGTCAGCGGAGTGCTGTACAGAGCCAAAGATAGGCATACAATCAATGAGTGATCGGAGCGGTATATGGTATTGGATTGTTATTGCAGTATGATGTAGTGTTAATTAGAGAGGTGAGTGTTTAACTCTTTCCTTGAACGGACCTGGAACAGCGATGGGGGCGGCCCTGATGAATAAGGGGATGTTGTTGCATAGATGGGAAATATCTGCTGCCTTGTTTCTTTTTACACTTATTTTTCTTCATTCTGATGTGGCCAGCCTGCTGGTGTGCAAAAAGCAACAACTGATGGTGAGCCTGTCTGCAGGATAAGCCAGTGTGATGGTCTTGATGACTTTGTAAATGTTGCAGGTGATTTTGAAGATGATGTGAGCTGGTAAGGGGATCCAACAAAGTTCCATCTCAATGGGGGTCATGTGATGTTATTTCACCTGGCCCTGGATAAGACATGCTGTATCAAGTAGGAATTCCTTAGGGGTGTCAGTATGGAGTCTGGGAGGCCATGGAGCATAGCCTCCAAGATTCCTCCACCTACTATTATCCAGATGTAAGAGTACAAGGGCTTGTTATGTTAAGTTATATTGTGTTATATTGATTTGTATAATGCACTAATCACCCAAGAGTGTATTCAGGTACTTGGGCATGTATGTAGGTGTGTGGTCCCGAAGGTCCTTATACGACGAGCCAGGTCTTCAGCTTCTTGCAGAACTAAAAAAGTGTGTCGGAGGCTCTGATTTGTTAAGGGAGGTTGTTCCATGTCTTGGGTGCGACGTAGGACAATGAGCGACCTCCAGTTTTGCTTTTGTAGATGCAGGGAGTGTGTGCGAGTGAGGCAGAGCATAGGTGTCTTGTGGGTTGGCAAAAGTGTATGTGGCTGTTCAGGTATTCTGGACCTGTGCTGGGTACAGCTTTGTATGTGGACATAGAAAGTTTGAATTGGCTGTGCTTGTGAACGGGGAACCATTGAAACTTCCTGAGGTGCGGTGTGATGTGAGTGCATCATGGAAGGTTGAGTGTGAGTCTTGCAACGGTGTTCTGGATAGTCTGGAGTCTTGTTTGGCGATTTCAGCACAGAGAGTGTTGCTGTAGTCTAGCCTGCTGGTGATGAGCGCTAGGGTGACGGTCCATCTGGTGTTCTGAGGCAACCATTTGAAGATCATTTGCAGCGTGCATAGGATGTGGAAGCAGGGTGTGCACACTGTGTTGACTTGAGCTGTCATGTTGAGCTTGTCTTCTAGGATGATACCAAGATTTATTGATTGGGCTGTGGGTGTTGGTCCTAGCTCCAATGGCCACTGGGTGGAGTCCCATGGGGAGGTCGTGTAGCCTAAAGCCAGTACTTCTCTCTTGTCAGAGTTGAACTTCAGGCATTTGGTTTGCATCTAGTCTGTTGCCCTGGTCATGCAGTTGGTGAAGTTGGTTCTGGTGGTAGTTGTCTTGCCCATCAGAGAGGGATTGGTTGGGTGTCATTTCCGTAGGAGATAACAGTGATGTCTTGTGATTGGATGATGTGGATGAGTGGTGTTGAAAAGGGTGAGGCTGAGGGAGGATCCCTGCGGGACTCCGCTTATCAGTTTCTGGTGAAGGGTGGCAATCTGACCCTGTAAGTTCTTCCCAAAGATCCATTTGAGAGTGTATCCTTGTATGCCATTCTCATGGAGTCTTTTGATGAACGTCATTAGTGGCCATGATGAGTGATGTTTCAGTGCTTTTGTTGTTTCTGAATCCTGATTGAGTATTGTGTAAAAGATGGTGAAGTTCGAGGTGGGTTGTGAGTTGCTGCTTGTTGATTGCCTTTTCAATCACTTTGTCTGGGTAGGGGAGCAGGGAGATAGGTCAGCAGTTACTCAGTTGTTTAGGGTTAGCTATGGTCTTCTTGAGGAGGGTATTGATTTCTGCAAGTTTCTATTCATCTGGGAAAGTAGCAGTCGTGATGTAGGTGTTGATGATGTGGGTAAGGCTGGTGTTGATTGGTGATATTCTGAGGTTGTAGATGTGGTGGAGGGATGAGCCAGTTGAGTTCCCTGAGTGAATGATACTCATGACTGCCGCTGTGTTTCTTCTGGTGAGGGTTGTTAATTCGGTCAGGTGATAGGTTAGCAATAAATTCTCTGGAGTTGAGTTGGTATGCAAAGTTGCTGTAGATGTATGTGATTTTGCTGTAGAAGAAGTCTGATAAGTTGTTGCAGAGTTGTTGGGAGTAAGTGTTGTTGACAGTGGCTGAGGGTGAGGTGAAATGCTTGATGATCAAGAAGATCTCAGTGGCTGTTGGAGCTTCCTTGATGCGGACCACTAGTGCTTTTTTGTTTGTGTCTCTTATTTGATGGTGATCGCATTTGAGTGCAGCCTTGTATGTAGTTCTGTCAGTGGTGTCATGGCTGGCTCTCCATTTAATTTGTAGCTGTTTACAGCGTTGTTTGGTGTCCCTGAGGTCTTTTGTGCACCAACTGGCCTGCTTGTTTGACCTACTAAGCTTTTTGGGTTTGATGGGTGTTAGGAATAGGGTTTCTGGTTGATTAGGGTATGTACCTAAGCCAGGCAGAACCCACAACTCTAGTCAGGGCAAGTCAGATACACAAACTAAATTAACCTGTGCTCACCCTCTGGTAGCTTGGCACAGAATAGGCAGGCTTAACTTACAAGGTCTCGTGTAAAGTATTTGTTCAATCCCCACACTCAGTAACCCAATATAACCCCCACAAAAAAGACTCCACACAATGTTAGAAAAAAAATAGATAGCCTTTTTTAGGTTTAAAAAAGATCGATATGATAATCATCTAATTATCAGGGCTTAAAATACAGGCCCTCATTCTAAGTCTGGCGGGCGGCGGAGGCCGCCCGCCAGACTTCCTCCCTCCAGAATACCGCACCGCGGTCGTTAGACCGCTGCGGCTATTCTTAGTTTTACACTGGGCTGGCGGGCGACCGCCAAAAGGCCGCCCGCCAGCCCAGTGTAAAACCCCCTTCCCACGAGGAAGCCGGCGGAGTGGGAAGGTGCGACGGGTGCAGTGGCACCCGTCGCGTATTTCAGTGTCTGCAATGCAGACACTGAAATACAAAGTGGGGCCCTCTTACGGGGGCCCCTGCAGTGCCCATGCCATTGGCATGGGCACTGCAGGGGCCCCCAGGGGCCCCACGACAACCCATACCGCCATCCTGTTCCTGGCGGGAGAACCGCCAGGAACAGGATGGCGGTATGGGCTGTCAGAATCCCCCGTGGCGGCGCAGCAAGCTGCGCTGCCACGGGGGATTCCCAGGGCAGTGGAAAACCAGCGGGAGACCGCCGGTTTTCCGCATCTGACCGCGGCCAAACCACCGCGGTCAGAATGCCCTGCGGGGCACCGCCAGCCTGTTGGCGGTGCTCCCGCCGACCCTGGCCCCGGCGGTCAAGGACCGCCGGGGTCAGAATCACCCCCACAGAGTTTTGTAATGTTACCATAAGCAGAGTGCTTTCAGCACAGCCACGTGGTTTGAAATATGTGGAGGCGCTTTGCCTCAGGTTAATATGGTAGTTTCCCGGTCGTGCTCTCCTCAATCGAGCTGCCAGGAATGGTGTCTGTAAAGGGGCTCAACTTCCTTCCCTGCGGGAAGAAATGCTGGTACGGGTGTTGATGCGGGGAGAAGGGAACAGATGAAGGGCTCCTTTGGTTGAGCCTAGTCCTCAGACTCGCAGGACCAGGTAAGTGACCGTCGATGAGGGGGATCACTGCTGCGGAGTCAGCCTACCGATGAGGACGGGGCAGCTTCCTCGATGTAGGCGGCCTCCCAGGGCACCAAGCTGTTGGATTGGGGCGCAAGCTCTGAGAGCTTTTCCACCAGCGGGAGTTGATTTTGTGTGTGGCGCTTGCAGGTTCTAGGACATGGCTGCTACTCTGGTAGCCACTGCCGGGCTTGCGTCGTTGTCCCTGTAGTCTCCTGGCAGCAGGAACCAGACACAGCGGGCCAGAGGGGATGATCTCCTGCAGCAACCTCATCCACAGAATGGTGGGGTGCAAAGCAGAGAGGGTTTTCCACAGAGAGTGATGGCTCTTTGGGCGGGGAAAACAGTGAAAAATGCCAAGTATGCTGATCGAAGGCGAATCTCAGCGGTTCCTGACGCCAGGCGGTTCCTGACGCCAGCCGGTCACAGTCCTTGGGAAAACAGAGCATGCCGGGAAGTCAGGGCATGTCAGCAAGGCCCTGGAGACACTCTGGTGTTGGGTTGGTAGTTAAATATGCGAGGCAGAGGTCAGGAGGCAACAGGACAACTCAGCACGACAGGGCAGCGATTTTGGGAACAGTGAGAACAGAGCACTGGCAATCCTTTTGGCGCAGCAGTATTTACTCCAGGTAGAGTTCCTTCTGAGTCCAGTAGCGATCTGAAGAGTGGATCAAGAGACCCTCTACTTATACAGGAAAGTGCCTTTGCCCGGGGGATGACTGCAAAATAACTCTTATGAAGTGCATAGGTCCCTCTTTCAAGTCAGTCTTGGCTCCAGACAACCAGTGGGAGGTAACCAGCCCCCTTGGTATGAACCCCAGCCCTTACCGTTTGAGATGTAAGTGTGAGCTGAGAAGCCTTTATTGTGTGTGTCTGAAGGGAATGTACAAGTGGAACCATCAACCAACCTAAACCAGACGTGTGTAGGAGAGAGGTTGTGCGTTCATAGGGCAGTGAGTAGAGAGAAATGGCCACTTTCTAAAAGTGGCACATCCAAAATAGTAGTAATAAATCGGACCTTACTAGTATTGAGGGTTTATTGTTACCATTCCAATGGTATTAAACATGACTCAGCCACCTCTCTCAGATCAGGAATTACAACTTAAAGGCATTATAAGGAATTCCTAATGCTGGCTATGAGAGGAGTAGACTCCACAGTGATGAAAAACTACTTGAGGGTTTTTTCATTACCAGGACACGAAAACTGGAAAGTATATGTCCTGCTTTTTTACTTACTTGGCACCCTGCCCTATGGGTTCTCTGGGGCCTACCTGAGGGGTGACTTATATGAAAGAAAAGGGGAGTGGAGTGCTTGGCAATAGGTTTGAAATGCGAGTCGGGTGGCAGTGGAACTGTACACACAGGCTCTGCAGTGGCAGGCCTAAGGCGTGTTTACAGGGCTATTTAAGTGAGTGGCACAATCAGTGCTGCAGACCCACTAGTAGCATTTAATATACAGGCATGGGCATATGACATACCACTCTGCAAGGGACTTATAGGTAAATTAAATATGCCAATTGTGGATACACCAATGTTACTATGTTTTTATGGGAGAAGCCCATGCATGTCAGCACTGGTTAGCAGTGGTAAGGTGTTCAGAGTCCTAAGGCCAACAAGAAGGTACAGCAACACAACAGGAGGCAAAGGCAAAAAGTCTGGGGTAAGACCACCCTAAGGATGCCAAGCCTAATAATGGGTATAAGGGAGTTTGTGCATTTGTTGAGGTTGTTGCGATCGTTGTTGATATTGCCTGTGGGAATTGGCTGATCCATGCCGAGAGTGCTGACCCAGTCTGCTTATGTAATTTTACCCCAGCTGTGGCTTGGAATGCTGGACCTGGTAGGGGTGTTGACTTGAGGTGTGTTGATTTGGAAGTGAATGATAGAGTGGTCGGTCCATATAGGCGTCGTGGTGGAGATGTATTTGATGCTGTTGCTTGTGGTGAAGATTGAGATCTGTGCTGGTTCTGGGTTTGAACATAATTTCTGAAGTTGCTTACTGGAAGCCATAGGTTCTGATGATGTACTTCCTGAATGAGCCCCATAAAATGAAAATGGAATCAAAGTTCTGTGCTTCGCAATGTGGATTCTTACTGTCAGCTTGCAGAGCTGCTCTTGTCACTAGAGTCTAGCTGACCTATTATAGTGCATCTACTGAAGAGCATATTTCTTAAAGAACTGCTTTCTGACATTGCAATCTGGGAGTGATAGGAGAGGTGATCGGATAGGTCAATGCATGGGCCGCTTTTTATTTGCTTGTGGGCCTTTTTTCTGGTCGACTGGGCTAGTTTTGCTGTTGATTTCCATGGCATTACCACAAAAATTGACTGCAACAAGTATAAATGCATGCAGTTTCCCATACCTTGCAGACACCTCTACAGTGTCTCATTACAAGTTCAAAACTGCTAACATTTTTAGCTATCTGATTAGCTAATGGAGGCCACTTTTATTCCCAGGCCTATTTTCTGTCCAAGTACGACCCTCCTTCCTGGGAAGCTGAGGTACCATATTATTGGTTCAGGATTATGTGACTAGCGGCTTCCATTCAATCAAATGCTACAAAGACAAGGCCTTTTTGAAAATTGTTGCACCTGTTGTAGTGATATTTCTTTTTGATTCAACATACTCCATTTGTGTCTTATCAAACTTTGGGACATTGGGACATTTAGAGACTATACCTCAGATGTTGCCTCCAGTTCTAGATGGCCTAACTGGAGATTTGCATCAAATGCCTGATATTTTCTCTGGAGTATTGTGTCCTCTTCTGCATGATCTAGAACATCACAACTACTTGTATCAAACCTAGATGTGGTCTCCTTCCAATTTCTGAGGCCAAATTAAGTGTTTGGTGTGTGGTTCAGGTAGCCACTTGTGGTATATTGTGTCTAGTTCTGATGGCCACATCTGTAGTTTCACATCCAAATCAGGGGGCCACCTCTAGCATACTGTGCTGAGTTCTGGAGGTGTAATTCATAGTAGTTCGTTCATTTGACATCTTTTGGGTAGTTTTTGCTTTTTCAAATACTATCTGTAGTTCAATCGGTTCTGAAAGCCAGCTCTAACAGAGTGTGCCAGGTTCTATAGCCATCTTTTAGAGTAGATGTGTTTTCACATCTGTAAGCCACATTATGGTGTTGCGTCCAGTTCTGGAGGCCTCATCTAGAGTCTTTTGGTATCTTCACTTAAATTATAATAATAATTATAATAAATAGGAATCACTATTATCATCATAATAACTTGCTTCTGCATAGCTCTTCAAACTGCACTTCTGCCACTTCTCAGCAATGTAAATGTCAATTTTATTTAATTTAATGATATTCAGTTTACGAGCCTTGGAACTATAGAGAGGAAGGTTGAGTCTGACTTGCTGAGATCCTTAAATCACTGAAGATAGTAGAGACTCTCAGATGCCCGGCTGGCTTGGAGTAAAGTGTCCACGTCTGAAGGCCTCAATTGTAGCATTGCATCTCATACTGGTGCTCACTTCTTGATATTATCCAGTTCTGGAGCCCCCCCAATTCTTGTCCAGTTCTAGAGGCACACTATAATGCACATTCTCAGTTTGTGTGAGGGGCATACTAAGATATGTTCTAGAAGCTCACAGTATGCATACTTTATACAGTTCTGGCATACTCTCTTTGGCATACCTTATACACTTTTGTAGACTGCATTAATAACCCTAGTACAGTTCTGAAGGAAATATCCATTTTATTGTGTCCAATTCTTGAGACGACATCAAGAATCCTGTTGTGGAGTCCCCATCTTGAGATTTTGTGACCAGGTCTGTGTGCCATCCTCTAAACTAATGTGCTTACCTCTGTAGCTCTCTTCTGGATTATGTCCACTTCTGGAACTCTCTTAGTTATTTTGTTCAATTCTGGACATCTTATTTGAACTATGGTGCCAGCTCTGGAACACTCATCTGTAGTATTGTCAATAACCTGAGCCTTGGCTGGAGTTCTATATGTAGTTCAAGATGTTTTGCCTGGTGTATTGCTACAAATATCAACAGACATCTTTGTCATATTGTGGCCAGCTCTGTAGGACATATAAAGCATGTTAACTGGAATCTGGAGGCCACATAGCATATTGGGCCCTATTCACAAACCCAGGTTTGGTCCTAAACATAAGTTTATAACCAAATGTACCTTTTAACGTCTGGCAGGAATTCAATAAGTATTCCCGACAGGCAAAATCCCACTTAAGTTTCAGGAGATTTCCACCATTAGTGCGGAGCTCTATGTAACTGTAAATCCCACTCAAGGGGTTGGAATATGGACATTTAGGGCATTCCAAGACATGGCTAGATGTGGAGGTTTGGGACCACCCACAAACAATTATGTTTATGGTGATTACAAACTTGTCTTACTCTTCTTTAGCGCTGGAAACTGTTGGATATTTACTCGAGCACAGTGTTGGCATAAATTGCTTTCTTTGGGGTGAGAAGAAGGAGTCACCCACAGCTTAGGCGAGGGTGTAGGGAAAGGGGTTTCTCCATTGGGAAATTTTTTCCCAGTAAAGAAAAAAAAAACGAAATGTGCATTTGATTAGGGTATCATATCCCACTGTGTGGAGATCTCAGCTATGGAGAATTCTGCTTGGTGGAAATTGGATCCTTGATGGCACTGTCATAAGACTTTTCCAGGAATCTCCATGGAAAACTGCGCCTGGCACAGCTTTCCGTGTGGATTCTTGGGTGTTCATGGGAATTTTTGTGATTCCAAGAAATTAGAAAATCTACACAAAAATGTAAATCTGAGTGTATATTGACTACTTTCATTTTGAATTGAGCTCAATGTTTTTAGTTCCTGAGCCCTCAATCGATTATCATGTCTAGTTTTGGAGGCTTCTTCTGGAGTTTGTATCCAGTTCTGGTGCTTTGAGTTGTAGCATTTTATCTAGTTCTGAAAGATTCATGTGGGGTGTTGTATCAAGTTCTGGAAGCCTTCTCTTTACATTGTATTGAGGTATGAGGGCCTAATTTGGACTATTGTGGTCAATTTTAATTCTAGAGGTCATACATTAAATAGTTTCTATTTCTGTAGTACCAATGTTGGGATGTAAAAAACCTTTGCATGGTGATGGACCTGCACCCCGGCACAAAATGCCCCAACTTTAAGGATGTCTGAATCTCTGTTGCTGATATTAGTTGTCATCGGTAAACACGAATCATGCATGTACACCATGACATATGCCCGTCTCATAAGTTGCAGTCTTCTTAGACTGGAAGGGGTGCCCAAAGTGCACTCCTTAAGTGGTGAAAGGCTTCTACCTTTCCCTTGAGATAAGCAGCACAAGTGAGTGGTGGCAGCATACCATGTGGTGTTCAGTGGGAGTTAACAGGTCCTTTTTACCTATGTCATAGGCTCACTTATTTAAAGTTATGCTGCTGTATGCTTAACTCACCCTTGGCCTACATTGGGTTTGTTTGTAGTGCTGTGCAGTACATGTGTAGTATGGATGTGCAGGGTGTATGTGTGCCTGTGAATGGTACAATACAGGGATAATGCAGTTCTGTGCAATGAGTGTATATAATATGTGTCTATGATGTGTGCCTACAAATGGTACAATAAATAAAGGATGTAGTGCTGTGCAGCGTATGAATACAATGTGCATGTGCTGGGTGTATGTGTGCCTGTGAATAGTACAATTCATGGAAGACTCTAGGTTCCATTTTGGGAGACCCAGGGCAGAATGGAGAAACATGGGGACGGGAGGTAGAGGAATCCCCCAGACAGATTTCAGTATTGCTGCATTTCGGTAAGCTGAGTGTAGCACACTGGAGAAAGGGAGAACCAGGCTCTTCAGTACAATTCAGAGGGAGCTTTTTGATGTAGAGAAAGAGGTCACTGGAAAGGGGCGTGAACATATCTCAGTAAGTAGTTGGGTCTGATATGAGAATCATGAAGAGTAGGGCTAAAGCTCTGGGGTAACCTTTTGATACACATAACAGTGTGGCTGACATCCAGGTGTGAACCTTTTGTCACTTCCATGGCCTGTGTCATGGAGTATCAGATTTGGAGTCACTCCTGCTTTGACCAACTGCTTTCAGGACGAAAGGAGAAATGAGGAGAGGCACTCAGAGGTCTGCTACTCTCCCTTCTGAGTTGGGGGATATCACCCAGGGAATCCAAAAACACCTTCCCTTGGAGCTTGGAGCACTGTGCCCTGCTTGCTTGCTTGCTAAGACAAGTGTGCCAAGTGGACCCCCTAGCAAGGTGTGACGAGATAGCTCCTGCACCTATCGGGTCATTAGTCGTATGCTTAGAAAAGTCAGCGGCACCCGTATGCCAGAACAGGGTCACTGTGAAGTGAGCATTGACTGTTGCTGCACCGAATGGGCCATCGCCTATGTGGAGACATCAAGAGGAAAATGCCTCAAGCTGTGCAGTTGAGCCTAGTAGCTCCTGATTACCCTGTGACCCTCTGAATCGGGTTCCAACACCATGTTTGAAATGTTTTGTGTATTTCTGAAAGACACATCTGGATTTTTTTTTAAGTAGCTGTTTATTTACAAATGTGTGTGTGTTCGTGTGCTTGCATGGATCAGTACACCAGGGGATGTGTGAATGAGTGTGTAAGTGGATGGGAAAGTGTGATTGAGTATATGGGAGAGTATGGAAGTGCATATAGGTGAAGAGATTTGTGAGCTGGAGGTTGGATGGAGAGATAGATAGATGGGTGAGTGAGCAAAAAGATTCGTGAGTTAGTGCATGAGGTCAATGGATAAATAGATTTGCAACATATTGAGTGAACCATTCAATGAGTAATCGGATTTTTGCCTAATGGGTGAATCTGTGTGTGTGTTTATGTAGGTAGATATATGGGTGAATGGATGGCTATCAATTAATTGGGTGGATGAATGAGTACACTGGATGGATGAAGCGTGATAGATATATTGGTAGACACATGAGTGAGAGTAAGGGTAATTAAATGGCCTTTATGATTTATTGGAAGACAAAGTGGACAGAAAAGCAGAAAGGTGAACGTGGATGGTAAATGCAGTGGTAAAGTGGTAGATGCCTGCATAAGTGGGAAAATAAAATGTGGATAGATGGATTAATGATTGAGTAGGTGGAGTATTGGGTAAATGGGTGGTTTAAAGGGTCAGTGAATGGATAGGTTTTAGTCTGTTTCCAATTAGAGGAGTGGACTAAAGATCAAATGTGCTGCGGCAGCAGCAGCAGACAGCTATGCTCTGAAATAAAACAGGATCTTCAAGGACAATGAAGCAAATTGGCATGTCAAACCCCTGACACACTGTTGTCTCAATCTATAAATATTTTGTCAGTTTTCTCTTGTTAAGGATTCTTATTCTCAAATATGCTAATTCATTCTAACTGTGGTTTCTGTGTTTTGCCGTTGCGAATCCTATGCTGCACATGGTGGCTGCTGTGAAAGTGGGAGGCAGTCTGTAATCTGCACACAACTGAAGAGAAGCTTGCACATCAAAGGGCACACGTTCAGCTGCCTTGCTCCCAGGCATGACATGCAGGGAGGAAAATCTCTGAGCTACAACCAGCTGTCTACTGCTCACTGCCACAACCCCAGTTGTGTAAGTGTAGCAGTCCATTGCCTCCATTTCTCTGGTGGTACCAGCTGCGCAGAGCAGCACTAAGTCCTGCAGCACCGTCAGCACGCGTGGGCTCCCAGGAGATCCAGTCCGAGCTAGAGCACCAAGTCCTCCAGCACTGTGAGCACGCACAAACTCCCAGCAAATCCAGTGCGACTTAGAGCCCTAAGTCCTGCAGTACCATCAGCAGCATGAGTCCTGCAGCACTGTCAGAAGGCACAAGCGCCCAGATCATGAGTTCCCAGAAGATCAGGTGCGAGTTAGACCAAGTCCCACAATACCATCACATGAGAGCTCCCAACAGATCCAGTGCAAGTTAGACCACCAAGTCCCACAATACCATCACACGAGAGCTCCCAACAGATCCAGTGCAAGTTAGACCACCAAGTCCCGCAGCACCGTCAGCAGGCACAAGCTCCAAGATCATGAGTTCCCAGAAGATCCAGTGCGAGTTAGACCACCAAGTCCCACAATACCATCACACGAGAGCTCCCAACAGATCCAGTGCAAGTTAGACCACCAAGTCCCGCAGCACCGTCAGCAGGCACAAGCTCCAAGATCATGAGTTCCCAGAAGATCCAGTGCGAGTTAGACCACCAAGTCCCACACTACCATCACACGAGAGCTCCCAACAGATCCAGTGCAAGTTAGACCACCAAGTCCCGCAGCACCGTCAGCAGGCACAAGCTCCAAGATCATGAGTTCCCAGAAGATCCAGTGCGAGTTAGAGCACCAAGTCCTGCAGCACTGTCAGCACGCACGAGCTCCCAGCAGATCCAGTGTGAGTTAGAGCACCAAGTCCCCCACACTGCCAGCACGCACAAACTCCCAGCAGATCAAGTGCGACTTAGAGCCCTAAGTCCTGCAGAACCATCATCAGCATGAGCCCTCAGCATCTCCTGTGCTGTTGCCCAATATGCGCACCAAACTTTTCCAGCTACTACCTATTCCTACGGAAAGAACACTAACAAGCATACATGGACATGTACGCAGCATTGGGTGTTTCAGTGGCATGAGAAGGTCGAATCCCTGTAGATGTGTGGAACACTCACACACTGCGATTTCAGGCGGGCCCATTCTTCGCATCAGTGTGCTCCTGACGGTTAAGTTCCGTCCTGGATTCATGAACCAAAACAGCCAACTGCGGGGACTGTGAAATTGACTTAAATCTCTGGAAAAGGGAGCCAGCGATCACGACTCAACAGAAAGCAGAGAAATTGCAATGGAAATGCTGGCGAATAGACCAGGAGACTGTGACATCAGTTGATTTGCACAGAAAGCCCAATAAAGTTTCTCTTGGGGAAATGAATGTAAAGTGAAATTAGTCATTAAACTGTTGAATTCCCTATGTCAAAGGAAAAGTAATGTATGCGTTGCGTTCATTTGTTTTACATATGTTCTGTAGTCCTAGGATTAAGCAAATTGATGTATGGTTCTGATCTAAAAGAATCATTCTACATGGGCCCCGTGAGTATATTGCGCAATAGCCACTGAGATGTACAAAAATTATCTGTATCCATTTTTCCCATGCCTCTGGAAATGGGTCGCTAGGTGTCTGTGTTTGATCTCTCTACAGTTTCTTTGAACAAATCCAAAAGGCCTTAACTGAGCTTCTGCAAACATATCAGCCTCCTCCTTAATGCTTCGGTAAACAAAGGGAAAGGTCTTTCTAACGACCCATAAGCACAGGTTCCTTGTATCTTCAGCAATGCTGCCCATGAGCGTTTCTGTTATAATCATGTCTCATTTTCCTAAAGCTTCTACAAACATTATCCATGAACTTTCTTGTAGCTTTATGACAGAAGTAATCGATCATCCATGACAACGTTTTGTCAGCAATTCTGTTAAAAAGTATACAAGAGGCCTCCCCACTTTTGTAAAAGACGACCCCTGACACTGCAAATAGGAATTTGTATCTGCAACACTGTTAGCACTAATTGTTAACATTAAATGAAGGTTTCCTCTAAGTGGTTTCAAATTTAAGTTAAAAGAGCTCTAACTTTGGAGACGTGCGGCTTACTCAGCACTACATTTATTATTCAAACGCTTCTGCTGATCCTCTTTACACATAACAGAGATACTCTTAGCAATTATAGCTTATTTAGAGTATTTCTGATTTTACTCCATCCCATCATGTCACCACAAGATGTACTCCCCTGTCCCGGGGGGGATACAACCTGCCACATTTCGAGCTCTGGTGCACTGGTAGTTTTTCCAGCACGTGGCTTTAATCCGATTCCCAATTAGTTGCCACCAAGCTTGCCCCTGACAGACCAAAACAGGACGGAAAATGATGTCAGAACCACTGCCCACAATGTGACCGATGGTACAGTGTCATGCGGATTGTGGGGGGAAGCTTTCCAATGGTGGAGCAAGTGGAGGCTCTGTCACTGGAAACATGGCAGCTCCTCTAACTTTAAATAGTGTGGGGGAACAGGGTGTCTGGGTGACAGGGTGTTCCATCACATTTGTGGTGGACCCCATCTGCCAAATTCTCAACGAGCTCCTTGGACTGTAAACGTGTATCGCTTTTTTTTCCTTAGCACACCTATTAAGTATTTGTTTTCTGATCCCTGATAGGAATCTTAACTCTGAGATGTGTTCCAAGTACTGCACCCTGCTGTTCCCCTTGAAAGATGTTGGCAATTCAGACCTGACCAGTTTATTTTGGAAAAGGTTTTAAAATAAGCAGACATTAAGAATGCTGATTCTGCATAATATGCCCAATTTGCAAGTATAAAAACTTAAAAGGTATTTACCACATCCCCAAGGGTTACTGTATTTTAACACGTGAGTTAAATATCTCACCCTATTCGGCACACTGGTAAGCAGGGCCTTTGTCATTTTCTTCTAGCTTTGTAAACATATTAGACCTTTCCCAGCAATACTCTAAATATATATAGCTGAGGTCTACTTAACATTCCTGTAAGCGTACATGGCCTCTACTCTATTTCAGTGCAGTTGTTTGCCTCTTGCAGGGAAATTGGTGCAATCTGCAGGACGGAGTTTCCTCTCCTTCCATCGTTAGTTCATATTTTCAATGTGAACAAGTCTGCTTTAGTTCTCGAGGAGTGACATCTGCTCTCTGCTCTTTGTCGAGTAAGGACTGTATGAAAGATTCATTAAACGTGCTAGCGGCTTGTGCGCCAGTATATCTCATAGCAAGAGGCAGTGTCTTCTCATGGGGCACACAACTGAGCAGACTCCTCCGGAAGTCTTTTCATATCAGAGGATTTTAGTGCTTCTTTAAATCCCCATTTCTTGAGAATATCGCCTTATTTTAACGCGGCCTCTCCTCGGAGAATTCAATAGACACATCACACGTTTCCATAGCCACATAGAAGTATATATTAGATGTTGCTTTGGAGCCTGGACAAACATGATCTATTTATTTCCTTGATGCTCGTACTCACATATACCACGTTCTTTCCGAAAGTATCATTCAGTTTGCACCAAATTTTATTTCTATATTCAAATGTACTTTGCGTAGGATAGACTAACCTTGAAACTGTCAGTAACCATTCCGAGTCTCACAGTCACAATTAAAGCAAAGGGGTGAACAATACAAATTGAAAAGAAAGTGATTTAAATATATCAGCCTTCATTGGATAAGAGGGTTGGCCGACATTTCTAAAGACAAACATGGAAAGCTTTATTGCTATGCAGAATATTTAAAAGTACAAAGTGGGTTTCTCTTTTTCTTGGTCTTTGCCTTTGACTGAGCTGGTCATCTAGGCACTATGCTAGTGCGTGCAATATGGTGACAGCAGCACGGAACAATAATCCCCAATGGCCATATATTAATCAATGCTTTGTTATTAGCGACCACAAGGAATTTACTCAATCTGTTCTTATTTTATTTTTAGGTTATTTGCATCTTACTTATAGTAATAGCACCATCGCAAACACATATGTGACATAACTATTACACAGTTTAGGAAAACAACATAGAAAGAAATCTATGATGTATTTACATATATATATATAGTAGTTAGGGTTACCAGAGACAGAAATTCCTCAGATTTTTCACCATTATTAACTTTGGCCCATTTGACGAATCTCCATGAATTTTGTAGACTTAGGGCCTCATTACGACGCCAGGGTCGTGGTGGCGGTCTGACCGCCACAAAAGCGGTGGTCCTACTGCCACATTATGACCATGGCGGTTGCACCATGGTCGGACCACCAGCACTGCCAATTTACCTCCACAGGAGGGACTGGCTGTGCTGGCAGTCCTAATTCTCCAGGACAGAGCTGCAAGCAGCGCCACCCTGAGGATTACAACCCCCCTCTCCGCCAGCTTTTACATGGCGATAACATTGCATGTAAAGGCTGGTGGAGACAGGGTGCAGGGGGCAGACAGTGAACACCGCGATGGGTGCTTGTGCACCCTACGCACCCTAGCATTGCCACCGGCTCAATTATGAGTTGGCGTCAATGTTGTGGGATTATCCAGCTGGGCCAGCGGTCAGAAACTCTGTCTCCGCCCGTGGACCCAGCAGGAAACTCTTAATGGGGCCCGCGGAAAGTCACCCACACTGGCGGCCATCTGACTGCGGGAATTGGCGGATGGCCTTTTCCGTAAGCCAAACTCATAATGACCCCCAAAGTCTTCCTTCTACCTTGGCGGGTGATGCTAATAATCACGATGATTGGTCAAAGGGGTGCAATGCTGAAAGGGTGCTCCCAAAACGTGTTTTCCCACCAGTGCATTTCCCATAGTTCTTTGTATCTCCGTATAGCGCACAAACGACTGAATGTATTTACATGGAATTTGGCAGGATTAGACATTATGGTGCACAGATGATCCTTTTGAGTACTCAGGTAAGTATTTATTTTAATTGTAAGGCATTTTAACTTAGTGATATAAGAGGCTGTGTTTTTTCCCCATGTTTTGGGGTATATCACAGAGGTACCACAGAACATAGCGAAAAGTCATTATGTGACTGGCTAATGACTACTATAGTAAAAGTTAAAGACAGTCATGTTTTTTTTTAGGTACTTTGCCTGTGTTCTGAGGTTCGCCCTTAGATGCAGGTTAGTATTAGGTCTGATATTTTCCCTTACCTATTACCACTATTACTTTAGTAGTATTAGGTCTGATATTTTCCCCTACCTATTACCACTATTACTTTATTAAAGTGGTAATACATTACATATTTCTAAGTTTCTATATAGTTTTTAAAAAATTATAAAATAAATTAAAAAAATGTTAAACTTAAAAATATACTGTAGTACCCTATATTTTACAAATTTAGGGCCAGATGTATCAAAAAAGCCTTTTGCGATTCGGTAATAGCGATTTTTAAGTAATCGCTATTTCTGAATCGCAAAATGCTATGTATCATATTTGCGATTCGGTAATAGCGATTTCTTAAAAATCTCAAATGCTATTACCGAATCGCAAATTGCGATACCGGCCCCATTCGCACCTATGGGCCTTTAGGCCCATATTTGCAAATTTCTTTCATTTCCCAAATTGCAAATTACTAACTGGAATTCGCAAATTTGGGAAATGCAAAACCCAGGGTGCCTGCTTCACCCCAAGAATGTTTTTAAGGACATGTAAGGCACACACATGCCAAAGGGGCATGTGTGCGTTACATGTCAATTTTAAAAATGCATTTTAAAAATTTTCACATGGTTACCACCAAGTTCAACTTAGTGATAATAGCGATTCCTTAATGCCCAATTCGCATTAAGGAATTGCTTGTTACATGTGGTTTAGAAATCGCAAATAAGGATTCCTTATTTGCGATTTCTTATCTAGAGAATCGCAATTTGCGATTCTCTATATGAGCTCGCAATTTTAAGCAATCGCTATTTTAGCGATTCCTTAAATTTGCATTGCGAATGCCTTTTTCCTAAATACTGAAAGGCATTTTTGCATTTGCAAATGGCCATTTGCACCGTTTGCGAATGCAAAAATGGATGATACATCTGGCCCATAGTGTTTTGCAGTGTATTTTCCATGTTTAACATATTTAAATCTTCAGTAAAATGGTTACTGAGTAGTGCGATAATTCCTACAAATTACTGCACTACTCAACATTTGAAAAAAAAAAAAACAATATGGTTGCCTTTTAATTTTGTAGGG
This sequence comes from Pleurodeles waltl, assembly GCF_031143425.1. Lineage (NCBI taxonomy): Eukaryota > Metazoa > Chordata > Amphibia > Caudata > Salamandridae > Pleurodeles > Pleurodeles waltl. The sequence goes on along the minus strand of NC_090446.1, from coordinate 1,325,266,483 downwards.
CGAAATATTGGTTAGCCCACACTTGGTCTGTGTTCTGGATTTTCATTGGAAATATAGTGTAGTACACTATTTTTAATTTTGCAGATCTTTATATATTTTTTTAATTTCTGTACATGTCGCAGTACTTTCTAGGTAGTACTGCGGTACTCCGCAAACGTTTTAAAAATATATCAAGTAAAAAAAATACTTTTACCTTCCTTTACATATTTACAGGAAATGACTCATCCCATCCTGTCCACTTATGAAACAGTAGTACACTATATTTACACTTAAAACTCAGAATGCAGGCTAAGGACCTGATTTAGATCTTGGTGGTAACAGTCCAGCCGTCGACTTTTTGACTGGAAACCTCTCTGCCGCTGTGATAGTCTGCTTGCTGTACTTCAGTGTTACCGGTCCTATAGAAGAAATCCCACAGACAAACCACCGTCTCTGCCAAGAAATACTGCTTACTTTGGGGGTGGGAGAGGGAAAAGGGGATGCTGGAAGGAACCCAGACACCCTTCCCACCGTGCATATTTAGGTTGCCTTACCACCAACATGCCTGAGTTGGACTGGGGAGAGAAGGGGTGAAAACTCACCTTTTTCCCCATTCCACTCCCATGTTAGACTACACACGACTGGACAACACCTACCGTCCCTGCTGCCACCTACCCGCAGAGAAAACATGTCCCCAGTTGCTGAATTCGAAGGTAGGGACTCCGCATTGCCAGGGTACGTTGGTTGGATGGGGACTGCACGGGAGTTCGGGACCGCAGCAGGCATATACATGCAACAGTAATTTTTTTAAATCACTGTGACATGCATATGTCGGGGACATGGGTGGGTCAGACACAGATGGGGACACACTGGTACACAACACATATTACACACATACACAAGTGTCATTATGGTGCCAGTATTCATTGCACATTGCCAGGGGACCTGTACTTGTCATGTTGTGCTGCAAGTTGTGTGCGTGAGTCAGTACATATATGTGTGTATGTGATTGGATGGGTGAAGGGTAGGGAGCTGAAGTGGGTGATGTAGTTGTGTCTGTATGTGTATCACTTGCATATGAGGCTGATTTTTTGTGTATATTGTGTTGCCATGTGACACATTAAGGTGAGCGTGGTTGTTGTGGGGCAAATGTTGTTGTGATTTGTGTAGATATGGGGGTGTATGTGTTTGTGTAGCTGAGTGTGTAATTGTGTTGGTTGTGTCATGTGTGGGTGCACTGTCAATGTATGTGAATGTTGTGTCGTAGATGCATGCCAATGTGTGTTTTTGGCATGCACGTGTTGTGTTGCATCAGAATGGCAATGTGTTATTGTGTGAAGGTGGTGTGTTGTGTAGTGTGTAGTGGCTGTACACATATGGCTAAGGTAGAGTGAGTGTGTGTGCGTGACACTTATGTCTCTTCCATAGCCCCTGCCATTGTTCGAAGTCCATTGGGTCCTGCCTCCGTCTCCCTCCGTCAGCAATCCGTCGCTAGTCAATCTGCTTCCAGAGCTGTAACATCTAAATACGGCAGACGGAAGACCATCGACTTGATGTTCTTCTTGGGTCCGCTGTCACCACGGCTTGGTGGTGCGACTGCCAAGATCTATATCAGCCCCTAAGTGTGGTCTAAACTGTATGGATGCTTTTTAATTTGATATAGGTGAAATATTGCTTAGACCACACTTAATCTGCATTCTGGATTTTCAGGATAAATACAGTGTAGTACACTATGGGGGTCATTATGACCCTGGCGGTTGGTGCTAATGTGGCGGTAGTACCGCCAACAGGCTGGTGGTACTTACCTCCACATTATGACAGCCAACCCACCAATGTATCACTCTGACCGCCATGGCGGTAGCAGCCGCCGGGCTGGAGATAAGAATCTCCAGCCTGGCAGCCGCCATTGTGCCGCCAACGGTATTATGTCCCTGCCTACTGCCAGAAACCATGGCGGTAGGCCCTATCAGTGACAGGGAATTCCTTCCCTGTCACTGATAGGAGGCCCCCATCCCCCCAAACCTCCCCAGACACCCCCTCTACATCCACACCCCACCAAAACACACTCCCACGCATGGAGACACACACTCATCCACACATACATACATGCATGCATACATTCATTCACACACACATCCGCACACACATCATAACATACACGCCAACACATTACCATACGTACACGCACTCACGCACATTCATCCACGCACTCACACACATTCATTCATGCACTCACACACATTCATCCACGCATGCAAACAACACTAAGCACACACTTGCATTCACACACACACGCACACATACATGCACACACACACACAACACCCCCCACCCTCCTGTCGGAGACCCGACTTACCTCGATCCAGGGGGTCTTCCAGCAGGGGATGGGACGGGGCGCTGCTACCGCCAGCAGCGCCCGCCAGCAGAACACCGCCAGGTCATATTATTTGTAATAATACCGCTGGCGGCAGTCTACTGGCGTGGTGCTGCTAGTGGTAGCAGCGCCACCTTACCGCCATCTGCCAGTATGGCCATAGCCGGATTTCTGCCCTTCTTGTTGCGGAAATCCAGCTGTGGCCATGTTATGGTGGACGGATGGTAGCCGCGACAACAGTCTTTTGGTGGACGTCGCTGCGGCGGTAGGCAGTTTTTACTGCCAATGTCTAAATGAGGGCCTCTGTTTTTAATTTTGTGCATCTTTCATTTTTTAAATTTTGTTATGTACTGTGGTATTTTCTAAGTAGTACCACTGTACTCCGCAAACTTTTTTCTAAAATAAATAAAGTAATACAACTGCTTTTACCTACTTTTACCCACTTATATAATTTGACTCATCCCTTCCTATCCATTTATAAAACAGTATTATGCTATATTTACACTTAAAATCCAGAATGCAAACTGAGGCCCTGATTTCGATCTCGGTGGATGGGTTAATCCCTCACAAACATGACAGATATCCTGTTCGCCATATTACAAGTTCCATGATAGATTATGGAACTTGTAGTACGGCGGACAGGATATCCGTCACGTTTGTGACTGAGTATCCAATCCGCCAAGATCGTAATCAGACCCTAACTGTAGTCTAAACAATATGGCTACCTTTTAATTTTGTACAGGATTGCATTACCCAATCATATACTGTTTTATTATCGTGTTGTAGCATGGTACACATCTAAGTTACTGTGGTGTACTGTGACACAATATATTACTCAGTTTTTGTGCATTATGGGCCTGATTCACAAAGGTAAACTTACACTTTTGTGTAAGTTTACTATTTTTGATATTCACAAATTAATTTTACTGCAGTATTTTTACGACTGCTGGGTCTGCACACATAAATGATAGGACTGTCCTTTCTTTTATGTGAGGAGACTCCACAGTCGTAAAGATAGTGCTCGTGAAATACCTTTGTGAATGCAAAAAACTTGCACAAATGTGTAAGATTACTTTTGTGAAACAGGCCCTATAACTTTAAAACTACTGACCAATTCAAATCTATTACAAAAAAGGACCCATTACACCCCATAATCTCCTGCACAGTTTCAGTTAAATGCGTTCAGCCATTTTACCACTCCCTGTTTAAGCAGCACTCTACGATACACCACTCCACTCCGTGAAATTTCAATCCTCTGTACCACACATCACTTCACTCAGTGACATGCCACTCCACACTGCCACTCCACTCTAGCACACTCCACTCCATTCTGACATACCATTCTACAACATGCCACTCCACTCTTCGACATCCCACTTAATTCTAAGCCACTCCATTCTACGCCTTCCACTGTAAGACACTGCACCACAAGCCACTCTATCACTTTGACATGACACATAACTCTACTGTACACATGGCACTCCACTCTAAGCCACTCCTCTCTTCTCTCCCACATGCCATTCCACTCTGTCACTCTACTCTATGCTATTGCACTCTTATTCCACTCTAAACACTCTGCTTGACATCACTCCACTCTATACCATTCCACTTTACACCCGTCAACTCTAAGCCACTCCACTGTATGCTATTCAGTTCTACCCCACTCCACTCTACTCTACACCATTCCACTCGATTCCACTAAACTGTACTCAAAAACACCCACTCCACTGTATTCCACTCAACTGTAAGCTATTACACTCTACTGCATTCTATGAAAGTTTCCACACTCTACGTCGTTCCACTCTACCAAACTGTACTCCACTCTACAGCACACCACTGTGTAACACCCTACTCCACTGTGATACTCTACAAAACCCAATGTATGCCGCTCCACCACAATTTGCTCCATTCTACTCTGAAACACTACTCCACTAATCCACTCTATGCCACTTCACTCTAAGCCACTCCACTCCACCCCACCCCACTCTATGCCACTCCACTCTACTCTATGACCCTTTCTGACACTGTACAACTCGCCACACCACTTTGACACTTTACTCCACTCTATGGCACTTTACTCCACTCTGTGCTATGCCACTCCACTGTAAACCACTGCATGCCACTCTACTGTGCAACACACCACAGTTGACACCACTCCACTCTGACACTTTACTCCACTCTATGCTACCGCATTCCACTTGACTCCACTGCACTCTACTCCACTTTACAACAGTTTATCCCACTCCACTCCACTATATGCTGCTCCACTCTGACACTGTACTCCACTTTATTGCACTCTCTGGCCACACTACTCCACTAAGTTACTCTGACACTCTACTCTAACTTACCCCACTCTACTCCACTCCTGCCCATTGTTTGCCAACACACTGTACACCAAGAAACTCTACAAAATAATATTATTCCTACCACTTCACTCAACCCTATTTCAATTTACGCCCCTGCACTGTAATGACACACCACTCTGACATGACTCTACACCACTCTACTCTACACCAGTCCACTTTATGCCACTTGACTTTACTGAACAACACTCCACTCTACTCTTTGCCACTCCATTGTACTCCACTCAACTGTACACTATTCCACTCTGACACTCTGCTATTTGACACTGCACTCTACTCCACTGTACAACAGTTCACTCCACTCTACGAAAAAACACTGAATGCCACTCCGCTGTATGGCACTCTACTGTACTCTACTCTACAATGCTCTACTAAACTCTATGACACTGTTCTCCACTCTGTTCCCCTACACTCTACTGTAGAATACTCTACTCCACGACAGGCTTTGCAACTCCCAGTATGCAACTCTACACCAATTTACTCCACTGACACACTACTCAACTGCTCCACCCTACACGATCCCATCTTTGCTACTCTATGCCACACTATGGCCCTCATTCTAACCCTGGCGGTGTAACACCGCCAGGGCAGAGGGCAGAGGAAGCACCGCCAACAGGCTGGCGGTGCTTCCTGGGCCATTCTGACCGCGGCGGTAACACCGCGGTCAGAAAAGGGGAACCAGCGGTTTCCCGCCGGTTTTCCCCTGGCCCAGGGCATCCTCCATGGCGGCGCTGCTTGCAGCGCCGCCATGGGGATTCTGACCCCCTTACCGCCAGCCTGTTCCTGGCGGTTTTCACCGCCAGGAATAGGCTGGCGGTAACGGGTGTCGTGGGGCCCCTGGGGGCCCCTGCACTGCCCATGCCACAGGCATGGGCAGTGCAGGGGCCCCCTAACAGGGCCCCACCATGATTTTCACTGTCTGCTGAGCAGACAGTGAAAATCGCGACGGGTGCCACTGCACCCGTCGCACCCCTGCAACTCCGCCGGCTCCATTCGGAGCCGGCATCCTCGTTGCAGGAGCATTTCCGCTGGGCCGGCGGGCGCTCTTTTGGAGAGCGCCCACCGGCCCAGCGGAAATGTAAGAATGGCCGCCGCAGTCTTTTGACCGCGGTGCGGTCATTTGTCGGCGGGACTTTGGCGGGCGGCCTCGGCCGCCCGCCAAAGTCTGAATTAGGCCCTATGTCACTTAAGTCTACCACATTCTAGTCTACTGTACGCCACTCTACAATACTCTAGTCCACTGTATTCTATTTTATCACACTTTTCAACCACTTTTCAACCACCTTTAACACACAACACGACTCCACGGTACCACACATCACTCCCCCCTGACACTTTACTCCACATCATGCTGCTTTATTTCACTCCATATTGTGCCACTCAACTCTGCTCTGCTGAACACCACTCTACTGTCCAACATACCACTTTGATACTTTGCTCCACTCTATACTATGGTACTCCATTCAACTCTTTTGCAGTCTATTCCATTTTACGACACTTTAACCCACTCTACACATGCCCCTCCACTCTACGATACTCTACTCCACTCTATGCAACTCCAGTCTACCACACTCTGCTACACTGTAGGCCACTTTATGACACTGCTCCATTCTGTGTCAATCTTTGACACTCTACTCCATGACACTCTAATCAATTTCCTTTATGCCACTCCACCTCACTTTTTTCTATTCTACTCTGACATACTACTCCACTGTACTTCATGCTACTCCAGTACTCCACTCTATGCCACTCCACTGTACGCCATTCTATGCCACTTAACTCTACAAAACTTTATGCCATTCCACTACACCACTCTACAACACTCTAGTGCACTGTATGTTACTATGACATACCACCCCATTCATCTCTACAAAATGCCACACCATTGTTTAACATGACACTCCACTCTGACACTCTCATCTACTCTGTTCTGACACTCTTATCCCCTCTACTCTAACAGTCCACTTGACAACACTTCACTTCACAACATTCTACTCTACCCTACTCCAGTGTATGCTACTCCACTCTGTGCCACTCTACTCCACTCTGCCATTCTACAACACTCCACTCGACAACACTCTACTCAACAGCACTTGACTCAACAACACTCTACTCAGCAACACTCCACTGTACAACACTCCTCTCTACGACACTCAAGTCTGTGACACTCCATTCCACTGTGACACTCCACCGTACTCCACGACAAACCACTTTACTCTGCACCATTCCACTTTGCAAGACTCTACTCCACTGTATGCTCCTTTACTGCATGCCACTCTACCACACTCCACTGTATGGCACTACACTGTACGACTCTCTATCCACTCTACTGTACAATACCCCTCTCAACAACACTCAACTCTGACACTGTACTCCGCTGTACTCCACTTTTTGCCACTCCTCTCTATGCCACTCCACTCTAAACAGTCTAAGGTACTCTACGAGTCTGTGCTTGATGACACTCTACTCAATGACACTCCAGTCCATAACACTCCATTCTACAATACTCTACTCTATGACACTCCACTTGATGCCACTCCACTGTACTCTTTGCCACTCTGAAATACTCCACGGCACTCAACTCTAGAATACTCCACTCCACTGTATGCCCCTCCACTCTACTCCACTGTAATCCACTCAACTACACTGTGCAACACTAAACAACACTCCACTGTACAGCACTCCACTCTATGCCACCCTACTTTATGTCCCTTCACTGTGGCTCACTCTTGGCCACTGTACTCCACTGTCTGAGACTCTGCACAACTACCTCTATGCCACTGCACACTACTTTGCTCCACTGTACTATGTGATGAACTACCCTACTACTCCACTCTATGCCACTCCACTGTAACACAGTGTACAACATGGCACTCTGAGACTCCACTCTGCTTCACTCTATGCCACTCCACTCTACAACACTCTACTCCACTCTAAGGCCCTCCACTCTACACCAATCTACTCCGTATACAACACTGTATGACACTCTACTCTGACACGCCACTCCAATCTACTGTACAACACTCCATTCTACACCACTGCACACTACAACACTCTACTCCATTGTATGCCCTTACCCTACCCTCCATGCCACTGCACTTCACTGTATGACACTGTACAAGATGCCCCTGCACTCCATTCTGCGACACTCCACTCTACAACACTCTATGCAACTCTACTCAACGGCATGCTACTACAGTGTATGCCCTTCCACTCTGCACCCCTCCATTCTAAGATCCTCCTTGACATGCCACTCTGGCATGCCACTTCACTCCCCTCCGACACACCACTCCACTCAATTACACCTAGCTATAACTCTACATTAACTATAACTCACCACTCTACCATGCAAAAAGCTCTCACAAATAATGTAATTTGACATGTCATAAGTGTTGTTATAAATATAATCATTTCACATGATACAAGCAATGTAATATAAAAAGCTCTAAGCAGTGTTATTGTAAAGGTGCCAGTTATAGTTAATGTAGTGTGGCTAGCAAGATGGCAACACTGTGTAAGGAGGTATGTGAGTTATAGTAATTTGAATGTGGTACGTAAATGATAAATTTAACTATAGCTTTAGAATTTCAAATGTTTCTGTAGTTTGTTTGGTTTGTATAGAAAGAATAAATAAAGTTTTCCTTCCTATCTATAAATAAGCTTTAACTTTTTTGTTTTATTTAGATATATATTCACCTAAAAAAACTATAACTCGCACCCCTGCCATGCACAGTTTTTTCCTCAATAGTTTTACTGCAAATATAGCATTCATATCATCAATGATGTTTTATGAAAGATGTTGCAACATGTGGGGTAATAAGCAGTGCACGGCGAGGGTGCAAGTTATAGTTACCGTAGGGCACAAGTTATAGTTACTTGAAATAAATCTTACTATAACTGCTGAATTTCTATGGTTTTGTATGTTTTAAAATGTGAGCCTAACTATAACGTCCCTTTAACCTTTGATTTTTTTAAGTGAATTTCTATGTTTTTTTAATTCTACTTCCTAACTATAACATCCCTGTAACTTTTTTTTGTTTCAGTGTATTTCTATTTTTTTTATGTAAAACAACTTTGATTATTATACGTTAATCCAACCACAGGCTTGCATGGCATTTAACCTCAACTCAAACCAGCACACGTGCACGGTGGGGGTTGTCCTACCCCCTATAACCACCCAACCCCGCACCACACATGTCCTTCGCCCCTGCTTGGCAGCGTTGTACTCAGGGCCTGGCCTGTGGCCAGGCCTTGTAGCCAACCCCTTATAACCACCCAACCCTGTGTCACGCATGGCCCATGGCCATGCGCAACAGGAGTTGGCCGCAGGGCCTGTGGTCAACTTCCTTTAACCACCCAACCCCAAGTCGCTGACGAGTCTCAGCAGCACTTGACAAGAAAGAACTCACTCATCACAATCACTACATGAGACATCACACTCGTAAAAGGCAAGGTTTCCAACACATCCACCATGGATTACAAGTAACTTTTCAAGGATGTAATGCAGAGAAAACACCCTTGCTTTGCCCTGGCCATGTGCACAAAGTTAGAATGATTAGTAGTTTACAGAAGTGGAGCTTCAACATGGACACCTGCTTTCTTGATATCTGTAAGTGCTTCCTATTGAGGTTTAATTACTGTGAAATGACCATTATGCCAGAGAGATTCCTGCGCTGCATATTTTTCCAAGATGAGGCCAGCGTTTCATGCAAAATGTCTACCCAGCTGGAGTACTTTCTACTGGCTAATTAGTAAGTTCTACCTCATTGGGTAATTGTGTAGTGCATGTCCTGCACTACAGCTTCATGAAGGATGTCAAGGAAGTGTCTACGGTGACCTTGTGTGTCTGTAACTTTACCAATGTGATTGTTCCTCGAGTGTCTCCATCAGATCATTTTCAAGGTGAAACTACATATCTGCAGTTCCACCATGAAAATTATTTATTTTTTATTTTAGATTTTTGGCGACTGAAGGTGGAGCCTTAAGGCCCCCAGGGTCCCAACCTGTGGGAGCCAGCATTGCTCTGGCAAGCAGGGAGCTGCTTTAAATAATTTGCATGCAGGGAGAGAGATGAAAACTCAACTTTCAGCAAGCGGGAGCTGTTGGACAGCTCACATTGGCTAAAAGTGGCGTTATGTTTGCTTTTGCTTGGTGGGAGCGAAGAGATCCTACCAAGCGAAAGCAAACTGTTACCTCCCAAGAGTGGGCACTTCGGGAGGTAGCATGAGCCAGCCCTGGAGGGTGGTGGGCCCCAGGGCCATCTATGACTCCACGAGGATGCCACATGGCCCCCCCTCCAGCATGTATTTTAGCCCCAGGAAGGTGGGGTTCCCCAGGGCTGGGGGTCCCCAACAGACCCCCTTCATTATTTTATTTGAGACCCAGGGAAGTAGCAGTCCCCAGAGACGCAGGGAGACTGCACGCCACCCCCATATATTGCATGAATTGCCACAGGAGGTCTCAGTCACTGGGGTGCGGGAGGGCCGTGCGCCCCCCATACATTATACTGATTGCCCCGGGGAGAAGGCAATCCCCGGAGCTGCAGGGAGGCCACACTGCCCATCATTGAGTATATTCATTTCTCCAGGGAGGTGTCAGTCCCCAGGGAGAGGCATTGTGTGCACCCTGCATATTTTAACAACTGTTTGCCTTGGGGAGGTGGTGTTCCCTGGTCTCAGGGGTTGGGGGGGAGGTCATAGGACCTCCCCTATTCTTTATTTATATATGTTGCCCTGGGGAGGTGGTAGTCTCAGGGGCATGGGGTGGGGAGGGGTCATGTGGCACCTCAACTTTATTTGTACTAAAAGCCTCTGGGAGATGGTGGTCCCAGGGGACCCCCCATTATTTAATATTTAGCAAGCCCGGAGAGGTGGTAGTCCCTAGGGCTGCCCCCCAATTGTCAATATTAATGGCCCCAGAGAGGTGGTAGTCCCAGGGCACAGGGATCCCTATTGATTGTATTTTTGCCCTAGGGAGGTGGTGGTCCCTGGGGCTGCGGGGGGTCACATGCACCCTTGCACATTTTAAAACACATGTGGCCCTTGGAGGTGGCAGTCCCTGGAGCTTCATAAAACCTTAAGAGGAGGGCATTGTGTGTCCCCCTTCTTTTATTTCTAATACCCTAATGCCTCTGGAACCTGGCTCGTCCGGGGACCAAATAAATTTACAGTGCAGGAGAGAGCGCTTGTATTTTTTTTTTTTTTAAAGCATGGAAAAATCTGCAGATCCATCTGCATACTTTTCCAAGATTTTTTTTTTTTTAACAAAATGCTTTTTACCCCTGGCGGGCTCCCTGGGAGACCTCTGCACCAAGGCTAAAAGCTCAGGGTATCCCTACCCTGGCCCCTTTTCATTTCTTTAGTTTTTTTCTTTGGGACTCAGCTGAAGCAGGCTCACAAAATAGCTGCCAACACTTCCTGGTTGAAGTGTTGGCAGCCAATCAGATATTAGCATGGGGCCAGTTAGTTGGATCCGCAGAGTATCCGCGTCCCTAGATATCTATATTTATTTTTTCTTTAATATCTTAAAAACTACTGAATGGATTTACACCAAATCACAAAAAACACGCTTTCTGGACAAAGAGCTAGCTTTTTGCCAAATGTGGTGTAGTTCCATCCAGCGGTTCAGGCTGTAGTCATGTTAAAAAACGTATGAGAAAATGCATTTTGGGCCCCCCCGCCCCTTTTCCTCGTCCCCTACTTGATGGATCAGCCCCTGAAACATTCAAGAGAGCAACTGAACTGACTGTTGTGTTTGATTTTGAAAATTTCATGAAGATATGTCAAGCAGTGCCAAAGTTATTGCAAAACAAAAAAAGCTCTTTCTATGGAAACTAGTTTCTAACTATAACTACCTACTGGAGAACGGCAGTGGGTAATATGTGTGATATATATATATTTATTTATTAATTCAAGCAATGCTTCTAGATCAGTATCTTAAAATTCAGGAGTAGTCTTGCTCTAGAAAGATCTCTTTTTGTTATTTGGTGTGATATTTAAAGAAAAAAATATAGATGTCTAGGGACATGGATCCTCCACGGATCCAACAGTCCCATGCTGTTATCCAATTGGCTACCAACACTTCAACCAGGTGTTGGCAGGCATTTTGGGGCTCAAACTCTGCTGAGTCCTAAAACAAAAAGTAAAAAGAAGAGAAGGAAGCATGCTGGGAAAACCCTGAACCCCTAGACCTGTTGGTGGGGTCCCCAAGGACCCAATTAGGGGCAAAAACCATTTTGTTTTTAATTTTTGCTGCTAAAATCACAGCGGATTTGCAATACACAGCAAAAGTAAAAGATTTTTAAGAAACAGGGTCTGTCTCCTGCGCTTTTTTACCCATCAGCCCCTGGGTGAGTCAGGTCCCAGGACAAAACATTATATTTATGTTGAGGAGAGGGATATATGCGGCCATCTTCCCAAGGCCATTTACAGACCCAGGGACAGCCACTCCCCCGTGAGGGGGGCTGTGTGGACCCCCTCCTCAGCCAATTAGGGCCCTGGGGACCACCACCTCCCTTGGGCTTAGCCATATTTACAATGGGGAAGCAGGCACCACTCCTGGGCCGTTTATAGCACCAAGGACCACCACTCCCTCAGGGCACATGGGCCCATCCTACAGCCACTAATGGCCCTGGGGACTGCCACCCTCCAGGGCCGGCTCTCTATGTCCTGAGGTGCCCACCTTTGGGTTCCCAGTGCCAAAATCAGCCCAGGGAGGAGGCCATGTAACCCTCCCCTCTTACACAAATTGGCTGGGTCCTGGGTGATGGGGTCCCCAAAATTGGCCCACAGAGGTCCCTCTTACTAATTAGCCAGGCCTCTGGAGATGGGGTCTCTGGGGGCAAAATTGGCCAAGGTAAGAGGGCCACGGTGCTGCGCCCTGGGGGATGGGGTCCCTAGAGCCACAATCATCCGGGGGGGGGTGCTGCGTGCCCCTACTCTCATTTCAGTAATAGGCTAGGCCCTGGGGCCGAAATCAGCCTGGGGAGAGGCACTGTGCCGCCCCCTCCTCTTTTATTAATTGGGCGGCCCCAGGGGATGGGGTCCTGGAGCTGTAATTGGCCCAGGAAGGGGAGCTGCTTGCCCCCTCCTGGGTTGCCTATATACGGGGGGAGTGGGCCAAAGGCCATTCATGGTGTGGGGAGGGTTTCTGTGGGGGATTGGCTCAAGGGCCTTGAATGGGGTTCGGTGCCTACGGGGTTTGGCCGCAGGTCAGAGTTCTGCCAAATCCGCCACGCATGGCCAATGGTGAAGAAGCGAGTTATAGTTACCTTAGGGCACGAGTTATAGTTACAACTGCTGAATTTCTGTGGTTTTCTATGAGTAAATTCAGAACCAAACTATAAAGTCCCTTTAACCTTTGTTTTTTTCAGTGAATTTCTATGGTTTTTTAACATAAAGTAATTTTAATTCAGCCAAGCCCTTATAAAACCCAACCCCGTGCATGGACTTTACCCGTGTGCAGGGGGGGTTGACCACAAGCCCTGTCCGTCACTGGATCTGTGAGTAGGTGTGTGAGTGTCTGAGTGAGTGCATTAGTATTTGAGTGGGTGTGTGAGTGGGTGAATGAGTCTCTGAGTGCATGTATGAATGAATGAATTAGTGTATGAATGAGTGTGAATGTTCTTTTAAAAAAGGTTTTCTTGCATAATCCTGAATATTTGAGGATTTTCTTGAATATCCTTGAATTTTCGAGGATGTTCAAGGATACTCAAGGATGTTCATGAATATTGTGCATGGTGAAGAAAAATCATTTTGAACCCATCATTTGACCCTTAAACACACTTACATCATACCCCTGGGTTCCTCCACCCTGACCCCTTATACCACTTATCATTTCTATTTTGAGCCCCAGGGGCCCTCTTCCATAACATAAAATGGAGGCCGCAACTTTCTAGTCAGGTTGTGGCTAGTCAATTACAGTACTTCTATTCATGCACGAATTTGGGAAAATCCACAAATATTTGCAGATTATTCACAGTCGGAGATATACTAATTTGGATTTTCCTTAATTTCTCGTAAATTACTGAATAGATTTAACCAAAAGCACAATCTACAAAAGCTAGCATTCTGCCAAATTTGGTGTAATTCTGTCCAATGGTTTGAGCTGTATTCATGTCTAAAGGTCCTATGGGAATTAACATGGGAAATGCAACTTTTTTGACCCCTCCCACCTTTTTATCTCCCCTTTCTCCCCATTGACTGATCCCCCCGAATCTTTCCATGTGCAACAAGAATCACTGGGGCACCTCTCTGGGAAACATTTTGGGAAGATTTGTAAAATGGTGCCAAAGATATAGGCAAGTCAAAAGCGCTTCGGGCTGGAGTCATGTTCAAGACCTCTATGGGAATTAACATGGGAAATGCACTTTTTTTGGCCCCCTCTTTTTCTCGGCCCCTGCTTGATGGACCACCCCGAAACTTTCCATGTATAACAAGAATTACCAAATTTCGTGAAGATCTGTCATACGAAACTAAAGATATAGGCAAGTCAAAAAACGCTTTTCTCATGGAAGCATGGTCCTAACTATAACTACCTGATGGCGACCGCCAGTAGGTTATTTATATATATATAAATATATATATATATATATCTGTATATATATATGTATACCCAGTCATTGTTGGCATATGTATATCTTTCTAGTTTGTTTTCATAAACTGTGTATTGTGTAACTCCTATGTTTTATATATAAATGTAAAATGGCGCCATTATTATAAGTAGGTCAAATAACAATAAAAAATACGATGTAGGAACTCATTGAATACATTTTGTGTGTTTGCTAATAACATAGAACTGATTAATTATGGCCAGTGCGGGTAGTTATTCTGTCCTTATATAATTGATTTCTCTCCTATGGTCATTAACTGTAGTATTGTGTCAGAAAAATGCAAACCCATTTCTTCTTACCCTTCAGTGTTTTGTCGATATATAACAGGAGATGCAGGTCTCTTTCACTCTTACCAATTGCCTGAGACTATGATGACCTGAATCCTTTGAGACCTCCGAAAGGTGATAACATGATTGTGGCAAGTAACCCCTGGATATAAGCAATATTTTATACTTTATAATTTTGTAATTTTAATAGTGTTCTGCCTCCACTTTGCCAACGTCAAGTACAGTTTTAACATTTAGGGGCTGAGTATGAGTTTGGCAGGCGGAAACATCCATCCAGCAAAAACCTGACAGGGAGGTCGGCACAGTCCTGCAACCTCGCCGTGGGCCCCATTCCGACTTTCCCACTGGTCTGACTGGCAGACCAAGGTTTCTGCCGGTCAACCCAGTGGGAAAGGTGTGGCAGCATTTCCGCCGGCTCAAAATAGAGCCAGCAGCAATGCTGCTGCATGCTGGGAGCGCCGGCACACTTGAAATGCGCAGTGTCTGCACAGCAGACACTGCGCATTTCAAGGGTGCTGGGCATGGGGACACCTGCACTGCCCATGGCATGGGCAGTGCAGCCCCCCTCCCCCGCTACCCCCTGCACTTGTTCTCCACCAGCCTTTTCATGACAGTGGAACTGCCATGAAAAGGCTGGCTGCGAATAAGGTTGTAATCAGCAGGGCAGTACTGAGTTCATCGCCACCCTGGCTGATTACAACCAGCCCTGCCATCAGCTTGTCATGATTTAGGATCCTGGTTGGGACGGCGGTAGGTTGGCAGGTCTGCCCGCCAACCTTGTAAAGCGGCGGTCCAACCGCGAGTCTGGCAGTTCAAGGACTTGTAATAAGGCCCTTAGTTCTTATAATCTCTGTGTGGGCAGCAATATCATCACAACTAAATTGTAAAATGCACAGTACTGGCAAGGTAAACCATTGTTCACACCATGTCCTTGAGCGCGATGTCCTTTTGTTTTTTAAGGTTAATGTGGGAACTGGACCTTTTCTGGCCACAGAACCGTGCAATGCTCCAGCTATATTTATATAAACAGTGTCTCGTGGAAACTGTACTGTACAAGTGTCACTATCACACACTTAATTTATGTTTGGCCATTTCGTGATCTCTGTGGAAACTGAGCTCCCACAGCTACCTCCTGTAAGGTTTTGTGTTTATTTGTCAGTGTCAAGGTGAGAACTGATTATATTGATCATTTCCCTTTACCTTTTATAGTGTTACTGCTGTGGTGACCCTGTGCATGAGCTCCTTAATCCTCAAGTTTTCCCACCAGCGCCCTTTATTTTACTTCAAACACTCCCAACACCGTTCTTACACCTACAATAGTCACTCATCTAGCAATCACAGAGTGATCTCTGGCGGTTCATACAAACTGCTAATTAGCTCAGGGTGCTTATTTCATCTGCAACTCTCAGTACTAAAGAAAGGAGATTAGTTCACAGAAACACTTGGGTTGGAAGAACCTGGGGCCAGAGGCTCAGTAGATTAAAAAAAGATGTAACCTAGGAGGCATCCTGTCCAAAGTGTTTTGCTCAGGTTACCTGTGGCTCCTGGCACTCGCCTCTTCCAGTCTATACCTGAACATGTCTCTCCTGCACCTTGGTTTCAACAATCTCTGGATAACATAACAGAAACTAAGCACAACCACAATTATGCTAATAATTCGAAATACAGACAAACATGCAGCAGAAATGCAGGAAATCCCTGATTTGGGAAACGTCCAGTGCTACATAAAGGATGTGTCACTGACAAAACAGTGTAAAAGTACTTTATGCACCAGCAGTACCCCAGTGCTGTCCTGCCAGTGCATATTCGTAATAGTTTATTCTGCTGAAAAATAAAAAATCTATAAATTCACATGAAGACTATTGTTTTTAGATAACGTACGCACACGATATAAACATCCGAATGAACTCTTTGCTTTCTGACACATGCAGCCACCCAGTCATACATATTTTTTTTAATTCTGCTTCCAAAATAAACATAACTGTCTGCACCTCGCAGGTCCAGCCATCGCTCACCCAAACACACTGCAATGCTACTGCTGAAGAATACACTACAGCTCTTTCGCTGAGCATCTGATGCATTTCTGACCCTCAAATGTAGTGTGGGTTTGGTCTTTCGATTAACTCTTTTCTCCTTTATTAGTAGAGATATCCATGCCTTACTTTTATGTGCAAACCCATTTTTGTGACTCACAAACTTCAGTTTACACTCGTAAATTATGCAATATGTGCACCCAAATGTCAATTAGATGCTGAATTGAGCTGAATATTATAAATTGTTATTTTTCCATTTACTGTACAGATTTGTTTCTGTAAAATATATAAAAATGGGGACGTGCACCTCTGTCCCTAGACTGTGATTATGGTTTCATTCTAGGTTATTGTTAGGTGGAGTCGATAGGTCCTGCTGTGATGAATAGCTCTTCCATATGTTTCTTATGTAAGTCTTTTTTAGGTCAAGCGCGCAAGTGCTTTGACCTGTTGTATGTATCTATGTATGTATGAACTGCTCGTTCATGGGCTGGCTTTTCAAAAATCCTTTGTTATCGTTGGTAAATGCTTTACGTTTGACCCTCCTTTGGGCGGTTTTGTTACTGCCCTGCAGACTGCCCCTGTTACATGGATATTTGCATGACTGCCGACACGGCGTCCATGTCGCTTTGAATCGGCTCGCGTATGTTTTACTTTTTATTTTCAATTTAAGTGGCCAGAAAAGTCCAGTTAGGTTAGGAATTTACAACACTAATAGCTCTAACACGAGCAAATGCGAGACCCACTGCATTGCAAATGTTATTAATACCACTTAACCTAGTACTTGTGTTCAATGTGACATGTTCTCAGCAATCTTGGCTCTACTTAGAACAGCCTCCAAAATTAACATGTGCTTTTTGTACATGCAGTTTGATGCTAACTGGTCTGGTATATCATAATTTAAAAAAACTATTTGTCATTTTTAACATAGCATTCCAAATTGAGCACATGTATGAACAAACTGGTGAAAAAATATCGGCATCAAATGTCCCCAAATTAAATGTACACATAAAAACCATACAGCTGTTATCAAGTACGAAGTGTTTTATATTGTCTCTCTGCCGTGATAGACTACAATAGAACCTGCGTGCAGTGCCTGGCAGTGTGCCTTGTCCTGTGCCCAGTATCAGGTAACCCCACACTGTAATGCTGAGGCCGTGCACTGTATGTTCTTGGTACAGAGGTGACCTTTCCCCACACCAAATGCCATATACATAGGATGTTGGGCATGGTCTATGGCCATGCCAAATGGGCTCTTGACAGGTACAATAGCCTTCAGACGTGCCCTTCCCCTTGTTTCCATTGAGCCTTAATCTGTGTTCGGTGGGCTTTGGGTGTGGTGCACAGCATTCGGCCATTGGCTATGCTCTTTGTCCAGTCGCCCAGAGAACATTTGCTTCAGCCACGCCTAGTGACCTCTGTGTGCATGACACATGCTTTCACCACATTCTGTGGCTTGTCATCCGTCCCAGAGCCCAGAAGCTGTACCCATATCCAGTGGGCTGTAGGTGCAGCTTGTGGGATTTTGGCTGTACCCTGCACCTGGCACTCCTCCTCTTTCCACGGATCTATGTAAAACGTTTTAGCTGTTAGCAGGTGGTCTTTGCCTAGGTCGTTGTCTTTGGCTGCACTCTTAACCCATTTTTCCACCAAGTACACCCAGGGTGCCGGGTAAAGCTTTGAGTACATCTGTGCACGACCTCCCTACTGGTATTCCCTTTGCCTTTGCCAGTTGGATGCTGGGAATAGTACCTGAGGCAGTGGCGTAACGAAACATGAGAGGGGCCCCCTTCCGACTTCACTCCGAGGCTCTCAGGCCAGGTTACTGTGTTGAGGAGGCCCCGTGGAGCTCGGGGGTTCATCCCGCACGGTGGGGTCTGCTGGGGTATTTGTTACACTCCTGACCTGAGCTTCAGCTATGCTCTAAACCATTGATACTCAAAGTACAGCCCGGGGGCCGCATGCGGCCCTCCTGACCTTTACATGTGGTCCCCCGGTCAGCAGTAGCACTGTACTGTTAATTTCTCGACTCAGCACAAACACTAAAAAGATGTTAAATAAACAGGCCAACTTTTATTTAAAGACGAATTGTGCAATTCACCCACTAGATGTATATGCTTCACTTACCCTACATCCACCTTAATGGCAAATGCCCCCGCCCGACTGCCACCGTTGGCATCAATGCGGCCCTCGGACACATCACAGACCAAACCTTTTGGCCCGGGGGAACTTTTTCTGAGTACCCACGCTCTAAACCCATTTGGGTTTTGAAGACATTGGGCCTCATTACGAGGCCGGCAGTCATGTGACCGCCAGCCTCGCCGTGGCGGTCCTACCATCACGGAGCCAGCGGTAAGAACCGCCACATTAAGAGTTGTGGGGCTTGGCAGATGCCTAGCCTCCACAAACTTGCCTGGCCCACTGATGCAGTCGCACCACCGTGGCCGGTGGGGAGCACCTCCAACCTGGCGGCAGGCCTCAGTCTGCCAGCCGAATTATGAGACTGCAGACCGCCAAGCTTTTTGTGGCAGTCACCCCGCCACGAAAACCCTGGCAGTCACGCACTGGTCGACAGGAATCTCCATTCCTGTCGCCCGCACACACATGCAAACATGGCCCCACACATGCACACACCCGCCCCACCCATCCACACACTCACAGACACCCTTCACGCACGCATGCATTCACAAACACACGCATACAGCATACGCATACATGCACGCAGACACCCCCACTCACTCACATTCATCAACACAGACACCCCCACTCACTCACATTCATCCACACAGGCACCCCCAAACACGTGCACATACACGCACACACACATCACATTCATTCACATGCAAACACGCATTCACCACCTCTCCTCCCCCCTTTGCAGACACGCAACATACACCCACACACACGGGCATCCTCCCCCCCTTTCAGACACCCACTTACCTTCTCTGTTGAGGAGGAAATCCGGGAGGGGATGGGCCCTGGTGGTCTTGCATCGCCAGCACCACCACGCTAGCAGGACTCCTCCAAGCCGTTTTACGGCTTGTAATGTAGCGGGCGGAGTCCTGCTGCCGTGGCAGTGCTGGGGATGCACCCACCTCTGCACCGCAGATCACCAGCACGAATACGGGTGACTTTCCACCACAAAGATGGCGAACGGCTGTCAGCACTCATAGTATGGTGGTTTGCAGACCACCAGCACTGGCGGTCTGGTGGTGGGTTTGGCTTTGGCAGTCAGGGAAATTGACTGCCAAAGACAAAATGAGAGCCATTGTTTGACCTAGACCACACCTGATGTGGTTGCCTTGGGCCATGCCTATACCTGGTGCACAAGCCTCCAGTGCCCACTGGGCAGAGTCTTTGGCAATTCTCAGTGGTCACAGTCTGTTTTTTAAGCCATTGTCTGACAGCTATAGCCATGTGGTGTGCCATTAGGCCGCACTCTGCAGTCATTCACTCACCCCCACAATTTTTTTTTTTAATTTGCCATGTGCAATACAAACTGGTATTAGTGCGGGCCTGGATTTTAGGCAGTAATGGGGTCAACGTTATAGCATAGAAAACTTTAATCTCGGTGAATGGTAAGGAAGCGTTCATTATCAGTTGGTGCAACTTGTGCTCTTGTGCTGGTATTTCTGTGCATTCCTGGACCCCTATTTGTGGATGATGCCCTTCTTCAGAAGGAAGAAGCTGGTCTCTTTAGGAGGGCTTGAAATGCTGCTTGTATTTCATCAGACCAGTAGAACTACAAAGCTTGCAGGTGCATCCCGAAAAAAGTGTACCTTGTCCCTCATATTATACAGCCATGTTCCCATTTTCATCTGAAGGAAATGTTTTATACCTATCTGAAGATCACTCTATCACTCTAAAGGACTAGATTTTACCACATTGCTTCCCTCACCCACAAAAATCCCAGAAACGTTTTGTATCTAGAAGAAAATTCACAGTAATTCCTTTACAGCAGCAAAATGTTCAGCTCCAAACAACTAATCTGGGTTCACATTCATTTTGATTCTTTCTCCAGGAGTGTAAAGCGGCACCTTCTGGTAACCCAAATTTTCGAAACTATTGACAGCATATTGAACAAAAACATGATTATTCTGAATGAAGTTCTGCCAAGCTCGGTGTAATTTGTCCAGTTATTTGTTACTGCAGTAGAAAGCAAAAATTCCCATCTGACTTCAGAATGGCGAAGGGCAGGGTGGATTTTCTTCGTTGACTATTCGACATCAAACCTAAAATGAAGGCCTCGAGTTGGCAAACCAAATTGCGGCGGCATTTCAAGCCACTTTGGCAAAACGATCCACCGTTATTTACAAAAACAAATGGTACATTTCATTTTTGAAACACTAGCTTGCTCAGCTTATTTCAACCCTGTAAAATAAAAGTACATTTATGTCCATATACGCGTGTGTATGTACTTAAATAGCTGTAGATATATTCACGGAAAAAACACAACAGTTAAAGTGACATTATAGTTATGTGCTGATATGAGACATCACCTAATGTTCAAAAAATCCAAACCATTGAAATATACCATCTATCATTTAGTGAACTAATTATAACTTGCAATCCCATCATGCACTGCTTCTGACTCTCCAGAATTCCTTAAATGAGTAGAACACCACCAATAAATGATTTTATATTGTGGCTAAAATCTGTTATCAACCTATATATGTACTCCTTTTTCTGACCCTCGAAATCTAGCATTAACTGCGATCCATTTCACTGGGGACCAAGGCCCAAAGTCCTGTGATGGCTGCCACAACATGTTGTGGCCAGCCAATCAAGATGTGGTCACTTTGGGACCCCCTCCCTCCACATGCTCTTTGGGGTCAGTAGTTGCTCACCCTGCCTCCTTATATTCTTTTTTATTCATTTTCAGGGCGCAGGGACCATGTCCAGAGACCCGTAATGGCTGCCACAACATACATTACAGCTAATCCGGTTTGACTAGTCCCCTGTAAATTGGCCAGTCAGAACATATCTGGACACAGCGCTCCAGATATAACTAACCTTTTTAACCCTTTTGTGTCCAACCCAAGACCCTCTTTTAACACTATTGTTTTTAAAAAAAAGGCTCATTGGGTTTACACTAAATCACAAAAAGCACACTTTCCGAGTGGAGGTCTAGTTTTTTGTCAAATATTGTTTAATTCTGTTCAGCCATTTTTTCTGTATCGGAGAGCAAA
Organism: Pleurodeles waltl; assembly: GCF_031143425.1. Lineage (NCBI taxonomy): Eukaryota > Metazoa > Chordata > Amphibia > Caudata > Salamandridae > Pleurodeles > Pleurodeles waltl. The sequence goes on along the minus strand of NC_090446.1, from coordinate 1,325,244,651 downwards.
GTTTCCTGTGGGAATGTACATAGGAAATCACACTTTTGGGATCCCACCCTTTTTCTTGACCCCCACTAAGTGGATCAGCTCAAAACGTTCCATTAAGAATGCCAAGATTAATTAACTGTTTTTCTGAAAGGTTTGGGTAGATTAGTCAAATGTCACCAAAGCTATTAGCAAAAAAAACCTCTTCCTATGGAAACTTTTACCTAACTATATCTACACACACATGTATATATATGTACTGTGTAACATATGTCTTACCCAGTGGTGGTCACCACTGGGTAGCTATAGCTGGGACCACATTTTCATAGGAAATTTTTTTTGGGTTTACACATAACTTTGGTGCCATTTGACAAATCTTCACAAAACTTTAAAAAAAAGTCTCAACCTCCTGAGCTTCTTCCTGGGAAGTTTTGGGATGATCTGTTGGGGACTGCGAAAAACAGAGGGGGGGGGGCAAAATGCATTTCCCCCTTTCATTTTTCCATAGGAAAATTGAACAACTGTACCACAAATCAGGAGAATCTGAAGAGCCGACAAATCTAGAAATATGCATTGATTGGCTGCCACCTCATCAACAAACATACGGAGGCAGCCATTTTAGTACTTATGGACTCAGTCAGCTCTCTTACAAAAAAGGTTAAGAAAAGATATAGGAGGGCAGGGCCGGGATAGCCTGCCTCCCTAGGCCTAGTGGGGTGGGGTCCTAGAGGGGCCACCCTTGGGGCCAAAAACAATTTATTTATTTTTTACCACAAGTTTGTGGTGGATGCACAAATCTGCTGTAAAATTTGAAACTAAAGCACAGACTCCAAGCCATTAAAACTACAAACCCTGAGGCCAATACCCCACCATGCACTGTCAAAAGCTGTGCGTGGCAGGGGGTTGGTTTTACGTATGACAATAAAATATTATTTTAAGTAAAAAAAACATAGAAACTCACTGAAAAAACGAAGGTTAAAGTTAGGTTATAGTTAGGTGGAAATGTTCAGTAAGAATGTAACATTTTAAACTAAATCCTTAGAAATCCACCTGTCACCCGCCATGGACTGCTAATTACTCCACAAATTACATCACTCATGACATCTTCAATGATGTCATTGATAACATCACAGAAATATTTGCAATAAAGTTATTGGTGAGGAAACTGTGCATGGCGGAGCATGAGTTATAGTTACCCAGGTCATGAGTTATAGTTACTTGAGATAATTTTAACTATAACTGGCAAATTACTGTGTTTTTATCGTTTAAAACTCTACATTGTTATATTTATATATATATATATCTATACACACACACACATATTACCTAGTGGCAGTCGCCATTAGGTAGTTATAGGTAGGACCATGTTGCTATACAAAAAGCGTTTTTTACTTGCCTATATCTTTGGCACCGCTTGACTAATCTTGACAAAACTTTCCAACATTTTTTGGCAGTTCTGTCAGCTGCTGTCTGGAAAGTTTTGGGGTGACCTGTCTTGGGGGGGGGGGGTCCAAGAAAAAAGGGGGGTCCCAAAACACATTTTTTCCCCATTATTTTTTCCATAGGGACTTTGAACAGTGATAGCACAAAAACTACCAGACGGAATTACAGCAAATTTGGCAGGAGGGTAGGTCCTGGTCCAGAAAGAGTGCTTTATAATTCCATTCAGTAGTTTTGGAGAAATTAAGGGGAAACATATTTTTATATCTAGGGATGCGAAGGACTCGCGACCCCTAACGATCTTCTTCTGAGATCTGATTGGCTGATAACACTTCAACAACAGAAGCTGTTGAAGTGTTGTCCGCCATCTTGGGACTCAGCTTCAGCCGAGTCCAAAAAAAAAAGTAAAAAAAAAAAAAAGGGGCTAGGGTACGAACACTCTTACCCCTTAGCTCTGGTGGTGGGGTCCTAAAAGGACAACCCAGGGCTAAAAAGCATTTTTAGTTTTTAGTTTACAAGCGGAGACACGATGGATCAGCGAATCTGCACGTAACATTAAGAAAAAACACCAAAGCTTGGGCTCCTGCGCTTCATTTTTCTAATACCCCCGGGTGGGCCAAGTGCTGGGGGCTTTTTATTAAAAAAGTGGGGTGCCCTCCTGGCCCCCTACCGCTGCCCCAGGGACCACCACCTCCCAAGGGCTTTATTGTAATATGTAGAAGGGGGCCTCCTGGCCCCCTACAGCTGCCCCTGGGGATCACCACCCACCAGAGCAAGACAGTAGTTGGAGCGGGAAGACCACATGGCCCTCTGCGCCCCAGGGACCACCACCCCCTGGGGCAAATGTTTTTTTTTTTAAGTGGGGTCCCTATGGGACCTCCGGGGACAACCGAACCCCGGGGCTAAGATCTCATTGGCCTTGAGGAGCCTCAGATGGCCCTGATGACCACCACCCCGAAGGCCGGCTCCTGCTATGTCCCGGCATGCCCATCCCTGGGAGATAGCTGTTTGCTGCGGCTTGGCTGCAGCGCTGCTTGGCTACATCACTGATGACATCATCCACACAAACAGTCATACACAATCTCAATTGCGTATACAAACTCTTGTGTACCCACACACACACTTATTCAGAGATGCATAAAAGTAGTGATATACAGACATTCATTCAAACGGCCACTGACACAACCATTCACTCACCCATACACTACTAACTGAGCTATTCACAGAATCATATTGTTACTTACACACATACTCATACACCCACTGACAAAACCACTCACACTCACGCAGCCCAATAATAGATCACTATTCTAGTGACACATCCAGTTAATCAACTGTAGAAACATTGACACAGCCACACACTCACCCATACATTCACTGACACAGTCACTGACTCATTATTACAGTCACTTACACACGCAATCACTCAACTATACAACTATTCGCACACCAACTCACTCACATGAACAGGGACTTACATGCCCACTCAGTTACCCATACAGCCATTCACACAGCCACTCACTGACCAACACAAGTTCTCACACATCCATTCACTATCCTACATAAAAACTGACTCACCAAATCAGTTTACGATACAGCTACTCATATACCCACTGACTCTCGCATATAGTCACTGACACAGCTTCTCAGTTATACTTATAGCCATACAGTAAGTGACTCACCAAGTCACTCACCAAAACAGTGACACCCATTCACATACCCAGACAACCACTCTGACACCCACTCACACATTCAGTCACCCACAGACCCACTCACTAAATGAAAGGCAGCTGCTCACACAGTCACTTGCTCACCTATACAGCAACGTGCACATCCATTCAGTCTCCCATACAGTAAATGATTCACCCATTCATTCACCCTTAGACACACTCACACATCGATACAGTCACTTACACTCACTCGATGATGTCATCAATGATGTCATATGAGATGTCATCTGTGATGCAACTGACCATGTCATGAGTGATGTAATATGTGAGGTCATAAGCAGTGCATTATGGGAGTGGCAGTTATAGTTAGCTCAGGTAACTGTAACTGCTGAATTTCTACGGTTTTGTACGAGTAAATTCAGAACCTAACTATAATGTTCGTGTAACCTTTGTTTTTTTCAGTGGATTTCCAAGGTTTTTTAATGCTTTTTTTTTCAGCTATAACATCCCTGTAATCTTCGTTTTTTTCAGTTAATATATTTGTATATGTATATATATCTCGCTCAGGTATAGATGTACATGTATAAGTTCACACATGCAGTACATATATGTGCAAACGTGGCTATTTGGTTAGTTTCTTTCACAAAAAAGCAGTGAATTTTTTACCATTATTACAGAACTCCTTTAATTTATAGTTGACCTTCTGTAATAATCAATAATTGCTGTCAGTCTGCCTTCCCTTCTTCGCCATTCAGTGAGTCCCCTTTTTCCCCAGTTTTTAGGGTTGAGCCTGCAAGAGCATGCGCTAGCACATGCGTCTCACTTGCAAGACACTTACGTTAACAAAAAAGGGCTTGGAGCCTGCCCATTGCTTACCATTTGTGGGCTTGCCAGGCACTCTTCTTTATAGCCTTGTAATTCGTCACTGCAGGCCTGGCATATTTTTTTTTTCCTCTCTGTGGAGCAGGGACCAAACACTGATTGAGTCAACTTAATCGGTGCCAATCCATTGTTCCTGACGTGACTGAGGTACTATTTTCTTCTTTTTAACTTCTAGTACCCTGCAAACCGTAGGTGTGTAATTGGCAAAAATGTGCCCAGCAAGACAAACAGAATTGTAGTTTTATATTCTATAGTTAACTTTCTTTTATTTTGACAAGTCTTCTTTTCTCACTTTGCGCTCCGGTTTTGTTTTTTTGCTTATGGGCACTGTTCCCAAATGATGGTGATTACCTTGTTCTAAATATTGCACAACTACATTATTTCTTTGTTATTTGTAATTTCCGAGATTAGGTTTTAATACATAGGGCCTGATTTATACTTTTTTAGCGCTGCATTTGCGTAATTTTTTTATGCAAAATCGCCACAAACTTACAAAATATAGTTACATTTTGTAAGTTTGCACCGCTTTTGCATAAAAAAGCGGCGCATATGCGGCGCTAAAAAGTATAAATATGGGCCATAATCGTGAAATAGACCCCAATCCACCCACTCCAATCAGCGCCAATTCACCACACCTCACCCCACAACAATCAACCCCAGTCAATCCAAGCTTCCTCAGTCCAATCTAATTCACCCCACCCCACTTCAACCCAAACCACTCTATGCAATCCATGCCACTCTAATCCGCCCACCCCACCCCACTCCAATCTGCCCCATTTCAGTTAAAAAACATCTGCCCCGCTCTAATCCAAAACAATCTGCCCCACTCCAATCCAAAACAATCTACCCCACTCCAGTCTGCCACACTCCAAACCAGAACAATCTGCCCCACTCCAATACAAAACAATCTGCCAGCTCCAATCCAAAACAATCCACCCCACTCCAATCCAAAACAGTCAGCCCCACTCCAATCAAAAACAGTCTACTCCACTCCAGTCTGCCCCACTCCAATCCAAAACAACCTGCCCCACTCCAATCCAAAACAATCTGCCTCACTCCAATCTGCCCCACTCCAAATCAAAATGATTGGCCCCACTCCAGTATGCCTCACTCCAATCCAAAACAATCTGTCCCACTCCTATTTATCCCACCCCAATCCAAAACAATCTGCCCCACTCCAATCTAAAACAGTATGCCCCACTCCAGTCTGCCATACTCCAAACCAGAACAATCCACCCCACTCCAATCCACCCCATCCACTCCTACCCGAACCTCAATTCAATCATCCCCATCCCACTAAATCCAAGCTGCCCAGCCCACCCTACTCCAATACCCACCCCTAGTCCAATCCACCCCACTCAAACTAATCCATTCCATTCCACTCCAAACTATTCCACCCCACCCCACCCCACTCCAATCCACCCCACTCCAGTCCAATCCACCCCACCCAGTCCAATCCTCCCCACTGCAGTCCACTCCACCGCAGTCCAGTCCAATCCACACCACTCCAATCCACCGAACTCCAATCCAGTCCTCCCGCTCCGGTCCAATCCAATACATCACACTCCAGTCCACCCCACTCCAGTCCATCCACCACATTCCAGTCCAATCCACCCCACTCCAATCCAGTCCTCCCCCTCTAGTCCAACCCAATTGATCACACTTCAGTCCAGTCCACCCCACTCCACCTATTCCAAACCTGCCCACTCTAATCCAATTCACCCCAATCCAATACACCCCCCAGTTCTATCACTGCAATCCAGCCACTCACCCCAGTCTAATCTAATCCACCACACTCCAATCTACCTCACTCCAGTCAACCTCCATCCAATCCACCTCACCCCTTTTCAAACCACCCCACTTGAATCCAATTCACCTCATCCAGTCTACCTCCTCCAACCCACCCCACTCAATCCACCCCACTCTATCCACTCCACTCTACCCCAATCCAGTCCACCCCTCTATACTCCAATCCAATCCAGTCCATTCCAATCCACCCCACTACACTATACGCCACTCCACTCCACTCAACAACACTGCAGTATGCCACACTCCTTGCCACTGAACCACTAACCTCTACTCCCCCTACTCCACTCTATGACACTCTTCACCAACAAAGCCACTCTAAGACACTGCACTCTACAACACTCCATGCCACCAACTTTTAGCCATGCTGAACAGCAACCACACTGGTGTACAACATGGCAAAAGACATTGGCAGAACCAATAGCACTTGTATAGACATGACCTATTGGCTTTGCCAATACTTGTTCATTTTGGTAAAGAAGCAATAAACTGCACATTCAGTTCAAAATTCTCCCTCTTTTCCATTCTACTCACATTATTTGTGGAAACCATTGACTTCTGCAAGCAAAGAATGCCTTCTATAGCACATTTTAATTGTACAAAGAAAATCTCTTCGCAAAAAATGTCATAGCAACTACACTTGACACAAAGTAATTGTCTTTCTATCCACGTAGCATAGTTCTTCTTGCAGTTCAGTAAAGTCTGAAATGGGGCAATACTTTTTTTTATGGCGAGATTGCTCTATAAACAATAACTGATTAATTCATCCGGTTTACAGTCTGTAATGCCATTTCTGGGTTTTGGTCACTCGATCTTTGGTCTGGTGGCCAATGATTTCAACCGATAACCAGTGAAATATATGCTCTTAAATCGGAGCATCTCGTCATTTGTTTTGTCTGTGTATAAAAACCTAAATGCAGAATTTGACTTAGAATCAGTACCACAACTTGGCACGAGGCTGTGACACCACAGGAAAACCTGGAATCTGCCCTGAAATCCATCGCTGCCTTTTCATTCATCTGCAGGGAAGTGGTGATGGAGCTGTTTGTATTGCATGAACTGGTGCCAGCCTGTAATAGTCCTGTGTGTGACTGACGGGTGTGCATCAGCATGTTATGACACCTTCTCAGCACTCACACTAATTTCGGATTTTGGGGCAGAGCGAGGGAGGAGAGAGGACCCTGGTGATCAGGAAAGTGGGCATGCCCCTCCTTCCCCTGCCCTCCCCCACACCCCTCTCCTTAGCTGCACAGGCTAGGGATATTTGGGGAATCGGTCGCCATGGAGACGTACAGCAGCTTCTGAAAGTGCTGGGAAGGCTGCAGCTTCTATTTCTCGCCTACTTCCCACAATTGAAGGGTTGGGGTGAGGGGAAGCGGGCAGCGAGAGTGGGGACAGCGGTACTAAAAATAAATCAGTCAGGTGGCATCAGATGTGTTGTGTGTTTATTGTTGTTTCCACTGAATATGAGGTTAAATTAATAACAAATGAGGGTAGTGCCCCTAAAAATACCCATGCATCGAATTGAAACTTGACAGCGTTACTTGTAACAAAATGTAAAACTGGCAATTAAAAGGAAATTAATCTTCATTTTTCATGGTCCCAATTACTATGCTGCTAATTAAGTGCTTGGGCATTCATTGTGCTTTTGATTGCCTATATTTATTTGTTTTTAAAGAGGGACCAATATCCAGTTTTAATTTATTTCCCCAGGTCCTAGTTATAAGTTTTGGGTGTTCTGTTCGCGTTGCACACATGCATCAAAATGGCCACTTAGTAAGCAACAATGCGTTGGCGCCAAAGGGACCATATAGAGAGCCATGGAGCTCCCCCAAGGTTGACTCAGCACTGTTCCTGGAGTGTCGATTCTCTCTTATTAGTCCATGTACCCGCAACCTTCTGCACATGTGGGGATTTAATTCTGCTCTATTTGCAGCTCTTCATCAGTAATTGCACTGAAAAGCATTCACTCTAATGATGTGTGTGCTTCATGCTCCATAATACACAAATTTGCGGTGTCCAGCATACATGCACAAAGTTTTAATCCATGCAAGAGTTTCTGACTTCATGAATGATTTCCTTTAAGATTCATTGTGTAAATTTACCCTACTTGCATATTATGGAAGTCTGACAGGGATCTGACCGTCCTGGAACTATGCTTTACAGCCCTAAAGTCAACAACTTGGCGTTGCCAGCCAGCTTTCATTAAGATAATTGCAGATCACATTCTGGAACAATACATTCATTTCAAATCTATTCATAGCTTTATATTAAATTAGGTGTGGTTTGACAGTGCAGCTGTTTGCAAGACGAACTGTCACCAACATTTTAAAGTAAACATACAATGGACTTATGCTTCACCCAGAGAAGTGTTTTTTTTCACCGCAGGTTATCGTCTGTTTGGTGTATCATTCCACCTTCTATGATGTGCTTGCCTTGCAATGCATGAGGTACTATTTCACATCAAAAAAGTACTCTGAATATTGGGAGTGAGCTGGCTGTGTCTGAGCATACACCTATATTGATAATGTTCTTGAACAAATTGCCCTTAAGTGTTAACGTAAGGGCATTGTGACCACTATCTGATCTGGGCAAGATTTCAAAATCTAACTCAATATGCCAGAGATCAGTGTCCAAAATAAGATAATCTATTCTACTCTGGCTACCACCTCTTTTCAATATAGGAGTTGGGGATCTGTCTGATTTAAATATCCCATTGCAGGCTTGCAAGAAATGAATCAATGTGATAGACAATAACTGAATTGCGGAGGCTGCCCTGGATTGAAGAGGCTTAGCCTCCAGCTTCATTAAACCAGTACCTGCCTTCAAACTCTACATGGACACAAATTTACCACCTCAGCCCATGCATTGTTCATTAAATTCAGGGTGGATACACTGCAGGATAATACGTATAACTGTAAGTGGGGTTTAACTAAATCAAATCTCTACAGAGTATACTCTCTAACAATTCAATTGAGGGTGTAGAATAATTTTTTTCTTGCCCCGTGTTTGTAAGATCAAGGTGGACCTGAATCAAGATAATTTGTATTGCTTTGGGCATGAGACATTTTAAAGTGACTTACCGAATTTTTCAGACTGACAGCAACCATTTTATAGTTCTTGGTGTTAGCCATTATTTGTAGGCAGTTTGGCTAATAAGAAAGTCATTGGATATTCTGCCATAGTTTCAGAATCAACTGCTGTTTACTGTAATGTTCTTTTTAAACTGCTGTTTAATTTTTTTCTGACTTTATGTGGTAGGGTGCACAATAGTATGGAATTATATCAAATGAATTTAATGTGCACTCCATTATATGGATATCTTCTATAAATTACTTGTCCTACGTATTACTCAGAATGTGATTCTAGCTGTTAGGTTGTAATATATCCTAGTGCTTTTTAATCAAATTTTGTTTGATGAAAATATCTTATCAAAATTGTTTTAGAAACTGTTTTATGTATTTTATTTGTGATTTTTCTTGTCTTGAAGTTTGACGTTTCATGGGCTAGTTCCCAAAATAAACCTAAACCTAAACATAAACATATTCTGAATATTTACACAATAAGGGCCAGATGTACGAAGCCATTTAGTGGTTGCAAACCCCACAATCAACTAAATCACATGTTTTGCATCTGCTAAGTGGCTTATTAGCATCTTCTAAACCCATTTAGCAATTCGGTAATATGTTTTTGAATCTCTAAATGGGTTTGGGAATGCATTATGGATTGTTATTTGGAAGAGACGTGTTTAGAAGATCCCTTCCAAATAGCGTTTTGTAATGCAGTGTATCATTGTTTTGCAACCGAAATCCGGTTGCTAAACATTGAAAAGTTATCAACTCCCAAGGTGGGGTGGTAACCCATTTGCAAAGAGGAAGAGTTCCCCTTGGAGTCTCTGACCCTTTGAGAATGTAAAAAATAAGTTTGTGAGTGGGCAATGTTCCAGGGTAGCACGGTGCACTCTAAAATGAACTTTTTTTTTAAAGTAATTTTCTTTTCTTAAACGCAGACTCCGTTTCATTAAGGAAAATGTGCTACAGTTAAAATTTATTTTATTGAAATGCAATCACAGACATAGCGGTCTGCTTACCCCAGAAGACTGCCATCTTTGTGATGGCACCCAGACATAGTAATAAAGTATACTAAAAAAGCGATGGATAAAGTGCTTGAATTAATCTCAGCCACATTCATAGCCACATCCCAGCCCACTGTTATTTTGCACCCTATGCCACCTCAATATGGACAGGGTCATATGAAAATCAGGCTGATACTGTTCCAATCGGCACAGTCCAGCCTAAACTACCAGGCCATGTCCCGTTGTAGTGAGTAGCAATTTACCATCTACTTCATGTGTATTGATGAATGTGGTCAGATTCCGACCTACTATGATTCAGAGTTTTGTGAACTTATCTATTAGTATACAGGTGGGTTTGCAAAATTCCACATTAGACACAATAATGCTGGTCCTAAATTATTATCTCATACTCGCATTATACATAGAACGCAATCCATTTTTTATTTGCTCTTTCGCTGTAGCAAGCTTTTCTGAATATTTATCAGGACTTGTGTGCATGTTTTCTCACTCTGTCTTCACCAATTTTTCTTTTTCCTCCTTCTTTCCTATTGACATTTCAATGTGCCTGTATTTCCAGTTATTTTTTACCTGCATGAACTTTTATACTTTTTTATCCATTTGACTCTTATACATTGTACTTGCTGATCTGTTTTCATTTTTTTTTAAAAACGTAAGCAAAGCCAATAGGCATGTCATAAATGAGCGAAGACATGCAAATACAGGCACACACTAATTATGTTGCAATGTTTTAGTACAATAAATAAACCCAGACCCATAGGCTTTCCCAATGTTGTTTTAATATAGTTCTCTTTTGGACTGCTCAGCTTACCCAAGATGTTGTCATCACTGAATGTCTGGACCTGAGGATTATACTACGTAGTTGCACACAGTTACAGATTGCTACGTATATGGGATGTTCAAAGTTTGAATAGTGATGAGTAAAATTAAATTGCCCAGGTATTTATTGTTAAAATGCTTGCTCAAAATTTGCTTTGCTGTAAATTGAGATGTAGCCCCACTGCATCCTATATATTTGCCCAGAGAAAAGAGCAAAGAGGAATCTTGAATCGGAATTCTCCACAAAAACACAATAATAGCAATTCTGGACTTCAGATTTGGAAAATAAATGTCCCTTATCCGCCTCGTGATAGAACAGCAACTTGGTCAAATTCTTTACTATAGTTAGAAATTAATTCTTGGTTCTGCTTCAGTGGCCCTTCTGCATCAAAGGTATAGGTGAGTGGACCTTGCCAGAAAGGTGGTAGTTGCAGCACCTTATCCTTAGGAAGATTCAAAAGATAATCTACAGTTTCCTATGCAACAGGCACACTAGCTCATTTCAGTGGCCTGCCTCAACATTGAAAAATTGCCACTTCAAAATTCATCACTTTGAAAGTGACAGAATTCATATTGTTTCAAAATAGTTAAATAAAACTACCTAATTTCTCTTTTCTTGACACATAGGCTCTCATTACCACCCTGGCGGTTGGCTATAAAGCGGCGGTAATACCGCCAACAGGCCGGCGGTAATAAATATGAAATTATGACCACGGCGGAAGCCGCTCAGACAGACACCCTCTTAAACACACTGACCGCCAGGGCGAAATCAACAGGCACCACGGCGGTAACCGCCTACAGCCAGGCGGAAGACAATGTTCCGCCCCTTGAATTATGAGACACAAATCCGCCACCTTTTCCGGGGCGGTACCAACGACATCAAAAGGCTGGCGGAAACAGATTTCAGAAGTCAAAGGACTCACCTGTGGAAACTCATGGAAGAACCACGCCGCCATGGAGCTTGATTTGCATGTGTTCCCCATGATCTTCTACCTTCTGCTCCATTACGAACACCAACGCCAGCGAAGATGACCACGGTGAGTACTACTGCCTAGCACACGGGGGGAGCGGAGGAAAAAGAAAGTGACACACACATGCAACACCCCCACCCCCAACACCATACACATAAGCAGATGCAATAACATTACATATACACCCGTACCCCTCAGGAATAATGCAAGGACAAAAGGAATTGATTAAAGTGAGTGTAATAAGATAAAATACTATAAATACATGTATCAAAATCAACAAGTATATACATATTTACAAATGTAGGGACACTGCCCATTCCTCAATGTCCGTGGGCCACATCACATAGTCGAAGGCTCCACCTTACTCCTGCAACAACACGGAGAGAACACTGCAGGGGCATCAGGTCGAAAATAGACAGGCACCTCAGGAGGACGGGGGATGGGGGGGCACCTCAGCCGAAAGATGGTACAGTGCCACTGGTCCTGGAGGGGCCAACATGCCCTGTGCTTGGTCCTGGGGAGTGCAAGGCTACAGTCTCTCAAGTGGATGATTTGCCCACTGCCTGGTCCTGGGGAGTGCAAGGCCACAGTCTCTCAAGTGGGTGATTTACCCACTGCCTGGTCCTGGGGAGTGCAAGGCCACAGTCTCCCAAGTGGGTGATTTGCCCACTGCCTGGTCCTGGGGAGTGCAAGGCCACAGTATTTCAAGTGGGTGATTTGCCCACTGCTTGGTCCCTGGGAGTGCAAGGCCACAGTCTCTCAAGTGCGTGACTTCTTCCATTAGTTCTGGAGGGGGCATTGTGCCCAGTGAGCTTCATTCTGTGGAGGATGGGGTGAGTGGATGGCTTTTTCCATTGGTTCTGGAGGGGATATTGTGCACAGTGAGCTACTTCCTGTGGAGCATGGGGTGAGTGGATGGCTTCTCCACTGGTTCTGGAGGGGGCATTGTGCCCAGTGAGCTTCTTCCTGTGGAGGATGGGGTGAGTGGTTGGATTCTTCCACTGGTTCTGGAGGGGGCATTGTGCCCAGTGAGCTACTTCCTGTGGAGGATGGGGTGAGTGGATGGCTTCTCCACTGGTTCTGGAGGGGGCATTGTGCCCTGTGATGCAGGTCTTGGGGAGTGCAAGGTCACAGTCTCACACCTGGGTGTCAGACCCACAGGATTTGCTGGGGCCAGGCCGCACAACAGACCATGGAGTCAGGACTGCACACTGTCTTGCGACGTTGACGGCTGCTCAGTGGTGGTAGTGGTGGTGCTGCTGGTGGACCTGGCAGTGCTGGGGGAGGCTCCAGCCCTTCCCCTGCAGCCTCGGACGGCTGCCCACTGGGGCTGCTGCTGCTGGCAGTGGTGCTGGTGGCGGGTGCTGGTGGTGGTGCAGGTGGCGGTGCTGGTGGTAGTGCTGGCAGTGGTGGGGGGAGGCTCCAGCCCAACCCCTGCAGCCTCGGATGGCTGCCCACTGGGGCTGCTGTTGTTGGCAGTGGTGCTGGTGGCGGTGTTGGCAGTGGTGGGGGGAAGCTCCAGCCCTTCCCCTGCAGCCTTGGACGGCTGCCCACTGGGGCTGCTGCTGCTGCCAGTGGTGCTTGTGGCGGTGCTGGTGGTGGTGCAGGTGGCGATGCTGGTGGCGGTGCTGGCAGTGGTGGGGGGAGGCTCCAGCCCTTCCCCTGAAGCCTCCATGGTTGGTGGTGGGGGCTCAGACTGAGTCCCAGCACCAGGCCTCTTGTCCTTTCTGCCTGCTGGTGCAGGCCCCTTGCCCTTCTTTTCAGCAGCCAGGGATTGCTCCTTGCCCTTTCGTTTAGCAGCTGGGGCTGCCTCCTTGCCCTTCCATTTAGCAGCTGGGGGTGCCTCCTTACTCTTCCTTTCAGCAGTTGGGGGTGCCTCCTTGCCCTTCCTTTCAGCAGCTGGGGGTGCCTCCTTACCCTTCCTTTTAGCAGCTCGGGGTGCCTCCTTGCCCTTCCTTGCAGCACTTGGTGCAGGCACCCTTTCCGTGTGGCTTCCTGGTGGTCGGGATCCTCTTCCACTTGGAGTAGCTGTGGACGCTACTGTGCCCGTGGAGTGGGTGGCTGAGGTGCTTGCCTGGGTTTTGACCGCCCTGGCCTGACGTGAGGGATGGGGTAGGGGAGGGGTAGGGAAGAGGTCAATGGTGGAGAGGAAAAGCTTCTTAGGGACATTGGGGCGGGAAGAGGGTGATGGTTTGGGAGTGGAGGAAGTGGGAGTGGTGGTAGGAGGTGTCAGTCTGCTGTGTTTGGGTGCAGGTGCATGGGCTGGATGCTGTTGTGAGGTGGGCGGCTGTTGGGTGTCTGAGTGCTTGCGTTTGTGTACTTTGGGAGGAGGGGGCACAGACACAGGGGGAGAGGACACAAGGGACGTGTGCATTGAAGTTGGGGTGGTGACTGCCAGTGAGGGGCATGTGCTGTTAGGTGAGCTGGTGATGGGGGTAGTGGATGAGGATGTAGTGCATGCAGGTGTGAGTGGAGATGAAACTGGGAGGGAGGTGGACGACGAGGAGGAGGGGGCCACAGTGGAGGCAGTGGATGTTGGTTTGTCTGATTCTGGATGGTGTTTGTGTGAGTGCCTGTGGGATAAAGTGTGGTGATTGTGTTTGCCATGTCCACTCTCATGTGTTGTCCTGGGTACATGCTCGTCTGACTGTGTGCTAGGGATAGGTTGGGGTTGAGGGGAATGGGATTGGGTAGAGGAAGTTGGAGGGGGGAGGCTAGAAACAGGGACAATGGCTGCCATCAGAGAAGAGGTCAGAACCTGGATTGATCTATGTTGGGCCGCCATGCCAGTGTGAATGCCCTCCAGGAATGCATTTGTCTGTTGCATTTGGGCTGCCAGCCCCTGGATGGCATTCACAATGGTTGACTGCCCAACAGAGATAGATCGCAGGAGGTCAATAGCCTCCTCACTCAGGGCAGCAGGGCTAACTGGGGCAGGGCCTGAGGTGCCTGGGGCGAAAGAGATGCCCACCCTCCATGGAAAACTTGTTGAGAGGCTGCTGGGAGGGCTGTGCTGGTACGGGTGGTGGCTGTACCTGTAGATGGGGTGGGCACAGAGGTGTCCGTCACCACCAGGGAGCCTCCATCGGAGGAGGAATCCGTGTCCGAACTGTCCCCTCCTGTCTCCACCGCCGTGCTCCCCTCTCCCTCCATCCCACTGGTGCCCTCACCGTTGGTGGATTCTGCATCCTGGGTCCTGTGGGATGCAGCTCCCTCCATCGCCGGTGCCTCTGCTCCTCCAACAGATTATGCTAATGCACATAAGGACAGGGTGACAAAACAAAAAGGGAGGGGAGACACAAAGGATACACTTGGTCAATGGCGCCAACAACACCACCGTTGGCGTACAAAACATACTCACACACAGGGAACAGCCCTACGCACTAGGCAATGCACTACCAGTCACAATGCTAGTCACCAGGCCATGGATAGGGACACTTAGGGGGTCATTATGACCCTGCCAGGGCCAAAACGACGGGAGCACCGCCAACAGGGTGGCGGTGCCTCCTGGCGTATTTGGACCACGGTATACCGCCATTTCAGCCCCGGCGGTGATAATCCGCCAGGGCAGCGCTGCCCTGGGGATTATGACTCCCCTACCACCAGCCTGTTTCTAGCGGTGTGCACCGCCAGGAAGAGGCTGGCGGTAAGGGGACTCAGGGGGCCCCTGGGGGCCCCTGCACTGCCCATGCACTTGGCATGGGCAGTACAGGGGCCCACAGGCAGAGCCCTGTCGCGCATTTCACTGCCCGAATTTCAGGCAGTGAAATGCGCGACGGGTGCTACTGCACCCGCTGCACATCAGCATTGCCGCCGGCTCAATTACGAGCCGGCGGCAATGTTGATGTGACTTTTCCGCTGGGCCAGCGGACGGTAACTCTGTTACCGTCCGCTGGCCCAGCGGAAAAGTCAAAATAGGGAGCCAGCCATACTGCCAGCAATGGCGGTATTCTGGTGCCCGCAACCTCGGCGGTCTGCATGTAATGACCCCCTTAATGCCAATTGCAGCATACCTGAGACCCACAGACCCCTGCCCAGTAGTGGATGCCTACTACCTTAGTTGGAGTACCTGCTGGCCCTGCATGGGACCAACCCTGCTATAGCAGGCCTGGCCTAGGGGCGCCCACAGGACCCACACCCCTCACCTGGATCCCACCCCACCTTGCAAAAGTTGTATATTGGGGCATTGTACTCACCCCCTTGTGGCTGCTGTGATGCCCCCAAGTGCCCATCCAGCTCCGGATTGGCCACCGCCAGTATGTGGGCCATCAGGGGGTCAGGGTTCGATGGGCACCCCTTCCTCTTTGGGAGGCCATACCCAGCTGGGCCTCCGCGGTCTTCCGTGCCCAGCATCTCAGGTCCTCCCACTGTTTCCGACAGTGGGTGCTCCGCCTGCCGTAGACCCCCAGGTTCCACATGTCCTTGGAGATGGCACGCCATATACCCTTCTTTTGATGGGCGCTGACCTGCAGGGAAATGGACACAGGGAAAGGTATTAGTCCGACCGTCCTGCCTGTTACACTCATGGCCCACCATGCCCCTTCCCATCCCCAGTAGCACAGACATGGCCCACCATATATGCTGCACGCTGCCCAGGGCCCATCCACCACCCACCCCCTACATGAGGCCTTCACACACAGCACTCCATGCATTCATGCACCATGTATCCTACTCACGGTGTACTCACCTGTTGGTCTGAAGGCTCATACAGCATTCAGTACTGGGGTAGGACCCCATCCACCAGTCTCTCCAACTCTGCTGAGGTGAAGGCAGGGGCCCTTTTCCCAGTCACATGAGCCATGGTCAGTTCCAGACACAGGTCACAGCAGTGCTTGCAGTGTAGGTCCTCTCCTGTTGAAGGTCAGGTAGCAAGTGAGGGAACAGATAGAAAATTGCGGTGACATCCTTGGCGGTGCATACCGTCACCGCCGGCGTACATCACCATTGGCCACTGTACCCCATAGGGCCCAATGTTAACCAATGAGGAGTTGCACGGCTGTTTTCAACCGCCTCCCGCAACGGCGCACAACGTTAGCGGAATTACCTCATATCCAGCTGTCCCTCCATACAGGACAGGCGAACGCCATTTCAGGGAGGGGCAGGCCATGGATCCTAACTGCGTCATAGTACACAAATGCACCATTTGGACATCTCGAACAAATTAACGTTACAATCACAACATGCATTGAACTGTGGTGGTTGGAATTAAGAGATAATGACCAGCTGCTCACCATTTTGCCCCCTAGATTGCAAACGCTGCGGATCAATAGGAGAAGGAGACATCCCCCCATGTACAGACCCCTGGTGGACTTGGCAACAATGGAGGACAGGCACATTATCCTCACCTATAGACTGGACAGGGCCACAATCACAGAGCTGTGTGCCCAATTGGAGCCTGACCTAATCTCTGCTATCCGTCACCCCACCGGGATCCCCCCCTCTTGTGCAAGTGCTACCAGAGCTCCATTTCCTGGCAACGGGCTCCTTCCAAGTGACAGTGGGCTTGGCAGCAGGAATGTCTCAGCCAATGTTCTCAAACGTGCTGACCAGAGTGTTGTCTGCCCTGATTAAACACAAGTGCAGCTACATCGTTTTCCCCCAGGTGGAGGATTTGGCCACAGTGAAAGCTGATTTCTATGCAATGGGACATATCCCCAACATTATTGGGACATATGATGGAACACATATTGCATTTGTTCCCCCTGGCAGAATAAACAGGTGTTCAGAAATCGAAAGAGCTTTCACTCCATGAATGTGCAGATGGTGTGCCTGGCGGACCAGTACATCTCCCACGTCAATGCTAAAAATCTTGGGTCTGTGCATGATGCCTTTATCCTGAGGAATAGCAACATCCCAAACGTGATGTCTCAACTCCAGAGGCACAGGGTGTGGCTAATAGGTGAGCCCTGGTTCCCACCCAGTATGTGTTGGTGTATGGGTATGGTGTGGGCCCTAAGGGTTAGTGTGTGGCTAACAGTTGTCCTTCGATATTTGCAGGTGACTCTGGTTACCCCAACCTCTCATGGCTCCTGACCCCTGTGAGGAATCCCAGGACAAGGGCAGAGGAACATTATAATGAGGCACATGGGCGAACAAGAAGAATTGTAGAGAGGACCTTTGGCCTCCTGAAGTCCAGGTTTCGTTGCCTCCATCTAACAGGTGGAACCCTGTGCTACTCACCCAAGAAGGTCTGCCAGATCATCGTGGCATGCTGTATGTTGCACAACCTTGCCTTGCATCACCAGGTGCCTTTTCTGCAGGAGGAGGAGGCTGGAGATGGCCGTGTGGCAGCAGTGGACCCTGTGGACAGTGAAGGTGAGGAGGCAGAGGATGAGGATGAGGACAACAGAAGTGCAATAATTTGTCAATACTTCCAATGACACACAGGTAAGGCAGTGTAAATTCACATTTAATTGATAGTTTTGTGTTTGACATTGTCACTGGCAGTCTGTTTTTCTCACTTCTATGGCCACTCACTGTACCCTTTGGCATCTCTATTTGCAGATATTTGTGCCCCACTATCGCTCCTGGTGTGTTGACTGCAGCCAACTACAGGTCTTTCCTATGTATACCTTACTGTACAGTTGAATTGCAATGTTTAAACCTTGTTAAACAAATCCATACTTAAATCATTTGACATAATCCATACTTGTATTTTTTCAAAGGGTGTTTATTTAAGTGCTAAGAAGTAGAGAGGGTAGTGGAATTGGCTGGGTTGATGATGGAGGAAAGTCTAGGGTAGAGTCCAGTCTATTTGTATCACAGGTGCATTGTCCAAGGGGGCATAGGCAGGGGAGCAATGGCAGTTCAAGGTGGACAGGGTGACAGAGTGGGACACAAGGGTGACAATCAGGAGAGTCTTATTTCATGGCGGGGGTCTTGGCAATAGTCTCTGGCTTCTGCCTGGATCGCAGGGAACGTTTGCGGGGTGGTTCTCCTTCTGCAGGGGGAGGGGTGCTGGTAGCCTGTTGGTCCTGTGGCGGGGCGTCCTGTCCACTAGCCGCAGCAGAGGTGGAGGGCTGTTCATCGGTTTGTCTAGTGTCAGGGGCCCGGTGGTGTGCCACTGCCTCCCTCATAATTTTGGCCATGTCTGCCAGCACCCCTGCAATGGAGACCAGGGTGGTGTTGATGTCCTTCAAGTCCTCCCTGATCCCCAGGTACTGTCCCTCCTGCAGCCGCATGTTCTCCTGCAACTTGTCCAGTATCTGGCCCAGCATATCCTGGGAATGTTGGTATGCTCCCAGGATCGCGATGAGTGTCTCCTGGAGAGTCGGTTCCCTGGGCCTGTCCTCCCCCTGTAGCACAACAGTCCTCTCAGCTTCCCTTTTGTCCTGTGCCCCTGTCCCCTGAACTGTGTGCCCACTGCCACTGACCCCAGGTCCCTGATCGTCCTGTGTTTGTGGGGTGGCCTGGGGTCCCTGTGGAGGTGGACACACTGCTGATTGGCGTGTCCTGGGGACAGAGGTATGGGCCCGCTGGATGGGTGCTGTGGTGGTGTTTCCTGAGGGGGGAGGCTCTGTGGTGGTGTGTGACTGTGCCTGGGTAACCGACTGTTCAGAAATCCCTGATGGGCCAGTTGGTCATCCAGATCCAGGCGAGCAGAGCTGCTGTCATCCCTGTGGGCCTCTTTTGGAGGGGGGGAATGGATGTTGCTGGCACCTCTTCTCCGGGGACATTGGCTGGGATACCTGCGGGATGTGAATGCAGTGTTATTGTTTCTGCATGTGACATATTGTGCATGGGTGTGTTGTCCTCTATGGTTGTTGTTGCCCTGGCAGATTTGCCTTTGTGTGTTATTTGGTGGGCTAGGTGATTCTCTCCAGTGTGCATGCAGTGGTGATATGTGTCCATGCAGGTCTGTGAGGGGTGTCCATGCATTGGTGTTGCATGCAGGGCTTGGTATTGGGATGAGTGGGTTGTGATGGTGGGGTATGTGGGAGGTGGTGAAGTGATGGGAGTGAGGGTGGGGGTTTGTGATGGCATGCAGGTAAGGGGGGTGATAGTAATAGAGATTGGACTTACCAGAGTCCCGTCCTCCTTCTACTCCTGCCAGGCCCTCAGGATGCATGATTGCTAAGACTTGCTCCTCCCATGTCGTTAGTTGTGGGGGAGGAGGTGGGGGTCCACCACCAGTCCTCTGTACAGCTAGTTGGTGTCTTGCTGCCACGGAACGCACCTTCCCCGTAGGTCTTTCCACCTCTTCCTGATGTCATCCATAGTTCTGGGGTGCTGTTCCACAGTGTTGAGCCTGTCCACGATTCTCCTCCATAGCTCCATCTTCCTAGCAATGCATGTCTTCTGCACCTGTTATCCAAATAGCTGTGGCTCTACCCGGATGATTTCCTCCACCATGACCCTTAGCTCCTCCTCAGAGAACCTGGGGTGTTGTTGTGGTGGCATGGGTGTAGTGTGAGTGGTGTGGGTGAGGGTGTGTGGGGTGTGATGTGTTGGGGTGTGTGATTTAAGGTGGTGGATGGTGTATAGGTGATGATGTTATGTGGCTCTGGTTGTGTGGGTGCTCTTGCTGTATGTCTCTCTGGTGGCAATTCTTTCTAGTCGTGAAGGGTTGTGGGTAATGTGGGTGTGTGTTTTATAGTGGTGTGGGTGTGTGGGTGTGGTGTGTGTATGTGTGTCAGGTGTGTGTAGTTTGAATTGTCCAATGTGGTGTAGTTTTGTTTGAGTGTGTGTATTTTGAGTGCGGCGGTATGTACCGCCAATGGTTTACCGCCATTGAATGTCCGCTGCGGTCATTCGTGGGTCATAATGTTGTGGGCGTAGTTCTGTTGGCTTAACGGTGTGAGTTTAGATACTGTCAGTTTATCACTGACCTTTGTGCTGGTGGACTTGTGTGTGTGGCTGTATAGTGACGGATTGGTATGTGTGTGTCATAATATGCTTGGCGGTTATCCGCGGCGGCGGCATTATGTTGGCGGCAGTCAGTATGGCGGTAAGTGGGATTTACCGCCAATGTCATAATGAGGGCCATAATTCCATTAAGACTGTTACATATTTTTCCCCTCCAGTGCTGCATTATCCAGTGGCCATGACAAAATAAGCATAATTTAAACACATGCATTTTAAATCCAGTAAGAAGCATCAACTTATTTATATACATGCAGACTTGTAGGGTTCTTAAAAATGCTGCAAGGCTTTTTTCTTCAATATTCTACAAAGCCTAGAAGGCATGGTTGGGTGGTGTCTCCATCCCATCACAAGAGAACATGTGCACGTCTTTCTATACTAAATCACAAAAACAACATTTTCTGGCGAGAAGATGCTTGCACCATCTGCCTTTTATGTCTAATTGGGAAAATAGGTTAAGCCTCATCTGCATCAGATGCTTTCTATCATTCTAATAATTAAGCTGGCCATGTACTGCAAGTGAGAGTGTCTTTTTAGTAATGAACACTATTTCTTACATTTTTTTGGTAGATATACAGCTCAGGTCGAATTGATGAGCATATATTTTAGTATGACTGTTAATTGTTAGCTTTAATAATGAGCTGGACAATTTTTCCTGACAAAAGCCAGTCTCAAACCTAAATTTCAAACAAATGCCAACACGTTGGCAGTGCCGGAATGGGAACCAAAAGCAGCCCTGGGAAAAATGTTCAGCCCAGCCCCCCTCCCTTCCTGCTCTCTCGTCTCCCTCACTGCTTTTGCCTTTAATCCCTCTCTCTCTCTTTTGTCTCGACTAAAGAACCTGCCATGCCAGATGCAGTTAACCTTGGGGATTTAGAAACTAGCAGAGTTGACAGCAATGGCCCTCTGCTTTCAAAAACAGGTGTCCAAATACTCCGACCCACTGGGGGAATGCCCAACCCAAAAAACTGGCCAATCCGGCGCTACAAACAGGTATACATCAACTATATAAAAACGAATTATCACAGGATGATTCATTGTGAATCTAGTTCACAAGTGGCTCTGTAAGCGATGGACTAATACTAGTTAATGGCCATTGCACAAATCTACTCTTAGTGAAGGTTAGGGAAGGTTAGTGAGGGTTACTCCCCTAAGGTACAAAAGGGTGAAGGACTCGAGGAATCTTAATTGACACGCAGCTTTAAAATTTACAACATATATATTCAAGTTAAAAAAAATAGGGGCGTAAAAAATAAAATTTGAAGTTAAAACTTTTTAATTTGTGGGGTAGATTCTATTTTGCTAGAAAATCTATGACACCTTCACTGTCTCTGCCACATCATAAACCACATAACCTTTCAGGTTATTTCAGTGGCTTGTGACCATCGTAATGGTTTTGTACTTTTGACATGAGGTGAAGAAGGTATGATCTAGTTGTGAAACCGGGATGCCTGGATTCTATCGCTCACCTTTCCTGTTGCTCACTATGAATAATCTTGGGCAAATTATTTCATCAGCTTGTTGTTCGGTTCCTCAACCTGCCAACACTGGGAGGTCGAAGGCACTGGCTAACTACAAATATCACACAGTAAATACAAATTTGATAAGTGACCACATTTACACTAAGCCGTTGAAGACTCGTTCACCACCAGGCAGCTCAGCAGGTTGTTGTGTTTTTTTTTTTTTTTTTTTAATTTCTTTAATTGTCTTTTCTCTTATTTGTTCTGTCTGTCACTTGCATGCCATTAAAGAAAGCCCTAGTTAGGAGATTAAGGGCCAGATGTATGACATTTTGTTTTGTGATTTGCTATTGTCGATCCTTTTGGGAAGTGCAAATTGCGAGTCGCAAAACAAAATGTGCAACAGCGTAAAGCACACTATTTGCGATTCCCAATGGGGTCGCAAATGGCCTACCTCATTAATATTCATGAGGCAGGTAGCAATTTGCGACCCCTTTGGGAATAGCTGCACTCACGGGGATGGGTGGCCTGCTGGGGACTGCAGACCACCATGTCTGTGACTGCTTTTTTTTTAAAAACTGTTTTTTCTTTTTGAAATGCAGCCCGTTTTCCTTAAGGGAAAACAGGATGCATTTCAAAAAGAAACCTGCAAACTTTTCATTTCATTTCATTTTTTGTGAGTAGGCAGTGGTCCACCTGCTCTTAAAGAAATGTTTGCACCCCCATTTACCAAGGGGAAGGGATCCCTTGAAGTTTGTGGTAATTGAGAATGTTTTGCAACCTCATTCACGGTTGCAAAACATTCTTACATGGCCCTGCGACTCGCTATTAGGAAGGACACAATTGGCACGCCCCTTCCTAATAGTGACTCGCAATCCCTATTTTGTGAGTCGGTAACAAGTTACTGACTTGCAAAATAGGGATGGCGCATGGCCTTTTACCAGTCGCAAACGGCCTGATGGGCCATTTGCGACTGGCAAAACTGCTCCATACATCTGGCCCTAAGGCTCATAGGTCATCCTGTGTATAGAGCCACATGTTTCCAAAGGCAGTTGTAATGTGATTTTGGAATAGGAAGAGTAAATATAAACAAAACAAAACTGTAATTGATAACAGGAAGCATATTTACAGCAGGAATTAAGAAGAAAATATTGGAAAGGAAGCCTTGTTATAATTAGTGCCCTGGAACCTGTGAATGTGGCCTGCTTTTCTTTCTATAAATCTTCCTAGCACCAAGAGCCCTCTGATTGTGTATAAGCCATTTACCAAAGCTTTGTTAAATAAGAATCCCTTTGTGAAAAAAGGCGAGTAGAGGTGCACGTGTACTAATGCTTTACTCTAAGCAGGTACCTCCTCAAAGTAGCCTGAGGTCTCTTTGATGGTAGTCTTTGTCACAGAGACAAGATGTCTAATCTTATCTACCCGTAAACTGTCCCAAAATCAAGACCATCTTGTCTGGGTTAGATGACCTGGGCTGCCAATCATCATCTCAGAGTCATTCTCCACCTGTTTTACATCTGACACAGTATCAGTCCAGCAGTCACAGGTACCTCCACACTGCTGTCAAGAAGGAAAAACGGGGCAACTCTTTAATAAAACATTATGGGCCTGATTTAGATCTTGGCGGTAACGGTCCCACTTTTGGTCTTCTGACTTAAAACATGTCTCCTGTCACAAGGGTCTGCTGCTGGATTTAGATGCTGGAGGTCCTATAGGAGAGAGACACATTTGACCCACCATCTCTGCCAAGAAACTTCACCCGTTAATAGGGCTCATAGGGAAAAGTGGCTGCGGGCAGGACTCCAGCCATCATTACCACCATATCAATTTGGATGTGTCCTACCCCCAAGCAAAGGGTGGCAGTTCAATCTCCATACTTGAGTTGGTGGAATGGGGGACAAATGGCACAAAAATGTACCTTTTCTACCGATTTCACTTCTGTTTTCGACTGGAGATGACTCCACAAGACCTGCAGTCACTGCTGCCACTGACCCACAGAGAAAACACGACCCCACCTCCTGTTGCGGGACTCGAAGGTAGGGGCACCGCATGGCCAGGGTATGTTGGGTGGGCACTGCACATGAGTTCAGGACCACTGCAGGTATTTACTGGTCAACTGTGTCCATGATCGTCTAGTGGGAAGCCAGACCCTATGAACCGGAGACCACAAACCACTTGAACAGAACCTCCACGTTTTCATTGCACTCACACAAGTGCACACTGACGCACTCCTACACGCACACATACATAGACACACACCTACTCACCACCATACACACACATGCACACACACACACATGAATACACAAACACTCAGAGACAGATACAGAAATACACACAGAAACATGCCCACATTAATACACAGACACCTACACACAGACGCACCCCCGTTCCCCCACACACACACACAGATAAACATAGACGCAGACACACAAGCACTTCAGAGCTAGACACTGGTAGATATTACTGTATAGAGCTACCTGAAAAGGAAGCTCCCTGTGAAACCCCATGGGCTGCACTCCCAGTCACTCATCTTAGCATTTTAAAAACACAGGCCAGTCTCAGAAATGGACAGGTAGGTAATTAAGGTGCACAGAATCTAACGCTTTATGATTCTCGTTCAAATGTGATCAACATTTATTTAGATAGAGGCCTTGCATCTCATCTGGTGGATATTTCTATCCCGCCTGCGTGTGCTCTTTCCTTGCAGAGTGATTTGTGAGAGCGAGCTATAAATAGCATCCCTGCAAACACCTCTGGAGCAGACTGGGGCTTGTTACACAGATTTCCTGGAATCTTTATAAAGCACTTGTTTCCAGTTGATCATAGGGAAGAGTAGGCCGCTTCATAATCTGCACTCTATAAACATTGGCATGACCTGTGTTGTCCAGTGTTGCACCCCAACTTTTTCAGTACATTTTTGTCTTGATTCAATTTGACAATGGCCATAAATACTTAACACTTGTAATTTTTGGAGCTGCTGGGAAGAGTATGTGGGGTGTCAGTAGCCACAAAGTGTATTGCGGTGTACCGTACCATGGACTGAGTCGTCCTGTTTACACTTAAAAGCAACCAGTGCCAGTAGTGGCCAATGTCAGGGAAAAGTGGTGGCGTGACAATAACAATACAAAAAGAAAGGAAAAGAACGTACCAGCCTCTCAACGCCTAGCGGCTCTTCTGCTCCTCTGGCTCCACTGCAGCACAGGTTCCCAGACTACCCTACGGCCAATCCAAACGCTGCTCTCATGCATTTGGCAGCATGAGAGATGCACCGGGATTGGTCTGAGGGGGATGGATTTGCGCTACCAAGGGGAATGGGAGCTTGTGCCTGCTGCCTCCAACCCGGCAACACAGCTGGGTTGGAAACATCTCAGTGCACTTCCTGGTTTGACCGTCCTAAGATGACCGGCTAAACCCACATGCTCACTAGCAGCAGTGTCCTCCATGCCTCTCATCAGGATGATGAACCTGCCTCCAAGACTTGGCCTGGTGAAGAAAAATAAAGTGATAATAAAACAGGTTTATTATTATTTTATTTTTCAAATTTTGCCTCTGCTGTTGGGGGGGGCGACGCTGCTTCACCTTAACAGAGGAGCCGCCGCTGCCCAGTGCTCATTCCTTTCTCTGATCGATTGTTAGGTTGTTGGGAGGAGACTGAGGCTAGTTCTCATGTTGATCACTTTGTAACCCCATTACTTGGGTTCTAACAAATTCTTCTTGAGATTCTGGACATATCAAATCATTTCCCAGTGCTTCGTGGTGCAAATATGTCTAGAACAAAACAACAAAACATGTATTTGTAAAATGCACATTAAATTTTTGGGGGCATCTTCGTGATGAATGCCATTATTGTTACCCAACTCAAACGACTTCGGAAGGATGAAAGGTTGACTGGTCTCAATGGGGTTCGAACCTGTGACCATGAGGTCAAACGGATATCTCTGTAAGTGTGCAGAAACTATGCACCGTGAAAATTTCACAAAATGCAGTTGTAGAGCATACTGCTTGGTATTGTTTCAGTTACTGTTCTTTGGGCCAGATGTACGTAGCACTGATCGTGAAATACTAATTACAACGGTCGCAGTTTGTGATCAGTATTTCTATGACCAGTTTGATAATTTGCGAATCGACCTATGCACTTACCGATTCCTAGTGGGTTGCAATCCGACCCACCTCATAAATATTAGAGTTACATCACAAATTGTGATCCAGTAAGAATCTCAGCCATCACAGGGATGGTGGCCTGCTGGGTTTGCTTCTTAGTACAGCATTTTTTGAAACACAATCCTTTTTCCTTAAATGAAAACGGGATGCCTTTAAAAAATATGAAAATTTTAATTTTAATTTTTTAAGAGTAGCCGTTGGTCCATGGGACCACTGCCTACTCTTAAAAATGTTGTTGTCAACATTCACAAAGAGGAAAGGGCCCGTTTGTGACTGATATACAACCTCCTTTAAGGACCGGAATTCAGGTTGAAAAACATTAATACATACTAACGCAAATCGATATTTGGAAGGAATGCCCTAAACACCCCACTTCGAAATACTGATTTGGACTTTGGCCGCAAACCCTAATTGAGATTTGGTAACATGTTACTAAATGACAATTTTTGCTTTGTACCTACAGACAATCCTTTTTGCACTCCCAAATGGCCTGATTATATGAATCAGATCTTTCACAGTCAAAAATGGCCTGATTCTGTCGTTCAGACCTTTCAAGACTATCAAAAGGTTACGAACCTCTGACCCTTAATTCATATTCCTCCTTACTCTTGTTTGCTATTTTCTATACTTTAGACCCCTTTGTAGCTCGCACACAATATTCTTCCACGTACAGCACCTGAAGCCGATAATGCAATGCTATAAAAATATTCAGTTTAAAGCCCTAAGGTGGTCTTTGGATCTAGGACTGCGCTTCATTAAGTACCTACAATGATTATTAATGTCTGAGCGCATCATTGTTAGCGTTCAGGATATAGTTGGAGATGTGGTTTCTGCAGTCTTTCTTCCGTCTTCGTTATGCTTCTTCCTGTTTCCACTTGGGGAAGATCAAAGACAGCAGCTATATGGAATGAAAATCTGTCAAAGCCTGTCCGTGAAATCACCACAGGACATTTAATATCCTCCAGCTTGCACCCAGGGGTAAATTGCCTTGCGGCTATAGGAGGATGCGGGAGAAAAAGGCACAAAACATTAGTAGCCATGCTCCTTCATCGATGGTTTTTTATATAGCACTGTATATGAGCACTTTTGGCTTCCACAGTGTGCTTCAGACCCTGGGTCTGTTCAGGGTTTATGTGTTCTCCAGCGGGTAGACTAGATTTGTGTGCAGATGGACTTCTTTTTGATGACCTGGAGTGGAGCCGTGGTTGAATCCCACAGGTTAGATTACAACAGTTTGAAAAGAACAGCACTTACACGCTGCTATGCTTGACCTAAAAAGGCCTCTGGCTAAGCAAAGATGCCCATGAGAGGTGGACATGCTTTACCACAGGGGCTGCATTGCCCGGTGTTCGACCCCTGTTTTGTTAGTGAGCTTTGTCTTAAATACTTTGAAATTGCTTCTACCATGATTCATCTAAGATTGTGTGGTGAAAATGAAGGTGGGATCCCTGGTTCTTGGAGACTTAGATTGGAAGCTTGTTTCTGGAAGTACATTAGGCCTTTCTCCAAAAGGGCATATGCTTTTTACACAGAAGTTTGAGGTCAATTGTCTTTTTCATCGAGAGACACTGGAGAGTTTTAAGAACTTGTGATGCCTAGGTTTGCCATGCTCATTTCTAGCACTGAAAGCCTTCAGATAAGCTTCAAAGACCTTCAGAGATAATGTTACCGTGGTCCAGTTGAGGGCGCATCAGAGATCCTGATGGGAAAGATGCATTGGTATAAATGAATTGACAGATGTATTTTTCTAAGCAGGTTTAGCTGGTGGCAATCCCGAGAAAAGGATAGTTTAGCATCAGAAGGATAAAAATCAGAAAGAGTCTAAAAAGATTTCCAGCACATAGTGGTAATGCAAATGGAAGGAGGGGGCATTTCGATGACAACTAGCAGGAATCACTCTTAAACTTGGGAAAATATTAGAAACTCCATTCCAAAATATTTTTGTCAGGCAAAACATGACAATTGGCTTGCTACCGCTCTCGATTTTTCAACACTGGATATCTTTACTTACATTCAATGAAGACATTGCCTAGGAAATCAAGACAGAAAGTTCCAGGTGTGCCTTGTGAAAGAGTGAAACCTTATTTTTCCTGAAGCCAACTTCAGAACATGAGTGCAAGCTCTGTACCTTTACCGCCCGCCCCCTGTGGATGGAGGCAGCACTCTGACACCACTCAAACACTGCTTTGACACCTCTCAAGTGCATCCTACATACACTGTGGTGTGCTGCATCAAAGGTTGGGAGAAGGTCAACCACATCACCACAATGTTCGGAGACTTCACTCCAGGCCTGTATCATCTTCAAGACCAGCTACATCACCTACCTGAGCATTAGTAACAGAACTCTGAACCATATGGTCAAGAAGCGAACCGGGTCTAGCAGACAGGCCATCACCATACTGGAGACTAGGGGGTAAACAACACACAGAATGGAGGCCTGTTCTGCCCACAGAGAGGGTCTGGATCAACATCCACATTAACACGGAAGCTTCTCCCACATTCCTGCAAATTAGGAAGATGCTGAGGACGAATATTTCACAGAGCATTACTCCCACGCCTAAAGTAAGGCTCACCTTTTACCTGCTTATTGTAAAGAATCTGAATCCAGGCTCTCGCCCATTACTGAGCACTCCGGTTCCGCCCAGCTCGGTTTGTGCTCTACCTCTATTACATATATTTACACTTCTAAGAGGTACTCCTACCCAGCCCTGGTAACTGTGGCGTAAGGAATAGGTAATTCCCCAGAATAAAGAGAGTTAGGTTCTTGCAGTACTAACAATTTTAAAATCAGGAAAACACCACAATAACATTTCCAAACCAATTAAGGAAGACAGAAATACATTACGTGACGAATAGAACATCCAAATCATGTGAATGGGATATGTGGAGTGAGAAATATGACTTTTTTTTTAAAGTTTTGAGGCAGAATGCGCTGGCCAACAAATAATCTCCAATGAAAAGTATAAGTTAGTGGTTGACCAAGACCTAGGCACAATTTCAAGTCTACCACAGTGGAGCAGAGATTGGTTTCTGTACATAGTACTCTATGAGATAAAGAACATGCATTGCAGCGCAAGCTTTGAGCAGTAGGTGGAATGAGATACCAAGCTGCCAAAGGAAGAGATGAGAAAAAAAACCTCCTCTGTACGGTGGCAAAGTCCACTCTACCTATATTTTAAGGAATTGGTAATACGAGGTCTTCTGCTAATAAATCAGATGTAAAAAGGTAAAGTGCCTCCACTTAGGTTTTACAGGGATACACAGAAAAACCTTTAAGTGATATACTACGACGACATGTGGAGGGAACCCCACTGTGCTGTAAATCACAACGTCTGGCGACTGGAAATATATATATAGTAATCAGAACAGCATGAAAAATAACCATGCACACTTAGAGAGCTGCCACTGAAAGGGGGAAAGGGAACAGCAAGCAAAACTCTGAAAGCATTTACTTGACATTATGCAAGATAGACCATGGAGATTATGGCAAGGGTCCAGCCCGTCCCATCTCTCCGTCAGGCTACAGCAGATATTATTCAGAGGTATGCAAGGGGCCTACAGTTATTCTGAGGGTCCTGTTGCCAGTGCTGTTGAATTTTGAGGTTGCTGAATACCAATGCTGCATGTTTTGATTTCATCTCATGCCTCTTTCTTACACCACCTTACACTTCTGGCTCCTTATTTCGCGCTCACTGCTTCTATCTCATTGCTGATTTCTTCCCTTTTCACTGATTCCCTGTCTTTGTTTTTCCTTCTTAATTTTCTGTCTATTTCTCGCTCTGGGTCAATTTCTGATGATGAAAATATGTAACTAAAAAGACTGTCAGTGCCCGCCCCTTCAACACCGGTGCAAATTTAGGGCTCCAGATAGGTTGTGAGCAGCTCTTGCACTGCAGGTGAGTAAGATGTAGCTGCAGCTGGAGGGGTGAAACACAGGGATTCTGCAGAGACCTAAGATAGTGTAAAACATAGTAACTATAAATTCATAGGTGTAGCTATCGGTATTATTGCAGGTGCAGTACCACCACGGCCTGTAGGGGCCACTGCACCCCAGTTATGGTTGTACTTAACTACCAAAATGGGCCTTAAGGGTTTATTTTCTTTGTCTGCATTAGTGCACAAGAACCCCTTGCTGCACCTCTGTCTAAACTACCTAATATTTCCAACAGGTATTAGACTGCACTGGTTTATAAACACCAGTTCTTAACAGGCCCTGTGGAAATAAACCACACTGGAGCGTTTTAGAAGCAATTAACTTCAGTTTCCCTCAGTTCCTCATTTAGTAGAATCCACTTAAAAGGGCTGGCGAGAGAAACAAGGGGATTACTATTACTTTAAATACTCACCCAAAGTTCTTCTGGTTTTTCAAGTGTTTGATCTTCAGTGAAAAGAAGGCTTGTGCTCCTGTGTGCTCCGAGGGGCGCCCAGAGTCACATTTACACAACCGCGGTCATACTAGGCAGCCAAAAGCAGCCCTGGCAAAAATGCTCAAACCAGCCTGCACGCTTTGTCTCCCCGCATACCCCACTATCGACTGCTTTAAATTCAGATTTCAACCCAGAGAATGTTTTTCTAGGTCTAATGGGTCCTCAAATGTTAAAGTTGTTGCACTTGAGCGCAACACAGAGTATGAGACTAATGAATGTATATGATTCACCTGTAGATTGTTTCATTCACACATTAAAATATATAATTTTGCCCACTTATAGGAAAAAAAATCCTAATTGACGAACTTCCAGAAGGGTTTTTATCTGCACAGGAGGAGAAACATTAAATGCAAAAATGTAATAAATACCGCCTGGAACATGTGGGTCCCTCTTATTTTTGAAAAAAAAACTGTTTCAACTAGCACATTCTTAATGGAAAGACTCACTTCCGGAGGTACTGTAAATACATTGTAAACTAAAAACTGAAGACAAGTTCTAGAACATAAATTGAATGCACCAAGTAAAAGAGCCACGCTTTATATCACAAGTCGTGCACATGCCTGGGCGTGTACTCTGCAAAGGTCAATGTTCTGTGTGTTTTATACAGTATTTTTCCTTAGGGTAATAGAATAACTGCCTTGTAAGTTAGTGTTCCTACGCAAGACAACATTATAAATTGATGTCAAATATTATTTTAAATAGGATCTGCTGAATGTGTGTAGATGTCTTCCTTAAAAAATCTGTGTTTTTATATCTCATACAAGACAGCACATGGACTGTCTGTTTCGAGCCTAATTCCACTCGGTTTAGAGTCTGCCTATTGCTTACCATTGATTGCTTCAATGTAATTCTCATTTGCTTCCTTCTTATTTATACCTGTATGGGCTTTCCTTCCTCTTATTGTGTTTATCCCTCCCCTGGAGCATGGACGCATTTCTCATGTCATTCCTCTACTCATTTTACTGTTGCTACGTTTTTTCTTTTTGTTATGGCACTCAATGAGAGTGCATGTGGTGTTCAACTGTCCCTCTAATGTGCTTCTGTGTCCCCATCTGCGCTCCATGTTGCGCTCTCTCGCTTGCCCTTGTGTTTCTCTTCTGCCCACTCCCATTGCCCTCTCGCCTGTTTACTATTACGCCCTCTCCCCTCCATGTTGCTTTCTCCTCCCGAGTTTGGTTCCCTCCCTGCGCCATTTGTATTACTTCCCCCACCAGCTCACCCATTTTTCAGTTGCGGCTCGCTTCACTCAAAAGAAGCCGGGTGGGTGCAGGGGAAGGGGGGGTCTAAAATGTAATAAAATTACATAAAAAAAAAAAACACTTACCTTTTCCACACCGTCCCGTGCTCCTCTTCCCTGCTGGCTACACGCAGGCACAGGCTCCCAGCCTGTCCTGCGGCCAATCCTGATGCTGCTCAAAGCAGCGTCAGGATTGGCTGGGAGCACCATGGCTGGGCGCTCCCAGGCAGACTGGGAGCCTGTGCAGGCTCTCTCCAGCCCGGCAACACTGTTGCCGGGCTGGGGAGAGCCTACCACTCAAGTGTGTTTGGCCGGCCAAACATACATGCACAGTGAAGGGGAGTACTGAGCACTCCCCCTCACTGCTCCTCATCCCGGATGCCCCGCCCCTTTTCACAACAAGGGGATAATAATAAACTGTGTTTATTATCCCCTTGTTGTGAAAGTTGAGCAGCTTCTGCTGTTGGCGGGGAGCGGTGCTCCTCCGCCCTAATAGAGGACCCACCCCTGCCGGTCTTGTTTCCCCCTGCGCTGCTGTTGCACCCCCACACTCCTGTCCACTATGATTCATTCCTCACACTCTTCATTGCTGTATCTCACCCTTATTGTTCCTTTTGTGCTTGACAACCAGAGAGGATAGTTTGATCTGCCACACCAGGGAGCAAATGACATGCACAACGTTTGGATCAACTTCGCTGGGGACTTGTAAAGGAGTGCGGTAACACAGGGATGCCCTGAACCTACAATTGCAGCCTGGGATGTCACATTGGAGGAGGTCAAGCCCTCAGCTTTTTTTCCTGACGTGCACAACCCCCCTCTCGCCCACTAGCTGTGCCCTCACAGAGAAGCCACAAAGGTCACTCCTCCTTTCTGCTCCACAAGCTTTAGATTAGAGTGAAAGGACTCCACAGTGTTACATCACCACAATTTTCAGTTCTCCATGAGACAGACTTTAGCTGTAGGCAAAATCCCGTTGTGGGCCACAGTGCTTTAAGTGGGATGAAAAAGGCTCATGGTGGCTGCCTCTAAAAGGGGCATGGTCTAAGTGATTCAGGAGTGGCTGAACACATATGAACTACAGTCCTGTATTTTGCACAGCATGCTGACTAACCAGCATTTAGGTGCTTTTTGTGAGTTTTCCGCTAATAGAACCAGATATATCACACAACAACCTCCATATGTTTGAAACAAGCTAGACCTAATAGCTTTGTGAATGCTTGTTAACAGTATAATATAGATGGATAACAATGATTAGATGCAAATAATTACAAATGGTGCATATATGACTGTTACTATGTATTCCAATCATTGGATGAGCATGTAATCTGAACACTGTTATGGCTTTCTGACTCACCTTGCCTTCAGCCTGCTCAAGAGCTTTCAGTCATGCCCTACTATGAACACCCTCCACAACCAGAACTCACCTGGAAACCTAAATGCGATTCAGCTCACATGTGGCATTCAAGAATTGGAAAATCCATTAGATTAGCCTTTTAGAGCCAAGACCTCTTGACTTTGCCAGTACATAATCAAGTAAATTACAATGTTACCAAATTCAAAGTGTTTACTTACCTAAAATATGCAATGGATATGCGATAACATATTGCAAAAAACATTTGGCAAAGCCAATAGCTCCCAAAGGAAAGACCTGTAGGCTTTTTATTAGAGTGTCAGTCAAGGCTTGGCTTTTTTCAATCACACTGTTTAACCGAATCCCTATTGATTAATATTCTCTTTTTCTCTGTTTTCCTTCTTGAGGTCTCTACTGATGCTTCCGTTGCATTTTTCCACTCACTCACGACAATGCAGTTGAATACCTTGCTTAATTTGTCCTTAATTGTTTTATGTAGTCATCCCTGCCACACAATTTGATCGACTTTTCCCATAGAATTCCAGTGGCTCTGCCTATGCCCATAAAATGTATGTTACATTTTTTTTCTCTCTCGCATCTGATTTGTATGGGGTTTATTGCAGGGTAGCACTCCCTCATCAAGCGTTTGGATAATATTTTTTGACACAGTTCCTGAATGTCAGTTGCAGTTCGTGCAGTTAACAGTGGGGGTTGCAGTACTCTAACCCCTATTGACCTATGTCCACTCACAGGGCAGAGTCCGTCCGGGCACACATTTCCATAGTTCTGCTTAGAAATCTCTTATTAGATTTTTAATGGCTGTATTCTATTGGAGAATGGTCATAAGGCTTCCTGTTGTGAAACCAGTAACTACAAAGTCCATATTGATTAAAATATGAATGAAGGCATCCCATCACACACAAATATTTGTAAGTATGTATAGCCCATGTTCTCTCATCAATATTGTATGGTAGTGACTGCGCCTCATAGTAGCTCTAGCATTTTGGGATGTAGCCACTGAAACTGGATCAACGGTATGAATTTGGGGTGATTGGGGTTCGAATTTTCAGTGTTGTGCATGTGTTCCCATTCTAATCTATTTTAGCCAACTTTGCAATGCTTATGTGTAATTAACATGTGTTACTGATGTCACTTCCTATGGCACCACTTCACATGCTATATTTTATCAAGATAGCCTATCAATAGCGATATGTTTCACCTGCAGTGACTCAGAAGGACAGTATTCCCCTTTTTAAGGCTATGTAGTGTTCTTATCTGAGGTAAGAGGTCCCCAAGTCCTAGAAGTAAAGGGAAAATTCTTTCAATTCACCTGACTGTGGTTACTGGCACCCTTCTTTTCCACTGAAGCCATGCTGCAAGAACTAACAATCTTACTTTGACGTGCACCATTTAATCACTTAGTGTATGTGTTATGAACTCCATGCTCCCATAGAATGCTTCACCTGGAGTGTGACCGACTCACCTAGACACGCATATGAGTTAGAGATGTGGACTCCTTGTTTGTATGGATAGGTTCTGACATCTCTCAGAAAAATGAGCTACTTAGGTCTTCATTTCAAGTAGGACGGTGGTGTTAAAGGAGCAGTAAGTGGATTTTCATGCATTTAACACGAGTTTGCTGTTTACTGTGAAGCGGAAATGACTGCATCACTAATGGGTTCAGACCACTTCACTGCCCTGGCTATCTGTACCCTTTAGTACCAGCAAAAATCTCTTGCTAAATATGTACCTTGCAGAAAAAAAACAAGAAAAACCACAGTGTCAGTGTTGAATTCCACATGTAATGGTAAACAAATTTAAAGCAATGCAATGATTACCGATTGTGGGAATGCAGTTACTAAATTCTGATACCACAGTGAAGAGGCAACAATCTCTAAATGGGTACCTTAGCTAAAGCTCTAAGGTGCCAGGATAGGGGACCCCATTTGTTCACTTCTGTGTATATAAAATAGTAGGATTATGTGGGGGTAAC
This sequence comes from Pleurodeles waltl, assembly GCF_031143425.1. Classification (NCBI taxonomy): domain Eukaryota; kingdom Metazoa; phylum Chordata; class Amphibia; order Caudata; family Salamandridae; genus Pleurodeles; species Pleurodeles waltl. Next base: position 1,325,209,500 of record NC_090446.1, on the reverse strand, counting down.
GAGTGTCGGAATTGTCGCTTCTAGCAGGTATCTCTGCACCTAAATCTAGCCTTAAAGTTATTTTGCCCAGGATAGTGAATAACCTGCAGACACGGTCGTATAGGCCAAAGGCGAATGTGCATTCAGTGTGGAATAACAAACATGTATCTACTCCTGTTCTCCGCCTCCTGTAGTCAGGTTGTAAATGAGAAGGGACTACTCCGAGTTAGGGGAGGGTGGCTAAAGTGGGGAGAGTATGTGGTTGCAGAGAAGGCTGATGGAGAAGAGAAGGGCTCCCTGCCCCCCAGCCCTCGCCTAAAGTGTGAGAGTCGGGGGGAGGGTACAGCAGTGTTTTATAGTTTCCCTCATTCTAATCAGGGGTCAGAACCAGCCAATCATTGGTCGGATGCCAAGCGTCGTCTGCCTTTCTGGGCGCTGTTCTAGACCCATGTCTGTGTACCACGCGCCGCCTACCTCGTGGACAACGCAGCTCCAGACTGCAAATATCTGAACACGTTACAGGTCCCAGAAGCCTCCTCTTACACTAACACTCTATTTGGATGCAAGCCCCCATAGTAGGTAACAGAGCAGACATAACGAATGGAGCGAAAAATTGCACGTGTTTAGTGCTTTTGCCAGGCTCTACAAGCTGCAAACATTTGTCCTACAACCATAAAAATTACAAAATCTATCTTTCAAGTTGATTGGACAGCACAGAGACTGATAGAGAGCTAATGAAGTGCTCTTGTTTTAGTTTAATCCCAGGGTTGCAAGTCAGTCGTGTTATAATCGAGACATACTTTTCACTGTGTTTCTATGGTTATAATGATCTGAATTATTCCCCTGCTAGAGTAATTAGGACTTTCTTGTGAAGGTCAGGCAACTGAAGGCATAGACATGCTACATCAGGTGTTATCTAATAACTATTTATTATGTCTGAGCTGAACCAATTAGGCACCCTGACAAAGTACAAGCTAAATTGCATTTAGAGAAGAAAGGTGAAAATGTCCTCCCTCGCCTGATTGTGAAAGCGAATGCCCTCAAGAAGAGACGGCAGAAACTAGGATACTGCACAACATCATGAAAGCATGTGTCTGATTGGTGGAGGGCGAGTAGACTGGTGGTTTCACACTGGAGGAACGTGTAAGACTCCTTGAATACCCATTGAAATGAAAGGAAAAAAGAATTTCTAAAGCACCCTAAACCCAAGGGTCTTCAAAAGCTCAAAGCGAATCAAGGACCTGCGCCAGCTATGAAGGCAGATTCTCATAGATTCAGATAACTAAGGAGAGAAAAGCCAGGTTTTGAGATGTTTATGGAAAGCAGGTGAAGTCTAGATTTCAGTAATGTGAGCCGGTAGGGTTTTCCATAATTTTGCAGCAGCAAAGTAAAAAGATTATCCACCCCATCTGGCTTTTCATAACTTCGGAGGAACCACCTTCCTGCTAGATGCCAATCTGAGTGGCCTGTTTGGTACGTACCACTGAAAAGGTGATTGGCTGAGCGTTGGTCCCTTTTGGTGTAGTGCCAAGAAAACTGTAAAAAAGTGCTTTAAAGATCACTAGCCTCCTACTTGCTTCCGAACTGGGAGTCACTGAAGGGCTTGAAGGCCTCATCTGACAAAAAGATGTTTAGGAGTATTTAGGATAAAACGTGCTGTGGCAGACCTGAAGCTTGTTCAGCGAAGTTATTAATGTTCAAATAGAGTGCATTGCAGTTGTCTAAGAGAGCAGTGTTCAGAGCAAGGGCCAACGATTTGCAAAGATCTGAAGGAATAAACAGAACTAATGTCGAAACAGATACTAGTCATACAGTTGACCTGCAGATTAAAATTCAAGGAGTTCTCAGAAAGGACCCCAAGGTTTTTGGCTGACTCCACTGGGGTGGGTGATGGGACACATGCTTCGGGCCATCATAGTTTAGCCCAGATGGACTGCTGAGCCCCAACAACCAGAACCTCGATTTTGTCTGCATTCAACTCTAGAAAATTGCTTTTTATCCAGTTACTAATACCTGTCATGCAGTGCTTCAATTTATCAGCCACCAAAGGTATGCTGTCAGTAACAGATATAATAATTTGTATTGCAACAGCATTTGAGAAAATCTAGAATCCGAAAGAACAGCGCAGCTGGGTGCTGGGTGGGGTGGGAGGTAACGCAGAGATTAGAAAGGCTGGGGCTAAATGAGGAGCCCTGAAGCACAGCACAACTAAATGCCCTGGCCCTACGCTGTACGATAACTCGTACCCTGTCTGTGAGAAAAGAATTAAGAAGATTAAGGGCTTTGGAATCCACACCCAGGTGCTGTAAGCGGTGGACCATGTGCGTGGGCAAAATCGTATCAAAGGCTGCCGATAAGTCCAGCATAACCAGAATAGTGGTTCCGCCTTGGTCTATCTGCCTCTGATACAGTCTGCTGCTTCTGCTACAAGCATAGTCTCTGTACTATGCCCACTCCTTAACCCAGTCTGAGAAGGTTCAAGAAGATTGTAGAAATCCATGAACTTCATCAGTTCCTGATTGATGTATTTCTCCAAAATTCCGCAGAAGAAGGCAACAAAGGAATAGGACAAAAAATGTTAAAGTCCTGGAAACCTATGTTAGGTTTCTTCGTTGGAGGAATGATAATGGCTTCTTTCTAAAGCCTAGGAAAGATCCCTGTATCCAGAACCTGATTAAAGATCTTCACCAAATATTCAGCAAGTGACCCAGAAGCAAGTTGCAGAATTGTGAGGGGGGCAGGGATCTACAGGGGTGCCAGATTTAATACCCATCAGAGGTTCCTTAACTTTAAGAACAGAGATCATGGAAAGGCAGCTAACATAGGACGATGTGTTGAAGAAGCTAGACGAGGGAGCCTAATATTGTCCTCATCAGCACTGGAGTGATCAAACTCTGAATATATATTTAAAGTTTCGTCTCTCACGAAATTCGCTAGTTCATCACAGAAAGCTAGTTAGGTATTCACAAGTTGCTTAGAGGGTGGGTTAGAAAGACACTTAACTTCAAATAGTTAATCAGGAGTTTTTGACTGATATTATTTTATTTGTCTAAAAAATACATTTGGCCTCGAAAATGGAGCGCTTATTTGTTGAAAGTAATGCTTTATATTTGTTTTTTTGGGCTGGATCCTTAATTTGTGAACCATTTGTGCTTCTGTCGGTGCACCGCTGCCTAAACTCTTTACGTTTCTCCGAGAACGGAGGAGCAGAAACTTTGTTTCTAGTAATGTTTTTAACTTTCACGAGGACAACAGTATCTGTAGCTGCCTCCATCCAGCCTGCAACATCTTCCACTGGGCAGCCAATGAAAAGGTCTGTGGGTGATGCTGTGTTGTTTGGAGCACTCAGCATAGCTTCCTGTGTGATCTTACTCCAGTTTCTACAAAATTGAAGCCTCCTAGGTGCACTGTCTGTGCTGTTCAAAGGGTGAGAGGAGGTGACACCAAAAGTCACTGCCCGGTGATCGGACCAGCTGAGGGGGATTATGTCCCTAATACAAATCTCATTAAGGTTGGTGAAGATCTCATCCAAGGTATGACCAGCAATATGAATAGAGGTTTGAAGTAGTTGTGAAAAGTCTAGATTAGACATAAGCTCGGAAAAAGAAGTTGAGACTCGATAAGAGGAGCCCCCTAAATAAAAATAAAAATCCCCAAGGATGGTAAAATTGGGTTGAAATTAAAAACAGTTCAAAGGCGTGTTTCAAGGAGGCTAAAAACATTGCCATGTGAGCCAGGTGGAAAGTAGTCCAGAAAAAAGTAGATTTAGAATGAACTTTCAATCTAAAGGATGACACTTCGCATACAGCATGCGAAACAGTAGCTAATGGTTCAAGTATGCAGTTAAACGAGTCCCTAAAAATTATTGCTAATCCTCTGCCCATCCTAGAGGGGTGATCCAGTTTAGTAATCAAATGCCCTGTTGGGACTGCTTCACCAGGAGCTGGCCCTGAGGCATCTTTTGGCCATGTCTCTGTAATAAAGAGACTATCTAATGCCCTGGATTGAAACAGGCCCGTCACTTCATAAATATGTTTAATAAGAGTATGAGCATTTGTTAAGGCACTTTCAGTCATAATTTTGCTACCTGGTTCATTTGTCTTAACCCTTGAACTGACCTTCCCAGGGAGAGCAGGAAAAGCTGTACAGCCCATAGGGTTAATGTGAAAAGCACAGTTAGAGCAAAGAATCTCTGTCACTTCGTCTAAGGTAACAGGATGACACCATTACGTCTTACCTTTAGGGTGAAACTCCAATAACTGAGCTGCAGAGTACGTCAAAGATAATGGGGCCTTTGGTTCTGACCCATGACTGGCAGCATCCCCGGTAGCTGGCGCAGTCCAGGGTTGGACAGGTGCAGATGGGCTTGCCTTCAGCATGCTGAGTATGTAGCCTGAGGTTTAAAGGGGGCGTGTCCAAAAAGCAGCGCATGCATCATGCAAGGAAAACAAAGACAAAACAATACACCAGCTTAGCTTGAAGTAGAGAGAATTGTGAGTTGAAGTTCCAACCCAACAGGGCTGCTCCTCGAGGTTTAGGTAGCTGGTAAAGTGCCCCATTGCCATTCATTACTACCTCCACCGCTAGAAGGACATTTAGTTAAAGCGCTAAGTGTATTTGTGCTGAAAATGTTTTTAGATTTTAGTACCTTGACGCCCAATCCAAGACTTGTGAAGGTGGTGTTACTCTATAGACAGACATATTCGGTTTGGAGAAGACCTGAACAGGCCCAATCAAAATGATTTGCAGATAATACGTTTCTGTGGACAAATGAAAAGCTGCACTGATTTCACCAGAACGCTGGACGGTTCTGGTGAAATGGGGTAAGTAAGGGACTTTAGGCTGGGGGACATTGTGTATTGGAGGTCTCCTCCATCAGCTTTTCCCGTGGGAAATCTGGAGTTTAGTATGATTAATTGGGTGCTAGGTGTAGTTAGAGTAGCGTCCAAATAGTATTTGCTGTCAGTTTATGCTCACACTTTAGCACCTGATTCTAACTAGTGGGGAGTGCGAATGCAAATCAGAAAAATTGAAACTTACGCTTCCCAATGGGGGAACAACTATAATTTTAGCATGTAGTCCCCATTCTTGGTGTTCGTGTGCAGATAACACTCAAAAACCTGGAGAGCATTCAGCACAAATCATCAAAGTCTTGCATTGCAGAAAGGAGCTTCACGGGGACCCTATCCTAGGATGAAAGGCTAAGCCAAAGCAGCCAGTGTGGGCTCTGGGCTCTGGCCAAGCGCGTGTGCCAACTGACCTATCTTACTGCTTTATGTACGTGAGGGTGAAAGTGCCACTCTCAGTGAGCACCGCAGCTCAGTTTTTTGCCTGAAGGGTTAACTAGTAATTCCATCATACTGGGCTATCTTCTCCTGTCTCCACGTCTCTCATTGTCATAAGCAGTGAAGATGGAGAGGGGCCCGCATAGGCTTGAGGCCTAAGTCACCATAATGAACGCCCTTGGGCACGCGTGAGCTGGGTGGGTGACACGGACACCAGCCACTGCTTTTGTTTCCATTTGGTTTTCCAGCTGTGACTGACGATCTCCCAATCTTCTTTATCTTTCCATGTCTCCACTCTCTTATCCGTTATGCTCTGTTGGTCAGAGAGGTGCAATGGTAGACACTGATGAAAGACTTTGGCTGGGCTCACCCTGTAGTGTCCTGCTGGACACGTTCTAGTGTTTGGCCAGCCTCTCTGCTGAGGGCTGGCCTCCCATATGCACCCCACACCCACCCAACACAGGCGTCACCGGTCAGGTGACCCTGGCAATAAAAAGGGCCGGGCGCACGTGCCCAGGGCCAATTACACCCACCAAGAAACCGTGTCAGTATCGTCTCATTTTAGTAGCATGGGGGCCTAGGGCTACATTGGCGACGAGGATGTCTGCCCCACGCGTGAGCTGGCTGCAGCTGTTGCGCTGCGAGGAGGGAAATGCATGAAGTGTTCCCTTAGCTTACATCTGTAAAGCACCTCACTGCAGCACCCACCTGCCACAAATCCCGAAAGGCAGAACGCAGCCGAGAACACCGCCGACACCCTGCCTGGCATGAGGTGAGCCCTGTGGATGCCAGTGTGGCACCACCACGGCGGGAGAAATCTGAAAGGGGGTAAAGACTGCTGCGCGCTGTCCCCGCTCTCCCGCAGGGATAAGGGAGACTGAGCAGCAGAGTGAAAAGGAACGTAGCTCTTAGGCTACCGCCATAAAGTCACAGCACGGTGGACCGCAGCACTGCCAAGACGGCTGCGGCCATGAAAAGAGGAGCGTGACGGTGCTGACATGCACCAGCCAAGTGAAGCGCCTAGAGCTGCCCCCCAGCAACACGGGTCGCAGCATCAGGGAAGGCTGCCGCGGCCGGGACCAAGTGCCGGGATGGTGCTGTTGCGCACCGAAAGCACACTGGAAAATGCCCAAGGCCCACGCCCCATCCCTTCCCAGTAACACGGCCCGCAGCGTTAAGGGAGGCTGCTGAGGCCACGGAAGGCAAAGGTGCTGCTGCGCACCCAGAAAACCCATAAAACAATAGCCGGGACCGGCCGCCCCTGCCCCCACCCCCAAGAAGGTAATGCAGCCTGCTAAAAGTAAAAAGAAGTGCCCAGGGCCCCATCCCCCTTCACAGAGCAGCGTGCAATTTTGCCTGCCTCTGCCCACGAGGCTAATGTTTGCTCAAAGAAAGAAGCAAAGTGCCCAGAGCCACCCTCCTGCTGCCGCGTGGTCAAAGAGCACATCGGTGCACACACGCACCGAAAACAGATTGAAATACAAGGTGCAGACACGCACCAAGGGCAAGGAAAATTGCCCAGGGCTGCGCCCCCACCTCATAGAAAGGAACAAAGAATTGAGGTGCTGACACGCACCTAGAGAAAACAGTGCCCGGGGCCCCCAAACCACCCACATAAACTTCGAGCTGCCTGCCTCTCTCAACGAGGCTGTGCAAGAAAAAAAAAAAACTTTTACAAAAAAAAAGAAGACATAATGGTGGAAAAGAAAGAAAAGACACTTACCTGCAGCCTCTGCAGCCCCCTCCAGAGCCCCCTCCAGCCTGGTTCCTCTTCCTGTCTGTCTCAACAAAGGAGGCACAAGAGGAAGAAAGAGTGTCTTTCAAGCATGAAAGAAGTACACTAGTGGCATCCAGTGGCCAAAGTCGGTACTGCACCCTATTTCTATTTGAAAGGGGACAAACCAGCTTTGTTAAAAGAAAGTCTGCAGCACCACCCCAGAGAGTGACTGCACAAGACCAAGATCGCGCCCCTTGACGGAAACGGCGCAGAAGAAGGAAACGGCGAGGAAGAAGGACGCAACGCGAACGACGCTGCAAAAGGGAAGGCGAAGACTGCAGCTGTTCCAGCCCACCTGCAACAGTGAGGAATGGACGTAAGTGCCACGTGAGGTATCGAAGAGAGCGCGCATGGTCGGCGCAGCCACTGGAGGCCATCCACTCCCATCACCGAAAGAACGCCACGTCTCAGCAGTGATGGAAATCACCGCAGGACAAGAAAAAGGACATGCCAGGCGCTAACAAAACGCCCAGAAAAAGAGACTATGTCACATGCGCAGAGAGCTGCGCCAGAGAACGTGACGACTAAGACAACGCCCGCAAAATTGGAGAGAGCACCCGAGAGCGTGACGTAACGCATGGGACAAGAGGCCGTGCCAGCCGGCCTTTCAGCAACACAAGATGGCCACCGTTAGCCCATCACACAGAAGGTCATCAGAAGCGACCAACCCTGCAAAGCACACGCAGGTTCAAGCAAGACCCAGTGCCAAGAAAGCACTGCCTTGAGGCGCAAGCACTGCGCCCTCAAGTGAAGAGGAAGCGGAAAAGAAAGTGACCCTATGTCACTGCCCTGCAACGGGCCAGTGACTCAGCAAGGAGTGTCCTCCCCCACACTGCCTCAAGACAGAGTCGGCAGAGACTCGCAACAGGCAAGAGGAGAGTCGCACAAGGAGTGTCCTCCCCCACACTGCCTCAAGACTGAGTCGGCAGTGACTCACAACAGGCAAGAGGAGAGTTGCACACCCTGAGTGGCACGACGCCACCACTGCAACACGGGGATGAGCCCCTAGTCCTTCGGCAGGACAGGACCTTCGAAAGGTCCACACAAAAGGAAGACAAGTGGCCAGACGCCACAACAAAGGAGAAGAAAGCGTGGCGTAGCACCACGCTATGAAGGAGGAAGAAAGGAGACTGTGTGACATCACCTGTCACACTGCAACACCTGACAACCACAGAAGAACAAGAATGGAAGATCAACAGGGTGGAGAGATGGAGGACTCCCACAACAAAGGAAGAGTGCACACACAGACAAGACAGCCACCGGGGTGCGATGACGTCACTGGAGACAGCTCGGCGGGAGTGCCAAATGTAAGACGCCATGCGCGAACCGCGTACTTACCCCACACGTCAAAGGTGACCATCCAAGCCACCTGTCATCGGCTGCTTGAAGCAGATGGCACCACTGCTAGCTAGCATCTGCACATGAGCAAAAGAAAGACTGCACTCGCTGTGACGAAGTTACTCCAATCACCCTTACTCCAGCAACATCACTTGTCGTCCAGGTCTCCCAAACGGCAAACATCATCATTGCCATGTGCATCACGGTATTCATCAAAGGAGCAATTAAACAACCAGACTGGAGTCCTACACCTCTGCTTTAATGCTCTGAAGAACCAGTCAACCAATGACCAACTCCTCGCCCTGTCTGTATCCTGCTCTCGGTGGCAAGAGCAAAGTTGTGACCTAGACCCATCTATCCCTGTAATTGCATGCGACTGGGCAGTGGCTCCTAGGAGGTCATGCAGCTGCCCTATGTGGCACACAAGCAGCCCCAGCGCAGACCACAAGCAGTCCTGTGACAACCCAGACAAGGGGCCTCTCAAGATTGAGAGAGGACTGGACATTGCCCCACCGATGAAGTCAAAGAGACAAACAGGGCTGTGCAATGGAGACTCCAACAGGTCACAGCACACCAAGACTGTATTCAGTGAATTAACATGACACCAACTAGACTCCCTCCTGGCAACGTGATAGACAATTGCCCTGAGACCGTCCGAGAGCCCACATGCACCTGATCCATGTCGGCAAGCGCCCTGACCACGGAACATCCACCCTTGTGGTTGCACAAATGATTTGACCATGGCTCCTGTCGGAGAGCCTGCAGCGGCCGGCAGATGGCCCACACGCAGCCCAACACAGTCCATGCTAATCCTGTGGCAAACCCATCGAAAAGGCCTTGAGGAAGTTCCATAGTGAAGAATCCAAAACCAAGAGGTGGTCTGGAAGCAGCTCTGCCATCAGAGGGTCAGAACATACAAAGGGTTCAGAGGAGGACCTCACGCCATCACAGATGTCATCCGTCTTCAAGGGATTGGCCTTCGTGAAGCCAGGATGTCTCGGCAAGCAGATTCACAGTGGACTCCACCAATGCTCGTGATGCACCCAATTCGAATGATACGCCCTATTCGAAAAATTGAACTGTAAACACCACCAGCCTTGCCACGAGTGCCCACAGGACTGAACCACAGCGCATCAGTGGACACTTAACCAATCATCTGACTGTCAGAGTCTGGACTTCTTCCACACAGTGTTCGTGCCCGGCTGTGACTGGTTAAATCATGAACTCGTGCAGAAGGATCCGTGTGCTCCCAGCTCCACCTGCCCACTGCAATCCTGTGGCCTGCCTTCTCGAGGCCGAGAGACTGATGGTGGTGTTTTTGTTACTGTGTTTTTCTCTTCCAGGTTGGACTTTGTTTTTGTTCCTCAAAGTTTTGGAGGAATGTAGTGTCCTGCTGGACACGTTCTAGTGTTTGGCCAGCCTCTCTGCTTAGGGCTGGCCTCCCATATGCACCCCACACCCACCCAACACAGGCGTCACCGGTCAGGTGACCCTGGCAATAAAAAGGGCCGGGCGCATGTGCCCAGGGCCAATTACACCCACCAAGAAACCGTGTCAGTATCGTCTCATTTTAGTAGCATGGGGGCCTAGGGCCCCAACACTACACACCCGACAATTATACTTTTAAGTCTGGCTAAGCTTATGTGATGGACAAAAAAGATGAAAACATACATATAGATGGATGTGAAGTATTTCCTCTTTACTGTCATGCAGTTTTTCCGTTTACTATTAGGCATACTTTCTGCTGCCTTAAGAATGCTTCCATTACAGTGCCTGGGCTGTGAAGCATCCATGCACTGCAATCAAGGGGCATTATTTTTAGTTACGCGCTCGTGGCAGCTAATGCATTCTTTCTGTCAAGCCTTGGAAGAGATGTCTGATGCAAACCTAGTCCAACCCAGTACCCTTCATGGCACCACTCTCCTGTGATCTAAGAGCACAGTCACCACACATTCAACTCTCACAGCTATTCTACTAAGAGTTCTCCACAAATTCCCTCACTTCCAATCTCCAATAGTGCCCCTCGCCTCTCAATAGCCCCCCTCTGACATACATTTCATTTTATTTAAAGCGCAACTCATAGTACACTCACACAGTTTTGTGATCTGCGTTCTTTGCAGCAGGCACATTATCCCTCTGTGCAACTTTATGATGAGTAATAACTACCACTAGACACAATTCTGCTCTTTCACCAGCAGTAACATTAATTACCAGAATTATCTTGACATTTTGTTGCCTGAAAACTGCTGGACACACAAGGGAGTTCAAGTACTTTTAAACCCATGTTATTTTTCAATTCAGTGCACTACACCAAACGGCGCCAGGTGCGGCTGCACCGGTCGCACCACCCTAAAGCCTGCCCTGTACTGCTCAGACGGACCCAGCCCGCTAGGAACAGAGCTGCACCGCTCCTCCGAGTGATGGGCCATTGCACACTGCAAATTCCGACTCAAGAGTAGAGACCCTTGCTCTGCAGCGGCATGTGTCACATCCCTGCTGCCAGTAGCATCGGAGAAAAAAGGCGGAGGGAAGCAGGATGGAAGCTTTAAGTCAATCAGGAATACAATCTTCGAGGGAAAGGTGGACCTCCGGGTGCGATATAAAAAAACATGATTTATGGTTCATTGCGGAGATTCTGTGGCAGGAGCGCCAGAGGCGTGAGTACTGACGGTGCAGAGTATTTCTCCCTCAACCTGTTTCAGCATTTGGTGGCACGATGCAAGATGATTGAGTGAGGCCAGTCCTTGGCAGCTCATCACGTGATGTGCAGGGAACTGTTTGGAGAGGTAAGCCCGGGCTCTGCCAGGCAAAGATTTGTGAAACTGGCACAGGCAGGGGCGTTGCTTGATCAGTAAGGTTAGGGGGTGTCAGGTTTTCCAACAATCATGCTGGCATCTCCAGGTTTTTAAGCCAATCATGAAAAGGACAACATTTTGCACTCTTTGTTGCTTGCCTTATGAATTGGCTGTGAGAGTAGCCACTACTTGATACGATCACTGCTTTCACAAGGGCGTTGGAGTGCTCAAAGGTCCTACAGTAAAAAAAACCATTTTTTTTGTTATGGAATTAATCTGCACAGCAATCATAATTCAGTGCGAAGATATCTCCCAGACTTTACAGACAGTTTATCGAGATGAGAAAAATAACTGTCCATAGAGAGAAAGAGAGGCCATGTTGCTGTTAGGGTTTCCTGTTTAATGGGGCCCAGGAGTAGAAACTTAGATTTTGTTCCATTAAAGCAGAGCAAATTTTCTGTCATCATTTTTTCGAATGTGCTTGAGCAATCCTGTTCATTGCTTCTGTGTTCGGGATCTTAATATTAATCTGATTATCATTGGCATGTATATGATAGCTGACATTATGGGGATCACTGCACGGGGATCCATGCACATGTTAAAAGAGGCAGGTAAGAATCCTCTTCCGATGAAGTGCACAGTGCTTCACATGAGGGATTTTAGAGTGGGAAAACGGCAGTTCTACCTGATGGGTATGGTTTACAGGAAATATCTGAACCTTTGCAGAATAGCCATCCCAAATGTGAACTCCAGCCCAGAAAGGAGGATGGTTTGATGAACTATGTCAAATTTGGAAGACAAAACTATAAAAGGATTAAAGGCCTTTTATCCCTAGCAAAGAGCAGTTCTTCCATAATTTTCAATTAGGCGGTTACACCAACCTTCTTAGGCTTAAATCCCAAAATGGATGGGAAGTAGCAGAAGAGGTTGCTGTTTCCCAGATAGACAGTGATCTAAGTAAAGACTTTTGCATCCCAGATTTTGGTGTTGGTAGGTAGGTAGACGATCAGTCTGGTTTCTGTGACAGTGGTGTTATGATGGAGTGTCTCAGTTTGTGGAACAACTCTTATCAGCAGCAGGAAGAAATTCATCAATTTGGTGAGGATTGCTACAAAGTTGGATTGATTTGGTGATTTTTGGATTGCAGGAATTTAAAGATCTGGCAACAGGTGTGAGATTGTTGATCGTCTTGTTGATTATGTTTTCAGTTGTAAGGATAAACAAATCCAAGGAAAAGCAGGGAAGTGTAGAGTTGTTGGTGTTCTGAAAGAAAGATTGCATTTTAGCTTAAAGTTTGATGGTTTTGTACTTGGAGACAAAAGTAGGTCAATCTCTTTTGAACAATGTACTTGAGGGTTACTTGAGGGTATTGTGAGGCTGGAAGTAGGCTTTCTTGCTCTGGGAATGACTACTTTACAATCTCTGCCATGGATGCAAAAGTCTTTTGTAAGAACTTGGGTTACTGGTTGAGGGGAGTGAAACCCTTCTCAAGCAGCAACCACAATTTTTCTCCAAGTGAAATCATAAGCAAATACTAAATTAACCTGTGCTCAACACTCTGGTACCTTGACACAGATCAGTCAGGCTTAGCTCAGAGGCAATGTTTAAAGTATTTGTGCCACACTTCAAAGAGTAAGACAGAAAAAACACACCACAAAAGGAGCCCAGAACAGTGTTTGCAAACTAGAGTGACTTTTAATAAATAAAACAAGACCACAACAACAAAAATCCAATTAGAGAAATTGAATTTTAACATTTTAGGAAAATTATGCAAAGAGGTGTAAAGTGCCAAATTGTGGACATCTGGTCGCGCCGGACCAGGACAAAGTCACAAGATCAGGATGACAATGAAGGAGCATGAGCTGACTACAGGGACCCAGATATGCCAGCTGAAACAAGGTACCTTAAATCCTGGTTTGCGGGCGTTGTGTGGATTTGCATCGAAGATGCGTCCCGCAGCAGAAGCAATGCGTCGGTTCTGAGATGAGGTGAGGCTGCGGCACTAGATCCTTTCGCATCAACATCAAGGATCCCATTGACGAGGGCTTGCAGTGCAAAGTCCAGAGTCAGGGATGTGCCGTGCATTCGGGCAATGTGTTGGTTCAGAGGAGCTGCGAGGTTGCGATGTAACGTCGTTGTCGAGGCTGCCATCAACAAGAGATGCGAGGACCTGTGCAGAGGATGTGTCATGCAGTGGCGGTTCCGAAGGCGATGCGGGCTGCAGCAGTGATGCTAGTCTTTGCTATGGGTCCAATCCACGCATCAGCAGAGATGCGTCGGTTCTGCTGAATCCACAGAGACTGGCAAAGCAGCTTAAGCCCACTATCAAGGGTCCAGGATTGGTTTGACAACAGTTGGCAGAGTAGACTCACAGATGCATAGTCCAGGTGCTGATTCATCCCTGAGGCTTCAGATCAGGAGACCAGCTGACTAGCCCTTGGAGTCACTCTGTGTTCTTGGTTCAAGAGATTGAGGTCCAGTCCTTCTCACCCAGGGAAGAGAGCAGCAGACAGAAAGTTAGCAAAGCAGGAGCCCAGCAGAGTGCAGTCCAGCAGAGTGGCAGTTGTTCAACAGCACAGTAGTCCTTTTTCCTGGCAGAGTATCCACAGGTCCAGAAGTGTACTGAAGTGGTGGTGTCTGAGGTCCAGTATTTCTACCCAGTTGTGCCTTTGAAGTGGGGAAGAAGTGTCTAGAACTTTCTCTGTGAAATTCCCAGGCATCCTGCCTGTCCTGTCCTGGCTCCAGACTAACTACAGGGGGTATGCAGCCCTTTGTTGGCGGCAGGACACAGCATCCAGGTGTAAGTGGGGCTGTGCCCAGCTCCTCCCTCCCATTCTGCCCTGTTGGCCCATCTAGGCACGCCTAAGCTCCCTATTCTGTGTGGCTGTCTAGGAGGAATACACAGAGCCCAGATATCAGCTACACACAGGCATTTGCCCAGAGGAAGGCTACATGCACTCAATGGCTAAAGAACGAAAATGGAAACATTCTAAAAGTGGCATTTTCAACAATGCAATTCAAAATCGGACTTCACTGTAAGCTGGGATTTTAAATTGTGATTCCAGAGGCATCAGACATGAACTTATGATCCCTTCCCATTTATAAATTACACATATAAAATGTAATAAGGCACCTCCAATGTTATCCAATGGGAGAGATAGGCCTTGTTATAGTGAAAAATGAGTTTGAGAGTTTTTCACTACCAGGACAAGTAAAACTTAAAACTACACGTCCTACCTTTTAAATACATTGCATCCTGCCCTCAGGAGATCCAGGCCTCCCAAGGGTGACTTACATGTATTAAAAAGGAAGATTTGGATCCGGCAACATGCTTATTTTTCCAGGTCAAATGGCAGTTTACACCTGCGCACATACTCTACAGTGGAAGACCTCAGACATATTTAAGTGCTACTTAAGTGGGTGGCACAACCAGTGCTGCCAGCTCACTAGTAGCATTTAATTTACAGCCCCTTGGTACATGTTGTATGACATTACTACAGACTTATATGTAAATTAAATATGTGAATTGAGGATAAGCCAATATTACCATGTTTAAAGGGGGAAGCACACCCACTTTAGCACTTGTTAGCAGCGGTAAAGTGTAAAGAATCAACAACAAAGTCAGAAAAATGGAGGAGGAAGGCAAACATTTGGGAGTAAGCCCGACCTGAGGCTGATAGGTCTAACAGATGTATTATCAGAGAGGAAAGAAGACATTTTTAATCTGCTTCCTGCCTTTTCATTTTAAAAGTTGTGGATCTCCAAGGAATCATTTATTTTGCATAGCTGTAAGAAATTTGATTGATTGATTTCTGATCGAGGGAGTGAAAATCCTTCTCAAGCAACACCCATAATGATTGTCAGGGTGAATCACAAAAGGCACAACATTAACCTGTGCTTAACCATCTGTTAGGGTGGCACAAAAGCAGCCAGGCGTAATGTAGAGGCACTGTGTTGAGTATGTATGCAGCACACAAACAGTAATAAAGTGAAAACATGGCCCAAAAAAATCCCACACCAATTAGAAAAATATTACAAATTGTAATAAATAAAACAAAACCAAAATAACAAAATTCCAATCACTAGTACCGGAGATGTGCAATTTTGAAAGTTTAAGACAAAATAGAGCCAAGATGTAGAAAGTGCTAACTGTGCGTATCTGGTTGCACTAGTCAGGAGAAAAGTTACAAGTTCAGACCAGCAACAATAGAATGCAGGCCAGATAGAAGGACCAGGTTAGTCTCGCTGAAAAAGTTACCTTCTCAAATTCCGACGTGCAGAGTTCCAAGGTTCAGGACTTCACAGGAGAAGCTCATGTGATGCCAGTCAATGCTCCAGGGCCTGGGGAGGAATGTCTTGGGGTTGAGGAGCTCACTTCAGCAAAGGCCAACTGAGCTCATGCAGGTCCAATTGCAGGTCCCGGCAGGGCCTGTTGCAGGAGGTCAGTTGCACAGTTGTAGGGAGGTCTCTGGAGCCTATTGTGTCCCTTAGCTCAGAGCAAGAGTTCAGCCAACTGACCCTTGGAGTTACTCTGTAGTCCTGGGATCAACCAGCAAGGCAGGTCTCAAGCAGCAGGACAGTCCTCTGGCAGCAGCAGTGCAGTCTTCTGAGATACAAAGCAGGCCTCTGGCAGCATGGTAGTCCTCCGAAGTACATGGACGTTCTTCTTGGAGTCTTTTGCTGGTCCAGGATTGAACTGATGAGTGGCCCAGGAGGTCCACTATTTATACCTGGTGCCACCCTTTGAAGTCGGGGAACCTTCTAGTTCACCGCCACATCTGGTTCTGTAAAGTAACTCCCTTCCCCTGCCCAGGCCCCAAGACGTCTAGGGTGACAGGCTGTGTCAAGTTCCTTCATGAGTGTGCTGGAGGCAGCCCTTTCAAATGTAAGTGGGGCAGGCAATGGCTATACACTCCTATCCCGCAGGATGGACCTCTTCTAGCTACACCCAAGTCCTATTGTTCACTGTCTCAGCCCGATACGGAATTCTGATGGGGAGAAATTAATAGGCCCATGGACATGGAAACTCATAGAAGGCCTCAGAAAGTTTAGGGCAGAAAAATACCAACTTCCTCAAAGTGGCATTTTAAAAATTGTAATCTAAAATCCAACTTTACTATTATTGAGGATTTTAAATTTCAATCATTTGAGTTTAAACATGACATTTCCACCTGTTCCCAGTCAAAGGTTAGCACTTATTCAATGTAATAAGGTGACCCAATGTTATCCTATGGGAGAGGTAGACCTCACAGCAGTGAAAAAGAAAATTGGGAGTTTTTACTACCAGGAAATATAAAACTTCAAAGTACATGTCCAAAATTTTAAATACACTGCACCCTGCCCTATGGGCTGCTAAGTGCCTATCTTAGGGTGGCATATTAATTAAAAAGGGAGGTTTAGGCTTGGCAAAAGGTTTATTTTATTTTGCCCTGCCAAATTGGCAGGCCTGAGACATGTTTTGAAGGGCTACTTAGATGGGTGGCCCAATAGGTGCTTCAGGCTCAGTAGTAATGTTTAATTTACAGGATCTAGGTACATGGAATGCCACTTTACTAGGGACTTATAGGTAATTTACATGAGCCAATCGGGTGTAGGCCAATTTTACCATGTTTAAAGGGAGGAGCACAAGCACGTTCACATTGGTTAATAGTGGTAAAATGCACAGGGTCCTAATGCCCCCCAAAAAAATGAATTTCAGAAAACAGGAGGGGAGAAGTCTAAATGTTTGGGGGTGACACTGCATAGAGAGAGCCAAGTCCAACAGTTACTTTGAGGGATTTGAACCCTATTTTGATGCAAGGGGTAAGCACATCTGTTGTAACTAGTTATGTGGAAGAGGTGATCAGATATGTGAGAGCGGTCTTCTAGAATGGCACAACTCTTATCAGCCAGAGTGTTGAGGAAATTGATGGCTTGCAAGTTATTTTGGTTTCTTTTACAAGATGGTGGAAATGTGAGGCTCTCTAACCTTCGTATGGTGTAAATCTTCTTGCAAGGTAAAGTAGATGAGAAAACAGTCATACCAGAATAATGGTTCATAGGTACTGATGGTGAGATTGAAGGCTTTTTATAAGTAGTGATGGTGAGATTGAAAACCGTTGCAAGCAAATAGAACCAAGAAGTGAGACTTCATGTGTGGAAGAGTCATTCAGTTTGGTGAACTTTAGATTTTCTGCATTACCCACAATTCTATATGGGTAGGAATCTTGTGGATTGTCAGCCCAAATGTTGAATCATTCTTGAACAGAATACCTGCTTGTTTTGTTAAAATGATAAAGCACTGCAATACAGGGAATAGTATTGACCAATTTCCCCACTTTGCCTCAATTATAAGATCTCTGTTCAGTTACTGGTGCAGAAGATCACTAAGCTGATCACTACTATGTTGACGCCTTGGCAACACGTGTTCATGCCAGGGAACGATGTAATTGGTCATACCTCTCTAGCTGTGGCATTAATAGACTAGGCTGAAAATAGCAAACACTCCCTGTCCTTAATAACTTTGGATGCTGAGAAGGCACTTGATTGGGTGTAGTGGTCTTTTCTCTAGATAGCCCTGTAGCATTGCAGGTTTTCAGAGCAAGTAACCAAATAGATATAAGACATACAGCTGAAATGGTTACTATTAATAGCCACTCATCAAGTAACACCTATGACACTTGAAAGGGCCTCTTTCTCCATGCGTGTATGTTTTATATATAGAACCCTTTTTAGCACAGCTTCTCAGGCACCCAAATATTTCCCTATTAGTACTACCTGGGGCAGAATTTAAAGTCGTAGGCCCTAATACTGAGTTTGTCCAAATCAAGGTGCTATTTATTGCACCTCATAGATAACAATAACCCATGGTACGTTATTTATCAGGTGTGATAAATAGTGCTTGATCTGAATTTTTGGGGAATAACGCGGCATTTGATGCTTACTACACCAAAATCCACTTGGAACGGTATGCACTTTTCCGCTGTTATGTTTCAACAGGATTGAGTTTCCGAAGCGTAATGACGAGTGAGGTATTTAACACACCCCAGTTAGTACATTAAGGGCCATGTGTACGAACACATTTTCCCATAGACACAGAATGGGCAAAACTGCTTGATACATCTGGCCCTAAATGCATTAAATAACACCCAACTGGAACAAGCAGGCGCTTGCACAGGGGTTGGAAAACACAGACCCACCCATAATCAGGGCGGTGAAGTATGCGGATGATGTACCTGTAGCAGTCCTAATTAGGGGACTGGGCTACATGCTCTGAAAATGCAGCAACTGTGTTTGGGTCGGCATCAGGCTGCCAACTAAATAGAGACAAAACCCAGATGTAGGCCAAAGAGCATCGCATTAACTCTATGAGGAAATTTCAGCAGTTCACATAGTCATTCTATTCTGATGGTTTGGCTGCCAGAACATTAACATTTGTATACATTTTTGGGTTAGGTTAATTCTTTCCAGGTGTCATTTGGAGCTAGAGAGCAGTCCGTTTTCCTAATAATTTCAGTCATATGGAAGTGAGTGTACCATTGGGTGCAAGAAAGGAAGAGGTGCGCTTTAGTCAGTCAGACATGTAAATGGGATGTTGGCACACCCACAATCCTTTTTTACCATTTCGTCCTTCCTTTCTACAATGTAGTACAGAAAGTACAATTATACCATAAAAATACGCCTTCATTTTCCTAGCCTTGTGAAACAAACATTCAAATTTCACTAAAATCACATCATATATTAATAATGTTACTTATTACTTTAGATAACTTGCAGGGCACAGTGACTCCATCGTGGTAGCTATATGAATACTATATCTTAGTGCAGTAAGCTCCTCCCCTTTTCACAAATCCCATCGTTAAGCTAACTCCACTAAGATATAGTATTCATGAAGCTACCACGATGGAATTTGTGAAAGGGGAGAAGGGTAATATTCTGTTTGGTAGTTCAATTGAAGTTTGTTTTTTAGGTGTCGACTACTGATATTACCGATTGTCTGTTGGCAAAGGCGTATCATATCCTATATAGACTTACAGTGGGCTTTATGTCCTCTTCTTGCTCATGATTTAATGGTGGTCTTGTGTATTCACTTTCCTGCTCCTGATTTGATGATGGCTTTCCTCCTTGTATTTTTGTCTGTCCCGTCCACTGAACATTTTGGTTTCACCACGTTTTCATAACATGTATTCTTTCATTGCCGATTTCGCACCTTTTTGGTGCATGAGGCAGTATTTTTTGCCTGTCACTTCCTGCCCCTATGTTTATTACCCCTTCCCCTTTATTACAAATTTAGTGCCCCCAGTAGACTTTAGGCACCTACGCGCCATCATGCTATATGTGCACTGCCTGCCTCTGTATTTTTTGGCGTCCATTATAAAATGATTTTTAAACCATTCCAAGTTGGCCACTTCTGCTTGTGCATTCAGGCACAGTGGTCATCTTTAAGTATTTTTGAATGCATAAGAAAAACATTCCAAAACGGCAGATGTGCATACCTGGTGGAAATGCTGCAAGACTTTTTCCTGGCTGTAAGAAAAATTATTCCCAGATGCCGACCACGCCTGAATATGCAAGGGTGGCACCCTTCTGATTGAAAATAAAATACAAATACTGGCAAAGCCAATATGTGTCAGGAGCAAGATCTGCTGGCTTTGCTAATGCCTGTTCTGTACAAGCATGATATGGTTCATGGTTGTGAACAACTTATTTGTTTTTTAATTTTTAAGTAGAAGATGAACACCCAGGCTTTATTTAGATGCTGGTGGGACTCTTGGTATTCATCAGTTGGCTGGCAGCAGCACTGCAGGATTTGGGCTCCATTGTAACCTCCTTTGAAGAAACCTGTGAGGATATATGTCTCTTCGTAGTTTCCTGAGAAGATGTGTTGCCTGTTTAGTGCAACTGCAGTCTTCACACTCCATTGTACTCTCCTGCAAAGACAGTTGTTGCTTATCAGTGAACACTAACCATTCTATTCAACGACTGCTTTAGCTGTCTGCCAGAGGAATCTGGTGAACCTTTAGCATTGGCAAAGCTAGTAGGTATGGCTTATAACTGAACATGCATCTTTAGTGATTGCTGAATTTGGGCGTGTTGTATTGCAGATGGTAAATGTTAATACAGAGTCAATGGTTTATTGAATGGATGCTTTCATCCATGCATTCATCCCCTCACGCCACCCAGTCACTCATCTTCCATGATTTTAGTCACACATCAATTCGCTCAGGCATCCATTTAGGGAGGAAAGTAAGTCAGGAGGCCACAGAAGCTGATTAAGTTTGAGAAAAATCAATGTACAAACACAGTACGAAGGGAAGTAAGATGTGCCTAATGCTTGCCCTAGGTAAATTGAGCCATGTCCACTTGGTAAAAACAAATCGTAGGATTTGAGGGCTAGGTTGCTATCTTAGAGACAGTGGTCTGAGGAAGGGCAGCAGTAGAAGCTATGTGCTTCTCAGGGCATCGACCTGGCTGAAGGACATGGAACATTGATCAAGCAGAGCGGAGATGGAAAGAGTCTAGGTCTTGCCTACTGGAGCCTAAGGCTGGGCCGATGTGGAGACGTGAAGGGTGCAGGTGGGTGCCCAGAAATACTGAGCAATGACATCAGAGAGAAAGCCTGGTGGGTCCAAAGTCGAAATGAGGCCACATCAACAAGAGGCCTGCCAGGGAGATTTCGGTCAGTAGAAAATAACAGAGAGCTTCATATAAAATCAAAAATTACAAATATAAAAAATGCATGGGAGGGACGGACATTCTGAAAAGTGCAGGGATACAGACACACACAAATACACACACACACTGTCATACTTGCAGATGCGAGGACCAGCCATTGACCGTAATAGTGTGTGTATTTTACACTCCATCCAAGTCTTGACACTGGGGTTAGGTTATACAGTGGACCTAGGCAAATACAACATATTTTTTAGTTTTTGATGCATGTGCTCGAAAATACCTAAGCACACTAAGGGGACTGGTGCCTGTATGTGATAGCCACTGCAGAGATGGTGTTTGTCTGGTATTGTCAGGGTTCATCAATGCTATGAAGGCTGTGAAAGGTAGGAGTTAAATATCCACATAAGTTACCCCTTCGTGGGCAAACTCGAGAGTCAGAAAAATACTCATCAGAGGGGTCCACTTCAACACACAAAGGGTTAAAAATAGAACAGATAGGCAGGTATGTAATGGCAAAAGGAACATGTGCCACCACAGTAATTCAAAAATAGTGCCTAATTAGTATCAAAACTAAAATGCATACATAATTCTTCACAGAATCTTCAACAATTAACACCTGCCTCTACAGCAAACTCAAAATAACAGGTAACTGCTTCCACAAATTCTAAAATAGCATATTTCTGCACTAAAGAGGTTACGGAGTCACCTACCTCGCGACTTGGCACGTTTAATTTTAGATTCTGCATGCACATCGGTATTAAAAAGGGGCCAGGTAGTGTAGCGGATCTTTCTTGCTGCTGCGTAGGGCCAGGAGAGGCAGCTCTTACCTGATTGGGTCTTACCAGACAGCACAAGTTGTTTGTATGAGAAAAGACCTGTTGTCAGCTTACAATGGGCTTAGAACCCCTCTAGTTGCTTACGGTTGGTTGGCTTAATTGTCACTATCATTTGCTTCCTTTCTGTTTATCAGCTTGTGTGGGCTATACATCCTCTTTCGGTGTTTGTCAATCTCCTGGAGTGTGGAAGCATTTCTTGCGTCCTTTTACTGCTCACTTTAGAAGTACTATTTTTTAGTTTAGGCATTCTATGAGAGTGTATGTGTTTTCCAGCTGCCTCCCTCGTATACTGCTCTTCCACCTTCAACTGTGCTTCTTGTTGCTGCCTTTTGCCTGTGTGGATCTCCACCACCCCTTTGTGTTGTACTTGCCCTTGTGGGTTTCTCTTTACCGCATTGCTTTGTTGCCAGTGCGCTTCCCGCCAGCAGCTTCACATTCCTCTCTCTAGCCTGTGTGCTTCTCTCGCCCATTCCTCTCTCTCACTTGTGTTGCTCATTTTTGGCCTCCTTGTTACTTCCCTCACCTGCCTCCTCTGCGTTGCTTCCGCTCACCCTCCATGGCTCTTTAGCCGATGTGCTGCTCATATCCTCCTTTGCTCCGCATTCCTCTCTCCTGCCCTTTTGCTTCTCATTGCTATTCTAATTACTTCCCCCACCTTCACCCTCCTTGTGTCTTCACCTCCCTGTATTGCTTCCTTTCGCACCTGCACCCACTGTGTTGTTTTCCCTCACCCACATCTTCAAAAAAGGGAAAAATGCTTTTTGTCTACTTGTTTCTATTTTGCATTTACTGAACGTACTCTGGTCCATAAATAAAAAATAAAGAAAACACACCTCTACAGCATCATTTTGTAGGCATGTGCATGCGTGTTGCACACACCTACAAAATGAGGGGGGCGTACACGTCATAGCAACTTTTTTTGTTTACTCCTTAGCCATGCTGTACAGCTACATAATATCAATCACATCAGTCTACGTTTTAGGGTGTTGTTCTATGTAAGGAATAAGGATAATAGAATTGCATAAACAAACAAAAGAACAATGGAAACTCAAATGTGATTGAAAATATGTTCATCAAGATTTTTTTTTTAAATAAATGAATCACAAAAGGGAATGAGTAAACATGACACTTTATCAAAAACAGTCATGATTAATGTGAGATTCGTATAATCAGGAACACAGAATAACATGTTGACATATATCTGAAGAAAAAGTTACGTCAAAACAGACGAATACTCCAGCAAAACCCTTTCAGGTACTGAATAGTACTGGGGGGGGAGACACCATCCAAGGGAAGGTATGGTGCTGATTCATCACTAGAAGCACTGGCGTCTCGTGGGAGGGAAAAGGGGTGGGGCGGTGCGCCACATGGCGGGGGGGACAACAAAAAAATTAATACAATAATTTTAAAAAATAACTTATCTTACGTGCCGCACTAGTGATTTGCTCCGCTCTGCTCCTCTACTGCAGGCACAGGTTCCCAGACTGCCATGCATCCAATCCGAAAGCTGCTAGTTTTATAGTAAAAGTTTTGCAGCTGCTGCTGATGATGGGGGGTGATGCTCCTTCAAGGAAAACAGGATGAATTTCAAAATAAGAAAAACTCTTTTATTTAAAAAGCAGTCACAGACATGGTGGTCTGCTGGGGAGTGGTGGCCATTCCCAATGGGGTCACAAATTGTGGCCTACCTCACAGCGGGCATTTGGTAATTATGTTCTGCATGAATGGAGATAAACTCCTGCGCAACGACTGTGAGAGGAAGACGGACAAGGAGGTAATATGTGTTTTTCAAAAGTACTAAACCCATACAGCGATTCGTTAACATGTTACAAATTGCTAAATGTGTTTAGGAAATCAAAAGGAATCGTTATTTGGAAGGGGCATGTTTAAGGCGTATTTTCCAAATAGCGATTCCTTGTGGTATGTAAAATGTGGTTGCAAAACAATAGTATTTTACTGACACCTAAAAGGAGGTGGTAACTCATTTTCCAACCGGAAGGGGTCTCCTGGGTACCCCTTCCCACATGGCCAAAAAAACATTTTTGTTGAGTAGGAAATGGTTCATAGGATCACTGCTTGCTCTCAAAAAAATATTTTACAATTTATTTTCTTTTTTGTGTGTAAATGCATCCTGTTTTCCTTTAAGGCATTAAAAAAAGATTAATAATTTTAATGCAAACACAGACAGTGCTGAGCCCAGCAAGCCAACATCCCTGTGATGGCAGCGAATATGTGTGGGTCGCAATTTATGACCGCTCTCAGTATTCCTGAGAGAGGTCGAATTGTGACCCACTGCAATTTGGTATTTTTCAAAATATAGTTTAAAAGTCAGTGTACAAATTGCAACACTTTTATCAAATCCAATGTGCCTACATCTGCCCCTTAGCCCTTTACTTAGGGAAGTTCTTTCCAGATGTTAAGGGCAAAAATTCTGAAAGCTTGTCTTACATGTTTTCCCTCTCTTTTCCTTGTGTTTCTCCAGTTTCATCAGCTTTGTGATGCACATGGGGTGGATGCATCTAGAGAAGAGATATTTTTGAGATAGCAAAATCCACTTTGATGGTATAGATGGCCCTATAAGGGTTGTAAACTGATTTGAACATATGCATGGCAGAAGGGGGAGTTAGTGAAGATCCAAGACGGTGGTGTGATGTGACCCTTCATGTGTGTACTGAAAGGTGGATGGACTTCGGCGATATGAAGATGAAGTCCAGTAGGCCACTAAGCAGAGTGCCTCCATCTATGACGTATTTGAAAGAGCAAAAGGGCTTCTACTGTTGATTGGTGGTAGAGGTATTAGGCAATAGGGTCTGAAACGTCATAGGAAGCTTAACCGATTCCAAGTGCCTTGCTCTTTTCCTTCTAGTCTACTTTGCATTAATAAGCATTGGCATTGTCAATGCTTGGTTTGTAATGTGCGGCACCCTGCATTCTCACAAGCACACTACTCAGTGACTGCCAATTAGAGGTCCAGGTCCCAGGATGATTCCCTAGAATTAACACATATGTTTATCTGCATGCAACTTTTGAAAGATTAATGATCAACAAACGGGACTGAAGCAAGACAATACCAAAGTTAAAGATGAAAACAGCGTTACCACCACAATGGCATATCGGGAATTATATGTCAACAGTGTAGCTAAAAAGGTAAGGCTGAAATAACTAATTAAAGCAACTACGTAGCTACTTAATGTTAACAAAATGCATAAAATACACCTAATTCTTATATTTCTTAATAAATCAATATCCAGTGTTTTACTTTAAAAGAAAAGAGTAATTTAACACATAGCTAAATATTAATATTAAGCATAATAATACAAATGTACACAGTGAAAACAAGAGTTCGCCACTTGAACTAGATGTCTTTGACAGAAGTTCTCCTAGTGTTAAACAATGTCTAGCCCCAGAATTCACAAAGGGACTCTCTCCCTATAGCAGTTGTCACAGAATTCTCATTCTAAAACTTTTCTTCTTGCATTTGTTTGGGTCTGCAATTAAAATCTCCCTTCATAGTGCATTTGTCAAATAATTCATAATGTAAAACCTGTTTCTCACAGTTCGCGGCAGAGCAGTCCAAGGCTGATTCAGAATGTATGTCGGGGGCTAGAAACACAAAGCTGAGTAACACAGAAAAACTTCACACAATAAATCAATGGCCATTGCATGGTTTTCACTTACAAAAGTAAACTACAAAGCACACACAACTAAATACTACACTCGCACAACGTGGGCGGAAGGAGGCGACAGGAGCCGGCAACCATTCCCTTAGGGCAGGAGCCCTTTAAAACTTTAGCAGCGCTCCCGCTTTGCGGGACGCGCACAACGTGGGCGGAAGGAGGCGGCAGGAGCCGGCAACCATTCCCTTAGGGCAGGAGCCCTTTAAAACTTTAGCAGCGCTCCCGCCTCGCGGGACGCGCGCGGGTGGCGCCCGGGCCAAGCCCGGGCCAAGGGCGGGCCCGTCCTGTGCCCGTCATTGTCTGAAAGAGGCTGGGCTGGGCCACCCCTCTTTCATTTACAGTAAGGAGTGATTGCTCAAATCTATTTTTAATTCCTGGTACATAATTGGAGTCTCTCTTTGTTTTTTAGTGGACTTTTAAAAGCCTATTTAGTACTATCTTGTTTGTTGCCACGCTGCTGCATTGTTCTCAGTATTGCTAATATGGGCAGGAAAAAAGGAGCCCTATCTGGGCCTCAGGGGGGGGTGGTGGCAGTAGCAGACAGGGTTATGGCGCCACCACATTAGACTCCTTTCTTGCAAGATCCGTTGGGGTTGTTACAAAAGAAATTGATTTGGCAGAGAGGAGGTTGTTCATGGAATTGGAAGATTGGCACCAGGCCCGAACAGAAAATGGCCCTTGTGAGGTTGCGGATGTGGAGGTGGATTATCTGGGGATGGGGCAAGGTGCTGGTATGGATGATGCTGACCCTGTCCAGACTGAGCCAATAGAGTCAACAGAGGATCCTGGGGGCCATGGCCCCTCTAGAAGAAGTAAAAGACTTTTATTGTCTTCTCCCCCGGCCTGTCCTGCTGAAAATTGTAGCCCTCCCCCGAGGAAAAAAAAAGCCTTAAAAAAACTGATACCAAAGACTAAAACACCTCTCCTGGAGCTCCCAAAGGGTGCGAGCAGTGATTTTTTTTTACCTTGTCAGCTCTTGGGGCACGATACAACTAATATACTGATTACATTTCGGGAGATTATTCAGGAGCTTCTGTCTCCCGTGGTGGCGAAACTATCTGCCATAGAAAAAACAGTATCCCTGATTTGTGCGCAAGGAGGTCATGGAAGCCAGGGTGTAGGTAGAAGTGTGGCTTCGACGAGGCATCCCTGCGCCAGTAAGGAGTTGTCCTTCCCAGAAGTAGCCGCAGGACCCTCGGGCCCGTGGAAAAATCATCGTACCTTTTGGTGAATCCTGTAAATACTGAGGGTCAGGCTGCCGGTGCTGAAACTGCTCCGACTGCACCAACCTCTTCATTGAGGACAGAGAGGTCAGCCAATATGTTTAGCTGCAGTAGGCAGCCTGATATGAATTCTATGGCAGCTGGGGGGGTGGCCAACTGCTGTCTGGAAATGACAAGATGAACCAGCCAATGGCCAGGCCTTCCCCGGCTTGTTTGGATCTCCCCTCTGCGTGTGCCCCTTATGTGGTTGTGCTGACGAATGTGCCTTCTCTTGTTTATGGGGCAACTGAGTCTACAAATCAACTCATAAATAAGGTTGGACATTGGCTGAGCAAAAATTGCGATTTTTCATGTAAGGACCTCAAGGATATCCTGTTTGCCAGAAGAATTGGGTGGGTCGGTCATAAAAATAAGATGGGGAAGGACGACTGTATTATTATAAATGTCAGATATCCCGCCCTGACTAAAAGGCTTCTCTCTAGCCATCGCTCTCCTATCCCTAGTGCAGGTTCTATGGGTATGGTTCCCTTGGGCTATTTTTATGATCACATGCGAGTGTGTACTGGGGACTCTTCTGGATCTGGTAGGAATCTCCCCATGGGACAATTCAGCCTGCATGCATATAGTAGAAGAACCAATAGCAACCTATCCCTGGAAGGGGTGGATTGACAATGCGCCAAGGCACTGGCTATACAAGAAGAGGTGCCCCCACAGTGTAATCTTATCTCGTGGGATATTGCGGGCTATGACGCTAAGCTATCTGATCAAGCATGGGTTGGGTGTGTGGCTAACTATGATGTTATCATGCTTCAGGAAACTTGGTCGGCGGGACTGGCTGTGTGGGATGGGTATGACAGATATGCAATTCCAGCTGTACAGTCTCTTGGGGGTCGCTCGAAAGGTGGCCTGGTTACTCTAATTCACCTATCTAAGATAGTGGGTGCTTTCCAAATTAACTGTAACCATCAAGGTATATTGCTGGCATGGGTACTCTTCTCCAATCATTTTAATGTATTATTGGTCAACTTTTATAATGCTGTGTGGGGTATGGGGTGCCAAATTGGGGCCCTGTTCTCCATTCTTAAGATTATGAAAGATAGAATGGAGAAGGTGGGATTGGAATTTCGTGCCATCATCGCCGGGGACTTTAATGCCAAGTTGGGCCGGTCCAGTACTGTGGTTAATCCCTTCATCCGGGACTGCGAGGTCTTTTCAGCGCAGGGTCCGCAGGACTCCAGAGGTAGAGAGCTACTAAAGGAACTCGGGGAGATGGGCCTCTTGAATTTCTATGATATTGAAGCAGTAGGCACTCACCATCTTCCAACCTATGTTGGAAGAGGGTCTGGATCCACCATTGACTATATTTTTGTGTCCCCTCCTATGAGAAACTTGGTGATTGGGGGTAAAGTGTTAGGCGAGTGCTTTAGCGATCATAATCCCCTTATATTGTCCTTTAAACTCCCTGGGGCCATACGCTTACTAGGACAAGGCAGGCCTGTAATGGTGGTGACAAAGGATCAGGGTAGGCGGCTTGGGTGGAAGCAAGTAGACCCCCAAAAAGTTGTGGGAAGGGTTGTGGGGGATAACTTACATCTATTTATGGAAATACTCCTGACGGAAGCACCAAATCCCACGACTGTTATAGATGCGATAGCAGTAGTATATGCAGCAGTCAGAGACTGTCTCTTTGTAGTAGGCAACCACCCTAATAAACGTAAATGTGGTTGGTACGACAAAGCCTGCTATGATGCAAGGGCAAATTTAAAGATGGCCACCAAGATTCACCCTAGAGATTGGGTTCTTGTAAAAGAAGCCAGAATAAGGTATAAAAGGACCCTGAGGGATAGTAAGCTAAAATATAAAGATAAAGCCTGGGAGAGTTATAGCGTGCTACAGCTTTGAAAGACCCCGGCCTGTTTTGGAAGGTGGTGAATAGAGGTTCCTTTGAAACAGAAACCTCTGAGGGCCTTGGATGTAATATAGCCCCAGAGGCCTGGGTAACTCATTTCTGTAGAATATTTGAGGGTACCCCCTTAAGAACTATGCAGGAGAGTGTGTATGATGAGGCTCCTAACCTAGCAATCAGATTCTCACTACAGGAGGTTATTGATGCGATACAGAGTTGTGCGCATAATATAGCTCCGGGCCCGGACTCAATCCCGATGGATCTGTATAAAGCTAACCCTCAGTTATGGGCACCCATTCTCTAAAATGTTCTCAATGCAGCCGTTACTGTGGGCATTCCTGCCTCTTGGAGATTGGCATGTATAGTCCCAGTGTTTAAAAAGGGTGATCGAAATGATCCTAAGTCTTATCGCCCTATTTCACTGCTGGATTCCTCTGTGAAGATTCTGGGACGGATTATCCTAGGTCGTCTGGAGGCCTGGATGATGGGAAATTATATTTTAAGTCAGGAACAGTATGGCTTCAGGGAAGGCCTCGGCACGCAAGAACAGTGTCTTAATTTACTGATGATAATCAACAAATACACGCAGGCCAGGAAAGGTACCCTTTATCTTGCTTTTATGGACCTTAGCTGTGCTTTTGATAAAGTAAACCGGTCTTTATAATGGGAGAGGCTAATTCAGTCAGGGTTGGACCCTAATATTGTAGAGCTTCTCCGATATCTCCATTCAGGGACAGTTGCAAACGTGAGAGTGGGCCCAAATGGGGAATGCTCGGAGGCTTTCAAGCTTTCAAGGGGTGTGCGCCAGGGGTGTGTCTTGGCCCCTACCTTGTTCCTTCTATACACAAATGGACTGTCAGATTTTCTGATGGAACACTGCAGGGATGTCCCAAAGGTGAAGGGTATTGATATCCCTGTGCTGACGTATGCGGATGACGTGGTCCTTATGGCCCGCACGATGAATGGTCTCCGAGAATTAGTTAGAGCATATGTTGTCTTTATGTCAGCTTTGGGACTGGAGGTCAATTTTAAGAAGTCGCACTTTATGGTTTGTGGTAAACCTATGAGTAGGGTGGGGGAGCTAAGGGTGGAGGATCAAGTTATTAGCAGAGTCCATGAGTTCCCATACTTAGGGGTCATTTTTGATGAGAAAGGATCTTGGAAACCCTGTATTGCTAGAAGGATTGTGCTTTTTCATGCAACAGTTGGTGCAACCTTTGACTTTGCAGCTAGGGTAGGTAGCAAACCTATCAAACCCCTGCTTGAAATCTTTAGGCGGAAATGCCTACCTGTCCTTCTGTATGGTTCAGCACTTTGGGGTTTTAGGGATACCCGAGCCCTTATGGTGGAAAAAAATCGTTTCTGTAGAAGGCTTCTGGGTGTTGGACAAAATATTCCTGGATTTTGCCTTCACCTGGAACTGGACCTTGAGTATGTACAGGACACTACCCAGCTGGCTCCCCTTTTGTTATGGATTTCAGTTTGGAGTAACGAACATGCCTCTCTTAACAGGGTTATCCTAAGGGATTGTTTGGCCTGCGACAATGTAAAGCATATTCCCTGGCTGTCGCACATAAGGAAGATGGCACATGACCTGGGGCGGCCTGAATTGTTTGATTATCCCGAGGACCTGACTAGCTATGATAAGAAATGGGTTAAGGATAACTTTCAGAGATTCCATGAGAACAAGAGGGAGGGGGAGGCTCTAAGGAAAAAATCGATCAGGGAATTTACTATGCTAAAGATGTGGGTGGGTCCTGAGCGTTATCTCTCAGAAATCAAGGATGTGAGGGAAAGGTCTCTCATAACTCGATTTCGCTTGGGGATCATTAGAAGTAATTTGTACTTCCCCCTAGGTCAGTATGGGGAGAAAGGTATTAGACCCTGCCCCTGTGATGGGGTGTCCCATCAGACCTTGATCCATTTTACACTGTTTTGTGTCTTTTATGCACCATTTAGAACCCGATTTCTACTACCGCTCCTTAGGCCCAAGGGTTTTGTGCAATACCATCCTGCTTTCATGTGGCTGCAAATGGCCTCAGATGTACTGGTATGGAAGGGCCTGGGATCATTCCTGAAGGGAGCTACTACTTGGCGCAAAAATGTAGAATTTTTAGAATGATTTTATTTATTTGTTTTCAGTTTTTATGAATGAGGTTTTTATCTTTGTCTGTTTTTTATTTTTATATATATATGTCTATATATATATATTTATATGTACATGTTTTTATGATGGGTGCTTTTATTATACATGGTTTTTATTGGTATTTTTATAATGTTTTGGTGATTATGTGTTGTAATGGATGAATTTTTTCATACCGAATAAAGCTTCTTCTTCTTCTTCTTCTAGTCAAATACTACACTCAAAATGACAACTATTTACAAGATTTCAGGTGGAATAACTAAGCTGGACCTTTGATTTAGAGGCTTTGCTAATTAACCTGAGTGCAAACCACATACCCTAAAGACATATGGCGAAATTGCCCTGGAAATATATTCTGCTACCATTTTCTTTCATGTACCATGTGGGAATTTGCTCTTTAATCCTAAAATCCAGCAAGTGTTCCTATATGGACCCAATAGAAAATATAAGGATTTTCACTAACAAAAAGGTTAGGCTTTGCCAAGTTGTTTACAATTTAAAATGAGAGGGATGTTGTCTTTGTGACCACATTGATTAATCAATAAAGCAAAATCAAATATGCTGGCTGTAATGCAAAAATAAATACACATGAATATGTGGCCTTTGCTGAAGAGACCCATCAAACATTTTAGTTAGACACGCAGTATACATTGACTTAAATATTAATATCCTTCTGGAAATAGCAACCATTTTCCAGTCCCTGACCAAGCAGTGCTTAATTTGTGCTTGTTGTTTCTGGTGCGGAGCACCTGCACTTATTTATGAGGGCCGGCGCTTATTCTTCTGACTCAAGCATTTGCTGCGAGCAAAAGACACATATGGGAAACACAGATGAAGTGAAAAACTAAAAAGCGTCACAATTGGAGAAAGCAGAAAGCTGCAAGAGTGAGCTGAAGGTGCAGTGAGTGTCTTTAAATGGATTGAGAAGGCCCGAGATGGCTTCAGGATTACGCTGCCTTAGTATTCTGTGTCCGCACATTTAATTACAGCATCCGCGTGTTTCATAGGAGTTCTTTGGCACTGGCACGTTTTTATTTACAAATTAAGCACTATGACCAAGCAATAGATGCATTAAATCCATTTCTATTGCATATGCAAAAGAATTCACAATGTAAATCCCATTCCTGTTATATCTGTCAGATAGTTAAAAATGTAAAACCCTTTCTTCTGGTGTTTGTCCTGGAGTTTACAATGTAAATCATCTTCCTAGTTTATTTGCCAAAGTCCATCATGTAATAACTCTTTCTGTTGTATTTGTGAGTTCCCAATGTATCAAAAGTTTCTTCTGTATTTATCAGAATTCAATGTAAAATCCCTATCGAAGTTGGGAGAGAGTTAACATCGTAAAACTGCTTCCTATTTTATTTGAAAGAGTGGATAATCCCCTCCTTATTCCATTTGTCACAGAACTCACAATATAAACCTCCTTTCTCTGGTGTTTGGCAACATAAAATTACTCCCTATTGTATTTATCAGAGTGTTCTCAGGAAACCGGTTCGGGATGTTCCAAGGTAGTCAGTAGTTACTGGGCTCCAATTGTGTCAGTGAGGGTCTTTCACCTTCGTGCCCTAGAGCTTCTGAACCTTGGTCCCTCAAATTGGGGATCAATTGCCCCTTTTAGCATTTCATTCTCAGGGAAAACAGGCAATGTTGTCTGAGGATGACTCAGGGAGATGATGTGATCTAGAAAATCAAACCTCAGCAGCTCACAAAAACAACAATAATTCAATGTCCATCAAATTCTTCTTTCAAAATAAAAGTACTGCAATGAACATACAACTAAATACCTCGTACAAGAAAACAAATATTTACAAGATTTCACTGGGAATTGCCCCTTGAAACCTCTAAAAGGCCTTGCAGAACTGTAGAGTGAAGTACCCAACAGAGTAGGTGTATGTGGGGGGGGGGGATTAACCATGTCCTATAGTTCTTTCCCATTATCTGTTGGTGTCAAATTGATATCAGGCAACAATTTGAACATCATCAGGCTCTTGTCCTGAAAAACAGAAATGCCTTTATTAGCCTGTTGCAACACAGAAAGCTTTTCACGATCAGCAAGGTTAGGCCTACAGACTTTGTCAAGTCATTCACTATGTAACATGAGAATGCTACAGCCTTTATTATCCAGTTTAAAAATCAATTAGTGAGGCTATTGACTCTACTATGAATGGGGAACCCAAAGCAGCCATGGCACAAATGATCAAATCACACGGTTTCCTTTGTCTCCACTTGCAGTCACTCTTTCCATCCTTCCGTTCTCTCCCTCTCCCTTTCTGTTCTCTCTCTCTCTCTTCTTCCTCTGTGATTGTTTTCTCTCTACCTTCCCTTGCTTACTCTCCTATAGCTTCCCCATACCTGCTTCAAATTATCCTCAGTGAGCTGGGAAAAGAAACAGAGGCTCCATGAGTGGCATTGGGTTTTCACAACAGGCCACTAAGGGTTCCTGCCTACTGGGGAAATATCTTGTGGAATAAAAGGCCTGTCTAGCCATAAATATGAACATAAATATGACCACTTGATCTCTGATTAGCGAGACCCATGAAACACTTTAGGCAGAGTGTACATCTACATGAACATAAAATCTTATTCCAGAGACACCAATCATTGTCAGACCTAAAAAGGAATCTATATACTAACTCCTTCTTAATGCGTTTGTTGGAGGCTGCATGTTCTGGTTGGCTGAGGCGAGGCCCTAGTCAGGAAGAACCTACAACTCCCATCAGGGGTGGATGATTACACTCACTGTATAGCCTGCACTCACCCTTGGGTAGCTTGTCACAGAGCAGTCAGGTTTATCACAGGGGCAATGTGTAAAGCATTGGCACAGCATTCCCACACAACAATGAACCTCACAAAAGAGACTTCACAAGAGGTGTATGTAAATAAAGTTTATATTTAACGCACACATTATTTAACACAACATGGACATCATCTAATTCTGGGCCTCAATCACATTTAGAAATATAACGAGCAGTACTAGGCCCAAATGTGTTAATACAACATTAGCAGTATGTACACGTGAGAAAAAAATAATACGTTCCCTCCCAGCACCCTCATGCGGTGAACTACATTGGCAGTGCGAGGCTCACCACAGAAATCACCCCAATTCAATATCAAACAGTTATAGGATGGATCCTGGTTCTTAAACATAGCAGCAATGTGTACATACAGAGAATCTCAGCCCTTTTAAGATAGCTCCATGGTCTAGGTTGCACAGGTAAACTTCAATGTCAACCGCAATAGTATACAACGTGCACCCCACCGTGCGGTGTAGTCAATCTGAGGTAATCACACCCACACACTCACTCCGCACTGCTACACTGTGCTGCAGATATCAGGCAGGCTAGCATACACGTACTCACACACACTCCGGCACCCTAATGCAGTGCTCTGATATTTGGCCGGTGAGTTGTCAATGTGTTTGCAGACCCCTCATGGACCCAAACCATCCTCCACCCTCCAACCAACTCCCACTCCCAAGAGCTAGAGATGAAGTAACCTTTCCCTGGATACTAGGCCACTCTCAGCCAGTGGTTACACTTATTCCGGATCTTGGGGCATAGGAGGGTAGAGGAGAGAGAATGGTTGATCAGGCAACAGTCAACAAATTAAGGTTTGGCCACAACTTGGGAAGCTCATTTAGGGGTCTCCCTCTGGCCTTCTGGTGCATGCCCTGGTCTGCAAAGCACGGGGGGGTTGCCTTGGGACACAAGCTGTTCACAGTGGTGCACAGCCAATCCAGATACTCCAATCCACAAATAGTTACCAATTCCACGCCTCCCAGAAATGGAGGCACCATGTCTGGGGCATGATGACATGGGCCGCCCCAGGTGTCCTAGTTGCCAAAGAGTTACCAAATCTGCACCTCCCTGAAAGGAAGCACATCTTTGGATGCACGATGACGTGACATGAACACAGTACACAATGAGCATGCAGTGGGTGTCACACGAAAGAAATATGGCATGCTTGATGAAAGCGGGCTATGTGGGGTCCCACAACAGTTGAGTCCGCTCACTACCAACCAGACGCTTATGTGTATTGTGACCCCACAATGAAGGGCCACGCTCCTTGAATGCGGACAGTACTTTGAAGGCTCCGCACCAGGCAAATCCAGTCTCCAGGTGCAATACTTAGTTCTACTCTCACACCGCTGCTACCCAGTGGAATCCAGCAGATGACTCAGACATGTAGAAGTGCACCGTTCTCCAAATGACACAGCTAGAAGGTGCAGGTCCCTCAGAGGAGTTCTGTGATGTCTCTGAGACATCCACAAAGAACAGGGGTCAAGCCAGCAAGCCTTGGATAGCACACTTCAGAATGCCATGTTGCAGCAAACCGTTTGCCCAGATCAGCCACGATGCAAGAAGGGTGCGTGGTCCCATCCCAGGGCAGTAAATACTCATGTGCACAACAGATTCCTCTGGCAGTGTGCACCACACAGTACAGGGTCTCTGTCCCACATTCCTGCAAGTATGTCTCTGAGTTGCTTAAGTGTGGTACCCCTAGTTATACTGAAGTTGGAGGTGGTTCAAAGGGTTCCCTAACAGTGTTTGTCAGAGAGTTCAAAATGTAAAACACCTTTCCATTGTATACGACAAACAGTTCACAATGACAATACTTGGGTTTTCTTTTTTATGAAGCGTTCACAATATAAATACTCATCCTATTACATTTGCCAGAGATTTCCACAATGCAAAGCCCCTTCCTACGATATTTGGCAAGGAGTTAATGATATAAAGTGCCTTCAAATTGTATTTGAGAAATCTGGTTGAGGAGGTCCCAAGACATTTGGCTATTCATAGCCATAATTGTGTCAACGAGGATTTTCACCTCTGGTTTTCTGGGGTCTCTTTACCTCATATCCACAAACTGCAGACCAACAATCAATTTTAGTGCATGCTTCAAAGGGTAACAAGCTGACACATGGAAGTGCTCTGGGCTTGAAACTCAAAACACAGCTTTAATCTCAATACATAAATGTTCAGAGAGTGCTTTCCATTAAAATAGGAAAGTACTTTAAAGCACACAAACTAAATACTGTAATCAAACTGGCACCTATTAACAAAGTTACCAGTGGAATTACAAATGAGAACCTTTCTTACGGGGGCTTTGCAGTTTAAACAGTGTGCCAATCATGTACCCTAAAGAAATATCACAGAGGATAACTAACCCTGTAAATATAGGGGGTCATTCCGACCCTGGTGGTCCATGACCGCCAGGGCGGAGGGCAGCGGAAGCACCGCCAACAGGCTGGCGGTGCTTCCTGGGCGATTCTGACCGCGGCGGTAAAGCCGCCGTCAGAAAGGGGAGCCGGCGGTTTCCCGACGGTTTCCCGCTGGCCCAGGGAATCCGCCATGGCGGCGCTGCTTGCAGCACCGCCATGGGGATTCCGACCCCCTTCCCGCCAGCCTGTTTCTGGCGGTGTCCACCGCCAGAACCAGGATGGCGGGAACGGGTGCCATGGGGCCCCTGGGGCCCCCTGCACTGCCCATGCCACTGGCATGGGAAGTGCAGGGGCCCCCTAACAGGGCCCCACAAAGATTTTCACTGTCTGCTTTGCAGACAGTGAAAATCGCGACGGGTGCCACTGCACCCGTCGCACCCCTGCAACTCCGCCGGCTCCATTCGGAGCCGGCTTCATTGTTGAAGGGGCTTTCCCGCTGGGCCAGCCGGCGGTCTTCTGGCGGTCGCCCGCCGGCCCAGTGGGAAAGCCGGAATGGCCGCCGCAGTCTTTTGACCGCGGAGCGGTCTTTCGGCGGGAACCGCTTGGCGGGCGGTGACCGCCGACCGCCGCGGTCAGAATGACCGCCATAGTCTTCTCTCATCTCATTAACTGTGATGTACTGTGTGAAAATGTATGCACCAAAAAGCTCCAATCCTAAAAACCATCAATGCCCCGATAACCATTGTATATACTGTTTTTTGTAAAAGAAAAAAGATGGAGTGACACTATGGGGGTTATTACAACTTTGGAGGAGGTGTTAATCCGTCCCAAAAGTGATGGTAAAGTGACGATATACCACCAGCCGTATTACGAGTTCCATAGGATATAATGGACTCGTAATACGGCTGGTGGTATATCCGTCACTTTACCGTCACTTTTGGGACGGATTAACACCTCCTCCAAAGTTGTAATAACCCCCGATATGTGTTGGACAGCTACAGGAAGAATCTGGAAGAAGGTATTTAAGAAAAGTTACTTGGCTTGGATGCTCCGTGTCTATTAATGAACACCTGATCATCACCAAAAGAATTTTACTGATGGATTGTTTATTATTTTAAACAATACATGCAATAACTAATTATTTGGGTGCCTTCCTTTCAATGGATTATGTATCACTGTGTTGCAGAGGGTCTGGTGGCAGCCATACCTCTGGTACTGTGCACCCGATTTTCAAATTATAAATGATATGACCTGTGCAGTTAAGTAGAGCCACAACTTCTGCATTTGTATCATAAGGCAAACATTTTAGGTAAATCTGAAGTATACTTTGACATGAATGCTGTCATCCCCTCAATTCACAAAGCACTTACTGCAGCCAGACCTACATTTGTCAGAGTGTTGTCAATGGCAAACAGTTCAATATACAATTCCTTCCTGCATTATTTGTCAAAGATACCTTTCCTAAATTATTGGTCATTGGGTTACACCATGAAATCAATCTTCCTACTTTATTTGACCTTATGTCTGTGTCAACAATGTCCCTACCAGTTATGAGCATTCCTCAGGCATACTAACAGAACAATTTTTCAGTCATAGGCTTCTAGAGTAGATCAGCATGTGGGCGGAGCCATAGACCCTCTCTTAGTACCACTTCTTAAAGCTGTTTTACTGGTAATCACAGTATGCCTTTCCATTAAACAACAGGGTTCGACAGAGGGGGAAACCTAAACTCCTGCATACTACCATAAACTGCAGCAATCCTTGTATGGTAATATGTCTCTACAGGCCTTAACACAGTGTAATAACAATCCAAACATCATGGCCCATATGCTTTTCAAAATAAGTAATTCAGACCTACTGCCTTTTCCATACCTGGATGAGGGTGGGTGTTTCTCCTCTGTCAAAGATGGGCCGGATATCATCAATGGCTGTGAGAGCTGTTTCTGTATTGTGGTTCTCTCTGAAGCCTGATTGTTTGTTGTCCAGTGAGCACTAGGGCTCGAGGTGGTTAATGAGTTGTTTGTTATTGGCCTTTTAAGATTCTTTCAGTGGCAAGGGAAGCAAGGAGATAGGTAGGAAGGTGGCCAGTTATCATGGGTCAGCTGAAGGTTTGTTAAGGAAGACGTTGACTGCTGCATGTGTCAAATTCCACCCTTCCCTTACTGCTCTTGTCTTATGGAACTGGGGTGCGACCCTTTCTGGTAGTCACAGTGCTGCTGAGAAGGTAGATGCCAAGGCAGTCTGTGCACTCCAGAAGTAGTCCCAGAGGAAAAACCCCTAAATGGAAAAAACTCTTATGCAGGAAATCTGAGAAGCAGGATAGAGAGAGCGTCAGTATACCAGGACATCAAGGACTGGAACAACAGGAAGCTATAGGAGAAACAAGCAGGAAATACTCCACAGGAATGGCATGCAGGAGCGAGGACCACCACCAACAGGAAGTGTTGCAACGCAAGGAAGAAAAGAACCCGGGCTACTTATATACTGATGAACAGGAAGTGACAAACAGGAAAAAAGATAAACACCATCTTGGATTGGAAACATACCATAGAGAAAACTGGAAAGGACATCAATTTGAAAGAGGAAAGAGAAAATATACCAGTGCATGCTGGGAGGTGAATGGCATTCTGGGAAGACAAAATATGGCCCTAATGTCCAGAAGGAAGAAAACAAGAACAAGGCCCCAAGTATTCCAACAGAAGGTGAGTATTAAAGGAGCGCCGTGGGGGACACCTGCACCACAATACCATGCCACGTGTTGACCACGGCGAGTTCCGCAGCCCGCAGTGGATCCGGTGGCCCGAGAAGCGGACCAAGGACCTCACAGCTTGTTGGGAATGTGTTGTCGCAGGATTAGAGACCACCCACGGCCTAACAGCATGTTTCCACGCTTCTGGGAAGGTGGCGGAGGTGGTGGAGGTGTTCAGGGTGTGGGTGAGTGCTCTACTGATCGTGATGCACTGATGTTAAAGATGTGATGGCGCCAGGGGTCCAATGGGACCCCAGAGTGTATGGTCCACATGATTGTGGCTCTTTCTTCACTAGTGATTGTTTTCCATCTGATAAGATGGTTGTCTTGATTTGGCAAGTTGCTGATGAGTTTACTGGGATCTGGTTGGTGTGTGGAGTTACTGTAGATGTTTGTGATTTTGCTGTGGAAGAAGCTGGATAGGTTGTTGCAGAGTTCTTGAGAAGGGGTGATGCTGTTGGTGGAGGCTGGGTGTTGTGAAATCTTTAATGATTGAGAAGAGTTCTTTGCTGCTGATGGAGCTGATGTCATTGCATTCCTATAGTGCTTTTTCTTGGTTTCTCTTAGTAGCTGGTGGTATTGTCAGAGGACAGTTTTGAAGGTGGTTCTGCTGGTGTCTTTGTGGCTGACTCTCAACTTTTTCTGTAGCTGTTTGCAGTGTCTTTTGGTGTCACAGAAATCCTTTTTGTATCAACTGAATTGCTTGTTGGGTCTTCTCTGTTTGTTGAGTTTGATGGCTCTAAGGGAGTCTATGCAGTTCTTGATCCAATTGTTAAAGTTGTTGTCCACGTTGATGTTGTCTGTATGGTTAGGTAGGTCCGTGTGGAGGGCGTTGAGGCATTCTGATTTTGAGATCGTGCTCCAGCTGTCGCTAGACAAGCTAATGTTGGTGGGAGAGTTGGTGTGGAAGTGGATTAAGGAACGGTTGGTCCATGTGAGGGGAGTTTGAGTTGAACTTGATGTTGTGGAAGGTGGTAAAGATGGTTCTATGACAAGCTGGGTTAGTCTGATGTTGTTTAGGCTTTCTAAGAGTTTTGTTGAGCAAGGGTCTTTTGAGTGTTCTAGGTAGAAGTAAAGATCTCTGAGGCGCACAAAGGCTTTTCAGAACTGACCCCGTCATATTGCTCTTTTTCTTTACTTTCAGCCATGCCGCAAAGCAGAAACACTGATGCACAACATGGCTAAAACACATTGACATAGCCAGTAGCTCACACAAAGGCAAGAGGTATTGGCTTTGCCAATGCCTGTTTAGGAGCAGGCAGTGGCTCATGGACAATGCCTACCCCTAAAAAATATTTTTATCAACATTCACAAAGGGGAAGAGGTCCCTTGGGAACCCCTTTCTGTTAGCAAGTGGGTAACCAAGCAAATGGGTAATCACCTTCTTTAAGTAGGTGGAAAAAAAATAATGACTGAAGACTGGATTTTGGTTGCAAAACATTAATACATACCATAAGGAATAAGTATTTGGAAGGGATGCCCTAAAAATGCCTTTTCCAAATACTGGTCGCTAATTATTTTCTAAACACATTTAACAATTCAGAAAACCTTTACTGAAACGTTAATTTGGTTTAGTACATTTCAAACCAGTCACAAACCCTCAGCTTTGTTAAATCTGAGAGTCTGGGGCCACTAAAACATTTTGCTTGTGATGCCCTATGCTATGAAATATCATGAGTGCTAGTTATTTTTTTATTTAGTCCATGGTATTGGATCGTGGTTATGATGCGGTAGATACGATGGCTTTGCTGCTTTCAAGATGCAGGTTCGGCACTTTAGGCCTTTGATATTTCACAGTTTTTGTTTTTCTCACAGTTACTCTTTATTAAGGTTTTACACATAATGGACACTGGTAGGTCCTTTATGTCCACTTAATCATTGTTCTGACCCTGACAGTTTCAAGAAATCCATTTTATTGAGGCATGGGGGCTAGCTTAAGAAAGATGTGGCTGGAGCCGCCGTAGGGTACCTTGAGAGAAATGTGGTCTGCGATGGCTGAGCACCACCACCACTTCAGCTACAGTAGTAGATTTCTTTCCATCATGAGATACCTCAGATAGAACCTTCCCTCATTCCTGGTCCCTTTCCTAATGAAACATGAGCCTCTTGCTGGCCATAGCAGTGATCTATCACTGTGATGGTGTGCTGGACGAAGGCCCACCTTCATTCTATGATATGACGGAAGGTACTGCTTCTTCGTTCATGCTTCATCCTCTTCCGCGGTGGACTACTCCAAAGCACAAGAGTCTGCTCGCATCTCACGCACTATCACAAGCACCTCTCTATTTCTTCCTTGAGGTAGTGGTTAGGTACCAACACTGCCTGAAAGTTATTAGCAGTGAGTCCAATGCGACATGGAGAGCCTAGTATTCTTGCACCAGGATCCTTCCTGCTCCACCCTACTCTGTCCATTGTAGCTGCATTCATGATCTCTTCTTCACACCAGCGGGCGCAATATTTACATCGCTGCGGTCAGGGAATTCAACCATTATGAACCAGCAAGCCAGTGATGCTACTCCAGATGACAACCACTGACTGAACAGGTCTTCAAACAGTGCACCCTACTATACATGCCCCTCACTTATTCCACCACCGACCAACGTCACATTCCACCCACAGACCAGTCACAAGAG
This sequence comes from Pleurodeles waltl, assembly GCF_031143425.1. NCBI lineage: Eukaryota > Metazoa > Chordata > Amphibia > Caudata > Salamandridae > Pleurodeles > Pleurodeles waltl. The sequence goes on along the minus strand of NC_090446.1, from coordinate 1,325,168,341 downwards.
AAGCAGAGGCTTCCCTACACCACATGCCAGCGTGAACCTCTCGGGCAGGGGAATGGGAGAGAATTATCCAGTTCGGTTCAGTCTTCTGATATTTAATCATGATAAATATAGCCAGATAATTTATATATTTGCTGTTTTATATAGGGTGAACAAGACCCAGGGTAACAGAGCGTTTTGGTGTAAACACTCGGAGGCAACAAGTGAAATGAATTCAATAAACATCAATACAACAGCAACAAACCAAGATCAAATTTACAAAGCAATGATAAAATGAAAAGAGATGATACATAGTAAAAAATAAATTAACTTGTATAATGCGTGAACATAAATTTCATGGTATCTTTTAAATAGATCACCATTTGGGCCACAAACTGAACAGCTGACAAATCACTTGATTTAATAAATCATATTTTGCAGCAGACTAGGAATAATCCTTCAACACTAGTCATGCGGCAGTACATGAAGAGTAAAAAGAAACACCTACATTGTGCCTTTAGCACATGGCAGTGTTTACTTTGTAGAAGAATAAGGGCCGGTGCCCAAAGCTCTGCTCAGAAGCTCTTGGCCAGCACCGATCGCCGAATACCAAGATTGCATAGTCTTGAGTCCATCTCATGCCTCGTTAATCAACTACCAGACACTCCCTGACCCTTTATTTCACTCTTGCATGCTCCTCCTTTCTCCCTTGGCAATGGTTTTTCCTCAATTCTTTTTCTTTCGTCTTCTTCCCCCTTTGGGCGTTATCCTCCTTCTTCACTTCCTCTCAGGAAATGTTTGGATCCATGGCCTCAAATTACGCACTGGCTCACGGGTACTGATGTTCTGACCATGAACGAGTGAATCGGCTAGTCCTTGGTTTGCCATCCTCAAATGAATCATTTGAGATGAATAAAAAACAGAACAACAGCACACATCATCTAAAATGGATTAATTTTAGGGGAACAAGCTAATGTCTTAGGGCTACCAGTGCCAGGGACTAAAGAATCACAGACAATTTGGAGCTGGGTTGGCACACCAGCTAGTTTCTTTAAGTCACCCAACAAGTACTGATTAGCTTCTCGCAACAGATCATCCAAACTTAAGTCATTGTAGAAATTATTGAATCTTGGATCCCTCTGTGTCCATCAAGATGCACCCACCAAGGGACAATGGTTCTCGGTAATATGACATCTGGCACTGCTTGTGCTGTCCTGCTTACAAGCACTTTGCAGGTCCCTGGCACCTTTTTAAATGGATTCTCTTGAACTCTCTTTGAAGTTATTTTTCTACATAGCACATTTCAACTACGTTTTACTTGCATTTCAACTACGTTTTACTTGTTTTATTATGACATCTACCAGTGCCTTGGACCAGTAACATGAACACTAGTCCTATGAATTATATTATGTTTGTTGAGTTATGTTAGGTTGTGTTATGTCATCAATACTTGTAAAGAGCACTGTCATCAGTGGTTTCGTGGCTTTGAATAGAGCTAGTGGGGATAGAGGTGATTTAGTCTGTGAAAGCATTAGTGAAGAGCCAAGCTTAAACTTGAACCAGAAATGGCAGAAGATAGCAGAAGTGGCTGAAGATAGCAATAGCTCATAGCCTGTCTGATAAATAATGCCATAGGTTAACAAAGCAAGAAGCTGCAGCCGCCCTGTCTTGCCTTGTTAGATTTTAGGATAGTTAGCAGATTTGGTGAACTGATCACAATGTCTTTCATGACCTATCTGACCATGTCTACTGCTTATGAATGCAGGGGGCTTTCCATGGCGGAAACTATGTAAGACACATAGGCCCAGATTTATCAAATAGTCGCGTAGTGCAGCAGCACAAAAATGCTGCGCTGCATGACAAGAAGGGAGCACGAAAGCGCCAGATCTACAGAGATGCACAGTGCAGCACACATGTAAAGTCAGAAAAGAAAGGAGAAATGAAATTATTTTTCCTTTTAACACCTGCTTTCAAAAGGTGTTAACTTTTGGCACAAAACCCAGTGTACTTTTGTTTGTAGATAGAGTTTTGCATCAAATGGCATTGGTGGTTGCATGGGAACACCCATGTACCACACATGTAACGCCCCCTTGGCGCTAAGTAACGCAAAGCAGTGCTTCGGACTGCTTTGTGTTACTTTTAGGGTACTTTTCAGCGCAAAACAAGTGTTGCACTGGAAAGTAAATTAGGTTAAAAAACATTTTGTGCTGGGTAGTGTCACATTTGTGAGGCCAACCCAGCGTCAAATGTTTGTAAATCTCCTCCATAGTGCATTGAATTGGATTCATTCATTTATAAAGCTTCAGTGCAATTGGGAAAGAAGGTACTGTGCATGGGTGAATCTAGGGTCTCCCAATATCAGGGGTTTTGAATGTCTTGAAGCACCTGGAGCTTGTAAGCCTTGAGCTCCAACATAAAAGGAGATACCAGAATCTAGAGGAGATCCACAAATGGCAGCTACTATCCATTTTTTAGCATCACTGGTTACAAATGTGATCCCTTTTGTAGAAAGCTTTAAATAAAAACATGCATGTAGATGCGACTGAGGAAGTCTGTACGCTCATCATTAGCTTAGCATCAATGATGACTTTTAAGAAATTTGCTGTGGGCAAAGATGAGTGGAGAATACCTATTTCCACAGGCCAGTATTTTGAGTCCATAGGTTTTTACTGCCATTAATTACAAGCACTTCTGTTTTGTCAGCATTTAACTTTAGCCATTTGTTGCCCTTCCAATTACAGATAAAATTCATGCATTTTTCACAGGTGATACTTGATCTCAGGGATCCTCCCAGCTGGCCGAATAATTCATATCATCTGCATACATGTATACATTTAGATCCCTTGTTTGTGGGTCCTTAGTAAGGGACCTATTTTACACGTTTAAAAATGGGGTGAGAGCACCAATCCTTGGGGTGCTGTGCTTTAACATATGGCTTCAAGTCATAAATTATATTAGTCTGAGAGATTGAATCTTTCTGTTAGGAAGGAATTACACCATATTAAGACAGTTCCCTCTATACCAGCTGCCTTGATGTGGTCAAATAGGAGAGACTAATCGGATGTATTGAAAACGAATGATAGGTCCATTAAAGGCTCGAGCCAGATGTTGGGTTTGGGCAAGCCCAAGGTACTCTAGCACCTCAGACCAAAGCTGAGCTGTGGGTTTTTCACATTTTGACTATGGGGTACAGATAATGTAGAAAGCCTATAGCACTAGCTAAACCCTCTCTCCTGCATCCATGGTGACCCCCAGTGCAGTGGCTTCTTTCAACCTTTGGAAGGCTATGGGCCTTATTATGACCTTGGTAGAGGGGATTGCTCTGTCACAAACGTGACGGATATTCCGTCCACCATATTACAAGTTCCATAGGACATAATGTAACTTGTAATATGGCTGGCGGAATATCTGTCACATATGTGACTGAGTAATCCCCTCCGCCAAGGTCGTAATCAGGCCCTACGTCTCGCACAGGAAGAAAGAATACCAGGCCTATTTTGATTCTCCTTTGGAGACAAGGCCATTGTGGTGTTGCCACGCTAACGTCTGTAGCCACAACAGGAATAGTTTCTGTTTTTTATTACATCTGACTGATTTGCAGGGAGAAGGACAGGAAAGAAACGAGAGGAGAGAGAGGAAAGAGAGTAGGACCTAGAGTGAGAAATGAGAGAGAGAAAGAGCAGGAAAGAGAGAGACTGAGTAATCAAAATTGATACCTAGCGCAGCAGAGCCTAAAAAAAGGTAGATGGAGGTGAAACAATGAGAGCAAGATAGAAATAGTGAGATAGGAAATTACAGAAAGGTCAACACAAAGTGTGAGTGACTGTGTGAGAGAGAGTAAGAGAGAGAGAATGTCTGAGGATGAGAGTATGGAGGTAAATATGTGGAGGGGTTAAGTGAGTGGGGATGTGAGTAAAAACCAATCTTACAGCAAGACTAGGATAATAGTCTTACGTCATGGAAAATGTTCGCTGTTTTTTTCGGATCAACTCATTTTTTTTACTCTTTTGGCCACTTTGACTTGCCCACCTCTATGCCCAATAGGACCAGGTTGCAGATCTTGGGGCTCAGATTATGATGGACCGCTAGAAGAACTGTCTCTGTAATTTGGGCTGGTCTGATGTCAGCCTGGGTAGTTCTGAGGAGAATGGTCAAACTGAGGCGTGAGCATTATTGATTTGCAATGTGATTGTCAAGTAGTTTGGCTGTTGCAGGTATTAAGGAGATTGGCCTGTAAGTTTTCATTCATTGGGTTCAGCTCCGAGTTTAATTAGTATGGTGGTTACAGTGACCGATTTAAAGGCCTGTGTTTTTTTTCTAGTGAGAAATTAAGAAGTGTTTTTAGTAGGCATATGAGATTTGTCTGTCTTTGCTTCGGGAGATGTAAATGGTATGGATGCGAGGGAGTTTCAGAGATAAACTGCAAATTTGCTATGGTGAGGTCTACTGATAAAATATGGGTAAAATGTGAAAGAGAGGGCATGCTGGGGCAGCTTCTCTTGTGCTCCTTCTCAGTTTCCACTCTAAGTAGGTTGCTCTTCAATACCCTTAAATACAAATTGCGATGGGCTCTTTGGGGTATTGATTTTAATAGATTAGCACTGTTGTTTAATCTCTTTATTAACGGATTTATAATTTTTCATCGTTTATTTAAATTCATGTTTTACATTATCTGTATAAATGTGCTTCCATTTGTGCTCAGCCAGAGGTAGGCTGGTTTTGGCCATTTTAGTGTGTTGATTAAACCAAAGAATCAACATATGATGCTGGATTTAATTGTAAGCAGGCAGGCTGAGATTAAATTCAGTCATGGAACGCCTTACTTTGTCCCTCCAATAATACGTCACTAGGGCATAAGGTATTATTATCTAGTACTTCTATAAGTTTGTTGGGGTGTATTTTATTCCTTTGAAGACTATATATATACATGTGTGTATATATATATATATATATATATATATATATAGTCAATTTTTGTGGCGATCCTTGGTGTCACTGTTTGAATGGTAAATTTTAAGACAAGGATTCAAAAACGTATTTTGCATTCTACTTGGATGTGTCTTTGTCCCACATTTTTTGCATCATTCTTGTATTGCGATAGTTGTAATTTGGCACCTTAAATACATTTTTGCTCTACTTTGGAATTACATAATTTCAACTGGATGCATTTCCCCGCTTTCATCCTGTCAGGACATTATTTATTCTCAGTCTAAGTAGGTCTAGTTTATACATAGTCTGTGCGCACAAATACACAGAGGTGGAAACCAAAATCATTTGGTTGTGGTAAAAACCTTGTTTGACCATTGAGGCCCACACAGCTCTGATGGTAGCCACCTAGCCTTTGGTCCACTAGGGAAAGGCTAGAGTGGAAGAATAGCCTGTCCCACCCCAGCAGCTACATTATCGCTTGCCAGAGAGGGACCTTGGAAGTGGACCCAGACCTCTGAGTGCAGACTAGGACCTGGTCTGCATTATTGATGCACTGTTGGACAGTCTTAATATTTTAGGAATTTCCATAACCTGGACATTACTTGCTTTGACTCCCGAAAGATGTAAGTTGAATATTGTATTCCACATCCTAGCACTGGGTTACATCAGAAGGGCAGTTTGGTGTTCCAGCTGTGAAACAAAGGTAGAAATGTCTTTTTTTCATCCTTAGTTTAGCAGTACAAGCCCAATGTTGTGCGGCCTTTACATGCTCACTCACACTCTCTCTCCCACATCTATGCCAGGTTCCTCGCTATAGATTTTTCTGCAATAGCATCCTAAACCTGAGGCTAAATTATACCTGTTATTTCTACCATCCTGCAGAATTGCTGCCGCGGCCTAGGTGGAGAAACCTGCTGTGACAAATTGTATGGGGCACCAGCAAGACACCATTTCTAATATCAGACAGGTCTACACCCGTGTAGCCTATTTCGCTAATACTCAGGGTGAGATGACACCTCCTTGATGGTAACAGACACAGCTCGTGGTAGTTCCTAACTAATAACCGCGGTGAGGCGACACTTCTTTATCACAAGAGACATGGCACGCAGTACTGCCTAGCTAATGACCAACCTGAAATGGCAGCTCTCAGATCACAGGGGACATCATGCCCATGATCTTCTCACTAGGTGATGGTGCAAGATGACCTCTCCCTCTTTCATACGAGACATCACTCGCCACCTATTAGCGGGAGCCCCCAGGAGATGGCAACCCATATTTCGTAATAGATGAAGCTTGCATCTATATGTGAAAGATGATCAAATATGTACCGAGGGAAGGCAGAGGGGAGGAGAGAGGTGAGGTGGTGAGAAATTTTCGTTTCTGCTTGCCTCAGGGTAGGCCGGTGACTGAAGCTGGAGACGCACCTGGCTTTGACCCATGCAGTGATGCTCTTTTATGTTATTCTCTTTTAGCAGTGCTAGAAGAGAAACTAGCCCCACTGCACAGCATTTTACATTTATTATGCAGCTTTCTGACTGAAAGGGGACTTGGTTGCTGCCCGTCATCCATCTTGGAAACAGTAGCTCGGACGGTTGTTCCGCTTTGGTAGTTTTCATACTCAAGGATGAGTAAATATTACAAAGCTCTTTACTGGTTTGGTCTCTAAATATGGCGCATAATATTTGCTGAGCGTTTCATCCACACTGCGTTCAGAGTGAGTCTACAAGAGAAAGCAGATAATATATTCATCTTGGTATTTTTTTTCTAGAAACTGCTCTATATATAAGTGTATCTGAAATGTTAGAAATACTCGAAATCCTGAGTTTCAAAAGTGAATTCAGAAACAATTATGGACTGGCGCTCTTACAGTTCCTTGATGATAAGTCATGCAGTGCTTGGTGCAAACATCTTTTAGCGCCGTATAATATAAACGCATTTCTGGAAGTTGTAATGAGTGACAAGAAAGTTTGTGCTTATTTTTTGTGCTCGAAGTTGTTGTGGTTGCAAAATTTTGTGCTGTTTTATGCCGTTGCGTTTGTGCTGCATACTTGTGCCGTTGTGTTGAAATTTCGTGTGTTTTTTTTAAAATGTTTTAACAGTTTTGAACGCAACCCTTCTGTGTGCTTATGAATCTAGGCTTTTGAAATATTCCATTCTTTCCTTGGACACGAGGAAGACCCTTTCTTCTCGGTCCTTACGGGTCCTCTTTAGCTTCACTTTTGTTCTACTTTGTTGTATATATATATATATATATTTTTATTTTTTCTTCTCCAAAACAACCGGCTCCACTCATATATGTACATATATATCTATATTTGTTGACACATCTTTAGTTTGTGCCGCTTATTGTAGTGAGATTGGCACTTCCTTTGCCACCCTTGGGAATTACCACTTGACAAGTAAAAACTAGATTCTCATGTGAGCAGATGTCTGTTTACTCCGCTGTCCTCCAGAGATGTTTCTACCATCACTCTATGGTACTCGGAAAAATACTAGATGTGGTATATTCTGCCTGCATGTTCCATTTTCCAAGGCCATGCATCTGTGTTAATCTGTTTCTTAAGAAATGTCATATAACTCTAGTATGCTCATCCACTCCATAGTAACTGACGAGACTGCTTTCTGCTACATTATTTCTAAATAAATTATGTAGCTATTTCCTGCGAAAGTTGTGTCTTGAGAGGTCATGGCCCAGAGACTCACCTTCAGCTCATGGTCACTGTTTGTGGCCAGGCCATTTTCAAGGAGCTGATCATTTGATTTTTTTAGGCTACTCTTAGTTCTCAGGAGTATCTCCAGAGAAAATCCCACTTGATCTGTATCTTCAGAGGGGAGCAGGTGATGTACATCAGGATATCTGCCCAGCACGGGCGAAAAAGGTTGTTTTGTTAGATGTTGTTTTTATGGTGTATTTCACTTGGTTTCTTAATGCAGTCTTCTTCAATGACTGCAATCAGGGAAGAGAAGCACCTTTTTCCAGAATTGACCCTGGGTGACATTTTGAAGAATTGGTCTGCTTGCAAACCACGTAAAGTTCTACCATAGCACAGCATCATGGAACCCGCTCTTGCTATGAATAACTGGTTAACTTGTGTGGACATCTGTGGCCCATATTTGTTGGCAAAACATACCTTACTAGCTACCAGAGCATAAGATGCCTTTAGCATCAATTTTGCCTATATTTTCAAAATTGCTACTAAGGTCATTATAGAATTGCTTGGTTTAGATTACCACATTAATTGAGAAAGACATGAAGAGGATTGTGGCCAAAGTTGCTCTCTGCATGCTTCTCCCACCATACTCAATATGTTCTCTCCCTTGTGTGCCGCTTTTCCTCACCTCACTACACCTGGCTTTATGTTTACTTTATCGCCTGCCCACTCCACACTGTTTTACCCATCAACTTCCCCACCGACTCCTCCATTCCATCTGCAGTCCTTTTTTTCATTTTTTTTTTAGGTTGTGCTAGTTAATTGCTACTGGCCCCTGTCCCTTACAAAAAAGTGCTTTCATGCCTCTCAAGTTTTTTGTTTTCAATTCACCTCAGTAAATAAAAAAGAAATGCTCCTGTATAATTTCGTAGGCACACTCATGTGAGGTGACCATGTGCCTGCTTGTATGCTGATACATACATGTGCATAAATTATCATACATGAGCACGCTTCAGAAATGATTGGACCTCTAGCAACGGCTGCAGCATTGCACCTTTTTTCTTTTGGCTGCAGCTGCCCGGCATTGGCAAAAGTGCTTTCTACCGGTGCTGTACAGCATCACCAGGGGCATAGCTTGGTCAGTATGATTGAGAGGGATGTGAGCTTCAGATTTCGCAACAATCATGCTGGAACCTCTTGTAAAACAGTTTATATGAGAAGCAGGACATGAGGGAGTTGTGAATGGTAGTGGAAAGTGACAGGGGTATAGATTGTTAGGGGTACTTAAAACACAATATTCTTCAAACTAATCAACTTTTCTCACTCCAACCCAAAACAATCTGCCCTACTCCAATCCGCTGTACTCTAATTTATAGCAATCTGACCCACTCCAATCTTCCCCTCTTCAATCCAAAACTATCTGCCCCACTCCAATTCAAAACAATCTGCCCCACTCCAATTCGCCTCACTCCAATCTGCCCTACTTTAATCCAAAACAATCTGCCCCACTACAATCCAAAACAATCTGACCCAGTTGAACACAGACAAGAGACAGTGTGTGTTTTTCTCAGTGTGGGCATGCAAAAATCCCAGGAGAAATCCCACAGACACTTCACTTTACTCAACTAAAAGCACTTGTATTCAACTATTCACGACAAAATAATTTTTTTTAAGGGGAGGTGTAACACCCGAAATATCCCCCTTGGAGCTACGCCCCTGCATCTCCAAGCCCGTTGGCAAAGCCAATAGATCCCAATGGCAAGACCTATTGGCTTTGCCAATGCTTGATTTTTATATTAGTCATTGGTACACAGCTATACTCCTATTCTCTTTGAAGGTTGCTAGATTGAGTAACACACACAGGCCTTGATTATGAGTACCCCGGTAGTTAACAAACCCAAACAAACACCTGTTTGCCCAGAGCTAAGAATTAAAAGCATTTCAGAGTTTACCACACCTGCAAATTACTAGGTGCAGTAAAGTCTGCAACGTCTGGATACAGGATAAACCTGCTGGACTTCAACCAGGTAAAATGCCCAATGGATATCCGAGCATGTGGACTTTGGCAAGAAAAGCATACAAAAATCTGGATGTTATTCTGCAGTATAAAGGGAAAACTTAAAATAGGTGCTGCTGTTTTTATCGTACCCATTATATTCCGAACAATGGGTTATCAGATTTTAACAGACACAATACATCTTACCTACTCATCAGGGACACCTGTAATTGAGGCATATTAAGATTCAGAGAGCGTACAGAAATGGCAATGCTCGCACAAAGACATTTTCGTGCAGGGCTAACAAATACAAGCAAGTCTAAGTTTTCCTCACCTGCCAAGTGTGATAAAGTCTAGGGCCCATGAATATGTTTTAGCAGATCAGACCTACAGGCATCTAACCAGGGAAAATGTCCAGTAAAAACCCAGACGTGGATTTCGGTGTGGAAAGCCCCTATAATCTACATGTTAACCCTTCTTTAGAAGGGGAAAATGTGTAATCGTTGCTATTCTATTTTTTGCACTAATTAAGTTCCTAATCTTGGAATACCGGATTTTAAGAGGTGTGATAAATATCGTCTACACCTCTGGGGTACTCGTAACTGAGGCATATTCCTTACCAACATACTGAAGATCATAATTTCTCTAATATTTAGGACGGGTTACAAATTGGCATTAAATAACCACTTTATAAAAACATTTGAATACAGAGTTTCTTTTCATCAACCTTAATTGAGGTATGATTTGAACATGTATAAATACTTTTTTTTAGCAGTATACAACTGCTCTGCTTCCATCTTCCGCATAACTAGTTCTTTGGGGCAACCTTAACAGTAATCTAGGCCAAATCATAACCTGCTTCATAAAGGCCACCCTGTTATTAAGGTGCCAATATGACCATTGCTCACGTGGTAACATCGGATTTTCTCAGCTTCTCAGAACTAACTTCTTAATTGACCTCCTAAATTTCTTCAAATTCCAAATACGGTACTATGTCTCATGACCATGCTTACACTCAATCATTTGCTTTTACTGTACTCTATATTGACTATTCTTGGAGCAGGCTGGTATAAATGTAACACCTCCTACAAGATGGCCACCATACTTTCAAATCTGTAGTATGGCCACTTTCCATGATACCAATATGGTCACCTTCCACGTGGCAAGATTGAATTTTTCAGCCTCCCAGAATAAGCCTTTTTGTTCATCATGTTCCTTTTTAGGTTTGAGCCTGCGAGTGCATTCTCTAGCATATGCGTCTCGCTTGCGAGACTATTGTGTACAGCAAAGGGCTTGGAGCCCGGCTGTAGCTAATCATTTGTTGGCTTGTGTGGCACTCTGCTTAACAGCCTCCTAATTCGTCACTACACCCCTGACATCATGTCCGTTCCTCTGTGTGGAGCAGGGACCAAGCTCTGATTCATTTTACTTGATCATTGCCCGTCCGCCACTCAGACGTGATTGAGGTGCTATTTTGTTCTTTTTAACTGCTAGTACCCTGCAAAAAGAAGGTGCGTGACTATCAAAAACGTGCCCAGCAGGACAAACAAAATTGCTAAGTTTTATTTTTTATAGCTAACTTTCTTTGATTTTGCCAAGTTATCTTTTCTCACTTTGCACTCATGTTTTCTTTTGTTTTTGCTCGTGGGTGCTGTTTTCAAAACATGACAATTTTCTTGTTCTAAATATTGCAAAGCAACATTGTTTCTTTATGTGTAATTTCGGAAATTATGCTTTAACACATAGGGCCTCATTCCCGGAGGAAGCACCGCCAACAGGCTGGCGGTGCTTCATGGGCAATTCCGACCGTGGCGGTAAAGCCGCGGTCAGAAAAGGGCAACCGGCGGTTTCCCGCTGGTTTACCCCTGCCCCAAAGAATCCTCCATGGCGGCGCTGCTCGCAGCACCGCCATGGGGATTCCGACCCCCTTCCCGCCATCCTGGTCCTGGTGGTAAAAACCACCAGGAACAGGATGGCGGGAACGGGTGTCGTGGGGCCCCTGGGGGCCCCTGCACTGCCCATGCCACAAGCATGGGCAGTGCAGGGGTCCCCTAACAGGGCCCCATAATGATTTTCAGTGTCTGCCTAGCAGACACTGAAAATCGTGACGGGTGCCACTGCACCCGTCGCACCCCTTCAACTCCGCCGGCTCCATTCGGAGCCGGCTTCATTGTTGAAGGGGCTTTCCCGCTGGGCCGGCGGGCGGCCTTCTGGCGGTCGCCCGCCGGCCCAGCGGGAAAGTCAGAATGACCGCCGCGGTCATTTGACCGCGGTATGGTCTTCTGGCGGTTGCCCGCCAGGTGGGCGGCTTCCGCCGCCCACCGGGGTCGGAATGACCCCCATAATCATGCCATACACTCCAATCCTCCCCTCTACAATCCACCCACTATAATCCACCCTACCTCACCCTACACCAATCCACCCCACCCTAATCCAATCAACTTCAACTCACCCCACTCCAGTCCAATCCAGTCCAAATGCATCCACCCTACTCCAGTTCACCCCTGACCACTTCATCCACCCCTATCCAAGCCAATCCACCCCACTCCAATCAATCCAACCCACTCCAGTCCAATCCACCCCAGTCCACTCCACCCAAATCCACTCCAATCCACCCCACCCCACTGAATCCACCCCAGCGCTATCAATCCACCACACTCAATACACCTCACCACACTCAATCCACCTCACCCCACCCTAATCCACCCCACTCAATTCAATCTACCCCACCCCAATCACATTATCTCAATCTACCCCACCCCATCCCAGTTCAGTCCACCCCATTCAAATCCAATCTATTCACCCCACCTCATCCCTCAAAGCAATCCACACCACACCACTCCAGTCCACTCCACTCTAATCCAATTCACCCGATGCCACCCCAATCCAATCCACCCCGCCCCAATCCACCCCATTTCAATCCACCTTATTCTACTCCAATCCACCCCACCCCTCTGCACTCTAAACCTATCCATCCAGCCTACCCCACTGAAATCCACCCCACTTCAATCCAATCCACGCCACAGCAGTTCATCCCACCCCAGCACACCCCAATCCAGTCCACCCCATCCCACCCCATTTCAATCCACCCCACTCAAATCCACCAGCTCTAATCCATGCCAATCCAATCCAACACAACCCAGCTACAATCCAGTCCACTCCAGCTCACTGCAATCAAATCCATCCCACTGCAGCCCAACCAACCCCACACATTTTTAATCCACCCACCCCAATCCACCAATTCAATCAACCCCATCCTACCCCACCCCATCCCACCCAAATCCATCCCACCCCAATCCACCCCACTCACTCCAATCCACCACACTCTACTTCAATCCACCACACTCTATGCCAGCCCAATCCACCCTACCCCAGTTCACTCCACCCCACTCCAATCTATCCGGCCCTCCCCACTCCATTCCAACCCACTCCAATCCAATCAACCCCACGCCAATCCAGTCCACCCCATTCCAATCCAATCCACAACACTTCAATCCAGTGAATCCAATCCACTCCATTCCAGTCTAATCCACCCACTCTAATCCACCCCAATCCTATCACTCCTATCCAATCTAATCCACCCCACTTGAATCGACCCCAGTTAAATCCACCTCACCCCATTTGAATCCACCCCACCCAACACCAATCAACCTGACTCCATCCAACCCACTCAACTCAATCCACCCTACTCTACTCCAATCCACCCCACTACCTCAGTCTACTTTAACGCACTCCACCCTATTTCACCCCACTCTTTGAAACTATCTACCACTGAGCTCTACTCCCCTCTATTCAACTTTGCAACACTGTACTTCCCCTACTGCACTTTACAGCACCCCAACAGATCCACTCTATAACACTCTACTCCCCTACTTCACTCTGACACACCACACAACTAACTTTTAGCCATGCTGGACAGCAGCCATACGGGTGTACAACGTGGCAAACCACATTACCAAGCCAGGGTTGGATTGGGATGAAAAATGGGCCCGGGCACCCTATTAAAAAAGTGGCCCACAATTGCAGATTATGCCTTTTCGCATAGCACTGCTTCAGTGTTTGAAGTAGTAACAAAGTAAGGAGGGGTGTTCTCTGAAAGAGACATGTCCTAAAAAACAGAAACAGAATGATCTGTCTAGCTGTCAAGATCTATGAGTATAACTTTTGTTTTCTTAGCTCCACTGAGACTTAAAAAAAAAAAAAAAAGCAAACATTGCCAGCTCTCCTTGTGCAAGGATTAGTTCACACTAGTGAACCCCAGTTGAATATCAGTGAGGTCATTTTCTGTTCAGGCCCCTGCTCAATCTACATACATTAATGTGCCTGTAGCTGGCCCAAGTTAGCTTTTTGTATCAATGTGCCGGCCCAGCGGTGGGGCTGGGATTGATGACTCCTGTCCTGTTGGTGAAGGGGAGGTAACAAGGCCTCCAGAAAGGCCCTTACACCCCCACTGGGCCGTTGGTGGCATCTGAACAGGCACAGATCGATCTCAAATCGGCCACCACTCTCCCTAAATAGAAGCTCACGGCTGCATCTAAGACACTGGCCCATCGGCCATTGCCCGAGTGCCCGCATTACCAATCCGACCCTGCCAAGCCAACAGCTCTTTGCCAATGCTTGTTCCATGTTCCAGTTTCCAAACCTGGTATTTTGCTTTCTAATTCAGAGTAAACTTCCTTATGCCCTTGGTTGGCAGAGAATACGCGTTTGATGCATTTCATCCTGCATGCCTATAGTCCGTCACCCCTCTTCCAAGAAAACGCCTCCGTGCTTGACCACTGGAGAGGGTCTATAGCGTGTTGTGCAGACTCTCAGCTCTAGGATGTAGGGTCTTGTTCCGTTCTCTTACACTTGAACCGTACCAGGGAGATTAGAGGGGATGTATATGTGATCTGTGAAGGCCATCGAGTGCCTTTGTTGTGGTTCCCTGACTGCAGGTGTTTCCCGACTGCCCAGACCTTATTCTACTGATTAATGGTGAAGCGATTTTACAGCATTTCTTTAAGCCAGCACCTTCTGATAGAATCGAGCTATTGTGCTTGGTGTAGCGCCGCCCTCTAAATGAGGGCCTCTACTTAAGCGCTCACTTGCCTGGTTTCTCTTTACTGGGTCTCAATAAAAAGTAATGGTGTATATCCTAACACCCATCAGTCTGCAGGGGCAATCCTTCACTGAGGTGGCTCTTCGCCATCACTTTCTTTGTGCGCTCCTCGACAGCACAATATCCTCCCATCAAGGCTGCTGCCGGCGCGCGCGTCCTTTTGTTTGAAGAGAAGTTGACCGCGATGCGTGATAGACAGATTGCAAAAATAATATAAAAATCCAGGAAACAGGGGGGCAGATGGCTAGGGACAGAAAGCCAGCCTCCTGTCAGAAAAGACGGAGAGCTGGCAGCCCCTGTGGGAGGAGGCATCCCCTGGGCCGACAGAGGCTGTCAGCTCCGGACAGGCGCCGAGCGTCAGGCCGCACTCAAGCGGATACAGACGGGAGTATTCAAGCGGAAAATATGAAAGAATATTAATGTCTCTTTCCTAAAGTCAACTAGCGGCCTTTGGCCAAGTCTGGCCCGGCTTCTTCTGTGGATCGCTCAGCAGTACAATAAAAATTCAGATAGCCACGTGACGTCGTTCATAGGTTTGAAAAAAATGGAGCGCTTCCCCCAAAATAGGCGGCTCCTTAGAAAGGCAGATGGGGTGGGTCAGCGTTAGTTGCGTATGATAGACACCCACGTCTAAACCTCCCTACCTTTGGGAGGCACCAGTTTGTCAGATAATCTCCAAAATTACCCATAGATCCGTCACTCCAGAGTTTTAGAAAAGTTTGAAAATTAGTCCCTGGCCCGAGCTTCCTGTCTGTAGTTCCTTGTGCACATCTTTCTTCCTCACTCACTCACTTGTGTCAGCCGTGACCTAGCTGAAAAGGACACCAGTGCAGGAAAATGGCATGGTAATTAATCTTCGGGGTTGGAAGACAGCCAGCTATAATTAGGCCTTGGTGCTGCTTACTGCTTAATTTGTAAAATAATGAGTACCGGTGCCCAAAGCACTGCTGAGAAACCCCGGACCTACATGTCAGCGCGCCAACAGCCAAGGCTGTGTAGTCGTGAGTCCACCTCGGGCCTCTTAAATCCACTTGCAGGCTCTTCCTACCCCTTATCTAACTGGTGGACGTTCATGCTTTCTCCATTTGTGCATGTTTTCGTTTTTTTCTCCCTTTTCGTTTCCCATTTATGTGTTTTACCCCTTTTGCTCTGAAGAAGTGTCTGATGAGGAAAAAAAGTGTTGGCCCCGAAAGGTTAGTGCAGGTGGCAAATACAAACCCAAATAAAGAACTGGTGCTACTGCACCTGCTGCACCTGTACACTCTTTTATGCCAATCAAGACACAGCCTGGTGCTCTCTCCTTTGCGGAATTTGAGACCTGACATATCATTTACCAACTACCTGGGACAGGGGATCCTCTATAGCAACAAGAAGTCTGTCCCCGCTCTCCTGGCAGTACTCAAAATACTTAACATTGTTCCAGACTTAGACAATGTTGATCAGAGAGATATGGGTTAATTTTAGAGAGCAGCTCATGAACACCTAAACTACTGTTCAGTCCATAATAAGTATACTCAAACATTCCAGATGTGAAATGCTCAGTGTCTTGTCTCATGAACTCCATCCACTCGGGAGCACCCTCGGATCCGTGCCGTCATCACATCTTCAACCTGGCCAGCGCCACCATAGCACCTGAGCTCTGCCGAACTATCAACCAATCCTTCGAGAACGCAACCTTTCCATCAGTCTGGAAACACGCCGAGATCAACCAGCTGCTCAAGAAACCCACCGCCGACCAAAGGGGGCTGAAAAACTACAGACCCATCTCTCTGCTCCCTTTCCCAGCCAAAGTAGCGTAAAAGGCCGTCAACCAGCAACTCACTGAATTCCTTGAGATACAACAAATCCTAGACCCATCCCAGTCCGGATTCAAAAGCACCCTCAGCACTGAAACAGCACTCCTAGCAGCCACCTATAACATACATGCAAACCTAGACCACGGAGGCATGGCCACACATCCTCCTTGACCTCTCTGCTCCATTTGACACCGTCTCCCACTCCTCCCTCAGCACAAGTCTACATGACGCCGGCATCCGAGATAAAGCACTGGAATGGATCAGATCCTTCTTCACCAGAACACAGAGTGTCATACTACCGCTGTTCATGTCAGGACCCAAAGACACATGCTGCGGAGTGCCCCAAGTTTTATCACTTAGCCTGAGGCTTTTCAACATCTACATGGGCCCGCTAGCCAAGATCATCAAACAACACAAGCTAAACATAGTCTCCTACGCCGAAGATATCCAACTGATCCTTTCCCTGTCGGATGATCCTGTAAATGGCAAGAGAAATTTCCACATAATCCAGTCACCACCTGGATGGAAGCCAACTGCCTCAAACTCAACTTGAACAAGACACAGATCCTCGTAATTGGCTCCACCACTTCTGCCTGTAACGACTCCTGGTGGCCCACGGCACTGGGAAAAGCCCCCACTCCCATGGACCATGCACACAATCTGGGCATCATCCTGGGCTCCTCTCTATTCATGACCCGCTAAGTCAACGCTGTCTCATCAGCATGCTTCCACACCCACCAACTTCTTCAAAAGATTTTCAAGAGTATCCCCTCCGATATGAGGACGACAGTCACCCATGCACTCATCGCTAGCAAACTGGACTATGCCAGCATCATCAAGAAACTACAATCAAGACTACAAAGAATCCGTAATACAGCAGCCAGACTCATCCTGGACATCCCCTGACACAACCACGTTTCCTCCCACCTCAGATACCTACACTGGCTCCCAGTCAACAAACGCATCACATACCTACAAGGCACTACAACAACATAGGACCAGCATACCTCAACCACAGTCTCGCCTTTTACGTACCCAACAGACAACTCCATTCTTCCCAGCTAGCAGCCATTCCCAAGATCCAGAAAACCACAGCAGGAGGAAGATCCTTCTCCTACCTCTCAGTCCGGACAGCCACCTCTCAAACTCAGGCAGACAGCATCTCTGAAGCACTTCAGGAAAGACCTCAAGACCTGGCTCTTCGATTGAGCAGCACACCCGCAAACAGCAGCTTGAGACCATAAGGGTGATTAGCCGTGTTTTAGAAATCACTGATTAATTAATTGATTGATACTCAAACATAGGTACAGTGAAATGCTGTACATTACAATTGATACGTAAGCCCAAAAGTGCAATTAACAAGGCAGTTAAATAAAAAGCCTCAATTGAATTAAACAAGTAGAGTGAACTTCTAAGAAGAATACTTCTTCTGCTGATGGCTTAAGATGGACATTCCAAGGCAGAAAGGGCATGAACGTTGGCCAGCACACACAGAACCATATTCGTAACTAGCTTCATCATCTGTAAAGCCATAGCACCCCGGCCTGTTTGGCTGACAAGCTAACCCTCTCGAGTGGTTCTTGGCACACCTCCAGCCAGGACATCAAGAGACTAGAGGAAGAAATGCCAAAACAATGCAAAACACCTTCTCTATTTATGTAACCAGGCTCTGTAATTACGTCCCTGTATCCATCTATTCCACCCTAGCCCTGCTCCAAATTAGGAAAGAACGGAAAACCGATCTCTTTAAAGAACACTAACTCATCAACAGTCCACTCTCAAAACCCAGCCACCATCGAGTCACTTGCTGGTTGCATCCTTGTCTTTGAACTTTGACACTGCTCTCCTGTCTTTTGGTTAGGATTGTGCTAAACATTTACCAAACGCATGCATGAATAAATGTTTGCTATCATCCACATATCATGCACGATGATCTGTGATGTACACCTATCAACTCAGGAATAAATCCATATCCAGGGTAGAAATAAAAAGGGAACACCCTCAATAGTACTTATTGGGGTTTGTGTGCTGTTTATATTATTTCCTTTGATACTAAATCAAAACTATAAAATGCTTATTTTTCTCCACGTTTTGTCTGTACTGATGAGCCATGTTAATGTGAAGAAATGGGTGAATAATGTAGGCAGTGTTTCCCAAACTCAGGAGTGGCTGGTACCCTTTGAAAGTGGTGGGGTGAGTAAAGTGCCCCATCACTGCCCAAAAAAAGAAAGCACCTCCTCCCTCCAAAACTGCAAAGTAAACCACCTCTCCCTCCAAAAGTTCAAAATAAAATACCCACTCCCTCCAAAAGCCCAAATGAATAAAACAGCACTTAGCCAAAGGCAGCGCGTCCTCCTTGTGTTCTTCTGCTGTTTCTACTGTAGAGGAAGAGTTCCCCTAACCAATTCAGACACTGCTCTCATGTTGTTAACCAGCATGAGAGAAGCACCTAGATTGGATGGAGAAGGCTGGCTCGACGCTCCTTGAGGCCCTGGAGGCCTATGCTTGGTCTCCATCCAGCTGTCTTAAGACAGCTGAGTGGAAAGCTTCAAAGTGCGTATGTCACTTTGGCCCGCGAAAAACATCTGGCCAGAGTGACATGCGCACCTTGGAGCATCCAGTCAGCCCTGCTTCTATCCTCTGCTGCCAATGGGCAGGAAACGACACGCCCAGCATGTCCCTGGGTCGGGGCTGGCGCTGCTGTAGGACGCACCATGCCAGTAAAAATAAAATGGCAATGGAATCTTTTCATTGTCATTTTATTTTTGTTTGCGTGGCTCTCAGTGGGCGGGGGCACAATGCTCCTCCATCCTCAAGAAGAAACCGCCACTGCCCGAACACTAGGTCAGTCAATATGATTTTTGCTTGGTTGGGAAACTCTGAACAATCAATAAAGATGCCTTAAAATTCTGTTTATCTTGTCACATTTGGTGTTTACTTTTCTTTCTCTGACAAGCAAAGTTAGAGGAGTTTTTCAAGTGTATTATGTGACAATCTTCCTGGGGTACAGGGTATGTGAAAGGAAAGACTGTATGTAGGAAGGTGTTTTTTGCTGCGCACAACAAAACGTAAATACCTGTAAATAAACTGTGTGTATTCAGGAGTAAGGAAAGGCAAAAATGAAGCACATTTGTGCTTTAAACAGAAATTTTAATAACTTCAAAAGAAATCAAGACTCTTTAGTTGGTGAGGCACATATAATATTCCATATATCCAGGCATCATTTGTGTGCTATATAGGCTTATCAGTAAAACTGTATGTCTGTATAAAGTAAGTGGATATTTCAATGGAAAATATGCTGTCTGTCAATGACAGTGCATCACTGCTCGATACTTTAGTTACATTCAAAAATCCCCCCTCCTCATGTTCTTTAAAGTTATCTTGATCACAAACGTTTGTCTGTGTAAAAAGTGGGTCATTGTTCTAAAAAGTTTGGAAACAACTGCCATGGGTCATATTGCTGTTCTGTTCCAATTGACAAAGATTCCACATCAGTATTGCAGTGTACTTAAGTTTTCAAGGCCCATGTGTGAGTAGCTCATCCAGTACAGGATTTTGGTTTGCTTTCTGAGACTTATAGTCCTGGTCTGTGATGGAACAAACAGAACTATAAACCTTAGAATGCAAAAAAAAATCCCAGACTGGACATGCCACTCATGCAGGGTCCTGGAAGTCCTGAGGGCTTTGATATTGGTCCAAGGACGAGTGAATCGCCTTTCCTAACGATAATGTAATGGGAAGCGCTCATCATCCCACATGCCCCGCCCCTTTAACAAGGAAAGGATAATAAACTTGGTTTGTTATCCTTTCCTTGTTAAAGAATTTGCAGGGGTTGCTGCTGGCGGGGGGCAACGCTCCTCTGCCATAGCAGAGGAGCCACCACTGTTGACATTACTCACAGATGTTGTACAAGGTAGAGCATGCTCTAGTCGAGGACACATTTGGCCTGATTCTAACTTTGGAGGACGGTGTTAAACCGTCCCAAAAGTGGCGGATATACCACCTACCGTATTACGAGTTCCATAGGATATAATGGACTCGTAATACGGTAGGTGGTATATCCGCCACTTTTGGGAAGGTTTAACACCGTCCTCCAAAGTTAGAATCAGGCCCATTGTGTTGGAGATGGGACATGAGGTGGATGTACCCTTATGCTTTTGGCATAATGCAGAAGAGGTGACATGTAGGGTGGGGCATTCTCTGGAACACAGCAGAGAGCAAGTGGATGTACAGCTATGGTTTTAGAACAGTCCTGAAAGAATGACATACCGGACTGTGCATACACCAGTTCTTGACACAATCTATAGGATATGAGTTGTGAGGTGGCTGTACCCTTAGGTCCTTGGCACAGTGCAGACGTGGGATGATTTTCGAGGTGGAGCTAACTCCAGACCTTGACACAGTGTAGAGGAGGAGATGGTGCATGAGGTGGAACATTCTTATGTCTTGGGCACCTGGCACATGAGTTGGCACAGATCCAAGACAACATTCTCTTTGTGCTGTAAATCAGAGAAGGTGGGTTCCAATAGGATCACCCTGCAGTTTTTAGCAAGCTTCAAAGTCTCTACTACATGCTGTTCACAATCATCTTGTGCCGGTACTCTGTTGCACCGTATGTGTACAGTGTTGTTCCCCCTTCTCTTTCTCAAACTTTGCCTGTTGACCTGTTTGGCACGTGGAGGGAGCTACATGTTTTCGGGAGTAAAGGGCAAAGATTTAAGGTGGTGTTATTGATCATGTGCTTGTTCCTAACCTATTGCAAAGGGCGGATAATGGAGAGGGATCCTCCACAAGGATCCTCCATATCCAAGACTTCAGGAGCCTTACGCTTAGAGTCCTTGCTGACCACAGCTCTAGAACACCATTCCAAAAATGCTTTCCATAGTAGAAGAAGATGGGTGCACTTCTCCCTATGGGGGCAGTGAACTCAAAAAGAATTCTGGAAAACCCCAAACCGTACATGCTTGGGAATCCCACCTAGTGAGGGAAGTAATAATTTCTCACACTCATTTCATTGGAAAGCACTGTATATGAACAAGATGCTGCAGCAATCACTTCATGGGGCTTCATCTTTCTTTTCCTTCAAATCAGAGCCCTTTTTTCTTGGACCTCTTCATCAAAACAACATTCCTTGTTTTTACCTTTCCATTAAAATGTGTTTCATCTATTTTTGAGTCACAAACGTTGCTGGTCACCTCAAAAGTTAAATCAACGGTTGCCCTTCTCTGGGTGCCAGGATGGGGCTAGTAAAGACACCAATAGAAAAGTGAAAGTCATGCGCTTTCCTTGTCCCTACTCTTGTTAGTATAGTTGAAGCAACTATATAACTTACAGCAGTATGATGTACCATGCCAAGCATATGTCACTGTCCCCATCGCCTCATGATTTCCCTCAACCAGTCTCAATTGGAACCTTCATTCTGTACTCTCTCGCAGCAGCTCGTGTTAGGGCTACCCCTGGCAATAATAGTGACTTTTTAAAAGTCCGGCACACTGACAGCTTTAGCTGTCGAGTCAGCCTCATTGAACTATTATAATAATAAGAAAATCATACATAAATAAGCATTGGCAAAGCTAATAGATTGGGCCTTGGCAGGCTCAAACCATGGATATTTCTTTTTCTTTTTTATTGTAAGCATATGCAATAAAAGAAAAGCCACCACTTAAACATGGCTGCCATATGTGTGCAATAAACAAAACAAAAATACGAGATGCAGCCGTTTTACTAATGATGATTTTTAAACAACATGCCATTCAGTTGCTCTATGCATTTATTATTATTTCTGAAGGAGAGAGGAATAAATCAACACCTAACCGAGCACCCATTTCACAACCTGCTGCAATGTTATAAAGTCACTTTATAACATAAACTGTAAAAAGGAATGTAGGCAAAACCAATAGCTGGCATTTAAAGGTTATAAAAATTTACAATTTGAATCACCTTTTCCAGTGAAAAGAAAGAAACAACTTTTATGGGGATGTGAACAGGGTGCATAAGCTTTGTGCAGTAACTCAAAGTGAAGTGATCCAATGGATAAAGTGGCCTGCCCCAAGCTGTATGCTATGGTGGGTGGAAGACAATCCTGAATGACAATTTAACAGACCAATGGATGATGCCCACTGACTCTCCATTCAGCTTTTTGTATAGTATTTATCTTGAAAAAACAGCCTGGGAAGACAGCTAAAGCTGCCTCAAAGGACCCTTCCAAATCCGTATTCCGCAGCAACCACAACACCGAAACCGCCCTCATCGCTGCCACCGACAACATCAGAACCATACTGGACAGTGGCAAAACCGCGGCCCTCATCCTCCTGGACCTCTCGGCCACATTCAGAACCGTCCGCCACCACACCCTACGTTCACGCCTCATCAATGCTGGAATCCACGACAGAGTCCTGGACTGGGTCACCTCCTTTCTCACCTGCAGAACCCAGAGAGTCCACCTCCCTCCATTCCGCTCGGAGGCCACCGAAATCACCTGCAGCGTACCCCAGCCTTTTTTGTTTCATTCTTTATGCTTTTTATGTAACCTTTTTGGTCTACAATGTGTATTTGAAATGTCTTGAGGTTACAGTAATTCCAAGGCAACACTACTTCATTTTTGTACAAAAATAATTATATAATGTGAATTGAAAATAAAAAGGGTTTCTTTGTGCTAAGCAAACCTGTCTGCTAGGATCTGTCTATCCATACTGTTCTATCAAAATCATGTGCAATGTCTATTTAAAAAAAAATGCACATGTTTGGCTTCTAGATTTAGAAGGTGTCACATTTTCTGTTTTTTATCCATTTTAGTTTTTTGGTATATGCTTGGAATAAAACATTCCACCCTATCAAATACCTGTAATTAAATAAAACGAAGTACTGTGTATTAAATATGTTTGTGCACTTATATTTTGTGCATCATCAACAACATGCATAATGTAGTTTTCCTCTTGATTATACATTTATACATGTATGCACTGATATTGCGCTATTGTCTTTGAAACAAACGTCCTATAACCTGTAGAAGTTTGTTTTTTCCGATTCATGTTAATACAGCCTCAATTTGGGCGTGGTAGTCATCATTTTCAACATGGATGTCTTACCCCTCCAATTTTACTCTTCAGTATTTCTCCAAAATACAGTCAATCAGTCATGTTTGTTTATTTCCGTTGATGCTTTTCTTGCTGTTCTACATGAAATCTTTCTAATAGGATCCTAATTGGGGGAGGGTAGATCTCACAGAGTTACAGAAAAGCTCTGCGAGACACCGCAGTATTCTGCCAAAGGACTGCAAATGTGCAGCTTGCGCTGCAGTTTAGTGCCATAGCGTGAGCAGTGACAAAAATCAGCACAAATGGCACCAGGCGTTGCACAGCAGCGTACAGCTATTCAAATTGATTGTGCTACATCTCAAGTAAAAAAATCTACTCGTCTGCCAGCAAATCTACTCGATAGGCAACATCTTGACTGCGACCGCCTGTGTTTTAATATTACTTGAGGGGACGCCAAATCACAGTTGCACTCGACAGCTTGCATACTCTGGCAAAAGTTGGCCAAAACTCTGTGTTAAAGAGTAACGCAGAGTGGTCAAATTTCCACCAGTTCCGCCACCGGAACAGAATATGTTGTGCATTCCTAATCCTAATACAGTATCCTTTTCCAAGGATCTCCCAATTGTGCTCTACTCATTCATCATAATTTGTTGTTGTTCATGTAACAAGTTTGTCCTGACATCTCCAGATGACATTGGCATAGAGTGGGTAGAATCAATATTCAAGTAGTGAAATAGTGCTTGGAACCTAAGGCAATATGACGTTTATTATAAATGTGTTTTGATTTGCTAGAAATTTGATGTATGTGCTCACACGTTGATGAATCTGCACTTTCTGCTCTGTTCCACGAGATGATTGCCTATAGAAACCCCAGATTTTGTGGGGACACTCAAATTCAACTAGAGATGCTGTCCGTTTCTCTTTTGATTTTGCTGCTCATTTGGGATTTTAATTATTTTCATTTTGCACTTATTCTGTACGCTTTATTTGCCGAGAGCCTTCGTGACAATGACCTTATGCTGACTCTGTATTGCAAGCCTGTTGAATTTTTGTAATAAAACTCTTAAATGTATTCCACTGATTTAGAACTCATTTGTTAAGTGGACCCTTACTTAATTAACTGTATTATGATGTCGTGGGAGGTTCCTTAGCTTTGGGACACATTGCTTCATGAAACTGAGGTTCAACACCATCTGCAATCCATCATCAACTTATGGTCGTTCAGTTCAGGTAAAGTTTTGGGGTTACATTTTTGGGGATTCTTCTCACCCACATGTGCACTTTAAAACTTTCCATTGGTGTCAGTGCTTCTACTTAAATGTACCGGGGTGTCTAAAAGCCGGGCAGGAATTTTCAAACCATTGAGAGAGCGTAGCTTATATAATCTATATTAACATGAAATGTTTATGAACTAATGTATATTAATGCTGTGTAGGAATTGTATTAACATGTTTTGTTAAAACGTGCACTTGAAATGTGACCACGGGGAGTGGCCGCCAATGTATACGGGGACTAATGAAACTGACTAATAATGGTGAAATGTTTTATTAAATTGTTATTTTACATTAATGTTGAAAGGCTAAATGTATTAGATTCTTGCTAATGAAGCAGTAGGCCTTTGTTAGCATGAGTCGAGGCCTAGCTGCCTGACTCTCATATTAAATGTATTCTTCTAACGTGCAGTGTGCTGACTTGCTAAAGGAAATGAACTCTTGTTTTTTCCAAAAGTTAGAAGTTGAATGTAACTGTAGTAGATCCGTTCTCATGAAATTCACCCTGCCTATAGTAACATTTTTAGCTAAATGCAACAGTGTAGATTACCATGATGTACAAGGTCGCCTAAACCCGTACGGACAATGGAGCCACTGACCGAAGATGTGCAAAGGACCACAAGACGATGAAATCCTACCGGACATTCCACCCGTTAAAGACGTCAATCATAAGCACCAATAAAATACGTGAGAACTGTTATGGGGTAACAAATTTGATGAGCTAATGTGTTTTTAATTGGTCAAAGATTGTTGGGTGCAACCCCTTGTCCAATTAGATTTTAGGGGAATGTACCACGAAAAGGGGATAAAAACCCTTGTCACCAGGAAGTGAATTAGAATTAGGGAGCAGGAGACTAGGAGAGGGGGAGATGCTGATGTTATTTGCTATGACCCAGACACTTTGTCACTCTGCATAGAGACTTTGCTGTTTGGTTCTTAAAACCATTCTGTCCTTAGATTGTCCATTTACACTTTACCTCCTTATGAGGGAAGTGCCCCTTTTTCCCTTTTGCTGGAGCTGAATCTCTTTTTATGGCGAATCAACTGATGTCCTGAAGACGAAGACAGAACCTGAGTGCTGACCAAACTTGGAGGGTAACTATATGACAATGAAATTGTGATTGTCTGTTTGCTTTTTCTTTCTAGGTACCAACTGCTTTTCTTTTGACAGGAGCTATAGCTAGATATTTTCCAAATTGGTGTTACGAAATTGTTTTGCATGAAGCCCAACATGCCAATGCTAATTTGAGGTTAGGTGAGGGGTTCACTGAATTGATGCAAATAGACAAATGACTGAATCTATGTTTTGTTGAACAATGCGCTAATATACTCTGCTTAGAATAATCTATGCTGACGGTATGTTATATTCTAATGTTTGTGATTCTAGCTTGATGAAATCTTATCAGAGTTGCCATATTGTGACTATGCTATTGTGTTTCTTGGTTTTGAGACTAATAAACTTGCTAGTAGTATTGTAACCAATAGGGAATAAACATCACTAAATTCATACTAAACTGGTGTAGTTATTCATGACTGCAAGGTCATGGTGGTGTCTTGAGTTTGATTAATGTCTCTGACTAAAGTGAAATGCATTGTTGTGATATACATTGATGATATTATTGACGTATTGATTGACATGTTGATTAGCTAGCTTGTCCTAAGGTGTCTCTCAACAGAGTCAAAAGATTCATTGGCCTAAAACGAGTCCCAATGTGTAATAATTTATCATAAAGGGACGCGTTAACACCATCATAAAGCAATTTTATTCACTAAAATAAAATATAAAACTACAGATCATTGGCTGTTGGAGATACTGATGCTTATCCTTCTTTTTTTGGCTATGTGGGTGTGCAAAGTTTTAGTATGCAAGTCTAGTCTGGTGACGATCCCTATTGTTGGTGCACATAGTGCAGTGCAGCATTTTGGGGTTTATAATTTTGTGGAAAATAATAATCGTGAATAATTATTTTTATGTGAGATCCAATACACAAAGGGTGAATTAATATAATTGCAGCTGAAGCAAGTTTAAAACGACGTATAGAAGTGTGTTTCTTGGCATAATTTAGTTGTGCCACATTTTTATGTGAAACTCCGTCTTAAATCAAATGGATGCTGGTCTGATGCTGTTTTCATTACTGTATTCACCTCCTCCCATCTGGTCCTGTGCATCTTTTCTCCCCACCACTCTTCAAAATGATGACAAGTTGGTGTAATTATCCTGTAGTGCTCTGAATACACTTTCTACTGTTCCGAACTATAACGTTTTTCCAAGGCCCTTCTGCTGCAGTTTCATTGCAGACCCTAGTCTTACTCACCAGTGTAAAGGTTCATTGTCTGAATATTTAATAATAATTCTAAACCTCTCTGGATAGCAATAACATGGAAGATGTTGGAAGCTTACTTATAAGTGAGAGATTGTAGACTTTTCTGATTTGCAGAGAATGTTGTGACTTGAAGTCATGCCACAATGAGTTTTACTAATTTGTTATGCAAGACTTGTGTATTATAACCATTTGATTTGGGGGTGAGCGAGAAGACTTTTCCTTACTACTAGAGATGCTGTTCAATATCCTTGTAATTCTGAAAGAGAAGTTCTAGGAGACTTTTGATTTTCTTATTAAGGATGCTGTTCATTTCTTTTTAATTGCTGAGTTGGGACTTAGAATTATTTATGATTTGGCCACTCTGTATAGCTCTGCATTTGAGTCTTCATGACATTTGTTTCTGCACTGCTTGATTTTGAGAATTTTGTCATAAAGCTGTTTAACTTTTCTCTGATCTAGAACTCAGTAACTGAGTGGCCCCACAGATTTATTTTGCTGCTCTGCTAAACTGATGTTGGGGAGGTTGCCTTATTAAGCAAGATCAATCAGTAGCAAAGCCGCCTGAGGTATTTTTGGGGTAATCTGAATTTTGGAGTGTCCTAAATATTGGGGCACAGTATTCTTCTTCCACAATAGTTTACTGAGTGTATGACTTTTACCATACCTACAAATTCATATAATCTAATAATGTAATGTTTCTAGAGAGTATTTTATATATAAGTGCATACTTTGCTTTTCCCGGTGACTCAACTAAATTTAAGCTTGCATATAAAATAGCAGTGAAGACCAGATTTTCATTGAAAATCGTAACTCACGTGCAACTTCATGTCCTTCACAGGTCTTTCGTATTTTGTTTTCGAACAGTAGCTAAGGGGATGTCTAGGATGAGTCTGGTGGCAGTGTTTATGAAGGTCTGGAGTCTTTGGTTGAGTCGGTTGGAGATACCAGTGTAGAGTGTGTTGCCATAATAGAGTCTGCTGCTTATGAGGGCCTGGGTAACTGCACGACTTGGGAGAAAATTTCTTCGCATAAAACAGTTTTGTTGCCTAGCTGCTTATGTGCACCTTGGGTAATACGCACAGTAATGAAGTGACCCTGGAAATGTATTGATCTGAAAAGGGGCCCACAGATGCTGCAGAGGATCAGTGAGTTAATCAAGTGCCTTTAACATTGTGATCTGAAGGTCGTTAGTGAAAATCCCACAAGGTTCGGAAATAGAATTCCATTAAATAACTTGGGTAATTTAACAGTGACATCTGTTGAACAGAAATAACAAACGTGCAATTTGAACAGCTATATAAAAATTAAGTTATTTTTAATCCAACCCTATCAGAAAGAGGAGTCCTGCTGAAACATGTTACTTTCCCAGCATGAAGTGAAAAAGGGAAACCTGCAGTATGTTTTCCAATCTGGTCCCTTTATAAAAATATATGCTGCAAGAAAATGAAGACTTGTATTGAGTTCTTAAGAAGGGCACAACACAGGGCCCCGTATCACCTCTTGTTGTGGGTTGATGGTGGTGGGGGATCGGGGTTGAGACTGGTATCTGATTTTGCTGACCTCAGCCACCTTCACCTTGTCCTGTCTACTTTTATTTTAAAAAGCCACCTAGCACCTACTACTTTTCCCGTTAGCAATGCCTGCCTTGATATGGGTCCTAGTCTAGCCTCCTCCACTTACTTTCAAAACCCCCCAGGTTCTTACTAGTGCCTTTGTGATATATTGAACCCCTTTATTTCCCACTCAATCAGTGCTGCCATGCGTCTCAGAGTATAAGTTCTCCTCAGATGACCAAGCAGTGAAGACTAGGATTAGTGGAATCCCTTTACAGAGTAGGTTTCCAGGTCGTGTGTGGAAGCTCCACACTGTTGTTATCCTGGGAAGATTTTACAACCTACTTAGGATATGGAAGATTGCACGAGATGTTTGTGCTGTTGGTTAGAGTGCCTTTGGCTGAAGATCTCCGCAGGTAGAGATAACCCTCCAATGCCCGGCCTCCTCTCCAGAGCCCCATCCATTTAAAGGCCCAGGCTCGTCCTCCTCTGTATGATCACACACTGTAAATCATTTCAAGGTCAGAAGGTCTGTGAACTGCATGATTTGTGGGTCTGGTGTATTTTCCATGCAGTAGCTGACATCATGAACTCACAGTCTTACTGCCCTGTATAACAATCAGGCAGTGCTTGAAGGGGTGGTCTGAAAGGACAGTTTGTAGGCGATTTTTGGGCTGTTTGTGGGCCTGTTTTATGCTTTGGTGGGTCTGGTTTTGCTGTTGGTTTCCCTGATATTTCCACAAACATTGCCTGCTGCAAGTGCAAATACATGCAATCTCACATACATTGCAAAACACTGATACAGAGTCTACATTTTCAAAACTGCTGTGATTTGCAAATTCGGGCCACTTATTTAGCTCTGATTCGCTAGTGCAGCTTATTTTGGGTCCTAGCCTGACCCTGCAGGATATTATGTTATATTAAGTCAATTTGTAATCTGCAGCTTATCACCCATGAGGGTATCCGGGTGCTGGAGCAGTAAACGTAGGCCGGGGGTGCTCATGGTTGAACAACCAGGTCTTCAGTTTCTTGTAAAAATTTAGAAGTGAAGTAGCAGTCCTGAAGTGTTGAGGAAGATCATTCCAGTTCTTGGTGGTGATGTAAGAGATGGTACACCCTCCAGAGTTGCTTCTGTGTATGCGTGAGACCCATGCGGGGGAGACAGAGATGGAGCGTAGCTTTATGGAAGGTTGGTAGAGTTGAAGTCGGTCATTGAGATATGTTGATCTGGTGTTGAGGAGGGCTTTGTAGGCATGGATGAGCAGCTTGAATTGGAAGCATTTCTGAATGGGTAGCCAGGGTAGTTCAGTGAGGTAGGAAGTGATGTGAGCGTTTCTGGGGATGTGTAGGATGAGTCAGACGGCAGTGTTTATGATGATCTGGAGTCTTTGGGTGAGCTGGTTGGAGATGCCAACCTAGAGTGTGCTGCTGTAGTAGAGTCTGCTGGTTATGAGGGCCTTGGTAGCTGTGCGTCCTGTGTGTGGAGGGAGTCATTTGAAAATCTTGCAAAGAATTCTGAATCCAAACACATCATTGTCCTGTGTGTTCATTGTGAGTTGAGTTCATATCCAAACACAAGGACTATTTGTGGAGAGTGGTTGAACAAGACAGAGTTACTTTTAAATGCATTACTTTGTCGGAAACTTTATAGCAGTACACTAAGAGGGTCATTATGACCCTGGCGGAAAGCGGAGCAGAGGCGGTAAGACCGCCAACAGGCTGGCGGTCTTTCCTCTGTGTATTATGACCATGGCGGTTACCGCCATGGTCATCCGCCGGTTCTCTGTTCCGCCCGCTGGGCTGGAGACCAGGGTCTCCAGCCCGGCGGCCGTCACTATACTGCCGGCGGTATTTGGACCCAGCTGACCGCCATGTATTTCATGCGGTTTGAAACCGCCATGAAATCCATGGCGGTAAGCACTATCAGTGCCAGGGAATTCCTTCCCTGGCACTGATAGGGGTCTCCCCCGCCCCCACCCCGACTCCCTCACCTACCCCTCCACCCCCCCTTCCACCCCCCAAAGGTGTCAGGACCCACCTCCCCACCCCGGGCCCCAACATAACATCACTCATACACACACGACACGCACGCAGGCACCACCAACACACATACACGCACACACACCGACATACATGCCAACATCCACACACAAAGTCAGACACGCACACCCACATTCAAACATACATGCAAACATCCATACAGACATACACACACTCATTCCCATACACACAACACCCCTGCAAGCATACACGCACTCACACACTCCCTCTACATACACACACACACCCCCCCATGCACGCACACAACAATCAAGACCCCCCCACCCCACTCACGGACGATCGACTTACCTGGTCCGACGATCCTCCGGGAGGGGACGGGAGCGATGGGGGCTGCTCCGCCGACACCACACCGCCAACAGAACACCGCCACATCACAGGACGTGATTCGCTGGGCGGTGTTCTGTTGGCGTGGCGGTGGAGGTGGAGCAACCTCCACTTCCCCGCCGCCCGCCAGTATGGCTGTTGGCGGCTCTCCGTCTG
Organism: Pleurodeles waltl; assembly: GCF_031143425.1. NCBI lineage: Eukaryota > Metazoa > Chordata > Amphibia > Caudata > Salamandridae > Pleurodeles > Pleurodeles waltl. The sequence goes on along the minus strand of NC_090446.1, from coordinate 1,325,137,166 downwards.
TAAAAGGACGGAGAGCTGCCAACGGTCATAATAGGCCGAGCGGCAAACCGCCACCACTGGCGGTCTTCCACACGGCGGTCCCTCGGTGGTCTTGAAAAAAGACCGCCGAGGTCAAAATGACCCCCTAAGTCTTGAATCATCTGTTGGCACAGTTTTGGGAGACACTGAGGACGAAGGAAAAGGGTGGAGAGGGGGAACAGTGAGAATATGCAATGCCTGGTCAGGGGTCATAAATGCTATATGAATCCAAATCAAATAACTAGCAGCATCGATTAATAAAGATGAGATAAGTAAGTGCCATGTATTGCAAGGGCAAGAGTGGCAAATGCGAGCAGGGAACACAGGTCTCTAGTGTGGGGGTATGTTAGCCTGTATATTCACAGGATTATTGGGGCATCCATGTCCTATGACGCGACTCGATACCCATGACTGTCGATCCATAATGATCCAGGAAGAACCTCACGCCCCAAACCACTGAACTTTGCGCCAACGAACTAACGTAGTTATCCGATCTATATCGACATTCCTACATTTTTTCTTCTTTCACTACTTTCTTTCCATCTCAAGAATCCTTAACTTGCTTTTTCTCTAGTTTTCTTTTTACCCTCTTCATGCACACATGCTCTGTCACCTCCTTTCTCGCTCCTGTTCTTCTCTCATTCCTCCTCCTATCCTCTCCTACTCTTCACCTTATATTCCTATAAAATCACCCTAGTGGCTGCCTTTGTCGTTCCTTCATGCTCGTTCCTTTCCCTTCCCTTTCTCCATTTTCATTCCTCTCTGCTTTTTGTTTTATCCTTCTCGCTCTTGCTCTCCTTCTCCCTCAATTGGCTTTTATTCTCCCTTTCCCTGTCTCCCCCCCTTCAGTTACGTCTCCCACTCTCCCACTACAGACAACACCACCGCCATGTATTTGCCTCTTTTGTTCTGCCAGACAGTTTAATGTGCGTGGTGGTGGAACAGCTGGCTTCTTACACTCCCCCCTGTCAGCTCCAGAGCAGTGATCTAGCTTGTTAACGCGGACGGTCCAGTAAGAGGCTGGCTCACACATAGTAAATTCAGGAGGGTGTGGCTGGCAGTAACTCTCATTTCAGCTAACGTCCAGTGCACTCAAAAGAAAGCTCAGGCTGTAGATTTGTGAGCTGTGTTTGTCGTTGTGGGGGAGACAGGCGCACTCATTATCACGTTGCGTCTGGTGCATTGTGTTGACTTACAGTAAATTAATGCGTTTATTTCTATAGGATACACTGAAGAGCAAAGTGGTTTGCCCAGGATCGGAGGATTTGATGAAGTACAACATTTGGGATTCAAACCCACGTCTTGTTATTTTACTGTTTGCTTTGTCAGGTTCACAGGGCGGGATTCACAGTCTGAGGCTTCGATTTATTTTGTGTGTCTGTTGCTTTCCTGTTGCTATTCATGTGAAGCACGGTAGTTATAAATATTTAACTAACGAGCCTTGTAATATTGATAATAGCTCACATATAGCACGTGCTATAGTTCAGCAGGAAATTTTCACCTAAAGACGTATTTTCATACTTAGTCCCTTTATTGTAGGTGATTAGTTGTGTTTTTGCTTTTTACAACTAGGTCTTGGGGTATGTTACTTGCGTCTTTGTCTTGTGGATATATCCCTCCATCTATAAATTGTTTCTCTCCACTCTTAGCACATAGCTGGGATGACCAAAGTAACTGTCATTGAGTGGAATTTAAAGAAGAATATCGGACACATCACTTTACATAAAAGAACCATCTAGACTGAACAGCAAGTAGCTTATTGTTTCTTAAAACATGAAAAAGAGTGGCCTCGCAGCATGGGTTAGTGAAACGCAAGGGGCTACTGCATCTTCTCTTTGGAGCAAAAGTACTTCTACCTCAGAATACAGACCATCTCCCGAACCTTTTTACGTTTTGATGGTTCCGGTGTCCCAGGCATAGTTTCATAAAATGAAAGGTGAATCCTTCCTTGTTAACCCTGGCCTGCTCCACAGGCGGGGGCCTGACTCTCGGGGCGCACACACGCTGGCTCCTAGTAGAACCCGTATAGACTAGAGGGTGGTCCAAGCCTCCTTCTTTTTCTTACTTAGGGTCATGCTAGACAAGCTGAGTAATTGAGGGGGGCATTTAATATCTGGCACTTGAGCCTAAGGAAGAGAGAGTTTTCTTTGTCGGTTTTTTGTGCCTGGATCACCATATCTCACATGGTGGACCTACAAAACTGAGGCTCAGCCTTGAGAAACCCGCAGGTTCTTCTAGCTCTAAATGAGGAGAAATTTCTCCAAATTTTAAATGAGGTCTTCATTTACTATATAATGCTCTCCAACCTCAAGCGACAAGTGTCCCTTCACTTATCCCTGCTGTGCCCCTGGAAAATGCATATCGCATCCCTATTCTCAGGCTTCTATTATCTCTCCTTAGATTGTAATTGTAATTGTATTTATATAGTGCTTACCATCCCTGATGAGGCATCGAAGCACTTTTCGGCGAGTAGCAGGCTAACCCGAAACCCAAGAGGAATTAGTGGTGGATTTGTAGAGGGAAATATGAGCACAGTTTTAGTATTAGTAAGAGTTAATTTAAGCAGAGGATATGTGAGTTTGTTAGTTGGACTGACTAGAGTATTAGAGGGATAGAGGAGGGAAGAATCCAGAAGTTTTAATTGGGAGTTTATAGTAATAGAATGAGGCTTGGGATAAGTAAAGGAGAGATGTAGGAGAGAAGAGTCTGCGGAAAGGGGTTAGGGAAATCATAGTAGCAGAAGGGGTTTTGGATGAGTCAAAGGTGAGATAAATGAAGGAGAATTTAGTAGGACTGTTTGGGAGATCATAGTGGTAAACTGAGGTTTGGGTGAGGTAGATGTGGTAGAGGAGGGAAGAGCTTAGGCAGGGTTATTTTGGAGATCAAAGTAGTAGAATGGGTGTGGCATGTGTCAGAGTGGGGATGGAGGATAGATTGATAGAAACATAGGGTGATGGGCAGACAGAGTAAAGCTTACGAGAGAGTACATTTTGTATTTAATTTTTTATTTTTATTTAATTTTTTTTTATTTTTTTTATTGATTTTAATTTATTTTTTCTCTAATACAGTAGGTCTAGAGTAATAAATAAATGGATATGTAAATACATAGTAAGGGAATATATGTGTAAAGAGTATATAATTGGTATCATAATATGAGAAATAAAGTTGTATTGTATATTCACAGACTTTCAAGATTTGTAATATTTGATGTTAATTATTAGGTGTACTTTTCTAACATTCATTTATCTTTCTTCAATTTTTCAATAGCGAAATGCTTGCTGTTAAATAGTTAAGATAACATTTGCTCATTGTGATATAACACAGAAAGCAGGGATTCATAAGTATCTAATATAACAACTTATCTTGGAGCTATGCAATGACCTATGTACATGTTAAGCATAGAATTATACACACACACACATATACATATACACACATGCATACATATATACATCCAACTGTGAGGATCTATACATTTGTTAAACAGACTGAAAGAGTTTTATTATGAAAGAGTAACAAACCATATTACTTAAAGAAACTAAATATATCTAGAGTATACACATAATCAGATTATAAATATTTAACAACACAGGCATATGCAGTCAATTGCTGTTTGAATATGGTGGTTATGAAGGAAAGAGGCAACTCTTGAGTAGTCTTCCACAGGCAAGATAGTTATCCATGTATCTTATATTTGGGGGTAATGAATTCCATAGTTTGGCTGCTTGAACAGAGAAGGATGTACCACCTCTTGTCTTTTCCTTGTATGGTGGTTTTTTAAGGCGGGGTGCCAATCTTGCACGTGGGTTTCTTTGTTGAATGCATTTGGTGATTTTGTTTCTGATGAAAAGCGGTCCTGTTCCATGTATAGCTTTGTGGGTGATACAAAGTAGCTTGAAGGTGTATCTTCTGCCAACCAGTAACCAGTGTAGTGCTCTCAAGGCAGGGAGATGAGGGCTTGCGGTTTTACATGGAATAGTAGCGTGGCAGCTGAGTTCTGAATACGTTGTAGTTTTTTCATCATAGGTAGAGATGATCCGGGGTAGAGGCCATTGGCATAATCCAGTTTAGATAGTACAAGACAGACAGTAGCCTGCACCTTGTGTGGAAATCTGAAGCAGGGGGAGATGCGTTGCAGAGTCTTCAAGGTGAAGATGGTATATTTCGGGGATTTTTCCCAACTGATTTATGTTTCTGGTCTGTAGGGACAAACAAATAGATCAGCACCAATGAAATACAATCTCACTGTTTCAAAGATGAGGAAAGAAGCAGATGAAGGATGCCTTTGATTAAATAGAGAACAAACTACAAGGTCACATGCAGTGAACTTATCCTTAAGTGAACATGAAATCTCGAAGTACTACATCAAAAGCTTTAGATGGTTTCTAACTGGTCAGTATTATGATACAAATACCAAATATGGGTTTCACTAACTGTTACATTTTTGATGTTTGACACTATGTTCAAGATGACACATGGCAGAGTGCTTTCCAAGAAGACGTACATAGGGAACAGAAGGAAAATGTGGGCTGAAAAAGTAGCTTGGAAACAACCTATCAATAGGCAGACAATGCAAAAGCAACATAAGAAATAACATGTCTGTTTGAAAAGGCCTGATACAGAATAAACAATCCAATGCAAATTTGAAACGACTATTGCAACATGAACAATTGAGTAACCATAACAGTTTTAGTGTCAAACTAGGTCCTTCCTTTTCTCGATGCTTGGTGTGTCAATGTTTCTCATATTTCTAGGTTACTTTATCTCGCTTACACTTGGGAGATTGGGAATGTGAGCTGGGACCGATAGCATTAATGAAGTCAAGACACGTTCAGCCCAGTATTCTTGGTGAGGGGAACAAGCTTTTAATGTGTCCTTTTTCAATGTAATAAGACCGAGGATGCCACCTTTTTCTGAGTACAGATACTGGAGTATTGGGTAAGGACGTGGTTAATAAAGATGACATTTGGTCAGTGAAAGAGGAACAATCCTGTGTTACACATGGGTCACCCTTTAAAAAAAAAGAGATTAAGGAAGACAGAAAATCAAGAGGATGTGCTCAGTGTTTCCATGGCGATCTTCAATAGACTTCTTATCCTATTAATAATTTAGCATGCTCATGTTTTATTCAACCTGGATGCTTAACTTCCCTAACACCAAGGAGGCAATGTTCCCCATGGGCCACTTCCTCTAGACTGCGAACCAACCCCTCAACCAGTCAGCAGTGCTTGCGCCAGCCTTGCCCTTTTAGCTTCTCCGTCACAGTCATGTGATTGCTTGGATACTGTCTCTACTCCAGTTTATTGGTGCTTAAAGTGTGCTTGCTAATATTCCCATCTGCTTTATTCATGAGTACCAAACCTTGTGCTCTAAGCAGTGACACACTTATTTAATGTGTCTTCTTCCTCCATCACTGACCTAAACTATTACTAAAGTGAGCATTACAAATATTAGGTGTAGGAGAGCGAGGGTGTTAAGTGTATGGTGGTGGAGTGTAACTGTACCATCCACTGCTGTACAGGGGGCTATTATACTCCCCCGCCAAGTGTCTTGATTTAGACAAGTTCATTACCTATATTTAACTTCTCTCAGGGAACAGGGAAACTTGTGCCGTTACAAAGATCTGCACAGATTGCTGTTACATCTCTTGTCGCAAACTATAGCGTCTAGTGTGTGATCAGATGCTACCCTTCCCAGCAACTTGGAACTGGTGGGTGCCTGTGCACCTCTTTATGGCCTCGTACACCACGGCCTCTATTTGTGCAAGAGATGTGCACCAGAGAACTCATGGAATAAGTGCATGTGCTTTAGTAGTTTCAAGGTACAAGGCTTTGACTCTGGAGGCCTTCAAGACTCACCTCAAGTTTATGGTGTAGTGCCCCACTGCACAGATGCTGTCAATGTAGGGTATCCTGCAAGAGCATCAGTCTTCCTTTGAAGTGGGTGCAAGCATTCCCCAAACAGAAGGGCACTGCTATAACCTTAATGCTCTCTTTTAAGAGCGGTCCCCATGGGGCTCTGTCACCTCTCACACAGTTGTGCTATGGTGATGATTGTATTGCATTGTATTGTCTTGTATTTATATAGTGCTTCATGCACCTGATGATGTGCCAGCACCTTCTTGCAGATTGGTAGAACCCTACGCCATGGGAGTGCTTTGACTGGAGGTGTGTGTCATGTGGTTTATACAAGTAGTGTTTCAATGTCTGGCGTGAGGTCCAGAGTTGTGCTTTGATCCTGTTTTTTGCTGTTATGTTGATACATGAATTTGAAATGAAATAGAATGTGACCCTGGGCGCTTACTGAGTGGGTGCTAGTCTATGGATAGATAGAATTGTGCTTGTCCATTGATGCCAATGTGGGTAGTGGTTTGGTGCCTTGTGTGTATCGCAGAGACTGCCCTATCCATGTCATATCAAGCTTGTATCTGTGCATACACAAGGTTGTAGATGAGGAGTAAGGATAGGCATGCTCATGCAAACCTACCCTCTTTGGAATGGCCTGCATCATAACACTTGCACCGCAAATCAACTTTGTGTCTCGCTTAATAATGGACAGTGCACAGCCAGCCGTAGTATATGGTGTGTAGGGTTTATCCATGGGTGGCAGTGAAGCAGCCCACATGAATGGGTATTAAACAGTCACCCCTTATGAACTGAACAACAAGACATTGTGTATGCTTTAGGAGTCCACCCAGGAGCAGCAGAGGAGCCACTTATGGGAAGAAGCATGATACATCCAGTACGTAGCCATATGTGAGACACAACAACCCATAGTGAATGCCGACGACATCCACCCAGGAGTATGTTACAGCAACCCAGAGACATAGGTGGCATTGTCCGACGACATCCACTCAGGAGTATGTTATTGCAACCCACAGACATTGGTGGCATTGGCCGATGACATCCACCCAGGAGTATGTTATGCAACCCACAGACATAGGTGGCATTGACATTACTTAATCTGCATTCAGCCACATTCACTGCAGATGAGGGAACAACATCTGTAGATTTCTTGTGTACTGACTGTGCTTGTGCAAGGTCTGCCCAAACATCTGTGGCCTCATCATAATATCAAAATGCCCAGGGAGTGCTAAACATGTGCGACTACCCTTGTTTGCTTCCAGATCCCTTGACAAAGAAACCCAAGAATCCCTCACCAGGATTTGCACGATGGCTCAGATCTCCAGAATAACAGTCCCATAACATTATCATTATCCCAGTCAATAGGAACTGGGAGGAGGTAGCAGCCAGGTTTCACAAATGCATGAAAGAGATCAATAAATGGATGAGCCAAAACTGGCTGAAAATGAACAGAGAGAAAACTGAAATCCTGATTGTTGGACCTGGCTTTTTGACAGGGTCATCCCCAAACTTTTTGCCTCCTTCCTCCTATTTGTTCTGACCTTTTGTTGTTGGCTTTTGACCTCTGGGCACTTTACCACTGCTAACCAGTGCTAAAGTGCATATGCTCTGTGTGTAAATGGTACTATTGATTGGTTTATCCATGATTGGCTATTTAATTTACTTATAAGTCCCTAGTAGAGTGCACTATATGTGCCTAGGGCCTGTAGATTAAATTCTGCTAGTGGGCCTGCAGCACTGGTTGTGCCACCCACTTCAGTAGCCCCTTAACCCTGTCTCAGGCCTGCCATTGCAAGGCCTGTGTGTGCAGTTTCACTGCCACTTCGACTTGGCATTTAAAAGTACTTGCCAAGCCTAGAACTCCCCTTTTTCTACATATAAGTCATCCCTAATGTGTGCCCTAGGTAACCCCTAGAGCAGGGTGCTGTGTAGGTAAAAGGCAGGACATGTACCTGTGTAGTTATATGTCCTGGTAGTGTAAAACTCCTAAATTCGTTTTTACACTACTGTGAGGCCTGCTCCCTTCATAGGATAACATTGGGGCTGCCCTCATACACCGTTGAAGTGGCAGCTGCTGATCTGAAAGGAGCAGGAAGGTCATATTTAGTATGGCCAGAATGATAATATAAAGTCCTGCTGACTGGTGAAGTCGGATTTAATATTACTATTCTAGAAATGCCACCTTTAGAAAGTGAGCATTTCTTTGCACTAAAATCTTGTTGTGCCCTTCAATCCACGTCTGGCTAGGTTTAGTTGACAGCTCCTTGTGCATTCACTCAGACACACCCCAAACACAGGGTACTCAGCCTCACTTGCATACATCTGCATTTTGAATGGGTCTTCCTGGGCTGGGAGGGTGGAGGGCCTGCCCTCACACAAAGGACTGCCACACCCCCTACTGGTACTCTGGCAGACAGGATTGAACTGAAAGGGGGCTTGGTACATTTCTTAGACACTCTTTGAAGTCACCCCCACTTCAAAGGCACAACTTAGTATAAAACAGGGCCTCTGCCCTACCTCATCAGACACTTGCTGGAGAAGAAACCTGAACCAGAAACTACATCCTGCAAAGAAGAACTGCCTGGCTGCTCAAAGGACTCACCTGTCTGCTTTTCTACAAAGGACTGCTGCCTTGCTGTTGGCCTGCTGCCTTGCTGAACTCTTGTCTGGCTGTAAAAGTGCTCTCCAAGGGCTTGGATAGAGCTTGCCTCCTGTTCCCTGAAGTCTCAGGACCAAAAAGACTTCTCTCTTCCTCTTGGACGCTCCTTGCGCCGAAATTTTCGACGCACAGCTTGTTCCGCGGCAAGAAAAACGCCGCACACCGATGCTGATCGACGCGACGCCTTCGGGACGACCGAAACTTTGACGCACGGCCTCGCAAGGACAACGCCGCCCGACTTCCCAGGAGAAATCGACGCGACGCCTGCCGTGAGATCGAAACTTTGACGCACGGCCTCGCAAGGACAACGCCGCCCGACTTCCCAGGAGAAATCGACGCGACACCTGCCGTGAGATCAAAACTTTGACGCACGGCCTCGCAAGGACAACGCCGCCCGACTCCCCAGGAGAAATCGACGCAACGCCTGCCGTGAGATCGAAACTTAGACTCGCAGCCCTGCAGAACGACACGCAGCCGGAAAACAAGCAGGACAATCCACGCACAGACCCGGGACATCTGGTACTCCCCGCGAACCACAGAAAGAGACTGTCCGCGCGCCTGAAAACGACGCACGACTCCCCGCGTGGAAAATAACGACGCAAGTCCGTGTGTGCTGAGGAGAAATCGACGCACACACCAGTTTTCCACGTACCTCTTCTCCTGTGGCCCTTTGAGGAGATTTTCCACCAGAGACCAGGTACTTTGTGTTTGAAAGAGACTTTGTTTACTTTCTAAAGACTTAAAACACTTTATATCACTTTTCAGTGATATCTTTACAAATTTATATTGCAACTTTGATCGTTTTGACCTGAAGATACCCAGATAAATATTATATATTTTTCTAAACACTGTGTAGTGTATTTTTGTGGTGTTATGCTATGGTGTTGTATGATTTATTGCACAAATGCTTTACACATTGCCTTCTAAGTTAAGCCTGACTGCTCGTGCCAAGCTACCAGAGGGTGGGCACAGGCTGATTTTGGATTGTGTGTGACTTACCCTGACTAGAGTGAGGGTTCTTGCTTGGACAGAGGGCAACCTGACTGCCAACCAAAAAACCCATTTCTAACATTGGTGATCAGCGGTGAGGATAGGACTTGTGTTTGTGCAGTGACATACAGTAGCTAAGTATTTCACTACCTACCCACAATCGAAGGTCAACTTGATTTTTCATCTTTTTTGGCTTTTGATTCTCTGATGTCCTCCTGGATATACTATCGATATTTTGGACTTTGGATTTTGGTTTTTGCTGGTAAGATCTTATCAGAATGAGATAGCTTACCTACTCATTCTTTGTTCGTACTGACCACCTCACTAAGGCTGACCTAAGGAAGCTTTGCAGAAAATGGGGCCTTCCTGTAGCAAGGAGATCTACTAAGGCGGAGATGCTACGTAACTACATAGTCTGGGGGGAGGAAAGATGGGCAGAGAGAGAGGCAGCAAGAAACCAAATGACTAAGTACCCCTCAGATGAGGAGGAGGACTACGCACATGAGGAGGAAGACTGCTCACATGAGGAGGAAGACTACTCACATGAGGAAAGAGACCCAGAGATAGATGAATGGCTCCGAGGTCAAAGGCGACAGGAGCAACAATTAGAGGAGTATCTTGCAAGGGTTGAGGCAAAAAGACTCTTAGCCCTGGAAGAAAAAAAGATTGCAGCTCAAGAGCTGAGCTGTAAAGAGCTGAAACTGGAGGCCGGAAGGGCTGAGTCCAGTTCAGATGGTGGCAGCAAAAATCTTGCATCCGGTACTGCTGAAGAAGGGCACAAGCCCAGAGATGTGGTGCCCAACTTGAAGAAGGGAGTTGACACACCACAGGTGGTTCAAGAGTATGAGATAGTTCCCGTTATGCAAAGGGTCCCTGAGAAGGATTGGGGAACTGGCACAGGGAGTCATATTCCTACTGGGGGGAGGGACACTTTACTGACTCTAGCAGAGAGTGACAGAGAAAAGGGTTCCCCCCTGGTGGACGTCCTGGATATAGAGTGTAGAGACATCCCAGAAGAGTAAGGGTTGAGTGTCAGAGACAGGCAGATACTGTCTCACCAGTCTCAGGAGGGTGATGTAGAGTGCTTTTCCAAGGCTGAGTTACTGGATGGTTGGGTGAAGGGTACTGTGGTTAATACATGTGAAGGGCAGAATGATGTAATTGCTGGAGAGCATATGTCTGGTCCTTATTTTCCAGAGCTACGCCAACACCAGGTGGAGTGTGAGTTCTCTGACCCCAGGGAACTTACAATGGAGGCAGACTTCTGGGTGAGTACCAGAGAGTCTGAAGAGGCATTTGGGGGTGCTCCTGAAGGGAGTGGTCTAGGTGGTTCCCAACCGAGTGAGGTGGGAAAGGATTGTAGTGTCCCAGGTAGGTCCCAGGTCCTAGAGGGTTCCATGAGGGAACACCAGGAGGGAAGCCTAGACTGTACCGTAGGGCCACCTTTTGAGGGAAGCCCCGCAGTGTCAGAAGAACTTGGGGGGGTGACTGTAGCCAGCATCCCAACAGTTCTGGTGTCTGGCAGTACCCCTCCTAGTGAGGGGGTGCAGAAGTCCAGACATAGGGTTGCGAGGGGGTTGCAGACCCCAGTGGAGGACCTTGAGAGTCAGGAGTCAGCTCTGAGCGCAGAGCCCCCCAGGAATGACCCAGGTGAAACCGTTTCTGGTTTGGGGGAAACACAGACTCTGCCGGATGGGCAGAGGTCGGGAGACCTGCGCCAACCAGACTCTTGTGTGGCCCTTGGGGACGGTGTGTCCCTTGTGGGGGGTGAGAGTGCCCCCCAGGAAGTCCTGGCATGCCAGGCAAAGATTCAACCTCAGGGTGGTGACTCTGGGTTGGATACCCAGGTTCAGAGGTTAAACTCTGAACTGGTGGGAGGTAGGTGTGCCTCTCAAGAAGTCCTGCTGTGCCAGGCAATTGTCCAACCTCCGGGTGTTGACTCTGGGTTGGATGACCAGGTTCAGAGGTTAAACTCTGACCTGGTGGGGGGTAGGTGTGCCCCCCAGAAAGTCCTGGCGTGCCAGGCAATTGCGCAACCTCAGGGTGGTCACCCTGGGTTGAGGAACCAGGCTCAGAGGTTAAACTCTGACCTGGTGGGAGGTAGGTGTGCCTCCCTGGAAGTCCTGGCCTGCCAGGCAATGGTTCAACCTCAGGGTGGTGACTCTGGGTTGGCTAACCAGGCTCAGGGGATAAACTCTGACCTGTTGGGGGGTAGGTGTGCCCCCCAGAAAGTCCTGGTATGCCAGGCAATGGTTCAACCTCAGGGTGGTGACTCGGGGTTGGATACCCAGGTTCAGAGGTTAACCTCTGACCTGGTGGGAGGTAGGTGTGCCTCCCAGGAAGTCCTGCTATGCCAGGCAGTTGGCCAACCTCAGGGTGTTGACTCTGGGTTGGATAACCGGGTTCAGAGGTTAAACTCTGACCTGGTGGGGGGTACTAGTGCCCCCCAGAAAGTCCTGGTGTACCAGGCAGTTGTCCAACCTCAGGGTGCTGACTCTGGGTTGGATAACCAGGTTCAGTGGTTAAACTCTGACCTGGTGGGGGGTAGGTGTGCCCCCCAGAAAGTCCTGGCGTGCCAGGCAATTGTTCTACCTCAGGGTGGTGACCCTGGGTTGGAGAACCAGGTTCAGAGGTTAACCTCTGACCTGGTGGGAGGTAGGTGTGCCTCCCAGAAAGTCCTGGTGTGCCAGGCAGTTGCCCAACCTCAGGGTGGTGACCCTAGGTTGGAGAACCAGGTTCAAAGGTTAAACTCTGACCTGGTGGAGGGTCAGTGTGCCCTCCAGGAAGTCCTGGCGTGCCAGGCAATTGTTCAACTTCAGGGTGGTGACTCTGAGTTGAATGGCCAAGTTCAGAGGTTAAACTCTGACCTGGTGGAGGGTCAGTGTGCCCTCCAGGAAGTCCTGGCGTGCCAGGCAATTGTTCAACTTCAGGTGGGTGACTCTGAGTTGAATGGTCAGGTGCAGAGGTTAAACTCTGACCTGGTGGGGGGTAGGTGTGCCTCCCAGAAAGTCCTGGTTTGCCAGGCAGTGATCCAGTCTGAGGGTACAGACCCTGGGCTGGAAGACCAGGTTCAGGGTGTCCCCCCGGACCTGGAGGGAGGGGCTACTGATAACAGTGCCCCTACCATGTTGTCTTCTGAGGAGGCCACTCCTAGTTGGAGGGTGCTGGACCCCAGAAGGGAGGGCAGGGGGAGGGAAGCCTCACCCCGGGCCCTAGTCCAACCTGAAGGTACAGACCCCAGGTTGGAGGGCCAGTTGCAGGTTAACAGCCCTGCACTGGTGGAGGAATGGTACAGGGCGACTTCTATAAGCACCCTGACCATGTTGGACTCTGGGGGTACCGCTCCAGGAGGGAGGGTACAGAGCCCCAGAGGGGAGGACCAGGTTCAGGCTGTCATCCCTGACCTGGTGGAAGGTAGAGTGGTTAAAGGGTGCCCAGCACCTGGGGCTACCGCCCCCCACTCTCCACAGCCACAGTGGTGGGAGAGCTTTGAGAGGCCTGGGGCCTGGCTCTCATCCCTGGCAGCTGTCAGTAATCACTGTGGCTTGCTGTCCGGGTGGACAGAGTTATCCCTGGGGAGGGGACAAGTGTCACACCCCGGGGGTAGAGTGGGCAAAACCACTGTGTTGGTCATGGCGGTACTATCCTGCTCCTGGGATACATCTGTGAGCAAAGTAAGGTTAGGTGCTGCACAGATGGGATCCGCAGGTAAGGAGAAAGGTTCCCCATGGGTTGGCTTAGTGGGCCCTGAGAGTATGGACAGAGGGATCCAATTGGAGTCAGGAAGGCGAAGAACTGGAGCATGCCCCTGCTGTTGTGGGCCTGGGTCCTTGTTCTGTCGCCTCAAACAGGGAAGTACATCAGGATAGTGATTGTTCTCCCCTGGCTTTAGGCTGGTAGGGGGTCATGTTGGACCTGGCTTTTTGACAGGGTCATCCCCAAACTTTTTGCCTCCTTCCTCCTATTTTTTCTGACCTGTTGTTGTTGGCTTTTGACCTCTGGGCACTTTACCACTGCTAACCAGTGCTAAAGTGCATATGCTCTGTGTGTAAATGGTACTATTGATTGGTTTTTCCATAATTGGCTATTTAATTTACTTATAAGTCCCTAGTAGAGTGCACTATATGTGCCTAGGGCCTGTAGATTAAATGCTGCTAGTGGGCCTGCAGCACTGGTTGTGCCACCTACTTCAGTAGCCCCTTAACCCTGTCTCAGGCCTGCCATTGCAAGGCCTGTGTGTGCAGTTTCACTGCCACTTCGACTTGGCATTTAAAAGTACTTGCCAAGCCTAGAACTCCCCTTTTTCTACATATAAGTCATCCCTAATGTGTGCCCTAGGTAACCCCTAGAGCAGGGTGCTGTGTAGGTAAAAGGCAGGACATGTACCTGTGTAGTTATATGTCCTGGTAGTGTAAAACTCCTAAATTCGTTTTTACACTACTGTGAGGCCTGCTCCCTTCATAGGATAACATTGGGGCTGCCCTCATACACTGTTGAAGTGGCAGCTGCTGATCTGAAAGGAGCAGGAAGGTCATATTTAGTATGGCCAGAATGATAATATAAAGTCCTGCTGACTGGTGAAGTCGGATTTAATATTACTATTCTAGAAATGCCACCTTTAGAAAGTGAGCATTTCTTTGCACTAAAATCTTGTTGTGCCCTTCAATCCACGTCTGGCTAGGTTTAGTTGACAGCTCCTTGTGCATTCACTCAGACACACCCCAAACACAGGGTACTCAGCCTCACTTGCATACATCTGCATTTTGAATGAGTCTTCCTGGGCTGGGAGGGTGGAGGGCCTGCCCTCACACAAAGGACTGCCACACCCCCTACTGGGACTCTGGCAGACAGGATTGAACTGAAAGGGGGCTTGGTACATTTCTTAGACACTCTTTGAAGTCACCCCCACTTCAAAGGCACAACTTAGTATAAAACAGGGCCTCTGCCCTACCTCATCAGACACTTGTTGGAGAAGAAACCTGAACCAGAAACTACATCCTGCCAAGAAGAACTGCCTGGCTGCTCAAAGGACTCACCTGTCTGCTTTTCTACAAAGGACTGCTGCCTTGCTGTTGGCCTGCTGCCTTGCTGAACTCTTGTCTGGCTGTAAAAGTGCTCTCCAAGGGCTTGGATAGAGCTTGCCTCCTGTTCCCTGAAGTCTCAGGACCAAAAAGACTTCTCTCTTCCTCTTGGACGCTCCGTGCGCCGAAATTTTCGACGCACAGCTTGTTCCGCGGCAAGAAAAACGCGGCACACCGACGCTGATCGACGCGACGCCTTCGGGACGACCGAAACTTTGACGCACGGCCTCGCAAGGACAACGCTGCCCGACTTCCCGGGAGAAATCGACGCGACGCCTGCCGTGAGATCGAAACTTTGACGCACGGCCTCGCAAGGACAACATCGCCCGAGTTCCCAGGAGAAATCGACGCGACGCCTGCCGTGAGATCAAAACTTTGACGCACGGCCTCGCAAGGACAACGCCGCCTGACTCCCCAGGAGAAATCGACACAACGCCTGCCGTGAGATCGAAACTTCGACGCGCAGCCCCGCAGAATGACGCGCAGCCGGAAAACAAGCAGGAAAATCCACGCACAGACCCGGGACATCTGGTACTCCCCGCGAACCACAGAAAGAGACTGTCCGCGTGCCGGAAAACGACGCACGACTCCCCGTGTGGAAAATAACGACGCAAGTCCGTGTGTGCTGAGGAGAAATCGACGCACACACCAGTTTTCCACGTACCTCTTCTCCTGTGGCCCTTTGAGGAGATTTTCCACCAGAAACCAGGTACTTTGTGTTTGAAATAGACTTTGTTTACTTTCTAAAGACTTAAGACACTTTATATCACTTTTCAGTGATATCTTTACAAATTCATATTGCAACTTTGATCGTTTTGACCTGAAGATACCCAGATAAATATTATATATTTTTCTAAACACTGTGTGGTGTATTTTTGTGGTGTTATGCTATGGTGTTGTATGATTTATTGCACAATGCTTTACACATTGCCTTCTAAGTTAAGCCTGACTGCTCGTGCCAAGCTACCAGAGGGTGGGCACAGGCTGATTTTAGATTGTGTGTGACTTACCCTGACTAGAGTGAGAGTTCTTGCTTGGACAGAGGGCAACCTGACTGCCAACCAAAAACCCCATTTCTAACACTGATCTTCTGAGCAAACAGCTCTTTATGGAGCTCTCGCTGGTGACTGCAATCTTGTGGAGACCTGCCTGCACCCATACCAGTGGCAAGAAATTTAGGGATCTTATTTGACAATGCTATGTCTTTTGACCTACAGGTTAATCATACTATTAAAACCAATTACTGGGTGATCAAAACCCTCCAGAAAATTCTACCCTTCTTACAGAAGAATCTTGCTGATTTTTACTCTAGTCATTTCTAAACTGGACTACTGCAATGCTTTGATGCTAAACACCAACAAAGGCTCTCTCCACAAGCTGCAACTTATACAGAACACCGCAGCCCGCCTGGTATCGGATCTTCCGAGGGCGGCGTCAGTCAGTGGTGCCTGAGGCAGCTACATTGGTTACCTGTGGAGAAGCGCATTTTCTTTAAAGTTCTCTGCCTCATAGATAAGGCTCTCCATTCTGAAGGGTCCAAATACCTTTGCACAACTGAGATGGTATGTACCTAATCACCATCTTAGGTCCACAAGTCTTTACCTGGCCATCAGTCCTCTGTAGCCGGAAATTCAAATGGGGTGACCGAGCTTTTTCGTGGCAGCAGCTAATCTTTGGAACACTCTCCTGCTCAGTATCATGAAAGAGGAAATGTTCATTTCTTTTCGAACACAGCTAAAAACGTGGCTCTTTTCCCTCCTTGTAAGCTTCTGCTACTCTCATCTTCTTTTGTACTCACTGCACTTCTTTCCGCTCAGCGCTTCGATGCTACGGCCGGAACGTGCTTTACAAACACAATTGCAATTTCTTTGTTCTGGGGGAGTGGAATTGTGCCCCAGCATTTGCAAGAAGAGATCGAAAATGTAATTTCTGTACAGGTTTGTCAGTGCAAGCGCCCCTGGTGGATGGTTTAAATGTTCCAGAATTGCATTGCAGTTTACAAGTACTGAAGTTTAACAGTAGCAATAAAAGAAGAGCAAGACAAATGCCCCCCCTCCCCGCACCCAGGAGAAGATTGATCCCTGAGGGAGATGGTGACACCATTAGATAGAGAAGCCTGCCTCCCCTGGGGTCTGTCTGTCTCCACTGGCAGTGACCGTGAGAAACGAAGCTAAATAGACGTTTTTGTAAGGTGTGCATCGAGCGAGAAGGCACGGTGTAACTCTGTGTTGTCGATCTGTAGTACTGGGAGGCTGTCCAGTGCGACCAGTGCATTAGCTGTAAGGTTGCCTGGAGAGGACTCGCCCTCCTTCGTACTGTGGTGCTATGGCTTGCACTTCGCCCTCTCCCTTTACCCTGAAAACCAGTTAAAACGCTTTCCCCGTTTAGCATTCGCTGGCTGCACCTGCTGCACTACAAACCTGGTTTACAACCAGTGCTGATCACTAGTAAGAACTTTCTGACCTGCTTACCGGAGGGCACATGAGAAACCCCCTTATCCATGGTTCTGATTGACCTCAGACCCCAGAGAGAACAGAAAACGTTGGCTTTTTCATCAAGCATTGTTTAGAGATCATTGCTTTTCGGACTCGTGTGCTGCATTTATTTATTCCTGAACTCTGATCTGCTGCCAGAATCCCTCTTGCCTTTGATTTGTTGTAAGTGTAATATATATTATATTGTCTGGCTGGAGTTGAGAGCAGCTGTGTCCTGCATGTGCCACTGCCAGTCCATGTTCTATCTTCTAGCAATCACAGAGTTCTGAACCCTCACTCAGCTCTCATCCAGCATGAGTTTGGGAACTCTGTCCGGTGGCCCAGTTCTCTGCCCCCAGTGCCACCACTGCGAGGCAGCAGAAGCTCTTGTGATCCCTCTTGCGCCAGCTGAGCAGAAGCTCTTGGCGCGATTCGAGCTGTGAAAGGGAACCACAGAGCACAGTGATGGACTGGCGAGTGCCCTAATCCACTTCAGGGTTCACTTGCTCTACATTTGGTCTGGCTGGTCACTTCTCACTCTTTAGAGAGTTGACTTACCAGAATTACAGACGTTTTACGGTTCTTCCTCTGGTAGCTGTGGCATTGCCTGGGCTCCGCTGAAGTTACAGAAATACATCGATTGCCTTACTTAAAGCAGAGGCGGCACACTGTTATGGTTTACATTGTAAGTTATGTTTATAGAATCTTTAATGTAATAGAGAATTCTGCCAACTGTGTGTTCTTGTGGATGGCAGTTGACCTGAGCGTTCATGAAAGCTACATACTGCGGATGGTGGCGCTACAATAAATGTCTTCCTAAAATTCTACTTCTGGGTCTATTTGTAACACACACCTTCGCCTTAAAGTTCAATACAGTGGCCTTCACCAAACGAACATAGAATTGGTCGGCGTGCACCTCGGGCTATCTGCCTTCCAGTGTAGTACCAAAATGTTACGTTTTTAATACCAAACTGCACATATTTCGACTCCACAATATCAAGGAGCACTGCATCATCCAGGGAAGTAGATGTGGAGTTAGATGAGTAAATCTTTTCGTCCTTATGAATGCCAACTTTGATGATATATTGATAGTTGATATATTTGAGTCACTATATATGTAGTTGGATATTTGTGTCCTTGATATTTTGGTATACCTTGATCTGTCCTTACACAGCTTTTGCTGAAATGCAGTTCATACACACGCCCGCAAGCAATCATCATGAGTGCCAACTGACCAATAGAAACCCATTGTCCATGGTAGGGTGACAAGCCCAGACTTATCCCAGCACAGTTTCACTGAGGCTAGTCCACCTAAATATGCTACATAAGCAGATGCTGGGTGCTCCTTTCACTCCTGATACGGATTTTGTTGCCCCTGCCATACCCCTACCAATGACTGTCTCCATGCTAGGGTACAAGGCTGTGACTGAGCCATTAAACAATAATGCCACAGACCTTTTCATCAGAATGCACTTGCATCAACACAATATATAAGTCAAAGGAGAAGCCTCACCTGAATATTGTTAGTTCATCTTCAAAGTGATAAATACGGATGGACCTGTTTTAGAGCACTGTTTCGCACCAAAAATGCTGTGTATCTGTATTGCCTCGGGAACAAATGAAGAAGACTTTAGATACATATAGCCACGTTCAATTATACTTGCATGTGTAAAGTATATCAACATACTAACTGGAAATGAAGCGAGAAACCGCTCTTCATGCCTTGGCTATTGGTTTTGTAAAGATGGGCGACTGAAGAGAATTAAGGTGTTATAACGCAACAAAGACAAACTGGATGAGGGACCAGCCATGGTGATTGTAACACCATTCTGACAACTTTAGCAGTAAAAACCTAAGAACTAATCCCCTGAACAATAATCAAACTCAACTCACACCTGATGACACTAATAAAATATACACTGAGTGTACAGAGGAAGACCTGCCGGTAGATTAGGGCAGTACATAGATGACAATGAAAAACCAGTAATAGGACAAAACTACAGGGAGTGCAGAATTATTAGGCAAATGAGTATTTTGACCACATCATCCTCTTTATGCATGTTGTCTTACTCCAAGCTGTATAGGCTCGAAAGCCTACTACCAATTAAGCATATTAGGTGATGTGCATCTCTGTAATGAGAAGGGGTGTGGTCTAATGACATCAACACCCTATATCAGGTGTGCATAATTATTAGGCAACTTCCTTTCCTTTGGCAAAATGGGTCAAAAGAAGGACTTGACAGGCTCAGAAAAGTCAAAAATAGTGAGATATCTTGCAGAGGGATGCAGCACTCTTAAAATTGCAAAGCTTCTGAAGCGTGATCATCGAACAATCAAGCGTTTCATTCAAAATAGTCAACAGGGTCGCAAGAAGCGTGTGGAAAAACCAAGGCGCAAAATAACTGCCCATGAACTGAGAAAAGTCAAGCGTGCAGCTGCCACAATGCCACTTGCCACCAGTTTGGCCATATTTCAGAGCTGCAACATCACTGGAGTGCCCAAAAGCACAAGGTGTGCAATACTCAGAGACATGGCCAAGGTAAGAAAGGCTGAAAGACGACCACCACTGAACAAGACACACAAGCTGAAACGTCAAGACTGGGCCAAGAAATATCTCAAGACTGATTTTTCTAAGGTTTTATGGACTGATGAAATGAGAGTGAGTCTTGATGGGCCAGATGGATGGGCCCGTGGCTGGATTGGTAAAGGGCAGAGAGCTCCAGTCCGACTCAGACGCCAGCAAGGTGGAGGTGGAGTACTGGTTTGGGCTGGTATCATCAAAGATTAGCTTGTGGGGCCTTTTCGGGTTGAGGATGGAGTCAAGCTCAACTCCCAGTCCTACTGCCAGTTCCTGGAAGACACCTTCTTCAAGCAGTGGTACAGGAAGAAGTCTGCATCCTTCAAGAAAAACATGATTTTCATGCAGGACAATGCTCCATCACACGCGTCCAAGTACTCCACAGCGTGGCTGGCAAAAAAGGGTATAAAAGAAGGAAATCTAATGACATGGCCTCCTTGTTCACCTGATCTGAACCCCATTGAGAACCTGTGGTCCATCATCAAATGTGAGATTTACAAGGAGGGAAAACAGTACACCTCTCTGAACAGTGTCTGGGAGGCTGTGGTTGCTGCTGCATGCAATGTTGATGGTGAACAGATCAAAACACTGACAGAATCCATGGATGGCAGGCTTTTGAGTGTCCTTGCAAAGAAAGGTGGCTATATTGGTCACTGATTTGTTTTTGTTTTGTTTTTGAATGTCAGAAATGTATATTTGTGAATGTTGAGATGTTATATTGGTTTCACTGGTAATAATAAATAATTGAAATGGGTATATATATTTTTTTGTTAAGTTGCCTAATAATTATGCACAGTAATAGTCACCTGCACACACAGATATCCCCCTAACATAGCTAAAACTAATAACAAACTAAAAACTACTTCCAAAAATATTCAGCTTTGATATTAATGAGTTTTTTGGGTTCATTGAGAACATGGTTGTTGTTCAATAATAAAATTCATCCTCAAAAATACAACTTGCCTAATAATTCTGCACTCCCTGTAGTCACAACAGCTGGAAATGGGGAGAAGCCATACTAAATGTTATAGAGCAATAGGACGCCTCCAGATGAATGACCTAGGGATAGATTTGTCTTCACACCAGTTACGTAACACAGCTAAACGAATGCTAGAACAGACTGGGTAAAACCTGTGTTTATTGGTGTTCAAGTTACAATATGTTAATTTTAATATTGTGAAGAAACTGCTTATGCTACCACCGCTGGTCTCCTGAAGAAACAGAACCAGGAACCATCGATGCAAACATGAGTCATAATGATTTTAAAAATATAAAAACTAATAAATAGTCATTTAAAAAAGTACATCAACATATTCAAGTGAATAGTCTATATTAAAGTCTACAAGTCAGGGTTATATGACTGGAGGCTCAAAAGAAGAACATAAGACATTCATAGAAAAGAGGGAACTCACGGTGCTGAGAAAATCATGGTGCTAGAATTGAGAGACACCTGAGGTAAAGGAAGAAGGAGAACTAAAGTGTGGGACCAAAGACATACCCTGATGGAAAGTTACTATGTTTAATTTGTTGGTTATCAGATGGCATTTGGCCATGTGTATCTCTGTGTCCAGAGGGCCAAACTGGAATCAAAGGGTAAAGATAACGGCCTCCTAACCTTGAGCTGATACCGGTACATAAACACATTGGTCAACACATGAGTCAAAGTTAAGGCTGGACAACAGTGGACTTTACACCAAGTACATTGACATTAAAATGGTCTCAAGAAAGGGGACGTTTTAGAGTACTCTTGTTGTTTAGCCTTCCTATGAGATCTTCCCCAAGTGCTAACTAATGTTTATGGTAATATCACCTGAATCAGGTAGGCTAGTACTACATGCACTTACTTATGACAATAATACGGCCGTGCTGCTGCAAAAGCAGAGAGGGGCACAACAAACTATATATGGTTTGGTTAACTGTTTCAAAAGGAAATGCTTAAAATATACTTGTCAAAAGCCAGATGTTTGGGGTGCTTGATCTTTTCGAAGATGCTATATGAGTAAAGCTGAATTAAAATGCATGTGAGAAATGTGTTAGAATTAAAATGTATCCCCGATCAATTATGAAGAACATTTAATCATACATGCCATCCCTATCACTACAGGCCTTCTTAAGTTTTTCCAATCGTTATTTATGAAGCAGAGTCTCAGATCATCTTCTATCAAAACTGGGAACCACTTAAAGGTATAGGGCCTCATGCAGAGTGTGGCAGAATAGGAATGCCACTGTATATGAGCGGATGTCCTTTTCTGCAATAGTCACAGTTTCACCACCTCACTCAGAGGCGAGAGAACCTCCTAGTTTCCTATGGCAAAGCTTGGCTATCTCTGTCCTCTGAAACGTTTAGGGCCTGATTTATACTTTTTTAGCGCCTCATTTGCGGTGTTTTTTTATGCCAAAGCGGTGCAAACGTACAAAATATAATTGAATTTTGTACGTTTGCCCCGCTTTTGCATCAAAAAATTACGCAAATGCGGCACTAAAAAAGTATAAATCAGGCCCTTAGTTAGTGGCCCATCCGCTGTAGTGCAGTTGGTCTTCGAATGTAAGAACTCCTACCCTGTTTAAGGTAATTTTTCCAAAATTCCTTTTTTCTAGTTCATGATCACAATGTAAACCAAGACGCCTGGGAGAAAACCTACAGCATGTTGGGGTACTGTTTTACTGCTTTGAACAAAGAAATCCTGTTTAGGAGTTTGTTTCTGCAAAACAAAAAATATTCCATCCCGGACCCTAAAGCTGGCATCCTATGAGCACTACATTTTTTTCTGAAAATGCTGTCTCGGGGATGGGGGCAGCAGTGCGTGACAGCCCAAGATGTTGGTTGCTAATTGTTAATGATCTGAGCTGAATCGACAAAAACTTGCAACACCTTAGTTGTCACTATAATCGTAAGCAGCTTTGATTGCCATAGTGACCGCCATGAAGATACTGAACTCAGCAATAGTTTCTCTGCCTCTGACAGGATTTCATTGTAGCTGAGGCTGGGATGGTGCATTGGGATGGGGCTGAGCTCCTGATAGAGTGCAGGCTGTAGCAGGAACTAGAGTTCTCTGCAACCTGCTTCTTCACCAGATGAAGAACGGTGGAGTAGATGCCAGGTTGCTGGGTAATTTGGAGGCCACCACAAGTATCTTGACACAATGGGCCAAGTGAGCAGGGCTGCCTGGAAAGATCGGTCCCCATGAATGGTGGTGCTGCCCAAGCATGCTTCTCTCTCCCTCCCTCCGTACAAGAGACAGAAGCTGCATCTCTGAAAATGCCACAGGGTCCATGGAGCTGCAGTCATCCTGAAATAGACATTAAAGAGGGGTTAGACCTTGCACTCAAGCCTATAGTTAAACACCTGTAAATCTCCCAAGACTTGAAGGCCAATGGAGGGTTGCATTGGAGTTGCCAGGCAGTATAGGACACTGCAGTCTCCGGAGGTGGTTCAGGTGTGTTCGCGGATAGAGAATTTGAGGCATTGTTTTGCTGGGAACAGCTTAACATTGGAACCAGCATCTGGACCCCATAGCAAGTGGTGATCTCCTTCTAACAGGGACACAGACATATTGCACTTCCGCCCTGTGGACAGGAAGATTGGAAAGAGAGAGAGGGAGGCTGATAGGCACTGTGGCCCTCTACATTCTGAAGACATAACAAGTAAAGAAGGAATCATGATGGTCAAAGACAAGGGCCCCCCAGTCTAGGGACAATTGACATTCATTAGCCAAACCAGGTGCTGGGGTTTGAGGGAGGAGGCGGGAGACCCTGCAGTCCACTCAGACAAGACAACCTCCCTAGCTATAATCCTGCAATCAATCAGGGAAATGAAACTTGTAGTTTACAACAAGGGTCAGAGTTAAGGTCTCTTTTCTTCAACAGGATCTCCAAAATCTGTCAGACTGCACCAAAACAGCAGAGACTTGCATCTCTACAGTGGAAGATGAAGTGCAGTCTCTCAAGAAAGATCTAAAATCCATAGAAAATGTCTCAGCCTTGCTACAACTGAGGACTGAAGATGTGGAAGGGGTGTCCAGGAGGAATAGCCTGAGGTTAGTGGGTATTCTAGAGAGGACAGAGGGATTTGGACCCAAACAATATCTTACCACATGATTTAAATGGTGAATCCTGGAAACAGACTTGTCTCCATGCTTTGTGCTGGAAAGGACACATAAGTCTTGACTCCAGTGTTCCTCTCCAGGTGCCCGCCATCCCATCCCATAATTGTCAGAATGCTAAACTATGTGCACCAAGACACCATTTATAGTGCCAGGCAACAGATGCAATATGTTTATTGCAATAAGTTTTAAAAAAAATAGGCCCCCAATATTCTTCTCTTACAAGAGACCCATCTCCTGGGGACTAGATGCAGTTACTTTGGTTGGTATGGTTACACTAGGGTATATCACCTAGATTCACTAAGGGGTCAAGTTATTGCATACGTCCTTCTACCTTAGCTGATGTTGAGGTCCATCATGGTACCCTTAGACAGTGGGCTATGATTTCCAGAGTGATGGAAGCTAGATCCTTGAAGGTGGTTTGCATCCTCTATGTCGCAGTCCACTCCACAATAATTGATGATACCTTGAAGGCACTAACGAACCTGCAGATGAAAGCCCTGTTTGGGAGGACAATAGTAACAGGTGATGTCAATACTCTAATGAATCCCAATTCCGCTGGAGTTTGAGGCCTGGCCAGAGTCTTGACACTCCCCACGTGTAAGCCATCACTGGGGTTTAGTGATGTATGGTGAACAAGACACCTTGTGGATAGGCAGTTTACTTATTATTCATATCTGAGCAGATCACAGTCCAAACTGGTCTATTTTTGTACCTTAAGGAGAACGTACAAGAATTGATGGTCACACATCCTATCAAGATACCTTTCATATCACTCTTCCACAGAGATGACACTGAGTTGCCCCATTTGAGGTAAAAGCAATTAGTGGAGATGAAACACCTGGTGGTTATTGCACAAGAAGTTGGGTATTAGTTTTGCACAGTATACATATAGTGTTCCTCTGAGATCATGGCATGGGAAATGCTTAAAACTATGATTAGGAGTAAGGTAATCTCTTATCTAGTGGAAAAGAAGAGGGAGGGGAGATTACATTCTTGGAACAACATATCACTATTCCGGAAGGAAAATTCAAGTTCTTTGATGAGGACCTTCCACAAATTAAAAGCAGTGCGTGCGAGGAGTGCTCGAAACACTGTTAACAGACTCAGTAACACTGTTTGATTCTGTCAACTTTCCTTTCCTATATCAGATTGTGGGGAAAATTAACTTAGGTCCCCTCTTTAGAAGATCGGTGAGGCTGCTGCATGTGTCATCATGGGCACAACTATGTGTAAATGGGATGCTGTCTGAACCCTTACAAATAGAGAGGCAAACAAAACAGGGGTGCCCACCTTTGGCCCTTGTCTTGGCCCTGGCTATGGAGACTTTGGCAGAATGAGTGATGGAAGATGCACAAGTATGGGGCATTAAATGTCCTGAGTTGTATGAAAATCTCATTGCGCTTTCTGTGAATGACATCTATTGAATGTCCAAGAACAGGGCGATATAGCCCACATCTGCTGCACATGCTAAGAATGTATGCAGAGGTCGATAGACTTAAACTGGAGCAAGTCCACACTGGTCCTGTTGAGGGGGTGGAGCAACTGGGAGCCTAGGATAGTAAGAAACTCTGTTGTGTAAGCACACACTTCAAATAACTAGGTATCTAAATATCTAGGGATCTGCAAGTGTGTTGCGACCTATAGATTGCCCCACTGCTACTATTAAGGTGAATATTGGGAGTGGGGGGAGAGAAACTACCCTTGTTGATAATGAAGAGAAGGGCGCTCTCTAAAATTATTGCTTTATCTTAGCCGCTGTATGTACTTCACAATTTTCTCTAGATGCTCCCTATTAATTTTGGTATTACATTACAGATGTCCATATCATGTTACCCGTGGGATGGAGGGCCTTTGGGAGTCACCTTCAATAAATGTGTAAAAGCGCCATTCAACAGCAGTCTAGGGATAGATGGTGTTACTTTGTATTACTGGGTGGCCCGACCACTTCCCGTAAACAACTGTGTTTTCATGGACCAAACAGACACCACATTAAGGCTAGAAACTGACATTACAGATATTCATATTCATAATATAGATGCCTGGCAAGAAACTGACCGTCGTACTGTCTCCAGATATGAGAGTGCCATTGGTATGCTGACACAGGGCTTTACAAAATGTTGGTTTGCATGAGAGACTCGCAAAAGAAACTTACCCATAGGAAGGTACATGGTTACCAACAGTGGTCCAATTGGCAGACTTTCACACCTGTGACACTCTACAGATCTCCAGAGTTGTGGACATCTGGGGCTCCTGAGTTCAACCCACTAAAATCAAAAAGAGCCATCAAGAAAATCTAAGGGAAAGGCCCCTTCAATCAATGAATAATTTAGAGGTATGGATTTCTGTACCATGCACAAGAAACAATTTATAAAGTCCATGGTGGGATATCTTTCCATCAGTACTATCTAAAATGTCATTATGTTTGGTAGATGCTGAGGAAGAGCCTGATATGCAATAATATGTGTTTCATGAAATGCTGTGCATTAAATTAATATCGCTGAAATAATTGTATATTAAATTTCGTTGAGCTGCAATATTTGATTCTGGGTGAAAGAAAATGCCGCCCCATGCTTTCAGAAATACGTTTGGGAAAAGGAACCCTGCTAAGCCATCAGTAATCTCTAAATATGCCACTCAGTTCACTGCTGGCGCTGATGGGCCACCTCTCGTAGTCTAATTGATCCTGGAACATTATGAGGATTCTTTTAGCAGAACATCTTGGTACCCCTGTTTCCGTTTTGATACAGAGGCCTTTATCAGTTGCTTTATTCTTTAAGCGCCATAATAAAACTGCCTGTGAGATCTGTCAAAGGACAGACACTGCTGAGTAACTTTCTCCATTTCATTCAAAGGGGAAAATATTAAACAGGTTGTGTTAAGAAATAAAAAAAATCTCAATTAATGACATGTTAAATTAGAAAACAAATAAAACAAAGATAATAAAAAAAATCAATAAGCATCTGAAATAAACGTATAATCACGTACCAGGCCGAAATAAATACAACCAAAATGAATTATTCAAAATAAAGGTCATTCGAAATAATGATCAAAATAAGCAGAGATTGTGCACTTACTTGTACCTATTGTGATTCTTCAGATCTCACACAATTATTTGAGATAGAAAGAACACTGACTGGAATTCCCTAGGAACTGCATGTAGATTGATTATTTGACTATTAGACTGAATGCAAATAGCACAATTATGTTGAATTCCTTTATTTTTTTGTTCATTTGAATTTTTCAAAAACATATTTTAAAGCCTAAAATTTGTATTAGTAATGGGTCATATATGCGTCTGACCAACCCCTTTAAAAATTACTTCTGTTATGCTTAGGTTCAGCTTTGAAACTACTTTCTGCAACCAAATGGTACTTTGGTTTAACAATTAAGTGCTTATTGTGTATATGGCATGCTTTCCTGTGTTTTATTTATACCTTCATAGTGCAAAGTATGTATTATTTAAATGGATGTACCTATAAAGTTATTTTGTAGGTTTTATCGAAAACCACTTACTACAATCAGGACAGTGGAAAACCGTGCACCGATAGCCCTAATGTGCTATGAGTATCAACGAATGTATGTGAAGGCACACAGTACAATGCTATGACCCAATCGCATTACCGACACAGGGAAGAAATGGTCAAAATGATATTGGCAATATCAATGTTATTATTAGATATATTTCCAAAATCACATCACAAAGTGAATATGATTTTATTAATCAGCATTTTATTATTTTAGATAATTTATTTAGCAAAGACATAGCTCTGCGGAGTAATGCAGTGCTTAACAGAGAAACATTTTCTTCTCACCTGAGTATCTCGTACATGAGGTGCTGCACACTGAACAGCGTGGTGTGTGCATCCAGATGAGTAGGGTTTACAGAAACTAGGCAGGTTTGCATTTAGCAGCTCACTTGCAGAAATATAGTCGTAAATCACACCTAAGCCTGGAGTAAATCACACCTAAGCCTGGAGTAAGCTGTAAACATTACTTACGACAGCACTGTAGATTACACTGTACAGTTAGATTTCATTACATATGTTCACTTGCACATTTTTACACTGTACACATTTTGAATTTCAGCCAAAGGGAATTGATGTAATTTGTCGAAAAGGACAATGACTCGATTTTTTGGTTACATGTTAAAAGTCTTGATTAGAAACCTGGTTCAAAGGTCAGTCGCTTCGTCACTAGCCTACATCTGTCTGTACACTTTTTTGATTGAGTACCTCACAATTTTTCATGTTTTAGAAACGGAAGAACTGATGTAATTAAAATGTAAATTAATCAAAAAGCACAGATGATATTCTGAAAGATTTAAATAAAATGTTGCTCTCAGCTACAACTACAGTTTGGCGAGTCGAGAGTTTAATTTATGCTCCTCGGAGATTTATGGCTCCGTGATTTAAGCTGTTTAATAAATATTGTTTTTTTCATCATTGCATTACTGCAAGAGACATGACCGATCCATGACATGTTTGTCAATTACTTCCCAGTTTATCAAAAAGCAGCATGGCAAGGGCATCACAGAAGCTGGCCATTTTCATCAATGCACGCACTCTGATCTAAGCACTTTTAGTAATCCTTGGAAGAAAGATTGAGAACTTTTCCCTGAAATGTAGGAGTAAGTGACACCATCGCCACCAGTCTTGACCACAGGATAAATGTTCTCTGGAATGATCTGCTTGTAGGTTATGACGTCTGATAATAGCATCACAGTTTCACCTCTATAAATTGTTAGCATTTTCCACGCTCCATTCAACATGAATTGTATGCACTTTAAGGAATTGTTTGTTTGAGTAGTGTGTGTTGTTCATTGAGAGGGTTCTATGTGTCATTCCATAATTTGGTGAGCGGCACCTTTGCAGGTTTTTAATCCTATTTGTTACGGCATTAAAGAGCATTAAAATACCCTAAACTGCATTTCATTATATTAGTTATTGACCGAAGAAGAGTAGGAGGTGTACCAGCCTGCAAACCAGGCTCCATTAGGATAAGGATAAGGCAATAACAATAAACTTTCTATGGCTCTACCTCCACATTCTATACTCCAATCCATAGTGTAATATTTATAAGGTATGTTTTTAAGAAACAATGATTGGTGAAATAATTGATGGTCTGGTGTACAGTCACCCACAGTATGACTACATTGTGATAATAAAATGGAAGTTTTTTATGAGGTGCAGTTATTATTTTTGTGTATTTTGTTGTAGCATTAAAGCATGAGATACTGTTATCGAGATAACTATATTATATGTTTTTTATGCATGGCGTGTGACCAGGCATATGTAGAATGGATAGAATCTATCCTGTGTATTGATCTCTGCCTGGTGTAAATATATTGCATTATTTTATTTTTAGTGTAGACAGCCCCTAAACTCATCATATCATGAGACACTCTTCCACTATTACTTCCTAGTAACATATGGTTTATTGGTGGTGTTAAAACTCCGTGGTAATTGCCGTTAGATTTTCCTCTTTTAAAACTACCACATTACCTCTGACAGAATGAATACATATTAGCTCTGAGTGACAAGGTGGGTACATATGATTTTTCTAATTAGAACGAGGGCTTGCCTTGTCTTTGACATATGCTTTCATAGGCATCTCTTCTTTCTCCATCCACTCAAACCCAATCCCCAAGCTTTGTGTCCTGTAATCTTCAAGAACCTGTTGAATAGGAAGCGTACCCCTCCTACTTAGTAGGTTCTGTAAGAATCAATTAATGTCTCCCCCACTCTTGAACCACTGTAGGACTTTGGATCTGAATTGGATGCATTTGTGCTGAGCTGTGGGTGGAGAACACAGTCCACCAGGTTTGATATAGGATGAAGTAGTATTCTAGCAGCAAAAGATCTGGCAGTAAAGTTTGAGGCTGTACTTACAAGACTCCACAGGGTAGTGGAGTTAATCGTAGTGTATCTGCATCTTCAGGTTCCAGGTTTGCCAACTGAGCTGCTTGTGTGGCACCAGGGGAAAAGATCAGATCCTGCAATTGTGATCTTGTAGTTTCCTCACACTAGATGGTGACTTATTGCCACCTAGGGACAAGTGGCTCTTTGTGAATTTTGGGGATGACTGTCTTCAAGGTGTGCAAGCACAAAGGCTGGGTGTAAGACTGCCATTCTTCCACAAACACATGCATACAACCCATGCTGTATGGATTGGTGGCTTGGTAGCAAGATCTCCCAGCACCCATATGGCAGTTACCAGAGAAAGAAACTATAATAGTACCCATCCCCAGGGATTAGTCAGACTGTTGCAGAAAACATTCCCAGCGGGAGAGTTCATCTATTTTTACTCATTTTTGTAGCCATTTCCTGCACTCTTGTTTTGTTGGCATAGCCTCATCTTATACACTGGTATGGTTTGCCAGAAAAGCTAAAATATCTAAATTTTTTGAACACTTATACGTTTCCCCCCCACTTCTTCTGTATTCCATTGGGTTCTACTATATCAAGTATGTTCTCATTTTTCATCTACATATGTGCAGGTAATGATGTCTTTAGAATGTGTTCTGTACCTTACCCTTTACATTTTCCTATTCTGATTTACCATATGTCTACGTTTGTGAAAGTATGTTACTCACCACAACCTGACTAAATCAAGGTGAAATCTTCTGGAAATTGAACAAAGGAGTTTTACAGAGGCAAGTTTCATCTAAAACTACTGCATAGTCACTTCTAATTTTTTTAATTTAGAAAAGCACACAAAATATCACAGTTACCATAATTTAGCATCACAAGACTATTAAACGTAGAGGGGGAGAGTGCACAGAATCCAAAATCTACAGAAATGGATAGGGCAAAAATGCTTCTTTGCGTCCCAACTGGACTACTTTCTTCTTTCTAAGTTGTGACCGAGTACAGGGCTTCTCTTCCGAACAGAGAAAGAGCAGCGATAAGACTAGCACAGTTTAAACACAGTTAAAAGTACAAAATGGAATGCCGTGAGTATACATTAAAAATAAGTAGGTTGAAATCAGGGTTAGACGAAGTAGTGAGGAATGTTCTTTTTTAATGCTCTTGGTCAGTAAATGAAGCCTTCTGATTGGCCCTTGGGCCTCAGCAGATAGTGCCCGTGCTTGCTGTCCAAAAGGTTTTTTCTTGTAATGAACTACCTAATATCTGGGATGAGTTCTAGTCAAGTTGCATTAACGGATCGACTGTAGTTCTCCTACATGCCAATAAAACCAATTCAGACATGAGACTCCCAATTTTTTAAGCAAAAAAAAATAGCTTTATTTTTGCTGCCTCCCATCTGAAATTGCCTCTTCTTCAATAGAAGTCAATGGGTGAAGTACATTCTCCCGATTGTGTTTTTTTACAAACTCCCCAATTCCCTCTTCTAAAAGGTTGACATATATGGGCCCTTACACCTCATCTCGTAGCCTTGCACACCACAGAGGCCATCTAGCTCCCAATCAGGACTGATGTGGGCCACAAATCACCATTACAGGTAATTGTAAATATAAAGAACTTTACCAATCCCAGGGGGGACGCGGAGAAGTCAGCGTCCAATGAGCTGAGTTCTGTCGATGTGCCAAAGAAGCCGGGGCTCGTATGTCATTTAGAACCAGCGAAGGGGGCTGCAAAGTCTTGTTCTGTGCTGCTTTGGCGCAGACGAAAGCTCCGGGATCCACATTCATTCTGACTCAGGCATGCTGATGTCTATAGTTCTGTAACGCTACCCTCTGCGAGGCCCGCGGACAAGTGTGTGGAGCAGATCTGGTCTTTCTGGCCAGCTCCCAGCAGTGCAACAACAGAAAGATTTTCTTAGAGGTGTGAAGAGGGGAGGCCTGCTTTCCAATGTGTCGAACCCCTAATTTCGCTGCAGGCAAAGATACACGGCAAGCAGCACTTGATTGTTGTCAATCAAATCCATTGCGTGAATCCGCCCAGCAATGCAAACCAGTGGTGAGAAAAACAATGAGAGAGAAGTGTGCGGCGGCGGCCACAGAAAGTTAAGTACTGCAGCAGTTCGTGGACAGCGTTTTTTAGCAATAGCCCAGGGGTAGAAACTGCCGCAACTACCCCAAACGTTATATATTTTTTGCAAAATAGAGAGACGGAGAGTGAAAACTGCCGTGAAGAGCCGCTTTTGTGCATGTGCACATGGGTCAAAGATATGCCAAAGCGAAATAAATGTTCTGGGGCCGTCAGTGACGAGAATTTGGTTTCTCGTAGTTACTGTTCCAGTAGGTATAGAAATGCATTTAGCTCACCCCCGTGGATGGAAGTCGGCCATTATCCACAAAAGAGGTCAGTGGGGATGACGCTGGTGTTTATTTGACATGTGAGTTCCCGTGCTCTGTTCTACGGGGACCGCGTTAGCGCCTTCTGCCAACACTGGACTGAAGAAGATCAAGAGACGGTAAACAAGCAGCCAAATGAAGCCCAGTGCCAGGGCACAATGAATGCTTACAACTGTTAGTCAAACAGTACATTGGACATAATCCCACGGCAACCTGTCCAAGGGTCATCCTGAGATATCAGCGGCGGGTGTTCATGTGGTACAATCAGTGCTGCTTGTGTCCTTCCAGTTCTCACTGGTGGGGTTATTTATGATGGGGCGGGGTTAGAAATTACTTATGTCCCCATCATTTTCCAGTTCTAATGGTCAGGTGCTGCCACCAGAAAGTGCACATTTTAGAGTCCTGATTAATGTGCAACTTCTCCCAAAAGTAAATGCTGTAGAGATCGGTGTGCAACCTGGAGTCCAAAGATTAGAATTCATTTTGGTACAACCTTCCATTGGGTTCATTACATGCCCCAAATGCATAAGTAACAAGGGGCACTGCTTTATAGCATGCTTCACATAGGGGTGAGCGAAGAGCGGAGTTCGTGAAGTTTTCCCCACTCAGCACTGAGTTTTTTCTCTTGCTCGCACACGTTAGGTTGGTGAGTGCGAGCGAGAGAAATCGCTTTGTTGGCAAGCGAGATTTCTGAACGCGAGTGGTAGGCCACACCCGCTCGCTAAGAGAAAGCTGCTGCTCGCATTGAGGAAGCTGCAGCTTGAGTAGAAAGTCTACTCGATTGGCAAAAAGAAGTTAGCACCCTCAGTCGCTCCATGTGATGCAGTTTGCACTGATTTTACAGAGCGGGAGAAACTCCTGCACTGAAAATTTGTGCTAACAGCGCACCTTACCCAAATTCCGCCGCTCGCTGAACCCCTCGTCGCACGGAGGAGTTTTTTTGTCACTTCGTGGAATTCCGCGTAGCAGAACTCCGCAAACTCCACCCAGGCCTAATTCCACATGAATGCTGTATTTTGTGGCCAACCATCTTTGGCCCCGTCAACATGGCATCCTTGCCTCCTGCTGTTCCATGGCTACCTCATAGCCAGGAATTATCAATCAAATAAGTAATTATCGTTGATATCACACCATATGCCACCGAAAGACCACAGAGTACTGACTAAGGAGTTAATGCAGCAAATGATCACACCTTTTCCAACAAAGTACAATGAGACTGAACTCAAATCGTTCACTGCTCTACTATATAAGTGGTGAGGTCAAGGAGGAAGAACGGTGTTTGATAAGGCGTTTGGTTAATGATTGGTGATATCCAGCCTCCTAATACTAATGGAGAGAGGTGTACACCGAGGATGTATGGTGCTGCCCAGTATGTTGAGAAGTCTAATAAAATAACTGTCTTCTTTAAGACCCAGAGCGTGATATGATTGTTTACTTCTGGGAAGCTGGCGCATCCTTAGAATACATTTTCTACTGCCAGCTAGTAGCCACTTGGGTTAAAGTCAAGGCTGTAGTAATTATGCTTAAAATGCGCTGGTCAGCCTCAACAAAATACTTGGCAAACAGGAGATGGAATACGGTCTCCAATAATTTCAAGATCTCCTTCTTGAAAGAAAGGTAGAGTGCCGGTCTTCACCATGATGATGCTTAACGATGAGTGGGTGAAAATTCATGGTCTTGGGATCCACGATCTGGAACACGATATCTGAGAAATTACAAGAGTAAAAACGTCTACTGAATTGTAGGCAATTTCTGAGGAATGCAGTCTACCCTGGTGTTGGTAGAAAGTGCTTGAATAGCTTATGGTCAGCGCTGTTCGAGGAATCAAGCTGAAACGAATGGAAAAAAAGAGAATGTAATTTGATGGTATACTATAGAATATAACAGAAAACAAGAGAATACACTGAATAGGACATAAAGAAATGTGGTGTGAAACTGATTAGCATTAAAGTGTAACAACACGCAAGAACTATATGTACATAATATAAAGGGCTTGAAAGAAATGGAATTACATGGAACAGAATGTAGATAATACTAATAGAAATGAGTGCAGTAGAACAGAACTGAATTAAATAGACTATAATGGAATATAAAGGAAAATAATAAAAAGGATGGAAACGAACGGAATGGTAGTGAACGGAGTGACATTCCTATAGTGATGTGTAGGATGTCATCTAATTGCATTATGATGGTGATGCAAAACTCCTCGGCCCTGTGTACATATACAGGACACAGACCGCGTTAAACACAAGCTTGTGTCTCAGGGGTAACTTGGCGAAGCACAAACAGGTTGTCGCTCGGTGGAACCATCATTATGTATTCTGTAGCAGCATCCCTATGCGCACGTCAGAGTCTCACTTGATTGTCTGGTCGTCTCCCATTTCTGCTCCTTCTCAAGTCCTCTCTCTCCACCCCACCTTTCTCCTGCCCTCCTCCCCCTCCTTTCTTCTGTGTTCCTAAGAAGTAAGAGACAGAGGATACTTGAATTATGAGTTGCTATGGAGACCAGCAGCAGATTCCAAAAGTGCTGGGAAAAGGGCTGTCACCTCGCACCATGGCTCAGATGCCAGTGAGCCGGGCGGAGGTGGGGGTGACTAATGGGAGATATAGTGGGAATTAAGGAAGTGAGCTGTGAAACATAGCAAAGATGGGATGGCAAAGATCAGAGAGGACGTACGACATGATAAGAAACCTGACAGCAAAGGAGGCGCCTTCTTATTACCTGTACGAAGGCAAAAGGTTAATCTGGAAGCCTACAACGACAGACGATTGTTTTTAATTGTTCTAATTTAATTTAGCACACATTTCACTGTTGTTAAAAGTACAAACAGTCCAGTGGACAGAGTTCATGCTGCAGTGGAAACATATTTCACCGGCCAAGTTAAATCATTCATAGTGAGATCAATAAATTGAGTACTGTTGAGGGAAACATCTGTTAAAATAAAACGTGAGCATGCCCCCGGCCAGAAAAAAACAGACACAATAGACCACAAAACTTATACAGGGTTCACAAAACCTTCTAAAACCTATTGCACTTGCCCACTCATTGATTAGACTAGAACCTTATTGTTTTTGTAATAGAATGTATATGGCGCTTACCTCCACTACGCCCTCCACGTTTCTGCTGTACAACATCTAATTGCACCACTTCGGGGAACTCTCTGAGGCCCTCTAGAGTTTTCAGAATCCAATAAAATAAATCCTGTAAATTGGCCCCTTAGGTTCCCCAGTGGGACTGATGTGGGAGATGCAAAGACCACAGCATGATTACATCAATCTAAATTCAGCGCGGGTCTCCTCTACCCTCCATCGAGGGTCATGTTCTGTGGGGTTGATGATCCGCTGATATCTTGACAGCTGCCCCAAGCATCCCTGGAGCCCAGGGGACCAATTTGGAGGCACTCTAAACATTTTTTCGTGCTCATTTACCACATGCCATTGGCAACAGTAACACAGTGGGACAAATTCATACAAAACGAAAAAGTAAGGCGGAGATTTCAATTTCCGATTAAACATACTTTTGTTTTTTTTTGCAATTCACAAACATTCCCAGAACTGTGCCTGGAAAGCTGTGCCAAGCACGTTTGAAGACATACTACCGGAAATGCCATGTGACATATCCCAGCTTACTCTGTTTTGAAATCTACATAGAGCATAGCTGCCAAGTTTTGCTCGTCCATATGTGATGAGCTGCTTCAGTCCATAGTTCAGATCATTTCCTTTGAATTCTGTGACTTGTAGTTCTATTCTATAATGGAATTAAAAAGTCTATAAATCACAGAATTCAGAGAAGAAACCTGGGCTGAAGCAGCACATCATGCATGGATATGGGACCCTTGGCAGGTCTGATAGTGTAGGTTTCAGCACAGAGGGAATGAGCCATCTGTGCAACAGATATTTTTTGTCTGCGTGTGGAATGCATTTTTCCTTTTGAGAAGGTCCTTCACCTATACCCCACCAAATGTAGAGTGATCGTTTTCCCTTGTCATCCTGGTAGGGGAGTTACTTTAGCTGTTAGAATGCCAACATCACACCCCTTGCCTTGGATTTACTGCTGCACTCATGCTGGAGAAATCTGCAGTAGTAAAACAATCTATGCTTCTTAAAACCTTTTTGTCAATTACTGACAACCGTAAATGGAGGCATTTTCAGCTATAAATATATGTTTACAGTCACAAATGCCTTGTGAATCAGGCCCACTTTGTAAAGTAATCCCAATTGAGTGCACATCACTCTGAACTAAACTCTACTGCCAAGCTGAGCTCATGGTTAAGTTAACATTCAGTTTTGAATTTCAAACACTGAAGAACAAAAATTTGCAATCACAGTGACTTTGTTGTTAATTAATGCATCACAGGTTCATATTCATTTTGCATTTAGTGTCAAAGTGTATGTTTGGCATATTCTTTACTGAACCAGAGGCCCAAAAGTGGGGCAGTGATCAACCAAACAGAAAGTAGCTCACCTAAAAAGCAAAACAGGTTCCAGTACATATTCCTGTGTGGTTTAGAGTGGCAGTATTTCTTAGTTCTGGTTTAAATTCAGGTTGACCAGTTGCAAAGGATTTCTACTGCATCCAGTTGTTGAAATAAATGATTTTCATCTAAGAAACCTCTATTTACATAAAACCCTTTTGAGTTAATTTGTGTCTTAAAACTGGTTATTTGTGTATTTTTTTGTGTATTGGTCTCAGTGTTTAATTTTTCCTAGTTGACTTGACATCTATTTTGCTATTTGCTTTTGGTCTTAACACATTATATGTTATGTTATTGATATTTATAAAGTCCACAGTCTACACTTTTTGTTGGTGCTAAATAACCTAGCACAGTGGTCCCCAACCTTTTGACTTGTGTGGACCTCCATTTTATCATTACTGCACCCTGGGGACCCCCACTGAATCATCATTGAAATCTGGGGACCCCCTTACTGAGTTATTATTGAAAAGGTGGTAACCTAATCTGTTAATATTATTTAATTTTCTAAGCAGTTGTGGATCCCTTGAGGAAGCTTTGCGGATCCCCAGGGGTCCCTGGATCACAGGTTGGGAACCACTGACGTAGCCCATAACCAGACTGTTACTAGCCAGTTAGGGAAATGGAAATGTTTTCAGATGTCTTCTGAACTGTATGAGAGCAGGCTCAGAGTGAAGGGATGTAGGGAATGAGTTCCAAAGTCTAGATGCAGCCACAGGTTATGTTCAGTCACAGAAAGTGACTATTTTGGTTTTAGAGACCTTCTGAAAAAACTGGCAGAGAGAGGACTTGTACCATTGAAATTTGACAGTCATAAATTCTGGAACTTGTTCATGAACTGCATGAGGTAGAGTGACCGTTCCTTTTTTAGGTTATACTTTGCTGGAGAGGAAGCCAATACAGTTGTTTCAGCAACCAATGAGATGTGTTGATGTTCAGGTATGTTGCTCATTTAACAAGCAGGCCATGCTTTGGATTAGTTCATGCTGTTCTAAAGATCTCAAGGGCTGACAGCAGGGTAGCGTTCCAGTAGTCAATATGGAACTGAATAAGGCATTCATGGTAGGACATGATAGCTGCTGTCAAGAAAAGGGGAAATGCTCCGAATTGTTCCAAGAATTAAGAACCAAATGCTTGCAGTCTTAGAAACATGAGAACTGAAAGTGAGATTAGCATTCAGAGAGATACCAGGATCACAAATTGTGTTCGAAAGAGGCGGGGGAAAGGCATCATGATAACGTCTTCATCAATTTTGGTGTGGCAAAAAAAGGGTTGCAAGATCTCCATGGCTACCTTGGGTCTTTTGGGTAAAGGCTTTCCCTAGTGTAGAGTGAGTCTGGCTTGTCTACACCTGGTCATGTTCAGACTCACTCTAATAAAGGGATGGTGGACAGCTAGTCTAAATGTGGGTGGCATTCTTTTGTGACATTTGCAGGACTTCCACCTGGGCTAAAACATTCACCTTCCTTTCCCTGTAAAGGCTTGATGTGACGCAGGAGCGAGACTTGACTACAGGACTAATGTCTAATTTGCTGGCAGTGGGTCCTAATTGATGGATTCATTTATATTTGTTCCTATGGTGGTAATGCAATAAATGGTCTGTTGCCGCCTTACTACTGTCTAATGGTGTATCTTTTCTCGGATCTGGGGATTGCGATAAAGAACAGCCATCTAGTACATTCTCAAAGAGTTAGCAATGGGATGGGAAAAGGGATAAGGTAATCAGTGGACTACATATCAGTAATCTTTATTTCTCTGATTGTCCTTTCCCTATCCTAGTACTTCCTTCAAGATCCTCCTGCCTGGGGGGCTGTTCATTTGAGACCCCGGGATGTTGGCTTTGTATTGTTAGAATGTGATGTGGGCACATGAAAGAAAAAATATACTTGGATAAGGGGTGGAGGACTAGGGTATAATGGTGCCTCCTCAGTGAATAAATAATGGGAAGATGAAGAAGGAACCAGGTTTAGGAAGATTACCAGAAAGTAACACATCTATTTAGAGTTACTGAGTTTCCTTGACCTCCAAAGGATGAAAAGATGAGTCTAGCATGCCGGGCTGTTAGCATGCTAACTCCCTTGTTAACTAACTTTACATTTGTGAATTCAGTTTATCAGAGCCGTCGGTGTATTTCATCTGGTAGAGGAACCCCGTCTTCTCATCCTTGCAGTCGTTATTGCTTGTGAAGGGAGGGCATGAAAAGAGCTGCTTGAATGGAATATTAGGGAGGCTGCGATTGGCTTGATGCACAGGCTAGGCGAGCCAGAGACTGCATTTCTCGAGAGGCAAATGAGTTGTCAATCAGAGCATACGGAAATGTAAATGTTAGAATTTTTAATTCATGTTTTCTGCACAGGAGAAAAACAAAAAA
This sequence comes from Pleurodeles waltl, assembly GCF_031143425.1. Classification (NCBI taxonomy): domain Eukaryota; kingdom Metazoa; phylum Chordata; class Amphibia; order Caudata; family Salamandridae; genus Pleurodeles; species Pleurodeles waltl. The sequence continues at coordinate 1,325,098,296 of NC_090446.1, read as the reverse complement.
GCGATGCGTAGCATGCTTAATTAATCTCAGCCTCTGGTAATTGCTCTGGATCGCATTTCAGTCTGTTTTTTGCTCACTGGACCGCTACAGAGACTCAGTTGGTTACCAATGGTCAAGCTAGTTTCTATCAAACACATCAATCTGGTAAATCAAGCTTTTCACCACCTAAGCCATTTTTAATAAATCCAGAAAATATATAAGTACAGGCCACCTTCAATACACGAATTGACCCACACGACTATCTGCTGGATTCAGTTGAGAAAATGGATCCTTTGGGGAGGGGGAAGGAGCCAAGATGGTCGGTTGAATGGATGCATCTCCACGTTGATCTCAGCTACCGCAGTCTAACCCCCTCGGCTGTAGTTCGCAAATCCCCATGCAGCAGTCGCCGGAGACTGTAGGGGTGCTGGGGGTTTAGCTGCGCAGTTCCCCCCCTGTTCCACATTAACAAGGACAACGGCTGCTCTCAATTGAACGATCGGTGCAGGCTGGGGCATGGTCCTCCTGGAGGCAGCTGGCTGCCCTGCGACGAGGCAGTCAGCCGTTGCCCTGGCCTTACATTTGCTGAGAGGCCGAAGAGGAGCAACGATGGTGGGCACAATCCGCATCATACGAGGTGCCGCTCCTTATTGGGACGGCATGAGTGCCACAGGAAAAGCCCTGGTTGGAGCTCTGCTGAGACGGCGCTGGTTGCTGCTGTGGCTGGAGGACAAATGGGCGATGGCCGAGGAGAGAAGTTGGTGAACTGGCCTACCTTGGGTGCGCAGTATACCCTGTGGCTGCTAAACTCTGCTGGGCTCAATGGGGCTTTTGGAGTGTGCAGCGCCATGTGGCTTTGTGGCCAGGCCCAGCAGCCCGCTTGCCTCTATGCACTGATGTGGAACCTGGAGCGATTTGGAGGGGTGCTGGGTCCCATGCTGACACCATGAGTGGCTGCGATTTCACTGATCTGAGACTCCTGAGAGTGACATGGGCTGCAGAGAAGGGAAGGGGGCCCATTAGGAGTGGTTGAGCACATATGCCACAGCGTGGTAAGAGTGCTGCACAGCCGAAACCGCCACATGCCAAAAGCCCCATTGAGGACAGTTTTGCTAAAATGTCCCAAAACAAACACACACAGCTGCCTGTGGGGGAAGAGCTGGCCATTCCCGCCCCTCCCTGCAGCCCACCACGGCAGTCATGAAACCACTGATACTCGAGAACAATCCGGCCATAAAGGAAAAGATTGATAGGGTCTCATCATTGGTGGCAGTGCTGAGGCAGGATATGGACAACCTCTAGGAGCCGACAGCAACTGCTGAACACCATGGTGTATGGTTACTCAGAGCGCCTGTGAGAGGTGGAACTGCAACTTAAGTCCTAGGAGGGCAAATTCACTGATCTGCAAGACAGATCTTGTAGGAATAACATCAGCATCTCAGATGATCTGAAGGGGATAAATTCTCATCCCCTGGAGGCATATCTGGATTCTGAAGGACCAGGCAGTGACTGAGGTGGACCAGGTGCACAGGACCTCGGGCAGGAGGTCCCCCTGGAGTACCACCCAGGATGATCATGACTGGAATACAAAGATATCATGACAAGATGCGCATCCTCATGGAGGCAGGGAAACAAGGAACTGTTGAGCACAGTGGGAACCAGATCTCCTTTTACCCTGATTATGAATTGGCAATGAAAAAAAAGTGACACAACCTGTCAGACTACATATCAATGTACAGGGCAAGCAACACTTTTTTAAAAGACCTGAAGAAGCAATGCAATACATCGAAAAAATGAATATGCCCAAGTAGTTTATGTATGCTTGGGGTTGGGTCGATGGAGTGGGCGGGTGGTTGAGATCTGATTTGCAAATTTATGTAGGCCTGAGCACAGGGGACACATATATACCTGACCCTAGTATGGATGGCACAAGCTAGTTATGATACCCAATGAAAGAGTGGCATCAGAGGTTGAGATGCATCAATTAGGGACAACTTTTAGTAATGTACCCTGGAGTCCCCTACAGGAACAAGGGCAAATCACCCACATCTTGGGTTGGTGGGTTGTTCGAGAGTGGACAGGTACGACAGGTACTGAGTGTGTAGGCTGAGGTGGGAAGGGAACATGGGTGGGGGGTTACCTTGGAAACACAGTGGATTGGGCACTCACTACCACAGAACACAGGAGGTAACACACCACAAATCACCAGATGCCAGAACATAACATGGCATGCTCCAGACTGGGGTTAAAGGCTCTATCGTTAATTGTCAAAGGCATTAACAATCCCATAACAAGACATCTGATCTGGTCCCACTTGAAGCGTCAACAGGCCCAAATAATCATGCTTCAAGAAACTCATATGACCCCTAGTGAGCTTTCCAAATTGGACACCACGTTGGTGGGGGCACAATATGCAAGCTTTTCGAAATCAGCTTGAGGTGTATTGATGTGGATGGCAGCCTTGGTCCCCTTTAGAACTTTAAAAACCCTCATTGATCTCAATGGTAAGTATGTAGAAGCGTTAGGAGATCTCTGGGGATTCCCTGTTGCTATTAAACACTTATGCTCCCAACACAGACCCCCCCCCCAACGTTTTTGAGTACATTATAACTTTATTGACCCCTTGCTGACAGCAAAAAACTATGGATGGGGGACTTCAATTGAAAACTGGATAGACATTTAGGTGCATAACGACCCCTGAGCTGATCATTCTATACAAAGTTATGCAGGTGGTTGACTAGACTGAGGTATAGCACTCTAAACACAGGGACAGGAGGTGGTAATCCTTCTGCTCCTGCCACACAACACATTATCCTGCATTGATTTTGCTACGGGAACCACACGGCAGGCGTAAGCTGTGCTCAATCTTTAGATGACTCTGTGTCATGCACCACTGTTGTAGAATTTGCAGGTGAGATGTTCACCCTCCCTAGATATCACTGGAAATTTCTGATGGTGGCTCTGCAGGACGCCCTATACAGGGAAAGAATCAGGGCTGCAATACAGGATTATTTTCAAGTCAATAAAGGATCTGCAACATCGACAGGGGCTTTGTTGGTGTTTAAAGCTACTATATGAGGGGGGTGTAGGTTTAACATATGGAGTCATAAAATCACTGAAAATCATTGATGGGCACAGTTTGTGTGCTGGGTCAACAGGTTGCAAGCAGGAATGCAGACTGAGATGAACAAAATGAGGAACTAAACATCTTGAAGATGCTAGGGAATGCCTAAGCAAGCATGACTATAAAACTCGTGAACCTCAGTATGAACAGTGGGGTTAGTCTGGAAGATTATTGGCATGTTTGGTTAATTGAGAGAAAGGAAATAGGGCAGTTGCAGCTATACATAATCAGGATGACTGGGTGACCTCAGATCAGGAGTCTAGACTCCAATTCTTTGAGGGCTTTTACTCCTCCCTCTATGATGATCAATTGAGGGAAGACTTTAGGGCCATCAAATGTCTTCTTACTGAGGCCTATCTACTGCAACTAACCCCTGGCCTAAGGGAGATTTTAGAATTACCTCTCACAGGGCGCGTTGGTTGGTCCATTAGGAATTTCGGTACAGGGAAGGCCCCTGCGAGTGATGGGTTTCCCACAGAATTGTACTGAGAATTTATGGATCTGCTGGCCGACACACTCCTGGATATGCTTAATTAAACAAAAACAGTGGGGATACTTCAAGCTATGCTACCTGAGGCACATATAATTGTACTCCCAAAAGCTGGGAAGCACCCACTGTCAGTTAGTCATATAGACCACTCTCAATGATAAATGCAGATGTGAAAATTCTGGGGAAAATCCTAGTGTGCAGACTGGCTAAACAAGTGGAGACCCTGATATACTCTGACCAGGCAGGAGTCGGTGGGTGGGTGAACGACCACAACCAACATACGTAAAGCCCTACTGATCATGGAACACGTCACTCACACATGAGAAAAGTGTGCAATGGCCAGTTTGGATGCACACAAAGCCATCAATATGGTTAATTGGGCATATATGAAATGGTGAATCTACTGGTATGACTTGGGGGTGGGGTCCTACAATGGGCTTTTCTCCTATACCAGGAGATTACATGGATAACAGTGGGTCGCCAGCTGTCTTTCGGCTGGAGTATCTGCAGGGGAACCCAACAAGGATGTCCCCTGTTGCCTCTGACTTTCATGTTGACTATTGAACTTTTGGCACAATGGATGCGGCACAGACATATGAATGATGAGGTCTCTCTAGGGGGGCTGGTGTAACATAATGATGCTCTATGCAGATGACATTCTGTTGAGCATGCGGGATCCTCAGTAGTTATGGCTCGCCATAGTACACACTCTGAAGGAGGTGGGGAAGCTGTCTGGATTTAGGTTCAACAAGACTAAAACTATCCTCTGTCCGCTGAATGGTTCAGAGGAGGGTGATACCTCCATGATACTGCTGCAATTGGTAATGGTACCAATTCATTACCTGCTCATCAAGCATATAATGTAGAAACATTATTACAAAACCTGTAGTCTTCCATCTCCACATTGTTATCATTTTCCAGGTCTCTCGTGGGTGGCATTGAGCAAGATGATAATCCTACCAAGGTTTTTTTTATGTGCTGGCCCATATTCCCATGCTGATCGTGGAGCAGTGCTTGAGATTATTATACTGGGGAAACAGTAGGACAAAGATAGCACAGGAGATGCTTAAACTCCCATGGGAGAGAGGGGGAATGCTGGCTCCTAACTTCAGAGCATATTATTATAAAACACAATTGGAATATGTAGTCCCCTGACTAGTCCAGGAGAGGAGGGATCCAGTGTGTGACACACTTGACATACTGTTGGCATCTGTTGTCTACTCTACTCTGTTAAGAGAAAACACTTAAAACCACACCATCACACATTCAGACACTGGTTACAGTGTGGAACAGGTCGACCAAGACAAAGGATCATAAATGTATGTATTTACCTCGGCTAGTGCCTTGGAGAACAATGCTCTGTCAGAACTTACCTCGATGTATGGGAGAGGTAATGCAGTGGGGTATGCCAATACCACTGGGAGGTCTATATGAGAAGGGGAGATTCACTGGATTTCCCTGCTTCTGCGAGAAAAGGGAGTTGCCAGCCACAGCCTTCTTATTTTATACCAGTCTGGCAGCCACAGTACAAACAACATGGCACAAGTTTTCCGGGAAGCTGAAACATATAGGGTAAATCAAGTGCTGGCAATTCTGGTAGAGGGAGGGAGGCTAGTTTCCACTCTGTAGAAGGTATTACTTCTACAGGAGGACAAGCATATGCTGCATCTAAAAGCAATGTGGCAGGGGGACCTGGGGCAGGAATTACAAGACACACAGTGGTGCAAAGTTCTTGATAATTGCAAATCGATCAAAGATAATGCACACTTGAAACCTATACACTACAAGCAAATACATTAAACATGTCTGCTAGACCTGGCATCTTTTGGCGAGTTTCCTCTAACTTTTTGCCTTCTGACCTTCTGTTTTTATGGTATACTGTACTTTGTTTTGGCTGGCTTATTGTCTCTGTGCACTTTACCAGTGCTAAAGTGCAAGTGCTCCCTGTGTAAATTGTATTGGTGATTGTAGCTTAACCCTGATTGGTATATTTGATTTTCTAGTAAGTCCGTAGTAAAGTGCACCATATGTGCCCAGGGCCTGTAAATCAAATGCTAGTAGTGGGCCTTCAGCACTGATTGTGCCACCCACATGAGTAGCCTGTAACCATGTCTCAGACTGTCACTGCAGTGTCTGTGTGTGCAGTTTTAAACTGCCAATTCGACCTGACAAGTGCACCCACTTGCCAGGCCCACACATCCCTTTTTACTACTTGTAAGTCACCCCTAAGTAGGCCCTAGGTAGCCCTATGGGTTGGGTGCAGTGTATCTAAGAGGTAGGACATGTACTGGTGTGTTTTACATATCCTGATAGTGAAATACTGCCAAATTCATTTTCCTCTAGTGCAAGGCCTATCTCTCCCATAGGTTAACATGAGGACTGCCTTTTAATAATCTCTTAAGTGCTGTTCCCATTGGGAGCAGATAGATATATGGAGTTTGGGATCTCTGAACTCACAATGTAAAAATACATCTTTTGGTAGAGTTGTTTTTTAGATTGTCTGTTTGAAAATGCCACTTTTAGAAAGTGGGCATTTTCTTGCTTAACCATTCTGTGCCTCTGCCTGCCTGTGGAATCCACGTCTGAGTCAGACTGACAGTTGGGCTGTTTGTGAATTCCCTCTAGACAGTGACACAAAGGGAGCCGATGTGTGTTCCGCATATCCTGATCTTTCTGGGCTAGAGTGGGGAGGGAGGAGCTGACACCTGCTCCTGCACCTGAAAGGCCTGTGCCTGTCCTCACACAATGCAGTCTCCAACCCTTTGGGGTGTGTCTGGGGCCAGGCCTGGGCAAGGCAGGATCTTGTGAACAACAGAAACTTTCCTTTGAAGTTTGCCTACTTCAAAGGCAGAAATGAGTATAAGTAGTGGACCCAAAACCCCAGACTTTTAGAACACTTCTGGATCAAGAGGAACCTCTTTCAAGGAGAAGAGCTGGAAGAGGAGTACTGCACCTTTGCTGTGTGCACTTTGCTGAGTTGGCCTGCAGTTGCTGCTTCTGCCCTAAAGAGGACAAAGACTTAACTTTGCTGTGTATCCTGCTTAGTAAGTTTCTCCACAGCCCTGAAGTAGAGCTTGCCTCCTGTTGAAAGCCTCAGGGATATCAAATGCTACAGGTTCATCTGCCTACAACATTGGGAACTGTGTGTTTTGTGCTGCAGCAGAAGAAAAACCACCATGATGCTGTCAACAACGCCGCTGCCTGCACCGTGACCTGACACCACCACCCGGAGCTGTGCCCCACTTCACACCACAACCCTGGTCGTACCAACGCTGCCACCTGACACTGTCACCGAGCTGTTGCCTGCACTATGACCAGTGGGCCCTGCACTCCGCATCACCTTGCTCACACCACAGCCCTGGTATCCCCGTCGACGATGCACTACGCTGACACTGACGCTGCTACCTGCCCGGTGGCCTGAGGACACCGCTCATGAGGTACATGAAACACCATCCCATCCCACACCGCAGCCCAGGTCCACTGATGCCTGCGCCATTGGCTCTAGCATTGTCAGATGCCCCTGCCTACACCGCGACCCGTGGGCATTGCGCAGAGCCGCCCTGTGTTTTACTGCCACCTTGGGCCTGCTGACGACATTGCTTCAGCCACGATGAGTCCACTGCTTGTGACCTGGAGACACCGCACATTGCATCACCCTGCTTCACAACGCAGCCATGTGCTCATCTACGCCACCGGGTGCCATCAACCAGCCATTGCCTACACTGTGACCTGTGGGCACTGCACGTCACACTGTCCTACTTCGCACTGCAGCCCCGACACCCTCAACACCAGTGGTCCTGACTTCGTCATCAGCCTGGAGTTCCATCTGCAATGCATGACTTCAAGGGCCCGACGACACCCTGCAGCAATCTCCGGAACTGATGCCCGCCAGCGATGCCACGCTCCGGATCTCATCGCGAGGATCACGAAGCCCTAGATTTCCAAGGTATTGTTTGTGGGTCTTCCCGACATTGTAGCTGGCCTGCGACCTGCAGTCAGCCTGAACTGTTGGATTTGTTTTCATGACGACATGATAGCCCCAGATGAAGCTATCGACTTCAAGGAACTATATTTGTAAGTTAATTCTTGCAAAATTCATATTTTTAATACTGTATGTTGGATTTTATCTCATTTTTATCTTGTTTTACACAGATAAATATTGGCTTTTTTTCGAAAACTGGTGTGGTGTCTTTTTATGGTGTTTTCACTACACTGTGTGTTATGTGCAAATGCTTTAGACATTGATTCTGAGATAAGCCTAACTGCAGGGGTTATCTGAGCTGGTTATCTCCCTTATCCCGACTAGAGTGAAAGTCCCAACTTAGAAAGAGTGTAAACTGACTGCCAACTAGAGACCTCATTTCTAACAAAGTCACTCCAGTACTACTGCACAAAATAAGCTCAGATAATTCTTAGACGTGCCCCAGATATAAAACATTAACAAGCATGTATGCACACATGTGGTGGGAATGTGCCATAGTGCAACAGTTTTGGTGAGATATGACCACAAAGCTGGGGGCTCTGAACAGCATTCCTGTGCGATGTGAGCTGTATGTGCTTGTTAGGTTAGCTCACTAAGACGAAAACGAATAAGCGGTCTGTTAAAATAATAACACTGGGGCTGATTGTTGCGAAAAAGTGTATGGCGGTTAGATGGAAATGGGTGGTGCCCCTGATGATGAAACAATGGGAGAAAAAGATGCTGAATCACAGTGGAGTGTGGGGTTCACAGGAAACTGCAGCAGGGCAGAATGGACAACCATGAGGGCTTGCTTGAATTGGACTTGATAGAGATCGAATTAGAACAAGCTCAGCAGTACACAAGTATATCAGACAGACGTATCCATGGAGGTGTAAGGTGATTAAATGTTTTGCACACAAATACATGGTTAATAAATGGTGGAATGAAGCCTAACCACAAGGAGGGATCAAGTGGGGTGGGATATGTCTGTTGTCTTCCAGTTTGTGGATGTTGTTATTCTTATTGATTGAAACTCAAAAGAAACATAGATGTTATTCTTATTGCTTGAAACTCATTAAAACAGATGTAAAAACAAGAAAAGGGATATGTTGGAAATGACCCTTTCTGCAGGGTTATCCCCAAACTTTTTGCATTTCTCCTTCTATTTTTCTGACCCTCCTTTTGTTGGCTTTCGTACTCTGGGGATTTCACCACTGCTAATCAGTGTTAAAGTGCATGTGCTCTCTCCCTTAAAACTTGGTATAGTTGGCTTACACATGTTTGGCTTATTTAATTTACCTCGAAGTCCTTTGTAAAGTGGTATACCATATACTCAGGGCCTGTAAATTAAATTCTACTAGTGGGCCTGCAGCGCTGATTGCACCACCCACAGGTCTGCCACTGCAGTGCCTGTGTGTGCATTTTACTGCCACCTTGACTTGGCAAGTCAAACTACTTGCCAAGGCCTAAGATCATTTTTACTACACCTAAGTCACCCCTAAGGTAGGCCCTAGATAGCCCTCTGGGCGGCAGAATGCCGTGTTTGTAAAAGGTAGGACATATATTTTTGTGTACTACATGTCCTAGTAGTGACAAACAGCCTATTTCATTTTTCACTACTGTGAGTTCTGCTCCTCTCATTAGTTTGCATTGGGAATTGGCTTATATTTGTCTAAGTGGCAATTTCTAATCTGTACGGAGTAGTGTGGGCATGTTTGGTATGTTTGGAATGGTAGTGAGAAATCCTGCTTACTGGTGTAGATAGATTTTACATTACTATTTTAGAAATGCCACTTTTAGAAAGTGGGCATTTCTCTGTGTTTATAACTCTAGTGCATTCCAGACTGACTCCAATCCATGTCTGGGGCAGAGTGATAGTTCCACTTGGTGCATACTTTCCAGACAGCCATCAAACAGGAGGGGCTGTGTGTAACAGAAGAGACATCTGCATACTGATAGTCTTCCTGGGCTGGGGAGAGGGAGGTTGTTCACACCTTACATGTGAATAGGTTGTGTCCTGCCCTCACACAATGGGCTGATTACCCTCTACCTATGTCTAGAGACAGGGCTGGGTGAAAAGGTGTTGTGCTTCACTTAAAATGGTTCTTTAGAAGATACCCCTCCAGACAAAGGCATTTTTGGAGTATAAATACCAGGGATCTCACCCCATGATTTTCAAAGTACTTTTGGAACTGGGACCGAACCTCTGTCCGAAGGACTGCTGGATTGCTGGACTGCTCTTCCTATAGTTGCCCTGCCACCTGTTGCTGCTGGGGGGCATAAAGTACACCCTGGATTGCTTTTCTGCTGGTTGCCCTGATGCCAGCCTGCTCTCTGACTCTGAACTACCTAGGCACTGTTGGACTGCCAGGAGGAACTGCCATCAATGGCCTTATTGTGCTGGCCTACTTGCCCACTGCTGTTCCCTCCTGTGTTCTCCCAGCAGTAGGGTGACCAGATTTTGAGGAGCAAAAACCGGGACAGGTCAGACATAAAAGATGGACTAAAGACTCTACACTCAATTTTATATCTGGCATGTTCCGTTTTTTGGCGTAGCTTTGTGAATGTGTGCCTATATATGTGTGTGCATATATATATATATATATATATATATATATATATATATATATATATATATATTTACACACACACTCATTTACAAGACTACACATATAAAAATAGCTATGGCTTGACCTCCCACCCTGCACCCCCAACCCGCCCCACCCACCTCTCTCTGCTCCCAACTCCCTCTCTCTGCTGGGAGCAGACCTGGGGATTTTGTTGCCTGAGAGTAACAGATAAATTACTTTAATTATTGCATACTTTGGGTCCCTTAAAGGAGAACTTACCTTTAACTTACTTCCCTAGATAATCTGACCTTTGTCCCAAAAACCGGGACATTTGTTTAAAATTAAGGGAAGCGTCGGGACTGGGACAGTCCTCTAAAAAACGGGACTGTCCAGGGAAATCCGGGACATCTAGTCACCCTACCCAGGGGCCAGCGTAAGATCACTGGTATTGAACTGCTACCCCTGGCCCTGCAAATATAGCATCCGGGGAGCACTATATTGTCTGCATGTGCTTGAAAGTAGCGCATGGAGAGAGCTTCATCTGGTTGTACATTTTTAGAGCCACACTAGCGCTTCATGAGGGCTTTATACGTTTACCCCCTGTTTTTAAGAACTAAGCACATGGTGAGTGCTTTTATCCCTACCCCAGCGCGCGGAGAGTGTTTTGCCCTGGTGCGGCAGGACCCCGAGTGACGATCGTGCCCCGCCTTTCCTCACGAGGAGAAAGTCGCCGCAGGTCCTAGAGGAATCCCAGGAGGAAGCGTGAAATCAGAGCAGAGGAACTCCGTTGTCATCAGCCAGCTGGCGGGGCTTGGCAGCCCAAGGAAGACGCCACTAGCCGCCGCTTGTCCCCGAGCCCCTCCGTGCATCAGAGGACATTACGCCTGGGCCAGAAGAGACCTCAGGGCACCCACAAAGGTACTGGATTGGGCAGTTGCACCACGTGGTCGCGGACAGCTGCTGTCAGGATTTGAGCGCAGAGACTGACTAAGGTCTCCATGTTGTGGCCCCCCTTGGTCTGCACATACCTTGGGGGGCATTCATTGATCTTCGCCTTACAGGGTGAGATCTTGACGGTTGCCACAGTTTCGTGCCTGGAGGAAATCCCTTCTACTTTTCATATTACGCGTGATAAACACGCAGGAGCCTCTGAACCCCTTCTTGTATTTTAATTACGCTACTGCTGATAGTGGGTGCACCGGCCTTCTGTGCCCCCCACGTTTCCTTACCTAATTACCGACTAAATCCTAATAGAAGCACAGTAGCGCGGTGCTTTCTTTTTTGTAAGGTGACACTCAGTGATTTATTTGTTTTAGTTAAGTATGGTGATTCCTGTGCGCTCCTGCCAATAACCAAATGGTTGCATTTCATGCCCTGGCGTTCAAATATATGATATGTTGATTCTTACAGTGTCATGAAAATGAGCATTCTTTCAGGGTGGCATAATATGCACTGTGTCATTGATTCATGCACATCTTCACAACCTACTACATTTCTTGGCCTGAGGTTATGATGTATGTTATTGTGGTCCTTGCATTGTCAGGATAATGCATACGTATTTGCATAAGACGCCCAGTAGTTCTAACGATTGATGTTTTTGTTTATGTTAAAATATACACAATATACTATGTTTCTATATATGCTCCTGTGTGGAGTCTCTTTTTTGGTGTATTTATTGTGGCACTGGTGTGAGTTTGTTGCGCAAACCCTATACACATTACCTCTGGGGATAAGCCTGACCACTCTGTGCCAAGCTACCGGGGGTGAGCACAAGTCTTTGGTGGGTACCTGACTTTTCCTGACCAGAGTGGTCGTTTCTACCTGGCTGAGGTGCCCACCCTACCCGGCCAGAAACACATTTCTAACAGGATCGCTGGTGGATTTAAGCATTCACAGTGCAAGCTAACAACCGATGCCTAATTTGTGTCTGTGGGGACAGGTGGTGGGCGCTGGCAATCGTTTGTGGGGACTCAGATCTATTTTGCATCAACAGATTTTGACCTGGAGCACAACAGAGAAAGGTACAAAAGAAAAAAATAAGGATGAAGAGAAAAATACAAAAAACAGTGTCAAAGGGATAAAGCTAAGATTAAAAACAACCTGCAAGCATTAGGTAAAGAGATAGGGAATCTAGTATGGTGGATGAAAGAGACATGAGTTTGGATAAGACAAGGTAGCCGCAGCATTCACGACTCCGGCATTTGGCAGCAGCGGTGGCTCTTAAGTAAATCTGAAGGGGTCTCTGTACTAAATTTTATTCTTATAAATTAAGCACTGATAATAATATCAACTAGCATGTTCTTGAAACACAGCTATTCTGATATGTGCTGGTTTATAGCTGGGTCATCCATGCACTTCCACCACCTATTATGTAATGTTATCTGGTGTTGGTATACAAGGCAACTGTCAGTGTTGTGGCATCAGACCTCTTTTATCTAGTCTGTCGCGAATCAGACGTAAAGTTGAGTCTGCATGTGTGGTGGATGAGATTCATGGGTAGAGGGACATTCAACGTGGGAAGAGTGGAGTGGCAGAAATGTGAATGAAACTAGTGTGCCTGTGCCACAGAAAGGAGTATTATTTTGCTTTTAGCTGCTTTTCTTCCCACGCCTAGTGAGGTTTCCACAAGTCCACGTTTGGGAATGAGGACTCTTCTGTGAAATGGATTTAGAGTAAAGAACTGAGTGGGTCAGCGCTGCAGAAGGGCAGAAGCCTTCATGTAAGAGCTCTCCAAAAAGTGAGGCGGACCTGTAATTTCATGAAACAAACCCAGGAAGGGCCCAATGGCTAGAGGTGACTGTGCACATTATAGATCAAAGCAACATAACACAAGGTGTCTTCCATTTAACAAAGTACTTGATGACTTGACAAGCATGCCGAAATCTCACACTTTGTAAGAAATTACCTCTTTTGAAATGTTTTGTGTACTTGAATTATGAAAATGGCCTCTGATTTTCCTGTCAGATCAGGACGTAAGGCAGGCCCCTGTGGTGCAACGGGGCCCAACCCTTTAGGGGCCCTTCAACCCTAAGATGGGCTCCATTTAGCCTAAGACCAATATCTGTGAGATAGGGGGCTAAGGAGCACCTCTTCACATTTTGCAGGGAGCTACCGTCATTTTGCGTTAAGACACTGGCTCAAATGTATGCACATAGCCATCCTCTGCGTGAGCTATTCAAAAATACAATAGAGGGAAGTAGACCTGCCAGATCACTTTCAAGCTAACAAGAGGAGCATAAGCCACCCCTTCTTAAATAAACAGTACACACACAACAAGCAATTATATCGTTTGGGGCTTTTTACACCCTAACCTAGTGCAGAAAATATGGAGTAGCATTGTCATAGTTGTAATACAGACACTAGCAAAGCTGAAAGAAATCAAACAAAGTTTAAAAACTCCAAACTTTATTGTTCACTAGTGAGAATCCTAGCATACATTTGATCTCAGATATGCACAGTTATGTAAAACGTTCCCTGTGCACCTTGGTGCAGCCTACATCATTGGGCCTCTGGCAGAAAATATCCTTGGTACAGGCATTGATCACAGGCATGTAGATGGTCCGCTTCTTCCTTCCTTCTGCAAGTGAAAATGTTGTATATTTCTATGTCTGGTTATCGTGGTTACCTGACAAGAATGGCATGGAAACCACTCCTCCCATGGATTTCTAATAAGAACGCAGGCCCTCATTACGAGGCTGGCGGTCATGAGACCGCCAGCCTTGCCGTGGCAATCCCACCACCTCGGAGCCGGTGGTATGGACCGCCACATTACAAGCAGTGGGGCTTGGCAGATGCCAAGCCTCCACAACCCCTCCTGGCCCGCTGGTGCGGTTGCACTGCCACGGCCGGCGGGGAGCACCTCCAACCCGGCGGCAGGCCTCAGCCTGCCATCCGGATTACGAGGTTGCACACCGCCAGGCTTTCCGTGGTGGTCACCCCGCCACGTAAAGCCTGGCGGTCACGCACCCGGCGACAGGAATCTTCATTCCTGTCGCCACCACACACACACAAACACACACGTCCTCACACATGCACACATCCCTTCCTCCTGTCCACACAGGCACCCTCCACCCCTTCACGCACCTGTGCATTCACATACTCACCCATTCAGCATACGCATACATGCACGCAGACGCCCCCACTCACCCACATTCATCCATACAGGCACCCGCATACACACACACATACACCCTCACAGACATACACATACACACGCACGCATTCAGCACCCCCTCCTCAAACATGCACACATGCACCCATTGGAAAGGACGCTAACAGGGCGGGGGAGGTGTAGGGGAAACCAGGGCTTGTGTGCCAAATTATGGCGCTACACTGTTCAGAGGCAGAAAAACTGCCTCTAAGCAATGTAGCGCCATTTTCTGGCACACAAGCCCCGTGGACATGGCTCCTGTCTTAGCAAAGACAGAAGCCATGCCCACCACCCCAATGGCCATGCCCAGGGGACAAATGTCCCCTGGGCATGGCCATTGGGGCCAGCGCCATGCAGGTGGCACCAAGTCAGGGCCCCCGAGAGGGGGAAAAAAAAGTATACGCACCGGGACTTACCTGGGAAGGGTCCCCTCTCCTTAGATGTCCTCCTGGTGTGGGTGGGGGTGTCCCTGGGGCCAGGGAAGGTCACCTATGGGCACTTTCCATGGTTTCTGACCAAGAAATATGCCTACAGGTCCCCTTACGCCTGCCCATACCCAGGCGTTAAATAATGGCGCTAAGCAAGCTTAGAGCCATTATTTAGGGCCCCCATCCCCCTGTGCGGGATTTTAGTACGGGGGGATAAATATGGCGCAAAGACCATATCATCCTTTTCTGGACGGGAACACCTACCTTGCATCTCATTGACGCAAGGTAGGTGTGCACGTCCAGAAAACAACGTTAACTCCATAACTCTGGCGCAAGACGTGTCTAGCGCCAAAGTATAAATATGGAGTTAGGTTTGCGCTAAATTAACGTTAAAAAAAATGACGCTAATTCAGCGCAAACCGAGTGTAAATATGGGCCTTAGTCTTTGAATTGCCCAGGGTAAGATTGTGGCTTATGATTTCCTGTTTCTTTCCACAGGTTTACTTCCTGCTTTGGGCTATAAAAAAGAGACTAGACTCAAGTGTTTGGGCTATAAAAGGAGACTAGACTCACGTGGCAATAGTGCTTGCTTGCCTGGAGCTTGCTCGATTCACTCTCCAGCTTCCCTGCTTATCCTGCTTGTTTCTACAAGCTTCCTTCCTCTGCTCATCCTATTGATCGGCCTGACTTGGTCGAAGGTTGTTTTACTGTATCCTGTTTTTTCCTTCCATTGTGCTGCACTTCTAGTCACATCTCTTGACTATCTGTAACAATTCTAGAGCATGAAGTTGCTTCAGGAAGTGTTCAGCCCTTTCTTCTTCTCAAGAGGCTTCAGCTGTCGTCTAAGAGACCTGCCCTTGACAGTAAGGCAGTTAGTAGGGGTAGTTAATGAGGCACTCTACCATAGTTAGTAAGGGCCTCTATCCTACATCATTGATGCAATCAGTGATTTCTTGGGCGAATCACTTCTCGTGGGTGGAGGGAGAGAAATCCGCACCACAAAAGTATAAGCTCCATTTAGACTTCTAGTAGTTGAACCCTCTCACATTTCGAAAGGGAGTGATGTTTGCAGATGAGATGGCATAGTGGAAGGAATTCTTCTGCTGGAGTCTTCTCTGGATTGCCACTTCGTCCAGACAACAAGGAGTTTGGCATTACCGGGCACCTCTGTGAACTTTTTACTATCAAATGGCCCATCATTCACTCCAATTTTTTCAGATGTTCGTTACTTATCCAGCTATATGTGCAGGCAGATCACACAAATGACATGTACATGCATCATGACAAGTCTACCGCTTTATGCCTGATATGGGACTGACCATGTCAAAGCACTGTTAGTTTCTCAGTCACTTAATTTGCCTTGACAGTGTCATTTCCCAATTCGTCTTTTCCAAATCAGCTAGAGCATCTCACTGCCTTTTGGTCTCCAGCACTATTTCACCTCAGTACAGGCTGAAGCTATCCTATATTAGAATGCTTTCCTTTCAAAAGATGCAGCCTAGAAGTTACCCTCGCGTCCTCTTCAAGAGGCAATAAAGCGCAGAAACAAAGGAAAGACTATGGAGCAGGTGGAGGCATTCAAGCCAATCAGAAATCTTAGGAGAGATAGAGTACATTTTTACGATAAAAGGTTTTTAAGGTGAAACCACCACAGCATCAAAATTCATGCGTTTACATATGCAATTGACTAGAAAATGTACCGCGGCGATCATTTACAGTGTGGTGCGCTGTCTGTAGTGTGACTGGGGTGATCCTACATCTAAAAACAAAGCTTCCATGTGGCAGAGAGACAAATGTTAACCACAGACAAATGATTCCAGGATATCGATTAAGAAAATAAACAGACTTCGCAGCTATGAAATATTTACTTCTTAAGGGAGTGCTCGTGCTCATGTGTTCATATAATGCAAGGATGTAAAAATAAAATACAGTGCTATCTTAGAAAACGGCAATAGAGCAAAGGCGATTGCATAGTTAATTGCACTGAGCATACATAGTTTCTAGAACAATAAGCCCATAAATCCGGGAAATTTCAACTTGCCGGTGTTTGTTGACTGGATTTTAGAGTTATATGTTTGCTGGGTCATCATCAGAACTAGAGATATTTGCCAATGCAGGAGCTATAAGCATGATTCAGTAAAGGCAGAGTAAATGTCCAGACTGATTCTAAAACGACGCGGCTCAGGTGAATTGATCTCTTGCTGAATGTCCTCCTTAATAGCCAGTAAATTGGCGTCTAGTGTGCATTCTCGAACTGACAACAGAAGCGGCCAAAGACATGTACCGCCATCTCAAGGACTGGACACAGATAATGCCATCGCCTCCAAAAGGCCAGCTGCTGCCATCCCACCATGACTATAGTGTGACACAAGGGTTAGCATTTTCTTTGACCCTGAAGTGGTTCTGACCTCATGGCAGGGGCACATTTGGAAAACAATCACAGCCACAGTGATGACCTGTCTGACCCTAAGTTGGAGGACTTACCTTAGAAAAAAATGTCTCGCCCTAGGAATTCCGTTCTAGCATATAAGGGACATTTGAGCATTTGCTTACTGTGCATGCTGGTTTCAGACAGTAACAAACATTTGCAATGCAATGGGTATCACGTTTCCTCGAGTTAGGGCTGTTAGCGTTGTAAACTTCTAAATAGAACTTTCTTGCCACACAAACTGAAAACAAAAAGTAAAACTGTTGACTTAAGCGAGCTGGTTCAAAGTGCCGCCGTGAGCGCAAAGAGAGAGACAAAAGGACAAAGAAGTTCGCTCGCAGTCAAAGTTATCGGCAAAAGTGCAATTATCCATATAACAGGGTCGATGGCCAAGGCGGTAACAAAACCGCCCTAAGGAGGGCCAAACAGTTACCAACGAACACAAAGGATTTTTGAACGGCAAGCCCATGAACGAGTGACCATGATGGGCGTGCAGTGGGCGTGGTTAAAAGCCCAGACACATAAAACACATCAGAAAAGCAGCTCTTGCACGCTGCTATGCTCGACCTAAAAATGCATGTATGGAACATAGTGAAAGAGGGTCCTACATATAAGCTCTTCTGGGACAAGAAACACTGAGGGGTAAATCACTGCTGAGAAAGCCGGCATTCCCTGTATCGAAACGAATGGGGGTCAGGGGAGGCAAGTCGACAGGACAGCGACAATTTTGGCAGCTGTTCCATTCTTGCCCACCTCTAAATCAGGCCGTAGTTATTTGTAATTATGCTTGAAAGTTTAAATGCCCCTGTGTATTTTTTCTACCTTATGAGTTTAGGAAGACAGACAATTAAATCTCCCATCAGTGCACCAAAGATAAATTTCCTTGCACTCATTCAAATTTTAAATGCATTTTTAGCGTTAGCATGTTAGATGGATAAAGCTGTATTTAGATACCACAACACCTGTTTTTATTATCCCTAGCCCCAAATGAGAGTATGTGTTTTACCACCTTTTTAATTTTTAGAAAATAGCTATTTCTGGGTATGCCAACTAAAACCTTAGAAACATCTTATAAACGACGAATGTACGTTTGAAACAAGTAAACTTTGTTACAAGAGGAAAGGAATACATAACAAAGGCCAGCATTTTAATTGAAAAGAGATTATGTGGAAGACAGATTTTGGGATTGGTGTATTCCTTGACAGAGTGAGTGGTTGGTTGCTAGGAATACCCTGCAGGGAATAAAGATGTTGGGGGTTAGTAATTTTAAAAATGTGCTGCTGTATAGGGAAAGGTGGCTCCATATGTACTGTCTGCTTTGTAATTCTGTGTTTCTCACATGTGCTCTTTTCAGCATTAATTCACATTAGCAGTAGGCAGAATTCCTAGTACTGTGGGGTCCTAGTCGCTGGCTATATACAAGTGCCAGAAAATCAGGTAATTTCTTTTTGTCTTCCCAAAGTATGGCCGCTGTGTGAGACGTTAAGGCATAGGCAAAGTAGGCAATTGCATAGGATCCCCACCTTCCAAGTGGTCCCCTGGGAAAGTAAACAATCTATGTATCTAGCTTACTTCTGAATATTTCCTTATCTCAGCCTTTCTACCCTCTGCATCTGAGACTCAGGATTTTGGGGGCTATGGAAGTACGTTTTTATATGTTTTTGTGTGAGCCCAGGTATGAACGTTTTTGATGGCATCATTCTGGCTTCAGTTAGCAGAAAATGGGCAGTAAACCTATGAACACGGAGTCCCAACATAGATCTTGCCCGGGCCCCAAAGCTCCTTAAGGCGAGACTGTCACTATTTCTAGGTGCTACACTGGATTTTGGTTTCATGGTCTGAATCTGGTTTGGAACATAAGGTAATATATAAGGGAATAGCAGTAGGGAATGGAAAACATTTAAAAACTAGGAAGAAAGTGTTACATTGAAACAAATAGTAGGGACAATTCTTTCAAAGTCAGAAGAAGTGGCAAATCAAAGTCTTGCTGACTCACACAAGCAGCATATTCCAATTTGTTTAGCATATGCCTACGAGTGGTCATAATTTACAACTATCTGGCAAAATCACAGCATCCTCTCACTTAGTCTTATCGTTTCTCTACACAAACTATGTAAAAGAGTGGTATGGTGCCCCTTTCTAGACGTTCTACACCTTACACCTATAACATTCAGATGCACAGTAGATGCACCAATAAGCCTACAACTACGCATTGAGAAGAAATGTGTAATTTATGTATCCCGTGTGTGACCAACGTACATATAGCTCACCTTAGATGTGCACCTGGATCCCACTACCTGCATGCCAGCTGTGAGTAAGGTATGGCATATAGGTCATACCAGACTACCTTCTCGCCAAATGAAATTTCTAAATGCATAAGTAAAGATGGCATGCTGTTGACTATAACAAACTCTGCGTGGCTGAAAGCCACATGTATTTTTTATGTCGGATCTGTTGATAATTGGGTCATCCTTTGCTTCTTGCATATTTTATGTGTGGCTAACAGTCTGACGCTTCCTTTTCTAGTGTGCAGCTTTGTGGTTCACAAGCGGTGCCATGAATTCGTCACATTTGAATGTCCCGGCGCTGGGAAAGGCCCTCAGGCAGATGTAAGTACCTCTCCGTGATGCAGAGTTCTGGTGTCAGAGATTAATGGATGCATTGTAAGGTATGGAAAAGGCTCAAGGTCTAAATCGGGCCTCTACACTTCACTGGATTGTTGAATCCTCGGAGAATCACTAATCTACCCATATCATATGTCCCTATATTAATCCACCACTAATTCCTTTTGGGTTCCAGAGTAGCGTGCTACTCACCGAAAAGCGCTTCAACGCCTCGTCAGGGGTAGCAAGTGCTATATAAATACTATTACAATACAATACAATATCTTGGCTCCCTGCCCTTTTGTTCCTTAAGGGGTAGCTGGTATTTCCATTCTGTTTGTTTATTGTTTGTATAGCACACTGAACGATCTGATTGATTCTAGGCACTTGAGACTCTTCCATCCTGGCTATTCCATTTGTACACTGGTCCCCTTAAATAAGTACAAATTAAAACACCTTTGTCCTGAAGACTGACTCTATAGATTTTATTGACAGAACAGCTGTTGGGAGAAGCAGAATGGTGCATTTAGCATATGTGACATCATGACATGTGCTATTGTTATAACTGTGCCACTCTACCAGGAGAAAGAAAAAGCTATATTTATTTCACAACTATTTCAGATGTAGTTACAAACACACAAAATGCATTGTTTTAATAACGTGGGTGGAGGGTGGGGTAGACCATTAACATATTTTATGGACAAGTCAATGACGTTTTGCTTATCTAATGACCAAAGTACCAGTGGCGACCCCGCACTCTGGAACAAATCTCTTTGTATGAACTGTTTTTGATCAGGGACCAGGATAGTAGTTACATTCACTCGATTTGATTTAGTTTCATAACAGTATAACTGATTATGGGCCACATGTAGCAACTTTCAGATTTGCGACCCGCAAATTGTGAGTCAGAGCGACTCGCAATTTGCGAGTCGCAAATCCGAATGTTGGATGGTATTCCTGACACCATCTGTGATTCGCAAGGGGGTCGCAAATGCCCACCTCATGAATAATCATGGGGTGGGTCGCAATTTCCGACCCCCATGCGAATGGTGGCCCTCACAGGGATGGTGGCCTGCTGCGGACAGCAGTCCATCATGTCTGTGACTGCTTTTCAATAAAAGCTGTTTTTTTTTTGTAATGCAGCCCATTTTCCTTAAAGGAAAACGAGATGCATTACAAAAACAAAAAATGAAACGTTTTCGTTTCATTTTACCACTGCCTGCTCTGAAAAAATGTTTACAGTGACATTCACAACGGGGAAGGTGTCCCGTAGGGACCCCTTCCCTTTTGCGAATGGGTTACCACCCATTTGAAATGGGTGCAAAATGCGTTTGGTTTGCGACCGCGTTCGCAGTCACAAACCAATCCTACATTGCACTGCGACTAGCAATTAGAAACACCCCTTCCTACTTGCGAGTCGCAAACCCGTTTTGCGATTCGGTAACCAGGTTCCTGAATCGCAAAACGGGGTTTGTGCATTGCGATGTGCTTTTTGCACGTCGCAAACAGCAAAATATGCTGTTTACGACGAGCAAAAAGATAGCTAATGTTTCCCTGTATACTTTGTAATTGAGAAAAGAGTGCAATATTATATTCCTATATTTTTCCTTGCACACATTTTTGAAAGACCAGCCTACATATTTGCTAACCATACTACAAAAATAACTTTAGCAATTAAGAGAGAAATCTCTTCTGCAACATGGTTGTAATCACATAAAACAGTCTGGATCAAACACGATTTGTTGATGGGCAGAGGGCCGTTGCTAGAATATGGCTGCATTCATTTCGCAGTGTTTGACGCTGTTTGCTGGCTATGATTTGTCTTACACATAACCAGCTTTGCTGAGCCTAGCTAAGTGTGCCCTGCTGCCTGGCGGTTGGGGGCTCGGGCGGGACGGGGGGGCAGAGGAGGGAGGTGAAGGAGACTATGCCAGTCACATGACATCTGCCATTTTGAGAGCATGTTAGGGCAAGGCCTTTAGCTAATTTTTTAGCATTTATCTGGTGCACATGTATTCAATGTACACACCCTCCCTAGGGGTTCGGTGTACAGCTAACCACTGAGTAATGAAGTCATGCTCAAGTAGTGATCTTCTCAGTACTCCTGTATAAGGCTCTACTGTGCTACTTAGGTATTGATTTTTGTGCGTGAGTACAACAAACTTTTTTCTTTTTCATTGTACTCTAGCCTCTTGATGTTATTGTCCTTAGAGTAAGCTGAAGCACACTTTGAAGCAGCAAAAAATGATGGTGAAATGGTTAAATTAATCACAGTCACTGGTAATTACTCTGGCCACGTGTCAGTTCCTTTTTTGCCCACAATGCCACTCCAGACAGAGACTAGCCAAATGTAGGTCTTCAAACCAGACTTGGTCCCCATCATATGCTAAGAGTCCAGCCAGGACTGCCAGGCTATGTCCCTTCTAGATGAGACCACAAGCAACCCCAGACTGGAAGGAAGTTTAGTCAAATCACCTTCTTGAGGAGAGTTGTTGATAGAATAATGTCACTCTGTGAAAAGAGGGGTCTTTACAATTCTTTGGTGTGTGTGACAGATGGAGGAACACAAGTAGCTTGCTTCGGTGAAAACAGATCAGCACAGTAGCACGCCCTACTTCCATGGCCTTGCATGAAAGCTTCCATCTCTCTCTGTGGACCTCACTTTCAAGGGCAAATCCCTGCACCACATATTCCCTCATGTGGCTATCTTCATCTAACAGGGATCCATCCCTCCTGTGGGCATCTCTAGATATCCGGTTTCTGAGGTGAGGCATTCATTACAGGTTTTCTGATAATCCTAAATCGGGTGGAAACAGACGTTACAATTTAATAAAAGTTGGTGTAATGTATGGAAAGATATGCAGAATGAAGGGAACACCTGCAGAAAGATGTGCACAAATACTGTTTTATAAAGTTATTCTTCATTTAAATAGTTAAACCTGTCATAGTACTGGATTATTGCTCCCAGTAATTGGCGCACCCCATGATATAGGCAGGGCCACTGGAATTATGCAGCGTGGGAGTAAATTATGCATCATGAAAAGGCAAATTATGCAGCGTAATGCAGCACATTTTGTGATAGTAGTCTTCATTATTTTGACATGTTTATATTTTGTAACACTGGGCATTGTTTGCACCTCACTTTAACAACCACATATAGAAATAAGCAACAGAAAAGTGACCAGTCAACCTTTTCAAATGACCCTTCTTCTGCCGGGCATCACATGTCTCTGCATTTTTAGTAACTTTTAAACCGTTTGAGCTAGAAACATTATTTTTGTTAAAGACTGTATGTAGCAGATGATGGATTACGTGGCAAATGCGGCAAATCTATTTTATGCGGAAAATGACACAGCCGATTTAGGCAATTCCAAATAAAGGATTACTGTATCATTTGTTTTCTCTATGCCTTGTAACGAGGTCCTCATTGTTTAAACTGGGTTCATATTCTGGAGCTAGGGACTCTAAAATAACATTCTGCAGTGGCATAAGATAAGAAGAAACTCCTTTTTGCCTCCCTCTGCCGGCCGCATGGCTTCCTGCGCTCTGGCTCTTGTGAACATGGCCTATCTCTGTGAAAGCAGTTGTGGGACAAGTAGGCCATTTTCACAGAACTAACACCATGATGGATGCCACCGAATAATAAAGGCTTGCCGCTACTGAAGCTACATGTACCAAGTATGGGCTTAGGTGTGTGGTGGGAATGGGTGGGTGAAGATTTTATGTTGGCAAGTTCTCGTGGGAAACGTTTTTGCCGCGAACTTCACCTGCAGGTGGCAAAGTTATGTGATTGAGACACACTCTATACCATCATGAAGTGCCTAAACTGTGAACTTTGCACAAAAGTACTGGTGAAAATGTAAAGGTGGTCAACCCACAAATTACCAGGGAGAGTCGAGCCAGAGCAAAAGGTGTGGCTTGGCTCTTAAAACCCATGCACAGGCTGGGCCATGAACGTATTTGGCATGTAAATCATGCAACAAACATCAAGTAAACTGTATTTCTTTAACAAAGGAAGGCATTTCAACTGAGTACAGATTATATCACTGCATTGAGAGGCCTTTGTTAAGTGATCGTTTTTAAACATGAACTCCTGGCCCTATGGCCTGAGGACAAGGCTATTTGTCAACTAAGAGACAAGTTACCATTTGTGTGGCCTAAATTCCTGTCATATATGGAGTACCTTTATATCTTATTAAATCAAACAGAAGAGATTTTTGTACAGCAAACGTGATAAAGAAAAAAGAAAGCTCAGAGAAGTAAATTATTACCCTAGGATCACGCAATTTGGACAGGCGGATACCCTGAGATTGACCTCAGGTTTTCTGGTTTCACTTTGTACAATTCAGCCATTATATGGGGGTATCTCTCTCTTGTTTTATATTAAAAGTCACTTTTATGTCTTTAGTTATTGGTGCATGAAGTTAGAGCTTTTGTGGCAGGCAGGAGCCACCTGAGGAATCTGAGAGCTGGTATCTGGCTCGAGCATTCAATGGCTTGCCCATCTCTATGAGACTGTAATATGTAAGACCGTTGGTGATCAATGGCAGGTTACAGGTTTGTGGTCCGTCACCTGTAAGTGGTTTTGCTTTTTTGCATCTTAAACATAGTTAGAGAAACATAGTGCTAACTTTCCAAGTTCAACCAGCCAGCACAGAAAAATAAATTCTCCTACAAATAAAGATTGTAGGAAGCTGGCTATCTATGTTGTGTACCAATGTAAGGGACACAATGCTGATAGACCAGGTGACCCTTGTTGGTTTACAGGGGTTACAAATATAAGACTAAGTGCTCTTTTTTGTGGTAGTGTGGACGAGCAATTAGGTTCATCAGAAGGTGGTGCTAAGCATTTGTTGAACACACAGAACCGATAAATGAGAGACACACTCAAGAAGAAACACATGAACAATGTTTAGAAAAGTATAGATACTTTTTTATAGAATGTTTCAACACCAGAAACACTTCAAAGAAGGTAAGTACTGTTGCAGTGTATCAACTTTTGCAAGTAACAATTTTACTCAGATGCGCTTTTACGCGGTAAAGACTGAAAAGTACTTTTACGGCTATGGGGTACTACCAGTCGGTTCTGGGGGGTGCCATGTAGATCATTGGAGGTTACGGGGCGCAAGGTCACTAAAAACACAAGCAGTACAGTTTTACCTGCCCTGGGGCATCTGGCTGCAGTGATGCTGGTCGAGTCGGTGCCTTGCTCACTGCACGATTGGTGAAGAGGGATGAACCACCTAGAAATATACTGCAGAGGAGGACTTGGGGACAAGTCAGGGAACTCCAAATGGATGGCTTGGTCAGTAGGGGTCCTGAGAGTAGGGCACACTGTCAGTTGTTGTGAACCCAGGCCATGGAGCATGAGTACAGTGGGCTTTGGCCATCGGGTGCTCCTGCGTCAAGGTGCCCACTACTCTTGAGAGGACCTGCAAGAAGGAGACAAAAGAGGGCAGCTGGATCACTTTGGGTGCTGTCCTCTGCGATGCCGATGTTCCTTGATGGTTGGTCTCTGTTTGTGGCATTGGAGCCCGGACTGGACTTCAAACAAGCGTTGGTTGTTGCAAGGGGTCTGGTGCCCCAGGTGTTGATGCAAGATGGCTTCAGTGGGCCCTAGGCATCTTTTCACTTTGTGAGGAGGTGACCTCCACCTGGGTGACTGCGGAGTCCGTGAGCCTGGTGCTCAGCAGAACGGTGAGCCAGACGCTGCGGTTGGTGCCTGCAGGCTTCGGGGAAGTGGCTTCTCCACTTCAAGGGAGATGCTGATGGCTTGGTGAAGTGCTGGAGGCTCTCTGAGCCTTTTGGAGGATGCACAGCTGCAGGAAGAGTTGGGTTGTCATCATTGTCGGGACAGGAAGACAGGCAGGGTTTTGTGCCAAAGTCCACCAGCAGGCTGCAGTTCTCACTTCTTTGACTCTTCTTGGTCCTTCTTTTTTTGTAAGATGAATCTGTTCTTCTGGTGTCAGCGGGGCACCTAAATACTCAATTTAGGGGTATATAGGGGAGTGTAGGGTAGTTGCCAATGGGCAACTTACCTATGGGGTGACTACACCCCCTATATGACCACTTCCTGTGGGGAATAGGCATAACCCTGTCCAAGAATGCCTAATTCAACCAAAAACAGCATGGTGGAACTCGACTTCCTTTGTGACATCAGGCTGCCCACCTTAGGGGTGTGACTAGCCTGGTAGTGCAACACTCCTACTTGCAAAGCTAATTTCTCACCTTCCCTGGTGCCAAATGGGCCTCAGGGCAGGGGGTGGCAACTCCAAGGTCTGACGGAAGCTAGGGTTGCATATCAAAGACAGCCGGGACATTGAAGATTCACTGTCCATCCTGCTGGAGGAGGTGATAACACCTTCCTCCAGAGCAGGCATTGTTTCTGGCCTCTGAAAGTGTGGGCTCTGACCTCCAGGGGGTCAGAAACGTGTCTGTGGTGGCATGTGGTCAATACCAGTCAGTCAGCACACTAAGGGTCTGGTAGGTTTCAGGGGCATCTCTAAGCTGCCCTCTGGGTGCATGTCATAATAAATCCAGGACTGGCATCAGTATGGATTTATTAAGATGAGGTATTTGATACAAAACACCATATGTTTTAGTGAAGCCATTATGTAGCTGGGTTGACTTGTAATGACCATTGCTAGTGCATATCGGCTTCCCTGTTCACTTGCAATATCTAGTCATGGAACTAGACATCACAGGGGTACATCTGCTCATGCAGATATGCCCTCACATGTATTATAATGCACCATGCTGTAGGGCCCTTAAGGCCTGCTGTAGGGGTGACTTACAGATAAGACATGCAGTGACTTTGACATGGCACACATTGAGGGTGCCATGTTGTGTTTTCCCTCATGGCTAGCAGAATGACACGCAGTCTGCGATGGCAGGCTATATACATTTATATGAGGGTCCCTTAGGGTGGCACAATACATGCTGCAGCCCTTAGGGGCCCTCTTTAGTACCCATGCCCCATTTACTAGGGACTTACAGGGGTGCTAAAGTCCTGCCAATTGTTTTACAATAGAGTAGGCTGTTTTTAAGGGAAAGAACACTAGCTCTGGAGCCTGTTTAACGGGCTTCAGTGCACTGTTAGAGTCAAAAACCAGCATCCAGCAGTTCAAATGGGGGCAAAAAGTAGGGGGGCATCTCCAAAGAAGTCCAGTTTCCTGCAAAGATGCCTTATGATTGTGGTGGAAAGATTAGATTTGCAGGTGGAATCAAATATAGGATTCTCTGCAGCTATTGGTTGTTTTATCTTGAAATGGGGAATGATTTGATACATGTTTTTTCATGTGCTGTATTGTGTTTGGGAGCTTCCTTCTCTGGCTTGGATACCTGTAGGATTTCGTTTGCGGAATACTGGTACTGTCATGGAGGCAGCTACAAGTGAGCAGCAGATCAGGGGAGCCCTCCTGCTACTTCTGTAAGTGAATGTAACATGTAACATATGTGAAACTGAAGCAAAGTAAACATGTACCTGCCGTATTTTGTCATTAGTAAAAAATTACAGCTGGGGTATCTTCAGTATGCTCTAACCATCAATCTATTATTTTCCCAGCTGTATAGGGGAATTAGGCATTTCTCTTTGATAAGACATCCCCTACACTTCCCTCCATTCTCTTCCCTCTCCAGGGGCATAGGTTAGTCAGTGAGATTCAAGGGGTGTGAATCTCAAATTTACCAGCGAAAAAAGCAGTGGGCTGCAAGGTGGGGGGCTGAGATGACCAATGTTTGGACGGCCTGTTTCCAGTGGCAGTACTGATTTGTGTTAGGTGGGCCTATGTCTAGAGTGGCACAGTGGGTAAAAAACGATGTGCTGGAATGCTACCCAGAGGAATTGCCACTGGTTAGACTATTTGTAAGTAGTCAACCCATCAGCTTTTGGGTGTTTGATTGCAGGTAGTATGCCTAAAAGGTTGAGACTGGTACAGCTTTCTAAGCTTACTACTGCCAATTCGAAACGTAGTGAATTTGCACCCATTCAAGGAGTACTTCTATAGATGCAGATTATTCTTTCATAAACCACTCACTATGTATATTTAGGATCCTGATCCAAAAAAATGGAACAAGTTAGAACCTCGTAGTAAAATGGGAACAAGAAAAAATGCCACAGACATAGCAGACCCGACTCAGGGTCCACAGGCCCAACTACGTAAACTAGAATATATTTGAGGTGTATCACACCCTAAACTCCCCTGTTGAAGCTATGCCCCTGCCCACTGGGACTGATTGTTCTCAATGGGAACTCATGACTATGGATATATACAACACAATGACCTGGAGTCCAATGCCGTGGGGGTCACTTATTTTAAATGCATTTTCATTGCATGTACTCTTCTTCGTGTTTTGCTACAAGAAGTTTTGATGGCAGAGTTGGAAAATCAGTGCATGAAGGCATGGTTCCATGTTTCTAGTCCTCGCACGTTACAAATCATTTCATCAAGTGACTGACAGCCCCATGTACTAAGCCCAGTTGTAAACAGAGGAGGCTGAACAGGCAAATGAATAGGGCAGGCAGAACCAGAGCTAAGACATGGATCTGGCTCGGCTCCAAGAGTCTGAGCATCAGCCGAGCCATGAAAATGTTTGGCATGTATATCACGCAACAACCATAATGTAAAAATATGATACATTCTCTTCAAATTTAAAAAAGAGTATTTCTTCAACATGCAGTACCTCAGATTATATCACTGCTTTGATAGGTATTTATTAAAAGTGACAGTTTCAGAAACATTCATGGCTTATGACAATGCCATCAATGAACTAAGAGGAATGTCAGTAGTCATATAAAACCTAAACATATCCTGGATTCTCATTTTAGATGGAGCAAACTTAAAGTCTATTAAATCAAATATAAGAGTCACTTATACAGTGTACATCCTGAACTCAAGTATTTAAAAGTGTGCTCATGTGTGATTACAAAGAAAAAGTAGGCTCTGTGAAATACTGTATTTGCCCAGGATCCAATTAATTGTATAAACAGGCAAACTGGTATTGATTCAACACGCACACAACATACATTTAAAAGCATTTTTGCTTACCTCAGCTGCCAAGGAAGAGCATATTCACATTTCTATTACACTAATAGTGAATATATAGGGGGTCATTCTGACCCCGGCTGGCGGCGGAAGCCGCCGGCCTGGCTGGAACCGCCAGAATACCGCTGCGCGGTCAAAAGACCGCCGCGGGTATTCTGGATTTCCCGCTGGGCTGGCGGGCGACCCTTCCATGAGGATGCCGGCTCCGAATGGAGCCGGCGGAATGGAAGGGGTGCGACGGGTGCAGTTGCACCCGTCGCGATTTTCAGTGTCTGCATGGCAGGGGCCCCACGACACCCCATACCGCCATCCTGTGCCTGGCGGCCAAAACCGTTTCTGCTGTACCGCCGCGGTCAGAATGCCCAAGGGAGCACCACCAGCCTGTTGGCGGTGCTCCCGCGGTCGTTGGCCCTCGCGGATTTTACCGCCAGGGTCAGAATGACCCCCATAGTGTAATAAAAATTGACAGAAAATAAAAAGAGAGCGGAGCCTTAACTGATGTCCATAAGGACAAGATGCCACTGTGTTCCTGGCACTGAATTTGCCATCTCTGAAGCCAGGGGTCGCTAAGGCAGTGTCAGGGGTCGCACAGGGCAAGTCAGGGGTCGCTGACCCCTAAATGACATCCATGCAGATGGGTACCTCTCTGTCTCTCTCTCTCACTCTCTCTCTCTCTCTCTTTTTCTCTCTCTCTCTCTCTCTCATTTACATCAAAGGTCGCTGTTTTGTCATCATTCTAGGCACACAAAGAGATAAACTGACATATAGATAGCAGACCGGACTAAAAAAAAGTGCCCCCGTGATTCTTGTTGCACACTAAAAGTTTTGGAGTGATCTGTCAAGCGGGAGCCGACAAAAAAATGGGGGTCAAAAAGTTGCGTTTCTCATGTTAATTTCCTTAGGACTTTGAACATGACTACAGCCTGAACCACTGGACGGAATTACACCAAATTTGGCAGAAAACTATTTTTTGGTACTCAGCTTGTGCTTTAGCTTATATGGTGTGAATCCATTCAGTAGTTTTTGAGAAATTTAAGTAAATCCAAATTTGTATATCTCAGACTGCAACGACTTTGCGAATAATGACAAGCTGGTGGAGTACACTTCAATCAGGTAGTTTTGGCAGCTATCTTGGGACTCAACTTTAGCTGGGTCCCTCAAAAAAATGTGAAAAAAAGAAAAGGGGCCAGGGTAGGGACACCCTGACCCCTTAGCTCTGGTGCTGGGGCCCCAGAGGGACCACACCAAGGCAAAAAAAGCATTTTTTTAAAATAATGTCGCAAAATTTGTTTTAAAAATGTTTTTAAATGAAAGTGCCGGCTCCTGTGCTTGTTTTTTTTAAAGCCCCTTGGGGGGCAAGGTCCCGGGAGTGAAGTGAAAAAATAAGGAGGGGTGGCAAACAGGGTTCCCCTCCTGGGCTTTTAAATGCTCCGCAGACTGCCACCACCCTGGGGCTTATTTTTCATTTAATGCGGGGAAGGGGCGAATCACATCCCTGAGGCTTTCTTCTATTTGAATGTGGGGGGGCTGCATGCCCCCCACCCTGCAGCTCCGATGACCGCCACCTCCCCGGGGATTCCTTTTATTTAAATGCAGGGGGACTGAACGGCCCCACCTGCAGACCCGGGGACCGCCACCTCCCTGGAGCAAATATGAAAAAAAAGGAAAGGGAGTTTGTTTAGGACCCCTGCAGCCCCGGGGACCGCCACCACCCCGGGGCTATATTCGCAGTTGGAGGGGGGTCGTGCGGTCCCCCTTGAGGAACCAATGATGGCCGTGGGGACCACCACCCCCAGGGCCGGCTCCTGCTATGTCCTGGGGTGCCCACCATCAGGACGTAGCTGTTTGCTTTCGCTTGGTGGAAGCTTACTGCTTCCACCAAGCAAAAGCAAACATATCTCATTCTAAATAAATAATTTATCAAAGCCTAAAAACTCTCCATCTCTATTCCTCTTTCTCTCTTTCTCTCAATTACTTTCCTTCAATCTCATTCTCCCACTCACACATCTGCTCAGACCCTCACGTACCCACTCACTGACCCACTCAGACACTGATGCACCCACTCACAGATACATTCAGACCATCACACATCCACTCAGAGACCCACTCAGACCCTCACGCACCACTCAGAGACCCACTCAGATACTCATGTACCCACTCACAGACCCACTCATACCCTCACTTACCCACTTACAGACCCACTCAGATACTCATGCACCCCTCAGAGACTCACTCAGACCCTCATGCATCCACTCACAGAACCACTCAGACACTGACGCACCCACTCATTGACCCACTCAGACACATGCGCACCCACTCATTGACCCACTCAGACACTGACACACCCAATCACAGACCCACTCATCTCACACATCCACTCAGGGAACCAATCAGACCTTCATGAACCCACTCTCACAGCCAGACAGACACTCTCACGTTCAGAGACACCCTCTCACACCAAGAGACAGACCGTGCGCCCCGCAGAGTTGGGTGGTTATAGGGGGTTGGCCGCAGGGCCTGTCCATAGGTCAGTCCCTGCTGCCAACCCCCACCGCACACGGCAGTGGAAAAAACCCCATAGAAATTCACTGTAAAAAACAAAGGTTACAGGGACGTTATAGTTAGGAAATAGAATTTAAAAAAACATAGAAATTTACTGAAAAAAACAAATGTTACAGGGACGTTATAGTTACGTTCTGAAGTTACTCGTAAAAAAACATAGAAATTCAGCAGCTATAATTAGTTATTTCAAGTAACTATAACTCGCGCCCTAAGGTAAGTATAACTCGCGCCCTCACCATGCACTGCTAATTACCCCAGATATTACAGCACTCATGACAACTTCTACAACGTCATTAAAAATATAAATGAAGCATTAGCAGTCAAATTATTGAAGAAAAAACTGTATGGAGTGGGCGCAACTTATAGTTACTTTAGGGCGCTAGTTATAGTTACTTCAAATAACTATAATTACTGAATTTCTATGGTTTTGTGCGAGTAAATTCAGACCCTAACTATAATGTCCCTGTAATCTTTGATTTTACAGTTCATATATAAATATAGATATATATATATATCTATATCTGCCCACATATATATCTTGCTCTGCATTCAGAGTGTGAAGCTATTTGTATTGCACACCTGTCTCAGCTGACATTGAAAGCTGCTTAGCATATGATGCAGGTGTGGAAACTCTTGATGTGCCTATTTCAGCTGTCGTGGCTCGGCATACACTGCCGCGTGCAGGAGGTGGAGAACAGGTCACCCAGCAGAGCCTCTGTATGCCTATCATGTTCAGGGGGTTACAAGCAGCAGCCATCTAGGGAATCTACTGGATAATCTATTGCAGGAAGTGAAGTCTGCATGTAGTACCGGCTTGTCCGTTATTGAGCCGTTCAACTCGAATCCTGTCTGAAAAGATCAATTTTCCCACTAATTAGTTCACTGTTTTCTTCCTTTGGTCCTCGTGCCGAAGCCTGAGGGGGGGCGCCGTCACACCCAGACAGAATTTCAGGGTGAGAGTGGCAAGTGTCTGAGGGAGCCTACCTGGACCACGTGCCATGGTGTCCCCTTCAATGCAGGGGATGCGGGGTCCTTTGTTATGTCCCTGTCCTCAGTCTGTGCCCTTTCCTCTTTTTGTATCCAAAAGGGTGCTTCTTTCTTTCCTGACATCAAACAAAGCAAGAGATAACGCAATTATCTTCCTCCACTGGGAAAGTTGGTGCCTGAAGTGGTTTGTGTTATCCAAATGGAGCAGAGACGCTGGATAAATTCAACCCATAAGTGCTCGCTCATGGTCAAAAACCTGCAGAGCAGCATGATACCTATCCACAGAAGTGCTTTGATGTCTTGCCATGAATAGGGAGCTCTATTTAAAAGCAAAAGCAAAGCAATCCCTTCTACGTCTCCGACTGTTCCTCACATCCACTTCCCTGTAAGTTCCCCCTCGAAACTTACTGCTCTGTGGTCCAAGAAGTGGACGGTGACCATGGAGCTCTGCCCAGGCTTTACCGTTGGGGAGGTGAAGAGGAAGTCGATCCATGAACGCACAGACTCGTCCAGCTTACTCCAGGAATAATTCCTGGCATTTGGCCCCATACTTCCGATGACATTCCACAGAGATGCCTCACCTGTCATCTCCACCAACAGCCTGGACATCACGTCCATCCCCGAAGAGTCTGACCCAGTATGTCCATCCAACTCAGTTGAAATCACCACCCATCAGGACGGTCCTGGAGGTCACGAGCTGCATCCTGTTGCTGCAAGTGACAGGTTCTTTCCCTGACAGCCAGGTCACCTTTCACTTGCTGTAGGTGAGACCTTTTTTCCTTACAGTATTAGGGTGCGAAAGGGGAAAAATAGTAAAATAAAACTGCTTCAATATGTGCTGTATTATGCTGCAAAATTAGCCTTTTCATGCTACATAATTTAGTCGACCCTGTCACATAAGTTGGTCCCCCACTGGTGCATAGTTGCAGTAACCCTGCTTTAGTATTCTACATTAAGCCATTTCATTGGTTGGCGTGCTGTCTACAGATTGGCTGCTCCTTCCGTTGCTCTTCTCACACTAGGAAAAGCAGCCAAGAAATCTTTGGACTTAAAACACCTCCAAGGGCTCCCTGGTGCCTCAGTGATGCCCTAAGCCTCCCCATCCAGT
Organism: Pleurodeles waltl; assembly: GCF_031143425.1. Classification (NCBI taxonomy): domain Eukaryota; kingdom Metazoa; phylum Chordata; class Amphibia; order Caudata; family Salamandridae; genus Pleurodeles; species Pleurodeles waltl. The sequence goes on along the minus strand of NC_090446.1, from coordinate 1,325,064,862 downwards.
GGAGCTATGCAGCTGCCCAATGCTGCAGCACAGAAACCCCCTCACAGAACTGTCTTCAGCCCTGCATGACCATCCACTTCCAGCAGGAAATCAGGGCCAAGCTTAGTCTCCAGGAGAGGCTGGCTCTGCAACCTTTACTGGGATTGAACTCTCCTCTGCTGCACCTTTAAAGCTCGCCAGAGCTCCTGTGTCTATCATGTGGGGCTAACCCTTATTTTGTAATACCTGGGAGCCTCAATCCGTACAAAAAAGCCCTTCTATAATTTCCACATTACAGATGACTTTCTGTAGTAGCCTGTACCAATGAAATTAAGTAGCTACTCAACCGTAATACCCTATTACAGTTGAGTTGTGATGTCGCAATTCCTGCTGCTGGAGCCAGTAGCCAAAGGGAAGGCAGGGCAAGGTGCAAAATTTCATCGCAGTTTAAACAACGCATAAACACGAACACTGGCTTGTCATTCTTATAATCTGTTTTTCTCAAACAGTGATGAGCTGAAAGAGTATTCCTTGCAGCGTTCATTTTTTGCACACTGAAGGTCATTAAAGCCCAAAAAAAGGTACAAACGTTCACTCATTTGTGCTGCTGCAATGACTTGGTGGTTATTTGGTAGGCACATCTACAGATGTTGGAGGAACAGATCAGGCATCATATTAACAATTAAGAACACCCTTTGACCTCTCTACCGGTTTAGTCTCTCTCCCAATCCCTTCTCTCCAGTGCTCTGAAGCAAACTTAAACATAAAATAAATACACTATAATATGCATGCTATCTTATATCATATGATACATATAATATGTACATTTAATGCCATGGCTTAGGTTGCAATACAGCAACCTCTATCACTGGTATTCGAATCTAGGGATTTTACGTTGCTCATACTACATTTGTAGGTACTTAAAATTTGAGTTAAAAGTGTGACCGGCAGCGTTTGCAAAGTTTCACTGAAGTTTGTGTCTTCCATTTCTCTCGGTTCTGTTACAAGCATGTTACAGATCACTGTACTCTAGATCTGCCTTCATAGAGCCCTAAACGTGCTGATCACAATGGTAACTGAACTTGACCTTCAGTAACCTCTGCACGAACAGTATGATCATTAACCTATTAAAAACCTCAAGAGCTATATTTGCTGGCCAAGTGTGCCAGCTAGTAAGGCATGTGCATGTGCTTCAGAGATCCGTGCATGTCCAGCATGTCTCAGGTTCCAGTACCAGTAGAGCAGCTCGGGTGGTTAGAGTGCTTACTGCAGTGTATTGCATGTGATCTTCAGGCCAGAGGGTTGAATCCTAAAGGGCTGCTCAGTAAGTTCATCCAAATATCAGTATGTGGCCAGCAGGCCACAGGCTCTGTTCTTTGTAAAATATCTCAGTATGTGATGCACACAGTGCAAGCACACATTTAATGCACAAGACATAAGTTCAGTCACTGCAAGCCTGACTTGACCTTTCATTCTTGAGGGCTATAAAATATCTCTAATTTGAATAGTAAGTTGCACCTTTTATTAAGTGTAATGTTTTCCTTGTGTGTTACAAGTAGTCATTATTGGTATAGTCATTCACCTAGGCTCACATTATATTATATACAAATATTTTTATGTGGATGAAAGTCTTAATACATTTTGACAACCACTATCTCTAAATATTTTTGCAGACCGATGAAGACTGTGTTCATATACGTTTGTACATATATGTTTGTAAATAAGTGTGATGTAAGTCTATCTGTATATTATCCATATGATGTATATCTGTCATTTTGGTTTTATGTCCAAAATAATGTGGAGAATAATTTTGTTGTAATTAAAGTACACTACCAATGACCAATTTAGAAGTTCATTGTGAGTAATTCAACATTTGAATCTGTCCCTACTATTGTACCACTTATGTCCATGGATTACATTTATTCTACCCAGGTATAGTAGCCTTATTAGGGTAGACCCCTTGTATTTCTTTACCTAACTCCAGGGGATTCGGCAAGACGTGCCCACTTTGGCCTCCGTTTAGTTGTTGCTTTCTGCACCAAATCTATTGGATCACCCCACAACTCCACCAAGCTGAGGAGGCAGTGACTATCGGCTCTGATGGCCCCCACCCCATTTCCTTAACCCAGTGGTTCCCAACCTTTTAACTCTTGAGGACCCCCACTGAATCGATACTGGAAGTCGGGAACCCCCAAGCACTTTGTACAATTTTAATTTCAAACATTAAAACAGTAATTCCCCCCAAAAATACACAAATAAGTACACTCCAAACAAATACTCGAATTACTAAAGATATAATTATTTTGAAAAAATATGCAAAAATCTAAAACTTTTAATTGGAAGGTTGGTACTGCATCTCGTCAACTAACTTTTTAATGTTTGGTTTTATTTAGGAAAGCTGAATCCTGTGGTCGGATTCTACATTCCCAAGAGATTTCTGTTTTTTATTTTTTGAGGTACATAAGATCTGAGAAAGCTTTTTCACTTAAATATGTGATGGGGAAAGGAAGTAAAACTCATATCTCCATAGTCTCTCTCTCACATGTAATTGTTTTATAGCGTCTCTTATAACAGTGAAGGGTGTAGGAGCACTTTACAGGGGACTACAAGGTATAGGATTCACATGTCTTCCACACTTGTAGGCATTTTCTAAGAGTGTTTGGTCTGGAAAAACACAAACTCAGGATTCAAAACACAGCACAGTGGTTAGTGTTTATTTTAATAATAGGAACGTATTTCTATGCAAGCAAACCTCTTTTTAGCAGCATAAGGAATAATGAAAGACTTGGGAAAAAAACTAATTTTCTAATTTATGCAATGCAGTTTGCATGCAGCTCTTTGGTTGCAGTTCATACCTCACTGTGCTAGATTATGATGATAATGTATTAACTACACAGAAACACAAGAATCTCTCTGATTTTATTACCATTTTATTTTTTGCTCTCTGCCGAACAGCATGTGGGGGCAGGGCCTGTGCGACAATGCTGCTGATTGGCAGCAATGGGTAGTGTCCCCTTTGTTTGAAGTGTGCATGTAGGGTTGGCCGACTACCTGGCTACGGCCAAAGCGACATGCACAATTGAAACCTCTCAACCCAGCTTTATAAAATAGCTGGGTTGGAGAGCAGGCACAGGGTTCCAGTGCCTTTAGGAGCACTGGACCAGCCTGCTACAGCCAATCCAGACGCTTCACTCTTGCTGCTTAACAGCATGAGACAGTGTCTAGGTGGAAAAAGGTAGTTGGCTTTATGATGTCACCTGGTGCTCGGAGGAATCTGGACCCCGGGACTGGAGAGCATCGAGGAGGACATGCGGCAGGAAAAGGTAAGTGAAAGTTTATTTTTCTCTTTTTTCATTGTTTATTGTGATGTGTTTTGTGTAATGTATGTATGTAAATGTATGTAGCGCCCCACCCTTTTTTAATACCACCAACTGCCCTGCCTACGACAGAGCTTGACGCAAGCCAGCCGAGAGGGGGAAGTGTGGTGTCAGGTATATAAATCCCTCCCCTCTGCACACCACTCCCGGGAGTGACCTCAGGAGCCTCACACCTAACCCTGCTGCCCTAAGAAGCTCCCTCCACCAAAGTATGTTGTTGGGGGAAGGGTTGGGTGTATGGGGGGGGGCAGGGAAATGCTGGGCTAAGTAAGGCCTGCTTGCTTAGCGGTCGCACTACACTCAACACGCTCAGGCACATTCTTGTCTCACATACCTATTGCCCTGTGTCTCCCCTCTCTCTCTCCACCACCTCTCTTTATTATCTAACTCTCCTCCTTTAGTCCTTCCATCTCCCCCAACCTCTCTCTTCTCCGTTTTTCTCTCCTGTGTTCTTCGGCTCAGTCTTCCCTTGTCCCCACCCCTTGCTGCCCATCTCTTTCTTCTCCTCTCCCTTTCATCTCATCTGCTTTTTACGCTCTTTTCCTCCCTTTTGATCTCTGTTACACGCACTTCCTCCCGTCCCCCCCATAACCTCTTCCCACCCCCCTTCCCCTCCATGGCTTTCCATTTATATTACTAAAACCTGTTAGCTGTAGAAGGCTCCTCAGAGACATTTTTAACAATTACGGTGGATAATTAGCCATATCCCTTCAGAAGAAGCCCCAGGGGCTCGTCTGAAGATGTTCTACATCTGAAAGACTTACAAAACGAGCCTACACGCAGGGCATATGTACCAAATCTGCTGCACGGGCAGAACATTCAGTTCACCTTTTTTCTGCAGATTTTTAGTTTTAATCTCAAAGAACTCTAATGAGATGGCGAGTAGAAAACGGGGAACAGCCACTATTGGAATGCACTTTTTACTTAATATTGTGTATTGAGGTAGGGTGGGGACCGAGGGTAGTGTCGGCCGGAGGGTCACAGCTGAAGCGATGCTTCCCTATTTTTCTTTTGTGTTTCAATTATTTTATTGGCCTAAATTGAGTACCAAAAAAATAAATATCAGCAAATTTAATAACATGCAAGTCCAGCATAAATCCATGGAAAGATATAAATGCTGTTTGCAGAACGTGCATCAATACCGAACGTTGCTAAAATAGAAGTACGGAAAGAAAAAAGATGGATAGGAGTGAGAAAATAAGCTAAAGATCGAGCGAAGAAAAGAAAGGAAAAAGAACAGGAGTTAAAAGAAGAGAGGGAAGTCGAAATTACAGAGCAGGGGAAAGAGGGCAGGGAGATGGATCATTCAAGCGAAGCCCAAGCATGCTAATGCTGGGGAGGGGTGCAATGACGCGATAGAATCAAGAGTTATGGCAAACGGCGGGCATTCCGCACAGAGAGCACGTGAGAAGAAAAATAGCTGCTTTATCCATTAAGTAGTAAATGACCTTTTCATAGGGCTGGGCTGAAATCAGTATCTAAAAGTCACTTACCAGTCACCTTTTGAGGTGCACTCCTGCATGCCATATAAACACTAGTGACCCGATTCATAAAGCTGTTTGCTGACTTAATTGCGGAATTAACAAGTGCAAATTCACGTTTGTGAAATCCAAAAAAGGTCAGATTGCACGAATTCATGGATTTACTCACACTGAAAATTACACGAGTATACCAGAATTTTACGTATGAGTAATCTCACAAATTTACAATTTGAAAGTTGTGAGAGTTTTAGGTAGTGAACACCACCAAAGGATGGTGAACAGTACACAAAGAGTCTTGCAAGTTTATGGGTTTTCACAAGCGTTTTTCAAGCTGTCTTCGATCCTAAAAACAACTTTAGATTCACTCCTATTAATGGCAGGTATAGATCAGGTATCATGGTGGGAAAGAGTAGGATAGACTCACAAAACTGGTAGGGTTTTCTCTGTGGAGAGAATAATTCCATATGTGGAAGGGGGATTATAGGCAGAAATGCAGTTGCATGTCCTGTGTAATCATACACTGATATTCTACTGCTAGATTTACACAAGCCTACATGGATATGCATGTGTTAATGTGGAATTCACAAGACCTACTTCTGTGAATCTGCAGCTGTATTATTAGATGTAGACATCCACACATACAGCTCAGCCACCAACCTGCAGGTGTACATTTCAGTGGTTTTGGAGTTTTACCTCTACTGTCCATTATTTCTCAAAGAGTCCATGTACCCACAATGGCATGTATTGGTATAGATAGGCTTACGAGCAATTGGATTGAATGTTACCTAGGGTAAATCTCAGTGGTTCAGAAGTGTTAGCTCAAATCTTTCCATCTATAACTTTCTGCTTTCTACTGGACAGTCACATAAAACCTGGATATTACACAGGTAACTTTCCTATTTGGGGTTCTCTCTAAGCCATGTTTAATTTATGGACACCATGGATTAGAAGAAGAAATAAAAAAATACATTTTGAATTAGGCAGGTTAAATTTAAATCTTTTATTCATTATTTATGATTGTTATGTGCATTCCAAACCCACTAATTTAGATGTACAGCACAGGTTAAAGCTGGGCAATCTCGTAGGCATAACTCGGGCTACCAATCACTACTCACATATGGTTGATTGTAGCTCTGTTGGCCTACTTTCCATCAATGTGACTTGAACAATTGGATTAATCCTCGGAATTATTACCAATTTCTTTCCCGGCACTTCAGCAGTGGCACACCCGTTGAATGGCTGTGGGTTAGGCAGGAGTCACAGTCATGGGATATGGGATTGTTTACGTCTACTGTCCCAGTGTCCACCCTACACCTCTTTCAGCACTTGACTCTCTGTGGTAGCAATGATGATCAGCCACAAGCTACTCAGGGAGGATAGTGTGGGGGTATATAGGCTAGGCCCTCAACACCACACCCAACAGAGCAATAAGATAATTGCCCATCCCAGTGCTTCTCTTTTGAAAAGACAAATACAATATAACACAGTACAGTAATCTACAATATTGTACTGGATACCTCACACTAGGGAGTGGGAAGCATGTGCTTCAAGCCGGTGCTCCTGCTGGGCGCTCAACCCCCCTTCTCCCTCCACTCTACGGGCTTCGGGCTCCGGTGGGGTAGCATCTAGCTCAGGTGAAGAGTATCATTACATCTCTTACCCCACAGTCACGTTTGGGGGCTAGACAGGCCATCTGGTCTCTCACTCGTTCCCTCTATGTTGTGACATCAAGCTGCAGTGCGCCTTCCACTTTACCATTGTGAGCAAGACCAAGAGCATATCAGTCCTGCTCAGGGAGGGAGGCTGCATTTTCTTCAGACACCTCCGACAATGGTGAAGGACTTTCAATACATGTGCTGTACTTGTCCAGTACGGCGCAGGGGGTCATCAGCACCTCTGTTGGCAGATGCTAGTTCTGGACTGAGAGTCTTGAGGTGATGGCCTTAATCTTCAGAGTAGCATAGGCCATTTGGCCCCCTTGACAGTCAGCTGCAGGTTAGCCTTGTTGGGCACTGCAGGTTTACAGTCTTTCCTCTTGGAATAGTTTCAGCCGAGAGGGACACAGATCATTCTGCTGTGGGCACACCGTCCAGGATTGCAGTTGCACAGTGGCTGCCACAGATCAAGTGTTGATCCCGGCTTTAGTCAAGCCAGCTATTCAGACACATCCTCAAATGTAACAGCATTGATGGGAATGACACAGAGAGCCACTCAAGCATGCTCTAAAGTGCCATGGTCCCCTGAGGTTATTTGCGGCTAGTCTGTAATATCCATCATGTCAGTCACAGTCAGCGAGTCTTTGGTGCATGGACCTTTACATGAGGGTCAAGTGCTTCTAGCACCTTCCAGCGGGCAGCGCCTCCTGCAGGGTGGACTTGCTCCTTCCTTCAAGCAGGACTCCTTAGATTTCCAGGACCAGTTAGTGTTTCCTACAGATTGGACTACTGGGTGATGTTCTCTCACCTCTGTGAAGCTGACTGTGGGGCAGGGCAGAAGTCACTCTGGTTAAGCAGTAAGTAATCTGTGTCATACTTACCCCTTAGAGAGAATTTTGAATTGGAACAACAAGAGGGTCAGCAGCTCACACTTTTATACAGAGAATGTGGATTCTCTGTCTGCCTTTTCAGAACCAGTTTGGGCAGTTTCCTTTTCATGTGTCCTTCTCAGGGTATTCTCTAGACTCAGCCTTTCTCCTAAGCGATGCTCTTCACAGCAGGATCATCTCTGGGTTAGAGCACTCACATCAGAGGTACAAAGAGATGTGAGTCGTCTGCACCTGACTACCAATAGCCAACCCTGATAGTGGTTAGGAAGAAAAACAAAGGGTTGCTCCACTTCTGAGGGACACTTCATACCCTGACACAGAAACTGCAGTTGTGCCCCATTTTGTTCACCAAATGGCAATCTCAGCAAGACTAATCAGCAACTGTCAAAGAGGACCTAATTGAATTTCCAGAGGAAAACCTGTCTCCTATTTCCCCACTTTAGTGTTTGGGTTATCACCTTCCAAGGTAATAAATATTAGAAACTTCCGCTCGATCTTGTGTACAGTGACAGGCCAGGGCTTCCAAAATAAATCCATAGGCCTGAGTTATTCGTTTTTACTCGGGCCCTCATTCGATGCATACCAAGCATCACTAGCCAGTTTTGCATTTGGTGTAGTTGTGCCTAACTTTCCCAAAATTGTGCGTAATTACACAGATGCAAATTACACAGTTTTCACACACCCTTACCAATAACACAAGCCCCGGAAAAGGAAGTCACTTTAAATATAGAAGTTTCCTCAGCTTCCATACAGTGCATTGCTATCTAGTCTGTCTGTCAGCGTTCACCCTAGCCCATGTGGCAGTCATGTTGCAAGTATATCAGATACAGTTCTACCTGTATTAAGAAATCATTGGACGGCACCGGAAGGCCACTGAACTGTCAACCATTCATCATTGCATGAAACGCAAAGAGCTCAATATCTGCATTTGGCACATGAAGGGTCAGACTAGTTCGCCATCAGCAGTACATTCCTCTTCAAAGAGAAGTCATTAGCTGATTATTTGCTTGGTGAGGGCTGAAGGAATACAGAGGTCTGCCAATTGGCTAGCTTTGAAAAACCACTTGCTGCAACAAATATACTTTGCAAAAGAACTGTTGTGCAGTCCACCCTCCTAGCTCTCACTGATAGTGTTGGATATTGATGATCTTTATTGGTGTCAAGGGCCTTTTGGTGGATGCATTGACTTTCAAGGGCTCAACATCTTTCTGTGGCATCTTATTAAAAGAACCCCTTGCCATCAATTGGCTTGGTTATAATCTACAACACCCTGCTGATGATTTGAACATTCCTCCAACAGCACTTCTGAATCTCTGCAGTTTTGAGAAGGGAGCTACTACCAACTTAAGGATGACTTCCACCTACCCCTTCCCCTTGTAAGTTCCCAGTCACTAATTATGTGGCTTTACAACGAATTAAGTTTTCATATTATTACTCAATGGAACCAAACAACACATCCACTGCATTTCAAAAAGGTGGAAAGGCTTGCAGCCTAGTCAAGAAATGATAAAACCCTCACCTTGTTGGCTTATTGGCCTTGTCAATTTTAGGAAATCAGCCTTTTCTCCAGGAACATCAGCAAATTTTCACCTTTAGCTAGACTCTTTAACATTGTTGTTTTTGAAACTCTACAGACCGGGGCAATGTTGTCCAGGAATCAGAGCGTATGCTCTGATCCCTAAAACATGTAGAAATCGGTTAATCCCTGATGACATTTTAAACTTTACTACAAAGTCATAGTATATTGTGCAAAAATATACCCACTGCATGAACAGTTTAACTATATTACATCTGTGTTCTGGTCCTTAGCAACCACTGATTATCATTTGAGCTTTCTGCTTTTTGGCACTATTTTTATTTAAAACTTTTGAAATGCATATCTCTGCTTCCCCTTATTGGATTTCTGTCAGTTTTATGTAATTTTCTTCATGCCTCTGTGTCAGCTATCAAACAGTTTCACTCGCTGCCTCAGGCTATTGCTGGACCTGTAGTAGGTCAGCATTTTGTATTATATACAATAGATTTGTATTCGTTCTTAGTATAATAAAAACAGGCCAGACAATTGTGGAGGACGAAGCCTCGGAGCCCATAAAGAATGTTGGAGATGATAGCAGTGAGAACAGGACAACCTGTTGGAGGGAAGGACCACTTTGTTGTAAAAGTGACAGCCTATTTGCTCCTAGGGTATTCTGAATGAGTAGGCATATGAGTAGTGTAGGGAGGGTGCATTGGGCCCTAGCGCAAGCAGGGGAAATAGTCGTCCATGCTTTTCATTTGTCGGGTTAAAAACAGTCATACTAGGCATTCAGGTGGACTCTAATACCTCTGGGCCATGCTGCCATTGTGCCTGCTGCACTTCTGATACCTCTGCCCCTAGACAGCCAGGCAGGTCAAGCCAAAGACTAGATAGGAGTTCCTGATGCAGCAACAGTTGAAGAAATTAGCAAATCAGAGGGCTCTTTCTACAATGGTGCAAACTAGGAGTGGAGCAAAGAACACCGTGCACCTTAGCACTCTGGGGGTCATTCTGACCCTGGCGGTAAAATCCGCCAGGGCCAACGACCGCGGGAGCACCGCCAACAGGCTGGCGGTGCTCCCTTGGGCATTCTGACCGCGGCGGTACAGCCGCGGTCAGAAACGGAAAACCGTCGGTGTACCGCCGGTTTTCCGCTGCCCTGGGGAATCCTCCATGGCGGCGCAGCTTGCTGCGCCGCCATGGGGATTCCGACCCCCATACCGCCATCCTGTTCCTGGCGGTTTTGGCCGCCAGGAACAGGATGGCGGTATGGGGTGTCGTGGGGCCCCTGCAGTGCCCAGTGCCCATGCCAATGGCATGGGCACTGTAGGGGCCCCCGTAACAGGGCCCCACCAAGATTTTCAGTGTCTGCCATGCAGACACTGAAAATCGTGACGGGTGCAACTGCACCCGTCGCACCCCTTCCACTCCGCCGGCTCCATTCGGAGCCGGCATCCTCATGGAAGGGTGTTTCCCGCTGGGCTGGCGGGCGGCCTTCTGGCGGTCGCCCGCCAGCCCAGCGGGAAACCCAGAATACCCGCGGCGGTCTTTTGACCGCGCAGCGGTATTCTGGCGGTTCCAGCCAGGCCGGCGGCTTCCGCCGCCGGCCGGGGTCAGAATGACCCCCTCTGTCTGTTACAGCTGTATATAGCTTCTTAATTATGTTTTTTATATGTTGCAGTGTTAATGTTTCTAAGAATTCTGATGTGTCTGAAAGGTACGATGTTGGGGCTATGTCCAAAAACAAGTCTGCTTCTTCCAATCTTTAGGTTAATTCTCCACACTTTCACCCTCTTTCTCCTTTTTTTTCCCCATCTACACTCCTGCCCATTAGATGTTCTCCCCATAAAAATAGGGCATGTCGTGGAATTTGAGGGTTTCAGCTCCACTATCCATAATTCGACTAATTCCCCTTTTCAATTTCAGAAGGGTATACCTACAAAACGTTTTCATAGGAAAAATCCAAAGATGTTGTCTTTATTTCACCCAGTAGTTACAAAGTATGATGATGGTTGCACCAGTTGTAATTGCAATACCTGTGCAAACAGGTATTTGTGTAGGAATCAAAAATTAACAAGGCACCGGTAGTAAAGGCCTTAACATGGATCTCAATTTGTATTGCCTTCAGTGCTGTGACTTAATGACTTTCTTGCTGGATGTACTTTGTTTTAGATTGCCCTTAATCTCATAAACAGAGAGATCTGTCTGGCTGTCTCTGGGGGACTGAAAGTAGATTCCCAGAACAGTAAAAGTAGCAGCCATTTGTAGAATGCTTATAACAAACAACAAGAAAATGCCTCTTGCCACTTAAATAACGTTCATTATTGTCCAACTCATTTGGACTCATTTTATCACAATAGAAAACTATGAAAAGCAGAGTTCATCCAATCCAGATTCAAATTCTGTACTGCTAAGTTCACACACAAAGCTCTACAGGAGGTGCTCAGCCCTGTAGGCTACCTAAATACTTAAGTATTGCACATCTTGCCCTTTCCCTGCCCAGAGTATGCTCTGAATCTGAAAAATCTTAAAGTGAATTCCAAAAAGAAGCTAGGATAATTTTCTAGCAGGAATAGTTATTGTTTTATATGAAAAACTAATACAACTCGTGTGCAACTGAAGCTAAACATAATACAGTAGATTCTAAATAGAACTGTAATGGCGCTGATAGGCAGCTAGATAGATTACTGTACCCGAGGCTAGAAGCCATGCCTCTAACCTATCCCTATGCTGAGCAGCCACAAGCAGACTCCATGTTAACACGTGCCAGCAGACTTCTTCGCCAACTTGGAGCTGGTCCTCTGTGCTTGCTACAGTTGAGCTGCTTTGTAACTGGATGATCGACGGTGTAATCATCCAATTATAAAGCATCTTGTGTAATAACAAGCAGGTGCCTGCCCTGCTGTAGAGTACAGAGCTTCTGGAATCATAGCTTCTGCAATCAGCGCTCCACTCTGCTGCCTGATTGGACCTTTCTGTTGCTTTCCTTTCTATGCAACCTCCCTACTTCCCCCCACCCCCTTTCACAACTGGAAACAGAGGCTGCAGGCAGGAACTGAAAAAGAAATTAAAAGGAAAGCTAAATAAATAAGAAAAAAGATGGGACCTGGTGGCTATTAAAATATCTGCTGCTGATGCAGGGCAGGGCAGGCTGGGCCTCCTAGCTCCCCTAGGTCCCGGGATATTGCACCGGCTACTCCACTGGAACCTACGCCCCTGAGATGTACCTTCAATATGGTGCCGATGATATTGGGCTGACACAGGCAAAATAAGTAGTCTAGATGATAGTGGAAGTCCTCTTAGCATATGGCTGCCTCCCCTACCAAGTCACAAGATCCCCCGGACTCTGGCATCCTAAGGGGAGACGAGATGGCCAACGAATCGGGGCACAATGGCAGGAAGAACGGATATGGAGTAATCCGCAGCCTGTGCTGAGGGTGCTGCAAACATGGCAGCAAAGCGAGGCAGCATGTCCAGTGCTCATGCACCTGGTAAAATGGGACAGTCTGTAACCATGACTAGCATTGAAGCCAAGAAACTGACCAAACTGCCACAACACTGTAAGACTGCAAGCACATGGTTGACTCTACCCTTAGCAGGCTCTGCATGCCACATCCATTGACCATGGGTGCCACCAGTGTCAGAGTGTGCAAGACTGCTAGGAGGGAACTCCAAGGTCTCCAGGAGCATTAGGAGGCCCCAAGTCCCTCTTTGGAAGCTGATGAGGCTCCCGATGCAGGCCAAGTGCAGAAGGGTGGTGGGCAGCAGCATGAGCATGGGGGTGGTGGGCATGACTCCATTCAGTCTCACGCGCACCATGTTTTACCCCATGCTCTTGAAAGTACACCTCGAGGCACCAGCAGTATTAGTTGTATTTTAAAACATAATTCTGGAGACATTATTACACAGTGCTAATGTGTCACTGATTTCTGCTTTGAGCCTATACAACACCAGAGCTCCTGCTGCTGGAGGTTGTGTCTTGTCTCACCACTCTAATTGACAAAAACAGATCCAATTAAAATGTAATTGTTTCTCTTTATTTCAAGTTCTAAAAGTAGCTGAATATTCTGAGTGGGCAGTTGTCTCCATGCTGTGTTTAGCGCTGCCTTTTTTGACTCAACCACTTTGCATAACCTCAACACTGATCTTTGGGAACAATGCCACCCTGTGGAACCACACCTGGTGGCCTGCCAAACTCTGACCTTTTCCCAGACAGACAGACTACGCCCGCAACCTTGGCATCATCCCAGTCAACAAACTCACCAGTCTCTGCCGCCTGCTTCCACACTCTCCACATGCTCAGAAGAATCTTCAAATGGGTCTCCATCGGCACAAGGAAAACTGTTATGCAAGCCCTGATTACCAGCTGGCTGCCTACGGCAACGCACTGCACGCTGGAACCACCATCCAACTCATGAAGAGACTCCAGATGAAAATACCCTTCTTGAAAATTGCAACTGGATAAAAAGCTACAACTGGCTGAAGGGGTCACATTAGTTATGGGGCCACCTGACAGCTCTAAATACAAAAGATGCCTACCCGAAGGTCTTACTGCTTGCTGAACATTTCTTGTGAGTTGTTTGAGCCACTGAAGACCTGAGCCTAATGCCTGTTTCTATTCGAAGTGATGGTCACCTATACCCCAGTTATGGCTGTTTTACTATTCTTCCTTACTTGCGTTAGGGACCGATGAACCCTTGCTGTGCCAGTGTTGCTTTGGTCCTTGGATCAATGGCGCAAGGCAAGGGAACATTGAAGCAGAGGGAACACCTTAGCTGGGCCTCTGAGAGATGCCAGCATGAGGCATAAACCAAGATGGGGATCCTTGTTTTAAACAAAGGGTAGAAGAGACTGCCCACTTTGCAAGGCAGTACACTATATATATGGCAACACAAAACCTGACTAAGACCGCACACTCCCCTATAAATACAAATTGTACTAGATGGTGCTCAAACACAGGAAAACATATTTGTTGCCTAATATGTATACTGAAATAAGAATCAACTTACATCAGTAAATGCACACATATGAGAACCTCATGTGGATCACTCAAAAAAACACTTACAATTTATTTTGAGTGATCCACAGGAGGTTCTCATATGTGTGCAATTTGCAAGGCAGTAGTTATCATTTATAAAGTAGGTGAGGTAACACATAGGCCCAGCATGTGAGAAGCCCACTGCATCATAGTTATGACTGCCTTACTTTACAAAAGGGACATGGGGGTCTCATTTTCAATGCTAGTATTAGGGCAGAGGTCATCCGTGCTGTAAAGAGAGGGCAACACAAGGGTGCTAATTTTTCTGAATGGGATACAGAATCTGGTTCATGGTTGGTGTGATAGCTAGGTATAGTGATGAAGGGGTGAAAGAGCCAGAGACGACAGCCTGCTACTCAGGGTTGCAGATATTATTAGTGTAGAAGGTGCAGTTGGACTGTGGTCCTTGGAAGTGATTGGCTCACAACACCCCAAAGATGGGGAGTAGTGTCTTTTGTTCAATTTCTTTCTTTTTTGATATTTTCTTCCTTTTATAGATGCATTTAGTGTGGTTTATGAGCTACAGAAAAGGCCCCCTGCGATTATCTCATAGGCCCCACCCCTTGCATTCAGCTTTGCCTCTCCTGCTCTATCAATTCTAGCCATAGCATTTCGAGGGGACAAAACTTTAAAACGTTTTACATAGGGGGAGCTCAGAGCAAAAACATTTGAACACCTCTGCTTTAGATGTGGTGGCTTGTGCAAGTGTAGGGGGTGAAAAGTGAAGCATAATGTGGCCGGGAGGATCTGAAAACGTACCTTGAGGCTTTTCACTTTTGCTACCGGCAGACACCACCACATGGTTATCATTCTGCTACATTATAGCCCTTTCAGAAGTCAGGATAGAAAAAGGGTTCCCCCTTTTAGCCGCTGTGCTAACCTCTCTTCTAACAGGACATTGGGTGACAGTGATGAAAACTAATCGCCACTTGATCAGGGTCCTATCTTCAGACATGCTGTGTGGCACGGGGCATGCACAGCATGTCTAAGGCTTATGAATGTGTGACAGGGGCTTAAATGAAAAGCATATTTTGCGCAGGAACAATCTACGGAGCCCTGCTAATGCCCACTCATTTGTGCTGCTGACATGTACACTTTGCACTGTCAGCAGCTCAGGCCTCAGTAATGAAAATAGACTAGGTGACAGAACTTTTCTTTTATTCATTCACATTACTGCCACTCAGATCTGTACGGCACAGCTTCTCCTTCTGTGCCTGATGGTATCAGTGGCCCGCCTCCTTACCCCCCCATGCACCTGCCAACCCTGCAGACACCTCAACTGAACAACATACTTACAGGATTCAAAGATCTCCTACTTCCCCCAGCCACATGATAGAGGGTTCACAGAGGCAAGCAGGACCAGTGTCAACTTGTAACTAGCTGACTGTAAAATTCCCAGTTCATATTGGTTCCCTGGAATTCTTCACAGCATGCACAGTTTGCTCTAACCTTGGGGTGTTCTCCTCCCTCCGCAGGAGGAAATATCTATAGGGACAATCAGACCTCACTGAAAGGACCTGAACTCTTGGCGCTTAAGGGGGTGGACAAGAGACGTGTGCCACTACTGTAGAATGCAACAATGTATGAGTTTACTTAAACTAAATACATTAAAAAAGTCAAATCCCTTTGATCAGTCTGAAAGGTTATTGTGGCAGAAAGACATAGGTTCTGGGCTATACGTGGTATGATGTCACTCTACTCTACAGCTATGATTTTGGGAAAATTACGCAACTGGAGTATGGGAGTGTGCATTAGGTTTTACCTCATTAACTATGTCAATCACATTAAGTAAGCACCCAAAGATTCAAAGTCTTTCACCTACCTAAGTGATAGACTTAATACCATTGTGTTGGGTTAGAATAATACTTGCCATTCAGAATAGGTGATCCACTTCATAAAGTGTAAAAATAATGATGATAATAAAAATAATAATAATGATAATAATAATAATAATAATAATAATAATAATAATAATACTAATAATAATAATAATAACAATAACAATAATAATAACAGAAATCATCCTCATCCTCATCTGTTCTCTTTATCCAGGCCTGCATTTCTAAAAATCCCCAACAATTAGAATTCTAGAATGTTGCCTTGTTTAATGACGCCTGGTTGGGTTTTGAGATGTATTTTGAATCATTCAGAGGATGACCCCTTTGACTGATTTTTCTAAAATACTTGCTTGATTAGGGAGGAGAGAAATTGGTTTGTACCATTTATTATCTGAAGGTTCCCCAATAGGTTTTGTAAGTAGTGGAACAGCCATGACTTTTTTTAGTGAAGGTGACATTTATGGCAGTCATTAAAGCACAATTAAGATTGGGTAGCTCTCAGTAGCCAGAACTGAGAAGTCTATCCTGGGTTGGCGTGAAGGCACGTATACTCAAATCGGCCAGGTGAGGACTTTTAAGTGGCCCAGTGCTGAAGAACAATGTCAGGCCACAGAACGGTTAAACTAGTGGGCGTAGATGTGCTACACCAGTGATTGGGCACAGAAGCCAGAATATTCCAATGGTTTCGACTTTCAAATGGAAGAAATAAGATGTTTTCATTTCTCTTTGTAAGGAGAAATATTTGATTCTATACAAATAGTTTCAAGCCGCTCATGAGTGCGATCATCATTTTTGAACAAATGATGCTCCAACCTTTTTTTAAACTGATCACTTGATAGAACGATCAAGAGACATCATCAGGAACTCATTTGAAAGTGGTGTGTTTCTTACGTAGGTCATCATTGTTGGCACATGCGGTCATAAGATTGTGAAATGGTTGTGTTAGGGTCATACACATGGTGGGCAGAGCATTACCCAGGTTGGTGCAAAGATTTGTGAGCAAGACTTTTAACCAAGGTCTAAATAGTGTGCTCTACGAAGGGGAAAGACTGAGAGGTGGATAAAAGTGTAGGAAAATGAGTCCATGTTACACAGTCCAGTGTAGGTGGACGAGTGACGATAAGGTCCACATTTTGACCTCCCGTGCCCGTCAACAATGGTATAGTTGAGTTTATACTCCCATGATTCCAATGACTAAATTCATGTGCATTCCATGAAAAGATTTTGAAGGCACCAGTAATAATCATTTTTAGTGGCAATAACCAAGGAAACTCGGTATTTGCTGAACTTGGATGATAAAGTAGGAGATGTTGCGTGAAAAAGTAGAAGACTCAATAAGTCAGTGAGTAGAGGGCTGTACAAAAATTGTAGTAATTTCCACCAGTATTAAGGAAGGCAGTTACCTACATGAGACTTTAGAGTTATCACAGAAGAAGCACCACCACCAGAATGTGAAGGAGCTTTTATATAGAAGGAGTGGCCAGAGCAATGTCAGGGGCACAGCAGCCGTAGGCTAAGACTTACTATTTTTCACACAACACAGTGCAGCAGCCAAATTTGCTGTGCTGTAATGCGAGCTGAAATCACAGTGCAAAGCCAAATCTGCTAGGTTTGGCCTGCTGATATCATTTGATTCACTGGCACTTCAACAAGCTGCCTAGTGCAGAGGTGAGTGTGTGGAGTCATCTTTTTTCTGTACCAAGGTATCTAATAGTATGATACGCTTATCTCATTTGATGGCATTGCACAGCTTTTTGGTGTTTGAGGGTGAGCCCCACTTTTGTAAATCTTAAAGACTTCTATGGTATGGTTATTAGAGTTGACAATTTGATTATGAAAATAATCAGCTTTGCTTTTTTTAGACTGCAATAGATAAATCTGTTGTATTTGGCTAATTTATGGGGTTATGTTTTTTCTTCAGGCTCTTTCTAATCTTCTGTGCACCCGTTTGGCTGCGTGAAGATCCTCAGTGTATCAAGGAGCTAATGACTTACTTAGATTTTTTGCAACCAGTTTTGCAGGGATTAGGCAATCAAGGGAGAACGTGATCCAATCATTCATCCTCAACGTTCCATTTCCTTGGCTAGAGGACCAAGCCCAGAGGAAGTGCTGTACAAAAGAGAATCCTACTGCTCTATTTTTAATTTCACACAGGCTCTAGTTTGTCTATATGCCTTAGCCCCTATTTCTCCTGTAGTATCAAGTGGAGCGATTGCGATTAGAATACATTTGTGATCTGTCCACGGTCAATGGGCTGGGGTTGGCTGAAGCTAAAGCCAAGAGTGTGGTGATTTATATGTGCCCCCCATATTTAAAATAGATAAATCCAAAGCCAAGAGCGAGTCACCTAGATTTTTAGCTTCCTTGCCCTGCATATCATCAGTATGCAAATTGAAGACTTGCAGGATCATTAGTCATTCAGTGTTAAGAAAACATGTGGTTTCTGCTTATAACAATGAGTTGGTAAAATTAATTAATGGAGCAGGTGGTCAATAAATGAGAATGCATTTGATTGCAATTGAGTGTGATGGCACGAGCATAATAGCCTGATATTCTGCTTTCTTGATGGATGGGGCACTGTAGTCGGCTATCCTAAGACATTCTTTAAATATACAATCCCACCTTTTCCTTTTTTCTGGGCAATCTAGATACTTAATGTGATATCCCGCTGGAGTGGGTATTTCTGGCATGGAATCCTTTCCTACCCATGTTTCGGTAATAAAAAGACAGTCCCGGTCAAATTCTAAGGTAAGCCGGCTATTTCCGCACTGTGCTTGGCGAGGGAGCTAACATTTAAAAGGGTGCAAGCTAACTTGGAATTCTGCTGGGCGTGCATTTTAATCTTTGAAAGCCTCATTGATCTTACTTTTTATTAATAAAGTGAGGATTTAAAAATGAAGAGTTTTTTAAACCTTCTGTAAGCAAACTGGTAGAGCGCAGAAAGGCTAGGAGAAATACAAAGAGACAATATTGTCTTTACTGACCCCCGGTGAGTGCTATATAAGGGTTCTGGCCCTGGGACCAGTCCACGAGTGGCGTGGAGGGGCTTGGCTTTGATGCACTTTGGCGCTCATCATCATTTAAATGTATGCTCTTGGTCATGTAGAAGGACAGCAAACAATACAGTTAGCAGGGGCTCTTACCTAAGATGGTGGCCAAGTCGGCGTAAAAGAAGAAGGACTATCAAATGCCCGGTGACTGGTGGGGCTCGGGAAAAAAAATGCCTGACCGATCCTGTCAGCACATGGCAGAAGAGCAAAGCAAATAAGCATTTATGCCAGCCCTCCTGATTCAGGCGGGATATTACCTATTTCAAGACCAGCCTCCTGCCTCTCGACTCCTGCTTGGAACAACAAGATTCCTCAGTGGGATTCAGCTGACAGGGACTGGTCGTGTGTGACACAGAGTATGCATTGCCAGTTACATGCTCCTGCATGCCAGTTCACAACATTTTGGTCACTCTCCCTCTGCCTGCCATAGTGCTTTCTCCGTGCTCCTGACAGGTAAAGAAAAAACGTACATTTGCATTTCGGATATCCGATCATGCAGCAGCACATTTGCAAGTCCTATAAATTCCAATAGACTGGATTCAGGACCCAAGAGATGTCAATGGGTGAAACATATTCTACTTATTTTTCTAAATCTCCAACTTCCCTCTTCTAAAATGTTGGCATGTGTGAATAAGCTGTAAAAAGTACAGCCAAAAGCAATTTATTTCAGTTTAAAATAAAAACAAAAAAACTTAACATGTTTTTTAATATCAAACCAAATGCATCTAGCTCACATAGCATTGGATTAATGCCGTTCAGCCTACCAGTGTTGTGGCAAAAGGGGGCATAAACATATCCAACCGGCTGCATTTTCATTTAAATAGTTTTCTTTAGTCATGAAGAAGGACCGCAGACAGAAAAGTTAGCATGAGTCCTTCACCTAAGGTGGGAGCAGAATTGGAGTAAGAAAAGAAAGACTGTCAAGTGTCCGGTGCCTAGCGGTGCCGGCCGACTCTTCCAGGTGGGGGAGCAGAGAAATAGGCAGTAAATAAAGTGCAGAGCAAAAGTGTCTGCTGTCTAGTGTAGAATATGTACTGGAAGCATACTGTTTCAGTACCAGTTCCTATGCATAGACAGAAGTCAGAAGCCCACTCATTGAGTGTGTGCTTATTTTACTGCAGCACAATGCCGTGCACAGGGGCAGTTCCTTCGCTATTGCAAAGGAGTGTCACCCCTCTGGCTGAGCAAGCAGTAGAAATATAAAACGATAGTTCACTATTGTTTTCTATTTTTCTGATGCTGACTCAGCCAGCAGTGCAGGGAGGGGCGTGGCTGGGCCACAGGAGGTGGAAAGGGGGAGAGGAGAGAGTGCACCTAAGTGCGGATGTGTGTTTGGCCGGCTGTCTCAGGCCAGCCAAACACAAATACGCTTAGGTTTCTCCAGCCTAGCTGTGTTCAATAGCCTAACTTATGAAGCCGCACAGAACCCAGGGCTGTGTCTGAGCAGCAGTCCGAGCTAATCAGACCATTCCTGACACTGATTTCATGCTAGGTTTAGCATGAAAGCAGCACCAGGATTGCTGGGGAGTCTGTGCTGGTGTTCCAGTGAATGCTGGGACACCCCATCGAGGAAAGAGGAGTGAAGCAGCGGGAGACGGCCCTAGATTATAGTCAATATTGTCATGTATCAAAGTGTTGCACTTGAAGAAAAAAATGAGGTATCATTAAGGCGCTGAGCGAATAAGAAGCGTTGTTTACTCGGGAGAGGAACCCCATTAGGGACCTTCTTGAGAGAAGGATTGATCCCTAAAAGGTAAAAAGGTAATCCCTGCTGTATGAAATGCAGCCAGAGGGTCAGGATAGTATCAAACAATTCCAGTTATAAACTAGGCTTTAATCAATAGTCAATAAACCACATTTTGATTAAAAAAAATACTTATAGACCCTAAACAGTAAAGTGTTTTGAATACTTGATATATAATTGAGATAAAGAACTAGTGTCCACATTTTTTTGCAGCTTTTGGGCGACAGTCAGGAGCTGTCTGTTCGAATGAAATGTCATAATTGTAAGCATGAAACAATAATATCGAGCGAAGCTATCGGAAGACATGCTTGGGAAGTAGGCGGGGAAGGAAGGAAGCGGTGTATGAACAGGGAACCTTTATGTCTGTTCATGTGCATTAACAGAACATGTGCACTTGCGTTAGCAGAGAAGCCTAAAGACTCTTCTAGCAGTGAGACATCACATGTCACCTCTCACTGAATCATCGACAGCCTCGATTTCCTTGCAGTCGATACTTAACTGTCAATCCATTTGCATTGTGTTAAACACGCTGAAAGGCATTTCATTTTCCCTTAGTGAATTGGTAGTTAGGGTCATTTAAAGTTTACAAAATAAGTATTTCAGTGTTCAATGCATGCTGCGCTGTGTAGTTTTAGATTTCAGCGCATGAGGTTTATGCAAAACTAGAATAGATTTCCCTTGAGTTCACTAGCATTTTTAGATACGACACGGACCAAAGACACTCTTTATTTGAGCAGGGTGAATACACATTGCAAAATAAATAAGGATGGACCAGGGATGTAGCCCAGAGTAATTACCAGTGGCTGAGATGAGTTCAGGCATTCTCTCAGTCACTTTTTTGTACACTTTACTGCGGCACTATAACTGTAATCTATGCACGCCGTGGTTCGTGTCGCCGTGCCACTGGAGTAAAGCTTCACCCAACTGACGAGACCCCATCAGGGCGAAACTAGTCTTGGATTTTTTTTATGTTCTGGTTCAGGGAGCACCGAATGCGGCGTAGGTGCTTACCTGCAGCTCAGATTAATTCAAGCATTCCGTCCATCAATTGTTTTTCTATATTTCACTCCATTAACTGGCTTGTATTTATAATTATATCTTTTTTTAACAGTGATTCATTTTTAATTGACTTTCTGCGCTTAGAAGTTTTTGCTGGCAACTCGGTTTGTTTGCAAATTTCTTGTTTTACAAACGTTATCTTTAGTTCAATAACTTTAATTTAGTGCTCTCTTTACATATATTTTCAGAAGAGAAATTGGCATTTTTCAAGAAAATATGGTAAACAAAACATCCAGAAGTCACTGAATGGGAAAGGCATCTGAAGATTCAATTGAGGTATTCTCAAAGAAGTTGGCTGGAGCATGATTATGGAAAAATAAGCTGCTACAGGGATATCCATCCATGATGTGTTGAAGCACCTTGACTTCACTTATACTTCAAAGCCACCTTTAGTTAGCAGACCTGTTCCACTCTTCCCCCATGCGCCCTTCCATCTGATACATAAAGAGAGAGTGCCATCCGGATATTCACCCTGATGAGGTTTAAACCCTCCTCGTTATCTGTTGTTACTAGGAGCCTCTGTAGAAATTAAGTTGCTTCGACATCACCAACCGGGGGATCTGTTTGAAAGGCAAAAACGTTCATGTTACATTGGTCATCGTTGGTCATGCCTCTATCAATTCAGGCATCATATTACCATCAAGATGCATGTGCTTCGTATCATAGTGCAAAGAAAGAAATATTTCTAATGACTATTGTAACCCCCTTATGAATGGACACTTAATGATGTCTCACCTAAATATGCTATAAGCCCTTTGCTTTGGCCGAATCTCTAATTATGGGTTTCTTAGAGCACCTTTAAAGCTACTGCAAAGAATCAGTTAACCCTGGTTCTATTTATTATAGAACTCTGATTATCACTCTAAGTAAAACTTTAAGATGCCTATTCATTTTTCTTTTTTAAGGTAACGCAGTTTTATTTAGGAATAACAATAATAAAGCATTTTGTGTCAATCACAACAATATGGTCAAAGAACAAATTAAGCATACAACATCTGACTAAAAAGAGAAGGCTGCTTAACATTTTCTGAGAATGTGAGGAAATAAATGAGAGGGAAGGGGAGGGGAAAGTATAACAAAGAGATGACCAGTGCACACCATCATTATTCAATATGTGATAAGAATTAACATTAGTAATAAAGACATTAAGAGTTGAATATCAACATTGTAGCACAGTGGCAAAGAAACAAAACATCCTATGGCGGTTTAAAATTTTCAGATGAAATACATTTAGTAGAATCAAAAGTAACTGTGTCCAAAAAGGAAGTTAATGGTAACCAATACAAATCTCTATTAACAGAAGGAGAGTACTATGACGCAAAGGTAGTGTCCAGTCTATGATTATGACAAATATTATACCACCAGACTCCATAGGAAATATTGGATGAACATTTTCAATTAAGGGTAATTTGTTGGGAGGCAAGAGCTGACATAAGGTCTAACAACTTCAAAGGATCAAAGTCTGAATTAATGTTTTCAGATAAACTACCTATAAAACGTTTTAAGGGAGATATTTCAGTATGAAAATGAAGGATTGAAGTGATTTGAAGCCAAACCTTTTTTTAAAAAAAGAACCAGGAGGGCAGTGGAATAGTAGATGCAGAAGATCCCCAGTAGGATAATCGCATGACCAACATGTCGTAGCTGAAGCACTAGAACATTTTGCAATGGTATAGGGGGTTAAATAAAGTCTATGATATATAATGAACAGGGATTTTGAAGTTGAGGCTGTTCTGGAAATCTTGCGTATCCTATCCTATATCTTGTTCCAGAAGAGAATAGTCCGGGTGCATCCCAAATCTGATAAACAGATCCATTATTTGATTACAATCTCCTCCTAAAATAAAAAAGCCATCATCATATTACAAACATTTTTGGTAATGGCAGGCCAGAATGAATAGTCCCATTGAGTAGGTCCATAAATGTTGCCAACCACTAAGGAAATGTCATTAACAATTAACTTGACAAATAACCATCTGCCTTCAGAGTCAGATGGCCAGGAAATAATACCCAACCTCAGTTTCTTATGACAGAGAGGTATTACACCATTTGTCTTTGCAGATGCAGGAGACCCAAAAATGGAGCCCACCCATCCAGGTTTAAGTTTTAGAGCTTCAGGTTCAGCTAGGTGGGTCTGTTGTAGGAGGACGAAATCAGGATTATATTTAGATAAGTGAGACAGGATTCTCTACTTTCCATGAAAAAACTCTGAATGGTACAATAAACAACCATATATACAGAGGAAAGGTCTTCTAAAAAAACTAGCTCTACATAAATGTGGAAATTAAGGAAGTAAGAGAAAATAAGAATGGAAAGTAGATCAGATTAAAGGAAAAAGGAAGGAAACAATGAAGAAAGAAGATCAGGAAAGAAGAGACAGTGCATGTCAAAAACATTGACAACTGTAAAGACATACCTGATGAGGATGGACAACTGGACAATATGATGGGGTTGATGACAGCATAGGATAAAGACAGCACAGCAAGGGATCAGAACATATCAATGGACGAATGATCCAAAAAAATGTAGCAACACATTAAACAACAGGAACCTGTAAAAAAGAAAGAGGTTAATCAGCAGATGCAAAAAGTCAAGGCAATCATATTACAATATCATAAAAAAGATTATGTAGAATAGACGCATAACTAAAAGACTGTGTGAAATTTGTTTAGGAAAAATATGCGATGCAATGATCTTGTAGTAGGATTAGAAGTATCCATAGAGCTGTTGGGTTGGAGACAAAGAAAGTCTTGAAGATCTGCGGGAGATGTATAAGAAGAAGTTTTGTTCAGAAAAATCACTTTGAGAACACAAGAATGAAACAATTCAAAGCAAGCTCCTAAAGAATGAAGTTGTGGTCAAAGATCCAAGAATTATTTTCGTTTAGTTGCCGTGGCCATTGAAAGATCCTGCGAAACGAACATCTTGTTTCCCGGCCAGAGAATTTGCTTATTTGACTTTGCTGCATTGAGGACTTTTAGTAAATCAGCATATTCACTGAAGAAAATAATGCCTCCTTTAGGTTTAGAGGAGGTAGAAGGAAGTTTAGGACGTTGGCCCAATCTATAGGCTCCCTGAATATTTAAGGCTGTGGATGGCTGCGAGCCCACTAACTGGGGAAAGAAAGAAGCAAAAAAGGAGACTGGGTCATTACCTTCAAAACCTTTTGTTAAACCCTAAAGGTGGAGTATATTCTGTCTGTTTCTATTTTCTGATTCTTCAGAATGTGCCTTCAAAATTGCTACTTCTCCAAAGCTCAAATTGTATTCGCCTCATCCAGCACATCACTAATACTTTGCTCCAGAGCTGAAACCCTGGTTTCCATTTGGGACCATTTGTCTTCCAAGTTTTGCATTAGAGTATTAGTCTCTTCAACAAAAGGACAGACCACACGTATTTTGTCAAGTACAAGTTCAAGGGAAATTGGTGAGGATGGTTTGGCAGGAGTGTCCTGTTTGATCTTTTTATGTGTAGGCATAGTCAAAGCCTGAGAGGTTTTGGAAGGGGATAAAGATGAGGATGACATCTTTAATGCAGAATGGGTGAAGTAATGGGGTAATTGTGTGGTTTAAAAAAGTGTGACTTTTTTTTTTGTTGAGAATATCGATTGAGGAGGAGTTTTGTTTTTCTGTAGTCTGCCTCTGGAATGCACAGTATCACATGAGAAATGAGCACAGTAGAAGGAAACCACTCAATACGATATTACCAGTATATCACCAGAGTACCTGAGGAGCTGCAAAGACGACACCCAAAGCTGCAGAAGATGAACTTCCAGGAGGTGTAGACCACAATATGTTTGAGGAGGAAATTCCTTTCAAAGTAATCCAAAATTTCAAGTAATTGCAGTAAAACGTCACATAACGCATAAACTTAGAGCATGTAATGTTGAAGAAATGCAACAAAGTCAAATGTCCCTTCCAATAATGACAGGCATAACAACAGCCTTTGTAAATTGCCCCCAAAAGGTCAGATAAAATATAAACAAAACCTCTTTGGGAGATGAAGCTACAAATTAGTATGAGAGCGAGGGCTTCACTGGAAGCGCTTGTTTAAACTGTGTGAGGTGCACATTTATACTAAAATGGCCGGCGCCATGAGGCAAAGATGAACTGGCATGCTGACAGCCTTGTTATGAGGTAGAAGTAGCACTCACCCAGAAGTCTGGCCTCAGGTTCAGAAGCACATTTTGACCAGGATTGAGGAAAAAGAGTCCCTCTGTCAGAAATCCATCCGCCATGCGGAGCTCCCATACTAGGTGGCCATCTTGGCCGGTGGTCAAGCTCCTCCCCTCCCATTCATTTTTCTGAGAAGGACAGAGATGTCCCTTTTTTTCCTTATTGAGTACCTGATTTTTATGAACAATTGGTGTCTTTATTGTAGCATCAGACAATAGGAAGAAGGACAGTTTTCCACTACAACTCTGAAATTAAACAGACTTATAATTAAACTGTACCTTCTTACCCAGGTTTTTCATTTGAAGTAGTCCTGACAAGAGTTACTCAACTGAAGGCTCTTCTGGAGTGAATACTACCTTTCAGTGTAGCCCTCATTATTGGTTGAGGCCCATAAATGCTCATCAAATAGTTCTTTTATTCACACTTCACCCCTGCTAAAATGTCTAAACAGACTTAGTGGGTTGGCTAAATAAAAAGCCTTTTAGTCGGGATTGTATTGCACTAATGCAATAACACCTACATGAGGTTATTAGAGTTCAATCTCAAGAGGGGGGAAGTCCACTTTTAGCTTCTTTTCAATTTTATTTCCCCTACCACCCTTTTCAGTGACTATTCCAGTGCGACTTTCCAAGGAATCAGCCACTTAGTCCACTATGTGTCCCACATCCCTTAACTTTTCTCATTGTTTGCTAATGCCTTTGAGCTTTGATGCTTTCTATCTTTTTTGACATACATGATCAACTCTAAATGCACACACTTCATCATCATTACCTCCACTCAATCCAGAGGGTCATTTAGAATTTAGCAGAATGGTGCATACATCATAAAATGGCGGAAGAACCAATCCCCTAACCTGATTGAGAGCTGAGGGAACCACAGAGATTGCAAGGGTGGGGTCTCAGCCAGTTCCACTATCGGAAACCTCCAACCTAATGACCTGACCACCACATAGCCATTGACTATTCCATACCAGGTCCGCAGGGCCACAGTCAAACGCCCGTCCTATTAAAGGAAGGGTTGCTGCCACTTGTTTTCTTTAACCAGGCCCTACAGACGTGGTATGGCAAGCCCAGGAATGGGACATCACACAGTGTTTCCTCCATGCAGACATTGTTATTTTGTACTAATTTAGCAGTTTGTTCTTGTGGCACAAACTACTTTGCTAAGCAGATATATCAGACTTGGCACCTGCTTGGCAAAGTTCGCTGCCTGCAGTGGAGACATAACACAGGCAGCTATACTGCCTACCTCAAGAGGGTTTCTAAATTCATTCCTCCACTTGGGGTTAGAATCTAGGGCCTCTTCTGACTATGGTGGCCTGCCTACCAAGGTATAAGTAAGGCCTCCAGTATCATCTGTGCAGGAAGCTAAAATGGACTAAATTTGGACCTACTGACCAGTTGTTCCTGCTAAGCATTCGTGTAGATCCCTCATTTTTCCTAAAGAAAATAATTGTTGAAATAAAAGGAATGAAAATAAGTAAAATAAGTAAGGAAATTAAAGCTACGTGAAATTTTAATCTGTAATTAGTTTGCCCTGATGCTCAACTTACAAAAGTAATATACTGTTATGTCAATGAGTCCCTTCTGATCACATGGGTTTAGAGTGTTTATTGTTTGGCCCCAAACATGCAAAAACTGAGCTGAAGCTTATTATAATCTTTCATAATGTACCGACCATGCATCATTTCATATAGTAAAATCTAATCAATGAATATTGGTATGAGTGAAACCTATCCATTTTTTCCATATGACCATGGCACTAAGTTTATAAATAATGGTTAGTTGTAAAACTAGGAATTTAGGGTTACCCATTGTTAGAAATTGGGTTTCTAGTTGTAAGAGGTTTGCATTCTGCGTAGGGACCACAATCCTAGTCAGGGTAAATAAGATACACACTACATATATATCTGTGCTCACCCTCTGGTAGGTTGGCACAGAGCAGTCAGGATAAACTAAAGAGGCAATGTGTAAAGCATTTGTGCACGCACACAGTAACACAGTGAGAACACCACAAAACTACTCCACACCAGTTTAGAAACAATAGCCAACATTTATCTGAGTAAAGCAAGACCACAATGACAAAAATCCAACATACACAATCCAAGTTATGAATTTTCAAAGATTAAATCAAAATGCAGTGCATAGAAGTCAGTAGCTCTAACCGTTGCGACCTGGCCACACTGGACCAGGGCAAATCCAAAAGTTCAGTCTGGCCACGATGGAGCGCAGGCCGGGTATAGGAGTTACGCAGACCCGCTGGCAGTACCTTGGTTCCGTTGATACTCGGGGATGATGCATTGATCCAAGGGAGAGGATGTGCTGCTATTCCAGGTGTTGCGTTGTTTCCTGACTGGGCAATGTCATTGATGCATTGATGTCCAGAAGTGATGTGGGCCAGTTACGATGCATTGGTGCTATTGGCCAAGTTGGGACTGCATTGAAAGTCGGGGTCATTGCGTCGCACAGTCGGCGAGCAGTGTCCACGACTTTGGTGCAAGCAGCGACAAGGTGTCATTTCTGCAGCTGGATGTGCCAGTTCCAGTTGACGCACTGGTGTAAATACGTCAGTTTCTTGTGTTGCAGCACCCCACTCACCTCCAGGGGCTCAGGACTGGATTTGGCACCTCTTGCCAGAGCAGGACTCACAGCAGAGGTATCCAGGTGCTGGTAGCAAAATGCTCGTGAAGTATTTGATGTCCCTGAGACTTCAGAAACAGGATGCAAGCACAGTCAGGCCCTTAGAGAAACTTTAGATTGAAGGATGCAGAGTTAAGTCCAGTCCTCTCACTCCCAGGCAAGAAGCAGCAGGCAACAGGCCAACACAGCAAAGTGGCAGTCCCTTCTGGCAGCATACCAGTCCTTCTTCCTGGTACAATGTTCTCGGTCCAGGTGTGTTCTGAGTCTATAGTGTCAGAGTCCCAGAACCTATACCCAAAAAGGCCTTTGATGTAGGGTAACTTCAAAAGAATTCTCTGAAGTGCACAAGGATCCCTTTCAACCCAGCCCTGGCTCCGGACTACCAGTAGGGGATAATCAGCCCTTTGTGTGAGGGCAGGACACAACCTATTCAGATGTAAGTGTGAACTACCTCTCCCTGCCCAGGACGACTATCATTATTCAGATGAATGCAGATGTATCTCCTGCCACAGCCAGCCCTTCCTGTTTGTGGCTGTCTCGAAAGAATGCACAAATGTAGCTGCCAACTAAACCCAGGCATGTATTCAGAAACAGGCTGAGACACAGAACGGTTACATTAAGAAAATCCCTTCTTTCTAAAGTGGCATTTTCAGACATGCAATTTAAAAAACACCTGTACCAAAATATGTATTTAATGGTGAGTTCAGAGACACCAAACTCCAAATTTTTATCTTTTCCCAAATGGAAATTACACTTAAATGATGTTTTATGGCACCCCAATGTTAGCCTGTAGGAAAGATGGTCCTTGCAATAGTGAAAAGCTAATTTAAGAGTTTTTCACTCTCTGGACATGTTAAACTTAAAAGTACATGTCTAACTTTTCAAATACACTGTACTCTGCCCTTGGGGCTACCTAGGGCCTTCCTTAGGGGTGACTTACACATAGTAAAAAGGAAGGTTTAGGCTTTGCAAGTGGGTATGCTTGCCAGATCGAGATGGCAATTCAAAACTGCACACACAGGCTCTGCAGTGGCAGGCCTGAGACACGTTTGAAAGGCTACTGTAGTGTAGTCTAGTGGGTGCAGTACGGGTTGGGTGGCACAATCAGTGCTGCAGGCCCACTAATAGCAGTTGATTTACAGGCCCTCTGCACACGTAGTGCACTTTACTGGGGACTTATCAGTTAATCAAATACGCCAAATCATGGAGAAGCCAATTTTACCAGTCCTAAAACCAGCAGAAACAACGTTCAGCACAAAGTCAAAAGAGTATATCAGAAAGCAAAAAGTCAGGGGAAACCATGCCAAAAGATGCCATGTCTAACATCCATAGTCTTGTGTGATTCAGAAGGCATTTTGCTAAATGTTTTTCTTACACACTGACTTACATTTGAAAGGAAGATCTGCAAATAAATGTAATTGATATTAACAAATATTTGTCTATTTTATGTTCTGACACTTATCACAATAATAATGGTACATTACTTGTGTGGCTGAGCCTATAGGCCATGACAGTAAACACACCAAAATACCCAGAATAAAACAACAAGCACCATGAACACAAACTAAATCACTACAGTGACATACATTACACTAAGATCTAAAATAAATAAGATAAAATTAAATAGTACTTACCCATGGGTTGAGAGTTCTCCTCTGTGTTTTTCTGAAGTCTGTGGAACGAGTCGAAGAGCTCCCCTTACCAATCCAGACAAGGCTCTCATGCTATTAACCAGCATGAAAGAAGTGCCAGGATTGGATGGAGTGGGTTGGCTGGATGCTCCTTCACGACCTGGAGGCCTGTGTTTGCTCTTCACTAAACTGTCTAAGACAGCTCGGGTTGGAGAACTTCAAAGTGCCCATGTCAGGCTGGCCCTCAAAAGAGAGCTAGCCAAACTGACATGAGCTCTTTGAAGTGTCTTGCCAGCCGCTGCTCCAGTCCTCCATGCTGCCAATCAGCAGCACAAGACACGCCCCGCATTTCTCTCGGCTTGGGGCTGGCTGCGGCGTGCATCGGTAAAAGATAAAATGGCAATTAAATCATTTCATTGCCATTTCATTATTCACATTGGCTATGCGCGGCTTGGAGCGGGAAGGGGGCAACATTCCACCGCCATCATGAAGAAAATCTGCCGGCCCAATCCCGCTGGCCAACAGCCAGAAAGGCTGAATTTAATTTTTTATGTTTTTTGGAGGAGCATTTGCCGTGCCTGGGGGCGCTGCTCTCTCTTCCCTGGTGTGTAGTGAGAGGATCCCTACTTGGGAATCCCCTTCTTGTGCTTTGTAAGGATCCACTAGGAGAGGACTAGGGGTGTGTAAAATTTGCAGAATTTGCTTTTGCATACTTACACAAAATTACGGTACAATTTTGCAAAATTACATGAAATTATGCATACTTATATGAAATACTAATCCCTCATGTTGCACTATCATTGAGCACGAAATGCATCCTAGCATCAAGATTTGACACAAGCATTTAAATAATCAGCCGCTCAAGTTCTGTTGTCCCTGTGCATTTACTGTAAATTTTTACCATGAATAGTGTGTTGGTTGTACATTTTTACCATGAATGGCACATAAATTCTGAAAGTGGTGTATTAGCCCAATTTTGGGAATTTCACGTAACAATCATAAAGTAAAAGAAATCATGAAATAACGAAAATTATGCTGCCATAATTTAATTTTTGCCAAGGGCTAGGGAGAATCCATTAGAAAAGATACATTATCTCTTTTCCCTGGCGCTCGGGGGTCTGCGATGTGCCACCTGAGAACCGATCCAAGTGAAAGCAGCTGGTGCCTAATGCCTTTTGCGATCTCAGAGAGTGACATGCAGTCGCTGTGGATGCTGCTTGTAATAGCACGCAAAAAACAAAAAGAAATCTGGGAAGGTGTGGGAAGCGCTTGCCTCGAATTTCGGGATTCTTTTAAAAAAAGGAAAATCCATATTGTGGTTGGACCACAAGGATGCTCTGTTTTGATTGGCAATCAGCGGGCTCTGATGTATCCCCCTGAGCACCAATCAAAGTGAAAGCAAGCAGCGGTTAATAGCTTTCACCATCACACTGTGTGACATCAGTGCACTGTTCATGCTGCTCGTCAAGATATGTGAAAAAATAATATGGGGATGTGACCTCTTCCCTTGAATCTGGAGATTTAAAAAAAAAAGTCCATCTAGTATTCGCACTAGAAGGATTTTTTCTACATGTGTGGAAAACAAGAATGTCATGTCCTTTGCACTGCAGGGGTAAAGAACAGGTTGTGAGCAGCTTGTACTCTGTAGTCAAACAGTTAAATTACAGCATCCCGTAGGACTCTCCAGTACAACCTACCTATTGCTTGAAGTATACCTCAATATCATTCATTACCTCATTGCAATAGGATTAGGATTTAAATATTATATTAGTCTTGAAGCTTGTCTTGCACACATAAAGTGATTTTAATCCATTCGTTTTGAAGATGCCTGCTATGTGCGTCTCAGTTCGTCTTCACAAGGGTTGCTGCAGCCCCTGTGGCTAAGATTAGCATATCTAATAATTTTAAGTGTTTGAAATGTCAGAATACAGATGGGGATGTCCCATTTAATGAAAAAGTCAAACTTGTTAATTTGAAGTGTGCCTTATCCATCAAGTGTTGCCTCTTGAATATCTAAGGGCATTCAAATTCCTTTTATCTACTGCGCCCTACTCAAATATTCCTCCGTACACTACATGGAGGAACTAATAAAGACTTTTAGATCATTGTCCAAGCTTGTGTGGATGTTTTGGTGGTATGTGATATGGCTGGCCCACCCTTTAGAGCAAATAGGAGAGTGTTGGTACAATGGTCTCTGTAATTCAGAGTTAAGTAATATATGTATTGCTTAATTATTAAAACCATTACAATGTAATACTTCAGATAATAAATTACATTATAAAACACATAAAACATACACAGCAATCCAACAGCATAGTAGGTGTAGCAGAGTGTATCTCATATCAGTGTTTTCTGGACAGTGCTTAAAACAACTTAAGTCCTGAGTTGAATGCGTGCTCACAAGAATCCAGGGTGAGGTTGCTGCTGTTTGCAAAAGTTTTGTTTCTACTAAATAAAATTGATGATAGGAAAACTGCAGCCCTTTGCTGCCAGGAGTTAATTTGTAAGCTAGTCTATGTAGGTAGATTTCATATTACTAAGTTCTGTTCTGAAATCTGCAGGAAGGGTAGACATGAAAAAACACTTTTATCCTTTGCATGGTAACAATCAAAGAATATATATTGTTGTCTTGATTAGAAATGGATGCTGGATGTACATAGGTGAGAAATAAGTGATTTATTTATAATTAATTATTATAATAATTATTTATAATGAAAAACGCGCCCCCTTCACCTCAGGCCGATCTGTGCTCCGGGGACCTCATCCCACGGCCCGTCCTAAAAATTAGATTTTTGAGGGGGGAGAGGCACACAGGGCCCCCAATCCCAGGCTGATCTCGGCCCTGGGGACCCCTTCCCCTGGGGCACGGCCTAATTATTATTTTCTTTTTTGGGGAGTGGGGCAGTGTGCCCCCCTCCCCACGGCTCATCTCACGTAGTCACAGCAAGCAACAATGCCCGGGGGTGGGCATCCTGGGACATAGCTAGAGCCGGCTCTGGGGGGTGGCGGTCCACAAGGCCATCAGTGGCTTCTGATGGAATAGCCCCGGGAAGGTGGCGGTCCTTGAGGCTGCAGGGTGCCTGGCGGCCCCCCTGCATTTCATTAAACACATTCTTCTCCAGTGAGGTGGTGGTCCTTTGGGCTGCGGGAGGGGGCAGGTGGCCCCTACATTTCTTTACAAACATTCTACCCCGGAGAGGTGGTGGTCCCTGGGGCTGCAAGGGGGCCACCCATCCCCTGCTTTTCTTTAAAAACATTCTGCCCTGGGGAGATGGTGGTCCAATCTCAGCCCCAGGGACCCCATTCCCAGGGGCCCAGCCATGTGTCCTGGGTGCTCGCAAGGGGACCCAGCCACAAAGTTGAGGACCGCAGAGGTAGCCTGAAGGCCCTCTCACGGTCTCAGCCAGCTCCCAACCTCCTGTGGGAGTCTGTATTGCTGTCACAGGGAGGGAGCTGCTCTCTGTGACAGCAATGTTTTCTCTGTTTCCCTGCCTGCATCTCCACGGGCAGGGAAACAGAGGAAACCTCCGCTCGCTGCAATTGGAGTGTTTCCTTTGAATTGGTGGGAGCTGTCAAATCTCCCACCAAGTCACTGCAAACAGCTTTGTCCTGTGGTGGGCACCCTGGGACACAGCAGAACTGGCCCTAGGGCGTGGCAGTCCACAGGGTCATTAGAAGCTCCTTGAGGGGGGGATGCAGTCCCCCTGCATTTCTTTAAACACATGCTGCCCTCGGGTGGTAGCGGTCCCCAGGGCTGCGTGGCTCCCCTCACCAGGCCCAGTCTTAGCGCTTCAATCAGGAAGTGTTGGCAGCTATCATGGGACTCGACTTCATCTGAGTCCCACAAATAAATGGAAAATAAAGAAAAGGGAGCAGGGCAGGAATACCCTCCTTGGTCTTGGGATCCCAGAGGGAACTCAGCAGGGCCAAAAAGCAGTGTGCTGCAAATTTGCAAAATTTGTGGCAAAAACTAAAAAAACACAACTGTGAACTCCTGCGCCTGTTTTAATTATAGTCCCTGGGTCAGCCAGATCCCAGAGGCATTGTTTAAAACAAAGGAGAGGGGAGCACGGGTCCCCCCTCCTGAGGATCTTGGAGCACCAGGGATTACCTCCTCCCTGAGTCTTTATTTATAAAAAAAAAAGGAGGGGGGTGCACAGGTCCCACCTCCTGAGGCTCTCTAAGCCCCAGGGATCATAACCTCCCCAGGACCAAAAACATTTATTGGAAGACCCTGTGGACCCCCCCTGGCTCTGGGGACCACCACCTCCCCAGGGCTGAATACTTTTAAAACAATGGGAGGGGGGCTACATGGCCCCCCTTCTGGCCACATATGGCCCCGGTGACCACCACCTCCTCAGTGCTAGTCCTGAAAAGTAAAGGAGCCAACACCCAGGGCTGGCTTCTGGGCACCCTGGGACATAGCTGTATGATTTTGCACTGCTTGAACTTTGACAGCTCCCACCAAGCAAACGCAAACACCCCGGTTCCAGCAGGCGGGAACTGTCAAAGTGCTCCTGCCTGCTGGAAGTGGAGGTTTCATCTCTTTCCCTCCCCGCTGACATGCGGGCTGGGAAAGAGATGAAATGATTGATTTTGCACACAGCAGCTGCATTTCCCACAGCTCCCTGTGTGCAGTAGCAATTCTGGCTCCCACAGGAGGCTGGGACCGCGGGGGCCTTGAGTCTCCCCCGCGCTCCTGATCCCAGACAAAGGGCATCCAGGAAACATGGCCAGACCCAGGGGGATGGGGCCCCTTGGGCTAAAATTGGCCCGGTGGGGGGTCCTGTGTCCCTCCTCTCCCATTAAGTGTGTTTTCTCTGTGATTCCATATTGAAAAATGATCTGAAATCCTTTGTGGAGGTGAATACATTGTTGATCTATTGAAGTGCAATCTGTATGTATCTGTGACAAGTGGGTTCTTTCCTGTCCTCTCCTGCTGAGAGCAGGGCCCATTGTTCTCCCCTTAAATTGCTACAAGTATGCAAGTGTGCAAACCACCTGGAAGCTCCGCCCACTCAACCCTGCACCGTCCACCTTAGTAGTATGCAAGGGTGTTCCCGCCTTTTGCCAGGATGATGGACAGCTTATCAAAGGGCCCCCAAGTGCGTTTCCCACTGATTTTGGTGGTACATTCTTAAATCCGAGGAATATGAGGACATCTACGCAAAACAAAGGAGCATTTATGTCTCATAAATAACAGGAAGGACCCTTGTTTGTGGGAGATTTAAATTTTTGTAGTCTCGTTGGCCGCTCTACAGGAGGATTCATGTTATCACATATTTCTGGATAAAGAGGCACCTGGAACAATCATATTGCCAAAACGCACACAAGGTCACTGGTGACATTTCCTTGTGCTCCATTATGTAGCTGAAGTGTAGAATACGTACAGGACATTTATCCAGGGAGGTAGAAACAACTCCATTTGGGTACATATTGTGTGCAAATCTGTGGAATCTTGTTGGATAAAAGGGCAGGTGAGATTTCTTTATAGCCAAATCACTCGCACAGCTACTGACGCACCCACACAGGCACTCAAAGGCACACTCAGACACTGAATCAGACACTCATGCATCCACTCACACTCCCACACAGACATTTACGCACCCACTCACAGACCCACTTAGACTCATGCACCCACCCACTCACAGACCCACATACTCTCACACAGCCACTCACAGACCCACTCAGGCTCTCACACACCCACTCACAGACCCTCACACACCAACTTGTAGACATTCTCACACCTACTCTCACACACACACTCACACCCACTCACACCCACACCCATATAGACCCTCTCATACCCTACTCCACACCCAGAGAGGCAGACCCTGTGACCAACCACCCTCACGCATGGCTGAGGGCTGTGTATGGTGTGTGGTAGGGTGGTTATAGGGGGGCCGTTACATAGGCAGGATACTTGTAGCTTAGAATAAACTCAAACTTTTTACCTCTCTTTTAAGGCCGTATGTTGTGAATGTTATATGGCCTCCTAAGGATATTCTGCATTATACATATATAACACATGGAATTCTGTAATCCCTCTATAAATGCACCTCTCTAGTTTATAATCGATGACTAGTACTACAGTCAATTGCCGATAATAAAGAAAAGAGTCAGAGCTCAGCTATTATAAGTTATTACAGTCAAGTTTTGACATCACAATGCCTGCTGCCAGAGCCAGCAGCTGATTTGAAAGGCAGGTCAGGTCATGGAGAATAACTGAAGCAGCTGTTTAAAGCAACAAAACCAGAATGTTGCCTTTCTTTCTTCTGATCTATTTTAATAGCTTACAATGACAAGCAGAACAAACATTTTTATTTTCCGCACTGCTTAGGTAGAGGAAACCTAAAATCTTTCTGCATGTCTCTACACATCCCGAGCTACTGCAGTTTTTTTTTTTTAACCTGAGTTGTATTGGACCGTTTCTAATATCTGTTTGCAAGAAATACCTAACAGGTTTTTGATGTGTTTAGTTTTGCACTAGAGGTTTTATTTTTATTTTTCATGTTTGCAAACATACTCACTCTTTCATATGAAAGAGTTATGCACCCAGGTTTTAAGTGCTTTGTTGAAAAGGTGATGGTGTGACAATGTACTATATGAGCTAAAGTACATGTAGGATTTCCATACCCTCATAAAGGAACTCAGCCTTCGGCATTGTACCTCTATATGGCTATGAAACTCCTCGGTGACTTGCAATATTTTTATAATGTACAGAAGGGTGTACTTTATCCTATATATAATGTATAATATTGTTGTGCAGAGCAGCTTGCTTTACCTCTCTTTTAAGGCCTTATGTCTTGAATGTTACAGAGCCTCCTATGGAGAAGCAAAGTCATACATATATAATATACAATACTGTTGTGCGTGCAGCTTTTTAACTGGAACCAAGCCCTTTCAGGGGGCTCCTAGACTTAAAACAGGGTAGGTACACTTAAAGCTGCCCATCAGTTCTAAAACACATGGGATGCACTGGTTTCAAATGCACACCTTTCTTATCAAGTCTGCACATGTAGTCTAGTTCTGTGTTGAATGCATTTTTTTGTATGTTTTGTATCAACTATTTTACTCTGGGAGTTAGTAAGTGCAGTGTGAATGAGATGGGGTTTCTGTGCATATTTGCAAGAGAAAATCATTAGTGAAATTTTTATAACAATGTGAATGTGATCTTCTGAATGTGTATAGTTTTCATTTCAAATAATCATTTTGTACGGCATTGGGACATATTTTTCATCAATATGTGTAAAAATAGCATGACTCAGAATACCACAGAATGTGCTGCATTAAGCATTGTATTTGCCTCATAATTAGGCAAACTTGCACATAATTTGATCATGCATTGCTGCCACTACTGGAATTGGAAAACATGTACTCAGGGACTTGGTCGCCCCACTCACTGCTGCCGCTCCTGCCTGCCTTTGCCGCCTCCTGCCTGCAGATTCCTTCGCTCGCTCGCTGCTCCTGGGATTTCCCGCCGCTGCCTCCCTGCGGCCCCGCCCCCCTGTGATTCCATTCGCCGGACCGCTCCCGCCACCCAGCTGCTCCTCCCTCCCGGCTCCTTACTTATGACGCCCCCAGAGCGACCGCGCAGCGGACGCGCGCAGCGGGAGCTCCGACTGAGCGCCGAAGGTGCGCCAAAGGTAAGCCCGTCTGCGCCCGTCCGCGCCTGGACCGCGCCCAGCGCCAGACCCCCTGGTCCTCGCCCTCACCAGCACACCCTGCACAGCTACGATGCCAGAACCCTCCACGCACTCAACGCCGGCCGAAACACCGCCTGCTACCGAGCCACCCCGAGACGCACCCACGGACCCTTCACCTGCCTGACCTGCCGCTTCACCAGCCTACGACCCGACACTGCACCCACTAAACCGAGCCCCAGCAACAAACACCTGATGTGCATCCTGCTCAACACCCGCTCCGTTCACAGGCATGCCGTCGAACTCTGGAACCTCCTCGACTCGACAGCACCAGACATCGCCTTCCTGACAGAAACCTGGATGAACGCCTCCTCAGCACCCGACGTCGCCATCGCCGTCCCAGAAGGCTACAAAATCACCAGGAGGGACCGCGTCAACCAGACAGGAGGAGGCATCGCCATCATCCACAAGAACACCATCCGCATCACGACCAACTCTGATGACACCTTCACCTCCGCCGAACACCTCCACTTCCAGATACACACCAACCCCAAGACCACGCTCAGAGGCACCCTCATCTACAGACCACCGGGACCACGCACACAGTTCAGCGAAGACATCACAGACTTCGTCAGCCCCCACGCCATCAATTCCACCGACTACATCCTCCTGGGGGACCTCAACTTCCACCTGGAGGACGACAAGGACCGCAACACCACTGCTCTACTGGACAACCTGGCCAACCTCGGACTCAAGCAACTGGTAACCACCCCTACACACCACGCCGGCCACACGCTTGACCCAGTCTTCTCATCCAGCAAATATGTCACCTTCAGCCACTCCACCAATCTCCAGTGGACTGACCACAGCTGCGTCCACTTCAGCTTCAGTAAAACGACGACCCACCACACCCTCAACAAACCCCCCGCAGGAGCTGGAACAAGATCACCGGCGACCAGCTCACCACCTTCCTCAGCCAGAACCCCCCCACCAGCTCAACGGACCCCAACGAAGCCGCCAACAACCTCACACAGTGGATCACCAACTGCGCAGACGCCCTCGCACCACTGAAGAAGAACCCCCCCAGCAGACGCAGCAGCAAAAAAGCCTCCTGGTTCACCGACGAGCTCATCACCTCCAAGAAGAACTGCCGCTCCCTGGAGAACACCTGGCGCACCAACCAGACCACAGACAACATGACGGCCCTCAAACACGCCACGCGCAAACACCACCAACTGATCCGCGCCACAAAGAAGACAGCCTTCAAGGAACGACTGGACAACAACACCCACAACAGCAAGGAACTCTTCAGCATCGTCAAAGAGCTCTCCAACCCCGACGCCGGAAACAATGACATCACTCCCTCGCAAGACCTCTGCGACTCCCTCGCAGCCTTCTTCCACGACAAGATCGCCAACATTCACAACAGCTTCGGCCCACCAACCACAAACCCCACCACCGAACCGATGCCCCCCACCGCCACCCTCCGCACCTGGACCCCAGTCAGCACCGAAGACACAACACGCACAATGAACACCATCCACTCCGGATCCCCTACGGACCCCTGCCCACACCACATCTTCAACACGGCTGACCACATCATCGCACCCCACCTCCGTGACATCGTCAACGCCTCCTTCAACACCGCCACCTTCCCGGAGTGCTGGAAACACGCCGAGATCAGTGCCCTGCTGAAGAAACCAACTGCAGACCCCTCCGACCTCAAGAACTACCGCCCCATCTCGCTCCTCCCGTTTCCTGCCAAAGTCATCGAGAAGACCGTCAACAGACAGCTAGCTGCCTTCCTCGAGACCAACGGATCCCTCGACCACTCGCAATCCGGCTTCCGAGCCAACCACAGCACGGAGACCGCCCTCATCGCAGCCACAGACGACATCAGATCCCTAATGGACAATGGGGAAACTGCGGCCCTCATCCTCCTGGACCTCTCCGCAGCGTTCGACACTGTCTGCCACCGCACCCTGGTACAGCGCCTGAACAACACCGGCATCCAGGGGAAGGCCCTGGAGTGGATCGCCTCATTCCTCGCCGGAAGAACCCAGAGAGTCCGCCTCCCCCCGTTCCGGTCAGCGGCCACCGAAGTCATCTGCGGAGTTCCACAAGGGTCATCGCTCAGCCCCACCCTCTTCAACGTCTATATGAGCCCCCTCGCAACCATCGCACGTCAACACAACCTCAAGATCATCACCTACGCCGACGACACCCAGCTGATCCTCTCCCTCACCAGCGACCCGGACGCCGCCAGAGCCAGCCTACACGAAGGGATGAAAGACGTCGCCGAATGGATGAAGAACAGCCGCCTGAAACTGAACTCAGACAAGACGGAGGTCCTCATCCTGGGATCATCACCATCCGCCTGGGACGACTCCTGGTGGCCCCCCGCCCTGGGAGCCACCCCCAAGCCAACGGACCACGCTCGCAACCTAGGCTTCATCCTGGACTCCTCCCTCTCGATGACCAGACAAGTCAACGCCGTCTCATCTTCATGCTTCAACACCCTGCGCATGCTTCGAAAGATCTTCCGGTGGATCCCCACCGAGACCAGGAAGACGGTCACCCAGGCCCTCGTCACCAGTCGACTGGACTACGGGAACGCCCTCTACGCCGGCACCGCCGCCAAACTCCAGAAGAAACTCCAACGGATCCAGAACGCCTCAGCACGACTCATCCTGGACATCCCCCGACACAGCCACATCTCCGAACACCTGAGAGACCTGCACTGGCTCCCCGTCAACAAAAGAATCACGTTCCGACTCCTCACCCATGCACACAAGGCCCTCCACGACCTGGGCCCCAAGTTCCTCAACAGCCGCCTGACCTTCCACAAGCCCACCCGCCAGCTCCGCTCCGCCAGCCTCGCTCTCGCCACCGTCCCCCGCATCCGCAGAGCCACCGCCGGAGGAAGATCCTTCTCCTACCTGGCAGCCAAGACATGGAACTCCCTCCCCATCCACCTCCGGACAACGCAAGACCATCTCGCCTTCAGGAAGCAACTCAAGACCTGGCTGTTCGAGCAGTAGCGTTTCCCCCCCCCCCCCAGCGCCTTGAGACCCTCCGGGTGAGCAGTGCGCTATACAAATGCCTTTGATTGATTGATTGATAGGGACCCTATCAATTGGATGTCAAGGTTTGGCTGAGGAAAGCAGGGTAGAATCACAAGGGGGCAAACTCATGAAAAGCAGAGACTGACAGCTATTGTATACATTTATTGTTCTGTGGCAGACAGTGCAGGAATAGGATAAAAACTGATACAAGGAACCCATAATATGGCGATCAAGGTGTGGCAGAGGAAAGGAGGTGGAGTCATGAAGGGTGGAGCTTGAAAAGCAGTACCTGACAATAAACCTATGCATTTACTTTTTAAACAATTTGCTGGAAATGAATTTGCAACAAGGACATATGTAACAATAAATATGGTCACAAAGAGGCTGTATTGTAAACATCATACATGGTTAAGACTCCTGCTACAGAGGTCCTTGTGTGCCCAGCAAGTTTGAGAGGATTATAATATTGATAAGACAACTTTAGTGGTTAATAGGCCTGTGAGAGTTCTGTTTTTTGATTGATGCAGCGGAAACTGAGTAAGCCTTCTTCCTGTCTCAGGTTCAGAAACCTCAGTTCCACGGGTGAGACACAATCAACACCAACGTCTCACCCCTCAAGGTCGAATGAATCTTTGGACTCTGTGAAGGAGGTAGTAGTCAGAAATATTCAATCACAAATCAATGACAATTTACCATAAACAATATTAGACACCATGCATAATTCAACACTAAATCAAACTCTAAACAGAATAAAGTTTCAGAGTTTTATTACAATCCCAAAATCAATATCACATAAATAGGGCACAGAGCTAAGTTATAATCATACATGAAAACCATAGGCTGATCAAAACATCTGAAATGATTCAACCTGCTAAATATCAATACTGGTAGACACTCCAAAAGAATTATGTAGATTAGCAACAACGCAATATGAACATTATTATTAGAATTCAAAGCAGATGATGGTGACATCAGTAAATAATCAAAATACGGTTTTAACAATCAATTTCGGAGCTGGGCCATTCCTAATGCAAACCAGAATTGAGATCTGCATGTGTGGGCACAGCTAACACATGCGGGCAAAAGCAAAAATAAAAGAAAGGCAAAAATAATTTGGAAAACAACTAACTAGGGCAACTAGCTATAACAAAATATGCCGGTGTAAGTGACTAAGCTAGAAAAACCATCCACTGGATGATAGGTGCTATGAAAAAAATATAGAACACATAAAATAGTAAGTGCCATCTAAAACGTTCTTTGTGTAATTAAGCATGCATAGGGATACAACTGGTGTTCTTTACAGTGCACTCACATCTTTTACAAGGGGGGCTTGGATATTGGATATTAGGAAAACGATGCCTCCAAGTCATAGTTTCTTTAAATACAGTACTTGTGAAGTGATTAAAGGAATTGTTTCCTTACATTGTATTGGCCTCTCGGTTTTAGGGTCCAAAGGACTCCCAGCCACGATGATGCTTGAACAGAAGAAGGGCCTATTGCCCTTTAAATCAAGCCTTTGCTTAAGATCCAAGTTGAAGAGAAAATAATAAAGCCCTCT
The DNA here is from genome assembly GCF_031143425.1 of Pleurodeles waltl. NCBI lineage: Eukaryota > Metazoa > Chordata > Amphibia > Caudata > Salamandridae > Pleurodeles > Pleurodeles waltl. The sequence goes on along the minus strand of NC_090446.1, from coordinate 1,325,022,524 downwards.
ATACGCCTGTATATTAGGGTGCAGCTGAATTGTGCCCAGTGTCTGAAAATTACACCAGCACGAATTCAGCAAACTTCACTGGGTACTGACAAGCCTACTGGAATTATTCTGTTATCAGTGCAGGAAATTAGTGGGATTCCGCTGGATACCAGTTCTGGCCAGTGTTACTGAACTGGTTCTTCCCCAGAAATAATCATCTTTCAAAGGCTGACGCAGAATGCCCCGGTTTCTCAGTCTGGTAACTCCTCCGGCCATGTAAAATGCCCGTAGATAAAATGACACTATTAATAAACTGTTGTCTTACAGAGCAGCCCCGATTATGGGCTCGCGTCATATTTATGGTGAAAATGCTGTAATGTGGGTGGACATCGTTGGACTACATCACATATTTTGCAAGGTGGGTTGACGTTAACTTCGAACACCGTCTAGCCCTTCTCAAAATCCCTGCTCGTCAAGAAGAAATACCCCTGGAGTAGCACGGAGCAGCTCGGGCCCTTCTTGACTCCGTGTTCCTGCAGCAGCTGGAGAGGGGGTGCCTCTGCTCCACAGTGTTGGAGAGCTGCTTCCTTTCTTGCATAACAAGCTGCACGTGACTGTGCATGTATTCATTTGTGGGCTTCAGAGTCAGATCTGGTTTGCTTTCTTGGTTGTAAGTGCTTGTTGTCGCGGGAGTCCAAAGTCTGGCGCAGCCATTCTCCGCTTCCACGTTCTCGCGCCTGGCTCGAGGCCTCACCCTCCTCGTGCAGTCGAGTATTATCTTCACGATCCATTGGTAGGCATGACAGTCCACTTGCACTTTAATAATGCCTGTACTGCATCTGTTTTATGATAAACAAAGCATTCCCTCAGATCGAATCCTCCACTGCCCCGTGACATCCAAGAACCGCAAACCTTCATTTTTAAAGAAAACTCTGTCGAGGTGCAGGTTAGAGCCAATGGCAGGAGTATAATTTGCTTACTTCAAAAACACAGTGGTAATACACGAAAGAGTTAATGGCAACACAGAACTTAAATCGCTAAGCAAAAAGCAATACACCAATGATTAAGCCTTCAGTCATGAAAAAGCGTGATACTTACCATGAAGCGCTTCCATGTCTTATCAGGACCAGTAAGCACTATTGCGGCTGCCATCTCTAGTGACTCTCTGCCTCTAAAGTGCCCAACATGCTGGCTGGCCTGACTTGAGGGTAATTAATTAGGAGGTGGATGGGCTGCTCCAGATAACAATGTCCCAATATAGCACCAAGAGCCCTGTAACATCTAACAGTGGAAGAACACACGTCTAGCAGTTTCAAAATGACATGAATGTTTTTTGCTTCTTTTGTTTTACGAGTAAATAGTAATTTTCACCTTGATATCATCTATGCATTGTCTTAAATCTTAAGCCACGTCCTTGGCATGCACAACTGACATCAAAAGCAAGTCTCTTTTACCTAACTGTGGGGCCCAGATTTTTCTCCTGTTTGTAAATGTATCATTCAACACCGCCCTAGTGATAGAATAAGAAAGGGAGCTATTGTTTGAAAGTGTGTGTCTGATAAACTGAGGGACCAGATGAGAAACAGGAGAGGAGAAAAATAAATAGAATATGCATGATAGAGAGAAGGCAGAGTTTGAGGGAGTTTATGGCCGCAGAGAGTCAGGAGGAATAGGGTGAAACAGAAGGGTTTATGAGATAAAGTTGGATTTAAGAGAGAGTTGGTTGTGTTTTAGGGAGAGCAGTGCTTAATTTGTGCTTGTTGTTTCGGTGGGGGGCACCAGCACATATTTTTGCGGGCCAGCACTTGTTTTTCTGCCTCAAGCATTTACTGCAAGCAAAAGAAACATATGGGAAAGGCGGAGGAAGAGAAAGAGAAAAACAAAAAAGCGTCACAAAGGAGAAAAGCAGAAAGCTACAAGAGTGAGCTGAAGGGGCAGAGAGTGGCTTTAAATGGATTGAAGAGGCTCAAGATTGCTTTAGAATTACAGTGCTGCATTCCGTGCTCACACATTTAATTGCAGCAGACGTGTGCTTAAGAGGAGGGCTTTGGGCACTAGCACGTTTTTATTTACAAATTAAGCACTGAGCGAGAGGCAGGTTGGCATGTCATTGTAAGAGTGTGTGAGACAGACAGCACTTTGATAAGAGAACATGTGGTTAAAGGAGAACAAAGAAGCCAATGAAAAGCAGTAATCGAAGATGCAGAAAATTAATTTTGAGAACGTTTTGAAAGAGGTCTGAAGGTGACTAGAGTAAGGAAGAGAATGAGGCATGTATTCAGTGAAGAGGAGGAAGGAAGATCGCTGTTGTCAGAAAATGGAAAAAGATGGGGTTGTGCGAGGAAAAAACTAGATGGAAGAGTAAGTGGAGAACAGGCAAGACAGAGAAATGGGTGGGAAAGGTGAGAGCGTGGTGAGCCCGTTTAAGGAAGAGGGAGAATAAATGCAGCTGGAGAGGAGGTGTGGGAGGAGAGAGGATGATGTGTGAGAAAGAGGAAAGTAATGAAACATTTTTTTGGGGAAAGGGAAAATAGGTTGATGCCTACAGTCTTCTTTAAGGGGATAACATACTATTATTGCACAATTGACTGTGTGGAAGTAGTTGAGCTGTACACAGTGCACAACGTCACCCATGATGCACCTTAATGCCACCCACAATCCACTTTGCACATGTAAAATGACAGCCATCTGTCCTGCGTGCACTGGACAGATGGAAGTGAGCTCAGCCTGCCGGTGTAACACCATCATGGCGGTAGGCAGTCTAAACCACTGTGTAACTCCTCATTGGTTAACATGGATTCGTATGGGAGACAGGAGCCAATGGTGATCGCCGCCGGCGTTGACGGTGATGTCCGCGGCAGCCGTGACCACCATTTCATGTGCTCATGCTCACTTGACTCCTGACAGTTGTGTACAGAAGACCTCCACTGCATGTGCTGCTGTGTTCTGACTCTGGTAGCCAAGATGCCATGTCCTGCAGGAGATAGGGCCCCAGCCTTCACCCAGGAGGAAATGGAGAATCTCGTTGAGGTGGTCGACCCCTGTATGGACAGTTATATGGGACACCCGAGAAGCAGATGAGGCCAATGTGACTGTCCTGTCTGTGAGTGGTGCGTATGGGGATGAGGGACTTGGGACGAGGCAGTGTGACTGGAGAATGGACATGGGTGAGGATGAGCCTACGTGGATTGATGAAGTGAGTGTGGTCGTGAGACATGTGCTGTCCATTGCTGTCCCTGTGATGCCACTGTATATGACATTTCCCTTCTGTCTATCATCCATGCAGGACATCTCCCATCAGAAGAAGGGGATATGGTGTGCCATTGCCAAGCAAGTGAGGACCCTGGGAGTCCATGCCAGGGGGAGCACCCACTGCGGAAAGAGGTGGGAGGACCTGAGATGCTGGGCCTGGAAGACTGCAGAGGGCCAGCTGGGGATGTCCTCTCAACGTGGGAGGGGTGCCCGTTGGACCCTGACCCCCCTGATGGCCCACATTTTGGCGGTGGCCTATGCTGAGGTGGCTGGGCACCTGAGGGCAGCATAGCAGCCATGAGGGGGTGAGTACACACTCTCACTTCCGATCTGTTTTGTCCTTGTGGCTCTGGGTGAGCACCATTGGGAAGCTGTAGCGTGGGCACTAGGTGGATTCATGTCCACTATGGGTATTTGACACCCGGGAAGGATTGGCTTCATAAATGTGTGGCCATGCATTCAGTGAATAGAGGGGCAGTTGGTGCCAATGTGGTATCTGTGTTATCACATACTCCCAAGATGTGCCAGGCAACACATGCCAACTGGATCACAGCATCTGTGGTGTCAGGCCATTGAAATCTGTTGATGCTAACCACTGTGCCAGGGGAGAATGCTGGGTCCTCAATTTGCTGCCAGGTACTGCATGTGTGGTGAGGCCAGGTGGGCCAAGATGCCACTGTGCACATTGACTACGGCCTAGTTGGCATGCCAACTAGCCATGCTGAATTCTGGCGGTTCAGTAGTCCAGAAGTAGTGTCTCTCTACAAACGTGATGAGGGCAGGTCCTGGGCAGGGGTGGCAGGTATGCCTCTCATCATGTACACGATTGCATTTGTACCAGCTTCAGCGGTATACATGTGCATTGCTGAGATGTCGCCCATGGTGTTCCATTGTCATAGCATGTGTGGGGGAGGGCATGGTGTGTCATGGCATCAAAAGATGAAGTCATTTCTCTGTGTGACTGTTGTGCTGGGATTGACCGATTGCACCCTGTATCTCTCTCTTCCTCCCTCCTGCCCTGTCCTCCTCTGCCTTTTTGTGCATCAATATCAACTGGCGAAGGCAAAGGGGCACTGGCGAGTGGGGATGCTGCAGCCCACGGGACCCTGGAGGCTGATACCAGCGGAGCCAACGGGACCAGTGGGACTGAGGGCGAGAGGAGTGCCATGGGGAGACAGGATCGACGACAACATCTTCGGATTCCTCCTCCGATGGATGCTCCCTGGTGGTGGTGGACCCATCTGGGACCATCCCAGCACCATCCTTGTCTGCCACCCCCCTTACCAGCACTGCCCTTCCTTTAGTTCCTCACCCAGTTGCCCGTGCCCGCTCACCCAGGAGGGTGGGCGTCTCCTTCACCACAGGCACCTCTGCCCCTGCCCCAGTAAGCCCTGCTACCCTCAGTGAGCAGGCAATTGACCTCCTGAGGTCCATCCCTGTGGGGCAGACAACCATTGTGAATGCCATCCAGGGGCTGTCATCCCAGATGCAGCAGACCAATACGTTCCTGGAATGCATTCACAGTCCCCTGTCTGGCCTGCAGAGTTCGTTTCAGGCTCTGGCCTCCTCCTCAACGGCAGCCAGTGTCCCTTCTTCTTCTGTCCCCCTCAGGCTACCTGTGCCTAAACTCACACCTCTTCCCCTCACCCATCCAAGGCACACTTACTGACCCACATACATCCACATCCGCAGAGGCGGCATGCAAGAAGAGACACAAGCACCACAGACGCCACCACCACCATGCACACAAACCACATTCAGATGCAGGCATGCCAACATCCCCTCCCATCACCGACTCTCTCACCACTGCCCTCTGACAGTCACGCCACTCACACCTGCAGTCAGCACCTCATCAGTCCCAGATTCTGCCACATGTGCCGTCACTGCCACCATCACCACAATATCAGACCCCCCATACATGCACCCCATACACCACATTGCACACACCACGACTATCAACACCCCCACGTGCAGCACATCCACCGTACCTGCAGACACCACCCCAACATTCACTCACTCATCCCCACTGCCATTTTCCCTGCATCTCCTCCCCCTCCTCCTCCCAGTACACCAAAATGCACACATTCACCCACCCAACAGTCACCCAGCACACACATGGCATCCACCCACGCACCTGCACCCAAGCCTCCTCCACACCTCACAACCATGCCCTCTCCCTCCACTTCCAAATGTCCTTCCCATGACCCACCTTGTGCCCCTAAGAAACGTTTCCTGATTGAGTTTTCCCTGTTCCCCACCACTGTCCCAGTCACTGTTCCCCCCGAGCGCCCTGCTACCCTTCCCAGACCCCTGCCTTCCAACTCCCAGTCCTCCCCTGGTACTCGCCATGCCCCTCCTCCACCTAAGACTTCCACCCCCACCAAGTCCACAGTTGCCTCTCCCAAACCCAAACCCACTCCCTCCACTTCCAAGGCCAAGCCCAAACCCCCCATCCCGGCTAAACCAGCACCATCCAGGGCACCATGCACACAAACCACATTCAGATGCAGGCATGCCAACATCCCCTCCCATCACCGACTCCCTCACCACTGCCCTCTGACAGTCACGCCACTCACACCTGCAGTCAGCACCTCATCAGTCCCAGATTCTGCCACATGTGCCGTCACTGCCACCATCACCACAATATCAGACCCCCCATACATGCACCCCATACACCACATTGCACACACCACGACTATCAACACCCCCACGTGCAGCACATCCACCGTACCTGCAGACACCACCCCAACATTCACTCACTCATCCCCACTGCCATTTCCCTGCATCTCCTCCCCCTCCTCCTCCCAGTACACCAAAATGCACACATTCACCCACCCAACAGTCACCCAGCACACACATGGCATCCACCCAAGCACCTGCACCCAAGCCTCCTCCACACCTCACAACCATGCCCTCTCCCTCCACTCCCAAATGTCCTTCCCATGACCAACCTTGTGCACCTAAGAAACGTTTCCTGATTGAGTTTTCCCTGTTCCCCACCACTGTCCCAGTCCCTGTTCCCCCCGAGCGCCCTGCTACCCTTCCCAGACCCCTGCCTTCCAACTCCCAGTCCTCCCCTGGTACTCGCCATGCCCTCCTCCACCTAAGACTTCCACCCCCACCAAGTCCACAGTTGCCTCTCCCAAACCTAAACCCACTCCCTCCACTTCCAAGGCCAAGCCCAAATCCCCCATCCCGGCTAAACCAGCACCATCCAGGGCCAAACAGAAAGAGCCCCCCTACAAGCCCAAATCTCCTCTCCTCCCAATCGTGAGGTGCCTGCATGCCCCATTGATGCCCCTGCTCTGTGGAGGCCAGCACCTTGCAGTCAGATGTCAAGTTGGGATGTGCTACTCTGCCCTGTGTGCTCCGGTCACTCAAGGGTATTGGGACTGGCCCTTGGGGCCTTTTGTACATAGATTTTGTTATGTTTTTAATTTAATAATATATATGCACCACTGCACCGTTGGTGTCAATGGTAACCTCCTTGTCATGGCTTTCGTTCAATGTGTATGTGTGGTGATTGTGCGATTTTGCATGTGTGTGTTGTGTGTGTGTACTAATGTCCTTCCCTTCAGTGTGTGCTAGGCTAGTATACTTACGGTTGGAGTCTTGGTCGGCGTCACTAGTACTGGAGGTCAATAGCCAGCAGGAGCATTCCAAAGACTTGTAGTTTGTGTGCAATGGCACCTGCAGACTTGCCTGTGTTCCTGAAGGTGAGTGTTCCCTTTTATGTTGTTCATTTCTGCCATGCTTTTCGTGGTGGGGAGACCGCCCCATAAATCCTGGCGGTGTGCAACCACGTAATATGGTATTGGGAAAATGCCTGACCGCTGGGCTGGAGATGCCTGCCGCCGACTGCGGCGGTCCGTCCACACTGCAGTTCGGACAGAAACCTGGCTGTGTTCTGCAGCTGCCTTCCCCCTACTATTAATGTGGCGGTCTTCACTGCCACACCCGTGACTGTGTGTCTGCCACCTCCACCGTGGCGGTCCACAGACCACCATACTTGTAATGAGGGCCTGAGTATGTAAAGGTATGTAAAGGTATGACAAAGACTCCATGCTGTCAAAGGTTCTTTGCAGAATGTGCATTTTTATGAATTTCTATCACCAGAATAGTTGGGGCTTAGTACTTTTGACTGATAGTGTCACCATAGATTGGGGCTGAGGTACCTAGACAAATGTACCTGTAAAATTTGGTACTGACATGCCAGACGAAGGGCATCCTTTAGTCAATATTCTTCTTTTCTAACCTCCAAACGAACTTCTATTCTTGTAGTGAGACAGCCACAGGCTTGACCTACATCCCTGTAGTGTTGTGACCCCATCAGTTTATGAGCTAAAGTTGGGATTGCCACTAGTCCTGATGGGCTGCTAAGCTGAACCACCTCAAAATGTTGACTAGACTTTATGGCCCTCTTCTGCCTGCATGACTCCTGATAAAAAGGTCATCAATAACACTGCACTGAAATTCAGATAGTGTTTGAGTTCAGGGTGGGAGGTCAAGCTCTGCCAAGTGCAATGCCAGCAAAAGGGTGAATATTGAAGAAAAACGAAGTGAGGAGGGAGACAATTAGAATCAATGTGGAGTTAGGGAGAGAAAAAGAAGAAAAGGAAGGAAATGTGAAAAAAGGAAGGGGAAGAAAGAAGAAACAAAGGGTGAAAGGAAAAAGGGAAGGGTGAAAGAAAGATATGTGGAGAAAGGAAAGAATGAAGGGTGGAAAGAAGTTATGGTGGAGGAAAGAAGGAAGGGTGGAAGAAGGTACGGTGGAGAGAGCAAGGAAAGGTGGAAGCAAGAAGGGTATGGTGGGGAAAGGAAAGAGGGAATGGTGGATGGAATGGATGGTGAAGAGAGGAAAGAAGGAAGGGTGGAAAAAAAGAACGGTGGAGATAGGAAAGAAGGAAGGGTGTAAATGAGTTATGGTGGAGGGAGGAAATCGACAAGGAAAGAAAGAGGGTGGAAGGAAGGTAAGGTGGAGAGAGGAAAGGAGAAGGGAGGAAGGAAGGTATTGTTGGTGGTGGAAAGTAAAATGGGTGAAAGACACCAGATGAAAGTGGCTGCAGCACTCACATTCACTCACACATCTACACACACATATGCTCATCTTAGTCCTAAAAGCACCTGCTTCATACATCTATATGTAACCTTCATGAAAGAGATCCCTGAGCAGGACATTTTCTGTGATCAGTGGAAGCTTGCACTACTGATGCTGTGCGGGATCTCTCCTGCAGTGAACTGAACCATGCACTGTAGATGCCGTCTGTGAGAGAGAAAAATGTGTTTTGCTGCTCTCATGCAGTACCTTTTCGGTGAGGAAAATGTTTACACCTACTGTCCTATTTATTGCTGCTCGGTGTGCGAGGGAAGCTTGTACTGCTGCTTCCAAGTTATGTATGCTCTAGAGCAGGGATACTCAAAGTACGGCCCGCGGGCCTAATGCACCCCCTCTGACCTTTACATGCAGCCCCTGCGGCAGCACTGGGCAGCTGTTTGCTCGACTCCGCACTAACAAAAATATTAAATACACCCACAATCATTTATTTCAAACTTAATTGGTGCTAAAGAAAGGAAGTAACTAGGGACTCCTGCACTTAACTTTGAAACCCCTTTATTTTTATAGACATCTTGCAGCATAAGTGTAAAACTAAGACAGTCTGTTCAAAATTAATTGTGTATTTAGTTAACATGCAGAACCTTTTCCCCTTAGTACAATTTATTTTATCAGTGCATTGAGAGGTATTCCTCTTAAAGTGATAGTTTTCAAACATAAATTTGGAAACATTAATTATTTCCCTTACCCTGAGAACACCACCAATAGTAAATTAAAGAGGCAAGTCACTTGGTATGTGCACTTTATGGGTTGCCTGGGTTCCTATCATACATAAACAACATTATAGTTTATTAAATCAAACATAGAAGCAGGGAGAAGCACACACACCATGAATCATGTATTTCTTAAATGTGATAATGCAGAAAAAAGAGGGAAAGTGACACTTAACAATTGCCTAGTATCACACAATTTGGAAAAGTGGGTAAGCCGGGTTTAATTCCAGGTTTTCTGGTTTCCCATTGTTTATTTCAGCCACTAGATGTATATCCTTTGCTTCCCCTACACCTACCTTGCCATCAATCCCCCTAGTCATCTCACCGCCCCCGCCCTGGCATCAATGCGGCCCCCAGGCACCTCACAGACCAAACTTTTTGGCCCCTGGGAAAATGTTTGCGAGTACCCATGTTCTAGAGGGAGGGACGCCTGCACTACTACTACTTCAGTGTTCCTTATCTGTGAGGGCGGAATCTTTGAACTGTTGCTGCACTGTTGTATCTGTTTTACCGACAACAAAACAGAGACTTAAAATGTACGATTGTCTCCTTTCCTTTTTTCTTTGGTTGACCCTCTCCTTACCTTACATCATCTTCACACCTCCTCTGTCTGATTACAGTGTATTCTAAGTCATTTTCATGTTTGCCTCAGTCTAGATTTTTGTATTTCTGCACATTTACCACACCTCATCTCAAAGATCACAACCTATCCTTCATTGAAAGTTATACCATGCAACCTAGAAATATAATAACTAATCTTTTGCTCATCTACTATTCCCACCTATCATCTGCATGAACTCAGATACCCGAACCCATCCACCAGTGATCACACCAAACTCCTAATTTAATCCACTACACATACACTGCAATAAATGCAAGGAGTGGTAGGCTCGAGAGCACAAGACTAAGTCCAGTAACCAACAATAAACACTGATTCAACCAGAAACCTTGGGTTCCGGAGCAGGGTGCTGCACAGCGTAAAGCACTTCTATGCCTTGTTAAAGAGAGGAAGCACTATATAAATGCAGTTACAATGCACTGTTGCTGTCCAATGTGTACCTGTTTTGTTGGGGAGAGAAGCTTGTTCCACTGATGCTTAAATTGTACTTCTTCTGTGAAGGAGATACCCTTGTACTCTTTCTATGTTGTTCCTGTTCTCTTTAATGGAATCTTGTACTTACCACTCTTTGTGCCGACACCTGCTATGTACCATTGTTTGTATTATAAAAGCTTGGACTGCTGCGTGCCATGCACTTTCTATATTGTGTGTTAATGAAGCTTGATATAAAGTTTTCCATTACATGAGGGTAACATGATTGGTATTTTCAATACTTGTTTTATTACAAGATGTAGAGACTGAACACTTACAAAGGGTGCACAAAGTTTGCTTTTCCATATCGAACAAGCAGAAATAGCTTTCAAAATGGATTTGAGCATCTTGTAAAATGTTTTGCCAAGGGAACGCATGGAATTTGTGAAAGCTTCAACCAGAACTGACTTTTGAGTCAGCATCACTCAGCGTGGCAACATTTTGAGGCCATGGTGGAAACTTGAAAATGCAGCAGGGTGGCGTGTGAAAAGTCTAGAGAAGCTGGCTTAGAGCCACTTGGCTACAGTAATCAAATCATAATAAAATGGGATTGTTAAATGTGTGCCTATTTTATTCCCCCACCCCGCAACTGTAATTCACACATTGTAAGTTGATATTTTTTACATCTTGCTATGAAATGTGAAAGTAGTTATGATTACAACTCAGTGGTTGCCTTGCCTGTACCCATTGCCCTAAGATAACAGTCTGACCCCTGCATTAGGAAGACTCAAAGGGCCATATTTATACTTTTCGACGAACAACTGCTCCAACGCAGTTGTGCGTCAAAAAATTTAACGCCGGCTAACGCCATTCTGAAGCACCATGCGGGCGCCGTATTTATTCAATGACGTTAGCCGGCGTTATAGGGGAAAAAGGAGCTTGGGCGTCAAAAAATGGGGCAAGTCAGGCTGAGGCAAAATTATCGCCTCAACCCGATTTGCGCCATTTTATTTCGACGCCCAGACGCCATTAACATGACTCCTGTCTTAGCAAAGACAGGAGTCAAGCCCCCTTGCCCAATGGCCATGCCCAGGGGACTTTTGTCCCCTGGGCATGGTCATTGGGCATAGTGGCATGTAGGGGGGCCCAAATCAGGCCCCCCTATGCCACAAAAAAAAAAAAAATACTTACCAGCACTTACCTTAATGTCCCTCCATCCTTGGGCGTCCTCCTGGGGTGGGCAAGGGTGGCAGGGGGTGTCCCTGGGGGCATGGGAGGGCACCTGTGGGCTCCTTCCGAGCCCACAGGTCCCTTAACGCCTGCCCTGAGCAGGCGTTAAAAAATTACGCTAACGCGGGTAGACGTCATTTTTTTTTACCTGCCCACTCCCGGGCGTCATTTTTGCCCGGGAGTGTAAATACGGCGCACATGCCTCGGAGTCATTTTTTAGAAGGGAACGCCTACCTTGCATATCATTAACGCAAGGTAGGTGTTCACGCTAAAAAATGACGCAAACTCCATGAACTTTGGCGCTAGACGCGTCTAACGCCAGAGTATAAATATGGAGTTCGTTTTGCGTCGAATTTGCGTTAAAAAAACGACGCAAATCCGGCGCAAACAGAGTATAAATATGGGCCAAATAGTTTTGAAAAGCGAGTGAACATTCATCACTAAAAGGGGAGCAGGGGGGTATGGATGTTTAGGAAGTCCTATTTCCCCAGATAATGTGAGCCTGCAGGGATCTGGACAGTGGGTATAGCCCCAAACCCTCCGGTGATACGGCTGTCTGAAAATACATTAGAAATTAGAAGCTAAAATAAATGTGCATCTCTGCTTCCGGAACTGCCAGAGTGCAGTTCGCTGTTTACAATCAAAGAGACACTGCCGAACCCTGCTCTGCCTCTGGCTAGGTGGGACGCTGTCGCCTCTATAAAATTAGTGGGATACTCAGCCCACCTCTTGCACCCCAGACTTGTGCCATACTCGTCTCCATCCAGGAGCTGTCTGACGATCTCTCTCCTCCCACAAACCCTGCTTCTGCCTGTACAGTCGGTGTTATCTGGGGCCTTCACTCCTCGAATTCTTCCGTATTCTTCCTGCCTCGTTGATAGCGGGAGAACAGGCTATTCACTTATGCATCAATGTTCCGTATGCAAAATTAATAGCAGAAATATGGCCATGAAAGCCACCCTGGGTTTAATTATTCAAATAATCCTCAACTCCTAGCCTTCCTGTGCCTCTCATTCTCTCTCTCGCATCTCCTCTCTCACCAACGGGTGATAGGGTACCCTGTGTCACCAGTGCAGGCCGCCGCTCTGAGACGTCTTCCCGCACAGGGGCGGGAAGCCCCCGATGGAAAGAAGATGGCGGTGCGGTGGAGGAGGCTGCCAGCCGCAGCCGGGGGAGCCTGTGACTGTCAGGCGATGAGCGTGCTGGGTATTCAATACCACGCACTATAAACAAGGCAATCAGTTGTGGTAAAAACAATAGTTGTTGTCATTGAGACGCCACGCACTGGGACACAAGGGTGCCGACAAGTGTCACAACAGCGCTGCGGGGACTGCCAGGGAGTCGTACTATGTGTGAACCTGGGCGTAAGTGTTGGGGATACGAATGCACATCTGTGCCAGACAGGACAACTTGTGTATTGTGCTGCCAGAAACCTGATATTGGAGGGTCGTCGCTGCCAATTATTATATATTCCATTCCCAGGCTGCAGCTGTGCAATAAGGCTGTCATTTATTATTAAATATATTGTATTGCAGCATTTATTTAGCGTTTACTACCCGATGTTGGGTGCTGAAGCGCTTGCCTACATGAGCAGCGTGCTACACCATGTAAGGTGTGGGGTTGGAAGGATGTTGTTTTTGTTTTGATCCTACGTGGAAGTGTTTCCATGTCATGAGTGATGACCACCAAAGAACAGTTACCATGCTATGGGATGCTTCGCTTAGAAGTGTGTTGGATGATGAAGTGTAAGAGGCAAACAGTTTAATGGTTTTCTCTATGCTGTTAGCTTTGAACAGCTCTACAGGTCCCTTAATGGTATTTCAAATAATGTAGTCATACCTTAGCTGGTCACTGCACTGGCTTGTTCAGTCTGAGCTTTGTGATTACCTGGTCACGCTAGCCCGGGCCCAACTCAAAAGTTAAGGCTGACTGCAAGCTCCTGCTGTTTGGGTACAGGGATCAGGTTGTCCAGGTGGAAAGTTTACCGTCTGACATAGAACATTTTCTGGAGAAAAGTCCTCGTAGACAAGTCGTTAGCTTGTCAGGCTGTAGGCTGGATCAGAAGGAGGGTTCAACAGAAGCAGCCTGGTGAAGCGCAGGTACTCGGTGTGAGCCTTGGCTCCCACAGGTAACTTGGAGTGGTCGGCAATGACGGTGGTAATCCTCCTTGCGAGCAAAATCCAGAATCTCTATGCAGGAAGGTTTCCTTATCTGTTTAGCATCAGCCTCAGTGAATTCCCCCTACCTTTGAACTTAGAAACTTTTCTGGACATTGAAATCCTTTCAAGTTAAGTTAAGTCGACAAGCAATTTGACTTCAGTGGCTACAACTTCGGCCTCAGTCCAGTCTTTGCTGGTTCTCTGAAGAAAAAGTTCTGAAAAAGTTTCCGAGTGTCCAGTTGTACAGGTTTTAAGATTTGAGGAGTACCACTTGAGCACCAGCCATAGGTCCAGGATTTTGTGGGCAAACGTGGGGGTGAGGACTCTCCTAGAAGCCACCAGCAGGGTCCTGGGCAAATTCATTTGGAAACGGTCAGCTGGGCTCTTGGAAAGTGTGTGCCTCTTGTAGCTTTTGTGGGCCTGTAGCTTAACATGAGGTCAGCCAACTGACCCTTGGAGTCCACTTCTTTGTTTTCGAAACAAATGTGAGAAGGTACATCTCTTGAGTTCTTTCTTCACAGGTTCAACAGCAGGTGCAGTCTCTCCTCTGTCTTCCACAGGTCCAGATGTGTTGTGAAGAAAGTATCCTGGGATGCCACATTTGTGCCTGGCACCAGCTTGTGGGGGTGGGAGAGGAACTCACTGACCAATAGGGAAAAAGTTCCCAGGAACAACCAGGCCCACTTTGACATAATTTCCTTGGGGTTTGGCCCTAAATAACCTCACAATACACTCTGCCACAATTCAACATGGCAGAACATTTCTTCCCCACGGCAGTGTTCTGGGTAGACCCCGGAGGTGTGTTTAGGTAAATTAGAAAATCTCCTTGCAAACCGGTTCTGAAACAGAGCCACTCCCTCCCGTGCTGGGATTGGTGCTATCCTGACTACTTAGCGAATGGATAGGAAAGGCCGGGGTTTAAGTTACATCTGCCTGTGAGAGGGAATGCCACCTTTGAAGCTTGTGCTGTTAGTTTGGCGCATCTCGCATAACATCCCATCAGGAAGCATTTGTTTTTCCTTTCCTGGGAGCAATTCACACTTTCTTGCAGGGGACAGATAACAGTTGGAGATTAACTCTGAAAAGGTTACCAGAGGTTTCAGTGAAAAATAGTGAATTTCTAAAGTCACCATTACTGAAATAGACAAGAGTCAACTTTGTCATTAGGATGGATTTTAACTATAAAAATTAGTATTTGAATTATTTTCCTAGCGAGCGCCAATCTTAGATTAGGTTTACTAAGGGTAGTAAAGTAACATGGTGTTTTCTGTGGTACAGCCAGCCTTGCTTCAGTGGAAAATGTGATTGGGGCCTTTTTCACTGTAAGGAGATGTAAAAACATTACGTTCATATGTCCTACTTTTAATTATCATGCATCCTACCTTGGGGCTGGTAGGCGTACTTTAGAGATGAATTATTAGTATTTAAAAGAAAGGTTTAGGCCTGTAAAATAGGGTGATTTTAACAGGTTGAAATGGGTGTTTTAAAAGTGCCCAACCAGGCTGCTGTGGCAGGCGTGGAGTCATGTTTTACATAGTCACTTTAGTGGTGGCACGATAAGTGCAGCAGTCCAGTAGTAACATGTAACGTACAGGCTCTGGGTACACAGGGTGCTATATACTAGGGACTATATGTAAGTTAAATATGCCAGTCAGGATTTTAACCAATTCAACACATTTTTAGGGTTCAGAGCGCAGACCCTGGGCACATAGTATACAATATACTAGGGATTATATGTAAGTTAAGTATTCCAATCAGGATTTTAACTAACTCATCAAGTTTTTAGCGGTCAGAGCACAGGCACTTGGCTCTGGTTAGTGGGATCTCTGTGTAAAGAGTCCAAAAACCAACAACATCAGTTAAAAAAAAAGAAGGCGATCAGACATTTCCTTACCATTTGATTGTTACTTGGTCGCATGCGGAATCACTAACCTATGCGACCCTGATCTGGATGGTCAATGAAGCCGTTACCTCAGTATTTATGTGCCTGGCTGATAAAACTGTGGAATTAATGTTATTTTGTGTTAGATGTGGACCCATTTTATAGGTCCCATACAATAACATTGGGTTACCTTTTTGCATTTAATTAGTGCTAACCTTTGATTAAGGACAGATAGGTGTTTCATGTGTGGTATCTATGAATTTGTTATTAAAAATGCTCTTTAATGGTAAAATCAGATTTTAAATTACCATTTTCAAAATGCCACTTTTAGAAAGTTGCCATTTTCCTGCCCTTTGCCGTAAGGTGCCTGGAGCCTGTCCGAAGTCACGTGATTGGGTTTAGTTGGCAGTTAGACTTTGTGAATTCCTCCCCGGCAGTCACACAATAAAGGGATTAGATGTGCCTGAATGGGCCATCTGCTAGCAGGATGAGGGGGCAGAGCTGGGCACAACCCCACTTGCAACTGAATAGACAGTGCTCTGCCTTCACACAAAGGGCTTGTCACCACTGCATTGGTCCTACAGCCAAACTGGAGCCAGAGCAGAGGAGTCAGGAATTCAAAAACTTGAAAGAGAAACCTCTAGAAGGCACAATGTATAAAAAGGGACCGTCGGACCCACTCTTCAGTTCACTTTCTGGACCTGTAGAAGGACTCTAAGAGGACTGCCTGCTGCTGTGGCCTTCTGTCTACTCCAGAAGACTGTTTTGCTGCACCTGGAAAGACTGTTTTGCTGCCTGGAGCCTGTCCTGCATGCACCCGCAGAGGCCTGCCCTTCTGCCTGAGCCCTGCTCAAAGGCTAGTTTCAAGGGCTAGTCTGCTGGCCGCCTCCTGTTCAGAACCACAGGGACATAACAGACACCCACCATCTTGAACCCACACCTGGACCCAGCCTAAGTGTGTCTTATCCTCCCAAGTGGTGTCCCTCCTGTCCTGGACCCATGGTGATGCTAAAGGTGCCCAGATAACCAAAATCCAAAACATGGAACATAAGAAAGTTTTGGCTAAAAACTGCTCTGAGAATTCAGAGAGGACTAGGACCAACCTGCTTGTCTATCTGGCCAAGGAGCATCGCCGGTCTGACTTCACAGCAGCTCCAGCTACACTCTGCAGCAGAAAATCCTATTCAGTGGTCCTTCACCAATGGGGTAACCAGCCTCCTTGTTGACTACAGCCTCCTGCCTCATTCTGCTGGAGATTTTCAACTTCCAAAAAAGTGACTAAGTCTGAATGTAGCAATATTCACCATGACTCCCTCCTTCAGCCTTGCCCCGCTGAACTTTACATTCTGAGAATGCTTTCCTCAATATTTCTTTTAAGTCTGGGAGTAAGCGCTGACATGGCCAAATCCACTCTTTGTATCTGCCCCATGCTCAACCTTGGTCAGTCATATTTCTTGACTTCGACCCAGTTTCAGGCAAAGATATACCCAGTTGGTGCTTTGATCTTTTAGATGCAAAAAAGTTTGAACATTTATAACTCCGATTATCCTGATTGGATTTGTGTAATTTTGACATCAAATAATTTCTTAGAATTTACTCTCTTTTTTTAAATAGGTGTCTAATTTTTTGATTTGCGTTTTCACTTTATTGCTGTTTGTATGCAGCATAAAAACTTTACAAATTCCCTCTAAGTTACGCCTGCCTACCCTTTGTTCCATACTACCCAGGACACATGTTATTTTAGTGACTTTTACTGGTTCACCCCACCAGGGATTGTGGCTGTTGCTTGACTAGGGCTCACACCCTAGTCAACCAACAACCCAATTTCTCACACTGCGCTTTTGAACCACCACTACTACAGGTCTCTCTTTACGGGAGATCGATTTGGAATGACAATTTATCACTATTGTGAAAATAATCGTTAATGATGTAGAAGTATGTATCAGTACAACCAACTGAATGTAATTGCACATGATCAACCTATACTAGACAGAGGCCCATGTACGTGTCTCCTATTTATGTGATGATTTATAATTGTTACTATTGAACCTTGCTCCACAGTGAATACTCGTTTTAGGTTTTGCATGAAACAGAGAACATGCGCTGTCAGTAAAAATCCATTGTTAAGAAAAAATACTTAAAAATGAGTTTGGAGACAGCCCATTGCTTACCATTAATTACCATTGGTTGGCTTCCACATCACTCTTGTTTCAATGAATCAGCGCCTCCTGCTTCTTCCTGCTTTCTCCGGGCGCTTCCTTTGTTGGTCCCTTGGAGAGTGGACCTAGTACAGCTTCCTGTCTGCAGCCAGTGTCCTTCCACTGTCTGTGCGTTCCTGTGCATGCATGTTTTTGGACATCCACTCTCGAAGAGTGTATGTCCATAGTCCAACTCCCGTCCCTCCCTCCTGTTGCTTGTCCCCCATCCTCCTGCTGTCCCTTGTGTTGCTGCTTCCTTCTCCACACCACCCTCGTGCTGCTTCCCCCTACCCGCTGTCCACTGTTGCCTCTCCCACTCTCTACCCTTCCCCTCTCTGGAGTTGCTTTGGTTTGTTTTGTTTGTGTTTTTTCCAGTTTTATATAGTGCAAACTCAGCCTGAAGGAATTGGAGCGCTTCACACGATCACCAGATACATTAAACAAGGACATGTTCATTTTTTAGGTGCTGGAAGATAAAGTGTTGCCCCCTCGCCATTGCTGCTGCTCCCACACTCCTCCCCCACACCTCCCTTGAATAGCTTCCCCCACCCACTGTCCATTCTTGCTGCTCCTGCTTTCTGCGCACCTCCTTACTGAGTATAGTTCCCCCTCGTGCTTAGTTTCTATTTAAAAAAAAAAAGCACTATGACATGGTAAATGCTGGCCACATCATAGCACTTTTGTTCGCTACTTTAAGCTATGTTGCACAGCAGCACTCTGCTGTGCAGCATGTCAAAGAAAACACTGACAAAGCCTATAGATCTCCCATAGATGAAACTTATTGGCTTTGCCAATGCTTATTAATGTACCCCTTTTCTTTTTCCCAACCCCACCATGCCCCTCCCCTTGCTCCCCTTCCTGCACCACACAATGGTGTCTGAGGACTGACAAAGACACGGGTGAAATGATGGAGGATGGGGAATGACTTCCAACTTACCATGGGCCAGATGTAGCAAAATGACATTTTGCGAATTGCAAATTGCGAGTACTAGCGACTCGCAATTTGCAAGTCGCAAAATGTCATGCAGAAAGGTGTCTCAGACACCTTCTGCGAGTCGGTATGGGGTCGCAAAGACCCACCTCATTAATATCAATGAGGTGGGTCGCAAATTGCGGCCCCATACCGACTATGGGCACTCGCTAACATGGAGGCCTGCTGTAGCCAGCAGGCCTCCATGTTAGCGACCTGCTTTTAAATAAAGCAGTTTTTTTTTTTTTTTAAATGTAGCCCGTTTTCCCTAAGGGAAAACGAGCTGCATTTAAAAAAATCAGAAACCTTTTGTTTCGGTTTTTTCAGGGCAGGGAGTGGTCCCTTGGACCACTCCCTGCCCTGAAAAAATGTTTTGGGGTCCATTCACAAAGGGGAAGGGGTCCCATGGGGACCCCTTCCCGTTTGCGAATGGGTTACCATCCACTTCAAGTGGATGGTAACTGCGACTCCATTTGCGACCGCATACGCGGTCACAAATGGAATTGCATACCATTGCGAATCGCAAATAGGAAGGGAACACCCCTTCCTATTTGCGATTCGGAAATGCATTTTGCGAGTCGGATCCGACTCGCAAAATGCATTTCAACATAGCAAAGTGGCTTTTGCGAGTCGCAAATGGCGTTTTTCGCCGTTTGCGACTCGCAAAACCCTTGCTACATCTGGCCCCATATCCTTTAACACTAGGTCTCTGAGCTACCCTGGAATCTCTGGCGTTTGACTGCTGCTATTCCCACCATTTAGCTGTTACTCACGTGGATGCCCTGGATGAGCCTTGACCTCTTCTTTTCTAGTGAACACTCTCCTTGCAGCATCCCCAGGATGGCCCGTTCACACCACATATAGCCAGCAATCATCAGAGAGCTCAAAATAATCTAAGGATGCAGGCGTTCAAGACTGACAGGAGAATGAAGGAGCCACTTACACACAATGTGGGGGCACCAAATGGCAAATCTCAAGATCCAAGAGGTGGGAGCACATCCCACTTGACTCTTTGTGTGGTGCATTTTAGGTAACAGTGTTCAGGACAAGATTGAGTCCAGGCCTTATGACCTTGTACTGCACTCCAAGCACATGCAGTAGTGCCTGCCCATTTCTATGTGCAGTGTCAGGCTGGCTAGCAACCTGTATCAGCCTACTTGGGCAAAGACGCAACAGAAGTGATGAAGAATAGATGGAAACTCTGTTATATGTGTGTATTGTGTGTATGGGAGCTTTCCTGCTCTACAATAAAATGTAGAATGGGATGGTGTTCTGTGCAGAACAAAGTTTCTTTGGGAGACATTTTAAAGTCATGGTAGGAGATTGACTAGCTAGAGTTCCAGTAGCTGTGGATAGGGTTTGTATGATGGAGCCAACTTGTCCCTTAAATGTGCTTCTTAAAGACATGTTAAATGATCATTGAATTTGGAATGGCATTGCTAGCAACCTCTTGAATTTAACCGTGCCTTAAGTATCCAAACAATCATCTTCAGGTCGGGGGGCAGCAAGCATGAACTGTGATGAGGAGGAGGGGTAGGAATAATGGCAATTACAGTTATCTAATCAGGGACTATTCCTAGATAACACTCTACTCAACTCTAGGCCACTTGAGTCTATGAAACTCTACTTTACACCCTCCACTCTGACACTCTTCCCAACTGTATGCCACTCAATTCTATGTCAACCCGCTGTGCACCGAGAGGTTAGGTGCAGGGCATCAGCCATGCACAGTGGGGTTTGGGTGCACCGCCTCACTGCTCATAGTCTTGGCCACACACAGCAGGAGGTTTGTGGCTGGTGGTAAGGTTGGGTTCCTGTAGGAAACTGGCTCTCTATATAGCGCACTAAATTGAAGTACACTGTGCAGAGAGACCAGTTGATCCCCAATTGGCATTGCAGAGGCAAAAGTAGATAGGACTAATGCTCTATTTGTGATAGTGCTGGCAAGCAGTTAGGCTTAGTAGTGCTAAGCATTTGTTGTACTCACAGAGGCAATAAATGGGATACACACTCAAAGAATAAATCAGAGGCCAATTTAGAACAGTAACAATTCTTTTTATATATGTTTCAAACCCAGTGATGCACTGCTTTGCAAACTATGTAATCAGGTAAGTAGACTTTCAAACATAAATATTTACTAGTTTAAAAAATAAACAGTGCAGTTTTCAAAGTTCTTTCAATGTTATTGTATGGAGGAAAAACAATGTTTCACAATCACTGGGATAACAATGAATTTTGAAGTCAAATTCAGGGAGTTAAGTTAAATACTGGGCACTGATCAGAACCACATCAATAGGTCACACCGGGCGGCACTGGGATGGCTGTGTGCAAAGACGCTGTGATGCAACGGGTGCCTAATGCTTGCCAGGGGAGAATGACCCTGTGACAACAGGGTGCAGGCTCTGGCTGTAAAGCCAGTCAGGGAGAGCAACAGGTAAGTAGTTGACCTTGGGTGCTTGGGGACGTAGGTTCACCTTTGGTCCTCTTCTCCTGTGCCAAGGAGTGATGGATGCAGGGGTGTCTTATGGTGTCAGGTTTTCTCATCCAGGAGCTCTTGCGGTCAGAGGGTCCTGTGAGCTGAAGCTGCAGGCGTCGTGGGGGAGTCCAGCAGGAGTGGACCAAGGGTGGACTCGAACTCTCAGGAGCCAGTGGAAACCGTAGGCATCAATAACCCACCTCAGCTAGTGTCAGGGGACACGGTTACAGTGGTTGTTATAGGTGTCAGGTTTTATCTCACCAACAGGCCGGGGGAGAGCGGGCCTGCATGCAGGGACTGCAGATGACTTGGATGAGTCCAGGAGAGGTGACACTCGGGTGGACTCGAGGTCAGGACAGCTGGAAAGCTGGTTGGCTTCTCACCAGGTCGAAGTTGTTGGGTGTAGAGGTCACATCAGTTGTCATGTTTCCAGGCTGCAGAGTCCTCTTTGGACACTTTTTTTTTGTTATATATTTTATTGATAGCATAACAACAACTACAATAAACAGCTTGAGGTGCAGTCAATAGTTACAAGTTGATTTTCAACACATTGTACACTTCCATCTAAATACAATAAGTTACAATACATCCACTTAGGACCCCTTGGTTGCCCATATCGATAGATATTGTTGTTAATTGGTGGCATGGTTGAGCGCCAAGGTTCTGTACGGCTTACTGTACTAGACCCGGTTTGTAATCAGGGCATTATAAGATTGTTCTAATTAAATGTGTTATGGCAGGAACTGAACTGGTGCGCGGTGGTAACGTGCTTGCATTTAGCCCGCTGTCTTTGATGAGGTGGTAGACAACTTAGTTATGGGAGAGATTTGAGTGTAAAGGTAAGAGCAGAATGGGCCCCATATGTTCCTAGGTCGGGAGCTTGGTGGTAACGGTTCACCATTTTCATTTAGTTGTCTAGTTGACAGTATGTGACATCTTCTACCCAGGGAGCTACGGTGGGGGGTTGGGGGGCGGGCGCCTACCCCAGTGTATGGCCACTCTCCTTTTTGCTAACAGATGTAGCATGGCTGTTAGGTGCCTACACGCTGCAGTTATCTGTGTAACATAGACTAATAATGTCACTAACATCGTTCTCAATGGGGTGTGTCCGGTTATTATCTGTATGGTATTGAAGATCGCCTCCCAGAATGCCAATATCAGCAGGCTTATCCACGCTAAATGTAGGAAGGTGGCCTGGACCTCACTGCATCTGGTACATTTCTCCTCTGGGACTAAGCCTATTTTAAAGAGTTGTAGAGGGCTTCGGTAGAGATGGTGAAAGTATTTAAAATGTATGAGACGTAGTTTGCGGTTAGGGGAAAGATGTTCTAGTTGGCCACAGCAGTAGTCCCATTGTTCGTCTGATAGTATTGAGGAGAGGTCTGCATGCCACCTTGCACGGGCACCTGATGTGAAAGGTGGGATGGAAGCCTGGGTGGAGTTATAAAAGCGGGTGATCAGACGCCGAGGGGATGGGGATGAAACAATGATTTCTAATGGTGGTAATGTGGGTGGCGCAGCAGGGAAGGTGGGGTGTAAGGCACAGCATGTTGCCCAAAGTTGATAGCACAACAGTACATCTAACGGTGTGTGATAGGCACCTTCTGTCTTGGGTAGTTGTGTGATAAATTGGCCAGAATATCCATGAATTCAAAGATTTTAAGTTTGAGAGCCCGTGTCCTAACACCGTGTTTCTGTAGGGACGGAATCATAGGGTTCTCAAATAGCAAAATGGATGGTGCATATAACACGGGTAGTCCAGCTTTTTTACGTAGCCACTCCCATGCCCAACAAACGCAGGTGATCGTGTTTATTTTAGCTATGGGTGTCTTGTAAGGGTTGAACAGTGCCGTCTTGAGGTGGGGATGGTGCTGCTCTATCCGCCGCTATGGCGGTATGAGGTTTTAAAAGGGGTTGGGTGCACCCAAAAGAGGAGATATTGCGCTTGTGCACAGTTAGCATAAAGTGTCATGCCCGGCACCCCCAGTCCGCCCTTCATCGGCGGTAGAGTGAGAAACTCCCAGGACACTCTGGGCTACTTCCCCGCCCAGACCAGGGTGCACAGATTAGATTTTAAACATTTGAGTAAGCTAATAGTCAGGGGAGGGAGGGGAATATTGAGGAACAGATAGAGGAACTTGGGAATGACCACCATCTTTTCTAGAGATGCGCCCTCTGAGGGATAAAGGAAGGCGAGACCATATTGATATCCTGTCCTCCAGCCAGGTCATCACCTTACCATAGTTTGCTTGCCACAGAGTATTGATATCTTGAATGAGCCAGATGCCTAGGTAGCGGACTGGCTCCTCCGCCCATTGAAGGGGAAATTCAAGGGGAAAGGCAGAGTCTCATCTGTAAGAGGGAGGAGCACCGATTTCCCCCAGTTTATCTGCACACCTGATTTTTCTCTGAAACGGATCACCTCTTGTATCATTGTTGTCAGGTTGGTACGTGGGTCATGAGTATAAAGCACAATGTCATCAGCATACATTGAAATCACCAGGGCCCTGGAGGTTAGGCCAATACCCCTGTTTGCGTGGTGTTGTCGGAGATGTGCCACTAGTGGTTCCATCGCAATGGCAAATAGCAAAGGTGACAGCGGGTAGCCCTGTCGTGTTCCTTGAGTAATCTGGAAAGGTTCTGAAACAGTTCCATTTATGTGCACTCTTCTCATAGGGAGGGTGTATAAAAGACAGATCTGTTTTATAAATCTAGGACTAAGTCCAATTCTCGCCAGAAGGGGGAAGAGGTATGCCCATTCTAGTGTGTCAAAGAACAGTGTCTAATAAGGCCGCCTTAGCTGAATATGTGGGGCCAGGTGGTGCATAATGGAGATTATGGGGTGTGGACCTGCCCGGTATAAAACCAGCTTGATCTGGACGGATAATTTTTGGTAGGAGTGGTAGTAACCGATTGGCCAGCACATTAGCATATATTTTATTATCGACATTGATGAGAGAGAACGGCCTATAGGAGTCTCTGCGCGATGCTGGCTTGTCCAGTTTGAGTAGAGTAAGTATCATAGCCTCTCATAGGGAGGCAGGGAGGCTTCCCGTATCTAATGAGTCCTGGTGCCGGGCCAGGAGGTGGCGGGCTAGCAATGAGGCATATTCCTTATAGAAAGAGGTGGTAAGCCCATCTGCACCCGGGGCTTTGTCACCAGGGAGCTCAACGATCACCATCATTATTTTTCTCTCTTGTAATAGGGGTCTCAAGGTAGGTGCAATGAGCTTGATCCAACCATACCAATTGTATCGTAAAGTATGTGATGCATTCCAGTTTGCCCGTCACCGTGGTTGCGTGATATAATTTTGCATAGAATGTGGAGACTACTTGTGCTATCTCTGGTGTAGTGGTAACTAAATTGTTAGTGGGGTCTATGATTCCAGCGATCTCCCTCGCCATATCTGTGCGCCTGAGTTTCTTTATGTAGATACTGAGTTTCACAGTTGGCCTAATTTCTGATCTCTGTTAATTTAGAGTCAATGTCCGCTAGTAAGTCGACTTCCTTCAAGTGGAAAAAGCGAGTCTCAAGGACACAAATCTCACCCTCAATGTCCAGCTAGTGATGTGCGGATGGATTTTAAAACCCCAGCCTGCTTTGCAATACATGCTCTGCTCTTCTTATTACCACTTTAAAGGCCTTCCACAGTGTTGAAGCCGACTTAACTGAGTTTATGTTGTTGGAAAAACATTCGAAAATCTACTTTCAGACCTCATTGCGGAATACAGTGTTGCCCAGCGCGCTAGGTGCCATGAGAAAGGACATGGCATGGTATGGGGAAGCTGGAGCTCCAATAAGACTGGTGCATGGTCTGATAGAGTGTGGGGAAGATGTGTAACGTTATCTGCCAGTATCGTACCTCTGGTGACACTATCCAGAAGTCAATGCGAGACCATGACCCATGGTATATCGCTATACAGGTGCCATTGAGGCTGTGTGGATGGGAGAGTCTCAAAATGTCTATTAGCGAGTTATCAGTCATTATCGTGCGTAACATTTTAGAGGCGTGTGGGTGGAGTTCCCAGGATCCCCCCAATCTGTCCAGTTTATCATCCAGTACAGCATTGAAATTGCCCCCCCCCAGATGATAGTTCGCTGGCCTTGGCTCTGTATCTTTGACCACAAGGTGGAGAAAACGTTTGGATCATTCACATTTGGGCCGTACATGGCCATCAATATTACTGACTGTCTTCACAAGGAACCTGTCAAGAGTACATATCTGCCTTCAGGGTTGAGTATTGTTTGTGTTGTTTGCCAGGCTAGGCCTCTAGGTAATAATATTGTGACCCCCCCGGTATAACTTGAGTATACAGAGGAGAGTTGGGGTCAGCTAGGTGTGTTTCTTGCAAGAAACAACTGTTGATATTATGTCTGTTCATGTAAGAGTACATCAGTCGGGCTTTTCTAGCATCATTCAGGCCACGTATATATTCCAGGTTAGGCATTGCAGATTGGCCATGTCAATGTAATGTGTATTATCTTGTGGGCCCAGCGTCCCATATATGGTTTTTGGGATGTGCGGGTGAAGTTTGTGTATAGAATGTGTAACATGCCGTACCTCTGTGGTGCAAACTTAGACAAACAGTTATGTGTCATAACAAAACAACAAACCTCCCATCCCACCCACACCAACCCCCAAACTTGGTTGTGAAATGGTTCCCTTCTCCCTCCCCAGCATACCCAACTAAAGAGAACAGTTATGGGAGACATCCCTCGGGATGAAGTGATTCCAGGCATGTCCCAGGCTGCTGACTGGGTGGTCGGCTGCTGGATTTGAGGACCTCGTATGGTGTAGCGCAGCAGTGACATTGCCTCAGTGTATCCGGTTAGCCTTCAGTGTCAGAGATCCTTAGTGATTAGTTATTGTCACTTAAATCAGCATTTCCGGCAGCCCCCATCAAGCCACCCTTCAGGACGCTTTTCCTGGAGGCACATTTGGCGAGCATTAAGGCTGCCTTAGCGTCTGTGAAAAAATTAGCTTTTCCATCAGCTGAAATTCTGAGCTTGGAGGGGTACAGTAATGCATATGGTATTTCAGATTTCTGTAGGAGTTTCTTTGCAGGAAGGAATTCTCGGCGGGGAGACTGTACAGCTGGTGTGAAGTCAGGATGTAGAGAAATTACATTTCGATGGTGTTGCAGTGGGCTTTTTTCACGAGCTAAGCTTAGAACCGTATCTCTGTCCCGGTAGTTTAGGAGTTTGGCAGTTATTGGCCTGGCGGGCACCCCGGGGGAGGCCAGGGGCTAAGAGACCTGTGGGCTCGTTCCACTATAAATACTGGGGATAGGTTCTCGCCTTACAGACTTTGCAGCATATTTTCAACATAGTCTTCCATTTTTGATATAGCAATAGATTCTGGCACACCTGCAATGTGGAAATTACTGCGATGGGACCTTGCCTCCAAATCTTCATTTTAAGCTTTTATAATGTCCAAAATCCTGTCCATTTTTAGGAGTTTCTCTTTTGATTCAGTTTGCTGATCATCTATTTTGGAGATTCGAGTTCCCAGATTGTCCAGCTTCGAGCGTGTCCGTGCGTTGTTTAACTTGGTCGAGGCAAGCAGTGAGGAGGTCCAGCTTACCATCAATAGTTTTTAAACTAGTTTTCACATCAAGTAATATTTCTTTAAGATCAAGCTCATCAGAATCCTCCTCAGGTGGGGAGTTTGAAATTGCGCCATGGGTTTTCTCACTTTCTCCATGGCATATGCGTTTTTATCCTTCGAATGAAAGATTAGTCTGTTTGGCGTCTGTTTTGCCCATTGTTGTAGCTGACACAGGGTGTTCGGGCAGATAGGAGAGACTTCCCGATTCAAGGTTCAGTATGCAGCGTGGGGTGGGGGCCACAATCAGCTGCCTTGGGTGTTGCCTCCTCGAGGGCCCACCACTCCCTGCCATCTCCCAGACCTCAGCAGGGGGCACGAGCAGGCTCTAGAAGCTGTCATAGGAAGAGTTGTGTCCTGGGGGGAGCTCCCCACCTGGCGCGTGGTGTATCTGCAGTCATGTGCCAAGCAGACCATGGGCCCTTCACTTATGGTCCATGGTGGGGGGGGGATTGCAGAAATCCCAGGGCTTCTCCCTTTCAGCCCCCCTCCCCCACTTATCGGGCTCTCTTGCGCACCACTGCAGGTCCGCCCAGCACTCCAGCATTCGGCCTTAGGTTGAGTTGTGGGCCTCAGGCCTTGCACCAGGCCACAGGCCTGATCTGGACCGAGTGTGCCATCGTAGGCCCTACCATCGGCCGTTGGTCCGATTATGCACTTCCAGGCAGACTTCCTGGGTTTCTTGAAGCCGCAGGACAAGTCTTTTCGTTTAGAGTCCAGTGAGGTTAGCAGACAGTTCGGAAGGGCTGCTACCTGGTCAAATGCTTCTTCTTTCTCATCTTCTGTGGGGTCGACTCTTCTTTGTCTTTCTTCTTAGTAGGTAGTCAGGATCTGAGTTCTGGGTTTCTGGGGTGCCACCCAAATACTCAATTTAACAGCATTACAGGGAGTGCCAGGGAGATTGACCCCATGACAACAGGGTGCAGGCTGACCAACTTTAGGGTGACTACACTCTTCTTATGACCACTTCCTCTAGGAAGTGGGCATAACCTTAACCCTAGTGGCCTAATTCCTTCCAAGCAAGATGGAGGAATTTGAAAAGTAGTGTCCATTTCAGCTCATCCACCCTAGGGGTGGGACTGGGATGAAGTGGGCACTCCTTCTAATTCAACAAATTTTCTACCTACGCTACTGCCAAAAGTGGGGTCAGTACAAGGGGGTCGTTCATCTCCGCCCTGGAATGTCCATCCTGCTCTGGATGAAGTGTTATCACCTCCGCCCAGAGCAGGCCTTTGCTTTGAGCCTCAGATAGCATTGACGCGCACCTCAGGGGGCTAGAACTCAGTCTATGGGGCTGCACGGGTTTGTACCTATCAGCAAACACAACAGTAGCTGGGTACGTTTTCAGGGGGCACCTTTATGGTTACCTCTGTGTGCATTTATTAATGCATCCATCACTAGGGTTAGTAAGGTTTTATTATCCTGAGATATCTAACCAAACATTCCAGGATTCAGCAGGCCACCATCTAGCTGGGGAACTTGTTATGACCAGTGCCAGTACATGCATTTAAATGGCTTCCTTATGCACTTACTATGTCTCAGAATCAACAGGGACAGAGAACAGGCATATCAGCTCATGCATATATGCCCTCACATGTGCCTGAATGCAGCCAGCTTCAGGGGTGACTTACATCTGGCACATCCAGTGATGGGGGCCTGGCACAAAGGAGTGTGTGACAGATTGTGTTTTCAATTTAGCCTGCATCAACACACGCAGTCTGCAATGGCAGCACTGTGTGGATTAGGTGAGGGGTCCCTAAGTGCGGCACAATTGGTGCTACAGCCCTTAGAGACCTTCCTTAGTGCCCAGGCCCTAGGTACTATTTACTAGGGACTTACAGTGGTAGCTAACGACTTTGCCAATTGTGCAAAACAACTTTGCAGGTTTGGGGAAAGTGATCTGTTACTGGGGACATGTTTAGCAGGGACCCAGTGCACTAACAGTCAAAGCCACATCAGAAACCAAGAAAAGTGGGGGCTAACCATGCCAAAAAGGGTGCTTTCCTACAGTTCTGCTGTGGCCAACCCCGCTGTGCTTGGCCTCAGCTGTGAGCATTGATTGGTTGGCTGCCCACTCAGGAATGGGCACAAGCAACCCCGGGTTAGTTAGCTCCATTTGATTAAAACACCCCAAAAATTCACTGAAAAAACACAAAAGATAAAATGACTCTATAGTTAAGATTTTAAACAAAAAATAAAACTAATTCTTAGAAACCAAAACAAAAATTAAAATTCACTATTCATAGTTCACTGAGATACCTAGAATTATAAGTCAGTGATGTCATCAATGATGTCATATAACATGTCACAAGTGATGTAGGTGTGGTCATAAGCATTACATGATGGGGCACAAATTATAGTTAGCTCTGTAAATTATAATTGGCCAATTTGTGTTTTTTTTAGATATTATTTTGTATTTCATTTCAAAACTATAAAATCACTTTAACATTTATTTTTTTCAGTAAATATATATCTTGAATTTATAAATTATGGGTCACTGTGTCATATGGTCAAATATTGCCATCTAGGGGCTCTCATGACATCATAAACCACACGCGTTAGATCTGCCATCCTTGGCATGGTTTCCCTGTCTTTTTCCCTTTGCCTCCTGTATTTTTGTCTATGTGTTGGATTTAATTTTTTGCTGGTTTTGGTACTCTGGGCAATCTCCCACTGCTGATCAGTACTAAAATGCAAGTGCTCCCTGTGGAAATAGTTATTATGATTGGTTAGCCATGATTGGCATATTTGATTTACTAGTAAGTCCCTAGTATAGTGCACCATGTGTGCCCAGGGCCTGTAAATCAAATGCTACTAGTGAGCCTGCAGCACTGATTGTGCCACCCACATGAGTAGCCCTGTAAACATATCTCAGGCCTGCCATTTCAGTGTATATGTGTGTAGTTTTAAAGTGCCATGTTGACCTAGCAAGTGCACCACTTGCTAGGCCCAAACCTTCCCTTATAGTACATGTAAGGCACCCCTAAGGTAGGCCCAAGGTAGCCCGATGGGCAGGATTCAGGGTACACAAAAGGTAGGACACTTACATATCCTGATAGTGAAATACTGCTAAATTTAATTTTCACTATTGCAAGGCATATCTTTTCCATAGGTTAACATGGGTATTGCCTTGACATATCTTTTAAGTGTAATTTCCCATTGAGAACAGATAGAGTTATGGAGTTTGGGATATCTGAACTCACAATTTAAAAATACATCTTTTGGTGAAGTTGTTATTTTAGATTGTTAGTTTGAAAATGGCACTTTTAGAAAGTGGGCATTTTCTTGCTTAACCATTATGTGCCTCTGCCTGTCTGCTGGAATACATGTCTGGGTCAGGATGACAGTTGGGCTGTTTGTGATTTCACTCTAGACAGTAACACAAAGAGAGCTGAGGTGCGCCCTGCATATCCTGGGCTAAAGTGGTGGGAGGAACTAACACTTGCAGCTGAATAGGGCTGTGCCCATCCTTACACAATGCAGTCTCCAACACCCTAGAGTGTGTCTGGGACCAGGGCAGGAAAGGCAGGGTCTTGTGTACTACAAAGACTTTCCTTTGAAGTTTGCCTACTTCAAAGGTAGGAATGAGTATAAGTATTGGACTGCTGACCCCACAGCTTCAGGACACTTCTGGATCAAGAGGAGACTCTGCCAAGGAGAAGAGCTGTGAGGAGGAGTATTGCCCCTTTGCTGTGTGTGCTTTGCTGGGTTGGCCTGCAGTTGTTGCTTCATCTTTGGAGAGGACAGACTGGACGTTGCTGTGTACGCTGCTTGTGAAGTTTCTCCAAGGGCTTGGACTGAGCGTACCTTCTTTTAAGAAGTCTCAGGGACATGGAAGGCTTCATTTGCCAGCCCCTGGGTTTTCTTGCTGATGACCTTTACTTGCCAAGAGGTGTTCACTCCAGTTCCAGGGCCCTTGGGAGTGAAATCTGGCATAAAACCACTTCCTCTGGGAAATGGGCATAACTTTAACTCTAGTGGCACACTGACCCCAGACAACTCCAGAACAGGCGCCTCTGCCCAACTCCGCCATGCTGCCTGCACCCAAAACCATGGTCCCTGCTGAAGTGCGACGACCTTGACCGACACTGCAGTGCTGCTGAAGTGATGTGAGTCCTGAGTGCCGTGTCACCAATGTCGTTGACATCCGACTACGCAGTCACCCTGTGGCCCGGTGGTGTGACAGCAACCCCGAGAGATTACCCCATTGCATCTTGACCCGCTGGATTCATCAACCCCCCGGATCGTAATGAACCAAATCCTCACTGCTGGTGCCACCTCACCTCTGTTGTGACCTGTGAAATAGCACAGAACTGATGCCGCACTGGCTCCAGCAACCCCTCACCTTTCCAACTCAGTGCCACGTCCTTGACTGTGCCTCATTTCTAAGGTACTGTACTGGGAGTCCGTGCGACTCCGTGACTGACT
Source organism: Pleurodeles waltl (assembly GCF_031143425.1). NCBI lineage: Eukaryota > Metazoa > Chordata > Amphibia > Caudata > Salamandridae > Pleurodeles > Pleurodeles waltl. Next base: position 1,324,991,488 of record NC_090446.1, on the reverse strand, counting down.
CCGCACTCGCTCATGAGTGGCGTCGGACTGTTGGGAACAACTCCATCACGACACCATGATATCACCAGTTGGAGCTATTGTGTTTCTAAGCCCTTTGTTGGGATTTCATCTTTATAAATTAATTTCTCTGTGTTGGATTTTTGTCGTTTTGGTCTTGTTTTATTTAGATAAACTGGTGTTGTGGCCCTTTGTAGTATTTTCACTGTGTTACAGTGTGTGGGTACAAATACTTTACACATTGCCTCTGAGATAATCCTGACTGCTTGTGCCAAGCTAACAAGGGGGTGAGCAGGGGTTATTTTAGGAGTGTGACTTCATTACCCTGACTAGAGTGAGGGTCCCTACTTGGACAGGGTGCAAACTGATTGCCCATTAGAAATCCTATTTCTAACAACAAGGCTAAATGCCATGTGGTTTGTATATGTCACCACGACCCCTAGATGGCATTTACTCTTCTTTTTTGTTTATTTCTTTTATGGGTGTCATGGTCCCACTCAGGACACTTACACTTTATATTAACTTTCTGGCTATGGAGGTAGTCCCAAGGCCCTAGTGGCCCATGCCAGTTCCCTAAACCAACACCCATACATATTTTACAGTGGATGCCCTGATGCTCACACAGCGTGCCTACATCATACCCATCACTGGGGATAATGGGTGGAAAACCAAAGCACTCATCCGGCATGCATCAGGAGCTCCCTCTTTCACTTTCTTCCTACCTAGGTGGGAGAAGCTTTTTTTCTCTCCTCTGCTAACCCCGGGCAAGAGCAAGGCTATGCTTCCTGCCCAGGAGAATGTAGCCAGGAAATTAAATGTATATTCCCTGCCTGCACTCTCCCGGGCAGGGAACAAGAGTGACCCATGGGATAGGGTACCTGAGGCACTGCTTCCTTTGGGCCACAAGGGATGGGGTTCCCAGGGCATTTTGTGGCTTAGGGAAGGGCACCCAACACTCTCAAACTATAAAAATAGTGCCCCCCTGCCCCAGGGGATTGGATTCCCCGGACAACCCTGAGGCTTGTGGAGAGGTGCCTCCCTGAATACAATAATTCAGCCCCAAAGGATGGGGTCCCTGGGGCCTTACAATGGTTTGGGGAGGGGAGCCACATGCCTCTCTCATCAAAATAAGTTAATTTGCCCCAGGGGTTGGCATCCGTGGAGCCTGGAAAAGACTCAAGTAAAGGAGTTGTATGCCACTTGCCCTAAGATTATTAATACACTGACTTCCCAGGCCCTGGCCCACCTTAGGGTGCAAAAAATTCAGAAAGGTGGTTCTGCTGATCCACTTTACCGATAAGAAAAATATTTTTTTGGTTCCAGGGGGCAGGATATTGTACTTTTTGTAGGACTGTGGACAACAGAGTCTTAAAATGACTGATGCCACATCTTTGTTGTTGTGGTGGTAGCCAATTAGATTTTATCATTTGATCTGTTGAGTCAGTAAACCCGTCTCTCTCTCTCTCTCTCTCTCTCTCTCTCTCTCTCTCTCTCTCTCTCTCTCTCTATATATATATATATATATATATATATATATTTATATATATATATATATATATATATATATATATATATACACACACACACTCATACATTTTGAACCTTAATACCTCAAAAACTACTGAATGGATCTACACCAAATCATGAACAGGATCTTATTTACTGGCAAATTTGATGTCATTCCATTCATCTGTTTTTGCAGTATCGCTGTTCAATTATCATATGGAAAATTGCAGGGGGAAAACGTGTTTTGGGACCCCTCCTTTTTCTTGGACCTTGCTTGACGGATCACCCTGAAACTCTCTAGGAGGAAGCTAGAATGGATTCTTTTTTTTGTGGAACGATTTGTGAAGATTCATCATCAAACAGTGCCAAAGTTATGAGCAAACCAAAAAATCAATTTTCTATGAAAATGTCCAAAATTTAATTTCCTAGCGAAGACCATCACTGAATTTTATATGGATGGCGTCGCCAATTGGTAGTTTTAGTTAGGACCTAGTTTGTGTATATATATTTTTTTTTACTGGAACGTTTCGGGGTGATCTCTCTTGGGGGGGGGGGGGGCGCAAAACATATTTCCCCATTCATTTTTTCATAGAGATTTGGAACAGGGACAGGGCCAAAACTAGTGGATGGAATTACATCATGTTTGGAAGAAAGGTAGATCCTGGTCCAGAAAGCAACCTTTTTTGTTTTGGTGTAAATTTGTTTAGTAGTTTTTGAGAGATTAAGGGGAAAACAAATTTGTATGTATAGGAACGCAAAGGATTTGCGACCCCTCCCGATTTTGTGCTGAGACCTGATTGTCTGAAACATTTCAACAAGGAAGCCTTTGAAGTGTTTTCAGCAATGTAGGGACTTGGCTTCAGCCGAGTCCCAGAAGAAAGGTAAAAAATAAAGAAAAGGGGCCAGGGTACAAACACCCTTACCCCTTAGCTCTGGTGCTGGGGTCCTAAAGGGACCCCCCACTGGGCTACAAAGCATTGTTTTTAAGAAATGCTGTTGTGGAGTCACGATGGGGTCGCAAATCCGTAGCAAAATGTTTTTAAAAAACTAAGCGCAGGCTCCTGCGCTTCGTCATTCTAAAGCCCCCGGGTGGGCCAAGTCCTGGGGGCATGTGCAGAATAATGCAAGGGGGCACCTGGCCCTCTCATGCTGCCCCGGTGATCGGCACCTCCCCAGGGCTTATAAATAATATGTGGGGCAGCAAGCCCACCTCACCCCGGGGATCACCACCTCCCAGGGGCAAATAGTTAAGAATTGGGATTCCTTTGAGACCCCTATGACCCAGGGATCACTGCCTCCCTTGGGCTTCTAACACATTGGAGAGGGGCCTCATGGCGCCACTGATGGCCCTTGGGACCTTCACCCCCCAGGGCCAGCTCCTACTATGTTCCCGGGACATAGCGGTTAGCTATGGCTTGGCTGCAGCAAACAACTTGCCCAGTAGCATAATGAAACATGAGGGCTTCCCCTGCAAGGTATTGAGCCCACTCCACCAAACAATCACCTTACTCAAGTTGTGCTCAAGAACTTCCCTCTTGCAACCCACAACTGAGATATCATCAAGAGGCTTAGTGACATATGCCTGTGGTGACAGCAGACCATATAGAATGTCATTTACAACACGAATTGTGACTTGTAAATGTCATTGTCCTCACAAATACATAAATCAATGTAGCCCTTTAGAATAAGGTTTTTCAGGGAGCTTTTGTGAGGGATGTGCAGATTTTAATAAAATTCTTTCAAATATTCATGAAGACTAAACTGTCACCATCGTTTATTTCACCCCTGGATTTAACAGCAAGTTTCCTTTTTTCCTCGTGTGCAGTTCTACATTGTATTTTTCTGTACAACAGTAGTCTACCTGGTGTGGTGTCATCCATGTGCCATTGGTAAATAAATACTTTTTGGACGAGGTGTTACCTGGTACTTTTAGGATCTAAGAGATCTCTGCTTGAATCCAGACTGCCCATTCTCCAGCTAATCTAGACTTGGGCATTCTTGCACCTTGGTTTACTTCTTTAACCCCTAGCGGCTGGGCCCTTCCCGGCCCCCAGTGCTGAGCCCTTTTTTGGCTATTTGGGATAGTTTGCACTTAGGCCTTCATAACGTTTTGTCCCCATAAGCTATCCACACCAAATTTGTGTCCTTTTTTTCCAAAATCCTAGGGATTCTAAAGGTACCCAGAGTTTGTGGGTTCTCCTGCAGGAGAACAAGAAATTAGCCAAAATACAGCAAAAATGTTGTTTTTTCCAGACATATTGGAAAAAAGGGCTGCAGAAGAAAGCATGTGTTGTTATTTCCCTGAAAATGGCACCAACAAAGGGTTTGCAGTACCAAAATCACCAGCTTCCCAGCTTTCAGGAACAGGCACACTTGAATCAGAAAACCACATTTTTCAACACAATTTTGGCATTTTACTGGGACATACCCCATTTTTACAATTTTGTGTACTTTTAGCCTCCTTCCAGTTAGTAACAGAAATGGGTATGAAACCAATGCTGGATCTCAGACAGCTAATCATTTCTGAAAAGTAGACAACATTCTGAATTCAGCAAGGGGTCATTTGTGTAGATCCTACAATGTTTTCCTACAGAAAGTAACAGCTGAAAAAAAACATATTGAAATTGAGGTGAAAAGAACCAGCCATTTCTCTCCATGTTTTACACTGTAACTTTTTCCTGCGATGTCAGATTTTCAAAAGCAATATACGGTTACATATGCTGGACTCTTCTGGTTGCGGGGATATATAGGGCTTGTAGGTTCATCAAGAACCCTAGGTACCCAAAGCCAATAAATGAGCTGCACCTTGCAATGGGTTTTCATTGTATACCGGGTATACAGCAATTCATTTGGTGAAATATAAAGAGTCAAAAATAGGTATTCAAGGAAACTTTTGAATTTCCAAAATGGGCACAAGAGAAGGTGTTGAAAAGCAGTGGTTATTTGCACATCTCTGAATTAGGGGGTCCCCATACTAGCATGTGAATTACAGTGCATTATTAAAAAAACACTTCTTTATTATACACTGTCTTACATTTGGAAGGAGAAAATGTAGAGAAAGACAATGGGCAGTAACACTTGTTCTTCTATTCTGTGCTTCCCCAGGTCTACCGATAAAAATGGTACCACACTTGTGTGGGTAGGCCTAGTGCCCGCAACAGGAAACGCAACATGGACACATCACATTTTTACATTGAAATCTGATGTGTTTTTTGGAAAGTGCCTAGCTGTGGATTTTGGCCTCTAGCTCAGCTGGCACCTAGGGAAACCTACCAAACCTGTGCATTTTTCAAAACTAGACACCATGGGAAATCCAGGATGGGATGGCTTGTGGGGCTCTCACCAGGTTCTGTTACCCAGAATCCTTTGCAAACCTCAGAATTTGGCAAATAAAACACCTTTCCCTTAGATTTAAGTGATAGAAAGTTATGGAATCTGAGAGCCAAACAACGTTTTTAGTGCATGAGTGCCGAGGGTGACAGAAATCTAGCCACAAACTTCCTTCCACCCCCAATTACCCTAAGCCTCCTGATAAAAATGGTACCTCACTTGTGTGGGTAGGCCTACTGCCCGCAAAAGGAAATGCCCCAAAACACAATGTGGACACCTCATATATAACCAAAGAAATCTGACCTGATTTTTTGCAAAGTGCCTAGCTGTGGACTTTGGCCTCCTCAGGAAACCTAGTAAACCCATACATTTTTTTTAAACTATACACCTAGGGGAATTCAGAATGGGGTGACTTGTGGGGCTCTCACCAGGTTCTGTTACCCAGAATCCTTTGCAAACCTCAAAAGTTGGCAAAAAAACCACTTTTTCCTCACATTTCGGTGATCGAAAGTTCAGGAATCTGAGAAGAGCCACAAATGTCCTTCCCCCCAGAATTCCCCCCAGTCTCCCGATAAAAATGGTACCTCACTTGTGTTGTTAGGCCTAGTGCCTGCTATAGGAAATACCCCAAAACACAACATGGACACATCACATTTTTCCAGTGAAAACAGATGTTTTTTTTGCAAAGTTCCTAGCTGTGGATTTTGGCCTCTAGTTCAGCTGGCACCTCGGGAAACCTAGCAAACCTATACATTTTTTTAAACTATACACCTAGGGGAATTCAGAATGGGGTGATGTGGGGCCATCACCAGGTTCTGGCACCCAGAATCCTTTGCAAACCTCAAAATTTGGCAAAATAAATACTTTTGCCTCACATTTCGGCGATGGACAGTTCTGAAATCTGAGGGAAGCCACAAACTTCCATCCACCCTGCATTCCCATACTTCTCCCGATAAAAATTTTACCTCACTTGTATGGGTAGGCCTAGTGCCCACAACAGAAAATGCCCCTAAATGCAACATGGACACATCACATTTTTACATTGAAAATTGATGTGTTTTTTGGAAAGTGCCTACCTGTGGATTTTGGGCTGTAGCTCAGCAGGCACTTAGGGAAGCCTACCAAACCCACACATTTTTCAAAACTAGACACCTAGGGAAACCCAAGGTGGGGTGACTTGTGGGGCTCTCACCAGTTTATGAAGCCCTGAATCCTTTGCAAACCTCAAAATTTGGCCAAAAAACACTTTTTACTCACATTTCGGTGATGGAAAGTTCTGGAGTCTGAGGGGAGCCACAAACTTCCTTCGACCCAGCATTCCCCCCAGTCTCCCGATAAAAATGGTACCTTACTTGTTTGGTTAGGCTAGTCCTCACGACAGGAATGGATCACACAAGGGTCAATGGTAGTCCTTGCATGAGGGCTACTGTTAACCCGGGAGTGATCCATTCCTGACGCAGGCACTAGGCACAGGCACACAAGTGGGGTTGTGTTTTTATCAGGAAAAGTGGGGAAACACTGGGTGGTAAGAATTTTGTGGATCCCTACACATTTCTGTAGTTTCTGGGATGAAAAAGCAAGGAAAAATAGTGTTTTTAATCAACGTTTCACTTTTGCAGGGTATTCTGCGTAGGAAAACTTGGTGAAATCCAACCATGCCACACCTCTGTGGACTGCGTGGGGTGTCTAGATTCCAGAAATGTCTGGGTTTGGTAGGTTTCCCTATATGGCCGCCGACCCCAGGACCAAATACTCAGGTGACTATCTTACAAAACCAGGCCATTTTGGGTACTTCCCTGTTACGGTCTCTTGCCTACCCACTAAAGTGAGTCAATGATTTTCTCCGGAGGCTTAGTGGAATGCTGTGTGGTAGAAAATTTGTGGCTGCCTGCAGATTCCAGGACTTCCCCTCACTGAAATGCAAGGCAAAGGTGTTTTTTAAGCAAAGTCTGTGATTTCAAGGGGATTCTGGGCGAAGGAAAACTGGTGAGAGTCACGCAAGTCCTGCACCTCTGGGCTCCCCTGGTACTCGTATGTTGAAGTTAATCCACCACTCACACTGGTTGGTTTTAGCACCTCCAGAAATGATGGTTTCAAAGCATAAATAGTTATCAAAGTATCTAAATATTGAAACAAATCCTTCTGAAGGTGGGACATAAAGCCACATCCAGGCACCAACGTCTTTATGGTCCATTCACACGCCATCCATGCACCACAAACAATGATTTGATACCGCCGGCCACGGGCCCAATCCAACCAATAATTGCACTCACATTAACTTGCAGCTGCCAGACAAGGGCCCATCACATTCATACGCCACAGGACGGAATAAGTTTGACTGCATTTTACCACCTGTCAAGTAACCGCCTTCTTCAGGAACATTACCAAAGGCATGCGTAGCAAACCTTTACTAGTGACTCCCATAACAGTCACCCGAGGCCCAAGAAGACATGTTTTTCATGCGCCTTTGGTGCACTCACTGTGCTAAATCCAACTCCTTCCGGTTTGTGATTGCAAAATGGTGTTGTCTGAGTATGCCGTAAAAAGCGATTCCTTGAAATGAGTGAGCATATCTACCTTTGAAACTAAGGCAGACATGCTGGGGAATTCTTGTGATGTTCTCTAATGAGAAGGTTATAGGCTATGAAAAAGGGTAGTGTTTGGCACACAGGGTAGTCAGTGAAAATGTTGCATATGTCCCAGCCAACATTATGTGCAGTGCTGTGACTATAATGCATGTATCATACAGCAAATTGAACATCTACTAAGTTCTGATGGAGGATGAACATGAAAAGCAGATCAAACGCTGACCCATGTCATTGTCCTTCAGTGCCGGAATGGCACCAATGGGTTTGAATCCATAGGTGTAAATGATGTACATCTGTACTACCTTTACTATCTGCCTTCTACCTGTGCAATATCCCTGTGGAGCCACACCTACCATAAGTTTTCATTACTCATTCATGTCTCTGTCCTCATCAGAGTTCTGACTAATACTGTATAATTGCCAAGTGAACTCATACTAGTTTGTGGATGCAAGTTGGGGGTGTCCGAGTATGCCTTGGAAGGCCTATTCCTCGAACTGAGTGTGAGCATATCTACAGTTGAAAATAAGGCACACATGCTGGTGAAGAAATCCTAAGGTCTGTAAAGTAAAAAGTCAAACAAATATCTGATGGGACTCATTCACCAACACTTTCACTTTTGCTTTGAAAGTGAAGCTACAAATTGAGTTTGCACACTTTCAAACAAGTAGAAATGTTGGTGAATATGTCCGATAGGACATTTGGTTGACTTATTACACTTACTCTGATTCTTGTTGGCAATAATGGTGGTCCTGGTGTAGCATACATAAGTTCCCTAACAAGCACTCATGCCTTTAACATTTTGCCACACAGGGTACTCCGTAACAATGTGTCATATGTTCTGTCCACTAGTATGTGCAGTATGGGGACCATACTGCACGTTAATTGAACTGAATACCTACCACGTTCTGATGGTGGATATAGGTCTAAAGCAGGCCATAAGGAAGTCCATGATTTCCCAAAGTAGATGAATTAAAATTCTATGGGGGCCAGGGTCAGCGGGAGCACCGCCGACAGACCGGCGGTGCCCCGCAGGGCATTCTGACCGCGGCGGTTCGGCCGCGGTCAGATGCGGGAAACCGGCGGTCTCCCGCCGGTTTCCCGCTGCCCTGCAGAATCCTCCATGGCGGCGGAGCGCGCTCCGCCGCCATGGGGATTCTGACACCCCCTACCGCCATCCTGTTCCTGCCGGGTCTCCCGCCAGGAACAGGATGGCGGTAGGGGGTGCCGCGGGGCCCCTGGGGGCCCCTGCAGTGCCCATGCCAATGGCATGGGCACTGCAGGGGCCCCCGTAAGAGGGCCCCACAAAGTATTTCAGTGTCTGCTTTGCAGACACTGAAATATGCGACGGGTGCCACTGCACCCGTCGCACCTTCCCACTACGCCGGCTCAATTCTGAGCCTGCGTCCTCGTGGGAAGGTTGATTTGCCCTGGGCTGGCGGGCGGACTTTTGGCGGCCGCCCGCCAGCCCAGGGCAAATCCCAAAATACCCTCAGCGGTCTTTCGACCGCGGAGCGGTATTTTGGTGGGGGAAGTCTGGCGGGCGGCCTCCGCCGCCCGCCGGACTTAGAATCACCCCCTATGTCTGCTTGCCAAACGAAGCCTAACGAAGCAGTGGCCCTTGGACGTTTGGTATCCATGCACAGCCATCGAAAGGATTACCCAACGGCAGCTCCACCTCAGTCGATTTCCCAAAACTTTGCTTTAGTATGATACAACATAAAGCAAGTAGGGACACAGAGGCCTGGTTGAGATGGGCACTGGGGACAGTAATACCGACTCGCCTGCCGCTTTACATGCTTTGAGCACACTTTACAGCGCCGACATGGACGATTCTTTTTAGGTGTTTTAGGAATGCGATCAGAAAAGTGTCGCTTCTGCAGCCTTGCCACATCCTCCAGTACATATGAGGTGGAGGATGCTGCTGCTTCTGTAACAGCAGTGAGGCTTTCAATTACAGACAACTGGAAGTCAAGGAAAGTCATGAGTCTTCCTGTCGTTGTCTGACGGTAAACAACATATGCATTGTATGTTGCCATCTGGATCAGGTGGGTAAACAGTTTCTTGTACCAAGTGCGAGTTTTACGACACGCATTGTGTGGTATGAAGACCCTGGTCATTCTTGTCCACTCTGCCCATGTACTTATTGTAATCAAGTATACAGATGGGCTTGTGGACTTTGGCCATCTGACCCCACACCGTGATGGAGGCAGTGCTCTCATCATGAATTGTAGTGAGCACGTATACATCACGTCTATCCAAGAACCTGACTGCAAGCAGTTTGTTGGAACGCAAAGCAGTACTCTGGGATTTTTTTAGAGCTTCTTGCAAACAAGCTCCTGCGGTAAACCTTTGCGGTTACAACGAACTGTACCGCAGGCCACAGTGCCAGCTTTGTAGAGCTCAGTGAACAGCTCTACTCCTGTATAGAATTTTTCCACATATATTTTATAACCTTTATCAAGGAGTGGCTGGACAAGTTCCCATACAATCTTACCTGTGACCCCTAACGCGGGAGGGCAATCTACAGAGTTTAGGGTAGAGTCCTTCCCTGTATACACTCTCAAGATGTACACATTGCCAGAATTGCTCTCACACAGCATGTACAGCTTTACGCCATAGCAAGCTCTTTTACTCACAATCTACTGCCTGAAGAGCAGCTGTCCTTTGTACAGGATCAAGGACTCATCGACTGCTATATTCTTTTCAGGAGTATAGTTTTCTGGAAACCTAGCAGACAAATGTTCCACGACAGGCCGAATTTTGAACAACCTGTCATCGTCTGGATGGTCCCGGGGCAATGCAGCAGAATTATTATTGAAATGCAACATGCTCTGCAGTTGAAAAAAACGATCTATGTCCATGTATGGTGCGAAGATGGGGATTACCCAAACTGTGCAAGTCGTCCAGTAAGACTGCAAGGTGGGTTTCTGCACTAACCCCATTTTGAGCGTAAGGCCCAAAAATATCTTCAACTCCTCCATCGAAGTGGGAGTCCACTAGTGTGCCCTAGAACAGGGCCCTAGAGTGCCTCCATGCTCCCTCAGAAATTGGTCTGCACGCAAATTTGATTGCTGTACAATTTCCTGAAGGAAATCCAAAAATAGATGGACGTAGTAGACTAGCAAAAAATTGGCCATATCGACTTTACATTCAGCTTCACCAGTAAAAGGTGGAATTTGGGGCTGAACTAAACAGGGGGCTGCCAAGACTGCACACTCTCTGTGCTTGCAGCCGCACACACCTGCTCTCTGGGTTCAGCTACCCCGATGTTGTCCCACTGCACGACTGTCATCATCATCTCCTTCAGAATCACTGGAAGAGGTGTCCTCGGATGGGAATCCACAGACTGAAAAATCACTCCCAGATTCTGCTGATTCTGCCCCATTGTTCTCTTCCTCAGATGCTATCTCAGTATCTGCTGTCTCAGTCTCTGATCCTGCCTCAGAGCTATCCTCCATAACCTGAGTTAGGACTTGAGCAGCAGTCATCCAATGAGACGCCATCTCTGCTATTAGATAGACTGTCCCTCTAAAGTACTAGCCTACGTAGAAGGCAGATAGAGCCACAAAATTGCTCGTGGGTGTGTGTGATGTGTCCAATAGTAAATGTAATCACCTTACCTTCGCTTCTTCTCCAATTCAGCAGATTCTCAAAGACACTGAAAAAAACGAAAAAGACACACTATTACTTCACCTTCCCACATACCCATCATCACAGCCTTTAGCGCCGGTGGCACCCAGTGCGACAGTCATTTTTGGTGCTCTGCCTCCTATGACCTTCTCTTCTAATTCTCTCAGTACCACCCAGCAAAAGTGCCCCTCATATCGCCATAGCCCCCGCCACATATATTTCATTTGTTTTAAATTGCAGGTAATGCCTGGCTTTACTAATCCACTCAGCTAAATACATGTACCTTTGCAGCAGGCATATAAACCATCTGCGCTACTTTATGGCGTCAAAACTGCCACTAGACAAATGACAGATCTATTTCTACCTCTCTCTATATATACATATGTATATATAGATATCACTTTTATATATGTATGGTATCCCTGGGGGCAGATTGTGGCTCCCGGAAAACAACACATGTAAAAACAATTATATATATATGTGTATATATATACACATACATATTTATTGAGAGATTTGTCTTTTTAAATTTCTATTTCGCTATCTCTCTCTATATATATATATATATATATATATATATATATATATGTATATATATCGATCGCTATATATGTATATCTTATGTATGTCTATATAAATATATATATATATATATATATATATATATATATATATATATATATATATAAAGAGAGACTGACTCTCTACATCAGTTCTCTTCTTTTTTTTATATACATGTGTGCTTTCCCTGGGGCCGATCATGACCCCATGGCAAAATTACTCCCAGGGGTCGGCCCATGTAGGAAGGGCTGACCTCGCCATTTTCTTTTCAAATAAACATTAATTTCATGATCTGGGGGGCACGATTACCCCCCAGAAGAACCCCAATATTTTTTATAATTTTGTGCCCCTCAAGGGGGGACAGCCTACTTACACCCCCCAAACAAGATCCCTGGTGCCTAGGGGCGTTTCCTAACCATGGATTGCAGGCTGGGATCCATGACCAGGAAACGGTGCCAGGAAGGCATCGATGGAAAGGGGAGACTCTCCCCTTTCCATTAATGCCTCCCTGGCATCTGGGGAGGCTGTTTTGGCCTTTTTTTCCCCACTGGAGTGGGGAGAGGACGTTCACCTGCTCCTCGATCCTCCAGTGGGGAAAAAATGTGACGTCAGCGCGATTCACAGCATGCTGATGTTACAGAGGGGCGGGTGGGGGTTCGGAAGGGCAGGGAGAGACGTGGAAGTTGTTCTGCGTCTCCCAGGGTAAAAATTCAAAATTAAAAAAATCCTCCAGTGCATAGCACTGGAGGATTTTTTAACCCCCTCCCTGGTGTCGCCCACTGGTCTTGACCCGCACCAGGGAGGTAGTGCGGGCGTTGGCCAGTGGCTGATGCCCGCATCAATGGGGTTAACATAACTAGAAGTACACAGGCATGATTCAGTGTGCATCTGAGCTCAGTGCTTAATTTGCAAAAAGAAGTGATAGGGCCCCTGCAAGGAGACCCCTGCAGCTTGCACCACCCATTGCCTCTGACAGCACTGCCAGTGGGAACCACTACCCATCACACTGTTAAAAGAGTGACAATTCAGACTGTTCGGAGTCTCCAAAACTATAAGAATGGCTTGAGAGCCAGCTATTAGTCATTCTTAATGTATTTTGAAGTAATAAACAGCAGTGTTGTGCTCATCTTTAAATTACACAAATAGCGCCACCATGTGGCAGCTGTCACAACTACTGGTGTTGACATTGAAGTGCCGGTGCTGAGCACTGGAAACCACTAGTTCAAATTAAGCATTGTCTAAGAAACTTCACATAGTCATGCTAACTACCACATTGCCAAAGTGTGCATAACCTGGATGGATCAAAGCAATGGTGGAGGACCACATTTGAAGACCTTACAGGTTGACTCACAACAGAGCTTCAAAGAGTTAATGTATAAACATGTGACTCCCATTTACATGTACACTCTGGTTCACGCTTTCCTCACGCAGAAAAATATACAACATAAATGCAGCTTGGACAGTTGTGAAAAACATTCTCATGGAGACGGGTACGGCACGATGAGCTGCATTCTAAGCTTTCATAACAAACAGACAGCATGAGCGGAATCTTTGCAAGACCCTTTAGTACAAAACATGAAAAGTGCTGGCAAGCAGCTGCCGAAGTCTTCTCCACATGTGAGGTACAGCTCAGAAAGCATGGAGCAGTGAAAGCCTCCCTTACAATACAAGAATAGCACGAGCAGCATCTGTGCAAGCTTCCCTCATAAAACAGATGGAGCACAGGGAGCAATGAGCAATGCAATCCTCTGAGAGCAAGCAGAAAAAATGAGCAGCTGTCACGAAACATGAAGCAGCATAGGATCCAGGGCGGAGTGCAGGCCTTGTCACAAAAGGAGAGTCCATACTACCTGTCCTAATGGACCTTCATTGGCTCCCCGTAGCTAGAAGATCTACCTTCAAGATGCTCTGCATTACACATAGGGCAATAGACAGAAAGGGAACAGTTTTCATCCTGTCTAGCTTAAGACACTCTCCCGGAAAAGAAGAATACATTAGAGATTAGTGCCCCGACTAATAATGCCACTTTACAAAAAGAAATCCATGGGTGGTACCTCTTTCTCATACCAAACTGCCAACCTGTGGCACTGAGTCCCAGCAAGGATGCGAGCCACAGATTCTCGTGGAATTTTGGGAGAATCGTGAAGATTTGACTTTATTGTGACCTGAACCAAATGAAAAAGGAGTAAAGCAGAACTAGCCTACTAATTCAAAGGGTGGTCACCGAGCCACTGGATCCAACTAGCCAGAAGTAGTATCCCAAGTAGTCCCAAAATTCTGAATGACTGCTGAATACCTCCCAAAGGAGAGAACGAGGAAGCTACAATGAGAGGTATCACAAAAACAGAACCAATCACAATAGAAAACGTATGTCAGCATGGAGGCAAATAATATGAGCTAGGAGATAACAAATCTTCACTTTTCAAAAGGCAAAGCATGATATAGGCAACTGTATAAGTGTGGATCTTTACCAGATTAGGCCTCACCTTGCACGACCCTGTAAGACTGATGTACAGAAGTGAATCCCAGCATGACCATGACTTAGCATGATGCATAAATGAATTCATAGTGCTCTATACCTCCATACATAAAACATTAACACAAAGTTACACCACATCACAAGTAATGTCTCCAACCAGTTGAAGGTTGTCACTGTTGTATGGCATTTGAGTAGCTTACACTCTATCCAAAAGCACTGTGCAGACTGGGATTTCTTATCCCCAAAACTACAAGCTCCAGAATGCACAGCAGTGCTGGCCAATAAAACAAGTAAAACAAAACAAAAAAACAGAGTACACGCTCCGCAATGCACAGCAGAGCTGGATATAAAGCTATGGCTGGCTTTATTGTCAGAGATGATGCAGGGTCTCTTGACAGCCGCGTGTAGCAAAGCACTTTCCAGAAGGGATTTTTAACTCCCAAGACTACAAGTCGCACAGTCCACAACAATACTTGCCGAAGGGGAACCATATAACAAGTTAAATACAAAACTACAAGTCTCAGAAGGCACAGCAATGTTGACTAAAAAAATTAAGACTGGCTTTCGGTGTCCCTTATTACATGGGGTTATTTGACAGCCACGTGTATGCGTATATTACAACAAAGTACGAGGCACCAATTGCCAAATGGAATATTTAAATTGCCACAACACCCTCGGTTGATCTCAGAGCTGTATCAAGTCCATTGTGACGACGTGTGCAGTAGTCATCGTATTGCAGGATGCTTTTCAAATGAATATGGCGGTCATGTGCTGTTTTTATTGTAGTGCATTTTAAATTAGGGTACATAAAAATCTTTCATTTAGAGGGAATGACCATTTCCTTGGTTAAGTATTATGTCTCAACTCTCCTTGACACTGTGTGGCAACCTCGGAATTCGGTAGAGACTGGAAAACCTTAGGGTCCCTGCACTTGCTTTTTGTGCAAGTTAAGCACTGCCAACCCTCTTGGGATGGACACATCCTTCAAGTGTCTACGGTTGTTCTGAACGCCTTTTTCCAGGTTTGCCACGCAAATTATATCACTGTTGATATATCTTTCATATAGTGAAAGTGCATGGCCTCTAGACACTAAGCGCTAGCTTGAGTGGTGGTAATGCTTCTGCAACGCACTGCAAACTCAGACCGGGTGGAAGCTACTATCATGACAACTGTGCCAGGTAGCTCACTGAGGTGAGCGTTTGCCAAGGCTGACTCGATCTTTGCACCAAATCCAACGTCATTAAATTGAGTACCACTGATAGTGATATATACATATTTTACTAACCATCCCATTGTCTTTTGAATGATCACGTACCCCATTTAAATGCCATTTACAATAGCTGTCATGTTTATGGCTCTGTCCTTGCAACCTTTGAAAAACGTTAGTTAAATTGGCCAAGAAGTATTTCCAATTGTATTTACTAATTGTTCATGTCTCTTTATACCTTCTTTTGAGATGCTGTCTGTTTTTTTTTTTCAGTTCCTCACACACTAAACGTGTATTGCTCTCTTTGTATCATTAAACGTACTGGAATAAGGCGCTACAGACCTTCGTGAACCCCGTCTCATCTTTAAATCAACCCCCTGTTCATCATCATCCAAAACATCTCACTCAGGAGCACGGTGGTCGTTCACTGTGACAAACACCCAGCGCAGACCCCCAACGTCACAGACCACTTTAATTAGAAAAACGGTTAACAAGCCAGCTGATTTATTTCTGCAAAATGAAGATTGCCTTTCCCCTCCGCACACATGCAAGTGGGAGGCAACTAGTGAGCATTACTTTCTGAGTCAATGTTATGCCAGCTCCCGTTCGGTTACAGGCTGGCCTGTGTGATTACAGAGCACACACAATAACATTTCTGAGCCCATCGTCCTTCGTTTTGATGCAGTGTTTTGCTGAATGGCGTTGTTTTGATTTTTGCGCACTGATGGCTTCCCGTGACCACGCAATATGTTCCCATGGTCAGTAGGATGCTTGCTTCTTGTTGCCACGGTGATGGTACAGACTATATAAAGAAATGGGTACCACCAGCTGTTAATGAGGCTGTCAGGGACAGACGTGTTCTCTGATGTTCCAGACAAATAAATTGCAGAATCCTTCAACTGTTCCAGGCTTCCATACCCTTCACAATATATATTGTTTAATATTATCAAGCTGTCTCTTGCTCGCTTTCATCCTCATACACAGCCTCCCTCTCCCTTCGTGCCACACTGTCATTCACTCCACCCATCCTCCTCAATATCTTCCTACTTATCAGTGTACTTGGTAAATACCTCCACCTCCTTCCTGTTTCCATCCCTGCCGTCTCCCTCCTTCTCAGGGTGTCTGTCCTCTGCCTCCATGTTCCGCTTTGCTTGTTCCCTCACTCTCTCCCTCCTACTTCATCGCCTGCTTCTTCCACTTTTAATCCAGCCACAGGATTGTGTCCTTCTTCCTGTTTTTATCTTCCTCATGGTCTTCCTCTTTCACTGTCGCCTGCTTTATCTTGTACTTCCTTGCTGTTGCTTTCTTGCTCTTCTAAGCTATTTCCCCCTCCCTCGTGGTCTCTTTATTGCTCCCCATCTCTCTCCTCCTCGCTGTCTCGCACGTATTGTCTTTCTGTGGCATTATTTTTCACTTTCTCTGGTCTACCTCTGTCTGCTTCTTTTTCAGTGTCTTCTATGTCCTTACGATATCACTTCCTTTAGCTGAGGTTCCCCAAGAGGCTATATAGGTAATGATACAAACTGGGATCCATGCAGTCTGGCACCATAGAGTAACAGGCTGCAAAACTGTCTCCCACCACGACAGGGACTTGAGTTCTTTAGCGATAATGTTTAGGTCTGGGGAAACCATGGCAGTAAACGGGGGTCTTGACTCCTAACACGCTCGAATAAGCTTCTATACACGTGCAACCCCCATTGGGGGGCTCTGAAAGATTGATTTTGCGCTCGTTAAGATATCCTTTCATAATTATTTTTCCTGTGACTTACGAGTGGGCGGTGTTTGGAGCTTGGATGTTACAGGCTGGAGAAGGCCCTTTAGGTTTTTGAAGACCCACAAACCTACATGTATGTGAGCATTCAAAAAGTTGTGGCTGACCCCAAAAGGGAAAGGATGTAGCTTTCAAGCAGTGCTTTAAATGGGCAGGTACTGTCCGGTAATGAGTACCTGCACTTCTATAATTTGGAAGGGACAGTACCTGCACTCCTCAGCACTGCTGCAATACATTTAATGGGAGAGCATGGACGGTTCTCAAGAGCAAATAGGTGCTCGGACGACTGAGTACCTGCACTTCAACATTTCCGTTTAAAGCACCGCTTTCAAGGAAGTGGAGGAAGCATCTCGCAGAAATAGTGCTGTGTAAATGAAGGAGTTTCTCCATTGGGAAAAGTATTGTCCCTTTGGCGAAACAAATGAGCAAGTGCATTTACACCTGTGCGCTTTTTTACAATGCAAAAAAAAAAAAAAAAATCAAATTTTTCTAGTGCTACCACTGGAATCTTGTGACTGTAGCCGATTTCTCGATAAGCTAAATTGCGATCGACACAATGTGTCCACCTCATGATAAATGTCCCTATATTTGCTGTATTGAGCATACCTCTTACTGTATAGCATAGTTCCGGTGTTTGCAGATTTCTTATCTGTCTCCACCAATAAAGTGTCAAGAAATCAGTCGCCTCAAAATGGTCAGCTCTTCACATAGGGGGTCATTACAACATTGGCGGTAAAAGCTGCTTACCGCCGTGCAGAAGACCGCCAACACACCGCCGCGGCCGTGGAATTCCGCCACAGCTATTATGACCCACAGCTCCGAATCTGCCAAAATCTAGACACCCACACAAGTCCGCCACACCAAAGGTCAGTGACAAACTGGCGATAACAAAACCTCCACCTTCACGCCAACAGGAATACGCCCACACTATCACGACCCACGAATCCACGCGGCGGTCTTTCAACCGCGGTATTCCATTGGCGGAACACACCGCTGCGCTCAAAATACACACACATTTACAAAACACGACCACATTGGACAATTCGAAATACACACACCTGGTACACATACACACACCACTCCCACACACCCAATACAATATAAAACACACACCCACAAACCCCTATGACAACAATTGTGACAGAAGGCCAGAGAGAGACACCACCAGAAACAACACTAGCATCCACAGGCACTCAACACCATCACGCACACAACATCCACGCACCTCACACAACACACCTCTAAATATCACCCCACACATCATAACACACACCACCCCACACATCACCCACACCACTCCATGGCACCGCAAAGACACCCCAGGTTTTCTGAGGAGGAGCTCAGGGTCATGGTGGAATAAATAATCCGGGTAGAACCACAGCTGTTCGGATCACAGGTGCAGCACACCACCATAGCTAGGAAGATGGAGCTATGATGCAGAATTGTGGACAGGGTCAACGCAGTGGGACAGCACCCAAGAACTAGGGATGACATCAGAAAGAGGTGGAACGACCTACAGGGGAAGGTGCGTTCCGTGGTCTCAAGACACCAGATTGCGGTTCAGAGGACTGGCGGCGGACCCCCACCTCCTCCCCCAGAACTAACAACATGGGAGGAGCAGGTCTTGGCTATACTGCATCCTGAGGGCCTCACAGGAGTAGCTGGAGGAATGGACTCTGGTAAGTCAAACCTTTAACTACCATATCCCCCACCCTACCTGCATGCTATCACATACCCCCACCCTCGCCTTCACCCCCATCACTCCAACTCCTCACACATGTTCCACTATCACAAACCACACATCCCAAGCCCTGCATGCAACACCAAAGCATGGACACCCATCACCAAAGCATGTCCACTGCACGTACCCATACACCCCCCTAAAACATTATCACAGAAGGTCCCACACAAGAATGGAAGCACTGGGGTACAGGGTGACCAACCCATTGCACACCATGGCATACACAGATGCAATAATCATGCCTTTACACCCCTGCCGGACCCCTACCCAACGTCACCGGACAGGAGGGTCCAGACATGTCCACTCCACCCACAGAAGAGGCCCACAGTGATGACAGCAGCCCTGTCCAACTGGATCAAGATGACCAGCCCGGCCCATATGGGACCTCGGGACAGTCGGTTCCCTTCACACTGGCACAGGCCACTACAGAGCTTCCCCCCTCTGGAAACACCAGCACAGCACCCACCCAGCGGGCCCATCCCTCTGTCCCCAGGACACGTCAAGCAGCAGTGTGTCCACCACTACAGGGAACCCAGGCTAACCCACCACCCCAACAACACCAGGGACCTGGGGCCAGTGGTAGTGGGCACACGGTTCAGGGGACAGAGGCCCAGGAACGCAGGGGAACTGGGAGGGCTGCTGTGCGACAGGGAGAGGACAGGCCCAGGGAACCCACTCTCCACGAGGCCCTCTCCAACATCATGGGAGCCTACCACCATTCCCAGGAGACGATGGCAACAGTACTGGCCAAGTTTCAGGAGACCCAGTGGCTGCAGGAGGAACAGTATTTGGGGTTCAGGGAGGAACTCAAATCCATCAATTCCACCCTGGGCACCATTGTAGGGGTGCTGAAGGAACTCGTCAAAACCAGTAGGGACACTGTGGCACAACAAGGGGCCCCTGACACCAGCACCCCACCCCCTGCAGATGGAGAACCCCCCGCAAATGGTCCCTGAGATCCAGGACAAAGACAGAGAACAATGCCAAGACCCCCGCCAAGAAATAGGACCACCCTGATTGTCATCCTTCTGTCCCACTTTGTCACCCTGTCCATACTTAAACTGCCCTAGCTCCACTTCCTATGCCCCTTTGGACAATGCATCTGTGAGACTAATAGACTGGACTCTGCCATGGACATTCCTCCACCATCACCCCTGACCATTTTATAACCCCCTCCACTATTTAGCACTTAAATAAACACCCTTAAATCACAATACAATCTGGAGTCAGTCTGTGCTTTTTTTGAAAATGTGTATTTGCAATAACTGTGGAAAAATGCTATATCCAATGTAATGTCAACATACCTATGTCACACAGCTCTAGTCCATGCGGAAACAAAGCAGAGGTCACACAGTGGGACCCACATCTGTGAAATCAAAAGGGAAGGTGACAACTCAGTGTCCATACACTGGGTGAAAATGACAGACAGATGAGAGGTAGAAGAATTAAATCAAATGTAGCAGGCAGTGTTGTCTTCTTACATGTGTCTCACTGGAAGTATTGCTGGATCACCGTGTTCCTGTTGTCTATGTCCTCTTCTTCTGCTTCCTCGTCTTCACTGTCCACAGGCTCCACAGCTGCCACAACACCTCCATCTGGACCATCCTCCTGCAGAAAAGGCACCTGTCGTCGCAAAGCCAAGTTGTGAAGCATACAGCAGGCCACGATGATCTGGCACACCTTCTTTGGTGAGTAGAATAGGGAACCACCTGTCTTATGGAGGCACCGGAACCTGGCCTTCAGGAGGCTGAAGGTCCTCTCTATAATCCTCCTAGTTCGCCCATGGACGTCATTGTAGCGTTCCTGTGCCCTTGTCCTGGGATTCCTCACTGGGGTCAGTAGCCATTACAGGTTGGGGTAACCAGAGTCACCTGCAAATGGCGAGGGACAACTGTTAGACACACACTAACTCTTAGGGACATCCCCAGACCCAGACACCTCGTCACACTGTATTGGGTCCATGTCCTCACCTAATAGCCACACACAGTGCCTCTGGAGTTGCCCCATCACATATGGGATGCTGCTATTCCGCAGAATGTAAGCGTCATGCACTGAGCCAGGAAACTTGGCATTTACATGGGAGATGTACTGGTCGGCCAAACACACCATCTGCACATTCATAGAATGGTAACTCTTCCGGTTTCTGTACACCTGTTCACTCCTGCGGGGGGGGCAAGGCCACATGTGTCCCATCAATGGCACCTCTGATGTTGGGGATATGTCCCAGGGCATAGAAGTCACCTTTCACTGTAGGCAAATCCTCCACCTGAGGGAAAAGGATGTAGCTGCACATGTGTTTCAGCAGGGCAGACAACACTCTGGACAACACATTGGAGAACATAGGCTGGACATCCCTGATGTAATGGCCACTTTTGTTTGAAAAGACCCACTTGCTAGGAAATGGAGTACTGACAGGACCTGCACTAGAGGGGGGATTCCTGTGGGTTGGCGGATAGCTGACATCAGGTCTGGCTCCAACTGGGCACACAGTTCCAGGATTGGGGTACGATCAAGTCTGTATGTGACAATTACATGTTGCTCCTCCATTGTCGACAGGTCCACCAGCGGTCTGTACACCGGAGGATGCCACCATCTCCTCACCTGCCCCAGCGGACGTGCTCTATGGAGGAGAACAGCGAGCAGAGAGTCAACCAACACTGAGGCACGTAAACACAACTTTATAGCAAAATGTTTGAAAATCGATATATGGCTGTATTAGTGTTTAAGCAAGGCCTAGATATGTGTGACGCAGTCAAAATTAATGCCATGTGGCCCCTGAAATGGTGGCTGCCTGACCTGTAATGTGGGACAAGGAGATATGAGGTAACTGCGCTGGCGTTGTACACCGTTGTCGAAGACCGCGGCGCAATCCTGCATTGGTTAACATTGGACCCTATGGGTCCCAGGAGCCAATGACGATGTACGCCGGCGGTGACGGTACACACCGCCGCGGACATCACCGCAATTTTCTCTCTGTTCAATCACTTGATACCTGATCTTCGACAGGAGAGGACCTACACTGCGAGTGCTGCTGTGACCTCAGTCTGGAAGAGACAATGGCTCATGTGTCTGGGGAAAGGACCCTTGCCTTCAGCACGGAGGAGTTGGAGAAACTAGTGGATGGGGTCTTCCCTAGTACACGCTACTCTAAGGTCCTCCAGACAAACAGTTAAGTACACTGTGAGCATGCCGAATGGGCAATGCCTGTGTGGAGTGGTGTTGATGAAAGATAGGGGGGGGAGAATGAGGCGTGCATGATACGACGCTGAGTGCATGTGCGTCATGGCAAGGGTAGGGATGCGGGCCAATGACTGTGAAGGTGCGGACGGTTATATTTTCTCCTTTTCCCCCTGTACTATTCCTGTAGGTCAGCACCCACCAGAAGAAGGATAGTTTGCGTGCCATCGCCAAGGAAGTCCGGACCCTGGGAGTCCACCACAGACGGAGCACCCACTGCCGTAAAAGATGGGAGGACATTCGCCGCTGGGCCAAGAAGACAGCGGAGGCCCACCTGGGGAGGGCCTCCCAACGTGGGAGTGGTGCCCGTCGCACCATGACCCCCTGATGTTCTGGATCCTGGCGGTGGCCTATCCGGAGTTGGATGGGCGCTTTAGGGCATCACAGCAGCCACAAGGGGGTGAGTACACTCTCATTCTGCTGGTTCAGCGCGCATTGTAGGTATCTGGGTGGGGGAGGTGGGCTGTGGGTTCCCCTAGGCCAGGGCGAGTTTAGAAGGCAAGGTCCCTTCTTAAGGCAGGCCCTGTGGCACCCCACCCCACATGTGTTCAGAGCAAACTACACCTAGTCAGGCTCCTGTGACTTCCATGTGTGCAGCAATCGGGCATAGGCCTTGTAACCCATGTCCCTGTAATTAATTAGGGAACTATAAGTGCACGGCGTAGTGCAGGGGGCTTCTGTGTCTGTAGTGTCCGCCAACGGTAGCGGTATTGCATGCACTCACCAATTCTTTCTTCTGTCTCCCCCCCACTTTTTGTGGTCTCCCTGTTCTTGTGTGCTTTAGCATCATCAGGCAGAGGAGCAGTGACCTATGGTAATGAGAGATAACTCTTCCCTCACTTCCGTTCTTTAGGAGTAAAAGTGACATTATTCCCTGGATACTCCTACCTGTTTTTAATATTGGCCCGACCCTTTTTTTCAAGGATTAAATTAAATCACTAGGTGTTCAGAGCTAATTTTAGATTTTCTTTCTCTCTCCTCTGTCAGTACGATCTGCGGATTGAATTTGAGCCGCAGAGTCCTCCCCCGGTAGAAGAGCCACCACCTCTGGTGGGGGCCCGTCAGATATTGCAGTGCCGTCTGACGAGGAGTTAAACCCGATGATGATGCCTAGCATCCGACTGTGATGCTTGAGGGTACTCCTACAACGCTGGCTTCACAGTCTCTCTCCCTTTTTTTTTTTTTCCCCCTTCTTTTCCTCTTTCGCCCTCTTCTAAATTCCTTCAGGAACAGTGTGCACATTTGTTTTACATGTATACACAGGGAGTAAGCACACTGGACCTAGTATAAAACTCCCAGTCCTCCCTTTGTAGTGAATTTAGAGGAGCAGTGCCACCGGACCAGGAGGGAGCTGCATCCCACATGGCCCTGGAGGGCGACACAACAGAGTCAGAAGCCATCAGTGGGACGGAGGGCGAGGGGAGCTCCACGGCGGGGACAGGAGCTGAGACCAGCGACACAGACTCCTCCTCTGATGGGAGCTCCCTTGTGGTGGCGGGCCCCTCTGTGCCCACCACATCTACAGGTACAGCCGCCACCCCCCTACCAGCACCGCCCTCCCAGCAGCCCCTCAGCGTGTGCCCTGTGGCAGCTCACCCAGGAGGGTGGGCATCTCCTTCGCCCGAGGCACCTCAGGCCCTGCCCCAGTCAGCCCTGCTGCCCTCAGTGAGGAGGCCATTGACTTCCTCAGGTCCCTCACTGTTGGGCAGTCTACCATTTTGAATGCCACCCAGGGTGTAGAGAGGCAGTTGCAACAGACCAATGCATACCTGGAGGGTATTCATTCTGGTCAGGCAGCCCAACAGCAAGCTTTTCAGACTCTGGCCTCAGCACTGATGGCAGCCATTGTCCATGTTTCTAGCCTCCCCCCACCAACTTCCTCCACCCAGACCCAAACCCCTGTACCTCAGACTATCCCAAGCACACCATCAGACCAGCATGCACACAAGTCAACACACAAGGGAAGCTCAGGCAAACATAAGCACCACACATCCCACAGGCACTCACGCAAGCATCATACACATGCAGACATACCAA
Organism: Pleurodeles waltl; assembly: GCF_031143425.1. Classification (NCBI taxonomy): domain Eukaryota; kingdom Metazoa; phylum Chordata; class Amphibia; order Caudata; family Salamandridae; genus Pleurodeles; species Pleurodeles waltl. The sequence continues at coordinate 1,324,967,404 of NC_090446.1, read as the reverse complement.
CATTCACTGCCTCCACTGTGTCCCCCTCCTCCTCGTCTCCCTCCTCCCTCTCAGTCTCGTCTCCACTCACACCTGCATGCACTACATCTTCAGCCACTACCTCCATCACCAGCACACCCACCACCACACCACGCTCACGTGCAGTCACAACCCCCACTACCATTGACACATCCCCTGTGTCCTCTCCCAGTGTGTCTGCGAGCCCACCTCCCAAGGTACACAAACGCAGCCACACACCCACCCAACAGCCATCCACCTCACGACAGCCTCCAGCCCATGCACCTTCACCCAAAGTCAACATACACCTCCTACAACCACTACCTCTTCCTCCACTCCCAAATCCCCTCCATCTACCCGTCCCAGTGTGTCCCAAAAACTTTCCTGTCCAACCTTGACCTCTTCCTCTCACCTTCCCCACCCCTTCAGTCTCCTACAGCCCGCCTTTCCAGGTCCCAACCCAGCACCTCAGCCACAGCATCTGCGGGAACAGTGGTGCCAGTAATAACTGGCTTCTGGAGTGCGCCAAACAGCAGGGCAGCCAGTGTGCCAAGGAGCCAGACCACGGACAGTCCCCCACCTCAAAAGCACAAAAAGTTGGCCAGTGCCCGGCGGGAGAGAGGCAAAACATCTACCACCAAAGCCTTTCCCAGGGGTACAGTTGGGTGTGGGAAGACAGCTGCGCCACCATCCAAGGTGGGGAAGGGGCACAGAAAAACAGGCAAGTCGGCGAAAACCTGCACGGCGGACAAGACCGCCACCAGCACCGCTGCCAAGGACACCGCCACCACCAGCACCGCTGAACAGGACACTGCCGCCACCAGCACCGCTGAACAGGACACCGCCGCCACCAGCACTGCTGCCAAGGACACTGCCGCCACCAGCACCGCCGCCAAGGACACCGCCGCGAAGGACACCGCCGCCACAAGTACCGCTGCCAAGGACACCGCCGCCACAAGCACCGCTGAACAGGACACCGCTGCCACCAGCACCTGCTGCCAAGGACACCGCTGCCACCAGCACGGCTGAACAGGACACCACCGCCACCAGCACCGCTGCCAAGGACACCGCCGCCACCAGCACAGCTGAACAGGACACCACCGCCACCAGCACCGCTGCCAAGGACACCGCCGCCACCAGCACCGCTGCCAAGGACACCACCGCCACCAGCACTGCTGAACAGGACACTGCCGCCACCAGCACCGCAAGCCAAAGAGCGCCAAAGCTACCGACGCTACTGAGGCCGCCACGAGCAGGATGAATCACTCTGGGCATAAGGCCCCCTCCAGAACCAGTGGAGATTTACATCCACTACCTCTGTCCTTGGCAGGATGAAGCAATCTGGGCACAAAGCCCCCTCCAGAACCAGTGGAGTATCATATCCACTACCTCTGTCCTTGGCAGGATGAAGCACTCTGGGCACAAAGCCCCCTCCAGAACCAGTGGAGTAAGGCATCCACTACCTCAGTCCTTGGCAGGATGAAGCACTCTGGGCACAAAGCCCCCTCCAGAACCAGTGGAGTAAGGCATCCACTACCTCAGTCCTTGGCAGGATGAAGCACTCTGGGCACAAAGCCCCCTCCAGAACCAGTGGAGATTTACATCCACTACCTCTGTCCTTGGCAGGATGAAGCACTCTGGACACCAGGCCCCCTCCTGAACCAGTGGAGTAAGGCATCCACTACCTCAGACCTTGGCAGGATAAAGCACTCTGGGCACAAAGCCCCCTCCAGAACCAGTGGAGTAAGGCATCCACTACCTCAGTCCTTGGCAGGATGAAGCACTCTGGGCACAAAGCCCCCTCCAGAACCAGTGGAGTAAGGCATCCACTACCTCAGTCCATGGCAGGATGAAGCACTCTGGGCACAAAGCCCCCTCCAGATCCAGTGGAGATTTACATCCACTACCTCTGTCCTTGGCAGGATGAAGCACTCTGGGCACAAGGCCCCCTCCAGAACCAGTGGAGTAAGGCATCCACCTGAGAGACTGTGGCTTGGCACTCCCCAGGATGCAGCAGTGGGCAACCCACCCACTGGAAAGACTTGTGAGACTGTGGCTTTGCACTCCCCAGGATGCAGCAGTGGGCAACCCACTCACTGTAAAAACTTGTGAGACTGTGGCTTTGCACTCCCCAGGATACAGCAGTGGGCATGGAGCCCCCTCGTGGATCTGGCGTCGTGCACTCATCTGGCTGAGGTGCCCCCTTCCCTTCCCCCTGAGGTGCCTGTTGTATTTCTATCTGATGCCCCAGCAGTGTTCTCTCCGTTTTGATCGGGTATTGAGTGTGGGCCTCGCCCATGCATTTTGGGCCCAGTGGTCCACGGACTATGATGGTGGAATACATTGGACTTGTATTCTTGGTGTATATATTTGTTTATAGTGTAAATATCTATATATATTTTTTTGATTACTGTATTTTAATAGATTACAAACGTTCGACTCATTTCCTTTTGTCCTTGCATTCTTCCAGGGGGGGTTGTAAATGTAATGTATCTACATGTACTTGTGTGTGTGTTGTAGTGGGTGAGGGTGGGGGTGGGAGTGTTGCGTGTTTGTGTCATTCTTTTTTCCCTCCCCCTCCCCTGTGTCGTAGGTGCAGTACTCACTGTGGTCTTCACCGCCGTCTTTGTTGTTCCTGGTAGAGGAGCAGGAAGATAAAGGCTGGGAGTATCTGGAGCGTAGGTTCCATGGCGTCCTGGTTCCTCGCGGGGTGTGTAGAGGTGAGCGTTTTCCCTTCCAAGTCCTGTTTCCGCCGTGTTTTTGTTCGCGGTGAATCCGCCCCGGAAAAGGTGGCGGATTGGTGCCTTGTAATACAGTGGCCGGAACCTTGTCTTCCGCCTGTCTGTTGGCGGTTACCGCCGCGGTGTTTGTTTGTTCCGCCGTGGCGGTCGGAGTGTTAAAGTGGCTGTCTATGTTGGCGGTTTCCACCACGGTTGTGATTCCATTTTTTTTACTGCCGGCCTGTTGGTGGCTTTACTGCTGCTTTAACACCAACCGCCAGGGTTGTAATGACCCCCATAATGCATACATGTAAAGTATCAGTTTTTTTACTTTCCATTCAGTCAGCCAATAACGTTTATCGAGCTGTAGTAATGTTGTCCAGTAACAGTAACCAAACAATTCAGCCATTTCACAGGTACGTGGATGGGGTCTGTAATTGTGGTCCCGGAAAAAAAGGACACTTTTCAAAACCGGTTACTCTTAAGGCCATTTGTTTGAACTGCTCATACTAGGAAAGTTCCTGAAAGGCTAAAATACATCATTTCACAATGATTGAAAACACAGGTGGGTTGCAGGAGCAAGAGCTAAGAGGCATAAAAGTAACTTGTTACTCTGCCTACTGGAGCTAGTAATCTAACTAACATGCATAGTTTAAACTGGGCAGGATATTCTAAAGCCAGTCCTGACTGTGAGGTTGTGGACTACCAATTTGAGGAGAGAGTGCCACAAATTCATAATCTTGCTAGGCTAATGCAGAGATTCAAATGGGAAAATCTGTTTAATGCCTGGTAACAATGTCACAAACCAGCAAGCTTTTCCACAAATAAATTAGGGCACCCAAACAATATTAAGGTCAAATAACAAACCAATAAGATTTTGAACCCAATATAAACATTCATTTGCAATGCAATAGGTCTTGCATTTGCTTGAGTTAGAACTATTGGCTTTGTAAATGCATAACTGAGCTTTTCTTGCCACATAAATTGGTCAACCCTGCTGCATAATTTGGTCCTCTCTGCCACATAATTTAAGTGGCTTTGCATATAACTAAAGCACTTCCATTTACCTTCTTCCTCTATCTGCAGCAAAAAATGAAAATATTGCCATTAATTCATTTTTTTATATGATTCTTTTTTAGTTCCACAGTATCTTGACTGTAATGCTCAGAGCAGTCCCAAGAGAGGCACCACTATAAAAAATAACACTTGTAAGAAACATGGTCATGTAACCATATAGTGAGCCTAGAGAGCATCACCACATGAAAACAGAATGACAGAACGTTAGTGTAACCATATATGTAGCCCCTAGAAAATGTGGTGCATTACACATTTTCAGGCCTAGCAGGCCTACTACAATAATGTTGCAAACAAGGCCCTTAAAACACAAACCACTCCCAGCTGTAAAACAAAAGTTCCAGCCATGAGAGAACTTAAAAAGAGACTGACTGGTGGGAGGGGTTATTATTTTGCGCCCCCCCCAACCTACTGTGGGGTCCCATAGATGCCCTAGACAGAAAAGGTGTATTGTGCTGAACATTTGATGGTGGTCCCTTTGTCCTAGGAAAACCACACGATGAGTTACAGGCAAAACATGTTTTGTAAAAGGAATGCCTCTCAAAGCGCTATGGGGCAAGTTTCCAATGATTGTAATGCTCAGAACAGCCCCTAGAGGGCACTATAATAAAAATAAAATTTGTAAGAAAAATGGTGATGTAACCATATAGGTAGCCCCTAGAGAGGATAATGACATGAAAACAGAACAGCAGTAAGTAATGCAGTGTAACCATATATGTAGCCCCTAGAGAGTGTAGTGCCTTTCACATTTTCAGGCCTAACAGGCCTACTGCAATACTTTTATAAACAATGCCCTTAAAACACAAACTACTCCTAGCTGTAAAACAAACATTTCAGCCATAAGAGAGCTTAAAAAGATATTAAATAATGGGAGATATTACTGTTTTGGGTTCCCCTAACCTAGTGTGGGGACCCAGAGGTGACCCAGACAGAAAGAGTGTGTCGTGCTATATGTTTTGATGGTGGTCCCATTGTTCTAGGACCACCACACAATGAGTTATAGTCAAAAATGTTTTGAAAAAGAAATGCCCCAAAAAGCATTATGGGGTGAGTTTCCCAAGTGCAGTGAATATTGTAGTATCGGCTGCCCCGCTGTGCCAGGAGAGCTGCTTTGAGGATTTCTGTGGTTTTTTTCTGTGTTAATTGCTCCAGTTTGCATATTTTTCAAATGCAAAACTTTTTAAGTGGTACTTAGGTAAATCGCTCCTCAGATCGAGGTTGTGCTATATGAAACTTCACGTGGTCATGTAAAGCACTCTTCCGATCAAGTTTGCTCTATATGAACCTTTTAAAAAAAAATAATGAATACATTAAAAGGAACCTCCCTACAGCTTGCAGCCCTGGGCTTATCTTTAATCTTGAGATGTGAAGAATTCCAAGATTTATAGATTTCCAAGAATACCAAGAGTGAAACTTCCACCCCAGGAGGCATTGCTGATAGTAGCATCCTATATGGAGTGTATCATTTAAAACAGTTCTTCAAAAAAAGCGGGGCCTAAACTATGCAACACTTTATAAATAATGCATAGGGCTTTAAACATTATTCTTTGTTTTATAGGGAGCCAGTGCAGTTTCCTTAATGCCTTAGAGGCTGACTGGAACTTGGGAATCTTCAGAAGGAGACGTGCCGCTGCCTTCTGCACTGTTTGCAATTTGTTCGTTAGTTGTTGTTGCATCTTTAAGTATAGACTGTTGCAGTAGTCTAATTTAGCAAGAATGAGAGATGTAACCACCAGTTTCTGTAGTTCAGAATGAATGTAGGGGAGTATTTTCTTTATAGTTTTTAAAACGTAGAAAGTATCGGGGGTAACTGAGTTGACCTGGTCAGAGTATGACAGTTTATCGTCTAATACAAGTCCTAGATTCCGTGCTTTCCTGACCTGGTGGCGGGAGTGTGCCTAACTCTTGTGGCCACCAAGAAGGGGACAACAAGGAGGTTTGAGTACTAAAAAACAAAACCTGTGTCTTCCCAGAGTTCTGTTTCAGACAATTGTTTTTCATCCAACCACTGATCGCTAACATTCAATCATGGAATCTAAGTCCCGTATTGCTATCATTATTGGCCAGGGAGATAACAATTTGAGTGTCTGCATAGAATGTAAGAGAGAAGCCGAAGGACTGTTTCAGGTTGGCCAAGGGGTAGCATAAATATCAAACAGGGTGGGACTCAGTGAAGATCCTTGAGGGACCCCACATGGGAGTGAGAAGGAATGTAATACAAAATCACCCAAGGCCACAGATTGTTCCCAGCCATGGAGGAAGGAGCTTAGCAGATCCAAGGCAGCCATGGAGGAAGGAGCTTAGCAGATCCAGGGCAGTGCCTCCGATTCCTAAATGGGAAAGGCAGTCCAGCAACAGCTGATGATTGACCGTATCAAATGCTGCTAAATCAAGTAGAAGAAGCCCCGCTCTCCCTCCTTGGTTCAGTGATAGTCTTATTTTCTCCATGGCTTTAATTAGTGCTGTCTCCGTACTGTGCCCAGATCTAAATCCAAACGGTGTTGGATCAAGCAGGCCGTTGCTTTCAATAAATTCCATTAACTGTTTGTTCATAATCTCTTCCACAATTTTAGGGGGCGTAGGTAGTCTCGATATGGGCCAATAGCTGTTGTGGCCCAAGGCATTGAGGGTAGATTTTTTTCATTAGGGGCAGCAGAGAAAATATTGAACATGCGTGATAATATTTCAGTTAATCTGGCCGCAACTGAGTCCGGGGCTATGTTGACCATCCTAGGTGAGCAAAGATCATAGGGGGATCCAGACTTAGTAGATTTAATTAGACCTACTACTTTCTCCATTGAAGGAAGTAACAACTCAGCCAGGGGGTTCAAACTAACCTGGTTAGAGGTGGCTGACTCTTCACTGACTAGAGGAGAGGTAATAGTGGAAAATCTATTGTAAACTTGCTCTACCTTACTTTAAAAGAAATCTACTAGAGTATTGCAGAAGTCTTGAGTCGTGCCAGCCAGTTTGTCAATCGGCTGTGCTGACAAATTAACAATTGTCTTGCCTCAAGGTGGAAATTGAAGTCCCCCAATACTGTATAGTCATTAGAAAGAATGTTTGCTTGCAGAAGATGACTGAACTTCTGAGCGAACATCAATCTTGGGTGGGGGATGATGTACTGTTTATTGTATAGCTCAACGGAAAACGCCAAGGCTTCAAATCGTGCTGTGTGCACTGGCTGGAAAGGAATCCTTGTAAATAATGGCCAGTCCACCTCCCACTTGGCATGTCTATCTAATCTGCTGATTTTATACCACTCAGGAGTGGCATTAACCAGGTCGGGCTGGTTGTAGGAACAGCCCATGTCTCTACTATGAAACCTAGAGCGGGTTTGTATGTTTCTACAAACAAGGCACACTCCAAACAATGTTTAACAAGTAGCCTAGCATTGACTAGAGTGCAGCAAATACTATTCAAGTGTACGATGGCTTGAGACAATGCCCCATGTACAGTGTTAGATGTGTCACACAAATTCGAAACAGTGTTCCCTAACTGTTCCCCCCATTCTCTGAAGGAAATAATGGGACTTACCTCTAGTAGGGTCTAGTTTGGTGCTACCTTCACTCTTGCCTCCCCCATTGAGGGCTCAAAGTTCTTCCCTGGAAAAGATTTTCCTTTCAGAGATCAGGGGGTCGAAACGAGCAGTGGGACAGGCCTGATGCATGATCTGGGCACAAAAGGACTTGCTTTTGACACGCCCACTATGCAGATGTATTCTGATGTTGATTAAGTAGCCCGACATAGATGGGGGCATGCCAGGGGGTGTGGCTAATGCACAGTGAGGCACAATCAGCGAAAAAAACAATTTGAAATAATCAAACCAGGATCCAGCAACCCCGGATTCCTGTTTCAGGCTACCCTGAAAGACAAGAATCTACTGGTAAATGAATGTAGAGTTCAAATAAATGTGTGAAAACGAACCATAAAACAATAAAAAATGGACAAACGCTCTTTAAATATGTTGCAGAACGAGTGAAGTAGGAGCCAGACACCTCCCAAACAATGGAAATGAGACCCTCATACCTCTGATGGCTTCACAGGGCAAATTTACTGAGTTATTCGTAGGCTTAAAGGAACAACAGCAATAAAATAAGCATGCACTAGTTTTGTATCCTGCATTTTGCTCCGCCTTATGTATGCTAATGTTCATTGTGCATATCTGAGGGTTTGTCTTCTCAAATGTTGAAATTTTGGGATGCACACAGTGTTCTATGACTATGGGCCTGATTACGACTTTGGCGGTCTTTCTAGAAGACTGCTGCAGTGGCGGCTGCCAAAAGTCCGCCAAGTTGGCGGTAATCTGACTGCCGTACTGTCACACTGTGAATACTGCCAAAAAACAGCCAACATTCCAACACCGCCAGCACACTGGAGGGCAGGAAAGAGGCGGCCCCACCACCAGCACTGCCAGCCTGACAAAATTCTACCCACCAGAATACAAGCCACAAATCACCACAGCAGTTCTTTCATGGCAGAAAACCATTGGTGGTACGAACCACTGCGGTCAAAACTCTTTACTGTCAGAACACAACACCACATTGGATAGTTTGAATACCCCACACCTGACACACATCCACATACCCAACACACCTACTCACTGCAATATAGAACACACCCCTACACAACCCACAATCCTTTGCAACAAAAATGCTGTTCACATACACTGAGAGCAGGAAAAATTTGAGAGAAAGCACCTTTACACAATAGGCACACATACACTTCTCACACACACCACACAACTGCACAACCAACACAATACACACATCACTAGCACACACAACCCACAGCAACCGTCTCACCCTCACAATGCAGCACCTACAGCTCACCAAGTACACAGCACTGCACCTTATTACTCACAACACCCCCACACACAGCCTACACAACCGATACCATGTCCCCACAAAAACACCCATGATTCACTGATGACAAGTTGAGGGTCATGGTGGATGAAATTGCCATAACTATTTGGAGCACAGGTCCAACAAACATCCATTGCCAGGAAAATGGAGTTGCGGCAAAGGATAGTCAACGGGGTCAATTCAGTGGGAAGCCATCCACGCACAAGGGAGGACATCAGGAAGAGGTGGAATGACCTACGGGGGAACGTGCATTCCATGGCATCAAGCCACCAAATTGCTGTACAGAAGACTGACGGTGGGCCCCTGCCTCCTCCCCCACAGTTCACATCTTGGGAGGAGATGGTCTTGAATATACTGCATCCGGAGGGCCTGACTAGAATATGTAATCTAATCATTACTGGTCCAATGGCTTTGTTTCAGTGGAGGTAAGTGAATAGGCAGTCCAACCCATAGACATAGTGCAAAGTCCATGCAATATTTGCCAATGCCCTACCAATACTAGTGCATCATGTGGTAATATCTGCCTCTGTCATGTCACAGTGGTTACTTGGGGTCAGATATTGTGGAGTGGGACAATCCTTGTTGCCCCTTGCCTAGCTGATGTGGACAGGTTGGACAGGACATGATGTGAGGTCCCGTCTTAATACGAGATGTCATTGTTTGGCTGTAGTACTATTTGTTATACAGGTGTTGTAGTTGTGGCATATGTTGTAAGTGCAATGGCAGTCGTGTGGGTCCATGTGTGTGCGTCATGTGTATATGTGTTCTCAGTGGGATATGTGTGTTGTGTGGACTTATGGTAGTAGTATTCACATGTGGGGATTGGTATGAGTGATGTGGGTTTACTCAGGTTGACATGTGGTGGTTCTGTATATGCATGTCAGGTGAAAAATGAGTTAGCCTAATAGGTTTTAGTTGGCTGTCCTATGTTTAGTTGTGGTTACAGTGCCCTCTGTGATTGTCAGTGGGTGTATCATGTGTGCTAGGTAGGCCACTGTTGCCGTGCATGCACGTATGGTATAATGTGGAGTATCTGTGTATGGAGACTACATCTAGGCCTCTAGGTTTAGATACATGTAGTGATATAGCTGGTCTCCATACATGTATTGTCAGATTCAGATGGCACCTGACTGGGACTGCCACATGTTGTGTCTTCATCATGTATTGTATCCATAGTGTAAGATATGTACAGAGGGTTCAGCTAGGCATGTGATAGCAATGGCAGGAGCTGTGTAGTTAGTCAATTGAGGTTTTTTTTTACCATCCTGGTACATTCCATATAGACATGTACATGTCAGGAGTTGAATGTGAACATGCATGATATAGTGTTATCTGTCAAATGCTGTTCCTTATGGTGATAGGGGATATATAACCTGGATGAGGACAGTTGTTCAGCTTTAGCAAGGGCATGATGTGCATGCTGACATAGGTTTACAGGTGAATAGATGGAAGGGTCCTGTGGTGGTAACTCACATGGATCATGATAACGGTGAGAGATATGACATGAAGGGGTGGGTAGCAGTGACATTTTGTGACATGAAGTAGGACTGTGGTATTCCATATGGGCTTCCCTGGCCAGGTGATGTCTACCTACAGTTGTGCATGTTGTTATGTGTGTATGTGAAGAATGTGATGACTCTGTCTCTCCCTCTCTCTCTGTCTCCCTCCCTCCATCTCTCTCTGTTAGTGTGCATCTGCAATGGCATTTGAAGGAGGCGGGACACAGGTGAGTGGGGAAGCTGCCGGCCACGGGACCTGAAGTGCTGAGACCACTGACAGTGAGGGACCCAGTGTCCCGGAGGGTGAGGGGAGTGCCACGGGGGAGACCGGTACATCATCATCATCTTCAGAATCCTCTTCCAGTGGACGCTCCCTGGCAGAGGCGGACCATTCTGGGACCACCCCAGCAAATTCCCATGCCTCATACCCGCCAAGAAGTCAACCTTCCCCTAAGCCTCGATCAAAGCCCCCCCAAGCCCAAGCCCAAGGATCCCCCTCCCAAACCTAAGCCCAACCCCCTAACCCTCCCAACCCCCCAATCCCTGAGGTGCCTGTCTGCACCTATGATGCCCCAACCAGTGGAGGTTACATGGCAGTCAGGAGTCAAATTGGGGCACAAACATGTGCATTTTGTGTACTTAGCATTTGGACATTTTGGACTGGCCTATGGCCTTTGTACACACACACACACACACACACACACACATATATACTTGTTGGTTCAAAGGTAACATCTTTGTCCTGCATTTCTTTTCTTAAGGCAGTTTTGCTATTGGCTGATATTGTTTGTGTGTAAGCATTTGTGTGTGAGTGGTTGTGCTACCAGTTGTGTCTGGCCTGCATGTGTGGTTGTGTGCATGGCATTTGTCCCCCAGTGATGGGTGTGTTGTGTGATGGGCATGTGTATGTTGGGGACATGTAATTGTGTTAGTATTGTGTGGTGTTTCTGCTGCCATGTCTAATTTGCGGTGGTGTGAGCAGTTGCATGGTTGTACTGTGTGTGTGTGGGGATTAGTATGTGTGAACTGTTGTGATGTGTTTGTGGGGTATGTGTTTTGGCTTATTGTTTGGATGTCTGATTGTGTGTACTTGTCTCTGGAGTTGTAACAGTATTTTGTATAATTGAACTGTGACGTGGAGGTGTGTATTGTGTGTTCTTAAGGGTACTTTTGTGTTGTTGCGGTAGTGTTGTGTCATTTAGTGGTGTTGTGTGTGAGTGTGCTGCTGTGTATCTGGGTGTTGTGTGTTTTTGCTTGTGTGTGTGTATATGTGTGTGATGGGCATAGTGTGTGTAGTTGTATGTGCATGTGTGTATAAGGCAGTGTGTGAGTGTGCATGTCAGTGGGAGGTAACATGTGTGTCGCCCTCGCCAGCATTCCCAAGTGTGTATCTTGTGTGTGCGTACTTTGAGATTTTAGAACAGTGATGTGATAAGTGTGTGTACTCACGGTTGGTGTTGTCGTCCTTGTCGCTAGTTCCAAAGTCATTGGGTGAGCAGGAACAGCGGGAAGATGTGTAGTTCTGGTTCCATGGCGGCTCGGGACGAGTATGTGTTCCTGGAGGTGAGTGTCTCCTTTTATAGAGTTGGTTTCCACCATGGTTTCTGTGGTGGTGTGGAAATCTTGGGTGTGTGCAGCCTCATAATCTGCCCTGTGGAAACATGGTCTCCGCCGGTCTGAAGGTGGCTACCATCGTCCGTGGCGGCTTGACCGCTCTGGCGGTGCCGGCGATAGATTGGCTGTATTCTGTTGGTAAGATCGCCATGGTCATAATTTGGGGGTCTTCTCCACCAACCTGTTGGCGGTACGACCGCCATTGCCAACATGGCTGCCCTGAGACCGCCAAATTCGTAATGAGCCCCTATGTGTTGGATTTGACCCTGTCGGCAGGGTCATTCCCAAAATCTTTACCTTCACCCTCCTATTTTCTGAACCCATTTCTGTTGGCTGTTAGGACACTGCAAGATTTACCACTGCTAACTAGTGCTAAAGTGCTTGTGCTCTCTCCCTTCGACATGGTGAAGTTGGTGTAAACCCACTTAGCACATTTAATTAAATTGCAAGTCTCTAGGAAAGTGGTACTATATGTATCCGGAGCCTGTAAATTAAATGTTGCTAGTGGGCTTCCAGCACTGATTGTGCCCAGTCGCGGCTCGCGGTGCAGAAAAGTGGCGGTACATGTCAGGAGAGGGAGCAACGACAAACAGAAAAAAAAAAAAAAAAAAGTACCTGACTCCCCACCGCTGCACCACTGTTCTGTATCCACTGCAGGCACAGGCTCCCGGCCTGCCATGCGGCCAATCCAAAGGCTGCTCTCATGCAACATCATTAGGATTCAATAGAGCTCCCTGGCTCGGCGCTCCCTGGCAGACTGAGAGCCTCTGCCTACTCTCTCCATCTGGGCAACACAGTGCCGGGTTGGAGAGAGCACAGTGCACGTGTTTGTCGGCGCAAGATGGCCGCCCAAACACACATGCTCATTGAGGGGAGTGCTGTACACTCCTCCTCCTTGCTCGTCATTACCATTGCCCGCCCTTTAAAAATAAAAGGATAATAAACATAGTTTATAATCCTTTTATTTTTAAAGTTTTGCAGTTGCTGATGGTGGTGGTGTGGAGGGGTTCTCCGCTATAGTGAAGGAGCCACCGCTGATTGTGCCACCCACTTAAGCAGGCTTTTATCCATTTCTGTGGTCTGCCATTGCCGCTTGTGTGTGCAGTTTAAACTGCCATTTCAACCTTACCAAATAGAATTTTTGCCAGGCCTGAGCCTTGCTTTTTAATACATATCAGTCACCCCTAGGGTAGGCCCTTAACAGCCCATAGGGCAGGCTGCAGTGTATTTAAAACTTTGGGCATGTGCTTTTAAGTTTTACATGTCTTGTGAGTGAAAAACTCACGATTCACTACTGCAAGGCCTACATATCCCGTAGGATAACATTGAGTTAGATTATTACATTTAATAAGTGATAACTTTCAACTAGGAACAAGTAGGAAAGTTGAGTTTGGTCTACAGAGAATTGTAATTTAAAATCCTAATTAATGGTAAAGTTAGATTTTAAATGTCACTTTCAGAAAGTTGGCATTTTCTAGCCCCAGCTATTTGGTACCTGCAGCCTGTATCCTGGGTCACATGACTAGATGTAGCTGGCAGGTGGTCTTTGTCTGAGACAAAGAGGGATTAGCTGTTGGCCGGATGGGCCGTCTCTGTCTTGATAGGGGGAAAAACAGTCACCTAACACGCACAAAATAAAGGCTCTGCCTTAGCACACACGGAAAGGGTTTCACACTAATCTTTTGTACACCCAGACAAGCTGAGGCCTGCTACGGAGGATGGTAGTTCCAAACACCTCTGAAGGTGGACACTCTCGAAATTTCTCCTACTTTAGAGCTGGCACCAAGCATAAATAAAGGACCCTCGGACCCAACTCTTCAGTACGCCTCTGGACTACTGTGCTGCTCTACTGTAAGAAGGACTGTTACTCTGCTATCCTGCTGCCTGAGTAAGAAGAACTGGACCTGCATCTTGAATCTAGGACCACCAGAATGACTCCAAGAGCTAGCTGGCTGGCCTCCTGATCAGAGCTTCAGGGACAGAAAAGGTTCCAACCACCTTGAATCCTGCACCTGGACTCTGCCTGCTGTGAATCTTGCCTCCTAGTAGTGACACTCCAGTCCTGGACCCTTAGAAGGGAGCCTAAAGGTGCTGGTCCAGTTGTGCACTTGAGCAGAAGCGACACAGATTGACGCATCTCTTCTCAGCTTTGCACCACTGCTGTGCAATGCATCTCCACAGGTTAATTTGGGGTTTACTGGTATTTCACCCTGACAAAAATTATAGTTTCTGCTTTAGTAGGGTTTCACACCCCTCAACCTACAGCTCAGTTTCCTACACTGTGTACTTTATGGCACAGAAATGTTGGTCAGTGGCTCCTATGGGCTGATCAGGGAATTCATCATTGATGCTGGTGGGTGTGCACATAGATGTAATGGAGTTCGTTTTTTGAAGATACTACATCTACCATGATGCAATGGGGCAGATTAATTGCTGGGATGTCAGGCAGGTGCGCTCCTAACTGTTTGTGCACATAGATGTAACCAATGGAATAACGTAAAAGGAGTCAACTGTGTATGATTTAAACATCCCCCATCCTGTGTTCTACTGAAGTTTAGTAAAGCAGGGTGCTTCAGTAGCAAGCAGGATTAAAGTTTGGAAAACAAGTATCGTGCAGGAGAAGCAACAAATGCTTTCTGTCATCAGGCAGGCCAGGGGCAATGTGAAGAGCTGGTGCCGTGCAGTTAGAGGAGTCTCTTTCCAGGCCACCAGTTCCAAAATGTGAAGTTGCCCAGCCTCAAATGCATTAATTTGTCATGTGATGTTAGCTAGATTTCTAGCGCACCCACTCACCCTAAGAAGGCCATGGAAGCTAGACAGCACCGACAAGTAAACAGGGCACAGAATCGCCAGGTTTTGAGCTTCTTTTTGAAAGTAGAGAAGGATCTAGTGAAACGCTGTTCAAGTAGGCGTTGTCTCCAACTTGGTTTCTGCTTAAGTTGCTGCCCCATCTTCACTCTGACGTTTTGTTTTTGTGTGTTCTTTGTCTGAGTATAGGTTTGGTTTTTTGTTCCAGTTAGTGCCGCATTATTTGCTATTGTTTTCATTGTTCACTGAAAATAGGGTTCTGGTGGGGCGTGCGCAGTAACATTATAATTGCAAGCGAGAAACAAGGGAATACACTGCATACACCTATAAATCTCTTGCCATCCTGTAATTTGTCAAAGCTATATTTGGTTGCAAGTTCCAGTGCGGATTATGGTTCTTTGCATTCAAAATATCTATTGTGAAGAAGTCATTGGACATACTGGGTCTGCTTCACTCCACGCTTGAAAATATAAATGAACACTAAAAGTCTCCTACTTTTGGAAAACCTAATTTTTCCAGAAAAATGTTTCTGTGTCTCAACGACACCTCGCTATGCAGAAGAAAAGAAAGAGTGCCTTTAGGTGGTCATTTCTTGTATTGCAGTTGTTAAACCTGCATAAACTAAACCTTTTCTAAGTTTTCACGAGTGGAAAATACATTGACAAACTGAATACAAAGGAATGTCATAATTTATTTTGCTTGATTATTCTTCTACTAAAATTTTATGGTTACTATTCTTATTTATAGGAACTTTTACCCAGCTCTCTTGGTCCATTGTTTTTATTGTCTTTTTCACATTTTCTCCCACCCACTACAAAAGAATACATCATGCGGCTATTGGTCAGCACATTTCAGCCATTGGCTAACTTCATTGTGAGTGACAACATTCTGCCCATTGACAAAACATATTTACAAAAAAAGTATTTACCTTGAGTGTCAGGTCGTACAATGGCAACGTGTGCTTTTTAAAACCCCCCAAATATTCTTGATTTTTGCCATTTTAGATTCACAAGGGCCCAGCAGCTTCCCCAATTACGTATTTGTGCAAAAACATGAGAAAACTAAATACGCATAGCAGGCAGCCAATGCCAGACTTATTGGCTTCGCCAATGCTTATTGATTATTGCCTGTAGCCTAGATACCCCCCTGTTGACTATGGGAACGTGTGCCATCCCTAGTACAGACCATTGTGCTGATAAAGGGCATATTTGGATATTCAGATTGACTTCTCAATACTATTTCTGCTGCTATATCTTCTATTTGTACTGGTAATTCTAATAGCCTGCTTCATAGACATTGCTTGCACTGACCTGGTGTCATGCTGCAAAAGTACTTTGAAGGTAAAATCATCTTGCTCACAGTGGCGGCTGGCATTGAAGGAGAGGGGTGGGAGAGCAAAAGAGTGGTGGGAAGCATTAGTGGCATGCACGATTGCACTGCAAGCAAAATAAAGAAAATACCCTTACCTGACACGCAAGACACATCCTCCTCCTCGCTGCACATCCTCTTCCTCTGCAATCATGTGTTCAGTGCAGGCCAAGCCAATTCCTATAACCAATCCTGGCACTGCTCTCATGCTGTTAACCAGGATGAGAGAAGCATGTGTATTAGAGGGAGCGGCCTCTCTCGGCACTCCTGAGGGCACTGGAGGCCTGTGCTTGCTCTAACCCAGCTTTCTTAAGACCACCCTCCTCCCTGCTGCTGCAACTCATCAGGCACCACCCCACCGTGACACTTGGTACATGACGGGCTGATGAAAAATAAAATGGTCTTAAATTAACTTCATTTAGAGACATTTATTAGGTGGGGCAATGCTTCTCTGCTCTAATGGAGGAGCTCCCCCCTGCTTGCTTACCCCTTTGAAATACAGCAATGCATTTTACATTTAAATATCAACCTTTGGGAACAAATCAGAGGATTATTCTGAGTTCAGAGGTTGTCTCCCTTTTTAAATTTTCATAACATGGGATAAAAGTGTCATAATTGAGGAAAAAAAGAGACGGGAATAGTAGATAAAAAAAACTACTCCATCTAATAAAACTTGCTTCTGCACAGCTTGCATCCTCAGCATGGCCTCACAAATCTCTCTGGGGTCTTAGCTCATCACGCATGGCACTTTGATTTATGGATTTCTCTTTTCTTCATCTGCAAACTGAAAACAGGGTAATAAGACATGTAAAAACAATATTTTCATCGCACATCCATATTCTCAAATTACTGATACCTACCTCAGTTCACTAAAAAGTTACTCAGATATTTCAGCTTGGGAAAGGACATTGTCAGTACTACCCTTGACTATTAACCACAAGAATCCCAGGTGGTCGGGAGCTCGAAACCTTCTGTAATGCTCATGATACCCCCTCTATTAAACATCTATAGTAACACAAGATAATGATACAAGCAAACCAATCTCTGGACCTTGAACCTGAACAAATCTATTTATTTAACAACAGTAACATAGCAGCATTGAAGGTACGTGGACAATGTATTGTTGTTGATGTATTTACATTAATACATATCAGTTTAGGTTTGTATGATTTGGCTATTATATGAATATGACTAGTGTATGAATATCGTATGAATATGACGTGTAGTACGGTGCACTATCTCGTGCTGGAGGAATATGTACACCTTGGGAAGGTATCATCATATTAATGCCATTAGAGTTTCACAAGATGTTTTCAGCAAGGGTTTTCAACCTTTTGAAGAGAATGTGTGCATGAATATCATTTGTTAGAGAGTTTTAGTTTAGGGTGCGTCTGAACCCGAAGAGCCAAAACTTAGAAGTTGCAGAAACTGGCCGAGCTGTGGCTAGATCTGTTTGTTTAATGGGATGGTAGTGAATACTTGCACTTCTTTAATTTGAAAGGGAGTACTTCCCAGCAGGGGTACAATACTTATGAGAGGGCACTGGCACTTAGCAAACAGGTGCTCTGCGATAGTGCCTACACATATATACTCAAGTCAAGCACAGGGCTAGATAGTTGAGGGAGGTGGTTCTTGGCTGAGGGGTTATGTGCTAGGCTGTTGGAGAGATCGGTAGGTGCTAAATCATATACAGCATTGAATAGTAATGTTAGCATTTTGTATATGGCCCTGTTCTTGACCGTGAGCCACAGGTGAAATGAGGTATGCAGGGGTAAGTTGTAAAAAGTTCTGGTAACAAAGTTAAGAACCTAGTAAAGCGGCATGAAGAAGCGATTGCGGAGGCTACCAGAAGACTATTACAATGATCAAATCTAATGAATAGTAGAGAATTGATGAGCTTTATGGCCATCTAAAATTGAATGGTTGAGGATATCCTGAGAGTGTTCAACAAATGAAATCATGTTGTACTGAAAGACTTCATTTTCTTGCAAAAGCTGAAGGGAACTCGTGGTTATGGTCAAAGGACCATTTTTCAGGGCGTTTGGGGGAAAGAAGACAGAAGTTGGTAAGAGGGGTGGGTGCATTAGATGACTGTAACTGGTGGTCGGATTTAAAAGTTGAGAAGAGGAGGATTTGGTTATGACAGACATAGATGTGGTATGAGAAGCCAAAAGACAGTATGCCACCAGGGAGGTGGTGCAAAGTAAGACCTGAAGAGGACTGAGGGCATAGCCTTGAGAACTGTCCGTTTGGGTAAGGTAATCATTGATATATTTGAGTCCAAGATGACTTGGAGAGGTAAAAGATGAACACGTTGTGTGTTGGCCATTGATGGATAATGGGTTTATAAGGTAAAATAAGATGACATTGAGATACTGAGCAGAGTTTTAAGCTTTCTCTTAAAAATCTGTGCCTTTCCTCCATGAGCACTTCACTCTCCTCCCGTTCTTCACCTTTTTTTCCAAGCTTCACCTGTCTGCCCCATTAGCTCTACTGATGATTTCATATTATTACCCTTCTCTGCAAACATCTTATTAGTACCCTCATTGGTGTGAAATTGTAGTTAGAATGTCTGACTTTCTCTACCTCATCCCAGATATTGGCGTCTACTTCCTGTCCATTCCTGAACTTGTGCCAGTCTTAGTTAATCACCTTCCTTCTTACATTATCATGACTAGTACATATTATCATGACTAAAGTCCCCATGGGGATGAGACAGGGCTGCCTTAAAACCTTCTCAGCCAATTTTCTCTCAAGGAGATTTAGGGGGTCATTCCGACCTCGGCGGTCTTTTCAATAGACCGCCGAGGGACCGCCGTATGGAAGACCGCCAGTGCTGCCGTTCTTCCGCACGGGCCATTCTGACTGTTGGCAGCGCTCCGCCCGTTTCCGGATGAAGAGCCGCCAACAGCCATAATGGCGGCAGGCGGGGAAGTGGAGGTAGCTCCACCTCCACCGCCACGCCAACAGAACACCGCCCAGCGAATCACGACCTGTGATTCGCTGTGGCGGTGTTCTGTTGGCGTGGCGGTGTCGGAGGAGCTGCCCGTTCCCTCCCGGAGGATCACCAGGAACAGGTAAGGTGATCGTCCGCTAGGGAAGGGGGGTGGGGGGGTGTTGTGAGTTGTGTGCGTGCATGGGGGTGTGCGTGTGTGTATGTTGAGGGGGCGTGTGAATGCGTGCATGAATGCGGGGGGGTGTGTGTATGTGCATGAATGCGTGCGTGCATGTGTGTATGTGTGTGTATATGTTTGGGATTGGGGTGGGGGATGGGGGTCCTGCAACCTTTTGGGGGTGGCAGGGGTGGTGGGGGGGTTAGGGGAGGGAGTCGGGGTGTCGTTTGGGGGTGGGGGAGACTCCTATCAGTGCCAGGGAAGGGATTCCCTGGCACTGACAGTGCTTACCGCCATGGATTTCATGGCGGTCCCAAACCGCATGAAATCCATGGCGGTAAGCCGGGGTCAGGCGGGTTGGAATACCGCCGGCGGTATGTGATGACCGCCGGGCTGGAGACCCAGGTCTCCAGCCCGGCGGTCGTTACCGCCGTGGCGGTCGGAACGGTGAAGCGGCGGCTGGCCATGGCGGTAACCGCCATGGTCAGAATACATGAAAAAAGACCGCCAGCCTGTTGGCGGTCTTACCGCCGCTTCACCGCCGACCGCCACGGTCGGAATGACCACCTTAATGCCCATCCGATGGCTCATCCAAGTACATTTTTGGGTCACAAGCCCAAACACCTCAATTGTATGTGCCTTTATTTACCACCCAGCCAAGAACTGCATCCATTCCTTCCTTACTTTTCCTTATATTATTTTAACCATCTCTGAGCTTGCTTTCTTGGTGATCTGAACATCTGAGCAAATGACCCACCAGTTGCCTAAAGCAACTGCACAATTAAAGATACCAAGTCCCATCCTTTACCCAAATGTACCAAAAAAGCAATTAATGGATTAAGACATAGTCTGACCTACTCTTCTCTTTGAATTCTGAGCAACAGCTCTTCTGAACTGTTCACTATTAAATGGAATTGAATATTAATAATGATTAGCCCCAGGAAAAAATTGACCCAAGAACACCTTCCATGCTAAAATATAATGCTAAATGATGGATTCATTTTTGAGTTATTTACGTGCAATTTGTAGAATTTCCCTAAATTTCATCTAGTTATACAAAAACAAATCGTGTGAATTTCACACACCTTAATAGCAGTCTAAAGACCCAATCTAATGATTCCCCCAACATTGGCCACCTTTCATTACAGAGAAGTTTGAACAAAATAGAGCCCAAAGCATTCATCCAACTTTTTCTTGAAGTGCCTGATCCTCTAAAGGAATTTCCTTTTGCTATTTTTAATCATCAAAAATCCAAACTAAGTTAGGCTTTAGTTACTGTGGCTTCCCTATTCCTCCATAAAATGTGCCACTTGGAGTCCAATAAACAGTACACTGGTACTGCCATTCAATGGCAATGTCAAGGATGGCTCTGGAAATATAAAATATAAACAATTTACGGTCTGATCGGTCCTGCCTGGCACACTCCAGAGGCTACAGGGCAGGTCAAAAACAGATTAATGCTAAACATTAATAGATAATTCACAAAACCTGACAAAAGCAATGGTCTGTACCTGTGAGACTGTGGTGTCACCCCGCTTGTTACTAAGCATGTCAGCCCCATCAACAGGCCAGGTTAACATTCTTCTGTCATTCTTTAGAAACAAAATCAAAATCTTCCCATAGGCCGGGGAGTCTTGCCTGTGCCCTCCTATTCTTGTGTGTGCAACCTCATTCTGGGAGTTTGCCATTGAAAACCACATTAGTAATATCCTATATGTTTCAAAAAGTCCTCACCTTAGGATATTTGCAATCGTAAAGTGTTTCAAAGGTGCTTGAAACTGTTGCCACACCGCAATTATCCTCAAGCCGTGGGATGATTCCCCCAACATTGGCCACCTTTCATTACAGAGAAGTTTGAACAAAATAGAGCCCAAAGCATTCATCCAACTTTTTCTTGAAGTGCCTGATCCTCTAAAGGAATTTCCTTGTGCTATTTTTAATCATCAAAAATCCAAACTAAGTTAGGCTTTAGTTACTGTGGCTTCCCTATTCCTCCATAAAATGTGCCACTTGGAGTCCAATAAACAGTACACTGGTACTGCCATTCAATGGCAATGTCAAGGATGGCTCTGGAAATATAAAATATAAACAATTTACGGTCTGATCGGTCCTGCCTGGCACACTCCAGAGGCTACAGGGCAGGTCAAAAACAGATTAATGCTAAACATTAATAGATAATTCACAAAACCTGACAAAAGCAATGGTCTGTACCTGTGAGACTGTGGTGTCACCCCGCTTGTTACTAAGCATGTCAGCCCCATCAACAGGCCAGTTTAACATTCTTCTGTCATTCTTTAGAAACAAAATCAAAATCTTCCCATAGGCCGGGGAGTCTTGCCTGTGCCCTCCTATTCTTGTGTGTGCAACCTCATTCTGGGAGTTTGCCATTGAAAACCACATTAGTAATATCCTATATGTTTCAAAAAGTCCTCACCTTAGGATATTTGCAATCGTAAAGTGTTTCAAAGGTGCTTGAAACTGTTGCCACACCGCAATTATCCTCAAGCCGTGGGTCATACGTCCTTTTACATGTTTTTCAACTTGGCTTCAAATTCCATTATGGCACAGGGTTGCACTCTACTAAACACTGAAGAAGAACTATCCAACTCCCTCAACCATGATCACCTGTGGAGATTGATTTTGTTGGACCATTCACTTATATTTTACTCCACTAAGCATCAATTTCTAATTGAAAGATTGCCCACTTCAGCCTTCATCCGAGGAATTTTGCTGACATGGTTTGGCTAATTCTACAGAAGTGCTCCCATGAAGTCAACTTGGGTTAATTTGTCTGCAGAATAGCCTGCTTCAAAGGTGGAGTTGTTTAGGGCTCTACCTTGTTATCAACACTACTCAACATTTACATGGCTTCACTTGCTGACAACTTATGGTTTTACAAGATTGGCTTTCACATGAATGCGGGTGATGCAAAGTTCAAGCTCAAGCTTGATGGTGACCTTCACAGCCACCATTACTTTCTCTGCTTTTCTGGATTGGCTCAGCTTCGGATGCAGCACAATTGTCTCTGGCTGAATTTTCAAAAACTGAAATTCTTCTTATGGGACTTGACAATCCTACCCGTTATATTGGCCAAAGGAATTTGGTTCTCCGATAACAATACTGATGGAGCTTACAACTTGATGGTGATCTATCATTTACCTATTAACAGATGTGGTGCAGCTATGTTTGATAGAAAGGGCTCTGCCATTGCTTCCCTCCTCCCAGTACATCATTCTAATCCTCTCCATACTCCTGTCTCTGTTGAGTTACTGAAGCAGCCAGTACAAACACTATCATACCATACCTACCTCAGAATTCCAGAGAGTTCAAATCTAATTAGCTCGAATGGTGTTTTGTTTGAAATGACATGGCCACACCACAAAAGACCCTAAAAAGCAATCTTTAAATCTCCATTCCCTATACATTGATCTTTTCTGGTTCTTCTCCAAAATACATTGTGAAACGGGTTCGTACCAACTAGATGCTCCCAAGTCTGGCAACAGTTGTCTTTTTAACTACCCTCTTTATCAGATACAAGAGGTTTTGTGACTGATCTTTCCACCTACAGGATTCCTCTTTGGGAGTCCATTCGACTGCATTTGAGATTAAAAAATAGTTCCTTCAAATTCAGAAGATCCTCTTGCCTCTAGCATTTGGATAATTCAGCCTTTCCCATGACATTTCTCCCTAGTTAGGCCTCAAAGTTGGTCAGACAACACTGTTGTGTCTTCTTTCTCTTCAGTGTTTAGAACTTATTCTTCTTTAAATGATGTCATCTTCTGGGGCATAATAAATGGCGGTTGTCCTTAACACTTCCCAGCATTTCCTAACGGACTACTAGTACTCCAATTGAAAAGCCGCAACCTGCTTTTCTTTTTATGAACTGACACCCAAAGCACAATGAAGCTACCACAGGATGGTCAGTAGCACTATTAAAAAAAAAAAACAATAAAATAAAAAGAACTCACCACAGGGAGTGCTCGTGCCATAGTATGAACCAGCATTTGAACAGGTTAATGGTGAAGTTTTAAAGTTTGCACTCAAGTTGAATAATGTTAGAAAACTTTGCATTTTAAATTGTTTCCTTAGTTTCGAAGCATTGGGTGGAGAGGAAAATAAAACATTTCTACTTTTAGGACAGGTTTTTACCCAGTATTTGCTTTTTTCTTCTTCTAGACTTTCATGAAGATTGTAAAGCTTCTGAGAAGATTCCCAATTTTGCATCCATCATTGCAAACAGAGAGCACGATTGGGCTAGCATCATGCAACCTTGAGAATGCTTCCAGTAGGCTGGGGGGCAAAGGAGGTTCTCAGAAAGGGCTGCGAAATCAAGAGCCTTGAGTTATTGAATGCTGCTCACCAGATTCATACCTAGAGAACAGTTTGTTTCTCAGTGCCAGTAAAGTGGTGATCTCTGTGGAGTAGGGTCATCTAGACCATAACAGTATTTGCCTGTGGTGCGTCTGATGGATTAATCACAGGAAGTGATGGTTAATGTGAATTTTAAGATCAAGCGTCTGTACCTTTCATGCGTAATGAGACTGAGTGAAGCAGATTAAATAGCTGTTGGTTTTGGAGTCCTACATTCTAATCTGAAAATCATTTATTAATAACATGGCTTCTAAATGTACTGTTTTGCTGGCTATGGATGGTTGGAAAGCTGATCTTCTGCCAGGATGGTAGCCTATAACCTCCTGGACACATACAGATCAAGGTTAGATACAATGCTGTTTTACTGATATTAGAATCCGTTACCCGCAGACTACAGATACATTAATTACCCGGAACCACTTTCCCTCACCAGATGCCCTCTAGAGATTGGATGCTGTTTTCTTCATCTTAAGCATATCTTTATGTAGAGACATTAACAGCCTCAAGTATTTTACAGAATTGGGACCTCGTGAGCTGGAGGATACACAGAGGTTTCTACCACAATTGCATTATTCCGACATGACTAGTTTCCCTTTACAGTGTCCCGTAACCCACAGGTTACACATGGGTCTCTGCAGGAGATGCTTTAACTCCTAGTGCTGCATTCATCGTCACCTGTAGATTACATACAGACACCTACTGTGAACGCCATTACCGGTCTACGGCATGCTTCCTGTTCTGGGATGTCAGTACTAGGTTGCATGGTCAGACTCCATGAATGTCTCAGTACTGCACTATGAGTGCATGATGCAGGACCGAATTAGAAGTATATTGTGAGAGGTCTTACTGCCTAATGTCTCAGAAGTTAGCTCTGTGCCAAGCTACCAGAGGGTAAGCACAGGTAAACTTTTAGTGTGTATCTTACATACCCTGACTAGGATTGTGGTCCCTACGTGGATGGAGTGCAAACCCCTGCCAAGTAGAGACCCAATTTCTAACAAGAAGTAATCTGCCCGTTTTGTCTCACCCCATCATATATAGGGTAGCACTCCGAATAGCATTTTATGCATGACACAGATCACATGCATTAGAAGCCTTAGGGGGTATGTTTGGTTTGTGAACAAACCCCCTGCTCTTCACTGACCTTTCTCCATTGAGGGGCAGGGGGTGAAATCTATCACTTTAAAAGGCTGCAACTGTTGCTTTTTGTAACATTTGTTTTCTTGCACGTTGAGGGGTATGCAAGATTCCAAGGCTCTACTGTATCATCAAATGTGTTTGCTGGGCCCTTCGGTAACTCTCTACTTTGGTGAAAATGTGCAACAATAGACCATCTCCTTGCCTTTAAAAGGTTACATAAGTCTGCCCTTGCCTCTATCTGGATAACTGAGTATAACTGGATTTCACTCATTTGCTGTAAACATGTAGAGTGTTCCAACTAGGTTAGTCTACCAAGATGCCTATAAATAAATTAGAAATCTTAGACTTGCTACTGAAGGGAAATAAATAAGATGGCCCAGATTGCAATAAATAACTCTACAATGACTGTTTGCTGCAAGCTGAAGGAAAGATGATTCCTGCTGGCTCCCTTGGACTGGAACTGCTCTCCAAGGATTAAGTGTTTGAACCTCTATTGCTTCTACGGGGACACAAATGTCGCAAGGACATCCTGACATGAAAAAGGTCCAGCTGACCAATGAACACTGTAACCTGACAAGTAGGCTCACTTATTGAAACCCCATGTAGAGAACTACTTAGCCAATTTTTATTACTCACTTCTCCTAACTCACTCACTGCCACACACCAATGTATACAATAAATCCTACACTCATACTTCACATACAGTTTTGGAAAAAAGATTTCCAATAAAGAGCCCCCTTGTGAGTGCCCGTCGAGCACTGCAGCACCAGCCTGACGAAGGGCAGACCCTATGACACGCATTTGTGTGTGTGAGGGATCCTTTTTGTAAGGGAACAGATTCTCTTCCACTCCTGTGGTGTTGTCCACCCTCCTACCTTCTCTTTCCCTCCCTTCTCCTGCCTGGAAGGAACTGCATACTTTAGTTATACACAATTGATTGCATTGGAGCACATATGTTGGACCTGTAAGCAGTCCTGGTCCCCCCACTTTTTTTGTGAGACAATGTGAACTGTACCCTGGAGAACCCAGACTGTAGAGAGATCTGGTGCCTAAAGTCCTGTCCTGAGAACCTAAAGGCTACAAGCGTGACCAGGAGGACATTTACCACCAATAAAATCTTTGTGGGTCTTAGTCACCTTTGCAATCTGTGGAGGACTTAAATAAGGTGCTCAGACTTTCCCAGGAAAGGTGCATACTGTCCTGCTGGGAGCTATTTGCCACAACAAAAATGTTTTAGTGGGCCACCTTGATGAACACATGTGGCCTTATGGTGCAATGCTGAGCTACAATTACTAGCCTTCTTCTACTGTAGAATAGTGACTTGGGCACACATGGTACACTACACTAAGGATGTACTAAGGATGTACTGGTAAATCAAATATGCCAATCATGGTTTGGCAGCAAGCCTACGGCGATAACGAAGAGGAGCTGCTCCTGCTGCAGCCCCCCAGGATGGGGAACACGCACCCCAGGAGCCACGGGCATGTCGCCGTGAAGCGGACCTCTGCCGAGAAGCACACGCTGTGGGCAGTTGACAAGGAAGATGCTTTTCTAGCGAGCATCAGAGCATAAGATGGCCACGTGAAAGGATGCGTCTCACCAAGCTCCTGAGGGACGGGATCGCTATCTGTGAAAATCCCGGGTTTCTTGTAGGCATCCTCTGCATCAACAGGTCAACAAGAAAAACTACTATCAAGATTTTCATTCTGCCGAAGCGACAGTGAACATAATTGGTTTACGAGGAGGGACGAGGGATCCACCGAAGAAAGGGCCATTCAGACTCACCCGAGTCCCCCATTCGTCATCGGCCGCGTGCCTGCTGCCCAGCTGAGGTGGCACCCCAGATCCGGAGTCCTGCTCACGAGGTGAGAGCTTCCCCACCCTCGGTGCAGAGCTGAGGGGCAGCCGATCTCGCTCTGCTCCAGCGGTTGCCTTCCGTCCGTCTTCCTCGCAGGCTTCCTAGCCTCCCGGGGAGCCCACTCTCCTCCGCACACCTTCATTGGAGGCTGCTTCCCCCCAGGTGAGAAGTTCAGATTGCTGACAGAGTGGCCGGGGGCAGAGGATCTCGCCCTGCTCCTGCCCGCCACTCGCTATCCGCCGCAGGCTTCCTGGCCACCCGGGTAGCTCGCCCTCCTCCGTGCACCTTCATCAGAGGATGCTCTCCCACAGGGGAATAATGCCGGATTGCCTCGTCTTGCCCCCAAAGCTTGGTGGCCTCCTCGCGTGGCTCCGGTTGAGTGGATCCTGAGCCCCCGGATGAATCAGTGTGTGTGCAGGAGCCGATTGCTTCATGTGGTCGGAGTGACGCTACCACAGTTGCGACGGTGGACACTGTTGCGCCCCATTCCGTGTCGGGCCCTGACCTGCCCAGGTGCTCCCCAGGCCCTCCAGATAGACAAGGGCTCACCTCCCATCCCCCCCCCAAGGCAAGGCAGGCAGTTTTTCGAGCTCAGTTGGAACACATGATCATTCCCTTTCGGAGTGATCATCTTGAGGGCAAAATAGGCCCTGGAACGTTTGTCCCTTCTGGGAAGAGCCCTCTTTGCACTCACATTGAGCCCCCCTGCCCTGGGGGACCCAGGCCCACCATTTAGCACTCTTTTTGGACCCTTGCTGGCCCCAGTCTGAGTCAGAGCTGGCACTGTCACAAAGGTAGGACCAACAACAATCGGTAGCTGGCAACAACAGAAAAGTAGGACCAACCAATTATCCTGAGCTAACAACAACATTAAGGTAGGACCAATCATAGCCCGAGCATCATCCCCACCCTCCCCCACTAGCACTAGAAACTAATAGAGGACTCTCTAACCCCAACAACACAAAAGTAAAACCAACCAATCATCCTGAGCCAACAACAACACTAAAGTAGGACTAATCAAAGCCCGAGCATCATCCCAAACCTCCCCCACTAGCACTAGAAACTCATAGAGTTATATATATAGAAAAATGTGAAATGCACCCTAATTCTGATCTTTTTATCACCTCAATCGGGCGTCCACCACCTCTGGCCCTCCCCTCTCTTTCTCCCCACCCCCAGCAGATCCCCCCACCTCCCAATATTTTTTATACCGCTCCCACAGTGAGGAATAATCCCTCCCTTTTTACTGAACGGAGAATACCCCTTTGATCCCCTACCCAACCCCCTCCAGCCCACACCTGTAGAAACTGCAAATTCATCCAGCCTGCCCTCTACTAATAACCTCCACTCCCAATTATAGATCCTAGGATGATGACCCCCACAGAACCCGCTAACCCATCTATATCCCCCCTCCTGGAAACCCGCGGTCCTAACTCCTCCTCCATATGCCTCCCCACCAACCTCTCCCCCACAGCGTCCAAAAACCTCAAACACA
The DNA here is from genome assembly GCF_031143425.1 of Pleurodeles waltl. Classification (NCBI taxonomy): domain Eukaryota; kingdom Metazoa; phylum Chordata; class Amphibia; order Caudata; family Salamandridae; genus Pleurodeles; species Pleurodeles waltl. The sequence continues at coordinate 1,324,939,482 of NC_090446.1, read as the reverse complement.
AACTGGTCAGGCAACACCCTGAGTTGCTTATTGCCGACACCTACTTCAACGCCTCTAAAGTTCCAGAAAGGACTGATCTCATTTTCTTCACCAAACGCCCAGCTACGTGGAACACATTCCTTACCAACTACCTCCAGAACTCCAAATCCACCAACATCCCATATGGCTGAAAACTCACGATCCCCAGCTCGCCCTCCTTCCACGGTAATGCCAACATTTCCATTTTCAGAAATGGAACCATCATGATACAAGCCAATGATACTAACCTTTGCTCTTTCGAATCCATATTCCCTATGCTAAAATCAGCCATGTCACAACCTCAACCCCCCCCCCACCCTTCAAGCCCTCCTCTCGGATCCCTAACCACATAGAATTACCCTTGAGTCCCACCACATGCCCCTCCCCCGACACAACTCTCAGCACCTTTAACCCTGCAAATGACAAACCCAACAACCCGGGCTACTCGCTCATCTTCACCAACCCCGGTCCCCCTGATTCAAGTCCCAGCACCCTAAACCCTGCAAACAACAATCCAAACAACCTGAGGTGCTCACAAACCTACACCACTACAACTCACTTGCACAAGACCGCCCCTCTCCCAAAAACTAAATAGGAATCTCTCAGAATGGCACACACTCTCAACCCTCCCACTTCCCACAAATAGACTAAAGTCAACAAACCGAAGAGACTCCCAAGATTACCACAACATTGACATTGCCTTCATCACAGAAACTTGGCTGACTGAATAATCACAACCGATCATGGATACCCTAGTTCCGCCACGGTTCTCAATTACCAACAAAGATAGGAAAGACCGCCACTGGGGAGGCATTGCTATCATTCACAAGAATAACATCAATGTAGAGATAAAAGACACTTTCAGCTACAACTCATTTGAACATCTCAACGCTTCCATTAGAATGAGTGACAACTCCAAAGTAACTTTCCACCTACTCTACCACCTCCCTTGCAACACCCTCCCTTTTGGGGAACACCTAGCTGACCTAATAATGCACTGCTCACTCTTATGCACCAATTTCATCATCTTGGGAGACCTCAACCTCCAATGGAATGACAATAGTAATACTCTAATCCAATCCTTAAATGGCCTTCTACATAGCAAAGACCTCGCCCAGCACTGCAAGGGTCGAACCCACAACAAAGGTGCTACACTGGATGCTATTATAGCTCATAAAGATTCACTCACGATTGATGATATTCTCTCTGTCGACTGGTCAGATCATCACATTATTCTATTCCATCTTAATAAAACTCCCCAACACACAAACCACACGCAAAAGTCACTCCAATGGAAAAGAAACATTAATCAAATTAATTAGCAACCCTAGAAGAAAGAATCAGCTCACTTCTACCTCCCCCATCTGCCAACCTCTCAACTACCGAGCTAACCACCCAGTACAACACAACTATTACCTGCATACTAGACCAGTTAGCCCCTATGAAACTGAAAATAGTGAGAAACACACCTTCTAGAGCCTGGTTTAATAATGATCTTAATTCAGAAAGAAGACAACTGAGAGCAGCTGAAAGACTTTGGAGATCTGACCCATCCACAGCTCACCTCAAACAACTCAGAAGAGAACGCAGGAACTACAAAAACACACAATGAATGAAAAAAACACATTCTTTCGCAATGCACTAGATAGAGCCAAAAACCGCCCAAAGGAGCTTTTCAACATCATCAAACAACAAACATCCAAAACCTCCCACTAACAACCAAAGACTGCTGTGACAACTTTGCTAACTTCTTCAACAAAAAAATCACCAAGATTGAGCTCTCCCTAGAAACGGATACTCTACCAACTACGGAGATTATATCTCCCAGTAAAGACAACAATAATCACTGCTTACTCCCCTTTAACTCCCCGGCTCCCAACCCGCCAATAAGAATTGATGGGCATCATCCTACCCACAAACGTCAACACCTATAAGCTGGGAGACCTTCAACCCACTCCTGGAGACGGGTATTTCCAAACTACTGTCCACCTCCAAAACATCCTCTCACCTGGCAGACCCCCTCCCAACTTTCCTGGCTAAAAAACTCAACCAGACCCTTACCCCCATCTGGACCAAGATCATCAACAGTTCCCTCTAAACCGGTGTGATACCTCAAGCTGGGTCAAATCACACCTTTACTAAAGAAACCAGGAGCAGACCCAAACAACCTCAACAACTACAGACCAGTCTCCAACCTACACTTCCTTGCCTGAACTCCAGAGAGATCTGTTCTCTATCAAGTAATCCAACACATAGATAACAACAATCTTCTTAACCCTCTTCAATCTGGGTTCAGAAAAGGTTGTAGCACAGAAACAGCTATTCTAAACGTAGTAGATGACCGTCGCAACTCCCTTGACTCTGACCAATGCTGCCTGCTGATTCTCCTAGACCTATCGGTGGCCTTCGACACTGTAGACCACAAGCTGCTACTGGAGTCCCTCCAGAAGAGAATTGGCATGGAAGGTGCAGTCCTACGCTGGTTCTCTTTCTTCCTACAGAACCGAACGCAATAAGTAAAAATAAATAACAGGACCTCGGCCACTTCGATAATCACCAGAGGGGTTCCCCAAGGATCTGTCCTCTCACCCACACTCTTCAACATCTACATGGACCTGCTCACCACCATTCTCAACCGAGCCAACATCCCCTTCCACCTGTACGCCGACGACACTCAACTTTACATGGAAATATCCTCTATAGAGGACAAAGTCCGACTGAATGCCACCCTTAAAGAAGTTCAATTTTGGCTATCCCACAACCACCTAAAGCTCAACCAGGGTAAGAAGGAAATACTTCTCATATCAAAAACGAATCAGCTCCCCCAATGGAAGAATGGCTCAAATCCATTGATGCTCTCAAAAGCAATCTTAGCCCTACAAACACGGTCAAGTCGCTTGGAATCACTTTGGACACCAACTTACCATGCAGGACCTTATCAGGAATAACACAAATAATGCTTTTCACAGCCTAAAACTGCTGAACAAAATCAAACCATTCATACTCCCAGATGACCTAAAACAGGCCACACAAGCAATTGTGCTCTCCAGACTAGACTACGGGATCTCCATCCTCACCGGCATGGCTAAATCCCAGCTTGCCCCCATGAGATCCACCCTCCATGCAGCTGCCAGAATGGTGACTGGAATTAAAAAATATGACCACATCTCCCCTGCCTTGAAAAGACTAAAATGGCTCCCAATCGCAGCACGCTGCAATTTCAGAACTGCCTCTCTAATTCACAAAGATCTTCACACTGGGAAACCAGAATACCTCGCCACTAAACTTGTGAAAGCAGGTCAGACAAGAACACTAAGAAGTTCAAACACCTTTCTCCTCATCCCGCCCAAAACCAAGAAAGAAAAAACCCGGACATGCTCCTTTTCTAGCAACGCCCCCAAAATCTGGAACTCTATACCATTCCACATTAGATCTAACCCCTCCCTCCAGATCTTCAAGAAGCAACTAAAATAATTCCTCCTCAACCAAACAACATCTCAGAAAAGATTCATTGTTCACTCTAATTGCCACCACCCCCCACCACTGCCTGCACTTCATCTTCTATGTCCATGTGGAATCTACCTGTATATTTTGTTTATTCTTTGAACATGTTCTTTTGATTGCCTGTACTGTTGTAAAGCGCTCTGATACCCTAAGGTCTTGCCAGCGCTATAGAAAACTCTCTAAATAAAATAAATAAAATGGATAAACCAATCACCAATACTATTTATACAGAGAGCACTTGAACCTTAGTACTGGTAAAGTGCCCAGAGTCCTAAAGCCAGCACAAACGAAATTCAACACAGGATCAAAACAGGAGGTCAGAAGCAAACGGTTTGGGGATGGCCCTGCAAAAAGGGCCATTTCCAACAGATAGCTGCATAGAATGTAGGGAGTCAGGAACAAATGGTCCTGGACCCCTACGGAATTTCTTTTAACAATGGAGGGAAATAACACAAAACTGCTTCTGCCTGAACTGAGAAGTCTCCATGGCAACCTTGACCACAATAAAATCCTAACAGGGAAGGATGCCTTTGCAGAGTGATAAACTACCTCCCTTAATATACACATACACCAGCTAGTCAAACACACAGACCGATGATTTACAGGACTTATTCAAACACAGACTCGCTCTCCTCAGACACCGTAGGTGATTGGGAAACGGGGTACCTCATTCGAGGATTGTTAACCTTAATACAATAGCGTACAAAGAGTGCAGTACAGTTTACAGAGCAACATATCTTATTACAATTGTTAAAGCACTGCGGTAACATACTTTCCCTCTGGGAAGCTTGGAAATTTAGTTTCCTCTTTCATTTAGTCGCAGAAATCAATCTGCCATATCAGCTCTTTTTAGAAGATGATGAACAATCTCACTAGTTTATTTAAACTCACAGTTCAGTAAAAAACATTATTTTTTCTTCCTGTTTTGAAGACCAAACGACACATTAGGCTGTGGCCCTTTTCCTCATGGCAGCTTTTAATCAATGTTATTTGCTTTACAAATCAAAAAGATAAATCAGTTAAACAGTCTGAAGCCTCTCTCCTCTTTTTCCCCAATCGCTGGAAAGCAGGGTGCCTCGTTGCACATGCAAGAGAGTACTCTACTTGTCAAACTCATGGTCCATCTACCTCAATTAGAGAAGCTTTCGTTCTGTGGAGCCCTTATTGGCTTCATCAGTGGAATGCTTCCTCTGATGACCCGCGGTAGCAGTGCCATTGGAGGACGGGCATTACACCACCTTCCCTGTTTGGAGTGGATGGTGTGATGTTCTTTTTTATGTCCATCACTGCAATGTAAGGCACAGAAATAAAATAATAACCTCTACACAGGGAAAAAATGTTTTGGGTGTGGTGACATTATTTGCTATATAATGATAAACTCCTACTTTGTTAAAGTCTGGTGAATGGGTTTTGAAAACCAATGGCAGCCATCCATCAAAGGGGTTGTACCTTGACAGGAATTGCAAAGATGTTGGTTCTTATCAAGGTATAGAGATCACTGCTGGGCAAGCAGTGATCTCTAAATTTGGGTGACGGTAGTTCATCAGATGTGAACCTAATGTCCTTCCCGCCCTGATGGATTGTACTCCATCAGACAAATGTTAAATCTGTCTCTTAATCATTACCATTGCCCCAATTTCTTTTACTCACTCCTTCTACTTGGTGCTCATTACCTGGGAAATATATTTTTTAATTTAAATATGTCCAAAAGTACTGAATTGCACAAAGGTTTCACAGGTCTGGCATAATATAACGAACAAGGAAGCGATCATTTGTTGTTTGCTGTGTTAAAGGTCAGGGAAGGACACTTATCCAGAGTAATCCTTTACCTTGACCTAAACAGGAGCGGTAGTAGGGAAAGGATGATGCTGTGTATTTGGCAGGGGTTCTTAATGTTCAGAGAATATGTACATTGGTGCTATTGATACAGTAAGGGTGGGAGAAATAATAAAGTTATTTTTTAAACATTGACATTTCTTGAAAGTCACCCGTTTTTTCCATCTGTATAGCTTAACCAGTGTTGCTCCACAGGTTGGAAAAAGAAAGCCCAACAGAGATGCTTTTAGAAGCACTCTCAATGGCATTGTACTTGCCTTAGTGATTATTCCATTAAGTTCCATATATTTTTTGATCATTGAGAGTTCTCTTGAAAACAGCTTCCCTGATAGGGAAGCAGCATTAAAGGGTCCTCCTGGTGCTTTAAAGCGCAGGTATCAGGGGGCAGACAGTGTAATTAACTAAATGCAATTTTCACTAAAATAGTTACATTGTTCAGCCTGATCGTGGTTCGAGATTTTCTCGGTCCATGCGTTACTCAATGGATGCAACAGGAAATCGCTGTGCTGCAGGGCATTCCGCTTGCATGTTTCCTTTTCAAATTCAGAATAGCTGGATAAAAAATAAAAATAAAAAAACAGGAGGAGTAGTGGAAATGCCTGAAGTTTTGCACCTGCTTTTACCCTGCATTGGAATTTACCCAACTCTAGAAGCGACCACTCAAGGCTGGTGGTAGGAAGGAGGCAAAGATATTGTCTCAGAGGCTGTGTGGTGATGACCAAAGGTGAACAATAACATTAAAGACTGATCCAGTATTTATAAGGATTCATTACTTGCAACTGTGAGGACAATGCCTCGGACCATGGAGTAGTAAATTCTTCCATCCCTGCTCTTCTGGTGGTTGTTGAAGCAAGGGAAGATGTTCATTTATTGTAAACAAACACTGTCTATCGTTACAATCTTTTCTGGTAATCTATTATATTTTTGCTGTGTTTAGTCTGTTCTATTATGTTAAGGTAGGCGCATTTGTAGAGCACATTTCTAGCATTTATATGGTGATCTGTTGCTTTAGAAATTATGGCGCCGTTTAGTGTCCTGAGAGTATATTTGACTGGAGGGAATCTGATTTCTTGATATTATATATGGTTCAGTTTCTATTTCTTATCATGCAAACTATTATGTATAGTTCTGGCCTATATGTAGTCTGTGGGAGCTCCTGTTCTGTCATTCTTTAGGCGTCATGGCCTCCCAAAAACTGGTTCTGTAGTCTTTATCCGAAGTGTGTATCTATGTGTGTGTGTATATATATATATATTTATTTATTTATATATATACATAATGCATTGGAATGTATCAGCGCTAAAAACGAATCTAAGCCTACTAAGGTATTTAGGACTCAGTTAAAATCTGGCTGAGAGGGAAGACCCATATGAATCAAACTGGATAGTCCTGTTCAGTTTGTAAATGTCCCCAGAACCCCCAGATGACAAATTTACTACTTGTGCTACCCATTAGGTATTTTGTATATTTCACGTTTACTATAGTCCAGTTGGCATGCAAATAATGTTTCTTTTTCAAATAGTGAAAGGTTTGTTGAAAACAGCAAGTGAAATTCTGGACTATATTTTTATTACCTCCAAGAAAAAAGAAGAGAAATCTAATTATATAGGTAAGAATGCAAGGTTTCAGTTATGACAGGCCTCATTTCCTTTAAAAACACCTTCTAACTATAAATACCAGCGTTTTTTAAGCTGATTCTAGCAAGGCAGTTGTAAGTACCATGACTGCAATCAGAATGTTCAGCTTTTATGAATAGATGTCAGAATAAACAACAGACAGTGGTTATGCTCAGTGATTGGCAGAGCTACTGTCAGCAAGACAGAACTAATAATGGGCCCTGATTGCATTTAGAATGTTGCTGGTTTCTTGTCTTTCACAAAGGAACTGATAAGTAAACAATAAGCAGTGGTTGAGATAAGAGTTGTTTGAAGCTTCTCATGCACTGTTCATCTATCAATGGGCCCTGATTGCAATTTGAATGTTTTTTGCTTTAGTTTTCATTAATGGATTTATTAGTTTAACAACTGGCAATGGTGACACTACGCAGAAGCTATTGTGATTATGGTGTTTCCATGAATAATAGTAAATATTTCATGTATCCCTGAAAAATATGGATTTTTATGAGCTTAAGCTTTGTTCAAGAAAAGGACCCAAACATGTAACATATTTGTTGTTATGTATGAAGATTGAAAGGTGTTATTAGTTATTACCATTGTTGAGTGTACAGAGGTGATGATTTTCGAGAGGCGAAGTGCATACTATGGGCCTATATTGCCATGGCGACATTTACCAACTACGAGGTAAAAGGCGGAGTGGTTTATTAATGTCACCTGAAACCTGAGGTGGCAATAAAGGACTGTATTTCATATGCTACTCTTTAAGTATTATGTATATTATGTAACATTATTACATTATTAATTTATTTTCGTGCTCTTTAGAAAGATTTAGAGCAATTGAGTGTCACCATTTACTATTCATTGTTTGCCTGAGACTGCAGATATGTCTGTCAATATTTTCAATTTTGTCAATATTTTCATTTAGCCAATCAATCAGGATTTATAAAGCATGGCTAATCAAACAAAAGGGTATCCAGGCGCTTGCAGTTCCCAGAGGCTTATTTCGACCAGCCAGGTCTTGAGGGCCATTTGGAATGCCGAAAGTGAGGTGATGGTCCGGAGTTGCATGGGGAGGCTGTTCCAAGTCTTTAATGTGGGAGAAAGAGCGTCCTCCACTTCTGCTTCAGTATATGTGGGGATTATGGGCAAGAGAAAGGGAGGTGGAGCGTAGTTTTCTCGATGGTTGGTGGGAGTTCTGGCAGTGGTTAATGATGGTGGGCCCTTGGTTGTGTAGAGCCTCGTGTGCATGGGTCAGCAGCTTGAATTGGCATCTCTTCTGTACTAGGAGCCAGTGGAGGTGCATGAGGTGGGGAGTGCTGTGGGTTCATCGGGGAAGGCCGAGGATGAGTCTGGCTGCAGCATTTAGTATGGTCTGAAGTCTCTGTAGGAGGTGTGTGGTGATTCCTATGCAGAGGTCGTTGCCGTAGTGCAGTCGAATGGTGATGAGGACCTGTGTCACGTGTATAGTGGTAGCCACTTGAAGATCTTATGTAGCATATGTAGAGTGAAGAAGCAGGTGGGGGAGACAGGGTTGATCTGTGAATTCATGGTGAGCTTGTTGTCAGTGATGATTCTGAGGTTTTTGGCATGGTCGGAGGGAATGGGTGTGGGTCCTAGGTCTGATGGCCACCAAGACTCATTCCATGTATTTTCTCCTTCTGCCGAAGATCAGTACTTCCATCTTGTCTGTGTTCAGCTGCAGGCTTTTGTTCTTCATCCAGTCGGCGATGCTAATCATGCATCTGTGGAAGTTGGTTCTGGTAGTCGGTGAGTAAGAGAATGGTTTAGGTGGCATCTGCACAGGAAATTATGAGACCGTGGGATCTGATGATGTAGGGTCATATGTGTATTGAAGAGCCTGGGGAAGAGGGATGAGCCCTGATGGACACCGCAGGTGATCTCTTTGAGTTTGGAGGTGAAAGGTGGGAGGCGTATCCTTTTGGTTCTTCCAGTGAGATACAACGTGATGCATCTGAGAGCATCCCTTTGGATGACAATGTGGTGTAGCCTTTTGATGAGCAAGTGGTGTGGTATGGTGTTGAAGGCTGCCGAGAGCTCGAGGAAGATTAGAGCTACTGTTTTTTCCTCACTCAATGAAGGTTCCGATGTCATCCGTAGCTTTCAGGGTGGCTTTGGTGCTGTGATTGCTGCGGAAGCTGGACTGAGAGGCGTTGAGTAGCTGGTTTTGCTCTAGGTGTGTCATGAGTTGCTTGTTGATCTTTTCCAGTACTTTCCCTAGGAATAAGAGCAGGGAGATTGGCTGGTAGTTTTTGGGTTCCCTGGGGTTGGCGGAAGGTTTTTTGAGTAGTGGTCTTACTTCGGCGTGTTTTCATGCTTCAGGAAGTTTTGCTGTAGTTACAGAGGTGTTGAGCAGTGTGGTGAGTTCCTGGCTGATCCTTTGGATACAAGGTTGAAGAAGTGGTGTGGGCATGGGTCTGTGGGAGCTCCTGAGTGGTTGGATTCCATGGTGGAGGTTATGTCCTGGGTGGAGAGGAGGCTCCAAATGGTCAGTTTGTGGTTTGTGTCCATTGTGATGGTGGTCTATCTGTTGAGGAAGTCATTAGGTGTGGGTTACAGTTTGAAGTTTCGGTATAAGGTTGCAATCTTGTCATGGAAGAAGTCTGTGAGGTTGTAACAAAGCTCCTGTGAGCATGTGATGTTCTTTACGCTGGCAGCCTGTTGGAGAATCCCTTAATGATGTTGAAAAGTTCCTTGGTGTGTTGGCCGTGGTTTCAGTGTGTGCATATAGAGTTGTGTTCTTTGTTGTTCCCAGCAGGTGGAGGTAGAGGTTGAGAGAGGTCTTGTTGGCTGTCCTGTCAGCGATGTCCTTGCTGGCGCACCATCTTCTCTCCAGCTGGATGCTGTCTCAGTTAACTGTTCTGAGTTCATGGGTGTACCAACTGGCCTTTTTGGCGGATTTACTCTGGATGTTGCACTTGATGTAGACTATGCTATTGGTGCAATTGGTGATTGAGGCATTGAAGTTCTTCACTACCTGTTCGAGGTTGGTGGCAGTAGCGGAGTTGGAGGTGTTGAGGGAGTCTGTCCAGCTGGTATCTAAGATTTTGTCCCACCTCTGGTGAGGGGTGCTGTTCATCATGTGGGTGGCAATGCAGGGGCTGGAGATGCTATAGTGGACGATGGAGTGATGGGTCCTTGTGAGTTCTGTGATGTGGCTATATTTGAAGCAGTTGCTGGAGGTGAAAATGAGGTCCACCGTGTGTCCTGCGGTGTGTACAGGGTAGTAGATGATATGGGCTAATCTGAGGCTGCTCATACTGTCGCGGAGATGTGCAGTGTTATTGTCGGGTGCATAGATGGAAATACCTGAACAACAAGGTTATGAGATTGGATTATTGAGGGCTACTTTTTAGGTACAGTCGGGTGCAATTCACACATTTCTGGCAGAGTGGGTGGGGCATGTCTGCCATAAAATCACTAGAGAGTAACCTGCCCCAGTAATTTATGCTGCTGTATCCACTGTTGGACCCATGTTTCATGCCTTACGTTTCCCGTAGTATTGGCCTCCTTGATGGACTTTTAACATTGGACATTGCTTATCCTGAAAATGTTCTACTGGTAATTGTTGCAATAAGATACCGGGTGAATAGATTGACTTGCTGATTTACAAGCCACCTTGTTTAGTTGTTATTTCTGTTTGGAGGAGTCTCTAGGTGTGTCTGGACTCACTTCCTGTGGTGTACTCTACCTTCTGCAGGCATCAGGAGTGATTACTGTCATCTCTCCTTGAAACTGCAGTCTGTGAAACAGAAACTTAAATCCATTCCCTGAAGAAGGGTTGAATTGTGACCCCACTACTTGTACCAATCAGGTGGATTTTATCTAAGTGTATAATTGTTAACTTTTGTATTTTATTAAAAGGAATAAAATTCTCTTCTACGTCTGGACAAAGATTACCTTGACCTTGGCTATGCTGTAGAATAGCCTCTTACATATGGAGTGTGATTCGAACTAGGAAAAGTTATTCTAGCTAATCGTAGACTAAAACCTAAAGACTCCCTCATACACCCTACTCATTTTAGAATGGGCATTTTGAATATGTTAAGACAATAAACCATTTTTAATGAAAAGGATACAAGTAACTAAATGAATTGACCATTACAATGGGAATGCCCTTGATAAAAAATGTCTTACAATTGTGGCTGATTGTACCACAAGACATTGTAAATGTTTTTGTAATATTGATCAGCAATTTTCTAGTCTCCATAAAGTCCACAAAAGCGTCCATCAGTCTCTGCAGCTCGTCCGCATACAGGAACACAGGAACAGAATGCGCACTGACTTTTAACAAACTGGCCTGTAAAGCCTGCAGGGGCACGATCTATTGCATTGATAGAAAGGGAAAAAAGAGAAGAGGCCAGGACGCAACCCTATCTAACTCCCAAAAAAGCATCTATCAGTCTCTGCAGCCCGACGGTGGTCCTAGACATTAGGACCGCATCTTCTGCACACAGGAGTACAGGGCCGAACAGCCACCGACTATGGGCAAATCGGCCTGTAAAGCCTGCAAGACACCATCCACTCCATTGATAAAAAGGGAAAAAAGAAAAGGGGCCAGGAAGCAAACCTATCTAACTCCTGCAAAAGCATCCATCAGTCTCTGTGGCCCGACAACGGTCTTAGAGATCAGGACCACATCCTGGGCGCACAGGACTACAGGAACTGAACGTTCACCTACCATTGGCAAATCAGCCTTTAAAGCCTGCAAGGCACCCTCCACTCCATTGATAAAAAGGGAAAAAAGGAAAGGGGCAAGGACGTAACCCTGTCTAACTCCCCTCCTGATTTTAAACGTGGGAGAGAATTCTTCATTGGGACCATCATGAACTTTAGCAGATAAAGAAAACAATATTCTTGGGGGCCCCAGGAGAGAGCAATGTGAGCCACGGAATTGAATGAGCCACCAGATCAAAGGGACTACTAAGGTCAGCAAAACACAAATGGAGGGAATCAGAATTAGCCTTAGTATATTTACCAATAAGCAAATCAAAATTCACTCACTGCTCCACTGTCCTCACCCCCCTCCTGAAGCCATACTGGGCCTCTGAAAGGATAGAGTTGTCAGCGACCCACTTCTCCAGTCTCTGCAAAAGTACCTGCCCAACAGCTTTGCACAGGAGTCCAGGAGAGAGATGGGGTGATAGCACTTTGGATAGGATCTGTCCCCCTCTTGAAAGATTCACACTATAATAGAGTTGACCCAGCTAGATGGTATCTTGTCCTCGGCCACCACACTAAACACTCTGGTCAAAATAGGGGCCCAAAACTCGACTAGAGCTCAACATACATCAACCACCACCTCATCAGGCCATGGGGCTTCGTCCGCAGTGCTCTTTCTAAAGCTAAAAGAACCTCATCAAGCGTGAGTGCAAGGAACCTTCTACTAATTTGGGGAGTGGTCTTACATTTGTGCACTAATACCAGTTGGCCATTCTCGAAATTAATGTGAAATCTTGGAAAAATGGTCAACCCATGCTTGGGGAGAGACAAATGAAGTTAATTCCAGGGATGAATCATTTTTTTAAAAAGGTGTGTTAACCATGCTCCAAAACAAAGAAGCATGATTGGTCTCTGCTGCTTGGGACAGATTGAACCAAGTCTTTTCCTAAAAAGCTCTTTTCCTAGAGAAGAGAACCTTGTTATACTCCTTTCTTAGGAGTTTGATGGCAGAAAAGTCCCTTGAAGAGTGATGCACGGCTGTCCATAGCAACTTAGCTGCAGCCGTGCATGAATGGTCAAACCAGCCTTGTCTTTTGGAATTCCTGAGTGTAAAAGGCCATGCCAGTAGATAGTTAATTGCCCTAGCAATTGTTTTGAAGGCATAAATCAACCCATATTGATCCACCTCATTACCCAAACAGTAATTGAACTCATTACATTTGTAATTAACAGCTCTTGTGTTATGCACAATGGGTCGACCCCAGTCCATTTAACGTGGACTCCACGTGGTCTAACTGGAGCAACATTTTCTGCATAGCCTGTAGCTGTGCAGCCTTCAGCTTGAAAGAATAATGAAGCATCTAACGGTTTGTGGTCACTCACAGCATTTTGGGTTACATCGAAATTAAGGACAAGGTTGATGTGCCGAAGAAGTAACTAGAATATGGTAAATTATGGTATTTACGCCTCTTCCGATAAAAGTTATTCTGTTCTCTACTTGAGGTATTAGGATTCTCCAACAGCAAAAGGTTGAGTTTGAACATTAAGGAATTTAAGGACTTTCCATAAGCATATGGAAAGTGTGAAACACCCTCACGTAGGGGATTAGTAATGCCACACACACATCTCACCAGAAGGGGATATTCTTGGATGTTAAAATCTTCAGTCCAAAAGATGGGCCGTTGGAATCGGTTAGATTAAAAAAAAAATCTAAATCTACATTAAGGGCAGAGACGAAATCACAACAGGTGGACTCAAACACATTGATGTGGAAAAGAATTATCATTAGATCCAACCCACCTTTAAAAGACAATAACACAAACTGATAATATGGCGAGACATTTGCAAATTTTCTAATAATAGCAGGCAACAAATTACAAATTGATGTCAGTAGGCCGCCGCTGGCGCGGCGGGATAGAGATGGGGTAGCAGCAGTAAATATGGAGGAGAAACCTTCAACGTGTGATGGTTCTATGCACCAGGTTTCCTGGAGACAAATTATTTGTGAGGTTTCAGTTATGTAGAGCCGGTCTGCGGGCATTAAATTACACATCCCATCATAGCCAGGGTTTGACAGTGAAGAGGCTATGTCAGGGGGGCAGGTGGCATTAACTGGTCCCTCGTAATAGCCTGGAGGGGAGTTAAAGGGGCAGGGACAGTAGGGTCAACCTTAGGCTCATGGCTATGGCAAGGAGAGGGGAGAATGTTATCTATAGGGCCATCCAAATGGGTTGGCTGAGTGGTACCCCAACTGTTGTATTGCCATTCAACCGCTTGCAAGTCTCTCAAGGCCGCAAACCTATTACAAAGGAGAAGTTGAAAGAAACAGTTACAGGTAGAAAGTTGACGGGGAACAAACTATCAGGCACGGGTTGCGGGTGGTACAAGTGGCAATAGAAAAAAAACATTGACAAAACCTCACCGCAGACCTAGCATGTTTAAAGTTGATAACTACACAGTCACTCCTAGAGGACATCCTTGATGGACGAATCCTTCCAACCCTTCGAGGCAACAAGCTCACCCTTGGTATGGTGCTGGTCTTAGCATAGGGGTGATAATGCATGGGATATTGTGAACTTGCAGAGGATCATACTGTCCGTCTTGGTATGATACGCGTCCTGGCATAATATTGTTAATTACTGACATCTTGTGTGTATCAATGACATAATAAGTCAGACTTCCAATACAGTGCGTGCTGGGCATAATATGGCAATTCTTGGCATGTAACTGATAATCTTGGCATGAGGGTTCTTAACCTTTGTGTATTTTCCACCATAGCATAATTGTGGAAGTTCCTGTCATATTGTGGCTACCCATCATGATGACAATGGCCCTTCTTGTTACTGCCATCCTAGCACTGCAATAATAATTCGTGGCATATTGTGGGCAAGAATTGCGCTATGTCCAATTCAGATATAATACAAGCACTGGCATACTGTTGGTAAATGAAAGGAAGTGATATGTAGATTGTATGAAAAATCATGCTGCATAAAATGATGCATTTTCTGAAACGCCCTTGTCACTTGTCGTGTTTAACATTTCAAATGGTAATTAAGCTAAAAAAATGACAATGTTGGCCCCAAGGGCTTTCTTGGGATAGGAGAATATCCAACATCACAGTGGGAGGTCAGGCATACTTGGAATCAATTACTGAAATCTTTCATGAGCGCCTTTTCAGAGCCTATGATAATTTAGCTAATTTATTTGCAAAATTAACAGATAAATGCCTAATTTGGCTCTTTTGTTGAAAACAAAAATCCCCAGAGGGAGAATCCTACTCACTCCTGCTGGAAGAGCCAAGCTCACTTGCTGCAACCTCAAAGATCAGTAGGTGTCACTGGGTAAGTGATAAGGGAGGCCTCTACTCATGCTGTATTCTGAAGGCAACCTTTGCTGCCTTCCCATCATGTAAGTGCAGGAAGCTTTGATTACTGGGGCTGCACATCATTATAAGAGCAAACGTTGGCTTACCGCAGGCCCTCCGAGGGCGCTGCTTGACCCACCTGACCTGCATCTCCTACATGAGGAGGGTATTGAAAGGAAAGAGTGCGGAGGCGATAGCAGTAAATAATAAAATAAGGCTGTGTTCTGTTTCCAGACTTGATTATAGTGCTTTGAAAATGCAAATGTCGAAGATGTTCTACAAGGGAATAATATAGGAGTCAGGAACAAGAAAGGTGGTGGGAGCACTGTACTGAGTACAGCGTGAGGGGATTACTAGATACAGATGAAAACATGAACAGGAAGGAGGACATGATAATAACTCCTGTTTTATTTAGCACTTAATAGCATGGCCCTGCAGACTAATCACACTGTAAATAGCAGGTGTTACGAATACCCCGCTCAATGATACCTAGTGTATTAACTTCAGAAGGAAGCTAGAGTAAATCACTAAACACCATGTGATTCCAGCAACTGCATATTGGAAAGAATTCATTCTTTGTGCTACATTCCCAGGGTGAAGGGTGAGCTTAGTTTAGCCTTAACTATGAACAAGCATTGCCAAAGCCAAGAGAACAGACTTATTGAAAATGCCTCTTTATTATTGAATGCCAGTTTTTGCTTTTGTGTGTTCCTGTGTCGGCTTGATATTGTGAACAGGTGAATGTAAGGATGAGTAAATGGACGGGTTTTTGAAAACTTTTATTCATTCAACAAATTCAGTCCTCATCCTCAGTCACTAACTGTTGAGGGCATGCATCCATTCATCCACCAACAGACTCATGCTTGCATTTATCCTCTTGCCCATCCAGGATGCCACACACAAGCACATTAATCAAAGATTGGTGTTGCTAATGCTTTTCTACAAGTAATGTTGTCTCACTAGATTCCCCCTCTTGGCAAACAAAAACCTGACAGATATGTTTATCTTCCACGAATTTACTGTTGTGAGTCACTATTACGTTTCGAATGATGTAGATGAACTGATCTCAATGTTTGAGGAGACTGACTGCTTGACAGATAAACCCAGAAAAATGGTGACGAATCTATAGGAGATACCTGTTCCAATGCTTGAAGGAAACTGTCAACTACGTGTTTATTGACTCATTAAGTGGTTGATGATTACAGGATAAACGATGAAAAGGGAAACAGGGGTGTGACCCACTTACAATAGGCAAGATTTATTATGGCACATCTGAGCGTGAGAGTAACATAGCTCTCTGTCATCATTTAGTATGCCGACGATGTGATAGGGTTCAATGCACATGCCTGTAAAGAACTCATCCTTCATTATGGGTCCAAGAGTTTTGTCCAAATGTGACCGAGGCCAGAGATGCTGGTTCTGAAGTATCCCCGAAGAATGGCAAAACTGGAGGAAATAATCAGAATGATGACCAGAATTCCGAGCTGGAGAAGACTGAAGTCTAGAACTCCAAATCGAGGAACACTTCCAGAAGGAACTCAATACTGTGAGGCAAAAATGGAGAGAAAGTAGTAGAAGAGCGGGAATAGCAGGGAATCGAAGTGCCGGAAGCACTGAATTCAAGCAAGGAATGGAAGGACAGAGGAACTACAGGCATGAGTAACCAGGAAAATGCAAAGGAAACATCAGGTTAGAAATGAGGGGCCTTCAGTACAGTCGTGAAGCAAGGATGACTGCTTAATCCTTCCTTTTATAGCTGCAGAACACAGCTCCTGCATAGTGACGGCCTGAATGGAAGCCACTACTCTTCCAATCATTCCCTCGTTAAGTGTGCCTTCTCAAGCATGCTCAGTAGTGATTCACAATTCTCCAGGACTTGGTCATATTCACTTCCTTGAAGAGGGCATCTTCTGACTGTGGCTGTCATGATGTCCTTTTTGGCGTCTTGAATTGGAGGTGTCATGGGTCACAAATTTGCAGGTGGGTGATAGTCCTCAAGATCTTGGCAATTACATTATTTCAGGTTCTTCTATGGCCTGGTTCTGAGCACAGATTAAACACTCCCGCTGGCATCCTCCCTCTCCTTCACCATGCCATATTGGAGCAGAGCAAGCAGGATTGCTTCATAATAATAGGGATACCTGTAACCTCTGTGCAATGTGCCTCTTGTGGATTGTAGGCATGGAATTACAGCCAGGGAGTTATAGGTAAGTGACACGTATGTGGCATTGGACAGAATGCCTGTGATTTAACTTGTTTTAAGACTTTGATCTTTCAGGAGCTCTTTTTGAGATGATGCAGCCAAGATGCTAATTGATAAACTTCGGATCCTTAGGAGCTTAGTCCACATAAAAGCTTTCCTATTGTTTCATCTTGAGCAAAACAATTTCTGGGTATAGGCTATGAAACAGTATTTTGCCTTTGGTTAAAACAATATGTGTTTACACAGAACTACTGATATAAAACATTTGTTATGGAGAAGAGTCTGATTCCAAATATATTTTGCCAAGAGTACTGTCTTGGTTTGCTTTGCTAAAAGCCGCCCATGCCTGTTTGTGTTGAATATGTTAATTGGTATAAACATCCAAAAAGTATGAAAGCTCTAATCAAGGGTCACATTTTTCAGTGCAAACACAGTTTCTATTAGCCAGCTGTGTCATACTCATAGAATTAGTTTTATATTTATAAGTGAGTACAGGAAAAGTAAGCACAAATCTACTACCTTCCAGCTAAGGTAGCAATTTACAAATACCACACACATACACAGCACATGAATGGAAACACGACGAGTAGACAATGGAGCAGTGTACATAAACAACACATATTTTCATAAACATGCTAATTTACTGTGAGTATCCTGTACATCAGGGAAAGTGTGGTTCAACTTCATTTAAATATTTGATTTGTGTGTGGGGGCAGCAGCCTTCACTAAACCCCCTCCATTAATAGCGTTTGAAAGAGTTTTTGTTTTCACATAAACATTGTAGGTACCTCTGCTAACAGCTCATTTGAGGAAAAGTTGCTTAGTTGCAGGTTGGCTTTCTTTGAATGCAGGTAATTTCTCTCCTGTGCGGCTGTCCAGCAACTTTAAGAATTAATTGGAAGCAGTATCACTTCTTCTCTGTGACCTGCAGTCCTCGATGAACTGTTACTACAGGACCAGAATCAGTAGTTGGTGAAAAACGTAGACTTGCATGTGGCCCCAAGCAATTGCCACTGGCTGAGAATAATGCTAAGGGTGTGAGAAACTCGTGGAGTTTTCCACTCCACGGAATTTTGTGGACTTTTATGAACAATCTGCAGGATTCCGCAGAGTTCTGCCAATGGGTAGAAATAAGCATGTTGTGCTGCTCGTGCTGCAATTTAGTACCAGTAGAGCATTAACCAACTGGCTGACACCTATGAAACAAGCTCAAAGCACATGCGAGTCAAAGCACAATTCCACAAAATTATAAAGGTTTAGGCGTTCCTTTGGTTCCTTTATTCCGTATCTCTCTTTATTAGCGGTGTCACAGTGCACCAATAGAAATATCCCAGAAACTTATCAGGGCTGGAATAGAACAATAACGTAACTAACTATCCAAATGCTAAAATTTTACACTTTTATCACCACGTGGCAAGTCAAATTCAGATCTAAAAGTGAATTGGACAGACTGTATTGATGGTGGAAACCCATGCATCATAGTCAAACATCTATTCAAAACAGTAAAGTAATTTTAGAATAACATGAAACCATTTCTCACGTAATGAGTGCAGATACACAAATACCACACCTGCGTCACACGTTGGTTGCCCCTCCATCACAGAGGAATTCTTAGTGTGAACCACACAAATCAATATTACACCCGAAATGTGGAGCTCATGAACTAAAAACCAGATATTCCTACTAAAATCCATATGTAAATACTTAATAAGGTCCAAGTGCATTTCTGAAAGAATATAAACATAATAACTAATCAATATCCATATCCAGGTTCACTATCCATCACCAATCACTCTTAATGTGTGGAAAACACCTGCTTTGTATCCGCTAA
The DNA here is from genome assembly GCF_031143425.1 of Pleurodeles waltl. Classification (NCBI taxonomy): domain Eukaryota; kingdom Metazoa; phylum Chordata; class Amphibia; order Caudata; family Salamandridae; genus Pleurodeles; species Pleurodeles waltl. Next base: position 1,324,920,430 of record NC_090446.1, on the reverse strand, counting down.
AGCTGAAACAGAACAGAGTCTCAATCAGCTACCACTGAACCAGCCGTTATTACTTATGTTAGTGATATAATTCGACGATGATGCATACCTTCAACCAAGGATGCTGCTCGCGCCTGGCTGTCTTCCAATAATTCTGATAACGTCTTCTGAACACTAATGAATCATTCCAGTATCTTAACGAGACATGGTACAGTCACCCCCTCATGTGCTATGGCATTAATTTCCTAAGGGAAATGAATAAACCCATGGTTATTTCTGTCCATCAACAGAATTAACCCCCCCAAAATTTGTCCACAGCATATAACTATTACTAACCCATCAAACAATTTCTACATTTCACTGACATTGTCTGTCAAGAGTACCTCTAAAGTCCCATTAAGGCCTCAGGGCATATCCCTGTAACAACTAGCATATTCTCACTACATTACGCCCTATTGTACCGTTCCCTGTGGCATCCCGTAACTTCTCTCACCTCAGTGACAACACTTCTCTAATGTTAACTCCAACTTGTACACCCAAAGTGACCACGTTCTAAACGCGTGACAACTTTCCAACATATAACTATTAGTATACCATTGACCGTTTGAAATTTCCTAACAGTGGTCTGTCAAACATACATATCAAATTGCTTTAAAGCCTCTTAGCCTATCCCCGTAACAACTAGCTCATTGTCCGTACTTTACGCCCTTCTACGCGGTCCTCGCAACAGCCCGTAACACTACTCATATGCATTTCTCCTTTTTAATCATCATCAGAAGGACTGCCTATGTTGATAGTTTAGGCACCAAGATACGATGGAAGAAAGCAAAGATGAGACCCTGCTAGGTAAAATACTGGATCACATCCAACAAAATTGTCCCATCAGTCAACTCATTTCCACACAGATAAATATAGTAGAGGTTTCCAGGAAAATCAGATTAATGATTTTATTAAAAGTTTGATAGAATAGATCTGACAAAACATGACCGATATTGCGACAACCATATTACAAGTGCCACAGGCTATACTACACCTGTATAAGTATGATCCGAAGTGCTTGTTTTCACAACTAGAAGGACAAGGGGAGCGAAAATGTTATGGGACTTAAGAAAAAGTGTGGATTCGCCCGAAACTCTCTCACCATACCACCACTATTGAAGACTTTTGAAAAGACGGTTCTTTTGGTCATAGACAATTTGGAATCAAGAAGTAAATATATCAAACCAAATGTCACCAGGGAGCCATCTAATTCATTGACTCCTCTCAAATACAACAATAAATGAATTAGCAAGCACACAGATAAGGGCTGAATCTTAGTTATCATCACAAAAGAACATTACAGAAAGCTAAACTACAAACCCACGGCAGAACTCCAATCCAAAATCAAAACAATATTGACAAAATAATTAGAGACAGGTTGGTTAAGCCAAACCGATTTAAATACCTCATAGTTTTACAACATGGATCCATATACACCAAACACCAATCTGTTATCTGCTTCCTAGGGTTCATAAAAATTCAACAAAACTGCCAGGAGGAGCAATCGTCGTAGGGTGTGACTCTTGGATCTAAATAAATAAATATAGTTCTTTATCATTTGATATGGCACAAGATCCTAAGTTCATGTTCAAGTCATGATTGACATCATCAGTTAGGTAGAAAGTCTCGGATTCAATCAAACCGTAGAGATTTTGGTCACCCTAGATGGGGCAGCTCTATACACCAATGTCTCATTGGACAAAACATGAGAGATCCTTGAACTCTCCCTGGGGAAAAAAGACTTAGACTACATCAAGTCCCTACAAAATTTATATGGAGATTTACTAAATTGGCATTGAAAGTTTTTTTTGCATATTCCAAAAATTCCTGACTACAAATAAAAGGGATCATCATGTGTTGTTCATGCACACTGGAGCTGGCAGTTTTCTACATGGCAGAATATGAGAAGAGATGGATATAAAAGAGCAACCCATACCAAGGAGGAATCCATAGATTTACAGAGCTGTTATAATGTAATGTCCTTTGTCTCTGGTGAGGATCAGTTATTCACAATGGATTTTAAAGACACTCTCCTGGGATGAGTTATAGTACACTAAGGCACTATCAATAAAAACTGGTGTGCTTCAGGGAACAAGAAGCACTATTGTCACCACAATGTACACAAACAAACAGATTGGGGCAGCCTTCTCCAATGAAAATGTTTACACCCCACAAACAGTAGTATAATTTCTCATTTTGGCCTTTTGTATGTGCGAGAAGAAATTGCACTAACAAGGAAGACTGCTTTCAATATTCCAACAATCTTATTACCAAAATCAAAGGAGGAAAGTATCCAAAAACACTTCTTTTAAAGAATGTGCAGGAGAGCATAGTATGCCCCACAGGAAAACTACTAAATCAAAAACATAAATGACCGGAAGTTCCCAGTGTTTGTGTAGCAAAGTTCAGGTTTCAACTCAAGAATCAATGAATTAAAAAAACACCTCCACACATTGGTGCAACAATAGACTGTGCTATACAAATAACATTGCTCTAAACACACCCTGGGAAAGGTTGAAGTTTAACTCTTTAAGGGACGGTGTAAATCATTTTGTAAGGTCAGAAGAGAAGACTCCAAAAGGTCAATGTAAAGAAAGGAGTTACTTGACGTGAGGAGTCTAAGGATAAAAAGGTTAGAAACAGCAACTTCTTCACTTTTTCACATGCAATACAATTTGCGTCTGTGTTCATGCATGTGAAAATGGAGTTTGCAAAAGATTTCCTGCGACTGTGGATGGGTGCCACTGCCAGGCATTACTGGGAAAATATTTTCTATGAAGTCTGAATTCTACTCTTGTTGCAACTTTGTTAACCTGCCAGTACAAATGTCTGACCTTTTATGAGAATTAAGTCATGCGTATTTTACCATTGGAAACGTGTGGGCACAACAAAAATACCGATTTGGGTAGACTGAGCCAATCACATGTTTACAAGAATAGTGGTAAATGCCAGGCAAATCTTAGGAGCAACTCTATTCAGAGTGTGCACTGAATAACGGGTTAAGGCTGGAGAAATGTGTAAAACAAATGCAGTTCAATGTAAACCTGTTTTATTTACTCTGTTAGAGGTGTAAAATATTAAACATGTGCATGTTTATTCTAGGGGTAGGCGGTGAACTCTGCTCGCAGAGTTTGCAGAATTTTTCCTGCTCCCCGTAGAGTGCGGAGTTCCGAAAAACTCCCCGTAGCAGACGTTTTTTCTTGTTGGCGCTCGCTAATGCTAAGTTGGCAAGCGTGAGTGAGGAGAATCACCACCTCCCAGAGAGATTTCTCAGCAGGGGCAGTTGCGGATGGTTGCTACTGCCCAGGTTAAGAAATCTTCCGTTCACGTTGAGGAAGTTGCTGCTTGAATAGAAAATCTACTCAGGCAGCAGAAAAGAAGCAGCGCCCTCTAGTGCTGGCAGTGCTGCTTGCACTGATTTTTCAGTATGGGACAAACACCCAGCGGTAAAAATCCACACGAACGGCTTGGCTGATTTTTGGGGTCATGTTGCTTTGTTCTGCTTAGTGGAACTCCACCGCGACCTAGTTTATTCTTAGCCAGATCAAAGGCCAGCTGAATAGACAGGTCGCACATGGTGGTCATACATCGAGCACCAACCTTTTGCAACCTGTATGTAAATTGTGATGTCACCCAATTACTAATTTGTATTGTCCCCAGTCACAGAAGGTTTCAGAATGACTTTCCTAATGAATATTCATTAGACAGATTTCTGTTTGCAACCCCCTTGAGAATTGCTACAAACACAACAGTAGCGACTTGCAAGGAATAGCAGCCTACCATTCCTGTGCTCCGATTTCTAAACTACAAACATCATTTTTAAAGTAAAGCAGTGGTGTTCCTTAATGGAACCAAACATCTTTTTAAAGCAGCACGTTACTGAAAAGAACCGGTGCTCCTTTAAACAACAAAATAAAACATTTCTGAACCCATTGGGGGAAGCAGGCATTGGTCCCTTGGATAATTCCTTAGGGGAATCTGTCCAACAAGGCCAACATTTTCCAAATGGGTTACCACCTCCCATGTGGGGTCTGCAAATTACCCCTGGTTTGGCAACTGCAGTTGCAATCACCTACCATTAATATATAGCACTACATCTTTAATTTTCCTTCCTAATTGTGTTTGGTAATTGGTAAATTGTGATTGGTAAATCCTTTTCTATGATTCAAAAAGGGCTTTCCGAATCACAAAGGGTGATTAATACATTGTGAAAAGTAATTTTGTGAATCACAGAGTCTGCAGCCACAAAATCATTTTTTACATTTGCCCCCAGTTTTGGAATTAGGAACCATGGTCATGTGTAGCTATCAGTCCTGCCCTTGAGCAACACTTATCCTTTGGATGTAAAGAGAATCATTTTGTAAGCAGACATGAGAACATGGAAGGGATGAGTGACATGCATTCCACCAACCTCTAGTGGTAATTATCTTCCGTACTGGGCAACAAACCTTAGGGATCAAAACACGCCATGGGTATCTCAGCATTTTGACCTTCCAAAATCAATGAAGTATGTTGCTGTCATATGTTTCCAGAATCCTCTATTGAAATTTTTTGGGAGTGTGAACCATGCCAACCCAGAATTGGGAGAAAGTGTAACTGGTTCTGCTTAAAGTCCGCTGAAATGTACAGGCAGATTAAATGGCTCTGCTTAGGTGGTGCTAACTTGTGTCCTTCTGAGATGTTAGCGAAGTATCGCTGCTCTGAAGATCACCACTTTGTAATTGCAGCACAAGCATGAAGAACCAACCTGAAGTTCATAGGTTTGCAATACTGAAGTCCATACTTTTTCATAACTGAAAATCTCAAGGAGACATAACGTCATTGTCCAAACCATGAGCCCATCCTGAAGATACCATTCTTAATCAGTCATGGCTTCACTGCTTGATGGTGTCTTCCCAGCCATTCTGTGTCACAGTTTGCTACAATGAGGCACTCTGGAAGTTCCAGGGCAAAGATTGTGAGCAGAATCTTTCCCCAAGCTGGCAAAAAAGGTTGAATGACACTACCTGCCAGGTCATCGGGTCTGGAGGAGCATTTCACCCAAATTGCAACTCTGCAGCTGGTTCAGTTGTCCCTCCCAAATGACACCATGTAGGAGGTTCTCCAAGCCCAGGATAGTTTGTGGTGGGTGAGTGGACAGAGCTAAGAAGTGGTCCTTCAATGAGTTGGGAGTTTTTAATAATCTGAGGATCCAATGCCTTAAAAGCACAGATGTCTGCTCAGATACCCATCATAATGCTGCAGAATCTAAGTACCAACATATTTTTTCAGTGTGACCCAGAGATGCATCTCATCCGATGAACACTGCCCTGGCCATAGTCCTCCATGAATAATAAGAACCAGGACTTGGACTTAATACTAGGAACTAAACAAAGCCGTAGTTCACTGATTGATGGGAAAGGACCCTATGACTGAAAAGGGTCAGTGGAGCAAGGCACTGTTGTTCTGTGGTGCCTTGGAACTTTCCCACTTAAGTCACCCATGCATGGCATCCAGATGGAAAGACTCCATTATGGGTATTAGTAGACATTGCCCAGAGTTTATAGGAAAGACTGGATTCGTTATCAGGAAGATACCAGTAAAAGATAGGAGGGATGCATATGGTCTAGGGACTAAGCTGCCTACTTTGAAATTTGGGGTTCCTGGCTTTGAACCAAGGCCACATCACTTGGATAAAAATTCCATGATTTTGGACACATCTCGTAATCTCCATATATCTTAGAATGGAAATATGTGAACGGTAACATAATTGTGTAATTCAGACATGTAAATTCCCAATAAATGTACACTATCTTGTATCAAATGCACACACACACCCCCTTTACTGTAGAATGCTCTGGTGCTCAGCAGCAAGGTTGGCGTTTATATAAATGCAAGTACATACACACCAAGGAGCAGTGGTAGGGTGGAGTCAAGCGTAGTGTCTTGTGGTCCAGCAACCAGTGCTGGACTCCATAGCAGGCGCTCACCCAGCTTCTCTGGAGCTGTAGGCAGTGAGAGTTGTGCGCAGTTGAAACCAGCCTCTTGCAGAGACAGCATTTATTTTACCGTAATACATATGTTTCCTTACATGGCTAAAAGTAAAAGATCAAAATACCAGGAGTTTGGCAAAGGCTTAATCCCTTGCATAAAAGGTACTTTGCGATTTTCTTTTAGGATGATTTGGGGCCAGATGTAGGAAGCGTTTTGCATGGCGCTAACTGCGAAAATCGCAGTTTGCGCCATGCAAAACGTGCATCGTGATGCACATTCCCATTTTGCGAGTCGGTACCGACTCGCAAAATGGGAATGCGACTCGCAAATAGGAAGGGGTGTTCCCTTCCTATTTGCGACTCGCACCGCGATGCAAATTTGCTTTGTGACCGCGAACGCGGTCGCAAAGCAATTCGCAGTTGCCACCAGTGTCACACTAGTGGTAACCCATTCGCAAAAGGGAAGGGGTCCCCAGGGGACCCCTTCCCCTTTGTGAATGTCGCCATTAATGTTTTTTCGGAGTCCAGTGGACCACTGCCTACTCTGAAAAACCGAAACCAAATGGTTTCGTTATTTTTTTGTATTGCAACTCGTTTTCCTTTAAGGAAAACGGGCTGCAATACAAAACAAAAAAAACTGCTTTATTAAAAAAACAGTCAAAGACATGGAGGTCTGCTGTCTCCAGCAGGCCACCATACCTGTGAGTCCAGGGAATCTCAATGGGGTCGCAAAATGCGACCCACCTCATTAATATTAATGAGGTGGATCTTTGCAACCCCATTGAGATTCGCAGACGGTGTCTGAGACACCGTTCTGCATCCGATTTTGCGAATCGGAAATTGCGAGTCCCACCAACTCGCAATTTCCGATTCGCAAAATCGGATTTTACTACATCTGGCCCTTCATTACATTTTGCAGGCATATACCACATACATACTCTTACCAAGACAGCATTTCATTGCTTAGAAACCGGTAATCCATAGCAGCCTAGTGGGACCATGTCATGTTTGACACCTTAAGTCAGCCTTAGTTTTTAAACCGTATGTTTTACTCTGACAGATTGTAACAGAGAAAGTTTGGGCTTAGAAATCCCAGCATACGAAGTAGTTTGGCTACAAAGCCAGGGTTGGATCAGGTTGTCAAACATGAAACTGAGCCACATGACAGCTATAGAAGAAGCGGGTTGAGAGATGATATGCAGGTGGCCTCGGAGTTCTGTAACTTTTTGTCTGTGGGCTTGTGTCCTTTACAGACACAGCACTCCTATTGTAGTGTTCAGTGTCCGTGTAGTATAATGCTGAGGGTTCTTTATCTCATGTGTATTCTTGAATAAAAAATACTTTTGATTATACGTGTAATGAGATATATGTATGTATGTGTGGTACCTATGTAGCATTGACATAGAAGTATTTGAATAATTATATTTGTGTAGACCAATAGAAGAGTCAATGAAGCCATAGGAGCCTATTGAGATCATAGCTGTCATCCTTCTGCCCATCTGACAGTCAAACACTGAATATGCCCTTTTGTGTCCATCACAGTGAACCTTATAAGCACTAAATAATGACAAAATACAAAACAACACAATACTACATCAGAATACAATAATATGACATAATATCACACCACCAGAATACAATAATATGACATAATATCACACCACCATACCATTATACAATAAAATAGACTTTCCTATTTGTGGAATTAATTTTGTCTGTAATATAATATAATATAATAATTATGATATGATATGATATAATATAATATAATATAATATAATATATTACAAATGGATTAATACCAAAGAACAAACCACAACATAGCATAACAATAATATAACATTCCCTGTTTTTTGGAACTTTTTATGATTATTTCGACTTCTAAAAATCTCCATGAAGGGTCTGCTTCAAGCGCTCCACCAGGAAGCAGAATGGATGGTTGCCTTAAGCGTGCATTATGAACAAAATCCTTTGTGTGTGTGGAAGGGGGGTAATTGATAATCATGAAGTGAATGAAAAATATGAATGCAAACTTTAGCATTGAGCACAAAACTGCAGCAAAGTAACAGACTACTTAATTGACACTGTTCCAGGCAAGCTATATGGGGGGAGTATGGGTCTTTTTTGGACCTTATGCCGAAGGATTGGCTTAAACTCAAACTGTGAAGTAGTAGGTGCTATAAGGCTAGTGGAGCCGGACACATCAGTATTTTTCATTCAAAAAAATATCAGAGCCTGTAAAGAGTGATTCTCGGTGCAGAGACCCTCGACAGCCATGTCTGAAGCAACCTGTTAGCCTTTCTGCCTCCTGTTCTTCTGAAATGAGAAAGAACAGATCATACCAGTTCCTGTATTCTAGCTGTTTATTGAAACTGCATTGCAAACAACTGTCTGCTTATTGGTATGATTCTAATGAGGAATGTATATGGGATCTTTGGACCCCGGACAATGTTCTCCATGAATGTGTCCAAAAAGTAAACGTTCTTTACCATCAGTTTGGAGACGGTGGATCGACCCTCACCCCCTTTGAGCACTGATCCTCCACCCATTGCCTACATGGTTAAGTAATCTGATTTGATGTCAACCTGCCCCAATGTAAATACTGGCGGAGACAGGGTGCAGGGGGCCCCTTGGGGGCTCCTGCACTGCCCATACACTTGGCCCATGCACTTGGCAGACAGTGAAAAGTGTGACGGGTGCTGGTGCACCCTACGCATCGCAACATTGCCGCTGGCTCAATTATGACCCGGTGTCAATGTTGTGGGCTGTTTCCCGATGGGCTAGCGGGAACCTCGTAATAGGGGACACAGGGAGGTCACCACAATGCAGGACTTTGGCGGACAGGCTTTTCCAACCGCTGAAGTCAAAATGAGGGGCTGAATGTTAAATTAAATCAAACATTGGTAAAGCTAATGAGTCTGAACCTTATGTGGTGTATGCAAACAAGGACCCCATTTTCTGGCATCTACATGTGCACAGAAACTCTATTGCATCCAAATGCTCACACACTGTATGCCATTGCTGTCATGCAGCTGCATAATAAATCACATACAGCTAACAATAAATAGACACCAATCAACATACATTCAGAAACAAATGCAGACAGGCCAATGAACATATGGAAAAAGGCACCTTAGATAACTCATAAAATCAGTTGCATTGCTCATATTGACGCACAGGCGCCAATACACAGAAAAAAGCACCAACATGGAGCCAAATGCACACAGGTACGCACACACATATTTGATATTGTATTGAATTGTAATAGTATTTATAGAGCGCTTACTGCCCCTGACAAGGTGTTGGAGTGCTTTTTGGCGAGTAGCACGCTACTCTGGAACCCAAGAGGAATTAGTGGTGGACTAGTATAGGGAAATATGAGTACAGTTTTAGTATTATTGTGAGTTAATTTGAGCAGAGGATATGTGAGTTTGTTAGTTGGACTGACTAGAGTAATGGAGGGATAGAGGAGATTAGAATCCAGAAGCGTTAATTGGACGTTTATAGTAATAGGATGAGGCTTGGGATGAGTAAAGGAGAGATGGAGGAGGGAAGAGTCTGTGGAAAGGGTTAGGGAGATCATAGTAGCAGGAGGGGTTTTGGATGAGTCAAAGGTGAGATAAATGAGGGATAATTTATTAGGGTTGTTTGGGAGATCATGGCAGTAAACTGAGGTTTGGGTGAGCTAGATGTGGAAGAGGAGGGAAGAGCTTAGGCATGGTTATTTTGGAGATGAAAGTAGTAGAATGGGTTTGGGATGAGTCAGAGTGGGGATGGAGGATAGATTGATAGAGACATGACATATGGTGATAGGTAGACAAAGTAAAGCTTACAAGAGAGTAAATGTATATTATTTTTATTTATTTATATTTTTATATATATGTTTTTATCATTATTTTTCTTTTTCTTTAGTTTATTATTATAATTTTTTTTACTTTAATGTACCTATTTATAATTTGAATTTTATTTATAGATTTTATTTTATTTACTTGTGTTTAATTTTTCTTTAGTATAGTCGGACTAGAGTAATAAATAAATAAATAAATATGTAAATACATAGTAAGGGAAAATATGTTCATGAAATATAATAATGGGTATAATATAGGAAGAAAAATAGTATTGTATAAGCACAGACTTTCAAGATTTGTAATATTTGAAGTTAATTAATAAGTGTACTTTTCTAACATTTATTTTTCTTTCCTCAATTTTTGAATAACAAAATGCTTATGCTAATAAAACATTTGATCAGTATGATATAAAACGAAAGCAGGTATTCATAAGTATGTAATATAACAGCTTATCTAGGAGCTATGCAATAACCTATGAACACGTTCTGCATAGAATAACATACACACATATATATATGCATATAAACACACACACATACATGCAGACATGCATACACATACATACACACACAGACACACATATATTTATATATATGTATATATAAATATATATATATATATATATATATATACACATATATATATATACATACATATACATATAACCGTGAGTAAATATACATTGTTAAACAGGTTTAAAGAGTATGTGTGCAATTTATTGTTATTACATAGTAACAATACATATTTCTTAAAGAAATATCAAAAATATAAACATAATCAGATTTAAAATATTTATCAACACAGGCATATGCACTCCATTGCTGTTTGAATATGGTGGTTATAAAGGAAAGAGACAACTCTTGAGTAGTCTTCTGAAGACAAGATAGTTATCTGTGGATCTTAATTTTGGGGGTAATGAATTCCATAATACAAGCATTATATAGAAGGGAAAACACACAATAAACATGCTTGCAGATATCACAGACCACATGTCCAGAGGTAGATATAATGACCACACAGGCGGGTAGGTAAAGGGTGACTGTGGCTGAGTTTGGATTGCAATAAATACTTAGGCCACACACATACATTCCTGCCACCAGTAGACACATCTTTGGGTGAAAAAGGCATGTCCTGGAACTGCAAAAGGAAGTGTGGAATTGTACACAAAACTTCCTGGGCTGGTCAAATGGTGTCAGCGTGTGATAGCAATGAATGTGAGAGTGATGGTGCCAGTGCGGTTGCTGTGTAGCGGTGTGAGTGCAATAGTATGATTCTAGACATGTAAGGTAATGTGGTGAGTCCAATGTGGTACTTCTATTGGGGTAGGTGAAATGCAGTGAGTGTGCAAAGTGTCTGATTGCACATGTGTTTTTTTAAGACATTAAAAAATAGCTCAGGTAATCTGTTCATCTTAATCAGTTCGGCAACTCCTTCTAATTTATTACCTCTAAAGTATGTTTTGTTTGTGATACTGAAATGAAGGCAGTATTGTGTGTGATTATTTTGTCGATGTCATTTGCCCCTTTAAAACACAAGTTTTTTTTTGTCCTTCAGTTAAATTAAATTCCCTCCAGTGTATCATCTGTAAATGTAATTTTCTCGTGTGCCTGCTGTACCACGGTAGATGACAAGCACAGCCTTCATTCCACAGAACACTCGGACCACAGAGTGGCTGTTTCTTCTGGTGGCCCTATCCCTTCTTATGCGGGCCTAGAAGTTAGGTGATAAAATACCATCACTCACACTTTCCGACACTCCAAACGCCGAACGCTTGGGGGTGAGCTGATATAAATTATGAATGGCACTGGTAATAGAGCTAATGGCTGAAGGGAGGGTGCCATATTGTCTCAATCTATGTATTCTAGTTGTGGGCTGATACAGGGTGCGACGGACATGCCTACAAAGCAATTGGCTGAAAGTTGGTGACCCTTAGAGCCTCTATGTATCTATTATACGTTATTATATTCGTAAATACATTTTTACATTTTCAAGAAGCCTAATAGACAACTAAAGTTGTATTTGAGTCATACCTACTGGTGGTACAGCATAAGCATTGCCCAGTTGGCATCTGGGTGACAAGCAGGACGAGGGGACAGAGCGTCAGGGAAACTTGTGAATTCAAAATGAAGCAACATTTTAGGGATTGGCAACAGAATGAAACAAAGATGGAGAAATATTTCTTGGTTATTCATCCAGAAACACCTTTCTCTACGCTGTCCATGCACATCTCACAACCCACATAACGTATGTGTGCTCATATCCATGGGTCTACCAACCCGGTCTTCGTCCCAAGATCAATGCAAATGTGTCTATCCCCACATAGCTTAACCATTATATGCTGCACGTGCTTCGTACTACCATTTCAGTGCAAGAGGTACCATGTCAATAGTATATTAAAAACCGGATCTACTATTTACTGACCTTTTTTTGCAAATAAATTCTCCTTTACCAGATGCCAACACCACTCCCAAATGACACTTTACATGTTTTCTATATTAAAAGAATTAAATATTGCTGCTGTTCTTTCTTTGTACCCAACTACCGAATGTAGTTATGCCTTTTTCCCCGATCATTAGAATATCTCGTGCTGGTGCATAATAACTACTGAAGAACGTTCTCATGTGGCCTACAAAAATATATTTTAGCCTAACAACAGGTTTGTCATTGGAAGATGGTTATTGTCCTTTCTGCTCTTTAAAGTACTAACTGCACATGACATCTGTGAATAATTTACAATAAGTACACATGCACACACACACATGTATACACACACACAGCATGATTCCCAAATCTATTTTCACATCGAGATTCAACTTAAACACTGTGGGACGGATTTAGATGTGGCGGTAATGGTCCTGCGGTTGACTTTTTGACTGAAAATTCGTCTGCCACAACGATGGACCGCCTGCCGTTTTTAGATGTTGGCTGTCTCATAGACAAAACCCCACATTTGAACCATTTTCTTTGCCAAAAAAGACCACCTGCGTCAATGGTGTAATAGGAAAAAGTTTTGACGGCAGAACCCCAGACACTATTCCTGCTATGCAGATTTGGATGTACCTTACTACTAAGAATAAAAGTGGTGGTCCAATCTCCATGTTTGAATTGGCAGATTGGGGAGGCAAAGGGGGTGAAAACTCACCTTTGTCCACATTCCACCCCTGTCTTCCACTGGTCATGACTGGACAACACCTGCCAGTTCTGCTGCCACCAACCGACAGAGAAAACACCCCCTCCCTTCCCGTCGCCGTACTCCACAATAGGGGTGCTGCATTGCCAGGGTATTTTGGGTTGGTACTGCATTGGAGGTCGGCCCCACTGCAGACATAAACATGTCACAGTAATTTTTTTAATCACTGTAACATGCATATGTCGGAGACATGAGTGGGTAAGACATGGGTGGGAACACACTGGTACACAACAAATATTACACACATACACAACTGTCATTATGGTGTCAGTATTCATTGGGAAATGAAAACTGGAATCACAATGATGGAACATACACACCCGTCAACTGTATCCATGCGTGCACATTGCCAGGGAACCTTTACCTGTCACGTTGTGCTGCAAGTTGTGTGTGTAAGTCAGTATGTGTGTGTGTGTATTGGCTGGTTGAAGTGGAGGGAGTGGGAGCGGGAGTGGAAGACGTGGTTGTGCTTGTATTTGTGTCACTAACATAGAGACCCTTGTTGTTGAGTATGTTTTGTTGCAGTGTGTAACATTCAGGTGCCATTATACGAAGTCCATTGAGTCCTGCCGCCGTCTCACTCCATCAGCAATCTGTTGCCAGTCAATCCGCTTGCAGAGCTGTAACATCTAAATACTGTGGGTGGAAGACCATTGACTTGACTGTCTTCTTAGGTCTGCAGCTGACACGACTTGGCAGTGTGATCGCCCTGATCTAAATCAGGCACGGTATCTGATATATGAGCACAAACATTCAATTAAAAATGTGAATGTGAATTTGCACTCCAATATTTATTTACTCACACATAATGTTGCACCAGTAGGCTGGAGAACTAAATGGGAAGAGAAGGCTCAAGGGTGAGATGCTATGGAAATTTGGTGAACACCCAAAAACACAGGTTTCTGGAAATCCACAACATTATTCAGGGCATATTCCAATCCTAGACATGGTCAGAGATTTACTTATGTTAAGGGTACGTGTAAGTCTCTATCCTGGTTTGAAATGGATACGTAACATTCCTGAAGTAGGTTGATGTTTGGGTAAAATAGGGATTCTCCACAGGGAAAAATATTTTCCCTCAGGCAAAACAACACAAAAACAGCACATGCAAATTATTTTTTTAAAGCATTTACTCGCATAATGTTTTACTATGTAAAACTATTCATGTCTTAGTACTTACATGTGATTATTCTTGGATAGATGCAACGTTCACTGATTCCCAAGATCACTACTCTATGCCTTTGCGAATTCCCCCCCAAAAAATGTAAGCCTACTCCATATGTGGTTGTAAATATATAGGTGTAGATTTAAAGATTTAATTGTGAATTGTGCCCAGATGAAAAATGAGAAGATGCTGAATACGCCAAGGACCAAGACTTGCCACCAAAGACAACCTTTATTAGTAGAAATCTTAGACGAAGGAAAGTGTAAAGATGTGGCGAGTATCTCCTGTATGGAGTATAACTGATTTCTACTCCTCTTTTTATTCCCAGGACCCTCGGAGCAGGCACAAGTTCAAGGTGCACAGCTACAGCAGCCCCACCTTCTGTGATCACTGTGGATCCCTACTCTACGGTCTGGTCCATCAAGGGATGAAATGCTCCTGTAAGTGTTATAATGTTCTGGAAGAAGGGGAGTAGGCAAACAGACCAGGCGTGAGGACGAACATGTTATATTGTTAATTGGCATGGCAATGGCAGCACTCAATGATAATGTGATTACCGGTTTTAGTATGTTTATGTTTCTCTGAAAAGTCTGTTGTTTTGTCGATTAATCTTTTTTTGAGTTGTGTTCGAGCTTCTTCAAATAGCTGGTAACTTTTATGCAACTACAAACTTTTCAACTCCCTTAGGATAGATATAGTGCATGGCTAAGTAGTGTAATGGGGAGATGGCCAACAGGAAATAAAATAAAAACGGAATTATGAATTTTTAAAAAAAAGGTATTTCTTAGTCAAATTGGCAACGAAATGTTAATGACGCAGTAGTTGGTTACATGGGGTTTGTTAAAATTCCCTTTTCTTAGAAGAGCTGTTCCTCGGAGGACTTTCAATATCATATGTTTACTTCTGTTGGTCAACAAAGGGCCACAATTCAGGGCAGTCGAGAAAAAGAGCTTGTAATTTATTTGTATTAGCTCACAGTATGCAATATCACTTGAATCATTAGTATTTACGCAATGCAAAATTATTATTTTTCCAAGAGAGACATTACATTTACCATCTTTACCTCAGTCGTTAAAGTTGACACCTCTCTCCATAGAAAAGGCCATCTTTGTGTCTCAATAAGTGTTCTCCCCCTTAACCAATTTGTACCAAACTTGTGGGACACAACACTTGGAAACCTGAAGTGTGGCAAGTGAGGTGCAGATTGGTCAAACAGTACAAACACGTTAAAAGGGGTAATCCTAAAGATTGTCACTTTTTAATTTAACATGTTTTCCTTAGCAAATTTCTGCTCTGCACATGACCAAAAACGCTGAATGAAAGTCTACTAAATTGTAATGGCGCAGCTGTCCTTCAATTATTCGGTGCATTTTCTTGGTATGGGGAATTTGCATTCAGCCTTTTAGAGACATAAAGCAAAATAAGTATTGTGTGTGCACCAGTGTTTTGTACACATCGGATTGTCCAGAACCATGGGGAAAACACTGTTTGATATACATGATCTTCAGGCATGTTCTGCAGTATCCTGCTACATATTTAAACCACTTTATCAACCTTTGAAAAAATGACTTTAATAAAGTAATATGCATCTGAAGCGTACATACAACTTAAAATTCCAACATACATCTGACTGAAAAGGGTAGAATAAGGTGCAATTAAGTTAGTTATGAAATATCTGAACAATGCACCCTAAAAAACTGAATACCTGCCTGCTGTACTGCGTCTAGTCTCATGCTCTCCACAACTCCTAATGCTCATGCACAGTAAAACCTCAAGGCACTACACTCATATCATGCCACAAACCTCACAGTCTTAACCCATCAACCTATATTAAACAACAGCTAATCTCAAAGAGCGCTCTGGAACCAAACACAAGCACTTCACAACCTGATCAGAAGTATCAGACACTTTATAAGTGTTTCAAATGGAGTAGCTACTCACTTTTTAAAATATAAGTACTTTGGGACTAACAAAGGGTAGGAAAATGCTGTATAAATATCAATCCAATAGAACTATCTAAACGTTTTAATACTAATTTATGAATTCTTTTTCTAATAACATTGCCACTTAAGTCATTTTTAAACTTAACATCGATTTATGTACTCCATTAATTGTACAAGCCCTATTAGATCTTAAAAATAGTTGCAGTTAATCCCTCTCTACTATGCAGATATTTTGTGAAAGCGAAGAGTTTATACAAAGGTTTATCATGATCACATCACTTCTGTAGTGATGGAAGTGCATTGGCTCCCCTTGCCAGCCAGCATCAGCTTCAAAACCAGCTGCATCATTTACAAAGCCATCATGACCTGCACCTTCCACTTATCTTGCAGTCAAGTTCTCAACACACCTGCAGCCAGGACACCATCGGACAACATCCTCATATCCATCAGAACCACCCCAACACTGCTCCAATTTAGGAACAAGTTGAAGACTCACCTCTTTAAAGAATACTGCATTACAATGTATAAACTGTCCACAATCGAAGTTCCTCCCTTATTGATTGCTGAATTTAAGCTTGCCTTTGACCATGTTCAGCACACAGCTGCCTTTTGCCTAGGTGTGCACAATAGAAGTACCACACACATACACACCTGCTCTTATTGCATTCTGTTATTAACAGACAGGGCTCTCCATTTAGTATGATTATTCTTCAAGGGAATACCAAGCCATATCATTAGTAGCAGACACTGAAACTGATATTAGGTACTGACTAGTTGCTAAGAAAATCATATTGCAAAAGAGTAGATGCAGGCTGTAGGCTCTTTGACAAAAGAGAAGGCACCGGGAGTAGTACGTTTTTTAAATTTATTAATCGGTACAAGATAATACTTTAAATCCAGCTTTGTTGTTTCTTATAGTCTCTTTAGGCAGTACAGTAGTTGACCTTACAATGATCATGTTGGACCTTGCCCTTTTTGCAGGGTATCCCCAAACATTTTACCTTCTTCCTCCTATTTTTCTGACCTATTTTTGTTGTCTTTAGGACTCTGGGCACTTTACCACTGCTGACCAGTGCTAGAGTGCAAGGGCTCCCTGTTTAAATTATATTGGTGATTAGTTTATCAATGATTGGCATATTTGATTTACTAGTAAGTCCATAGTATAGTGCCCAGGTGGTCCTGTAAATCAAATGCTACTAGTAGGTCTGCAGCACTGATTATGCCACCCACATGAGTAGCCCTGCAAACATGTCTCAGGCGGCCTGCCATTGCAGTGTTTGTGTGTGCAGTTTTAAACTGCCATGGTGAACTGGCAAGTGCACCCACTTTCCAGGTCCTAACCTTCCCTTTTATTACCTGTACGTCACCCCTAAGGTAGGCCGAAGGCAGTCCCATGGGCCGAGTGCAGTGTAGGTAAAAGGTAGGATAAGTACTGATGTATTTTACATGTCCTGATAGTGAAATACTGCTAATTTCGTTTTTCACTATTGCAATGCCTATCCCTCCCATAGAGTAACATGGGAATTGCCTTGAAATATCTTTTAAGTGTAATTTCCCATTCAGAGGAGATATGGAAATGGTGTTTAGGGTCTCTGAACTCGGAATTTAAAAATACATCTTTTGGTGATGTTGGTTTTTCAATTGTGAGTTTGAAAATGGCAATTTTAGAAAGTGGGCATTTTATTGCTTAACCATTCTGTGCCTTTGCCTGTCTGCCGAATACATGTCTGGATCAGGATGACAGTTGGGCTGTTTGTGCATTCTCTCTAGACAGTCACATAAAGGGATCTGAGGTCTGCCCTGCATATCCTGATGGCCCATCACTAGGTTGATGGGGCAGTGGTGGAAAGAGTTGACACTTGCACCTGAATAGGGCTGTGCCTGTCCTTACGTAAAGCAGTCTCCAACCCCCATGAGTATTTGGGGCCAGGACAGGGAAAGACAGGGTCTTGTGCACTACAAAGGCAACTCTTTGAAGTGCCCACTACAAAAACACAAATGGATACAAGTACTGAACCTCTAACACCACCTAGTTAGAACACTGCTGGACTGAGGACATTCTGCCAGGAAGAAGGTCTAGATTCGGTAGGAGGAACTGCCACTTTGCCTGTTGCTTTGTTGTAATGGCCTGCTCCTTGCTGCTTCTATCCTGGGAGTGAAAGGACTGGATTTTTCTTTCTACATCCTTCTTTCCAAAGTTCTCCAAGGGCTTGAACTGAGCTTGCCTTGTGTTAAGAAGTCTCAGAGCCATCAAAGACTTCATCTGCCAGCACCTGGGCTCTCTTGCTGAGAGTCCTGACTTGCCAAGTGGTGCCAAATCCAGTTCCTGGGCCCTCAGGAGTAACTTCTGGTGCAACCAGGAAGAAACTGGTACATACTCTTCCAGGGCAACTTCGGAACTGGTGCTTCTCCCTGACCCAGCGCTGCTGCCTGCACCAGAGCCGTGGTCCCTGCTGAGGGCAACAACTGCTATCTTCAATACAGGCCCTGACGGCATGCCTCTGAAGTCCCGCCAAAGCATGAGTCCAGAGTGTTGTGTCACTGATGTCCGCTGCAGCACCTGTGGTCCGTGGTGTAATCATGACACCGTAAAGTCGACACCTTGCATCTTGCCCTGCTGGTTCATTGACCCTGCTTTGTCATAAGGGATCGCCACCTCGCCTCCAACGCTGCCTGCAATGTTAAGGAACCAACGCCTCACCTCCCCTACCTAACAGTAAGGAACCAATGCCTCACCTGCCGGTGGCAGTAAGGAACTGACGCTGCACCGATTCTAGCGACGCCTCACCTTCCCGACACTATGCAAATTGTTTGTTTATGCATTGTTTTCCAAGGAACTGAACCGGGCTCTATACGACCCCGAAGCCGGCCCGCGGTCCCTCGCGGGTGGTGCTGGACTGTTGGAAGGGTCTCCAGCAAGCCGTTTTGATATCCCTAGTTGGAGCTATTGTTTTTATAAGCGCTGTACTACATTTAATCTTTGAAAATTCGTATCTTTACTGGTGTATTTTGATTTTTTTTTGTTGTGGTCTTGTTTTACTCCGATAAATATTGCCTCTTTTTCTAAACCGGTGTGGAGTCCCTTTGTAGAGTTTTCACTGTGTTACTCTGTGTGTATGTGTATGTGTGTGTGTGTGTGTGTGTGTGTGTACCCATACTTTACACATTGCCTCTGTGAGAAGCCAGACTGCTCATGCCAAGCTACCAAGGCGGTGCTGAGCACTGGTTATCTTAGCTGTCTGACTTCCTTACCTGACTAGAGTGATGGACCCTACTTTAACAGGGTGCAAACTGCTGCCAGAGCCCCCATTTATAGCAGGTCTCATTTCTCGCAATGCAGCCTTTCCTCCCCAATAGGTTTGCCTAGCAAATATGACATCAGTAGACTCTTTCAGTAGTCATATATAAATTGTTCTCCTGGGGATCTAACCCTGGAAGGTAGAGAAGACTATCATCAGAACAGGATCTTGTGAGTCCACTGCATCACACTAAAGTCTCCTTCTCTCTTTTTATATACCTTTATGTGTTTTGCCTGTCCTGCCCACAGGGCGGTGTCAGGTGAGTGATAGGTAGGATCACTAGGACCCCCACCTCCACTTGCTGTTGTTTTTCAGCTAGAGAAACTGAATTTTAATTACAGTGTTGGTGGATAACCATACAATGTCACTGCAGCCACCTTACTCCAGTATGCTTGGGCCACTGGAATGATACGATTGTGCGACCATGGCATTTTGTGCATAATTATGGGTTTGCTGCATTTGCCACATATGCCACATAATCCGTCTTCTGCTGCATAATCTCCAGATTTTAACAAATCTGTGTTTCTAGCTCAAGCAGATCAAAAGTTACCAAAAAGATGGAAAGCCCCTAGCAAAAATTGACTGATCATCTTTAAACTGCTTACTGCTGTATGTGTGTGTTAAATTGATAGTAACAGGGTGAAAGCTTTGTCCAGGCAGTGTTACAATGTGTAAAAATGACAAAATAATAAAGTAATGCTATCACAAAATGTGCCACATTATGTTGCATAATTTAGTCAGTCTCGCCAAAATAATTTGGTCTTCCTCTGTTGCAGAATTCCAGTAGCCCTTAGTATACTGCAGTAAGAGGATGTATCACATATCTTTCATACATCCTGTTGAAAATTAGAAGTGTATAAGCATGGTCAACACTAAACTGCTTCATACCATTTGCCTACCAGCCAACCCAGACAGCTATTAAAAGAGGATGTCCAGTTAGATGTACTGCTCAACCACTGACAAGTTTACATTACATAACTTCATATAGATTACTGGCACTGCCTTTATGTACTTAAATGCTAACTAAGGGATCTAGCTGGTGCTGTAAACAAACTGGTGTTTAGTCAATAACTAAGTCGTCTGCAGGTATCAGTGCATTAGCATGGTTTGTTAAAATATTTGGTGGAAAACTTATTGCACAGGAAGGTAACTTGGTAAATCTAGTGAAGGGTAAATAGCAAAAACACTATGTACCCCTCGTTCTTACCATTGTCAAGTGAATATTCACCTTTTCAGAGTTGATTAATTTGGGGAGATATTTGATCTAGCTTTGTTGACCTCAGCCACTCCTCATCTCAGTGCTATTGAAACGTATACTGTGTTGATAATAGCTAACCATAGTAAAGGAAGCAAATGTCTTATCTGCTGAACCAGATAAATTCATTACGTATTAAATGGTATGTGGCTATATACTCATGTGTTACCCTAACTGTGATGATTTAGAAATCACCAGGGGGCAGTGATGAAGTTTATAATCATTGATGCTTATGAGTGCCCCATTGACATTGTACTAAACTTCAGTGCATCAAGTTGAATTACCTTCTTTAAATGTGATAAACGTTTAATTGAACAGAAGGAATGTGAAGCGCAGACAACGTGACCAATAGAAAAGAGACAAAACCTTAAATGAAAGGACATGCAAAAAATTGGCAGTTTCCTGCTTCTATACGATCATGCCACTATACTGCCTTCAACCTGTATCCTGTGCAGTACATTAGCTCAATAATCTTTATAGCAGTTGCAGGGGTGGACAGGATAGTCCCTTTGTTGGGTGGCCAATCAACAGTCTGTAGGAAGAGGCTTAAAGTTATCACAGTATCATGCGCCTCAGGGTGTGTTTAACTGATGTGTGTGAATTAATGGAAAACTAAAACTGAGAAACCCCATTGGAGGAAGCCAAATCATTAGAAAAAACTATTTCAAGGAAAGACAATTAAAAGGAAACACAAAAAATAAAAAATTAAAGGAAGCATTTTAATGGAAAGGTAATTTTAAGGACAAATTCAAAATCACATTAAGCTTGGGTGGAGTTTAGGGCTACTATGGGATTTTTGGATCCGGGGTCGGTAAAGTTTAGGGTGATGAGGGGCTTTTAGGAGTCAGGAGTAATTGGAGTTCAGTCATAGAAAGAGGTTTTTGAAGTTTAGAGATGGGTAGATTGCAGGGTGGTAAAGTGCGTTTTAGGGTTCATGGCTGAGTGATGTTTTGTGTTAGGTGTTTTTAGGTTTCAGGGATGTGCGAGTTTAGAGCTGGTGAGGGTTTCTCAGTTTCAGTTTTGAGTAGCGGCTAGGGCAGTTTTGAGTAGCATCTAGTGTGTTGAAAAGTTTTTAGGGTTCAGGATGGGGTGAAGTTCAGAGTGGTAAGGTGTTTTAAGGATTCAGGAATGGGTGAAGTTTAGATGTATAAAGAGGTTTTTAGGACTGAGGGATGAGTAGGTTAGGGTGATGAGGAGTTCTGGGTCATATATGGTTGGTCTTTAAAAGTGGTGAGGGTTTTTTAGTATTCAGGGATGGGTGGACTTTGAATGTGCTGAGGTGTTTCGGGATGGGTGGGGTTTAGACATAGAAACTTTTTGTTAGGGTTCAGGGATGGGTGGGGTTTGGGATAGTGTTTGATTTTATGGTTCAAGAATGGTGTTTTTGTTGGTGTGTAAAGGAGTTTTAGAATTCAGGGATGATTGTAGTTTACGTGTGGTGACGGGTTTTAAGGGGGTAGGGATTGATGGTGTTTACAAGTGGTGAAGATTTAGCAAACTAAAAGTATCCAAGTAATTGGGAGTGTAAAAGATATCAATATGAAATAATGTCCTCTGAGGTAAAGCACTGAAATAAATATCTCAGAAACAACTGTTTCTTAAAGCAAGACCTGCAACCAATGTACTTACACTTAATAAGACTTCAAAGTTAATTTTGACCAAAAAGATGCTCTATGAATTGGTTTCCACAAAATGATAAATTCCATTAATTCTGAAAATTTCCATTAGAAAGTTTAGTTGACATGGTTTCTTAGTAATGGTATTTCATAAAATCGTTTTTCCATGAAATCGCATACAGCCGTGTTCAACCCCAATATGCTTGTAAGACAAAAGTGACAAAGTGCAAGAAAGTGTTACCACAGCAAAGTATAGGCATCTTCCCCAGACCTCGAAGCTTTGAAGAGGAGAGTAGAACAGCCTGAATGAGCCATTTTTTAGGTGGACAATCAGGAGCAGAAGAGGCAGGCTTGAAGTGAGACAGAGTCTCTCAGTGCATTGGGAACCAGCTTCCAAACCTACCATTATTCCCAAATTAAGTGAAAATTTGCAAAAATGTAGCAGCAGAAAAGAGTGGTGGCATCCTTATCAGCCTACAAAATTGTGTTGTAAAGTGAGGAGGGCTGCTGGAAAGAGCCAATTGACAGTCAATTGAACATGTGGCCTTAGATGGCGAGTATGAAATTGAGATAGAGTACGCCCCATCCCTTCAGGTGCACCAGTGCTCACCCTCATATTATTTCTCAAAAGTTAAAATGACAAAGTGCAACAAGGTAATTTTCAGTTTCATAGTGTGTGCTTTATCTCTAGGGGTAGTCATACCGGACATGTAGGTGGCTTGATATGCAGTAGTTATGTGTGGCATTCTTTCAAGTCCTTCGGTAGTATAGCTGAGCTTTACTAATGGTGGATGGAGGTCAGTAAACCAGCCAAATCTAACAGCATCTACAAATAGCACAGCGGGGTTAAGGAAAAGATACCTTGCTCATGATGCTGTATCTTCTAATATCCTACACATTGGATGCATTCCAATTTTAAACCTTTTCCCCAAATGGTTAATTCAAAGGGGGAAGATGACTTATGAGAGCCAGATGGCTGAATGGGTATTATTGTCAGTATAATTTGAAAGCCGGCCAATTTGTAACTGGGTTATAGAATAGGGTCACAAAATATATTAAAGAAGGTTAATAAGTAAGGAATTCAATTTTGAATATGGGGCTTGAGTTGAGACCATCTCTAAATATTGCCGTTTATTACCAAGTGACTCCTGAGGTGACAGTTCAGTATAAGCCTGACGTTCTCACTTACCTGGCCTGTGGCGGCTGAAGGAATCTTCCACAAGTCACTAGACTGACAAAATATATTACACCCTATTAATGTAAGTGCTTTGAGTGCTATCTTCTATAGTGAAAGTGTGACACATTCGCAAATGTGACTTCAGTATTTTATCCAGACAGCAAGCAGACTGCAAAATATATATCAGGGTTGTTCCCTCTCATGAGAAACTAAGGGACCTTCACATTTATGTGATCAGAATGCACTCTGTGCCCCATCCAGTTATTTAGGGTGGGAATTGGTCAAAGATGAGAAGCCAGCTATATAAAATGCAGTACAACTCCAGAGATATTACCTGTTTTTCTCATTGACTTGATTTTAAAGATTTTAGACTTCACTGTTTACTTTTTTGATGCGTGAGGGACAAATATTAAAATCACACGTGGAGAAGCAAATCTCCAGTGTCAAACATTTAGGTAGGAATCCACCTGTGCACTGATGTCTGCTTCTAACAAGTATCCCCTACTTCTGATCACTTGCCTTTGCTGCAAAGCTCTGAAGTCAGCATTCAAGTTAACTAAGACTTTAGACTTTTTGTAGCCTGTTGTCTGCTTGTCTGCTCACGTCTTGGCTTTACATCAGAAAGCTGTTAGAAATTGGGTCTCTAGTTCGCAGAAGTATGCACTCTGTCCAATTAGGGACCACAATCCTAGCCAGGGTAAGTCAGATACACACCCTAAATTAACCTGTGCTCACCCTCTAGTAGCTTGACCACAGAACAGTCAGGCTTAACTTAAGAGGCAATGTGTACAGTATTACACACACACAGTAACACAATGAAACCATCACAAAAAGACTCCTCACAGATTGTGGAAACATAGAGAATATTTATGTGAGTAAAACAAGACCAAAACTTCAAAACTCCAATCAGTTGAAGTCAAAATATGAATTTTTAAAGCTTGTACTAAAAATAGTGCTTAAAAGTTGCTACCGATCAAAAGTTACATGAGATCATGAGGGACCGGAGGCAAACCAAAATTCAGACCGACCACGATCCAGGGTAGGCCGGCTACAGAACCCACGAAGGGTCTGCTGAAGAAGCACCTTGTATGGAGCAAGCCTCAACGTTGTGGAACAAATGCGAAGGTGATGCAATGATATTTTCCATGCAGTCCAGTCCAGCGTCGTCGTCGTGCTCTGTAGAGATGAATGTAATGCATCATCATCGAGCTGCTCAGTCTCTTGCTGGGCCGTGCAGGCTGTGAATCTGTTGCCATTGATTAGCCTCTACATCAACGTCAAAGGGGTGACAGTGCGTCTGTTTATAGCAGCTGCAAAATACACTTCTGAGGCCCAGGACTGGAGGGGCACCTCAGGCAAGGGTAGGACTCATAGATGACAGAGTCCAGTAGCACCAGGAGAGTTGCAGAAAGTCTTCAATGTCCATAAGACTTCAGGTGAACAGGGGGCATGCCAGTGTGCCCTTGGAGTCACTATGGGTTCAAGTGAGATGGGTCCAGTTCTTGTCCTCAGCAAGGCAAAGATCAGCAGGCAGCAAGGCAGCTCAGCAAAACAGAGAAGCAGTTGCTCAGAACTGTCAGTCCAGGCAGAGTGGCAATCCTTACAGCAAAGCAGTCTTTAATCAAGCAGAGTTCTTCCCATGTCCAGTAGTGTACTGATTTGATAGGGTCAGAGCCCCAGTACTTATACCCAAATGTTACTTTTCAATTGGTGGTGACTTCAAAGCAACTCACTGAAGTGATCAGGTCCCCCTTTTGCCCCAGCCCTAGCTCCAGACTATCAATAATGGGTAATCGGTCCTTTGGATGGGGATAGGCATTTCCCTATTCAAGTGTAAGTGTCAGCTCCCCACCACCCTTTCTGGCCAGGAAGGCCCAACAGAATGCAGATGAATGTAGATGGGCCCTTTGTCACACCCACCCTTCCTGTGTTTGTGGCTGTCTAGAGAGAATGCCCAACGTATAGCTGTTACCTAGCCCAGACATGTATTGGAGACTGGCTGTAAGGCACACAGAGCAGTAGGAACAGAGAAATGTCCTTTTTCTAAAAGTGGCATTTTTAAAATAGTGATGTTAAATCTGACTTTACCATTGAAGAGAACTGATCATTAACATCCCAAAAGATATGAAACATGACCAAGCTTTCTGATCAGGAATTAAAGCTTAAAAGTGTATTAAGGGTTTCCCAACACTGGCCTATGAGAGGAGTAAGCCTCATAGTACTGAAAAACGACTTTGGGAGTTTTTCACTACCAGGACATGTAAAACTTAAAAGTACATGTCCTACCTTTTACTTACATAGCACCATGTCCTTTGGGTGACCTAGGGCCTTCCTTAGGGGTGCTTACAAGCCCTGCAATGGCAGCCTGAGACAAGTTTAGAAGCCTACAGTTTGTGGGTGGCACAATCTGTGATAAAGGCCTTCTAGTAGCATTTACAGGCCCTGGGTATATGGCATACCACTTTACAAGGGACTTACAAGTAAATTAAATACACCAATTGTGTACACAACAATGTTACCATGCTTTAGGGCAGAAGCACATGCACTTTAGCACTGGTCAGCAGTGGTAAAGTGCTCAGAGTCCTATGACCAACAAAAAGATACAGCTAAAATGTGAGGCAAAGAGGCAAAAAGATTGGGGGAAGACCACCCTAAGGTTGTCAGGTATAACACCAGCCATAGCAAAAATATAGGACATTTTGTTTGACCAAGCACCTCATACACCAAGTATCCTCATGGCATGCATCACATACACATAACTCTTCAGTAAGCAAAAATGATAAAAAGTCAGCGGTTGTATTATGTTTACCCAAAGTATACATTCAAATTGAAACTCCAAAAATTCTGTTAACTATTGTACTGTCTGACATAGTTCTCTCAGCTACTTTAGTTGTCAATAAATGCAGCAAATGTGGCTTGTGGTCTCACCTAATCAGGTTTGGAATGTCCCCTGGGTACAATCTAAACTCCAGAAGCCCACCATTAAGGCATTGTTTCCCCCTTTATAACTTAATACCTTTTAGCAGCAGTCAGCTCTTGAGAAGTCTAACTGGTAGCTACAAATGAATCACCTGGGTCAGAATCAGTGTTACCTCAGTGGGGAACTAGCCATACTGGACACATGGAATACCCTGATAGGCTGAAGGCCACAGAGGCTACATTTAGGAGTGAGTGGACAGAGGGATTATCAGCTATCCAGCCCGGTAAACTGTTGTCTCTCTTAAGAGACTCAACATGAATCTGACACTCTGTAGAGCACACAAAATTTACCGCGAAGAAAGTCAGCTTTGTCTGCAGATTTGGGAATGAGATCAGCATAGTACTCCACTGTTGCACCTGGCCCTCTCTGAAGAGTCACTCCAAACATTTTGCCTTAACTCACTTTCTTTGCGGAGCCTGTTTCTGTTGGTTTTTACAGCTTTGTACACTTTACCACTGCTTACCAGTGCTAAAGTGCTTGTACTTGGCCCCTAAATCATGGTACAATTGGCTTACACCTGATTGATGCATTTAGTTTACTTTTAAGTCCTTATTAAATGATTACACATGTACCTAGGGCCTGTAAATTAAACACAGCCAGTGGGCCTGAATGCTCATCGTGCCACTCACTAAAGTAGCCTTTGAAAACATGTCTCAGGCCTGCCATTGCAGTCTGTGGTGCAGTTTTGCCATTTTGACAGGCAAAATACACCTTTTACCAGTCCTAAAACTTATGGTTTTAATGCTTATAAGTCATCTCTAAAGTAGGCACTAAAGGGCCATAGGACAATGTGCATTGCATTTAAAAAGTAGTACATGTGTACTTTATTTTTACTTGTCCCAGTAGTGAAAAACTCCTAATGTTGTTTTTCACTACTGCAAACCCCACATCTCCCATTGACTAATACTGAGTTACTTTATTAATTTAGTAAGTACTAATTTTAGGTTGGGAGCAGATAGAGATACGCTTTTTAGGCTCAAATGATTTGTAATTTCAAATAGGAATTAGGTCAGAATTTTGAAAATGCTACTTTTAGAAAGTTGCTGCCACTGTTCTGGATCACATGACTGTGAATGGCTCAGCTCTTTGGGTTTGTGTATTCCTTCCAGACAGTGACACAAAGGTGATTAGGTGTGGGCAAGATGGGCCATCTACCCGGACAGCTGGGGTGGAGCTGAGGCCTGCCCCACTTGCACTTCGAAGGGCCTGCCTCCAGCACACCCAAAGGAAACTGGCACCAGCCTTTTGTTACCCCAGACATCTTGGAGCCTTGACGGGGGGTCAGATGTGGGGGTAGGACAGGGTGCCTCCTCACACACAAAAGCTGTAACCAGGTGTAAATATTGGACCTCCAGAGCCACTCTTCAGAACACTCCTGGGCCTGTGGACATTATAGAAAAAGGACACCCTCCTTCCAGAGGACTGCCCATCTGCTGAGGACTGCCTTTCTATCTGAGAAGGAAGACTGGACCTGTTTACCCTCATCCCAGGCTAAACAGAGTGGCTCAGAGGGTCAGTTTGATAGCCTGTGTGAGCTACCGGGGACATAACAAGCTCCATAGGCCTCCCTGCAACTGCCCAGCTGAACCTGCTGCACTAGACCATGCATTGGACCTGCCTGAGCCCTGCTGGTCTCTGTTCCAGTGAGTTCATGATTCCTTAGAGGTGTCCTCAAGGTCCTGGACACCTGGCAGGCATCAGTTTGAGCATCTCCAAAGAAGGTAAGGTGGTATGCTGAAGTTTGGGCTCTTCATGAACGGATCCCTTCATGCCGAGACTCAATCGCCTGCAAAAACTGCCAACGCAAAGCTCTGGTGAGACCTGGTCTTCATGCTATGTGGCGATCTGTGACTACTGGCAATGTGAGATCTGCAATCCATGCTTCAGGAATGACAGCCCACGATGACTGCCATCGCACTCCAACAATTACCGTCTGCAATGCCCAACTGGCTCTTTGAGTTACAGTGATGATAGCCCACAACAACCGGCCTGCTCTTCGTGCTATGGTGACGATCATCTGTAATGATCTCCCTGCTTCTTGCGGCCTCCATGACTGTGAACAGAACTCTTTACACCAGACTCGGAAGGTAATTAACTCTTTACTCTATGAGATTTGTAGAGGGCACTATCACCTGGGAAGGGTATCTTGTGGTCCTGAGCAGGTGTGAGTCTGGACAAACATAGGGCCTAGTGGGACTACAGGAAAAGCCTGATCTTCAGCTTCTTGCAGAGTTCAAGAAGTGCAGAGGAGGCTCTTTTTATAGAGGCAGGTTGTTCCATGCTTTAGAATCTATGTAGGAGAAGGCCCTACCACCAGATCTGGTTTTTCCATTTGTGTGGGATTTGTGCAAGTAGGAGTCTGAACGAGGGGAGGTGTCTGGAACTCAATGTCTATACCCAACCCTCTCTCCATTGCGGTCTGCCTGAACTTGTGACTGTCCCCTCATATAGCGCTACGAGATTACTGCCAGAGGCGCTTTATGCTTTTAAGCTCTATTTTCACTTTAAAATGTAATCTCTTCAGATCTACAGATTGGTTATTCAGTATCCCTTTATTTGTTAAATTTTACTCAGTGTTTCTAAATTTGCCTGGGATTTTTCTTGAGTTGTGTTTTCATTTTATTACCATTTGTGTTCTGCATAAATACTTTACACATTGCCTGTACGTTAAGCCTGCCTGCCGTTGTGCCAGGCTACCAGAGGGTTCAGCACAAGTTAATTTAGTCACTTTTGTGGGTCACCCCCCAACCAATAACCCAGTTTTTTACATCCACTATACCTAAAAACATTCACAATTTGTCGCAATTGCATCATTCTAATGGTGGCGAACATCAAAAGTATGCTGATAATTCGAAAGATGCTCCCAGAGTCACATGTGGGAAGTATTTGAACAAGAGAGAGCAGCGGGTTCCAAGAAGGAATCCAGATTAATTGCGCATACCAACATTCCTGTGGACGTGTAGTCACTCACCATGGATTGATTCTGTTTCTTCTCACACCCAGCATATAAATGCACACCTCGAGCCGTGACTGTTCTGCTAGCTCTCCTTCTGGTGTGTGGTGAAATATGCCAATTATCTACAAGTAAGTGGAGTGTTTCCTGAACGAAAGATTAGGGAACACTTTTAGATTTTGATCCCTGCAATCCACCCTGCTGAGATAACCTCTCGGTTCTGCGCTGCCAGTGCCTTAAAAGATACAGCAGGTGCAGGAGAAAAGAAGTCGATCTCTGTTGTGCTCAGCGCCAGACTGGCCACTCTGGCATTTTCTCAGCGAGTGGCAGGCTAGAGGACTGCTTTAAAAACAGGCTGGCCTGCCATCGCCCAACTATGATAGTTTGGATTTTTTTATTTACCAGAGCTTAATTTAGAATCAAGCCTGGCCCTGGTTGAGCTCGAGAATGCAAAGAAAGTGTGCTAGCACTGATCTTGGTTTTTTGACCTTAGTGCTTGGTTTCTCTATTTAGTTGGCCAAATCTCACTTAAAATCTAAAAAAACTTACCAATTCGTTTACAAAATGGGGGGGAGGGGGATATCTTTCTGTTTATCCTTCTCTGAAAAAGGGCTGAGCTGTTATTCTGTAGAGCCTTAATGTGAAGGGACTAAGTTATACTTTAGGTTCAGTGATTTTTTTTTAAATCTTGTTGACTACAACTGTGTCTAAGCATTTAGCAATCACAAACAGGATAATCTTCTAGACCTGCCAAATAGTCAAATGTATTCTTTACAACTGGAATATCTGAAGCTTTTAAAACTGGCAATAAAAATAATTTTGGAGCCTTAATCAAGGAGAGGACATAATACCAGCATATGCTGCAGTGTATCCTTTGTACACACCCTCCAGCTCAAAAAATGCATTGATCACGCCATCAATAAAGCTAAAACAGTCCATTGTTGAAAAATGTATTGTGGATAATTCTTACGTACTCCTTTGGGTCAGTCCATAGCTTATCATTGGCTGGGTTTCTTGTCAGTCTCATTTGCTTCCTTCTTATTTGGTAGCTTTTCTTCCTCTTCTTGCGTTTATCCGCCTTGGAAGTGCATGTGTTACTCATATGTGGTGACTGGAAAAGTTATGACCCTCTGTGCATCTGGCCTGACGATCTCGGACCACCTCCTCAATTATCCAAGGAAGTTAAAAACCTAGGAATCACCATGGATTCCAAATTAACTATGAATGCCCAAGTAGACAAATTAGCACGCACAAGCTTCATCACCTTAAAGACTTTACGATGCATCTTCCCCCACCTTGGATTTCCACACAAGGTGCAAGCTACCATCTCACTTGTATTATCCAAACTGGATTATGCCAATAGCCTCTACCATTGATCATCTCTATCTGTTATGAAAAAACTACAACGTATCCAGAATTCCACAGCCAGGCTACTACTGCATATAAAGCCGCAAGCCCACATCTCCCCTGCCTTGAGAGCACTACACTGGTTACCCGTTGCCAGAAGATGCACTTTCAAGCTGCTTTGTATCACCCACAAAGCTATACATGCAACAGGACCGCTTTTTTATCAGAAAGAAAATGACCAAATACATCCAACAAAGAACCCTCTGCTCAAGACTGGCACCCCGCCTTAGAACACCACCATACAAGAAAAAGACTATAGGTGGTACATCCTTCTCCGTCCAAGCAGCCAAACTATGGAATTAATTACCCCCAACTATAAGAGCCACAGATAACTTTCTTGTCTTCAGAAAACTACTCAAGAGTTGTCTCTTTCCTTCATAACCACCTTTTTCAAACAACTATGAACTGCATATGCCTATGTGGATAAATATTTTTTTCAGATTATATGTATATTTCTATTTATTTATAGTTTCTTTGGAAAATATGTATTGCTACTATGTCATAACAATAAAATACACACACACTCTTTAAACCTGTCTGACTAAGTATTTTTTTACCCATGATTCTAATTATGTATTGTATGTGCATATGTGTGTGTGTGTGTATATATATATATATATGTATATATATATATGTATGTGTATGTGTATATGTTGTTTCTGTGCTTGGCTTGTTCGTGGATCATTGCATGGCTCCTGTTTTTTTTTTGGGTTGTTATACTAGATATCTATGAATTCCTGCTCTCATCTTATCACACTTATCTACTCATAACTCTTATGTCATGTCTCTATCAAACTATCCTCCATTCTCACTCTGACTCATCCCAAATCCCTTCTACCACTTTCATCTCCTAAATATCTCTGCTTAAGCTCTTCCCTCCACATCTAACTCACCAAACCTCACTCTACCTCTGTGACCTCCCACACAACCCTACTAAATTCTCCTGTATTCATCTCACCCTGCTACTATGCTCTCCCTAACCCTTCCACATACTCTTCCCCCTTACCCCCCTTTACTCATCCCAAGCCTTTGGGTTGAGTAAATGAAGGATATACTCCCAATTAACACCTCTGGATGTATTTCCTCCTCCACCCCTCCATTACTCCAGTCTAACTAACAAACTCTCATATCCGCGGCTCAAATTAACTCATCATAGTACTAAAACTGTACTAATTATTTAACGATACTAATCCATCACTAATTCTTGTTGGGTTCCGGAGTAGCGTGCTACTCATCGAAAAGCGCTTCGACGCCTCGTCAGGGGTAGTAAGCGCTATATAAATACGATTACAATTACAATTCTCTAGCACTTCCCTGCATGCTGCTTCCACATCCCCACTGCACACCCTCTGTGCTTGGTATTGCTCTCCCACCCCTGAGATCGCCCATTACTCCCCTCTTCATACCATTTGTTATTTATTTATTCAACTCTAGAAGGCCCCACAGATACAGTTTGGTACTGGGCAATTCCTTTCCCAAACATGATTTTGCACACCTTTAGGTGTATTTTTTTATTTTCTTTAATTTACCACTCCAAGTGCATCCACCGTTTTGGAAATGGTAAATAAAAAAAATTGAAGCTTTATTACGATAACACATATGCAAGGATACATCATCACTCTGGGACCGCAGTAGCACATCATGGCACATTTGTGCACATGCATGATGACATATGCATTTCATTACAACATAGTGCTGAACTTCTTTTTTGCCCATGGTGAAAAGCAATGATAAAAAGCATTGCTAAAACCAAAAAAAACATGCCATATTGGCTTGTTTTCTAAGTTACAGTGTACAACACATTTTGGCAAGAATCTTCTACATTCAAAATCTGGGACAATAGTCAAAAACTAGTCCTGGTTCTTAGATAAATGATGTATACCAAACAGGATACAGAGGATTCTGTTCTTCTACTTCTTGTCACTGGTAGCAGACGGCCAGTAAATAAAGGGCAATTTTTAGAGTTTAGTCAACAGGATACTCTGTCACAAACATGGTGGATGTCCTCTCAGCTATGTTACAAGTGCTTTACAGCCTGTGGCCCTTGTAATGCCCAAGAAAGATATCTGTAACCTTTTGAGTAATTACTGTTGACTTGGGGGAAGGGGCTTCTTGCAACAGATGTGGATTTTTATAGGTTTAATGAAAATAAAGAAAAGAGCAAGTATGCTAATGCAGACCCTTGTTTGAAGAGGCTTGAAGTTGAAATCTTTGTGGTCAAGTGACTTTGCTGACCAAATCTTGGTCTGGGTGTTTATACACATTTTTGGACCACAAATAGTTATAGCCATAGATGGGTAGATTTGGCCGTGTTCTAGGAAGCATGAAAGTCCACAAAACATACAAAAGGCTGACCTTAGTTTCTTTTTGTGAATTCTGTGCCTGCTTCATAATGCAAAAGCATGAAGTAGTTTGCCCATCCCATAGTAGAAAAGTACTTTGCTGCATGGGAATAAGCTTGGCTTTGGAAGCCCGTGTTTCAAGGTGTAGTATCAGGAAGTGTGAAAATATTTTGACGCTGAACTCTTAAGAGATAATAGCTTAAATTGTGGAGGATTCTTTCTGCTTCCTTTCTTAAGTATGGGTTTTAGGTCTTGAAGGGTCCTGGTGCCGTATTACAGAAAGTGTCCTGGGGGCGCAACAAACATGTGTGCCCTCTTTGCACACCCCCTAGGGCTCCTTGGTATTACAGAAGGGGCTGCAGATGCTTTTGCGGCCCCTTCTATAATAAAGATCGCACAGGTGCACATTTAGCACCAGTGCTATCTCAGGAAGGCATTCCCTCCTTTGCATAGAGGTGTAGCCCCATGCAAATGAGGGAATCACTTTGCCTCTGCACCCACGCTGTATTCTGTATGTGGGGGCAAACTCAAAGAAGCTGTTAGGAGGCACACTGAAAGTGCACCACAAAAAGCTGACATTGTCAGTGCGCCCCATGATGCCAGCCCTCTGAAGGGGGATGGTGTACCAATGATCCCCTAGACGTCCCCCTGCAGGTGGGTGCAGTCACTCACTGAACCCACCTGCAAGCGGGTGTCTCTCCCATCTGTGTAAATAAACATAGGGCGCCACAATTCTGCCCATCTGAAGTGGTCACCTTTTAATTGCAGTGCCGACAAACCTATTGTCGCTCTGTAGTAGATTGGTTTTAGTTACGGGAGCTTCTTTCTGAAAACTTCTGTTTGAAAGTTTTTATGAATACCAATAACAATAAATTAACAGTTCTTCTCCCTTTACCCCTCCACAGGCTGTGAAATGAACGTGCACAAGCGCTGTGTGCAGAGTGTGCCCAGTCTCTGTGGTGTTGACCACACAGAGCGGCGTGGGAGACTGCACATCAAGGTGGAGGCTCTGAACGAGGAAGAGGTGCAGGTCACAGGTAGGTTGAACCAGGAAGAGGTTCAAATCACTGGTAAGCTAGGAAAGGAGACGTTGAGATCTCAGGTAGACTGAGCTAGGAAGATGGGCAGGTCGTAGGCTAAAACAGGAAGAGGTTCCGTTTGCAGGTAGTGTGAGGGAGAAGAAGTGCAGTCCAAATAGATAATAGGCGATGGGAAGGAGCACACAGGTTGAAAACCGGAGGGAAGCAGGTCAGAAGCAAACTAGAGGAGAACAGATTGAAATCACATGTAGGCTGGGGAAGGCAAAGGTTCAAGTCATAGTTGATCAGGGCCGGGAGGGAATCAAGTCACATGTAGCCTGGGAGAAGGAGAGAGGCCCATAAGTCATAGGAAGACTTGAGGAGGAAGACGGGCAAGCCACATTGAAGATGGTGGCATGAGAAAAGTGGTTTTACAACGACTGATTGGCTCCACGTGAAAACATAGACTATAAAAACAGCTTTTATGAAAAGAAAAAGAAAACCAGAATATAGACTAAAAATATCTCAACCTCACATTAATACCTAGCTACCAACCATTTATTCTGCACTAAATTCCTAAATCCACCCAAACTCACTTCCCATATAAAATGATTGAAATGTTTTTTCTAACCAATAATTTGGGGCCATATATTTTAAAGGAGGATGAAGAGAAAATGAACCTTTTTAGGGCGGTATTTATGTGTGGTCTGTATTTTGGAGTAGTTATTTTTGCAAAGTATACTGTATTATTGCAGCCTCTTTTCGGTGTCAGGTGTGTGAACGGGAGGCCAATTGTATGCAAGTTAAGGAAGAGGTGCATGTGCCTGGAGAGGTCCTCTGCAAGTGCTGTGTGTATACTTATCATTGATTTGCCTTGCGTGTGCTTGGGGGGGTGTGTGTGGGCGGGAGGAGCCTGCCACAAGGTGGCGCTACTGAGACCACTGTGACCCATAAACCCATGTACAGTCACATGTCCTGACTGACCCTTCTGCTAGAAATACACTCGGCCTCCCCTGACCACGACCGACATTTCATACTCCAGAGACAGAGCAGTAGCGAGACCCACAAGGAGTAGTTGTACTCTGCCCCTCCCCCAGGCCACAATAAGTGCCAGTCAGTAGCTGCTAGCCAAGGAGAATATGTAATCCTTAGTGTTTACAGTTTGAACCTGGCATACATCTACTGTGTGTTTGAGCCAGACGTTGTTCATTATATATTATGTGGCAACGTGGTTAGTGTGGTTACCTTCCGTTTTTGGGACAGCCTCCCTCGGGGTAGCATCAATGAGTCCACCCCAACACTATAGGCCTATGCGGACACATAGGGGGTCATTCTGACCCCCGCGGGCGGCGGGAGCCGCCCGCCTGGAGGGAGCCGCCATATGGCCGCTCCGCGGTCGAAAGACCGCGGAGGCCATTCTGGCTTTCCCGCTGGGCTGGCGGGCGACCTCCAGAAGGCCGCCCGCCAGCCCAGCGGGAAACCCCTCCCCAAGAGGAAGCCGGCTCCGAATGGAGCCGGCGGAGTGGGTATGTGCGACGGGTGCAGTGGCACCCGTCGCATATTTCAGTGTCTGCAAAGCAGACACTGAAATACAAAGTGGGGCCCTCTTACGGGGGCCCCTGCAGTGCCCATGCCATTGGCATGGGCACTGCAGGGGCCCCCAGGGGCCCCACAACATCCCATACCGTCATCCTGTTCCTGGCGGGCGACCCCATGGCGGCGCAGCTGGATCCTGCAGGACAGCGTAAAACCGGCGGGAGACCGCCGGTTTTCCTGTTCTGACCGCGGCTGAACCGCCGCGGTCAGAATGTCCTGAGGAGCACCGCCAGCCTGTTGGCGGTGCTCCTGCATCCCCGGCCCCGGCGGTCCTTGACCGCCGGGGTAGGAATGACCCCCATAATCTTGTCCTTCCTCCTTGACCCCCACTCTTGCTATTCTATGAGATCTATTACACTTACTTAACCTCACCTTTCAGGGTTTCCAGGTGAATGGTGAAGTGGCTAAGGGTGTCTTTCCTTGGACTCTTCCCTGTTAAGTCATTTTAGGACCTAAAAAAAGCCGAGGCCTAAAGTTGTGCACTTCAAGTCCCTCAAACTCCCTTAACAGTCTTACTCTATACTGAGGTATATTGAGATGTGTGAGGAACATGTCACTGTTGAGAGACAGCGAGAGGTGCTTCACTCAAGTAGTCTTGGAAAGAGATATATACCTCAGGTCCCTAGTAGACTGGCGAGAGGAACGTGCAGGGTTTACAAAGGAATGGCAGGGGGTGAAGGGAGCATGGCACAGGCAGGCAAGTTGAGGAAAAGCCTCAGTTGGCATGGGGGCAGTGCAGCAGAGAGAGCTGCAAGACATTTGTGGGAGAGGCGTCAGAGAAGTGTGCGTAATATCATGGTGGGAAAGAACTCCAGATTGGGCAAAGGCAGTGCTTAACTTGAGCCGCTGGTTACAGGTGGGCTCCACCGGTACTAAATTTTGGGGATATGACTTATTTTCATCATCAGGCTTTGATCCAGACCAAGAGATAAAAAGGTAGAAAGGAGAAAAAGAAGGAAGTAAAAGACGTAAAGGAAATGGCAAATGGAGAAAGCAGGTGTGAAAAAGACCTGCAAAAGAGAGATAAAGGGTCGGTGAGTGTATGGTGGTGAATGTGCCCGTACAGTATGGGGCAATGCACTGCCAGCCAGGGCTGGCGAGGCTGCAGAAAAAGACCCCTCTAGCTCAATAAAACCAAGTGGCACTTCCGGGGACGGAACAAACAGAAACCGTAACTAGGAATTTCAAACAGCATCCACAAAGAGCCATCGGCCGTGGTCTGACTTTTTCACCATTCCAACTTTTTGCAAATAAAAACTTTACCTTTGAACCGAGGTATACCTACTTTTCTGTTAAATGATTGATTTTGTTCAGACGAAAAATATTTATGTCTGGCGTTAACTAAGACCTTTTGATTTTGTTAAAAATACATGTAGAATATACTTACTAGAAGGGGCTTTCAGGCAGCCTTCCTCATTCTTTGGTCGGTTCTTCTGTCGTTCACATTTGTCTTTGCTCACTACAGCATATAGTATGCAGCAGTGCGTTCGCCACTTCAACTGTTGTGTCACTGTCAGTGATAGCAATCTACCATTTTACTAGCATTTCAACCACACTATTTCCCTTCAGTGCCAGGGACTACAATGGCAATGTATGCTTTTTGAGACCAAATATTTTACTTTTAGACAATGTATTTTTTAGATTGATGAGAGCCCAGCAGCTTCCCCACACATTTTGCAAAAGCAAATGAGTAAAACAGGCACTTGCAAAGCTCAAAGGCTGGTAGTCAACACCAAACGTGTTGGCTTTGCCAATGCTGCGATCTGTAAAGTTTAGATTTCAGTATAGC
This sequence comes from Pleurodeles waltl, assembly GCF_031143425.1. Lineage (NCBI taxonomy): Eukaryota > Metazoa > Chordata > Amphibia > Caudata > Salamandridae > Pleurodeles > Pleurodeles waltl. The sequence goes on along the minus strand of NC_090446.1, from coordinate 1,324,882,861 downwards.
ATTAACCTCTTACTTGCTCCTACCTATCGGTGCATTCGTGGGACAGACTATGTAATGGCTTTCCAAGGAGGAGGCTGTCTTCTGGTAACGCAGTGTGGACCCCCATTCTTCATGCAAGCAAAAGTGATGTATGCATTAAACCTCTTCATGTTAATTTATATTTGGTGCAAAAGTGTTAAATATATAGCCTTATGTGTCTTGGTATTAAGTTGCAAACCATTCGCTAACTATAAAATGCATGGAACATTGTGCTAACAGGAGGAAAAAATAAGTTTTTTGTTTTTTTACGATCAAGCCTGCAGTAGCATGTGCTAGAGCATGTGTATCGCCTGCAAGATGCTGTTGTATTTAAAAAAACGGCTTGGAGACCGCACATTGCTTAACATTAGTTTGCTTGGACGGCACTCTTCTTTACAGCCTCTTAATTGGTTATGGCTAACATATCTTCATTTCTGTTCCTCTCTGTGGAGCAGGGACCAACCACTGATTGATTCAACTTAATCAGTGCCTGAACGCTGCTCCTGACGTGATTAGGTACTACGTTGTCCTTTTTAATTTCTAGTGCCCTGCAAACAACAGGCATGTGACTGGCAAAAACGTGCCAACAGGACAAACAAAATTGCAAAGTTGTATTTTCTACAGTTAACTTTTTTTATTTTGCCAAGTCTTCTTTCCTCACTTTGCGCTCATGTTTGTTTTGTTTTTGCTTTTGGGCGCGGTTCTCAAAAGATGACTATTATCTTGCTCTGCGTATTGCAAAGCAACATTGTTTCTTTCGTATGTGAAATTTTTGAAATTATGTTCTAACACATAATTGTGCCGTATGACCCAATCCACCCTACTCCACTCCAGTCCAATACGTTCCACTCCAGTTCAAACCATTCACCTTAACCCACTCCAATCCACCACACTCCAATCCTCCCAACCCACCCCACTCCAATGTAAAACAGTGTGTCCCACTCCAATACAAAAAACCTACCCCAATCCAAGACAACAATCCAAAACAAGCTGCCCCCCACCAATCCAAAACAATCTGCCCCACTCCAATCCAAAGCAAGCTGCCCCACTTTAGTCTGCCCCACTCAGTCCAAAACAATCTGCCCCACTCGAATCCAGAACGATCAGCCCCTCTCCTGTCCAACCTGCCACACCCCATCTAGTCCAATTCAGTGCATCCCAATCCACCACACTCGAATACTCCCAATCCACCCCACTTCAATCTGCCCCACACCAATCCACAACAATCTGCCTCACCTCAACCGAAACAATTTGCCCCACCTCAATCCAAAACAATTTGCCCCACTGTAATCCAAAACAATTTGCCCTACACCAATCCAAAACAATATGCCCCATTGTATTCCAAAACAATCTGCCCCACTCTAACCTGCCCCGTCTCTAATCCGAAACAATCTCCCCCACTCCAGTCCACCCCAACCCAGTCCAAAAAATCTACCCCACTCCAGTCTGACCCACCCTAATCCAAAGCAATCTGCCACACTCCAATCTGCCCCATTTGAATCTAAAACAATCTGCTCACTCCAATCTAAAATAATCTGCCCCACTCAATCCAAAACAATCTGCCCCATTCCATTCCAAACCAATCTGCCCTACTCCAACGTGCCCCACTCCAATCAAAAAAGTCTTCCCCATTCCAATCCAAAACAACCTGCCCCAATCCAATCTAAAACAATCTGCCCCACTCAAATCTAATCTGCTCAACTCCAATCAAATCCATCCCACTCCAATACATTCAACCTCACCCTGATCCACCCCAATCTGCCACACACCGATCTGCCCCACTCCAATCCAAAACAATATGCTCTACTCCAATCTGCCCCAGTCCAGTACAAAACAATCTTCACCACTCCAATCCAAAGCAATCTGCCCCACTCCTGAACAATCTGCCCCACTTCAATCTAAAACTATCTGCTCCACTCCAGTCCAGAACAATCTGCTCCACTATAATCCAAAGCAATCTACCTCACTCTAATCTGCCCCTCTCCAGTCCAAAACCATCAGTCTCACTCCAATCCAAAACAATCTGCCCACTCCAGTCCAAAGCAATGTGCCTACTCCAGTCCACTCCAGTCTGTCCCAGTACAAACCAAAACAATCTGCCCACTCCAGTCCAAAGCAATGTGCCTACCCTCCAAGAGCAAAGCGTGAGCCAGGCCCAGCGCTGGACTGGGGAAGCAGAAGCACCCCTGGCAATAATGCTGAAACCAGCCCCTTTCCTCTGGCTGGTTGTGCTGTCTCTTTTCCATCCACCCATTCTCCCTCCCTTCGCTCGTCTGCCTTTCTTATCACTGTCTCTCTACCTCTTCCTCCCTTTCTCTCACTTGAAACTTCCCCGTGAATTCCGCAATTAATCTGTTACCTCAGGAGAAAGGGACAGAGGCACCAAGAGGGCCCGGGACTTTCAAACCCGGACTCCAGCCCACTGGCGAAATGCTCAGTAAAAGAAAAGGCCTGTCCGGCCCTGTAGCAATCACAGTATTGCCGGAGGTGGCTCTGCCTTCAGAAAAATAGTACTTGCCTGCATTTCCAAATGTGGTGCATCGACTGGGAGCTGGGCGGAGGAGTTTTCCACCAGGTTTTGGGCGATGTGCCACCACCACCGTGCTGTGGCTGATGAGCGGAGTCCTTGGCAGTCCCTGGCATCTTTCTTGAGTTTGTGAGGAAGGGAGAGAGTTTGAGGATACTTGGTATGAGCAGTGGCATCCTCATATCTGCAGGGGCACTGTGACGTTACTAGGTGTGCAGCAGGCCAGCGTGCTGGCAAGCTGAGCTAGGGACCACTATCAACACAACAGACTTACTGCCACACTAGGCCCGGGACCAATAGTCATAGTGTAAATCGCAGCCTGCTGTTTATAAAATTATCCAGAAACCGTGATTATAAAGAAATGTACGAACAACTGCGCTACCATGGTTGTCCTAACATATTTGTTTCAGAATGCAAATACAAAAAGGGTAAAACCAAATTGTAGTGACACTGTTTTTAGCGACACAGTGGCTTGACGTCCCAGTTTCATTACGTTAACAGGTTGAATAAATTACGACCCTTGTGGTACTTAAATGCAAGTTTGTTCTTGCCACTGTATTCGGAGGACACCCCACTCGGTTCCAGAACGTTGCGATCTTTCAATAACGTGTTCGACCTTTCTTTGCCTTACCGCCTCTCTAATGTGGGTGCTAAAGGCTTTTTCATCCTGGTCGTATAGGTGTGAAATTCATTTGGAGCCTTCCCTAACCAAATCTAGATCTGGCCTAAAAGGTCAATTTTGCACATATTTCCTTCCTGCTAAGGCGGTCTTAAGTAATAGTGCTTATAGCGCCTAGAGATATACTAATGCCCTACTTACATGTTGGCATCATCATCGCCAGAGAGACAGCTGTTTACGCAACTAAGGTGTCGGACTGTGCTTTTGTTTTAATATAAATAGTTGTAGCTTTTTCTCTGTCATGGATTCAGATCGGAATTGAAAAACAACACAGGGTCGATCGATGGCAAGTGAAGCCGGCTCTTAAGCTTTGGCTGTTTTCAACCCAATATATAGTGCGAAAGCGCTGTGTACGTGGAAAGGGGAAATGTGTTGGATTTTCATTCTTTGTGGATTTAACATTCGGTATTTAATTGTTTTGCCTATTTTTCTTCTGCCTGGTGTTGTAGCTCCATCTAGTGGAAACAAAATAATAATCTATTTACCTTCGGCCCCATTGCTCTGAATCAATCGCCTTTCCGCCACAAGTTGAGGGTGTAATAACGTTTGTTGATCCAATGCAGAGCCTTCACCAAAGGAGCTTTCAATGCCTTCCTCTATCTATCTGATAGAGACTTCTAGTTTCAGATTCCTTACCTTAGAATTTCCCCCAAGCGTCAGACTGGATCCGGAGATTTGTCTTTGAGCAATACCCTTGCGCGTCGGTAGGTGGCGTCTGTTGACTCCGCTGGTGTCGTTAGCATCGTAGTCACCATGATGACGTCGGAACTAGTACATAGACACCCGCCTCAGCGCAGTGAAGTCAGTTCTTTTCTTTCTGCACCACGTGCTGATCCGGTGACAACTATCCTGGTCTCTTTTTGACCGACTTCGACCCTTTTCTCGAGTTTTCTGTGAGTTTTTTGGTGCGTCGAGGATGTCCCCGAAGACAGGTTTCAAGCCGTGCAAGGACTGACACCGCATGATGTCAGTGATAGATCCGCATTGGGTTTGTTTGTGGTGCCTCGAACGCAACCACGACCCGGAGTCGTGCTCAGAGTGCCGGGCCATGCACCCGAAGACCTTGAGGGAGTGTTCTCTGAAGCTCATGGCGGCCCGGCGCTCGACTCAGCGTAGCTCCCAGTCTCGCTTGGGAGGAAGGTCTCAAGACTGTTCGCGGAGCCACCACCATTCGTCTTCCTCCAAATCTTGGGGCACAGGTAGGAAGAAGAAGTCGAAGTGTCCCGTTGCCCTTTGACTTCGCCCCGTCGCCCAGCTGATGCAAAGCAGGAGGAGCGTCGACGCTCAAGGCTTCCATCTTCGGAGCCTGCTTCTGGGTCTGCTCTGCGCTTCCCTGAATTTCCGGAAACCGGAGCAACCCCCTCCCAACTTAAAGAGTTCTATGCAGCCATGCGCCTCATTTTTGGGCGGACCGAGCCCGATACGGTGCCTTCGGGGCCAAGGGGTTTGGTCGAGGGGCCTTTGGGTTCCACACCGGCAGCTTCGGCTCCGGCCACCGAGATCCCCCCCGGATATGCTCGTGGATCCACACCGACGCCGGTCGTACCACTGAGACCTTCACCGGCGAAGGTTCGATTGTTGATGCTCCCCACGTCGGTAGAGCCCACTATCGACATCGACCCAATCCTTATCCCCGACGACTCGGAGTCAGAGCGGTATCATCCAACGCCTCCTATGTCTTCGATGGGGCCTACTCATCCCAGGTCGGATTTGGACCCTTTTCCCTATGGGTACAAATACGGGGAAGGATTGGAGGGGTCCCTGGATGACCCATCTTTGGACTGGGCACAGGAATTGGACGTGCTCAATGGAATGGGCACCTCTCCAGATACTGGCATGCTGTCTCCTCCTACCGTGGCTACGGCGGAGGGAGCGACTTATGCTGTGGTGGTCAGTAGGGCGGTTGAGGCCCTTGGCTTTGAGCTACATACTGTAGTAGAGGTCAGGTGCAATCTCTTGACGGAGGTGCTTCCACCAGGGGTTCCCACATCTGAACACCTTTTGCCATTCAATGAAGCTCTCACCGATGTCCTTTTGGGTACTTAGATCTAACCCAACACAGGGGCTCCTGTGAATAGGACTATCGCACACCGCCATCGGTCCGCCCCGAATGACCCTAAATTCATGTCCCAACACCCCACGTCTGAGAATCTTGTCATCCAGGCTTCCTCTTCCTCAGGCACATTCCTGTCCGCACCACAGGTTAGGGAATCAAAAAGGCTGGAACAATTTGGGAAGAAGATGTTTTCTTCCTCCAGTCTCGCGCTGCAGTTCGTGAGCACCTCATGCCTTTTCGACCGCTGTACCCACTCTCTGTGATACGGTCGCGCAAGTTCTGCCGCGGATACTGGAGGAGGCCTGTGCTATACTCTCCCAAGCTGTCAATGATGGGAGAGATGCGGAAAAGTTCACGATCTGTTGTGGGCTGAACACGACCGACTCTCTGGGCAGATCGGTTGCTACGACGGTGGCCTTGACGCCTGGTTGCGTACTTCTGGTTTCTTGGGGGATGTCCAACAGTCTCTCATGGACATGCCCTTTAATGGCTCCTGTTGGAAGGTGGGTCATTAGTTGTGTGGCCTGCACAAGTAACGAATCCGCACACGACCGCCACTGGGAACCAAACACCCCATTGTAGCACTTGACTCTCATAGGGTAGCGTTGCAGAGCAGTCCAAGGCTTACTCAAGGGAGGTGGTGTGGGATAGTAATCCCCATTCACGAGCACACAAGCATGACTCTCAATAAATGAATGTCCAGTCTGTGCTTTTTCTTTTGATAAAGTAAAAGTACATTTATTATTCACACACACTACTCAATACTATGCAACAATCTACAAATATATACAAAGTGATAGAATCACTCTGGGCAAACATTATGTAATCTCTCAGGTCTCCTCAAGGGAGAGTATAATCCAATAATCCACATGGCAAAATAATCCCAGTGCCCCCCTTGCCACATTTGAACATTTGACAGTATTTAACATTTTGACAGTACAGTGCAATGATGACACCTATATTTGTGATTAAATACTTCCATCTTGCCAAGAGATGGCTGTCAGTATCATTATTCAAATTAGCATACTCAGGGTACATATGGGACCAAATTCTAGCACTATAACCCCCAGTATTACATTTAGATTACTCCTAATTGACCCTAAAATAAGAGTACAATACATGGGGCAATACCAGCCTACACCTATGGTAGGCACCCTTACACAAGCAGAAACAAAAGTTCACTGAAGCTTGTGCTTCATATACCAGTCCAACCCTTGAGGGGTTATCTCTCATGTGTCCTACCCTACCTAGGGTGGGGACACCAACCGATGTTGGGGGGAGGCTGCGCTGCTCCTGCAGCTCCCCCTGTCTCCTGGTACTCCTTTGGTGGTGGCCCCATCTCCCTGGGACCACCACAGCTGTTTTTGGGGCTCAAATTGCGGCCCCTGCCCCGCAAAGCATGCTGGGGCAGCCGCATACATGATGAGCGGCTCTCCCACTGAGCTGGGGAGAGCCGCTGTGCCTTGCTCTGTGCTATTTCTTTTCGGGGGTGCCGGTCCCACCCGGACACCCCCACACCAAACATGGAGTCCCTCATTGGAGGGCGGCCCAGGGAGCCCACCACTGGCCACCCCCGCCGGCTCCCCTCACGGCCAGCACCTCCGGGTGCTACCGCGGGAGCCGGCCTGTTGCTTTGCGGTCTGCCTGCTCCAGCAGGCAGACACAGGAATACTCGTGGCCGGACGGGCCGCGCGGGGGAGTGCAGCGGCACTCCCTCCTTCCTCCAGGCATCTTCGGGGCCCTGGGATGGGGTCCGGGCCCATCCTCCTTGTGGCGGGGAGTGCGACGGCGATTTCCGAGGTCGTCTTCTTGTCAGTGCCCCGGGATGGGGTCCGGGGCCCCTCCTCTCTTTGGCGGTGAGCGTGACGGCGCTTCCCAGAGGCCCTCCTCTGCTGCATGGGGCCCCGGATGGGGTCTGGGGCCCCTGTTGGCCACCTTCACGGGGAGCGCGACAGCGCTCCCCGGCTTCCTCTTCGGCTGGGGGTGGGCGACGGCGCGCCCCCACACCTGCCTCTTCATGGGGCCTTGGGATGGGGTCCGGGGCCCCTTTTGGCCATCTTCACGGGGAGCGCAACGGCGCTCCCCGACTTCCCTTCTGCTGGGGAGTACACAACGGCGCCCCCCCCCCATTCCTCACTTCTTCGTGGGAAGCGCAACGGTGCTCCCCGGCTTGTCTTCGCCGCCGGGGGCCCCGGGATGGGGTCCGGGGCCCCTTCCCACAGCAGCAGGGGGGTGCGCGACGCCCCCCCCAGCTGATGACAACCAATGAACCAGGCCCCCCTTAATCTTCAGAGAGGGGGAGCGACGGCACTCCCCTTTACTCCTCTTCATCCTGGGCAGCCCCCAGGCCCTGGCCCACCCTGGGGGCACAGTTTCAAGCAGCTGCGGAGCTCCACTCGCTTCATAGCTGCTTTCTTAAAGGTCAAAGTTCGCCATCCTTTGTCCTGTGATATCTCGGGCCCCCAAGGGCCGATTTTCATCATTCTTGTGTTGTTCCGCTCCTGGTAACAAGCCCTTGCCACCAGGAGCACTCTCCTTAGGCCTCCTGACCTGGAAGGGTCCCAGATCCTCGGGGAGCCAGTCCCACTGACTCCCTGCGCCAGCCTTTCCTCTGGGTTCCCTCTTTTCCTTCTGGGCAGCGCGCTCTCCTTGTGCTAGCCCAGTCCTTCCCCCAACTAGTCCTCTGGTGGGTTAAGGGGGCCAGCTTGCCTGGCCTTGCATTCGCCTCGCTGGCCTGGAATCCTTCAGGGGCAGAGTCCCTGCCCCAAGGGCAGTCAGGAGGTTCTTCCTTCCAGTTGTCCATGACGCCCGTCTGCAGTCCCGGTGTCCAGCAGTGAAGCACAGCCAAGAGAGAGCTCTCCCCTGTGCAGGACCTTTTAAGTGGGGGCGGAAGTGTCCAGCAGGTCTGCACCTCTGACCAATCCAGATTTGCCACATCACTTCCTTGCCCCTGTCTCCTCCTTCTTGCACAGTCTTCTGTGATAGCTCAGAATGGAATCCTCCAGGAGTTAGTTGCCACATGTGCTCTGAAAGTCTCAACCCCTCCTCCCTGACATTCCTCGCAGGGCTTCTCCAGCCTGCTCCTGGCACGGAATGACAGATGGCTGATTGATGCAAGGCCCTGACCAGCAACTGGGCAGAGCAGTAATTGGCCCTAATCCTGAGCTGAGTCAGAGAAAGATGACATCCCTGGATGACACATAAGTTGTACAACTATGCTCTTGTAACCTACAGCATCATTCTTTTCTTACCGGTTACAGTGTACTTTGGTGTGACTCTGGTCTCAGTGGACCCAAGAGAACTGGAGTTGCACCCTAGGCCCTCCTTTCCCATTGACATTCAATGGAGTATCCCCCACAATGCAAATAACTTAAGCACACTGACCTTGGCATTGAACTGGGTGTCCCTACAGTGAAAAGACAGTAAGCACACTGACTCTCCCTCACATGTATACACCCCTCTCATGAGACCTACTCCAGGTCACCACCCACTCTGCATAGTTCCTCCTGCACCAGGACTACCTAAGCGCAGTTCTTGGGCTGCGCACACCAGGAATCCTCCTCCCACAGCCCTCACATGGGTGCACATCCATGTGCACACATGATCACATGTAACCTGCCCGGGGCCTCCTGCCCTTGCTGCGCCACAGCAGCCTTTCCTTAGCACGGCGGCACCGGTGGTAAACACGCGCTGTCCATTTCACCATGTGTTTACTGTGCGTGAGTCACCTCATAGGAGGCTTCCTCACAGTAAACAGTCAAAAACCAGGTGGTCAAAAATCGAAAAATCAGGGCAGACCTGATGGTCAGAACCATCCTCTAACAGCTCCCGTCTCTTTGGAGACATGGCGGACTCGGCCTTGGAGAGACTCAAGTATTCCCGGGCTACTGCTCGGACCCTTAGTCCTTCCGCTGCCCCTCGCCCCAGCAGTCAGCTTTTCGCCCTTTTCGTGGCCACGGAAGGGGCTCCCTGTTGCATCCCCCACCCAGCCACCGTGCCACCCATGCTTTTCAGCTGCTGCGTGGCCGGGGACGCAGAATTCCCACGTGGGCGTGGGACAGGGAACCAGAGGTCTGCCCAGTCCACCCCTGCCGCAGCCTCCAAACCCTCCTAGTCTGTCCCCTCATTCCGATCCAGTTCGCAGCAGGATTGGCCATCACCTGTCCCAGTGGGAATCCATCACTACGGACAGGTAGGCTTTGCAGATAGTTCGAAAGGGCTATTCCCTCCCTTTTGAATCTGCCCCACCGGCCATGCCTCCATCACCCAGCCAACTTCCGGAGGATCATTTGGCACTTCTCCGCCAGGAAGTTGTGGCTCTTTTGGCCAAGGGAGCTATAGAGAAGGTCCCTGTGTCAGAAGTAGTTGTTGTTATTCCTTCTACTTTCTGGTGCTGAAAAAGGACAAGGGCTTACGTCTTATCCTAGACCTTCAGGACCTCAACAAGGAGAAATTCAAAATGCTCACCCTGGCTCAGGTTCTGTCTGCCTTAGACCCAGGAGACTGGATGGTAGCTTTGGACTTGCAGGATGCTTATTTCCACATCCCCATCCTTCCTGCCCACAGACGTTACCTACAATTCGTGGTAGGTCACGAGTACTATCAGTTTACCATGCTCCCCTTCGGCCTTACCAGTGCCTCTCGGGTGTTCACGAAAGTGATGGCGGTGGTTGCAGCTCATCTGCGCAGGTTAGGGGTCTCAGGCTTTCCCTACCTCGACGATTGGCTGTTGAAGGCTGACTCACCCCAGAAAGTCATCTCCCACCTTCAGACTATGGCGAGCGTCCTGCACACGCTGGGATTCACTATCAACGTGCCGAAGTCACACCTGACTCCCGCTCAGACGCTCTCTTTCATAGGAGCTGTTCTGGATACAGTACAATTTCTGGATTATCCTCCCAAAAAGTGAGTCCAAGATATTCAGGCTATGATTCCAATCTTTCAGCCTCTGTCTTGGGTTTCGGTGAGACTGACTCTGAGGCTGCTGGGCCTCATGGCCTCCTGCATCCTGTTAGTGACACATGCCAGATGGCATATCTGGTAGAGACATATTCTAGTTGCAGATTTCTTATCAACCTAGCCATCCTCCCCGCTTGCGAACTGATTTCTAGGAACAGGGATTCCTCTGTCAGGTCCTTAGCTCTGGCACACAAATCTCAATGTTCTTAGTGGCTCAGCGCTTTGGCGTGGAAAGTCATTAAAAGAAACTGACTTCACTGCGCTGAGGGGGTGCCTATGTACTACTCCCGATGTCATCACGGCGACTACGATGCCAACGATGCCCGCGGAGTCGATCAACAACACCTACCAAAGCGCAAGGGTATTGCTCGAAGAAAAATCTCCGGATCCAGTCGGATGCCTGGGGGAAATTCTAAGGCGAGGAATCTGCAACTAGAATAAGTCTCTACCAGATATTTCGCTATCGAAGGTAAGTAACTTGTACTTCACTTATGCTCCTGTTACCGTGCTGGGGCCGCAAAGAATTTCTCCCTGGTCCGGGTTCAATAACCACCAATGCGCAGGTGAGACACCATCACTATTCTCACCTATTGAGGTGGACTGAATCTTTGGAGTTGGTGAAAAGTGTTGTAGTCAGAATCATTCAATCACAAATGAATGACATTATACCATAAACAATTTTAAACACCATGAACAATTTAATACTAAATCAAACTTCACACGGAATAAAGTTTCAAAGCTTCATTACATTCCCAAAATAAATGTCACATATATTGTGCGCAAAACTAAGTTATAAACATACATGAAAACCATAAGCTGACCAAAGCATCTAAAAAGATTTAACCTACTAAACAACAATATTGTTAGACACTCCAAAAGAACAATATAAATTAACAACACCACAATATACACATTATTGTTAGATTTTGAAGCAAATGATGGTGACATCAGTAAATCATCAAAATACAGTTTTCACAATCAATTACAGATTTCAGGTTTCAGAGCTGGGCCATTTCTGTCACTAACACAAATTTAGACTTGCATGTGTGGGAACGGGCTAACATGTGGGCAAAAGCAAAAATAAAAGAAAGACAAAAATAATTTAAGACAACATCTAACTAGGGCAACTTACTATAAAAATTACCCTGGTGTAAATGCTTAACTGGAAACAAGAAACCACATTTAGGTATACCTCTTCTGATGGGACAGCATACAGCAATGACTCATCAAGCAGGAGGGTCATCTTCTTCCTGCACCAGTTGACAGCAGCATCCGGACAGTGCAGAACACGGGCTGCACATTGGACAGATCAGCAGTTCAGGATTAGTTGGGCTTATTAGTACTGAACCACATAACTGAATAGGGCAGTTAAGACTAAGATTAGAATACTCATCTGGGGACTTAAAGAAACAGAGTGTGACAACTGACTCAAACAGGGTTCTGAGCAGATTCGAGGCAGGAGAAGACTAGCTAGGACAGACATGAACAAAAACTAACAAGAACTAACTCTCTATTTCAAAAATTCCTCACAATTTAGAAATATGCATGATCCATTCGATTTGTCCTTTAGCGGGACACACTTCGACGTCAGATTCAGCATCCATGTTGATGGCACCATCGAATTTGCAACTATCCCAAATCTTCTCAGCAAAAATGCATTGTCATCTGAATGATTTAACACAATTCCGACAAAATATTACATTCTCTAATTATTTGTTAATTGAAAGTTTTCTCTCACAAAACTAAACCTGTTTTAAATAGGAATCATGAGTTTCCTGTTCTGTTCGACAGCTAGAAAAAATAATGCAACATTGTTAATTATGAAAAATGTTTCCTGCCTTCATTACAATAGGACATTCAACATCACATTAACAGCCTAGGAACAAAGTTAGGTCAGAGGGAACGGAATAAATAAGTGATTTCCCGTTACTGCTGCAAAATGAATCTTTCTGGCATAGTCAAGCCAAGAAGCCTTAATACATTCAATACATTAATAAACCTATTGCACACCTTACATTTCATATCAAATATGCAAAGCAAATTATTTACTTGCAAACATCATGTTAAAACTAATTTAAATGTGCATTTATTTTTCTGTCCACATGTAACTTGCATTAATAGGCTCCATTTAATTTAATATAAGTAAGATTAATTTATGGTAATTTAATATTTTCAATAACACTTTTATTATGAATTCACATTAGTACTTCATTTATATAAATGCAAAACTCTCATGTTAAAATGTAGTGTTTTAATACAAATGGTGGCCACATGGTTCATCATATTGTAAACGTGTACATTTTACAACTTGTGTTATTTTTTCCGTTAGGCTTTTAAATTTAGATTAATTAATCACATATGCTAACTTCTATGCCACTCATATATTTGTAAATCTTGATCCCTCTAAGGCCCTCCTCTGACAGCAATCTATGCCATCACAAAAGAACCTTTCTCATTTACAATGAGATAAAATCAAAATCTTGTAGATTGATAATGCATAGATCTAGGTTTGCGAGCATTGTCAATTCTCTTCATTGTCTGATAATACCTGTTTCTCATATTCTCCATCTCCATTTCTTGACTCTTCTGTTTATTCTTTACTCTTTGTTTTCTCTAGAAATTGTAAGCTTTGTAAAATCCAAGTGCACAAATCATGCACCCTGTCACAATCAATAAAGGTTTCAGGATCAGTTTCACAAAACCATTTCCCAAGTTTCCAAACCAAGATCCTACTTTAGAGAATCCTTCACCTATTGTTTCCCAAACATTTGTCCCTTTAAGGTCATTTAAGTCATTTTCCAGGCTTGTCAAATTAGATAAGTATCTCCTTAGGGAGTGCTGTTATCAGAAATGTAAGTGCAGCAGTGTTGTGACTTTAAAACTCAACAGACTCTGCCCTCTTTTGCTAAAAGAATGTCTAACGCAAGGTGATTCTGAAGAATCATAGACCTTGCCACAACGATTTCTGTGTCCATTAGGAGCATTGTATCTGAAAAATCAGTGGACATCTTATCTACAATCGTTGATAACTTCCTCATCTTTATGTCATTCAAGATCACACCCACTGATGGACTAAAAGCTCCAAAAATATCAACTGTAATCTCTAAACTACTTGCTCTTCTTTTAAATCTCATTTTAGGTCTCTCAATCCCTTCTGGATTGTCAATGTCGTTTTCAGGAAACCACTCCTAAATAGCATGTACCATAGCAGCCTTTTGGCAACTTGTAATAAGCGTTCTTACCACAAATGTAATAAACAGCAGGTAAAGCGGGGTCTTGTCCATTTAGCATAAAATCCCATGCACTCTTGAACAGGAACACAGGTCTGCATTCACTTGTTCCTACAAACTTGTTGTCAGCTTTTGTTTGCGGCGTGTATATACAAAGCTTCCCTACATGTTGCAAATCTAAAGCTAAGTGTCCTTGTGCATTAGGTGTGTTGTGAACTGTTTTCTTCTTGCTAACTATACCCTTATCTATCCATTCTTTCATTGCTTTTCTTCTATCATCTACTTGATTAATGAACTACTTTTCTACCTGTCTAAGAAGACATGCTAAATTATTTTGATGTGCATATGCTGTGCTAAAAGTCAGTGTAAGCTCAAGGAATCCTCCTACTATGTCTATGTTCCTAGCCTTTGCAATGCTGCTCAAATACTGATTAATGGGAACAAAAAAACAACTAAAACATAGTTAGAATAGAAGTACTGAATGTACTCTTGATTATACAAATGTGTTAATAGTAAAATACAACTAATGCCATATGTTGGTGATAAATTATGATATGTGAGCCCTTCTTATAGAGACAAATGAATTTGTGTACACATATATCAATCATGCACATTCATTATGTCCACTTACCCATACAGCAAAGTATAATAAACATTGGAAGATAAGTCTCCCTTTGTGTCATCTAAACGAAGCAATCCCTCATCCTTATAGAACTTATCCTGCTTGGATGTTGCCATTCTCCGCCCTGGAGTTGTTGTACTTTGCACCTCACCTTTCAATGGAGCACTCATCTCCACAATCAATAAAATACATGCAATCACACATGCTATTATTAAACCAATAGATACATATTTACATTTACTGTGTTTGCCCTGACCAGGGTTCATGGCTTCTGTAGAATCAGAGGAGAAAAGAAAAATATAAAGTCAAAAATGGACAGAAATCAAAAACAAAGCGGCTTTTTAAAGCCTTTTCACTATTCACAGCAGTTCTCGATCTTCAAAAATGTTCTTCAAGATTCATCTAAAAGCTCTAAAAATAATTTGAATGTTTGTTTTCAATAGAACACAGTCTGATGATCACTTACTGTCACTTCCAGAGTGTAATGTCTTTGTTGATCAATTGGCAAGGTTATTTAAAAACCCAATTCAAAGGCGATGACAAGTTCCAGAATGTTCAACTGAACTCTCACGCTAAAAAAAAAAGGTCATAAACTTGTATTCATTTGTGACAAGATAGATCCATTCAGGTGAAGAATATCTGAGACTTGGCATTCTTTTCCTTTTCGTTTTCCTTACAGCACCATCTTTATCTTCACTCTGATTTGACTCTTCCACTGCTTCTGTTATTGATGGACGTTTATCAGCAACCAGTGATATAAATTAACAACAACACAATATGCAGATTATTGTTAGATTTCAAAACAGATGATGGTGACATCAGTAAATCATCAAAATACAGTTTTCACAATCAAGTTCAGCTTTTAGGTTACAGGGCTGGGCCATTTCTGTCACTAATGCGAATTTAGACTTGCATGTGTGAGAACGGGCTAACACATGCCGGAAAAGGCAAAATTAAAAGAAAGACAAAAATAATTTAAGAAAACATCTAACTAGGGTAACTTACTATAAAAATTACGCTGGTGTAAGTGCCTAATTGGAAAGGAAGCAAGAAACCTAATTTGGTTATACCTCTCCTCATGGGACAGCCTTCAGCGATGATTCATAAAGCAGGACAGTCACCTTCTTCCGGCATCAGTCGACAGCAGCATCCTGACAGTGAAGAACAGGGACTGCACATAGGAAAGATCAGCAGATCAGGGTTAGTTGAGCTTATAAGTACTAAACCATATAACTGAATAGGGCGGTTAAAATTGTGTGACAACGGACTCAAACAGGGTTCTGAACACCTTCAAGGCAGGCGAAGACTAACTCGGACAGATCTCAGCAAGAATTAACAAGAACTAACTCTCTATTTCCAAAGATCCTCCTAAATTAGATATATGCACAATCCATTTGATTGGTCCTTCAGGTGGGTGCACTTCAGATGTCAGATTCAGCATCCAATCACTGTTGATGGCACCATCAAATTTGCAACTATTACAAATATTCTCAACAAAAATTAATTGTCATCTGAATGATTTCACACAATTCCAACAAAATATTACATTCTCTAGTTATTTGTTACTTAAAAGTTTTCTCTCACGAAACTAAACCTGTTTCCTGTCCTGTTCGACAGCTAGAACAAATAATGCAAAATTGTTAATTGTAAAACATCTTTCTTGCCTTCAATACACTAGGGCATTCAACAGCACATTAACAGCCTAGTAAAACAATTCAGATCAGTAGAAACAGAAAAACAAGTGATTTTCCGTTACTTTTGCAAAATGAATCTTTCAGGGCTAGTTGTGCTAAGAAGCCTTAATACATTCAATACATTAATAAACCTATTGCTCCCCATACAATTCATATCAGATATGCAAAGCAAATTATTTAATTGCAAACATTATTTGTAACATGTTAAAACTAATTTAAACTTGCATTTATTTTTCTGCACACATGCAACTTGCATTAATAGAATCAATTTAATTCAATATAAGTATGATTAATTCATATTCATTTAATATTTTCAATAACAATTTTAATATTAATTCACATTAGTACTTCATGTAATATGAATACAAAACTCTCATGTTAAAATTAATTGTTTTAATACGAATAAAGGCTTCATGGATCACCATAATTCAAACGTGCACATTTTACAACTCGTGTTATTTTCTGTTAGTCTTTTAAATGTGTGTTAATTAATCACCATATGCTGACTTCTATGCCATTAATGTATTAGTAAATCTTGATGTCTCTTACTCTCTTTTCCCCTCTGTCCTTCTTGCCCCCCCCCACCTCCCTCTGCTGGGAGAAAGGCAGCTGCATGCATGAGCAGTCCTGTGCACTGGCTGTTTTATGCAAAGTAGCTTTGAACCAAGGAATTTCCATCCACTTAAGCATAACCACTGCCTTTTGCCTAATCCGAAGACTGGGAACAGTGACATTGTCTCTCACCATAACCCCTCTTCTACTCAAAAATGCTGAAAAGGTTAATGCTGAAAACAAATAATTATTACACTGCCTTCATCGTTGCTGAAAATAAGCATTATAATTACCTTTCTTTGTGATATTTGTTTTAATCCAGTCTTTATTTCCTAATTTTCACATACTAACAGGCAGCCTTAAACACACACACATCCTTGTGTAAAGGACACCATCACACCTTGTCCCCAGACTAAGCAGACCATAAGTGAAAGGGAAGATACACTCTGCCTGCAAGTTAGACAAAAGATAAACGATTTTAGGCCATGAAAAAATTAAAAGGATTTGTTTTAAATATGTGTGCTTGGATTATAGAAGAACAAGTAGATGCTGCAGCAATCGCTTCCTGCAGTGTGTTGCATTTTATTTCCTATATTGACAAGAAAAGGCTAGTAACACAGACTATATGTAATGCAATGCATCACATCAGCAGGATTTTATGCAAAGGCTGACCATTTATGTAACCAACAATACATCCTGAGTTATTTTGGCATTAACAGTAGGTGTCAATTACTACCCAACTCAGTGTCACTCATCTTAACCCACGAAGAATGAACAATTGAGTTAGTCATGAAAAGATTCAGATTAATGTCTTGCTGACTGCATGCAGATGATTTCAGCAGCCTCCTACCCTCAGATAGCTATTTGCCAGGAGAGGAGTTAATGACATGCAGATTACATCAGGATATACACAAAAACAAGAATTAGAACTTGCTGTGCTGCCTTAATAGAATTCACCTATGTGAGCTATAGAGTGTATGTAGTGCAGTCCAGCCGGCACATTAACCTTATCAGGTCATTTACTAATATTACAATCTGTGGCACACAGGGCAGTCTACGTCCAGAGACGCTTACATGACTGCCAGTGCACAGTGTTTCCTAGCATTATACTAGGATTCCTGTTGACAAAGTGTAATACTCTCTTTCCTTTGTCTGAAAGACCTCTGTTCTGGCAGCCATTTGCAGGGCAAACTGTTAGGCACACCTGCAAGTCTGTGCACACCCAGCATTTCTCACAACCAGCCCTGCCCTTTTTGAGGCCAGCAGACTGGTTGCTGTGGTTATCTCCTACTCCTTTTCTCATGCAACAATGCAGATGGTCGTAACACAAACAACACTACACACTGCAGTGAGGAAAGTTCAGCAAGCAGTCCTGAGCCCAGACAGTGCAATACAATGTCAGCCCTGACCAGTGCTTTAAATGGGGAGGTACTGTCTGGTACAGAGTACCTGTACTTCTTTAATTTGAAGGGGAGCGCACCTGCACTTCTCAGCACTGCTGCAATACATTTAATTGGAGAGTACTGGCATTTCTCAGGAGCAAACAGGGACTCTGGGCCTGATTCTAACTTTGGAGGACGGTGTTAAACCGTCCCAAAAGTGGCGGATATACCACCTACCGTATTACGAGTTCCATAGGATATAATGGACTCGTAATACGGTAGGTGGTATATCCGCCACTTTTGGGACGGTTTAACACAGTCCTCCAAAGTTAGAATCAGGCCCTCTGTGTAGTAAGTACCTGCACTTCTCTACATTTAAAGCAGTGTCTGATCCCATACAGCAATGTGCAATGGCTGCCTTTTGCAATGGGATCCATGCTAGGACCCTGATTGCAAGCAGCCATGTGCACTGACATCCTCGCAGAAAGCAGTGAGCGCTGGCTGTCCTGGCTGGTACTGGACTGTGAGAGCCCTGTTCTGGTGCTAGCACTGGACAATAAGAAACCTGGAGGCAGCACACACACACACACACACACACACACTGTCTTTCTCTCTCTTCCTCTCTCTCTCATATATATGGCTTTTGGGCTTTTCAGACAAGTTAAGTGGTTGGCGCTTGAAAGTAGTGACACAAGTGGTGGGGGTGATGGGTGCTTCCACTTCCAAGCCTTAACCCCATGTAGCCTCTTATTATTGTAGCCCAGTTAGGTCTTTTGTGCATGTTCCTTTGTTTCAGAGTAGTGTTAATGTCTGTCTGTAAGAAATTGAGGGGGTGAAACCCTACTTGAGCAGTAATCACAATCTGTGTCAGGGTGAAACGTAAGCATACCCCAAATTATCCTGTGGCTCAACCTGCTGGTAGCTTTGCACAAAAACTGTCAAGCTTAACGTGGAGGAAATGTGTATAGTATTTATGCAGCCATTTAAACAATAATAAAGTGAATATACAATACAAGAAAATTCCAAAACCAATTTAGAAAGATAGAGCAAAATGTAATCAATTATTTGAGAATAAAACAACAAAAATCTAATCAGTAGAGCTGGAGAAATGCAATGTTAAAGCTTTCAATAAAAATGAGTGCCTAGAAGCACAAAGACCCAACTGTGGTTATCTGGGTGCACTAGACTAGTACAAAGTCAGAAGTTCAGGCCAACCGTGATGGAGTGGGGGCCTGGTCAAAGGGCCAAGTTAGGTCCACTGAACAAAGTACTTTAAATTCTCTTTTGCTAGCAATGCAAGATCCCACGACGAGGATGCGTCACGCAGCTGCAGTTCCTAGGAAGCTGCAGGGCTCAAATGCAGAGTCCTACTTAGTCTTTAACTATGCTGTCGGCAAGAGGCTTGCATTGTGGTGTCATGCATCTGGGATGCGTTGTGCAGTGGCGGTTCTGAAGCAGAGGTGCAAGGAAATGTGTTGCACTGCATCTGTTCTGCCCACAGGAACTGCTGGACTGGCAGAACAACTTCAGCCCACTTTCAAGGATCCAGGACTGGGATAGCACCACTTGGGTGTAGGTCTCACAGCCGACAGAGTCCAGGTGCTGGGTTCAAGGATGTTAGAGCCAGTTCTGCCCCTGAGACTCTGAACAGGAAGCCAGCCAACTAGCCCTTGCAGTCCTTCTTGTGGTCCTATGCTCAAGATGCAGGTCTAGTACTTCTCACTCAGGCAGCAGGGACACATTACTAGAGACTTATAAGTAAATTAAATGTGCTGATTGGGTGTAAGCCAATGTTAACATGTTTAAAGGAGAGAACACAAGCACTTTAAACCTGGTTAGCAGTGGTTAAATGTGCAGAGTCCTGAAGCCAGCAAAAATGAAGTCCCAGGAGGGTGGGAGGCAAAACGTTGGTAAACATTGGAGGAAACCAAGCCAATAATGTCAGGTCCAACACTGTCCAGAGGCAGTCACATCTGCATTTGAAAATATATTGCTGCCCTTTACACCACTGGACTGCTTAATCCTTGTACTGCCTCCAAGAAAAAAAGGCAAACATCAAAAACTGAGTGTTATTTTGTTTTTAACATGGCTGCCAAGTTGCTGGATAAATTGTGCCAACTGTAGCCCGTCCTTAGTGGCGTAACACAATGATGACCCCCATTTAACATGGCTGCCAAGTTGCTGGATAAATTGTGCCAACTGTAGCCCGTCCTTAGTGGCGTAACACAATGATGACCCCCATTTAACATGGCTGCCAAGTTGCTGGATAAATTGTGCCAACTGTAGCCCGTCCTTAGTGGCGTAACACAATGATGACCCCTCACCCCCCCTGCAGAACGTGATGAGGGGCCCATGGTACTCCAATATCTCACAAATATTCATTGGCCTTGGACTGAATGTGGGCCCCCTTGGAGGGATGGGTTCCTCCCTGCACCGCATGGGCCTGCATTACTCCCCTGCCAGTTCTGAGTTTTCAGTTTCATCACATTGCTTTCTGGATCTTTTAGTTTAGTTTTTAACACTGTCAACGCAGGCTCAAAAACCCCTCCATGCAAAATAGTATTGGCTAACAAGCCAGTATAGGTGGCAGGTGTCCTAAGTAATGTAATAATGTGACAGTTATGTTTTAAGGTTTTATAAAGTGAGAGGGCTAATTTTCAATTGCAAAGAAAAGGAAAACATTGATCACATATTTTGTAAAAGTTTTTCCTTTCATTTGTATCATGTATTTACAGGAACATTGACAATAACAATAATTTTGGACTTGTTTTTTATGGTAAAAAGGATTATAACAATCTGCATTAGTAAACAATGTAAGTACAGCATGGGCCACAGTAGTACTCCTGTCCTCTCCTCTGCCTCATAAAGTGTCCTCTCACACACACCTTCCTTCTTAAATGTGTACTAATCTCATCTTTCTCTTACTGTGCATGCCCCATCTCTCTTCATCCTCTGACACCCTGCTCTTTCTCCCACACTCTCTCTCTCTGTTCCCTAACTGACCATAGTCCCACACACACACTACTATATCCCTAGTATCCCACTATCCTCTCACAGTGCTTCCTGTCACGTATCCCGTAGTTTCAGCTTCCTTTCACATCCTTCACTCTAGGATACTCCTCATGGTCCCACATACTCCTCTTATTAAACCACGCTCACACATGCACTATAACACACGGCTCTGTCAAGGAAATTCTCCCAGCACACGCAAATTTCTGGGCCTCAGTGGCATTTCACCTCCTGCACCATTGATTGACAGGTGTGAGATGGATTTAGAGAACTATGTAATGATTTTTGATCAACTTTTTTTTTAATCCTACCTATCCATATTCAAGTCTGGCTTGACAACACAGCTCTAGGCAGACATTATGTGATCAATAAAAAATATATTTCAGAGTACTACTGAGAGAGGGGCTTAGGCTCCACCCACATTGTGGGTCTCTGAGAAAAGGATTTGATTGGGCCTAAGTTGTGTACTTCCACTGAAAACTGTGCTGTATTGCACTTTTTGGCTTGTGGTAAAGCTTATTCTCAATACAGCAGGACTGATTTGGTTATGATGGCAAGCCATTGATAGTGCCTCTAGGTCTTGTATGTTGATTATGAAATGTTATAATAAATGCATGATGCATTCAGTGTGAAAAGCATATGTTAACATCAATCAATTTAAGAATGTTTTGTTACTAACCTTTGTGATTTTATATCTGTGTGCCTGATGGTAGCTTGTTAAAGCTTACACTATTTATAAATAGCCTGGGTTGTCTATGTGATAAGCTATAGGCCTGATTGGTGTACGGAAAAAAGTTTTGTCTGATGCCTTAGATCTGATCCACTTATTATGAAAAGTTATAACAAAGGCAGTAGGCCTAGCTTTTTTTATTGTGAAAAACATTTATTAAGCCAGTAGGCCTGTAACAGTGAGTTATCACCACATTATATTACAGAGTATTGACAGGTATTTGGTAATGATTATTGTTAGGCCCTGTGGAGAGTGGTTGTATATTGTTTGGCAAACTCTATTTCTCTACGTACTTATAAATGTATGCATGATACTTTCCATTTCATGCACACTTTAATAGGCCTGTGATGCTTATTGAGTCAAGCCAATGGTAAAGGCAATAGGCCTTGTTGGTTCATGAAGAAAAGTTATGCCAGATTTCATAGGGTTAATCTGTTTATTATCAGATGTTATCGTGACTTTCATGTGATAAAGGCAATAGGATTTTAAGGATGGATTATTATTACACCATGCTAAAGCCCCCAGGCAGGTATTTTGTTACATGGAATGTCACCGATTACCATAGCAGGCAAGTGTTTTGGTGTTGTGAACCACTCAAACAAATCGTGGGGATAGAAGATCTGCACTATGATAGTCTTTTATTGGGCTTTCTTAGGAAGGATTGTATATTGTTTAGACAACTGTAATTTTGTGCATATTTGTAATTCTGACATGCATACACATGATGGTTGCTTTGTGGGAAAGCTTATTCCCAACACAGCAGGTCTGAGTTGATTATGGCGACAAGCTAATAATAAAAGAAATAAGCCTTTGTTTGAGAAAATAAAGCCAATAGACAACTATTTTGTTAGATGGACTATCACAAATTACTGTAGTAGGTATGAGTTTTGCAATTTGTTACCCTTTCTCACTGTCGGGCAACAGAAGATTTGAACTAAAGCCCTATTCAGAGATATTGTATTTTGCGTTGCCAACTGTAATTTTGTATACTTTTATACTTTTATAACTGCATGCTGATGGTTGTCTTGTTAAACGCTTTAAGCTCAGTATAGGAGGCCTGTGTTGGTTATAGTGATAAACCAGCAGCTATTGGCTGAAAAAGCATTCAGATGCCTTAGGTGTGATCCGATTATTGTGAACATTTACAACAAAGGCAGTAGACCATTATTCGATAAATAACACTTATTTTAAAGTCAATAGGCCTTTATGGGTGTGTCGTTTGTGAACTATATTAAAACACCCAGTCAGGTACTTTGTTACTTCAAATCTTACAGAATACCTTTATAGGGAAGGATTTTGGTGTTCGATACCCTCTTTGACAACTCCTAGGGGCAGAACATTTGATGTGTAATAATTCTTGCCAAAATCTCTTCGGGAGGTTTGAAAGGTTTAGTTCTCTCCCAGGATCTTGTAATCAAAAACAAAAATCCTTAACTAATGCATACAGCCATTTACATAAATATGTACATGTAGATATGTAGAGGGATTTTGGGTCATGCTCTCTTCAGCAACTGGTCTGCTTTCATCCATGACAGCTTACTACATGGGGTACCGGTGCAGCCTACATCAGTCACTGACACTCTGAGAATGATGGATTTTTCTGATCACATGTGCATGTACACCTGGAATGTTTCAGGGCTGGTTGGCCAAACAACTAGTTTTCAATTTTCCCTTTCATGACTTTGCTTCTCTTTTCATGTTTGCTTAAAAGCATACTACAGCTCGACAGCAGTGCTGTTGGGCTGCTTGCTTGCTGCTCATTATATCTGTAGTGCTCCGCATCCTGTGTGATCACTTCTTGTAAACCAGACAGCCGTTATAGAATGTTATTGCCAAAATTAATAACTTGTATTACCATTCTGAGAGGTTCAGTTGCAAATGTAGTGGCTATGCTGAAACTTAACTATGACTATGTAGAAAACCACAGCAAGATGGACACCCACTGCATGTTTAGTTTCATCATGGCGTGGATAATCCTCCTGTATTTAGCAGCATGTTTTCTTGTTTCTACTGTATTTTAAAAAAAAATCATGCATGATGTTGAGTTTCTGTGTGTTTTATTGTGCTTGTATCGGAGGGTGAATGCAGGAATGTGGCAGTAGGTGGATGAATGGTGGCACAAACGCCTAGGTTAATGACAGAGTGCATGTATGATGACCTATTTAGTGCCTAAAGTCATCAATTATACATTAGTCACTTTCATTCATACGCCAGGCTTTTTTGGCATTATTATGCTTGTTTTCTGCTGGAAATGTGACTAGGTGGAGCGCTTTCTCTTTTGTAGTGGCGAGGCACCATCTAGTGGAGAAATAGTTTTCATTTGTTAACTGCGGCAACCGTGGCTGAGCCTGTGTGATAGCGACCTTAGAGGCACTTTTGTCACACATAATGTTCCACTCTTTTGTTCTTTCTCTCCTTTTCTCTATCTCTCACACACAATCGAGTGCGCTCGAAACTGTGCTTTCACATATCACCCCTGGGCATCGCCAGCCTGTCAGAAATCGCAGTTCTTTCAACAACATTCTTTAGTAACAATTTCACCATGCAGGTCCTCCTGGCCTGCTCCCCCCTCGACATCCGGCTGCCTCCGTCTAGCGCCCTGAGCTCTGGCATAGCCCGGCAGTATACCTACTGAAAGTGCTACTGACTAACATAGCGCATAGCGGCAGCCCTCCCAAAGCAGTTGTTCACCGTGCTAGTAGCTCTTTGGCCATTTTGCTGTTTCTGCTGTTTTACTCCTGTATGCCGCTGTCTGTTGCCTGTGCCTGATGTCCTGTTGCCCCACTCCTGTAGTTAATGGTTTCCTCTGTCTCTGTGTCCTGTATCCTTGTGGCTACGTCCTCATCAGCCCCGTGTTGCCCAATGTTTTCCCACCCTGACGGTAGCCCAACCACTGTCACCTAGCGCCTCTCCCTCCTCAGGACCTACTTAATATTGGCTGCAGTGCAGCAGCTCAGTGGGCGTATGCAGTGGGCACGCCACTGGCACGCTGAAGGTGGCGCCAAAGGCAAGCCCAAATGCACTCATCCATGCCTAGACCACACCCAACACCAGGAACCCTGTCTTTCCTACCATCCGCAGATACACAGCCTCCGAACTCCGTCCGCAGATACACAGCCTCCGAACATCAACCACAGATACACAGCCTCCTAACTCCATCCGCAGATACACAGCCTCCGAACTCCAACCACAGATACACAGCCTCCGAACTCCATCCGCAGCTACACAGCCTCCGAACTCCAACCACAGATACACAGCCTCCTAACTCCATCCGCAGATACACAGCCTCCGAACTCCATCCACAGATACACAGCCTCCGAACTCCATCCGCAGATACACAGCCTCCGAACTCCAACCGCAGATACACAGCCTCCGAACTCCATCCGCAGATACACAGCCTCCGAACTCCAGTACCAGGCCACCCAGGAATCGAGGAGACAACTACTGCAGTGCGTCCCCCCAGATCATGGTAGGACTGTTTGCCTGCCACTGATTTCAACATCAAAGCCACCGCCGGCCGCACACAAACATCCGCCCATCCTGAGGAACAACTCCTATGCTTAATGCGCAATGCCAGATCCCTTGCAAACACGCCACGGAAATATAGGACACCATGTCCACCCTCAAACCAGACCTGATGTTCATCACCGAGACATGACTCTCCTCCGCATCAGCTCCTGACATCAGCTGTGCAACCCCTCAAAGCTACAAACTGATTTACAGAGACCACCACAACCAGCATGGAGAAGGCATCACCATCAACCACAAGGATAACCTTCTATTCACCACCGTCAAGGATGACATATCCCCCATAATGTAACACCTTAACTTCCTAATTCTGATGCCAAAACCACCATCAGAGGAACCCTCACTTACGAGCCCCTAGGTCCCTGCCCCACATTCTGCAAAGCTATCACAGAGTTCATCTACCCCTTGGCCATCGACTCCAGGCACTACGTTTTCCTGGGGGACCTTCATTTCCACCCCGACAACCACAATGACGGCAACTTCACCAACTTCCAGGACAACTGAGGCAACATCGGACTGAAACAACTAGTCATCAGCCCCACTCACAAAGCATGACATACCCTGGACCCCATTTTTACAACCAGCAACAGGATCAAATTTTTCCACACGATGGAGATAACATGGATCCGACCACCACCTCTTACACTTTTACATAACAAGCACATCAGAAGCCTCAACCACACCACCTGCCACCCTCTCCAGAGGTGGGGAAAAACCATTGACACCCAATGGACCACTGCTCTCAACTCCAGCAGACCCAACCCCTCCAGCAGTCTCGAGCAAAATGCCAGCAAATTCACACCAACCACAGCACCGGACTGCCCTGATTACTGCAACAGATGACATCAGAATCCTCCACAACTACAGAGAAAAAGTAGCCCTAATCCTCCTCAACCTCTCAGCGACGTTCTGACACGTCTCCTATCACAACTTCATCACCAGACTGCACCACATTGGTATCAGAAACAATGCCCTCAAGTGGATCCACTCCTTCCTAGGAGGGCGCAACCAGAGAATCTGCCTACCTCCTTTTACCTCAGAGCCAAAGAACATCATCTACAGCATCCCCTGTGGTCCTCACTAAGGCCCAACCTCTCCAACACCTACATGACACGATTAGCTGAGATTATCCACACCCACGGACTCAACATCGTTTCATACACTGACAACATGCAACTCATCCGAGGACCACGCCACCCCCAAAGAAAATTTCAGCAATGCCATGACCAACGTTGCCAAGTGCATGAGATCCAACTGCTGCTGAACCTGAACACGTACAAGACAGAAGTGATCCATGTCAGAACCAATATCTCCCCCTGGGATGACACCTGGTGACCCACTGCGCTCGGGCAAGCCCCTGCCCCGACAGACCACGCAAGCAACCTCAGCATTATCATCAACAGCCAACACACCTTCATGTGACAGATCAATACAGTTGCTCCCGCCTGTTTCTTCAGCTTTCGTATTTTACGCAGGTTTTTCAGATGGGTTCCCGTCAATGCCAGAAAAATGATAACACAAGCCCTTGTCACCAGCAGATTAGAATATAGAAATGCTCTCTGCATTGGAGTCACCACCCAGCTCCTCAGCCGCCTTCAAGCTATTCAGAACTCTGTAGCTATACTCATCCTAGACCTCCCCAAACGGACCTGCATCACCGCTCACCTTCGTAACCTCCACTGGTGACCCGTGCACAAAAGTGCAAGTTCAAGATTCTGACTCTTGTGTATAAATCCCTTCACAACATCACACCCAAACACATCAACCACCGGCTCTCCTTCCAACAATCCGTCAGAGAACTCAATCAACATCCCTTGCACCCATCCCAGGTGTCCACCGAAGCCACTGTGGGGTTGTTCCTTCTCCTACCTCTCCGCCAAGGCTTGGAATGCCCTCCGCCTCCAACTGCAAACAGCACACACCATGCCAGACTTCAGAAAAAAACTCAGGACCTGGCTCTTCGACAAAAGGTCTCCGGCACCCAGCGTCAACCCTCAGCTCCGGGATACCCCCCGGGTGACATGCCGCGCTCTACAAATACCAAATATTTGATTGATTGATTGAACAAGATGCTGCTGTTTCTGGGTGAAAAGTAACCATCTAGGGAACAGAAACAGTATACAGTGAATCGAGGGCCCCCTCAGTGAGAGCCCTGTTGTCACAGAATCTAATATATCCGCAGCCCATAGATAGAGCTGAGTACAATTTGTGCAACCAGACCAGCAGTTTTGCTCAGCATACACAGTGACATTTAAAGAGTGACATTATTACCTCGTCTCTATGAGCGTGCCACTCACATTGCAAACGTCTTCATACAAAACTGTTACAATTTTTGATGGACCGAGAATGACTATTTAACTTGGCTAGGGAAGCTAGGACTAATTCAGAGCTAGAATTGTGTTCATACAGCCTATGAACCTACGTTTCCCACTCGTTCATGTCCCTTTGTACATGCGTGGAGGTTTGTAATGTACACAACAGGTTGTGTGTGACACGGCAGAGAAATGAGTTGAGACAAATCTGGTGTTTGCGCCAGAGGACTGATGCGGTTGAGTGTTGTATAGTTAGCTACACTTTTGTCATTGCAGCATGAGGGTAAACATACTGTACTATGCTAGTTACTTCAAGAAAGGGTGTTCCTAAAAAAGCGGCATCTCTGCCAGACTGTTGGCATAGGTGAACTCGTCAACTTTCATCTCATTATTGAAGCATTCAACAGCTAAAGTGGTAATAATGATGAAAAGTTTGACTCGACATTATTGATGCTGCAAAAGCGGCATGTATTGTAATACAGTCAGAATTTTCTTTAAAATTGTTTGGTCAAGGAAATTCGGACACAAATAAAAAAAATCAATACTAGTTGTTGCATTTATATGCCCTATTGTTGTAGAACCACATCATTCAAAAACAAGGTGCCAAAATAATCAGATGTTTGATTGCTCAGTGGGAAGACCCCCAAAGTTTTAGTGGTATTACTGTGAAGCAGTATTTTAGGTTACTTAACACAAGAACACCTAGGGCCAGATTTACAAGGCACAAGCACCTCTTAGCGCCACCCTAGCATAATTTGTTTACGCTAATATGGCGTTAAGGAGGCAATCCTCCTTACAAAGTGGTGCAAGGCTTGCATTGCCCCACTTTACGCCCGCTTGCGCCACATTATGCCTGCACCAGGCATAACGTATGCAAGAGGGAATTCCCCAGCAGTGAGGCTTATAAAAGTGGTGCCGTAAAATTTACAATATTTCACTGTGCCATTTATAGCGTCATTTTTCTTGGCTGCTTAGTGCAGGCATTAAAATGAATTGCCCATTACTTTCAAAGGGCCTCCCTTTACTTTGCAGGATTAGCGTCACAATTTATTGCGCTAATCCTGCAAAGTACCATAATAGCATCATAAATTGTGAAGCTATTGTCCTAATGTGTGCCGTATTGTAAATATGGCACACACATGGTGTCGTTAGGGAGGTGAGGGGGCACAAGAAAAGTGGCACATCACAGCTGATGTGCCACTTTCTTGCAAATCTGGCCCCTAGTGTATAAGGTGGCAGCTTGTAAGATCTCCCTACATGAGAAACACAGTTGGCCTTGTTTCACCTTAAGTGATCATGCTTTGTCAGAGCATCACTACTTAATTGAGGTACATAAAAACATCTCCCATGATGTAAAACTCCTGATAGGGAGGTGCATCCGATTAGGTCGTCTCGTAGTTGAATGGAAACCCCTGGAGTTCTGGAATCAGTCCATATGGAAAAGTGTCTCCTAAAAAGGCAAATTGTCTTGTAAAGGAGGATCATGCATCCAACTTGGTTCTTGTAAGTGGTTGTTAAAATGGCTCTTTTTGCACAGGCTCCAGTGACCTTGGACCATCAGGTGAGGCAGTCTTTTTGACTGTGGACTCAAGGCTGGTTCTAAAACTCTAGTGGGCCATATGTGGCTGCTCCTAGGACAATTACTTAAACGATTGTATAGTTTCTTCACCTATCTTACCTAGAGGTTATCGGAGAGTGGCTTCTGATACAAAAAATACTTTGGATCCCACAGCAGGCAAACTCCAACATGGCTGTTGTCTAACCACTTTGGCTGAGTCCTCTTTAAAGCTACAACAGAACCAACTGGTACCACTCCAGCAGGCTCTTCACAGACCAAGGAACAAGTGGTTGGAAAGAGCTAGTGCCAGGAGAGATATTCATAAGTAAATGGAGAACTCAGCCAGCTGATGCCAGCTCTTTCCATCAGTCTCATGTCTAATCACCCTGCAGCCTGAGCTGAGTCACATGGTTATTTACATGTATGAGCGGACAGCTTTGTAGCCTTGTATATAGAATTACTGCCTCTTTAAAAAGAATAATATTTATATTATCTCATCTCTTAAAAAATAAACTGTCAAAATCTACCTTTGAATTAGTGGGTTGTATGTATGCCATATACCCTTTGAAAGTTGACACCATTAGCTACCCCTTGGCCAGTTTAAGGAAAAAATAGAAGTGAATAGGCCAGACGCCCAGTTCTCTTGATAAATCTCCGTAGGTCCACAAGGCACTTTCAGGTGTGGGGAAAAAGTATACTAATTTACCCCATAACTTACACACATGCAACTGGTCTGAGATAAATAATACAAATCACTTTTTATATGTTACTTTTTAATATTTGGCACATCCCACTGTTAGCATTAGTCAAGTTAGTAATTAAGCCTCTAATTTCTTTACTATTATCAGAGATATACGAACAACAAAGCCTAGAATTAATCATTCTACAGACTCCACTATCCTTCGCTAAAAGAATGTCTAAAGAAAGACGATTTTGAAGAGTCATTGTTCAATCAGCAGCTAAATCAGTATCTATCAGGAGTATGGCTCCTGAAAAATTTGTCAGCATGTTATCCACAAAAGTAGACAACTTTCAAATCTTTAGCGAATTCAGAATGACTCCTACTGAAGGAATCACTGCTCCAAATATATCCCCCACTATACCAGAAGAGGACTCCCTCCTCTGTCTCATACGATGTTATTCAGTCACTTTCGGAAACTTTTTCAAATCATCCATTTGATAAATCTTTGGGAAAACTATCACCAAATACCATGTCCCATACCATCCTCTTGGAAGACGGTAATAAGCATTAAGACCACAAATATAGTAAATTCCGGGAATTGACGGGTCCTGTCCATTCAACACAAACGTCCATTTACTTTGAAACAAAAACACATGATTACATTCACTCGTTCCCACAAATAAAGTGTCAGTGCGTGATTTAGGTCTATAAATACAAAGTTTCCCTACATGGTGCGCATCTAAAGCTAATTTCCCTTGCATTTTAATTTCACTTTAAGCATAATCATTCCTGTAAGTCCTTTTCTCTAAGCCTTTTCCTAATTTCTCCTTTACTGCCTTTCTCCTGTCGTCTGTGTGATCTAAGAAGCTTTTCTCTAAAGGTATAAGCAAGCATGTCAGGCTATTTCTATGTGCATAAGCTGTGCCAAACATCAATGTAGGTTCAAAGAACCCTCTAACTATTACTATATCATTATCCTTAGCTACTCTACTCCAATACCTAATTATAGGAACAAATAAAAACACAACATCATAACTCGAGTAAAAGTACTGTATATACTCCTGGTTATAAAATCTTGTAAGTAGCAGACTACAACTTATTCCGTAAGTTAGTGGCAAAATATGGTAGGTAACTTCTTCCTTGACTGATGAAGGAATGTGCATACACACATAACAATTCCTCGCATCCATTGTCTCAACATAATTACTCAGCAAGCGATAGAAGACATTAGAAGAAAGTTCTCCCTGTGCATTAGTATCTCCATGCAAATATTTCTCATCTAACCTAAACTTTTCTATTGCCATTAGTGCAGTAGTCATCTGTTGACTAATGTTACTCATGATCTGTAAAGAATCAGAAAACAGAAGAAAATTTAGAAAAACTTGCAGCAAAATCAAAAATAGGCAATTCTTCTTTCAGCCGTTATTTACTGCTCTCAGCCTAACTTTCAGGATCCCTCGGCAAAATCGGTTAGCAGCTTTGTCAAAATCAGGTTTCAAAAGTCAAATCAGGTTATCAATGTCTCTTCCGGCTACTTTCAACAGTCTCTTTCTCAAAAACATCTCTCAGATTGTTTCAACAGTTCAGTCCATCAGCTTCCTTCAAGTGCCAAAATACTGACCTAGAATTTCTCTATCAAAACAACAAGACAAAAACTCTTGTTGCCATTCACTTGTAGTTGCCTACGCCCATCCAGGACCTGCGTACCTCCAACTTGCTATTCTCTTTCTTTTCAATTTTCGATCACCATTCAGTTCTCCTTCACTTAGATCTTCTCTCCTTGTGGTATCTACTTCTTCCTTGATTGTTGTCTCAGTAACCACTTATTTTCCCCTTTCTATCTGCGACTCTGGCCACTTATCTCCTTTCAGTGGACCTTTTGTCAATGTTCTCTTCAGAGTCAAACTTGAATCTTCTTCTTGTTCTGCGGTGTTTTCTCTTGACGGACCTGCAATCGGTGCAGAAGGAGTTAAATCACAGTGACTTTGATCCACCTCAACTCCTTTCCCCTCTGGGTTTGGCAATTGCCCTGTTTGTCTCTCAAGATCGTCTGCTTCTGGGAAAGCCCTCCTCCAACTAGGCTCTCCTGCTGCCTCAATTGAGATAGGCTCTCTGTCACCCTCCTGGAGATCTTCTCCTTCGTCTCTCCCAGGAGTGACTGAACCGTCCTCAATGGGCTCAGATCCGGTCTCAGTTCCCCTTTGTTCTCTTTCCGGCCCTGAGACTTGTCTCGCTGTTGTTGGTACTCTCAACAACTCTTCTTCTTCATGATCCATTGGACATGCCACTTTCTTCGTGTGACTTGCATAAATCCAGTTTGGAATTCCAGCACACTTCACAGCCGTAGTAGTTGTCAGAATAACCTGATAAGGTCCCTTCCAACGAGGCTCCAAACATGTTTTCCTCACGTGTTTCCGGACCACAACTCAGTCTCCAGCTCTCAGGTTGTGCCCTGGGTCATGGTTTGATGGCAGTGTGGTGGCTTCCACCTGCTGTGAGAAAGAGCAAACTACATCCGCCTGACCATTGCAGTAGTCCAAAACTATATTATTATCTTTTATGTTGACAAGTGCATTTGCAGGCACCGCTGGCAACCTCATTGCTCTGCCCATGAGGATCTCATGTGGTGACAATCCTGTCTTTCTGTCAGATGTGTTTCTCATTGACATCAACACTAATGGCAATGCGTCAGGCCATTTCAAATTCGTGGACGCACACATCTTTGCAACTCTTGACTTCAAGGTACCATTCCTCTGTTACACTAGTTCTGATGCTTCAGGGTGGTAACTACAATGCAACTTCTGCTTAATGTTCAATGCTGCACACAGTAATTTAATTACTTCATTGTTAAAGTGACTTCCCCTATCTGATTCAAAAGAGATCAGAAACCCGAAACACAGTATCAGTTCCCTAAGCAGTAGTTTTGTTACTGTGAGACTATCATTCCTTCGTGTAGGGTAAGCTTCAATCCAGTGACTAAAGATACAAACAATCACCAACACATATCTCAAGCCTCCACACACAGGCATCTCAATAAAATCCATCTGCAATCTGCTGAATGGACCTCCCGCTCTTCCAATGTGGCTCAAATTAACCACTGTCCCTTTTCCTGCATTTAGTTGTTGGCAAATGACACAACAATGTCAAACTGCTTCAGCAACTAGTCTAAACTTTGGGTTGAACCAATCATGGTTGAACAATCAAATCATTGCATCCCTCTCAATATGTGCTTGACCATGATAGTACCTCGCCATTTGAAACAACAGGCTATTTTGGCAAAACCAATTTACCCTCTTCTGAAACCCACAGTTCATCTTGTCTTTGTACACACTTCATTTTGCTCCATGACCAATTTTCCTCCCTGTCAGCATTATTCTGCAACATTTTCAATCACTTCAAGGGGTCAATTACTTTCAATGCATAGCTTGTACATGTTTCATCTTCTTCAGATAACAGTTCCCATTTGTCTTTGAATGATAGACACTTCAATGTGCAAAACCTTGCGACTTGATCCACATATCCATTTCCCAATGACACAAAGTCCTGCGGCTTCAGATGTGCACTGCATTTCACCACGGCAAACTTTTCAGGCATTTGAATAGCATGTAACAAATCTTTAATTCACTCACCATTTCTCACTGTTGAACCAGAAGAGGTCATGAAACCTCTCTAAGACCATAACTGGCCAAATCATGGCCTATTCCAAATCTATACTGGCTATTCGTATAGATTGTAACTTTCAGCTGAGCAGAAACATGGCATGCTCTAGTAAGGACTACCAGTAGTTGTGCACACAGCATATCCTGCTCTCAGTGTCCCTGCATTATCTCTCAGACAAGAACCATCAACAAAGATAATTTGATAATTTTTTTCCAATCGAGTATCTCTAAAGACAGATCTCGGTTTTGTACACAAGTCAGTTACTTCAAGACAATCATGCTCAACATCTTCTACTTGCTCAATTTTGACATTTTCATTTGGAAGTAAGGTTGCCGGCTTCAGCACTGTACATCTTTTCAATGACTCATTTGGTGACCCTAGAATACTCGTTTCATATCTGGTCAACCTTGCACCAGTCAAATATTGGGTTTTCCTCCTTGTAAGTAGAATCTCAATAGAGTGAGGGACCATTGCAGTCAGGTGATGTCTCATCACAATGCCTTCACACTGTGTAAGGCTCTGACCAACTGCTGTAACTGCATGCAAATAACCCGGTAAGGCTGCTGCAACTGGGACCAAAATAGCTGAAAAATATGCTACTGGGCGATTTGCACCTCCATGGGCCTGTGTCAAGAAAGACAAAGAACATGCATCACGCTCATGACAAAACAATGAGAAAGGTTTTGTGTAATCGGGCATACCAAACACTGGAGGCTTGCACAGACTCTCTCTCAGTTCAGTGAATGCTTTCATTCCAGCCTGGTCTAACACTATGGGATCAGTGACTTCCTTATGAGTCAGTTTCTGCAATGGTCTTGAAAAGACTGAAAAATTTGGAATCCATTGGCGACAATAGCCTACCATCCCTGAAAACATCCTGACATCTCTCTGTGTGGTTGGGGGATTTATCTGCAATATGGTTGTAATCCTCTCTCTGGATATCTTTCTTGAACCCTTCTCAATCTGATGACCCAAATATTTCACTACTTTCTGACAGTACTGCAATTTCAGCGGAGACACTTTGTGACCATTCTTTCCCAAATGGCTAAACAGGGCAATGGTATCATACTTGCACTCGTCCCTTGTTTTGGGCGCAATCAGTAAGTCATCAATGTACTGCACCAAGGTCAATTGGAAAGGCAATCCCAACGACTCCAACTTATTTTTCAAGATCTGATTAAATATGGAAGGTGACTCTGAAAATCCTTGAGGAATTCTGCACCAGCAATAAACTCGATCTAGAAATTTGAAACAAAAGAGAAATCGACTATCCTCATGAAGAGGAACTTTGTGAACATTCTTTCCCATATGGCTCAACAGGGCAATGGTATCATACTTGCACTCGTCCCTTGTTTTGGACACAATCAGCAAGTCATCAATGTACTGCACCAAGGTCGATTAGAAGGGCAATCCCAACGACTCCAAATTATTTTTCAAGATCTGATTAAATATGGAAGGTGACTCTGAAAGTCCTTGAGGAATTCTGCACCAGCAATAAACTTGATCCAGAAATTTGAAACAAAAGAGAAATTGACTATCTTCATGAAGAGGCACAGAAAAGAATGCTTGTGACAAATCAATGACAGTGAACCACTCAGCATCGCTTGGAATCTGAAACATTATCACAGCTGGATTTGGCACCACGGGACAACATTTGACTGCAATCTCATTTACTTTTCTCAAATCCTGAACAATTCGAACTTTCCCGCAGGGCTTTTGCAAACCCATTATTGGTGAATTACATGGACTGCTCAATACGTCTTTCAGAACCCCTTGCTTTACAAACTCTGCAATTATCTGGGCAACTGTCATAAGAACATTTTGTGGCATGTGGTACTGCAGAAGTTCAGGGAAAACTGCATTCGGCTTCACAGAAACTTTAACTGGCTCAGCTCCCTTTATCAAACCTACTTCTTTTCCTTTCAAGTCCCACACTTTCTCCTTTACCGTTCCCTGCAAATCAGGAACCTCGTTCACTGTGAACATTGGGAAGAATTCAATCAGCGGGTACTCCTCACTTGCAGTTTCACCCTCTACCCGGGGGGCTTGGTCACCTTCATCATCACTATTCGTCTGTATTTCAATTCCCTCATTTGAACAAGTAATCGAACACTTTGTTTTACACAGCAAGTCTCTTCCCAGTAGGGATACCGGACTTGAATTGCAGACTACAAATTTGTGCAATCCCTGAAAGTTGCCAATCTCAACTTGAACTGGATCTGTAATCGGGTTTGTCAAATACTGGTTTGCTACTCCCACAACCTGAACTGTTGTACCTGAAAGGGGCAAATTTGGAACTTCTGCACTTCTCACAGTAGAGTGTGTAGCTCCTGTGTCAACCAAGAATGAAACTCTGTGACCCATAACCTTACCCTTCACATAGGGACTTCTTTGATCTACTTCTAAGGAAGTTGCAAGCACACATGGCTCCTCATCTGAACTGTCACTCATCCAATCATCATTTATTCCATTCTCACAGTGTAACAGGAATTGGTCCACTGTGTTACTATTAAGCCTCTGACCTGTGACCTGTTGAGAAAGCATCATCTGTTGCTATTCCATCGGGGCTTGAGGTATTTGAATTTGCTGTCTAGGTACCATGGGAACCTGCTGTTGCATCGGCTGCAATTGTGACATTTGTACACGTGGCATTTGCACCTGCTGCATGGGTTGGAAAGTCTGCATTTGTTTCACATTATTCTGAAAATGTGGATTAGGAACACTCACTCTCGGTCCTCTCACATTCTGGGATGAATTGATCTCATTACTCTGCTGAACGACACCTTCCTGCACCATCATCGGACACCCTCGTTTCCAATGTCCAATGGCTCTGCAAATGTGACATTGCAATAACTTCTTCATTCCCTGCACATCATTCTGAATCAGTACCGTACATAAGTCTGGACCACAAGTCATATTTCCTCCATGACCTCTACCTCTCATTTGGGGCTGAAACATCATGTTCCCCTGCTGCTGCTGTGGTAGCTGCTGTGGAAAATTCCCTTGCACCCCTGTTTGAGCCGTTTTAATCTGTATCACCATCGCCTTCTCTTTCAACTTTTTCTGCTTCAATGCAATTTCATCACTGCAGTATTTTGCATACTGCAACACCTCATCAATCGACTTTGCTTGCAAGCAAATCAAATTACTCTTAATCTTCTAGCTAATTCCAGGTCTCAATCCTTCCACAAATCTGAACACAAAATGGAACATGTCTTTCACCTCAATTGTTTCTGTACCCCAGTAATGCTTAAATGCTTGCAACAATCTCTCATAATATGCATGTATCGACTCCTTTGCTTCCTAGAGCTGTCTGTACCTCGGTGGCTGGCTTGCCTGTAGCTGAACTCTCGGGTAGTGGCACGAGTCCTCCATCTCTTCACCCTGTGATCTTTCGCTCTTCCGCATCTGTGGTCACCAGGTCTTTCAGTGTGACAGGTCTGTCACACAATCTTCTCTCGTATCCCTTTCCTTCCTACTTTATGGCATGGCATCATGCCATGCTCACATTTAACCTCCTTTCTGCCTTCTCTTTGCTCGAGGGTTCAGTGCTTGTGCCTCAAGGCTGTGCCGTCGCGACACTAGGTCCATGCGGGCTTGGCAGGATTGGTCACTCCTTGTGACATTCTCCTTAATGGACTAATGGTGGCCATTCAGTGCTGGGGTTGTGTCTCACTGGCTGGCTTGTACACCCAATGTAGTGCCTTAAGTGTACTTGTCCCCCTTGGTGGGTTATCTCTCCACCTGCGTGGCAGTGGGACAGACGGGGACCTCAGTTGGTGTAGAGCTAGCCAAATGAGCACTGTGCCCATGGACATGCGGGGTGCCCAGTCATACAGTAGAGTCCACATCTTAGTTCTTTCAAGTGCTTCCCCCCAAATTATATGTGTGCTGCTGTGGGGCAGTGGGAGTTCCAAGCAAACTCTGCCCCAAGTTTATAACAGTGCTGTGGATTTGTGCTTTGGTACCATTTGGTGTGGTTGCTTGTAGCTCTATAGGTCTATTGGACTGGTGAAGGAGAATGGTACAGCTCTCGCTGGGTTAGTCTTATCTGTCTTTGTCTGCCCTGCCTTTCCTGGTGCGGTGCCGTCGTCCTTGCACTGCCCACACATTTCCTCTCTCATGCTGAGTCACGGGGCACCGCAGATGCAGCGTGGTTGTTGCTTGAGGCAACAGGGATTGGAGCCAGAGGATGGCCTCTATGCTGTAGACAATCTACGGAGAGGGGAGGGTCCTTCATCTACCCATCCATGGTTCCCATTGCCTGCATTAAGGGGGCACGCAGGTGCAGTGCTGGCTATTTGTAGGTGTTGCAGGGGTGTGCTCAGGGTAGGTGCAGCCTCACTCTTCTTTCCTTCTGGTGGGCCCAAGAAAAGACAGGCAGCTCTGTGTGGTGGCCTCAGGAGGCAAAATCTAATTTCCTCCCGCGGTGGCAGCAGACCGTCTCCAGGGGGCGCATGGCACTCTAGGCACTTGTTACTAATGCTGAGCAGCCAGGGCAGCTTGTTGCCTGAATATATTTTTTCTCTGTCAGGGCCTCTCCACTTGAGAGCCACTTCATCCCTCGAGCCAGGGCCGAGGTGCGGTGCAGGAAGCTACCATTAGGTGGCACTGCAGCTACTCTTTTTGATGCTACTGCAGCATTCTCCGAAAGGCGGACCACATGGGGCAGCAGATGCCAATGTGGGCTTGAACTGTCACTTGTACGGCGTCGGCACTGGGGTGTTTTGGACACTAACTTTTCACTGGCTAAGCCTTCTTGTAGTCTGATGACGGCCTAATGGTGCGTGTTCTGTGGTTTATTGCTGTGGCTCCACACTTCCTTCCATTAGTCCTCTGCTGCTGCTAAGCATGCAGGGACAACCATCTTAGTCACCATTGTAGAGGTGAAGACCCTAGGCCCGCATACCAGATAAGTGAATACACAGACAGTGTGGGCATAGTTACTAGAACTGGCCACGAGCATGTGCACTTGGACTCTTTTATTGGCAGGGTCACCTGACCGGTGACAACTGTGTTGGATGGGTGTGGGGCGAGTGTAAAGGCCAGCTCTCAGGGAGTGGCTGGCAAACTACTATGTGCAGAAGGGCACATGTGTGTCCAGCAAGACCTAACAGGTGCAGTGCTGTGGACTTTTGCAGAGTTGTGTGATGGTGTTTATTGAGCTCCACACAAAGCGACTGACCAGAGCCTGCTATGCCTATGCTCTGCGTCCCAACCGAGGAAACCTTGAGGCCTGCATTGTACCTGAAGGAGAAACAGCAACCCATGGATCAGGCCTCAGCCTCCCTGACCCAGCTGCCTTTCATGTGGCAAGCCCCTCCCTGGCCCCTTGAGTACTCTTACAGTGAGCGGCATCTCCAAATGAGCTCTGGATCTTTCTGCATTGATTCTCGACTCCGCTGGAGCTTACCTGAGCAATCCCTGACTTCTGTGTGACTCTTGGCTGGAGCACTGTTGGGCCTGAATTGGCGGAATTGTTGCTCCGACTGGCATTTCTGTGACTCTCCTTTATCACGGTAATTCCCTCAGTGGAGGGGGGAGTGAAGGGCCCATCCTACGGAATGCATGGGTGGCTTGGCAGTCCCAGGCCTGGGATTTCTTTTTACCTATGCATTGGAGATTGAATTGTGGGACAGGACTACAAGTCGGAGAGGGCCCTACTGCCTGTCAAAGATTCTGCTGGGTGTCTGGGACCTATTGACAGCATCCTATACTACTCTTGGTCCATGCAGCCCTGGTGCATGGAGGGGCTCACTTTCTACCTTGCCTACCACCCTTTGTGACTTCTCTGTGCGACCCCATGGCATTGGTAGCAAGCTTCTCCTGCCCAAACCCTTTACTATTCAAACTCCTCTCTGACATCAAAAGGGAAACCTATTCAGCAACTTTTTTTTACGGACATGGTGGCTGGCAAATCAACACCCAAAAAGTCTACCATGGCAGATGTTAATTTGGAGACTATAATGTGGGAACTCACAAACATTAAATCCACAATGGATTTGATGCATACAGATACTGAGTCTACGACTGCCGATCTTAAATCCCTCATGATGGACTTCAGTGCTCTACATACACTACTCAACTATACGGTTCGTAGGATGGAGGGAACGCAGGATTGCTCCACTATCTTAGACTCTAACCATGCAGTCAGCAGTATAGTGTGGCACTTTCAGAGGAAGCTGACAGAAGTAGAGGACCATAGGTGCAGGAGTAACGTCTGGTTCCTTTGTGTTCTGGATGAACTGGAAGCAAAGGAGATGGATGGCTTCCTGCCTTCCTTTGTCTCTGAACTCACTGGCCTAATGTTTGTACCCCTGTTGGAATACCAAAGAGTGCATACAATCAGGACCAGGAGAGACATGCGGCGGAACAGCCCTTCTGCAGATTATCACATGTTTCCTTCACCGTCAACAGACCTGACATTATTTTGGCTAGGGGCATGCTGGTCCCTTCCTCTATAATGGTGCCACCATCTATGTGGTGGCTAACTTCTGTCATGACTTTGTGATATGGCAGAAGAAATTCCTGGCACTTAGGACAACTCTCCAAAAGCTCAGCATCCACCATGGCCTCCTGAAAAATGGCCACCGTCGCATATTCAGGAATGTAAGTTCTGCCAAAATTCAGAAACCCCAACAATGACTGGAGCTTCCGAACCGTATTAGGAGGCTGCAATAAAGCACATTTCTCCAAAAAATGTGGCGCTAGGCTCTTGCCCTCA
Organism: Pleurodeles waltl; assembly: GCF_031143425.1. Taxonomy (NCBI): domain Eukaryota; kingdom Metazoa; phylum Chordata; class Amphibia; order Caudata; family Salamandridae; genus Pleurodeles; species Pleurodeles waltl. Next base: position 1,324,842,939 of record NC_090446.1, on the reverse strand, counting down.
CTCGACAACTCATATCCCAGGAAAATGACGCTGAGGAAGGCAATCTTTGATTTCTTAAAATTAAACTTATAGCCAATATCAGCAAACCCCACAACAATGCGCGAAACGCCTCAGATGTTGCAGAATCTCATCATCTGTCAGATATATGTCATCAACAGATGATAATGCTTCAGGGTCGAACTCATGCAGCATTTCAGTTACACGAGCCGAAAACAGTCCTGGGCTATTCTTATACCCCTGAGGCAAACGGCAAAAATGTTTCTGAGAGCCAAACGCACTGAAACAGGTATAGTCCCGACTCTCGGGCGCTATATTCTGGCAGAAAAATCCATTCGAGATATCCAATGCTGCATCATTATGCCCACAGGCACATGCAAAAGTCTGCTCTATGCAGACAATATAGTGCTGACACTGCAAGACCCAATCTCCTGTATCCTGTATTTCATGTCACTAATTGAAGCCTTCTCGGGCATCTCTAGGTATAAAATAAATTGGACTAAAAGTGAAGTGCTACTGCTGACAGACCTGGGTCGGTGAACCAGTCTGAGTACCTTTGGCTTTATATGGAAGACCTCAGGCTTAAACTACCTAGGCATATTGGTCAATAGGGGTTTGAGTGATATGGTTTCCGATAACATACAATCTCTACTGCATAAAATGGATCAGAACTTCATGCGATGGTCCACCCTACAGTTCTCTTTGTGGGGCAGAATCCATATGATCAAGATGGTGATGGCCCTTAAGCTTAATTGTGTCTTTGGCATGTCACCCCTTGGGATCCTCACACATATGCGTAGCACTATCAATAAGCGCATCAGGCTGTTTGTGTTGGCAGGGAGAAAGCCTTGTCTAACACCCTCTTAGCTACAAGTGGACCCTATAGCTGGAGGACTATGACTCCCTGATATGTTCTTATCTATCTAGCTCACCATCTTTGAAAGCTAACTAACTTGCTGGTACCCACAGGTGAACAACCACTCAGAGAAGCATACAACAACGCAAGCACCCAGGCTTGGGGCCCTTATATGACATTCATGCCTCAAAGTCTGCAGCATGTCCACTGACTTTTCGGGCTAAGTGTGTTATGGGCTATGTGGGTAGAAGATTGCATCTTGGGCATAGGTAAAGCCAGCCGTAAGGAGGCTACTCTCTGGCCCAATGAAGGAATCACAATAGGAGGGTAGCCAGTTAAATGATCGTCAATAGAGGCCAGGAAGATTAAGACGAGTGGAAATGTCCTTACTGGTTACTTTTTCCGTTCCTTTGAGATGCCTAAATCAGAGTGGGATCTACCCAAGTCTCAGTTATGGAGGTATTGGCACTTACAACACTGTCCACGGGGTAGACTGGGGTGTAACCCAAATTATCTCTTGGTGTTGCCTGTCCTACCTTAGGCATGTGGGCTGTCCATGGGTAAGGTTTCCAACTTCTACCAAATACTCATTGACACCATCCTAATGTGGAGGTGAGTGATCCGACAGGTACTTTCATAACACACAAACAGAAACCCACAGTTACTGGCAGGACACACTGGGAATAGAGTGCTCGGAGGACGACTGGAAGGAGGCCTTGGAAAGTCATGATTATCCCCTCCAAGAGGCACCTGAAACACGCATACTTGAAGATCTTGCATAAATGGTATTGGTCCACCTACAAGTTGCAAAGGGCCCATCTCATTTTGAATGATGCATGCTGGTGCTTTCTAGCAGACAAGTGTGACTTATATCATATACTGCGGTCATGCCCAACTTTAACCTCCTATTGACACTCAGTATCGGAGACGCTTCATTCTACCAGTTGTAAACCCTTTTGAGATACCTCCAAATTGATCTTCCTTCATGACTTCACCAATATCGAGAATGCAGTTTCCCACTGGAGGAGATGGATGTTGATATCTCTTATAGTAGCCAAAATATGCATTTTACAGCACTGGCACACTTCACAGGTACCCACGTGCCCGGAATGGCTTGTAGAGCTCTGGCGTCTTGCCACAAAAAGAACTACACATTTACAAGATCGAGGCTCAGATGCATCTCTTCTATAACATTTGGGGTACCTTTCGCAGCCTTCAAGAGCCTTAACTTCGAAGGTTCCACGGCCTCCTACTTCCCCTGCTTCCCTGGCTCGTGGGCTGAGTAATCATGGGCAACGCTCGGATGCATGTTGGAGGATGGGGGGGACGGAAGGGCACCTATTGAGTGGGGTATTTGGGAATATACACTTACTCTATTGACAGTCCTGGTAGTTGCTGTTTCTAGACATGCTTGAAGGAGAGGATTAGGGTTGGCGATGGGTCGAAGTGCATATGCAGGGACAGATATAGTAAGTGGGTCAGCATCAATGGTTATTATTATTATTACAGCAAAAACAACAAGTGATGGACGGAATGCTGAACATTGTCAAACACTCACCTCTTTTGCTCACCATGCCACTCCAGTTTGGACCCAGCCATATGCAAATCAGTCTTGACCCGGTTCCTCATGGGAACAGTCCAGACCGAACTGCCAAGCCAGGTCCTGGGAAGCACGGGACCCACGTCTGGGCATACCCTTCCCACTTAGGGCAACAAAGAAAAACAACAAGTGATGGACGGAATGCTGAACATTGTCAAACACTCACCCCCAGTCATAGATCTGGGTTTAATCCATCGTTCTTTTGCTCACCATGCCACCCCAGTTTGGACCCAGCCATATGCAAATCAGTCTTGACCCTGTTCCTCATGGGAACAGTCCAGACCAAACTGCCAAGCCAGGTCCTCACTGGACCGGAAACAAGCATCCTGGGACCGGTTTCGGTGTTTCACCCCTCATCAGCCAGGCTAACTTGAATCCAGTGGCATGGGAAGCACGGGACCCACGTCTGGGCATACCCTTCCCACTTAGGGCGACAAAGCAAAAACAACAAGTGATGGACGGAATGCTGAACATTGTCAAACACTCACCCCCAGTCATAGATCTGGGTTTAATCCATCGTTCTTTTGCTCACCATGCCACCCCAGTTTGGACCCAGCCATATGCAAATCAGTCTTGACCCTGTTCCTCATGGGAACAGTCCAGACCGAACTGCCAAGCCAGGTACTCACTGGACCGGAAACAAGCATCCTGGGACCGGTTTCGGGGTTTCACCCCTCATCAGCCAGGCTAGCTTGAATCCAGTGGCATGGGAAGCACGGGACCCACGTCTGGGCATACCCTTCCCACTTAGGGCGACAAAGCAAAAACAACAAGTGATGGACAGAATGCTGAACATTGTCAAACACTCACCCCCAGTCATAGATCTGGGTTTAATCTATCGTTCTTTTGCTATTATTATTACTCCAATAGTACATACCTCTGTTAGAATGTGGGAGTTGGCTACTGGACTTGATATGTTCTTACTGCAAACGTTGGCTCCTTTTCTTCTTTTGGTTTGGTTTATTCCTTTTCTTGAGTTTGTGTTTATGTATACGAGGTACTGACGTGATGTGGATGTTATGAAAATCTCAGTAAAGAAATGATCCACACAAAAAAATCAGTGACTTCATTCCTTGTTGGCCTCCATTTCCCACATGTTCTGTTTTCAGAGGAGACAAGTGGTGGCGTTTTTAAATGCAGTCTGTAAATGTGTGTGTTTCCCAAAGCGACATAACTGTAGATTGACAATCTTGACAAAGTTGCAAGGAAAGTCTGAGACGGGTGCAATCAATGTCCCTCAATTAATTAACATGTTGTCACATATCTTGTTTACCAATTGTTGGGTGGAAATATTATGAGAACTACTGCGTGCCTTTGAAAAAATCTCACCTTGAAAACCAATTTTCCTTAATGTATATACATTGCATTGTCTCCAGTTTAACCTACTTCGTCATCACTCACAGTTCAATATGTCCTTAGCCGTTGGTCAAAGGTTAAAGTTTAAAGTCTGCCTGTAAGTTCCTTTCTGGAGCAATTGTCTAACAATCTGTTTAAAAGCTGTATTTCACCTAATGGCAGTATTTTCTAGGAATGCAATGTTTTTTTTTAAGTGTACAGCTATGCCTAGGTTCCTTAAACACGTTCTTACCCAATTCAAAAATGGACCTTTAAATGCCGTGCACTATGACTTTTCTCATGGAAGTGGGCCCCGCTCAGTCCATTGACGTTTGTGGTAAAATCAGTGTTTAGTTTGCTGGCATTAGCTGATCGCTTTGTGGAACAGATCGCATACTTGACCACATTTCTCAGACAGTAATGTATGCATTTCCTGGTGATTTTTCATAGGAGATGTCTGCAGATTAGTTTCGCCAGCTGGATTGAAAGGCACTAGTCTTCTGTGCTGGGAGGGAGGGGCAGACAGATAAGAAAATGCCTTCTTGCCATGGTGTCTCCTTCCCTAAAGAAATGCAAATGTGGACAACTGGTAAATCTGCAAATGCAAAGGGGCTTGAAAACCTGCATTGACTTTAACCAAAGGAGTCACTTGAAGCTTTCTGATGGAAAACATATTTTCTTTTAGAGAAGTATTGTAATGGTGTTCCAAGGTGAGCTGTGAAGTGTTTGGTTTTAATGGAGTGTTATAAAAAATGTTAGTACTAGGTATAAACTGTATATTATTCAAATCTGTATTTGAGAAGCGCTTCTTTTATGTAACCGAAATGTATTTGCGCATTTTGTAGCAGCCTATATTATGATGTAATTGTATTTATATAGCACTTAATGCCTCTGACGAGCCATCGAATGCATGTTTAAAATAAGGACATACACATTCACAGTTCTTTCAGGGGCCTCGTACCTCATAGTACTAACAAAGATTGGCAAATCCAATAGGTCTTATCTACGCAAGAGTTATTGGCTTTGTTAATGTGTTTTAGCGATGTTATACACCAGAGTGGCTACTGTTCAGCATGGCTAAAAGTTAGTGGCATAGTGGTGTGGAGTGGAGTAAAGTGGCATAGGAGTAGTGGCGTAGAGCCCAGTGGTGCAGAGTACAATACAGTGCAGTGGGGTACAGGTTAGTTGTTTAGAGTGCATTGGCATAGTGTGCAGTGGTTCAGAGTGCAGAGGCATGGAGTGGCATGGGACAGAGTAGAGTGGCATAGAGTGCAGTGGAGTAGAGTGGCATACAATAGAGTGGCAGAGAGTGCAGTAGTGCAGAGTGGTGCAGTGGCATAGAGTGCAGAGTAGACTCGCTTGGCAGAGAGTGCAGTGACGTAGTGTAGAGTGGTGCAGTGCAGAGTAGAGTATAGTTCTGCAGAGTGCAGTAGAGTGGAGTGATGCAGAGTGGAGTGGCATAGAGTGCAGTGGTGTAGAATGCAGTAGTACATAGTAGATTGGTGTACAGTACAATGGCGAAGTGCAATGTTGCAGAGTAGAGTGTCAGTGCAGAGATGTAGAGTGGAGTAGAGTGGCACAGAGAGCAGTGGCGTAGAGTACAGTGGTGCAGAGTAGAGGGCAGTGGTGTACAGTGCAGTTGTTTCGAGTGCATTGGAACAGAGTGCAGTGACGTAGAACGGCATGGGGTAGTGTAGCATAGAGTGCAGTGGAGTAGAGTGGCATACAATAGAGTGGGAGAGAGTGCAGTAATGCAGAGTGGTGTAGTGTCATAGAGTGTAGAGTAGACTCATATGGCATAGAGTGCAGTGGCATAGAGTGGTGCAGAGTGGAGTATTATAGAGTGGTGCAGTGCAGAGTAGACTATAGTGCCTAAAGTGCAGTGGCATAGAGTGAGGTGATGAACAGTGCAGTGGCATAGAATGCAGTGGCATTGAATGCAGTAGTACAGAGTAGAGTGCAGTGTTGCAGAGTAGAGTGTCAGTGCAGTGGTGTAGAGTGGTACAGAGAACAGTGGAATAGAGAACAGTGGTGGAGAGTAAGGTGCAGTGGTATACAGTGCAGTTGTTTAGGGTGCACTGGTGTAGAGTGCAGTGGCATAGAGTGGCATGGGGCAGAGAAGAGTGGCATAGAGTGCAGTTGAATAGAGAATAGTGCAAAATGTAGTAGTACAGAGTAGAGTGGTGTAGAGTATAGTGGCGGCCAGTGCAGTGTTGAAGAGCAGAGTGTCAGAGTGCAGTGGTGTAGAGTGCATTGAACTAGAGTGCAGTGGGCAGAGTGGCATAGAATGCAGTGGCGTAGAATAGATTGTTTCAGAGTAGAGTGCAGTTGCATATAGTGGAGAGGTGCAGGGTAAAGTGCAGTGGCATAGAGTGCAGTGGCACAGAGTGCAGTGTTTCACAGTAGATTGTTTCACAGTAGAGTGAAGTGGCCTAGAGTGGAGAGGTGCAGGGTAGAGTGGAGTTGCATAGAGTGGCATAGAGTGTGATGGCATAGAGTAAAGTGGTGTAGAGTGCCGTTGCATAGAGTGAAGAGGTGCAGAGTAGATTAGAGTGATGTACAGTGTATTGATGTAGAGTGTAGGGGTATAGAGTTGAGTGCTACAGAGTACAGTGCACTAGCATAAAGTTTATTAGCAGTGGCGTACAGTGCAGTGTTGCTGAGTGGCATAGAGTGGAGTTGTGCGGACTAGATTGGTGTTGCCTAGACTGGAGTGGTATAGCGTGCAGAGGAGCAGAGCACAGTGGTGTAGAGAGGCGAAAAGTGCATTAGCATAGAGTAGAGTGGTACAGAGTAGAATAGAGAGACATAGGCGGTCATTCTGACCGCGGCGGGCGGCGGTTGCCGCCCGCCATGCGGTCACCGCCAAAAGACCGTACCGCGGTCAAATGACCGCGGCGGTCATTCTGACTTTCCCGCTGGGCCGGCGGGCGACCGCCAGAAGGCCGCCCGCCGGCCCAGCGGGAAAGCCCCTTCAACAATGAAGCCGGCTCCGAATGGAGCGGGCGGAGTTGAAGGGGTGCGACGGGTGCAGTGGCACCCGTCCCGATTTTCTGTGTCTGCACAGCAGACACTGAAAATCTTTATGGGGCCCTGTTAGGGGGCCCCGCGACACCCGTTCCCGCCATCCTGTTCCTGGCGGTATTTACCGCCAGGACCAGGATGGCGGGAAGGGGGTCGGAATCCCCATGGCGGTGCTGCAAGCAGCGCCGCCATGGCGGTTTCCTTGGGCCAGGGGTAAACCGGCGGGACACCGCCGGTTGCCCTTTTCTGACCGCGGCTTTACCGCCGCGGTCAGAATGGCCCTGGAAACACCGCCAGCCTGTTGGCGGTGCTTCCGCGGTCCCCGGCCCTGGCGGTCATGGACCGCCAGGGTCGGAATGACCCCCATAGTGTGAAGTAACATAGAGTGCAGTGGCATAATGTGGAGTGGTTCAGAATGAAGAAGAGTGCAGTGCAGTGGCATGGAGTGGCGTAAAGTGGAGTGATACAGAGTAGGGTGCAGTGGTGTGGAGTGGTGCAGAGCTGAGTAGAGTGGAGTATGTAAGGTGTGGTAACACACTGCCATTACAGACAACACATTTTTGATTGAAATGACTATTACATTTGCACAGATATACAGTTTCAAACTATTCTTTGCACAGACAATGATGTGTGGAAATTGCATACCTAATGCAATGATTCGTTTTAATCATATAAAGGTATTTGTTTCCAGCACAGTTCAGAATTAACAAAAATGTGCTTCATTTGTTCTCCTAATTCTGATTTTATTTTGAAATATTTAAATGTTGTCATGTGATAGAAAAAACTCTTTCCTAACCCCAGTATCCAGCAAGATTGTCGCTTAAATCCTCTCACTTTGAAGTCAGAGAAAGAAAAGTAAACAGTAAGGGGGTCATTGGCTGGCGGTGCTTCCTGTGCCATTCTGACCGCGGCGGTAAAGCCGCGGTCAGAAAAGGGGAACCGGCGGTTTCCCGCCGGTTTTCCCCTGGCCCAGGGAATCCTCCGTGGCGGCGCTGCTTGCAGCGCCGCCATGGGGATTCCAACCCCCTTCCCGCCACTCTGTTCCTGGCGGTTGGTACTGCCAGGAACAGGATGGCGGGAACGGGTGTCGTGGGGCCCCTGGGGGCCCCTGCACTGCCCATGCCACTGGCATGGGCAGTGCAGGGGCCCCCTAACAGGGCCACATAAAGATTTTCACTGTCTGCTTTGCAGACACTGAAAATCGCGACCGGTGCCACTGCATCCGTCGCACCCCAGCAACTCCGCCGGCTCCATTCGGAGCCGGCTTCATCGTTGCTGGGTCTTTCCCGCTGGGCCGGCGGGCGGCCTTTTGGCGGTCGGAATGACCCCCTAAGTTCCACCCAAAGACAGAGCCTGACATTTGACTTTGTTCTTTGAATGCACAGCAATTGTGATGAGATAACAACAAGATTTACAGGCCTGTTTACAGAAAGGGAGCACTCGGAAGTATACTGTAAATAAGGTTTTGGTAAGGGAAGGGCCAAACTCAAGCTGTATAGCTTAAAACAAATAAAGCCAGCAAATTGAAAGCAACAAAATGTGAGTTACAAACCACAAGGCTGATTGCAAGCAACGGGCAGAATGCATTCACAAGGAAGCACTATGAATGTACTTAAAGTGACATCCGTGGGATACTTTGTGGGGAAGGTCCAGTATTTTAGTCCAGTCCATATCTTGCAGAGGTTTGGCCACATCAATCACCCAGGTTGTATGATGAACAGACGTGGAGTGGTTTCCATGTTGCAGGAAAGGTCTGTACACCCATTCTATCAGTTTGCCACCAGTTCCTATGGTGAAGAGCTTCTGGCACACCTCTTGTAGGGTTAGTGCTAGGTGGCAGACATGAAATAGGGCATTTAATGATTATTTAAGGCGGTTGTAAGTAAGGAGTTGACCGGGGTGAAGATGGTAGTCTGCCACAAGGGTTTGGAAATTTAGTAGCTCACCGTCCAGAAATTTTAAGATACCTGTAGCATGCCACTGATGGAGTTGCTCTGAGCACAGCCGTCCTGTGCAAGTGGTAAGGCTTAGCAAAGGTAGTGTAGGAGCGCAGGGTTTCTTCATGTCAGTGAGTTTATAGGTTCTAGCAAGACAAGAGAAATTTGTGCATGATAACTACAGATGGTGATCCATAGAATGGTCAGTAGGAAACAATGAGCAGTGCATTAAGCCTTCCTTAAAAGTCTTTACTGGTAAAACCCATCTCATGCAGGGAGGTGGGCAGGAAGCCAGCGAGCCACCCATTGGACCTGTGCAGCTGAATAATAGCTTTTCTAAGTCCGGGAGGCCTAATCCACACACAGTCACGGGTAGCTTTAGAGTGGAAAGAGCTACCTGACGGTGCCGCAGCAACCAAATAAGATGTGTGGCATGTCTGAAGAAGGAATGAAGGACGAACAGGGGAAGGTTTGCAAAATAATACTATCATTGAGTTAGCACACCATCTTTACTAGTGCTATGTTGCCCACAACAGAAAGCAGAAGAGAAGACCAAAAAGCAAACTGGGCTTGGAGGAACCGTGACGCTCTGCTGAGATTTCCATCCTGTAAATCAGTGGGAGAATGGGAGATATTAATAACTAGGTATCAAAAGGTAACTGGTTCCCAGTTCAATCTGATATCTAATTGTATATAAAGGGGGAACATTTTGTTTGTGCAATTTACATCCCAATATTTGAAGATTCTATGTGTACTTGACACTTAGGGATAACCCAGATCACTAGTTTGGCTTTTGATCAATTTCAAAACCGTTTAACGACATGGACAAAGCAGGCAATTGCCTTGCACAACCTTGCAAGGGGTCTGGCCCCTGCTCACCCTTCACAAGCACGAACAGCGGACCATTGCACCAGAAGAGTTTGTCAAGGTGGATGGGTGTTGCTTGTTCAACCACTTTACAGTGCCTCTTCTGTTTCTCTCCTGTGTGCAGAGACAACTCCCCAGGTGCCCAGTACCTTCTGATAGCCTTGGTGGACCCATCTTGTTTGATTTTAGGAATTGTCCCACCTTGTTCTTCTCTTTCTTATTTATGCAGTTCTTAGCAACCACCCTTTTAATCACTTACCGTGGATCTCCCATTTGATCTCGATTTCATCCTCCTCTTTTATTATCTTTGATTGGTATTCTGGGCTCCCATTTCTGAGATAAATGTAGAGTCCCAGATATACACTCTAGTGATGTGAGAACACAGACAAGTTGTGGGTACCTCACATCCTGACATTAGGTGTCACTGTCACCCACACCATCTGCCCTGCTTCTTTAAATTTCTTTTAGGTTGAAAGTCCATGGGCGGTTGGGGTAAGCCAGATGTTTTTGTCCAATTTGTTTAAACTAGCATAAGGTTAATCACCTGAATGTTTCCCAAACTGTTTGCCTGGGGTTTTAAAATGTTCAGAAACATAATCAAAATGTTGCAGTTACTTTCTCTTCAAGAAAGATTGGGTAGATTTGGGTAGGGGTGATGGCCTTGCCGCAGTCCTGAAGGGCATTCATTTACTACTGAACAAGGACGTAATGTCACCCCTGAATGTAGCATACCGGGAGGCAATCACAAAAAGACCACAGTGAATAAATAGTGCTATGTTAAAAAAGATAAATAAATGCACTGAAAACATAGTGAGGAATGGCCTCTCTAGCGTATGTCTGTAAAACTGATGTTTGTTCTTCAATTTTTGTACTGAATTTTGACCCTTTGTCCTGAATTTTTGTCCTGAATTTTTACCCTTTGTCCTACATTTTTTACAGTCCTGTCCAGAACTTGCCTAAATGGCAGGTGGTCACCCTATTTTGACTGCAGGTCGGAGGCCACTAAGCATAGGGTGGATGGTGCCGTCTCATTTTACAGACAGTTCATTTCAGTAATATCATGCTGTTTAGTTTCATTTTTGATTGTCTTATTCACTCAATAATAACTGTTAAGTATAATAGGCAATCATTTGGGCAAACATATTAACTATCCTTAGGACTAGAAAGAATTTGAGAATTTCCTTTTTTTCCAGTGTTCAGGTCATTTCCCCTGGGAGGGTGATTGTTTATATTACACGTTTAACAAATATGTAATGTATGCATGAAAGTCGTCTTGCATAAGTAGGTTACAGGAGAAAGAGGAATACATTATGCAACTGAAAATGGAGAAATTCTTCACATTCCTTAGAGAACAAGACTAACCCATTAACCAACAAAATCAATGACAATAATAACCTTTGGATCAACCACTAACCTTGGGCTATGAAGTAGCCTGGTTCCCTCCATAAAGTGTTTTAATGCCCCATCAGATGTAGTAAACACTATGGGTCTGATTCACAAAGTTAAACTTACAGTTTTGTGTAAATTAACATTTTTTTAGTTTTTTACAAACCACAGTTTAAGAGTACCTTTATGCAGTGCTTAATTTGTAAATAAAAAGGTGCCAGTGCCCAAAGCCCTCCACTTCAATCAATCAATCAGGAATTTGTGAAGCGCACTACTCACCTGTGAGGGTCTCAAGGCTCTTAAACATGTGACTCTTAAACACACGGCTACTGAAAATTAAATGTGCGAGCACAGAATACTGAGGCAGCGTAATCCTGAAGCCACCTCGGGCCTCTTTAATCCAGGTAATTAGACTTGCATAAGTATATTACAGGAGAAAGAAGAATAAATTATGAATTTGAAAACTGAGAAATTCTTAAATTTCCTTAGAGCAGAAGACTAACTCATTAACCACCCAATCTATGCCTATTATTGATAGCCTCTGAATTAACCGCTATCTTTGGGCTATGGAGTAGCACGCTAACCACCATAAAGCGCTTCAGTACTACATCAAGGGTAGGAGGATTGTCCTATCTTTATATGTTTGGTGTTCTCTGCCCTGACTGTGAAATCTTTATAGTGATGAAGTTACTATTAAATCATAGTTTGTGAATACCCAAAAAAAGAATAAACGTACACAAAGTGTAACTTTACCTTTGTGACTCAGACCCTATATAATGCAATTTGAACAAACTCTAAGTTAGATTAAAAAGTGAATGTCCCTAGTAGAGTGCCAGAAGACTGCTCTTGAACATGTACCCAGAAAGTAACAACTTTTAGGATAGACACACACATTTAGATGTACCCTTTTCACACTTATCTGAACACTTATATAATAATAACATGGAGTGGCAAAATATGACCTATCCATGACTGAGATGCACATCATATACACTTTGTGCATATGGAATCCCAGGCTTAATTTTAAAAAATCTGGATGCACGTGATTTTCAAGGAGAATTTCAAAATACAAAGTTTCACCTGAGTAGCGGAGTTTCTATAATTGAAATTTAATAAGTTGAAATTTAATAAGAGAATCAGATGTGTGGGCTTTCTTACTGAATTCATCATTAGATGTGAGCGAGCACTCACAGACTTTAATTGGGGTGTAGGTAAAAGGGACAATCAAAATGAAAAGTGTAAATGTCCTAATGCACATTTATGCCAAATGTGTTTCTGCAGAATGAGTTATGTGGCACAAATTAATTCTATTCACATTGTATGTGTGTGGGTACAGTGGAAAAATACAATAACCGTGCTTTCACATGTATATTTGTGGAATTTATTCAAATTCGATTCAAGTCTGAAATGATCTCCAAATGTTGGTGTACTCCTACAAACACATTATGTTTAAATTTTACATTGCTTTTTTTAATGTCCCACTCCATTCTAATACATTTTATGCAATGGGTACAACATAGGGTTAGGAAAATAGGTATATATCACTATGGGGGTCATTCTGACCTTGGCGGTCTTTTCGCAAGACCGCCGAGTTACCGCCGTGGTGAAGACCGCCGACCGCGGCGGTATGCCGCTGTGTGCATTCCGACCACTGGGAGCGTTCCGCCGGAAAACCGCCAGCAGCCACACTGGCGGTCGGCGGGAAGGTGAAGACTGGTCAACCTCCACCGCCACGCCAGCAGAACACCGCCCACAGAATTACGACCCACATTTCTGTGTGGCGGTCTTCTGTTGGCGGTCTTCTGTTGGCGGTCACCTCCCCATGGCTCCTGTCGCCTCCCGGAGGACCAACGCACAAGGTAAGTTGATCGTCCGTGAGGGGAGGGGGTGGGGGGGTGTTGTGTGATGTGTGCGTGCATGGGGGTGTGCGTGTGAGTGTGTAGAGGGGGTGTGTGAGTGCGTGCATGCGGGCGGGGAGTGCTGCTGTGCCTATGGGCAATGTGTGTAGTTCGGCGGGTGCGCATGTCGGCATGTATGTGTGCGGGTATGTGTCCCCGTTGTGTATGTGTGTGTGTAGGGGGTGTGTATATGTGCATGTTGGGGGTGTGTGCATGTCGGGGTGCGTGTATGTGCATGTCGGGGTGGGGGTGGGGAGGGGGTTCGTACCACCTCTGGGGGGTTGCAGGGGGGGTGGAGGGTGTCGGGGGAGGACTCGGGGGGGCAGTGGGGGGTGGGGGAGACCCCTATCAGTGCCAGGGAAGGAATTCCCTGGCCCCGATAGTGCCTACCGCCATGGTTCGCATGGCGGTTCCCGACCGCCAGAAACCGCGGCGGTAAGCAGGGTCATGATACCGTTGGCGGTCTTGGGTCGACCGCCGGACCGGAGTGCGCAGACTCCAGCCCGTCGGTCATGACCGCCGTGGCTGTCGGAGTGGGGAAGTGGCGGTCGATCGCGGCGGTGACCGCCGCGGTCAGAATGCCATTTTTTTGACCGCCGGTCTGTTCGCGGTCCGACCGCCGCCTCTCCGCCGACCGCCAAGGTCAGAATGAGGGCCTATGTATGTTAGTGTGGTACAAATGCACACATATTTTCAAAGGGTTTGTATTTCCACAGACGTTACAAAGGAATCTGTATGACTATCCCCCCAGTCTGCACTATGTGAATGCATAAGCAGAAATGAAGCACTTTTGAGTTACACATCTAAAACTGATCATTATCAAGAGTTCCTCTTTCTGTCATCTTTTTAATATCGACATAAAGTGATAGATAACATCCTACATATTATAAAATGTCACCATTTTATGTGACCAAATATTTTCAACTTTAACACATTTAATTCAGTAACTGTATTTTAATAACTTTTGATTGTGATTGATTGATTGTGTAGGTGTGTGTCACATCACAAATCACTTTATTTGTTTTGTGTTTTGCATGTTTTATTATATCAATTTATTTTTGTGTGCTTTAGCTTTTGTGAGGATTTACTTCTATATACATTTATCCAAGAAGGAGGGATCTATTCTATCTGATATTCTATAAATCATAATCGAGATATCCTCAATAAGAAAATGATGGGCCATTTTTATTTTCTCCAACTATCCTTTTGCTATACTGTTGCATCATGCATCACCAAATGTATGAGGTAAACCTCACAGAAATAGTTTTGTAAAAATGTCAGAAATATATCTGGTCATACCCGTTTTGATAACACAGGGAATGAGTAAATTAACATGAAAATGGACATTTTACTGCAGCTCATTCTGGTCCATTCTTCACTTACACATTGCATTAATCATCCTTTGTATATTAGGTTTGCACTGGCATGATTGTATTCTACTAGCTTCCCCTTCCTAATAATTATTTTCCATATATTTCAGAGCATATATTAACGTATGTGTATAAACCTGTCTGTTGGTATTACAGTACAAATCAACTGAAATAAACTGACCCATGCACCAACATTTTACCTGCTACTTACAAGAAATAGAAGTATTTTAAAGAAGTACAATCTGCATTTTCAAATGGCAGCTGATAGTAGACATTTAAACTGACTATCAAAGATGCCATTTAAGCCATCTGCTAAAAATGTGGGTTCTTGTATAAAGGCCAATCAGTAAGGAGTAACCTGGCATTCAGTTGATCTGCAGTCAGAGTAATTACTGCATAATTAAAGGTCTGTTGCATAATTAATCAAATTGCAGTTCTTCTTTGCTAAGGCTACATAACTACTTGTATCCATTTATCCACCCTCTGGTGCCCTGGTCATCTATCATATAGTTAAAGGTTTTTTTTTCCTAGAGCAGTTGCTAATTTGCAGCTATCAACATTTATTGGAATGTGTTACTAACTACTGAAGAACACAGAGCTCCGTGAATTAGCATAATGTTAGAAGTATAGAACGAAAATTTTATTTTTAGATGTCGTTAAAAAATGTTGTGATAACTCTTATTGTGCCCATTGCGGAAAGACTGAATCAGATATAATTCACATGTTTGCCTTCTGTCAGGCATTGAAGTCATGCTGCGACAGAATATTCGGACAGGATTCAGCTACATCCATGCTTCCTCCTCACTTGGATGGAGTGGCCAGTGGCCGATTAGGTATAGCCACTGAATGGCTTAGCCCCGAATCACATCTATTCCAGAAATGGCTAAGCAGATACTTATCATATAGAACAGACTCTCTACTGTTGCAAGGGGATCAAGTCTAAAGAGCGGGGTCACCTAATATGGGAACCTATGAGAGAATGGTTTGAGGGGCAGTGTCAAAATGCAGTTTAAACCATGACCTTTTATATATATTATGTGAAATTTGCATGAATTTTTGTCCATTTAATATGTGATGCCCCTGTTTATGTGATGCTCATTTGATATAATCTAATGAGTTTTTGAGGTTAATGTATGACTAAGGCCCTCATTATGAACTCGGCAGGAAAACCCGCCGAGTTCGGCCCTGGCAGTCAACAGAAGACCGCCAGCATGCAGAATCCCCGCCTGCCACATAACGAACATTCAGCTGGGCCGGCGGGCGGAAACAGGGTTGAACATTGACGCCGGCTCCAAATGGAGCTGGTGGCAATGTAGCAGTGTGGTGGGTGCAGCAGCACCCGACGCGCATTTAACTTCCAGTAAATCGAGCAGTGAAATGCGTGACGGGCTGTGCATGGGGGTCCCGAGTCACTAATTCTGCCAGCCTTTCCCTGGCGATGTAAACCGCCAGGTAAAGGCTGGTGGAACCTGACTCATTATCCGGCGGACAGCGCTGCTGCCCTATCGGATATTAAACTCAGCCACCGGCAGGCTGCCTGGTGGCGGAAGCATGGCAGTGGCGGAATTTCAAAAATGGCAGTTCTACACATTTATTATATGGCGGTCTGGGTCCAGACCGCCATGTTCGTGATGACCTCCTACATGTTTATGAATTTTGTTTTTTTTAATTCCATCAGCCTCAATAAAAATAAAAAATAAATGTCCTTAATGGTAATGATAGGGAATGCTGCTTTTTTTTTTTAAATTGACTCTTCATGTCACAAACATTACCATTCATTCTGTCTTTTATGCATCATCAAAAACAATTCAGCACTTCAGTTTGACAGTGCTTTCACAACCTTACTGTATGCTTGTTCCCTTTGATTGTGCAAGTCTGGTTATTGGTAGAACTTCGGAATGTTTCTGGTTTTAAAATGAACACTTAGATTACATATAATTTGAAGTTGTCCCAAACTTGATGACATACGTTTTTCATTATGCCTAGTATTTGGGATATACATTTTCTGATTGTTTTGTATTAGTCATTCTCACTTTTATGAAATATTTATGTTACGAGGGAGTGTGAATGCACTTTTCTCCCTATTATGTCTGTTATTTGGAAATAAGCTTAAAGTATGTGTATTATGTTGTAACAGGTTAGGTTTTGTCTTGTGTGATTTTTAGAATTATATTCATGTTCCCAATTGATAATGTCAGAGTAGTTTTTCATTTTTGGTGATGTCACCAAGGGTCTTTTGTTTATTTAGTCTTTTCACAGTGTTTATTATGCACTGGGGATTGGTTTGAACTATAAAAATTTTGGGAGGAATTTGCCATGGCAACCTGAGAAAAGCTACGTAGTTGAAACGCATCTTTGGCATCTTAATAAACCCGTTTTTTTACTAGGAGGTGTGCCCTGGTTTCTCATCATTTTTTTGTTTAAATCTCATCACGGGCACCTCATCCTGAACTGAGGCACCAGCATGCTTGTGGTTGTAACCGGTGAATGCAAAGACTGCTCTCTTTCATAAATTCAAAAAATTTAAGCTGAGTTCCAAAATGGCTGCCAACACTTCTAGTTTGAAGTGTCCGCAGCTGATCAGATCTCAGCAGGAGATCTCTCTGGATCCGCACACCCAAATATACAAATTTAATTTCCCTTTATTACCTCAAAAACTACTGAATGGATATATACCAAATAAAAAGGATGCTCTGGGGAACATGAGGTACCTTTTTGCCAAATTAGGTGTAATTCCACCCAGTGGTTCAGTCTGCAGGCGTGTCTAGAGAGTCTATGGTTATTAAGATGGGAAACCCACTTTTTTTTAACCACCATTTTTCTCGGCCCCTGCTAAATGGATCATCCTGAAACTATCCATGCACAACAAGATCCTAGAGGGCACTTTTTTGGGAACATTTTGTGAAGAATCATCAAATGGTGCCAGAGATATAGGCAAGTCAATATTTGCTAGGTCCTTACTATGAATATATATATGTATATATATTCCCAGCCCCTGATATTCCTCCTTAAAAAAACTGTTGTCCACAGATTTTCATTTTTGATTTGTTTTTCTTTATCATTAGATAAGTAATTTAGCTTGGGTAGACATTGCTGATCCGGGCAGAATTTTTCTGGATGACATTTTTAAAAATGGCAGATGTGTTGCAGTGATTATGTAATATTTCAGGAACCATAAGACATACATACTTCATTCTGGTGTCAAAACATAGATTTTTGGGGTGAAATAGTCTTATAGATGCAGAGAGTAACTCCTCGGAGCCACTCTTCTGCCATTTTCCGAAACAGTAGCTATAATAGAGGAAGAAGACACATATATAGAAATGAAACAAATAATAATGGTTTTTAATGCTTTTATGTATACACCAAACAATGTTTATAACCTGAATATGAATATGTTTATCATTACTGTTTTCAACACA
The DNA here is from genome assembly GCF_031143425.1 of Pleurodeles waltl. Lineage (NCBI taxonomy): Eukaryota > Metazoa > Chordata > Amphibia > Caudata > Salamandridae > Pleurodeles > Pleurodeles waltl. The sequence goes on along the minus strand of NC_090446.1, from coordinate 1,324,825,247 downwards.
TTTTCATAGTTCACTTTATTTGTTTCGGCAATCGCTTGTGGTGCACTTGCAGAATGTTGAATATTTAGGAAAAGTTTATTGAGAGGGACATCTTTTTGTAGCACAAGTTTTGAAAGTACATGTATGTGTAAGTTCTATCGTTAGAGGCTTTACAAATGTCATAGGTTTTAGCACCGCATCAATATCTTCCCAACCAATTTCACACAGATCTTTTGCTATATATGCATGATCCAAAATATTTACACATCTTCTGATCAAGAAGAACGCTCTTGTAATGTGTCCAGGCGCAGAATATGCCATTGGTGGAAGGTCACATAGTGGGACTGATCTCTTGAACTCACTTTACCGAAGATCATCAAATGTGTGACAGTCAGAACTCGATTTCCACACAAGCGCATGGTATTTTTCTATATCTTTAAAGTCACATTCGTCTTCTGTCCCAGTAAATCTTTTTAGAAACTTCACAGGTTCAGCAGTTAAAGCTCCAAGGTTTGTTTCAATGTTGCTCAAAGTGTCATCACCTGTAAGAATATGTGCCTGGATAAGAACACTGGGCATCTCTGAGTCAAGTTTCTTTTAAATAATATGAAGCGTGATTAAGTGTATTTTCTCTAGTCCCCATACATTAGGCCAGTTGCATCAGTCAATACCCACACATTGCTTCTGTTGCATGGTACATTACAACTTGTTGCGCTTTTCGTAAGCCCAAAATCAGTCATGCAACACTTTGGGGGCAGATGCACTCTCCTTCCCACAGATGCGTCAGAATTTCTGACGCACCTTGGGAGCATGCAAAATGGTGCACCATACCATAGAGCGTAGGTTATATAATCTATATTAACATGAAATGTTTATGAACTAATGTATAGTAATGCCGCATAAAAACTTAATTAATATGCTTTGCTGAAAACGTGCACTAAAATGTGCCCACGGGGAGTGGCCGCCAATGTACATGGGGACTAATGAAAATGACTAATGTTTACGAATTCTTGTATTAAACATGGTTTTATACTGATTATTAATGATTATGTTATTAATGTTTTGCTAATAAATCTTGTAGGCCTTAGTTAGCATGAGTCGAGGCCTAGCTGCCTGGCTCTCATATTAAATGTGTTTTCCTAACATGCAGTGTGCTGACTCACAAAAGGACATGAACTCTTGTTTTTCCTTCAAAACTAGAAGCTGAATGTAACTATGGTAGACCCGTTCGCATGAAATTCATCTTGCTTGTAGAAATTTATTAGCAAAAAGGCAACAGTGTAGATTAATATAATGTACAAGGTCACTCAAACCGGTACAGACAATGGAGCTACTGACCGAAGATGTGCAAAGAATTACAGAAGGATGAAATCATACCGGACGTTCTACCTCTGAAGACGTCAATCATATGGACCCATAAAAGTCTGAGAACTAATGTAGGGTGAAAGATTTAATGACATAATCTGTTTCTAATTGGCTAACGATAGTAGGGTGAAACTTTTGTCCAATCAAGTTTTAGTGGAATGTACAACCAAAAGGGGATAAAAACCCCTGTCACCAGGAAGGAAAGGAGAACTGAGGGGTATGAGAGACTAGAGAGAATTAGGGAGCAGGAGATTAGATAGGGAAATGCTATTGACCCAGAAACTTTGTCACTCTGTTTGGTGACTTATTGGTTTTACTAAAACCATCCTCTTCCTTAGATTGCCCATTTACATTTTACCTCCTTATGAGGAAAGTGCCTCTTTTTTCCCCGAGAGCTGAGTTCCTGACTGATGGCGAATCAACTGATGTCCTGAAGACGAAGACCCAACCTGAGTGCTGACCCAAACCTAGAAGGGTAACTATGACAAAGGAATTGTAATTGTCTGTTTGCTTTTCCTTTCTAGGTACCAACTGCTTATTTTTGACAGAGACCATAGCTAGATGTTTTCCAAATTGGTGTTCTAAATTGTTTTGCATGAAGCCCAACATGCCAATGCTAATCAGTGGTTAGGACAGGGGTTCACTAAACTGACACAAATAGACAAAATGACTGAATCTATGCTTTGTTGAACTGACGCGTTAATGACACTCTGCTAAAGTTGATCTATATTGACGCTGTGTTATGTTCTAATAATTGCGTTCCTTGCTTTGATGAAGTCTTATTCGAGTTGCCAAATTATGACAATGTTATTGAGTGTTTTACTTTTGAGATTAACACACTTGCTATTAGAATTGTTAACAAAAGGGAATAAACCTCATAAAATTCTACTAAACTGGTGTGGTTATTCATGACTGCAAGGTTATGGTGGTGTCTTGAGTTAATTAATGTCTTTGACTAAAGTGAAATGTATTGTTGTAATAAATATTGATGACATTATTGACGTATTGATTGACATGTTGATTAGCTATCTCGTCCTAAGGTGTCTCTCAACTGGGTCAAAAGATTCATTGGCCTAAAACGAGTCCTGAAGTGTAATAAATTATCATAGAGGGACGCGTTATCAGTTCTGGTAGCAGAGCGACGGTTTGGCCCTTTGGGGCCCTGGGACGGAGGATTATTGTTTAGATTGTTTTTCTGAGATAATGCAAATTGGAGATATGATGTGTTTCTAAATGCCCCATGACTTTCCCGGGATCTCGGAGCCTGCCTAAGTGAGTTGGGAATGTTCTCGGCGTCTTAGCATGTGTGGTATAGAATTTGCGCTTGCTCAGCTTATGCACGTTGCAGGTGTTTGTGAAGTTTGTGTGTTTTTAGGTCAGGTAATGTTGTGTTAGTAGGAGTGGGCGTACTCCGCAGTATGAGAGTAGGGAAGTCGGCATACTTCATATGAGTGTGGCGCTTTGTGCTAAAAAATTATCCACATGGTTGGTTGGTAATGTACGGACCCGTCGTGGTCTAAGACTCCGGAGTATACTGACAAGTGTAGGAGACACTTAGGTTTATGTTGTAATTTGTGCCGTTTAATAGGTCAATCGGGCGTGTTTGACAAGTCGAGTTTGAGTCAAGTGTATGAGTGAAACCTTCGATGGAGATTTGGCAAGTTCTATAGTGCACTAGGACGAACCATTGACAAGTCGAGAGTAGGATTTGCGGGTCGAATTCTGCTTGCGTATGCGGGAACTGAGAAGGAGAGAGTAGCGGCCGAGGCTTCAAGTGAAATCTCTGTAAAGTTCTGAAGCGGTTGTGTACCCTTCCTGTAGTAAACCGGCAAATTTGAGTTGTTGTTGTTGTTAAAGGTGCTCGCAATATATTGCATTAGTTTGGTGTGAACCTAGTGTGAGGAGGACAAGCCGCAAGACTTTGTCAGCTGCAGTGTGTGTGAAGTGTGATGTCAGTGGTGTCACGCTGGGATAGGTTAGTTGCCGAGAGGGATCGCGCATGGATTGACAGCTGTCCGTGAGAGGCAATAGGTTGAGAAAGGTGGGTGAAGAGTGTCCTGGGAATTAAAGTCACTTCCTGAATAGTTTAAAACAAAACAAAAAGACGCAAAATGAACTTCTTCAAGGCTTTAAAGAGCGCTCTGAAAGGAGACGCATACATTATGGCGAGTGAGGGGGAGCCTACACCACCTGAGGGTACTCCAGCTTACATAGTAATGGAGGAAAAGGGAGTCACGCCTTGCTTATGGATGAAACAGTGGCACAAATTGACAGAGAAGGAGGGATGTTTAGCATTTCCGGAGCACGGAACGTTTAATACGAGAATTTTAGAAAATTTGAGGTGGATGTTAAGTGTACAAAAGCCACCTCCGAGGCCAGCTCAGTATGAGGCATTAGCAGTCTGGGATTTAATGGCCATACAACAAAGACAGCAGAAATTTGAGAGGAGAATGAAAAGGGCAGAGAAGACTTTAGCTGAGGCTAGATGGAACAACGAGAGCAAAATGTGGAGAAGGGGAATAGTTGATGGACTCAAATTGTTCCCAGCAATAACACAAGAGGACGAGACACAGGGAAAGAAAGCCACTTGTAAGACAGATAAAGGCTCTAGCAAGCCAAAGGAGACTAAGAGGTCTTGGATAGAAGAAGACGATTCAGACGATGAAGAGTTTCTCAATCAGTTGTTGCATGATCGCCCGCCATCTTATGCAATAGATGACAATGCCCCGATCACTAGTGCGGGTCCTGGGAACCAGACGCAGAGCAAGGAAGTTACAAGTACAGTACAGACTAGTGATACGGGTTTGATACAGAATGATGTCAGTGTACCCAATCCGCCAGACATGCAGATACAGTTGCAACCTCCACCGCAGATACAGAGGATCTATCCAGACATCCCAGTATTAGAGACTACTACGAATCTGATGGTGCCGCCTGATCCGATATATACAAAATCGAGGCTAGTGCACATAGAGCCAACTCCGCAATTGCTTCCGCAGCAACAGCTGATTCCGGGTTATAGTCCAGCAGCAGGACCTCCGTTTGTACCTGCACCAGCCACAGTGAGCCAAGCTTTGGGAGTTACTGCTCCACTGGGTTTGGGACCAGGTCAGACACCAGCTGCCATATCATTACCAATTACTGTTGGTCCACATGTACCACTGTATGGGTAGGGTAAACCTAGCACGTGTGATAAAAGGTTGGGGACCCAAGAAATAATGAGGGAAGGATTCACAGGAACCAAGAGCGCAAACAGCCGAAAACCTCAGATCTCTGTTAGACCTCAGTCCGATTGGGGCTCCTTTGGAGGCAATGAGACAAGTAGGGTCAAGTGTGTTAGCCCCACAGACAATGAGTACGGATACATCACAGACACCATTGATGCAGTCAGGAAATATCTCGTTGCAAGGTTTTTCCGTGCAACAACAAAATGAGTGGTTGGGGAATAACAAAACTTCACAACCTGCTACAGTGACCGCAGAGAGATCAGAGAGAGATGATTACTTAAACTTTGTAAGACTGGGTGTGGAAGCTGATGAACTAGTGGAAGGAACAATAGGGGTAAACAGATTAGAATCATACACAGAAGCAGAATTAAGGTATCTGTGCCCCAAAATCACTAAAGAAGTGGGCAAGGTGCATCAGAGGCTGGCGAACCTGGCAGACAAATACAATATTGATATTGAGAATACTAAACATTTGAAAAGAAGCTACAGACTAGACTTCGACTCTAAAGATTTTGATCACATGAGGTCGGACGGAATAAAAGTGCATCTTAAAGAAATACTGCAAAGTGCGCAAATCTGGGGAGCTTTAGAAAAGTGGGAAGGCAGATGGGCAAAGAAAAGAGATAAAGAGAAAAGTGACAGTCGGGAATCAAATCAGACTAGAGCTTCACCGGACACTGGGACAGTGAAAATGTTACCAATGAGAGAAACAGCTGGAGGGGTTCTAGTACATGTACCATGGTCTAGAGGAGACATTCTGTCATTCACAAATGATTATCCCAGGTTGAGGGAAAAACCAATAGAATGGTACCAGCAGACAGACAGGTTTGTGAAGCTTGCGAAGTGTCTCTGGGAGGACTTGAATACCTTGTTTGAGATCATTGTTCCACCTGACTTATGGCTTGAGTGCAAGAGAGGTGTGGACTGGCCGACACAGGAACCGGCAAGGGATAAGGTGACTGGAGCACCATCTGAGGAGGTGATGAAGTACTATCATAAAGTGATTGAGTTTTTGAAACAGAAAGTGTCGCCGAAAGTGGCTGATTGGCAGAAAATCGACCGGACATCACAGGAGTTTAAAGAGTCAATCCATGCTTATTATGAGAGGCTGTTGAAAGCGTTTAAGCATTACAGTGGTACTGAGACTATTGAGCCGAAAGACATGAACTATCTTGTGTTCAGATTTGTTGAAGGGCTGAGACCAGAGGTTAGTCAGATGATTAAGAATCATTTCATCTGTTGGCAAGCGAAGCCGATTGATGAGGTGTTGCAGTATGTGAAGTACTGTAGTGATGAGATTGAGCTGAAGCAGAGAAAGTTGAAGGAGAAAGTGATGGTGATGCAGATTAAGGCAGCACAGGCAGGTATGCAGGGAAACGGAATCCAACAGATGGTACAGCAGCAACCGCAAGGGAATGGCATGTTTCAGGCACAACCGAGAGGTCGAGGTTGAGGTTTTGTGAATCGCGGTCCAGATTTGAATACTGTGGTGGTTCAAAATGATGCGCAGCGGATGAAGAAGATGTCACCATGTCACACGTGCGGGGGCGTGGGGCATTGGAAGCGGGAATGGCCAAATGTAGTGCATGATGGTGTAGTTCAACAAAGCACTGATGTCGGTACATTTCAAAATGTGAGGGGTCCAAACTTGAGAGGTCAAAATCAGAACTTCCAGAATAACATGGTTCAGATGCAGGGGTTACAGCCCATGCAGCAGATACAAATGCCGCGTGTTCAACCAGCACAAATGCAGCAAGTACAACAACAGGTTCCCATGGTACCTAGACAGCAAATGCAATTACCATTAGCTCCAATGGGACAGCAACAGGTGATGCTTCCTCAGCAGGTCACGGGCCAAATGAGGAGTCAAAATAACACAGTGCAGCCGTTCCCATTGCCTGGTGAGGATGCAATAAACAATGAATGGTCGGATGATAGTTCAGACAGTGAGGAGTGCAGCTTGCAGCGTCCCTAGAAGTAGATCAGAGGGGACCCTATGTAGAGGGAAGGTGATGGGTCATAAGGTTTCATTCTTGGTTGACACAGGAGCTATACGCTCTACAGTCAGAAGTGCAGAGGTTCCGAAATTACCACTTTCAGGGCATTCTATAAGAGTGGTAGGAGTAGCAAACCAGTACTTGACAAATCCGATTACTGATCCAGTTCAAGTTGACATTGGCAACTTCCAGGGACTGCATAAGTTTGTAGTCTGTGATTCGAGTCCCGTATCCCTACTGGGAAGAGACTTATTGTGCAAGACGAAATGTTCAATTACCTGTTCTAATGAAGGGATTGAAGTGCAAACAAACAGTGATGATGGACAGTTTTCAGAATAAGAGTCAGAGACTGCAAATGAGGAATACCCTCTAATAACCCTATTCCCGATGCTTTACAGTGACTGACTTACCAGCTGAGTTGCAAGGAACAGTGACAGAGAAAGTGTGGGACCTGTCAGGAAAGGAAGTGAGACTGATAAAAGGAGTAGAACCGGTTAAAGTACAGGTAAAGCCAAATGCAGTGTTTCCTCAGGTGCCGCAGTACCACATGACACACGATGTCCTCATTCAGGTGTCACAGATAATTGCAGACTTTGTAAAGCAAGGAGTTCTGAAGGAAGTATTGAGCAGCCCATGTAATTCACCAATAATGGGTCTGAAAAAGCCTTGTAGGAAGGTTCGAATTGTTCAGGATTTGAGAAAGATAAACAAGAGTGTGGTAAAATGTTGCCCCATAGTGCCGAATGCAGCAGTAATCATGTTTCAGGTTCCGTGTGATGCAGAGTGGTTCACAGTTGTGGATCTATCACAAGCGTTCTTTTGGGTGTCTCTACATGAGGACAGCCAATTACTATTCAGTTTTAAATTCCTGGACAAGGTGTACAGTTGGTGCAGAATTCCTCAAGGGTTTACTGAGTCACCTTCCATTTTCAATCAGATATTGAAAAAGGACTTGGAGTCGTTAGAACTGCCTTTCAGTTCAACTCTGGTACAGTACATTGATGACTTGTTGATTGTGTCCAGAACGAAAGACGACTGTAGGTATGACACAATTGCTTTACTGAACTATTTGGGAAAAAACGGACAGAAAGTTTCCCCAAAGAAGCTGCAGTACTGTCAGAAAAAGGTGAAATACTTAGGACACTTGATTGAGAAAGGGTCCAGGAGAATATCAAAAGAAAGGGTGACGGCTATACTGCAGATGAACCCCCGACAACAAAGAGAGATGTCAGAATGTTTTTGGGAATGGTGGGCTACTGTCATCAGTGGATTCCCAACTTTTCGATTATCTCTAAACCATTGATAAAACTGACAGGCAAGGAAGCTAAGGTTGACCCGTATACCATAATTTTGTCCAAGGAAGAGCTTGAGTCATTCATGGAACTGAGGGAGTGCATGTGTAGGGCACCAGCCTTAGGTATGCCTGATTACACAAAGCCTTTTCTACTGTTTTGTCATGAACGTGATGCTTGTTCTTTGTGTGTCTTAACACAGGTCCACGGAGGTGCAAACCGCCCTGTAGCATATTTTTCAGCTACTTTGGACCCAGTCGCAGCAGCCTTACCGGATTGTTTGCGCACAGTTGCAGCAGTTGGTCAGAGCCTCACACAACGTGAAGGCATAGTGATGGGACATCCCCTTACAGTAATGGTTCCACATTCAGTTGAAATCCTGTTGACCCAAACTAAAACTCAGCATATGACAAATGCCCGCCTTACCTGATATGTGACAATTATTCTGGGATCACCTAATGTTTCCTTGAAGAGATGTACTGTATTGAACCTGGCAACTCTACTTCCTGTTGAAAATACTGAGATTAATAATACAGAGGAAGTGGAACACGACTGTCTTTGGGTAACAGAATTATGCACCAAACCCAGACCTGACATTAAAGATACACAGTTAGAAGAAAATGATTACATTATGTTTGTTGATGGTTCATGCTTGAGAGACTCAGTCGGACTACTGAGAGCCGGTTATGCTGTGTACAATCACCGGTATTATAGAAGCATCCTGGCTCGAAAGAGTGTATTCCGCACAAGTGGCTGAATTAATTGCCCTTACTAAGGCATGTCACGCAGCTGAAAACTTGAAAGTCACTATTTATACTGACAGCAGGTATGGATTTGGAATTGTATATGATTTTGCCCAATTATGGTCACAAAGGGGTTTCATGACCTCTTCTGGCTCACCAGTGAAAAATGGCGAAAAGATTAAGGACTTGTTGCATGCGATTCAGTTACCTCTTGAAATTGCCGTGGTGAAATGTAACGCTCATGTTAAGTCACAAGACTTTGGGGGTCATTCTGACCCCGGCGGTCTCAGACCGCCGGGGCCAGGGTCGGCGGGAGCACCGCCGACAGACCGGCAGTGCCCCGCAGGGCATTCTGACCGCGGCGGTTCGGCCGCGGTCAGACTAGGAAAACCGGCGGTCTCCCGCCGGTTTTCCGCTGCCCTACAGAATCCTCCGCCACCATGGGGATTCTGACACCCCCTACCATCCTGTTCCTGGCTGGTCTCCCGCCAGGAACAGGATGGCGGTAGGGGGTGCCGCGGGGCCCCTGGGGGCCCCTGCAGTGCCCATGCCAATGGCATGGGCACTGCAGGGGCCCCCGTAAGAGGGCCCCACTGTGTATTTCAGTGTCTGCTTTGCAGACACTGAAATACGCGACGGGTGCCACTGCACCCGTCGCACCTTCCCACTACGCCAGCTCAATTCTGAGCCGGCGTCCTCGTGGGAAGGTTGATTTGCCCTGGGCTGGCGGGCGGCCTTTTGGCGGTCGCCCGCCAGCCCAGGGCAAATCCCAAAATACCCTCAGCAGTCTTTCGACCGCGGAGCGGTATTTTGGTGGGGGAAGTCTGGCGGGCGGCCTCCGCCGCCCGCCGGACTTAGAATGACCCCCTTTGTCTCAATGGGAAACGGCTATGCAGATCAAGTCACAAGGTTTTATTCATTGAACTGTATATCGTTCAAGGATCAGTGGGAATTGTTACCGCAAACTGAAAATGAGACATGTTTGAACTTCGCATAAAGGTTGGTCAATACAGTAGATGAGTTAAAATCACTGCAGGGCCATGCTAGCAGAGAGGAAAAATGTTCCTGGCAAAGAATGCAATGTGTACAAAGAGCAGATGACTTGTGGATCTCAGAGGAGGGGAGGTTGGTTTTGCCAAACAGTCTTTTGTCACAGTTTGCAAGGCTTTACCATGGGCAGGCACATCTTGGGAGAGACGCAATGATCAGATTGTTCAAAATTGATTGGTTCAATCCGAAATTCAGACAAGCTGCAGAAGTTACCTGTCACAGGTGCATCATCTGTCAACAGATGAATGCAGGCAAAGGGACTGTGGTGACTTTGAGCCACATAGGGAGAGCTGGAGGTCCGTTTAGCAAGATGCAGATGGATTTCATTGAGATGCCCGTGTGTGGATGCTTGAGGTACATGTTGGTTATTGTGTGTGTTTTCAGTCACTGGATTGAAGCTTACCCTACATGTAGGAATGACAGTCTCACAGTAGCAAAGCTGTTGTTTAGAGAGTTAATACCACGGCTCAGATTTCCGGTCTCTTTAGAATCAGATAGGGGCAAACACTTCGACAAAGAGGTGATAAAGCTCTTGTGTGCTACATTAGACATTGAACAGAAGCTGCATTGTAGCTACCGCCCCGAAGCATCAGGACTAGTGGAACAGAAGAATGGTCCCTTGAAGTCGAGAATGGCAAAAATGTGCGCAGCTACCAATATGAAGTGGCCAGATGCATTGCCCTTAGTGCTGATGTCAATGAGAAACACACCTGTTAAGAAGACAGGACTATCTCCCTATGAGATACTCATGGGCAGAGCTATGAGGTTGCCCGCAGGACCTGCAAATGCTCTTGTGAATATCACGGATGATATGGTGTTGGACTACTGCAAGGGTCTGGCTGATGTGGTCCGCTCTTTTTCCCACCAGGTGGAGGCTAACACGTTGCCACCAATCAGTGATCCAGGTCACACCCTGAAAGCCGGTGACTGGGTGGTTGTCAAGAAACACGTAAGGAAGTCGTGCTTGGAGCCGCGTTGGAAGGGGCCATATCAAGTAATATTGACAACAACCACTGGTGTGAAATGTGCAGGCGTACCAAACTGGATACATGGCAGTCACACAAAGAAGATGACGTGTCCGACTGATGAGGAGCTTGAAGTGTCCGAAACAACAACTCCAGAGAAGGAAGTCTCAGGGCCGGAGAGTATTCAAAGGGAAACTGAGATTGCAGGAGAGCCCACTGAGGACGGCCTGGTCCCTCAAACAGTAAACGAGTTCGAGAGAGGTGACGGTGAGCCTATCTCAGTAGAGGCAGCAGGAGAACCAAGACAAGAAGAGGTTTCTCCCAGAAGTAGACGGATACAGGTTAGAGCTTGAGCCCATTACAGACCCAGAAGACGAGGGGGAAAGTACAGAGGGAGGTCAAAGCACACCAACACCTCCTGAGCAAATTGCAGGTCCGTCAAGAGAAAACACCATAGCACAAGAGGAGGGTGCTGTTCAGCGTCCTGAAAGGCCAAGCAGGAAGAAAACGCATAAAGGTGATAACTGGCCAAAGAAACAATCTACAAGAGAGAAAGTTGTCCCTTGTGAGACAATAGAGGAAGAAGTCGATAACACCAGAAGGGAGGTTCTTAGTGAAGGAGAGTTGCAAAGCGAACGCAGATTGAAAAGAAAGAGAGTCGCCAATAGAAGGTATGCAGGTCCTGAATGGGCATATGCAACGATATCTGAATGGTAGCAAGAATTCTTAGTGTTCTGTTTTGATCAATAGGTACCAGGCCAATACTACAGTATCTGAATTCAAACAAAGAAAGAGACTGTGTTAAAATTGAAATTGAAAATTGAAAGCTGAAAACTGAAGAAAAGAGACTGATAAAATTACCGGATGTGACAATTAAAACCTGAATTGACTCTGAAAACCGATTATGACATGTTGCTAACCTGATTTGACAAAAGGGTCCTGGGGTGAGTGAAACGCTGTAAATACACGCAGAGAGAAAGAGTGACTTTGCATTAAGAAAACAAAAACAAAAACAAAAAAAAGAGCTTTTAAATCGTCCTCAAGTTGATTGTTTGTTTTGAGTTTTCTGCTATCTGATTCTTTACAGATCATCGCTAACACTAGAGGTAGTAGCAAAAGGGTAAAGTGTGTGGTCGGTTAAGTATTATCTTAGGTATTGTGTGTGCAATAATAATCGTAGGTGTGATTGTGGGAATGCCATGGTTGGATAAGAAAGTGACTAACAATGCTTCAAAACCTGAGACTGCTACACTAACACAGTGGGAAAAGTTTGAGAAGGATGCAAAATACTTACATGCAGGGACTAACTCAAAGGGGGAACTTTCTACTAATGTTTTCTATCGCTTACTGAATGAGTATGTTGACACAATGGATGCGAAAAACTGTTATGTGTGCACAAAGATTCTTTCATCAGTACAAGAGAGGGTCCCCTATCATAGTTTGCCTCTCACTTACGGGATAAGCTGTAGTCTGCTACTAACAAGATTCTATGACCAGGAACATGTGCAATATTTTTATTCTAATTTGGATGTAGTGTTTTCCTTTGTGCCTGTGATTGAGTTTCTGAACAAGTTAGCTAAGGAGCATAGTATAAAATTTGTTAGAGGTTTCTTTGAGCCAACACTAACATTTGGGACAGCTAATGCGCACCGCAACAATCTGACCTGCTTATTAACACCTGTAGAGAAAAGCTTTTTAGATCACACTGATGATAGACGCAAAGCACTGAAAGAAAGATTAGAAAAGGAATTAGAAAAACGCACATATGCAAATGATTATGCTTACACCGCAATAAAGACGCAGGGCAAATTAGCTATAGATGCATTACATGTAGGTAGGCTTTGTATATATAGGCCAAAATCTGAACATGACACTTTATTTGTGGGAACGAGTGAATGCAGGCATATGTTCTTGTTTCAGAGTAAATGGACATTCATGTTAAATGGACAGGATCCAGCGATCCCTGGGATCTATTATATTTGTGGACTTAATGCTTATTACCATCTCCCTAAGGGATGGTATGGGACATGTTATTTGGGGATAGTTTTCCCAAAGATTTACCAGATTGATGACTTAAAGCAAATACCTAAAATGCCTGAATTACAACATGCTAGACAAAAACGGGAGACAGCGGCTGCTGTCGTTGGTGACATATTTGGAGCCATAATTCCTTCAGTAGGGGTTATCCTAAAATCCATAAAGATTTGAAAATTGTCTACTATTGTGGATAACATGCTGACAAACTTCACAGGGGCTATACTCCTGATGGATACTGAACTTGCTGCGGAAAGAGCTATGACTCTTCAAAATCGGCTTGCTTTAGACATTCTTTTAGCAAAGAGCGGTGGAGTCTGTAAGATGCTTAACGAGCGACACTGCTGCTCATTCATTCCTGATAATAGTAAAAAGATTAGAGGTATGCTTACTAACCTAACCAGAGATAGTGCACATTTGAAAGTCTTGAAGGCACCTGGAGTTTGGGAGAAAGTTGGGAAAGGAATTGCCAGAGTAGGGAGTTGGTTTATTAATATTTGGAACGGGGTTCTTGCAAAAATATTAGGAGTTCTATTAATTGTCCTGATTTGTTTATTGGGTTTGTGGGGAGCATGCAAAATTAATGAAAGAATTAAAAGAAATTGGACAAAACGAAGTAAAAGAAATGAGGAAAATGAGAGGGAGAAAATGTTTAATGAAATTTAAGAGAGTTCACATAAGGGGCAAGATGTTGAAAGGTGCATTATGCGCAAAGTGAAAAATTAAAAGGTGAAAAATTTAAAGTGAAAGGTTGAAAGGGAAAGGTTTGTGTGATGACGAACGTCATCAGAGGAGGGACTGAGAGAGCGTAGCTTATAAAATCTATATTAACATGAAATGTTTATGAACTAATGTATAGTAATGCCGCATAGAAACTGAATTAATATGCTTTGCTGAAAACGTGCACTAAAATGTGCCCACAGGGAGTGGCCGCCAATGTACATGGGACTAATGAAAATGACTAATGTTTATGAATTCTTGTATTAAACATGGTTTTATAGTAATTATTAATGATTATGTTTTTAAAGTTTTGCTAATAAATCTTGTAGGCCTTAGTTAGCATGAGTCGAGGCCTAGCTGCCTGGCTCTCATATTAAATGTGTTTTCCTAACATGCAGTTTGCTGACTCACAAAAGGACATGAACTCTTGTTTTTCCTTCAAAACTAGAAGCTGAATGTAACTATGGGAGATCCGTTCTCATGAAATTCATCTTGCTTGTAGAAATGTATTAGCAAAAAGGCAACAGTGTAGATTAATATAATGTACAAGGTCGCTCAAATCGGTACAGACAATGGAGCTACTGACCGAAGATGTGCAAAGAATTACAGAAGGATGAAATCATACCGGACGTTCTACCTCTGAAGACGTCAATCATATGGACCAATAAAAGTCTGAGAACTAATGTGGGGTGAAAGATTTAATGACATAATCTGTTTCTAATTGGCTAAAGATAGTAGGGTGAAACTTTTGTCCAATCAAGTTTTAGGGGAATGTACGACCAAAAGGGGATAAAAACCCCTGTCACCAGGAAGTAAAGGAGAACTGAGGGGTATGAGAGACTAGAGAGAATTAGGGAGCAGGAGATTAGATAGGGAAATGCTATTGACCCAGAAACTTTGTCACTCTGTTTGGTGACTTATTGGTTTTACTAAAACCATCCTCTTCCTTAGATTGCCCATTTACACTTTACCTCCTTATGAGGGAAGTGCCTCTTTTTTCCAGAGAGCTGAGTTCCTGACTGATGGCGAATCAACTGATGTCCTGAAGGTGAAGACTGAACCTGAGTGCTGACCCAAACCTTGGAGGGTAACTATGACAAAGGAATTGTCTGTTTGCTTTTCCTTTCTAGGTACCAACTGCTTATTTTTTACAGAGACCATAGCTAGATGTTTTCCAAATTGGTGTTCTAAATTGTTTTGCATGATGCCCAACATGCCAATGCTAATCAGTGGTTAGGACAGGGGTTCACTAAACTGATGCAAATAGACAAAATGACTGAATCTATGCTTTGTTGAACTGACGCGTTAATGACACTCTGCTAAAGTTGATCTATGTTGACGCTGTGTTATGTTCTAATAATTGCGTTCCTTGCTTTGATGAAGTCTTATTCGAGTTGCTAAATTATGACAATGTTATTGAGTGTTTTACTTTTGAGATTAACACACTTGCTATAAGAATTGTAAACAATAGGGAATAAACCTCATAAAATTCTACTAAACTGGTGTGGTTATTAATGACTGCAAGGTCATGGTGGTGTCTTGAGTTGATTAATGTCTTTGACTAAAGTGAAATGTATTGTTGTAATAAATACTGATGACATTATTGACGTATTGATTGACCTGTTGATTAGCTATCTCATCCTAGGGTGTCTCTCAACTGGGTCAAAAGATTCATTGGCCTAAAACGAGTCCTGATGTGTAATAAATTATCATAGAGGGACGCGTTAACAAATATGTGCCTGGATAAGAACACTGGGGGGCATATTTATACTCTGTTTGCGCCGGAATTGCGTCATTTTTTTTTACGCAATTCCAACGCAAAACTAACTCCATATTTATACTTTGGCGTTAGACGTGTCTAGCGCCAAAGTCCATGGAGTTTGCGTCATTTTTTAGCGTGGACACCTACTTTGCGTTAATGAGATGCAAGGTAGGCGTTCCCGTCTAAAAAATTGACTCCGAGGCATGTGCGCCGTATTTACACTCCAGGGCAAAATTCACGCCCGGGAGTGGGCGGGTCAAAAAAAATGACGTACGCCGCTTTTGCGCCGTTTTTTAGCGCCTGGAAAAGGCAGGCGTTAAGGGACCTGTGGGCTCTGAAGGAGCCCAGAGGTGCCCTCCCATGCCCCCAGGGACACCCCCTGTCACCCTTGCCCACCCAAGGAGGACACCCAAGGATGGAGGGACCCATCCCAGGGACATTAAGGTAAGTTCAGGTAGGTATTTGTGCCCCCCTACATGCCACTATGCCCATTGACCATGCCCAGGGGACAGAAGTCCCCTGGGCATGGCCATTGGGTAAGGGGGCATGACTCCTGTCTTTGCTAAGACAGGAGTCATTTCAATGGGGGTTGGGAGTGAAAAAAAATGGCGCAAATCGGGTTGAGGCGAAAAATTTGCCTCAGCCTGACTTGCCCCATTTTTTGGCACCCAAGCTCCATATCCCCCTACGCCGGCGCTGCCTGGTGTATGTCGTTTTTTTCCACGCACACCAGGCAGCGCCGGCGGCTAACGCCGGCTAACGTCATTGATTAAATACGGCGCCCGCATGGCGCTTCAGAATGGCGTTAGCCGGCGCTAATTTTTTTGACGCAAAACTGCGTTAGTGCAGTTTTGCGTCAAAAAGTATAAATATGGGCCTGGGCATCTCTGAGTCAAGTTTCTTGTACATAATATGAAGCGTGATTAAGTGTATTTTCTCTAGTCCCCATACATTAGGCCAGTTGCATCAGTCAATACCCACACATTGCTTCTGTTGCATGGTACATTACAACTTGTTGCGCTATTGTAAGCCCAAAATCAGTCATGCAACACTTTGGGGGCAGATGCACTATCCTTCCCACAGATGCGTCAGAATTTCTGATGCACCTTGGGAGCATGCAACATGGTGCACCATACCAGAGAAATGATCCATCTATGTCACTGTATTCTATCATAGCGCAGCACAACTTTTTCTGACATGTTGCTGTGGCAACACAGAAATGTGTCAGTTCTAATAAATCTGCCCCTTGAGTACTGTAATTTGCCCGTGCGCCATGCACTGCTTATGACCTCACCTATTACATCATTCAAGGCATGTCCTTCACCATCATTGATAACCTCACTGATGGCATCTCAAATTACATTTATGACAACAGTCTGCATTGCGGGAGCACAAGTTATGGTATTTATGTTTTTAGAGTTTAACATTACTCTTCACCTAACTATAATCCACTTTAACCTTTAATATATACATTACCTAGTTGTGGTCGTCACTAGTTAGTCATGGTTAAGACCGAGTTTCTGTGAGAAAAGCTGTTTTTTGCTTTGGCGCCAGTTTGTTATTTGGCGCCGCTTGATGAATCTTCACAAAAATTTCCAAACATTTCCAAAAAAGTGTGAAAGTTACATGAGCTGCTGTCTGGAAAGTTTCAGGGTGATCCGTGAAACAGGGGCCGAGATAAAGGGGGGGGGTGAAATATAGATTGTTTCCAATGTTAATTCCCATAGGAAAAATTGAACAGCGATAGCTCCAAAACCACTGGACAGAATTACACCAAATTTGGCAGAAAGGTAGCTTGATCCAGAAAGAACCCTTTTTAGGTCGAGTATAAGTGGTCAACCTCGTGTATACTTTCCCTATACTTCTAATGGCTTACAGTGATTTCACTTGTTGGTTGCAGTGTCCTTTAAAAATTCTTGCTCACAGTGGTCAGTTCTGCCTTTTTCTCCCTCCCTTTTCTGTTTCAGAGCAGTGACCATCTACTGCATTATTCCACTTTGGTTTCTTTATCTGTTGCTGTGCCGGACTATTTTTGTTATTTCTTTGGTGCTCCGGTTTCACTGTGGGTGTTTTAGGCTGGTAGCTGCCTGCGTTTTTTTGCAGCATTCTGTTCCTCCCATGTCGCTGACATTTATTTTGGCTTCATTCCAGTGCTGTCCTTTTTTACCTCTGGATCCTAAAATATGCTTATTTTACAAAACAAACACCCAGTCGTTTGGCTCACTGCTCAGGAAAGCCACTATATGCCCTTTCTGGTAGAATGTAGCTAAACCTAGAAGCAATGATGTGAAACTTGCTTAGCCTCGCATCTCATTTTGAGTCTCTCTCCAGGTCCCCTCCCTGCCACCACTCATAACATAGCACACAGGGCTTTGCTTATCTCCTTTATTGTGGCCATAAATCTTTTCAGGCGGCTCAGCTCCTTGAAATGCAAGGCAAGAATGCTTGCAAGACTTTTCATTCTGTTAAAATAAAAATAAAATACTTTTCTAGTCTTATTTTCCAATTTCTGTTCAGACATTTACACAACGCGAGGTAGTGCAGTCATCTCGTCTTTCCTCAAGGGCTTGTGATACTCTATCTGCCATTTATAGCACCGTTTTGCAAATTTAGCAAAACACTACAGACATTTAATGTGGTTGATTCTGCATCAGTATGTTCCAAATTATATTTATGGTGCCTTATTGCTAACTGGCACTCTGTGCACATGTGGTGCCCCATTTTTTATTCCTAAGCTCAGATTGATTGTAGTATTAAACACACACTTGCACATATAGCATTGTTTTTAGATGGGATTTATATGATTTATGTGCTTTAAAATGTATGTGCATTACTGGCTATTCAGTAATAGCATATTCTTATATATAACTGGCAGAAGTACTATACCCCTTATATTTCACTCATTTTGACTTGCTTTACTGGCCCTTGTCAAACGCAACACCACACAATTCAACGCTACGCAATTCCACACCGCTCAACATAATTCCAGTCCACACAGTTCCACTCCACACCACATAATTCCACACAAACCACATATTTCCACTCCACAACACACAATTCCACTACACACCACATACATCCAATACACACCACAAAATTCCACATAATGCTATATAATTCAATGCCATGCCACATAAATACCCTTCATGCAACTCCACAACAAATACCACTCCGTATAATTACGTTCCATGATACACAATCCCACTCAACATTATTCCAGTACACACAATACCGCATAATTCCTATCTGCATAATTCCAATACACATAGCTCCACTCAACGCCACACAATTCAAGCACACAGAATTCAATGCCAAGCAATTCCATGCCACACAATTCCACTCAAACCCACATAATTCCACTCCACACCACATAATTACAATCCACACAATATAATTCAACATCATTACACACAGTTCCAATCCAAGCCACTCTGCATAAATCCATACCATACAACATAATTACACTCAGGCGCTAATAATTGTCAATGCTCCGAATATCAAGGTTGCGTACTCTTGAATCCTCCCCTTGCTTCTTTAATCCACTGCCAGACACTCTGTGCCCCTTTAGCTCTTTTTCTCAGGAGTTCCTGCTTTCTTCCTTTGGGAGTTTTTCATCATTCACATCCTCAGTCTTTCCCCTTTGTGTGTTTTTCCCTTTCTTGCTTGCAGAAAATGTCTGCCCACAGGCAACCACCGGGTTCAAATTATCACTGGGTGCTGCCCCTTGTTCACCAGTAGTTTGTGTTTTAAGGGCCTTGTTTGTAATAGTATTGCAGTGGGCCTGTTAGGCCTGAAAATGTGTGAGGCACTGCTCCCACTCGGGGTTACATATGGTTACACTGCATTACTTTCTGCCATTCTGTTTTCATGTCATTATGGCGTCTACGGGCTAACTATATGGTTACATGACCATGTTTCTTACAAATGCTATTTCCACTATGGTGTCCCCTATGGGCTGTTCCGAGCATTATAGTCAATATTTTACAATATTTGCTGCACTTGGAAATTTTCCCCATAATGCTTTGTGGGGCATTTCTTTTACACATTTTTTTTGCCCATAACTCACCATGTGGTGGCCCTAGGAAAACATTTTCAGCACAACACACTCTGTCCAGGGCATCTCTGGGTCCCTACGCTAGGTTGGGGGGAATGGCAAAATAATAACCCCTCCCACCAGTCAGTGTCGCTTTAAGTTCTCTCATGGCTGGGACTTTTGATTTACAGCTGGACATAGTTTGTGTTTTAAGGTCCTTGTTTGTAATGTTATTCTAGTAGGCCTGCTAGGCCTGAAAATGTGTAATGCACTACACCCTCTAGGGGCTAAATATATGGTTACACCGCATTACGTTCTGCCATTCTGTTTTTGTGTGATTATGCCCTGGGGGGCTGACTATATGGTTACATGACGATGTTTCTTACAAATGTTATTTTTATAGTTGTACCCTCTAGTGGCTGTTCTGAGAATTACAGTCATGATACTACAATATTCGCTGCACTTGGAAAATCCTGCTTTGTGAGGCATTCCATTTACAAAACATTTTTGCCCATACCTCACCTCACAATGTGCTCTTTCTGTCTAGGTCATCTCGGGGCCCCCACACTAGATTGTGGGACCCCAAAATAATAATAGAAAAAATAGAAAAAAAAAAATAATGGTAATATTTTCATTTGCTGAAGATAGAGGAAGAAGGTAAATAGAAGTGCTTTAGTTATATGCAGTGCCACTGGTATTATGTGGCAGAGAGGACCAAAGTATGCGGCAGGGTTGACCAATTTATGTAGCAAGAAGAGTCCAGTTATGCATTTACAACGCCATTTACAACGCCAATAGCTCTAACTCAAGCAAATGTGAGACCTATTGCATTGCACATGCTTGTTGTCATTTGGTGTAAATCTGTCGAGTAGTTTTTGAGAAATTGTAGAAATTCAAAATTTGTATATCTAGGGATACGAAGGATTCGCGACCCCTTCCGATCTCGTGCTAAGATCTGATTGACTGCCAACACGTCAAACCAGGAAGTTTTGGCAGCCGAGTCCCAGACAAAAATGTAAAAAAAAAGAAAAGGGACCAGGGTACACACACCTTGACCCCTTAGCTCTGGTCCTCGGGTCTCACAGGAAACCCGCAGAGCAAAAAAAATATATTTTTTTTAAATGTTGCTGCGATTTGTGGCACATCCACAGATCCAGTGATTTTGTTTTTTTTAAATGTAGTGTGGGCTCCAGCGCTTTTTCTTTTTCAAGCCCCCGGTTGGACCAAATCCCACGGGCAATGCTTATCAAAGTGCAGAGAGGATGTCCGACCCCCCCCTCCGCAGCCCCAGGGGGTGTCCCCACCCCAGGGCTTATTTCAATTTAAATATAGGGGTGAGCGCCACCTCCCCGGGGCATTAATTTAAATTAATGCGGGGCTGCTAGCCCCCCCTGCAGACCCGGGGACCACCACCTCCCCAGGGCAAATTGAAAAAAATAGAAATGGGGTCAGTTTCGGACCACCTGCAGTCCAGGGGACCACCACGTCCCTGGGGCTCTTCTTTTCTTGAGAGTGGCCATGCAGCCTGCCTTGAGGGTCCACTGATGGCCTTGGGCACCGTCATCCCCAGGGCTTGCTCATGCTATGTCCCGGGAGATTTTCAGAAATATCTCATCCTTAATATATCACACATCAAAGCCTAAAAATCTTTCTATCTCTCTCTTGCTCACTCTCTTTTTCTCTCTCTTTCAATCTCTTTCTCCCACTCACACACCCACTTATACCCTTAGGCACCCACTCACAGACCCACTCAGACCGTTGTGCACCCACTCACAACCCCACTCAGATCCTCATGCACCCACTCACAGACCCACTCAGACAGTAACGCACCCACTCACACACCCACTCAGACTGTCACACACCCATTGACAGACCCACTCACACCCTCATGCACCCACTCACAGACCTGCGCTGACACTTATGCAATAACTAAAACACTGATGCACGCACTGTCACACCCAGACGGAGACACACAGCTACTCTCATCCCGAGATACACCCTCTTGCACCTATTCTCACACCAAGAGAAGCAGGCTGCGGCCAACGCCTACCGTGCACAGCCAAAGGGCTGTGCGCAGTATAGGGTTGGGTGGTTGGTGTTGGGGTCTGGCTGCAGGCGAGTTATTGCATGCAACCCCTGCAGCGCATGGGCGAAGGCCGTGCACGGTGCAAGGTTGGGTGCTTACAGGGGGCTGACCTCAGCCAATCCCGCCATGCACAGAAAATCAGTATACGTTAAAAAAAACACACTGAAAAAATCAAAGGTTACAGGGACGTTATAGTTAGGAAACAGAATTTAAAAAAACATAGAGATTCACTTTAAAAGCCCAAGCTTACAGGGACGTTATAGTTAGGCTCACATTATAAACGTACAAAACCATAGAAATTCACCAGTTAGAGTTATTTCAAGTAACTATTACTCGTTTCCTAAGGTAATTATAACTCGCACCCTCACCGTGCACTGCTAATTACCCCCCAAATTACAGCACTTATAACATCTTTAGTGACATCATTGATAATATCACTGTAATATTTGCAGTAAAACCTGGAGAGTTTCTGTGGTTTAGTATGTTTAAAATGTGATATCTTTTAGGATTTAGTGCACATTTTCCCTGCTAATCAGTGGTATGGAACTTGTGCTCTCCCTTGAAAACATGGTAAAGTTGGTCTAAACTTAATTGGTACATTTAATGTAGTTGTAAGTCCCTAGTAAATGTATTGCTTGTACCAAGGGCCTGTAAGTTAAGTGCTACTAGTGAGAATCAGCACTCGTGCCACCCACTAAAGTCAAACTGTAAAACATGCCTCAGGCTTGCCACTGCGGCCAGTAGTGTTGTTTTAAAATATCCTTTCTGCATGGCACAATAAACCTTTTGCCAAGCCTAAACCTTCCTATATAATACTCACAAGTCACTCCTAAGGTAGGCCAACCACTCCTAGGGCAGGGTGCATGATTTTTAAAAGGTAATACATGTGGGTTTAGGTTTTACATTTTCTGGCAATGAAAAACTCCTAAAGTCATTCCTAAAGTTGTAATGCTATCTCTCCCATATTCTAACACTGAGTAACTATATTACACTTAATAAGTGATAGCCTCTATTTCAGACCAGAAAACGAAATGCTGTTTCCACTCAGATGAATTGTGTATTTTAAATTTGTCTTTATTGGTAATGGGAGGTTTTAAGTCACTACTCTGAAAGTGCCACTTTTAGAAAGTTGTCATTTTCCTGCCTAAATCAATATATGCATTTCTGCCAGTGTCCAGGGTTGGATGACTGTGAATAGCTCTCCTGTAGTGTTTTGTATATTCATTCCAGACATGGAGACAAAAGGTCCTTGGGTTGGGGCTGGATGTTCACCTCCTTAGCAGCCTGTCCTGGGGGTTGTACACAGCCTTTCTGAGCTTTAAGGTTAACTTCAGGGCTTGCCCATCCCTTTCTTGACTTCTAAGGGCAGCCTGCCCTGCCACTGACCAATGCAGCTCACACCTAGGCCTGCCTGCCCTTTGTTACCCTAGACAGCTTGGATTTGAACCCTTGGAAAGAGGGAAGATTAGACAAAGGTGGCATCCTTCTTCACATGCTGACACTGAGGATAAAAGTTGCACCTTCCGATCCTCTTGCCAGAACACTCCTGGACCTGTGAAAGATTCAGCCTGCTGTTTGAAGAAGAAAGACTGGACCTGCTTGCTATGAATTCAGGCCTTCCAGAAGTGACTCCAAGTGTCAATTGGCTGACCTCCTGTTTGAGCAACAGGAACCCAACAAACTTCCAGAGGAAACCCCTTCAACTGCTCAGCTGACCAACACCAACTGGGCCTACCTGGACCTGCTTGAGCCCTGCTGCTGGCCTCTGCTGTAGTGAGTCCTGATCCCAAGCCCCGGACCCTTGGTTAGCATCAGAATGTACTGTTCATGAACTCAAGAGGATAATGCAGACGTTCTGGGCTCCATGCGACCGCAAAGTGCTTCTTTGTGGCAAGAAATTACCGCCAAAGCTAAACTCCAGCCAGACCTGCACCTCGCTCCAACAGTGACCATCTGCAATTATTACCAATATGATTCTCCAGGAATGACTGGCTCTTTGCACTCATCTGACTTGCTCTTCCTGCCAAAATCGAATTCCTCATAGAACTCGGCAATATTAATGGCACCTCCTTGCGAAGACTTGAGAAGGTAACTTGATTCCCTGAGCCTGTTTTTGTTAAGTGCAATAGTGCAACTTTTTTGCACTAATTGTGAATGTGCTAAGTAGAACTACTTTGTATGTAGTTGGTAAAATCTAGTTTTCAGTAGTAATTATGGTACTCTGTGTTGCTCATGACAAGTTTAATGCAATTTTCATGCATTATCTTCATTTTAGTATAGTGCATTGGTGATACTTGTGTGCTCGTGCATTTGTTATTTGTGTCAGGCTAACATCTGCATTTTTTACCCATGCCTTGTGCTAGTGCTATCTCCGGGTAGGTCTAGTGCTGCAATTGATAAAACAAGACACTGCAATGCTTAAAATTGTAGTCACAAGTTTCTGCTGAGTTGTGTAGAGAGCCAGATTACTATCCTTTACCTAGATATCTGTTTATTTCCATCTCTGTTACAAGGAATCAGCAGAAGTGTTCAGGGTTTTTAACTGGATTCTGTGTATATTTAGTAGCCTCTATAGGCCTAAAATAGTTTATTAAAGTTTGCATTTGTTCTTTTTAATTGCGTGGGGACCAAGTGAACTGTATGTGTGCAAAATTCATTTGAGTAAAGGGTTGACAAAATGAGCGTAGCCAGGTGCATCTTTTATTCACACAGAAATGTGCTGAGCTATTCTCCCACCTCGACTCCTTTTTCATTACACAGCAGACACCATAATTCTTAAATCATGAAAAAACAATAGTACACTGTTCCAACATGCAAAAGAAGTATACAGGCAGTTCTATCAAAAGAGGGAGGAGCCCTCACACATCTTATTAGATGTGATGCTTCATCATGGGGCTCACTCCTCGTCAGACTGGCGCTGCAATATCTGACGTGCCCCACAGGGGGGTTCTTGGCCAGATATCTTGACTGATAGTGTGTGCCAAAGGAAAGCATGTAGGAATGAATTTCAACCTACTAGTAAAGACCAAGAAGAAAGCAGGAGAGAAAAAAAGGGAAAGTTAAAATTGACTAGGGAACCTCCAAACCCTACTTTATTGAATGTGGCAGGGTCCCGGTCAAGGTTAAAAACATTGTAGAGTGAAGAGGAAATAATGTTCCAGGACTCTACTTAGAAAATGGGGAAGGAATTAACTTCAACCATGAAATAAGGTCAACATGTTTTGCGCCTCATAACAGTCCAATCGGATCATATGGTGCTTCTTAAGGACCAAAATGAAAAAAAACTTCTCCTGAACTAAAATGTTAACTATATGCATCCAATACCTGTAAGTGACAAGGCAAATAAAAACAAATGAGTTGACTTACTCTATGGAGTGCAAATATACTGGAAATGTATAAGGGAAAGTTTGTAAACAAAAAAAGGCAACATAAGAATCACATTGGTTTATAAATGTACTAGCGAAAAGCATAACAAAAAAACAAAATGTGGAAATTTGGGGTGACATTGCACTCAGTGTAAATACTTTGCTTCACTAAATAATTAAGTGAACAAGAAAAAGACAAAAGATAAGAAAAAATAAATAAAATGATGTACCAATGCTTACCATCCTCAATTGGGGACGGAACCTCAAGGGAAAAAGCAGACCTCTAGACTGGCAAGGTATCTGTACAAGCGGAAAAGGTATAAGAGACTTCGTAGTATCATAAGTTAGATCCGCAGAGATATGAAATACATGTAGGCGGGAAATGTAATTCTAATCAACAAACTTGTAACAGATGTGGTTAGTAGGATACCTCTATAGGGAAAAACGATCGTAGATCCATGTTACTATACTGATCTATATGCTAGTCAGAAAAGGAAAAAGAAACTACATGTATAGATAGCAAAGTAGTTGGCACGTCTTTAATTTGGCAAAAGAGCCCAAGGTAAAAAAAAAAAAAGCAAGAAAAAGCGGAGAGAAATACATTATCAAAAACCTAACTCAATGGGCGGCATGGCTTTAACCCCTTCGCTGCCAGGCCTTTTCCCCCTCCTGTGCCGAGCCTTTTTTTGGCTATTTGGGGCAGTTCGCGCTTAGGCCCTCATAACTTTTTGTCCACATAAGCTAGCCAAGCCAAATGTGCGTCCTTTTTTTCCAACATCCTAGGGATTCTAGAGGTACCCAGACTTTGTGGGTTCCCCAGAAGGAGGCAAAGAAATTAGCCAAAATACAGTGAAAATTTCGTTTTTTTTTTTAAAAATGGGAAAAAGGGGCTGCAGAAGAAGGCTTGTGGTTTTTTCCCTGAAAAGGGCATCAACAAAGGGTTTGCGGTGCTAAAATCACCAGCTTCCCAGCTTTCAGGTACATGCAGACTTGAATCAGAAAACCCAATTTTTCAACACAATTTTGGCATTTTACTGGGACATACCCCATTTTTACGATTTTTTGTGCTTTCAGCCTCCTTCCAGTCAGTGACAGAAATGGGCATGAAACTAACGCTGGATCCCAGAAACCGCAACATTTATGAAAAGTAGACAGAATTCTGAATTCAGCAAGGGATAATTTGTGTAGACCCTACAAGGGTTTCCTACAGAAAATAACAACTGAAAAAGAAAAATATTGAAATTGAGGTGAAAAAAACATCAATTTTTCTCTACGTTTTACTCTGTAACTTTTTCCTGCAATGTCAGATTTTCGAAAGCAATATACCGTTACGTCTGCTGGACTCTTCTGGTTGCGGGGATATATAGGGCTTGTAGGTTCATCAAGAACTCTAAGTACCCAGAGCCAATAAATGACCTGCACCCTGCTGTGGGTGTTCATTCTATACCGGGTATACAGCAATTCATTTACTGAAATATAAAGAGTAAAAAATAGCTATCAAGAAAACCTTTGTATTTCCAAAATGGGCACAAGATAAGGTGTTGAGAAGCAGTGGTTATTAGCACATCTCTGAATTCCGGGGTGCCCATACTAGCATGTGAATTACAGGGCATTTCTCAAATAGACGTCTTTTTTACACACTCTCTTACATTTGGAAGGGAAAAATGTAGAGAAAGACAATGGACTTGTTTTGCTATTCTATGTTCCCCCAAGTCTCCCGATAAATTGATACCTCACTTGTGTGGGTAGACCTAGCACCCGCGACAGGATATGCCCCAAAACACAACGTGGACACATCACAGAAAACAGAGCTGTTTTTTGCAAAGTGCCTACCTGTAGATTTTGGCCTCTAGCTCAGCCGGCACCTAGGGAAACCTACCAAACCTGTGCATTTTTTAAAACTAGAGACCTAGGGGAATCCAAGATAGGGTGACTTGTGGGGCTCTGACCAGGTTCTGTTACCCAGAATCCTTTGCAAACCTCAAAATGTGGCTAAAAAAACATATTTTCCTCACATTTCGGTGACAGAAAGTTCTGGAATCTGAGAGGAGCCACAAATTCCCTTCCACCCAGTGCTCCCCCAAGTCTCCCGATAAAAATGGTACCTCACTTGTGTGGGTAGGCCTAGCGCCCAGGACAGGATATGCCCCAAAACACAACGTGGACACATCACAGAAAACAGAGCTGTTTTTTGCAAAGTGCCTACCTGTAGGTTTTGGCCTCTAGCTCAGCTGGCACCTAGGGAAACCTACCAAACCTGTGCATTTTTGAAAACTAGAGACCTAGAGGAATCCAAGATGGGGTGACTTGTGGGGCTCTGACCAGGTTCTGTTACCCAGAATCCTTTGCAAACCTCAAAATTTGGCTAAAAAAACACATTTTCCTCACATTTCGGTGACGGAAAGTTCTGGAATCTGAGAGGAGCCACAAATTTCCTTCCACCCAGCGTTCCCCCAAGTCTCCCGATAAAAATGATACCTCACTTGTGTGGGTAGGCCTAGCGGCTGCGACAGGAGACGCCCCAAAACACAACGTGGACACATCCCATTTTTTGAAAGAAAACAGAGCTGTTTTGTGCAAAGTGCCTACCTGTAGATTTTGGCCTCTAGCTCAGCCGGCACCTATGGAAACCTACCAAACCTGTGCAGTTTTAAAAACTAGAGACCTAGGGGAATCCAATATGGGGTGACTTGTGGGGCTCTGGCCAGGTTCTGTTACCCAGAATCCTTTGCAAACCTCAAATTTTGGCTAAAAAAACACATTTTCCTCACATTTCGGTGACAGAAAGTTCTGGAATCTGAGAGGAGCCACAAATTTCCTTCCACCCAGCGTTCCCCCTAGTCTCCCGATAAAAATTATACCTCACTTGTGTGGGTAGGGCTAGCGGCCGCAACAGGAGACGCCCCAAAACACAACGTGGACACATCCCATTTTTTGAAAGAAAACAGAGCTGTTTTTTGCAAAGTGCCTACCTGTAGATTTTGGCCTCTAGCTCAGCCGGCACCTAGGGAAACCTACCAAACCTGTGCATTTCTGAAAACTAGAGACCTAGGGGAATCCAAGATGGGGTGACTTGTGGGGCTCTGACCAGGTTCTGTTACCCAGAATCCTTTGCAAACCTCAGATTCTGGCTAACAAAACACATTTTCCTCACATTTCGGTGACAGAAAGTTCTGGAATCTGAGAGGAGCCACAAATTTCCTTCCACCTAGCGTTCCCCCAAGTCTCCCGATAAAAATGATACCTCACTTGTGTGGGTAGGCCTAGCGCCCGCAACAGGAAATGGCCCAACACACAACGTGGACACATCACATTGTTTCATTGAAAACAGTGCCTACCTGTGGATTTTGGCCTCTAGCTCAGCCGGCACCTGGGGAAACCTAGCAAACCAGCGCATTTTTGAAAACTAGAAACCCAGGGGAATCCAAGATGGGGTGAATTGTGGGGCTCTGACCAGGTTCTGTTACCCAGAATCCTTTGCAAACCTTCAAATTTGGCTAAAAAAACACGTTTTCCTCACATTTCGGTGACAGAAAGTTCTGGAATCTGAGAGGAGCCACAAATTTCCTTCCACCTAGCGTTCCCCCAAGTCTCCCGATAAAAGTGATACCTCGCTTGTGTGGGTAGGCCTAGCGCCCGCGACAGGAAATGGCCCAAAACACAACGTGGACACATCACATTTTTTCATAGAAAACAGTGCCTACATGTGGATTTTGGCCTCTAGCTCAGCCGGCCCCAGGGGGGGCAGAAATGGCCTAAAATAAATTTGTCCCCCACCCCCCCGGGAGCGACCCTTGCCTATGGCGCCATATGACATTGGCGCCAAAAAATAAAATCCCTGGTGCCTAGTGGTTTCTGCCCCCTTGGGGGCAGATTGACCTACAATCGCCCAATCTGCCCCCAAGGGGGGCAGAAATGGTCTAAATACAATTTGCCCCCCAGGGGAGCGACCCTTGCCTAAGGGGACGCTCCCCATCTGTAAAACACAACAACAAAATAAATCCCTGGTGCCTAGTGGTTTCTGCCCCCCGTGGGGGCAGATCGGCCTAATAAAAATAGGCCAATCTGCCCCCAAGGGGGGCAGAAATGGCCTAAATATAATTTGCCCCCTAGGGGAGTGACCCTTGCCTAAGGGGTCGCTCCCCACCTCAAAAAACAAAAACTGAACAAAAAACAAAAACACAAAAAAATGTATCCCTGGTGCCTAGAGGTTTCTGCCCCCTGCCCCTGGGGGGGCAGAAAAGGCCTTAAAAAAAAATACCCCCCCTGGGAGCGACCCTTGCCCAAGGGGTCGCTCCCTTTTGTCTGTTTCATAAATGAAAAAGACATCCCTGGTGTCTAGTGGGCGTTTTGACAGCCGGATTGCTTTACAATTCGGCTGCCAAAACGCAAAGAGAGACTTCAAAGGGAAGGAAATAACTGGGATGAGGCCCTGTCACAAACAGCGCGCGCTTGCGCGCTGACGTCACAGGGGGGGGGGGTCGGGGGTGGAAGGGGAAGGGCTTCCCCTTCCGTCCCTGACTTTGGCGGGTGGGGGGGAACCCTTCAGAGGGAGCGCTAGCGCTCCCTCTGGGCTGGGTGCCCAGGACGTAATGGTTACGTCCTGGGCACAGCAGCACTGTGCTGCAGGACGTAACCATTATGTCCTCGGCACAGAAGGGGTTAATAGTCGTACAAATAAATATACTCAAAATAAGGTAGCAGCGAATACGGCGATGCACCAACAGGCACAGAAGTGTCCAAAGTTAAGGTCAAATCCATATAGAGACTAGAGTCATATCTTACTCACGAATATCGATGTCAGTCTCTGTCCTACCCCTGGGCCACTCCTAGTGCATGGACGTGGCTTCCCGGTTACAAAGGGAGGTCGAGGTCATCAACGACCAATAAACGGGAGGCCTGCAATCTAGGAGATGGTGCATGTGAGGAAATGGAAAAGGGGCAATAATCAAATGTAAAAAAGAAGAGGACACAAACGACGGACTACCGTTGCATCACTCAGAGGGAATGGAAATGAACAGGCATCCAAAGTTATTTCAGAGTCAGAGTGGAAGTCAAGATAAGGATGATACATATCACGAGTTTTACCTCTTATGTCTTTGGATAAAGGGGCGTCCTGTAGATTATTAGTTGTTTTGGCGCATCTTTCATCTGATTGTTATCCTTGTTTGGTCTAGTCACAATTAGGGATGCTTACCCCATATATTTCTGTTTATTTCATATGTCAGTTTGGTTCTTGTTCTTTCTGAAAAGTTATTTTTATTTTTATTCTTTTTTTATATGAAGTGTCATCTTTTTAAACCCTTTAATCCTATGATACGAGGGCGCACACTTGTGATGTTTTTCATCATTATCTTGACTTCCGCTCTGAAATAACTTTGGATGCCTCCTCATTTCCATTCCCTCTGAGTGAAGCAACAGTAGTCCATCGTTTGGGTCCTCTTCTTCTTTTTTACCCTTGATTATTGCCCCTTATCCATTTCTATTATTCTCACATGCACCGCCTCCTAGATTGCAGGCCTCCTGTTTATTGGTCATTGTTGACCTCGACCTCCCTTTGTAACTGGAAAGCCGCGTCCGTGCACTAGGAGTCGGGAACACGGTCCCGGGGTAGGTCTCCGGACAGAGACTGACATTGATATACGTGAGTAAGATATGACTCTAGTCTCTATATGGATTTGACATTAACTTTGGACACCTCTGTGCCCGTTGGTGCATTGGTGTATTCTCCGCTACCTTCTTTTGAGTATTTTTATTTGTACGACTATTAAAGCCATGCCGCCCATCAAGTTAGGTTTTTAATAATGTATTTCTCTCCGCTTGTTTTTTTTTTTTTAACTTGGGCTCTTTTGCCCAATTGAAGACGTGCCAACTACTTTGCTATCTATACATTTAGTTTCTTTTTCCGTTTCTGACTAGCATATAGGTCAGTATAGCAACATGGATCTACAATTGTTTTTCCCTATAGTGGTATCCTACTAATCACATCGGTAACGAGTTTGTTGATTAGAATTGCATTTCCCGCATACATGTATTTTATATTTCTGCAGATCTAACTTATGAAACTTCGAAGTCTCCTATCCCTTTTCTGCTTGTACAGATACCTTGCCAGTCTAGAGGTCTGCTTTGTCCCTTGAGGTTCCGTCCCCAATTGAGGATGGTAAGCATTGGTACATAATTTTATTTATTTTTTTCTTTTCTTTTTTCTTTTTCTTGTTCACTTAATTGTTTAGTGAAGCACCATATTTACACTGAGTGCAATGCCACCCCAAATATCCCCACTTTGTTTTTTTGTTATGCTTTTCGCTAGTACATTCATAAATCAATGTGGTTCTTATGTTGTCTGTTTTTGTTTACAGGCTTTCCCTTATACATTTCTAGTATATTTGCACCCAATAGAGTAAGTCAACTCATTTGTTTTGATTTGCCTTGTCACTTAACAGGTATTGAATGCATATAGTTTGCATTTCAGTTCAGGAGAAGTTTTTTTTTTTTCGGTCCTGAAGAAGAGCCATATGATCCGCTTCGACTGTTATAAGGCGCGAAAAATGTTGACCTTATTTCATGGTTGAAGTTAATTCCTTCCACCATTTTCTAAGTAGAGTCCTGGAACATTATTTCCTCTTCACTCTACAATGTTTTTAACCTTGACTGGGACCCTGCCACATTCAATAAAGTATGGTTTGAAGGTGCCCTAGTCAATTTTAACTTTCCCTTTTTTTCTCTCCTGCTTTCTTCTTGGTCTTTACTAGTAGGTTGAAATTCATTCCTACGTGCTTTCCTTTGGCACACACTATCAGTCAAGATCTCTGGCCAGGAGCCCTCCTGTGGGGCACGTCAGATATTGCAGCGCCAGTCTGACCAGGAGTGAGCCCCATGATGAAGCATGACATCTAATAAGATGTGTGAGGGCTCCTCCCTCTTTTGATAGAACTGCCTGTATACTTTTTTTGCATGTTGGAACAGTGTACTATTGTTTTTTCATGATTACTACCAGGGAGAGTGTACACTGGACCATTGAATCTCCCTTGTCCGCCTTTTTTAGTGTAATTCTTAAATCAGACAGCTATCAGCAACGTGACATTGCATTTCAAATAGGAGTGTGCAAAACTTTCCTAATGACCTTCATGTATTTCTCCAGACGATGATGAAAAAAATATAGGAACGTCAGAAAGTTTACATGGGCTTTCATGTGACAATCTATGACCATTTTATACAGCAGTATAATTTAACTTACCTTTCTCTCACAAATGAAGAGCTACCCACGAAGGAAAGCTAAGCATCTTTTTCCTTTACATGCAAAAATCTCACACCTTACTGGTGCAACGCATTTTTTAAGCATTCGTGAAAGACGACAGCGTCCATTTTCAGTGCTGTGAGATTATGTTTTATTAACTGAGACATGGGTACATAACATTATGGCTATAGTAGAAGGGTCATCTTCTGTAATTATAAAAATACAGTAATGCAGGCGTGATACAGGAGGCTCATAGAAGGGGTGCCGGCGAGTATCGGTACACATATGAACAGAAATGCACTTCCCCGGTGCACCTAATTATTATACGAAATATATCACTTTTTAAATTCGGCAAATTCGGCAAATCCAACGTTTTTCATGCCTGCAATACATACAATTAGCCTCAACGTAGCGCAATTGTTCCATCCATGCAAAGATGTGATGCTGAAAGTTTCTGTAGCTGTTTCACTCATAGCATTATGTTTTCAGTAGCCAAGTGTTATCATTAGCGATATGCCGAGGCCTGCAACTCGTTAGCATGGCCACAGACAGCTACATCTGAATGTAGCCAGGCGTTAAACATGAATTGTTGGTGTTCAAACAATGCCCTGCAATCTTGGCTCACCTATATTTAAGGAAGCGTGACTTGCCTCGGAATCCTCAAACCTGACAATTCGTGTGAATTTGAGATTTAAGATAGTAGCTGGCCTGTGTCTAAATTCATGTCCTCAGCCTTTGATGAATAGACTCAAGGAGGATGGGGAAGGAGCTAGTTTTGTTTGAGACCCAACAAGCAGTGTTATTAGTAGCATAGAGTGGGGATGCTGCAGGTTCAGCAGTGGTAGGCTCGGGCCAGCACAGGCCTGCTGTTTAAAGGTAAAGCATGCCTATTCTTAAATTCCATAAATCAGGCTGATGCTCATTCTGCTTTCCTCTTACAATTCCATTTCACAGTGGGAGAAGCTCGCAACCTTATTCCCATGGATCCAAATGGACTGTCTGACCCATATGTGAAGCTGAAGCTAATTCCAGACCCCAAGAATCTGACCAAGCAGAAGACCAGGACTGTTAAGTCAACCCTCAACCCAATCTGGAATGAGTCCTTCATATTGTAAGTAGAGTGCAGACAGGCCAGTCTTGCAACAGTACAGTGTTATCAGGATCATTTAATACCACGATGTTCAGATTCTGTGAAGTGCTCTTATCTGGTAATCTCTGAAATGTATATTCGTGTATATCTAAGATATCTAAAGGTTTTTGTTAACTGGTAATTCTTCATTCGCTGACTTCTTTTCACGGATCATATAAAACATGCCTGTGCACTATTTTCATCGTGAATGTCTTTATTTTGTTGCAAGGTGGTGCATATACCAATGAAAGAAATAGATTTCTCCTTTTGGGAGTAGAAATGCATTTCATGGACGGTGGAGCACAGGGTCTGCAGTGCACATAGGGAATAGTCATCACTTTTGCCTGCAGCAGACTGTTCAGGACTGCCACTGGAAAGAGCAGGTGTTTCAGGAGTTGATGCAACCCGCCCCTATCAAGAATTTGATATGCCTAGATATCCGAGGCTGCCATACTCCCTGACACACCTTCAAGGTCGGATGATGCCTAATCAGATTAGAATAGCATATATGTATTCCGTATAATACAACCCTAGTAGCTTCCCCTCAAAGAGGAGTTCTATCCCTGTCTGACGTTTACTCAGCCTTCCATCCTTCCAAGGTGGTACAATGAGTACTGATTTTAGGAACACTATTTTGCCTATCTAAAATAATTTTTCATTCTTTTGGTGCGTTGTTAAAAATGGACAATAAGAAATTACAAGTGCCCATTATGTTTCCCCAGATCAAGATTTTGCCCTCTACTGTGATCTCAGGATTTCATATTCATAGCTTAGGTCACTACTAGAGTTTGAGAGGGGCATGCTAATACAAAACACACATCCACAAAAAAAGTAAG
This sequence comes from Pleurodeles waltl, assembly GCF_031143425.1. NCBI lineage: Eukaryota > Metazoa > Chordata > Amphibia > Caudata > Salamandridae > Pleurodeles > Pleurodeles waltl. Next base: position 1,324,791,427 of record NC_090446.1, on the reverse strand, counting down.
ACCATCGTTATTCACAAAATGTTCTTTTAAACTGACTACAGCGCTAAAACTATCAAACCCAGCCTTGGAGTCAAGCACTAAACGTGGCCAATTAATAGTACTGCAACACTCTCCTGTAGAAAAGAATGGAGACAGCAAATAAACATAAATACCTTAGGTACTAATTAAAAATTAACATGTATAAGTGATTACATATTTTGTAAAAAAAAAAGTGAGTGTTCATAAATTCCTTTTAAAGTATTGTTTAAAAAGCAGTATTTATCCATTAGGATAATATGTTTAAAATATGTTAATATTTAATACACATTTTTTGGATGGTTTATGTGCTGTAGCATTTTAATTTACTGAGTCCAGGTTAATTTTGAATATTTAAAATGATTTGACATATATGTTGTACATTAAATGCTTTTAAACATGTTTTAATAAAGAATACACTTTGTTAATACACTTTGTTACATTCCCTATAATTTCCTATAGGGAGATCTTCACCAGCAGGTAAACAGTTATTAGTATTAACTTTACACTTTTAATTCTGTTGTAGGAGGCTCCGCTCTCTCCTAGAAGAGGGTGGAGGCAAGAGGAAACTAGTCCCAGGTGCTCATCTCCACTCAACATGATGAATAGTAAAATTGCAGGGAGTTACACCTAGGTGGAGAGGTAAAACTCCACATGAGTAAATATACACACGTATATTTACCTTTGTGAATTAGCCTCACTGTCAGTGACTATTACTAACTCAGGGAATGCAGCCCTTGAACACATCCAGTTTACTGCAAGTGAAAAATTGTAATTGCATTACGCAAGACTGCCCTCACGTGAAATGAAACTTCAAGAAGCTTTACTTTTAACAATGGACTGGACTGACAACTGTGACAGTAACTAAGCTGCCACTTGAAGGTATTCATCATTCATTAATGACCACTTGTCTAATTGCTAACCTAGGTGGATATAGGTAGGATTATGGTCTTTGTGTGTGTTAGAAATTAGGTTTCTGGTTGGCTATGTTATGCACCTAAGCCAGGCAGAACCCACCACTCTATTCAGGGCAAGTAAGTTACACACCAAAGATAACCTGTGCTCACCCCTGGTAGCCTGGCGCATAGCAGTCAGGCTTATTGCCAGAGGTCATGTGTAAAGCATTTGCACAACACACTCTTACCAGTGATGCAATAAATACACAACAAAAGACACTCCACACAGGACTGTATAAAAATATCCTTCTTATATTGTGTGAGCATGTGTGTATGTGTATATATATAATATATATATATATATATATATATATATATATATATACAGTATATATAAGATCCAAAAGTTTCATGCATAATAAACATTGTGCACATTACGCAATTACTGAACTGTTACTCATTATCCTGACAATGCAATGCACAACAGCATATACTAGAGCATCATGATATGGAATGCAATAAGTCATGCACAAATACACATCTCATCATATCAGGGTGAGTACCATACCCTGATTTAAATGCACAATACCCCAGACCCCAGGTATCATCATAGTAGTCCCATAAGCCCATATTAGGCCTGAATATAACCCCCTGTGCATGATGCCAATGAGGGGAGGAACACAACATACACAACCACCATATAATGAGGTCATGGAAGCATTGGGGCTCCTATTATACTAGTTACAGTAATTTTTTGGTCGTTTGCTTTAGAAATAGGCCAGCTAAGTAGAGCGCTAAAGCACCAGTGCTCCTATTGTGATTATTGCAGCACTTCTGAAATGGTCCCCACCAGAACAGGGCCAAATGGCGACGGGAACCCTGTGGCTACACAGAACAAGGATTGGCGCATCCTCCAGGTACGTCATGCCCTGCAGGTCGCTCTCAGGAAAATGGGGGGGGGAGGGGCACCACTGATGCACCCCACGGGGAGACCTTGCCCTGTCCCTCCCGCATTTGGAATGACCAGGTTCAGCCTTTTCTCCTCAGGCAGGGCCGCTTGCGGGGGATGCGTAGGACAGAGACTCCTTCTTTATGGGCCTCAGACACGGGCCCACGTCAACAAATCCTTGTAGTCCCTGTGAGCGGGGACAAAATAGTGCAAAAGCCAACAGCCTGAGCAATGCATCAGGAGCAGGCTGGGGCTCTGGGTTCAGCCCACATGGCCGGCTGGCTATAGGGACACATCATGTCTTGGGGCAGCCCTCGCTCCTTCTTCACTATAGATCCTCGGTTCGAAGGGTGCGTCGTGCTGGGTCGCTCCTCTACATACAATGCGGCATCCAGCATGCTGGTCCAGCTGATGGGGCCCCTTGGAGAGAGTCATTGTGGTGCGGCCAGCGATAGGCAATTTGCTTGTCATGGATGCAGAGACAAGGTGCAGCGCTCACCAAGCTCCACTTTGCTCCAGGGGAAAAAAGCGCTTCCCCCAATCTCCTCATTACAGGCAGTACAGCACTCGCCATGCTGCCCTTGGCAAGTGTTCCCCCTGGCCATTACAGCCAAAGCAGAAGCTCGCAGCGTACGCTAATGTTTGGGGAATGAAGTAAAAGGGCAAAAGCGCACACCAATGTGCTGATTGAACAAGGACATAAAAGTTTGAAGTGCTCACTTGCGCTAGTGTGAGGCAGACAAGGGGCGAAAAACACTGCCCTCCCTGTGCTGGTGCCCCTTGGAGAACACTTGGGCACAAAGCAGGGCAGACAGCAGGCCAGCACATAAGATAGATGCAGTGTAGCAGTCCTTCTAGGAGAACCAATAGGTACCAGGGCAGCCCAGTGAGGCAAGTAACTCCAATGGCGGTATAGCCGGCAAGTCCAGCAGTGACTGGTGGGACAAAAGTCAGGGAGCAGCTGGCAGCAGGGCAACAAGCAGAAAAGCAATCCAGTGAGTCCTTAAGGCCGCCCAACCAATAGCAGGGAGCAGGGAAATGGCAGAAGAGTAGTTCAGATGGGTCCTTTGTGCAGCGCAGCAGTCCTTCTAACGGAGGTTCAGTCCCACTTCCAAAAGTGCTCTGAAAACATGGGGTCAGAGCCCCAATACTCATATCCAAAAACGTCTTTGTTCAAGGGGTGACTTCAAAGAAGCCCTTTCAAGTGTAACACAACCCAGTGTAACCCAGCCCTGGCTCCAGATATCAGTAGGGGGTAAAACGTCCTTTGTGTGAGCGAAGGACACAGCCTATTGACATGTAAGGTGTGAACGACCCCCCCCCCCCCCCCAGCCTAGGATGACTATCAGTATGCAGATAGATGCAGATGCCTCTTCTGTCACACACAGCCCCTCCTGTGTTGTGTATTGTCGGGAAAGTATGCACCAAGTGAAGCTGTCACTATGTTCTAGATGTTGATTGGAATCAGGCTGCAAAACACAAGCTAAAAGCACAGAGAAATGCCCATTATTTAAAGTGGCATTTCTAAAATGTAGTAATGTGCACCAGTAAGCAGTATTTCCCACCATTTCAAATATACCAAACATGTCAACGCTAGCTCTTTCAGATCAGAAGTTACCAATTTAAAATATGTAAGGGAATTCCCAATGCTAATCTATGGGAGTAGCAGCCCTAACAGAAGTGCAAAACGAAATAGGCTGTTTGTCACTACTAGGATATGCAAAACATAAGAGTACATGTCCTACCTTTTACATACAAAGCACTCTGCACATAGGGCTAACTATGGCCTACCTTAGGGGTGGCTTAGGTGTAGAAAAAGGATGTTTAGGCTTTGGGTAGTATTTTGAAATGCCAAGTCAATGTGGCAGTAAACTGTGCAAACAGGCCCTGCAATGGCAGGCCTTGAGGCAGGTTTGAAAGGCTATTTATGTGGGTGATGCAATCTGTGCTGCAGGCCCATTGGTAGCATTCAATTCACGGGCCCTATGGTATGTGGTATACCACTTTACAAGGGACTTACAGTTAAATTAAATATGCCAAACAGGTGGAAGCCATTCATTCCAAACTTTAGGGGAAAGAGCACATGCACTTTAGCACTGATTAGCAGTGGATAAAGTGCTCAAAGTCCTAAAGCCAATAAAAGGAAGGTAAGAAAAATAGGAGGAGGAAGGCAAAATGTTTGGGGATAACACTGCAGAAAGGGCCATTTCCAACAATGTGCCACACAGAAATCTGATAAGCCAGTGCCTGTCATTTATATTTTCTGAATTTGATTTTGGCTTCCACTATTAAGACTCAAGGTGTCCACGTACATCCAGAAACATACTTTCTATTATTTTGCCAGGAGCTCAGTAGTGTGTTTTTAGTGGAAGATGGATGAATTAGTAACCAAGAAGTTGTTCCATCAGAGATGTGATTTTACAAGCAACCTTCCCCTTGTATTTTGAAAGATGTACTCTTTATTATTTCTAAAACTTTTATGCCACAGACCTCAGGTGATGGAATATCCTGCAAGAAAACTGAAGCACAACATGATCAAACCCTTCAGGCTTGTTTAATAGTAAAAAGACATGACAGTCTCACTTTAGAAGGCATGCTAAGTCTGTAAAGAAAGACGATAGAAAAGTGTTTTTCTGCCACAACAAGATGGAGGACGCACCTTAGCTTTGCACAGCTGGGGGACCCGTAATCCAGACCCATCTGGACAGAGGCTCTGAGTGGGGACTTTCACCCCATGCTGATGAACAGTGGGGAGCTGCCAGTGGAGTCGGGTGAGGAGAGAGGAGACAGCAGCACTTCCAATTGTGAGGGCAAAGTCTTGGGCCTATATGGCCTATGGTCTGCAGAGCACCCCACCAGGGTGGACTGAGCAACCATGCTTGGAACAAGGGCCAGCCCACCTCTGCTGGCAGAGGAGCAGACAGGGAGTGTGGCACTGAAGACCAGAGCTGAACTGGTGACCACGGAGAACATCGGGAGAGCAAGGTCACTGCAGTGCTGACAGCCCGAAGTTCCGGGCGGGGACAATGTGGACCTGGAGCCCCTGCCCCATCTTGTAATGGACAGAGAGGACACATGGAGATAAGTTCATAGAGTTGGGCACAGTGGGAGTAAATCACGGTGCCACTGACCACGGAATCCCCTGGGTCAGCTGCTTGGTTGCTAACTGGGGTGTGAACTGGGCTGTTTCAATTGCTGGAGGGGTGGACGGGGTGCGTGTACCACAGGCCTGGGCAGTACCGATGGCCACGGTTAGTGGAGTGAGAACCTGGCTGCTCTGTGGCAACACTGCCTTCCCTGGCAGACGTGACCCCTTCAGCGCAGAGTAAGGCACAGGAGAAGAGGCACAGGCAGCATTGGAATGGCTCCTTACCCCTCATTGTTGACAACAGGTCTGTACTTGTACCTGCAGTTGCAGGCGTGGTGAAACAGCACTGGCATGGCATATAGTGGGACCCCACATGCTACATTAGGTGACACAGAAGATTCATCCTTTGAAACAGCCCCTCCTCTCCCTTCATTGAGACTGCTTGTGCTCCACCTGGACTGGGGGTGACTTGCTTCCCCAGGGTCTGGGGGTAAGGTGGGTCCCAGAGGGCGGTAGCACTCCCCTGATGTCTGGACTGTTCATGGCTCCCAGGACCATTCTGCACACCTGGTGGTTTAAGGGAATGGCAGGTCATAGTACACTGCGACTGTGACGTACAATAGTGGGGAGAGGCCCCTACCGTTCTCCTAAGATCAACTCCTCTATCACAGAGGAGGAGGAATGTATCTAGTGCACGGAATAGTGGGTGGCTGGTAGGGCATGTTCACCCTTACCGGGTGACTGAGCATGGGGCATAGTGGAGGACATTGAGTGCTGTCCCTATATGCTATGGAGTCGAGTAGAACAACAGTAAAGACACTGGACTTTGCCGATGCCAAGCTTGACAAAATTCTCACAGCCAGCAATGACACCCGACAGGATTTGGGTGGCAGAGTAGACGCAATGGCAGTTGAACTGAGTCTACTGCATGATGACCAATGGAAACTCACTGCAACAGTAGACGCAAATTGGAACTGCCCTGCAAACACTACAACTTGCCATGGGAGAACTTGAAGGAAAGGTCAAAGACCTTGCCGTCAGAGTTCACACACTGGAAAGCAGGGCAGAAGATGCTAAGGGAAAATCATGCCAAAATAACTGACTCATCATTGGCTTTCAGGAAAGTATGAAGGGGGCAGATCCCATTGCCTTCTTTTATGTTAGACCTGACAGCCTTAGGGTGATCACCCCTAACTTTTGCCTGCCTCCCTCCACTTTTTGGACACTGTTTGTGATGGTTTTTAGACTCTGCGCACTTTACCACTGCTGACCAGTGCTAAAGTGCATATGCTCTCTCCCCTTAAACATGGTAACATGGGATCATACCCAATTGGACTATTTAATTTACTTATAAGTCACTAGTACTGTGCACTATATGTGCCCAGGGCCTGTAGATTAAATGCTACTAGTGGGCCTGCAGCACTGGTTGTGCCACCCACTTAAGTAGCCCCTTAACCTTGTCTCAGGCCTGCCATTGTAAGGCCTGTGTGTGCAGTTTCACTGCCAATTCGACTTGGCATTTAAAAGTACTTGCCAAGCCTAAAACACCCCTTTTTCTACATATAAGACACCCCTAAGGTATGCCCTAGGTAACCCATAGTGCAGGGTGCTATGTAGGCAAAAGGCAGGACATGTACCTATGTAGTTTACATGTCCTGGTAGTGTAAAACTCCCAAATTCGTTTTACACTGCTGTGAGGCCTGCTCCCTTCATAGGCTAACATTGGGGCTGTCCTCATATATTGTTTGAGTGGTAGCTGCTGATCTGAAAGGAGTTGGAAGGTCATATTTAGTATGGCCAGACTGGTGATATAAAATCCTGCTGACTGGTGAAGTTGGATTTAATATTACTATTTTAGAAATGTCACTTTTAGAAAGTGAGCATTTCTCTGCACTTAAATCTTTCTGTGCCTTACAATCCACGTCTGGCTGAGTTTAGTTGACAGCTCCTTGTGCATTCACTCAGACACACCCCAAGCACAGGATACTCAGCCTCACTTGCATACATCTGCATTTTGAATGGGTCTTCCTGGGCTGGGAGGGTGGAGGGCCTGCTCTCACACAAAGAACTGACACATCTCCTACTGGGACTCTGGCAGACAGGATTGAACTGAAATGGGACCTGGTGCACTTCTAAGCCACTCTTTGAAGTCTCCCCCACTTCAAAGGCACATTTGGGTATATAAACAGGGCCTCTGCCCCTTCCAACTCCGACACTTCCTGGAGAAGAAACTTGTAACCAGAACCTGCATTCTGCCAAGAAGAACTGCCTGTCTGCCCAAAGGACTCACCTGACTGCTTTCTGTGAAGGACTGCTGCCTTGCTCTTGCCCTGCTGCCTTGCTGCTCCCTGGCTGTGGTGAAGAAGTGCTCTCCAAGGGCTTGGATAGAGCTTTACACCTGTTCCCTGAAGTCTAAGGACCTCTCTTGCAACTGGATTCCTTGTGCAGCGAAAATTTGACGCACGGCTTGCTAAAAAACGACCCACAGCCTGCCTCGTTGTGAAAAATTCACTGCACACCGAACCGGAACGACGCAGTTCTGGTGGCTTCGCTCCACAAGCCCAGGATTCCACACACAGACCCCAGGGAGTCAGAAAACCCCGCAACCCGAAGAGGATCCACGACCGAGCACCGGAAATCTACACACAGCCATCCCTGCGTGGAAACTAAACAAAGCATCACCATGTGTGGCCCGAGAAATCAATGCACACCTCCTATGTTTCCCCGCTTCTCCTCCTCTGCGGCCCATTGCGGAGATGTTTCACGCGAACCAGGTACTTTGTGCTAAAAAGAGACTTTGTTTGCTTTAAAAAGACTTAAGACACTTCATATCACTTTTCAGTGATATCTCTACATTTACTTATTGAATTTTTTATCGTTTTGACCTGCAAATATTGTATGATTTATTGCACAAATACTTTACACATTGCCTTCTAAGTTAAGCCTGACTGCTCAGTGCCAAGCTACCAGAGGGTGGGCACAGGATAATTTGGATTGTGTGTGATTTACCCTGACTAGAGTGAGGGTCCTTGCTTGGACAGGGGGTAACCTGACTGCCAACCAAAGACCCCATTTCTAACATTTTAAAATTGGCTATCTTCTGTAGTTCACTTGCGGGGCTGTCCTCCTTTTTTCAGTATACCAGACCCACTGTGTATCTGCTAGATGGCTTCCACATTGTGCGCCCCAGTGGCCAGTTGTGGCTAAACTAATGAACTTTAGGGACAAAGAAGCCATCCTGTAAGTAGCACGACATACAGCGCCCATGAACTATGACAGCGTCTGATTACTTCTGTTCCAGGATTACACCCTGGCAGTCCAGCACCACAGAGCCTCTTTTCTGGGAGTAAAAAGCTGATATCTGTAGGCCTCACCTACTCCTTGTTATTCCCGGTGAAATTGAAAATCATAGCAAACCCGACCACCTATTTCTTCACAGAGCCCATAGATGCCTAGGCGTGGGTGGAACAACACTGTCAATCTTCAGAGACCGGAAGGCCCGGGCTTCACCACCATTATGCTGCCCCCTGACCCAGGTGTGGCCAGTGCCATCACTAGGAAAGAGGCAGGTGGCCAACAAGGGCACAAACCCCATGTTTACCGTTATTGGTGAGCCACACAACATGCACACGTGTAGTTGGGCCCTCAACCAGAGTGCTCAGAGGTCACCGCCTAACACCCACCACGTACCCTGCAGAAATGTCCTGTCACCACCAGATGGATAAACTCTGGTTCCTAACATGGTATGTCTCAGTGATGGGCACAGTCAAAAAACACCACACAGTACATCAAATGTTGGGAGAAACAAGTGCTTTATAATCAATCAATCAATCAATCACAACATTTATAAAGCGCGCTATGTACCCGTCAGGGTTTCGAGGCGCTGGGGGGGGGGGGGGGGCGTGGAGCGCTGCTGTTTAGCGGTCGAAGAGCCAGGTCTTGAGGAGCCTTCTGAAAGCGAGGAGGTCCTGGGTCTGGCGTAGAGGTGTGGGGAGAGAGTTCCAGGTCTTGGCGGCGAGGAAGGAGAAGGATCTGCCGCCAGAGGTCTTGCGCTGGATTTGGGGTACGATGGCGAGGGCGAGGTTGGCGGATCGGAGTTGACGTGTTGGAGTGTAGAAGTTAAGTCTGGTGTTGAGGTAGGAGGGTCCGGTGTTGTGAAGCGCCTTGTGAGCGTGGGTGAGGAGTTTGAAGGTGATCCTCTTGTCTACCGGGAGCCAGTGGAGTTCCTTCAGGTGAGGGGAGATGTGACATTGGCGGGGTATGTCGAGAATCAGTCGGGCGGAGGCATTTTGGATACGTTGGAGTCGTTTGATGTCTTTGGTTGGGATGCCTGTGTAGAGTGCGTTGCCGTAGTCAAGTATGCTGCTGACGAGGGCCTGGGTCACCGTCTTTCTGGTTTCTGTTGGAATCCACTTGAAGATTCTGCGGAGCATTCGAAGGATGTTGAAACAGGAGGAGGAGACGGCGCTGACCTGTTTGGACATGGTGAGGGCGGAGTCCAGGATGAAGCCGAGGTTTCTTGCGTGGTTGGCAGGGGTGGGCGGGGGTCCGAGGTCGGAGGGCCACCATGAGTCGTTCCAGGCCGAGGGAGTGCGCCCGAGGATGAGGACTTCCGTCTTGTCGGAGTTGAGTTTCAGGCGACTGTTGTTCATCCAATCGGCGATGGCTTTTAGTCCCTCGTGGAGGTTTGTTTTGGCGGTGAGCGGGTCTTTGGTCAGGGAGAGGACAAGCTGGGTGTCGTCGGCGTAGGAGATGATGCTGAGATGATGATGGCGGGCCAGTTTAGCGAGGGGGGCCATGTAGACGTTGAACAACGTAGGGCTGAGGGAGGATCCTTGGGGGACGCCGCAGATGAGGTTGGTCGCTTTGGAGCGGAAAGGGGGGAGACGGACTCTCTGAGTTCTGTCGGAGAGGAAGGATGAGATCCAGTGGAGGGCTTTATCTTGGATGCCGGCTTCCTGGAGGCGGGTCAGTAGGGTGCGGTGGCAGACTGTGTCAAAGGCGGCTGATAGGTCGAGGAGGATGAGGGCTGAGGTTTCGCCGTTGTCCATTTGATGTCTGATGTCATCTGTGGCGGCGAGGAGAGCAGTCTCAGTGCTGTGGTTTCGTCTGAATCCGGATTGTGAGGGGTCCAGGATGGAGTTGTCTTCGAGGAAGTGGGTGAGCTGAGTGTTGACGATCTTCTCGATGACTTTAGCTGGAAAAGGGAGGAGAGAGATCGGACGGAAGTTTTTGAGATCGTTGGGGTCGGCTTTGGGTTTCTTGAGGAGGGGTTGGATTTCTGCGTGTTTCCAGCTGTCCGGGAAAGTGGCGGAGGTGAAGGAGAGGTTGATGATCTTGCGGAGTTCGGGGGCGATGGTGGCGTTGGCTGAGTTGAATACGTGATGAGGGCAAGGGTCCGTAGGGGAGCCTGAGTGGATGGTGTTCATGGTTGTTATGGTTTCTGCATCGTCCACGTGGGTCCAGGCGGTGAGGCGGCAGTCGTGGGAGGAGACGTCGGGGGTGGGGTCTGGCGGTGGACCGGTGTTGAAGCTGTCGTGGATGGTGGCGATTTTCTGGTGGAAGAAGGTGGAGAGGTCGTCGCAGAGTTTCTGGGAGGGCGGGATGTCGTTGGAGTTGGCTTTTGGGTTGGAGAGTTACTTCACGATGCCGAAGAGTTCTTTGCAGTCGTGGGCGTTGTTGTTGATGCGTTCGGTGAAGTGGGCGCGCTTGGCGAGGCGGATCCGTTGGTGGTGTTCACGGTTGGCGTTTTTGAGGGTGGCGAGGTTGTCGGGAGTGCGTTCTTGGATCCATTTCTTTTTGAGCTTCTGGCAGATGCTTTTGGAGGTGGTTAGATCGTCTGTGAACCATGCTGGTTTTTTCTTTCCTTGGATTGCAGTGGGTTTCTTGAGTGGGGCAAGGGTGTTGGCGCAGTCGAGGATCCATTGATGGAGATTGATGGCGGCTGTGCTCGGGTCGGTTGCGTCGGGTGGAGGGTTGTTGATGAGGGTGCTGGTCAGTTGGTCTTGGGTGACTTTGCCCCAGCGGCGGTGAGGAGGTAGCTGGATGCGGTGTTGCTCTGTGATTTTCTTATAGGTGAAATGGACGCAGTGATGGTCGGTCCAGTGGAGTTCGGAGGTGTGGCTGAAAGAGATGTGGTTGCTTCAGGTGAAGAGGGGGTCAAGGGTGTATCCGGCGATGTGGGTGGGAGTGTTGACTAGCTGGTGGAGTCCGAGGTTGAGGAGGTTGGAGGTCAGTGATGCGGTGTTGGCGTCGTTGGCGTTTTCCAGATGGTAGTTTAGATCTCCCAGGAGGATGTAATCAGTGGAGGCGAGGGCGTGGGTGCTTGCGAGGTCGGCGATGGTGTCGCTGAAGGGGGCTCTTGGTCCTGGAGGGCGGTATATGAGGGTTCCTCTGAGGGTCGTGTTGGGGTCCGTGTGGATCCGGAAGTGGAGGTGTTCGGCTGTCTTGAGGGTGTCGTCCGAGTGGGTGTGGATTTTGAGGGTAGCTTTGTGAGCGATGGCTATTCCGCCTCCAATTCCGTTGGTTCGATCTCTTCTGATGATTTTGTAGCCGTCCGGTAGTCATTCCACCAGGTTTCGGTCAGGAAAGCCACGTCAGGTGCAGTGGTGTCGAGCAAATCCCAGAGCTCGATGGCGTGTTTTCGTGCGGAGCGGGTGTTGATGAGGATGCAGTTCAGGTGGTTGGGGTTGAATATTTTAGTAGTTGGATTAGTCGTTCTGATGCAGGAGAAGTTGCAGGTGCAGCAGGAAAAAGGTCCTTTAGTGTGCTTCGGGGACGCCCGGAAGCATTCAGTGGAGGGGCCGGGGTTGAGAGCGCGGAGTTTGTTGGATGTGTAGCGGATGCGGGGGGCGTGGGGGCCAGGGGGGGTGGCGCTGGGCGCGGTCCAGGCGCGGACGGGCGCAGACGGGCTTGCCTCTGGCGCGCCAGCGGCGCGCCCGCTGCGCGGATGCGCAGTGCCAGCCATTAAGAAGGGAGGGGGGGGGAGGAGCAGCTGGGAGGTGGGAGGGAGCGGCAAATGGGGGCGCGAGGGGGGCGGGGCCACAGGGAGGCAGCGGCAGGGAACGGGGAGCGCACAAGGGGCAGAAACACTGAAAACGAGCAAAATACAAGCAGTTACAATAAGAAAAGCACACAATCAGAAATACAATAATGGCACAATACACGATCGGGGAGACAGCAATTCAGGGGGGCACAAAGGGGGCAGAAGCGCCGGCGGCGAGGCGCTGAAAAAGCCAAAAAGCCAAAAAACAACTTACAGGACGGCGGAAGCGGCACACGGGTCAAGTGAGCCCACTAGCCACCAGGGATGAGGCGCAGGAGGATGCCTGCGGGTGGAGGAGGGCCTCGAACACGCAAACAGCAGCGTTCTCGTGGGACAGAGGCAGAGGGCAGCAGGTTGGTGCTGCGGTCGTGGGGGGCGAGCTCAGGACCTGAAACAGGTCAGAGTTCGCTCACTCGCGACGCGCAGCGCCAGCCATTAAGAAGGGAGGGGGGCGGGAGGAGCAGCTGGGAGGCGGGAGGCGGGAGGGAGCGGCAAATGGGGGCGCGAGGGGGGCGGGGCCGCAGGGAGGCAGCGGCAGGGAATGGGGAGCGCACAAGGGGCAGAAACACTGAAAACGAGCAAAATACAAGCAGTTACAATAAGAAAAGCACACAATCAGAAATACAATAATGGCACAATACACGATCGGGGAGACAGCAATTCAGGGGGGCACAAAGGGGGCAGAAGCGCCGGCGGCGAGGCGCTGAAAAAGCCAAAAAACAACTTACAGGACGGCGGAAGCGGCACACGGGTCAAGTGAGCCGACTAGCCACCAGGGATGAGGCGCAGGAGGATGCCTGCGGGTGGAGGAGGGCCTCGAACACGCAAACGGCAGCGTGCTCGTGGGACAGAGGCAGAGGGCAGCAGGTTGGTGCTGCGGTCGTGGGGGGCGAGCTCAGGACCTGAAATAGGTCAGAGTTCGCTCACTCGCGACGCGCAGCGCCAGCCATTAAGAAGGGAGGGGGGCGGGAGGAGCAGCTGGGAGGCGGGAGGCGGGAGGGAGCGGCAAATGGGGGCGCGAGGGGGGCGGGGCCGCAGGGAGGCAGCGGCAGGGAATGGGGAGCGCACAAGGGGCAGAAACACTGAAAACGAGCAAAATACAAGCAGTTACAATAAGAAAAGCACACAATCAGAAATACAATAATGGCACAATACACGATCGGGGAGACAGCAATTCAGGGGGGCACAAAGGGGGCAGAAGCGCCGGCGGCGAGGCGCTGAAAAAGCCAAAAAACAACTTACAGGACGGCGGAAGCGGCACACGGGTCAAGTGAGCCGACTAGCCACCAGGGATGAGGCGCAGGAGGATGCCAGCGGGTGGAGGAGGGCCTCGAACACGCAAACGGCAGCGTGCTCGTGGGACAGAGGCAGAGGGCAGCAGGTTGGTGCTGCGGTCGTGGGGGGCGACCCTGAAACAGACCCTGAGGGGTGATACGTATTTGTGGAGGGTCACAGCTGAATGGGAAGAATGTGCTGCTGTGGAGCATTTGTGCCCTGAATATAGCATGACAACATTTTCTGGTACGCCTCTCATCACTGCTGGACAGAAGTTCCCAGCTACTTTTGATCCTTGGTGGGGATTTTAACTGCGTATTAGACTCCCAACTCTATTGTTAACACTCCCCCACCCAATTCTCCCACAGTGAGAGCAGGTTCCTATCTGCCCAAATGTCTCGTACATTGTTCCTTAGCAGATAGCTGGGGAACAATACACTGAGACACTAAGGAATACACCTACTATTCACCACCTCACAACTTACATGAGCACTTAGACTGCTTCATTTGCCACTGCTCAACACAAATGAATATCGTAATGACCCAATACTTGGTGAAGACCCTATTGAACCATATCCCATTCATCCTTCATGTCACCTGAGGAGAACCCCTTCCACCGTTGCCAACCTGGCGCTTACAGACCACGACACTAGAAGACCTTGCATTCCGAGAATCAACTAGAGCTACCATGAACAACTATATAGCTAACAACTGTAGATCAAATATCACACACTTGGTGGGCCAAAAAACTGTCATATCAGGGCATTTTATCCATACAGTAGTGGGTGCATGATGCACCCTTCACCGTGAGGTAACGCAGGTCGAAACTGCCATAGGATCCCTTGAATGGACTGCATGGGAGGAGTCGCATCTCTGCTGGGGGCTGTAGCTTGGAAAAGGCCGCTCTGTACTTGCCCTTGTTCCACATATCAGAGAGGGTGGGGGGTTATGTGCCCCAAATTTGAACATTTGAGGAACAGGCCAGCTGTGGTGGCCTATCCATTAGCTGACAGGAACATATCTAGTGGAAATAGGGCTGGTCCCTGAGAAGAGAGCAATTCAACTAGTGCAAACCCTATTTCTCCCAAATGCAACACTATTGCTTTCTTGAATGGCCTTTTGCAAGTGGCCATTGGGCAAGTGCCATGGGATCTACAGAAGAGCACTGCAGGCCATACCAGAGATGCCTCAATACGGACCAGGGATCCCTCTACTATCCATAAGGGTGCTTCTGAAAAAAATTATATGAGAAGGGATGGAACTTTGGGAATTGGCTGGAGTGAGAATGCTAGGGGACCTGTTCAAGGATGATGTCCTCATGTCCTTTGACCAGCTTATACATCGTACAGAACTCCCGGTGGGTGAAATCCTAGCATATAGACGGCTGGCGGGAAAAATTGAGAGGCTATGGGGTAGAGTAGACACAGAACTTGACCCACACCTTTTTAAGCAAATGCTGCACTTATTGGGCACCGGCTTAACAAAATCCTTTCACCTACTATCCAGGATCCACTTGGGAGGATGATACAGGTCACAAATTGACCTAGAAGGAATGGGATGGAACAGTGTTACATCCTCAGTAGGTATCTTGCAACAGCCGCTTCTAATACATACAGCATAACAGCTTGCATAAGACATACTAGACCTTGCTAGACTTCATAGGATCTACCCCGAGGCATCCTCTGTACGCTTGAGTGTTGTACTATCAAAGTGGACATAATACATATGCTCGGGGACTGCCTGGTAGCCCACACATTTTGGACAGAGGACAAAGAAACCCTCACCTGAATCATAGGCAGCACAGACATCAACTGTATGGCCAGCTGCTTGTTGGGCCTTCACAAACATTGAAGGTCCATAGGAGCTACCACTGACTTCTTAGACCTAGCACTGCTGCTGAGACAGAGGCAGATTGTAATGCCCTGGAAGGCAAATACACTGCTGGGCATGGCAAGCTTGCAGGCAGCAATGCCTCAGTGGGGCAGAGCTGAAGCTGTTGCGCTCCAATGCGAAGCGTGCGGACTGCAGAAACACTCCATAGTACACTTGTGGGATGCCCTGCTCTTGGATCTCCAGGCCTCCTCTTCAGACTGACCATACAAATCATATGGTAACCAACTGGGTGATATTCTGCAGTGCAGGTCCCTCTTCCTCTCCTATCACTGGCCCCCACTATAATGCTGAGACCCAGGGCAACACCTGGCACTATGCACCAGTGCGGATACATGATCTCCAACAGGGCGAAGCAATCTGAGGGCAGATAGTTCTTATTACCTACTACAAGACACTTAGATATTTTTTCTGTTTCTTTTTTCAGGCCCATAGTTTGATGTATTATGTTTTTTGAACAAGTACTGCCAACCCATTATGCATTAACGTCTGTAACTGACAGAACATATTGTACCAGATTGGTAAGAACTTTGTTTTAACATCTGCATGGAATGCTATGCCCACTGTAGCATACAACATAAAATACCAACAAAGATAGGTTTAAAAAACAGATTTCAAATACATTCCCCATGCGTTGGCCTAATCAGTCCCACTGCATAACGTGGGCTGCCTGGTATCAAATAGAGAGCAGCACGTGGAGTCAGTCTCCTCTGCTGTCTAGATCCAGTCACGATTTCTTTGGGTGGTTGGTGCCACAGGGCAGGCCAAAACACCAAAGACTTTAGTGAGAAAAGTGATGACCCAGAAGCGGACTGAGGACGTAGGTGATAATTTACTACAATGCTGGGATACCGCTGCCCAGGTTAACAATGACACCTCCCCATCCAGCTGGCATCACACTGTTCAGTATGATTGCTTCAGCTGCTGGATCACTGGATAAAAAAAAATCCCGAGCCAAAAAGTACTTCCTGGTTCAAGAAGGCCGGGGAGAGGTCAGACAGTATGCAGATGGTTAAAAAGCAGATGAGCGAAGCTACGCAGAGAGGGCAGTAGAACTGCGTGTTTAAGGGTACAGTTGGGTCTTCATACAATAATGCATTGAACAAAAAAAAGAAACTTCCTTGGCCAGATATATAAAATATTTAAAAACATGAGTATAGCTAATATGTAATTAGCACTTACGACCTTAACGTTGAAGGTGAAGAAAGGCCAACTTCTCAAGCAGAAAATAGTTGAACCTTGCACTTGTCTTTGAAGGTTACAGGGGTACAATCTTTCCCATACTGTGGATATTGACTCCTTTCAGATATATTGTCTGAACTATTGTGCCAAAGAAGCTATTAGGGTATTTGATTGTGAAATTGGACCATTGCATAACCTCTTTAGATCCACGTCTGTCTACTGTCTGTGGCCTGACATTTCCCTTGACTTTTGTTGTCAATTGGATTTTGGACCTTGTGGGAGGCGCCCTTAATTTTTAAGTTAGCTTCAATGACTTCTTTCTTTCAAAAAGACAAGTAGATGATCTCTTCAGCAACTGGCTCCATCTCAAACCCTGCTATTGATTTCACTGCTCTTAAATCCTGATTCACTGCCTGGATTGGTAGTGAATTAACACAGTGTTTAGCTGCTTCCCCACTCGCGATTCTCAAAGCACATTTGCCTAAATGTTGAAGTAAAACGATCGTTTAATATCCAGGATTGCAGTAATAATGACAATGTCCTTTGCTGGATTTCTCTGGATTTCTGATACGCCTTGTAGCACTCTTGTAATTTTGAAGATTCTCGAATGACTGGATGACTGAACATGTGTGTGGTGGGGTGGGTGAGCAGGGTCTATTCCATATCCTTCTTCCAGACTGTCTTGCTATCCAGGCTATGAATGTTCTCACACGTTTCTCTATTGATTAGTATTATCAATGTATTATGTTTCCATTGTAGTCCATATTAACTATATTACAAGATGTCCACATTAACAACAGGATTGGTTTGCAAAAATGTTTCTTCTTCTTATGTGATTAGCCACAGCTAAATGCCTTGTTGGCCTTTCCAACAAACATCTGCAACATGCAAATGATGTGCAGGTGCACGGACTAAAGTCGAAATCCGCCAGGACCTCTAACCAATTTTAAAAGTATATTATTTTTAATTGTGTGTTCGTTTATGTTGTTAGGTGTTAGTATTCTAAAGTGTTCTATTTGGGTTACTGTATTTATTGTCAGAATTGCAATTTCATTGATGCCTTCTACTGTTTTATGAAGCTTCTTTTAATCTCAGACTAAGAAATGTTTGTCTCTATTACAACTTTCTAGCCCTGAGTTCCATGAAGTCTAAAATTGTGTTTCTTCTTGTTGTGGTTGAACTATTGTCTAGCGCCCTGAAACCAGGAGACATCGATCGACGGCTGTCAATAGAGGTCTGGGACTGGGATCGCACTACCCGAAATGACTTTATGGGATCGATCTCTTTTGGGATCTCAGAGATTCTGAAGAATAACGTCAATGGCTGGTGAGAGTTTGGCCCTCATTTGACTTCTGCTGGCTTGAGGGGATGGCCAATCGAGGAATGGGTCCTGAGTGATCAGGGTTAACTTTTTTTCAAAATGACCACCAACACATGTAATAAAAAGGAATTTGCTAATTATTGTTGCAGTATGAGTGGAGTAAGCTACACATTGTCCATGTAAGCTGGGGTAAGCTGTGTCAAGTGCTTAGTCGCCCATAAAGGGGTTTAACTTGTTTTGTGCAAATATTGGTGTTGGTGGTGGGGAGTAAGCATATTTATTAGTAAGGAAAATTAACAATTCTTTGTGTAAACATTACAGTTCTTCCAAAGACCCACGTGCTTATCTCTCACTTGCTAGGACACTTAAATAAGCAATATACTTTCCCTGGAGTTATAAATTAATATTTCTAAAGTGACATTACATTGGCCACGCAATGGTGTGCATAAGAGCAATGCTACTGACTGTAAATTACCAGCTGCAGGTGCTCAAACTCACACAGGTGCAAATGTGTAACTTTCTCCAATTCCAAGTATTACCTTGAAAGCTGGAGGCAAAATACCTTCTTTCATTCATTTCCTGAAGTCGCATCGGAATTCTTTTGTTTTAGAAAGGGAACTATCGGGATCAATCCACTGTACTGAGTTTTACTTTTTGTTGTCGTGCTGGTGCCTTCTGGTGTATCATCCATTAGAAGAGCTACTCAACTGAGTAACACGTGGCGGCAGAGACTAGTCATCCCTCAGGTGCCCTTTCTGACATGTAGGCAGGGAGTTTGCTGTGCAGGGATCTTTCCCAAATGGCTCAGTGTTAAACACAAACTTGTGAGCAAATCTTTTGAAGGAAGATTCCTTATTTTCACTCTTTCTTTTTCTGCTTTCCTATCTGTTTGGGTTTTTGTGTTTGCTCATTTTCCCCATTTGTCTATGGTATTTTGTTCCTTCTCTGTATGTTTTGTCACTCATTCTGTTATTTTTCTTTCCACATTTTCTGTCCCTCCATTGGCCTACATGTTCTCTTGGTTCGTGTCTCATGCTCTCATCTCTCTATGTTGGTCTTTTCTCACTTATTTCCCTCACAATATGTTATTTTATTCTCCTCATCCACCATCACTTATCTTTGTTTGTTCTGGTTATTCCACAACGCACTCTTGTTGTCTGGCTACCCATTCTCGGCTATCTGTCTCTCCTCCACACTCGAACTCCCCCTGCACTGTCTCGTCTGTCGCCCCTATGTTCCTCTCAGGTACAAGTTACTGAATCAAGAAGAAGGCGAGTATTACAATGTTCCAGTAGCCGATGATGCTGATGACCTTGGACTGCGGCAGAAGTTTGAGGTACAAGTCCTTGCGGTACCGTGCAGTTATATTCGGAACATCCCTGGCACTCACTCTGCGCCCTGACATAGGCCCAGTGTGCAGTCTTCTTCGGGTTGTAAAAACTCATGTCTGCATTGCTTTCCGCGTATTCTCTTTGCGTGGAAGGATGTGGGTGCTGCTGGAACATTGTGGGATCGTCTGTTTAGCTTCTTCTTCAGCCAGGAGGGCTTGGTGTGTGCTTGCCCAATGTTTAGAGGTTGAACTGGTGTAAAGATGAAGGAAGGACTGTTGAAGCTGCATTGCTGGTAGTACAAATCTAGTTGGTAATGCAAGTCGGCCTGTTTGGAAATGTGTTTTTTCCGTTATTCGAATTATTTCTGAAGAGTTTTTGGCAGACATTCAGGACTTGTTGTACCTGAGCGTATACAGGAAGAGATTTTGAAAAAAAAGATCCCAAGGAAAACATTTATTGCTCTCTGAAGTTTATGGTAGGCTATCTTTTCCAAGGATTCCAGCGCTCCTCGACAATGCCCTACCCATGTTTTGCTGCTGTTCCAGGATGAACACTGCAAAACAGTCTACTTAAGGAGAGAACTTTCTGTGAACAGATCACTTGACTACATTAATGCTTTACATTTTCTCTTCCTCTTTTCTTGTCCATTTTCTGCTTCTGCAACCACACACACACCAGCACTTTTCCTTCATGACCTCCATTCTAACTACTCCCAGTGCGCATCGCCACTCTCGGGTCACCTCTTCTCCCTTATGCTGTATAAACCACTCTTCCTTTCATCCTTCCTCTTAAAATTTCCCTGATTTTTCTTTCCTTATTTTGTTCCCCACTTTCTTAATTACTGTTTTTCTTTATGGGGTTGACAATTCTTGTTTATATTTTGCTTCCCACAAACCCTTCATTTTTAGTCTCCCTTCGTATTGTTCCCTGGTGTTCTTGATTTCCTACTCGTTCTTATTATTGCTGTATTTTTTCTATTGCCTGCTTTCTTTCTTGTCTCTATCCCCCTCCCTGTTTATGTCTATATTAATGCTCTTTGTTCCTTTCATCCTTTCTCTGTGCCAGCTGGTCCAGCCTCTCAATCACTAACTCCCTTACCTTCTCTGTCTGCTAGTTTTTCATTTTCTCTGTCTTCCTTATTCTCTCTGTCTTACTTGCTCTCAACACTAACCATCTCCCTTTCTCTCTCACTCTTTGTCTCTGCATAAGTACATTTTATCTTGCATTGTCTCATCCTGTCTCAACCTAA
Source organism: Pleurodeles waltl (assembly GCF_031143425.1). Classification (NCBI taxonomy): domain Eukaryota; kingdom Metazoa; phylum Chordata; class Amphibia; order Caudata; family Salamandridae; genus Pleurodeles; species Pleurodeles waltl. Next base: position 1,324,771,186 of record NC_090446.1, on the reverse strand, counting down.
TTCTTTCTTTCTGTATCTCTCTGTATTCTCTCCTTCTCTGTCTCCAGTCTGACAGGTGCTTCTCTCTTCAGCACCAGTTTTGTTTTGTTTTGTTTTTATGCCTATCCCCCTGTCGTTCTGTGCTTTCTCTATTTCTCTCTCACTCTCTTCTCTTTTGCTTCCCTTTACCCTATTTTCTCTGCTTGTTCCATCCACCTCACTAGCCCTCCTCTTTTTTTTGACCATTTCTCTGCTACTTTCTGTCCCAACCTACTGTCCCTTCTTATGACACTCACTCTTCTTCAAACTCTTCTTCCGTGTACTTCTTTACACCTTATTCTCTGTCTGACCACCTCTTAAAAGCTTCTCACTGGCAACGTCGATGTGGTTCTTTCGGTTCAACTAATTTACCCTAAATTGTTCCTTTTCATTTCTCTTAGGCATGCAACTTCCCCCTGGAACTCTATGAGGTAATGTTTCCTTATTCTACTTGGAGGGAGGGAGGCGGGAGGGAAGAAGAGATGACACTAAGGGGGTTATTCTAACTTTGGAGGAGTGTTAATCCGTCCCAAAAGTGACGGTAAAGTGACGGATATACCACCAGCCGTATTACGAGTTCCATAGGATATAATGGACTCGTAATACGGCTGGTGGTAAATCCGTCACTTTTCCTTCACTTTTGGGACGGATTAACACCTCCTCCAAAGTTAGAATAACCCCCTAACTGTGCAATTTGAAGTGTTACAGCTTGAGGTTCTAAATGCCATCATCAATGGGATTTAAGTAAACAAAACAGTTTTGTTCAAGTCATTGAGTGTTTATATGTTGTTTCTGTTGCTAGCGATTTCCACTTATTGATTTCTTTGTTGGATGCACTTAAGGTAGCATAGGAGGTGATGAGTAGCCATGTATCTATGCTAATGTTGTCTGGAGAAGCTAGAACAAACTAGATACATGAACAACAGCGTGTTATATGAATGAATCGGGCACAGTGATCTAGTGGAAAAGACTTTGAAGAAATAGTTTTAGTTTCATGATTGAGCCGAGGAAGTTCATTAAAGTCATTAGGAACAGCAATTGAATAAACAAATAATAATAGTCTGCTTGACTACATGCAGCAGAAAGAACGGCTGTGAGATGTGCAGGGGGAGAGACATGAATGACAAGGGTGACTTCCATTTTGGAGAAGATGGCGTTTATACCTAAATTAGGGTCTAGTCAACAAGGATCAGAAAAAAGCACTTTTACACATCATAGAGGATTTGTTTAAAAAGTAACAGTACTATAACAATCTGTACACAGTAATCAAGCGTGAACATAGATTCTGCAAATTGCTAATAATGCACAAAAATATTAATGCATACAAAACTGTAACATCAGCAACCCTACCATTATTTTATGTGTGTTTGCTTAATGTAGGACAACACCTGGCTGAGCTGTCAGAGGCATAAGAAAGCTGAGCCAACTACCAATTCTATATGGTTCTCAAAACAGAGGCCAGAATCCCACAGTAACCAGTGGGATTTTGTACTTGGCCGCTCAAACAGTTCTTGAGGGTGGCCTAAGGTACAAAGTTTGTGGGCAGACCCAAAAAAAAGGAAGCTCAGTTTATATTTTGGAAAAATCATCATCTGGGCCATTTACTCAAAAGCAGAAATTGCGGTTTTTCAACACAGGATTGGAACTTTAAGTCTTCAGCCCTTCTGATCAAAAATAAAGGTTAATAAGTGTGTTAAACCATGTAGGGGTAACAGTGATGAGCCCTGCAGCACTCCACATTTAGCCAAAGAAAGCACCAATCCCACCTCATTATATGCAGCCCTCCAGGAAGGATTAGAACAGCTTCGGACCCAAACGTGGAAAGCAAAAAATGGAAGTTCAGTATGTGAAATACTGTTGAGAAAAATCAAAAGAACAAGGAGGGTCAGATTCCCGTCAACTGTTGCTTTCAGTACATCATCTAATAGTACTGTGGACACGGATTCAGCGCCAGTGCCATTTGCATGGTATAGACCCAGACGGATGTGAATCTAGTGGTTACTGATCCTCCAGAACATTGTGCACCTGTGAGGTACCTGTGAACATCTTTGTCATCCGGCAATAGGTCAGTAGTTCTGGAGGATATCTTAGTCAAGGGATGCTTCTTTGATTAGTGGGACTGAACAGTTTGCTTTCGATTGTCAGGAATCCTTCCTTGTGACAGGGACGGAGACTTCATTTTTGTAACTCATGGCGCATAGTAAGCATCATTATTTTGACCACTAGCCATCGGTAAAGCATTATAGTCCTTGCATGTAGTTTGATTTTCTTCAGAAGGTTTTTAATAATTGAGTTCTATCCCTTCCGAAAATGAAACTGGGTGAGATGTCTATTCCCCCAAATGCTCTCAGCTGGTCTGGATAGGTTGTTCTCTTGTGGTGACTTATCACCTAACAGTGGTTATCTATTGCTCTCTGAAAGCCTCTCCAGTATCTAAGGATGTACCCAGCTGAGAGGCTTTTAGGATTAATGAAAAACTTTAACACCTGCACATTTTCTTTCCGTTTGTAGCTAGCACTTTCAATCCTGCTGATAAAACAACAATTCTCCTTTCAAATATGGCCTTTATTGTATTTTTTAAGTTCTCCTTTAAATATATGTGGTCGCCTCATATAACGTTAACTTTGGCACTAATCTCTGTGGCTTTTAGATTGGGATGGAAGAGGAGTAATACTTTCTAATTTACAAAGACTGTAAAATAGGTTTTGTGTTACATGATCAGCCTGTGCTTTCCCCCCAAGTAAGTCATTCTCGTAAGAGGCACACATTTTACTTTCCTAATTGTGGGGAACACTTTCATTCAAAGGTGTGGAAGGGTACCATGTAGGATTTTAGTCCTAACTTAGCCCCGCATTTCAATAAACATTACCTAAGCCTCATACACACTATGCTTTAGCCTACTACGATGTGTCCGTCTCACCCCCTCCTTTAGACCATTCTCTGAGACCGCATGTTAGACCTGGCATCTTTGGCATGGTTTCCCCTTGTCTTGTCCCCTCTGCTTGCTATATTTTTGACTTTGTGCTGGATTTCGTTTTTGCTGGTTTTGGTACTCTGGGCACTTAATCACTGCTGACCAGTGCTAAAGTGCAAGTGCTCTCTATCTAAATTGTGATTGATTTGTTATCCCTGATTGGCATATTTGATTTTCTAGTAAGTCCCTCGTAAAGTGCACTAGAGGTGCCCAGGGCCTGTAAATCAAATGATACTATTGGGCCTGCAGCACTGATTGTACCATCCATATGAGTAGCCATGTAAACACATCTCAGACCTGCCACTGCAGTGTCTGTGTGTGCAGTTTTGAACTGCTGGTTTGACCCTGCAAGTCCAAACCTTCCCTTTTTCTATTTGTAAGTCACCCATCAGGTAGGCCCAAAGCAGCCCTATGGGCAGGGTGTGGTGTATTTAAAAGGTAGAAAATGTACAGATCTGTTTTACATGTTCTGGTAGTGAAATACTGCCATATTCGTTTTTCACTAATGTAAGGTCTATCCCTCCCATTGGTTAACATGGAGATTGCCTATAACTACATTTTAAGTGTAATGTCCCATTGGGAGCAGATAGAGATCTGAAGTGTGGGGTCTCTGAACTCACAATTTAAAAATACATCTTTTGGTAAAGTTGGTTTTCAGATTGTCTGTTTGAAAATGCCACTTCTAGAAAGTGTACATTTGCTTGCTTAACCATTCTGTGCTTCTGCTTGGCTGCTGAATCCACATCTGGGTCAGATTGACAGTTGAGCTGTTTGTGAATTCACTCTAGACAGTGACACAAAGGGGGCTGAGGTGTGTCCTGCATATCCCGAAGGGTCTTCCTGGGCTAGAGTGGGAGGTAGTTGCTGACACCTGCACTTGCAAGAGCTGTGCCTGACCTCACACAATACAGTCTCCAACCACTTAGAGTGTGGCTGGGGCAGGGCAAGGAAGAGACAGGGCCTTGTGCACTACAAAGACTTTCCTTTGAAGCTTGCCTACTTCAAAGGCAGAAATGTGTATATGTAGAGGACCCAAGACCCCAGACATTTAGAACACTTCTGGATCAAGAGAAACCTCTGCCAAGGAGAAGAGCTGAAGAGTTGTGAGGGGGAGTACTGCCCCTTTGCTGTGCATGCTTTGCTGGGTTGTCATGCAGTTGCTCCTTCTGTCTTAGAGAGAACAAAGATTGGACTTTGCTGTGTATCCTGCTTGTGAAGTTTCTCCAAGGGCTTGGACTGAGCTTGCCTCCTGTTAAGTCTCAGGGACAAAAAAGCGATTGCTGTGCCGGTGAAATTGACGCATCACCATCTCAGCGCAGATTCATTGTTGCCATGCATTTGGATTTTCCACGCATTGTTCCTCTGCATCAAATCTTCAACATCACTGCATGGACCCAAGGTTCCTCATCCGGACATTTGATGCATCCCCTCCCCATGAGGAAAGAATCAATGCATCGCTTATCCTGTGGGGAAAGAATCGATGCAGGGCCTCACTTGCAAGTAAGGAATCAGTGCATCACTTGCTTTTCTGAGGCACCCTCGCCCCTGCGGCTTTATTTTTGACGCATACCAGGTACTTTGTTCCAAAGCAACGCATCCATTGATTCTTATCGATTAAGACTCTTTTTACATTCAAATTTGATATCTTTACTTGTGTATGTTGGATTTTTGTTGTTTTGGTCTTGTTTGATTTAGATAAATATTGGCTATTTTTCTAAATTGGTGTGGAGTCCTTTTGTGGTGTTTTCACTGCGTTACTCTGTGTGGTTGTACAAATACCTTAAGCATTGCCTCTGAGATAAGCCTGACTGCTTATGCCAAGCTACCAATGGGGTGAGCTGGGTTATCAGGCCTTACCCTGACTAGAGTCAGGGTCCCTACTTGGACAAGATGCAAACTGACTGCCAACTTGAGACCTCATTTCTAACACCATCTATTGACTGGATAACCCATCAAACTCCACTGCTAGCATTGTGTTGTTAACAGCATGTTCATGATAGGCTAGACTCCATCCATGTATCATGCTTAGTGTATATTGAACAGACAGGGTGTGTTGGAGGAACCTCATGATTCATCATAGTTCCTATTGTCTTGATTGGAATGGAGCTTGACTACAATCATAGGTCCGAAATATGTTGTAAAAAAATATTTAAATTATGTCAGAGAATCACCCTCAAGCCCTGTTATTGTAGAGATCCTCTAGCAAGAGATGAGGGAGCATCATGTCAAAAGCTACAAACAGGCCAATGAGCACAAGAGTCAAACACTGACCTGTATCCATAATGGTGACACTACCTTTGAGCAGGGATTTGTTGATCAGTTCTCAAATCCTCTCTGTAGAGCTCTAAAAAACATTAGGGCAGTATCGATTCATAAAGCATTACAGTGGACATCTGACCTGGCTTGGGGTCTATTTATTTTCTGACAGGCTGGTCTTTCAAATAAATTGGGCTGGGGTGGGGTCAGCTATAAGTCAGACTGAACATCTCATAGGCACTGTATGGTTTCATGAGATAAATGGTATGTGAATTACTACAGTCCTTACACAGCTGTCATTCAACAATAGATGAAAGTCCCAATCCACCTTCTGTTAATAGTTCACATTAAAAGGGACTTTTGCTAATTTCTTGTATTGCTTGCTCCTATAGTACGGCTATTAAGCATAAATGCATTGAACCATATGATTGGAATAATCAGTGAAACTGAAAAAAAGATTAAAGCGATAACAAAACTAAAGTGTTGAAATTAATAATTGAGTAATAAGGCTCAACATCAGAAGCTAGTTTTTTATTAATTATTTTGTAAATTAGGTAGATCAGTTGGCCATATTACCGGTGCCATTTTTTACATACTTGTAAACCCCACAGCACCTTAAAACAGTTTTTTACCAACTGTGTCTAATCTTTTGAGTATTATAGCTGTATACTGGATACAGTACTAATGTATGCCCTTTATTCAGGATCTCTTATTTGAGTCATTTGAGTTAAGCTGCAGGCATTTTCCTCATCTTTCATCTCTACATTAGAAATCATAATCTTCATATAAGGTGATCTGGTCAAAGAGCATTGTAATGGTGTGCTCTTCACTCTGTTATCAACCATATTTTGCATTTTCCTTGAGGTTTAAACAGTGTATGGAGACAACTCCTTAGTAAAACTTCCACAGCTCCTTGTTTGATTCCTTCTGGCTGCCTGAGCAATCCTGTGTTGATTCAATTTCTTCTACTCTAAATATCCATGCTTTCTAGGTCTCTGTATGTGTTGACACTGAATTTTCAACGTTCACCATTTCTTGTTCTGTTTCTTTTCAGTTTCTCCATTTCTACTTGAACGAGGGCTTTATTCCTCTCCACTTTCAAATATCATACTTTTAATTGGTTCCGTCATCTTCGTCTTGGAAGGCCCAGACAGTGTCTTGGCTAGGTTGCAGTATATAATTGAGCTTGCCTTTTTATGTATTTACAAGGATAGCTGGGATCAGTTGGATTTTATCAGTTGCAGTCTTCTTGTTCAGTCTGCCCATGCACTTTACACTTTCCCACACTCTTTGGTCCCTGTCCGCATCCTTCCCCAATTCCTTATCCCAAAGATGGCACTATGGCTGATTACTACAATTGACAAGTTTGCTCACTGCCCTCCATCTTTGATCTTTACACTTGTCCTGCATCTGACACTTCCTCATCAGAACTGGCAAAACACCTCATCTTCCTACAAACCCCCTTCTGGCTTCTAACCAAAGTATCAATACACTGTTCTAACCCTCCTGCTGAAGGTTTTGGCAGGGTGTTTGCTGTGCCATTCTTTTTTATTATTACCATTTGAAGAGGAGTATTAGCTTTTTGACTCACCTAAAGTAGTGCAGAAAGTAATTTGCCTGTTGCAAAGAACAGAACTGAATTTTATGTGGATAGGTGAGTGGATTTGTAATAGATCTGGCCCATTGATATACCTCTGTCAAAAAAATGGTGGCCAGAGATTTTCATATTTGATTTGTGTTTTTGTATCATTAGAGAGGTAATTTAGCTTGGGTAGATATTGTTAATCCAGCCGATTTGTTTTCTGGACAACATTTTTAAAAATGGCCTATGTGTTGGAGTGATGATGTAATATTACAGGATCCATGAGGCCTACATACTTAATTTTGGTGTCAATACATAGGTTTTGTGGGTCAAGTAGTCTTAGAGAGACAGAAAATAATTCCACAGAGCACCCCTTCCGCCATGTTGCCAAAATGGTGGCTCTAGAATGGTGTGCTTTAGCCATCATATTGGCAATTTATTTTGTTATTGTTTTTGTTTCAGGCTTTCCATTGAGCAGGTGGTAGCAGAGAATCTTTACCTTCTGACATAGTGTTGCTAACTACGAAATCTGAGGACTCCCTCAACAAAGAAAAATGTGTCATATGCCAAACTAAGCTGAAAGAAAAGCTAACATCAACTGCAGCTGGACAGAAGAGAGATGCTGCAGAAACACGGCAAGACGAAGTTCACAAAAGATTGAAACTGATGGGTGAAGAGGATCAAATATTTTAGTATTGTAGCAGCAAATGCTACAAGTCATGTACGATAGGAAAAAGCCTGGAAAAAATGTGTCAAAAAAAGAAGAAACCAGTGAGTCACAACAAGAATCCGAGTCTTCTGAGAAAGCTATGACAACCATGCTCAATGGGCATCCACTTAGTAAATCAGTGGCTACGCCTTCTCCACTTCCAACAATGGTCTCAAAGCGGAGGATCTTCAATATGTTATCTGTGGTTTAGCCAGAACAAGGGCCAAATGGATTGACGAAAGAACAAAGTAGAGAGTATGTGAACCTCAAATGGCAAACATGTTTTTATCAGCAGCTAATTTCTTTCAAGATGAAGTTTTCAGCCGAGTAGCTGATCTAAACAGTGAGGTGAATGTATTTGAAGTGGATTTATATGCCCATCTGAGGTGCATGTGTGTATGCATTTGAAAATATGAATGTACAATGAGCTCCCAGCAGCAACATAACCTCCAGCCTCCAGTTAAGGTTGCACGCTTTGAAAAAAGCAAATGAAGTTTTAATGCCGCTCTTGAGTGCTGGCTACGGGTTCACACTCAGTGAGGTCAGAGAAATAATGGTCAACATTAATGAAACTGTATTGAGCCATAATAGTGAAATAAGTGTTTTCTGATGAGAATGTTGCTCTAACAAAATGAATGCACCACTTATGATGTTCACAGCTGATTTGACTCCTGAAGTTCTTGCTGTCAAAATAAGATCACATTATGAAGTGAAATCAGCAGGAACCATTTTAGGAATTGTGCTGAAAGATTTAGATTTTGGACTTAATGACAAATTTTGTGATACCCCAGAGGTCCGCAAATCATGGAAGTCAACAAGAATGCCTGATGTTGTCTTAACATTTTTTTTATGTCAATGTTTAATATCAGCAAAGGAAAACTGTTACAAACTAAAGTTCTTGAGTTCGGAACAGAAGCTAACAACATTGATGATGGCTTTGAAGATATAAGCGAAGAAGTGGAAGACGATCCCATAAACCGACAGGCTTATGCTGTGCAAACGTACTGTCTTTTCCAAATCATGTTTTATGAATTACATCATGGCAAAAATAAAACTACACTACACATGATGACTTCCCAGGCAATCTACGGCAAGAGCAAAAGTTGATAGCTAATCACTTCAATGAATAGGATTGGTGTATCAACAAGTTATAATGGCTTTGTATGGAGCAGGAACTTGTTAGGAGCTCATGCTGTAAAATCATGTCAATTTGACAGCACACCACTTCCAAGTCATTTTACCAGGAAAGGATTTACAGTTGCTGTTCTTGATAATTTGGATTTAGGAGACAGCTCTTCTTTGTCTGGAACATCCAGCACACATGGTACTGACATGGTGCTTTTTCAACACTGTACCAGTGAAGTAGCTTCTGGAAAACCAGCTGTGTCAGCTGTAGGCATAAACAAATGAAGTTACAAACTTAAGACCCAACTGCCTTGCCTACGTGTGCAAATTCACCACAAGCCATCAACACCTCCCAGTCTTCCAGAAAGTTTCAAATTGGCTGAGGACATAGATCTTCTACCTGATGCTGTGGTCTGCAAAGATGATTTAAGTGAATTTATCATATCGCTTATTCAGTGCTGACTGAAGAATGAAGAAAAGCCAGTTCGTCTGTGGGCTGGAATCCATGCTTTGATCTCCCAGAATACTGTCCCACTGAAGAAGGTTGGGTTTTAAACAGTAATAAGATCTCCAGTCACAAACTACTCAACAGTATACACAGCTGTAAAAAAAAATCTAAAATGTGCATGCTCAGCTTGTAGACCAGCCTATCCTGCCAATTTTCTGCAACAAAGGTGTTTTCCGTATTGTAGCTGAGATTTTTATGAGCAATCCAGTAGAATTTGATGATTTTTATCCAATGATGGACATTTCCATATGACAAAAGTCCTGTTGCAGTGTGCAGGAAGTCATCTCACTTGGTGTGGCATAGACAATGCACTTATTGAGGCTAAAATCTTTGAAAGCAAAACTGTCTAGTCAGTATTGAGCAGAGCTCATTATGTTCGTTCATTACAAGGTATGCTCATCATATCTGAGACTATAGAAACATTGCATTGGAATGCTTTCCGGAACAAGAATGACAAATTAGGTTTTGCATATCTTATCGCAGAAGTGCACCTTATTCAAAAGACAAAATGCAAAGACAGGCAATGTTCAATACGCTCAGTTCAAAATCAGAAAACTTGAAAAACAAGTTTGCAGAGTGTGTCAAAGAATGTGTAGAAAGATCAGAACTTTTCAAGTACTGGAGAAATGATGGCTCTAGTGAAAAACTTTGGGGCATATTTACAAGAAAGTGGCGTATCGGTCCTGATGCGCCACTTTTCTTGCATCCTCCCTGCCCCACCTAACAACACCATGGTTGCACCATATCTACAATACAGCTCACCACGGCAGTCATTAGGATAATAGTGTCAAATTTTTTGACACTATTGTGCAGCTTTGCTGCACTAGCGTCAAAGATTTTGGTGCTAGTGCAACAAAGCACAGGGAGGTCCATTGATTAAAATGGGTGCATCATTTTAACACCTGCTTTTAACAGGTGGAAAAAATGGTGCAGTGAAATGTTGTAAATTTCACTGCACAATTTTTTTTGGACCTCCCTGTGTCGGAATGGCCCCCCTTGCTTACATTATGCCTGGCGGGGAGATAATGTGGCGCAAGGGTTTACAAGGTGGAGCAATGCAGGCATTGCGCCACTTAGTAAATACGGCACAGAAGAAAGGTCTCCTTAATGCCACCTTTGGTTTAAAAATATGATGCTAGGGCGGAGAAAGATGGTGCTAGGGGCTTGTAAATATGCCCATGGTACATTCTGATTGAGAAGGTGATTGGGAGCTGCATATGAAGACTATGGAGTCACGGATCACTGTGTTTTGCAAATTTGATTGCATAACCTACCTGAGGTATGGGTTCTGGTATTTGGAGAGTATACCACTACACACCTCTACAGAAAATGAATCCAAAGACATTTTGTGGTGAAAGTCGGGGAGGCAAGGGTCAATGCTGTGGCTCCAGATATGAAACTGAAACAGACGATCCAAATATCACAGAAAAGCTGCAAGGGAATTGTTTGTCAGACACGTAAAAATAAATATGTTGCTCAATGGCAGCTAGTTTACCATGAAGTCCTTTCTATTTGCAATGTTTTCAGAGAGATGACAAATTCAAAATTAATGGACTATTGCAGAACTGTTCCTCACCACGAACTTGTGGGAAAGAGAGGGAAATATTTAAATAAACACGTTGACAGCCTTCTTCATTTCATGCAGCCGCAAGGAAACCCCTTCGAAATGACTGAGCTTGTGCGACTACACAACTTGTGGACTGAAGCTCTATGCAGAAGTGAAGTAAGAGAGATTTGTACTGAAAGAGAAAAAGCTGTTTGACATAAGCACTAAAGCTAAACTTCCATGCTTTAATTGCCATAGTAAGAGTTTTGTCCAACCAGCAACTACAAAAAAGATTACAAAAAAACAACTTTTGCAAGCACATAGAGGCACATTTACAAGCCCCTAGCGCCACCGGAGTGTCACTTTTTGCAACACTCCGGTGGCACTGTGCACTGCGCCATATTTACAAGGCAGTGCTGAGCCACTTTTGTGGCTTAACATAGCCTTCAAAATATGGGGCCCTCTAACGCAGTTTTCTGTGGGCGTTCCACCACAGCACCCATTGCTTTTGATGCTGACACATACTTACAAGGAATCGTAAATCTGAAACAGCGCTAAAAACTAATGCCACCCCAGGGGTGGCATTAGCACGGCACAATAAGGAGAAAATACTATTATTTCTCCTCGTTTTTGCTTTTTCTATATGGGCTGCATTCTGCAGCACACATAGAAAGAGCAAAAGGCCATGAATGATTGTTTATGTGCAGGCAGGTGTCCCTTCCTGCACATAAACAATCATTCAATAATGACATTTCAGCAGCACACATGGAAGTGCCAAATCGCCATTGTAGATTGTTTAGGTACAGGAAGGGACACCTTCCTGCACATAAAGAATCCTTTCCTTCAACCAGACACCATTGCACTATGGTCAAGGATGCCTGCATTGGCGCTGGCAGCTAAATTTAGCACCAGTGGTAAGGTAAACACAGGTGTGCACTGTGTTTTTGTTAATACGGCACACCCCTGTGTTTCAGAACTGATGCAGTGCAGCGCTGCCATTTTTGGCGCTGTGCTGTGGGGTTGCAGTTCCTTGTAAATATTCCCCATAGACAGATGGATGTATCAAAAGAAAGGGGTGAATTTATCAAGGACATTCTGTCACATGATCTTCCAACAAACACATTATTTGGTGGAGATGCTCTACAAGTGGAACAATTGACCTTGCCTGCATAAAAAATTTGACACCTATACCTGTGCAACTTGATAAATTCTGGTCATCAAAATTGAACAAAATGAACTTGGAGATGTTAACTCTCCAAAACATTGCTGATGCTTCAGTGAATGCTGAATGTCCAATTATTGCAAGTGGAATGATTGTCAAGGAGGAAGTGGCACCTGCAGAGGTATATTCAAAGCTACGGGCCAAATTTTTTAAGAACTTAACAGCAAATTTGAGGAAGCTGACCTTCACGATATGCCACATGTTGAGTGAGCTGTTCAAAATGGTCCCAATCGAGTCATTGTACTGTCAAATGACGCAGATGTTATAAATATACTAATTAGATTTGTTGCAATGTTCATAAGTCAAGGACTGTCAAAGTTATGGATACGTTATAGAACAGACAAGAAAAGACACTAAATCACGCTTCATATTCTGTACAAGAAACTTGACCCAGAGATGCTCAGTGTTTTTATCAAGGCACATACTCTTTCGGGTGATGACACTATGAGCAAAAGAGAAACAAAGATTGGAGCTTTAACTGCTGAACTTGTGAAGTTTCGAAAAAGATTTGCTGAGACAGAAGAAAAATGTGACTTTAAAGATATAGAAAAATACCTTGTGCATGTGTGGAAAACAAGTTTGTTCTGACTTTCACACATTTGACAATCTTTGGTACAGTGAGTTCACGATATCAGTTCCGCTAAGTGACCGTCCACCGACGCCTTGTTCTGTGCGTGGACAAATTAAAAAAACATTCTACTTGATTAAAAGATGTGTAAATCTTTTGGATCATACATATGTAGAGAACAATCTGTGTGAACTTGGTTGGGAAGTTATTGATGGTGTGCTAAAACCTCCAAAATTTCTAAAGCCTCTACCCACAGAACTTACACATACATATACTTTCCATACCTGTGCTACAAAAAGATGTCCCTGCCAATATGCTCTTCTCAAATGTTCAACATTCTACAAATGTACTACGAGCGATTGCCGAAATAAAAAATAAAGTGAACTATGAAAATGTGTCTAACACAAAAGTGATAAGCCTTATTTTTTCACATTGTTTGATGTATACATAAAAAACATTATTATTAGTTTTGTTTCTATATATATCTCTTCTTCCTCCATTATAGCTGCCATTTTGGAAAATGGTGGAAGAGTTGCTCTCAGGGGTTGTCTCTATAAGACTACTTGACCCCTAAAGCCTATGTTTTGACACCAAAATAAAGTATACAGTATAGGTCTCATAGTTCCAGAAATATTACATCATCACTGCAACACACCCCCATTTTTAAAAATGTCGTCCAGAAAAATTCGGCCTAGATCAATAATGTTAACCCAAGCTAAATTACTTCTCTAATGGTCCAAAAACACAAATGAAAAATGAAAATCTTTGGACAACAATTTTTTATAGAGGTATATCAAGAGGAGGGGTGGATTTTAAAGCTTGCCTTTGCTAACGCTTTAAAACAAATGTGAGAGAGGGGCTACGGAAAGGTGAGGGGCACTTTTGCCAGGTGGTAGGGAGGAAATCCAAGGAGGAGGTAATTGGGAAGGAGACGTCAAAAAAGATTGTCGCACTGGGCGCACCGAACGGCACCAGCGCTAGAGCCAGCCCTGATGAGAAGACCCCTTTCCACTCACTGAGACAGTTGTGAAAACCTTGTCCAGTTATTGTCATGCAGGAGGCCTGGGAAAGCTTAAGAACAAAGGTTCAGTTATGCGCAATACCCGTGCTTACCAGGTAGTTTTGCACATGGTTGCCCTGATTTTGTGGACTTTTCTGCTCCCATCAATGCCTGCTCTGATCTAGGAGCAGGTATGAAAGGCGCGAAGCAATGCAGATTAGCAAGGTGTCAAAGGCAGGGCAGGCTCAGGGGCTGCTTTGAAATGTTGTACCCCTGTACTGTAGGAGGGGAAGGGCGGGGACCAGGGTACGACTGTGCCCTCCCATTGCCCCAGTGGTTTTACTTTGTGTGTTTCTGCATCTGGTAAAACCCACCCCAGTGTTTCTGCACCCAGTAATTCTGGGTCTGGGAACACCAAGCTATTAGAATTGGCCAAAGCAGAATTCCCCTAGTGATAGCTCTCACGCCAACTCCTAATAAAGGCCTTACTGGGCTGCTACCACACCTTCAATCTCATGGGGTGCATTGTGTTGCACACCAGTAGTACTTTACTACGCAGTTCACTAGAGATGTCTCTATCCACTTTTAAGTAAACATCTGGAAACATTCTTAGATACATTGTGATACTTATTTTGGTGCAAACTGTAGTTTCACTAAAATCAGTTTAACAAGTAATCCAGTCGGTTTGCATGTGATATTACTGAACCTCTCAATAAATGCATTAAGGTTATTGCACAATTTTTTATCCGTCAGAAAATACGTTACTACACCTTAATATGTGTTTATTCGTTTGGGCACCCTAATTTTAAGAAGGCTTGTCCTCATTCTCCATTAAACGCACACTGTTCTTTCTAATATATATATATATATATATATATATATATATATATATATCAAATAAAAAGGAATTAAACCCCTTCCCTAAATCTGCACTTTAAACTCTATCGTTTCTTGTTTTTTTTAACTATAGACTCCTGGGTTTTAACTTGTGATTGTTTTTCTATCAAGTTCCCTTTTTTTGTACCGTTTGATGGGTGCATTGTTTTTGTACTTATTGTAAATGATAACACGGTACAGTTTATGTATTTTCTTGAACGTCACACTGCCTACTGGCGAACGTCGCCCTTCCTAATTACGTAAAGTACATGCTATGTGGTCGTGTTCATCACTGTTGGGAAAATCCTACATTTTTTTAATAGTACTTGAAGTTTTTTTAATCAATACATTTTCTCATGGATTCCTGAAAGCAAATTAATGAAGATTCCACTTCTGACCAGGAGATGGCAGCATTGATTCACTCACATGTTTAATATAGCTTCTTTAACAAGCACCATCGGAATGAAGTGCTGCAGTATCACAGGAAACAAGAATTGCTTTTTAATGTGTGTATAATGGTAAAATTGCCAGGAAATTACATTTATCGCCTTCCCAGAAATTACCCTTGCAGGTACTGATACTTATGTGAGATTTAAAATGTATAGCCACCCTGGTTATACCGTAAGAATCAATGTCGAAAAATATGCAGATGTTAGGAGCACAAAAAATACCACAGAGGCAAAATTGCACAATCAGTATAAACAACAGGAACTGCGGTCAGGCACAGCCCTTTCAAGTGCAGGTGTCTGCTCCTACCTCCAACTCTAGCCCAGGAAGACCCTTCAGGAGATGCAGGACACACCTCAGCCCCCTTTGTATCACAGTCACAGACAGCTCAACTGTCAATCTGACCCAGCTGTGTATTCAGCAGCCAAGCAGAGGCACACAATGGTTAAGCAAGAAAATGCACTCTTTCTAGAAGTGCTATTTTCAAACAGGCAATCTAAAAACCAACTTTGCCAATATAAGTATTTTTAAATTGCGAATTCAGAGACCCCACACTCCACATCTCTATCTGCTCTCAGTGGGAAATTACACTTAAAAGATATTTAAAGGCAATCTCCATGTTAACCTATGGGAGGGATAGGCCTTGCATTAGTGAAAACCGAACTTGCCAGTATTTCACTACCAGAACATGTAAAACACATCTGTACATCTGTACATGTACTTTTAAATACACTGCACCCCGCCCATGGTGCTGCCTTGGGCTTACCTTAGGAGTGTGTAACATGCACTAAAATGGAAGGTGAGGGCCTGGCAAGTGGGTGCACTTGCTGGCTGGGGCAGGGCAAGGAAGGGACAGGGTCTTGTGCACTACAAAGAATTTCCTTTGACGTTTGCCTACTTCAAAGGCAGAAGTGAGTATAAGTAGTGGACCCAAAACCCCAGACCTTTAGAACACTTCTGGATCAAGAGGAGCCTCTGCCAAGGAGAAGAGCTGAAGAGCTGTGAGGAGGAGTACTGCCCCTGTGCTGTGTGTGATTTGCTGGTTTGGCCTGCAGTTGGTGCTTCTGCCTTAGAGAGGACAAAGACTTTACTTTGCGTTGTAACCTGCTTGTGAAGTTGCAGTACTGGTCCTAGACTCACAGCATGTAATAAAAAAATCTCATTAAAATGTAAACCATGGAGATAGAAGGGTCGATATTGCATTCATCCGGAGGGGAGGACACTGTACGCATAATGAAAGAATGTTCCATCTGTTTATTGTAGTATATGCAAAATTAATAAAATAATTCAGCCAAAGAAGTGATGCTATCATGCCTAGTATGGTTCTGGAGAGCCAGCATCAGGCTGGAGTTAGTGAATGTGTACAGAGTGATGTGATAGTGCTCACAGATATTAGAGACAGGTACTGAACCTATTGAGAGCAGAGACTGAGGCTGGATTCTGATCATAGTCCCTGTGGCAGCATAAACTGGGGATAGAGTACTAGGTACAGAGTCGGTAATAGCTGTGATTATAGCACTAATCTGTTCTAATTGGACAGATTGGATATGGCCAACTTTCAGACCTCCAGGTGTCTCTTTTGAATGCCTTACTTTCATCTTCCTTAGATTTCCTTCCTCCCCCATTTCTCCTTTTACTTAGTCATATAAACAGTTTTACACTGCTGGGCCAAATGGTAACTCTTAAGATTACCATCCCAGCATGACCCTTATGAAAGGAGAATTCAGGGGGTTTCCTCTTTGCTACACAATGCCTGTGTGGTACTGTCGAGGGAATACCCATGGTTTCCCCTTTACTGGAAGTGCTTCCACTCCCCTACTAGAACAATAGAAGGGATTACCAATGCTTATTGGGGTGTGGGTGACAATGTGAGCCACATATGCCCCCTGTACAAATACAATGCAACATTGATGCAAATTTTTTTTTTTTAAATAGCACAAAAAGTGAAAACTCTTATTAAAATGCTTTGACAACCCTAGAAATTAATGGAAAGAGCTCTCCAGAATTAGCTACAAAGAGAAATTGGAAACAGAAGTTCCCACAAATGCAGTACTGTAGGAAAGTTCCCCTTTTTGACATGATCACCCTCAGTTTTTGCCTGGCATTTGATGCAATTTTGACTGAAAGTGCACTGGGTTCCTGCTAACCAGGTCCCCATTGCCAGATCTTTTTCCCTGAAACTCTGCAATTGTTCCCCAGTTGGCAATACATTTCGCACCCCTGTAAGTCCTTAGTAGATGGTACCCCCCGGAACCTCGTGCATGGGTACCATAGAGGGACCCCAAGGGCTACAGCATGTACTGTGCCACCTTTAGGGACCCCTCACCCAACACATTGCAGGCTGTGTGTCTTGGTGCAGTTAAAAGTGAAAACATGACATGGCACACAACCTGCATGCCATGTCCCCTAACACTGCATGCAAAATATATAAGTTGTCCCTATAGCAGGCCTTACATCCGTTGTCGATTCTTAGACATAGTGAGTGAACGGGGAAGCCATTTTAAGAACATGTGCTGGACACTAGTCAATACTAGTTTCCCTGCTACATGATGGCTTCACTGAAAATAGGGAAGTTTGGTATCAAAAATCTTGTATTAATAAACCCTCACTGATGCCAGTGATGGATTTATTTAGACATGCACCCAGAGGGCACCTTTGTGGTGCCACCTGGAAAACCTACTATTTACCCATGTCTAACTAGCCTCCCAACAGCAGACAGGTTTCTGACCCCCAAGGGTGAGAGCCTTTGCTTTCGGGCAGACAGGAACAAAGCAGCTCTGGCAGGGGTGTTAACATACCCCTCCCAACAGAATGACCTGCACATCTGCATTCTAAGGCTGGGGGCTTCAAAGAAGGTCACCAACCTTGGTATGCAGATCTGGCTTTCCTTGAAAGGAGAGGGTGCTGCCCCCCCAGCTCCAGGGCCCATTTGGCTCCTGGAAAGCTGGGGAAATTAGTAGCTGGAGAGGCGTGTCCACCTTTCAGGTTAGTCCCACCTCTAAGGTGAGTTGCCTGATGTGGACACAACTTTTGAATGTCTACCATCTTGATGATGACAGAACTGTAAATAGTGTGATCCCCACTTCCTACAGCAAGTGGTCATATAGTGGGCCTAGTGACCCCAGAGGTAAGTAGCCCATTGGCTACTACCCTACACTCCCCTAAAATGCCCCTAAATTCAGTATTTAGGGGAGCCGTTGCCACCAGAAAATCAGATTCCTGTAGACTTACGAAGAAGGACACTCAAGAGCTGCGAAAGCAAAGACAGATGAAAAAGCAACTGACTTGGCACCAGCCCTGCCAGCCTGTCTCCTTTTCCCGCAAATTGCGCCAAAGTCGTCTTGTCCTGCCGGCTGTCATGCCTCCAAAAGCCTGAGAGGAATGGCTTCTTCAACAAATACCCAGGAATTCCTGTGGATCAGTGGAGCTGCTTTCCCGCATCCTGCAGATAATCCAAGATACCTGAGAGGACTCTAGGCTACCAAAAACCTGACACAGGAAAGCACCACTGCCTAGCCAGAGCTGAAGTGGGCCAATGGTGCCAATATGGCCCCTCATCCCTCCAGAAACAAAGCATATCTTAGACTTACCCACTGTGGACACACCAACGCCACCTGCAGCCTCTGTTTGCAGTCCTCCTCGACCATGAGTGTTCCTGGTGATGAAAACCTGACACCTCAAGACACCTCTGCACTTGTTGCCCCTGGCCCGTGGAAAAGAGGACCTAAGGTGTCCCTACATCCCGAGCATCATGAGAGCTGAGTCCAATTGCTGGTTCAGCTCGACTGGCCTTCCAGTTCAACCCTGCAGCCTCTTTTTAACCAGACCGATTCCCAAAGACTAACATTCGGCACCTGATGCTGAAAAGCACCTCTGAACTCGGCCGCATCATTGCCCCCTGATGTGACCTGTTGGTGCTGCCTTGGACCTCGCCCCATACATACCTTAAGTCCAGGAGGTTGGTCCCGTAAGTCACTGTACTATACCTATATGCAGTATGTGTTTTTCCTTCATAGGATAACATTGCCTCCTCTGAAAAATGCACTGTGTTGACTTTTGAAACCTGAAAGAATTTCTCTTGCAAAATGTATTTACCTGATCATATTGATTCTGGTGCTTAAATATATATAAAGATACTTGTTATTTTTGTACATTGGCGTGGATCTCCTTATTGAGTTGTGAGTGTCACATATGGGTTGTGTGCCTATGGTAAATGTCTAGCAGTCCTTTCTGATAAGCCTAAGGCTGCTGAACCATACTACTCCATGCAAGAGCACCTTGGGACTGCTAGAGCAAACCTCTCCCCACTAGTAATGGAACCCCTGGACTCTCTGCACAATATACCTCATTTTGGTATACCATATAAAGAGCCAGCTTCCTACAACTATCTCTTACAGTCATGTAATATTTCAGAAGTGATAAGTGCAAAATGTCTCTTCTCACATAGAATTCTCACAAATTATACACAAAACACATCTCTATATTCAACACAACGAGGGCATCATGGTGAGTAATGTGGGTGCAATAGAGAGTTTATGTTTGAGTCAGGATTACTACTGTTATGGCAATACCATACTTTTCCCCTGGACACAGTTTGCCAGATTAAACTTGACTCACTGTGTAGAGAGATAGACCACAGATTTCAAGTACTGCACCTCAGAATGGAGCAAAACCTCTGATATTACCACACTATTCCCCTTTCCAAGGTGCTGAACTCAGTAAAAACTAACCCAGGCAGTACCAGTATTATGTAGAGGCGGCATTAGCACCCAAAACAATAGGCATCTCATGATGAGCACAAAAGTGTTTCTCATACAGAAATAAATCATGTTTACTCGAACAATCCCTATTTTCCTTAATTCTACTGAATAGTTCAAAATGTTGCTGCTATTGATTCAGCAAAAGTTCTGTTTTCAGCATGTGTTCTTCTGCAGCACTGTTTTTATTCCTACACACTATATCTCAGGGATGTGTTCATTTGTTAAGAACAGGTTAAACATTCCCTATAGATTGAGGAACCCATGAAGAACTGTTTTCCAGAAACTTATCTAGGCTG
This sequence comes from Pleurodeles waltl, assembly GCF_031143425.1. Classification (NCBI taxonomy): domain Eukaryota; kingdom Metazoa; phylum Chordata; class Amphibia; order Caudata; family Salamandridae; genus Pleurodeles; species Pleurodeles waltl. Next base: position 1,324,751,299 of record NC_090446.1, on the reverse strand, counting down.
TGGCACTAAGGGCCTGATTTATATACTAGAGAAGTTACTCTGGTGCAACAGCAACTCAGTTCCCTCCCTGCAAATATAGTAGCCCGCCCGCCGCATTTACATGTGGGTGGACCTTACGATTAATCACAGCTAAGACTACTCAGTTTCCATTATGATTAATCTCCTCCTACAGCTCTCCGGTGTAAGGGTCTTCGAAGAAATGACTACGTGTCCGCCCACCCAATTTGGATGGGCGGACATGCAGTAATTTTTTACTGTTTCTTACCACCAGTTATAACCTGGAGGCAAGGAACAGTACAACCATTATATTGCTCCCCCTGCCATGGGAGAAGACTTCCCTGATGAGGGAAGCATTATATTTTTTCTTTTCGAAAACAAAATCCCATTTTGGGATTTTCGTTTTGAAAAGAAAAAAGAAAAACTCTGTGCTAGAGGGCTGCACCCTGGCGTCCCTGGCACTGCTTTTATAAATGACCGCCTGTCTGGAGGTCATTTATAAATCTGGCAGGTGGTCCTTCCACACAGTCAACAAAGTAATTGAGGGCTCGGTTTATATATTGGTGGAGAGGGTACTCTGCAGCAATGGTGACAGAGTTCCCTCCCCACCAATATAGTGGTTCGCTCGCTAAATTTAATTGCGGGTGGACCTTAACTTTGGCCATGGTGGAGACTACTCTGTCTACGCTGTGGACAAACTTCTCCAACAGCCCCGGGGAGTAAGGGCTGTCGGAGGAAATGCCCGCCCACCCAATTTAAATGGGAGGACATGTATTTCTTTTTGAAAACTTGGCAGTAAGGAACAGTAAACTTGTTATAATGTTCCCCCTGCCATTGGAGAAGACTTGCATGATGAGGGAAGCATTATATTTTTTCTTTTCAAAAAGAAAATCTAATTTCAAGATTTTCTATTTGAAGAGACAAATGAAATACTCAGTTCTACAGGGCTCCTGCTGATGCAGCCCCATAAAAGAGAGTAAAATGCATCGACAGCAACTGCCGTCATGGTGGTTCCTGGCAATGCTTTTATTAATGACTGCCTACTTGGCAGTCATTAATAAAACTGGCGGGTGGTCCTTCCACCAGGGAAATGGAGCAATTTACTCCGTTGCCCTGGCTGACCCATGGCCACTCACCAGAATTTATATTCGGCCTTTACTCCGTTGCTCTGGCGGACCCACGGCCGTCTACCAGGATCTCAGTCGAGCCCTAAGTTATTAGTTTCCAACAGTCATCATTGATGTCTTGCATTCAGTTGTGCTCATTTTCTATTCTTTATCTGTCAAGGTCAGTATTTATAGACTATCTGATCCTCTTGGATTAAATTTCCTTTTAAAGATGCTAAAACATCTGGTCAGATGCTACGATTATGGATTTCGAGTTCTAACGTAGTTGTATTTGAATAGGTTTAGTCCACGTGTACTAAATATTTGTGCTCAGAATTGCTTTCTCTGTTTTACATTTTCTTTCATGTTCCTGCCCTTTTTAAACAAAAGCAGTGGCATGTTTTCTAGTTGTGATCGGTAGCAGCACGTAGACCATTGGCGGTTTCTTTATGTTACTGCTAGTTTGCCTACTTTTCTTCTCTACAGTTTGCGGTGGCAATCGTGCATCTTTTGTATGCTTGTGATTTCTCTTCTATAGAGTTTTAGCTCCTTTGAACATTGAAACAATTTGCTAATTGGCTATCAGGGATGGTTTTCTTCTCTGCTTTTCTTTGCCTGCGCCACCAATCTGACTAGATGGGAAAGCGAGGAACCTCGGCAAGCAGCTGGGCAGTATAATTGCCTCAACACTTTCATCAATTTTTCATTCGGTTTCTGCGAACATTAAGGTTTGCTTCTTTAATCAATTCTGGCTGCTAAGCAACGACTTCTACAAAAACGGAACCACCCTGGAGTTTCTTCCAACTCCTCTGAAAAGATGGGACTAAAGGCTAATTTCTTTGGAAGAGAAAAGCATTGCCACTGAAAGCTCTAATACCAAAGATGTACTGTAGTTTAAGGGAATTAGAAGATTCCTTGACAGGCCAAGGCTGCCAATTCAGCAGAAAAACCAATTATATGCCATGCACAGCCATATAGGATAATGTTGAACTCAACAGATGTTCTTGTGCAAGGTTTATAGCGCCTTGATTTTGAGACCTTCATCAAGGATATTAGGGAATGTGTTGTTCCCAAAAGTCTCTTCTGTTCAAATAATATACTGCCTCGATTTTTGAGGCTTGCCTCATGGACTTCAATTCACCATCATACTAGGGGCAGTGGAAGTAACATCACGCCCATTGACCCAGTGTTAGCCCTCAGCTGCCTCTTACTTCCTGTTGAGGAGCGAGGAGACGTTCAAGATGTGGACACAAAGTACAAGGTACTGAAAGTAAATAGGACTCTTTGGGGCTTGTTTGCGAGTCCCCGAGCCGCAGGGCGGTGCAGCAAGTGTCTTGCTGCTCCACCCTGCACCTCTGGAAAAGAGCAGAAATGCACAGTATCTACAAGATAAGATTAGCTGCCTAGCGCCAATGCAAGCACCCTTGCACCGGAGTGCAAGGGTGCATGCATTGCAGAGAATGATTGTTTATGTGCAGGAAGGTTTCCCTTCCTGCACATAAACAATCATTAATGCTGATTTGTTACTTCTATGTGTGCTGCACAATACAGCACACCTAGAAGTGGCAAATCTTCCTTATCTAATGATTGCACATAAACAATGATTAATGCTGATTTGTTACTTCTATGTGTGCTGCACAATGCAGCACACATAGAAGTGGCAAATCTTCCTTATCTAATGATTGCACATAAACAATCATTAATGCCATTTTGCTCTTTTTATGTGTGCTGTTCTGCAGCACACATAGAAAAAGCATAAACAAGGAGAAATAAAAGTATTTCTCCTCATTGCACCACTGTTAGTTTTAGGCACTGCCTCAGATTTACGATTTGTCGTACATCTGGGGCAGTGTCAAAAGCAAAGGGTGTTGCGTGGAAACGCTCACAACAACACCCATTACACGCCCCTCTGACGCAGAAAACTGCGTTGGGGAGGCCCATATTTACAAGGTGACGTTAAGCCACGCAGAGTGGCTTAGCGCTGCCTTGTAAATGTGGAAATGGGCACAGCGCCACGTAGCGTCACTAAAAATGACGCCCGGGTGGTGATAGGACCTTATAAATAAGCCCCCTTGAGCCCTATTCACTCCTTGTTTCCACCCCTGCCTTCAGAACCGTGTAACAAGGGGAGAAATGGCAGTGTTAGAGCAAAGGCTAAGCCGGGGTGATAACAGTAATGCCTGTCTACCCGGCCTATATGTGACCTCAATATCCTGGCTTCACAATGAACAGCGAATGATATTTAAGCTCATCAGACATAGTTGAGTGATTTCAGAGAGTAATACCTTTTATTGATCACATAATCTTTTGAACTATAAAGAATAAAGAAACATAATAATAAGGATGAAGGAAAAAACAACATTAACATGTAAAACAAGTCGGAACGTATTGAAAAGAAAAACTTCACATTAAGAAGGTGGTTACACCAAAATAAAATATCTGGGTGGAGAGTAAAGTGACTGCCACCTACAGCCACGTTCAAGCACATTCAAATGGATAGAAAATGGCTGTTCCTTGCAAACACCTTCAGTTAGAAAACAAAATGCTTTTCTCCAGATGTAAATGTCGAACAGTAAAGCATGGATATGACCTCCACTTTTGACAATGTGAGGGGGTATCTCCCCAGTACAGGGGTGGACTGCTATCACTCTGCAATGTTCCTAGTAGGCTGCAACCTAAAGAGCTCCTTTCAGAGACAGATTGGCTGCCATGACCCAAATATCAAAGCCCAGTCAACCCAGTGCAGTTGCGGTCTCCTGTGGGATGGGGCTGGTCAGGACATTTTTGCTGTGGCCTTTTGACTTTCAAGTGCGGCCCTGCCCTAATAGCATAGACTTCCAGCCAGAAACAGAAAGGGACAATGCACAAGTCAGAATGCATCCTGCATGGTTGTATCCACACGTGCTCCTTTTTCCCTAATAAGGAAGCATGTTTTACCAATGCAGTCTTTTTCTGGCAAGGTGCCATATGATTCCCCCTAAACTCCCACTCTGATGGTGACTGTGCCACGTCCTGCTACTTCTGGTGTTTTCGCTGGTGGTTGTCAGTTGCCTCATTCCAGGAGCAACTGTGCTCTCATCTTTCCGGCCTCACCTCAAGTAACGCTGTGACCAATGGGGACCCTCTGACCGAGTTGCTGAGGAAAAGAAGGTAGCCATGTAGATCTCCTTTACTCAGTGGGAATAAAGTAAGTAAATAAGAAATTGTTATTTTTAAAGTTAATAAGACCATTGCAAAATATAAAGTACAGTAAAGTAGATGCAAGTTAGTTACGCCACCGGTCTTCTGTGTAATTTCACACTTCATTAATGGCGCCACAATGTCAGATCAGTAGCTCTCGATGTTCATATCTTTTGAACCAGTCCCTCAATACACATGAGAATATCAGCATTCAACTGCTTGCTTCCCTGCTGAAGCTGTGAATAAATGCTTGTGCCCTGACCAAAGCTTGCTTTTTACAAAGTCTGGCTTAAGCAGCTTCAGCGGGGTTCAAGCAGGCTTGGACTCAGTCCTATTAAGTGGGTCAAGTCTTCTTTTCTGACAAACCATCAACAACACTGTCATGGAAAGTACACCCCGGCCCACCTTTCTCTGACCTTCCAGGGTACTACAGTATCTAAGAAGGTCAAAGAAGCTGTACCTTTTTCTTACATGTTTGTGTACCTTTCTGAGAGGCAATGATTACATATATGCAAGAAAGGACAGTTGTGAAAACTTTCAATATTTTTCTTTGGGGTTGAACACTTACAGAGAAGTAATTCGAACCTGCCGTCAATGCAAATCTAGAAATCAAAATATTTAAGGTCAGTAGAGCCAGGGTCAACATACTTGGATTACTTAGATTTATGTATATATTATTTGTAAAGCATCCAAACAAGCCTAAAGGTGAGAGAGGGAGGCACAGGGTGAAAAGGAGTGCTACAGCCAATTAGTGAATGGAGGAGTAGCTCGATTTTGAGAGTTCAAGCAGACTGTTACTGCTATGTGATGTAGAATTCTAAAAAATGTAAATTGGAGCAGGGTTGGGGCACTCCTTAGGGATATGGGTCTGTTGTTTCAGGCTCTTGGTGAATGAAGGGGGAGGCCCGTTTCCTTGTTTGTTCCTTTTTTAAGCTTATTTGTCTTCATTCTAAGGGTGCCCTGACTGTAGGTATACTCAGACTCACTGCAGATCATGAGCAGGGAGGCCACTCATGTTGGCTTTGTAGATGATGCAGTTGGTTTTGAAGATGGTCTGGGTTATGAAAGAGAGTTAATGGAGTTTCCTCAGAGTGGAGATGAGGTTTGCTGCAGTGTGTAAAATGCCATTAAACATACAGGGCAATGTGGGGGTATAGTAAACTTGCATACTTCTAGTAGAATGAGGAGTAGGCCTAGTTCTTGTAGCCCCCTTGCTAGTTTGGCACTGTACTTTTCTGAATGTCTAAATGTGTTATCGCCAGGCTCTGCCCACCAAATGCTTTGTCTATGATTTCTGTAATTTCAGGGATATCTTGTGGGTACACTGAGTATATAATTCCATCACTTGGTTGTTGACATTATCTACTTCCAGTGCTGATAAAGGGGAACCACTGTAGCAGTAACAGGATCTTGTTTCAATAGTTTCTTTTGCATTAGTCTAGCAAATTTGCACTTCCATAAAGGCCTCAAATCCAAACCACAAAGGCTATGAGGCTGAACACGTTCACCTGCATAATATGGTAGAATAGATGGGAAATGTTGTTTCTATTCTTCCTAACCAATGTGTTTGGACCATCTTCACCCTAACAAAAGCTGCCTTCATGTGAGAGGTCCATAAGAGATCTTTTGATCTCCAAAACCTAGGCATGAGAAGAATTACAGTTCCTTGAAAGTATAAGGGGTGGGATTTAGGTTTTGTTTTTCTATAGCACCTTTGTGCATGTAATAGACCTGGTAGCACTTCCTGTGTGCAACCAATGCAGATGGCATTGGCCCTCTATACTGAGAGACTCTGGAGAGCCCTCTAAGCCAGGGACACTTTGTGCACCCCACACCCCCAGAGTATCATCCATGTTTGTGACCTACAGGGAAAGTAACGGCATTACGGGTGCCACTCAACTGACTACTGGGAATTCCTTCTTGGTAGCTTCTCGCCTGTGATGCAGTGTTGGAATACCTCTTCTGTGCTCTCTAGTATTTTTCTATACAGTTGCCAATGTTCAATTTTGTCCAAAGAATCACAGTATCTGGAGATCCATTTAAAGCCAGAAAGTCGAAGTATGCCACAGTGGTATTCGTTTTGATTCCAATATTAATCATTAATGTGGAAGAACTTCAAGGTATGCTCAAGGCTTGAGACGCCTGGCAAAACCCATGGGTGTTACTCAGGATTTACCTTCTTTTCCTGTAAGTCTTCCACAGCAATTGGAATCATTTTCCTGAAATGTTTGAAGTAATTATATATAATACTAATGTTACTGTACACCACTGGTGAGGACAATAGTGTTTTTAAAAGGACCACAATACTGATAGTCTATGAACCTAGGATCTAACAAATTCCAGTTAAATGTAGGCCAAAAGAAGGGATCACCATTCGGCAAAGAACTTGTCTGGCTCCAGGGGCATTCTATTCCATCTTTGTGCCTTGTTTTCCTTCAACCGTTACTGTGCTTTTTAACCTGTTCTTCAACGCGCAACTCCTTCTGACCAAAGTTGCCATTGCTAATTGCTAAGGTCTGATTCACTTCTGGACAGTCCTCTTCCCTGCTTCACAGCAGACTTATGGGCTTTGAAGTCCTGTCCTATTTCCTTTCTGTACCTTGTTGTCAAATTGAGGTGCTTGGTTGCACATACTTTGTCTACTCTTACTACTAAACACTGTGAGTAACACCAACTTTTATTCCTTACATGAGCTTTGAGTCACACTTTTATTTTAATTTGTTTTATATTCTTTATTAATTACTGCCTTTAAGGAAGCTTAACAGCTCTAACTGAAGGGACTGGACTTGGGTTAAGAATTTCTATCCGCCCCTTTTAACACCTGTTATTATTTGTGCTTCAGCGTATATCAGGCAACAACCCTATCCTCTTATGACAGCCTATTTCTTCAGTACTGGTGCAGGTCTGTTCACTGGTTGCACTTGTGGTTCACTGAAGACCCACCATAGGCAAGCCTGTCTGTTCCCGTCCCACCCTGAGGTACACACAGCACCACAAACCCTGGTCTCTCACATCACTGCACCCATTTCATATTACTCCAGTGAACTGCATGCTCTCAGTTCAACAGGTAAGACTTGTGCTAACAGTCGTATTTCTCCAGTCCCATTAGGGAACTTTATTTCATGCTGATCGTACCACCTCTCCAGTCTCACTGTTACTAACCCCTCCTCACTCAGGCCTAACCTCACCCTGTCTTCAGTTACTGTTGTGAGACAGCAGTCACCTGACCAACACCCCAGTCTTCTCTTGATTGCTTTGTAATTAATGTTAAATCCTTGCCAATCACCACCTTGATGTGTTTGATTGCATACCATCTTCTCAGCCTGTTGCTGTATTCCTGACAGAACCATAGCTATATGACTCATTCCTGATGGCTACTCGGTGCTACACCAAATCCCCTACAACAAACTTGGTGGTGGCTTTGTTATAATCTTCTGCTCCTCCTTTACGTGCACCACACTTGATTCCCCTACTCTCTCCCTTGGGGTAGCAATGTTTTTTACACTCAATGTCAACTCTATAACCTCCTTCTCTGGAGTTGTAAATTACCTCCCCCCAGATCTCAAATCTATCTTTGCACCTCCTTGACTGAATCTTTGGCCCCTCTTCTATTGAAATCACCCACTTTACAATTCTCAATTTTCATATTCATGATCCTGCCAACATAGATGCATCTAAGAATGTGGAATTTTAGGTGCCCTTGATCTTTTCCTAATTACTAAGAGTCCTCAAGCATAGGGCAGGCTATTAGCTGGATCCAATTTTTATGAATCACAGTGATATTAGAATGTCCATGCCCCTCCCACTGATCCACTCAGACTATTTTGCCGTTCCCTTTCTAACCCCTTTCTCTACAAGGAAGGACACGTTAGGAACCAGATTAAGCTTTCCGTAACCAGACCATGCTTTAAGTCACCACTAATAATCTAACCCATACCTCTGGACCTTGTTTTCCCACTCAAACTCCACTTTTCCTTCCTGACTCTTGCCTCCACTCCCTGGTACACTGCGGAGCTAAGAGTTGCTAGATCACTAATCTATGTATAAAGCGGTTATAAAACAATACCAACGTATGATTTTGTGACACACATCACATATCCTTACTCCCACTGCCTGAAGCAAACCAAACCTGCATTCACAGGAGCTGTGCAGCAATCCATCATCCTCCTTTCACAACAAAATCACCACAATAGAGATAGCTTTCTCCAAACAATTATCCTTGGATTCATTGCAGTGCTGAACCAACTTGCAGAATTACTCTGTTCAACTTCAATCACTTCTGTATCGATGAGGTATTGAGTTATCTTTCTATTAAATCAGGATTCCCACTTTGTCCTTGCACTAATAACATAGTGACACCTGCCACCAGTGTTATCTGCCCAGACTTAACATAGCTTTTGAAATCAGTCTTGTCCAATCCAATCAGTCCACCCTGAACTTTTAGGTCAGGTCCTTCCTGAACCATAACACAAACAACTCAAGACTGGTTTCACCCGATTTGTGGCTCTTCAGTTGGGTGTAGCCTGGTTCCAGTGGCACAGTGAGCATGGTACCCCTGTCTGAGCCTACCGTTGGACACTTAGGATGTTACATCAATCACACAAAAGGAGATAGAAGGAATGCTTGCAATAAGTCTAAGCAATGACAGTCGCTCGAAGTAGCATTCCAACCCATCATTCTTTTGCTCAACATGCCACCTCAGTTTGGACCCAGCCACATGCAAGTCAGTCTCAACCCTGGTGCAATATGAACAGTCCAGCCTGAACTGCCAGGCCAGGTCCTCCCAGAACTGGAATACAAGCAACCCAAGACCGGTTTTGCCCTGACTTGGGCTCTTCAGCTGGGTGCAGGTTGATTCTACAGTGAGCATGGGACTCATGTCTGGACATACCATTAGCCGCCTAAATCAAACACATAAAGGGTGATGGACAATGGAGGGGGGGCAGATGGGGCTGGATAACCACACAGACAATGGCTTCTGAAGAAGCATACAGACAACAGAGAGAAATGGGAAGGGAAGGAGAAGCAGACGGACCACAAAGGGGCGGGCCAGCCTGGGGTAGCACACAAATAATAGTAGGTGGGAGGGGATGGGGAAACACATGGACAACTGAGGGTGGGTGAGAATTCTAGGGAAACAGACAATTGAGGGAGGGTAGGGGGTGCTGGGAGAGCAAACGTACAAGGTGGTGGTGGATAAGCAAGAATGGCAAGTGAAGGTGGATGGAGCGGATGATAGTACAGCAACAGAGGGAAGGGAGAGAAAGAGTAACATGGAGGGGAAACGTACACAGAGAAGATGGCTGGAAAACTCCTGCAGTCTTTTAGAGTGCCGAAACAAAAAGAAAAAAATAACATCTGAAAAATGGGAGAGACAAGCACAAGAAGAGAAATTAAAGCCTACCGAAGCTGACAATAACAAGAAAGTAAATGAGAGTGACAATGAAGCCAATCAATGGTAAGCAAAGGTGAGACCTAAAAAAAGAAATAAAAAGGATTTAAAGGGTAGTAGCTCTTCTTCAAAATAGTTGCTCATGAATAAATGTACACCGGAGCCACAAATGCATTCTCATAAGAGTAAATCAAAATTTCCTAAACAAATTATCAAACCACTCTTGGAAAACACTGAACGTTTAGATTCTCAAGAGTGCTCCTGGGAACCATTGTCAATTCCAAAGATATATAAGTCTATTCCAAGCGCTGACATAAAAATATAGTAGTAAATTTAAATCTTAAAAAAAAAAAAAAACAGTCAAGCTCATGGTGTTTATGAAAGAGCTTCATTAATCTAGTCTCACTGCAATATCAGAATTGGTGTTGTCCAATTCAGTAGACTCATACCTTTGACACCTGCCCTCGGTGGATCTTGCATTAGCTCACCTGCCAGCCTTGCTTCAAAGTTCATACTTCAGATACAGAACAGAAGTAACTCTGAACAATGTATCACATCATGTGCTATAAATAACAGATGTTACTACTACTGAATTTGTAGCACTGAACTCAGCGGCGGCTCCTTTGCCATGGTGGAGGAGTGTTGCCTCGCTGGCTCAGAACTAACATCAGAAAAATAAAATGATATTTCACTATCGTTTTATTTTTCTGCTGCTGGCTGAGCCAGCCTGTGCAGGAAGGGGTGGGGCTGGGCAATAGGAGAGGGGAGGGAAGAGGGGGAAGTGGAGTGTGCCCTTAACTGTGCATGTCTGTTTGGCCGGACGTTCTAGGCCGGCCAAACAGACATGCGCAGTTAGGCTTCTCCAACCCAGCTGCATTTGACAGCTTGGTTGGAGAAACTACACAGACTCCCTGTGCCTGAGTCCGCTCTGGCCAATCCCCACGTGGCTCTCATTCTAGGTAACAGCATGAGAGCAGAGCAGGGATTGCACATGGAGTCTTTGATGCTGGGGCCAAGAAGCAGAGGATCACGAGGCGGCGGCAGAACCAGGTAAATGTTATTTTTTATTAACCCGCCACGCTCCCCCCTCGTGCTGTCCGTCCCCCCATATCGTCCATGCTCCCCCTCTGCCCCTCCACCTGCCCCACCACTTTTAATTTATGACAGTCGCCGCTGACTGAATTTAGATGGCTTGCTGGGACTCCCTACCTGCAAATCACCACATTGTTCAGGTGATAAACATTTAACCCTTGCCCAGTCCCTCCACCAGACTGAAAGAAAGTTTCACCTCTGAGATAAGTGTATCAGGAGAGAGCGCATGTGTATAAATCATATGTTTATAATTATTACAACTTTTTCAAGTATGCCAGCACACTTGAATCAATGTTTATGATACAGCGTCGTAGTTGAATTTAGAGGCAGGATGGTGATAATATTTAGCAGCCAATGTTTCACTTCTCTTCAGTGATGCCGGGTGAAGTATTACAGTTCTGCACGGCTTCATTGGTGCAGTTTACTCTCCTAGAGGCCTGGGCCCTAGCTATCAGTGATGCAGCCTATGCAGTTTCCCAGCAAGCTTGCAGTCACTGCAGTTTATACAATGGCCGGCTCGAGTGCCTGCCTGGAGGGATCTGTTTATCCTTTCCCATATGGGTTAAGAGGTGGGAGGTTTGTCGGTAGAGCGAGACGAGCCCAGCCACAGGCAGGCCCTGACGCTCCCAGACTAGGGGTTGAGTGTTTAGGGGGGACTTCTGCTTGCAGTGAGGGGCACAGATTTATAATTGGATGACTGAGGTGTCAGTCATCCAGCTAGACAGCAGCTCTGCCAGACCCGGCACGAGCATGGACATTGGAAACACTGCCATCTGTGCGAGTTCTCAAGATGTCGGACTACCTCTCGTGCAACAAATCTCCATTAAAACTACCCCAGTGTTCTCTACACCACCAAGCAATCCAGGCTCATTCACCATATGCTTCGAGTACGCTAGCAATATCGGCAAAACACAGCCCCCATTTGTAGGACTGGCCCAACATCTGCCATTAGACTGCATGTATACTAGCATTAAACTGATTAGTGTTATTTTACTCTTCTGTTGACTGGGCAGAGAGCCTGGTGCCCCCGACTTTTTTGGGTGGTTCAGGCACACCAGTACTTAATTTATAAAAAAAAGTTTTTGAAAAAGCGACAGGGTCCTCACTCAGCTTGCACCACCCACTGCTCCTGCCAGTGCTGCCACTGACAGCCATTAACCACCACATTAACCACCACACTGCTACAAGTGTGACAATTAGGCTATTCCAGGCTCCTGAAGTTGTAAGAACGGCTCGAGTGGCATGTATAAGTCATTTTAATGTATATAGAATTAATAAACAACTGTTGTTGTGCTCATCTCATAAATCAGACAGACATCGCCACCATGTGGCAGTCTGGCATAAGTGCCAGTGCTGACAATTAAATGCAGGTGCCAAGCACTGGAAACCACCGGCTCAAATTAAGTCCTGAGGTACGTTTGAGAAAGCAAGTGTCAAGCTGGAGACCCAGTAGAGTTGGCAGTGTCAGGACTAGACAATGGGGAAAGTGAACAGGGTCTTTATTGGCCTTAAAACCATATGTCTTAACTATTTAGTTCCTATGTGACCTAGATTTCTCACAGATTTATGTCTAACAGTAGTGTTGTTAGACATAAAACATACCTGCAAAATATTAATCCCCCTGCCCGACCCAGTCTGCTGGTTTACTTCGCAGCTGTAACCAAAAGACGCTACCTGTTACTCTACGGATGGTCCACTGATTCTGTGTCACACCGTCGTGAATTATCTTCGTGTTTTCACTCCTGGTGAGCATATGTCTTGTGCATTCACCTTCCTGGTCCTTCTCCACACTCTAGCATTATAACAGTATCACTAGGTATTTATAGAGTGCACCTTTCATCCGAGATGTGTTTCTTGTAAGGCTACAATGGATACCTAATGCTTGAATAACTCTTCTAATGAAAACTGCTTGCCTTTTGTATGTGATTTCTCCCTTTAGATAAGAAGAAGGAGTGGGGGAGGAGGGTAGACAGAGCAAAAATAGCCTGGGGAGGAGTGAGGGACATATTGGAAAATGGTGCAGTGGGAAATTAATGATAAGAGAGAAATAACATTAGGGTGAAGTGTAGACAAAAAAAGCAGACTGGAGTAAGCAAGAGATAAACTAGGAGGGAGACGATAGAGGGGAGAGATAAGGTAAGAAACAGTAGAGATGAGGGCAATAAAAAGGAGAAGAAATAAGTGGAGAAAAGAAAGGGAAGTCGTCAGTGAAAAAAAGATGATTACAAGAAAAGGAAAGCAAAAAAAGGAGGAAGGAGATTAGTTTGGAAGAGAGAAAGAGGATGGGGCCCAGGGTGATCATAGAGAAGATAGGTCAGATAAAAAACAAGCAAAGAAAAAGAAGGGAAATTGTTAGGAGAGTGAGAAAATGTTTGAAGGGGATATAAAGGAGAGAGCATGACAGAAGAGAGTAAGATGTAAGGATGTGAAACAAAGGTAGGGCATGAGAGTAGAAGAAACAAGATGGGGAAAATGGAGGAAAGAGAGGTGGGGAGAGAAAGAGGGAAAATAAGATATGAAGGTGAAATAAAGACAGTTGGGGGGATTAAGTGCAGAGAAAGAAAGGAAGGGCTGAAGGTCGGAGGGGGTATAGAGAAAGGAAGACAGGAGAGGAATCAAAAAGAGGAAAGAAAATGTGAAAGGAGGCTAAGGGAGGACTGGGGACCACAGTAAAAATCGGGAGGTAAAGAAGATGCTGAAATGTAGCAAGCAAAGGAACACGTGAAGGAAAGTGGCTGGAGATTAAAACAATAAGCAAAAGAGGATAGGGATGAGATGGAGAACAGGTCAGAAATATATGTCAGAGAAGGGGGAAGGAGATGAAAAAGAGAAGCAAAGACAAAATACATTTGAAGGAAAAGGGAGAAGGGGGTAGAGGGCACGGAGATTAAATGACAGTGTTGAGAGAAAATAGAAAATGTAAATAGAAGAGCAAAGAGAGAGGATGATTGGGAAGCGTGAGCGAGAGCCAAGGGTGAAATAAAAAATAGATGGTAAAGGGAAGCAAGGATCGGAGAAAGGGAGGTGGAAGATAAATGCTGAGAGGGAGAGGGGGGCAGAGAGATGCAGAGCGAAAGAGAATAGGGAGGAGAAAGTGAAAGGGAGGAACGAGATGAGGAGAGCGGCATAGAGATGCTGAGGAGAGTAGAAAGGCAAATGTGGATTTCAGAGACCCATGAGCACAGGGCAGCCATTATTAGTGCAGCAAGTGCATTAACAGTGGTGCCCGGGGGTGCGATGGGCCTCTGAACCCTAGTTATGGCCACAGAGGGCAAGAGGCCAGTTTTCTTTGTTTGTATTAGGACCCATGACACTCTTACTACGCCACTGTGCAGACCTACATAAGTGGGCTCTTTCTAGTGATGAAGCTGAAACGAAGGTTTTACATTTATTAGTGCTTAAACGTAGTACTGCAATAATCGAGTGTGACTTTAACCGAACTAATAAAGATTGTACGGGGACAAATGTGCCCTCAGAGTAGTTTGCCAACATTTATAAGCGTGCTTCATATAACGTGATGTATTAGAATCGTGCTAATTTGACATAACCGTAAGCGTGTGCCATGATTTGCTTATTAGAAATGTTTTAGCTTAGCATGACTTTAATGGAGGCTTTGGCCTAGTTGCCGCGTCTCACGATTTAGATGCTCGTATTTTTCCACTGTGCTAATAAACGTGTATTTTTGCTTGAAGCTGTACTTTTCCAGTGAGACCGTTCACATACTTATCTTAAGGTTTCGTGCCAGCCTGGCATCTTTCTTCTTCACTCCAAGGTCAATCTGCAGGTGCAGACAATGGACGCTCGGAAAATGAGTTAATTGGTATAAAATGTTGCAACTTGCGTACCCGTCTCCAAGGATAATGTATGCTTAAGTAAAAGCTTGAGAACTGTTGTTTTTGATTGGACAATTTGAAGCTAACCTATGAACCCTCCAATGGAAGACCCTACTGGATTTGGACTGTTGTCTATTTAAACCAGGTGCACGAGAGGAAAGTAGCCATTACCAGCCATTATAGCCATTACCTGCCATCGCACCCAGCAGCCATTCGTCATCTTTGATGTGTGACGCCATTTTGAGAGACTTTGATGCTTTCTCTAATCGAGAGAAAGAGACTTTAAGTAATTCTCGCCCTAGAGACTTTAACTTTGATTTGCCCCTTGCATGAAGTAATAGTTGTCCTTTTATCTTGCCGCCGTGAGGCAATTGCCCCGTCCACCCTGCCCCTTTGCCCCGTCCCATGCTGATCGGAAACCGGTACCTGTGAGACGAAGGCTTCCTTGAATGCTGATTGAATTTGGTAAATATGAAAGGAAATTGTACAATTGCATTGTGTTCTCTTTTTAGGTAACCAACTGCTGATTTTGGATAAGAGCCCTAGTTAGGAGTTTTCCAAATTAATGTTGCTAAATCGTTTTTGCATGAAGACCCACATGCTGATGCTAATTTGAGGTTAGATGAGGATTCATTTGATGCACGATGCAATTTGAGACCTTGTTATGCTGACTAAATGTATGCAATTAGCCCATTACAGATTGTAGTTTTAGTGGTCTGCGTTGCCATCATAGAAGGCATTGTTATTCAAATGCTGCATAGATTGCATCTGTTTCGCCGTTATGGACAGCTATTAATGTTCATTTACATATATCATTTGGTGTTGAGACACATCTACATTGTGCTAGCTTTGTTAATATAGGGAAATAAATTCATTAACTTTGCATAAACTGGTGTGGTTATTCATGACCGAAAGGTTATGGTTTCGCCGAAATGTATTCTGGATTAATTGTGAAGTGTTATGTTGGTCAAGGTATTGCTTATGTTCGTTATTGATTATCGATTATTGATTTGATTGATTACTTCCGGGTAAGAAGAGTCCCACTTGGTCAAAAGATTCATCGACCTAAGAGCGTTCAGATACAGGTAATTTATTAGGTACTCAACGCTCTATCAGTTGATGGTAGCAGAGGACGGTTTCGCCCTTTGGGACCCATTAGTCTTAAAGTACATGGTGTTGAATTAACGGTTACGCCCTTTGAGACCCCATTCGAGAAGTTGAATTAGATTTTTCTTGGGTGAAATAGATTGACAGAATGATGATGGGCTAGGTCCACCGCGACTTTCCCGGGATCTCGGAGCTTGCGAATGGAGAGAACGGAGGTGTGGAATCGGCGTTGGCGGTACTAGTGATGGTATGAGTGAAGTTAGAATTTTGCGCTTGCTCAGCTTATTGCCGCAGATTGTGTGAAAAGGTTGCGAGGATTTTAGAGAATAGCGGAGGTGCGACTCCGAGTGTAGGAGTAGAGAAGTCGTCGAACTTCATAGAAAATAGCGGAGGTGCGACTCCGAGTGTGAGAGTAGGGAAGTCGTCGAACTTCATGTGCGTGTGGCGCTTTGTGCAGAAAAAAGGTCTACGTGGTTGTTGTTGTTGAGACGGGCCCTGCGAGGTCAAGAGACTCCGGAGTATGTTGTTTTATGTTGTGGTCTGGGCGGTTTAGTAGGTTGATCGGGCGTGGTCAACGAGTCGGTACGTGTGTCAAGGGAGTGAAAGAAACTTCGACTTCGGGCTTTGACAAATTCTAAGTGCACTAGAATAGATCATTGACAAGTTGAGAGTAGGTCTGCGGGTCAGATTTGCTTGCGAAAGTGGGGACCGAGAAAGATGGAATAACTGCCGAGGCTAGTGAAAAATCCCTAAGGTCCTGAAGCGATTGTGTTACCCTTCCTGTAGTAAACCAACAGATCTGTTTTATTATTATTTTGGTTGCTCGCGATACATGCTAGAAGTCGTCACGAGAGGAGCTGAGTGAAGGAGGATAAGCCGCAAGGCTTTGTCAGCCGCAGTGTGTGTGAGTGTGACGTCACTAGGAGCCGGGCTGGGATAGGTTGGTTGGTGAGAAGGGTCGCGCACGGATTGGACGCAGTCCGTGGGATTCGATTGGAAGGGGAAAGGCAAGCGAAGAGTATTCCGGGAATTAAAGTCACCTATTGATTACATACTTTGTGAAATAAAAGATGAGAAAATGAAATTTTTTAAAGCATTCAAGAGTGCGATGAAGGGGGAGTCTTACATTAAAGCGAGCGTAGGAGAGGAGACGCCACCCGAAGGTACACCAGCTTACATTGCAATGGAGGAAAAAGAGGTAGCCCGTGCCTTTGGCTAAAGCAATGGCACAAGTTGACAGAGAAACATGGGAGCGTAGCGTTCCCGATTCATGGGACATTCAATATAAGGATCCTAGAGAATTTGAGATTCGCGATGTACGACATGAAGGTGCCTCCAAGGCCAGCACAGTTTGAGGCTCTAGCGATTTGGGAACTAATGGCTAGACAGCAACAGCAAAAGAAGTTCGAGACCAGGATGAGAAAGGTAGAAAAGACACTAGCGGACGCTAGGTGGGATAATGCACAGAAGGTGTGGAGGTCAGATGTATTGCAGGGGATAAAATTGTTTCCAGCGATTGCTAAGGAAAAAGAGGAGGAGACAGGCAAGAAAGCTACCTGTAAGACAACCGGGAGGTGTTCCAAAGATAGGGAAGAAGAGTCAGATGATGAGGAGTTCATCATGCAATTGCTGAACGACCGTCCACCGCCTTATGCAGAGAGTGGACAAGGTCCAAGTACCAGTTCTGCCCCTCCGGCACCGGTACAGAATAATGAAACTCAGAGTTCAGAAACGTCATCGGGATCTAAGGACCCGAGTCTACTGTTCACCCCGCAGATACCGCAGGTTAGGAGAATATATCCAGATGTGCCTATATTGAAGCCAGCAGAAAATTATCAGCAGCAGGTCCCAAGGTACTACAGTAGTGACAACAGTGCAGGAATGATTCTAGATCCAACCGTGATGGGAGTACAGAATGGTCACAACCCAACATTGGCACAAGCTGAATCAACTCAGTTTTTGATGCCTCAAAAGCAGATGCAGGGGGAGACCGCACATGCTCAGATGACGGGGAGTCAGATGGGCATGCCGGCAATGATGACCCATGGTGTGGGAATGAACATGCCTCAGAACCTGGGGAATGGACAGAACCCAGATGCGATAACCCTACCCATTACTGTAGGTCCACCGGTACCTTTGTATACCCAGCCTAACTTAGGTATGAGCAGTCAAGGATCAATGCTGCAGAATGGGACGGAGAGGAGGTGCATAGAAAACACTCCCGAGGTAACTCCGATAGCGGCTCAGCCAACTGGATCTGGGTCCTTGATGGAGTTTAGTCCAATATGTGCTTAGTCAACAGTGGTGAGGTCGAGTCCCCCATTGATAATACCTCTAACGTCGAACACTGAAAAGTTGCCGCAACCATCGATGGCAGTTGATGTGAATGCTACACTAATGGGGCTGAATGCGCAACAGCTAACACAGTGGTTCAACAGTCTGAATTCCACACAAAGCTCAACAAGTGGGAAGGGAGAAGACTACCTGAATAGGGTAAGATTGGGCATGGAAGCAGAAGAGTTGGTGGAAGGGACTATGGGTGTGAATAGGTTAGAGTCCTACACAGAAGAAGAGCTGAGGTATTTATGTCCAAGGATTACGAGAGAAGTGAACAAGGTACATAAAAGGTTGCAAGAAATAGCTGACAAAAATGGGGTGGAGATAGACAAGACAAAGCACTTGAGCAGGAGCTATAGATTGGATTTTGGGACCACAGACTTTGAACACATGAGGTCAGCAGGCATGAAGACGCACCTTAGAGAATTGCTGCAGAGTGCACAAGTGTGGAGGTGCTTAGACAAATGGGAAAGCAGGTGGGCGAAGAAAAAGGAAAAGAAGAAAGACAGTGTCCCAGAGCACAAGGAGAAAAGACCACAAAGTAGTGATGCGGTAACCATGTTACCAATGAGGGAGACAGCAGGGGGAAAATTAGTACATGTACCGTGGCACAGAAGTGACATTCAGTCTTTTACGGATGATTTTCCCAAACTGAGAGAGAAACCGATTGAATGGTATCAACAGACTGATAGGTTTGTGAAGCTTGCAAAATGTCTTTGGGAAGACCTGAACACCCTCTTTGAGATTGTGGTTCCGGCAGATTTGTGGGAAGAATGCAAAAGAGCTGTAGGTTGGCCGACAAGTGAACCAGAGAGAGACAGGGATACGGGTGCACCATCACCTATGGTGATGAGCTTGTACCACAAGGTGATTGAGCACTTGAAGACGAAGGTCGCCGCGAAAAATGTGGATTGGCAGAAGATTGATCGAACTGCCCAAGAGGCTAAAGAGTCGATTCATGGTTACTATGAGAGGTTGTTGAAGGCGTTCAAGAACTACAGTGGCACGGAAACAATAGAGGCGAAGGACATGCTTCATTTTGTGTTCAGATTTATGGAAGGGCTGAGACCAGAGATAAGTCAGATGATAAAGACGCACTTGATTTGTTGGCAGTCGAAACCGATTGATGAGGTGTTGAATTATGCGAAATACTGTAGTGACGAGATTGAGGTGAAACAGAAAAGGTTGAAAGAGAAGGTGATGATGATGCAGCTTAAAGCAGCTCAGACAGGTTTGCAAGGGTTGCAAGGGTTCCAACAGCAGATACTGCAACTGCAGCCGCAGCCGCAGGGAAATATGGTGTTTCAGCCACAGGCGAGAGGCAGAGGCAGAGGAGGTTTTGTAAATAATGGTCCGGATTTGAACACTGTTGTGACTCCGAATGGTATGCAGGCAATGAAAAGGGTGATGCAGTGTCACGCGTGCGGAATCGTCGGACATTGGAAACGCGAGTGCCCGATGATGGTGCAGGAAGGTGCAGGTGTTGGTCAGCAAAACAATGATGTCAATGCATTTCAGACGATGAGGGGACCGAAAATGAGAGGTCCAAACCCAAATTTTCAGACCATAAATCAGCTGCAAGGATTACAGCCTATGCAGCCGCAGCAGATGCAAATGCCCCGTATGCAGATGACACAAATGCAGCCGATGCAGCAGCAGTTACCCATGGTACCTAATCAGCAAATGCAAATACCTTTGGCACCAATGAATCAGCCGCAAGTGATGGTTCGTCCACAGGTCTCGAGTCAGGTGATGAATACAAATGGCACAGTACAACAGTTCCCATTACACAGTGAGAGTGGAATAAACAATGTATGGGAGAGTGAAAGTTCAGATGAGGAGGGAAATTGTGTGCTTGCAGCATCCTTGGAAGTTGATCAAAAGGGTCCATATGTAGAGGGAAAAGTTATGGGTCATCGTGTTTCATTCTTGGTGGACACAGGAGCCACACGTTCAACTGTTAGGAGCATTGAAGTCCCAAATTTGCCACTCTCAGGGAGAACAGTTCAAGTGGTGGGAGTAGCAAACAGGTACCTGACGAACCCAATCACAGATCCAGTGCCAATCAGCATTGGTAACTACCAAGGGTTACATAATTTTGTGGTATGTGACTCAAGCCCGATAGCACTGTTAGGGAGAGACCTATTGTGCAAATTGGGATGTTCGATTATGTGCTCGTACGATGGAATCAGAATTCAGACAAGCAGTGATGGGGAAGACGAGGACAGTGTAGAAGGGGACGAGATGGAAGTTGTCGATGAAAAATATCCTCTGATTAACCTTCTTCCGATGATAACTGAAGAAGATATTCCAGCTGAATTACGGGAAACAGTCGGAAAGGAAGTGTGGGATATGACAGGAAAAGAGGTGGGATTGGTGAAAGGAGTGGAACCAGTGAAAGTGACAGTAAAGCCCAATGTAACCTTTCCTCAGACCCCACAATACCACATGGCACAAGACACCCTCATGAAAGTCGCCCAACTAATTGACGAATTCGTTAAACAGGGAGTACTGAAAGAAGTGTTGAGCAGCCCATGTAATTCACCAATCATGGGACTAATAAAGCCGAGTGGAAAGGTCCGAATAGTGCAGGACTTGAGGAAAATAAATGACATCATAGTCAAATGCTGCCCTGTAGTACCGAATCCAGCTGTGATAATGTTCCAAGTCCCTTGCGATGCCGAGTGGTTCTCAGTCATCGACTTGTCACAAGCATTCTTTTCAGTGCCTCTTCATGAGGACAGCCAATTTCTCTTTTGTTTCAAATTCTTAGACAGAGTTTACAGTTGGTGTCGAACTCCTCAAGGGTTTTCTGAGTCACCGTCCATTTTCAATCAGATACTAAAGAAAGACTTGGAAGCGTTAGAATTGCCATTCGAGTCAGTCCTAGTACAGTACATTGATGACTTACTGATTGCAGCTAAGACAGAAAGTGGCTGCACAGCCGATACCATTGCCCTACTGAATCATTTGGGAAAGAATGGACACAAGGTGTCTCCTTCAAAGTTGCAGTTCTGTCAGAAGAAAGTGAAATACTTGGGTCACCAAATAGAGAAAGGGTCACGGAGAATAATGAAGGAAAGAATAACAAGTGTACTTCAAATGAGTCCACCAAAGACAAGGAGGGAGGTGAGGAAGTTTTTGGGGATGGTGAGCTACTGTCGCCAGTGGATTCCCAACTTTTCGACTCTAGCAAAGCCTTTGCTGAAATTGACCCAGAATGATGCCTTGGATGAAATTGAGCTGAAAGGAGATGAGATGGATGCTTTTGTCGAATTGAAAGAATGCATGTGCAGGGCTCCAGCTTTAGGTATGCCTGATTACACAAAGCCTTTCACATTGTTTTGTCATGAACGTGATGCATGTTCTCTGTCTGTCTTGACCCAAGCCCATGGTGGCGTAAACAGACCAGTAGCGTATTTTTCAGCTACTTTGGATCCGGTCGCAGCAGCACTCCCAGGGTGTTTGCGCGCCGTAGCAGCAGTTGGTATCAGCCTCACTCAGAGTGAAGGAATAGTGATGGGACATCCATTAACAGTCATGGTCCCTCACTCAGTTGAGATACTTTTGACCCGCTCCCGAACACAACACATGACTGGAGCAAGACTCACAAGGTATGAAACAATAATTCTGGGCTCACCGAATGTGCAGCTGAAAAGGTGCACTACGTTGAATCCAGCAACCTTGCTTCCCGGTGAAAATGCTGAAATTGAGAACGCTGAAGACGTCGAGCATGACTGCCTTCAGGTGACTGAATTTTGCACAAAACCCCGACCTGACATCAAAGATACTAAGCTTGATGAAAATGACCAAATTATTTTTGTTGATGGGTCATGCTTAAGAGATGCATTGGGAATATTGAAAGCAGGATATGCTGTATGTACTGTAACAGGTGTCCTGGAAGCGTCCTGGCTTCAAGGAGTCTATTCTGCACAAGTAGCAGAACTTGTAGCCCTTACAAGAGCATGTCAACTGTCTGCACTGATGAAGGTTACCATTTACACTGATAGTCAGTATGGGTTTGGAATCGTGCACGACTTTGGGCAACTATGGTCACAGAGAGGTTTTCTGACTTCTTCAGGGTCGCCAGTGAAAAACGGGGAAAGAATAAGGGAATTGTTACACGCCATTCAAATGCCAGCCGAAATTGCAGTGGTAAAGTGTAGTGCTCATACAAAAGGACAGGACTATGTTTCCTTGGGGAACGCATATGCAGATCAAGTCGCAAGATTTTGTGCCTTGAACTGTATATTGCTTAGGGATGAATGGAATTCAATAAGTGAGCCAGAGCTCGAACCAGCTGAAGCATTTGCTTTGAAGGTCGTGGATACAATAGATGAATTAAAAGAATTACAGAATAGCGTCAGGGAGGATGAAAAAGATTCCTGGATTAAGTCACAATGCACAAAGAGACCAGATGACGTATGGGTTTCAATTGAGGGAAAATTAGTCTTACCAAATTGTCTCTTATCGCAGCTAGCGCGGTTCTATCATGGGCAAGCTCACCTAGGGAGAGATGCCATGATAAGATTGTTCAAAACTGATTGGTTTAACCCCAGATTTCGTCAAGCTGCAGAAGCAGTTTGCCATCGATGTGTCATATGTCAGCAGATGAACCCAGGGAAGGGAACGGTTGTGAACGCGAGCCACATTGGCAGGGCCAGTGGCCCGTTTAGTAGGATGCAGATGGACTTCATTGAGATGCCTGTGCATGGAGGTCTAAAGTATGTGTTGGTGATTGTGTGCATTTTTAGTCACTGGATTGAAGCATACCCCACACGTAGAAATGACAGCCTTACAGTTGCAAAACTATTGTTGAGAGAGTTAATACCACGTTTCGGATTCCCGATCTCTTTAGAATCAGATAGGGGAAGTCACTTCAATAACGAGGTGATAAAGTTACTCTGCGACGCGCTGAACATTGAGCAAAAACTGCATTGTAGCTATCGCCCTGAAGCATCAGGACTGGTGGAGCAAATGAATGGTACACTGAAATCGAGAATGGCGAAAATATATGCATCGACAAATTTGAAATGGCCTGACGCATTGCCTTTGGTGTTAATGTCAATGAGAAACACCCCCGACAGAAAGACTGGATTGTCCCCGCACGAAATTCTCATGGGCAGGGCCATGAGACTGCCTGCAGTTCCCGCAAACGCGCTTTTGAATATTACAGATGATATGGTGTTAGACTACTGCAAAGGTCTGGCTGACGTGGTTCGCTCTTTCTCTCACCAGGTGGAAGCAACCACCTTGCCACCGATCCAAGGTCCAGGACACACACTGAAAGCAGGTGACTGGGTCGTGATAAAGAAGAACGTGAGGAAGTCGTGTCTGGAACCCCGTTGGAAAGGCCCTTTCCAAGTGATCCTGACAACCACTATCGCTGTGAAGTGTGCGGGGGTTCCCAACTGGATTCACGCCAGTCACACAAAGAAAGTGTTGTGTCCCACAGATGAGGAAGTTGAAGCGCTGAAACTGCCAGTTCCTGATAATAAGGTACCGAGCGCTGAGACAGAGCCAAACAGAACTGAAAGTGAACAGGCAGAAATAGTCGAGAGAGAAATATTCTCTGAAGACGAAGTAACAGACTCACTTGGGGAAGACCAAGGAGAAACCTCAGACAGCGACGAAGAAGCTGAAGGCAACAAAGAGCCTGAAGCAGCTGAAGGAAACCAAGAGCCTGAAGCAGCTGAAAGTGACAAAGAGCCTGACGAAAGCAACGGTGACGAAGGGCTCGAAAGAGGTGAAAAAGCAGGAGAGCCTGATCAGAGGAGGGCTTTCCCAGAAGCAGACGGTACAGATAAAGAAAAGGAAAACGTGATTGACTCCTCAGGAGGAGGGGACAAAACAGAACAGAACCAAACTATTCAAACTTCTTCAGAAGAGATCGCAGGTCCATCAAATGGACACAGTGCAAAGAAAAGACAAAGTAGATCGCCAGTAAAATTAGGAACTGGAGAAAAACTGAATGACGAAGGGCCAAGAGTGAAAGAGAAAAGAAAAGAAGTGTCTGTCGTGGTACCAACCTCAAGTGAAGGGAAAGACTTGACCAAAGAGGAAAGTACCAGTGAGGCAGAGTTAAAGAGAGAGGCAAAATTGAAAAGGAAAAGGATACCGAACAGGAGATATTCCGGTCCAGAATGGGCATATGTAGTCCATGACGATTGGACTGACGAATTTGTATCTCTTAGTCTCGAGAACGAAGAAGAAGAGATACCAATAGAAAAGAAAAGTTTTATGGACACTGTAGATTGAAAAGCTGGTAAATGACATTGCTTGCTATAATATAACGTGATACAACCAGCTGAGACATTGCTAAACCGGATGAGACATTTGCTAATTTGATAAAACTTTGAAAACCTGATTGACTCTTAAACACGATTTGAGACAACGTGCCACCTGAAAGAAAAAAAAAAAAAAAAAAAAAAGAGAGAGTGAGTTATTGAAATTTGAAAAAAAAAAAAAAAAAAAAAAAGGACTGAGTTATTGCCGAATTGAGACAAATGCTGCTAACCGATAAGTGACTTGGCTCCAGAAGAAGACTGTGTGAACATTGCGCTCGTTCAGCTTTGTAACTGAATTGCTAAAATCGTTTCTTTTATAGGTGCTTCTAGCTTTCTGATTCTATACAGATCATGACGCAAAACAGTAGAAAGAAATATTGTAAATATGCGTGTATAGGCTTGGTAATTGCATGTGTACTAATAATAATGGTGATAGTGCTTGGAATGCATGGTAAGGGTGAGAATGAGAAAATTGATGCTTCTACTTTTGCTCCTGTTACTGTCACTGAACTAACTGCATTGAAAAGACTAGAATTAGATGAGAGACACTTGCATGATAAAAAGGAGCTTTCGTATAATGTTTTCTATCGCTTGCTAACAGAATATGTTGAGACTATGGATGCGAAAGATTGTTATGTGTGTACACAGATACCGACATCGGTAACGGAAGGAGTGACTTATCACCACATGCCTCTTACATATGGGATTACATGTAGTATAGTGACTTCTAGATTTTATGGTCAGACTAACATACAGTACTTTTACTCAAATTATGATGTTACTTTTGCATATGTTCCTATAATCATGCAGCTTAGCCAGATTGCTAAAGATTGGGATGCTAAAATAATGAGGGAATTTTTCGAGCCAATGCTACCTTTTGAAACGGCTCACGCTCATAGGGAGAATCTTACCTGCTCGCTATCTGCAGTAGAAATAAGCTTTTTAGATCGCACAGATGATAGAAGGGCACACATGAATGCGAAATTAGAAAAGGAGTTACATAAGAGGACTTCAGTAGATAATTATGATTTTGCAGCAATAAAGACACAAGGGAGAATAGCTTTAGATGCTTGGCATGTAGGGAAATTTTGTATATATCGAGGTGAATCTTATTATGACAACATTTTTGTAGGAGCGAGTGAATGTAAACATACGTTTATCTTTAAAGCCAAATGGACATTCATGCTGAACGGACTTGACCCTGTCATACCAGGTGTGTATTACATTTGTGGGCATAATGCCTATTATCGTCTTCCAAAAGGATGGTGGGGGAGATGTTATTTGGGTATAGTGTTCCCAAAGGTTTATCAACTGGATGACCTATCGATGATTCCAAAGACATCTGGATCCCATCGTATCCAGAAAAGAGAGACCGCAGCTGCTGTGGTAGGAGATATATTTGGAGCCATGATTCCTTCATTGGGAGTTGTGTTGAATTCCATCAAAATAAGAAAGTTGTCTACTATAGTGAATAACATGTTGACAAAGTTTTCAGGTGCTATAATCCTGATAGATGCTGAACTTGCAGCGGAAAGAGCTATGACTCTTCAAAACAGGCTTGCCTTAGACATCCTTTTAGCAAAGGATGGCGGCGTTTGCAAAATGCTTGGTGCACGACACTGTTGCACGTATATTCCAGATAATAGTGTGAAGATTAAAACAATGCTTGCTAACCTAACAAAAGAGAGTGCAGATTTGAAGGAATTGAAAGAACCAGGAGTGTGGGAGAAAGTTGGAAAGGGAATTGCGTCAGTGGGAAGTTGGCTTGGTGGCATTTGGAATGGAACCTTGCTAAAAATAATACAGGGAATTCTAATAGTTCTAATATGCATATTTGGAATTTGGGGAATAAAAAGGGGAATAATAATGATTATGGAAAGAATTAAAAGAAGGAAGGAAGAGAAAATGATGAAAAGAATGGCAGAAGAATACAAAGCAAGAACAAGGGGAACTAAAAGGCAGAGAGAACTGACAGAATTTTAATGGAATAAAATTTGTGGGCATGGTTTTGTGTGATGACAAGTAGTCATCAGAGGAGGGATTGATGAAGCTGAAACGAAGGTTTTACATTTATTAGTGCTTAAACGTAGTACTGCAATAATCGAGTGTGACTTTAACCGAACTAATAAAGATTGTACGGGGACAAATGTGCCCTCAGAGTAGTTTGCCAACATTTATAAGCGTGCTTCATATAACGTGATGTATTAGAATCGTGCTAATTTGACATAACCGTAAGCGTGTGCCATGATTTGCTTGTTAGAAATGTTTTAGTTTAGCATGACTTTAATGGAGGCTTTGGCCTAGTTGCCGCGTCTCACGATTTAGATGCTCGTATTTTTCCACTGTGCTAATAAACGTGTATTTTTGCTTGAAGCTGTACTTTTCCAGTGAGACCGTTCACATGCTTATCTTAAGGTTTCCTGCCAGCCTGGCATCTTTCTTCTTCACTCCAAGGTCAATCTGCAGGTGCAGACAATGGACGCTCGGAAAATGAGTTAATTGGTATAAAATGTTTCAACTTGCGTACCCGTCTCCAAGGATAATGTATGCCTAAGTAAAAGCTTGAGAACTGTTGTTTTTGATTGGACAATTTGAAGCTAACCTATGAACCCTCCAATGGAAGACCCTACTGGATTTGGACTGTTGTCTATTTAAACCAGGTGCACGAGAGGAAAGTAGCCATTACCAGCCATTATAGCCATTACCTGCCATCGCACCCAGCAGCCATTCGTCATCTTTGATGTGTGACGCCATTTTGAGAGACTTTGATGCTTTCTCTAATCGAGAGAAAGAGACTTTAAGTAATTCTCGCCCTAGAGACTTTAACTTTGATTTGCCCCTTGCATGAAGTAATAGTTGTCCTTTTATCTTGCCGCCGTGAGGCAATTGCCCCGTCCACCCTGCCCCTTTGCCCCGTCCCATGCTGATCGGAAACCGATACCTGTGAGACGAAGGCTTCCTTGAATGCTGATTGAATTTGGTAAATATGAAAGGAAATTGTACAATTGCATTGTGTTCTCTTTTTAGGTAACCAACTGCTGATTTTGGATAAGAGCCCTAGTTAGGAGTTTTCCAAATTAATGTTGCTAAATCGTTTTCGCATGAAGACCCACATGCTGATGCTAATTTGAGGTTAGATGAGGATTCATTTGATGCACGATGCAATTTGAGACCTTGTTATGCTGACTAAATGTATGCAATTAGCCCATTACAGATTGTAGTTTTAGTGGTCTGCGTTGCCATCATAGAAGGCATTGTTATTCAAATGCTGCATAGATTGCATCTGTTTCGCCGTTATGGACAGCTATTAATGTTCATTTACATATATCATTTGGTGTTGAGACACATCTACATTGTGCTAGCTTTGTTAATATAGGGAAATAAATTCATTAACTTTGCATAAACTGGTGTGGTTATTCATGACCGAAAGGTTATGGTTTCGCCGAAATGTATTCTGGATTAATTGTGAAGTGTTATGTTGGTCAAGGTATTGCTTATGTTCGTTATTGATTATCGATTATTGATTTGATTGATTACTTCCGGGTAAGAAGAGTCCCACTTGGTCAAAAGATTCATCGTCCTAAGAGCGTTCAGATACAGGTAATTTATTAGGTACTCAACGCTCTATCACTAGTTGCAGGATGACTCCCCCAGAAGGGCAGGACTTTCTGTACTAGAGTACAGGTGCATGAAGGAAATTTTCAAGGGAAGGGACTGGTGTTCTTCTCCTGAGTGGGGTTGGGGGTTTGGCAGGTGCACATGTTGCTTTAAGACAGTGCCAGTGAGTTGGGAGTGGGCTGCCCCATGCAGATTTGGGGACTATACCTGAAGACAGGGAAAAGCACAATGGGTGGGTGTAGGAAAGTATCCTCTTTCTAGCTTGGTTACTCCCACTTTTGGCCTGTTTGTTGGTGTGTGTTTGACTGTATCTGCTGGAATCCTGCTAATCAGGACCCCTGTAGTTATGCTTTCTCCCTTAAATTTGGTTGTTGGTTACTTTTATCACAGTATTTCACCCACAATTGGCACACTGGTGACCCCTTATAAGTCCCTAATATATGGTACCTAGGCACCCAGGGTATTGGGGTTCCAGGGGATCCCTATGGGCTGCAGCATATGTTTTGAAACACATAGGGAGCCCATGCAAAGGCTTCTGCAGGACTGCCATTGCAGCCTGCGTGAAAAGGTGCACGCACCCTTTCACTGCCATTTTTCACTACACCAGGTCACTTATAAGTCACACCTATGGTAGGCCCTCTAGCCCAGAGGGCAGGGTGCAAGGTACCTGTTTGTGAGGGCACCCCTGCACCAGTAGAGGTGTCCCCACAAACTCCAGGCCCATTTTCACAGACTTCGTGAGTGCGGGGACGCCATTTTATGCGTGTACTGGACATAGGTCAATACCGATGTGCAGCTACCTAATGGTAATTCCGAACATAGGCATGTTTGTTATCAAACATGTTGGAATCATACCCCAAGGCTGTTGCAAGCATTGGTTGTATGATTCAATGCACTCTGGGAGCTTAGAAGAACCCCAGTATCGTCATTTCATCCTTCTGAGGGTTTCCAGGCAGGCCAAGTTACTGCCACCTTCCAGACAGGTTTCTGCCCTCCTGTTGCTTGAGAAGCTCAATCCCAGGAAGGCAGAACAAAGGATTTCCTTTGGGAGATGGGTGTTACACCCTCTCCCTTTGGAAATAGGTGTTACATGCTGGGGAGGGGTGGCCTCCCCAAGCCACTGGCAATGCTTTGAAGGGCACATTTGGTGCCCACCTTGCACAGACCAGTCTACACCGGTTCAGGGACCCCCAGTCCCTGCTCTGGCATGAAACTGGACAAAGGAATGGGGAGTGACCACTCCCCTGTCTATCACCACCCCAGGGGTGGTGCTCAGAGCTCCTCCAGAGGGTCACCAGGTTTTGCCATCTTGGATTCAAGGTTGGCAGGGAACTCTGGGAGCATCTGAGTGGCTAGTGCCAGCAGGTGACATCCGAGCCCTTCCCTGATAGGTGCTTACCTGGTTAGGTGACCGATCCCTCTTTTCAGGGCCATTTAGGGTCTCTTCTTTGGGTGGTTCCACAGATTCGGATTGCAAGACTCCAGCAGGAATCCTCTGCACTCTTCACTTCAACTTCTCACTGAAGCAACTACATCTGGACTCTTCAGGACCCTACAAGTTGCAACAAAGAAGCACCAAGCGTCCTGCAACATTGTATCTCTGGCTCCTGCCAGCAACTGCAACAGTTACCCGGTCGTACATCCGCTGGAGACAGCCCGTCTTCAGCCTGCATCCGAAGGAAGAAGGAATCTCCCTTGGAGGTAGAGTCACCCCCCTGCTTGTGCAGGCACCAACTGCAACGATGACTCGCTACATGGATCCCCTCTCCTGCTGAGCTGTGTGGATCCTGCATCACGGGTGGTAGACTGAAGTGGGCACGATGGTCCTCTCTTCCAGCTGTCCAACTTTGGTAGAGGTAGGACCTTACCTTCCCATGCAAGACAGTACCCCCATGCACTGTATCATTTGCAGCTGCCAAGGCTTGTTGCCATCCTTCCTCCAAGTTCTTCATGCAACTTGAAGCTCTGGTCCCCAGCACTCCATCCTGCGATGCACAGCTTCCTGAGTGGTTCCACGGCAGCGTGGGAGCCTTTGTCATAGTGCTGCATGGGCCTCTTTTGCAACTCATTTGTCCCCATCCTGTGGGACTCCTGTGTGCGCTGCCTGGTCTTCTTTGGGCTTCCTGTACTGCTGAGGGCCCCCTTTGACTCCCCCTCCTGGGTAGAGTTGACCAGGTCCTTCCTGGGCCCCGGCAGCTCCATTTTCCGCTAACCGCGAGCTTTGCATGGGCCAAGGCTTGTTGCGGATTCTGACGACACAAACCTGACTTCAGTCCTCCCTCCAGCATGGGCCATCACCTGCATCTTCCAGGAACCCGACTCTATCTTCTTGGCTGCAGTGCTGACTCTTCTTCCTCATCCGTGGTTCACTTCTTGCACCTTCCTCCTGGTGGGTTGGGGCTCCTGCTCTTCATGGACTCTCCTGTGCTTCTTGGACTTGGTCCCCTCTTTCCACAGGTCCTCTGCTCCAAGAATCCACTGTTGGTGTCTTGCAGTCTCTTCTGGGTTTTGCAATATTCTTCTGTTCTTCTTTCTGTGTGTTCTAGGAAACTTACTTTGATTTACTCCTGCTTTCCTGGCCACTGGGGTGGGTTCTGGTACTTAACTTTGGGCTTTCTAAGTACTCCCAGCTCCACTCTACATACCTGCCTAGGTCGGAGACCGACTTTAGCATTCCACTTTCTCAGTAAATGGTTTGTGCTTCCCCTAGGCCCATTTCTAACTATTGTGATTTTTACTAATAGCACTGTTTTTTAACTGTTATTATGCTTATTTCTGCATACAAGTGTACATAATTTGTGTATTAGTTACCTCCTAAGGGAGTATAGCCTCTATGGTATTTTTGCTATTTGTGTCACCAAAATAAAGTACCTTTAGGCCCTTATTTATACTTTTTTTAGCGCCGCGTTTGCGCCGCTTTTTGACGCAAAAACAGCGCAAACCTGTAAGCTTGCGCCGTTTTTGCGTCAAAAAGCGCCGCAAATGCGGCGCTAAAAAAGTATAAATATGGGCCTTAGTTTTTTAACACTGAGTGTTTTCTTTCATGTGTGTGAGTACTGTGTGACTACAGTGGTATTGCATGAGCTTTGCAGGTCTCCTACAAAAGCCTTGGCTGCTCATCCACAGCTACATTTAGAGAGACTGGCTTCTAGACACTTCCTACACTACACTAATAAGGGATAACTGGACCTGGTATAGGTACCCACTACACTCCAGGCTAGCCTCCTACAGTGGGGCAGAAGAGGCATTACAGATTGGAACTCTTAGGCAAGACTGCTCCTATGTGATGGTAGTGCACCCACAGCCCCCTCTGGAAATGGTGTCTTGATGTGGAAAAGGGACGTCAAAACTGCACCTGTTTGAAATAAATAAATAAAGCCATGAATACATACATACATACATACATAAATAAATAAATAAATAAATAAATAAAAGCTTTGCGCATTCCACACTCCCTGAAGCCGACAAAGATTGCGGAAAAAGCCTCCCTATACGTTCACTGTGTGCAGATTGTCTGGGTGTTAGTAAAATATGTGTCAATCTATTCAAAAATGTACTTTGTGCCAATCTATTTTCCCTAACCCTGCACAAAGCAGTATTGCACAGTTAGTTGTGAATACTATGCTTTGAGGATCTTCTGAGCATTCACTGATATCTGATGTATTTGTTTTTGTTTCTTACAGAAAGTGAGGAGGGGTCCTATTCACAGCCACAGCCCGAGTCCGAGCCCCAGCCCCACCGATTCAAAACGAGTGAGCTTCTTTGGCACCAGCCGCTTCCACATCTCAGACTTCAACTTCCTCATGGTGCTCGGAAAAGGCAGCTTTGGAAAAGTAAGGAATGCTGGGATTGGCAGGAAACACCGTGTGCCACATCTATAGCATTACAGGAAGTGCATGCATGCAACAGCGCACAACATTCAGAACGTTGCCACCAGCCACTGCAGTGTTGCAGGTCATAACATTAGGCAGGGAATGAGACACTATTCTGTGCCAGATCTACATCACCACCTTTGGCATAGGTCATTGCGTGGTGTCAACTTAATAACGGTATCATAGTAACACTGTGTGGTCAGACACATCATCAGCATCATTGTAATATACGTATAACATGGTACACTAGAAGTGACCAGTGTAACAGGGCTCTAGAGCCTGCCTACTGCCAAGTCATGGGTTTACCACAGGAAGAATGCGCTGTAATGCGCCATCTCATAGATTTAACCCGGGATTGCTGCACTCGTCTGTGGCAAATCCCAGAAATGCTGAACACACACTGCGCTCCTTGACATTGATAGTAGAAATGGAACATTAAGCGTGGCACTTTCTGACTTATAATGTTCGAGAAAACAACCTTATTATAAGAATACAGCATCCTCATCAAGGTGTGCCAACACACAGAATTACTCTGGAACACCACTCTTGAGATTGCCTAGACTTAGAATTGCCATGTAACACTGCACTCTGGCTTGCCAAGTCATTGAATTACCATAGAAACACCACTCTGTAGACAGGACCACTGGAAAACTCACTTCTGCATCAGCTGTTTTTCCTGTGTAACTGTCGCCTCACCACAATAAGGACATAACATGTTTTCTGGTGCATACTTTGCACATTTCAACAAAAACAATAGTTTCTAGATGAAAATTATCAAACAGTATTACAATTTCTTCACATACGTGGAACACTGCACCCAAGACCCAAATGATTTCAGTGCTGGTTATTGTCCAGGACAATTTGACAGCTGGGCAAGCGCACTTCAAAGATGCTTAGGCCCATATTTATACTTTTTAGCGCCGCATTTGTGTCATTTTTTGTGTATTTTTTTTTACGCAAAAGTGGCGCAAACTTACAAAATACCATTGTATTTTGTAAGTTTGCGCCGCTTTTGCGTCAAAATTTTTTTCCAATGCGGCGCTAAAAAAGCATAAATATGGGCCTTAGTGTGTCTACCTGGCCTGTCCAACCTTAATCCTCCAGCTGTCAGACAGTCTTCCTGTCTCTACATCTTTATCTTCCTACCTTTATAGACCACACCTATGTACCTTTGCCCTCTCTTTTTCAACTCTCTCTACCTCTTCTGTTTCCATATGTCTCTCACTCCTCCACCTCTCTACATCTCCCTTGGCCTTCTCTCGTCCACATCACTTTCTCCCCATCATTTCTGTCCTTCACATCCCAACACTACGTCACTTCTTGCTACCCCACCTCTCTCTCCCTCTCTCTAACGTCTCAGTTTATCTCACCATTCACTCATTCTCATTTCTCTCACTCTACTCGTTCCTTCTACTCCACCTGTCTCACTACGATACTCCTTTCTTGCTGCATCTTACTCTCCCTCTTTTTCTTTCTCATTGTCTCCTCTTTCTCTCTCGGCACCTCCTTCTCTATTTCAACTCATCCTCCCTCCCTCACTCCTTACTCGACCCCTCTTTTCATACATATCCGTAGTTCACCTTTGTTTCTACATTTCCCCTTCAATCCCCTCTTTTTTTGCCTTATATTCATCTCTTTCTAAACCCCACCTTTATCTCTCTACTTCACCTCTTTTCTTTATACACCACATCTCACCCACCTTTCCCTCCCTCTCTCTCTCTTTCTCTAAAGCTGTATTTACAGCAGTACCTTTATTCCTCTACTTACCTCCTACTGCTCCTACCTCTCTGTGTTTTTGCCTTTGGCTATCTAACCTTGCTTTCTTTAATTTGTGTGTCTCCCTACCTTTTTCTATCTCCCTTTCATCTCACTACGTTCAGCTCCTTACCTCTCTGTCCTCACCCTTTTCATTTTCCTCACTCAGCCAATTTGGAGGTCACTGTCAAGCCAGAGAACTGTGACTATAGAAATGGAGGGCAGTTTCACCCCATGGAATAGTGAAAACCCTCCAATGAGTGCTCTGATAATCAATGCTGCTGGGACAATGCAAGTTGTGAATCGAGATTTATTTCTGAATAATAATATGGAACAATCAAAGCGACTCTTTTAGGTGTTATGTGCATATATCGTATCTTAATATTATACACTGATCTGTTACACATGCGCCAATACACCCTACCATGTCTTTCCTACAATGAGAGGAGCAGGCTGATTAAGCACTGAAAATCTTGAAAAATAAATAGTTCCTGTTAACCTCTTAACCAAAGTTAACAGAGCACATTCCACTGCTGTTTCGTTTCATTTTTCATTTCATTTCACTGCTCTATTCAAGCATTTAAATGTGACAATTATTTGAAGATAGTATAAACATTCACCTCCAAATGATGGACTGGGGAAGAGCTTTCAGTTGCCTAAGGAAGAAAATATTAAAGTGCTTGAAAGTAGTTTAAACTGGACATATAGAGGTTTGTTTTCAACAGTAGGCGACATTGTCGTTGTTGTTTCAATGCGTGTTAATTTAGAAGAATAATGATATAATGCTGCAGAATGTGCAGATATTTTATCTTTACTCTCATGACATGCAGCATATGTAACATTTTCTTATCACATAACTTGCCATGAGCACAACATTTTTACAGGAAAAATATGTAGCAAATGAACCACCAACACTGCTTCAATCCAAATATTTAGTACCTTGAACAGCAGTGATTTATGTTGAAGGAATAGTTGGGAAAGTGCTCAGAGGGGCTGCTGCTTACCTTTCGTAAGGTCTCTCCTCTAACGAGACTGCTGGATTTGGGATGGCAGGACCTCTGCTTGTAGGTGACTGTCACTCCCACACCAGTTGGCAGCTGTCGGCCCAACCCTCCCAGCCCTCTAGCAGCACCTCACACAAACCCAAACGGTAAAGGTGATTTGTGGCAGCCTAGTGCATGGAACTCTGAAAAAACCTCAGGCAAATCGCGTGAACCAGCCTTACCCTTTACACACACATAGGCAAGAAACAAGATGCTGGATAGTTTTCAATACATTTATTGAAAAGACTGTAGTCTACGACAAAAGGCATGAGCTGCAATGATTAGGATTATTTGGAATAACAAAATTAGGACTGTAAAAATCAGAGATGTAAATATAACCACCCCAACATAATCTGTTGAATCAATACATTATGCTTACAAATATTCTGCGATATCGTTAATACCCTTGAATGCAACCTGCAGGTCCAACCCTCGTCCCCTCCCACCATGATCAATGTTCCATTGCTTTCCAGCTGGATCTGTGCCTCTGCAAATACCAACACATCCAGCCATCCATCCTGTGAGACTACTGCACAAAACTGTTCCAAAGATTAGCATTACCAGAGGAATAGTGCACTGCCATGGAAATATTTCCCTATGGCAAAATATACAATGTAGCAATATCCACTGCAGGGTGCCAAATCATAGCAGAGCCATTCACATATCCCACCACAGTATGCCACACCCAGAAGATGATCAGGAGACTATTTGACTATGGTAGACTTTACAATCCCTGAAGCAATATCCACAGCAGGGTGCCACATCATAGCATTGCCATTTACACATGGCACCACAGTATGCCACACCCAGAAGATTAGCATGAGACTATTTCACTACAGCAGACCATACAATCACTGAAGCAATATCCACAGCAGGGTGGCCAACCATAGCAGCACCATTCGCTCATGGCCCCACCGTGTGCCACGCCCAGAGCATTATCATGAGAATATTTCACAATGGCAGACCATACAATCACTGAAGCAATATCCACAGCAGGTGCCACATCATAGCAGTGCCATTCACACATGGCACTGCAGAGTGGCAACCCATGGTAATTCATATTTACCTGTTAAACTACAAAGTAGCATGTCATCCGGCTGCCACCGATGCACTGCAGGACAGTGACCCATGTGATTGCACCCCCCCGTCCCCCCGTGAATACTGCCCTTCATGCCCACTGCCTGTGGAGAGGCTGCGTCCTCATGAGGAGCTGTCTGGGGTGAGACCTTTATCAGCCCTTAGTGCATCCCTGCATGGGTTAATGAAGTGCCGCTGTGAGCTCCTTCTCTGTTAATTCCTCTCACCCCAGCGTTGTCAGTTTTTCTCTCCCAGGCCCGGTCTTTAGCTCAGCAGGCTGCGGCTGTGCGTTGTACCTGACGCTGAGAGTCCAGCAGCCATCTCTAGCTTGCCTAATTGCTTTTCAGCAGAGACACGATTTGTAATTTCAGCCTGCAACTTCTCACGCGCCCCCCTCATCTAGCTGTTCCTTCCTAGCATTACGGCGGCACTTCTCTGCTTTCTGAAATGGAAATTGATGGTTTTGGCAAGTGGATGTTTAAAATGCCTGTTCCTGTGTCCTGGTATTAACTCTGAGATGAGGGCTGTATAAAGGACCAGGAAGTGTAGGTAGGAAAATATTTCTCTTTCTTCTGTTTTCCATCTTATGTTCCACCTTTCGATGGCGCTGGGTGTGGCTGCTTTTCTTCCTACATGTTCTTGGTTCTATGTTCTGTGCCTTCATGCTGGCAAATTTCGAGTTGTTATTTTCCCCTTTGTGTCTATTCCCAATAGACAAGTACACTATTTATTTCCTTTCTTCCTTCTTGTGCTCATTCCCCTTCCTTGTTTCTATCCCTTTCTCTTATTCTTTCTCTTCCCGCAACCCATTCTCGTTTTCCTTGGCTTTCCCTCTTGCCCTTGTATTTTCCCTCTTCCTCTCTCGGCCTCTCCATTTCCTATTCCATTTCTACTTCTCTCCTACAGGTTCTCTTCCCCTTCTGTCATCTTCCTTCCTCAGCTTCCTTTCTTCTTTCATTACTTTTCTTCCGCTCTTGGTCTCTTCCTACCTGGCCTTCACACTATACCCCCCACCAGCTCGGGGTGTGAAACGTGATTGCATTTTTAGATCCTCTGTGGGAAGGCAAGGCTGAGCTTTGGCCTGCATGGCTGGGCCCAGAGGGGTGCATGGTGCTGTGGGTATTCAGATCATGCAGCAGTCTCCTTCCAAGCTGGCTGTCTGACTCCAAAGAAAATTACCTTTAGTTATTGTTTCTAAGTCACCTGTGTTTATCCTCTCTGTAAGTCTCTTCCTTCTTTCTCCACCTCGCATTTCTCAACACTCTTCACAAGGTTAAGATGGACCATGCAAAATGCACTGACTCACACCCTAGGACATTTAAGGAGATGAAGAGTGGGTGCAAGAATCTGCAGGGAAGGCTGTTGAGATTTATAATGAGAAAAGAATGAACATTTCTAACATGGTTAAAATGTCATCTAGAACCTAACACCCTTGTATCTACTTCTGTGTGCTACATTATAAGAGCACGAAAGGCAAAGCAACTTGCAGTCTAGAGTTTCTTAGCAAGCAAAGATGCACTGCATACCAACGTGACCTCAAAGGCTCTTTTTATTAGCAAAGTTATGAATACAGTGTTCCTTCCAAAGGGCAAACACATGCTGCCGTCTTCCTCTGGGGTTCAGCCGGACTCTGCTTTATCAGCTTCAGGCAAGTATAGTATCTGGGAAGTAGGAAGGGAAGTGGGGTGGCAGTAGGTGGGTCTGTCTCTTCAGAATCCCGTGCGATAATCTGAGGAAGGACCCCCTCCTGACAAGTGGTCAAGGGGCGGTCCTTATATGCTAAATCTTATCAGAAATTGGCATTTCTGACGTAAGTTTAAGAATGCCTGACATAGATCATGTGCATCAAGGTGTGTGTCCCATGTATTTACTTTTGAACATATATTGTAAAAGGGCCTCAATTCAGACTACGCTATTTCAACTTTATTGTGGTATTTGTTTTTACTTAACCTTGACATGGTGAAGAGTAAACATTTAACCTAGATGAATGTTGCATCAGGTGTTGCATCTATGTCATTAGTCAAATGACTTGACTCTGATAGTTCTTAGAAAGATACGGTCACACAACATCTGCATCAAATGGCAGACATGACAATTATTCTACACAAATGTGTGTAAGATTTAGAAGATGGTGAATTCCATTATCCAAGATGGAGTCGGGATCTACTTAAAATGGAGTTGGACCTTAGGGAGCTTTATGTCACAATAAGCATCTGAGAAAAAGGCCATTATAAATGAGCCAGTGCCTTCAAATGTGGCACCTGGTAGGAGCTCACCTGTGGGCGATTTAGGTGAGCTGGCTGGGGACCAGGGTGTAAAGTCACTGTGGGTGGAGTATTCCTTCGTGGAGTGCTATTTTGGCATAGGGCAAACCTGTGGGTTGTTCCCACTTAAAACCACAGCTGTAGTTAACATTTTACTGCATTTTGATCACCATCTTCTTCTATCTCTGCAGCATTTCCTCCATGTCACACTAGATGTTTGTGAAATTCGCGTACATTTTATTCATGAAATTACATAACATTTCAGGAAGGTTACATGAAATTACTGTTAATTATGTAAAATGCAAATCAGCCATCTGTGGGTGCTGTTGTATAGGATGTAATACGAATACTGCTATAGAAACACATATTTATGGTTCATTCTGTCACTTCTAAGATGTATGATTGTATAATGGGGAAAAGAAGAGAGCAAAAATGTTGTATCTTTATCTGCACAACTTCTTGGCAAGACTTGTGTTTTTGATATTTTAGCATTCCAAATAAATGCTCCTTCACTCAGATAAGCGATTCATTTCTTCATAATGGAGGCTCCTGAAATTGTAATACTTGTTTAAAACACATTCCATAACATAGGGGGTTGAACGTGGGTTAATGCACCTAGGTTTACACCCTAATGTTGAAAATCCTGCCACGTAGGGGTGAGGCTGGATATCTCCTGTGAGAGCACAGCTTTACCTCTCCCATACTTTTGGTCAGCTGCACGTAGCTCAGTCCTGGCCTGTAGGACAGAAGGGAGAGTGGAGCAGAGCTGGTATTCTCCCTTGGAGTGGGCTGCAGATGCTAAAGAAGGATGCTGTGCGTCAGAGCCTGGACTGCAGTACACGACCCACTGCGAAGACTAGAGGATGCGAGGTAGAGATGGGCAAGCGGGACAGTTTGTGGGGCTAGCTGAGCCATATCCGAGCCACGGGACTGGTTTGACTCCAAGAGCCTAAGCACAAGGTGACCTTCCACTTTGTCTACCTAGTACCACTAATAATGCTCTAATATTACCACCTTGCTGCCTTTTGCTCACCCTGCACATTTTATTCTATTCTCCGCCCTCTCCCACCAAGGACCCATGCAATGTTAATAAAAAATAATAGAAAAGCATTTCCATAGTGTAGGTGTCCTAGCTACAGACTTTAGCATTCCAGAGCAAAGTAGGTAATTCTGGCAAGGACTCCTGCAGGGGCTGATGATGCCACGATAAAACATATAAACCAATAAGGCGACTCTCCAATTTTTCCAAAACATATATTCATCTTCCATGGTGTTAGGTTTGGCTGTGACGTTTTGTGTGGAGTCGTTCATTTTAAACCAATCCCAGTCTCCATTAATGATATTCAAGAAAGATTATTTGTTATCATTTTATTAATTGACAAACTATTTTAATCTTCAATAATTTATCAAAACCGACACACAATTTCAATATAGAACCATTATCAATACAGGAAATCCTGAAGGAAGTGATCCAACTACAAATCTTCCATCGTGTACAACAGATCAAACATGACAGGCAAGAACATTCTGTGACGTTCATTCACATGATCCTGTGTTATTTTCTGTACATTTAAAGTCCACTGACACCAATATAGCCAACACGTAGTATATGGCGTGAAGCGCTTCTTCAGAGCAAAGCAGATAATATGGGTAGTAATTCTTGAGGATAGCGCCCAGATCTCCAGTTGCCCGTTCACTGCTCTCTCAACCTTCACTTCATAAAGGGCTGCGGTTACCCATTCAAATACCTCGAATCATCGTCAAACTTTCGGACATACGGTAGTCTCCAATTTTGTTCCAGGTGCAAGTCACAATCTTGAAGAGAAAACTCCAGTAGTCTTTCTCTCCAAATAGTTCCATTCTTTTACCACAAAGCGTCACCTATTCTTTTAGGTTGGTATAGGAACGGTACCCGTGCTGATGGTAAACGGAAGGTGTGAGGGTAGCCTGTAGAATACCATAAAACACCCGAGAGGAACAGGAGGAGGCATAGGAGCTGCACAAAAGCTCGGCTCTTTTTTGGCCCAAGAGTGCCTGAGGAGCTCATATTGCTCCTGCATACCTGGCTCGGGGTGTTGGTGTCTCGCGCACCGGTAGCGAGAGGGAGTTGAAAACTATTATAGGCCCGGTCTGTAAAGAACCATTCACAAATGCCAAAGTCGGTTTTTATCAGGTGAGCTGAACCATCTTCCACCCGGGCTTATTACACCGCTCTGTGCAGTAATAGTCTGAGGCATATTGTCCAGCTTTTTTGGTTTACTGAACGGATGAAAAAAATAATCTTCAACCAGGGCAACATTTCCCAGAGTGAGCGCAAGCCATATAGAATTATAACTTGGAGTAATAGGGGTTGCATTGGGCCAAAGTGCAAGCAAGAGAAATGTGCCCCACTGCCTCTGCCTGTATAAAAAGGAGGCATTAATTTGGGTACATCGTGCCCCTCAAAATCCTGCACCCTGTTGCCACAGCAACTGCTGCATCAATGCGTCTGACTCCTCATTTGAGAACTCTCGGTCTTCCGGGTCCCCTCCCCACTCCGTGCGTCTTTAATTTGCAATTACTGCCTTGTGTGTGCATCTTCTCCCCTTTTCACACTTTCGTTTTACTTCTGTTCCGTCCTTTCACCCTCTGCTCTCCTTCCAACCATGTTGCACAAGGCTTTTTCAGTGTTACAAGGAGGGCTCTCAGGGCGCATTCCTGGGCCCAGCAGAGAAGGGTCTGCACGGCGCCGTAGGCTTTTTTTCGCATTTCATTACGTCCATAAACTAAACAGAAGTTCGTTGCCACTGGGTACACTTGCGGATGCGGCTGTGGGGAGGTGCTAACCAATGCCTCGAACTTTATGCTGTCTGTTAAAGTAAATGCTAACAGCTCGCGGCACTGGCGAGACCCTCGTTTGCTGCACCCACGGTCTTGTAAGATAATAAGAGAACGGGAGGTGAGGCAGGGAGCCTACAGCTAGGTTCGGCTCGTTTTTGGCCCGTAAGTCCAGTTGTATCTCGGGCTGAGACGGAGCCTGATCTCTGGCTCAAGCCAGACTTGCA
This sequence comes from Pleurodeles waltl, assembly GCF_031143425.1. NCBI lineage: Eukaryota > Metazoa > Chordata > Amphibia > Caudata > Salamandridae > Pleurodeles > Pleurodeles waltl. Next base: position 1,324,710,295 of record NC_090446.1, on the reverse strand, counting down.
CGGTTAGCGGTTCCCTCTCATGGCTCACCTAACCTCTCCGTGTATTTTCCCTTCTTACCCAGGTGATGCTGGCGGAACGCAGGGGCTCTGATGAACTTTACGCAGTCAAGATCCTGAAGAAAGACGTCATCATACAGGATGACGACGTCGAGTGCACCATGGTGGAGAAAAGGGTCCTGGCCTTGACTGATCGTCCTCACTTCCTGACCCAGCTGCATTCCACATTTCAGACCGCAGTGAGTACAGACAGTAACTCTCTAACCGCGACGACGCAGCATATCCATGAAACAGAACAACAGACTACAGCACACATCGAGGAAGGCAAAGGTGGAAAAGATATGAGGGATCAAGTGACGCATTCTAATTCTGATGCGGGGGGTAGTGAAGTGCCTCCTAATTGTGGAAGACCCTGTGGCCTAGTCTAGAATGTCTCCTGGCTTCCATGATGGCAAATTCCCTTTGTGAGAAGCTTTTCACTGGAGTATAAACTTGCTATTTTGTAAAGGGCTGGGCCATATGGCCCAGCATGAAGGCAAAATTTGCACTCACCATATTTTGTGCATTATAGGAGCGCTGTGAATGGGCATGGCTCATCGGCATCAAATTATATTTCGTTCATGCCTGCATTATAATACATGGTGGTCTTGGTGGTCTAAAACTGTGGGTTCAGGAAGCAGTCTTCCGCAGTCGTGTATTGCATGTCTTCCAAGAGGCCTCTGACTCTTATTGTGAAAGGACAGAGGTCTTGCTGCAAGAGAGCTGTGCACAGGCGTGCTGCTTTCGAGCAGTGTGCTTCCCCACAATGCCTTCCCGCGACATACATCCCGAGGGAGCATGCTGGCCACGTGCACGCGGCCTTCTATTTAAGGCCCCACAATACTGGGCAATAAGAGCGTAGAACATAGGTTTATGCCCCTAGTGTAAAAATAATATTCATAGTTTGTGTAAGGGGATCCCAGGTACCCCAATCACAGACCCACCGCCACTATCTTTTTGTGCCATGTGTCAGCAGACTAACTCAGTACGTTCAGAGACACTCAACATCATTTTTAGGGTCGAGCCTGCGTTGCATGCGCTCGCCCATGCGTATCGCAGCGAGACTCTTTAGTTATTAGAAAAGGGCTCGGAGCCCTGTTGACATCACGTCAGTGTTTTTTATTGGGTCGTGGGCTTGCCTATTAAAATCCACTTGCTTTCATTAGTTGAAGGCATGCACATGTCATGCCTTTTCCGGTGGCTAGCCCTCCTCGACCGCATCGACCAAGTACAGAAAACATGCGAGGCTTGCTGTTTTCTGTCCGGCTCGTGGACTACTTTTTTCTCTATTTTACTAGCGCGATTTCGCTTGGCAGAAGTCGAGCGCTTTACACAGTTAATTGCACTTTTTCGGTTACGTACATAAATACACTTTTGCCAATAGGTGAAAAGTCGGGTTAGGAGTTTACAACGCTATCAGCTCTAACATGAGCAAACGCGAGACCCGTTGCATTGCAAATGCTTGTTTGTTTTTGTATGCAAAGTGAAATTGAGTTCCCTTAATGTTTCTTTCACATCAGCTAAATGTGTTTTTCCTTTCAAGCCTGACAGTCCAACTGCAGCCAAAGCAGATAGTTAACAAAAGTCATTAGCAGTTAAGTGGCCATCTGGGAGTTTAATGCGAAGTAGAACTGAACACCACGTGGCACAGAACGTACCAAATGGAAACAGTAGTCTGTCGTGTAGCCACTGAGAGAAAAGCCGGAAGGCACACCAGCGAATGCACAAAGCAGCATTAACCCCTAACACAGCAGCGACACAACATAGCAACAAGAGGCATAGAACAATGTAACATATTTATTCATTAGGAGGCTTTTTTTTTAGAGCACTACTTATCACTTCATGGTTACTTCAAGGTGCTATAGATGTGTGAGAGACTGTACATTATGATGAAGCAATGGTTTGTCCCCTTCCTGATATTTTCTATTTATTAAGAATAGCAGAATTTTGGTGATGGCAGGGGTACAAACATACACCATGCTATTGAAGATTGCCAAGACATGTTGGGGCTACTATATCTTTACCGACGTAGAGACTTACCTGTACTCCCCGGTCCTGTCCTTCTTGGCCTTGCCCCAGACTTGACCTTTTAAAGTCAAACATTGAACTGGTAAGTGGAATGTCGCAGGGGTGGAGAGGTGAGAAGATTTAGTTGAGGACGGGAGAGTATGGCCTTTCAACAACATGAGAAACACATAGGGGTTGTCCCAGGGGAAATTCTTGTTGCATGGGACCTTGTCCACTGTGGCGAAGCAGACATGGGGAGCCGATAACCAGGCACCTAGACATGGCTTTAACCACACTACTGACACAAGGGCACCAAAGTAAAGCAGTTCCATTAATTTATCGGGCTCTACAGCAACACCTGAAATACCTGGCAGAACAACTGAAAACATGGTGGGAGTATACACTGGCACTGTAATTTACACCAGCTGAGTGGAGACACTGCCACAGGTCAGTTAAAGCGGTTTCAATGAATGCCAGCCTGCGGTACACACAATTTAATGCAATGCATCACACATACCTAGCACCATAAGGGTGTGGTGGATGCTCCCCGGTGCATCTACTACACCACACGCTGTGGGGAACTATCTGCAAACTTCTTCCACATGGTGTGGCAATGCCCAGTGATAACCCAAGTGCTCTACCATTTGGGGGACATAATAATAGCCTCATCCCATTTGACCCCATTCAGAACTTCTTGGACCTCCAACCTGCCCCTAAAAAGCACAAACACTCCCATAGATTTGTGAGTCTGACACTAGTTTTGGCTAAGCGTGGGATCACCATAGCCTGGAAGTTCGTGTCCAATCATGAACTGTCCACATGGTGTTCCGACCTATTGAAATGCTCGAAAGCTGAGATAACTGCAAGAGCAGAGATGTGTGGGAGGCAGGGAAGTGACAGGATGCATGACAAACGGTATAGATTTATTGAAAAATTGGAGGGCAAATCAGATCTCTTACCTCCATGAGAGGAGGTGCAGATAAAGGTGATATCACATAACCATGGGGGATTTTGGGTCAACATGGGATCCATAATGGAGGGCCACTTGGTGCATTCCCCCCTCCTGCTTCTTCTCTTGACTTATAGCATCTAGGTGATGCCTCTGTCCCCCTTCCTTCCCTTTTCTGCGTAAGATAGACACACTAATGGACACTACACCTCCATATAGTCTTATGTTTGAGTGACCAGTGTTGTAGGGCCCATCTGTACCTGATACTCCCCTGCTGGTAAGACTGAGTGTACATCATCACATGAGAACATTGCTGTGATTAGCAAGTCTCGTGCATGTGTGGTATGCATTCACAAAATCCTCAGTTCAGTCTGTAGAATCTCACTGGCACTAGGGGAGACTAATATGTGTCACTGTCAACTTGCTCTCTTTTTCTTTTCTTTCGTTAACAAGTTTAATGTGCAAAATCAATAACAACATGTGAAAATAACCACAAAAAAAGAATAGCAGAACAGTTGTGGTCAAGTGAATATAGTAAGGTCTGAACCAGGGCCAGTATTACCTACAATTTTGGACCCTGAGGCTTTAGCCTCCCTACTTCATGTTTGATCTGTTTGAATGATGAATGAGTAATTAGTGGACTGTCATCAAACAGAGCATTCTTGGTTCTTTGTCACAAGAGATCTTAAGAACAATTGAAAGAACTTTGAACTTCACGCTCATGTCCAGCTTATGCAATGGTACTTTCTAGTCTGGCTTTATGTGGTCACACATCCTCAGGTGTAAGCACAGCATGGTGACTGGTCTTGGAGTCCTTGCAACCCCCTTAGGAGCTTCTAAGGAAGAAATCTGTATCTGATGTTGCAATAATCTAAATTGGCCAACATCAGAGCTCTAGTTAGCTGCAGCTGGTGGTAGCTTTGGAAAAATCTAAGGATTCCCCAGAGAGGGTAAATCTGCAAGTTGCTGCCCATGACTGCTGCATTGACCTGGAATCTGAAGGCTAGTTCAAAGTTGAATGGTGTTGCACATTATTCAATGCGTTTTCTTGCTGTATTTTCTCTGGCATATTGTATGTAGATAGGCAATCAGACTGGTGCGTGCAGTGATTTGGGCCATTTTCTCGATAAATCTGTAACTTATCTGTAGATTGGCAGATTGCTTACTAATGACAGTTTCAAATGGACAAATGTTAGGAAATAGTATTTTTGCTGTTGTATCTGATGAATTTTATTGTACTAAGGGTAATTTTATGGCAATGGTTTTAATTAACTATGCAAATACACTTTTTTACTTACTTACCGGCCAACTGTATGGCTGTTGGTCTTCTTTTGGTACATTATGTGCCATGCCATGTTCATTAAAAACGTTGAACTCTTTGTCAGATACAGCCCACATGCGTTCCTCAGAAGAACTCGCTTTTTCAAGGCACCTGGAAAAATAGCAGTGATGCCAAGTGACATGGCTGTGTTAATTGCAAGTTAATTGAGGAACATGTTCCGGTAATGAAGTGTGCGAAAAGTTCCTGAGAAGGCCTTTTGAATGCCATAAAGATATTTTTTCAAGTGTTTAACGATTAGCATCAGTGGACTCTAATGTCTTCGAGGCACATCTAGTAACCTTGGCCAGTCAACGATCTACCTTGAACATTGTTTTTAGAATTTTATTAACACACAAACATCAGCCTACATGATAAATATATCGTGCTCACCAACACACAGTGGCGTGCGACACTCGGCAGACATTGCACACACCATGTCAACAAACAAGCTAGGTCATCTCTTTATTACAGAAACCTGACTCAATACCAAAAGGCATACCTCGAACTCCTAGATTCATCTGGCCTTGCAGTCACGAGCACTGGAGGGAAAATTAAATTACACTGCCGTAATGTGCATAATTCTGGGAATTTCTCATTGCACGTGTTATGTCAAATTCCCAAAATTATGCAATTAAGTCACCATGTGTAGCTATGCACCATTCAAGGTACACATTTACTGCAAATGCGCCTTTGTGTTAAAAATGTACTCCAAATGCATGAAAACAGCAAAACACATACTTCTTGTGTTTGTGTTGCCTTTGTTTTTTGCACAATTTTGTTTAGCATAAAATTCCTTCTTGTGTTAAAAACTAGCATGAGGTCTCATTTCATCCTAAAATATAACATGAAATGACAGATTTGTATTAGGCATACTTACACTTGATTGCACATAATTATTCTGAAATTTCAGAAATTTATGAAAAAGCACATTTTGTAAACCCCTAGCAGTCAGCAATTTGTCTACAAGCCTGTGCACTTTCCAGGAATAGTCTTTTCCAAGCACTTACTTGTCACTTTCCATTATATGCAGAGGCAGTTATATTCCACCTCATCTACAATCTATAAAGGTACTAGTTCTGTCATCAGTACTGAACGTTTTGTTCTCATCATGTTTGTCTCAATATAGCACTCAGGTAACACATCTCACCCCCACCAATATCAAAGGCTACATTCTCAACCGAATCCTCGCCACCATCCTCACCATTACCTGTCATCCACTTCTAAAACTGCTGTACAGACGAAACTGCCTCTCACTCCCTCAGAACTCCCAACTTGCTTATTTTTGGCAAACATATTGTGAGCAGAATTCTGTACATCAGTTCTGCTTATGCCAAGGCTGCGCCTCTATAACTCTGCAGTAAGACTGGATCACAACTGCCATTTCATCAGTCAGATCCAAGGATGTTTACTTCCAGCTCAGTATACTTAACCACACGTTCAATGCCCATGTTTTCGTAAATGTCCACTCTCAAAGACCACACACTCACCATTATGGTTCACCTCAGAGACTATAGACACCAAATGTGGCACCTGAAGGCAGGAGAAGACTCGGTGAAGGTCAGAGCTCCAGAAAAATCTCAAGATTCTGATAACCCAAATTCTACATGCCCAAAAACCATCACTAAAGCCAAAGCAACCTACTGCACTGACACCTTCAACACATCTGGAAACAGAGGCAGCATTTTCTTCAAAGTCTTCAAGCATTGTTTCAGTCCCGTGACAAATCTTCCAATAGACCTTTCCACAGACAAGTGCAGTGCAATCAGCCGTGCATTGCACCTAAATAAGAACGCTTCCCACCTCAACATTGAGGACATGACTGCCCTTCTCAACACCCTTAAGCATACCATATCCCACAAAGAAACACTTCAGTAATTTCTAGACATTGTCAATGCCTCCCTCACTCATAGAATGCATTTCCCTGACTCCCTCAAAACTAAACATGTCCTTCCTCTGCAGAAGCAAACCTTCCCAACTACTGCCAAATTACTGCACTCTATTTCCACTCACCACTACAGCTGCAGTTCAAGATGAATGTCCTTATCAATGACTGCTAGCAGGGTTCAGACCACTGTGTATCATAGAGACCTTCACCACTCAGATGGAAGCTGACACCTTCCAAGCATAAATCACCTGCAATGACTAAAGGGGGCTCACACAATCAAGCCACAAGTATAAGGTGGCTGACCCAAAAACATTTTTATGTATCTTATTTTGTATATCATTGAAGGTATATTTAATGGTTGCAAACCATTATGCAAATGGTTTTACATTTCTTAAATCTTTTCACAATACACACTTTATTCTGAATATGTGGGTTTTGTCCTGCAGTTTTTCTCTCCAGAACTCAACCTCTCCATCCTCTAAAACACCTACCATTCGGCCCTGTTGAGGCGTCAAAGATCACATCATTTACAAAACCACAGGAATAGAAGTGTGTCTTTGCAGTGTGGTACCCGAATATCTTGACCAAAATATTGTCTAATAGAAATATTGTGTCCTAAATATTGTTTACAAAAATATCGCCTGACTAGTGTTAATAAAAAATCTACACCCAATGGGAGGTTATTTTTGTAAATTATATTTAGGACACAATATTTCTGACAGACAATTGTTTTGCGAACAATATTCCAACATACAACCTTCTGTGGCTACAGAAGCTAACACCCAATCAGAGATGATGGAGAAAGTTCAGGGGATATAAGGGCACATTCCATGAATATTAGGGAGGTATTTCCCACTTAACCCCTCACTGGAAGTGCCAGTATTTCCTTTTGAAATCTTATTGAATAAATGTCCAAATGGCCAGCAGACCTGGAGACCAATAATTGGGAGGCAGCTAGGTGTGTGCTCTACTTTGACCACAAGGTGATCATTGAATATATGACCCTTCTTGTCTCCTGTAGGACCGGCTTTACTTTGTCATGGAGTATGTGAATGGAGGGGACCTCATGTATCACATTCAACATCTGGGCAAATTCAAGGAACCCCATGCCATGTAAGTACACTTCAGTAAGCTGTGCCACCTGCCGCTTTGTATAACTTTTCATTTGGCCTACTGCATAATTTGCATAAGCTTCTGTGCTGCCTGGCAGATGGAACCAAGCACAACATTGATGTGTAAAAGAATCTTAGTCCTGTATTACTCCAGCTCACGGTCAGGGCATGCACTAGGGCCCGAGGTCTGAAATGTGCTGAAATGTCTTTTCGTTTTGTTTCTTCTGCCTCATTTGCTTTACATGCATCTCTTTAGTGATTCTTCTCCATACACCCTTGTCTTTCCAGGCATCTCCTTTCCATTCATCATTCTGTTCCTCTTTGACCCATGTATTTCTATAACTGCGCTCTTACTACTTTGGGATCACATCACTCACTCTCTTTTATCTCTTTCCCTACAACTCACGGCTCATTATCACTCACATTTCCTCCCTTCGAGTCTCCGCATTCTCCCTTTTTAATTTCTGTTCTCTGGGTATGTTCTCATGGATTCCTATTAATTACACTCTGGTCTCTCCACACCCCTTTCCTCTTTACCCTGCGGCGCTGCATATTTTTCTTTACTTCCTCCCTGCATCTCTCATGTTTATTTGTTTACTACTTTCTCCTTATAAATCTCTCAACATCTTTCTCTCCTCTCCCTTGCACTCCTCCCCTCTCTCACTTCCTGACCTTCCCTCACCTTCCTCTCTCATTTTTAATTTCCCCTGTCCTACCCCATCTACTTCTTCCTTCCTACCCTTTCTTTCATGTACATGTTCTCTCTCTCTCTTCTTCTTTCTCTCCTTCTGCTCTTTTTCTTGCTATACTGAATGTTTCCACTGTTGTAGGTTCTATGGAGCTGAGATTGCAATTGGTCTCTTCTTTCTTCACAACAAAGGCATCATCTACAGGTAAGCTGGCCTGCCTTGGCATCCACCCTTCCATCTGATCAGTTGCTCGTCTATACTTTCATTTACACCGTGTCATAAAATAACATTTTATTTATTTTGGACCAGAGGTAGCCATAACCATTATAATGCAGCACTCTCATACATTACTTGTCCTCATTATCAAAATGCATACTAAGCACAATTGATGGAATTGGCCTATGTCAAGATATGTCTAATCTTCCATCCATCCATCCATCCATCCATCTTTGTTCACATCTCCCTCTTGCCCTTACAGGGATCTGAAGCTGGACAATGTAATGCTGGATGCAGAAGGGCACATCAAGATCACTGATTTTGGAATGTGCAAAGAGAATATCTATTCCGGAGTGACAACAAGGACATTCTGTGGTACCCCGGACTACATTGCCCCGGAGGTAAGTATTAAACCATCTTCTACATAGTTTTAAGCTAAAAGTTCTCTAACAGAGAGATTATCTTGGTCTGTTCACTTGTCAAATTATTTCCTATAATTAAGCAAGCACTTTCCACAGTCAAAATGATGGAAACATTCTCTGACATTGGATAGCCATCTCATCCTCCCCTGTCTGGAGTGGACACTTAGTCAATACATTCACAGCTCAACTGAGACAGCAAATTCATACATGTCCTGTGTTTGACAGTTTCAAGGAGTAACAGGGACAAAGATAGATGCTAGAAGCACTATTTTTTAAATTTAGGCTAATCAATACCTTAAGGCGGCCTACATATTATATAAGAATTCAGGTCCCAAAATGACATAACTTCTACACTCTTCCTTACACCAACTATCCCTTTTCTATTGCCACCTTCCCTACGTTAGTTTGATATTCTGTTGCCCCAAAGCCATATGAACCTGCATTACCTCAGCACACATGACACAAGAACCCAACATGACATGAGGGCAAATTGTCGCCATATTGGTCAATAAACCAGTGGCCAGAAGCCAGTGCGACTCATCAGTAAAATTTATTGCATTTATTGGATATGTAAACTTATCTGGTAAACATAAAAATAAGAATCAATGACCCTTTGCCCTAAAGAACTGTTATATGCAATTATGAAAGAGCATTCTATGCACAATTGGATTTGTGAGAGGCTTCATTGTATTTACAGAGCTTGGGGAAGAGTGTTTGCTTCACACAAGTAATACTTTATTGGGAATTAATTTTGATTTAAATGCAAATATTATAGAACTATGAAAAAGACACATAAGGTGTGCAGATTTGTGAATCAGCCTTCCCCTGCAACTAAGGGATTTTTTTATTTACATTTCCATACCATTTAAAGTTCTTAGGTGTTAAATGCTAAATGCCCTGAATAAACCTCAGCTAAATGAATGAATTAGAGTTTTTATAAAGCACACTATAACTCCCAAAGGAGCATCTTAGCGCTAAATGGAGCAACCATATAGCTACAAAACTGCTAAAAATTTCCTAGCTGGAGTTTACAAAATCAATGAATAGCAGAGAGCAAGATCCAAGTTTTCAATTGTCTTCTGAACATTTCTTCGGAGTTTACAGATAGCAAATCAGTGAGAAGATTATTCCAGGCTTTAGCACCCAGGACAGCAAAAGACTGTCCTCCTTTTGATTCTTAAAGCAGGAATCTTGATTAGATTGGCTTTTGGTGACCTCAGAAGATGGGAAGTGGTGTAATGGATACCTCTCCCAATTAAATATTTAGGCCTCTAGTCTCTATAAGCTCTAAACATTAATGAAAGGGTTGCAAACAAAATCCTTTTATGGATAGGCAACCAGTGCAAAGCTCATAGGGCAGCTAATGCTGAAGACCGGAAGGGCGGGTTCAAGACCAGTCTGGCCACAGAAGGTTTGGTCTGTCTGTAGCTTATGGATGGCTCATTTAGATGACCTGAATAAAGACTGTTACAATAATCTATTCTTGATGTTATTATGGCCACAGCAACTGTTTTCCTGGCCTCCAAGGGCAGAAGATCAAGAAACTTTTCAAACATTTTATGTGACAAAAACATGTACCTGCCACTGTGGATGTTTGTGGATGAGAAGACAAAGCAGTGTCAAATTTGACTCCGAGGTTTCTGGCAACCTGAACTGCCGGCGGAGGCATGGGTGTGGAGGTAGGCCACCATTACAAAGGGTCAAAGGCATTAGACCTCCCAAAGCGCATAACTTATGTCTTATCTTAGCTTAGCTTTCATCCACCGAATGACCTCTGTCAGGCAATTTTAGAAATTAAGTTCAGAACCCAAAGAGTCTTTGTCCAGTGACAACATCACTTGCGTATCATCGGCATAAGAGGTAACCTCAATGCCAAAGGAAGAAGTCAGAGTAATCAGAGGGGCCATGTATATATTAAATAATGCCGGGCTGAGTGAAGAGCCCCGCGGCACTCCTATACTGACTGACTTTTCAGGGGAGAAAAAGGGGCCTAACAACACTGTTTGTCTCCGATCAAATAAGAAAGATTTAATCCATGCCCAGGCTTGGTGGGCGAGACCACTATCATTGACACATTGCAAAAGAATGTCATATGAGATGGTGTCAAATGCTGCAGATAGATCTAATACCATACATCAATACTGAATTTCCCCGCATCCAGTGTCATTTTAAGCGTATCTGAAACCTCTAGCAGTACGGTTTCTGTCAAGTATCTTGGATGAAAGCCTGATTGTCTTGGATGTAAGATATAGGCCTCTTCCACAAATGCCATTAGTTGAGCATTTACTAGCTTCTCCAAAATTTTGCTAAGGCTGGAAGTAGTGAGATGGGCCGGAGGTTAGATAGCAAGTATAGAAGTAAAAGTATGATGATAGATGAAAACTGTCTGCCAAAACAATGGAGGTGTAGAAGTTTCTCTTAAAACCTTTTTTAGAAACTTCTCTTGCAAGGATCTTTGCATCAATTGACTGTTCTCTGTATGTACTACAAAACACTACTAGGTGGGCTAGTAACTCATCTTTAAACAGATGACCAAATCATATAAAATATAAACACTTTCCACCTTCTTTTAAAACCCTGCCTTTCCAGTCCTCTTAGAATGGTAATGTTGGAAAGTGGGTTTTAGAAAGTGGTAGTTGGTAAACAGGTGGTCATAGGAGGTTCCTTAGACATTATGGATGGACTTTGGTCTAAATCTTGCCTCAGGCATATTCTACATGCACATGGATCTATCTGATTGAGTCAGAATCCAATTTTTGAAATTCTAAAGAATATTGAAATCATTGCGGCGTCTGCTGTGGATTATGATGATTTGGATACTGAGATCGGAATGTATTAAATTATAAAATAATATATCAATCTATGTGTGCCTATCTTATATACTCTTACTAAGATACATATTATCATATTATGAAGGGAATCATCATTGAAACCTATTGTCTCAGGGAATGATTCAGTCTTTGTGCTGATAGTTTCATTCATTGACTATTACTTACAAAATTTGATGAAGATTTATCCCTCATTTACCTATTGCACACATATTTGTTATTGAAATTTCAAGAGATGACATTGGAAGTTGATGATGCAGTCTTTACTTGTAAAGTAACGAGTTTACAGGGGAGTATTCCCTACAAAGAGAATGTAGACTGAGTGTCACTATTGTTGATCGAAGTGCATTGTGAAGAATTGGATCTAGAATTAATGCTGACACTCTTTCATAATATTGTAGCCTCTACAATAATACTTTTTATAAACTATGAGGTTTGTTATTGGCAGCAATTTTGCCCCATCCTTTGTAAATATTTAAATGTATATTTGTGAAAGAAAATACATTTTTGAAAATGATCAATAGAGACAATTCATAAGCTGTTGGCAGTTCATAGAGATGAAAGGGCATTGTTGGAATGGATAGAGGATCTTTAACATGAGTCTGAGATTGAGATATTGCGGCCTCAATAAGTTATGTTATCACAGGCTCAGATGCAGCAGTTGATTTAAACTGTTCTTGTATCTTAATGATACTGTGCATCACCTTGAAGGTTTAGGGAGCCAACTTAAAAAAGTGTTTTCATATGGGGTGATGAAATTAGGAGCCTAAAAGTAGTAGCACCTCATGAATCCTGGAAATCCTACTTAACAATCATGTGCCAAATCCAATAAAAATTGTTTCAAGCAAGAATTTCAAAAATTCTCCAGATCTACTTTTACATATGGGGATACCTAAGGTATGATTACATAGTTTTCTAGGTCAGTCTGAGCAGGGGTTAGATGACCCATTTATGCAATGTACAATAAGCAGCAAATGTACCCCAATGTTGTGAATTTCAACTTTTCAATCAGCACAGTAGCTTGTCTCATTTACTGCCAGGAGTCATTTCTTCTTTAAGAGGAATTCACTCTGGTTTAAAATCTTCCTTGTAGTAATGGTAATGTTTCAAAGTCATCATCATCATCAAAAATCTTTATTTGCAATATCCGCTATAAATGTATATAATTAAAATTCAATAAAACCAGTAAAATACAATAACTAGAGAAAATATATAAAATGTATTCTGTAGCAGATCCGAAAACAAGCAAGACTCAAACAAATACCATGATCAGAGAGGGACAACTGCAGCAATAAAAACTCACATCACGTTAGTAGCTCACAGGTCAAACACGAAAACTAGCTCAGGGTGACACCCTACTAGGGGCTAGCTTTATTTGGCTGAGTCTCCACATGCTCAGAAAATATCGAGAAACGGCAAATACAATGGGTTGGCTGGTATTGCTTTTCAGGATCCTAATCGCTGACTAATCCCTAATCCCCCCGTTGCAGCATAAATGTGAAATACACTTCCTCCTACAACCATGGTAATAAGGACAGAAAATAGCAACATGGTCAATGGGTTCTAACACCTGGGAACAAAAGGGATTGTATGTGTCCTACTCAATAGGGGTGAATTACCACTTTCCCATAATTGAATGAAGTGGGAGGATCCTAAACCTGAATTTTGTATGGAGTGCTTTGGTGAGAGGGGGTTCTATCTCGTCCAGATAACTTTCCAAGATGTAATCATCCTCAAACTCAAAGCAGCAGTAAGGGAACCCACCCTACCATTCCCAGAGTTCAGGGCATCTGTATAATGCAGATCCATAATGATGGATTTCAAAATCACACCAACTGTCTCAGGATTATACCAAAGATTCTCATGGCCCATGTGAGTTAGCTGGTGGTTAATAAACATGAACCACGGGATTCTAGACATAGCAGTGAATGCAGGCAGGGAAAACAGCCTTTGAAGTAATCCGTGCTGCGGACTGCTGCCAGTGCCTTAGAGCATGTGCCATTGACTCCCATCCCTTCCTGGGTGCAAGGAAAGTTGGGTGATGAAGTCCCACCCCAGCAGTCAGAGTGGTGAATGTGGGCAGGGAAACCGCCTTTGAAGTCTTTGAATTTTAATAACATTTGGAATGAATTTCCAGAATCTGGGGCAAGTGGTGGAACGCGGATTGATTGGGCACCCCTGCACTATATGATGAGGGGCCCATTAGTCTCCAATATCTCAAGAATAGTTATTGGCCTCGGGGTGAATAGGGGCCCACAGAAAGGAATTGCGCCCTGCACCGCAAGCGCTGCGAGGGCCTCTCTTACGCACCGATGTAGGGCAAAGGGACCAATGACTGTAGGAGGCTGGCCTGGCTTATAGTGGGTACCTTGTGGTACTTACACCCTGTGCCAGGTCCAGTTATCCCTTATTAGTAGAATAGAGGTGTTTCTAGCAGCTTAGGCTGATAGAAGGTAGCTATGGCAAAGCAAAACTTAGGCTGAACTAGGAGACATGCAAAGCTCCTACTATACCACTTATATAATATAGCACAATATCATAAGAAAACACAATACTCAGAGTTACTAAAAATAAAGGTACTTTATTTTTATGACAATATGCCAAAAGTATCTCAGTGAGTACCCTCAGGTAGAACGTAAGTAATATACACAAGTTATATGTACACAAACCCAAAACAGGTAAGTAATAGTAAGAAAAGTAATACAAACAGTGTAGAATTACAATAGGGTGCAATAGGTGAACGTAGGTCTAGGGGCAACACAAACCATATACTCCAAAAGTGGAATGCGAATCACGAATGGACCCCAGACCTATGGCAGCTTGTAGAGGATCGCTGGGACTGTAAGGAAACAGTCAGGGTGTCCAAGATACCCCACCCCAAGACCCTGAAAAGTAGGAGTAAAGTACCCCTACTTCCCCAGTAGGACACAATAGTCGTGATAGGGGGATTCTGCAAGAACTATAAACACCAGCAAAGCACTGAAGATGGATTCCTGGACCTGAGGACCTGCAAGGCAAGGGGACCAAGTCCAAGAGTCGCGATAGTGTCCAGGGGGGGGCAGGAGCCCAGGAAACCCCGGATGAAGGTGCAAGAAGGCTGCCTCTGGGTGGAAGAAGCCAAGGATTCTGCAACAACAAAAAGGGCTAGGAACATCTCCTTTGGACAGAAGATGTCCCACGGCGTGCTGGAGGTTGCAGAAGTGTTTCCACGCATAAATACCACAAACAAGCCTTGCTAGCTGAAAGGGTCGCAGTAGAGGTTTTTGGGTGCTGCTGGGGATCAGGTAGGACCAGGATGTTGCCCCTTGGAGGAGGAGACAGAGGGGGCATTCAGCAACTCAGAGAGCCCCCACAGAAGCAGGCAGCACCCGCAGAAGTACCAGATCAGGCACTTAGAAGATTTGTGAACCGGAGTCCATGCAGAGTCACAAAGGAGGGTCCCACAACGTCGGAGTTCAACTCAGAGGATTGAGCACTGCAGGACGGAGTGCTGGGGACCCACTCTAGGCTGTGCACAAAGGAATCCTTGGAGAAGTGCACAGAAGCCGGAGCAGCTGCAAATCACGCAGTATACAGGTTTGCAGTCTAGCGTGGGGAGGCAAGGACTTACCTGCACCAAACTTGGACTGTAGGATCACTGGACTGTGGGGTCACTTGGATATAGCTCCTGTGTTCCAGGGACCATGCTTGTCGACATGAGAGGGAAACCAGAGGACTGGTGATGCAGAAGTTTGGTGCCTGTGTTAGCAGGGGGAAGACTCAGTCAACCCACGGGAGAGTTCTTCGGGATTTCCAGTGCAGGGTGAAGGCAGACAGCCCTCAGAGCATGCACCACCAGGAAACAGTCGAGAAAGCCGGCAGGATTAGGTGCTACAAGGTAGCTGGCAGTCGTCTTGCTACTTTGTTGCGGTTTTGCAGGCGTCCTGGAGCAGTCAGCGGTTGATCCTTGGCAGAAGTCGAAGAGGGAAGTGCAGAGGAACTCTGGTGAGCTCTTGCATTCGTTATCTGAAGAATACCCCAGAGGAGAGACCCTAAGTAGCCAGAAAAGGAGGTTTGGCTACCAAGAAAGGAGGATTGGCTACCAAGAAAGGTAAGAGCCTATCAGAGGGGGTCTCTGACGTCACCTGCTGAACTGGCCACTCAGAGCAGTCCTGTGTGCCCCCAACACCTCTGTTTTCTAAGATGGCAGAGGTCTGGGACACACTGGAGGAGCTCTGGGCACCTCCCCTGGGAGGTACTGGTCAGGGGAGTGGTCACTCCCCTTTCCTTTGTCCAGTTTCATGCCAGAGCAGGTCTGGGGGATCCCTGAACCGGTGTAGACTGGTTTATGCAGAGATGGGCACCATCTGTGCCCATCAAAGCATTTCCAGAGGCTGGGGGAGGCTACTCCTCCCCAGCCCTTCACACCTTTTTTCCAAAGGGAGAGGGTGTAACACCCTCTCTCAGAGGAAATCCTTTGTTCTGCCTTCCTGAGACGGGGCTGCCCAGACCCCAGAAGGGCAGAATCCTGTCTGAGGGGTTGGCAGCAGCAGCAGCTGTAGTGGAAACCCGGGAAAGGCAGTTTGGCAGTACCCGGGTTCTGTGCTAGAGACTCGGGGGATCATGGAATTGTCCCCCCAATACCAGAATGGTATTGGGGTGACAATTCCATGATCTTAGACATGTTCCATGACCATGTTCGAAGTTACCATTGTGACGCTATACATAGGTAGTGACCTATGTATAGTGCACATGTGTAATGGTGTCCCCGCACTCACAAAGTTCGGGGAATTTGCCCTGAACGATGTGGGGGCACCTTGGCTAGTGCCAGGGTGCCCACACACTAAGTAACTTGGCACCCAACCTTCACCAAGTGAGGGTTAGACATATAGGTGACTTATAAGTTACTTATGTGCAGTGAAAAATGGCTGTGAAATAAAGTGGACGTTATTTCACTCAGGCTGCAGTGGCAGGCCTGTGTAAGAATTGCCTGAGCTCCCTATGGGTGGCAAAATAAATGCTGCAGCCCATAGGGATCTCCTGGAACCCCAATACCCTGGGTACCTAAGTACCATATACAAGGGAATTATTTGGGTGTACCAGTGTGCCAATGAGAATTGGTAAATTTAGTCACTAGCCTGCAGTGACAAATTTAGAAAGCAGAGAGAGCATAAACACTGAGGTTCTGGTTAGCAGAGCCTCGGTGATACAGTTAGGCATCACACAGGGAACACATACAGGGCACATGCTATGAGCACTGGGGTCCTGCCTAGCAGGATCCCAGTGACACAAGGGCTAAAACAAACATACATACAGTGAAAATGGGGGTAACATGCCAGGCAAGACAGTACTTTCCTACAATGACCCTTTTCAACCCTTTTGCCAACGGTTTGTTATGCCCATGGGAGACCGGTTGATCAGCAACTTTAAAGCAATAATGTTGTATGTTTTCTTTTATTTCAGCTCAATGGAAAAAAAAGTCTTCCACTAGTAGTTGCTTTTCAAGCCATAGCAGGTGCTAAGGGGGCGCCACTTGGAGGACGAAGCATAGCCCCCCCACACCATGGGGGCTGCGGCACCCTACGTTAGGCCGCTGCTTGGGGCACTTACTGAAAAGGATTGTTTCAATACTATAAATGTTGTATTGCATTCCATTACAAAGGTTTACAGTTTCAGACGAAAGGAGATAAAATCACATGATTTTGTTGGTCAACTGGGTTGTGAACCCTGGAGCTAAGATCTGCAGCTTACCCAGAAGACCACATTTGTATATTGTCCACCCAACATATAGAATTTGTGGTGCTTAATAATCACTGCTACTCTTGAACCTAAAAAGTTTACATTCCCAATGGATCGCTTTGCCACAATTACATCCTTAGACCAGCAAAGTGTTTACTCAAAGAGGTATCTCACTATTGTAAGCATTTAGGCACCCAACTTTGCTCTCTCCATAGTCCCCACAAAGACATGACTTGCTGCTTTCCAAAACGCTCTAGCACAGATGGAAATAAAAAGATAAATTCTGTACATCAGGCTCTGCATGTTCTCTTGGAATGCATTGTTTCGGGAGCTTGTACTTTTTATTGAGTGGGGACCTAATAATCATCTTTCGGTGTCTTTCCTGCTGCAAAGCACCACAGAGCATCCTCGATCAATATCCACACACAATAGTAACAATAATGAGAAGCTGTATGGGGGGAGGTGGAGGTTTTCACAGGAGACAGTGGGGTTCAGTGTCTCCATGCTTGTCATATCGAAGACCTAAAGATAGAGTAGCATATCTTTACCTGCTTACTCTATAGCTTGTATCATCATCAACGCTGTCATTCACAGGTCGGTAACTAAAACCTGCCTAAGAGAAAACACTAGCCTGAGAGAAAGCTCTTGTTATTTTGGGAGGCTACAAGGAAGCTTGAGACTCATCTTCTCAAGGAGTACACAGGCACAAACTTGTTCCCTCTTGTCACCACTTGGTCATGGTCTTAAATCGTCCTTCCCTTGTACAGCTCTTTGGTGCTTACTACTTAGTTTTGAAATATATAAACAAAATACATACTGTTATACATGCATACTTATAGCTTCACCTCCCAATATGGCCGTCTCTGCCTGTTTCCCAGCACTATCTTATACTCCGTCTAATTAGTGGGTCATCTCATACCTGGGTGCTCCTAGCAAAGATCAACAGACTACATGCCTGACTGCATTACATTGTGTGCTCTCCAACACATATGTAAACTCTCTAAGATAGCACATGAGTGAGAGCGAGCACAGATTTTATCATGGGCATAGAAACTTCAAGGATGGAGGGGTAAGTGGATTTATCCTCCCCAGATTTTGGAGTAAGGGTGCGCAGCAAACAGTATCCCCTCCCCCCACCCCAGATTTTAAAGTGCAGACTGAAGATGAAACAGCATGCCTTTCTGGTGCATGGATCTACGAAGTTACCACACATTGAATACAACATGTTGACCTTTACAATGCGTTGTGTTACATAGTGGGTGTTCACCACACATCTTTATGCTATTTTATATATTTAGTAGTGGTCGCCACTGGGTAGTTATAGTTGGGTTGCATTTCCATAGAAAATGCGCTTTTTGGTGTGCTAATACATTTGGCACCGTTTGACGAATGTTCATGAAACTTTCCAAAAAAGTGCTCTTTTTAATGAGTTTCATAATGGAAAGTTTCGGGGTGATCTATTCAATGATGGCCGAGAAAAACAAGGGTCCCAAAATGCAAAATCTCCATGCATTTTTTACAGATTTTGTTGAACAGCGCTACCTCAAGAACTGCTGAATGAAATTACACCAAATATGAAAAGAAGCTAGATTTTGTTTCAGAAAGTGGTCTTTTTGTGATTTGGTGTAAATATGTCCAAAAGTTTTTTAGAATTTAAGGGTCAAAAATATTTGTGTATCTGCACAGTTGCTATTGACAGACTCTCGAACCTAATTTAAAAAAAATAGATCGTTCTGATGTGGGTTTTTTTTCTTGGACCAACTTCCTCCCACAGGAGCAAGGTTCCTTTCGAAGCGAGTGCTTTGGTTGGTGGCCAGCAACATGAGGAAAAATGTTCCAGGCAGCTATTACATGACTCAGGGTCTTAGTCCCCTGTCCTGAGTTTGTTAATAAAAGCAGATATAAGGGTGCAGGGTAGGAAAACCCTGCCCCCCCAGCACTTGTGGGGTGATGGGTCTCAGAGAGACTCCCCTCTCCCCCGTGGCCATAAGGAAAATGTTCTTTACTGCAATCCTGCAGTAATCCTGTGGGACCACTTCGGCCTACATGACAGTTTTTGTTCCCAACCCCACACTGTTCAAGGCAGAATGCTGCACACAGTGGTTGGCAGGGTGCTTGCATGTGTTAGGTGCAGGGCCTGGCCATGCGCAACATAGGATTACCGGCCTGTGAGGGGCTGGATGCCGGACCTGGCAACAGGCTAAGCCCTGCAGCCAACCCGACACCTCGCAAGGTGAAAGAGGGTTTGAAAACCCACAGGGAGGGGTTTGGATGGATGCAAGCCCTCTGTGGTGGGAGTTTGCCTTCCCACAGCACCCTGCCGTTGGAAGTTGTCATAGCTGTTAGCAGGCCCTACGTCTCAAGGCTGATATTCTACCCTCTTGACCTAAAAGTTGATGTCATTTCCTAGTGTAACTTATAGATCAATAGTTTTTTTTTAAGAACATACAAGTAAAAGAGTGTTTGCCACCAGTTTTGGCCAAAACTTTACCCTATTTACCTTGCACTATGTATTTATAAGGTGGGACTCTGAGGTAGAAGGATTGCATTTAGGTGATTATAGCCACTATCCCCACCAGAGGGCGAAGTAGTAGAGGGGCATATCTCAGTTCATTATTCATTTTGCTCTCAGGCCAAAGTCCATTCAAGATGAGTGCCCTGCTTCTTGACTTCCGGTGCTTGTACTGATGAAATATCTCTCTATTTCTGCAGATCATTGCCTATCAGTCCTATGGCAAGTCAGTGGACTGGTGGTCCTTTGGAGTCTTACTCTATGAAATGTTGGCTGGACAGGTAAGCAGTGTCACCATGCATTCCTCATTTCTATGCTCCTGTACCGGTTAGTATTTATAAGGAGTGTAACCATGGCATTTGCAAACACATGCTACATTAAACCGTACATAAATAAATTGTTTGATAATGCTAATGTTGTTTCAGCACTCTGTGAAGGGCCTCAACATCTTCAAACCTTCTGGAAACCTATACATAGTAGGCTAATGTACATTTGCCTAGTTAATCTTTAGAGCCTACTTCAAAACCTTTTGGAATAATGAATGATGAATAGACAAAGAATTTAAAAAAATCATAATTACATAACAGACTCATGTATTACACTTTGGACTGAGTAGTCAAGCTGGTTTTGATGATTGAGTGTGTGCCTTTGAAGGTTGCCACTAGTAAACTATATCGGAATTCTTGCCACATGCTGGTAGCAGTCACTGTGAAGTATGTTTACGGTGAGTCACAGAGGATTATAATGGTAGCTGTAGATTTGAAGTAAGTCATTAGCTCACTTTAGTGAAGGTGTTTTGTGGTTATTGTGAATCCTGACACTCAGACAGTCTAGAATGGATCCTCTCAATAGTGCAATATAATATGATTTCATTCATTGTTTGTGATTGTTAATCATGTCACTAACGCACTAAAGCACTGTTGGCTTTGTTGTGGTACCTGTAAATATAAATCATCACACTAGTGAATTGTTGTGCAAATGGGTACAGAAATGTTGGAAGATTAAGGTGGCAGGATGAAAGCGAGCCAGCGCACCATGAAGAGACTGGAATGTTGCACGCAGCCCTCAACAAAACCCCTTAATAAATGAAGAGACAATAGTGAAGGGGAGCTTTGGCATGGTGGTGATTATGATTTGTGGTTTTATTGCTGGAATGCACGTGGGTTAGGGGATCACCTATGATATTTCCCTGATGAAGTTTCATAGTGAGATGAAATTCATTGGCTGAGGTGCTGAGATTTGTTTTCAATCGACTTGTGATGAAGAATAAAGCCTGGAAAGTGTTTTAATATACAACATCTTTGTCTCCTTGTTGGATGCCACAAGACTGGACATGTTACCTTTCCGGGAGAAACATTGGAATAACTTTATTTAAAGCATCTAGAATGGTCTCCAAATTATATAGAACTTGATTAGTGCTTCTCCTTTGTGGGATTTCCTGCATTGTTGCGTTTTCCCCAATACTGTTGTGCAATAGTGTGGTTCTTCGTATTAGTTCACTGCAGTATGATACATCACAGAGATTCATGCACTGTAGTGTGACTCCTAACATTAGTACACTGTAGTGTGGTTCCTGAAACTGTAGTGTAGATCCTGATATGAATGCCCTGGAGTGTGGTAGCTGACACTAATGCACTGTAGTGTGGATCCAGGGTAATGCGAAATGGTTTACCGATAGGCCAACCTATGCACACTAGTGCCATGAATCCTTAAGGCCAGAAATACGCATTCAAATCTACAGTTGTAGCCATAGCCATGGATGCGCATGGAAGCGAATGGTGTTCTCCACTTCACAGATCTCTCAGTGTACTGGGAGGCAAAGGAGTTAGTAATGGATCCACACTTTAAAATTTGTGAAGCCTATTTGTCCACACAAGGAGGACCCGGAATCAGAATTGAAGTTTTTTTTAATGACTAATTTTACTGAGTTTGGGATAAAATTGAAGTTTAGTAGATTTATTACAATTTAACAATCTTTCCAATATATGATTAAATCAAAATCAAATTTTAAAGGTACAGAATTAGAACCAGCAAGCCAAAACACAGAAATAGGTTCAATCTCAATAGCATAAGACATACAGAAATTACACTCACAGCAATACCGATATTAAGGACCAAAAGTGACTTTCCCCAAAGGAATTTGTATTGATCCGTCTCTGTAAAACCAGAATTAAAGACATCAAGTTAAGTTGTAGGCTAAGAAGGACTTTGGGGATACAGCAAATAGGTTTCAGCATCGTAAAGACTCCAGTAGTAGTCTTTGAAAGAAAGGAACTAGTGTTAGCATGAAGCTGTGCACTATAAGGGCAAAAAAGGTGCTAAGAGGTCTGTACCTTTCCAAGACTAAGGGAATCTGCTGTAAATGTAACAAAGGGAACACTAAATTAAAGTGGAAAGATCCAGCAGTATGAGTATCACCCAACACATCACCAGAAACACAATTAGGGCCAGATGTAGAAAGCCTTTTGCACGTCGCAAACTGCGAAAAACGCCGTTTGCGACATGCAAAAGGCCTAACGCGATGCACAACCTCAAATTGCGAGTTGGTACCGACTCGCAATTTGAGGCTGCAACTTGCAAATAAGAAGGGGTGTTCCCTTCCTATTTGCGACCGCATCGCCATGCTGAGTTGCTTTGTGACCGCGAATGCGGTCGCAAACCAACTCGCAGTTACCACCCACTTGAAGTGGGTGGTAACTCATTCGCAAAAGGGAAGGGGTCCCCATGGGACCCCTTCCCCTTTGTGAATGACGAAATAAATGTTTTTTCAGAGTAGGCAGTGGTCCTATGGACCACTGCCTACTCTGAAAAAACCGAAACCAAATGGTTTCGGAAGTTTTTCTTTTTGCAATTCGTTTTCCTTTAAGGAAAACGGGCTGCAAAAAGAAAAAGAAAACTGCTTTATTAAAAAAAGCAGTCACAGACATGGAGGTCTGCTGTCTCCAGCAGGCCACCATCCCTGTGAGTGCATGGACTCGCTATGGGGTCGCAAAATGCGACCCACCTCATCAATATTCATGAGGTTGGTCTTTGCGACCCCATAGCGAGTCGCAGAAGGTGTCTGAGACACCTTTCTGCATGCACTTTTGCGAGTTGCAATTTGTGAGTCGGTATGGCTCGCAAATTGCAAGTCGCAAAATTTTACCTACTTACATCTGGCCCTTATTTCTCTTTCTCATGGGGCACACCTACAACATCGGATGAATCTCCCATCCCACAGAACCCCAAAGACCAGATTAACCTTGAATGGTTTCATTCTAGATATGTGATGAATAAGAGGCTTCTTTTGCTCATATCGTCCATGCCAAGATTTCTCTTCTCAAGCCTCTCTATCTTTAAGACACAATACTCCTTTCTCTAGCTAAGAATTCACAAATGGCAACTGCAAAAGAAAAACATGCAGAGCATGGAAAAATACATCTCATGCTAAAACGTAGGGCCTAGTTGGGCCAACTTTAGTATGCATTGTCAGTATGCACTTTTAATACACTATTACGGTGCATGCATCATGTCAGAATAAATTCAAAATGTGAAAAATTTATTTTTGAATACATATCCAATGTGTTTTTCAATAAATGAAACATTTCAAAACACAAGTGTGAATGAGAAAGACAAATCTTCATGTTAAGGGTAAACATTAGAACACATTTGCATATTTGAAAACCCTAATTTCTGAAGTGAATGCACCTTAAAGAATATGTTTTGATACTTTACTTTACATTAATAATGTTAAGGCACACAGGATATATGATGTTGGTTACAATTTTTTATTTTACTTCTGTAATGTGTAGGGGTGCAGCCACAATCACGCTGATGCAGAACATTGCTGTTTTACAGCTAATTTCAGATTTTTATTTCCATTTTGTTTCATCTTGTTTGGGGCAGCCTCCTTTTGATGGCGAGGATGAGGATGAACTTTTCCAGTCAATCATGGAGCACACAGTGTCGTATCCCAAGTCGCTGTCCAGGGAAGCTGTCTCCATCTGCAAAGGGGTAGGTCGGGCTTTTTTTTGTATATCATCATTCCTGATCTCTTCTATGATTTTGTGTTTTAGTGCCACTACCCAAAAACTATTGGTGTGCATCCTTAAAAATTTGGTCTACTCCCCACATAGTAACTACCTCTTTGATATATCCTTGTACTGGCAAGAGTGCAGGTCTGTGTTGCTTATCGCGTTACTCAATGCAGACAAATCTTCTCAAATGACTATTTAGCCAATATATAGTGGTACCCTATCTCAGAGAAGGAGCTGAAGCTATGACTCAATTTTTGTTGAGTAAGAAAATGCCCACTTAGGGAGACAGTCTGTGACTTGTGCAGCAGGAATATTGTTGGAAAGTCGACTCCGTACTAAGGAAGGATTTCCTCCCCTTTGTTGTCACTAGCTGAGACCTTCCTTCCTTGGATCCCATTTCTCACTTGACCAAGGCCTCTCTCTGCCAGCCTCTGTATGGTTTGACAATCCCATAATCCCACCAGCCCCCCTTCCCTCTCTTGTCCTACTCCTTTGGTAACTCACATAATTACTCCACTGTCCAGAGCACCCCAACATTCACCATCGTGCGTGCTTTGGTTTTGAGTGAAAAACAATTTCTGAGGCAAGGAGAACCAACAGCTTGAGTGGTGATAGACACAGATGCTGCTCAAGTCAGGTTTGTAATTTGGGTGGGTGTTATGTATTCCTTAGAACTTCCCTCCATGCCTCTCGTAGCAAATTCCTGCTACACACTATAGGCTTTCAGCCATCTAAAGTAGGCTGTTGTTTTCCTGTTGGTCCTTGACCGTACCTAATCTCCCCTCTTGCATCCTTTCTGTACCTTCCCTACTTACCCTTAGAATGCCTCCTGCTTCATGATCGGCTGCTGCCTCCAAACCGGCCCAAGGCCAGCCTCCCAAAACTCCATGTATAATTTAATTTTGGTTAAACTTACTTCCCTGAGATTGGTCCATTTTCAATTTACCAACAGTACATATGTTACTTAATATGTTGACTTTTAAATGTTCATTGATTACTAAGAATGGCCATTTTATATATTTTATGTATACTACTCATACTCAATCGATTACTCTTCATTTTTCTATATTTTAGGATAAATGTACAAGTGTGTCATCACACCACACTCTGCTATTGTGTATGGTTGACTTGTTTCGTACATGGTGTAAACATTTTGTGAAATAGCTGGCCATGCCTTCTCCTTTTGAAGGGAGCTTGAACGGTTGCTGCAGGTTCATCACCCGTGCTATCAGCAAGGTGCATAGCTGCTGTTATGCTTTATATGTTCTGTGAAGAAGCTTGCAGTTCTGTTGTCTATGCTTTACCTGTTCTGTGAGTGAAGGGAGTGATGCTTTTGTTGCAGCAGCTATATTGTCCATTCCCTGCAATGGAGAGGAGTTTGATATTTGCCTTTTATACTTTACCTGTTCTTTAGATGGTCTGTCATGGAAGGAAGCGTAAGCTACTAATGTCTGTGTTGTACCTGTTACATATGGACGAGAAGACTGCAGTGCTGCTGTCATGCAGTACTTATTCAGTGAGGAAATGAAGCTTGCACTGCTAATGCCCATTGGGTAACTGTTCCCTGTGTCTTACTGAAGCCTGAGAATACTTATCCGTATGCTAAGATCAAAACTGTTTGCACTGTTAATGCTTGTTCAGGCTTGTGAGAGGAAGATTGTGGGGAGAGGTTTCAGAAAGATTTATAAAAGTTCAGGCCCTGTAAAAGTCACCCAAATGCATTTCATATGACGCGCTATGCCCCAGACCATCAGCCAATTGAAGGAGCTGTCCTATTGCCCAATCCAGTGTGCCTCATGCTTATCCTCTATACCGCTCAGGTTGTC
The DNA here is from genome assembly GCF_031143425.1 of Pleurodeles waltl. Lineage (NCBI taxonomy): Eukaryota > Metazoa > Chordata > Amphibia > Caudata > Salamandridae > Pleurodeles > Pleurodeles waltl. The sequence goes on along the minus strand of NC_090446.1, from coordinate 1,324,684,758 downwards.
AGTATCATGATTCTCTCATGGCTCCTCTGTTGCACTTCTCCTATTCCTTGACTAAGACTTAAGCTCAGCTCTGCCAGGGCACCCCAGTAGTGACCACAGCAGACATGTTGTTTCATTATCAACTCTCTCAATTTGCTTCATATACACCTCAATACAGACATAATTTCTGATGTTCCAGTCCTGAGACTAATCCACAGCACAGTGAGTGCACCTCATTCTTGCCATTTAGCACCTGCTTCCGTTGAGTTTCTTGTGTAGTTTACTGCTTTGCCAGTGTAACACAATCCAGAGATGCAGCATTTTATTTTATAATGGCTTTGTGTACTTCAGGTAATCTAAGTGGAGGGACTGTTGATTCTGATTAGAAACTGTTGAATTGGCTAGAATCCCTATACCAGTTTTTGAGTTGACTACAGATTCTCATTAGCATTATTTAAATTGGCTACAGTCTGCCTTTACAGTTGTAAATGGCTCTACAGTAGTTTAGAATTCTTGCCCTTGTGATGCATTTGCTGTAAATTATGTGAGGTAACCGTGATGCATACAGTAGGCTCTGTTTTTTACATCTTTCCCTCTTGTCTCCTCTGCCTCCCCTCTGCTCTCCTACACTTGCCCATCATTACAGCTCCTCACCAAGCACCCACTGAAGCGCCTTGGATCAGGCTGTGAGGGAGAAAGAGATATCCGCGACCATGCTTTCTTCCGCTGGATTGAGTGGGATCGTCTAGAGCGCTTGGAAATCCAACCGCCTTTCAAACCACGCCCGGTGAGTTTCAAACTAGATGTTCCTCTCCTTCAGTCATATGCCTGAGAGGAAACTGGGGAACATGTGGCACTGATGGTGAGGTCTTTGTGTCCAAAGAGGCAACAGACACACTCTTCAAAAAGCTGATCAGAGACAAGGATTGGCATACACGTTTGTAAATTTTCCATATTTTGTTTTTTCTTTTGCAGTAATGCACATGGTTTTCGAAAATCCATTTGTTTTGTGACTTTTATATTTTAGATTTTTTTTCTGTTATGTTATGCTAATTTGTAAAGTGCACAATTACCCAGGAGGGTATCCTGGTGCTGAGCAGGTGTGGGTCTAGCCACAACTAGGACCTGCTGTGACCACTCAAAGATCTAGGTCTTCACTTTCATGCTGAATTCAAGAAGTGAAGCAGCCCTTATGTGTAGTGGAAGGTTGTTCCATGCTTTAGGAGCAATGTAGAAGGCTTGACCACTTGATCTGGTTTTCCATATGCATGGGATGGCTGAAAGTTGGAGTCCAGATGAGCTTTATGAAAGCAGATGGAATTGTTGAGATATAATGGGTCTGTGTTATATAGAGCCTTGAAAGTGTGGTGAGGGATTTGAATTGTTCAGCCTGGAAGAGTGACAGTGATTCTGACCACTGGGTTCTGAATGGTCTGCAGCCTTGTAATGAGTTTTTGCTGATCCTGGCATAAATTGTGTCCCCATAGTCCAGCTTCCTTGTGACTAGGGTATGAGTGACCATTTTTCTGGTGCTGATTGAGAGCCATTTGAAAATCGTCACCAGTATATTCAAGGTATGGAAGCAAGTGGCAGTGATGGCATTAACTTTGGTGGTCATGTCAAGACTGCTGTTGATAACAATTCCGAGGTTCTTGGTGTGGGTGGTGGGATTGCTAGTTGTACATCTGTTGCCCTCCAGGTGGAATCTCATTGTGAAGAGTTCTTCAAGAAGATCATGATTTTGGTTTTGTTGAAGGTGGCTAGAGGGATCATGTATGTGTTGAATAAGGTCGGATTTAGGGAGGGTCCTTGCATATCTCAGCATATGAAGCTGTGTCATTCAGGGTGTACAGTGCAAGGCTGACCGACCCGGCCATTTTAGTCAGGAAGGAGCAGATTAATTGGAATGCTTGTCCTTGGATGCTAATGTCAAGTAGAAATTGGATAGTGTGAAACTGTGTCAGGCACTACAGAGAGGTCTGGAAGGATGAGGGCTGCCATGTCTCCTCCATCCTGAGTCATGCAGATGCCGTCCGTGGTGGGGATAAGGGCAGTTTCCATGCTGTGCTGTGATTTGATCTGAAACCAGACTGATTGGTGTCAAGGAGTTAGCGGTCACTGAGGTATTTGGTGGGGAGGCTGTTGAGAATGTTATCAAAGACTTTGGTGGGGAATGGTAGCTGGGAGATTGGTTTGTAGTTGGCAAGCCTTGAAGTGTCAGCTGAGGATTTCTGCAAAAAAACGTCTTTTGAGTTTGATTTATTAAACTGTATTATTGTCCATTTATTATAGTAACCCAGGCCACCCAGAGGCACACATAAGACCTAACATGAATCTTAGTTCACTATTGACATCGTTGTTATGGTAGGAGGGAACAATGAATGTCTCTTAATTCCTGTTTGAACTTATCCCTTTAAAAAGCATTCTTCTCCATGCACTGATATAATAAGATGTACTAATGCGAGGCATTTCTGTATGTTACACTTGAGTTTTGAAGAGAATTTATAATGTTTTTGCACATTTGTGGCAAGATGTCTTTAAAAATGAAAGTGTTCTTAAATTTAAGTGGTGCAGGTCACCTTAGTCACTTCCTTTCTTTAAGTTCAGGTAAATTGTAAGTAGATGTTTTACCATTTATTTAACATCTTTCTGAATGCTAATTCCAAGTCAATTAAACAGCCTTGCAGTGCTCCTATTGACGAGGGGGGGCGCACGTAAAGGCCAAGAGGGCTGCAAGCACCCCTGGGCTGTACTTTGAGTACCTATGTATACGGTGTAATGGGTGAAAGAAGAATGTGAATGACACAATGACAGGCCATATGGCTGATGAAGAGGGCTGTCAGAAAGCCCCTATAAGGAAGTACATTATTCATATAATTTTGATACAGGTAAAAGATCTTGCCTAACCCCAGATCTAACAAGAGGATTCTGCATTGTTCTATTCCCAGAAAGTGTCTCTCCTTGTAATGTGATGTGGGCATTCATATTGCAATATTGAATCATGTCGAAAAATGCAAGCATAAGGGCTCCCAAGGCTTTTTAAGTACTTTGATGCCAGTAGCTATAACTCCCTACAGTGCAGCCTGAAGCAATATTTTAATTCACTCTTCTAAAAATGTGGTCAGCTAAGTAATGGCTAGTGCAGTGTATCAGAACACATCATAACTGTTTCAGTCAATGTTGTTTATTTAGAAAAGACCTTTTACCAGTATGGTGGGAGGGGTCTTTCAGGCTGAGTAAATAATCATAAAGACAATAATACAATTAGTAAAACAGGAGTTATGAATTTTCAAATGTGTAGGTGAAAAATAGCACCAAAAAGCACAAAGCACCACTACTATCTGGTTGCACTGAAGCAGGTCAAAGTCACAAGATCTGGCCAACTTCGATGGGTGCAGGTCAGATACAGGGGCCAAGTTTGCCCTGGTGTAGAGTTTACCTTCTTACAGGCCGCAGCTGGAGTTTTTTATTGGCGGGTGCCAAAAGAAGTTAATTGTCAGCGCGAGTAGCAGGTCAGTGCTGGAGCTTTGAGTTGACGGTGGAAGCGGGCAGTTGATCTTTGGTGTGACAAGCCTGTCATTGCTGGAGATGTGGCGGTCATTGCTGATACGGATGGTTCTAGCTCGCATGAAGAACAGGTCTTCACTGTAGATTGGCGGTGGCAGGTATAGCAGACAGTAATTTCTTGATGAAAAGAGTGTGCTCACAGTCGTGAAGAGCCCAAAACCTCTGTATTTTCACCTGGAGTTTTGTCTTGCATTAGGAAGAGTACAAGGGCCCATGACCTGAGGGGCAGCTCTTGGGGATCAGGGCACACACCAACAGAGGACAGCAGCAGTGCTCAGGCAGCTCCTATTGGTGCTGGTCAGCTGGGCAGTTGCAGAGAAAAAATCTGGAAGTTTGTTGTGTCCCTTTTGTGTCAAATAGGAGGCCAGCCAACTGACCCTTGGAGTCAGTTCTTGAGCTCCTGACTCAAGGCAAGGAGGTCAAGACTTCCCCCTTCAAACAACAGGTCGGTCCTTCTTCTGAATCTTCTACAAGTCCAGGTGTGTTCTCAAGAGAGGTTCTGAAGGTGCCACATTTATACCTAGTGCCAGCCTTTGTGTAGGGGAAGCCTTGGCATACTCCAAAACTGGTTCTCATCAGTTCTTCCCCTTTCCCTGGATTTGGCTGAAAACTGCCTAGGGTGACAAAGGCAAGGGCAGGCCTGGTGTCCATTTCCTTTGAGTGTGCTGCAGGCAGGGTCCTATAAAGTTTAATTAACCCCTTCGCTGCCAGGCCTTTTCCCCCTCCTGTGCCGGGCCTTTTTTTGCCTATTTGGGGCAGTTCGCGCTTAGGCCCTCATAACTTTTTGTCCACATAAGCTAACCAAGCCAAATTTGCGTCCTTTTTTTCCAACATCCTAGGGATTCTAGAGGTACCCAGACTTTGTGGGTTCCCTTGAAGGAGGCCAAGAAATTGACCAAAATACAGTGAAAATTTCGTTTTTTTCAAAAAAATTGGAAAAAGTGGCTGCAGAAGAAGGCTTGTGGTTTTTCCCCTGAAAATGGCATCAACAAAGGGTTTGCGGTGCTAAACTCAGCAGCTTCCCAGCTTTCAGGAACAGGCAGACTTGAATCAGAAAACCCAATTTTTCAACACAATTTTGGCATTTTACTGGGGCATACCCCATTTGTGCAATTTTTTGTGCTTTCAGCCTCCTTCCAGTCAGTGACAGGAATGGTCATGAAACCAATGCTGGATCCCAGAAACCTAAACATTTCTGAAAAGTAGACAAAATTCTGAATTCAGCAAGGGGTCATTTGTGTAGATCCTACAAGGGTTTCCTACAGAAAATAACAGCTGAAAAAGAAAAATATTGAAATTGAGGTGAAAAAACCATCAATTTTTCTCTACGTTTTACTCTGTAACTTTTCCCTGCAATGTCAGATTATCGAAAGCAATATACCGTTACGTCTGCTGGACTCCTCTGGTTGCGGGGATATATAGGGCTTGTAGGTTCATCAAGAACCCGAGGAACCCAGAGCCAATAAATGAGCTGCACCCTGCAGTGCGTTTTCATTCTATACCGGGTATACAGCAATTCATTTGCTGAAATATAAGGAGTAAAAAATTGCTATCAAGAAAACCTTTGCATTTCCAAAAAGGGCACAAGATAAGGTGTTGAGGAGCAGTGGTTATTTGCACATCTCTGAATTCCGGGGTGACCATAGTAGCACGTGAATTACAGGGAATTTCTCAAATAGATGTCTTTTTTTACACACACTCCTATATTTGGAAGGAAAAAATGGAGAGAAAGACAAGGGGCAATAGTACTTGTTTTGCTAATCTATGTTCCCCCAAGTCTCCCGATAAAAATGATACCTCACTTGTGTGGGTAGGCCTAGCGCCCGCGACAGGATATGCCCCAAAACACAACGTGGACATATCACAGAAAACAGAGCTGTTTTTAGCAAAGTGACTACCTGTAGATTTTGGCCTCTAGCTCAGCCGCCACCTAGGGAAACCTACCAAACCTGTGCATTTCTGAAAACTAGAGACCTAGGGGAATCCAAGGAGGGGTGACTTGCGGGGCTCGGACCAGGTTCTGTTACCCAGAATCCTTTGCAAATCTCAACATTTGGCTAAAAAAACACATGTTCCTCACATTTCTGTGGCAGAAAGTTCTGGAATCTGAGAGGAGCCACAAATTTCCTTCCACCCAGCGTTCCCCCACGTCTCCCGATAAAAATGATACCTCACTTGTGTGGGTAGGCCTAGCGCCCGCGACAGGATATGCCCCAAAACACAACGTGGACATATCACAGAAAACAGAGCTGTTTTTAGCAAAGTGACTACCTGTAGATTTTGGCCTCTAGCTCAGCCGGCACCTAGGGAAACCTACCAAACCTGTACATTTCTGAAAACTAGAGACCTAGGGGAATCCAAGGAGGGGTGACTTGTGTGGGTCGGACCAGGTTCTGTTACCCAGAATCCTTTGCAAACCTCAAAATTTGGCTAAAAAAACACATGTCCCTCACATTTCTGTGGCAGAAAGTTCTGGAATCTGAGAGGAGCCACAAATTTCCTTCCACCCAGCGTTCCCCCACGTCTCCCGATAAAAATGGTACCTCACTTGTGTGGGTAGGCCTAGCGCCCGCGACAGGATATGCCCCAAAACACAACGTGGACACATCACAGAAAACAGAGCTGTTTTTAGCAAAGTGACTACCTGGAGATTTTGGCCTCTAGCTCAGCCGCCACCTAGGGAAACCTACCAAACCTGTACATTTCTGAAAACTAGAGACCTAGGGGAATCCAAGGAGGGGTGACTTGTGTGGCTCGGACCAGGTTCTGTTACCCAGAATCCTTTGCAAACCTCAAAATTTGGCTAAAAAAACACATGTCCCTCACATTTCTGTGGCAGAAAGTTCTGGAATCTGAGAGGAGCTACAAATTTCCTTCCACCCAGCGTTCCCCCAAGTCTCCCGATAAAAATGATACCTCACTTGCGTGGGTAGGCCTAGCGCCGGCGACAGGAAACACCCCAAAGCGCAACGTGGACACATCCTAAATTTTGGAAAAAAACAGAGGTGTTTTTTGCAAAGTGCCTGCCTGTAGATTTTGGCCTCTAGCTCAGCCGGCACCTAGGGAAACCTACCAAACCTGTGCATTTCTGAAAACTAGAGACCTAGGGGAATCCAACGAGGGGTGACTTGCGGGGCTCGGACCAGGTTCTGTTACCCAGAATCCTTTGCAAACCTCAAAATTTGGCTAAAAATACACATGTTACTCACATTTCTGTGGCAGAAAGTTCTGGAATCTGAGAGGAGCCACAAATTTCCTTCGACCCAGCGTTCCCCCAAGTCTCCCGATAAAAATGATACCTCACTTGCGTGGGTAGGCCTAGCGCCGGCGACAGGAAACACCCCAAAGCGCAACGTGGACACATCCTAAATTTTGGAAAAAAACAGAGGTGTTTTTTGCGAAGTGCCTACCTGTAGATTTTGGCCTCTAGCTCAGCCGGCACCTAGGGAAACCTACCAAACCTGTGCATTTCTGAAAACTAGAGACCTAGGGGAATCCAAGGAGGGGTGACTTGCGGGGCTCGGACCAGGTTCTGTTACCCAGAATCCTTTGCAAACCTCAAAATTTGGCTAAAAAAACACATGTCCCTCACATTTCTGTGGCAGAAAGTTCTGGAATCTGAGAGGAGCTACAAATTTCCTTCCACCCAGCGTTCCCCCAAGTCTCCCGATAAAAATGATACCTCACTTGCGTGGGTAGGCCTAGCGCCGGCGACAGGAAACACCCCAAAGCGCAACGTGGACACATCCTAAATTTTGGAAAAAAACAGAGGTGTTTTTTGCGAAGTGCCTACCTGTAGATTTTGGCCTCTAGCTCAGCCGGCACCTAGGGAAACCTACCAAACCTGTGCATTTCTGAAAACTAGAGACCTAGGGGAATCCAAGGAGGGGTGACTTGCGGGGCTCGGACCAGGTTCTGTTACCCAGAATCCTTTGCAAACCTCAAAATTTGGCTAAAAAAACACATGTCCCTCATATTTCTGTGGCAGAAAGTTCTGGAATCTGAGAGGAGCTACAAATTTCCTTCCACCCAGCGTTCCCCCAAGTCTCCCGATAAAAATGATACCTCACTTGTGTGGGTACGACTAGCGCCCCCGAAAGGAAAGGGCCCAAAACACAACGTGGACACATCACATTTTTTTATAAAAAGCAGTGCCTACCTGTGGATTTTGGCCTGTAGCTCAGCCGACACCTGAGGAAACCTAGCAAACCAGTGCATTTTTGAAAACTAGAAACCCAGGGGAATCCAAGATGGGGTGACTTGCGGGGCTCTGACCAGGTTATGTTACCCAGAATCCTTTGCAAACATCAAAATTTGGCCCAAAAAACACTTTTTCCTCTCATTTCGGTGACAGAAAGTTCTGGAATCTGAGAGGAGCTACAAATTTCCTTCCACCCAGTGTTCCCCCAAGTCTCCCGATAAAAATGATACCTCACTTGCGTGGGTAGGCATAGCGCCGGCGACAGGAAACACCCCAAAGCGCAACATGGACACATCCTAAATGTTGGAAAAAAACAGAGGTGTTTTTTGCGAAGTGCCTACCTGTAGATTTTGGCCTCTAGCTCAGCCGGCACCTAGGGAAACCTACCAAACCTGTGCATTTCTGAAAACTAGAGACCTAGGGGAATCCAAGGAGGGGTGACTTGCGGGGCTCGGACCAGGTTCTGTTACCCAGAATCCTTTGCAAATCTCAACATTTGGCTAAAAAAACACATGTTCCTCACATTTCTGTGGCAGAAAGTTCTGGAATCTGAGAGGAGCCACAAATTTCCTTCCACCCAGCGTTCCCCCACGTCTCCCGATAAAAATGATACCTCACTTGTGTGGGTAGGCCTAGCGCCCGCGACAGGATATGCCCCAAAACACAACGTGGACATATCACAGAAAACAGAGCTGTTTTTAGCAAAGTGACTACCTGTAGATTTTGGCCTCTAGCTCAGCCGGCACCTAGGGAAACCTACCAAACCTGTGCATTTCTGAAAACTAGAGACCTAGGGGAATCCAAGGAGGGGTGACTTGCGGGGCTCGGACCAGGTTCTGTTACCCAGAATCCTTTGCAAACCTCAAAATTTGGCTAAAAATACACATGTTACTCACATTTCTGTGGCAGAAAGTTCTGGAATCTGAGAGGAGCCACAAATTTCCTTCTACCCAGCGTTCCCCCAAGTCTCCCGATAAAAATGATACCTCACTTGTGTGGGTAGGCCTAGCGCCCACAAAAGGAAATGGCCCAAAACACAACGTGGACACAACATATTTTTTCACAGAAAACAGAGGTGTTTTTTGCAAGGTGCCTACCTGTGGTGTTTGGCCTGTAGCTCAGCCGGCCCCAGGGGGGGGGGCAGAAATGCCCTAAAATAAATTTGCCCCCCCAACCCCCACCCTCCCCCGCCGGGAGCGACCCTTACCTACGGGGTCGCTCCCCCTGCGTGACATTGGCACCAAAAAACAAATCCCCGGTGCCTAGTGGTTTCTGCCCCCTTGGGGGCAGGTTGACCTAAACTCAGCCAATCTGCCCCCAAGGGGGGCAGAAATGGCCTAAATACAATTTGTCCCCCAGGGGAGCGACTTTTGCCTGATGGGTCGCTCCCCATCTCTAAAAAAAAAAAACAAAGAAAAAAAAAAAACACAAAAAAAAAATTGCCCTGGTGCCTAGAGTGTTCTGCCCCCCCCCCCCCCGGGGCAGTTCGGCCTAATAATAGGCCGATCTGTCCCCCGGGGGGGCAGAAATGGCCTAAAATAAATTTGCCCCCCCAACCCCCATCCCCCCCCCGGGAGCGACCCTTGCCTACGGGGTCGCTCCCCCTGCGTGACATTGGCGCCAAAAAACAAATCCCCGGTGCCTAGTGGTTTCTGCCCCCTTGGGGGCAGATTGACCTAAAATTGGCCAATCTGCCCCCAGGGGGGCAGAAATGGTCTAAATACAATTTTCCCCCCCAGGGGAGCGACCCTTGCCTGATGGGTCGCTCCCCATCTCTAAAAAAAGAAACAACAAAAAAAAAAACACACAAAAAAAAAATTGCCCTGGTGCCTAGAGTGTTCTGCCCCCCCGGGGGGCAGTTCGGCCTAATAATAGGCCGATCTGTCCCCCGGGGGGGCAGAAATGGCCTAAAATAAATTTGCCCCCCCAACCCCCATCCCCCCCCCCCGGGAGCGACCCTTGCCTACGGGGTCGCTCCCCCTGCGTGACATTGGCGCCAAAAAACAAATCCCCGGTGCCTAGTGGTTTCTGCCCCCTTGGGGGCAGATTGACCTAAAATTGGCCAATCTGCCCCCAGGGGGGCAGAAATGGTCTAAATACAATTTGCCCCCCCAGGGGAGCGACCCTTGCCTGATGGGTCGCTCCCCATCTCTAAAAAAAGAAACAACAAAAAAAAACCACACAAAAAAAATTTTGCCCTGGTGCCTAGAGTGTTCTGCCCCCCCCGGGGGGCAGTTCGGCCTAATAATAGGCCGATCTGTCCCCCGGGGGGGCAGAAATGGCCTAAAATAAATTTGCCCCCCCAACACCCATCCCCCCCCCCCGGGAGCGACCCTTGCCTACGGGGTCGCTCCCCCTGCGTGACATTGGCGCCAAAAAACAAATCCCCGGTGCCTAGTGGTTTCTGCCCCCTTGGGTGCAGATTGACCTAAAATTGGCCAATCTGCCCCCAGGGGGGCAGAAATGGTCTAAATACAATTTGCCCCCCCCAGGGGAGCGACCCTTGCCTGATGGGTCGCTCCCCATCTCTAAAAAAAGAAACAACAACAAAAAAAACACACAAAAAAAAAATTGCCCTGGTGCCTAGAGTGTTCTGCCCCCCCCCGGGGGGCAGTTCGGCCTAATAATAGGCCGATCTGTCCCCCGGGGGGGCAGAAATGGCCTAAAATAAATTTGCCCCCCCCAACCTCCACCCCCCCCCCCCGGAGCAACCCTTGCCTACGGGGTCGCTCCCCCTGCGTGACATTGGCGCTAAAAAACAAATCCCCGGTGCCTAGTGGTTTCTGCCCCCTTGGGGGCAGATTGACCTAAAATTGGCCAATCTGCCCCCAGGGGGGCAGAAATGGTCTAAATACAATTTGCCCCCCCAGGGGAGCGACCCTTGCCTGATGGGTCGCTCCCCATCTCTAAAAAAAGAAACAACAAAAAAAAAACACACAAAAAAAAAATTGCCCTGGTGCCTAGAGTGTTCTGCCCCCCCCCCGGGGGGCAGTTCGGCCTAATAATAGGCCGATCTGTCCCCCGGGGGGGCAGAAATGGCCTAAAATAAATTTGCCCCCCCCAACCTCCACCCCCCCCCCCGGAGCGACCCTTGCCTACGGGGTCGCTCCCCCTGCGTGACATTGGCGCTAAAAAACAAATCCCCGGTGCCTAGTGGTTTCTGCCCCCTTGGGGGCAGATTGACCTAAAATTGGCCAATCTGCCCCCAGGGGGGCAGAAATGGTGTAAATACAATTTGCCCCCCCAGGGGAGCGACCCTTGCCTGATGGGTCGCTCCCCATCTCTAAAAAAAGAAACAACAAAAAAAAAACACACAAAAAAAAAATTGCCCTGGCGCCTAGAGTGTTCTGCCCCCCCCCCCCCCGGGGGCAGTTCGGCCTAATAATAGGCCGATCTGTCCCCCGGGGGGCAGAAATGGCCTAAAATAAATTTGCCCCCCCAACCCCCACCCCCCCCCCCCGGGAGCGACCCTTGCCTACGGGGTCGCTCCCCCTGCGTGACATTGGCGCCAAAAAACAAATCCCCGGTGCCTAGTGGTTTCTGCCCCCTTGGGGGCAGATTGACCTAAAATCGGCCAATCTGCCCCCAGGGGGGCAGAAATGGTCTAAATACAATTTGCCCCCCAGGGGAGCGACCCTTGCCTGATGGGTCGCTCCCCATCTCTAAAAAAAAAAAAAGAACAAAAAAAAAAAAACACAAAAAAAAAAATTGCCCTGGCGCCTAGAGGTTTCTTCCCCCCCTGGGGGCAGATCGGCCTAATAATAGGCCGATCTGCCCCCAGGGGGGGCAGAAAAGGCCTTCCCAAAAAATTGCCCCCCCTGGGAGCGACCCTTGCCAAAGGGGTCGCTTTGTTGCGTGACATTCGCGCGCAAAAACAAACTCCCTGGTGTCTAATGGTTTCTGCCCCCTTGGGGGCAGATTGGCCTTATCAAAATAGGCCAATCTGCCCCCAAGGGGGGCAGAAATGGCCTAAATATATATTGCCCCGTAGGGGAGCGACCCTTGCCTAAGGGATCGCTCCCCACCTAAAAAAAGAAGAATTCATCACAAAAAAAAAAAAAAAAAAAAAATGGTCCCTGGTGCCTAGAGGTTTCTGCCCCCCCTGGGGGCAGATCGGCCTAATAATAGGCCAATCTGCCCCCAGGGGGGGCAGAAAAGGCCTTCCTAAAAAAATGCCCCCCTGGGAGCGACCCTTGCCCAAGGGGTCGCTCCCTTTTGCCAATTTCAAGAAAAAAAAAAAAAATCCCTGGTGTCTAGTGGGGTTTCAAAAGCCGGATTGCAAGCAATCCGGCTTTTGAAACCTGTGAGAGACTTCAAAGGGAAGGAAATACATTTCCTTCCCTTTGAAGCCTCTCGGGGCCTCCCCCATGGGATTGAAAAAGAAATGCAAAAGCATTTCTTTTTCAATCGCGCTGGAAGCTCTGCTTCAAGCGCGATGGGGGAGACCCTGTGACTAATCAGCGCGCGCTCGCGCGCTGACGTCACAGGGGGGGTTGGGGGGGGTCGGGGGTGGGAGGGGAAGGGCTTCCCCTTCCATCCCTGACTTGGGGGGGTGGGGGGGAACCCCACAGAGGGAGCGAGAGCGCTCCCTCTGGGCTCTGTGCACAGGACGTAATGGTTACGTCCTGGGCACAGCAGCACTGTGCCTCAGGACGTAACCATTACGTCCTGGGCACAGAAGGGGTTAAGACAGGGTACAACTCCTCCCCAGCCAAACTGTCAGGAAGATCTGCACCCTGTACACCCAGGAGCCTTTTGTCCCAGTGTCTAGAAGAAATGCACAGCACACCTCAGGAGAACCATTATAATTCATGTTTCACTGCAGAAAGGCACATTTGGTTTAGGCAGAAAAATGCAAACGTTTTAACTGTTGCATTTCCAGAATAGTAACTTAAAATCCTACTTTACCATTAAAGAGGAGTTTAAATCATAGTTCAGATGAATGAAAGAGGCATTTCCCAATCTGATCCCAAACTCCAGTTATCACTTATTAAATGTAATAAGGTAATCCACTGTTGGTCTATGGGAGAGATAGCCTTTCCATACTGAAAAACGTCTTTAGGAGTTTTTCACTGCCATGGACATGCAAAACTCGAGTACACATGTCCTACTTTTTAAATACCATGTAACCCGACCTCTGAGTCTTTAGGGACTACCTTAAAGGTGAATTATAAGTATTAAAAAAGAAGGTTTATGCCTGGTAAAAGGTTTATTTGCCCAGTTTGAAGTACAAGTTTAGAACTGCACTACAGTCTACAATGGTAGACCTGAGATATTTCACTGTGCTACTTTACTGGATTGCACAATGAGTGCTGCAGCCCATTGGAAGCATGTCATTTACTGGCCCAGGCTAGATGTAGTGCCATTTACAAAGGACTTTTATAAGGAAATTAAAGGTATATACCAATTTAACCAAGTTTAAAAGGGACAGGTCATATACTTCATCAATGGTTAGCAGTAGTGAAATGTACAGAGGCCTAAAAACCAATGAAAAAGGTTCAGCACAAGAAGGAAGAAATCTAGGATGACCATTATATAAACCCTACGTAGTCTCCCTCTATTACGGTGTTTATTATTCATCACGCTGCAAAAGACATTTGTGTTGAGTCTCTCATGAGGAAAAGATACACAGGGTATTCATTCATCTATAAAATGCTTGCGAGTTGCAACACAGCCTAATGGTACTCATGAGAAAAGGTTAAACAAGATATGCATGCACTTGCTTAAAAATGATTGAGATTCAAAAGGAAAACAAGACTTCGGAGAGTTCACAGGAAAAAGCTAAGCAAGCTATGAACTCACATATAAAATGCTCACAAATTACCAGACACAGTGATGTGTTGTGAGGTAACCCAGTGTGCCTCAGATCCTGGTTTTGTTAAACTGTACAAACAATAATGATTCTGTCAGATCTATTCTAAAGTTCAAATCAATGTTTTAGCAAGGCCTTCACTGTCTTCCCACAGTAATCTACCACTTAGAAGACATGCAACCTACTTCTTAATTTTTAGGTCGTTTTCATTGAATAATGCACTTTAATATCACAGGTATAAAAAGACTCTATATAAAAGTGTGAAACAGCGTAGTGCTTTTGAATAATGACAGTAGCAAAGGTGAGGGAGCTCAAAAGATGTGTCTGGCTGCATAATTAAAATGCTTACAAAGGGCAATTGTAAACATACATATCTGCTGAATCATGCCATGTGTAGCTTGTATAGTACACTTTCAACCCATAGAATGAACTGTTTGTGTTACCGGGACTTAATCAGGACACAAACAAGGGTGCGTCCTCCATTTAGTGGAAAGAAGGCCACTTCACTTGTTTCAATCACAGAAACAGCATAAATATTCACCCCACAGGACTAATGAAATGTTCGGGTCAAAAGATCCCCAAGTGATCACTGTTCTTGAAAAATGTTCGGGTCCAACGATCCCCACAGCAAACCAACACTTGCTTTATTCAATACAACACTCCGGCTGCTGGGAAGATTCTAGGGTCTAGACAACTATTCAGCCTGGGAGACATGCTCAAACACCCACTCCCGCCATGGATGCTCCACAGTGCTCAGTACCAGCTGTTCTGCCAGGTTTTCAAGCATGAGGTCCTTCTTCATCCTTTTATCTGCCTAAGCTATAGGGGGATGGCCGCCCTGGATCTTGAGTGCACTTGCAGAGCTGGGCGAAAAAAGAAGGCATTTCCAGACCTCAGTTCTTCCACGCAGACTTATCAGCAGGTTTTCTCTCTTCTATTCTTCTCCAGTTCAGTTGTGTTCCAAGAAAGTGGTGATAGCCAACTTTTCTTTGAGACCACACTAACCAGCGATTGGTGATAATTGTGTTCCAAGTCCCTTGTCCTAAAAGTGTTTCTTGTTGATTTCTAGTAAATAATCTCATGAAACCTTGCTCGGGGGGTCTGACAAAGTGCAAGCCCAGTGCCAGTGTGTAGGGCATAAAGTCCCACTCAAGGATTATTTTATCACAATGAGGAAACTCCCCTTGAAAAACATTTTTGGATGGTCCCGAGGCCACGTTCCTTCATGATGTTTGTGGTCAGTCGTTGGCTGGGAACAGAGCACAATTAAAGTTCTCCTGCATTCCATGACAAGTGGCAGTGGATGAGCTGTAATTATCTTCTCACCGTTTCATGTCAGAGAAGCAAGCATACTGTGCTGTACCTGCAAGGGATTTTTCACATCACATCAAAGTTAATCACTGTAACTGGAGAAGGGAGAGAAAAGTCTAAAACAAATTCTGGGCTTTGAGGCAGAGAAAAGCCAAGTTTTAATACTATAATCGTTGCAGTCTGTTTAACAAAAGTATATATATTTACCACGGAAACAAAGTTTCGTTAGTCATTACAACGCTTTGTGAATTTCGTATTAGCATTTTCCTTAATGGAGTTGCAATGAACGCAACTTAGTCACGAGAACACTTCCATCGCAGGAAAAAACTGTTTTAACCTTTTCAATGGGGATGCCTTTTTGTATAATGTCACAATAGAGACATACTAGTTCAAACATTAGTCATGTCACAGTTGCACAGTATGCACCTAGACCATGCGTCATTCAAGGCACCTGCAGGCCTTATAACCTTACATTCAGAAAGGTTTAATGCTAGTATTTCAGCACAGGAAGTCTCTGATTGGTCGCTCTGGCTGTCCCAGTCCCATTACCCTACTGCACCAACACTTGATGGCAATCCTTAACCTCGGTATGATGTACCTGCCATTGATGCCCCTTGGCACCACCTGAATCGCTGCTTTAATCCATGTGTTAAAAGTTAATTGTTGTTCACTGCACGTCCAATTTATATGTTGCAGTTAGCAAAAACCGACATATGTAACAAAAAACAAAGCGATCCCAATTAAACACAAAACGCAACAACATAAAATTAAAAGCACAAGACCATGCAGACCATCACAATACAAAAATAGCACAATAAAAATACAGCAACATACAGGTACAGACAGTACAGCTTAAGTAGACAAAAGCGATGAGTTGCAAATCTGCAATGGAACGACCTCACTGCAAAGAAGATAGTAGCTAGACCGAAGCATTGCATTACTAAACCCCGTAGAAACCCCACCAACAAAAAACATAGCAACAAACAAAACACAAAGACCCGTGCACGACACCAAAACACAGTGAGGCAGTGCTGGGCACTAATCACTCAACAGTTCAAACCAATATCCACGTGCTACCTCGGAGCAATGCTCTGAGCCTGCACTGTTTGTATAGAGCTGGTGCCTAAGGCTTTCAGGCCCTCATTACAAGTGGTAGCATTCCCTCTGGAACCTTAACTCCAAGGGGATACCGCCCAAGGCAACTTGCAGCCTGGCATCTGTGAGTCTGGTAATTCTAGGTCTGCAAGGAACAGACTCGGTAGTAAGCATGGAGGGACCCAGCTTCGTTATTCTGGTGCGGCTGTGCACCCTGGGAAACACTGCAAGGACAGGAGAATGGGCTCCAGACGGAGCACAGTTCAGATTTATTTATGTATTTATTCATTTTTCAACTTTTATATAGCGCAAACTCGAACCTAAGATATTGGAGCACTTTGCACGAGCACCAGTTACATTACACAAGGGGACTGAGGCATGAAGATTCCCATTGAGAAGTCGTAAATTTCATAAAATAGTGATTTTCAATTTGGATCTACGAAATGCATTTGGTAGAAGTGGGTGCAATTTGCACTGTGACGTCTACCGAATGCATTGGTATTTTCTGAACGAACCTATGTATTTGTAGGTTGGTTCAGAAAATATTGATTTGTAAAGGGTTGAAATTTGACCTATATCATTAATATGCATGAGGTAGGTCGCAAATTGGGAGCCTGTTAGATTGGTTAAAGTCACAGGCATGGTGGCCTGTTGGGGGCAAACCACCACTCCTGCGATTGCTTTTAAATAAAGCATTTTTAATGCAGTCTGTTGTTCTAAAAGGAAATTGATTTAAAAAAGACAATGAATATTTTAAAAACATTTTTTTCCGAGAAGGCAGTGGTCCCAAGCACCACTGCCTGCTCATAAAAAATATTTTTGTTATGTTCAGAAAGGGGAAAGTGCCACTTGGGGGCCCTTTACTGTTTGCTAATACTTGCCACTACTTTAGATTTGATGGTAAACAATAATGTCTTGAAACCGGATTCTGATTGCAAAGCATTAATGTTAGACCTGACAGCCTTAGGGTAGTCACCCCTAACTTTTTGCCTGCCTCCCTCCACTTTGTGGACACTGTTTTTGTTGGTTTTTAGACTCTGCGCACTTTACCACTGCTAACCAGTGCTAAAGTGCACATGCCTTCTCCCTTAAAACATGGTAACCTTGAATCATACCTGATTGGACTATTAATTTACTTATAAGTCCCTAGTAAGGTGCACTTTATGTGCATAGGGCTGGTAAATTAAATGCTACTAGTGGGCCTGCAGCACTGGTTGTGCCACCCACTTAAGTAGCCCCTTTTCCTTGTCTCAGGCCTGCCATTGCAAGGCCTGTGTGTGCAGTTTCACTGCCACCTCGACTTGCCATTTAAAAGTACTTGCCAAGCCTAGAACTCCCCTTTTTCTACATATAAGTCACCCTTAATGTGTGCCCTAGGTAACCCCTAGAGCAGGGTGCTGTGTAGGTAAAAGGCAGGACATGTACATGTGTAGTTATATGTCCTGGTAGTGTAAAACTCCTAAATTCGTTTTTACACTACTGTGAGGCCTGCTCCCTTCATAGGCTAACATTGGGGCTGCCCTCATACCCTGTTGAAGTGGCAGCTGCTGATCTGAAAGGACCAGGAAGGTCATATTTAGTATGGCCAGAATGGTAATACAAAGTCCTGCTGACTGGTGAAGTCGGATTTAATATTACTATTCTAGAAATGCCACTTTTAGAAAGTGAGCATTTCTTTGCACTTAAATCCTTCTGTGCCTTACAATCCACGTCTGGCTGGGCTTGGTTGACAGCTCCTTGTGCATACACGCAGACACACCCCAAACACAGGGTACTCAGCCTCACTTGCATACATCTGCATTTTGAATGGGTCTTCCTGGGCTGGGAGGGTGGAGGGCCTGCTCTCACACAAAGGACTGCCACACCCCCTACTGGGACCCTGGCAGACAGGATTGAACTGAAAGGGGACCTGGTGCACTTCTTAGCCACTCTTTGAAGTCTCCCCCACTTCAAAGGCACATTTGGGTATAAAACAGGGCCTCTGCCCTACCTTATCAGACACTTGCTGGATAAGAAACCTGAACCAGAAACTACATCCTGCCAAGAAGAACTGCCTGGCTGCTCAAAGGACTCACCTGTCTGCTTTCTACAAAGGACTGCTGCCTTGCTGTTGGCCTGCTGCCTTGCTGAACTCTTGTCTGGCTGTGAAAGTGCTCTCCCAGGGCTTGGATAGAGCTTGCCTCCTGTTCCCTGAAGTCTCAGGACCAAAAAGACTTCTCTCTTTCACTTGGACGCTCCGTGCACCGAAACTTTTGACGCACAGCTTGTTCCGCGGCGAGAAAAACGCCGCACACTGACGCTGATCGACGCAATGCTCTTGGGATGACCGAAAATCCGACGCACGGCTTCTAGAGGAGAAATCGACGCGACGCCTGCCGTGAGATCGTAATTTCGACGCGCAGCCCCGCAGAACGACGCGCAGCCAGAAAACAAGCAGGAAAATCCACGCACAGACCCGGGACATCTGGTAATCCCCGCGATCCACGAAAAGAGACTGTCCGCGCGCCGGAAAACGACGCACGACTTCCCCGCGTGGAAAATAACAACGCAAGTCCGTGTGTGCTGGGGAGAAATCGACGCACACACCCTTTTTCCACGCACCTCTTCTTTTGTGGCCCTCTGAGGAGATTTTTCCACTCCAAACCAGGTACTTGTGCTTGAAAGATACTTTGTTTATATTATAAAGACTTAAGACACTGTATATCACTTTTCAGTGATATCCCTACAATTTCCCATTGCAAACTTTATTCTTTTTGACCTACAATTATCCAGATAAATATTATATATTTTTCTAAACACTGTGTGGTGTATTTTTGTGGTGCTATATGGTGGTATTGTATGATTTATTGCACAAATACTTTACACATTGCCTTCTAAGTTAAGCCTGGCTGCTCATGCCAAGCTACCAGAGGGTGGGCACAGGATAATCTTGGATTGTGTGTGACTTACCCTGACTAGAGTGAGGGCTTTTGCTTGGACAGGGGGTAACCTGACTGCCAACCAAAAACCCAATTTCTAACATTGGTGATCAGCGGTGAGGATAGGACTTGTATTTGTGCAGTGACATACAGTAGCTAAGTATTTCACTACCTACCCACAGTTGAAGGTCAACTTGGTTTTTATCTCTTTTTGCAAATCCGTTTTTTTTTCCTGACAATTTTCAAAAACTAAATCCTCACTCAACATGTCTCTGACTGGGTCTCAGACAGGGGACTTTGACCTAGTCCAGTTGGATACATATACGGTCAAACAACTAAGAGGATTCTGCAGGGCATTGAGGGTACCCACCCAAGGGGCCTCCAGAAAGGAGGACTTTCAAGTGGCGCTGAGGGCCTGGGCAGAAGCCCATTTAGAGGATGATGAGGAAGAGGAGCCAGAAAATGGCCCCTCAGAGGAATTTTCACTATCTGTGGATGGTGTTACCACTGCAATTGTGCCCCCTTCCAGACCAGAGAGCAGTGTCTCTGTGCAAAGCCTGACCGCAGAGGAAAGGAGAGAAGAAAGGGAGTTTCAATTGCAAATGGCAAAACTGAAAATTGAGGCTCAACAGGAGGAGAGAAGGGCAGAAAAAGAAGCCAAGCAAGCTGAGGCTGAAAGAGCAGCCAAACAAATTGAAGCCGAAAGAGAAACCAAACAGGTGGAGGCTGAGAGAGCTTTGGCTGAAAAGAAACTATTGTTGGCTCATGAACTGAGTCTCAAGGAGCTGGAGATCAAGGCAAGACAGTCTGAATCCAGCAATAATGGTGGCAGCATACTGACAGGACCTGCTGGAGAAAAGAAGGTTTGTATACCCAAAAATGTGGTGCCCAGTTTTGTGGTGGGAGATGACATAGATAAATGGTTAGCTGCTTATGAAGTTGCACTAAGGGCTCATGAGGTTCCTGAAGGGCAATGGGGGGTAGCTATGTGGGGTTATGTACCGCCATTGGGGAGGGATACACTCCTCACATTGGATCAACCTGATCAAAACACATACCCACTTCAGAAAGCCACTTTACTTGCCAAGTTTGGGCTGACCCCTGAGGGATACCGTCAGAGGTTCAGGGACAGCACCAAACAAACCACACAAACATGGGTAGATTTCTTTGAGTTTCCAGTAAGGCACTGAATGGATGGGTGCGGGCAACAAAGTAGCTGATTATAAAGGTTTATATGACTTGATTCTAAGAGAGCATATGCTTAATACTACTTATACAGAGTTGCGCCAGCACTTAGTGGATAGCAAGCTGACTGATCCCAGGAAGCTTGCTGAGGAGGCGCACCTCTGGGTTAGCACCAGAGTGTCCAAGAAGGTACCTGGGGGGGACTCCCACAAAGGTGGTCAGGGTTCCCAACAGAAGAAAGAGGGGGGATATAAACTTGCAGATAAGGAACTCTCCAAAGGCCCCCAAAAGAATTCCCAGGGAGGGGGTGGCAACCCTTCCTTTTCCAAATTTGGGAAAAAGCCAGGGACATATGACAGGTCAGGGAAACCTAACCCCAAATGCATGGAGTGTTACCAGTATGGTCACTATAAAGGCGATCCCCAGTGCCCCAAGAGGGCACCGTCCACTACCAGACAGGCACCTGGGTTGACTAGTGTAGCGCTTGGGGGGGAGATGGACCCAGATAGCTTTGGGGAACAGGTAGAGATTTCCTTAGTGTCCCTGGGAGAAAGAGAAATGGTGCCCAAGGTCCACATGCCCAAAAATACTTCCAAGTACCGGCAGTGGGTCACCATTGATGGGCAGAAGGTGGAGGCTCTGCGTGACACAGGAGCCAGTATGACTACTATCAAGAGTCAGCTGGTGTCAACAGAGCAGATAGTACCTAATACATTCCACCAGGTCATAGTCGCTGACAATCGCGAGAGTCACCTACCGGTGGCTCTGGTTCCCTTTGAGTGGGGGGGGACCTCTGGTACTCTGAAAGTAGCTGTGAGTCCTGCCATGCCTGTAGATTGTCTGTTAGGCAATGATCTTGAGCATACTGCTTGGAAAGAAGTGGAGCTGAAGTCTCACCTGGAGATGTTAGGGTTACCTGAGTGGGTCTGCATGACCACACGGTCCATGGCTGACCGAGAGGGAAGTCAAGGGCGTCTGGAGCCTGGAACGATGGCCAAGAGAGCTGCCAAGAGGAAGGACCAGGGGCACGGGAAACCGGCCCCAGAAGTTCCCGCAGTGGCTGACGGGGCTCCTGAGGAGGAGGCTCCCGAGCCAACTGGGGAAGACATTGCCACCCTAGGTGACTTACCTGAGCTTACTGGCTGGCAAGTTGAGGGTGGACCCCCCAGGGAGGAATTCTGCAAGGCGCAGAAAGAATGTCCCACTCTAGAAGGTCTGAGGAAACAAGCCTCAAGCCAGGCGGCAGGTGACACCTCTGGCGATCACCACCTATATTGGGAGAATGATCTCCTCTACAGTGAGCTTAAGGTTCCGGCCTTTGGGGCAGCACGTACGCTGGTGGTCCCCCAATGTTACCGAACCTTCCTACTGGGTCTGGCTCACGACATTCCCCTGGCAGGACATTTGGGGCAAGGCAAGACCTTTGACAGGCTTGTCACCCACTTTTATTGGCCCAAAATGAGGACACACTCAGATAAATTCTGCAGATCTTGTCCTACCTGCCAGGCCAGTGGTAAAGCAGGAAAAAGGGTTAAAAGCCCCCTGATTCCACTTCATGTCGTTGGCACCCCCTTTGAAAGGGTGGGCATTGACATTGTTGTTCCCTTGGACCCCAAAACTGCCTTAGGCAACAGGTTCATGCTGGTTTTGGTGGACCATGCCACCCGTTACCCAGAGGCAATCCCTCTGAGGACTGTAACTGCACCGGTGGTGACCAGAACTCTGATGGGGATATTTACCCATGTGGGATTCCCCAAGGAGATAGTGTCTGACAGAGGCACTAACTTCATGTCTGCATACATGAAGTCTCTGTGGGATGCGTGTGGTGTAACCTACAAGTTCACCACACCCTATCACCCCCAGTCTAATGGTCTTGTGAAGAGATTCAACAAGACCCTGAAAGGCATGATTGGTGGCCTCCCTGAGGCCATGAGGCGTAAGTGGGACGTCCTCTTACCATGCCTTCTCTTTGCTTACAGACAGGTCCCCCAGAGGGGGGTAGGGTTCAGTCCCTTTGAGCTTCTCTATGGGTACCCTGTCAGGGGACCCTTAAGCATTGTCAAGGAGGGATTGGAGAAAGCTCCAAATGCACCCCCTCAGGACATGGTCAGCTACATGTTGGCCCTCCGCAACCAGATGACCCGATTCTGGAAAGAGGCCCAAAGTGACCTTGAGGCCAGTCAAGAGGTAATGAAACACTGGTATGACCAGAAGGCCACCCTGGTAGAGTTTCAACCTGGAGACAAAGTGTGGGTAATGGAGCCAGTAGAGCCTAGAGCTCTCCAGGACTGCTGGTCTGGCCCATTTGAAATCAAGGAGCGGAAAGGGGAGGCCACTTACCTAGTGGACCTCCAAACCCCTAGGAATCCCCTAAGGGTGCTCCATGTGAACCGACTAAAGGCTCATTTTGAGAGGTCGGAGATCAACATGCTTCTGGTCACAGATGAAGGAATGGAAGAGGAGAGTGAACCTCTCCCCGACCTCCTCTCTGCCCAAGAAGGTGATGGGTCAGTAAGCGGGGTCATTCTTTCTGACTCCCTGACTCTAAACCAGAAAGGAGACTGCTATGAGCTGTTGGAGCAGTTCTCCCCCCTGTTCTCCCTTACTCCTGGACTGACCCACCTCTGTGTTCATGATATTGACACCGGTGACAGTCTCCCTGTGAAGAACAAAATTTACAGGTTGTCGGATAAGGTGAAGGCCAGCATCAAGGAGGAGGTCTCCAAGATGTTGACTCTAGGGGTTATCGTGAAATCCAGTAGTCCCTGGGCCAGCCCAGTGGTGTTGGTCCCTAAGGCTACTGCCCCAGGTGCGAAGCCAGAACTCCGGTTCTGTGTGGACTACCGGGGTCTCAACTCAGTGACACGGACTGATGCTCACCCCATCCCCCGAGCTGATGAGCTCGTTGACAGGCTGGGCGCTGCCAAGTTCCTGAGTACGTTTGATCTTACTTCAGGGTACTGGCAGATCGCCCTGACTGAGGGGGCTAAGGAAAGATCCGCATTTTCAACCCCTGATGGCCATTACCAGTTCCGTGTGATGCCGTTTGGATTGAAAAATGCCCCCGCTACCTTCCAACGGTTGGTTAACGGGGTCCTAGCTGGCAAGGATGCCTTCTGTGCAGCCTACCTGGATGACATGGCTGTCTACAGTTCCAGCTGGGAGGAACACCTGCTTCACCTCAAGGAGGTGCTTCAGGCCCTGCAACAGGCAGGCCTGACCATCAAGGCTAGTAAGTGCCAGATTGGGCAGGGTTCCGTGGTGTACTTGGGCCACCTAGTGGGTGGTGGCAAGGTGCAGCCACTCCAGGCCAAGATTGAAACTATCAAGGCCTGGCAACCAACCCGAACGCAGACTGAGGTGAGAGCCTTTTTAGGCCTCACAGGATACTACTGCAGATTTGTCAAGGGCTATGGTACCATTGTATCACCCTTGACAGAACTCACTTTCAAGAAACAACCTAGGTTGGTGAATTGGACAGAGGCTTGTCAGAAAGCCTTTGACGCCCTGAAGGAAACCATGTGCACGGCCCCCGTGCTCAAGGCCCCTGACTACTCCCAGGAATTTATCGTGCAGACAGACGCTTCAGAGCATGGCATAGGGGCAGTCCTAGCACAGCTAAATGAGGAGGGCCGAGATCAACCGGTAGTCTTTATTAGCAGAAGGCTATTACCACGGGAACAGAGGTGGAGTGCTATTGAGAGAGAAGCTTTTGCTGTGGTCTGGGCACTGAAGAAGCTAAGACCCTACCTGTTTGGGACTCACTTCCGGGTTCAGACAGACCACAGGCCCCTCAGATGGCTCATGCAGATGAGGGGTGAGAATCCAAAACTCTTGAGGTGGTCCATTTCCCTACAGGGGATGGACTTTACGGTGGAACATCGCCCAGGGGTTGACCACGCCAATGCTGATGGTCTCTCCAGGTACTTCCGCCTTAGCGATGAGAGCTCCCAGGAGGTCGGGTAGCTCTCCCCACTTTCAGCTGGGGGGGACACATGTTAGACCTGACAGCCTTAGGGTAGTCACCCCTAACTTTTTGCCTGCCTCCCTCCACTTTGTGGACACTGTTTTTGCTGGTTTTTAGACTCTGCGCACTTTACCACTGCTAACCAGTGCTAAAGTGCATATGCCTTCTCCCTTAAAACATGGTAACCTTGAATCATACCTGATTGGACTATTAATTTACTTATAAGTCCCTAGTAAGGTGCACTTTATATGCATAGGGCTGGTAAATTAAATGCTACTAGTGGGCCAGCAGCACTGGTTGTGCCACCCACTTAAGTAGCCCCTTTTCCTTGTCTCAGGCCTGCCATTGCAAGGCCTGTGTGTGCAGTTTCACTGCCACTTCGACTTGGCATTTAAAAGTACTTGACAAGCCTAGAACTCCCCTTTTTCTACATATAAGTCACCCTTAATGTGTGCCCTAGGTAACCCCTAGAGCAGGGTGCTGTGTAGGTAAAAGGCAGGACATGTACCTGTGTAGTTATATGTCCTGGTAGTGTAAAACTCCTAAATTCGTTTTTACACTACTGTGAGGCCTGCTCCCTTCATAGGCTAACATTGGGGCTGCCCTCATACCCTGTTGAAGTGGCAGCTGCTGATCTGAAAGGAGCAGGAAGGTCATATTTAGTATGGCCAGAATGGTAATACAAAGTCCTGCTGACTGGTGAAGTCGGATTTAATATTACTATTCTAGAAATGCCACTTTTAGAAAGTGAGCATTTCTTTGCACTTAAATCCTTCTGTGCCTTACAATCCACGTCTGGCTGGGCTTGGTTGACAGCTCCTTGTGCATTCACTCAGACACACCCCAAACACAGGGTACTCAGCCTCACTTGCATACATCTGCATTTTGAATGGGTCTTCCTGGGCTGGGAGGGTGGAGGGCCTGCTCTCACACAAAGGACTGTCACACCCCCTACTGGGACCCTGGCAGACAGGATTGAACTGAAAGGGGACCTGGTGCACTTCTTAACCACTCTTTGAAGTCTCCCCCACTTCAAAGGCACATTTGGGTATAAAACAGGGCCTCTGCCCTACCTCATCAGACACTTGCTGGAGAAGAAACCTGAATCAGAAACTACATCCTGCCAAGAAGAACTGCCTGGCTGCTCAAAGGACTCACCTGTCTGCTTTCTACAAAGGACTGCTGCCTTGCTGTTGGCCTGCTGCCTTGCTGAACTCTTGTCTGGCTGTGAAAGTGCTCTCCAAGGGCTTGGATAGAGCTTGCCTCCTGTTCCCTGAAGTCTCAGGACCAAAAAGACTTCTCTCTTTCACTTGGACGCTCCGTGCGCTGAAAATTTTGACGCACAGCTTGTTCCGCGGTGAGAAAAACGCCGCACACCGACGCTGATCGACGCGACGCTCTTGGGATGACCGAAAATCCGACACACGGCTTCGCAAGGACAAGGCCGCCCGACCTCTAGAGGAGAAATCGACGCGACGCCTGCTGTGAGATCGTAATTTCGACGCGCAGCCCCGCAGAACGACGCGCAGCCGGAAAACAAGCAGGAAAATCCCCGCACAGACCCGGGACATCTGGTAATCCCCGCGATCCACAAAAAGAGACTGTCTGCGTGCCGGAAAACGACGCACGACTTCCCCGCGTGGAAAATAACGACGCAAGTCCGTGTGTGCTGGGGAGAAATCGACGCACACACCCTTTTTCCACGCAGCTCTTCTTTTGTGGCCCTCTGAGGAGATTTTTCCACTCCAAACCAGGTACTTGTGCTTGAAAGAGACTTTGTTTATATTATAAAGACTTAAGACACTGTATATCACTTTTCAGTGATATCCCTACAATTTCCTATTGCAAACTTTATTCTTTTTGACCTACAATTATCCAGATAAATATTATATATTTTTCTAAACACTGTGTGGTGTATTTTTGTGGTGCTATATGGTGGTATTGTATGATTTATTGCACAAATACTTTACACATTGCCTTCTAAGTTAAGCCTGACTGCTCGTGCCAAGCTACCAGAGGGTGGGCACAGGATAATCTTGGATTGTGTGCGACTTACCCTGACTAGAGTGAGGTCTTTTGCTTGGACAGGGGGTAACCTGACTGCCAACCAAAAACCCCATTTCTAACAATTAATATCTAAGCTAAAGAATCTATTTGGAAGGGACGCCCCTCCAAATACTGATTCTGTGTTTATTCTAAATCCAGATTGTGATTTAGCAAAGTGTTACAGAATTTCTATCCGCAACATTTTAAAATGCCATTTTTGGATGGCAAAGGCCTAAATTTGACTTTTGCAACCATAAATCCACTTGATTCATCGGGTCCAAGATCACTTTAATTTTTTTAGACAAAGGAAGATTGAGTGATTTGCCCAGAATCACAGGAAACAGAGCCGATGCTGAGACTCAAACTTGGTTTCCCAGTTCCAAAGTTGACAGCTCTAATTGTAATACCACTTTTTTCCACCTGACCTGTGCAGCACCACATGTGCTCCCCCTAAGGATCTCTTCCCAGCCCATTAGCTCCCCCTCCTCACTCCTCCAAAGAAGCCAGGTCGGATGTGCATGCATATCTGGCCTCATCCAGACCCAGAGGCCAGAAGCTAGTGTCTATTTTCTGGAGGGCCTTCACTGCGTCAAGACCTGTATGGGGAGCATGTTATGAAAAGTAGGCATCTTGTATCAGTAGTCTCAGTTCCCTCTACCCATCCCACAGCTGCAATGCTGAGTGCAAGTCCTCCCCATTAAAAGTAGGAACATCCAAGCTGTTTGTAGAGTCCTGGGTAGTGGCCCAATCATCCCTGTGTCCTCACCTGCCCAGATCAAACCATGACGGTGCATACAATGCTCCTGTGGACTGAACCTACCCTGCCTTGACCCTCGAACAAATGACTATCCTCAAAGACCCTCTGGCTGACATGTTCTACCTGAAATGGCTGATGGGAAATGTTAATTTGTCCTTAGAACAGAGGGAAACAATACAGGGAAAGTATCTGTCATTTCTGGGTCAGCTGGGGACAAGTCTTGTATTTGCAGGATTTTGGTGTGGGGATAACAGAGTCAGAGATTCCACCTCTACCATCTCCCCCTCCCCAAGGGTATCTCCTGAACCAAAATCCTGCAAACTCAAAATGAGGGACTCACTGCTTATTAAATGAGTGTTGTCATGGTGGTTGTGGGGTGTGAGAGGATCACTTTATAAGACTGTTCTCCTGTCAAAATCCAGGATCAGAAGAAGTTACTTTGTCCTGTTTCTCTTCCACTCCCTTACTATCTGTTTTTGTCTCTACAGTGTGGCAGGAGTGGGGAGAATTTTGACAAGTTCTTCACTAGAGCTGTGCCCATGCTAACTCCACCGGATCAGATGGTACTGGCAGGCATCGACCAGAGCGAATTCCAGGGCTTCACTTTCATCAACCCGGAATTCATTCACCCTTCCCTGCACAGCCCGCACAGCCCGGTTCCTGTCTCTGTGGTGTGAATGTAAGGGCATCCCTGGTGAAGGGAGGAAGTGAAGAACTCTGCTTGTGTCCTAACCCCCACCCAAGCATCAATGTCTCCACTCGCCCCCATTGGCCAGCATGGCATACTACGTGGCAATATCTTCTGATGCCTCCACCCCCCCACGCCCACCGCTTCCATTGTATAGATTGGTGAAAGCCTACCAATGTCTGTCCCCAAGTTTTTGCCTGCCATGCAAATTTAATGATCCCAGGTTCTGAGCTGACAGCACCGAGTGGTAAAGGTTAATGATGACTGCTGATGTCTTCCCTGTTGGAATAATTTAGAACTCCTGCATACTTGAGCAGTGGAGAACCGAGAGCTCAATTATGGGAGTGGATCTTAATTACATTGACAGAAGATAAGTTCAAGATGGTGTCTCCTGCCCACCAGTATTGAGTTTCTGGCTGCACTATCTGGGTGGAAACAAACTGAAAACCCAACAGTGAAGATTTGTAGGTTAGCTTCATATGAAACGATCTAATGAGAGTTATGTGCCAATGACAGAGGAATGTGCACTTGATCTTGCCTAACTCTGTCGAACACTAAATGTGTGTGAAAAAGGCCTATGGGCACTTGTTGTTAAAAGGGAAGACCTTCAAATGGATTCCTTTGAGAACCTGCAGTTAATGCTAGAAGGTGCATTATCAAAGGAAGTGCTTGTGTTGATCTCTGTGCACCAAAAGAAGGTTACTCAAGGACAGCCAGGGTTAATGGATGTGTGTCCACTCACAGTGACATCATAACAGTCACGCATGGAGGTGGAAAAAGCTGCATCTTTGTCTACCTGTAGGGCAATGTAACACGATTTTAATGAAGAACTGCTGAAATTGAATTGATTTGTGCAGAGAGAGACATTTCTGGGAAATCTGCCAAAAGTAACATGTTACAGTCTATGGTTTACAGAGGTCTTCCACGAGGGGAAGAACCTATGCTGGATCTATTTCTGCAAGTACAATGAACATACATAAGTATTATAGATATTACATTGGAATCTCTTTGGACGCTTTCTACATAATCCATATTCTTTGCAGATTTGTGCCATATTTGAAACGGATTTGGTCAATCATCGAGTGACAAGAAAAAGACAACTGTTTTGATTTGCAGCTACACAGGATGAATTGTATGTTTCCTCCTATGGTTTCAGGCTTCCATCAACCCAGCTATGCACCCCCTATTGAGTGGTGTAGTACATGTGAAATGTTGATATCCATACACATTTTGTGGTCCCTTACAAGTACTCGGGATATCAAAATGCTTCTACCTTCAGCCCTTATTTTGGTGCATTGACTGCTTGCTCAGATCCACTCATTTAGCTTGCTATGTGGCTGCTTCCGGCATGGCTTTCCAGTAGTCAAGTTACGCTTTGTTTTCTGTTGTGCAGGTTTTTCAGTCTGCATGATTCTCAGTAGAATATTAGTAATATACCCATCTTCATGGACGTAATACAACTTCCTCAGTACACATCCTTTACCACTGACACCTGGCCTCTAGGTCTTCACTGCAGAGGTGCCTGTTAATATGAGGTTCCCCTCCTCCTATCCAGTTAACAAAGAACCCTATATTGTAGATATCGTATTTCATTTTGTTGTGGGTTTGCTAGCCCTTCTTGTTTCCATCGAATGTGTTATGATTCCACTATCCATCAGGCCTAAGGACAATAACGCACAGAGCATGTCCATCTATTACTTCAGTGAGGTGGAATGGTTGTTGAGTAGACATCAACATTGTGTTTGGAGGTTGTGATCTGTGGGATAGAGGGTGTGTCCCACATGTATGTATGCACAACAGACTAATAGATTGTTGGGTAGAAACAGTTGTGACCTAACTCTGCTGTGCAAGAAGATGATGTAGATTATCAGTAGGATGGAAATAATGTTGAGATACTTTTTCAAGTTGAAGAGTTTCCACATAATATTAGAATGAGGATAAATCAGTTGGGAAATTGGTAGTAAATGCTACTCAATTAAAGGTATGTTAAATTCATACCTGAAAGAAAAGCAGCTGGGTGACACTTGAGCAGTGGACAAATCCTGAGAAAAAAATCTTATTTTGTATCCTTTCGTTTTGAGCTCTGCATCCATCAAGGCACCCACCAGCATCTACTCTGAGTGCAGGCCTTTGGGGACACAGTGGAAGCTGGGGGTATAGTTCGTCTCACCGGTTTTACTTGAAAGTCTAGTTTGCCATTGCTCTTGGGCCAGCTATTTCTACAGTTGTGCTCCTACACCTTCCAGAGGGTAGTCCATGTGGAAATATACAACTTCAAAAGTAGGAACTTGATGGTGTCCTCTGGATGTAGCCAACTGTGGGACCTGAAGACCTAGGTCCAGGTCCCTACTGCTCTACAGACTGTGACCTATGGGACAGTGACTTACCTCTCTGTGTTTCAGTCTTCTTATAAGTAAATTTTGGGTGTTTGAATGTCGGAAACTCATGAACAAGGAGTCTAATCAAAACTAATCTGTAAATGTGTACATTTCTTGCACAATGTCTGAAAATGTGTGCGGCCTGTATTTGGTCTGAATTATACCTTATACCGCCTGAACAGTAGCAGCATGACCTAATTAAGTGTGTGTGTTTGTGCGTATTAAACAAACGTCCAATTAATTGTGTTATAGAAAAACCTGAATTTACGTGTATAGGAAATACTGTATTAGACGATTTAGCAAATAATGTCCCAAAAAAGCAATATCGCAGTCCACCTCATCTGTAGGAAAAAAAGTGGACGTGCCATGTTTTTTTCTTTAATCTCTAACAAAATTGTTATGTATTCTTTGTTAAAAATGTGAAGGCAGCTTTATTTTCTGGATTCATTTTTGAGTTTCCTGATTGCTATACCAGTTTGTGTTTGGTTGGACGCATTTCAGATTATTTCTGGAACATGGCTTGTCTGTTTTTGTAATTTGTTTCAAAGTAGATTAACCAACAAACAATCTATTTGAAACATGCTTGCATTTTAACGCTGGAATATGATCTGTGGACAAGACACCTGTTCAGACAGAAGTGATTTAAAATACACTATTTATTTCTTCGTGATTAAAACTGTTTAGTGAGTAACCCGCATACCCATTTACAGACTATTTCTAAAAATGAAACCCACTGCTAAGGAACAGACCAGAAATGCATGGTAAACGAAGCAGAGTAGTTCTTATTGGTGATAATTCATTTTGATAACTTCTTTCGGCATTTGATTCTCTAAAATGCATCAACCTCAACCTGTGTCCTTCCTACATTTTAGATGTATTTGCTTTTTTTGTGGACGCATTTTCAAGAGATCTTCTAACAACTACCAGAAATGTATTCGTTGTTTTTTTGGTAGCGCCTCATGGATTAGGAGAGCTGTAAAATGCTTCATGTTGGAAGTTTACCTCTGCATTACTGACTTTAAGGTGATAAATTAATTTCTATTGCAATCATACTGAACAGCGTGCCACCTACTGCTTTTGGTAGATGCTCTCGGGATGTAAGAGCCATCACCTGGAGGGACTGATTCAGGAAGCTTTTAGCAGGCTAAAATCACTTTCATGCTTGAAAGCAGTCCGAATGTACGCATGTGTACAATGCACATGATCGACAAAATTATCCATATATATATATAATTTACCCCGAATTACCTTGCCTCGCATAAAGTTTGCCATAAAGTTCCCCAATTAATGCAGTTTTTTAAATGTACGTAGGATAGAGTGATGTATACGAGAAAAAAATAATTGCCATTTTGAAAGAAATGTAAAGTGAACATAAATTGTGAGTTAGTAAATTGTGTATAAAACACAATCCTGGTTTAAGAAAAAAAGGAAGTGAATCCTGCTTGTATACCTTACTGTTCGACAATAAATACATTTTGCATGAGTCACAAATAAATGTATTTGAATTTCCAAAAAATAGTAACTTATACATGTTGCATTAGCATTAGTTTAAAAAGAAATGCTCTTTTTTCTCTGCAGCCCTGTAGAAACTTTACTACAATGTTCTAATCGCGAATACTTTTTCTCTTGTTGTATTCTCGATTTTGCCGTTGTCCTTTCTTATTTTGAATTTCTCTAGTTTCTCTTCACCATAGAACTTTGATTTCATCATGATGTATCCTAAGCTTCAGTGTATCCAGGCCTGACGTTTCATAAAATTATTTCTCGATGTCAGGAGTTCTCTCATTTGATGGTTATAAATACGCTCTTAATCTAAAATCGAATCTATATGAATTTAATAAACACAAATAATATTATTGTTATTAGTAGAAATAATAATACTAATATTCAGCTACATAGACATCTTAAACTAGAGTGCATGACTGATGTTTGATGAATGCATGGACTTCTCTAAAACAATGTATTCTGTAGAAGCTTGTGTCAGAGTTGCAGTAGTATGTGTAAAGCTGGAGTCAATGTGAGGAGGTTTTGTGTTCCAGGACTAGGCAGTAAAATAGAGGAGCGGAGTCATCCTCAAATATTTCGAGTCCATGTAAGTCAGGATGAAAGTGTTATTTTTTTTTTTGCATAACAGAAATTTTAATGTAGCTGGAATGCAGAGAATATCACTTTGCAATAACAAAGGAAACAGAGCAAATAAACATTTGCATCTGTCCATTTGCAATAATAAAAAATATTAAAAGCAATGTAAGTTAGAAATTAGTTTCTTAGTAAAAGTTAACCATTTTGGTTGGAAGGAACGGTATACATATAGAAAAAATGAAACATAAGTAACTGGAATTTGAAATTTGGTTATAAAATAATTTAGCTGCAAAAAGTAGGAATATTGACTTGGAAAGTAAGCAATATATCTTCTGGCTAGCATTTGTTCTTGGATAGTTATGGAATAGAGGAGCCAAAGAAAATTGTTGTTCCAAGTGTTTGTCAGTTACTGAATCTTCTGTTGGGATTGCTGGAAGAAGTTCGTGACACTTGAAAGCAGCCACACTAATGTCACATGAATGCAGTCTACTCTTTTTAATCCAGTTAGTAAAAGGATAGAAGCTTTTCCTGAAGAAAGTCCATTTTATTGTTATGTTTTTGATTAGAACTTGCACTGCTCACTTACACTCGCACTACTCAATCCAGTCTCTGGAATTTATATTCTCTATTAATTGTTTTTAACAAATTAGAAAGTAGCAGACCAGATCTCCTTGCCATTGCAATATGCCCACACCACTTTCTTGAGTGACCCCACCTTCCCAGACAACATAAGCCCAAAGATAGAACATAAAGAGACACCCTTTTCAGCCTCATTGATACACTCAAATAGGTACCATATGTCACACAACCAATATAATCTAAAGGGCACATTTGCAACCTTTTCTTCTCAAAATCACCAATAAACCAATTTTAACCACCCATGCCCCTGGACTGTACGGACCACTTTGCCATCTCTGTCTCACTGCTGAGCCTCATGCCAACAAACCAAGATGAATACAAGAATGAAGACCAGTCTTCAGATCCTTTAAAGACTTCTCCATAGACCAATTCTTGAACTTTCACAATATCAACTCCACATCCTTTGCCAACACTCTTCTAAACAACTTCAACAATTTTTGGGAAGCTATGTGGACATCTACATCCCAATTACAAAATTACAAAATGCAAGTGGAAGCCAAAGCCTTTGGTGCTCTGGGACTTACAATAGCTCGTGGACACTAACCTATCCATCTTCAGGCAGGAAAGAAAATGAAAGAAAAACAGAACTCCTGATGACCTTCGAACACTGGCGTCCATCTGTGCAAAAACTGACATCTTATCTCGTTAGCCTTAGCAAGTTACTATACCAACTCTATCAATGAAGCTACCAACTGAAGCAGAACACTGTTCAAGTCAATCAGGCACTATAACAACCTCTTGCTGAACCTGAATATTCCACATAAGTTCAATGCCATCAACCTCTTCTTCAGTGAAAAAAATACAGAAGGTACAACAGCACATGAAGCCTGCTTTATTTCTTTCCTGTAGAATCCCACAATGGTCAGCCCCCACAGCTATATCTCAATGCCTTTCTCATTCAAGGCATCTTCCTAGGAGCTCTCTTGACAGCCCAGTTCCATCCATTCTTAAAGTAAACTACACTGCTAGAACATAATGGCCTCACCACCTCCCAGCCCATCACTTCCACACTATTCATGGGCAAAATCATTGAAAAAGCAGTCTATTTTTAACTCTGCAATCACATCAGTGCTAACCATCGCTTGCACGACTACCAGTCTGGATTAAGATAATACTGCGACACAGAGATTGCTACCTTGCTCATCATAGATGATGCCCTCTTGTCTACAGATAAAGATGACACTGCCTTCTGATGATGTTGGACCCTTCAGCTGCCTTTACACAGTTAACCATTCCACCCTCATTTGCACTCTGCAATATTGATTGGGATTCACCGGCGATGCCCTTCACTAATTCCCCTTCTAACAGTCCATCTGATACAGGTTTGTTCACCTGGGCACCTTCAGGTCACAAAAGATCCCTATGAAGTTCCATACTGTTTCCTTCCATCTTCAACCTTTACATGAAGCCGCTTGGTACTCTGTCCAAGATTCAACAATCTGCTGATGGTACACAACTCTATTCGGAAGTCTCCTCCTCTTCCCACATGCAGTGCCTCAAATACTGCACACCATCCAGATCTAGATGCCCATCATTTACCTGAAGCTCAACCCAACCAAGACAGATTATCTTTTATTTAAAAAACAAAAATCAGCAAAATCTTCCTCAACAACATGGACCTTGACAGCTTGGAACCCCAACCTTCACCAAAAGCCAAGTCACTTGGATTCACCCTGGACACCAACCTCACCCTCAAGCAACACATTGCCAAAAAACACAAAGAAGTTGGCTTGGTCCCAGTCAGTCTTCTAAAGAAACTCACACTGCTACTTCCCAAAAGTGACTGCAGAACTTTTATTCAAACCCTCATAGCCTCACATCCTCACATCTGGATTGTGGTAATGCCCTACTTCATAGGCTCCCAAACTCCACACTGGCACCCCTTAAGGGTGTTGTACATGCTGCAGCATGACTCATCAAGGGCCTGAAGAAATAAGATCACATCACCCTTGTTAGAAATGGGGTTTCTGGTTGGCTAGCTTATGCACCTAAGCCAGGCAGAAGCAACCTACTCTAGTCAGGGCAAGGGAGTTACACGTCCAAGATAACCCCTGCTAACCCCTTGGTAGCTTGGCACGAGCAATCAGGCCTAACCCGGAGGCAATGTGTAAAGTGTTTGCACAACACACAAAACACACGTGACACACTATCCCCACCACAAAGGAAACACAACACCAAGTTATATGAAAATAAACTGTATTGTACACAATGCAGGTATTAGACCAAACATCACATATCAATAATATCGTGCTACCTTAGCAGTTGTCAGAACATTACACATTAGATACTCTGCAAAAGTAGCAGTAGTCACATATAACACACAGGTTATTTAGTATTCTGCAACATAAGCAGTAGTCAGGAAACACGTTATTACACCAAATCACTTGTCATAAGAATATCATAATGTAAAGAACATTATAAAACGTTAGGCAAGTCAGAAAAACATATTAGCATGTTATGCCCATAAAAAAAAGAAACATTTGCATACACATATGAAACATAAGTAACAGGTAGGGAACATATAAATCACTAAAGTCTCTAAAAAGAACTTAGGCCATATATATTGTTTTGTAGTGGTACCTGCTTTCGATGAGGGCACCTCCAGTGCCATTGGAATAAAAATGGGGTCCCCGGCGCTCCTCTGCACCAAACGGGGAAATCCCAAGAGTTCTGGGTTTGAGGGGGGCGGCACGCACCCCCTCTCTATTAATGACGGGCCCCTCCTGGGGCCTGCAATCACTGGGGGCCTCTGGGCCTCAACCGGCACTGACGAGGGGGGCCAAAGTCAGTAAACCGATTTAGGACAGGAGGGGGACGCCATGCACCCCCTCTGATTTGTACCAGGCCCCTTCTCGGACCTGCGATCTCTAGGGTCCCCCCTGGCCGTCTCCAACACGGGGGCCACAGCAATGCCCCCAAAGAATAATACTGGGGCCTGGCGGCGCGGGGAACCTCCGATGAGGTTTCCACCCCGCCCGCCTTTGAGCTGCACACGATGAGGAGGAGGGGGGCCCAGCGAGCGTCAGTCCCCCTCCAACTAGATTATCCAGGTCACGCTCCTCCGGCAGCAGGCGAATTCGCCTTGTCCCTGGGCTGCGGCGGTGAATGGCCCTAAGTCAGGGCCTTCTGGTGCCCTTGGGGCACTCCACGAAGTGAATCTCACCCTTGCTCTGTTTTTTTGCAGATGGGCTTTCTTCGGGCCCCAGGAGCACTGTAAAGTGCGATTCACTCGCGCTTTGGCCATACAGCCTCCCCTGGCTGCGGCGGTGAACACAGGACACAGCGACATTCTTTCCCAAAAGCGCTTAGGGCATCATATTAAGCATGGGTCGTGGCGGTGAATTTCCTATGGCACAATAAGCGCTCTCAAGCGCTGAAGAAATAAAGGTGAATCGCTTTTCCAAAGCGCTAGTTCTTTAAGAAAAAGAGGAGAGCACTCTCCTGGAACTTCTGGTTCAAGTACTGAAGCACTCCTCGTGCTTCCCATGGTTACAGGACTCAGGGGCCACAGAACCCTGCCCATGGGGTACAAAGCTCAGGAAAAAGGCCCACAGGGGAAAGGGCCCAGCAAAAGGCCAGCGCAAAGAGGATGCAAGCAAGTGGCAGTTCCTTACAGTGACCAAGCAGGTCACAGGTCAGCACAGCAGCTGCAGTCAAAGGCAGTTCCTGGTGAGTCCTTCCAACCTTCTGTATCCAGTTCCAAAATGTCTCCAAAGTGTGGAGAAAACTCACCTGTACTTATACTCAGTTTTTACAGTGTTTTACAAGGGAAGGGGAGAGGAGGTTAGAACCAGTTACAACTGGTTTTTGATGTGCCCCTTCTCTCCCCCAGCACAGGCTCCAAACATCAGTTGGGGGTAAACTACCCTATTGTGTGAGGCCAGGGCACAGCCTTTACAAATGTAGGTGTGCCCCGCCTCTCCCTTCTTTCAGCCCAGGAAGGCTATTCAGTATGCAGATGCAACTCTGTGACACCCCCACCCTCCCTGTGTACAGGCTGTCTGAAAAGTATGCACAAAGCCCAACTGTCACTCTGCCCAGACGTGGATTGGAGTCAAGCTGTAAAACACCAGAGTCATAAGCACAGAGAAATGCTCACTTTCTAGAAGTGGCATTTTTGTAATAGTAATAAAAAATACACCTACACGATTACAACCATACCAAATATGCCTACGCTACCCCTCTTAAATCAGACAATACCCCATACATACGCAGCAGGGCATTTCTAATGCAATCCTATAAGAAGGAAGCACTCACAGCAGTGAGACACCAAGTTAGGCTGTTTGTCACTATCAGGACAGGCCACTCATCCTGGCACATGTCCTGCCTTCTACATACATAGCACCCTGCCCATAGGACCAGCTAGGGCCTACCTTAGGGGTGACTTACATGTAGTAAAAGGGGAGTTCTGGACCTGGCAAGTAAATTTAGATGCCAGGTCCCCTGGCAGAAAACTGTGCACACAGGCCCTGCGCTAGCAAGCCTGAGACAGGTTTGAAGGCTACTTCAGTGGGTGGCGCAAGCAGCACTGCTGGCCCACTAGTAGCATTTAACTCACAGGCCCTGGGTATAGAGATACCACTGTACACAGGACTTATAGTTAAATTAAATATGCCTATTAGGTATAAGCCAATTATACCAACTTTAGATGGGAAAGCACCTGCACTTTAGCACTGAGCAGCAGTGATAAAGTGCTCAGAGTCCTAGAGCCCACAGCGAGAGGTCAGAAAAAATAGGAGGAATTAGGCAAAAAGTCAGGGGGTGAACCCACCACAAGGGCCAGGTCCAACAACCCCCAACCTGATTGAACTCCTTTCGCTCCCCCTGTAGGCCTGCACCATGTTCAAAAGCAGATGCATCATTTACAAAGTCCTCATGACCAGCACAGTTGCTTAGTGGCCAAACAACCTTCCCATCAATAAAGGTTCTCAGGATACCCGCTGCCAGGACACTGTCAGACTGCAGACTAAGTGTAACAGGAAACAAGACAGCAGGCCGTTTCCATCTATGCAACCGTGATCTGGAACAACATCTCCATTTCCATCTGGACCACCCCAATGCTGCTCTTATTTAGGAAAGAGATGATGACTCATTTCTTCGAAAAACACTATATAGCAATGCATTAACCGTCCACAACCCAGCTCCTCTGCTATTACTTGTTGAATTTATGCTTGTCTTTATGTACATTACTCTGCAGCATTTTGGCTAGATTTGCACTATAGAATACCACATAATACATTCACATTTATTTTTCTTGAATTAATAGGAAAAGAGCTGCAGCTGGATCTTGGTGAGACATGTAATGGTCAAGAGTCCATCAAGACACTAAGACGTTGTGATTGCTTAAAGTTCCCCTGCTAGGTGAACAGATGGGGAATGGTGAAGCAGGTGGCAGAGGAAGCCAAGCTTATTGTGCCCTTCTTTCCAAGCCCCTATCTTTCTACTGATTGTGGTCC
Organism: Pleurodeles waltl; assembly: GCF_031143425.1. Taxonomy (NCBI): domain Eukaryota; kingdom Metazoa; phylum Chordata; class Amphibia; order Caudata; family Salamandridae; genus Pleurodeles; species Pleurodeles waltl. The sequence continues at coordinate 1,324,646,677 of NC_090446.1, read as the reverse complement.
ACTCAACATTTTGTCCTCTGGGCGATATCCCTACGGGTATCAGTGATGGGGTATGGGATCCTCCAGTACCTTCAGCTGTGACTCCTCTTTCACCCCAAAATGGAAACCTTTGTCGCTATATGGGCCCTCCTCAACTGAGCCCTGCAGGGGTTACTATACTCTGTAGCACTTCTTCTTTAGACATTTGTTCAAGAGTTGGAGGAGTTTACTACTGTGGCTCGATTGTTGAAATGGTCCACAAAGGTTACATCGCAGATGTTCTCTGTGTTCCTCTGGATTCAAGAATATGACTAACATCTTGGTTGATTGGTTCTCTCAAGGAAGCAGCTGTGTTGAAGGAAATTTCATAGGTACCATTAAAAAGGTGATCATTGCAGTACTCCTGGTGAGTAGGGCCCAAAATGTAGTCAGAACTCATTCTAGCTTCTAAGCATGGAGGTTCATTTCACCCAAGAGTGAAATCTTTCAAGAGGAATCCTATGTTTCAGATGGTGTCTTTAAAGGTGATCATACCTGTCCCTGCACCAGGTGATTTCTGACTTTCATTGTTCAGGAGGAGTTTCATTTCCATGTGTCAACCCAACAAAAGGCCTGAGAGATTCCTGAGAATTTCAATTTCTTTTAGGTAATTCTGCATGGAGTTCTAAAAAGAGGTGTTATTTCCTTTCATGCATCTTCTGCATGTGGGACAAGCTTAGGAATGTTTGTTCATGGACAGTGGGTGGTTCGAGTTACTTCCCTTCCCTTGGCTGTCTCACATAGCTATGATCTGCTGTGTGTTTCAGGTTTTGGCTAGATTATGAAGTCAAAGAAGTCCAACCTGGTTCTTTGACATGATAGGGAAATCATTGGAACTGTGTTTGAGCTCTCTGCTGGTCCCATATTGCTTTCAACTGGCAGGGATGTCAAGCAACACATTCACCTGAGGACTCTTCTGGGTCCATTAATGGCTGTGCTCTCAGGAGAATATAGCAGCATGAATCATTGCTTTGACTTGGGCCAGTTTGCACCTAAAGCTGAAGGTCTGACTGGTGTCAGGACTATGATCTAATCCTCTTGTCACTCCTTCCTTGAGGATGCCTCTCCTATGGAGATGTAGGCTCATCTCTACTGGGCCTTTTTCCTCAACTTCCCCTGGTCCTGATGACAGACAAAAGCAGCACTGGGGACTGATATGGTGAGGGAGACTGATAGTCTTCAATTTGTAGGGAACTGGAGGAAGTTTAGATAGTAGTAAAGTCTATTTCTACGCAGTTCCAATGGAAAAACCTGTTGGGTCAGACAGAAAACCAGTTGGCAAAGTCATACATCAACAAACATAGGCACTCATTACAACCCTGGCGGTAAATGCTGCCTACCGCCGTGCTGATGGCCGCCAACATAACGTGACTGCGGCGGTATTCCGCCACGGGTATTATGACCCACACTGAGAATTCCGCCACTATACAGACACCCACACAAGTCCGCCACACCAAAGGTCAGTGATAAACTGGCGATAGCAAAACCCACACCGTTACGCCAACAGGAATACGCCCACGTATCACGACCCACGAATCCCCGCAGCAGTCTTTCAATTGCGGTAAACCATTGGCAGTACACACCGCCGCGCTCAAGATACACACACACTTACAAAACCACACCACATTGGACAATTCAAACTACACACACCTGACACACATACACATACCACACCCACACACTCACACCGCTATAAAACACACACCCACATTACCCATAACCCCTTACAGCGAAAAAATAGACATCAGGCAGAGACAGACAAGCCAGGAGCACCAACTCAATCAGAGCCACAGAACACCATCACCCATACACTATTCACGCACATCACAGCATACACCCCAATACATCACCCCACACGTCCTCACACATATCATGCACACCACATCCATGGCACCCCAAAGACACCCCAGGTTTTCTGAGGAGAAGCTAAGGGTCATGGTGGAGGAACTCATCCGGGTAGAGCCACAGCTATTCGGACAGCAGGTGCAGCAAGGAAGGAAGATGGAGCTATGACATGACAGAGAATTGTGGATAGGGTTAACGCCGTGGGACAGCACCCAAGAACCAGGGATGACATCAGGAAGAGGTGGAATGACCTACGCGGGAAGGTGCGTTCTGTGGTTGCAAGACACCAGGTAGCAGTACAGAGGACTGGCGGTGGACCCCTACCTCCTCCCCCACAACTAACAACATGGGAGAAGCAAGTCTTGGCGCTCATGCATCCTGAGGGCCTCGCAGGAGTAGCAGGAGGACTAAATTCTTGTAAGTCAAATCTTAACTACTTTATCCCCTCACCCTACCTGCATGCCATCACAAACTCCTACCCCTACCCTCACCCCATCACTCCACCGCCTCACATATACTCCACTAACACAACCCGCCCATTCCAATACCAAGCCCTGCATGCAACAACAATGCATGGACACCCATCACAGACCTGTATGGACACCCATCACCCCAGCATTCTCAGTAGAGAGACTTACCCAGCCCACAAAATCACCACTCACACAAGGCCAAATTGACAGGGAAATCATAATCATACAGGGAAAGACACCCATGCACAATATGGCGCATGCAGACACATTAACAATCCATTTGAGTTCCCACAGGACCCATACTCCACGTCACCGGGGAGGAGGTGCCAGCCACATCCAGTTACCCACCTGAAGAGGCCCACAGTGACCACAGCAGCGCTACACACCTGGATCAGGATAACCAACCTGGCCCATATGGAACCTCCGGACAGTCGGTTCCCCTGCCACAGTCCCAACCCACCACAGAGCCTCCCCCCTCAGGTAACACCAGCACAGCACCCACCCAGCGGGCCCATGCCACTGTCCCCAGGACACGTCAATCAGCAGTGTGTCCACCACTACAAGGACCCCAGGCAACCCCACAAACCAAAGACAATCAGGGACCTGGGGTCAGTGGCAGTGGGCACGCGGTTCAGGGGACAGAGGCACAGGACAACAGGGAAGCTGGGTGGACTGCTGTGCAACAGGGGAAGGACAGGCCCAGGGAACCGACTCTCCACGAGGCACTCTCCAACATCCTGGGGGCATACCCAGATGATGGGCCAGATACTGGCCAAGTTGCAGGAGACACAGCGGATGCAGGTGGGACAGTACCTGGGGATGAGGGAGGACCAAACAAAAATATACACCATCCTGGTCACCATTGCAGGGGTGCTGGCTGACATGGGCAAGGCCATGAGGATGCAGTGGCACAACAACGGGTGCCTGACACTAGCCAAACCGAGGAACAGCCTTCCACCTCCGCCGGCGCTAGTGGACAGGAGGCCCCACCAGAGGACCAACAGCCCACTAGCGCCACACCCCCTGCAGAAGGAGAACCACCCCGCAAACGGTCCCTGCGATCCAGGCAGAAGCCAGAGAACATTGCCAAGACCCCTGCCAGGAAATAAGACTCTCCTGATTGTCACCCTTGTATCCCACTCTGTTACCCTGTCCACCTTGAACTGCCATTGCTCCACTTCCTATGCCCCCTTGGACAATGCACCTGTGATACCAAGAGACTGTACTCTACCCTGGAATTTCCTCCACCATCACCACAGCCCCTTGCACATCCCCCTATACTTATGAACACCTAAATAAACATCCTTGTAACAAATACCAATCTGGAGTCTGTCTAATGATTCACAAATTATTAGTACAGCATTATCAAAGCATTGCAACTCAAATGTACAGTGAAATATACTTTAGGATGACCTTTGGTGGGCAGCAGTACACAAGGCAGGATCCAGATTGGGGCACAGACATCTGAAAATAGAGATTCCAAAGGGAACATTCAGTGGCCATAGACATAGGGAAAGAGGCTGCCTTGTATAATGTCCAACAGTTAACTGAAATGTAAAGTGGAGTTACAGTGTCTTACCTGTGTGTCAGTGGAAGAACTGCTGTATTATATTGGTTCTGTTGTCCACATCTTCTTCCTCTGCCTCCTCTTCCTCACTGTCCACAGGCTCCACCGCTGCCACAAGACCATCTCCAGGCACATCCTCCTGCAGAAAAGGCACTTGGCGTCTCAAGGCCAGGTTGTGCAACATGCAACGATGATCTGGCACACCTTCTTGGGTGAACAGTGCAGGGAGCCACCTGCCAGATGGAGGCACCGGAACCTGGCCTTCTGGAGGCCGAAGTTCCTTTCAATGATCCTCCTTGTACGCCCATGTGCCTCATTGTAACGTTCCTCTGCCCTTGTCCTGGCATTTCTCACTGGGGTCAGTAGCTATGAGAGGTTGGGGTAACCACAGTCACCTGCAAATATCAAGGGATACCTGTTAACCACACACTCACCCTTAGGGACAACCCCATACCCCATTTCATACTGGGTGGGGACCTTTGGCTCACCTATCAGCCACACCCGGTGCCTCTGGAGTTGGCCCATCACATATGGGATGCTGCTATGCCTCAAGATAAAGGCATCATGCACAGAGCCAGGGTATTTGGCATTCACATGGGAGATGTACTGGCCCGCCAAACACACCATCTGCACATTCATCGAGTGATAGCTTTTTCTATTCCTGTTAACCTGTTCATTTCTCATGGGGGGACAAATGCCACATATGTACCATCAATGGCACCAATGATGTTGGGGTTATGTCCCAGGGCATACAAGTCAGCTTTCACTGTGGACAATTCTTCGACCTGGGGGAACACGATGTAGCTGTGCATGTGTTTCAGCAGGGTAGACAACACTCTGGTCAATACATTAGAGAACATTGGCTGAGACATCCCTGATGCCATGGCCACTGTTGTTTGGAAGGAACCACTTGCCAGGAAATGGAGCACTGACAGGACCTGCACTAGAGGGGGGATTCCTGTGGGCTGGCGATAGCTGACATCAGGTCTGGCTCCAATTGGACACACAGTTCTTGGACTGTGGCACAATCAAGTCTGTAGGTAATGATAATGTGTCTGTCCTCCATAGTCACAAGGTCTGCCAGGGGTCTGTACACTGGAGGATGCCGCCATCTCATATTCTGCCTCAGCGGTTGAAGCCTATGGTAAAGAACGGTGAGCAGAGGATCATATTCCAACATCTATTGCACTAATGTTGATTTATTTACTTTACATAAAAAGTATGTGAACTCAAGAGTCAGTTGATGTGCCAATGTCTGCTGTGATGCAGTTAGGTGCCATGCCCTGTGCCCCCCTGAAATGGTGGCTGCCTGACCTGTGAGGAGGGACAAGTGGAAATTAGGTTATTGCGCTGGCTTTGTGCGCCGTCGCGGTAGCCGGTCGATGACTGCGGCGCAACTTCGCATCGGGTATCATTGGGCCCTGTGGGTTCCAGGAGCCAATGGCAGTGTACGCCGGCGGTGACGGTACGCACCGCCGCGGGCGTGACCGCCATTTTCTATCTGTTCACTCACTTGCTACCTGACCTTCAACAGGAGAGGACCTACACTGTGAACATGATGCATGGGCCATGAATGTATGGAGTGCTGTGTATGTAAGCCACATGTTGGGGGTGCCTAGGTGTGCTGGCCAGAGTGCAGCATGTAAGGTGGTCAATGTATGTGCATCAGGGGGTGGGTGGGAACTGGTGGGCAATGAGTCTGATGGTCCGGATGGGTGAATAATTCCTTTTTCTGCTGTCTTTTCCCTCCAGGTCAGCGCCCACCAGAAGGAGGGTATTTGGCATGCCGTCGCCAAGGAGGTGCAGACCCTGGGGGTATTTGACAGTGGGAGTACCCACTGCCGCAAGAGATGGGAGGACCTGCGCCTCTGGGCAAAGAAGATGGTGGGGCCCAGCTGGGGCTGGCCTCCCAACGAGGAAGGGGTGCCCGTCGCACCATGACCCCCCTGATGTTCCGCATCCTGGCGGTGGCCTATCCAGAGTTGGATGGGCGCTTGAAGGCATCACACCAGCCACGAGGGGGTGAGTACAGATTCTGAAAGCTGACTTTGCGCGCATTAGGAGAGACCTGGGTGGGGGATGTGGGCTGTAGGTGCCCCTAGGCCAGGGCGAACATGGCAGGGTAGGTCCCTTGTTTGGCAGGCTCTGGAGCACTCCTAACCCAATAGTGTAAGTGGGCATCTACTACCTGGCAGGGTCCTGTGGGTTTCTGGTGTGCAGATACTGGCGTTAGGCATTGTACCCCATGGGCTGGTGACTGTCTTAGTAAATGGTTGGGCATGGCCTAGTGCATAGGGCTACTCCCTGTGTGTTGTGTACACCAACGATAGTGGTGTTGCTGGCCTTGACCAAGTGTTTCTCTGTCTCTTCCCCCCCTTTTTGTTTTGTCAACTTGTCCTTATGTGCATTAGCATCATCTGGCGGTGGAGCAGAGGCACAAGCGACAGAGGGAGCTGCATCACACATGGGCCTGGAGGCCGAATCCACTGAGGGTGAGTGCACCAGTGGGACAGAGGGCAAGGGGAGCACCACGACGGGGACAGGAGGGGAGACCACAGACAGCGACTCCTCCTCTGATGGAAGCTCCATGGCGGTGGCGGACACCTCTGTGCCCACCCCGACAACAGGTACAGCCGCCACGCCACTTCCAGCACCGCCCTCCCAGCAGCCCCTCAGCGTGATTCCCGTGCCTGCTCACCCAGGAGGGTAGGCATCACCTTCGCCCCAGGCACCTCAGGCCCTGCCCCAGTCAGCCCTGCTGCCCTCAGTGAGGAGGCTATTGACCTCCCGAGATCGCTCACTGCTGGGCAGTCAACAATACTGAATGCCATCTAGGTTGTCGAGAGGCGTTTGCAACAAACAAATACATACCTGGAGGGCATTCACTCTGGCGTGGCAGCCCAACAGAGAGCATTTCAGGCTCTGGCCTCAGCAGTGATGGCAGCAATTGTCCCTGTGTCTAGCCTCCCCCCTCCAATTTCCTCTACCCAAACCCAATCCCCTCAACCCCAGCCTATCCCAAGCACAACTTCAGACCAGCATTCACCCAAATACCACACAAAAGTGGCTCAGGCAAACATAAGCACCACACTTCATCTCTCAGGCACTCACACAAGCACCATACCCATGCAAACAAACCAACATCCACCACCTCCACTGTGTCCCCCTCCTCCTCTTCGTCCACCTCCCTACCAGTAGCGTCTACACTCACACCTGCATGCACTACATCTTCATCCACTACCTCCATCAACAGCATGCCCATTACAACTCGCCCCTCATGAGTAGTCACCACCCCCACAACCATGCACACATCCCCTGTGTCCTCTCCCATTGTGTCTGTGACCCCTCCTCCCAAAGTACAAAAACGCAAGCACCCACCCACCCAACAGCCATTCACCTCACGACAGCATCCAGCCCATGCACCTTCACCCAAACTCAGCAGACAGACACCTCCTACACTCCCAAATCCTCTCATTCTTCCCGTCCCAGTGTGTCTAAAAATATTTTCCTGCCAAACATTGACCTGTTCCCTACCCTCCCCCGTCCTTTCCCTCAGGCCAGGGTGTCCAGATCCCAGGCCAGCACCTCAGCCACCAAGTCGGCATCCGCTGTGGTACCTGCAACTCCCAGAGGATCAAAGGGGGCACCCGTCAGGCCATGCAGTGTGCCACCAACCCCTGCAAAGGACCAAACCATTCCACCACCTGCCAAGGTGAAGAAGGGGACAGCATGCAGCAAGGGCAAGGAGCACGACCCACCCAGCAAGGCCTCCTCCAAAACTCCAGCTGCCAGAGCCAAGGTCCGAGCAGCACTTGCCAAGGTGAGGAAGGGGCAGAAAAGCCAAGCCAAGGCACTTCAGGCCTCGGAGGCTCCAGGTGAGGGCCTAGTGGCCACCATCAGAACCGACAGCCCCACCACCTGTAGCTTGGCCAGCACCACCAGCATGCCCACCGCAAGCACCGCCACCTGCACCGCCGCTGCCACCACTACTGTCAGCAGCAGCATCCCCTGTAGAGAGCCATCCGAGGCTGCAGGATATGGGCTGGTCCCTCCTTCCACCACTGGCAGCACCGGCATCTGCACCACGGGCAGCACCGCCAGCATCCCCGCCGCAAGCACTGCCATCTGCACCGCTGACAGTAGGACCACTAGCAGCAGCAGCAGTAGCAGCAGCAGCCCCAGTGTGCGTCCGTCCGAGGCTGCTGGAGCCTCCCACCACCACCGGAAGCACCCCGACCAGCACTGGCAATACCATCAGGAGGCAATAGCCTCCTCACTGAGGGCAGCAGGGCTGACTGGGGCAGGGCCTGAGGTGCCTGACCCACAGGATGGAGACTGGCCCTGCCTCCATGAAGTATCATCCTACCTCGTCCCTGCAAATCTTGTGCCTCAGACACCCAGGTGAGGGAATGTGAACTGCCACACCCCAAGTGCTGCATCACTGGGCACAAAGCCCCCTCCAGAACAAGCGGAGATATGCATCCTCTCACCCTATCCTTTGCTGGATGAAGCACACTGGGCACAAAGCCCCCTCCAGAACCAGTGGAGATATGCATCCACTCACCCTATCTTTGGCAGGCTGAAGCATGCTGGGCACAAAGCCCCCTCCAGAACCAGTGGAGAAGCCATCCACTTGAGAGAGTGTGGCTTTGCACTCTCCAGGACCTAGCAGTGGGCATGGAGCCCCCTCGAGGAGCAGTGGCGTTGTTCCATCTTCCGACTGAGATGCCCCACCCCCTTTCCCATCCCCCTGAGGTGCCTGTGTGTTTTCGACCTGATGCCCCTGCAGTGTTATCTCTGTATTGAGGCAGGAGTCAAGTGTGGGATTGGCCCATTATTTTTGGCCCAGTGGGCCACGGACATTTGCAAAGGACAATGTACGGCCTTCTGTACATATTGTAAATATTTGTGTATTCTGTTTTTCTATTTGTTACGTGTATCTGCCCATTTCTAATATATCACTGATTTCACTCAATTCCTTTTGTCGTTGCGTTCTTCCAGGTGGTTACAGGGTGTAAGTGTAATGTTGTTGCATGTGTTTGTGTGTATGGTGTTGTGGGGGTGGGGGTGTTGCGTGTTGCGTGTGTGTCACACTCTTTTTCCTTTCCCCCCTCCCCTGTGTGATAGGTGCAGTACTCACTGTGGTCGTCGCCACCGCCTTTGATGTTCCTCGTGTATGAGGAGGTAGACCATCATGTGCAGGACCTGTAACTCAGCTCTATGGTGTCCTGATTCTTCGTTGAGTGTCGTGAGGTGAGTGGTTTCCCTTCTGTGTTCTGTTTCTGCTGTGCTTTTGATGGCGTTGGTAGCGCCCCGGAAAAGCTGGCGGATTGGCGGGTTGTAATGGGGTGGGTGGTACATTGACTTCCGCCTGTCTGTTGGCGGTGACCGCCGTGGTGTTTGTTGCCACTGCCGTGGCGGTCGGAGTGTTAAAGTGGCTGTCTGTGTTGGCGGTTTCTGCCGTGGTCGTGATCCAATTTTTATTTACCGGCGGCCTGTTGGCGGTATTACTGCCGCTTTAACACCAACCGCCAGGCTTGTAATGAGGGCCAAAGTCTCCCTCGCTGACTTTCTGCTGCCAAATTCTCTGCTTTTTTAGCTATTTTTAAAGTTGTGGTTTCATATCAGAATGCATCATAATAACAGTACAATAGGAAAGAAGACTTGAAATGCCTATTCATCATTAATCATTCAGTTTACCAAATTCTTAAGAACAGCTTTAGATTTAGTTAATAAAATAGCCTCTAGGTATGGTTATACTAAAAATAGTACCTCGATTCAAGCTTCTTACTTTCTGAGCTGAGGAAATATGTCGGCTGATGAGTCATTTTCCATCTGCGATGGACCACTCGAGGGCTGTAAGTTTTTCCGGGGCTCAAGAGACAATTGCAAGTTCAATGGATAGACATGTTTGCCTCCAGCCAAGACTTTTTGCTCCTGGCCTTTTGCATGAGGGCGAATGGGACTTGGGCTTGAGGGGTTGATACGTTATTCTTTCTGTACATGACATTTGACATTTGCCTTTCCCCATTTTCATATCCTTCCCACGTTGTACACAACAGAAGGGAATTGTTCTCTGTCATTCTGTAGCTACTTTCTAGCCTTGCAGCTCTTGATTTGTTCTTCTTTGGCTGATGGCAGTCGCGCATTAAGGGCAACTTACTCTGTCCACATTGCCACTCCAGTGGCCTGTCTAGTCCATTACTCAGTTTTTCTGATTGTGGCTGACAGTCTGAACAGGAAACTGACCTTTAGGCCTGTAGAAATGGGATTTGACGATGGAGGTGGAAAGGGCAGGTATCTTGGCTACCTTCTACAATGCAGGCACATATGCAAAACTGAAAGGCTTTATGCTCTTGGTGTGAGGCTGACAGACTTTCTTCCTTTGATTGTGGCACTTAATGCATATTGAATTGTATTAGTGATGGGTTTGAGTTGGGTGTGGCCATATCTTCACTGTGTGCCCAGCTGGCTCTCATCAGGTTGTTTAGAGAGCCTTGGGGATCTTATCTATGAAGAGCTTCATGTGTACTGAGCTAGCCTACCACAATGTTACTGGAAACTTACTCTGGTACTTTGGGGTTGGATGAATGCTCCTTTTGAACTCTTGGAAGAGGGTAATCATAGTTCTTTTTTTAATGGTACGGTGACCTTTCTGGTTGCCAATACTTCAATTCAAAGCCCTTAGAGCTCAAGGCTGTTATTTGTTAGGAGCCATGATTACATTTTTTCCACAGTGGTTGGTGCTGGGACCTTCTCCAATGTCCTGGTGTGAGGTAACGTCCTGTTCTCAACTTTCACAGGATGTAATTTTCCCCAAAATGGCTAGTGAGTATCCTGGCATCTGTGGCAGTACTTTCCTTTCATGGATGTGAGTCAAGTAGTGAGTGTATTGGGCTCGTACAGAAGCATTCCATGAGACGGATAGTAACTTGTGTTCTGTGAGCTAGATCGCATGGGCGAATATGTTTCTGATATGTGGCTCGATACAACATTTTCTAGCTTTGAGTTAAGAATTTTAGATTCTATAAAGGACACGGAGGTGAGGATTATGCTTCTCAGTCTTTACTACTCAAAAAAACAGCAGCCAATAAAAAAACAATAAACACTTAGGCCCATATTTATACTTTTTTAGTGCAGCATTTGCACCGCTTTTGGACGCAAAAGCAGCACAAACTTACAAAATACAACTGTATTTTGTAAGTTTGCACCGCTTTCGCATCTAAAAATGACACAAATGCAGCTCTAAAAAAGTATAAATATGGGCCTTAATGAGGCTTTGAACCCTGCCTCCCATAACCATCAACCACCAATAGCAGTCCAACATAGTCTATAAACTGGAGAGGCACCATCTGACTTCCTCTTTCTTTGAATACAAGCTATACAATTCAGTGCCCAAGTCCAGAAACAGTCTCCTGACCGAAAAGAACATCAACCAAAGATTCATGCTTGCCAAAACGGAAAAACGGATGAACCACCAAAACTTCACCCTTGTTTGGAATCAGATTCTGAAAGAAAAAACAATATATGAGACTCAAGTATATTACAAGGGTGTGGAAAATACTTACTTCACAATGCAAATTGTGTAAATAACATTTTATTTTATTTTATTTACTGGGTGGGATAATCCTCGCCTCCATGTCCATAATAGAATCTAAAACTCTTAACGCAAAGCTAGAAAATGTTGTATTCTATGTCAAGACCGGAGGCTCCAGTTATGCTGGCTCAAAGCTGATCCACCACCAAATTAGAAACATGCACTACTGGTTTACAATAAAACATTTTAAACATGGAGTCACTGGACCAGTTGGCAGCTCTAACAATATTTTCTAACCTATAACCCAAAAGAAAAGCTTTTGACGCCATGGCATCTCTGGTGGAATGGGCCCCATATAAAGACATGTCAATGCCTGCTTCTGACATCACCCAACGAACCCAGCAGGCCAAAGTAGCCGCTGACACCGGTCTGAAATGTTTTTGAATGAATATAAGAAGAGGACCCAGCAGATCCGCTCTGCAACTCGCAGTGCGTTCTTCATAAACTTTTAAAAACTTGACCACACTAAGATTCACATTATGAGGAAAACCTGGATAATCCACAGAAGCAGACATGCATTTTGTACGTTTACAAATAAGAAACAAAACTCCAGAAGGAAAAAACAGTCTTCCTGCTAGATCTAAAGCATTCACATTAGAAACCCTGCGACATGATATTAAACAGAGCAACATGGTCAATTTTGCTGATAATTGTTTCATGGATAACAAATGATTATCAGGCCAATTATTCAAAAAAGATAATACAACATTCACATCCCACAGTTGTGAATAACGTTGTTTGGGTGGATTCACCACCCTAATACCTTTATGCAATTTACATACCAAGGGATGTTGACCAACAGGGTTATTGTTTATCCATGAGTGTCTGGCCAAAATAGCCGATCTAAAGTTATTTACCGACCTGTAAAACATTCCTGTTTCAGCACATTCAGACAGAAAATTTATAATGTCTTTGACCTCGGATCCCACAGGATCCACTTCCCTTCGAAGTCACCAACCCACCCACTTTTCCCATGCCAAAGAGTATCTTTTGTGGGTGGACGGAGACCAAGCTTGTCATATAAATGAGGAAGCCGAAGACGAAAGGCCTTGCACTTGAGAATGTCTCCTGATATCTTCCAGGCCGTAAGAGACAGTTCCCCCGATAGTAGAAGAGGATGAGGTGATCCTTCTGGATCCAGAAGGAGCTGAGGAAAAATCGGTAGCTGCAGAGGGAGAGCAATCGAGAGTTCCAGCAGGGATGGGAACCATGGTGGACTCCTCCAAAACGGGCTGATGAGAATTGCAGACGCTGCTTGAGGATGCAAGAGCGTCGCTACCCGTGGGATCATGGCAAACGGGGGAAAAACATAATTCATCTGAGTTGACCAATGCTGAAGAAAAGCGTCCATCGCAAGAGCCAACGAATCCGGTCTCCAGCTGAAACATTTTTTAATCTGAAAATTGAGACGAGATGCAAACATGTCCACCTGACATGGGTCCATGAAAACCATGAACTTCTGAAACACAGAGGGAATAATTTTCCAATCGCTGGAATCCTTCTAAATCTGCCAATTTTGGAGTTCCGATCTGCCACTAGGTTGTTTTTGCCTGGGAGGAATTCCGCTATCACCATGATCTTTCGATCCAGACACGGATTCCAAACCTCCCTGGCAATATTCGCTAACAGGTGAGACCTGGGACCCCCCAAGAGGTTGATTTATCTCACTGCAGACACATTGTCCATTTTCAGGAGAATGCAACAATTGCTCCTGAGAGGGAGAGCTATCTGATGGCAAAAGAACCCGCTAAGAGTTCCAGACAATTGATGTGGAGTCACAGTTCCTCTGAGGATCAACGACCTCCTGCTGAAAAAGGACCAAATCTCGCTTCCCAGCCCCAACGACTTGCATCAGACTCTATCACCACCTCGGATGATTCTCCAAAAAAGGCTCTGCCGTTCCAGGCCGCAATGTGAGAGAGCCACCATTGAAGTTCTTCTCGGGCTTCTACTGAGAGCGGAACCAGATGGTCGTACGAGAAACCCTGTTGCAGGAAGTAGATTTTTAGGCTCTGCAAGGCCCTGTAATGAAGAGGGCCCGGGAAGACAGCCTGAATTGATGAAGCCAAAAGGCCAACAATCCGTGCCATGGACCTCAAAGATACCATCTGTTTCGATAATGACATTCTCAACTTCCTCTTGATCGACTTCATTTTCTGAGAAGAAGGTAACAGTTGAGCTTTTACTGAATCCACCTGAAAAACTAAGAATTCCATTTTCTGAGACAGAATCATGGAAGATTCCTTGTGATTGATCACAAAGCCCAGTTCCTGGAGAAGAGAAACCACCCAATGTAAGTGAGTCAGTAACAGGGATTGATCCTGTCCCATGATTAGAATGTCATCTATATAGATTATCAGGCGAATGCCTCTCCTGCAAAGGTATACCACCACTGGTTTCAATAGTTTGGTGAACACCCAAGGAGCTGAAGACAGACCGAAGGGGAGCATCAGATATTTGTACCAACTGTCTCTCCATCGAAATTGAAGAAATCGTCAGTGAGAAGGAGCTATGGGAACCAATAAGTAAGCGTCTTTGAGATCCAGACGAACCATCCAGTCTTCCTCTTGAAGAAGACCTCACAACAGATGAATGCTCTCCATCTTGAAATGGCAGTAGACTACAAATGAGTTGAAATTTCTGAGGTTGAGGACTAACCTCTGCCCACCACCTTTATTTGCACCAAAAAGATGTTGCTGCAAAAACGCCTCGGTGATGGGAAGTTAAAGTAATAGCTTTCTTTGCTAGCAACTCCTGAATTTCGCCATCTATAAAGGTTTTGTCTAGTTTGGAAAAAAGGATACGAAGAGGAAGGGCTTGTTGGCGAGGGACGGCTGAAAGTTCTATGGAATACCCTTGTTCTGTATTTAGAACCCATGTGTCTGAAGAAATGGATGCCCATTTTTGAAAGAAATATTTCAGTCTGCCTCCTAAAGGAATAGAAGGAAAAGGAACGATTATTACCTGTGGGGGTGTTATGGCTCTGTAACCTCTTCCAGCCCCTGTATTGCTGTGGTTGCGTGCTCCTCTATATCTGGAGGGATAGAAGCCTGCTTGTGAAGAGTCTTGGGTATAACCCCTGCGTCATGAAAAATGTCCTCTTGCAGGACCTTGCTGGAAGCCTCGGACGGTCGAGCGGCCTCGAAATCATCTGGCCCTTCCAAAAAGGGGATTGAACATTCCATTAAGAGAGGACTGAGATTTGTCTAAGGACGTGAAGTTGTTGCCGAATTTTGCAATGTCTTTCACAAATTTGTCCCCAAAAATCTGTCCCTCTGCTAGAGGACCTGCTTCAGTCGAAGCCAGATCTGCCAATTGTGGATCAATGTATAATAAGACAGACTTTCTTCACTCTGGCGCTAAAGCACAATTCGCGTTTCCCAAAAAACAAATGGCTCGCTGAGTCCACCCAGCCAGAACCTCCGGATGGATAGCTGCCCCAGTCTTCTGAGCCTGGAGAGCTAGTTCCAGGATTTTTGCAAGGGGTCCTGAAACATCTAGCAGTTTGTCTTTACAAGCCTTGAGGGCCCTGTCTATTCCTTTCTTTGGATCCTTATTATATTTCTTAAGGAAAGTCACCATCGTATTATCGATCTTGGGGGTGACTGCAGTTGTATGGGGCAGATCTAGGCAAGGGCACTCAGATCTCAGTCTGGACCTCACCTCCTTTTCAAACCCTTTCAGAATATGTAACTGCATATAGTCTGCCACAGAAGGGGCTGGAGCCCAATCTGAAGATCTGGGGTGAATAATATCAGAAGGCTCAAAAGTAAAAGGAGAAAAGGAAGAGGAAAGTTTACACTTCTTGTTGCGTTTTTTAGTTTGTAAGGACTCGTGTGAAGAAGAAGAATCAGAGTCAGAAGCCGCAGTAGGCAAAGCTATAGGAGTATGAGGGTCTGAAGGAGAAGGTAGGGAAATGTTGGCCAACTTGCTCATGTGAGGCCAAAGTTGTTCAGTAGAAGGGACAGACGGAGATGCGGTATCTCCAGAAGGAAGAGAAGAAGAAGGACCAGCCAAGTCATCAATTCTTTTAGACAAGGGTTGTAGGGCAGAGGTAATCACTTTATCTATGGATTTCTGTATTGAAGAGTCAATAACTTGTTCAAAACAGGAGTCAAAATAGTAATCTTCATCCTCATATGGGCCATACATCTCCAAGCCCTGCTCATAATACTCTTCATCAAACATGAACTTATCACTGCTTTAACTTCACAAAAGTGAATTGACCTCAATTGCATAAACAGCAAAAATTCTGCAATTATTACAGCCCCAGCCAACTCTGGTCAAGGTCGTCTGAGAATAATTGTCAGCTGCACCAGTAATTGATTGCCACAAAACACGATCCCCGGAGCAGGATCGATGTTTTTTTTGAGAAACTGAGGCAATTTTGGGCTTAATTGATCACTGGCCCCATTATTACTGCCTGGGGCTGGTGTCCGTCATCCTACGAGAAAGGAAGTTGACAAAGACGTCACTTCCCTTCTCCTTGGATGTGCGCGTGCGTGTATAGCCCAATTGGACTATCATGCGCGTTTTCTGGTGCACAGTAGACAAAACCCGTAAGTAAGGCAATACTTTGCCCGACCCACCGGTCGTGGGCCTTCAAAGGAGCACCTTGACAGGCGCTAAATCACCAACGAGGCGGTGGCAATCACGGACCAACTTTGTAAGCAAAAGAAAAAACTACAGACGCATTTATTGAAGCGCGTCTGACAGGCGCAAAAACCGCCAACGAAGAGGCGGCAACAATACAACAAGTTTGCCTGAAAAGAAAAATACGAGTGCCACACACACCCTGGCACGCGGCGGAGCAAAAACGAGCACGCGATAGGCAGAAAGAAAAAACACCATAGTATTTTAATTAAAAACACATTTTATAGATATTAATACATTGAAAAGGGGAGGCACTTACCTGACTGCGGAGCAGCAAAGAAAGAGGAAGCCAGATGGTGCCTCTCCAGTTAGTTTATAGACTATGTTGGACTGCTATTGGTGGTTATGGGAGGCAGGGTTCAAAGCCTCATTAAGTGTTTACTGTTTTTTTATTGGCTGCTGTTTTTTTGAGTAGTAAATATTGAGAAGCATGATCGGAGCCTCAGGTCCTGACATAGAATTTATTCTGCAATAACCTCATCTTTAGCTTCGACACTTTCTCCTCCCTTTTTGTTCACTGGCGTTCTACCAGAAGCTTGGCAGCTCCCGCGCTGACTGTAAAGGAGAGACTATGTCCAACATCTGCATGGCAGCCACATGGGCATCCGTACCTACCTGTGTTTCAAATTACATGGATGAATCTGGCGTTTCCTTTAGGGTGGCTGTGCTTATTGTGGCTCTCACTTACTCTGCTTACAATGTTCCTTATTCCAGGTGGCTATGGCTCTGAGATTATTCTTTCAGGCATGTTAAAGAATATTTTTGATTACAGGCATGTGTACTGCTTTTCTGATCGTGTCTAGGTGTTATGGAATTGGGACTGAGATGAGGGAAAGTAGGTCTCGGTGTAATGGTCAGTTGTAGACAGATGCTGACTCAATGAGAAATACTATTGCACAGCTGGGAGTTTAAAATAGATTTAAATCAGAGAGAGGAAAGGGTAGATAAGGCATTGCAGATTAAGTCAGAAAGACAGCAGACTGACGTAGGGGATTTAATAGCAGCAGTGTGTGTTTTGTGCACATGGGGATTTTAAATTGGTTGGCGGGCTTTGCGACAGATAAGCTTTGCTCTGTTTCCATGAACTTGTTGGGTGACTTCATCCGGCTGGGCCGCACCGGCTTCCAGATAAAGAAGGCATTTTCCTGACAATAGAGTTTAAGGAGCTTTACCCAATTAGGTGTTTTGTTCCTCTGATTAGAACAAAAAGCAGTAAACGAGGATGGTTTGTTCTGCAAGCGCATCCCATCAATACTGGAGCAGATGCTTTGATTAGTTCTTGTATGCGAAGACGCAATTTCCTCTGTAAAACAATAGATGTCGCTGTTGCGGCAGGTTCCTTTTCATCTGCGCAATAGGGCGCAGAGATTACAAATTCCGATTTCTCCCAGCAGTTAAAAAAAAAAAAAACATAAGGAACCCAAGGTATTACACTTCATAGAATCTGTAACCCCTACGTGATATTGTGCAGATGCATTTGAACTGTGATAGCCTATTTAGGGCCCTTGAACACTGTCAATTGGAGTGGTACCTTGCAACCAGTCTTTATGCACATTTCTGTGCCTTCTCAGTCAGATGCGCTCTGCCAGACAGGTACATAGTCGTTATTCGGTCTCACTAAGTTTTCCATGATTTATGTATTCCCCTCCACAGACCCCCTAAGAATTTTCCTCTTTAAACATCGCTATACATATTGCTATATGAACCTGTCTATGCGGGCTATTATATAATGTATACCTATAAGGTAACAATTTCCTTGTGCGTAAACTCCCTGCGGATCGGTGATGCTATAGGAAAATCCGATAAAAAATAAGACGCGAATAAACAGTTCCTGCAGCCAAAGAGTTTCTAGATGGTTGATGGCCAAGCGGTTGACCAAATCATTTGCTTCCAGCACATTTGTGCTTGTTGTTTCCGGTGCTGAGCTCCGGCACTTATTTTTGAGGGCGGGCGCCTACTCTTCTGCCTCAAGCTTTTTCTGCAGCAAAAGACACATATGGGAAAGATGGAAGAAGGGAAAAACGAAAAAGCGTCACAAAGGGAGAAAGTAGAAAGCTGCTAGAGTGAGCTGAAGGGCCAGGTAGTGGCTTTGTATGGATTAAAGAGGCCCGAGATGGCTTCAGGATTACGCCGCCTCAGTATTCTGTGCTTGTACATTTAACTGCCGCAGCCGCGTGTTTAAGAGAAGGGCTTTGGGGATCAGCACGTTTTTATTTACAAATTAAGCACTGGCTTCCAGGTGTATGGAGTGGTTCTGGTGGGGATGAACTGAGACAAATAAGCCAGCTGTGGCCCATTGTAGAGTCCATTCTTCTGTAATGTTGCTAACCTTGCCTTGGGTGCCTACGAGGCGCAGCACAATTTTGCCCTGCGCTCATGGTCCTTTTTTACTGTATACTAAATAGATGCTACCTTTCAGCTTGCATCGAGCCACCTGAGGGCTCAGGCAAAACTTCACAAAATAAAGCACTACTTTGTAAAGCCGTAGTACAGCATACAAGCACAAGCCTGTCCCACCAGTAAGGTGCAGAGGAGACCATCCTTAGACAACGTTTTGAGTGGGGGAGCTATATCTCAATTTGACAGGATCAGTCTATTTTTAATTAAGACATTAGTCGATTATTCCATGATACTAATCATATGGCTGCAAACGGAACAATTGATGGACAAACATTCACACCTGCTAACGCGTTTTCTCCTCTGGTCAGGATTCGAAAACGCTTTGCTCCTGGGTTGATGGATCTTTGGACCCAGTGAGGAGTGTGGTTAACCATATATAATCATTCCAATCTCAATCACTACAACCACAAATTTAAACACCACCACCAATAAGGACACTGAAACAAAATTCCGATCTGTGAAATCTTTCAAAACCTTATTATAACCATAAAGTCAAAGTAACATAAATTGTGTGCAAGATTAAAATATACAAATAAAGGGGTGGTCCGACCGCCATATTATGACCAATAGCCACGGTCCAGCTGGCAGTTTACCGCCAGCCGATGGCCTGGTGGTGCCGGTGGTCTCAATCTGCCTCCGGATTACGACCCACCTTTCCACCAGCCTTTGCATGGCAGTTCCACCACCATGCAAAGGCTTGCAGAATGGGGTGCCGGGGGCCCCATGAGGGCCCCTGCACTGCCTGTGCACTTAGCATGTGCCTCCATGGACAGCCCTGTCGCACTTTTCACTGCCCGAATTATGGGCAGTGAAAAGCGCAATGGGTGCTGTTGCACTCGACACACTGCAACATTGCCGCGACTCTATTGCCGGCATCAATGTTGTGGTGTGTTTCCCACTGGACCGGGTGGGGGAAACACTGTTTCCACCCGCAGGCCCAGCAGGAAACTTGTAATAGGTAACGCGGAGGGACGTCTGCATTTGTGGTCATCCCGACGCAGGACTTTGGCGGCCAGCCTCTGCCTCCTGACAAAGTCCTACCTTTTGTCTCCTAAGTTAATCGTTGTTGGTCATTGCCAAGCAAGCTAGTGGGGGATAGTGGCCTATTGCTAAGTGTACGTACTTACCGGCCCTTACCAATAATCCACTTTCCAACAATAACAAAGATGTGAATTTATTTTTCTGCACACATGTAACTTTAAACTAATAAATCAAAAATCAACATAAATCTTATTCATTTCTACTCATAAAAATCATTCTAATGGTTAATATATTTCAACTTAATTAAATCAGGTTAGCATTTTGTCTGGTTCTGGTAGGCACAATGTCCACCACATTTAAGATGTGTACACTTTTAAAATATGTTAGTACAGCTATTTAAGTTGAGCTTTTCAGTGTGAATATAAAAGTCGCCTAGTAATGACTTCTGTGCTATTAAAGCATTACTAAAATTTTTGCTTCAACAATTCCTCCTCTGACAGCAAATTATGCTGTCAAAAAGGACATTCTCATTTACAATGAGACATGTTAAAGCCTAGTTGTTTGATAACGTAAGAACCTTGGTCTACTGCAACTCTCAATTCTCTTTGGATTCTTGTAATAACTGCTCCTCATTTTCTCCATTTCAGTCTCCTCCCTCCTCTGTTTACTCTTTGCTCTTTGTATCTTCCAGTAATTGCACAACTTGAGAAATCCGAGTGCAACTATAACACGCACAGTCACAATCAACAAAGGTCTCAGAATCATTCTCACAATTCCCTTTCCCAATTCTCCAAACTGTGATCCAACATTCAAAAATCCTTTGCCTATTGTTTCCCAGATACTTGTCTCTTTCAGATCTTTCAGGTCATTTTTCGGATTTATCATGTTTGATATAAACCTCCTTATCTCCTTACTGTTATCTGGAATGTACGTGAAAGAATGTTTCAACTTTAAAACTTTGCATACTCCGCCTTCCTTCTCCGATAGGATGACTAACACAAGAAAATTTAGCAAAACCATTAATCTCAGAATAATCATTTCCGTGTCCACTAAAGAAATAACACCTGCATAATCAGTTGACAACTTATCTACAATAGTTGGCAATCTTTCTGTCAACCCTGTACAACTATTCCCTTTTCTGTTTTGGTTTTCATTGCCTTTCTCCTGTCATCCACTGGATTAATTAAATATTCCTACACTTGTGTGAGAATGCAGGTTAAGTTATTCTTGTGTGCATAAGCAGTGGCAAAGGTTAGTGTTAGTTTGAAGAAACCTCCCACTGTGTCATTGTTTTTAGCTATAGCAATGCTATTCAATTACTGGTTAATAGGGACAAAGGAAAAGACAAGGTCAAAATCAGACTAAAAATACTGAATATACTCTTGATTATATAGATGTGTTAATAACAAACTGCAACTAATACCATAAGTCAACAGCAGACTATGGTATGTAATTCCTTACTATGCAGATGAAGGAATCTGTGCACACACATAACAATCGCGCAAATCCATTGTTACAATGTATTCACACACTAATCTATACTATATATTAGAAGACAAATTTCCCTTTGAGTCGTCAAGATGGAGAAATCTTGCATCCTCATACAATTTTGATCTTGTTTTGTATGCATCTCTTTATGCACCAATGTAACTGTGCTCTCTAAATTATCCTTCACTGACATACTCAATCTGTCAATCACCAAAATGGTCACAATCACAGACAGAATTGCTAACTCAATACACACATATTTACATTTATTCCGTTTACCTTGATCTTGATTAATGACTTGTACAGAATCAGACCAAAAATACCAAATTAAAAAAAAAATCAAAAACAAAATCAAAAATGTAAAGTGGAATTTAAAATGTTTTTTGTTCTTCTCAACATCAGCAAAGCAAAAACAAAATCAAAATGCCTCAAAATCTTTTTGCACTTATTTACAACAGTTCTTGATCTTCTAGAAAGTTCATCAAGTTTATACTAACAAGTTCTCAAAGTACAAAAGGAAAAAGTCTTTAATAAATTACTGTTTGGTAATCACTGATTAGCACTTCCAGCATGTAGTGTCTCTGTTCATCAACTGGCAAGGTTATTTCAAAGTTAAATTCAAATGCATTTTTGTTCCAGAGAATTCAGCTGAATCTGCACAGTCAAAACAAAATGCAATAAATTCCTTCTTCCTTTCATTTGCAGCAAAGTAAGTCCATTCGGGTGCAGAATATCTGTGGCTTGGCACCCTTTTTCTTTTTGATCTCCTTGCTGTACTGTTTTCACCGTCACTTTGGTCAGACTCTTAAGCTACTTGAGCAGTTGGTGGAAGCGCCTCTGCGACTAGGTCTGGACATTCTTTAGGGCCACTGGTCTCCTCTCACAGTTTTCATTGCAGACACAACTGATATTGCAATGTTGACTGAACTAGCAGGAGTCGATTGACTTTGATTTGACTCTCCTGCACCTCCCACAGTCTTTGGCATGCTCAGACTCCCACCATTTTGTGCAAGATCTGCGACAGACACTTGTCCAGTTCTCACAGTTTGGCTAACCTGGACCCCTTCATTCACCAATTCAGACCCAGGAGGAACAGGTAACGTAACTTCGTGTGTATGGCTGGCATGAACCCAGTTTGGCAGACCAGCACACTTCACAGCTGTTGTAGTTACTAGAACAATCTGATACAGCCCTTTCCAATGCGGCTCTAAACATGTCTTTCTAACATGCTTCTTCACCAGAACCCATTCACCAGTACTCAAGTCATGACACTCTTCCTGTGACGGTTGAGCTGTTGCTTCTTTGACCTGATCACACAAAGAGTGAACCACATCAGCTAGTCCTTTGCAATAATCCAGCACTAAGTCATCTGTAATATTCACAAGTGCACTTGCAGGCACAGCTGGCATTCTCATGGCGCGTCTCATGGGAATCTTCTGCGGGGACAGTCCTCTCTTCCTGTCAGTAGTGCTACACATAAACATCAGAACAAGTGGCAATGCATCAGACCATTTCAACATTGTGGAAGCACACACTTTTGCCAATCGAGACTTTAAAGTTCCATTCATTGTTCTGCTCCAAAGAAGTCAGGAATCCAAACCTTGGTATTAGTTCCCTTAAAATGAGCTTTGCAACAGTGAGACTATAATTTCTGCGAGTTGGGTAAGCCTCTATCCAATTTAAAAAGACACACACTATCACCAATACATACTTCAGTCCATTACATGCAGACATCTAGAAGATATCTAGTTGCATCCTGTTGAAAGGACCTCCTGATCTACCTATGAGGCTCAGGTTAGCCACTGTGTGTTTCCCAACATTAATCTGCTGACATGCTACACATCTGTGACACATTGCTTCTGCAGCTAGTCTGAATCTGGGGTTGTACCATGCCTGTTTGAATGTCCTGATCATAGTGTCCCTGCCAAGGTGTACCTGACCATGATAATACCTTACCATTGAATCAACAAACTGTTTTACAACAGTGCTTTTTCTTCATTTGAAACCCAAACATCATCCTCAGCCCTCTGCACGCAACCTGCTCTATTCCAACCTCAGCATTCCTCCTCAGTACCTTATTTCTGTAAATCTCCTAACCTCTTCCCTGGTGTCAATTGCTGTCATCAAGAAATGTTGGTTTATTTGATTGGTGCTACTTTCATCACTCCATTCCTCATTAAAGGACGTGCAGTGGAGCGCACAGTATCTGGCCACTTGGTCAATACAGACATTGCCCAACGAGATATAATCATTTGACTTTTGATGTGCTGCACATTTCACAACTGCAGTTTTTACTAGTAATTGTAATGCTTTTAATAACTGATATATTTTTTCCACAATTTTGGATTGGTGATCCTGAAGACGTCATTTAGCCACTCTGGGACCATAACTGTCTGAAGTCGTGAACCACACCAAACCTGTACTGACTATCAGTGAAAATGGTCACTTTGAGCTGTTCAGAAGCACAGCATGCTCTAGTAAGAGACATCAATATGAATACTTGGGCTGAAATGACTCCTTGAAACCAAGAAGGTTCTATCACTCATGAGACTGTGTAAACCTCATAACCAGCTCTCAGAGTTCCTTCACTCTCTCTCAAACAAGAGCCATCAACGAACATGACATAGTAATTTTTGTCTAATGGGTATCTTAAATTTAATCTCTAGGTTTGGAGCATAGTTCAGTCACATCGAGACAGTCATGTTCCACTTCATCTTCATCATTAACATTGTCAACTTTCACAGGAAAAAGCATTGCAGGATTCAGCGTAGTACATCATTTAAAATTGACATTTGGTGAGCCAAGAATTGCTAACTCATAATGGGTTAAATGAGCATTGGTCAAATATTGGGTTTTAGTTCGGGTGAACAGGACATCAGAATGAGGCACGTAGACATTCTGCTGGTAACTCATGACAATGCCTTCTCACTGTCCAATGTTAACACCAGCCGGAGCCACAGCTTTTAAACAGCTGAGCAAAGCAGCAGCTACAGGAGCCAGTGTAGCAGAAAAATAAGCCACTGTTCTGTTGATTCCTCCATGTAACTGTGTCAAAACAGAAAGTGTACCACCATCGCGTTCATGGCATAACAATGAAAAACTGGGGCTCGGCACAGGCTTTCTTTCAGCTCATAAAAGCTTTCAGTCATGTGTAGTCAAATGGTACCGGATCAGACACCCCCTCGTTTGTCAATTTTTGCAATGGCTCAGAAATCATGGAAAAATTTGGGATCCACTGGTGGCAGTAGCTGACCATTCCCAGAAATATTCTGACATCTCTCTGTGTCACTGGTGGATTAATTTACATGATTGTTGTGATTCTTTCTTGGGACACCTTCCTTGCTCCTTTTTCTATGTGTTCACCCAAATATTTTACTTCTCTCTGACAATACTTTATTTTTCTTGGGGAAACTTTATGGCAATTCTCACCATGGTGGTTCAACAAGGCAATGGTATCTCTGTTACAGACTTCACATGTGTTTGATGCAACCAACAAATTATGAATATACCTGACTAAGACTGAATGAAATGGCATGTTCAGGGGCTCCAAATTCTTTTTTCAAAATCTGGAAAAAAATGGATGATGACTCTGTATACCCCTGAGGAGTACGACAGCAGGAATATATACGGCTTCCAAACTTAAGCAAAACTAAAAGCTTTCTCTCTTCATGGAGTGGAACTGAAAAGAATGCCTGGCACAAATCAATAACAGAGAACCATTCTGCTTCACAAAGGATCTGAAACTAAATCACAGCAGGATTCGTACCACAGGACAACAGGGAATGACAATCTTGTTCACTTTTCTCAAATCTTGAACTTTGCAGTATTTTCCATTGGGCTTCTGCAGTCCCATAATCGGAGACTTACATGGGCTTCCCATGACTTCCTTCAGGACTCCCTGCTCAACAAAACTGTCAATTACTGGTGTAATTCCTGTTCTCATTTCTGGGACCATGTTATACTGGGTAATCTTGGGAAACACTGCATTTGGCTTTATTGTTAATTTAACTGACTCAACACCCCTGATGAGTCCAAACTCCTTTCCTGAAAGGTCCCAAGCCTTCACCATCACTGTTGCTAGCAAACTCTTTGGGCAAATCATTAACTGTCATCACTGGGAATAATGAATGAGAGGATAAATGTCATCAATTTTGCTGGACATCTCATCATCACTATTTGTCTGAATTTCTATCCCATTGTGGCTACAACTAATGGAACAATTTAATTTGCACCATAGGCCACATCCTAATAGATTCAGAGGACTTGAATCACAAGCCACAAATTGATGCAAATTCTCTAATGACTCTATGTTAAGTGAGATAGACTCTGTAATCGGGCTTGTCAAATAAAAATTCTGCTTTGCTACTCCTACCACCTGTACTTTTCTTCCTGATAAGGGCATGTTAGGCACTTCTGCAGTTATGACAGTAGAACACGTTGCTCCAGTGTCAACCAGGAATGAAACATCATGTCCCATAACATTGTCATTTACATGGGGACCAGGCTGCTCCACCTCTAAGGATGCAGCCAATACAGGTTCTTATTCATCTAAACTGTCACTGTTGTAGGTCTCTGAAATGTCATCATCACTGAAGTCAATTAACGGGTATTGTGTGATTAACTGATTCACATTTGCATTTGCTCTCTGATTCATGTTTTGCTGAGGAACCATCACTTGTTGCTGTTGCATCGGGGCTTGAGAAATCTGAATTTGCTGAGGAACTTGAACCTGTTGAAGAACCTGCCTCTGTTGTAATCCAATAGGAACAGTCACATTTTGGACTCTGGGTGTTTGAATTCTCTGAATCTGAACTTGACAATTGTCCATAGGTTGTGTAACACCACCATTCTGCACCAAATTGTTTCCATTGCTATATGGACACTTCCGGTTCTAATGCCTGAAACTACCGCAGCCAGGACATGGGCTCAACTTCTTCATTGACTGAACATCAACTGCAATACCACTCTGATCTATCCAAAGATCACGTTCTCTACCTCTAAACTGAGACACGTTGTTACCCTGCTATTGCATATCTTGCATCCTACTAGTGTTCACCATCCCTTGCAGACTCTGAGTTCCTGCCTGGGCAGACTTAATTTGCATCACCATTGGTTTCTCCTTCAGCTTTTTCCACTTCAATTCAAATTCATCACTACAGTATGTAGCATACTGCAGCACTTCATCAATCGGTTTATTCTTCCAACAAACCAAATGACTGGATCATGCTGCTATTTTCAGGTTTCAATCCTTGCACAAATCTGAACACAAAATGACTCATGTGTTTCGGCTGAATAACTTCAGAACCACTATGCTGTTTGAATGCTTGCAACAGTCTCTCATAGTATGCATGACTCAACTCCTTTGTTTCCTGTGCTGTCCTATCAATCCTTTGCCAATTAACATATTTAGGGGAAACTCTGTTTTTCAGTTCAATCACTTTGTAATACCCTTTCATCACCTCTTCAGATTGCACACCTGTTTCTAGATCTCTCGGTGGTACACGAGTTGGCCAATCAGCACTCCGCTTGGATTCAACCCACAAATCAACTGGAACCACAGTGTCAAATAAGGTGTTCAAATGTTCCCACAGGCATTTTGAAAGTTTCACAAACCTCTTTGTTCACCTGCGCCACTCTATGGTTTTCTCTCTCAATCTCAGGTAATTATTTTTTGAATGACAGTATGTCACTTCTGCTTCATGGGACAGTTACATAACCTCCACCTGGTATCTCTCTAATGGGTAGCATTTTTACTCTCTCATCAGCTTGATTTGCTCCAGCTGGAGGCAAATTCTGCTTTGCTTTCTTCTCATCTCTTTTCTTTGCCCATCTGCCTTCGCATTTATCTAATGCTCCCCACATTCAAATGCTCAGGATCAATTCTTTAATGTGTATTCTCATGCCGGGTGACTTCATATTTACAATATTTTTGGAACTAAATTCTAATCTGTGGCTCTTGCGTAAGGGTTTTGATTTGTCTAATTCCGCTTCATATTTCTCTGCCAATTTTCCTAATTTTTCATAAGTCAATCTTGCATGGTTTGTGATATACTTGCACATAAAGTGAATTCTTCTTCATTTTATGTATCCAATCTATCCTATATGATCTAGCATTTGGTTGGAACCTGCAGTTTGCATGGGTTTTATAGCTGGAACGGATGCAGCTAACCTTTCCATTTATGGATTAGTCAAGTATGTTGAAACTGCTGCAGACACCGGATTTGGGGTCTGGAGACTACTCCCAATATTACCTTGAGCATACAGTGGGATAACTGGACCTATGGTTATGGAGACTGTCAATGCTTCTGGTCCTGTCAGATTTGTCTGATTCTGGAGAATCATTATCCCTGCACTTTGACCTGCTATTACTGTACTGTAAGTTTGTACTGATTAATTCAGGACAAAATTTGGGGTTGTCCTTATTGGAGAATACATGGGCTTTGTCTGTATCTGATTAAAATTTTGCACAGGTGCTGTGACATTAGGCATTGATTCCATCTGAATCACTTTTGTAGTTGGCATTACCTGATTCATAACTGGGCTTGTAATTTGCTGTGCTGTACTAACAACTGGAACTGCTGGATAAATAGCAGGCACTTATGTCACTAAACTGAAAGAGGTACTTAGGACTATCTGAACCAGACTCTGTGAAACTGGAGCTGTGGGCAAGTTGAGACTATGTTCTGAACTACTCTTTCAACTGTATGATATGGTGGGGGACGATTCATTAAAAGCTGATTTATAAACTCGCCTTCTGAATCACTGTCATGTGCAGGTATCTTTTTACCCTCATCTGCTGCTGTTTCTATCTTGTCTGTCTGCTTCTTTTTTGTTTTAATTTTCGTACTACCATCCCCTTCTGTTAAAGCTGGGTACATTTTTACTCCCTCTAGCATATCAAATTTTCTGTTCCTCATCCTATCTAGCTTCTGCCAGTGTTTATTCTGCCATCCTCATTCTGTTCTCAAATCTCAGTGTTTCTTTTAGTCTTGCAACTAATTTCCAAGTAACAAGTGTTTTCAAATTGTGTGGGTCTTGGAAGAGGCTTTAAGTCGCACAATATTTTCTCAAAATTTCTAAAATCCTCAAATTAAAGGTTGTATAACATGGGAAAGCTAATGAACCTTACTTCTATGTAAGTCTACACCACTGTTTAATCTAAATTCATGCTGAAACTCCCCTTGCTTCTATCACCTCATAGGTTTGTGTTCCCTTGGGCGGTGTTGGTTCACCCTCCTTAACTGGAATAAACACCTCTCAGAACACTTCTGAAAGCTTTGAATAATTTAATTTTTACACAATTTGAATCCACAAATATGAATTCTAAAGACACTAAAAAGCAATTTTGATCCCACAATCCTGTTTGAAAGCTGTCTTCAACCAATAACAATGCAGTATTGTCCACCAATACTTGCGTGGTTTTCTCACTAAGGCCCTCATTACAACCAGTGCTGGCGGTATTTCTGGCTCCCTATTTTGACTTTTCCGCTGGGCCAGCAGATGGTAACAGTGTTACCGTCCACTGGCGGAAAAGTCACATCCACATTGCTGCCGGCTCGTAATTGATCTGGCAGCAATACTGATGTGCAGCGGATGCAGTAGCACCCATCTTGCATTTCACTGCCTGAAATTCGGGCAGTGAAATGCGCGATGGGGCTATGTCTCGGGGCCCCTGCACTGCCCATGCCAAGTGCATGGGCAGTGCAGGGGTCCCAGGGGCACCCCAAGTTCCCCTTACCACCAGCCTTTCCATGGGAGTGTTTACCGCTGTGGAGAGGCTGGCGGTCGGGGACTCATAATCCCCAGGGCAGCGGTGCTTACACTACTGCCCTGGGGGTTATGACCGCCAAGCAAAAGCCTGGTGGTATAGTGGATGGGCCGGTGGTATGGCCATGGCTATTGCACCACGGTCATAATAGCTGGTGGAAAACCGCCAGCCTGTTGGCGGTGTTACCGCCAGCTTACCGCCGGCCGCCAGGGTCGTAATGAGGCCCTAAATGTCCAATCCCAGGGTGGACCAAATGATGTCACATTCACTTTGCTCAGCAGCTGCAGATTGCTTCACAACTGTCTCTAACATAACTCACACATACACTAAATGTATGCGAGCACTAGAAAAAACAAAAAACCTGTCTGCTCAGTTTGGGTAGGACTCAAACGCTTTGACAGCTGTACGGCTTGCACCTTCGACTGTGGCTTTCACACTTACACAAGTGAAACTTGACCAGCAAATCTCACCCTGGTTGATACGCATCCTCCACATGCACTCAGGATTCACCTAATGCCACTCAATAACTCTCACTCACTCAAGGATAACTACTAGCATTGTCAATGGATCATCATGACCAGTACCTCACTGCAGACAATAAATTAACCAAGTGTTGGAAATGGGGTCTTTGGTTGACAGTCAGGTTATCCGCTGTTCAAGCAAGGACCCTCACTCTAGTTAGGGTAAAAGAGAATCACCCTCAGCTAACCCCTGCATACCCGCTTGGTAGCTTGGCAGAGCAGTAGGCTTAACTTCAGAATGCTAGGTGTAAAGTATTTGTACCAACACACACAGTAACTTAATGAAAACACTACAAAATGACCCAACACAGGTTTAGAAAAATAGGAAATATTTATTTAAACAAAACAAGACCAGAACGACAAAAATCCACAATACAAAAGTCAAATTAGCAATAAAAATGCAAAAAGAGTCTTTAAGTAGTTTTAAACACACACTAACACTGTTAGCATGAAAAAGTACCTCGGGTGTGTCAAAACTAACCCCGCACGAGCGAGTGTGCCTCAAAAAGGGCTTGCGATGTGTTGTTTCCACTCACGAGCGGGACCTTTCTTCGTTTCTCCTTTCATCAGGTCGGGCGCATCGTTCCTTCTCTCTGAAGGAGGGCGATGCGTCGATCAGGTCAGCACTCTTGGGTCCAGGCAGGCCTTGCATTGTTTTACACGCCCAGCGGTACTTGCGTCGGAAATCCAGCTGCACGATGATTCAAAAACCATGCAGCGCAGGTTTCGATCTCCGAGTCTCTGTCAGCGATGCCGCGCATCGTTTCTCCTGCTCCGTGCGTCGATTCTTCGGTCGTGTTTCCGGCAAGCGTCGATTTTCAGCCACGGAGCTGGCGGCGCGTCGTTTCTACAGCCGCAGATCAGAGTCACATCAATCTTCTCCCCGCATGACGCTCTTTGTGTGGATTTCCTTTTCTTTAGGCCATCAGCTTCTCCTTTCAGGGTCCCAGGAACTGGATGGGCACCACAGGGCAGAGTAGGAGCCTCTCCAGAGACTCCAGGTGCTGGCAGAGAGAAGTCTTTGCTGTCCCTGAGACTTCAAACAACAGGAGGCAATCTCTAAATCAAGCCCTTGGAAAGTTCTTCTCAAGATGGAAGGCACACAAAGTCCAGTCTTTGCCCTCTTACCCTGGCTTAAACAGCAACTGCAGGATAGCTCCACAAAGCACAGTTACAGACAAGGCAGCTCTTCTTCCTCAGCTCTTCAGCTCTTCTCCAGACAGAGGTTCCTCTTGTTTTCAGAAGTGTTTCTAAAGTCTGTGGTTTTGGGTGCCCTTCTTATACCCAATTTCTCGTTTGAAGTAGGCCTACCTCAAAGTAAAGTCTCTTTTGAATGTGAAATCCTGCCTTGCCTAGGCCAGGCCCCAGACACTCACCAGGGGGTTGGAGACTGCATTGTGTGATGGCAGGCACAGCCCTTTCAGGTGTGAGTGACCACTACTCCCCTCCCTCACAAAAATGGTATAAACAAGAAAATGCTCACTTTCTACAAGTGGCATTTTCAAACACACAATCTTAAAATCAACTTTACTAAAAGAAGTATTTTTAAATTGTGAGCTCAGAGACCCCAAACTCCATATGTCCATCCGCTCCCAAAGGGAATCTACACTTTAATCAGATTTAAAGGTAGCCCCCATGTTACCCTATGAGAGGGACAGGCCTTGCAACAGTGAAAAATGAATTTAGTAATACTTAACTGTCAGGACATATAAAACACATTACAACCCTGGCGGTTGTTGTTAAAGCGGCAGTAATACCGCCAACAGGCCGGCGGCAAAAAAAATGGGATCACGACCACGGCGGAAACTGCCAACACAGCCAGCCACTTTAACACTCCGACCGCCACAGTGGTAGCAACAAACACCGCGGCGGTAACCGCCAACAGCTAGGTGGAAGACAATGTACCGCCCAGCCCATCACAACCCACCAATCCGCCAGCTTTTCCGGGGAGGTAACAACGCCATTAAAAGCACGGGGGAAACAGGACTTGGAAGGGAAAGCACTCACCTCTCGACACCCAACCAAGAACCAGGACGCAATGGAGCCCGAGCTGCAGGTCCTGCCCATGCTGGTCTACCTCCTCATCTACCAGGAATACGAAAGGCGCGGCGACAACCACGTGAGTCCTGCACCTAGTACACAGGGGGTGAGGGGAGGAAAAAGAGAGTGATACACACGCAACACACAACACCCCCACCCCCACCCTCATCCACAACACAATACACACAAACACATGCATCAACATTACATTTATAGAATGCAAGGACAAAAGGACTTGATTTAAACAGTGATATTTTAGAAATAGGTAGATATACGTAATAAAGAGAAAAACAGTATTTACAAAAATATACAATATGCACATAAGACGGTACATTGTCCATTCCGAATGTCTGTGGGCCACTGGTCCAAAAATCATGGCCCAAGCCCACACTTGACTCCTGCCTCAATACGGAGAGAACACTGCAGGGGCATCAGGTTGAAAACACATAGGCACCTCAGCCGGAAGATGGAATAATGCCACTGCTCCTCGAGGGGGCTCCATGCCCACTGCTTGGTCCTGGGGAGTGCAAGGCCACTGTCTCGCAAGTGGGTGGTTTGCCCAATGCTTAGTCCTGGGGTGTGCAAAGCCACAGTCTCACAAGTCTCTCAAGTGGGTGGTTTGCCCACTGCTTGGTCCTGGGGAGTGCCAAGTCACAGTCTCATAAGTCTCTCAAGTGGGTGGTTTGCCCACTGATTGGTCCTGGGGAGTGTAAAGCCACAATCTTACAAGTCTCTCAAGTGAGTGGTTTGCCCACTGTTTGGTCCTGGGGAGTGCAAAGCCACAGTTTTCCAAGGGGAAGGCTTCTTTCACTGGTCCTGGAGTGGGCCTTGTGCCCAGTGTGCTGCATCCTGCCAAGGATAGGGTGAGTGGATGCATGTCTCCACTGGTTCTGGAGGGGGCGTTGTACCCAGTGTGCTTCATCCTGCCAAGGAGGGGGTGAGTGGATGCCTTCTTCCACTGGTTCTGGAGGGGGCTTTGTGCCCAGTCTGCTTCATCCTGCCAAGGATAAGGTGAGTGGATGCATATCTCCACTGGTTCTGGACTGGGCCTTGTGCCCAGTGTGCTTCATCCTGCCAAGGATAGGGTGAGTGGGTGCATATCTCCACTGGTTCTGGAGGGGGCTTTGTGCCCAGTGTGCTTTATCCTGCCAAGGAGGGGATGAGTGGATGCCTTCTTCCACTAGTTCTGGAGGGGGCTTTGTGCCCAGTCTGCTTCATCCTGCCAAGGAGGGGGTGAGTGGATGCCTTCTTCCACTGGTTCTGGACGGGGCTTTGTGCCCAGTGTGCTTCATCCTGCCAAGGAAGGGGTGAGTAGATGCCTTCTTCCACTGGTTCTGTAGGGGCTTTGTGCCCAGTCTGCTTGTTCCTGGATGGTGCAAGGTCACAGTCTCTCACCTGGGTGTCTGAGGCACGAGATTTTCAGATAACAGGTTGCATGATAGTCCATGGAGGCAGGGCTAGACTCCATCCTGCGGCTAAGGCTGCAAACTGGTGGTATTGCCAGTGCTGGTGGGGGTGCTGCCAGTGGTGGTTGGAGGCTCCAGCCCATCTCCTGCAGCCTCGGACAGCTGCCCACTGGGGCTGCTGCTCCTGGTAGTGGTCCTACTGTCAGCGATGCAGGTGGCGGTGCTTGTGGTGGGCCCTGTGGCAATGCTAGCGGCAGTGCAGGTGGCGGTGCTGGCCGTGGTGCCGGTGCTGCCAGTGGTGGAGGGAGGCTCCAGCCCTTCTCCTGCAGCCTCGGACGGCTGCCCACTGGGGCTGCTGCTGCTGCCAGTAGTGGTGAAGGTGGCAGTGCAGGTGGTGGTGCTAGCAGCAGGGCTGCTGGCAGTGCTGGCCGTGGTGCAGGTGGCGGGACTGGAGGTTGTGCTGGTAACCACCAGGCCTTCACCTGCAGCCTCCAGTGGCTGAATTGCCTTGCCTGGTGTTTTCTGCCCCTTCCTCACCTTGGCAGATGGTGGTGTGACCTTGGGTCTGGCAGCTGGAGTTTTTGAGGAGGCCATTCTGGGTGGTTCGTGCTCCTTGCCCTTGCTGCATGCTGTCCCACTCTTCACCTTGGCAGGTGGCGGAATGGTTTTTTACCTTTGCAGGAGTTGGTGGCACACTGGCTGGGCTGACAGTTGCCCCCTTTGAGCCTCTGTGAGTTGCAGGTACCACAGCGGACGACGACTTGGTGGCTGAGGTGCTGGCCTGGGTTCTGGACACCATGGCCCGAGGGGAAGGACGGAGAGGAGGGGTAGGGAAGAGGTCAATGTTTGCCAGGAAAAGCTTCTTGGAGACACTGGGGTGGGAGGAGGGAGAGGGTTCGGGAGTGGAGGAAGAGGGAGTGGTTGTAGGAGGTGTCTGTCTGCTGAGTTTGGGTGCAGGTGCATGGGCTGGATGTTGTTGTGAGGTGGGTGGGTGGGTGCTTGCGTTTGTGTACTTTGGGAGGAGGGGTCACAGACACACTGGGAGAGGACACAGGGGACGTGTGCATGGATGTGGGGGTGGTGACTGCCCGTGAGGGGCGTGTTGTGATGGGCGTGCTGGTGATGGAGGTAGTGGATGAGGATGTAGTGCATGCAGGTGTGAGTGGAGATGCTACTGGGAGGGAGGTGGATGATGAGGAGGAGGGGGACACAGTGGAAGCAGTGGATGTTGGTGTGTCTGCATGGGGATGGTGCTTGTGTGAGTGCCTGTGAGATGAAGTGTGGTGCTTGTGTTTGCCTGAGCCACTTCTGGGTGTTGATTTGGGTGAATGCAGGTCTGAAGGTGTGCTTGGGATAGGCTTGGGTTGAGGAGATTGGGTCTGGGTAGAGGAAGTTGGAGGGGGGAGGCTAGAGACAGGTACAAGGGCTGCCATCAGTGCTGAGGCCAGAGCCTGAAATGCTCTCTGTTGGGCCACCACGCCAGAGTGAATGCCCTCCAGGCATGCATGTGTTTGTTGCAAATGCCTCTCAACACCCTGGATGGCATTCAGTATGGTTGACTGCCCAACAGTGAGGGATCTCAGGAGGTCAATAGCCTCCTCACTGAGGACAGCAGGGCTGACTGGGGCAGGGCCTGAGGTGCCTGGGGCGAAGGAGATGCCCACCCTCCTGGGTGAGCGGGCACGGGAAACACACTGAGGGACTGCTGGGAGGGTGGTGCTGGTAGGAGCGGGTAGCGGTTGTGCCCGTTGTTGGGGTGGGCACAGAGGTGTCTGCCACCGCCCGGGAGCTTTCATCCGCTGTCTGTGGTCTCCTCTCCTGTCCCAATCGTGGTGCTCCCCTTTCCCTCCGTCCCACTGTTGACCTCACCCTCAGTGGATTCGGCCTCCAGGCCCATGTGGGATGCAGCTCCCTCCATCGCTGGTGCCTCTGCTCCTCCGCCAGATGATGCCAATGCACACAAGGAGCAGTGTGACAAAACAAAAAGGGGGTGGGAGACACAGAGGATACACTTGGTCAATGCCAGCAACACCACTACTGTTGGCGTACACAACACACAGGGACCAGCCCTGTGCACTAGGCCATGCACTACCTGTTACTAAGATAGTCACCAGCCCCTGGGGTACAATGCCTACCGCCATTAGCTGCACACCTGAAACCCACAGGACACTGCCCGGTAGTAGATGCCCACTAACACTATTGGGGTAGGAGTGCTTCATCGCCTGCCGAACAAAGGAGCTACCCTGCCATCTTCGCCCTGGCCTAGGGGCACCCACAGCCCACATCCCCCACCCGGGTAACTCTTAATGTGCGCAAAGTCATAATTCTGAATCTGTACTCACCCCCTTGTGGCTGCTGTGATGCCTTCAAGCACCCATCCAACTCCGGATAGGCCACCGCCAGGATGAGGAACATCAGGGGGTTATGGTGCAACGGGCACCCCTTCCACATTGGGAGGCCAGCCCCAGCTGGGCCTCCGCCGTCTTCTTTGCCCAGCGATGCAGGTCCTCCCACCTTCTGCGGCAGTGGGTGCTCCGGCTGTCAAAGAACCCCAGGTCCGCACCTCCTTGGCGATGGCATGCCAAATACCCTTTTTCTGATGGGCACTGACCTGCAGGGAAAAAAAAAGCAGTAAAAGAATTAGTCATACCATCCGTACTGTCATCTTCATGGCCCACCGTATCCCTCCCATCCCCTTACGCACATATATTGACCACCATACATTCAGCACTCTGCCCAGGACCCCTCAGCCCCCCCACATGTGGCTTACACACACAGCACTCCATCCATTCGTGGCCCACACATCATGCTCACAGTGTACTCACCTGTTTGTCTGGAGGACCGTAGAGTCCCCATCCACCAGTTTCTCCAACTCCTCCGCAGTGAAGGCAGGGGCCCTTTCCCCAGAAACATGAGCCATTGTCGCTTCCAGACACAGGTCACGCCATCACTTGCAGTGTAGGTCCTCTCCTGTTGAAGGTCAGGTAGCAAGTGAGTGAACAGATAGAAAATGGCAGTCACGTCCGGAGCGGTGCGTACCGTCACCACCGACGTACATCGCCATTGGCTCGTGGAACCCATAGGGCCCAATGATAACCAATGCGAAGTTGCGTGATGGTCTTTGACCGCCTACTGCGACGGCACACAACGCCAGCGGAATTACCTCATCCCCACTTGTCCCTCCTCACAGGTCAGACAGCCGCCATTTCAGGGGGGCACAATGCATGGCACCTAAGTGTGTCACAGCAGACACTGGCACAGTATTTGACTGTTGGATTCACATACTGGTTATGTAAAGGAAAAAAAAATCATCATTAGTGCAATAGATGTGTGCATATAACCCTCTGCTCACCATTTTCTTCCATAGGCTTCAACCGCTGAGGCTGAATATGAGATGGCAACATCTTCCGGTGTACAGACCCCTGGTGAACCGCGACAATGGAGGACAGACACATTATCCTAACATACAGACTTGATCAGGCCACAATCCAAGAACTGTGTGCCCAATTGGAGCCAGACCTGATGTCAGCTATCCGCCAGCCCACAGGTATCCCCCCTCTAGTGCAGGTCCTGTCAGTGCTCCATTTCCTGGCAAGTGGTTCCTTCCAAACAACAGTGGCTATGGCATCAGGGATGTCTCAGCCAATGTTCTTTAACGTGTTGCCCTGCTGAAACACATGCTCATCTACATCGTATTCCCCCAGGTGGATGATATGGCCACAGTGAAAGCTGACCTTCATGCCCTGGGACATATCCCCAATATGATTGGTGCCATTGATGGTACACATGTGGCATTTGTCCCCCCCCCCGGCGAAATGAACAAGTTTACAGGAATAGAAAAACCTATCACTCTATGAATGTGCAGATGGTGTGTTTGGTGGACCAGTACATCCCCCATGTGAATGCCAAATATCCTGGCTCTGTGCATGACGCCTTTATCTTGAGGAATAGCAGCATCCCATATGTGATGGGCCAACTCCAGAGGCACCGGGTGTGGCTAATAGGTGAGCCCAAGGTCCCTACACAGTATAAGTAGTGTCTGGGTATGGGGTTGTCCCCAAGGGTTAGTGTGTGTCTAACATGTATCCCTCGATATTTACAGGTGACTCTGGTTACCCCAACCTCTCATGGCTGTTGACCCCAGTGAGGAATGCCAGGACAAGGGCAGAGGAGCATTACAATGAGGCACATGGGCGTACAAGGAGGATTATTGAAAGGACCTTCGGCCTCCTGAAGGCCAGGTTCCGGTGCATCCATCTGACAGGTGGGTCCCTGATCTACTCACCCAAGAAGGTGTGCCAGATCATCATTGCATGTTGCATGTTGCACAACCTGGCCTTGAGACACCAGTTGCCTTTTCTGCAGGAAGATGAGCCTGAAGTCTTGTGGCAGCAGTGGAGCCTGTGAACAGTGAGGAAGAGGAGGCAGAGGAAGAAGTTGTTGACAACAGAAGAAATATAATACAGCAGTACTTCCAGTGACACACAGATAAGACACTGTAACTTCACTTAACTTTTCAGTTTTCTGTTGGACAGTGTACATGGCAGCTTGATTTCCCTATGTCTATGGCCTCTTTGAAGTGGTTGGAAATCTATACCCCAATGGAGAGTTTGTTTTCTTTTAAAGAAGCTCAGGATACGTTTGGTCTGGGTCCTGGGCATTTTTTACAATATGCAACAATGGAGAATGTGGCTTGTGAGATTTAGTGTTGTTTTCCAATGGCCCCACAGGCCTCGTCGGTGCTGAATGGACTGATTAATTGGGGTGAAGGTACACATCTGATCACCCGGTTCTACAAAGCCCTTCGGGATGATCACCCAAACGCGATGAGTGTGGCACATAGGGCGTGGGAGCCTGAATTGGGTGACTGCATGGAGGACGCTGATTGGGATCTGGCGTTATCACTGGTGTGCATGGTTTCGTGTAATAATAGATTTAAGTAGTTGCATTTCAACTTCGTGCACAGGACATACCTCACACCTAGCCGACTAAACAGGATTGACCCGGGACGCAGGGCGGGATGTCCTAGGTGTGGCACTTTTGGTACTTCCTTCCTACATTTGGCTTGGACCTGCAGGGTCGTATTTAAATTCTGGGAGGAAGTGCTAGGGAGAGTTGAGGAGGTCACAGGATTGGGTATGGAGGCGACGCCACTAATATGTCACCTGGGGGTAGGGCAGAAACCACGGGGCCGGAGTATCCCATACAAGCTTGCGCAGTTGGCGTTGGTGTTGACCAGGTGCAGGGTAGCTATTGGTTGGATGAGTGCCCGGAGTCCTTCAATCCCCTGTTGGCTGCGAGATTTAATGGAATGGGGCGCTGCGGAGGAACAGCATATGCGCCTGACACGCAGGGATGAGGGGGCTTTAGCAGATGTGGTGGCCTGGTGCGCATTGTTGGAACGGTTCGCTGGAGTGGAGAACCCAAATTCAGCAGGAAGTACGGAGGATGAGGGGGGTGAAAGTAGACCTTGATCCAATTGGATGTTTGATGGCCAACTATGGTGAGGACATGTATCCACTGTATATAATCTAATGATTGTACCATTTGGAATCTCTATTTTCAGATCTCTGTGTCCCACTCTGGCTCCTGCCAGAGTATATTTAACTGTACATACGACTTGCAATGCTTTGATGATGTTGAACTACTACATTTTTCAATCATTTGACAGATTCAAGATTTGTATTTGTTCCAAGGGTGTTTATTTAAGTGCTTATAAGTAGAGGGGGATGTGCAATGGGCTGGGGTGATGGTGATGGTGGAGGAAAGTCCAGGGTAAAGTCCAGTCTCTTGGTATCACAGGTGCATTGTTCATTGTTGGTGCATGGGTCTCCTGCAACTTGTACAGTATCTGGCCCATAGTCTACTGGGAATAGTGGTATGCTCCCAGGATGTTGGAGAGTGCTTCCTGGAGAGTGGGTTCCCTGGGACTGTTCTCCCCCTGTCGTACAGCAGTCCTCCCAGCTTCCCTCTTGACCTGTGCCTCTGTCCCCTGAACCGTGTGCCCACTGCCACTGACCCCAGGTCCCTGATCGGCCTCGGTTTGTGGGTTTGCCTGGGGTCCCTGTAGTGGTGGACACACTGCTGATTGACGTGTCCTGGGGACAGTGGCATGGGTCCGCTGGGTCGGTTTGTGGAAGTGTTTCCTGAGGGAGGAGGCTCTGTGGTGGATTGGGACTGTGGCAGGGTAACCGACTGTCCAGGGGTCTCTGATGGGCCAGGTTGGTCATCCTGATCCAGGCATGCAGAGCTGCTGTCGTCACTGTGGGCCTCGTCTGGGGGGGACTGGATGTGGCTGGCACCTCCTCTCCAGTTTCGTTGAGTAGGGATCCTGTGGGGATGCAAAAGCAGTGTTATTGTTTCTGTGTGTGCCATCTTGTGCATGGGTGTGTTTCCCTGTATGATTGTGATTTTCCTGTCAGCTTTGCCTTGTGTGCGTGGTGATTTTGTGGGCTGGTGAGTCTCTCTACTGGGCATGCTGTGGTGATGGGTGTCCATGCAGGTCTGTGCTGGGGGTCCATGCATTGGTCCATGCATTGGTGTTACATGCAGGGCTTGGTATTGGGATGGGTGGGTTGTGATAGTGGTGTATGTGTGAGGTGGTGGAGTGATGGGAGTGAGGGTAGGGGTAGGAGTTTGTGATGGCATGCAGGTAGGGTGGGGGGGATAAAGTAGTAAAAATTTGACTTAACAGAGTCCAGTCCTCCTCCTACTCCTGCGAGGCTGTCAGGATGCATTATTGCCAAGACTTGCTCCTCCCATGTTGTTAGTTGTGGGTCCACTGCCAGTCCTCTGTATGGCTACCTGGTGTCTTGCAACCACAGAACATACCTTTCCCCATAGGCCGTTCCACCTCTTCCTGATGTCATCCCTAGTTCTGAGGTGCGGTCCCACGACGTTGACCCTGTCCACGATCCTCCGCCATTGGTTCATCTTCCTTGCACCTGTGATCCGAATAGCTGTGGCTCTACCCGGATGATTTCCTCCACCATGACCCTTAGCTCCTCCTCTGAAAACCTGGGGTGTCTTTGGGGTGCCAATGATGTGGTGTAAGTGGTATGTGTGAGGATGTGTGGGGTGATCTTTTTCTCCTGCAGACAGGAGGCCAGGAAGAGGCTCGCTCTCCTTCTCCACCCCATCATCTGTTGCAAGGAGCATTGACAGCTCAGTCCGCTCAAAGTGTGGCTTGAGGCGGTTGACATGCAGGACCCTTAAAAGGTTCCTTGGAGACGGCAAGTCCACCAGGTAGGTGACTTCACTCTTGCACTCCACCACCTCATATGGCCCAGTCCACTTATCCTGGAGTGTCCTAGGCTCCACTGGAGCCATCACCCACACTTTTTGTCCATTTTGAAACTCAACCAGAGTGGCATTCTGGTCATACCATCGTTTCATGTCCATCCTGGCTGCTTCCAGGTTCTCCTGAGCGAGACTCCTGAAGCGGGCAGTCTGGTTTCTCAAAACCAGCATGTAAACGAATACATCCTGAGGGGGTTTACTAGGAGCTTTCTCCAAAGCTTCCTTAATGAGACTCAAAGTTCCCCTCACAGGGTGGCCATAAATCAGCTCAAAGGGACTAAACCCAAGTCCCTTTAGAGGCACCTCCCTGTAGGCGAACAAAAGCCATGGCAAGAGGACGTCCCACTTCTGCCTCAAGGGCTCTGACAGGCCCAGGATCATGCCTTTCAAGGTGCGGTTGAATCTCTCAACCAGACCATTACTTTGGGGGTGGTAAGGGGTGGTGAACTTGTAGGTTACCCCACACTCCCTCCACAGACACTTCATATAAGTGGATATGAAGTTGGTACCCCTATCAGATCCCACTTCCTTGGGGAACGCCATGCAGGTAAAAACACCCATCAAAGCACAACCCACCACAGGGGAAGTGATTGATCTCAAAGGAATGGCTTCTGGGTACCGGGTGGCATGGTCCACCAAGACTAGGATAAACCTATTGCCCATGCGTGGATGTCTTGGGATCCAGAGGCCCCACAATGTCAATGCCTACCCTCTCAAAGGGAGTATTGACAACAGGCAAACGCTGGAGGAGAGCTTTACATTTCCTCCCACTCTTGCCATTGCCTGACAAGTCTGACAAGTCTGACAAGACCTGCAATGAGCATCTGAGTGCCTGCGCATTAGGGGCCAGTAAAACTGGGTGACAAGCCTCTCAAAAGTCTTGTCCTGCCCCAAATGTCCGGCTAAAGGCACATCATGAGCCAACCCCAGTAGGGAGGCCCTGAAGCACTGGGGTACCACCAGCACACGGGCTGACCCAGGCTCAGGAACCTTAGGCTCGCTATACAGGAGGTCATCCTCCCAATAGATCAGGTGTGATCCTAGCTTCTTGCCAGATGCCTGGTCTGCAGCCTGCTGCTGCTGCAAACCCTCCAAAGTAGGTCATGTCTTCTGTGCTGCACAGAATGCTTCCCTGGTGGGCCCCCCTTCCTGCTGCCACTGCGACAGCTCAGAGACCTCCCCCAGTTCAGCCACCTGTTCCCCTGTAGGCTCCGGGGCGTCACCCTCAGGCTCCACCTCCTTCCGGACCGTGGGAACTTCTGGGGCTGGTTTCCCACACCCCCTGCCCTTCCTCTTCTTGGCGATCCCCTTGGCCACCGTTTCAGGCTCCAGGGGCTCTCGATTACCCTGACGGGCTGCCATTGACCGGGTGGATATGCATACCCACCCAGGCAGACCCAACATCTCCAAGTGAGACCTGTGTTCCACCTCCTTCCAAGGGGAATCCTCCAGGTCATTGCCTATCAAACAATCAACTGGCATGGTTGTACTTACAGCTACCTTCAAGGAACCTGAGACCCCCCCCCCCCATTCAGCACAGGCGCTCTGAGTTGTCCACTGCAACTACTCTGTGAAGTACCCGGGGATATATCTGCTCTTCAGGTACCAGGTGACTCCTCACTGTAGTCATGCTGGCTCCTGTGTCTCTCAGAGCCTCCACCCTCTGTCCATTAATGGTCACCCACTGCCTGTACTTCTTAGTGTTTTCAGGCACTAGGGTTCTCTGGACCATCTCACTGTACCCTAGTGAGACAAGGGTCATCTCAGCTGGTTCCCACCCACCTGAAACCAACTCCTCCCCAAGCGCTACACTGACCAAACTTTGGGATGGCGCACCAGTGGGTCACGGTGTACTTTTGGGGCATTTGGGGTCCCCCCTCAAATGACCCACCTGCTCACATGCATAGCACTTACATGGGGGACCACCTGCCACTGGCTTCCTTTTGGAGAACCATGGCTTCTTTTCACTGGGGGGTTGGAAATCCTTACCCTGGGAATCAGTTTAGGGCCCTTTAGAGAACTCCCCCTGTTTACCCTTACCCCCACTTTCTTCTGAGAGGGACCCTGCCTACCCTAGGCGTGGTCTCTTCCATACCTCTTTAGGACCCTGGTGCTCTCCCAGCGGTCCGCTTCCTGTGCAAGCTTTCTGGGGTCAGTCAGCTTGCTGTCAATCAGGTGCTGGCACAGCTCTGGAAAACATAAACTGTACAAGTGCTCCCAAGCAATCAGATTGTAAAGCCCCTCATACGTAGTTACCTTACTGCCCTTCACCCAACCATCCAGTGACCCGCAATAAGAATCAACACATTCCAACCATGTTTGGGATTTCATCTTCTTGTAGGACCTAAACTTATCCTTGTACTGCTCAGGGGTAAGACCATACCTTGTAAGCAAGGCATCCTTCATGCTAGAGTAGGTGAGATTCTGAGCATCCCCTAAGGCTGTCAGTGTATCCCTCCCCTCTCCCTCAAAGTGCTTCTATAGACCAGCCCCCCCAATGAGCTTCAGGGACCAGATTCATATGGAGAGCAGACTCATACCCCTTAAACCACAAGTATATGTTGTCCTCCCTTTTATAATCCTTCACAAGATCTTTAAGAATGTGTACCCTTCTTTCAGGCTGCACTGTGATGTGGCTGCCACCATCCCTACTACACTGGCTCCTCTGATCCAGCTCCCTCAAGCTGAGCTCATGAGCCAACAGCAACCATTTCTCTTCAATGACCATCCTAATTTTCTCCAACTCCCTCTGCCTGTCTGTCCTGCAATTCTTCAGGGGTCAGACCCTTAGATGAGACACTGCTACCTGCCCTGGAGACCCTCTCCCTGGACATAACAGGCCCACCCACAATCCCATTGTGTATGGACTGCACTTCCTCCTCATCTTCCTCACCCTCTGTGTGCCCTTCAATGCTCTTGGCTGTCACCCTGGCCCTCAGCGCCTTTTGCAGCTCCTCCTTCTTGGATGGGACAGTCAAAGCTTTTGCAGAGCTCTTTGAACTGAGCCTTGATATAGCTATCCAAGTTCTCTAGGTCAAACGTAGCTCTAACTGATGCATCTCCAGATTGGGACATGATGAAAAGTCAACAAAAGTGCAAAGTTCCAAAAAGCAGAAAAGTTCCCTAATGAAGTTCAGAAATCAATCAAAGATTACCACAAAAATGGATGTAGGGAAAAATCCAAGCAAAAGAGAAAAATCAAAGCTCACCAAACAAGTAGTATGTGGTCACGTAGTGGTCTGCACTCAAAACAGTAGTGTACACTTAATCACTGTATGTCAAGTACAAATACAAGTCCAAATCCCAACCGCTGATCAAAGTTAGAAATGGGGTCTTTGGTTGACAGTCAGGTTACCTCCTGTTCAAGCAAGGACCCTCACTCTTGTCAGGGTGAAAGATAATCATCCACAGCTAACCCATGCTTACCCCCTTGGCAGCTTGGCAGAGCAGTAGGCTTAACTTCAGAGTGCTAGGTGTAAAGTATTTTTACCAACACACACAGTAACTTATTGAAAACACTACAAAATGACACAACACAGGTTTAGAAAAATAGGAAATATTTATCTAAACAAAACAAGACCAGAACAACAAAAATCCACAATCCACAAGTCAAGTTAGCAATAAAAATGCAAAAAGAGTATTTAAGTAGTTTTAAACACACACTAAGGTGGTCATTCTGACCTCGGCGGTAAAAGGCGCCTACCGCCGGTCAGAAATCCTCCATAATCCCGCCGCGGTCGCGGAAACCCGCCACGGTCATTCTGACCCGCAGAAGGCAAACCTCCGAAAACCGACCGCCACAACAGACCGCCAGACCAGCGGTCGGCGGAAAAGTGGAGGTGACAAAACCTCCACCGTCACGCCAACAGAAATACGCCCATGCCATTACGACCCACGAATCCACGCGGCGGTCATTCAAACGCGGTATTCCATTGGCGGGACACACCGCCGCGGTCAGAATACACACAAACGAACAAAACTCAGCCACATTGGACGATTTGAATCCCACACACCTGATACACATACACACACCACTCCCACACACACAATACAATATAAAACACCCACCCACATCACCCACAAACCCCTACGCTAAAAAATTCTTAAAGAAGG
Source organism: Pleurodeles waltl (assembly GCF_031143425.1). NCBI lineage: Eukaryota > Metazoa > Chordata > Amphibia > Caudata > Salamandridae > Pleurodeles > Pleurodeles waltl. Next base: position 1,324,602,511 of record NC_090446.1, on the reverse strand, counting down.
CAAGAGCGAGACACCAGCATCCAAAAAATAACAGGCACAGCCACTCAACACCATCACCCACACACTATCCACACACAAAACAACACACACCACCACACTCAACTCACTTAAATACACATACTCCACCCCACACATCATACACACCACCCCATGGCACCCCAAAGACAACCCCGCTTCACAGACGAAGAACTCAGGGTCATGGTGGAGGAAATCGTTCGGGTAGAGCCCCAGCTGTTCGGCACACAGATACAATACACCAGCATTGCCCGGAGGACGGAGCTATGGCAGAGGATTGTCGACAGGGTGAACGCAGTGGGACAGCACCCCAGAAATCGGGAAGACATCAGGAAGCGATGGAACGACCTACGGGGGAAGGTGCGTTCCATGGTATCCAGGCACAACATCGCCGTGCAGAAGACTGGCGGAGGACCCCCACCTCAACCCCCACAATTCACATCATGGGAGGAGGAAGTCTTGAACATCCTGCATCCTGACGGCCTCGCAGGAGTCGGCGGAGGAATGGATACTGGTAAGTTAAAGCTTCAATACTGCTTCCCCCCCACCTGCATGCCAAATCATACCCCAACCCTCACCCCCATCCTCGAACCCCAACCTCACCCCCACCCCCATCCTCACCCCCACCCTCACCCCCACCACCATCCTCACCCCCACCACCATCCTCACCCCCACCCCCAGCACACCTATTCCCCGCCAATGTCTCACCATCACAACCCACACATCCCAAAACCTAGGCCTGCATGCGTCCACTAAGCATGGACACCCATCACCAAAGCATGCCCAATGCATATACACATCCCCCCCACAAGCCACCCTCACCAAAGCCCCCACACACGAATGCCAGCACTTGGGGACACAAGAACCCATAGATACACCCATATGCCACACATTGAAACTATAACCATACCTCTATACCCCTGCAGGACCCGACCGTCAACACACCGCGGCGGAGGGGCCAGAATTCTCCACACCCCCCACCCAAGAGGCCGTCAGCGATGACAGCAGCTCTGTCGACCTGGACACCGATGACCAGCCCGGACCATCGGGGACCTCTGGACAGTCGGTTCCCCTCACACAGGCACAGGCCACTACAGACCCAAACCCCTCTGGGAACACCAGCACAGCTCCCACCCAGCGGGCCCATGCCTCTGTCTCCAGGGCGCGTCAATCTGCGGTGTGTCTACCACTACAGGGCACCCAGGATAACCCACCACCCCAACAACAACAGGGACCTGGGGGCAGTGGTAGTGGGCACACGGGCCAGGGGGCAGAGGCCCAGGGAAACAGGCCAACTCGGAGGGCAGCTGTGCGACAGGGGGGGGAGGAGAGGCCCAGGGAACCCACTCTCCACGAGGTCCTCACCACCATCATGGGAGCATACAACCGCTCCCAGGAGACGATGGCGACGGTACTGGCCCGGTTCCAGGAGATCCAGGTACTGCAGGAGGAACACTATCGGGGGTACAGGGAGGACATCAGAGCCATCAACACCACCCTGGTTACCATGGTAGGGCTGCTGCAGGACCTCGTCAACACCAGGGCGGACACTCAACAACACCCAAGGGCCCCTGCCACTAGCCTGGACCAAGAACAGCCAACCACCTCCGCCGGCGCTAGTGGACAGGAGGCCCCCGCAGAGCAGCAGCCCACCAGACCCCCACCTCCTGCAGGAGAAGAACCACCCCGCAAGAGGGCCCTGAGATCTCGCAAGAAGACAGAGTAGGATGTCAAGACCCCCGCCAGCAATGGATACCACCTGATGTCATCCCACTGTCCCACATTGTCACCCTGTCCATCCTTGAACTGCCCATGCTCCATCTCTCCACAGGCCTCTGGACAATGCACCTGTGTGACTGTTACTCTGGACTCTGCCATGGACATTCCTTCACCATAGCCCCCACCCACTTGAAACCACCCATCCCATTTTGAGCACTTAAATAAACACCTATTTTGCACCAAAATATCTGGAGTCTGGCTGTGATTTCAATATATTGTAATTGACATGACAGTGCAAATATGTCCTTGTACATGGTGAAGTCAACAAACAGCTGCCACAAAGCTGTAGTCCATGGGGAAACGAAGCACAGGACTCGTAGTGGGGACCCCAGATCTGAAATAGGGAGGGAAAAGCCAAAACTCAGTCATCATACACTGGGGCAAATAGACAGGCAGCAGAGATGCAGGAGAGTAGTTAACATTTACTAAATTATCTTTGAAATGTTACCTGTGTCCTATTGGAAGTACTGTTCAATGATTCTGTCCCTGTTGTCTGTTTCAGCCCCGTCGTCTTCCTCCTCGTCACTCTCCTCAGGTTCCACCGCTGCCACAACACCACCATCTCGACCATCCTCCTGCAGGAAAGGCACCTGGCGGCGCAAAGCCAGGTTGTGAAGCATGCAGCAGGCCACGATGATGTGACACACCTTCTTAGGTGAGTACATTAGGGATCCACCTGTCATATGCAGGCACCGAAACCTGGCCTTTAGGAGGCCAAAGGTGCATTCGATCACCCTCCTAGTACGCCCATGGGCCTCATTGTACCGTTCCTCTGCCCTGGTCCGGGGATTCCTTACTGGGGTCAGTAGCCACGACAGGTTGGGGTACCCAGAGTCCCCCACTAGCCATACACGGTGTCTCTGTAGCTGTTCCATCACGTAAGGGATGCTGCTATTCCTGAGGATGTAGGCGTCATGCACTGACCCTGGGAATTTGGCATTTACATGCGAGATGTACTGGTCAGCCAAACACACCACCTGGATGTTCATTGAATGGTAATTTTTTCTGTTCCTGTACACCTGCTCCCTGTCTCTTGGGGGAACCAAAGCCACATGGGTCCCATCAATGGCACCAATTACGTTGGGAATATGTCCAAGGGCGTAGAAATCACCCTTCACTGTAGCCAATTCGCCCACCTCAGGGAAAATGATGTAGCTCCTCACGGATTTCATCAGGGCAGACAACACTCTGGATAACACCTTCGAAAACATGGGCTGAGACATCCCAGAAGCAATTCCCACGGTTGTCTGAAATGACCCACTTGCCAAGAAATGGAGTACTGACATGACCTGCACCAGAGGGGGAATCCCTGTGGGTTGGCGGATGGGGGACATCAGGTCGGGCTCCAGCTGGGCACACAGTTCATGGATAGTGGCACGGTTAAGACGGTAGGTCAGGATAATGTGGCGTTCTTCCATTGTCGACAGGTCCACCAGCGGTCGGTACACGGGAGGATTCATCCGTCTCCTCGCCCAACCCAGTGGACGGTGCCTAGGAAGGACAACATGGAGCACACAGTCAAGCAACCCACAGGTACGTACTCACAGCTAGCACAGTAAACGATTCTCTATGCAGTGAATGGCGTGTCTGAGTGGCTATGCAAGGCCTAGGCCTGTGTGACGCAGTTGAAATTGAGCCATGTGGGCCCTGGAAATGGCGGCTGCCTGACCTGTGAAGTGTGACAATGGGATGTGAGGTCAATGCGCTGGCGTGGCACACCGCGGCGGGCGGCGGGCGAAGACCGCGGTGCGAAGCCGCATTGGTTAAAATTGAAGCCTATGGGTTTCAGGAGCCAATGGCGAAGGGCGCCGGCGGTGGCGGGACGCACCGCCGCGGTACGCACCGCCGCGGACGTGACCGCCATTTTCTATCTACTTATCCACTTGCGACTTGAACTTTCACAGGAGAGGACCTATACTGCAAGTGTTGCTGTGACCTCGGTCTGGAAGGGACAATGGCTGCTGCACCTGTGGAAAGGGCCCCTGCCTTCACTGGAGAGGAGTTGGAGAAACTTGTGGATGGGGTCCTCCCCCAGTATGCGCTACTCTACGGTCCTCCAGACCAACAAGTGAGTTTAATTCAATCTGGATTTGGGGCCACTGGCTGGCTTGGGGGCCTGGCGGGGGGCCTGGCGGGGATGGGGGGCATGTTGGGCCTGGCGGGGGGCATGGCGGGGATGGGGGGCATGTTGGGCCTGGCGGGGGCATGGCGGGGATGGGGGGCATGTTGGGCCTGGCGGGGGGCATGGCGGGGATGGGGGGCATGTTGGGCCTGGCGGGGGGCCTGGTGGGGATGGGGGGCATGTTGGGCCTGGCGGGGGGCATGGCGGGGGGCCTGGCGGGGATGGGGGGCATGTTGGGCCTGGCGGGGTGCATGGCGGGGGGCCTGGCGGGGATGGGGGGCATGTTGGGCCTGGCGGGGGGCATGGCGGGGGGCCTGGCGGGGATGGGGGGCATGTTGGGCCTGGCGGGGGGCATGGCGGGGGGCCTGGCGGGGATGGGGGGCATGTTGGGCATGGCGGGGGGCATGGCGGGGGGCCTGGCGGGGATGGGGGGCGTTGGGCCACTGGCAAGGAAAATGCTGACAAACTTGAACGTGGTATTTCTCCCTCCCTGTACGTGTCACATAGGTCCGCGCCCATGAGAAGATCGGGATTTGGCGTGCCATCGCCAAGGAAGTCCGGACCCTGGGGGTCCACCATCGACGGGGCACCCACTGCCGCAAGAGGTGGGAGGACATCCGCCGCGGGACCAAGAAGACCGCCGAGTCTCTGCTGGGGATGGCCTCCCAACGTAGGCGGGGTGCCTGCCGTCAACTGAGCCCCCTGATGTTCCGGATCCTGGCGGTGGCCTACCCTGATTTGGATGGGCGCGTGAGGGCAGCACAGCAGACACAAGGGGGTGAGTCCAAGCATTATCTACTCTGTTGTCGCGCAGTGGAGGTGTCTGGGTGGGGGAGGAGGGCTGTGGGTCCCCCTAGGCCAGGGCAATATCTGTAGGCTGGGCACCCCCGTAAGCCCCTGTGTCCCCAGCCACCACCCTCAGTAGTTTGTCAGTACAGCCATCCCTGGGCCGTGTCATCCATGGGTGCAGTTGTCAACTCTAGGCGTGTAGGGCATGTTCCACGGAATGCGTAGCGGACCCCAAGTGCGCAACTTAGTGCAGGGGGCATCTGTGTCTGTCATGTCCGCTAACTGTGCCGGAGATCCATGTAATCAATATCCCTTTATTTCTCTCTCCCCCCCCCTTTTTGTTTGTCTTTCTGTGCTTGTGTGCATCAGCATCATCAGGCGGAGGAGAAGTGGCATCGGGGCAGGAGGGAGCTGCATCTCACATGGCCCAGGAGGGCCATGCCACAGAGTCAGACTGGACCAGTGAGACGGAGGGCGAGGGGAGCTCCACGACGGGGACGACTGGACCCTGCAGCGACACGGACACGTCCTCGGAAGGGGGCTCCCTTGCGGGGGTGGCACCATCCGTGCCCCCCGCCATTACAGGTACAGCCGCCACCCAGCGCACCATCTCCGCCCTCCCAGCAGCCCCTCAGCGTTCGCCCCGTGCCCGCTCTGCCAGGAAGCCGGGCATCTCCTTCGCCCCAGGCACCTCAGGCCCTGCCCCTGTTACCCCCGCTGCCCTCAGTGAGGAGGTCATTGACCTCCTCCGAACGCTCATTGTTGGGCAGACTACCCTTTTGAATGCCATCCAGGGGGTGGAGAGGGAGGTTCATCGCAGCAATGCGTACCTGGAGGGCATTCATTCGGGTCAGGCTGCCCATCAGCGATCGTTCCAGGCTCTGGCCTCAGCACTGACGGCAGCCATTGTCCCTGTCTCCTGCCTGCCTCTACTAACTCCCTCCTCCCAGTCTCCTGTTCCTCTGCCTGTCCCACCCACACCATCAGACCAGCCTGCACACACCTCAACACCCAAGAGAAGCTCATCCAAACATAAGCACCACAGATCACGCAGACATTCACACACGCAACATTCCGATGCAGACATGCCAACAGTCACTACCACCTCTGTGACCCCCACCTCCTCGTCTCCCTCCTCCCTCCCTGTGACGTCTACACTCACACCTCCATTCACCTCACCATCAGCCAGTGTTTCCATCACCAGCACACCCTCCACTCCAGTCTGCACACGTGCAGTCACCACCCCCACTGCCATTTACACGTCCCCTGTGTCCTCTCCCACTGTGTCTGTCACCCCCTCTTCCACACCACACAAACGCAGCCACCCACCCACCCAACAGCCATCCACCTCACGACAGCCTATCCCTCCTGCACCTGCACCCAAAGACAGCAAACGTGACTCACCTACAACCACATCCTCTCCCTCCACTCCCATTCCCACTGTACCTACCACTCTCCATTGTCCCAAGAAGCTTTTCTTCGCCACTACTAACTTCTTTCCTGACCCTGAGCCCCCCCCTCCTTCTCGTCGGGGTAAGAAGAGCACCTCAGCCACCACCAGCCCTGCAGCCCCCTTGACAAGGGTGCAGGGGTATTGGAGCCCGCCAGCCCGCATGTCTGGATCTTCGCCCAGCAGCAAGGGGACAGCCAGCCCACCCCCTGGGAAGAGGAGCAGAAGGCGGAAGGGGCTGCAGGAGCCCGCCTTCTACATCCCCCCCGGACACCACCCAGAGACAGTCACCAGCCACAGCTCCAAAGGGAGGAAAGGGCCACAGGCCCACGACTAAGGAGGGCAAGGGCAGCAAGTCGGAGAGGTCAGGCAGCAGGCCTGCTGCCCAGGAGGAGCCCACAACCCCCATAGCCGCTGCCCCGGGAGGAACCGGCACAGCTGCCCCGGGAGAGCCCACCACCCCCATAGCCGCTGCCCAGGGAGGACCCAGCCCAGCTGGCCAGGAGGGCCCCACCACCCACAGCCCAGGTGGGCATTGAAGGAGCACCATCCCCGCTGCCCAGGAGGGCACCACCAGGCAATTAGCAGTTGGCCATAGACCGGCCGCCGTCTCAAGAACTGCTGAACTGGGCCCTTCAAGGCAAGGAGCGCTGAACTGGGCCCCGCCGTCTCAAGAACCGCTGAACTGGGCCCCGCCGTCTCAAGAACCGCTCCGCTGGGCCCCGCCGTCTCAAGAACCGCTGAACTGGGCCCTTCAAGGCAAGAACCGCTGAACTGGGCCCCGCCGTCTCAAGAACCGCTCCGCTGGGCCCCGCCGTCTCAAGAACCGCTGAACTGGGCCCTTCAAGGCAAGGAGCGCTGAACTGGGCCCCGCCGTCTCAAGAACCGCTCCGCTGGGCCCCGCCGTCTCAAGAACCGCTGAACTGGGCCCTTCAAGGCAAGAACCGCTGAACTGGGCCCCGCCGTCTCAAGAACCGCTGAACTGGGCCCTTCAAGGCAAGGAGCGCTGAACTGGGCCCCGCCGTCTCAAGAACCGCTGAACTGGGCCCTTCAAGGCAAGAACCGCTGAACTGGGCCCCGCCGTCTCAAGAACCGCTGAACTGGGCCCTTCAAGGCAAGGAGCGCTGAACTGGGCCCCGCCGTCTCAAGAACCGCTGAACTGGGCCCTTCAAGGCAAGAACCGCTGAACTGGGCCCTTCAAGGCAAGAACCGCTGGCCCTTTGGCAGACGTGGCAGGGCAGGATCTATCTCGGGCAGGGCTGCAGGATGTCCTCTGGCCAACTTGCCTCCTCCAGTGGCAGTGGGGTCTGTTATGGACTGTATGGACTGTGGCTTTGCTCTCCCCAGGATGGCCCAGTGGGCAGGCCACCCACTGTATGGACTGTTTGGACTGTGGCTTTGCTCTCCCCAGGATGGCCCAGTGGGCAGGCCACCCACTGTATGGACTGTATGGACTGTGGCTTAGCTCTCCCCAGGATGGGCCAGTGGGCAGGCCACCCACTGTATGGACTGTTTGGACTGTGGCTTTGCACTCCCCAGGATGGCCCAGTGGGCAGGCCACCCACTGTATGGACTGTATGGACTGTGGCTTTGCTCTCCCCAGGATGGGCCAGTGGGCAGGCCACCCACTGTATGGACTGTTTGGACTGTGGCTTTGCTCTCCCCAGGAGGGCCCAGTGGGCAGGCCACCCACTGTATGGACTGTATGGACTGTGGCTTTGCTCTCCCCAGGATGGGCCAGTGGGCAGGCCACCCACTGTATGGACTGTTTGGACTGTGGCTTTGCTCTCCCCAGGATGGGCCAGTGGTCATGGAGTCCCCTCGTGGATCTGGCGTCGTGTACTCAAGTGGCTGAGGTGCCCCCCCTTCCCTTCCCCCTGAGGTGCCTGTCCTATTTTCTTTGTGATGCCCCTGCAGTGTTCTCTCCGTGGAGTTCTTGTCGTGGGACTGGGCCTTGCCCCTTTGCACAGGACCCCTGTGATCCACGGACAGTGGTTGGACTACATTTAGTAGCTGTATATATTTTGTACATAGTTTATTTATTTATTGGGATTACTGGTGTACATATTTCAATATATCTGCCCGTTTATGATCTCTTCTTTTGGTCTTTGCATTATTTCGGTGGGGGGTGGTTTGTGGGTTGTGACAGTGATCTGTGGGAATGCATTGATGTGTGTGTTGTAGTGGGTGTGGGGGGTGGGTGTGTGCCGGTAATCTTTTCCCTCCCCTGTGTCGTAGGTGCAGTACTCACCGATGTCTTCCGCGCCGCCGGGCCTGCTCCTGGTATATGAGCAGTTATAGGAGTGTGGGGATGACCTGCAACTCTGGTTCCATACTGCCGGAATCTCGCGTGGAGTGCGTAGAGGTGAGCGTTTTCCCGTTCGTAGTCTGTTTCCGCCGTGTTCTTATCGGTGGTGCTCCCGCCCCGGAAAAGGTGGCGGATTGGTGGGTCGTAATAGGGTGGGCGGTACATTGTCTGCCGCCTGGCTGTTGGCGGGAACCGCCGCGCTGTTTGTTTGTACCGCCGTGGCGGGCGGAGTGTTAATACGGCGGGCTGTGTTGGCGGTTCCCGCCAGGGTCAGAATTGCATATTTTAGACCGCCGGCCTGTTGGCGGCTTGGCCGCCGCTTTATCACCGACCGCCAGGGTCAGAATGAGGGCCTAACACTGTTAGCGTGAAAAAGTACTTCAGGTGCGTCAAAAATAACCCTGCACGAGCGGGTGTGCGTCAAAAAGGGCTTGCGATGCGTTGTTTCCACTCACGAGCGGGACCTTGCATCTTTTCTCCTTTCGTTTCTCCTCTCTGCAGGAGAGCGATGCGTCAATCTGGTCAGCACTCTCGGGTCCGGGCAGGCCTTGAGTTGTCTTTACACGCCCAGCGCTACTTGCGTCGGAAATTCAGCCGCACGATGACTCAAAAACCACGCAGGGCGGATTTCAATCTCCGAGTCTCTGTCAGCGATGCTGCACGTTGTTTCTCCTGCTCCGTGTGCCGATTCTTCAGTCGCGTTTCCGGCGAGCGTAAATTTTCAGCCGCGGAGCTCGCGGCGTGTCGTTTCTTCAGCCACAGATTGGAGTTGCGTCAATCTTTTCCCCGCATGGCGCTCTGTGTGTGGATTTCCTTTTCCTTAGGCTACCAGCTTCTCCTTTCAGGGTCCCAGGAACTGGATGGGCACCACCGGGCAGAGTAGAGAGAAGTCTTTGCTGTCCCCTAGACTTCAAACAACAGAAGGCAAGCTCTAAAACAAGCCCTTGGAGAGTTCTTCTCAAGATGGAAGACACACAAAGTCCAGTCTTTGCCCTCTTAATCTGGCAGAAGCAGTAACTGCAGGATAGCTCCACAAAGCACAGTCACAGACAGGGCAGCTTTTCTTCCTCAGCTCTTCAGCTCTTCTCAAGGCAGAGGTTCCTCTTGTTTCCAGAAGTGTTTCTAAAGTCTGTGGTTTTGGGTGCCCTTCTTATACCCAATTTCTCCTTTGAAGTAGGCCTACTTCAAAGTAAAGTCTCTTTTGAATGTGAAATCCTGCCTTGCCCAGGCCAGGCCCCAGACACTCACCAGGGGGTTGGAGACTGCATTGTGTGAGGTCACAGATGGCACATCAGGATATGCAGGCTACACCCCAGCTCCCTTTATGTCACTGTCTAGTGTGAGGTGCAACCAGCCCAACTGTCAAACTGACCCAGACAGGGCATCCACAAACAGGCAGAGTCACAAAAATGGTATAAGTAAGAAAATGCTCACTTTCTAAAAGTGGCATTTTCAAACACACAATCTTAAAATCAACTTTACTAAAAGAAGTATTTTTAAATTGTGAGCTCAGAGACCCCAAACTCCACATGTCAATCCGCTCCCAAAGGGAATCTACACTTTAATCAGATTTAAAGGTAGCCCCTATGTCAACCTATTAGAGGGACAGGCCTTGCAACAGTGAAAAACGAATGTAGAAATATTTCACTGTCAGGACATATAAAACACATTACTATGGGGGTCATTCCGACCCCGGCGGTCAAGGACCGCCGGGGCCGGCGGGAGCACCGCCAACAGGCTGGCGGTGCCCCGCAGGGCATTCTGACCGCGGCGGTTTGGCCGCGGTCAGAAGAGGAAAACCGGCGGTGTCCCGCCGGTTTTCCGCTGCCCTGGGAATCCCCCATGGCGGCGCAGCTTGCTGCGCCGCCATGGGGGATTCCGACCCCCTCACCTCACCGGTTCCGACCGCCAGGAACAGGATGGCGGTGAGGGGTGTCGTGGGGCCCCTGGGGGCCCCTGCAGTGCCCATGCCAATGGCATGGGCACTGCAGGGGCCCCCGTAAGAGGGCCCCACTTTGTATTTCAGTGTCTGCTTTGCAGACACTGAAATACGCGACGGGTGCCACTGCACCCGTCGCACATCCTCCACTCCGCCGGCTCCATTCGGAGCCGGCATCCTCATGGAGGGGTGTTTCCCACTGGGCTGGCGGGCGGCCTTTTGGCGGTCGCCCGCCAGCCCAGTGGGAAACCCAGAATACCCGCGGCGGTCTTTTGACCGCGCAGCGGTATTCTGGCGGTTCCCTCCAGGCGGGCGGCTCCCACCGCCCGCCGGGGTCAGAATGACCCCCTATATGTCCTACCATAACCATACACTGCACCCTGCCCTTGGGGCTACCAAAGGCCTACCTTAGAGGTATCTGACATGTAAGAAAAGGGAAGGTTTAGGCCTGGCAAGTGGGTACACTTGCAAAGTCGAATTTACAGTTAAAACTGCACACACAGACACTGCAGTGGCAGGTCTGAGACATGATTACACAGCTACTTATGTGGGTGGCACAACCAGTGCTGCAGGCCCACTAGTAGCATTTGTTTTACAGGCCCTGGCATCTCCAGTGCACTTTACTAGGGACTTACTAGTAAACCAAATATGCCAATCATGGATAAACCAATGACATACATATTTTGTAAAGGAGCATTTGCACTTTAGCACTGGTTAGCAGTGGTAAAGTGCCCAGAGTAACAAAAACAGTCAAATCTGGGTCCAGCACACATCAACAACCTAGGGAACAGAGGCAAAAAGTTAAGGGAGACCACGCCAAGGATGAAAAGTCTAACACCAAGTATCTACATACACTTGTGCATTACCCCAGGGTCTTAGGCCTCAATGGACCCCTCAACAACAACTGTGGACATTTTTTAGCACAAAGTGCCACGATCACGTCAAGTATGATGCCTCCACAACCACCTCACAACATCACACTTCACCACAATTTTAGCAAAAGCACTGCAAGCACAAAACCCTAATCATGCATATAACGTAATACTTGTAACACAATGCTGGAACTTATTCAACCTCTCAACCATAGAACAATTCACAATGTGGGCAGAATCTTTAAGCATAACCAATCATCAATCCAGTCAACAAATTGTTAAATCCTAATGCGGAACAAAATCACGGTTAACCCTCTAAAGGGACATAACTGTCACTCTGCTACCAGAAATTTGCTAATGCTTTTTCTCCTCCGGGCAGGATTTGAAAACGCTTTACTGTGAGGTCAATGGGATCTTTGGACCCAGTGAGGAGCATGGTTAACTGTATATACTCATTCCAATCCCTAAAATAACAAATTTAAACACCACAACCAACGTGGCCACAGAAACAAAAATCCAATCTGTGAAAAGTTTCAAAGCTTTTTTATAACCATATGGCCAAAGTAACATAAATTGTGTGCAAGAATAAATTATACAAATGAACGAAAACCATATGCTGACAAAATCTACGAAACAAGTTTAATCTGCTCATATCAGTGGAATTAAGCATTCCAAAAGGAATTAAATATGCTAGCAAAGAAACAATTTGCACAACAGATTTCAAATTATTTGTTGAGGACATTAGTCAAGCAAATTTTACACATCAATGTATCAAATTAGATGGACAAGATGTACGGCAACCTACCACTATTGCAAATTAGAACAAGCATGTGTGGAGACAGGCTAACACATGCAGACAAAAGCAAAAAGAAAAAGAAGGCAAAAATAATTGGGAAAAGTCATCTATCTTGGGCTAAGTTAGTCTAACTATAAAAATAGGCAGGTATCAACATACTAACTCAAAAGAGGACAAGGGGAACACTTAACACTGCAGATAAATATACATCTCCTAGGATCAGCATACAATTCAGATTCTTCGACAAAACAGTGAATCTTCGGCAAAATTCATAAAATGCACCATCAAGGGGAAAGTGCAGAACACGGGCTGCACATAGGAAACAGAAAAAGTCCAAGGGGACAAGTTAACAGTTCAAGAGCAAAGTGGGAATAATACATAATGAGAATCAAGAGAGAACTGACTGAAACTTAGAGTTTCCTTCAATATTCTAAAATAAGAAAAATAATTTGATTGGTCAATTTGATGGGTCCATATTATGCAAAAAGGGCAATATCCAATGAAAATTAAAACACAAAATTATTTTGCAACAACAATGAAGATTCCCATGTCTGGGCGAAGTTGTCTTTCCTTCCGTGCGACTCCGGCAATAACTAGTAACTCTGTACATTACTTGATACATTCCAACATCTTCCCATGGCTCACAACAGTTCCAATGATTTTCTCATGAGACCAGATGATTAAACAATAGGGTCTGTCTTAATTCCAAATCTCCAGCTAAAGACGTACCATGTTCATGGTCAATGGGGGAAAACGTACATATAATACAACAGGACTCTTTACTATTTATGTGAAATTACCTAATGAAAAAATTCATGTTAGAAAAAAGATGACTCGACTTTTGATGTTGCTGCAATATGAAAATGTCAAGAGTAATTATGGTAACGCAAGAAATTAAATGCATTAATATTGACATTAATAAAACATATATAATATGAAAACTTATAAATTCATCATTAATTATATATCATGAAATAAGCAAAGGCATTTCAATGTTAATTGCAAACTTTGTTAACACATTACATTAAATATAACAAAGAGGTGAACACATGTAACTTTAAACTAATAAATCAACATAAAGCATATTCATTTCGACTCATACATTTTTTTTCTAAAGATTCTAATGTATTTCACCATTATTAAATCAGGTTAGCATTTTGTCAGGTTCTGGCAGGCACAACATCTGCCATTGTAGGAACAATTTCCACCACCATTAAAACATTTACACTTTTAAAATACATGTTAGTGCAGCTATGTAATTTGAGCTATTAAATGTGAATATAAAGGTCTCCTAGTGCTGACTTCTGTGCTATTAAAGCATCACTAACATTTACACTACGACACCCAGGGGGTCATTCTGACCCTGGCGGCCGGTGGCCGCCAGGGCCACCGACCACGGGAGCACCGCCAACAGGCTGGCGGTGCTCCAACGAGCATTCTGACCGCGGCGGTTCAGCCGCGGTCAGAAGCGGAAAGTCAGCGGTCTCCCGCCGACTTTCCGCTGCTCGTTTGAATCCTCCATGGCTGCGGAGCGCGCTCCGCAGCCATGAGGATTCTGACCCCCCCTACCGCCATCCTGTTCATGGCGGGAAAGCCGCCATGAACAGGATGGCGGTAGGGGGGGGTCGCGGGGCCCCTGGGGGCCCCTGCCGTGCCCATGCCAATGGCATGGGCACGGCAGGGGCCCCCGTAAGAGGGCCCCGCAAGGTATTTCAGTGTCTGCCTTGCAGACACTGAAATACGCGACGGGTGCTACTGCACCCGTCGCACCTTCCCACTCCGCCGGCTCGATTACGAGCCGGCATCCTCGTGGGAAGGGAGTTTTTCCCTGGGCTGGCGGGCGGTCTTTTGGAGACCGCCCGCCAGCCCAGGGAAAAACTCATAATACCCTCCGCGGTCTTCTGACCGCGGAGCGGTATTATGGGGGCGGAATTCTGGCGGGCGGCCTCCGCCGCCCGCCAGAATTAGAATCACCCCCCCAGTCTCAGATATGGGCTTAAATCCATTGTTTTATTGGTCACCATGCCATTCCAGTTTGGACCCAGCCATATGCAGGTCAGTCTTGACCCTGCTCCCAATGGGAACAGTTCAGCGTGAACTGCCAGGCCATCACCTTGTTGTTTTTGTATTTGCTGCCCTAAGTGCGCTGGGTATGCCCAGACTTGGGTCCTCGGCTCATTGTGCCACTGGAACCAAGCTGTACCTGAATGAAGAGCCCTACCTTGGGCAAAACTGGTCTCAGGATGCTTGTTTATGGTCCAGGGAGGATATGACCTGGCAGTTTGGGCTGGACTGTTCTCATGAGGAGAAGGGTCTAGACTGATTTGCCTATGTCTGGGTCCAAACTGAGGTGGCATGGTGGGTAAAAAAAAAAGATGGATTGGGATGTGGCCAGAGAAATCCCCAGTGAAGGAGATTAATTCAAAAAATTATATCCATCACCTTGTTTTTTAGGCACTAGTCATGTGGTGATAGAAAGCAATTTTTATAATCCAGTTCCAGTTCAGAGTCCCAAGAGGAGTTTAATGTTTGAAATTACAGTTATTTATATTTTAATTTTTGGGGACATTTTGCAAAGCATAATGCAACCCTTTCAATCACTAATGACTCTAGACTGTAGACTATTTGAAGTGCAAAACCTCCATCTGGGAACAATATGTGGGTGAAGTCCAACACAATGTGGGGCTTTGAGCCCCCTTATTTGGTACTCGTCACTTGCCGAATATCCATGAGTTGTTCAGCCCTTAGGAGTTTTCTGAACGACAATTGGATAGGTTGAGCCTTCAGGCAGGGGTACAATATGTTCCTTATTTTAGCATCTTGACCACATAGAACTCTGCCTTCATGTTTCTCCCATCTGGATGTCTGCTGAGGAAAAGGTGAAGGTTTGGCGATTGTTGGTTCCTGGACAGTGCAATCTAAGCCAGAATTTAGAGAGCCAAGTCCTTTTTTCAATATCCTTATTTACTAAGCCATCGTAACAAGCATCTTGCCTGGCTCTCTGCTCACCCATACCTAGACAAGAGGGAAATAATTGTAAAAAGAAAAAAAATAAGCATCAGGCCTTCTCCATCTATGCATCCGTGACATCGAACAACATTCCTGTACCCACCTCACTGCTGCTCCAATTAAGGAATGAGCACATCTTTAAAGAACACTACACCAAGTTGCAGTAACAGTTCATTTTTGCTGTTGAACCAAATGGCCTCTCCAATCACTCATTGACTGTATCTTCTGTATCTATGCTGTGGACCTATATGGTGTGCAACAATTTTTGACTAGGTTTGCACCATGCAAAAACTGCATAGACACATATGTACATACATAATAAAATAGAACTTGTGAATAGTAGAGAGAATTTTGAATCTAGATTCCGTTGCAGTCAGTGGAGAGATTTCAATGCTCATTCACGAAAATATAGTCTTGATATTCTATGAAATTTATCTGGCTCCATGACACGTTAGGTGGTCAGATGTTGATTTGAGTGTTGTTAGCATGACTTTGGAAGTAAAACTTAAGGAGTTCCACTGCATACGCCAATATGAGCATATAAATGTTGAACAAAGAGGGGCAGAAAATAAATTGTTGAGCATAGCACCTTTCGAGGTAATGATTCTTTTGATTTAATGTGCTCTTGATGACTTTTCTTGTAGATAAAGAAGTGAATCTACTTAAATCCACTTAAATGCCATAATAGGCAACCCAACCAAAGTGTTGTATCTCTTCAGTAGAACTTCCCTGTCCATGGCATTAAAGGCTGTCCAAAGAGCGAAGCGTATTAGAGCTATGTGCTTGCCTTTATCTAGCTTGATACAACCTTTTCCCCTGTTGTTCATAAGTGCATTTGATGTTTCTTACATGGGCCAAAAACTGGATTGACGATCATGTAAGAGATGGTTTTGCTCCACATAGTCTTAATATTAGGCAACAATACCTTTCTCAGGTTTTTTTTGTTAGACCTGGCATCCTTGGAGTAGTCCCCCCTGTCTTTTTGCCTCTGCTTCCCATGTTTTGACTGTGTGCTGGACTCTGTTTTTGCTGTTTTGGTACTCTGGGCACTGTACCATTGTTGACCAGTGCTAAAGTGCAAGTGCTCCTGTGTAAAATGTATGTATAATTGGCTTTTCCATGATTGGCACATTTAATGTACTAGTACATCCCTAGTAAAGTGCACTAGAGGTGCCCAGGGCCTGTAAATCAAATGCTACTAGTGGGCCTGCAGCACTGGTTGTGCCACCCACCTAAGTAGCCCTTTAAACACGGCTCAGACCTGCTACTGCAGTGTCTGTGTGTGCAGTTTTAAACTGCCAATTTGGCAAGTCTACCCACTTGCCAGGCCTAAACCTTCCCTTTTTATACATGAAAGGCACCCCCATGGTAGGCCCTAGGTAGTCCCATGGGCAGGGTGCAGTGTATGTTAGAGGTGGGACATGTACTGATGTGTTTTACATGTCCTAACAGTGAAATACTGCCAAATTTGGTTTCCACTGTTGCAAGGCCTATCTCTCTCATAGATTAAGATAGGGGCTGCCCTTTAAATATCCTTAGAGTGCAGTTTCCATTTGAGAGCAGATAGGAAAATGGAGTTTGGGGGTCTCTGAACTCACAATTTAAAAATACAGCTGTTAGTGAAGTTGTTTTTTTAGATTGTTAGTTTGAAAATGCCACTTTTAGAAAGTACGCATTTTCTCGATTAAACCATTCTGTGACTATGCCTGTTTGTGGATTCCCTGTCTGGGTCAGACTGACAGTTGGGCTGTTTGTGAATCTCCTCTAGACAGTAACACAAAGGGAGCTGGGGTGTAGCCTGCATATCCTGATGCGCCAGCTGAACTGGAGTGGAGGGAGGAAGTGTCACTTACAACTGAATGGGCTGTGCCTGCCCTCACACAATGCACTCTCCAACCCCCTGTTGTGTGTCTGGGGCCTGGCCTGGGCAAGGCATGATCGTGTGAACAACAGAGACTTTCCTTTGAAGTTTGCCTAAATTCAAAGGCAGAAAGGGGCATAACTGTATTAATGTGTGTGTTGGTACAAATACTTTACACATTGCTTCTGAGATGAGCCTGACTGCTTGTGCCATGCTACCAAGGGGGTAAGCAGGGGTTATCTAAGTGTGTTTCTCCATTGCCCTGACTAGAGTGAGGGTGCCTGCTTGGACAGAGTGTAAACTGACTGCCAACCAGAGGCCCCATTTCTAACGTACATCATATTAGAAACTATTTAGTAGCTAGCTTGGGTCAGTACATTTGACCTCATTGTTTGACTATGGTGCTGATCATTGCATGTTTCATATGCCTAGGGCCACACTTTCCTCTCAGTTTATCATACTTGTGATGTTGGCTGGAAGTGCTGTGAATTGTTGTTTCATGCGATGCGCAGAGGATAGCTCCCCCCCCACGTCAGATATTTTGAGCTATTGTTGTCACCTAGTTTGTCCTCACTGTTTTGAATGTAGAGCAAGAGAAACACCTGGCTGGGTGAAATGTGATGATAGTATACAACGTCGGATTGTGAATATGCAATAATGAAGTATTGTAATTTTGTCCTCACAATGCTGATGTGAATACTAATGTGCCTACAGTCTTTATGGCCTCTGAACTGGTGATTTTGTGGTAGATGCTTAACATTTCTGTATATGATTTGGAGACTTGTAGATGGGTTTAGTAATGAAGTATTTTGTGTCCTATTGATAGCCTGTGATAGTCTCTTCTACATTTCTTACATTGTGCCTTACTCTCCAAGGTCATTGACTAAAGAGGTGAAATAGCTAAGCAAGGAACTCATCAAGTTGATCCTTGGGCAGAGGAACAGATGGTGCATGATTTGTTTTGGAGAAGAGGTGGCATGAAGTGTGCATCAGAACATTCATTCCTAACACATATTGATACCCATGTACTGTTCTTCACTTTATTTCTTACAAAGAATTAACCCTTTGGATAATTGCTACAGGGTTTGGCTCACCTCCTGCAATATGGTGCAGAGGTTTGCAGATATAGAGCTTTCAAGTTGCTACAGGGGGACTAATCTTTCTTGGCAGCACCTGAAATGTTGTATCAAACAGGTGTGAGTCTATGGAGCACAAATAAGAATGTTTTTTTTTACTTTTATGATTGCTCATACCTTGGCCCCTTATAGATCATGCATGAACCAGAGATGAGAGTTCCTAAGTGATCAATTTGAACTATTTTTATAAGCGGTAAGGAATCTAGACCTCTACTTCTTTCTCCGTTAGTGTTGTGAGTAGGGATTGACTTATGTTTCCATGGATACATCTTTCACTATAAATTCTAAATCAGTGCAATGGAATGACCAGTTTCCCGCGATAGACCTCTATAAGTATCCACCAACATAAAGCTGACTGGCTGGCGGTGCAAAAAAGAGACCCAGACAAAATCCTGAACCTTGTTGTTACAGTCTAGTCACATTCTTGCGTGCATCTTCATTCCTGTGCAGCCTCTAACATTGCTGCTTTTCCAAATCCTCCACTCAATCAATATCCACATATCTTATGTATTCAATCCTGTTTGCCTTCACTTTCAATCTTGGCACCGCTTCCTGTAGAAGCTTTTTTTTATCTTCACAGTGGGGGGGCTGAGGGGGGGGAAATTACCAGTTCTTAATTGTACCAGTAGTAGCAGAAGGAAGGAGCAAGCTCCTATTTTTGGAGATGGAGCAGAAGCGGAAGCAAAACAGTGGGAGAAATTAAGGGTGAAAAAAAACACATAAGGGTGAGGTAAAGATATGGGAATCTGATGGAGCTGGAAGGAGGCATGAAATGGATTAAAGAAGATAAAATTACAAGTAGGTCCAGGCCCAAATTTCCAAAAAGCGTGCTCTTTTTGCATAATTTTATTAGTTCATTTTACGATCTGTAAGTACATTTTCAAAATTATGTGCCATTGAGGGCAAACGTTTAGCACACGTGAACAACTGGAACTTGAGTGTCTGCTGTTTGAAGAGTTTGTGTTTTTCACTCTTTTTTAAACATGAAATTAGTTCTTTCTTCTAAATTGGACATGAGGACATATTTTGTGTTAAAATATAGCACCAAATGCCAGTTTTGCATTTAATTTCACACAATTTTGTGCAACGTTTGTGAAATTCTGTTTAAATATGCAAAAGTAAAGTGGGAAAATTTTGCACACACCCAAATTAGAAGTTAGACAGAGTGTAATTAGTGCATGGAATTCTGCTCCATCTGATTATAAGCTGGTTTTATTGGGTGTCGGAAAACCACATCTGATTTTTCCATCCAACTTGCATGAGTCTTTGGATGAAGCAGCAGCCAAAGCTGATAGAAATGACCTTTCCTCCCCTATTACAATCAGAAATTAAATCTAGTCGGGTGGTGAGATCTGATCGCTAAAAATTACTATATACTGTGCTTTGATGTAGTGTTCATTAAAGAGGTCTGTCTTCAGCTCTTACCTAACTTTAAGAAGGATAGGGGTGCTCTTGAGGGATACAGGAATTCTGCTCCAAGTCCCAGGTGCGTGGATGGAGAAGGCCTGTTGCCTGGTTTTTTAGGTGAAGAAAAAGAGTACAGCCTTTTGTATACATTTGGTATACTTAACTTTTAGTATACTTACTTCTGTGGGCTTAAAGCCATTTCATTTGTTCATTTCAGTGTAATTTAAAAAATCTTACTTGCTTGTGGTCAGTCATGCCTCTTTCTCCCTCCTTTTTTATTCGGGAGTAGGAACTAACTGCTGTATAATTACGCTTTGTTGCGTTTATCTGTTCTTTGAGGGACTTGTTTTCCTTGATTTCCTGCTCCTGTAAGTCGATGTGCTTACAATTCTGAGCTCGGGGGTGTTGTCCATGCACCCTACTGCGTCATCCATAGCGCTTAAATCGCACTCTCCCTCACCGTATTCTTGCTTGTCCCACCACCCAATCACCCTCCTCCCGCTTGTTAACTCCTGTGCCTCTTGCTCCAAACCCCCTTGTTTTCTTTTGCCTTGCCGCTTCACGCTCATGGCTGTATGTTGTTACATCCTCTTCCTTGTTTTCGGGGATCTTGCTGCTTCTTTGCGATGTCTGCGGGGTCTTTTTCATTTAGTTATTTTTATGCAGTTTTATGTAGTGCGAACCGACCTCGACATAAAGGTATGGGAGTGCATTTTTTTTTTTTGCAGTTTTATGTAGTGCAAAGTTGATACAGCGGTATTGCAGCACTTTACGTAACCACCAGTTACATTACACAAGAACACATTCATTTTTGGTAGCAAGGGGAGATTAAGGCCCTCATTATGACATTGGCGGTAAATGCCACTTACCGCTGCGATGACGGCCGCCAACATACTGCTGTGGTGGTGGATATCCGTTCACCATATTATGACACACACACACACACCAATCCGACAGAATACTGCCACATACACAAATCCGCCAGCCCAAAGGTCAGTGATAAAGTGGCGTACTGTTATGCCTACAAAACAACACCCACCACATTATGACCTACGAATCACCACGGCGGACATTTAACTGCAGTAAACCATTGGTGGTACATACCGGAGCGCTCAGAAAGGACACCCAAATACAAAACAACACTGCATTGGCCAAAACCTAAATCCCACACCTGACACTCATACACACACTACACACACCCACCCACAGCACCATACAACACACACCTAGATTACCCAGAACCCTTTAAGAACACCAGTTATTGCCACCAGACTGAAACCAAGACCACTGAGACAACTACACACACACACACCACAAACACACACACATCTGTCACGCACCCCACATCCCACACCCCACCACATTACTCAACACCCTCCCACCAACACACACCACACAACACCCATGTCCTCACTAAGGCAACCCCGTTTCACTGATGAGGAGTTGCGGGTCATGGTGGAGGAAATAGTCAGGGTAGAGCCACAGCTGTTTGGAGCACAGGTACAGCAAATATCCATTGCCAGGAAGATGGAGCTATGGTGGAGAATCGTGGACAGGGTGAATGCCGTGGGACATCATTCAAGAACAAGGGATGACATCAGGAAGAGGTGGAACGACCTACAGGGGAAGGTACGTTGTGTATCAGCAAGGCACCAGCTTGTCATACAGAGGACTGGCGGTGGACCCCCACCTCCTCTCCCACAGCACAGGAGGAGCAAGCCTTGCCAATACTGCATCTTGAGGGACTCACTGGAGTTGCTGGAGGACTGGACACTGGTGAGTCAATATTTACTACTTATCACCCCCATACCTGCATGCCATCACCCTCACTCCCATCACTCCACTACATCCCACACACTGTACCTACACATATGACTAACCCCAATGCCTAGCCCTGCATGCTATACCAATGCATGGACAGCCCTCCCAGCCCTGAATGGACACCCCTAACAAAAGCATGCACAGCATGGAGAACTAACAAGCCCACAATACATCACCCTACACAAACAAAGGCGGCAGGGCAACGATAGAGGGAAAGCCATGGATGTACAATTTGTCACAGACATGAGACATAATACATCACTTACATCACCACAGGTGCACCAGCCAATCTCAGCGGAGATGAGGTGCTACGTCTAACCAGTCCCCCAACAGAAGATGCCCCCAGTGATGACAGTAACTCTGGACTTCAGGATCTGGATGAACTACCTGACCAATCAGGGACCACTGGTCAGTCGGACACCCCAGCCCACTCACAGTCCACCACAGAGCCTCCCCCCTCAGTATCTAACATAACAGCACCCACCCAACATCTCTGTCCCCAGGACACATCAATCAACAGTGTGCCCACCTGTACACGGACCCCAGTCCATACCTCACACCCAAGACAATCAGGGTCCTGGGGTGAATTGCAGTGGGCACACCATTCAGGGGACAGAGGCACAGGGCTACATGGACACTGGGAGGACTGCTGTGCACCAGGGGGAGGGCAGGCCCTGGGAAATGACTCTCCACGAGGCACTCACTAATGTCCTGGGGGCTTACCAACAATCCCAGGACAAGATGGGCCAGATCCTTACCAACATGCAGGAGAACAAGCGGCTGCAGGAGGAACACCATCAGGAGATCAGGGAGGATTTGCAGGCCCAGAACACCACCATGCTCTCCATAACAGGGGTGCTGGCAGACATGGCCAACATCATGAGGGAATGGACAGCACAACAGCGGGCCCCTACCACTAGCCAGCATACAGACCAGCCCACCACATCTGCTGCAGCTAGTGGACAGGAGGCCCTGCCACAGGACCCACAGGCCACCAGCACTCTTCCCCCTGCAGAAGGTGAACCACCCTACAAACCTTCCCTGCGACTCCGACAGAAGCCAGAGACACTTGCCAAGACCAAGCCCACCGCCAGGAAATAAGACCCTCCTGAATGTCCCCCTTGTGTCCCACCCTGTCACCTTGTCCACTTTGAACTGCCTTTGCTCCCCTTCCTATGGCCATTGGATGCTGGACCTATGCTACAAACAGAATGGAACCATACCCTAGACTTTCCTCTACCATCACCCTATTCCATTGCACTTTCCCGTCAATTATTTGCACTACAATAAACACCCTTGACCACTACTTGACTGATAGTGTTTATTGTGATGAAAATTTGCATTTATTGAAACAGTCACATCATGTGCAAATGATCTTAAAACTGTGATAGCATACAATTAATGACCCATAGCTGTCTTTAGTCATCACATCAGTACACTGTTGTAATATCATCAACATCTGCAAAATGAGAAGCCATTGGTGACAGTAAGTAGAGATGCAAAGGAAGTGAATGCCATCCTGCTACAGCCAGACAGATAAAACAATAGTCAGACGAATGGTCAGTTACACTGTCTCACCTCTGTGTCATTGGAAGTATAGAGGTATAACTGATGTTCTGTTTTCCGCATCCTCATTCTCTGCCACTTCATCCTCACTGTCCTCAGGGTCCACTGCTGCCACAGGGGCATTTCCAGTCTCCTCTTCCTGCAGATAAGGCACATGTCGTCTGAGGGTCAGGTTGTGCAACATGCAGCCTGCCACTACTATCTGGCATTCCTATTTGGGTGGATAGCACAGGGATCCACCTATCAGATGCAGGCATCTGTACCTGGCCTTCAGGAGGCCGAAAGTCTTTTCAATGATTCTCCTGGTTCGCCCATGTGCATTATCATAACGATTATCAGCCCATGTCCTGCCATTCTTCACAAGGGTCAGGAGCCACAATAGGTTTGGGTAGCCTAAGTCACCTGCAAGTATTGAGGGACAAACATTAGACTTACATAATGGTATGGGGTTAACAGCAGAAGGCATACACTGACATACATTGGGTGGGCACTCAGGCACACCTATTAGCCACACGCTGTGCCTCTGTAGTGGCATCATCTGTGGGATGCTGCTATTCCTTAGAACAAAGGCATCATGCACCGACCCAGGATAATTGGCAGTGACGTGGGAGAAGTAGTGGTCCGCCAGGCACACCATTTGTACATTGAGTGAGTGGAAACTCTTCTGATTCCTGAACACCTGTTCATTCTGGCGGGGGGGACAAATGCTATATGTGTTCTGTCAGTTTCCCCAACAATATTTGTTATATGTCCCATTGAATACAATCCTGCCTTCACAGTGGCCAAATCTTTCACCTGGGGGAAAGCGATGTAGCTGCACATGTGTTTGACCAAGGCAGACAGAGCCCTTGCCAGCTCGATTGAGAACATTGGCTGTGACTTTCCTGCTGCCAAGCCCACTGTCACTTGGAAAGAACCAGTTGCCAGGAAATGGAGCACTGATAGGACTTGCACAAAAGTGGGGATCCCAGTGGGATAACGGATAGCTGATATCAGATCAGGCTCCAATTGAGCACACAGCTCTGTGATTGTGGCCCTGTCCAGTCTATAGATGAGTATTATGTGCCTCTCCTCCAGTGTAGCCAAGTCCACAAGGGGTCTGTACACGGTGGCTTGTCTCCTCCTACTATTCATCCGCAATGGTAGGTATCTAAGGGACACAAGAGTGAGTAGGCTGGCACAATTTGTACAATGGAACAACCACCTCAGTGTATATAGAGCATTAATGTAATGGGACATTGGGAATGGCAGTGTACATGCAATCATCAGCAATGAGCAGTTATGGATTATCTGAATGTTGTCCACCAACATTAAATGGCGACCGTCAACATTAAATGGCGACCGTCTGTTCTGTATGTAGGGACAGGTGGAAGTGAGGTAACTCTGCCGGTGTTGGGCGTCGTGGAGGAAGGTGGTCTCTAATCGCTGTGCAATTCCTCATTGGCTAATATGGGGCTCTATGGCATGCAGTGGCCAATGGGGATCAGCGGCAGTGGTGACGATGTACATCACCACGGACGTGACCGCCATTTTCTATCTAAATCTTCACTTCATTCCTGACTTTCCACAGGACAACACCTACACTGCGTGTGCTGCTGTGACCTGTGTCTGGAACCTACCATAGCCCGTGTGACCAGGGAAAGGGCCCCTGACTTCACTTCGGTGGAGTTGGAGCATTTGGTGGAAGGGGTCCTACCCCAGTATGAACTGCTGTATGGGCCTTCAGACCAACAGGTGAGTACACTTTGGGCACCAGACATGTGCCAAGGTTGCATGGAGATGTGTGTGTGCAAGCATCGTCTCATTTGGAGGGTGGTATGTCTGTTGCCAGTGTTCATGGTGGGCGCCAGGTGATGTGTGTGCCAATGGAGATGGAAATGGGATTTGAGGGCCATATGTGTGACAGGCTGGATTGTATGTGTAATGGTGTCCTTCCATCTCTATTACCTCTGCAGGTCAATGCCCATCAGAAGAAGAGATTGAGGCTTGCCATCGCCAAGGACGTGCGGACCCTGGGGGTCTACAGCAGGCGGAGCACCCACTGTCAGAAAAGGTGGAAGGACCTGAGACGCTGGGCATAGAAGACCGTGGAGGCACAGCTGGGTATGGCCTCCCAATGAGGAAGGTGCGCCCGTCGGAACCTGACCCCCCTGATGGCCCACATATTGGTAGTGGCCTACCCAGAGCTGGATGGGCACTTGAGGGCATCACAGCAGCCACAAGGGGGTGAATACAGTGGGTGTAACTACATTCATTGGTCGGTGGCATGGGATCTGGGTAGAGTTGGTGGGTGCCCCTTAATGCCAGGTCAGGCATTGCAGAGTGACCCAGCTCAAGGGTAATGGGTGTATAGCAAATTAAGGAAACCTAGCTAGGTTGTATTCTATGTCAGACAGGGCTTAGTAGGTCCCAGGAGGGGTGCAGTTGGCAGTGTTTGGCTCTCATCTTGCTGTGGCACCTAGCCAATCGATTGCCAGTGTGGTACATAGTGCTAAATCCTGAACCCTGTGTGTGATGTTAATGTGTATGCCAACTGCGGTGTTGGTGCTGTAATTGACCCAGTGTTCCCTTTCTCTCTCTCCCCCTTTTTTCTTCTGTCATCCTGTCCCTGTGTGCATTAGCATCTTCTGGTGGAGGACCAGGGGCACAGGCGACTGTGGGAGCTGCATCCCACAGGACCCAGGAGGCAGAGTCCACCAATGCTGAGGGAACCAGTGGGACAGAGGGCGAGGGAGCACCATGGCGGAGACAGGAGGTGACAACACTGACTCTGCTTCCTCCTCAGATGGGAGCTCCCTGCTGGTGGTGGACACCTCTGGGACCACCCCAGCTCAACGTACAGCCGCCACCCCTGTACAAGCACCGCCCTCCCAGTAGCCCCTCACCGATTTGCCTGTGCCCGCTCACCCAGGAGGGTGGGCATCTCCTTCGCCCCAGGCACCTCAGGCCCTGCCCAGTGAGCCCTGCTGCCCTGAATGAGGAGGCTATTGACCTCCTGAGAACCATCTCTGTAGGGCAGTCAACCATAGTGAATGCCATCCATGAGCTGGCATCCCAGATGCAGCAATGCAATGCATTCCTGGAGGGCATCCACGGTGGATTGGTGGCCCAACAGAGATGGTTCCAGGCTCTGGCCTCCTGTCTGATGGCAGCCATTGTCCCTGTTCCTACAGTCCCCCTTCCAACTACCACTTCCCAGTCCCAGTCTCCTCAACCCCAACCCATCCCATGCACACATAGAGACAAGCATGCACACAAAACATCACACAAGGGTAGCACAGTTAAACACAGGCAGCACACTTCAGGCCACAAGCATGCACACACCAACATCCACTGCCTCCACTGACTCCCCCTCCTCCTCCTGCTCCCTCACAGTCACATCTGCACTCACACCTGCATGCACTGCTTCAATAGCCAGCACCACCATCACCACACCAAGCAGCACACATACATCACTAGCAGACACCTCCACAACATCCATCCATGTGTCCTCTGTGTCCTCTCGCACCTTGTCTGTCCCCTCCTCCTAAGGGACACAAATGCAGGCACTCAGACACCAAACAGTCATCCACCTCACATCAGCACACTGCACATGCACCTGCACTCAAGTCCAGCAGATGTACTCCTCCAACAACCACTCCCTCAACTTCCACTCCCATCCCTCCTCCCTCATCCCGCTCCACCATCCTCAAGAAACTTTTCCTTGTACAACTTGGGCTTTTCCCTCCCCCTCCGACCCCCGTCCTGCCCATAAGAGCAGGGTCCTAACGACAAAGCCCAGCACCTCAGCCAAACAGTTCATGGGGACAGAGGAGGCACCTCCTAGTCGTGGAGGCAAGAAAGTGAAGGATCCCACTCCACCAGCCAGGAAAGGGAAGGATCCCACTCCACCAGCCAGGAAAGGGAAGGATCCCATTCCACCAGCCAGGAAGGGTAAGGTTCCCACTCAACAACCAATGACAGCAGCGGTTCCCACTCAACCACCAATGAGAGCAGCGGTTCCCACTCAACCACCAATGACAGAAGAGGTTCCCACTCAACCACCAATGAAAGGCAAGAAGCCCCCACCTCCAGCTGAGACACAGCTGCCCTCACCTTCAGCAGAAGCTTCCCTGGAGACACCTCCCCCAGCTGACACAATGCGGCCCTCCCCTCCAGCAGAGGCTGCCCAGGAGACACCTCCCCCAGTAGAGACAATGCAGCCCTCATCCCCAGCAGAGGGCATGTAGGCCACCCTCCAGGGACTGTTGGACAAGAAGCCCTTCCACAAGCAGTGGCTAAGTTCCCCTCTTCGGAGACTGTGACCTTGCACTCCCCAACATTGAGAAATGGGCATGAAGCCCCCTCTAGAACCAGGGGGCGAGTTCCCCACTTCAACTGAGGTGCCCCCCACCCTCCTTCCCCCTGAGGTGCCTGCCCACTTCCAACATGTTGGCTTCACAGTTTGGTGCTGTGAATGTCAGGATCAAGTTGGGGCATGGACGCTGCCCTGTGGCCATGTGGGCCTTTTGTACTTTGGGCAGGGCATTGTCCCTTTCTAGACAATGGTTCATGTATAATATTTGTCACCTTGGTACTAATGGTGGTTGTTGTCATGCGAATACACTTTCAATTCTGTCTTATTGTTGTCCTTGTATTTTTATGATGTGTGTCCTGTGACATTGTTTTTCATCTACAGCTGGTTGTGTGTATGGGGTGTGTGTGAATGGTGCGTGTTGTGCGTGTCTGTGTCACTCTCCTTTTCCTCCCTACCTCCCTGTAGGAGGCTGGCCTGGCTTGTAGTGGGTACCAGAGGTACTTACACCTTGTGCCAGGTCCGGTTATCCCTTATTAGTGTAGAAGAGGTGTTTCTAGCAGCTTAGGCTGATAGAAGGTAGCTATGGCAAAGCAGCTAAGGCTGAACTAGGAGACATGTAAAGCTCCTACTATACCACTGGTATCATATGCACAATATCATAAGAAAACACAATACACAGAAGTACTAAAAATAAAGGTACTTTATTTTTATGACAATATGCCAAAAGTATCTCAGTGAGTACCCTCAGTATGAGGATAAGATATATACACAAGATATATGTACACAAACCAAAATTAGGTAAGTAATAGAAGGAAAAGTAATGCAAGCAGTGTAAAATTACAGTAGATTGCAATAGGAGCACATAGGTATAGGGGCAACACAAACCATATACTCCAAAAGTGGAATGTGAACCACGAATGGACCCCAAACCTATGTGAGCTTGTAGAAGGTCGCTGGGACTGTAAGAAAACAGTGAGGGTTAGAAAGATAGCCCACCCCAAGACCCTGAAAGGTAGGTGTACACCTACTACACCCAGAGAGCACAGAAGTCGTGATAGGGGGATTCTGCAGGAAGAACAAACACCAGCAATGCAACAACAGTGGATTTACGGACCTGAGTACCTGTAAGACAAGGGGACCAAGTCCAATAGTCGCGACAGTGTCGAGAGTGGGCAGGAGCTCAGGAAATGCCAGCTGAGGGTGCAAGGAATCTGCCACCTGTTGGAAGAAGCTTGGAGTTCTGCAAGAAAGAAGAGGACTAGGAACTTCTCTTTTGGAGGATGGATGTCCCACGCCGCGGTGAAGCTTGCAGAGGTATTCCCACACAGAAAGACCGCAAACAAGCCTTGCTAACTGCAAGGGTTGCAGTAGAGGTTTTTGGGTGCTGCTGTGGCCCAGGAGGGACCAGGATGTCGTCACTTGGAGGAGGAGACAGAGGGGGCACCCAGCAACTCAGGGAGCCCTCACAGAAGCAGGCAGCACCTGCAGAAGTACCTAAACAGGCACTTGGAAGAAAAGTGAACCGGAGTCCACCCAAAGTCACAAAAGAGAGTCTCCCGACGTCAGAGGACAACTCAGAAGGTTGTGCACTGCAGGAAGGAGTGTCGGGACCCAGGCTTGGCTGTGCATGAAGGAAATCCTGGAAGAGTGCACAGGAGCCAGAGCAGCTGCAAATCACCCGGTACCCAGCAATGCAGTCTAGCATGGGGAGGCAAGGACTTACCTCTACCAAAATTGGGACTGAAGAGTCACTGGACTGCGGGAGTCACTTGGACAGAGTTGCTGAGTTCCAGGAACCACGCTTGTCATGCTGAGAGGGGACCCAGAAGACCAGTGATGCAGTCTTTTGGTGCCTGCGGTTGCAGGGGGAAGATTCCGTCGACCCACGGGAGATTTCTTCAGAGCTCCTGGTGCAGGGAGGAGGCAGGCTACCCCCAGAGCATGCACCACCTGGAAACAGTTGAGAAAGCCGGCAGGATGAAGCGATACAAGGTTGCTAGTAGTCGTCTTGCTACTTTGTTGCGGTTTTGCAGGCGTCCTGAGCAGTCAGCGGTCGATCCTTTGGCAGAAGGTGAAGAGGGGGATGCAGAGGAACTCTGATGAGCTCTTGCATTCGTTATCTGGTGAGATCCCCAAAGCAGAGACCATAAATAGCCAGAAAAGGAGGTTTGGCTACCTAGGAAGGAGGATTGGCTACCAAGAGAGGTAAGAGCCTATCAGAAGGAGCCTCTGATGTCACCTGCTGGCACTGCCCACTCAGAGCAGTCCAGTGTGCCACAGACACCTCTGTTTCCAAGATGGCAGAGGTCTGGGACACACTGGAGGAGCTCTGGGCACCTCCCCTGGGAGGTGCAGGTCAGGGGAGTGGTCACTCCCCTTTCCTTTGTCCAGTTTTGCGCCAGAGCAGGGCTGGGGGATCCCTGAACCGGTGTAGACTGGCTTATGCAGAGATGGGCACCATCTGTGCCCATCAAAGCATTTCCAGAGGCTGGGGGAGGCTACTCCTCCCCAGCCTTCACACCTATTTCCAAAGGGAGAGGGTGTTACACCCTCTCTCAGAGGAAGTCCTTTGTTCTGCCTTCCTGGGCCAGGGCTACCTGGACCCCAGGAGGGCAGAAACCTGTCTGAGGGGTTGGCAGCAGCAGCAACTGCAGTGGAGACCCCAGAAAGGCAGTTTGGCAGTACCTAGGTTCTGTGCTAGAGGCCCGGGGGATCATGGAATCGTCCCCCCAATGCCAGAATGGAATTCCATGATCTTAGACATGTTACATGGCCATGTTCGGAGTTACCATTGTGACGCTGTACATAGGTAGTGACCTATGTACAGTGCACGCGTGTAATGGTGTCCCCGCACTCACAAAGTACGGGGAATTTGCCCTGAATGATGTGGGGGCACCTTGGCTAGTGCCAGGGTGCCCACACACTAAGTAACTTTGCACCCAACCTTCACCAGGTGAAGGTTAGACATATAGGTGACTTATAAGTTACTCAAGTGCAGTGGTAAATGGCTGTGAAATAACGTGGACATTATTTCACGCAGGCTGCAGTGGCAGGCCTGTGTAAGAATTGTCAGAGCTCCCTATGGGTGGCAAAAGAAATGCTGCAGTCCATAGGGATCTCCTGGAACCCCAATACCCTGGGTACCTCAGTACAATATACTAGGGGATCATATGGGTGTACCACTATGCCAATGTGAATTGGTAAATTTAGTCACTAGCCTGTTAGTGACAACTTTGGAAAGCAGAGAGAGCATAACCACTGAGGTTCTTGTTAGCAGAGCCTCAGTGAGACAGTTAGGCATCACACAGGGAACACAAACAGGGCACATACTTATGAGCACTGGGGCCCTGCTTGGCAGGGTCCCGGTGACACATAGACTAAAACAACATATATACAGTGAAATATGGGGGTAACATGCCAGGCAAGATGGTACTTTCCTACACTCCCTCCCTTGTGTGCTAGACGGCTGTACCCACCGTTGTCGTCTTCCCGGCTCTGGTGTTCTAGGTGGAGCATGGCATAGAAAATCATCAGGAAGACTTGCAGTTCCGGTTCCATGGCGGCGTTGATCTTCTCTGTGTCTCTAATGGTGAGTCTTCGGTCTTCTGTGTTTGTTTCTGCCAGGCTTTTAATGGCGTTGGTACCGCACCGGAAATCGTGGCATTGTGCTGTGTTATAATATGGTGGGCGATACCTTGTCTTCCGTCTGGCTGTTGATGGCTACTGCCGTGGTCAGTGGTGTTAACACCCTGGCGGTTGGTGTGGTACATTGGCTGCCTATGGGAGTTGTCACCGCCATGTTCATAATTTGGCAGTAATTACTGTCAGCCTGTTGGAGTATTACCGCTACTTGGTCACTCAAGGCCAATGTCATAGTGACCACTTAAGCGATTTGCACAGAATCACAGAATGCTGAGTCGGCGTGGAGACTCAAATCGTGTTCCCCAGCTCCAAAGTCAACAGCTCTCACCATTACGCCACATCCTCCCCTAGAGTTATTAGTCTGGTGCATGTTGGGGAAGTCTGGGAATAACTTCCTTCTTTTATATAGCACTTGGTAACTCAGCTTCTGCCATTTCATGACGCTGCAATACAGGTGCCATTCTTCACAAAATCACTATAATTCATTTGCATTGACCTTGCAGAGATGAAGAGGTTAAAAGGTATGTCAGGATTGTAATCTGTGACATTCTCATTCTATCAAGACCTCTCAGTGGGTGTATTAACCAACTGACTTGACTAGAGTTTACCACTAGGTAATAGCATGTGCTCTTGATAACCTCTGGAGGCTCACCAAGTAAGCACATAGGTTAGTTCTAGGCATGAAGATGGTGAAAGGTGTTGTCTCCAAAATGGTGGAATAGGAGCCATGACTCCAGACCTAAGCACTTCACGGTCTCAAGCTTGACAACAAAAAACATCTAGCCTTTGGATGTAAATTGGTCCTCTTAAAATAGAGTTCAGGTAGTAGAGGCAGCCATTTTCCTAACCCTGTAGCGCAAAGAAGCTAACACAAGGGAGCCACAGTGAGAGGAGCAGCATATCATAGGGCATAAAATTGGAGCAATCTCCATCACTTCCTCCTCTCAGAATTCACTGGTGTCATGGCTTTGATGACAGTCCCCTCACACCTCCTGCAACCTTGCAGATGCCACTTCTGGAAGTGTTGGAATAACACTGCTTTCTGTTTGAAGAGGCATCACCTCAAATACCCCCAACAGTCACTGTCATAGGCGCAGAGCGCTTCCCCATCACCCTCTGAAGACCTATGTATAATCCAAGCCTCATCTGTCAAAGTCCAGTTATGTTTAACCTGCTGTCCTCTCTTCCAGCCCCAGGCTTCATGTAACCACTCCACTATGTTCCGATGCATCATTTGATGTGAACTCTAAGCATTATTTCTGATTGTCGTGGTTACCAAGTACATGGAAAATCAATGTCAAGAAAATATCTTTCTGACCCTATCAAGTGGTCCTTTTCTCTCTCCTACAGTATTTCTACTGGTGTTCCTCTCAGTGCTTCGCCACACCTCTCCATGTTTATACGAATATATGTGTGTTTGTTTATATGTGTACACACCCCAAGAACTACATCTCAGTCAATCCTACACAATAGCAGTAAAGGCTCCATGGACAGGAGATGTTTTAGACAGGAGAACTGCTGTTTCACAAATTTTGGACACCAGGACCAGCCACTGCTTGTAATATGTAACCCAAATGTGTTCTCGTGACTGAAGTCTTTTTTTGTATAAGACAACAAACAGGCAGGATCTGTGCCAGGCTTGCAGGGTAACCATTGTGTAAAAAAGTTCATATAAATTATTTTTATGAACTTTATTTTATGTGGGTATCAAGAAACTCTGACATTGTTCTGGACCTTTCTTGGATTCCCAAAAAACATACATTTTAATCATTTTCATAGCCCGAAAAAATGCCACTGAACCAGCCCTGTAGAAGCTTCACTGGGCACCACTGGTCTCGGTGAAAAAACATTCTTTATCGTCCAAATCCAGGCTTGCCGCTATACTCTGAGTGGTCCTGATGGCAGGGTCAAGACTTCTAATTTTGTGTAGCTACCTCAACAAAAATAATTCGGACTTTAAAACCATCAGTCAGTGCACAAATGTATGCACTGAAAAGGCACCGTCAAGGCCCAGGTAATTCAGGTACACACATCTGTTCTACAGTTCCCAATCCTGAGCCGAGGGCTGTCATAAGACTATTAAGCTAAGGCAGTGCTTTAAATGAATGAATACAGAGTACCACCCCTTCTATATTTCCATTTAAAACACTGACACAGGGTCACAGACATCGCACCGCTGGAACCTATCCTGACGGCCCATATACCACTGAAGCGATGTTTCACCAATCTGCACACATTGGAAGCCTCCTGTTTAGGTAAGCTGTCTCTTCTGTTATTCTCAATGTTTTTAAAAGTGAGGCTGACATTGACAATGTAGAGGAATAATTCCTTTACAAGTTTAACACAGAAATATATGTCTGACACCTTCTCTTTTCTCCTAACTCATTTAACCCCCTCATTCTCCAGGTTAAATACCATGAAGGTGCCCCTTTGTGTCTTGTTTGATGCTATAAATGTTTAGGTAAGCATGCTAGAAAGGGCTGCATCTCTAGAGCATCACAGTCAGTCTGTAGGAATGAGGCAAAAACATACCTGAGATGGCAACCTTGTTGTGTCCTCTCTCCTGCAGTGACAGGCCTGGGAGGGTTGCTGTGGCACCTGGCACACATCCTCTACATTCCAAACCAATGAAGGGGCCCGCGGAGAGAGAGACGCAGTCTAGTCTCTCCGCAGGTGTATTCGGGACGGGGGAAGTGGCGCGGAAGGCGCCTCATTGGTTTTTGCAGTGACCACCCACCCACCCAGCATAGGAAGGCAGGGGGGAGGAGAGGATATTTAGGTAGGAATGTAGGCAGGTAGGGGTGGTTAACAGTCATTTAGGACAGGTGATTTGAGAGAGGTAGCAGGAGATGGGGAGGGTGAAGAGCCAGATGCAGGCTTGTCCACCCTTCCAGGGGGAAAAACAAGGAGGTGAAGGATCAGAGCGGGGAGGGGTAGGCTACAAGCAGGGAAGGCATGGGAGGAATAGGGGAGCATATATACAGTAGGAGAATTGAAGGGAGATATTTGAGGAAGGAATGAAGGCAAAGGAATTGTAAAAGTAAAGATCTGCTTTGAAAGAAGATATACAGTTAAAAGTTTAAGTAATGTTTGTGTTTTAAACCCTGTTCTAAAATAAATGACCTTTTACACCAAAAAGAGTGTCACGTATGTATGTCCCGAAACACATGGGTAAAAACCATTGTCATTTGCGATGTCAATAGCTGTAACTCTCTCAAATGCGAGACCTATTGCATTGCAAATATATATATAATTTTTTTTATTTTTGCTAATCTGATAGTGTTCTGGATGCAGCTGTGTGAGATTTTACTAGTCAGATATGTGGCGGTGAGAGTCTTGATGGTGGCGGTGAGAGTCCTGATGGCGGTGCCCGTGATCATGTATTGCTTATTTCCGAGCCTGTGCCCTTGACCAAAAACAAAAGTCCTTGTTTTATTAACCCAAGAAGAATGAAATGCTATCGCGGTCCTATCGGACTAGAGCTTCTTTGTGAACTGCTGGTTGTACAGAAACCTCTTGAGCAACAACACAAGCGAGCTGAGCAACGGTAGTGCCTTTACATGTTTAACCTGGTCCTTGTGCCCTGTAGATGCTCAGACTCCAGTCCCGTGTGCAGTGATTGGCTATCTGGAGGGGCGTGTATGCTGTCATCTGGCAGTTACTGTCCGGGAGCACGAGACAGCGTGATACAATTTACGTCACTAACAGAAGTGGGTCACCTTTCATAAAGACAGTGATGCCCCGGCTCTTCACGCGCCCACACCAAAAAGAGAATGCATGAAGGAGACATGTTAATAAGTCTGCGTTCATTTGTCAAGAAGGCAGAGGTGAGACGGCAGCAGCTCTGTGGTGACGTTTCGCTGCCCCATTACTTCAGCCTCTATGTGTTCACCTATCAGGCCTGTACGGAAGAGGGCAACAGAACGCCCGCAGCAGGGTGGGCGGGATGATGGTAAAAGGCGCGCCGCTGTGGCATATCACTCCAGTCACTAATCACGTTTAAGGGGGACAAAAAACACTTTACTAAGTAATGCCCCTTTTATTTTAGGATTTAGTACTGGTTTCAGCACAGGCAGCTCTCAAGAACCAACTTAAAATTGCCCAACCCAAACTCACGTAGGCAGCAACGGTTTATTCTACATCCCTTTAGTGATTGTGCGCAGTGGCAAAGCCCCGAGGTCCTCCTACTAGTTGCAACCTTCTGCAATTTGGGGCTGGTTTTAGCATTTCGCCCCGCGGATTTTAGCGTCCAGTACCGCCTGACGAAAGGGCGTGACCACAGCAGCCTCTCAATTTGTCACCTCGGATTTTATTCTGTTGGCCAGTCAGTTACTGACCAGGCGAACTACTATTAACCAGTGCTTAATTTGTAAATAAACAGCCCTCCTCTTAAACACGCGGCTGCCGCAATTAAATGTGCGAACACGGAATACTGAAGGAGCGTAATCCTGAAGTTATCTCGGGCCTCTTCAATCCATTTTAACGTACTCCCTGCTCCCTCAGCTCACTCTTGCAGCTTTCTGCTTTCTCCCATTGTGACTCTCTCGTTTTTCTCTTCCTCCGTTTTTCTCATATGTGTCTTTTGCTCGCAGTGAGTGCTTGAGGCAGAAAGATAAGCGCCGGACCACAAAAATAAGTGCCGTTGCTCAGCACCAGAAACAATAAACACAAATTAAGCACTGCTATTAACCCCCAACACAATAGTTGCAACATATGCTTCACTCACGGACAATGTATCAGCCACCTCTATTTTGGGGTCCACAGATGGCTACACAGTTCTAGGGCCCTGAAGAGTAAATGATAGTTTGAGAGAGTTTGCTGGAAGATAGGTTCCAGAGGTAAGTGGAAAGGAAGACTGGGTTAGGGTGACCGCCTCACTTCTGTCCTGAATCTTTCACTTACAAATCATTGACTACAAATCTGTTAGTCTAATTTGTTCAGTGGAAGCAAAACACGACTGCAACTCCCAGAAAGCTTTGTTCAGTTCTGGAAACAGAGAAGCAGAGAATTGTGCTGTTGCGGACGCTTTATGGCAGCCCCTAAATTGTTTTCTTGTTTCTTGACTTTGGCCAAAAGAAGCATTATGCAGACAACAGTGTTTCTTTTAAGCAGAAAACATTTATTCAATTTTACAAAGGTAACAGAACTTAACTGCAATGTTTAAATACGTCTAGACATATTTAAACATTGCAAACTTAGTAGAATGATTGTGAAAAATTCTGAGGGGGGTGCACTTATTTTTTTTCCCATGGGGAGGGGGCGCAGCATTAAAACGTTTGAAAACCACTGCCATAGACTATAATGGGATCGTAATAATGCGGGCGGGCTACCTGTCACGTTTGGGACGGAGGAAACCCCTCCCCCTGGATCTAAATCAGTCCCTTAGTCTCTCTCTGCAGCATCAAGCAACATATGAGGCCCTTTTATTTCTCAATTTTCTCTTCAGCAAACCCGAATTCATGACTTGGGAGGGATGATAAGATTAAAGCATTGTGATAACCGGCAGTGAGATGTGTTTTTTACTATGTTTATTAGGGCTAAACTAGGAAAGCTTTTGATGATTGTCCCTGTTGTATTACTGGGAACTGCATACAATGCACCAAGAATTTCATCAGGGAGACCACATGTGCTACAACTGGTCAGGCATACGTAACATGCATGTTGTGCCTTTTAAAGGCATCTCTTTTAGAAAATTAAAATAGTGGTGAGCGGAATGGTTGCATTAATTTCAGTTCCTGATATTTAGTCGGGCCCACATTCCAGTCCATGGTTTCTTTCTCACTATAGATTCTAGACAGAGGCCAACCATACAGTAGAGGATGAAAACAGGCAATACCAGGGCACTCCTAGTAATGAGCCCACAGTGAAGGAAAATCCAGAAATATTTATTTCCTTATGTTGAGAAACATAAACATATCAATGTTGAGAGACAGCCAACACGTGTTTCGTCCAGCAGGACTTTTTCAAGGCTGAAACAAGGGAAAGATAGTATCTCTTACATACAATAAAAAACGCATACATAATAAAAGACATACATAGAACACAAAAATGGTTTGTTGAAAGCAAAACTATATGAAATACATTCCAAGGATGCAAAACCGTGGAGAGCTCGAAGAACTCGGGAAATGAGATACTCTCATTCTGGGTGTGAGATAAAAAACTACTAAGGATTACCCCAAAAAGTGTAGGTAGAAAGTCAGAGAAAAGTGAAATAGTTAATAAGAACCTAAGGATAGCCAGATGTATAACAGTTATGTGGGGAAGAGAAAAGAATAGACATTAAATACGTTAACGCCAAGAATATAATATGTTATTAAGAAGACTTAGAATACTGAGTATAAAGAAACTACGACGACCCGACCATAACACCAGGGAGGCACCGAAAAAACACCATACAAAGAATATGTGTGCAGGAAGTTGATAACAGACTAAAAACATAGTCCCCCAACAATTAAACGAACAGAGATCCCACAGTGTATCTCAGGCATGTTGTACAAACACACCAAACAGATTGTGCAAAGGCAGAAAAACTGTCCCAGGCATACCATATGACTGGGTATATTACTATGTCCAAATGATGTCTCTTTAATGAACTGGAAGCGTGGGTCCTATATGATGAGAAGACTGTATATGTCAACCATCTGAAGTCTTAAGGATGGTATGTGGCGGGCCCTGATAAGCCCGAACACCTGTAGGACAAAACAGTAATGAAACAAAACCACCATGAACGGAACCCACCATAGACCGAACACAAGAAACAACCACACGAGAGGGAAGAATATCTAGCACAAAAATACAAAAATACAGTATAAAAGTATACATGCAATTAAGGGAAAAGGATTTAAATTCCAATCCATTCTATGGTACACAATATTGGTGCACCCCCAAAAAAGAACGATATCAATACGTCAAAAAAATCTCCTATATCGTAGATACACTTTATATACACTTATAGTTCTAAAAAAAACTAACCCATCAGAGGGTCCCCAAAACGCTATGTAGCCCAAGGGCTACCAGAATACGAAAACATGATGATCATAAGATAAATTGGGCTTGAAGATATCACTGAATTCTATCAACGCCTGAATAACATCACATACGGTGACATAAAAATTAATTAAATAGCATACTAGCGTGTCTGTATGCCAAATCGGGTGAGCCACACCAAACAAGAAATGCTCCCATAAGTTTAGAAGGTATACGCAAATAACCTCCCCAGCCCGTAGGTTATGGGCAAGTGAAAACGGGCCATCGAGACAAAAACCAAGTCAGAGGAGCCCCTTACCTGCCCTCTCTCGGTACCGAGAGTCAGGAAAAACCAAAATGCGGCGTGCGCGCGGTGTGTAAGAAGAATAACACAGCGCCACGTCGAGTTCCTACGTATATGGGAGAAGACCAAAAATAGAAAACTGACTAAGTTGTAGAAAGGAAAGAAGGTGACTGGAGCCTTGAAGGCAACTGTGGGTGCCATTTTGGGTAAACTACCCGATGCTGTTAGATCAATGCATTACAAAGATTGTATAGTACAAAGTGCCATTTAGGACAATACGTTTACAGAGTAAAGAAAATAAATAGCTAGAAAAAGATTTTTACTCTATCAGCAGACACAAAACAACGCATTCCTATATAGACCTAAATGTGGAAATGTACCAGTATTGTTTCATACGGGGAAAGTCATACATTGACATAACATAAGGACATGGCAAAGTGTAAAATGAATTATAAATAGAAACCACGTGTAAAGTGAATAAAGCCCAAAGAAAAATGGAAATATACAGTAAAGAGAAGACAGAAAGGAATGCAAATAAGCATAGGCACATAGTTACAGCAGAAAACTTATGGGATCAGGGTACATCCATATATATGCAGAAACAGCTTGTATTTTCTTCATCTTTGTACCATATGGTATGTCATTGCCAGCCCAAGTAGCCAGCCTTATTTATGCATGATTTATAGCAGAAATATACATAGATGCAAGCCAACAAAGCCCCTAAGAATCCTATGTGTTATATAAAAAAAATACAAGGTATAACTACTCCAATATTTATAAATGTCAATTTACAAATTATCCGCATGAACGCTAAGTTCAATAAGTGTACGACTAAAATAAGCCAAGAATGTAGGGAAACAGAAAACAAACACTAAAGGAACATATGTAAGTCCTTATGGATGTTCAAGCCCTTTTCCACAGCCCGTAGTTTGATAATCCACCTGCTCTCAAGGTGTCTCAAGGCCAACGTCCTATTACCCCCTCTTGGTGCTTTATTTAGGGAGTCAATTCCATGAATAACAATATCCAAGACTTCTCTTTGTCCATGTAGCTCATTGTGATGTGTCGCAAAAGGGTAATTAATATTGGATGATCGGATGACTCTCAGATGTTCCTGTATTCTCTCTTTCAACGGCTGGATAGTACTTCCAACATAGATAAGCCCACAGGTACAGACAATACAATACACAACAAAATTCGTATTACAATTAATGAAATGCTTGATTTTGTGTGTGACATGTGTGTTGTATTGGAAACACACTGTTTTATCCTTGATGTAACCACAAATATTGCAGTGGCCACACCTGTATGTTCCTGGTGGGGGTTTGGGCAACCAGGTGTCTTTGTTAGCAGGTGGAATGAAGCTATGGCATAGATGGTCACGTAAGGTTAGTACTCTCTTATAAATGATACTTGGTCTTGTTGTCAAACCGCTCCTCAGTATGTTATCTGTTAATAGTAATGATCAATGTTTGCGTATAGTTTCGAAAATCTGGGAACTTAATGCACTATGGTTTATAATAAGAGAGAGTTGTTTGTCTGTCTTGTCTTTTTTGGAACTAATAAGGAGGTCAGGGCGTTTGATTTTCTTAATCATATTACTAGCCATTTTCAAAGTATGTGGGTGATAACCCCTATGGCTAAATCGTAGTTCCATGTTATGCAATTCCTCCTGGAAAACCCGGTCTTCACTACAATTTCGACGAATCCTAGTGCTTTCCCCATAGGGGATAGATTTTATCTGAGACTTAGGGTGTGAGCTTGTGGCATGTAAGATCGCATTACATGCTGTGGGTTTCCTGAATACTTTAGTGCACATCTTGCCATGGTCAATATAGAGTGTAAGATCAAGGAAATTTATAGAAGACTGGCTGGCTTCATGTGTAAAACTAATGTTAAAAGTATTCGCGTTGAGATGTTGAATGAAGAGCACCAATGAGTGTGCATCTCCCGACCAGAA
Source organism: Pleurodeles waltl (assembly GCF_031143425.1). NCBI lineage: Eukaryota > Metazoa > Chordata > Amphibia > Caudata > Salamandridae > Pleurodeles > Pleurodeles waltl. The sequence goes on along the minus strand of NC_090446.1, from coordinate 1,324,562,472 downwards.
AACCAAGATATCATCAATATATCTTCCCCAATACAAAATGTGTTGTGTCAAAATGGGAGGACAGAATTGCCACACATGAGTTTTTTTTTTTTTACAGTAGCGGATGCTAGCATGCAGGGCTGGTGGGACAGCACACAGACGGGAGACGGGGGTAGTTCTAAGAGCGCATGTCAGATGGACGGCCAAAGTGACATGCACACTTAGAGTGCACCACTACTCCGCCTCCCTTCTGACACAGAGGATGCTAGCCCCAGCCCACCCTAGACAGCAGGAAAATAAAATGATAATAGTATATTATCATTGTATTTTTCTCCTGCCTTATTAGCAGTGGGGCAACACTCCTCCGCCATAGCAGAGGGGCCGCACCCTGCAGCCATATGCAAATCAGTGTTGGTCCAGCTCCAACAGGAACTATCCAGCCCGAACTAGAGACTACGTCCACTCCAGCTGGGGACGCATGCAGTTACAGACCCCAGTTAGTATTTTTGTCCACACATGTGAGGCGCAGTTTCACTCTAATTGCACAGTAAGCATAGTACCCATATATCGACATGCCTGTCTCATTTAAGAAAATAAAAAATGTGGTTGGTAGAATACTTGAAATGATCTCAAACACTGGTAAATATTGAGATCATGTTCCAGTATGTTATCTTCTGAAGGCTACATGGTTGACAGTGAACCAAACTGTGGAATTCTAAGCAAAGTTCTTGACTTTTCAGTGCCTCAGTTCAGTAAAATGCAAAGCATGAGAGTTCCAAGTAATACTAATTCCTATAATTAGTAGGCTCTATAAAGCAGGACCTCCACTGAGAAAAATATTCACATTAATACCAATTTGTTCTGCAGTGCACTGCAGGCACTGCACTTTGGCATTCATGCATTACAACTCCAATAATGTGCTATATCAACAACTAAATTGCTAGTCATATTAAAATGCAGTAGAAAATAAAATGTTCCTCTGAAGCTAATCACCGATAGGGAAAGTTGTTTCACTGCCTGCCAGCTGTTAGGTTTTTGCATTTGTCAGCAAAAGTATTACTTGTATACTAAGCTGCAAAAATGTAAACACAAAGTAGAACATTAGCATTGCAATTTTCAGAACAGGATCTGAAATTTCTTAGAACTGTGAGTTTTGCTTATTTGTCAGAGTCAGGTTTAAAAAAAAGGTGAGGATAGGCCCCTGATGGGCTGATGCCTCTGAATACTGATAGGGATAGGTCAGATGCAGCTATGAGTTAAGCAAGGCCAGATCTCGTGTCACGATCAGGGCGCACTTTCCATGTTTGCGTCCCGTGCCCCTTAAAACAGGTGCGCAGTGTGAAAACAGGGAAAGTGTTCTCTGTTATGATGAACGCACTATCTTTAGGGCAGCTGCAAACTTACTCTGCCATGAGAGCAGTGTATTCAAGTTAAAATACAGCGTGGCTGCTTCAAAATTGCTCCATGTTTCACAATGCAGGCGCACCCGCCTGCACACTCAAGAAGAATTAGAGATCCCCTTACAGGCAGGTGCAGTGAGTGATGGCACCCACCTCCAAGGGCATGTATGGGGGGGCACCATGGTACCCCAATTCCTCCCTCTAGAGGACTGCCTACAGGTGGTGCACTAAAAGTGTGCCACTTTTTTGCAGCACACTTTCAGTAGGCCTCTTAAAGGCATGTTTGCCTTTGCTTCCGCATCCACAATATTACACAGAAAACAATTGATCGCCTCATTTGCACGGGGCCATGCCTCCATGTTAATGAGTGAACACCCTCTTTAGATAGCACAAGTGCTACATATGCGCACAAACATCTGCAGCCCCTGCTGTAATATCAAATTGCCCCAGAGGCACCCATGTCTTTGCACTGGCCTCCTGGGGGCCATGTGATACACAGAGTGCACTTTCCCTGTTTGCCCTATGATGCACCTTCCAAAAGGGAAAGTGCACCCTATTATGCAGAATGCGCTGTCCTCTGGGCAACTGCAAACACGTGCTGCTCCCAGAGCAGCGCATTCAAGTGAAATCAGGAGTGGCTGTTTCAAAGTTGCTCTTTGTTTCACAGAGCAGGTGGCCTGCCGCCGGCACTTTCAAAAGGGGAGAGAGATCCCCATGTAGGAAAGTGCACTGAGTGACTGCACCCACCTGCAGGCAGATGTCTGGGAGGGGTCCATAGTACACCCGTTCTCCCACCCCACACGGCTGCTTTGGGAGGAGTACTGAAAGTCCACCATCTTTTTGTAGCATACTGAAAGTGCCCCTCCTAAAGGTATGTTTGCCTCTGCGCCCATGTCCAGAACACAGTGTGGGTGCAGAGGCATGAGGCCATGCCCCAATTCAAATGAGGGAACACCATCTCATGATAGCGCTGGCAGTATATCTGTGTCAGCGCTATCTGTATTACAGATAGGGATGCACAAGCGCCTGCTACCCTTCTGTAATACCATTGTGCCCCATGGGCACCCAAAGTGGGCACACATGCCCTTTGCGCCCTCTCTATGCTCATGGGTCACAATGTGTAATATGGCCCCTGGTGTCCAATGTAGGGTGAGTAAGAATGTAATCTCTACCAGATTTTCAGGCTAACCACTGTCCACGTAAATGTATTAAATTAAAAATCATTATATGTAAATCTATATGTGGATAGCCTAAATATCTGGCCTAAATCTGACACTCTTATGTCTGCCTTGGTTGATCACAAACTAAGGTACAAGAACTGGACCCCCATTGTCCAACTTGACAAAAAGATGTTGTTAGAAATGGGGTCTCTAGTTGGCAGCGGTCTGCACCCTGTCCAAGTAGGAACCCTCACTACCTTAGAAAACGATGAGGAAACAAAGATGCTGCATGGAGTTGCAGAGGTGAGGCATAGTTGAAGACAGTACTGCATCAGTTCCTTACTGCTACCGGGGAGGTGAGGTGTTGGTTCCTTACTGCTAGGCAGGGAAGGTGAGGCTTGTTCGTACAGTTGCAGGGGAGGTGATGCAGCATCTGTGGCGAGGCATCAGTAAGGGTGGGCAGTGAGCTCCGCTCAGCTGGCAGAGTTAACAGAGTTTTTGGCACTCCGCTTGTAGCATGGACTTCTGCCAAAAACTGCCCTAGCCCCGACAGCGGAGCGGAGCTCACCGGCGTGTCTGTTCACTAGTCTGCAGCCCGGTTATGGGCCACACAACACAAGCGCCAACAGTCTGCACTTGTGCTGTGTGGCCCATATCTGGGCTGCACTTTATTCTGCCGATTGGCGTGGAACTGCTGCAAGCTGCTGCTGAGGGGCTTCACTGGCACCAGCTCTGGATCTAGGCCTCCCTTCTTTCACTGTCCTCAGCAGCCCAGGAGCAGGGGGGAGAGGGAGGCCAAAAGCCAGGCCGCTGGCCACGGGGCCTTCCTGGATGCTGGCTGGGCCCAGGTAAGGCCCTCATGTAACATTTTCTTCTATGTGCACACGGGGACCGGCACGGGACATGAACAGTATTTGTATATGACGGGGCTTGGAAAAAAGGAAATGTGCAGTCACAGCTCCACTTGAAAAGAACCAGTCACCTGAGAGTCCCTGGGAAAGGAAGTGGTGTTATGGGGTGCAGTGCTGAGGCCAGCAGGGAGAGCTGGAGACACAGCGAGCATCAGCTCCTGAGTGGTAGTCTGGCAGCCCCCGCCACATAGAGATGTGTGTAGCCTGAGAGAGTGCCTTAGAGCCCAGACTAGACACTGTGAAAATACCAGGTTGCTGCTATGGTGCAAGGGTGCCTGCATTGGCACTAGACAGGACATAGTACACCAGTGTGTTGCTCAAATGTGAGTTTATCTTAAAAAGCAGAAGACAAGAGGAATTTGGCAAAGCAGGAACAGTTAGTTTAATTAAACATTACAACCTGGAGAGCAGTTACAGAACTGGGGTCCTAGGACTGTCTCTCAATTTACATCAGTTTAGAGTGGTAATTTATATGTTTTTCTGAGTACCATAAAATAATTTAAAACATTCCTTCCTTGGTTAAGAATGTGAACAGTTGTCATGGAGTTGGTAATAAGGACCTGATAACAAATGCATGTTGGCCTCGCCATTGCATGGACACAATATGGGCCAGTGAGTTATGTGTCCAGATGTCTGGCCTGAGGGGTGCTTGGTCGCTGCATGTGCTGGGTGTGCTGTGTTCTGATTGGCTAAGTGTTCCTAACTACATGTAGCATCTAACATTATGGTGTTTTGGGGAATGCACGTGTGCTTTATTGGGACCATTCTCCTATGACCATTGTGGTGTTGCTGTGCTTATCTGTGGGATCTGATAAAAGTTTCCTGTTTGCAGATTTGTCTGCCGACTATGTGTCACCCCACCTGTGACCTGTCAGTCAGTACCCACAGGCCTAGGTTTCAGAGCCTGCCTGACCACATATCTTCGTGCCAGGGTTGACGAAGAGTTCACGACAGGGGAATCTAATGAGGGTGATGCAACTGTGAGTATAAGAATGTACTATTGTGTCCATTAGGTCTGGCTAGAGTTCTGCTAAGCAGAACTCTGCAAAGTGGCAAAAGAATTCCACTGCGCTACGCGGAGTACTGCTAGCGGGGGAGTTCAGGTACATCCAGCTGTTCACACTGATCTTCAGCACTTGGAATTTCTCCTGCACTGTAAAAACAGTGCAAACGATATAATGTGGAGCGAAAGAGGGTGCCAACTTCTTTCTGCTGCTCAAGTTGATTTCTACTTGATCGGCAGCTTTGTAATGCAAGCGGCAGCTTTCTCTTTGCTAGCAGTTGCGGCCTACCACGACTACATGCGTTAAGAAATCTTGCTCGTGCATGCCAACTTAGCAATATCTTGTGCTCAGCAACTTAATGTTGGCGAGCGCAAGTGAGAGAAAAAACTCAGCTCCGCGTCACTTCGCTGAGTTTTTCAGAACTCCGTGCTTTGCGAGAAGCGTGGAGTGGGGAAAACTATGCAAACTCCACCGGCAGAGCGGAATTCTTTGCCCCCTAGTGTGCATCAACATTAATTAGTCCAATATTAACATTCCCCCCTCTAGTTGAATTTTCATCTACACCATCAAACCTATCCATCATGACAGTACATTGTTGGGAGCTTGTTTTCTCACTTCCCTTGCTATTTGCATTCTACCCAGCTTGAGGACCGCATTTTTATAGCAAGAAATCCCCCCTTGCAGGAACCCACACAAAAACAGCAATACAATGAAGACAGGCAACAGTGACATGCACAGACTGGTCAGCCACCAGGGGAGCCAGGAGAACCAGTTTGTAAACCACTCCTGCTCAGGGGTCCTCCCTCTTCATGAATATCTTTTTGTAGTCAGTGAAGTGCTTGGATGGCAAGAGTCAGAGTCCTATTGCCCATATTATTGCCAGGTATGAATGTGCAGCAAGATGCACCGATCTTCATGCATACTCCACCCTCCATTGCGGTCATCAAATCCAACTGGGTACTGATGTTGCATCACCATGAGGTGGATGGCTCTCAGCTCTTCCATGATTGCATGAAGGCTGAGCTCAGTGCTGTTTATCATTTTGAGCATTTCCCACCTGGTAATTTGCAACCAACGGATGTTCGCCTTTGTCTGCAAAATGAAGAAGGATATGAACCATCCCACTCATACTTGTGAGTCATTGGACAGTTTGAATTTCTCTGGAATGTCCTTGTACTGAGCCCAGCCACAGTAATCAGCAGTTATTTTCTCTTGAGCCTGATGCAACAGAGTTGTTTTCTTCCTTTTCGGATGTTGGCACATTTTAGTCAGATCTTCTCCGGGGATAAGCAAGGTTGGGGTGTGTATAGTGACGAAGGAGCAGAGGCCATGCCACCAGGGATGAGCTAAGTGTATGCAAACTTCCAATAAGTGTCCATCAGTGTGGAAGTGCCCCTTTGTTTGTCCGGAATGTGTAGGGTAATGCCACAGTTTTTGTTCATACCCAGCGGTATTGTTCCTTTGCCTCTGAAACATAAAGAATAAAACACAAGTTTCCATACAATTGGGGTTTCCCCTTCCCTTCTATCCACTTATAGCTATCTATCTCATTGTCCCAGATCGCCTGACATGGGGTATCTACGCTGTTATTCAACCCTCCCCACGAGACCTATTTCACTTCATATCATTGAGATGGATGGCCCTGCATTGAAACTCCATGTCTGAGTTCCATTTGTTGTTAACAAAGACAGCCCCAGATATGCCACCCTGGGACCATAGATGGAGTCAGGAGCGGATGTGCTTGTTCACTGTTTAGGTGATTTTGCTACCTCAGAGAATCTCTTCTTTGGAAAGTCTTGGGGCCAAGCAGTATACTCCCCTACAGTACCCTTTCTGCGTATCCTATCTAGTTACCTTTGGATAGTGCTAGGTTCGTGAGAAGGTACAGGCTGTGTGATTGGTCTCGTAGTGGGTCCGATTTACTACTATTCTATGGGGCTGTACTCTATTAGGTTGCATTTAGGCCCTAATCCTATATAGGTATAGATCGAGAAGGCATTTTGCTTTTTCAGCGGCTACCTCTTGGGAGAAGTAAAGCCTATCTGCACCTAGTGCACCTAGTGCATGTGGTATCAGCAAACAGAAGTAACATGACCCGGTAATATCTTGGAACACATGATGGTCATGTGCTGATTCCACGTGTTGCGTAAATGAGCTCTGTGTAGTGCATGGGGAATGCTAGTGTTGGTTATGGTGTAATTATAGGTGACATTGGAGAGATCCCTACTCAAGCCCGGTGACATGTTCTGAATGAACTCCAGTAGACTAGGCTGTTCTTTAGAAATGCATTGATGCAGTAGCACCCACAGTAAACAGAAGGTGTATAAATGTATAAAAACGCTTTAACTTGTAGAACATTGTAGGTCTTGAGACAATGCTGTTGGAGATGTTCGTAGTCCGCTGGTGATGGGACTTTCTTGGATGTAAACAGATTGGAAAAAGTCTATGGAGCAGTGTGCAGTTTGGGATCCCCTTGTGTGTGTAGATGTGGAAAGTTCTTGGAGCGGGTTGTAGCTCTTGATCTTGTTGGGGGTATTGGTGCAGAAAGATCTTAGAGCAGTTTGTGGCTCTCAATCCTGTGAGGGGTACTGGTGTGGCTGCTGCAAAAGTAATGGTCCGCTGTACAGGTTGTTCCCTTAGCGGCTCAACTGCAGACCTATTGTGTAAGAGCAAAGTTTGGTTGTTATTAAATAAAAAACATTACATGCTGGCATGTTGCCAATTATTTCTTAGGAATTCCTGTGTTTCATGTGTTTATTTTCATGGTTTTAGTAAGGCACCCAAAGGTGGCCCCACTCCGGGTACCTGGTTTGGAAAAAATTGGTTATTTTAAATTAACATATTTAATTTTTATGGGATACTTCTAATTATTAACTACCACTCTGTCGGCCTCGCCAGCCTCCAGTACCATAGTGTGAATGATGGTGCCATCAGTGTGGGCAGTGTTTTTGACCTACTTGTGCATGGGGATGTATAAAGAGGAGGGGTGTCACACTGAACATTGGTCAGCGATTGCAACAAGCCCTGAGGTCACGTGTGCACCGCTCTAGTCCCAGCATGTGGTGTGCAACATGACCCTCCCAAGTGGTGCCAGGTGTGTTGACTATGCCCTTTCCTAGGAGCTTCCTTTGGGCTAGATTTCGACTTCTTTTTATTGGTCTTTGGGCGGTTCCCTAGACCTTCGCATGATCAGTTATTTTAATTGTCCTGACTCAGAGGGAGTTGGACAGTTGCTCTGCTGCTCCCACATGCCTCTGATTTGGAGACTTTTAATATCACCTGTCGCTAGGTTTATTTCCGCAGTGTTCTTCTCAAAGCAGCAGATCCATTTTCCTGCCTCATCCAACAACAGCAGCAATTTGGCTCTTAGCCCTTCCTTATCCATCTAAGCTCATGGCACAAAGATGATCCCTGATGTGCCCTTCAGCAGTAGCTGGCATATTCTTGTTTTGGACAGCTCCACTGTTTTCTCCCCAACATAGCATTCCCATCTCCTTAGACAATCGTGCATGCAAGGGAAGCTCCATTTGGGATTACCCCCTCTGCCGGATGCAGTCTTCCACCACAGCTATGTCCTCTGATTCGTAGGATCCCTCCTGGCAGTCAGTATGTACTCTGTCCAAGCAGGGACCCTCACTCTTGTCAGGGTAAGGGAGATACACACCTAGGATAACCCCTGCTCACCCCCTTGGTAACTTGGCACAAGCAGTCAGGCTTATTTCAGAGGCAATGTGTAAAGTATTTGTACCAACACACACAGTAATGCAGTGAAAACACTAAAAAATGGACACCACACCAATTTGGAAAAATAGCCAATATTTACCTAAATCAAACAACACCAAAACAACAAAAATCCAGCATACACAAGTAAAGTTATGATTTTTTAGATAGAAAACAATGGATGCATCGATGTTACATAAAGTACCTGGTTTGCATCAAAAATAAAGCCACACAGGCGAGCGTGCATCAGAAAAGTCAGCAATGCGTAGATTCCTTACTCGCAATGAAACCGTGCACCATTTCTTCTCCGGTCGGGTTAGCAATACATTGTTTTTCTCTCCAGCAAGAGAGCGTTGTGTTGATTTCCGGACGGGCACAATCTGTGTCATGTCCAGCAGTCCATGCAAACACACCTCTCACATCTTTCAGATATTAACAGTGTTAAGAAATCAATAGCATTGAAATAACTTTTTTAGCCTAATAGGATTGAGGTGTGGGCCCTATATCACACCCAGAGCCTATGCATACCATGTGTTATGCCCTGAGGTCCAACTGAAAGGCACCTCGTAAAACAGAGGTGCTAACCCTACATCACACCCAGGGCCTATACCTACCATCTGTGTCACGCCCAGCTGTCCAAGCAATCAGCAACCAAAACAATATTCAAAACGATTCAAACAATATTCACCTTTCCTAGCGCTATCGAAAGAAGGTGACTTCAGCAGATTATGCTTTTTCCTAGTTTGCCTACTCCAAATGCTATGGCTAAGGTTCTGGTGTAGTCTCTTACCCTTCTGATGGCAGCTTCCACTCAATTGTGGAGTTTGCTCACCTTTCTTGTTGTGCACATGTGAATTGATCCAAATGCTGTCCCCTTCCTTCAGTTTCAGTCGGGTTCGAGCAACCAATCAGCTCATATCTGGCTCGCAAAATTGTTGCTCGAATGTGAATGTAACTTAAAAAACTGAAGACAAGAGGCGATGGGCAAAACAAGAACAGTTTGTTTAATTAAACATTACGGCTGGGAGAACAATTACAGAACCGGTTTCTGAGGACTGTATCTCAATGGACATCAGTTTGGAGTGGTGTTTCATAGATTTCTCTGAGTATCATTAAATAATTAAAAAGATTCCTTTCTTTGTTAAGAATGCGAGGAGTTGTCATGGAGTCATAAATAAGGTCCTAATAACAAATTCAGGTGGCCTGCGACCTTGCGTGGACACAATGTGGGCCAACAAGGACATGTCCAGTTGTCCGACCTGATAGGTGCATTGTTGCTGTGTGTGCTCTGTTCTGATTGGCTAATTGTTCCTAACTACATGTGGCATCCAACTTTATGGTATTTTTGGGAATGCATGGACCCCTCTTGCCAGGGGTGTTTTACTGGGGCTAGTTTCTTGGGACCATTGTGGTGTCACTGTGCTTATCCCTGGGATCTGATCTAAGTTTCCTGTTTGCGCATTTCTCTGCTGGCTACGTGTCACCCCACCTGTGACTTGTCAGTCAGCAGCCTCAGGCCTAGATCTGAGAGCCTACCTGACTACATATCTTTGTGCTGGGACTGACGGAGACTTCATGCCAGGGAATCTAATGATGGTGATGTGAATTCATTTGTGAATATGAATGTATCATTGTGTGCATGCACATTGATTTTTTTTCAATCTTTATTAATGTTTTTCAAATATACATGACTCAATTAACCGTTGTTATATTTTTCCAGCGACATCTCATTGGAAAATAAATTCAAGACACACTCCTCACCCAGCAGTGACAGTTAACATTGTATAATACTAGACAATTAGCTTGGAATACAGCAGTGCAAGCAACATATGCAATTTGCTACCCCTGAGAGTCAGTCATAGGGATGTTACAATGCATTTCCTTGTAATTTCACATCATAGTCCATGACAAAGGGAACCCTCAATTCAACAGATTAGTCGTGATAAGGCCTATAGCCCTTAATAGCTTAGTAGGAGAGGGATGGCTGTTGGTGGTATCAGCCAATTTAAAACCAGTAATAATATAATGTAAAAAATATGATTGGTAAGTCTAACTGTAACCATAACTACTTAAGCGCCTGCATGAATAATTAGTGGTCTGGGATTTGGCAATATCATTCAGGTCCATCTGTGATCCCAGGGTTCGTCGGGGTTGAATAAAGTGGCACTGTGGGTTGTCTGAGGCCCGTGGGCTAAGGAGTATATGGCTTGTACCCCAGTGAGAATGCGTCTTGGTTGTCAACCCAACTTAATGTTGTGTCTTCACCGCGGTGTCTCCTGCATAGCTCCCCCTGGATGGTCCACCGCCATTGGCAGGGCTCCTTGGTCTTGTCCCTCTTCACTACCAGAGTCAGTATTGCTTTCAGGGAGCAACTACGATGCAAGCACTTCTGTCCAAGGTGTGTAATGAGGCGTCTCCTAATACCTTTGTTATCTTCCTCCTTAAGCGCCCTCCTCTCTGCCTCTGCCCAGTTTGTAACCTCTTTTTCCTATACATCTACTCTGGGAGCCTGGGGCAATCTCCAGGCCATTGCGATGCTTCTCCTCGCTAGACCCAAGGCAAGATTTACGAATCAGGATCCAACTTTGCATTTACGGGGCCTATGGAAACCCCTCACTAGGCAGGTCTCAGCCGTGAGTGGCAATCTGCGTCACACAGTTGACGAGTACCACCCCCCAGAAAACCCTTATTAAAGAACACTCCCACGTCATGTGGCAGGAGTCTGCTTCCAATTAACCACAACGAAGGCAGCAATGGGCGTCCCCTCCATATGTGAAGTCTATGTGGTGTCAAATAGGTCATATGCAGATACTTAAATTGAATATATAGAAGTCTAGTGTTGTGGGAGACCCTTCTGTGTAGGCCAGCATTTTACTCCATCCCTTATCTGTTATTTCTTTTCCCAGGACACCCTCCCATTTGCCCTTTAATGTCACCAAGAATGGAATACAGATTGTATTGAGTGCTTTATTTAACCATGTAATTATTCACCTGGAAAGGTCCAGATACAGCAGCTGAAGTATAGCATGTGTAGGAGGTTCTAATCCACCATAATGCCACAAATCCCTGAAGGATCTCACAACTGCTTGATCAGTCAGAAATTGTCGACCAGGCAATCTGCGTGTATCCATAAGGTCTCTCCTCAGAATGAGCCCACCCTCTTGAAAACAATCTCCCATTGTTAACAGTCCAGCCGCCGTCCAGTCGGAGAGTCCTGCCACCGTAAAATAAGTGATTGGGTCACCTTGAGGGAGGCCCACGAGGGGCAAACCAGGGACATACATAGTCTCATTTTCTGTCCTCACCTGGCATCTCTTCCAGGTAGTAAGGGCCACCCTCAGTAACACTGGCGGATGTGTCAGCACCCTCCTTCCGGAACAGAGCAGCCAGGGTTTCCATGGCTAAGACAAACAGCAGAGATGACAACGGGCATCCCTACCTAGTCCCTCTACGGATATCACATACAGAGGAGACTATAGTTCTGGTCTGCAGCCTGCCAGTCATCTCCATGTACAGCAGGGACACCCAACCAATCGAACCATCTCCCAGGCCTATTCTTTGCATAACGTTGTACAGGAAATCCCAATGTAAAGAGTTGAATTTTTTTCTAGATCTACTGAAATAAGGGTGGAGTCTGCAGTAGATTGTATGGCTGGGTGGTGCAGGACATGAAAGAGCCTACGCAAGTTAAGTAAGGCAGTCTGAGATGGAATTAACCCATTTTGATCTTCATGTATTAATGCTTGCATAGGAGAGAATTCTGTTGGTCAGGACCTTACTCCGTAATTTAAAGTCCATATTTAACATGGACAATGGGCGAAATGCAGAGACAGGTGCCCCCAGTTCCGAAGTCTTAGGGAGCGGAATCATCACTGCACTCCCAGTGGACTCCGGCAGACCTCCCCTGACCAGGGAGGCAGCATAGAGGCCATATGTCCACGAGGGCCCTGTGCCGCATCCAATCCCCAAGTCCCTTCACCAGCCTCTGAGCAGGGGCCCCTCACAGGGGAGAACATTTTTAACACAATTAAAGTCACCCCTTAATAAAAGGTCTCCCCTTAACACTGATCCCATCTTGGCTGATAACATCTGTAGGAACCCAAGCTCGTCCTGATCAGGTGCATAGACACTACCCAAAGTAATGTCCTTTGCCAGTAACCTGCAACCAAGCAGTACTTATTGGCCCTCCCTATTGGCTGACTCCTGCAGAGGTTCAAAATGGACTCCTGACCTGATCCAAATCAGGGTCCCCCGGGCATAGGCAAAGTAAGAGGTGGTGTGGAGTCTGCCCCGCCATCTACCCTGCAGCTGAGTGATCTCTGCCCCCATAATGTGTGTCTCTTGTAACAATGCAATGTGGGCACCTCTATGGGGCAAGTATTGGTATATTTTATAATGTTTTATTACAGATCGCAGCCCCTGAACATTCCAGGTCATGCATAATATGCTCTGTGGAACATTGGCCATAATGAAGGATAGCATAGTCTTTGCCATGGAGAAATCTCTAGTCCCCTCCCCAAATCTAGGGTCCATGTGAACCAAATGCTAACATGCTCGAGTCGCCTAAAAAACAACCAAACCCCAAAATTGAAATCTCCAACCCCAGGGTCAAACTGCAACGGCTTACCACCCAAACAAATTAAAAACCATAAAGAAACCAGTGTTCATTGAGTATTCCAGCTCACTCCCATAAATGGAAGCATGGGAATGGGGGGGAGATCCTCAGCAAATCTAAGGTCAGCAAAAGTACGCCTGCTCATCAGTTAAAGCACCAGTGTTCCACGGGGTTAATCTAAATGGCAAGAGTGGCTCGGGCTTCCCATCACGGTTCGAGGACACAGAATACATTGTGCTGTAGACATGTAGCCGACCCTAGGCCTCCCTCCGGGCAGCAGGGTACAGAAAGCCTCCAATTCATTTTCGCAGGCCCCTAAGCCACCCCTAGACTGGTCACTAGACAGATGCACAGCCCATTTCCATCAAGAGTGGGCTAAAGTTCAACACTTGTATGGGGAAATTTAAACAATTTCATCTACTGACTTTGGGATTATCACTGGGAGCACCTCCCTCTCTGGGATGGAGTGGCTTGTTTCTGAGTCAGTTCCAGAGCCCTCTGCGTCCAATCCAGACCTCTGGTCTGAGGCACGTGGGCCAGGGTCACTGCTGCTTGAGTGCTGCTTCACGGTCTCGAACTGTTTGAGTTTCCATCGGGTGGCGCAGTTCAAAAGTATGTCTCTATCACGGAAGTGCAATAGTTTAGCCACCTCTGTATGCGGCTGCCTGCCCAGGGCAGAAGGGCGGGTGGGCACCCGTTGCGCTCGTTCCATTGCAAAAAAGGGAGTAATCTGGTCTGTAGCCACCTCCGTTCTGATCCACAACTCTACGTATGCTACCAAATCCCTTCCCTGCGTCCTCTCAGGCAAGCCTACTATGCGGATGTTATTTACTCAGTTGCGACCCTCAGCATCATCCGCACAATATTCCAAACTTTGTCAGTGAGCGTCGCCACTTGACGTGCAAGACCTTCTTGGGCAGAGTGCAAGTCCTCCAGTCTTTCTCTGCCTCCTGCACCCTTAATACTTATTTCCGATGTTCAGCCCATGGGAGTCCCAGACCAACCGCCACCGCTCCAATATCTTGTAGAAGGGCAATCTTGGTGTTGACAATGGCTGCCAATACATTATCAAACTGCAATTGCATTGGTGCCAGCATACTATCTGGTTCCTCCAACTGGACAGGGAGTGTCCTCTGTGATGCTGGCATTTCTGGGGCAGTCTGCAATGGGCGTACCTTTGTTTCCCCATCTGCATCAGTTAGTTGCTCAAATCCGCTAGGAGGTCCTCAGAGGCTCAGGTCATTCAGATATGCCATTTTGTTGCCTCCTACCCTTTCAGTGACCAAGACGGATGGACCTTCTCTGAGATATCAGAATGGCAGGGGGTGTGGGCATCAGTAGTCTGCTCCCAGCGTCTCAGACACTAGTGTACTACCCTTAGGGCAAGTAGGGTGGCAGTAGCAGGCCCTCTTCCCTGCATGTGGCTCCCTCTGTAGGGAGGGAAGCCTGCGCTCAGCAGTACTCCAGCCAGTAGAGGCCTAGGTTAGCAAGAGCACAACCAGCAGTCTCAAAGTCTCACTCAAAGAGTTTCTGGGCAGGCATACCAAGCACAGCTTGGCAATGTCCGACTTCCTGTCGACGGCTAATATGGCATGTTACCTGGAGGGTCCTGACCCAATGCTCCTCCCAAGGCCTTGCAACTCCGCCATATGCTATTTTCACCTATGACAGCCCATCTCCCTCAGGCTCCAGCGCAGGCCTGAACTGGTCTTTGTTGCCAACTTCCTCCGTCACTCCACTCCGAGCCGCACACCAACCATTTGGGTCAAAAGATCCCAATTGCACTTCCAGTCTGCTCCTGAATCTCCTGCTGGGATCGGTCCATTCCGGTTCTAGGCAGCTCCACTCACCCACAAACAGCAACCCAGTGCTTGTCACCAAGGCCCCCGAGTTCTTCACAGAACTCCTATCGGGCCAGCGGGCGTGCAGACCAGTTCCCACTACACAGGTCAGGTGGGTGATGCCCCTTCAGCAGCTCCTGCAGGTGCCAATCTGACTCTTACCTCCTCTCCGTGAGGGGGCTCAGGGCGACCGCTGATGAAGCAGAAAATGAAGGTTTTGATTTATTAACGCATAAACGTAGTGCTGAAATAATCATGTGTGACATTAACCGAATTAATTAAGATTGTACGGGGACAAAATGTGCCCTCAGAGTAGTTTGCCATCATTTATATGCGTGCTTCATATAACGTGGTGTATTAGAATTGTACTAATCCAACATAATTATAAACGTGTGCTACGATTTGCTTATTTGAAATGCCTTAGCTTAGCATTACTTTAGCGGAGGCTTTGGCCTAGTTGCCTGGTCTCACGGTTTAAATGTTCGTATTTTTCCACTGTGCTATTAAACGTGTATTTCTGCTTGAAGCTGTACTTTTCCACAGAGACTGTTCACATGCTTATCTTAAAGTTGGTGCCAGCATGGCATATTTTTCTCTTAAATTCAAGGTCGGCTTGCAGGTGTGGACAATGGAGCCTCTGAGAGTAAGCTAATGGAGAAACAATGTTGCAAATTGCGTACCCATCTCCAAGGATAATGTATGCTTAAGTAAAAGCTTGAGAACTGTCGTTTTTGATTGGTCAATTTGAAGCTAACCTATGAACCCACCAATGGAGACCCTACTGGACTTGAACTGTTGTCTATAAAACCCAGGTGCACGAGAGGAAAGCTCTCTCTATCTTCGGACATCCCGCCATTTTGACTTCGTAGCTATTATGACCCATTTTGCTGCGACGCCATTTTGAGAGACTTTGATGCTTTCTCTAATCGAGAGAAAGAGACTTTAATGATTCTTGCCCTAGAGACTTTAACTTTGATTTGCCCCTTTACATGAAGTAATAGCCTTATTTTGCCGCCGTGAGGCAATTGCCCCGTTCACCCCTGCCCCTTTGTCCCGACCCATGCTGATTGAGAAACGGTACCTGTGAGACGAAGACTTCATTGATTGCTGATCGGAATTGGTAATTATGAAAGGAAATTGTAAAATTGCATTGTGTTTCTTTTAGGTAACCAACTGCTGATTTTGATAAGGACCCTAGCTAGGAGTTTTTCTAAATTGATGTTGCCAAATCGTTTTTGCATGAAGTCCCACATGCTGATGCTAATTTGAGGTTAGACGAGGATTCCATATGTCGCACGATGCAATTTGAGGTCTTGTTATGCTGACTAAATGTACGCAATTAGCCCATTGCAGATTATCGTATTAGTGCTTTGCATTGCCACTATCGAATGCCTTGTGATTCAAATGCTACATAGATTACACTTGTTCCGACGATATGGACAGCTATTAATGTTCATTTATGTTTATCATTTGGTGTTGAGACACATCTATATCGTGCTAGCTTTGTTAATATAGGGAAATAAACTCATTAACTTTGCAATGAACTGGTGTGGTCATTCCTGGCTGAAAGGTCAGGGTTCGCCGAAATGTATTCTGGATTAATTGTTAAGTGTTATGTCGTTCAAGGTGTTGCTTATGTTCGCTATTGATTATCGATTTGATGAGATGGACTGATTAAGAGTACAGAGAGTTCCCACTTAGTCAAAAGATTCATCGACCTAAAGAGCGTCCGAACGCAGGTAAATTGTTACCACGTTCAGCTCTATCACCGCGTCCAGTCAGGGCCCTCCAGCCCTACCACTGCCGTTGTCCAGCAACTCCACCACCCGGAGTTGGGAATGCACCGGTCCAGTCCAGCAGCCGGGAGCACACCTGCACTCCGTGATCGGGCGCAGCCATGCTTGGTGTCCCCCGTGTCGGACACGTCCCAGTAGAGGCTAGCAGATGGGCCCCACAGATAGGAGCAGCTGCTGTGATCACACACTGCCACTTGAGCGCCTCCACCTGGTAGCCAGCCGAGTACGCTCAGCCCCTTTGTTTGTCCTGGGAAGGGGATTGCTGCGGCTGGGTATCCCGCGCACTGTTAGAATCCGGAGAAAAGCACAGGCTCGAGCGGAGCTCTACGACCACACGTCCGCCATTGCTGGCTGCTTGGCCATACCCCCAAATCTACATTGATTAAACCATTATTACCAAACCCTAGAAGAAGACAGGAATGTGCCATATAATGTTAAAAAAGGCACATTCCTACCCTCTCTCTGCCATGCAATACAGCGTAGCAGGGTGTCTTGCTGCGCTGCATGACATTTTGATAAATCTTCCCCCCAATCTCAAGTGCAAGTGTAAAATGTAACCTCTGGATAACTGACACAGATAAAGTGTGTGGCTTATTTATTTAAGGAGTTTTATAAAGCACTTACACATAAACAGCATGAAAGGAAGAAATTAGAAGAAATAAAAAGGAGGGTCAAAGGGAAAGGCGACTCTCAAAGTCATGAAGACTAGATAAGGTAGGGAGATGAAGTTCAATAGGCTCTATAAGCAGTTTGAAAGCAGGGTATGGTGATAGTATCAACAGCTCTAAACAGGGTGAAAGAAAAAGCATTTGTGAGTGAGAAGGTTTACAAATCTTTCTGAACTGGTGAAAGCCTCTTGCTATCGCAGTGTGGGTTGATTTCTCAGCGTGGGTAAGAAGTCTAATACATCACAAAGGTGGATATTAACAGTGAGACAATGCTTAAAACATACGCCGTCTGTTCAAATATTATTTGTTCATGGGTGTTTTTGCATCTCATATTTGCACTTTGATGAATGACACCATTAGTATTCACAGGTAACGCAGTATAAAAAAAAACCAGAGTATTAGCCATCAAGGCACTTTGTCCATAAAGGAGGATGGTCATAGCAATCCCAATTTACCCCCAGAGTACCCTCCTCCTCAAATCAGTAATCATCATGATAACTTTAGTTTTGTGCATTTTGTAACGCATGTTTCTACCATTTGTTTTCAAAGTCTCTCCTCTTCAATGGTTTTTCCAAAAGTCATAAAAACCTTAAGCAGACTTTTTTCTTTATGACTGATTTACATGTACAAGTGCTCTCCCTGGTGTCCAGTCTCCTCCACCAGTCAGGACCTGATGCATGACTCCTGCAGTGATGGGGCAATGGCAAACAGGGGACAGATATGTCTCTCTTCACAGTTTGTACCATGTAGACCAACAGAGGCATGGCATGAACATAACAGAAAATAGGTTAGAGGTAGCGATGAAATCAGTTCCACATCCTTGGACCCTTCAAAGCCCATTTGATGAGATGAGAAGTTACTTCTCAACATGAAGATAACTGTATTGGTTACTTGCTGACATAAGCAGCCTCTGCCACTCATGGGAGCCAAAACGTTTCAAAGAAGCAGGGGCTCACCTGCTCGTTTAATGTGCGTGGAGGGTATGCTCTGCTGCGTTTGTGCTGATACCTCAGGCCTCCTAGAGAGGGGTCCCATTTGTGATTCTACTCATCACAAGTGCATGTATACTCGGATAAATCCAGTCTTGGTATGAAGGAGTCCGTACTGCATTGAGTATTCTACAGAACTAGTGAGGGACTCCAAATGCTGTTGGAAACAACCACCAATGTCTCTTTGGCCTCCATTGACCTGAGGGGTCATGCACGTAGATTGTACTCTGGAATTTTGAGTACAAGAATTTTGTGCCACGTTAATATAGTGAGTAGAGCATAGAGAGCCAAATATCGAAAGGTAGGCGCTAGCCACAGTGACCTCAAAATCTACGGACCGATCTCCCTCCTCCCCTTCCTGGCAAAAGTGCTTGAGAAAGCCATCAACCAACAGCTCACCGACTACCTCGAATTAAACCATCTTCTCGACTTATCACAATCAGGATTCCAGGCCAACTACAGCATGGTGACTGCACTGATTGCTCCAACAGATGACGTCAGGACCCTGCTCAATGAAGGAGAGTCAGCAGCTCTGATCCTTCTGGACCTCTCCACAGCAGTCGATATATTCTCCCACTACACTCTCCTCAAGGTACTCCACAATATATGAATTCAACAAAACGCCCTTAAGTGGGCCGCCTCTTACCTTTCAAGCTGCACACAGAGCATCCGTCTTTCTCCCTTCATTTCTACACCCAAGAACATCACCTGCGGCATACCCCAAGGACCCTCCGTCAGCCCAGCCCTGTTCAACATCTACATGACCCCCCTCACAGACATCCTCAGATCCTACGGATTCAATATAGTCTCCTACACTGACGACACTCAACTAACCCTCTTACTCACTGAAGACACCCACAAAGTCAAAGCCACCTTCCACAATGCCATGGCCAATGTATTGTAGTGTGGTCAGTTTTACGTATATTTTGCGCATTAGCTTCAGGCCTTAGGCCTCTGTGCACTTTGCCCTAAATATATTTTATTCATTTGCTAACAGCTTAGAGCCTCTGTGCACTTTGCTCTAAATGCTTTCTATTAGGCTTCGTACTGTTATTTTACAGAATAGCCAGTTCTACGGTGTTGTTTTTTATTCATATCACACTGTTTTGCCTACTTCAGCACTGGAGTTCTTCATAACATATTCACTCTGTGCTTTAGTCAAGGATACAGTCTGGTACATTGCCGATAGACGTGGTAGGAGTCTAGACTTGCCATTCCTGCGTAGGAACATTTTGTGATCACGATGACATGTTAGTTATAAAATCACTTCCTTGTCCCAATACATGCGAGAGGGAGATTCCGACCAGGGAACCACAACTAGACGCTGACTGCCTCGTTGCAGATGCTCAACCAGATCACAGGCCTTTGCTCAGGTATGAGTGTGTCCGTCTCCCTAGTGATACAGAAAGGCAAGCTGAAAGCTTAACATGCTGTGCTCTAAATAGAACAAGCAGAGGGAGAGTAGAAACGGTTAGGAATTATGATAGCTTTATTTCTATGTTTTACTCTCCTGGTTACTATATCAATCCTACTATGTTGTATTGTTCTGGTTATTGCGGCTCACGCCTTAATATCTAAAATACAGTCGTTTTATTAAAACATTATATAAAACTTATACTGTCTTTGTCATTTGTATATGAGACCATATAGTGAATGAGAGAGTTGGTTTGGATCTGAGTGACCACGACTTCCCTGAGAAGTTCCAAAGATGTCATGCGCTCGGCTGCCCAATCATTTCTTCCCCGTGGGAGAAATGAGGCACTGCTAGTTAGCCGGAGCAACAACCGGATTTAGGGTGACAGAGTTCCTTACACGTGGGTCAGACTCAGTCCCCCACACCGTTATCGATCCTGCTGCCTAGAAATCCAGTAGTCTCATTTAGGATAATGAGAGCCCACGCGACATGGCGCCGCCAACGTTTGGTCTGGCTCTAATGTTTGGGTCCGACTGACTCTCTTGGTCTTGTATATATTTTTGACTCCTCGGTTCCGTATGCGGAGACGTCCGTGGGGCTGAGGGTTTCCGCCACCACAGGTTGGGTACATCCTATTACTTAGTGGTTGGTTGTTCAAGCTTGAACTTTGAAAGGAAATACCCCGATATTGGTGTGCCTTCTCTGTCCTAGAGCTATTATTGTTATACTAATGGCGAATCCACTTGTAGTAGATATACCGCTTAATATGCGATTTCCGCTCACGGGTCATCTGATAGCACATGGACTGACGGTCCAGGGGGGTCCGGTCACTTTTGTGGTGGACGCCCATGCAGCCTATAGATCAGAACTTTTTTATTCTTGGGTCGTATTTCCAGCAGCTGATGGGGGTACAAATACTTTTCACGAATATACTGTTGCGAATGTCCCTGGACAATACAGGGCTTATGCATACTTAGAAATACCTTTATCTTATCAAGAACACCATAATTGGCTTGATGGCGCCCTCCCACATTCAGTAACACCAGTACGGTTAGGTCCGTTGAGTAATGATGGTCCGACCTGGCCTTTATTGGCTACATATACACCATATCCTGGAGTGGCAAATGTGGCAGTGGCTGAGGTGCGTCGTTTATATGTGGAATTAACTGCAACGTACAGACGATTAGTTCAGTTTGTGATGCAGACATTAAATACTAATGCAGCGCGTGCTGCTCCAGCTCATCCACATGCGGTGGTGCCGGGAATAAATCCGGCCACTGTACACTCTGTAATGGACAAGGTACCGGCTAAACGTGAGGAGACTCCATTTTGGCTGGCGCAAAAAATTAATACGCTGGAAGCAGTATTTCCCCATACGGGACCTCAGGATAAGCATAGAATTTTGACGATGTGTTTGCCGTATGGGATGGTTCCTACGGTGGATCTTTGTAATACTTGGGGCACGGTGTTTGCCGCTCTCTATACTACAGTACACGGTACACCGACTTTGGCTAATTTGCCGGAGGTGCTTAAACAAATTCAGGATGAATATGGGGCTGCCCCTGCCTTGGATTTAGGCATGCAATTGATGGGTAATTTTGACGCGGTTTCTTCTATTATTTTGAGTAATCTCAAGGGGGAGGCTGTAGCACTAGCAGTGCGAATGCGTCTTCGGGACGTTCCGCAGATTAATCAGGAGCGGGAACTTCCGAGAATAATAGCTGAAACATATTCTAGTATTGGTCGTGATAGACTAGGGACTCGACCGCAGAAACCACAATTGCAGGGTAAAAATAATAAGGATAATTCTAAGCAACAGCAACCTGAGGGTGCGAAAAAGCGCTGGGATAAGAAACAGCAAACACCTAAGAAAGATGGTGGGCAGTCTCCGCAACCGGAGACCCCACAAAATAAGTATAATCTCAGGAATAGGGATACTTTGAAGACGCCTGATAGATATCAATATACTGATTCGCGCCAATCTCGTTCCTTTCAGGACTCCTCGGAGAAAAGAAGTGAGAGAGGTGGGCGGTCAGAGCGGAGGACGGAGTACGTGAAACCGAGACAGGATTCACAACGCTCAGCGGAGGTTTCTATTAAACAGGAAGAGAAACCGCTGCAACAAAAACAGCAGTTTAAAAAGAAGAAAGTGGCAGCAGTCTCAGTTAGACATGCCGCTCAAGAAGAGAGTTCTCTTGACGAACAAGACATGGGCGTTAGCGCTGTTAGACAGCGCGGCAGAGGTCACAATAGTTCGCCGGAGTCTTCTAGAGCATCTGGAGGCGAAAGCAACTGATGACTTCATACAAGTCGAGACGGCGGATATGCGAGTCTCTGATCCTGATCAAGTATATCTTGTGACTCTACGATTAGAAGGGGACATTGACCGCGTTGTACACGCCATCTTTTGGGACCATATGGTGAAATCATATGATGTCCTGTTGGCCGAACAAGATTGGCCACCTGACTTTGTTCGCGACTGTCCAGTTGGGGAGGAGGTTATTGCGCCTTCCTTTTCACCACTTGTTCCGAGAGAACTAGCGGAGTCATATGGTAAATCATGGGCTCTAGCACAAGCCCCCGCCCTATATAGAAATAATGTGGGGTGGGATAAACAATCACCTTATCATGTAATTCCCATTAAAGGAGAACCTCAGCCACAGCCGCAATATCCTATTAAATTTGAAGCAAGGGCATCGGTTCGGAAAATTCTTACACAATTGGAGTACCAAGGTGTGATTGAGCCTTGTGTCTCGCCGATGAATAATCCCTTATTTCCGGTTGCTAAACCGGACCATTCCTATAGGATAGTGGTGGATTACAGACATTTGAATAGTCATACACGCACATATGCTATACAGAATTCACATAGCGCTGCGCTTATGAATAATATAGTGCGTAAAAAATACAAAACAACCTTGGATATCTCGAATGGATTTTTCTGCCAGAATATAGCACCCGAAAGTCGGGACTATACCGGTTTCAGTGCGTTTGGCTCTCAGAAAAGGTTTTGTCGTTTACCTCAGGGGTATAAGAATAGCCCAGGACTGTTCTCGGCTCGTGTGACTGAACTTCTGCACGAGTTGGACCCTGAGGCGTTATCATATGTTGATGACATTTATTTGACGGACGATGAGATTCTACAACATCTCAGTCGCGTATCGCGCATTGTTGTGGGTTTTGCTGATATTGGTTATAAGTTTAATTTTACGAAATCGAAGATTGCCTTCCTCAGTGTTATTTTCCTGGGATATGAGTTATCGAGTGAGGGCAAGAGCCTGGCGCCACATTTTTTGGAGAAATGTGCTTTACTGCAGCCTCCTAATACGGTTCGGAAGCTCCAGTCTTTGTTGGGGTTTCTGAATTTTGGCAGAACTTACATTCCTGATTATGCTACACGTATAAAACCCTTATATGAACTGATTCGCCCGAATTTTTCAAGTAGATTTTGGACGATTGAGCATACACACATACTGCGAGAGCTGCAGAATGATCTCTTAGCAGTTAAACATTTACACACGCGGGACAATAAAACTCATTTGGTCATCAGGGTGATTCCTGGGGCTCTTGGATTTACGTATGTCACCTTTAATGAAGGGGAGACAGTCCCGATAGCATACAAGTCCCACTTGTATTCTGCTGCAGAACAACGTTTTGCACAGACTGAGAAAATTCTCACTGCAGTACAGATGGCTGTGATCAAAGAAAGACTGCTAGCCCAGGGCCAACGCATTATTGTCGTTTCCCCAATTCCAGCCTTGGAGGCTGTTACAAAAGCGAGTGTTCCTAATTCGAAAGCTTTACACCCGCGGTGGATACAATGGGCTACGTCTTTGACGGCCACTGATGTGGATTACATATTTGACCCTAAGCTGCAGACTCAAGAATTTCTTCAATATGAAATAGAGTACCCAGTTCCTGCTGGCACATTGCCTATTGACCAATATGAAGTGGTCATGTATACCGATGGCTCTGCGCAACCGGCGGTTGGGACTAAACAACAGTATTCTGCTGCATGTGCGGTGGTGAGCGGGACTATGGAGGGGGAAGTCTTCTGCCCCCGACATACTTATACTAAAACCTTGGGAGATTGCACGGCGCAGCTGGCTGAGCTCAAAGCTCTTTTGTTAGCGTTGGAGCATGCAGAGCCGGCGATATTGACCTTGCTGGTCTGTGACTCCTGCTACTGTGTGCAATCCTTCAATGAATATCTGCATTATTGGAAAATGAATGGGTTCAGAGATTCTAAAGGCAACACCATTAAACATAAATTGTTGTGGGGTAAGGTTGCGGGTCTGAAAGAGACGCTTCCTAAAGTCCATGTTGTACATACACTTGGACACCAGCGCGTTGGAATGCACGTTGCTGGGAATACTTTGGCTGATGAGGCTGCAAAGTCGGCAGTGGCTATCGCCACTGTAGCCGCGGTAACTCGTTCGAGTTCAAAACCAGACATAGAGATTTCGGCTGCCATAAAAGCTACGGCTGATGGCACGCCATTTCCTAAAGGATTTCCTTCTAAATATAGTTACTGCTTGAGTGGTGCACTAAATGCTGTTGTTAATATTCCAGGCGTTGGTGTACGTGAGTTACCGAATAAGATTGAGAGACCTCGATTCATTTCTGCAGCGCATGAAGGGGTGGCATCTGCGCATGCTGGTGTGGCTGCCACGATTTCGCTTTTACAGGCCCGTTATTGGTGGCCTGGTCTCTATAAGGAGACAAAGCAGTATGTCCTTTGTTGTGACGTCTGTCAACAAATTGAAGCATCGTCGGCTAGACGCCCGCAGCAGACTCCTCTTCTGATATCAAATAGACCATTACAGTGTGTGTACTTGGACCATTGTGGTCCACTGACACCAGATAGTGCATACAAATACATATTGGTTGCTGTAGATTCGTGCTCCAGATTTGTGTGGGTCTGGCCACAGCGCTCGGCTGACGCTCGGACTGTTATTAAAGATTTGCGTATCTTTGTCGATACATTTGCAGTTGCGACTTTTCATTCGGACCAGGGCCCTGCTTTTGCCTCTAAGGCATTCAGGGACACCATGGCTTCGTTGGGGGTCCAACTCCAATTCTCGTCTCCATTTCATCCCGAGGGAAATTCTGTCGTGGAGCGTTTAAATCATGATTTAAAGCAATCCTTAACAGCCAGGGTTATAGGTACGGGTCATAGTTGGCTAGCCCACCTGTATGGAGTACAGAGAGCACTTAATAACTTGCCTAGAAGGTCACTGGGGGGTCGTACTTCATATGAGTGCCTGTTCGGAACACAAATGTATGTTCCTGATCTGGATGGTCCTGGTGTGGAGGCGGCAGATACGCCCTTTGACATAAATGATCGTGTCACTGTTTTGCAGGATTTACAACAATTCCGTGAAGATAACTCTTCTGCAAGTGCTGCCTCCTCTGGAATTAAGGATGAGCCAGTAACACCTACTGGTTGGATACCCAGGATTGGGGATCTAGTGCGTGAAAAGGTCGCAGTAAAGAAAGAATTTGGTCCTTCTTATCGAGCACCTGTCCCGGTGTTGGGGGTAAGCGGCACGAGAACTGTGATTTTGCCGCCGCTGCAAGGGGCCAAAGGAAATCGTTTTGTTTCCATTGATAATGTCAAGTTACAACATGTGGCCGATTCTGCACAGCAGACCAAGAGGGACACCCAGTAGTTCCGGCATCCCTCTCACTACTGGGGAAGAAGTCCCGCTGCAGGTGATTTGCACCGACCCTGTTTCCTCTCCGAGCTTGGGGAGGGTGGAAGATGATCTTGCGATTGTTCCACAGTCAACGATTGATATTGATTCTTTTTCTCAAGTTGCTGTACGTTCAACTGATGTTTCTGAACATGTGATTTATAGCGTACCTAGGAGAGAACCTCCATCAGCTTCCTTGTTCACAGTTGCGCCTTTTGCAAGAACTGCCTCTGGCTGCTTCAACGACGCGGATGCGGCTGTATCCAGCTCTTGGTCTTCGCTGTCTTCAATCCGAGGTCCACGTAAGCTACTAAGTTGGCTTAAACGTACATATTTTGTTGTTCCTTGGAACTATTTGTGGCTTTTTATGGCTGAACTGACTATTTTTTTATGGTTGGGATTTGTGGTTACCTTTTTTCTGGTAATACATGGTCATTTTCTTCCTGATCGGTCAGACATTGAGCACGTGGAGACTGTGTTGAGACCACATTTTTCGTCTCATATGGTTCGAAGAGACTTATCCAATGTGAACATTTCTGCAATACCAATTCCAGATGGAATTGTGTGGGATAAAGTAATGTTTGATATATATGGTCCCATTGATTCAAATACCGTATGTTCTTAAGTTATCAATGAATGATATTGTTATTCCAGGCATTGTTTCTGATGATTGGGATGTGAAGACAGTTGATGCTATGCTAAAAGATTTGCAATATTATACTGTCTATGACGATGAAGATGCTTACCAATTTAAAGATAATCATGGTGATATGTTTTGCTACACCTATTATGGACACCACTTTATTCACAAAGAATAGCCAGTTCTACGGTGTTGTTTTTTATTCATATCACACTGTTTTGCCTACTTCAGCACTGGAGTTCTTCATAACATATTCACTCTGTGCTTTAGTCAAGGATACAGTCTGGTACATTGCCGATAGACGTGGTAGGAGTCTAGACTTGCCATTCCTGCGTAGGAACATTTTGTGATCACGATGACATGTTAGTTATAAAATCACTTCCTTGTCCCAATACATGCGAGAGGGAGATTCCGACCAGGGAACCACAACTAGACGCTGACTGCCTCGTTGCAGATGCTGAACCAGATCACAGGCCTTTGCTCAGGTATGAGTGTGTCCGTCTCCCTAGTGATACAGAAAGGCAAGCTGAAAGCTTAACATGCTGTGCTCTAAATAGAACAAGCAGAGGGAGAGTAGAAACGGTTAGGAATTATGATAGCTTTATTTCTATGTTTTACTCTCCTGGTTACTATATCAATCCTACTATGTTGTATTGTTCTGGTTATTGCGGCTCACGCCTTAATATCTAAAATACAGTCGTTTTATTAAAACATTATATAAAACTTATACTGTCTTTGTCATTTGTATATGAGACCATATAGTGAATGAGAGAGTTGGTTTGGATCTGAGTGACCACGACTTCCCTGAGAAGTTCCAAAGATGTCATGCGCTCGGCTGCCCAATCATTTCTTCCCCGTGGGAGAAATGAGGCACTGCTAGTTAGCCGGAGCAACAACCGGATTTAGGGTGACAGAGTTCCTTGCACGTGGGTCAGACTCAGTCCCCCACACCGTTATCGATCCTGCTGCCTAGAAATCCAGTAGTCTCATTTAGGATAATGAGAGCCCACGCGACAGTATCAACATGGATAAAAAACAGATGCCTCAAACTAAACACTGACAAACCATAAATCCTGATCTTTGGGAAGAACACCTCTGTATGGGACCACAGCTGGTGGCCAATGGAACTCGGACCAACGCCTTCTTCATCAGACCATGCTTGAAACCTCTGCATCATCCTCGACTGCCAACTATCCATGAATCGAAAAGGAAACTCAGTCACCTCCTCCTGCTTCTACATCCTTGGTATGCACGAGTCTTCAAATGGATCCCTACTAACACCAGAAAAACAGTCATGTCCGCCCTGGTCACCAGCCACCTCGACTATGGCAATGCTCTTTACGCCAGAGTGTCCTCCCAGCTACTTAATAGACCCCAGACTCTACAGAACAGAGCAGTCAGACTCATCCTCAACCTCCCCAAGCACTGAAGCATCACCCCACACCTCATGAACCTCCGCTGGCTCCCCGTCCAAAAGAGATGCCAATTCAAAATTCTCACACTCACATACAAGGCTCTCCACAACCTAGGGCCATCCTACATCAAACACCGATGAAGATTCTGCTTCCCAACAAGAAAACAACGCTCTGCCTCTCTAAACCTCACACACACACACACACCCCACATCCATCACAGTCACAGCCGAGGCCATTTCTTCTCCTACACAGCAGCCAACTCCTGGAACAGACTGCCCCTCCACCTCCAAACAGCTTCCTCCCTGGCGTACTTCGGAAGGAGACTCAAGAGGTGGCTTTTCAATGGAGACACAGCACCCTCAGCGCCCAGATACCCTTGGGGATGAGAATTCTGCACTTTATAAATGCTACTTGATTGATTGATTGATATGTAGAGGTGTAGATTTACTATTCTTAATATATCATCAAGGTACACAGATGTGGAGTTAGATATAGAAAACCTATGCATACTTATCTTCTGATATTTCGTCCCTAGATATTTTGTCCATATTAGTGTCCTACAATACTCTATAGGTGATATTCAGGATCCACTCCACACATGTAGACTTCACAGAACAATGTGATTGTATACTTCAGGCTCTGACTTTATACCACACATTGGTCCTTAATACCAAGTTCTCAGCTTTTACCGACACAACATTGAGAACAAACTCAAACTCTTCAGTCCCAAAATTTCATTCGCAATAGCATGAAAGACAACGGATTGAATCTCTGTGGTGATCTTTAGACTACTCTTTCGTATATATTTTCTTTTAATTTTTCCAAACAGATTGAAGGTTTATGATCATGATTTTTACAACCTTCCACATTACTGATTCCATAACCAGCAAAGTTTTTGCAAGTTTTCCTTTATGTCTCTCTTGTTTGATTATATTTCCATTTTGCTTCCTTCTTTTCATCTAATTGTCTTTTGCAAACTCATGATTAGTGTGTCAAAATGGGCCTCAACATATTATTTTACACTAGAGTACTCCTTTAAGCAGAAACAAAGGTGAAAACAGTATTAAACATATGCCCATTTCTAGGCAGGTATTACTTCGATAGATAGACCAGATGTACCATTTCTCATTCTTAATACTGTTCCTCCACACTCCTGCCCCAATTCATCTTAAACCAGTGATGACCAATGAACATCGAGAGGTTTCAGAGATAACCACTGTCAAAGTAAATGAGTTCTGTGTAGATAAGTTGTATGTAAATGCTTCTTTTTGGATATCCTAAAATATCTGGAATGGATCCAGACTCCCTGGACCTTCATCAGACATCCCTGCCATAGTCTCGATTTGTACTACTAGACCAAAATATATGCTTTTCTTTTGCAGCCACCCTTCACCCTTCACCATGAATGAATAATACTATAATACTACTAACACAAATTCATTGCTCACCTTTTTGTGTTGAGTCTAAAATTGCCATCTCTGTGCTACACAAAATCGTGCAGGACTGAGAGGAACCCCTTTTCACTTCTGTGCATGTTGGAATATGGGGAGATATGCAGTATGTTTTCCTCCTAGATTTATTACCTCTAGTGTTTTGAACAGAGATTAGAAGAGAGATAGGTGTTGGACACTCAAGGCTCCACAGATCCTTAGGAAGTGAATACATGTATCTGGGAGTGATAGTTATATGAGTTATGCCCAGCATTTTAAGACACAGGGAACACAATATTATATAAATACAAGGTGAGATAGATGTAGTGTAATTGAGTTACCATTTTCCCTCTACACCAGAACTACAGTTCTGTATTTTCCTTCTGAGGCTCATCATCTCTAATGTAATGCAGCAATAAATCTTAGGATCCACTGTGCATTTGTTGGAGTGGCCTTTTTAATGGATTAAACCTAAAGTCTACCTTTACAAGCTGTAAAGTTTGACTTTTGGTCTAAGTTTAGAATGCTGGTCTAAGTTTAGACCAAAAGAAGTAGTAAAATTAGACTTTTGGTGTAAATTGAGACTTTTGGTCTAAGTTTGCCCTTGTGGATTGGGCCCAATATAAACAAATGCACAGAAAATGGAGATTTAGGCCCTCATTATAACTTTGGCGGTCTTTGAGCGAGACCGCGAAAGCCACAGGTGCGAGAAGACCGCCAGTGCTGGGCGGATATCTGCCAGTAGCCATGCTGGCGGGCGGTGGCGCTCTGGCGTTGCTACCACCTGCACCACCCCACCAGTAGGACGCCGCCAGCTGTATTATGACCATTAAGACGGCCTGGCGGTGTCCTGCTGGTGGGGCGCTGCGGGCGGTGGCAGTGCCCCTTCCCGTTCCCTGCCAGTTGACCTCCTCACCGGACAAGGTAAGTCGGGCATCCAACAGGGTAGAGGGGTGCGAGGGTAAGGGGTGTGTGTGTGAGTGTGTGGTGTCTGCATGTGTGTATGAATGTGTGTGTGTGCATGTGTGAGTGCGACTGTGAGTGTTGTGGTGTATGCATGGTTGTATGCATGTGAGTGAATGCGTGTATGAATGTTGAAGTGAGTGCATGTCTGCATGTCAGTGTGTATGCATGTTTGGATGTTTATGTGTATGTGTGTTTGGATGTTTGTGTGTATGTGTGTGAGTATATGTGTTTGGATGTTTGTGTGTATGCGTGTATGGATGCATGTGAGTATGTGTGAGTGAATGTGTGTATGGATGCATGTGAGTATGTGTGAGTGAATGCGTGTATGGATGAGTGTGAGTAAATGCATGTCTAGAAGTGTAGTTGAATGGGTATATGTGTGGTGTGTGCGGGTGTCTGTGTGCATGTATGTGGGGAAGGGGTGGGGGGTGCTATGTGAGTAGTGGGGTGGAGGGTGAGGGGCGCTATGTGAGTCGGGTGGGGGTGCTATATGCGTAGGGGCGTGGGGGGCACTATGTGAGTAGGGGGTGGGGGATGCTGTGACTGTAGGGGGATTGGGGGTCAGGTGTTTGCTGGGGAGCCGTAAACTGGTGACAGGTAAGGAATTCCCTGTCACTGGTAGCCCTACTGCCATGGTTTTCGTGGCGGTGCTACCGCCACGGAAACCATGGTGGTAGGCCGGCTCATAATACTGCCAGCGGTCCTCTGAGGACCCCCGGGTCGGAGATGAACATCTCCAGCCCTGCGGTTCACACCGCCATGGCGGTATGGGTGGAGATGTAGAGGCCAACCCGCCACACTCATAATGTGGCAGTCTTCACCGCCAGCCTGTTGGCCATGATACCACCACATTGACCATGGCGGTCAGAAGACTGTCAGGGTCATAATGACCACCTTAGTTTGGTTACTGTTTTTTTAGCAAAGCAATATCATGGTAATAAGAGCCCCTACTATCACAGGTATAACATGAAGGATCTACATTCTTTTTTACACTATGCATATCCCCAGCAAATGTCCATAACTGCTCTTTCAGATCCTCTTCTTGCATTCAAAACTTTCCAAGGGCATTATTTTGTGTAGCACAATTAATCTTTGAAAAATGTGTTTGTGGAGTAGAGATTGAACAGGAATATAATTGATCAAATATGTGACATTTCAATTAGCGTGTTTGAATGGTTTAATGTTTTTTGTGGTTGAAGAGTAATAATTCTAGTCATGGGTCAAAGTGGCTAAAGATTGAGGGGCATACATATGTAATTTTGGTGCACAGCAGCAAGTCACCTTGCTGCGCTTCATCACAGGGAAAGAGCAGGAATGCACTGTATTTAAGGCAATACGGAATAGGCACCTTTCTGCACAAAAACAATTTTGAGAGGCTTTTGAGAGACAGAATGCAGCACACATAGAAGGAGGAAACAAAAGAGAAATAACGATACTTCTCCTCGTTATGCTTCACCTGGGGTGGCATAGGTTTCTGGAGCATTCCCAGGGCTACTACTTCTGGTAAATCTGGAATGCATCAAAATCTATGGATGTTGTGTGGGAACACAAGCAACACCCATGGAAACGCCTTTCTGGCGCAGAGTAATGCAACACAGCAATTTGTGTTTCATTACTTGAGATTTATGAAGCTACTCAGGGCCAGGCAAGGTGACCTTGTGTGGCTTTATAAATCTCACATAAGGTTTGCATTGCATATGTACCACATTGTGTGGTGCAAACACAATGCCAACTGAGTCATAAATATGAATGTGTAAAGGACATGAAACAAGACCTCTGCCCAAAGATAGCCATGTCGTGATTGTTTAGGAAGTCAAACAGGGTAAAATCTACATGAAAATCATGCTGCATTTGATTGGGAAGTGTATGTGTCAAATAAAGTCTGCACTCTATGTTAGTGATGTTGTGATTGGTGGGAAAACATGTGTCAAAGCATCCACCGTACATAAGTGATGCTGTGCATCTGTGGGAATTGGTTGTCAAATGAAGCATCTACAGCATGAAAACAATACTATAATTGGTTAGAAAGTAGGTGTCAAGCAAAATGTCTACCCACTGGAAGCACCATTGCCATTCTTTAGAAGGTAGGTGATAAACAGGTCATCTTCCACAAGAAAGCTATTCTCTGATTCATGGAGGAATGCGTCCTCTCGAAAAGTAGATAAAAATGTATTATAATTGATCAAAAGCAATTTATGCTGCAACCAGTAGCGACCGGAGACAGGGAAAGGTAGTGGGGTGAGGTGGACTGGGGAAGGGGGTCAGGGGGCGCAATAAGTAAAGAAAAAAACAATAATGTACCTGCCTCTCATCATTTGCAGCAGGCCACATGCCACATGCCGCTCTTCTGATGTGTGTGCACAGGCTGAGGTTCCCAGACTCCCATATGGCCAATCCAGACGTCGCTCTCATGCAGGTAATACCCATGAGAGCCACGTCGGAATTGGATAGAGCAGGTTGGTTTTGCACTCCCAGGGGGACTGGGAGCCTGTACCTGTTTTTGTTCTCCACCCAGCAATGAAGCTGGGTTGGAGAGATGTCAATGGGAATGTTGGTCTAGCCCTCCTAATACGGCCGGCCACATGCGCACTGAAAGTAGTGCTCACCATTCTTCCTGGTCTTCCACCATTTTCTTAATGGCCCGGCCCCAAGACTTGACTCCTAACAAAAAGTGAAATTACAATAAACATGTTATTATCATTTCATTTTTCGTTTGCTTCTGCTGGCAGGGGGCTATGTCCACCACTGGCAGTTAAATCGGCCCACCGATTCTTCTGTAAATGGTAGGCAGATATTGGTTGATCAATATACTAGTTACTTGCATGCAGTGCTGGAAAGTGATTGATTAGGAGATCAAGAACCATAGAGGTAGGTTAGTTGCCCAACAGTGATAAAAAGGAGAAAGAAAAATATCCAATAATCCCCAATTTATTAGGCACCCACTTAATACATCCTAGAATTGTTGATAAATGTTTTGCATAGTATGAATCCTCGGAACCATGGGATGTGCTCTCTATGTGCTGTTATTTGTATGGTAAGAAACACTGCTGCAAGCAACTATTTTTTCATGAAGGGGTGTGTGGATGGTGTCTTGCTTTTCCAGAAAGAATACAAAGTTCTACACAGCTGCTGCTGCCTTTGAATGCCTCATTGTCAAAATCCGGAATTGGCTCAAATCAATCACAGAATTTTCCAATAAGTCATCTAAACTTACCACCTTCTTTTTTTTATAACCAAATTTGTATTGATTTTAATGATTTTAGAAACAGTATACACACATTGTGCTCCGACAATACCAATAGCCGAAATTACATAGCAGTTTTCACATTTGATTACTGGTCCGCCAACATTAAGTGTTACATTATAGTCCACCACTTCACCCAGATTTTATCATGTTTTTCCGGGCACCCCCGAGCAGCATAGAACGTTTTTTCTTGGTATGCACTCCAGTCCACCCCCACCATCCATCCTGCCAACAATGGACTTCTGGGTTGCCTCCACATGCGGGCTATATCCCTTTTGGCTACGAGGCATGCCACTCCTACAAATGTCCAATCTGCTCCGGGGCCACCCAAATCCTCCTGTAGCCCCAACGCAACTTTGGGACTCAAGTCTATGAGGCACCCTAGGATCTCCGCTATTTCCTTGCCAACCCCCTCCCAGAAGGACCGTAACTGAGGACAACTCCAAATCATATGGAAAAAATCTCCCTCGGGGAGACCACACCTGGCACAGGTGGACAGTGTCCTGACGGATATTCTTGAGAGTCTTGCTGGGGTCAAGTAAGTTGCGTGAAAGGAATTAAATTGTATCATCCACAGCCTAGCCGGAGATGGCTAGTTCCCAGGGGGCCAGTGATGCCTCCCGCCAGTCATTGTCATCCAGCTCCTCGACCCAGTGTGCCAACTTCTGTCGCAGTTGGTCAAACCCATCCGGGGCCTTCATGAGTAGTGACTTATAAATTTGGGATTCTGTTTTCTTCCCCAAATTCCCAGTTAATGATTTTGCCTCAAGCGGGTTATAGTCAGGGAGTTGGGTGTCTAAAGGAATGTGAACCCCCAAAGCGTGGCGCAGCTGCAGGTATCAAAAGAACTGTGTCTTGTGCAGCCTGTATTGTTCTCTCAGGTCCCCGAATGGCAGAAAGCTACCCACTGTGTACACGTCCGCCCACGTAGGTGATCCCAATTGAGTCCCAGTGATGAAATACCTTAAGTGTAGTAAGTTGGTGCAGCCATTCCCCATTCCACAGTAGGGTCATTTGAGTAAGGCGCCGGTCCCATTTAAATAATCTTAGGGCCACCTTACAGCAACCCACGGCCACCTGGGTACATGAAGCTGTTTGGTCAGTAATCTTGCCTCCATAAAGCATACCCAACAGGCCACCAAAGCCCACCTTGTGGATCTCAAGCCAGTATGCCGGGCCATTCCAGCCCCCGCAAACCAATCGTTTATAGATACCACCTGAGCTGCAAAGTAATTTAGACGTGAGTGCTCTGAACCACTCCCTTGGTATCTGATAGGGATGGTTCGTGAGGGCATACAGGTATTGGGGGAGCCACGCGATTTTAAGAAGGGCAGTACGCCCAGTTGGGTTTAAGGGGAGGTCTTTCTTGCACTGCAGGTCCCTCACAAAGTGTGTTGATAGGCCCCTCAAGTTTAGTACCCAAGCTAATTCAGGCTTAAGGGAGAGGTGAATGTCTAGGTATTCAAACAATCAATCGATCAGTAATTGTAAAGCGTAACTACTCACCCATTAGGATCTCAAGGTGGTTTAAACGAATTCCTCCGCACTGAAAATTGGGGACACCACTGTCGAACCCCCACATCCGCCATTACCTCCACCAGTGTAGATGTTTTACTGTTAACCAGAAGCCCAGATACCTCCCCAAACCTCTCCAATAATTCCACACATCTGGGGCCCGAAGGGGGTGGATCCCCCAGGAATATCAGGATATCCTCTACGTACATCGCCAATCTATCCTCCATCCCTTCCCCCCATCTCCAGCCCCACATCAGAGGGTCGCTGCGCAACAGGCTTGTCAGGGGTTCAATAGCCAGTGCGAAAAGTAGTGGGGATAAAGGACATTCCTGACACGTTCCCCGACGAATAGGAAATGTGGGGGAGAGCACACTGTTCACCCAGACCTCGGCCGTGTGATGCTGATACAAGATACGGATCATTTGGCAGAGCAGCTGCCACAACCCCATACGGAGTAGGATTACCTCCATCTATTCCCATGAGATCATGTCAAATGCCTTGCAAAAATTGATAAGAAGTAGGGCCAGGAGACCACTGGACTGTGAGCCACAAGATAAGGCCACTTGAACTCGGCGGATGCAGTGCTACGTACTCCTGCCTGGCATAAAGCCGCACTGATCCGGATGA
Source organism: Pleurodeles waltl (assembly GCF_031143425.1). Lineage (NCBI taxonomy): Eukaryota > Metazoa > Chordata > Amphibia > Caudata > Salamandridae > Pleurodeles > Pleurodeles waltl. Next base: position 1,324,527,442 of record NC_090446.1, on the reverse strand, counting down.
ATGAGATGGGCCAGCGTGCAGGTGAGACGTGTTGCCAGTATTTTGGCATTTCATCTTTATGTCAGCATTGATAAGGGAGATTGGCTTATAGTTGGCGCAATCTAGTTCAGGGGGAAAAGCTCCCTTCGACAGCACCTCTGCATAAAAGTTTAGGCGATGAGGCACCAGCAGTGAATGGAACCTTTTGTAGTACTCTATTGGGTACCACCATTTCCCCCCCGTTAAGCTCAGAGATTTCAACGTCTATCTTTTCTGCTGTCAATGGTTGATCTAAGTCTTGGATAAGATTAAACGGGATAGTCAGTACCAGAAAGTCCCAAACTATAGACCCCTCCTCTGCCAGATGAGATAGGGAGTTTCTAACATAGAGGTCTTGGAGGTAGGTAGCTAAGTCCTGGGCTATCGCTGCAAATTTCACTTGATTGTTTCCCTCCCTATTGCCTATGGCGGGCATGACCCTGGCTGCTGCCCCGCGCATTGCCAGCCAATAGAGCAACTTGCTTGGCTTGTCACCCATCCCATACACTCTGCTGGTCGACACCTGCCAGCATTGCTTAGCCTTCTCAAGGGATATTTGGCGTAATTCAGGCCACGCCAAGGCCAGTTGACGTTGCATCACCTGTGTTTCAAAGTGTCTGATCTGTCCCTCCAACTCTAGTATCTTGGCCTCAAGCTGAACTCATTTCGCCCTCTGGCGCCTTTCCTGCCCACGGATGCAGCTTTTAATAAGGCCCTGCATTGTCAATTTACATGCTGCCCACAGCGTTGCCTTCAAGTCCACTGAGCCCTCATAGTGGCAGAAGAAAGCCTTAAGTTCCCCCTCAACAAAGCTGGCACACTGTGGGGACTTCAAGTACCAAGCGTTGAGTCTCCAGGTCAGCTGCTGTGCCTGGTGCCTGGTGCCCAGCACCCCAATCTGCCAACACTGGCACATGATCGGATATACGCCTGGGGAGGATCTGAACAGCCCTCAAATTCATTACATCCGTTGCTGGGACCCACACAAGGTCAATCCGGGCCTCGGTGTGATGGGCAGCAGATTGGTGGGGGTAGACCCGCTCATGCGGATGCAAGACCCACCATGCATCACAAAGACCCCACGAGTCTCTCCAGGCTTTAAGGCACGCAGATCGGAGGCGTCTGGTAGAACTGGGTTCCGCAGAGACATCCACGAGTGGGTCAAGCACCACAATAAATTCTCCCCCAACCAGCATAAAGCCAGCCGGGAGAGGCGCCAACAGCGATCCAATTGCCTCACAGTTAGGTTGCAAAAGATGTGGGGGAATATAGCAGGACACTAAGTTGGACTGCTTGTCCTCTATCTGATCCTCTACGCCAATGTACCTCCCCAATGTGTCTTTGTAATCCTTTGTCACTGTCATTGGTAGTGACTTGTGTAATGGCAGGGCCACTCCCCGGGACCCACGCATGAAACCAGAGTGGTAGACCCTGACGTATCCAAAATGCCACAAAAAGGAGCAGCGAGTTCCCAGTAAATGTGTCTCCTGCAGTAGGACCACCCCTGGGGCATGCCTCTTGATGTATCTAAGTACTGCAGTTTTTTTATGTGGTCTAGGAGCCCATTAATGTTCCATGAAATTACTGAGATCATGTTGAGTGTAGGAATGGATGTGTGCAGCACATGAGGCACCCGATGGACAAGGGGTGACCCCTGGGGGTGCCGGACCATAAAGGCAGAGGCCTTTAAAACCAACACTTATTCTGCATCAACGTCCCAGAGCATGAGTGTGATGAGCATCAGTGTTACACGTATTCTTCATTTGAGCTTGAAGACAGCATTCAGTAATAACTACTATACTAGAAAAAAAACAATTCCCTTTCCCCCAAGTCCCCACTACCCCACACTTCCTCCCTAGAAGCATCTGTCACCCCCATAAACATTTAAAAACTGTGGTAACTCATGGATGTGCTCAGCAACCCACATCTGGTTACCTCCCGCCCATGTACAGATGATCCGCCTGACAACTACATTCACTTTAGCAATAGACAATAAGGGGGGTAAATGCCTAGCACCATCAATCTCGCCCTGTAGAGTCAACACTTCCACCACCACAAGCCCTCCCAGGTTAGAAATGACTCACCACCGCAATCAATCCTCATCAGACATATAACAGTGCATAGTAAGTGGAAAGCATCAGTTTCTTGGCTCCAGGGCACCAGTCAAGGAGGGCCTCCATCAGAATTAAAGATGGCCGGTGTGTCAGATAGACAGGAGACCTGGGGCTCCGTCCGTGACCAATTCACTCCTGGAGTCGGTCTCTCGGAGGCCCCTCCTCCACCCTTATGCTGAGGGCACCTCCTCTTAGACCTCCAATTGCACTCATGGGCTTCTCTGGCTGACCTCGGCTGTAGAGCATCAGAACCGTTCACGATGCCCCCAACTGATCCACTCCAAGGACGCAGTTTCCGCTGCTCCATTGCTTATTCCCTTGCCTGCTGCGGTGTTTCAAAAAAGAGGGTAGAAGCTCCATAGATAACCTTCAACTTGGCTGCGAATAGGAGCATGTAGCGCACTTTCAGTGCCTGCAGTTTCTGCTTAACTTCCTCATATGATCTTCAACGTTGTTGAACAGCTCGAGTGTAGTCCGGGAAGATCAGAATTTTTGTATTGGAGTACCGTTCCTCTGCCTGGGATCTGGCCTCCTGCAGAATGGTCTCTGTAGTTGAGGAGCTGGAAGCCACTGGCCGGGGAGGAGCCCAAGGCGGGGGCCTCTTGGCTAGCACTCGTGTGATCATTACACCCCAAAGCACCTTCATACCCTGTCCTCAGGGATCCGGGAGCAGAACCGGGTCTCCATAAGCTCCTCCATCTTGCCTCCTGCTATCTTCTCTGGCAAACCCACCAGGCGAAGATTGTTTCTGCGAGATCAGTTCTCGGAATCTTTGGCCCTCTCCTCTAGGCTGGCCACCTTTGAGGTAAGGTGAGAGACTCTTGTCTAGAGGGTGGTCACTGCATCCTCTGCTGTGGAAATTCTAGTCTCTGTCTCCGTCCTCCTCTCGGCCACTCGCCTTAGTCCTGATGCACCAAGGAGAGGTCCACACAGACACCATCCACCTTGGACTCTACTGCCTCTCTTAATTCCTGGATCGCCTTTAAAAGCGTCACCATGTCCGGTGGATGGGAGGTCTCCACTGCCTCTTTTGCTGTGCCTGGCACCGAGCCCGGGCCCGGAACCTGGGTGCGGTGTTTGGATCCATTTTTATCTGTGCCACCTTGGCAGGGGGGGGCTTGTCATGCCCCAGGCCCCCAGGTTCTCAACCGAGCGGCCGGCACCTATAAGGAGAGCGTGCCATCAAGGACAGTATATAACTACTTCCAGGGCTGCTAACTGCACGGACACTCAGTTTATTAGTCACCACGCACCAAGGCTGCAGCATGACACCCCCGGCCGGTAGGGCCCCCAGCAGTCTTCTCCAAGCATATCAACTAAGATTGCCGGCTTTGGCAGGATATTTGCCTGTGGATCTGCCTGTGGTGTGCCAAAGTCTGCCCGAACCCAGGTCTCCAAGGCCATGCCCAGCAACGTTGTGCGTTGAAAGATTAATCCTGGCCAGCCGCAAGTAAATCTTCAGTTCTCAAGTGCAGGTAAGAAAGGCAGCATGCGCAGGCCCCAGGGGGGCAGGCATTAGGGGGCCAACCGCCGCTCCCCCGGGTGAGGAACAGAACAAAGGCAGCCAGGCAACGGCCCTAAAATGTCTCTGCTGCTGCGGCCATGTATCATCAGTCAATCTGGCAGCCCCAGCAAGCTGAATCCATAGTGTGACTCCGGCCGCAGACTGTATGCGGTGAGGAAGGGGGGACCAGGAAGCCCACAAGATTGTGCCTCACGGCCCCAGGCCTCGAGTGCAAGGACAAATCCTGCCCCACTCTCTGTAACTCTCAATTCCCACTCTGCCTCTCCCCTCCTTGGACGATGCCAACTGACGGCCCAAAGAAGACCTCACGTTGCCGCAGTACCAGGCCTTGCTGTAGTTACTGGCTTAGGTCGCCCACGATCTCCAGGGCGGCCACGTGGTGCAATCCTCTGCCCGGCCGGAACCGGCCGCCACAGCCAGGGGTCCCCAATGACTACCGCCGGAGCAGCACCGCTATCTCCTCCATTGGCCACCAAGCGACAGGACCGTCACCGCCTGGGCCCACCTCTGGGCTCCTGCCACCCACAGTTCGCCCAGCTGGGCACCGCCAGCCCCGACTGCACCACCTCCTTCCCGGCAGCAGTACCGTCACCTGCTGCGCCAACGAGGCAACCAGCATGCTTCGAGCCGGAGCCCTCCTCTGGGCCCCGGCCACTTCAGCCCATTGGTAATAGGCCTGAGAGGGCCAGCTCAGTCCTTGCCTCGTCCGCAGCCTGCGGGCGGTCCTCCCTTGCTCCACCGATGGCCCCAGCAGGCTCCTCCCGTCACAGAGTGTCTCCCCACCTGTGTTGGCTGGTGGGGATGGTCCACTATCAGGCAGGATTGTTTAGCGGATCGGAGGAGCGGGAGCTCCTTCAAAATGCAGCCGCCATGATGGCTCGCTTGGCCACCCCCCAACTTACCACCTTCTTAAAAGCAGCCCGAATAGATGTGTAATTTCTAAAATGTTTTCAATTAGCTTTATCTGTCATGATTTGGATACAGTTGACAGACAATGTTTAGTATCCCTTGTTCTTGGTTGCTCTACTCAAACGGGTGCTTGGTTGAGGGTTCTACTTTGTGTATTTCGGAGTATATTGTGGTCGGATTTATTTTGTGACTGTTTCACCAGCTTTGGATAGACAAGTGATCTTTCCTTCCCTAATTCTCATTTTCTTGAAATACCTTCTAGTGCATGGGCAATAAGGATCAAGCATGCATTTCTGTCTGCTATGATGTCAATGTATTCTCTAGTGACAGCAGCTTCCAGCACTAGCACTGATCCAGCAAACAAGCAGAAAGATGGCAAGGGGTGAAATACTACTATACTACTATTCTGGCATACAATTGTTGTCCTCAAAAGAGACATATAGGCAGAGAAACATCCCAGAAGACACTCTGGGATACCCTAAACTGTGGAGAATTCAAATTTTAATAATGATGCTGATCACTGGAGGTGCCAGGTGCCAGAATTTAAAATGGAAGGCCATATTAGGATGATACATCTCAGCTCTCACATGCTGACTGCATGTGTCACATGTGTGTATTCGCTCCCACTGCAGGCCAGCTTCAGTGGTCTCATGGATCGCTATGGGGTCATACACGTTGAAACTGTAATCGTCATATTAAAATATTCCATTTTGTTACACAAATCTGTACTCCCACGCCCGCTGTCACATGCAATCTTTGAAGGCCCTGAATCTTCTTTACAAGAACATCTCTATTACTTCTGAACTAAACAGTGTAAAAGACTGAGAATAGTATAGACAACTAGTTTGTCTGGACTTTTTGTGTTTTCCACTCGAGCAAAAGAATAACGATCCAGCCTTCTGAAGAAAATATATATTTTTTACATTTTAGTGTGAAGAAATTGTGTTAAGTAAGCCTGCCATACTTCAGACATTTCATGTGGGCTTCCTGTAAAAAACATTCAAGTTTTTCTGATAGAAATACTTAACATATAGCAGATTTAACAAATTTATGTTGGACTTTCAGAATCTTGCCAGGAAACTTTCAATTTCGCCTGCCTCAGGCAGTCCAGGAAACTTGGAATATGTCAATTGGCAGAGAAAATATGTTTGATTGTTTTAGCAACAGTACAGAAAAAGTGATCAACCCTCTAGTTAGAAATTGCAATGCCATTGTTCAAGAACAATCGTCTGCCATAGCTCCATCTTCCTGGCAAACCGCAAAATTTGTATTTAATATGATCTTAGTTTGGAACATTGTTGCTCACTTTCTTAATACAGAAGGAGAGGAGCACAATGTAAAAATGTATCTTCTTTTTTGCTGTTGAATAACTGCTGTATTTAATATGAACACGCTGGTTTGAAGTAGCTCGTGTAATGTTCTTAAAAAGCTCTCTAGAAGAAAGTACAGAAATTGCCATTTCTGTCTGGAAGCGTTTATTGGTGGACATGCTTCAGTTAACTGTGATTAGGCTTTCTCAAATTATTTACACTGATGCTTTCAGTTCAAGAATCACTTTTAGCTAAAGTTCTTGAAATTAGAAGAGCATGAACAAATTATCAATGTCAAATAAAAAAATGCATCGAAATGTGCAAGAATGAAACGCCAACATATACATCTCTTTAGAGCCCTTCAGAAATGTGATGGACCTGCCATAAACAGTTTGAAAAAATAAATTTACAATAAGCAGCCCTCATACAAAAAATGTTTTTTTTTTTTTTAACAATTAGCAATATTTAGTAAAGACAGGTATTTTCGTCTGCTATGAATGATATCAGCAGCAACAACAAGGTGGATTGGCTTGCCATAGAATAAAGCTACCTACCCATTACACAATTCCCAGTGGAGGTTGGTGGAAAAATCTCAATGAAGAACTGCTGCAGTTGAGAATCTGTGTCAGTAGCTGTTCGTTTGCTGGGCAGGATGCTGTGGTCAAGTTCACATTAGGGAACCCCTATGCAAATAAAGTAGTGCCCCCATATAGCCTTTGTGGCCCTCCATACCATGTGGTGATGAAACAAGTGCAGCCCTTTTGCTGGTTTAAATGTGGATGGTGTTTGCAGGACAACAGAGGGTCACCTCAAAACTACTGGGATCTTGAGTGGATCCATGCACCCTTAGAGAAGGGGGTCACAGTTGTCTTCTACTGAGGTAATGACATACAGTTCTCACCTTCCCAGAAAGGAGCTTTGTGCTCAGTCTCAGGCAGAACTGGGCCTACATAGTCAGAAAGGTTGGAAAATCATCTCAGTTGGCACATTTCCTACACACACAGTCGGAGACAGAGAGGAATTACATTTTTGAATCCCTTTCTTCCCAGGCATCGATGCCCAACAAGTGCAGACACCATTGTTCCATTGTAATGTGGCCAATGAGGTTTGAATAGAACTCTAGTGAATGTGCCCGTGTTTTGCATATGGTTTCTACTGAAGCTGGTTGTGGTATGCATGTTTTTAACAATGGACTTTAGGAGACATAGGGGGTTATTACAACTTTGGAGGAGGTGTTAATCCGTCCCAAGAGTGACGGTAAAGTGACGGATATACCACCAGCCGTATTACGAGTCCATTATATCCTATGGAACTCGTAATACGGCTGGTGGTATATCCGTCACATTTGGGACGGATTAACAGCTCCTCCAAAGTTGTAATAACCCCCATAGTTATGAGGTGGTTTGGATTGTGTTTGCACCATGCAATGTGATACATGCATGACACAAACCGCAAATGCGATTTATGAAGCCACACAAAGACAAATTGTGTGGCCCTGAGTGGCTCCATAAATCTGGAGCAAAGCAATTTCTCACAAATCACTGTGTTGCCTTACTCAAGGCAGTGGGAGGTGTTCCATGTGCATTGTGTGGGTGCTCCCAAGCAACTCCCATGGATTTTGACACATTCACAGTTTTACCAGAACTGGTAAACCTGGGAGTGCGCCAAAATGCTACATTTTCCTAGGGGAGGCGTAACAAGGAGCAATATCTTTATTTCTCCTTGGTACTTCCTCATTTTATGTGTTTTGTGCAGGAAGGTACACAAAACGAATCCTACAAGCAATGGAGGCACCCTTGCACCATGACCTGCACCATGGCCTGCGATGGTGCTAGGCTGCCAAAAGGGCGTCTGCGCACGGGAAAAGTGCCGCCCCCAACGATATATCTGTTTGCAATTACATCTCCCGCCAAGTCAGAGCAAACACTCAAACAGCTCAGTAGCGGAGGTTTCCTCTGTTTCTTGTCTGCAGAGATGTGGGCAATGAAAAAGTAGGAATGATTTCTCTCACAGACAAGGAGCTGTTTGTTTAGCAGCTCCCTGCTCCTACAGGAGACAGGGTGTTGGCTGGAACCATGGGGCCTTGAGGTTCCCTCCACGATCCCATTGCACACTGGGAGACCTGGAGGGCACCCAGGAGAGATGGCCAGGCCCCAGAGAATGAATATAAATATATTCAATAACATTATAGTAAGGTTCTTTAATTGCTTGCACAAAAGCAATAGAAATTCAGCTGTTAGAGTTATTTTAAGTACCTATAACTTGTGCCCAAAGGGTACTATATCTTGCACTCTCGCCATGCACAGTTTCCTCATCAATAATTTTAATGAAAGTGTTGTAATTATCAATTATGTTGTATATGATGTTATGAGTGATGTAATATTTGGGCTTAGTTAGGAGTGCTGGTGGGGCGGGAGTTATAGTTACCTTGGGGCAAAAGTTATAGTTACTTGAAATAATAATCAGAACCTAGGTATAACGTCCCTGTAACCTTTGTATTTTCTGTGAATTTTTATGTGTTTTTTTTCTATTTCCTAACTATACCGCCCCTGTAACCTTTTATTTTTTTCAGTGAATCTGTATGTTTTTTTTTAGGTAAAGTAATTTATTTTACTTCACGTTAATCCAACCAACTCCGTGCATTGCCTTTGCCTGTGTGTGGCGGAGGTTGGCTGACAACTCTCTATAACCACTCAACCCCGCGGCATGTACAGCCCTTAGCATGCGTACTGGAGATTGTCCACAGGGTCTGGCCTGTGGCCAGGCCCAGCATCCTACCCCATATTACCATCCAACCCTGCCCCATGGCCTTCGCCATGCGTGGCAGATATTGTCAGCAGGGCCTGCGGCCTACCCCCTATAACCAGCTGTTAGAAATGGAGTCTTTGGTTGGCAGTCAGGTTACCCCCTATCCAAGCAAGGACCCTCACTCCAGTCAGGGCAAAGGAGAAACACACCTGGTTAATCCCCTTTGCCCCCTTAGTAGCTTGGCATGAGCAGGTAGGCTTAACACAGAAGCAATGTGGAAAGTATTTGTACCAACACACACAGTAATACAATGAAAACACTACAAAATGGACACCTCATCAGTTTAGAAAAATAGGTAATATTTATCTAAATCAAACAAGATGAAAATTACAACAATCCAACATACACAAGTTAAAATATGAATTTTCAAAAGAATAAGAATCTTGCTCCATAGAAAACAATGGAAGCGATAATTTTGCACAGAGTAACTGGCTAGTGTAAAAAATAAAGCCACACAGGCAAGTGTGCGTCGGAAAAGGCAGCAATGCGTCGATTCCATCCTCGCAATGGAGGCTGTGTGTTGTTTCTTCTCCGGTCGGGTCGGCGATGTGTTGTTTTTCTCCCTCGCAAGGGAGCGATGTGGCGATTTCCGGGCAGGGCACCTTGATCTGCACAGAGCGAGGATGACTTTAACGCCCATAGACAATGTGTGAAAAATCCGGTCACACGGTGTTAGAAAACCACGCTGCATAGGGGTTGCATCATTATCAGCAGCCACAAGCAGTGTTGTACATTATTTTTCTACCTGTGATGCATCGATCTCCCAGAAGGGATGTAGGTGGATCATCGGTTTTTGCCGCGAACCCTGCGCTGCATCGTTTATCAGCCATTTTGCAGATGGTGCGTCAAAAATTTCCCCAGATGGCATTCTGTGCGTGGATTTCCAGCTCTTGTTCTACCAACTTCACCTTTCAAGGACCCAGGGACTGGATAGGGCACTGCTTGGCAGGGCAGGAGTCTCAGCAGGGAGTCCAGGTACTGGAAGAGGAAGTCTTTGATGGCCTGAGACTTCAAAACAGGAGGCAAGCTCAGTTCAAGCCCCTGGAGATTCTTCACAGCAGGAATATACCACAAAGTCCAGTCTTTGTCCCCTTTCACAGGCAGAAGCAGCAACTGCAGGATAGCCCCGCAAAGCACAGTCATAGGCAGGGGCAGCACTTCTCAGCTCTTCAGCTCTTCTCTTTGGCAGAGGTCCCAGGAGTGATCTTGAAGAAATCTAAAGTCTGGGGTTTTGGGTCCAATACGTATAGCCCTTTCTGCCTTTGAAATAGGCATACTTCAAAGGAAAGTCTCTGTTGTTCACAAGATCCTGCCTTGCCCAGGCTAGGCCCCAGACACACACCAGGGAGCTGGATACTGCATGTTGTGAGAGGGCAGGCACAGCTCATTCGGGTGTAAGTGACCACTCCTTCCTCCACTCTATCACAGATGGCTTATCAGGGTATGTAGGCTACACCCCAGCTCCCTCTGGCTCACTGTCTAGAGGGGACTCACAAACAGCGCAACTGTCAAACTGACCCGAACAGTGAATTCACAAACAGGAAGAGTCACAGAATGGTTTAAGCAAGAAAATGCCTTTCTAAAAGTGGCATTTTCAAACTAACAATCTAAAAACCAACTTCAATAAAAGATGTATTTTTAAAGTGTGAGTTCAGAGACCCCAAACTCCAAATTACTATCGGCTCTCAAAGAACAACACCTTAATAATATTTAAAGGCAGCCCCCGTGTTAACCTATGAGAAAGATAGGGCGTGCAACAGTGAAAACAGAATTTAGCAGTATTTCACTGTTAGGACATGCAAAGCACACCAGTTCATATCCCACCTTGAACATACACTGCACCCTGCCCATGTGGCTTCCTAGGGCCTACCTTGGGGGTGCCTTACATGTATAAAAAGGGAATCTTTGGGCCTGGCGAGTGGGCACCCTTTCCTGGTCGAATTGGAAGTTTAAAACTGCACACACAGACACTGCAGTGGCTGGTCTGAGCCATGTTTACAGAGCTACCCATGTGGGTGGCACAACCAGTGCTGCAGGCCAGCTAGTAGCATTTGATTTACAGTCCCTGGGCACCTCTAGTGTACTTTACTAGGGTCTTAGTAGTAAATCAAATGTGCCAATCATGGAAAAGCCAATTACACATACATTTTACACAGGGAGCTCTTGCACTTTAGCACTGGTCATCAGTGGTAAAGTGCCCAGAGTACCAAAAACAGCAAAAACAGAGTCAAGCACACAGTCAAAAAATGGGAAGCAGAGGCAAAAAAGATAGGGGAGATCACACCAAGGATGTCAGGTCTAACATGTGTCCCAAACCCCCCACTGAAAGCGGGGAGAATACTGAACCTCATGGGAGTTCTCATCACTTAGGCGGAAGAATCTGGACAGACCATCAACATTTGTGTGTTCTGTTCCACCATAAAGTCCATTCCCTGGAGGGAGATGGACCATCTCAACAGTTTTGCGTTCTCACTCCTCATCTACATAAACAATCTGAGGGGCATGTGGTCTGTCTGAACCCGGAAGTAAGTCCCAAACAAGTATGGTCTTAGCTTCTTCAGCGCCCAGACCACAGCAAATGCTTCATGCTCAATTGCACTCCACCTACATTCCCTGGGAAGTAACCTCCTACTAATGAAGACTACAGGTTTAGCTAGGCCCTCTTCATTTAGATGTGACAACACTGCTCCTACACCATGCTCTGAAGCATCAGTCTGCACAACAAGTTCTTTAGAGAAGTCAGACGCCTTCAGCATGGATGCTGTGCACATGGCTGCCTTCAGGGCATCAAAAGCTGTCTGGCAAGACTCAGTCCAGATCGCTTTCTTTGGTTGCTTTTTGGAAGTTAACTCAGTCAAGGAAGCAACAATAGTGCCATACGCCTTCACAAACCTCCTATAGTATCCTGTGAGACTTAAAACGTCTCTCACCTCAGTCTGGGTCTTAGGAGCTTCCAAACCGGAATAGTATCAATCTTTAGCTGCAGGGTACCACCTGGCCACTCCCCACCTGGTGTCCCAAGTACTCCACCGAATCCTGCCCTATTTGGCACTTACTTGCCTTAATGGTGAGGCCCGCATTTTGCAGGGCTTATAGCACTTTGCAGAGGTGCTGCAGGTGTTCCTCCCAGGTGGAGCTAAACAAAGCAATGTCATCCAGGTAGGCTGCACTGAAATCATCCAATCCAGCAAGCACACCTGGTTAATCAACCTCTGAAAGGTGGCAGGGGCATTTTTCATCTTAAAGTGTATCACCCAAAACTGGTAGTGTCCATCTGTGGTAAAAATGCAGACCTCTCCTTGGCCCCCCTCAGTCAGAGCAATCTGCTAATATCCAGACGTAAGTCAAATGTGCTGAGATATTTGGCAGCCCCTAACAGATCATTGAGCTCATCAGCTCAGGGGTGTGCGTCAGTCTTAGTGACTCAGTTTAGTCCCCCAGTAATCCACACAGAACCTGAGTTCTGGAGTGGCACCAGGAACAGCAGCTTTTGGGACCAAGACCACAGGACTGGCCTAAGGGCTACTGGAGAACTCAATAACCCCAAGAGCTAACATTTTGGATACCTCATCCTTATTGTTGGCACTAACCTTCTCAGGCACCCTGTAAACTTTATGTTTTACAAGTGGACTGTCCCCAGTGTCCACTTCATGTGTACACAAATGAGTGACTCCTGGGATCAAGGAAAACAATGAGGCAAACTGTCCTCACACCTGGCAACAGTCCCTCTGTTGCTCTGGGGTCAGTGAGGGGGAGAGGTTCACACCCTCCACAGACCCCTCTATCTCCTTAGCAGACAGGAGTTCAGGCTCACTCTCTTCCTCCATCCCATCATCTGCTGCTCGGAGCATTGTTGCCTATGTCCTCTCAAAGTGAGGCTGGAGGCGGTTCACATGTAGGACCCTCAAAGGGTTTCTAGGAGTCTTCAAGTTCACCAGATAGGTGACATCACACTTGCGCTCCACCACCTAAAAGGGCCCAGTCCACTTGTACTGGAGAGCTTGAGGTTCCACTGGGGCCATCATCCACACTTTCTGGCCAGGCTGAAACTCCATCAGAGTGGCATTTTGGTTATACCAGTGTTTCATGTCCTCCTGGCTTGCTTCCAGGTTCTCTTGAACGAGCTTCCTGAAACATGCTGTCTGATTTATAAAAGCCAGCATGTAACTGAATACATCCTGGGAGGGGGGGCTTACTGGAGGCTTCCTGCAAGCCTTCCCTAACCAGACTCAATGGTCCTTTGACAAGGTGGCCCTACAGTAAGTCAAAAGGGCTAAATCTAAAACCCTTTTGTGGCACCTCCCTGTAGGTGTACAGAAGGCATGGCAAGAGGATGTCCCACTTACACCTCAAAGGCTCTGACAGGCCCATGATCATGCCTTTCAAGGTTTGGTTGAATCTCTCAACCATACCGTTTCATTGGGGGCGGTAAGGAGTGGTAAACCTGTAGGTTACCCCACACGTCTTCCACAGAGACTTCATATAGGTAGATATGAAGTTGGAACCCCTGTCAGATACCACCTCCTTGGGGAACCTCATGAGGGTCAAAACTCCCTTCAATGCACGCCCCACCACAGGGTCTTTGATTGATCTTAGAGGAATGGCTTTTGGGTCCTTGGTGGCATGGTCCACCAAGACCCAGGTAAACCTGTTGCTCATGGCTGTCTTGGGATCCAGATGGCCACAATGTCAATATCAACCCTTTCAAAGGGGGTGCTGACCACAGGAAAAGGTTGGAGGGGAGCCTACATTTCCCCCCACTCTTGCCACTTGCCTGACAAGTTTGGTAAGACCTACAGTGTGCATCTGAGTGCCTGTGCATTTGGGGCCAGTAAAAGAGGATGACAAGCCTGTCAAAGGTCTTGTCCTCCCTGAAATGTCCAGCTAAAGGCACATCATGAGCCACACCAAGTAAGAAGGCTCTGAAGCACTGGGGTACCACCAGCACACGGGTTGCTCCAGGCTCTGCAACCTAGGGCTCGCTATATAGGAGGCCATCCTCCCAATAAATCAGATGTGAACCAGAGTCCTTGCCAGACGCCTGGTCCTCAGCCTGCCGCCACAAACCCTCCAGAGTAGGGCAGACTTTCTGTGCCTCACAGAATGCTTCCCTGGTGAGTCTCCCTTCCTGCTGCCACGGAGTCAGCTCTGGGACCTCCCCCAGTTCAGCCACCTTTTCCCATGTAGGCTCTGGGGCCTCCCCTGAGGTTCAGCCTCCTCCCGCACAGTGGGAACTTCTGGGGCAGGTTTCCTGCGCCCCTTGCCCTTCCTCCTTCTGGCAGACATCTGGGCCACTCTTTCAGTCTCCGGGTTCTCCTGATTATCCTGATGGGCTGCCATTAATTGAGTGGACACACACACCCACTCAGGCAGACCATCATCTCCAAGTGAGACCTGTGTTCCACTGCCTTCCAAGGAGAATCCTCCAGTTCATTCCTAAGCAGACAATCTACAGCATGTTGGACACTCAGCTAATCTCAAGGCACCTGAGACCCCCCCATCAAAGGGAACCTGTGCCACTCTGCACAGGCGCTCTGAGTTGTCTACCGCAACTACTTGGTGAAATACATGGGGATAAACTTCTCTTTAGACACAGGTCACTTCTCACAGTAGTCACAATGGCTCCTGTGTCTCTCAGAGTCTCCACCTTCTGTCCATTGATAGTCACCCACTGCCTGTACTTTTTACTGTTTTCAGGCACTAGGGATCTCTGGACCATCTCCCTGTCACATAGTGAGACATCTCAGCTGGCACCCACCCACCTGGAACCAACTCCTCATCAAGCGCTACACTGGCCAAGCTCTGTGACTGAGCACCACTGGGTGCCGGTGTCCACTTGAGAAATTTAGGAACCCCCCTCACATGACCTGGTCACATGCATAACATTTGCAGGTTTCACTGTAGAGATCCATGGCTTATTTTCAACAGGGGCTGGGAATCCTTACCCTGGGAACTAGGTCATGGTCCCTTTAGAGAACTCCCCCTGCTTACTCTTACCCCACTACTTTTCCCATGGGGACCCTGCCCACCTTTGGCGTGGTCCCCACCATGCCTCCTCTGGACCCTTGTGCTCTCCCAGTGGTCCACTTCCTGAGCAAGCTTTCTGGGGTCAGTCTGCTTGCTATCAATTAAGTGCTGGTGCAGCTCTGGAAAACAAAGACTGTACAAGTGTTTCAAAGGTATTACGTTATAAAGCCCTGTTGTATACAAACTAGGCCTGCCATTGTGCACATTAGCCCAGTTACATTTTATTCAGCATTGCTTTATTTGTTTTTAACAATAGCCACATTTGCAGTGTTGTTTTATTTTTCTTTATCTAATTGTTCTTTCACCTAGGAAAGCATTACGTTCTCAGTAGGACATTTATTTCACTTTGTGCTTTCTTCAAGGCTACAGTTAGATAGGTTGCTGGTAAAAGTGGTACGCTGTGTCTCCAACATTCACAGAAACATACACACTCATACGTGGGGACCATTTCCTAGAATTTCAACTGTTTTATTATAAAAACACTCCTTTGTCCCATACATGTTAGAGGGAGATTCCATCCAGATGACCAAGACTGCATGCTGATTGCTGATTGCCTCACTGCAGCTGCTTGCTTAGACAGCCAAACCCATGATGGGATGGTGTCTTTCTAGACTACGGGCTTCCTCTCTAAGGTAGGAGGGATGATGTGTTCCCAAAGGGAAACCTGAAGGGCAGATTAGGCTTATTATGCTCTGCTCGAACATAGCATAGGAAGGAGAACTATACCGTACTCATAGTAACAGTATGGTGAGACTGTTTTTGTGTTTCACTCTCCTTGTCAACCTTTTGCTTTTATTGTGTTTTATGATCCTAGTTATTGTAATACATGCCATTTTATCTAAGATGCAGTTACTTCAAGAAACCCTTATTAAACTATATTCTGCCTCTGTTGTCTTTTCCTGTGTGACACCAATGTAACTGAGAGAAAGGGATGGGATCTGATCGACCACGATTCGCCTGAGGACTCTTCTTTGTCATGCGCCAGGTTGCCACAATCATCCCTGCTCTTGGAAAGAGATGAGGCGCTGCTAGTTAGCCAGAAAACCCAGATTAGGCCAACAGGTGTCACATTGTGTGGGATTGTACTTAGTACCCCCACAATCCAAGCTATTCTGCTGCCCAAATCCAGTAGCCTCATTAGCATAATGAGAACCTACGCGACAGCCCTCATCAGTTGTTACCTTACTGTCCTTCACCCAACCATCCAGTGATCTGCAGAAAGAGTCAACATATTTTAGCCAAGTTTGTAAGACCTAAACTTGTCCTTGTACTACTCAGGGGTGAGACCATACCTGGTGAGTAGGGCATCCTTCATGATAGAGTAAGTGAGTGCCTGAGGACCCACTAAGGATGTCAGAGTATCCCTCCCCTCTACCTCAAAGTGCTTCCACAGATCCCCCCCAATGTGCTCCAGGGATCATGTTCATGTGGAGAGCAGACTCATACCCCTTAACCCCTTCGCTGCCAGGCCTTTTCCCCCTCCTGTGCCAGGCCCTTTTTTGCCTATTTGGGGCAGTTCGCGCTTAGGCCCTCATAACTTTTTGTCCACATAAGCTAACCAAGCCAAATTTGCGTCCTTTTTTTCCAACATCCTAGGGATTCTAAAGGTACCCAGACTTTGTGGGTTCCCCTGAACGAGGCCAAGAAATTGGCCAAAATACAGTGAAAATTTCGTTTTTTTCAAAAAAATTGGAAAAAGGGGCTGCAGAAGAAGGCTTGTGGTTTTTCCCCTGAAAATGGCATCAACAAAGGGTCTGCGGTGCTAAACTCAGCAGCTTCCCAGCTTTCAGGAACAGGCAGACTTGAATCCGAAAACCCAATTTTTCAACACAATTTTGGCATTTTACTGGGGCATACCCCATTTGTGCACTTTTTTGTGCTTTCAGCCTCCTTCCAGTCAGTGACAGGAATGGGTGTGAAACCAATGCTGGATCCCAGAAACCTAAACATTTCTGAAAAGTAGACAAAATTCTGAATTCAGCAAGGGGTCATTTGTGTAGATCCTACAAGGGTTTCCTACAGAAAATAACAGCTGAAAAAGAAAAATATTGAAATTGAGGTGAAAAAAACATCAATTTTTCTCTACGTTTTACTCTGTAACTTTTCCCTGCAATGTTAGATTATCGAAAGCAATATACCGTTACGTCTGCTGGACTCCCCTGGTTGCGGGGATATATAGGGTTTGTAGGTTCATCAAGAACCCGAGGAACCCAGAGCCAATAAATGAGCTGCACCCTGCAGTGCGTTTTCATTCTATACCGGGTATACAGCAATTCATTTGCTGAAATATAAGGAGTAAAAAATTGCTATCAAGAAAACCTTTGCATTTCCAAAAAGGGCACAAGATAAGGTGTTGAGGAGCAGTGGTTATTTGCACATCTCTGAATTCCGGGGTGACCATAGTAGCACGTGAATTACAGGGAATTTCTCAAATAGATGTCTTTTTTACACACACTCCTATATTTGGAAGGAAAAAATGTAGAGAAAGACAAGGGGCAATAGTACTTGTTTTGCTAATCTATGTTCCCCCAAGTCTCCCGATAAAAATGGTACCTCACTTGTGTGGGTAGGCCTAGCACCCGCGACAGGATATGCCCCAAAACACAACGTGGACACATCACAGAAAACAGAGCTGTTTTTAGCAAAGTGACTACCTGTAGATTTTGGCCTCTAGCTCAGCCGCCACCTAGGGAAACCTACCAAACCTGTGCATTTCTGAAAACTAGAGACCTAGGGGAATCCAAGGAGGGGTGACTTGTGTGGCTCGGACCAGGTTCTGTTACCCAGAATCCTTTGCAAACCTCAAAATTTGGCTAAAAAAACACATGTTCCTCACACTTCTGTGGCAGAAAGTTCTGGAATCTGAGAGGAGCCACAAATTTCCTTCCACCCAGCGTTCCCCCACGTCTCCCGATAAAAATGATACCTCACTTGTGTGGGTAGGCCTAGCACCCGCGACAGGATATGCCCCAAAACACAACGTGGACACATCACAGAAAACAGAGCTGTTTTTAGCAAAGTGACTACCTGTAGATTTTGGCCTCTAGCTCAGCCGCCACCTAGGGAAACCTACCAAACCTGTACATTTCTGAAAACTAGAGACCTAGGGGAATCCAAGGAGGGGTGACTTGTGTGGCTCGGACCAGGTTCTGTTACCCAGAATCCTTTGCAAACCTCAAAATTTGGCTAAAAAAACACATGTTCCTCATATTTCTGTGGCAGAAAGTTCTGGAATCTGAGAGGAGCCACAAATTTCCTTCCACCCAGCGTTCCCCCACGTCTCCCGATAAAAATGATACCTCACTTGCGTGGGTAGGCCTAGCGCCGGCGACAGGAAACACCCCAAAGCGCAACGTGGACACATCCTAAATTTTGGAAAAAAACAGAGGTGTTTTTTGCGAAGTGCCTACCTGTAGATTTTGGCCTCTAGCTCAGCCGGCACCTAGGGAAACCTACCAAACCTGTGCATTTCTGAAAACTAGAGACCTAGGGGAATCCAAGGAGGGGTGACTTGCGGGGCTCGGACCAGGTTCTGTTACCCAGAATCCTTTGCAAACCTCAAAATTTGGCTAAAAAAACACATGTCCCTCACATTTCTGTGGCAGAAAGTTCTGGAATCTGAGAGGAGCCACAAATTTCCTTCCACCCAGCGTTCCCCCACGTCTCCCGATAAAAATGATACCTCACTTGTGTGGGTAGGCCTAGCGCCCGCGACAGGATATGCCCCAAAACACAACGTGGACATATCACAGAAAACAGAGCTGTTTTTAGCAAAGTGACTACCTGTAGATTTTGGCCTCTAGCTCAGCCGCCACCTAGGGAAACCTACCAAACCTGTGCATTTCTGAAAACTAGAGACCTAGGGGAATCCAAGGAGGGGTGACTTGCGGGGCTCGGACCAGGTTCTGTTACCCAGAATCCTTTGCAAACCTCAAAATTTGGCTAAAAAAACACATGTTCCTCACATTTCTGTGGCAGAAAGTTCTGGAATCTGAGAGGAGCCACAAATTTCCTTCCACCCAGCGTTCCCCCACGTCTCCCGATAAAAATGATACCTCACTTGTGTGGGTAGGCCTAGCGCCCGCGACAGGATATGCCCCAAAACACAACGTGGACATATCACAGAAAACAGAGCTGTTTTTAGCAAAGTGACTACCTGTAGATTTTGGCCTCTAGCTCAGCCGCCACCTAGGGAAACCTACCAAACCTGTGCATTTCTGAAAACTAGAGACCTAGGGGAATCCAAGGAGGGGTGACTTGCGGGGCTCAGACCAGGTTCTGTTACCCAGAATCCTTTGCAAATCTCAAAATTTGGCTAAAAAAACACATGTTCCTCACATTTCTGTGGCAGAAAGTTCTGGAATCTGAGAGGAGCCACAAATTTCCTTCCACCCAGCGTTCCCCCACGTCTCCCGATAAAAATGATACCTCACTTGTGTGGGTAGGCCTAGCGTCCGCGACAGGATATGCCCCAAAACACAACGTGGACATATCACAGAAAACAGAGCTGTTTTTAGCAAAGTGACTACCTGTAGATTTTGGCCTCTAGCTCAGCCGCCACCTAGGGAAACCTACCAAACCTGTGCATTTCTGAAAACTAGAGACCTAGGGGAATCCAAGGAGGGGTGACTTGTGTGGCTCGGACCAGGTTCTGTTACCCAGAATCCTTTGCAAACCTCAAAATTTGGCTAAAAAAACACATGTCCCTCACATTTCTGTGGCAGAAAGTTCTGGAATCTGAGAGGAGCTACAAATTTCCTTCCACCCAGCGTTCCCCCAAGTCTCCCGATAAAAATGATACCTCACTTGCGTGGGTAGGCCTAGCGCCGGCGACAGGAAACACCCCAAAGCGCAACGTGGACACATCCTAAATTTTGGAAAAAAACAGAGGTGTTTTTTGCAAAGTGCCTACCTGTAGATTTTGGCCTCTAGCTCAGCCGGCACCTAGGGAAACCTACCAAACCTGTGCATTTCTGAAAACTAGAGACCTAGGGGAATCCAAGGAGGGGTGACTTGCGGGGCTCGGACCAGGTTCTGTTACCCAGAATCCTTTGCAAACCTCAAAATTTGGCTAAAAAAACACATGTCCCTCACATTTCTGTGGCAGAAAGTTCTGGAATCTGAGAGGAGCTACAAATTTCCTTCCACCCAGCGTTCCCCCAAGTCTCCCGATAAAAATGATACCTCACTTGCGTGGGTAGGCCTAGCGCCGGCGACAGGAAACACCCCAAAGCGCAACGTGGACACATCCTAAATTTTGGAAAAAAACAGAGGTGTTTTTTGCAAAGTGCCTACCTGTAGATTTTGGCCTCTAGCTCAGCCGGCACCTAGGGAAACCTACCAAACCTGTGCATTTCTGAAAACTAGAGACCTAGGGGAATCCAAGGAGGGGTGACTTGCGGGGCTCGGACCAGGTTCTGTTACCCAGAATCCTTTGCAAACCTCAAAATTTGGCTAAAAATACACATGTTACTCACATTTCTGTGGCAGAAAGTTCTAGAATCTGAGAGGAGCCACAAATTTCCTTCTACCCAGCGTTCCCCCAAGTCTCCCGATAAAAATGATACCTCACTTGTGTGGGTAGGACTAGCGCCCACGAAAGGAAAGGGCCCAAAACACAACGTGGACACATCACATTTTTTTATAAAAAGCAGTGCCTACCTGTGGATTTTGGCCTGTAGCTCAGCCGACACCTGAGGAAACCTAGCAAACCAGTGCATTTTTGAAAACTAGAAACCCAGGGGAATCCAAGATGGGGTGACTTGCGGGGCTCTGACCAGGTTATGTTACCCAGAATCCTTTGCAAACATCAAAATTTGGCCCAAAAAACACTTTTTCCTCTCATTTCGGTGACAGAAAGTTCTGGAATCTGAGAGGAGCCACAAATTTCCTTCCACCCAGCGTTCCCCTAAGTCTCTCGATAAAAATGGTACATCACTTCTGTGGGTAGGCCTAGCGCCCACAAAAGGAAATAGCCCAAAACACAACGTGGAAACAACATATTTTTTCGCAGAAAACAGAGGTGTTTTTTGCAAGGTGCCTACCTGTGGTGTTTGGCCTGTAGCTCAGCCGGCCCCAGGGGGTGGGGGGGGCAGAAATGCCCTAAAATAAATTTGCCCCCCAACCCCCACCCTCCCCCGCCGGGAGCGACCCTTGCCTACGGGGTCGCTCCCCCTGCGTGACATTGGCACCAAAAAACAAATCCCCGGTGCCTAGTGGTTTCTGCCCCCTTGGGGGCAGGTTGACCTAAACTCAGCTAATCTGCCCCCAAGGTGGACAGAAATGGCCTAAATACAATTTGTCCCCCAGGGGAGCGACTTTTGCCTGATGGGTCGCTCCCCATCTCTAAAAAAAAAAAACAAAGAAAAAAAAAAAGAAAAAAAAGAAAAATTCCCCTGGCGCCTAGAGGTTTCTGCCCCCCCCCGGGGGCAGATCGGCCTAATGATAGGCCGATCTGCCCCCCGGGGGGGCAGAAATGGCCTAAAATAAATTTGCCCCCCCAACCCCCATCCCCCCCCCGGGAGCGACCCTTGCCTACGGGGTCGCTCCCCCTGCGTGACATTGGCGCCAAAAAACAAATCCCCGGTGCCTAGTGGTTTCTGCCCCCTTGGGGGCAGATTGACCTAAAATTGGGCAATCTGCCCCCAGGGGGGCAGAAATGGTCTAAATACAATTTGCCCCCCCAGGGGAGCGACCCTTGCCTGATGGGTCGCTCCCCATCTCTAAAAAAAGAAACAACAAAAAAAAAACACACACAAAAAAAATTGCCCTGGCGCCTAGAGTGTTCTGCCCACCCCCCGGGGGCAGTTCGGCCTAATAATAGGCCGATCTGTCCCCCGGGGGGGCAGAAATGGCCTAAAATAAATTTGCCCCCCCAACCCCCACCCCCCCCCCCCCGGGAGCGACCCTTGCCTACGGGGTCGCTCCCCCTGCGTGACATTGGCGCCAATAAACAAATCCCCGGTGCCTAGTGATTTCTGCCCCCTTGGGGGCAGATTGACCTAAAATTGGCCAATCTGCCCCCAGGGGGGCAGAAATGGTCTAAATACAATTTGCCCCCCCAGGGGAGTGACCCTTGCCTGATGGGTCGCTCCCCATCTCTAAAAAAAGAAACAACAAAAAAAAAAAAAAAATTGCCCTGGCGCCTAGAGTGTTCTGCCCCCCCCCCCCGGGGGCAGTTCGGCCTAATAATAGGCCGATCTGTCCCCCGGGGGGGCAGAAATGGCCTAAAATAAATTTGCACCCCTAACCCCCACCCCCCCCCCCCCGGGAGCGACCCTTGCCTACGGGGTCGCTCCCCCTGCGTGACATTGGCGCCAAAAAACAAATCCCCGGTGCCTAGTGGTTTCTGCCCCCTTGGGGGCAGATTGACCTAAAATTGGCCAATCTGCCCCCAGGGGGGCAGAAATGGTCTAAATACAATTTGCCCCCCCCAGGGGAGCGACCCTTGCCTGATGGGTCGCTCCCCATCTCTAAAAAAAGAAACAACAAAAAAAAAACACACACAAAAAAAATTGCCCTGGCGCCTAGAGTGTTCTGCCCCCCCCCGGGGGCAGTTCGGCCTAATAATAGGCCGATCTGTCCCCCGGGGGGGCATAAATGGCCTAAAATAAATTTGCCCCCCCCAACCCCCAACCCCCCCCCCCCCCCGGGAGCGACCCTTGCCTACGGGGTCGCTCCCCCTGCGTGACATTGGCGCCAAAAAACAAATCCCCGGTGCCTAGTGGTTTCTGCCCCCTTGGGGGCAGATTGACCTAAAATCGGCCAATCTGCCCCCAGGGGGGCAGAAATGGTCTAAATACAATTTGCCCCCCAGGGGAGCGACCCTTGCCTGATGGGTCGCTCCCCATCTCTAAAAAAAGAAACAACAAAAAAAAAACACACACAAAAAAAATTGCCCTGGCGCCTAGAGTGTTCTGCCCCCCCCCGGGGGCAGTTCGGCCTAATAATAGGCCGATCTGTCCCCCGGGGGGGCATAAATGGCCTAAAATAAATTTGCCCCCCCCAACCCCCAACCCCCCCCCCCCCCCCGGGAGCGACCCTTGCCTACGGGGTCGCTCCCCCTGCGTGACATTGGCGCCAAAAAACAAATCCCCGGTGCCTAGTGGTTTCTGCCCCCTTGGGGGCAGATTGACCTAAAATCGGCCAATCTGCCCCCAGGGGGGCAGAAATGGTCTAAATACAATTTGCCCCCCAGGGGAGCGACCCTTGCCTGATGGGTCGCTCCCCATCTCTAAAAAAAAAAAAAAGAACAAAAAATAAAAACACAAAAAAAAAATTTGCCCTGGCGCCTAGAGGTTTCTTCCCCCCCTGGGGGCAGATCGGCCTAATAATAGGCCGATCTGCCCCCAGGGGGGGCAGAAATGGCCTAAAATAAATTCCCCTCCCCCCCAGGGAGCGCCCCTTGACTAAGTGGTCGCTCCCTTTGCGTGAAATTCACGCAAAGAAAAAACTCCCTGGTGTCTAGTGGTTTCTACCCCCCTTGGGGGCAGATTGGCCTCATCAAAATAGGCCAATCTGCCCCCAAGGGGGGCAGAAATGGGCAAAATATAATTTTCCCCCAAGGGGAGCGACCCTTGCCTAAGGGGTCGCTCCCCACCAAAAAAAAAAAAAATGAAACAAAAAAAATAAAAATGGTCCCTGGTGCCTAGAGGTTTCTGCCCCCCCTGGGGGCAGATCGGCCTAATAGTAGGCCGATCTGCCCCCAGGGGGGGCAGAAAAGGCCTTCCCGAAAATATGCCCCCCTGGGAGCGACCCTTGCCCAAGGGGTCGCTCCCTTTTGTCAATAACAATAAAAAATAAAAAAAATCCCTGGTGTCTAGTGGTTTCTACCCCCCTTGGGGGCAGATTGGCCTCATCAAAATAGGCCAATCTGCCCCCAAGGGGGGCAGAAATGGCCAAAATATAATTTTCCCCCAAGGGGAACGACCCTTGCCTAAGGGGTCGCTCCCCACCTCAATAAAAAAAAAATGAAAAAAAAAAAAAAAAAAAAAAAAAAAATGGTCCCTGGTGCCTAGAGGTTTCTGCCCCCCCTGGGGGCAGATCGGCCTAATAAGGCCGATCTGCCCCCAGGGGGGGCAGAAAAGGCCTTTTCAAAAAAATGCCCCCCCTGGGAGCGACCCTTGCCCAAGGGGTCGCTCCCTTTTGTCAATTTCTACGAAAAAAAAAAAAATCCCTGGTGTCTAGTGGGGTTTCAAAAACCGGATTGCAAGCAATCCGGCTTTTGAAACCCTCGGAGGGACTTCAAAGGGAAGGAAATACTTTTCCTTCCCTTTGAAGCCCCTCCGGGCCTCCCAAGTGATTGAAAAAGAAATGCATTTGCATTTCTTTTTCAATCGCGCTGGAAGCAGAGCTTCCAGCGCGACGAGGGAGGCCCCTGTGACACATCAGCGCGCGCGCGTGCGCTGACGTCACAGGGGGGGGTGGGGGGGGTCGGGGGTGGAAGGGGAAGGTCTTCCCCTTCCATCCCCGACTTGGGGGGGGAAGGGGGGTGCACGGGGTTCCCCCAAGTTCCCCTGTGCCATGGACGAGATGATCTCGTCCAAGGCACAGGGGAACTGTAGCCTTGGACGAGATGATCTCGTCCAAGGCACAGAAGAGGTTAAACCACAAGTAGATATCATCCTCCTTCTTATAATCATTCACTAGGTCTTTAGGAATGTGCAGCCTCCTCTCAGGCTGCACTGTGGTACTGCTGCCACCATCTCCACTAGACTGGATCCTCTGATCTAGTTCCCTCAAATTAAGCTCATGAGCCAGGAGCATCTTCTTCTCTTCAATGGCCAGCCTACTCTCCTCCATCTCCATGTTGGCAAGTCAACAGTGCAAAGTCCCAAGGCAGAACAAAGAGTTCCAATGAGACGTTCAAAAATCACAAAAAATGGAAGCAGAAAAAGTAAAAAAAAAGAGAAAAAGCAAAATAAGTAGTATGTAGTCATGTAATGGCCTGCACTGAAAACAGTAGTGTACATTTAATCACTGTATGTCAAGTACATTCTATTCTGACTGCTGGTCACCAATGTTAGAAATGGGGTCTCTGATTGGCAGTCAGTTTGCACTCAGTCTAATCAGGGCCAGGGAGATTCATACTTAGATAACCCCTGCTCACGCCTTGGTAGTTTGGCACAAGCAAAAATAATAAGCAGCACGGGTCAGCGTGTGTCGGAAAGTCAGTGATGCGTTGATTCCTTACTCGCAAGTCAGGCCGTGTGTCGTTTCTTATCTGGCCGTGTAGGCGCTGCGTTGTTTTTCTCTCAGGCAAGAGAGATGTGTCAATTTCCAGACAGGACACCTCAGATCCACGCAGGTTCACGAGGACTTTGATGCCCAGCGACGATGGATGAGGAATTCAGTCGCCTGGTGTTGGAAAACCACGCTGCTTGGGGTTTGCGTCATTATCAGCTTCAGCAAGTGGGTGTTGTATCGTTGCGCCAGTCGCAATGCATCAATCTCCCAGCACGTTGTTTTTCAGCTGTGTTGCAGGTGGTGCATTGAAATTTTTCCTGCATGGCTTCCTGTGCATGTATTTCCAACCTTGTTCTACCAGCTTCACCTTTCAAGGGCCCAGCGACTGGATGGGGCATCACTTGGCAGGGCTGGACTCTCAGCAGAGAGTCCCGGTGCTGGCAGAGGAAGTGTTTGATGGCCTGCCTTGCCCGGCTCCAAACTCGCACCAGGGGGTTGGAGACTGCATTGTGTGAGGGCAGGCACAGCCCTTTCAGATGTAAGTGATCTCTTGTCCCTCCACTCTAGCCCAGATGGCTCATCAGGAAATGCAGGCTATACCCCAGCTCTCCCTGTGTCACTGTCTAGAGGGGATTCACAAACAGCCCAACTGTTAGTCTGACCAAGACAGGGAATACACAAGCAGGGAGAGTCACAGAATGTTTTAAGCAAGCAAATACTACTTTCTAAAAGTGGCATTTTCAACCTGATAATCTAAGAGACCACAAACTCCATATGTCTATCTGCTGTCAAGGGGAAACTGCACTTAAGGACATTTAAAGGCAGCCCCCGTGTTTACCTATGAGAGGGATAGGCCTTGCACAGTGAAAACTGAATTTGGCAGTTTTCCACTGTTAGGGCATGTAAAACACATCAGTACATGTCACACAATTAATATACACTGCACTTTTATATGTGTATAAAAAGGGAAGGTTTGGGCCCACTAGTAGCATTGGATTTACAGGCCTTAGGCACCTCTAGTGCACTTTACTAGAGACTTAATAGTAAATCAAATGTGCCAATCATAGAAAAGCCAAATACACATACATTTTACGCAGGAAGCACTTGCACTTTTGCACTGGTCATCAGTGGCAAAGTGCCCAGAGTGCCAAAACAGCAAAAACAGAGTCCAGCACAGTCAAAAAATGGGAAGCAGAGGCAAAAAAGATAGGGGAGACCATGCCAAGGATGCCAAGTCTAACAAGGGCTCAGGGTGGGGAGTCCCTGAGCCCTTAGGTCTGGTGTTAGGGTCCCAGAGGAACCTCAGCCAGACCAAAAATCACTTTTTTGAAAAAAACTATTTTGCCACAAATTTGCAATATTTGGAAATTTGCAGCACAAAAATAAAAAAACAGCGCTTCTTCTTTTTAAAGTTCCCGGGTGGGCCAGGTCCTGGGAGAATTTATAATTTTGAATGTGGGGAGGGGTCTCTCAGCCCCCCACAGCCCTGGGGACCACCACCTTCCCAGGTCAAAATGCTTTTTATTATCCATCACAGCTGGGGGGGTAATATTTGCGTAACATTTGTGACTAAAAAACTGTGTATGGTGGGGCCATAAGTTATAGTTACCTTATGGCATGAGTTATAGTTAATTGAGATAACTCTATCTATAACAGGTGAATTTCTATGGTGTTGTACGTTTAAAATGTGAGCCGAACTATAACGTCCCTTGGCCAAAACCTATCTAGTATATGTATATATATATATATATATATATATATATATATATATATAGAGAGAGAGAGCGAGTGAGATATCATAATAGATAATGGCCCTCATTACAACATTGGCGGTATTGACCGCCTACAGCCACAGCGACGGCAGCCAACATACCGTTACCGTGGCTACCAGTTGCCCACCCACATTATGACCGTAGACGGAATTCCGCCAGAAGGCTGGCGGAATACCGTCGCCAGTCATGGCGGCGGACGGCAGTAAGTTGGCGCTGCAGTCAGCAGCAGTGCCATTCCAGCAAAACGCCGCCAACCGTGTCATGAGCAATGATACAGCCTGGTGGATTTTTGCTGGCGGACGCTGCTGCTGGCAGCAGCGCCGTGTCCCGTCTCCTGACGGAGGACCCCCTGCAAGCAGGTAATTTGGGTTCTCTGACAGGAGAGGGGGTGGAGGGTGGTGTGTGCGTGGAGGTGTTGTGTTTGTGTGTGTGGGGGTGTGTGTGTCTGTTTTTGTAAGCATGCATGTGAGTGTGAGTCACATTGAATGAGTGCGTGAATGACTGACTGTGAGTGTACGTGTATGTTGTGTGTTGTGAATGCGTATGTGCAACAATGCATGTTGGTGTGTGTTGCAGTGTCTGGGTATGTATGTGTGCATGCATGGGTGGATGTGGGTATGTGTGTGTGTATGAGTGTGTATGTGTGCGCATGTGGGTGTGTAAATGTGTGGGAGGTCGGGAGAGGGAGAGGGAGGGTGGGGGAGGAATCCGGGGAGGAGGAGGGGGCAGAGAGACCCCTATCAATGTCAGGGTAGGAATGACACGCTTGCCACGAAAACCATGGCGGTGGGCGAGGTCATAATTCCAAAGGTGGGATTGTGACGGCCGCCTGGCGGGAGACCGAAGTCTATAGCCTAGCGGCTGTTACCACCCTGCCGGACGGAGCCGTACATTGGCAGTTTGGCTTGTCATCAAACAAAGTCACTGAAATTCACCAGCTACTGTTATCTTAGGTAACTGTAACTCATGCCCTAAATTAACTATAACTCGCAACCCCATCATGCACAGTGTTGTCATCAATTATGTCATTTTAGATGTTGCATTAGACCAGTATTATGATGGGTGATGATGGGAGCTGACAATTACTGTGTGCTCAGTAGGGAGCAACGTTCTGAGTCCCCCATACACTGCTTGGCCAGGCTCTGGGGGTTAGGGTTTGCAAGCTGGTCTACAGCTCAGCTCAGGGAGGGGGCCTTGATGCCCCCTTCCCAAAAATCAACCACAGGACTCTTCTATGGCTAAAGGAGGGGCCTCCTGCCCCTACCCTTTATCTAAAATACAGCCCCAGGGGGTGAGTTCCCTGGTTCTCTCAGAGGCTCTGAGAAGTGGGCCACATGCCCCTCTCCCCCAAATAAAGGGTCTGTCGCCCCCAGCCCGGACCTGGCATATCCCAGGGGGAGGAGATTTAATAAAAGGCAGGAGACTGCCATTTTCTAATTCGAGCTGAGGATCCGCAGATCCTCTGCGGATCTATGGTGCCAATAAAAAAAAATTCTATTTTTGGTCCAAGGGATACGCCAACCATCAGGCCTAGTGGGACACTGTGGTGGTCATTACAACCCTGGCAGTCGGTGTTAAAGCGGCGGTAAAACCGCCACCAGGCCAGCGGTAAAAAAAATGGAATCACGACCGTGGCGGAAACCTCCAACATAGACAGCCACTTTAACACTCTGACCGCCACAGCGGTACAAATACTGCGGCGGTAACCGCCAACAGACAGGTGAAACACAATGTACCGCCCATAGTATTACAACAGTCCAATCTGCCACCTTTTCCGGGGCTGATTCACCGCAAACAAAAACACGGCGGAAACAGGACTTGGAAGGGAAAACGCTCACCTCTACACAGATACTCCCTGCCTTTGTCTTCCTGCTCCTCTACCAGGAGCACGAACGCCGGCGGCGAAGACCACGGTGAGTACTGCACCTACGACACAGTGGAGGGGGGAGGGAAAAGAGAGAGACACACACGTGCAACACCCCCACCCTCACCCACTACAACACACACACTAATACATCATGATATATTACACCCCCCAACACCCCCGGAAGAATGCAAAGACAAAAGGAAATTATTTGAACGTTTGTAATCTGTTAAAGTCCAGTACTCAAAAAATATATATACACTATAAACAAATATATACTCCAAGAATACAAGTCCAAGGTATTGCACCATAAAAGTCTGTGGACCACTGGGCCCAAAATGCATGGGCGAGGCCCAGACAATCAAAACGGAGAGAACACTGCAGGAGCATCAGATAGAAATACAACAGGCACCTCAGGGGGAAGGGAAGGAGGGGCACCTCAGCCGGATGTGTGCACGACGCCAAATCCACGAGGGAGCTCCATTCCCACTGCTGTATCCTGGGGAATGCAAAGCCACAGTCTCACAAGTCTCTCCAGTGGGTGGTTTGCCACTGCTTTATCCTGGGGAGTGCAAAGCCATAGTCTCAAAAGTCTCTCCAGTGGGTGGATTGCCCACTAATTTTTCCTGGGGAGTGCAAAGCCACAGTCTCACAAGTCTCTCTAGTTGGTGGTTTGCCTACTGATTTATCCTGGGGAGTGCAAAACCACAGTCTCACAAGTCTCTCCAGTGGGTGGTTTGCCCACTGCTTTATCCTGGGGAGTGCAAAACCACAGTCTCTCTAGTGGATAGCAGTTTCCACTGGTTCTGGAGGGGGCTTTGTGCCCAGAGTGCTTCATCCTGCCAAGGACAGAGGTAGTGGATGTGAATCTCCACTGGTTCTGGAGGGGCTTTGTGCCCAGAGTGCTTCTTCCTGCTCGTGGTGGCCTCAGTAGCGTCGGAGCTGTCGGCGCTCATTGGCCTGCGGTGCTGGTGGTGGCGGTGTCTTTGGCAGCAGTGCTGGTGGTGGCGGTGTCCTGTGAGGCGGTGCTTGTAGTGGCGGTGTCCTTGGCAGTGGTGCTGGTGGCGGCGGTGTCCTGTGAAGCGGTGCTGGTGGCGGTGGTGTCCTTGGCAGCGGTGCTGGTGGCGGCGGTGTCCTTGGCAGCGGTGCTAGTGGTGGCGGTGTCCTTGGCAGCGGTGCTGGTGGTGGCGGAGTCCTTGGCAGTGGTGCTGGTGGCGGCGGTGTACTGTGAAGTGGTGCTGGTGGCGGCGGTGTCCTTGGCAGCGATGCTGGTGGCGGCGGTGTCCTTGGCAGTGGTGCTGGTGGCGGTCGTGTCCGCTGGGCAGGTTTTCGGCGACTTGCCTGTCTTTCTGTTCCCCTTCCCCACCTTGCTTGGATGGTGGCGCAGCTGTCTTCCCACTCCCAACTGTACTCCTGGGAGAGTCTTTGGTGGTAGATGTTTTGCATTTCTCCTGCCGGGCAGTAGACAACTTTTTATGCTTCTGAGATGGGGGACTGTCCGTGGTCTGGCTCCTTGGCACACTGGCTGCCCTGCTGCTTGGCGCACTCCAGAAGCCGGTTACTGCTGCCACCACTGTTCCCGCTGATGTTGTGGCTGAGGTGCTGGGTTGGGACCTGGAAAGGCGGGCCCTAGGGGACTGAAGGGGTGGGGGAGGTGAGGGGACGAGGTCAAGGTTGGACAGGAAAAGTTTTTTGGACACACTGGGATGGATAGATGGAGGGGGTTTGGGAGTGGAGGAAGAGGTAGTGGTTGTAGGAGGTGTACGTTTGCTGACTTTGGGTGAAGGTGCATGGGCTGGAGGCTGTCGTGAGGTGGATGGCTGTTGGGTGGGTGTGTGGCTGCGTTTGTGTACCTTGGGAGGTGGGCTCACAGACACACTGGGAGAGGACACAGGGGATGTGTGAATGGTAGTGGGGGTGGTGAGTGCAAGTGAGCGGGGTGTGGTGATGGGTGTGCTGGTGATGGACGTAGCGGCTGAAGATGTAGTGCATGCACGTGTGAGTGGAGATGAGACAGGGAGGGAGGAGGGAGACGAGGAGGAGGGGGACACGGTAGAGGCAGTGGATGTTGGTATGTGTGCATGGGTATGATGCTTGTGTGAGTGCCTGTGGGATGTGTGGTGCTTATGTTTGCCAGAGCTTCCCTTGTGTGTTGAGGTGGGTGCATGCTGGTCTGATGGTGTGCTTGGGATAGGCTAAGGTACAAGTGTTTGGGTCTGGGTGGAGGAAGTTGGAGGGGGGAGGCTGGACACAGGTACAATGGCTGCCATCAGTGCTGAGGCCAGAGTCTGAAAAGCTCGCTGTTGGGCTGCCTGACCAGAATAAATGCCCTCCAGGTATACATTGGTCTGTTGCAATTGCCTCTCTACACCCTGGGTGGCATTCAAAATGGTAGACTGCCCAACAGTGAGGGACCTGAGGAGGTCAATGGCCTCCTCACTGAGGGCAGCAGGGCTGACAGGGGCAGGGGCTGAGGTGCCTGGGGCGAAGGAGATGCCCACCCTTCTGGGTGAGCGGCCACGGGGCACACGCTGAGGGGCTGCTGGGAGGGTGGTGCTGGTAGGGGGTTGGCGGCTATACCTGTAGATGAGGTGGGCACAGAGGGGCCCACCACCGCAAGGGAGCTCCCATCAGAGTAGGAGTCCGTGTCGCTGGTCTCAGCTCCTGTCCCCGCCGTGGAGCTCCCCTCGCCCTCTGTCCCACTGGTGGCTTCAGACTCCGTTGTGTCGCCCTCTAGGGCCATGTGGGATGCAGCTCCCTCCTTCTCCGGTGCAACTGCTCCTCTGCCTGATGATGCTAATGCACACAAGAACAGGGAGACCACAAAAACGGGGGGGAGATAGAAGAAAGACATGTTGAGTGCATGCAATTCCGCTACCGTTGGACACTACAGACACAGAAACCCCCTGCACTACGCCGTGCACTTTGAGTTCCCTAATTAATCACAGGGACATGGGGTACAAGGCCTATGCCCGATTGCTGCACACATGTAAGTCACAGGAGCCTGACTAGGTGTAGTTGGCTCTGAACACAGGTGGGGTGGGGTGCCACATGATCTGCCTTACGAAGGGACCTTGCCTACTAAACTAGGGGAACCCACAGCCCACCTCCCCCACCCGGGCACCTCCAATGTGCGCTGAATCAGCTGAATGAGAGTGTACTCACCCCCTTGTACCTGCTGTGATGCCTTCAAGCGCCCATCCAACTCCGGATAGGCCACCGCCAGGATCCGGAACATCAGGGGGGGTCATGGTGCAACAGGCACCCCTCCCACATTGGGAGGCCTTTCCCAGCTGCGCCTCCGCCGTCTTCTTGCTCCAGCGGTGAATGTCCTCCCATCTTTTCCAGCAGTGGGTGCTCCGTCTGTGGTGGACCCCCAGGGTCCAGACTTCCTTGGCGATGGAACGCCAAATATCCTTCTTCTGGTGGGCGCCGACCTACAGGAATAGTACAGGGGAAAAGTAGAAGATATAAGCGTCCGCACCGTCACAGTCATTGGCCCGCATCCTTACCTTTGGCATGACGCACATGCACTCACCGTCGTTTCATGCACGCCTCATTACCCCCCCCCCATCTTTCATCCACACCACTCCACACAGGCATTGCCCATTCAGCATGCTCACAGTGTACTTACCTGTTTGTCTGGAGGACCGTAGAATAGCGTGTACTGGGGGAGAACCCCATCCACTAGTTTCTCCAACTCCTCTGTGGTGAAGGCAGGGGCCCTTTCCCCAGACACACGAGCCATTGTCTCTTCCAGACTGAGGTCACAGCAGCACTTGCAGTGTAGGTCCTCTCCTGTCGAAGATCAGGTATCAAGTGAGTGAACAGACAGAAAATGGCGGTGACGTCCGCGGCCGTGCGTACCGTAACCGCCGGCCTACATCGCCATTGCCTCCTGGGACCCATAGGGTCCAATGTTAACCAATGCAGAATTGCGCTGCGGTCTTTGACCGCCTACCGCGACGGTGTACAACGCCAGCGCAGTTACCTCATATCCCCTGGTCCCACATTACAGGTCAGGCAGCCGCCATTTCAGGGGGCCACATGGCATTAATTTTAAATGTGTCACACATATCTAGGCCTTACATACACACTAATAC
This sequence comes from Pleurodeles waltl, assembly GCF_031143425.1. Classification (NCBI taxonomy): domain Eukaryota; kingdom Metazoa; phylum Chordata; class Amphibia; order Caudata; family Salamandridae; genus Pleurodeles; species Pleurodeles waltl. The sequence continues at coordinate 1,324,494,807 of NC_090446.1, read as the reverse complement.
AGGCACATAGCGGATTAAAAAAATTGTGGAATAAAGTTGTGTTTTCGTACCTCAGTGTTAGCTGACTCTCTGCTCGCTGTTCTCCTCCATAGAGCACGTCAGCTGGGGCAGGTGAGGAGATGGAGGCATCCTCCGGTGTACAGACCGCTGGTGGACCTGGTGACAATGGGGGAGCGACATGTAATTGTCACCTACAGACTGGACCGTGCTACAATCCTGGAACTGTGTGCCCAGTTGGAGCCAGACCTGATGTCAGCTATCCGCCATCCCACAGGGATCCCCCCTCTAGTGCAGGTCCTGACAAGTGGGTATTTTCAAACAACAGTGGCCATAGCATCAGGGATGTCCCAGCCTATGTTCTCAAACGTGTTGTCCAGAGTGTTGTCTGCCCTGCTGAAACACATGCGCAGCTACATCGTTTTCCCTCAGGTGGAGGATTTGCTTACAGTGAAAGTTGACTTCTATGCCCTGGGACATATCCCCAACATCATAGGTGCCATTGATGGGACACATGTGGCCTTGGTCTCCCCCGCAGTAGTGAACAGGTGTACAGAAACCGGAAGAGTTACCATTCTATGAATGTGCAGATGGTGTGTTTGGCAGACCAGTACATCTCCCATGTGAATGCCAAGTTTCCTGGCTCAATGCATGATGCTTACATTCTGAGGAATAGCAGCATCCCTTATGTGATGGGGCAACTCCAGAGGCACTGTGTGTGGCTATTAAGTGAGGACATGGACCCTATGCAGTGTGACTAGGTGTCTGGGTCTGGGGATGTCCCTAAGAGTTAGTGTGTGTCTAACAGTTGTCCCTCGACATTTGCAGGTGACTCTGGTTACCCCAACCTGTCATGGCTACTGACCCCAGTGATGAATACCAGGACAAGGGCAGAGGAACGCTACAATGAGGCCCATGGGCGAACTAGGAGGGTTATAGAGAGGACCTTCGGCCTCCTGAAGGCCAGGTTCTGGTGCCTCCATATGACAGGTGGTTCCCTATTCTACTCACCAAAGAAGGCGTGCCAGATCATTGTGGCCTGCTGTATGCTTCACAACTTGGCTTTGCAACAACAGGTGCCTTTTCTGCAGGAGGATGGTCCAGATGGAGGTGTTGTGGCAGCTGTGGAGTCTGTGGACAGTGAAGACGAGAAAGCAGGAGAAGTGGATATTGACAACAGAAACACGGTGATTCATCAATACTTCCAGTGAGACACAGGTAAGAGGACATCACTTCCTGCTACATCTGATACACTTGTTCTACCTCTCATCTGTCTGTCACTTTTACCCAGTGTATGGACCCTGAGTTGTCACTTTCCCTTTCAATTTCACAGATGTGGGTCCCACTGTGTGACATCTGCTTTGTTTCCGCATGGACTAGAGCTGTATGACATAGGTATGTTGACAATACAATGGATATGGCAGTTTTCCACAGTTATTGCAAATACACATTTTCGAAAGCACAGACTGACTCCAGATTGTTTTGTGCTTTAAGGGTGTTTATATAAGTGCTAAATATTGGAGGGTGGTGTATAATGGTCAGGGGGATGGTGGAGGAATGTCCATGGCAGAGTCCAGTCTATTAGTCTCACAAGTGCATTGTCCAGAGGGGCATAGGAAGTGGAGCTGGGGCAGTTAATGGATGGACAGGGTAACAAAGTGGGACAGAGGGATGACAATCAGGGTGGTCTAAGTTTTTGGTGGGCGTCTTGGCATTGTTCTCTGTCTTTGTCCTGGATCTCAGGGACCGTTTGGGGGTGGTTCTCCATCTGCAGGGGGTGGGATGCTGGTGTCGTGGTCCCGTGGCGGTGCCTTCTGTCCACTAGCGCCGGCGGAGGTGGTGGGCAGTTCATCGTCCAGGCTAGTGTCAGGGGCCCCTTGTTGTGCCACAGTGTCCCTCCTGGTGTTGACGAGTTCCTTCAGCACCCCTGCAATGGTGCCCAGGGTGGAATTGATGGATTTGAGTTCCTCCCTGAACCCCAAATACTGTTCCTCCTGCAGCCGCTGGGTTTCCTGAAACTTGGCTAGTACCGTTGCCACTGTCTCCTGGGAATGGTGGTAGGCTCCCAGGATATCAGAGAGGGCCTCGTGGAGAGTGGGTTCCCTTGGCCTGTCCTCCCCCTGTCGCACAGCAGCCCGCCCAGTTCCCCTGTGTTTCTGGGCCTCTGTCCGCTGAACGGTGTGCCCACTGCCACTGCCCACAGGGCCCTGGTGTTGTTGGGGTGGTGGGTTAGCCTGGGTTCCATGTAGTGGTGGACACACTGCTGCTTGATGTGTCCTGGGGACAGAGGTATGGGCCCGCTGGTGGTGTTTCCAGAGGGGGAGGCTCTGTTGTGGCTTGTGCCAGTGTGAGGGGAACCGACTGTCCCGAGGTCACAGATGGGCCGGGCTGGTCATCCAAAATCCGGTTGGACAGAGCTGCTGTCATCACTGTGGGCCTCTTATGTGGGGGGAGTGGACATGTCTGGAACCTCCTGTCCGGTGACGTTGGGTAGGGGTCCTGCAGGGGTGTAAAGGCATGATTATTGCATCTGTGTGTGCCATGGTGTGCAATGGGTGGGTGACCCTGTACCCCAGTGCTAGCATTCTTGGGTAGGACCTTGTGTGCTAAATGTTTAGGGGTGTGTGTGGGTATGTGCAGTGGCCATGCATTGGTGATGGGTGTCCATGCTTTGGTGTTGCATGCAGGGCTTGGTGTTGGGATGGGTGGGTTGGGATAGAGGGACATATGTGAGGTGTTGGAGAGATGGGGGTGAGGGTGGGGGTATGTGATAGCATGCAGGTAGGGTGGGGGATGAAGTAGTGAAATATTTGCCTTACCAGAGTCCATTCATCCAGCTACTCCTGCGAGGCCCTCAGGATACAGTATAGCCAAGACCTGCTCCTCCCATGTTGTTAGTTGTGGTGGAGAACGTGAGGGTCCAGTACTCTGAACCGCAATGTGGTGTCTTGAGACCACGGAACGCACCTTCCCCCGTAGGTGGTTCCACCTCCACTTGTGTGGGTGTCCAAATGTTGGCAGATTCCGAGCTGTGGGTCGTAATAGCTGTAGCAGAATTCCACGGCCGTGGCGGTGTGTTGGCGGTCTTCTGCACAGCGGTAAGCGGCATTTACCACCAATGTTGTAATGATCCCCAGTATCTCTACCCTGCCTCCCCACATCACCCCTAAATTACCAGAAAGGAGCTGAGTTGAGTAAGTCTTTTGTTAAGAAAGATTCATGAAGAGCTGCCAAACGGTGCCAAAGTTATTACAAAAACAAGAATGCTTTTCCTATGGTAACGTGGTCCTAACTATAGGTAAACAATAATGACCATCACTAGGCAATATACAAATATTATTTAAAAGCTTAAGGACTTTGCTATAAAAATGGGAAAAAGCTCTGACACTTTTTGCTTGGCAGAGATGTCACTGTCCTAATCCCATGCCTAAAAACTCTGCTAGAAAAACAGACATTTGAGGTGAACAGAATCCGGGTGTCGATGGTGTTGCAGGGTGCTCCATATAAAGGAGCTGTTCTTCAACTAAAACTTGGGAACTATTGAGAGTACATAATTTGTGTGGCACTACAAACCTAAAAGGGAAATGTTTTAACGTATACTGTGCTCCCTTGTTTCTGAACAAAACTATACTTCTCCGAAGAGCTCTAACAAGAGCAAAATACATGTGGCAGGGGTTGGTTTTATTCATACCAGGTTGACTTGGATGGTATTTTACCAACCCAAAGCTGTAAAACTGTGCTTGTAGTGTTAAAAGTCTTTTGTAATTTTTCAGCCCAGCATGGATGACAATAGCTAATCCTATGCTAAAAGACTTTGCTGTAAAACTGATAAAAGGCTTTGCCACTTTCTACACACACAGCACAAACACACACACACACACACATATGTATGTATATATATATATATATATATATATATATATATATATATATATATATATATTATATATATATAGAGAGAGAGATAGAGAGAGTGAGATAGATAGATAGATAGATAGATAGATAGATAGATAGATAGATAGATAGATAGATAGATAGAACATTATGGCCCTCATTTCGACCTCAGTGGTGTTTTTTAAAGACCTCCGAGGTACCACCCTGCTGAAGACCACCAGTGCAGGCAGTTTTCCGCGCAGCGTATTATGACTGCTGGCAGCCCTCCGTCCTTTTTTGGATGGAGAGCCGCAAGCAGCCATACTGGCCCATGATTCGGTGTGGTGGAGTTCTGGAGACGGGGAGCTGGCGGCGGAGCCGCCCCCATGGATCCCGTCCCCTCCCGGAGGACCAACGGACAAGGTAAGTTGATCGTCCGTTAGGGGAGGGGGCGGGGGGGGTGTTGTGTGTTGTGTGCGTGCATGGGGGTGTGCGTGTGAGTATGTAGAGGAGGTGTGTCAATGCGTGAATGCATGCGGGGTGTGTTGTGTGTATGGGAAATGTGTGCGGGTCGGTCTGTGTGCATGTCTGTTTGTATGTGTGCGGGTATGTGTTGTAGTGTATGTGTGCATGTAGGGGTGTGTGTATGTGCATGTTGGGGGTGGGGGTGGGGAGGGGGTATGTGTATGTGCATGTTGGGGGTGGGGAGGGGTTCCTGCCACGTTTGGGGGGTGACAGGGGAGTGTGGGGAGAGGACTCGGGGTGGGGGAGACCCCCTCAGTGCCAGGGAAGGAATACCCTGGCACTGATGGTGCCTACCTCCATGGATTTCGTGGCGGTTCCAAACTACCCAAAATCCATGGCGGTCTGCAGGATCCTTATACCGCCGGCGGTCTGGTGACGGCCGCTGGGCTGGAGACCGAAGTCTCCAGCCCAGCGGTCAGAGTGGAGAAGTGGCGGATGACCATGGCGGTTACCGCCATGGTCATAATTCCATTTTTTTTTCCGCCGGAGACCCCTATCAGTGCCAGGGAAGGAATACCCTGGCACTGATAGTGCCTACCGCCATGGATTTCGTGGCAGTTCCAAACCACCCAAAATCCATGGCCGTCTGCAGGATTCTGATACCGCTGGCGGTCTGTTGACGGCCGCCGGGCTGGAGACCGAAGTCTCCAGCCCAGTGGTCGGAGTGTAGAAGTGGCGTATGACCATGGTGGTAACCGCCATGGTCATAATTCAATTTTTTTCCGCCGGCCTGTTGACGGTTTTACCGCCACTTCTCCCCCGTCCCCCAGGGTTGTAATGAGGGCCTACATGTTTACTAAAAAATCAAAGGTTACTGGGACGTTATGGTGAGGTTCAGATTTCCACACACAAATCCCTGAAAATGTTGCAGGGATATTGTCAATGATGTGATAGAAGACATCACGAGTGATGTAGTATGTGAGGTAAATAGCAATGCACGGTGGGGCGTGAGTTATAGTTATCTTAGGGCACAAGTTATAGTTTTTTGAGATAGTATAACTATAATTGCTGAACTTGGACAGTTTGGTGTGTGTAAAATATGAATTTAAATATAACGTTCTTGTAACCTTCGTTTTTTAGTAAATTTCTAAGTTGTTTTTATTTTATTTTCTAACTATAACGTCCCTGTAACCTTTGGGTTTTTTTCAGCGAACTTCTAGGGTTTTTTAACATATAGTACTTTTTTAATTACCAAATTTTAATCCAGCACTCACATGCAGACAACATGACAGATGTGCACAGTGGGAGGGTTGGCCACTAAGCCTGGCCTGTGGCCTAGCCCACTTTGGGTCTGTGAGTGGGTGTGTGAGTGGCTGTATGTGAGTGTGACAGGTTGTGTGGGTGTATAAGTGGGTGTGTAAGTGTATGAGTGGGTGGGTGTAGGAATGGCTATGTTGGTCTGTGAGTGTCTGTAAGGGTGTGTGAGAGGGTATGTGACTGTGTAAGTGGGTGTGTGAGTGGTTCTGTGGGTGTGTGAGTGGTTTTGTGGGTGTGTGAGTGGTTGTGTGAGCAGTTGTGAGTGGGTGTGTGAGCAATTTTGTGGGTCTGTGAGTGTCTGTATGGGTGTGTGAATGGTCGTGTGGGTGTGTAAGTGGGTGTATGCATAGCTGTGTGGCTCTGTGAGTGTCTGTATGGGTGTGTTAGTGGGTGTGTGAGTTGTTGTGTGGGTGTGCCAGTGTGTGAGTGGGCATGTGTGTGAGTGTATGAGTGGCTGTGTGGGTCTGCGAATGGGTTTGTTAGTGGCTTTATGGGTCTGTGAGTGGATGTTTGAGTGGGTGTGTGAGTGGTTGTGTGGGTGTGTAAGTGGTTGTGTAGGTGTGTGAGTGGCTGTGTGGGTATGTGACGGAGTATGGTAGTGTTTTTTGTAGTGTCTTCTCCAGATTGGGTACTAGCCAATGACTACACTGCACACAGAGCTGTAAATTATACGTCTTTATTCATCTGCATGTAACCACAAACTCAGCATTTTGTTGTGGGTCCATTTTAGCTCATTGCCTGAGTATAGATTTGGCATAGCTTAGGCTTGCTGCCTGTGCCCCTTCACCCACATAACATGGTCTGTTTTAATTTGTTCAATTTTATTTATTTTAGCACGGCTTGTTTTAGTGATGATGTTTTGTTTTCATAATCAGTTGCAAATCTGCAAGAGGATCTCTATCACTGTTATGCATGACATGTTGCCATCATGTTCTTTTGCCTCGAGTTGACAAGAACATAGCGCGAAGAACACAGGATAATATTTTGGTATTGCCACCACAAGACTCCGTAAACAGACTAGCACTTAGGTACATACCCTTGTCAGGTTTATTTTGCAAGAACAAAAGATGTCCCTTATATAAACACCTTGTAAGACAAAGGGCATTAGAGGGGGTTCCAGTCAGAATTTTCCATCTACACTGCATGTCAGTCTGCAGCTGACCTCAGCCTTTGTGTCTTTATGGAGGCTTATCTGGAGACTGGAGGCCCAACCTTGTACTAAGGTAATGGTGAAGGGGTGTGCTTCTCTTGGACACTGCGCGGACAGATTTGGCTTACACTGCCATGCTCTCCCTAGAGGTTGAAGAATAGGCTTTCGGTAGGAATTATATATTCATGTTTATTGTAATATGTTGGGGTTATTCATCTTTACATTTCTGATCTTCACAATCCTGATTTTGTTATTCCTCATTATCCTAGTTATTGCAGCTCATGCACTTTATCATATATTGTAGTCTTTTCAATAAATGCATTGAAAACTATCCTGCATCTCCTTCCTCGTATGTGTGTGCGTAAGAGACTTGTATTTTGGAGAGAAAAAGGTAAGGCTTGTTCTCCACAATTTCCCTGAGGGGTCTCCAGAGTTCCATGCACTAGGCTGCCACAAATCACCTTTACCATTTGGGTTTGGGTGAGATGCTGCTGGAGAGCTGGGAGAGTTTGGCTGACAGCTGCCAACTGGTGTGGGAGTGACTCAGTTGCCTACAAGCAGAGGTGCTGCTGCCCCAATTCCAGCAGTCTCGTTGAGATATGAGAGTTCATGCAACAATTCCAAACCGACATTCACTTCACCACGCTCCGACACTTATGTCACAGTTCCACCGAGTCCATCAAGAGTCAAAAGGGTTCCGCCCCTAATAACTCACACAACACTACATATCCCCCTCTGTTAAATTGAAAATTACCTTTTGTTACAAATATATATATATATATAATAATCACAGTTCTTCAATGAGCATTCACAGTGCTCTCATTACACATCCCGATTGTGAAACTGGGAACCGGCAATATAAGTGTCCACAATCTATGTCGGCGATGAATGAGCAACAGCAGTCAGGCATTTTTCAATTGCCTTTCAGAATCAGTCTCTACGTTGAAATTATCTGAAGAGTGCTGAGCTACATGTTGGAAATACGAGGAATCTAACGTAATGGATTTCCTAAGATGCTGCGCAGTCACCGTGTGTTCCTTGCTGGTTATGACATGGAATTGCTCAGCATCGAATGGAGCATCAGTCTTACATTTTCTAGACTAACCTACAAGCACTCCATTTCGACTAGTGAAAACAGTAACTTTTGCATGTTGTCCCTTGTCTGCAAAGGTTTTCATTTCCCTTTTACGATCCAGGTCTCTAGTACGTGTTTCTTCCTCCGTGCTTGATCATCTTTTGGCCCATTGGTTGACACTGCTCTTCCGAACTTCAAAGTTGCAGGACTTTCACCTATGGCTGAATAAGGGGTCGAACGATAAGCTTGCAGCGTAGAATTGAAGTCAGGTTTAAGGGCAAGCTTCTCCAATACAGCAGAAATATTTGACGAAGCCATTGGCCTACAACCAAAGAGGTTTACTCTTCTGATGCTTCACATTAAGATCACTGACACATTCTTTGAATTCCTGGCTGCTGAAAGGTGGGCCATTGTCAGATTTTAAGATCAAAGAATCTCCCCATGTCGCAAAGATGCTGCCTTATCTCTTAATGACTCTCTCTTGAATGGTACATGCAAGATCTTCTATCAATGGAAAACGGGAGTATTCATCAACAATCACCATATGGTGATGTCCATTGTCAAAAGGACTGAAAAAGTCAACAGAAATACTTTCCCATACATGCTTTGGCAACACTGACATGCTTAAGGTCTGTTGAGTGGTTTTTTATGAAAGTAAGTTGCATAGATTACAGGCCTTCAACTCTCTTTCAACTCTCTCACCAAAATGAGGAATCCAGACTCGGTATCGGAGAACTAGCTTTGTGCAATGATTCCACATGGGCCACTTCAATTACCTGTTGTCACAGACTCTCCAGAATAACAATTATTGAACCCCTCAGGATAATATCTTCTTGAATCACAGACAGTTCACCTTTGACATTTGTAAACTTCTGGTGTTCACTGTCACTGGCAAGAGGTTGAGTGTGCTGGTTCCAAGACTGCTGTGTAATAATGTCTTTCAATTTTAAAATGTCACTATCTTGACTCATGGCCGTTACAACTGGCTCCAATGAAATGGCAGCTGCTGTGTTTGATTTCACCATGAAATGTATTTAGGCTTCAGCTGTTTTTGAAGGGGTATCATGACACTGTATAGGCACTCTAGAGAAGTAGTCGACAGGGTTTTGATCTTCCCTGGACGGTGCACGATTGTGTTGTTGTATTCTTGTTATCGTAGACGCCAACGTTCAATGCAAGGAGGCATCTATCTTGGCCTTTGGATTGCCAAAAGTGGTCAACAATACTTGATGATCTGTCAAACGCATAAAAGGCTTTCCTTATAAGAACACGTTCACAAGACTACACCGTGCTAAACTTTATTTCTCAGGTCGTGAATAAGCATGTTCATTTTGGGAAAAACGGTTGCTTGCATATGCCACAATATGTCTTCAAGCATTTGGGTGTCCACTGTGTTGTGCAAGGATTGCACCTAACCTAACTGGGCTAGTATCAACAACAACTTATTTATGAAGCTTTAGATTAAAATATGCCATTTCAGTAGCGTTCTCAATAGCTTGCTTGATTCTGTTAAAGCTTTAATTGCATTCATGTGACTAATGAAATGAAGCATTCTTTTTAATCAAGTCTCTCAATGGAGCACTCGTCGTGGCAAAGTCTTATATGTCTCTGGAACAGTGACTGGCCGTGCCAAGGAATGAACATAACATGGAAACATCTTGTGGGGAACTTGCAGTTGACAGCGCTTGCACTTTAGCTGGCTCAGGTGTCATGCCAAATCACAAATGAGAGTACGGGGTTCTTGTAACGTAAGTAGGTCAATAGTGTATCAATTGTGACACTAAACCACTCGTATACCTCGACTAGAGGTGAAAAGTGGGTGAGTTGTGAAGTGGTGTATGGTCTGAGGGGGGGATTTCCTTTACGGACTAGGTGGTCTCACACACTATATAGTGTCATGCTTCATCATATGACCACCTAGCCCCACCCGGGTAGGACAGTGCCACCTGGGCGGACTCAACCTCACTGTTAAAGGAACAGGAGGGAGTGCGTAAATTAGTTTAATTTCTGGAAAATGGGATCCAGCTATGCTAGGGAAATAAAAACACCTACTCAGATACCCGGGTAAGTTTAATAGAGGATTCTGTGTGGTGTGATTAAAAAGGAATGGGGAACCGGTGTGAGAGCAATGACTCACAAGGTCACCTATCTAAAAGGAGTAGCCAACATGTTTCTGCCCTTGTAATTGAGCTATGGAGGGTCTCTGGGCATTCATCAGGGCGTTGGATCCCTGTTGCATGTGCTTCTTAAGCGCTGCAGAAATAATCACATTTGAAAAGGGGAAGGGATTACCTGGGGAGGACCTATAGTAAATGGGATAAAAACAGACCAAAAATAGATAGTGAAAAGATAAAACACAGCAAACCACTACACACGTGACATAATTCATGCAGGCCGCAGGAGTACTGGTTGCAAATTACAAATCGCCGTTGCATCAATGTTAGCTATGCAAGGCGCACAATAGGTAGGGGAAGACAATTTCTTACCCTAACACTTGAGGCTAGTGGCCTCTGGTATCCTGGAGAGGGAGCGTCCCCTTGTAGTCAGACTCTAGGGTTCGAGGGAAAAGGCAGAAGGGAAGAATAACAATGAAAGTAGTTGGAGAAATACAGAGGAGGAGAAAAGGGGGAACTCAAGTGAGTGGAATGGAACGGGAGGGAAATAAGAGGGAGAAAACATGCTGGGGGGAGGAAAAGGTAGAAAACAAGAAGAAAAAAGGGGGGGTTAAAATAACAGAAATCAGAAAACAGAAAAGGAGGTGAAGATAAGTCAAGATAGTGGGGGAAGTAGTGGGAAAAATGGGAAAGAGGGGAAAAAAGGGGGGGGAAAGGGAGAGAAGGAAGAAAAGGAAGAAGAAAGAAAAAGAAAGAGAAAAAGAAAAAGAAGGCAAGGGGAAAATAGAGAGATAAATAGAGAACAAAATGGGAGAGCATAGGTCTCTTATCTGTGAATCCAACGTTGGCTGACTCACTGCATCAAAGGTGGGCGCTCTCTGTGCGCCTATACCGACCTCTCCTTCAGGACTGCTTGAATGAAGTGGCCTGATTGCGAGTGGTAGATATAGTGGACTTAATTAGGATAAGATACAGCTGCTGATAATCACCGTCGCGGCCCGGGCTGGGCGGAAACGGAAGTGCTGCGTGCTCCCTTCGTTTGAAGTTATTGGCCCGAAGTGGATCGGCCAAAGCCCGGTAATGCCGGGGGCCGGAAGTAGCAATGAGCGTTAGGGGAGTGCCATGAAGACACGCTGCCCCAGCGTTATGGTCCAGAGGGTCTCGGCTTGACCGCCGCGCTGGGCGGCCAAGACTCAAGGAGACCCCTTGTGCCTGGCGGTGACATGCCCCCATCAGAAAAGATACGGCCAAAGAACTTTAGCTTTCTCTCGTGGAATTCACATTTCTCAGCATTCAAAGTTAAGCCTGTATCATAAGTAAACAACACATTTGCTTGGGAGATTTATCGTGCTCCTCTTGTGTAGCTCTGAAAATAAAAATTTCATCATTGTAGTTGAAAGCAATCGTGACAGGTTTTATGATACGTCGAATGACATCTTGAAAAAGCTCTGCAGCTAATGACACACCCAAACTCAATCTTTTATACTGAAATAGACCGATATGTATAGAAAGGTTAAAATGTATCTGAAAATCTCCTCAACTTCCAACTGATGATAACCTTTATTATATCAAGACGAGAGAAGACCTTTGCACCATTTAATTGTGTCATCATGTCAGCAATGTGCGGACCTGGATGTCATTCTGTTTCAAGTGTCTTCTTCGCTTGACACATATCCACGCAAATGTGTGCAGCTCCTTCACTGTGCTTTTTGGGTACTACCACTTTGGGAGAAATCCATGGCATTGGATAATTAGAACGATCAATGAAATCATTTTAAGTAATGATTTCTGTTCCTTTTCAACAGCTTCTTGTAAATGAAATGCAATTCGTCAGTGTCTTTGAGCAACAGAATGGGTGTCCTGATTAATATGCAATCGTACTTTTATTGTCTTATGTTTTGCTAACCTATGGAACAACAAAGGGAACTGACTTATTATTTTATGATGAGCATTCAAGTTGTAGTTCACTGAGATCAGATCGATAGCAGCAGCTGTGCTGAAACTGAGTAAATAGGCACTTGATGCTGTACCTTGAGTGACATTAATGGGCGTGTCACTATGAATGAACCTTGACTTTTCACTGGCTTTGATGCCGTACATGTATATACTTTAGTTTTCAATAGCGTTCATCATAGTTATTTAATCCTCTAGCAACTTGCGAAAAAGTATAACCCAACAAGTTTTAGCATTAGACCACCTTGGTGATCAAGAAACGCTTCGAATATAGTTTTTCACATGCTGGCACCAGATGAAATCACTATGAGGAAAAACATATACTATTGGATTTTTTCACCGGATTGCATGCTTCCTCACTTTGCAGTGTTGGAAAGTGTGATTATATATATATATATATATATATATATATATTCTTGTTTTTTTTTTTTCATTGAATCACTGAAAAAAAAACAAAGGTTACAGGGACGTTACAGTTTGAAAATAGATTTTTTTAAAACGATAGAAATTCACTGAAAAAACAAAGGTTAGAGGGATGTTATAGTTAGGCTCACATTTCAAGCGTACAAAACCATAGAAATTCAGCAGTTCTAGTTAGAGTTATCTCAAGTAACCATAACTCGTCCCCTAAGGTAACTGGTGATCAAGGAACGCTTCAAATATAATTTTTCGCATGTTGGCACCAAATGAAATCATTATGATGAAAAACAAATACTATTGGATTTTTTTTCACCGGATTACACACTAACTGACATTGCAGTGTTGGAAAGTGTGATTATTTGTATATATACATATATATATATATATTTTTTTTTTCACTGAAAAAAACTAAGGTTACTGCATGCGTCTTCAAACTGGGGGGCAAGCCCACCTAGGGGGGCCTCAAGTGATCCCAGGGGGACACAAGGCTCTGGCCAAAAGAAGCATTATATCAATAACAGTGCTTTTTTTAAGCCGAAACATATTACTGCATTTTTAAAAAGGTAACAGTACATAAATGCAAAGCTTAAGTAAGTTTAGACATATTTAAACATTGCCATCTTTATACAATAAATGTGAAAAATTCTGAGGGGGGCCAATGATTTTTATTTTTCATCTGGGGGGGTGACAACAAAACATTTGAAGACCACTGGGTTAGAGGGATGTTATAGTTAGGCTCACATTTCAAGCGCACAAAACCATAGAAATTCAGCAGTTATAGTGAGAGTTACCTCAAGTAACTATAACTCGTGACCTAAGGTAACTATAACTTGTGCCCTCACCATGCACAGTTTTTTCCTAAAACATTTTACTGGAAATATTACACTGATATTATCAAGCATGTTCTCAAAGACCTCATGGGTGCCGTACCTTGTGGGGTAATTAGCAGTGCAGTGCTTGAAATGTTAGCCTAACTATAACGTCCCTCTAACCTTTGTTTTTTTCAGTGAGTTTGTATGTTTTTTTAAATTCTATTTCCTAACTAGAACGTCCCTGTAACCTTTGTTTTTTTCTGTGAATTTCTATGTTTTTTTAACGTATAGTAATTGTTATTACTATACGTTAATCCAACCACCGCCCTGCACGGCCTTTGGACGTGCGTGGTGGTGGTTGACCACAGGGCCAGGCATCCGGCCAGGCCCTGTGGTCAAACCCACTATAAGCACCCAGACCTGAATCGTGCACGGCCTTCACCGATGTGCGTGGGAGGTTGCCCATAAAACCTGGCATACAGCCAGACCCTGCAGCCAACTCCCCTTAGCCACTGAGCTCCATGTTGTATACAGGCCTTTGGACGTGCGTGGCGGGAGTTGGCCACTGCCTCTCTGGCGGTGAGAATAAATATGAGAGGTTGTATCTACTATCTAGGGTGAGAGTGGCTGTCAGATTGCCTGTCTGGTTGTGAGAGTGCATACATCAGTGTTTTAGTGGGTGCTTCAGTGTGTGCGCAGGTTTGTGAGTGGGTGCATAAGGGTGTGACTGGTTCTGTGAGTGTCTAAGTGAGTCTGAGTTGGTGTGTAAGTGTCTGAGTGGGATAAATTGATTGAAGGAGAGAAAGAAAGAAAGAAAGTGAGATGGAAAGACAGGTTTTTTTTTAGCTTTGATAGCTCATATAGTTAGAATGATATATTTGTGTTCAATTTAAAATAAAAAAAATGTATTAAAATAATTTATGATTAAAATAATATTTGTATTAAAAAAAATGAGTCCAGCTGGACTCAAACCCCCCAAAAGCTCAGTTTGTAGGTCTGCGACATTCACAAAGAGCTATGGGGAATGTGTTTTTTCATTATAATTTTAAAGCCCTTTATGGGCTTTCTGGGACCTCGGGGGCCTCCCCCATGGTCCCTATTTGTTTACTTAATTCTTTTTAATAAATATTTTTTTGAAAAAATGGGCAGGAGACAGAGATAAAGCTCTGCTGTTTGACAGCGGGACCTGCTTTACAGGTCCCCCTGTCAAACAGCAGAGTTTTTGCTGTGGTTTGCCTTGGCTGCTGCGCTGCAGGCAAACCACAGCAAAATGGTATGTCCCGGGGGTTAACACCCCCAAGACATAGCAGGAGCCCGTCCTGGGGGGTAGCAGTCCCCAGGGCCATCAGAGGCTTCGAGAAGGGGGGGCCGCACAGCCCCCCTCCAATGTGAAGATTGCCCCGGGAGGTGGTAGTCCCCAGGGCCTGGGGGTCTGAAACAAACCCCCTTTCAATTATTTTCTGTTTGGCTCAGGGGGTGGTGGTCCCGGGCAAGGGAAAACCACGGGTCCTGCCGCACATATATATATATATATATATATATATATATATATATATATATATATATATATATATAAGCCCCGGGGGTGGCCCCCCTTTTTAAAAAATGTTGCCCGGGGGTGGTAGTCACCAGGGTGGGAGGGGGGGACCACAGGCCTCCCGCATATCATTTCTTAAATGCCCTTGGGAGGTGGTGGTCCCCGGGGCAGCGGGAGGGGGCCGGGCAGCCCCCCCACATATAATAACAGCCCTGGGGAGGTTGCAGTCCCAAGAGCATGGAGGGACAAGTGGCCCCACCGCATAAGCAATATAAGCCCTGGGAGATGGCGGTCTCTGGGGCAGTGGGAGGGGGCTCCCTGCATTTCTAAAAAGATGCCCCCGGGACTTGGCCCACCCGGGGGTTATATAATATAATTAAAAAGTGTGGGAGACTGCACTTAGTTTTTTAAAATTATTTTATGGTGGATCTGCGGATCCATGACAGATTCGACTGTTAAATTTAAAAAATGCTTTTTAGCCCTTGGGCGGCCTTTGAAACCGCAGCACCAGAGCAAAGGGGTCAGGTTGTCATACCCTGGCCCCTTTTGTATTTTTTAATATTTTTTTCTGACAACACTTCTGTTGTTGAAGTATTATCAGCCAATCAGATTGCTGCACAAGATCAGGAGGGGTTGTGAATTCTTCGCATCCCTACATATACAAATTTGGATTTTCTTAAAGTTCTCAAAAACTACTGAATAGATTTACACCAAATGACAAAAAGGGCTCTTTCTGGACCAGGAGCTACCTTCCTGCCAAATTTGTGAAATTCTGTCCAGTGGTTTTTTGCACTATCACTGATCAATTTCTCCTATGGGAATTAATATAGTAAAATCTCTAAATTTCACCCCCCTTTATCTTGCCCCCGCTTGACATATCACCTCAAAAATTTCCAGACAGCAGCTCATGTGACTGTTGAATATTTTCGGAAAATGTTGTGAAGATTCGTCAAGCGACTCCAAAGATATAGGCAGGTAAAAAAAACTGCTTTTCCTATGGTAACTAGGTCATACCTACTGAGTGGGATATATGATATGATATATGGTACTTTGTAGTTTGATATGTCCAGTGTGGATAATGAAATGAGTACTTGACTAATGGGTTGAGGCTGAACGTTTGTATCAAGACCCTCTGAGTTAGAAGTATTCTTTCAGACCATAAACTAAATAGTGTGAAGTCCTGTATCATCTAGGTGGGGATCATTATAATACAATAAATAGGATTTGATTGATGTGTATCAATATCTTTGTGACATCAATAGAGGACCTTGGAAAAGGATGGGGGTTGGGTGATGTTTTGTAGCTTTGGAGGGTAGGTCATTAACAGCTATATAATGTCATTTAGTACTGTATTTAGCACATTTAGCACTTTATATATAAATTATTGCACATGAAGCACTTTAACTTAAGCGTAAATTTGACATTGGACTTTGGCAGGTATGAGTACTTTACTATAATTTGAGTCTTTGGTAATTTAGGAAGAAGGAAATAGTCTCTAGTATTTTACTGAGTTGAATTTTAAAACATATATCAAAAAGTACTTTACTCTTTTGAATTTCTAAATATACACCAGTAAGAGAATATAAATGTGATGATTGGTAAATATTTGATGAAATATATTACAAATATATTATTTTTATTTGATGTTAAAAACACAGCTTGATTCCAAGGATTGTACTTATAATAATGAATGGTATTTTTTCCGGTCTGTGTGTATATCTTTTTTCAAAAAAAGGTGTGGGCATAAGGAGAATGTTGCTTTAAATAGGTATTTTGCACAGCATCACGTGATTGCCCAGTCAAAGGCTTTTTGCCGAAATGCGTAGGCCAGTTTGTTTGCAGTTTTGAAATTAAAGTAAATCTTTTTTTTAAAAAGCAAATAGCTCGTACTGGCTTGTGCTGTCTCCTGGGCCTGCCCTGGTGAATGGATTGTTGACTGGGGCAGCCACAGGCATTCTTAGAAAAAGTGTATTATTATTATATATATATATATATATATATATATATATATAAACATGAGAATAAGGACATTGATTCATCCATAATGCACATTGGAAAATATGTTTGCACTGCATCGCTCAAATGCTTAAACGCTGAAGTAGCGATAGAATACTCAAACAGTGCATTATGGGACTTGTATTTTTGACTACCTAGTCATGTGATTGATGATTGATAAGGACTGGCTGAAGATCACACCTGCTTGTATTTTCCTGTGAGCAAGGCACTATGGGGGTCATTACAACATTGGTGGTATAAGGCGCTTACCGCCGTGCAGAAGACTGCCAATACACCGCTGCGGCGGCGGTAGACCGCCACAGCTATTATGACACACATCACGGAATCCGCCGAAATTCAGACACCCACACAATACCGCCACACCAAAGGTCAGCGATAAACATGCGGAAACAAATCATCCACCTCCACGCCAACAGAAACACGCTTATGCCGTTACGACCCACGAATCCACGCGGCGGTCTTTCAACCGCGGTATTCCATTGGCGGTACACACCGCCGCGCTCAAAATACACACACATATACAAAACACCGCCACATTGGACAATTACAAATACACACACCTGATACACATACAAACACCACACCCACACATCCAATACAATATAAAACACACACCCACATCACCCACAAACCCCTACAACCAGAAATTCTGAGAGAAGGCGAGAGAGAGAGCACAGAATAGACAACCCCATCACACAGAGGCACACAACACCATCACCCACACAACATCCAAGCACAAAACACCACATACCACTACACTCACCACACTCATCACCACATACACCACCCCACACATCACCCACACCACTCCATGGCACGCCAAAGACACCCCGCTTCTCCGAGGAGGAGCTCAGGGTCATGGTGGAGGAAATCATCCGGGTACAGCCACAGCTATTTGGCTCACAGGTACAGCACACATCAATAGCCAGGAAGATGGAGCTATGGCAAAGAATAGTGGACAGGGTGAACGCAGTGGGACAGTACCCAAGAAATAGGGAGGACATCAGGAAGAGGTGGAACGACCTACGGGGGAAGGTGCGTTCAACGGTCTCCAGGCACCACATCGCGGTACAGCGGACTGGCGGCGGACCCCCTCTTCCTGCCCCACAACTGACAACATGGGCGGAGCAAGTCTTGACCATCTTCCATCCTGAGGGCCTCGGAGGAGTCGTTGGAGGAACGGACACAGGTAAGTCAAATCTTAACTATCACATCCCCCACCCTACCTGCATGCTATCACACACCCCCACCCTCACACCCTCCCCTATCACCCAAACTCCTCACTAATGTACTAATAACACAAACTACACATCCCATCCCCAAGACCTGCATGACACAACTAAGCATGGACACCCATCACTAAAGCATGCCCACTGCACATACCCCGAACACCCCCCCAACCATCACCACACAAGCCCCCACACAGGAATGCCTGCACTGGGGTTCACGCACACCCAACCATTGCACACTATGAAACACACACATGCAATAATCATGTACTTATACCCCCGCAGGAACTCGAAGGAACGTCACCACACCAGAGGGCCCAGACAACACCACTCCACCCCCAGAAGAGGCCCACAGTGACGATAGCAGCTCTGCCCTACTGGATCTTGATGACCAGCCCGGACCATCGTGGGCCTCAGGACAGTCGGTTCCCCTTGCCCAGCCACAGCCCAACACTGACCTTCCACCCTCTGGTAACACCAGCACAGCACCCACCCAGTGGGCCCAAACCTCCCTACCCAGGACAGGTCAATCAGCGGTGTGTCCACCACTACAGGGCACCCAGGCTAAACCACCACCCCAACAACAACAGGGACCTGGGGGCAGTGGTAGTGGGCACACGGTCCAGGGGACGGAGGCACAGGAACATAGGGGAACTGGGAGGGCTGCTGTGCGACAGAGGGAGGACAGGCCAAGGGAACCAACTCTCCACGAGGCCCTCTCCTTCATCATGGGAGCATACCACCACTCCCAGGAAACGATGGCGACGGTCCTGGACAAGTTGCAAGAGACCCTGCGTCTGCAGGAGGAGCAATATTTGGGGTTCAGGTAGGAGCTCGGGGTGCTGACGGACATTCAAAAGACCTTGAGGGACACCGTGGCACTCCAAGGGGCCCCTGACACTAACCACGACGATGAACTGCCCACCACCTCCGCCGGCGCTAGTGGACAGGACGCCCCGCCACAGGACCACCACACCAGCACCCCATCCCCTGCAGACGGACAACCACCACGCAAGCGGTCCCTGCGATCCAGGAACAGGACAGAGCAAGATGACAAGACCCCGCCAGGAAATAAGACGACCCTGATTGTCCCCCCACTGTCCAACTTTGTTACCCTGTCCAAATCGGAACTGCCCCAGCTCCACTTCCAATGGGCAGATGTGCAATGTACCTGTGAGACTAATAGACTGGACTCTGCCATGGACATTCCTCCACCATCACCCATCACCATTTTACAACCCCCCTTCATTTTTTGAGCACTTAAATAAACACCCTTGAAACACTAAAAAAACTGGAGTCAGTCTATGATCTGTAATTTTGTATTATCAATTACAGTGTCATAATGGGTTACCCATTGGAAGGCTAACATACGGATGTCACACATCACAAGCCCTTCAGGGATGCAAGCAGTTGACACATAGGTTACCACATTTGTGAAACTAAAATGGAAGGGGACAACTCAGTTAACAAATAGTGAGTGAAATGTCGGTACAGGATAGAGGTAGACGTGTGAAAGTTAATGTAATGTTAAACCTGAAAATGTACTCACCTGTGTTTCACTGGAAATATTGCTGTATGACAGACTCCCTGTTGTCGTTTTCTTCTTCCTCAGCTTCATCCTCATCACTGCCCACAGGCTCCACAGGCTCCACAGCTGCTACAACACCGTCATCTGGATCATCCTCCTGCAGAAAAGGCACCTGACGTCGCAATGCCAAATTATGGAGCATGGAGCAGGCGATGATGATGTCGCACACCTTCTTCGGTGAGTAGAATAGGGACCCACCTGTCATATGGAGGCACCTGAACCTGGCCTTAAGGAGGCCGAAGGTGCGTTCGAGAACCCTCCTAGTCCGCCCATGGGCCTCATTGTAGCGTTCCTCTGCCCTGGTCCTGGGATTCCTCACTGGGGTCAATAGCCACGAAAGGTTGGGGTAACCAGAGTCCCCCAATAGCCATACACAGTGCCTCTGGAGTTGAGCCATCATATCAGGAATGCTGCTATTCTGCAGGATGTAGGCGTCATGCACTGAGCCAGGGAACATAGCATTTACCTGGGAGATGTACTGGTCTGCCAAACATACCATCTGGACATTCATCGAATGATAACTCTTCCGGTTCCTGTACACCTGTTCACTCCTGCGGGGGGACCAGAGCTACATGGGTCCCATCAATGGCACCTATGATGTTGGGGATATGTCCAAGGGCATAGAAGTCACCTTTCACTGTAGGCAAATCCTCCACCTCAGGGAAAACGATGTATCTCCTTACGTGTTTCAGCAGGGCAGACAACACTCTGGACAAGACGTTGGAAAACATAGGCTGGGACATCCCTGATGCCATGGCCACTGTTGTCTGAAAAGACCCACTTGCAAGGAAATGGAGCACTGACAGCACCTGCACGTCAGGGGGGATTCCAGTCGGATGGCGGATTGGTGACATCAGGTCTGGCTCCAACTGGGTACATAGTTCCTGGATTGTGGCACGGTCAAACCTGTAGGTGATGATTAAATGTCTCTCTTCCATTGTCAACAGGTCCAACAGCGGTCGGTACACCGGAGGATTCCGCCATCTTCTCATATGTCCCAGCTGACGGTGCCTAAGAAGGACAACAGCGAAGAAACAGTCACTACTCCTCCAGGTATGTACCCACAGTCACACACAAGACTACACCAAACAATAAACCCTTCCTGTATGTGTGTTGAGTATAGGCCTAGCTATGTGTGACGCAGTAGTAAATGAAGCCATGTGGGCCCCTGAAATGGCGGCTGCCTGACCTCTAAACTGGGACAATGGGATTGTGGGGTAACTGTGCTGGCGTTGCACACCGTCGCGGTAGGTGGTCGTAGACCGTGGCGCAATGCTGCATTGGTTAACATTGGACCCTATGGGTCCCAGGAGCCAATGAACAGGTGCGCCGGCGGGGATGATGCGCCCCGCCGCGGACGTCACCGCCGCGGACGTCACCGCCATTTTCTATCTGTTCAATCACTAGATACCTGACCTTCGACAGGAGAGGACCTACACTGCTAGTGCTGCTGTGACCTCGGTCTGGAAGCGACGATGGCTGCTGCGTCTGGGGAAAGGGCCCCTGCCTTCACTGCACAGGAGTTGGAGAAACTTGTGGATGGGGTCCTCCCCCAGTACACGCTACTCTATGGTCCTCCAGACCAACAGGTTAGTACACAGGGAGCACGTTGTATGGGCTAGGCCTGGGTGGACAGGGCTGGGTGGAAGAGGGAAGGGGGCAGAGTTCATACTACAGTAAAGCATGGGAATAAATGGGCCACATGGTCAGAGTAGGGAGGGGGCCACTCACATTGATGGTGCAGTTGGTAATGACTGTTCCTCTTCCCTTGTGCATGTCATGTAGGTCAGCGCCCACCAGAAGAGGGACATTTGGCGTGCCATCACCAAGGAGGTCCGGACCCTGGGGGCCCACCAGAGACGGGGCACCCACTGCCGGAAGAGATGGGAGGACATTCGCCGCTGCAGCAAGAAGACGGCGGAGGCTCAGCTGGGGATGGCCTCTCAACGTGGAAGGGGTGCCCGTCGCACCATGACCCCTCTGATGTTCCGGATCCTGGCGGTGGCCTACCCGGAGTTGGATGGGCGCTTAAGGACATCACAGGAGACACAAGGGGGTGAGTACAACCACATTCTGCGGACTTTGCGTGCAGTGGAGTTGTCTGTGGGTGTCCCTAGGCTAGGGCGATTTAGGTAGGCAAGGCCCCTCCGTAATGTAGGCCATGTGGCACTCTACC
The DNA here is from genome assembly GCF_031143425.1 of Pleurodeles waltl. Taxonomy (NCBI): domain Eukaryota; kingdom Metazoa; phylum Chordata; class Amphibia; order Caudata; family Salamandridae; genus Pleurodeles; species Pleurodeles waltl. Next base: position 1,324,473,085 of record NC_090446.1, on the reverse strand, counting down.
CCACCTCAAAAGAGTGGCAAGTTGAGGTATAGTTGTCCCTGTGGCATCCATGTGCGCAGATTTCCACCATTGCCATGTAGGCCATATCCCAGAAATTGCATGTGCAGAGGCCAGGAGCACGGCGTTATGCATGGGGCTGCTGCGTCTGTCTTGTCCGCCAACGGTAGCGGTATGCCATGCACTAAAACTCTCTTTCTTCTGTCTCCCCCCCCTTTTTGTGCTCTCCCTGTTCTTTTGTACATCAGCATCATCAGGCAGAGGTACAGTGGCACCGGAGCACGAGGGAGCTGCATCCCACATGGCCATGGAGGGCCACACCACAGACTCTGAATGCACCAGTGGGACGGAGGGCGAGGGGAGCTTCACGTCGGCTACCGGATCACCAACCAGCGACACGGACTCGTCCACCGATGGGAGCTCCCCTGTGGTGGCGGCACCATCTGTGCGCCCCACTTCTACAGGTACAGCCGCCACCTCCCCTACCAGCACCGCCCTCCCAGCAGCCCCTCAGCATACGCCCGTGCCCGCTCACCCAGGAGGGTGGGCATCACCTTCGCCCCAGGCACCTCAGGCCCTGCCCCAGTCACCCCTGCTGCCCTCAGTGAGGAGGCCATTGACCTCCTCAGGTCACTCACTGTTGGGCAGTCTACCATTGTGAATGCCATCCAGGGTGTAGAACGAGAGTTGCAACACGGTAATGCATTCCTGGAGGGCATTCATTCTGGTCAGGCTGCCCTTCAGCGAACCCTGCAATCTCTGGCCTCAGCACTGATGGCAGCCATTGTCCCTGTGTCTAGCCTCCCCCCTCCAACTTCCTCCACCCAGACCCAATCCCCTGTAGCCAAGCCCATCCCAAGCACACCTACAGACCAGCATGCACACAAGTCAACACACACAAGTAGCTCAAGCAAACATAGGCACCACACACACCACAGGCACTCACACAAGCATCACACCCATACAGACACAGCAACATCCACTGTCTCCACTGTGTCCCCCTCCTCCTCTTCTCCCTCCTCCCTCCCAGTCTCGTCTACACACACACCTGCATGCACCACATCTACAGGCACTAGGACTCGCCCCAGGGCACCCAGCATCACAAGCCGCTCACCTGCACTCACCACCTCCACTGCCATTTACACGTCCCCTGTGTCCTCTCCCAGTGTGTCTGTGACACCCCCTCCCAAAGTACCCAAACGCTGGCAATCACTCACCCAACATCCATCCACCTCACGACAGCCTCCAGTACCTGCACCTGCACCCAAAACAGCTAAAGTGACACCTCCTACAACCACCTCCTCTTCCTGCACTCCCAGACCCCCTCCAGCTACCCATCCCAGTGTCCGTCAGAAACTGTCCCTATGTCAAATTGACCTTTTTGCCCCCACCCCGCCCCTCCAATTCATCAGTCCTGTCATAGCGCCTCAGCCAAAAAGCCTCCAGTACCAGTGGTGCGTGTTCCAGGTTTTTGGAGTGCACCGTCCACCAGGGCAGGCAGTAGGACCCGGAGCCAAGGCACTGGTAGCCCACCCCCTGTAAAGGCTCTGAAATTGGAGAGTGGACGACGGGACCGTGTCAAGACTCCTGGTGGGACAACAAGTGAAATGAGATCGAAGGCGATTGGTGAGTCAGCTGTAACTCCAAAAAAGGTGGGAAGGTCCAGAGGAAGTCTCCCCAGCCTGTTGTGAGTGTCACGGCGGAGAAGTGCGGCATCATTTCCGGCAGTCCAGACACAACCGCCAGAGTCACAGCCCAGGAGGGCCCAAGTATCGTCACTGGTCCGGAGACCACCGCCGGAGTCACAGCCCAGGAGGGCCCAAGTATCGTCACTGGTCCGGAGACCACCGCCGGAGTCACAGCCCAGGAGGGCCCAAGTATCGTCACTGGTCCGGAGACCACCGCCGGAGTCACAGCCCAGGAGGGCCCAAGTATCGTCACTGGTCAGGAGACCACCGCCGGAGTCACAGCCCAGGAGGGCCCAAGTATCGTTACTGGTCAGGAGACCACCACCGGAGTCACAGCCCAGGAGGGGACAAGATGCCACAGCCCCGCTGAGCAATGATGGAACGTCATGCCACACACCAATGTCCAGTGTTGAGATCGTCATGCCACACACCAATGTCCAGTGTGGAGATCGTCATGCCACACACCAATGTCAGTATCTGAACCGCCATGTCAAAGCACCGCTGAACAGGGCAAAGACTGCCATGTCAAAGCACCGCTGAACAGTCCTCAACCGCCATGGCAAAGCACCGCTGAACAGGGCAAAGACCGCCATGGCAAAGCACCGCTGAACAGGGCAAAGACCGTGTAGGAATGAATGGACCGCCACATCAGGCATCCTTATCCCATGTGCAGCTGGGACAGTGACAGGACAGGAACTTTCACGGGGAGACTCATCCAGTCTGGGCACCAGTCCCCATCCAGAACCAGTGGAGACCTGCATCTACTTGAGAGACTGTGGCTCTGCACTCCCCAGGATGGCACAGTGGGCAAACCACCCACTGTAAAGACTTGAGAGACTGTGGCTTTGCACTCCCCAGGATGTAACAGTGGGCAACCCACCCACTGTTAAGACTTGAGAGACTGTGGCTTTGCACTCCCCAGGATGGCACAGTGGGCAAACCACCCACTGTAAAGACTTAAGAGACTGTGGCTTTGCACTCCCCAGGATGTAACAGTGGGCAACCCACCCACTGTAAAGACTTGAGAGACTGTGGCTTTGCACTCCCCAGGATGACACAGTGGGCAAACCACCCACTGTAAAGACTTGTGAGACTGTGGCTTTGCACTCCCCAGGATACATCAATGGGCATGGAGATCCGTCGTGGATCTGGCTCCGCATTCATGTGGCTGAGGTGCCTGTAGTGTTTCTATCTGATGCCCCGTCAGTGTTCTCTCGGATTTTGGTCAGGTATCTATTGTGGGCCTCGCCCATGCATTTTTGGACTGTTGGTGCACGGACATTGTTGTGTACATATCTGCACTACTTCTTGTATTGTATATATAATTATGAGTGATTTAGAGATATATATCAGTATATTTTTGTATGACATGTATATTGGCACATTACAATGTTTGACTGAAATTCGCTTTGTCTTTGCATTCTTCCTGGGGGATTGTGGGTTGTTAATGTGTTATTTTTGACTGCATTGGTGTGTATGTTTTAATATGCGAGGGTGGGGGTGTTTGGTGGGTGTCCCCCTAACTTTTGCCTCCCCCCTCCCCGTGTCATAGATGCAGTACTCACCGGTTCCGCCGTGTTTTTAACCACAGTGAATCCGCCCCGGAAAAGGTGGCGGATTGGCGGGTTGTAATGGTGTGGGCGGTACATTGTCTTCCGCCTGTCTGTTGGCGATAACCGCCGCGCTGCTTGTCTGTACCGCCGTGGCGGGCGGTGTGTTAAAGTGGCTGTCTTTATTGGCGGTTTCCGCCAGGGTCATAATTCCCTTTTTTTGTCCGTCGGCCTGTTTGCGGTATTACCGCTCCTTTTACACCGTCCGCCAGGGTTGTAATGACCACCTATATGCCAAAACACGTTAGGATTTAAATCTGTTGCTCTGAGGTTGATTAAACACATGAATTTCACTGTGGATTGGTGCCTCGGCTGTTGTTTTGTGTGAATATATATATATGGGGCACAGAATTTGGATGCTACAGTGGTGGGTGGCCTAGAGTGTAAGTAGGGACCTTGTTATTCTAGTTTTTTATTTTGCATTTCATTGATTTTTGATCTTTTGTGATGGAAAATTGTTGCACAGCTCAGTACCTTTCCTCCATGTTTGTTACATTTGCAATATTCATTTATTTGACTATGTGGTCTAGACTTCCAAAGGGCCATCTAGCCAGTAGGCCCACTAATAGTAGTCATCAGTACATTAAACACATGTTTCAAGTTTTTAAAACTTAATTTAGGGCAGGGATGGCAAAGTATTTATTTAAAAATGTCGGCTATTGTTTGCATTTCTTTTTCTGTTTGCAAAAAGTATATAAGTTAAGGGGTAATATTGGATGGCATGGGAGAAGGATGTATGTTATGAAATTTTCATAGCTCAGTTAATTTTCGCATTTTGCATTGCTGAATTAGCATTAGTCTTCTCTTCAGTGTTAATACCATGCATCCTTTTTCTGGCCAGTTTGTGTATGTGTCTGTGTATTTGTCACTGTCCACCATTTGACTTTGTTCTCCATGCCATGTGGTCAGGGGCCATTTTATGTAGTCTATGTCCATCCATAGGCTTGCATGTATTATTTGTTCTCAATGCCTCCTTTTTCACAGTTGTTATTTGACCATGTGGCTGGCAGCCATTTTGTGCATCCAGCCAGTGTGCCTTTGCCATAGGCTTGCATGTGTTCTTTGTTCCCGTGCCTCCTTGCTCACTGTTGTTATTGTTTGACCTTGTGGCTGGTTGCCATTTTGTGCATCCAGCTAGTGTGCCTTCGTCAAAGGCTTGAATGTGTACCTTGTTCTCCTTGCTCCCTGTTGTTGTTGTTTGATCATGTAGCTGGCAGCAATTTTGTGCATCCAGCCAGTGTGCCTTCACCATAGGCTTGCATGTGTTCTCCATACCTATGTTCTCCTTGTTGTTGTTTGACCATGTGGCTGGCAGTCATTTTGTGCATCCAGCCAGTGTGCCTTTGCATTAGGCTTGTATGTGTTATTTGTTTACTATGCCTCCTTCCTGTTGTTTGACCGTGTGGCTCTCAGCCATTTTGTGCATCCAGCCAGTGTGCCTTCGCTATAGGCTTGCATGTGTTCTATGTCCCCCATGCCTACTTACTCATTGTTGTTGTTGCCTGGCCATATGGCTGGTGGCCATATTGTGCATCTTGCCAGTGTGCCTTTGCAATTAATTGATGTGATACCAGTTTAATATTGATATGCTTAGGGATCATTATAGTATATGTATACTAAGAATATGATTCTGATGAACATTGCTCATATTATTTCCATCCTTTTTTGCATTTTTTATTTTATGCCTCCTTTGTTCTTTCCTCATAATAGGTTTCTTTCTTCTTGTCCTCCCATAAAACATCAGCAATTATTGATCATTTGTTTCATTTAATTTTTTATATATATGTTTCATTTTTTTCATTTTGTATATTAATTTTTATTTTATTTTTGATTTAATTTCTTGTTGTTTTATTTTCATTTGAATTTCTAAAATGTTTATATTCAATGTTTTTTAAATGTTTTATTTTTTTATTCTTTCAATTTATTTAATTCTGCATTTTACCTTGATCCATCCATCCATTCCTCCATCAACTATAGGTGCACAACCGTGCTACAGCATTCGGTTTATTTAGGTGTATAATATTTTCATTTCCATCTGGACAACCTGGCTGCAGTACACTGCAGACCCATCATCTGCTTAATTCATTTTTTAAATGATTATTCCATTTCCCCTGGACTACCTTGCCAACATAGGTTTTTTAAGGATTATTCCATTTACCCATGCACCTCTCTCTGACTACCACAGGTGTCTTCTACAGATGGAGATAAAGCAAAGAGCTATAGCTCCCTGTTGTTTTGCCTGATTTGAAATTAAATTGCATAATGTGGTAGTGTGTGTTGACTTTACAATGTTTGATTAAATTGGTATTTATTTTATAATGAACCAACCACACTAATATTGCATTTGTTTGTACTATTTCAACAATGCCACGTTTCACTAATTACATGTTTTTCTTGCTTGGTTGCTTTTTGGTGCACAAGAGCAGAGACGTCACATCACCCACAGTATTGCCAAAGAGAAGGCCTATACCCTGATTTCAGTTCTCCAATCTCTTCTGCTTGTGCAGGTTGGTACCACTACAACTATGAGCCTTAATATGGACCCAAAGCGAGAAGAAGCAGCTTTCTACTAGTGGTGTGCCGACCGCAACCTTTTTGCAAGATGTGTGCCAGCCACAGCAGCCCCCGGGGAGGAAGCAGGGACCAGCATCCCACATCAACAGCACTACCTCAACCTAAGCCCAAGACGTGTCTATCAGTGAGGCAGCCACTGTAATCAGGGGACGCCAGCGAGCAGTGACACTGAACTTGATTTGTCCCTTTTGCAAAGTAGTACCCCATTTTTTAGGAAACAGAGCAAAGGGGACAGCAGCCGCAGCCAGCACTAGTGGATCTTCCCAATGTTGGAGCAGAACAAGAGGTTGAGCTACTGGCTAAGCAGCAACATCCTCTATTCAACTCAATGGCTCCCAGATCTCTAGCAAAAATAAGGAAGGGTACTATCCCACCATCTTCTCCAAGCATCACTTCTGATGAAGATGATAGAGACATGGAGTGGACCCTGGCAGAGACCGGGAGATACCAGGAGAGGCAAGGGAAAATAAAAGTTTCAGAAAGCCTTAGAATCATGGAAGGGGATGATGATGAGGATGCCGACGATGATCATTGTGGAAGCTGGCACAGAGGTGTCTGGCATTACTATCAAACCTGCTCTGAGGGATGTGGCACAGGTAGCACTGCCAGCTCCCATATTTGTAAGGCCCTAGCTCGGACCTGCACCAAGCCCTACCTCAGTAGAAGTATGCACTGCAGAGAGGCAATCGATACACCCATCTACCTCCAGTTCTTTTTCATGCAATGGCACAATAAGAAAGTACTTCTCCCTCATTTAGGACTTTTTGTCAAGGTAAGCTTGGTTCAAACTATGATACTGGAAGCCTGATGACTCATATGAAAAAACATCATGCAATGCGATGGGAGGTGCACCTTAAAAATATTGCTGAATGTGGTTGTGGTGTTGAAGATGAGGAGAGCCAGGAAACATCAGCTGCAATTGGTCTAATCACAGTGGAAGATAAGGAAGAAGAGGGTGACTTCCTCACAAAAACGCAGCCCAGTGCACCAGAATCACCCATCTCAGTGACTTCACAATGGGATAGGAAGATTCTGAGTCAGATGGAAACACCACGGCATAAGGTGACTGCACCACAACGCATATTGTGTCTACCACCACCTACTTCTCAAAAGCCATCTGCGTCAGTGGCCCCAGAAAAGAAGAATGTCTAGGCTACTATTTTTTCCATGTTTAGGTAGGAGAGGCCCTACAACCTCAACCACCCAATGGCCCATTTGTACAATGGGAAGCTAAGAAAAATGTTAGCACTGGATCTCTTCTCTTCTTTTGTGGAATGAGCAGGATTCTTAGAGTTTGTGGCACCCATTTGTCTTAAATGGAAGGTTCAAAGTCGGACGAATTTTGCAAGAGTTGCTGTTCCAGCCCTGTATCACAATGTACAGCAATTGGTTGGACTAGCTTTGCAGCAAAGGGTTGTCCACATTATCCACCTGACAACAGACGTGTGGACCAGCTGTCAGGCGACTGATTACAAGTGCATCACTTCACACTGGATCTTTTTTGCAAGAGTAAAGCAAAAGCTAACTACAGTTCTTGGGTTGGAAGAAATTTTGCAGAGCACTCGACAGCATGCAACAGTGCCAAATTCACCATGGAGAAATCACACACAACCGCAAACATCTTGGACAAATTTAATAGCAACATGTCTGAATGGCTACGACTCAGAGGTCGCCGAATTGGATTTCTTGCCACGGACAATGGCAGTAACATAGTCAAGGTAATGTCAGATGGTGACTATTTCAGGTTCCTGTATTTAGTGCACTGCATCAACCTGATTGTTCAAGAGATTCTCAAGAAATATCGCAACATACTGACCAACTGCAAATTAATCTTTACTCAGTTCAGCCACTCTTTTAAATCCCAGAAGCAGTTGTGTATTAGTCAGTGTGCTTCTAGAGTAGCAGTTAAAGCCCTGATATAGGAGGTACAAAAACGTTGGAACTCCGCCTATTATATGTTGCAACATCTGTTTGAGCAGAACAGACAGATCAATGACTGTCATTCAAAGAGAAAAATGATGTAATTGGGAAAGATATGGTCATGGATGTAGACAAATGGGGCCTAGTCAAATGCCTGACACAGATGCTGCTCCCTTTTGAGGTTTTCATGCGGGAAGATAGTAAGGAGAACAGTATGATGGGCCAAGCTAGCCTGCTGCTGCATTTGTTACTGGAGCAGCTAAAGAAGGTGTCTGAAAGGTTCACACTCGGAGGTGCCAATGAAAACCCATAAGCATATGCTTTGGTTGACAGCCTAAGCTATCGCTTCACTTATAATGCAAGGCTGCAAAATGACATTATCTTGTGCAAAGAGTATATCTGTGCTACCCTACTGATCCACTTTACAAAAAATTCTTCCCACTTTCATTCCTTTATCTGAAGGGCAAGTTTCAAAATACAAGAGGTGGGTTGTTGAGCAAGATGGAGAACTGGAAGAAAAATGGCTGGAACTGAGAGTCCCACTCCACAGTTATGGGATGCCGCCTTTAACTTCCAGAGTGGGCAGCCGTGTCCCACAGCAGCCAACACTAGCAACAAGAACACCAGCAACTGAAGAATCTGACCCAACCTCTGCATTGGTGTGGTTTCAAGTGGCAGGTCTTAAGTCCAGAGCACAGGCAAAGTCAAAAGAGGATAAGTAAGTGGCAGCACCAATGACAATTCAGAGAATGTTCCAGAAGTATCCGGATGGCTCAAAAGAGGTGTGTGTGTTTGAAAACCCATTGGTGTATTGGTAACGGAAGATGCACTAGGCTGGCAATAAAGTATTTGACTTGCCCTGTAGCCAGTGTGTCTGCCGAGTGTGTGTTCAGCGCAGCTGGCACAGTTCTCACAGTGAGAAGGCCCAGTCTCTCACCTCAAAATGTGGAGAGATTGACCATGATCAAAATGAACCAACATTTCATACCGCCTGATTACACTGGTCCCAAAGCACCGAAGGAGGATGAGGAGGAGGGGGAGGAGGATGAGGAGGATTGCTCAGAATCAAGTATGTTAGATCACCAACTTCTGTGTAACCACCTTTTGAGGATGAACTCTACTTCCCAAACTGAGTATGCCAGTGCCACCATAGAACATTTTAATTATTTCTCATTGAACTTCTTTCTTTTGTTCTTTGCAAAAAATAGCTAGTGGAACATTATGTTTGTGTGAGGTTTATGCTGCCACACCATTTTTTTGTCGCATATATGTCCGGATTGGGGTTGGGCCTCTGTGTAGTGAAGAAGCCTCCACACTCCCTTCAGGACATTGGAGACAATGCCTGCCCCCCTCATATGTCATTACCTAGCCTTTTTTTGCATCACCGTGCAGTGCTGCCCCAAAACATCACTGAATAAAAGACTGCCAGTGTCAATGCCAAATTCCAATGTATTGCTACCATCAAAGAGAGATAAACTTTTGTATCTACCACCGTGCTTGGATTGGAAGAGATAACTTCTAACTATTGCACCAAAGAGTGGTGATATATTGAGTGATTGTGAGTAAGGATTGATGATGTATGTGGTGGCAGACAGTGAGGGAGGGAGTTCAGCAAACTTGTAAACTTGGTTTTGATGATTTTCAATGATCAAGGTCTGAGAGGTGATCATTCTTCCTCAAAGTGTTTGACCTTTGAACCTAGCGAAATTTACCTGCAGAGTTCACTCTTTTTTTCTGGTTCTTCAGAGACCAGACCAGTAACTTTAGTTACCAAACAGAAATATACACAGAATACTCCAATTCAGTTTCTCTATTTGTGATTCAATAGCATTGCACTACAGAGATCTACCTCGCTTAGTTTGGGACTGGGATGAAGTTACTCAGGGGAAGGAGAATGGAAAGATTCAGGGCGGTTCTACCTCAACAGCTAGAAGGAGAAAGTCATTGACTTCAAAGAGAAACCATGATGATGCAGTAATTCTGAGGCCTAGTTCTCATGAAGCTCTGTGGGCTGTAGAGAGGTGTGTTAATCTGGAAAATGCTGCTCAGTGTGTGTTAATTGCTGGCTCAAACATGAAACTCCTCTTTATGTTTTGCTCTGCCTATGACTCTTCTCAGTACCCTCCTGACTCCTATGAAGCTTACCTTGCTTCCCTTTGTCCTTCACCTTTACTCTATAATACAGTTGCTGGTTTTCAACACTCCGGCCTTCTCCTAGTCCTTTACTGCAAGAACAAAACTTGGTGAAAGCTCAGCACTACAGCTTACCTACCGGACAAGTTCAGCAAGGCACCCAAGAGTGACAGATATTCATAATTTTTAGAACTGGGTGGGTTAACTTCAATCCTCTATAATTTGTTTTTTTCAAACCTAGTTGATAGATCATTTAGAGATATACTATCATGTGTCTCTCTGGGACTGACGGGCTGTTTGCAATGCGTTTGACTGGACTGTGTCATACCAATCCCTTCATCATTTCCTTCCACAGCAGGTTGATGATGGTGTGCTGCTCAGTGCTCCAATGAATATTGCTGTTGTTTATTTTGTGTAGTGTTTGTCTTTGTCTCATCTTGCCCCAAATCCCCTTTCCCATCCATTCAACAAGACCATAACTTTCTTCCCCGGGTTGTGTGATTTATTGAGGTCTGAATTAATTTTACACCATAAATGGGTCACACACTTCTGGGGTGGGTATGGTGAAAGTGACACCAACTCACTGCATGAACTTCTACTACCTGACCCATGTTTCACACCTGCCCCGTCAGCATCACCATTCAGGCCTTGTGTTGTGTGTTGCAAAAACGCTTAATAACCTTGTTCAACCACTCTTGACCCTGAGCCCATTTCTCCTGATTGTAGGTTTTAATTTCCTAATTTTAGTTTTCATTAAATGCTAGCTCCCCGTTGCTCAGAAGAAATTGATATAGATAGTTTTTATTATAATATCAGGTCTTCTTTGTTGTGTGTCAAGTACTATCATCAGATTTCTTTCAATCTAGTTGACAGTGATGGATAACCCTTTGATTAATTCTGCAGTTGGAGTTCGCATAGGTAGAAGTGACATCTTGTGTCTTCCCTGTTAGCGCTAACCTGCTACTACTACTGTGACCCCTTAAAATAAGATGCCACCTTGGGAAGCCCCTGCAGTAAGAAGTCTGAGGTATTAGCCCTCACTTCATCTATTCTTGTAAGAAAAGAACTATGGATTGAAGTGAACTCATTTAGTTAGTAATTAACTTCTACTGAAGATGATGTTGTTTGTGTGTATCTAGGTTTTTGTAGGCAAAATAGGCAATGACAATCACCCCCCTTTGTGGTGAATATAGTTGCAGAGGGCAGTGCAGCATGGGTATAAGTAAGTGACATACACTTTGGTAGCAGATTTAAAAAACAGGATACACAAAAAGAAAGCAGTGCAAACTAAAACACTAAAATATTGATTTGAAGCATAAATGAAGTGAAATGAATTATCCCATTTTATTTTTTTACAAATAGAAAACCCACCTCTTCCACCCACAACAGGTCCACCTCTCTCCTCAAACAAATGGCCCTGTCCTCACAAGTCCAACGAAAGTCCATAACAAAACAAAAGTCCAAAGAAAAAGTCCAAAGTGTAAATGAACCCCAGTCCCAACTTCCTTTCCCACCCTCTCCACCTACAACAAGTGTCCCTCCTACCAAAATAATTATTTTTAAAAAAGAAGTCTCCATGTGGGTCCGGAGGTTAGCCAGGGTTGCCTCAATGTGTGTCATCTGGCAGTTCAGGCATGTGAAGTGTTGCATGATGCATTGTTGGAAATTGTGGTCTGAGAGTGAGGGGCAGCAATGGTGGGACAGAGACGGGCTGATGCCAGCTTGCGGTGCACTGACAGTGCTGCTGGGAAGCTGGAGGCTCTGGTTGCTAGTTGGAGGAGCTAGAACTGGCCAGCATGTTGGCTGTTGCCTTGACCTTGTCTTCCTGAAGAGCCACCAGCCACAGATATTCATTGCGGATGCCCTCCAACCTCTGCTGCCACAGCTGAGCTGCTATCTCCTGGTGAGTATCATGTCCCCCAGGAATAGCTATAGCAGGAAAGAAAAAGGAAAATGTCAAATTATAAACAGTACTCTGTGCAAAACGATTTTTAAAAAACAGAGTGGCAAAGCAGTAAATTGCTGGTCCCCTAAGGCTACTAGAATTTGATGTGGCTCATTATGAGTCATGTGGCCATTATTTTACCCATACCAGCTTACTGTAATGACAAATGACAAAAGGATAACATTTGAACTGGCATGAATCTGTTATGGAAGCTATGAAATATTAATCACATATACATAAATGTGGTACATGCCAAAAGTGATTTTTCAATTTTTTTGTGGGTGGCTGAGACAGAACTTTAGAAAGAATAAAGGACTGAGGTACTAGGAGGTGACAGAGTGGGCACTCGAAGGGAGTCATGCATCGTTTGAAGTTTACAATGCATTGACAACTTTGTAAATGCTGCATTAACTGAGGCAGATGGACATTGTACAGACAACATGACTGTACTGCGGAATTGAACCACGCTGCAATTAAGTTATATCAGCATGGGCGACTAATGGGGAGGGAGGTATGATGATTGGTGGGAGGATGCATTTCAGCCTTGCTTAACAACTACAGTGAGTTAAGGGAGTAGACAGAAAATTAAAATACCCCCACTTTGAACCAAAGCTTTGATAACCATGCAAACCAAGTGAAGTAGGTGAGCAGACACATAACTCTCCAGGCGAGCTCCCTTATTTCTTGATACAACCAATTATCCATTCATCTTTTTATTCATCTATTCACCCTTTGATACCCACCATTTAAACTATACACTCACTCATCCAGTCTTTCATTATTCCAATCCAGCCATCCATATATGTACCTGTCCATCCATACTCATCTATCCAGTATCCACCCTTTCAACCACCCTTTCACCTATCCATCCATTTACCCATGCATTGTTTGTTACCATCCACCCATCCCCTCCCGAGTATCCTTTTATCTATCGACCCTTCAACCACTGGGTCACCCTTCCACCCCTTTTATCAATCCTTTCACCCACCCATGCATCTCCAATCACCTACACATCCCTTCCTTTCACACACACATCCTTTCACTCATATACCATTTCACCCATTCTTTCTCTTAGCCGACCATTCATTATGAGCTTTTGTCTACTGATTTGCAGAGAGAAGAGGCCATTAAGAACTCAACTCCTGCTGTAGCTGCTAAACGAGGGGTTTCACAAGCAACTCCCTTACTGTGAGTATACTAGTAATTGTCAGTGAGCAAGACCAATATGACTTACCAACTCCCGTCCCTGCTGCCACCGGTTTTCCACCTCCAACCGCTGCCATGTCTGGAGCACTGGTGCTGCTGCTGGCCCCTGCACTGGTGGTTGGTGTAGCTGGATTTTTTTTTACACATTTTAGAATTCAAAAAAATACAACCGCACTAGATCACTACAGTTTTATCTTCTTCTATCATTCACTTTAGGTTAATTATGTTAAACAAGCCAGGTAGGCAAATCAATCGCAAATGTTTTGTAATGGAGGGGCAAAGCTAAGTCACTGAACAGCAATAAAGGGGTGGAATATTTTGATCAATCCAGGAGGATCTATGGTGAGATTTTGGTTGGCAAATGCAATGGGCATGAGCAAGGCAAAGACAACCTTCACAAACATGCATAGAAAAGCTGACTTGGGCATGCAATCTTGTCGGTAGAGTACATGTCCTAACAATTTGTCCTCTTAAGTACCAGTCCACAAGAGATATAAGGGGAGAAGGGAAAGCTAAGCTTAGTACCAAAGCAGAAGAAAACTAGTACAGACAGGAGGAAGTCAGGTACAAAAACATGAAGAATAGCTAAATGCAGGGATAAGAAGAATTAACAAAGCTTAATTTTTGGCGCTACCACAGATTTGAGACTTCTTGTAAAAGTGCGGCAGCGTCAAAAGCAATGGGTGTTGCAGTGGAACACCCAGAGCAACACCCATTACATGCCCCTCTGATTTAGAAAACTCTGTCAGAGTGGCATTATGCCACAAAAAGTGATGCTCCGGTGGCACTAGGGCCTTGTAAATGTGACCCTAAGAGTTTTGCACACTTCTGTCATTGGGCTATACTTGGGATACATTTAGGTGATATTTGTGCTATATTTGGATTTCTTTTGCCTGATGGCCTTCTTGGGAGAGTTATTTGTTATGAAGCTCCTAATCACCTCATTCACTGCAGCATCCTCAGTAGCAAATGCTTTCAGTTTTCCACTTCAATTCCATCAAAATGGTGGTCATATGTGCCAAACTTTTGCCATAACTTCAGAATGTTAGCACTCTAGATGCTCATTAGAACACTGTAGCAAACTGCTGATCTCCAGGGAGTTACCTGGCAGTCTGTTGCTGGTGTTGACAGTGCTTGTTTCAGTCTGCATGTCAAAATTTTTTAATTAAATGGAATAGGAAGATATTTGAGAACTCACTTAAAACGTGTCCTAATTTTTCTTTCTACAGCCCCAACCATAACTTCTATGACAAAATAAAACCCATCATTGTGTTCCTTTCTAAATTAACTATTTTATGTTTTACCCATTTGATTAAATCAAGATGGCTTCATGTGTGTCACACTTTTGTCATAATTAGTACTTTTATTGCTCTAGTTGTTCTTTAGAACACTCTGGGCGACTGCAGTAGAAGACAAGGGAATCAACTGACAGGCTGCTTCTTTGGGAAGTACAACAGGAAGATATTTGAGAACTCACTTAAAACAAGTCCTAATTTTTCTTTCTACAGAACTAATCATAATGGGCCAGATGTACGAAATTCCGAGTTTGCGACTCGGGAATGGGCATCGCGATGTGCTTTTTGCATGTCGCAAACAGCGAAATTCGCTGTTTGCGCCATGCAAAAAGTTTTGTACATCTGGCCTAATTTCTTTGACAAAATGTACCCCCTCATTATGCTCCTTTTTAAATAAATGTTTTAAGTTTTGCCAGTTTGATTCTATGAGGATGATTTCAGGTGTGCCACACTTTTGTCATAAGTAAGACTGTTTGTGCTCTAGTTGTTTTTTAGAACACTCTGGGAAGCTGCAATAGAACACAACAGAATCAACTGACAGGCTGCTCCTGTTGGAAGTACATGTTTTACTGAGAATGTCGGACTTTATTCTCATTTGCTGTGAAAGTGTGAACTTACAGATAATATTCTCTCATTTTAGCTTCTGGAGCATCTTCCATAACCTCAATGAGAAAACCACTTGAAAACAGCTTTCTCTCAAACATGATTCATGAAGTCCCAGCAGATGGCTTATTCACAGGGTAAAATCACCTACGCAACAGATGAGTTATGTTGTAACTAACATCTTTTATCACCCTTTATACATTCTCCTTTTTGTGACCCTCAAAACCTGCCATTTATTACAATGCATTTCAACGGGGTGCTATCAAGTACATCGGTCCTAAGATGGCTGCCATCACTTTCTGGTTGAATTGCTGGCAGACAATCACAGACATTTCTTTTTTGTTTAATATCCCAAAAACTACTAAATAAATTTGCACAAAATCACAACCAATTCTGAACCAAGAGCTAGCTTTCTGCCACATTTGGTGAAATTTCATCCAACAGTTTAGGCTGTAGTCATGTTTAAAGTCCCTATGAGAAAATGCTTGAGGAAAATGCATTTTCGATCTCTTTTTCTCAGCCCCCACTTGACAGATCACCCCAAAACTTTCAAGGCAGCTGCTGAATCGACTATTGCATTAGTATTGAAAATTTCAGGAAGATCCAGCAAATGGCACAAAGATATTGGCACAACAAAAAACGATTTTCCTATGTAAACTAGGTCATAACTATAAATACTTACTGCGACTGCCAGTAAGTAATATATAACGGTGTATCTATATATATACATATATGTTTAAATGTATGTATATTAGAAATGTGTAATAATGTTAAGTAATTCACAATACTTTTTCAATACATCCATATTTTTAACCTATATTTTTAACTGTAGTATGGTTTAAAAAAAAGTAGATGGAGTATACTTTAGTTTTAATAATATGTGAACTATTTAATATTAAAAATTATAAGTAATTGCATTCAATTAATTTTAAAACATTAATTGCCAAACGTGATGGATATCCCATCTGCCCTAGTACAATGTCCATAGGTTTTAATGAAATGGTAATACGGCAGACGGGATAGCCATCATGTTTGTGACGGAGTAACCTTTTCCGCCAAACTCTAAATCAGGTTCTAAATAGTTAATAGGAAAATTTAAGTATTTTGAGAAGGGTGGAGAATAGAGATAGTAGTTTTTTGTTTTTTTTAAAAGTTTGGGTGCTAGTTACTAGACACTGTAAATAGGAAGTAGGGGATTTTAAGTATTAAGGGGTGGGTAGTGTATGGGGTAGTAAGGGGCTTTTAGGGTTCTGGGATGGGTAATGTATACAGGTCATGAGGAGAGTGAAAGATTTTAAGTTTCAGGGAGGGATGGGGTTTTGGGTGACTGAGGGGCATTGAGGTTTCTGAGATGGGTTGTAAAGGGTTAGTGAGGTTTTTTTTAGGGTTCTGTGATGGGTAGTGTATTGAGTTAGTAAGGGGTTTTAGGTTTGAGGGATAGGTAGTGTATAACGGGAAATGAGGGTTCACGGATGGGTGTGTTACCCTAGATTGTTTTTAAAAGAGACGAGAATCAAGCACAAAATCTAGCCTCACCACAGAGGAGGAAATGTATGCTTAAAGAAACAAAGGAACAAGCAATATCTTCTGAAACCACTACAAATAAGATAAAGCAACTTTATTATCTGATAAGAAAGGAAGTTAGCATGTGATTACATATTACTAATTTGATAGAGTACCATAAAGTAAAAAGGATACTACATTGCTTAAGAAAATTCCAGAAGGCAGCATTATGTAAATGCAATAGCAAATTTGTTGAACACTGGAATTCTGTCTTAAATGAGTGCTCACTTGATTTGACTTTGTTAATTGTAGAGGAGTTATCAAAGGTTCTAATGGAAATACACAAGGAAATAGAACAATTAAAGAAGAAATCAAAGAAAAATCAGAAGGGACTAATTGGGCAGAGTTCTGGGTGACAATAATCCGCAAGTGACAATACACACCAAAGAAATTTAAAAAAATAAGAAAGTTCAATAGAGACACCATTGAATATGAGCTGGGATAGGTGTACAGCTGGGAAGAAGTATATGCTAAAAAGAAACAAATCAGAAAGTATTCCAGGGAGACATCCACATTAGAAGAAAAATACACAAATACGACAAACAGCACATGCTGAGAAGACACAGTAGCAAAGGACTGAAAACAGCATACTGATGCCGAATACATCAGAAATTATTAAGTTTCTAGCCACAAGCCCTGCTTCAATCAAAAAATCCATAGGTCAAAAGGGATGATTGAAAAAAAGAAACAGCGTTGAGAAGTTATGAAAAATATTTTGGAACAAAGGATAACACAATGGAGTGACTAAGATATTGGCAAAGGATTTGCATTTGGCATTCAAACTGTCAGAAAAATGTGGATCACTGGTGGTGATGAACAACCACATACTGTACTACAATGCCTATATTGGTCTTGATTAGGGGTGGGCAAAGAATTCCTCTTCCTCTTTGCTCTGCGCAAAGTTCAGAAAACTCCCTGAAGTACCGCGGAGCATAGTTTTTTCTCTCTCTCTCACTAAGCGACAGACATCACTAAGTTGGTGAGCGCGCACAAGATTTCTGAACACGAGTGGTTGTGGCAGGCCACAACTGCTCACGATGAGAAAGCTGCCGCTCACGTTGAGGAAGCTGCCGCTCAAGTAGAAAATTTACTGCAGCGGCAGAAAGAAGTTAGGACCCTCTGGCACTCCACATGATTCCATTCACACTGATTTTAGAGTATGGGAGAAGCTCCCACACTGAAAATCAGTGCAAACAGAGGACTTACCCAAACTCCGCCGCTAGCACTTTGCCCAGTTCCGCGTAACAGAACTCTGTGAACTCCGTCCAGACCTCGTCTTGACAAAGTCCTTCTAAAGGTTTGGAAATCATTCTAACTAGTATTTTGTCCATGGCAGAGGTGATTAAGGGTATTATCACCATCATCATTGTTATGATTATTATATCATTTAATTGATAAAGAGCACAAATAGCCCTCAGGATCTCCTGGTGCTGCGCTGGGTACAAAATGGAAAAAGTGTTGCCTCACAGTTTCAAATGCAGAAAAGGAGTGTTTTACTCAAGAAAACCCGAAACAGCCCAAGATATATATGTTGCCTAAACATGTAAAGATGGAATAATCCTCCATTCAGATCAATTGTATCCAGGACTGGATACCACCTTAAACCCATAGGCAACTACACTGACTACCTTCATCAACCGCTAGTACAAAAAATACTGGATTATATCAAAAACACCACTGATTTATCTAATAAATTAGAAACACACAATCCACAAATCTGTGAAAAATTTGGCTCTACATTGATTAAATAAATCACTCTACACATCTATCAATCATGACTTGGGTTAGGAGATGGTAGAATGGGCAGTCCTCAAGGAATGAAAAGTATATGTCTACAACCAACTAAATAGAACTTCCTTGCAAAACCGTGCAGCTCCCAGCTATGCAAACCTCTTCACAATTAAATTAGAGGGCTAGCACATCCTCAATAATGAAATATGGACCAAAGAGCCCATTACATAATATAGGTTCATTTATGATATATTAATCATGTGGCGAGACAACAGGAAAACAGGAGTATCACATTCAAATATAACCTGAGAGAATAGAGAATAACAAACCAGGATGTGCTGGTAGTGGTTGAGATTGAGACAATCAGTATTGCTATTTATAGTAAACCGAGAGAATAGAATAACTTTTTCCATTACAATAGCTTTCATTAATGTTCTCTTCAGAAACATCGTCCGTACTTCCATATTTTAAAGACTTATTATATGTATTTTTTTATACATATTGGTGGTCATTACCACCCTGGTGGTCGGTGTTAAAGCGACGGTAAAACCTCCAACAGGCCGGCGGTAAAAAAAAAGGAATCACGACCGTGGCGGAAACCACCAACATAGACAGCCACTTTAACACTCTGATCGCCATGGCAGTACAAACAAACACTGCGCCGGTAACCGCCAACAGACAGGCGGAAGACAATGTACTGCCCACAGTATTACAACAGTCCAATCCGCCACCTTTTCCGGGGCAGATTCACTGCGAACAAAAACACAGTGGAAACAGGACTTGGAAGGGAAAACGCTCACCTGTACACACCCCACGATGAACCAGGATGCCATGGAACCGGAACTCCAGATACTCCCTGCCTTTGTCTTCCTGCTCCTCTACCAGGAGCACGAACGCCGGTGGCGAAGACCACGGTGAGTACTGCACCTACGACACAGGGGAGGGGGGAGGGACAAAAGAGTGACACACACACACAACACGCAACACCCCCACCCTCACCCACGAAAACACACACACACTAATACATCATGATACATTAAAGTTACACCCCCCAGACCCCTGAAGAAATACAAAGACAAAAGGAAATGATTTGAACGTTTGTAATCTATTAAAATCCAGTACTCAAACATATATATTTATACACTATAAACAAATATATAAACCAAGACTACAAGTCCAAGGTATTCTACCATTAAAGTCTGTGTACCACTGGGCCAAAAATGCATGGGCGAGGCCCACACACGATACCTGATCAAAACGGAGAGAACACTGCTGGGGCATCAGATATCAAAATACAACAGGCACCTCAGGGGGAAGGGAAGGGGGGGCACCTCAGCCAGATGAGTGCACGACTCTAGATCCACGAGGGGGCTCCATGCCCATTGATGTATCCTGGGGAGTGCAAAGCCACAGTCTCTCAAATCTCTACAGTGGGTGGGTTGCCCACTGATTTATCCTGGGGAGTGCAAAGCCACAGTCTCTCAAGTGGGTGGTTTGCCCACTGCTTTATCCTGGGGAGTGCAAAGCCACAGTCTCACAAGTCTCTCCAGTGGGAGGTTTGCCTACTACTTTATCCTGGGGAGTGCAAAGCCACAGTCTCACAAGTCTCTCAAGTGGGTGGTTTGCCCACTGCTTTATCCTGGGGATTGCAATGCCACAGTCTAACAAGTACCTCCAGTGGGTGGTTTGCCCACTGCTTTATCCTGGGGAGTGCAAAGCCACAGTCTCACAAGTCTCTCCAGTGGGTGGTTTACCCACTGCTTTATCCTGGGGAGTGCAAAGCCACAGTCTCTCAAGTCTCTCAAGTGGGTGGTTTGCCCACTGCTTTATCCTGGGGAGTGCAAAGCCACAGTCTCTCAAGTCTCTCAAGTGGGTGGTTTGCCCACTGCTTTATCCCGGGGAGTGCAAAGCCACAGTCTCTCAAGTCTCTCAAGTGGGTGGTTTGCCCACTGCTTTATCCTGGGGAGTGCAAAGCCACAGTTTCTCAAGTGGATTACAGTCTCCACTGGTTCTGGAGGGTGCTTGGTGCCCAGATTGCTTCATCCTGCCAAGGACTGAAGTAGTGGATGTGATACTCCAGTGGTTCTGGAGGGGGCTTGGTGCCCAGAGTGCTTCATCCTGCTCGTGGCGGCCCCAGTAGCGTCAGAGATTTTGGCGCTCATTGTCCTGCGGTGCTGGTGGCGGCGGTGTCCTGTGAAGCGGTGCTTGTGGCGGCGGTGTCCTGTGAAGTGGTGCTTGTGGTGGCGGTGTCCTTGGCAGCGGTGCTGGTGGCGGTGATGTCCTGTGAAGTGGTGCTTGTGGCGGCGGTGTCCTTGGCAGCGGTGCTGGTTGCGGCGGTGTCCTTGGCAGCGGTGCTGGTTGCGGCGGTGTCCTTGGCAGCGGTGCTGGTGGCGGCGGTGTCCTTGGCAGCGGTGCTTGTGGCGGTGGTGTCCTTGGCAGCGGTGCTGGTGGTGTCCTTGGCAGCGGTGCTTGTGGTGGTCTTGTCCGCAGTGCAGGTTTTCGGTGACTTGCCTGTCTTTCTGTGCCCCTTCCCCACTTTGGATGGTGGCGCAGCTGTCTTCCCACTCCCAACTGTACTCCTGGGAGAGCCCTTGTTGGTAGATGTTTTGCCTTTCTCCCGCCGGGTACTGGACAACTTTTTATGCTTTTGAGGTGGGGGACTGTCCGTGGTCTGGCTCCTTGGAACACTGGCTGCCCTGCTGCTTGGCGCACTCCAGAAGCCGGTTACTGCTGGCACCACTGTTCCCGATAATGTTGTGGCTGAGGTGCTGGAAAGGCGGGCCCTAGGGGACTGATGGGGTGGGGGAGGTGAGGGGAAGAGGTCAAGGTTGGACAGGAAAAGTTTTTGGGACACACTGGTATGGGTAGATGGAGGGGGTTTGAGAGTGGAGGAAGAGGTAGTGGTTGTAGGAGGTGTACGTTTGCTGACTTTGGGTGAAGGTGCATGGGCTGGAGGCTGTCGTGAGGTGGATGGCTGTTGGCTGGGAGAGGACACAGGGGATGTGTGAATGGTAGTGGGGGTGGTGAGTGCATGTGAGCGGGGTGTGGTGATGGGTGTGCTGGTGATGGATGTAGTGGCTGAAGATGTAGTGCATGCAGGTGTGAGTGGAGACGAGACAGGGAGGGAGGAGGGAGACGTGGAGGAGGGGGACACAGTGGAGGCAGTGGATGTTGGTATGTGTGCATGGGTATGATGCTTGTGTGAGTGCCTGTAGGATGTGTGGTGCTTATGTTTGCCAGAGCTTCCCTTGTGTGTTGAGGTGTGTGCATGCTGGTCTGATGTTGTGCTTGGGATAGGCTGAGGTACAGGGGTTTGAGTCTTGGTAGAGGAAGTTGGAGGGGGGAGGCTGGACACAGGGACAATGGCTGCCAACAGTGCTGAGGCCAGAGTCTGAAAAGCTCGCTGTTGGGCTGCCTGACCAGAATGAATGTCCTCCAGGTATGCATTGGTCTGTTGCAACTGCCTCTCTACACCCTGGATGACATTCAAAATGGTAGACTGCCCAACAGTGAGGGACCTGAGGAGGTCAATGGCCTCCTCACTGAGGGCAGCAGGGCTGACTGGGGCAGGGGCTGAGGTGCCTGGGGTGAAGGAGATGCCCACCCTCCTGGGTGAGCGGCCACGGGGCACACGCTGAGGGGCTGCTGGGAGGGCAGTGCTGGTAGGGGCGTGGCGGCTGTACCTGTAGATGCGGTGGGCACAGAGGGGCCCACCACCGCAACGCACCGCAACGGAGCTCCCATCAGAGGAGATGTCCGTGTCACTGGTCTCAGCTTCTGTTCCCGCCACATAGCTCCCCTCGCCCTCCGTCCCACTGGTGGCTTTAGACTCCATTGTGTCACCCTCCAGGACCATGTGGGATGCAGCACCCTCCTGCTCCGGTGCCACTGCTCCTCCGCCTGATGATGCTAATGCACACAAGAACAGGGAGACCACAAAAAGGGCGGGGTGACAGAAAAAAGACATGTTGAGTGCATGCAATACCGCTACAGTTGGCGGACACTACAGCCCCCTGCCGTACGCCGTGCACTTTGAGTTCCCTAATTAATCACAGGGACATGAAGTACAAGGCCTATGCCCGATTGCTGCACACATGGAAGTCACAGAAGCCTGACTAGGTGTAGTTGGCTCTGAACACAGGTGGGGTGGTGTGCCACATGGCCTGCTTTACGATGGGACCTTGCCTACTAAACTCGCATTGGCCTAGGGGAACTCACAGCCCACCTCCCCCACCCAGACACCTCCACTGCGCACAGAATCAGCTGAAAGAGAGTGTACTCACCCCCTTGTGGCTGCTGTGATGCCCTCAAGCACCCATCCAACTCCGGATACGCCACCACCAGGAACTGGAACATCGGGGGGGTCATGGTGCGACGGGCACCCCTCCCACGTTGGGTGGCCATCCCCAGGTGGGTCTCCGCCGTCTTGTTGCTCCAGCGGCGAATGTCCTCCCATCTTTTCCGGCAGTGGGTGCTCTGTCTGTGGTGGACCCCCAGGGCCCGGACTTCCTTGGCGATGGCACACCAAATATCCTTCTTCTGGTGGGCGCTGACCTACAGGAATAGTACAGGGGAAAAGGAGAAGATATAACCGTCTGCACTGTCACAGTCATTGGCCCGCATCACTACCCTTGCCATGACGCACATGCACTCACCGTCGTTTCATGCACTCCTCAATCTCCCCCCCCCCCACTTATCTTCCATCCGCACCACTCCACACAGGCTTTGCCCATTCGGCATGCTCACAGTGTACTTACCTGTTTGTCTGGAGGACCGTAGAGTAGCGTGTACTGGGGGAGGACCCCATCCACTAGTTCTCCAACTCCTTCGTGCTGAAGGCAGGGGCCCATTCCCCAGACACCTGAGCCATTGTCTCTTCCAGACTGAGGTCACAGCAGCGCTTGCAGTGTAGGTCCTCTCCTGTCGAAGATCAGGTATCAAGTGAGTGAACAGAGAGAAAATGGCGGTGGCGTCGGCGGCTGTGCGAACCGTCACCGCCGGCGTACATCCTCATTGGCTCCTCAGACCCATAGGGTCCAATGTTAACCAATGCAGGATTGCGCCGCGGTCTTCGAGCGCCTACCGCGACGGTGTACAACGCCAGATCAGGCAGACGCCATTTCAGGGTGCCACATGGCATTAATTTTAAATGCGTCACACATATCTAGGCCTTGCATTCACACTAATACAGGCACATAGCGGTTTGAAAAAAATGAGGAATAAAGTTGTGTTTACGTACCTCAGTTTTGGGTGACTTTCTGCTCGCTGTTCTCCTCCATACAGCACGTCCACTGGGGCAGGTGAGGAGGTGGCGGCATCCTCCGGTGTACAGACCGCTGGTGGACCTGTCGACAATGGAGGAGCGACATGTAATTGTAACCTACAGACTTGATCGTGCCACAATCCTGGAACTGTGTGCCCAGTTGGAGCCAGACCTGATGTCAGCTATCCGCCATCGCACAGGAATCCCCCCTCTATTGCAGGTGCTGTCAGTTCTCCATTTCCTGGCAAGTGGGTCTTTTCAAACTACAGTGGCCATAGCATCAGAGATGTCCCAGCCTATGTTCTTCAACGTGTTGTCCAGAGTGTTGTCTGCCCTGCTGAAACACATGTGCAGCTACATCGTTTTTCCTCAGGTGGAGGATTTGCCAACAGTGAAAGGGGACCTCTATGCCCTGGGACATATCTACAACATCATAGGTGCCATTGATGGGACACGTGTGGCCTTGGTACCCCCCACAGGAGTGAACAGGTGTACAGAAACCGGAAGAGTTACCATTCAATGAATGTGCAGATGGTGTGTTTGGCCGACCAGTACATCTCCCATGTGAATGCCAAGTTTCCTGGCTCAGTGCATGACGCTTACATTTTGAGGAATAGCAGCATCCCTTATGTGATGGGGCAACTCCAAAGGCACCGTGTGTGGCTATTAGGTGAGGACATGGAGCCTATACAGTGTGACTAGTTGTCTGGGTCTGGGATGTCCCTAGGAGTTAGTGTGTGTCTAACAGATTTCCCTCGACATTTGCAGGTGACTCTGGCTACCCCAACCTGTCATGGCTACTGACCCCAGTGAGGAATACCATGACAAGGGCAGAGGAACGCTACAATGAGGCCCATGGGCAAACTAGGAGGGTTATAGAGAGGACCTTCGGCCTCCTGAAGGCCAGGTTCAGGTGTCTCCACATGACAGGTGGTTCCCTATTCTACTCACCAAAAAAGGTGTGCCAGATCATCGTGGCCTGCTGTATGCTTCATAACTTGGCTTTGCGACGACAGGTGCCTTTTCTGCAGGAGGATGGTCCAGATGGAGGTGTTGTGGCAGCTGTGGAGCCTGTGGACAGTGAAGAAGAGGAAGCAGAAGAAGAGGACATCGACAACAGAACCACAGTGATTCATCAATACTTCCAGTGAGACACAGGTAAGAAGACATCACTGCCTGCTACATCTGAGATGATTGTTCGACCTCTCATCTGTCTGTCACTTTCACCCAGTGTATGGACTCTGAGTTGTCCCTTTCCCTTTCAGTTTCACAGATGTGGGTCCCACTGTGTGACATCTGCTTTGTTTCCGCATGGACTAGAGCTGTGTGACACAGGTATGTTGACAGTACAATGGATATAGCATTTTAACACATTTTCGAAAGCACAGACTGACTCCAGATTGTTTTGTGCTTTAACGGTGTTTATTTAAGTGCTAAATATTGGAGGGTGTTGTAAAATGGTCAGGTGTGATGGTGGAGGAATGTCCATGGCAGAGTTCAGTCTATTAGTCTCACAGGTGCATTGTCCAAAGGGGTATGGGAAGTGGAGCTGGGGCAGTTGATGGATGGACAGGGTGACAAAGTGGGACAGAATAATGACAATCAGGGTGGTCCTATTTCTTGGCAGGGGTCTTGGCATTGTTCTCTGCCTTTGTCCTGGATCTCATGGACCGCTTGTGTGGTGGTTCTCCATCTGCAGGGGGTGAGGTGCTGGTGTCGTGATCCTGTGGCGGTGCCTCCTGTCCACTGGCGCCGGCGGAGGTGGTGGGCAGTTCATCGTCCTGGCTAGTGTCAGGGGCCCCTTGTTGTGCCACAGTGTCCCTCCTGGTGTTGACGAGTTCCTTCAGCACCCCAACAATGGTGCCCAGGGTGGTGTTGATGGATTTGAGTTCCTCCCTGAACCACAAATACTGTTCCTCCTGCAGCCGCTGGGTCTCCTGAAACTTGGCCAGTACCGTTGCTATCGTCTCCTGTGAATGGTGGTAGGCTCCCAGGATGTTGGAGAGGGCCTCGTGGAGAGTGGGTTCCCTGGGCCTGTCCTCCCCCTGTCTCACAGCAGCCCGCCCAGTTCCCCTGTGTTCGTGGGCCTCTATCTCCTGAACCGTGTGCTCACTACCACTGCCCCCAGGTCCCTGGTGTTGTTGGGGTGGTGGGTTTGCCTGGGTTCCCTGTAGTGGTGGACACACTGCTGCTTGACGTGTCCTGGGGACAGAGGTATGGGCCCTCTGGGTGGGTGCTGTGCTGGTGTTTCCAGAGGGGGGAGGCTCTGTTGTGGCTTGTGCCAGTGTGAGGGGAACCGACTGTCACGAGGTCCCAGATGGGCCGGGGTGGTCATCTAGATCCAGTTGGACAGAGCTGCTGTCATCACTGTGGGCCTCTTCTATGGGTGGAGTGGACATGTCTGGAACCTCCTGTCTGGTGACGTTGGGTAGGGGTCCTTCAGGGGTGTAAAGGCATGATTATTGCATCTGTGTGTGCCATGGTGTGCAATGGGTGGGTGACCCTGTAACCCAGTGCTTGCATTCTTGTGTGGGACCTTGTGTGATAATTGTTTAGGGGTGTGTGTGGGTATGTGCAGTGGCCATGCATTGGTGATGGGTGTCCATGCTTTGGTGTTGCATGCAGGGCTTGGTGTTGGGATGAGTGGGTTGTGATAGTGGGACATATGTGAGGAGTTGGAGTGATGGGGGTGAGGGCGGGGGTATGTGATAGCATGCAGGTAGGGTGGGGGATGTAATAGTTAAGATTTTACTTACCAGTGTCCATTCCTCCAGCTACTCCTGCGAGGCCCTCAGGATGCAGTATAGCCAAGACCTGCTCCTCCCATGTTGTTAGTTGTGGGGGAGGAGGTGGGGGTCCGCCACCAGTCCTCTGAACTGCAATGTGGTGTCTTGAGACCACGGAACGCACCTTCCCCCGTAGGTAGTTCCACCTCTTCCTGATGTCATCCCGTGTTCTTGGGTGCTGTCCCACTGTGTTGACCCTGTCCACGATTCTGCGCCATAGCTCCATCTTCCGAGCTATGGTGGTGTGCTGCACCTGTGATCTGAATAGCTGTGGCTCTACCCGGATGATTTCCTCCACCATGACCCTGAGCTCCTCCTCAGAGAAACTGGGGTGTCTTTGCGGTGCCATGGGGTGGTGTGGGTGATGTGTGGGGTGGTGTGTGTTGTGATGTTTGGGGTTGTGTGGTGTTTTGTGCGTGTATGTTGTGTGAGTGATGGTGTTGAGTGCCTGTGGATGCTAGTTTGTAGATGGTGGTGTCTCTCTCTGGCCTTCAGTCTCAATTGTGGTCGTAAGGGTTTGTGGGTGATGTGGGTGTGTGTTTTATATTCTATTGGATGTGTGGGAGTGGTGTG
The DNA here is from genome assembly GCF_031143425.1 of Pleurodeles waltl. NCBI lineage: Eukaryota > Metazoa > Chordata > Amphibia > Caudata > Salamandridae > Pleurodeles > Pleurodeles waltl. The sequence goes on along the minus strand of NC_090446.1, from coordinate 1,324,446,198 downwards.
TGTATGTTTCTCAGGTTTGTGTATTTCGATTTGTCCAATGTGGTAGTGTTTTGTAAATGTGTGTGTATTTTGAGCGCAGCGGTGTGTACCGCCAATGGAATACCGCGGATGAATGACCGCCCCATGGATTCATGGGTCGTGATAGTGTGGGCGTATTCCTGTTGGCGTGACAGTGTCGGTTTTGTTATGGCCAGTTTTTCACTGACCTTTGGTGTGGCGCACTTGTGTGGGTGTCTAAATTTTGGCAGATTCCGAGCTGTGGGTCATAATAGCTGTGGAGGAATTCCGCGGCCGCGGCGGTTTATTGGCCGTCTTCTGCACGGCGGTAAGCGGCATTTATTGCCAATGTTGTGGCAGTTGGCACTAGGTAGTTATAGTTAGGACCTATTTCTATGGAAAAAAATGTTTTTAGTTTTCATTTTGCTAATGTCTTTGGCGCGGTATGATGAATCATCACAAAAATTTCAAAGAGAATGCAACGCTCACTTCAACATCTGTCTGGAAAGGTTTGGGGTGATCTGTCAAGCGGGGTCAAGAAAAAAGGAGGTCCCAACACAAATTATCCCCTATGCCTATTTCCATAGGGATTTTGAAAAAGAAATAGCACCCAAACCACAGGACGGAATTATACCAAGTTTGGCAGAAAGGTAGCTCTTGGTCCAGAAAGAGACCTTTTTGTTATGTGGTGTAAATCCATTCGGTAGTTTTTGAGAAATGAAGAAAATCCAAATTTGTTCATACATATGTATGCAAAGGCTCCGCTAACTCTCCCGATCTTGTCCTGAGATCTGATTGGCTGCCAACACTTCAACAAGGAAGTGTTGGCAGCCATGTTGGAACTCAGCTTCAGCGCCCTTGCCATGCACCGCTAAATATTCCACAAATTACAGCACTCATTACATCTTTGATAACATCATTAATAATATCAATGTAATATTTTCAGTAACATTTTAGACAAAAAACTGTGCATGACAGGGGCGTGAGTTATAGTTACCTTAGGGCACGAGTTATAGTTACTTGAGGTAACTCTAACTACAACTGGTGAATTTCTATGGGTTTGTACGTTTAAAATGTGAGCCTAACTATAACGTCCTTATAACCTTTGTTTCTTTAATTGAATTTCTATGTTTTTTTTTAATTCTATTTCCTAACTATAATGCCCCATGACCTTTGGTTTTTCAGTGAATTTCAGTTTAAAAAAAAAATGTATAGTAATTTTCATTCCTATATATTAATCCAACCACCCCTGCACATGGCCTTCGGCCTTGCGATGCAGTGCTTGGCCACAGAGCCTGGCCTCTGACCAGGCCTTGAGACCAACCCTCTTTAAGCACCCAACCTTGCGCTATGCACGGCGTTCACCCGTGCACAGGGAAGGTTGTCTGCAAGACCTGGCCTGGAGCCAGACCCAGTGGCCAACACCCCCCACAACCACCCAACCCAATACTGTGCACGGCCTCTTTGGGTGTGAGAATAGGTGTGAGAGGATGTATCAAGAGGGGAAAGTGACTGTCACATTGCCTGTCTGGGTGTGAGGGTGTCTTGATCAGTATTTTAGTGGGTGCGTCAGTGTGTGCGCAGGTCTGTGAGTGGGTGCATGAGGGTGTCAGTGGGTCTGTGAGTGGGTGTGTGACAACCTGAGTGGGTCTGTGAGTGGGTGCGTAGCTGTCTGAGCGGGTCTGTGAATGGATGTGTGAGAGTCTGACTGGTGCTGTGAGTGGGTGTTTAAGTGTCTGAGTAGGTCTGTGAGTGGGTACGTAACTGTCTGAGGGGATCTGTGAGTGGGTGCGTAAGTGGCTGAGTGGATGTGTGAGTGGGAGAAAGATTGAAAGACATATAGAGAGAGCAAGAGAAAGAGAGTGAGAGTTTTTTGGTCTTTGATATATGAGATACATAGAATAAGATATATCTGGACAACTTAAAAAGAAAAATGTATTTCTAATTTTAAAAGAGTAATGTTACCTTTCAGTATGAACCTTGAAGATTTGTTGTAAAAAAAAATAAAAAAAAGAGGGAAAGAGCCTGGCTGGACTTGAACCCCCAACGCTCAGTATGAAGGTCTGTGACCTTCATACTGACCTATTCATTTGTTTTTGAAATCATTTTTGTAGCCCTTTAAGGGCTTTCAGGGGCTGTGGGGGAGCCCTCAAGGGCACCCCCATGGCCCCTATATATTTATTTATTTTTTTTAATTTAATTTTGCACATTGTCCTATACATGTTGTCTGGGACCCCTGGGGAAGCCTTAAGGCTTTCCTTGTGGTGTCATTACTTCAGCAAGCATGGATATGCTTTAACAGCAGCCCCATGCTTGCTGAGGCATTTAATCTCTGTTCCCTGCATGCATGTAAGGGACAGAAATGAAAGCTTCTGTTTTTGACAGAGGGGACCTGTTTGACAGGTCCAGCTGTCAAAAACTGAAGTGTTTGCTGTGACTTGGCTGCAGCAACAAACATGCAGCCAAGCCACAGCAAACAGCTATGTCCTGGCGGTGGGCACTCTGGGACATAGCAGGAGCCAGCCCAGGGAGGTGGGGGTCCCCAGGGCCACCTGTGACTCCATGAGGGAGGCCGCACAGCCCCCCTCCAACAAACATAGCCCCAGGGAGGTAGTGATCCTTGGGACTAAGGGGGTCCGAAATGGACCCCTTCACAATTTTTTTATCTAAGCCCAAGGGAGGTGGTGCTCCATGGGGCAGCTGGGCACCACACAGCCCCTGCACTAGATACTAGTGAAAACCTGGGGAGGTGGTGGTCTCCTGGGTGGGGGGAGGGTCCAGGCACCTCGGCTATTTATTTTATATAGCCCTGGGGTGGTGGTGATCCCCTGGTCACCCCTGCTTAATAAGTAATCGAAGCCCCATGGAGGTTGTGGTTCCCAGGGCTGAGGGAGGGGACGACGGGCCTCCCCCATGCCAATAAATAATTTCACCCAAGGGAGATTGTGATCCCTGGGGCAGCAAGTGGGGGGCCAGGAGGCCCCCGCACTCAAAAAATTATTGCCCATGTGACTTGGCCCACCCAGGAGCCCATGCGTCTGGTTTTTAAACATTTTCATTGACTCTGTGGATCCACTGTGCATCCGTGCATAAATTTAAAAAAATGGCTTCAGCCTTGCATGGGGTCCCTTGGGACCCCACCAAAGCTAAGGGGTCAGGGTGTTCGTACCCTAGCCTATTTTCTTTATTTTTTACTTTTTTCCTGGGACTCGACTGAAGCCGAGTCCCAACATGGCTGACAACACTTCAACGGCTTCCTTGTTGAAATGTTGTCAGCCAATCAGATCTCAGCACAAGATTGGGAGGGTTTGCGAATCCTTCACGTCCCAAGATATAAAAAATTTCCCACAAATTACTTAACGGAACTACATCAAAATGAAAAAGGATTTCCTTCTGGACCAGGACCTACCTTTCTGCCCAATTTAGTATAATTCTGTCCAAAAGTTCCATCACTATCGCTGTTCAAAATCCCTATGGAAAAGTGAATGGGGAAAACGTGTTTTGCGACCCCCTTTTTTCTCTGCCCCCTGGAATGGATCACCTCAGAACTTTCCTGACAGCAGCTGACATGATTATCACATTTAAAAAAAATATTTTGTGAAGATTCGTCAAGCCCGCCAAAGAATTGCCAATTTATTTAGAAACTGGGTCCTAACTATGACTACCTTGTGGCGACCGCCAATAAGTAAAATATATATATATTATTTTAAGGACATATCTGTCTAAGCCAGAGAGATATGAAACAAAAAAGGAAATACCCTATAGAGATTGTGAAAAAGGCCAAAGAAAGAATGGCACTAAGCTATTGGAAACACAGTTAATACAAAAACTAATAACAGACCTGATTTTATATATAAATGTTCAATGAATAGCCAAAGTGCACAGAAGTCCTACTACAACACTAGCTATTGCTACAAATTAAACCTCATTTCAAAAACATTCACAAGGAACAGCCATCGCTTGCATAAAAGTGCACAGTAAACATCACAAACATACTAACAAGAGAAAAGTTAATAATGGCAAGTATGACAGTTTTCTTTGTCACAACTGCTCTAATTGTAGCAGAATAATCCCATTTAAAGAAGTTACTCTTCCCCACAGTAATAAGAAAAAATAGATTAGAAAATCAGTGTTTAACTTGGCCCTTTCTATAGGCCATCCCCAAACATTTTGCCTTCAACCTCCTGTTTTCTGCACCCCTTTTTGTTGGCTTTTAAGACTCTATGGGCCAGATGTAGAAAGCATTTTGCATTGTGCAAACTGCGAAAATCGCAGTTTGCGCCATGCAAAATGCTGTTTGCGATGCACATTCACAATTTGCGAGTCGGTACCGACTCGCAAATTGTGAATGCGACTTCCAAATAGGAAGGGGTGTTCCCTTCCTATTTGCGACTCGCATCGCTATGCTAAATTGCTTTGTGACCGCGAACTCGGTCGCAAAGCAATTCGCAGTTACCACCAGTGTCACATTGGTGGTAACCCATTCGCAAAAGGGAATGGGTCCCCATGGGACCCCTTCCCCTTTGTGAATGTTGCCAAAAAGGGTTTTTCAGAGCAGGCAGTGGTCCAACGGACCACTGCCTGCTCTGAAAAACCGAAACCAAATAGTTTCGTAATTTTTTTTCTTTTGCAACTCGTTTTCCTTTAAGGAAAACGGGCTGCAAAATAAATAAAAAAACACTGCTTTATTTAAAAAGCAGTCACAGACATGGAGGTCTGCTGTCTTCAGCAGGCCACCATCTCTGTGAGTGTAGGTACTCGCTATGAGGTCGCAAAATGCGGTGGGTCTTTGCGACCCCATAGCGACTCGCAGAAGGTGTCTGAGACACCATTCTGCATATGGTTTTGCGACTCGGAAATTGCGAGTCGCTCTGAGTCGCAATTTCCGAGTCGCAAAATCTACTTTTGCTACATCTGGCCCTATGTACTTTACCACTACTAGCCAGCGCTAATAAGCTTGAGTTCTGTCCTTTAAACATAATGAAATTGGGTTTAATTTACTTGTAAGTCCATAGGAAAGTGGTACTACAAAAACCAAGGGCCTGTAAGTTAAATGTTTTGAGTGCGCCTGCAGAACTGATTGTGCAACCCACTTGTGTAGCACTTTACACATGTCTCAGGCCTGTGTGTGCTCTTCTGTGTGTAAACTGCCATTCCGACCTGGCAACATAAACTTTTCAAGGCCTAAACCTTCCTTTTTATTGGATATAAGATGCCCATAGGGAAGGCCCTAAACAGCACAGAGGGCAGGATACATTGTATTTAAAAAGTAGGACTTGTAATTTGAACTTTTACATGTCCTGGTAGTGAAAACCTCTTACATTTGCTTTTCACAACTGCAAGCCTACCTCCCACATAGAATAACATGGAATTAATGTATTACATTTAATAAGTGTTAACTTTCAATTGGGAGCAGGCAGGACTGTAGAGTTTGCTGTCTAAATTACTGTAATTCAAAACCCTCTTTAATGGTCAAGTTGAGTAATGTCACAGTTCTGAAAATGTCAATTTTAGAAGGTTGTAAATTACTGGTTCCACCCACTTGGTGCCTGCAGCCTATTTACCAGGTAATATGACTATTTATAGCTGGCAGTTGTTCTTTTTATATTGCTCCCAGACAGTGAAAGAAAGGGCCATATGTGCTGACAGGATGGGCCATATCTGATTTGATGAGGGGAGGAAGCTGTCACCTACCACACTTGCACCTCTCAAAAGACTCAGATGGATTACTGTGCTGCTCTGCAAGAAGGACAGCTACTCTCTTGCCTTACTGCCCTGCTGCCCTGTTACCTGAGTGAAGGACTGGCCCTGCAACTCGAACCCAGGCCCAACAGAGTGACTCCAAGAGCCAGATTGATGTCCTCCTGATCAGAGCCTCAGGGACAGAACAGGCTCAAACAACCTTAAGCCCAGCACCTGAACTCTGCCAACTGTGGTGCCACTCTAGTGCTACCCTAGTCCTGGACTCTTGGAAGTGGGCCTAAAGGTGCCCTGGCAGCCCAGCTGTGCTCCTGTGGGCAGAACCAATGCAACCTGACACATCTCCCTGCAGCTCTTCTTCAACATTGTTGCTGTGCGATGCATTCCTGATGCAGCACTTCGCACCACAGCCCTCAGTCTCCTCAGAATCTCTGCTGCATGACGCAGGCCTTCACATGGCAAGCCTCTCATAAACACCATTCTCAATGACAATGCAGGACTCTGCATCACAGCCTCACATCTTCTTTGGAACTGCTGGTGAGTGGTGCAACTTTAATGTAGGACTTTGCATCACAAGCCCCTCCTCTACGGCATCCTTGATGATGATGCATAACCTCGCAGTACAAGCTAGCAGCTCCCCAGACCCGCCGCTGCACAACACATTCTCGATGTGTGATCTTACAATGCTCCTCAACCAGGATTTAAGGTACTTTGCACAGCTGGTCTAACCGGCTCCCTGTATCTAGCCCGCTCTTGATCGAAGTCAGCAAGAACTTGTGACTTTGCCACGGTCCAGTGAGACCAGCTAAGCACAGTTGTCGCATTGTGCTTTTAGGCACTATTTTTACTTGGTCTTCAAAATTGCATGAATCTGGTAATACTGATTGAATTTTTGTTTAATAAATTTCACTGTGTTTTTCTAAATCAGTGTGTTTTTGCTCATTACTGTTTGAAGTGCTGCATAAATAATTTATACATTGCCTTTAAGTTAAGGCTGACTGATTTGTTCCAATCTACCAGACGTTTAAGCATAGGTTAATTTGGGGTTTGCTTGTGACTTCACTCTGACAGAAAATGTGGCTATTGCTTGGTACGGTTTCACCCCCCTCAACCAATAACCCAAATTTTCAACAGTGAGCCCCCTATAATGCACCAAATTGTGTTGGTATGCCCATTGCAGACTAGCATATGCTGGCTAGATTGAACACAAAATAAAGCTTTGCCTCAATGAGTACAATGAGTGCAACATCCACACGAAACAGTGGAGAACATACCTGCGTTAAATTTGAGGAAAGAACTATTGCAAAAATGGCTAAATGGATCAAAAAATTAGACAACATAAGGACCTCAGTGAAAGAATGGAACTCTTGCATTTTCTCTGAATCTCAGCAGGTAGCAATGAGTCTCTTCTTTTCGTTTTCCAGTGTAAGAAATGTACTTGAAAAACCTGCTTTTAGGAATTATTTCTGTGGTAGTTTCTCTGTATGCACAATATTGACATTCACAAACATGAATGTCACACATCCATGTGTTTGCTGATGTGTGCTGTAAGAGACCAGCACAGACCCAGAATGCACACACCTAGATCATCTTTGGTTGTTTTATAGGACAATAAAACAGTGTAGTTAACTGGAGGAAATGTGTTCTCTTCCAGAAACCCTTTTATTACTGTATTCCACTGCTTCAATATGGCATCCTTGTGAAGTAGCTCAATGGTTTATGGACTTGGGCAGTGACCCAGTGAAAGTCATAGGAGTATCTGATATCCCATAATGAACAAATGAATGAATGAGGATATTTGTAGAGTGCAACAGCTGTTCTATTGAGGGCATAACAGTGCTGAGATAGCAGAAGAGGACTAGAGTAGAAGTACAATTAGCCTTGAATAGCCTGGTTTTCAATTATTTTCTTAAGTAGGCTTAAGCAGGGATGGTGGGCAGCTTGAGAGTGTTCCATAGTCTGACCACCAGCAGAAAAAATTATCAGCCACCTTTTTTAGCACAGTGGACATTGGAAATAAACATGCCTATGATGTATTTCGGACCAATTTTATATAAAGCTCGGTGAGTCATTGTCTGAGATTGGCCTCTTCAGTAGTGTGTTTAGTTGAAATCTTGATTGAGATGTATGACGGAGGTCATTGTGTTTGAGACAGTAAAATATGTGACTGTTGACTATTTTTCCAGCATCCTTGAGGCTGGGGAAAGAAGTAATATTGGCCTGAAATCAGTCAAGGTGGTTGGGTCTGCAGATGGTTTCTTCAGCAGCGGGTCTACTGAGCTGTGCTTCCAGCTTAGAGGGATATGACTGCTGTAAGAGACTGGTTGAACAGAGGGTTCAACAAAGAATTGATAACCTGACTGGCCATACTCAGGAAGCAGGAAGGACAAAGATCCACCAAAAGCCTGATTTACAGTTAAAAAACGTATGCTCTGAATCTGCTAAAGAGGAGATGTTGAACTGGGAGATTGGTGAGCAGTAAAGTGGAGGAAAAAGATGTCTCTATTGGAATGGAAATGTCAGATGTGTTAGCCAAATCTTGGTGAATTATAGCTATTTAATTATGAAAGAATAGTTAGAGATTCTTACGTAGGACAGATGAAGGTGTGATGGCTGGGTTGCACAGGAATTGTGCGAGGAACAATTTAATAATTTAAAAAATATCTCTGAGGCATTTGCGAAGACATTGAGTTTTTGGGAGACAATTAGGTCTGTGCCTTTCTTATCAATTTGTGGTGAGTTTTAATAGCTTATTTGTAAGTGTCTTTATCTGAAGGAAAGTAGCTCCTTCTCCATTTTTATTTGTAGTTTTTTACGTTAGCACTTTTGCACTAGAAAGTGTGGGGGAAATTCCATGGGGCCGATGAAGGATTGATTTTGGGACGGGCAAATAGCATCTTGAGTTTATGTCAAAGCCCAGCTCACCTGAGTCCTTGTTCAGTTCTGATGGAGGTTGAAGACAATCCGACCCCACCCTGAAACTGCTTGTTCCAGCACACTAGTTTTTAAAACAGTGCACTAAGAACAGAAGCTCAAGGGAAGGGGGGAAGTGGATAAAATAAAATAAAGAGACAACAGCGTTCTTGCGTTTCCACTGTTGAAGTGCTGCACAAATCTGCGGCCCTCTCTGACTTCTGTAGAAACTGGTGCCTAATGAAACATAAACAAAGAACAGATAAGTACATCCTATTCCTAACTGGGTTCCTGACTATCCCTTTATTTATTAGAAATTTTCTTCTAAAAGTACCTCTTGGATCCTGGTCTCTAGTTTCCAGGTTTGGAATGTGTTACTGCTCTGGGATGTGCTTTCTATTACTCTAAAGCTTCTAAAACATTAAACAAATACCGTTATCAGAATTACCAATATCAAACATTCATCTTAATATAACTAAAGCCTAAATTGTATGTACTGGATATTCTTTTGGTAAATCTAATTTTACTGTTACCGGGTTTACTATGGCAGTTATACTAAAGGGTCCAATGAAACGTGGTTGCAGCTTTCGGGATCCCTCTATGTTTAGGTTCTTTGTGGAGAGCCATACCTTGTCACCGATTTTATACATTGGGGCCTCAGATCTGTGTTTGTCTGCTTGTCTTTTCATGCTTTCCTTGTACTTTAATAAATGTTTCCTGGCTTTGTCTTGTATGTCACCTAACCTTGTTAGTCTATCCGTTACTGTAGGTAACAGAGAATCTTCTAACAAAATGGGTATAGCTCTTGGATGATACCCCTGCAAGAAATAGAATGGTGAGCAAAGTAGAGCTGAATGCTCAGTATTATTATAAACAAACTCCGCTACAGGGAGAGCTTCCAACCATTCACTAGAATAATCAGCCAATAAACAACGTAGCGTTTGAAGTAAGGTTTGGTTCAGTCGTTCAGTCTGTCGATCTGTCTCTGGGTGGAAAGCAGTGGATAATGCCACATCTATTTTCAGTTTTTTACATAATTTTTTCCAAAATTTAGAGTTGAACTGGCTCCCTCGGTCTGACACCACTTTGCTTGGCAAACCATGTAAACGCACAATTTCCCTTATAAAAATATCGGCAAATTCTGCCGCCTTGGGTAATTTCCGTAATGGTACAAAATGTGCCATTTTAGATAAATATCCACTATAACCAACACTGTTGTGAAAGATTTTACAGGTGGTAAACCTACAATAAAGTCTACGCTCACAGTGTGCCAAGGTTGCTTGGGTGTTGGCATTGGTATTAACAAACCGTCAGGGGCCTTATGAGAAGATTTATGTCTTGCACAAATTGGACAGGTAGTGACAAATTGCTTAATGTCCTTTCTTATAGTGTCCCACCAAAAGTGTTTTTGCACATTTTCCAGGGTTTTTACCCAACCAGGATGACCTGCCAACGGTGAGGCGTGATGCCAAATTATCACCTGTGTTTGTAATTCAGAGGTGGGCACTAACAGCATGTTGTCGTGATACAATAAACCTCGTTGTATTGTGTTATGGGAATCCTTTAACCAATCCTGAGGTGCTATTTGCATGTGTGCATTATATAGATCTGTGATGAAATCCTTTTGTTGTACTGGTGCCAAAAACTTTTGGGGAGGAATAATGGGTTCTCCTATTTTATCTTGTTTCATGTCTGAAGTATGTCCGTATCTAGAGAACACATCAGATTGAATTTGTTGTGCACCTGGTCTATAGGTTATTACAAAGTCAAATGTGCTAAAAAAAATTAACCAGCGCATCTGACGTGGTGTTAGTGCTTTAAGTGATCCAAAAAACTGTAGGTTCCTATGGTCAGAAAAGATTGTAACTGGGTACTTGGCTGCCATTAAATGGTGCCTCCATTCTGAAAAGGCTACTTTGATAGCTAGTAGTTCCCTTTCAGCCACAGTGTAATTTTGTTCAGCTGGTAATAACTTTTTGGAATAGAAGGCTATAGGATGTAACTGGCCATCTACTGCATCTCGTTGAGAGAGAACGCCTCCTAAAGCTACTTGTGAAGCATCCGCTTCAACAATAAAAGGCAAGTCAGGATCAGGATGTTTCAGAATTGGGGCTGAAGTGAACTTTTGTTTTAGGAGTTGAAAGGCGTGTGCCGCCTCATCAGTCCAAAGAAATCGTTGCCCTTTCCGCAACAAGGTAGTTATTGGGGCCGCAATGTCTGCAAAATGTGCAATAAACCTCCTATAAAAATTGGCGAAACCCAGAAATTTCTGTATATCTTTTACAGAGGATGGTTCTGGCCAATCAGCAATAGCACTGATTTTCTTTACATCCATAGTTATTCCTTGAGGTGACAGGCAGTATCCTAAAAAGTCCACCTTGCTGACATTAAAAGTACACTTTTCTAACTTAGCAAAAAGATTATTTTCTTTTAACTTTGATAATACTGCATGAACATGTTGGGTATGTTCTTCTGAGTTCTTAGAGTAAATGAGGATGTCGTCTATGTATACTATGACACAAATGTCCAGGAATTCGTGTAGGACCTCATTTATAAAGAACTGAAAGGCCGCAGGGGCATTACATAACCCAAAGGGCATTACTGTGTACTCAAATAAACCAAACTTTGTCTTGAAAGCTGTCTTCCACTCATCCCCCTCTTTTACTTGGACCAGGTGGTAAGCTCCCCGCAGATCTAGTTTAGTGTATACAGTAGAATGTCTTAATTGATCCAACAACACAGGTATTAGAGGAAGAGGATATTTATTCTTTATAGTAGCCTTATTTAGTCCTCTATAATCGATACACGCGCGCAGGGATTTATCCGGCTTCGGGATAAAAAAGAGTGGAGATGACACCGGAGATGTGGAATGACGGATGAACCCGGACTGTAGTAGGTCATCTAGGTAGGTTCTTAAGTATTTGGTTTCTTCGTCAGTCAAAGCATATACTCTGTTATTAGGTAAAGGGGCCCCTGGGATAAGATCTATACGACAGTCATAAGACCTATGTGGGGGCAGCACACTAGCCTTTACTGGATCAAAGACGTCTTTAAAGTCAGAATATTCAGGAGGGAGACTTGGTTCATCTTGTATAACACTAGCACAGTGTAATACTGTGCTCTGTTCTGTACCTGCTTCTTGATAGCAATTGGTTCTACAGAAAGAGGAATTCAAAGTAACATTTCTATTCACCCAATCAATTTTTGGGTTATGAGTTGTTAACCAGGGTACCCCGAGAATCAAACCAAAATTAGGAGTATCTATCAGATCAAAGCTAATCACCTCTGTGTGCCCGTTCTGACAGACCATAACAAGTGGACTTGTTTGTTTTGTGATTAATCAAGAGGTCAATTCTGACCCATCCACTGCACATACTGGTTCTGGACAAGGCTTTAGGCACATAGGAAGTCCTAAGTTTTCAGCTAACTTATTATCCACAAAATTTCCTATCGCGCCTGAGTCCAGTAGGACAGGGAGAGAATGCCTCACTTGGGTAGTAACAATTAAAACAACCTGAATTATGAAATGTCTAGCTATGTGCGGTACCATGAAGGCTGCAGCATTAGAGGTTTGATTAAGATGTTTTCTCGAACAAGTAACCTCTCCCCTTGTCGAGCTTAATCGTTTCCCGATTCAGTTGAGGAGGTGGAGGAAACAGCACCCTTTCGTGGATTTTTAGGCTTTACTGGACATTCTCTGGCAAAGTGACCTGCCCTTCCACAATATAAACATAATTGAAGTTTTCTCCTTCTTTCTTTTTCCTCTGATGTGAGTGAACCTCTGAGTGTCCCTATTTGCATAGGCTCAGGTTCAGGGAGTTTATTATCTGGGTCTTTCTTGTCGTGTCTAATAAAAGTTAACCGTGATTCCAGTTTGTATTTATCTCCCTTTCTTTCTCCTAGTCTATGTTCTAATTTCACAACTAAATCTACAAAGTCCGAATAGTCTTCTGGCAAATCAACGATATGAGCCAGCGCGACTTTTAACTCGTCTCTCAAACCTTTATAGAAAAGGGAGACACGCTTTTCTTCTGGCCAGTGTGTCTCTGTGAGTAAACGATTAAAACTAGTGAGATAGGTCAATAAATCCTTGTTACCTTGTTTAAGATTTAAAAGCTCATTATCACTTGCCTGCATGAAAGTGTGTTTTGCAAAAAGGCTGGTCATGGTACATTTAAATTGATTCCAATTATGGAGGATGGGATCATCTCTCTCCACGAAAGGAATTGACCAATTGGCTGCTGTGCCACCCAAATAAGACAAGACGAATGCCACTTTCGTAGCATCAGTAGGGAACTGTTGTGGCTTACAAACGAAGTGTAATTGACATTGATTGATAAAAACATGGAATTTGTTACTATCTCCATGAAAACGTTCAGGTGCTGCTAAGGGCACAGCATTAGGAACATTAACAGTGACCTCAACTGGGGGAGGCAAAGTTGTATGTTTTGATGGCGCCCCTGTCTCTGAGGAGGTTTTAAACAAAGGCGTAAAAGCTGTGTTCCACTGAGATACCCTAAATTTATATCTGCTTAAATCCTGTTTTAAAGAGGTATTCTCCATCTTTAATCTCTCTATTTCCTCTTGCATATGTTGCAAGATGCCAGACACTGATTCATTATGAGCCAAGCCCTCATTTAGGGCCTGCGCCATATCCGTGACGTCAATGCCCTCTATTTCTTCCCCGATATTCATCGTCCACCAGAACTGAATTTTTTTATTTTTTTATTTAAGGCTTGTGCTTCTGTCAAAGCCCAGCTCACCTGAGTCCTTGTTCAGTTCTGATGGAGGTTGAAGACAATCCGACCCCACCCTGAAACTGCTTGTTCCAGCACACTAGTTTTTAAAACAGTGCACTAAGAACAGAAGCTCAAGGGAAGGGGGGAAGTGGATAAAATAAAATAAAGAGACAACAGCGTTCTTGCGTTTCCACTGTTGAAGTGCTGCACAAATCTGCGGCCCTCTCTGACTTCTGTAGAAACTGGTGCCTAATGAAACATAAACAAAGAACAGATAAGTACATCCTATTCCTAACTGGGTTCCTGACTATCCCTTTATTTATTAGAAATTTTCTTCTAAAAGTACCTCTTGGATCCTGGTCTCTAGTTTCCAGGTTTGGAATGTGTTACTGCTCTGGGATGTGCTTTCTATTACTCTAAAGCTTCTAAAACATTAAACAAATACCGTTATCAGAATTACCAATATCAAACATTCATCTTAATATAACTAAAGCCTAAATTGCCAATAGCAGACTCACTTTTCCCATATTTCCAGAATCTTTTATAAAACAAATACTGTACTTTTACGTCAAAATACAGCATGTAATTTGTGCAAGTCCTTGATTTACTGTTTGCCTTGCTGTTAATGGTTTCCACGGTTCGATTCTTAAAAGTTCCATAAAAAAATGTTTGCTTCACAAAGTTCCGCAAAGTATTCTTGTAACAAAGAGTTTGAATCACAATGTTCGTGGAAGGTATCTTGTTTCAAATTGTCTATACACGAATCCAGAAATTGTTGTCAACGTTCTTTCAGGTAATAAAAGTTTTGCACTTACTTGTTGCTGGCAAGAGATACTGATCAGTCTAACCTTGTCTTCTTTCTCTTTTGCAGGTTGCTTGTAGGAGAGAGGCTGAGGCAAGGAGGAACCGGAAACCGGAAGAAGGAAGAGCCAGCAGCTGCGCCCATTGAAGCCAATGAAAGTCTGTAGAGAGCAGGAGTGCCAGCGCCGAGGGATCTGTCCTCAGGTAAGCGGGAGGTAGACGAGCACAAGCACTGGGTGAGGCTCGGGGGCTGCCTTTTATAGACAGGGCTGGGTGTGGTCCTCACATGCTGCACATGTTCTTGAAAGGTGTGCAGAGCTGGGTGTGGTTTGAAGAGCTGGGTGTGGTCCCCACATGCTGCACATGTTCTTGAAAGGTGTGCAGAGTTTCAGTTATTATGCAAATGAGTTAAATTAACACATGGCCTAGAGAGGAGTGTTTTAAAGAAGCCTTGGTAAAAGCAAGGCCCAATGTGTAAACAAAACAGCACATTAAACAACATACACAGAAGCCTAGGGGGGGGGGGGAAGGTGAGATAACAAGAAAGGCTTTCAATAGTAAGTTTAAAAGGGAGCTATTACAGAACCCACTAGTGCAGTGAGAGGGGACATGCTCTTTGCTGTGCACAAACCCTAACAGTTTAACTGCCATTGAGGGATGGTTGTGAGAAAAATAATACTTATATGAGATAGTCAGCATCAGTCTTACCCCAGAAGCCTATAGGTTTTGATTGCAGAAGGGGAAGAGTTGCACCAAGGGCCCTGTGTAAATTTGATAGAATCAGTAAATGATCTGACCAAGTGAATGGTAAGAGGAGAGGGGGGCGGGGGCAAAACCTGAATAGTCGATACATTGGAGAAAATCAGAGCAATTATTAAGGATTAGATACCAAGCTGCCCAGATTCACAAAGATTTTGCGCTGGACTTACATCATGTCAAACGAGCATTCCATTGCTGGTATGTTCCCAAGCAACCATCCATGGTTTTGAAACAAAATTCAGTGCGCTAGCCTGTATCTTCATACAGCAAAGATCAAACAACTTCGGAGGACTGCCACAGCCAAACTCCAGCCTGCCTATCTGTGAAACCTGGCCTAATCTTTGTCACATGCCGATCACCACCTACAACATTCTCCGTGCTCCATGCAACCTTCTCCCATGCGAACTGGACTCTTGGCACAAAATTATGAGAAGGTAAAATTTCTTCGGGATTAATATGGGACTGATTCTGGCCCATGCTCCATCGCAATCGGCCTGAATTTTTTACTTTGATCGGGTCCAGTACAACCAGATGGCCTAGGTTGGTGCTTTCTGTGTTTACACTCTATTTTAGAGTTTATTCTTTTAAAATTCATAACTCTGGTTCTATTGGATGTTTGTCATTTTGGTCTTGTTTTATTCATGGTATTCATTAAATTAAGTTCTATTTTTCTCACTTGGTGTGGGATTTTTTGTGTGGTGTTTTTACTGTGTGTTTCAATGAATGAATGAATCAATCAGAATTTATAAAGTGCACTACTCACCCATAAGGGTCTCAAGGCACTGTGTATTTGTGTTGCACAAATACTTTACACATTGCCTCTAAGTTAAGCCTGACTGCTCTGTGCCAAGCTACTGGGGGAGTTGAGTACGTGTTCATTTTAAGTATGCTTGTGTCTTATCCTGACTAGGATCGTGGCTGCTGCCTAACCAGGTCTCACACCCCAGTCAACCAACAACTCAATTTCGAACTCATGTATACAATGCAACAATCACAATGTAAAAATACAATACAATATCTTCTAAATTCAAAAAAAGTGTATTTCTTCAACATCCGTTTCTGTTAGATAGACATTTATTTAAAGTGATTGTTTGTAGAACCATTCACAGCTCTCTCCACCAATGACAATGCCAATAGTGAAGTAAGAGCCAGGTCAGCAGTTATGTACACCCTAAATGTGGCCCTGATTCTTTTAACAGATGAAGCAACATTATAGACTAATAAATTAAACATAAGAAGGGCTTATACAGCATACACAGTGAACTCAAGTATTTAAAAGTTTGCTGAATTGTAATAATAAAAAAGAAGGCTCTATGAAATAGATAGTTGCCTAGGATCACACAATTTGAATAAGCAGGGAAACCCGGATTGATTTGAGGTAATCTGATTTCATATTTTGAAATTCGGCCCCCGGATGGGTATCTCTGTTTCTCTCACTTCTGTACATCAAATGTCATGGTGTTGGGATTTTTCATTCCTGGTTCAGGATGAGAAAAACTGACACAGAGATAGCTGACCCGACTCAGGGTCCCCAGAACTAGCTTGCCAAGATTGCATTTATTCAGGGGATGTCACACCCCAAACAATCTCCTCCCCAGAAGCTAATATGCCTAGGCATGTTTAAAGCTAGAAATTTCATTCGGAATAATAGGAAATAATGAGTTTGAAACTCACTGTAGCACACATAAAGCATATCAATTGTCAGAACCATGGATTGATATGGTGGAGACATTAAGGGGCATATTTATACTCTGTTTGCACCGAATTAGCGTAATCTTTTTTTTAACTCTAATTCGGTGCAGAACTAACTCCATATTTATACTTTGGTGCTAGACCCGTCTAGCTCCAAATTTATGAAGTTTAAGTCATTTTTTGGAAGTGGACACCTACCTTGCCTTAATGAGATGCAAGGTAGGTGTTCCCATGCAAAAAATGACTCTATGGCCTTAACGCCATATTTAGAGGCATATTTATACTCTGGGCATATTTATACTCTGTTTGCACCAAATTAGCATAATTTTTTACTCTAATTCAGTGCAAAACTAACTCCATATTTACACTTTGGTGCTAGACCCGTCTAGCACCAAGGCCCTGATTTATACTTTTTTGTGCCACATTAACATCATTTTTTGTCGCAAAAGTGGCGCAAACTTACAAAATATTGGCCCTTATTTATACTTTTTGCTGCAAAACTGTACTAACTCAGTTTTGCACCAAAACATTTAGCACCGGCTTGCACCATTTCTGTGCACCAGCCGGGCACCATATTTATGGAATGGTGCAAGCCGGTGCAGAGGGTAGGCGAGAGTATAAATAAATGACTTTAGTCGGGTGTGGCTGGCGGTATAGAAGAAGAGAGTTTAGCACCAAAAGATGACTTTAGGCAGGTTAGAGTAAAAGAAAAATTACTCTAACCAGATTAGCGTCATTTTATGGTGCTAAACCTACCATGCCACATGACTCCTGCCTTAGAAAAGGCAGGAGTCATGCCCACCACCCCAATGGTCGGCACAGAGGACAAGGGTCCCCTGGGCATGGCCATTGCATCCTGTGCCACGTATGGGGGCCCTTTTCAGGGCCCCCTATGGCACTTAAAAAAATTAAATGCAATCTTACCTGTACTTACCTGGGATGGGGTCCCCCATCCTCCGCAGTCCCTCTGGTGTGGGTGGGGGTGCCCCTGGGGCCTGGGGAGGGCACCTGTGGGCTTATTCCATGGTGTTCCACCATGGAAATAGGCCCACAGGTCCCCTAACGCCTGCCCTGACCCAGGCTTTAAAAAATGGGGCAAAACAAGCTTTGCACCATTTTTTTTACCCCTCCTCCCTCCCTTGCACCAATTTTGCATGAGAGTATAAATATGGCGTTAAGGCCATAGAGTCATTTTTTGCACGGGAACGCCTACCTTGCATCTCATTAAGGCAATTTAGGTTTCCACTTCCAAAAAATGATTTAACTCCATAAATTTGGCGCAAGATGGGTCTAGCACCAAAGTATAAATATGGAGTTAGTTTTGCACCAAATTAGAGTTAAAAAAAATGAAGCTAATTCAGTACAAACAGAGTATAAATATGCCCCTTAGCGTAAAAAAATAACACTAATCTGGTTATAGTAATTTATTTTGACTCTAACCTGCCTAACGTCATGTTTTTTTTACGCTAGCCTACCCTTTGCACCGGCTTGCACCATTCCATAAATATGGTGCCCAGCTGGTGCTAAAAAATGGTGCAAGCCGGTGCAAAACTTTTTGGTGCAAAGGTGCGTTAGTGCAGTTTTGCACCAAAAAGTATAAATAAGGCCCTAACTGTGTCATTGCTTATATGAATTTGAGGAACGAACGCAATCTATGTAACACATACAAAGTGGAGCAACAACAAGGCGACATTGAGAAGGATTGCAGCAGTTCTTGGTGCACTGTCTCAGCCATAACAGCTAACACAACAGCCATGACGAACATAGCAACAGTTATCACAGTAACAACAACAGCTGCAGTCAAAGCAGCAATCACAGCAGCAACCACAGAAGTACCAACAGCAGGGACCGTAGTAGTGACCACATGTAATACTACACCATGCACCTCTGAAGTGGCGAAAGCTGTGATCACCACAGCGACAACAGCACCAGCCTCTGGTATGACAGCAACCAGAGTTTAACTTGTAAACATAAATAAATCAGTTCAGGATCCTAAAGATTTTTAGGAGCCTACCACTGGTGCTTCTTAATGCTGGTGTTACCGAATGCCAAAGATGACTACTCTTCATTCAATTCAATTTACTTTCTTCCACTTTTGGGGTGACAGGTCAGTTAAGCAGTAAGTGGGCTGTTGTATATTTATGATAACAGGACACAGGTGATGTACCTTTACTTAACAAATGAGTGCATTCAGGATTTTTTTTCTGCCCCATCTAATAACAACAACACACTGCAAACATGGCACCCTGCCAACAAACACTGATACAATCCTAGTAGCAATAGAATTGTCTGCATGAGAGGGGGTGGACGTGATGTAAGGGAGGAGGTATGTCCTTTGTGCCTGGTCTCTGTGAGCAACCACCCCACAGAGTGTACTCTGAGACTGTTGTGGACCTTTGCACAACAGTGAATACTGGTGAGAACCACTGGTGAGCCACTGAACGTTCTCATTCTGTTAGCATGGGTTTCACTGACTATCCCTCAACTGGCAAGCATGCTGGGACTTGTAGTCCTACACTTATCGTAAGAAAATAAATTATAAGCCATCCCCAGCTTTCCCTGTGCTTTTTGTATTAAGATCAGGGTTGGTTGAAAATCACTCCCATGACTTAGAGCATGTTGACAACTATTCCATTATTTGACCAAATACTCTTTTGCCAGACACAGTGGCATGCATAATCTGCAACTAAAATTAGTGCAGCAGGTGTTTCATTTTTGTGGGTTACATTGCTATACACAGCATGTTTTACCTTACTACACCACTGCAAACTGTGACCTGAGGCTGACTGGCAATTGGTTATGTTTTTTTCAGTGATGAAGTAAACAAAAGGCACAGCACAGTGGTTTTTAGGTCACAGCCTACCAGACAACGCAGTGGTCTGGTTTGCTAAAGACATCTTGGGGATTACCATTGGCTTTGTAGTTAGTAACTCACACTTTCTGGCTTTCCATTTGCTGGCTTCATTTCCTTTTACTCTATGTTACTCTGCAACACTGAATTCTTCCTCACTGCACTTTATGCCAATGCACTCTGCGCCAATGCACTTTACTCATTAACTCTCAACTCTATGTCTCTACACTCTATGTCAATCCACTGTATGCCACTCTAATCTACTATGCACCACTTCAGTGTATGCAACTGCACTCTTCACCACTTTACACCATTACACTCTGTCACCCTATGCAACGGCACTCTACCCTGCACCACTCCACTCTATGCCACTTCACTCTACTCTTAAACAATCTACTTTATGACACTGCCATCTACGCCACTCTACTCTTAAGCACTGCACTCTAGTCAATGCACTTTACACAACTACAGTCTGTCACTGCACTCTATGCCCCTGCACCCTACTCTGCATCACGGTACTCTATGCCACTGCTCTCTAAATCACTCTACTCCACTCTACACCACTGCACTCTGACACTCTATTCTGCAACAATGCACTCTCCACCACTCAAATCTACGCCACTCTACTCTGCACTACTCCACTCTATGCCACTGCACTCTGTGGCACTTTACTCTGCTCTCTATTCCACTCAACCCTACTCTGCACTCTATGCCACTACACTCTATGCCACTCAACTCTACTCTGTGCCACTGCCGTCTGCATCACTCAACTCTACAATTCAGTATTGAACGCCTCTGTATTTATTGCCACTGCACTCAATGCCACTGCACTGTATGCCACTATACTCTGTAACACTCTACGCCAATGCACTCTACACCAGTCACTCTACTCCATGCCACTCCAGTATATGCGACTGTACTTGACTTCTCACTATTCCACTCCAATACACAACACTCTTTGCCATTCCACTCACTGACACTCCATGCCATTTTTCTCTACACTACAAACTTTTAGCCATGCTGAACAGCAGCCACGCTGGTGAACAACATGGCTAAAGCAGATTGGCAAAGCGAATAGCTCATTAATAAGCGCAACTTATTGGTTTTGCCAATGCTTGTTAAAACTTCCAAGCTAACAAATTATGCTATAGAGATACTGCTCTATCTATAATCGTGATGGCTATCGTATCAGCAAAATCCGCACCTGGAGCAGTTTGCCAAAGGCGACGTCGTCAACTGTGTGTGTACAGCTATTGTTATGTTTTTTATTCCTCTAACCTTGTCCTAATAAGTTTCCATCGTTGTTGCTTTTTTCTCTCTTCCCTCCGCTCCTGCGCCTTCTTGTCTATATCATAAACCTCCCTCCCACGTTAACTCACTCACTCGCTTTTCCTTCCTTTACCACTCCCAGATACGCCCCCGCACGCTATAAATAGTTCTCACCTTGACCGTCGCTGTGTGCAGGGCTTCTTTTGCTGTGTGGGCTGAAATAGTAATTTTCTGCATGTCCCACCTTCTCAAGTTTCACCCCTTGCGCTGTTTTCAGGCTTCCAAAATAGAAACCGGTATTGATCAACTGCATTAGCACAAATCTTGGGAGACACGGGATGCGCGTAAGAGGGGGTGTGAAAGAGAAAGAGTGGTGTGTGACAGGAAGGGTATTTTGTTAAATAAATTTGTGTGTTAGACTTAAAAGGAGTGTGAGTGAAGAAGAGGGTTAAGAGTGAATGTGAAAGAGAGAAAAAGAGTGAATGAGAGATATACAGAGGTAAAGACTAGAACATCATAGCATTGCCTTGTGTTACCTTGTGTAAGGTAGGCGTTACATGGGTGGTGCATGGACGTTCCTGGGTATCCACCCATGTATTTTGATGCAAACCAGTATTTACAATGAGTTGTAGACAGGGGTTTGCACCAAAATGATGTGACTACCTGAGACTGGCATAATACGGTGGAATATCTTTAGTTCTTCTTGCAATTTCCTCTTTGAATGTGTGCTGCATGGTGCAGCACACATGCAAAGAGGAAAAAGCCTTAATGCCTCATACCTTTAAAGATAGTTTTTGTGCAGGAAAGTACCCCTTCTTGCACAGAAACTATCCTGACCTTAAGGTAATATTGTGCAAGGGTGCATGAATTGGCATTAGTTAGCCCAATTTGCACCAGCGCAAGGAGAGAACTGAATTGCGCCATATCTTTGTGAATGTGGTGCAGTTCTACTGTCTTCCTTTCAAACAACGCAGCAACCTCCCTTGCGGTGCTGCGTTAAATGTTTGTAAATCAGGGCCTCAATATGAACATTCTAGACGAAGTATTATGTAATGCAAGCGAACAATGTGAAATATAATGAATGGGGTAAATAGGAAGTTAGCCCTACCTAAAACCAAGAAGCGATTATACTCAAAAAAGCATAAATAGAAAGTCCTCACAAACCCTTGCCAATTTCCAGCTTTGCAGCATTTCAACCCAGATCCACACTCACAACATGGAGGCCAATGAATCTTGACGATAATATTTTTTGAGGAGGAAGACATTGCAGCTATGTGATTGACTTCCTTGATCAGCTCTTCAGTCATCCTTTAAAAAACTTATTTGTGGAAAGCTCACAGGTCATGGGACAGGTGACACCAAAAGGTGATTGTCATGAGGGCACAAATAAGCACCATGGACATATGAAAAGAACTGTCAAGATGAGAAGAGATATGTGAAAGAGACATAGAACGGGATACAGACTGCAGCTGAAGTCGGAGATTGTCTCCGACCCATTCTCACTGTGCAGTGCTAAGAACAATAATCAAAGCAAGGACCAACATATGTATGATCCCAAACACGTGCCAAATCTTTCAAAACAGCAGACCTGTCAGTGGGAAACAGGACCAAGTGCCATTCACACACGTCAGTGTTAGACTACCTATGCAACAGAAAAAAGAGATTACATTGTATGTCCCAAAATGGGAGGGCCATTTAGTGCCCTTCCTCAGATGGCCCTACTCTGTCAGGATATCAGAGGGACGCTCTATCAACTGAGCCAATGGGGGATCTGTTAAAGGAAAGTTGACGGTCCTCCCAGCCCGGGAAGACTGTCAGTTTCGCAGACAGACTATTCCATCAGATATGCGATGGTGTTTCATGTCCACCAAACTCTAAATAAAGCCCAAAGTCTCAACTAGAGTTGGCTGAACAGCCCATTCACATCTTTGAGCTAGGTAAGTGTGCATGTTACATTTTTTTTCAACCACACACCACAAATAGGTAAAACAAGAAAAATCACAGGTCCAATCATTACAGTTATATGTCTTCTGCACATAATGCCTTTTTCCTCTACCGATGTCTGCCTGTACACACCCAGGTGTGTGCTGCCTCTGAATTTCGTCGATTTGAGTGTGTCACCTTTTTAAGTTGTGCAACGTCTACTGAACTGCATCAGTCTGTACCAAAACAGGATATTTTATCGGTGTCTCTTGTGAAATATATTGTTGCTTATTTGACAAGTCATATCACTTGTCTGATAAATTATTTCTTTCAGCAAACATTTTATTGAAATGATTTAAAGAGTGCAAAATTGTTGCTCAGAGGAGAACAACTTAGGTTATAGGCAAATATTTTCACTACCTTTCTTGACTAAAGTAACAGCTCCTAGAGAATCTGAAAGACAATCTGTGGTTTTAATAATCTCAAGCCATATTTTGCCCTTGGAGGACACATGAACAGCAGTGCCAGATATTAGAGAATTACTGATATGACTATGCACTATAGGCCAGGACCACAGCTTTAACTGTGCTAGATTTGTAATTTGATATTGTAGACCAGTGGTTCCCAACCTTTTGACTTCTGTGGATCCCCACTTTATCATTAATGGAGCCCAGGGACCCCCACTGAGTCATCATTGGAATCCGGGGACCCCCCACTGAGTCATTACTGGGAGCTTGGGCCATAATTTGTCAATATTTATTAATATTTTTTTATCTTCTAAGCAGTCACGGACCCCCTGAGAAGGCTTCGCGGACCTCCAGGGGTCCCCGGACCACAGGTTGGGAACCACTGCTGCTCTGCACTCAGTTCAATTAAGAATTGGGGGTGCAAGGGAGAGCCCAAGACTGGATATTAACATTGAAGCATGATCCAGTTGGAACACTATAGATTGCTCACACATTGTGGGCTATGTGAGGTCCTCCAGGGCTTTGTGCCATAATCTCTTCATTTCAATAGCACCTGATTCAGCTGGCACAGATAACCGCTGCGTACAATGTTAAATGTTGCCAGATGACACTCACGTCCATTTAGGGTTCTAGAATGTCTCTCTTGACACTGAACTGGCTGTTTGTTGGCAATAAAATCTTGAATTTCCACAAACAATCTCTGACCTACAGGGGGAGACAGACATTTTACTTCAAGTCTAATATCAGCAATCGTCGCTGGGATACACTTGGTTATTGCCATCTAGAATGCCAAGGTGCCACATGTTGGGTTGTAATGGCTCCCATATCAAGAGCACCAACTAAGAACAACTCATAAGAAATACTTAAAAGCTGTGTTCATGAGTCACATTTTCACCTGAAGCTGTATTGTTGTTGCACTTTGTTTTCTCCGAGGTTCAACGTCAGGTGACCATTGCCAGTAATGCAGAAGGTGGTTGAACCTTGAGTTATTGAAAATTGCTGCATTGTCAGCGGGTCTTCGTACCCTCTGTCCGGAACCATCCTTTTAGTGCAGGCTAGTATATTTATAACTACGGCTCACAGTTCTCTGTTGTTACTGATTTTTCAGATAAGTACAGACAGAAAAACATCTATTTTCGTGTCTGCATTTATTTTTTAAGACAGAAAAATAGTGTGAATAGGTCTTCTTTTGGATGACTCTCCCAACTGTCAATCAAGAGTGCCTACACCAGTAGCTCTGCAGATTGACAGGCACAGGAGTCAAAACAATTCTAATGAAGCTTAAATAAACGCGGATGTACAGCCGTTTACGTTGTTCTACAGTGCAAATGTTTTCAGAGTATTGTAATGCGTTGTAAATGGCTAAAACCCTTTGGATACTGAAACGTGAACGTGCATCTGTTGGTTAAACACATGTAGCAATATACTCACTGCAGTTTATTTATACTAAACACAAAGGGGCATATTTATCATACTTTTACTCAATAGAACACAGCAAGCCGCCTTGCTGTGCTGTATGCATCATAGTGCAAGGGTGCCTGCGTTGAAGTAGGATTGCTTTTGTTCAGGAAGGGACACCTTCCTGCACAAAAGCAATACTCAGAGGCATTTTTTTTCTTTCCAAGAGGAAAATACGAGGGTAAATACAAATATTTATCTTTGTCATGCCTCCCCTGGGGAGGCGTAGCATTTTGATGCTTTCCAAGGTCCGCCACTAATGGGAAATCTGGGAATGCACCAAAATCCATGAGTGGATACATGGTAACAACCGTGCTCCACCCATTAAATGCCTCCCTGGGGCAGAGTAATGCAAAGCAGTGATTTCTGCTGCATTGAAGTACTCCGGATTTATTAAGCCAAGGTGGCCTTGCGTGGCATCATAAATATGCTTTTACTGTTGCGTCACCCTTGTGCCCCCTTGCATGGCGCAAAGGCAACACTATAGTAAATATGGGCCAAAATAAATATGGATTACTGTAGATAAAATAAACAAGCATGATAGCCATAAACATAATATATTCATAGCACAAGCAGCTTTTTAGGTATACCGATACATGCCGAAAACTGAAAAGCACTGCTGCAAGGGGAAATGTCGACTAAAGTGAAATGCTCTCAACCAGAAAGGGCTCTGGTATTTCTAGCTTTCACGTGGTAAGAGGAGAAACACATTTTACATTTTTTCTTTCATGCTGTGTTGAGATTTTCCAGTTTCCGGCACGAGGTGCTGCGCATCAGTGGGTAAAACAGAAGCACTTGACGTTTCTTGTGATTTCTAACATTAGCTGTTCTCAGAAATTCTGTACATGATTTAAGCTGTAAGGGAAAGGGCTCTTTCCTTGGTGCAGAATGATCTTTAGGTGTGGGTGCATAACAGGGTTTGAGAGGTCAGAAGGGGGCTCTTAGTTGACATACTCTTTAAATGTCACTACATTTGATACCTTGACATAATATTACTACACAGTTGTACCCTGTCACCTACACATTATCACATTGTGAAACCCTTAGGGCTGTGCACATCTCAGAGCCCTAAAGACTCACAATGTGTAGTTTCTGAAAGAAAAGTTCGCTAGATCTACTAATTGCAAAAGAAAGTTGAAAAAAGAGGCACTGCAGCAGGAATATTTCTGCAGCCAATCAGGCCCGGGAACAACTGACACCCTGTTTAGGTCTCGCATGGGACAGCACATGTACTACTAGCAAATGCGCTCTCGCTTGCCAGAGATATTGTCTACTAGAAGGGGCTTGGAGGCCACCCATTGCTCAACATTTGAGGACTTCATTGTCACTCTCATTTGCTGACTCCTGATTGGGCAGCGCATGCTGGCTTCACCTTCTCTTCTTTGGGCTGGACCACGGACCAAGCACTGATTGCATCATCATAATTAGGTTCTTTCCACTGCTGGTGCAGTCAACTCATCCTCCCACCCTCTCTTGACTATGTTGCTTTTTTTCCCCACTCCGCCACACTCCCACTGACCATGTTGCTTCTTTCCTCTCACCCCCAAACTCCCATTGCCCTTGTTGCTTCTTCCCTTCCACTGCCCACTGACCGATTTTCTGTTGCTTCTTTCCTCCTGCCCCACCGTCCTGTTGTCTATGATGCCCCTTCCCTCACACCCTCACGCTCCTGTTGTCCATGTTGCCCATTGTCTGTGTTGTCCGTCATAGGAAAAAAAGATGGTATTAGGTAGCTAGCGCTGGGTGCATCATATAGCTTTTTTTAGCTTCCCAATTCCATGTCAAAGTGCTTTTTTAATAACTTTTAGCCATTCTGCTTTACAACATGGCTAAAAGACATTGACAAAGCCAATAGCTCTTGCATAGGCAAGACATTTTCCAATGCTTGTCGCCAAAATCCTTCTCCATTGCCCAGTCCCAGAAGCCCCAGCGCTAGACTTCTGGAAATGGTGGAACCTGAAACTCTTCACAAGCAGATCACAATATTTTCTTGCATTTGAAGTATTTGGATTTGTGGTAGAAATGATCCATAATTCGGGGAGTGAGGTGGGATTTATTAATTTATAATGCAAACAAAGATGTTTTACCTCACATCTTTATCCCTCTCGCCATTTCTCTACACCTTAGCTCATGACTCTCTCCCGCTAATGTATCTTATTTGTTATATTTCTCTTCCCACTTCATCATTTTCTCATTACCTTATTTCCCTCTACCCAATCCTCTCTCTTGTACTACCTAGCATCTCAATTTACCCTACCATTTATCACCTACCTTACTGCTCCACCTTTACCTTTCATCCTGGACATCCCCCGCCACTGCCACATCACAGGCCATCTGAGAGGCCTGCAG
Organism: Pleurodeles waltl; assembly: GCF_031143425.1. Classification (NCBI taxonomy): domain Eukaryota; kingdom Metazoa; phylum Chordata; class Amphibia; order Caudata; family Salamandridae; genus Pleurodeles; species Pleurodeles waltl. The sequence goes on along the minus strand of NC_090446.1, from coordinate 1,324,419,280 downwards.
TGGCACCCCATCAACAAGAGAATCACCTTCAAACTCCTCACCCACGCTCACAAAGCACCGCACAACACCGGACCAGAATACCTCAACATGCGGCTCTCCTTCTACATCCCGACCCAGCAGCTCTGCTCCGCCGACCTCGCCCTCGCAACCGTCCCATGCATCCGCAGAACTACAACCGGTGGCAGATCATTCTCGCACCTCATCGCCAAGGCATGGAACACTCTTCCCACCCACCTGCGTCAGAACAAGGACCTCCTTACCTTCAGGAGACTTCTCAAGACTTGTCTGTTTGAGCAGTAGCAGCCCCCCTTTCCCCTCCCCTCAGCGCCTTGAGAACCTCACAAGTGAGTAGTGCGCTTTACAAATTCCTTGAATGATTGATTGATTACTCGCTCTTGCACTAGTCCCATTACCTCACTTCTATAAGTGCAATACTAGTTTCTCACTACCTCTTTTTTACTCTCCCTAATTTTCTCCAGCTATCACTACCTCCTCTCTCTCACACACATCTCTCACTGCACCTCCTTTTCCATTTCAACTCAGCACCTCTACCACAACTATCTCTTTCTACTTTGTTTTTATACAATTAAATCCTGATACTTCAGAGACAGTAAGCGTTGGACCTGGTCCTTTCTGTGGGATAATCCCCAAACTGTTTTACCTTTCTCCTCCCCTTTTTGCTGAATTAGTTTTTGTTGGCTTTAGGACTCTGGGCACTTTACCACTGCTGACCAGTGCTAAAGTGCATGTGTTCTTTCCCTAAAACATGATAACATTAGCTTATCCACAATTGGCATGTTTAATTTACCTATAAGTCCATAGTAAATGACACTGCAGTTGCCCAAGGCCTGTAAATTAAATGCTACTGGTGGGCCTGCAGCACCGATTGTGCCACCCACTCCAGTAGCCCTTACAACATGACTCAGGCCTGCCATTGCAGAGCCTGTGTGTGCAGTCTTAAACTGCCATGTCGTCTTGGCACGTTAACCCTCTTGCCAGACCCAAAACATCATTTTCAATATATATGTCACCTTTGTGGTGGGCCCTGGACAGCCCCAAGGACAAGGCACAGTGTATTTAAAAGGTTGGACATGTACTTTTACATTTTTCATGTCCAGATAGTGAAAAACTCTTAAATTCCTTTTTTACTACTGCAAGGCCAATCTCTCCCACAGGTTAACATTACTATAGGTTATCATTGGGATTGCCTCATTACATTTTATAATTGTAATTTCCAATTGGGAAGAGATGGGACCCTCAGGTTTGGGGTCTCTGGAATCGCAATTTAAAATCGCAACTTAATGGTGAGATCAAATTATAAATTGTAATTCTGGAAATGCCACTTTTAAAAAGTTGACATTTTCTAACCTTAAATCATCTAGTGACTTCTGTCTGTCTCTGACTACACACCTGGATGGGTGACAGCTAGGCTCTTGGGCATTCCCTCCAGAAAGCCACACACAAAGGGAGCTTATGTGTGACTAAGCGGCCATCTGCATGTTAATGGACCATCTTGGACAGGAAGGGAGGGAGGAACTGACACCTACACCTGAATAGCCTGTGTCCTGAACCCCCTCAAAGGGCTACATAACCCCCTGCAGTGTTCCTGGAGCCAGGGCAAGAAGGATAGGGACTTTGTGAACTTCAAATGCCTCCCCTACTTCAAAGGCACCACTGGGTATAAGAACTGGACTTCTGACCCTACCAAATAAGTACACTTCTGGACCGGAGGACATTCTGCCAGGAAGAAAGACTGTTGTGCTGCTGAAGGGACTGTCACTCTGCTGGACTCTACTGGCCTTTGCTGGACTCCTGCATCATTGTGCTGGCCCTGCTGCCTGCTGCCATGCTTGCCTGGGAATGAGAAAGAGTGGAACTGCATCTCTATATCCCCAGAACCAAAGTGACTCCAAGGGCTTGCTGGATTGCCTCCTGTTTTGAAATCTCAGGGCATCAAAGACTTCAGTCAACTCTGCTACAGCTTCTGGATGATGGGAACTGTGAGTTCTACCCGGCCAAGTGGTTCAAATCCAGTCTCGGGCCTTTGGAAGTGGGTTCTGCATCTGACTCTACAGAAGTCCATGCAATGCCATCACTGTGCTGATCAGAAAGCTGCATCTCTCCTCAATGCCAATGCATCACTGCTGCTACTGAGAGCAAACATATTGCAGCACCAACTGCGGGGCTCTGAACCAGTACATCACCCTCGGTCCTGGTGCATCACCTTTGCATCTCCAGCTGTGTGGCTCGACGATGACACACTGCTGATCGAGGACATTGCATCGATGACTGCACAATTCAATGAAGACACATCTCCTTTGCATCATCCCCTCTGCTCCTCGCATCGGATCTTCGCCGCTATTGACTCAACCCTCCACACAAGATACTCTTTCAGTGGTACAAGGTTGGTCTCTGTAGCCAGCCTGCACTCCATTGCGGTCAGCCTGAACGTTTAGATTTACCCCAGTCTAATGTGGTTGGATATTTAAGTTCTAAGCATTATGGTGCATATTTATACTTGGGCTGCGCCATTTTAGCGTCATTTATTTTGATGCTTAAACATCGCTGACCTAACTCCATATTTCTATTTTGGCGCTAGACCCGTCTAGCATCAAAATATTGGAGTTAGTATCATGTTGGGGATGCAGCAAACTTCCTTGCGCTAATTAGATGCAAGGTAGGTGTTCCCGTACACAACATGATGCTAACCCCCTAATGCCATATCTATCCTCCAGCACCGAAACGATGCGCACGGAGAAGGCGGACCCAAATAATGCTGCTAACCCTGCTTAGTGCCATCATTTAACGCCTGGGTCAGACCAGATGTTATGGTATCTGTGGACCCATTCCCATGGCCAAACACTATGGAATGGGCCCACAAATGCCCACTCCAAGCCCCAGCAACACCCAGACCCACACCAGAGGGACACCACAGGATGGGGACCCCCTCCTGGGTAAGTATAGGTAAGTATTATTTTTATTTTGGTGTGCCATTGTGGGCCCCTGACATGGGCCCCATGCCTGGCACTGGGTCTTATGGCCTTGCCCAGGGGTAACTGTTCCCCTCTGCTGGCCACTGGGGTGGGGTGCATGACTCCTGTCATTGAGACAGAAGTTAGATTTCGGTGCTAGTGCATCTGAAAATGACACTAGGCTGGTTAGCGGCATATTTATTCCCGCCAACCAGCCTAGCATCATTTCTAACCCACTAGTGCCTTTGTCCCTACCGCCATCCCCCAGGCTAGCGTATTTTTCTTTGACACTAGCCATTCCTTAGAGCCAACATTGCGTCATTTCCATAGATATGGTGCACGGCTGCCACTATGGAATGAGGCTAGCAGGCACTAAGGTTGATGCAAAACTGCGTTAGCGCAGTTTTGCGTCACAAACTATTATTATGCATCTTTATTTGCAGATATTCTTTAAACATTAAACATTTATATCTTCACTTCTACTTATTGGACTTTTGTAATTTTGGTCTAGTTTTGTTCATTAAGTTAAGATCTATTTTTCTTAGCTGGTGTGGTTTATTTATGAGTGTTTTTTTCACTGTTTTACTGTTTTAAGTGCTGCACAAATACTTTACACATTGCCTCTTAAGTTAAGCCGGACTGCTCTGTGCCAAGCTACCAGAGAGTGAGCTCAGGTTAACTTGTAGTGTGTTTCTAACTTACCCTGATTTAGGATAGTGGTTCTTGCTTGGACAAGGTGCACACCTCTGCCAACTAGAAACCCAATTTCTAACAGGAAGGTGTTGTTATAATAGGATCTATCACCAACAACAGTGCAAAGGATAAGTGAGATTGTACCCCTTACCCATAAACTCTCAAAAACATATCATATATAGGAAGACATTACCAACAGGCCTCCAGTTCCAAAGGAAGGGCAAACAATGGATAGTAAAATATATTGAAGATGGTCTCCAACTAATTCAATTGAACAATCCATGAGACAGACATTAAAAATGGATAAGACTAAACAATACACAATGATAGAAGAAAGGAGATGCATGTGGACTCACAGCCAAATCATATATACACCAATCAACTAAGAATAGAAGTTAAGTTACAGTATGGACACTACAGCCCTGGATGCCATCAAAATAACACTGAATAATAAACCCATCAAAGGGAAAGGAGCATCCATCCCCAAAAGAAAAATTGCACACTTACTATGGAGAACTTAGACATACTCTCATCTTAAAACCAGGGAAGAATCCTGATGATTGGCATCGATATAAGCCAATTGCCTTATTGAATACAGATGTGAAAATGTTTACGTTAGTGAGGCTGGGTAAATGTACCAAACCCAACTAACGCGGAAGCCTCGATTCGAGATGTGCCAATACTCCCAAGTTATAATGTATCCAGGCCAATTGATAAGTCATAAAATCATTACAGCAACTGCATGGACTTCACATTCAAAAATTCCTTCAGTCTGAATATTCCTCTGTTCTGACATGATCCTCACGAGTGCTATGAGGTCTTCATGTTTTCACACAATCATCTTCGCCCTGAAGATGGTCTCATGGATCATCTCAATTTGAGACTGAAACATCAACCCCTCACCTACGTTTCCTTTTCAACTCCGTTTTTACACATGTAATGATGTTTTGTTACTAAGACAGACACCCTTGTGATATTCTGAAAGTGGGTTCCTAGTACGCTGCCATTTGTCTTGGAACTGTGCTGTAATCATATCTCAGTATCATAATAGACAATGTTGATATACTAAAAACTATGTTGATTGAACTCTTGCAATCATGAATTTGTATTTTATTGTTGCTTTCATTTCTCCTTGTTTTTTGCTCTTTCCATGTGTTCTGCATCCTGCAGCACACATAGAAATAGCAAATCACCATATAAGATTGTTTTTGTGCAGGAAGGAGTTCCTTAATGCACAAAAGCAATCTCCCCTTCAATTCAGCCATTCTTCCACTATGGTGCAAGGGTGGCTGCGTTGGCGCATGGCAGCAATTTAAGCGCTGGTGCAGGGGGAAACACAGGGGTGTGCTGTATTCCAATAAATATGGAGCATCCCTGTGTTTTGAAAATGATGGTGCTTGACACTGCCAAATTTGGCGCAGCACCACACACCGTCATTTTCTATTAAATCTGGCCCTAAGTATGCATTCTGTGTTTGCTGTAACTTTACAACATTTTTAAAAATTGCTCCTCATTATGGGCCTGATGCACTAGCTAAGTATGCATTTTGGCCCATATTTATACTTTTTTAGTGCCGCATTTGCGCCGCTTTTTGACGCAAAAGTGGCGCAAAGTTCCACAATACAATTGTATTTTGTAACTTTGCGCCCCTTTTGGGTCAAAAAATTATGCAGATGTGGCGCTAAAAAAGTATAAATATGGGCCTTTGTGTTTTTGCTGTAACATAACAAGCTTTTAAAAAAATTGCCCCTCATTATGTGCCTGATTTACTAGTTTCATTTGCGAACCAGGATGTGCAATTGACACACCAACTGGTTTGTGAATGGTAATGCAATGTGCAGCGCGAACTATGTACCAATATGTTATATCACATGGGTCACAAAACAAGCTGTCTAATGAATATTAATTAGCCAGGTCATTATCTGGAACACCTTGTGATTGGCTGAAAATTCAGGGATGAAAGCCAGCAAGGGACAGCAGAGCAGCAGACTTTTTTTACATTCCCAAACGAGCAACAGTTTTAAACAAGCATTTGCAAAGCAATGGGTCTCGCGTTTGCTCCAGTTAGAGCTATTAGAATTGTAAAGTCTTAACTGGATTTTTCTTGCCAAATAAATTGAAAATGAAAAGTAAATCAGTTGACAAAAGGAAGTCACTTCAAAGCGCCAAGGCCGCCATGAGCGTGAGAGTTGTTGGCTCCCTGAGTGAATGGGTAATGTCTAGAAAGGATCGCGGATGGGATGAAAGGCAAACTGAAACCGGAGGAGGGGCCTTCACATGCTGTAACAGGAAGAAGCGTGACGTAGTGTGATGGACTACAGAAATGTTCACTTAGTTCAATTGCCTGGGGAGGGAACTCAGTTTACAAAGAAGGGAAATTTCACAAAATGCACCAATAAAAATGAAGCATTTAAGACATACACAACAAAGGATGAATTGCAAGAGTGGGAGTGGTTAAAAGTCCACAGAGAGATTACAACAGGCTAGAGTACTTGCACGCTCAACTCTAAAAAACAAGGATGCACTTCAGTGACTTAGCCTGGGTCCCCAATTGATTTCCCTCTACATCCAGCACATCTAAAAGTCACAAGAAGTTTAAAACAATGTTAAAACTTTGGAGTGCTTTGGCAACCTTCAATAGTTTCCACTTTGGTTTTACCTCATTAATCTTAATCTTTTTTTTGTAAATATAGACATGCATCAAACATGTTTTACTTCAAAGAAATGGCACCTAAAATTACACAATATTTTAGCCAAGATTTTTTAAGTTGCATTGTGTGTGTGTACATTTTCTAGCAATCACCAATCTTGCTTTCAAGCTTTGACATATATTTGCCTGTTTTGGGGAACATTCAGACAGCACTATAAATAGTCTTAAATTATTAATTGTAGCAAGTGTATGTATACACTTTTATACTGGAAACGAGGTTAGTAATGCAAGCCCATTGCATTTCATGATCACTCACCATAATAAAGACTTTGCTTTAATTAACCATATTGGCTCATTGTAACAGTTTATGAACATGCATACCAGTCACACTTTAGATGCAGACAATGCTCTTTTACAGATGCGTAACGGAGGTACTGTGTACAGGCAGCCAAATGGTTTGTGCTGTAGGGGCAGGGCCTATATCTCTAGTGAATTTATGAATTATAATGACTTCTTTTACTTGTCCATAAACAATATGTGCTACTTGTTGGGTGGCAAGAATTTTCTGCACAGATTTTTCACATGGCTGGCTGAGGGAGAGGGGATACGTTGGGTGAATTGTTGTTTTTGGTCATTTAATGTAGTTCCAACAACTTGTTGCACGTTCTCTGTGCCACTGGTGTGCACAAAAATATAGGAGTTTTTGTTTGTTTTGTTCATCTATGCGAGGTCAGTTGGTCTTGCAGTTCAGAGTCAAATATGCACCACATTAGAACCAGTTTTGGGGCAGTAACCACCCTCTCTTCCCCGTAGATGCAGGGTGGCAATGATTTGTTTCTACACAAACCTGCATGGCGTGTGGTTTGGCCGGCCACCATCTGCCGAATGTTGAATGCTCATGTTGGTGGCCAGAACAATGCAAGGACAAATAAGAGCTTGCCAAGCTATTATTCATTCTTTCATTCAAATTGGTGATTCAAAAAAAAATCCAATAATAAATAAAAATAAAGTAGTCCTATGTCAAGTTCCACGTGTAATTTCTTCACCCCTTTGCTGCCAGGCCTTTTCCCCCTCCAGTGCCAAGCCTTGTTTTTGGCTATTTGGGGTAGTCCACTCTTAGGCCTTCATAACTTTTTGTCCACATAAGCTACCAATGCCAAATTTGCATCCTTTTTTTCAAACATCCTAGGAATTCTAGAGGTACTCAGAGTTTGTGGGTTCCATTGAGGAGACCAAGAAATTAGCCAAAATACAGCTAAATTTTAGTTTAAAAAAAAAAATGGGAAAAAGGGCTGTGTTTTTTCCCCCCTGAAAACAGCATCAACAAATGGTTTGCAGTGCTGAAATCATCTTCACAGCTTTCAGGAACAGGCAGACTTGAATCAGAAAATCACATGTTTCAACACAATTTTGGCATTTTACTTGGACATACCCAATGTTTACTATTTTTTGTGCTTTCAGCCTCCTTCTAGTTAGTCACAGAAATGGGTGTGAAAAATTCTAAATTTAGCAAGGGGTCATTTATGTAGATCCTTCAAGGTTTTCCTATAGAAAGTAACAGCTAAAATAAAAAAAATATTGAAATTGAGGTAAAAAAGAGCCATTTCTGTCGACGTTTTTTTCTATTCAGCTAAGGCAGATTCTTGAAAGCAAAATACTCTTACATCTGCTGGACTCTTCTGGTTGCGGGTATATATAGGGCTTGTAGGTTCATCAAGAACCCTAGGTACCCAGAGCCAATAAAGGAGCTGCACCTTGCAATGGGTTTCCATAGTATACCAGGGATACAGCAATTCATTTGGTGAAATATAAAGATTGAAAAATAGGTATCAAGGAAACTTTTGTATTTCCAAAATGGGCATGAGATAAGGTGTTGATAAGCAGTGGTTATTTGAATATCTCTGAATTCCAGGGGCCCCATACGTGCATGTGAATTACAGGGCATTTCTCAAATAGATGTCTTTTTTACATACTGTCTTACATTTGGAAGGAAAAAATGTAGAGAAAGACAAGGGGCAATAACACTTGTTCTTCCATTATGTGTTCCCACAAGTTTCACCATAAAAATGGTACCTCACTTGTGTGGGTAGAACTAATGCCCGCAACAGGAAACGCAACATGGACACAGCCCATTTTTAGATTAAAATCTGACGTGTTTTAGGAAAGTGCCTAGCTGTGGATTTTGGCCTCTAGCTCAGCCGGCACCTAGGGAAACCTGCCAAACCTATGCATTTTTGAAAAACAGAAACCTGGAGGAATCCAGGATGGGGTGACTTCTGTGGCTCTCCCCAGGTTCAGTTACCCAGAATCCTTTGCAAACCTCAAAATTTGGCAAAAAAACACTTTTCCCTCAAATTTCGGTGATAGAAAGTTCAGGAATTTGAGAGGAGCCACAAGTTTCCTTCCACCCAGCATTCCCCCAAGTCTCCCGATACAAACGGTACCTCACTTGTGTAGGTAGGCCTAGTGCCTGCAACAGGAAATGCCCCAAAACATAACATGGATGCATCATAGTTTCCCAAAGAAAACTGATCTGTCTTTTGCAAAGCGCCTACCTGTGGATTTTGGTCTCTAACTCAGCCGGAACCTAGTGAAATCTAGCAAACCTATAAATTTTTTTAAACTAGACACCTAAGGGAATTCAGAATGGGGTGACTTGTGGGGCTCTCAGCAGGCTCTGTTACCTCGAATCCTTTGCAAACCTCACAATTTGGCAAAAAAAACACTTTTTCCTCATATTTCGGTGATAGAACGTTCTGGAATCCAAGAGGAGACACAAATTTCCTTCGCCTTAGCATTCCCCCAAGTCTCCTGATAAAAAGGTACCTCACTTGTGTTGTTAGGCCTAGTGCCCACAACAGGAAACACCCCTAAAACGCAACATGGACACATCAAATTTTTACATTTACAACTGACATGTTTTTTGGAAAGTGCCTAGCTGTGGATTTTGGTCTCTAGCTTAACCGGAACCTAGGTAAACCTACCAAACCTGTGCATTCTTTTAAACTAGACACCCCAGGGGAACCCAGGTTGGGGTAAATTCTGGTGCTCTCACCAGGTTCTGTTACCCAGAATCCTTAGCAAACCTCAAAATTTAGACAACAAAATACTTTTTCCTCACATTTCGGTGCTGCAAAGTTCTGGAATCTGAGGGAAGCCACAAACTTCCTTTTACCCAGCATTCCCCCACCTCTCCCGATAAAAATGGTATCTCACTTGTGTGGGTAGGCCTAGTACCTGTAGCAGGAAATGCCCCAAAACTACGTGGACACATCAAAATTATGAAATACAAAACTACCTGTTTTTGCCGTGGGGGCACAAGCGTTTTTGGTCCTGGGCTCAGCAGCCATGTAGGGAAACCTATCAAACCCAGACATTTCTGAAAACTAGACTCCCGAGGGAGTCCAGGGAGGTGTGGCTTGCGTGGATACCCCAGTGTTCTATTACCCAGAACCCTGAGCAAACTTCAAATTTAGCTAAAGCAGATCACTTTTTCTTCACATTTCTGTGTGGGATCACCGCACCGGCATAAATTTCCTACCACCCAACGTTCCCCTCAGTCTCCCAATAAAAATTATACCTCACTTGTGTAGGTGAGTCAAGTGCTTGTGGACAGGCAAGAGCCAAAACCATATCAAAATTGAGGGGGTCCGAAAGGGCAATTTGGAAAAAACGGTTTTAGGCTGACAAGTGGGGCAGAATTGTTATCCGTATGCTGGGTGGTAGGAATTTTGTGGAGTCCTGCAGATATCGGAAAATGTGTGATTTGAAGCAAAGTTGGAGGTTTGCAGGGCATTGTGGGTAAGAAAGTGGTGTGGGGTGCAAGTGAAGCACACCAGCCTGCACTCACCCAGATGTTTAGTTTTCAGATGTGCCTAGGTCTCATAGATTTTTCTATATGGCAGCGTCTCAAAGCCCAAAAAGTGCATCCCTCACCATTCCAAGTGGGATGATTTTTAGAGTTAGACAAGCTCTTATGGCCCAAATGTAAAACCAAAACCCAAAATAATCAAATGTCCTCTTGCTTGCCTTTGGGATAAGATCTTTTAGTGTGCAGGGGGAGAGCTGAAAGACTGGTGCCCCCTTCAGTTGTTGTGGGGGCATAACCATACCCATACTCGGTTGTAGCCACTACCCCACTATTTTTTTTTTTTTATTCCCTGGCATCTAGTAGGCTTTCTGCCCCCAGGGGAGTGGATATGGGGTAATTGCCCCATCTGCCCAAAGTTAGGCAGAACAACTTTATCCCCATTTATTTGGGGTGGAGATATGGCCATACCCGACCTCTTTTTTTGAAAAACATTCTTCCCTGGTGTCTGATGGACCCTACAAAAATAGGCCGATCTGCCCCCAAGTGGGGCAGAAATAGCCAACAGTAATGTGCCCCCATGGGAAGCGACACTTGCCCCGGGGGCTGCCCCCCCAAAAACAGAACACACATACCAATCCCTGGTGCCTAAGTGGTTTCTGCCCCCCGGGGGGGGGGATCAGCCTAATTAAAATAGGTTAAAATAGGCTGATCTAAAATGGCCTAAAATAAATGTTCCCCCCATGGAAGGGACTCTTGCCTAAAAAATCCCTGGTGTCTAGTGGTTTCTGCCACCCTTGGGGACAGATTGGCCTAAGAAAAACAGGCCGATCTGCCCCCAGGGTGAGCAAAAATGGCCTAAAATAAAATGGCCCCCAGGGGCCCAACCCTTGCCTAAGGGGTTGCTCCTCATCTGTAAAAAAGTTAAAAAATCAACAACAAAAAATCCCTGGTGCCTAGTGGTTCCCCTTGGGGGCAGATGGGCTTAATTAAAATAGGCTGATCTGCCCCCAAAGGGGTCAGAAATGGCCTAAAATAACTTTGCCCTCAGGGGAGCGACCCTTGCTTAAGGGTTCGCTCCCCTTACATGAAATTGTCATGAAAAAAAAAATCCTGGTGTCTAGTGGTTTCTGCCCCCTTGAGGGCAGATTGGTCTAATAAAAATAGGCTGATCTGCCCCCAAGGGGGGCAGAAATGGCCTAAAAACAATTTGCACTCCAGGTGAGCGACCCTTGCCTAAGGGGTTGCGCTCCACGTCTAAAAAATTGTTTTTAAAAATGATCCCTGGTGTCTTTTGGCTTCTGCCTCCCCCGGGGGCAGATCAGCCTAATTAAAATAGGTTGATCTGCCCCCCGGTGTGTGGGGGCAGAAAAGGCCTTAAAATTGCCCCCCAGGAGTTGCTCCCCTTCATTGTTTACATGTAAACACAAAAAATCCCTGGTGTCTAGTGGACATTTCTGCAGCCCGATCACTATGCGATTGGGCTGCAGAAATGCTCAGAAAGGCATGAAAGGAAAGGTCTTTCCTTTCCTTTGATTTCTCTCTGCCATCCCCGACCGACCGAGGACTGGTACCAGAACGTAATGGTTACGTCCGTAACGCCTGAGCACTGCACCACGGGACGTAACCATTACGTCCCTGGCGGGAAAGGGGTTAAGTCTCGGCTCTGTAAGGCCTGCAATCCTTCTTTGAACATGTTCTTCCCTCTCTTATGCCACTGAACACACCACCACACATTGCATTGAGTAAGAGCTGCATTTTTTTTAAGTGTTACTCATGTGCATATTTCCAAGTCACAACAGCAGTGCTTAATCTGTGCTTAATGTTTCCGGTACGGAACACCAGCACTTATTTTTGAGGGCTGGCACTTATTCTTCTGCCTCAAGCATTTACTGGGAGCAAAAGACACATATGGGAAAGATAGAGGAAGAGAAAAATGAAAAAGCGTTACTATGGGAGAAAGCAGAAAGCTGCAGGAGTGAGCTGAAGGGGCTGGGAGTCGCTGTAAATGGACTGAAGAGGTCCAAGATGGCTTCAGGATTACGCTGCCTTAGTATCCTGTGCTCGCACATTTAATTGCAGCAGCAGCATGTTTAAGTGGAGGGCTTTAGGCACCGGCACGTTTTTATTTACAAATTAAGCACTGCACAACAGTGCTGTAATCTAACCATGTGGTGTACTCTAAGTGCCGTGCTGAAATTAATTCCAGTGTCTTCTATGGAGCCTGCTTGTTAAAAAAAAAAAAAAAGTTCCTAAGGTTCTGTCTATTATGTGTCCCAGTAATCCAGTTTTTTTGTAACCTTCAGTTTTCAAAGTCTAAATGTCTGTGTTTGTTTGGGTACAAGGATGACTTGATTTCACACTGAATTCCTTCATGTCATGCCTTTTTGATATACAGAATAAATAGCTAAAGACCAAATTCGCCAAAGCCGACATAAGAAAAATTATTCATGCCATTAAATATTGGTTTTCAATGACTGAATTGTGGTTTTATCAGCCAACCAGCGACGTTTTTAGGCTGAGCCTTTTATCACCATATAATTGTAGGATCTAACTTGTTGTATTTAATACACGATTGGCTGCTTGTTTTAGAACTGATTTTATGCATTTCTTGTGATTTGTTTACAACTTGTGTACACCTTTGCTATGGAATAAAAATACTTAACACTGTCCGCTGCGGACACTGATGATAGGCTGGGCAGGTCTGGCTGGTACTGCAACCTCGCCCTGAGCTGTGCACTAGTTACATAGCTGCTGCTGGCAGCTGCTCCTGTCCAATCCCGTATAAAGCTGACTTTCAATTAGCATTTTGTCTGCATTAGTAAACCTACTGCCTAAAAGAACCTGCGTTGTTCAGTACAAATGATAATTGCAGCTGGCGGTAGGGAGTGGTCGCTGATGTCCTGTGGAGCCACGCCCATACATCAGCCATAAACATTGTTCCTAAATAGTGTTACGCCGCAGATCCCTGTAGCTACTTTGGAAGCTGCCAAATGTATTTTTTTTTATGAAGTGGTTGACAATGTGCTGTAGCTGCAATGCCGCAGCACCAATACAACTACATTCCAAACTAGAGGACTCCTGGCAATGTATTTGTGCAGCGGTGGCCGCCGCAAATCTCAAGGGGAGGGTTGGCGAGGGTGTGGATGGGGACGGGGAAATTTTATATGAGTGCGATCACGCTGTGTAAAACCCAGCGAGATCGGGCTGAGTAAGTAATAAAATAAAAATAAAAAGTAGTCCAGAAGCCATGTTGAAGACATGGAGCCTCGTATGTTTTTAGTAGTTAGTCAGTGCGCTCGAGGAGGGCTAAACACTGGAAAAGGCATGACATATGCATGCCTTTCACATATGAAATCAAGTGAATTTTAAAAGGCAAGCCCACGAACCAATGAAAATGACGGGCGTGACATGGGCGTGGTTAAAAGCCCACATAAAGATTACAACAGAGGCCAGAGCGATTGCGCGCGCTCAAACCTAAAAAAAGAATTGGTGTCCATTAAAGGAAATGTGCAGCTTTAAAAAGAAATTCTGATTTGGGCAGAAATTGGGGGGAGCAGGCAGTGATTCTCTGGAGCTCTGCCTATTCCCTTACTCAAGGTTGTGACCTGAGCAGCTATCAGCCGATTTCACTTCTCCCTTTTTTCAGGAAGGTTTGTGGGAAATAAGAAAATAAACAACTCTCTAAGTACTTTAAGAACATCCACATATTGGATTCTTCGCAGTTAGGCTTTGGAACAGCATACAGATGGCACTTATGGCACTTAACAACTCCATTAGGATTATGTTGGATGAAGGCTGCCCAGCGATGCTGGTATTAGTAGACCTGTTGGCTGCCTTAGATAAGATCTTTCATCCCATCCTCATTCAGAGACTATATGATATAAGTGTGCATGTAGAAACCCTGGCATGGTTCAGAAAGAACCCATGTTGTTGCTATCCATCCTTTCAAACCCAGGACAGTCACAAATAACCAGGTGGTACCTCAAGGGTCTTCCCTTTCCCCCCTCCCTTTTAAATATTTATGTGGTCCCACTTGCGAAGATTGTGAAATCCTGCAGGTATGAAATAATATCCTATGCGGATGACACCCAACTTGTGATTTTAATAGGGCAAGACCCAGGAGCCTCCAAAGCCAGTTTTATTGAAGTGGTAAACCTGGATGAATATGAGCTGCTTACAACTCAACAGACAAGAGACTGAAACCCTCCTGCATGGAAAAGCGCAGGAATTGTGAGCAGAGGACTGGTGGCTGAAAGAGCTTGGTACATCCCTTGTCCAAAGGGAATGGTAAAAAACAAATTGGGTTGACAACAAGCTCACAATGACGGAACAGGTGACTTCCATTTGTGGTACTGTGGAAGCTGAATGTATTACTAATTAATTTATGTATTTTGGATTAAGAATTTGTATCGAAATTGACTAATGTAGAAAATAATATGCAACTTGGAAAATGTGCCCACTTGAGTGGTCGGCATTAAACCAAACCATTAAATACATGTCCTTATTAAATGAATAAAAATATTATTTGAAGCGCCTGCATTTAGAAAATTGTGGCAGTATGTCAAATAATGATTTTACACTATGTATTTTGCTTTAATAATTATAGGCTTTAAGTTAGTGAGGTTTTGGCCTAATCTGCACAACCTCATATTAAACTGCACTGTTTAATAAAATGTTGTGAATGCAAGCCGGAAAAATTAATTCATGTATTGTTTGCACTGTGTTGACCAAGCAGATGTCTTTAACTTTCTCTTGAGAACTGCCTGCTAGAACGTCTTGTAGTAGAAATTGTTACACTGTATAGTTGTATGTGTGAGACAGCGATGTTCCCAGGAGCTAACAATGGATGCACCAACTTGAGTACGATGGATACAAAAGGTTACCTGACAAGCCGGACGATGGGAACAGGAGAAGAGGAGCCAATCTTTGACATGTGAAAGACAGTTTTGTTATATCTTGGATTTGGGGATTCATCTTTATTGGACTAATTGTAAACGTACGATTTCCTGACCATTGGTAATGTGGGAGGTTCTTTAGGACATTCTAATTTAGCCCAACTGCACAGAGAGGGAGTGTGCCTTTTCCTACTTTGATTTACCCTGTAGAGAGGCTTATTCTATTCTGTTTGGGGAGCTGAATAGTTCCTGATGATTTATTTCTACCTTTAACTTTATTGCTTAAAATTCTGATGCTGAATGCTGATCCCTTAGACATTGTTTCTTAAATGGTTCAGGTAGTTTAGAGACCCCGGTGTCTAAACCCTTTTACTGCCCGTTGCTGATGCTGACCGAACAGATGTCCAGCTGACAAAGATAATTACAGCTTGCTGCTTCATATTGAGTAGAGGTATAACAAAATGCTATTGTTCTTGTTGTACGTTTGTTCTTTGTTTCTAGGTACCAACCGCTAATTTTGATAGATCCATATTTGGGTGCATGTCGGGACCATGAAGTCCAAACATGCTATTCTAATCAGAGGTTAGTTAGGGAGACCCAGAGAAAGCTAACTAATTAATAATAAAATTGATGTTGCTCATTTGCTGAATCTAGATAAATGCTATTTCTATTGTCCTGTTTTTCTTGCTATTGATTTGTACTGTGACTCTTGAATGTTTAGTGGTCAATGCGTTAGCTAAATTTAGATTTTTTAGAAGATTTGGTCAACCTGTGTTGTTTATGTATGTTTACCACTTGGTTATGAGACTAATTTACGTGACATTAGCATTGTTAATATAGGGAAATAAACTTTCTACCTTTTACATAAAGGTGTGGTGTGTCATGATGTGTAAAGATTATTGACTCCAAAGAATATTTGATGATGTTTATTGATTATGATGTTGAAATTGTAGTGAATTGGAGACTTGTGGTTTTCCCCCTGCCTCCCAGTTAGTTCCAGAAAAACAATGGTCAAGGGACTCATAACGAGTCACCTGGACTATGGCAACACACTTCTTGTAGTGGTGAAAGAGGCTTTCCTGTCTAAACTACAGATGGTACAATTACGGAAGCCCGCTCAGCCTGTAAACACCCTCCTGGCTCCCCTTCTGAACCTGCTTTAAGATCCCTGCATTGGCAAACCCCTAAGGAAGCACAATCTGTTCAAATCTGTGTCTTACACACACAGCATTATTTGGGAATGACCATGGACGTCATTTAGGGGCCGCCCTGGCTTTCCCCTTGCGGCCCCTGGCTCTTCCTTTGAGACTTCGGGCCTCAGAGGTGGCAAACTCAGTGACTGGAACACAACTACAGGTTCACTTTCTTTGTTTTCTGTTAATCACCAACATCGAATTATATTTTCTGATTCATTTATTATATTTTCTGATTCACTATTGGTGTAATAAAAATTCATTACAATTTGCTTGAATATGACCCTCCCTGGCAAGTAAAAAAAGATTTTAAATATAAATTGTTTCCATGCTTTGAGGGGAGTGTGTGCTTAAGTGAGACTGGGTGTGTGTATGTGTAAATGTGTGTTTGAGTGTAAACTTGTGTTAGTAAAAGTAAAGGTGAAATAGCGTGTGATGTCATCACCGCTACCTCTGGCAGTTTGGTAAATTGACGTTCATGGGAATGACCCTTCATAACCACATACAAGGCTTTCATAGTACCTTCCGTGTAGAAACTTGAGGTCTGCGGACTACGCACTACTGACCCCAATATTTATATATCATATTAGGCCCCTTTCATTGGAACAGACAACCTCTTCAAATTCGCTCCTGCTTGAATTTTGGAAGGTTTAAAAAACTTCTGAAATTCTGGCTCTTCTAAGTAGCATCTTCTGTCTTTACCTTAGACAGCTGCATCAGTACTGGGATACTTCTCTGGGAGTGATACGGGCACTATACAAGCATAGATAACAGAACATTCCCGAAGGGGAAGATTTCTCTTTGAGAATCATTTACACCCTCAAATTGGTAGTTAGAGACTGATTAAAATGTGTGACTACAATTGAGGTCACAAACCACTGCCACATTCCTCTCTGACTCGTAAATATGAGGGGGGCATCCTTTTAATGTCCTCTGCTAATTAATATTCAGAAAAGGTCACAAAAGCCCTTTTAGGATTTGGAAAAACTTTTCCGACACTTAAAACTGCTTTTGTACATTGTGAACAGCCCTTGTGCAGTGGCAAATTCTGTGATTATGAGAACTGCAGATTTTATGACAAAAAAGGGCCTTATATGGCCTTGTAGGGCAAGCCCTGTATCCTGTGTTTCCAATTTCTCCCTAATTCTCCTGTACGGCAATAGACGGTTAACCCATATACATATGGGGAAAAGGAGATGATTCTACAAGTGAATTTCGGATATTTTTGTACAGAATTGTAGCCAATAAGAAAGGGAACAGCAGGTGACAGGAATTATCTCTATCCCTAGATGCAAGGGTATAAGGAAGAAAATGTACATATGTAAGTACCAATGGAAGTACAATCAAAGGTGTATCAGCAATAGTAATGCAACCCAGAGAGAAGCAGGCTATAGGAAAATACCCCACCGAGTAAAGGGCAGCAGGGAGAAACTCGCATAGTGAAGGCAAAAAAGAAGGTAACTCATAGATTTAAGGGATGGGAATTTAAAGAGAAAAACTACAAGGAAGGCAGCAGCAATGAAGAGCGAGCTCTTAAAATGATGGCAATATGAAATTTAACTCTCAGAGGTAATTGGCATGGACTGCAAGTAAGAAGGATGAAGGGACAAGAATAGGAATGTGTTATGGCAAGAACCATCGGAAGGGATCTCAGTCTGTAAACAAGAGGAAGGTAGCTCACAGGGATGAAGGGACTGGAACTGACGGAGGCTAGGGCGAAAAAAACAGGAAATGTACAAAGGTAAAAGTATTTTAGAAAATACAGGTGTGCATTATCAGTTCAAGTGGAATGTGTTATAAGCAATAGGAAGGAATCGCTAGTTGTGGATAAAGGCAGGGTGAGCGGAGGTAACTGAGGTTACAGCAACAAGAATGGGACATAGCGAGCGTGGACAGGAGAAATACATTTATCTGTCCAAAAGTAGAAACAATAGGAAGTTATTTCCTTATCAGGGTATGGAAATAGAGAAGGAACACAGCAAGATCAGGAAAGAGGAAGGCAACTCTCGAATTCATAGCGGTAAGGCCAAAAGAGCGGAATTCATAGGGGTAAGGCCAGAAGAAGGGACTTTATGGTGGTGAGGCCAAAAGGAAGTGATTGTATAGCAGCAGGACCAAAAGAAGAGAAATCATAGCAGTAAGACAAGAGGGAAAGGAATTCACAGTGGTAAGGTCAGAAGAAGGGAACTCATAGTAGAAAGGCCAAAAGAAAGAATTTCATAGCGGGAAAGGAACAAGTGAGTTAAGGTACACAAAAATAATATAAAAGAAGTCCATTGAGGCAAAAGCACAGCAAAGAGCAACAAAAGGGCAAACTCACTCCCACAGCGGCAAATGAAACAGGAACTCGGAGAGGGAAAGACAAAGGGAAAGACTTCTGCAAGTCACCTGTGCCTGGAACTCACAGTCAAATTGCCATTGCTGATGGCACAAAGTGCAATATAAACACCTCGAACCACCGAAGAGTAAGCGTTGAGTGGAGAACCGGTCCTAGTTCATCGGCGATGCTGGAAAAGAGGACACACACAGCCACCCTCTGCATAATGAGTCTGACAGAGACACCCGAGCGAGGGGCAGTGAGAAGAAAGGCAGAAAAACAGAGCAGGAAGAGGTGTCAGACAGGAGAGATAATTAGAAGATACAGTAGGAGGAAGCAGTTGATTCAGCACAAAGGGAAACTGGCTGACTTTATGGTTGCAGAACAGAGCGTTCATTCCTCTGGACCATCAACCCCATTTATCCGGTGAGCCGCTCCTTCTCCCTCTCTTGCAGATCCTGAGGCCGCACTAGAGCGATCTGATAATACACTAGTCATCGTTTACGTATTGCACGTCATCAATTCATTTCCCACTGGGGAATAAATAATACATATCACTCTCTTCCTTAGAGCGAGGGCCACTGGAGTTATGCGATTGTGTGGCCGAGGTGTTGTTTGCATAATTGTGCATGTACCACATTTGTTTAATAATCTATCATCTTCTGCATAATTTGCAGATTAAAAAAAAAAAAAAAAAACATCGTTTCTAGCTCAATTGGATGAAAAGTTACGATAAATGGAGCGACATGTGTTGCCTAATGCAAAGGTTGACTGGTCCCCTTTCAGTTGCTTTTGCTATACTTGAGTGTTAAACTGGTACATAGGGACATATTTACAAGCCCCTAGCACCTCCTTCCGCTGTAATAGCATAATTATTTTTACGCTAAGGCGGCGTCACGGAGGCCTTTTCCCTGGGCCAGATTTACAAAGTAGTGCAATGCAAGCATTGTGCCACTTTTTAACCCCTTGCACCACATTCTGCCTGCGCCAGGCATAATGTATGCAAGGGGTGCGTTCGTTAGGAAGTCCAGAAAAATGGTGCAGTAAAATTTATGAGATTTCACTGTGCCATTTTTCCCTTCTGCGTTAAAGTGCCGCTTCCATTGTTTCCAATAGGCCTCCCCATGCATTACTGGACTAGCTCCATAAGTTTTGGTGCTAGTCGACTAATGCGCCACAATAGCGCCAACAAATGTTGACGCTATTGTGCTAACGTATTCCATGGTGCACCGTATTGTAAATATGGCGCTAACATGGTGATGTTAATGGGGTGCAAGAAAAGTGGCACATCATATCCGATGCACCACTTACTTGTAAATATGCCCCATGGTGTTAGCAGGTGTAACAATGTCAAAATAATGAAGTAATACTACCACAAAATGAGACCATTAGTCTGAATAATTTGCATTTTCTGCAACACAATGTAGATACTCCTGCTGCATAATTTGTTCCTCCCTGTCTCATAATTTCCAGTAGCTTTCCTTATAGTGTCCTATTGACCTACGTTTTAAAACAGCCCCTTATGCAATTTACTCAATTTTAATAGTGGCGTCTAGTAGGAGTCAAGCGAAAGTTATGCCAAGTCTGGTTTTAGCCCAGTCACTTACCACCATATTTTACCCAGTGGCAATTATCTGTGCTAATTGTCAAAAGTAGGGTGAAAAACTTGTGCAAACTTGGTGAAAGAACATGGACAGTGTTATGTTTTGCTTACTTGCAATGTTCTGCGAATGCCTATGTCCTGACCTTTGAGAGAAGGCAGTTACTCACCTCTCTCGGTGATGGCTGGACGCTAGGTCGTGTTGCTTCAATTAAAGCTTTATTCAAGAACCTCACTGTGTGTATTGAGTTTACTTACCACATTTTGGCGACGAAGGCAGTCAAGAACACAACCTAGGTCAGCCGACAGGTTTTATCCCGACGTTGGCGTGCAAGCGCTCTGCACAGGCAGCCCCTGACAGTGTGGCTTTATCCTATAGGGCTTTGGAGTTAAGCCCTCCGTGAACGAGTGTTGAACAACCATGCTCGACCTCCGGTGGAAAGAGGAGGAGGAAGTGTCGCACAGCAATTGACGTGCTCTTGGAGGTCTTGAGAGTGTGTCTCAGGGCGTAGAGGAAGGAGGAAGGGGAGGAACGTAACAGACATTCCTCTCGTTTACCCATACACGTGTGTCTGTCTCCGGTCAAAGGAGCAAGGGGAGGAGCAAGGGGAGGAGCGTCTAGGCATAACAGACGTTCCCCTTCATGTGAGCTGCCTCTGATTGAAGGCGCAAGGGGAGGAGGAAGAAGAGGAGTGTCTCTTCACGTCGTGCCTGCATTTGGAGTGTTTGTGCAGAGTTTTCCCACTTAAGGTGATCTGCACACCGGTACCTATTTTCCTTGTTTAATTTATTCATCTTGTGATGTCCTGCGGAAATCTGCATATCTTTTCCTGCTTACGGTGATCTGCACACCTCTTTATATATATATTTGTGCAGAGGAAACTGCTGGTGCAATGTTTGCTGGAGGGTTTGTTTGAGTTGTTTCAATGGTGATCTGCACACCTGTTTCTATGTGTTATTGTGTTCGATTATCTGAAATATTAATGTACTGTCTCAAGGAATTCAACAGTTCTTGGTTATAGCACAAGCAGTTTATGTTAGCAATGGCTACTCAGAGCAATATATCTCCTCCACCTTTATTCCTACCTCTTCCAGGGATACCTATTTTGCCCTGAGAAGATTGGCTAGAGATGCTAGATAATTATATTATTGCCTTAGATGGTCAACATTTTCTTCTCAGAGAAAGAAAGCTATCCTGTTGAGTACTCTAGGTTGTGAAGGTCAGCGCATTTTTAAATACTTACCTCCTGTTTTGGGTCCTAAAAGTCAGCCAATGGATGATGTATTCAGAGAGGCTATTAAAAGGTTGGAGAATAGATTTGCCAAGGAGACTAATTTAGTTTTAGCTAGATATAAGTTCTATACTCAACCACAGGATCACCATGAGTTTACTGACGACTTTGTGTCGAGGTTGAGGGAATTATCAGTCAAATGTATGTTTGGGTCTATGACTGAAGAGCTAATATGAGATCAACTGATTGTCCAGTGTCGTGATAGGAAGGTTCAGGAGAGGTTATGGGCTACTAAGGACCCTACTTTGCAAGAGGCGATTGAAATGGCAAAAGTTATTGAAGAGTTACAACGGTGTATAAAAGAACTAGAAAAAAAGAGATACGTCCGTGGATGTTATGGTTTTAACTACTGACAGTTTGGGGACTCAACAAGTAGGTACAGTTTAAAATAAAAGTTTTTTCCAAAGTAAATTGGAAAGAATGCTCTTGTTGTGGCAGTGCATACCATTTGGCCGATTCTAAGAAGTGTTTTGCCATCAACAAAGAGTGTCGTAAGTGTGGCCCCAAGGGGCACTATGCTCGTATGTGTAAAGGAAAATGGTAAATCTTTCAAATATGCAAAGTCAAGCATAAATGTAGTGGGAGGATGCTGTAATATTCCTTGTGAGGATAGTATTTTAGTCGTGGATCATGAAGAGAGTTTAGTGGAGTCCGGTAGTGTGCAAAGAATTTCTAGGCCTACTGCTCTCTTCACTATAGGTGAATTTCAGGTTAATCTTATGATAGATTCTGGTTTGTAGTATACTATAATCCCTGAGAGTGTGTTCAGAGAACATTGGAAGGATGAGGAGTTGTTTCCAAAAGATATCTCTCCTGGTGGATATCAAGGAGGGAAAATTCATTTGTTGGGATACATGTTAAAATTAATACAGTTTGAAGGGAGGAGTGTCATGGGAAAGTTTATGCAGCCTTGGCAGGCCCACCTATCTTAGGTTGGATGCATCAATTTGATCTCAATATTGTTATTAGTCCAAGGGCGCCCAATCAAATTATTGTGGTGGAGGATATGCAATTGCATGATGTTTTGGAGGCGGCAAAAGATGTTTAAAAAAAAAAATTTGGGATGTTTGAAGGGCTATGTACACAAAATCATTTTAAAAGATGATGCTTTGTCAAGGCAGCATAAACTGTGCAAAATACCCTTTGTGGTGAGGGATGAGGTCAAGAATGTGATTAGTAATATGTTATCTGAAGGTATAATAGAACCTGTCTCCATGGATTTCTCCAGTGGTTATCACGCGGAAATCTGATGGTAGGGTGAGGTTATGTGTTGATTTAAGGTCTTTAAATCAAAATATTGTGGTTGACACATATCCTCTCCTTAACCCCTTCTGTGCCGAGGACGTAGTGGTTACGTCCTTCGGCACAGTGCTGCTGTGCCGAGGACGTAACCACTACGTCCTCGGCACACAGCCCAGAGGGAGCGCTCTCGCTCCCTCTGTGTGCTTCCCCCCAACCCCCAAAGTCAGGGATGGAAGGGGAAGCCCTTCCCCTTCCACCCCAACCCCCCCACCCCCCATAATGACGTCAGCGCGCGATCGCGCGCTGACGTCATTATGGGGATATCGCCGCACAGGAAGCCATTTGCTTCCTGTGCGGCGTTGAGAGAAGAGGTGAGTTCCTCTTCCCGGTGGGTGGGGGGTTTGGGCTAAAGAGGCACCGGGGGAAAAGAAAGGCTTTTCCTTTCCCCCGGTGTCTCTTTGAGCATTCCTGCTGCCCGATCGCATTGCGATCGGGCAGCAGGAATGCCCACTAGACACCAGGGATTTTATTTTTCTGTATTTATGTACTCTGTCTGGCACGCGGGGAGCGGCCCCTTGAGCAAGGGTCGCTCCCCTTTAGGGGGAAATCATTTACGGTCATTTCTGCCCCCCTTGGGGGCAGATTGGCCTACTTTTTAGCCAGATCTGCCCCCAAGGGGGGCAGAAAACACTAGATCACCAGGGTTTTTTATTTTTATGTGTATTTATGTGGGGGGTGCCCCCTTGGGCAAGGGGCGCCCCCCCCAAGGGGACAGAGAACTGTTGGCCTTTTCTGCCCCCCTTGGGGGCAGATCGGCCTATTTTTTTTAGGTCCATCTGCCCCCAAGGGGGGCAGAAGCCACTTAGGCACCAGGGATTGTGTGTGTAGTGGGTGGGGGACGCCCCCTTGGGCAAGGGTCGCTCCCCTTTGGGGGGCATGACTTTTAGGGCCATTTCTGCCCCCCTTGAGGGCAGATCAGCCTATTATTTTTAGGCTGATCTGCCCCAAGGGGGGCAGAAACCACTAGAACGGCAGGGATTTTTTTTTATGTGTTTATTTTTGTGGGGGGGTGTCCCCTTGGGCACAGGGCACCCCCCCCAAGGGGGGCATTAACCTGTTGGCCATTTCTGCCCCCCCTGGGGGCAGATGGGCCTATTTTTTTAGGCCCACCTGCCCCCAAGGGGGGCAGAAGCCACTTAGACACCAGGGATAGTGTGTGTGTGTGTTAGTGGATGGGGGGGGGCCTTGGGCAAGGGTCGCCCCCCACTTTGGGGGCACATGTACCCAGGCCATTTCTGCACCCCTTGGAGACAGATCAGCCTATTATTTTTAGGCTGATCTGCCACCAAGGGGGGCAGAAACCACTAGAACGCCAGGGATTTTTTTTATTTGTTTATTTTTGTGGAGGGGCGTCCCCTTGGTCACGGGGCGCCCCCCCAAGGGGGGCATTGACCTGTTGGCCATTTCTGCACCCCCTGGGGGCAGATGGGCCTATTTTTTTAGGCCCACCTGCCCCCAAGGGGGGCAGAAGCCACTTAGACACCAGGGATAGTGTGTGTGTGTGTGTGTGTGTGTTAGTGGATGGGGGGGGGCCTTGGGCAAGGGTCGCCCCCCACTTTGGGGGCACATGTACCCAGGCCATTTCTGCACCCCTTGGAGACAGATCAGCCTATTATTTTTAGGCTGATCTGCCCCCAGGGGGGCAGAAACCACTAGAACGCCAGGGATTTTTTTTATTTGTTTATTTTTGTGGGGGGGTGTCCCCTTGGTCACGGGGTGCCCCCCCAAGGGGGGCATTGACCTGTTGGCCATTTCTGCACCCCCTGGGGCAGATGGGCCTATTATTTTAGGCCCACCTGCCCCCAAGGGGGGCAGAAGCCACTTAGACACCAGGGATAGGGTGTGTGTGTGTGTGTGTTAGTGGATGGGGGGGGGGCCTTGGGCAAGGGTCGCCCCCCACTTTGGGGGCACATGTACCCAGGCCATTTCTGCACCCCTTGGAGACAGATCAGCCTATTATTTTTAGGCTGATCTGCCCCCAAGGGGGGCAGAAACCACTAGAACACCAGGGATTTTTTTTATTTGTTTATTTTTGTGGGGGGGCGTCCCCTTGGTCACGGGGCACCCCCCCAAGGGGGGCATTGACCTGTTGGCCATTTCTGCACCCCCTGGGGGCAGATGGGCCTATTTTTTTAGGCCCACCTGCCCCCAAGGGGGGCAGAAGCCACTTAGACACCAGGAATAGTGTGTGTGTGTGTGTGTGTTAGTGGATGGGGGGGGCCTTGGGCAAGGGTCGCCCCCCACTTTGGGGGCACATGTACCCAGGCCATTTCTGCACCCCTTGGAGACAGATCAGCCTATTATTTTTAGGTTGATCTGCCCCCAAGGGGGGCAGAAACCACTAGAACGCCAGGGATTTTTTTTATTTGTTTATTTTTGTGGGGGGGCGTCCCCTTGGTCATGGGGCGCCCCCCCAAGGGGGGCATTGACCTGTTGGCCATTTCTGCACCCCCTGGGGGCAGATGGGCCTATTTGTTTAGGCCCACCTGCCCCCAAGGGGGGCAGAAGCCACTTAGAAACCAGGGATAGTGTGTGTGTGTGTGTGTGTGTGTGTTAGTGGATGGGGGGGGGGGGCCTTGGGCAACGGTCACCCCCCACTTTGGGGGCACATGTACCCAGGCCATTTCTGCACCACTTGAAGACAGATCAGCCTATTATTTTTAGGCTGATCTGCCCCCAAGGGGGGCAGAAACCACTAGAACGCCAGGGATTTTTTTTATTTGCTTATTTTTGTGGGGGGGCGTCCCCTTGGTCACGGGGCGCCCCCCCAAGGGGGGCATTG
The DNA here is from genome assembly GCF_031143425.1 of Pleurodeles waltl. Classification (NCBI taxonomy): domain Eukaryota; kingdom Metazoa; phylum Chordata; class Amphibia; order Caudata; family Salamandridae; genus Pleurodeles; species Pleurodeles waltl. The sequence goes on along the minus strand of NC_090446.1, from coordinate 1,324,393,773 downwards.
ACCTGTTGGCCATTTCTGCACCCCCTGGGGGCAGATGGGCCTATTCTTTTAGGCCCACCTGCCCCCAAGGGGGGCAGAAGCCACTTAGACACCAGGGATAGTGTGTGTGTGTGTGTGTTAGTGGATGGGGGGGGGCCTTGGGCAAGGGTCGCCCCCCACTTTGGGGGCACATGTACCCAGGCCATTTCTGCACCCCTTGGAGACAGATCAGCCTATTATTTTTAGGTTGATCTGTCCCCAAGGGGGGCAGAAACCACTAGAACGCCAGGGATTTTTTTTTTTTTTTGGGGGGGGGCGTCCCCTTGGTCACGGGGCGCCCCCCAGGGGGGCATTGACCTGTTGGCCATTTCTGCACCCCCTGGGGGCAGATGGGCCTATTTGTTTAGGCCCACCAGCACCCAAGGGGGGCAGAAGCCACTTAGACACCAGGGATAGTGTGTGTGTGTGTGTGTGTGTGTGTGTGTGTGTGTTAGTGGATGGGGGGGGGCCTTGGGCAAGGGTCACCCCCCACTTTGGGGGCACATGTACCCAGGCCATTTCTGCACCCCTTGGAGACAGATCAGCCTATTATTTTTAGGCTGATCTGCCCCCAAGGGGGGCAGAAACCACTGGAACGCCAGGGATTTTCTTTATTTGTTTATTTTTGTGGGGGGGCGTCCCCTTGGTCACGGGGCGCCCCCCCCCAAGGGGGGCATTGACCTGTTGGCCATTTCTGCACCCCCTGGGGGCAGATGGGCCTATTTTTTTAGGCCCACCTGCCCCCAAGGGGGGCAGAAGCCACTTAGACACCAGGGATAGTGTGTGTGTGTGTGTTAGTGGATGGGGGGGGCCTTGGGCAAGGGTCGCACCCCACTTTGGGGGCACATGTACCCAGGCCATTTCTGCACCCCTTGGAGACAGATCAGCCTATTATTTTTAGGCTGATCTGCCCCCAAGTGGGGCAGAAACCACTAGAACGCCAGGGATTTTTTTTATTGTTTATTTTTGTGGGGGGGCGTCCCCTTGGTCACGGGGCACCCCCCCAAGGGGGGCATTGACCTGTTGGCCATTTCTGCACCCCCTGGGGGCAGATGGGCCTATTTTCTTAGGCCCACCTGCCCCCAAGGGGGGCAGAAGCCACTTAGGCACCAGGGATAGTGTTGTGTGTGTGTTTTTTTGTTTTTTTTTGTTTGAGGGCTGTCCCCTTTGGCAAGAGTCGCTCTCCATGGGGACACACTACTAAAGGTATTTTCTGGCTTCCTTGGGGCAGACAGGCCTATTTTTTAGTAGGCCCATCTGCCCCTATGGCAGAATCCACTTAGGCACCAATTTCTAAATGTTTGATGGTGGGGTGTTTGTCAACTGAAGAAGTCTTTGCATTTGTGATAAAAAATGTTTTCCTCCTTTTTGTTCTAGTTCAAAGCTTTTGCTTTATTTGCTGTGGCTCCTTGCGGTTTTGGCGGTGGTTGACCTGCAGTTTGCACAGTTGCATGTTTTAGGTAAGTAAAAACAATTTACTCCAAATGAGTATTGTTGCCATGCATGAATGACATGTTTGTAGGGGGTGTACTAAATGCAGGATTGTGTGTGAAATTGTCCTTAGGTTTGTGCACAATGATATTTGTTTTGTCTTATTTCTAATTTGCCTTTCTTTCTTTATTTTTAGTGGGATATCATTGGTGATTGCTGTGTAGTTGCTGGTGAATCAAGCTTTTTCAGGCAAGTGAGCGGTATAGTTTTTGAGTTTATAACTCTTACTAACAAAGCTACACTTTGTTACTTGTCTTACACAGTGCTGGTTGTTGGTGGTGAATTTGTCCAGTTAATTTTAGCAGGAGAGATCATGGCTAGCCGCATGATGACCGCTCAGCAGGTGGTTGGTATGCTTTTTGAGTCACAGTCTGATCATGACTATGAGACGGACTCTGCATCTGAGGCAGAGGAGGAAGTCAGAGATTCTGGCAGTGATGTTTCTGTTGGAGGGGAATCTTCTGATGATGAAGCCACACTTAGTGCAGATGAAGGGCCTGTTTTAAAGGAGGACATTGATGTGCCAATAGTGCAGCAACCTGGGGCTGGAAGGTTTCCCGTTATAAGACCTGATGTCTGGGTTGCCCCAAACATGGAGCAGCCAGAGTTGCCTGCCTTTACTGGTCTACCGGGGTGTAACGCCAATACAGAGAACTTTTTGCCTATCAATTTCTTTGAGTTATTCATGGATGATATGTTTTTGGAAGAGATTGTTGAGCAGACTAATTTGTATGCGGAGCAGCATTTGAGGGACAACGCTGCTAGACTTAGGCCACACTCTAGAGCTGCCCAGTGGATTCCCACAAATTTGGAGGAGATAAAAAAGTTTTTTGGGTTTGACTTTTTTGATGGGGTTGATAAGGAAGCCGTCACTGGCTTCTTATTGGTCTTCTCGTCCCTTGATGGCATCAGCTATATTTCCAGCGACCATGAGTCGTAATCGGTATTTGCTTCTTCTTAGGATGCTGCATTTTGTTGACAATGCATTAGCCTTGCCACAAGATCACCCAGATTCTGACCGTCTTTTTAAGATTAGGCCTGTCCTTGATCATTTTGTAGATCAGTTTTCGGAGGTCTATGTTCCAGGCAAAGAGTTAAGTGTGGACGAGCCTTTGGTCCTCTTCAAGGGTCGTTTGGTTTTTAGGCAGTACATTCCTAGCAAAAGGGCACGATATGGAATTAAATTGTATATGCTGTCTGAAAGTAGGACAGGATATGTGTATAGTTTCCGTGTGTACACTGGTAGGGATTCCAATATTGACCCCCCTGGTTGTCCTCCCACTTTTGGAGTTACTGAGAAAATTGTGTGGGATCTTGGTAGACGACTGTTCAACAAAGGTCACCATTTGTATGTAGATAACTTCTACACTGGTGTGCAGTTGTTCAAGGAATTGTTTAGAGTGGACACAGTTGCTTGTGGCACAATCCGTTCTAACCTGAAAAGCTATCCAAGGGAGCTTGTCTGTAAAAAACTTGAGAGGGGACAGTGCTGTGCCTTGCGGAACGAGGAGCTGCTAGCTTTGAAATTTTCAGACAAGAGGGATGTCTACATGCTAAGTACCATCCATGATGAGAGTACTTCCCCTGGGACTGTTTGGGGCCAGGTTGCTGAAGTGCGCAAACCTGTGTGCATTTTAGATTATAATAAGCACATGGGAGGTGTAGATAGAGTTGACCAGAGGTTGGAACCTTATACTGCTATTCGTAACTCTTACGTTTGGTATAAGAAGTTAGCACTTCACCTCTTCCACTTAGCAACCTTCAATGCTTTTATTGTGTTTAGGGATAGGTCTCCAGAGTCAAAGATGACATTTGTGAAATTTCAGGAGTCAGTGATAGAGAGCCTTATTGTTGTGGAACAGGCCAGAGTTCCTAGAGAAGCAGTGGTGGAGGATGTGGCTAGATTGAAAGATCGCCACTTTGCTGAGACCATTCCTCCCACACCCAAAAAAGACTTTCCAGCTAAGAAATGTAGAGTGTGTTTTCGAAGAGGTATCCGGAGGGAGACTCGAATGTACTGCCCAGATTGTCCTTCAAAGCCTAGGCTGTGTGTCGGTGGTTGTTTTAAGAATTACCACACCCAGAAGAATTTCTCGGAACAACCATGAGTGTAAACTCATGTCTGTTTTGTAGTTTCATGTGTTTAGTTTCATGGTTAGCATTTCTGTCATGTTCTTAGTTAGAGCTTTTGTGTTTGTAGTTTTGTAATTCTTTCTTCTTAGTTAGGGGTTCCTCTGTTTAAAAAAAAAAAAAATGATGCCATTGTGTGTGGAGTGGGGCTTGGCTGAGAGTGTACATATTGACTTGCTGTTGGCTATTGCAACAGACTGCCAGCCAAACACCAGTCCACACACTTCCATCAGCTGGTGTGATTGTTGTATCAGGCATGTGGGCGTATGTAAGTGATGGGCCCTTGAGTGGCGCTGTCTGTCGATGTGAGTGTTGTAATGTGCTGGGCCCGTGGCTGGCGGTGTGAATGGCCTTGTGTGTGTCATGTATGAAAGTTGTGTGAATGGACTGTAAAGCGGTTGGTGCCTTGTCGCGGCTTTACAGCTCACGAGCTGTGAGTCATTGGTTCAGTTTTTTGCCTTTCAGTTACTAAAAGTGCATTTCATTTTTGTGAAAGCTCTTGTTAGTAAAATTTGATCCACTGAACCATCACTCACCCTCGTGCCAAATCCAACCAGTATGTGTGGTAAAAATGACAAAACCTGCTCCGCTGTAATCAGGCGTCGCAGCACACCTGTGACACGCTAGGTGCCTCAGGTTGGACCCCGATGATGAAGCATGCCACCAACTTGGTTGGTGGGTGAGGGGTCTTTTTCACATAACCTAAGTGTGTTTCTTTTCAAACTTTTAGTGTTTGGCACATCACGGACGTATGTGGGCACATCAAGACGATATATTACAAAACTACCTGTGTTTGGGGGGGAGAGGGCACCTATGTTTTTGGTCCTGTGTGCGGCCTTCATCTAGGGAAACCTACCAAACCCAGACATTTTTTAAAACTAGACACCCCAAGGAGTCCAGGGAGGTGTGGCTTGCGTGGATCCCCGAACATTTTCTTACCCAGACTCCTCTGTAAACCTCAAAATTTGCTTAAAAAAGCATATTTTCCTGACTTTTCCTCGTAGGATCACCACTCCAGCACAAAATTCCTACTCCACAGTGTTCCCCTCAGTCTCCCAAGTAAAATGACACCTCACTTACGTGGGTACCCAAAGCAGAGTCAGTCTAAAGATCTATAAAAGAATATGTCCTTATAAACTCGCTGTGCTATCCCCTCTATCTCTACAAGTTTTGGGCCTTATTCTGTTGCAGGCACCTGGCCCACCCACACAAGTGAGGTATCATTTTTATCGGGAGACTTGGGGGAACGCTGGGTGGAAGGAAATTTGTGGCTCCACTCAGATTCCAGAACTGTCTGTCACCGAAATGTTTGGAAAATGCGTTTTTTTTAGCCAAAATTTGAGGTTTGCAAAGGATTCTGGGTAACAGAACCTGGTCCGACCCACACAAGTCACCCCATCTTGGATTCCCCTAGGTCTCTAGTTTTTAGAAATGCACAGGTTGGGTAGGTTTCCCTAGGTGGCGGCTGAGCTACAGGCCAAAATCTACAGGTAGGCACTTTGCAAAAAACACCTCTGTTTTCCTTCAAAAATTTGGATGTGTCCACGTTGCGCTTTGGGACGTTTCCAGTCGCGGGCGCTAGGCCTCCCCACACAAGTGAGGTATCATTTTTATCGGGAGACGTGGGGGAACGCTGGGTGGAAGGAAATTTGTGGCTTCTCTCAGATTCCAGAACTTTCTGCCACAGAAATGTGAGGAACATGTTTTTTTTTAGCCAAATTTTGAGGTTTGCAAAGGATTCTGGGTAACAGAACCTGGTCCGAGCCACACAAGTCACCCCATCTTGGATTCCCCTAGGCCTCTAGTTTTCAGAAATGCACAGGTTTGGTAGGTTTCCCTAGGTGGCGGCTGAGCTACAGGCCAAAATCTACAGGTAGGCACTTTGCAAAAAACACCTCTGTTTTCTTTCAAAAATTTGGATGTGTCCACGTTGCGCTTTGGGGCGTTTCCTGTCGCACGCGCTAGGCCTACGCACACAAGTGAGGTATCATTTTTATCAGGAGACGTGAGGGAACGCTGGGTGGAAGAAAATTTGTGGCTCCTCTCAGATTCCAGAACTTTCTGCCACAGAAATGTGAGGAACATGTGTTTTTTTAGCCAAATTTTGAGGTTTGCAAAGGATTCTGGGTAACAGAACCTGGTCCGAGCCACACAAGTCACCCTATCTTGGATTCCCCTAGGTCTCTAGCTTTCAGAAATGCACAGGTTTGGTAGGTTTCCCTAGGTGGCGGCTGAGCTACAGGCCAAAATCTACAGGTAGGCACTTTGCAAAAAACACCTCTGTTTTCCTTCAAAAATTTGGATGTGTCCACGTTGCGCTTTGGGGCGTTTCCTGTCGCGGGCGCTAGGCCTACCCACACAAGTGAGGCATCATTTTTATCGGGAGACGTGGGGGAATGCTGGGTGGAAGGAAATTTGTGGCTCCTCTCAGATTCCAGAACTTTCTGCCACAGAAATGTGAGGAACATGTGTTTTTTTAGCCAAATTTTGAGGTTTGCGAAGGATTTTGGGTAACAGAACCTGGTCCGAGCCACACAAATCACCCCATCGTGGATTCCCCTAGGTCTCTAGTTTTCAGAAATGCACAGGTTTGGTAGGTTTCCCTAGGTGGCGGCTGAGCTACAGGCCAAAATCTACAGGTAGGCACTTTGCAAAAAACACCTCTGTTTTCCTTCAAAAATTTGGATGTGTCCACGTTGCGCTTTGGGGCGTTTCCTGTCGCGGGCGCTAGGCCTACCCACACAAGTGAGGCATCATTTTTATCGGGAGACGTGGGGGAATGCTGGGTGGAAGGAAATTTGTGGCTCCTCTCAGATTCCAGAACTTTCTGCCACAGAAATGTGAGGAACATGTGTTTTTTTAGCCACATTTTGAGGTTTGCGAAGGATTCTTCGTAACAGAACCTGGTCCGAGCCACACAAATCACCCCATCTTGGATTCCCCTAGGTCTCTAGTTTTCAGAAATGCACAGGTTTGGTAGGTTTCCCTAGGTGGCGGCTGAGCTACAGGCCAAAATCTACAGGTAGGTACTTTGCAAAAAACACCTCTGTTTTCCTTCAAAAATTTGGATGTGTCCACGTTGCGTTTTGGGGCGTTTCCTGTTGCGGGCGCTAAGCCTACCCACACAAGTGAGGTATCATTTTTATCAGGAGACGTGGGGGAACGCTGGGTGGAAAGAAATTTGTGGCTCCTCTCAGATTCCAGAACTTTCTGCCACAGAAATGTGAGGAACATGTGTTTTTTTAGCCAAATTTTGAGGTTTGCAAAGGATTCTGGGTAACAGAACATGGTCCGAGCCACACAAGTCACCCCATCTTTGATTCCCATAGGTTTCTAGTTTTCAGAAATGCACAAGTTTGGTAGGTTTCCCTAGGTGGCGGCTGAGCTACAGGCCAAAATCTACAGGTAGGCACTTTGCAAAAAACACCTCTGTTTTCCTTCAAAAATTTGGATGTGTCCACGTTGCGCTTTGGGGCGTTTCCTGTTGCGGGCGCTAGGCCTACCCACACAAGTGAGGTATCATTTTTATCGGGAGACGTGGGGGAACGCTGGGTGGTAGGAAATTTGTGGCTCCTCTCAGATTCCAGAACTTTCTGCCACAGAAATGTGAGGAACATGTGTTTTTTTAGCCAAATTTTGAGGTTTGAAAAGGATTCTGGGTAACAGAACCTGTTCCGAGCCACACAAGTCACCCCATCTTGGATTCCCCTAGGTCTCTAGTTTTCAGAAATGCACAGGTTTGGTAGGTTTCCCTAGGTGCCGGCTGAGCTAGAGGCCAAAATCTACAGGTAGGCACTTTGCTAAAAACAGCTCTGTTTTCTGTGATGTGTCCACGTTGTGTTTTGGGGCATATCCTGTCGCGGGCGCTAGGCCTACCCACACAAGTGAGGTATCATTTTTATCGGGAGACTTGGGGGAACATAGAATAGCAAAACAAGTGTTATTGCCCCTTGTCTTTCTCTACATTTTTCCCTTCCAAATGTAAGACAGTGTGTAAAAAAGACGTCTATTTGAGAAATGCCCTGTAATTCACATGCTTGTATGAGCACCTCGGAATTCAGAGATGTGCAAATAACCACTGCTTCTCAACACCTTATCTTGTGCCCATTTTGGAAATACAAAGGTTTTCTTGATAGCTATTTTTTACTCTTTATATTTCAGCAAATGAATTGCTGTATACCCGGCATAGAATGAAAACCCACTGCAGGGTGCAGGTCATTTATTGGCTCTGGGTACCTAGAGTTCTTGATGAACCTACAAGCCCTATATATCCCCGCAACCAGAAGGGTCCAGCAGACGTAATGGTATATTGCTTTCGAAAATTTGACATTGCAGGAAAAAGTTACAGAGTAAAACGTAGAGAAAAATTGATGTTTTTTTCACCTTAATTTCAATATTTTTCTTTTTCAGTTGTTATTTTCTGTAGGAAACCCTTGTAGGATCTACACAAATTACCCCTTGCTAAATTCAGAATTTCGTCTACTTTTCAGAAATGTTGCGGTTTCTGGGATCCAGCGTTGGTTTCATGCCCATTTCTGTCACTGACTGGAAGGAGGCTGAAAGCACAAAAAATCGTAAAAATGGGGTATGTCCCAGTAAAATGCCAAAATTGTGTTGAAAAATTGGGTTTTCTGATTCAAGTCTGCCTGTTCCTGAAAGCTGGGAAGCTGGTGATTTTAGCACCGCAAACCCTTTGTTGATGCCCTTTTTAGGGAAAAAACCACAAGCCTTCTTCTGCAGCCCCTTTTTCCAATTGTTTTGAAAAAAACGAAATTTTCAATGTATTTTGGCTAATTTCTTGGCCTCCTTCTGGAGAAACCACAAAGTTTGGGTATCTCTAGAATCCCTAGGATGTTGGAAAAAAAGGACGCAAATTTGGCGTGGGTAGCTTATGTGAACAAAATGTTATTAGGGCCTAAGCGCGAACTGCTCCAAATAGCCAAAAAAAGGCTCGGCACAGGAGGGGGAAAAGGCCTGGCAGCGAAGGGGTTAATATTAGTGAATTGTTGACATCAATTAAAAATGGAAGGTATTTTTCAAAGCTGGATTTGAAGAATGCCTACCATCCGATCAAACTTCATCCTGAGTCTAAACATTTGACAGCGTTTGTGACACCTGAAGGCACTTTTCAGTTTACACGCATGCCTTTTGGTCTCGCATCCGCTGGGAGTGTATTTCAATGCATGATGACAAATATTCTTGACAACATTAAGAATGTGTTGTTCTTTCAGGATGACGTCTTAGTTTTGGGTGAAACTGTTTGTGAACATAATCTTACTTTGAAGAAGGTTCTGAAGGCCTTAGGAGAAGCAGGCTTGACCTTTAATCAGGAAAAGTGCACATTTTGGTGGAAGAAATCGATTACTTGGGGTATACTATTTCAAAGGAAAAAACCTAAGAAGAGTTTGTTGGAAGCTATTAGATTGGCACCTGCACTGTGTGATAAGGACCAGTTGAGATCTTTCCTTGGGTTGATCGAGTATTATTCCAAATTTGTGGACAAGTTTGCTGATAAAACTGAGGACCTACAAAAGCTGCTGAGGAAGGAGAACAAATTTACTTGGTCAAGTGAACAATCACATTGTTTTGTAAATATCAAAAATTAAATCTGCAATGCGGATATACTGGCTGCTTTTGACATTAAATTGCATTCTGTATTGACAGTGGATGCAAGTGGAACTGGGTTGGGTGCTGTGTTGTCTCAAATGCATGGGGGTCAAGAGAGAACAGTTGAGTTTGCCTCTAGGACGCTTACTCAAGCGGAGCACAATTATTCAGTGATTGAACGTGAGGCTTTGACTGCTGTTTGGTTTACTGAATATTTTAGGACATATCTTTGGGGTTTGGAGTTTGTTTTGCGAAGTGACCACAAACCTTTATTTAAAATGTTGCCTTCTAGTGGAGCAGGGAAAGAGTCAGCAAGTTTGCTTAAGCTTGCGGCCGGATTACAAGAGTATCTTTTTCAGGTGGAATAAGTCCAAGGTTGGAAGAATGTGCAAGCGGACTGGTTATCTAGGTTGTCTCTTGATTGGGAAAAAGCTGATGCTCAGTCTGTAAAGAACAGTGACACTGGGGATGCTGTGGCATCAGTTCTTGATGCTGTTGAGTGAGGTTTGGGTACATTCACACAAGAAGAATGGGTGAATGAGATGAATGCAGATGATTGTCTTAAACAGATTTTTAAATTGGTTTGTAAGGGAGCTAGGAGAGAAAGTACTTTGCCAATGTCTCTAAGACCTTATCTGGGTGTCTTAGATGAATTGTCAATTTGTGGAGACAGTGTATTGATGCGTAGGGATCGCTTTATCCCACCTCAGGGCTTAGGGTTCAAAGTATTTAGTTTAGCGCATGAAGGTCATTTAGGTCTAGGGTTAACCTGTAGGAGGTTAAAAGAAGTATTTTGGTGGCTGGGATTGGATGGACAGGTTAAGGACTGGGTGGAAAAGTGCAGTCTGTGCAAGGAGAGTAAAAAAAGGTTGATGGTGGGGGTAGGAAGGAGTGGTGGACATATTGAAGATCCAGGTAAACCTTGGCATACCATTTGTCTGGACTTCATTGGTCCTTTTTCAGAACTTCCGTTACAGTTGATATTTGCTCTGATTGTGGCGGATGTGCATTCCAGATGGCTTATTGTGAAATTTATTTGGGAGATCACCACGAACACCTTCATAAAAGTGTTGGATGAGATTTTTCTTGAGGAAGGATTTCCTTCGGTTCTTATTACTGACAATTGTACCCAGTTGACTTCCACTGAGATGTGTTTGTTTTTGAGACATTGTAGGGTGAGACATTCTAGGAACTTTTTGTATTATCCCCAGGGCAATGGTATTGTGGAAAGGATCAATATGTTGGTTAAGGGCACTATACAGTTAGCCCTAATGAATCATTGCTGTGTGAGAAAGACGGTTTCTGATATGGTGTGGGCATATCGGTCTACGATTCACAGTGTTACCAACAAGTGTCCTTTTCAGTTGATGAGGGGGCATTCAGTGGGATCAAAGTTGGTTCCCTTGTGGCTTCAGGAGTGGTTTGCGTCTGGTGAGGAGTAGAGGGTGAGCTCACCAAGTACGATTAAACTGGATGTGGGAGATTGGGTCAAGATCAAATCAAGTAGAATCAAGAGTGGTGTCTCAAAATTGAGGGGGCCTGTTCGGGTTGGGAAGGTTGGGAAGTTCCAAGTTGAAGTGGAAGGGGGGGGAGAAGTGGAATATTAGAAATATTGCACTGTACCAGAAGGGTGGTCTGTGCGCTAGGAGGTCAGAGGAAGGATGCTCAGATGCTCTTCTCATGGGTAATGAGAGGGACAAAGAGAATGTCAACACTGGTACTAGTGAGAACATCCAAGATTTGCCAAGAGGAGGTGATCTTCAGGATGCACCAGGGAAAAGAACTGACACACGGATACATCCTGTGAGGATACATAAGTTCCCAGCATATTTGGATGATTATGTTAGAGATTTATTTCCGTTTTGCCTTTTTTCTTTTTGTTTATCAGTTATTGTATATTTTATGTTTTGTATTCTTCCACTGTTAATGATTAATAATACGAAGGGAAGGGGATGTGTTTTGTTTTGCTTACTTGAGATGTTGTGAGAATGTCCATGTCCTGACATTTGAGAGAAGGCAGTTACTCGCCTCTCTCGGCGATGGCTGGACGCTAGGTCGTGTTGCTACAATTAAAGCTTTATTCAAGAACCTCACTGCATAGATCGAGTTTACTTACCACAGACAGATTATTTAAAAGAGGTGTATCCTGGGAACAGAACACAAACCAGATACAGGTAGACGTGCTATTTGAGAAGGGTTATCTTTAGACTCGATTTTACCTTATGATATACATACGAGTACTGCCTTATGTCTGGCACATATGAGTTGGAGTTCTAAGTTACCCTCAAAAGACATGTATATTGATAGTCTTCCATGTTTAAAGGTTCCTCTCTGTAGGCAAACACCAGAAATGGAAGAAAAATCTTCCACTTTATATACAATGATTCTTATTCATCCCACCAAGCCTTTTTTTGTGCCTGGGTGCATATTTGTGGAAAACCTTCGTTGCCCCATGGCATACAACATGGTTTTCATTCTTTTCATGTACCATGGCAAGAAAGTGATATTTCTCTCAGATAGAGGTGTTGGAGCCACTGAAAGCTCAAACCGGAGGCTTAGGACCTCTTGGAACTTCCTGCCCAAAACGAGCAGTTTTCACAGGAGGGGACATGGCCTAGAGGGTACAGCTGATGCACTGTTAATGTAGAGAACCAGGTTTGAATCTCGGCCTTGGCTCAGCATCCTATAAATCCCAGAGTATAATGTAATCTGTGTCTGCTGTGAAGAGTTCTTTTGTCCTTGGGTAAGGTTTGCACTATGTAAAACTGCCAAAAATAAAATGTGGATTCTGCCTATCAGCCACTCTCTAATTTAATTCTCCAAGAATAAAGATCAAAGCATTAACATTTGATAGCAGAAAGAAATGCCAATCAGGGCCCATGTTTATGGGCTTTGTGGCGCAGGGCAGCACAGCAAGTCACCTTGCTGCGCTGCCCTGCATCACAAGTAAATGGAAGGAACGCTCCATATTTATCCAATACTGTAAGTCCTCTCCTTTCTCCCTGCGCTGGCGCCCTTTTGGCAGCCTAGCGCCAATGCAGACACTCTTGCACAATGGTGCAAGGGTGCCTGCATTGCATACAGTGTTATTTTTGTGCAGGAAAGGGCAATCTAGCTGCACAAAAACAATCCAGTGAGGCTTTTTTGTCTTTCGATGTATGCTGAAGGATGCAGTACACATAGAAAGAGGAATAACGAGGAGAAATAAACATATTTCTCCTCGTTATGCCTCTCCTGGTTCCTGCAAATCTGGGAATGCATCAAAATCCATGTATGTTGCATGATTACACCCACGCATCACCCATGGAAACACCTCCCTGGCACAGAGTAATGTAAGGAAGTGATTTGCTCTGCTTTACCTTACTCAAGATTTATGAAGCCATGCAGGGCCATGCAAGGTGGCCTTGCATGGCTTCAAACATCTCTCTTAAGGTTAGCGTTGCTCTTGCACCACGTTGCATGGTGAAAGATTGATGAAAACTAGGCCATAAATATGGCCCCTAATGTCTGAATTGCACTCTATGAAACTGGAAGATCTGGTGTATATCCTAGCTTCCCTGTTCTACCACGTTGTGTGGTCCTATGCAAATGCTGTAGTTCACTAAGCCTCCTTTTAGTTCATTATCACTTAGACTATTTTCAAAAAGATGCATTCAGGGTGAGTGCTGTTCAAAAACCTTTTGTGTATGATATAATAGACTGTAGTCTTCCTGCATCTATAGTAATAATCTAGGCAACGTACATGATGACTTGCTTCTTAGTTAACTAATAGCAATGCCATCAGGGTGGGAACAGGGGGTAGGAATGTTTCTCAGTTCATGTTAAAACCTACCACTTAGTAAATGCATTTCAAAGACATGGCATCATTTTGTAACAGGATTTTCATTGCATGAGTTACAGTACAAATATTTTCAAGAATCAGTTCGAGCAGGGGCTCTTATAATCCACTCTTGGGTGGATTTGGCACGGCTTGTCCTGTCAATCTGTTAGCTCACCCATCTCTACTATCAGATAGATCTGTGTGGACAACCCAAATGCGTAAAATGTTGGCAAAAATGAGTAATCACAAGGACCCCAAGGCACCAATACTCGGTGTTTGGTGACATAATACGCTACAACCCAAATGGGCATTTCCTAAGGAGATATGGAAACACAGAATACAGTATACTCTTTACACTCTCAAGTTGCAGAGTCTACTATTAGTTTGTACCCAACTCTGCACCATTCTACTCCATGCCACTGTACTCCATGCCTCTCTACCCCACCCCACTCTATGTAACTCTACTCTGCCAGTCTAATCAATGCCTAATCTCCTCTATGCCAATACACACAATTCCACTCCACTGTATCCCACTCCACACCACTCTACTCCTATCTATGCAACTCTACACCATTGTACACTATGCAACTCTACTCTACTCAACTCTGCTTTACACCACTCCACTCCATGCTGCTCCACTGTATGCCAGTCCACTCTAAGCCACTCCACTTGGGTCCACACGGGTGGTGGGACCCGCTTTTCCTGCATTCGCAGTGGGATATAGGGTTGCTAAGGTACATCTTGACTCCTAGCCGGATGATTTGCCCATCTCAATTTTTGACTACTGTTTTTACCTCATGGTCTTATTGTTTGTTTCTACATGGTGGCTTTGCTTTCCACTGGCACCCTAATTTATTTGTGATTGCGAAATTGATCTTCTTCTGTAGATAGCATAGACAATTGTGGAGTTATGCATGCTTTCTGTAACATAAGCACAGTTGGCTGTACATGTGTTCTACAGATATTGGAGTGGTTGTATTATTGCCTAGCCCCTCCTGATTCGCAGATACACAGATCTGGAGATGCAGTACATTTTCATCCCTGTAGCGTACAGTGTTTTTTTGCATTTTTAGGCATGAATTATGCGCATCACTAGTTGTCCAGGTTATGTTTGATGCATGACTATCACCACAAGCTTGGCACTCGTTTGTATGTGACACTCGTGCGCACTGTATTTGCACTTTTTGTAAAGAAACACTCATTTGGCATTCTAGATTTGGTTTTATTGTACTTCCCTCACAAATATGATGATGTAGTCCAGCTTGTTTTGCATCTGTTTTGGGGCTTTTTTTAGGAATTATTGAGGATTCTCACACATTCCATCTAGACAGTCCCTTCTGAGTCAAGTTGCTCTATCTCACCTTGAGACTCATGACTCATCCATTTTAATTTTCTGTACAGATGATGTTATTATGCACTCCACCAATCATCTCTTCTGGCCACGCCAGGTGAACTGCCGTCTACTTTTCCACTTTGCTTTTCTCCCACTTTCCTATACATTTTATACTTTTCTAACAGTTCCTTTCTTTTCCAGGTAGCAATACTTGTCAGGATGAAGACCATCTTTAAATATTATTTCTAGGGTCGAAATGTTGACTTGTTATCAACTACATGTTTACTGAATGGAAGGACTACCAGCTTTGTGTCATTACGTGATTTTGGACTTTCATATACACATTCTTTTGTCCTGTTGGTTGTTTAATTTCCTTTTTCTATTTATTTAAATGTGGGTTGCACTGTATATAGTCATTCACTATCTTGCACTCGATCACGTTTGCACTGCACCACCATATGTAGCACCACGATACTTGTTGGAATTGTCATATGAGCCAGGTGGGCTTTGTGAGGATGGAAAGTTCTGCAAGACTTCTGGCTGTGACCAGGGCCTGCTACTCTCCCTTTTGGGTGAGGGGAAATCACCCAAGAAAAACAAAGATCACCTGCTCTGGAGCACCAGTGTTGGCCATCTTGACAAGACCAGTGTGCTCTGTGAGGTAGAGGAGAGCACTGTGAGGACTTCCTGTCTGAGGTGTGAAGATTGGACTTTGCACCCATCACGTCCTAGTCCATGTGCAAGATTGTGTTTAGTGTCCCCTGTATGCCAGGAGTAGGCTGTTGTAGACTGAGCCATACAACGAGGGATCAGAGAGGAGTGTCAACCCCATACCACCTCATAACGTGCCCCCGTTTGCCTGAAGGGGGGCATCATGGATGTAATTGTGTGACCAGCATGCCAGGAGTCTTAAACTCCTTTTTTGGCAACCAGGAGAAGCTTCTGTGGTGTGGGCAATTACACCGGAGGAGTCTCCATTGTGTCCGGAGGTACAACTGCAACCCTGTATGCCCAGAGAGACTAATGCTTCTAATCTGCCAAGGAAGGTCACCTGGGGCCAGAGCTAGGCTGTGACCAGTGGTTCAAGACCACCAAGCAAAATCTGCCCTGCCTGACCTCGGAGAACCAGGAGAACGCTGAGGAGAACAGGTAGAGAGCACTGGGAATTCAGGCTCTAGGATCCCATTAGCACAGATATATCCCAGACACATGCCAAGTGTGTCCCCTAATGCATTTTCCAACATTCCATCAAAAGACTCAGTACCTTTAGTTTCTAGACTATTTCAGATGTATGCAGCACCTCATATTTCTAGGGTATCACTCTCCCCAAATCCAGGAGTAAATCCCTTTGGTGGGTAGAGTCTATCAGAGGCCCTGTCCTTGCTGCTGGATCGTCAGGAAGCTAAGGCTGAGGAAGATGAAAAGCCAGGGAGTTTAAGAATGAGAGGCTAAACCTAGCTCACGGGGAAAAAGGGAAAGGAGGAAGGAGAGACAGGAAGAATGGTCCAAGGAAGAGAAATTGTGGGAGGCACAGGAGAAACACAGAGATTGGGAGGAGAAACAGAGGGAAAAGGAAAGGAAGCTGAAGAGGGAAACAATAGCCCTTGAGAGAGAAACTTAGGATGGCAGCACTGACAATTACACCTGGGATAAGTGTCTCTACTTCTGGTTCAGGCCGGGTTGTGGCCAAGGTTCCAAAGATCTAATGCAGGTAAATGTATAAGGTCAGGTTATTTTTTAATGGTTTATGAGCTTTGATGTCACTTGTAAAGCACAGGCCTTAAATGAGGAGTCTAAGGCAGTTGCCTTAATGTGGCTAATGCCATTGGAAGGGACCACCATGTTTGGAAGGATGCCTACGGCAGCCCAGGTGGTCTATGAGTGAATGACGGATGCTCTCATTAGGTGGTTTGAGCTGAATCCAGCTCAATACTTGCATGAATTCTGCGACTGCAAGAGAGTGGATGGTGTTCCATTTGAGACTTAGATTCTCGGTGTATTGCATGATTGGAATGAGTGGGTAAGAGGGATGCAGACCAAGGATTTTCCATCCCTTAGCCAGTTGATGGTGACGGAGAGACTCAAGGAGGACTGCTCAACCCCACTAAGCAATACTTGTCTGATCTGGCATAGAATGATATAACACAACTTGCAGTGTTAGCTGATGAGTGGTTGGCTAACTGTGTTCACAAAGGGCTAGAGCCGCAACTGTTCTAAGCCAAAGGAGGAGAGGAACTCTTTCACAGACTGGTAAGGAACAGAGTAATTCTCATGGGACTTGAAGGGGACCAAGAAAACATGGGAATGTCAATGGTGTATCGGGCAAGGAGCATCATAAGAAGAGAAGGCAAGGAAGCCCTTCTAAGTCCAAGGTGGTGATTTATTTTTTAAGTACCACACGGTGAGACACTACAAGGGAGACTGTCAAGAGAAAGGACTTGACCCAGCAACACCCGTTATAGCAAGCATGTTACATGTGGATGAAGTTATGCGAGAGGGATCGGCTGTCCTCAGTCCAATAGCTATGGACATCTTGGAGAGGGACTGTTAGAGACTGCGTTTTAGTGTTGTACAAGCAAGAACCACCACTCTAGTCAGGGTAAGGTAGATACACACTTAAAGATAACCTGTGCGCACCCTCTGGTAGCTTGGCAAAGAGCAGTCAGGCATATCTAGAGAGTCAATGTGTAAAGTATTTATGCAACACATACAGTAACACAATGAAAACACCACAAAAAGACTTCATACAGGTTTAGGAAAATAGAGAATTTTATCCTTGTAAAACAAGACCAGAATGAACAAAATCCAATCAGTATATGTCCAGATAATTGTTTTTAAAGATTAAACTCAAAATAGGTCTTAGAAGTCACTAGTAGTCAACAGGTAACTTGAGATTGCCAGGGACTGGTGTGAATCCAAAGTTCAGGCCTATCGTGATGGAAGGTAGGCTGGCTACAAAACCCACGCAGGGCCAGCTGAAGAGTACCTTGTATAGAGCAAGTGTTGACATCAAGGAGCAAATGCAAAGACATTGCAGTGATATTTTCCACACAGTCAAGTCTTGTGTTGAGCTCTGTAGAGATGAATGTAATGCATTGTTGTCAATACTCGCAGAGTGTCGTCATCGGTCCATGCAGGCTGTGAATCTGCTGTCATCGAACAGCCTGTGCATCGGTTTTGAAGGGGTGATGTGCCTCTTCTGACCAGTGCAGTGGTGATGATGCAGAAAATAGCTACAAAACCCACTTCTGCGTAGGCCCAGGTGTAGAACTCCACTACACCGGTGGAGTTTGCGGGTTACAGGCACTTTGCGCTATGCAGAGTAGCACAGAGTTCTTGAATTCCACACAATCTGGTACAGAGCGGAGTTTGTTTGTGGGTGCGAGATTTAATTTTGGTGCTCGCTAGCGCGCCCCACAATACTCTCGGGCCAGTAGCAAGCACGCGCAAGACTTTGTGTCCGCTTGCGTGAGACTTTGCGTTTACTCTCACTGCTTCTGGCTGTGACATCAGCCAAAACAGTCCTGCTCGCGACTGCAAATGCAGCTGGAGTAGATTTTCGAGATGCACGTAAATCTAGTCAAAGAGGCTTTTGAGTGGATTTTCTTCTCCAATGAGACACTTCACATTATGGGGGTTATTCCAACTTTGGAGGAGGTGTTAATCCGTCCCAAAAGTGACGGAAAAGTGACGGATTTACCACCAGCCGTATTACGAGTCCATTATATCCTATGGAACTCGTAATACGGCTGGTGGTATATCCGTCACTTTACCGTCACTTTGGGACGGATTAACACTCCTCCAAAGTTAGAATAACCCCCTATGTTTTTAATAAGAGAAGTCTTTTCTTTCAAACAGGAAGGAAATGCTCCAGAGACTCCAACTTCCTGTTCATGTCCAGCAGGTTGCTCTCAGTGCTTTGTCCATTTTCTGTTTACTTTTCAGTTGGATTTTGAGGTGGAAGGATCATTCTCTTTGTCTGCTGGATATACCCTTGGATTTAAGGACTTCATTTTTGTTAAATCATGCAAGTAAGTTAAAAAACTATTGTGTTGTTTGTTTGCTTGGTAATGCACCAGTATTTCGTTGTACTTTAATTACTAAAATCTTATGTGGTGGATGGCCTGGAGTTTGAGTATGGGCCTAGTTATTATTTATTTTGCATTTCATTGATTTTTCACCCTTTGTAAAGGAAATATTTTTACTGATGTGTACCTTTTCTACATGTTTGTAACATGTGCAATATTATTTTGCTATGTGGCCTAGATTTCCAAAGAGCCATCCAGCCAATAGGAGCCAGTACTAGTAGTCATCGGTGTATGAAATAAATGTTTCAGTGGTATATGTTTTTAAAAATTAATAAAGGGCAGAAATGGTATTGGAGTAAATTAAAAATGTTAGCTATTGTTTGCATTTCATTTTTTTCTGAAAAGTGTATATGTTATGGGGTAATATTTAGTGGCATAGGAGGATGTGTGTTGTTGTGAAAATTCTATAGCTCAGTTAATTTTTATGTTTTACATTCCTGAATTAACATTGGTGTTTTCTTCAGTGTTCCCACCACACCTCCTTATGGCCAGTGTGTGTGTGTGTGTGTGTCTGTCATCGTCCACCATTTGTCTTTGTTCTCCATGCCATTTGACCAGGGGCCATTTTGTGTAGTGTATGTCCATAGGCTTGCATGTTTTCTTTGTTCTCCATGCCTCCTTGTTGTTATTGTTTAACCATGTGGCTGGTGGCCATTTTGTGTTCCCCATGCCTCCTTGCTCATTGTTGTTGTTTGAGCGTGTGGCTGGCAACCATTTTGTGTATCCATCCAGTGTCCCTTTGTCATAGGCTTGCATGTGTTCTTTGTTTCCCATGCTTCCTTGCTCCTTGTTTTTGTTTGATCATGTGGCTGGTGGCCGTTTTCTGCATCCAGCCATTTTGTCTTTGCCATAGGCTTGCATGTTTTCCTTGTTTCCCATGTCACCTTACTCCTTGTTGTTGTTGTTTTAACATGTGAATTTCTGCAATCTTGTGCATCAAGCCAGTGTCCCTTTGCCATAGGCTTGCTTGAGTCCTTTGTTTGAACATGTGGCTGGCAGCTGTTGTGTACATCCAGCCTGTGTGTCTTTGCAATAGGCTTTCATGTGTTCTTTGTTCTCCATGCCTCCTTGCTTCTTGTTGTTGTTTGATCATGTGGCTGATGGCCAGTTTGTGCATCCAGCAAGTTTGCTCTTTGCCGTAGGCTTGCATGTGTTATTTGTTTCCCATGCCACCTTGCTCCTTGTTGTTTGAGCATGTGGCTGGCAGCCATTTTGTGTTTCCAGCCAGTGTCTGTTTGTCATAGGCTGGTATGTGTTCTTTGTTTGCCATGCCTCCTTGCTCCTTGTTGTTGTTTGGTCATGTAGCTGGCAGCCATTTTGTATATCCAGCCAGCATGTCTTTGCCATAGGCTTGCATGTGTTCTTTGTTCCCTATGCCTACTTGCTCTTTGTTGTTGTTTAACCATGTGGCTGACAGCCATTTTGTGCATGCAGTCAGTGTGCCTTTGCCATAGGCTTGCATACAAACATCAGCAATTATTGATCATTTGTTTATTTTAAGTTTATATTTTAATTGTTAATTTTCTATTTTATTTTGTAATAAAAAAAAATATTTTATTTTGTTTTATTATTAATTCTCTATTTTATATTCAATTTTAATTTTTTATTTTAATTTTCTGCTATTGTTAATTTATTTTGATTTTATTTTTATATAATATTTTCTTTCATTTTTTTAATTATTTTTTATTTTAGTTTGTATTTTAATTTTTAATTTTAATTTTGCAATGATTTGTTTTTAACTTTAATTGTGATTTTAAAAAAATGTTTATGTCATTTTATTTACTTCTGCATTTTGCCTTGATCCATCCATCATCCAAATCCATCGATCCATCCATCCATCTATCCATCTATCCATCCATCCACCCATCCATCCATCAAAGGTGCACAGCCGCCCTACAGTATTCAGTTTCTTTAGGTGTATAATAATTCCATTTCCTCCAGGACACACTAGCTGCAGTGCACTGCAGACAAATCAGCAGCATAATTATTTTTTAAATGATTTTTCCACTACCCCTGGTCCACCTGGCCGCCATAGTTTTTTTAAGGATTATTCCATTTACCCCTGCACCTCTCTCTGACTACCACAGGTGTTTCATTTGAAATAGATGGAGATTAAGCAAAGAGCTATATGTGCATGTTGTGCTGCCTGATTTGAAAATACATTTTATGGTGTGGTGGTGTGGCTTGACTTTAGAATGTTTGATTAAATTGGTATTTATTACATAAGAAACCAACTGCATGAATAATGCTTTTGTTTGTACTATTAAAACCTGCAACAATGCCATGTTTCACTAACTACAAGTTTTTCTTGCTTGGTTGCTTTTAGGTGCATAAGAGAATAGACTTCACATAACCCACAGTATTGCCACAGAGAAGGCCTTTGCAGTGCTTTTAGTCCTCCAATCTCTTCTGCTTGGGCAGCTTAGTACCACTGCCAACTGAGAGCATTAAGATGGCCCCAAAGAATGCTGCTTCCAAGAAAATGGTCAGTGTGAAGGAGCAGCTTTCCACCATTTGTGTGTCGACCACAACCCTTTTCAGGAGATGTGTGCCTGCCACACCAGCCCCTGGGGAGTAACCTGGGAGCAGCACTCCCACATCAGCAGCACCAGCCCAACCTAAACCCAAGACAATGTCTGTCAGTGAGGCAGCCACTGCAATCATGGCAATGCCAACGAGGAGTGACGTTGAATTGGATTTGTCCCTTTCACAAAGTAGCACCCAATCATTTCAGGAAACAGATGAAAGTGGACAGCAGCCGCAGCCAGCAGTAGTAGATCTTCCTGAAGTTGGAGCAGAACAGGAGGTTGAGTCTCCTGACAAGCAAGAACCTTCTATTTTAGAATCAATGGCTCCCAGATCTTGAGCAAGAAAAAGGAAGGGTCCTACTCCACCATCTTCTCCAAGCACCACTTCTGATGACGATGATAGGGATAAGAAGTGGACCCCGGCAGAGTCCTAGGGATGAAAAGAGAGAGAAGGGAAAAGAAAATCTCCAGAAAGCCTTAGGATCATGGAAGGGGATGTTGATGAAGAGGAGGATGACGATCAGCCAGTCATTGTGGAAGCTGGAACAGAGGAGCCGGACATTACTATCCAACCTACTCCAATGGATGTGGCACAGGCAGCACCACTAGCTCCCATAATTTTAAGGCCCAAGCTGATCTCTGCACCAACCCTTACCTCAGCAGAAGTATGCATTGCAGAAAGGCAATCAACACACCCACCTACCTCCAGTGCTTCTTCAGGCATTGGCAGTGGCCCAGTAAGAATGTACTTCTCCCCAGTTTTTTTTTTTAGAATTAGCAAACAAGAGGGGCACATTGCAATATGCTCCATTTGCCCCGTATGTGTTCATCGAGGTAAGCGTGGTTCACATCATGGTACTGGAGGCGAGGCAGCCCATATGAAAAACCATCATGCAATCCGGAGGGAGGAGCACCTTAAAAAAATTGGTGAATGTTGTTGTGGTGGTGAAGGTGAGGAGAGCTGGGAAACGTCAGGCACATCTGGTCAAATCACAGTGGAAGGTGAGGAAGAAGAGAGTGACATCTTCACGCAAAGCAGCCCTGTCCCCATTAGTAAGCCAGAATCACCCACCTCAGCAACCTCACAATGGCACAGGAAGGCTCAGAGTCAGATGGAGACCTCACGGCATTCGTTGACAGCACCACAACACACACTGAGTCTACCACCACCTACTTCTTGAAAGTCACCTGCACCAGTAGCCCCAGAAAAGAAGAAAATCCAAGCTACTATTACGAGCATGTTTAGGCCAGAATGGTCCAACGACTGCAACCACCCAATGGCATGTTTGTAAAATAGGAAGCTGGCAAAAATATTAGCACTGGACACTCTCTCATTTTCTTTTGTGGAAGGAGATCCGATTCTTAGAATTTGTGCAGCCATCTGGCCGAAATGGAAGGTTCCAAGTTGGCCCTATTTTGCTAGAGTTGCTGTTACAGTGCTGCATCACGATGTGCTGCTATTGGTTGGACATGCTTTGCAGCAAAGTGTGTCCACACTGGCAACCTGACGGCAGACATGTTGACTAGTTGTCAGATGACTGATTACATGTGCATCACTGCACACTGGATCTCTTTTGGAAAGGTAAAGCAAAAGCTATCTACAGTTCTTGGCCCTGAAGAAATTTTTAAGAGCGTTGGGTCGCATGCAACAGTAGCCATGTTCGCCATCGAGAAATCACATACACCTGCAAACATCTTGGATGAATTTAATAGCAAAGTGTCTGGTTGGCTTTGACCCAGAGGACTCTGAATTGGATTTGTTGCTACAGACAATGGCAGTAACATAGTCAGGCGAATGCAGGTGGTGGCTGTTTCAGGGTCCCGTGTTTGGAGCACTGCATCAACGTTGTTGAGCAAGACTTTCTAAAAAAATAAGACATAGTCAGCAACATGCTGACCACATGGAGACAAATCTGCACTCATTTCAGCCATTTTTTTAAAACTCTGAAGACATTGTAGATTATTCAGAATGCTAACAGAGTACCAGTTAAAGACCTGATACAGGAGGTGGCAACAATTTGGAACGCAACCAATTATATGTTGCAATATCTGTTTGAGCAGTACAGAAAGATCAATGACTATGTCATTCAAAGAAGAGGGGATGCAATTGGGAAAGTTATGACCAAGGATGAGGACAAATAGGGCCTAGTCAAATGCCTGACACAGATGCTGCTCTCTTTTGAGGTTTTCATTCGTGAAGTTAGCAAGGAGGACAGTGTGATGGGCCACGCTATCCCATTGTTGCATCTGCTATAGGAGCAGCTAAAGAAGGTGTATTAAAGATTCATACTCGGAGGTCTGAACGAAAACTCAGAAGTGCATGCCTTTGTTGAGAGCCTAAGCTATCACTTGACTTGTAATGCAAGACTGCAAAACAACATGATCTCATCCAAAGAGTACATCTGTGCCACCCTAATTGATCCATGCTATAAAATTGTTCCCACTTTCATTCCTTTTTCTGTGGAGGATATTTCAAAATACCAGAGATGGATTGTTGAGTAAACCAGAGAATTGGAAGAACTTGGAGTCCAATCCTGCAATTCTGGAGTGCAGCCTTCACCTTCCAGAGAGGATGACCTTGTCTCACAGCAACCAATGCCAGGAACAAGAATACTGACAGCAACAGCATCAGAAGAATCAGACCCAACCTCCGCATTGGCTTGGTTTCACGTGGCAGGTCTTAAGTCCAGTGCAGAGGTAAAGACAATAGAGGTCAAGCAAGTGGTAGCACAAATGACACTTCAGAGGAAGTTCCAGGAGTATCTGAATGATTTAGAAGATGTGTATGTGGATCGAATCCCATTGATGTTCTGAAGTGGGAAGATGCACCATTGGCCACAGCTCAGTAGGCTGGCAATAAAATATCTGCCTTGTCCTGTAGCCAGCGTGTCTGCTGGTGCAGTTGTTATAGTGAGAAGGACCAGCCTGTACCCTTAAAATGTGGTGAGATTAACCATGATCAAAATTAACCAGCATTTTATACCACCTGATTACACTGTTTCTGAAACACCACAGGAGGAGGAAGAGGATGATTGGTCAGATTCAAGTGTGTTTTCTGACCAACTTCTGGGTGAACCACCTGAGTTTGAGGACAAACTCTACTGCCTGGACTGAGTATGCCAGTGCCACTATAGGACTTTTTAATTGTTTCTCGTTGACTTTCTTTCTTCCATTCTTTCTTCCTTTCTTTCTTTCCTTCTTTCCAAAAAATAAATCAAACAAAATAGCTAGTGGAACATTGTTTGTGTCCGATTTATGCTGCCACACCATTTTTAATCACATATATGACCGGATTAGAGTTTAAGCCATATATGGTGCAGTGAAGAAGCCTCCACAATCCCTTCAGAATATTGGAAACAATGACTGTCTCCCTCACATGCCATTGTCTATGGTTTTTTTTTACATCATCTAGCAGGGCTGCCCCAGAAGAACATTTATTAAATGACAGCCTATGCCAAATTCCAATGTGTTGCTGCCATCAAAGAGAAGATAATATTTTGTATCAACCACCATGCTTGGGTTGGAAGATGTAACTACTAACTATTGCACCAATGGTTGGTGATAAATTGAGTGATTGTGAATGATGATTGATAATGTATGTGGTGGCTATCAGTAAGGGAGGGAGTTCAACAAATTTGTAAACTTGATTTCGATGAGTTACAATGTTTGGGTGCTGATGGGTGATCATTTTTTCCTGAAAGTGATTGGCCTTTCAAACTTAGCGAAATTTACCGGCAGGGTCCAGTCCTTTTTTCTCATTCCTCAGAGACCAGACCAGTCACTTTAGTTACCAAACACAGATCTACACAAAATACTCCAATTCTGTTTCTCTATTTGTTCTTCAACAGAAGTGCATTACACAGGTCTACCTCACTCTGTTTGGAACTAGGACGGAGTTAGTCAGAGGCAGGAGAAGGAGGAAAAGGATAGAAAGACTCAGGGCGGGACTACCTCAACAGCTAGAAGGAGAAAGTTATTGACTTCAAAGAGAAACCATGATGATGGTGAAAACTCTGAGGCCGAGTACTCACTTAGCTCTGTGGACAGGTAAGAGGCGCTTTGATTTGCGGATTTGGAAAATGGTGCTGAGTGTGTATTTGCTGAATTGCTGGCTCAAATGTGAAGCTACTCTTTATGTTCTTGCTCTGCCTCTGAGTCTTTATGAAGCTTACCTTGGTTCCTTTTGTCTTTCTCCTGTATTCTATAATACAGTTACTGTTTTTTAATATGCAGGCCTTCTCCTAGTCCTCTCCTGCATGAATAAAACTTGGTGAAAGCTCAACACTCTAGCTTACATACTGGACAGGATCAGCCAGACATCCAAGAGTTATGGACATTCTGAGAAGAATGGAGATGCACTGTACAATTTGGCAATAGAGTATCATTTTCTTTTTAACAATAATACTTTTCAGAACTGGTGGGTTAATTTCAATCTTCCATAATTTGTATTTTTCAAACCTAGAAGACAGAAAATTTAGAGATATACTATTTTTGGTCTTCTGGGACTGAAGGACTTTTTTCAATGCATTTAGCTGAACTGTGTCAAACTTATTCCTTCATCATCTCCTTCCACAACAGATTGATAATGGTATGCTGCTCAGCACCCCAAATGAATATTGTTGTTGTTTCTTTTGGGTAGTGTTGGTCTTTGTCACACCTTTCCCCAAATCCCCTTTCCCATCAATTCATCAAGCCCTTAACCCGCTTCCGCTGTACTGTCTGGTTTATTGAGGTGTGACTTAATTTTACATCAAAAATGGATCACACACTTGCTGGGTCGGTTGTGGTGAAAGCAACACCAACTCACTGAATGACCTTCTATTACCTTAGCAATATTCCACACCGGCCCCATTATCATCATCATTAAGACCTTGTGTTGTGTGTTACATAAAGGGTTAACCTTGTCCAACCATTCCTGTCTCTGAGCCCATTTCTTCTGATTTGGGGATTTTATTTCCTAAGTTTAGTTTTCATTAAATACTAGCTCCCCATTGCTCAGAATACGTTGATATTGCTAGCTTTTGTTATTATGTCAGGTATTCTTTGTTGTGTGTCAAATACTGTCATCTTGGTAGTCTGGTCTCATTCTTCCTAAAGTTATAATCTCATATATAACCCACTAACTCTCTGTTTTCTTTCAAACTAGATGACAGTGATGGATAACCCGTTGATGAATCCTTCAGTTGGAGTTTGCATAGGTGGGAGTGGTACCTTGTGTCTTCCCTGTTAGCACAATGGCCTGCTACTACTACTACCCCCTTTAAGATAAGATGCCACCTTGGGAAAACCATGCAGTAAGAAGTCTGAGGTATCAGCCCTCGTTCCTTCTATTCAGGTATGCAAAGCACTATGAATTGAGGTAAACTCATTTAGTTTAGAAATTAAAGTCTACTGAAGAAGTTGTTGTTTGTGTGTATCTAGGTTTTTGTAGTCAAAATAGGCAATGGCAATCATCCCACAGTGGTCAATATAGTTACAGAGGGCAGAAGAGCAAGGGTATAAGTAACTGACATACACATTTTTAGCAGATTTAAAAAAAAAAAGCTACTGTAAAAGACAGCATTGCAAACTAAACATCAAAATAAAGATTTGAGAAATAAATGAAGTAAAATAAATGATCCCCTTTTATTTTTTACAAATAGAAAACCCGCCCTTTCTACACACAACAGGCCCACCCATCTCCCCAAACAAATGGCCCTGTCCCCAAAAGCCCAACGAAAGTCCACTACAAAATAAATAAAAGTCCACCCGAAAGTCCAAAGTGTAAAAAAAAAACAATCCCAACTCCCTTTCCCATCCTTCTCACCCACAACAAGTATTCCTCCCACCAAAATAAAAATGTAAAAGAAGAGTCAGAAGAGGGTGTTCTCCATGCGGGTCCTGAGATCAACCAGGGTTACCTCGATGTGTGCCACCCGGCGGTCCAGGTGCGCAAAGCGTTGCAGGATGCAGCACTGGAAGTTGTGTTTCAAGCATAAAGGGGGGCAAGAGTGATGGGATAGGCTGCTTTTAGCTGGCGATGAGCTGACAGTGCCGCTAGGAGGCTGAAGGCGCTGGTGGCCAGTTGGAGGAGCTAGGACATATGGGCTTGTTAGCTGCTGCCTGGACTTTGTCCTCCTCCTCCTGAAGAGCCACCAGCCACCTATATTCATTGCAGGTGGCCTCCAGCCTTTGCTGACAAAACCAGGCTGCTACCTAATGGTGAGCTGGATGTCCACCAGGAGTAGCTATAACAGAAAAGAAAAAGGAGAATGACAAATTATAAACAGTGCTCTGTGCAGGCAATGTTTTTGAAAAAGTAGAGTGGCACAGTAACTTGCTGGTCCCCTAGGGCCATTGGAAATTGATGCGGCTGATGATGAGTCACAGGGCCATTTTGTTACCCACACATGCCTCACTATACTTGTATGTCAAAAGGGTAACATGAGTCCATTATGGAAGCCATAAAAAATTAATCACTTTTACAAAAATGTGGCACATGCCAAAACAGATTTTTCAATTTTTTGGGGAGGCTGGGACACAACTTTAGAAAGAATATAGGGCTGAAGTACTAGGAGGTGACTAGGTGGGCACTGGGAGGGAAGGGAAGGGAAACACACCTTGTTTTTAGTTTACATTGCATTGACAACTTTGTAAATGCTGCATTAACTCAAGCAGATGCACATTGCACAGACAATACTATTGTACTGCCAAATTGAACTACGCTGCAGTTACGTCAAAGGAGCATTGGTGACTAATGGGGAGGAAGGTATAATAATGGGTGGGAGGATACATATCTGCCTTCCTTAACAACTACAGTGAGTTAAGGGAGAAGACAGAACATGAAAATACTCCCACTTTAAGCCAAGGCTTTGATAACCATGCAAACCAAGTGAAGTAGGTGAACAAACTTGTCCCTCTCCAGAAGAGTTCCTCTATTTCTTAATCCAAGCAATTATACATTCATCTTTTCATTCCTCTATTCTATTCACCCTTTCATACTCACTATTTATGCTTTAGACTCTCTTTTCCAGTCTTTCACCATTTCAGTCCAGCCATCCATATATCCACCCGTCTATCCATAAATTCACTTATCGAGTATCCACCCTTTCAAACCCTGATTTCACGTATCCATCCATTTACCCATGCATCGTTTATTAACATCCACCCATTCCCATCTAAGCATCCTTTTACCCACCCACCCTTCACCCACTGAGGCATCCTTTCATCCCGTTCACCCTTCTCTTCACCCTCCCATGCATCTCCTATCACTCACCTACACATCCTTTCCTTTCACCCACACATCCTCTCACTCATATACCATTTTGCCCATTCTTTCTTTTAGCCATCCATATTTTGTTTGCTTTTCCATCAAGCCATCATTTGTAGAGTCGTTTATTATGAGCGTTTGGTGATTTGCAGAAAGAAGACGCTATTAAGAACTCAATCACATCTTTAGCTGCTAAACCAGGGGGGTCACAAGCAATGCCCTGGCAGTGAGTATTCTAGTAATTGTCAATGAGCAAGAGCAATATGACTTACAAACGCCCGTCCCAGCTGCCGCTGTAAAAGACGTTACACATTTTAGATTTCAACAAAGTACAACCACAATAGATCACTACAGTTCTATCTTCTTCTATGGTTCACTTAGAATAGAAAATCTGACTTGGGCATGCAATCTTGTCCGTAGAGTGCCTGTCCTAAAAATCTGCCCTCTTAGTATTAAAGTACCAATCCGCAAGCTATATAATGGGAGAAGGGAAAGCTAAGCTTAGTAATAAAGCATAAGAAAGCTAGTACAGATAGGAGTATGTCAGGTATAGAAACATGAAAAATAGATACAAAATAGATAAATATAAGGATAACAAGAATTTAACGAAGCTCAGATAGAATGAAAATAAATACAAAAAAGGTAGACAGGTACAGTAAAAATAAAATAAAAAATATTTGAAATGAGGAGAGTGAAAGTTAAGTAAATAATAATAATAATAACAATAATTATAATAATAATAATAATAATAATAGTAATATTAGTAATAATAGTATTAATAACATAATGGGAAGACTTACTGGGGCCAGCAGATCCACCAGCTTTCACACTAGTGGGGGCATTGGCACCCTCACCTCCTACTAGACTCACCTCAGATGTTGCCCTCTTCTTCCACTTGGGAGCTGATGTAAGAAATGGTACAGCTAATCTCCCCCAAAACAATTTGACAGGCAGAGGCAAACACAGTAATATTGTACTTTTCTAAATCAGATCGTCTAGTATTGACATGACTGGAGATGACCTATTACTTTCACTTTCTTAATTCCTACAACTAAGCACCACTCCAAATTTCTTAAACTACATTTACAACTACGTACAACTAACAATGCATACATATTACAGCAAAGGATCTTTGCTTCTCAACCACCTTTGTTGGGGCAACTCAGCCATTTTGTTCAGTGCATAGATGCATACTATGATGATATCACACATCAATGTGAGATTGCAATTGGGAGGGACTGCATAAGCTACAGGAATGCTAGCTCACAGCTATTACTTATTGCTACTACCACTAACTTATTTTTGGTGACAGGAGGAGTCTGAGTCTGCATGGCTTCCTAAATAATCAGCCCAAACGCATGCCGATAAGTACAATTTGGAAGCGCTGACTGACCACCTGGCTAGCTCAACCTGGCTCACATAATAAATATTCATAACGTAAATGTAACTTACCTCTGGGAGTGAGCACTATTAGAAAAAGATTAGCATTGAGGAACACAAAAAATAAATAAATAACTATTACTCACGAGCCCCAACACCTCGACGCCCAGTAGGTCGAGCATGTCCTGTTCATGATCAATTATGTCCACCCAGCTGTGCGTTAACTGCTGCTGGTGTCCTGGACCCCAGTGCTCCCAAAGGGCATAACCGCTCCCTGGCCTGCTGTCTGCTGCCAGCATAGAGGGGAGGGAGTACTTCACATGAAAGACAAGTGCTGCCACCTCTGACTTGGTGAAAATGGGGTGGGGCTGCACCCCTTTGTGGTTCCGACGTCCACAAGATGAGCGGCTAGCACCCACACCGTTGCCGCCACTACATCTGTCACCCTCTGCAACAGCGCTGGGTGGAAAAAAGGAAGGAGAAGAAATAGAAAGAAGGAAGAAAGAAAAAATACAAAGAAGCAAAGGGAAAAGCAAAACAATAAAGTATTCAAAAAGTCACAAAAAACACACCAAAAAAATGACAGAAACGTAAAATATACAAACTCACACACTGATGAAATAAAGGAAAATGAGGGGTGGATAATTTAGAAAAGAGTGGGACTACTCAGATTTAGAGATTAATAAAAATTAGGCCCAGCACCATGCACAGAGAGACAGAGAAAACAAAATGGCAATGCCCATGTGAATGGCATGGTGCCGTTCACACGATTTTGCAACACGAGAACTCGAATTGCGCTCATGAATGTGAAAAACGTAGATCAAATAGGCACGCCAAGCAATTTTGCACAGAGCGAGTATTTTAATCACTTTGTGGAATTCTGCATGGTGAGACTCTGTGAGCTCTGCACACCCCTACTTCTGAGGCCCAGGATTGGATGGGGCACCTCAGCAAGGGTAGGACTCACAGATGGCAGAGTTCAACAACAACAGGAGAAATTCAGGAAGTCTTTGATGTCCCTGAGGCTGCAGAAGAACAGGGGCCAAGCCAGCAAGCCCTTGGAGTCACTCTGGGTTCAAGTGAGATGGGTCCGGTCCTTGTCCTCAGCAGGGCAGAGATCAATAGGAAGCAGGGCAGTTCAGCAAAGACGAGAAACAGTTTCATAGAACAGTTAAACCAGGCACTGTGGCAATCCTTACAGCACAGCAGTCTCTACTCCAGCAGAGTTCTTCTCAGGTCCAGTAGTGATCTCATTTTAGGGTGTCACAGACCCAGTACTTATACTGAGTGCCTTTGATGTAGGAGATGACTTAAAAAGAACTCTCTGAACCTTCAATCTAGCCTTGTCTGCCAGGCTATTTGTGGGGGATAATCAGTCTTTTGTGTATGGTTAGGCCACTACCCTTCGAAGTCTAAGTGTGAGCCACTCCTATCCTTCCTGCCCAGGAAGACCCAACAGTATGCAGATAAATTCAGATGCAGTTGAGTGCCCTGTGTTGTGGCTATCTGGAGGGAATGTACAAACGTAGCTGTCACCCAGCACAGACATGTATTGGAGACAGGATGTAAGGCACACAGAGCAGTAAGAGCAGAGAAATGCCCACTTCCTAAAAGTGGCATTTCTATAATAGTAATTCTAAATCCAACTTTACCAGTAAAGAGAATTTATCATTACCATTCCAATGATATGAAACATGATGTAGCTATTCCTTTCTGATTATGAATTACAGTACAATTACAGCTTACACATATAAAAAGGAATTCCCAAAGCTGGCCTATGAGAGGAGTAGGTCTCAATGTAGGGCATGTAAAACTTAAAAATACATGTTCTGCCTTTTACTTACATGCAGCATGTCCTATGGGCTACCAAGGACCTACCTTAGAGGTGACATGTATATAATAAAAGGGAAGTTTAAGTCTTGGCAAGAGGTTTTAACTGCCAGGTCGAAGTGGCAGTGAAACTGCGCACACAGGCTCTGCAATGACAGGCCTGAGACATTTTAAGGACAATACAAAGTAGTGCAGAATGCATCTTAGGTAAACTACTTGGTGGACACAGGTACCATAAGGAAGGAACCCAAGAGGGTGTCCAATGTGAACAGGCTGAAGCCTTACCACTGGAGATACTACACAGTGAATGTCATGGGTATGGCAGAGGACGTTGAGGGAGACAGTGAGCCTCTTCCTGACTTACTGCAGAATGACATGAAGGATGACAATGTGAAAGGGGCTCACGCTCAGTTAATGCTTTAGCAACAGAGAGAGTGTAAAGAGGTGTTGGGATGGTTTGCCAACCTATTCCTGCTGACTCCAGGGTTGACACCTGTCTGTGTGCATGACACAGACACAGGTGACAGTCTACTAGTGAATGGCAGAACATAAAGAATGCCTGACAGGATTCAGGAATGCATTAAGGCAGAAGATGCCAAAATGTTGAACCTGGGAGTCATTGAGACATCTCATAGACTTTGGTATAGCCTTGCGGATTTAGTACTAAAGCAAGAATCCACTGACTTGCTATTTTGTGTGGAATACTAAACCCTCCATGAGGTAACCAAAACCGATGCACATCCAATCCCCAGAGCGGATAAGCCTGTGGATCTGTTAGGTGCTGGGAAGTACTTGAGCACCTTGGATCTGAACAGCAGATGTTGGCAGATAGCTTTGGCACCAAATGCTAAGAAGAAGATTGCATTTTCTGTGCCAGATGGATTGTATCAGTTTAAGGTGATGTTCTTTGGGTTGAAACAATCTCCTGACACTTTTCAGCACCTTGTGAAGTATGCTCTTGAAAGGATGGAGGAGTTCTGTTTGGCTTTCTTGGATGATATTGTTGTGCTCAGCAATTCATGGAAGGACCACCTGAGGCAACTTGAACCTGTGTTGGTAATGATACAGGAGGCAAAATTGACTATCCTGGCAACTAAGGCCCATATTTATACTTTTTTAGCACCGCATTTGTGCCACTTTTTAACATAAAAGCGGCGCAAATGTACAAAATACAATTGTATTTTGTAAGTTTGCGCCTCTTTTGCATCAAAAAATGACACAAATGCTGCAATAAAAAAGTATAAACATGGGGCTAAGTGTCAGTTAGGACAGTCCTCTGTAGTCTACCATGGGCATGAGGTGGGGAATGGGAAGATTTGCCCGTTGGATGCCAAAATCCAGTTGGTGAGGAACTGGTATGGGTACTACTACCCAGACTGAAGTGAGAGCCTTTTACGGGCTCACTGGATATTACAAAAACTTTGTGGTGAACTATAGCATTATAGTTACCCCATTGACTTCTTGTACCTCTAGGAAGCAGCTCATGAAGATAAAATTGAATAGAGAGCGTCAAAAAGCATTTAGGAGGAACTGAAGAATGCACTATGCTCTGTGCACTGCACCAGTACTGAAAGCACCTGCTTTCAGTCACCTTTCATTGTACAGACAAATGCCTTTGACAAAGGAGTGGGAGCGGTGTTACCTCAACTAAATGACAAAGGTAGAGAGCATCCAGTAGCCTTTATTAGTAGGAGATTACTAGCCAGCGAGCAGAACAGGGTGGCTATTGAAAAGGACGGCTCTGTCATAGTGTGGGCCTTGCATAAGTACTGCCCATATTTGTTTGGCACTAGGTTTGTGATGCAAACAGTTCACAAAACACTTAAATGGTTGATGGCTATGAAGGGAGAGAATCCTATGTTGTTGAGATAGTCTATTTCTTTGCACAGGTTAGACTTTGTAGTGGAGCAAAGAGTTTGATTAAGACATTGTAATGCTGGTTGACTTTTGTGCTGCTTTTAGTTATCTGACCACCCAACTTATCCAGGTTAGGAGGTGGTTTGGAGTGTTATGATCTGGGAGGAGCGCCTTTTGGGACAGAAAAGTCCTCTGCATGGTAAGTGTGCGGTCAAAGTAAACTAAATGCCAATGTGCCTACAATGGCACATTACATGGAGGACCCTAGGTTCCATTTTGGGAAGCCCAGACTTGCCTGGTGAAGACATGAGGAGGAGAGGAGTCTCCCCAAACAGATTTGTGTATTGCTGCTGAATCACTGCGCCACTGGATTTAAGCTAGCCTAGATGATGAAGGGTGATACCCTGAAACCGGTCCTAGGATGCTTGTTTCCGGTCCAGGGAGGACCTGGCTCGGCAGTTCGGGCTCGACTGTTCCCATGAGGAACAGGGTCAAGACTGATTTGCATATGGCTGGGTCCAAACTGGGGTGGTGTGGTGAGCAAAAAAACAATGTATTAAACCCGGATCTTAGTGACTGGGGTGAATGTTTGATTTGCTCTGCATTCCGTCCATCATCTGTTCTTTTTGCATTTGTCGCCCCAAGTGGGAAGGGTATGCCCAGGCGTAGGTCTTGTGCTCACTGCGCAACTGGATTCAATCTAGCCTAGCTGATGAAGGGTGATACCCTGAAACCGGTACCAGGCTGCTTGTTTCTGGTCCAGGGAGGACCTGGCCTGGCAGTTCGGGCTGGACTGTTCCCATTGGGAACAGGGTCAAGACTAATTTGCATATGGCTGGGTCTGAGCTGGAATGGCATGGCAAGCAAAAAAACTGATGGATTAAACCCAGATCTGGGACTGGGGGTGAATGTTTGATTTGTTCTGCATTCTGTCCATCTTCTGTGGTTGACTTCTCTGAGCAGGATCTGAATTCATGAATTTCCATGCTCAGGGCACCTGTTGTAATGCCAGACACTTCCTGGGTAAGTCTTTAACTGGGACGGTGGGCCCAGGTGAATTCACTACTGAAGGTGCTGCTGCACAGTAGACACTTTTTACTATTTCCTAAAAGTCAAACGGGAACTCTTGAATATGGCCTATATAGGCAAGAGGGTGGGACAGGGATTTGCTTGACAACTACTAGAGCTCTGACATCAAGGTAATTGTGTTATTGCTTGTGAATGTTGCTATTTGTTTGAATGTGTAGAGTTAAAAATAAAATACTTATTTTTCTTCTAAAAGCATGAATTGGACTAGATATTGATTTAATGTTCGTACTGTGTGCAGTTTGATTTATGAGTTTTGTTCACTTACCTGTATCTACACTCTCCTCACCCCAAATTAGCCTTTGAATGCTTGTCCACAGCTACCACTGAGAGTCAAGTGCAGAAGAGATACTTGGTCCACTTGCTCAGAATCCATAAAAGGTCAGGACATCAGGAGTAAACAGCCTCAACCACTAGAGTTGGGCCTAGTAGCCACCGCGTGCCCCATAGCCCTTTTAAAAAGAGTTCTGGCAGGGGCTTTCTCGCTACTGAATTGGTAAGCTTCAGATAGCTGTGAAAGCTGACATTCGTTTATAGAAAAAATCCTAAATATAATTACTTTTTTGCAGCAGAAAGGTTGTTCAAAATTACGTCTCACCTTTGCATGAAAGCAGACCATGGACCCTTTGCTTATCTCCCCCCTCATTACCAGTGCCTGCCTCCTGCGACTCCAATGTAACTAATGTGTGTAATGCAGAAGTGGCCAACAGCAGTAATAACGTCACTTCTGCCTGCAGTTAGTGTGCTGGATAAGTTTCAGAACCGATAGGAAAATTTCTTAAAACCAAATCACAAACGACTTGGCTTTCACAATACTTCAATGGGATGCATGGGTCAGCATCACAGCTACTAAGCGGAGTGACGTCGTGAATATCATCTACAGCACTTGCATGCTGGACCACATTGACCATTCTTTGAAAGGGAGGATGGGAACTACAAATCGCAAAATGTCAAATGTTGCTAGAAGACAGCCTAGCCTGCATGTGTAACGCATGACATAGGGCTGCTGGTAGCTATTCTCTCTGTACTACATGTTAGATCCCCCTCGTGTTTTTTTTCTACCTGGTCACTGATGGCGTGATTCACAGATAACCGTACGAAAATGTGGGCGCCGCTACTATCCATTGGACAATCCGTAAGGGGGCCGAGGAGGGCCACAATTGCGCCTCCAGCTCCTACACTGAGTAAACGTGCTCTTGACTCAAGGTAGGCGCAGCGGTTAGCGATCCTCTGCCGCCCAAGCAGCGAGCGCCGCCTCCGTGTCCTGCCACTGCGCTTATTGTACCTGAGGCGGCGGGGAGTCAGAGAATATCTGCAGAGAGGAGGCGGAGGAGGCGGCGGAGGGGGAGGGGTGCTCCGCGGGGCCGTCTCTTTAAGAGAGCTTCCTCTGACATCACGCTGGTGCTGATGGGAGGAGGCAGGAGAATTGTAAATTCTTGGCCAGTCAGAGGAGGAATAGCGGCTCCTGAAAAGCCTCACAAAGGGGGGACAATGAGAGTGGCTGGGGAGCCCCCCCCCCCTCACCGGCTGCTTTTCTCAGACCCTTCTTGTCTCCTGTTTTGCTGTGGATGATTAAAAAAGAACCGCGGAGATGGAGCGGGGAAAGAGATAGCTCTCCGGCTCAGAGAGATTAGGTTGAAGACAAAATGATCGAAGCCACAGGAGCCTTTTCTCGTTCCGTCTCTTCCCCCTCTCCCTCCATCTTTCCTTTTCAACCCTCTCCTTTTCTCGATCAACCTCGTTCTTTATGCTCGGTTTCTTGCCACATCTCTAGGTCGTTCTTGCCCTGTTTCCATGCTTTTAGGTAGCTCTCGCTTTCTTCCCCCCCTCTGTATCTTTTCTCCTCATCTAATTCCTTTTCCTTCTCATTCCTTATCTCAGTCACTATCCCTCAGCCTTCCAGTTAGACCCGCATTCCTCTATCGCAGTGTCTTCTCAGCACTGTGTTTCATACTTTGACTCTATGTCGCCTCTGTACCTCTTTCTCCTCTTTCTGTGCATTTTTTATCTCCTCGTTCCCAGGCACTCCCTTCCTAAATCAATCCTATCTATCTATCTATCTATCTATCTATCTATCTATCTATCTATCTATCTATCTATCTATCTATCTATCTATCTATCACTCTCTCTGTCTATCCTTCTGTCCCCTGCACTTCTCCATCTATTTCGTGCTCGCTGTAGTTTAGCCTGTTCCCGGGTCTCTCTCCGAACCTTCGCTCCCCACGCTCCCCATTTGCTTCGCTCATTTTTTTTATCCTTCCTTTTCACGGAACCTCACTTCCCCTCCCCCTGTGGAAGGGTGCCCAAAAATCAGGAAGTGACCATGGAGAATTTACACTTGAATACTCTGTCTTGGGACACAAAACTCGCTGTCTCTTCCACTTACACGTCAAGGCTTTCTTTAGTATAGAGACGACAATTTAGAACTATATTTAATATATATATATATATATATATATATATATATATATATATATATACAGGCACTCACACACAAACACAGGTTTCTGTGTATTCCAGTACATTGATTTATATCTATATAATGATGTATGTGTAAATGCGTGCATACATACTGTATTTACATAAGCTTTCAAACACGCGCACATTTCTTCCACACATTAAAAAATACACTGTTACGCGACTGCAGACACATGCATATGCGCTGAGCTATAAATATTTAGCGTCTATAAATATTTACAAGTCGGTGATGATTGGCCACCACTGCAAGGCTCTCACAAAGAAACCTTTTTATACATTTAAGACCTTTAAAAAATAAACTTTACATATTATTTTTGTTAACAAGCCCTGTAGGTGTGGGCGCCATCCTTCCTAGAAGTATTTAGCTGTTGTATAGTAAAATGTAGTGGTGTACGAAGTTCGCATAATTTAATTTTGCATAAGTATGTGAAATTTTGTGTAATTACTAAAACACAAAACATGCCCCTGAAATGAGAATGAAATGCTGCGTCGCTTCCGTTTTGAACGCGACAACGTACTTCGCGTAAAAACATACTACGGATGCAAACAGCAGGCGCGTGCCTTATGGTTACGTTCATTGTTCCTTTGCACTCTCGCTAAATTGCAGTGTGGTATATATAGTAATTTGGGGATTTTCACATAACAGGCTTACAACTTTATGCAGCATAAAGGAAATTTAAATTTGGCCTGGTAAAATTAAGGTTTAGGCTCATACTATATAGCCCCCCCTGCACTGCTGAAATGGAGTTCTAGGTGAAAAGATGGAAAATTATTCTGTTTTAGTGAATACTTAATTTCAGTTAAGTTATTTACTCAGAAGAGCTTTCTAGTGTGAAAAACAGTTTCCAACTCATGTAGATGCTGACTGGCTATTTTTCGTCATGCATTTTGTTGTTAATAAACATGTTTAGATTTTTGTCAGTCTGTCGTTTTCCATCAGTTTCCCCGGTAGGCCACCTTCTGTCTCCCTGATTCCCTTGCTACAAACATACCTGTCTTTTTCCTTATTTGCCTCCATACCTCTCTACCTGTCTTCCTGCCTCTATGTTCATATTCACCTACCTGTCCGCTCCCAGGTATGCCTAGTTGTCGACCTCCCTACCTGTCTTCCCATAGACTCCTGAATGATTGCCTATCTGCACGCATATACACCTACCTCTACCTACCTAGCAGCCTCCCCCTTTCTATCTACCCACCTGTCTGCCTGTCGCACTAGTTGCTTACGTCCTCATCTACCTACCTTTCCATCATTATGTGCCTACCTACCAGCCATCCTGTGCCCGTATCTATCCACCTACCGGTATAACTGCCTTTCTGCCTAAGTCCAATCTACCTTCCTTTCATTATCTCACTACCTATCAGCCTGCCTATCTGCCTACTTCCCTTCAGGCGTGTCTATGACGCATATTTGTATACTTATTGTACACAACCTCACACATACAGACCGACCCATGTGGCTTTAAGTCGGTGTGTATGAGCACGCACACACACTGCAATATAATTATGTCCACACGCGCGAGTATTCACGCATACCTACACGTACATATGCATGTATTTATGCATGCATTTACATTCATTTTATTCCACAGTCTCGAGCTAAGACCCGAGCCTGCATCTCAGAGCTGGCATCAGGCTTCCCAAGTGTGGGATTTACTTCTCTGCTGATGTTGGGGGACGGCGGGGAGGGCGAGGAGGAGGGGGGATGGAGGAGAGGGATGCGGGAGGGAGGGCTGTGTGCGTGTGTGAGCCAGGATTCCGCTCGGCTTTCCCCTCTCTGCAAACTCACCGAATCCGTCAGCTGGAGGAAAAAGGCAGGTCGCCCCTGGTAGTCGCAGGCAGCTCCCCCCTGCAGCTGCCCCTGCTGAGGATGAGCTGCCCTCCCCAACCTGGTGAGTCCGGGGGGCCTCGGCACCTTGTGCGTGCTGAATGTTTGGGGTGCTGGGGGGCTGGAAAAGGGAACCGGGGGGTGGAGGGGAGGGAGCTGGGAGCGGGGGTACTGCCTATCTGTTTCATCCTTCAGCGAGAAAGGAGGGGGTACATCTCATGCGAGGAAGGGGTATGACTGCAGCAAAGCAATCGGAGAAAAAAAAGTCGATTCCATGCCTTGCTGGAAAGGGGGCATTTTGGCTGAAAGGTTTGGAGCTTGGGACATGTAGGGGGAATGTGGTTTAGCCGCAGTGCCTTGTACCTGAAAAGGAGGAGGCTGTGCGTTTTGTTTTTACTGTACTGTGAAGGAATAAGTATGTGGGTTTGCTGTGGGGGAATCTGGCAAACACTTGTCCTCTTGGGCGTCAGAGATGGCCGAAGACTGTACTTGCCGGGAGGTTGCAGATGCGTTCTGCAGTTCTGCCCGCCTCATATCCATCTTCTGTGAGCGCGCACACTTCTGTGAGCGCGCACACTTCGTGGGGACACAGGGGGGCTGGAGCTTTGAACTCCAGCGGTGCAGGGATGGCTGAGGTAAGCTAGGAGATTAAGAGATGTATGGAGAAGAGTTAGTGGTTGACTCACTACAGTGGCAGTTCAGGGGGGTCCCCTCCTTGTTGAATTCCCCCACTTCAGACCACTTCTGCCAAGCGGTAGATGCAGAGTACATGCATAAAAGTGAATGAGTGAATGAAACACATCTTTGTCGTGCATGATAAAAAGGTTATTGGTGGGGAAATAGGCACCAGATCACCCCCAGCCCGGACCACACCCCATGGGCATCACTTGAAGGGACTTTCGCTCCTAGTGTTTTGGTAGGAGGTTGCTTCCTGGTGGATTCAGTGGTCCCATCACCAGCTTATGCCTGAGTTTCCTATTACGAGCCCAATGAATGGGATAGTGCGTGATCTCAGTACAGAGTTCATCAATTGTAGCTTTTCTATTACAAGAAGCTGAGCTGAAGAAGAAACTGTTTCCCTACCCATCACCACCTCTGCACTGCACTCTTAAAGCGTCACAGTCTGTGGCTGAACAATGGAGCACAACCCACCTAGACTGGGATGGTACCAGGGACTGGCTTATGGGAAGGGCAGACCAGCAGGCCATTATCACTAGGACAAAGTAGACTGTTGGTTTCTTAGCCAAGATGCCCATTGGAGCGTTGCCTCTATGCCCAGAAGTCCAATCTGCCTCAGGCCCCCTTCGGTGGGTAATAGAAATCTTACCCTCCGGCCAAGGGCCATTGTTGCTGTTGGAGAGCTTCAATTTCTAGCTGGACAGCACTAGTGGACACAGTGCCTGTATTTCTTTACCAGGTGTCAGTTCTTCCCAAACAAATGGGACAGGATGAAAAAGAATGTGCTAAATCAATGTAATTTCTGATATCCAGAGAATGTGGACCACAGTCATATCTTTAGGAGGGATTAGCTACAAAATGAGGAAAGCAAGCCAAGTTATATTGCATCGCGACCTCTTCAAGGCATCAGTAGATGTACTGGACCCCGTTGGTGCACTTTTTGATGGGTTGCAAAGTTCACCCCAACAAAAAGCCCCCTTATGCATGGACCATTTGACATCATAGGTGACCGACTTCATGCAGTGAGTAGTTCATGAAAATCCGAAATAAAATGAAGCACCTGATATTCCAGAAGAGGTCCCAACCTTTAGTGTCTCTGCGATGCCTCGGAATGCTGGGCATGGAAGTTGGTAAGAATGTTATGAGCACAGGGTGTGACTTTGCTATCTTGGAATGCTGGTGATGGATAAAGGTGGGGTAGGTGTGTGGATCAGACATCGACAATAGGTTCTATACGTTTGCGATGTCTTCAGTTGCTGATGGTGGGTAATGTGGTGTGGAAGGTTCACCTGCTATCCTGTCCCTATAAAGCAAAATACAGGTGTGCAAAATAAATTATCCTCACAAAAATGTCAATAATTTAACTGCATCCTATTTACAAAGAAAACAAAGCAACACAACTATTTGCCCCTTGTTGAATATAAGGGAGAAGATACTAGGAGATTTGTAGAGTATAACTAATTCATCTCTTGAAACTATGATCCAGGATGTAAAATTATATGTGTTTTAGTTCCTTTCAGAAGGCCGGTGTTCAGGCGAGCTTTATGCAATGTTTGAAGCTGTTGGTCAATCAAAGAAGCATTGGCAATGCCTACATTTCGCCGCTCGTTGAACTATTTTCTTTATTAATGCTTTTAGCTGATTGCAGATGGGAGCAGGGTAGGGGGCGTTGGGAAGCAAGAGAGTAAGGAAAGAGATTTCAGGGGACAGAAAAAACAGAGGCAAAGAGCAAGGAACCACATGCATCCCCACGGAGTGCTGAAAATTAATTAAGAAACAATTCCCACAAGTAAACAGTAGAAAGTTGCAGCTCATTTAGTCAGAATACTGTGAGACCAAACTCACCAAACAAACCGAAGACTAGGAAGGAAAGCCATCAAATAAAGAGGAGGCAAATAACAAGAAAAGCTACCCGGTCACAAGCAAGTGGATGACCCGAATCCCACTCTTAGTATAGGTTATGTATTGTAAACGAAAATTCTGCCACCAGGCAGCTGAAACTGTCTTTAACTGAGGCCTAGAAGGAGTATTTTCCTTTTTGGACTCCTGCTGTTGAGTAGAAGCAAGGACTTCTGTGGAGTGGACGGTTCTGTTTCATGACAACTGTACATGGAGTAAAGGAGTTTCTGAACTCTTAACGAGAATCTACCCCCATAATTGTTCAAGGGAAAAATAACATTATCTTACAAAGCTACCACCTTAGAAGGCCTTCTTTAGACTCTGAAATAAACCAACCTTGTACTATCTCCTTGATGTTGACTCAGTACCACTTAAGTAGCAGCACTGCCTGCTTGTTGTCAGGAAACCCCTAGGAATACTAGCATTAGTTTAGTTTGCGCTACCTCTTCCAAAAGGTTTCGGCTGCCTTCAGCTAATGTTGTCTATTTCATCACTCCCTTGAATGAACATGTGAGGAAGGTGCAGGGTTTGAACGTGCTCACTCAGCTATTGCCATGCCTCTTCATTTAGAGTCTAACACAGGAAGTGATGAAAACAATTACTGATTGGTAATGGGGATAGAAGGCGCAGACTCGTGTTAGTTGTCTGGAAGATGATAGTATCAGAAGTAAAGTTGACAGTGTCTATCATCATGGCAGTGCTCAAGTAGTGCAAAGTCAGCAGTTTTGAGCATGCTTCTCCCCAGCTCTACACCAACCCAATAATACAAACACCATTAAAGAAATCACTCTCACGCCTGGATTATATATCAGCTTTAATACATGCTTAGAACAGGCCTATATTAAGAGCAGTAGTGTTGTGACCACAGAACCTGGAGACTGGAATCCATTCGAGTCAGTAGACATAAAGGATGTGAGTGGAGAAGTCTCAGGCCATTGGGTTCTGAGAATGAGGACGCCGGGAGGTTCCTCATTTTTGGAGAATGAGAACACTGTCAGTTTCTTGAACATAGTTCTAGTTAAGTAAGCTAACACTGTCTTTTTGAACATATGCTTCTGGATGGTTAGCTCACACTTGCTTTGCGTCCTGGGCTTCACAGCATCTGTATTTCACCCATCTGTATTTTGGCAGGTATAAGACAGATAACGGGAGTGTTCTCCTTGACTACTATAAAATGATCACCAAGGCACCTAATAGCGGCTGCTTGTACATCATGACCAGACTGAAGACCTTGCATTTCTTCTTGTTCCAAACTGCCAACCAGACATGATATTTGAGACCATTCCAATTCGCTTGGTCAATCGACACACAAGCCTACATATTTAACCCTTTCAAAGCTGATGAAATCGATTCTTTGGTGAACCCGTCAAATTGTCATTGGCATCATCCAGTTTTGATTGCTATCATTGGTTGAAGGTCAAAGTTGGTGAACTGGACGACTGAGTGGGACTGTCTCACTTGAAGGAGCAGTACTTTTGTCAGTGCGTTCATGTGCATCTTCATACTCACGTCCTCATCAGCATCTGGAACCAAGGCTTAATGGCCTTGCAGAGAAGTGTAGATGGGAGCAATGCTAATGCTCATTCTTTCTTCATTATATGTAAAGTGATGACATTCTTCACTGGTAATTGTGCAAACGATCCCATTGTCCCACCTCTGCTTATACTTTACTACTGTTGCTTTTTGCACTGTGAAATGAAATTTCAGCCATGTGACTGCATCTCGAGAAACAGAGTTTGCTGCCTTGGTGAATGATATTTGTAATGTATGGAGAGTCAAGTCTTAAAAATATACACCTTTTCTAGGGACTTTAGCATCAGCCGTGGAACAGAATCAGTTTGAGATATGTGTCTACTGGTTAGATAATAGCAGCTCTATAGTGTGTATTTCTTGATGACATGGAGCCAAGCTCTTAAGGAATTAGAG
Source organism: Pleurodeles waltl (assembly GCF_031143425.1). NCBI lineage: Eukaryota > Metazoa > Chordata > Amphibia > Caudata > Salamandridae > Pleurodeles > Pleurodeles waltl. Next base: position 1,324,350,550 of record NC_090446.1, on the reverse strand, counting down.
CTTCTGCAGTTGAGGTCTGTGAGGAATTTACAAGTCCACAAATGACCATGAGCTCAAGTCATGAAGTGGAGGTATGCAAGGAAATAATATTTTACACTTGCGCCCCAGATCTATGTGATCAGGAACCTCTGATTATGTTAAACCAATCCCTTGATGCACTCCAAGCATAAAGTTGTGTCTTACAAAGTAATCTGGACTGATTTCTGTTCTAAGGCTCCAATTTCGAATTGGGCAATGGGAGTTAGTTGCACCAAGGCACTGCTACTACCCACTCATAGTTGGACTGGAGGCAATTCATCCAGCAGCCTCAGATGTCATATGACCCCTATGTCTAGCAAACATACATGCCAACACACTGACCCGTTTAAAACCCGAATCATGGGACATGGAGGGAGCTGGGATAGGGAAGTGAGATGTATCAGCCTCAGGTCAGGATTAGCGCTTTGGCCACTGCATGCCATTCATGATAGAAGGAAAGTAATTAAGACACTAGACCAAAATGCCTTCGCCTCCTTTCCTCTAAGAGTCAGAACCAATAGTCCCAGGTTATTAAGATGCCAACAGAGAGCTTTGTATTCTGATATCTTTTGAAGGTACTTTGCTGGAAGTGAACAAGGGCTCAAAATATTAAACACACAAGGTTGTGGGCCCATCATGCTAGAAGGTGGATGTCAGCCATTTAAAAAGGGTATGAAGTCCTCCTTCAAGGGGAAACTAAGGCATCATGGGCTAGATGTACAAAAGTTATGAATAGCGATTTTCTAATTGTGATTTCCTGTGAATTGCAATTAGGGAATCACTATTTCTAATGTATGAAGGTCTTTTGAGTTTCCGTAGTGATTCCTAGTGGGTCGCAAAAAGACCTACTTCATGAAAATTAACCAGGTAGGGTGCAATTTGCAACCCATTAGGAGAAGGGGATGCTCTAAAAAGAAAAAAAAGATAATTAGAAGTTTAATTTTTTAGAGTAGGCAGTGGTCCATGTAACCGGCCTACTCTAAAAATATTTAACCAGCCATTCTGAAAGGGGTAAGGGTGCCTTTGGGACCACTTCGAATTTGGTGGTACATTGTAAATGTTTTGCAACTGCATTTTGGTCACAAAACATTCATATATACCATTCTGATTCGGTTTTTAGAAAAGGATGCCCTCAACATACTCCTTCCAAATACCGAATTGCAAAATTTCAAGTGTGATTTGGTAACAAGTTACTGAATCCCCATTCGGGCTTAGTACATCCCAAAAATAATTGTTGTTGTGTAAACAAATTGGACCTCAAAAATGCATCGTACATCCAGGCCCTTATGTTTTAAGTGTATATTACAATGGAGTTTTAATAATAATGGTAAACACAAAGAGGACATTCTTGAAAATCTATTGCAGAAAAAGGGTTTGTATGAACCATCAAAAATAGTGAAAACTCTATGGAGAATTGTTCTAAACATTGCGAGTCAAACACATTCCAATTCCCTAAAGCAGAAGCAAGATCTATGTATGAGTTAATATCGCTACAGACACCAGAATAATACATTATTTTAATTATCCCCTATCATCTCAGGCTTCTCCTGTTAGAAAGTAGATATATCACCTGCCTCTAATAAAGTGAAAGTTACTTCTGGAGTCTCCAGGCGAAAGTTATGAATGTGTGACAAGTTTCCCACAAGAAAAAGCCCGGCCTTCCAAGGTAACAAAGCATCATATTTAATTAATTATCATGCATCATTTCCCTGCATCCAGGCGGGAGAATTAAGCCTCCAGTCATCCACCAAGGTGGCTGGGGGAGCCCATTACTCAACCTGGACATTACGATACCTGGCCAGAGGAATGTCTAAGATTCAATTTCTTTCCCCAGATGAGGGTGCAGGAGTGAAATCCGGTTCCCCCATGTTCATGATCTGCATTAGCCTTGATGTTCAGTACATAGTACATGCACATGATATGCAGTTTAATTGCCTGTGTGCACTGTGTGCACATAGATACATCTTTTTGTGAATCAGGAATGCTCTTGCATATTCACCAACCACACTGCAAGACACAAATTAACATCTATTTGCATAGGCCTGCTTGCATTTGTGCAGCGGAACCTTGAACCGATTTAGACCAAAGGCACAACTGAATGTGACCATGTGCAAACCGTTATTTGTGTGCTTTTCCTCCTCTACTAACTATAAGAAGGGTGGGTTAGGCAATTCGTAATTGGTATCTTGAGGTAGACTGTTTAATAGGTGGATGCAGGTGAAGGACTTCCTAGATTTTATGTTATGTTGTGCTAAACTATATAGTGGGAATAAAAGTTGTGTTATGTAATATGACTGAGTGGTATCATGGCCATTATTTATATAATTTGCAACTACCACTGTTGTAACATTGTGAATCAATCAAATCAATCAATCAAAGCTTTTAGAGTGCTGCTTATCACCCATGGGGTCTCAAGGTGCTGTTGTCGGCGTGCTGGTTAATCGAATTGCTAGGTCTTGAGCTCCTTCCTGAACTGCTTCAGTGAAGGACCATGACTGAGGTTGAGTGGGACAGTATTCATTGTCCAGGCTGCGAGGTAGCAGAAGAATCTACCTCCAGCCGTGCTTTTCCTGATTCTGGGGATGGCGGCGAGTGTGAGATGGGAGCATTGGAGTTGCCTGGTGGACGTGTACAAGGTCAGGCAGTGAATGAGGTAGTCTGGTCGATGTTGTGACGTGCCTTGTAGGTGTGAGTCAGTAGCTTGAAGGTGATGCTTTTGTCAATCGGGAGCCAGTGGAGGTCTCTGACATGGGCGGAGATGTGGCTGTGATGGGGGGTGTCCAGGATGAGTCTGGCTGCTGCGATCTGGATTCTCTGTAGCCTTGCTTGTAACGTCTTTGTGATGCCGCCATAGAGTGCGTTGCCGTAGTCCAGTTTGCTGCTGACCAGAGTGTGGGTGAGCGTCTTTCTAGTCTCTGCAGGGGTCTACTTGAAAATCTTTCGAAGGAGGCGCAGGGTGTGGAAGCAGGCTGATGAGAGGGTGTTGACTTGATGGTTCATGGAAAGCGTGTAGTCCAGGATGATGCCCAGGTTGCGTGCGAGATCAGTGGGTTGGAGGTATTTCCTAGGGTAGCTGGCCACCAGGAGTCGCTCCATGAGGAGGGGTGGAGCCAAGTACAAGGATCTCTGTCTTGTCAGAGTTGAGCCTGAGGCAGCTGGCTTACCTTCGGCCAGTGACTGCACTCATACCATTGTGGAAGTTTCTCTTGGCTGTTGATGGGTCGTCGGTCAGGGAGACAATCATTTGGGGATCGTTGGCATCGGAGACAATGTTTAGTCCGTGCTGTCTGATGATTTTGGTGAATGGGGCCATGTAGATTTTGAAGAGGGTCAGGCTTAGTGAGGATCCCTGTGGAACTCTGCAGCAGGTTCTTTGGGCGCTGAAATGTACAATCGGAGTCTAACGCTCTGGGTTCTTCCGGACAGGAAGGAACAAATCCATTCTAATGCTTTGCCTTGGATGCTGGCGTCGTAAAGTCTGATGCAAAAGGTGGAGTGGGAGACTGTGTCAAACGCAGAAGAGAGGTCAAGTAGTATGAGGGCGGCCATGTCACCATGGTCTAGTATGACGCAGATGATGTCGGCCGCTGTGAGGAGGGCTCTCTCAGTGCTGTGGGTGCTCCTGCAACCAGACTGTAAGGGGTCTAGGATGTGGTTTGACTCGAGGAACTCCACCAGTTGCATGTTGATTGCCTTTTCTGCTACCTTGGCTGGGAAGGGGAGCAGAGAGATGGGTCTGTAGTTTTTCATCTCCCTTGGGTCGGTGGAGGGTTTCTTTAGGAGCAGGTTGATCTATGCGTTTTTCCAGTCGGATGGGAAGGTGGTGTTTACGATGGAATGCTTGATAGTCCAACATAGTTCTGGTGGGTTAGTGGTGCTGGCCAGGTTGAAGATGTGGTGTGGGAACATTGTAACACTTTTGCCTCATTAGCAAACATTTTTGAAAACTAATATGAATGAATGGGTGGAGAAGTGTGTGGCTGGGTGGTGTACCTTGTATGAGAGCTGCAAATGTGCTTCAGTTGTGTCACAGTGCACCTGTGGCAGCAGCAATGAGCAGTAGTATAACAGAGAGAGAGTCACATCCGTGTACAGTGCAAACTCCTATGAGAGGTAGAAGAGATGGTGTCAGACCCACTTCTGGGGGCCACAGAGAAAATAGGGGCTTCTGGGACCCAAACATGGTGGTTGAGATTGTTTGCCACTGGTGCCCTGGAGTACCTTCTACTATGGCTCTGCAAATTGGGCCAAGTAACCGTTCCTGTGTTTAACTCTCAGGATAGCAAGTAGGGAGGTAGTCTGGTAGGGGTAGTGTTCAATACTCAAAAGTGAAACAAGAGACATAAAAGATGAATTGTTCAGCCAAGTGCTTGAATGAAGATTAATAACCCTGTAATACACAACACTACATTGTTCAATGGGGCTCAGCCACAGGGTTGTGATTTCAACTACAATTCCTAGGTAAGCGTTTACACCCTCTATAGTGCTTCTGTATTGTTAATGGAACTTCTACTAAAGCACTGACATAGGCAGAGGTGCAGTTCACTGGGTTTCTACTTGCGCAAAGCATTAAGTAGTTCAGTTCAACAGTGCATACCGAAAATGGAATTAAGTAACTTAAGTAACGTTCAATGTTGCCACTGCATAACACAGTCAGCTAATCCAGCACACTCTTTCACATGTAAGTACCTGTTACCTGCTCACTATGCTTCACTTGTGTTGGGCTGTTGGACATTCTTCTGACTGGTGCTTTGAGTGGTGATTCCTCTGCCACAAGACCAAGGTAGTCACTCCACACCAGAAGTGACCTTGGCTTGTGAGCAGCATAGCAGACCAGCTTGGCAGGAACTTGTCATGGCAGATATGGCCTCCTAACCAGGATACGACAAGTGCTCTTTGTGGGCAGTTGCTGCTTCCCCACTGGGATCACACAGGTTGCTCGTCTGGCAAGTGCATCATCTGGGCTAGGATCAAGCTTCCACTTTGGCAGCAATGACAGCTCCTCATATGATTTGCTTGGATTTAGGCGGCAACAGCACCAGGCCTTTGGGCATTGCTGGGGTGCCAGACAACACATGGTTACTGATTGAACTTGATTGCTGTACACGGTCCACTGTGGATGTTCTGATGGGAGAATAGGAGCCCCCTCATGACATAGGGTTAACACCAGCTTTACTCCTGTGGGCCGCAAACAACTTCTTTGTGTTTCCCAATGTCAGGAACACAGCTGGTGTCTCCTCCTGGATAGCCTCTCCTCCTGCAGAGCCCAGCTCTCTGCTTCTCCCACTAATCAGGCAGGCCTCAAGTACCCATCTAAACTTTCAGCTCCTTCAGCAAGTTCTGCCAACTTCAGGTTATGTTCCCTCACCTCTGGGAGACTGGCTGCCATGTAGGCACCAGTCCTGCTCACACAGCAGACAGTTCCTTAGTTATGAAAAACCTGAAACTATAACAAAGTGGGGTGGATTGGATCCCACTTTTATATGTTTTTAGATGGGTTATAGATCCAACGTATAAGGTTTCAGAACGTGACGATAAACAGTGTATGTACTGTCTTTTTTCTCCAAAGAAGTGTTACAATTGTCAAATATGTATCTGGGATGTGCAGAATGAGTGACCACATCTAGTGAATGAAATGCCATTAATCTTTGGCCATTGGGGAAATCATGTTGCATTATGTTTAGGTCATGAAGCATTGAAGTCATGTTTAAGCCATGATCATTTCAAAGGAGTTCAGTTTCTTAAAATTAGAGTTGCACAAATCTGCAAGACTTTACTCTTGACACTTCATGAAGTTATGTGAGAATCTGCATTTCTTTTAGAAATAAGATCTGGAATGTAAGGTTTTGTGGGAGAAAACCCTTCAAATTAACGTTTGCAAAAAAGTGCTACATCTTTAGCAAAATGTTCTTGTAGTGTGCGGCAAAAATGACTTCTTAATCAATTTTCCAATGGGTAATTTTTGCACAACTAAGGCATAATTAGAAAAGATGTTTAAAACTTTTTAACTTTATGTAACATTTTCTGAATTACACAAATCATGAAACTTTTTTGCTAGCTGAATTTTAATTTAATCCACTAACACTTTAGAGACTGATTGGTTGCACAGAAACAGTTTTGAGTTTCTAAATATCTGTGGGTTGACCAATGTGTAAGAAACCTGATTTGATTTTATCATCTATCAAGTAGAGTAGGTTAACGTAACGTGCTACATTGGCAAATGACAAAGATATATCCCGGTTGATCACACTACATCACGTGTTGTGGGGATGTCTCTGAGGTTCTGTAGGAGAATATCGAGAACAATTTAGAGCACATCTTCAGATAAGTTCACTAAGATTTATCGATTATCGCCTGATATGATGGAGAGTGACTGTCAGACTGGAAATAGTTATAACGTGTTGCACATTATATTCCTTTTGTACAGCTTTGAGTATAACTCAAAGGTTACTGCTCAGACTCCGAATTTCAGAAGATCACCCTGTCTGCAAGCATAAATAGAACTGAACATCAGCAATCAGAAGTTTTGAGCACAAGATGGATAAAGGATTAAGTTGGAAGGATATATTTTTAATTTAAATATCTGGGGCTATTTCCATGTCCTGTCCCTCTGGTAGTCTGTACACCATTCAAGATCCGAATTCAAGGTAATTGTGATGATATTGTGATTTTTTACTGTACCCTCTTCCAGAAGTCTGTAGTATTTTGGTTCCTGACAGCTCTTGTTGTATTCTTCCTCCTCTTTATTTCTTTTGTATTCTCCTACTTCTATTCCTCTGTGTCATATCATGCTTGGTGCATCAAGAGTGATTAATCTGCTCCCGTTTTAGAGTTTGGAGTAAAATATCTGTTCCATAACAATTATAATGCCGATTTGTAACCCAGAATGTAAATCATTGGCCACTCAAAAGTTTATTTGGAAAACACAATGTAGCCGTGAGTTAGAATAGAGTAATATGTTTTTAATCTAGTGGAATAGAGAAACATTTTTGTAACCTCTTGGACACTATGGACATGACTTCCATGTTCACAGGGATCTCAAACGTGACATGAAGGTCACGTCTAAGTCCCAAGGGCAGGGAACCTCTCTCATACTGGCATCAGAGGGATCCCTTTTTTCTTTTCAGGTTGGGCTGTTTGGGAAAGCAGCCCAAGGCTGTTTTTTTTTTTTTTTTTGTTGGTAATAAAGATAAGCACGCATGGCACATTCATGCCTTTACTGAAAAAGTAAAAGTAAAATGAGCTGATCTGCCTGTTTTACTTTCACTGCATTGGTGCTCGCCGGCATATCTCAGCTCCCTGAGCACCAATTTAGTTTGGTGAGGTGTCACTGGAAAGGGAAAATGGCCCCTTTCTAATGGTATCCCTCCCTGTTAGATCCCTGCTTGGGGATCACCACAGGAGGGTGATCCTCAAGCAGGAATCAACCCACTAGACACCTACCTGGGATTCGTTTTTGAGGGGGGGGCAGCCCACTGGCAATCAGCTAGTGCCCCCTTCCTTCCCCAGGCACAACAGTCTTTCTGGATCCCCAGGGGCAGATAGGAGGTTCGTTACATAAAACAGGAAAGGAGTGTGGTGGCTCACGCTGTCAATGGATCATGCCCCAACTTCAAAGGGGAAGTCTGTCTTTCTGTCCTCCTTTGGAGGCAGTTTGAGGGGAGGGGGTTGCATCTAGGTATCCCTGTAGGGGGTGAAGAAAGCACACTAGGTACCAGGGAAAATATATTTTTTTATAAAAGGGGTGGCGCTCTATATCCTGTCATGGGGCTATGCTCCATTCCAAAGTGGATGGTGCAGTCTTTCTGTCACCCTCTGGGAGGCAATTTGGGGTGTTTACTGAGAATCTTCCCTCCAGAAGGTAGCAAGCCCACTAGACCCCAAAGTGTTTACTCTTTCTTTTTAGGGAAAAAGAAAGGGAGGGACCCATCCCGCTATAGGGCCATGCCCCTACACCAAATGCGACAATTCACTCTTTTTGCACCACCTCGGAGGCAGATTGGGGGCTTGCTCCCAATCTGTCCTCCTGAGGTGGGTAGAAAGCCCCCTAGATACTAAGGATTTTGCATTTGGGGCAAAAGAAAGGGGTGTGGGTGTCCCACTCTGGCATATTCCCAAACCAAAAAGGGGCAAAGCCCTTCTCTGCCCCCAGGGAGCCGAAAGGCTGTAACCAGGGGGCAGAAAGACTTTGTTGCCCCAGTTTGGCCTATGAAGGAAGAGGGTGACCCACAAAGCCACCTGGACATCAGGAATATTTTGTTTTCTAAAATAATAGGGTGGGGTCTAGCCCATGCTGACACCAGGCCCCACTTTCACTCCTAAAGCCTTCACGGTTTTTCTGATCCCCTGGTGACTAAGGGGCCTATTTATACTTGTTTTGCACCAAATATACGCAATTATTTCAATGCAAATTTGGTGCAAAACTAACTCCGTATTTATACTTTGGTGCTAGACCCGTCTAGTGCCAAAGTTATGGAGTTAAACTCATTTTTTGGACGTGGAAACCCACCTTGCGTCAATGAGATGCAAGGTAGGCGTTCCTGTGCAACAAATTACTCTATGGCAGTAGCGCCATATTTATACCCCTGTGATAAAATCACGCAGGTGGGGGAGGGGTCAAATAATGGTGTAAAGCTTGCTTTGCACCATTATTTAATGCCTGGGTCAGGGCCGGCGGTAGGGGACCTGTGGGCCTATTTCCATGGTGGAACACCATGGAAAAAGCCCACAGGTGCCCTACCCAGGCCCCAGGGACACCCCCACCCACACCAGAGGGACAGCAGAGGATGAGGGACACCATCACCCCATCCCAGGTAAGTATAGGTAAGTATAGGTAAGTACAGGTAAGTATTTTATTTTATTTTTTTAAGTGCCACTGGGGGGCCTAAAATGAGCCCCCCCTACATGGCACTGGGTGCAATGGCCATGCCCAAGGGACACTGGTCACCTGTGCTGCCATTGGGGTGGTGGGCATGACTCCTGTCTTTTCTAAGACAAGAGTCATGTGGTATGGATGGTTTTGTGTCAGAAAATGACGCTAGGCTGGTTAGAGTCATTTATTTTACACTAACCTGCCTAATGTCAATTTTTGGTGCAAACCCCCCTTCTCCCAAATCGCCACCCCCTCCAGGCTAACGTCATTTTATTTTACGTTAGCCCACCCTTTGCGCCGGTTTGCACCATTCCATAAATATTGTGCCTGGCTGGCGCTCAGGAATGGTACAAGCCGGTGCAAAACATTTAGATGCAAAACTGCGTTAGTGCAGTTTTGCAACAAAAAGTATAAATATGCCCCTAAGTCGTTCCCATCTCAATGGCACGCAAGAGTGGGACTAAACCTCAATATCATTCCACTTTCCCTGTTCAAGAGCTGCACGTTTCCAGTACGGGCCGGCCGCCACCTGGTGAACTTACCTAACCCAGACATTTCTGAAAACTAAACATTAAGGGAAGTTCAGGTGGTATGCCTTGTGCATATTCCACAATATTCTCTTACCCACAATGCCCTCAAACCTCAAACTATGCCTAAAATTGCACATTTGTCTTTTATTTCTGTGACATAAAGTTCTGGAATCTGCAGGTTTCCATATAAATCAGACCACTCTGTGGTCCCTCACCTGCCCCAATGAAAATGCTACCCCAATCGTGTGCCTCAGCCTACCGCCTGTGTCAGGATAGTCTTGAGAATACAATGTGCAGACAGCAACAATATGGTAAAGTAGAGTAAATGGTCCCAGGCTTCTCTGCCACCAAGGGAAACCTACCAAACACGGTAATTTCTGAAAACTAAACACCCCAAGGAGTTTATTGTGGTGTGCCTCACATCGATCCAACAATAAACCTACCCATAGTGGCCTGAAAATCACAAACTTTGCATTAAATCATGCATTTTCCTTGCATTTCTGAGACGTATACTTTTAGAATCTAAAGGAATCCACAAAGTTCCTACCATCCAGCATTCTGCCACTTGTCTTGAGGACTCCCATTGACCCTAGTTTAATTTATTCCAGTCACAGGCACTAGGCCGAGCCACACACGTGGGGTAGTATTTTTATGAAGACAAGTGTGGAATTGCTGGGTGGTAGAAATTGTGTGGATCCCTGAGAATTCTGGAAGTTTACATCACAGATATACAAGTATATGCATGATTTTCAGGAAAGTTTGATGACATTATAGGGAAGAAAACTTTGTTGGATCCAAATGAGGTACACAACCTTGACTCCCCCGTGGGTGTCTACTTTTCAGAAATGTCTGGTTTGATAGATTTCCCTAGGTGGCAACCGTCCCCAGGCACAGTTCCTGCAGTTATTATTACTGATGTCACCAAAATGCGTTTTGGCACCTTTCGTGCTGTGGGCATAAGGCCAACTCACACAAGTGGGGTACCATTTTTATCGAGAGATGTGGAAATGCTGAATCAAAGAAAATTTGTGGATACCCACAGATTTCTGAACTTTTCTTCACAGAAATGTGAAGGAACTGTGTATGTTTTAAGCAGTTTGAGGTTTCCACTGCTTGTGAGTAAGCAATTCTTATGAGATCCACGAAAAGCACACCACCCAGGACTTTCCCAGGTGTCTACTTTTTAGAAATGTCTGGGCTTGGTAGGTTTCCCTTGGTGCAGGCTGAGCTTGGGCCAAAATCTACTGCTACCCAAATTGCAAAAAAGGTTGCTTTTTAGTAGAAAAATTTGATGTCTCCATGTTATGTGATGGACCCTTTCCCATTGTGGCGCCTAGGTCCACCCACACAAGTGGAGTGCCATTTTCATTAGAGTATGTGTACAAATGCTGGATGGTAGGATGTTTGTGGATCCTCACAGATTCTTGAACTTTCCTTCACAGAAATGTAAGGAACATGCATGTTTTTAGCCAAAGTTTGAGGTTTGCATGGTCTTCTGAGTAGGAAAACCTTGCAACATCCACATCAGTTACACCACCCTGGTGTTCCCCATGTATATACTTTACAGAAATGTCTTTCTTTGGTAGGTTGTCGTTAGTTTTGGCTGAACTAGGACTCAAAATTCACAGCCATCCATACCTCAAAAAAGAGTTGGGTTTGAGTAGAAAAATGTGATGTGTCCATGGTGCGTTTTGAGCCTTTTCGTATAGTGGGCTCTATGTTCACCCACACACATGGAGTGCCATTCTTATCAGAAAAGTTGTGGGAATGTTAGGTAGAAGGAAATTTGCGGAACCCCACACATTCTGGAAATTGCCTTCACATACTTTATGGTTTGCAGTTTGCATGGACTTCTGAGTAAGAAATTCTCATGCGATCCATGGAAGTCACAACACTCTGATCAGCCTTGGGTGTTGGTTTTCAGAAATGTCTGGTGGTTTTTCAGATTGCCTTGGGTACCAGCTGAGTTATGACCCAAATTCTGCAGCCACCCACATTGCAACAAGTGTCAGTTTTGAGTGAAAACTTCGGTGTCCATGTCGCGCTTTGTGCCCTTTCTTGTGGATGCCAAACCCACCCCACTGGATGGTAGTAAACTTGTAGATTCCCACACATCTACAAACTTTCCCTCACAAAAATATTAGGAAAATATGTGCTTTTAGCCAAAGCTTGAGGTTTGGAAGGGCTTCTTGGTACCAAAACCTTGTGAGAACCACAAAAGCCACATCACCTGGACTCCCCAAGGTGTCTAGTTTTCAGAAATGTCTGAGTATTATAGGTTTCCTTGGGTGGTGGCTTAGTTTGGGTCCAAAACACCAAGCTACCACCATTGTGGAAAAAAAACCCATTGATTTTGCCAGTTGAAATGTGATATCTCTAGGTTACGGTTTTGGCTGTTTTGTGTTGCAGTTGCTAGGCCCAGCCACACAACTGAGGTTCCATTTTCCTCAGGAGAAATGTGGGAACATGGAATAGTAGAACACTTGTTATTATCAATTGGATTTCTCTGCAGTTGTGGCTTCCAAATGTAAGTCAGTGAGCACACTTTTTAGCACAATGCCCTCTGAATCGCATAATAGTATGGGTAACTATAAAGTCATATGTGTACAAATAACCACTGTTGCTAATCTCAGTCTATTGTGTACATTTCAGAATTACATAGCTTTCCTTCTCACCTATTTTAGTTGTTTATTTTTTACCAAATTAATTGCTAGTCAGCTCAGTGCAGCTCAGTTGTTGGATCTGGGAAACACAAGTTTTTGGAGAACCTACAAACAGTACATATCACTGCAACGAGAAGGGTCTGCCGGATATACAAGTATATTGCTTTTATAAATAAGCCATCGTGAAAAGTTGCAGATGAAAAAGTTGTCACAAATTAATGTTTCTTCAAGCTACTTTTCATTATTTTTTTATTTCACTAGTTAGGGCCTGATTTAAAGGTTGGTGGAGGGGGTTATTCCATTACAAACATGATGGATATCCGTCATGTTTGTGATGGATTAACCCGTTCGCCAAACTCTAAATTAGTCCCAAAGTCTATTTGAAAAACTTGGAGGGATCTGCACAACTGACCCCTTGTCGAAGTTCTAGCAGTCAAGAGGTTAAATGAGAATCTTAAATAAAACATTAGGGTTAAATTATGAATCTGGAAATTATTTTTCATTAGAAATTATCAAAATGTCTAAAATGGAATTGAATGTATGCCATACCCCCCCACACATTAGGATAGGTGCATGTTTTCATTCTTTTGGGGTTGTTTTAGCTCTTCTACACCAATTATGTGAAAGAGAAATCAGATGCAGCTGTTAGCTGGAACCTAAATATAGTGAGGACAAATTCTTACTTCTACATCAACATTCCAACATAAAAATTACAGTACACAATTTTCTCTATATTTCTGAAGGTAGAGGAATATCTCTAACGTAATTAGCATCCACTTTTAACTAAATTCTTACTCCACAATGACATCCTACTGTACTTTTAAATCAGTGCCCATGGGTTCAAAAAAACTCATATGCAGTTTGTTCATGTGTTTGCCTTTCTCCCTCCCTCCATTTAATGGCCATTTACCTGTTAAATATTCTGCTAATATTTTGAGATTAAAACACATAGATACAAGCGGCTTTAGAAATTACATTTAGGGGGTCATTCCAAGCTTGGCGGGCGGCGGGAGCCGCCCGCCAAGCGGGAACCGCCAGAAGACCGTACCGCGGTCAATAGACCGCGGCGGTCATTCTAGGTTTCCCACTGGGCTGGCGGGCGACCGCCAAAAGGCTGCCCGCCAGCCCAGCGGGAAACACCCTTCCACGAGGAAGCCGGCTCCGAATGGAGCCGGCGGAGTGGAAGGGGTGCGACGGGTGCAGTAGCACCCGTCGCGAATTTCAGTGTCTGCTAAGCAGACACTGAAATTCTAAGTGGGGCCCTCTTACGGGGGCCCCTGCAGTGCCCATGCCATTGGCATGGGCACTGCAGGGGCCCCCAGGGGCCCCACGACACCCCATACCGCCATCCTGTTCCTGGCGGCCGAAACCGCCAGGAACAGGATGGCGGTATGGGGGTCGGAATCCCCATGGCGGCGCAGCAAGCTGCGCCGCCATGGAGGATTCCCCTGGGCAGCGGAAAGCCGGCGGTACACCGCCGACTTTCCGTTTCTGGCCGCGGCTGTACCGCCGCGGTCAGAATGCCCAGAGGAGCACCGCCAGCCTGTTGGCGGTGCTCCCGCGGACCAAGGCCCTGGCGGTTTTTACCGCCAGGGTCAGAATGACCGCCTTAATGTTTTGTGTGGAAGCTTTTTTCTATTAATTAAACACAGTGGCATTGTAAATGTTATCATTATTTTATCACTGTAACAGGTGTTATGTTGCATCATTGTATAATTTTAACGCAGATGCTGTTGCACTGAAGTAAAAATAAATTAGAAACAGCAAACAAACAAGGTGCATCAATCATAAAGCATTGGTGTGACTCATGTTCTTTTTTGAAACATAAAACTTAGTTTCTACGACTAGGGGCCTCATTACGATTTCGAGAGATGGTTTAAGCTGTCCGCCGAAATTCTTACTTGGAGGTTCCCACCAATGTGGCTACCTCCCCACTGGGCCCATTACGAGTTTCCCGCTAGGTTGGCGGGCAGAAACCTGAGTCGCCGCTCGCCGGCCTAGCGGGAAACATCCTACAGCATTGTCTCCGGCACGTAATCGAGCTGGCGGCAATGCTGTAGAGTGCAGGGTGCACCAGCACCAGCACCCTTGCAATGTTTACTGTCTGCAAAGCAGACAGTGATCATTGCGAAGGTGCTGGCCTAGTGCATGGGCAGTGCAAGGGCCTTCCTGGGGCCCCTTGCACGCGTTCTCCACAAGTCTTTTCATGGCAGTGCTACTGCCAGGAAATCGCTGGCAGTGAGCCAAGTCGTAATTCTCAGGGCAGCCCTGCTTGCAGCGATTCCCTGGTGGATTAGGACCGCCACGACCGCCATGACCGCAAGACCGCCGGGATGACTAATTCTGGAGGTGCTGGCAGTCCGACTGCAGCAGGACCGCCGCAGTCGTAATAAGTGATCTGACCGCCGTCTGCGGACCTGGGAGTCATGAGACCGCCAGGTTCGTAATGAGGGCCTAGGTGTGCTTACAAACAGATTTTAAAATAAATGTGGCCTTTCTTCTTAAAAGGCAGCATTTTGTTAGAAAAGTGGGGAAGTTAAAAGGACCTTGCCGTGACCTCTCCTCAGCTGACCAGCACATTTCATTTGAAACAACAATTGACTAATATCATAGTTTTTACTTTTTTTTCTTTTTTTTAAGAGAGTTTTTATGAATGCCACTGCCTTTTCCTCTTCTTTCTCACCCTCCTTCTCTTAGTCAGCAAACAATGTGTCAAGGCTAAAAACAAAGCAAGAGGAATGTTGCTGTGCAGAAGAAATGCTTTAACCAGTAGACAAGAGAGATGTGTCCACCACCACTCTACAGAGTACGCATCCCTAACGAGGCCTCATCTGCAGTGCTTAGTTTGAAAAAAAAACATGTGCCAGGGCCCATGTCAGGAGGCCACTGCAGCTGCACCAGCAGTTGCTCCTGCCAACGCTGCCAAACGACATGACCTACACAGCTACTATCCATCACACTCCTATAAGTGTGACAATTCAGAATATTCCAGGCCCCCCAAAGCTATAAGACTGGCTTTGGTGATGGGTATTACTCATTTTAATGTATATTAAGTTATCAAACAACTGTTGTTGTGCTCATTTCGAAATTAGACAAACAGCCCCACCATGTGGTGAACTGTAACAAGTGCCTGAGTTGACAATTAAGTGCTGGTGCCGAGCACCAGAAACCACTGCCTCAAATTAAGCACGGATCATCTGCAGACCAGTGTGTGGCCACTCAAGTGACGTCTCTAGCCCTGAGGACATTATTGTGCCTAGTTCTGCTCTAGTCTTGAGTCCATGTTGAGCATTTCTTATAGTTCTGGAAGCGACCTGGAAAGGTGTATCCAGTTCTGGCGGCTGCTCTTAAACATTGCCTCAGGTTCTGAGTTCCATCTCTGCACTCTGTGTTCAGTTCTTAGGGCCAGGTCTGGAACATTGTGTCCAGTTGCAGAAGCAACAACTGACGTTCTGTTCCATGTTCTGGCAGCCACCTCACCTTCCAAATCCATTAAGACTGGTAGAGGAATATTATTTAATAAAAATACCTAATAGCTTTTCTTAAATTACAAGAGGAATATTATTAAAACAATACTTCATCAATTTCTTTAAACCACATTCATATATCTTATTGAGAATTATATCATCGGAAAACTGAAGAGCAGATTGTCCCTTATATTAAATTACTATGAAAACTCTTATGAACTCCAGAACTGATAACAATATGTGCGGCCTGAAAATACCATAAATGGATTATTTTTTATGGGTTCCCATGGGTTTTGTAACTGCCATCAGCATGTACCTTTACACACTCAAATATAGATAAGAATGCACGGGATTCTGAAGAAGGTTTGCTTAGCAGCATGAAAATGTCTACTACACAGGTCCACATACTGCCACATAGGAGAAAACAATGCATACATGAGTCGATGTGGTTTATTTGAACTCGTTTTGCAAAAAGAATGCCTTTTGATGTAAAATGGGCACCTCGAATACACAAATGAATTACTATGTCCATCTTGTTCCAGATTACACTGCATTAAGCATGAACAGCAATTAAAACAGTCTTACTGACAGAACAAGGATAGGGGAAGATTCCTCTTAGTACCTACCATGTGGCCCATTTATTTTTTATAATTATTCAGCCGTTTTATCCAGTAGTCACTACTTCAGAAATTGAAAAGGATTGAACGATATATGGAAATGTCTTTAAAATATAAGATGTACTCTGTTTGAGTTGGTGGCAATGTGGTTGAAACCCATGCCCCTGTTTTCCATACTGGATCTTACATCTTAGGGCACAAGTTTTGTGTGTGCTGTGTTTTCACGTCCTTCTGAGAAGCAAATCTTTATAAGTTTTGCTTACTAACGGTTGCCTGTTTTGCTTATAGATATACACTGTATTCTAAATTTTTCACTACAGGTATCACTGTCTCTCAAAGATGACCTCGTTTTCCTACATTTTTCTCCCTCCTTCTTTCTGCTTCGTTTTGCTTTCTTGCTCTGAGCCAAAATCTGATGACGAGAAATAGTTCTGGTTCCTACAAGTGAACACCAGAGCCCACCACGTGTCACTCTCACAAATTAATCACGTCTTTAATAGAGACACTTTCTGAAATATAAATTTCTATTGTCTGTCGGGCTTCAGTTTGTATGGACTATGGTAGGCGATGTCTCAATTATTTCAATTTATCGAACATTTTACACCCTGCAACCTCATCCTCTAAAGATCCCTCAAATCTGTAAAATGTTCAGAGGCTTGCAACAAACAAATTTAATTTCACCCAAGACTTACATCAAATTTGCAGATCGGTGATTTTATTCATTTTGTGATCTGATATATAACCATTGTGGAAAACGTTGGTAATGAGTAATCTAATCAGGTGAATGTTGGTCATCTCTCTAACAAGATGGCCAGTACTAATTTGGAGTGTCTACATCATAGTCCTATCCCTCACTGGTGCATAGGTGCAGGAACAAGACAGGAGAGCACAACTCGGGTCTTCATGCACACGATCACACACTACAAAGATATAACCACATAACAGACTTACACTTTTTCATCCACACCACTCCCACGGAGAAGCAAGCTAGCATTCAATAAATGTGCTATCAAGCTCTATGAAAATGCAACTTCAATCCAATCCATTACAAAACAGTCTGAATCATTATCTGATGATCAAAAGGGTAAACATGTTGGCTGATGAGTCATTCTAGTGATCCACCTCCAGGTTGTCTTTGAAAACTATCACTTTATCACTTTTGGCTGTTGCTTTAAATTTCTCGAGCCACAATCACAAAGAGTGTTGGGAGATGAGGGTCTTTGAAATCTTCTACACTACTTTTTCCTTGGTTAAGTTCAGATCCACTGGAAGGGGTTTGCAGCTTTTCTACCTGTGCACCGAGGATCTGGAACAAGATCCCAGTATCCATCAGGACCACCTCAACGTTGCTTTTATTTAGGAGCAAGTTAAAGACTCACCTCCTTAAAGAACACTACTTCACAATGCATTCACTGTCCACACCCATGCTGCCTCTCATATCATTTGATAACTTTAAGCTTGCCTCCTATCATTTGTTGATTTTAAGCTTGCCTTTGACCATGTAGAGTTATCTGCTACCCTTTTACTAGGTATGTGCTCTAAGAATCTAAAAATACCAGATACATACATGATGTTTTACTGGTGTGCCAAATGGATTTATGAGTCATTGATTTTCAGCTCTGCATGTAATGGCATTTGAAGCATGAAAGTGCAGCTGTCAAGGCATAGAGCTTCCATACTCAGAGCACTAGCTCTGTAGCTCTGTGAGGAACGTATCTTCTTCACCCAGAGCTGGAGCTTTGGAAAGCAAGCTGCTTCCAGGTACAAAACCTGAGCTCTAAGATTAGTGTCTAATCAGAACTAGAGCTGGAATTCTAAGTGGAGTATAGCATCCAAAAGTAAATCCTAAGATCTTTGAGGTATGAAGTTTCCAGACCCATAGATCTTGATCTTGGAGAAATGAAGATTACCAACCTAGACCATCTGTTCTGCTGGGAATGTAGAAGGCAATTATAGAAAGGCAGCTTTGAGGGGAGTGGATCTTCCAGATGTAGGACCTCAGATTTGGGAAGAATGGAGCTTCCAGGCTTAGAGCTGCAGATTGTTATGGCCCAGAGTTTTCAGACCTAGAGTCTCAGGCCTGTGAGAAATGAAGCCTCACATGTTTGTGCAGAAAGGATCTGTCAAGCATAGGTCTACAACTGTTTGAGGAATTACATTTCCCACCCCAGGGCCTTAGATCTCTAAGGACTAGACATGTAGGACTTGAGACTCATATCTCTAAGGACTAGAACTTGAAGCTATACAGCTGCATTCCTATGAAGGTCCGAGTTTCCGTACCTAGAGTTACACTTCTGTGAGGACTAGACTTTTTACTTCTAGAGCTGAAGCTTTATGAGAAATTGTAGTTTCACTGCTGGAACTGAACCTCCATGAGAACTGGAGCTTTTAGACCTAGAAGAGCATCTCTGTGGGGAATGTAGAGACCACTTCTAGAGCTGTCACTCTGGGAGGGATGGATCTTTCAGAACAAGATGAGTAAAGTCCCACTCCAAAGGCTGCAATTGACTGATTAGTGGAAGTACTACTTCTAGAGCTGCAGTTCTGTGAGAAATGGACGTTTCAGTCCTATTGCTGCAGGACTGTAGCTTTCAGACCCCCAAATTCCCCTCTGTGTGGATTGGAGGCATCACTTCTAGAGCTGCAGCTCTGAAAGCGATGGAACTTCCAGACCTACATGCCCAGCCATTTGAGTAATAGAGTTCTAGAGTTTTCAGAAGTACAATTACAGGTGTGTGTGTAATGATGCACACATAACTAAAGCTGCAGCCTCGTGAGGTCTGGAGCATTTAGATTTCGAATTACATCTCTGTGAGGAGTGGAGACACCAGTTCCAGACCAACATCCAGGTGAAGGATGGAGCTTCCAGGCCTAGTGCTACATCTCTGTGCTAACTCAAGGTTTCATTTCTAGGTCGGCAGCTCTGTGAGGAGTGGAAGTATCACTTCTAGAGCTGTAACTCTGTGGGGAGTGGATGTATCACTTCTAGAGCTGTAGCTCTATGGGGAGTGGAGGTATCATTTCTAGAGCTGTAGCTGTATGGGGAGTGGAGGTATCATTTCTAGATCTCCAGCTCTGTGGGGAGTGGAGGCATCACTTCTAGAGCTGCAGCTCTGTATGGGATTGGATGTATCACTTCCAGAGCTGTAGCTCCTGTGGGGACTTCAGGTATCACTTCTAAATCTGCTGGTCTCTGCCAAGTGGAGGTGTCAATTCTAGAGCTGCAGCTCTGTGAGGAATTGAAGGTGCGCTCCTAGTGTTGGAGACTTGTAGGGACTGGAGCTTTCAGCACTAGATCTTCTTCTTTGCGAGGAGTGGTGGCATCAACAATAGAGCTGGAACTGTGTGAGGGCTTGCGGTTCAAGACCTAGAGCTCTGGCTTTTTGATTTATGGAGATTTCATAATTACAGGTAGGTAGGTAGGTAGGTGCGGGATGGAGCATCGAGAACTCAAGTTGCAGCTTTGCTATGAATGGAGCTTGATTATCAGTTGAACTTCAGCTGTAAGAGAAAGGGGCTTCCATACACAGACCTCACGGACTCCGAGAATCGCTAGCCCAGAATATAGCTATAAGGGTGTGTCCGAGGAGGTGCCTATGTTTCAGCTGACATTATCGGAATGGTTCTTGTTGTATGGTGAAATAGTGAGGAAACAGTATTGTTGATTTAGCATTGATGTGGCAGCTAAATGCCTTTGGAGCTCTATTTGACGCAGTAGATTGTCAGGGTTTAGCTTTGCCTGTCTTCTTGAGGAAATTAAAAAACAGGTTCCATTGAAAATATGCTATTTTATGGAATTATTAGTTGAAAAGTGCATTTTGAGCGTCCAAAGATAGACGATTGCGTATATGTATTAGAGGTGCGTTGTGTGACACGGGCAAGGTCAGTCTGTCATGCACCGTTTGGGTGCTGTATCATGGAGTGGGACTTGTTTCAGTCATAGCCAACACTTCTTAAAAGTTGTGCCACATTGTATGCATGTGATATGTTATGTTCAGTGACACATTTCGACATTTGATTTATCCTGTGTTACAGAAACAAGGCAAGCAATGTAGGTTTTATAATCAACATAATTTAGTCCATAAGTGTCAATGTAAACATATTAAACGTTTGCAGGTTTACAAGCAACAGTTGAGTGTACCCATTGATACGTATTTTCAGGGTGTCATGTGCATATATACCACCAGGTCTATAGACCCACAGTTGCGCATATGCCCAAACACACAGTGCATAAATAAAGGAATGAATGCCCAGTGATCATTAAACATATAGACATGTAGACACATGCAGGTGCACATGGACACTACTAAAACTACTCAATAAAACATAGGCCAACACAATCAAAGGATGCCGAGTGAAAGAGGACACGTGGCTGTCTAGATGAATGTACGAGTATGGGTGGATAAATGGAAGCTTTGGTCTTGTGGAAGGTTACCAGCATTCATACAGGCATTTTTGGTCCTTGAACGGCACTTTAGTGCTTTCAAAGCCTAAATGTCTTTCCTTTTAGTTCTGTGATGTTTATTAACTGGTTGTGTATGGATGTATTTTATTGTATGTGGTAGGTGTAGATTTGGGTGGTCTGATATCGCTTAGTAATTGTTTGTATTAATTAAAATGTCAGATTCTATTAGGACATGTTGTGGTGTGCTGCATATATCTTTTCTGTGACAATTGGCTGGTATGTTTTTCACCTCTGTGCACATTAGATAAATCACCTCAGTATGTGCCTTATAGCTCATTGGCCTGGGTACTCAATGTATAACAGTGAGACATGCTATATATTAAAGACATGCATATCCGAACATTGAGCAGCTTAAAATTATGTTTTCACTCTATAAAGTGACATTTTTTTCTGTGGAATACCCTAGTTATGATTGAAGCCTTTTCCAACAAATTTGAAAATAAAGGCACTAGAATCTTCCTTTTTATGTTTGTCAATAACCTAGTTATATAATGGAAGTAGATTTTTGATAACTGTATTGGAAATGTAATTTTAAAAACTATACTTTCTGCTGTCTGAATGCCCCAGTGGTAATTATTTCAGTATGCCTGGCTTTTCTCCTTACAGTGATTAAGCATTGATTGGGCATGAAACTCTCCTATGCCAGTGAAAACACATAACTGCTTTTGAGAGCAGGAATGATGCGGCAGGAGGGGCAATCACTAGTCAATTCACCGTGAATGTGCCTCTTGTGAGCGTGGATAGGTTCGGCTGCCAATAAAGGGTCTGCTTATTGGCATGGTTAGTTAAATGGCAGACGCCTTTCACCAGCGGAACCCTCTCAGACATTCATCTCTACTCCTAGTAATGAAAAACTGTTGCTAGATAACGAATATTAATGTTTCCCATGCTAATAGAGTAGTACTGGAATGAGGACTTGGAGTTCTCATAGTGGTCAAAGACTCCAAAGTGGAATGTCTCTTTGTGGGAATTCTGCAGTGACTGGAGCATGAATATCACCAATGGTTAAAATGGCACCAACCCATCAGATCAGCAGAAAACTACTGGACATAGATAACTCATTAGAAGAAGGAAGCTTCCTGCTAGGCCACCCTATGAAGAAGTGTTGGTGCTTTTTTACTTTCCACTTAAACCCAGGACTGAGAGTGCTCTCCTAGAGTTATTTACCTGGCCTCTTGCACTTCCAATGGCAAAACAATTCTGAGGAGGCGTTCCACTTGGGAGTAGACTGCAATATACCTTGTGGATGACCTGGATAACGAAATACAGGGGCTCTAGGAGCTTTCTGCGGTGACCTGGGAGCTGTGGGTGAGACCAGACATGATATTTCTAGCATCAGCGAATTATAACAAATTGTCATTTCTTGACCTCTCTAAGACCAAACTGCAACCTTGCAGACTAGTGTTTACCAGTTTGGCTTGCTTAGAGCTTTTTCTAGTGACGTTTGAGGCTACCACAGGTCTATCAAAAATACATATCTGATGCCACAGAACCTCGACAGCTACAACCTCTTGTCTTGCACTGCTGGTGACTTTGGAGGACCAAAAAGTGACTATGTCCAAACGTAGGTCATGGGAAGTGGGCAAGTGGCCTCATTGGCTAGGGAATTCAGATTTGTCCTTCTTTGGGTGGCTGACATGTGAAATTACCATGAGATATATATGAATCAAACAGAGCAATGAAGTTGTGCAACTCACAATTTCACGTCACTTTTTAAAAACATAAGTAGCTATGAGAAGTGCTTATCTAATTATAGTTAGTAATATATGATTCAGTGTCAACAGGCCTTTGTGTCAGTGGAACACTATCTCTTCGGCCATCGAGGACATTCAAGCAACAGGGTGGCTGGCATCAATTGTCAACTATCCATCCTATCCTCTGCTCTCAGCTCTATAGCCCCCGTCCAGAGATTCTCAGTTTGCCCAATGCACCCACACAGTGACTGTCATCTCCCCCCTAAATGGTGATGCCCACAGCAGTGCCCTAGCTGCTACCTTTCCCGACACACAGAGGCCTTCAATAGAAGATGGCTGATGGGTGTTGACAGGGTAGCGTTTGATGATTCAGTCCCATTATGCATTTAATTCCCATTAATATTGGTTTTGTTCCTGCCCATGTATTAAATTACAATGAACACTTAAATTGCTTCTATATTGTGCATCACACACCCAAATTGGCACTTAACTTTCATCTGTTCATTGGATTCTTTTTTCCATGAGGGTAGCTACCCTGGGTGGTTTACCTTCATCTGACTAGGTCCTTCAAACATTATACAAGCCTGCCATGTCCTTTGGATAAAGACAAAGAGAATCATTTAATAATCTGTGCAATTACCCTACATCCCACTCCGCTTGAGCGATTTGTACATCTTCTGGGGCAATGTACTCACCATGCATTTCCAGTGCACTCAGTGGGGACGCTCTGTCCCTTACTATAGTTCTCTTCACTGCCACCCAGCCCTCATGACCACCTTGTATTAACTTTAAAGATCGAAATGCAAAATGCAATCAACTACAGACAATACATAGACTTGTTGGCACTCAATGGCAATTAATATTCTGAAACTAAGAGTCATGTGCCTTTTTATGTATACACATGCCACCTAGTTACGTTTTTCCACACTGTGCGATCACTGTTCAGAGCACTTTACCTTTGTGTACATTGACTATGTGTAAATAACTGTGTTGAGTAAATGTACTATTTGATTGGCTGTCGTAAAGTCTTTTTATGATAATCTCTCATGTCTTGATGGATTATACATCCCCATGCTCATGAATGTTAATCTTGAAATGAGCCCACAGTGAACTGCTGTCTGGTTTATGCAGCTGCCATGTATAGCTCCAACATGTCCTGCACAGGGCATCCTAAAGCAAGAAGTTAAAGATGGCGAGGGACACAGAACGATTAACTATACATGGTCATGAGAAAATAGGGAATATCTGTTTACAACCCAAAGACCAGAATATTCCGATTTTACCCAAATGCACATATCTAAATAAAAAATATGCTCAAATCCTTAGTTTTAGGGTAATACTACTAGAGGGTATCTCTTAGAAGACTGCAGAAGACAATCCCTTATAGGTGAGGCAAGTAGTCTTAAAGATGATTAGTTTCTCTAACGAGAGGCAATGCAGTGATCTATGGTGGAGTGAGATATGGTCACGTTTTGAATTCAACCAATCAGTCAAGCAAGCAGAAAGGTGCATTTTGGATACTTAAATTTATGGGACATCTAAACCAACAAACTCGAGTACAGGGCTTTTTCTTACAGAAGACTCATGTTAAAGATGACTGTAATAGAAGCCACATACTCATGTGGTTTAATTGGATCTATTTTTCAAAACATTCTCATGATTGCATGAGGAGGGGAATCAGTTTTAAAGTTAAGGTTCCAGACGTATTCCGTAGGACATGGCAGAGCACCAGTGGTATTTATAATGCATTTTTCCTGAGGTCTACAAGGTCACCTATGTTCATACCCTCAAGACCTACATAAAAATAAAAAAATAAAATTGGC
Organism: Pleurodeles waltl; assembly: GCF_031143425.1. Classification (NCBI taxonomy): domain Eukaryota; kingdom Metazoa; phylum Chordata; class Amphibia; order Caudata; family Salamandridae; genus Pleurodeles; species Pleurodeles waltl. The sequence continues at coordinate 1,324,326,401 of NC_090446.1, read as the reverse complement.
TAAAATGAAATATCATATACTACGGCAGGGGCCAGAAACCTGAGGAGTTAACTAGCAAAATTATCAATTTTCTCTGTCACCTGTATCGAGGTGTGATATTTATGACGTATTGTGGTACAACTGAAGTGTAGTGAATATAGAGATCCAAACGATCATATCAATATGTGAAAAGAGATCCATGCATTTGTCTCTGCATTTTTACAAGCATGTGTAGAAAAGTCTGTACATACACCACAGAGGCCAGATGATGGTAATGTAAGCAATGGCACTGCGTTGTGGGACATATGTAAGTGAGGGAAAGTAAGATAACAGGAGGCAAGCTGAGTGAATGTTGTGCTCATGATGACCTGAGTAGACATTTTGTTGTAGCTAACCATATTAAATCTGAATGTGCCAAGTAAGTTTGAGATATGGGTGAGTGGTGGCAGAAGTGGTGCTACAACTGCAATGGTCTTGGAACAAGCAGGGTTGTCGTCGGGTAGTTGAGATTTATTAAGGAATAAAGATAGATAACATGGTTTGACTTGGATGAAAAAGGGGGAGTTAGGGGGGTAAGATCGACAGTCTGGAGTAGGATCATGGAACCAAATGGTTGAACAAACGAAAGGAAGCAATGGATTGACAGAAGCATGGGATGCCTTGAGGATTCAGTGTTTTGAGGAATATATTTTGACAACCTAGAAAGAAGAAAATGGGACAGGAGCTAAAAGACACGATCAGAAAGATAGCTTGGCAAATCAACACCTTGTGTTAAATATGTCAGTGGAGGAGAAAATGCAGAGAGAATGTTTAGATGTTGAAGAGAAAACATGGTCAGATCAAGGGTTATGGTCAAATCAATTGTGAGAAAAGTAAGCTGACAAGGAAAGGTGGACAAAAAAACAGTTCTTGCTCCAGTGATCTTTAATGCAGTCATAGCTGGCCTTCAAAGGAGATGTTGGGTAAGGTATGCATGGTTTTCGGAAGATACAGTGATCCATAACAAAACCTACACTCTAATAAGCCTGCTTTTCCAAATTGTGCTAAAGATTATGACGGATTGTTAATGACGTGGTAAAGAGCAAGGTTTAATTCTATTGTTCACTCTCCTGTCTTTGACATCCTGAATATTCCATCCTACTCCACTTTCCAGCAGTGGTTGTTTGAAGTGACTCTACTGTTTTTTTTCTTTCCTAATCAAAATAAGTATAACTCTAGTTCTTTTTAGGTTCCATTTTAAGCAGATGACAGTCACTTGTGCAGTGCCCCACAGATTCCCTCTATCCCTCATCCTAATTGTAAGAAATTGTGTTGTTGGTTGACTGGGGTGTAAACCGTGGTCAAGCAGCAACCACAGTTCTTCTCAGGGTGAAGTCACAAGCAAATCCTAACTTATACTGTGCTTAACCCTCAGGTAGATTGGCACAGAGCAGTCAGGCTTAACACAGTGACAATATGTAAAGAACTTGTGCAACACTTCAAAGAGTAACAAAGTGAAAATACACCACAAAAGATTCTCATTTCAGTTTAGTCTCACACAACTTTAGAAAAACAAAGTAATTGTCAATAAGTGAAAAAAGATGAAAACAACTAAAATCCAATAAGTAGAACTGATGATATGCAGGTTTAAATTTTGTATAGAAAATAGTGCCAAGAAGCACAAAGCACCAACTGTGGATATCTGGTCGCAACAGACTAGGACAAATCCACATTTTCAGGCTGAACCCGATGAAGCACAGGCTGGCTACAGGGTCCCACTTAGGCCCACTGAACACAGTAAATTAAATTTTGGTTTGCAGAGCGTTGTGAAGCTTTGTGTGGAAGATGTGTCACACAGCCGAAGCAATGCATCAGTTCCCAGGTGGGGCGAGATTGCGGTGCACGATCCTGCATCATCTTTGTAGATCAGTCACCGAGGGCTTGCGATGCAAAGTCTGGGGTCAAGGATGCAGCACACAGTCTGGGCCATGCATAGGTTTTGAGAAGCTGCAAGGTTGCAATGAGGAGTCTGCTGTCATCGTCAAGGCTGCTGTCGATGAGGGGGCATGGCTTGACACAGTGGAAAATGACTGCAGTTAAAACAGCTCCGCCACACTGACATAGGCCATCCCACATCCGGGCCATAAATCTGACCAGTGATTTTACCACCAAACCCCCTCAAAGCCACACAGCAGCCGCAATCTGATTTGTGTGAGAAGAGCGGTGGACGGCATGGCTTGCGTGACCTGCAGTGCTTAGAAGTTCCTAGCCCTGAGTGGTGAGGAGTGGTGGGGGTGAAGACGGAGGTGTTGGCTGCCAGCGAGGAGGCCCTGGCCTGGGCACACAACATCTTGTGGTGACGAGTGGGTGACCCTTGGGAGATTGTGGCTGCCGGCTTGGCTCAAGGACATCACCATTGCTGTCTGAGGGATAGGGCTGCCTGGTGGTCTTCACAGGATGACAATCCAAATCCCAGAAGATGAACCCGACTACGTGCCATTGCTGATCTGCTGGCCTACAAGAAGTGAAGAAGGTGGGCCATCCTTCTCTTGACCTAACATGATGAGGCCCCTGCAGAGGGCATATGGAGAGGGGAGATGACGAGCAGCATCTGCTGAGCCCATGAGCTCCAGGGAGGTCTTGTCACATTCTGCAGCCTCGAAACTTTGATGACAGGAGCTGTCTACTGACCCCATGGGCCCTCATGCATGCAGCTGGGGTGCCAGGTGGCATGCACCAGTTGAGTGAGTCCCCAGCGGCCCCAAAGTGTCACCCTCCTCCTGTTGAGGGCTGCCGGTGTTGATTCCTCTAGGCCCCGGGGTGAAGTTGCCCTGCCACACTTTGGAGACACATAAGGTGGAAGAAAATTAGGCACCACAGTGGACTGGTGCCTGGCCTGGGCATGGTCATCTTGTGCAGGGGTGTCCGCACCAGATAAACAAAATGGACCAGTACCCAGTGGCACTCCCAGCCTCATCGCTGGGAGAGGGGCGGTCTGTGGGACAGGAGGGTCTGAGGGCCTGTCCCAGGAAGAGGAACTCTCTCTCAAGGAAATCATGGCGGCAATAAAGTACCTGAAGGGGATCATAGAACCAAAGCTGGATGCACTAACAATTGACGTCGCACTGCTATGGGCAAACTACCAGAAACTTTCTGAAAAGGTTACTTCAATTGAGTTCACTGTGGGAGGTCTTCAGAACACCACGAAATTACTGGAAGAAAAAGGTTGTAAACTGGAGAAGGCACACTTCCAGATGGCAGTGCGGCTTGAAGACCAAGAAGTAAGGGGGTTCCTTAATAACATTAGAATCGTGGGGTCCCTGAAAAGGCTGAAGGGCCCAGTGTTGAATTATTGGTGGAGGAACTCATCACCAAATACCTAGTGCAAAAAAGCCTTTCCCATTTTTTTTACGGTGGGAAGGGTGCACAGGGCACCAATCCCTCCGGCCAAGCTGGAAGCACCGCCCCGGACCATCATTGCACGGGTATTCAATTTTAGGGACCTAGACACCATAATACAAGCAGCCTGAGCAAAGGACTCCATCCAATATGAAAACGGGACAACACATTTTTTTCTGGACTTCATCTTCCATGTCCAGCACCAATGACGTAGCTTCAGAGAGGTCAAGAAAGCCATTTGCAAGGTGGATTTGAAATACATGATGATGTTCCTAGCGAGACTTCAGGTCAATGCGGATGGCAAGGCCTAGCAATTTGAGATGCCCGAAGAAACGTGGGACTGGTTGGAGGGCTGGCGTGTCATATGGAAAAAATGTAAAACTAACTAGAGAAGCACCATGCCGCAGGAAGAACCCAACCCCTGGATCGAGACCAGAAGGACGTGTGAGAACCAACAGGAGCCGAAAAGACGACTCTACTCCACGGATCAAGACCACACAGGTGCAGGGAATGAAAAGATGTGTCTTGATTCTGTGGTGAGAAGACAGAGACTACATGAAGACACAGATACTTAGATGGGATATATGGGGGATAGGAACAAACTGTCAAAGTTGGGATGGTTGCTTGCTGGGCATAAGAACTACAGTTCACTGAGTAGCGTACAAGTTGCGATCTAACAATACCAGGTTTTGTTTTGGGGTGACAGGAACTTTGCATTTTTTTGGGGTGGGGGGGGCAGTTTTAGGCCTGATTTGCAGGGGGGCTGGGAGGGGGAGGGGGGATATGTTTAAAGCTTGTTACTAGAAGATAATTGAATGGTGGAAGAAGTAATGGGGCACTAGATGCCAAGGAGTGCATTCTTGATTGGCAGCACAAGATTAATTTCGAAGTAGTTGGGATAAGAGGCATTTAATCAGACTGCAAATGGGCGAGAAAGTAACATTAAATGAATAATTGATGGTGCTTGCCGGTGTTCCCTGGTGGCTGATGCAGGAGGAATGCCTATTGTGATAGCTGAAGCCGTCCTTTTCCTGGAAAGTGATCAGCAGAGGCAGTGGACACTTGACCCATCCCGTCAGGAAACATAGTGGAAGGTAATGGAGGTGTGACTCCTAATACTGGAGAAATACTTGGGCACAAACTCACCTGCAGGTTATGATATCAGGGAAAGAACACTTACCTCGGCATCTGAATCCTTGAAAGGTTTTTAATGCATTCTCGGGCCTACCTGTACATTCCCCACAGACACTGATCATATGTATAAATTGTGCGCGTGGGCACTAAAGAAATCGTACGGCATGAATAGCGGCGCAACGTATTTAGCCTGCATGAGGGATTGTGAGTGAAAAAAAAATGGCAGTAAGAAAAGGAGTTGGAGGAGAGATGGCATAGCATGCAAAACCCCAGAGTATGGAATAAAGGCAAGGAATGTTGAAAGGGGGGTGAAGAATGAAGCGGTTGCGAAAGACAATCATTTTTTTATTATTAAACGGATGAAGCGAGGATGTAGGCGTGGCTTTATCGCGGACCAAGAGCATTACTGGATCCTATTAACAGGGCCTGGATATGATAATATCATCTGCAAAGCACCATTATCTTGTCTCGGTCACATCACTGATAAAAACGGCTTGATTTGTTTAACACTCCAGATAAAAATATTACTTTCTCTGCTCGGAGTGTTGGGACACCTAGCAGTCGGTTGGGGGTGGGGTGTCATCGTGAAGTCGCACCATGCCCCAGCCGTCACACCTCTCATCCTGGCTGTCTGCATAAATTCCCACCGCCGCGTCAGCACAGTCAATCCGCACGGCGCGAGCCAATGATTTCAGAAGAGCCGAAGACCCACTGGTGTCGAGGGGGCGGGAGGAGCCCTAGAGGACTGCAGAGCCTTCTGTCACTTGACGACCTTCCCATTCGGTTTTAATTAGGTTCTAATCATCCATAGGTTGTTCTACCTCTAACAAGTTCTCTTTTCCTTTAACAGGATAATGGCTTCGAAACCCAGCCTCTGTTCACTTGTCATAAGAAGGTGTTATTGATGACTCAGTATCCGCAGCGCCGTGCTGGAAGCCTCCGGATCCATCCATTTTAAACTCTGCAGCACAAATGTGTGAAGGTGATCACATCTGTGCAAAGTGCTAATGTCGGAATAACCAGGGCAGGCAAATATACATTGATTTTGAAAGCATCTAAAGGCCCATCTATTTCAAAGAACACGTACCTAAATCATAAGAACTGTCATGGCTTCTTTGACCTCTGGTCTGACAACAGGTATCAATCCCCCCCACTTACTCTCTTCTGTTATTGTGTGCGATCTCCCGAGTCCCTCCCCTCTCCCAGGGACGTACCTATGGCTCCTTATTGCTGTGTACAGTGCCCCTTGACTCCTGCCCCATAGAAATACCTGTGCATACATACATGCGATACACGCACATTAGAATTCACAGTTCTTTGGTTACACGTTGACAAGTTCTTAACTCTCCATCACAGACTTCATGCGGTCTCTTTCAAGCCAAGTGGACCCCTCTTGGGTGTTGGTTTCACTGCGGGGATAACGTGTGGGTACACAATACCAAGTTTACCCACTGTGAGCTATGCCACTACTTGAAGCACAGACTTTTCTCCGACTGATGTGTTTTTGGTATATTTCAAAAACTTCACAACTCATGGGTCTAGACCTGCAGATCGGAAGAGGTGAAAATGGACACAGAATAAGCTGGGAATGAGTAGCCCATGAGAGATGCAGAATGTGTTAAATAGAGCTCCTAGCCTCATTCAGAGGCCACCGACGTGAACTGGGTATGTTTTGCTTACAGTGATGTTCTTTGGAAAGTTTGCATTGGTTCAGGAGTCAGTTAAACATAAGGCTGCCTCCCTCCGGAAGGCCAGTGTGACTGGAAGGTTTTTAGCTATACTAGGGGTACACTTAGCCTGTGATCTGCTTGGATACAGCCACGTTTCAAAGATGCTGACCTGTCTGATGACTTCCGATCTTCATGTTGACAAAGAGTATATCTGGGTGGAATCCCGCCATTGTTGTTTAACCACTGCTCACTGTAAAAATGGCGACTTTAGTAGGCACTATAATTACTTGTTTCATGAGAGTAAATAAGAAAAGCTTGCTTATAGGCTCTGTCTTTGAGTTCTGTAAAGGTTGGAACAGCTCTCAGAATTCCTGCATTCCTATAGATGTGTCAAATATTGATGACTACAGCATCCACCATTTAACAACTTGTACTACCTGCTCCTATTGCGTTCTCCTTGTTCTACTGTCAATCCCTAGGTCACATCCCTCCACCTTTATTTTTTTGAGCCCCCGAACTTTCCCTCCTTGTGAATTAAACACTTTCTTTTCTAACCACAACTTTCTTTGCTTAGATAGCCTATTTACTTAAGGCCATATCTCCTACCATGACCCTCGATGTATTTAGTGCTCTAATCCGTGCCACTCCCATCTCTCTCTCTCATCCTCAATAATCTTTTCCACTTTTTTTTTTTTATCACATCTCTACTCTAAGTCTCTCTCTCATCATCATTCTGTGGTCGTTTTACCTGGCAGATCTTCGACCCCCCTTTCTCTCACTTTGTGTCACACTTACCACTTCTTTCCTTCTCTCTCGTTCCACAAATCCTAAACGTCATAGTCTCTCCTTATTAGATAGCTTTGCATTATTTTCACTATTCATTTTTCCTTTCTCCCATACACCGCAGAGGCTAATTTATTATATCTCTGTCTTGAGACTGGTTTTAGACTGTTCACAATGTTTTATACTCATTTGATTACATGGTTTCAAGATGGGCTCAGTGTAAGAGATTGCCATAAACCCACTGTTCATAAATTCCCGTTGAGTGGTGCTTTGTAAAAATGTGAACTAAAACAAATGGAAAGCTATATGACAATCAAAAATATATAACACGGTAGGCTGTGTGCAATATTTCAGAGTAGATAGTTAACAAATCTGTAGTTAAGGTTAGGCCAGAGTGTTTAACGACAACCCATATTCTAATTTGCTAATAAATTTATCACTGACAAATCTTCCAGAAAATTTCCCAAAAAGTGATTCTAATCTGAGTTTGTCTTGGTAAATTCGTTGAACCTCCAACAAGGGGCAAGAAAGGGAGGGTCAAAAAGTGACATTTTCCATTTAAACTTCCATGAGTGTCTTTCCCTTCAGGACAGAAAAAACAACTGAAAGGAATTGTGTTTAACTTGGCAAGAAACTTGAATTTCACTCAATTAAGTGCCTTTTCTCGGTGTCGCATAAAGTTTTCATTAGTTTTTGATTGATTAATGTTGTGAAAATGTATCAGGTGAGCTTGAAATAGGTAAATGTTTAAATTATCTGAGCCATTACTTTGCAGATCCTCCATACATTTGTGAATTCACAGAGGATTTGCAAATACAGTTAAAATAATAAAAGAATACTTTAGAGTAGGGACATTATTCTCTTTTCATCCATTTCAGATTTGCACATACTTAGTTGGTTATCAGTCTGCCATTACCCAATACTGTGCTCTGACCACTGATTTGGGAAAACTAAAACCAAAAGAGCATGAGAAGGGAGGGTGAGCCTACCCTGACCTCCAAGTCCATGTGGAGTTCCCCGAAAGGATCGCCCTTGTTTTAAAATGAATGTTGTGAGAAAAGGCCTCTTTTTGACATGGTTAGCCCCAGCTTTTTGCCTTGTATGTGATATAACCTAGAAGTTGTTAGTGCCCAGGGCCGCAGCTAACCAGGTTCACCGGCCAGAACTCTTCCCCAAAACTGTTGTGATGCATTGGTACAATTGGAGACACCATTAGCTACCACCATAAGTCCCTATTAAATGGTACTCAGGTACACAGGGCAGGAGGTACTAAGAATATGACCCAAAGGCAGCAGCATTGATTATGCCACCCTCTAGGGCCACGCATTCAGGTGCACCCAGCACTGCCATTGCAGGCTGAGTGTCCTAATGCAACCCTTGACTGCAAACTCAACATGGCACACTGCCTGTGTGCCCTGTCCCCTACACACTTCATGCAATACAGGTAAATCACTCCTCTGGCAGGCCTTCCAGCCATGAGGCAGGGTGGACTACACTGAGTATGAGGGCATAGCTGCATGAGCAATATGCCCCCAATGTGTCCTTGCCAAACCTGGGACGTAGTGAGTGAACAGAACAGCCATTTTAATACATGTGCTAGACACTAGTTAATACGAGTTTCACAGCTACATGATGGCCACTCTGAACCCTGGGTTGTTTGGTATCATACAACTCAGAATGATAAATCCAAACTGGTAACAGTGTTGGATTTATTATAACATGTACCCAGGGGTCACCTTAGAGGTGCCCCCAGCAAAAGCTATCTACCCCGGCTTGTTTGCTGGCAGGTCATATCCTGCCTGCCACCTCCAGACCCAAATTTGCACCCCTGGGGTCAGGGCCTCTGCCCTCTGGGATGCAGAACAAAGCCCTTTCTGAGTGGAGGCACTAACACCCCCTCCCTCAGGAATGTGTACTGCCCTGTTGGCGAGCTTCAAAGGGCTTGCCTTGAAACTCAACTTCGAGGCCTGTTGCTAGCAGGAGATGACCACCCCATTATAAATCCCCACTTTTGGCAGGAGATTTGGTGAAAAACTCAAACAAAGGACAGGAGGAGTGGCCCTACCTGGCATGCACCACCCCGGAGGTGTTGAATGCAAGGTGGACTCTCCATTTCATTTTCCTCCATCTTGGATGGAAGGAAAGTAGCCAATCAGGTGTAGGGAAGTGACCTCTACCCACCGGAAGTGGTCACTCAGTGGGTGGAGCCACCTTAAGGTAGATGACCCATTGGTCACTACCAGGTTCCACCTAAAACACCAACTAAATACAGTATTTAGTGGGCATTCCTAGACTTGATGGACAGAAGAAGACCAGCACCAAGAAGATCCAAAGCACGAGAACTGTGGACCTGCTACATCAAAGAAAAGGCGCCAAACCTCGCCTGCTGCACCCAGGACCTGACAATCACTGCCGAGGAGCTGCTGGACAACTGGAAATAGTGTAAGAGCCCCATAGGACCTCCAGGCTTCACAAATTGCCAGATAACTCCCTCAAGAGTGGAGGTACCACTCTAAATCCACAAGGAACCAACAAGCCTTTGAGGGATGCTTCACTGCGCAGATGCTAACTCCAGAACCGGATGCCGCAACTGAACCAAACTTTACACCAATGACCGCGAGAACAAGCCCTGCCAGTGTGCCAAGTTTTGGTGGTACTGTGCACTCCAGCGGCTGAACCACACCAATACCATGGGTATTGGTTACCTCGCTTTGGACATCCCGTAAAAAAACAGCCCACCTGGGGCTGCAAAAGGACCAGCAGGAAGCCCCAGTTGAGGGATTTCAGAAACGACCTGGACCCCTCACCATAGTGCCCCCCGTTGTCCTGCAGTCGACCCTTGAACCAACTAACCTCCTGCTTCTGAGAACATCCTTGCGCACAGCTCTTGGATCACCGGATCGCTCTGCACTTGGCCAGCCTGTGCCCTGCACAGATGAACCAGCTGCACCCTAAGGGATTCCCAACCCTTGCAACATCAACACTCCGAGGGGCCCCCCAGGATTTACCTTTAAGCTTACCTGTGCAGTGCTTTTCCAAGTGGTCCCTCGCAGTGGCCCTGCACCAGCTCCAGAGACCTTTTCCCACTGCTCCTGCTGGAACCGGGAGCTGCCCAAACTTCTCCCACTGGCACAGCGTGCCCACTGATGACCCTAACCAACATGCAAAAGAAGAACTTGGTAAACCTACTGTGTTATTTTATATGTATTCTAAAAGGTTATATGTCAGAACCACAGGTGCTTCAAGCACCTGTGGCTCAACAACGAGGTCAGAACAACGACCTTGTTCTAACCACTAATGCCTTTACCACGATTGCGTTTACAACGATTTTACCATTGTAAACACATTCCTGGTACAGGCATTAGCGATCCGCATGCACGGTTCCAGCATGCATCCCCACTAGCCCCCCGCCCCCAAAAATTACCACAGCCCCCCATCCCCACAACTACCCCAACCCCCACCCCCAAAATTACCAGAACCCCAACCCCGTCCCCTAAAACCTAAACCACCCCAACCCACCCCTGAAACCTAAGCCCTGACCCCACCCTCCCCCAAACCCTAATCACCCCCAGCCCCCACCCCACCCCAAAAACTAAAAATGCCAGAGTCCCCACCCCATCCCTAAAACCGAAACACACCAACCACCAACCCACCCCTTAAACCTAAACCCTGACCCCCCTCCCCCCAAACCCTAATCATCCCCAGCCCCCCACCCCAAAAACTAAAAATACCCCGAGTCCCCACCCCCGCCCCTAAAACCTAAACACCCTAACCCCCAACCCACCCCTTAACCCTAAACCCTATCCCCCTCTCCCCCAAACCCTAATCATCCGAGCCCCCCACCCACCCAAAAAACAGCCCCCAGTCCCACCCCAACTTACCTCCTCCTTCACCGCGTCGACCCGACTCCCTTCTTCTGAACCTTAACCACGCATGTACATGGTTCAGACATGAGTGGTTAAGGTACCAAAACCAGGAAGTCGTGGAAAATGAAAGCGTTGTTTCGCTTTCGTTTTTCACGACTTGTGGTTTCGGAGTCATTGTTCTGGGTGTTTCCCATTTTTAAAGGTTATCCTCCATTGATTCCTATGGTGCGTAATTACACACAAAAATACTATTTTTGTTAAACTTCAAAAATTCTCATCTCGAAAAGTACTTAACCAATTCTGATGATCTTGGTCCTCAAAGTTATAAAAAAATCTGAAGTGCTGATGAGTTATTCCTTTGAGCGTGTGAGTTGCAAGATTGATACTGTGAGTACTACAAATGCTTTGCAGTTCTCCAAGATTGACCTAACTGCTCCACCAAGCTATCATAAAAATTAGAACAATAGATGGAGAGACCCAGAACCAGAAGCTTGGCCTGGAACCTTATGAGGCACACAGCTATGACAAATTAAGGAAACTCCGCAGACTGTACCAAATTCGTACTGGGAAAAGCCCCACAGCAGTGAAACTTAGGTTTCTGGTGGCCCAGCACTAAAGAGATAATCTCCCAGATGAAATAGATGATGATGCATCTGTGGTGGATGAAAAAGCTATAGATAGAGGAGATGAGGGTAGCTCCTCTCACTCTAGCATTAGTGCATACACAGAAGCAGACATGGACATTGTCAGGCTGACCAAAAGACTGGCCTTAGAGAATCAGCTTTTGGAAATAAAGAAAAAGAGAAGACAGTTGGGCCTAAGAGATGTCTCAGATGGCTGCATACACGTATTGAGGGAGAAATCCTTCAACATCAAACTCCCAAAAGGAGTTGTCCCTCCTTTCATTGAAGGGGATGATATAGTCAAATAGTTTTCTGCCTTTGAAAGAGACGGTATTGGGTGGGAAATTGAGAAAAGGCATTGGGGCACACTGTTGTGGGAGTTCTTCTCAGGTAAGTGCAGGAATAGGCTCCTGACACTGAATGAGACAGATTCTAAATCCTATGACTTTATGAAGGGTACCCTGATTGAGAGCTTTGGATTTATAACTGAAGAATACTGTATAAAGTAAAGGAGGCTCGAAAAACCCAGAGCCAAACTTGGCGTGGACTATACAGTAAAAATCCTGGGTGGTTGGTTAGCTGGGAACAAGGTACAAGATTATGATGGACTGTACAACCTATTTATGAAAGAGCATCTACTAAGTAATTGTTTCAATGCTAGGCTACATCAACACCTGGTAGACCTAGGTACACTTTCCACTCAAGAATTAGGGAGGAAGGCAGACCATTGGGTCAAAACAAGGTTAACCAAAACTATCACTGGTGGGGGAGACCAAAAGAAAGAGGCCAAAAAGCCCCCAAAGGGAAAGATGGGAGCCAAAGCAAAAATAACAAAGACATTTCTCAAGGCCCCCAAAAATCTGCACAGAAGGTGGGCCCAGAGACTCCTCACAGTCTAGGGGTGGGTACAAAGGAAATAACTTTGATCCCAACAAGGCTTAGTGTGATGACTGCACGACTAAAGGGCATCACACTGGAGACTTTAGCTGCAAAAACAAAAAGAATGCCTCTAGTCAACCTGCAGTAAATGCAGCTGCTAATCTCCAGATGGGGTCAGAGGCGTGGCCTGACCATGTCAGTGATCCGCTAGAAGCAACATTAGGGTAGAAATATCCTGTGCTGCTTGGTCAAGGAATATGCAGAAATACAGACAGTGCCCTTTGATTAATGGGGAGAAAGTGGAAGCAATGAGGTACAAAGGGGCTAGTGTTACCATGGTAGCACAGTACTTGGTCCACTCAAATCAGTACCTGGTATTGAAGTCTTATCCTGTCACCAATGCTGACAATAAGACAAAGTTCCATCCCATGGCTATGGCAACCTTTTATTTGGGGGGGGAGTAGTAGGGCAAAAAGAAGTGGTTGCATCCTCATCTTTTTCAGTAGATTGCCTGCTTGGAAATGACCTGGAAAATTCCCCCTGGGCTGAAGTAGAACTGAAGACCCCTGCAGCAATGCTTGGGGTCCCAGAATGGGCATGTGTCAAGACTAGGCACAGAGAAAACTTCAGAAGGTAAAAGGAGAGCTGGATCCAGAAATAGTGGGCCAGCCTCCCAAGAGAAAAGGCAAGAAGACTGGGGAACCAACTTAAAAACAGATCCCAGATCAGGACCCCACTTCTCAGGAAGATGATGCACCAATCTTGGAGGAACTGAACCTGCAGAGCTTGAGCCTTACCGCCCAGAGCTCTTGGAGACAGGGGGAACCACCAGGAAAGGTCTGTGCCAGTGACGGTGGACCTGTCCCACAGTTAACGGCCTGAGGCAGCAAGCTGCACAGGAAGAGCTGGGAAATGTCAGTGGTACCCACAGGGTTTATTGAGAGGAGGGGCTCCTATGCACTGAGGCCAAAGACCTCAAGCCTGGTGCAACCAGGAGGTTGGTAGTGCCCCAGCTGTTCAGAGAATCTCTCGTCACTTTAGCCCATGAAATTCCCCTAGCTGGGCATCTGGGACAAAATAAAACTTGGAGTAGGTTAACCGCTTTTATTGGCCAGAAATGTCCCAAAAAGTTAAGGACGTTTGCCAGTCCTGCACTACCTACCTAGCCAGTGGCAAAGCAGGTGAACACTTAATGCCCCTTTAATGCCACTACCTGTGGTTGGGGTACCCTTTGAAAGGGCAGGGGTTGACATTTTTGTCCCCCTTGACCCTCACACTGCTTCAGGACACAGATATACTAGTGGTAGTAGATCATGTCACTAGATATCCGGAGACTATACACTTTAGAACCATTACTGCTCCTGAAGAAGCAAAAGCTCTCCTGGGTATTTTTACCAGGGTAGGGTTCCCTAAGGAGGTAGTATCAGACAGGGGTTCAAACATCATGTCTAGATACTTAAAACACATGAGGAAGGAATGTGGGGTGACCTATAAGTTCACCATCCCATACCATCCCCAAACATTTGGGCTGGTTGAAAGATTTTACCATGCCCTAAAAGGCATGATTGGAGGACTCCCTGAAAAACTCAAAGGGAGATGGGTTGTCCTGCTTTTTTGCCTTCTGTTTGCCTACATGAAAGTGCCACACAAGGGGGTAGATTTCTCTCCATTTGAACTTTTGTTAAGGCACACTGTTAGGGGACCGCTAAGTCTTGTTAGGGAAAGCTGGGAGAAGCCTCTCAAAGAAGTCAAGCAATATATGATATTGCGGACTATGTGGTTGGCCTATGTTCAAGAATGGCTGAGTACATGGAGAAAGCTAGCAAAAACCTTCAGGCCAGCCAGAAGCTGCAAAAGTTCTGGTATGACCAGAAAGCTGCTATGGTTGAGTTCCAACCGCTTGGCTAATGACTACACATGGTCTAAATGATGGCCAGGACTGGAGAACAAGCCACTCTGTGCACACAGTGTGGATGGACCACTGTGGGCTTTGGGCAAGTGGTCCGGCCATAGGCCAGGCATTGTGGCTAACCCCTGCTGCATGGAAGGAGGCCTTCTGCAGCAGGAGGTAACTAACTCTGGGTAGGAGACATGTGAAGTGTATGTAGCCAATTACCACCGTTCAAGGCTTCTGATAGTTGAAATTTGGAAGGAGTTTATTATCAAAAACACAGAAATTCACCAGAATTTGCCAACAGATCTAGAACCCAACAGTCAAGGTGCTCATATGAGTGATCCTCCAAAGCCTGCCCAACGCCTTTCTGCAACACAAGGATTGCAAAACTGCTGAACAGATTTACACCAAATCACATTAGGGCTTATTCTGAGTTCTGGCTCAAAGGTTTGGTGTAATTCTATTCAGTACTTTCTGTCGCTGAGTGGAAAAAATCCAGTATGACTTAAAATGAAAAATTATTTTTCAAACCCCCATTTTACTTTCCTCAAATAAATGGATCCGCGTGAACCTTGACATTTGCAAAACTATGCCTGAACATAATTCACATGAATTTTATATTGCATCCAATTGGAGGCCCGGACTCTGTTTGACCCATTGCCTCTAACAAATTAGTCTTGAAGCAGAGAGTGCATTTAGATTCTGACAGCCTCATAGTACTCTAGAGAGCTTCACCATTCCTCTTTGATTAATCAGAATCCTCTTTATGAAGGGTAAATGAAACTTGACTGTTGTAATGAACTTATAGCTATTTTGTAGGGAGCAGCCTCACAAACCTCTAAATTCCACACAGAATGCGTCTAAACACAACAAAATGCATTTCTTCACTAACCTCCAGCTTTTTGACTTCGTGGGTGTGGGTGTGGGTGTGTGTGTGCCTGCGTGCGTGGGCTTGTTTAGATGTTGCACCAGCCTCCCTCAAGGCATTTTTGTTGCTGCAGTTCAGATTTGCCACATTTCATGTTTTTTGTACGTCAAATACTTGCTTAATCGTGATGGAAATATCAAAAATATGATTCATGTTTTTTCCTTTTCTTCAGTGAAGAATATTCCTTCAATTTGAAGGTGGGTACATTCTGTCTGTATGTTGCTTTGGTGAAATAACATATGAAGTGTTGCACGACCCCACCTCAGAGAGCTAATATATGACTTCTTTTCTGCTCAAAAGGAGAGCGTTTCAAATGTCTAACAGAGTGTGTTTAGTAAGAGGAAAACAAGTCCATACAACTAATCTCCGTCCACAAATCTAAATTTGCTCTACCCATAATATTTTGACACAAACAGCATTCTCTGCACTCAACGGAACTATACACTTACTACTGGGTGAAAAAGAAAAATGTTACATTTATAGGGCCTGTGGATCACGGTGTATTATTAACTCTAATATTTGATTGTTGCATTCATTCATAGCAGTTCATAGCAGTTCATAAATATGAATTTGGACATAAAACCTTGTAACACAGTCGGATGTCTAGCCAGCCTGGTGTGGTGAGACAAAAATAGGCAGTTTGATATTCATGCTGTTGAATACTTTTGTAAAATACTGTATAGTTGTTCTGGTCTGTAATGCTATGGTATTGTAAAAACAATAAACAGAGTAAAAAAGCGTAAAAATAACAGAGCATGGTTTTCACTCTCAAATGTTGCCCCAGTTTTTCTACATGGAAATAGGTTAGATGCAGTTTAGTTTAAACATGCTAATTTATTTTTCAGCTGAATTTCATTCTTTTTGCCATTACTCACAAGAATAATCCTTCCATTTGATGGTCTTTTCATGTTGTTTATATATTAATAATACAGTTAAATATCAGACAATTGCAGTAGGTGACTACGGCTGACACAGTAAAAGGCGTGAATATAAGGAAGTTGAATGTAATCCCAGGTCGTTTGCTATCTGGTACTGAACTGAGATTGACTAAAGGAAAATCATTGGCACTCTCGCCCTGAAAGAGCATGACTTCTCTTCTCTGATGTTTGCCAATAAGCATGGGATGTGGATAAGTAGGTTTTCCCTATTTATTAAACAATTTTGGACTTCAAAAAAAAATAATAATAATAATTGAGACGTTCGCATTGACTATGCGTCTGATATTAGACTCATAATGTTAAACACTACACAGGCCAGAATGCTTGTGAAGGCTAGCAGCTGTGCCAAATAATTGCAAATGCTAAACTAGTGAGGAGTTAATACTTTACCCACAAGAGGTACATTTTAGGGCTTGGTGTAAATCCATTCACTATTTTTGAGATATGTGTGTAACAAATAAGTCATAGGTGAACTTCAAATGGTCGTTTACTTAGCATGAGAGATTAGTTCCAGAATATTTTGTACACTCTTCTCATTGACTCTAAACCTGAATACAAATCAATTGGGCAAAGGTAGCTATTTTTCCCATCATGCATTTAATTCTTACATGGTACTAAAATCATCAGGGAACCATAGCATGTCGACGCCTGGAAATTTATTGTGACTGCAACATACAATCAAGCGAATTTCGAATCCATGTCCTTGAATAGAATCTTGAAAAATGTCTTTATTTTAAAAGATATTACATTGAAACAGAAGGTTTGGGAACCCAAACGCAGTTTTTGGACTGTTTTCAATCAGAAGAGAAACAAAGAACCGAAACTGTGGAAAGCAGACAAAATAATTAACCAAAAGCTCTTTGCTATTAAAGTCCCCGGGGCTAATAGTTACACCTAGTAGCATTCAACACACTTTAGCCCAAACCTTAATAATTGCTTTTGCTTATCTCAATGTGCATCATCTCTGACTATTTGCAGTAAGTACATTCTGGCTCCAGAGCACCCATTTCCAGCCAGAACAATGGTGAATACTCAAGACCACAAAAAAAAGTTTTACTGTCATCAATTATGTAATTTGTGATGGCATCTCTAATAAGTTTGCCTGGGCACTAGCAGTGAGATGGTAGAGTCATGCTTGCATTGCTCAAAATTACTTAATTGATGTAACTGGTGAGGTGATATTCGTTGGCATTTTTGAAATAATTAATGACTTCATGTATATGGTCATGAACAGTGTATTGGTGAATTCCAGTTGTTTTCAGAGGAAAATCATACCAATTATGTCTCATCAACTGACGTTTCTAAGGATATTTCGATTTTTTATTCAGTTATGTTCCAATCTGATGAGTATTTAACCATAACCAATCTCCATCCCACTCAAACCAGCAGGCCCTGTCTAAGGTCCTGCATCTAGCCCTCTTCTTACCAAAGCACTGGGAGCAGGAAATGGCGTTTTGCTGGGCCATACATGCAGTCCCCATCTCACCCAAAGGTGTTGCTGTTAGGCCTTGACTCTGTGCTGTGACCTCTGGGTGCAAGGCCTTGCCTGACCCAAAGCCAAGCCGTGTGTGTATCTCCATCCATCCACTCCACTGGGCAAGGCCTATGGTCATGTGAAGCAGATGCCTACGCCAGCACAACTTCTTTTTTCACATCAGGTGTTGGTTGATGCTTCACCTCATAAGCAGGTCCAGCGTTCATGGTGATGACAATAGGCTGGTCGTGGCTGGGGCATACGATGGTGTAGAGGCCCCTATGTGTGAGAGCCAATGTGCACATGCAGGCACTTATGGGGCTTGATAAAAAAGAGTCAGCACTGGTTTATTGTTGACTGTCAACATTTGATTTAGAGCTCCTATCCCTGGCAGTTTGATATCCATACTTTTTTATTTTCTATCAGTCTCATTTTTTGTTCTACAGTATCGATTGTCTCTCCTGGATTTGTTGCTTGGAGTGATTACAGAGGCTCTTTTAGTTACTGCTGTAGGCAGCAAGTTGTCTCTTTCAGGTTCCAAGAGAGTCTTCTGGATCGCCACAGGGCCGGTCATATTTATTTTACCTCAAGAGATGGGTACGTTCATTCCTACGATAGTTATATCCAAATTAGTGGTGATACAAACTCTAATTGTGCCCTGAATATGGTATTACACAATAATATTGTAGGCTGGGGCTTGAGAGGATCCCTTCTTGCCATTTCAAGGGAGAACCTTGTCACCTTGAGACTGTACTTGGGATCTGGATCCATCTGTCATATCCCATCTGATTCCTAGCACTACCCACACCAGCTGCTCACAGTGCTTTGCCATACACAGTGGCTGCTGGACACAGGGCCTGGACTTTAGCCAAACACTATGCCCTGCTTCACACCCCACTACAACCAATTGCACATGACCTAAAATGCAAAATGGCTTCTGAGTACAGGGTGTAGCCGTCAACCAGACCATTTGGCCAGGTCATACAAAAAGCCTTGTAAGTTTAGAAAGGCGATTAATGTGCTGCATGCCAAATCTCAAACAGATTCATCAAGGGTGATCAAACGTATTACTTATTATTAACTAAATCTGCTTGACTCCCCCCCCCAATCCTTTAATTTTGCCTTTGCACAAATGATTTAGGTAGGAAGGTGGCTAGGCGTAGGACCTGGACCATGCACTGTCCAAAGACTAATATGAATGGCAGCTGGTTTAGATGATATGTGGGTATGCACAAAGAGCCTACTGTACCAATTACAATGGTTTTCTCTAATTTAGATTAAAAAATACATTCCCAACTAAAGTAAAAAAATAATAAAAACCTTACTATACATTAATAATTAATAAAAATGATACATGTGAATAATTAAATGTAATTTAATTATATTAATTATATTTATATTAATTATTTAATTAGAGTTTAATATCATTTATTGTTACATTAATTTTAAAGTGCAAGAAGGGTTTTATTAAATATTTCAAGGGTGAACAAAATATTCACTATTTTATATATTCTTAACCATTGAATTACAATGATTTATATGTTTAGATACTTTGAATAATGTTATATAAATTAATATAATTTCCTAAGGTGTTTACATTTAGACCCCTGCCTCCATTATTTTCTATGGGACGGCTTTGCATTACCAGGTTTGACAATGTATGATGCTAGAGTTACTACTATTTTTAGAAGCAACTTACACTTTTAAGTAAGGCAACTAAATGTGTAAGTCTACACTTTTGAGTAACTTAAGTAACTTTACAATCTAATTTTGTGAATTGCCAAATTAAGTAAAATTGCTCAAAAATGTAATAGTAACGTTACATGTGTAAATTACTCACAAGTGTAACACATGGTCTATAGTTTGTCTTGTCGGCTTCTATGTATCATGCCCATTGCAACTGGACATCACTAGCCTTATTCTCACTGTAGACATCTGTACCATGGCTGGTTTCACAGCACCATGTCTGCTCTGTTTCTCACTGTACAGACATATGCCCTGTCCCATTAAACCGCACATGGCACTAAGGGGGTCATTCTGACCCTGGCGGTCTTGGACCGCCAGGGCGCAGAACGACGGAAGAACCGCCAACTGGCTGGCGGTGCTTCAAAGCCCATTCCGACCGCGGCAATAAAGCCGCGGTCAGAAAACCGGGGCCGGCGGTTTCCCGCCAGTTTTGCCCCAGCTGGGCGAATCCGCCAGGGCAACGCTGCAAGCAGCGCTGCCCTGGGGATTCCGACCCCCTTCCCGCCAGCCTGTTTCTGGCGGTTTACACCACCAGGAAGAGGCTGGCGGGAACGGGTGTCCTGGGGGCCCCTGCACTGCCCATGCCACTGGCATGGGCAGTGCAGGGGCCCCCTAACAGGGCCCCAGCCTGCTTTTCACTGTTTGCCTAGCAGACAGTGAAAAGCGCAACGGGTGTAACTGCACCCGTCGCACACCTGCAACACCGCCGGCTCCATTCGGAGCCTGCTTCAGTGTTGCAGGCCGCCTTCCTGCTGGGCCGGCGGGTGCTAACAATGTTAGCGCCCGCCGGCCCAGCGGGAAGGTATGAATGGCCCCAGCGGTCTTTTGACCGCGGAGCGGCCAAATGGCGGTTCCCGCCAGGCTGGCGGCGACCGCCGCCCGCCGGGGTCAGAATGACCCCCTATGTCTCTCATTGTAGGCTTCCATCACGTACCTGATTTCTTGCTTCAGAACATCATGTGATATCAGTGACTCGTTGCACAGGCATGTATCCTGTCTTCCAGCAGGATAGGTTGCCATTTGTGTCACTGTAGACATCTACCTCATGCCCGGTTAAAATTTCAGACCACAAGCTCTCTTCTCTGTCTCATTTTACATGTATGTATTTTATGTGGTGTAACCGAGCAGGGAGCCACGTACATCATTGCTCTCAGTCCCTCTCGGTGCACAGGTGCATGACAGCATACATTGAGCCATGCCTCACACCACGATGCTCTTTGTCAACCATTCTTCTCAATGCATGTGCTGATTTAATGGATGTGACGCCCTGGCCCCGCAGTGTCACTTTAGTGTTCCCACTTGCACCAGAATGGGACCCAGTCCCCAGTTCATTACCGGGTTGCACAGCAATGTGCTATTGGACTTGCATTTGTCCGCACTCAGCATGAATGTGCAGACTTTTGTGAAACCCCTTGTCAAGAAATGAAATGTGTATTTTTGGGAATAGGTTAGGTCAGTGACCTCGATCCATGGCGTCATGGACACCGTTTCCGTCCTTGGATTTCCACCCACAAATCGCAGGTTTGAGATGCTGTAGTCTAACTAGCAGAATAGAAGAGAACCAACCCTAGAGCACCAACACTAGAACAGCCAGCGAGGTTGTCACGTCAGAGCCCGGGAACGGAAGTGCAGTGGCCACCCTAGCATACAGCGCACAGTGGGTTGCGCTGCCTGTGCTGCAGTGAATATGTACGAAGTTTCAGATTTAATGATCTGTAGCCGGAGCCAGCAGACCTTCTCAAAACCCAAAACTGACAGGACATGTCGTAAAGGTCATGTTGGTTCAAAGCGCAACGAACTGAAGGCTGACAGATTTACCTTCAATGCACGTCTTTGACTCCTGGCACGGCCTACTCACATGTTCAAGTTTCCCATGTTGATACATTGAGTATTATTTATAGTACCGTCTGCTATTGGCTGCAGCTAAGGTCGAAGCGCTATGTAAAAAAGATGGCCGTATTGTTCTGCTGAGTTCTTTGTAATTGTGTATTGAGCGGTTGAAACATTTCACAATGAATTAGGTGAAGCTGCAATCATGAATATTATTTGCAAGCTCGGCTTTACTGTGCGGCGCGGACGCATGCTAGGGTCAGGACGTTCTCTGGCAAGTTGGAGCCTGCCGCATCTGAGTTCATTCAAAAGCATTCTGTACCATTGCAATTCTGTGACGCATTATTACAGTAAATAAGGGATCCCGTGCGAGTGCTATGTTTCTGACTTTGAACACGAGGTCATGGCTTCTTATCTCTCGTTACTTGTCTGAAAACTTTACCGTTCTAAAGGCCAGATGTAGCAAGCAGTTTTGCCCATTCTGTGTCTATGGGAAAATGTGTTCGTACATATGGCCCTAAGATCCCGTTTCTGGATGGATGTTTTGTATTGTCTGCAACCCACACAACAACGATCATGGCTTGTCAATATCCAGCTAGATTCATGCTGTAAAACTACCAAAATACACAAAAGTTTCAAACACATTGTATGAAATCAGTCCAAACACAGTTTTGAGCATACAAACCTATAGCCCATCCAAATAGCCAGTCAGGATTTGTAAAGCGCAGCTATTCACCCGACGGGGTATCCAGCAGTGGCGTAACAAAACTTGAGGAGGCCTCCCTGCACAGTTCATAGAGGAGCCCTTTCTTCGGACTCACGCAGGAGCTCTCAGGCCGGAGTACTGTCCTGAGGGGGCCCTCTGGAGCTCCGCCCCCCCAATACTACAGGGGCTTTGGGTGACTTTGTTACGACACTGATATCCAGGCGCTTGCAGGTCCCGGAGGACGCAGAGAAAACGAAGGAAAAGCAGGGAGAAGGGACACAAAAAAAAGAGGAAAAAGCAAAGAGAAAGCAATGAGAACAAGGGAAAAGCAAGGAGAAGGAACACAAAAATGGGGGAAAAAGCAAGGTAAAAGCAGTGAGAATGTGAAAAAAAAGGAGAAGGAACCAGGGGCGGATCCTCCAGTAAGGTGGAGGAGAGTCACTCCACTGGATTGTGTGGAAAGGAAAACTAAAATGATAACAATGCAATGTTATTGTTATTTTATTTTTCCTGGGTGTAAGGGGCGGGGTTGGACTGGCGGGAGGGGGATGTAGGAGGGCTGTAGGAGGGATTTTGCAGCACAAAGTGTGCACGTCTGTTTGGCAGGCCGTGTTGCGCCGGCTAAACAGATATGCACACTTTGCATGTTCTCTATCCAGCTGTATTGCACAGCCGAGTGGAGAACATGCCCAGGCTCCCACTCCCAAACTCCTCTCAAAGGTAAGCATTTAAAAAAAACATGTTTTTTTTTTTTACCACCCCTCGCCATGTCCCAGCCCGCTACCCCCATTGAGTGGTAGATGCCACTGGAAGGCACACAAAAATGGGGAAAAAGGAAGGAGAAAGCAGTGAAAACGAGGGAAAAGCAAAGAGAAGGCACACAAAAATTGGGGAGAAAAGCAAGGAGAAAGCAGTGAAACTAGGGAAAAGCAAGGAGAAGGCACACAAAAATGGGGGAGAAGCAAGGAGAAAGCAGTGAGAACAAGGGAAAAGCAAGGAGAAGCCACACAAAAACAAGGGAAAAAGCAAGGCGAAAGCAGCGAGAACGAGGGCAAGAAGAAGGCACACAAAAAATGGAGGAAAAAGCAAGAAGAAAGCAGTGAGAATACACAAAAAGCAAGGAGAAGGCAAACAGAAATGGGGGGAAAAAAACAAGGAAAAAGCACTGACAAATGAAGGAAAATGAAGGAGATGACTGCGAAAATGAGGGAAAAGCAAGGACAGGCCACATAAAAAATGGAGGGAAAAGCAAAGAGAAAGCAGTGAGAATGAAGGAAAAGCAAGGAGCAGGCACTCGAGAAATGGGAGAAAAGCAAGAAGAAGACAGGAGCAAGAACGATGCAGCAGCACAAGGAGACCTGGGCCTGGGACCACACTATTGTTTTGCAAACAACACATTGTTTTGAAAATATCCAATTCATCCACGTGCTTCAGGTTTATCATAAAATTAAAGAAAAAAATCTGCTTAAGCAGTGAGGGTTAAAACAAGCATTAGCAAAGCCAATAGGTCTCGCGTATGCAAGACCTATTGACTTTGCCAATGTGTTTTAGACATGTTCAATAACGTGGCTGCTGTTCAGCAGGATTAAAAGTTAGTGGCCTAGAAGAGAGTGGCGTGGAGTGTCATGAAGTGGAATGGAGAAGAGTGAGGTAGAGTGGCAGAGAGTGGCAGACAGTTTTGTGTAGTGGAGTGGCAAAGTGTGGAGTCGGGCATCGTGGCATACATTGGATTGAATAGAGTAGAGTGGACTGGTCAAGAGGGTATTGGCATAAAGTGTTGTAGAGTATATTGGCGTAGAGTGCAGTGGCGTTGAATGCAGTGGCATTGAATTCAGTGGCATGCAATGCAGCGCCGTAGACTGCAGTGGCGTAGATTAGAGTGGTGGAGTAGAGTAGAGTGACATATAATGCAGAGGAATAGGGTGGAGTGGTATAGAGTGGTGCAGAGTGGTGAAGAGTTGAGCGATGCAGAGGGCAGTGGTGCAGAACAGAGTTGAGTGACAGAGTGCAGTAGTGTAGAGTGCAGAGTGGAGTTGAGTGGCATAGAGTGCAGTGGTGTAGCGTGATGCAGAGTAGAGTAGCATAGAATGGTGCAGGGTAGAGTATAGTGTCATAGAGTGAAGTGGCACAGAGTGCAGTGGCGTTGAGTGGAGTAGTGCAGAGTAGAGTGGCGTAGAGTTCCAAGGCGGAGAGTGCAATGTTGCAGAATAGCATGTCAGAGTGCAATAGTGTACAGTGGAGTAGAAAGGTGCAGTAAGTATTCGTGTAGAGTACAGTGAAGCAGAGTGAAATGAAGTGGCATGGAGTGCAGGGACAGAAAGTAGTTGTGTAAAGTACATTGGAGTGGCAAAGAGTCAAGTGGTGCAGAGTGGAGGAGAGTGGCATGGAGTGCAATGGAGTAGAGTAGATTGTTTCAGAGTGAAGTGGTGTTGAGTGTAGTGGTGCAGGGTAGTGTGTAGAGTGGCATTGAGTGTAATGGCGTGAAGTGGTATAGAGTGGAGTGGCATGGAGTGCAGTGATGCAGAGTCAATTAGAATGGCATACCCTGGATTGGTGTAGAGTGCAGGGGCACAGAGTTGAGTTTTAAAGAGTAAAGTGCATTGACATAGAGTGTATTGACATCAAGCACAGTGGAGTAGAGTGCAGTGTTGCAGAGTGGCATAGAGTACAGTGGTGTAGAGTGGACTTATGCAGAGTACATTGGTGTGGCCTAGAGTGGAGTGGTGTAGAGTGGGTATCGAAGAGTACAGTGGTGTAGTGTAAAGTGGAGTCGTGCAGAGTAGAGTGCAGTGGTAAGGAGTTGTGCAGAGTAGAGTGGAATGACATCCAGTGGAGTATTCATGGTGTGGTAGTACACTGCCATTACCGATAAAGAATTATAAATTGAAATGACCATTACATTTGTTCAGACATACAGTTTTACTAGTAAAACTATACAGTGCACAGATGAAAATGTGTGGAAATTGCACCATCTAGTTTAATGATTTGTTTTGATTACACTAAAATATTTGTTTCCGACACACTTCAGCAATAGCAAAAAATGTGATTCATTTGTGCATTCATAATTCTGATATATTCTAAAATACTTACACAGTTCATTTAAATGATGTTGTGTGCTAGAAAAAAACACTCTTTCCTGCCCCCATAATCCAGCAAGATTGTCACATAAATCCTCTCACTTTGAAGACAGAGAAAGAAAAGTAAACAAGGGCCCTTGGAAGACATCGCCTGACATTTGACCTCAATCTTTGAATGCACAGCAAATGTGATGAGATAAGAACAAGATTTAAAGGCCTATTAACAGAAAGTGAGTCCGTAGAAAAATACCGTAAACATGGTTAAGGCAACAGGAGGGGCGAACTAAACCTGGAGAACCTAAGGTACATAAAGCCAGCACATAGAAAGCCAGAAAGTGTGAGTTACAAACCACAAAGACAATGATAATCAATGACCAGAAGGCATTCCTAGGTCAACTTTCTGAAAGTCTCCAAGATGTATTTAGCAAACCAGACAGACATGCTGTCTGGTAAACTGGGACCTAAAACTGCAGCATTGAATACCCAGCAGAAACATGTATGCGTCAGGAAGGAAATGGCTGTGGAGTTGGAGAGGGGAAACATGCGTGGTGAGCAGTGGAGACTACGGGCTGCATGGGTGCTCCAGGCATGGCGGGCGGTTGTGCAAAGGCAGTACTGTCCGGCTGCCTCATTATGCTTCAGATCACCATGTGGTGCTCGCAGACAGCATTTTGTCACCTCAGCGTTTTTTCTTCTTCTGCATTTGCTCTTCTATTAAAGAGTTATCCTGCAAGGAAAAATGACTTTGCAAGAATGAGTCACTGGGCCTGCATTTGCTTGTCAGGCTCTTTTCCCCCGTGCCTCTTTCTCCTTGCCCTTTCCTTTCTTTAATCTCAGCCACTTCTCATTTCCATCTCCCCCTTGTCAACTCTTTTGTTATTGCAGCGTTCCGGTATCCCCTCCTCTCCTTTTCTGCACCCTCTGTACCTTTTACCCTCTCTTACGCTGTTTCACATGTTACCTCTCTGAACCGTTTCCTCTGCCATACGATTTCTGGCCATCTCAATTTTCCCTGTTTTTGAACATCTCAAATCCTTTCTCCTTTTTTCCTAGTTCTGTGTCCTCTGTGTTTTCCACTTCCCATTTCCCCCTTAATGTTATTCTGACTTTTCAACTTTCATTTCACCCTACCTTCTCTTGCTCTCTAATCTCCTTTTAATTCCTCTTTTTAATCCGTTATTCCCACTCTCTCTCCCTTCATTTCTTCCTTTCGCATCATTCTTTCCTCCTTCCCTCCCTTGTGATAGTTGGGCATTGAATAACTTCTTTTGGAAATTTTGCATTACTCATTTGCCATGAAATACATCCTCGGGTCCATTTTGGATTCAAGTGTGCTTTTTTTTCTAAGAAAGCTCTAAATGCTTGGTTACACTCCTCGTTTAATTTTGCACAATCTTAATGTTATTGTGTGCAATTACACCACATCGAATCATGTGAGTTACGCTACCCCTAATAATGATAAGAACAAATGGTACTAAGTTTTGTCTTTCATGTGAGTTAGATTTGTACATTGAAGTATAATTGAAACTATACGAGAATGCGTGTGTGTAGAAGGCATACAAAGTGAGAAGACCACTAGTATTACAATTTCGCCTTCAGTGTCAATAAAGAATCCTTGACTAGGTATACATTGATTCCAAATACCTGCTGCACTGTCAGCAGTGTTATTTCCAGAGTATGTAGAAGCCATTCTATTAAGTATTTCAACAAGGTAATCAGGGAGTTTTACCGAGGTACATATTCTCCCTCCAAGGTGACCCTTTAATTAGGCCGGGTGAAGTTTTGTTTTTTTGTGATAAATGAAAAATGGGTCCTCGTGTCAAAAATTTACCTCAGGACACATAGAGCGCCTAAATGTAGTGCCATGTGATGGATTTGCATTTTTTATAATCAAGTATAATTTTGCATACTTTTCCAAAAAATGCACGTATTTATTCAAAAGCCAATTATGCAAATTTTGCACCACCCTACAGTTAATGACCTTCTCTATTTAGAGGACTCCGGCCTCTACCCTGGCTTGTGCTGCAAAGGGTAGAAGGGAGTGATGTCAGCCTCACCAAGCAAACTACATCATCAGTATCAAAGCACTGATGCTAATACATTATTTGTAATTCACAATTTGTAGTATGATTCAAATTTAGATGAATGGCAAATCTCCTGAGTTTAGGATTTTATTGATGGGGCATGAGCAACTTAATGTGTATGTAATGGTTGTGCCCATGTCCCAGGGTTAGCTGCAGAGCCAGGTCTGTGTTAAGGCCCTGTCCTCAGCTCGCAGCAGTGCTCAATCCTTGCTATGCCCAGCCATGTGTAGCAAGGATTGGCATTAGGCCTGAGCCTCAGCCAAGCGATCCACCCAATCTATTGTGGACGCCCAACTACCTGGCCCCTGGGCACAACCCCTAGCTGTGCACAGTAGTAATTGGTCACAGGGTTTGACCTGCAGCTTTTCACAGCAAGGGTTAGCCACAGGGTTTCACAAACTTGTGTATGTATTTTGAACATCTTTTGTTCATACCATAGTATTCATAGACCCAGTATTCAGTCTATCACCATGTAGAATGTCCATCAAATATGCAAGATTCCTTGCCATGGTTTCGTGGAACCTTGACATGGGTTTGTAGACCTTGCTGGGGCTGCACTGGGAACTGCAAATCCAACCACAGGTTTGCGTACCCTATGACGATATTGGAATATTTTCTTTACATTTTAACACTGGTAGTGTTCTTTTGCAGCCCTTCAACCTGTGCTAGGGGCTCTGGGGATGTTCTCCTTGTCCCTTATGTTTCCTTCATTTTTATCAACAAAGGATCTGAGTCCCCAAGTCCTGTAATGGCAGCCACAACAGTTTTGTTCAAGTTGAGGCAAGCCAACCATTTGGGTCCATGGCTCCGGCACTGGAAGATCCCTCATTCAACTGAGTCATAGAATCTTTCAAACTATGAGTCTTCAGACTCATTTAATCAACAATAAACATTCATGGAGCTCCACACTGTACACCCTGGTCGCACCGAATGGAAAGAGATAAATATACAACAATAGTTAAGAGAAATTATGTTGTTTTATCATAAATACAGAAAACAATTTAGCCTATTCAAAATATGTTTTAAAGTTGTTCAGGTGATTATGAACAGTGAAAAAGTGCTATGTGCATGTATGTTTGTTGGCTATAACAGAAGATATTGTCAAGGGAACAGACTTAGGTATTCAGGCTCCAAATGAGTACAATTAATGGCAGAAAAAAACAGAAAGTGGTAACGTTGACGTTTGACCTCCTAACAGCAACATTTTGTAGGGTCTTTATCATGAGGTGAAAGTCTTTAGGTAGCACCCTACAATAAACAAATACATGGTCCTTATCAGAGACAGTTGTGATTACAATTGCAGTCACAAACCACGGATCTGTAGATGTCTGAGTCATGAATAAGAAGATGAATCCCGATTCATGCCCCCATCTATTTGAAATTTGGAAAGAGTTGCAAAAGACCTTTGAAAAGTCAGATTTTTCTAACTAATAAACATTATAATAGTCATTTGTATATGAATTTGTGGATTACAGGTTTTGCAACCTCAACAAGCATTGCCAATGCCAATGTGTCTGGCATTGGCTACCAGCTTTTTGACTTGTTTTTGTAAATGTTATTGTTGTGGAACTGCTGGACCCCATCAAAAACAAAATAATACATACACAAATATATATATACATATATTGATAAGTAAGTGTGCTATACATATCATTTTAGGAAAATCACATGGACTTGGCCAACATCAGACCTAAAGATGAGCAGAGACTGCGAAACAAGCAGTATGCTCCGTGCTGACACAGGTATAGGCAGGATGGCTCAGTGCAGCACAAATTCCCTTACAGGTGCACTAATTGAATCAATGAAGACAGCTACAAAGCAACCTTATAAAGGCTAAGGTTAGCAATGCGCTCTGTCCCAACAGCCATGTGGAACACATCTATCGTGAGGTGTTCACAGGAATGGTGGCTCGCGGCGCCAGAGTGTTTCTCATATGCATCTCCGTCGCTGAGCCCAGTGAATAATTACAAAAAAGGTACCTTGAATCCAAATGTCCATCATAATGGTGGGATGCTAGATGATGTTTAGTTTTGGTTAAAAAAGAAACACTGAAACTGTCACATTGGTTCACAAGTTCTTGGCATTGAATATATTTACTTTGGAGTGTATGTTCTCCTTGTGAAAGGACAGAATGCTGTCTCTCACAGTGAAGTTAACAAAAGGTTGAAATGGGCTAAGCCATTGACCCATGCTGTATGCTCTAGTGGGCGGAAGAAAACTGTGAATGAAGAAACAACTGACCTATCTCCGGATGAAGAGGGATGGCTAGAAAGCCCCTATACATGTATATATATATGACACATATACTTTTTTAATCTCAAAAGATATTCACTAATGTCAGAGCCAAAAAGAAGCTTCAGCGGTCATCTCGAAAATAGTTTACTTCCTTGCTCGGGAATATCCCAGTGGCAAAATTTGTGACAGGAATAATTAGAAATATAAATTGTAGAGTTTAAGTGTAGTGTGAATGGTAATACATGCTTGTTGCGGTAGCGTCCTCCCTAGCCCAGAAGCATGCAAATGAATATACCACACACGGTGTTCTGTTGCAGATATCTTTCTTTATTCTTCAATATACTATTGTGCTCTGCACCCATTGTGTCATAACCTTCATAACCACACCTTACCACCTCCCATCAGATTATGTAATTTCTGACTAGAGTCCACCTAGCACTGTGAGGGTCCTAGTGCACATGATATCAAAGACACTAAATCTCCGCCTTTGGTAAATAAAAAGTACAAACACCATTAGCATCATATTTCCTCGATGAGTCGCTGAGGTGCTCACACTGGTCTGCCAGATCAAGTGATATGAGGTAGTTGAGACGCATGTCATTATGCATCAATTACATAGGCTCAGATGTGCTCTCTGGACAGTCAGGTGGGGCCACCTCGAATTGTGATATCAGGAGCTAGTGAACATTGAGGTAGGTGCTTAAAGTGTGTCAAATCATGTGTGATAAATTTACTGGAACCATGTGCTTTCACTATGTGTCCTTTTCATACACTACCCTCAAAGGGTTGACAGAAACTGGAGTACCTGTTTTCTGATACCCATTCCTCTTTCTCAATGTCTGTTTCCTGGGTGTGTCGGTGCTGATCGGCATATATTTTCATTCTGCATTTTTGAGAAGTATCTGTGACACAAACCTTTTCGACATTCATTGATGAGTCGATGTCCCTTGTGGTAGTTTGGCTCTGATGGCTCTCCCAAATAGCAAGGTGACAGGACTCTCACTAGTTGTGGAGTGAGGAGTTGATCAGTAGGCACGAAGGACTGGGCACAGGGCTTGGTTTAGATCGAATTACTCTCTTGAGGGTTCCCATAAATTGTTCAACACCACCATTGGCTTAAGATCCAAGAGGTGTAGCCCTTTTGATACTAGACATTGAGTCAAACAAGAAAACTCCCTGAATTTTTTGCTTTCGAAAGGCAAGCCATTGTTAGATTTTAGAATTACGGGGATGCTCAACACTAAAAACATGTAATCAAGCCACTCAGCGACTTTTTCAAGGGTTGTCGATTACAAGTCTTCCACCAATCTCTTAATGGATTAGTTCTGTTTACTAATTTTAAGCAAACAGAAGGACTTATTCTCTTTACAGAGCTCTGTTGACCACAGCCCGAAGGCTTGTCAGCTAATCTCTTTAAACTAGCCAGTAAGTGTTTTGTATGTTTGTTTTGGATTTTTTGAGGTTTGGATGTACTGGGTCTGCGTGAACGTTTCTCCCACTACTTGCTTGTGTCAATCTGGTTGGGAAAAATCCTATCCTAAGTGAACATTTAGCTATCATGAATAGCTTCTCATGCTCACTATTCATGTTCTGTTGCATTTAGCACTATTTCTTAGTGCAAAGTGCATTCTCACATCCATTTTCGATCTCCGGAGCATTTTTGCGATAAGAAAATAGAGCTACATGAAGAATAACTCTTTCCATGTAATTTCACATGAATATGCTACATTGAATTACGTGATTTATGCCCATCCTTATTCTCTTTCATTCTAGTTGTATGTCAGCATATCATCTACACAAATATTGTCTGACTTATACATTGTGTTCAAAAAGAGTTCACCATTGAGTGTATAAGTTATAATATTAACTCCGATCATTGATATATAAACTTATCTAAGC
This sequence comes from Pleurodeles waltl, assembly GCF_031143425.1. NCBI lineage: Eukaryota > Metazoa > Chordata > Amphibia > Caudata > Salamandridae > Pleurodeles > Pleurodeles waltl. The sequence goes on along the minus strand of NC_090446.1, from coordinate 1,324,295,278 downwards.
AGGGTATATCTTAACAGCACTACACCTGGGCAAGTAGGGCACACACATCAAGGGACCAAGGGCAATCTGTATATATGTTTCAGTCTTGATGGTGCCAAATGCATCATTTGAAAAGCTCATTGGTTGATGGGTACAATGGCTTTCACTGTCTATTGGGAAACCTATTGTCTCCAATAGACTATGTATACTTATAGTGTGCCAGGTTAACCCTTTGCTCATGATTGGATGGCTGTGTTTTCTTACCTATCTTGCTTCCAGGCTCCTGATTTGATGTACTTCCTTCCTATGTCTGTGTTTGTCCTATCCACCAGCATTTCAGTATTTTTAATGCATTTGTAATGTTTTACAACCAGTTTCAAGATGACTGCCTTGAATGTGCCTACATCCACTGAGACTATCTAAGCCCAAAAGAGGATTGATACCCAATAGTTTTAACTTCTAAGACCTACTGACTTTGACAATTATTATTTTGTTATTTCCATTGGTTAAACAGTGGCCCATTATTGATGCACTTCAAATTAAAATGACTTTGTGAGTTCCCAATAAAGATTAGAGGCAGAGACCCACATTCACAAAGCTGTGTACAAGAATATGCAAGCAACATTTGTCAATTTGCAAATGTGTGGCTACTGTTTCAAAAGCCCACAGAGCCTAAGTCATGATCGAAACCTGCAGGAAGGAGGAGAGACCGGCAGTGAGTACAGAATGCTGAGTTGTCATTTTTTGCCTGGCCCTTCATTCTTTACAGAGTAGTGGACACATGCCCACTGATGTGTTAAACACTAGTTCCCATAAGTAAATGGAACAAGCATTTGCAATGCAATGGGTCTTGCGTTTGCTCGAATTAGAGCTATTAGCGTTGTAAATTCCTAACTGGACTTTTTTTGCCACATATATTGAAAATGAAAAGTAAAACAGTTGACATAAGCGAGCTGATTCAAGGCTCCATGGCCGGAGCGCGAAGGAGAGACACAAAAAGAAAAAAAAGTTTGCTCATAGTTAAAACATATCAGCAATTGTACAATTATCCATGTAATAGGGGCAGTCTGCAAGGCGGTAACAAAACCACCCCAATGACAGACAAACGTAAAGTATTTACCAATGATAACAAAGGATTTTTGAAAGACAAGCCCACAAACAAGTGAAAGTTGTGGGCGTGGGGTGGGTGTGGTTAAAAGCCCACAATACTTACAGCAGGTCAAAAACCTCCTAAAAGGGATGCAGGTGATGTATCAGGCTTCCCTCTTAGTCCCCTAACGGCCATAAAAGAATCTGTAAATATCAATCGTTAGACTTGCATTAATAATTATAATTTGTGATGTGAGATTCAAAAACGTTAAATCTTTTTTCATCGGGGCTTGTACTCCATGAGCAGTGGAGTACAGGGCCAATGCAGACACACAACATTCCTGTCTCTTTGCTGTGTTGTGCTAACTGCGTACCCCTGTTTCAGTATGCACTTGGTCGGGACCTCAGAGATTTCGAACCTGCCACAATGTATGGAACACCGCCAAACCGAAGTTTTGCCTGGCGTCTACGTGCATACGAATGTTCCATGCACCCAGCGCTTTTCACGCACATACAAATTTGGGTTGTGAATTTGTCCACGCATAAAATTTGGCTCTTTTCAGATCTGCACTAATGCAAATTGAGTGAAACCTTTTGTGAGTCGAGATCCAAAATCTGCCGGTTTTATATATGAGTGTACGCAATTTGCAAAGTAGGCTCCTCCTACCTTTGAATGTTTTTGAAGTCTTCTCCAACTTCCTGAGATTGGTAAAGTTTGACAGTGCAGTTGGTGAAAAGGCCATCTAAAAGTAGGTTTTCGGGGAAAGAAAACCAGCATAACCTACTTTTATTTTTAAAGTTATTTGCAAACTAAATCTGCTGAAAAAACTTGTTTTGGCAGATAATTTTATCAGCAGGTGCGAATGTGACCACCGTTGTTACTCTGTGAAGTTTGGGAACTTTCCACATTTCCAAAACATGGTGTGAAAAATATTAGTTTCAAAACGATGTTTCAACCTCCTAATTTAAAGAGGGAAAAACACATTCTAACAATAATCTCACTCTTTGTCAAACAGAGAATAGGCAAAGGAAGACATTTAAATAAGTTATGCTTCCCTTACCTGAACATACTGTCCTCGTAAAAGAAGTAGCAGGGCAACTGTCAGCGCAAGAATATTATCAACAATGCTCCGCATAATTACATATAGTCCCAGAAAACTGTGGCAGGATAGAGTTGAACTCTGAAATCTGAGCCCGAGTTTGTCGCTTTGTCAATACTATTATATAAATGTTCTTCTTGTGCTTTCTTGATCTATACAACACAACTGATCCTTTCCCACATTTCTTATACTTTCGATGTTTCATTAATGTTTTGTTTAGTGTCTGATTGTTTAAAGCTGGAATGGTGCTTTAAATTTTGATCCTATGACATCCATGTGTTGTATTCACATGCACATTCACCTTTATGTACTTATATACGTCGCCATAGTAGGCAATCTGAAAGGCACGTCTCTTGAAATGTTTGACTTTAATAAAAGTTGTTTCTTAATACATATGGAGTTGAAAAAATGATAGAAATAATACATATGCCTCAAAATAATGGTACTGGCGGAATGCGCTAAAAAATGTACATGCTAAATATCAGAATATCGAGGCACTAAACATCGAGGACAGAATATCGAAAAAATAATATTGACAGGTAAGTCTAGATTTTTTATGCCTAAATCCACATATATATGTACCTATGAGGTACATATACCTTCAAAGTACATTGAAGTGGAGTTAGAAATAGCAAATCCATACTTACCTATATGCACTTGCCTTTCGATATTTTGTCCACCAATAGTATGTTCTCGATATTCTTGTAAGTCTATATTGTTAATTTGATATACAGTAGTACAATCGCCTGAAACAGTATGTGGCAGGTTAAGTAAGACAAAGCAGTGTCTGGACAGTTGGGAGCCAAACATAGCAAACATTACAAACTGATAGTTAATATAGTTCCTCAAGAAGTTCATATATAAATTATAATGCAAAACTCCATTGTTGTGTATCCAATTTTGTATCCAGATTTAATATTGGGTCTCCATTGTGTGTGCAAATGAATTGATGCAACTTTTTAAGGTTGTACGGATACATAAAAAACAAGTTTTTTGGATGTTGTAGAAGTTATTTCATCCAATAATGGCAAGCAAGTCTATGACTTTTTCAAGGCTGAAAAAGAAGATCACATATACGGAAGACAATGACAGGAGGAACAACAGTAGTACTCATGAGAAAAAGTAAAATATGTTTACAAGATTGAAAAATAGCTCAAATAATGACAGTCAGATAAGCACACTTGATGAGACACTCCTTGAGACACTGCAACCTTATACTGTATTGTAAAGGACAGTGATGCTCATGTGTAGGTATAAAGTGAAAATTAAATAAATTGTAAGGAGGGAATATTCTTCAGTATTCTAAAGTGGTTGTAGTCGAGGGCATAGGTGATTAGGACAAGCTAGGGTGAAAGTCTGTAGTAGTACCTATCTTATGAAGATCAAATAACTGCTAAGACGTAAGGTTACTAACAGGTCTCCATATGGAGTAATTCAATTGTCAGGCTAGCTACTGACAGGGGCGTAGCTGCATGGGTGTTATTCGGGGTGTTGCACCCCCCCTAATAAATGTTTTTTTCTGATAAATAGTTGGGTACAGGTGCTATAAGCTGGATATGGTGAAGTGTCTGTCGGATTTCACAAGGCTTTTTTCAATAAACAAAAGCTTACACACACTCTAACCCTCTTCTGCTTTGAAAGTCTTCAAAAATGTTGGTTATTTTATTTTCTTTCACTTGGTACCCCTAACAACCCGTATTCTTCCCCCTTTCCCTAAAGTCCCTCTTGTGCGCCCTGCTTGTCAATAGTGTAGTTTAACACTCTATGCCAGAGTGATTGTTGGTAAATCTGAAGCTTTCACCCCCCCACAACCGAATCTTAGTGACCAAGCTATGCCTCTGGTTTACGAGTATGGAACCAAGTTGAATCCTGTGAGCACCAATGCTCCATGGTAATGTAAGAAGCATGTAACTGGCCCTAGAGAGGTTATGGAGAAGAAAAAAACATGCCTTAAAAAAGGGAACCAAAACTTCATGCAGCAAGAAACATCTAGAGAATCTGGAGACACACCGACAGAAAGAAGGTTGCACATGGAAAAACAAAGGCCCATAGTTATACTTTTTTTGTGCCCCATTTGCGTATTATTTTGATGCAAAAGCGGCACAAACTTACAAAATACAATTAGATTTTGTAAGTTTGTGCCACTTTTGCGTCAAAAAATGATGCAAATGTGCCAAAAAAAGTATAAATATGGAACATTATTTGTTCTGTGTCTATGCTTTCATTGAACTGAAGGAAAAAATAATCAGGCCCAATGCTGTAGTATTTTGCCAGGGCTGAAAAATGAATACTGCAGAGTATAGAAAAACAGAGGAGTCTAAATAATAAATCAAATGAGACTGGTCTCCTGGAGTCTTGCCCGAAAAAAAGTCTGTGTCTGTGATTTATAAAAGTCCACATATCGGTTGTTTAACAATAGTGCAACACAGCCTGGGGAAGCCTTGATCCTCATTGTGTACTAGTCAGCATATAATCACTTACCGATCCTACTTTCATGTCATGCAAGATGACCACTGAGGTGTGGTAGACTATAGGGTTATAGGACAGCACCTTGTGGCGTGATGGGTGAGAGTATGTGAGAGATAGACACATAAAATGGGATAATCAGAGAAGACCCTGTAATCTATATGGCAACATGTGCCAGCCAGAGATGCTGTTGAATGATAAAAAAGATGCCAAAAGAGCAAACCTGGAAATTGGTAATAAAAGCAGTAGCTAGACACCATTTTCCTTGATTATTAATATGTTTAAAAAAGCAGGAATGCTGCCTGCTACTGCATAAATGTGTGCAATGAAGAAGGACGGACGTAGAAAAGCAGTGAAGGCTGGCAGGTTGTGTAAGAAACTACAAAATCTTTAAATGAGACCGATTCCACCTACTCCTGCTAGACCAAAGAAAGATATAATTTTGAGCAGGGGTTCAAATCCAAAGTTTCTCTGAAGCTCCCAAAGGCTCTTATGGGTGGACGAGAAGCATTTGGTTTATCCCTAGTCAGATTGCGGCTCAGATTCAATTTTCTCCTTGCCTTGCAAATCTCCCACAGGTGGTTAACTTTCCAACAAGATAAATAGAGCAGTTTTTTTGGGTAAGCTTGTAGGTGCAGCACTCTATTTTACACATGGGGTGAGGTTCTATATAGAGCCATTTTAGGTTTGCAAAGTCTTGTCAGGTAAAATCTGAGGGGTTTAGCATAGATGGCCTGTGTTGGGGAGATTCCTGCCACCTGCAAAAGGCAAGTGTGTTGGCAGTAGCAGAGATAGAATTGGGGAGAAGAAGAAGTCGGGCAGAAGAGTGGTGTGGAATCCTTCAAAGCCTTACTTGGTGCAGGAGATCAATGGTGATGTAGTTATTGACGGAAAGGAAGCAGAAAATGGATGTTGTGGGCTATGGCTTACTTACGTTCTTTGCAAGAGCTGAAAGCATACAAGAGCATGTTGCATGCCAAAAATAATATATACTGGGCCAACATCTAGAAAGAAGCAATGTCAGACCTCTCTGATCTAGTCCTGCCCCATTCTTCACTGACCTTATTTAGTGATTTATACAAGCAGCAACATTTACCATGCTTAGCACAAGCTAAAGTTACCCATGCACCTTACACACTCTCTGATAAACAAAAGGAGATTCTTATATAATGGGCTCTCATAGTTTCCAGCTTGCTTTGTTTCTTGGTATAGGAAAATACGTGGTTGTCTAGTGACTGAGCTCTTCTAAGGATAGTCCACCTTGGGATTATAATGAAAGACTTGAGGATCTTGGTTCAATTGATGGTCATTCAACAAGAAGGGGGGTTTGACATTTTGCTGAAGTTGGGGGAGCACGATTGTGGGACAGCAGCCTATAGTCTATTTTAAGGTGTTGTTTTAGCATTCTCTTATTTTTGCCAGTTTCGCTACAGAACTGGTTGGCATCCATCTAGGGTGTGAAAGTCATGATATTTGAGAAAACCGATGGTCCCTAGTGGACCAATACAGGGGGGCCCTTAGTGCCATTGTTTGATGCATAAAGCCAGCAGACGGTAGTGTGTTGATTCCCCTGGATGTTTTCATTGACATTGGGTATAGGGAGGGGTTCATGCTGTATACGAATAATAGTTATACCATGTGAAAGCTCCTGGGCCCCAAGAAAGTGAAACATGTATCGACTCAATAGACTAAAAACCTAACTTCTCTTCAAATCAATAGAAAATACTTTTTGGGTTCGCCCCACATCAAGATTGGGTTTGCTCCACTATGAAAAGCAAATTAATTTTTTATACCCATATTATAAACTGTTTGACAAGAGCGAGGACTTGGGCCAATTCGAGCAGGAACCAATGCCTGGATCACAAAGGACCCGTTTGAGTTCTTCCTTGAACAATTCCAACAGAATGCAGCCACAAAACCTAAACAGATGGAGAACTCACGTTTACACTGAATTAAATCAGCAAAGTGCTTACGCCCGTGGCACAATGCAAGTTAAATTATGCAGGACAATAGGCAATCTAGTGCCAGCCATAGGGCCCACACTGCTCTATCATAGCACTGGCACTTAAACAAAAAAATTATGAATACAGGGAAAACACTTGAGGCCTAATTTTCTAAGTTTTGGCACAAGGCAGCGCTACAAGCCTTTTTGCTGCATGGCTCTGCGTTAAAACAAAAGGGCAGAAATGTGCAGAATCTATAAGATACCGTGCATTCCTGTCCTTCCCACTGCGCTTGTTCACAAATTGCTGCTTAACACCAATGCATGCACCCTTGCACCATAATGCAAGAGAGCCTGCCTTGCAGGAATGATTGCTTATGTGCATGAACGGACACCTTCCTGCACATAAACGTTAATTAATGGCACTCTTCTCTTTCAATGTGTGCTGCATAATGTAGGACACACAGAAAGAGGAAAAAACGGGGAGAAACACTGTTACTTCTCCCCATTACTCCACTTTAACCCCACACCTGATGTGGCGTGGGAATCTGTACATTCCCAGACTTGTAAATCTGGGAATGTGCCAGATTCCTTCAGATTCCATGGGTGCTGCTGTGGGGCACCCACTGCAACACCCATTGAACGTCCCTTTCATGCAGTGTTATGCCTGAAAGGGGTCCATATTTACAAAGCCATGAAAAGCCATGCAAGGTGTCTTTTCATGGCCTTGTAAATATGGGCTGGCACACTGCACCACTCAAGCGTAAAAAAATGATGCTCTGGTGGCGCAGTGTGCTACTAGGGCCTCGTAAATGAGGCCCATTGTCTCCCTACCATTTAAGTTGTGAATATGAGCTATGTATGTGGTGTTTGTCAATGTATCATGTCACTCTTCCTCACCACAATGCTCTGTAAACATTCTACTGCCAGTCTCCTTTGTATGCTATTTCCAGCAGCAATATTCTATCAGTGAATACATTTCCTAAATTATGTTGCGATATAAGGGCAACAGAGATCCTTCAAGTTATGCTAACAATCCTACTTAGTAATCTTACTTAGATATATGGTTTGAGGTTCCAGGTAGTACTTGGATTCGCTCTGCGTAAAGTGCAATTGGTGTAGTGATCACAATGTGTCTGTTTACGTTAAACGCCCTATATAAACGATACACATTTGAAAGTTTGGTTGTCTGCCAACCCTAAACGTATGAGATAAACAGTGCAGTGTTTAAGCTACGTCTCTATGCCCGGCTGGCCAGTGTTGAAGTAACTATGAGCCAGATTTGATAAAGATTTTGCTATGAGTAGGTGTCACTTACCCTTGCTATACTCTCAAATTACTCTTGATTTCCAGGAATTTGTCAGGAAGACTCCTGACCTATTCCTAGCTTACTCCTGGAATAAGTCAGGAGATCTTCAATAGTAAGTCACAGGACAACCTTTGTGAAGTGGAACAATAATATTCATTTTAAGCAAAAAACATGGTTCATATCTTTTCGGATGATGCTAACTGCCTTTGTGGAAGATGATATTCCTATTTAACCTCTTAAATGCGGGCGTCGGCCACTGGCCGACGCCCACACACCCTCCCTGGTGCGGGTCACGACCAGTGGCCGACACCAGGAAGGGCATTAATAAATCCTCGGGTGCGTCGCACCCGAGGATTTATTTTTTATTTTTTTCCCCCCCCGGGAGACACGGAAGCTACCGTGTCTCCCCCCGCCCCCCACCCGCCCCCCACCCGCCCCTTTGTGACGTCAGCGCGCCGCGAGGCGCGCTGACGTTGCAAAGGTGTTTTCCCCATGAAAGCAGGAAGCAGCCTTGCGGCCGCTTCCTGCTTTCATGGGGAAAACGGCCTTTTTCACGTTCGGGAAGGCCTCGTAAGAAAGGGGAGAGTCTCCCCTTTCTTATGAGGCCTTCTGAAACGGTTTCCTGGCCCCCGATCGCAGCACAGCTGCGATCGGGGGCCAGGAAACCCCACTAGACACCAGGGATTTCACTTTTGGGGGGCAGCCCCCCCCCGGAAAACGGGCCGCCCCCCCCCCGGCATAATTTTCCTAAAAAAATAAAAAGGTAGGTGCCCCCTGGGGAGGGGGGGGGGGGGGGCGCGATCGCGCCCCCCCCCCAGGGGATTTAAAAAAAAAAAAAAAAAAAAAAAAAAAATGAAATGACAGGGGGTCGCCCGTGGGCAGGGTGACCCCCTGTGGGGGCAATTTTTTTTTTAGATGTTGTAGGGTTTCCCTGGGGGCCATTTTGGCCCCCAAGGAAACCATACAACAACTAAAAAAAAATATATGTATATATCTATATATATATATCTATGTAGATAGATATATCTAGGTACATGGATATATCTATAGATATATCTATGTAGATATATATTTATATATATATATATAGGTAGATCTGTATCAAAGAGATTTATAAAGCGCGCTACTCACCTGTGAGGGTCTCAAGGCGCTGGGGGGGGGGACGGGGGGGAGGGAAAGGGGCTAGGAGGTTCACTGTTCAAAAAGCCAGGTTTTGAGGCCCTTCCTGAAAAGAAGTAGGTTTTGGGTCTTGCGAATGTGAGTTGTGAGTGCGTTCCATGTTTTGGGTGCAATGTAGGAGAAGGATCTGCCCCCGGTGGTGGTGTGTTTGATGCGGGGGTCAGAGGCGAGAGAGAGGTCATCTGAACGGACGTTTCGTGTGGGGGTGTGGAAGGTGACTCTCGTTGAGGTAGGCAGGGCCTGTGTTGTGGAGTGATTTGTGTGTGAGGATGAGGATCTTGAAGGTGATCCTTTTGTCAATGGGGAGCCAGTGGAGGGATTTGAGGTGTGGAGAGATGTGTTTGTGTCGGTGGAGGTCGAGGATGAGTCGTGCTGCTGAGTTCTGGATGCGTGTAGTTTGCACTTGAGTTTTAGAGTGGTGCCGGCGTAGAGGGCGTTTCTGTAATCAAGCCTGCTGCTGATGAGTGCGTGAGTGACAGTTTTTCTGGTCTCTGTGGGGATCCATTTTAACGTTTTTCAGTATACGGAGTTTGTTGAAGCATGAGGAGGTAAGAGCGTTGATTTGTTGGGTCATAGAGAGGGAGGAGTCTAGGATGATGCTGAGGTTGCGTGCGTAGTTGACGGGGGTGGGTGCAGGGCCTAGCGTGGTGGGCCACCATGGGGGGTCCCAGGTTTTTTTGGTGAGGGCCAAAGAGGATTATTTCGGTTTTGCTTGAGTTGAGTTTCAGGTGGTTGGCTGTCATATATACATCACTTTTGTCAATATGTGTGTGGTTTCCCTGGGGGGAAAAGGGTCCGACTTGTCTAGTGGCAGTTTTAGTGCCATAAAGAAGCGCAGAAGGTTTATATGCCTACTGCAAAGAGCACATCTGTATTTTATGTAAATAGCTGAGTACATTAGTAAAGTCTATGGAGAGATGAAGGGCACTTTTGCTGGGTGGTAATGAGGGAATCCGAGGAGGAGGGAGTGGGAGCACCAATAATGATTGTTGGACTGGGCGCAGGAGGTGCTAAAGACAGTGACGAATGGTATGTGACAAGGTGTTTTTTGAGTGTCTTGAAAGTACGTGCTGATTGAGGGAAGAAGCGCAGGTAAGGTGGCCTCTACTGTTGCACGTATCTCACACACACCATCGATTTTGTGACTGTCTACGTAGGCTAGTGTTTTAGAGCAACAGTTTAGCCAATAGCAGAGATGGCATCTTGATGGATGACTGCTGCCTGCACTCGGGTTATAGAGGACCGCTCTGACATAGGATCAGAGACTGAGACATCAGATACTGAGACAGCATCTGAGGGATAGGACAATGGCGCAGACTCTGGGAGTGATTTTTCAGTCAGAGGAGTCCCATTCGAAAACTCCTCTTCCAGTACATTATGAGGGAGGTGATGAGGACAGTCCTGCTGTCCCTTCGCAAGCTGTTCGTGCAACTGGGTAATAGTGGGTTAGGCCAACCCAGAGAGCAGGTGAATGCGGCGGCAAGCAGAGAGAGAGTGCTCTCTTGGGAGCTCACCAATTTAGTTCAGCCCCAAATTCCACCACCCAAATCATATTGTGGAGACATCAAAATTGTCTATGGCAAAACAAACTGGTTTTGTAAGGCAGGCACCTGTGTTTTTGGTCCTGGATTCGGCGGCCATATAGAGAAACACACTAAACCCAAACATTTCTGGAAACTAGACATTCGGGGGAGTCCACAGAGGTGTGACTTGTGTGGATTCCCCAAAGTTTTCTTACCCAGAATACCCTGCAAAGCTGAAATGTTGAAAAAAAACTCTATTTTTCTCGCATTTCTGTCACACAAACTACAGGAATATGCTGGGATCCACAACATTCCTACCACCCAGTGACTCCTCACCTGTCCTGATAAAAACACTACCCCACTTGAGTGCCTACACCTAGTGCCTGTGTCAGGAATGGATCACCCCAGGGTCAACAGCTGCCTCACGTAAGGACCAACATTGACCGTTGTGTGATCTATTCCTGTCGCAGGCACCAGGCCTAACCACACAAGTGAGGTATCATATTTATCGGGAGACTTGGGGGAACGCTGGGTGGAAGGAAATTTGTGGCTCCCCTCAGATTCCAGAACTTTCTGTCACCGAAATGTGTGGAAAACGTGGTATTTTAGCCACATTTTGAGGTTTGCAAAGGATTCTGGGTAACAGAACCTGGTCCGAGCCCAACAAGTCACCTCATCTTGGATTCCCCTGGGTTTCTAGTTTTCAAAAATGTGCTGGTTTGCTAGGTTTCCCCAGGTGCCGGCTGAGCTAGAGGCCAAAATCCACAGTTAGGCACTGTTTTCTATGAAAAAATTTGATGTGTCCACGTTCTGTTTTGGGGCATTTCCTGTCGCGGGCGCTAGGCCTACCCACACAAGTGAGGTATCATTTTTATCGGGAGACTTAGGGGAACGCCGGGTGGAAGGAAATTTGTGGCTCCTCTCAGATTCCAGAACTTTCTGTCACCGAAATGTGAGGAAAACTTGTTTTTTTGGCCACTTTTTGAGGTTTGCAAAGGATTCTGGGTAACAGAACCTGGTCCGAGCCCCGCAAGTCACCCCTCCTTGGATTCCCCTAGGTCTCTAGCTTTCAGAAATGCACAGGTTTGGTAGGTTTCCCTAGGTGCCGGCTGAGCTAGAGGCCAAAATCTACAGGTAGGCACTTCTCAAAAAACACCTCTGTTTTCTTCCAAAAATTTTGATGTGTCCACGTTGCGCTTTGGGGCGTTTCCTGTCGCGGGCGCTAGGCCTACCCACACAAGTGAGGTATCATTTTTATCGGGAGACTTGGGGGAACGCCGGGTGGAAGGAAATTTGTGGCTCCTCTCAGATTCCAGAACTTTCTGTCACCGAAATGTGAGGAAAACTTGTTTTTTTAGCCTCTTTTTGAGATTTGCAAAGGATTCTGGGTAACAGAACCTGGTCCGAGCCCCGCAAGTCACCCCTCCTTGGATTGCCCTAGGTCTCTAGTTTTCAGAAATGCACAGGTTTGTTAGGTTTCCCTAGGTGCCGGCTGAGCTAGAGGCCAAAACCTACAGGTAGGCACTTCTCAAAAAACACCTCTGTTTTCTTCCAAAAATTTTGATGTGTCCACGTTGCGCTTTGGGGCGTTTCCTGTCGCGGGCGCTAGGCCTACCCACACAAGTGAGGTATCATTTTTATCGGGAGACTTGGGGGAACGCCGGGTGGAAGGAAATTTGTGGCTCCTCTCAGATTCCAGAACTTTCTGTCACCGAAATGTGAGGAAAACTTGTTTTTTTAGCCACTTTTTGAGGTTTGCAAAGGATTCTGGGTAACAGAACCTGGTCCGAGCCCCGCGAGTCACCCCTCCTTGGATTGCCCTAGCTCTCTAGTTTTCAGAAATGCACAGGTTTGGTAGGTTTCCCTAGGTGCCGGCTGAGCTAGAGGCCAAAATCTACAGGTAGGCACTTCTCAAAAAACACCTCTGTTTTCTTCCAAAAATTTTGATGTGTCCACGTTGCGCTTTGGGGCGTTTCCTGTCGCGGGCGCTAGGCCTACCCACACAAGTGAGGTATCATTTTTATCGGGAGACTTGGGGGAACGCCGGGTGGAAGGAAATTTGTGGCTCCTCTCAGATTCCAGAACTTTCTGTCACCGAAATGTGAGGAAAACTTGTTTTTTTAGCCACTTTTTGAGGTTTGCAAAGGATTCTGGGTAACAGAACCTGGTCCGAGCCCCGCGAGTCACCCCTCCTTGGATTGCCCTAGGTCTCTAGTTTTCAGAAATGCACAGGTTTGGTAGGTTTCCCTAGGTGCCGGCTGAGCTAGAGGCCAAAATCTACAGGTAGGCACTTCTCAAAAAACACCTCTGTTTTCTTCCAAAAATTTTGATGTGTCCACGTTGCGCTTTGGGGCGTTTCCTGTCGCGGGCGCTAGGCCTACCCACACAAGTGAGGTATCATTTTTATCGGGAGACTTGGGGGAACGCCAGGTGGAAGGAAATTTGTGGCTCCTCTCAGATTCCAGAACTTTCTGTCACCGAAATGTGAGGAAAACTTGTTTTTTTAGCCACTTTTTGAGGTTTGCAAAGGATTCTGGGTAACAGAACCTGGTCCGAGCCCCGCAAGTCACCCCTCCTTGGATTCCCCTAGGTCTCTAGTTTTCAGAAATGCACAGGTTTGGTAGGTTTCCCTATGTGCCGGCTGAGCTAGAGGCCAAAATCTACAGGTAGGCACTTTGGAAAAAACAGCTGTGTTTTCTATAAAAAAAATAGGATGTGTCCATGTTGTGTTTTGGGGCATTTCCTGTCGCGGGCACTAGGCCTACCCACACAAGTGAGGTATCATTTTTATCGGGAGACTTGGGGGAACACAGAATAGCAAAACAAGTGTTATTGCCCCTTATCTTTCTCTACATTTTTTCCTTCCAAATATAAGAGAGTGTGTAAAAAAGACGTCTATTTGAGAAATGCCCTGCAATTCACATGCTAGTATGGGCACCTCGGAATTCAGCGATGTGCAAATAACCACTGCTCCTCAAAACCTTATCTTGATCCCATTTTGGAAATGCAAAGGTTTTCTTGATACCTCTTTTTCACTCTTCATATTTCAGCAAATTAATTGCTGTATACCCAGTATAGAATGAAAACCAACTGCAGGGTGCAGCTCATTTATTGGCTCTGGGTACCTAGGGTTCTTGATGAACCTACAAGCCCTTTATATCCCCGCAACCAGAAGAGTCCAGCAGACAAAATGGTATATTGCTTTCAGAAATCTGACATCGCAGGAAAAAGTTACAGAGTAAAACATAAAGAAAAATGGCTGTTGTTTTCAGCTCAATTTCAATATTTTTTTATTTCAGCTGTTATTTTCTGTAGGAAAACCTTGTAGGATCTACACAAATGACCCCTTGCTGAATTCAGAATTTTGTCTAGTTTTCAGAAATGTTTAGCATTCCGGGATCCAGCATTGGTTTCACACCCATTCCTGTCACTAACTGGAAGGAGGCTGAAAGCACCAAATATAGTAGAAATGGGGTATGTCCCAGTAAAATGCCAAATTTGTGTTGAAAAATTTGGTTTTCTGATTCAAGTCTGCCCGTTCCTGAAAGGTGGGAAGATAGTGATTTCAGCACCAGAAACCCTTTGTTGATGGCATTTTCAGGGAAAAAACCACAAGCCTTCTTCGGCAGCCCTTTTTTCCCATTTTTTTGGAAAAAACTAAATTTTCACTGTATTTTGGCTATTTTCTTGGTCTCCTCCAGGGGAAACCACCAACTCTGGGTACCATTAGAATCCCTAGGATGTTGGAAAAAAAGGACGCAAATTTGGCGTGGTTAGCTTATGTGGACAAAAAGTTATGAGGCCCTAAGCGCGAACTACCCCAAATAGCCAAAAAAGGGCTCAGCACTGGGGGGGGAAAGGCCCAGCAGCTAAGGGGTTAAAGACATAATACCTCTGCAAAATCTGTGATTTTTGTACATGTAAAAATATAGGACCCAATTTACTCTTCAGTCTTGAAACTCCTGGAATTTAACAGAAATAAATCATAACCAAGCTACTTTGAAATGCGGAGAGGGTTTGACAATTTCATAAAATTTTATATTCAAATGTATACTTAATGTTAATCTCAGGTATTCCTTATAACCATAGTATACGAGATACTTGAAAAAGTGAGCCTAGACCTGCATGCTTAATATGGAGAGCAAGTGCGAAGGTTCTCAGATTGCGAGGTACAGGGTTCTAATCTGGAGTGCAGGACTAGAAAGGGACTGCTACTGTGCTCAAAATGTCTGACTTTGGGGAATTCAATGAGAGAGGCTTTGTGACATCTGAAACATCTTGAAGCACTAGAGATGATGGTAGATCTGCTAGCTAGGGTGTTTTCATATTATGTCTCTATGTTTGAGGTAACAGATTTTAAATTTAAATCTGGCTGTGACTGGGAAGACAATGGAGGGAAGTCAGTAAGCCGGCGTTACACCAAGAGTAAGTCTCTAAAATTCTTTTAGATTCAGGCCCACATTTCTTCACTATTTGTTTTTTTCTCAAAACACACTCCACCTTGATTTGGAAAATTCAGTCACTTTCAAAATTGTACCAGGATTGATGCACACCATTTTTCCCGGAGTTAAAACGAGTTGGTCTACAGGGGAGTCAGGATTTTACTGGTAGACAGGTACATCATATGTACGGATAGCCATAGACCTGATAGACCTGATTCAGGTGGGAGTCTTCAGACTTTTTTTTAGGCCAAAAAAGGCTTTGTTTTGGTTCTCTCCTGCCTGAAATTGCCTCTGCCTCAACAGAAGTCAATGGGGAAAATACACTCTCCCAATTTTTTTTTAAAAATCTCCTACTTTCTCCTTTTCAGTTTAAAAGTAAAGTTTATTAAGTAGTAAAAGAGAGATATCCAAAATAATAGATCCACTATGTGATAAATGAACAATATAATGAATACAGTTGAATAATAAGGAAATAGTACAGTAAATACATTTGTAGTTATTTGAAAAAATATGAAAGAGGGAAGGAGAAAAGAAGGTAAGAGGAGAAAAACTAAAACATCTCATGAGGTTTAAACTTAATGCAGTCGTAAACAGTAGTAAAATGTCAAAAGCAGTAGAGCACATGTTATTAAAAAGCAAATAAGTAAACAAATTACAGTTTGTGTATAAAATCCAATAGGAAAATGATATATTCAAGGAGGATGAGATACTTCTTCAGCTAAGGGTTGATGCAGAGTATTCTTTATCACAGAGGAGTCTAAGAAAGTGATTATTGGAGACCCAAGGGCATGTCGGTTGATAGCATCCTTCTTTCTTCTTTGAAAATGTTAACATGTATGGTACTTGTGAAGGACACATTCTGCCCTCACTATCATAGCTTTCATAGGTATGGATTTGTCCAAAAATCTCCAAACCTACCCATCTTCTAAAGGTCACTCCCCTCATGAAACAGTAGTTGTGCGCCCAACAGAAAGCTTGATTTATTCACGTACACCACTAATTCCGAATGCAGATGAACTCACATATTGTTTTCTTCTTATTGTCTTCCAGGTAGAGCTGTGCCGAGGTTTCATTGCTCGGCTCCCCCTGCCTCCTAGGATGAGTAACTGCAGCAGTCGAGCACTGACCCTGCTCAGTAGCGTCTTTGGAGCCTGTGGCCTCCTCCTGGTGGGCATAGCTGTGAGCACTGACTACTGGCTCTACATCGAAGAGGGTATTGTACTGCCTCAAAACCAGACCACAGAAGTGAAAATGGCACTCCATGCAGGGCTGTGGCGGGTGTGCTTTATTGCTGGTAAATTACACATTCTCTATTTTGAAAGCTTGCGGAATGCTTTGTGATAGTGGCAGCCTTCTAAATATATTGGTGATTTGTGATGTGAATCTGATTGCCTACACTGGACTCTTGGGCTAGTTCAGTGTTACGATTGTGTGTGGGCAGGAAGCAATTACCTTAGCCCTAAAGAGTGTGTGTCCAATCACAATTTGTTTTATAAGGCTGTTGTATAGTGGTGTAGTGTTAGACTGGTGAGATTTTCATAACACACTATATTATGCCATACCCACTATATGAGCTAAATTGGTATCATGATCTTGTGATGATACGTAGCAATTGCCTTACCTCTACAGAGTGGGTGTGTCTTGAGTTGTTGGGTTGTTAGATTGGCGAGATTGTAATACCAATTGTTGATATGCCTTTCTCACTGCACTAAGGTTTCCTTGTGTTGATCCTTTTCAGGTGTGTCCTTTATCCAGTCCTTTTTTCCTCTTTAGTACATGTTGCCCTGCATTTCTGTTGGGAAAACTAAAAAATGCATGAATCGGAATACAAAAGAAAAATGTAGGATTAGATGATGTGCTTATGTATGGATCAGGGAAACGTGAGATATGGGCATGATCCAAACTGGAATCTCTGTTTCATCACTATGTTAAACTATCTTGCATATATGAGTTTATTGTGACCTTAAGGCCACACCAATATCTTTAAGTCTAAATATAAGACTATTTGATGCGGTCTTCGTCCGCACACGACTTCGAATTTTGGCCCAGCTTGGTTATTTTTAATGCAGATGCCATTCAGTTGTCTGCAGAGGTTGAGTGAGTAGGGTAAGAGGATGGGCTTCTTTTCCCTGTGACACTTAAGACAGACTTTCAGATATTTCTTGATCATAGTTGGGAGACATAAAGCACACTATTTCAGACCATGTCAGCAATTTTTAAATTAGTTTTTCATAAACAAAATAAATAGAAATATGTGTCATCATTATTTGACAGTCTGCACAGTAAAAAAAACAGTATTTGCAGACTCCTCCCACTCCCACCCCACTCCATCTATGTCAGCCATTTTCAGTCTATGCCTTACATTTTTACTCTCTCATTCTAAAAAGTTGAAGGCAGGCAATTTAGCCGAACAAATTCATTTTCTGCTAAAAAATCACTATGAATGACATCATAATGTTCACTTATCAATAGATCAGGTTCACAAAGTTGCAAACCCTTAGCTGGGGTGGATTAGTACCACTAGACACAGCGCAGGAGAACCTTAACTGTTAAAGTGGGTTATCATGGATTAAGAGTAGACATTTTAGATTTCTGATAATTAGATTAGGGGCCAGATTTTTCTTGTTTTACCTTTATTTTAAAGTGCAGTTTCGTTCTATATCATCATACTGTTGCAGCAGCTTTGGTCTTTCTTTTCACCCACAAAAGTGTGAATTTGGGAGAGGACAGTCAACTGAATCCTCTTTGGTTCGTCCCAGAGCCAAGCAAGAGCCCACTGAGGTTACCTTGGCTTCTCCAACCACACAATAAAGCTGAGCAATATCAATTTTTTAAACTCGAACACTACACTTTCCTCTCAAGTCAGTGCTTGATTTGTAAAAACAAATGAGTGCCCAAAGCTCTGCTCAGAAGCCTGCAGCCTGTACTGTTAAATGTCAGCTCACGCATGCCGAGGCTGCTTTGCCTTGAATCCACATCATGCCTCTTTAATCCACCACCAGCCACTCCCTTCCCCTTTTGCTCACTCGTGCAGGTTCCTGTTTTCTCCCTTTGTGGCGGGTTTTCCATCTTTCTTTTCTTCCTTCTTTCCCCTTTGTGTGTTTTTTCCTTCTCTTGCTCTCGGTAAATATCCGATGAGGGGAAAAAAGTCTCAAAAAATGTGTGCCAGTGGCTCCCACCGGCAATCACTGGCTAAAATTAAGCACCTACCCATGCACTCTTTACCGTCTTTTGCAAAGAAGAAATTCCTATCTCAATGTCCAAACTCTATGTTGCTGTCTGTGTTTCAGAAATCTGGGTTCTTCCTCGAAAAACCCAAGACTCTGATAGTGCAAGTGATGTTCATAGTGAAAAGTATCTATTAGTAAATTCACCTGCCCTTTCCCTTGTGACCTATGAGAGGTGGATAGTGGTTATATTATTTCAATAAAAATTATTCCAATAGTTTTTTTTATTGTTATTATCAATGAGCTCTGGTTTGAGGCTCGCCAAAGGCACGTGAGGACAGGAGCAGTTGCCAGTCCTAAGTGTGACTCTTCATTGAAAGTACCAGACAGGCTTAGGAGCAAATGGATATTTCTTAGTCCCAAATTTATAATATAGCCCTGGTTATGTGAAAACATAATCAGTTTAGAAGTGATGCTCAATGCTATAACACAACGTTACCTTGCTCCTTTTCAATGAGTCACCCTTTGTGGTCTTAGCCTTTCTTGCCTAACAGTGGCAGTGCCACCCTTGCTTTTCAGACTAGAGCACTCTCACTTTTTATCCATACCATTACAACTGACCTGCATCTAGGGAGGTTCAATATATAATGTGATATTCATGGGTACCACTTAAGGCGTTTTATAATTCCCCCGGAAACAGGAGTTGCCAGCTAATTGGGACAGCTATATATCTGGTGTAACGAGAGGTCAAAGGGGTCTCACACTGAGACTTTGGTTGTTGGATGCAGCCAATATCTCCAAGTGAAAGATCAGGCATAAATATGGAAACTAATGCAGAAACAATTACCCATATTATACCTCAAAATCCCTTAATTTGTAGTTTTTTCTCCCACTTCCAAATTCACAGATGCCCCCGTTAGTGTGTTTGTGTGTGTGTAATGTGAAGTAACATACCTGGTTGTATTTTGCCTAATGTATTACTATTTATTACTACTATTTCCAGTATTATTTATTTAACATTTGTGGCTTTCCTTACACAATTCATTCACACCAACAGTTTGAAATGATTTGTACTTGTCACACAAAATTCCCAAAATGATGCCTTAATGCCACACTGAGGCCCTCATTATGAGTTTGGCAGTTCGACCAACCGACCGCCAAAATGGCAGTCGGGAGGATACTGCCAAGACGGCAGCCTTCCAACCGCCCTATTACAACACTACCGCTGGGCTGGAGGTAGTGTCGGCAGCTACGTCACTGCGGTCACATGCTTTGGATCAAAAAGTAAGCCTGAAGCACATGCCGCCTCTGTGCAGCACCAGATGCACTTCGAATGCATTGTTGCCATGCACAAAGTTGTGCCTGGCAACAGTTGTGCATGGCAACAGTGTGCACCGACAGTGCAGGCATAGTCACACTACCCAATGGGCTTAAAATTGCCAGAGGGCCCTCTTCCCTTCCTTTCCATAAAGCATTTTATGGTGGGGGCCCTGCCATGAAAAGCTTGGCAGAAAGGCAGGTCGTGATCCGAGCGGCAGTGCCAGCATTAGCACCGCCGCGATTGACCACAGCTTTCCCCACCTCCGGGGCATCCAAGATCCTGGTGGTTGCAGCGGTCTTGTGGTGGTCTGACCACCACCTTCATAATCTGGCAGTCAGACTGTCATACTCTTAATCAGGCCCTGAGTAATTATGCCACCATTTTGTGGTAAAATTATAGCGCAGGGACAAGGCAAACAACCAGATCACGAGTAGCTTCTGTTTTTAATGCTAATTTTTTCATGCAAAGTGCATTTGTGGGCCAAACATCTCAGCTAGGATGGATTTTGTAGCAAAATATAGCACTTAATGACGGATTTGCATTTTGCATAATTAAGCGTAATTTCACTTTATTTTCCTAAAATTTCACATACCCTCAATTGCACACACCCCTACTGTTAAAATCTTCTGGAGCTCAGCCTCCCACTTGACCACTGTCCAGTAAACATGTGGAAGTGATACATTTACTCCTTTTTGATGTTTTCTCCAGTTCTTAAATAACGATATATTTGCGGATTTCTTCAATGCAGCAAGTTGAGGGATAAGGCGAGGACTGAAGTCAAAGTCAGCACTAGCCTCGCGCTCCCTGTGTTATTAATACATTCTGTTAGCAGGATCTATTTATAGACCAAAATGATAGAGAAATCCCTGCATAAGGGAATTCATGAAAACCTTTGATGGTGCTTTGCGCCCTCATCAGAGCTTGTCAGAAAAGTGCAGACGCTCTCCGAGACGCTGGAAGGAAAGAATCCTCGTTTCTTCATACACATCAATGTTAAGGAGACTTAAAATACACGAGGCGAAATCACCACCAAACAAGCAAAATTGCAAAAAACTGCTACGTTGATCACTGGAGAAACCCCCAGGAGACCTGGGCTAGGGAAAATTGAAAAAAACTGCTCAAGCGGAATATTCCATAGAAATACTTCGCATTTTGTCAGCACGACTGAACATTCGGCTGAAAGGTTTTTTTTGCTGTGGAAGGTTGGGATACTACAAATTCTGCGATTTTGCCTTTTGCTCATGCATATACAAGGGCACAATTGCAGAAATTATGCATGAGGAAAATGTACATGTATTTGTTTTTAACGGGGACAATTTGCATGACTAGACATTGCTCTTTGGTGGGTCAAGGCGCCCAGCCCTCCCAATAATGATGCAGATGGGTATAGAAAGCTTATTTGGTTGATAGTCTTCTGTGACGTAAATGTTTGGGGTCTTATTTATGGGGGACTGGCGTATGGCAGCGCTGCAAGTCTTCTTGCTGTTCTGCCCCATGCCAATGTGAAAGCGCAGGAATGCACCTTATTTATGTTATACAGTGCATTCCTTTCCTTTCCCCCTGCCCTGGTGCACAATTGGCTGCCTAACACCAATGCAAGCCCCCAAGCACCATGATGCAAGGGTGTCTGCCTTGCATGCATGATTGTTTTTGGGCAGGATCGGGCACCTACCTGAACAAAAACAGTCCTGAGAGATGTTTTCCTCTGTATATGTGTTTGGCAAAATGTAGCAGACATGGAAAGAGGAAAAAGCAAGGAAAAATGCAAATATTTTTCCTTGTTACGCCTCAGTTTTGGCGCTTCCCCAAGTTTACGTGATTAAGTAAACCTCGGGCAGTGTCAAAACCCATGAATGTTGCATGGAAAAACCCACCGCAACATCCATTCAATGCCTCCGTGGCGCAGAGTAAGGCAACGCAGTGATGTGCGCTGCTTTATCTTACTCCATATCTATGATGCCATTCAAAACCACTGAAAGTAGATTTGTGTGACCTCTTTGATACGATTGAGAGGTCTGCACCATCGATGACGCTCTGGTGGTGAATGTCTCTCATAAATAAACCCCTTGGTTTTTATATTTTTTAACACATAGTGCTACTTTTCACACTTTTCTTACGTTCTTTTGACAGGAAAAGAGAAAGGCAGATGCGTGGCGTCAGAGTTCTTCCACGGCCCGGACACAGATATTGTGACAGAGAACACAGCCAATATCCTCAGTGAGTTGGAAAAGTATTGGTTCCATTTGTAATCATTATTCTAGGGACGGTGCTGCAGTTGAGATACACATTGTTTACATTGATTACAACTTTGGAGGAGGTGTTAATCCGTCCCAAATGTGACGGATATACCACCAGCCGTATTATGAGTTCCATAGGATATAATGGACTCGTAATACGGCTGGTGGTATATCCGCCACTTTACCGTCACTTTTGGGACGGATTAACACCTCCTCCAAAGTTGTAATCAGGCCCTTAGAAACAGTTTGAAAAAAGTTGTTATAGTTCATTAATTGGTGAAAAGTGCGAATCTTTATTCAAAAGAGCAAAAGAGCAAATTGAATCAAATGTTTAACCAGCCATTTTAAATCATCGTCAGTACAAATGTTCATATACGATTTTGCATTATGTCATAGTGTTCTTAGTAAGCTATATTTCGTCTAAAGCCCCAATTACTTTCAAGCCAAAAAGGCTCTTTGGCAGGGGGCACAGCTCATTAGCAATTTAAGGAGCTTTGTCCAGGTTTTTAGGGAAGCAGTCTTCATACACGTAGTGAGGCTGCATTCACTAATGATTGAACTACAACAACTTGTTTTCAGATTGTTTCTCTGTGGTACCGTGCTGACATTTCACCACTGTATGAACTTCTTTTCATCATGAAATTGATTGTCAGACGCATCTCCACATTCTCTATTGGATCGATGGGCTCTGGGAGCAGACACTTGTTGGGGCTGTCAGAGTGTCTAGAACAAGCTACTACACTTTGGCTGACCTAGACTTTAATCCAAGGCTGGCAGACTTGGTGGTAAGCACAGCAGTCACGGTGCATTGACCTTGTGGCCACACAAGACATATTCAAAATTTTTAGGGCATTCAAAACACTGGGATAAACATGGCACAATCTGTGTTTGAATGGGTCAGAATTTCAGTCATTCTGCTCCTCTGCGATTAGGTCTCTCTTTACTAACATATGAAAGAATCCTTGGGAGTACAGACAATGAAAATCCTTCCTGTCTATGTGGAGAATATTACAGATATAGACAATTTATAGACCCTTGGATGTGTTGCCAGAAGCATGGAAGTGCTGCAATGAAAGAATTTGAGCTTAAAAGATATATTTACATTATGCACCAAATCTACGACCTCCCACTCCCCCAATGTTCTACCAATTGAAAAGAGCCACAGATATATTTTCTCCTTTCGTGGACGTATGTAGGACTTTCCTTTAGACATATACAAGAACATTTGATTGGTTAGGTACAGTGATGGGGTGGAAGTTGGGTAGACGAAGACTTACAAGTAAGTGTATTAATTAAATGTTTCTGTAACAATCATTCCACGGTAAAACTAGAGGAATTGTGCTTTTCATAAATTGATATTTCAACATATTACAAGAATGCCTCACCAAGTCACTTACACACTCCGGCTTTTGTCCCATTCTCTCTTCTGGAAAGGGGTGAGGGCCTCCCTGGCAGTGAATGGTGAGTGCATCGGAGAGAACTGTGTGTTGGTGTGTCAAGCAGTTTGCCCCCTCCCACACTTTTTTGATTGGCTCTAAGTTGAGTTATTAATCTGATCAGCTCTTTGGGATGCACCTGCGCTCTTGGGGGGAGGGGGGGGGGGGGGGTAAAAGAACACAGGGAACACTGTGAGCAACAATTCCAGCACTCCTATATTTAAGTGTTATTCTCCACTAAATAAGGACAAATATCCTGATACACAACTCTGGCTGCTCCACTATGGGTAATACCCAGTGGTGGCTGGATCTATGGAGGGGGGGCATGGCTAAACGGGTGGATGTGCCTGCATGCGTGCAAATACAATAAAAGAAGAACACAAATAAAAATACACTTCCCGAATCCCAAGTCATCCTCCTGCTGGACATCTCTGAAGTGTGGTGTGCGGGCCAAAGCAAACTCCCTTGTCAGTCCTAGCACTGCTCACATTCTGTAGACCAGCATGTGAGCAGCACCCTGATTGGAGGGAGCGGCATCTCTCGGCGCTCCCCAGCGCACTGGAGGCCTGCACTTGCTCTCAAACCAAGTGTCTTAACACAGCTGGGTTGAGAGGATTAAATTGCGCATTTCAGGTTGGCCGTCCCAAGATGGTCGGCCAAAGAGATATGTGCACACTTTAAACAGTGCACAGGCAGCCCTCTGCCCACCACTCCTCCCTGCTGCCACTCAGCAGGCCCCGGCTCATCCTGACACCCGTTCAGGACAGGATGATGAAAAATAAAAGGGTCATAAATTAACCCTTTTATCTTTCATCTCTGGGGCATTTAAGTGGGGCAGCGCTCCTCCGCTCCAATGGAGGAGTCGCGACTGATAAGTTTCAGCTATGGTGAGTCTTATGAGGCACTGTAATTACCACAGTGCCTCTGAATACATTGTTTGCAGTATTCTAGGCTGTGGGCTCACTTCCCATCTTTTTCGAAGCTCTGTCCTAGGTCTGTTTCTCATTTTCTTGGTTTTCTTTTTCTCCTTTATTGCAGAGACGATCCGCAGTGCTACTCCGTTCCCCATGGTCAGCCTCTTCCTTGTATTCACAGCCTTTGTCATCAGCAACATCGGGCACATTCGACCTCAAAGGACCATCCTCGCTTTTGTGTCTGGAATCTTCTTCATCCTCTCTGGTGAGCATGGAAAGTGAATGATGTGGATAGGTTGAAAGGGGCTATTTGAAATGATACGATTAGCAGAGAGATGGGGTTGCACATGGTTCTTTAAAAGACACATTTAAACTAAAATTCTAAAACTCTTCAAATTATGCCGTTGAGACAACCCTTGGAGTCAATACAGCAAGTTGATTTCCTATCACGACCACCCTATAAAGTTATTTTTTCATCATTCATCTGCGTGTCAGTCTTAAGTAGCTAGCACCCTGACGAACCCATTTACACTTTCTGAATACCTGCTGGTTGTAAATGTCACATAATTTGAACCCATGGCATCTATAGTTTTTTCATCAGTGACAGGGAATATGTCATTTGGATACAGGGAGTCAGCAATGGTTATGGTGGTAGAGTTTTTAGCTCTGACCTGACAGTACAGATATCTGCAAGACTTATTGTTAAAAATGCTTCAACATATGTATAGAGCGAGGCTTTGTCTCTACCAGTGGGAGTACAACTATCTCACCTCCTGCTGTTGACTGCTTTATGTTTCATTGCGACCTTCTATTGGAGTGCTTGGGATGCAATGCATGAGGAGCTATTTCATATGTAAAAACGTATCTTAATCTTCATCATAGGTTGGAACACTGTAATGCTGTAGTCAATGGAGTGAGTTAGGGCCAATTATGGTTGGTATAGGCCTTCTGCTCGAACATTCCAATATTTGTCTTTCTGTTTTTCCCTTTTTAATGTAGAACATATCACCCTCAATGGGTGGAATAGCAACCTTATCACCCTTCCGCCTCAGGCTATACCAGTTGTTGAAAGCCCTCCTTTTTTTAAAGGCCTTTGCTGTGGCTGGGTCCTAAATATTGGGGTCAGGGCTTTTATTAACTGTTGTAGCCATTGAGAGATGAATTCTATCATAAACTCTTGATTTCTTTCTATGACTCTTCCCACTGGCTGCGCGGTACTTTTCTGGAGTGTATCACTGCCTCCACACTTTCTTGCTTCATTGTTTCTTCTTAATGCTTTGCATATAGATGGACAACAACTCTCTTCTCAGCCTGCTCTCCCCTCCAGTTCAGTGACACCCTGCTGCTGCCTGCAATGTGTGTATAGCTGCTAAGTTTCCCACATCAATTAGTGACTGACTAATCCCAGTCCCATTTTTTTCTTAGGATTCCAGAACTTGTAGTCTTACTTAGCCCAGTATAAAACCAGGACTACAAGTCCCAGAATTCTAAGGAAAAAAAAACAAGACTGGCCTTCCTAGTTACACATGGACCAGGAAAACTTCCTGCCTTGTGAGGATCTGACACAGGCTGGTTACTATTTATAATTTTTTTACTGTAGGACGTACAATAGATTCATATTGAGGTTTGATTGCATTTTGTGGTCTGAAATAGCTACTCTATGAGGGAAAGAAAAAGCTATGAATGTATCAATGTGCAGGGGTGGCACTGTCATTGCGCGACTACAACAAGGTCCTGCCTTAGCCCACAACCCAGAGATTACCAGTAAAGAATTGAAATGGCAATAATTGAGCAGTTGTTAGAACAAACTGCAAGCCAGTGATTACCATGCTGGTGTGAAATTAACATTCCTTTTGGTTCTGGTCAGTGCTGGAATTGGAATACATGAGGATTTTGGGTGTACTGTATGGTATGGCTGGGTAGCCCTAACAAATATCATCTTGGGTCCAGTCAAGTATGTTTACTTAACCTTAAGCTCAACCCCAGGTAGCTGTGGCTGTGAGCAGTAAGGCTTAGCAAAAGGACAATGTGTAAAGCATTTAACAACACCAAACAACAGAATAAGAAAGTCACACGACACAAAAAAAAAAACAAGACACTGGGTTAGAAAAATAGATTCGATTTTTATGTATGTTTAGAGAGAGACCTTGATCATCAAAATCCACTTGAGAGTTCCGGAGATATAGATTTTCAAAGTAATAAATAACTTTAGCATCAACCGCAAACGAGCATTGATCAACAAAGTACTTTGGAAATTTTTGAAAACTTTGGAAAAGTTAGTTTGGCAGCTTTGGTTCGAGCTGGGTGATTAAGTCTGAGACAGAGTTCCTGGGGGCCGGAGTGGATACTTTGGACAGTTACCTGGACACTAGAGCATTTTTAGAGCAAGATCCAAACTTTATAGGATGACTGCCATAGAGATAATGAAGTGGTCCTGATGCAGAGGGATACCGGCTCAAAAATACTCACTGATGATCCGGATGATGTGCGATCCACAGGGATGAAGTCCAGTAGAGTCCTCAGTCCGCAGGTGAGTGGGGGCAACTCTTGCCACAGAGTTCGGGGTCCCACAAAGTCCTCTTTGCAGGGTTCCAAGGGCTGCCGATGCAGATCCAGTGCTTTTGCAACACAACAGTCATGGTATAAATCTTTGGTGGAAGCTGGTGTCCCTCTTGAGTGACGAATCCAGTCACAACCAACACTCATGTCCAGCAGACATGGTTGCACCTTTTGGCTATCTCGGAATTGTCCTTGGGGTGCCTGGCTTCCAGTAACAACAAGACTTCTACAGTGGCTACCAGAGAGGTGACTTTGGCTTCTGCACCTTTAATGTCCCCAATGCTGTTGTGGGGGCCAGCAAATTGGCCCTTGGAGCCTCTGCTTTAGTATGGTGCTGAGGATCAGTGTTTCCCCAAACTAGGCACACAGGACAGGGTCCAAACTCCACTAGCCCAAAGTGCAGCAGGTGCAGACGCTTCAGCATCACAACTTCTCTTTTTGCGGGTCCAATGGGTGCAGAGTGGTCTTCTTCTGTCCTCTTTCCAGATCCATCGAGTACTGAGGGTCAATGTGCCAGGGTGCTATATTTATCCCAAAAAAGTGCCCTGAGGGGATCATGCGGTCACTAGCCAATGGGCTACTGGGCCCCCGCCTATCTAGTGACAAAGTTCATGTGATGTGGGGCATCTGGTTATCCCAGAATGCCACATTCTTGCCCACTTCCTCAGTTGTGAAGAGCGAGTTATCCCACCCTAGCGGTGTGCTACCTGAGGACAACATGCACACCGTAGAAATGGTTTAATGGTGTGTTTCCCGCTTCTGAACCTGTCTCCGTCCTGTCTGCAAGGACAAAAGTAATCTTGCCCAGGTATGGTGGGCCAGGCAGCCCATCAAAGGCGGCTTCCCCTTTGAGCACGCCTCCAGGCTAATCACCTAATTGGACATCCTGGTGTAGGAGGTGATACCTCGCTGCTGCGGCACTGCCTTTGCCCTTGAGCCTGTGAGTCATTCCCAGGTGGTCAGAAAACTGTGTCTGTGCCTTTGTGAGGCCACTGGAAGAGTAAAGCACAGAGTCATCACTTTTCTAAAAGTGGCTAATTATTAATAGTGACTTTAATTTTGGCCTGATCAGCAGATCCCATTTAACGTAATAAACAATCTGAAACCTCACATGAGCCAGTTTGGTAGTCTCAGTCAAACGTTAGCCGGGTCAGGATGCCACCTGGTGCCCTGTGTTAGAAAATGGGACTACCAACTGTTCCCACTGCAAA
This sequence comes from Pleurodeles waltl, assembly GCF_031143425.1. NCBI lineage: Eukaryota > Metazoa > Chordata > Amphibia > Caudata > Salamandridae > Pleurodeles > Pleurodeles waltl. The sequence goes on along the minus strand of NC_090446.1, from coordinate 1,324,267,404 downwards.
ACGACAATATGGAAGTGTTGCTGTCGAGACATATTGAGATATATATGTCCCACTTAACAAAACACAGCTTCCTGCCACAGGGCTCTCTAGGCCTTCCTTAGGGAAGACTCACGTGTAATGTTAAGGGGCAGGTTTGCTTTGCCATTGGTTTGAATGGCAAAGTTGAACTGACAGTGAACACACCATCCTTCCACTCTGCAGTGGCAGGTTTGGAGCCATTTTGTACCTTCTCACATGAAGTCACAAGTACAAGCAGTGAACACACTGCCTTATATGTCCTGGTCACCTTGGATAGCATGTACTAGGAACATGGGGTGATGAACATTGAAAGGAGTGCACTGTGCACTCCCCTCATTGCGCATGTATGTTTGACTGGCTGTCTCGGGCCGGCCAAACACACATTCGCAGTAGGCTGCCTCCAGCCCAGCGACTCCCAGTTGGCCCGGGAGCCCCCTTGCTAGGCGCTCCCAGCCAACCCTGATGCTGCTCTGAGCCGCATCAGGATTGGCCGCAGGGCAAGCTAGGAGCCTGTGCCTGCACTGCAGGACGGAAGAGAGGAGCGGCGCAGAGGTAAGTTTATTTATTTATTTATTTTTAATTAAAATTCCTTTAACCCCCACCGCTGCCCCCCGTGCGCCACCCCGCTCCCTGTAACCCCAGTGAGCCGCGACTGTATAACACAAGCATTCATCTTGCCTTGTGTGTACTAGATAGAAGTGTTTTGTTTATTTATATGTTTTATACCGTCTTTCAGCTGCTTTGGAGCTTTGAGACATTGCAGACATGCAGAAATGCCAAATAGAGGGACTTGCAGGCGCAGCGCTGTCAAGTAACCCCTAAACAAGCCATTGTGTGTGTTCATGAAAACATAAATGCACATCACTGCCAAATTTCCCAGGTTCGTGCGTGATGAGCAGCTCCAGTTTCGTTTTTTCTTGAAATCTGGGATCTATGCCCATATTACCCTTCCTTACCCACATGTGCCATTGCCTTTAGGTTTTGCATCTCTTCCACTGACAGATGGCTTGTATTCGGTGTCAAGAAAATATTTTATATGAATTCCACGGCCGTCCTTGTTTATGTACGTCACACATTACTTTTCAACGTGGTGTTTACTAAACTAGATAATGGCAAAAGCTTTTATTTGTTTTTATTGTTTTACATTTTAACCATTAACAACGAAATAACAATTTAAGCAATGGCACCATGAGAAGTTGAGCATCCCACAGTTCTTACAGCTGAAACAGCGAGATTAACGGGAGTCCTTGACTTTAAATAAAATAACGTGTGAGAAAAAGAGAAGAAACTACAAGGAAAACAAGAAAAAAGGCAGCACTGAGCCTACATTTTACTCAAAGGCCTTAAATGACATTAAGGCCCATATTTATACTTCGCATTTGCATCATTTTGTGACGCCAAAGCGGTGCAAAAGTACAAAATATAATTGTATTTTGTAAGTTTCCGCCTCTTTTGCGTCAAAAAAGGCCCATATTTATACTTTTTTATCACCGCTTTTGCATCATTTTTTGACGCACAAACTTGCAGAAAATAATTGTATTTTGTAAATTTGCACCGCTTTTGCATCAAAAAATGACGCAAATGCGGCGCTAAAAAAGTATAAATATGGGCCCAAGAGTATAAATATGGGCCTAAATCTGGAAAAATGGTTTACAGGCTGGTGAACTTTCGAGTTGGAATTGAACAGTTAAATATAAACTAGATAAGCCTTACTGCATCATTTTGTTCTAAACTGCGCGTGGTTCAGAAGCCTTTGCTATACGTGCTGCATATTTCTCTTTGCGATAGAAATGAATAGTGGAAGTCTGTTGAGGGAAATGCAGGTCTTCTTCTACTAAAGCTACCTTTCCACAGCCATGTGTGAGGTTTAGACTGCCTTGGTTGCCCTGCATTGCACTGATATATAATGAGAAGTAGTGCCAGCATTTGATACTAAAGTCACAGCACTTCTCCATGGACTTGAGGTCTCCATGATCACTCCAAATGCAGGCATTGTGCCCTCTTCTTTCAGTATATTCCCTTGCTTACTCTGTGCTGTTAAGTTGTAATAAGTATAACATCCCAAGGGCCTAGGTTATGTTCTGTACATATCTGTCTGCAGACCTGTTGTCTAACACACTTACTGAGTGTCTACCAATAGGTGGCTGTTGTTTAGGTGTCAGAGTGATGTCGACAAGGAGCAATGCCTCCACTGAGCCATCTTATCAGGCTTCAGGGTATTTCAGACTCCATCACCTCTAAACAATAGTAGTTATATCACTCCCTGTAAGCACCCTTCTAACCCAATGCATTGACAGCGAAACACATTTCTAACTGAGCTAAGCCAGCATGGACACACCAAGAACAGAAATGAATCTATCTGTTGATAAGGTATCGAGAAAAGTAGGCATTTCTCTATTATTAAACAAACTCCCAAAAAGCACAGTTTCACTGTTATAACAAAACTCTATTAGTAAAGGCTCATTATTATTACATTTTACTTTATATTTTAATATAGTTTGGGATTTCCAGTATGCATTTTGACCCTAGCACTTTATTGGTACCTCATAAATACTTTACACATTGCCCCAATTTAAGCCTGCCCGTTCTGTGACATAGCTACCAGGTGGTTGAGCTCAGGTTAATTTTGTAGCTTTCAGAGGTTACCCTGTCAATGGTCATGATAAATCCTTGAGATGGGTTGTCAACCACCTCTAATAATAATCCAATTTCTTACGTTAAAGTAAAACAACATTTTGCACCAAAGTTTTTAAATTTACAAACAAGTAAACTTAGGAATTGTGTGAAAACAAACGGCACTTTCATATGTTCCAAAGACGTGGTTTATTTGAGCAAAGGTGTTTTTTGTGTGTGAAAATGGTTCTTCCAAAAAATAGATATTGTGTGTTTTTCTCCTGCAAAACATGATTGTTTAGGCTGTTTTTATCTGACATTTTTTTGTTTAAAAGTTTACCAGCATTATGAATTTGATTACTTTGCCTATGTTTTGAAAATATTATGAAGTGGGTGAAATGCAACATTATCAACTTTGTGAGTCCCTGATTCTGTGCTGACTTTCCAAGACATGAGGTAGGATATATTCACAGGGATGAAGAGGCGAAAAATAATAATAGTGGTGTGGAAGGGGAGATCCTCAGCTGGACCAAGCAGAAGCCCCACCTCCCGTACACAAAAAACACACACACAAACCAAGGCACCTGCTGTCCTTGATATCAGTCACCCTGTCATTTAGCTTTATCAAGCACAAGGTGGTTATGTTATGTTATAGCATCTCATGGTTTGTTACCTGTATTTGTATAGTGATATCATTATAGCCTTAGAACCCGCCGTAGCGGGCTCTACCGGCTATTAAAGACCGCTCCCGAGTTAAATGCCCGAGCCGAAGGCGAGGGCATTTAACAAGGGAAAGGGCCTTTAATAGCCGGTAGAGCCCGCTATGGCGGGTTCTAAGGCTATTAGAACATTCTGCCACTCAGGGCAGAATGTTCTCTTAAAAAAAACAAATTGCTCACGGAGCCCGAGGGGATTGGAATCCCCTCGGGCTCCGTGAGGCTTTGTTCACAGCTGCTCCTGTGAACAAAGCCCATTGGAATGTTCGCGCTGCGGGCTTTTACCGGCCAGTAAAAGCCCGCAGCACTCCATTGTTTTCAATGGAGCTGCCAACTTCCAATGTTCTAATATAATGTAAATGTAGCACATTCTCAATCTAAAAGCCATTGCATTCCATCTGAGCAGGCGATCAGTCGTTTCTGTAGTTTGTTGATTTTGGTAAATACTTAAAATTAATTTTAAAGTAATTGGCGTAGATTAGTGTGAATGTAAATTACACTCTTGTATGATTTGTAGGCCGGGCGGGTGTGCTGGGGAGAAATTTTCCATTTTCTTCTTGCTTGGGTGGCTGGCCATCTATTGCTCGGGTAGAGTAAAATGCTCTCTTTCAATCATCAGCAACTCGTTAGGTAGTTATGATATGAAGCTGGTGTTTATGAGACTGTGGTATATTTATGCTGAACTTACGTGAGTAGTACTGCGGTTTATGTTGGTTTGCTGCATACCAGTACTCAACATATGGAAGGGCTTTACAACAATATGCTTTAGTCATGTGTGGTGTGCCAATGTGTGTAAAGGTTGCAATGTTTGCCTTCTGAATACAGCCAACTGGAGATGCACACTTAAACATTTACTATGTATTTATTTAGGAGGTTTATATAGCGCTGGTTAATGATAACTTGTAGTGCTTACTGTTTGGTGGGACTTTGTGTGGCGAGAAGGTAAGGAGAGTGCTGCTGGAAATCAGCTTTACTTAGGAGAAAACCTGAGTGGCAATGACCGACTAGGGACAGAGTGATCAAGCATTTGCAATGCAATGGGTCTCGCATTTGCTCAACTTAGAGCTATTAGCGCTGTAAAGTCCTAACCGGACTTTTATTGCCACAGAAAATGAAAATGAAAAGTAATACAGTTTAACATAAGCGACCCAATTTAAAGTGCCACGCCATGAGCGTGAAGGAGCACACAAAAGGAAACAGAAGTTTGCTCGCAGTCAAACGTATCAGCACATGTGCATCGAGACTGCGCTGCGTAGGAAATAAAAAGAAAAAGTAGGTCAGAAACCCTGCTGAAAACATGGGGCCTAGTATGTTGACGTATGCATGCCTTTTACAAATAAAATCAAACGATTTTTAAAAGGCAAGCCCACAAACCAACTAAATTGATTGGCGTGTGGTGGGCGTGGTTAAAAGCTCAGAGAGACATTACAGCCTAAAAACAAACGGCTAACTACAAAATCCAAGCTGTTGTCTAGACACCTTTATCACTAGACTGCAGTAAAATTGCTCTGCGACCAGCCACTTTATACAACAGGCCATGAAATCTAAACTAAAATACAAGTCAAAGCAGACTTTATTAGCATCAATCATCCAACAAGAAACAAAATGCAACAAGCAATGCCAATAGGTATGACTTTTTGGCAATTCTTGTTTTGTCATGGGTTTTGAAGCATTTTATTATTCAAGGAGCTGCTGGGCCTTTGTCCATTTAAAAAACACATTGGCTAAAGGTACACATGTGGTTTTAGTCTTAAAAAGCACACATTGCCATAGCACTCTGACACTGAAGGGAATGACTTTGTGTGTTGATGCGCTCCTTGTTAAAGGGCAGGAAGCAGTACTCATAGTGAAGTAAACCAATGGCTTCAGTTGTCTGACACATTGCCCTGTGATGCATGCTGGAGTGAATGGAGGTACAATGTGAATGTCAGAACCAAAGACTAATGGATAAAATCTGGCTGAAAACCCCTATAGCTATCTATGTTACACATATCATTTTAGTTAAATCACAAGGTCTGGGCTAGCACAAATTCAAAAAAGCCATCCGGCCTGCCAATAACAGCCAGACTTTTGCCTATGGGAAAGAAAGAAAGAAAGAAAGAACGAAAGACAAAGGAAAGAAAGTAGAAGGCAGGAGAGAGAGAAGGAAAGAAGGAAAGAGTAAGTAAGAAAGAAAGAATGAATGAAAGAAAGAAAGAAAGAGTGTAAGAAAGAAAAAAGAAAGAAGGAGAAAGGTGAAAGAAGGGAGAAAAAAGGAAAGAAAAAAGAAAGAAAGGAACTGAAGTGAAATGTTGTGTGGATGTGCTCCTTATGCAGCCACTCAAAGTGACGTTAGCCAGTGGCTAAATTAAGCTGACCCATTGGCCCATGCTGGGCTCTGTAGTGTGGGGAAGCAAAATGTGAATGACACATGAACAGACCCATGTATGTCCACCCGCGTCTCCACTGCAACATCTTTGGGGGTTTGGAGACTTTCAGTATGCTACAGTGTCTCACTTAGCAACCAGCAGAGCTGTCTCCTAGAAGGACTGGTCCACCCAGGCACCCCAAACACCCTCAAGTATGCCCAGGAGGATCAGTAGCTGGGATATTTCAATCGCAATATTTAGAACATGGGAGACTTCCGCTACCACCGTATCCCAATAATGTGTTATGATAGGACAGGACCATGTCATGTGTAAGTAGTCAGCTGGGACCTTTGAGCAGTGATTTCATGCTGGGCTTCTTAGAAGGCCAGACTGGAATAACGTGTCTGGAGTGAGGAATGTACAGTCTGAGTAGTATGTCTCCACAAGTCAGGACCGTGATGACATTGTCAATACACTAGGGGCCTTCAGAGCATCTCTCCAAATGCCATCATCTAGCGGTCCTAGCGTCCCTCCCAACGAGATCGGAGGGTTGTAAGCATGTCTGGAGCATGGATGATCAGGGTGCGCCCATCACGGCCTTGGCCTCTACAGAGCTGGTGAAATGTACTTCTAGAGAAGGTGTTTGTGAAACTGCGTTCTAGATAAGGAGTATGTCTTATGGAGAGCTTGAAAAGAAGACATATGTGTGCCCTTCCAAATGTCTCCTAGGAGTGTGATGCCGATTGTGTCTCACCGACCAAACCCATCCAATGTAGCTACATCGCACAGCCCAGTGCCATGCCATGGGGGAGTCTGTTGGGTGAGTTTAGCCCACCATCCAGAGGGTCAAAGTGCTGCCCTCCAACCGCAAAATACCATCCTGGTCACTTTGGGTAGTGTACTGGTAACTGGGTCACCATAAAGCCTTGCCATTATGGGGGCAAAACCCCGGGGTAGGAGCTCCAGTTGATTGGCTTGGTCGGCCCACTCCTCATTGAACCAGTGGTGAGCTACTAGATATTGTGAAGCCAAGTAATAGAAGTATAAGTTTGACATGGCAAGGCTGCATTTAAAAGGAGTATGTTGACAGGTCGCAAATGCTAAATGGAGTCACGAGCCATGCCTCAAAAATCTTATCGCCACAGAATCCATTTCTCTGAACCAGTGTCTGGAAATTATTTGTGCAAAATTTTGTAAAAGGTAAAGAAGTTGGGGTAATATCATCATTTCACACAGCGCTATCCTCCCCATGATGTTTAATAGGAGTAACCGCCATTTCTTGAGATCCTCTTTGATCTTGCAAGTGAGGGGTGTAACACTGAGGGACCGCGTCAGCATGGGGTCCAGGGCTACTCAGATACCAAGATATTGAAAACTGAGGTGGCAAATTTGTATTTTGGTTTGCAAGTCTATGTCTTAGGGACTTAATGGGGCCAGCACTAATTTGGTTGAATTAACGGTAAGGTCCCAGGCCTCTGCAAAACGTCCCAGGAGCTGCAGGCATCGAGGGCCACTGCTGGCTGGCTCTGCAAGGTATAAAAGGACATCATCCTCATATAGTTCAATGTGGTCTTCGCATCAGGTGGGCCACACCCGTCCTCTTATTTGAGCATCGCATTTCAGGAGCCTTGCCAGGGGTTTGATGGCTAGGGCAAAAAAGAGTGTGGACAAGGGACAACCCTGCTGGGTCCCACACCTTATAGGGAATGCAGTAGAGACCACCTCATCATTTCAAACCTGTGTGGCCGAGTGCAGTACAAAACCCAGACCAAGGCATGAAATTGGGGTCCAAATTCTGCTCTCTACTGCACACAGGTCAGGTAACCCCAGTCGACTTTATCAAAAGCTTTTTTGAAGTCTATGAGGAGTAACATTATCTGGGGTGACAAGAAATGACGATGAGATGAGCCAAAGGCACATTGAGTCGTCTTAGACAATGTCTCATACTTGTGGTAGGCATAAAGCCGCATTGCTCTGGGTGAATTAAGGACCAGAGAACATGGCACAGATGAGTAGCTAGGATGGTGGAAAAAATATTTATTTCCATGTTGATAAGGGATATAGATCCATAGACTATGCAGTAGACTGGCGGGGGAAGTGTCTTTGGTATAACTGCATTCGTTTTCTCATCGAGATCTGTAAGTAAGGAACCAGTTTGTTCAGCCTCCTTGTAAAGGTGAAAGAGATGGGGGAGTGGCACCTCGTCAATAAGAGGGGCTGTCAATTTGGCTGGTGGACACAGAGAGACCAAGTAGTGAAGAGTAGTAGCCAGCAAAGACTTGGGCAGTAGCAGGGGGACTGACCCTCACTATCAACTATCTCAAGTATGACACTGCTGGCTAGCGGCTGAGACACAAGCCAGTACATCAATATCCCATTCTTGTCACCCAACCATAGATCTGCGCAGTGGAGGCACGCCAGCTCTGTTTTGCTGCTTCAAGAGAGAGGCGTTGGATCGCCTCCTGGAGCAGTGTTATTTGTCTAGTGGTGGTGCTATAAGTGGTGGGGGAGAGCTGTGTTTCCAGATGAAGACCTAAGGCCTCGAGTCATGTAACGCACAGGTGCCTTTCTACCTTTCTGAGGTTGCTCCTGGCATAGACCCGGACAGTAACCGGATAGTAGTCTTGCATGCCACCCAGATAACCCCGGCCGATTTCACTGTACCAACCTTAGCCTGAAAATATTGCACAATCTCTTGTTCCACATCACGGGCAAAGGGTTTGTCTTGGAGATGTCAAACGTTAATTCACCACATGGGATTCCTGGTGGTACAGGAATCGCAGATGCGCAAGAGAATTAGGCCATGATCAGATATCCTGTGTGGGAGGATCTGGATGTGGGACACGTAAAGGATATCTGGAGCTGACATGAAGAGCATGTCTATTCGGGCATATTTGGTGGGCTGTCTGGGATGCCAGACTCTCCATGCATCACTGAGACCAAGGGTGGTGACCCATTTGTGGAGTGATCTGGCATGACTCTGGCGGATGTCTGAAGGGTAACCTGTGGAGTCCATGGACAGGTCTAGGACTGCATTGGACCCGCCCGCTATATATAAGGCCAGGAGGATTTTGTGGTACCACATCAAGGAGAGTGTTCAGGAAGGATTCAAAGGTGACTTTTGGGGACATATAAGCACAGAAGGTTAATTGGATGGACCTCGACCCTGCCCGTCAGGGCAACATACGGCCCTGGAGATCAGACCAAGTCTGCGCCACAACCATGGGGAAATTGCAATGCGGCAGTATCGCCACCCCATGAGAACCTCTGGCATACCCTGCATGGTGACACTATCATAGCCCTGGTGAGCAAGCATAGGACACTTGGAACCACTCAAGTTGGTCTCTTGTAGGTTAGAATACAAGGAGCACTGAACGAAGTGAAGCACTGCGAAGTGCTTAATCTAGTCTAGGATACCGTTGATGTTCCAAGACGGCATCATGGCAGAGTAGGGGGTGTTAGTGGGTGCAGGTAAGGAGGGTCCTTAGACTGAATTTGAGTGGTGAGGTACTGGGCACCTATTGCGGATGCGTGAAAACACCAGGCCAGCCCCTGGTGCAGCAGTATCAGACCAATGTGACCACCTGAAATAAAAAAACACCAGAAACGAATTACAGAACTAAACCATAAACATTTCAATGCAATGCAGTGCCGGCAACAACACAGGGAATCAGTAGACATTTTGTGGTGACATTACAGGGACATTATCTCTGCCCAGAATCTGATGTAGCCAGCTATGACAATGTTAGATGGGTGAGGGGGTCTGGCTCAACAGCTCCTCGGGTTGAATCGATAAGTGCAAGTAACTCTCAATGTTCGGGGACTGGATGGATCCCTTAGGCGATGGTGACGTCAAGGAGCCAGTGCTTAGGGAGGGTGATGTAATGCCGGTTTTCTGTTGGTGAGACTGAGACTGAGAGTGTGTGCGGCCCCTTTCTGGCACCGGTTCAGTGGACGTTTTTGTGTCAGTGATTGCCGATTGTTTGGGATTGAGGGTTGAGATGTGAAATTGAACTGTTTCTCCTCTGTGAGCCATTACAAGGCCTGCTCCGGGGTGTAAACAAAAAGGGATTTACCATTGTATATGACTTTTAGTCATGCAGGAAATAGGAGAATGTAGTATAGTTTGAAGCTCCACTGTTTCTGCTTAATGGATTCTTAAGACTGGCATTTTCCCTGGACTTTCCTTGTGTAGTCTGGGAAGATAAGTATTCTGGGGTTTTGATGATGAGGTCTGGGAGTGCCCAGGCCTCTCTCAGGATGTTGTCTTCTTCCTTGAAGTTGATGAATCTTGCAATCACGGGTCGGCATTGGGTGCCTGGGGGAGGCTTGCGCATCAGTGCCCTATGAGCCCTCTCGAGTGCAAACCAGGGGGACAGTTTGTCAGCGGGCATCAAGGTTTTAGGCCACTGTTCCAGGATCTCAATGAGTTGTGAGCTCTCCACATCTTCTGGGAAACCTACAAAGCACAGTTTGTTACACCAGGAGTGGTTTTCTGCATCTTCGGCACAGTGATGAAGTTTGTTCATGTGGGTCAGGATGCAGGCTACTTTTGCCTTGAGGTCCTTCTGTTCGGTGATGTGGTCTGAGACACTGCACAGGTCTTGTTGGAGAAGCACCATGTCTTCAAGCACCTTCCCTATCTTCACCTCGACTGCAGTCTGTGAAGTGTGTATCGCTTGAAGGATCTTTTCCAGGTCCCCCCTGGCAGTTTCTCCCTTGTCAAGGGGTCTGCTCCCGGCTGGTGCCGGAGAACAGGTGAATTGATCAATGCAAGGCTGGGAGGGGTGTGGGTTTTTCTGACTTTGTCTTTCCCCATTGCTGTAGTTAGGATGCCCGTTTACCACTGTCTGCAGCAGCACGAGCAGCCAGGTAAGGAACTGGTCACCGACCCCAGGCAAGAGACTGGATGGGTGGGAAAGAAATGAGGCATATAAAAAGAGGAGAGGGACACCAGGTGCCTCAGGAGGGACTTAAAGCAGCCAGATTATCCAGGGTGGACTGAGGAGTTGAAGCACAGCCATTGTGTCCCCATGCCCCCTGTGGCTCCCGGTAATGCGTCTCTAGTGCCAACTAGTCAAATAGGTGTAGCTTTTGCAGTTATCCTGGGTCCCAGGGGCATATGTAGAAGTTGAGGTGGGGTGCCGCACCATTGGAGAGTTACTAAAAAGGAGAGAGCTTCACCATGAGGTGCTGGCCGTCGCAGATGGATAGCAGCTTGCTCCCTAGTGAAAGGTGAAGAGGGGGAAGCCGTGGTCAGGCCGCAGGAAATGGGCCCGATCATCCACCAAAAGTGCATGCTCCCAGTCTGCTTGCTTCAGAGAGGTGTGTGCCTGCTTGTTGTGGAGGGCCAAGCTTCAATAAGTATTGCAACATGGAGCTGTTATTTGCATGGGGCATGTTGGTGGTGGCCGTGACATTCACGCTGCTGAGATGGGTGGTAGTCCTGAGGTCCAGCAGGAATAATTACGGGACCACTGTGCTCTACAAGGGGGAGGGCCAAGAAGGCTGCAGTAGTCCAGGAAGGGCCGCATCTCTGCAGCAGTCAGCTAGTCCCTGGGTAGACATGGGGATAAAACAAATTCTAGCTATTGCGTCAAGAATTTTCAATTCTATTAAGGACACGGAGGCGAGGATTATGCTTTCTCTTTCTTTACTGACAAAAACAGCAGCCAATGAAATACAAGTAACAGAAAAAACTACAATACCCAGGACACCCAATATCCTGTCACATGGTCCAATCACCATCCATGTCCATGCTATAAGTCCTTTGACCTATGAAGTCACTTCCTCTTTCTTTGTTTAAACAGATAATGTCAATGAGAACGCAAACTTCTTAGGCCATCCCGAATCCGGAGTCACAAACTTCTTCTCCATACTGAAGAACCGCAACTGGATGCTCCATGCCGGAAAACAACCGGTAGAACATATAACTCAAACTTTCCTTGAAGTTACGACTTTCAGGCGTTCTTCTGATCAGAAGCTACAACAATAAACATGTAGGTAATATCTCATAAAATATACGTTAACTCAAACTTTAATTGCAAATAATGGGAGGGTTAAATGACAATATCACATCAGATATAGAAATTATATAACAATAAATATTGTATAAATATAATAAGGGAGGGATAATCCTCGCCTCCGTGTCCTTAATAGAATTGAAATTCTTGACGCGATAGCTAGAATTTTTTTTATTCTATGTCAGGACCGGAGGCTCCGATTATGCTAGTTTAAAGCTGTTCCATCACCACACTGGCTACATCCAAAACAGGTTTATGATAAAACTTACGAAAAGTATTTTCTGAAGACCAATCCGCAGCTTTCATTATGTCCTCTAACCGAGAACCTAAGGCAAATGATTTTGAAGCCATAGCCCCTCTAGCAGGATGGGCCCCAAAAATAGAGGTATCAATACCTGCTTCACTCATCAACCATCTCATCCATCTAGCTAAAGTAGCTGAGGAAACTGGTTTAAAAGGTTTTTGCAAAGCAATTAATAATTGTCCTCTAGAATCCTGTCGAAATTCTTCTGTGACAATTTCATAATCCTTCAAACATTGAACCACACATAATTTTGAATTTTCTGTATAAACCGGATATGATACTGACCTGCAATTCGTCTTAGTTCTTCTTGTCACTGAAAAGGAGACTCCTTCTGGTGAAAAAGTTCTACCTGCTAAATCCAAAGCTCTGACGTCCGATACTCTTTTACAAGAGACAAGGCACAAAAGCATGGTTAACTTAGCTGAAAGCTGTTTGCAAGATAAATATCTGTTGGCAGGCCAAGAATCAAGGAATTTTAATATAATATTAACATCCCATAAAACAGTATATTTTGCCTGAGGTGGTTTAGAAAGGCGTATACCCCTCAAAAGCTTGCAAATAAATGGATGTTCACCAATGACCTTACCTTCAAACTGTGAATGACCTGCAGAAATGGCAGATCTAAAATTATTGACCGTCCGATAGGCCAAACCCGAGCTGGCTAACTCTGCTAAAAAATTAAGAATCAAACCAATATGTGCTTCCACTGGATTGGCACCCCTTCCATCACACCAACTAGACCATCTGCGCCAGGCTGAATCATATCTCTTATGGGTACTACTGGCCCAGGCTTGTTTAATGAAGTCCGCAGCTTGTTGCGAAACATCTGGGGTATGCCATCTCGACCTGAAATTAACCAGGCTAGAAGTGTTAGCTTCCCTGACAAGATCAGAGGATGTTGAAGGCCCTCTGGACTCAAAAGAAGATTCGGACAAGGAAGAACCAGAAGAGGAGAGGCACAGGCTAAATGAAGAGCACTGGGGAACCAAGGCTGTGCTCTCCAAAACGGAGTCACCAGTACAATCTCTGTTTTCTGTCTCTGCACTTGAGCCAGAACTCTGGCAATCATAAGAAAAGGAGAAAACGCATAACCTCGAAACTGAGACCAGTCCTTAAGAAATGCATCTGTCTTTAATGCGTAAGGGTCTGGACGCCAACTGTAAAATCTTTGAATTTGGCAATTGAGACGTGATGCAAACAGGTCCACTTCGCAATTGCCCCATTCCCTGATTATCTGAGCAAAAATCCGAGGATCTAACTTCCAATCGCTGGAGTCTGAAAGGTACCTGGAGTTCCAGTCTGCTACAATATTCTGGTCCCCAGGTAGGTGTTACGCTATGACTACTAGGCGCTGAGACAGGCAATAATGCCAAAAGTCCTTGGCAATCTCCGCCAGGATTTTGGACTTCGTGCCTCCCAGTTTGTTGACATACCTCACAGCTGATATGTTGTCCATCCGTAATAGTATGCAACAATCTGTTTTCTGCGGGGAAAAACTCTTTATGGCAAATGAACCCGCTAGAAGTTCCAGACAATTGATGTGAAGGGATTGTTCCCAATCTGACCATCTGGCCCCCGTCACTAGGGAGTTGCAACGAGCTCCCCATCCCCATCTGCTGGCATCTGATTCTATCACTACTTCCGGTCGAGAGCCGAAAATCGCTCTGCCATTCGAAGCTTCTATATGATGAAGCCACCATTGAATCACCGATCTTACTTCGGTCGTCAATGGGATTTGTTCTGAATAGCTCAGACCCTGTTGTAAGTGTCTGATCTTGAGCCTTTGAAGTGCCCGGTAATGCAGGGGAGCAGGGAATATTGCCTGAATAGAGGAGGCTAGTAAGCCCACTATTCTGGCTATATTCCTCAAGGATACTGTCTGACAGGTTAAAACCAATCTCAGTTCCCTCTTGATGTTGCGTATCTTCTGAGATGGAAGGAGAAGTTGACATAACGTGGAATTTATCTGAAAGCCCAGAAACTCTATTATCTGTGAGGGATTCAACAATGATTTCTGTACATTGATCAAGAAACCTAAATCTTGTAGGAGACTGATGGTCCAATCCAAGTGTGATACTAGGACTTGAGGGGACTGAGCCATCAGCAGAATATCGTCCAGATATATAATCAATCTGACACCCTGGGTTCTGAGATACTTTGTCACTGGTCTCAATAGCTTCGTGAAGCACCAAGGGGCTGACGATAGACCGAATGGGAGTGCCAGGAACTCCAGGCATTGACCCTTCCACTGAAATTGAAGAAATCTTCTGTGGGGAGGGTAAATTGGAATCGACAGATAGGCATCTTTTAGATCCAGACGTACCATCCAATCTCCTTCTAGCAGAATGTCTCTTAACATGTGGATACCTTCCATCTTGAACTGCCTGTACAGAATCCATTGGTTGAAATTTTTAGATTTAAGACTAATTGGTGACCTCCTCCCTTCTTGTCTACTACAAAAATAGGGCTGAGGAAACCGAGAGGGTGCGGGGAAGCAAAGTGCACGGCTCCTTTGTCTAAGAGAGCTTGCACTTCTTTGTCTATGAAATCTTGATTTGCTTGGGAAAAACACATTAGTACAGGGGGGTAGAGTTGTTTGGGGGTACTGACAAACTCCAGTCGAAATCCCTCTACTGTTTGGAGAACCCATGGATCCCCTGAGATACGTTTCCAATTTGCTAAGTAAGATGCAATTCTGCCCCCAAGTCTAACCTGAGAAAAGTGAATGATGCTCACCTGTGAAACTTGAGTCTTGAATGGCTCCTTGTTGTCCTCTGCGATAGCCCCTACGGAAACGGGGCCGACCCCCTCTGGGTCGCGTGGGGTAGAAGGTGGGGTCTTGATCTCCGTACCAACCACCTCTGCCTCTTGGATAGTAGTTTTGGGGACTGGAAAAGGAGCTGCGGCAGGACATACGTCCCCCGTAACGACCGGCCCTGCCAAAAAGGCCTCGTTTGAACACCTTTTTAAGTGACATCTGTGCTTTGTCCAGAGAGGAAAAAGTGGAGCAAAACTAAGCTAGATCTTTAATGAATGAAGATCCAAAGAGCAGTCCTTCGGCCGAAGGTCCCGCTTCTGAAGATGCAAGATCTGATAATTTTGGGTCGATTCTCATAAGCACTGATTTCCATCGCTCAGCAGAAATGTCACAGTTAGAGTTACCCAGAAGGCACACAGCTCTTTGTGCCCACCCAATAAGAACATCTGTGTCTACCGGAGAACCAGATTCTTTGGCTACGTATGCCAGCTCTAGGATCTTAGTCAAGGGTCCTGAAAGGTCCAATAGTTTGTCTTGGCAGCTGCGCCATGAGAGGTCTAGGCCTTTTTTGGGATCTTTAGCAAACTTTTTCATAAAAGTGACCATGGTGGGGTCTATCTCCGGAGTTTCAGATACCTTGCCTTCCAGATCAGGTCTGGGGCATTCCGCCTTCAAGCGTGATCTAACTTCCTTATCGAAGCTTTTTCGTAAATTGGCTTGCACATATTGCGCTACTTCGGTAGGTGGAACCCAATTGGAGGATCTGGGATGAGTAATTTCAGTAGGATCAAAGTCTAGGACCTGAAGGGGAGGGGTGTTTTCTTACTTTTCTTGCTTGGTACCGGATCGTCAGACTCACCTGAGTCATCCGAAGAAGAAGACTTATCAGAGGAAGAGGAAGTAAGGGGAGTTCCTTTTTTCGCACTGTAACTGTGTTCGCCACTGCGTTTTTTCCACAGTTTCTCGAAAGCATCAGCATGAATATCACTGACCTCTGCTCCTGGCTCCAGATTCCTAGTTTTATCTTTAACCTTTTTGGGTTCTTGTTGCCCTTGCGACCAGCCCTGGGCTCGGGCGAGATCAAATATTTGTCCAGAAAAAGGGCCTAGAGCTTTCAGGAGAGCATCATTAACTGATTGTTGGACCCTGGTATCAAGGGCTTCCACCAGATCAACCTCAAGTTGATTACTCAACTCCTCAGTATAGTACTTGGTTTCTTGCTCATCCCATTGAGCCATGGTTCAAGGATAGTCAGACAATGAGGAGGGAAAAAAACTATTAAAACTCAAGAGTTTAATTGGGGGAGTGCAAAAACCCCAAGTTCAGGTCAGAAAAAGGAGCCCTTAATTAAAGTGTGGAGGGAGCGTCCTGAAGAGCACTCTAGGCAGAAGCCTATTCTTTATTTTACAACCCAGATAGTTTTTAACCAACTACTGGGCGTCAGGGAGCAATATTTAGTAAAAGGGGTCACTGACACACACGCAGCATACAAGAGCCGATCGATCTCCAAATTGGAAAGAGATCGGCTCGATAATGCGTGCGCGCGCATAAGCGCGTTAAAAATTGAAAAAAGACTGCCCGAGGGCAGTCGAGCTCCCGCTCCCACTCCACCAAAAAACGGGCTGAAAATCGGCAAAATGCCAAAATCATTAAGCGCGAGAGCGCTTACACTAATTAAATAAAGCGCGCTGAATCGCGACGCTTTTAAACACATATATACATTTATAAATCAATCATAAATACAATTAAATACAATTCAATACGGGAGAGAAAAGAATCATGTACTTATCTGCTGCGAAGCAACAAAGAAAGAGGAAGTGACTTCATAGGTCAAAGGACTTATAGCATGGACATGGATGGTGATTGGACCATGTGACAGGATATTGGGTGTCCTGGGTATTGTAGTTTTTTCTGTTACTTGTATTTCATTGGCTGCTGTTTTTGTCAGTAAAGAAAGAGAAAGCATAATCGGAGCCTCCGGTCCTGACATAGAATTAAGTCTGGGCCTGGCATGAGGTAGAGAAGAGGGCTCCCTGTGAATTTTCAGGCCAGTCCCCCCCCTTCTCGGGTTCATATGATTTTGGGGTGGCAGCTCTGCTCCTACCACCCATGCAGTTGTCCTCCAGTTGGGTCTGGAGCACACACCTGGCACTGTGGCCAGACCGAGGTTGCTCACCTTGATCTACGGAGTGGTGGCGCAGTAACAGGCAATTTCCAATCCTCAATATTTGAATCCTCTGATGTTGGGGGAGGTTACTTCTCCACTGTATTCCAGTCAATTACACAGCTTGCCCGCCCAAACAGAGGCTCAGTATGCTATTTTAGGGCCTCCGCAAGCTTCAGCCATGGGCATCACCTGTGGCACATCAGTATTGTTTAGTGCCTCATATCAACAGCAGGAGCTCCTCTGGGCTCCTGTCATGTCTTTGCTCAGGTGAATGAGGCTGGGCACTGCAGACGATGGTGGAGGATGACGAAGGGGTCCAGAGCACTCTTGGAGTGTGAACACCATCTTGACGCCCACTAGCCAGGTTTTTAAACATATGTGTGTAAGTGCCCAAAGCTAGGGCAAAGTCCAACAGAGATGGATGATTCTAATGTTTGGAAGAAATGCTACATTTAAAGGTTGTTCCAATTGCGAAATTTCTTCAACCTAAGAAACTGTTTGGTGAAGAAAATTATATTGGGCATTGCGCTGTAGATTTAGTGCTTCTTTAATTAAAAGGCATATTTTCTTTTGTTCCCCAGACTCTTCATAAAGCCCCATTCAATGTCAGTGGTGTGCATCCTCCCCAGATGCACAGCCTGAAATCTCAACCTAAAGCTGAGACCAACACACTAAAACGTTAGTGTGGTCTTGCGACAACTTTGTCTTAAGGCTTTGCCCCATAGAGAAGCATGATAAACAGAAGAGATTCTAAGCTCTACCTGCCAATGCTCACTCGTTTTAAATTTTGTACATATTGACAGTATTTGGAGGGATTAGAAATGTGTGGAGGGACACCACCTTTATTCTCATAGCTGTTATAAAATTTCAAATCATATTTAACGTCGTTAAATGTAAAACTACTAACAAAAAAATGCAACGGGCAGTTAACTAAAAATAGAAAACTGGTTAAAGGTGCCTCACATGATATGAGACAGTTTGCCAGCAAGTATGCGCTACCTAATAAATATGTTAAAAAGGTAGAGTAAATTGTAGAATGGGTAAAGGAACTCCGAGATAATCGAAGGCAGGAAAGCTTCTGGCAAAGCAGAGTGGAACCATGTAAAGACTAAAATAACCTCGGCTTTAAATAAATGGGAAGTTGTAAGTCACTTGTGCAGTTCGTGTACGTATAAGGGCACTTTGGCCTGCTGTCCAAGATCGTCTGGATATAACTTCACTGCAACTTTCAATAACATTTTAATGCAAAGTTAGGGATTCTTTATCCGAGATAGATTAACAGCAAATAATAATGCCACAATGATTTAAAAGAAAAGTCTCAATACTTGAAACATCTGCAGGAATCTCACTATATTTATATAAATGGCAAATGAATTTTGTATACAATTGTGTCAGTCATTGTATCTCGCCAGGTCAGATTTTAATGATGTTTTCTTAAAAATATATTTCCTCTTACAAATGTCTCCAGTCTGTAGGAGCTACTTCCTCCTAGGTACAGGAGCCTTCAAAATCTAGTATCTTTTATTCTCATCCCTTCCTTTACAATCCCTGGGATTTTCCTGAGTGGAAGCTTTGAGTGTATGTTCTGTTTTTTAGAGAACAATTTGTAGATGTCCTCAGTTCCCTCCCACCTTTCCCAGTCCTTATCCATTTTCTCATCTTGTCTCAGTTACTCCCTACAACTTTTGCTGCATCATCTTCAGTGTCTGTGGTTGAGATTTGTTTTTCTTCCCTTGCCACAATCTGGTTCGCCTGTGGTGTTTCTCCTGCTAATCCGGAGCTCCTACTTCCGCTCTTTGGGTCTGCCTAACATTACAGGTAGCACCGGCTGTAGAAGACAGACTACAGCAATGATTTGATTTTTTTTTTTTTACGTTTTTGGTCGGGCCAGAAGAATTATGTTATAGGTTACGATTTTGGAATTCTATACAAGCCTGAGATTCGATACATTGAGCAAATGATATAATGTGCTATAATTTGTAAAATCGTTATGTGTTTTAATACAATACCACGTGAAACATTTCGTCGAATTGCTGTCTTTTAAAAATAATTTGACTAATGATCAGCTTGGCCATTCATCAACATGATATTCAGCTAACGCTTGCCAGGTTACAATTCTACATTTCACATTTTTGGTGGGCTAATATAGTCCCTACGTATTTTAATGATCATGCATGGATATTTTAGGCCCCTATTTAACATTTGTATTTTCTTTCCTTTCTTTGTAATCCTGATCATATTACTATTACCTATACCATGGCCACATCACACGTACCTAGCATGAAGCATTTCAGGTTGTTCAGTCTGTTACTGCACCCATCTCTGTCAGTTTTAGCAGGACCAGCCTATGGACATTATAGCAGGTGCTGTTTGCAGGTTCTGTTCTTGGGATTATTACAGTGCAGTAGTTTATAATGCTACTGCAGTCTCAGTTTGTGTATGTCAGTATCACTGTGCTTTTTCCAGCGGGTACCATTTTACAGATTTGCTAAAGCGAGTGCACTGACTGCTGGTAAGTGTTTGGATGAAGGTTACTGACTGCTGGTAAGTGTTTGGATGAAGTTTAAACTTTTGGGCGTTACCCATAGTTTGCAAAGCATCTGATGGCAGGAAGTCTCATATGTGTTCATTTTACTAGCGTCAAAACGTGAAATTGAAGAGAGAGTTTCTTTTAAAGTTACCCGTCAAAAGAAGAAATAGTTTTGGTGGACAGAAAGTTGCCTTTCTCGACCTTATTGACAATCACTCAGAAATCCAGGCAGCTACCAGACTGCAAACTCTTCAAGTTTGTAGAATTGTGTTAATAGTACCCACTGATTCGTGGAGTTAACCCCTTGGTATATGCTGTCTCTGTAGTGCAGTCTCTCACATATTAATGCTTCCCTTAAAAAGTTTTCTCTTAGTTGCACACGAGAGCCAAATCTGAGTCCTTCCATACTTTGATTCAATTTATTTAGTCATAGGAATGCTGTAGGGATATCAGAAATCTTTTGCTTTCTAGCCCTTTTCTGTTTTTGGTCCTGCAACATATGAAAATCCTATGAATTGATGCACCAGAGTCACACATTAGTCTGCAGTCCACACCAGCTCTTAAGTTAGCACAAATGCAGATTTTATAGGGCAAGTTTTGACATCCTAAATCCAAAGTTGGTTAAAGTTCTACAACCTCAGAGTTATGTTTCCTATTATACACATGCATGTGTGAGATCCTCCAACTCGGACCTGTCCTTACCATACCCATTTCTGCTCTGCCAATTAATAAACTTCCTCCACACGTCTAACGGCCCTTGTTACTATGACTCTCCTTTACTTACTGTATAAAATGTTGCAACTAACTAGTACCTCATTGTTTCCCCTCTCGAGTGCATCCTGAGTCCGGGATAGAGCAGACGTCCGCAAAGGGCTGAATGAGGCTGCTGCCCACTTGCTCGCTATATGCACCCCGACTTACACAATAAAAACTGGTACCAATTACTGGGTCCCAAGTATGTAACACAGTGACCATATAAAGAAACAAATGTGTGCTTTGCAAGAGACACTGCACCTTCACCAATTGTAGACATATATAATTTCCACATCCCAGGAACTACCCCACTGACAACTCAATCCATTCAATCCAGAGTCATTCTACATCAGTTTTAGCTCATTGTCATTGTAATTACCCCACTTTTAGCTCAATCTCCCACCTTCCAGATGTACATTTTCACTCTGATCCATGACCGCAATTTTTCACTCAGAAGGTTTCTTGAAATTATGCTGTGCCAAAACCAGGACCTCCTAACTCATCCTAAATCCCTTGTCTATGACTGGCCCTTCAAACCTCACTTCTCTCCTCAACAAGCAGGGGGCCCTTGGACCAGACCACACATCTGGCCAATATGCCATCAATTTCTGCGCTGCACAGAATGCACAGAGTAGTAAGAACACACAGATATATTCACTTGTTCTGCAAGAACCTAAGTCCTAGAACTATCACCCCAGCTATTCCTTCCCGCACATCACTATCATTTGAAGTTCCCCTTGGGGTTGCAATTTCTACCCATTGCTTACGCTCCTTCTCTTGCCTCCAAAGTAACCCAATGCAAGATCCTCTGTGCCTTCCTGTAGCCACTCATGGAGAACATTCTTCACCAACAGTGATAGCTCTATATCTCCTCCCATTACTGAGAAGATTTGGTTCTGCCCGTCACCTGCCTAATTTCTTATCACTCCAAATCATAATAGTATTAATTTCCTTTTCATGCTTTAAGGGGAACCGAAGAGGGCAGAAAGAGCAACAAAAAGCCAACCCTGAAGAATAAAATTGATGCTCAAAGCTAACCAGTTAACTTCACCCACAATTAAAAACAACGTTATTTAGGCAATTTTATTACTGCGCGATTCTCACGCCTGCATTTACTTCCCCGTAATTGAGAATTCAGACAGTTTGCACATAAAAATATGTAGATACACATATCATAATTTGCTTAATTAAGTAAGATGTTTAATGAAAAAAAAAATTCTTCATAGAAAAGATAACCACCAGCATATTGCAAGTAAACTGCAACTCTTTAAAATGCCCGTTAAGCGAATATCTTACTTTAAAAAAGAAGCATTTTTAACCAAAATGTTAGCCCCCCCTTAAACTTATATATGCAAGGAGACTCAAAAAATGCTCAGTGTCCACAATGTTTTTGCAAAGTTCTAGTTAGTTCTAAAAGAAAATAATTCCAAAGCCATTCTATAATTAATCAGCATAACTCATTTAATAAATAACAGAAATACGTCTTAGGTAAAAAGCAAGTTGATAAAGCTGTTGGGTGGAGTTGACATCAGTCCCCTTCTAGTTTCAAACAAGGCACGCATTGTTGTTGTGCTTCTGTGAGAGAGATCATATTTTGCTTCATCTCTCCAACCCTACTCAGTCATACAATCTCCACTACTCCTGGTCTCCCTTTGCAAATTCAGTCTCGCCTGACCTAAAGTCTGGCTCACTGTAGTAGCTGATGGAAGTATTGTGCCAGCTACCAATGTATCCTGGGGCTCAATGGTTTTAGCTGGCCAAGAGGCGCAGGGGCACTACTGATGATGCCTCTCACCCATCTCTCTATCCAGCCACCAACGTAGTGCTCTTGGCTTTATCATCAGACCGGTGTCTTGGAGCACTTCCTAAAAGCCGGAGCCCTTCGCAGTCTAATCTGGAGAGTTAAACCTATTTTGGGCATAAAGTAAGAAAGATTTGCTCCTTTTTCATGTTTCTCCAATCAGGATGCGTATTTATTCTCTCCAGCTTCATACTGAGGGCAGATTACTAGTCTTCTGCCTAACTTTTCTCTCCTGGAGCATCCTTACACGTACATGAAAGCTTTTCTGGCTGGCTGGTGTGAGGTAGGAAAGAAGCAGTATCCATTCACTGGTCCAGCTTCCAGGATACCTACAGGGAAGAAATACAACTAAAGGCTTGCTCTGAGGTTGTCTCCATAAAAAGTGCAAAGCTGAGAGTTTAGTACATCCTCAACATTCACTCTTCAGGGACTGTGGTACCTATGCGCGCATGAAAGCAGTTGGTGCCTGCTTTTGCATCAATGCGGAATTGCACCCTTGACATATATGCTAATGCAGTGGCCTGGCCAAAGAGGTACAGGGTAGGCCCATTAACAATGTGCAACCTAGTATGTGGCTCCCAGTTAATGGGCCATTTGCAAGAAGGGATGACGTGTTCAGTGGCCTCCACTGCAGCGGGGTGCAGGCTCAGACTTCAAGGGGTACCAAAAACAGGCTGTTTTACCACCAGTTAGAGACCAAGAGGTGGTTTGAGGGAGGTTGCTTCCTATTTCCCTGCTGATTTCCTCCACTACAGGAGTTAATTCTCAGTTTGCATGTCCACTCGAGAGAGAGCACCTTCTTGTAATCTGCTGTGTGGTCCCAGACTATGCTGGTACGTAGACTAGGATTTTATTGCAGTTTTCCTAATATGGCACCTGGACTCTAACAGAAGTCTATTATCTCTGAAATAAAAGGTCACATATTATAGATTTCTGGGGAAATGGAAGGTTGATTATACATTTCCTGCTAAGACATATCCCACAGGATCAAATACACATCCTTTAAGTGGTTGAATGAGTGCACTGAGCTACCAAACTCAGCATAATACGTTATTGACTATGACTAATCAATAAAATGAAGACTAACTCAGAAGCCTGGCATGAGTGAAATATATTTATTTTATTATTTCTTGTTTGTATTTAGTCGGGCGGGCATAGCGTCCTGAGCAGCAGGACGTTTACAGGTAACTATAAACTCAACACAGAGAAGGGACGTAACGTGTGCAGGGATAAGGTAGAGTTCTTGTATAGCTAATAGTCAAATGCTCATGGAGATGAGTACAGTCTTGCAGGTAAATTCTGAACAGGTGAGTTTTCAAGTCTCTCCTGGATGATAGTAGATTATTAATAATCCTCAGGTCCTCATGTAAATTGTTCCAGGTTCTTGGGACAAGACAAGAGAAGGTCTGGTTCAGTTGAAACAGGAGTTCAGTGGGAAGAATTAGGGACAATGGACCACTCTCCCCGTGTTGGGTGAGGGAAATACAAGCATAAATGGGGTGAAGTGGGCACTCACTGCCTGGGCTATTACTCCAGGCACCAGCTGCACAAATGATAGCTGTGTCCCGCACTTTATTGCCTGAAAAGAAACAAAATATGTCTACCCTGACCAGCAGTATTTTGATAACTAATAAGAGATTTAACCGTACATGAGCATCTATAGCTTGACATAGCATAACATAATATGACATGACATATCATAGCAAAGCGCAATATACTGTGATGTAGCATAAATAGAAATAATGTGGTGTGAGGTAACATAACGTAACATAGCATGGGGTGTCGAGACATAATGGAACACGGCAATAGAGGTTGTTGTTTCTGCGTATCCTTAGTTACTATGAACAGCTGCACATTTTGGGATAAATTCATGAAGAATAAAGGAGTCCTTACATGCAAAGGCATACCCCATTTATTTGTGTAGTAGTTCTAACTTATTTGTGCTTTGCAATAGTATTATGTATAATCCACTGAAAACTATTTTTTTAGATTTCTTCACATTCACAAACCTGCATAGTCCTGTAGATTACCCAAAGAATAGATAATCAGGCAATACTGGTTTCTACTTTCTTTTCAGACAGATATCATTTTCCCTTCTCTAAACCTTCTTACAACATGGGTGTGTGTGTGTGTGTCGTTTGCTATCTTATCACACCACTTATACCAACTTGAAGCTGGTGTCCATTTAGAAGTTAGATGAATGAGAGAAGAGCATTGCAGAAACTGAGTAATACCGACCAAGTTATGAATTTTTGGATGTTAGCCACATTTCCAGTGCAAGCTCTCTTGATGCTACCATCGGTGATTCCTTCCCTACTTACAGCCATTGCTCTGGGAAATCTGCCCATCAAGCTCTCCAATACACTGACACTAAACATGACCTTGCTATGAAGCAAGTCACTGGAAACATAAAAAGGTGAACTCAAGTGGAAAGGTACTTACTGTATATCTGACGTTTCATTCATTTTCGGGGCACATTTTATAGCATCGGTTCACAGCACATATTTCTGGTAGCAAATAATAGGCTAATAGTATCTTGTTAAACAGAAAGGTCATGTATGTTCAGGATATGATGGGGTGTTTCAACCACATGCTCATTATTTAGCGCACTATGGGGATATCCATAATGGCATTATGGAGTGTATCAAATAGTACACCTGTAGTACTCTTTAAGGTATGCTTTGTGAGTTGGCCTTTAATTGTAAATGCTTTTGAGAATTCATCCCCATGTTTGTAAAATTTATGGTACTGAGTCTGAAATTGTTTTCAGAAGGCAAACTAAAGTGCAGATCTTCTTGCACAACATAGACCAGAGTAGATGGAATTTGTTAATTTATTGTCAGTGATTGAGCAGCCCTATGTGAATGAGCACTTTAAAATTGTTTTTAAGAATCTTAAAAAACTTTGTCAAATATACGTACATATGAGGGCACTAATTCCTGAAACCCAGGGCACAATGTTGTAACGTACGTTAAGCAAGTTTTCTAGTAATTTAAATACCTGTAGGTGCAACTCTTGCATGCATTATGCATCAGCTATGGCGCAAGGATGTTTGGCACTCCAGATAAAATATTATGCCAATGGGTTATTCTTCATTTAATAACAAAAGGGCACTTTTCAAGCATTCCCTTACAATTTTGTACAGCCTGGTGATGGTGCCCATGTTTATTGCCTTACTAAGGGCCTGATTACGACCTTGGCGGATGGGATACTTCGTCACAAACATGCTGGATATCCTGTACGCTGCATTAGAAGTTCCATTATATCTTATGAAACTTGTAAAACGGCGAGCAGGATATCTGTCATGTTTGTGACAGATTATCCCATCCGCCAAGGTCGTAATCAGGCCCTAAGCTTCGTGAATGAACCAGCACTTTCCACATTGCATTTTTTATGTGCTTATAAGTATGACATTCACATAACCAGATGACTTGGCAGCCATTTAGTAGAACTGCCAAATCTTCTTGCTAGCCATCTTCTCTCTCCACACGGACAACATGCACTCAATATATCCTCAACCATTTATGTGAGGTACCTTTTCATGCCTCACCCTGGAAAGTGATTGTTTGCTTCTGCACTTGTAAGGAGTGATTTTTGATTTTTTTAACGAAGGAAGGAGTTTGTGAAGTGTCTACACTTTTGGGTATTCAACCCTCTGAGGCATACTTGCCTTGAAAAATATATTCCCCGTCCACTGAAATAGGTTTAACATACAAAACTCTGTTGAGTAAGTCCATTTATAAACTGCAAAAGCTGGTTGGTACTTATGAATGATGGTATTTGCATATGTAAATCAAGCTCACACATGGAAGAATTTTGTGATTAAACCTTAAATATATACTTTATGTGTGGCCTTGTTGTTTATCTGATTCTACTACTTATGCATTCTTTTGCACATCAATTTGTAAAGGTATGGTACCAGAATATCTTTGTCTAAATATCGCCTGACAAAAGTATTATCTCCTAAATATCATGTACAAAAAATATATATTTTTGAGTTAATAACAAAAAGATACACTCAGTGGTGTGATATTTTTGTAAACGTTATTGAGGCCCACAAGATTTACATCAGATTATGTTTTAGACAACAATATTGTGATATACAACCTTTGAAAGTAGTGTATATGCAGTGCTAGCAGGGCTGATGTACACTACGGACACATGGAACACATTTTAGCTCATAGATTTTGCTATTATGAACCCTGCCCTCGCCTTCTGCTTGAGCCCTAGAAAACATGTGTGAACCAGTCCCTTTGCTTTTAGTCTAGGGACTAGACACAAATAAAAAATACAGCCACAACATTTACATGAGCATTTTTGTGATGTTTTTGGCGCTAATTCATTAACTGTTTGGAACTGAGTCTGTAAGCACATTTTGAGGAGGGAGTCTTGGGGCAGTGCCCCTCTCACCCTGCCCTTGAGTAAGGGTGCACGCTCCTGTATTCCTGTAGTGTATCACCATCAGCTTCCTGTCGTTTATCTAACTGAGGATTTTCCTCTACCTTCTGCTTCCAGGTCTCTCCTTGGTGGTTGGCCTCGTGCTCTACATCTCCAGCATCAACGACGAGGTGATGAACAGGCCCAGCAGCTCCGAACAGTACTTCCATTATCGCTATGGCTGGTCCTTCGCGTTTGCGGCCTCATCCTTCCTCCTGAAAGAGGTTTGTTTTCTTCCTTAGATACTCTTGTTTCATGGTTCAAAAAGTGATGTACTCATGTATACAGCATGTGTGTGTGTGTGGTCAATATATTCCCACCAAAACCAAGATTCAGCGACCTAAGGCAGACATAGCCAATAAAAGTAACATCAGTAGTGGTCTGATTACTTACCGGTAATGTCAATTACCCTGGGTAGGAGTCTATCTCGTCAAAGTTCGGCAAAGAGTAAGAACAGTGGGCAGGAGGACGGACAAGTTGGTCATCTATATTACTTCATGACAGCACGTTTTGTGAACATTCCATCCAACCTGATATCGGAATATATATATTAGGCATGTTATGTATAAATATTTATATGAATGGTGGTAGACAGAGGTAGTGTGACTCAAACTTGTGGAGAACAAGTGCCATATACAGCAGCCGTATTGCGCGCTGTTCCGTAGAAACTAAAGGAGGACTTGAGCAGACTGTAGCAGGGAGTGACCGGAGTAGATAAACGTGAGGCCGTGGTTGACAGTTAAAGTTGACGCCTGCTGCCACCAGTTCACAATGTTGTGAAGATATATTGTGACTCTACGAAGCAGTGATTGCTTCCAAGAGGCTCGAGTCCTGTTTTTAATTAGGCCATCACTCATCCCGTCTTTTACTGGTATACCATGTTTTGCGTCGGTGGCGACTGCACAATTAATGCTATGTATTTATCAGCACCTTTTTGGTAGTATTTCTGGAAATAGAAGTGGTGCTAGAATAAGAGGCAATTTCAGTGGTTCCTCTCATAATAATGGTTGGTCTCTAAATAAAATCCAGATTTTCGGTGATTCGTAACTCTCTCAAAAAAAAGAACGCATAGCAAGTGTAAAATTAGTTTTACTAAAGGAATACGTTTAAGTATTTACTCATCATAACATAGAAGTCAATCAGTTTTTAAATTATCTGGACAGTGCTGACTTTTCAGGTATGTCAGGCAGATGATTCCTGTTTAGACAAAAGTAGTAATACAATAGTTGTTCAAAACGTATGCAGTAGGACGGTACTAGGTGATTAAAAAGGTTTAATTTTAAACTTGTGTTTCCGCGTTGACCTATGTAGTTTATAAAACGCATAAAGAAAGTATGTTTTCGTTTGGATAAAATAGCAGTAGAGCGCCCACGTGTGGTCTTGCGTTGCAAATGCTATTTAATCTGACATGAAGAGAAATTAGCGGTACGGAAGACCAGAGGCTGACTAAACCCTAATGCATGAAGGGTGCCCATTTTATGAAAAGGATGATGCTCACTGTCGAATTCTAGAGAGGAATGAGGTTCCGAATGCTCTTTCCCCGCAGCCATGAAGAGAGGTGGACTAACAACACTGATTTAATGCAGCGTTCCCCTTTTATACTCCGATTTAAACCCCCTGATATTTGTTATTTGCGAATTATATACCACACTATCTGCTATTAATATGGCATTTCAG
The DNA here is from genome assembly GCF_031143425.1 of Pleurodeles waltl. Classification (NCBI taxonomy): domain Eukaryota; kingdom Metazoa; phylum Chordata; class Amphibia; order Caudata; family Salamandridae; genus Pleurodeles; species Pleurodeles waltl. Next base: position 1,324,239,259 of record NC_090446.1, on the reverse strand, counting down.
TTCTAGATAGAAATGATCACTAGTTTGTCAGTCCTACTGAGTAAATAATATGTCCGCATCGACGGGATTTTCACAATGTGGCCAAGAAAAAAATGATTTTCAAGAAACAGTGTTAGTAAAATGGTGCGTGGGCCACAGACTGCGGAGATAGTGTGACTTGTGATCCGGTCCTAAAGGACTTTTAATGGCGCTGGCATGTAGAGAGATGGACCTGACCTATATAGAAACACACGCTTGTGAAATCGAAAGTATGAGCTATTTAAATAAAAACAAATGCATTTTTTCAGTACAAGTAAGAACGACAGACAAACCTATGCCTTAAAATAATTTCATTTTCATATTTTATTTTAATAATTATGGGCTCTTTTAAATCGTTCTCACCCGGACCACATTTAAATGTCATACCCTGTACATTTTCTAAAAACGTTTCTGCATTTTTCAAACAGAAATCTGAGCATTCTTTTTTGGACTTCCTTGCACCTGGGTTGAAAAACCAATATGTTCTATGAATTCGGACTTCTTTGTAAATTGCTGTGCAAAGTTGTAGTACTCGTTGTGGCCTGCAGGTGGAGACGTGCTTTAATGAGTGTGAAAATAGTTCTTGCATCAGCATTTTGCAGGACCATTGAGCCTTTCAGTGTTGCCGCATGCAGCAAATATGCCGAAATCTAGAAGTACCATTGCAGAGAATCTTCAAGTGAAAGTACACTACTCAGGACAGTCACAGCGCTGGAATTTTAGTTTATTCGGCATTCTGGGTCTAATGAAATTGACAGATGATATTGCGATCTGTTTTAAAACTGGCTTGGAAAAAGGAGTAGGCATTTATTGTTGAGCTGCGCACAGTATAATTAATATGCCGCAAACACGTCTAGAAAAAGACTAAAAAGACTAAAGGGCCCTAGCAAGGATGACTGACATCGCCTCACCCTCTTCTCAAGTGTCCAGGGCTCTAAAGGATCCCATTCGTGAGTGGCAGAACCACTACAAACTGGCTTGACAGTACAGCTGTATGTAAGATCTATTGTTACACATTCATTAAATGCACACAGAGTGGACTTTTGCTTTGCCCAATGGAGTATTACTCTCTCATCTCAAGTCCTTGGCTATTTGATGTGTCATTTCATCTCCTATTCAGTGCTTGAAAAGTAAGGTATTATGGACTACTTTACATCTCAAAAGTACTCTACATCATTGCACAGTCATTTTTTATCTCATGGGTGGACACAGAAAAATTGTGTGATATATGGAATAAAGTACCCCATCCTGTACATTATCAGGATATTGCAAAGTCTTCTTGGAGTTCCTTAATGACCTTATATAGGAATTAGGCCATTGCCCTCGTTTCTCTATATGATTACGGAACTCCTTGGTGCCTTGCAATATTTTTATAATGTACAACAGGGGGTACTTTATCACATATATTATAGCAGTATTCTGTGTCATTTATTCTTTTGATTGTGTTTTATTTCTTCCTGGTATTTCCTCTTTATGCACATATTGTTAACTTTTTTTTTCTTTTTGTCTAAAATTCGTTGGGGCATATTTACAATGAATTGGCATAGAGCAGCGTTGCAACTCTTTGCTGCTCTGCCCTACGCCTTTTCAAAAGAGCAGAAATGCACCATATTTATGAGAAACAGTGCATTCCTGTCCTTTGAGTCTGGGCTGGCGCACAATTTGCTGCTTAGCATCAAGGCAGGCATCCTTGCACCATGGTGAAAGGGTGTCTGCGTTGCTGGCAGGATTGCTTTTGTGCAGGAAGGGGCCCTTCCTGCACAAAAACAATCCATGGAGGGGTTTTCTTTTTCTATGTGCTGCAAAAACAAGGAAAAATAAAGATATTTCTCCTTGTTACGCCTCACCTGAGGACGTGTACAGTTTTGACATATTCCCAGGTTTACAGATCCTTATAAATCTGTGAATGCGTCAAAACCCATGGGTGTTGCATGGAAAAACCCACCGCAACGCCCATAGAATGCCCCCCTGACGCAGTGTAAGGCAATGCAGTGACTTGTGCATTGCCTTACGTCATATCTACAAGGCCATGAAAAAGTATGCAAAGTAGCGTTGCGTGGCCTCGTAGATATGGGTCTGCACTCATATCATAAAAAATAAAACATGATGCAGCAGTGACACAAGAGGCTTGTAAATAAGCCCCATAGTTTCCTCTCAGCGAGCTTCAAACATTCTTTTTTAATCTGTTTTAAATGTTTTACTCTATAAATCAGGTCTTATCATTCATACTTTTTCTTTTATTATTATTTCTTTATATGTTTTCTCTCTAAATGTCTTGGTCTCACCCTCGTTTTTAAACATTCATTGCTGTCTAACAGCCCTATTTATTACCAAAGCACCCCCTTCTTGGAGTCTATTTTTATATGTGGTTTCCTTTCAGTATTTTCCCTTTCCTTTTTTTGATCCTTTCTGCCTTAATTTGTGCAGTGACATTCAGCCCCTTGTCTCTCCTTTCATTTCTTTTTCATTTTCTTCAGTTTTCATTTGTTTTTCACTTGTTTCTTGTCTCTCTACTTTCTTTCTTTTCTCTTTCGTAGCTCTTTTTTTATGACGTTTTCCCATTTCTTCTTCTCATCTACATCTCTTTCCTTCCTGCCATGTTTATATCTTCCTTTTTCCATTTAGGTGACACTGCAGGAATTGCCAAAGCACCATTGACTGACTGTAAAAGGGCACTTTAATAGGACAAGTCCGCTTATGCAAGCATACAAGTGAACATCCCATCCCACAAATACAAAACACAGAACTTAGCATTCACTTACCTAAATCACCATGAAAACCAAAAGACACCCCCCAGTTCAAGTAAAGCCCAATGTGAAACTCTTCACCCCCACCCACCCTCCTGTCCTCTGAAGCTCACGGCCTTTTACCCACCCACCATCCTTGCCCCTAAAAAACTTCCTTCCTGCCAACCTTCTTGTCAGTCCGCCAATCACCATGCCCCTTCTCCTACCAGAGCTGCATTCGTCCACTCAGTAATAATCTAACCCTGCCATCAAATTAAGGGAAAGCCTCCTGCTACCAACCAGGAAAATTAGGAAAATGTATTTCGCTGTCCCCTGAAGATCTTACTGTAATCAATAGAAAATAAATGTGTTACATGGTCTCCAAATAACCTCACAGTCGTTCTCCTAATTTCTTGGATATTTCCTCCTGCAACTCCAGCAAATAATATTCGTTTTCTATTAGTGGCTAATGAACCCTGTTGGGCTCGTATAAGAAGTGATCTTCCCTATAAACGTGTGCATATGCTACCAATTCTGTTCAACACACAGAAGCCTTGCGTTTCTATATTAATATTTTGTGAGCTCTGTCAACTGCGCTCGGCTTGCTCGACCTTTCTACACCCTCCTTTGAACCAGCTCTGTCCACATAACAGTAATATTTGTGGTAACTGCACATGTTTGCTTTGCCCTAGGTGAGCAACTAGTGGGTCAGGAACCCCTCTGCTAAGAAACAACCCTGCTATTATACTTAACAATTGGCTTCACCTCTCTCCACTGAACTGAAATAGGACAACCATCCAATCCTAGAAGTATTCTGAACTGTCTTGATCCACTTGCTTGACAGCCCATGAATAAACAAGAGGTCCACAATCCGTTCTGCTGTTCTGTATGACGATGGTTGTAACATATCCTAACAATAGCAGAAACAACAACACAATTAACTTATTATTTAAAGGAACACTTTATGTCTAGTGTAACAACCGCAAGAAATGACCAAAGCTTCTTATCTCGCCCTCAGAATAAACAAACCTTTTGGCCTCTGTTGCAGCCCATATTCCAAAGGAGTGAGTACCAACAGCTTTGCCAGACCTCCTAACTGTCCCAGTGCTGTGCTCAAAATGATCTGAACCGAATAGGCAATATGCTGGGAATAGGCTGTAATAATATGCGCATCCATGTGACGAAAACCCTTACCCTGAAAAGCTTCCCAATGCTGCAAAAATATTCTCCATACCTTCCCTGGACACAGTAAATCATCAGCTAAACATTTAAACACATTACATTACATAAATATTTATTAAGCGCGCTACTCACCCGTGCGGGTCTCAAGGCGCTAGGGGGAAGGGGTTACTGCTGCTCGAAGAGCCAGGTCTTGAGTAGTCTCCGGAAAGCGGAGTGGTCCTGGGTGGTCCTGAGGATGGTGGGGAGGGAGTTCCATGTCTTGGCCGCCAGGTAGGAGAAGGACCTCACACCCGCCGTGGTGTGGCGGATGCGAGGGACGGCGGCGAGAGCGAGGTTGGTGGAGCGAAGAGGACGGGTGGGAGTGTAGAAGCTGAGGCGGCGGTTGAGGAGTTCGGGTCCCTTGTTGTGGAGGGCTTTGTGTGCGTGGGTGAGGAGTCGGAAGGTGATCCTCTTGTTGACGGGAAGCCAGTGCAGGTGTCTCAGGTGGGCGGAGATGTGGCAGTTGCGGGGTATGTTGAGGATGAGGCGGGCGGAGGCGTTTTGAATTCGTTGCAGACGTTTCTGGAGTTTAGCGGTGGTTCCTGCATATAGTGTGTTGCCGTAGTCCAGGCGGTTCGTGACGAGGGCGTGGGTCACGGTCTTTCTGGTGTTGGCGGGGATCCAACGGAAGATCTTTCGGAGCATGCGGAGGGTGAGGAAGCAGGAGGATGATACAGCGTTGACTTGTTTGGTCATGGTGAGAAGTGGGTCCAAGATGAAACCGAGGTTGCGTGCGTGGTCTGAGGGGGTCGGTGCAGTGCCAAGGGCCATGGGCCACCAGGAGTCATCCCAGGCGGTCGGGGTGTTTCCGAGGATGAGGACTTCTGTTTTGTCTGAGTTCAGTTTCAGACGGCTGAGTTTCATCCAATCTGCAACGTCTTTCATTCCATCTTGCAGGTTGGTCTTGGCGCTGGTGGGGTCCTTGGTGAGGGAAAGTATCAGTTGAGTGTCGTCAGCGTAGGAGGTGATGATGATGCTGTGCTTGCCCATGATGTCGGCGAGGGGGCTCATGTAGACATTGAAGAGTGTCGGGCTGAGCGAGGAGCCTTGTGGGACGCCGCAGATGATCTCGGTGGGGTCTGAGCGAAAAGGTGGGAGGTAGACTCTTTGGGAGCGGTTGGAGAGGAAGGAGGTGATCCAGTCCAGGGCCTGTCCTTGGATCCGGGTGGAGCGGAGGTGGGATATTAGGGTTCGGTGGCAGACGGTGTCGAAGGCAGCCAAGAGGTCGAGGAGGATGAGGGCGACTGTTTCTCCGTTGTCCATCAGGGTTCTGATGTCGTCTGTGACTGAGATGAGGGCGGTTTCTGTGCTGTGATTGGCTCGGAATCCGGACTGAGAGGGGTCGAGTAGGCTGTTGTCTTCAAGGAAGTTGGTAAGTTGCTTGTTGACGGTCTTCTCTATGACTTTGGCGGGGAATGGGAGGAGCTAGATGGGGCGGAAGTTCTTCAGGTCGCTTGGGTCCGCCGTAGGTTTTTCAGTAGGGTGTTGACTTCAGCGTGTTTCCAGCTCTCAGGGAAGGTAGCAGACGAAAACGAGCTGTTGATGATGGTCTTGAGGTGCGGGGCGATGATGTTGTCGGCTTTGTTGAAGATGAAGTGTGGGCAGGGGTCCGAGGGGGCACTGGAGTGGATGGAGTTCATGGTGGCTTTGGTCTCTTCCGTGTTGATGTGAGTCCAGGCGTTGAGGGTGATGGCTGAGGTTGTAGGTTCTGTGGTGGTTGGCTGGGTCTGGTGTCCGAAGCTGTTGTGTAGGTCGGTGATCTTACGATGGAAGAAGGTGGCGAGGGAGTTGCAGAGGTCTTGTGAGGGCGTGATGGCGTTGGCATTGGCGTTAGGGTTGTAGAGCTCTTTGACAATGTTGAAGAGTTCTCTGCTGTTGTGGCTGTTTTTGTCCAGTCTTTCTGTGAAGAAATTTCTTTTGGCGGCGCGGATCAGTTGGTGGTGTTCGCGGGTAGCGTTCTAGAGGGCAGTCATGTTGTCTGCAGTGTGGTCCTTGCGCCAGGCTTTCTCGAGGATACGGCAGGTTTTCTTTGATTCCTTAAGGGTGTCGGTGAACCAGAGAGGTTTTTTGGTGTTGGTCTGTCTTGGGAGGCGTCTGAGGGGAGCGAGGTTGTCTGCACAGTTGGTGATCCAATTCGTGAGGCTGAGGGCTGCGTCGTTGGGGTCGGAGGAGAAGGTGGGTTGGTTGTCGTTGAGAGTGGAGAGAAGCTGTTCCTCAGGGATTTTGTTCCACTGTTGACGTGGGATGGGTTGTGTGCGGAGGTGGCGAGTCTCGCGTCGGAAGGTGAAGTGGACACATCTGTGGTCGGTCCAGTGTATAGCTGAGGAGTGGCTGAAGGATATGTGGTTGCTGGCGGAGAAGATGGGGTCTAGTGTGTGTCCGGCGATGTGGGTGGGGGTGTTCACCAGTTGCTTGAGGCCGAGGTTGGCGAGGTTGTTGAGCAGGGCGGTGGTCTTGGGGTCATTGTTCTGTTCCAGGTGGAAGTTGAGGTCACCGAGGAGGATGTAGTCCGGCGAGGCAAGGGCGTGCGGGGAGATGAAGTCAGTGATGGAGTCGCTGAAGAAGGCGCGTGGTCCAGGGGGTTGGTGGATGAGAGTTCCTCTGAGTGTGGTCCTGGGGTCGGTGTGGATCTGGAAGTGCAGGTGTTTGGCGGCGAGGGGGGTGTCTTCGGTGGAGGTGGTGACGTTGATGGAGTCCTTGAAGACGATGGCAATTCCTCCACCTACTTGGTTGGTGCGGTCTCTCCTTGAAATCTTGTAGCCGTCGGGGATGGCTATGGCGATGTCGGGGGCCGAGGAGGCGTTCATCCAGGTCTCAGTGATGAAGGCGACATCCTGTGCGGTGGAGTCCAGGAGGTCCCATAGTTCAACGGCGTGCTTGTGCACGCAGCGTGCATTGATCAGGATGCATTTGAGGTGGTTGATGGCGCATGGGCTGGCGGGCGTGGTGTTTTCGCGGTGGAAGGTGAGTTTCCAGGTGTGACATACGAAGGGTCCGTGGGTGAGTTTCGGGTTGGCTTGGAAGCAGGTGCTGGAGCGCCCCGGGTTGAGGGCGTGGAGGGTGACGGGGTCATAGGGTTTGGGAGTGCTGGTGGCCAGGGGTCGTGGTGCTTGGCGCGGTCCAGGCGCGGACGGGCGCAGACGGGCTAAGGCGCGTCAGCGCGCGCCCGCTGCGCGCGGCCGCCATAAGAGGGAGGAGGGGTCAGCTGGGGGCGGGAGTGGGGAGACAAATGGGAGCAGGGGGGGCTGGGGCGAGCAGGTGGTGGCGGCAGGAAAGCGGAGGGTGGGGGGGTCAGGTAGAGGGGAGAAAAGATAGGGGAGGGGGGGTTTAAAGGTGGCAGGGAGTTAGGAAGAAAAGATAGGAAGATAGGGGAGGGGGTTACAGAGGTGGAGGGGAGTGAGGAAGGTCAGAGAGAGGAGTCAGGAGCAGAAGAGCAGAAGAGAGAGGAGAGAAGAGCCAGGAAGAAGGTAAAGAAGAAGGGGAGCGAGGAGCAGAAGAACAGAAGAGAGAAGAGCCAAGAAGAAGGTAAAGAAGAAGAGGAGCAGAAGAACAGAAGAGAGAAGAGCCCAGAAGTAGGTGAAGAAGAAGAGGAGCGAGGAGCAGAAGAGAGAAGAGCCAAGGAGAAGGTAAAGAAGAACACAGAAGAAGAATACAGATGAAGAACACAGAAGAAGGACAAAGAAGAAGAAAGCACACGCAGGTCGCGGTGCAGAAGAGAAGAAAGAAACACAGATGAAGTACAAAGAAGAAGAATGCAGATGAAGACAGAAGAAAGCACACGCAGGTCGCGGTGCAGAAGAGAGGGAAGAAACACAGATGAAATACACAGAAGGAGAGCAAAGAAGAAGAACACAGATGAAGAATACAGATGAAGATCACAGAAGAAGGATAAAGAAGAAGAGAGAACACGCAGGACGGGGTGCAGGGAAGAAAGACGAGCACAGAAGAAGAACACAGATGAAGACAGAAGAAAGAACACGCAGGACGGGGTGCAGGGAAGAAAGAAGAACACAGATGAAGAATACAGATGGAGAGCAAAGAGGAAGATCAAAGATGAAGAGGGAAGCAGGAGAAGAGGTGAGTAGTGCGGGGCAGGGTGAGGGGCTGGGCGGGGGGAGTACTTACTGTGGTTTCGCAGGACTTGCTTGTAGGGTTCAGGAGCCTGGGCTGGTGGAGCTGCAGCGGCAGGGGGAGCGACCTACCCTTAAGTCAAGGGTCGCTAACTCTGTCGCGCAGCGGCTGCCATAAGAGGGAGGAGGGGGGGAGGAGGGGTCACCTGGGGATGGGGGGTGGGAGTGGGGCGACGAATGGGAGCAGGGGGGCGGGGCGAGCAGGTGGTGGCGGCGGGAAAGCGGAGGGTGGGGGGGTCAGGTAGAGGGGAGAAAATGTAGGGGAGGGGGAGTTTAAAGGTGGCGGGGAGTTAGGAAGAAAAGATAGGAAGATAGGGGAGGGGGGGTTACAGAGGTGGAGGGGAGTGAGGAAGGTCAGAGAGAGGAGTCAGGAGCAGAAGAGCAGAAGAGAGAGGAGAGAAGAGCCAGGAAGAAGGTAAAGAAGAAGGGGAGCGAGGAGCAGAAGAACAGAAGAGAGAAGAGCCAAGAAGAAGGTAAAGAAGAAGAGGAGCAGAAGAACAGAAGAGAGAAGAGCCCAGAAGTAGGTGAAGAAGAAGAGGAGCGAGGAGCAGAAGAGAGAAGAGCCAAGGAGAAGGTAAAGAAGAACACAGAAGAAGAATACAGATGAAGAACACAGAAGAAGGACAAAGAAGAAGAAAGCACACGCAGGTCGCGGTGCAGAAGAGAAGGAAGAAACACAGATGAAGTACAAAGAAGAAGAATGCAGATGAAGACAGAAGAAAGCACACGCAGGTCGCGGTGCAGAAGAGAGGGAAGAAACACAGATGAAATACACAGAAGGAGAGCACAGAAGAAGAACACAGATGAAGAATACAGATGAAGATCACAGAAGAAGGACAAAGAAGAAGAGAGAACACGCAGGACGGGGTGCAGGGAAGAAAGACGAGCACAGAAGAAGAACACAGATGAAGACAGAAGAAAGAAAACGCAGGACGGGGTGCAGGGAAGAAAGAAGAACACAGATGAAGAATACAGATGGAGAGCAAAGAGGAAGATCAAAGATGAAGAGGGAAGCAGGAGAAGAGGTGAGTAGCGCGGGGCAGGGCGAAGGGCTGGGCGGGGGGAGTACTTACTGTAAACGAACGAGTAACCCTATCTAGCTGAGCATTGTTTGAATGTCTTAACCTAACACAAATCAACTCTAAAGTTTTTTTTACCTATAGCCAAATCACACTTTGCCTTCTTCCCAAACCCATAACTCATAAAAACTAAAAACCTTAAACAATATCCAAACCATGAATGAATGAAACAACAGAATCTCAAAATGTGAATAGCTAATAGCTTCTAACACAACAATACTCCTCCACATATCATCCATAGGGTACCGTGATCCACGCACAACTCTCCTTTCTTTTGACCAACCTATCAAAATTCTCTTGGTCTTCTCCCTCTCACACGGCTCACACTGCAAAACAATATTCCCATATGGGACAGTAATCGCTAACATACCTATGATGATCACTGCAGGCAAATTGGCATATATCAAAACCATAATAAAACGTTCCACACCTTCACAACTTTTTCTTAACTTTGACAAAGAAGTCACTCCTACTTCAGCCCCTCTACCCAAGAACTACCTCAAGTGTAACTATTTCTTTTTGACACAGTCAGGAAGCTCTACAAAGCTCCTGAATCCTCAGGTCCCTAGCACCCAAAGCTCCATGGGCATCTTTCCATCCGTGTTCACACCCAGTGCCAACCTATGGAAATTCAGCCATTATGAATGAGTAAAAGCAGTTGCAATATTATTTTTCACACCTGGCACGTTTGACTATTAGCATAGTATTTGAATTCAGTTTTCCTGGGATAAACATTACCAACCAATTTCTCATCTTCTAATACCTTACTTTCCTAATATTCATCCACTACAGTCTCATTATCCATCTTGAAGGTAACATGTTTGACTATCAGTTGATTTCCCCTTAGTATAAGGGTTCAGGAAAGAGAAAAGAACATCAAAAAAATGTAACACTCCTCTGTTCCCTCATATATCATTTAGGTCATTTGTCAGAACTTCACCTACCATCCCAAAACCATTATCAGGACCATTAGAAAATTACTACACCTGCTAAAGCATTTTGTCATCAGGGGCCCACGCAATCACACAATTAACATAATTCAAAAAGCCTCCCACACCTTCAGATCTTCTGGGACTTCTGCCATGAACCTTACTATGTGATGTGGCAACAAAGCAGCAGACATCACAAAACCTAACTGCCTGCAAAATAGCTACCTGTCTTAACCGCATGCAGCAAGTGAAATTCAAATGGCTCAAGAGAGCCTGTACCTTCCTTAGCTCAATCTTTGTGACCTCAAGTGCCTCATCTATTATTTTAACAGCTCCTCTGCTTTGTTGGCTTGCAATATGACCGCCATGTTATTCGTATCAAACTCAGACCCCAAAAATCCTAAAACTGTGCTTGGCCTTTCCATCTTCTCGGTGCCAAAAGGTCCTTGTAGTCCAACATTCAGAGAATAATCCACAGAATGTGTAACTCCATGGTCTTTTGTGAATAAAGAAAAGGCCATACTGAACTGAAATAGTGAAGAGGACATAGCACATACTATTGGCAAACATATATCAGAATAAATAACACCTGAATATTCCAAACGCAGCAGTGAAAATTAATTGGCTATGCCAGAAGCATCCTAAAATCAGACTTAACACACAACAAGTTAGTTTTGCCCAGTCCCGCATTCCTTAATTGCCCTAATGCATCCTCAGTGGTAGCCTAGTGAACTGAATTGTTTTCCTTAGCAATGGAGTCATTCACTGATTGACCTTCTGACCAGGATTAATGGTGTATCACTCTGTATTCTCCCACTGCCTTCTTATGGAACCATGCCTGAATGATATATTATTAAATCTGGTGAGGGACAATCTCAAAAGGCCAATGCGATCCACTCCTCCCCTACTACTTTTTGCCAGTTTTTTTGAGCCACACAAGGTAATGACGGCCAATGTTAATTCTTTTCCCATTTCCTCACATTTGAGTCCGGGTATCCCAGCATAAAATTCCCCTGAATTCCTGCTCCATAATATTCATCACTTTCCTATCAAGATAAAAGTCAAACTATTGTGACAAACAATGGATTTTAAATGCTGTATGTGCCCTAACTGCTTCTGACTACTTTCTCTCTAGTGCTGCCTTTGACTCACTGCTGCCACTTGTCCAAAGCATGGGTAAGGATGTACCTCCTTTCATATTTCTCTTCACATTTTGAACATTCATATTCAGTCTTATACCATTTTCTGAAAAGGAATCCCCTTGTGAAACCTTAAAAAACTCCTCCCAAAACTTCTTGTCTGTCCCAATGACCCCAAAATGACTGCAATGCCCCAGAAATGCAATTAATAGATCAGCAATCCACTGACTGTAGGTATAGTGGTAGCAGATCTAGTTGGATCTATTTACTGTAGCCAAAATTTACTATCTATCGCCTCCATTACATTTCTGCATTAGATGCCTCCTTTACTCTAAACTCCTCACTATACTCCTCCATTATAGTCAAGCTAACCTGCTGACACCCATCATTGCCTTTCTAATGGTAATCATATCTTTAAAAATGGCCACATAGTGGCAGTATATGCTAGCATAAATTAAGACGGTGGGAGTCCAAGTTTCAACGTTACGGGGCACCTTTGTCTTTCCTTAAACCTTTCCCCTGCACCTGCCTACGTAGTAGCTTATAATCATTCATAAATTCCCCACTCCACATGTTTTCCTTTGTCATTGCATATAGATGAGTTCTCAAAGGCAAAGTGGTGCCCATGTACTGACACCATTTCCTCACTTTTTTTACAGCTCCTTTTTTAGGGTCGAGCCTGCGTCGCATGCGCTTGCGCATGCGTTTCGCTAGTGAGACACTTTAGGAATTAAAAAGGGCTCAGAGCCCCGTCTACCTCACGTCATTGTCTTTCATTGGTTCGTGGGCTTGCCTGTTAGAATCTGCTTGATTTCATTAGCAGAAGGCATGCATACGTCATGCCTTTTCCGGTGGTTAGCCCTCCTCGAGCGCATCGACCAAGTACAGAAAAGATGCGAGGCTCGCTGTTTTCTGTCCAGTTCATGTACTACTTTTTCTCTGTTTTCGCAGCACGATCTCGCTTGGCAGAAGTCGAGCGCTTTGCATAATATTTTAACTTTTTGTTCATTTCTATTTTCCAAGCCGGAGTGCTTTGTTCACGAGCATTCTCTGTGCCATAGTCTTGACAGGAAGCTGGGTCTGCTTAACGAGACACTGCTTTTCCAAATCGTCGTTGGCCAAAAATGTTTCAGTAAGCATGGAGTAAGTAATCTAATCGCGGGAGGCTCGGCAGGTTTCCCCCCTGCACGACCTGGCTCCAGGAGCAGGAGCAGGCCTGAGCTGGGTGAATCTTTTAGTTATAAATGCTAAAACAGACCTCTGTCGATAGCGCTGGCTATGCTGATTGAGAAAGCATGACTTCGGTTTACAAGGGTTTGTAGGGTAGAAAGGGGCAGAGCTATAAATCTCATCTGGGGCAGTACTGGTGAGTAGACAAAGATGTGCAGGAGACCTAACTATGCCGCTGCCTGTTAATGATCGAACTCTGCAGCACAAATATACGAGGCAGCACAGATCCTTAAAAAATAAGCCGAAATCCAGGAATTGTGTATTAAATTTTGTTGAAAAAAGGCAAATTGTGCATCCTTACTGCAGTTCCTCGGCTTTCCTCGTACGCCTCCGATTTGATGATAGTGACCTGACTCTACTCCAACAACTTGCCCCGTCTCCATTTTTTTAAGTTTATACCCATGGGAGCACATTCTTTGTGTGCACATTGGCATATTGTACTAAAGAAAGCGTTTACTGGCTGGGCTGCTTCCATGATTATAGTTTTAATGCAGGTGCCCTTTCACTGTTCATTCTGCAACTACGTATTCGGCGATTACAATCAGTTAATTAAGACTTTAATCGGAGCCCGCGATTTGTTCACTTATGTCAATTGCAGAAATTTTGGCCCTGTTAAGAGATACAAAAAAATGGAATTTTTTCAAATGCAAGAAATGTTCAATTTTAAAAACTGCATGTAATTTTCTAAATGTTTAAAATCTGTGTGATATCATATGTGTTTTTCATTGAAAAATCAGAATCAATTATATGTGTAGGTGGGAGGTGAGAAGGGCGAGGTGCCTCATCTCATGTGAGTTGCTCATCCACTCGTAGTTTTAAACTAGATTTGATGCCTGAAAAGCTACCTTTCTAATGATGTCCTGAGGTGTTTGTGAGGCACGCAAAATAACAAGCGGCAGACTGCGAAGAAAAGAACAAACTTGAATGGCCTTTTCACATCTCTCAGGGGTCAGTAGTTTGAATGTGAACTCAGCCACAGCAGTGCCGCCAGATTGCGACATGTCACCGAGGGCACAACGTTCCACCTGACTACAGCTCCCGAAATGCAATATGGTGTTAACATTTTGGGCACTGAACATTTGATCCTATGTGTCATAAAACCACTTTCGAGCACTACTTTAGAAGCAGGTCGTTAGTGGGGGAGATAACCTGCTCATGATCTTAGTTGCCTGAGTTCAACAAGCGAATCATAGCTGTAGGTTGTGTTTTGTAGCAATTTCAACCTGGTTGTTCAACTTTTTTTTTTTTTAAAAGACTTAGGCGGTCATTCTGACCGCGGCGGGCGGCGGTCGCCGCCCGCCATGCGGTTACCGCCGAATGACCGCCCCGCGGTCAAAAGACCGCGGCGGCCATTCCAACTTTCCCGCTGGGCCGGCGGGCGACCGCCAAAAGGCCGCCCGCCGGCCTAGCGGGAAAGCCCCTGCAACGAGGAAGCCGGCTCCCAATGGAGCCGGCGGAGTTGCAGGGGTGCGACGGGTGCAGTGGCACCCGTCGCGATTTTCACTGTCTGCTAAGCAGACAGTGAAAATCTGTATGGGGCCCTGTGAGGGGGCCCCTGCACTGCCCATGCCAGTGGCATGGGCAGTGCAGGGGCCCCACGACACCCCTTCCCGCCATCCTGGTTCTGGCGGTGACAACCGCCAGAAACAGGCTGGCGGGAAGGGGGTCGGAATCCCCGTGGCGGCGCTGCAAGCAGCGCCGCCATGGAGGATTCCCTGGGCCAGGGGAAAACCGGCGGGAAACCGCCGGTTCCCCTTTTCTGACCGCGGCCCAGGAAGCACCACCAGCCTGTTGGCGGTGCTTCCGCTGCCCTCCGGAATGACCCCCTTATTCTGTCATCCCCAGCAAACAGTAGCTCTGGTCTTCGTTTTTATGGGCGAGCAGAAAGTGCTCCATCCATTCTGTTATCTCTCTTTGGGCTTGAAACCACGCCCATGCCACGTCAGTCACTTTCATTGGTTTGTGGGCTTGCCTTTTAAAATCTGCTTGCTTTTATTTGTGAAAGGCATGCATATGTCATGCCTTTTCTGGTGTTTAGCCCACCTACGCAGCACCGGTAAAGTACCAGAAACATACGAGGCTCGATGTTTTCAGCCTGGAGTCCGGACTACTTTATCTGTTTATTTTCCACACACCGGGATCGCACTGCATTTTACATAGCGCGACCGCGCTGTTTTTGTTTTTTTGCTTTACAACGCTAATAGCTCTAACTCGAACACCCGTTGCGAGATCCGTTGCATTGAAAATGCTTGTTATCTTTCTTTTCAATTGCTTTTTTCAGACTCTTGTACTGCTTATTATTATGAGCCCAGCACACTCTCACTTACCTCCATTTTTTTATTTTCCTTATCTTCATGATTGCCTGCAATCCCGTAGTCACAGACTTTGATTCTTGGTTTCCACATCTACCTTACTGTGTCACTTATCGCCCACTACTATAGACTTGCTTGCCGCCATTGAACTCTTTCCTCGCACACTCTCAACAGCCCAAACCATGCTTCTATACTTTGTCCCAAGTACTCTGCCATTCTTCTGGCAACTCCTGATCTTGTTGTCATGTCTCATGTCTGCTTGAAATGCAGTTTTTCCATGGACTCAGGTCAGACCACCGACCTGTAAGTCAACCCACCACTTCTTAATCCTATGAGAGTTGCTCAACAGCACTTCTTGTCCTTCAGCAATTTCTCCCTGTTCCAGTTTTCTGACATTATCATCATCATAATCCAAGTCCATGTCATCCCTGTCATTTATAACACTCTCCTCCTCTCGTATTTGTAGTGGGCCTTTCCTCATCACCCATTTCACAATCACCCAAGTCCCAAGTACAATTATCTATGTTCTGCATCAATAATCTTGCAGATTTGAGCCTTGTTAGAAGACTGCCAACTCTTCCCTTTGGACCAGTGCTGAAGAGCTGCTCTAACCTTCAGAAGTGTCCACAGGTCTATTAAGGCCCTACCTACAGGGTTTAGCGTACCAACTAATAGTTGCTGAATCTGCTGCATAGAAAGAGGTAGGATAATTTCACTGGCCTTTCAAACTTTATTTGATGTGTACAAGTTTTTGTGGCTTTATAGTGCCACCAGTGCTTAATTCTATCCGGTGCGAGCAGGTGGGTCACACCGGCACTTAGTCTTGGAGTCAGATATTTAGTTTTCCTCCTCAGACTTTGAACCAAAGCAAGATAAAACACAAAAGGAGGAAAGGAGGAGGAAGATAAATACATAAAGTAATGGAAAAACAGGAAATCTATGGAGTTGGAAAAAAAAGAGTCCTGAAGTGCGAATCAGGCCCATATAGCCTTGGTATTCTGCAATCCTGCCATTCACCAGCACAGGCTGTGGGCTTCTGAGAGAAACTTTGGGCCCAACACTTATTGCTTTACACATGATGCACTGAGTCTTACTGCCAATTAAAGACATGTGCCACATGACAACCAGAAAAATATGGGTAACAGCATTCTTAGCAAGTCATACACCCTTGCACACTTGCATTTATCATAAAGTGCGATTTTCACATTAAAGTTCACCAAAGATAATGTAGGCCTCAGTTTGAATAATATACACTAAGATGAACTGTCTATTGGCTGCTGTGCATTTTTCTCTTTCGTTGGTTTCAGAAGCCAAGCTGCAGTAGTTCACCTTAATTAGAATGTAACAAATGTTTTGGTTTCCAGGAGAATTGTTTATCTGTATGTGTTTCATGGAGAATTGAATAATGATTCAGTTCACCTGGGCTGAGGATAGGCTGACCACAGTGTGTCATCCTGCTATGAGTTTTCTCTTGAAGGTCATGCAGTAGAACACTTCATTTGTGCAATTTCTGGGAATAATACTGAAAATGCCTTTTTGCGAAATGTTCGATTCTGGTGGTTCTCTTCAGGGGAACCATAGGGAGTTGTCCTTCACTGGAAACAATTGTATGATTTAATTGCGCTTTACTGAGCTTGTTAGTTTCAGATGCCCCTTTCCACTCTGGTGAGACTAAAGACTCCTCCGGTCAGGCTCAATGAGTTAGACTCATGAGCAAATCCTTCTCACTTATCTGACTAAGGGCCTGATTACGACCATTATATCCTTTGACACTTGTAAAACGGCGGGCGGGCTATCCCTAAATCTTTATTTGATTCTGCCTTTCAAAAGGCTACGCTTGCTGACACCTCATGCTGACTTTGCTCATGAATATTCCCAATTTTGTGTAGGTTAGCATATGAGGTCATCTTCCCTTCAAGAGAAACTCAATGGGCTCTATTTTGCTCTATGACGATTCTTAGTATTTTGCCTTGTATTTGCTAAATTTGGAATTTGTTCATATTATATAATAATGGAAACATTCATCTGCTCGCCATTTAAGCTCTAATGGTTGAAGTTTGTAACTTTGCTAATCTGGTAATAGAACATTCATGGTTTGTAAATTCAAAATTAACCCTCAGTCTGGGACTAAAGGTCCATCCTCTTGAGTACAGCTTGTACTTGAGTTTGCACTAACAATCTGAACTGTGGAAGTCCCACCCTGCTGCAACACTACTTAGGATTTGATCTCAAGCCGCCCCAGGCTTTGCTGTTCCACAGACAAAGGCAGCCTAGATACATGTGGCAATGCAGATGCGAAGTGGTATAATACAAAATGTTGCCTCCCACGCTGAATGTGATGGGGCCCCCTGGAGACTCCTATTTCTCACTGGTATCCATCAGCGTTATACTGAATGTGTCCCTGGGGAATGTCCCTCCACTGCCCCCGCAGGGGCTGCAGCACATTATAAAAATTCTAGGATTAAAACGACATGGCATATGTAGGGACAGGACTAGTGCTTTAGGGTCGAGTTAAGATCCAGCGTATATGTTTACGTTGTAATTTCCTTCATTTATATATTTTAATAGAGGAATCATATTTTTGTCTTAAACAGTTTTTCCCACAAAACATTTTTTTTATGTACTGAAGTTTGCTGAAAACACACACCACATCCATTCCCCTTGCTATCAGTAATTACTTAGTTATGTTTGTGAAGGTTCTCCAGACAACATTCGCATTTTATTGTTATTATTATGTTTAACTAATACTACCACAGTATGCTTCTATTATTGCATTTTTGTATCTGGAAAGTATATCATTATTATTATTCAATAAACATTATTGTGATTATTGTTATTATTATTATTATTATTATTATTATTGTTATTATTATGTGTATTTTCCTCTTCTTAGGGTGGTATAATTTCATCTATTTGTCAATATCTTACTATTACTGTTTTTGAAACTACTGTTAGTATAATGTGACGATGAGGATGCCGATAGTGGCAAGGAATGACTATTATCATTATTTCTAATAGTAATAGTAATATTAGAAAGCTATTTTAGACATATACGCAAATGTGTAAGTACTTGAGGCATTAGAGTGATTTCCATTTGGCTATTTTAAAGTGAACTTTTTGTTGTGCTTTAGGTTTGGTAGAGTGATGGTAGCTGTGTTATACTTTGTAGAATTTGTTGGACTGGCTGCTAACTGCAGGTATAACAAAGACCCCATCTCCGCCACTTAAAGTTCACCTCCTCAAACGCAGTATCTCGGACCTGAGACTTACACTCAACGTTACCATTAGAGCTCAGAGTGACCCTTATCACACTGCCCTCTCCCAGGGAGTGTGTCTCCATTTTCAGCTTAGAGTCTGGCTTGGTGGGCACTCAAAATGCAGAAAAAGTGTGCTTTTGAACCCGTTGTATTCTGATCGTTAATACCCATGTGCTGTTCATGTGCAGTCACATAAGATTATGCACGGATTCATTTTTTTAAATATAATTACACATTAAATTTACTGTGTATGCGCGAGAGTGAATATAACTAGTGAAGTGTTGAACTTCATGCTAAGTGAGCAAAACTAAGCAAAGTTATTGGCACCTCTAAATCTTTAGTTTGAGATTAAGATCACCGTGGCATCTGAAATGTGAAGCGGTGGCTCCATACTATCTAATAATTACAATCATTATGATTTACGGTCAGTGTTCTGTTCCCTTATATGAAACGTACCACTTTAAAAAATGTAAACCGAGTTGTTTTCTACTAAAAAACAATGTTTCCTTTTTTTCTTTTCTCATCCATCTATTCATCCATTCAGGGCGCTGGAGTGATGTCAGTGTACCTCTTTACTAAGCGATATGCTGAGGAGGAGATGTATCGTCCGCACCCGGCATTTTACAGACCGCGGCTAAGTGACTGCTCCGACTACTCTGGTCAGTTCCTCCACCCTGAGGTCTGGCACCGTGGTCGCAGCCCCTCAGATATCTCCAGTGATGTGTCCATCCAGATGACCCAGAACTATCCACCAGCTATCAAGTATCCAGATCACATACACATGTCCACTTCTCCCTGCTAAGCGCAAGCTAATCAGACAGCAAGCTGGAGGATTGAAAACCAAGGCTAGACAACTGCGCTAATGACTGTTCCATTAAAAGTCTAGAACCACCTAGGCAGGTTCCTGGAGCTAATGCACAAAGAACTCACAGCCCAACATTTGGAATGCTTCAGCACTCTTCTGATTCTCTGCCTCCAACTTCATCATCTTTATGTTCCTCTGCCTGCCTCATTTTTTGGTGCTGGTTTTCCTCTGCTCACTCACTCTTTCGTTTGTTTTCTGTTGATTGTGTCTCTGAAGACTACTGATGTCTACTCTAAATATGAATTGTCTTTCCTGCTTCCTGTGATCTTCTGTACATTCAAAATCACACCTACCTTGTTTGATTCACTTCTGACCTCCTGGTTGATCCAATAGTCTATTAGCATGTTCACTGTCATTTTATTTCTCCCCTGCCCTCCAGGATTCTCCGAAACCCTCCTAGTGCCTCTTTTACATTCCTGACCTCTCGTTCTCCTCTTGGTCTCACTGTCCTGGTTTCAACTCCACTCTGTTTGTGTCTTCTTTACTCTCCTACTCCCCCCTGTCCTCCCAGGTCTCTTTCATGCATCATTGCTCTCTAACTCGTTCTCTCTTGTGTTCACTCTCTTATTGTTACACTGCTATTGTTACACTGTCACATCCCTTACTATCTCACTTCTCTTTGCATTTTATGGATCGTATCCTCTTGTGCTGGTGACTGCACTTGCTTTCAGAAGCTAAGGCGTAACATATCATGCCAGATGCCCGATCTATGAGTGTGGGAAAGCACCTCCTCCAGTGTTGTGCACATACTGCGTTTTCTTCTTTTTTTTCCTGTAGAAGAAGTGGAGACATTTTTTTCACCCACAGAATTTATGCTTCCTTTAATTGAAAAGGAAAATTAATCCACACACATCTCATAGGCTTGAGTTTGAAACTGGAATGTCATGTTCAACAAAAAAGTCAATTGCCAACATGCTAATGATGGAGTGCTTCTCAGAAGATCAAGCCAAGAAGTCATGCATTCTGAACAACAAAATATCCTTAATTGCCTTTCCAATCTTTCCTTTCTACACTGGAACTTAATTGGCTTAAAAATATATTGGGGATTCCCAGACAGACCAGTGTCTCAGTAAGATCAGTTGCCATTCAGAAGTGTGAACCACAGATCATGCAATGCTTGGCATACAGCTGAGTGTGCCTCAGCCCTGCTGGTCTTCCAAACTTATTGAATCATTGCAGAAACTTCAGATTTCGAAGCAAAACCAGTCTGCATAGGTATTCATTTTCAATATTATTCAAACTAATAAGGCCATCTTAAGGACTGCCCTGACACAGAGAGAATAAGAGAGAACACGTAAGGCCATATTGTGGACACCCAGCTGAGTGTAGATCTGTGAAAGTGGTGCCACATTGCAATACACATGTAACTCCTTGTCATGAATCAAAGAGCTGAAATACTAAAAATTCTAGGAAAATTGATATTCTCCTATTCGTTCTTCTTAACTCACTGTACAAATCCATTGTAATGTGCAACTAAGGGTTTCCTGGTCAAGAAGAGCAGGTTCCCCACATGTAGTAGCTCTGTAACATTGCACCCTTTTAAGTAAATACTAATCAAGCGAGAGACTGGAAGGTTTATGGAAGGCAGTTCCACAATCCTACAACCTGATTCACTAGAAACCCTGGTTGCACTTGGTTGTGTGATGGAAAACACCAGGGTTTATTGTTACAATGAGCTCTGTAGCATTTAGTCTGATGTGTCTGAGCCTATGCTCACGTATTCATAGCTGACTCTAGTCTGTAGTAGATGTATTCAGATATGAAATACTAAGGTGAACTGGAGGATAGTCCCTCAATGATTATGTTTCTGAATAATCATTGGCCAAATTCTTCATAAATTAGAACACACAAAAACATCACGCAATGATGACTAATACAGCCTCAACATACTAATCAAAGATGCAAACTAGTACCTCTCTATTTCTCCATAGAAAACATTAATCCCAATTGGTGCCATTGCTTCCTAATTTTGCAAATTAAACGTGGTGATATTTTCACTTAGACCCAAGCACAGAAAATATTGATCCCAATACATGCACTCACATGACACCCATTGGTGGCCTTGTGTGATGAAAATAGAGATGTCTATAAGTGGTTGATGAGGATGGGTTGCTCTGTTGATGTTGGGGGGCTACCTAAAGACAAAGAAGACAATGCTAGAAAGTGCATTGTCCCACTGATGTTGCAATAGATAACCCTAATATCATCTAATAGGCTACCATCTTTTCACCTTTAAAAGGATCCAGTAGAAATCCAGAGCCTGAACTCCCTGAGAGAGGTGGAGGTCTGATGAATAACTTGTATGTCTCGAAGGACAGCTAAGTAGTCCATTTGTATTTTGAACTGTTCTCCTGGGGCAACAGAAATTAATTCTGGTGTCATGCTCTTCTACACAGTACCCAGTGCAGAATACCAACCTGCAATATTATCAAGTGTAGATATTAATTACCACTATATAGTCAAGGTGCATATACCTACACAAATATAGATGGCGTATTCATAAATCAACCTCTACATACCTTGAAGACGCATATGTCTTCAAGCTATGCACATGTGGAGTTCTGAATGTACCTTCAAGATATAAAGAGGTGAAATTGGAAATAGTTAAGCTTCCCCTAAGTATAACTTAGCAATACTGTTGCAGATTGATATTGTGTTACTCAATATTGTGACATACAATCAGTGCCAGGGCACCATCTCTCCAGTCCTCTTCCAGTGGTATGTCTTGTAATTGTATGCTTGTTCAGCATCCTAACCAATCACACCAATAGTACCAGACCCTTTATGACCCAAGCATCAGAAACTCTCGGCACAGAAAGCATAACAAACATCTTGACCACAATCCTAAAAAAGCCCCACCATACAATTATATCAGAAAGAACATTTCTGATTTCCATCTGGTGATCCCATGAATAGTTTGGCTGGTGTGCTGACGATGCTAAGATTTAGGCACAAATCGACCACTCACAAGCACGTTTGAAGGTTGGATTCCTTAGGCTGTAAGTTGTGGAATGGTTCATGTGACGAGGAACATTTCAGTGTTAATTCTGGGCACTTGTGAATATTAGTTCCACTTGGATTTGTAACACCTACATTCTTTTAATACTACCATGCCTTAGATAACTGCTCATGCCATGCCACACTCTTAACTCTGATTTCTCCCAGTATTGAGTAAGTGTTGAGGCCTTATTGGTCACACCTGCAAAATGTCAGCATTTCATTAAAATCTACTTCCTCCCCCATACATAGGCACAATTCCTATTCACCTTCCTCTATGCTCAATCTCTAACATTCCTCATAACTGACGATAAACAATGGAGAAATATCTTCAGCTGTATTTTTGGCCATGAAGGTCAATGAGATATGCCCTTGAATTTTCATGAAGAACTAGCATGACAACTGATTTAATTCCAGAGACATGACCTTCCAAAATATTCCTAGACCATGTCAAATGTAGCAAGAACAGGTGTGTTTTCATAGAAATATCAAGTTAGCTCTAGATGTTTTTCTTTTAGTTTTTACCTGTTTCTCAACATTTCTGTTGGTACTTACAGCAAATGTCAGCCTTTCTATCTATATAAGGTATATCGAGCTGCTTCCACTAAAGCTGAAAAGGAGAGGTACAGAGGATACCTCATTGCCTGTGGCATTAACAAAATGATGAAAGCTTTCTCCTTCAAAAGGCCTAAAGTGACTTTCCAAAATTGGCATGCAAGCCAAGAAAAAGACAGTGTTACACTATTTTCTGATTGCATCCTGGCGTGACCATCTGAAAGAGACTCTGCGGATTTATGTTAGGTGTAGTTGTATTGTCTTTTGGAAAAGAAGCTGAAATCTTAATATTTCTAGGCTACTTTTTAAAACCTGAAACGCTCCTGTTATCTTGAATACTGGCAAGTTAAATCTTGGTCCATGCTTGTGTTTTTCTGAAAGGGTATGAGGACTGCTGCTAAAAGACTGATCTCCCAAAGATCATGAAAGTGCATGACCAGGTGAAGAAAGACTTCATTTATTTTTGTGGCATGCTATGTGCCAGTAACGTGAGAAACCTTGATCCACAAAGTACTCTACATTTAGTCACTTCATGAAGAATCACCGTTCAGTGCTATTGGATGTTTCAAGACAGAGCTGTACGGGTAGGGCTTTCTACCTCAAACAGCACCATTAATCATAGTAATTTTGGTGGACTACATTCAGATTGCAAGTACCAGAAGCACAGTACAGAGTGTTGAAAGGAAGATTGAAGTCAAAAGAATAATTTGTCTGGCATGAATATCCATAACCTCCAAAACGTTGAAACAACAAATGAATAGCTCCAAAAGGGAACAAGCAACATAAATGCCTTGGAACAACCAATAAGAGTGGAGAAGTTGTTTACTTTAGAAATGGCATGTCAAATAAGAAGTTGAGGGTTCATGAACTGCTGACCCATTACCCTTTAAGCATGTTAAACATACACACAAACATTTACCCAACCACATGGCATGTCTTGAACCAGCTCCATATTTTTGAATGCCTTTTGCACCGATATCCATATTTGTGAATCCATCATGATGTTATCACACCTCATCAACAGCAGACTGAGCCTTCAGGACCAGTGAGCCGAAGTCAATCATGGAGCCTCTCCTCAGGCAGCTGAACTCTTTCATGTCCTCTCTCTGGTGCTCATCAGTTGCTGGGGATTCCAAAGTTCTGGGGAGCTCAGTACTAACAATATGGGAACCTAAAACATTTTGTTACCATCATATGAGACAGGGCGAAGTCAAAGCATCAAGAAGCAGACAAGTTCTATGTTCTTCTTAAAAGTGCCAAAGACAGCACTCTAGTTTGATCAACACCCAGATTTCTCATCCCCTAAGTTTCTCGTACACCTCCCTCAGGTGTGGTTTCCAGAACCTGATCAGAGCACTGTTTGCTTGGGTAATCACTGTATGCTGCAGCCCACCACAGAGCAAAATCATCTTTCTACCCAATGAAAGAACATTGATGAATGCCAATGGTCGGAGTGGGTTCTGTTTCCTAATTTCATGGGTCTGACAGCCAAAAGCATTTAGAGGAACAAGAAGGGACCTTGGAGAAGCAAGTACCTCCATTCATAGATGGAAAATGTCCAATACATTATGACTGATCAAAAAGCACAACTAACACCCTTTTTCTTTAGAAGAAGAGGTAGAATCAAGTCTTAGAATTCATAGTATTAGGTCATAGAGACCTGTAGCACCTTAAGTGGATTGCCATGCTGCATACATGATAGGAACTGCTAACAGACCTGAATTTAATCGCCCAAGAAGACAATTATTTTATTTATATAGTAATAATATTAAATATACTAATGATGCAGGAATGTTTGTAGATGCACACTGGGCTGAGAGTCCAGATGGGGTATATATAGGACTGTGATAGATAGTTTGAGACAGGTGTTTACTTGAGTTGGCTGGTGTCAGCTAGGTACATGAGAATGTTCAGTTCAGTAAAGACGCGTAAAGATTGTGAAATTGTTGGGGTGGGAGGAGGGTATGCTTGCCTCAAATATACAGAACTGTAAAATATTAGCAATATTAAGCCAGCAATTGGCCTGTCCCAGTTTTTACAGTAAGTATAGATGTGGCACACAACATTATAAAGTATTCTGGAATGTAATCCATTAAGACCAGTTGAGAAGCTTGCTTGAGGTTCACTGGAATCAACGTAGAAGGAAAATGAAAAAAAAATATACAAAGAATCCCATTGTTTTAAGATATTGCTGACTGTTTCAGAATGGTGCAACAGAGTGCGGAGTGAGGGGTGCTGGTAGCTGAAGAAGATCCCTGACAAAGAGTAAAGGAGAGTGGGGCCAGACAAATTAAAAATAGCCCTTTCAACACTACCAGGCATACATTCAACTCCATCTGTAAATGTCAGAAACCCTCTCACTCTCTAACTGGTGGCATATTTCCATCTTTATTTTTTTGTGAATGAATGGACCTGTTAATGGAGGGATCCACTTTGCCAAACGTCAACAGAAAGTGTTTTGCATAGGCTTCACTCAATTAACCTGTCATACTTCATGAATTAGAGCATTACTAGTAATCCTACCACCTATTGCAATCTGAGTTAAAGAATCCAAATTGACATGAGGATGAGACACTGGAATGGAAAGGTCTAGTGGAATGGCCAACTCCAGCAAGTTGATGTCCTTCCTGCTGTCATATAAAAATAGGAAGAAATGTGTTCCTATCTCTGAATGTTTAATGTTTGCACTGCAATAGAAGGAATGGAAATGGTCTCTTACAGTGGAGGGAAGATTTCTAAGGCAGTTGCTCCTAACTCTTTCTGAGTAGGCACAAGGTATGGCAAATTTCGTGGTGTAGCTTCCACTGTGCCAGGTTGTCAGATGCATCCTCCCTCTAAATGAGTGCAAGCCCAGTACACTGGGATAATGCTAAGGGTCTTGCTCTTCCAAGGCCTAGTGGTCTTTCAGAAACACCGACCTAGTGAGAAAGCATCCAATTTCCTGATAGATTAGTTCCCCTCTGATTGAACAGATAAAACAAAGACTTAAAACGACTTCTCACTTTGGAGATAAAGCCGTTCACAAACGGGAGCTGATCAGAAGCTGATCAGAATCTATGCAGACTATGCATATTGCAGTCATCTTAAACTTTGTGATTTGAGGCACAGTGGTGTTTCCTGGCTCTTTCACCTTGGATAATTTGCAGTAATGTCTAAGGTGAAGAGAGTGTTTCCCTTTCCACGCACACCACGAAAAGACATTTGTTTTGGTCAACTCCTTACCATTAGGAAATATTTGTATATTTTAAGGGAGAACTGCAGTGGGATTTTTAAATGTGCCTAATGGAATTTACAAATATGCTACATATGATTGTTACTGCTCCACCAACTGAAGACTGACAAGACAACGTATAAAATATGTAAAACTGAGCTGGATTACATACCTTAATTTGCCATGCTAAGCAATACACATATAAAGCAAAGGCCTGAAAAGTGGTACATATGTATCTTCTTATTCAGGTGACAATATGTCCTGTTGTTTAGCCGTGACAGCAAAGCAGTTGTACCGGTACTCCAGAGGTAAAACAACACCACAGTCGAAAGGTTTTTGGGCTGCCATTTCTGTTGGCTGAATTTGCACAATTTATGACCTAGTACAATAGAGATCCCGCACTTATTTTCACTGTGATAAATGCACTTAAAAGAGTTATTTAAAGGCGTACGAGCGAGACATCTGCATGCAACAGTAATATTTAGAACACATAAAGGGCGACTATGTTGCTGTTTTGATGCTATCAAAGAATTCTGGGGACATGATTATGGCAAATACTTTGTTTTATTGCCTGCCAATAGCGAATTGTCTAAAAATTCCTAAACTTATTCACCTGTTTTAGACTTTTTGAAAAGCCATTTGCTAAAATTTGGATACATTATTTTTGGGGAGCGGATTATTTTTCACATTGGAAATGTGTTTTTGTAGCATTCTGATTCTTGTCAGTACACTAGGCAGTGTGTTTATTTGTGGCAAATTTATTTTTTTCTTTTCCAGTTGTAATTCATTGTTGAAATGGCGAGTTCGTTTTTCTTTTTTTTTTCTGATTCATTACCGACATTTTCTCTGGTAATTTTGTTTAGCCAGAAATGGGATAAATGTGTTGACTTGCATATTTTGGTCAGAAATTCACTGAAACAAATTGTATTTAAATTTAACTTGCCTAGCAAACCACAGAACAGAAGGTTTCCGGCGATCACTAAATGCTATTATGAAAACAGGAGACATATTTACTTGCGTATTCTCTCGCTTTCTCCCTTTGAAAACTTTATTTATTGCCTAGACAATGTAGTGAGACTGTTGGATATCCACCCATGCACTTTAGACCAAGGAAGTTCAAATATGCATATTGTGCTAAAGGATTAATGAAAGGATTATGAAGTGTTAGAAATCTATTAGGTCCAGGTACTTGGGGCCTCATTTACTAGGCCCTAGCGGCACACTGCATCACTGGAGCATCATTTTTTTTTACGCTCCAGTAGCACATTGTGCCAGGCCATATTTACAAGGCCACGCAAAGCCACCCTTATGGCTTTTTATGGCCTTGTAAATATTCACGCATAACACTGCGTGAAAGGGGAGTTCCATGGGTGTTGCTTGGGGTGTTCATACACAAGACCCATGGAAACTAAAGGAATTTGACGCATTCTCAGGTTTACAAGTCTGGGAATGTGTCAGATTCCTAAGCCACCTCAGGGGTTGTGTAAGAGTGATGCAATGGGGAGAAATTTCCTCTTATGATTGTTTTTGTGCAGGGAGGTCTCCCTTTCTGCACAAAAACAATCATCCCCACTACGCAGGCATCCTTGAACCATGGTGCATGGGTGCCTGCATTGGCACATGGTAACCCATTGTGCACCATGGCAGGGGGAGAGGACAGAAATGCGCCATATCTTGTAGACACTGCACATTTCTGCCCTTTCCAGGTGGTGCAAAGCGGCACAGCAAGGCACTTGATGCACCGCCCTACGCCACAGGCCTTGTAGATGAGGCTCTTGGTCTGCAAAGTAATAGATAATTAGCACAGAATGAATTTATCTGAAATTGATTCCGAGAGGTAATGGTTGACAAATATCATATTTGACCATGCCACTACGACTCAATCATATTTTGGTTGTTGATCGCTAATAATTGAGTACTATATAGTAAATTCAAAGGTTGATCACCAAACTCTTGAGATGTTTTTGCAGGTTATGAGAACAATTTTCTCAATTTGCTTATTACATGTTACAGATGACAGTGTGTCTTCTGCTGTAGATCTGCTCTCAAATTAGGTACAGGAATTGTGTTATGTACATATCACAAAATATCTGGCCTTCGGAATCAGTAAATTATTTCGAAAATTTCTAGAGATGAGAATTGTTCAAAGGAAGTTTAAATCACAAGCCTACCTGCCCACCTGAGACATTTAATAATCCTCAGGGATACTCGGTTCTGGAGTGCCTTATGGCTGTCATTTTATGGTTGAATGAAAATTTTGCTGGAATTTGAATTAGAAAAATTAAAGAGAAAATGAATGGGGCTGGCATATCAACAGAGATTTTTCCTTTTGGGCTTGCAGCTATGAAAGGCCAGTAAAGACACAACTTGTCATGTAAACGTCAGGCACATCTAGGATTTTGCTAAATCTGTCACAACCTTAAAAGCCTTTCACAGGAATTCACTTGTTAGAAGAGCTCGTGATTTTTAGGTTAGCCAACCCACCTTTAAAAACATGTGACATCTTAATACAGTCTTGTAAAGTTTGTAAAGGTTTGCAATTTGTGTGTTAGAGAAAACATTTTCAAGGATCTTGTGAAATAGGGTTCTTCTCTGATGGGCAGTGACATCATATGGTGGTTTGTCCTGACATCTGCTTCCTTTAAAAAGACTGTGACATGAAATACCCATTGTTTGAGGTTTTAATTTAGATTGTTGACTTCCCACAAGCCCCTTTGCCTGCTAGGTGTCAACATTTGAAAAGTTACTCTTTTATTTAGTGAGTGATAGCCAATATCCTCTTATTTGCAGCTGGTAATTTTACCTTCGTGTACTGCATTTTGTGAAATTTGGTACTACTGAGCAATAGACCGTGGAATCTGAACCCTGACAAACGGAGCTCAACTGATAAAATTGCCATTCTGTCTAGAAGTCTACCATAATATCTTACAGTGCCCCCTATATGAAGTCAACCACCAACACTGGTGTATAAGGAAAGGTGCCCAAACGCCCTGAATACTTAGTAGGATATATGCAGTTTCCTTACCACTAAGATCAACAGGAATGTCCTTTGTTGCTCTATGAGGAGAATCATATGTACCTTTGCCTTTTCATTTCATTCTCGTCATTTCACAGACCACAGTTCTGTAAATCATCTTGCCCCGACGACAACAGGAAATTCCCTTGCTACTGAGTCAAAGAATGACTCCCACGAATGACATAGAAATCTCGATCTTTGTATTTTCACTCTCCTCCCTCAGGATACATCTCTGCCTATTTCATGCCTCTTTCTTTGGCTTCAGATACGGATTCTATATAAAATCAATTAAATATAATTTGAGAGTTCTCCTAATATCAGAGACTATTGTGCTTTACCTTGGCTCTCTCCTCTGGCAGCTGAGCCATCAGAATCCCCCATTCTACTTGAACTACAAACTAGGCAAACATTACTCACATCCTCAAGTGCTGCTTTGAGTGATCTGTGAATGCCCATATAGATGGGCCAACCTACTGAACGAGCCCTGATTCAGCCCAGGAACGCAGGGTAATGGGGAGGGGCAGTGGGTAGGAAATCCTACTGAATTCATATGGGCTTTCTGTTAGTTTAATTATAGGACAAGAAATAATAAAATACTGTATTATATTAGTCATTAAAATGATCTTATGAAGAGACAAAGCATCCAGCAAATATTGTTTTTTCTGGATTAGTTTAATCGCCTCTCTTATTTACTCTGTACTATATGTAAATAAAAAATAAATATCTTCAATAAACTTTATTTCAAAGAAGCCTGCTCTTCCTGTTTTGGAGACATTTTGAGTTTACCTTTTTATTCAAGCTATGTACAGGTTTATGGTAAGGGATGCAAATCCTGATGGGGCAATACATATGGCAAACACACTTCTCTATCATACCTTTCCATGTGCAAGACCATAGCATACATTTACTATGGTGATTGTCTCTTGTGCAGCAAGCCATAAATGAGATTGATTTCCGTCAGAAAATGCAGGCAGAGCTCATAAGAAATACCGTTTTTGTGCAGAAAACCATAAATGAAAACAGAGTATGTTACTAATATCTTGACTCCAACACAGAACAATACAAGAAGGCATCCTCCTCCATTTCGCCCTACTGAGAAATGGCTTTACACTTAACAATACTGCTTAGAATTCTGTGCCACCTACATACCGGAAACTGATGGGTACAATGCACATCATTCTCTCAAATGCCTAGTGTCTATCTTTGGATGGCTCTCTATCTCAGTCAGAACTTCTATGCTGGTGTTACCCAAAATCATATCAACATGAGCGAGGTTAAGTATATCAGTTACCTATAATCAAATAAGAAGCAACATTCTGCATACACTGAACATCATGACTAGGTTTAACCTTTAAAAGACCAGGACAACGAATATTGTTATATTGCATCTATCAGCATCTTACATCCTTAGATTGAGCCCCTGACAGTGTCCTCATGTTCTGAGGTCTGAGATGGGTTTCATTTAGCTGATCACGTTTTAGGCAGCTAAACAAAGTTTAATAGGTAGTCTGACTGGCAATGAAAACATAAAGATAAAGGGCCTAATTTACAAGGCCTGTGGCCCAGGGCAGTGCAGAAAGTGCCTTTCGGCGCCACCCTGCACCACCGGTAAAGGGCAGAAATAAGCTGTATCTACATTCTTCATTAGTAAGAATGAGCACCTATTTTTTTTACACAAAAGAACCAGTACACCTAAAAGTTATACATTGCTTAAAATACATCAAAATTCAACAACTCCACCAAGAAGACCAATCATCTCCAGGTGCGATTCTAATTTGGAGCCCATCGGACGATATATTGATTTTCTTCATCTAGGACTTTGTGCCTACTACACAATGTTATGTTAGGGACACATGCACTTGATAAACCAAACTGAAAACATGACTTTTGATTGTACTACATGCCTTATCTGGACATTGGACACAGAATCCCTATTATGAGTATCCCTCAGGCAGAGGGGATAGAGGTAATTCGTCAAACCCTTGAGAAGAGTACACAGCCTCACACAGTTCCTACTGATATCATTCTTGAGCTTCTGCATTTGACCCTCACAAGCAATGTCTTCCAATTCAATGGCCTTTTCTACCAGCAGATCATAGGCAACATCTATGGGCGCAGTTTATGCCCCTAGCTTTGCTTACTGTTCATGGAAAAATTTGGAGACTGCTACCATTCTGGCAGACACTCATACATTTCACAATATAGTAACCTGGAAGAGATATATTGACAACATTTTCCTTATCTGGAGAGGGAGTACTGCTGCACTCTCCCCATTTGTGGCCTGGCTTAACAGTAATTGTCAAGGCCTCAAATTCACTTTTTAATACAGCAGAGAGGAGATCCCTTTCCTAGACTTAATGATGAACACACAATGGTACATTATACACAACACTATACCTGAGGCTGACAGAAAGGAACCCTCTTCTAGCCTACTCCAGTCTCCATCCTAGGACACTTTGTGACTCCCTTCCATACTCCCAATTTCTCAGGATTAGAAGAAACTGTTTTTTCAAACAAGATTTCGTCAGGGAAGCAGAAACGCTAAAAACTAAGGTCCATATTTATACTTTTTGACGGAATACTGTGTTCACGCAGTTTTGCATCAAACAGTATAGTGCCGGTTTGCATTCCATTCCAGGACGCCAGCCGGGTTCCAAATTTATGGAATGGCGCAATCCGGCACAAAGGGTGGGCTAGTGTAAAAAAACAAATGACGTTAACCGAGTGGGGGTGGCAGTACGGGATAAGGGGGTTTTGCAAAAAAAAAAATACGATAGGCTGGTTAGAGGCAAAAAAAATGCCTCTAACCAGACTAGCATCATTTTCTGATGCAAAACCATCCATACCACATGACTCCTGTCTTACGAAAGACAGGAGTCATGCCCACCATCCCAATGGCCAGAACAGGGGACAAGGGCCCCCTGGGCATGGCCATTGCACCCTGTGACATGCAGGGGGCCCCAAGTTGGGCTCCCAATGGCACTTTATAAAATCACTTACCTATACTTACCTCACTTACCTGGGATGGGGTCCCCCCATCCTCCAGTGTCCCTCTGGTGTGGGTGGCAGTGTTCCTGGGGCTTGAGGAGGGTACCTGTGGACCCATTCCATGGTATTCAATCATGGAAATGGGTCCACAGGTCCCCTAACGCCTGGTCTGACCCAACGTTAAATAATGATGCAGAGCAGGCTTTGCATCGTTATTTAGCCCCTCTTACCACCGGTGCGTCATTTTAGCATGGGGGATAAATATGGGGCTACGGGGTTAGCACCATTTTGTAGATGGGAACACCTACCTTGCATCTCATTGACGCAAGGTAGGTTCACGAATCTGAAAAATGGTGCAAACGCCAATAGTTTAACGTTAGATGGGCCTAACGTCAAAATATAAATATGGAGTTAGTTTTGCGCCGGATTTGCATAAAAAAAGGATGCAAATTCGTCGCATAGGGAGTATAAATATGCCCTAAAATTGCTAGCTAGAGGGTATGCAAACTGATTACTAGATCCATTAGGAGATCATAGTATAACCCAAGGGAGTCATTATTGATCCATAGAGTAAGAGACGATTCAGGCAAGATGGTGTGTGTGACTACATTTTCATCCATTTGTAACCAAGTTAAAAAAGCCATTTTACACTACTGGAATAATCTTAATGCAGGTGATTTAACCATCGAACATCCCATTTTTGGATTCCGCAAAAATAAGAACATCAAAAACCATCTAGTGAGAGCATGTCTACCCTATTCCAGCACAACTCACACTTTACATGAGATGTGGGGTATGACCCCTTTGTTGGGCCACAGAAAATGCAGTAATTGAAGTGTGTGTGTGAGTTCACAATTGAGACAAAGGAATTTGCATATAAAAATGTAAAACGATTCTTCCACACTTCACCAATTGTAACACTGCAAATGTAATCTACTCGGTTTTCTGCCCCTCTGTCCTTGTTTAAGTGGGCAAACAACACAGAAAGTGAGAATTAGAATATACCACCAGAGAAGTCAACTGGGATGCAAAGTGGCACACGCACCTTTGGTGAAACATTTCAAAACATTGAGCCACAGCATAAATGACTTTCAAAGGCAGGAAATTTATATTGTAAACATGCCAGAACATGGAGGTGACCTCGCAGCAATTCTTAACAAAGAGTAAATGAAGAGCATCTGTAAAACATACAGCCTCCACAGTGGCCTCAACCAACTCGAGGATTGGACTTCTCTCATATGAATTTCCTGTAAGACTGATACATTATATCTGCAATGCTGTGTACCTCTCTATGGGCCAGATGTATCAATGATCTGTTTTGCATTTCTTAAATAGCGAATTTTAATAAATAGCTATTTAAGAAATGCAAAATGGGATGTACGAAATTTGCGATTCGGTAATAGCGATTTCTTAAAATTCGCAATTGCTATTACCGAATCGCAATTAGAGAATGCGTCTCCATAGGCCCATAGGTGCGAATGGTTTTGCATTTCCCAATTAGCAAATTCCAGTTAGGAATTCGCAAATTAGGTAATGCAAACCCCAGGGTGATGGGGCCAAAGGCCCCCTCTGATGAACCCCAAAAAAATATTTGTGGACATGTGAAGCACACACATGCCCCAGGCGCATGTGTGCGCTACATGTCATTTTTAAAAATGCATTTGTAAAATTTGCACATGCTTACCACCAAATTGGATTTGGAGGTTATTGCATTTCCTAAATGCCCAATTCGCACTTAGGAAATGCTTGATACATGTGCTTTGTAAATCGCAAATAGGAATTCCCTATTTGTGATTTCCTATTGATTCTCTAAATGGGGTCGCAATTTTAAGGAATCGCTATTTTAGCGATTCCTTAAAATTGCACAGCGAATGCCTTTCATACATCTTAAAAGGCATTTTTGCATTCGCAAACGAATGAATTTTTCAATTCGCATCGTTTTGTAAATGCAAACTTGCTTGATACATCTAGCCCTTAGTCTTGAAAAGAGATCTAATTTTGGTTAACATTTAACACTTTAGGGAATTATATACTGTTTACTCGTATGCATGTCTCAGTGCGAGCACTTTCCCCAGCTAGTTATGCTGTGTACATGTAAAATCTCTACTAGTTTAACTAAGCACCGGTGGTACATGGACTACTAGGCTTGTGGTTCTTTACTTGCAAGACCCATGTAAATACTAGAAAATGTCATTTTTTGCAAATTAGAAAACAGTTTTTAGCATATTTTACTTCTGTCCAACTAATCTGGTCATGCACCAGTGATACATGACATATTAAACTAACCTGCAAGATCCATGTGAATATTAGGAAATTTCCCTTTTTTTGCATATTATATTTCTGTTCAATTTAACTGTTAGTAGTTATCTTTTGCATACTGCGTTTCTGTTTAATATAATTTTTTCTACATTACTAAACTGATAACAGATTTTCTGTCAATTGGTCTGTTTTGGAAATTGTATTCTTTACATCCTCTTCACTTATTATACCTTTCACTTCATCACCAGCTGCCTCCAGTATGGCCACTGCTTAACTATAATATGCTAGCAACTTAGGGCCTGATTTATAGTTTTTTAGTGCCACATTTGTGTAATTTTTTTTACACAAAAGCAGCGCAAACTTACAAAATTAAATTATATTTTGTAAATTTGCACCGCTTTTGCATAAAAAAATGACACAAATGCAGCGCTAAAAAAGTATTAATCAGGCCCTGATTATCTTTCGTCCCTCTTCTATTTTTATTCCCTAATTACTTGTATGCTGTCTTCATATCGGTTTGACTGACTGTTTGATGAGGTCCCTCATGGTGCACCACCGTAAGCTTCTTACCCAATTTTTGCATGCATGGCATCATAGCTTCTATTATACTGACCAGTCAATGTCCTTCCTATTTGCAAACCTTCTGGTATGTTTATTTACAGAGAAGTCCTCTTTTTCCTGCCTGCTATGCTCCCAACACGGCATTAGCTCTGTTCAGTACCCACAAAGTTTTCCTTCGTGTTTGACACTCAGGTTCTTCTGTATTAGGTATATGTAGCACTGAAGTGGTGTCTATAATTCTTTCCCATAGAGCACTGTTTATTACTTCTCCCCTGTTGCTTTGTTTCACAGAGTCTGCATTTAGTTGGCTACAAGTCTCTCAAAATAAAGATTATCCAGGTCATATAATATTCATCTGGTCAGCTGCAGTACTGGGCAATAATGCTTTGCGCTTCCCTCTCTCGAGCATGAAGGTGCAGCAAAACAAACATAAGCAATATTGCAGTGCCGAGCTCCGTCATTTCCAAAATGCAGGAATGCAGAGTATTTTCAAGCATACAGAGCATCCCTGTGTTTACCCCCGTGCCGGTGCTCAATCAGCTGCCTAGCGCCAACGCAGGCACCCTTGCACCATGACTCAAGGATGCTTTGGTATTCATAGTTTGCCGTGTGGGGTCTGTAAATTGATGGCAAAGGTTCTTAAAAGTTGACTAAATAAGCATGCACCACACAAAGCAGAATTACTTCTAGACTTCTGTTCCAAACCAAAGTTAGGGTATCCCATGGTAGTCATTAACAACATGATAATTGGTTAAAGCAAGTGATGGATCAATATTACTTCAGATACCTGTAGAAAAATGTGCCCAAGTATTTAAAAATGATCAAAATCATCTTAGCAGTTAGCTCCTTTGGGCTCTCTGACTTCACTGGAAGTGTTGCACCAAAGCAAAACGCGTTATTCTTCTTCTTGGATCTTTTTTCCAGCAGTAGTTGTGTTTCCTACTTTTGAATAACCTCGTCAAATATTTGGGGCCCTGGAATCATTTGGGTTATTTTTGCCTTTCTTTCTTCCTGCCCATACACTATAGAAAGTGCTGGTTCTGATTTCAGTTAGTTTACGTAATCTTTTTTCATGTGCGCGTGTCATTTGTATAGAAATATAAACGTAAGACACCTCTGCTATAAATCAACATCTCAGTCTATCTGTGCCAGTATGAGGCTGAATGTACAGGATGCACTAGTCATCACAATCGTTTAAACTTGTTTTTGACCCAAAAGAACTTTAGTGGCACTTCTAAGAAAGGAAGAGCTAATACAAAGTTTAAACATTCAATCATATCAAACTAGGGGGCATATTTACAACCCCCTTGTGCCATCTTGAGCCACAGTAGCATCATTTGTTTTACGCTAAGGGGGTATTAAAGAGGCCCCCATCTGCATGCATTGTGCCACTTTGTAACCCCATGCACCCATTATACCTGTGCCAGGCATTATGAATGCAAGTGGGTCGTTCCCACACAGGGAAGACCCCAAAAAATGGCGCAGTGAAATATACAAGATTTTACTGTGCCATTTGTTCCATAATTTTTAACTCCTGCTCAGGGCAGGCATTAAAGTGACACTGCCATTATACCCTATGGCCTTCCCTGACCTTTGATGGATTAGCAGCAACATTTTTTACGCTAGTCCCGGAAAGCACCACAATAGTGTCAAAAAGTTTGACGCTATTGTCCTAACGTGTCACATGGTGCACTGTATAGTAAATACAGTACTACCATGGTGATGTTAGTGGGCCCAGGGTGACTCAAGAAAAGTGGCACATCAGAGCTGTTGCGCCACTTTCTTGTAAATATGCCCCTATGTTCTTTAGATTTCAACAATAAAGAGCAAGGTCAAAGGGCTTTTAAAGTGACAATAATCCATCACCACTGGGGAAGTGATTTAAGTTCAAGAGATGTCCACAGAGTAACATTTTACAAAAGATAAAACACATTCTTGACTTGGTAAAGTTCAGTGTCCACCAGTCTGTCTATTTAGATTGGGAGTGGGACTATTATTTCATATAGCTCTTCAGAGGATGTAATAGCTCCACTCCTAATACTAATGGTTAATATGAATGGTTCGATTTTGTGTGTCTGCCCTTTAAAAAGTCAGTTTTTCCTTGCGGTGTAGATCTAATAATTTCAAATAATTTTTACTATCAAGGTATCAGGAATAATATTATCACTGAGCTAGTAATTCTATAGTTTCACTAGGAACTGCTACACAGTATCGCTAACTGAAAAGCATGATGAAGGAAACTCAAGATGACTATTGGAAGGGAAAATGTGTCACTCCCCGCCAGAGTGGGAGGCTGCACTTGCCATCTTTTTCATGCTTGCCACTTGTCTTTTTTTGGGTGCTGTAGACTTGAAGAAGCCAAAGTTATGGCCAGTTATGGCCAGTTCCGGAGTACTGCAAGATGGGGGAATCTGACTCACTGATTACTGCTTTGTTGTGAGGGACTGGAAAGCTAGTACACCTATTTGTTTGGCTTCTGTCATTATAGTACTGGCAAACCAAAGTGTGAAATGCATTTTAGTTGGCTGGCAGTTTGGGTGAGAACTAGTTAATCAGTTCTGCTCAATCAGTATCTGCTGCACTGGTGCAAGCTATCAACAACATGGCAGCAAATGTGATAGTCCAGGTACTGGCTGATTTGGGTCTTGCCAAAACTCACCCCATACTCAGCCTTAGCACCTCTACCTTAATGCCTGATCAGCCACTTGTGTGCCTGCACCACAGAACCAGTGCTGCTGGAGGTGGGGTGTGAGAGCGCCAAGTCTTTATGTGTTCTTACAAGCCTGTGTAGATCTGTATCTACATAGCCCTGTGTCACTTAATGTCTGTGTGCTTAATTATACTGGTGTTTTCATGACAGTGCATTTGTATGCCTTTGTATCTGTTTTTGTGTGTGTGTTTAGTTTACCTGGGTTTGCTGATTGGTGTGTTTGTGCTTCTGCAGTTGGATGTGCGAGTATAAGTATGCACGTGTGTCCCTCTGCTATATACTTATGTGTGTGACTGAGTAGTTGTTTCTGATTCTGCCTCTTTGGACGTGTGTGTTTAATGCTATGTGTATGCTTCCATGTGTACCTTTTTGTGTGAGACTGAGTTTTTATGTGTCACTGTGACATAGTCCCTGGAGTCTCTTGATAATATAGGGCATATTTATCAAAGAGTTGTGTCACTCTTGCACCACGCAACATGGTGCAAAAGCGACACAACTCAAGTTAGATTTATCAAGTCAGGCAAGGCCAGTTTACCTGGCCTTGCTTGGCTTAATAAATCCAGAGTAACGCAATGCAGCACAAATCACTGAATTGCATTACTCTGCCATGTGAAGGCGTTCCATGGGTACAGCGTTGGTGTGTGCAGTCATCCACCAATACATATTGGAGCATCAACAGATTTACCATTACTGATAGACCTGGGAATGCCTCAAAACCGCACGGCTCCCCAGGTGAGACGTAACACCTGCACAGCCTCTGTACAGCCTCTTTCTATGTCCTCTGTACAGCCTCTTTGTATGCGTGCTTCATTCTATATCCTACTGCAGAAAGCTTTGATCTGTATCAAACGCCTCCCAGTCGCCGAACCTAAATTGAGAAATTAAGTTGATATCAGCAGAAAGGTGGATACTATAAACAGTGTTTATTCTATGGAGAGTGTTTATACCATGCTATTTGTGGACAGTGAAATTCCCATGACAAATACACCACAGAGTAGTGAAAAGTATCTACAACAACAGTGTATGCTCTATGCAACACTTGTCAAAAACAACACTTCACATAAATTAATCAAGGTCTGATTGTGCTAAATACCACACTACCTGCAGCCGTCATACTGTGGTGAAAACTTTACATATAGCCCATCTCCCGAATAGTACAGCTAATAAGCCTGTTTTCTAATGAAAATCGTTCACCTTGTGATTGAAAGCTGAATGTTGGTACAGACATTCGTCTTTGAAATAGTAATCATATAAGAGCAAGACCCCAAGTGGATTTTACCTGTGACATCATGTAATCTCATTGAAATCCAAGATGGTTAACAAATATCAATAAATCATTTTAAATCTTCCGATTTGCATCAAATTTGTCACAAAGAAAAGATAATGTGTACACGTCACTGGATGTCATGCACATGCGCACATTGGATGTAGACTGTGAACTCATAAAAATAAATCCAAAATGGCCGCCAATAAGGACGCCAGGAATAAGTAGCACACACTGGAGCAAAAGTAAACTTATAATTTGCATCATTTGTATCCTTACAACATATACTTTGAGCATGTGGATAATGTTTCCATTGTAATCAAATAATACAAGACTATATTAATCCCTGATAACATTTCTATAATATGAAACAATGATGATTCAAATTTGTATACTGTCTTAATCTTGATGACAGTTTCCACTGCAAAAGCAAAGGTTGTGCACAGGAGCCTCACCTTTGAGAATTTGCATTGATTTCTGCATGTCTTTTGGCACCCACAACAAATAAGTTATTTGCATGCCTTAGATGCCTCTGGAATAGCTGCCCAGTGTGGTACTATTACTCCATCAATCTGCTTCCAGCCCCAATCATTTAAAGTTGTCAGTTCTTAAATGGGCACTAATATCTGCCCCAAACATAGTCCCCTTGGTAGGAAGTTTATTTAACAAGTTGAAGAAGAGTGTCTTCTGTGGGTGGGATGTTTTCAATAGTTCTATTGCCACTTGCAAGCATGAAATGGTGAGCACTGTTTATTTCATGCAATGGACAAGTGAGGATATACTTTAGTGCAAGGAATCTAGCAACATTTCTATAGTGAACAGAACTCGGTCGACCTACCAGGAAAATAAATAATTTGGAGCAAACATCCATGGAACCATCTGATCAAGTACTTGTACATACAAATGAAAGGTAATCCCTCTAATTGAACGAACAAATTCATGAGCATGTATCTTCAGATTCATAGTGAAGCAGAGTAAATTTCTCTTCATCCTTACACGTCACAAGACGCAATATATATATGTGCACTTAGAACTACATACTCTGTGTGTTCTAATGTTATTAATGTAAAGTGCTGCACTTGAACCCCATAATAAGTGCATTCTCTTTAGAGGTAAAAATGTATATATTCTGTGTGCCTTAACCTTACTAAATAAAATGTACTCTTTAGAGATGGAATAAAACCATCCTCACATTTGTGAAATATATTAACATCAGAATTTTGAAGAATCCATGTAAATGTGCACTAATGTTTTCACATTTGAATTTTAACGTAGTTCCTAGTTGCATTTATACTCCTGAAATTACAATTGCATAATATTTACTAAAACTGTGGTATGAATCTAATTTAAACGTATGTACTGACATTCTCCTTTTATTTTGAAGTTTCATGTGCACAAATGACACACATTAAAATGTGCACCATTGGATTATATGTATAAACTTGACCTGGCTAGGCCTTCATTTCTTTCAACATGAAATGCTGTTTTCCTATTTCTTCTTGCATGTCTTTGCAGGAATGTTCCCATGAAATGTTAGTTTAGGAATAGATGAAACTCTGCCTCAGCAATAGAAAGCCTGAGAAAAGGACCTTGATGGAAGAAAATGGAGAAACAGACTGTGAACTGACAGACCCTGTTCAGCAATGCAGCAGGTGTTCAAGGATGGTATAATTCTCAGGACTGCTTTGGGAGAATCCACGTTGTTGCAGCTTACAAAGCGAAAATGGAAAGGACAATGGAGCCCCTTATGTTGTGAATAAGGGGTGTTGTTTAGAAGGAATTGTCTGATATTACCTAGTGCTCACACAGGTTGTTAGCGGATTTCCTTCAGACTTTGAGAGGTACAGACCTCTATTCTTTTCCCTTCATTCTGTCGCCTTTTGAGTGTGGCTTAGGCTGACACTTATTTTTCTGATTCCAAGAAGCCTCTTGACCAAGCTTCTGAAACACTGACACCTTCCTTTTTTTGCATTTCCCTGACTTCTTAAGATTTTTCCCTAGCCTCGAGAATTTTGAAAAATGGAAGTCCTATGCTGGATGACCTTAGATATTACTCATGTTTAGGAGAGAGAATCGAAGACTGTTCATTGAACACCAAATCTTATTCCTAATTTTCTGTTTTGCTTTAACTGAACATTTGGTTTGCTTTATGCTGATGTGCCAAACGTTCTTCAGGAGATTTGGTCATCCTGTTGTAATTTTGTACCTTTACAGCATGTTTTTGAGATTGATTTATATTAACCTGACTGCTAACTTGTAATAAAACTCTCAACCTTGTTCCAGATTCATGGTTCTCATTGTGTAGCCAAATATGTAACCTGTTAATTGGAAATTGTTTGACCAATGCTAACTCCCTACAACTCTTGAGTCGACCCAAAAAGGTCCATCGGATGACATATTTTAAGACAGTGGCCCAATTCTCCATCAATAGCAATTGCCCAAAATCGGAAGTGTTGGTGGTCATTCCATTTCCACTTAATCCAGTTAGGAAACTCCTTTATTTCTTCATAGGATTGTCTAGGTTCAAGACAACTTTGATAAGCCTTTCTCTGATATATGTACAGAACAGCAACAGTAATTTGATGAGCATGACATGTAAAGGTTAGGTGGGAAACCTTCAGTATACCATCAGTGTTTCCCATGGTAGTGATGTCAACTCGTATTAACATACTTGTCCATCCACTGTTGCAAAGCCAGTCTCTCAAGTACTTTAAAAAAGCCATTTAGATATGAAGTCCCTCCATCATCACAACATATTTATCTTCACCCTATAGAGGCAGTACATCCCATTAAATTTGTTTTGCTAGGGCAAAGATAGGTTGGTCCATTGAAATAAAAGGTGTTTGTCTGAATTGAGATAATGAACAGACTCTTTAATGACTTTCATGCATTGCAAGACCATGGATTTAAAATTAGCACTTTCTGTGAACAGTGGCAACAGTGCAATAGTTGACAGTGGTTTATTGATAGGTGGTAGCAATGATGCATAATATACCACCCGAGATATGCTTTCATCAAAATAAATATTTCCACTCTCAATATTGCACATCACTCTTTCAAGCCATTTATATTCATAGGTATTAGCAGCACTAATTATATCACTTTGGAGATCAACTACTACATACAGTAATGGAACATGATACTCTGTATTGTTCATTGAAGCTTGTTCGATATTTGTATATAGTACTGGAAGATTGGAAATCTGTCTGACTTTACCATGTTAGGATTTATTACCACAATACCATCATCAGTTCAATCTAGCTCTCATTCTGGCTGTTGTATGAGTTATTGTTGATCCATGGAAGGAGTCTTTAGCTGTCATGGAACTTGGGTAGTGGTCTATGTTATCAATATTTCCATTGGTGAGTACTTGCAACTTCAGTTTTGGTGGCCACAGTCAGCAGATATTTGCAAAACACTATCATATGAAATACAAATACCTAGTTTATAAAGCTTGTCTAGATTTTTTCTAGATTTGTCATTTGACTGTGGATAGAAAGGAGCAATGTAGATGGAGGGAGGAGTTTCTTTATTGCTGTTATGTTTAAGAACTGAACAAGAGTCTGCTCTAGAATTCTTTGCAATATTAAACATCAGCAATGTGGAAATAGACAACACTATATTGGTAGTGGCTGTTTCGCAGGAATACTGATCTCTTATGTCAGATCCATCAAGTAACATTTTAATAAGGACAAGAAGGCATTCCTGAATGGATCGGTTTCATCCCCAAATGTTCCTTTGAAGTTTCCAGATTTCTGCATCATGTCCTTTCTAACAACGTTTGCTATATTAGCAATATTTACGGTGTCAGAATCTGACTTGTCATAGGCAAATACTAATGCGGACCCTACATCATCTACTAAAGCTAACTGGGCATCCCTTCTTTTATTGCATGCCTTAAAACCTCTTGAATTTCTGGGGAATTCTCTCTTTTAGTCTTGTCAAGTTAACCTTACCTGAAGTGGAATGGAGCTGCTTTAGTCTGCTTGTGTAAAGGTTTACCAAGTCACAGAGTGTGAAAATTATTTTAACATCTCCCACTCACGAATCTTTCAGATAAGATACAAGTTCAGCTAGAGCTATTCCTTCTATCGAGATCTCATTAGATGATCTGTTTTTATTCTTTCGTACACTGCATGCTCTGTTATAGAGTCCAAACTACACATTGATAATGATATTCAGCATCCTGTGCATGCATGTCACCCATAGCCAATTTTGCAATCAGTGCTGTATCTTGAACTAACTCAGCACACTGACAAACATTAGCCGCATATCATTTGTTTCACTTTATGAATTACAAATGTATCTGATATGTTGCAAAAAAACCATGCTTTTCTTCCATGAATTTTATTCAGAACAGTTTGTACTGGAATACCATATAGATCTGCATCACTATTTTCTTTTCTGATCACATTGCAGCTTTAGATTGTTGCCCTTGTTAAAACACGATTTATGCCACACCATATTGTTAGTCATTAATGTCTACTCAATACCAAAACCACCATTATGCCGTACTAGTTAGAAATTCATAGGTACACATTAAAATTCTTTAAATTTCTTCAGGTTATAGTGTAAAACAGTGTATCCAGACTTATATCATTTGCATGTAGCATTTTCTGGGCTAATAAGTCTTTCTGAAGTGCTTTCCTGAAAAAGAACACAGATGGACACATTTTTTGCAACCACATCATCATGCTGGACAGCTTGACCACTGGTTGTCGGTGTTGCAATAAAGTATTGTTTCGACATGCTACTCATTTTCAGCCATTACAGAACTGAGAGCTGAAAACAAAAGGAAGGTACATATTAATATATAATACATATTAACAAATGTTGATACATGCCAATAAGTATGAATATTTACACCTAATTTATAACACATGTGAATTTGAAAGTTTTCTACATGAGTTTGGTAGCCATTTTGGATTTATATTTATGATGTCGCAGTCTAGTTCCAATGTCAGTATGTGCATGACATGCACTGATGTGTGGACATGAACTTTTGTGCCAAATTTGATGCAAATCGGAAGATTTAATTCTTTTTTTATATTTGTCAACCAT